>NC_084702.1:63585581-73585581 GCF_028389875.1 Rhea pennata
TTGAAGAGGAAGAAGTTCTTTTGTGGTGAGCCCATTGCTTGATCCCATACATATGAAGATTAGCCAGATTAAATGAGAGGATTAATTTGTCCTGTGTATGGAGGATAGGTTAGTAGACTTGTAGCTGGATTCCCTCTGTCTCTCTGAATCATAATGGAAGAGATTGAAAATAAAGGTTTAATGAGATTGCAATCTGTCAAAGAAGGTGGCTGATCATGATAGCCTTGATTTTTAGTGTTTTTATCTGTTTTGGAGATGACTTCAGGACGTCAGTGGCTATACGAGTATTTCTCTGTTGGTAGCCACAAAAAGAAATTGTTTTGCCCTCATTGTTATAGTCAGATAAGATGATGATCTTCTCAATCTGATGTTTTGAAAACATGAAATAGTATCACTGGTTGTGTTGTAGTTATTCCCTCTTTCCCCCCTTTTTCTGTAGTGGTAATATCACCTGTGCAGCAGTGTAGAAACTAAAGTGTCTGCAGCTATAGTTTGCACAGTCGAAAGCATAGAATGTATTGTACTACTTTAAGGTTTCGTAAAGTTAAGGATTAGTTTACTATATATCCTTTTATTTTTCTGTCTCTTAGCTGTTATAACTTCATTCAGGTGCCTTGAGTGTGTTTTATTATTTGTGTTCAGTTATTCCGCAGCTTTCCCTGCTTGTTTCCTATCTTTAATATTGTAACTGTCTCCATGGTGTTTTCTTCCTCACCTTTCACATTTGCTTCAAGATTTGAGATTTCTTTGTGCTTTTGTGATCTCATGTGACATTAGAACTACTGGGTCTGCCGTGTGCAGCTTTGACACTCTTTTAATGATCTCCTTGAGATTTTGTCAACAACTTTGGATGATTCACCAGTCCTCTGGACGTAAATCTTTTGGGTACTAGAAGTCCATTTGTTCAATGATGTCTTAATAAAAATAAAATTTAAAAGGAGGCCATATTTGGAGGGGAGGGGAGGGGAACAGAATTATGATTGAGCTTTCAGCCCTAATTCCCCGTTTCAGAAGTTCTGAATGCTTAATTTGCTAGGATTAATATTGCACTGAATTAGGGTATTTTTGCATGAGGGTACGTGTGTTTAAGCATGAAATCCCTTGCTTTGTCTGTCCCTATTAAACAGCAACAACAAAAGAAACGGACAGAAGATGGGTCCAGAAAGAAGCAGAAAAAAACGGAGTATTTCACCCCCAAAAGGAGAGTGGAATGAGGAGTACAATGAGTAGACGAAGACAAACTCAATGGCCTGAGGCAGTGCAATGTGCTGGAGGGAGTAGTAACTCAGGGACCTTTGCTGCGCAGAGCTTCAATCTGTGATCTCAGAGCGGCACATATGTCAGAAGTGTTTGGCCACCCCTGCTATAGACACAATACTTAATCGTTTTCCCAGAGGAAAGCTCCATAGGGCTTTAAAGGGCCACTGTCTGGGACTGTCAGTGCAAATGCTGGTTCACCTAAAACTGGAATAATCTAGTTGGGATATAAATCCCTGAGTAGGAGTGGGACTGGCTAACTTCTTCCCTTAGCTCTTGCATGTGATTATACATAGTCACATGCATAAACTGAAATAAAAGTAATAGAGGTGCTGAATATTGAACATTTTTCTGCAGGCTGCAGCAGTTAACTATCCCAGTTTACTGGATAAATACATGCTCTTTTTCCAGAACTGGCCAAATACAAACATTTTTTCAAGATACCGTATTGTTTTGTTTTCAGTACTTTCAAATCTGCTCTTCCTTTCATTTTATTTTTAAATTATTTAACCCTTGACTGCCTCTCTGCCCACTGTCCAAAGGCTATGACCATTTTTGAGAGTAACGTTCCCAGAAATCTTGAGAACTGACACTTTGTTTGCTGTATCTTTCTCTTAAGAATTTATCTATAAACAGTGTCTGATGTCTCTTTGTTGTTTTTGCTGGTAGTGGAGCTGAAATGCATGACACTTCCCCAAAGAGTATTTTAGTGCCTAAGCCAGCTAGCTCAGATTAAGCCTGAATTTCCCTGAATCAAATGTTTTTTATGTCTATTCTCTCCAATTGTCCCATCAACTGAACCCAGTCGGGTTCTGAGTTTCTTCTGTAGTATCTAACAGGCAGCTTTACAAAGCAGGACATGCATAATGCTGTTTCGATTAGTCGCTTATAGAGGAAATCGGGTTGAGGAATTGCTGAAAAAGAATTCCAGCTCCATATCTGAGAACTGTCTGAAGGCCAGTTAGAGACTATTAATTCAAGTTTCTCTTCTGCCTTTTGGACTGTCCAAATGGAGCTGAAAGTACCCTGGCAGTTCTGGGAAAGTGAGAGCTAACTGTGAACTGACCAGCTGTCAATATTTTTGTTGTATTTATGTATTGTTTTGGAATTCAGGAATGAGTTCTTTTCTTACTACTTAAACATTTTATTTGTATTTCAGTATCTTGCACTGTAAAGCTTGAAGACATCTTTAGCAAAGCTGTAACTATAGTCCATGCTGTACAAAATGTCTCAGGATGCATTTCCTCTCCATACTCAAAAGCAGAATATAGGATGTAATTTTATTTCATAGTCTGACCTCTGAATTTTCTACTCTACCACAGATCTTGTAGAACTACTAGGTGCAGCTGCTAGGTGCAGAATAAAGGGGTTTAGTCTCTATAATGGATGTTTAATTAGCCCAGGCTTTGTTAGAGACTGAGTAACTTTAAGCTGCTGAGGAATGGGAAGGCAGTGATCATATTGCTTGTACAGTGATGTTTTGATGGAAGAGTTATTCACTGAGCTTGAGTAAGGAAGATAGCAAAACAGACTTACAAAGTTTATCATTGAAATTATCCCCTAAAACATGCTGGTAATAATAGAATTGTAGGATTTTTCTGGTCAGCTAGTGTACACATCAGCTTGTATTGTATCAGCTTTTGAGGTTAAAACATTTAAGGTTTTGTTTTAATTCCAGCATAAGAAGAATGTCTACTGAAGAAAATTAGCCTTTCACAGGAACAAAGATGTGCTTGTGAAGAAGATAATAGAATCATATTGAGTAAAATGTGAAAGTAGTCTGGAGCAAGCAGTTTTCTTGGCTTCAAATTCCTGGTTCTGAATTTGTTGAATCTCAGGATCTTTCGTAATTGGCTATGTTTACTGATAAAGGATGAGTGAGTGGGTGGAGGTTCTGCTTTGGACATGCAAGTTGACTTGGATCTTCTATCATGCAATTAGCAGCACGTGAAACAGCCTGTGGAGCTCCTCTCCTGTGTATGGCCTACAGAGGGTGATGGTCACTGGGAGAACTGGAGTTACTGACCATTTTAATGTTTATTAAGCTTGTTAGAGCTGTAGGAGTCTTGCCTGGCTGCACAAGCACTGGAATAGTGTCACCGATGTCCAATCAGCACATTCATTTCTTTGTTTCTCGTTATGGCCTCAAGAACCTGTTGTAGTATCTGTTGCAGATGTTCTGTGTTGATGGGGACAAATTAACTCTTCAAAGACTGGCTGAAAGGGGCCTGGCCTGAAGCCTCAGAGTTTTGGGGGAGCTTGGAAGAGCGTGTTTTTTTTTTTTTTTTTTTTTTTTTTTTTTTTTTTTTTTTTTTTAATAGCCATCAGCCTGATCTCCATTAAGTGGAAACTTATTTTTTAGGGAGCTTGTATTGTGCAATAAACTTAATTTACGCTTCTCACTTAAGTATCAGAACTTCAGGCTTTGTAGAGTCTGAAGGATAAATATAAATTGACATCAATGAATAAAGTTAGAAGGCATAAACATGCCTTTGCTTAGCTATGAACACAAATTAAGGTCGAACTTAATTTTTCAGAGCCAAGTTTTAACAGAAGTAAAGCTCTTATTTTTAAGATCTGTTGTTCTTGTTCAGCCTAACTACTGCCTTAAATTTACAATAGTAAATAGTTTTACTCCTAAAATATTTTCTTTCACCTTTTATAGGATGTTACTGTACTTTCTTAACTTTTTCCCTACTACTTTTGTTTTTTTTTTTTTATACTAATGTAGAGTATTGTTTCAACAGCGTTGCATAAGGAAGTAAAACAAGACTTTGGGATGTGACATTTTTCACGAGAACTATGTATGGTATCCCTTTTGCAGAACTCTAATCTTTATGAAGGTATAGACAAAAAGAAATATTTAACAAAACTGAATTATTGCCAAAACCTGTCTTCAGATGGACGAATTATCACCTGCTTAAATTGGTGTCTATGCATATGAGTTCAGCCTCTGACATGTTTAAAATAACTGGGAGTTGCACACACACGATTCTTTCCGAAAGAACCTCAATCATGGTGTTAACACTCATACAGTTCAGATGTAACATGGAACTCGAAAGTATCCAATATAAGTTCTGTAGTCACAGCAACTGTCCTGTTATAATCTTCTCCTCTTTTATTGACTTGCAGTCCTTGAACCTGCTGTTGGCAATTGATAGAGTCTTACTAAGTTCAGCTCAGTCTTCTGTTCCTCAGGTAGCCTCCTGAGGTGGCTAGGGGGTTTTTCCCAGTGCTGTTGTTGGCTTACGGTTAAGACAGAAGAAATTACTTAAATGTAATAATAAACAGCACCTTCGGTGTAGGTGGGGAAGCTCAGATGTGTGTTGTTGGAGACTCTAGAAGTTGGCACTATGTAAAGGTGTAGAATGTGCGTGTGTATAGGTGAGAGTTGTGCAGATGTTCTCTGATCCTTGTTGTAACAGAGTTACGGTTCTTATGTGAAAGTAGCAGATATTGGGTATGTGTGATACATATATTTTTATATATACATATATGTGTGGGGGGGTGTGTATATGTGGGGTGAAATGTATCTTACAAACTTTAGCAGGTGATTAAACCCCATAGTTTCCCTGAATGGCAATCTTCTAGATTTTCATGTGCAAGTTTTCTGTATAACCTACAAAGAAGATTCTAATGAACCTTCCTGGGGGCCTTGGGGACCTACTGGATGGGCTTGGCCTATTTTGGCCATACTTTTTAAGAGACATGAGTGTAACTCTAAAGAAGGTTTTGTTTAAGGGATTTTTTTGCTTTATGTTGTGATTAATTCATGCTTCTCTAGGGAACAGCAAGAGACATAGTGAAATGGTATCTACATTTTTGTAACTAAAGCTATGTCCAGCAAAATATCTTTTTTTTAAAAGCTGTACTCTTAACAGTTGATGTTATAAGGTAGGATGAGTACTTTCCTTCAGAACATGTGGCAAAGCCCAGGAAGGAGGCTGAAATCAGCTGAGTGACATTCTCTGGTTCTTGCCTGCGACAGCACGGAGTGACTGGCCAGCTGTTTGGAAGCTGCCTTGATGCTCGGGCCAGGTATTGCCCTAGACTAGCGCAGGGGTTTTCTGCCAGTTCTGCTTCTGGAAGCAGACACGCGAAGTACACAAACACCTGACTGAGTAGAGCGTGCACCTGTCTCACCGAATGCGCACTGTTTATGCTATTCAGGAAATTTAAATTGCTTTCCTCAATCCAGCTATATGAGGCTTAGGTGAAAAGTTAACTGGTATATTTATGTTATCTTATAAAGCTGTTATAAGTTCTGGTTGAGCTGATCTCACTCTGTTACTTGCTGATAGTGCCAAAATAGTAAACTGGAATGGAATTTTGCTTCTCTAGCAATTTTAAATTTATGAACTTGGCTTTTAGATTCTTGTTAGAGAAAGATACGCGAAAATATAACTTCCCTTTTGGTTTTGTTTTTTCCCGGCAGTGTTTTAGAGCACTTTGCTGCAAGGGGCCACCACCACCACGACCTGAATATGACTTGGTTTGCATAGGCCTCACTGGCTCTGGCAAGACGAGTCTTCTATCGCAGCTTTGCAGCGAAAGCGCGGAGAATATAGTGTCTACCACAGGTAGGAAGAATACTGCCTTTTTTCCACGGTGTGCTGTAACGTTGCTTATGGATAACTTTTAAAAACATGTAGCATATGCAACGGAGAACTTCAGCTTTGTATCTTGTTCCTAAAAACGCATAATTGATTGTTTTGAAGTGAACTCTACTTACTTGTTCAGAGTTTGGTAGTACAATGGGGAATATTCATGAAAGCACAGAGTTTGCAGTGTGTTGAAAGTCGGAACATACATTGGGGTGTAATAAAGTAGAACCTTTGGAAATGAACTATATCAGTTTACCTTGGACATCGGAGGTTTCATTCCCCCCTCCCCCCTTTTCTTTTTGTTCTTTTTTAAGCAGTTATGTTATAGAGTCAGGAAAGAGGAGGAAATGTGATACAGGATGGGATAGTGAAACTACGCGACTTACATTAGGGTTTGTTTCCTCTCATACTGGGTCGGTACTGCTTTGTGGTAGATGCTAGCAACCAAAAGAATAAATGTAATGTAAATGTTTATTTCTGGTCATAATCCTTTCTTTTAGCTTAACAAAGACACTTGTTTACATAGTAAGGGCAGATTGAGATCAGAGAATAAATTTGTAAAAGGTTATGGTAAATGATAAATAAAAATGGACACAACCACAATTAAAGGCACTTAAGTGGAAAAAGTAAGTGTGCATGCTGATATGGATGAACCCAAATGCCTGATATTGAAAAGAGTGCTTTGACACTGCCTTCTCCTCCCTCCCTCCTCCCTAGCCCCCCCCCCCCCAAAAAAAAAAAAAGATTGTAGAGTGAAAAAAAGGAATACCTGGCTGCCAAGTTCAGAAAGAGGACAGATTAGGTCATAGAGATGGAAGAAATCTGTTTGTGTGGCTACAGTGATTTTTAGCATGGTTGATTTGCTGAGGGAAAAGATAGTGGGTGCTGAGTGAGTAACTTGTGCATATATAGTTATATGGCTTTATATTGTACTTTTGGTTCATGGGCTTGAATTTTGATTGTCCCTTAGCAACCCTAACTGGTTTTCAGTGTATCTTTGTTTAAATTACAAGAATGTAAGGCTATTAAGTAAAACTGTAAGTCAACAAAATAAGACAGGTACAAGAAAATACTGTTTCTTCTGCAATGCATAATTAACCCATGGAGTTCACTGCCTTCACAGTTGTATTATTAGGAATTCTAAAGAGATCTGAAACTTTTTTTTGTGGAGAAGATGTCAATGCCAAACTTGAAAGGTTAGAAGGAAATCACTGAGCAATTCAGTCTTTTTCTGCTTAACTTTGCCTTCAAAGTTCAGCTGTAATTAGTGGAAATTAAACTTTAACACTTTGAATCCTGAAGTATTTAGTAACAGCAGTATGAACAGCAATGTAGCTCTCAAAGGCAATAATGAAAACACGGTTTATTTCCAAATTACATTTTTTATGTTTCTAGGTGGTTGAAACAAAAAAAGTATCACGTAGTTAGGCAACTCGAGCAATGAAATTGATTTGGATGCTGCCTAATTTTTTCCAAAGTCCAAATGACACATATTTAAGTCATTCAGTTTATCATAGTAAATCTACCCATCTGTACCAGTAAATGCTATATTAAAATATATAATTAGAAATCCAAGAATCCGATGTGGCAGCTTCTCCACTGTGTTTTCAAACTATAATTTATGTTTTTGCTTTTCTCACCAGTACCACTGAAGTCCACCCCAGATTTTACTTCTTCCTATAATTTATTTTTAAGAAAACAACAAGCTGTTGCATAATTATTGCCTCCAGATTTTCTTGCACTTTCTTCTACAGCATCTAGTACTGACCAGTGTTAGAGACAAGAGTACTAGAATATCATATTGGTCTGATATGGGTGAACAAATCCTTTGTTTCTGTTAATTGACACCTAATAAACCTGGAATGAAACACTGCAGTGACATTCTTCAATTATAGGAAAATAATAAAATGTTTTATAAAGTTTTTCTGTTTTAAGATATAAACAATAATAAAGGATTCACAGATACATTTAATGTGCTTGTAACCATTTTTATACATACTACTCAGGTCTGTAAAAAGTTCTTTCTGCTAATAATATCTGTAGACATGCTTAATACTCTAATTTTATCCAAAAACTGTGAATTTTAAATATAAGAAAGTAGTAATTAGAGTTGTACATTGTCTTCCATGTCTCCTAAAAATTGTGGAAGGATCACCTCATATTACTCATAATTTGAAATCTAAACTTCAGTTCCAGATGCATTAAAAGATGATTTTCACAAAGATGTACTTAATACTAAATCCCTGCCAAATGGTGGGTGGCTTGGATTGAAGTTTTATGCTGAATTTAATATATTGCAGCTATTAAAAAGTGTCTTTACTAATTTCATAGTTCCTACTGATCTTTTCTCTTATAACCGATACTCATCTTATTTAGCCTGAGAATTTTCCATGCAAAATCCTGGTAAACTTTTCTGAATGTATGCAGCTGACTTCAAATGTCCTCTTTAACAAATAACTTACTAATATTCTTTATTTCTGTTTTTAGGTTTTAGCATAAAAGCAGTGCCATTCCAGAATGCCATCTTGAATGTAAAAGAACTTGGAGGTATAACACTTAATTATTTATTCATTTGATTTATAAGAAGCTATACTTATTGAACTGTTCATTCTTTTGAATATAAAATGATCAGTGTGGCTTGAATTTATTTAGAATTTGAGACATAGTACAGGAGTTAAAGTTGAGAAAAATGGAGCAAATACTGATTTAAAAAAAATTAAAAAGTAGGAGGAGTGGAATGCAGATAGTATTGTGTATCTTAACCTCTGCAATCCAAGAAATAATTAAGCCATGCAAAAATGCAATGTAAGGTGTAACTGTAGTATGGCTCGTATGGCAGCTCAGGAAAGTGTTCCCTGTATTTATTGCATGTATGAGCTTTTAACTTATGAGCAACTGCTCAGCAAACTCTGAGTTTAAGTATTTTTGGCAGATCCAATGTATTTGCTGCACCACTGGAAGTATTGCAAGGGTAAGGGTAGCCAACTTCCATTAGATTATATATTCATTGAACTCTATTATATTTATTTGGTTTAGGAGAGTTTGTTTTTTTTTTTTTTAATCTGTCTTTACTCAGGTAAGCTATTTGGCTGCCAAATAAAGTGGCTCTGTTCCTTCTTCAAATTGGTGTAAAAGATGTGCACATACAAAATGAGAAAGATCGATGTAAGCAAAAAATTCCTACGTAAAGTCCCTACAGAAAAGTCCCTACTTAAATCTTCTGCCTCTCAAATTAGATACATGCAGATTAGCTTCTTATTTCTCTGTTGTGAGACTATTTGAGTAGCTAGCATCAAACCTTGAGTCTTCAGTGGTCAAGAGAACTGTTAAAAGGAGGAGTTAAAACACTCTCCTGTTGGACTTTCTTGTGGAGTCTGGTTTCATCTAGTGTTCTTCTAATTAAAGAACTATATAGATCTTTATATTCTAGAACTTCTGTAGATCTTTATATTCTACATAAATACAGTTGAATGAATCATGAGGAAATTCATTAGATTTTCAGCAGGGTCAAAACTTGTCTTCAGTGGCCTGAGGAAGAAATTAGCTTGGTTCTCAAAGGAAGCTTCGCTATAAAATCAAGTTCTATGATGAGTGTCTTATTTGAGAATGTATTTAGAAAGCTTCCAGATACGTATGCGTTAAAAGGAGAGTGTTTCCTCTTTACTGCTATTGGTCCACGAGTATACTTCTTTGCTTATGTATTGTATAAAGAGAGCAGTTTTTTTTAGTAAATTGAACACAGCACAGGCATAGTGATGATTCTGATTAAGTATATAACATGCACTTAGGTGATTTTTTTCTTTTGTTTTTTGAAATAGGACAAATTATTTGGAGATTTTTACATTTTGCTATCTCTGCTGTTAAATGCATAATGAGGATACATAAATGCAATTTTTGTATCAGCAACTGAGTCCTGAGTTTTCCATAGCAGATTCCCTTTAGAGTTTGTTCCTTAGACTGAGTTTAGGCTTATCATATAAAGTTTGTTTTATGAGCGCATGTGTCTTGAGAAACCTTATCTCAGTGAAGTGCTTTGATGTCTCATGAGAGAATGTCCTGAAGGAATCCAGAATACTTGATTTCCTCTGCTGTTTTATTTCTTTTCCCTTTAACTGTGAATGTTTGCATGTCTGTCCTTAGAGATGGTGTCATCTGTTTTTTCTATGAGATGCTGTTGAAGAAAAATACTAGTTTTGAAAGACTTTTCCTTTGCGTAAGTAAGAGAGCTAAGCCAGACTTCCAAAAGTTTCCCAACCTGTTGTTCAGTATTTAATCTTCCAATTGAAAGAAGGGTTTCCATGCGATCAAGATGAAGCCTGAGCTTTTTGGAGTGTACCTGATTTCTCTGTTGGTGCTCTCTGAAAATATAGAAATGAATCTGATATTTAATGATGCTTCCATTCTGCTTCACTGCTAAACTTTATTTTGGGACTTCTGGTTCTGATGTTAAGGAAGAGAGGCCTATGGTTTTGTTCTCGTTCCTGTTTTTTGCCTTCAGCTGTTAAAGTACTATTACCTAAGTTCTATCTTCTCCGCTGTGGAAGTCTGGTCCAGGCATTTGTTCTTAGAAACTTGGAGGAAGGTAGAAGGGCATCCATTTTTAACGGTCACTATTCATTGTTATATGTATTCAAAGGGTGAAGTTCTACTTAAACTTTGATACTCTACTTTTTAGGGTTAGCTAACTGAGATTTGCAAACTTAATATGTCTTTATACAGCAAAATTTTCATAGCTAATAGTAAAAGAACTTACAACAAAAGTAATCTTTTTTTAGGTTCTTACATTCAGCGGCCAAGCAGTTATGTGAAACAGATGCTGACTGTGTAGTATTCTTTTTCTTTGGCTGAGGGAGTATCCTTCCTTGAGGTCGAAGATTGTGTTAGTTTTTACCGTGCTGGTTGCCTTCTGGAGCTGCTAATGAAGCTGGGGCTGTGTTTCTTCATTTCTGTAGGGATTAAAAACTTTCATGCAAAGCATACAGAAAACTGTCTCTCTTCTATTGTATGTTTCTGGTCTGATTATCTCTTCACTAGTCTTTAGGATTAGCTAAGCACGTGGAATAAAGTTTGTTATGCTCTTTTGCAAAAATTTTGCTTTTAAGTGATACATGATATCAAAATATTAAAACCAAAAATAAATTACTTTTTTGTTGTGGTGGTGGTGACTTACACCCTAGTACTTTTTATTGGATTAATGCTTTTGTTTTATAAGCAAGACTAGCTTCCTACAAGAAATCTTTTTTATCTAATTTAACAAATGTTAAAAACTTTATTTAAAAAGGTAGAACTGGATCCTGAGTCAGTAAGAATCTGTGTGTTTGTGTTTATAAATTTTTTTCAAATCAAACACAGACATACTTGAATTATTTGAAAAGCAGTTCTTGCTTTATTTACTGATTAAGTTTATCTTTCCATTCCCCAAATTTCTATTTGGATATACCAGTAATCCCTTCTTCCTCTCAGAGAAATAAAAAAGATACCATTTTCTTCCAAAAACTTAATCCATAAAAGAGTATTTGACTTAGATTATGGTGAGAATGTGTCATGCCGTAGCCCACATGCTTTCAAAATATATTCTTATCAAGTATAGGTTGAAGTATTTCTATATTACTCAACTTAGTAATGCTCCAGGAAGAAATTACAGACTTGATCATTTCCTGTTACAGTGCAGCAGTCTCGTGGGAAGGGGATGAAATTGTGGGTGATGAATGTAAGGGAAAGTGGAGAAAGACTGGAAAAATAAGGTAGATGCTAACATTGTTGTTCAAAAGTGTCTAATAGATTTTTGCTGAAAGAAGTTTGTGACATTGAATACTGAGTTCTATTCTCAAGACAGATAATTCCTGGGCAATGACAAGCTGAAGCTTTCTTCAATTCTAACAAGTGTCTCTTCCAGCCTGGAGAGACAATTCCTGAAACTATATCCAGAGGCTAAAGAGGCTATCTAATAATTTACTATTTTTTTTAAAGGAAAAGCAGAGTAATGCTGATTTTATAGTTTAAATATGACATTTTGTAAATATAGGCTTAGAAACTACTGTTGAGATGCCTGTTGCTTACTACTGAGTCTAGTTGAATTTAAATGAATGATTTTGGATATGGATAGCTTGTTTTTCCTTACCAAGTTTAAAAACATTAACAGCATGTTATAGCATTTATGTTCTATAATATATTGTCGTATGTTTAAGTTTTTTTTAATCTACCCAAAAGCCTTTTGCGTAAGCAGAGAGAATCAACATGTTATCTAGTCATCTTTTAGATTTCTTTTAAAGTGAAATATGTTAACTGCTTAGCAAAAACAGAGTGATTAGTATTTGGAATACTCAAATTTCCATTTGCCTAGGAATTGAGTATTCCTAGGCAAAGAAAGATAAAGAACTGTCATCCCTACTACTGTTTATCCTTAAATTTCATGACCAGCCTAATAAATTTGCACTCTTAGACCATCTAAACTAATTGTCTGGGTGAGAACTCCAGAGCAAAAAACTTTAAATAGGGCTGGTTAAATAGCAGGTGTGTATTTTGCCTTAATTTGGAAGTAAAGAACAAAGGATGAAAGAGTAGGAGGAGAGTTACATTGTCATGTAAGCCAAACTGAATGGAAAATGTGAACCCCTGGAGAAGACTTCAACAGATGTCAAGTAGTATCTTCCTTCAGAAAAAATGAGGAAGGATGAAGAAAATTATGTTGGCCTGTAAATTAGAATTTAATGCTTAAATTGTTTATGGGAAAACCACCTTCCTTCCTTCCTTTCATAGGGAAAGAGCAAAGTACTGAACAACCTTCCAACAATATAGCCTGGCAGAGCAGCTGACATCTCATCTACTTAGTCATCAGAAAACTGATCCCACACGTAAATACCAGCCTAACTCATCCTTACAGGGACATACTAAAACAAAGCGATAAAATCTCCTTACTGCATTTGTCTAAAAGGCAGTTGACACCTCTACAAAATCTGGTCATGGAGTGCATGTAATGCCATCTGAGACATATCTGCATCTAACAACTTACGGAACATCTTAACAGATGAAATTTTTAGATGACCCTGATGAGCTATTCAAGCTGTGAGTTACACAGGGACATTCAGCTTCCAAAAGTATTAAAGATAGATCTGTTTGCTATCAGTCATACTCAGCGTTATGTTCAAATGGTGTCTAAGCCCAGGCTCTTTCGCATGGTTTCCTCATTTCATAGATAAGAGGGATCACTTATGCCTGTTTACTGATCATACGAGCTCACGTCCTGAGGAAATTCAAATAAGCTTTCAGCGATTGTGATCTTTACCCTGTTGTTTGGAAACTTCTTTTTCCATTGTTAGTCTTTTACTGTGTGACAACCCATTGCATATCCATTTCAAAACAAATAGATGCCATGTGAACAACAGCTGTCAATGTACAAGCTGCAATAGGGTAAGCAGAAAAAAAAAACCAACTTGCTGTTACTTGTGGCAAGAAAAGTGCAGCGTTTTTAGCAAACTTGTTTACAACAAAACTTGAAACTCAATTTTCTTCTTGCTATTTTCTTCAGATTAACCCAAAAGATGGAGTATAGCAGCCTAATTTATCAGCAGAAAAGATAATACCTACGTTTTATTAATGTTCTCCTCCCCTCTAAAAAAAAAAAAAAAAAAAAAAAAAAAGTTTTGATTTCTGATTTTAGGCAGAAAATGTTTCGATACTTTGAAAGGCAAAAGCTAATTCAAGCTTTTGTGAGCCTGTCAGCGGAAGGGCTAGATAGACAGAAATACACAGTTGAGGTAGACTTATTTCCTTCTGTATATTTCCACTAGTGTTAGGTGCCAGAGAGAAAGATGCATAATGACCACCTCCCCATATGGGATTATCTCCGTGGTAACCAAGGTATGACTCCAGTAATATGAAGGTACCTCTAAGCTACTTGAGTACTAGTAGCAGTCTTCAGCCTGTGGAATTCAAGCATTAGATGCTTGGTGAGATTCCAGCTGTCCTGGAGTTTTCCAGTAGAGGTTGAGAGAAGGCAGAGATGGGGTGACGGAGAGTGGAGTCCGCTAAATCAGCTCACTGCCAACTATTCTTTCCTCTGCCCTAGGGAACTTGCTGTGTGTTTTTGCCTTTTGAAAGGAGAAATGAAAAAAGTAGGGCAGGAGGAGTTTGAGAACCACTGCCATACGTGAAGTCCCGTTCAGTGTGGTGTGCCACCTACTGCAAACTGTTGAAGTTTCAGAGTTCTGAAACTGATCCTGCAATCTGAGCCCTCTTCTTGAGGGGAAAAAATCTGCCAATTCATTACTATTGTGCTGTGTGTGTGACTGCAGGAGCACTCTGCCAACAATACTAGGGAAACCAGACAGTGATCTGCTGATCTTGAAAATCTAGATACCAGTCTTGGAACTTCTGAATCTTGCGAAAGGTTTTGTTTTAGCATCTATATTGCTGCTTATTTTATAGATAAGCAGTATTGATAAAAAAAAAAAAGTAGCCATTGATGTGTGACTGCCATTACAGCCACAGGAAGCATCCATATTTTTATGTGGGGATGTGGCTGTGAATGTGGAGCCTTTGGGATGTGGACATGTATGTGCAAAGAATGGTTACATCTTAGAAAGGATTTATAACTTCCTTTACAACAAAAAGGATTGAACAGGTTGAAAAATACTTCATGTTTAAAAAAAAACAAACAAATCTGTAGACTGTATTTCTTCTTGATCTTCCTTTTGGGAAGTCTAAATGGTGAGTATGCTCAAGCTAGATAAGCAACCAGCAAGATCTCCTAAAAATGTGCTAATATGTCAAGCATCTTCTTGGTTGCGTAAGAAACATGTCAGTTTGCCTTATGAAGCAGTGGTGGGCTTCATCCTACATAGATTTAGCAAGTTACTTCAAAACTCTTTCCTCAGGGGGATGTGTGTGTGTGTGTATATATATTTATATATATATATATATATGTATGTATTTATTTATTTTTGTCTCTTATACAAAAGCCTTCTTTTTCCCTGCCCTCCCTTCTTCCTTGCACATGAGGCAGTCTTACAGGCACGAGGATTTTGTGGCACAGTTGACATATTCCTTGTCATCTTTTCAGAGTTTTGTTAATTAGAAATGTTCTGTTTAGTATCAGTAGAGGAATTAACAATATAACTTTTTATTAACTACCTCATCTTCAAAATAGGTAGATGTTCTTATTTCATGTGAGTTGACAATACATTTGAAGGTGTAGCAAAACTCGTTGCAGCTTGCTTTCTGTCGTGGCCCCAAGTTAAGTATTTTTGATGTGGAAGAAAAAAAGTTCTTCCCTATATTGAGAATATAGCTTCTCCAGAGCTGTGGTGTGAATCCCTCAGACTATTTTGAGGTGAATAAGAGCATGCACAAGCAGACTTTGACCTCCTGATGGAGATTTGATACAAGTTTGACCACTAACAAATTTGATATCTTTAAGTTACATTGGATGAAACTTTTCTGTAATGCTATATTTGGTTCTCCTGGAAATGCTGCAAAGGAAGAAGGTAATCTCATACTACCCTGAACGAAAATTTAAACAGAAGCTTAAATAGTTAAAATGAAGATTTGTAGCTATGCATTTCGCATAATATTTACTAGAGTGAACAATTGTGCAACCTGTGTTGGATATGTATTAATGACACATAACTCACATAAACTCTTCCCTCTAGCTTCCAAGTGATATTTGAGAGAATACTATTGGCAGTGATGAACAGAAATCATAAACTGTGGCAAATAAGGACACACTGTACACTTAAGAGTTAACAAAAAATATTTATTTCCAAAATTATACATGAAAACAGAATTTTGTTAATTTTGAACAATTAGTCGAATGATTCCTGTCCTATCGTAGTGATGAATAGGTATCCTTTTGAACTACATTACTCCTTAGTCTTTTTTCCTAAGAGCAAAGGTATTTTTTTTCCTTTTATAAAGTAATTCAAGCCTGTGTTTGACTAAATATTATCTCTGCTTCTCTAAAAAGTAGCAGGGCTGAGTTTTGTTTAAATTTATATGTAAATAAGATGTTCTAGTCACATCACAGGAGTTTTGGCACTCATGGATTCATAGCTGAGGGAAACAAATTGTACACCTGTGCATGAGTCATGCCTCTTGTCTGTCCCTGAGAAAACTATTATACTAAATGCCATATTTTAACAAATCTTCCACACAACACGTTCCTTAAGTCTGATGTGAATTCTTGTGAAGTTTTTGTGATATTTCTGGAATTTTTGCCCAAATTTTGTGTTTTCATTTATGCATGAAGTCGTTCAAGACTAAAAATAAACATGGACCTGCAAAATTCTTACATGACATTAGGCTGACAAAGCTAAATGTCATATCAAAAAATATGAATCTACACGATAAGCATTTTGAGTGCCAGCTAAGTTGCTGGTTCATATTATTGGCCTCTGAGAGTCTTGGAGTGTTTAGCAGACATATTGGAGTCTGGTTTGGCAGAGGACTCATACTTTTGAACTCCCATATCTTAAAAATCTTTGGAAAAAGTAAAAACATTAATTCATGGGATAGTTTGTGCACACCTTTAAAAACAATTTCTTGTTCCGTAAGACTGAATTTGTCCCATCAAGAAGTGCGACAGCTGGGCAAGTATTCACAGGGCATGGTCCTAAATAGCACCGCAACATGCTGCCTAATGCCTCGGAGAAAGAAGCTAAGAGTGGAATGTGTTCCCCAGATAAAGAGTTAAGAATGTAAGCTTAGTTGGCTTGTAGAAGTTGTGATTTCTAGTTGTTGGTAACTTATGCCAGGAATTATTTTTCAAGTGCATTTGCCAGGAAAATGAGTTAGAATGGCACCCTGAGGTAGAGACGTTTTCAGTCGTCTTTCTTGTCTGCTTAGTGCAAGATTTTTATCCTTAAATCACAGGCTGTAATTTCATAAGAATTGAGAAAGTTCAGGCCAGGTCACTGTCCTAATGGAATATTCTAATGGAAGATCTTGGAGGAAATGCCAAGTTTTGTTGGAGGTTAGTAGATGGTTCTTAAAATTATGCCCCTGTTGAGACTTGCTGGTGACTGGATGGAGCCACAAAGAAAAGTACCGAGTTTTGGTATTTGTTATTTTGGGGCAGTTGACATGGAGAAACAAAATTCTTCCATCTAGGCTCTTCCAAGCTAAGGAATTCAAACCGAAAGACAGGCTCATAAACTCAGAAAATCAATGTGCTGCTCTTCAGGCTCCAGTGTCTCATCTAAGGATCCATCTGCTGCCTTCTTCTGTTTACCTAGATAGAAGAGGTCAAGCACTCTACTACAGTTCAGGACACAATTTTTCTCTTAGAAATCATCAATACTATTATTGAGATAAGATTTCTAAAGATCAGGCTGCAACATATGGTTTAAAAGTAGCTGGCTGAAGCTTCGAGTAGATAAGATGGATGTTATGTTCTAGGGAAAAAAGGCCTTCGCAGAACTGATTGTAGTGTTAGCCTTTCAGTTAATGAAAAATGATTCTCCACCAGTGATAAAGTAATGTGATAACTTGGTTCCTGTAGCTGTGATAGTGCTGTGTATGGCATGCCATACCTATCTCTAGGTAGCTGAAAATTCCTGTTGCAATTTGTTATATTGGTACTGACATAGAAAGCTGGGACTTCTGATAGATGTGATGAAGTTCTTTACAAGTATGATTGGTAGATGTTATGGTGGTATGGAAACACACAGTTCAGTTTCAGTATAATCCCTTTTCTGTGTAAGTAATGTTCAACTTGGTAAATTGCATTGTTACTTTATGAACTTGTCTGAATTAAAGGCATTTAGTCAAGACCTTGCTTAAACCTTCTATTAAGTAACCAACTCTCTTTTTAGGACTCTTGTAGAAAAATACAAGAAAATATGTAGGAAAATGTAGTTTTGAAGTGTATGCTCACAACTCCCATTAGCCATCTAAATTCTGCTGGGTACAGAAGACAGGAACTAGATCTGTAAAGGTCCCAGTGTAGTCAATAGACAGAAGAAAGAAACTCTATGGAGTAAAACTAGAGTACTCTGAGTTGGATGCTTAAATTATATGGTATGAATTCCTTCTTGAATACCAATTTTCTTTCTTTTTGTTTAATGGTGGTCTTTTAATTGTACAATGCACTAGTAAGTGAATATTTTAAGTACTATATCAGTGATATAGCAATCATATTGCATTATATTCTCACTTCATGCCTGCCAAGCGGTCAGAACTTTTGTGGGTAGTTGTTTTGTATCTCTGTCTACATTAAAGTCTCACTTCTGCCCTTCTCAAAGTAAGAATAGTACATTTAAAAGAGCACATTTCTCTAAATCACTAGCTTTATTACAGACATATTATTTTTTATGCTAGAGTTTTGCTGCTGCTGTTCACTCTTTAATGTTAGTCCTCATAAGTGTAGTGCCATTTTCAGTCAGACAAAGAGTAACCCACATCCAAATCATGCTTTAGCTTGACAGCTGTCAAATAAGATTTTTTTTTCTCACTCAGTGTCTTAACATATGCTGCTCTCCAGAGGAGACAAAGCTTTCCATAGATAACCTTATTGCTTGGCTTGTGTTGAGTTGGCTGAGTGCCACTGAACTGTGTCCTAAAAATTACTGTGGCACATAAACCTGCACAGTCACTGTCTGCTCTGCTGGACTCTTCTAGAGTCCTTACCATGGTTGACAGAACAAAATTAGTTGCAGTGAATGCCTGTGCAGGTTACCACCCTATCTCCTCATTCATCTCACTTGTATCTTGATTCTCCTTGCTAAAAGTGTGTTTACAACTTGAGTAGACTTTTCTCACACTTTTTTCTCCAATGATGAAGCATTTTGGAGGTGAACTGAAAGATCCGATCATGCTCAGAAATGAGCAACTGAAATGACAGAAATGACAAGTTAAGCAATGACTGGGCTATGGAAAAGAGACTGAGCAAAGGATGATTTATTTATGTATTAAGAACAGGATATTTCTATGAGAAGATATGGAGTTAGGCTAGATAATACTGGAAGCATATTAGTTGCCCAGTGCTCATTAGTGGGGCAGAAGTCTTCAGCTGAGTCAGATTCTTCCCTTGTCAAAATGTTGTTGGATTGGTATGTCTGTATGTGCTAGATTTGTTAGGTTTTCTTTTTATTCTTTCAATAATATATATCAGTGAGCAAAAATGTATCTCTTTTCTTTTTGTTAAGCAGGAGAGTTGTTACCAGATAAGAGGTTTAAATCTGTTTAATTATTCTTGTTTTGATTAGTTTTTATTATTGTCTTGAAGGGGCTGACAATATCAGGAAGTACTGGAGTCGTTACTACCAAGGATCCCAGGGGGTAATATTCGTATTAGACAGTGCCTCTTCGGAAGATGATCTGGAAACTGCTAGGAATGAACTGCATTCTGCTCTCCAGCACCCACAGTTATGTACTTTGCCGTTTTTAATACTGGCCAATCATCAAGACAAGCCAGCAGCTCGCTCCATACAAGAGGTATGTTAACATGGCAGCTTCTTGCCTGTTTGTATTTACTGTCTGCACACTACTGACCCACTATTATTTTACCCTGACATCCTAGTTAAGGGTTGGCCTTAGCAAGCTTCCACTGTGAGTGCACAGCCTGAGAACGGCCCCTGCCCCAATAGAGCTTAGCGCAGTGCACTCTGTACAGACTTGGTTGTTCAGAAAAACACACCAGTTAACACACTTCTCCTGCTTTTGGCATATTTTTAACTTCTCTTATCAAAAGCTGCTGAGAGTGTTTTTTGTTTTGCTTTTCGTTTTGCTGTTAGTTTTGGTCTTGCACTATCCCATTACTCCGTTCTTCACTGCTTAAAGCAGTAAATTAAGTTTGCAGCCATGTGTAGCCTCTTACCTAAAAGCTTTTATCTTAGTTGCTGTGTACCTGTGTGAGTACAAAGTTGCAATTCTTATTCTCAAGCTGTTACTCTGTTCTCTCTTCTTTTAACGTATGATGTCTTTGTCTACTTTGCAGGTATCCCATAGTAAATTATAAAATTTTTCCATTCAGTATACCTTCTGTTCTTATGTTTCTGAAAAAATCTTCTTACATATGTTCTTATTATATTGCTTATATCTTTGAGGAAGTGTTGAAGGTTACTGACTCTTGAGAAGCTCTACTTATTCTTTTGAAGTTGAAAGAAATTAATTTTTTTATGCTGACGTATATTTGATTGTGTCATTCTGTTTATATATAAATGTCATTTAAAGGACTCTTCGCATTAAAGACTGAAATCTCCTTTTTGTTCTGTGAATGGTGTTTTTCATTACAGTGGAGTCAAAACCGTTTTAGCATCTTACTGTGTTGCTGCTTTCTATTTAAAAAATTAAATACTATGGCTCTTATTTTTGTTGTGTCAACTTGTCTGGTATTTATTCCATCTTCCCATGTGAAAGATGTATTAAGTTGTTTTGATATTCTTGTGACAGTAGCATCTATCTGTGTTTACAAATAGCTATTGAATGATTTCAACTGAGTCATGCTGAAAAAAACCCTGCATACATTAACCAGACAGTAATACTCAGACAATCATATTTGAGTCAATAGGTATGTTACAAAGTAACCAGATTTTAGATTAAAACTATAATAATAAGGAATAATCAAGCATAGACCAGTTCTTGCTGATCCCTTCTGAGTTAGTAAATATAATAGTTACAAGTGAAAAATAAATTCAGTTATCCAGCAGATGGGAAGGTGGAGTAATTGTGGCACATTGATTGGTGTGTTTGGTCACTATTTCCAAAATACTGAGTACAATTCCAGAACAGTTTACCTAATTATAATTTTTAATAAAGCTCTTATTGACAGAGAGTGTTTCGGGTTTTCCAGCATCAGACTTGCTTTTGATTACAGACAAGTGTTTTTGATTAGTCAGATTTTTGTGACAGACAAGTGTTGCAGGAGATTTGTGGTAATAAAGCCTGTAAATTGCTTTGCAATCACAGTAGCTTTGTTGTTCACTTGCAGAGTTGTTGATTTTTATTTTAGAATCTGTGTTACTTTGCTTAATATCAGAAATTGGATAAACCAGCAGATTCATATGGTTTAAAACAGTATGCAAACAGAGTTTGCTTACCCTCCTGAGTCAGAGCAACCCTTGGGAATCATGGGTAGCATGGACTGGAAGTTGTCTGTAGCCAGTGTACTTTAGCATATGCTGAGCAAATGCTTGTCTGAATCATGTTGAGGACTTGTATGCAATATTTGAATTTTTAAGCAAAATTGGTTGCAGTGTATAGCTGTTCACCAGGCTTGTAGAATACAAAAGCTGTGTAGAACAGGTCAAAAAAAAAATCCCATCAAGCAATGAAGCCTTGCTAGTTCTCTGGTGAAGCAGCTATGTGTTTGGCTGGGAGGTGCTGGTGGCTGTTCAAGATTGTGTGTGAAGATGTTTTAAGACTATTTTGTTTCTTTTATTTATACAAAAGTGAAGGCAATTAATAATACATTTTTCTTGCGTAAATATTGTTGACTGTTAGTACTGCAGGAAATCATCAAAGATGCCGTATAATTTACCTTTTTGAAGTATATCTTTTCAGTCTATTTTAGATATTATTGTCAGGAAACCACTTGGAAAGTGAAAAGATATTTGTGGTGAGCTGATCACAAATGTGTTGTGTATACAAGATCTTACTTTAAAGATGACGACTGTGTGAAACTCCAGAAAACCATCTTTTTTCCATTGTTTTTTCTTTGTTATAAACCAATCAAAAATGTCATTGAATTGCAAACAATGTTTTCAAAAGTAAATGTGAAAGAACAATCCCATATTTATATAGACTGTGTTGTATTTATCTATTAGAGTATTTCAAGGTATTGGATTTTTGAATAGTGTGTAGTGTTTAATTCTGTTTTCTACTGGTAGAAAAGTGGAGGTTGACTCTGTGAAAGAGGCACCTTAGTGATGTGAGGACCACTAGCTGTTACCCTGCCCGTTTGTCCTCTGTTATCTGTCTGGAAATAATTTTGTAGATAGATAACAGTGTCTCTTTGATGTTTAAGTATCTTAAAGCTTAATGAGCAGCTCAGAAGATTGCTGAGGTTGTCAGAATCTGCAGATTCTGCCAAAAAGTTGGAGTGTTACAGAAACTGCTCTGTCTGGGCCCGGTGCTCTAGAATCTGAGCTGCCTGCATATGGCAGGTTTCGTTCCAGGACCTTCCTGCTGATATCAGGGGATCAGTGGCTTCATTTGCTTCTGCTGTAGTTCATCCCTTTGGTAGTTGCTGCTAGTTAAGAGAAAATAGTTTCTAATGGGAAACCCCATCATCTTACCAGTGGGCAGATATAATAATATCTGTAATTATTATTACAGATATTAATATTAACAATCTGAAGAACAGCATTGAACAATGACATATTAGGAGGTTAAGCTTCAGAGATTATGCAGTATCTCGGCTAATAGCTTTTAACAGATGATGGATCCAGCAGTAATGCAGTAGCTTAGGTTGAAACCAAGAGTGAAAATGGAGGTACTCTCTGCAGTCTGACTTGTTCTTGTTCTGGCCAGGCCTCCCAAATTTACCTATGAGAAGTCTTAAAAAGCAGCTTTTGCAAATCTATGTCTTTTGTGACAGGGACATCTATACCAAATTTAAACTGAGGCAGGGTTTAGTTCCTAATAAACTATTCCTGAAATAATTTATCTTCAAATTACTGCAGCCTATAGCCAAAATAGAGATTCTTACCCCGTTTGAGATAGGTGTGACCTAAATGACCTTAATATTTGCAGTTCCCTCACTGCAAATACCTCTTCTCATCCAAGGTGTATCCCCTGAGATTTGAAGATTGTTTTGGAACTGGACACTGCTATTTTGAATGTTGGCTGCCTCCTTCACAACTGTGGCCTTTGTGGGAACACTGAGTTATTTGTCAGACTTCAGTTATGAACATGCTTGCAGGAGAGGAGGACACTGTTAAACTGATGTTTAGGAAATATTTCAGTTATTAATCTTGCCATGTTTAGAACAATGCAGAAATGACTCCTATTCGCGTGTCTCATAGGAAGCCCTTTCCTGAATGAAGAACTTCTTCAGAGCAGATAAGGAGATGATTAACATATAAATATATCCTAAAACAATAGTTGCTAATACGATCTGGATGCGATCCTGTGCAATGTGCTCTAGGTGACCCCGCTTGAGCAGGTGGGTTGGACTAATGATCTCCAGAGGTCCCTTCCAACCTCAACCGTGCTGTGATTCTGTGACCTAGTGGATATATTTAAAAAAAGCAAAACAAAACAAAAAGCTAGAACCTGGTTTGAATTAATAAATGCACATTATATTAGCATATTTAATATCACCTGGCAGCCATTAAGCAAAGGCTTGTTAAAATTTGATATTTTCAGAAAATCCTAATAATGATTTCCATATAGCCACTAGGAATGATGACTTTCTAAAGTAGGAGATAATCTAATAGAGATAATCACCTGCCTGTGACCTCTTCCCATCCTAAATGATCGCTCTCTGGTTTAAGAAATCTGTTCGTCTTAACTGTAGCTGTTTATAAAAAGCAATGATCTTTCAGATAGCTAAGTTACAAAGCATTTAAAGCTCTATGGGTGGTTTAAAATTGTCTTCAGTATTATAGGAAAATAACGGCAGGCAATAAAGACCCTAAAGTACTGGTGTAACAGGCCTTTGCTCTAAGTTAATGTGATAAATGCCTTCATTACTGCTTTTCATTTGGGGTTTTTGTTATTTTTTTTAAGGTGGAAATTGGCACATTTTGAGATTTAGAGTACACAATTCCATAAAGATAACTAACTTTGTCCTGTTTTGTTGAAAATTTAAGCTTGCCTGTATATATTTGTGTACACACACACACACACACACACACACACACGAAATTTACTGTACTTAGCAAATGTTTAATCAAAGAGTACACTATTTTGTTACTACATCACGAAGCAAATCTTTTAGCTAGATATGAAGACCAAAACAGTTTGATATGGTTGCAAATCTGTCTCCAGTGTAAATATTAAGCAGATAGTGTTCGCTTTAATCATTGCGTAGTTAATGATTACACTGATAGTGAGTTGCTCAGTAAATTTTTACTGCTGCAAAATGTAAGTAACATAATAAGCATCTTAAAATGAGAAATTTTGAATCTTGGCGGGAGCTGGATTTGTCTGTTCTCTTCAAGTCACTGGCATGGAAGGAAATAACAGTGAGCAAAGAAAAAATTAAACAGTGTGAAACAAGCTGTGAAGTGTTTTTAAGGTTTAATAAATAAAATTGTATAGGAAGACTTTACATTTTGTGAAAATGCTTTATAAAAAGATGACATGAGGAATTCAAACAGTAAATATACGCCTTTCTTTAAATGGGTTTTGTTTCAACTACTGTTTTATTATAAACAAGGTCCTGGCAGATAATATTCTCTATATATTTTTATCAGATCAAAAGATGGATTGTAATTATTAATTAGGTGAATAATATTGTTTTCAAATAACTGTGCTGTACTAATGTACATACCTAGTTGAACAAAGAAACAAAAAACTCTGAATAATAAATTCCTGATACTTTCCTTGATGAATTTAAAGTCTGTGTTGGGCTGAAAGGTGCTGAAAGGGTGCACCTAGAAATTTGAAACTGGGATAACCCTCCTAAAGGTACAGGTGAAAGTGCTTGGAGATGTGCACGTGCCATACAATGTGCGGGAGGCTGAACAGCAGGAATGGCGTAGTCGAGACGCAGAAATGGAAGTACTGTTCGCATATACCAACTTCATGGCATCAAACAGTTGCATAGAAAACAAAAACTTTTAAGTCACACTTGCAGCTAATAGTGTGGTACTATTCTACACCAAAGGTACATGTTTGGAGGTAAATGTTGAAAAGTATTGCTGTATGTAGCTTTTCAGAGTTGGTAGCGTGATTTTTAAAGCACTGTGTCTGCATGTGTTTCTTGTAAATATATGTACGTAGATGGCTGAACTTTGAGTTTTTGTTAGCAGTATTGGCTATTTGTATGGCCCTGAGATGAACTGAATGGGTGCTAAAATTTACTTACTGCTCCCCTCCTTCCTCCTAGTCTTATTTTAAAATGATGAGTTCACAACACAACTGGGCAAGTCATGTACAGGCATAAATGAGGGGCAGTAGGAGGGTGGGAGTCGAGGTAAGTTCCTGAAATTAGTACTGGTGCAGAAAGCATTGTGGAATTCTGGCTGAGATCCATTAGGTATGAACGCAGTAAAAATTGGAGCTTCTCTTCCCATCTTTCTCTTTCACCTTTTTGGCTAGTTCTGCAAGAGTGAATCTTAGTTGGGGAAGGTTATGCTGGAAATTAAGGAAAAATTCTTTCCCAGATTCCTTAACAATGAAAGTTTTTGGAGAGATGCACAAATTTTACTCAAATTGAGAGAGAAGTAGGAAAAAAGCATTTATTTTCAGTATATCCTAGTCATCTTCCTAGCCAGAACAAAAGAAACTGCTGTCCAAAGAGAAGGACTTACACTTGCAAAACTAAACATTAGCTTGGTAAGAGTGAATGCAAAGTCAGGAGCATAGTCTGAATAAATGAAAAGTGAAGTGAGAGAAACTTTCAAATGCTTTCAGATACAAAGATCTTCTAGTAAATATTTTTCATAAATACTTGTTTACTTATTCTTATATATATATGCTTATGTTTACTATGTGCTTATATTTATTAAAGACTGCTGGTGATCAGAAGAGCTTTATAAATAGTTCTTTCTGAAACCTTTTTTGCTTGGTTACAAGTTTTGGGGCTTCAGTAGAGGATTATTAAGTGAAATCTGTTGGATACAAATCTGACCATATGATTGTAATGATCCTTTTGGGCCTTTAAGTCTGTGAAATTGCTGTTAAGAGGAATTCTTGAGTGCTCAGAAATTTAATTACGACTTGAGATGTTTTGCATGAGTAAAAGATGACTTCTCTCAGAAGAAGTATTTCAAATGGAACAAACCAGTGTCTGTAAAACTGTTTTTCAAATAGAACACTACAGCAATTAAAGAAAAAAAAATCTCCTGATCAAATGAAAAAGAATGGAAAGCATTTAGTAATGCATTGGACCAAGTTTTTAGAATCTCGGCTGTTGTGTAAGAAAATAACTCGGCATGTATTTCCTTTCAAAAAACCTTTTCATATTTTTAGTCAATATACATATAAATTTGTATTTTTAGTCTTGAATGCAAAAATTCAAGCTGCAGCATTTCTTAAAAGAGGAGAACTTCGTATCTTTATTTTCTAAAATAGAAGGTATCAGTGTCTTAACATTAAATAGATTTATTGATTGAAAGGGAGTAAAATATATTGCAGTTACATTTAGCAAGGCAAGAGGCGCTCTGATCATTTTGTATAATTAAACTTTTAAATACATTATTTGGTTTTGTTACTCAAGGTTGAGCAGAAAGTCAATTTTTTAAAATATTTTCAGGTTGTTTGTGATCGTATAATCATCATTAAATTAGAGTAGGCATGCAGTGTATGAAAAGAATTTTTGGACTCTGTTCATTCCCTGGGAATTAGATGCTCACATTTGTGGAACATCATGATCAACATCTTTATTAGCTGTGCCAGAACAGAGGTTGAAGAATAACTGAGTAGGAGAAAAATTATCTGTTTCATATCCATCTAGCTAGTTTAAGTTAGAATTTAATTATATCCCTGAATAATAGAAAATTCTAACCATGTCAGTTGTACTTATACTATGAAGTAACATAGATTAAGATTGTCTGTAATTCTGAACAACTCAAAAATCTTGTTAGGAATGTATGTATGCAGTGTTGTTTTCTAAAACCCACATTAATCTGGAGGTGCTCAGAGTTGGGCTTGGGTTCTCTCTCTCTCTCTCTTTTTTTTTTTTTTTTTTTTTGGTGCCTCTTTCATCTGTTAAACTTCTTTTTAGGCAATATAAAGACTGAATTCGTCTGTTTGTTTAATTGTATTAAACAATAATAGCACAGGACAATAGTTCTGGCTCAGAATTCCAGGAGTTTTAGAAATGTTCAATAAGAAAGTACATTCTAACCAAACAGTGTAAATGCTACAAAATGAGACCACTGCTAAGTACAGCTAGTGATGCACAAAAAAAAGTGATGATGCAGTATTGATCAACATCTTACGCAGTAATTATGGCTTGGCAGGACCCAACCACTAAACTATGTGTGGATATTGTGTGAAAGAAGTGTTTTAAGGATAATGGGAAGGAAGGCACTTGAGTTATTTCTGAATATGCTTAAGAGGATTTTCTGCTGGGGATGAGTGGCAACCTGAATCACAAAGAATCATAGAACTGTTGAGGTGGGGAGAGGCCTCTGGAGATCTAGTACAACCTGCTTGCTCAAGCTGGGTCACATAGAGCAGGCTGCCCAGGACCCTGTCCAGATGACTTATGAGTATCTCCAAGGAGGAAGATTCTGCAACCTCTGGGCAACCTGTTTCAGTCAGTGCTCTGTCACCATCACAGTAAAAGGAATTTTTCCTCTTGTTCAGATGGAGCTTCCTGTGTTTCAGTTTGTGTCCATTTCCTCTGGCCCTGTTGCTGGCCACTGCTGAGAAGAGCCTGGCTCAGTCTTCTTTACACTCTCCCTTCAGATATTTTTATGCACCAATAAGATTCCCCCTCAGTCTTCTCTTCTCCTGGCTGAACAACCCCAGCTCTCTCAGCCTGTCCTCATATGAGGGATGCTGCCACCCCTTAATCGCTTAGCGGCCCTTTGCTGGACTTGCTTCAGTAGTTCCATGTCTCTCTTGTACTGGGGAGCCCAGAACTGGAACCAGCACTCCAGATGCAGCCTCATCAAGAATGAGTAGAGGGGAAAGATCCGCCCCCCTTGACCTGCTGGCAGTACTCTCCCTAATGCAGCCCAGGATACCATTGGCCTTCCTGGCCACAAGCGCACATTGCTGGCTCATGATCAGCTTGTCCAGTGGGACTCCAGAGTGCTTCTCTGCAGAGCTGCTTTCCAGCAGGTCAGCCCCCAGCCTATGCAGGTGCACTCCCTAGATGCAAGACTCTGCACTTGCCTTTTTTGAACTTCATGAGGTTTCTCTCTGCACATGTCTCCAGCCTGTTGAGATCCTCCCTCTGAATGGCAATACAACCCTCTGGTGTATCAACCACTCCTCCCAGTTTTGTATCATCAGCAAACTTGCTGAAAGTGCGCTTTTGTCCCACCATACAGGCTGTTGTCGAGTTAAGTTGGACAGGCTTGGACCCAGTATTGACCCCTGAGGTGTGCCGCTAGTTACTGGCCTCCAACTAGACTTTGCGCCACTGATGACAACCTTCTGAGCTCTGCCATTCAGCAAGAAAGAGGAAAAGTAAGACTGAAAATGGGTGCGTTGCTGGCCCATAAGGGCTTGAAACTACTTTAGATAGGTAATCATGGGATTCATGTGATAATGAGAGGGAATCAACCATGCAGCTCTGAAAATGGAGATAGCATATGATTGAGACTTTACAAAACAGTTTTGAGCAATGCACATGTTTAAGTGATAGGAGTGAGAAGGGTTCATCTTTGCATCAGCATTCTGTATAGAAGTCACTGGGACAAAATTGCTGTTGTCAAGGCTCAAGAAAGGATGTTGTAGCATTGTGAGGTGAGATGAAATCTTTTCCTGTCCATTCACCCTTCTGAGCTCTTTGTCCCTTTGAACCATTATGCTTCTGCAGAAATCTCAGGTGCTGTGTGGGTTTGTGAGAAGTCAGAGTCAGAGATTGTTCCCAGATTATGAACTTGAATGTTGGATAGAATGCTGTGGTTTTTGAAAATGGCTGAAAAGTAGCAAAGGAAGGAAGTAGCTAGAGTTCAGTTTATATGACTGAGGATTTTGATTTAGTGATACTGAGCTTGAGGTAATAACTGTTATGCATCTCTGATATGGATTTAAAGGTAGATCTGTGGTTCATCAGCATAGAAATGTGTTTGAATGTCTTTGAGGTAGAATAACGAAGAGATAAGGAGTAAGAGAAGTAATGTGAGAGGACCAATGACAAATCTTGTGCAGCTATCTCCCTGCCACCTTCAAAACTGTATGAGAAAGTAAAGCAGAAGGGATAATTAGAGAGGAATCAGGATGAAATGGAAATGAAGAATGGAGAGGAGTTCAGCAAGTTCAACAGCGGTGAAGGGTCCACAGGTCAGGAAGGATGAGGATGGAGTATTGCTGAGTTTTTGCTTAAAGCAGTTCATTTGAGGCTTTCTTTTGTAGGGATACATGTTGAGAACAGTGTCTATTATTTCTTCAGAATTTTTTTCTGTCCAATGGATAATGGTATATGATTCAAAAAGAGGAAACCATTCTCACGTCAGCTTATTCCAGTGATTCAGCAGGAGATGCAGACATAGCCCCCAAAGAAACATGAATTATCCACTCTCTAGCATCTGGGAACAATCTTCTGTATGAGACTAGAAGCAGAGTTTTGAATATAATGACATTATTCTAATGATGATTTGTTGATACTGCAGGATATCATTAGTCATGCTGGAATCTTTATAAGCGTAAATGTTTTCTCAAAATAGTTTAAACGTTTAGAAAATCTGTTACAGCAGTCTGACATGAAACATTACGTTTGTTCTGCTGGAATTGAACAGGTTGAAATTTTCAGTTTGTACAGAAAAGAATTATTAGTAAAGGATCGTCCGAATAAGTGACAAAACTTATAAAAATGCTGGGGAAATTATACCGTCCTGAAAAGATATGTTGATGTAGTAGTCAGATTTATCTAGATCATTGTTAATATTGTTTTTATCTACTATTTAAGTAGCATTGCACATTAGCAGTGTATGGAATAATGTGTCCTAGTGTGTGCACACAATTTCTCAACGTTTTTCATCTTCTAATGTTCTCTGTTAACTTTTGTTCAAATCCTGCTTGTATTTGAAGTTGCAAGCCTCAGAAATGTTGTCTTGAAGCTAAAGCTTCAAAATGTGCCTGTAGGTTGTCTTAAAGTTACTGCATGCTGAAGTTCCATATTCAAGTATCCATATGAACTGCAAGGCATCTGGCAAACGTGAAAAAAGTGCAGTAGTGAATGAGTTTTTCATAGCAAGCACTTCAGCTTGTCCCCACATATGTACAAAGGAGGATAATTGTTTACTACATTTTGTTGATCTTTTATACATTTACTACAATACCATTGCTTGTTTAAAATGATGTTGTCTTGTCAATCTCCCTGTTTGTATAGGTTTGTTCTGTATTATTTTCCCAATATTTTTATATAATATATCATCACACCAGTCACATTCTAATTTTGTTCTTTTTCTGTGTGGTTATTATCATAAAGCTAATAAATTATTTTACTGAAATTATATGAAACACTAGGAAGTATTTTAAGGATTTCTTTTTCCTTTGTTTTACTATAGCTTTGTTCTATTGCAGTACTAGTTTTGGAATACAGCATATATTAACTATGAGACTGCTACCAAATATTGTGTTCCAAATTAGATACCTTTGTTCCTTTCACCTAATTGTGCTTTTACTCATGGCTGAGGAGAAAGTAAATAGAGTGTGCGATGTATATTACTCTTTGGTATAGAAAAATAAAGGTCTTTGGAGCTATAAATTAAAAGATGCGCTGTCATCAGTTTTGCAGAAAATATTTTGATCCTTTAGGATGCAGCACTGAATTTATCATTTAAAAATAAGTAACTCATTTTAAATAAGCTTGGTTATCTATGATATTTTACAATGCATTATTTAAGTTCGTTTTTTTCATATTGTATGCAATTCATTCCGTATAAGTAAAGGCTATCCAATGTTCAAAAGCATGTGTGCACAAAATTTCATTATACAGCCAATACTCTTATTTGACTAATCTGGCATGCACTGTATTTCAAAATTAATCAAATAAATTTATTCTCTTTTTTATTTTTTTATATATTTGGGGACTTTGCAGTGCTTTTAAGTTGTCTTTACATTTCTTTTAAACACTGGCTACAGAAACAACACTGCACGTTTTTTCCTCCCAAGAATTACATGTGCCTGCACATCTGTCATGTACCAGAAGAGTTCAAATTATATAACTTTGGATATCTGCTTTTTCTATGGAGTCCATATACTACCTTTATGATTTCTCATAAAATTCCGAATGCATTTGTTTAAATTAAAATCATAATTAAATTAAAAATTATTTTAATTATAGTGTTTTAATATTTAAATAGCTATACATCGGAGAGAAAATCCCTAGTATTATTGCTCTTGCTGAAATTGCTAATTTTGTAAAGGCAATTTGGGCTTTACTAAAACCACGCACTTAACACTTAAATAATCTTGTTTTTCAGAAGATTTTTTAAAATAAGTTACTACATTTTAAAACAAAAATGGAGTGTTGTTAAGGGGAAGAAAATGCTTAGTATCTTTGTATTCTGATTTATTATACAGAAGGCTGTTTTTTAACAAAAAAGGGCCTTTTTTTTTTTTTTCTTTTTTTCCCTCCGCTATTCTCAGTCTCTTTTGATCATTGATCTGGGTGACCCCACGCTCAGGGGTTTTTTCTTCATTTGACATGGACAGATTTTTGAAGTATAGCTCTCCTTTGGGAACCTCGGGCAGTTCCACTTGACTAACCTGTGATCTAATGAGCAGTAATGCAGGGTTACAGTGACCATTTTGTTTGCTTTGAGGGAGGATGGCTAGACAGAGAGTGGGAGAGAGGCGGTGTCTGCGGAGAAAAAAGATGCAGGGTGATCGAACAGTGTGAAAAAGACTTGTTAGCCCACATTAGTGTGCCTGATTTACTTCACAACAGGTCAGGAAAGGCCAAAGGCAGCCTTGTCATTAAATTGCAAAGTTGAAAATCCCAGTATTCAAAAGCATTCAGATTTCTGCAAGTTGTAAATTAGAAAGTTTGTGGTTCATGTTGAATTTGCCAGGAAGATACACAGAAGTACCAGCTTCTTTAAAACATGACAGATACATTATAAAATCATGCCGTAAATATAAAAAGAAAATCAGCTTTTTAAAGTACTTTCATGGTTGACTGTTTTACAATGAGACTGGGTGCGAAAGAAAGGCCAAACACTAACAAGGTCGTTGCACTTTCTTTATGAGCCCTGGGGACCCCTTAATTATGTGCCCGTGCTGCTTATTTTGAGAGCTGTAGAGTATACGTGTGCGCGTGTTTGTATGATATACAAATTTTATATATACATGTACCCATATATATATATATGTATATCAATCAATGTACGTGTGTATATTAAAAAATTCTAGCACCAGTAGCCCAGAACATAGTTTTCTAGTCTTCTGCAGCATATTCTGATATTTATTTTTCTTTTCTCATATCCTTTATAATTTTTCTTCAAGTGAATATTGAGTACCAAACTTAATGCATTTGGTCATGATATGCGTACAGATTTATCTCATGTTTACATTTACAAATGTAAAGACCATAAAAAATTGTAGAAAATTGGAAAAAAAAAAAAAAAAATCCCAGGAGTGAATGTTACTCCATGACATGTGAATTGGAATTTGACAGCTTGTCTTTAAGGCAGGCTAATACACTCCATCTTCTTTGGATGATATTTGTGCATCTCTTATAGCTGTTTGCAATTGCAATAATAAGAAGCTGATATTACCTACTTACAAATTTATTTTTACTCGTTTTTCTTTTTCTTAATTAGCAATGGCCTGAATCTCCATGATTTGAAGAGTAAATATCCTTTAATCTGTTGCTTTGGTAGCCTTTAACTCATAGCTGACTTAAGTTGCTTTAAGTCATTGCTATTTCTGATCTGGCGGGCTTTAGTAAAAATTGAGTGCAGCCTTTTACCTATATTATCATTGTGCATTGAAGCAGTAGGTAATAAAACAAATGGGTGGTCTTAAGGGTAAGGTACTTTCTTCTGTCTGCTACCAGAAGTTTTCACTAATTGATTCTTGTTCCTGGTGGCTGTCAAAAATCACTTTTCCACAATTAATGTACAGCTGTGTTAACTTCTAGGTTATGCTACTGGGGCTGAGTTTGTTGCCGTGATCTTTGTGTCTCATTAAGACTAGTAAATATACAAAATTAAATGATTGAGAATAGCTGACCATAGCTGAGAGATCTTTTATTACCTGACTTTAGAAACTATGCTCCTCTTGTTCATTCAGATGATTTCACTGACGTCAAGGAAGTGCCTTTACTTGGTTTAAAGGGAACAAAAGACAATAGCGTAAGGTCAGGCTGATCACATCGAACGTTGCATTTTGTGCATTAATTGCATTTGACTGTGTATTAGTATGTGACACTAGATTATTTTGGGGTTATCTTTATTCTCTTTTCTTTGCAGTGTACATACGTTATAGTTTTATCTCCTGGTAAACGTAAGTTTAAATGACAGTTGAACGTAGGAGACAAAGTACACTTTGTATGTGCAGTGCTGTGTCTTAACTATCTTTCTTCTCTGTTATTTTGGTACTTCAAGATGTTCCAGTGATTTATGTCTTAAAGGAGGAAATTCTTATTGTTTAAGTTAGAAGACAAACATATATCTTTCCAAATATGCCAGTACTAGTTTTATTACTTTCTAGAATTAATTTATAATTAAAATTTTGATATAGAATTAGTTTGTTTTGAGAGAGTGTAGTGGCCAAGAGTAAGGTAGCCTAGTGCTTACTACAAACCAGAATCAAATAATTTTACCACAATGTATTTCCATGCTGTGGATTGTTCTAGCTGGTGTTCAGTAGCCACAACTTTTGATTATTATGGTGCAGAAACATTCTAGGAAACTCTGCACTTGACTAGCTTTCTGTACAGCTTTAGGTCATGTTAGTCAATGGGAACTTATTAGGGCATAAAATGATGGGTAAATGTTTAACAAATCAGAATACCAAATCAAAATACACTTAAGCTTTGCTACTGTTTCTCTTTTCATTGACTTTCTCCATTCCCTAAATAACATGCTGTTCAGTGTCTGTGCACTGTTTATTAGCTCTTCTATTTGATTTAATTACTCAGCTACTCAGTGTGTCTGAATTAAGTCATCTATGCCAAACTGCATATAACAGGGGGTTTGGTCAGAGAGAAGAGACTAATGTCATCTTGCTGTGCTGATTTTTGAAGGTGTTTAGGACTCAAGACACTGTAACACTGCTTCAAATTTGGCTTAAAACCAAAAAAGAATCTAAGAGTAGATTTATTTACCCATCCTGCCAATCAGAGGCACCAAAAGAGGTAGCATTACTTACCCCATTTGAAGCATTTAGAAAAACAACAGAAATATATGAAAATTTATTTAGACGTGAATAGCTTTTGCAGTCTGAGCTGCTTTTTTTTTCTTAAAAAGAAGTTTGCTGCTGTATAAAGCATTTTTACATAAGCTCGCTAGGTATTGTATGAGAAGACTTTTACAGTATTTTTTGACACATACTGCTGCTCAATTCAGGAAGACTACTTAAAAAAGCAAAAAGAAAAGATCATATTACCAGTTCAAGTTTCAAGAAGATTTTGTTTCTGATTCATTATTGTCTTTTAAGAAAGCATTTATTTTAAACTTATATACACACATATTGAAATGCAACATAGAAGTTTTTGTTGTTCATCTTGTCTGTCATGATATGTAACCTGCATCAAAATGCTATACTTCAGGTTAAGGTATAATTGCTGCTGGTTATCTATTTTAAAAATTTCAGTGTTGTAAAGTGGTTGTGATTTAAGCCACATCATGCACAAGGCAAACAGAAATGTCTAGCAAAATGAGAGAAACTAAATATAAAAGTAGTTAAAGGTACTCCTTTCTAAAAAAGGTGGATGTGCTTTCTTACACTTCTTTTAAGTCACTTTTTGTGTCTCCAGGCTATATTTTAGAAATATATCTCTAAAATATTCTAAACTGAGAATGGAATAACCTAATATGTTGCATAAAAATGCAGTGTTTTACTATGCCAATGGAGTGTAACAATTCAAATTTCAGACTCTGAAATGGGCTTAAAAATACTCCCCGGATATATTCTCCCGTTGGAAATTATTCCTTTTATGCAATAGGAAAAAAGTCTTGCTTAACTAAGAAAGTGAATATAATAATTCCCCTGCATAAATTAGAAGGTGGGGGTGGTAATACCATGTCTGGGAAGGGAAGCAAAAATGCACGTTTGGATATCCCATTGCCTGCTGTTGTAGAGATTGTGCTTGCCAGCACTTTCTGGCAAGCTTATTCCTTCCAAACTCTCTCCAAAATCTCCAGGCATTTAAAAAGTCTTTTGCCTCTGTTAGTCACCTTTCCCTTACATGTAGTGTAGAAGGAATGTTTATTGTCTGAAGAAATGCCTGTTTTGAGATTAGGAAAATTGAATCAAGCTCTTTGTTTTGCTGTGTGTGTGTGTGTGGTGTTGTTTCCTAACTCAACCATGCTGTCAGGTAGGGTAGCTGCTGCTGTCCCACCTGGGTGAAAGCCTGCAGGGTTAGCTTTTTTGGGTAGCAAGGCCTGGGATCTGGCTGATGCGTTTTGTGCGTGTGGAAGGCAGCAGATCATCAAGTCTGTTATTTGTATGCAGAGGGATGGAGGGTCTAGAAGTGAGCTATGGTTGAAGAGTAGGTCAGCAAAACGACATCTCCATTTTTGATAGAGGCTTCCCATAAGATTGTTAAAAGTCCAGTATGTCTGGCAGTAGGGTATATGGAGCATCTCTGTGTTGGTTTGGCTCAGTTATGGCCTGGTATTTTGAGTCCACTGCTATGTGCAGGACGCACACATCTCAATCTGTGTAAAGTAGATGAGGGTAAAATGAGTGGTGTGTCTTTAGTATCTCTAGATAAAAGTGTTACCTGGAAGCTGCAACCATAACTGATGCCCTGTAGGGATGTGATAGCAAAGGACAGTGCACTGAAATACTGATGTAGAAGACGGGACAGACAGAAGGGCTGGGTGAGGGAAACAGAGATGTGAAAGAGGGGGAGCTTGACTAATGTTCTAGCACAGGTCAGGGGTGAAGGGAGACTAGAACTCGGACTTGCATGCAAAATGCTTAGCAGGACTGTCCTTCTCAGGAAGTTCAGGTTCATGATTATCTTTTGGTCTCCCCCCCCCTCCATTACATTTTCTTTTCAAACACAAAAAAAGGAGTTAAAAATATGCTGAGGCTATAAATTATCATACAAAAGACAGGTTTACATCCAGGACTGCACTGTGCCTTCCTTAGTTGTATTTAAGTAAAAGGCCTGCTGATTGTCTCATGCTTCTTGCTTAGGATACCTAAGTCTTTAATGGGCACAGTGTAGTATTGGAACATCTCAGTTTTTAAATATATATTTGTTTGACACCTTTCAGGTAGGAAAACAATCTCAAATTCATTTTAAGGGAATTTAAGTGTAAGTGGACTGTCATCTACAACCACAAAGATAATGGCCATCTAGTTCTGTTGGTTCTGATGGAAGTTTGGATCTGAAGCAGGAGCTGAGCAGCTTAACGTGAAAGCTTGGACAAGCATAACAGAGAGCAAGACTGTTGTCTCCCAGCTGATGCTATCACCCTACTCTCTGACTACTTCCATTCTCCTTTTCCAAGATGTGTCTAATTCAGTCAACATCCCGGTGCCTTTATATGCACTGAAGCCTGACATACAGAAATTAAAGAACAGTGATGTGAATTACAAGAACTCCAGGCACAGGATATCCTGAACTTGTACAGATGTTAATGTTACAGTTCTGGTATTGTCTTCTCTAGTCGGAGGGGTTATACAAATTATTTAAGCAGTAAACCAGTATGACAGTTTTCTATTAAACTAATTCAAGTTCTCTGTGCTTAAATGTAGAATTGTAAATATTCTGGGAATGTGAAAGGAGCAATAGTAGTAGTATGCTTGAGAATACCTGTATGTATTATCTGAATATTACGGTTGAACAACAGAGAAAGAGCTGATTTACGTTGCTTAGAATTATCAGACAGGGATTAGCCACATTATGTTCAAGCGACTAAAATAGGTCAAATGCTGAAAAAATGTGCCAAAGATACCCAAGAAAGTCATTAGCTGATTTTAATGCACATACAAATTAATCTTTTTTAGTTTAAATATCCTATGCATTTGTGAGGCTAGGTTTAAATTTTGAATTTCTACACAAAGCATATTTTTAGAGTATTTACATAACTTGTCAATTTGTAACTCTTTTGACAGCAGTAGTTGCAAGTTAACTTACAGAGGTAATGATGTTGCTTTGATACTTGCGCATGGTGTCATTCAAAACTTTTTTGAACTCTTGAAAAAGACTTTGAGCAGTTTATCAATTTAGATTCTCTCCTGTTGTGATCATTCAAAATAAAAATAGCAGTGTCAAATTCTGAAATGGCAAGCCTGAGTTTCCTCATACATAGATAATATGTGTGTCCTAATTAGTTATCTGTTATTAAAAAAGAATTTCATTATTTTTTGATCCTGATTATTTCAATTGTTTTCAGTTCCCTTGTTTAACTGCATGTTCTTGATGGAGTTTACATTCACCTTCTGGGGGTTTTGTATATTAAAACAAACAAACAAAAAAACCTCCACCTATAAATAGTTTAGAAGAATATTTAGAAGGATAAACCAAAATTATAAATGCTAATAGATTAAAGATTATTTACACTTGCATTAATAGGCAAAAAAAATGGTTTATAGTAATTTGCGTAGTGGAGTGGTTTGCAGGCCTTTTTCTTAAGATGCAATTCTGCATGTTTCCAGAGATGAAAATTAAATCTTTAAATCATATTCCTTGTTCTTTTTTTAGACTTTAATTGCTGTTTCATCAGTTACTTTGTTCTCAATTCAAAATGATGTGGCTCTTCAGGAGTCAAGTTTGTGGGAGACTTGCAAAGATTGGTTTAAAGTACTACTGCTGAAAAGTGTGGCAATCCTGTACTTATTAACAGAATTTGCAGCTTGAGCCCCACAAAAGACACAGCAAGAAACCGATGTAGTTCTATAGAAATGCAGGAGAACTCTGCCAAAAATCCTGCAAAACACCACAGGATTCCACAAATTTAGCATTTTTCAGCTGACTGCACTCTGGACAACTGCCCTCCCTCTTCAACAGACATGGATCTGAGAGGGACCATGCGTCGTGCAGCTGCTATCAAATTTTTCTCTGTTGCATTTTCAGACTTTGCTTAGATGGCTGCTCTGTGCAATGATCAAAGAAATAGAAAAATGTTTTTTTTATCTGCAGCTTTTGTTACTGGGACAGATAAGAACAGTTACTCATCACCATAATGATTGTACTTGTCTTATTTGAAAGCACTTTGAAAGTCTTAATTCCTATTGATAGGAGGAAAAATGAAGTCTACCTTTATTGAGCATCTTTCTGGTTCTTGGCCATTGGAAATAGCTGTCCTTTAAAAGGAAATTTGATGGGTTTGTCGCCTTATTTTTTTAATCCCCTCTGAGTTTAAATTGAGTGTGTATGCAGCCTTTTAGTAGAGCTTTTCCTACAGAAGAAGTGTTACAGATACCATAAGCATGGTATCTCTGGCTCTTCTTATTCATGAGCTCTGAGGTGTTGAGTGCAATTAGCAAAATAAAATTTGTTATCATCATAATTCTCCATGCCAATCTTGGATGAATACCAGAAGCTTTCTAAGAACCCCATAATACTTCATCTTTAATTTCTGTGCTGCAAGCATGTACTGGATCCCGCAAGGTTTTACTGTGCTGTAGTACTGTATTTTAGGGCATATCAGCTTTTTCGTTTGTTTGCTTGTTTGTATTTCATAGTATTAGGGCAGCTTTATGTACGCCCAGCAGCTAAAGTTTTGTCTTGGAGGGGCCAAGCCACGTGGCTCTTGTGCTCCCTCTCTGGGGCTCGTAGGCTGTTGTTAAAAAAGGCAGAGGTGGTTTTTGTCTCATGGTAGTAATCTCCTGCTTGTCTTTGCAGACCCAGGTGTTTCATCCTAAATTTCACAGACAAGTGACAAGGGAGAAGAGATGAGGAGGAGAAAAAAAACCCTAAACTCTTAAAATTCTTTTTTTTTTTTTCTCCGTGAAACTCATTCTGCAGCAAAAAGAATAGTTACAGACTAGGTATACCACTAATGCCACCAAGCATTAGGTGAGCAGAAGACTGCTAAAAAGCAGAAAATGAGCTGTGCTTGCCTACTTGATACCAAGAAAAATATCATTGTACCAGTTATTACATGAAATTATCAGGATTTGAAACTTAGTGCTGGGGGCATGGGGCCTCCTCACCTCTCTGGTGTCCTGCCAGTCTGTTTCGGTGATCAGTGTCCTCCACAAATGTGTGTCTGAGAGCAATTATAATTTTGCCAAAGAATACTGAAAAAAATCAGGTGCATGTGTGTCATGTAGTTACTGAATTCTTTAAAGATAAAGACAAAGGCCACCGCAGAAGCAAATTAAAGCCCCTGGGAGCTGACATGGTTATTGAAAGCTTTAGCCGAACAGCCCTACCATAGAAACCTGCTTTCCTATTGTCATTCATTTTGGCCACTGAAAAGGAATTTATGATCAAAGTTTTGTTTGAGCACAACGCAGTGGCATGGCTAAGCACCCAGATTAAGGTCTGGCAAAGTTAGCCAGGTTTTTTTGTGTTTTTGTTTTGTTTTTTTGTTAAGTGGCTAGCTTCCTGCAGTGACAGAAGTGGTTTACACCTTAAAGCAATATACTTTACCTGGGGCTGTTTTTTAAGACTACTTGTAATTTTAAGTCTTAACCCCCCTCCCCTCCCCCCCCCCCAAAAAAAAAAAAAAAAAAAAAGGATGTTCAATGTGTATTTCTTGATTTATTTTAGATCTGTGTTTCTCACTGTCTGCATCTTGAATTTCATAACAAATATCCATCTAGAGCAGCTTGTATGGGGTAATGTCTCACAAAGTAAATGGAAAAAAATCCTGAGTATATTTAAAGTATTTTAGGTCATAAGAAGCTTCTATAAAGTTGCTCACTTGATGGCTGTCCAGCAAAATCATTAAATGCCCATCAGCTGTATTTTTCAAAATTCAAAATGTTTATACAGCAAGGTTTTTAAATCTTGTCTGCAGAAAAACCGTATTTTGACCATATAATGTAATATAATTCTTTCATCATAAAAAGTAATTATAATACATGTTTTTTCATGTGGCAAGACATTGTTTGCCTTAATGAAAGAGGGGCTTTTAGGGAAGACAAATTAAGATTAGAAATAAATGTTATTTATAGAGGAAAGAGGAGGACGTCATTACAATTGCGCAGAAACGGATTCAGGTTCTCTTCCTGTCTGTGCTGTAACCTTGTTGTACAGTCTTGTGGAAGTCGCTCCTGCCCTTCAGCTTATGCCTGTTTAGAGAAGGTCTGTAATAACTCTAGGACTATAACGACAGTCTAAAGTTTTGAATAATGAGGAGACTCGAGTACAGCTGGAAGAGACGTGTTGGTTTGTGTGATAGAAAACCAGAGCTCCAAAGATTCAGTGTTGCAGGATTGAGTTGTATAAACTGATAAGAGGTTGTTTATAGCAGCGGCCTAAAATGTCAAGAAAAATCTATATGTATACAGTTCTCTTAACATACAGTCGTGCTGAGGTACTTTGGAATTTTAGAAGTAGCTTTAGAAAACGTTGTCCCATGGTGTGATCAAAGGAACGTGAACAGTCAGACAGTTTGTTTTCTGCCTTGAATGACCACAGGAAATAGGAATATTTGCTTAGTCCTATATATGTGTTGGATGCATTCGAAATTAAATAACGCCTTTAGAAGACTGCCTTCTGAATGCATTGAAAGAAAGAAATCACAATAGAGGTCCCCCTCTGCTGGCAGAGATCTTAAGGTTCAAGGCACTGCGGTGTGTCTAGACACTGACATAAAGTCAGTTGAGTCTGAACGTTTTTTTGCAATAAAAAAGCTGCTGATACACAATATAAACTACTCGTAATCTACTGAAAACATTTTAAAATAAAATTCAGTACAGCTGAAGTTATCAAATTCGCTGCCTATTTATTTTAACCCCGGCACATAAGTAATTCATGTCAAGTGTCCGATAGAGTGTGCACACTGTATTGTCAACTTATATTATACCTAACCTCAGACACTATGAAGCTTGTTTACCCATTTCAGTGCTGGTTAAGAATTTTGTGCTGGTAAGCAGCCTTTTGCACTTACCCTTTTTAAAAGATTTCTTTCAGTTCATTTTAATTAATAATCTACTTAAAATATGTTTGTACGCATGCCTGTCAAGAGAATTTGTCAAGTACTTCTTTTTTGGTGGGAAAAGTTTTTACCAAATATTGTGTGTATATTTTGGGTACTCATAAAGAAGAATGAAAATTAAAGGGGTACTGGAGAAAACAGAAGTAAGTTTTTCATGGTCAGAAATGTCTAAAATGATCTACTCAAAGGTGAACCAGCAAGAAAACATGAACAAACAAAAAAAGGCATCTTAAATGAATCTCTAGAGAAGACTTGCATGAATTCCTGCTGCGTAGTGTGTTTGTCCTGAGAATGTTGTGATTTTTTTTCCTGACAGTCAGTGTGTTACTTTTCATCAGAAAAGAGATTGCCTGTCAGGAAGAGAAAAAATTCTGATTCTTTACTGGTTTCCATTTTTTTCATAATCTTTTCATTGGTTTATAGGTTAAGAATTTTTTATTTTTAAGAGAAGGAGAGAAGTAAAGCTTTTAGCTGCAGATTTAGTGTTCAATAAGATGATGAATCAATTCCTTATTTTGTAATATCATGCATGTTTTGCCTTGTTATTTACCTCTGTGTGTGAACTAAAATGAGTTGTGTCTGCTTTTATAGAATGCATGCAAAAGTTTTAGGTAGAGAAGTGTATTCCAAAATTGTTTAATTTTGATATGGCAAATGTTAAATACTTGGAATAAGTATTATCCATTTCAAGTAACTTCTCTTTCTTAGGACTATAATTAGGGATCAATTACAATTGTAAATCAAAACCTTTGTATAGTTCATGTATTTATGTATTAATATAGGGATATCAGAATGAGTTGCTGTACCTGTTGCATACAAAATATGCAACAAATGACTTTCTTTAAATGAAGCCAAATATTGAATGCTGGAACTTAGTTTACTTATATATGCATAATGCTGTCTCTGTATACATCTAGCCTGTGTAAATGAAACAGCGGACTTGCTCTCCACAATAGATATAAGTCATTACAGGAACGTGGATGAGTTTAATATGATCATTCAGCTAAACCTGGGTGAAAGTTCATATGGCAAAGAAGAGACGATATTTGCCAAAGGGATTTTCACCTTCTCTTATGCAATGAGAAGTCTTAGAATTCTTGTAAAATATTTCTATAGCTTTTTATTTTTTTAAATGGGAAGCGATAGGAGGGGTCAATATTGTTTTTTCTTTTGCTGGTTTTGTATGAGTTTAATGGTTTTAATGCCTAAGAAAGCATATAGGTGTTTTGCCACAACATCTATTTTTTATTTATTTATTAATATTTCTAGATTTATAAAGGCCTGGTTGGACATATGTTATTTTGAGAAAAAAGACTCTGGCTTTTTAACCACCTAATTTGCTCTTATATAACTTTTAGTGCCCCGTGTGTGTATAAATTCATATCTGTTGAGTTTACTAAGTCGTATTATGTCTGTCTACTCATATTAGATTTAAATTATGAACAAGCATGACTTCTGAACCTCCAGTTTTATGATTGCATTTCAAAATGGCGTAAGCTAGTATCTGTTGTTTTATTTTGGTCCAGAAAGCTAGCTATTGGCTGGAATATCTTGGCATTGAACTATAACTAAGTGTAAAGAATTACTGTTATGAATTAGATTGCAATTGCAACTTTTTGGGTAATCTTATGCTGCATGATTTTCTTTGAAATTATGAAATTGTATTAACAGTTTTCAGCTAAGTTTTGAGGGTGGCTATGCTGGACTTGATTACGGGTCTCGTCTGTATACTAGATTTTAGTATAAACTGTAGAAGAATAGACTTGAGAACTTGGCTACCCCTGTATGCATGGCGAGTTCAAAATTATCCCTGTTTATACAGCCTTTGGCAATTTAAGCAATGTGTTTTGTCACCTGCTTTGCCGTCTCATGAAGCGCTGGAACATTTATGAAGAAATAGAAAATATGACTTTGAATCCTTGACGTCTTTTAAATAAATGCACATATTGATAGTGACAGATTGCTAAACTTGGCTTTAGACACTTAGCTGTGTTTCTTGCCAAAAGTAATCCAGATGTGCATAATTTATCCGCCTGCCATATGTGCACTGACATGTCTTTCTATAATCAACTGTCTGTTGAGTATTGTTAAACAGTTAAATGTTCTTTATCAACTATCTTTTTGAATAATGCTAATAAATTCTTTAAGGAGTTAAACAGCAGCAAGACCATAAAAACAGCCCCTTTTAAAATAATGAAAGCCTATTTAGATTTTCGATTGTCCAAAAGGCATGCGCGTTCAGAAAAATCATTAGTAAAGGAGCTTATGTAAAGAGCATTTTAGGTGGTGTTATACAACTAAGCAGGATGCATATTTTACGTAATCCCGTTATAATGGGACAGATCTTTGTGAAGGAAGTTGCTATGGAATAACAACATTAATTAGTAAGTTTTTTTTTTTAAGGTGATTTTTTGAAAGTAGAAGTGAACTTAACTTGACAAGCGGTAACCATATTCTGGCATTAAGTTCAGAATGAATTGAAAAAGGACATTTGAGTCCTTTGAAATATTTCCTTATATTGTTGGAAGAAACAACTCCGTTTTACAGCACTGGGTGTGTGTTACTCAGTAGTTCTTAAAGGCATTTATTGATTACTCTTACTGCATAACTTGAGTGGAGAAACTCCTATACAGACAATTTTTCATTCCCAGGAGTTTGCTATCCCCAAATTTTCTTTTCAAAGGAAGCACCAATCCTTAGAAATACTCCCTTTACTTATTTCCTGTATGTTGCTTCTTTCACTCCATTAATGTACTGTTATCACAGTGCTGATGAGGATAATCTGACTTTCATCTGTCTCTGAGTCAGATTCCAGGGTTCATCTCTGAGGCCGATGGGGAGGCGTGTGGTGGTCATGTAGACCAAAATACGCTTAGTATCTAGTATCTCGTGGTTGTGAGTTTCCCCTGAGGAGAAGGGTGTCTGACTGTCTGATGTGCCTGTGCATACAGGTAAGTATTTATCCCTACAGTAATATAGATACCTATCTGGTGTACATAGGCCTGTTTTTGTAGCAGTGTGATTCAGTTTTTGAAACCCACTGCCCCCAGCAGTTGCATAACTTGTGACATGCTTAGCAGCTCCTCTTCATCATCCTGGGAGGTCTGTCGTGACCTTTCCAACTGCTGATCTTTGCCATAAGGATGGGAGTATGAGTACCTAAGCTGCTGCGAGCCCTGACTGTGTGATGCTTGCTTCTATTACGGTCATCTTCATTTGGGCAACTCCTCTTGGCTTGTACAAGGGAAGAAGCAGAATGCCTAGATTACTTGCTGAAATTAGGTTACTGTGCTAAATACAGGAATCGGGCAAACATTTTGTGCTACCATCCTATTAGCCTCCTACAGTGAAGATGGTAGAAAGATGCTACCTGCTCCTTATTTGTAGATCAAAATTTTAGAGTTCCATTTACCTCTGATCAACACATATGTGATCTAAATGGTTAGCAAATACTAATTCAATGTGTTGAGATTTTATATTGGTGTAGTTAAAAGTTCTGGGTGGCTTGGATATGGCCTGGCAGAATGTCCTCAGACAAATCCTGTTAGTCAGTACGAAGCTTGGAGGTTTCTTCCGGGGGAGTTCAGTATTGGTGGACAGTTGAGATTCTTGTGAAGTCAGTAGGCTCTTAACTTAAAAATGCTTGTTGATCATGGATTATAGCTGCTTGAACTTTTGTTCTCCCTAAGTCAGGTTGGAGCTACTATACCAGGGTCTCTGCGCTTTTAAAACAGACTAATGTTTGTAATATAAGTTTTCTTCAATACTGTAAATCCACATTTTTGACAATTCAGAAATGATCTTAGAATATTCAGCACATTTGTTTCTTATTGGCTCCTTGTATTTTCCCTATGTTCTAATCCTTAGGAAAACCACAAATGTTACTTTCTCTTGTTTAAGAAGAAAAAAGTCATTTCTAATATATTCCTTCAGGCAACATATTTAATGCATTAATTCATGATATTAATCTGTATTCATCATAGTACTTCACTTCTGTTTTAAAATAAATTACTAAGATATATATTTTTATTGGATTGCTTAGATAAACTAATTAAAGATGGTATTTTTGTAAGAATTTGGGGTGAGAAAATACCTATTTTCTCTTTAGAAAATGCTCGTGTGAAGCTTAAAATACATTTGCACTTTGAAATAGTGTGATATTTTTCTGTCATGCATATTCTAACTAGTTTTATAAACTTCGGAGAGGCTTTTGGCCTCTACTGGCCATTGCCATATCTGACTTTATATGAAAAGCTTTTTTTTGTTTTGATTGCTTGTACACTGCATTTGCTAGAGCTGTCATTGTTTGTCACAGAATTATATTTCGGAATTTTCATTCTTAATTTTGTATCTTAAACTGTTTCTATCTTAATTCTGGGAGCTGGAAACTCATACAAACACAAAGAGTTTAATGATTGTGATAATAGCTTCAGAAACTTGAGGACTGCAGCATTTTGAAACTATCTTATAGCTGGTCATCTGATCAGTATCAGTGAAATTGCTGGCCGCTTCTGAAGCGATAGTTTTGTCATTCCAGATGGTATCTGGTAGGTACATGAAAAGGGGGACAGCAGGGGAAGGGATCATTCAAACTTAAATTGGATATGTGCATGTATGTTTATATGCATCTTCTAGGCATTGCTGCAGTGCATATCAACAGAAATGGTTTATATCTGTACGCTGTCCTTTTATTGCCCAGCAGCATTTATTTATTTTAGTTTGTCTTCTGTTACATTTAGCAAAAGACTAATTAACTCAGTAGAAATGTGTTTTGGCCGAAGAAGAGCTTGCCTGACAACTGAACTGTCTCATTACATTGCCATGTATCTGTGTTGCTAAAGTAGAGAAGACCTGGGTTTGGCTATAGTTTGCAAGGTTAGTTTAAAAGATTAAAGGTGACTTGTAAATGGAAAATGGCAACTTTGCTCTTTTAGATTCTAAACACATCTGGTCTAGTGTTCCTCATGTTGAGTGGTAGGTTTGCCAAGACTTGTTGCAGACTTGTAGAGCAGTAATAATAAACCTGTTCAGAGAGTTTAAAAGAACTTGGCATGCCATATGACAGGTTCTCGAGTAGTTCCGTCAGGAGCCAAGTGTACTGTAATAGACCCCTTTTAAATTGTTGGCTTACACGAAAACTGGAGATGTCTGCATTTTCTCCTTCTCCCCCCGCCCCCAAAGTACAAAAGGCAGATGAATTTATTCAAATGCTGCTTTAGTGTATGTTATTGAGCTGTGAAAGAGACCGATAGATAAACATTATTGTAAGTTTGCAGATGCACTCTCATTTATGCCTGTAGGCAAGATAAATTTATCTACTTATGTTAGAGGAGCCTTTAATCAGATAATCTGTTATTGCAAGTAGTTTAGATCATGAGGTGAGTAGTTTTTAAACAGGTCTTTACAGTGTGTGTAGACTTCGCTGGTCCTGTTCTTCATCATGAGAAACATAAAACACAATCAGGTATAGAGAACATAAGCAATATCCTTTACTCTCTTACGTTCAATCTAGTGTATGTAACTGCAGACATATACAATATTTCTATATGAATATACAGCCCATAAAATATTGCTCATTAGATTATGGAGAAAAGAACAGATCCAGATGTTTGGAAAATAACATCCTTCTAGAGAAGTGAAAAGTGTCAGAAGGATTGAAAGATACAAAAATAACATGGTATGGAAAAAAAATCTGGCCTCATATACCTAGAGTTAAAGGAGACACAGATTATAATGAAGGCCTAAGCTTCTTTTATGTGCAGCATCAATTTTCATGTGCTGAAAAGATCTATGCTTTTATAACGGAGCCTGTTGTTGCATCTACATTGCAATGTATATGTTCATGCTGCTCTTCATACTGGTCTTCAGGAATTTTCACTTTACTCAAGAAAATCTGTGGTTTAATGTAAGGAACTTTGCCTTTGAGATTAACATCTTCGATTGCTATACTGGAAAGGATCCACTTTTCTGTAAATGTCTTCATCTTATTCAAGATGCAGGTGGGAGTGAATGACATACAGATGCTTTAAATTGTTGGGCACAAATTAAGGAGAAATGCTGTCGTCTTGCTCCTTTCTCACATATAGTCCAAACATTTTAACTGGTTACAATGCAGGATTGTATAGTTGAGGCAAAAACTTTCGGGGTAGAATCAGTCTACCCCTGTGACTCATCCTGCTTTTAATCTTCTCTGCTTTCCTCTTCTGAGTGAAGGAGAGGTCACTAAGGAGGGCTAGCTCTGAAGTCGTCAGAGAAATCTCAGACTTTATTTATCTCTGAGAATTAGCATTTATTTGGGATTTTTTTCTTTATTTGCAGTGGCTATCACTTGCAGTAGTCTTAACCATTTTAATTTTCTTAATATTTTCAAATCATGTAGCTTTCCATCAAACGCTGTTTCCTTAATGCTGCTAAGCTTTTTTGATTTTTTGGTTTTAACTCAGTGATAGGAAAAAATCCCCTTCTGATCCAAATAAATGATTTTTTAACATCGTGGCATCTTGAAGAAAACTGCCTTCCTACTTAATGCTGAGAGAAGACAAGAAAGCTAGCAGAGGAAAGAACTTGAAAAGCATGGGAGATTTTAGGAGATTAAGAGGCTGCTTGAGGACTGATTACCTAAACTACTCACCCCAAATAATAAAAAAGGGAAAATAGGAGGAGGAGGAGACCCAACAGGAATATTAATCTATGGCAGTCACATTTAAGGGAAAGAAGACTATTCATGTGTCTCTTCTCAGAGATTTCCAATGATTTGGCAATTATAGTGTTTTTATTTTTAATTACAGTAGAAAAAATTTCCACTTTCCACTGGGAATGAAATTGGAAGTATGCATTTTACTTTGGTCATTTGAAAAAACTTAATTCTATCAAAACATTTTGGAAAGAAAAGACCAGTTAATTCTCATGCTGTTCTTCTGTCCTTGAAACCCCCAAACCTCAGAATCTTATTTCAGTAAAACGTAGACTATTGCTGACTTTATTTGGCCAAATGAGCAAGATTTTGCATTAAGATAAAAATGACAGAAATGAATGATGGAAGTTGAATCATGATTTCCAGAGCTATAAATGCCTGGCCCATTCAAAAAGCTTTCAGAATAAGATTAAACATACTTTTTTGGTAGTAATTTACTCTGATTTTTCAACAGTTTTGCTTTCTCTTAATGTTACTTATAATGGAAATCTGTTCTTAAAAAGTTTGAAGGCTTATGAAGAAGTAAAATATTCTCACAAGTCTGCTTGCCTCAAGGTGTAGAAGAAGATTGGGAGCAAAGGTAGTATTCATATTCATTCATAGTTCATTCTTCTGATTTCCATTCACTGCGTGACACGAAATAGACAGGAGCAGGGTTTTCCGGTGTCGTTTCGGACCCTGTGGTCCTTCCCCCAGCCCCATGTTCCCTTTCTCCTCTTCCTCATCCTTTTTACCATATCCTAACCTTTTTGCTTTTTACTGGGTGTTTTTTGTTTTCAAAAGGAGTTAGTGGTGTTTGGGGAAGGTCAGAATCAGTATCAGAGTCATACCGCTTTTCCAAAGAAAAGTTTCGCTTAGTTGCTGCTTTTGGTTTGTATATTCTTTTTCCCCTTCTGTCTCCTTGTACAAAGAACCTGTTTCAGCGCTGCTTTGCCTGATTTCGTAGAGGCACGGTGTGTTGAGACAGGGTGCAGGGAGCTGGTTCTGAGCTACAGAGAGCAGGTCTGTCAAGTTCTTCACACAAAACGTTTTTGGAAAAAGTACTGTACAAATTCTTCAGATTTATAAAAGAACTTTTCAAACCTAATGCTTTTATCTTCGGTATTGCAAAAATGAGGTATTCATAACTAGCATTTTCTTGCTTCAGCTGTACCGTTTTGAAGAATAAGGTCTGGTCTGTGGAGAAAACACTACTGAAAGCTACTGAACTTCCCTAACGTTATCAAGGAGAAGTAGTCTAGTTTTGTAACTAATACCTGGCATCACAGCTAGTTCTATTAACAGGAAAAAAAAATACTTAAACACCTCCAAGGTCAGCTTTATTAAAATAAAAAGTGCAAGACAAAGAAGTGCAGCTGTTTGCAATCCAGCAGAGCTTCAAAGCCTTGGAAACCTAAGTACTGTGCTTCCCCTCTGACTCACACTATTCCCTGTCTTTCTGGGCCCTCGGAGTCCGACCTCCCAGAACTGTCTGTCTTGGGGCTAAGAGCAGTCAGAACCCACGGGACGCCTTATTTTAGAGGCTATTGCTCAGGATCCCGGTCCCCTCTGAACATGGAAAGGGAGTTGGTGCACAGGTGACTGAGCCGATTGGGTAACTCTTTTCCTGCAAATACGAGAAGTAGCTTGTAGCCTATGGTTTTCTGTGCTAGGTGGGGTTTGAGATTTCAGTTTTCTGAATAAAGAAACCATGTTAAGAGGAGAGTAATAACGTATGTTAAGTTTTTGAAATCCTTAATGAGTTGTTGATGGAAGAAAGCTTTCTCGTTTTTATGGATTTAGGATTTGTTAAATAATAAAATATCCCTTCCATTTAAGGCTCTATTTATCTTATCAGCCTCAACCTTTCCTTTTTTTAAAAAAGTTTTTACTCCATAGTTGTTCATCTCTCACAAGTAGGATATCTTTAATCTTGCTTCCTAGTACAGGTTTTGCCATGCCCCTGATCCTTCTGCCACGTATTTCTCAACACTTTATTAGCACTATTATTTCTGTGAGACAGTTTTTAAAGATGAATTAATGACTTGGCACCTGAGCTCCCATTTTTGAGAGCAGTGTAAACATTTAGGAGTTTAAATTCTCTTTAAAGCCCAATACGTCATAGACTTGTTGATATCTCTGTTACTTTTGAGAGCCTTCTCCAGAGATTGACAAAAAACTAACCACCACTCTTCTTGAATACCATCTTAGCAACTTATGGCATACAAGCAGTATTTTTTGGATCTTTTTACACTAATTCTTTTTCTTTCTTAATATTAGTTTTCTTATTTAATCTCTGCCACATAAGTAGCAGAAATCTTCACTGAGCTGTCTGCTTGTTTTGGGCTTTCTTCTAGGAAATGGAGGGAAAACGGTGTGGGTATGATCTGTGTCGTTGTCAGGTTTGCATTAGTCAGAAGAGTTGTGTGATCCAACCTTGGAACAAGACTTGGCTAGTAAGGCAAAAATGGAAATGTTTGTGTGTGAATGCAGTGTTTCCCAAATGTCTTCGGCTAATAAACCTACAACCGTAATCAGGTCAAGAGAGCAAACTACTTTTAAAGACATAGTTTCATCAGTTTTCAGAGCTGGGACAGAGTTTGCCATTGCCTGCAGGAAAAGAGGAATGCACTTGATTAGCCTAGCAGGCTCCATGTAGTCTTCTGTTCCTACACTAGTTCTGAAGCTGACGGTCAGTTTAGAGCTCAGTAAGGTATATGTGTAATTCATTTTACTCCATTTGGAAGCCATTCACATATAATTATTGTGACTGAAGACATCTTACCTTATGTCACCCTTTGTTTACTTTGGCTAGGTCCCTCTGAATTGTCCCTCAGATTTTTCCACTCCTTACTAACATGTGTTTTTGTTTTAGGTGCAAATTTTGCCACCTCATTGCTCCTTCTGTTTTCAAGATTACTTAAAAGTATGTTGATGTTGTATCAACACTTAAATTTACTCAACCTGAACCATGGTCATGATAGCTTCACTATATATAGTGAAGACAGTGTACTTTTATATATAGTTAATACAATATTCATTTTTAATATATTAAGTATTCCACATATGCATGTACTTTAGCATCAGACAGTAGAAAAATAATCTTTTATTTACTTGAATATCTTGATTAAAAATATATATGAATGATTTTCACATCTGTGGCATGACGAGTAATAGTTCTGTAAATGCAGTCTCATTTGTTAAATGTTTTGGGGACGTCTTAGAATTTTTCTGGTATTTGAAGATGCCAGTATGTCTCATTTGGAAGAGAACTCCAGATGATATCAAGAATTCAGAATGAGTTACTTTTGTTTCAATATGATGCAAAACTAAGAAAATTAAAACACACTCAGAAGGCTTGTTCAGTCAATAGTTTGCAGTCTCTCACCAAAGAAAAGTTAAAATATCTAGTTCAATGTGCTAAATAAGCACATATTTGCTCTGAAGAGATATGTAAAATCAAAGATTTAAGAAGTGTGTCTGCACAGTATTTTTCAGGCAGATGCAAGCAAACTATGACTGTAGTCTGAGTAGCCGAGAAGTCCTGTACTGATGCTGGTGTGACACTGAGCCTGGAATGTCCGGCCACTCAGCACAGTACTGCGGGTGCTCTGCTGCTGGTCAGGAGTCATGGCTAGACGGTTGGAGTCCAAGCAAAGGAAGCTCAGCCCTGCCTTCAAGATAGATTTTGGAGCTATATATATAATGGTCGTTGTGACATATTAGTACAAAATATATATTAATAAAAAATTTGGGGATTATATTTCTATGCATATTCTCATGGGGCAGAATTGAGACACACAAACTTCATTTTGGCATATCCTGGCTTAACTGAAGGACAGAGCTCCTGTAATTGATTAACGTCATTAATCTGCATAGAGGCTTTTTCTACCACTAGTTGCTGAGCCTATAATTAATAGAGAACATAAGATTACATTGTATTCAAAGAGATAAATATTCTACGAAATGCAGAACTGACAGATGAATGGCAGTGCTGCCTCAGCGCTTACTGTGCAGTCACTTGCCAAGTGAAACTCTTCTGTGATCTGAATGCAGGATTTGGTACTTCTATTGCTATTGCTGCCCAGCCTAGCTTCAAGATGAAGATGCATTTGAGAAAGGCATCACAGGGTAATCACAATATGAAAACATTAATTATCTTAGCATTTACTTCAGATTTGTTCAGTTTCTCCTAAATGCTTTCAGAAATGGAGATAAAAAGCAACTAAGCTTGATCCTTTGGAATGGTAAAAGAATACTGTTGAATTCTTAATCATTTTTCATGGTGAATTGTGGAAGTTGTCATTATGATTAGGGGAAAAAAAAGTGATGCTTATTTATAAAGAGCTTTGTTGTTATTTGCCTTATGCTGGGTTTAGAAGCCTTGATAATATTTGCACAGAAGTAACCAAAATCTTGAGACATATATTCTGGGGAGAAAATTAGTGTTCTATTTTTGTTAATTGATCTAGTTTACTGCCATCACTGCAAACGTAGTTGCCTTGTGATGTGATGGGCAGCCTGCAAATAGCTAATTGACTCTGATCTTTCTTAATTAGTGCAAGTACATCTTAAAATGAAGCTTTGAAGAGATCATCTGAAATAGATGAAAGCTGAGGCTTTACTCGGTGTCAGAGCCTTGATGTTAATTACTGAGTCCTGTGACCCAGCAAAAGGAAGGCTTACCAATAAGGTGGTCTTGTTGTAGGAACTTTGATTGGTGTGGTGTTTTACAAACAGGTTTTGTGTATCAGCATTTCTGTTCAATATTGCTGTACTTCAGCACATAAAGTAAAAATAAATAAAACCTGAAGAATAGCACCTCCATTTTATGCTTAGGACATAGTTTAAACTCACAAGTTAACTTTTGTAATACAATTAATTTTGATATCAGTCTAACCTTATAGGTGTCAGGAGTAAAACTTTACAAACGAAGGCTTCAAGCTACTTGTCCCTATTCATGCTGTTTAATTTGTTGTTTTCATAAGGTACGTATTTCAAGTTTTATAAACAAATAACATATTAAAGATTGCTATAAACTGTTTTTCAAGTATCAGATTTCAATTATCAGAACCATGAATTAAAATAAAAATTGGAATACTTTCAATCTCAAATAGATACTGTGACTGAAAACATTTATATGCTTTGGTGAATGTCGATGTTTGATATTTCCCAGAAATTTATAAACTGATATGCTCAAGAAAGAATGACTGTGTAATATGAATAGGAAAGATTCTAGGTCATCTTTACTGGAAACTCCTGATGATACGTTAACATTTGCTGTCTGTGAGCTGATGATTTGAATTAGAATCCTTTATTAATGTAGTTTTATTTTCTTTATAGGAGTTTAATTGATTCATGCTAGCTAGCAAACGATTAGTCTTGCAGTTCTGAAGTTAAAAACTTTTTGATAGTGGTTGTCTGATCAGACTTGTAGCATTCTTTCACTAAAATAGACTGACTTTGTTGAGTTAGAGCTGACAGTGTGAGATACTTCAGACTGATGGAGCTTCAGTTTGTGCGGGATTTTATTTCACTGCAAATGTCAAAGGACAAAGTTGTTCCAGATAGGCAGCAGTAAGAGCAATTTTTATTGACTCTGATTTTTGAAAGCATGTTTTTAAGATTTTATTTTAAAAGCTATTTTTAGATTAATGCCATGATGTAACTTACGGAATTGCATTGCTGCTTGGAAATGACCTCAGAATGCATGTTTATGAGGCCATTTGTGTTAAAAGCTTAAAGGAAAAAGAGTCTCTGCTTAAAAAGGGAGAGGCAAGGGTTAAACGTTCCCAAAGCTCATTGGCAGGAGTTCAGTTAAAGGACCAAATTGCTAGCTATGGAAACAGTCCTAATTTTCTGGTACAATAAAAGGTATATTGCATATTTTGTTAGTCTGGGAATTGGAAATATGCCATAAAATCAATGCTTGCTTCAAGATAATTTTAATACACAGACGTTGTTTATTCATCTTACACCTACGGAGGATGAGGGTTTTGTTTTCAAAATAACTACATGGTGGAAAAGAAGAATAGTTTTTACTGAGACATGTAAAAATATATTTTGATTTTGATTTCTCTAGTACTAGGAGGCAGTACACATAAAGATGGCTGGCAATAGCAAAACACCTGTGTAGACTATCTGTAAACAAGTAATGGTAGTATAGGCTATTGTGCAGAAAATTGTTCTCTATCGGTTATAACAGACTAAGGACATTAACATTTAAAAATGATTTTTAGTAAAAAGTTGGGGCAATTTGCCTTTTTAGAGTGCAAAATACGCTAATGTAAGCAGGGTTTATATAAGCTTAATTGAGCATAGTTTACGTAAAATAGTTCCTGGGACCTGATTGCCAGGCTAGGAAACAGTGGAGGATGGGACGTTCCCCTCGAGTAGGGTTATCGTGTCCTGTCCTGTAGGACAGGAGGGTAACGATGTCAAATCGGTATTTCACTGCCTCTCTGCAGTGTGTGGACTGCAAGTTAACAGTTTTTAATCAGACTTTGATGGCAGTTGTTCCTTTCAGCTAAGGCTTATGATAGCTGTGTGTCTGATTTTCCTGTCCTCAAAGATATGAGCAGTCTTTACTATGCTCTTCCTTACCTGCCTTTTCCACTGCAGGGACAAAGTAGTTGCTGATCCCTCAGCTCTAGACTTCAATTTTGCCTGGTTATGACGAACACGACATTGAACTGTTTCCCCCGTACCAACTGAAAGTGGTTTGATGGCCGCAGTTTCTTTCTCTGTGGATGCAGACTAGACCTGAGAACATTTGGCATTTCCTCAGCTATGTCCAAACTAAAAATTTTACAGAAAAATGTCCTGATTAACTTGATGCCAAAACTAGTGAGCTAATTCCTGGACACTGTTTGGGGATCAGTGTTCCAAGGATCATTCCCAAAAGGCAGTTTTTGTGAGGCCACTCTCTTTTGCAGACTAGGGGAGTTTACCACCCTAGACATATGTCATTTTGTACCAATTGGCCTCAGTTCCCTGGAATACTCAAGGACATGTTTAATTTACTGTTACAGATGTATCTGAAAAGTTTGTTATAATTTGGTTGTTTTGGTTGAAGACTTAACAATTTGAAACTCTTCCAGACTTGCAGGGTCGATGAGCAGGTGGTCACTACCACCATCATCTGGTAATGCTACGGAGAGGGCATAGCGGGCATGGATGCAGCTTCTGATATACGTGAAATGTTATATGCAGAACTGTATATGCAATGTTCTTCTAACGCATCTTGCATTAATGCTTTTGTCTCTTGTCATTCTCATTCTGTTTGCTGCTACTTTGTGGAGCTGTAAATGCTCGCAGAATGTATGCAGCTAAAGGTCTTCTTTCTTCCCCTTTTGGAAGTTGCAGTATCTATTGTTGCCTTTTCCTGTCCTCATTTCAGTTCAGATTTCTCCTTCTTGGTGCTCATATGGTTATCAGAAGGCATGCATCCTAGTTCTGATGAGCCTACTGATACCACTTCATACAAATGTTTACCTTTCAATTAACATATGTAAGTTTTGTTTCAGATACATTTGACTTTAGGTAAAAGCAAATTGAAAAATTGTGTAAGATGAAGCATTCTAAACAGCTTCTGAATTAAAAAAAAAAGATAGATGTGCAGAGACATTTGCTTTTTTGGTTTTTATTTATAGAAATACAAGTAGCACTAGGGCTTGAGCTCCTCTGTACTTCCGTATGAGACCTAGAGTTCTGTCCAACTAGTGTCACTGTCTTGGCTGTAAAAAGAAGTGCTGGTTTGGACTCCTAACCCTAAAGAGGACCATTGTGAATAAATTGGTCTTTGTGCAAGTTTTATATAAGCAAGAGTTAAGTCTTTGGTGTAATATAGCACCAGTTAGAAGTAAACAGGCTATGATTGCAGTGCTAGACACTGCCTTAAGGCAGAAGAAATTACACTGTCATGCAGAGGATATGTAGCTGCTGCTATTTTGGTGTTTGATTTCTTCGTTGTCACATAGTTGAAAGCTATCCAGGAGAGGAAGTAGTGTAAACTGACAGGGGAAGAAAATGACCTGCTTATGGAGAATATAGAAGTGAAGGATAGCATATATACTTAAAATTGTACTACTCAGCTTAATTCTATACATCTATGCATTCCTAGTGAAACTATTAGCTCCTCTAAATAAAATGCTTTCAAAACGTGCAAGTATATTATCAAAAACTTAAAGGTTTAAATGCTGATGAAATGTTTTAATAATCAGACATGGGGTTTGTTATTATTGGATTGACACAAATGCACTTCACCCTATTAAAAAGGCATATTTTTATAACAGGTATAACTTTTAATATATAAATATAGTAATTTGCAAGTTAGGAGTATGTGATTTAATTGAGTTTTTTGGTTTGTTTTTGTTTTTTATTTAAGTGTAGTGCTACTGCTAATGAATGAATGAATAGCTACTGAACTTTTGGGGAACATGTTTAAAAATTCTGAAAAAAGAGGAGGTATTAACATAAAGTAAATGTACTTGAGGCCTTCAGAAAGTATTAAAAAAAACCCCAGCAATTGTTGCCAATAAATCTCACTTCAGTCTATAAAAACTTAACAGAAAGTAATAAGGAAGTGAAATATCTCTGACCTACTCAAGAATGAAGTATAATCAATAAGCAACAATATTCAGGATCAGCTTGCATATCTTGCCCAGGTGCTTTCAAACATTTCTGTACCGGAATGATAACTACCTGCATTTTGCATACAAATGGAGCCCATTTTAGAGAGGATTCTGGGACTGATTTGTGAAGAATGAGTAATAGAACTTAATATATACAGCTTAGCTAAATGTAGACTAAGAAGGAAACAGCTGTCTATAAATATTTCAAGAGTATTAAGGAAGCAAAGGAATTGTTCTGATAAGTATAATGATTAAAATTAATATTGATGACATTGAACAAAGGAAGGAAAATTGTGTATGGAGTACTGTAACTATTTTGAGAGAATCTTCTCTCAAAGGATACGGGAAGAATCTCAAGAGAAATGGTAGAAAGCCCAAGAATTACAACCTTTAAAATGAGAATGGGAAAGGAGCAAGAGTTATAGAACTGTACTGTAAGAAGTTGTCTTGCAATAGGAGGTGGCACAAAAACGTATCCTTCAGCTAACTTTGCTGTAACTGTTTGGACAACCATTTTTACTGCCCTTTTTCTGTATTACAGACAGAAATGAATCCCATTAGTTTTGTGAGCGAATTGAAAACTCATCCCTTCAAGCTGAGGTGAATGCCAGGAAGTAGTCTTGGAGGGGAGGGGATTGGAGAAGAGACATAATGATAAACTTCTGAAATTTCATTTCAATGTGGAAATACAGTGTTTTCTAAAGAAAATTTACTTTTTGAGCCAATGGCAATCATGGTAATACTTTTCTTTAGAAAATCCATATTTTAGACTTTGTAGCAATCATTGACCGAAGCTGTCATTTGTTTCAATTTCACAGCTCTCCAGTCCCATATAGTTGGGGTGAAATCACACTGGTAAATTAAATTTTGTTGTTGAGGGCTGGTTCGCAGCTCTTAGGTTTGAGTCCGTCCGTGCAGGTGGCAGAGCTGCGCAGCGCTGGGCTTCCCGCAGCTGCGGAGGGAGGTGGCTCCCTCGGTCTCGGGAAGCCCTCGCCGCCGCGGGAGGGAACCCGCTTCAGCGGCCGTCGGTTCGCTGGCTCTGAAGAGCTCGATCTGAAGCAGTCCGCTGGCAAATTGGCAAGAAAACGGGCCTGATTGCAGCAAGACACTCCCTGGGTTTTTCATCAAAAATTTGCTGAAAATGATGTTTTAATGACACCTTTTGTTCTCAAAAAATATTTTCGTAAAAACCAGTTTTATGGAAAGACACTTCTGCAGTTCTGATTGAGAGCAATACAGGGAGGTAAATATTTAGATAAATAGCTTACTCTATCACACTGAAGTTCCTTTTTTATGTTACTAGAAACCTCCTTATTATCACTGATGGGAACATTTTCCTAAAGAGTAACGATAATATGCTAACATTGTTTTTCTTCCTTTTGGCTTTGAATTCTTGAAAACAGATAGATTTCTTGATCAGAATATTTTAGTGAATTTAAGGGAGCGTGACTGACTGTATTTATTCCATTCTGAGAAGTGATGTTAGAACTAGAGCAAAAGAAGAATCTCCAGAAAATCTTACTTGAATAAAAATGCATAAATATATGCAAATATCATCCTGCTCCCACCTAAATTTGTCAACTACAGTTCTATGTGTTGGTATAATTTCATCTTGTATTTCTTTATACTGAAGAGAAAAATAGAGTGTTTGTTTTTATAGTCTTTCAAAATTGTGACAGAAAGAGGAAAACTTCAGATTATGACAAGGGCTATGTTGAGTACCATAGAACATATGTCTAAGTGGTTTCCTGTCAGAATTAATCCCTGTGCTTTAGTTTTGGAATATAATTGATGGTCTTTTTAATATATACTCAGACTTCCATCAGTAAGAATGATTTTTTTTTAAAAAAAGTGCTAACCATCTTGAGAACAGTAGACGACATCTCTGATCTCCTATTCTCCTTCATCAACTCTTACCAGTAAATAATATACCTACACCTTTAATCATGTAACTTGGTCTTTGGCTATTGACTTAATAGTCTTGTCCAAATGTTCACATGTAATCGTCTGACTGATGTACGTTCCCTACTTTCTCACCATTTTTTCAGTTTCCACCACCTTTTATTATGATTTCTCTTCAGTGTGGTAGCCAGATGTCCCATATAATCAAAAAAGTTTAGCCAACGTGAATGACTCTTTTGATAATTTTCTAGTGATCACACTGTAAAAAAAAAATCCAAATCAATTCCATATATTTCCTTTTAAATTTTTATTAGTCTCAGATGAGGTAAAGATTTCACTGCTTGCTGTTTTCTGCTTGCAAATGGCGGTCACATGTTGAATCATCCTGATAATTTTACAAAGGATGCTAAATTCTTTACCTGTGGCTCAGAAGATACTCTGCAGCAAACTGATGCAACTATGATATACTATCATGTGCTTATTACTTTTAAGCCATTAAAAACAAAGGGAGGGGTTTATATGTTCCAGTCATGCTTGTGTTTTCTCTGAGACCTCAATTTTCTGGAAAGGAAAGAATAGTAGAGGAGAGCTTCCTTGTCCTGTCAGTTCTGGACCATCTCATAATGTCTGATAAAAGAATGTTTTTATCTACAGTTTGATCACAACTTCAGTAAAGTACACATTGAACAGGATGGCAGCTTTTCCCTGGAATTCCAGTTTCCTCTTCTATCTAGAAATAACTCATTTTTTTGTGTAGTTATGTTTTTTATTTAACCAGAATTTCTAATGGGCTGTATATTTCTGTTATAGCAAGTGGAATCTCAAATACCTGTTGACTGTGCTGAAACAAGTTTATATATATATATATGTATATATATATATATATATATATATAAATATAGTATATATATGTGTGAATATATACACTTATATATACACACAAACATGTCATATTTTGAAGGCCATCAGCACTGACATGCAATGGGATTAATTACATCATACTGGCTGTTAGCGTTGTCAAGCGCTGTCCTTCATAATATTTTGACATATTAAAATTCTCAGGATGCTGGTGATATAGCTAGCTTAATGCTTTTTCCCCTCTACTTTCCATCGTTATTCTGTTGTCTAAAGGAAGTATTTCATAAGAAATTTGTGCTAAGAAGTCCAGACTTTGAGCTTTAGCTGGAAGCTAAGATTAATAAATATCTCTGTATCAAATTATACATTTCTTAGTAAAGGTTATCAAAGTCACTGAGATGCATTCAGTCCTGCCAAAAAAGGAAAGCAAGGAGAAGATGGTAGACAGGTTTTGTAACAGCTAAACAAACAGGCACATAATGTTGTGGTATATATTTAGGTTAAGCCCAGCTTTGTGGAATAGATTGGATTAACCCAGTGTCTTTCTAACAAGAAAAGGAAATCTAGAAATTATATGGATACCTTGTTAACACCCTTGTTTCCTCACAAATGCTGAAACCCTGTTTTAGACATACATGTTCTAATAGCTGTCCTGCTTTACATTGTTGAGATACCATAGCAGGGCATCAACAGAGTTGCTAAGATAACTTCTGAATTGCTGTTTTCAAACATATTTACTGTATCAGACTGCCATTTGAATATGGCAAACACTTTTAGTATATTATTTTAAAAATTCATACTGTATGATAGATAATATTTTAGAAATTCCTCATTTTATACAGAATCTGCTACAAAAATTCTTCCCTCCTCACCCCTCTATTTTAGAGATCTTAAAAATATTTTTCACTTGGCATAATTATTAGGGTGGAGTCATTTTAAAATCATGATGAATGCATTCAGCTGTTGTTCCGGGAATTTAGTGATCAGTCTGTTTCGGCATCCAGAAACAGAGCAGCCTATATAATGACTGAGTGAAATTATTTCATGTGCAACATTAAGGTGAAGTCTCAATTTGCAATTTCATTTACTAAGACACATTTTTATGCATTATAAAAATCATAAAAGCAGTTTTAAAAATAAATTATAGAATTTATTTTAAAAATGCATATTGTTAAAATAGAAAGCCTTACGCACTTCAGCAAAATTGTCAGTGGCGGGGGAAGAATTTTGAGAACATGACGATTTAAATAAATTACAGGACAGACTGAACTAGAACAGTAGATGTACAAGACTGAATCCTGCAGAGAATTAAGCATTTGAGTTCAAAAGTCAATACAGCTATTTTCCCTGAGAAAAGAAGCTCCTCTATTAAAGTGTTTGCAGAGTCAAAGATTTCAAGATCCCGGGGTAGGGGGTATGTCTACTCCTGTATCTGTGTTCTATAGTGATCACAGTTAAGAAGAATAATTGATGGTATGATGCATTGACCTTAAGAAACTCTAAAGGTATCTACAAAAGAATAGTCAAATAAAACAGTATTTCTGGCCCATTCTGTTTGGAAAGGGAGGGAATTTTCACTCTGTCTAAAGATGCATTTGCATAGCATATTTGTTGGTTTGGGTTGCTATTAGAATACAAGTTCCTGAACAGTACCAAAAGGCCTGTCAAAGTTATCTGTTTCACTATTTTTCATTACTATTTTGTAGAATGTTTTTCTAGTGTGTTATTCTACCATGGTGTCAGTCTTTTTATGTATACAGAACCTAATATACAACAGTGTGGCTGGGGCACTACACTGTTACAACTTTGGTTACACAGCTTACACGGCAACAGCAAGTCTTTTCTAAATATGTAGATTAACAATAGCTCTTAAAGAATTATGAAAGAAGAGATATAACATCTAGGTTTTCAGCTCTTCCACAAAAATATCTAGCAGCAGTATTCTGGGATTGTGTTTGGAGGTTTTTATGGGAAACCATCATTCTTCCGCATTGTTTTCAGTCATTCTTTGAGGAAAAACTATTGGAAGAAAGTGCTAACACCCATTTGTTCCCCTTTCTCTTTTTTTTGTTTTGTGTTTTTCATGAAAAATACACGAAATGAAAGCTAGCATCTTTTGTGCAAGGAAGAGTAGTGCTTATTAAAGACAAAATGCAAATTGATAAGAAGGGGCAAAGTTGTGAAAAGCTGTAGATAAGATTCTAGTTTTAATGCATTGGTATGGTTTTGGAGTAGGTCTCTGGCTGCAGGATGTTTGTGTGAGCCTGGGAAGGCTGTGTGTAGTGTCAGGATGACCAGATGTAGGAAGTACAACGCTGTGGTTCTCCAGACAAGAGAAAATGGATTGGACAAGAGTTTGTGCAAAGGCTTCTGTAGGCACGTGACACCATCACATGTCAATACACATCCCTCTTCCTTGTGGTTGGTTTGAGCTTTTAATTTGAACTTGAACTTAAATCTTCTTGCCTGGTTTGTGCTAAAGAGATTGATGGCAAGATTGCAGAGGGAATTAAGTTGCTGTGCATGTTGTGAAAATAGGCAGCTGGGTGGACAGAAGTTGATCATGCGGAGTCCTTGAGAAGGAAAGGGCTGCAGCAGGAGCTCGCCAGTGGTCGTAACTGTATGCAAAGCCTCAGTCTGTGCCCTTGGGAGAAGCTGTAGGAATGGCCTTGCAAGGTTCACTGCTCCCAGAACAACTTGGGTTGGATTTTTTCTTAAATATCTTGCAAATAAATATCCTGTAGACATCTTTGTTTAAAAATGATTTTAAACTTTCCTTTTCCCCTAAAAAGTTACTACTTCTGACTTGTTCCCTTGCCTTTTTTTTTTCTTTTTTTTTTCCTCCCATCAAACTTATTTGGCCTGATCTTCTAGTTAAAGTGATAAAAATTAGGACAGTCTCTTTAAAAGCCTGGAGTGTTGCTGTTATTGACCTTGGCAAAAAGAAGATGCTTTGAAATGTAGTAATTAAGAGGAGGGCTTTTTAAATTAACCCATTAATTACTCATTACTCTTGTTTCCAGCCGCAGCCAGTGAGGTACAGTCCTCGTGCAATAGGAAGGAACACCAGATGTAAAATACAGGACAATCTGCGTAGCAGAATGAGGACGTGGCGTTCCCCAAACGCCCTGCCTGGGAGAGAGAGGGCAGCTCAGCTGACTGGCTTTGCCTCTCCCCCTCGTTTTCAGGCTTGCCTGCCTTCTTCAGAAGCTTCTTGCTTCTGTTGGTTTCTTTGCAGTTTTAATAAACTGGCATGCTACAGGAATCCATCCCCAACACTCGCTGTTTATTGCAGTACACATCTCGATCAAAAACGTCTTGTGAAAATCCAAGCTTAAGTCAATGTGAGGAGATTTCTTGAGCAAAAGTGAAAACAAAAACTTAAATTTTGTAAGTGAAATGAACTGGGTAAAGCGAGCCGAAATCTGTAAAAATTTTCCAGTCTTGTGACTCTCCAATCTGGTTGGGTTTGGATTTAACGTATTCTATTATTGTGTAATTGTAAGATGTTGTTGTATGTAAGATACTACAATATTGTGAAATTACTTTTACTGGCTGTACTGCTTGAACTGTGTGAGTAGTGTTTGTTGCTTCCAATTTGGAAAAATGTCCATCCTTTTTTGCTGCTTTGTTTGTGGGAGCTTTTTATATAGCAAGCTGGGACAACTATAACTGTCAGAGAGCATAACTGCTAAATTAAAGCATATTTGATACAGGAGCTGGGTGACAAAAGCTTCCTCTGTGCCTACTTAAAAATTAAAAAATATGTTCTAATAGCCATTTGACAATTTGATTTATTACCAATTTTTTAGTTTTAAAAGGATTTGACTATTAAACTAACATATGTATATTTTATGCATTATACTGGCCTGAGGAATTTGATGTACAAGCACGTTTATGAACTAGGTTAACTATTTCTGGACTTGTTTGAAGAGAGAAGAGATGAGGCTATTTTTTGTCACCTGCTCATCTCATCGGTCACGACAGGTGCCCTTGCCTGCAGTTGCAGTGTGGGGCTGAACAGTGTTACCCTTCTGCTCACCCTTGTTTGGGTAAACACTGAACTGGGACTTGCTTTTTGATCTATTTAAAGTCTCTCCCCCTAGAACTTGGCAGTTTGGCTATAGAACTGACACAGGAGCACGGAAAGATATTGCTATTAGCAGAATGCAATGTGTGCATTCATATACAGAAGTGAGAGCTACTGCATTTTTCTTGTTTTACTGCAGACCTCTTATCTATTTGCTCTCATGTGGGCTTGTATCACGGGGTGCCTGGGAATATTTTATCCTGGTAGTTAAGTGAAAGAACCTGAATTGTATTGTTACCCTTTCTTTATCAAATACCATCCTGAATTGATCAATTGATCCATTCATTATACACAAAAGCCATTCCTAGCACAAGGAACTGTGTGTCTTTGAGTCATGAAAGTCTATAGCGAGGCAAGTTTTATAGTGAGAGAGAGCTGTCAGAGCTGAAAAAACAGGTGGGCTTTGGAGTACCCACTCTTCCAGGTGTTAACTTGGGATTTTGATTGCATTAATTGTAAACAACATGCTATTACATGTTACACTATTGTAAAATTTAAAATACACGGATTATCACTTCAGTCAGACTTCTCTAGCCTACGTAATTAGGAATATTCAAAATGCAGGCTTTGGGCAGTATTATAAATGTAGATGCAGCACATAACTTACCACTTCCCTTTACCTGAAGGATTTGTCACCAAAGTTTGTTTAAACCATATTTCAATGTTAAACTAGATTTTCTTCATCTGGAGAAGTAGAAGTTAAAATATTTGATCTACTCTGTTCCTTTCCTTTTAACTAACCCCTTCCCACCCTTCACATAGATGCAATTTACAATTAGGTAAGTGGATTTAATCTGAAGCTTTTAAAAGGATAATACAGGTACTAGATTGATGAGGGAAGTGAAGACATTGTTTCATTTCGTCAGCATGTAAAGAATTTACGAGTGTGTAATTTATGCTAAAATTTTCCAAGTTTTTTCAGCACTGATTCTTCTGTGATTTTCCCCCACCCCCATTTTAAACCTTTTGAAATCTAGATACCTTTATACAGGAATGTAGTTGGGACTGAATGAGTGTTAAGGCTTTGCATCTTAGTTGATTGTAATACTGGTTAGCTAGCTTTGGACACTTGTGTTAGCCTTGACAGTGTCTGTGTAATAAAACAGCTGATTTCTGAAACTTGGAAAAACTCTAGATTGATATTTAAAAATGAGGTACTCTTTTTTTTCCCCCACTGAGTTTCCAAAACACATGCATTAGCTGATTCTTTGGATGTCTTGCTTGTGCCTTTTACCAGTCTCCTGATAACTTTCTCCCTGGAGAGTGGTTAACTTTCAAAGTGTAATGTCTGAGTATCTCCAGGATGTCAGAAGCCTGAGAGTGAAGTATCGGCTGGTTCCGATGACATCTGTCTGAAATGCGTACTGAAATAGAAGAGTGGAAGTGCTGGTGTTTGGGGTAATGTCCGCTCACAGCTCTGCATTTAGAGCTGTTCCTCCCTTTTCATTTAGTCGATATTTTTACTTTTCTGACTTACACACATGCTCTGTCTGGCAACAAATAGCAGTCACAGACCCCGTGGACTGGAGGAATGCTCAGAGTACTGAGCACATGTCAGTCCCAGGCGGGAGAGGATGGATTGACAGGCTGAAAGTATAAGAAAAAGCAAAATTGAAGACTGAAGCTGCTGGGAAATATAGTGCTGCTCAGAGGAGATACAGGGCATGACCGCTTTGCACCTAATCTAGGCTGTATGAAAACTGTTAAAGAAACATAAAATCTTACCAAAATGGTCTTCCTGCATAAAACTCTCTCCTCAAGGAAAGGATGGGAGAGGAGAAACTTGAGAGATGAACGCTGGCCCGGACCCAGGATGCACCGCTGGAAATCCTGTGCCTCGCGCCCCCGACTTGTGGGCAGTGGGGGTGCGCGGTGGGGGCTTCTGCTTCCCACCTGTGCTTTGCACAGTGTAGAGAAGTGTTTTGCTATTTAAGTGCAGGATCTGTTTCTGTCTCAGTAGACTGATCATAATGTTTACGCTTGGCATTTACTATATCTCAGCTTAGAGTATTTCTGTTTCATCCGTGTTAGAAGAAGACAAGAAGAGGTGATCATATTGTCCCTGATCTTCATAAAAATGAAACTAATAAAACTGAAGTATTTCTGATCTTAAAGAATATTATATTTTATTATATTATATACCCATTATATTTTATGAACTGCTTATATTTTGTTCCTTACTGAATTTTAAAGTCTTAAGAGTTTTCTTTTTCAAAGTGTGCTGTAAATAGTGGCTCTAGACTTGTTGGTATTCATACTAGACACATCTAAACATAATTAATCCCCTTTTGGCAAATACCATATTCTGTAGTTGAGCTAAAGATACTCTTTGCTATAAAGCCTTAGGGATTACACCTGAATTTCATTAAGGAAACCTAGGTAATATCCAGAGGAATCTCCCCATGGAGAATTGCTGCAGACTGGTTAGGACACGATGGGATACTGCTTCCCCCCACCACTGCACCCCTCCCAACCAACACACACACACACACACACACACACACACACACACACACACACACACACACACACACACACACACACACACGCTGTCTCTCTCTATCCAATTTTTTTGTTACTTTTTGTAAGACTAAAGTTGTATTGAGATGAACGAGATACTGTCTCAGAATAATTCAGAGTGTGAAGACAGATCTTTTGTGCTGGAGCTACATTTTCAAGGCATAATGTGTTTTATAAGTATTTTTGTAAAGAAGGTTGTCAGACTTTAAATAAATACAAAGCGTTGATGAACAATACAGGGTATTGAGAAATAGATTAATTATAAGAAAACCAGATAAAGTTCAGTCTGGGTAGGTGACTCAAGAGCTTTGTCCAATGATGGTATTCTGGTACTTTTCTCTGCTAAGGAAACCTCTGACATTATGAACTCTTCCCCACAAATTATTTGTTTACTATATATTTATCTTCAGGAAAGCTTCTTTCCTTGTCTGTGTCTGTATGGGAAACTGAGCAGGAGAAAGGCATGAAAGTGCTTCAGGCTTTTATATTGTGTTTTGTTTTGCTTTTTTGTTTAGAGAGCTCTTGTCATAGTCTATTCAAGGAAAAAGGAAAATAAAATCAGACTGGTTTACCTGCTGCTGGGCATAACAGTAGCCAATTTTAAGAGCTGAATTATATGCAACAGGTGTTAAGAGTATTGCCGGTGCTTAATCTCCTGCCAAATTAGACACGAGAGGAGATTTTCATCTTGTTTGAAACTAAATGCTCAACACAGATTTTGAAGCATTTGTTACTGATCTTAAGTGCTGTCTTATGTTTTGCGCCATACACAGTCTCTCTTCTTTTAAATTGGAGAGCTGTTGAAGACCAATAGGTCCATCGATTGGACTCTGTTGGAGATCAGTCCAAAGCTTGAATTCTCGTGGTGCTTGCTTTCTCACAACTCCTTTTTACATACTATAGAAACTTCAGCCCTTGTCACAGGTTTCTCTAGAGAGTTGCGTTCCAAAACTGCTTAAGCCTAAGCACTGGGTATTAAACTACCTGGATTTGAAACTTCTAAACAAGTTTCTTTTCTGGGAACACTTACTCCCAGGGTTTGTCAATTTGTTATAGCTTGGACTAGACACAATTCTGGGGTGAGGATAGCAGTCGTGCAAGCGGATTCCTGCAGGCAAGACCTTTAGCAGTTTATAGAAGGATTCCAGATCTGTTTAAGGTTCTAATTAGGTCAACTCAAGGTTTATATAGAGAAAACTTTTTTTTAAAAAAAAAAAAATTAGTTTTCTGGTGGCTTGGCCAACAATTGTAGGCTCTCCTGCAATAATGAATCTCCTGTCAGCCAGTTGACCACTCCTGTAGCTTAATGGATATTTTTTTTCTCCTTCTTAATTAAGATGCTTTGCAAAAGTATTTAACTGGCAGCTTATGTAATTAAGGGAAGAACTCCACTTTATAAAGAGAGATAGTGAGGGTAAGCTCTGTTTCTGTCTACTGTGTGGTGCTTTCTAGTCGTGAGCAGCACCATACAGCTAGTTGTTCTAAGTTGTTATCCTGAAGGATAGTTTTATTACCAGTAAAACAAATTAGGACCTTAGTCCTTTACCTTTAAAAAGCTTCTGGTATTTTTACAAATGCATGGTCTGAACCATAGAACTGAGATTTTACAAGGTGAAGATTCATGCGAATTTTCCAGGATGATAGCTGGGTATTTGAGGGTTTCAAAAATTATTTTACCATAAAGATGATCTCTAAATTTTTCATGGAAAGTACATAGTAGCTGTATTTTAGGTAGTTCTTGATTTGAATAATTTTAAGTAACTTCCACTTACTGCCATCCTGCAAAAGAAAAGTGGGAAGTAGTATGTGTATGAGCTTGTCAATAGGAGGGAGTCTCTTTTCTGGACCCTTGAAAACTTTGAGACTTGTACAAGTTATGAGCTTTTGAAAATTGTCATCGCCCATCTAGCTTTTGCTTTGTACAGTGTGTTCCTGGCTTGCTGCCAAAATCTCTAAACATTATTAGCACTACACTTGAACCATCTTAGTGTCTTGCGTCAGTATGACACACAAAATTTAAACTCCAGACAGGACGCAGATAAAATAGTGGTGACTACGGTTGCAGCTGCCTTGCACCCTCCAAATACCCTTTGGCCCAGACATAGGTGTCCTGGGGCAGGTAATCAGAAAAGCATGAGATCAAGTGTCGTGTCTGCGGACTGATGTTGTTAATCTGTGCTTTCATGATCACTTGTTACGGAGGAAGGAATTCTAACCTACCCTAGGCAATTCTGCAGGGCCCTTTTGTAGATCCCGTCAGACATCCCTCTTCTTCTGAAGGTACCTAAACAGCTTTCTAACCCCAGCCCTTAAGCTGGGAATAAAGCTCAGAATAGAGGTTTCTCAGAGCACTGTGCATTGTTCTCAGCCGTGTTCCCTTTGGAGTTAAATGCTTTTTTGTAATTGTGGATTTCAGTGTAGGAGAATTGAACTGAATTGGAGAGTTTCTAGCTTTCTAACTGGATGATAGAAAAGTAGATCTCTGCTGGTGAGCTACAGTGTGTCAGGCAAAAATTGCATGATTATGTTTTGTTAATTTGATCTAACCTGGATATACAGAGACGTGTAACTTGTTCTCCTCCAGAGGCTGTTCCAGTTGCATGGAATGGCGGAGCAGTCTTGACCAAAAAAATAAAATAAAATAAAATCAAGGCAGCATTTGGTGTATGTAATTATTTTGCTGTCTCAGTGTCAATGTTTCAGAGTGCTTGCTTCCACAACCTTATTGGAATTTCAGCAGAAGGGGATGATAACTGGTGTGGAGTCTTCAGGTTAACATATTTGCAGAACTTTAATGTTCATTCTTGCACAGTTACTTTTAGAGAAAGAACTTTAAATTTGTTTCAAATGGTGGAAATACATAAGTAGCAACTGGTAACTGGTTTGAGCCACATTCAATAGGTTTTAATAAAATAGGGATAACAGAGGAGTCACATTCAAGCTGCTTTGGACCCAGAAGCAGAAGGTTTATTAGGGTGGAGGGAAAGTGAACCTGGCAGTGTCACTCCTGGTTATGGTTTGGGTGTGTTCACTCACAGCACACATGTCAGTTTGCAGTTTTGCTACTGTGGGTTTGTGGTCTTCTGTAGTGCTTTATTTGTTGATATGCTTCCAAACTTATGAAAATCCTGTAGGCTGGATGAAATTGTTTAGTGGGATGGATATGGTGAACAGGCTGTATGCTACACATACCTGCTTTAGAAGGAAAAGCTGCAATGTTCAGGTCTCAGGGTTAGGACTACTCTGATAATCCTCCCTATTTGTAGCAATTGGTTTGTATACAGTAGAAAACAGCTGTTAGAAAAATTTAGAAGCCTTTTAAAGGTTGAGGTTGAGTGAGGGAAGTAGGGGACCGAAGCTATGAGTATAAAGCAGTTACAAATGAAATTTGTCCATTTCTCATAAAATGTGGACGAGTGGATAAAGGTGAAGGAAAGGAGTAAACAGCAGATGGAAATCATGCAGACTGGAACAGGCCAGGAAAATAATCACTTTGTCACTATGACTCCATGTATTTTTCAAGACTTCCCACGTCATGCCTCTAAGCATCTTCTCTAACCAGGTCATGAAGAGCTTTGTGATGATGTCCAGAACACTTCTCTTGTTTGCTACAGTGCCCTATTTCTTGTCATGTTGGGAACATTTTTCTAATAAATTGTTTTGGTTTCGTGGCCTTACCATCCTCTGAGACTGAATAATTCATTTCCAGCAGACCTGCTCTTGTGTAATCAAACTTAGGTTAGCATGCGCCAAAATAATAATGATGTGCCAATGTGTCTTAAATTTGTTTATGGGGAAATGGAAACTTTGGTTGTGTTGCTTTTTTGAATGTATATGGCAATGTATTTAATGGAATATCTGAAACACAAGTAAGCGTTGCAATCCCATGTTAACGCTTCTAAACTTGCAATTAAATGAAATAAGCTGATTTTCATGGTGATAATGCTGGCAGTTAAGTTTAGGCATTATATAACAAATGAGTGTTATTTAGTGATAATTTTCTGTAAATTTGGCTGGAGTTCACTGCCTGGCAGAATTTATTCTGCTTTTGCAAAGGGAGAGACATTTTGCTTACCTATCCGTTAGTGCTTCTTTTGATAAAGTGGATTATTATAGATTTTTTTTTTTCCTCTGGGAGTCCAAAGTTTGCTGTTCCATACTCTTCAAATTATTAGATGCCTCTCTCCTGATGTATGCATCTGTAAAGTTGCACATAATTTGTATCATAGAATAGATTATTAATCCAAAACCTGTGCATTAATGTAGCTGCCATATCAGAATAACTGATTTCCTCTTGTGAAGGTGAGGAAAAGGAACAATTTTAAGTTAAGACCCAAAGCTTTTTGTAAGTATTTCTGAAATTCTAAATGCATCATTTCACAAATTAAAACAGCAAGTTTATTAATGTTTGGTGTTTAAAAATACGCAGGAAGCCTGGCAATTTTCTTTTTAATTTGGATGGAAAATATCGTGGTATGATGGAAGGATAATGGTGGAAACCTTCAGAATAGGACAGAGAAATGGTCACGTTTCCTGTACAAATGCTTGATGAAAACCCGCTCTTATATACCAGGCCTTCTATAAATGAGAAGTACAGAAGAGTTTCCAGGAATGCAGAATACCTGGATCTACCCACAAAGTTGTTGCCAAATGGCTGTGAAGCATCATGGTGCATGATGTCACGTTAAGAAGTACTGCCAAGATAGATGTCATTTGGGGCTTGACTGCATAGAGAAATAACCCAGACTAGCTATCATGGAATAGCTATTCTACGGTAGCTCTCTCAGTGGATGTTAACAGTGTCTTTTTAGTCCACTTTGAAAGTGGATTAAGCGAAACCATAAAAGACTTTTTATAAGAGTGTCCACAGGATGTTAGGATGGAATAGTTACTGTATTTCTACAATACTTTCACACTGACAATCCTTTAGAACAGTTTTGACCATGTCTTATCTTATGATTTTGGCTTTTTAGTACCTATGAGAATTTTACTTTGAGTTTGCAGCAGCATACAATTTCCCCAAAAGTTTGTATTTATGAAGTAATTAAAAGATAACTGAAGTCTCTTAATAACAATATGATTGTAATTTAAAATAAATGCTGGGCATGAGTAGTTAAAAATGCCGTGGTAACTTTGATTCTAAACTTCTACCTTACACTTAAAAGCAGAATATAGGGAGCCCCAATTTTCAAAGGTTCCTTTTGGCATAGAGGAGGCCAAAACTTTACAAACAAGCTAGTTCAAAAGTCAGGTCCTGAAATTCTTCAGCCTTTAAGGCTGAACTGCAGTAACAAAGCAAAACACACATCATAAAAATGGTTGGAAACAGTAGCTTAATGCACTTTAGCACCAACCATGAAAAGAGGTGCTGTTGCACACATCATGCTCAGAAAGGAAAAGCAAGAGGGTGATCAGTAATGGCTCACCTGAAGAGCTACAACTGTGCAGGGTATGAATGCAATTTATCTTCTTTGTAATTATGGTCTCAACAGATCTTTCTGACATTGCAAAATGTTATTTTATAAGTGCATCAAGAGTAAGGTTCACCATTTCTATCAAAGGCACCTGGTTAGGTGCATATATTATTCCAATGTATCATCTTGCATATCTGCAAGATTTAATGGCTTTACAGTAAAAATCTCGTGTTTAAAAGCTTTCAACAGTACATTTTATGGTGAAGGTTCAAAATATGAAGCACAGGCAGCAGATAACTTAGTTTGTAGTGAATATTTTTTTAATAGTCACTTAAATGCCTTCTCCTGTGCCTCCTAGTTGTTCCAGTAGCGCATTGCTGCTCTGTTCTCGTTCTGCTCCCTGCATCAGGCCGGAGATGTCTGCTGCCTGCTCAGCAGGAGGGAACGCGTGCTCCGGTGGGTGCTCGGCGCCGCCAGAACGTGTTTTGAAGTGACGGGTGGGACGCTGTGGCCTTTTTAATCTCATTTGGAGCCCGGACTCCCTGGGAGAGAGGTGAACCCTAGAGGCCGTGTCTTGTACTCGGTGTCGCAGATTCAGAAATGGGGAAAACGCCGTCTAAAGCGCCGACGGGAGCCGTTTACGGAGGAGCCTGCGGCGCCCGAGCAGAGGCAGGGCGCGTTGGTCGAGGCAGCGCGGAGCAGGCCGGGCTCGGTGCCCGCGCCTGCCCCGGCCGCCGCGCCGTGCCGCGCCGTGCCGCGCCGTGCCGCGCCGCGGGGCCTCTCGGGGCTCCCCCCAGCCAAGCCCCGCTGCCGCGGCCTTCGGGCCGCTCTGCGCCTGCTACAGCGTTCGCCCTTCATTTCTGCTTGCCAAGTAACGCCGCGAAATGTATCGTCTGCGTGTCGCAGTCGGCCGTAGCAGTAGGGTACGACCGGCTGTTAACGACCGAAAAACTCTCCCGGAACAAAGAGCTCGGCCGAGCGCCGGCAGCGAAGGGGCTGATCCCGCTCCTCCGGCCGTGTCCTCTGCGCCTACTGTCTGAACGCCGTGCGGCTCGTAGTCAAAACAACACGGGCGGCTACAATAGGTTAAAATTGCTTCAGCTCTTTCTCGTCTTTCCTTGAAAGACCAAACTTTCCTCTTAGAGCGTTTGTTGCTTTGCTTCAAGAATCTAGGGCTAGACTTTACGGTTTGTTTAGCTATGAAGGGCTGACAGACCGGGGGGTGGTGAGGGGAGCTTAGTTTTGGAATGTAAATACATGTAGAGCTCTTCTCCTTTTGTTTAGCATCTCTTTAAACTAAGACAAAAAAAATCAGTGAATGAATGAATAGCAGCATGGCGAAATACCTAAATGTTTGAGTTAAAATTTTTGGATGTTTGAAATCCTATTTGGATCTTTTTCCCAGATCGCGGTGCATTCATATGCACTCAGCAGGAAACTTCATGGAGATGCACATTTGGGCAGAAGGTCTTTGGCGGTGCCTTTTTCTTAACTTGTGGCTTTTCTTCTTTTGAAGAAAGTAATGGCTTAAGTCTGACTGAAGAACAATCTTTTTTTGTATGTTCCTTATAAGAATTTACTTATGGTTCACAGATTTTTACCCACCATCTATGTCTGCAATCCTTTGGATTTAAAACGGTATATATCCCACTGCAGACAACAGGAAACGCCAAATTAAAGACTTAATGACATACCACTGAAAGAAGACAAAAGGTGACAAATTATAAAACAGCCAGTTAAACTTTTAAATAAAACTCTGGAAAAAAAACATTCAAACAGCTTGAAAAGGATAAGGATATTGTTACACTTGCAGACAAGTTAATAGAAATCAGACTGAACCATACTGAATGCAAATCTAAGTTTTTTAAAAAAACCAATGGGTTTCAAAAAAATAGTGTTTGCTAGCACAATAATGGAAACAGGCTTCATGTGCATTCTGAGTAAAAGAAGCTTTTAAGCTTTTAAGTGAGTGAATACTGTGAAGCTTCTAACTTTGTTTTTTATTGGCTACAAAACCACACACTACATTTTTGTAGTTGTGGAACCAGTCAATGTGTGACTTCTGCCCTTTAAAAATGATTAACTTCTGTTGCTGATGCAACTGCAGTTCTGTAAGCTTTTCTCTTTGGTTATGCCTTTGCTGTGTATTTTGGCCTCCCAACCTCTGGCGTGATTTACAATGGGTGGAGCATCCTTTGATGTCTTGCTCGAGGTCTGCAGAGATGGTGGAAGAGGAGGAGTGATATCAGTGGAAAAGAGAAAGGAGGGGGAAGGATACTGATGAAAAAACAAGGTGACAAGCCTTTCCTCTCCAGTGCCGGTGGTCCTGATCCCCTAACTTATTTTATTGTTTTAATATTTTGATTCATTGAAGGTAAACAGTTCTACATCTTAACATCTTTGATGCCATGAACATATGGCATCAAACACATTTGATATGTGGCACTTTTTTAAGAGATTAACAGGCTGTGCTAGTTTTGGTTGGGAAATGGTAAGAGTGTAAACAGTGGTTCATGTGGTACTTTTGAGCTCAGTGATGTTGCATTTGCCTTCGATGCTACTCCCAGTTTACATTAAGAATTGAAGCTTAGAGGCTAACCATTCAATAACTTATAGATACAACTCTGAAATCCGATCAATCTGTTGGTAACTTCACTATAAACAATAACTACAGAAGGAGCGTAGTGAAACTTTTTATTCATGTGCTCTTAAATTTGTTTTTTATATTCCTATCCCTGTCACTGCACTGATGCATTGGGTTTAGTCTTATTCTTTTAACCATGAAAATAACAGGACTGACTAGTTGGGGATTGCTTGTGGAAACAAATCACTTATTAGCAAGATAGTTCTCTATTCATGATTCCACTTATGGTGAAAAGAAATATTTAAATAGGAACATTTGCTGGTGTACGTGAAATGAAATATTTGTCTAACTCAGCCTATGATACTAGCTTCCATTGCTCACCTAGTATTTAAATAAGCATCTCTGTCCTCTATAAGGAGTATCCCCCCATACTCAAAAGAAATTTGCCATCTACATAAATACCAGTCATCTGCTGATATGCTGAGAATACTATGACCAACTTTATTGCCTTTTTACTTGCTGTCTGCATCCATCTGTTTATGTTCTTGTACTTGCATTGTAAGCTGTGGGGCTGAGAGCTTCAGCCTTGTATATACAGCAGCTATTGCAATGGGTAACCATCAACAGCTGCATCAGGCAATGCAGTCAAACCAAATGACGAATAAGGGCTTGCATCAGACAAACTGCTGTCATAGTGAGTGTGCAGCACTGAGAAATACCATGGGTTGAGTGAATTAAAAAAAAAATCTTGGTGTTCTCTTTGGTGTTCTTGATATTATGAGAGGCCACTTTTTTGGGGGGGAGGGGCAGGGAGGAAGAGGAAGGGGACTGTTTGTTTTTCTCAGTTCAAAGCTAGACTGAAACATTGACCCCATCTCTTTCAAAAGGGAAAAAGTGCCATTCCAAAAGCATGGCTTTTTCTATTTAACAGCAATAAACTCGCTTGATTTTCCAGTAGGGTTTAGTTTTCTAAAGTGTCAAAGTCAATTTGACATTGGCATCACTCTACTAAAAGAGTATTCCTTGATGTGTTTTAAGCCAAAGTGTCACTCAATCTTAAACAAACAAACCAAAGAAACCCTACCGATGATTTTGTACCGTAGCACTGTATGACAGCTGGCTTTGGGGGAATCATAAGTACTGTAGCAATTAGATAAGCAAGATGGCTTTATGCAGTAGCCTAAATCCCCTCCATTTTAATGTCACAATGTGGAATTTGGTTGGTAGTGTATGATCCTAAGAAAGCTGACTTGGTTGATGTCTATTGGCAGGTGTTGAGACTTGCCCATACAGGGCATAGAAACGCACAGATAATTTGAAGAAATCAGTTTAAGATCCTCCTTTTGCCATCTGAAGATTTCCTGTGGCTCAAGCATGAATATTGTGTTTCAAAGTCTTGCATGCTTTTAAAATAGTGCCTCTAATCAAACTCCGAAGAAGAGTCATTGTTCAATAGTCTGTTCTCAAGTGAGTTATCGGGGCTAGTCCTGGAGAACTGAACAGCCACACTGTATTTATGTCAGTTGTAGGAGGAATAGAGATTTGTGAACTCTCTCGTGCTGGAGCTGAGTTCTTAATAGATGTCTATGCAGCATAGCATACAGTGGGGCCCCAGTCTCTGGTGGGGTTTGTGAATTTACCATGATAAAAACAATAAAAGAGAATCTTCTTGAAAATACAGCTTAGCATCAGGTTATTGCCTTTTTGTGCATACATATAGAAAAACAGTTATTTAGCTATTAGCAGTTCAGCCAAAATTGTTGTTTTAATACCTACAGAGCTGTTAATTTCTCATTTAAAATAGGAGTTATGTTCAAATTGAGATAAATACTACAAATTTAATTTTAAAAAATTGAAAAGCAAAGATGAAGCATGGGAACTGGTTAATTTTTTTTTCTTTATTCATATGACAAAAAATATTAAGCAGAGTATTCTCTAGTGATTTGCAGCATCTGGTAGAAATGGAGCAGCAGCTAAAGCCTGGAATACGATAATATTGCAGAAAAAATGAGTAACCACAAACAGTATTTAGAAAGTGAATTTATGCTTAAAAATATAGTATCTGTTCTTGTTTGATTCTGCCAGAAAGCAAAAACAAACCAACAAAAAAATCAGTAATCTGAGACAGTAGCTAAAGTGAACGAGCCTTTCCAAAGATGATTGCCTTCCCACAGCAGCAAAGAAAGAGGAGGAATACCTTTAGAGGGAGACAGGGAATATAACTGTGTTTAAGGTGGTTGGTACGGTGTGGAGAAAGGGGAAAAGAGATGTAGAGGTGTAGGAGTAACAACATTAGGGCTGCTTCTTTAGGGCATCCATCTTTCCTTCTGCTGCTGGAGGAAGATGAGAGTCAGCTGTTGGATCCTCTGGGCATTTTTCAAAAGCCTTTAAACACTAAATTTAAACTTTGTGGGTGTAGAGAACATCATTTTTGTTACACTTGAGTACAAGTATAGCAAAAAGAAATAGTTTTGAGATTCTGCTGAAATATAAATAAGGGAAGGTGCATACTTTCTGAGGAACTTCAGGTGCAATACTCCAACTACACAGCATGAGATTAGCTCTGTTTACACTTACAGTTTCTGTACCTGCAAATGTTATTTTAAACTTAGTTTAGAATCTGTGGAAAGTTCGTGGTTATTAGTCCTAGAAATTGTCATGTGTTTATGCTCAGAAGTTGTCCGGTGCAGGCAGCCTTCGATACAGTCTTTCTCCTCTGGGCTGTCCAGCCAACTTGAAAGCCGGTTTCCAGGACAGAGGCAGTTTGTCAGTATTCCTGTGCCACTCCAGCCTTGGGTCTGAACTGTGAGGCTGCAAAAAGTGCTTCTGACTGTGGTAGTGTGAATTGAGGTTTTGTTTCTGTATTATCGAGAACACCAGCTATTCCAGAAATTAGGTAAGACCCTTGATTAAATTTGAACAGGCTATCAAGCTATCATCAAATGGCATCAACTTTTAGTAAGATACGTTCAGAATTATCTTCTGCAGTGAACTCCCTACAGGCATAGGAGGAATGGTGCCGCGAAGAGCAGACCTGCCACTGGCAGCTCTCCAGTCCTGCAGATGTGAGGCGGAGGAGGTTCTGCAGGATTAAGGGAGTGCAGAATACGCTGTGTTCAGCTTGAAAACTCTACCCCGGTTAACATCTCAGATTGCTCAATGTGGGTAGAAGGTGGCAGAAACTCGGAATGTTTCATAAAACTGTTTAGGGAAAAAGTGAAACCAAATTATGAGAAACAAAACAACTTGAACGATGTCTGCGTGAATTTTAAAAAGCGATGTGATATTCAGACTATGTATGAAAGGGTTTATAACTTCTCAAAAATGATTTTTTTTAAAAAAGAAAACATTTCTGATCTTAATACTGGCCTCATGAAAACTCAGATGTGATTTGAATGAATAATTTTAATGGTCTGGTTGCCATGCCTCTTTGATACATCTTTGAAACACAACTGGCAAGTTGCTGAAACCTGTTCAGGTGGTATCCTCACTGTTACTCTGGCTATCGCTACTCTTCTGTGTTGAGCCAGCAGGACTTTTCACTGCTCCACAGAAGTTCCCTGTTCCCCATAAGGCAAATAACACAAAATCTAACCAGCCTTAGGGTAGGTTACCCTAGGTGCTTCTTGAAAGGTAGAGTTCCTTACTGATATTCTAGGGCCCTGTCTAATGTTGTTGCTTTGTTTTGTTTTTATCAGTGTTGCTTTTATGGCATCCTAAATACAGCAAAGTGAAAACAGAACCTATTAAATAGAAAGGTCAAGGTGTTTATTTTAAAATTTGGAGTTTTATAAGTTGTTTCCTAATTAGGAAGCTCTTACCTTGCTTTTAACCAGATCGCTTGCCCTCAGGTAGGAGAATGACTGCCTTTCCTTGCAATACCTTTTCCTTGCGATGGCTTGTTGGCGAGAGATGTGCAGTTTAGCTGCCCTTCTTCTGGAAGCTCCCAGCCTGCCACCTGACTGCTGGCTCTTGCAATTTGCCAGTTGAGCTAGTAGCTGGCTGCTAGTTGGCTGCTGTCGATCTCTTCCTTTTCTCCCAGATGATATGTTTTCCTCTTGTGTTTTTGCTCTTAACGTGTTTGTGTAACTTTTACTAAAACAAACCCAAACAATGTAATGGGTGTTATGTGTCAATAATAATCAAAACTATGGTGTTTAAAACACTTTACAAAGGTTTAAGTTTCATCAGTAGTCTAAGATGTATTTGGATATAAGCAGGCCTGTTTTTAAAAAAGAGATCCTGACTGTGAATGGTTATTTCTTACTCCAGACCAAAAAATGCCAACAAAAGCAGGTATCTTTTGAATGGTTTCAATAGTTCTGGGAAATGACAATCTAGATTAATTCTTTTTTTTTTTGTATTCCAACTTTGCTGTGAAATCATCTGAAAGATATTGTTACCATAACACTAAATATATAGCCTTACATTCCTCAGACAAATGCTGAGTTTTCTAGGCAAGATCATGTTTTACTCATGTCTGCACCAGGACACAGGATTCAATCTGGGTTTGCAAAAAGAAAAAAAAGACTTGTCATGTGTAGTATATACGTTTTGCTGAAATCATTTGCAAATAAGCGCATCTGTTAGCTATTGGTGTCCTTGCTTAATAGGCAAGTTTAAAATAACTGCTTATACTTCTGTGCTTCTGATTCTTTCTTTTGCAAAACAGATGAACCTCTGTATTCCAAGAATTGTTCCAAATCATATTTTCTGGCACTACTCTTACTTTTAGTCATTGTATGAATTAAAATATGCTTTCCAGCTCTTGCCTAAGTTGTCAAAAAAGTCTCTATAGAATTAACATGCATACAGTTTTTGCAATCTTTTTTTTTCTTTTTTTCTTTTTTCCTTTTTTTTTTTTTAAGCAATGTTAAATTTCCTTGAGCAACATCTCTTGTTTTGACTAGAGGAAGATCTAAAAATACACTACTGTATTGACTGAACTAATTAGATTTCAGTTCTAGCCACTACCATCTGGATCTCTCCCTTTCTGGTTACATTTTGACTGCACAGATTGTACACGAGTGATTAGCACCATGAGCTGAATGTCCAAATTTTATTTTGGGTGTTGCAGCAGCACTGTAGAGCCATATTCAAGTTGTTGTGCCCTTTGTGTTCATCTGTGGATACTGTAGGGTTCAGGGGGGTGGGAGGGCGGCTTGTTCAGCAGGAGTAAATGGAGAGGGTCTAGTGGAGAGCTGCCAAGGTGCCCAGGGGCTGGTAGCTATGTCTCCTAGGAGGACAGATTGAGGGAGCTGGGCTTGTTGTTTAGTCTGGCAAAGAGAAAGCTAAAAGGTGATCAAAATAGCTGCATGCATGAAGGGCAGTTACAAAGGTAATGGAGCTAAACCTTTTTGGTGGAGCCTGGTGACATGAGAGGGGGTAATGGGCAGAAGCTTGGGCTTGGAAGGCTCCAGCTGGACAGCATGAAAGTGAATCTTCACCAGCAGAGTAGTGTAGGACTGGAACAGAGGGGCTTTGGGATCTCTCTTTTTGGAAGTTTTCAAGACTAATCTAGATAAAGCCACAACTGGCCTGTCGATGATGGCGATAGTCTAGCTTCAAGCAGGGGCTTGTACTACATGACCTGCAGAGGTCTTGTTTCGCTGACTCCTTGTTGTCATTCTCCGATGCATAGAAGGAAAACCTCTATGGGATCTCTGATTCCTTGAAGTGAATTATAGGCAAATTTTTTTGCTTGAAGCATGTCAAGGAATTGTGCAAATAACAGAGGGATTTAGTTTAGCTGTGGACTGTGAGAGGAGAGGGTAACAGTTTGCAGGCAAAGGGGAATCACAGTTAAAGCTTTCAGATCTAGTCCAGGCTGAAGGCACTTTTGAGCTTGGGTAGTAGGTTCTGTTATAGGGATGTAGATGAGGCAACAATGCTTGTGAGAAGTCTAAAGGTAACGCTGTGCAATACTTGGTGTTTTTGTGTTATTTCTGCTGCTCCTGAGGTCTTTTGTGTCTTCTTATTCTGGCATGATAATATGTCATCCTCTGAAACATGACCGTTTCTACCTCTGTCCCAGTCTTTTCTGGCTCAGTGTTGTAGCATAGTAGTTGTTTTCTGCTCTTAGCAGAATGTCTTGGGGAATAGCTTGTGGATAAAACGGTGCAACTAGCCAACATGGAATGCCATGACACAGTGTCCTAATCAGTGAAAAACAAAGGGCTTTTATTTAGGTGCCTAATAAGGATTTAGAAAGCCTCTGAAAGGTCTATAGAAAGCTTTCAAAAATACGGGAGATTTTTTTTAAATGGTACTGGTCCAAGTCAAAGGACTTCTTGTAGTGGGTGTTCAGTAAGCAGCAAAAGGAATGTTTTAAGATCCCAGATCTTGCAAAGTACCAGTGTTAGAGAAAATGATGACATTCTCCCCAGTGACTGTTAGAAAATGGAGTGACTTTGTGACCTAGGATTATCTGTTTCATAACACAGACAAACTAGTTCTTTCAAAGCTGCTTCACCATATAAGCTTATCTGATTGTAGTATTTGAACAGCCATCTTCCCTCTACTTAACTCCTGTTCTTTAAGTTCCCACTGGATTTTAGTGGCTAGTATCTCAAGAATGGGTGCTGTTAAAGCTAAGACACGTGCCAGCTCTGCTTTTGTCTATGTAAATTTTAAGTCTTTACTACCAGGAGGGTGGAATTCTTACCTGAAGATGTTGTAAGTAGACTTCATCATCAGAATACACAACATTTGGGTTACTAAAGTTTATATCTTAACTATGTAAACTTTATCCAATTTATTTGACTGTGTGGACTGTCTTTTGTTCATGTGTTCGTTGGACACTGTAGTGCAGATAATAGGAACAGACATACTCACTGCAAAAATCTGTTTTGTGAACCAGCCAATAATTTAGGAATAAGCATAGTTTTAGGGGAGGCTGTCAACAGCGAATAAGGTATGAAGCAGCCTTGATTAACTGATGTACTGTAGTGAGGCACGAAGAATTCTCCAGCAATTTAAGTGATGCATGAGTGGAAAAGGTTGAGGGAGACGTTTCGGCTGCATACTGGCATTGACAAGCAAGCTTGATTTTCTTTTCTCACTCCCCCCCCACCCTCCGCCCTTCCCCAAGCCCTGTCACTGGCCACTGTTCTCATTCCCAAACTCCAAATTTGCAGTGCGCCATAGCTGTGTTAACACACTTGCTGAGGGGTCTTTGCTGTGAAGTGAATCACTGAAATCCTACGTCGTTTCATGCACCCTGCTGTCTTTTCAGAGAGACACCTCTGCTCCGGGGTGGCTCGGTGATCTGCTTCACAGTGCAGCGGATCACTGAACCACCCTAGCGGATACCATTTTCCCCCCAGATTATTTTTCCTGTGTTTACAAAACAAGACAAAAACATTTTTTAATATGGGTGGGTCTGTTTTTCGTAGCTAATCATTGGGCCAAAGCAGCTTCTCTTCAAGAGGGATCAAGAACAGTTTGTCAGGGATAGCACAAGGTTTATGACCTGTTCCATGGGGCGTAATTAAAAATGGAATTCAGCCCTTTTTTGCAGAATAACTTTGACACATCTGGTTTGAAGAGTTTTAGTGCAGAGAGGAGATAAATAGAAGTTTCTTTACACAATAGATTATTTTTAGATGAAATATAGGTTCTCCTCAAATTCAGGTTCATGTAAAAAGTACACCATTGGGACAGCCACCCGTGAAATGTGCAGAGTCATCCACTGAATATTTGAAAATAAATGGTAGGCCTGCAGCAAAAAAAAAGGGGGGGGGGGAGAGGAAAGAAAGAAAGAAAAAAAAAACTTGTCACAGCCCCAAAAGGACATGTAGAGTAATCACCCAGAAAAGGAGGAGGAGCAGGGCTGAATTCTTTTACAAAATCCCTGTTCTTTCCCTTCTTTCTCTGCCAGAGCACCTCTGATCCAATTTCATTCCATGTTCCCCTTCAGTATGTTCATGTTTTTACAGATATAGCATATTTTATGACACCCACTAAAGTTATCTGCTGTGAAATTCAATTGTTTAAATACTTTGTCCTTTAGTTACCCTTTTTTAATGGATTGCCAATACATATTGCTTTCTCATCAAATGTTGATGGTCCCTTTAGTAGACTTTACTATCCTGTAAAATGGTGATGAACACAGAATACTGGCTTATAGGTAGTAAAGTACAAAGTAATTGTTTCAGCACTTTGCTCTTGAATAGAAAAATACAGTCTGCATCTGTTTAATATTTACTAGGATATCCAGGTGTGTAAAAAACGTTGCTGGTCGATACCACTCTAAACATTCAGGCACATTATTGCTGCAGACATTTTAGCTAAATATTTTTATTCATTTTAATAGAGAATTAAGGTATGGAGAGGAAGCTCAGTAACATAATTAAATTAAGATGGTATTTGTGAAGATAATATACATTAGTAAGAACTGCACTTACTTGTGTTAATAGGAGTCCTGTTTTGAATGGGACTGTTGTCAGCAAACTGATGTAAATAAAGAGTATGCATCATGGTGCAGGTTTGTTTTGATGTAAGTTATTTCTCCCTTACATTTTACTCCTTTATGTTCTGTTGCATGTTTTCTCTCTTTTTGAGATAACAGTTCCGATATCAGGCAAGCAGTCTGTTGTAAAGTTTCTGAAATACCCCAAGAAATGGCTGATTTTTTTGTACAAAGACTGTGGAAATACAGAAGTTCTTGACCAGTCTGTGTGGGGAAGCTGAAATGATATAAAATAATAATTGAAAGAATACAAGTATTTTTAAATTTAGCTGGAAGTCCGTACAGTTTAAGTCACTGTAGGTGGTCTCAGTAAAGCCATTTCAGATGCAGAAAAGGGTAGTGTTTTCATTCCCTTGTGTTATATGTACATTATCATGGTTCAAGTTAAACTATTTCCAAAATAATTGGAACATGAGGAAGTTGGTTGCTAGCAAAGTTAAGTCAGCCCCCCTCCTCCTGTAAACCTTTTCTCTCTAGAGAGGATACATTTTGTATTTAAAAAAAAAAAGAGAGAGGAGAGAGGGGAGCAGGGAAAAAAAGTAGAAATGTGTTGTCCTGTCATGTAATTAAGTAACTGACATCTTTTTATGATAATACATTTGGGTGGTCTGTTCTTGAAACACTTGATTTGTTAGGAAACATTACCATTTCCGCAACTAATCTCTAAGTCCTAAATATTTTGAAAAAAATTTGCATTGCGGTATTGCATCAGTGCATTACTCACCAGTTAAACTCTCTAAACTGCTGTTGCTTGGCATTGGAGAGGGCTTCCATTTTTCTTATATCAGCAAAAACTCCTGTAAATTATACTATTGCTTGGCAGAACATAAAAATACTAGAAAGACCAGATGATTTAAGAGAAATTAAATGGAATAAAAGATGAATCTCATTTTGCTTTTCTTTAGGAAAAAAAAATACTTTGCAGTTTACAAAACATAAAAAGTTTTAAATTGACTTCAGCCACAATGTTTGTTTAGGTGTGGTGACCTTTTTGTATCCTTGTTGTAGTTTCCTCTCAATCAGCACAATTCTGATTGTCCCCACTGGACACTGTGGGGAATGAGAGGCTTGCTTGCTGCAACGAACCTCAATGATTTTGAGGTTAGGCATGCTGCCACCGAGTCTAGGATCATTTTAACTGCCAGTAGTAATGAGCTGCTGAGTTTTTCAGATTAAAAGATAACCAGCTTGAATATATTTAAATATTATGCTAATGTCCATAAATACTAATACATTGAATAAAGTTCCTGCAACCAGAACAATCTACCCAAAACCAGTTTTGGTAGACTCAGTGGTCACATTAGTCATTCTATGCACTAATGTTCAAACCTTAGGTACCAGGAGGAAATAGCTAATGCACTCAGTACTTCCTATAGCTTGTAGTTGGTGAAGAGTCAATATTAAAATGTCTTTGTGATGCAGTTGGTGAAAGCAGTCTATGATGATTTCTCCCAAGCCTGATCTGTAACAATATTACTTTACTTTTTTAAAAAATTGTAAACATCTGTAGAATCACTTTGCAGAAGAAATGTATTCATGAAAACCCAACTGGCCTTATTTTTAAAAAAAAGAAAAAAAAAAGTAAGAGAAGCCAAAATAAAAATAGAAACAAGTTATACTTATTTGCTTAAAGATTTTTAAGTTTAACGTTCTTCTCAGTATATTTCCATGTAATTTCCATTGCTATTAACTTGCAGTTTTTGTTATACAACAAAAATAAGCATTGCAGCTGAAGTAATCTGATGCTTACATTGCTAGGAAATTTAGGATGCTATTAGATTTCTTTCTTTAGGACACTCGGGAATCATTTTAATATTATGCCCACATCCCAAACAAGAGCAAAGGTAGGATGTGAAACTAGAACCATTTGCTTTCCTCTCTTTTTTTTTTGTAAATATGCTGCTATAATAGCGGACAAGGTGCATGGTGTGAGTATTTAAGTGCTGCGTCAGTGTCTTCAAAATTGGGATTTGATCGTTCACACACAGCCTGAGATTGCACAGTAGGTAAGACATGACAGGAGAGCTGAGAAGCTCGTGGAGTGGTTCTGCATTTTGTTCATAGGTGGGAACTCTGCTCAAGAGGAGCCTCTCTAGGGAAAGAGCAAAATCCTCCCTTGTCATGGCTCAGAGGCATGCTGATGCTGCCTGCTAATGCTCAAGCAAGTTTCTGCTGACTGTCTAGACAGTTCCCGTTCTGTAACTGCTCTTTTGTTCCTTAGGATGCTGGGCGTCTGCAAAAACCGTGCTCATCTCTGACAAGAGCATTCTCTGTAGCTTGATTAAGTCAAAGTGATCAGAAACTGTAGAGGCAGATTTTCCCTTTAAAGTTTGTCTTGAGTCCTTAGCTGTTCATCACTCTTGAAGGCAGGAATAAAGGTTTTTGATTTAAATGACAAGATCATACAATGGCTGCATGCACACCCCCTACCTTTTTGCAATGTTTTTGCCTACTTTGGGGGGTAAAAAATGCCCATTTTCCTGGAAATTCTTTTAACTATGTTATTTCTCAAGCCAGTAGAACTTAAGTTCTGTGCACTGTGTGTACATTTACCACTGTAGAGCCTGATTTATGGTGACTATAAAAATCAAAATGAATGATTCTTGGCAGGCATCAGTGGAAGCTGTTAATAAAGTGAATACCAGCAATTCAAGAAAATGCAATTCTGTATTAGAGTTAGAGATAGGAGAAAATGGAGAAATATTGATGCCTTGCATTTTTTTTTTGCTTGAGCTTCACACTCCTAACTTCATTTCTTTAAAATCTTGGATTCATAAGACTTCTGATACAGATTATGATTAGAACTTCCTTTTAGGAATGTTACTGTTAATGTTCCTTTAAAAACTTTATTTTTTTGCTGACAGCATTTTTATTCTTATAGCATTGTTTGCTGGTACATAGAAAGTACAAAAAAAAATAGTGAATTTGTTGTAGCAAAAATGGGCCATCTTTCTTGCTATGTATGAGCTGAAAATATAATTGCAACAACCAAAATGAAGATGGAGCCAAATCAGTCTGTGTGAAGCAGCCACAAGCGGTCTCTGAAGTTACCCCACAGAACGTGCACTGCAGTCCCCTGAACCGAGGTGACATAACCAACAGCGAACACTCCTCATTATTTTTCGAGCAAAGAACGATATGTTAGTGTAATCCACTGACAGAGACAGTTGGAACTAACCTGTTTTTCTCTGCGCTGCAGTGTAGTAGAGCTCATGCAATTAGCTGCTTTATCTTGCTCAAGTGCCTGTCGGGGGGTGGGGGGAAGTGGCAGCAGAAACCTCTGCAGCATGATAACTTTTATACTGTGGCAGCTGCTCAGCAAGAAGATACCCGATTCCTCCCAGATTCATTCGGTCTGAGATGTGAACAGGGAAGACCCCTGTCCCTTCATCAGCTACTGTGCGGGAGCAGGAATGTGCCACATCCAAGCGTTATAAAATTGCATCCTTTAGATATTTTAATCTTACCGTGGTGTTTTGGTCTGTATAAAATAACATCCCCTGCACAAATACTGGATCCCTGGATTCTCTGTTTTGGATCATTCTTGATAATTTTATTTCTAAAGGAAGTATTATTATTTTAAGTATGTTTTGATTCCTTATGTTTTAATGGTAATTCATGTAATTACACCTGAAATACTCTAAATATTTTTTCTTGCGTGCGCTACATGTTTACTCTGATTACATAACTAAGGCTGTTTTTTAAAAATGAATGAATCATGTTCTGGGTCACTTAGGTTAGCACTGCACAGAAGTTTTTAGAAACAAGCAGTTTTTATCAGATGATTTTCATAGAAATGTGTAAATGTGAATAGTTGTGGAGCAAAATGTTGTGCCCCATGTGTGTGAAGAGCACAGCCAGCTTCATCCGTGAGTTGCTGAGAATTCCTGGTTGCGTTTGTGACAACTTACTCTGACCTATGAAGCTTGTGTAGGTGGTTTGCTTAGAAGTAACCTTTAAAAACTCTTAGGCAGGAATTTAAGGGAGACAGATATTGTCATGTGCTGCCCTCTAAATTGTTATATTACTATGAATACTTGGTCTTTGTCTTTGCCAAAAGTGGTGGTAAATTTTCATCTTTCTGAGGCTTTCTGAGGTTTTTTCCTGTAGTTTGATTCTTATGGGGCATATAGACTAAGTGTGTTATGACGTGAAACAGGTGATCAGTTATTACCTGAATATGACTAAGCCCTTTCATAAATCTCTCCAAAGCATCATTAGGATTTGGGGAGAAGTCCAGCAGGGGATCTGTAACCACGAGTCATGTGCAAGTGGGTAGTGTGTGTCCAGCAGTAGCATTTCCATTTGCGTATCTGCTTCCTCCTAAGTGGAAGGTGACAAGGTTTTGCAACATGTTAAGCTAGAGCGAAGGCAGCTTTGGTGACCTGAGCGTGTAAAACAACATACAGCAGAGATTTGCAGCGCTGCTCCGTGAAGCTCGCTCTGTGTTTTTGCTCAGCACTTCTCTGGCTCTGTCAGAGCCAGCTCGGTCGCTGGAGCCAGGAGCGCAGCTCTGCGGTGAAGTACCGCTCAGCTCGCGGGTGCGTTGGCACTGGTAGGAAGCTGCTTACATTGAGGGTCTGCAGAGACGCTTTTGGGGGGAGAGGGAGAGCATTCACCAGTAACTAGAAATGTTACGAATTGCAGCTGCAATGTCGTACTCCCCCTCCTTCGCGCAACTTTTCAAAGTGAAATACTAAACGGGGGAAGAAACGGGGCCTCTCGTGTCCTTAGACCAGAATGTCTTCAAGTCTACAAACGTACTGACGCGCTGCTCTGAAACCGTTCCGAGTCTTGCAACATGCAACTCCTGGATTAATCTGCAGGGAGTCAAACATAATATTAATGATTAGCAACAGTTTTCCCCGTAACTCAAATGAAATGCAATTTCAGGCAAAATTTGTTTACTTAGTCAGATCTCAGCTTATTGCAAGAAGTGCTGTGCTTCTTGTGTCTGCTCATCTTTATTTCACAGCTAGAATGCTCTTAAGAATTTTTCAGATAGTTTAGGGAATGTTTGGGTTCGTTTTTCAAAAAGTCATGGAAAGAATGGTTTTTATATGGGGGAAACATGTTCTATGCAGAAATAAACTGCAAAATAGTTTCTGGATACTGTTAAACACCATATATGAAACAAGGCTGTACTGGATCTCTTAAGGATAGTATGTATAGCAAGGCATGCAGCAAAGGATTAAACAGACATGCAACTAAATCTCTCCCATAAAAAAGATATTGTGTTATATTGTATATGACCTGTAGCCCAAGACACTTTTATGAACTGCTTATTCACTGCCATCACAGTCCTACTCCCATATCTGGTACCAGCGCTCATTATAAATAATCAGTGTTTTTCTTTCTCTTGGTATCTTCCTGCTCCAGTTGCATTTTATTTCTTTTAATCCTGAAATTCATACTGAGAAGTGCATACATACATATATAGTATATGTGTGTGTGATGTATGTGTGTGTATATATAAATATATATATGTAAAAATTCTGCACACATACATATATAAAATTGTTACTATATTTTGCATTTAAATTATGTTTTATCCAAGTGATTTACTCAGATTGTAAGGATAGGATAGTCAGGTTAAGAGAACCTCTGCAAGAACCATCTGTCTGGACTTACTGAATGACCAAGAGGGTATCTGTCTGGGTGATCTGCATTTAAATTGTATCATCTCATGCTCATTATCTTTTTGTGTGATTGTCTGGGGATTTTTCGGAAGCATTCCTTTAGCTTAAATCACAACGTATGATTTCTGATACCTCATTTTTGTCTGTGTGGTTTAAACCAGAAATATATTAAATTTGGTCCTTTGAGTTGTCTCTGGTCATTCTTTTTGTGCCTTTATGAATTAAATCGTTCCCTTTCTTGTTCTCTCTCTCCCTTGCTCGCTCATGTGCTCTCGCTCTCGTGTTCGCTTGCTGTCTTGTGCTCTCGCCTCTGCTTACGCTCCCGTGCGCCGGTGCTCTCTCGCGCACGCTCTTGCACGCGCTTTCTCTCATGCACGCTCTTGCACGCTCATTCTCACTCATGCACGCTCTTGCACATGCACTCTTGTGCTCGAGCTCTCTCATGTTTACACTCTCATTTGCGCGCTCATGCTCTCGTTCTTTTTCTTTTTATTCCCGCATTATTTTTTATCATCCCCTGGAAAGAGCTGATGCCTGAAATTTGCAGGGGGAGTGTTTCCCAGGCTTTCCAAGCATATTTGTGTACCGCTTGTGTTAATATAGTAATGTGCTTTTTTCTCATGTATTCCAGTCATGGTGGCATTTTTGATCAGTTTTGAAGGAGCCTTCTGAAATAGCCTGTGAAATTTGAAAACTACTCCAAAAGGAGCTGTCTGACTAGGTCTGAGATACTCATTAACACACGTCCATAAATTCATAATTGTAGATGGGCTTCCTTGTTTACCATTTTTCTTTCATAACGACAATAAGACGTGACAGCTTGTCCCCAGGGATTACTGCACCTCGCGCCTGGTTGATGTCACTCTGCCTTTAGACCTGCATCTTGCAGGGGGATTCACCGATCTCCCACAAATGTGCTACCTGTCACATCTTATTGTCTTAAAACAGACCCGTCTTATTCCTAAAATGCACAGTTATTTGTGTGTAAGGATTTAAATTATTTTAAAAAGATTGCCTCCACTTCTGTAATAGATCCAAAATTGAGATATGGTTTAAATCAAGAACATAGACAAAACAGATTTTACTTTGAAAGATTTTATTTGTGAATCAGTGATCCTTTCTTTTCGTGTTTTACAAAAAAAAAGTGACTTTCAAATAGATTCAGATTGTCCATTCTGATTGCATATTTGATGCTAGTTTTCTACTCAGAATTAAAACTCTGTTGTTTATTTGATCAGGAAATTTTCAAGGTGTAGTGAAAGTTCAATTGCACCTTTTTCAAGTTAATACATCTACTACAGAATTTAGTCAGAATTTCATAGCCTGTAAATATAATGACTTTTTTGGCCTTCATATTAGCATGCATTTGTACATTTATTGTGGTTATTAAGTAAATGCTGTTTTTGTGTTATAAATTCTTTGGACTGATCTGGATGTCCCCAGATACTTCTATGTTGGCTGCTATGTTTTGGATTCTGGATTGAATTTTAAACTGGTGTTTGGATCTGCTCAACTGTGCCGCTTAAACTGATTGTCATTTTTGGACTAAAAGAGCAAGTAGAATTTTTCCCTGGAGGTTTAGATGTGTTCATCATTTAGCCTTAAAACTGTTAAGCTTGCAAACAGTTTGAACTTGATTACTCTTCTGCAGAGTTGTATCCTTTTCCAAATAAAATTAATGGCAAAAATGCTTTTGAATTTTTCTGGGAACAGAATCGGGCTCTTACAACCTTGTTCAGCCTGCGTATTTTTTTCTAAATTTTGTCGAAATTGGTACCATTCAGGCCGCATCACCAGGGAGCCGGCCGGTGCGGCTGTACGAGCGGAGGGAAGGTCTGGCCGTGGAGCAGTTGAAACGCCAGGAGAGCCGGGCAGCAGTGCTGCTGCTCGTGGCGGTGCGTTCGCGGAGCTGTAGCACGGAGAGCGGGCGATGCAGCCGTAGGTCTCCGTAATACAAGGGGGTACAGGTTTCTGATGAGCAAAGATATCTTCGGCTTGGTTAACTTTGTCTAAAACGGAGCGAGTGCCCGTCGCGCTGTGGTAGGACCCCAAACCTCCTCGCTGTCACGAGCAGTAGGAACCCAGACTAGTTTCCAAATATTTGCTTTTTTTGCTGACTTTACAGACACGCTCTATTCACCCCCAGTTTGACACCTCACAAATTTCAGCTGCCGCTTTTAAGGGCAGGCAGCAAACCTTGCCTGGAGATGCGGCGTGCTGTGCCGGCCACTCCTGCCCTGTCTTCAGTGGGATAAAGCTGCCTCCCGAAACAGCCACGGGGAACTGCAGAAGGAAACAGCATTTCTCCGTAATTACCAGTTTCATAAAGTATTTCCTATTGGTGAGAGGAAGCATATTGCAAATCTCTAAAAATAAGTAGTTTGTAAAGTCATAATCATTTTAAAACAGATTTACTGGTGAAGACAGTGTAACGCGTTAAGGGTAGTCTGTCATGTATGACGTAGTACATATGTGACTTGAAAAAAGTCAGCGTGAGCTGTATTAATGATGAGTTTTATTTCTCTTTTATCTTTTTAAGGATTGCAGATGGAATAATTGTGAAAATTAGAAGGAATGGGTAGTCTTTTTTAAAAAAAATATTTAATTTTGTGAACACTTTTTGAAACGAAAAACTAGTTTTCAAAAATGCATTCCTACTTGTATTTTGTAAAAACACAGCAAAAAAAAAAATCCCCTTCATCAATATGTAATCTCTCATTTCGACCACCCCATCAGTTTTTTTTTTTTTTTTAACTTTTTTTTTTTTTTTTTTTTTTTAACTTTAGGTTCTATTGCTGGCTATATTGGAAAACTACTAAAATACTATCATTTTCCAGATAATGTTCTTAACTTCTTGGCATATGTTCCTGCTTTCAAACCCCTCAGGATAATCCACAGCTCCACAAAAACATGAGTCAAATACATTACAAATTTCCCTCAGAGAATCAACATCTTTTCCAGCTGTTTGGATAGTCTGTCTAAAACCTGACCAGACCTCTCATCTCCCAGTATTGTTTTGGGCTTTTATTTTTCAACTTTGATTTGTTCGATGTTATAATTTCTAAACTGAGCCAATAATTTGAGTCTCTTTGGTTTTCTTTACAATACTTAGAGCGGACAATAAAATGATCTATTATCCAAAGAAGATTGCATTGTTTTCAACTGCTTCTATTCGCTAGTGCAAAATTTCTTACCCGTGTCAACAAAACCCTTTTTAAAATCCTCCCTAGACAGTTTCATATATTATTTATAGATTAAAATATCTCCCAACCATATTCCTAAATAGACTTCTACTTGTTTTGATTGGTTTCAGATAGGTGCACAGCAATTATGGGGGCCATATGAAACTTTTGGTAGAGGTTCTTAATTTTAAATACAGTTCTGGCAAACTAGGTAAGTCAAAATTTTTTGAAAAAAAGAACACATTTGTGAACACTCCAGTTAATTCCTTGTGTATTTTGTCTGGCAGGGTCATACAAACCTAGTTGTAACAGCTTTAAAGATTGGCAAGTTATCTAGTAAGCAGCCTAAGGTGGGAATTGGGCCTCAAAAGTTTTCCATCTCGATTAGCAAAAATAAGCTTATCCCCTAGCCTAGCTGCACAAAACCATTTATTTTCCTATAACCTTTAATAAACCTTCATTGACTATGGAGAAGCAGAGTTGTGGTAAGAGGAGAAGCCAGGGTTGGAGCAGTTAATGCCGCGAACAGTACGAAATCCCCCCGTATCTTTCCTTCGTTGCCTGCAAGGGGAGCAAAGCGGACGAGGCTACAACCGTAGCAAGGCCGCGTCCCGTACGCGCTGGTGACGCAGGCCGTGCTGCTCGCTGCGGCTGTCCGGTCCTCTCGCAGGACGTGCGAAGCGCGTTTGGGTGCGTGCTGGAGGACGCGTGCCGCCGGCTTTTCCTGATACCACCAAAAAAAAAAAAGAAAAATAGCAAAAAAGCAGCGCTACGAGCACCCCCAGCCGTGCCGGCGGTGCTCAGCAAGCGACCGCAGGAGCGGCGAGGGCTGCAGGCCACGGGGACAGCGCGCGGCTGCCGGTGTCCCGGGCGGGCGGGCGAAGGCGGGCGGCGCTGCGGGGCGAGCGCGCCGAGAGCCCTGCTCGCGGCGGGCGCCGACGCCTCTCTTCGGCGAGGAGGCTGCGTGCAGACACCCTCGTGGCGCTGCTTGAGCGTGTTTAAGATTACGTGTGGATCTGATGTCGTGGGTGTGTGTGCGCTCCGAAAACGCAATATGTGGTGGGCCTTGCACGCAGTGAAAATTTGAGCCTCCTTGTCAATCTAGACATGCTAAATTATGCCAGTGACTCCACTGTGAATTTAGGAGGTCTAATAAAATTTTATTTGGTGCTATTCGTGTGGGAATTGATGCTTTACTGTTATTTATGGTATTCTTTAAAAGCAAATCCTTACCTTGGTGTTGTTTCAAAGAAGCGCAGAAACCCCCAGGGCGCGAGACCCTTCGGCTGGGAGACTATTTGGTTAAGCTGAAGAGGTCGTAATACTGACCTGCTTGTAAGAAAGTGAGCACTTGCTGTTTCTTCAGACTTTGGACTGGAAAGAGTACGGTGCTAAATGCTCTGTATAATAGGTGTTCTCCGGCCCTCGGAAGCGGTGGAGGCTATTTGATAAAGGCTTTCGTGCTTGCAGCTCTGATGGTGCAAACTTACCCTGTATCTGGTAAATCTAGCCGATTTACCTGAGGATGAGTTAACTTTAATAAATCTTACTCATTATAAAGACTGCATTTAGCTTCTGGCAGTACGCAGAAGTCATTGTTGTCACATGTTTCTAATTTCTGAAAATTAATCGTTTTAAGGTAAACATGGAAAGAGAAAACTCAGGACATTTCATTAGCAGGAAAGCAGTTGAAGTTCTGCCATAAGTGCTTATGAAAAACTGTATAATACTGTTTGGGCTCATAAAATTTCCTTGGGAATTCAAATCCTTGAATAAGTAATAGTAGTTTTCTAATATTCTGTGATAGACGGACATGCTTGTTATGTAAACATAGTTACTAAAGATTCCAGGGCGCATGTGTTCAGTACTATAAATCGAGCTCGCTTGAGCATAAGCAACTGCAGTCCTTTTGAATACTTTCTAATGCAACTAATGCTTGTGCCAAGAGTGCGTAATTTAACTGAATCTTTGACCTTTATTAAGCCTGTGTCCCGAGTACGCGTTTGCAAGCCTGGAGTCTCAAGCTGCAAAGCGCTCGATTATGGAAGATCAGCCCGTAAACGTCCCTAGACGTGAACTGAATCTCGTTTCTACACAGAAGAGCGTTAACCTTAGGTGCACGTTAATCAAGATACTACCTTGACAGTTGAGGTGCGTTTCTCCTGACACCTTAAAAGAGACCTCGCGCTTTCGCTGTGTGTACCTCGGTCCTGCGAAGCCTACGAAGGGCGCGTGTTCTGGAAGGAAGTGTTGGTGTAGCTAACTGCAGGAGCCACGAGGAGCAGGGAGAGTCAGAGCTCACTGCGGGGTCAGAGCTGCGACACGGGCGTTGGTGCCACCAGAGCTCCTCTTAGGGCACGAGTCCCTCCCCTCGGGTTAGGGTGCCTGTCTAGGAATCGGTCTAGTTTTCTGCTTCTTCTTCTGACTTCTTCAGATTGTAACTACTGGATGGTTAATTTTATATATATATGTATATATATGTATATATATGTATGTATATGTATGTATGTATTTTCTTCGTTTTAGTATTTTTTTTGTTGCTATGGTAGTGTCTTGAGCTTGCGTGTGTTTATGTGGGCACATCTTCTTGACTAATGGCTATTTTCTTTGCCATGAGCTGCTGACTGATTTCTTCAGGATAAAAAAGCAATAAATCTGTTTTTTGTGAAATACAAATTTTCCTTGATATATTTATGCATAGCACGTGTGTTGTTGATCCTTGAGATAGAAAGAAATTGATTAAATATTTTTCAGATTATTTGTAATTAAAATCAATGGCAATCTGTATTTTAGCGGTCTAAAACTACTATTTTCATGTGTTAACTGCCTTGTTAAGAGACCTTTTGATATATGTAATTTAAGGTTAATTGGGCAACTAGTGAACCTTTCCTAAACAGGTCACTATATAATCTAGAAATTGTGCCTGCAGCTTCTGGATTATTTTTAAACATGCTACTGACGGATGTCTTCTCAGCTAAGACATTGGACCTGCTGCGTACTATTTCTTCTTACATTTTGACCACCATATTGGACAAATATCAACTTTAATTGCTTTGGATTGGGATAAAGTTGGAAAAAAAAAATTTGATCTGTACAATCCTTTTTAATTTAGCACAGAGAGGAGATTAGGAGTCTTAGATAAGTTAATTTAAATTAACTACGATAGTTATAAATTTTGATACCTTCTCTACTTTGGAAATTTAATTCTTCCAGTCCCCCAATAAAAATCACACCAAGTTTTTTTTTTTTTTTTTTTTTTTTTTAGTCTGATTTTAGATTTTTTTTAGATATTTGTCCCAGGAATTCTGTGAGAACATTCATTTTTAAGGAACTACATAAGCGATATTTCTTTGTATGTTGGGCACATTGTGTCACAGGTTTTACGTTAGGGTCAATATCCTTTGAGGAATTGTTCTTAGACTTGGTTCCGCGAGGAGACGGGGCTCGTGCGGCTGTGCTTTCTGCGCGGGTACGCCTGCCTGTGCGCCCTGCTAGCGCCAGCTTTGCCATCCGGTCCGGTTTCAGCATCTTCTCTGAGCGCTCCCCAAAGACGTGGCACTGCCGCGCGTTCCCTGAGTGCAGGGAGGACCCCGTTAATATCAGCACCGTGGCAGAAGGGGCAGCACAAGTTCACCCTGTGCTAGATGCCAAAGAATCAACACAAGGAAACCGGCTCTGAGACACAAATCTGTGTTTTATAGGCGACCGAGTTTTACTCGTTCTCCTGCTTATGGAACCACTTGTTTCTTATGTAACATGTGGATTTAATTTGTTTCTTTTCCAAGTTGGGAACGACTGTTCTTTTTAAACTGATTCTTGCATGACTTTGTATTGTTCCAGGCTGGACTGTTTGGATGGTGAGGTGAGAGATGATTGATTTAGTTCTCGTACAGGTGTGCGAGCCAGGAGATCTGGCTTCATTTTTAAATAGACTTTTTATTATTGCGGTTGCCAATTTTCCTCCATGATGTTACTTGAAAGTGTGGACACTTATCTGATGTAAATGAGTACATCATCTATTCTTTGGGTCTTTTTTCTTTTTAAAGTTATTTTAGATTTTCTGTAATTTATTTTAAGATGCATTGGTTGATACTATGAACATGATTCTGTGTTATCCCCATGATGATTGTCAAAGCATTGACGTTGAAGCATCCTTGCAAGCCCTGTTACTCAACCATACGTGCCCCTGAGTGTCAACTTAAAACTGGATGTATGAGAAGTGATCCGTCCTTTGAATCAGGCTTAGCTCCCTCTTTTCTGTTCCTTGTGTCGCCCGGCTAGGTCTTGGGAAAGCTAAGAAAGCTCTGCTGCTCTCTGGATAGTCCACATAATTGTTACTTACTGTTTTTGTCTCTTTTTTTTTGTAATGGCTTTACCTCGGACGTGCTGGAGTCTCTTTCACGTGACAGTAAAGTTTTCTGCTTGCGCTTGCTTTCGCAGACGGCTCGTGCGGTGGGACGTCGCCCGCGGGGCTCGGAGGCCAGGCGCGCTGCCCGCCGGGCTCGGGCTTTGCCTTTGGGCTGAGGCACCGCTTGTCCTGAGCTCGGTTTTATAACCTGTATTTTGTTGTGCGCTTTTGCCACAGCTGATGGACTTTCCTTAAAAAGGAATCATTCGTATCATTATGTGGACACTATTTTAGTCCTCTGCCTAAAATATAAGCCAATGATCACTTGGAGTCAGATTTTTAGCCTTTCCAAAAATGAGTTGTCTGTCTTTGAAAACTAAAGAATATTTTTTTTAATTAAATATATATAGTTTTAGAATTGGTTAAGCTGCCAGTGTCTGTCAGTGAAAAATAAGAATAGGACTTCTAAACTGCATTTAGTAATACCCTGAAATGTTTATTCACCAAATTATCAAACAGTAGTTGTTCAATCTTTAGTTTGATTTGTGAAATTAAAATAGAATAGAGTGGTAACTAGTATTTGCTGTAAGGAGATTTCAGGTACTATTTTTTCCTTACTACTGATACGTGCAGTAACAGAAAGGGATCATCGGATACTTTTGTGCCCAGGCGCCTGGTTTTCGGTTCTGTTCATTTCAGCTGTAAATCACCTAATACTTGTGTTTCTACAACTCTGAGTTACGCGTTGCTGTCCTAATGAGATGGGTGAATGCTTTCTAAGAACATTTTCATTTCTGTGTAATTCTGAGGATGTGCCCCAAGGTGCTGTTGTTCAGAGGAAAATGCACTCTTTCTTTTAAAAGCACACTGGTTAAAGTTCAGACTCCTCAGCATATCTGTGCCTAGTACCTTGATCTCAGGCTTGTCCTGTTTTGTTTGGTTTTATTAATTTTCCACAGCTAAAATACCGATGTTTTGTCTAGCAGGAAAAGTGCTGTGAGTTTCTGCATGGAAAAGTATGTCTTGTTTTACTTACGCAGAGAAGTTTTAGGAGTTGTTTCCTTCTTTATCCCTTTATTGTTCACGCCTATTCTTTCTGGAGTTTGTTTTAGTTTTTTCAAATATTTCGTTTTTTAGCAAGTCTATCATGCTGTTCTTTTTGCGTGACCCTGGACAATCTTCAGGGTGTTGTTCAGTATATTTGCTACTTGGACAAATAATGTTTGAATGAGAACAACCAGAGTTTTTAAAAATAAGCGTACAGCTGGAGACAGCTGAATAACAGAAATAAAGTTCCTGAGTGCCTAGCATTTTCTGTTGAAATCAAAAGTATTTTTTGTTTTCAGGAATCAAAATAAGGTATCGATGGAGGCAAAAAGGAAGTGGCATTTACTTGTTAATAAAAAGCAAATTAGTGCCTAAAATCAAGGCTGTAGAAGCTTTGCATTCATTTTTGAGACCAACAAAACCAAATAGTAAATAAAGGTCTTAATTTTTCTACTTTTGTGTATTTAAGAACACATTTATATGCATCTATCTTTGTGTATTTAACTTAATGCATGAAGGTACTCTAACACTTAAGACAGTAATGAATGGATGTATTGCTGGCAGAGAAACATAACTATCAAAGGAGTAAGTCTTAAATTGGGATGGTGAAACAATTTTATCAAATTAAAATAAGTTAACTTAAAAGGACAACTGTTTTGTGAAATGGCAGGATGTTATTCGCTTATTATCTCCCTGTTATTATGATATGCTAGGAGTTTTTGAGTGTTCAGGTGTGCAGTCTGGAGAACCTTAGTACTCTCACAGACGAGTATGGACAACTTTTTGTGACCCACACTTCATTTGTTAGCAGGTAACCTTTTCAACACGCTGGGTCAGTGTCTGCTGTCGCTAAGGTCTGTTTGAGGGGTCTTTTTAGTTTTTTTTAAAAAAGGAAAGCATGTGACCATGAAGGGCCCATCTGGGCCAACTGCTGGTTGGTTTACATCTCCTGGGACGTTTCTCTGAACTCCATGCGGCGGGAACTTCTGCTGTGCTACTGCATGAGCAAAAGCTCAAGTTACTACTTTCTGGATCTGCTGCTGAGTGAGTGACAGGAAAAGGCAAACAACACCCCCCCAAAAATTCACAGACCACCATTTTCTTTTGTCCCTGTGTCTTCAATAAGGTTTAGACAAGCTGAAATATCTTTTCTTTCCCCCCTCAAATTCAATCTTCTAGTGAGGCAAAAAGAGGCAGGCAAACTGACCGGGTTGGAGGATACTGAAAAAATTTTTGAGGCACATACCCTCTATATACTGAGAGAGCTTAATTTAAAGGAATTAATTATTTTCACGTAACGGAAAAATCAAGCAATGATTAGAAAAAGCAATGTCCATTTAAAAAAAGTCATTGAACACTTCAGGCAAGTGAAATCAGCAATGATTATCCAAAAGTCAAGGCTAGGCAGGTGCTGTGGGTCGCTTCTTTGTTTCCTTTTTTTTTTTTTTTTTTTTTTTTTGTGAAAACTGAGGCAATTCACTTAATGCAACAAAGGAATCTGCCTAATTCTTTCAGACAGCTGCTGCAGAAAAAATATTGGAGGAAAACGCAGAAATTGGAGGCGTTACAGAAGATCATAGGCATTTGATCATGCTTGACGTACAGGGAAAATACTCAGATAACACAAATGCAGCACAAAAAAGAACTAGAAGAGAAGAATAAGGTTCTTCTGAATAATTCTTTTCATATGACGGGGAAAACACTTATTTTTGCAAAAAAAGTATGTTCATGCTACAGGACTTGTGAAGTCACAAGTCGTAAGAGTTAGGCAAATAGCTACTGTTTAGAGAAGAGATGATGATCATCCAGATGTTTAAAGCCTCTGTTTTCCTCATAGGTCCTGTTAAAATAAAGAGACAGATAAAAACGTCAGTTTTATAGCAGTTATCCTAACACACACGCACCCCCTCTCCCTTGCTTTCTCCAAGCTTTCACAAGGCAAATCTTAGTATTTTTTGTTTAATATTACATCAAATTCCATGGTTTATTACTGTGGGAGCTACAAAGTAGCTGTAAAATGAGAGCTCAACTAGGAGCTCTGTAGTCCAGGAATTGTCAAAATAGTAGATACGGAGCTAAGTACAAGAATTTTACAGTTAGTGTGAACACTGAGATTAAGTGGAGGTGTGTGCTACTGGGGGAGTGTGTCTATCATTAGGTTTATGTAAGGGTTTGTGAAATATCCTGATCTTGAAGCATTTTTGCATTACAATATATTACTTGAAGATCAGTTTCCTCAACGAAAATTTCTTAAGGAGTGTCTAAATGCTGAAATTAGGGCAGTTTAGAGACCTAGGACTGAAACAGCCAAGCTTTTGAGCCTAAAGCTGGCTTCATTAGGAAATGAGAAGTCCTTAACGCCTCTCCACATCAGGACACTTCTTTGGTTCATTTAATAATATATCCAAGTCTTAAATCCTTGTTACACTCATGTAGTTAACCTTTTTTTAAATATTCGAGCTGGAAAGAACTTCACTTTAGTACACAGAATAATAATCTTGAAATATATTGCATTGCATAATTTTATTACATATTACGATATTTGAGGACAATATATTTTGCAAAGATAACCTCCTCTGTCAAAGAATAATGGCATGTGATAGCGCATTAGTTCTGTAGTTCAACCGTATAAGCCACAGCCGTGTTACACGAACAGAGCAGTTCCACTTTCACACCTTCTCTGTAAGTTAGGCAGTTGTTTTTGTAAGGTATGATATGTAAAGAAGTGTCTGCTCCAGTTTTTTGCCTTAATGATTAATTTGTTTGCTTTTATAGGCTTAAACCAGACCTTTTATATTGCTTTAATGTATTTTTTGCATATATTATAAGCACACCCACACATGCATCAGTTCAACATTCCAGCAAGGCAGCTGATTTTTAAAAAAATGTTGTTAAACAAGTTGAAACTGGTTGGCACATATCTGAAGAAAGAAATCAAATAAAACCGGCAACTAAAGAGAAGGGGAAGTTGATATTGGCACTTCATCACAGAGGTCTCTAGGTAAAGCATATGCAAAAGCCCTTAAAATGTAGTTCTACTTTGAAAAGTGACTATGTAAAAATGTCACCTTACTCAACAGATCTATTGCTTGCATGTACTCAGAGTCGCATCTGCTTGCCCACGTAATCGTTTTCTTCGATTGCTTTTCCTGTTGGCTCTGTAGAATAACTTAAAGCTGGCTTGTATTCTGACGTTTGTACCACCAAAGTTCGGTCACGTGGCACAGATAGCACAGCATCGTAGGGAATATGACCAATGTTAAGAACGGATCAGACTTAAGCTGTCAGGTTCCAGCCTGAGTTTGCGTTACTGGTATCTTAATCTCATGTCTCCTTTTTTTGCCTTTTTGAATTTTAAGTAATTCCAGTTCCTTCGATAGGATTTCTCAGATTGAAATCTTAGCTTCAGTGGGCTACTATTTCATGATAGAGCATAGAAAATGCAACATTATGCCATCCTCCTCGTTTTCTCAGAATCGGAGCCCATGATTACAAATCGAATAAATTGAGTCTAGAGAGTATTATATACAAACGAGGAGCAACTCACCTAGGGTTGTTTTCTGGAGCGGAAAAATACTTGGGAGTACGCCTTGTACTAATCTTACTTAAATTACCTACATGATTATTGTGGGTTTTTTTTTTTTTTAAGTTTGATAATATAGCATTGAAAGTAAGTTTTCAGGTCCTTGTTCTTTTGCACTAGGTGTGAAGTTGTTCTTAAGGGTTTCTTATTTCTAGTTGTCACTTTGCAGGGTTAATTTTGTCACTTAAGTTTTTGATATCCATTTATCATGATAGATAATTCGTCAGGCATGCTAAAAATATAATTTTGTTTAATCACCTGGTTCTTAACAGCCCTAAATTGATCTTGCCATTCTGCGAATACTCATTTATGCATCTACTTAACCTGTCTGCTTACTTTATTACCCTTGTATGAGATGTAAAGTAGCACTGTAGCATGCAAATAAGCAGAATGTATCTCTGTGTTAGTCAGCACTCTTAAAATCTAATTAAGTGTTATTTGTAAATATGATTACCTGTGTTCCAGTCAGCCTGTGGGTTTCTTTTGCTGCTTGTATTTCCTTTATTCATCCATGCATGGTAGTGCTTCCCTTTTAAAGCATATAAAACAAAACCAAGAGCATGTTCAGAGCTGTCCTCGATGTGGTAGAAAATGACAAGGTGAAGTGGAGAATTTGAGGCTAGACAGCTGGCAAAAGTGTTATTACAGCTCTTTGATAAGTTCTGAATTTAAAAGAAATGGAAAGAACGAGGTACGCGTGGAATAGTTTTCTCAGATATGCTTTTTTGTCCTGATCCATCTTTCTTACAACTTGGAGAAGGTTTTCTGGTTGTGATTTGTGCACTCAAAGAGGCCCCTTGGTGCTCATCCCTTTCTTGTGAAACGTTAGTATTTTATTTGTGAAGCTAAGCAGCCTGTCTTTTTGCAGGTCAGACTAAGTGTTTTAGAAAAAAAGTGCGAGGTGCAGGTTATTTGTATACACAGCACAAACTTTAAATGTCTTTTCTGACCTGGCTTTCTGTATATGTGGTGTAGATACATACCCAGAAATTCATGACAGTCGTGATTCTTGCGTTCAAACAAAAAACTAAATCTAGTGGAAATTTTCTCATCTGGTGCTGGTTACCATGGCAGCCCAAAATATGGCTTCCTATGTGTTTGTACTACTGTGAGCTCCCTTGAGGTGCGAACATTAAGCAAAAGTATGGTTCAGTCCTCCCTGTACTTCTCTTCCAGCCTTCATGTGCCTGACACTTAGGTTTGGGTGGTGTCTGCTTGTACCTCTGGGAAGCAGAGACATTGCAGTGTCTCCTATTTCCAGATACCTCCATCCCAGGAGATGATGGTGTGTGAGTTAGGAGTTACACATCACTGCGGTGGTTGCGTGAAATGCTGTCCAAAACCCGCAGTGCGCATTAAGCAGGTTGTCAAATCAGGTGATCTAGTGGTCGCAGAATCATGAGTATTAGGGCTGTAGTCTCAGCAGGCATGGCAACGCTTCGGGGCGGTGGGGGTGGGGGGGTTATGCATTTAGTTCAAAAATTTTGGAAATCTGACATGTCATGGCTGTGACACACTGGACTTTCACTGGTCTCAAAAAGAAAATGTCACGCAGGTTTTGAGAGATTTTTTCATTGTAATGTGGGATCTGTCATGGCTATGCCAAAAATCTGTTGATGTAATTTCTGTTGCCAGTGCTTTGAATCAGGGAGGGGGAAAAAATCAAAATGAAAACATATGTCATAGCATTTAGGATTTAGATTCAAATGCCAGCTTCTCATGAGGTCCATAGGCTTTATCTGTCTGTAGAAAAAAATCTACACCCACCACCTTGGGTTGTTGTGACATGCTTATTTATCAAATGAGAAATAATATTAGTAGATAGAGAGTTATTCTCAACTTTTCATGTCCACTTCAGAGCCATAGAAAGTGGCTTGGCAAAACACTCCACTGTGAAGACTAGTGTGTGATGATGATGTTCTTTCTGTTCATAATAAATGCATCATACTGTTTTTCTAGCTACTTTCAGCTCTTCAAAAAAAAGGGTAGCAATTAATTATCTTGAGCTGTGCTAAAGTAGTTCTAATAATTACTGCAGATTATTTTCTTCCAATTTGGTATTTGGAAACTGTTTTCTGGTTTGTACTGCTGTTTTGAATAGGAATTGGCTTCAGGAGAAAGAATATTGTACTGGGTCCAAGTGTGTGCTAGCTTGAGAAAAACCTGCAAAGGTCCAAAGTAATTGCTGTGTTGTTAAATTGGAAAATACGCATGAGGTATCTGAAAAATACAGGTATGTAGTACTCTGCAACTACTGGAAACAGGCAGTTCTGAGCAATTATCTTGTCTATTAGTGCTAGGCTCGACGATAGAATTTTTTGCACTATCTGCTTCAATTTTGTCAATTCCACTTAACATCATGATCAGGAGTAGTTAGTTATCATTCATGACCAGTTCCAAAAGTTGTATGGAGAAGGTCAGTTATCCATGTAGGAGTTGTCTGTATTTCCATATAGTAGAGAGCCCAGATTATAGCTCAGGCTAGTCTACTTGGCAGCTTTTTCTCAGGGGACTTAAAATGCCTTAAAAACATACATGGAAATCATCTCAACTAAATAAAGCTTTGAATGTTGAAAAGCTGCCACTGGGAGTCACCCCTTAATTCAAAGAAAATTCAGAGGATGATAGTAATATTCAAAGCTAGAGGACGTGCATGCCAACAGTGTTTTGTATCCCGAAACTGTTCTTGATTCGACGTTTCAGGCAGGCAAGCTCTTTTACTGTCTGAATGCTTTTCTGTATGCTGGCTTTCGTAGCTGCTGCTTCCAGCCCCGTGTCCCCCATGTTCATAGGTGGTTCCCTTGAGAGCTGGGGAACCTCGTGTCTCATTGCCACTATGTTCTTAAAATGTTAAGTCTTCTGTTCTTATTTAAGTGCCATAATATGGGCTGCAGGCTGTTGAGATCTTAGATTTTGTTCACTTGAGTAATCAAATGACTACTCCAGATAAATCTATCCCATCACTTTACCAAATCTGAGCTTGAATCAGGCTACAAATTTCATATTTGTAAAGTAAATAAATGACTTAATTTTTTTTTCAAAAATCATTAGGAGTACTGTTATAACTTCAGTTTGAGCCTTCACATTTGAAAATCCTTCCAATCTTTTGGAAGAAACCGTTCTTAGAGAGGACTATGCTATTACAATTATATGTAGTGAACCGCATCAAATACTGTGAGCGTAATTGCGATGGAATATAGGCCTATTTTCTAATATAATATATTTTTGTATCTCTTTTTTTTGTAATGATTTAATCTGGACAATAATTCATTATAGTCTGAGGTAAATATTGTGGCTGGCTGCTATTTTCAGTTCTATTTCAGTATTCATAATTACTACAAAAACACAGCAACAAATCAGTGTAGTTTTTTAGTCTGTATTTTATTGACTGCTTTACCAGTGCTGCCACAGGCTGACTTTGAACATTTTTCCAGTTTTTCCTTCTCACCAGATTCTTTACAATTCAAATACCATCATTTTTCTGATCAAGTCTGATCAAGTGTGATGTTTATATAGAGTTAGAGACTTAGATTTTTGCATACCACTTCGTCTCCCGTCTTCTTTGGATTGATTAGAGAGATTTTTTTTTTTCTGATTTTATATACATACATATATATATATATGAAGACTGATCCTCTGAAAGTAAGTGATAAACTTCTGGAAGTCTGAGGGTAATTGTGCATGAGAAAAATACAAGGCTCAAGAGCCTCTTTCCCTACTGATGCTTAGATGTTTTTAATGATCAAGTGTACATGATCTAGGTTCTCTTGAGAATTTTAGTTGATCTTATTCAGAAACGTGCTTAGATTTACACCTCTGCCTACATTAGTGGAAACATGCTTTTTTTCAGTCAATGTTTTTTGAAATAGACTCTCCTCCCCAATCACTTCAGTAGAATAATTTGTATCTTGGATACAGTACTGGACAGAGGTTGAAATATTTTTCTTAACAAACATGGGACATGTCTTGCTAGTTTTATTTACTGGTAGTCTCTGAATTTTTAGTTAAAATAAATTAGTAAGGAGAACATGTAAAATGTAAAGAGGAAATAACTTTATGCAGAGACCGGAGAAAGAAGAAAGAGATGACTAAAACTGAAAGGGGGAGGATTGCACAATTAACATGTGGTGAGCTTGTACTTTTAAGTAAGTAGAAATAACAATGTCATGAAAGTGAGTAATCCCTTTACAGGCTGTCCAAAAGATGTTGACAATGTATGGAGATAACAGAAGAGTGGGAAGGATCAAATAGAAAGAATAGTCTGGAAGAAAAAATGATGGGTTTTCTGGGACATGTAAGGATGGATTTTAAATCTGGTAAATGTAATTGAGAAGTATGAAAATTTAGATAAACCAGAAGTCCTAACTTGTGGGGAGCTGGGATAAGGGGATATAAAGAGATCTGGCAGATATCATCAAAAGGAAAAAATAAGCAGAAAGAAAACTGATTAAAAACTTGATTGAGGTTTTACTGCTTAGTAATGGAAGGAGAGGCTTACAGAAGGGTAACTGGCTTCATGGATATACAAATCCAAGAAAATAACATTTCAAATTATTAAACAATATAGATAAGCAGACAAAAAGGGTGGAAACAGAAGGGAGATGCACAGTCCTCAGATGCTAAATTAAAAGGGAGAGGAGGAGAAAAACTGGAAAGAAGTCTTCCATGAGCTGCAGGATGGACTTGAGGCTTGCAGGTGATCTGTGCGTTGTCTGAGGCTTTGCCGTGGTTGAAGTGTTACTCTGTTACGTTCCTGGGTGGATTCTCCAGTTTCTAATGAAGGTGGAATTAGGGCTGCATCCTTTTCGTGAGTGGGTCCATTAATGGGATTACAGTCCTCTTCACAGTTGTTCGTTTTCACAAAATTCAAAGGTTTAGTATATTTGGAGACACCTCCCCTGTGCCAAATTCCTAGGGGGACAGACAGATAAAGTTTCTTAGCTCACCAAGTCTCTCTTCTGCTGGAGAGAGAGAGAAGCAGAGTGAGACAACTAATTTGACTTAGATCCTTATCACAGAATCCTTTTTAAGGGTTCAGTGACTGGCATTTCAAAGTACTTATTGGTAGATCTAAATTGTGAACCGAAGCCATGAGAATGTTGGATCATACACCGAATGCCACAAGTACACAGCCCAAATATATTTTACGCATTATGAAGTGGAAAAACAAATGAAATTCTTTAGGAACTAAGATAAGAAAGTTTGTTTTGACTGAGAAAATCAACACCTGTAACAATGGATGTTGTACAGTCATCAGGCTTCTTAGACATCAGGGTTAAATGAGTATTTATGTTAGTGCTACAGAGAACTATGTCTAGAAAATTAACTTACACATACTAAATTTTCAGCAGACATTGTAGATGGAAAAGTTGAGATGAAACTGGGGTCATGTAACTGTAATGAAGAAAATGTACGATGTGGAAGAAAAGAGAAAGAAGGATGTACTTGTTTAGTTGTACTGAGGCATTGTATATGCAATAACACAATAGTCTTGGCTGGCCTAAGAAAATTAATAATCATGGAAGAACATAAAATATGCCTTGTAAGTGAAATGAAAGAACAGAAAAGAAATAAAAGAGCAGAATGGTGGAAGATCTAGCCACAAAAAAACTTAAGTGGTCAAAACAGATGTATATTTGTGTTAAATATGCTGGTAGTCAGGTAATTCTTGGATAGACTAAAAGATAGGCAATTAAAACAAGTAGAACAGGAAATACCTTACAAAGACAAACTAGAAAGCAATGTGAATAAGTGCTAATCTGAAGATGCAAGAGTAGAAATTGGGACAGTGTACTTGAGCTAGTGCAGAATTGCATTCCTTGTTCAATGGTCTAGACAGCTGGAGGCCACACTAGACTTCAGCCAATTAAGCAAATTAAGTATGAGACATAGGATGTGAAGATAAAAGGTAAATTATGAAAGAAATGGATGAAGCAGATTGTGTAGACAGAACTTCATTGCATCTCATTTGTAGAGCCTCATAATGTGGTTGTTCCTTCCAGCAAGCCATTCTGTGGTTATTTTGCTTTAAAGATACATATGTAGTTTGATCTGTCATTCAAGAGATCATAGGTTGTCTTCAAGTCTCTGAAAAGCAGTTACTATATTGAAGGTGTGAAGCAAATAGGTGAATATTAGATTGTGGTGTACAGAACAGAATCAAATGTTGCACAGCTAGTTTGTGTGTTACTCTAGAAATGTATGGATTTGTTTTACTTGAGAGGAACATTCTCTGAGAAAATCCGCAAGATATATTTTCAGCCATTTTGCTAATTGCGTAGGTGAAGCATCTATGGTGGAAGCTGAGAAAGCAAATTAAATTCTACATCTAACCAGTGCAAGAATACTGAGATGACAGAAACTTAAAAAGAAGTAAAGGATTACAAAGTAGTATCCCAAAGCAATCCCTCTAAATATTCCAAGACCTTACATGTTAGCTTTCCTGCTCAGATGTGGCAGTGTCCTAAGATCCAATCCTATTGTACGGTACTTTGTATATGGAGTATTGTAAAGAGTATCCTCATTTTTTCTGTCTTCAGTTGCCACATCAAGGACTTTTATTGTAACTCTGAACAATCTGTTTTAATTGAAAGTTTAATTTAAAATAATAATGTGGGATTGTCATTTAAATGAAATATAATAATTGGGGATTAATGTTAGATGAATGAGAGTTTGAAGGGAAAGAGTTTAACTGGATGTAATTCAAACATTTTTAACAGAAAAAAGTTAATTAGGCACAACCAACATGAATTTGTGAGAAGGCCAGCCTGCTTAGGATGTTGAGATGGCAAACAAAGAAAATTGAGTAGATGTTTATTTTGACTTCTAAAAAGAATGTTAGAAATTAATCACATCCTATACCATTGGCTAAGGTAAGAAATCTTGCTGCCAATGTAATACAGTTTGTTAAATAGAAAACTGGCTTAGAATGTTAAGCAAACCATAGCAATAGAATATAACAATTATTTTAATAGTCAGAAATTACTAGTGCTTACTGCAGGGAACGATTGTGGGTCATCTAACTTATAAACATACAAAAGTTTCCATTATTGCATCACTGTGGTTATGAATTCAGGAAATGAAAACGATCTGATTTATAAAGTTACTTGGCTGTGCTGTACTTCATGTGTTTGTTATAGTGTTTGAGCAGACTTTTAGTACTGGTGATTCAGTGGACAAATCTGATTTAAAGTGTTCCTTTCCTGCGAGCCATTCCCCCAGGGAGTTTAAAGAAATACTTTTCTCTTAGGGGCACCCTGCTGGCATCAAAAATCCAACAGGAATAGAGAGCTACAGGCTTGGTGCTGTCATAATCCTATCAACATGGGCTTTTTTTCTTTTAAGCTGGTCTGAGCAGTCTGTCACACTATCTTGAGGACTGGTAGTTTCACAAAAGAAAGTTGGTTGGCAGAAGCTCCATCGCAAGGAAAAAAAAAGAAAAAAAAGAAAATAGTGGTTCTAGTTTGAGGAAAGCTACCAGAAAGTTTGGTCAAGTATTCATGAGCTAAGAATCTTGCTATATTCTTAGCTGCTGGCAATGATCGAGTAGCAACAGTGGCCAAAAAAACATTTTTCCATATGTATTTTTGTAGGAGACTAAGAGCGTTGTTTAATGCAAACCTCTTTTGTCTGCATATGATTAGGAAAGTACGTAATGCAGTATACTGATTAATATCTTCACCCCCTTCATAACCTAACGGTGGTGAGGAACATGGTAGCCTGATTGTTCAAGTGGCTGTATCTCCAACAGCCCACTTCATTTAATGCAGCAGGCGAGCTTTGCATGTCGCTGCGTGACTCTGGAAAAGGAGGTGTGAAAGAAAATTAACAAATATCCTGAAACTCCTGATGAAATCGTAGGTTAATAATGCTGTTGGTGTTTTGGGGTGGTATTTAAAATATTGACTTTGGCCTATAGAGCACCTGAAGGCTTGAAACTCGTCTAGGCATTTTATTCCAGCAGTGATCGACAGGGGAGCTCAAACAAAAGAGCTCAATTTAAAGGAGAGGAGCTACTGGCGATGCGCCATCAATACTGCACTTCTGTTTTCACTTTGCCCCTATTTGTATCTGACTGATTTAATTGCTGGAATTAGACAAGCGTGTACAGATTGTATGTACCTCAAGTTCGTTTTCCTAAAACTAGACTGAAAAGTATATATCATTAGCAATACTGAATCTGTCTTCATATCAAATTTACAGAAAATTTCTACAGATTGAAAACAGCTAGTATTTATTTGCTTATATACATGGTTATGGCATGTATTTATTTTGCAAATAAAATTAAAGATCTTGGCATTAATCAAAATCCTTAGGTACCTGTGAAAATGGGCTTTATTTAATGTATTTTTTGTTTCGTGAATTGTGGAGAGCTTGTTGTGAATAAATGGAATTTCAGCTCAAAAGGTTCATGTTTATTACTAAAATGTACAGTTAGTACTGAGATATACATCTAACAAGAAGCGGTTTCAAATAAATTTCATTTGGTTTGAGACCAAAAATAGTTTCTATTAACTGATACAACTTCCAGAAATCATGAGAAAGCTAACACTTTTAAACTGTAATCTTTTGCTGTGTTGGTACTAAGAGGCACTCTTGACTTTGAAAGGAATTTTCAAAGCTTAATTAATTGTACCTGTAAATAGTCTCAATTTTGGAGGTTGGTTAACATCAAACTTGCCTCACAGAAGCTCTGGGTCTGAGAGGTGTGTAGCTGCTGCTAATTCCTTTCAAAATGCATAGTGTGCATCCTCCAAGCCCTGTATCTGCACACTTGGATACCTGCTGCAAGTCTCCGAGACCTGAGAAGTCCTTTCATGCTTGTAGCTCAAAGGAGGGTACTGACTTCAGCTGAGATTGCAGGCTCAGAAAAAAAGTGTATGTGAGAGAGAACACCCTGCCTCTGCCAGCTTGATTAGCATTGGTCACAGTGTGTCACCAAGTCTACTCCAAATTTGCTAATAATAACAATAAAAAGGTTGAAGAGTTAGCAAGCAAGAAACAGTTCAACTGTATTCTGTCAAGTGATTTAGGTATCTAGGCCGAAGTAGAGAAACTGCAGCTGCATTAGGCATTCATTATGTAAAGGCTTGCAGCATAAAGCAAAAGAGCTATCAGGTGTGGTTCAATTACGCTTGAAGGGGACCGGCTTGTTTGTGGTGGTATTTAATCTGCTGACTGCTTGTAGTCAAATAGAATTCTGCTTATTGCTTCTACTCTTGGCAATAAATTAAATATTGAAATCGACAACTTGTTACTACTTATATCCCTCTTGAACAGCTATCTAAGTGACAAGCAGACATTGCTTCTGGGTGAGAGTGGGAGGATGGAAAATAGCTCGCTCTTGCAGTATGTGGAAAAGGAATCCAAAAGAGATTTGAAGGGCTACTATATGCCAGCAGCACTTTTCTTTCTTCTTAACAGATAGGTTAGTTAGGCCGTGAGGAATACCAGTTAAGCATATCGTTTAACTTGATGTGCAGTCGTGGTAGGATGAAACATGGCATAAAATGAGGTGAGCTTTGGAACTCCAGCATTTGTATCTTCTCTCTGATGCTTCAGCTTTGCCTTGAGGCAGCCAACTTCCTTGGGCAGTGGCTGCAGCAAGACTTACCTTGGACACCAAAGGTTGTAACGGCCGTTCTTAGCTTGGCTGAAGAAAGCGTTGTCTTTGTGGGCCTGAACGCTTTCTAGTGTTTGTATCCCTCTTCCCAACAGAGCAAGAAGCCGCATTTTGAGTGTCTTGTGCAGCAGCAAAACAGAGCCAGCTTTTTAGGTTCACTCATGAGAGTAGCTGATTTGAGATACAGCAAAATCCCCTTGCTGTTAGGCAAGTTAAGAAGCTTAATCTCCTTCTTAATCAAGTGAAACATTTAGAAGTGACTAATTTTGAATTTTGACTCTTCAGTGGAAGGAATCTTCAGTGTGATAGGGTATTACCAATGAAATCATTTACCTCACTGTAGTATGGGCTCAGGAAAAATAGTTACGGCGTGGTAGGAGTTTACCGTATGCCAGCTCACTTACGTTGATGGCCCATCTGCCCAGTTAGCCCTCAGCAAACACCAAGTAATTTGAATGAGCTTAATTCCCAGAGGATGTAAACTACCTTGGATTTGTCATGGGCTTGACAAATTCAAGCGAATGAGTGCGCGGATTGTTGGCATGGATGCTCCGATATATAGTAACTCTTTGTTTCACTGTAACTTGTTCCTGTGCAAAGCTTCTGCCATTTTTAAAACTAGACCAGATATCTTGCTTAAAGTTTGGTTCTAGTTCAGACAGTAATAGCTGGGATTTGTACAGAAACTCTTTGGATTGTGTATAAGACCCGAGATTGTCATAACTGACATAACTGCCAGTCTGTCAAACCAATGATTGACATAACTGTCCTTTCTAGCTCAATTTTTTTTCCTGCAGAATGGGTTTTAAGGCCAACTCTCGTTAACATTTAAAATTGAAGTTATTAAATTGAAGAATTTAAATTTAACACTGCTTTAGTGTAGAAGGCAATTTTACTCCATATATATTTACATTATAAAGCCTCTTTCTCTGAGAATTAACTAGTAAATATGGCTTTTCTCAAACATAAAGCTAGATACTAGAAAAAGCAACCAATTCACTTGTAAGAAATTCATTTTTGTGTAATTACATGTCCTAGTGTTTCTAACTCTGAAACGATACAAATTTTTGAATTGAAATTGAAGCAGTAAATCTTTCCTTAGAAAGATGCAAACTTAATTGTGTGCATGATTACTGAAATCATTTTACTTTGAAGCACAGAAGGAACACTTAATTTTTATTTACTATTATAAAGGAAACCCTTTGATTACAGGAAAAATAGCTGACAAATATGAAAACATGACTGTGATTTGGGCAAAGTTCCAGAGGCGGGAGAGAGTGATGCTTTTATCTTCAGAGGGTCTTTGACTGCAGCATTTATCCCATTAATAGCTCCAGTATGGTTAATGTCATACTTTGTGCATTTATCTCTGTATTTGGCCTTTGTATAAACTGCAAGGGAAGGTATTTTGATGTGCAACTCTGCTGGGAAATATGATGGAATAATACGCTGTTTCTTATTTCCCTGTATTGCATGGAACACTATGGTAAAGTTCAATTTTAGACAAATGTGTTTGTTTAAGCTTTTATTTTTCCCAGTTGGAATATTAAAGCCATCAAATTAAGAACATAATTGAACAAAAATCATTATGAGTTACACGTACATATGAATAGTTTCAACTTCACATGAAAAGGCTGCAGTGAAATTATTTGACTAGACAAACTTGAACAGTGTTGGCCTGCCTGAAGGAAAGGACAGATTCCACCCATTTGTGGTAGGAATTAAGTAGTGGAAACATATGATTGAACTTCAGGAAAGCCTATGTGCTTTATAATCGTACCTATCATGTATACATGCATTGTTTTTATTCTTACTGAATATTTATTATTATATATAGCTTTGCCTATTGAACTCAGAGATTTAATAAGCAAATGCACTATAGTTCCTATTCAGCTGTTTCCTGTCTTAATTTCTGCCAAATAGATGAGTGGAGAATGTCTGTGAATATATTTATGGATTTATGCTGAATAAAATCATAATGACTTGTAAATTAATTTAAAAAAACAGGTGAAGAAAAAGATCTGTCAACTAAAACTATTTTACATTATATACTTCAGTTGAAGTGAAAGGATTCCATCTACGCACTCTAATTTATGTGTACTAGAGAAAGATAAATCACAAGACCTGGAACTTGCATGTCATTGGTTATGCCAGGATTTTGGAATGTTCTGCAGATGTTAATATGAAAATATAGCCTACCTAACCTTGTCTTCCAAAAACAAAGATAAATGAGATCACTGTGTAACTCAAGGAACTTCAGTCTGATCTCATTGTGTTGATTCTTAGCCATGTGCTTCATGGTGATACAAAGACTTTGGAAAGTACATTGCTGAAACATGCCACTGGCTCTTTCCCGTACATGAAAAGCTATCTGTTTAGCTGCAGATTGTACATTTACTGTTTTATTATACCATACCATTTTCAACATACACTAAGAAGTGGGTGTTTTCACAGGTTCTAGTAAAAAGTATGTTTTTAGGGCTTTGAATTTTCAAAGCGTTTGATGAATGTAACTTATCCTTTACCTCTGAGAGGTGGGTCAAAGTAAGCGTTATTCATGCATTGCAGGCAGGGAAATACAATTTCCAGTTGCCTTTGCTGGGGATAGGATAACCAAGGTAAAAGAACTCATCCAAAGCAATTCACAGTGGCACAGCATGGGTTAGATCTACAGAACTAATAAGCAGCCTTCTCAATTATGGAGTACTTACAAGTACTATTTGCTGAAGGATGCTCCTGAAAAGTCAAAGTAGTCATTTCTAATGATTCCCTCTGCAGGTTTTGAATTCAAAATTATATTGTGTAATATACTAGGCTTTTGTTTTGTAGAGGTGTCCCCTCATACTCATGGTTCAACTCACCTCATGGTGTGAGTTGGAAAAGTCATTCTGGAGGGAAAAAGCTCTTAATTCAAAAAATCTGTGATGTGAAACTGAGCTGAAAAAGTCACATGGAAGTTATGGTGAACAGGCTAAAAAGTGTGGAAATAAGTGGGGAAAATGTATGGACTCAACATCATTTTGAGATTGTACGAAAAGAGCAGGTGTTATGCTTAATCGCTTGTGTCCACTGGAGCTTTTATCTCCATCAGTGTGTATTTTATTTTCATCTAAATCATCCTGATAAAGGAATACTTCTGTGGAGTGGGAAGGGAATGCATTCCTGGTTACTTTTATTTGAGTTTTGCGTTTTTAAGGAAAGTTAATAGGACATTTTTTTTCTTTCTATTAAGTAACAATAAATTGCAGATCCATCAATAGTTACTTCTCCCTGCCATTCTCATCATCCCTGTACATCTCTGTCAGCCATGAATTTTCAGTCTGCTTAACTTTTTCTGCCCATGCACCAAGCAAAACTAGAAAAAAAAAGTCTACAGGACACATGGTCAAGGAATGCAGTGAGGAATTCCGTATTTTGATCTGGCAATGATACCTTCTGCACAGCAGTCATTTGGCCTGTGCTCACTCCTTTTTATACTCTTATACCTAATTGATTTCTAAGCCTGTTGTTGGTGAAAACAAGGTAAGATTTAGTCTGGAATCTTGCATAATGCTTTACTTAAATTTAGTTTACTTCTGTTACTTCTACGTGAAAATAATCTTCCCATAACTGGCCCAGGGCTGACTACTAAGAAACCTATAACAGTCTGTAAATTTAAAACGTTTTGTTTTTTCTAAAACAAGAGAAAAATAACCCAAGAGGTTAGGGAGATCTGAACTTTGCTGACTGCAAACGATGTACTGTGTACGTGAGTTCCTCCACTTTGGTTTGTAGTTCAGCTGTGGATATCTTTTGGTAGCTTTGAGTGATGTTTAAACTATTTACGGCCGTTCACACTATGCTGAGTATCCTGCAGTCATAAAACCTCTGGAAGTCAACTCCAACAGTCACCTATCAAGATTGCAAGGTTAAAGCACATGCTGCTATTGTTTTTAACCAGTATAATTGTAATAATGTAATGTAGAATGCTATGTTTTAGAAACCTTAGAAGCTGCCACACTAATCGTGTAGCAATCTAATTACTAATGTTTTATAACTTAGGAATGTTTCCTCCTTCCCTGCAAAAGTACTCATAAATGACTGCACCCTATCACAGTAGCATTTGTTTTGGCTCAACCTTTTAATCTTTCCCTGAAGCGCAGGGATTTATACTTCTTTATGATTTAGCCTATCAAAATTCTTTTGGAATTTTTGTAATTAGTGTTGGTAGAAACCTGCAATTGGCTTCCACAGATTAATATTTTCGCTAATGATTTTTAATCTCTATTTAATTTTTATTGCATGACATCACGTAGTTGTTTTGCGTCCTTGTTTAAAAAGATAGACCTTTAATGCCATTCAATTCTTTCAGGTTTTGCTTTATTTTTTTCTCTTAAAATTTTGAAAACTAATAAAAAATTCTGATTCCTAACTCTGTTTCAGGTTAAAGATGCTAGTCCTTATTTACATGAGAGGAGTGAAACCTCACAGGAACTAAGTTTAATTTCTGCAGAATTTGTGTTCCTTAAGTGACTCCTAACATATATTTTACTTTGGTGTGTGTCATTGATTTGATTGGGTTTTTGCACTTTTAAAAGGACGACATTTTAATGTCAGTCAAAATTGTACTTGACTCCTACTATTTAGTGTAATCGTCTTCTTCAGAAATAATTGGATTTTTTAAACATATAATTTTATAATACTTGCATTTAATTTATATTCCAAAACTACACAGGAAATTATAGCTGTATTCTTTTGTTTATGGGAACTGATGTCCGATCCAGTTGAGCAACACAGTTTTCTACACTGGATTCCAGCTGTTCTGCTCTCTGAGAATTTTCCCATGTTCCCAGGTCCATAGAGCTCTATCTTTACTGTGATCTTTTCAGAGGAAGCATCAGTTCCTGTATTCAGAAAGTACAGGTTATATTTATAGAAACGTCTCCTTGTGGACTTGCATTGTTGCAAAAATGACTTCAGATCAGTAAAAGAATTTTTTAAATAATTCAGCAAAATTATTTCTTTTGGAAGATGACTAACACTATTGCATTTTGTGAATGTGGGTACATTGTAAGCGTTTTCATTTGCAAGACAATATAATGTGTTTTATTGATAGAACTTTAGAGCAACTTTATTAATTTTGTAAAATTTTTACTAGCCATTTTTCATTAATTTTCATTTAATTTCTCCCAGACTTTGTTCATATTGCTGTAATGTGTTAATGTAGGTATGGATAATATGGAGCATTGTAGGTATACAGAGATGCTGGTGGGCAAGCAGAAGTTTACAGAGTACCAAGAAGGTTCAGTACAGTGTACAGTGGCTTCATGAGTTAGAACCAGTTAGTTCATGGTTCTAACTGGCATCACACTTCAGCCAATATATAAAATACATATGTAATGATAGGTATAATGCACAAGTTAAAATCATATAAAGTAGACTGCATTTCAGATAAAAACTTTAATTTGGAACTTGATGACTGGAGTGGCCATTGACATGAAGAACATAAGAGCTGCTGCATTGAGTCACAGCAAAAGCATATTTTTTCCAGTATATTTTTTTACGATTGCTGGTGTCTCACTGCGAGTGTATAAGAACTCATTAAGAATGCAGCAATACTTCACCCATTATCCTCTCCCAAATTCCAGTCATCTTTAGTTCAGCAATTTCCAGAGCATGGAAGTAGCATTTACAGTTTTCTGACAGGATGTTTCTTCTGAGAATTTGCAGCTTAGTTTCTGAATGTATTTGTACTTTGACATCCATAACATTATGTGGCAGTGTGTTTCACAGGTTAGTTGTACGTTGTGTGGGCAAAGTCTTTCCTTTAAAGGACCCCTATTCATGAGCAGGTAGATAATTTCACAAAGGAAAATGTAGACACTGAGAATCTTACTTAGAGAGCAGAAATAAAAATGAATTTACAAGATGTAATCTCGTTTAACTAGATCAGACTGATCTAGTTGTATATGGTTTTAAACGCTTAATTTTTTCTCCACTGAGCTACATCCATTTGTGCCATTATGTCTATTGCTTGAGTAAGGGGAAACAGATGTTGTGAAAAATGCTAAAAAAGTTGTTTCTCTCTAAAACTCTTACTTTTTTAAGGTGCATATTCTCCTAATAAAACATTTAGTAATTCAGTTACAAATAAGAATCAAGAAATAAATCTAGGCACCAAACACTCACTGTATTACATTTTTTGGCAGATGGAAGTGAAGCAAATGTTCAAGTTAGTGGGCTCTCCTAAAACTGGCAATTTATTAGAATATTACAAACATTCCAGGTGTCTTCTGATACAACAGTGTATGAAGACATTTATTTCTGTATAGATATGTGTAAGTTGGTATTATGTATAATATGTCACTTGAGGGTGAAGAAGAAAATTGTAGAAGGGGAGGGAATTTTCCCTCTTAACTGCATTAGAAGGTGTTTTTCTATGTAGATAGCGCTTGTGTGTAAAGGAGAAAAATTTTCCCCATCCTAAACTAAAATAGTGGTATATTTTTTGCACATATAGATAAATACAAAGAAGAAATATGACAGAGTCTTGCATACATTAGGTACATTATTAATATTTTTAAGGGGAAATTTTTCTTACCTTTATATACCTATTGTTGTCATGCAATTTAAACTGATTGCAGATTCATCCTAATGTGTCACACATTTGTTGGGATTTTGGTGGTGAATATTGCCACATTAAGAAAAGATTTCCTGTTCTCTAGAAATTCATTCTGCAGCTTCTGATTGGTCTATAAATTATTTGAGAAATAGTTAATTTGTTTTTTGGAACCTGTACGAAGGTTCTGACCTGCGTGCTTGGATTCCAGCACAGCGCTAGATAGGATCTTGCTGGTATGTGGGAGATGCAGCTTAGGCTTCCGGCGGATTTCTAACTGTAGAGTTCTGTTTCTCTGCTAATCTTCTGGATCAACAGTAAACGACAGTGACCAGTTATACTACACTCTTGCGTGGAGCTGCGTCTGAGGGGGTTCTGTATGGTCATGTTTTGTAGTTGTAATCTTTGCTCTTATGTTATCAGTTAGTAGCATGTAGGATAGTGTGGTCTTCCTTTTAAGCCTGCTATAGTTTGTGATCACTGTAAGCTACATTCTTTTTGCTCTTTGTAATAGATAACACTTACGTTAGTTGGATGCGTAATTCCTGCTTTATTTTTAGTTTTTGTGTGGATGCATTTCAGCTGTGGGGTGACTTGGCCATCTATGGAAATGTTTTCTTTAAATGAATGATTTACAATCATATTCCCCAAAAAACTCATTTGAGAGTGGAAAAAATGATTCAAATTTGTGTACAAAAAAAAAAAGGAAAAAAAGAAAGAAAGAATGCCAGTACTTTTTCATTTTGCGTGTTAAAAGCAAGCTGTATCAGGATGAATAGAATAATTTTGAAAGTAGCTTTGTAGGTACTGAAATTGTTTCAAGCAGACACAGTTTTGGGACTGCATACTGTTGTAAAATGAAAAGTTACCACATGGTTTTTGATGCTCCCATTGGTCATTTAATTGGCATAAAGTAGTGACTAATTTTAGTTTTCTCATTAAAAAGTTTTAAAGTAGGGCATTGTCAGTCCAGTCACCTATTACCTCGTTTTTATTTAGGCAAGTTAACAAACCTGTTGATGTTTAAGGGATGTTGAAACACCAAAACTCTGAGATTTGCAAGTCCTCAGCACCTCTGAAAAGTGGAGGGAAATATAAGATCCTTGGAGATCTTTGGAGACAGGAGTAGAATCAAAACAGGAGGATCCACAAGACAATGCACGAAGTACATGATTGAAGTAGTTGAGTGCTTCCCCATTTGAGTCCCTTTGCTGGAGCATTTCTGTGTAATGCTCAGTAAGTCACTGAAACCTAGCTTTTTATGGTTCCTAATTCTGTGTTCTTTTAGTTCTCTTTACTTGATACCCATCTGGAAAGAATTTTTATATGTTAAATATTGCCAATATTGCCAATCACAGACACAGTAGGCATTTTCTTTGAATCTAGAAAGTGCTATAAAAATGCTAAGAACTTAGATGAATCAGAAAATTAATGTCTCAGATTTGGAATAAGTAGACAATTTTGGCCTTTAGTGCTGTAACTCGGGTTTTTAAGATAGCTGATATAAAATGGATAAACCAACTATTCTTTTCATGCAATTTCTATATATGTGAGTTTATTGAGTTCTTTTTCATGCAAAAAATTAACATCACCCTACTGAACTCTTAGCAAAAAAAGATACAGTCTCACATATGAGACTTGGAAGATTTCCATGGGGATATTCCCATCAGAAAATCCCAGTCTCTTCAGCTTGACATTTCTCTCTTTTCATCTGCGAGCTCTTTATCCTCAGTAGGGAGCCTTTGCACTCACTCATGTTGTCGTTCCATGAGCAGTCTAAGCAAGCATAACCTGGCAGTGCTTCCCAGGTGGACGGCTGCGGCTGAGCTTGCCTTCGAAGGGAGCAGGGGAGGACACGGAGGCTCTATGAGCAGTTCTTCCCTCCTTGTCACAGCGATTTATGGTAGTTACTTAGACTCAGCAGTCTTTTTTAGAGCCTTTGCTTTGGAGTATCAGGGTCTTCAAGACGGAAACAAGCTCCTTTGAGCATTAAAACACCGTTTCACAGCCAGACTTTTAGATATCTGGCTGTCTAGATACAAAAAGCCAACACGCAGAAGTAATTGCGTGGGTAGCACAGTAGCTATCTGGTTTTGGTCCGCTGGCTGCGTTGCACTGCCCCTTTCTGGGGTTCGCGGTGGGCAAGGTCTCGTGTTGCGCTGCTCCGGTCGGGGAAGCCCTAATAGGCGCCAGCTGCAGCAGATTAGTGACACTTCCTGCTCGCTTACAGCGCGCTGCCTGAGAGCTCCTCTCTTGGTGACCCATGATACTGAGTTGTTTTTGTAAGTGCAGATATTGAACTTCTGTCATCCTTAGCACCAGAGAAGACTACTGGAATTCAACAGCAAGGTACCCTGTAGCATTAAAGGGCTGCAGACCTCTGAGCTGGAACAACAAGATTCTCTGAAATAGGACCTCCACTGTGCTCTTCTGCTCCCTTGTTCCAGATGAAGAGTTCCAATGTTTCACCCATATTTCCTGACCAGTTATGTTCATGTCAACTAGCAATGCTTTGAGTCTTCATCTTCTTTTCATCTACAAGTCAACTTTACTATATCGCTTATAGTTACTAAGGAGACACCTGTCAACAGCAAAAGGCTCTGACTGAAATCCAGCAAAGTTATGGTTTTTGTAAGTACTTCTGTGTTTGGAATTGTTGGAATTTTTTTCAGAGTAAAAAATAAGGGGAAAAAAGCACCATTGAAAGAATCATTTGTAAGGGAGGTACACGGTGTGTGGAAACTTCCCAGATTCTTATTTTTGCTTATCCTTGATGCTAGTAGTCATCTTCTATCTGTCCTTTAGCAGACCTCACAAAAGCTCAAGGAAATAGTTTCTTTGGTATTTTTCTTGTCTCCTTTTTCTGATTCTCAAGTTAACATTAGTTATATTGAAATGAACTTGATTGTGCTACCTTGCTCTGGTGTTCCAAAATTTCACCCATGGTGGCTTTTAGAATATTTTCTAAAGTAGTGTGAAAAATAGATCTTTGTTCCTGTACTTCAACTCATGTATGTCCAACTTTTCTTAATGTATGAATTATAATACAAAGTTTTAATGCAATTATTGGGTCATTTGTAATTGCAAAAATGAGCTGTTTATGATACTAAGGATGTACTCATTGCATTGCTTTATGTTAGATATTCTAGATACAATCTTGATGCTGCCATCTTTAGAGTGAGGCTCTGGTGAACCTCTCCTGTAGAGAACATGAAAATACTAAAGCAAGCCAATGCTATCTCACTTGCTTAGCTATCTCTCGTATGAAGATTTCACATCCAAGTTGCTTCCATTTAAGACATCGATAGCAAAGGCCCATTGTAGACTTCAGGTAGTACTTCTGGCTCCTTTTCAGGAAAATGGTTTCAAGAATGGGGGGTTTAGAGGGTTCTTTTGCATTTTGATTGATTTTCTGTGTCGTCTTTTTGTGTGTTCAGGGAGAAGATGAGCAGGAGGTAAGGGAAGTTTAGCATATAAACATCTTCCTTGCTATTATTATTTAAAGATGTCCTATCCCCAGCATCAGCTGATCCCCTTCTCTGTATCATTTTTACAGTCTGTTCATGGAGTCAACTCACATAACTGTGTACAGGCTTTACTGACCTAGAGCTAAAATCAAATCTATAATGTGACTGTTGCTTCAGCGTAACAAGGCATCAGATCTCCACATTATGTATGTGTACTTGTTTCAAGAGATCCTGAAGAAGTGCAACAAAAAATATTTATTTGATACCATTATTTTGTTTGGTAAAGTTTGGTGAAACATTGCTTTTAAAAAAAAGCACATAAGCAAAAACCTGTGTCCCCTTCCAGTTGTCCATTGCTGAATTGAATTGTACACCTGTTCTTGCTGAATGCCCCAAAGTTTCATTTCAGCCTGCTGCTAACAGGCACTTATTTATCGTAGCTGACTCTCAGAACACACTCTCAGAACACATTTAAATGATTCAAAAATGAGATATGCAGAGTGTGGACATAAGAGAGGTGAATTAGTTCTGTGTATAAAGAAGACCAGTTGGCCTAGCTGACTTCTTTTGACCCAGAAGGATCCTGAGTCATTGCAATCTGTTCTGTGGGAGCTCTAAGGCAGTATGACCTGGCTCTTGGACACGTTTTCAGCAGTCGTGAGAAAACAGCCTGTGGGCTAAGTGATGCTATGGTTCTCCATACTATTCCTGTTCTTGTGGGCTGTGGTGCTGTGGCAGATGGTTTTTGTCCAGTTGGGTGGATTTGAAAGATCAGAGCAAGGTAAGCACAGGAAAGGCATTCAGCTGAGGAGGAAAAGGAATTTTCCAATTGCAAAAGGGGGAGAAAAGGGATTAAAAAAAAAGACCATGTTTATTCTGTCCTTTTTCTTTGATATTTTCCCTTTCTATCTTTAAATTCTGTATAAATATGTATAAATATCTTAAGAAGTAAACAGTAATGTTCTGACATTCTGTTTGTATTTATTCAGAGAATTTTCAGTGTTACTCATAAGCTTTTTGTCCAGGAATTTCTTAAATGTGTTACTAACTAAAATGAATTAATATTAGCTTAGTGATATCACAGAATGTAAGTGGAAAAGCCAGAAAGAGGGCCCGGAACTTCTTAAAAGTCCTTGTCTTTTTTAAATGCTATACAACAGTCTTTTCTGTATTTAAGTATAAATTTTTCTACATACAGAGTGTCTGGCTTCAGACTGAAGTGTTTGAGGATACTTCGGACTTAAGTGTCCAGTGATAAAAGCTAACGTACAAAAATACTTTTTAGCCATTGTATAATCTAGAAGGAGAAAAGTAGCAATTTTATTCCGGAGACTTATTATATATTCCTGACTAATGGGCCAGACATGCATAGAAATACTACTTTTTGCAGTCACTGACAGAGACACAGTTCTAGCTCATGACATTCATCTTTTGCTTCTGTGCAAGGAAGAGATATTTTTACCTTGTTTAGTTCTACAGTGGGTTTTGTTTTCTGAGCTTTTTAGGTTGTTAGGGAACATTTTAATGTGGGAATTCTGGTTCCCCAATAACGCTTGGTATTTAGTTATTGTCATTGATACTGTTGAGGCGTTTTGTAATGTTTTGGTTCCTTTAGAGAATCTTCAAGTTCCATATAATATCAGTTGGAGAAATAAAGATAAAATCTGTACTAAGTCTAGTCAGGCTTATCTGTTTTTATTAGCTATAAATACTCGACTTGTCTGCAGGCTTCTTCGCCACTATTCTGACACAAGTCAGTTATACTGCTATACACATTTAAATGGTCTATTGCTAGTCTGCTGCCAGGCACTAATAAAAATATATTAACCCCCGATCAAATTTTATTATTTTTCTCATTTTCTTGCTAGACAGTTTATAATTCCACAGGATTCTTTAATTCACAGCCATGATGCACTGTTAATAGGTTTTAGGGTCTTGTCTTCCTGGCTCCATGCCAAGCAGAAGTCTAAGCTGTCTTGAACAGCTATTCATGTGGCAAATACCTAGTACTGTGATTCTAATACAGCTGTAAATGTAACAAATGTAATGGAACAAAATTTATTCATGATATTGCAGTTTTTTATACATAAAGTTACCCAGAATAATGTATTTGTCAGCAAAACATCATTTATATAAATTTGATCTTATTTTACTTTAAAACCCTTGAGTTTGTGTATTCAAAGATATCTGGAAGGGAAAAGGAAATTGGCACTTTATATACACCTGTCAGAGTGATGGAAAAAGTTGAGAGACGTGGATAAGAAAGAGTACTTTTTTGACCAGTACAGAGTGAGTGCCTGGGTCAGTCACTCCTTTAGGAGGAATTTACTGAATAACTAGATGATAAGCAATAATAATTCCCCATGATTTCCAAAAACAAAAGGGCCTAAAGAAAATAAAGAAATTTATCACAGCTGCTTACCAACCCACCTGTCTCATTTCCTTCCTAGAATCATAGGATGTGCTGGATCCAGGGGCTACCAGAGAGCATCTGTAAGGGAGTCTAGGCTCCCTTTCTAGGCTTCCATGATCTTTGATGGAAGAGGCAGTTTCAATGCAGAAATTGTTTCCTGAACTTCTCCTAGGAATAAAAACCAAAGAAAAGAGCAAGCCTGAGCTGGTGTCAGTTCCTGAAAAGAAGTTTTGTGTGTCTTACGGCTGGCCATTACCTCGCTGAGCTTATTCCAAGATACTTTCTGTATTTGTGATAACAAAGATTGACATCTCAGTCTGTGCAGCACTCATGGCCCTACCTTGAGGCTCTGCGTGTACTTTTTAGTGGGAAGTGAGAGGGAAGAACTGGAAAAATACTGCTGGTAGGCTAGGAGTGAATTATTTACTCACTTGAGTAGGATTGCTCACAAGCTGATAATCAAACACTTGATAAAATAACTTGCCAGTTCAAGGGTTCTAATCTCTTACTTCAGCTTTACATCTGTAAAACTCAGGAACTAATACTTGTTTAGCTCACAGAGATATATAAGATTTCCTTCATTGGTGTTTATAATGTCAGGGGAGATTCTTGCACAAAAACACTACAGAAGTCCAAATGATTCTTTTTGAGAAAGAGATCTCGTGTCCCTATCATAATTAATATCAATACAGAGCATATTTATGCCTGACAAAATTGATGCGAAAAGTGGAGGCCCTTAAATATGAAAGGAAACAATGTAGCAATAAATAAACCAAATTTGCTGAATTCATAATGCTCAGGGGCTGTTTGTTTTTTTAAAAAAAATAAGAGAGAAAAGAAAGAAAGAAAGGAAGAAATTACTAGTTCTTAAATTTAATCTTAACGAAGACATACTTTGAATGTTTTACCTTCTCTCTAGTTATGGTATATGATTCTAGATATTCCGCTAGCTGAATGGTAGATACAGTAGCTGGATATGACGATAGTAAATATTAGCATGTGTTTTAACCATGTTTTCTTTGATTGTGATGATGGTGATTTGCAATTGGTAGCAGCATTGGTGAGACAGCATGATTAAAAAAAACTCTGCTCATGTGGTTAAAGCTTTTCCAGATTAAGGTGGTTTTGAAAGTCATGGGATAGAGGGAGTGTTTTATAAGTATTTTGCTTTGTGTTGTATTTGTTTGTTTTGGTACCTCTGCACTGCATCCCAAAACATGGGCTTAACTGAAGGAGAGCTTTCAGTTGACTTCTGAAATGAACAGGAACCCACCGGGGATATTTGAGGATTAGCGTATGAGTAGGTTTAATGGAAGATAAAGTTCTCATACAGCAGTGCCTGGTCTCAGCCTGTTGCAATTGCCATCAGACAAAACTCAGCTAAAACTAGTCATGATCTGAGTTCTTTCTGCCTTAAATTCTGTGTCCTTCCTTCTGTCTTGGCACATTCCTAAAGCATCGTATCTTTTTTTTTCCTGCTAGGTGCCTCTGTCTGTCCTTCACCATTTTTTCACCTGTTCCCACCAGCCGCAGGCTCTTTCTTGAGCTAAATGAGAGGAGGAGAGAGAAAACAATACGTGTAATGCCCTTAGTTCCTTTAATTTACAATCCCTTTGGCCAAACCTGCCCTAATTTCAACATATGCCCACACTTGGAACATCAATTACCGTGTGTTGTGGAAGGCCTTTGGCCCTCGGTCCTGCAGCATTCATCTTAACAGTCATGTGGACAACGTGACTCTTTCTGTGAGGTTTGAATAGGAAAAGCAGCAGACTGAGGACAGTGAATGTGAAGAAAATGTGCCCCTTTCTCCAGCTGGCCAGTCAAAGAGAGGAAGGTGGTCCTTTACTCTGGAGACTGAAGTAAACTTTTTCCTTTTTGACTGCTGCAGATATGCCAAATTCTTATCCTTCATCCTCACTGCAGCTGGATATTTGGTTGTCACTGTGAGCCAGAGGTGGACTGGCAGCTACCCAAGTGAAAGCCCTGCCCTACACATGTATTTTAGACAAGTCAAGTCAAAAGTTCATTATGGCTTTGACTTTGAACATAAATCAAGAAGAGAAGGACAAGGCTTTCTGGGAAAGCTTTATCAAGAAGTTGGGCATAACTGTACAGCTGCAGTATAGCAATACTGTGCATACATTTTGATTATCGTAATCTGTTACAACACCACCTAGGACAGTGCAATTTTTTGGTTGAAGACAAACTGTTGAAAAAACAGTTTTCTGGTCACCTGAATACAACAGACTTTCTAAAACACAGAGTGTAATGGAACTAGCTAAAATTAACTGTCAGACAATTACGTGAGGCTGGTTTTACAGTACAGACAGGTCTGAAAAATGAAGCACTCCTAAAGGTGAAAAGCAGTCACTCTAACTCACTGTCAAGCACCTCAACTATCTATGTCTGTAGGGTGGTTTTCAAAAGTACAGTTGTCACCGAGGTGCCTAATTCCTATTGCAGGTTGGCAGTAATTAGCACCTGGCCTGTTTACTTGCCATTAAAATGTATGGTTTTGTTGCTAATTCTAAGTAGGGTCCGTAAAAGCATGGCTGTGTCAGATCAGCTGATCAGCAGAGTCCGCCGAGAGAGAACGTTATATTTTTGTCTATCAGATGATGGTGATCTGTTCTTAGCAAAAATACTACAGTGTACTTAATGAATTAAGGTTTTGTAAATGCCATGGGAGGATGCTGCTATCCAGACTCTTTCCCATCTAACTTGCAAATCAGTCCTAGAGGAGAACTTACGGTTAACTTTCTGACAGGACCGATTTCTTGTCTACAGTGGTGCGGTTTCAACAAAATTGTATTTGCACTAGTCTAATGGATTTGTTAAATTGTTTCAATTTCATGTATTTTCAATGGCAGATGTGCTCTGATACTTTTTTAATTAGTTGATGAAAATTAAAAGAATCTGTTGGAGATTGATTAGCTTTTGCTAAACAGGTGAAACTAGAACAAGAATAATCAAACATTAATTATTGAAAAAAGATTTACCGAGAAGCCTTCTGCAGAGCAGCTATTACTACAGATGTGAGATATGAAATAGAATTTCGCTTTCTGTAACTGCAGCTCTAAAACAGGTAGATTGTACTCAGATCATTTAATGTTTAGTCCTTTCTTTAACGCTTCTGTATAGGAACAGGAGTGGTTGTGATTAGCCAACAACTTAGTTTAAGAAGTACAGTTTCCGTTTCTGGTATCCATATATTTAAAAACAAAGTAATACAAAAATGGTCTTTTTTGTATATTTTAACAATCATTCTCCATATTAAATGAATCAAAAAAAGCTGTTTGGCCTCTTAAGAAAACTATGATGTAACTTGGAAAGAGATTGCTGAATCTGGAGTAGTGTTTTGTGTACTTCTTGCTTTATTCTTTGCAAACGCAATGATTTCAAATTCTTTTCCTAAAAGGCAGTATCCATATTATGCTGGTGAAATGACTGTTGAGAGCAATAAAAAGTGACTAGACTTAGTGACAGCAGCAAAACTGCAATTTAATTATATAATGTGACAAGGTTGTTTTGACTGTAAATTTAAAAAAAGAAATTTAAAATACTGTTCTTTCAGAGTGCATGGTCTTGTTATTGACATTGAAGCTCAGTAGGTAATTCTGATATTGTGGTGTTGTAAATCTCATACTGTGTGAAAGGTGTTCAGGGACAGAGGTGGTTCGTGCTGTTTTGAAATTGATGTTTACCCCCACAATTACTGTGAGCAGAGGCATCGTTAGTATAAAGCTGCAAGTAAGCTTTTTAAAGGAAGTTCCATCTTTCTACTGTGAACACTGTTTTTTAGGGTTGGAGGAAACCTCATAGAAACTGAATTAGCACATAGATTCAAAATGTTAGTTCCATGTGTTTTTTTCTGCTAGCCTGCTTTAAGGAATTGATGCATTTTAATTTACCTTACTTGTGTATAGAATCATAGCACTTCAAGATCTGTTGGATATACGTTGGACATTGGAGAACTAAAATTGAATAGTTTATTGTGTGTGGTAGCCTGTTCTATGGTACAAGATTGGTAATAAAACCCATTTTATTTCAAATACTGACAGTAGATCTTAGCTTTGGGGTTGCTGCTTTGTTGATTCCCTTTCTTTTCACTCCCGTTTTTCTGCTGTTGGTAGTTGGCTGGCTGTGCACCTCTACCTTTTATGTTGATTTTCAGAATCACGTGAGGAAAGATGGTATGTTTTGCTTCAGTTGGATGTGAGGAAATCATAGTACACATATTATGGCACACATATAGTACACATACCCTTGGCAAGGGATTCAAGAAGTTAAAGACTAAATGCCAGATATGAAGATTTTCTCCTGAGCAGAAAATCACCTGCGGTCCGGTAGGGACAGCCACATAAAAGATATACAAATGTGGGCAATCTGGCTAAACCATTGACAGAGAATTTAAAGTGTTTTCTGAAACAATAACTGTTCTACTAGTTAGGCAGAGAGCTAAGCTATTCCCAGGTGGACTTGGAAGCATCCAATACAAATATGAGAAGGAGGGTATGCTTCCAAGATAAATTATCAGGAGCAGACATTTGTAGTAGACAAAGCCAAATATGTTTTCCCTCTTCTGCTTTCATATCAACAGATGATGGAAGTTACTTAGTTTATACTGAAAATGTTGGAATGTGATAGTCGAGCAGAGTTGTCACACCTGTGTTATGCTTTCCTGGTAGTCTAGACATTCCATCCTCCGCTCATTCCTGAGGATCTGAATCCATCACCTGTGCTTAATACTTATGTCTGTTGAAAAAAGTAAATACTCCTCCAAATGGTGTGTCATGTACATGCTCTTCTAACTTCAAACAGGCCTTTAATTCTCTTGGGTTATGTGAAGTATATTGGTGTCAAGATAGAAAGATTACTTTCAAGGAACCAGGTGTTCTTCCTCTGAGGGTTTTATATATATATATATATATATATATATATGTATATATATGTATATATATGTATATATATATAGATCTACCCTTACCTCTCCTGCTGTTTTCAGCTGTATCAGAGTGAGGAATTGTGTATTTGTGGCTATGGTACTGCGAGCTGTCCCAGTATATCCGTGAAAGATGCCAACAATTTACTGTAATGATCACCTATTTATATATCTTTTTTTTTGTTGCAATATGGCTTGCAACAACTAACTCAATTCTCTTCTCTTGAATCCTATTCCGTCTTCAAAAAGTTAAATTTATTCTTTGTTCTTGAGACTCTGTAACCACAGTTCACTCTTTTTCATACCTCAGTCATCTGTCATCTTTCCAAAGCTTCAAAACTCTCAAGAGAGTACAGTGCATATTAGATGTGAGAAGAGTGATGTCTCAGTAAGATTGACCTGATCAGGAAAATTCCTTCTTCTTTTCTTCTCCTCCCCTTTCACCCGAAATGACTCCTTCAGGAAACATCCACTCCTTCTATAGCTAAGTGGATCAAAGTGCTGTATTGTTGGATCTTAATCACATATGAATGGTTCCAGAAGGGATCAGAGCTCTCTTTGTTCATTAGAGGCTTCTAGGCCAAAAACAGTGCCAGCAGCCATAAAGGAAATATGTAAACCTCTATTTGGTCATTCACTGAACCATGTCACTCTAGGCTTGACCTCCGCTTCTTTGCACAAACTTCCTTCTGCAGGAAGGTGGCCTAAATCATGGTCCTAAAATATATTAATGCTGGCAATTATATGGAAAAGAGATTTTTTTCTTCTGTTTGATGTTCCATTACTAATTTTTCTCGTCATTCTTTTCTACTTCTGAATGTCCCCAGTTTTAAACAAAAATCAGAATTCAGAATGTTCCAGATTTATCTGTCTCAGACAGTGTCATGGTCACTATAGCACCGTAACATCATAGTATCTTCCAATCTGTAGTGTTTAAAAAAAACAAACCAACCAGAAAGACCCATTAACTAGGAGAGGTGCTATTACCCTCTTCTCTCCTCGTCTCTGGTTTTTCAAGGGTTTTGCTTGGTGTGAGGTCAGCAGTGTGTGGCCAAGCCCAATGCACTATTACTGAACAGCAGCTGGTTTTACCAGTAGGAAGAAGTAATATTAAAATATGTTTGAATGGGGAAAGAATAACTAAATTAAATAACAGTATTCTCTCCCAAAGAATACCTGTAAGAAGGACTCTAAAAGCTTCTTGAATTGTCTATATTCCAAACAGATTTTTTATTATTCTCCACAGACAACTCCTGTTTTACTCTCTTTCCCGTCTCCTCACATTTTCCATGCAATTAATCATTCACTTGTATATATTGTTCAGTTTGCACAGATGTGTGATTACAAATGAATTTGAGTCTAACTTGAAGTGTAGTGAAAATGCACTACTCACAAATATGTGCCAATATCAACTTAAAGTATAACACAACAGACAGTTTTTTTCTTTCTCTAAAATGGGTTTCTGCTACACTGGATGCATACATAGCCCCACTAATTGGGATTGCTGATAGGTAGACAAACCATTCGGGAAAGAAAATTACTTGACCAAGTGCTTTTACTGCCTTATAGCCCATCAAGATGCTGGGAGTGCTTAATGGGACTAAGCAGTACTGCATATGACATTAACGAGACGTACCTCCTTATTTCTCCTCTTGCTTCATTTGGATGTTTGTGTGCAGCTATTTTAATGATAATAATGAATTTACCATTTATTTTTATATAATACAAATTCAGAAGTTCTTCATGCCTATAGACTAACATCTGTATTTGTTGTGCCAAGTGCAATCCTGTATCTTTCTTATGCTCTTATATCAACTGCAAAAAAATTACATAACTGATAATAAGCTTACTGTCATCTCTGGCAGTGTTACTGATAGGAACATAGAGATGCCTATGTCATGCGGGGGCATTTGTGCACATACGCAAGTGTTAGTTGTTGTTTGCAGAGTTCTCTGTCTGTTACTGCCATGTTTAAAATGTCATCCAGGAAAGGAGAAAAATCAAACGACTTGACTGATCAATCATACACTGTGAATAATGAAAAGCAAATAATTGAGCTGTTCCTGGTTGCCCTTTAGGTTAGAGAATGTGTTGCACAAAGTAAATGACTGAATGTGCTCAAAGAAAGAAAGAAAATTTGGTTTATGTATTACTTGTGAGCATACAAGCTAAATTAGCAGGACAGCTTATCTTAAGTAATTTCATTGACTTTTTATCTTTACATGGTGTTTTAAAAGTATAGTCAAGGCTAAAAGGTGAAGAACAGTGCTTTAACTAATGCCTTTGGTAAAATTTATAAATTTCATAAACCTCATGGCCTTTTATTAAAAACGAAATATGCAAATCATACTAGAAACATTATGTTGTTGTATGTGATTTGTATAAAATAAATGTAACTGATCTCTCGCTTCCCCCAAGAATAGCTGAAGCTCCAGTCAGTCAGACTATCAGCCAGTGGATTTTTTGTAGGATCCAGTTTTCCTTGCTCATCCCGCATTTATCTTTAGTTTGAACCTAGTTGATTGAATTTTTATCTTATTTTTACTGACAGCTGTAGTTAATGCATCCTAACTGTTAGCAAAGGAACGAATGAACCGTTCTGGTTCCCAGAGACGTGTCAGTGTTGCGCCTCGACTTTCCGAGCCTTGTCCACCCTTTCTGCATAGTGCAGCCACCATCGACTCCACCTGCAGGTTTGTGCTTTTCAGTTGGCAAACGTCTAGCTGACGCATTAGCAGATGGGTTGAAACTTTCACCTTTCAACATGGTGCCATTTCTGCTGTGATGGAACAGACATCTTTAGAAGCAACGAGTTTTATTACTCGTAAGTCATCTACAGCCCTTTTTGGTGGCTGATCTCTTTATAGCTCTCTTCAGTTGCCGTCTCCAGTTCCTTCCACGCTGCCTGTGGTCTGACTGACATGATGATGACACTCACCTTTCTGTTAATCTGTCTTCAGCTGGGCTTGTAAAACCATGTGGCTGGTGGCACTCTTTGCTTGGTGTTGAATAAACTGCTGTACAGCATGCAGATACTTTCTCAAAGTCTGACAATTAGATTCTTCTGCAAAACTGCTGTTTTGCAGTAGGCAGCACAGTATCTTTTGTAGCTTTTGCGGGATGATATATAAAACACTTTATTTGTTGTACTGATTTTCTAAAAATACTGTTAGTGCTTTATCTTACAATGAGGTCATTTCTTTTAGGAGAACAATTGCAAATGTTCTATTACAAAGGTTTCAGATTTTAATGGTTACCAAGTAGTTTTTTTTTTTTTTTAAGTCATTACAGCATCTGTGAATTATTAACAATGTACCATTAATACGCTGATTCATTATAAACCAGTAGTAATGTTTTTCAGTAACTCTCATATGGAAGGAAACATAAAACATTACTGTGCAAACTATTAGTATTAGTAACCATGACTTGGTAGATCTGTCTGTATTTATAGAACTGTGCTAAACATTCAGAACTAAAATGATATCAAAGAATGTATTTTTAGCTATGTGTTTATAAATACAAATCCATGACTTACTGCTAATGTTTTCTTCTTTTTCTTTGAAGTCTGGATCAGTATAAAGTTGAGCAAGTGTGTCCCTGAGCTGATGACTGAGGGATATTCTGTAGTCTGTTGCTAGTTACCTCCTTTTTGTGCCACCCTCTGCATAAAAGGCACGACAAAATTGTAATGCTAAATCTAACTCAAAGTGTCAGCTATAGTTCCACCAACACGGAGTTATTTTCATACTTCAGAAAAATAATAATTCTCATTTTTTTTCATCTGTATAGCCAAAAGATGTTCTATCTATTGTTTTACCATCTTTCTACTACCTTGGAGCAGCACTGGCTGTGGTGTAGTAAGACTAGATCCTAAATCATACCTCTTGGTGTGGAAATGGCAGAATAGTTTAATTGTGTTCAACTTTTCAATTACTGCCCTAGAAACGACTGTTTGTTCTTGATGAGTTTCTCATTCAAGTAACCTTTGACCTCATAAAATACTAGACTCATACGGAAACCTACAGTTTATAATGCCAGATTTTTTCCCATTTTCAGTTTATGCAGTCAACTTGCATCAAGTTTAAAAATAATGCTTTAAAAGAATCAATTTCATGGTGAATGCATCTAGTCAAACAAGTCATTTAAACAACATCTTACTCGTGTGTAGCAGACCATTTTACAAGTAACTGATAGTTTTACAAGCCTGTGTTTCAGACAGGATAATTGGTTGTTTCTTATATGTGAGCTTGGGACTTAAACTCATTAACTTCAATATACAGAATCTTTCTTGGCTTGATATGGAATACTTAGTTAAGTTCTTTTAAGCTGTGGTCATATTTAGAAGTTTATTATTAAAAAGCGGTAAAATGTGTAAATTTTCAGTATGTTCTCCAAAAGCAGTGATGCACTGTATTCTTTTAGATTGCCAGTAGTCGTCAAACCTATCATATGGTGATTTCTAATTTAAAGAAAACTAAAAAAAAAAAAAAAAGTAATGGTAAATGTGCAGAACTGAGACTTATTTTGAGCACTAAGAACCAAAAATGTAAAGAGGTGATTATATCTTCATTAGATCACAATTTTGAATAGTCAGGTTATTCTGTTTAAGGTGTGGAGAGAACAGAAAAATCTGTTATGTGAAGGTATCTTAGACAACTGGCATTGGTAGATCTCAAATTATTCAAAAATTAATGTAATTTATATATTTGTTGAATTTTCTTTCCAGTAAGAAGTTTACCCAAAGTGTAATGCAAGGATATGTTGGTCAAATTGTGAGTCAAATTGAGAGGCAGAGGGAAGAAACTCTGTCAGCCTGTAGGGTCCTGCTTTTGCTGCTCTTTTCCCATTCTGTGGGAATCAGCTGACAAATGCCTGGTTTTGTTTTTTATTGATATAAATGTGGCAGCTGAGGCATCACCATTACCTTCCTGCCTGCAGGTGCTCAGTGTTGTATGGGAGGGCTTTCTTGGTCTATTAAGTGACACCACTAATGCACTCCACAGTTTTAGGCATACAAGGGCAATTGTTATTTCACTTAATCATGGGAAAAAATAGCCTCGTTACAGACCCTCCGGTGAGCATCATCAAGATTATTCTCAGCAGCCACCTGTCAAGGAAAAGCCAAGAGTTACATAGATGTTCTCTGCCCTAGAATATGGACATTTTTGGAGATGTGTGTGGTGGTTCTTTGCTTGTTTGGGGGGTTTTTTGGTTTTCTGTAGAGATTGATAAGCTGGCTGAATATCAGTGGACTTTTCTTTTCATGTTTGTGCATCTTTTGACCCCCCGCCTGTTATTTCTTCTTTTTTTCTTGAAATGTGGATCAGGATAATGTAGGATGAGTTATTCCTTGAGATGGTAAGTGAAGAATATTCAGTACTCTTGTTGCTAGTCCCTTCCCATGGGACCTTCTTACTAAAAGTCTTCTGAAACAGGTAGAACAACTATCTACCACAACTTGTGGTAATGGAAGGAATAACACTGGAGCTTGGAAAAAGAGAGATTCTAGTTTATTACCTTCAATTTCATAAGAGAAAAGGAAGCTGAAGGCCTGTACAGTTCTTTAGCATCACATTGTATTCATACATCATCTCAAAATCTCTGTGCTCATCCTGGGCTTTCCTAGTACCCTCTCTGCAAACCTCTGAAGTCTTGAGGCTGTTGCCTCACAACACAGGAAATATTGGAGGTATCTGTTTAAAAACATCCTCTGTCATCAGAAAGTGCTCCACTTTTGAGCTATGATACTTCTGCATTTACTGGCATTTTAGTCATAGTGTCACGCTGGTTATGCACGTAGATGTTGTCTGTATCCCTGAGCAGAGGACTGTTGTTTTGGAAGAACTCATAACCGTTTTGGAGATGTCTGGAATTTGGAGCAAAGGTTTGTAAGTTTGGCACTTCCAGAGGCCTGGACCTATAAGCTAAGTGCAGCTTTGCCTCCACAGACCCTAGGGCTAGGAGGAAAACTTCAGCAGGGGCTCCAGTAGAGGTCATCCCTAGCACTGGAGAAGTTGGAGAATCAAAGACCTCATGGAGTTCTGAGAGCCACTGTCTGAAACTGATGGTGCCAGTGTCTCTGGCAACGTATTTTGTTTCAGAGACATTATATGTTAACTTTTTCCAAAAATAATTTGTTTTAGAGTTCCTGCTTTGGAGCCAGATGTAGTTAATTGTAGCTAGTTACCTTACTGACTGCATAACAAATATGCAAATGCCTTCATCAGCAAATGAACTAAAGGGAAGTAAAGCCGTCCTGCCTTTTATATACCCTGCCCTGTACCTGATACAGAACAAGTAATGTAAGCCTGACTACTCTCTGATCTTACGTATGTGAGAAAACACATCCAAGAACCACAGTTGCTGTTGAATAAGTAGCTTTTCTCTGTGTTTATCTTGGCTGCTTGCTTGGAACAGTTCTAGTAGTGCAAATGTGGGGAACCAACCACCGAGCCCTTAGAAATTCTGTTCTTAGTTGTTGCTACAAGAATACATGTCCATACAGTGTTTTGGTGCTTTGCAAACGTGGGTGCATATACAGATGTTATTTATTCAAGTGCTGGATTCATATACATGTTCAGGCAAATGCAGATGAATCATCACATATACACCTCTCCAGAAAATAGTGTTTAACTGTTACCTGAAGAGAAAACATGTCATTTGCAGAAGGCATGTCATTATAAGGATTGATCTTTGGACTTCTGATTATTCTAAAATTTAAATTGGCATTTGACATTACAGGTAAACTTTTTTGAGGGGGGTCATGGCGGGGGGGTAAAAACTCAGCACTTGTATACCTGTCGTTCAGAGGGGTTTTATTAGTTGAAGCCAAAATCTGTATTTAAAGCTAGCACATGTTACTGCTGAAGTCAGCATACTATGTTGTTACTATCATTTTCTAAAATGAACCATGAATATTTATAGTCTGTTAAAAAAAAAAAAAAAAAAAAAAAAAAAAAAGTAGTACTGCAAAAACTCTGAAAGTTTAATAGAAATCTGATTAAAGGTCTCAAGTGTTAGGTTCCTTCTAGCTATTTGTGTTCCTTAAGTTATCCTTATGATAGCTATTTAAGCAAATTATTTGAAGTTTAAATTGATTGTAAATTCAATCAGTTAATTTAGGATATCTTAATATGTTTGGCTATATTGAGTGCTTTTATATGAAAAATTGTCCTTGCGTATAGAAAATTGACCTTTTTTAAGGTCATACCTACAGTATGCAGGAAAAACTGTGGTTTTCAGACAACCTCAAAGAATCTGAATTTGACCATAGCTAATTTTCAGCTTTACTCCTTGGGATTTTTTATTTTAATAATTTCTTAGTGGAAAAAAAGAACTGAGATTAGGACTGTCAGGTAGTATCTGTTGAGATCTTCTTAAGTTCTTTGGAAAAGACAATTAGTAGGATGGGAAGCAATAGGAGCAGTGACTTACAGGGTTAGTCATGGAGCTAAAATGCACTGACCGTTGCAGAGAAATACGAGGTTAATATTGCATCTAAAGATCTGAGGTCTGAATTCTGCTTCTCTCCTGATTAATTCTTTAAAAATAAAATGAGTAATTAAAGCTGTAGATGTTAAGGGGAAATGTTTTACTGCCCTTTAAATGCATTCGTTTTGAAATATACTGCCTCTCACCTTTCACTCTTCACTCAAGAGAACTCAAGTTGTTTTGCTCCCTGTGGGATTGGACTTGATGAGTGCATATCTTGCTTATCCAGCCAACACAGGTTGCATGAGTCTTCATCTGGACCTCTGTTTTTCTCTATGTAGATATGCTGCCACCATTCTCACATTATCTGTATGTCTTCCAGTTGCGGGAAAAGCATATGCTTAGATAAACACAATATTCTTGGTGAAGAAAACATGGAAGGCAAAGTATAGATGTGTCTTTTTACCAGTTACCTGATTGATTCTTACTATTTCTTTTCAACAAATTAATAGAAGGTAACACATGCAGGGAAAAAAAAAAAAAAAAAAAAAAGCTAATATGCTATAGTACTTTTTAGCTTTGTTAAAGAATTGCCTGAAGAGAGTTGATAGATGCTAGTAGCTCCCCAAAGCCTATCTCTGCTTTAACTTAAATGCAGCATCTCATGCAAATCTCAGTAGTGGTTTTTGCACCCTCAGCACTTCTCTGTCCTCATTCTCGTCCACCTCGTTTGTCCCAGACCTGTCGTAATGTGTCTGTATGTATCTGTATACAAAATGCCTATCTATTTTGAAAATCTTCCACTCTCTCCACAGTGATAGATTATACAATATTTTTTTTTCCATAAGTATCCCTCCATATTCTTCTTAGAGCTCTCTATCTTATTCTCCATTTCTCTTGTCTCACACTTGCACTTGCCAGTGTTGCATGCTCTCTGTTTGGAACAGCATGTCTCTGCTAATTTGCCAGGCACCCTATTTCCTCATCCAGAACAGTTACGAATCTTCTTTAAAATACATTTCTTTAAGCGATCAGTTATGAAAAGGGTAGCGTCTTGTAGCCACTAAAGATAACCAGGATGGAAAAGTGCATCTGTTCCACAAACTGCTATGTAGATTATTTTGTGGATTATGTGTACCCATGATTGTATTCCTCTTTATAGAGACTTGTGAGCCAGAAATACCAGCCATTTCTATTATGAAGCTAAGTGCAAAGCTCAGCTAGGAAGTGTTTCAGATAATCTTTTGTAAAAAGCAAAATTAAAAACAAATTGAAAAGCTGTACAAAGTAGTCATACTAATTTCTAAGGCATCCATCACTACCTGTGAGAAGTTCTACAAAAAGGTTTCTGATGGTTTTGAAGTTTGGTCTAGGGAAATCATTCAGAATCATAAGGAAGACAGTCTTGGGTTTTCATTTTACTTCAGCAGGTCATTCTTAAAAAAAAAAACAGCTCAGTTATATCATTCTGAATATCATGTGGTTTTAGTTCCTTTGTTGTAAATTTTTGACATTGTATATACAGACTTTGGAATAACTGGGCATATAAAGATCAGTTGACAAACAATTAACTTTATAAAGCTAGAATTTCTGTGAGAGTTTCTATGTCTGATTTTAATCTCAAGATAGCATTCATGGAACTATCCCTGTGAATAGGTTACTGAGGAGATCTGTTCAGATGACAGTAGTATCTCCATCTGTTCCCATCAATTGAGGCACATTTCATTCTTGTCCTTGTCACATACAAGATACTCCATATAGATCCAATAGATACGAGGTATAGGTGTTTTAGGAGGATTGTTTATTAGCTAAAGATGCATTACAGGGGTCCTTCTAGACCCACTCTTGTAAGTCACTATATTCATAACGTATCAGCAGAAGAGCATGTGTAGCCAGTCCAGAGGCTGTGCAGTTTGCTGTCTAGTGCACTGACGTAAACTGGAGTGGATTTCAATTTAGTTTTTAGCATCAGTGGTGATTTAAGCAATCGGTTGCACTCTATGGTTAGTAGGTCAACATTTGTGGTTTCTATTTAATTTGCCAGAATTTCCTTTCCTTTCCTTTTCTATTTTCCTTCTTTAGACATGACTTTTGTTACCTCTAATACCATCCTTTTCTTTATTGCAACAGTTAAAAGATTTCTTTTTTTGTTTCCTTTAAAGTCTTCTTTAGCGGTATAAATATACTCTGAGCCTCTAATTATGTTTCTTTTTTTTTTCTAGGCCACCTGCAAGCTTTTTACCTTTTTAGCTGCACTGTTAATTTTCTTTAAGTTACTCATTTTATGTAGTTTCTCTTTTTAAAACTTAATGTTACATAATGGATTTTTTTGGCTTTTTCTCTTCTCCAGATATTTTGAATACGAGCATGCTTTGGTCACTGTTACAGCCAGCTCTTTTGTTGTTCATGTACTCAGGGTACAAACAAAAATTACCTTTCTCTTGAGTTTTTTAAATAGTTGCTCCAAAAGTCAGATTTTTATGCTGTCTGAAAATGTAGTGTCAGCATCACAGTCCAGTGAAACATTTACTCTATCCATACGGGGAACTCGGATCTCCCTTTATTACTGCATTTCTTGTCCGTGCAGATTTGGAGTAAATGAGCGCACCATTCCTTCGCAGTTAATGTTATGGACCCAGCAAATTAGGAAATTTTAATTTACTTTATATCTACCAGTCCCCTACTTGAAGGGTTCCTTGCTTGATCCTGTAAAAGTCTTTGAAAGATCCAGATCAGTGGAAACACCGCCTTAGGAAAGACATGACTGAGCTGCTTTTGGTTACGTATCAGGTACACATATTATTACTTTTTTTTTTTTTTAATTTCAGTGTTCCCATTAAAACTGTTCAATATAACAGCAATCTTCTTTTTGTCCACTAAATTCTCTGAATCAAGCCCGCTAGTGTATGTTACTGTCTGTATCATACATTTGTTTATAGCAGATTAGATAGAATGGAATGGAATTTTCTTGTGTTAATGAAATTTGGTATTGACATTTTGAATTCTGATGAAAAGTAATACTTTCAAACAGATTTTACTGATTTTGAGTAAAAACTAGAAATGACTCTAATCCTATATTAGAGACACTAAATTTTCCTACGTCTTGTGTTTGTGTGTGTTGTGTACTGGATAGATGAGGTTCGGTAACAGAACATGCGCAGGCTTTCAGCGCGACTGCTTACTCAGTTTACGTAGATCAATTTAGTAACATCAATTCCACACTGCTATGCTAATTTGTACCAGCTGCGGTTCTGGGCATCTATCCTTCTATTGTGTCTTGACTTTTCTAGCACATAGATGAAGCAACATTTGATAACCATATGCTTAGCATATTGTGCCATTGGGATAGGACTTAGAAGGTGGAGTGTGGGAAGAGTGGGAATAATTGCAAATGTGTATTGTTGGATTTTATTGACTTCAAAATGTGGCAAAAATACGATGTCAGCTTCTCTATAAAACAAGTCCCCCATGTGGAGTCAATGCATGCAGTGAGGTCCTATAAAGTACTAGTAAAGACGTCCTAAAATAATGTGGATTTAATTGACCACATTTTCCTCTGAAGTTATATTTTTAAAACTTAGCAGTCCCCAAGTAAATACAGGATTATGCTATGTAAATGCGTAACGCATGCGTCAGTGATGTGGAGTGTGTTTGAGTGTTCGGGTTTGCTTCAGCATCCACGAGCAGGCAGAAGGCTTTTCACCGCTGCGCAGCAGAGGAAGGCGGAGGAGCACCTCTTGTAGGAGACCTCTTCTGTACAGGTTACAGCGGTTGGGGACGCGGTGAAGCAGTTGCTGCCGAGGGCCAGATTTTGCAGGAGCCACCTAGGTAAAGTGGCCACCGAATTTCAAGTTCCCTCGGACGTTTTGGTGATGGTTTAGTGTGCGTCCTCTTCAGAAAATCCAGTAAGGAGCGAGTGTGAGCAGTGACCGTCAGGCGGAAAGCAGCTGCAGGGGAAGGGGAAGGAAAGCGGCTGGAGAGCCGGGAGCGCGTCCCAGCGGGAAGCGCAGCGGTGCGGACAGCGCGGGGCGTCTCGTTGTGCCCCTCCGGTTTTGTGCCACTGTTCCCTCTCGCGTGTGTAGCAGAGGGTTCCTTTTGCAGTCTGGAAAAAGCTTTTGTTTTTAGAACTGAATGCCTTCTGTTTTAAGGGGGGGGGAGGAATTGTAGTAGACTGCAGAAGAAACTATGTGTATATGCGAATTTTCTTCTGGAAGTTTCGAAACAGTAGAGCTGGTTTGCAAAACTCTAGTATTTGGTAAACTGCATTGTAGTGTGAAGTTTAAATGAGGAAATAGCAGTAACATACCGTGAGGTGACTCTTGGGTTGTGGAAGATTGCTTCTGTGCTGCTTCTGTTTTAGTTATTTAACACTGATGAGCTGATTAGTGTTCGTTTCCTATGTTTGGCTTAGAGGCAAGTCATCTAGCAAATTCTTTTCTCTGTAGGTACCCCTAAAATAGCTGTTACTTATGTGGATAGAAAGCACTGTGCTACGATGCCATGATCAAACCTTCCCATTTCAAAAGCCGCTTAATGATCACTTTTAATTTTAATGTTCGTTCGGGACCTCTTATTGCAGAGACTCTGATCTGATGGTCAGATGTGAAAAGTGGTGACATCACGCAGCTGATTTTATTACGTTTTGATTACACACCAAGAAACAGTAAAGAAAAGTGTGGTAATTTTTTTAAAATTTCAGCACCACATAAATAATTTCTCTGCAAAGCTTGTTTCACTAAATAAATTGATGCTGTTTTACTACTGAAAGAGCAGCTATACCTTGGAGTCTGCAGGCACTGAAATACAGCTCAGAGTCATTGTGTTTTTCTTGGCTAGGGGCTACGTTGGTAAGCGATGTTGTATTTGCTTACGAACGCGCGAGGCTCGGTGCTACCGTGCTGACTGCCATCGTTTCCTTACGTAAGCGTTTCTAGGCGGTTAAGGCTTTTAAACCTGAGCAGCCTCATTAAAACGTAATGGCCTTTTCCTAATCATTTCTTCAGATGGTACGGCCTTATTTCCGGAGGCTGCGTAAATAAGCTTGTGGACGGATTTCAGCGGGCTCAGGGGGCTGATGGCGATAGTCTTCCAGTAGGGGGGGTGTGGTGGACATCCTCGCGGTTACTGGTCCGCAGGATCTCGAATTACTCGGCCATATTTGTCAGCTTAACACCAGCAGGCTGCTTCGTCAACCGGCAGCGCTGACACCTTGCTCTGCGGCGCTCGGGGCGGCTCGCGCTTGCCCCCGGTTTGGCGGTCGGGGAGGCTGCCGCCGAGGCGGGCCGGAGCGCGGCGGTGCCCCGCTGCCCGACCGCTGCGGTCGGCGCCGCGCTTTCCCACTTGAGCCGGGTGTCAATTCAGCTCCGGAAGACGCCACGTTACAGCCCTCCCGGGGATTAGTGTTTGTGTTTTGACCCCATGTTACCGTGCTAACATATCCCGTACTGCTATGTCGCTGTGATAGTGGTGCCGAGGAATAGGTACATTGGTATTAAAATACTGGTTCGTGTCGGACTTACTTATTCCCACTTGTATTTTTTCTGAAAATTCTCTCAGGGGGAGTGAATTTCAAGTTCCTCACTTCTTCGCCTGCGTGTTTGCAGGTCATTTTTGAGACGCTTCTCCTTTGCCGGAAACAGATTTTTTGAAAGGTTTCACCTGTGTCTTGGCGGAGGGAGGCCGGAGTTCCCATCTCGGAGCGGCAGGTTTTCTCCTGACAATTCTGTTGCTAGAAGCTCCATCAAAGTCCTTTTCTGGAAATCCTTCCTGCCTCCTTGTCACTATTGAATTGTGATTTTTTGTGAGTTAAATCAACTACAGCCGGTTCTCTTCTATTAGGCTGCACTGTTAGTTAAAAAAAACTGTTGCGTGCCTACTGGGAAGAGCGGCACGGAGGCTTTGCAGCCGGCTGGGGCTTTGGAAGCCTTTTCCTGTTCTCTGCAGCCCGGCACAGTGCGGCTCCGGTTGCCTGCCTAGGGCCTCTGCTGCCTACCACAATACTAGTAACGGTTCCTGTTGTTGTGCATATTTGTGGCTCAGTCTGCGATAGGAGAAAATTAAGAATGTTTTGGCAGGAAATGTAAGGAACAAGAATGTGCAAACTAAGTTAGGACCAAATATTTCTGTTGGTTTATTGACAATAGCAAGTATTGATGGATATAATTTCAGTGTAAAAACTAAAGGTCTATTTTGACAAGTCAGATGTGAGTAGACTCTTGGATCAAATACCATCAAAGACTAAAAGTTTTATGAAAACAGCTTAATATAATCTGTTGATCAGAATAACCTGCAAAATGCTGTCTTTTTCCATGCGGCATTAATGGGATCAAAAATCAGATATGACACTGTGCTTTGCTAATTTGATGATTACAGTATGATACTAAGTTAAAATCTTTTATTTTGCATTCTTTTGGTGGGTCTGTCTTTCTGACCTGATGTTTTGATTAGTGTCCATGATGACTGGTCTTTCCAAAAAACTGCATCTTCTTCAATATGTTTTGTCAAGGCTTATAATAACCTTATACCTTGTAACTCTATATTGCCTCTTATTCTTACACCTCCTTGCTGCATGGTTGCTGCAGAAATACAAACGGAATTTAGTTATTTCGTTATAGCCATTATTACCTATTGTTAGTAAGTAGTTTAAGCTTCCTGAAATATACTGAATTTTGAATGAAGACCATCATAGAAAACCATCATACCTCACGTATAATACTTACTACTAAGTATATGCCTAGTAGTGCTAATCAAATCAGCATTCTAGTTTTCTCTGTTTAATTCCCCAAAATGACTGATTTTGGAAGAATTTTTATTTTTCTAGTGCTCTCAAGGCCATTAAGAAACCCTTTACTGTAGTTTACCTTTGAGTGGAATGCTTAAGATTTGTAAATTTGTAAATTTTTGACAGTTATTGTTGTTAGATTAGTTTGGCAACAAATTTTGTGTCTTAAACGTTTACCAGTAGCAATATGATGAATCATACAGCTTTCATGTTAAAGTAAAAACCTAGCTTAAAAATTCTTACCGCTATTTTTGCTGTTTTGCCATATTTTTGAATGTGTTTTCATTTTTTTCTGAACACTTGTTTCATGTGCTTTGCTCTGCCTTAAGTGTGTATAAATCCTCCCCAGACCTCCCATGCTGTTAAATGTATTGGTAGAATGGTAGCTTCCAAGCAGGTCACTCACCCCAAAAGAAAACACTTTCAGGTCACAACATATAACCTATATTATAAGAACAGCTGTGAGTAAGATTCTAAAAATGAGTATCCTTGATCTTTTACATGTTAGTTTGGAGTGATTTTTGTGTGTGTGTGTCTCATCTTAAAAAATAAAATAAAGTATGTTGTGACTGTGTTATTAATAGATTTATCTCTTTTTTTTTTAATAGATCAAAAAATATTTTGAACTTGAGCCACTTGCACGTGGAAAGCGCTGGATTCTTAAACCCTGTTCCTTGGATGATATGGAGGCAGTAAAAGACAGCTTCTCCCTTCTAATAAACTTATTAGAAGAGAGAGACTTCGAACCTTCAAGAATGTGAAATGCAGGAGAGAAGAGTGATTCTCCGGTCATCACTGTACCTGTTCATTCTGCTCACAGCTTAATTATGATGTGGTATCAAGACTGTGCTATGATATATTGTTCATACACAGTTATTGCAGAGTACCCTCTTGTTAAATTAAACACTCTGTGAATCAGGTACATGATTATTTCCAGTAAAATTGTCTACACTACTGAAATAGGGAGTTCCTCTTTGTTTACCACTAGTTCTGCACACTGCATGTTGCTTTCTTGTGTTGTCATCATCCTTGATATGAAATTTTGCACGCACAAAAATAACATAGTCTATAAAAGAGGAATTCTAACTGCTACCTTGGCTTTTAAAAATAACTAATGTCTTAGGGATTTGTAAGACTAATTTGTATTAGCTTGTTTACTGACCCCACAGTCTGACTAGAAAGCACAGCCACTGAGAATCTTGATGTATGATACCTTAAAAGCAAGGAGTTTCTTGTTAATGCACAGTTTAGTCTGGAGTTTTGCTAAATGAAAATATAATTGATGTGTTGGTTGATTCCTCTTCTAAAAATCTAATGCATAACCTTGTCAAAGGCATAAAACATTATTTTGGTGGAAGTTTCCTAAAGAGGAAATAAAGGCACAGATGTATGTGCAGGCAGTAGTATTTGTTAAGAATAGGTGATAAAAAGATGGTCTAAGTGACAACATTGTAGAAAATACACAGAAGTGAGATAAAGTTATTACTTTCACTGAAACTTGGTTTTTATGAATAGAAGCAAAGCAAATGTCTCGTAAATCAGCGGTGGAGGCATGCTTTATTACTAGTTTGAAGTGTGACTGATTTTAAATAAGGATTGTCTTCTGCATCATTTGCTCATGAAGTACTGCTGTTATCTTAACAGTGCCAAGGCATCTATACCACAAGTAAGGGCCTGCCAGTGTTTGTATTATAAGCTTCTCTTTTCAAGGGTTTATAACTTGTTCTCTTGAACTTCCTCTGGGCTGAATGTTACTTAGAAGACAAAATAGTATTCATTGGAGACAACATTTGTAATACATTTGGAAAAATCCCATTTGGTTCCAGTAACACAATGCATATTTCCTCTTTCCAAGTTTTCCCTATTGTAGGTCTGCTGTTTTTTTGGCTGCCTTCTGTTGGTTTTTAAAACCATATCAACCAGTTTGGTCTGTTAAAGAAATGTGCCAGGTCTGTGGTTCACAATTAAGTCAGTCACAACAGGGTATGTGCAGACCAGTCACCGGACTGGTGCACGGCTTGAATGTTGTGCCTTGTGCATTCAGCTCCCCGTGTGCATGAGTATCTGCAAACACAAACTGTAGTCATGTGCCAATGGTCCTTCATTGATTCTGCTTCTCATATGTTTAAACTTGCAAATCATTTTTCAGGACTTTAAGCAACGTATCCTTCCACTCTGAACATTTATTTTTTAAGTTTAAAGTATATTGTAGTTTCTCACTAGTTTGTTTGAGAATTAAAAAATAACAAGGATCAGCTTATAAAGGCTTATAAAAGCCAATTTTTTATTATTTGTAATTATACTCTTTGTTAAAAAAAAAAACATGTTTTTATAGCTCCTTGTTTACTTTTTAATCTTCATGGATTTCTTGGCTCGCTCCTTCAGAGCTATATCTGCCCAAATGCATGGCGTGGTAATCACTGTTTCAACTTTCTTCCTATTATCAGAATGAAGCTGGGAAAACTGGTAAGCTCATTGTTTAATTTTGTAATAGAATAGCCAGGAAGCTTTGCTCATAAGCCTGAAGGACATCTCTTCTTGCTTTGTTTTCTTCTTTTTCCTGCCAGGTCAATCTCCTCAATGCTCAGACTCTTGGAAATACCCAAGAACTGGAATCATTCATTTTAAAATACAGGCTGAGGAGTCCTCTGGTGGTTCCAGTTCTCTCTGTACAATGTAAAAACAACCCAGCTGCCCATCAGTTTCTCTTGTGTGGCTTAAGGAGGCTCCTTTTCCTGAGTTTAAAGAGGAACTGGATTTAATTTAGAGCTCCAGACTCTCTCTCTTAGCTAACATGAGTCTCCAGATTTCCATGAGATCCCCAGATTTCTGTCCTAGTTAGGGACAACGACAAGTAAGAAATGGTGTGGAGGAGTGAGAGAAGTGTTTCCCAGGAGAAGACAGGCAGTTTGGGGAGGCAAAAGGAGGGATTCAGAGCTTTTACTGCTCTGTTTTTTTCATTTAACATTAGTTAGAAGGTGAGAAGTAAAATGTTCTTGCTATTTTTCCCTTACTTTCCCGTATGAAAGTGAGGGAACAATGGCACAAGTGATTTGTATTGTCAGTGAGCCTGGCCCAAAGATTTTGATTTTTTGGGTTTATATTTTGGTTATGATTTCCCAACTATGCACTGTTGGAAGGTGCTACATGGCTAACATTTAAAAGGCCCAACTAGGCAAAGAGGCATGGCTTTGGCGTATGCCAGTGTAGATAGACAGGGACCTTTTGATGCTTAATACCAACTGCACAGGAGCAGTGATTGTTTTCATAATGATTTTAAATATTCTTACTAATAGAGTGATCATTCCTTACCACAGGTTGAAACAATACCTCATAACTGATTATGGCTAAGACCAACGCTTAACTTTGCTTTGAATGTAGTTCTTTTGTGGTTTTGTGTTGTGGTTGGACTTAAATGGATGTGTACCTTTTTGATGTCTAAACACCTTCACCTTTTTATGGAGGGATTAAAAACATTCATTGCAACTCCTGTCAGACTTCCTTGTCTAAAGTGTTCTTCAATACTATGGCTATGGTAGACTATGTGAGCACTGTGCAGTTTTTATTCAGATGACCAATCTCATTTGCTTTTTTATCTTTTCACATGTGTTCATCATTTAGATGAAATAAACTTGGGCACTAGGCTCTACTTTCCATGCAAGTTCATTAAGGAGTGAACGTTGTCTTTTTAAAAAAGATACTGTGCTTTAATGTTCTTTAGACATCTGTTGAATTACTTTGTGTGTGTATGTGTGTGTAAGTGTATGTGCCCACATTGGGCTTCTTCTCAGACCTGTGGCTGTCTGCAGTGTTTCAGCCGTCAGAATGAAAACATTATCAATCAGTATCCAACAACAGCTGGTTTTGACAAGCTTCTGTCTGCTGCCTAATGCTTTACAACTTGTCGATAAGACTTCTTTGTCTACCCATTCTCAGCTGGTAATCCCGCTGCTTCCATGTTGTGTCCTGTACTTGTACTTCTAGCATTTGTATGGAAAAAAAAAGTTAAATCTTAGTGGGTTTTCATATTCTTTCTTGCTGTATAATGTTCCATGTGTATCTTAGCTTGCCTATTCAAATGCGCTTTACAGAAATCTGTGATGTATTATTTCATTTAACTTCTTGCATTTCATTATATTTATAGAAGTTGCAGATTTTTGTACCGTATTAGTTAATACAGTTGCCTTTTTGTAATGGCAATTAATTTATATTACAAAAGTTTGTATCTTTACTGTAGTTGAGAGTATTAGTTAACTGCCATGTTATCTTTACTTTATACTAAAAATACAGTGTCTATACACAGTAGTTGACCCATTCATGTGGACAACTGCCAGACATGAGAAACTTGTACTGTTTGTGATTTATACACGATTTCCACTATCAAAAACAAAATGAAAATAAACACCGTGTAGAGTTGAGTTGTTAAGTTTGGATTTCTTCAGTATTAACTGGTTTGGGAGCATTGTTTATTACCTTGGTATGGAATCTTCAAAATAAGTTATTTACTACTTGATGAAAACAAATGATTACTACACAATAGTTGTTAAATTATACATAGGTACACATAAACCTCCAAAAATTGGTTGATTTATTTCCACAGCAAGGTGTTGTTGCTCTGGAAATATTTCTGAAATATATTGTGGATTTATTGCTGGAACACAGCTCGGAATAATCCTCATACGGTGATCCCAAAAGTTAAATTGAGGGACATGTTTATATGACTAGAACGTATTTTTAAATACATTGACACAGTACAGGACATATACCAAGGAAAACATGAAAAAAGTTGAGCAAAGAAAGATACTATGGGGAAAAGTTAAAAACTTGCTGAGACAACGTAATCTTAATGTTATTCTATTACACACTGTTTGAGTAGAGAAGATGCAAGTTGTGACACAGCTGATGGAAGTACAGCACTGCTCAGCCAGACTGCAGGTTCCTGATTGAGCTCTTGGGGTATGTACATTATTTTTGAATCTGCCTCTTATCCAAAACTGGGATGGAAATAGATTTGTAAACGCAGAATATTGTCTTCATTGTTTTCTCTCCTATAAATAGGGACAGAAAATATACTAATCATGTCTCATTTGAGAGATCTTTAAAGCATTTTCATTAGCTCATTAGCCCTTTGACCTAATAGTTCAAACAAGTGAAAACATCTGTTTGTGTCAGCTGTGGGGTTAGTCATCCAGGGCCTAGATTAACACGGCGATGAGAGAGCCCCCATCTCCCACATGAAAACAAAAACTGTACCTCCTCAGTCTCTGGAATCAAAAAGGACCCCTGGAATCAAGCAGGGCTGCTGAATTAGTTAGATGAAGATCATTTTTCTTCAATTCTCAACTATCATGGGTGAGCTGAGTAACTGCTATGTGGGTTGGTCTGAAGATCACATCTAATTAGATGTGGTGTGATTAGTTAGTGGGAGAAAGTTGTGCTTAATCCTAGCTTCTTTAAAATATTTTAACTTTCATTCCAGTTACTTTTTTTTTTTTTTAAGAAGCCAAAAGTATGTTGTGTATCCTGCTTATTTTTTCACCAAATTTCATGGAAAAAATGTGATGCACGGTATTCTGGTGTTCTCGGGTGGACTGTGTTCAGGACAACCTGTCGTGGAGTGGGGTTTGGTGCCAAGTGTGCGGAGCACTTCTGCTTACAATCTGTCTTATGTATGCCTTCATTTTTACAGCACTGAAACTGTCTGGAGAAGGTAGGTTTTCAGATACGAATATTGGTGCTAACAGTCTGTGGCAATAAGGTTGTGAAAACAGAAGGGACAGGTTGTGATCATGAGGTTGGCAGGTTCACAGTAAAACCAATAAGAGTGCTTAGCAAAAGGTCCTGCGGTCACTCAGGATAACTAAGAAAAATTAAGTAGGTATTTAAGGTGTGAAGAGGAGAGGTGACATGTAATCTATGCTCAACTGTACAACTGTTATGAGAATGGAGAAAATCGTTGCCTGAAAAAAGCTTCGTTTTGATAAGAAGCATCTTTGTAATGAAAACCTGTTGTATAGTTCATTTCTAAATAAACAAACATTGCCTCTCGTATGAAAATTCTGTATGTATTTTTGAACCTACCCACATGCTAATAAGATAGACATGAATTGTAGCTTTCTATTATGATTATGTGCAATATAAAGAAAGCAATTCACAATTAATTTTCTCAATTCTCCCCATTAGAATTTGAACTAAAAATGCCAAAAAATAAGACGAGCAATCACAGTTCTCTCCTTTTTTTTTCAACCTCTCACCTTGAAAAAGTGAAACACCGTTGTTCTTTTTTTTTTTTACTATGCCCTGTAACTATAATTTATTGCATTTCAGCGTGCACTGGAAAGTATTTGCCCGTATTAAACGAAGCAAGATAAAAGTAAATCCTTTTGTTGTCTGGCAGTTTTCATGAATGAAGAACTGTCCTTCTCCTAAGGAGACATTTACCTTTGCAGTGTAGAGGTCTCCTGTTATCTCTTTGTTATAAATTGCTGCTAACTGAAATTCTAAGTCATGGAAGTCCCAAATAAAAGATGTGGTACTTTTTAAATGACTATCTTGCATAGTCCCAAAGATAATGTGGAGGAGAGAGCAAAATCATGACTTGCATATACGTGTTGCAAAACCAAACTGAAATTTAATGTCCGCACAGCAAAGGATCTGGTATTTTAACAATGTGACAGCCTTGGATTTGGAAGGTTGATAGATTTTTTCAGGATCAAAAGGGCATTTCGTAAAAAGTTTAATTTTATGGTAGGTTACGTTGTGGGCCTGTCAACTTTGACATGGCCCCTTTAAAGCAACAAGTCCTGCTGTGTGTTAAGGTTGGCACTCTAAAAATTTCTTTTATAGAAATTAATCCATTCTGCACTCTGTTAGCACATGCTAAAACAACATTTCCTTTCCAGTGTCACCTCATCACATTTACTTGAAAGCACATACCCATTTTCCACTAGTATGTCTCTTGTTGGGTTTTTTGAAACAAAAGCATCATATGCGTATCATAGCAGACTGTTCCTACTAAAAATTTTAATAGTGTATTCTCAGAGGAGATTTTGCCCCCAAATTATTCCTTTTCCTCAATTCCAAAAGATTCCCTTTTTGAGCTCCTATGTAGTAGTCTTGTATCCCTTTCAAAGTCCCCATTTCTTCTGATGTATTTTTAATGCTTGTAACAGCGCATGTCTGTTAACAAAACTGTATCAGAACTGTTTTATTATAGAGTTCACATGTACAACGTCTTTGTAAGACATAAAGATTTAAGATGTGAATGGGATTTCACCACTTAAAGGTAAGAATGTCTAAATCAGAGTGTCTATGAAATTGCTTTTCTGTTTAATACTGAAGTGCACAATGCAATCTCACCATTTCTTCAATATTTACCTTGCTGCAGAAAAGAAAAGAGCGTTCATTGCCAGTACGGTAAACTATAACAGCCTTGGTTCACCCTCACTAAAATGCCCTGTTTGCCAGCCAGATAACTGTAATCCTCCCCAGTTTACACATGTCTCTGCTTAAGTTGAAAGCCTTTTCTGAAGCATATGAAACTAAGATTAATTAAAAAAAAAAGAGAGAGAGAATCCTAATTTCCAAAAATGTTTTTGTACATGATTTGCAGGGGTGTGACTGATGCAGAGAAGTTCAGTGTTTACCTTTAGAATATAGAGCATGACCTTTTGGTTACAGTAAATACAGTACTGCAAGTCTGGTAAAGTCATCACGTATATTAAAGGTATTGAGACCATTTACCTCACATTCCTATCTATTAGCTTCCACAATTAACATGATCCACAGCTGAAAAAATAATTCTAGTTGTCAGTGATAAATGAGGTGAAATCGTCAATCACTGAAGTTGACAGTATTATTTTTAAAAGATATTACAAACAAATGTTTACCCAAAGATAGCAGTATGTTGTTGAGATCTTGTTCCTGGGGTTCTCATTTCATTTACATAGCAAACTGACTTTAGTGTTCACTTTCAGATTAAAGAGCACTTTTGATGCTACAGGAAAAAAAAAAAAAAAAAAAAAAAAAAAAGAGTACCTAATGTTCAAGCATCGAAGGCTTTAGCAGAACCAGGACCATTCCTGGTAGGCCTGGCTCTGAGATCAGAAATTCAGCTTTTTCTTTTCTTTTCTTGATTTGTCTTTTATTCTCTTGTTCTGATGTATGGAGCTGAGGTTTGATTCAGGGCTATCTCCACTGAGAAGTGTCAGTACTATATAGCCTACTATAATGGGCTATATAAATACCATGCCTGTTTTTAGTGCTTGCTTTTAATCTCCAAATAATTTTAATACCAAGGTCAAATGTTGTGTGATGTTTTGATAAGCTGATGGTAACTTAGACATTAAAGAAAATGCATGCAATGTTTGTAGAGGAGAAATCTCATTTGTTTCTTCCCTTTTCAACACTGAGGAGGAACCTTCCATAAAATGACTTTGAGAAGATGAATCTTCTTGTTCTGGTTGCCTGTGAGAGATTCAACATGCAGTTTTGCCTTTAGGTTTGGGGCAAATTAAACAGAAGACAAACTATTTCCTCTTTTAAGTTTGGCATTTTTTAATGTCTGGATACTGGTGATTTGCATGTTCTCAAGCAGATCAGCTGTGGGAACCACTTTACGTCTAACCTGAGTAAGACCTGAAGGAGGTGGTGAAGCCCACTACTAGTCCATGTTTCCGGTTACTGATCTGATCCTTTAATTCCTGCTTGCATATCATGCCTAAAAAAGCCCTCAGCGTTCACAGCTGCGTACACAACTCCCCCACGTCCTGCGGGTGTGCCCTCTGAGTGGCTGTCGGGGCAGGTGTAGCAGCGGGGGTCTGAGCAAGACTGCTTAGGCCAGTGTGACAGAGAGGTGTCCTGGCACCCAAAGGGATCAGTCTGTTTGCAGTTGTCTATAGATGAGAGACAGTATTGTGGTCCGTCTCCTCCTGAGTGTGCACGAAGACCCATTTCTCGACATCTTTCTTCATTTATATGTTAATGGCACATTTTGGTTTGGACCATACTTTCTACTTTAAGCCGGTAGACAACTCTGACTCGCGCAAAGCTGATCTTTGAGGGTTTATCTTTTACTAAAGGAGGAGTTATTGCAGTAGGACTAGCTTTAAGGTTCAGTTCTATGATTAAAACTGCAGGGTGTGATGCAAATAGCAACTAAAAAATACAACTGTCTTAGTTAAGGGGTTAGAGTATTACTAAAAGCCAAGATCAGACATGCCCAAGTCCAACTGATTAATGCTGCAAATGGATTCTGACTGATTAATCTTGGAATTAAACCAGAAAAAGTTGACTATGTTAGGTTTGAGGAAGGGAAAGGCTGCTGTGCTTGAAAAATGACTTGACCATTCATTTTCCTTTTCCATAGAGATGGATGCCAAGAGCAGACATAGGCTGGGTAAGCAGGAGGGATGCAAAAGCTTAGCTTAGTGTGATTGGGGATGGAGGCCACCATGTGAATGGGCACTGTGAGCTCTGGCTATATGGTCTGTAGTAGAGATGATTCTAAGTCGGTGACGGGTAGACCATGAGATATTAAATAAGAACATAATAGAGCTGAGGGGAGAAGTCAGTCTGAGAAAATATAGATAGTCATTCTACCTTGCCAGGCCACACTGACCCATTTCTTCCTCTAGGGAGGGACTAAAATCACCCAGCAGCCGCTATCCTGCAGAGTCCCACCGCTAACTGGTGATGTGCCTTTAGCATGGGAGCTGTGCATAAATTGCCGCAAACTGCATGGGGTTCAAGAGCCACAAGCTGGCCATGCCTGACTTATTGAGATAAGCACTTTTCAAGATGATGAAAGAAATACTAAAATGGGAAAATCGGTAATGGTGGCATGCCTCCACACCTGTCATGCTGTGTTACAATTTCAGTCTTTGATTGTTGGTCCCATAAAGGTGTTGTTTTTTTTCATGTTATTAAAGCAATTACAGTTATTATACTAAATTTGTCCTTTCTGAAGGGAGCAAGAACAAATGAGGGAGGATTTGCATACAAATTGAGTCTGAATGTGGGGGGAAATCACAGCAGGCCTGCTCAGCAGACAGATGAGGCGGTGATGAGATATTATAAAGGAGCACGGGCTGGAGTCGCCCTCCTCTGCAGCCCTTGCTGGTGACCCTTTGTGGAATGTCTCCCAACTGTCTGGCAGATTCATTTGAATGAGAGACAGTTTGGCTTACTGTCATCCCGCGCAGATCAAAGCCCGGCTCCTAGGTCGGAGGAGACATTTGGAAGACCTTGCAAACAGCTCGCACGTCCCCTCCCCCCAGGGGCAAGGCCTTTACGCAGATGAGTGATTCAGACCTCTAACATACTATTTCTTTCAGAAAAGTACCTCTGTGTAATGCCATCTTCTTCACCGTAATTGTTCCCTGGTGTTTTCAGGCATACGGGCTCATTTAGTAACAAAAATACCTGTGTTTAAGTGCTTGGTGTTCCCATCAGAGCAGACGAGCTGGGGTGCTGAGTGACTTCTGGATCCCACTGCGCTGGCTGGACTTAGCATGCCTTGTCCTGGGAGATGTGGCAGGAAGAGCATCACATCTGGGTACAGATGTCCGTAGATCGGAACTGCAAGACTATTTAGATGATAGATTCCAGAGATAATTTAAATGAGAACAGAGTTGGCTTTGGGGGCATGGAAAGCCATTTAGAGTGTCCCGGTTCCTCACTGTGCCTACCCTTGTGTTTTTAACTGATGAGATTAACATGGTTTTGCTAATGGAAGAAGGGTGCTTCCAGCTCACAAAAAATTATGGAAAACTTACGAAGCATTTTGATATTTCTCTCTGGGACCAAGTTTTATGCCCCATACAGATCAGTGGAGTGAAAGAAACGTGTGTGGTTTTCTCCAACAACTTGGAGAGCTCCAAGCCATGCCATGAACATTAGAGCCTTAAGTTTACTGAAAAATCCTTGCTCATAGCACCCTGAAGGAGCACAGCTTTTTGACTTTGAAAGTGTGTATTGGTAAGTGGGGGGAAAAAATATAGAAGTGAACAACAGATACTTAAATATTAATCCTATCTCTGACCCTGCCTCCTTGGCGCTTTTAGCATCTCTATCTATGTAATATTGATTTACTGCCGCTTGCTAAAGGGTCTGAGGGTTTCATTAACTTCTCTGAAGTGCTCAAATACACCAGAATGTGGGATTTTCTCAAGGCTATGGGGCTCATCCCTTTATTGACATGGGGAAATATAGCCTACAACCTTTGTGCTTGCTACCTTGCATCAAGAAATGGGGAGAGAAGTTCCTAGGTACTTTAAATAATCCAGTTGCCTCTTTTAAAGGATGTCCACTGGTTAATATGGAAACTAAAAGCTTTACCACTTCAAGCAATCAAATTTGAGAAAGTTTATGATCTGGTTTAAATATTGAAATTTGACCCTCTTGTTAGGTTTGGACTAGATCCAGCCAAGCAAGCCTGGCAGTGGATAACTGTAGTGTACATTAACTCTCTGAAATCACTAGTAGCTGAACAGTGTAGTTGCAAAACACATTAATTCTGAATAAATCCTTGAATCATTAGGTAGATTCATTAATCAAATGGTAAAATATAAAACAAAATAGAACAAAAGGAAATAAAAAACGCGCTGCAATTCCAAAGGCTGACATGGAGAAAATTCTGCAGCCTTCCAGTCTGCACTGATACTGCCCTGGACCATGCCATTTAAATAACAAAGGATACTGTTGTAGTTTATTTAAACTAATGTCATTTGATGCTAAATGGGATGATTTTAGTTCACATAGGTTTAAAAATTGCAGTCCATTTTTTTTTCAGTAAAAATATTTGATTTTACAGTTGCTTTTATAAGTGGAAGAATGATCTGAAATGGTGCATCTTTCTGGGTCAGCATCTTCAGTGATATTATTAGGCAAGAACTGAGTTGTTTTCCTAACTTTTCATTTATTACTCTAGGATGTCAATACAGATAAAGGTATGGTACATTGCTCATTAAAATCAAACTGCAAATAACCTGTCCACTTAAAGATGCATATTATTATTATTATTATTATTTAACAGTAACAAGTGTGGTAGACATCCTGAATTAGACCAGCTGCAGGTATTGCTGGATCATCTCGTTAGCTATCTTGAAATGAGTCGTGTTTCAATTTCAGATCCGTTTCAAATGTAAGCAGGCACTTGGTCAGAGTATGAGCTACCAGAGATGCGACTGTTGCTGAGTATCTATCCCTTAACAAAGACAACTGTTCTGCATTTCTGTGAGGGTTCAAGACTGATCCAGAAATACTCATTTATTTCCATAGTTAAACCAGTGAAATAGAAATTACTGGCTAGGCATTCAGATACAGGATTTTTGTTAAGTGCTTAACCAGCTTTTTACTGAGGTATCTTTTTCTATAGCTTCACGGAGAAAGATTTCTTAATTTTACTATACTATTTGAATTTGAGAAAACAATAGAAAGTATAATAAGGCGGGAAAGCGAAATTTTCTCTTCTAGGCAATGTAGAGAAACCACTTGGCAGGTAAAACATCCTGCTGTACAAATCCTGGTGGACTCATTGATTTACAAAGATCTGTTTAGTTCTCACAGTTATTAAACTAGAGGTATTAAGATTTGGAGGCCGTCACCAAATGGTCTTAATCACAGTGCAAGTTATCAAATTTCTCTTAGGTCTTATTCTCACTTTATAAAGCAAATGAACAAACTTTGCTTCTGTCTACTCTGTGGGTCAGCAATCAAAAAAGGAAGAAAATAGCTCAGGCTGCTGAACATGGTAATGCTTGTGCATGTAATTTCTCCTCATACGGTATTTGGTCTTTAAATAATAGAGAAATATATTTCTCTTTTTTTATCCAATATTTTAAAATGTTTTACTTGCTGTATTTTTGCTTATTTTGCCCTGATGAGGATTTTTTCATAGTTCACTCCATAAATAACAATGCTAATTTTTCAGTTGCAACTGTAAAACTTGTTCAGAAAGCATTTTCTGCTGTAATTGGTTCTGTTAGAAACCTGTTTTGTTTCTTTTTGTCTATATCTGTTGCTAGTATTAATCCTCATATTATGCCCTCCATACGTATTATGCCTTCCATAAAAGGTTCTTCAAAGCAAACACTTTCAAACATGCTTCTGCACTCCTACTGAAAAACAGATCTGAGTGTTCAAAAAACATACAATATGTTTTTATTTAATGCAAATAGATGCAAGAAAAAAAAAACATGTTGACCTCTCTCCAGTAAGTTTTCTCAAGAACATTCCAAAATACATGTCAGCTTCCTTGGCCTATTCAGCCTTTCCAGATGCGTCATTCTCCTGGGTAGCTAGACAGATGTAGAGTCAAGTGGGACTGCAGATAGGCATGTTGGATACCACCACTGTACTGAGATGTGTGATGGTAGGGTAAATGCCTTTTTTTTTTCCTTTTTTTCTATTTTAATGTTTCTCATGAGGAAAGTTTGGAGTTTACTCATATATTTGTGGTTACAGAACAAAGGAAAGATCTTTTCTTTAAAAATAGTGCTCCCAATTAATCATTTATGGGACATCTTACCTGTAGTACGTACAGGTGAACGTTGTGGATGGTGACCTCCAGCTGGCCTGCAGGCAGCATCTTCTCAATGGAAGGTGGTGCTTATGGCACAGTGTAATGCAAGGACTGACTAAAGTCATACTGTAGTTTCTTTACGGCACGCCACTAGCTGTGTTCAGACCATTGCCTAACAACTTTTCAAGATCATTGAGGGAGATGGTTTTCTACTAGCTGCATTTTAGTTTCACTCTCCCTTTTGAAGCAATTAAAATCTTGCTGGGAAAAGGGGCAGTCCTTACAGCTTTGTATTGAGAATTTTAACAAAGTGTTACTGTTTTTAAGGTTTGCTGGTTGTTGCTAGAGCTTCCCCTGGTGAGCAGCTAGAGCCTCCATTGCATATCTGATAGGAATGGAGAGCGCTTGTGCTGCTGACATTCAGGCCATCATCATATAAACTGTTGTTTGCAGGAATATGTAACACATTTAACTACACACATTTTTGTAGGATGACTGCTATGTGACGTTTACCTAAAATATCTTGACTCACAACATCCTCTACTAAAGTGAGGGGGATTTTCCTTCTATTTTGCAGAAAAGGAGACCAAGATTTGCAATAATGTTGACTTTATCACCCAGACTCTGAAGCAAAGCTGGTGTTTGAACGTAAGCTCTTATTGTAGTGCTTTCCTTGTGCAATTACTCTTCTAAACATGAGACTACCAAAATAAAGTTGTAATTCTTTAATTGTAAGATTCCTATAGCACTTTCAGGAGTTTAAAGGCCTTTACTTTGTTATCTTTACCAAATGGTTTTGATGACAAGAGGCTTAATTTCACTAATATTAATTTGTAAGTGGTCCTGTTGAACCCTGTGAACAGTTGGGACTCTCTTCCGCAGCTGTGTTTCAGAGGAGACAAGGTAGGGTCCCAGCATAGCTTGGATTTTAGTTTTCTTGGAGAGTCCTTTGGGATAAAAGCTAAGTTTTGCCCCACAGTACTATAATTCTATGGAGAAAATGTGCGTACAATAGTGCAACTCCACCTAAGAATGACAAGCTTACCTCTTGGCTCGTATTAAGATGATGATGGAACAATTGCTTTCATGGAAGGCTAATTTTGAAGAGTCTTTTGTCTAAGCAGTTCATAGATTCTGGCATTGTCTTTTCTGATGTATTCTGTTCAAGAAAGGATCTATTGGGTATAGTTCATTTCTTTCAGCTGTAGCAAACCATTCACATGTATCTCCCGAACAATGTGAACTCAAACCCAGTCAGCCACAAAGAAAGGATATGTGTTCACAGTTTAGAATCTGTCCATATTTCAAACCCTTTGGATTAAATTGTACTACCAGCTATCTCAGATTTATGGACAGTTCATGTTTTACTTAAATGTATTATTCATGTCTTAACCATAATTCAAATCAATTAGTTTCTAGTTTTTAGGCAATATGAAATTCATATTTGCATATGAAGCTGAGTTGTGGAACTGTGTACTGTGATTTTCAAACTTCAGACTATTTAAATCAAATGACCTCCTGTGACTATTTCAGCCTCAAGTATTTGATACTATGTGAAATTTATTTACAGTTTTAGTGGAAATTTAGTGACAGGGATTAAAAGCTTCTTAAATGGCAAGTTATTTAAGATTGAATAACTTTTTAAATGAAAACAATGTTTGCAAATAAGCTGTGCCAAAGTTTTATCTCTCTTCTGAAAATGATGTGTCTGTCTATACAGACTCACTAGAGCTGAAAAGCAGTAGGTGATACTACCACACACTGAATCACCAGTGCCGTTTCTCGCAACACACTTGGTTTGTCTTTACGTCTCTGTGTATCTACTGATGCTGCACACCATGAAAGAGGACTGCATGTAGATGTATTGCAGCTTATGCTTGATTTAGGAACACGTGGGAGAATATATGCCTAGTTTCTTTCTGGTTTCTTCCCAGAGCTGTTTTTCCATGCTGCTTCATGCAGGATTAATTTCCATCAATCTTATTTTTCCTGTCTAAATCCTTTCCGATGCAATGCTTTGTTATGACTAATACCCAGGTAAACCTGAAGACCCATCTGGCTTCTTTGATAGTGGGTTTATTGGAAGAAGCATATTTCTCCCCTACCCCCTTTCTTGCCCGTCACAGACACAGTGCCATAGCCTCGTCTTGCACCGAGGAGCAGCACAACGAAGCAATGCTAGCGCTGAGCAGTGTCGCCCTTTCTCAGAGAAGCCCAATCTAAATAATCTACCACACTCTTTGAAGTTTTATAAACCTTTGTCATACTTCACAGTTTTCAAGCCAAAATAAACAGGTTGACTGATTAAGTGTAGCTTTATTGTAAATCTTCTAACAGTCATCTATCTTCTACAGCCTGCACACACCAGGGCAGCAGGCACAATTGCGAGAGCCTTGCCAAAAGGAGGTATGTTTGCTGCAGATTCTAAACATATGACACAATTTTTGTGCTGTATCATTTCAATTTTGTGCTGTTATCATTTCAATTAAGAGATTTCTGTTCCTTTTGTTCATGGGGACAAAAGGAAAGCAAGCCAACACGTAACAAGCCATCCCTGGTTTGCAGTGTTGAAATAGATGACACGTGCTTCACTATCTTCACTGTATCGGTGCACTCAGAGCTGGGTAAGTGAACTAAAGAGGCTTATGGCCTTAAATAGTGGTGTTAAAAATGCTTTCTTTATTTATATTGAATAAGAACCAACACTGTTTTTTAAGAGGTTGCATCTACCTCTGTCTGTGTTCAGTCTTGCTCCTCCCTCCCTCCCCCTACTCTGTCGCCTTTCCTTGTTAATTCATTTAAACAGGATTTCTTTCTGCTCAATTTGCATTCAAATGGCTGTCAGGGGAATTTATGGAAATAATATAAGTGCTTTTATCATTGTGTGTTTAGTCACGTGTGCTAATTTTCAAAAGATGAACTTGTCTAGCATCTTAGCAAAAAAAGAGTCAAGCACCAGCCTTGTCGTGGCTACAAAGCCAACAATGCCCAGACCAGTGCGGTTTAAAATCAAAAACAAAACCAGAAAGACCAATTAATGATTGCTTGGCTCAAATGATGTATCTTTGTCTGCTGGTTTAAATGGCCTGTCCCACCCATGGCTTGGCAGATCTTTACTGCCTCCTCCTCTTGCACCTCAGTAGCAAAAGTTCCCTGTCTCTGGACTCAGCATATAATGGATTTGCTTTTTTCTGTGTCTTTAGCAGTGAAACACAAATTTACTGAGTTTTGGAAATTGCACTTCTTCATGTGCTGTTTCTTTTCCTTAATTGATGTTACAGCAGTGGCATGGCATCTCCCTCCCTCCCTTCCTCCTTCCCCCCCCCCCCCCCCCGATTAGCAGAAATTCACCATAGGCCTCCACAAAGTAGCAGTATCTGTGCGTGACTGAGTCTTTGAAAGATGGATCTATCTCTTTTTCTTCTCAAAATGGCAATCAGCAGATTTCCCAACCCCCACTGCACATGGTAACATCTTCAGCAAATTCACAGCCAAGATGAACTTGACTTTGACCAACTCCAGTAGCAACGGCTTGTCAACTTGACAACTTAGTTACTGCTTAGGGAATATGAAAGACTCCTTGGTTTGGGTCATTTCTGTCTATAATGAAAATAGCACTGACTGCAGCACCTAGCATGTAAGCTTAACTGGGATTTTTGGCACCTGATGATAAATGCTTCCTCCTCCATTTTCCTGAAAATTTCAGAAATTAGTACAAAGAGATTTGCAAAAAGAATTTAGGTAGTTAAAAGAAAAAAACAGTTGGGTGGGGTGGGGTGCTTTTGCAGAGAAATAACCGAATTTTTTTTTTTTTTTTTAAGAGGCTTTTCTGATCTGCCACTAAGGCATCACTTTGGGAAATCATCCGTAGTATTTTGATATATTTTCTAAAAGTAAGGGACAATCCATGCAGTGTAAACATGAAAATGACACATTTCAGGCCTTTCAGCCTAGTGAGTTGAAGTTAGGTTTTCTGTTGCTCTGCCCTTCTTATTTAAAAAATATATAAGTATATAAGAAAGAGAGCAATTCATTACATGAATGCTGGTTAGTGATTTATTTGTAAAATTCCTAAGAGGGAGTAGGGTCAAAGGGGGGGGGGCACAAAAGCTTTCAAATCTACAGATCAAGAAAATACATTTGGACACTGCATTATTTTAGTGAATGATAATGCAGACCACAGACAAATATAGTGAAAAGGAGAAAATACATTCCCTGGCTCAGCACAAGCTGGGAATTTATTGAATGCTTAGAGCCAGGGAAACAATAATTTAGAGGGGAGTATTTCCCTGGATTCTGCACTACTAATAAATCATTGCTGGTCATGCAATTTTCAGTGGTCCCAGCAATGATTACAGCTTGCATACACTGATCACACTTAGGAACTACATATTTTTATTTGCACTGTTCTCTATTTTACTAACAATCTATGTGCATTCAGCTGTTAAGGAAAAACATTTTCCATATGTAAGGAAAGAGGAGTGTGTGTATGTGTGTGTGTCTCTCCTTCCACACATATCCCTGTATATGCACACATACCACTCCTTGGGTCAAAGGAAAATATTGCATATAATACAATTGTTATCAGAATTACTCTCAAGAAATATCAGATCTTGGAAAATAGACAGAAATAATAAAATACAAATGAAATGTTATTTTCTGAGCATATTTTCCCTGCAGAGGACATGAAGCAATCGTTCTAAAACCTGCCTATCTACCTCAGCTGCTGTGAAAATGGGTTGCTTTGTGTTCATAAATAAGTTAAGATTCTTAAGAGAAAAACAATTAACAAGGGGACAGTATTAGCTCATCAGATTTGCAGTATATGAAATACCGAAGTCTTTACCTCAAGCAGCTGTGATTCTTTGAGATATCAGCATGCATAAGGACAAAGTTGTAGTAAAATGGGGGAACAGCCTCTAGGGATAGGTGCTGGTCAAGCACCAATTCTCGTAGCACAAAGCCTGCAAAGTGATGGAGGAAGGAATGAGATTATCATCTCACTTCCTTCAACCTCCCCCCCCCCCCGCCTCCCCCAGGAAAGAAGCATAGTATAGACAAGAGAAAACTACAGCTGTAAAGCTAGATACAATTTCCAAGTCATTGAGGAGGTGTCACCAATGCTTTTACAAAGTTCATGAAAGTTTGTAATTATCGTTTGTTGGGTCAGAAAACCTGGAAGAACAAAAAAAATGAAACCTAGAGCCGATCAGGTCAAGAATAAGAGAACTCATCAGAGACTAAGGTGTAAGGCGTAGAAAGTGAGAAAAAGATATTTATGAACATCTGTGAAGGCCACTGATTACTTTGTAAAGCTATCTGCAAGGCAGAGGAGGAGTCCTCCTTCCTCCGGGAACGGGTGGAAGGGCATTCCAGAGAATGCAGGAAGAAAATCGCAGCAGAGAGTGCAGAGACTTGCTCAAGGAGATCCTGCTGAGAGGAACAGGAACCTAGCAGCCAAGCCCCACCTGTGATGGAAAAACTCAGAGTACAGAAGATTATCTAAGGTGTGCTGCTATTTAGGAAGCCACTGGATTGACTGGAACAAGGCCTGGAAGCAAGATTTGTCGCCTTTTGAAAACTAACCAAAATAAAATGTCAAGGTAAATACACCTCAAAGCTCTGGCTGACTTAGGTCTTGTCACAGTACTGAAGAACTGTGATTAATTTAGGTTTTATTTAATTGGAAAATCACCAGTTAAAAGAAAGAATATTTTCTCTTAAGTTAGTCTTTTAAGCATCTCAATAATATACTTAAAAATATCACTCACTGTTTCTGTTTTAGGGGCTTTCTGTTTTCTGTTTTGCAGGCTTTCTTCTACTGTCAGGTTGAAGATGAATAACAGTAGAGTTATTGACTCTGAAACGATGAAAACAAAGGATGAGGCTACTAAAAGTGGAGAAAGAAGTCTGCTTTTTCCAAGCTGAACTGACAAGGTTCAAATTTCTAAAGAGATGAGGAATAAAAAATGATCTTTTAAGATAGAGCAGTTTCAATGTCTTTGAGTGACTTATCCACCCCTCAGGTTTCGGTGAGTATGGATAAAACTAGACTGAAGATTATCTTAGCCCATAATCACCCTGTTTGTGCTGTTTTCCCCAGTCAGGTGGAACAGCAATCAGGTCCTACACACAGACCCGCTTTTGTAACATTTGGCAGTCTGATGTGGTTAAATAGAAGAACGCTGTTCTGCTGAAGCTCAGAACACTTTTCTTTATAGAAAGAAACTTTAGCTAGGCCAACTAATAAAGCCAAGTAGAAGACAACCTATCTGGGCATCTCAGTGTTAACTAGCTCCCTTGACAACACCCATTTCAGAAATATTGAGCTATTTAGTCTCTGAAACATCTGGACTTTCTACTTGTTTCATAAGACTTTAACAAAAAATATCTGCACATCATCCATCAATCCAGGGCTGCATTCTTTTCTCACCCTATCATGATTAGATTTCTTGGGATATTGCAGGGATCATTTTTTTCCCCCCAATGCTTTTCTCCCAGTTTTTCTTGGACATCTTTATACTATTAATGGGCTCGATGTGTGCTCACTTTGAGCCACTAGGAATTAAGTTAGTGTTTTTAGTTGCCATTATACAGTTTGGAGTAAAGGGAACTTTGGGGGACTTGAACTCTTCACTTATGTCAGCCACAGTAGACCTAGTTTGGCAAAACTGAGGTAAATCTCACTGTTTGAAAGCCCCTCCTACCGAAACGTGTAGAGCAGTGGTGCACTGCTCTGTCAAAGCCAATTTTTTTGATAGAAACATCCAGGTCACATGTTGCATTGCTATGACTCTCCTGCAATAAGTGAAAGGAAACTGCTAAATATTCATCCTATCAGCAGATAGATAGCTGCCTGCTGTTTACCAAAATCCACCCAGAACAGTCACTCAAAGAATAAAGAGCTTGCTCTAACCTAAGAAAGGTCCTGGTGTCCTTTTCTCACAGTATGAGTGGACATGGAAGTGTGGCAAGAAGAGATTAGTGAGAAAAGGTCAGTCCTAACAGACATTTGTGACCAACAGTGCAACTGAGATCTTGTGTGCTTAGCCTCTGTGTGGACCCATTATCTCAAAGAAGCACGGTTTCTGTGCCCAAAGCAGTAAGTACTTACCTGACAAGTCTATCATGTAATTAAAGAGTAATTATGAGTCCTACTGGGGAAGTGCCAGTGGAAAACTCAATGGGAGTCAGCTCCATCTCTATGAGCTGGCACTAGGAAACATTTTTCACAGGAAAAGGAGGACAGCAGCGCAGTAAGGGTGATTTTTAGCAGAGGCTGGGCCGGTAGAGCCAGCACGCGTTCACATCAGCTGAAGGTGCTGCGCGCTTTGCATTCCTCCCCCATCTTTGCACCAGTGTTACTGTTCCCTTCTTCCATACTAGGATTTGGCCAGACACGCTCTCTGACCCAGCTCAAGATGCAGTTGCATGACTGCTAGTATTGGCACAAGTTAGTTGTCGAATTGCCTAACTGGGGGCATGGCAATCTGGGCTGAGCCCGTTTCCAGCTGCCACGAGCTCATACCCTGAGAAAGCTCTCAGAGCCTGACGGTTTGCTGCCAGGTAACGGGGGGAGCCAGCTGATACTGGGATATCGCGTGGGGACTGTTTCATCTGCCAGGCGACGTCCTGTCGGGCTGCCAGGGAACACACAGCAATTGCAATTTCCACTGCTCCTCCCTGCCCCGGAGATTAGGGGAGCTGGTCATGTGGAACTTGGCTAGGAGACTGTTCAGAGGGGTGATAACAGAGAGCAAACGTGAGACTGGTGTAAATATTAAGGAGAAAAAGAATGGCTCAAGGATATGGGTAATTAAGAATAATGGGTCGAAGAAAAGGAGTAGCTTTTTGTAGATGTGACTAATTTTATATGACCTCTGTCTGGAGCTTGGCAAATAGAACTGCAGAGGAATACAGAGCCCTCAAAGGATATTGCAAAGTGAGACCTTGCTCCTGGAAATAAATCAGTTTGTCAGAGCTCAGCTCATTGATTTTATTTGTCTGAATCTCTGACTAATTAAGAAAAAAGAGTCTGAATATCAGATGCTGCTTTCTGAGCAGGCTGTGAAACAGTCCTGTAGGGGGAAATTGAGAGATGTTTTGTACAGTTAAAAATCCTAGAAACCCTGCTGTGATTATTGGATAATTTGTCTATTTTCAGTAATAATCTTGGTAATGGAACTCATTGGAAAAATAATGTATGTCTGACAAAACGGGAAAAGAATGTATTTAAAATGTTATTTTTCCCTTCTGACTAGTTGTTCTACTAGTCAGGGGGAAAAAAATTAAAAAAAAAAAAAATTGGCAGCAATATCTGGACAAAATAGCCTTTTATCAAACAGTTTATCAAAGGAGCCCCAAGAAAACCCAAGGCAAAGGAAGCTAGAGCTCCCCGTGCCCTCTCTGTGTCTCCAGACTGCAAGGTAAGAACCAGCCTTTTCCATGGTAAAGTAACAAGGGGGAGAGATGTGGTGAACTGGAGAGAACAAGGTGTCCTAGGTGCAGCTAACAAGCCCGGATTAAACAGCTAGTCTTTTTAAAAAATCTCTTAACGCCCAGCACAGTCTGTTTGCACTCACCCCTCCGAAGCTTGACTCTCTAAGCAGAGAGTCACAAGTTTCTGAAGGCACTGGGGCCAGGAGGAAACAGTGGCACCAAATACTTGGGGTAAGGAGTGGCGCGTGAAATCCACACATCTGCCGTTCCCCACACCTGGTAACTCTAGGAGAGGTAGAAAAGAGGCGTAGGGCTTGATACAATCGTCCGAGGCTGCATGCGGGGGGACAGGTTGAGGGACGGAAAGGAAAAGAGAATGGAGAGAAAAAAAGAGGAAAGGGCAGGCAGAGGGGGAAACACTTTCCACCAACACTGCACTTCAGGCCTATGATACCTGAGAATGAGATTTTTTTTCTATTGCTTTCTTTTGTTTTACCACAGTGCTCATCCATCCTTTCTGCACCATGCTCTGCTCTCGAGTGTCTTCACCCAGCAAATGCCCCTGCCCAGTCAGCTGAGTATCTGCTAGGCTCGTACTGCATCACTGCAGCGGGGAGCTGCCCTTCCAAACTGTGTTGGAAACCTCAGGAAAAGGAGAAAGGAAAGAAATTGCATTCTGAGAATCCTGATGTTGTTCCAAGTGCCTGAGCCAGAAAATAGGTAAGTGTAATGGGGAGTTAATATCTTGTCAGCACTAATTAAAGTCATGCCTTTGCCAGCAAGGCCATTACAGACCATCTTTCCAGGCACTTATAACTTGGCTATAATAATTTGTTCTGGGAGTAACAAATTTTCTCTATTTACAAAAGTCATCATGGGGCTGTTGAAACAAAGGAAGCTGAGAGGGATAAAGTGTGAGCATCAGCGGTGGACAACGGGAAGGTGTGGGAGGAGGAATACAGTCTTCTCACTGCATCTTTAAGATATCGTAATGATATTTAAAATGGAGATAAAAACAGGGCTCAAATTTAGGCAAACACCTTAAATTAATAAACTCTAGGGGTTGCTATAAGATTTAATTAAAGGCTAGAATAAACAACCATAACTTATGCTGTCTTCTGAAACCTGGTAACTACAGGCTTTAACAGATTACCAGCAGAACCAGTCCCATCAGCGGGGAGCCCAGAACTGCCTCGCTTCTGCTCTTGGAAGATAAAACGTCATGAAACATGAAGAAAAATGAATGAGGTAGACTGTGGAAACAAAGCTATGAGATACAAGGAAAGAGGCCTACCTTCAGGTAAGTGGCTTTAGGATTATTCAGGGGTTGGGAAAAGAGTAGTCAACACCTGTTATTGCACCCTCAAGGGAAGAGAGCTGCTACAGCAAAGGGCAGGGCCATAGGTTTCCCCCAGCCTCAGGTTAAGGATCCTTAAATTAAGGCTTAGAGGCCAGAGCAGGGAACTGAGTGTTGCTGATGTGTCAGATACTAGACTCTGAGCATAAAAAGCGTGAATTTGTTCTGCCCTGCCTCCAGGTAGGGCTGCAGCTCGTGTGCTTTCACAGTGCTGAAAAGACCCTCGTTAAAAAGCGCGCTCCCCAGCTGCAAGCTGATGCTGCAGTGCAACCTTTGATGGGACCGCTGCCTCCTACGCTCGGAAAGACATCGCTTAGCAGTAGGAACCTCTTTTTCCACCGGATAAGACAGAGAGGTGAATTCTTCTCAGAGCATCTGAGAACCAGCTTACACGTCGCAGCAGCAGCAGTTTGTCTCAGAGCTTGTTGAACAGGGTCATCCCTGGATCGTCCACCTAATTTGATGTGGATCAGAACGCTTTTATCACATTAGCCAGGCCCTACAATATGAAATTCATGCCAGCTTCATGCTGGCTGCAGAGTACCTCCTCTGGCGTAAAGTCTGTGATAACAACGTTAACAGCAAAACTCGTTAAACAAACTGGACCTAGTGGGGTGGTGGTGGGGGGAGGTTTCCACTGCATCACAGCTTTGCAGTGGGTGGCATTGCTGGTCCACCATGAGAAGCACTGCAGCTGGATCTGCTGTATCACTGGAGCACGGCCTGATCTGTCATCAAACTGCATCTGATGTTAAAGAAATACACAGGCATAATTAATATATACATGTACATGTACAGAGAAAGAGAGGGAGAAAGAGGTTAAAGAGTTAAGGATTTTAAAACTAGGCAAGATGTGATTCACTGGCAGATGGCCTCAATAAAGTGGCCAGCCTAATTAAGAGTGTCGTACTGTATCATTAATAATCCATTCAAAGAGTGGCAATAGTTTATGTGCAGCAACAGCTACCAAAAGACCTCGCGTATGTCAGAGCAATGGAATTTAGTTTCATTGGGAGGGGAAAGCAAACAAACAAACAAGCAAACAAACAAACAACTCTTTTAGTTTGGAAGGAAACTTGCCGAATACGTGGTTTAAGCCAGTGCGTTGCCGAGTCCTTCACTAAGGACCTGAAACAACACCTCCGGTTCGTGTGAACCCACCCAATTAGTCTTAATCGTGGTCCTCCAGACTCAGGACCCCTCCGCTCAGCAGGGCTGCGGCTGCAGGAATGTTTTTTCTTGTTTCTCATCAGGATGCCCCCAAATTTGGTGCTCCCTCCTGGAATTCCCTATTTTGCTGCGGGCGGTAGCTCAACCTTTTGTCTTCCGTCTCCTGACCTGCCTCTTGCCTCTGCTCCTTTCCTCCGGAGGAGGTAATAGGATTACACCAGCGGCTCCCTCCGCCGCTCTGTGGAGCAGAGGGCTGGATCGTGGCAGCCGGGCGCCCAGCGGGCCGGGAGCGACAGCCTGGGCCTGCCGGGGAAGCAACCCCTGAACCCGGCTGCAGAGCCCTGCTTCCCTGGCACGCAGGAGAAAGGAGGTCCGAGTGAGGTTTCCAGGACAACCCAGGGGATCTGAGACCTGGGGCATAGCCTGGGGCTGTTGAAAGCACCATGGAAAAAATCCCACCCTTGAGACTAACTGGTGAGGGGTGCAAGAAACCACACAAAAAAATGAGGGTTGCCAAGTCCCCAAGCTGATCACTGGTCATCCTCCCCCTCCTCCCAGACCTTGACACAGAAGATGGGATTTTAAGACAACTGCATTGTATTTCTCATGTATGGTTTTTTTTTGTTTGTTTGTTTTTTTTTTTTTCCAATATCCGTGCACATGTGTGTGTGGAAACCAACTGTCTCAGACCTCGTCCGCATGCGTGGAGCTACGGGGTGTTTTGGCTCATGCTGCCAGGACTGTAAGGGCTGCCTGGTAATGCAGAGTCTCCAGGCCTGCCCACCCCTACCCCCTCCAAAGTTTTGCACTCTCTTCTCCGAAAGGCTTGCGCTTCTCCATCCTCCACCTTGATAATTATGCAAACCAGCCACATCAATTACACTTCCCGCAGCTCCAGCACCTCCAGTTTGCCCACCCTGCTTCTGCAAGTTAGATCTCCAAATGAGACCATCAGTCTCCTACCTGGCAGACACGAGATATTGCATTAGTATTGCCTTCTCTCCTGCAGAACGGGGGACAAACGTGCCAAGAGCTTTCCCACAGCCAACAGCTGTCTTCCAGTACTTGTGATGTCCTCCTGCCTGGGACCTGAGGTGCCTTGGAGGACACCACGTGGTGTTTCCTCAGCTTCAGCTCCTGTCCAAGACCTCTGCTCTTGGCCTGGGTCCATGTGATGCCATGTCATTGTCTCCAACCCGCACCCACAGCCGTGGCAATTTGCCAGGGGGCTCCGTCATTCCTTCTAATCTTGTAATGTTAGCTTTTGCTTTTACATTGAAGATCAGTGCTCTGCTTTGGAAATCCTGAAAACAATTAACACATTTTAACTGTTAACATATACAAATACTAGTGAGTTTGTGTGAGGATGAAGCCTAAGAAACGAGAACGTGTCACGATCGTATGGTCAGTATGTCTAGAGGTTGGTAAAATGGAATTTGGTCCTATTTTGCCAAAGGAAGGCATTTTTTTTTCTTGTGGAATTCTTGCAATGAAGCAATTCTGAGAAAGAAATTATTATTAACTATTACATTAGCCTGGCTTTCTGAAGCACCCTGCTATGAATAGACTCTTTATGCCTATGATTGTACATTCATATTCAAAAAAAAAAGGAAAAGTAGTTCTTGCCCCACAGTTACTTTCTCTCCTTCTCATTTTCTTATGACCTAACAACATAGGAATTGAAGCAGCAGGAAGGGATCCTGAGGGGTCGGCTCAGCTCTGCCACTTCAAGCTCAGAGTAATGGCAGAAGGTGTTTGCCACAGTAGAAGTTTGACCTGTAGATTTATCAGCCTCTGGAGGTTTAAAATCAACTTTTAACAGATGGATTTCAAAGTACATTTCTTAATAGAAGTATGGGAATGAAAAAGATTATGTAACTCTTTTCCTCACAGTAACTAAGCTGCTAGTGTCAGGATGTTGTGTCTCTACTGGGCTGTGGGCTGAGATTTCACAGACCCTGTAAGGTGGAGGTGGAGGCGTCCTCCCCTTTGACAGTGCCAATTCCGGCCGCTCTTTCTCTTGCCTTTTGTCTTTGGCTGGGTAGCTACGAAGACCAACTCAACCTGAACGTCTCTATTTTTCTGTAGTAACATAAAAGTCTAAACGTTTTGGATTTTGTCTTGTCTGAGCTTATAACTTGCCACCAGTGTTGTTCCTCCAAGCATTCTGCGTTTGTGATTGTGTCTCCGTACTGAAGAAGAGCATTTCCTGCTTGTGGGAGGAAAATAGCTCTCTGGTTTTAGTTTTGGTGCACGTGTTTGTGCGTATGTTTGCACACGTTGATGGCCGTTAGTTGTATACTGGCTCCAGTCCCTGTAGGATGCTGTGCGTGGATCATGAGGACCCGAAGGAAACGTTGCAGCGTGTTATGTCAGTGACCCACAATTTCAAGTACTTTGAGCTAGTCTGAAAATCAAAGAGTTATTGCAAATTGTTGCACTGAGAGTTCCCAGATAAGAAGTTCCCTTTTGTGACCTAATGTGAGAGCAATCTGCAGACTCACTTCATAAAAGTTGTCTAAGGTTTAGCTGCATCTCCCACTTTTGCTGTGATAAAACATTGGTGTGATACTAACAAATGCTTTTTTCTTTTCTTCCCCCAGGGGAAAGAATATACTTTTAATTAACAGAGATTGCCTGTTCCAAATCCTTGAACAGAATGGAGACTCTCGCACGCTTCAGGCTTGCTGGCTTCTTTAAGAACACGTTACGTGCAAGGCCTGGTTCCTTAAGGTAAGCACTTGTGCTCGTTCTCACTTCTATTTTTGCCAACAGCCGCAGTGACTTCACGGATGGAGTTAAATACATGTGTAGAATTTGACTACTGCTCTTAAAAAACCTCAAGCCAGTTTAGCAAACAAAACAACATCCAGAAAGATTAAGATTTATTCTGACAAGTCTGTTACAAAATTCAGCTGGACTGTATCAACAGAAAGAAATTTCAACAAAATTTAGTAAATGTCTTTAAAATTCTATGTATTTTTAACAATGTAAACATCCATCTAGGGATGGGGGGGGGAATTACATGAGGACCCTTTAGTTTCTAGGACATCATGATGCTTCTTTCTCTTCATACATGACATTGCAAAAATGTTCTAATAGCCTACATTTCATTACTGTCTCTTGATTCATTCCTGAATCCATATAAACTGAGCATATACTTGATAAAGAAATCAATTTACTATAAATCAGCTTATTCAGGCTTGGTTATTTTCTTTATCTTTCTCTGTATTTTTAAAGGATTAATGCTGAGAAATATGTAAAACAATCTTAAAGACTAAGTGTAGAATTAATGATCTGAACTATAAGAAAGTTGATACTGGTACACATTGATGTCTTTACATGTAATTATCCTATTTGTTTATTAAAAGACAGTCATTGGCCCCCCCAAAAAAATAAGAAAAATTGGAACTGAAGTTTTCTTGATTTGCTAAGTAAAACAACTATTACATATATGATTTTTCTTTTTTAACACTGACGCAAATTGAGCACTCGGTGAGATTAAAATTCTAGCATTTCCCTGCAGCTTTGCTGAAACAGAAACAATCAGAAAATAACAGCTGCTGATTTAAAAACAGTAAGGTGTCTGAGAATTCCCTCATAAAAAAATTTAAAAATGAATGAAATAACAGAGCTCTGTGACACTTTCACTGAAGTGATTCATCATTCAGTTTGTATCTTCTGTCTTCCTCAGAAGGGCATAGAAATTAGTCGGCTGAAATAAAACCAGTGAAGTGGCTGCTGTTCCCCTAGCTTGTTACAAGTCTTTGTGTAAAATCACAGTTTCTTCCTATAAAGTGCCACTTAGATCTGAGGAAAAATGCTGTAAGAGAACTGCACAGAACAGAGCAATTTTTTTCCCCCCTCAACTGAATAGGTCTACGTAATTGGGAAAGGAGCAGTCATCCTCGGCTATCTGGTTTTTAGGTGGCCGTTGAAACACAATGGTGCTATTGGTGTTTAATCTGGGACACTTTTCCTCACTAGAGGGAAAAGCGTGATGCAGCTTAACCTTTTGAAACTTGATGGTGAATTTTTTGTTTAAAAAGAAAAAAAAAGAAAAATTTTAAAGACTTCATAACTGATATGTCTTTCGTCAAATTTGCTCAGTGTAATACATTTGAGGCAATTTTCTAACTGTAGGCAAAAGTTAATTCGTGTGGAAACGAAGCACCCCTAACTTTTCAAATGTTTCGGGAGTTCGGCTGTTAACTTCCAGCTCGGATCAGCCTTGGGCTCGCGTTGTTGGTTGTGCACTGAGAAGTTGTGCCAGCTGTCTGTTACTCCACTAGTGTAACTCTGGACCTATCTTTAAGGGACGAATGGGAGAAAACTCAGGCTTAGAGCACTAGAATCGGTTTGGGATATGAAGCAAATTTCCTGTACTATGGGGGATTGGTATTTCTTTTTGACATCTTTTCAGGTAGCTGTAAATCATCCTACGTGAGTGAAAGGTAAGTAAGAACTAGACTTGAAATTCTGAGATTAAAAGAAAAAAAAGAATCAAATGTCTTCTGGAAGACAACCATCTTCTGATTTCACTGCTGATGGAGAAAAACTTAAGTTTGTGTCCTGTGCACTCCTTTATCTACTACATGGGAGAACGCAGCATGTTCAGTGACTGTGAGACGTATTGCCTTTTTAAAGAGTACATAAGTGTTTTTCTGCTCAGCAGGGAAAGCATATAAAATATAAATTGTTAACTCTGCAGCAAATTTTGATCTTGCAAGCAGACAGAAATCAATAGAGTTAGTACAGAAAAAAAAAATCAATGCAAGCGTCTCACAGAGTGAGTGATACTAAATGACATTATCTAGGGATGTTTCCATTTGAGTATAAACATGTCTCAGTTTCATGGTAGTTCTGGGAAGCAGCTGGAAGAGAGTAAGGGATACTTGCTCCTCCTCACGTTTGGTGTTTAAAGAGTACCCTAACCACGATGGGTTTCGTTGGATGGGGCTACTAATTATTTTGTAGTCAGAAAGTGCTCTATAAAAGGCATAAGAGAGTAATTCAATGCAGTTTCCTTTTATCTGCCTTCCCAATTGATGTCTATACAGAGCAAGCGGGGCTCCCCAAACACGTCAGTCTGTTTCAGATACACAAGATTAAGTAGCAAGTGACATTCAAGAGCAATCGGCCCACCCAGGAGGAGTGAAACCAGCGGAAAAGCTGTCAGATTCCGCCTTTTCTCCATTAATCTTGAAGCTTTTCAATGCTGCCAGGTCGCATCTCCATCAAACAAGCTGGGAAGAGTGTCGGGCTATTTTCTTTCTGCTAACCCTCTCCTCCCCAGCACACCCCCTCTCCATTAACCCCTGCAGTGCCAGATTCTGATTTGGGAGCAACCCTTGTGCTGTCCTCAGTAGGTGGGGCAGCAAGTAGGGCTGGATCTACCCCCAGGGTGGGCCTTGCTCTTGGTAGTATGCTGATTTTAAGGTAACTGGGGAAGAATGGCAGAGATTTCTTCCAAGCTGGTAATGTTCTGAGCATTTGTATGAGAAGGAAGGAGATAGCGGGTAGGTTTGCTTTCTATGCATAGAGCATACAACGAGACACTTTCTCCTAGGTTGGTCTGGTTTGGGGGTGAGTTGTGTTTCCCATAATCTTAGATCAGAAGGGGAAGACTGTTATTTTGTCCTTCATTTAGGGATAAAAATTTGCCAGTTAGAGTTGAGTTGGTGGCATCAGACAAGATTCAGGATTTGATCACAGCATAGTATAATTTATTTTCCCATGGGGTATTTTCAATAACTTGTAGGACATGTCATGTAGCTATCACAGAGGAGGCGTTCAGGCTGGCGGTAGTCTTCAGAAGTTGAATCATAGAAGGAGAGGGTGGCTGAGTGGCCGGAAAATGGCACAGATTGTGATGTGCACATGGCAGGGATAAGTGATAATACATGTTGGAACTGGAGCCAAGTGACTCTGCTCCTCTGATACGAGGGGATGGGTCTGGCTGAAAGGAAAAAGGCCCCTTTCCTTCAATTCCAAGGGATTACAGCCCGAGGATGATATTGGGGAAGGTGTGTTTTTGAGAGGGAGGGAATTATAGTGGGGGCAAAATCCAGTTCTCAGAAACTAAACCAAAGAGCATAAGAATGGCTGGAGCAGGTGAAGACAATAATCAAAATCTATACTGCCTCTGACAGCAAGCATCTTGGAAAGGTTATATGAATAAGACATCACATAGTGATAGCTCCTTGGATAGTCTTCTAACTCTCAATAACTTGTAGCTAAGGAATTTCCTTAGCCAGAGGTGGCAGCTTTCTCTCTTGCTCCCACTTTTCCCTGTAGTAATGTAGTTGTGATGTTTAGTGTTCTCTGTTCTTTTCACTCAAAAAACTATTATTTTCCTCTCTCTACAAGCAACACTTGGATTTCTGACAATAGCAGGCAGAGGGATAGTAGATTATTTTCTACCATAAACCAGAGATTGAGAATTACAAAGAAAGTAAGTCTGAAGTATGCCTTGGTACAAATTATATACTGGTATTCACTTCCTCATTTTCAAGCAGGATCAAAGCCAAGTCAGAGGGTGCAAAGTAGAGTAATCTCAAATCTCTGACATCTTAGGTGACTGCTCTAGCCCCAGGGGTGACTGAGTACCAGGAAAAGGTGGCAATGGTCAATCTCCAGCAAGGTTTCCTTGCATCCTAACCTGGTAGATGGACTCTGAGAGTGTCCACCAGATCTAGCCTTGCAGGTTAGAGAAGGGAAACTAATACTGAACTGATACTTTGGAAATCCTGATGGGGACAGACATGTGATTATTTAGCATCAATAACATTTGCAAATGGTTGGGCATATCCAGAAACAGGATTTTTAGAACTGAAGAACTGCTCTTTTGAAAATTTATGCATCCATAGACTTCAATTTCAGGTCAAAAACAGTGTTAAGTCTGGAGAAGTGATGGACTGGATGTAAAACAGCAATGGGGTGTCCTAACACTTTTATGGCTCTGTTCTTAGGGATTCAGATGTAAGCTGTCCACCTCTCAAACTTTCTGTTATTCTCTCTGTGCTGCTTCAGGACAAAAATAGAGGAAAGGTATATGCTTGAAGCATTTTTTGTTTGTTTGTTTGTTTTTCTTTTTTTAATGAGATTTTAATAGGATTTCAGTCACATGGTTTCTTCCTTCTAGACGTATTATGTCATACCAGATGTATTTTTTTAAACATGCAGGAATCAACAAATAAAATAGTTCAGTCTCTACGTATGTATCCCACTAGTTAAATTGTGTGGCCATACATATAGTTTCTTAGGCGATACTTGTAGATAGCAGCTCTTGCAGTCTGTTTGTAGAAGGCTGCCTGTGGTGGCTGGCTGTGAGTAGCTGATTCTCGTGTCCTGCAACAGCCCCCTGGTTGAGTGGATCAAGTGAATTTATACCAGCTGTTGTAACTGGTCACTCTCTCAATACTGCACAACATTTACTGAGTGGCAGTCTATGCGAACTCAGTTAATTTTGTATGCAGACAGCACAATCTACAGCAAATTGGCTATCAACGTGTTAAATGGTTGTGATAGAGGAAGCAACTTACTGGGAAAGCAGGTGTGTACCTGCTTCAAACCTGTACGCAGAAGGATAAATAGTGTGCAGGGTAGAAAATAGTGGAAGAAAAATAGCCAAAGCTGAGAAAAGAGGGAGAGAAAATGGATATTTGGAAAGCAGTAGTTGTACTGCATGGGAATAGTGGCAGCAACACCATCACTGTGACTTTGTTCGGAACTGCAATGGGTAAAGGGGAAAGATGCTTCACAGGGCAATAAAACAGCCCTTAGCTACTGTGTCAGCTACAGGGGCCAGATCCCACTGTTCAGTATGGCAGCAAAAGGGAGACTTGTCGCTCCAAGGGGAGGAGAGGTGGAGAGCTCTGTACATGTAAGAGCATTACACAGGAAAGTCTTCCAGAGCGATCACTTGAAAAGTACATTTTATTCATTAAAATAATTAAAGTAATGAAAATTTGTGTCTGTCAGAAGAGCTTTAGGGTCTAACTGACTTAAATCTCTGCTAGTCTGTTGTGCATTGTGAATTAGCATGGTGCAGCCTCGACAGCAGGTGTGATCACGGGGGCCTCTGCAAACTGTCGCGGTATTGAAGGCAAGCCTTTCTCCTCTGCAGCTCCTTGCACTGAAGATGGACATGCCAAGTCAGCAACACACTTGGTGTTTACTATTCTTTGGTTTGTGCTCAGAGGTTGGAGCAGGAGAAAATAATGACATTACAGTGCTGGTGTAAAAGCTGAATAGACTATTGGCATAGGACACCCTTTCCCTACGCTCCCTGCTCACCCACGCACCTGGCATTCACCAGGCCCACACAGCCAGTATGTCCCACTCCTAATTTTACACAACAGCTAGACATGAATTTTTTCCATTATGTTCATCTATAATTCAACGACATTTATCTTTACTAACAACTACAGTAGCTGTCTGTTCTCCACAATGGATTACTGCCAATGTACAGAAATGAATGACCTTAAAATGTCTCCCTAAATATCTCTCTGCAGTTTCATTTCCCATGCACAGTCCACACCATACTCTCTCCTTTCAATGTTATTCCTCACATCAAAATGAAAAATAAACTGTTATTAATTAATTTCCTCCTTCTAAATCACCTCACCTTCCTCTTCTCCATTTTCTGATTCCATGGCCTAAGTCCCTTTCTGACTCTTTTTTCCACCTGTCCCTGTGTCTGCTGGTTTCTTGGTTTGCCCGGCTGTTTCCACAAGCCCTGGTCAGGGTAGCTGTGCTGTTCTCCAGCCCTTGTGGCTTCTGTGCTCTCCTTTCGCCATGCACCTTTCTATAGTAATAACTATTTTTGTACTAAGTGCTCTGTTCTGCTTTCATTTGCATTTCCATTCAGATCTTTCACCATATTCAAAGAGCTTTACACGCTGGTGCCTTTCCTTTCACTCTTTTCAGTTATATTGCTCTAACAACATCTCTTTTTTTTATAGTTAAACACAGAGTTTGGCACGTTTTGTTTGCTAGACCATGCTAGTTTACGCTATAAGACCTTCCTGACTCGGAAGCATCAGGTTCTTCCACATATCCCTATACGGATATATGGGTAGCCATACAGAATGAATTCTGGAACCAAGCTTCTGTCCAGCTTCCCATTCAAAAAAATAAAAAAGTGAGACAGTTTGAGGCTTTGACATCACCCTCACACAAGTGTTAGTGCTCAAATGTGGGCTCTGTCTTTGAAATAGCTCCTTTTTCTCAAGTGTAATATGTTCCATTTCCACTAGTTTATCTCCTTGGATAGGGTTCAGTGTTGTATAATGACTAACAACTAGACATTCCAAGGATTATGAAAAATGTTTTTAACATTTCTGCCTCTGTTTTGCTTTCTTTTTCTCCTCTTTCATTCCCTATTCTTTAATCTTACTATTTACAGCATAATTCAGAGAAAAGTGAGTAAAAAAAAAAAAAAAAAAAAAAAACTACCATCTTTTTATTCAAAAGTTAACATCTATTGAATTGAAAAAGTTGCTGCTTTTACCTGAATGATCTTTTGAAACAGAGCTGGTAAAAGAGCTAGATTTGCCTGGAAAGAGCTGGATTACTGCTCTATTCTCTATTCTGTTCTAGTGTTTTACCCCCAAATTCTGCTCATTAGCCTTCACAGGAACAGTAGTTTTATAAATATGTTTTTCTGGTAGCATGAAGTTATCCAATGTATTTGATTAAAATGACTGATGTACTAGATAATTACCAGCAATCATTCCCTAGACCAGACTGACTCGCATTTAAATATAAGTATTGAAAATGATGGTATATTTTACATTTAATCTAGCTATTTATTAAACTCAACAATGTTTCTATTATCATTATCAAGAAAACATACGAAAATTTTTGCAGACACAAGTACATTTAGGAACACTGTGACACTGTTAATGTGTATTTATATGGAGGATCATTATGTTTTTGCAATGATTTTTAGATCAATGTGTTCCAAGAACATGTCTTTTCTTGTGGGAAAGCTCAAAGGAAGTGTAATTCCTCACTTTCATACACACATAAGGTAGTGTTAAGGGAAACTGAACATAGTTTACAAAGTATGTTCAGCCTCAACATCAAATAGAAAAACTCACGAGTCTGCCTTAGCAAGTGATAAAATTATTCAGGTGCTAATTGTTCCTTGAAAGGTTCTGCTGTAACTCTGAAATACTGAAAAAAGTTAGAACACTTTTTGTCTGTGTGGCATAATGTAACATTATAAATACCTACTGCAGAGTTCTTACCTCTGCTTGGGTAGCAGTCTCGAATGAACTCTGCGAAAAGGAGCGTAATTTTGCTGGAAAAATCTAGATTGATTTGCCAACAGATTTGACATTTTGAAGTACTTCATATTAGACTGTTTTTTGTTTTATACAGAGAATGCTACATTTTCTGTTATTCCACTGTAACAGTCATCTAAATAGGAGCTGTGGATGATGAAGATATATGAAAATCAGCAGAGCCTGGCAGCTGTCTAAGGCTGGGGATGAAACTGAAGACTGGTTCTGAAAATGGATGTTTCCACATAGGTATCATTGACCTTTTTGTTTTACGTTTACATTTCTAACCCCTCCTCCCTCTGGTTTTAAAAGAGAGCTCTTGCAAAGTAATAAAAGAAAGACAACTCAAAGCTAAAGCCTCTGGGGTTTCAGTGCAACTGTTATATATTGCATTATAGAGGCCAGGAGTTATGACAAAAACTCAATTTTCATGTTAGACATATTTTCTAATAGAAGACTATATTGACATCCCCTCTTGGTAAAAATGGAATTCCCTGTAGCCCTCCATAGTGGGGAGATGTGATGTATTCAAGAACTCACACAGAATTCGTATTATACACACATAACAAAAGTTTCAATGATTGACTTAGAATTTTAAACAAATCATAATATACAATATTAACGTAGGAGTATATTAGCTGAAATGATAGACCTGAGTTATATGCCACATTTTCTGGAGTATGACAAATGCTCCCAAAAAACTTACAACAAAAATATTTTGTGTTCTGAACATTGCCTCTCTTCCTCCTCTGTCGATATGCCTGCTTCAGTTGTTACTCACATAGAGTCATCCCAAAGAATAAAAGCATTTGTGGAGAGATTTTTAGTAGCAAGTAGATTAATTTCTGAGAAAGTGGGTTCCAACACCAGAAACTGTGACAAGATCTTCATTGTAATGGTGCTGTGCTGTTGCAGGGGGCTTAAGAGAAAATTTTGTAGTAGACTTGTGAGTATGGGGATGTGCACGTGTGTGTGTGTGTGTGTGTGTGTGTTTATATGTATGCAATGCAATGGAGGTTTTAGAGAACAATATTGTACAAAATAAGAATAATATAGATTATTCATTATCAGGATAATACTAACAAGATGAGAATAGTTCATTGGAAAAAGTGTCCAATGCCTTGTAACTCTTTCTTATGCACCTCTTTCTATGCGCAGTGTAAGTTGCCACCTGCTCATTTGTAAGCTCAGGGACAGCCAGTAAAATCCTCCCTGGAGACTACTGCACAGGTCCATGAACGCACAAGAACTGATTAAAACTTTTAAGCCTAAAAAAGAAAGAAAGAAAAAAAAAGTCTATGGAAATTTGTTATGCATTGCCTCAGGTGTTAGAAACCTCCATGGTGTTACACCACCCCTATGTGTTACTATTAAGACAGAGCGACAAAAACTTCAGGAAGGTCTATAAAGCTGTGGTGGGAATGGACCTCGCTGTCCCGGGGCAGCTGCACCCTTGGTCCCTTGGTCCCGTGTTTGCAGAGCCCCAGGCAGATGATGAAAGCTCCGGCTCAGTGCGAATCACCCAGGGCATGGTCACTTTTATCATCTTGTGTATCAGTTAGGTACTTTATCTTAGTGGCACTGACTGACGTGGATTCCTTCATGTTCAGAACTAACTGTGTTTGAACTGGCTCTTGCCCATTTAGTTCGCAGCCGCTGCCTCCATCCCGAGGGCCTGCCGCACCTTGGTAGAAAGGCATCGGTAAGAGCTTAGCAACAGCTACGCCGGCGATACAAGGTACCAGGCAAAAAAGAATATGTGGGTCAGACAGTGCTCAGTTGAGTTAACATTCATATTTCTTTTTTAATAAAATGTGTTGCTTGAGGATTGGCTTTTTTTTTTTTTTTTTTTTTTTTAATGTCAGCCACAAAGCTTTTAATTCTAGATCTTACTCGAAAAATAACATCCACTATCATAAGAGAATTCAGGCAATGAAGTCACAGAGTGAGATCTATACTGACTTTCCAAATTGAGTTGAAAGGATATGCCTTGCCTTGCTCCTGCAAAGGAGAAGGCACAGGATATGTTCATTTTTACAGCACTAAACCATTTTTTTCTGTTCTGTGATTTCCTGACAAGTTATCATGGACTCACAGTTCCAACAACTACATTTTCAGCCTTTTATGAAACACATAAAGATGGAATGCATTTAATCCCCTTGGACCTGAAAACGAGAGGAACAGTTTCTTCTTCATTGGACCACTCTAAGAAAAAGCATATTGTTGCAACAAAATAGCCTCTGCATTTCAGATCAAAAAGGTAAGTTGGGCTTTCGTGTATATATATTTCATTGTGCATTTATTTTTCATTGTTTTTCAGTGTCCAGTGTCAATATCATCAGACAAAGTTTACTACCTTACAACTTTGATAAGCACACACTTAATTTTTTTGACAGAATTCTTTGATAAGGTGCCCAAAAAAGAAAAAAAGGATTGCCAATACAATCTGATTGGTCTGTAGTTTTTATGCCACAACAGAATGAAACTTCTCATGTCCACTTCAGCAACTCACACACTTGCTTCTCCCCTTCCCTTAGCCAAGCTAGAATATGTATTAATCATCTGGCCTCTCTCCTTGTACAAAATTGCCTCTAGTCATTGCACTGCAATGAGAAGGACTTACAGGACTAGATCCTGAAAGATGTAAGGCAATTTTCTAAATAAAACGGCTATGTGCTATGCAGTAACCTATTCAGTATACCCCTTTTCTTGGTTTTTAAGAACTAACAAATTAAAAGAATATTTTTTCCATAAAACTTTGGAATTTCCACTTAAAACTCATAGTACATGTGGCACCTAGATGAAAATGAACTTTGCTTGAAATCTGATGCAAATTTGATGAAAATTGACTTTGCTTACAATTTTTGCTTCTTTTAGAAGAAACTATTGTTGTGGAGAAAACTACAATCTTAATCCACTAAAAAAAAATGTGGTGATTTAATTGAGTTGTTAATATAAATTTCATCCAACCCTACAGACTTAGCTTTGGTATTCTTTTTAGCTCCATGGCTAGGTTAGATTTCATTTACCTGCATGATTAAGAGAGTATGGTTTCAGTGAAAGTTTACACTTCTTATAATAAAAAAGATTTCTTCCACATTTTTCTTTCTTGTGTCTTTAAATAAGGAATAGAACAGTAAATCTATCAAAAGAATATTTTAACACATTGCCTTTCCTAAACAATTTGGGCTTAGCAAATCAGCATTTGTTTCAACAGTTGCAATCCTGATATATATCAGCCACTGCCACGCTGCAGTCTGCAGTCTTGACGAATAACTTCCCTTTCTCCTTCATCTATCTTGTTTGTGACTACACACAAATAACCATCACATTAACAAGCTGTGTTGCAAATGGAAGGTAAATACTAGTAGTACAATCACCACCATGGGCACTGTCATTCTGATAAGAAAACAACTCCCATTTGTTATTTGTTGACTATATTTAGCTGACATTTTTCCTTGTTACTTTAATGTTTGTAAGACAAAGTTTGCAGAGGTGATAACATTTTCGGGTCAACTGATGATAGACTTTTATTTTATTTTATTTTTTTAAGTACCAAAACAAAAGAGAAGCTTTCTGGGAACAGAGATCTCTCCTCAGGACTTCAAAGTTTAACACTCAAAATTTCTCTCTGTTGAAAAATAAGCTTTCTATCTTTGCATTTAGTTTGATCTAGAGCCAAGGAAAACCCTCATATATTTGAAATAAATTTGCTAAAACACAAAGAATTTCAATATCATCATAAGACAGTTAAAAGCTAGTGTCTTAATCAATTTTATGTTTGAGTACAACTTATTGTTCATGATTTAGAAGTTACTTCCTTAAAACCAAATGAAGCAAAAAAGGATCCCCCCCCCACCCCCCAGTGCTCACCTGAAAATTTTCAAGGTCTCAGTTTGATACGTTCAATCTTCCAGGCTTTCTACAGCCCAAGTTCAAAATCAGATTGTAAGTAAGTAAGTCACTGCTAATTTTTTAAAATTTTCTACTTCTGAAAAAATTCTTTGACTGGGATGTTTCCTGCTTACATTCTAAATTACTGGTTTGTGTTAACTGCACTTTCAGGCAGAAGCACAGTTGCACTCTCCACGAAGCATCAGCAGCTCTCATGACAACAAACCCAACTTCTTGGATGTCAGTTCCTATCCCCACTCTGAATAATTTTTTTGGCTTCGTATTGGACCAGATTTCCGGATCGAAGGAAGCGCGCCGAACAGAGACCTTCAGGTAAGCCCGCCTTTTCTGTCTTCATGCTGAAATTGTAGGAAGTGGCTCATCCTTTATGTATGGCCCTGCAAACAAAATGTGTCTTATAGATACAATCTTCTAACATTGTCTAAAGACACAGCTATAGAACAGAATCATGCCAAAAGAAAGAGAAGGCTAGTGGCTAAAACTGGGTATGCACACCTTGCAGTGCTGATCTTGTAGCTGTTTAATAGACTAGTTAGTCTCAACCATACTGAAGACAGCTCTATGGTCTGCGGTGAGATTATTCGCACGCTGATGGTGAACAGCATGCAAAGCGATATATGGCTTTGTTTAGAATATGTACAGTTCTCAGCAATTATATTACCAAAAGAATAATTTAACATTTATAGCAATGGCTACTAGAACGATGTGGGAAATGACAAACCTGTGGCATGAGAGAGGATTCAAGTGTTTGTCATGTTTAGTATTTAAAGGCAGAAAAAGAATCTGTTTAGGCTTTTTATTCAGAAGGCACCTACCAGAGAGAGAAAGAGAGAGCGAGGGAGAGAGAGAATGTGTACTGGTTGAAAATGTGGAAAGGCCTGTGAACTGGTTATAAATCCATTAGTCTGAAAAACAGAAAAAAAAAAAAAAAAAAAAAAAAAAATCTCACCGCAGTATTTCAGGGATGAGCCCTTCTGGACCTGCCTTCAAAACACAAGGACTGCAAGGAATTGACTGTTTCATGCTAGCAACTCACAAGTTTGTAAGTGGGATTTAGTGACAGAATAGAAGTGAGTCTGCTGTTGAAAAATTAAAACCTGGGATTTGTATTTTTGGGTGGTTAACATTTTGTACTTGTAACAGAGGCTTGAAAGAACACTGGCTTTCCATTTAAGTTTTTTGCACTGTATATTAAATACTTTAATCCTGCCAGCTGTTTACCTGCAGGGACTGGAGACATTTATATTTTCCCTCAGTGAATAGTTTGGCTTTGGGGGAATCAGAGGAGTGGGCTGTGTTACTTTCTTTTGAAGCATCAGACACTGGCCACAGAAAGTGGTTAAGACATTGGGCAAAATTCACTGCTCTCTATCTTTTGATATTGGGAAACTTCTTCTTCTAGCTCTGTTCACTTGTTTATGGAGAAACTGATTGTCAGGTTTGGAGTCAGATAGGTTCCTCTCTCCAGAGTCAGTGCGTCTTGTTAAGGTCTTTTTTGTTTTCTGCTTTACTGAGTGGTGTCAGGCATTGCTTATTTCCTAGGATCCTCTAGGCATTTTCTCTTCATAAATGCCCAACTATTTCTAAGGCCATGGTTAGGACATTGGTGACACCTTAATCATTTTTCCTGATTTACTGTAGTGTATTAGCCTTCCTGGTAATTTTTGTCTTCAAGCTGAATGTCCGGGGTTAGTTACAGAATGGCAGGAACTTTTATAAAAGATTTTGATGTTTGATGGGTAAGTAAGTGCACAGTTGCATACTTAGGATAATCACAGCAGATTTTTTTTTGTAGCTAGTTGTGGAATAGTTATTTGTGGTTGGTCTGTTGATTCCATGTCCCTGCAAAGATCTGTGTTCCTTAGTCTTTTGAGTTTACTAAATAGTTGTTGAATCTAGTATTTTTAATTTACTTTGGGAAAGAATGCAATGACAAATGTGTCTGAATTCCAAAGACATTATTGAATCTCAGAGTAAGCATCCAAGTTCAAGTAAGAAGTAATTTGACTGGACGTATTAGTCCTGAAGTGGCCTATAGAGTGGAAATAAATGTAGCAAAATTTCCTGTGGGAAGCAGACTGAAGTTCCAAGTGCTCCATGACTGTGGCTAGTTATAATATATTTGATGTCCTTAGGAACATTAAATGAAAAGGGACTTGTTCCATATTTCCTTTACCTGAACATACTTAGAATACACTGTTTACAGCAGAGACTCAAGCAGTGCATCTGTGTGTGTTTTTAAAGTAGGCACTCGTACGTTTACGTAAAACCTCCTAGGTGCTGTTTAACCATTTCATCAGCTAGAAGACTAAGTAAGTAATAAGTAAGTTCTATTTTCTGAGGACACAGGAATGTAACAATCGTGTCATCGAGGTATCCATTCCAACGCCATCATGTAGGCAGGTTTGTAATGACAGAATTTTATCTTTGGACAGTGACTGGTGAAGATGTGATGCTATAGTCATAGCTTTCTAGCCAGATGGCGTAAAGAGCATCACATCACTGCAATCCACCCTTATTACTATTTTTGGTATAGTTCAGAAAGCAGTGTAAAAAACTGGACAACCTACAGTAGGGTCTTTGCTCAGCTTTGTAAGATGTCACTCGCCACCTCACATCTCCAGTCTTGACATTTGGCGACTGCAGGCCACTTACTTATTGCTTCCAGATGTGAAAAGTCAACCAACAGTTCTACAAGTAGATTTACGATGAGTGAGCTATAGTTGGAGGAAGAAATGTAACTCCTACTAACTCAGCTCATTCTACATGTTCATTTGCACCTTGAGGTAGCAGCAGTGCACACAGCATAGGAACTCCTGCTCTTCCTAGAACAAAAGAATTTCTAGATAGGGCTAAAATTGCTTTTCTCATTTATTATGAATTTCCTGTCAAATATACTGACTGTCAGGACCAAAACAGATTTCTTATTCAAGAAAGGCTCAATCTTCTAAAACCACCGTCAACCAAGCTGGTGTAGGTAACATGCTATCCACTCTCTAAACAGAATTTTGAAGATGCCTTAAAAACAACTAACCAAACAAAAGAAACAACTCCCTCCCTGCCCAACCCTCTCTATATATCTTTGTCTGCTATGGCATCAACAACATTATTTGGCATTACAGCTCAGCCGTGGATACAATACGATGGGATGTAGAGAAGGTACCTAGCGCCGGTTAATAGTATGCAGACATCAAATCATCTGAACATAAGCTTATTTGATTAAGCAGCATTTCAACCATAACTTAGCTAGATGGTAAGCATCTCCTTCTATCACTGGATTAGCACTTGCAAGGCACCAGCAGTGAATACATAAATAAATACCCACTCAAAGGAGACAAAACTGTTGCTTCCTCTACTGTGGCTGTTCTATGAAATGTATTTTGCAACAAATCTTTACCTGCTATTCATATGCCACAAATGCACAGTCAGAATATTTAATTAATTTAGACCTGTTGGATGGTCTTCATTAGAGTGCCAGGTATCCCCACCTCTTTTCTTCACACAAGTGTAAAAGGACAGATCAAAACCAAAGGCCTTTCATTTCCTTCATTTATTAATCTGTTAAAAGATTTATAATAGCAGGACACTGACTACACATATACTTTAAAAAGAACAGTTAATTTGTGGAAGTAAATCAAAGGAAAGAGAGAAAATGTATCATGCATTACTGTACTCTTGGACATGACTTCAGTGGCAGGAGATAACTGCTTAGTGTCTGATGAAGATTAAAGCACCACTTTATCAAAATAAGCATACATCCTAGACTTGTTCCGCAGGGAGCAGTGTTTCATAAATGCGTAAACAGGTGGCATAGTGCATACTCCAAAGACGGGATTATTTCCAAAAAAAGCTGTAGAACCTTTTATGGAGTATATCTTTATCTGATTGGCGAGGAGAAGAATCTCATTTAGCTATCTGTTGATGTAGTGTATTTGAGTTAGTGATCCATATGGATAAGCTTGGGAGAAAATGTGCAGTACTGCTTGCAGAATGACTTGCTATTTTTTGAAGAAAGCCAGACAGCTCAATCAGGTAGTGAATGTTTTGACAAGATGTAAGTCAACAAAAAGTTTTCTAACATCTATAGTGTATGAAGCCTTTTTAAAAATGTTTAAGTAAGTAAACGATTGACATGGAAGGCTATAACAACTATTGTAAGGAGAAATTCTGCATGCAGTTTAAAGTACAGTGAACTTTTATTGGTTCTCAAGAAGCAGGAATAGAATGTTCATAAAAAGTCCTATTTTCATACAAAGATAATTTAAGAAACAAAATTAATGAGTCAAAGTCCCCCCCATTCACTTCCCTCATGATGCTAGAAAGGAAGGGCTTATAACTGCAGTATACACAGAGCAATTTTTGAGATAAAATGCTCTAAGAAATGCTAATATTTGATCAGCCTCCCCAGTCTCAGGGAAACAAGAGGAGAACTTATTTGGGTGAACATAAGACTGCAAATCTTATCAGCATCAGTGCAGGTGAAGGCTGGTGAGAACAACTTTAAAGCATTCTATCATGTCTGGGGGAAGGATTCTGTGGCAGGGTATAGTCTCTGAACCAGGATGTCATGCCAAAATTTTTTGCATATAGCGAAGGTTAAACCTGGCTTTGAGAGCAATGGACATGCCCAATGGCACATGACCAAGTATTCTTAGATCCAGACTTATTACTGCCCATGGATTTCTCCAAAATTGATCCAAGTTTTACTGATCCCTGTTGCTGCTCTGAAATCTAGTTTGTAAATTCTATTCTGCAGGATGGCATTAGAAATTATATTTCCTTTTCATTCTGAGCCAAAATCTGGTAGAGATTTAAGAGGCAGCATATCCTGCCTGTGATCTGGCAAAGAAGATTCTCTAAATGAACTAGAAGTGGGTGGGGAAATATCCCTGAGGATCTTACCTGGAAATGCAACCTAGAGCTTTTGAAGTTCCTTGCAAAGAAAAATAAACTAAAGCAAATAATTGTCACACCAGTTACCTAGGAGATATAAGACCAAGACCAAAGTTCTGACTTCAAATCAGACATTCTCATACTAGGCCTGGGTCATTCTCATACTAGGAAAGTACACTAATCCAGTCTAGAGTTAATGCCACTTTCAGCCATTTCTTTGGAACAGTCCTATTATTTGCAGATATTAGGCATTAGCTGGGCAAGCAAAATGGTGAGAAACTCCAAAGCCTAACACTAGAGAATTCACCTGGGAAGTAAGAGAAGCAGGTGCAAGTCCCTCTATTCTGCATTCCCAGATATGACTCTCTCATATGCCCAGTATCAGTGCGTTGTAATTTCCAGCTATTGCCTAGTTTCACGCAAGCTAAGTGGTTTTGATTTGAAGTTATGACTGGGCTGCAAAATATTTCAAAACTAATTTTTACTTAAGCCAGAATTTTCCCACAAATCAATTTCAACAAACCAACATTTCCCAACATTATTTAATTCTTCTTTATAGAATATTTTCTAAGCTGCCAAGGCCACAGAGAACTTTATGCTGCTCACAATACAAACAGCAGGACTCTAAAAGGTTAAAAATAATTCAAAATAAGGCCTAAAAATAAAATATCTTTTAAAGCTACCCTAATACTAAATTAATGACATGCCACAGATTAAAAGAGTTACGTACCTAGACACTACTAGCAATTCTAATCACAGATGAGACAGTTGGCTACATTCTGCCATTTTTGCCCTCAGGAGATGGCGAAGGTCATTCAAGTGCACAGATGTGGGATGCAAAGCCTACTGGCCAAAAAAGAAACTCCGAACTCCAGAAAATATAGCACAAAGATGGAACACACATAACCACATCACTCAAAGAATGACTGTGAATCTTTAAGTCAATGCCTATGAAAAAAGAATAAAAGGCCCAAGAGGCGCCAGTAAGAACTGGATTTTTGTTTCTGTAACACCATTTGTTTTATATTATGAATATCTGCGTATCAGGTTAACATTCCTCTGAGATAAGACTGCATACCTGGTAACATTCATCCCGGCCAGGCCACGGATCTATGTCCCTGGCACTATACAACTATTTTTGTCTGGAAGCCAAACTACTCCCAGGAACCACATCACTTTGTGTTCCAGTGCCCTCTTTTTTTTTTTGGACAGACCTGGTCAGAAAAATTGTCCAGCAGGAGAAAAACAAATCGTGATCCTAGAAAGAGACCCTGAGCATGTATGAAAGACCATATGGGAATGATCAAAGTTGAAGAAAAACAAAAAGCTGCCTTCCACCTGCGCAACAGAATTGTCTGAAGATAGTGAAATGGGAATGCTTTGAAGATAAGCCATCATGCAGTGTGGGAAAAGGAGGCAAGAAGTGAAACCTGGTACTGAGACAATTTCCTAAGGTGCACTCTGCGACTGGTGAGTTGGGGAGCCAGGTGTGGCTTGTTTTCTACCCTGTTCTAACATGTAAAAGTCAGCAACAGAAGAGCTAATTGTACTTTTTACCAGCTTTTCCTCACAACCTGCCTTCCAGTGGATAGAAGGTAGGCAGGGGAAGAACTCAGCTCTTTCTTCAAAAATATTTCAGGTAGTCAGTGAGCTCTCCTTCTTGAAATGGGATCCCTATATTGTCCTCTGTGGTCTTCTCCTGGCTCTTTTCAGGAAGATAAAGGCTTAAGTTCAAATGTGGGCTCTGCAATTTTTCTCTCCTGCGCTTCCTAATCAGTTGGAAAGGCAAGCACTGATGGCAAGTGAGGATACTATTCTTAAGGTCACACAGACCTTAAGTATCCCTAACTCTCTCCACTCCTCTGCTGCACTCAGTGGTAGCATCTATGCCTCCTTCAGAAAGCACATGGAATCTTAAAACACAAGGACAGACACTTACTGAACCGTATGTTAGTCTTAAAACAAAAAAATTCCCCCCCCCCCCCCCCAAAAAAAAAAAATCATCATCTCCAAACTACCCTTCTTCTCCCTACCCAAAGCAAACAGAAGTAGAAAAAGTATTTCTTAGGTCATCGTGGTAGTGGAGAGGGTTGCTTCAGCCATCTTTTCTAAGGGAGGCATTAAAAACCTGGAAGAAACTTGAGATAATATGACAAAATAAAAATACATCTGTAATTCAAACTTCAGCTGTGCAAAGCAAGGAGATTCAGATCTAGCTGGAGAAACCAACCCAACAGTTTCAACATCCCTTGGTTAGAAAATATTTCACCGTTCAGAAGGTAATTATCTCCCAGACATGAAGAGTGGTATTGATGATTAAAGTTCAGACGTATACAATGAATATGGCAGCACAGTCACATGTAAGAGGGTAAAAGCGGTTACAGCAGGTCCATCTAGCCCAGGTCCGGTTTCCAAGAGGAAGCAAGCGTAGGCAGCTGCCTGGCGTTGCGGGGACGCCTGCTGAGTAACATACCTGTGCATTCTCACAGCCTCCAGCCATTAGCGGTTTAGGGACTTCAACGTGGAGGTGGCTTCTATGTATTTAATAACTTTTAATGTTTTTTTTTTGCCATTTATTTGTTTAGTCTGTCTTTTGAGACATATAAATATTTAGCATTCACATCACACTCATGGCAGTAGACAAAAAGGTACTTCTAAAGCTCAGTGCAATTTACTTGTTTCAGATTTCTACACTAACTAAATGAATCACAATCCACCAGCTAGGAAAGGAAGCCAGTAGATATCCACATTGTAGAAAGATGGGTAGGATTCACATCACCTCATTTTAAAGCAGATACTGTAAGACACCGACATTTGCAATTTTAAACCAGACATGGGCTGGAATAAACTTGTTTTCAGTCTACTGTTATTTTTTAAATTTACATTGTACTTATGAGGCAGGTTTTGCTCTTTTATAGCCCAGTTATTAAAAGTAATTTTGTTTAAATAATAGGACTTACATAGCATGCTGTTATAAAACTAGTGCAAAACATAGAATCCAGTAATTGTGCATTTTCACTAATGTGGTTCAGTATTCTCTGTTGGACTAAACATACCTTTCTCTCCCTAGAGTTCCGTTTAATACAAATCTACAAACTAAGGATCATGAAAGCTTAAGTTAAAGAAAATGTTTTTATCTGTAGTTGCAAACTATATAGTAGTTTATTTTTCAATGCTTCATCTGTAAAAAAAAATTAGATTTTATATTTTCTCTAATTATTATGTGTATTACATATTTAAAGGCTGCACACTTCAGGATGCTGACTGTTGAAGGAACTTCAGTATCAGAACCCCAATAATAAAACAGAAATTTGTCTCATCAAAGAGAGAAAAAGAAGCACCATTAAAAGGCTAAAAATTGCACGACTCACGAATATATTAAGGAATCATAAAAGCAGGACAAGCTTCTAATGAGATACTTCAACAATACGGTTTTCTAGCTGTCAGTGGCCTTTAGCTCAAGGATTTTTCTAAACCGAGACACTATTTTGTATTTAATACAGATTTTTATTCTATGCATTCGTTGTGTTGATTTTGAACTTGCATAAACTTAGTTTGGACAGCCTTAATATTCTTTGCCAATGAATTACAAAATTTGCTATTTGAAAAAACACTTCTTGCTTATTTTGAACCTGCATCTTGATTACTTTGGCGTCTTTCCTCCTCAGGAAAGACACTGAATAATAAGGCAGTACTCACCTCTGCACCACTCATGCCACTGCACTATAGGCACCTACCTTATTCATCCTGCCATCTCTTGCACAGACTGGACAGCTAATTCCACCTTACAAACCTCCTCCTCTCCTAAATGATACTACTATCTTTACATAAGTATGTTGTTGCCTCACTCTGTACTCTCATGAGGGACACTTTTGAAAGCCCTCTGGCAATCCAAATGGACTATTTGAATCACCCTGTCCCCATATTTATCAATTCTCCTGAAGAACATTAACAGGCATGTAAAATGAATTCCTTCTTAAAAAGCCACTAGCGATTCATCATTTATATCCTATCTGTTCACAGCAGTGTTTATAGACATTTTTTGGAAGAAAACTGACATCACGTTTGTATACATCTTTGTATACAATTTTGTATTTACAGAAATAGTTCTAAGCAAAATGTTTAAGCCACAGATGGGTAAGTAAGTTCATATTTAAATATTTAAATTTTAGTATTTAAATTATTTAAATTTCTTTTGGGCTCTTGCAAGACTATTGTCTTGCTTTTGTATTTATTCTTATTTATTATTATTCTTATTAATTTGTTCAAAAAGGATTTCATTAACATTTCCTGTGCAGGAAAGTTTCAGAACAGGGACCTCTCTAGGATGCTTCAGGGGAAGAATCCACATTTTAAATCTAATTGAAATCTAAATTTTAATACAGTACCAAAATAATTTATCTTTTTTGTTGTGCTGAGTTCTGCAGGGTCATTTACTTCAGAAATCTGGTGTTGGTGATGTTATACTCCAGCATTAATCAAGCCCCTAAAAAAAGGTGGAGGGGGGCCAACTATTCCATAAATCTTTCCTTCTCAGAATGCAGGAATACTATGACAAGGATTTTTCAAGCAAAACTGCATTACCAGGCATACCATAATTTATTGTAAAACTGTCTAAAATTATTATTATTTTTAGCTTATTTCAAGTTTATTTGCACTATTTTTCTGTTTAGAGTAACAAAAGGTGCTGGCATGCCCAGTAATCAAACATAGCGTCAGGTAACTGTATCTCTGACAAAACCAAACTATGTAGGTTCCTGGCATGAAATTACAAGCAAAAGCTAAAATTAGTCTGAATTCACTTTTCCCTTTCTACTATATGACAAAACTTTGCAGATAAGGGTAATTAAATTTTCCATTTCGTAATATCACTTAGTAGTCTGATTTGTTTTAAATTATCCATCAAACTGCACAGTTAAGGAATACATTGCTAGAGATCTGAACTTGTGCTCCTAGTTTCCTGACAGTCTTTTTATGTTCCATTACAACATCATGATTTTAAGAGTCTCAGGGCCTTTGTTATAATAAGAAATTGTTCACTGGAATTAGGAATGCTACCCATCTTCAAAAGAACTTTTTATCCTTCTAAAACCTTTAAAGCCTCGTTTTTCTCACCAAAACTATCAAAAACTTGCTGAAGCATATGCAGGTATGCACCTACATTTTATAGCAAGTCTGATGCTGCAAAGGGGTTTGTAAGATATTTTTCATGCGTTGTTGAGGAGCATATACCTCCAGCATTTTAATTTGGCTTAGGTAAGAGAAAGTTTATAAATGTGCAGATCAAGACAATTCAGAGCAATCAGAAGACAGCTAAACATATTTTTTTTTTGGTGGATCATCAGTGAATTGACATAAATGAGAATATGTTTAACAAAACACAATCATGCAAAAATTTTTGCAAGGAACTTGGGAAAAAGGTGACAGGAAGGTGGAAATACAAATATAGGATAAAAGAAAAAAAATGGAGTTTATTAGCAAAGTTAAAATTTAACCAAAACATACCTGTTTTTAGACAGAAGTCACAATACTGGAGTGGCCAACATCCCAAAACCTGTGTACCAGGAATCTTCATATGGTCAAAAGCCATGAAAAAGATACGTATCACATACCTTGGAGAGCTGATACAATAAAAAAGTATGTAGAAGGAAAAGGCCTATAGTCTTCCTATATGTCTCAGTTTCTTCAGAGGTTATTGTTGGCTCACATCTACGCACAATTTTAGAGGCAGCAGTTTCTCAGACAGCACCACCAAGACTTGACTGGAGATTACCTGACAGACACCAGGAGTGATGTGGAAAACTTTGGGCAGTCTGGAATCCCACATTTCTTCATAATCACAAAATAAAACACATACTAATGCTCATAAGACCACATGCTACTCTAACAAGCTATAGTTGCTCAAAAATCCATCCTAAACCAGCACATATACACAAGCTAATGAATTTCAAATATAAAAGATTTCCACTCAGATTTGAGGTGAGTAATTTAGATCTGATTGTGACATGTAGCTTGCTGAGGTACCAATGAAAGATAATAAGCCTGTTCTAGAAACACTATTATTAAGAACAGAATATTACATTTGATTATTAAGAATTGAGTATTAAGACTCGCTATTATTAAGAACAGAATATTAAGACTAGTTGAAACAGAGAGAGATGCAGTAGATTCTGGACTGTTAAGATTGCAGTTTGTTGCACTTTTGTGTTCCTGGAGGAATTTAGGCTCCACTGCACAATGTTGCATTCAAAATTCAATAGAAAGATGAACTGAAATAACAGTTCTTGTCTGTGGTAGGAAAGTAACAACATCCGCCAACTGGTTGATCAAACTGAAACTGGGTCAAAAACAATGGTTTGAACAAACCTTAGCCACCATATAGGGCTGCTGGTTAAAACCAAAACAAGATCATCATCAAACTGGGGCAACATTAGTTAGTTACATGCCTTCTTTTTAATAGAATATAGTTGATAGCACTCATACCATTTTTAGATATATGTGTTTGACCTGTTTCTTCTGTGAAAGTTGTGATAAAACTCTCACTTGCATATGAGAAAGGTGTACTCTTCCCTCAATTTTCCAAACATAATATTGTACATCGTAATAACTAAAATGTCACGTAACGCAAAAGAAATTTAGGCTATATATTCAGTTTTAAGGTTGAAATGCTATCACCACACCTCTTGTTATTTAATAGGAAACCTCAATACAGACAAAAATGTAATTAGCAATAAGAAACCAGAAGTATATGCTGATGCTATGGGAGAAAACTGATGCTCTTCTAACTTAATTTGTAAATATTTAACTAGTTCAGTTTCATTTTCAAAAAGCATCACAGTGAAACAATTATAATCTCTGTCTTTTGGACCAAACTTTCTGTATGTTTAACGCAAAAACCTGTTTTTTCTACTCAAGCCATGAATGCCACTGGCATAATTACAATATTAATTTGGATAGAAAGGAGCTTAAACACCATAGATTTCCACGGAATAGTCTAAATAATATCCAAACTTTAACTTCTGTACATCATACTTTGTTATTTGACTGAAGATTTTTTTTTTCTGTATACAACGATACATCAGTTTCTACTAATATAGTTTGCACATGCAGGGCTGATTGATAAGTTTAAACAAGATATAGAATATAATACTATAATGAAAAACAAACGACAATCTTTAAAGTTGCAGCTGATTTCAAACATTCCTTTTGATAGATTCCTTGTTCAGTAATTTTCTAGAAGTATGAACTCCCCAAATCTCCTCTATATATAGGGAAGTTGGTAACAGGTTCAATTGGAGACATCAAAAACATTTTAAATAGACATCACAAGATGCATCTGTAGTTTAAAGGTCAGATTTATTAGGAGATTAAGAGATGTATTATACATGGACTATAAATACAGCACAGCTGACTTTATTAACAGTCAGACAGATAGCCAATGCCAACCTATTTGGTAGACACCCTTGTTCTTTTGTTCCAAGAAAAGTTTGCACCATAAGACTTGGATTTAGGTTTTGGAATTCTCTTCTCTTCAACGTCATAGCTCCAGCCTGGGGGTGAGGAGAAAAATTAGGAAGGGGGGCAGGGGGGACAGGGGAGAAGACAAGAAACAAAGAGAATTCTAAACATGCACAGCATATAATACAGGGCAAATGCAACTTAAACCTTTTAACTTTAATCTTTTTCTTCCTCCAGATAAGCATCCATTAATTTATTTCTTTGTAGTTAGCAGCAGAGAATACAGAAATGCCACAAATATGACATACCCCTGTTCTCTCAATTGTCAGACTTCATCATACTTCATACTGCATACTTCAATTTTCATTGCTCCCACCACATATATTATTGAAAAAACTTGATAGTCATCAGTGAACCTCAGCTGGGAACACTGACTGTTTCTGTATGCAATCCTGCAAGTTCATGGCTCCACAACTCTGCAACATCACATAGACAGCACGCACAGGAGACCAATCCAAAAAGTATGGGAGAGAAAGGAGACTTTGGAAAGCAAGAAAGAAAAGAAGGACCAAAGAAAGGAAGAGCGAAGAAAAAAAAACCTACAACACTTGCGTTTTTTTTAAGAACATAGAAAATTAGGAGTAAGAGAGAAGGCAATGAAGTGATAGAAGACAAGTAAATTATGATAGTTAAGCTAGAGAAATGCTAAAAAATGTCAAAAAAGAGGAGGTGGAAACATTAGTGTTTATGTAAATCAATATGCAAATTGGTCGCAGCCTCCAGGTGCCTGGAAATTTGCCAGGGCAGCACTCAGTATTCCAAAGTTTGGTCTCTCTAGCTGCAACATTTAATTCAAAGTTGAGGTTTTGGAGTTGAAGCTAGAAGTGTGTAAGAACGTAGTTTTAACTGATACTAAGAAAGACCACAGATTTCCTCTTTAGTTTTTAAGCAAAAACTTGATAAAACCTGAAATGTTTAATATGCATCTGAATCTTTACATTTTTAAAGCACATACATATGTTTCTATACACAACGGCTGAATTCAGCAAGCCTTCCGTTGTTCATAGGAAACATCTAAATATCAAAACATGTACAGTAAAATACACTAGTTGTTATGCCACTGCACCTCAATTCCATGTGTTCACAAAGTCCGCAGAAATATTTTCTTTTTTTTTTTTTCGTAAGATGAACCAGTGTTAACTTCCAGATAACTACTATGCATAAGATATACTGGAATGGTAATTTTAAAAACATACTCTTACCATCTGTGAGAGTATTGAGTTTCTCCTACTGTTCTGATTAAAATATAAGCTTGAGTAAACAGTCAGAACTAAATCTAGAGACAGACACTGGTATTGCAACATTCAACATTATGACACCTAACTTTGAGGCACTTGGCTCCTGGAATGGAATTTACAGCCCCGAGTTATTGCTTCATCTTTTTATACACTAGATAGAGTGGAGCTGAGTGCCTCCAAAAGAGATTCGCAATTGCCAGCACAGTGACTTGGGCTGCCAGAGCCATCCAAAAACCACAACATTAGTTACACCTAACTTTGGATTGCAAGAGGCAGCCGTGTGTGATAAGGTTTCACACTCTGAGCAGTCTCTTTGAGTTAGACACCTTCAGTTGTTCATGACAGAGAGCAGAGGTCACTTTTACATAAATACCACAACAGTGGGGGAGGTTATTGTTGCCCACAACTCTGACATACAAACTAAAGGGATATGAAGTAGATTTCACCACTTCTGGGAGAACATCCTGATCACCTCACTAAAGGCTACTGTGAGTAGAAGAACTCCATCCTTGTTACTAAAGCTTTAGTGTTTTTAAACAACTATCTCAGTGATTTCAGAAAAAAAAAATAAGTCTCAGACTAAACTTTTCATTTCTTCCTGTTACAAGTGTTATCTTCTTGCTTTGGCTTCAGACCATCCTCAGCTGTCATATCTTGGGCAGAGATCTCTTGTTACTGTACTCAGTGCTATTATTCCTACTACAGAAGATACTTCAGAGGGGGCGGGAAGAGAGAGAGCTTGCCTGAGGTTCCTGAAGATCTTAGGTGAGAGAGAATAGCTGGGGTTTCCCAACTGTATCAAAATAACTGCAGTACCCCGAATTTGCAAAAGATAAACTTGAGGTTCTTAAGGAATTTTGTTAATGAAAACTTGGATGGTTCATGCACGAAGGACAGAGGGGCATATATTGTGTTCTTAGATTTCCATATTTCACAGTAGTATCTCAGTTTAGAAGCCATGTTCTGTTGTAAATGTGCACCCAAGTTTCTCTTTCTAAAAGCAAAACTAAATACTGTAAAATTTATGTATCCAGCTACACCTGATACTGAAGCTACTACTACAGAAAACACTACACAGAAAATACTATGCACATTTCATACATACAAAACTACATTACTTTAAATAAAAATGAAATGATAATTTAGGAAAGGCAGCATCCACAGAAAAGTTTGGTGCATCTCAATTATGGCAAAGTTATGGATGCAACCTAAGTGGATATTGAACCAATAAAGATGTCTCCAGAAAGGTTTATTTATTTATTTATTAAAAAACCCCCCTTAGTTTAGTAAGTACAATTTTTCTGGAGATCAAAACCTTAACTCTAACTTAAAAGACTTTTGAACATTCAAAAAGTTGAGATTCTGAGATACTGCTGGTGATACACCATGATTCTGTGAGAAAATACAAGTCTAAATTTCTACAGACACTAAAAACCCAAATAATTTTACAGATGCAATCCTTCTGATTCATCATTAGTATTAAAATATTAAGTAATGATATGGGCATTACTAGTATCTTTTTCTCAAACTCAAATAATTATCAAGTGCTTAGACTTTACAAATTGTACTTGGGAAGAGTTAGGTATACTCCATGCCACAACATAACAAATCCTAAAGCTCTACATGCTGAACTGGTAGACACTTAATTTTAGCTTTTATGATTGTCATCCACAGGTGTTGTGATAGTCCTTCCTTAACTAGTATTCAGGTGCTCATGCCAAGGCTTCAGGCAAATAAAAATAAATAAATACATAAAATCACACTGCCAGGCAGCTGGGACCCTCAACCTGGAATACTCTCAAAGATAAAGTATACGTACTAATTTTCCTTCAAGACTCGACCAGGGCTCAGTTCTCATCAAAAATGCAGATGCCTGCAGCATTACAAAAGTAGAGTGAAGAGGCTGGAACACTTTTCCAGATAGTAGAAGGTCTGGATTCAATGCCTTCCTCACCCTTAGAAATACAGCCTTCTCCCTCCCCTAACCTTGCCCCGAAATCTTCCACTTTCTCAAGCAGAGCAGTAATTGTCTAAAATTTTGTGTAGTAGAGCAGAAATTCTTTGTCCTGCACTTTTTCTTTTTTTCCTCTCTCTCTCTCTCTTTTTTTTTTTTTTTTTTTTTTTTTAAGTACTTTGAGATCAAGATTATCTATAGAAAACTGAGTCTATCACACCTAATACGTACCATTTTTTTCAGCAAAGGCAATGGCATCTTCTTTAGTAGAGAAAGTAAGAACCATGTTGGATAAAGGATCAGCTCTGTTAATAAATCAGATGACAGATTTTAAGCAAATCTGAAACATGAAATACTTAATTATATCCATATATCAAGTGCTAACCAAATACTGTATTAATCAATCTGTTTTAGTATAATTCTTCAAAAGCATCATTCCCAAACTTCAGCCATTCAAAATCCTTTTTTATTTTTAAATATTCCAAGGATTAACACTTACTTTGTGCAAAACTTTCCCTCTTTCAGTCTGTTGAATCAATTCCTTCCCTCCCAGCTCCCTGCAGAAATTAATGCTTTAAATTTTTTATTCAACAAATATACCTAACTACCTGCTGAGGTAACATAAGTGCTCTGCAGCAATCTTTTTAATTTTGAAAGCTGTGTACAGTGGGAGGAACCTGGAGACTGGCAGGTTTAAGGTAATTTTGAACAATTCAAGAAATCCAGAAGTCTATAGAACAACTAGAGAAAGAATAATCTTAGACAGAAGAGGTTGGAATATCAGGTTAAGCAGAACAGAAATTAATGAGAAATTGAAAAGTATGCGAACAAGTTTAGAACTCCAACCTGGGTGAAGTCATATGATCTCCATAAATTAAGCCAGTACAACAATCAGATCTCAGGCCTCAACTGAAAACAAAGTTCAGAAATTCAAACTGCTAGCTAACTAATTACATAGTAGTTATTTTTAGATGATCAGATATTTCTCAGTTTCATTTCTGAAAAACAAACAAGCAAACAAGCAAAAGGCTTTTTTAAATATTAAATCTCAATTAAAATAAAAACATCCAATTTGTCGTTACAAAAACTCAATTTAAGAACAACAAAAATGATGGAAACTAGTTCTATAAATTCATCTACAAAACCTTTATGCAAATTAAATAAGAAATCTGTTGTAGCGGCAAAATGCTTCTCTGAGACAACACTGCACATGAGCCTAGGAGACAACTGACAAGACAAGACCAAATTGCAACAAACTATTGAAGGAGCTGCCTCTCAACTGTTCTCTCTCTTTGAAGCTATAAGGATAGATGAAGAGAAAAAGCAACCAAAGATATGTTGAACTCTTTACATTAAAGGACAAAGCCTGTGACTTGGGGGGGGAGCGGGAAATAAGGGAAGAAAGGGGAAGAAGAGGAATCTAGCTTCCAGCAAAGACAACACTGTAATTTTATCTGATGTACACATGGGCTAAATGCAGTTCTCTATATATCCAATATAGTTCCCACTAAAAAAAAAAAAAAGAAAAAAACAAAAAAAGAATATAAAGGGGCAGAAATTACACTTGCACAAGCCACTAAGATAGGCTTTCTTAAAGAAATTTAAAGATTTATCTTACAAAAGTGTTAAGAATCAGTAACTATGAAGTCCATAGCACGATCAGTGAAGAACCAAGTGACCAAAATACTGCAGTATTGGAACAGCTTTTACTTACTGTTCCTTTCTTCCATGACTGGGGTGCAAAAAATGATGCTACTTAGTAAGAACGCTACCAGGAAACAAAGAAGGGTACATCTGAGGTATAGCGAAGGTCGCATGCCTGTTCAGGACTGCAAAAGTTTGGTGAAAACCTTCCAGGACAGAAGTAGTTTGGAAATGAGGACTGTCCAAAACTGATTTGTTCTATTTTCATGTAGTATCATCTTTCATCCAATTTAATACAGCTTTTTGATTTCTTCCCATAAATGAGCTTTTCATAAGTTTCAGTTTGTAATAATCTGTGAGCAAACTGTGGAGTTCAGAGTGAGACAGCATGATGTCTTGATAGCTTTAGTAAAATAGTGCTGCAGAATTTCCTATGTTCTAACCTATCAATTATTACTGAGATTCTACATTTTGCTCTTTTATGAGATTCTACAGAATGCAAATCATACGTTTCCTGTGTTTCTTTGTTTACAACTTTATATTAAAAGAAATACTCAAGAACTATCCTTGCACACTCTTGTAATGAAAGCTTTTAGATTAAAATTATTTTTTTAAAATGTCATGGGTCCATTTCATTTGGATCTACAAAGAGGTAATTCCCATGGAAAACACTATATTCAAGAAGAAGTGACAAAAATATAGTGGAAAAAGCAAATGAGACTGTAAAATGATAGAAATCTAGCAAGGATATACAGGCAAGTATATTAAGTTAGAATACAGAGAAAAAGAGCTAATTAATTAATGCCACTAAACTATTTAAAAGTAAATGGGAAGAAGAATCTCTACAGAAATTATATCTGAAGAGAAGAAATTTTTCTTAAGTATTTCTGTGTGTTGAACACTAATTTGAGATTACTAGAATGTCCACTAATAGTTCTTGGGAAAGTTCCTTAAAAAATGAACAGATATAAACTAGTTTACAAAACCCTTGACCCAGTGGCATCAACTCACAACACAGTACACACTTTTGGCCTATCTGAGCTTGTTTACACATGAAATATCCGTTTCCCTACCCCAAAATGAAACTGTATCCAAAGACAAGAGTCATTCAAACTAGCTATTCCATTTTAAATTTGCACAATAAGATCACTCCAGGATAATTTAACAGATGAGCCCTTGATACCACAGCTCATTTTTCTAGGTGGTTTATTTGGCACAAACAGATACAATTGTTAGAAAGGTTAAAAACCATTATTTCGGCTGAGATTATGCAAAATCCCACCCAGAAATTAACTTTTTTGGGGAGGTTAAAGTAGCTGAAAAGCAAAAGGGGATTAGAAGAAAAATTAAATTCAACCTGAACTAAAGCAGGTGTTACTGGCACCTGCTACAATATCATAATCTGTTCAGAGGTATAAATAGACCATGCTTGAGCGGCTAGACACTTCTGAGACTTTTGGGGGGTACACAAGAATAGAGGGAAAGGGATATTGCACGTCAACAGTTTATCACTTAAACTGATTTAGGCCACTGTAAAACAACCTGGTCATTACTTGCTAAATGCAGTGGTCACGTGCAATGGTGGAATACCATCAAATCTTGTATGGATTAAATCATTACAGTTTTGTCTTCTGAAATAGTAATTTAAATATGCTTAATATGAAAAGGTAAGAAGCCTGTGGACCTGTTTAAGAAGTAGTCACTATTACATACAGGTTTTAAGTTTTACAACAGACATTTTAATATAATTAATATTTTAATACAATTCTTATTTTAATCCCCAGCCAAACTTTTCTCTAATTTACTGAGAGTTCATTTTGGCTTCACTAATTGCTCTGTAATACAAATACAACAAAGATGCTATAGGTTGTGAGCAAGCTCTTTTTTTTTTTTTAAAAAAAATGGGAAACCAACATTACAGGAAGACTTGATTTCAGAGTTGTTTTGAATTAGTATTTCAAGATACGCTCATGTAAAAAACTATTCATTCTGTGCCTCGATTTAGAATATTAATAGATCTCCAAAAATACTTCCTCAAAGCATATTATATTTAAGGTCTTAGGTTTTTTTCATCAGAATTCTGTGTTAAATTTTGTGTCATAAGCTCTAATGTTTATGTGATTGCCAGTCAGATGTTTTCAATGGGTGTCGGATTCTTTCTGAAGGTTGAAAAATAATCTGCAGTGGTTGGTTTTTGTTTATACTGAATTAACTTTTCTGAATATGTCTCTAACAAGAAACCTTCAAAGTACAATATTGTCACAAGAACTGTGGACGGTCATCATACTTTACGGGAATTCTAATCACACCATACAACAAAGGTAGTACATTTATGACAAAAATTTAGCTGCATCTAAATTATACTTAGATCTCTAAATTATAGCATAACTACATAGGGCTAGTATTTTTCTGGATTTGGGCATGTTTAAGATTTTTTACTCCTAATAATAGCAACACTAAGGCAAATGGTGTAATTTTTTTAAAGAGTGTATTTTATAAAATAGTTATAGTTCCTCATTTTAGCTCTTCAGGATATTCATAAGCTTCGTTCAGAATTTCCAGAAGCTAGATATCATTATGTTTAACCTAATGAGAAACACGCAATTGACAGTTAAAAAGGATTTACTATTTCAAATAACTAATAAGCTCTTCTCCCTAATGCTGACATACAGTGACATCACCACAAATGTAATAGTTCAATTTTTTGGTTAACACTTTTCAGATTCTTCCAGATGATTTTGTGAGCTAAAATCTGTTTTTAAACATAACAGTTGATTAATCACGTGACAAAGACAGAGCTACCTAAGTACTATTAAAACACAAGCAGACTGACAGGTAGAAAGGACATTTTACAGTTAAATTTACACAGCTGTAAGAGCCAAATATTGGAGAAAAACATATGCAAATTTAGTAACTACTCACGTTGATGCCCAACCCATTAAAGGGTTCTCCCAGCGCTCTCTGTTATCAAATTCCATCTTCCACTTCTTTGTGTTGTTAACTCCTGCCTGCATTGCATTACGTGCTGGAACAAAAATGTGAACTTTTCTGGTTTTGATGTGCTCATCTGGAACACCAGTTAAAGCAGTGATATCCTATAAAAGATATAATGCATCTTGTTAAAAATGGTTCACATAAAATGCTTGTAAAATAACAATGTTTACTGTTTTTATGCAATTTCATACTTGGTATTTTTAAAATTACAACGAAAAATTCATAGAGACAAACATTAGGAGAACCAATTTAATATAACTGAAGCTGACCCAGCTTGGGGATTCCATCACCCTGTTTCCCTTCGCTGAATTAGATTTTGTGTGGTTCAGTTATCTGAACCTGCTCTCCATCCAGCTACACAACTCCCAGGGCCAGAGAAGGGACAGGACTTTCCCTCCAATCCTCTGACCATAGCCATAAAGTCATTGCTGCTCCAACTTACACCAGCTAAAGCAGATGTGGAAACATAACATATGTTCTTCTTTGCTCCACCTCCTTGAAGAAAAAAAAAAGTAGAGCATAGACTGACAGTAACATCCAGGCCCACAGTTGCTCAAGTCCCTATGTCAGTTCAAGTCCACGTTTCTTAAATAGGCATTGTAGTGATTTGACATTTTTGATAGGGACATTTTTTCAAGCTTTTACAGCACTTGATAACATTCTTAGGTATTTTTGTGAAGGACAAAAAGATTTGGGAGATTCCAACTTACAAACAAAATTGCTTATAAAATTTTACAAAGTCAGTAGTAGGATGCCCTCTATTAAGGCTTCATTTCTGAGGTCTTAACAAATAAACCTAAAAAAATATAAAAACTGAAGTATCACAAAAACAATCAAAAAATACTAGCTGGCTTTAACAAGAAATAAAGTGGAGAAAAACCTCACAAGAATTGATATGAAAAATTATTCTCACCAGCATTGATATAATTAAAGTGAACTTTCTCTTTAAAAACTAAACAGTAATTACATAAAATTAACCTGTCAGTTCAACCTAGTACAGTAAAAAGACAGAAATCAAACATCAAATACTTCCTCTAAGGATGCTGAACTACTCCTGATATATGCTTAAAAGGCCAAAGGTAGCTCGTGGGTTTTCCCACTCCCCAAGAACAAAGACTAAACTAGTTGAAGTCCAAAATGTGTAGCAGAACTTCAGGCATATTGAACTCATCTCACCAGTGGGGGCATGACTCAAATGAAAAGTCAAACAAGTTTAAAACTATGGGTTTACACATTTGTAGCTACTAACTTCATAGCATTTTGTTTTGTGGCCAACTTAAAAGCTCTTGATGCTGTCACCAGATCATTCTCCGAAACGAGAAATGTCTCATTTTTCATTTCACCTCAGAAAATAAACTTTGAAGGATCAATCCCTCAAAACTGCATCAGGGAGCAAATTTAAAGCGTTTGTCTTGTATTTACAAGTAGAACAACATGCACACACATACACCCCTATACAGAAAATTTCCAAATTCTAAAAGCTGTATTCGGACTACCTACCAGAAACTGTCAAAATATCTTTACAATTTAATTATAAATGTTTCATTAGGATCAAATAATGTTTAGTAATAATAATTTTTAGTAAGAGTCTAGCCATGATATGAAAAAGGAACACTACCAATTACCAAAATGTTGCAACACATACACAAAAAACACCTTGATAGACTGGCATTTACGACTCCTGAAGTTTAAACCACAGTTTTAGAAAGAAATATCTTCAAGTTTTCTTATTGGAATTGGCAAACTGCTTTGTCTAACATTTTTTTAACCTGCAGTAAAAGTTTGGTGGGTCTTCAATGTTACAGCTTGCCTGTCTATAGAAACAGGCCAGTAAATTATCCTTTACACATAAACTTCCCCAAAATATCTCTATGGAAAAAATGTATAAATATTCACCAAAAATTTGATTTTTCCTTTTAAATAATCTGGATCCTGTTACATGTAAAGATCCTGTGTTTTTGTTATTATCAAATATCTCCAAATTTGCAAGCTTCAAAATAGATAAAAATGATGAAAACAACTTTTTTTACTATTATTCTCAGCATCTTGTATGTCAATTTTGAATTTTACATTTAAGATTTAGAGGCTTATGTACTTCAGAGTTATCTGGCTTTAAAATAAAATGCTATATTAAATAACATTATGGATATACTCAATTTCCTCTTTTGAAGCCTCCATACCAAAACCCGTGAAAATATGACATGTTATGCATACAGACTGCAATATAATAAAACCTCTACACTATGGAAAACTGGTGAATACTGTATTTATGAGGTAACTGTAGTTACCTAGAAATGCCTAGACTTGTTTATCTGGATTAAAACAAGACCAAAAACCCAAACAAACCCCAAGCACCTCCAAGTGTTTTCTGGGCACTCATCTGGCTCCAAATCAAAGTTATTTTACTAATAATATGAGATTCATCCCATAAAAATCTTTCAAGGTGAAAACTAAAACCTGCCTACTTTCAGGAATTAAAGTGACTGCATGGTGTTGCTAGCTCTTCATACTTTGATTCATTCTAGCTAAAGTTTCCATGCCTTCTGGGAATTTAGCAATTGTTTATTGATATCTTCCCCAGTCTAAAGCTGGCAATTGAACAGACAGTTGTTAGGACAATGAGTTTCTGGATTCTGAAGCCCAAGTTGTCCTGACATAAAATCACTGTTTTTGCTTGCTGTAGACATGTAAGGTACTGTAGCATAGCTGAGCTGTTGCCAAAGATATGGAATAAAAAGGCTTGGCATCTATCACATACTTGACACCTAAAGAGCACAGAAGCTCTAAAATTCCTATTCCCTGTAGGCGCACTCTTAGTCTAGACAAACTGATTTCTCACACTTTTAAAATGCATTACAACACTCTATTGTGATCATTTCATCCACACAGCTCCAGCTAGTGACAGAAGAACCTGTCCTTTAAGCGACATTTCAATGGGCTAAAGCTCCCGCTCCAAGATTCCATTAAAACAATATAATACTTGAAAAGAACTATGCTGCACTGGGTTGAACTCTCTACTGTGTCTTCAGTGCTTTGTTCTGAGTTCAAGTTCTCATTGAAACTACCTGTGAACCAACTTTCCAAAACAAAGATGTTTTTGACAGCAAGTTTCACATTGCCATCTTTTTTTTTTTTTTTAATGCTCCTTACTGAATTTTGCTCTGTTAGCATATTAAAATATTAGTGAGGTGTTCAGCATCAAAAGATCTAAACAATAAGGTGATAATGTATCAAGCTGTGTTAAAAGACTTGAGATTTGAACTGTATAGAACTGCTTTAGTAAAAATTAAGAACACCTCATTTTTAACACAGGCTTTCATCTAAAAATGCCTTCTGACACATTGTTTTTCTCAATATATATATATAGATTCTTTAAATAGTAACTTCTGGGTTTTTAAAATATCAATTTAGAGGTATTTTGGCTCCCGGAATAAGTTGAGAGAAACAAAAATGACATTCTTACTTTTTTTAAGCAGTAGAAGTCACATCAAATTGCTTAAAATCAAGAAGAGTTTTTGTCTTTATTATAACTTATGCTACTTAAGAACCCTTGTCATGGTAGAAAGCCTGGTAAAGCTATCCTTGAAAGAGCAACAGAAAACGATAAAAGTGCTATATAGCAGAAAAAAACTGGTTCACAGATGCAGGATCAATGAAAGCAATATTCAGCGTAATGGTGACTTTAGAAGGAAATGAACAATTCATTAAGTACCCCACTAGTAGCACAAATTCCAAAGGAAAAAAAGAAAGATGAACTCTGTAATACAAAGGAAAGTGACCAAGGCATTTAAAACATCCCCATAAACAAGTAGTTTTGAATAGATGAGTCAGGTGTACCTGAAGGTGTCACATTGCTACTACGACATTTCTTTCCATGCGTAGACAAAAACTGTACATAAACGCTATCAACTATCTACTGTTTAAGTTCCCCCCCCCCTTTTTTTTTTAAATAAAGGAAACAGGGAACAAGCAATGGGAAGTTGATGTCAAAACACAGAAAAACCTCCCAGCAAGCTTCCAGCAACCACCCAGGATTTAGAGTCTTGCTAGGCGCTCTCTTTTCAATACCAGAATTTCACACATTTCAATGACCATTATGACTTCAAAGAATCAAATTTTCATCATTGTCCGTCATCTGCCGGTTGATTTGTATAAAGGAGTTCTTCTGCATGCACTCCAGACAAAGGGCTCCTTACTTTCGTGGCTATATATCAAGTTTAAAAGTTCTGTTTGTGACAGTTGTGTCTGTGGTAAATTAGGGTAACACTGAAGGAGTGCAGCTGCTCTGCAGGAACCTCCTTTTTGGCATCATTTCACTTAAATAAAAACTGAATAATTAGCTTCTGCCTTTATTAAACCGCAAAAATGCCACTGGCCTTAGTAATTACTTCCGGTTGCCCCACCTACTTAACCTCAATAGTTTACACTTGTTAGAAAGGAGAGAAAGTAGAGGTTTTCAGTACTTTATAGGAGTTTACAGCAGTTTCTGTCCCCTCTGCCCCCAATATGTTTTAGTAGGCAAAAGTTTTGCTATAAAGTCATGTTGCACATACACTTTCTTTAAGAGCTGTTATATCAAAGCACAGAACAGGACACTGAACATCTTGCACAATACCCACAAAGTAGCTGCTGCAAAAGAAGCTTTTTATTTAATGCGCTCAACTGCTCAGGCTGTAAGTGAGGATGAGAACATTTACATTTCTACACTTCACTATGGTATTTTTGAAACAAATGCAAGAGAACAAAATCTACTATGCAAAGTGTAAGTGGAAAAATGGAGCAGAATGAACTAAACATGGTCAGACAACATTTATCTAACAGCTACAGACATAACAAGGCAGAGGGAAAAAAAGTCTATTTGCCCTTAGGAAATTTTGTATCACACAAAATACAGTTTTCTTTTAGGCTTCACAATCTTTTTGCATTATCACAGTAATCTGTGAACAACATGTGTTACCCATAATGTGTTCTCCTATCTAATCATGCTGCAGAGAGATTTTACAAAAGAGTTGAGGAAAGCCGTGAAAGAATCGTATTAAAAAAACAGAAAACCAAATACTGTAAACATGAAACAAGATACAATAATGATTATAAGAAAATTTCCACTTAAAGGAAATCTCTTTACACAGGTGGCTTTGCTGAAAACCCTAAAGAGAAACTGCAAAGAATACACTGAAGAATGGGTCTATGATAAAAGCAGAAATTGCCACATGGGCTGGAATTAACCAAAGTCCTTGATAGTACTTTTCAGTCTAATGACTGCCATTATGCTGAAGATTTCAGCATCCTAAAAATCTCTTGACAATGTTTGCTAGTGCAAACTACTCAACAATTTGTATTTCACAGCTTAGGGGTTCCTACATTAACAGCCAGGATGTCAAAGCAATCTCTATAGTCACAAAACCTCCTTGAGAATTTCCCTGTCACTCCATTGCACAAAGGCTTGCTCAACTTTCTGAATATCTTGCATGCCCCAAATTATTTTGTGCTCATTGCAAAAACTATAGTAAACATGAGTGAAACTCAGAAAACCATTATTAAATGAAATGAAGCAGGTAGGAAGGGGAGAGAGAGAGAGAGAGAAAGGAATGTATTTCATGAAATAGATTGATACTGCCACTAATAGTCATTTGACACTTCACTGTGGGCATGACACTGATTGAGATAATTATAAACAACATGTGTATCTAAAACAAGGTGGAAAAAAGACATTGAATTATTTGCAGCAGATTTTATAAACCTTTTTGCAGAACACAGCAAGATTTCAGTACAATATTCTTTCTAGAACTCATTCACACCATTTCTAAGAAAGTCTTCTGCTTCCATACATAGAAGGGTTTCTTTTTTCATTATTCCTGAAATACAGATTTAAAAGTATGCAGTTTTCTACAGCACACAATTTTTCAACATTCTACCAGAACTCCACAACACTAAAATAACAAAACAAAACAGCACAAAACCATCAAGTAGCTAAGAATAGAAAACCTCAAACTTTTTATATGTAAACTTTCAAATAAAAGGACGAAAAGGAGTCTTCATTTACCTGCATTTACACACAGAAAGAGGAAAATTAAACAGCTGAAATAATTTGACTCCTCTTAGAATAATACACTGTTAGTACTTTACTGCCTTAACCAACGCTCACTACAGGCACTATTTCTTAGTTGGCAAACAGCAAGTAACAGGCTGGGAGAAGACTTTAAAGAAGGTAAGATAGAAGTACTAGTGGTTAGAGACCATCTAAAGTAGTTAGACAGCATTGTCCTGATTCCCCCAATCAGCTCAATTTTTAATATATTATTAAATAAAATGTTGTATTTAAGGGATGGTGATATTTTATCAGACAAAATTTATTCACTTTGCACTTATGATTACTTATGCTATGTTCCTATTAAAAGTTATAATAAGCAGATTGGCTTACAAGGCTAAACAAATCTTCATGAACATTACAGTGAATTATTGACCAAAGATGACTGTTCAGCTTCCAGCATATAAAATTTATTTTTCATCATGGACACCTGAAGCCCTAACCATAAGCTCTGGGTTGAGTCTTCCACATTTTAAGTGAGAACCCAAATTCCGGCCACTCCTGTACACTGGGAATAATTTCTGTATTTTTTCATGTCTCTGACGGTGTTTTAATGAATTACTTACTTTTAATGCTCATTAAAACAGTTACTTGCATTTATGTGCATGTGTTTACAGAATAAATCACAAACATACGACTTAAAGTATTAATTCTAAAAAGCTACTACCTTTCAGGAATTCTGTCACAAGCAAGGAAAAAAAGATAAATAAAATCTGAGTTCTGAACTGCTTTATGCCCATTTGAAACCCCATAAAGTCTCCTTTAAAGTATCCATTAATAAATTTTCCAAATACTGCCCAGGTAAGTTCCTGAGTACAGAAACCATTTGCTTCATCATCTGCAGGCTTGGGATGGGAGAGGATCTAATTTATTTTGAATGTGTGGTATCTTCTCATAGTTTCATGGAAGAGCTCACTTACCACTTCATGCTGAAAAGATCAAGGGAGCTAGCTTAACATTAGAGCCTAATCCCAGTGAACTGGGATACTGTACTTACACATAAGCAGTGCTATTGCTGCTGTGAAGTAGGAGCACCTGGACTTTTACTGAGCCAATTCATACTCTAATTTGGACAGCAAATATCTTAAAATCTGAACTGTCAAGATCAAATTTGGATGTAAGGCAAAGTCTTAAGACTTGATAACTCTAGTAAGATTCCCTACAATGAAGTCATAAGAAAGATTACCACTGCAGTGTATGAAACAGCTACTGTGGATTCAGTTTAATTACTGACAAGCTTCTGAGTGGGTAGAACACAGAACACTATAACATTTCTTCAAAATGTCACTATAATGCATTCAGGTATTCCTTTCACTTCACCTCCCAATTACATATCTATTCCTATTTATTGACAGATGTGGAACACTGTTTAAGGGATAGAATTTAACAAACTAGGCTTCTATTTATAAAAGACATTCATCAAGAATGAGGGAACAAAAATAAGAACTAGTATTTTAAAGTTTAACCTGACAATATTGTCACAGTACTGCATGTTCTACTATTAAGCACAATATTCAGAAATCCTTAGTTCACGTAAACCAATGCCCACCTTCACTGTGATGCCTGTTCTCTATTCTTTACATCCCCTTCATAAGGAGATTCCTGTGACTGTAGCAGACTTCTGTTACAATGTAACAAATAGTTTGAAACATAGGGGAGAACAACAGAAAGTAATCAATCAAGCAATGCAAATTTAAGCGAGACTCCTGTCAGCGTATGCTTTTAAGAAGCAAAGTTGCACTAAGAAGTTACAAGTAAACCAAATTTGTTAAAAGCTGTTTTTTACTGTCATCCAATGCAAGATGTAATGCTTCTGGGTAACATGCATGGACTTTAAAAGTTGAAAGGAAGTGCTAAATAGTGTATACAATTTCCATACACAGCAGGTAGTGAACAAGAAAAGAACTGACACAGTTACCCGCTTTAAAGAGATGCGCAATAGAGTACTGTTACGCAGTGTTAGCATCCTGAAGTTCTTTGCATCAGGGATGCTGCAGCTATTAACAGCTTAAATGTATTTTGTTAATTAGTGTATAGGGCTTTCAACATGTTTTAGAAAGATCTTTTCTAACAGTAACACTTTCATTATTCCCTGGTAGGGATGGGAAGGATTGATGTGGCTTCAACTGTTTAATCATAATCAATATGTGGCTCAGTATCACTGGACAAAAGCTGTTTCTTTAAATCTTTCTATAAAATTAGTTAAAATGGAAGCTTTCTAGAGTTTCTCTCTAAAAGCTGAATAATCAATACAATGTAACAAGTTGTTTTTAGCTTGTTCTATCTATAAGTTTGTCTTTGCAATTTCTGCTTTACATATATTTAGCCTTTAAGTTACATCTAGGCCAGAAATCAAGGTCTCATACTTTCTGAGACAATAGAGAGAAATCTGTCACCAAGATAAAGAATTGGTATGTAAATTCAATAATTCAACTCGTTACATCCTTCCTTTCAATTTTATTATATGGGGAGGGTGGGAGGAGAGAAAGAAACAAAAGAGAACGCAATGTACCTATTACATTGACTAAAAATCAATAAAATAGTAGGAATTTCTTTCGGAAACAGACATTACAGAAGAAGAATATTCAACTTCTGACTTATCAAAAAGCCAGAATTAGCTTTCCCAGGTATGCTTTCAAATGTAGCAGGCACAGGAGCAAAAATGTGGCCACCTAAGGAAAATAAATAAATAAATAAATGAATAGAGAATGAAATATTAGTGCACACTACATATACTTCTTTAAAAAGGTTCTGCCTGGTTAATTTGCTACTCAGTGAAATCTTTAAAATAGATGAGTTATGATGATATTGAACTATATATTTTTTTTCATTTTTATATACAAATATATAAGCACATATGTAAAATGAGATGTCTGTTAAAGAAAAGCTATCCACTTTTTCAGATGTTAATAATCTGAATTATTAATAATAATCTTAAACTTTTGCAGCATAATTATAACATTTCTATATTAAGCAAAGATTTTTCTCTTGCACAAAAAGCAAACTAATGGGCTTTACGGAGTGAATACAACTGAGTATGCTGAACAGATGCTTAAGAGAAAGAACAATTCTTCTACAGTGCAGGTTTTACCATACAAGAACTAAACTGCACAAACTCTATGGATCTGAACATTACATACTCTCTCCATGGTCTTTGTCCTCACTTAATATAGATTATCCTTCCCAATTTGAGAAAGCAGCCCTGAAAGTAGTTTAAAGAGTATTCGAGAGCTGGCAACAGTTTTCATTTCATCACTGATTACTGAGTAGAGACAGGCAGTACAGAAGAAGCACCAGGCTCTCTTGTAGTGTGCACAAGACACTCAGGGATTCCCACAGCTTTACTGGACTGCAGCTTTCCTTCCAGAGAAGGAAAGCTTTTTCCTTTCCGACTTAATAAAATGATTCAACTGGAACTTCACAACTGGAAACAATTTCCAAGTCTGTACATAGAACTTTCCTACCAAGTAAACAGTTGGACTAGGTTTTTTGTCTTAGCTATACGGCTTGGATATACTACACAAATGCAGAAGTAAAAGACTGTGCTGAAGAGAAAAGAAAAGGTTCTATGAGGAATTGCTTATTCACTATTCCTGACAGGACAAGAATTATTCATGGTATTTAAAGAAATTTTTCACAGCAGGGCATACTAACTTAGGTATTTTAGAAAAGGATCATGTAATTGTATTGTTCTACCGGGACAGGAAAATACAACTTAGTCTTTAAAAGGCAAAACTATAGAAAACAGCTCAAAAAAATGAAACTACTTCTGTTGATTCAAGACTGTATCAATGGCTTACTTTTGTTCTTTCTAGTGGATTAGAAACTCTGCTTGTATATTTAGACTTACAAAACCAAACAAGTATTTGCATGTTGAACAAACCCTTTGGAAACCAGACAAACTAAACATGGCACAATGTCATTCTTTTAATTTGTTCTGAACGGCCATCACAGCAAGCTTTTCAAAACTAGTATTCTTTGATAGAACATGAAATACTATGTAATGAAACAAAAACTCTCCTGCATACTCTTCAAAGAGAGATTCTTTGACCCAGTGCTCCAGACTAAAGCCTTGAAATTTTTGCACAAGAATGCTGCACGAAGGAAGTCCAGACAAAACAGACACTCGAGATGTTAGAAGGTTGTGTAACCCCAATCTCAGACACTCCTCCTTCCAATACCCAGCAGAGATAGCACTACCATGCACCAAAAGAAAAGGCTCTCAGAGGAAGAAATCCAAATCCTTTACCCTATCCTAAAAACAAATAAACATACATAGGGATGAGAGTGCATGTGCAGCTCATGGATACAACTACGTTTATACTAGGTTCTGAACTACTTGTAAGATGTGCAGAATTTTTTAAAATGAATTAAAAAATTATCTAATCCTGCAATTTAGTCATGTAACAATATTTACTTAAAAGATGGCTCAAGACATAACAAAAGGGTGATGGCAATTTCTTTACTTGAATTGTCAGAGCTATTGAAAGCCTTTTTATCTTGGGGAGTAACTTGTTGCCTGCAGACATTCTTACAAAAAGCTCTCTATCAGTATCCAGTCAACCAAATTTTCTACACCACCACAAAATTCATCAGACTATAATTGTGTACAAAAGCAAGTTGTAGCAAGCACTATAGGCTGAACTGAGCTGGGATATTCCAATTAAAGAGGGATTTAATTGCCAAGCAGCAAAATATAGTGAATTAGCAATCCTGAAAAATACTCTGTAGATACACACACACATACACCTGAGCTTCTATTTTAGTTAACATCAAATGCACCTACCAGTGAAAACTATAATGAAGAAATGACGTAATTTCATTAAAAAGAAAATCACTATTCATAAACAAATATATCTGACAGACCAGCTTGTTATACATGAAGGAAGAAAGAGTATTCCCTCCCACCCCACATACAAATTAAAATCTTTGAATACTACATTTAGCTGCTTGACACAGCTATCCAAAACAGTTTCTCCCCAAGCAGTCTGTCTTAGTCTTCATGTGGAACAAAGAAGGAAATTTTTATTAGATTATACTTAGCAGCAAAAAAGTAGACACACCAATAACAAACTATCAGTGACTACACAAACAGTTAAGGCTCTGTATATTAAACTCCATGCAAGTCCACACTAACACCTACAATTAAAGTAGTTGTATATGCATTTTTACCTGCAATTAATTTTGTTTTGTACATTTCACATTTATTGAAAGGATATATTTAATTCTAGACTACAGGCAATTCTAAAATGTTATTTTATTTCTTGAACACCTTCTACACTGGAGACTAATACCATTCAAATGTCAACCATTGCAACTCTAGATGACAGAATACAAAAATGAACACTAAGTATTGCATATGAAGTGAAACAACAGAGGACAATACACACTGTCTTAAATATTTTATAAACTACCAGCAAACATTTTTTCATTCATTATGAGTACAACATGCACCTGGCCACCTGCTTACTTGACACAATTAGGATGGAAGAAAGAACTTCCCCAAGCCACAGGCCTCATATACAAGGCCTTTGGGCCAAAGCTAGAAGATTTTTCTTCAGTCATATCTGCAAAAAAAAAAAATAGTGGGGAAAAACACTTTTATTAACTGTATCTCATATGTGGGGTTTGAATGTACATTTTCATTTATTCTTCATTCTTCCAAAATAGATTGCTAGCTGCTGATCTAGTTAGAAAGAAGTAGAAGGGACACAGCCTTCCAGGCAAAAGTTTGGGGGATGGAGAGTTTGGATGAGAAGATGGGTGATAGTGACACTTTTCTCCCAGCCCCCTGACAGACTTCCATTCTGGTACCTTCTACCCTTTGCATACAACAACTCCTCAGAGTCATACCCATAAGGCACAAAAACATTTGTAAGTTACATTCCTTATTTGAAGAAAAATGTTGCCCTAAACCAAATCCTTTATGGTTACCAGTTGAACAAATACTGCAGCTAGATTGGATTAAATGAAGAAAAGATCATTCTAAATACTTTTATTCCATTAAGTTACGTTAGGAACAGCTTGAACTCACCCTCAAGGAATAACCCACAAGGGGTTAATAGAATTTTGAAAAACCAAAACACAGAACATCCACTATATCCTTATTATCTAACAGAGTGGTAATGCTTGGAGAATTTTTGGCTGAGTGGTAGTTTCACGAAAAGGAAATCCAGTAAGCCTGTCTTCAATAAAGGCACACTTTGCCAAGTGTTTCTCTTCACTGAAAAACTCCGATGCACAGTGTTCAAGTGCAATGTCACACTGTCTCGCACGTAATTTCATGACGCATTAGTGCTTTGTTTTTCAGCTAAAAGTGTATTATATACTTTCGGTTCTTGGGAAAGGCTGCAAGGAATGATCACACTTTGAAATGCATGTTAAAGCTTGATTTGCTATGTCCTTTGTTTCACAGCACTGTAGACTATCAGTTTGATATCCGAAGAAGTTTCATTATTCCAGGCTGTTTTTCACTTGCTGGCATATTTCTGTTTTGAGCTACAGTATTATCACTGTTTATTATAGTCAAGTCTATACTTCTTTTATCAAACTGCGATTATACAATTTCACTACTTTCCAAGCCTAGATAAAATTGGGATTTGGATGAAGGTGAACTAGTTATGACTCAATCCTGAAAACACTGTGTGATGTTTGCTAATAATGCATTTTCCTAGAAGTGAACTGAATGTTTCAACTGGTTATTGAAAGTATATGCATGCCTTTTTGCCAGAGGGGCATGTTCTGAGAATTCTATTAACACTCTGCTACTCCTGGATTATCCAGTAGTAAACACTTACTATAGACATTAACTACTACCTATGGACAGGCAAGAGGCAGCTGCTAAGACTCTTGGTACAGATTTCACAATAGTCGTCAACCAGTTTTGGCCTAGGCTGCACTTAATGCTACTTTTGAACATTGTCTGAAAAGTATGATCTGCTTACCTTCAAAAACAGGCTTAGATTTACATGCTAAATTCTATATATACTTCAACATACTAGTTATCTTAAATGACAGATAAATAGAAGCTCATCCTCAGCAGGAAAGAAAATGGCCCACTACTGAGTTTCAGTACTCTTCTGCGCTAGTACTGAAAAATAGCTTAATTAACAGTACAGACAAAAGAGAGCAATTTCAGAACAGGAGCTGAAAAGTCAATAGCATTATTGTTGTTAGCCTGTCATTCTTGTAATACTGTCTATGTCCACACAAGTTCTCACAATGTTGCAAAAAAACATTTTAGCACCATTTCAATTGCACTGGATAGCAATGCTCTCAAATGTTTAACCTTTTAGCAAGTCATCCTATTCATCTTTGGCCTAACACAAAATAGTATACACCTGTGAGATGGCTGCAATTAATAGTTGTACTTAAGTACACTCTCACAGTTCCACAATGCTTCTAAGTATCCTCCCAGTGACCAAGCTCAACAACAGCTCTACCATTAGTTTCTGCTTTGAGCTACAGCATATGCATTATCAGTGGCATATTCTGCTTTAGAGATGCAAAAAATATTTTCTAGTGGTTGTTCTAATATTCAAATATTCTTGCAATGTTGGTATCATTTAACCACCACAGAAAGTTCTTTACTGGCAAACATTTTTGGGTAATTTGGTACAGCACCTTCCTGGCTGCAGACAGCAACTTTCACAAAAACGTCTAGCCTGTAGAAACTCAGGGCTAGACACTGATAATTCAATGTTACTTGCACTGACTGGAAAGCCTGCTTAAAGCATATGTGCTGAACTGGACTACTTTTAGCTAAAATGCATAGTATTGCTCTGCATTTTAAACTGTTGTTTAAATGCTGCATTTACAACAGTTGAAACAAATCACAGTAATTTAAAATAGTTCAAATCCCCATTTTAGGCGAAACATCCAAAGCTTTTTATAACGATGATGGAAACAATGTTATTCCATCCACACAAACAGTTAAGTCATTTGGAACATTACCTGAGGCAGATTTGCTGCGACAGCCTTTGTCCTCTATAGCCCAAATTTCCTAATGCAAACAGTCTTGAGAGACTACTTTTCACCCAGCTATTTGTCCAGACACTTGGAATATGACCTAGTTGGTGGACAGAGATTCAAGATATGATGCAAGAACTATATTTTTGTTTAGCTTTGGTCATTCTGTATATTATTTTCTTTGGATTTAACCGTTCATTAAGTTGTTTTTAATAAAATCACAGAAAATGACTGATAGTTAAAGATAAAACATCATTTCTTGAGCGTGTTCTATAAAAGCTAGTGTATTCTAACTTTTTTTTTTTACCTTTAAGAGTCCCAATTTTTTCTAATAGAGAAAAAGTGATTTAGATCATATTCATTTTTCACTGTTTCACTAGTATGTATTTTTCTATTATTTTCAACACACTAGTTGACAGTAATAAGGTGATTCACTACCACTTAATAATTTAATGTTAGGATATTCTTCTCACTTCTATTTTGTTTGTTTCCTCACGGAAGGAATATTTTAGTTGTTATAGGATCAAAAAGGACTCTAGATAATTCAAAAGGAATCCCTATTAATGAGGTTTTATCATATATGCATACATGTGGGAACACAAGGCCTATAAAAGTACTTGCAAAGAGATGAACTCAATGACAAAATGTAATTAAAAGTTTTTAATAACCACAGTGTTAATCTATTAAACTTGTAAACATCAACTCACAGAGGAGTTCCATTTCAAAATAAGAGTTACAAAAGGAATAGAACAAACAAGGATAAACACTTCCCATTACTGGTACTCCAAAAAAGTCACATCAGGCTTTTAAAAAAGTATGACAAACAACAAATCTATCAAAATACAATTTAATGACTTTTAACAATAAGTTGCCTATCTCTGGCAGTAACATGAAAAGGAGGAGAATTTAAAATTAAAATATTATCTTTTGAAATACATTTTAATTATAACTTGTATAGAAATAATAGTTGCATTGTCTTTAGTAATATTATTTAAAAAACAGGAAAATCAAGGAATATGTTAAATTAGTTTTAATGTGTTAGAATTAATCCTTATACAAAAAAAAAAAAAAAATCTAGCAAATTCAAATAGGTTAATACAGTAATCTACTTTTCCATGAGGCTTAACAGGTGTCTACAGGAGTCACGTTATTCCTGAAAAAGTTGAAAACCACATAAAACCTCTTCCTGAAGATTTTCCTTGCTAATAGGATGCGTTTTGCCCACTACATAGAACATCAATTATTGGATATTTTATCATATTATGGAAATACATCCAAATTACACGTGAAACTTTTAAAAGATTATTCTTCTTCCTTTAGCATCTTTTTTCAAGCCATACAAAAATCTGAGTGAAAAGAACTCTACATGCACAACATTGCAAGAAAATACTATTCAGTTTGACATTTATCCTAATACTCCAAAGAAATGAGCATAAAATGATCATTTAGATTGTATGTATCAAAAGATGACAAGTGAGTAGTAGAATTAAACAAAATGATCCAATGACTGTTCATATCAGATCTCAAAAGTAAAGTGAATAAACAAACAAAAAAAAACCCAAAAAACCCAAACAGTGAACTATGTCTTCAATCTGACCAGAACACACAACATAAAAAATAACCATTTCATTCACAATTCATTTATACTAACACTGAGAGAACAGAAGACTGATATTTCAAATTAGTATCATTTAAATTCAGTTATAAATTTAAACTCTTACTGTTAGACAGAGTAACGTAAAATTCTTGGGATAATGTGCATTTAAATACAAAACAGAAGATAAAGGATTTATTTTGTCAATCTGTTTTCACACTGTAGCCTCTACATATCTATGCATCCATCACCTGAGGTCACAACAAAAAGTATGATACTGTGAAACAAGGCATTACAAAAAGATGCTATTTAGGTTTTTTTTTTTTAATGTTAAAGTACAATGCTACAATAACCAAATGCAATTCATACTGCATTTAGGGAAATGTAGGTCAATTGACTTGGTGAATCTTATTTATGTAGTGACTCATGAACCCTAGTATATTAAATGAAATTTCATGAAACCCAAGTTATGCAATTAATTTGCAGATAATCATGTTTGTTAAAATACAATATTGAAATATTCCCTAATTTTTAAAACTAGGATTATGTCATGGCTTTTTAAATTCAGAAAAAGAAATTCTAAAAGCATTATATGAAGTTTCCACGGGAAATGAATCTACTCACACATAAGAAATTAATTATTGCTACATCTGTATTATAAAATGTGAGATATAAAAGCCTTAAAGAGTTGTTCAACTAAGTATATTTTTTTCAATAGATGTTAAACATTGGCTGTCTCAACTTGTAGTTACCATTACAAATGTTCAATTTATAAACATAAATTTCAAGCATTTCCTTTTGTTCCCAGGTTGTTAACAAAGCTTCAGGGATACAAGAAAGTACATACAATAAGGACTATCTGGTACATACGATGGGAACATTTTTTCCTGAAGATTCAAAAGTGATATGAAAACCAATGAAAAGCATCCTTCTACTGTGACGCATTCCCTCCAGAAGTCTTACAAAAATTATGCTATTGAATAATGTAAACATAAGTGTCAGGTTGCATCTAGAGTAACAGACCACACATTATGGAAGAACTTACAAGAAAAGATTGCCAAATTTCTGATCTGCTACTGATTAGCAGAAGAATGTTATGCATTTGTTCCCAGTTGTAATCTAACCTTCGTGCATATTCAAAAGCAGGATTATATGTACATAGTAACAATAACCTTCACGCTTCTTTACACACTTCCTTTAGTAATATGGGTCCTAATGAAGAGAATTTCAGGAAGCTGGCAAATTCCGTATAATTCCACTACACAAAAAAATCCCCCAAAACCTAGATTTCAAAAGAACAAATTTGTTATAAATCAGAGTTCATATTGGTCCTTGACCACAACATAATAATAAACAAGGTACTCATCATTTTACATTGTGTAATACTTGGAATGCCGTATTTCCTTCACATACTTATGTTTTACTAATGTGCCTTTTTAAAATGTATGAAGGATTTTTGCTTTGTAGTTCATATTTATATGGCTTTCCTAGAAGAGCACAGAATACCATACTGAATGCCTATTGTGCAGAAATAACCCTGAAGGCTGTATCATAGCACTATGCAGGAGAAAACCCTTACCAATTTTTCATCAACTGTGATGAGTTGCGTGTCTTGAGTTTGGTTCTGTGCCAGCCGCCATGTGGAAGTGCTCAGTGACCTGCGGTGCAAGACTCGAAGTTAAAAAATGATTCATGCAATGAGAAAATAGAGGCAGACAAATCTTACATAAACAAGTTACTTTAACAATATCCGTCTTGTAAAAAAAATTGAAGAGGGAGAGATGAGGGCACAAAAATCCTTTTTCTCCCCAATTAGTTCTGTCTGCTGAGTTTTTGGCAGACTCCCACTTAGCAGTTCACAACAGGCTGCACTTTATGTCAGCCTACAGGCTCTCTGTCACAGAGAGACTGCCAGTGGCAAGGACTGTACTGCTCTATATGAATGTACAGTAGCTGGTTTGTCACGAACAGACAGAAAAATACAAGGCTGCTGCAAGCATTCTGGAACTCTGATCCTTAAAATGATGGCATCAGAGGAAAAAAATCCTAAATCTATTTGTAATGGTAAAGCGCCCGTTCTACACTTTAATGACAAAATATCACCGAATTAAAAAGAAAAAACAACCTAAACTGATAATTCAGACAAAAATTTCTGGTTTTGAATAGGTAAATCTCACAATTATTTTGCTTCATTTCTGTATCAGTATGGGTCAGATTATTAGCTTCCAAGAAATATGATTCACATTTTAGCACAATTATTAAACCTGTAAGGTACAGATGGGAACATGCAACCCAATCCCAGAACACTGAACTGAGAAATAAAGTTTGTCGTTAATTTTCAGTATGTCACTGATGTCAGGACTGGACCTTTTGAGCGCAAATCATCTTGGACAAAATAACTCAACAGCAAGTGAAACAAGCCAAACAGCACAACTCTCTAGTGTGCTTCATGTTTAATTAAGGTCATTTTAAACAAATGAGGCACAAAAGCACAAGAATATACAATATCAAACAGTAAGAAGGACTCAGCCACTTCAGTTTCAACTGTTCTTCAGAAGATAACTTAACTTGGGAAGTCAGACTTGCAGGTGCGAATAAAGACTTTGCCTACAGGGTCCTTAAAACTGTTCTAGCAATTTAACACTATTGATAATAGCTATCTAATTTTTGAAGAAACTAGCTGTGTACTATAAGCAGCTTTAAAATTGCCACATTTTCTAAAAGCAGAATTACAGAAAACTTGCAATACTATCATCTGAACCAAAATGACCTATAAATGTTAAACCATCAGTAATTTTAAAGGTGTACCAGGACTAGATAACTTGCACACAGTCATTCAAAAAATGTCGAATTAAAAAAGCATATCTTCAATAGCATTCTACTAAGTCGTCAGAAGATGGAAATTGCAATCAGGGTACAGCCCATATAACACATTCATCTACCCATGTCTTCTAATCTTCAGATCCTGCTCCAATCTTTGTTGAATCTAGTGAGAATGCATTTGAAAATATGAACTTCATCAATGAAATATAATCACTCGTAATACAAGTAATAACAGAATAGCGGTACTGCATTTAACACATTACCTCAATGAACATTAAATTTTCAGAAAATATTACAGAGATAAAGTTTTAAAAGGTGAACCCTACACTAGGAAGCAATTAAAATTAGTAGATAGCAAGCCGCATGAATCTTTTAAAACTAAGTAAGTGGAATAAAGTTCAGTTCAGTAATATTTCAAATGCAGATTTCAACAAATCTATACTTCTAACACAAATTGCATTCAGCTACATTACATTTGATCTGTCATTATCAACAACAAAAAGGCTCCACATAGTGAAAAATGAACTCAAGAGCCAACTTGTCACCCAACTTTGTGACATGGACACATCTAATTCCTATTCAAACTGACAGAATTTGTCTGTAAGGGTACTTAGGTGAAAAAGATCAAGTTTTCAGAGAAGCAAGGGAGCACAAGAATTTCACAAACATACAGATGATGAATATTCTGTGCAAAATCTCTGGACTATCATGACAATTATGCATCAGTCCCATATTGCTTCTAGTGCAACAAAGCTGTCATTTTTAATTTGTAAATAAAAGCAAAGCCTTAATAAAAACAGGGAAGATTGTTACCACAACATGCTATAAAGGAATGGCTACTAGATAGTCCTTCTTCAAAAACACACCCAAGGAGAACTTATCCTAAAAGTTGCTTACATAGCACCACAATACTCAAGTTCCAAAGGCAGGCAGCTTAAGCCACATAATTTTCAACCTTAAACAAGGCAAAATATTTTACAGAAAAATGAGTTTCAACTGCATCTCCACTTCCTTCCCAAAATTTTAGCATCAGAGTAGTATTCTGCAGTTACTCTAGACCTTCACATGATGTTCTGTTCCCTGTACTACTTTACCTATGGTCAGAGAAGCATATTGGGTTATGCACTCAAATTGATTCTTTCTGGATAGAAAAGTAATCCAAGATAGGAATCAAGAAGTTCTCTGAACCTTACTCATACACATATCAGCCCTTGCTGATAAATAAAATATATAAAGGACTAAATGTGTTAGAATTTGAGTAATTATGCTGATCAGAGTCACACTTTTTTCTTGTAATATAAATGTAATGAGTAAAATTTAGCATATTTCAGTTTGAGTTGGGGGGGTTAATTTGGAAAGGTATCAATTGGTTTTGAAAAGCATAACACCCTTCTAAATGATTTACACTCAGCATTATGTCATTTGACTTAGGTTCTACTCAGGTGATTGTTCAGTTGAAAATTCTACCTTTGCAGAAGAAAGGGCAAAAAGATTTCATACTATTATAGTTAAGAGCTTATTACAGTTAGAACAGACACTTGTAGAAATCTAATCAGACTTTAAAAGTCACTCTCTGAGCAGTTTTTTGCGCAAGGCATCTCTGTCAACTGGGATAAATTGCAAGGCATCAGACATTACGGATTTCTATCATGTTTTAACTCTTCTTCTACAAAAGCAGATAAATGGTTTATTAACCTAGATCAGCTTCTGCTCCTCCTCTTCATTTTTAAAATGTGCCTTTTTTATAGTACACAATTTTAAAAAGATCTATCATTGGAATTTGCAGTCTTCTATGGATTCCTCATACTCAGCCTTCTCTCCATCCCTGGATTACTATGAGTTAGAAAGAATATACTTTTCTTAAGAACTTTCTATTTGAAAATTGTTTGAAAATAGATATTTAGAATAAACTAGGAATTCAAAATGTAAGTCCATGGCAGTCTTTCACTGTAAGAACATAAACAACGCCAGTTTCCCTTTAAAGATGATAGGCTGTTGATATTTCCATTTGTTGGTTCTTTCACAGAGCATGGAGCTTAGAAAGTACTGCAACTTTGAGATATCAGGTGATCTAAAATACTACTATTTAAATGTTAATAGAAAGCATTACTTAATTCCCAAAGCACTTGTTTAATTTCAAACAAGTTTCACTGCAAATTTGTCCCTAATGTTAGGCACTTAACTGAAGAGACAAGTAAACAAATCTTCTCAAACCTCTCTTCTCAAACTTGCACAATGTTAACTATCATTATGTCATTTAAATTTCCCCTTAGAAATCATATAACTTTGACAACACCATTTTTCCTATTTTACCTTCAAAGTAAATGAATGTACTATCTAAATCATTTATATGACTACTCTGTTTAAATCTTTTATGCCATCCACACTACTGAAGTCATTCTCACTAAATTTCCAATTAATACTTGCCTCTGCCTACATATGCTCTGACCCTTAGTGGCTTTTAATTGTGTCAGATGTACTTGCAGAAGTATAAAATACACTTCTTTTTACAGTTCCATCCTCACGTAGCTCCCCTCCTTTCCTCCACCACTAGCCTCTAGAAAGGTAATCTGCTTTCCTCCTCTCTCTCTGTAAGCATTATGTCTATCTTTGGCTTCACTTCATCCCACTTTACTTTTTCTTGGATGCTTATGCATTCCCCCCCCACCACCACCTAAACACTCAGGACTGAGGTCTTAGGAGCAAAAAATTACGTTTCTTATCCTGTTCTTACCACTGATTTAAAACTATTGCACTACAAAAATATTTTAAATAATGATAAATAGACCAGCAATATAATTCTAAAGTACAGAAACTATACAGACATTTTTTGACCTAACACCTAACAGTAATAAGCCTTTCTATCTTCAGGTTTGTTGATATCCCATTCAACATACAGACCAAACCACCTCTCCAGTTTTCATCTAATATGCAAAGTATCATGGGACTCCAAGCTTACTAAACCTTTGCTATGGATTTGCCATAATATTTTTCTTATAGTGAGCTCCCCTATGATGTACAAACAATGCAAACCCAGGTTTTATTAGGATCATTAGCCTTCTAAAACAAGCAAACAAAAAGAATGAATTGGTCAGAAAAAGTAAAGTAAGTTTTATAAAAAACATCACCCCTGTACATCATGATCTAGTAGGGAGGTCCTTTCCCAAAAGCTTAGTTTGAGGCTAATCCACTCCGTGGCTTCCTGGATTGTAGCAAAACCCTGCACTAACCTGCATCTAAATTGTTTCTCTTTCTGCAGACAAGGAGGGCAGGCTATGTGGCAGGCTAAGATTCTAGACTTAAAACAGCAGACACTCAGAGTTAAATTTTCCTCCTGCTGAAGTCTGTCTTTCTGTGCCTCTTCCTTCATATATATCTGGCATTACACTCCCTCCTTCCCCAGTGTACTCCTCTTAAAGGAACATAGCTTTCTTGTTTGCTCTTTATACATCAGTCTGTCACACAAATAAGGAGGAATCTTTGTGTCTCCACAAATATGGCTAACAGCATCTTTTGCTGCCAATGGAAACTACCACTCAAAGCAGTCAGTGTGTTGTTTGGTTTATAATTACAAAAGAGGTACTTTCTCCCCTCCCCACTCCAGCACTGTGTTGAATACTGTAAACTCTTTAAACTTGATTTATACATTCCACTATAATCATTTTACATTATCAGCATCTAATGAACTCATTAGCTCAGTTGGTTAGAGTGGTGCTGCTAATGCCAAGGTTGTGGGTTCAATCCCCATATGGGCTACCAAGGGTTGGACTAGATGATCTCCAGAGATCCAACCTTACCATTCTATGATTCTATGATTATTATCATTTCATTATAATAATTTGAACAGTTCACCTAAAATTGTATTATAAAAAATTGTATTTTGTCTTTAACATCAATCTAATTACAGTTCAGCTTTGGCATGAACTTTGCTTTAATAGCTACTTTGCATCTATACATTTTAATTACATTTTTGGACTTCAGTCTTATTTACAAAGGGTTAAATCACTTTTTCTTCCATAATACACATTTCTTAAGAAAGATGTTGTAAGAGCTGAACTTTACATCCAGACTGGGTTATATCTACTATTTGTTGTTTTAGAATACCACAGTAAACTTAGATTTCTTTTCAAATGAATAGCAAGACAAGGATGGAAACCCAGGAAAGAGTACACTATGTGTTCTTCTTGTTAAATATTTGTAAAAATATCAACACATTAGTTCAGTAAGGGTGAATGAATGAATGGCGAATGCTGCACTACACAATCTGAATTTCTGTACTCAAAGATTTTTGTACGTTTTGTGTATTTTGGAACAACAAATTATGTGATCAACCAAATGTGTGTCTTCCACTGGAAAAAGTACTCCCTTTTCACAGTCAGTTGTTGTTCTTAGCATAGTCACAAATAGCTTCTGCATCTCTGCTACAGAAAAGGAGAGGTCCATTAAGAAGCCATTTGAAATTCTCCAATCCTAGCTACACCATTTACACTACTTTCCGTTCTCCTGACTATCTTATCCCATGATAAGGGAATAGTAGAGTTCCCCATTTCCAGGGACCTTCTTGTGTGTCTCCTCTTCTCTTCTTAAATAAACTGTAGAGGCCCCAGCAATGTTGACCCCATTAAGCAGTTCTGCTGAACAGGAGAAATCTGTCAAAAACGGACAGCAAGTCTTTTGTGATATTTGGATGAAGACCTCTTTTGTGATATTTGGATGAAGACTTCAAAATGCAATTCAATCATTAAGCTTGAAAAATATTAACAATAGTTTTTATAGACATACTAGAAAATTAAGGCATCTGGCCTAAATATTTATCTTGACAATTTTGGATGTCTGTATTCAATTTCTAAAATTCAACAAACTTGAAGTTCTAAAATTTCTGCTAAATAACCTATGCTTACTCCTATTTGATATTGTTTATTTAACTATATAAGCAGAAAAAGTAACTGATATTGTACTGAAGGATGTGACTGATACAGAACTTGTGGAAATGTAACGAAGAATTCTCCTGAAACCTAATGGAAGGTGAAAAGCAGCCATGTTTAAGAGGCATGAATTTGCTTCCAAGAAGAACAACATTGCTACTGGCACATTACACAGCGCTCAGATGCAAAAGACTTGTACTTATGTGATCTAATCTAGTAGTTAAGATTGAACTCATTGCAAAAAAAACAAAACAAAACAAAAAAACCCACCCTATTTAACCTCTGTATGCAACATATCCAACTGTTCAATCTATTAGCACCCCCTTTTGGTCAATTGTTGGAGATATGTTAAAGAAAATTAGCTGTCACAGCACCAGTAATCAGATCACAACAGAGGTGAAAAAAATTCTTAAAAAAAAAGTCATGAAACATGAAGGTACTCATTAAAAATAAGTCTAAGTGGAGCTTTTGATACATGATCCTGAACAACCACAGCACCAATCCATACACGTATATGCAGAATTCAGTACTGAACCCTCTGATATATAATACAGATAATCATTCTTGGAAAACCAACTTTTTTTTAATATTATGGCATTTAACAGGAAAGCTTTATAGTATATAGCCACCATAAAAACACTGAAATTCTGAACAAAAATGAACAATATGGAAAAAACTGTCAGCTCAGAACTTCCATAACATCCAACCTAGTCACATACTGCAATTAAGTAGACTAAAAACAAATTAGTATAATATTCTTTCAGCTAAAATAAAGACATTAATGATTGTCTGCTCTATCACATTAGATATGGTACAGATCATGGTATTCAGCCCCAAAATAATGCATTTTTGTACAGAAAGCTTCTGAAGTTGAACTTGTGGGAAATGATCTTCAATAAGTAGCATAATACTTACTTGGTAGTAGATTTACTATTGTAAAACTCTAATTAAAGTGACCATGACTTATCAGAATCACAGACATTATGTTGGGATGTTGTAAGAACAAGAAATATATTGTAGTATAAATAAAACAAAACACGCACGTTTATAATGCCCAACAGTGTATGTGGATACCAGGTAGTATCATGTAGTTCTATTTTATGGTATGAACTGCATGAATAGCTTTTGGGTTTGGAGGACAGGCAAGTTCCCCATTTATAAATAGTTACATTCTCAGACAACACTGGCATATCATAATTTTTTCCTTGCCTGAAAAATGATGCTAAATGATAAACACAGTAAATTATGTTTCTGAATGGATGAAAGGAATACCGACTTATTTAATCTAAACTATTGAATTTTCTCTTTTAAGTGGCAAAAAAAATTGAAATAGAAACATTATATAAACACTGCTTCTACCTGTTAAAAAGCTCATATACAAAAAAAAATATATATATATATGCCAGGTGTGGGTTTGGAGAGAGGGGCAGGGACTGGCTGTGCTTTTCTGTTAGGCAAGGCTGCATTATGAAATCAAGCACTAGTCATCTAAATGTACTAAACAAACAAAACTTTCAGCATTTGACTTGTGGCTTGTAACTTGGCATCATTTTTCAAAGCCAAATGTTAAGTTCTTCTGCCTTTAGAATCCAACTCATGTAATATTTTTAAGTATTGTTTTTTTTAAGTAGCAAACAGTCAAATTTTAGTACTTTAATTAGCCCATGGATAGAGAAATGCTAGTGGCATGTCTGCGAACAGCCAGTTGAACCACAGTACCATGCAAACAAACACAAGTCTACTCCCTCTACAACTACATTAGGACCAGAGCAGCATGGCCACTTCCATGCTAAGAAGAGCCTTAGTTAAGTCCTGAAGACAAAAGTCAGTTCTGTGCAGAAACACAGTTCAGCCTGTGTCGCCCACCACCAGTCTCCCTCATTAAAATAGCTTGCCAGGGCCAACAAGGAGAGGAAGCTTAGCTCTGACTTACTGCCAGGCCTGCACTGTCCCTGACTCAAACAGGGCCCATTTAAACTGTCCTCTAGTCAGCTCATTAAGCTGACACCACTTGAAACGCAACGAAGAACAGTAAGGACTTCAGGAGACTCAGCAATGGTCAAATAACAAGCACAGGCGAAGCCCAGCCTGCTCCTGCAGAGCCACCCAAGTATCTGCAGTATGCTCTTGAGCACTCTGCTTTATAGAAGAATTAATTAGATGGGTACCTGCACACTGCAAGTCCAATGAAAATAGCTCGAGTTGAGGAATGCACTGAGCAAGACCACAGAAAGCTTACTTGAGCTCATTTCAGCACCTGAGCAAATGAAGTTTCCTGCTCTTGAACTAGCTCTAATAAGGCCAAAACCCACACCACACTGTTTCTCAGTCACCTTGAACACAAATTCTGTTCTTACTTGAAACTAGACTAGTGCATTCTGAACAAAGTCACCCAAGTGCTTCTAGACCCCAGTATCCAAAGCATGCCAGCTGCTTACAAAAGACAGCAGGGAATGGATCCAAAACACTTTTCAAGAGAGGAGCTTATTATATTAAGACTAAAAGAACCCAAGATCATTTAAAAGTTTTTGTAGTAGGGGCATAAGATTCATTATGTAAGGACATTTGGCGTATTACTTTATTCAGCAATAGAGTAATCATAAGACGTCCAGTTGTCAGGTGACAGAGCAGCTCTGAACTACGGCCATCTGTTACACAGTTGCTGATCAGCAATTTCATTACATGCTACTCTCTAAACCAGAAGACTTAATCCTAGATATTAACCTCAGATCACAATCCTAGGATGGCAGATTCCCTGTGGATCAATGGAAATCTCTTGGGGCAAGTCAGTTGGAAGGCAAATAATACTAAAGAAAAGCTGACAAGGCCATATCAACTATCAACTGAATTTCACAGTATCTAGTTAGGAAGCCTAATAAAACTAAAAAGGAAGAGGGAAAAGTTGTGTAGGGAGTAAAGACAAAAATACACAGGTGACATATTTGCTCTGTCTGTGCTTTCTAAATGTCAAACTTCCCCCCACACATCCACATTCAGGCATTCATATAACTAGACAATAACTAAAAACTGTGCTCTCTTTATAAAAACAAGAACAAAAGTCAAAGGGTTTAATTCCAAAACTGTGAGGAATGAAGCTAATGTTCCACAATCCACCTCTGTCTTAGGGAAATCTATGCATTTTGAATAAGGGCATTTGAATTATGTAAAATTAAAAAAAAACGCAAACACACAGAAATCTTCACTCAAATGTTTTAGGACACAGTACAGTCCTGTATTCCATCCCTATCCTTTCCTCTTGATTTAGTATTCCTATTTGATTGAGCTTAGAGGTTTAAGTAATACACATTCTATTAATCTCAAGGTACTGACAACATCTACAAAACAATGGCATATAAATTAAGGCAACTTCTTTCTTATTTTAATGCCCTCAAACATTTCAGCTGTAAATTATTTAACTAACCTGAAGTAGAAAATCTCTTAAAGTGTTATTGAAAAATTACATCTTGGTGTACATCTTGGTTACTAACAGTTCACAAAAGAACTCAATGCATCTATTTGAGCAAGCCTCAATTGTTGGGCAGCTATGAAAAAATTTAAGAGCTATCTCCTCATTTCTGCTTGTAATACTTTATAAAAATCAGTTAGAGACAGCCAAATGCCTCACAAATGGAATACAACATGTAGAAGAAAGTCACTTTCCAGATCTGTATGCTCTCAGTGCTTGTTCTAGAAGGGAATGGCTAATATTATTGGGAATGCTTTTATCTCATTACCTTTGTCTTGCCCGAGCCATTTTCCTCTCTTCAATTTCCTTCCTGATGTTCTGCTTTTGCCTTTAACTCCACTTCAAACTGCTACCATTCCAGCATTACCATCTGCCTTAGCTACTCTCCATTATATCATACACCTTAATTACACCACAGCCCATTTTTAATTCTTCTGTCTGTCCACATTATTCTTTTGTTGACTTATTCCCAAATCCTGCATTTTACATACCTCTGAGTGGAACAACCTATGTTATTTCAATATTCTTTACCTAATGAGTTATATTAGGAGCAAATGCACCAATGGTACAATCTTATACACATGAATAATTATCATTTGAGTTTTCAAGTCAATTTAACAGCCTGAACTCTGTCAGACCACATGTCAGGACTCTGAAGGCACTAACAGGCCTTACCCTCCCAACAACCTCACCCAGGGGTTCCATCAACTCACCCTCTGCCTGTGGCTCAGGAGCTTCATTTAAGGAGCTAAGGGGCTAAGACTAAGTCTTCAGTCTTTGCCTGTACTAGGTCATTAAGCGTATCTATCTCCTGCCTGGATCCCTTAGGTAGATATTGTAGCTTGACTCCAGTCTTGTTCTGACCCTGCCATCTGGAACGACTCTGGACTCATCGTATACCTTGTCTCCAATCCTGTCTCTTGTTCTGTCTCCTTTCGCTTTTGGACTCTGTAGATAGACTCTGTACGTGGTTCATCATTTTGCTTTGCCTGCGACTGTGCTTATAGACCCTACTGCCAGCATCCAGCTCTGCCCATGTTTAGATGCTGTGAAACTCTAAGAAGATTGCTCCTGCTGAGGTCACCCTCAGCTCCCAACTGAGCTTCAAGAGCAGCTCCCGGCCACCACACTTGTTGTTAATTCCTATTAGATTCAATTTCATCAAGTACTTGCTGTATATTTGCATTTGTTTTTTAGTTTTGTTACTTTGCAATCAAACCATAACTTAATATTTTTTTACTGTCTCCATGTAATAACCAATTTTAAATCATGTATCTTTTAAAGAAATACTCATCTTGAAGTATTTTTTCTATTGTGGGCCTAAGTGATAATTAGCTTGTAAAATACACACTTACCTTTGGCTTGAAACAAGCGGCTGACTGCAGTGTAAGTGGCCTATTATCAGTGTTTCCAACTGCAGTCTTACAAAAATCATTATATCAAACGTTTAAAAGCTATTCTACATGCAAGTGAAAGTTAAAATTGTATGTAACCAGTTTATGCAAAAAAACAGTTTCTTCTACGAAGAAATATATAAAAATCTGCAGTCTTGGGACAGCAACTAGTGAGGGATAAATTATTGCGTGGTAAAAGATCATTTTCATGAAACTGTCAAATTACTGAAGTGAATTCTGTTTTGAAAATAGCTCATCTGCCCTGTTGTTTCATAAGTATCTTATCTTCTTTCCATTTACAGTGGTTTTATTATTTATTTCACACTAAACAAATATTATGGGAGAAATCATCTTTGAAAACAAGAATGACTTTATCAGCTACCATATTTGTATGTTCTCTTATTTATATACTAACCTTATCCTCCTCCCTAGTACTATTCTTTTGCCTTTGTAGTCTTTCTCCAGTCTTACTGAGTAGCTTACTCCATACTCTTTCTCTTCTGAGTAGCTGTTAGCTCTCTGAAAAGAGACTATCAGTCTTGCTGCTGCTCGCTCCTTCCTAAAGTAGGATAAACCCTTAAGGCAAAACTAGTGCTTAAGACACAAAGCTTTTTGTTCAATTCCAGTTCAGACAACATTCAGATTACTTGTCTCTTTCTGTTGTTAGGCACAATCAACACTGACCTACAACAGAACACAACTGCTGCAAAATTTCCCTTCAGATAACTTATGCAAAACACGCAAATACTCCTTGAATACACGTCAGACTAGTTAAAACTACTGCATGAAGATCAGCTCTATTTTTTTTCTTAATTTGAAAAGATGGTGGTTCTACAGTAGTAAGCCACTTGTTTATAGTTGGGTCTTTAAATAGCTAACGCGTCTCTAATTTTATAATCAAGAAGGGTATTTCTGAACATTAATAAGTTGTCTCAATCATTCCTATTCTCAAATACTGAAATATGAACTACTGAAATAGATGGAAATGGATGGAAATATATATACTGAAATGATGGAAATATATACTGAAATAGATGGAAATGAAGAAAAAAATTAAAAGAATTATTCTCTTCAATGAAATTTGACTTTGGACATTAATACAAATGGCGTCTCGAAAATGTCATAGGACACTATTTAGACTGATAGAAAATGATGATCAGAAAAAGTATACGCATGTTGAATATACACTCATAAAAGCAAGGTCTTCAATTATTTTATATAAAATACATCAAATCTGATTTTGAAAACATAACTAACTCATAAAATCTTCCATGTTAACACTACAAGAATAAACAGCTGCAAGAAGTGTTTGCCCACACACATTCTGGAGCTGCCTACAGTCTGTCTAGTTTAGTTAAAAGTTAATTTACTTCCTCAACATCAGACACAGGACAAGAGGAGACTAAGACAGACACAAATTACTACAGCTAGAAAGTGGCTGGTTAACAAATGGTACCTAAATATACCGTAATATCAAGAAGGAACAACTGCACTTTGAAACTCAGACAGAAGCACACAATTCATTTCTTAGGAAAAATTTGCCAGTCAGCTCCTAAAAAATACATCACTTCCTATTTTACAATCTGAATTGCACTGTTAAGAAAGTGATGTTAACTATTCAGCTTACCTGCTGCTAACCTAACAGTATCTCTTATTAGAAACAATAAACAGTGTAATCTCAAAACAGTTGTCATATCCTTTATAACACACTTGATTCTAAATTCTTACAAGAAAGAAAAATTTTTTAAAGTGTATTGAAATTTACTGCATCATTCTCACGAGAATGAAAATACATACATGGAAAAAATATAAAAATAAGCTCTAAAGGATTATACAAATTTACTGAAACTGTTAGTATAAAAGGGTTTTTTTAAAATACAGAAGCCAGAACAAACTTGAAAACTTTTTATGAGTAGGTTCAAGCTTCCCTGCTAACTACGTAAGCGCCTCAGTGTTCCAATACACGTAATTTTTCTTTCTTAAAACAGTCAACTTGTCGACAAAGGAAAATCAATAGCCACTGGGGAGGGGGATATCCTTCTTTTCAAATTTTCCTCAGAACACTGAAGTTTAATTTCAGGCTTTATGTTAAAAACAAAGAAAGAAAGAAAAAGGTGCACACAAACCTGATTCATTTTTAAAGAAGCATGAACGCACAGTTTGGGATGCAGGAAAATATCTGTACTCAAAGATCAGCACAAAGCATACTATAAAAGATTACATGCTACTCCCAAATAGAATTAAGTGGCAACCTTATTTACGTATCTCCAAAAATTTACCTTATGCAGAACACTATTTTTAAAGTCCATAGATCCATTAAAAAAAAAGTGACAGACACAGTTACAAGTTTGTGGATGATTAGAAATTATTAGTACACTAAATAGATACATCCAGAGGGTAAGTTATACAAAGACATCAGAAAAAAAAATGTTCAAAAACGAGAATGCAGCTGAAAGTTTTAAGGGATTGTCTAAATTGACTATAAAAAGTGTTTTCATTCTTACTATTCCTCAACATTTACTTAACATACCAATGAGAGAGATTACCCACAGTGTCAAGGGAGAGACCTATATCAATACACAGGTCTAATAACTCCTACTGCTGATTTGATCTGCACTTACTCCCCTCCCCAAAATATTCAATACTGTTTTCAGTTGTGATTAGTTGTGAGTGAAAGGCCACGGAAGAATGCTTTTGAGATAGATGATATTAATTAAATTTTGAGATTATGTCTAACAAGTCATAGAAAAAATACATTTCTTTCAAACTTAAACATACCACATATTTGGTATTAAGCAATACTGACACAAAAGTATTTTTTAAAACCAAAAGAAGTGTAATTTTCAAATTCAGTGTCAGAACCTAGTTTAAACTGTTTAGTCAACTAAGGAAAAAGATTATGTCTTTTTGATTTAGACTATAAGTGATATATAAGCTAATGAACTTCAGTCTTCAGTTCTACCAAAGTCACCCCTATTCTTTAAATTTTCAAATCTGTAGACTTAGAAGAAGAATTATTCTAGAATGCAATAATGCTTTTTCAAAGATAGGCCAAACTCTAGGTAAGTGACCAGCAGTTCTCAGCCCAAAACTACTAGTTGCCAGAGGCTGGTGAGAAAACCTTTCAGTTGTTTTAAGCGCAGATGTGAGCACACAGCTTATTTACTAAAATTATCTTTCAATACAAGCATACCTTAAACATCTTTGTAATTATCTTCATTAAACCTTCTCTAGCTAAAAATGTTATCTGTCATCCACTCCATTTGGGTATTTTAGGTTTCCAATTCCAAACGAGAAGGAACCAGCTGCAATTAAAGTAAGTCGGTCTAAGTTACATGCCCAACAACAAACAGCAATTTAAGAAGCCTCATCAGGAACATTTTGTTGTCATCACCTCCTGCTCTGTTTATTCATTTTTCTGCAATTACATTAGAAAGACAGACATTTCCAGAGCAACACATCTCTCCCTCCCCCCGCTTCTCAAACATTGGCTGTTCCAACCTCTTTTCCCCTTCTGAACTCTCTTACTTTCACTCCTTTTACCTGCCCTATTCCTGACCTAGACTGACAGTGAGGCTGCCTGAACTTTAAGAAACATTATGGAAATCCCACATAACACTAACTATAAGAATGATCTTCATCTTAGCTCACTAGAAGACAGATGTTGTGCATTAAAAGAATGCTAAACTATACAACACACTATTTTTCACTTTTTCAGTTCTCAAATCCTAGGTTCTCCATATTCCAACAGAATCAAATATTTTTCTCAGCTGAGACAGAAATCCTCATTTTGACAGCAACATTCTAATGTTCCAGCGTTTCTTTACACCTAACATTTTCTTCTTTTCAAAGCTTCTTCTTTCCATTTGAAGGGAGACAAGGAGCAGTCTTGCATCTTATTGCCCATAAAGCCAAATAGGGAAACCAAAAGCAATGAAACAAAAGCATCATTCTGATTCAGCAGAGACACTATGACCTAGTAATAAAGATGTATATCCATGAACAACACATCAGTCATGAACTAACCAATATGCTTTTCGCCTCAGTCAGATCTTGCATGACCAAAACAAGTAAGGATGAACTAGCAATCTGAGATCCTACATAAAGTACTGTAAAAGGACTCAAGTTGCACTACCTGTCAGAAATCTCCTCCTTGCTCCTTCAAAGCATGCAAAACTGATGGAGCAAAAGGTCCTTTCTTCATAAGGAGCAAAGACCAGATCATTGTTCAAGAGACAAGTGACAATAAAAACATAACCACTAGCCATGTTTTCAGTCAGAGTGACTTGCAAGATTTGGCTGCTAGATCCTCTCTTATCCACACAGTCATTATTTGAACAGTGCAGATAAGTTAAAGAGCATGTGTGTTAAATGACTTGCACACTGAAGTATACAGAACATTTACTTCCCCCAAACTACTGCTTCAGCCCATCTGCAAGTTCAGACCAACACTGATACCTGGAGTATTGTTTTTGTACTTATTAACTGGAAGAACTGCAGTGCATTTCATCTCTTTCTCCCGTTGCTATGTTGGTTTGTCTTGCCACATCTTCCACCTTGAATCTGTTCCATAGCTCCATGTCATTCCAAGAATCTAACGCCTAAATAAATCCTTAGAGCTTTACTCTGCATTTCAGTTTACAGTTGTACTATTGTGTATTGGTATAATCTGATTCAACACTGTACTTCGTTTGATATATATTTAAAAAAATAAAATGACTGTAAAATTCAAGATGAATGTATATTTTAGAAGTTTTTCCCACTATAAACAACCAAAATGAAACTATGCATAAAAACCACTTATACAGCAAGGGCAAGCCCTTCTTAAAGAATTTTTCCCCTTGTCTTCAAATTTTAATCCAGATTGTGACTTCAAACGCAATTATCCACTGAAATTAATTACAATGAAGTTCAATGCTGCAGAATTTCACAGAAACACAAAATAGTTGGAAGAGAGTTCTGGAGATCATCTGGTCCAACCTCTTTGGTTGGATTAATACCATTTTGAAGAAAAAAAAATAACATAAAAAAGGAGATAAGTTTATTTGATGAAAAAAACGTTTTTTTGAAATTTTAATAAATGTATTCTCTATTCCTAGCAAAAGAGCAAGACAGACATTGAACAGTTTGCTGGGCTTCTTTTCCAAGTCCTTTATTTCCCCACAAAATTTCACCCCCTCCTTTTTTTTAAGCAAACTTGCTTGCTAACACACACGTCAACTGAAGAATAAGATTTAAATGGCATTCCAGATTTCCTCATTCTCTTAAAAATATGGCATGAATTGAGTAACAGGGTTCCTACTACACAAATATCCAGAATTCTTTACTTTCCTAACCTCAGATGTCCATTTACGATGAACTAGCAAAACATTTGTGCTTGCACTCAGACTCTTTATAACAGAATTACAATATGCAAGCAATACATTTTAAAGAAGCATCATCCATCACTGAAAAGTGACAAGAATAATCCATTATTATGAAATGTAGGGACTACATGCCCAGATATTACAACTGCAAAATATGCTGCTTCTGCAATAGAAATTCATTTTTTTGTATCCCGATTGCAATATCTCAGGAAACAAAGTCATTCTAAGAACTACTAAGCATTTTTGGAATGAATGGCCGATTTTCAGATTTAATAGAAATTTGCTTGTTCTTCAAAATACAATTACAAATTCTCTTTTCCCAACTCCACCTACCCAGATTCTATAATGCAAAGTGACAATGCAACCTTTCCCAAGATGAAGACATTTATATCTGTTTGTTTCCTATTCACATGAATCTTGTAGGAATTTAACTGCATTGTTTAAATTACACCCTTTAATCAAATTTTGGATCATAAAATTGGAAGTAATTGGGTAGGACAGATGAACAAGGTGCCTCTTTCTTCCTGAAGAGGCTGAACTTGGAAAAGCTTGGCAAAGCATGTTTCATACTTTCAACCTTCTCAAATCTGGACAAATCTTACAACACAAAAGTGTTATTCTCCCAAACTGTGACCTAAGCAACGTACAGAATGTCGAACTGCCTATCAGATCAGCTCAAGCCACTTCCTCACAATCTATTTGTCTCACCATAACCAGATGAATGGTAGACTCAAGTGAGTGCTGCTTCAGTTCAGAGTTGGGCACTCTGAACTTCCTTCCTAAAGGTACCAGAAATACTGCTGCACACTCTGTTAACTCAGGGCTGAATATTTACTTCCTCTTTGCGTTTACAGTCATCTGCTCAAAATCATCAAGCAACTTGAGCAAGCATATTTTAAAGTGCTTAAACATCCACTGGTAAATGTAACCTTTTCCTTGGAGAAAGTCATAATATCAGTAAGAATCAGATATAACTCAGGAAATCAGAGTAGACTCTCTCTTGTAACTACTGAAGAGTGACCTCAGGAAGTTTTCAAAAATCAGAAGGAAGCCATATTACTCTGTAATTGAAATTCCAAAAATCAGAGAACTATCAGAAGTCTGACAGACAAAAAACTGCAAACCCCACTACAAATAAAACCACTGCTTGAAAGTTTAAACTTTAATTTCACAGTGCTCAAACAGTAAGTTACATTGCTCCAGTATCATAATTTAGGCAAACAAGATGAATCTTTAATCTAGCAATGCCATATCAAACTAGACCCAAACCTTATTTTGAAACTGAATAAACAAAAGTGCTAAGGTGACAGAAAATTCACCCAAATGCCCTCACTGTTGACCCCTCCAGCATCTTATTTGGTCATCTCTGAACTGCAGCATTACATTTTATTCCTGGTAATTCTAACTAGACATGAATCCTAAAGTAAACATAGATGTTCTTATTTAGCATGTATGTATAGTACATTCTTTCTGTAGATTGAAAAATATATATGGATTACTCCCATATTTAAAGAGATAGAAAAAAATTGTATTACTATACTTTAAAATTGCTGTAACAAAGAAGCTACTTGTATCAAATATATCTGTCAAAATGCTTCCTGAAAGGAAACCAAGATTGCAAGATCTGTAAACCTGGGTAAATCACAGTAAACTCTATTGAACTATATTTTTTTCTCCTGACAAGAAGAAAAGGGAGTCTGACAAATGCCTCACCCCTGTGACACGCACAGAAGAGAGCACATGCACACATCTTCAGAGTCAGCCTCATAGCCTCTGAAAGCAGAGGCTATGAACACATCTTGGAGAGAAAAAGAGGAGGAGAAGGGACAGGGCACGGAAGAGGGCAAAGGGAGAAGGGGAACGGTCCTCCGGGAAGACGGTGGTGCTGGAAGGAGCCACCGCCCTCCTCCGCGGAGCGGCCGAGCACTGCCCGCCGACGCCGGGCACGGCGCGGCTTGTTCGCGGTTCCGAGCAGCTCCGGGCCTGCGGGCGCCGCAAGGACGCCGGGCGGGCGGCCACCGCGGGGAGGAAAGCGCAGAGAGGGGCGGGCCGCTGGCACGGGCGCTCGGAGCAGGGCTCGGCGAGCGCCCGCTGGCAGCGCGGCCCTGTCCCCGCGGGCGGCGGGGCCATGCGCGGCGCCCCAAGCGCCCGGCGCCGCAGCCCCAGGCCCGGGTCGGGCTCCTCGCACGGGCCGCCGCGGGCCGCAGCTGCCGGGCTGCGCCCTGCCGCGGGGCCGCCCGGCGGGACGGCGGCGCGCCCGGGGTCCCCGTTACCTGGCCGGAGTCCGGCGGGCCGCGGCGGCCCCGCTCCCCGCAACAAGGCGCCGCAGAGCCGCTGACATTGAGAGCGCCGCCGCCATGACGGTTACCGCCGCCGCTGGGGAACGGCGGCGTCGCAGGGCCAAACCTCCTCCGCCCAGACAGGAAACGCGAAGGCGGCGAGCGGGAGAGGGGGGCGGAGGAAGGCGAGGGCGCGGCGGCGGCGTGCAGGTCCCCGGTGCCGGGAAGCGCCTGGGGCCGCCGGACGGGCCGGGCCGGGCCGGGCCGGGCCGGGCCGGGCGGGGGGCCGCGGGGCGGGCCCGGGCGCAGCCGCGCAGGCCGCGTGTCGCTGGGCCGCGGCCGCTGCCTCCCGCCGCGCCCAAACCTGTTCGGTGTCTGAGGCGGCACAAGCGCGGCAGGGCGCCGGAGCTGTGGCGGCGGCTTCTGTCCCTGCTCTCTCCCACCGCATTTCTCAGAGAAAACAGCACATTCCTTCGTACCCCCCCAATTGTTTATATATACACATATAGATAATACATATTTATATATATATATATATAGCCTTGATACATCTTTTTGCAGTAGCGTTGAAACACAGAAGCGTTTTTTAAACGTATTTCTCAGGTTTACAACATACCATACAAAATTCTCAGGTTCTCAATTCACTAAGACAAGTGTCTGCATTACTGTGGTACTTCTAGGAGCTCTGTGCTGATTTCGAAGCAGCTCTAGGCTCATTTCCTACGCTGGAACAAGCAACGCCAGTAAGACCACTGTTCTCTAAAAACGGAGTCATGTTTTTGACACTTAGACTGTGGAAATAAAAAAGGGAAATAAATAACAGTATTTATATGTGAGAAGCAGCACAATGCTGTGTTCTTATTTAAAGAAGACAGATCACTATAAATGAAAAGTGAAATACTACTGCGTTCAGTGCCAAAACTTCAAAAGACCTTCAGTTTCTGGGAAAACGTATAGTGCTAGAGCACTATGTTATAGTGGGATCTGTAATATCCTCGAGGACAGGAATGTTATTTATTTTTTTTTTTTTAAAAAACTGTATTCTTAAAATATATTAATTATTATTAAAATCTGTTCACATTTTGTAGAATGCTAAATTTTCAGCCTAATTCTTACTGGAAAATTTAAAAGTGTTTAAAAACTTGTTCAAAAAGTTGTGAAATTCCTACTAAAGGAGGTCAGTTCCATTTTGACTGTTTCAGAGTTGCTCTGGAGAAACTAGCTGATACTCTGTTTTGACAGTATAGTTTGACAGGCTCAGATACAAAAATCCTATAGAAGCAAGCAAATTCTACATTTTCCTACCCCAAACAAAGGAAGTGAGAAGCATAATAGTTCCAACAAAAAGTTAGTCTTTCAACAAATGTTTTCTGCAGTTATTGGATCAACCGAACTTTAATTTCTAATGAGAGCAAACAAGCATCAAACTTTATTTTGTATAATCTTGATTATATAATCCTGATTAAATGTCAGACTTAGAGCGATTATTTCACACTGTTTGTACTGGGCAAAGCTCACAAAACACTTTCTATATTTCTGAATTTGGGGGAAATTAAAGAAATACATTGTTTTTTCTTTCAGAACATAGCATTGTTGCAGAACAAAAATGAAAAATCATCCTGGGCAGCATAATACAAATATACATTAAGAACAATGGTTTGCAAATTTGATGCTTTAACAGTTAGGAATTTTTAAAATTCTTTTTTTCAATTATCAGTGAATATGATCCGAGTCAGATGTAGTAAGAAGGCTTTCCTATTACAGGAGTAACCTTGTATCTTGATGGACTGATGTGAAGAGGTGATATCATTTATTAAATATAGGTGGAAACCCACTCTGAACTTTGGAGCTCAAGCTTTTCTTCAAGTATTTTGAGAGACAGGCTTGAAAATCTTCTGCAAAGTTTTTCACATTTTTTTCTAATATATCAATTATCAGCCTAATAATGTATATTATCTCTCACTAGAAACAGTCCATCACATGCGTATAGACATAGTGCATATATTTCTCTGGAAATCCAAGTTTTTTTAGCCCTCTTTTTCAAGGACTTTTTTCTTGTAGCATGAATGATGTAAGATTGTAGGAACCATTCACACCAACTCAGACCTGCTTTGGCTAACCTAAACTTGTACCTTTTCTGATGCTTCAGCTAGGAGAAATCTCTTGTTTTGTCTCTTCATATGAGGGCAGTGGACTGGAAGCAGAGGAAGATTTTAGAGCTGTTGAAAGGCATCAGCAAGTGAAGAGTGGTTTGGTGAAGTTATGTGCTCTGGAGGGCCCAGCTGAAAACTTAGGTGCGTTGATAAAGTTTCCATCAGTTGCCAGATAATCATAGCTCAGCTGAAGGCTCTTGGGGTAGATCTAGCTTTTAGTATTTTTATATTTGGCATCTTTCACTGTTGGAGATGGAAAAGGGCAATTTGGGTAGCATGTGAATGCCTCTTGTGCCTCACATGGCTGAATTCTTTGAGCTCCTGCTACCTCTACTTGGAGTGGAGAGGAAGGGACTGAGGTAGCACACTGAACTGCCACTTTATTAACTGAAACCATAGAAGTGGGTGCCAAAATCAAGAGCTGGCTTTGGCAGCTGTGGAGGCTGATTGTCTGGTGCTAGATCATAGCAACTATAGGCTTGAGCATGTGCACATGATTGAATGTGGTGCTAATTGTTAGCACAGTCTCTGGAATGGTTTTGGCCCTGACCAATTAGCACTGTCCCGAACAATGTCTGAGCAGAGTCTGGGAACTAGCATGGGCCTGGGACTGTTCGTAATAAGCAGAGTGGATGAGGCCATTATTGGTTTTGGATTGTTTTTTTGGAGCAGGGGAGGAGAGAGGAAAGAGTTTAGCTCTATTGATGTGAGCTGTGCCACGTAAGCAGAGCTGCGTAAGGGGTAAAAAGGGTCCCTGGATTGTTTATTTACTCATATAAATGTAACCATAGTGTTTGTTGCTGAAGTATTGTTGTATAGTAGTCACAAATGCATGAGAGGCTATTTCAAGACAAATAACTCTCCAAAGACAGCATGTGTGGCAATTCCAAACACACAGTTTACCGTGAAATTAATATGCACCAACAGTCCCTTGCAGTCTGGTGCCTAAGAAAGGAAGAGAGATACTATTTCTAGCTTTAGAAATTTTTAATAGATTTAGAAACAGACCTGTGAGATATTCATACATAACTTTAAATTTGATATATAATGTTTTATGTGATTGACTTAAAATCACGTAAATGTATTCACATGTATAATGTACCATCTTTTTAAATCATTGTGTCTTAAACTAATCAATTTGCGTGTGTATGCACAGTCTTAGAAAATAGTGTTAAATGCTGTATACTAAAAATAATTCAATAAAAGTCAATTTTTGAGGTGACTGCAAAAGAGTCATTCTACATCCATACTTTCATGAAGGCTTAAACTTTTCATTCATAATTCTGGCTGCAAACTGGTCTTCTGTCACTGATATACTGTGAAACACTGTCCCTCAAGACTGAAACAGTTCATGTGCCAGCATTTATTGTGCTGTACAGTATGCTCACAGTTCCTATTGTCTAATTCTATGAGAAAGCTTATTAGCTTCACTATGAAGAATTAGTCATGTTTTCTTTTCACATATGTGAGTTGCACACATTGTGAGAATTTGAGAGGAAAATTTAACCTTCTACTTTTTTTTTTTTTTTTTTTTTTTTGCAAAAGTAAGCTTGTGCAAGCTTTACTCTATGTCCGAGCAAATCAATTCTGATACGAATAATTTTCTAGTCTCAAACAAACTGCGTTTAGCAGTGATAGCAAGATTCTACAGATAACTCCTTTATGTATCATTATAGTGAATTGTTGCATTTCATTCTAGATGATGTAGAAGAGCCGTATAGGGAGCAATATGGCTCCTGTCTCAAAGATCTCTACAGCTTAATGAGGTAAAGAACTGATGATGACTGGTAAAAAGGGGTACAGCATACTAGAAAACTGATTATACTGGTTATAACTGCATATTGTCAGCTCCATTTTGCTGTCGGTTTTATTGCTTTTACATATGGAAACTCATTTCAGTGCTTGATAACTCTCAGATCCTGACCTCTCTGACACCTAAGCTTGAAAGTAGCTTAATATGCACTGTTATTGCCAATAATTAATGTTTACAGGACTGGACCTTAGTCTAAAAATATACTAATTTTTAAGTTGGAAAATGTGTTTTATCTTTTTAAGAGCTCACTTTATAAGGAGTGACACTTTGGGTTCCATTTTATCCAAAATGATTTCTCTTGCTGATGAAATATCAGCTGCAGTTCTGCTTACACTTTTTTCCCCGAAACAAAGTTTCATTTTCAGTGAAGCAAAGAATATTTCTCCTAGATAGTCATTTTTAAAACTTACTTGGCTTTAGATGTCAGGATAAATTTAATGGGAGATTTTGTCCCAAATGCCAGTTTCTGCATTTAAAGTTAAGTGAACATAAAGACATGATATTTGGGGATTTTAGTGTTTACTTACATTCTGTATATGGCAGCTCGGTTGGTAAGGAAGATGACAGTACTCTTAAAGTCAATTTGATTGTATATGAAATTTAAAGTGCAGTTTGAGCTGTCTGGATTTAATTTTTCCTTCCCTCTCATATGGGGGAGTGAAACATCTCAGCTCATATAGGAGAAAAAAATTAAAACCAGGCAGCGCCAGCTCCATTGTAAGCTTCACATGCAGTCAAACAGCCTTACAGGGAAACTCCCCTTCCTGACTGCATTGCTGCCACTTGTGAACTACAATTAAAAAAAAAATCACTTTTTATACTCAATGCTTTCAGGCTAGACATTGACATGTGAACCAAAATCTTCTTTTTAACTATTGCCCGGGAGGCCACCAAAGAATCCCAGCTGACCCCCTGCCATCAGAGTGAGTGATGGTAGGCTGCTGGTGTTGCAGCTCACTTCCCTCAGGCTGCCACCCTGAGAGATCCCACCATCCACCATCGGTGTGAGTGACATTAGCCCACTGGGCTTTGAAAACACTTTTCAGGTCGGTCATCGCAGAGAGATAGCGTCCTTCACACACACCATCAGGGTGAGTGACGTCAGGCCACTGGGGTTTAAAATACAGACCCTCAGGCTTACTAAGCTGACACTGCTGAGAAAACTGCTTTTATTGTTTTACATCAGCAGGGACCTCTTTGTCTTTTTTTGTATTGTTTACTTAGAAGCCAGCCTTCCCCTCGCTGACTCCCACCCCAGACAATTATTAACATCTGTAGGATAATTTCTACTTTTTTCTTTTTTTTTTTTTTTTTTTTTTTTGAAACTGGAGGTAAAGCAGATTTTAGTCTTTGAGTTTTTATAGCCATCTGCTTTCTCATACTATTTCTGAAAGATTCTGGGTGTGCCTGAGTATTTGTAAGTGGAAGTGTCAGACTAATAAAAGGAAAGCAATTCTTAGCGATTCTGGTCCTTTTGGCAGTCCAGGTCAGATATGCCTTGATAGAAGAAGCTAACGATAATCATTCTTCCTTCATAGTTTTTCCTGAGGCTTATGGAGAATTAAGACTTAAGGAAATGGTTCTCTGCAGTCTTGACGGAGAATGTCTGGCTTATACTTGGTATTCCAATTATGCAGCCTAAATTAAAAGGATTCTCTCTAGCCAGTCATCATAAGGATATATACCTGATGCTTTTGATAGGATGTGATCAGGTGAGAGTATAATTCAAGTGATGATATCTTAGGTTCGTTGTGAAATAATATGTGGGTTTTAAGAAATAAATAACCTAAAGTGGTTAATAAGAAAGAAAAATACTTTAAAATGGTGAATATATATTGCTGAAACTCTGTCACAGAATTACATCTAGTTTACTAAAAGTACCAGTTTTATGAACTCTATTCAAAATTAGGAAATGTTTCCAAGTGTATAACCGAAAAAAACTATTTGCTTTTCAAATATTTATATATTAGAATTCTTTATGAATAAAGCAAGCATATGCAGGCTAAAATAAATGCCTCTGAGAATTTAGAAAAAATAAATTGTGGTACAGATTGCTTAATTGATTGCTGATTTATTTAAAGGAATAGAATAGACTTATATTGTAATTAACATTTCGTTTGTCTGATGTAATTAACATTTTGTTTGTCTGATTTGTGATTTTATTTCCTTTTTCTCGTCATTTGCTATGCCATTCAAAGCTCAGTCTCTCACTCATTTGATGTTCACTTGGATTCATAAACTAATTCTGGAGCTAGATTTCACAAGAAGTGCTGCATAGAGTAGCATCACTGTTAGAGAGGGTTGAATGTTTTTTAAAAAAATAGATTAAAATGTTCTCTCTCTTTTGTTCAGTCTACCTTTTTTGGAATGACATCAACTGTAGATTCCAGTTTCATTGAAGGAACAGGCTTTTTAAAGGTTTTGAGAGATCAGCAGGAAATTGTTACAGTTATATAATAAAAATGTATTTTGATGAATCAACCAGACTGTCCAATAAGATATATAGGAAAATAATTTGTTATAGCCTTATGAGAACTGAAATATAGAACAGAATATGAAAATACGATGCAATACTAGATCAAACTGAGGTTAACAGTCTGTTAACGGTCTGTCTCTAGTAGTTACCACTGCCAGGTACCTTCTGAGGAAAATACAGGGAAGGATGACATTTAGTCTCCCACACAGAGGTTCTAATCCTAAATAATATTCTTAATGATTAAGATTTTTTCCTACTCATAAATTTAAAGATGCAGTTTTTATGAGTTTGATAATATTCTGTGGTAGTAAACACCACAAGCGAGTTCTGTGTTTCTTGAGTTTTTTGAATTATTTTCCTAAATTTTGAATTAGCCTCACCTCATTTTGATGTAAACAGGATTTGAAGGCCAACTGTTTTTCTTTTTTTTTTTTTTTTTTTTTTTTCCTATTTCATGCATATTGAATTAAATCTTGGAGTTTTGTGGTTCAAAACCACAAAATAGAATCTGGCCACTGTGCTGCAAAACTTGCAAGAGATTTTAAGGAGTGAATTTGCTTTTACTCATGGCTGTAACAATCCATATGTTATTTGCCATTTTTCTCCTTTTTTTCTTGACCAAGTTGAAGACAGCACTGATTCTAGCTCTTTCTTGTGGTATTCGCAGGAGTTACTGTATTGCTCAGCATTCACTGGCGTGCAAACTCTCGTACTACCAACATACCCCAACAGACTCCTGTCTAGTGCGTTCTGGGAAACAGCAGTGTTTATCTGGCTGGGTGCAGTTTTGGGATTCCCCTCCCATGGAAATTCCAAGGTCCCCATCTAATCAAAAGGGAGACCTTGTGGGAGGGTTGATTCAAGCCTAGCATTGCAAACTCTGTCTGGTCAGAAGTTGGACCCGAAATGTCATGAGTTTGGTTAAAAGGTCTTTTAAAATAACAAAAATGTAGTTTGCCTCCAGATTTTTGGGACCTTCTGGTTCACTCAGTTTGCATATTCACATTTTCCTACAGAAGTGTGAAGATTACATTGGATCTTTGCAGTAAAATGAAAATTAAGTTTTCTTTTAATTATGCAGTTTGAAAGGCTAAGATTCATGAGCGTTACCAACAAGTCTTGTTATCTTTGACTGTGCACATATAAAAAGATAGATTTCCCTGTTGTAGCTGGAATCTGAAATCAAGAGACTACAGAAAGGAAGGCAGCATCCCAGTTGGGTTATGCCTGCTTTGTCTCTGAATGCTTTGGATAAAGAGTTAGAAGCTCTTTTTCTGTTTGCCTCGTGCACTGGCATGGTGGATCTGCAAACGGCCACGTATGCATTTATGCCTCTTCTGTATTTGGTCAGGGGTGATCAAATCTTTTGCTAAAATACAGCCTGCTAAATAGTACTTTACATTTTGATTACAACCATCACTGCATTTTAATACACCAGGACTTCCAGAAATGTTAGTTTTGGTGACACAATTAGTTTCTACAAAAAGGATTATGGTGCCAGGAAAATAATATGATTTCTGTAAAGCAGCTGTTGGAATTCTTAAGGACTAATGATTCTGTTTCCATGGAAGTAAATTACCAAAATATTATATATTGGCAGAATATTGTTTAAATAGAATACTTTTCAAACTCGCAGGAAAAAGTTTCTGACTCATAGGAAAAGATGTTGAAGAACAGTCTGATTCTACTCACTACGCTGGCAAAAGTATGCTATGCCCTCCTCAAAATAATTTATGGTCAGTCTATGTGCTATATGAATATATTTTTTATTTCAGATACTTGGCAGTGGCAGCTTTAGTTTGCCCACCACACTTTTCCCCAAATGTGCTGTTATTTTTTGTGAGTTTATACTTCTGATTGCTTATTCAGAATTAATTTTCTTTTCATAGAATCACAGAATCAGTGAGATTGGAAGTGACCTCTGGAGATCATCTAGTCCAACTCCCTGCTCAGGCAGGGTCACCTAGAGCATGTTAGACAGGGTTGCATCCAGGCAGGCTTTGAATATCCCCAGAGAAGGAGACTCCACAACCTCTCTGGGCAACCTGTGCCAGTGCCCCATCACACTCACAGTGAAGAAATTCCCCCTCACGTTCAGGCAGAACTTCCTGTGCTTCAGTTTCTGCCCATTGCCTCTTGTCCTGTCACACGGGGCAACTGAAAAGAGTCTGGCCCCCGTCCCCTTGACACCCTCCCTTCAGGTACTTGTACACACTGGTAAGATCCCCCCTCAGTCTTCTCTTCCCCAGGCTGAAGAGGCCCAGCTCTCGCAGCCGTTCCTCATAGGGCAGGTGCTCCAGCCCTCTGATCATCTCTGTAGCCCTATGGTGGACTCTCTCCAGTAGCTCCATGTCTCTCTTGGACTGGGGAGCCCAGAACTGGACACAGTACTGGAGATGAGGCCTCCCCAGGGCTGAGTAGAAGGGCAGGATCACCTCCCTCAACCTGCTGGCAACAGTCTTCCTCATGCAGCTCAGGATACCATTGGCCTTCTTGGCCACAAGGGCACATTGCTGGCTCATGGTCAACCTGTCATCCACCAGCACTCCCAGGTCCTTCTCTGCAGAGCTGCTCTCCAGAAGGTCAGCCCCCAGCTTGTCCTGGTGCCTAGGGTTATTTTGCCCTAGGTGCAGGACTCTGCACTTGCCCTTGTTGAACCTCAGGAGGTTCCTCTCCGCCCAGCTCTCCAGCCTGTCCTGGTCTCTCTGTATGGCAGCGCAGCCCTCTGGTGTGTCAGCCACTCCTCCCAGCTTGGGATCATTGGCAAACTTGCTGAGGAGGCACTCCATCCCCCCATCCAGGTCATTGATGAAAAAGTTGAACAGGATGGGACCCAGTACTGAGCCCTGGGGCTTAGTAACGTACACAGTGAGTTATGGGATTATCATTGTAGTACCTGTGCAATTTATATTGCATCTTTTCTTGATGATTTTAGAAAGTGCTATAAATGAGTTATTTCACTCCGTTTCTTTATTCTGTTTAAGGTAATATTGCATAATAATAACTTTGGGACATGCATTTGGACAATAATAACATTGGGACGTATGGGATTTCTACCTAGAAGAAATACTTATATTCTTAATTTTGGAGACAATAGCTTGATTACCAAGTCAGACTTCAGAGTCTTTTAATCAGTTGATTAAGTTGTAGGCCTGTTGCAACGTCTGGAGAGAAGAGGATGGTTCTATCCTATGCCACTAAAAGCTTAGCATATTAATAGCTCTTTGCCAGTATCAGCCATTCAACTGCAGGACACTGTCATACCAAAGAATAGGTTACTTACATCCAACAGGAAACAGTGGCAAAGCAAAAATGACATTAATTCTCTGTCAGAATATTTTGAGATAAATAAGATAAATAAAAATAATTCCCTAAAAAATAATAATAAAAGAAAGTCATTCATGCAATTTTCTTTCAATTTTTTAATTTCATTTTCTGTGACATTTGCTTGGCTAAACCGTTGTTGCTTTGGTTTTGTATCAGATTTAGTTTTCACCAAAGGCGTTTGTATTGCAACACAAAGAACTCCACAGAAATAAATTTGTATTTCAACTGAAACAGAAACTGCTAGATACAAATAGGTCTTTTCCACCTAGTTCAGTATTCCTACCGAGTTAATTTTAGCTAATATAAACAATGAATGAAGTTATTTACACTTGTGCCTTTTGACTCGGATGTTAACATGTCAAGATTAGATCAGGGAGGATCTAATTGATCCGTATGTTGTCTAAGCAAGGCTCTTTCATATGAGAAGCTGTATGATCATTTGAAAAGTTGTGTGATCTTTACTTTTTCTCTTCCTGCTTCTCAGTGAAACAATTAAGGATTTGCTAGCTTAATTGGTTTTGAAATTACCTCAGCGTGGCCCTCTTCTAAATTTGTCTGTATATTTATTATTCTTCTCCTTACCTTTCTTCCCACATTTGTTCTGACCTCGGAGCCTTACATTAGCAATTATCTTTCTTTGAGCTAATTTTTTTCAATAACAATCATCTTGGAGAGATTATCTTGTTCCATGAAGAAGGCAGAAACGGGTTGAAATTAGAGGGACTTCATCAAAGAGACTTGTTATCCCTGTTGTGTCTGTGTATTCTTCTTGTCAATTCAGGGACTATCGTAACAAAAAGCCTTCTTTTAATACTGCTGTTCTCACATATTTTCTGCCTTATATTCTTGAAGTGCAGTGGAAAAACAGACAGAAAACTAATATAGTAATTTAAGTTACAAATTTGTTTTGCCCTTTTCATGAACAACAGGCTAAGTATTATTATAGTGCTCATATTTCCTTCTTTGTCATGTGAGGTTTTTGAGACCTTTCCTTTTTTCTCATTCCCTGTTTTACTCATAAGAAGGTGTAGTAATATTACAATAGGGTAATAAATTCCCTGTACATATATCAGTGGCCACAGAAATTGTGACTAAATGGCAGATACAATAAGTATTTTGGGGAGATCTTTCATTAGTTTAGCATTTAGGTCACAAAGTGCATTCCCAGACTGTCATTCTATGATGAGTAAGTCTACAACACAAATGGTGTTTTAGCTTTTTCACCAGCTGTGTAACAGCATTGAATTAGTAATTTTCAGAACTTTTTCAGTGTTCTTAATCCACAGTAAGCCATAAAGATTAATTTTTAAACAGTACTTTTCCTGCACAAATCCTCTGCCCATCTTTCTGTATGGTTTCATTTTAGTGCCCATGAATCCATACTTCTATTATTGCTTGGCTCTTTTACTGGAATTCTCTGGAGGAAAGTGCTATCAGGGTTTTCCTTTCTGCAGAAGGGGGTGGTTGTTCTGAAAACAAAGAGCACAAGATGAAATAAAAGGGTACATTTATGAACAACATGGACATGATGGTCAAGGTTTTCTATTGAATCTTTGTGATTCAGAGAGGATCACTGACATTCGGAATGAGAACAAAGGCTCTCAGAGAAATTTAAGAAATTAGCAACATATTCTGAAAGCTTAAATTTCATCTCAAGCTTAACATTCCTTTCTAATTTTGATGAATCTTAGAAACGGAAAATAATATATCTATTCTCAAAGATTATCTGTTGTTAAGCTATGTAACAACCATGTAAGTAGCATATAAGAGATTCAAAGAGCTCAGAGAACTTTGTAGCCTCATGTATAGGTATTAGATGTACAACTGATTTATATTACCTCAGTAGAAATGTATATTCAAAAAGAAATGCATTTTTCAATTTCGACCGTATTTTAGTCTAAATTACTTTATAAGGTCTCCTCAAATATATTTAATACCCAGCTCTATTTCTCACACTAATATAGCCTCTTTCATATGTTCAGTGGGAATATTCATGGCCCTAGAGAAATTCAGAACATGCTAAAATACATTGCTGTATTGAGGCCTAAATTTCCAATAAACTGAAATGTAATAAAAAACTGAGATCCTCAAGTAAAGAGGAAAGACCAGCCAGAAAGTATAGCTTCCAAAAAATGATACAAAAAAAGAAGCTGTTTAAAAAAATACATAAGTTTGTCACAGTTTTCTGATTGGATAAACCAAATGTGAAATGATGTGAAATATCCTCATTATTCACAAACTTGGAGGTTTGCACTACAGAAAGACAACTGGAATCAGAGAAACTATAGTAAATTTAGAAAAGGAATTCTCTCTTTTCCTATTTTTCTGTCTTTAAGAACACAGACTACAGTGTTGAAGCCTGCTTATATGTGTTTCTAACCTTCAGTTTCCAGGGCTATTTCTTGAAAAATGTTCTAATAATGCCCAGGTTATAAAGTCCATCCACAACAGCCACAATTCCTATGGCTAAATAATAAGCAATGTTTGATTTGTCAGCAAGGAAAATGATTTATTCAGAAAAAAAACAGAATTTTGAACATTAAGAATCAACTTTGTTTAACTGAAACTGACTTGATAATAAATAAATGGGAATTTCAGGAATTCTTTTGTAAATTATTTTGAACTTTTCCTTGAATAATTATCTTTATGACACTTTCCATCCTTCTCTTTTAAAGGTCTCTCTAAGAGGCAAAATCCATTTTTTCCCTATCTTTGTTATGGTTTCACTGTTACTTTATCAGGTAAAACGTTTTCCCTCACAGTTCAGATTTCTATATTCAGATTTCCCTCTTCTTGAATCCTGACAAGGTTTTGCAGTGATGGCCTTTCAACAAGAAGACTTTGAACAAGCAAGTGAATGCAGGTTGTTGTACTGGTAAATCACATTTCAGAAATAGTGGAAAAGCTGCTGTGATTTTTTGCCAAGAATATTTAAGAACTGAAAGGGATCTTCTGGTTCATCTGGCCCAGTCTCCTCCTATTTCAGGCAATCATATCATATAATCATTTTAATAAGTTGATGAAGTTCCTTCTTAAGATGAACAGGGCTATTTTTTATTCCATTGCTCCTGCTGGAAAGCTGTTCAAAAACTTCATCGTTTCTTCTGTCCTGTCTTGTGACTGTGTATGATTTGTAGGATGTCCATATCACACGGTTGCCTTGTGTCATTGTAAGTAGCTCCTCAGTTTAAAGTCTCATTATTTATTCTGTTGTAATATACCAATGATCAATGTCATTCAGTTCTTTCTGGCTGATACCTGTATCTTCATCTGTACTGATCATATATCTGAACTTGTGTCTTTAACAGGTATTTGTCCCAAGGTAATAAACAAATATATAAAATACAATATTTGAGGAGCACTCTGGTGTGATACTCCCTTTCTCAAGACTACATGTGGTCATTTTTTCCTTCTTTTTGGCCATTTTTTTTACCTGCCTTACCATTATTTCAGTAATCTCCCCCTTCTTCTGGCATGACTTAAAAATTTCCTGTATGGTGTCATAACACATTTTTTGCTGATGTCCACATGGATTATCTCTGCTGCATTTCTGAATAGTCTTAAAATACTCATAGTCTGAAAATAGATTAACTTATCAGGGAAAGATGGCAATCTGACACACAGTGTCCCCATGACAAAACTTATCTCTAGCATTTTGCCATCTCTTATTGCCTCCTTCCTTTCATTTATTCTTGTCTTTAAAATCTGTTTATGAAGTTATTTTTTAAAAAGTTATCTGTTATGAAGTTTTGCATGTTGTTAGGGTCATTCTAACAAACCTGTAGTTAGTTTCCTGTATCACTTTCTTTTCCCTTCTCAAAAATAGATGCAATATTTGCTGGTTCAAGGATGTCTTTATGGATAATGATCTTATCATTGTTTTACCATAGACCAGCCTCATGGAACCTGAAACCTGAAACTTCTGCCAGGTCTTTAAGAAACAAGAATTGCAAGCTACAGATTTCCCAGAATGTGCTTCACTTTTGCCATCTGATACATCAGCCAACTGAAATATGTAAGACAAAAGCTTAACCTTGCTTACTAAAAGAAAAAAAAAAAGGTGCTGGGATGTCTGCAACTGTAAGTATCAGTGGAAGTTACTTTTGTGCAAAAGAAAGTTCCAAACTCAGAGTTCTTAAGGAATGTTTTCGCTAAGAAGTTAATTCTAGCCTAGCTATGATTTTGTTCTTGTTTTTGTATTATTCATTCCCTTTTTGACAAGTCAACAAGCAGTGGGTTTTTTCTGAGATAGGTCATCCTCCTTTATTACAATAAAAGTAGCTGGAGAGGAATCAGCAGAAAAAAAACATAAAAAAATTCTTTATATTTCCATATTAATCTATATAAATATGTAGGAGGACAGTTGTATTTCTTTGTAGTATGTTAAGCTCCTGATATCCCTATGGCCAGGTTTTTAACAATAGGTTTCCAGAATTAGAATAGAATTACAATACAGGCTCTCCAAAAATGTCGCGAAGATCTCTTGCAGAAGTGTCTCATAATGGCTGAAAATGCACTTTATTTTCAGCAAAGAGCATGAATGTTAATTTTAACATATTTTTATATAACAGGGCTTCTTCGTATAATGAAAAACCCTGTAGCCTTAGTGACTTATTTTCCAGCAGCTAAAGTCCCACAACTTTATGGATTTTGATTGCAAAATAGTGCAGAAAAGATCCCTGTTAATTTGTAGGATGAATATAGTCATTTTTTGAGGCCTCTCTCTTTTTTATCTTACTTTTTATAGAGAGCAGAAGTTAATATTTTTGAAAAATATAGGTAGCATTTTATTTTACTTTAAGAATGTAATCTCTGGAGATGGATTTGACTTCCTTAGTAGAGGACTTCTTGACTATATCTTTTCAGGGTATGCAAACAGTCTACATCTCTTGATGGAAGGAGAAATGTAGTCAGAAAATCAACTGCTCCGCAAATCCCCTTGTCAATGAAAGAATAAACATTTTTTTTTCATTTTCCATGCATGGACCAAATAAGTGAGATCAAGGCTTTATTTTCAGATGCTATCAAGAGAATTTTATGACAGATGTCTTTAGTTGCAATTAGGTCTATTGGAGTAATTAATGAATATTAACGAATCACACTACTAAAATTAGCCTTAGAAATGCAATAGTCAGCATTTTGTAGGACTTTTCTCTTGCCTTTCTCATTGCCTTATCTTTATGTCATTAGAGTCTAAATTTCACTTTTATCAAGACTGGTTGCCCATCTCCATTGCAGTGAAAATCCAAGCTAAAATCGTCAAAGTGTTGATAGCCATTTAATGCCTTCCAACAGTTCTAGCCAAACAGAAAGTTCTTCTAATTAAAAAAGCAGAGAACAGTTCATTTTACTGCAGGAAAAAAAACCCCAAACAATGGGAGATCTTCCCGAGAACACCACACCGCACACATAAAGGCAGTACAACTCTAGTTGAGGGAGAACTAATATTGCACTATGTTTACTTGGTGAAGGCTAACCCGGATGCTCAAAATCAGGTGCATATTAGTCCAGCTAGCACTGCAGGGAAAATTCAGAAGCCATGTTTTCACTGCTTCTCCTTTTGTTTGCTTCTTTTCCCACTGGATCAACTAGTACCTGCTCTTTATAAAATCCTAGTGGAAACATGACAATACTGTGCCTGCTATGAAGTATGTAGCAGTATTGGGAACCCATGAGGTTGTCCAAATGCTCTTCATTCCTTCTCATTCCTTACTTGCCCTCCTGGCTATGTTTGTGCATACATCAGCTCTTCAGTTTAAGCTGTAGGAAATTATTCTAAATAATTATTTACTAATAGTATCTCCACTCTTTAAGTAACAGGTTGCATCCACATGCCATTGGGACTATGCAGGTCACTACTCAGAATATCATGACAGAATTGCCTAATAAGAGAAGCATAAGACAAGACGATTTGCATAGCTCACTTGAACTTCACAGTTTGCATTTCTGAATAGGAGAAAATGCCAAGATTCCATAAGGCAACTACTTATTTCAATTCTGGCATTTCTCCTATGCAGATTGTGAAGTTCACTTGAGCTATTCAAATTGATTAAATTTTTCCCAAGTATATTAATAACAAGCACCTTCTCTGTTATTAATATATTACATATGCACTATTTACATATTATTATATTAATTGAGTTAATTGAGTAACTGAGAATTACCTATTGTCTTTCTTTCCTGATTCCCCATGAAAAATCTCTATAGTTCTGTTTTGAAGGAGTAGGGAACACAGCAGGCTGATACATGTGTGCATTTGCTAGACAATTAAGATGAGTATCACGCACAACTCATTTGTAGCTTTGTCTTATGTCATTCCATCACTCGTAAGTTATACAAGCAATTTCTAGACCATATAACAACTACATTTCATACATACAGCACATAAATCTGATTTGAAGGCTAGGTCTATATTAGTGAATAAAATAGACTACGGATTGTTCTTTGGTCCTAAGTCTAACTGTCATGGCAAGGCTTGTGTCCATATGGCTTGTTTGTTTGGCCTTCAGACCATATTAACTATATTCATACTGCTTACTGGGAACGGTCTTGGCCTGTGTGAATTCCTGAAATATGACTGTTCTTCTTCTGTGGATTCGATAAATCCAAATATTATGTATTTTTTTCTTTATTAACATCATTGGAACAAAGAGTGGAACATAGGCTCCGGGCTTGATACATGTTGTTGACTATTTTACAAGATTATAGTAAAAGCTTATTTGATATATGCTTATATGATTTGCTACTGTAGTGAAAAACATAGCTATTAAAACTTTATAAGCAGCTGTGGCTACTAGCTCTTGTGAAAAAGCAAACCCCAAATGTCAAATTGGTTTCTGTGGTTCCTGCAGAAAACAGTGTATTCAAGTCTGGTCTATACTTAATAAGTTTTACTGCCATGATTGCTAGCAGTGCAATTTTTTTCATCATCATAACTGTGCCTAACAGCCCTAATGCAGATGTAGGTATGCTGGCGCTCTTGTTGAAGAAACTGATCTTGCTTCACTGACCAGAAGCAAGACACACCTTTAAAAACATACAAATCTAGAAATGTTATTTCTAGATAGGGGAAAGGATTACCCTATATGGGACTAATAAGAAGAGACGTTCTTAAGCACAGGCAAGGCTTCTGTTTCACAGACCCAGAACAGTTCTGAACAAATAAACTGCTCTCCCTCTGGCAGTCAGCTCTGCTGACTCGTAAGACTTTATCATGTTTTTCAATATTTGTTTTTGTTTTGTTTCTTAAAATCCTCAAGTTCTTGCATAACATGAATGCATGAAAGTCAGTGCTTCATATTAAAACATCTTTCTAGCTTTGAAACGACCTTTCCAGCCATCTTTCTTCTTGTGATGAAAAGCTTGAAAATGCTCTTACAATCCCTACTTTTAATGTAGAAAATAGAATGATTTGAAATTTGCAGTATTTTATAATATTGTAAGTTTTAAATCAATTTCCTTCTTTCTTGGACCTCCCTTTTTTTATGCTGTAGTTTTGACAATAGTGAATTCTGTAAATTTTAAATATTCCTGAGTTCGTTTGAAAGGTGTTGGATGTCATGTATTGAAATGTTCAGGCAAAAGTGTGTAATAAGATTCACTTTTTAATGGGATTGCATACATTAAAAAGGTATATTTTTGAGGATCAAGTATCTCTGTTCAAAATTGTGGCTGTTTTGATTTTGGAAACACATTGTAGTGGGTAAACTTATATTTTTTAGATGTTCTTTATAAACAAAAACTTTGAAGTTCAGTTCTGAGCAGAGTACTGGTTATTACCATTCTGAAACATTAGTTTGGAACAAATTTCACAAGCTCAAGATATCCCACAATTTTATTAAAATAAACAGTGCCCATGAGCCTCCTCAGATGTAGTATCAAGAAGGAGCTATCTGCCTGTATGTGACTGTACACATCTGTTAATTCAGAGATCTAAATGTGAAATCCAGCACTCAGGGAGACCAGGTGGATATGTGATACTCTCTGAGGAATTTGGGCTTCATAAACCATTGTATGGATTATTCACAGCCATGCATTTTTCCCTGCTTGTGACAGAAAAAATATGGATGAAATATTTGCATCAATAATTAATCCTGGTATAAATCAATGCAAGTTACTAATAAATGAGAAACAGAAACATGTCACTGCCAAAAATTGCCTGTTAATACCTCTTCATTGATAAAAATGACATGTTACATATCACAAATGTTTTATTATTAGCTACAGAATATTTCACAAGGTGAAAGTCAGGATTATTTTGCAGGTCTTCTGCGAATGCTATATTCATGACACAATATAATTTGAGATTGCCATAAATGTGTATACAGCCTGGGAAATAAGGAGATATAACTCTTTATGTTTACTTTTAATGAGTATATTCAGAAGTGCTTACATAATTTAGGACAATAAGGGCTCGATTCACTTGTCTACAGATAGGAACATTGTGGTATTTAAAATGCGGTAGGGTATCCCAGACCTCCTCTGGGACTGTCAGATATGACACAGAACCTATGGAAGAAGTGTGTCCTTTGAGAACAGCAACTGGACATCAACCAGGATATTCTAGGGTGCCTGAAGTGGCATTCGGTGAGTGTGTGCTGGCAACTGAACCATAAGGCTTCAGAGACCAGGCTGAAGTCAAGCTTAGGAGCTATTTGTGAAGTAGGTATCTGTGCCACTTCTTCCAAAGAACCATGTAAGACTTACTCTTTTCTTCAGAGGGGATGTCCCTGTGTATTCAGTAGCCTCCCCCAACATGTTAACCCTTCTTTTGCCTTACCCAAAGAATATAGGTCATGCAGGTGGTGAGCGACAACCTCTACTTCCCCTGATAACGCTGTAGAGTTGTGCATGGTCACATCTCTCCATGACAGCTTGGTGCTAAGATTACCCTCCTGGAAAATGGTAGAGGTAGGTGTGATTTCTTCAGGCCAAGGATGGTAAGAGAAGTGCTCTAATCAGTAGACTACAATTACCAAAGGACATTTTAAAGAAAATGGTGGATCTGCCTTCACTGCCTGATGGGCCTGATGTTTTCAAGCTGTAGTATATGCAACTCTGAATTTGATTCTCAAATGTCTCTTCGTAATCTGAGGCCTTTACTTGAATCTCGCAGTAAATCAATAAAAAATGAGACCTAAATCTCTGAAAATATAAGCACTTTAAAAATTTGTATTGCTCAGCAGTAATTAAACTCGCCATCCATGTAGGGGTCTTAACTAGTAGCACAACACCAGTGCTTCCCAAAGTTTTCCTGTAGCAACCCTACTTCCAGGGTCACAACCCCACTTTCATTTTCACTTCCAGGCTTGTGGGCCCCAAGTGGGGTCATGACCCTAACTTGGGAACTGCTCTATAACACATTGAAAAAATTAACATACCAGCCAGTAAATACATCAGCAAAACAAATCCGTCCACTCTACCCAAGACCCTGTGCAGGCTGCCATCCCTCGAGACCTTACCTATTGAACATGGGTCAGACTTTCAAAAGCATGTATCTACTTGTGAACTCTCACATGCTTTGGATGTGTGTTACCACTGTCTTGTCATCTTCCTTTGTGCTGTTTAGCAAAGTAATGTGTTGACAAATATGTGCTAACACTTCTGAAAATATGACCCTCTTTTTCTTGCTCATTCATATGTTGGAGGTGCTGCTTAGATTTATTATTTTCACATAATAGAGTTCACAGTTATTGTGTGTCAGAAGCTAGATCTGGAGAGTCTGCTGTTCCCACAGCTGGAGCAGCACACACGCATCTGCTAAAACTGCAGTGTAAATTGTGTTGTCCTTAGCAATTAATCACTTACAGTGTATGCTATCAACTGTCTTCCTCCTTAACTCCTACTAGTCTTTACCCTCTTCTCCTTTCTTCTTTTCTTATTTTCTTCTTTTCTCGTTTTCTTCATGTCTCCTACTTCATTTTTTAACCCTTTTTACAGGAGTGCTCAGTTTGTACACAGAGATAATGCTACAAAAATCCTATTTGTCATACTGAACTTTTTAGCATTAGGTCTCAAAGAGCTTTATACAGCTTATGAAGTCCTAATACCTTCATTTTACAAGGAGGAGATTAGGACACTGATCTGGCAAAGTCTCTTGCTCACAATCACCAGAAAGTCAATGGCAGAGAAGAATGAAACTCAAGTTTCTTGTATACCATGGTGGACTCCATGGAACATGGTTAGTTAATACAAGATATACCAGTAGATGGCACTTCAGAGTTCATAGCATTGCTTGTGCATCTGAGGAGCTGATAAAAATGTGTTTTTTTCCTGTATATTCTTTACATACAACTTTTAGTATAATTTTATTTCTCTTTGGTCTTTTGCTCTTTTCCTGGGGATCTCTACTCTTCCCTTCTCTCTCTTCTCTCTCTCTCTCTTTTTTCTTTTTTTCATATTCCATGCTATGATACTTCTGTATTGCTTCTTAATTTCTCATTTTTGCAAAAGGGGAAAAAGAAATCTTATAACATGGAAATCCTTAACTTATTATTTTTTTTTCAGAAGAGAGTTATCTAGATTCAGAATGATTCATTACTGAGGAGAACTCAGAGGAGCCCACGGAGCAAGATTTGGTCTCAAGGGTTTCCCAGGTCCTATGAATGTATCTGATCGTGTGGCTCCAAAAGTGCACTGCAGTGAACCATCTGCAGTTTACAGACAGAATGGTAATAATACTAGGAACAGTCCGTGCCGCTATGCCTCAACACATATTTTTTGCAGTATGAGGTAAACAATGCTTTTGTGTTTTGCATAGTATTTGTGACTATATCCAAAGACATTGTCCATCCTCAAGTCTAGATGTCGTGCTACCTTTGCTTTACACAGATTCCAGCTAAACACTTCAGATTCTGGCCTCTACTTTCTTCCAGATAGGAAATGAGAGTTTTGATCAGGCTTCTGCTTTGCGCCCTGGTTGGATTCCGCCTCGTCAGCACATGTGGTGCTGCTTGCTAGGTTGCTGACAGTGGAAAGTGCCTTTCAATTAAGGCTGAAGTTCCATCTGAGCCCATAAGTGGAGAATGCCTGAGAGATTAATAAACGAATTGTCACAGCTTCCAGGCGTGCTGGGTTGGGAAGTACAACTCTCAAGTTTGTGGGCTGTGTAAATTTGGAGCTCCGTGTCTGTATCTTTGTAGAGAGAGACTCAATCCCCTTTTCCTTTCTCAGAAAATGAATGAATTAATTTCTCCAAAGTTTGAGTCCAAATGTGGAAGTACTCAATATTTTTAAATCTTTGTGCCAAGCATTTTAGGTTTTTTGCAGTTCTGGTTAAAACAAGAATTGGAAGAATTGGAATTGTCCTGACTAAACCATCTGTATGTGGGAAAAGTTTATGGGAAACATCCCTGCAGGGCTCTTTTTAGTTGCTTTAGTAGGCTTTATCCATTATTTTTCCAAGTGTCTTTTCTTGGGGGCTTTTTTGCTCTCCTTGCTGTCTTGACTAATCTAGCTTGTAGTTGCTATTGTCTCATTGGCAGTTACTGCCATTTCTAAAAAAAAATTATGGAATTGAACAATACAATAGTTTTAAACTGCATTTTAACTACTTCACTCTTTCATCTTATTTACTCATTTTGATTTAAAGATACAGACAGTAACTTTTACTTGCAATTTATTCGCTATGCATTCTATTCTGTACAGCATGAATATTTTGGTGAATAGATGCTGCATTCCTTGCACACTAAAAAGTTTCACTAAAATCAATGGGAAATAGATTTTATGAGAAATTTTAAGGATCAAGTAAGGGAAAGACATATTAAAGAAGGAAGACTATTCCTGCTGACAGTTGTGTCCAGCAGCTGTGGTGACATGATTGTTTCATGAACATTTGTTTCTTCTGGGATTTGTTTCTTATTAGCTGGTCATTCTTTTCTGATTTTGGAGTCTACAAGACTCAAAAGTGTGGGAACATACCTCTTCATAGGATCAGAGCATAATTCAGGTTGGAAGGGACATCAGAAGGTGACTTGTCCTCACGGAGAAAAAGGCTCATTCTCTCTGAACAGGCCTTGTTTCAACCTAGGCCTGTTGTCCCTTATCCTAATGCCAGGCTCTGCACAGCAGTGTATCTTTCCTCTTCTCAATGACCTCCTCATAGATATGGGAAAGCTGCTCTAAGGTCCCCCAACATCTTCCCTTCTCCAGGCTGAAGGAGCCCGGTCCCTGAGCCTCTCCTCAGGGAGAGGCAGGTGCTCCAGCCCTGAGCATCCCAGTGTCCTTGCGCTTGACTCGCTTATCATCAGCACTACCTTCGTCAGTTTAGACTTGCCTACATACATATCTGGCTTATCTATATATCTTGTCCTGTGACCTCTTTTAGCAATGCTTCTAATTCAGAAATCAGATAGTAGCCTATTTTAGCATCTTCTAAGCAGTTTAATTAAAGGTTTCTACATCAGCCACCCATCAACATCATCCTTGTAGTTCCAGGTACCTCTTAAAATATGAAGTGACTGAAACTTGAAATAAAGGTATATAACAAGGAACTCAACAGAAGGTTCATAGGGAGCTGTTTTCTGAATAACAGCATTCCATATTGCTAATAGATCTCAATGAGAAATATATTAAAACTATTCTTATTGGTGAAATAACTGCATTATTTATAAAGGAATTATTCAAGGCAGAGAGTATATCTTACCATATATTTTTATATACAATCATTCTGCACAGAGTAATAATGATTTTTTTAAACGCCACCTTGCTGAACATTTAATATGCCATAAAAAGTATTTCCAAAATTCATTAAAGCAATTGTCAAAAATCTTTAAAACCAGAGGACTAACATTTGGTTCTTGAATGTAACTGTAGACAGCTCCATACAGTGCTTTCATTTCAGGGAGTTCTGAATATCTGTAAATCTGCCTGGAAGCTCTGGGAGTCTCAGGTGCTATTATTGGGTTGCACAGGTAGGAATTCAGGGGCCTTTACACACTCAAATTTACGCTGGACCACCTTGTTAAACTAATTATCCTGTAACAGCATCTAGCTGTTATCAAACTCCAAAGTTCCTTCTCAGTTTTCCAACACATTAGTGCTTTTCAATCCCATGGCAAAGTTGAACAAATCCATTGAAAGATCAAAACAATGTACCTATAAATTACAAGAAAACTAGACATCCAGTGCAGTTTTAACTCCTAATCAGTTGCTAAGCTGAATATTATGAGTCCTGTCTTGTTTTCAGGTTGGATTTCTACACAATGTGATAGTTTTTTTGGCCACATTATTTAGGAATAATGAATTACACAGATCTGCCGAAATGAATGTTGGAAGAACCTAACCACTGTCTATTATGTATTTTTGTCTATCAAAAAAAGAAGATATTTCAAACTTAATTTGTGGGAACTATTTTTCCTCTACCTCTAGCTGCAAAATGCATACTGCCATAATGGATTGGGCAGGCCTTGGAATTACAGAAATATCAAACAAAAAATGTAATTGCTTTATCTTCAGGGAATTATGAATTTAAAATCTAATACATTTTGAACCTTTTGGTCTATGTGCAAATGTTATGCTTTACCAGAAAGCAAAGAATCTCAGTTCTTCAAAGGGATAAGATACAGATGTTCCTAGTACTGATGATTCATTGTATAGTAAAATGTCACTGTCTGGAATACAGCACTGCATACTGAAATTTAATTTCACCTGATTCCCATTTGGAGGGAAAGAAGGAAACATTTTTGTCATAAAAAAAAGAAATGGCAGCTGTTTGAAATTTGCTGAGGGGCTTGGAATGTAGTTTTAGTTAGTATTAGCAGGCAGAAAGCAAGCAAAGAGGTAAAAGGTGCAAAAGAGAGCCATTATATTGTTCTTGAATCTGTCTTATGAACATTGCTATCAGGAATGCATCCTAGAGTGATCCAAATTACGTATACTTGCTTGCAGGTATTGCACAGACTAATACTTTCGGGTACCAGGGCTGTAGAGGCAATATTCCTATCGTTCAAATATCTAAAACTGGGGATCTTGGAATTAAACTGTTTTTATTTAAGTTCCAGAATACAGGTTTCTGTTTTCAAAAGTACTCATTTCACTCCATGTTACTGTCCCTGATTCTTCAGTGCCTGCATCTGTGAGTGTAATTCATGGGCCTAGGATTTGGTACCCTGGTACATGCCACAGTGAACTAAAAGCGCCAGAAATGTAATTTACAGCAGTGGGTTTGCTGAGTAAGGGGAATACATATGCCAGCCAAAGGAAAACACTGGAGAGAGAGAAACTTCTGAAATCTTATTTCTTTTCTGGATTTCAGTGCTTGTGCAAGATGGTTTCAGAGCTGAAAACCACCTTCCTGCTCTTAGGCCTCCAGATATCTCTGTTTCTTCATTTAAACAACATCCAGCAGATCTGTATTGTAGGATAGGCTGTTAGTTAGACAGGAAGCAGAAAAAAAATAGGACAGAAAATGCCATCCTTAGACAGAGGGAAATAACTTCCACATTTCCACTTCCCAGGAAGTTCCCCAGGTGCAAACTTAGAAGAAAGGGAAGAAAAAAGCACAATGTCTTCTGTTTTAAGTATGACTCAGTGTAGAGAGGGATGTGAGATTTATAATCTTGATTTAAACAGAGGGTTAGGCGTGATTTCATAGCTCAGGGATGGAGGCACTTAAATGCTAGGGCAAGGAGAAGGAGAGGCAACCTGGATGCTGGCCCCTGCTTCAAGCACTATTTATGTATGTTACTCAATTACAAATGCAAAATGTGTAGGCAGCCTCTGGGGCAAGAACCCAAGACTGCCTCTTCAAAAGGAGCATCTATTAGGGTTGCAAATTATCCTCTCTCAATTAAGCTTGCTTCCTCTCCAAAACAGAAGTATGGCTGCAGGAGGCATGATAGAGCGTTCTCCAGCCTGAGTGGTGGACCTAAATTTCGTGAACAAGTACTCTAGCTACAAGTATGCTGTTATGTAAGATACTGGCAGTCGTGCTACCACCACTTATGGACATGCTTCTGGAAGAAAGTCTCCGGGCTATTGCACTTCACGCTGAGCTTGGTGTATGTTAGGTGTGCCCAGAGGATGCCTGCCTCGTCAGGCTCTCTGGAGATGCCCCACCTGTTCTTCACAGGCAGGCTTTGGGGCAAGGTAGTTTTCAAGGCTTTGAACTGTGTAGAAATAGCAGTAGTGATGGAATAACACAGTCACAGAACTTTTAGATAATTTTATCAACAAAAACCTGACGTAGATTTTTGTGGCTTTTTCACAAACAGGTACACACCTAAATATCACCTACTGGCATTTTTGTTACTTTTTTTAATTTGGCTCTCATTGCCTTTCTCAAAGCTATTTTGTGAGCGAGGGGCAGGACATAAAATTAGAACCCGGAAATCCTGCTCTGCTACAGTCTCTCTGTAAGACATGTAAATATATTTACAATTAAAAACAGTCCTGAATGTTGTCGTTTTGTTGGAAATGAAGTAGCTGGCACCTATCTGAATTTGAGAAAAATCTCCTCTGATATTCTCCACATCTATTAAACATTTCATCTCTGTATCATTCCTTAAGAGATTTTTGATAGGTTCTTTTTCCATCCCTCTGTTCTCCCAACCCCCATTCTCTTTTCTTCTAGGCTGTATTACCCTCAGGAGACTAAAATTCTCCTCACCTTGCTCCTCTCATCATGCACTTCCTTCCAAAGAGACTACTTGTCTAAACGAAGCAACAGGAGGATGTAAGGCAGAATTTTTTGGTAGCATTTTGAATACAATATTGTAAATGCAGTCCTGTAGTTTTTATGTATTTATTCATAAATAAGTAAGTTATATTTGCTTTGGATAATGCTAAGCAACCCATAACAAATTAAGAGTTTGTAGTGAAAAATATACAGAGCACGGTAGCAGGAACAGCCTTTAAATGTGTTTTGTATTTAAACAGAATGGGTAAATCACCTTCAGCTATGAGACCTCAACTCAGAAAAGTACTGAATAAGATGCTTAAGTACGTTTTTGTGTCGTATACAGTATGATAAGAAATTTTGCTGAAAGGGGCCTTATTTGGCAGAATAGCATAGTCCAAGTAGCTTAACATAATTTCTGTCACTGCTGTGCTCGTGGCTGTTACCATTCCTCTCAGTTCACTATGGTTATGGCTGTTTCCTTCCTCTCAGTGCACTGGACTGGAATCTGCTTTGAAAAGTGTGTCCAGTCTGAATATCGGTTCACTAAACAGTATCTCAGCATTGAACCTCCCTCTTTTGGGGGGGAGGGTCATCTCCAGGAGCTAGCTTGCTCTTTGAGCACCTTCTTGTCTTTTGTGGCAGTTGGTACAGACCCAGCATATGGGCAAGTAGGCCACCTTTGGCTTTTTTCCACTGGTCATCTAACACGATGATACAATTTCAACAGAATACTGCAGTAACATGAATCTGAAACTTAGCAAAAAATCAAATGCATGTTCAAAACCTCCCAGAAGTGTGCAAACTTAAGGTACCCAAGAAATGACAAACTTTTTTACCTGGAGGAGGGAGAGGGAGACAGAAATGCTGTTTCTCTTCTCATTGATCAGTTTACCTGGGTTTAAAATGATGTAATATTAAAAAGCTGAAGACATTGATCCTGTCTGAAAAGGAGGGTTTCTTGAATCAATTTTAGCTGAAAGCTTTGGCCGTAACCAATGTGCTTCACTTCCATGTCATACACAAGCCTTCTTTCCTCTAACTATCAATATCTCTTCTCTGCAGCAGAGGGCCAGAACTCTTTAAAATCAAAACCAGAGGACTGCATCTAGGGAAAATTCCATTTTTTATTTTTTCACTCATCATTTATTTACAAATACACATTATAACTTTTATATACATTGCACATTTACATGGTAGAAAAGTACAAAACTATATATTTAAATGAATTTATATTTAACTCGCCATGTTTGAAAATATAAAATTGCATCAGAAAAAAAGTATTATGAAAAGCAAGAAACTTGAACTGATAAAGCTTTGATATAACTTCTAGTGACACACTGATTGGGAAAACAAAACTTTGAAAGTGGTACTGCAAGACCATCTTAAAGGAAACACCCGATAAAACATTTATGCATGTTACAAAAAAAAATCAAAAAACAAAAAACCTTATTCTTATTACAGTTAGCCATGTAGCTATTAACAACCTTCATAATCCGATTTCTTTGGGTCCGGAATTCTTATAGTACAGTATATAAGCTCAGCACATTGAGATCACTTCAGTACATGATGTGATCAGAAGCAGAGAAAAGTGAAGTGGAAGAAGTTTCCTTAAAGATCGCCTCACTGCACCCTGGAAGTATATTTAAGTCAGTTACAACGCCTTTTGGTCAGTCAAGATTCCTTGTAAACAAAAACCCGAGGGATCTTTTATGTACAGAACCGGCAAGAAGAAAATCCAATAAATAAACATAACAGAAACCGACATGCAAGTTTGTTAAAGTGGAAAAGAGTTAACATCAGTGAAACAAAGAGATGAGATCATGTGGGTAAGCTCTAAGGAATGGACTTTTATAGTTTACAGGAAAAAAAGAAAAGCTTTACTTTACAAGCAAGAGACCTCACAATAAATAACACTGCTCTTCCCGTAACGAATAAATTTCTTCAAAAAACAAGGTGTACAGTCAACCAGACATTTTATGTATAAATTATAAAACATGACACAGTATAAATAAATGTCTACGAGACTCAACTATATGTATACTTTTTTTCTCCCCAAAATAAATAAGCATACACTTATTTACAGTATGGACATTGATTTCGTGCCCAATGGCTGTTCCAATAGTGATGGAGGTTTTACCACTCTAGAATGGAAGATATAGGAAAGCTGTAGTCCTGGTCTTCATCTTCCTCTTCTTCCTCTGGGTCTTCATTAATGGCTAGATGGGGGAATACAGGGGAGCTGTTGTTTAAATAAGGACAACAACAGCGCAGAAGCAGCTCAGTGCATGTTTTCAAAGCCCTCTGAACAGCCATAATACAGCGTTGCATTTTATGCGACTTGTAGTGAGATGCTCTTTGGCATCTGCTGTTATGCAATAAGGTTTTTTTTTTATACATAATCTATGAAGTCATAACTGCAGAAAGTTCTGAAGAATCAATGGCTCAGGTTTTATTGGCAGATTCCTGAAATCAAATAAAAAGCGCTCTTGTGTTCTAGGTTTAACTGCTTTGTGCCCTTCATTCAGAGTTAGTAGAGGCAACTGTGCTAAACCAGATGCCCATGTGCTACCATTAAGCTTGTTCTTTTGGATGGAGTTAGAGTTTATCCGAGTGTTAATAAAGCAATCAGCGAAGCACACGAGAGCAAACAAATTAGGAGAAATCGCTAGAATTATGCTCCTAGGGCAACCCCTTTCTGATAAAATGACTTTTCCTTAAAATAGCCCCAAAACCCCAAGCTCAAAGCAAACCAATTGTTGGAGATCTACTGCATGTTACCAGTAACCAAAGTGTGTGCACAATACACACATACTTATATTGCATATGTACTGTATCTTGAATCTCTAAATTAAGCATTTTTTATTTGTAAAGGCATAGTCTTTATTACCTAGGGATTGCCTTCAGAAGCCTTAAATGTCTGCAGAGTTAAAAATCTCACTTACAGTTGCAAGATCCGGAGTGCTTTACTTCTAGAAGCACACCCATGGAGCAGGCTGCCTCTTTCATGGCACACTCGCTTGGGTAAGTAGTGTTATCGCTGGCACAGACTGCCTCGTCTGACTTGCTTTCAGGGCATAGCTCATCACAGAGGGCACACCGACCTCTGCCAACCTTAAAATCCCACAAGCATTTCTTCCCAGCACCGCACTGAATATCTTCACAGGATTTTGCTTCTAAAAATACACACAGGATACTAGAGGTAAGGGAAAAGACAAAGAAAAAAGAAAAGCAACAGCAAACAATCCCAGACTCCTTTTCCTCCATGAACTGTGATAGACAAAGCTCAGATGCGGGAGATGTGATGATACCTGCTGGTTTTACTCAAGCAAGTACTTCCTCAGAAAGCATTGCCTGTCTATCTGTGGGGGAGGGAGCCGAGCCGTGCCAGGAGAGTCTGGCCCTGGGAATGCAGAATTACATTTGCATATTGCGCACATCCTTCCCTGCTCTGTCTGATAATCAGTGGAAATTCAGCTCCCCATAACTTTGGTGGTAAGTGCATAATTTACCAACACATTCAGCATTTCTAAATCAATTATTTTAAAACTAAACCACATACAGTAGTTATCTACAAGATTAGAAAGTGAATTTACCTCAACCTAGGCCAACTAAAAGCAGCCTGAGATTCCCCAGAATCCCCCCGGCAGTTTTGGGGAGCAGAGGTTTTCCTGAAGGTGCTTCCTTGTAACACTCGCACTATCATTCCTTTCTGGAAATCACAGTCACAATACAAAATGTCAGGATGCACAGAGATGCACCAACTGTCTCCAAACTCTGCAGTATTTTTAAAGAGGAAAAAGTGATCAGATGTTTCCAATTAAGTTAAAGCAAGCTCTGCCAAGACCACTTGAAGACAATTGTTTCCAGGAATCCAGATCCACTGAATATCGAGACCTTGTTACACTGTAACCATGTCATCATCTATTTAATGGTGTGGGTACTTCTCCCTTGGATACTAATGTCAGCACCCACCCACACTGATAGCAAGAGAAGCAGGAACAGGCCCTCCACTCCCTCATCCCTTCTGCAACCTTTGCCCCTGGCTTTCCTTTCTCCTGGAGAGGACACAAGCCCAGGCTGCTGGAGGTCTCTGTCCTGCACCCAATCACAACCTACGTCCATCCAATTCCACACACGATATCCCAGAACAACTGAGCCAAGAGGTTCTCCCCACTCTTACCCTCCAACCGAGATACCTACTGATGCATTTTCCTTCGTAGGCTAATCCAATGGATCTGCCCAGTAGGCAGGTGGCTTTTCTCAGGTGGCAGGCACTAGCGTAAGTTATGCCGTCATTCCCGCAGAGATACTGTTCAGGGGAGGTAGGCTCTGGGCAAATTCGATTACATGTCACACAGTAGGCGTTATTAGTTTGATCAACCACACATGTGGAGCTGCCTGGACATAAAACGTCCCTACAGGTCTCTGAAATAAAGATGGAAACAGGCAGTGATTAATAGGAGATCCCAGAGCCTAAGCAAGGAGTGAATGAGTGACACAGTGAAACAAATGATCAGATAAAAGCCTTCAGCAGCTTTTGTCATTTAAAGGCCGCTGGAGGAAACCTTCCCATGTCAGGGTAGCTGGTAGGACACAAGTGCTGCTAGACTGTGGGGAATTCTCAATCCAGCTATGTTCTCGTCTGTTGAGCGTGGTTTAGTTATTGTCTCCCAGCGTTTGGAACATCGCTCTGGTTACTGTGGGGAAGTACGTCAGCTCCTCCTCCCTACTCTCAGACACACACCCTTTGGCATTTGAGGGAGATCGGATTAGATTTGCAAACCTACTTTTGCATTTGCCCTGATACTGGACTTCAAGTTCGGGCTGTTCTTTACATCTGGCTTTGAGAAGGGCACACTCGTTCCTGTAGGTTTTCCCATCTAAGCCACACACGGGGCCCTTCCAAGTGATATTAGAGCAATCCGGAGCACAAACACACCGAGGTTTGTTCTTCTTGTTCATTTTACATTTCTTCCCAGGTCCACAGTCCACGTTCTCACATGTTTCTGATGGAAGGAAAGAGGCACCGCTTTAGTATCGAGTGTGCAGATCAGACTTCCTGTCAAAACTGCTTGCAAAAAAAAAAAAAAAAAAAAAAAAAAAAAAAAAAAAAAAGCCACTGCAACTCCAGGGTATAAAGAGAAAACACCTTTTCACCTTTTCCCTCAAGCAGTAGACAAAACTTGAGGGAAATTCTCCTGCCCAGTGAGGACAGGGGAGAGAGGAGTTCACTGCCCTCCGCAGCCCTTCTCTGCACAGTGCGGAAGTGGCCAAGCAGAATTGGGGCTCCCCCTCGCTGATCCCAGGGCTGGTACAAGATGCACTTCCAGCCGTCAGCTGGAACTGTCGTGCCCCCCCCCAACCTCCCAAGCTCATTTCCCACTTCTTTTCCTCCTCAGCCCAGCCCCTGGCTGGTTTGATCCTCAGCAAAATGCAGCTCACTTCCCCCCCTCACCTTTGCATGGGATGCAGTTTGGGGCTCCCCCATTAAAAATCATCCACTTAAAAAGCGTGTTGTCATTGACGTCTTCTTCTGTCCATGAAGTTGTCAGGCGACCCGTCTTGCAGCACTCCTCCTTGCTGAGATCAGTTTTGTAGAGGACCTGGCAGCGGCCGTTCTTCGCCTGCCGGAGCCAACAATTCCCAGCTGCGGGAGGGGGAGAGGGCGAGCGAGAGGGAGACACTCAGCCATATCAGTGTCAGTTACCAGTGACCCAGACACAACACGTGCGCCTTGCATTGACTTTTACTAGACTGTTTACTTTTATTTGTCCCATTTCATAACTTGCAGCTACACCGGCCCATTTGGGAACGCAGTTAAAAAACAAAAACTAAAAAAAAAAAAAAAAAAAAAAAGCCAAACTGATCAAAACAGGACGAGGCAGTTTTCTGAGGTATTTATTCCATATGTAGAGCAGAAGGAACACTGCTTGCACGTGACAGAGGCTTGAAAAGGATGTGCATTTAAAAGGGAATAAAAAGAAAATCGCGCTTGCAAATTCCTTCCTCCTCCCCCTGCCCTCTCCTCCTCACCGCGTCTGCACAGCAGCATTGTTTTAGCGCTGCACAGAGTTTCACTCCCAGCCCTTTTTGCAATCTGCACGAATTGGGAACATTTGCTGTTAGCAAAGTCTTTCGAAATCTCCACATTTTGCTGCTTCTACTAACAAATGTCTTTCCTTTACTAAAATAGGTTAGCAGAGATCCAAAAAAGTGAGCAAAGTACACAAAATACACAGGCACATAGAGTAGGAGGGTCCCCACAGAGTTTTAAAAAACGATCAAACTGGAAAAGTTATAGGTGTTGTCTCTCTCGCAAGCAGTTCAGAGGAAAGTACACTGTCCTTAAACCGGACAGAGTTTTTTTTTCTTTCTTTCTTTCTTTTTTTTTTTTTTATACTAGTATCCCTGTTATTTGTGGAGTCATGCCAAGAACATTAGTCCAAGCAACTCCCCCTTTTTTAGCTGGAGAGTTTTGGTTGGGATGAGTCTCCCGTGAATAACCAATGTGACTTCTCCAGCAACTCAATACCAATTGATTCTGGTGCTAATCCAGCGAGGGCTCGATCCTGCCTCCTTCCTCCGATGGGAATTTACCGCAGTGAGGGGTCAGGATCGGCCATCCGAGATGTCGCCGGGCACGGGGGAACATCTCTCCTCCCCCAAATCATTGAACAAACAACGCCCTTTAAAAAAAGGTTTTATGTTTTACAGTTGCCTACGTTACATTAACTTAAGCTCTGCTCGGTGGAAAAATAAGAAAAAAGAAAGAAAAAAAAAACAATGATAAGTAATGGTAAGATATCCAGGTTAGGGCTGGAACACAGTCAAGATAAGGGAAAAAAAAAATCCAAAACTAAAAATCAATATTCCCTTGTGTCGAAAGAGGGCTCTTAAGAGTTGTCAATATCAGGTTCGTGTTTGTTTTGTGCACATGGAAAAAAACTTATTTAACCATACTCTTCGGTGCAGAAGAATTTACAACATAGTAACACTATTCATCAAAAAGAGGGGGTGGGGAGGGGGGAGAAAATCCTAATATTGAAGGAATGGCCAGAAAATGATCACTATTAGTTTCTGAAAATGTCAGTTGTAATTGTGGGGCTCCCCATCACCACCTCTCCTTTTGTCAGACAGGCGAGATAAAAATCTCAGCTAAATTACCAACAAACTTTGAGTACTCATTCGCAATCCGACACTAAGAAAGTTCCCTTGCGATGCTGTTGTTCATTCATGCTGCATAGTAACAATAAATACCAAGAAACATCCTCATCTGTCCTCTGTGCCTATGCACAGCAGTGCAAAGGCAAAAAGATCAAAAAGGAATCTAAATGACACCTCTGCACGTTGGCACAAAGCAACCCCATGCCCACAGTTAACTTCTGTCCTGCTGGACCTTGAAGGGAGGCGTTTAAACACCGCAGCAAACTGAACATTGCCCGAAAGACAGAAAATAGGTTTCAAGAAAACGTATCTGCGAATAAACAACCTCATCTTACCCTGCACTGTGTGATCGTCCATGAAGTGGCACAGAAACATCAGGAGTAAGAGCATGCCCGGGTGGATCCTCCGATTTAACATCCTCAGCATAGCAGGGAGTGGAAGAGCCACAGGAACAGTATCACGGGGAGCAGGCAGAGGGAGCGAGCAGCAGCCAGCCGGCGATGATCGCTCTATTGAATGAACGTCAGGCGCTGAATGCAGTCTCTCTTTAAATCTATACGGGGGTCTTAGCTGTCTGCGGTGGGCGGTCTCCTAATGTGTGTGTGTGTCTGCTCGGGGGTGGGGAGATTTAAAAAGTTCAGTGTGAATCAGGTGACATTTTCCACCTTCTGGAAACCCTCTCCAATTATCTGCTCTAGGTGCACGCACACACAGGCGCGCACAGGGGCGCACCCGCGCAGCCCCGAGCCAGCCCCTGCGCGGCGCAGTCGCCGGAGCCGTCTGCGCAGCAGCGGGAGGCAGCGCAAGCCCGGCCGCGGCGGCCGCGGAGCCCGCCGCGCCCGCGCACGGGGGAGGCGCGCGGCGGGCCGCGCCCGCGCTGCGGGGCTCGGCCCCGCGGCCCCCTCCCCCCCACCCCGCGCCGCCTTCCGCCGCCGCTCCGCAGCGGTGCGCACCGGAGCTGCCGGGGCGCGGAGGGGAGCCAGCCCGGCCGGCCGGCCTCCCGCGCGCCCGCTCCGCGGCTGCGGGCCGCCGCCGCACGACGTCGCGGCTAATACTCGGCGCCGCGCTCCGCACCTCCGACGGCAGCGGGGCGGCTGGCGCGCACACATCGCGCTCGGCGGCATTCGTCTGGGGAGGAAAAAAAACACTCTAAAACCACCAAAAAACCCAACTCAGAACACCAACCTCAAAAAAAAAAAAAAAAAAAAAAAAAAAAAAAAAAGACCCCAAACAAATAAAAGTTTAATACCTAGGGCTCTGCCCAAGTGACAGCCTTTTCACTGGGAGCCCGGGAGGACGAGACGGGAATGGGGGCGACGTAGGCGGTCTCCTTTCAGAATCAGAAAAGATTGCAACATCGATAATGAACTTCTAGGGCACTAGTTTATTAAGCACAGTCTGGCATTATTCTCCCCTTAGAAAAGTTGGCGGTCTCTCATTTATAACATTTTTTGGCACCGCTGAATGAAACTGAGTAGGCGATATTTCCTTTTATACAAAACGATTACTTAACGGAAAATGGTATTGTTTATTCAAAAGCTGCCTTTTTAATTTCGATTCTTTCGCTTTTCTGAGCCACCAAAGCACAACAGACTGCGAAGTATGCAGACAGGAATTCCCGGACACTGCCGGCTCAGGGGACGGTGCGCGCAGCCCTCCGCGCCCGCGGCCCGGCGCTCCCCGCACCCCCAGCCCGCCCCCTCCCCACAACTGCAAATAACTCAGTGATAACAGATTTTTTTCCACCAACTGCAGGAGATAGTGCTAATCTTTTAATAAAAGATCCCATTACAATGGGATCTGTCTGGACAGACTATAATAGATCCAGAAATACAGCCGTGCTAATATTAGAAGACAGTTGTTTGGGTGCCTCAGCCCGGGCCCTGGTCCTGCTTTGAAAGTGGGCATGAATCACAATGTCCCTCTGTACCACCTGCAGTCACACGCATTAAGAAGCAGACTGGTAAATGATTGACCTCGCTGCATTTTTTTTTATTATGATCATCGTCCTGAGCAGCGCCCGGGCATTTTGATCACTTCAGAAGCTCCGGGACTCCACATCCTTCTTAATCTTTTCCCAAATCGGTGCCACTCTCTCTCCCCGCCTGCCTCTCCCTGCTCTCCCTGCGGAGCAGCGTTGATGTAGGGTTGTGTAGTGCCCTCTAATGGCAGATGCCTTTAGCAATTCGCAGCGAAACGCCGCCAAGAGCGCGCCGGCTGCGGGAGCTGCCCCCTCCAGGAGGGGCGGCTCCGGGGGGCAAGGTGCCCCCAGGGGCCCGAGTGCCCCCCACGCCCGGGGCAGAGGGAGCCGGCATCGCCCGCCCCTTCCAGGCGCCCGCTCAGCGCCGCGCGGGCCGCCGACCGAGGAGCCGCAGGCCCCGCCGCCCTCGCCGCCCCCTTCCCGCGGCGGCCGAGCGCCCCTCACCCTGCCTCCCGCCTCCCCCGGCGGGCGAGCCCCCGGCCCCGCCGAGGGCTCCCTGCCGCCCCTCGGCGCGCCGCGGCGGCGGGCGCGGGCAGGCGGCGCGGCAGCGGCAGCGGCAGCCCCGACGGCCTGCGGGCACGCCGGGCTGCGGCGCGTCTGCCTCACCTTCCCCCCCCCCCCTTTTTTTAGTTAGTTTGTTTTTTTAAATAGTTGGCCAATACACTGTTTATCCTGACAATGTTTTCAATTAGAGAGGGGCATTTTCAGGCCATATTCCTGGCAATGAGATGCCGGATGGGTCGATAACGTTTGCACATGTGCTTCATGCGTGCATCATCAGGAGATCAATACGATTGCGCTGGTATGGAGATTTGTATCACACCTGTTCTCTGACATCACATGGAAACAGCTGCTGTTTCTTTTATTTTTTCTTTTATTTTTCTTTTTTAAATGCTAAATATTGGGTTTGTATGTGACAACATGTCAGGAATATATTGTGTAATCAGAAATGCTTTCTTCTTCTTTATCTGTATGCCTCCATAACTCCCTCACCCTTTTCTGCTTTGCCAGCAATCACATTTAAGTTACCAAAAAACAATAGGGTCAATCTGTAACTGAATTGTCAGGCCGCACACAAAAAGAGGGTTGTTTTCAGCCTGACAGGTTTTAAAACTTCTTTCTACCAAGAAGTGTATGCATTTTACTATATGTTTTTGGATGTGAATCCAATCTTTGCAGCTGGCCCTGATCTTGGAATAATAAAGCCTTTAAAAAAACCCTATGCACTAGCATCTCGAATTTTCAGAAAGTTCAGATTTAGCTCTCGATTTACATGAAATGTGTGTCTTTGTCCTACCTCTAATATAGCTGTAGAGTTACAACAGACTCCATAACCAAAAATACAGAGTGGCTGGTGGGGAGTAGAAAGAAAAATAATCCCCAAGCGTAACTTTGTGTGACATGTGCTATTAACATACCTACATACACACACACACACATACACACAAACATATATGTATGCATGTATGTGTATATACACATACATTTCTATATTGGATGTATTTGTGGTGTGATAATTCAATATTCATTAGTATAATGTATTTTCTTTTACTCTTTCCTCCTCAGCATACTGTCTCCCAACAGAGGAGCTGTCACTCTTTATCAAGAATGGGCCACATCTGGATCCTCTCTCTTAAAAGGAGCATGTCTGCATAAATATTTTTGAGAATATGAATAGGACTCCAGATAAAGCTGATTATTTGGAAGTGATCTGGATTTGTGGCTGGAGAAAATTTGAAGGCCTACCCTGACATTTCCCTACCTAAAATTCAAGAGAGAAGAAGATTCAAACAGGATCCAGTTGTCACGGGATGCATGTATCATATGATGTGGTTTCTCATACAACTGGTTTCTTCTACAGAGTTGAGCTCAGATAAAGGTAGGTCGTCCCCTTCTGGTAGGAGAGAAAACCTGTCAGCCTCCTTTACTCCTGCCTGGTTGTTTATCACAAAAAGAGGGGCACATTTCTGGAAATGTGCAGTTTTACAAAAGTTCCCCACTTTCAGATCTCAGATTTAAAGACTTCTGTAAGCACCCATGCATGGCTCCATTTTATGAACTTTTCTTTCGTTCATTGTAGGCCAGTTCACTCAAACATCCTTTTCTGATGCAGAATTTCATGTATTGTTTCTCAGAGAAAAGTAACATGACTAGTTGGATTACAAAGATTCATTTCTTGATTTGGGCAAAACTTTCTCATGAAAAACAAGTAAAGAAGTTCTTGATGATGTTAAGCCCCCTCCAAATATATTAACTAACTTAGAGTATTACTATCTCCAAGTCATGGATAAATATGCTATTACACTGAGTTCCTACACATAAGTGAGATTATTATACATAAAACTTTTATTATACGCTATTGGTAAGAGTTATACTTAGGAGATGAAAACAAGTACATTGAACAGTTATTTTTTCTTTAATTTGGCCGAGAAATTCATGTCTGTTTTCAGTGGATTCAGTCCTATGGATTGAATTGCAAAGTAGTAGGAATTTTACCTAATAAATATCACTGGCAAAAATTACCAAAGGAATATAAATTTGATCATCAGTAAATAGTTGGCAAGTCAGATCTGAAAAGCTATCATCACCTCTGACTAAGATGGCTGGAAGCAGGTATGTGGTTTGAAACTTCTCTCTCTGGTTTGGTGGAAGGAAGGAATTGAGCATGGTCAACAAGTCCTCTTGTAGGTAACTAATATGCAGCTTTAATAATCTGCTCTATGACAGATGGTCAGACTGCCTGGAGGGCACCCCAGAGTTTTAGCTTGATAGTTCATTTTTGCCATGGAAGGAACAAGATGATATTGTGAATGTGAGCACTCTGACCTGACGTGGGACATTTCTGGTAGCCCATGGAGGTTTAACAACTATGTGTATCTGTGACTTTGTTCAGGAAGGGCGTGTGGACAGGTGGCCTTCATCATTTGGGTCAAATAAAGTCTATGTGTATGTGACAGGAGCCAAATTCGCCCCTTTCCTACATTTTGTTGGTAACTCTGGTAGTAATAACATAAACTCTGCAGTTTGGTGGTTACTTTCACCTTGTTGTAGGCCATGACAGCATGAACAGTCTTAGACAAATTTTCTTGTGTGTTGTCAATACCCCAAACCAGCACTGAGGAAAGTGCTGCAGGCTTTGTTTTCAGTATCCATTGCAAACAGTGTGTGATGTGATAAGATGAGGCTTAACGCATGAGCGAAATGAAAACTGTGACAGGTTGCTAAACAAGTTACAAAAGCTTTCCATATTATTTAGCCAAGATAAAAGTACAAAATAAGAGTGGAAACATTCATAAGGAAAACATTAAGACCATTAACTATCTGATGAAGGCAAGTGAAAAATGATAAAAATTATATATGCTACTTTTCAGTACTGCTCTATTGTACTTTTCTGTTCAGAGAACAGAAAACAACCAGAAATGCTCACAGACCATGGAATTTCTAGGGCAGAAGATGACCGTCCTCTTGCTGAGACTGCAGTGCTATGAACAGAAGCAGGAATTCTGACACTGATTCTATATGAAATTTGGAAAACTTAAACAATTAATAGAAAATGCAATAATTGCTAGAAATGTGCTCTAAACAGCCATTTAGGGAACCACTGCTGTAAAGGCATCCAAAATTCCAGAAAGCCAGCACCACTGGCTCTGAACAACCCATTCCCATGTAAAGGCACAAGAAGTGTTATAGTGGGAGGAAGCAGGGAAAGAATAAAGCTGTCAAACAGAGCAGCCCCTAGAAGACTGTTTCAGCTTGTGCAATATTAAGCTACTGTTCGGTTGTCCTAAGTCATGTACTAAGTGCAAAATGGCTCTTACTCATTTTCCTGGCTGGCAAATTGCCTTTTCTACTTCCACAATCCTGCCAAGCAGAGCTAGGCCACAACTGATGCTATAACTTCAAATCTGTGATTTTAAAATTATAGATGAGGAGCATGGTGCTTTAAGAGCAGTGGGGTTATGTGTGGTTATTGCACTTGTAAGGTCTGGAACATTTTGTGTGGCAGACTTGAAATGACAGGTCAGTTGGCAATCAGTTGCAACTGGAATGAGATAGGAGACTAAATCCAAGATTAAAGTGAGGACAGACATAGTTTGTAAATAACTACTGTGAAAGTTCAATTGATTTTTTGCTATTACTTTATTTTTCTTCTTGTTAGTTTGATTCTATTAGAGTTAATGCAGAAGGCATATTTGACTCATCAAATAAGTGGAGATGCATCATTTTCTAGTCCAAAAATGGCTCCGACTGTGGATCTTGGTCTGCAGCTTAAACGGAATAAAAATCATTGTTGAGAGCGATAGCCATAGCCAACTGTGAAAAGCTCAGTATAGCATGGCAAAAGAGATAACAAATGGACAATTTCTGGCTCAGTGCATATATCTGGTGACATACTGGATCTTGTTTTTAAACTGAGAGAGTAGGTGCTTGTGTACGTCAAAGTTACAGCCTTGTTAGGGACAGGTCATTAACTTCTTATTGTGAGGTTTGTTATTTACTTTATTGCCCATCAAGGAAGAGGATCAGTTTTAATGGTTTGCTTTCAGAGATTAATGGAACCAAATGGGTTTTAGAATGCTGTTTAGTCAATGGCAACTTATCATAGATCATTATCATCATTGCCCTACACCATACGTGTGATAAACTGCAAATGTCACCTTCTAGTACTGTGTTACACATACGGGTGAATATACAGCATGTGAGAGAGGAAAGGAAATAGAAAGAACCCGTAGCGGAAATATGACCTAACAGAGAATTTGGAAAAGTTAATGCCATGGCTATGATGGAAGTGAAGATTTTTTTTTCCTGATTGTGATGATCTTCTTTATTTTTATGAACAGAAAAGTAGTAGCTCATGAATTATTCTAATCCCTTTAAAATTTTCTTTTGTAATGGAATAAGAATATCAAAATGTGCTTAGTGTTAAAACATTTTTTTCCAAGACTTGCTACAACATCAGATGTATTAAAATACTTCTAAATCACCAAAGTTTTCTGTTCAGTCCATTAAAAAGCACATTTATGACACTGTATAAGCAACAGTGAATTTTCAAAATGATTTTTAAATTCAAATTAAAGGTATAAAATTATATTATGTAAATGGCATTGCAAGCAAATCTGTAGGCTTAAGTCACTATTGCAGTGTACAGCAGTGATATCTGTGGACCTTCTAAAGCAAACCTATTTTACATTATTTTGGAATCATTTTTTGTTGACTAAACAGGACTTTTAATTATTAGATAATGGTATGGGAGGGAAAAAAGCCTGTGGCAATTTATGCCCTCTCTTGTGACCTATTGCATACCTTCTTTTCTTTTCTTTTTTCTTTTCTTTTCTTTTCTTTTCTTTTCTTTTTTCTTTTCTTTTCTTTTCTTTTCTTTTCTTTTCTTTTCTTTTCTTTTCTTTTCTTTTCTTTTCTTTTCTTTTCTTTTCTTTTCTTTTCTTTTCTTTTCTTTTCTTTTCTTTTTTCTTTTTTTTTTTTTTGGAGTGGAGGCCATGCATGGACTGCTGAGAGTCTGTTGGCCTTGCAGCACATAGTTGTCTAGTAGCACAAAAACTGCCTTGCTCATGTTGTTCCACTCCTCCTCCAAGGAGGGGTCTAGGAAAAGCCTTGTGACTCCAAGTCTGTCCACTGAAATTATCAGTTCATGTGGGCTTTTTTCTACAATTGGCTAAGAGGTGACTTGAAGAGCCTGAATAAGAGGGTTGATATCCACACTGCCAATCCTTAGGGCTACAGTAAGTTCCTTTTCTCCTTGAATATCTGGAAAAAGTTTTGTCTTGAGAGAGAGCAGACTGTCTGTTTTCTGTGTCCCGGAGACATAGTTCAGCTGGGCAGTTTGCAGGACGGCACTGCATGCGTGATCCCAGAGTAGGGACTTCCTCAGCATAGGTTGGCACCTGCGTGGCTTGCAGCTCTGAGACCCTGCACTGCTGTGAGAGCAGGAAGAGTGAGCAGGGACAGGATATTGTCTCAAATAAGTGCAAGCAGAATAAGATTTAGTCATTTTCCCACATAAAGTGCCTAGCCTATTGGGCCTGTAACTCATGCTGCAAAAGTGCAAGTGTCTGGCACAGATGTGGCACCACATCTGCCAGCTTTGTATGAATAACCTAGATACACCAGGACATTACAAATGACATGAAATGCGTATGTTTAGGCAACTGAAACAAGCACTAAGTGACGTGCCCAAAGGCATATGGCTGTGGAATAGCAAAGAAAAACCCCAAATCCCAGCTGGAGTAGTTCCGTCTCCAGTGGGCCATTCTTTCTGGCTGTGCTGTGTTACTTTATCTCAGTTACACCTGCAAAAGTCCATGGACCAATCTCATGCCCAGGCACCAATATGAAGTGACAAAGAAGAGTTGGTTATTAAAAAATAAATTGTTTCATGAATGCATCGTAAAATCCTGACATTCAGCATTCAGTCTGTATTATTGTGTTTTGTCTATATTTGTTACATTTACTATTGAATCACCTTTTTTTAAGAAGACTTGCATGCAGGTGCTCAAATATCCCTGCAGACCTGAAACAATTATCTTAGGTTCACTCATGAGGTCTGTTCTGCTCTCTTCCATTTCAGGCAGTAGAAGATGGTAGTGATTTCACCCAGACTCCAGGTATTCCCTATCTTTAGCCCCACAGTTGCAGCTTAATTGCAGGATCATCACTGCGTAAAGTTGTGAAGTCCCCATTTCCACTCTAAATTTGATCTGTGTCTAGTCCCTCGTCACACTCATTGGCCGTATCCTGAGCCAGTTGAACTTTTTGAGCATCCTTTGTGGGATCCGAAAAGAAAGATGAAATTCTCTAGAAGAGGTCGCTTAGCATATAAAGGAAGCCATCTCTGCGAACCTGAAAAGTCATGGTATAGTACAAAATTAATCAGTTAGATCATTCCAACTCCTTCTAAGTTGAGTGCTAGTCCGTACAGGTATGAACAAGAGAGAAAGTATCTGGGTGAGTCTTGGCAGACCCCCACTTCTCTGTAGTGATAGCAGCAACGCTTAACTAAAGGGTGCTGCTGTTCTTCTCACTCCTCTCACTCCTCTCGCCAGTGATTCTTGTGAACTTTTGATCACAGTGACTATTCACCTTAGTGAACTACAGCCTTGCCAAGATCAAGCGTCCTGAATATATGAGTATCATGAAGTTTGGCTAAAATAAATGAAACTAAATAATTGCTTTTTCACTGTGTTCTTTTTTTTTTCCTACTTTCTGGTTTCTGAGATTGTGGTCACATTTTCTAGCTTTTCCGCAGAACAATGACATTTAGCCAATAATTTTTAAAAAATGAAAGCTGAGATTCTTGTATAATGCCTTGATTGCAATAGCCAGATTTTTGAGAACATCAAATGTCTCCTTCGTATAAACAACAGAGTTTCCAGCTACAGCTACTAAACTAGCTCGGAGGCCCTGTTGGCTGTGAAATATCTGAAAGTAGAATAGGGAGAGTGACCTAATTTATGGAAATATGACTGTCAGAGAAAGAGACTTTTCTTCATATTCATTTACAGAAACTGAAGAATTTTTGTTGGAGGAGCAGGGGAGAGGGAAGGAGAAGGAATACGCAGAAGTAAATAATTGAGTTAAAAATCTGAAAGTATATCAATTTAAAATAATGTTAACAACAACAAACTGACATCTACAGAGAATTCATAAAATAAGAGAGACCTCTTGAGGACTAAGCATGAACTCCATTAGCTCTTTTCTTCCTTGATGTCTTTGATTTCTGTGTTGCTTCACCTGTTGGTGAAACAAAGGAAAACAGCAAAATGGAAAACATTCTTGGGAAGACCTGAGTCAAAACTGATTTGACATCCATAAGTTGGGAAGAAAGTGAATGAGCTTTATCCACAAAATTTTGAAGCATGTTTTAGCAACCTGCTGTTAGGAAAACACAAATCCTTAAAAGAATTTCTTCTGAAGTCTTTCAGAGATGAGTGTATTTTAAAGATGAAGACGTCACAAATCTGGACAATAAGAGGGACATCTAAGCATCAGACTTTGTGTGCTATTTGGCTCAAAATTCACTAACTCAAAATTCAATACTGCAAGTGAAGCAATTGGCTCTTTTGAGGAAAATAGTAGTTTACCATCAACATAATTCTCAGTGTCTGGAAGCACTTACAAATGAAATAAAAGTAGTATTTCTACCCTGTCTTGTTTAAAGATGTACATGATTTTTACAATCTTTTTAAAGTCTCCTAAGTATTTTGCTAGCACATATTCATGATTATCTTAGAACAGGACAGAGCAGGTAATTTTTATAGCTTTCTTGTAGCACTGTGAGGGTGATGATTTATTCATTTTACTTGAAAAAAAATCCGAAACATACTTAGAGCTTCTCAGAAATGGAATTTCACTGAAATGAATACTCATTTCACTGAATTGGTTGATTAAATCCTGGACAAAATCAAGCCGAGTTAAAAGAAAAAATAACTTGACACAAAAATGATTGGTCACATGTATGTCTGGATAAGGGGAGAGAAGGTATTTATGGGGAGAGCAGGGATTTATTTGTAATTAGTGTTTTTTTAATATTTTAATGTTTTACTTAAACTGCTAGGATGTTTGTGATTCAACTACAGTAATGTCTCTTTAGGGGCAGAATTAAGATTATCTTCAAATCTGATCTCTCTTTTTTGGGTATTCCTATTGGTAGAGGTGATGTCTATTATTAGACCAGGCTCCATCTTTTTCTTATTTATGAAGTTATTATGCATGGCCTGTTGTTTCAGACAAGCTTTTCTGCGATAATTCCTTTTTTGCTCGCACTGTGAACGTGTGCTATCATTAAAAAAGTATTTCTTTGGTATGGCAGAGGGGAAAAAGAGACATCATTTGGTGTCTTTTTTTGTATTAATGTCTTGCAGTCAGATAAGTTTTCTTGTTCCCTAGGCAGCAAAGTCAGGCTGAGGAGGACTTGGAGTGGGAACTTTGAAAGCGTTAATCAGAGACACGGGCTACGAAAAATGGACAAAATTTAGAGATTTTATGCTTCATAAATTGTTTCTGCCTCAAGAACTAGTGGTGTAAAGTAGGGCTATGCCTTTGTATTTGGAAAATTAAAATTATCTTTACCTTTTTTTTTAAAGCATACTGGCCTCAGTCTCTTACTGCTGCTTCTTAGGCTTGTCCTTGAAGCATAACCCTCTAGTGGAACGGGATGGGATTTCACTTGTTTGTCAGAAATGTCTTCAGCGTCTTTCATACAATGTGCAACACGTATGCTCCCCCAGGTATTGCTCCAAATGCGTCTGAGTTCTGGCTCTCTGAAAACCTGCGTAGAAAGACACGTTTAGCAAGCAGCTATCCAGAGGTGCATCGCTAGTATGTTCCTTGCAGGAATAATCCCATTGAGTTCCATAGGAGCCTGAGGTCTGAGGTCTAAGATGTGTGCTGCCCTCTCGGAGGTCCTGCCCTTGCCCAGTTAATTTGTATCACATCGAGAACTACTCTGGGTTGCTCTCAGTTCACTTGTCGGATGTTATGATTTTGTTTTGGGCTTCTGAATTTTGCTGGCTATTCCCCTGTAGTGCAGAACGTAGAAAATTGCAAACTATTGTTAGCCTGGATTCGTTATAAAGTAAGCAAATAAAAATTAGATGCAGAGATCTCAAGATAAAAGGAAAATGGAGATTGTGGTTTTTCTCAGGAGATGGGTGGTTGGTCTTACTCAGGATCATGAAATAAGTCCTTTTTAATCTGAAATTGTCAATAGCTGCTTCTTTGACTCCTGGTCTCCCAAGTATTGCACCAAATGACTGTTTCAAACATGATATTTTGTTCCTGAAGTGGCTTCCTTTCTCCAGGTATCTACTCTAAGAAAAGCTGGAATTTGGAAGTAATTTTTGCCAGTGACTGGATATGTTAACTGTCACCAGATTTAAAGGGATTATTTATGCCATCAGAAACAGCTGAAAACCAAGGAAACAGTTTTTATTGCTTGCTGGCCTTCAGTATTCTAGTTTTTAAAGCACTTTTCAGGAACACTTTCAGGATTCCTCTGTTAATAGATAAGATATTGGATATAAATGGACCAAGACTTATTATTAAGATTAATTTGCAAAGAAGAAAGATGGACTTGAGGTTAAAAGAGAGCCTAGCGGTTGGAAAATCTCTAGGTGTCATCCTGAGAAACTCATTTCGTTTGTCTGGTCCTGGGTCACTGCAGATTTACAGTAATGGTAACAATATACCTGAATGTTGAGTGTAATTCTGAATGAAATATTTGGTCTTGGGCTATTTTGAAGCTCTGCTGTGAAGCATAGAATTTGCACAAGGTAGGGATAATTTGGACATCCAAATCTTGGATTGTTAACCTCTATAAGGGAAGACCTACCTGTGTGCTGTAATGGAGATGGAAAGAAACCTCCTCTCTGGAGAGAGGAGGAACAGCCTCAACAGTGTACAATGTATTTCTGTCACATCCTAACAGTTCTGGTGGCACATGCTGAAAGAGGGAACAAAATGTTTCTGCCTCATCACTGTTTCCTCAGTTACCTGCCAACTTGAGGCAGAAGGGAAATGGAGAAGGACAGTTATCTGTGCAGTTCAGGGTGCAAGCCAAGTGAGTGGAGATGGGAAGTAGCTTCCCTTGCTAATCCTGAAATCAAGGTAGAGTGTGGCCATGCAAGCAGCTCTATCTCTGTTACTGATACCTTTACCTGTTAACAGATCTGTGCCAGAGCCAGTTATCTGTCCTATCTGGTGATGCCCTCAACTCCTTCTCATCTTCAGGTGAGACTTATGCCAGGATTCTACAGGGCTTTGTCATTTTGTCTAGCTTAGGTCAGTGCTTTCAGATTTCATGGAAACCTTGCAAAAAAGCCATGTGGTTTGTTCTTATCACTGGTTCAAGCTCTGGGGAACAGAATGGCATACTCTTAAGTACCTGCTCCATCATCTGCACTGAGACTACTTTTCCTTAACAGTGAAGCTTCTGACATAATTCACCCATTTTATGGGTTGGTCAGCAATTAAAAAAAAAATACAAGAAACAGTTAATGAGCAGACTTTACAGGTGCAATAAACAGCAATGCATGACAGTTAAAATTAACATTTCACCGAGACTTAGCCACCTATATTTTTCATTAAGCAGAACTTGTAAAGAGCCTTGTGGAAGCACCATCTGCTGATTTCCAATAAAACTGCAAATGCCATGGAAACTTTCTGCTGTTTGTTCTGTGTTGAAATGGTTTCAGTGCTAAATGCTAAATCCAAGGTGCTTTCAACTTTGATACAGATTTGAATCGGAATGAGTTGTTTATGTTGCTTTGTAGTTTATGGTCAGCTTTTCTTGCCTATGCAAGTTGGTAGAGAAAAACTACTACAACCTGAACTTCTCCTCTGTGCTTTCCAGACCATGTGATGTATCTTCTACAGAATTGTTCCTGGTACTTTTAATAATGACTCTTCATGATACTTAAACATCCTAGGAGGTTCCACTTCCTGATTACTTACATGATAATTATACAAAAACAAACCACCAAGGTCTAGCACAGGGCCAAGATGCAGTATGCCAGCTGAGTATACTAGGGTAAAAACAGTGACTCATTTACAGACCTGTTCTCCACAGTCATTTGTAAACAGAAGAAAAAAAAAACATTGTCAAGGAAATAGTAGTTAAATGGATTTTCATAATCCTTTCTAGGTGGAATCACATGGGATACATTAATCTTAGAAAACATAAAGGGGATGCAATATTTTAGTAAGGTGAATCATACATGAGAAGAACCAGGGCACCCTTTTGCATTATAAGATTTTTTTGTATGTGTGGACAAAAAAACATTTCTTCATTTTATGGGATTTAGTCTGAACATCTTAAGAGTGGGACATGCACTGTCCTTCAGAGTTAATGAGAATACTGTGAGTTGTGAGGGAACTGCTTCATAATACTGCAGAGTAATTTTACAGAGAAAGTAGAGTATGATTGTCTTCCTCAGACTAGTTGTATAAATTAAGTTCATGAGACTACTCACATGAGTAAGGTGAGAAATATTTGACCCATGATCTTACATATCAAATATCTTTACATATTATTAACAATCTATAAAGTTGGACATAAAAATGTGACTTATTAATGCCAAACTTATGTCATGTGGAACAGGAAGAAAAAGAACAGAGTCTTTCCTATATGATGTGTCAAGACCTTTTCAATAAACTTGTAAGTGGCCCATGGCCATAGGTGTAGATTATAAATTAGCTTGGAGGCAGGTGTTTCCGTGGCTGCAAGGGAACTAGTGCCAACATGTATTTGCAGACTTTATCCACAATATCCATACTAAAAGTATGTGCCACTGCTTGCAATAGACAACAAATGGAAGTAAGCTTATGATACTGGAACAAATTTTCTATCTACCGAAACTAAGACTGGAACCATAAATACTACAGCTGGAAGATTATTTTTGATCTCTACCACCATTAAGGTTTCCATCGCGTATGCTTTGCTTGCAGTAGTTCTATTTCTAAATGCAAAAACATATAAGATACAGTGTTTTTTTTCTCTTTTCCATTTGTTCCTCTCCCTCGTTTACACACACACGCACACACAAAGATAAAAGATGAAAGAAAAGAAAGAATTTTCAATTCTTTATCTGGGGCAAGGAAATGACCATACTGAGTTGGTTGGTGCCTCAGTGCAGCAGGCTATCTCTGAGAGAGATCACCTATGCCAGAAGCCTCTAAAAAGGTCCAAGAAACCGCAGAGTAGATAAATATGTAATAATGTGACCACAGGGAAGATTCTTCTTTGTGGTAGTCAGTTAGTGGTCAGCTCTGTGACTGAAACATGTGCATCCATGCTCTCTCTTTTCAAAAAATGTAGTCTGTCTTATGTAACTGCAGAAGTTTTGACCTGTCACAGAGTCTTAGCCTTTTGAATCGTGCTAAATTCTTTGCCTTGGTTTTTATCCTGTAGTGATGAGTTTCACACTTGAGTAGAGCAGTTCTTTTCATCACTGGTAAAATGCCTCTTATTTTGATGGAAAGATGAATTGGAAACATGTAATTCTGGACCACAGCAGTTCAGGGTCTTATCTCTGATCATTTCCGGTACCAGATTCTCCAGAAAGGAATATGGGAAAATGTTTAATATACTGCACAAAATGTTTAGAGTTTGGAAACATTTGGAGCGCCTGGCTTCAGCAAAGCCGTGCGGGGTGAGTTGCACAGGGTGACCGCGTGCCAGGTCCGGATGGAGCTACCTGAGGAGGGCAACGAGTGAGAGCGCAGGGGAACCTCACCCCCTCTTTCTGCACCCCGCGATTATGCCCAGCTCCCCAGTGGCAAGAGAGAAGGGTCCTTTAAAAGAGCAGCATGCTGTCCTCCTTGGCAGCCCGGGTCCATTGCAGGGCTGTGTGCAGGGGCAGGAGCCTGGGCTGCCCTGGGAAGCAGCTCACTCCTCCATCTGGAACCATCCTGAGTGAGCAGAGGATACTTCCCAGGGTTGCATAAGCCACTGAAATGCCTTACTTGGGGCTATGCTATAGCAGTGTTTGCTTTTCAACATTTAAAATGTGTTGCCTTTTAAATTTAATTGTCTCCTTGTCATTTTATAAGGACAAAGAGTAAATAAGATTATTCTTGTTTGTTATGAGATTGCCTAGTGACCATCTGTGAGCCTCATTGTGGTAGTAGCCATGGTTCAAATTTAGAGTAATGGACAGTTCCTAATTCTAATATCTTAACATCTAAATAAACCAGACAGATGAAGGGGAAGAAAAGTGGCAGAAAACACAAGTAAAATAGGAGTATTAATTTTACATCCTTCATACCATTTTATTTTATGCCATATGCTTTCATTGTGGTTGCTGGTTTTATTTAATTCCAAACTAAATAGTACGAACATTTTAAGACTATGGAATCCTTCTCATGACTGTAACATTTTTATCAGCTGTCTCCAGTCACTTTCTATTTCTGTTAAATCCTTGCAGAGGTGGAGTAATCAGAACAGAACATAATATTCAACATGAGGGCATACCACTGATTTGCATAACAACATTCAGATATTTTCAGTATTATTCCTTATTACTTGCTGACCAATGCAGTTGGAACAGATGTTTCCCCTCAGCTGTATACAATGGCATCTAGCTATTTTTCTTGTATGTATAAGCAGTGCAAAAGTAGTTCATATCATACTTGCCATTGTACATTACTTCCTGAATTAATGATCATCTGCTCATGCTCTGCAGAAAAAAAAGGCATGTTTTATCATGCTGGGCTATGTAAATGGGGGTGGTGGAAGGCTTCCCCACTGGAAGGTTATGAAAATCTGGCCTTTTTGGCCAACATATTGTTGAAAATTTTCTTTGTTGAGCTTTTGGATATGGAGAAGTTTCTAAAAACTAAGAATGACTGGTGAGAGCCAAGACTTGTAAAGTTGCGTAATTATTACATACTCCTCATCTTTCATAAGCAGGCTTATCTACAGACTGCAATTATGCGTGAGCTGAGCACTTAGGCTTGGTAGCTGACTTCTGCCACTTCCCTTTCCCTTTTCTGGAGCTCTGCCTGAAGGATAGCAAGTCACACTTTCTGGGGTGACTCCTAAGGGTGACTTTCTTCTGACCCTTTTTAAGCAGACACTTTGGGTAGTTTTAAATGTAAATAATTTGACAGACTTTAGCCAGCAGTTCCTAAGGCTAATGCAGCCACAGCATCTTGTTTGTAAAACAGCAACAAAACCAAATGTATTTAGTCTTCAGGCTTTTGCAATGGCACATCCATATGACTAATAATCTCCCCCCCCCATCCCAAAACAGAGTAGATAATAAAATAACAGCTAAGAAATACTTGTGGAATAGTTGCATCTGTAGGAATTTAGATACATAGTTTCTCAAGTACTATAGCATGGAGAGTATTTATTGTCACAATATTTGTGCTTTTGATTTCTTTTTGTGGGTGCTTTTGTGCATCAGAAGGTTTTACTAAGAATATGAATATTGCTGTATGGTGTCTTATGCCTTGCAGTCAACCAACAGAATCACATGTCAACTAGTGCACCTGCACATACCCTCTATTTTATGTTTTGAGGCATGAAAAGGAACAATTCTGTGGTATCCCATATTGAGACGTATGGAGCTGGCTTCAAGGCAGTGCAGACCTGTATGAAATGAGAAAGTTTGAGGGCTTTGTGAACTTTTATAGAGGATCAGAAGAAAGCTGTTTGGCACAGGTGTTTCTGTAATTGTGATACACTGGAAAAATTCAGAGTGTTCAAGGGCACTTATCCTGTGGCTACAGCTGTTCTAACTCATACTTCTGCATGGACGATGTGGTGTTTTAGTGTAGCACACTTGGTTGTGTAATATAAAACAAGTAAGAAAGCGAATATTAGTTAGACCAAGGTGGCATTCTTTCTTTTTTGTTTGTTTTTATGAGTTTTTTTCTCCCCTCATAGAAATGCCACTGGCAAAAGTTGTGTCATTACAAAGTGCCTGGGTGGAGAATGACCAGATACCTCCTAACACCTCCAATTTCCCCTGCTGTTAATCTTCTTGTGCCACTTGAGCTTGAAGCACAAACGCAGAGGGAGAGGCTTGAAGAGGCCAGAGTGGGGATTTTTTTAATTCTCTCCTGCAACAGTGAAGTATGGTGGTTTAAGCTATTGTTTTGCTCTCAGGCTTGTGGTTTGTTCCTGTGCTTTTAAAAGAAAAGCAGGTTTGAACTCCAAGGCCATTGGGTGGCACAGAACTGGTTCAAGTTTGGCAGGATTGTACTGTGTGCATCTGAATTCATTTCAAAACAGGCACTGGCATTCTCACTGGTGTTATTAATTAGCATTTCTATATAGGGCATTAAATTTATTTCATGCAAAGAATAAGGATATGGTCCCTGCCCACAGGGGAATCTCGTCTGTGCTAGAAAAGGCATTTATGCAGCCTATGCTGTGAGCATACAATCTGCTGCTACTGTGGTGGCTGCTGGTTCAGGAAGACCTTTCTGAGTGGACAGGCCAATCCTCTGCTCAGTTGGCTCCTCTGGATGACAGTGATGCTAGTCTGCAATGTATTAATTCTGAAATGAGGTTGTGCATCTGTAGCCACTTAGGCATTTCCACAGTAGTTTAAAAGAAATTTAATGGTGGGTGGTAGACTTCATTCCTAGTAGGTCTACGAACAGTGGAACTACTGAAGCATACTTTGCTGTAGAGCAGTATTTTGTGGTTGGATTCTCTAGTGTCCAGTGAGATACAGTCTCTCACCATGGCCTTTTCAGAAACACTGGTAGGGGGCTATCTTCTCTTTCCAGCTGTCTGTTCTTAGGAAGTTCATAGGAACTTAATATCTCTCAGAGGCGCTCCTCTCTGTCATATTAATCAATGAAAGTGTATAATGGCTTCAAAAGCTTTGAGGTAAGGCCAGAGTCAGTGAGAGAGAGAGCAATACACAGATGTGTAAGCATGTGCACACATAAACACATGCAGAATTACTATAATTAGGCTTATAAGCTTATTTTTCCTAGAAAAAGAGGTTAAGAATATAAAAAGAGTGACATATAAAGCTGAGGGATGAGGGAAAATCTATAGTTTAAAGAAAAAGAATCCTTAGATTGAGTTATGTTTTGTTCCCTTAATTTTTCTTTTTTCTTTTTTTTTTTTCATTAATCTTGATGCGGCTATAATAATTTCAGTGTCATTCATTGTCTTATTCACACTAGTGTAAGTGGAGAGTGAATCAGACCCAACGGGATGAACAGAATGTCTCCTGGTGATGGATTCTGTTGTAACAATCAATGGTGAGACATACAGGAAGGGTGCATTTATGGACAGTTTTAATATAAAATCCACCAGCATTTTGGAGGCCAAACCTTTTACAGAAACTTCAGTGGAGTGATGCCAATTTATACTAGACACCAAACAAATGAAGCGTTTTAACTTACTGATGTTTCTAGCACTCACTCTACTTGTTTATAATTTTCATTATTCCTAGAATGATACTTGACAGACTTCATAATTATTAAAAAGAGTTAGATGTTTAGTATAGCTAGCTTCCTTCTTTACCTTAGGGAGAGAAAGAGGAAGAGGGTAGTAATTTTAGTGATGTTTTTGAAATGGAAAGGATTGCCCTTTGGAGGTACATTTGTAGGATGCCTAGGCTAGTGATTCAAACTAGACACATTGCATTTGGATTGCTAGTATGAGGTAAAATGAATATGACCTAGAGCCTCTACAGACACACATGGACTATGTTGTAAAGGTCTTATCCAGAGATTACTATGCTTACTATGATTTGAAGCTTCTTCCTACTTAAAAAGCATCTACCCAGTAACATGTGCTTGGAGGTATTTTTCCTTTTCAAAGATCTGCAAGTTATTGAAGATGGAAGAATTCCTATTGTTGAAGTCCATAATGCTAATGTGTTCTACTTCTCACATGTCTGCACAGAAAGTGAGTGATCACTGGTCACAAGATATTCATGGCATCCAAATGTTTCCGGAGTTCTATCACATATTATAAAGGTGAGTGCCTGAGTATTATTTTTCCCAAAGAACAGTAACAAAGTGGGGAAACTTTGAGAAACTGGTTTTTGTCATTGTAATGTCTCTTCTTCAAACAATGTTTCTCATTAGATGACTCCATCAATCTTCTTATAGAAGGGTGATAATATCTTATCACAACACACAGAAGGTAACATCCATCTTCCATTTCTATCTCATGATTCATACCATTTGTGTTTGCAATTCCAGTGTGGTTAGAAGTTGACAGATATACACTTGGCCCTTTTCAGAATGATATTGTATTTATTTAATAGGTATTTCTTTTTTTAGAATCTTCTGCATTTTGTTTTAAAGGATCTTCTGGATAATCAGGTACAAGTTACCAATAATAGCATAACACTTAGTAATCCTGTAAAAACTATGGCAGACTGGTAATTTTACTGCTGATGATTAATTGAACTTTTCCATTTCTACTACTACAATAATAAAGGGAGAGAGGTAAAGACCAGCCATTCTGTATGGACTGAAAATTCTACACTTTTCTGGACTGGAAATACATTATTTTCTATTCCTATTCCTTTAGCAGACGTGCATATAAAAAGGCTACCTCTTATTTTATGAACGTATGGTTGGCGCACACATCTGTTCATTTAACTGTATTGTATTGTTGTACTACAGCTGTCTTTGGGGCATTATGTTAAAGCCAGATCAGTCCTGCAAAACCAGCTTAGCTCCATTTGCTTCTTTCCTCTCTCTCAGTTTTCTCACTCCTGTGTCTGTCTTCTAGACTTAATGGATTATTTAAGTTCATTTAAAGTTGAACTTAATTGTCAGATATACCACAGCAAAAATATCTTGGTGGATTTTAAACACAAATTAGACTGGCAAATTAACACTCTGTTTAGTCTAGTAAACTTATATGTCACTTTTCCTAAATATCTTTTTTCCAGAAAATCACCTTAATATCTTATCAGAGAGTAAGATCAAAGCTAGCTGCTCTGTAAGCAGGTTCATTACGATTCGGAGATCGGTCTTTTAAGATCCCAATCTAGCGACCAGTTACAATAATATGAAGATATTTGCCCATGGGCCTTTAAAAGAGATGCAAATGTGGCTGACCTTCCTGTCTCCTCATGTGTGATCTCACATACAGGAATATCCTGGAAGAATCAATGAAGTGAAGGTTAGTCAAGCCAGAGGACAGAAACCTGACCTCTGAGATGATAAGCATGCTATGAATACTTTGACAGAAAGACAGAGAGGCAGACAGAGTTCAGATATAAAGAGTTTCCTGGAAGGAAGGCTGCAGGCAAAACTGAAAAGAGAATCCGGAGAAGACAATTAGGACGAAATGTTGGCAGCATTGACGCTGATGTGGTCTCCCACCACAGAGAAGGGTGAAGGAGAAGAGCTGTAGCTTTGAAGAATGGAAGGAATACAAAACTCTGATGTGAGATGTTCAAATTAGACTGTGAGGAGTGAGTTGAGCATATGATAGAGACTCAGTGTTTGGAGTCCTACCAGCTACAGCAGTGACAGGAGATATTGGTAGGTGCTTTTTCAATGGTGCGTGAGCAAAGAGGGAGAAATGATGGAAAACAGGAGTGAGGTGATTCTGCTGTCAGTAAGATTTTAAAGCCAGGAAAGAATTATTTTTTTTTCCTGGTTCATTATTGACAAAAGATCAAGATCTTCAAGCAACAATTCCCATTTGAAGAGGGCTGGAGAAGGAGTTGTTGAAATTGGTACAGTTCAAATTTGGTCAGGTGATGGGAGGGTAAGTGATATATATTACGAACGCTTTACTGAGCCAATGAAGAGATATTTCTTATCTTTTCAGTCAAGTTAAATGAGAGATTACCATTAATGGCAATGGCATGGATCAGGGCCTAGGTCTCACTTCTACCTGGAGAGAGCATGGTTCCATTTATGGACAAGACCTGGCATTGTGTGTCTGCCTGTCACTATTTATTTAAGGGAGATTTGCATGGTTAAATGTATCTTATAGTGTAGGTTCACTATAATAATTGAGTTATATGCCTTACTGTCCCAAATGTTGCGTCTATACTAATTTAGAAATGACCAAAAGGCAATGTCACTTCGCAGGTCCATGAAAGATGGAAAATATTTTAAATTGAAATCAGCAGAAAAGGAGGGGGAAAAAGAAAATATGGAGAAATGTTTTACAAAGTGGTAAGAAACTAACCACCAGCCACATAGCCACCAAAGAAAAAAAAAGTCCATAGTTAATTACTAGTATTCTGCATTATTGTTGAACACAAGCAGGACTAACTCTAATATTACACAACACACTTGTTTTCACATATTTAATTAGGTTTTGTAGAAATGGAAAAATAATTTGTTTTTATGGAACTACTATCAGTCTGTAACCCAAAACCTCTTTCAATATTTAAATGTTTTAATATAAACCATTCATACTGGACTAAGTAAAAAAATATGTCCAAAATGGAAATAATCCAGATAATATGCTCTGCTTTCTTTTACAAGCCTCAAATAGCTTCCATTTTACTAACAGTTTTATATATGTATAAATGTAGGTAGGAAATGCTTGTAACATAAAGATGTATGGCTATTTTTTACATTACTGAATGAGTTGCATGCCAGCAGTGTGTTAGGCACATTATGCCTCAGTCCGACTGACTGTGGTGTTGATTTCTTTGTAGAGTCATTGGAGAGCTACAGAAAGCCATCTTCTGAAAGCCATCGAGGGTTGTTTTGTCAACAGACCAGTTGGGTCACATCTGGACTGCTTCTCATCAGCTGGCTGCAATAGTTTAGTGTGCTGTCACAAGTATAGGCAACCTTTTCTGAGGTTTGGCCTTGAGCTGATTATGTAGCTTTCTCTGTTAATCCAGTGGTGGATTTTGATGTTGCCTAACTGGTAAGCAAATAAAGATTCATGTTGATTCAAAAGTTAAGGATGCACTAGGCACAACTTTGCAAAACTTGGAGTATCTTTGTCCAGAACCTCTTAAAGCACTGGGCAAAAATTAAGAAACTCACATTGAACCATATACTGAAAGTAGTCCTGCTGAAACAAGCAATACTATTTATAGGGCCAAATGTGTGTGTGATCACCTGCAGGTATCCAATAAGGCCATTGAATTGTCTCTTATAGCTCTTGTGGGTGACACAGTTGTATCAGACTCCACAGCATGCTTGTGGCTTTACATCTAAACCCATGGCTGGAGTCCTGAGGAGTATTTCAGAAAGAGGGCTTCTTTCTTCAGGGTTCAGAAGAATTACCTTCAATGTAACTAAAAGCAGGAAACAATAACTTCTTTTTCCTCTGTCTAATAAATCTGTTTAGAATAGTGTGGTTAGATAGAACAAGCAAGCTAGAAGGATATTATTTAAATTTTATCAGCAATGCTGTGAAAATGAGTTTGGAAACAAAACTTACAGACCTCTACAAACAACAGTTTGCCACTATTTAACTTAAATTTGCAATGTCCTTTGAGATCATCATCAGAAGATCACTACATGTATCATTTACAGTGCAAAGCATGATATTATATTATATATGTTATCATCTTAGACATGACCCAGTTGTTTAGGAATGTTAATATAGGAACACCTTTTGTTTTACTATTTCAAGGAGAAAATATGATTTTACTGAACATACCTCTTTAACTGCTATATAACTTCAGAGGTTTTCATTTTTCCTTGTCTATGTTTTCAGTAAGGGAGGGCAGGAAGTCAGTAATGATTCATACCATTTTGGGATGTGCTGCTGTCTCTGACGATGTCTGATTACAAAGCTGGGCCCACTTGTTAGTAGGAACATCACAGAGGATGTTTTCAACTCAATCCTCTTATTAATCATTCTTAGTTCTTGTAAATAATCTACGCAAGTACATCCTTAATACGTCATAGGCACGCTAATGAATAACTGACAATTTAGCTGTGAGAAAAAGTAGCCCAGAAATTTTTATATGAATTTTCTCATCATTGTGGCCCTTTTCTTTCCATTCTGTTTAATTTGTCTGAGGCAACTGTTTTGAATTTTAGAGCTTTGATTCCAAACACCTATTTTTTGCAATCATTTAAAAATATATTCCACCTCCGAAAAAGGGCCTTATTCAGAGAAGAAAGCTTTTAAAAATCAGGGAACATGTATAGAAAGAAATCTATTAAACAATATTTGTCTGGGTTCCCACTGGTATTTTTATTGGAAGTTTTAGAAACTGTTGGTATTTTAATGATTTTTCTCTTTTTTTAGTCCATCTGCTTCTTCTACTTGATTTTGCAGAAAAGATATAAACTCTGCATTTATGGCATCACAGTTTGTTGCCATGGAATTTACTATGCTATCATAAACACACTGTTATGATTACATGACAGGTTCAAGTCAGAAGATAAAGTGCATTCAAAATGAGAAAACATTTCTTAAGTTAAGAAAGTATAAGTGGGAGAAATAAATCACTCTTTTTAAGTGCCGAGCACCAGTCTGATGCTATGTAGACACAAAATGAGACATTACTTTACAGAGCTCACAACGTGATAGGTAGAGATGTTATATAGGAGACTTGTGATATGGCCGAAGCAATTACAAGACTGATTATGGTTAAAATTGTGGTGCAGGAAGGGGTTGATTAACAAAAAAAGAAAAAAAAAGAAATTGGAGAGCTATTGGAGTTAAAGATACTCGATGCACTTCAGAAGCAAGAAGAGCTGAGAAAACAGAGGGCAAGTTAGTGTATACAAAGGCAAAGCTGCTTCAGGGCTGCTCAGAGTGAGCAAGTGGTTGAAAGTATCTCCAGCGAGCTGGCGAGGGCTGCAAAGCAGTCGGGGGAGGCTGAGCTGGGCGGAAAGCGCAGAGGGAGCGGCTGTGGATGTTAGGGCAGAAGTGTAACCACAGTGCTGTTGTGCAAACACTGAAGGGCTGACTGCCTCCTGGCACTGCTTGCTGTGTGGAACAGCGGTAGTGAGGAATTCGAAGAGGTGAGCGCTGCGTTCTTGGGTAGTGAGAATAGGAAACGAGTCTGAGCAAACAGGGGTGGACAAAGGAAAAGAGGGTGAGAGAGAAAGAAATCAAGGAAATCAGGCGACTAAAGCACGAGTAAAGCTTTTAGTGACAGAAATGAGAAAGAAAGGATAAATGCTGCAAGAACATAAAGGAAAGACAGAAGGATTTTGAGGGAGTCAGGCTGCGAAGGGAAGTCGAAGAGGGATGCGGAGAACCTGGAACCTCTCGTGCACAAATGAATAGAGCTACAAAGGCAGAAACATTGTGAGGGCTTGAGATCCTGCACGGCAACCTGCATGGGAGGCCACGCTTGAGCTGATACCAGGACGTGGCCAGGGAGAGGAGCTATCAAAGCGGTGGCAGACAGAACTGGAAATGCTGGGAGGGTAGGGCAGGAGGCTCCTGCGTAACTGGAGGGGAGCCGTGGCACCAGCCACTGTCCCACGGTTGCAGCCTGATGGCTCTGCCATTTCCATGCTGCGCTGGCTTTTGCTGTCATGGTGAGTCCCGCAGCTCCCGCAGGGAACTGGTTTCCAGACTAGTAAGCTCAAAGTCTACTGAGGATTGACACAACTGAAAATAGAAGTGACAGGATGGTAATGTACACGCATATACATGCCGGGGAACAGAGGCTTTCTTCCCTCCTGTTCATAAGTAGGTTTATAATAAGGCTTCTTTCTCTGTGGCAAAAATTTTCCGCTTAGGTGTTAGATGACTTCCATATTAGTGTGGAATGATGAAACTATTTGCTGATACTTTTTCGGCAGTCAATGTAGGAAGCTGTAGCCATTTAGCATGAAAAGCTGAACGAGTCTTATTTAAGATCCCTGACCTGGTTCAAAGCACACATCGCACTTTACAGTGTCAGGCTTTCCCCAGCTTCGTGTGATAGTGTCACTGCCACAGCCACATAGGCTTCTTAGGGCCAACTTCTTAGGTGCCGTGAACCAACTGTTACTCTACTGACCTTAGCTACAGCCATGCCAATTCAAAACAGGCAAGAATCAGATCTAGTGTAATGATTCATTCACGTATTTCTGCAGTGGGACTCTGTGTATTTTGTCTGCACCTAGAAGTCCTTGCAGTGAGCAGTGGATCTGCAGAGGTAGTGTTCTGCTATTGTAATGCTGCCCTGAAGAGTTACCTGGAAAACTCACTGGAAAAGATGCACAAAGTTAACTTGCTTGTCCTCTCCCCAAAGGATGGTAATACATGAAAAGGAGTTACTTGCTTTATCAATAACAAAATTCAGACTTGAAGCTTTGCCAGGCTATTGAAACAGCTCTTTAATAAGATTTATTTAAAAAAGCACTCCTTATGCGTGGTCTCATGTTAGCAACACATTCAAATGCTGGCACAAATTATTATTAATTCCTTTACTGTTTTTGTAACAATGTTAACCATGATGAATTCATTTGGTACCAATATGGATGTCATAAGTACTTTATCAGATTTCCAACTCAATTCATTACTAATTACCTTTACCATTATTTTAAGGATTTACCCAGATGTGCTTATGATAGAATTAAGGTAAACAATGACTGATGCTCAGAGGTTATGATTAGAGCACTTCTACACAATTTGACAAAACCTCATGTGCCTTTCAATATAAAGCACCTGCCAAGCCACATGTGCACCAGATTTCTCAAATTCCTTGTCACTCATTAATGCAGATGTAGGCCATATTTTAAAAGTCAATGTGTAGAAAGGAGATTTTTTTTTTCAAAAACCAGACAGGCTTCCTCTTCAAAACCTATGAACTCTACATCTGAAATTTTTAGTGACCCACTTGTTTGCTGATTAAAATACTATTGTCATTTCACTTACAGGTTTTTTTCATCCACTTCAATACACTTTGACATAAAAGTAACATGTCTAAAAATGTATTTTCACCAAATAATACAACTTAGGTATAAGAAAGACCTATTATCTCAAGCTATCTAACTTTGTGCCTTTTTCAGATTGCTTCCTACTTTAAAGTAAGTAGGATTTAGTAGAGTTAGTCCACTCTAGTTTTAAAATTCTCTAAGGAATCTAACCACTTCCCAGGGGAACTATTCCAAAACCTAACACGTCACAATGTCAGGACATAATTCCATCTAATTACTGCATAGCTGGTGTATACATCCTTTGGATATTTGAACATGTTTACTATCGTTGTTCTGCTTCTTATTTCTGCAGACAAGTGGGTTGGAATTTTAATAAATGATTTAATAAATATTGGACAGCTCTGTTTACAAACTATCTGGGGAACATCTGATACCTTTTGCTAACTACGTACTTGGGTTGTGTGGTGGAAGAAGGCGGGGGGGGGGACTATCAGGGAGATGGAATGACTGTTTTGTTACATTTAAAAGGGGTGTAACCAGCTCATCAAAGAGTGAAGAGCAGAAAAAGAAAGTTTCTTTGTTTATCTTGGCCTTTAGTCCTTGATTTCAAAGGTGCAGGAAGTCTAGACTTTGCAGACTGTCTAACCTGAAGGGACTATGAGTACTGCAAATCTACAAATCTGGCCTTCTCATTTTGTGCAGTCCTACAGCTTCCATTATGAGGAGATAGATATAAGGAATTAAATATTTTAAAAATAATAAATACCGATCGTATGAGATAGGAAAAATTTCCTCTGATTAATAAAGAGCACAGTTCCAGTCAATGGGAGCTCATGCAAGTTCAGGACTTCACCCACGTTTTTGTACATATTATTTCTGTTTACAAAATTACAGTTTTATAGTTTCTTGCACATTAAATTTCTAGGTGATCCAGCTATATATGACTTATTTTAGCCATGCTTAGAATAATTGCAAGGCAATTGACTGTGCTTTGTATAGAGTCAGAGAATCACAGAGCTGATCAGGTTTGAAGAATGCCCAAGAAGTCTCTAGTGCAACCTCCTGCTCCAAAAGTCAAAACTAAATTCAAAACATGCTTTATCCAGTTGGGTCTTGAAAACCTCCAAGGATCAAGAATGTCTGGCAGCCTGCTCCACTGAGAAAAAAAGACTTCCTTTATGTTTACTTTGAACCTCTCTGGTTTCAATCTGTGCCTTTTGTCTCTTGTCCTAATGTCACGCATTGCTGCACAGAGCTTCAGTGACCTCCTTGTAGGTGCAAGAAGGCTCCTCTGAGGTCCCCCAAAACCTCTCCTTCTCCAGTCTGAAGGAGCCCTGGTTCCTGAACCTCTCCTGGCAGGCCAGGTGCTCCAGCCCTGGGCATCTTGGGAGTCCTCTGCTGGACTCACTCTGGTTTGGGAGTGTCTATCTTGTGCTGGGGAGCCCCAGACCAGAGGACACAGTATCTCAACGTGGCCTATGAAGTGCTGAGTCAAGGGGACACTCACTTCCCTCCTTCTCCTGGCTGTGCTTCTATTCACACAGTACAGCTTGTTAACATTACTGCCTGGGTGCACTGTATAGTGTACTATGACCAGTGAAAGAACTATTATTCCTCTAACCATAATGGTCTTGTAAGTTACTCACAACTTTAATTGTTTATTTACTTAGCTGCAGCCCAGGGGAAGCCAGTAACACTTGTAGGAAGGAAAAAGAATTGTCACAAACCATGAGGCAGGAAGAATGTTCACAAATGCCTAAAACCCAAAAGAGACCACGATCAGAAACCAAAAGGGAGGAAAAGCTGTTTTCACCTAGTTATTGTAATGTGGTGTTGAGCAAGTGTATAGGATGGTGAATACTAGATGTGAGTGCTAAAAATGAAGCTCATATTTGCATCAGTGCTCTCTTCCTCTTCCTCTTCCTTCAATAATACCTTGGCATCCATATTAGGGTTACATGCTTTGGTGCTTTTGAGGATCCCATTGTAACTTTGTCTTCACTTTTAAATGTCTAAAAAATTAAAATCACACCTTAATTAACTAGCATTTGTCACATACTGCTCCTTTTTTTTTTTTTGATTTTTTTCCTTTCCAGAGTATATTTTTGTGTTTTCCCTTTCTATTTATAATGGTTTACATCAGCAAAAGTAGGGCAGAAGAAGTACATCCCATAGGAAGCAGATTGTTCTGAGGTTCTGCTTTACACATCCTTTCCTAGTGATGACAATGCTGTATGGAATGAGGCAGGTAAATATTTATGGAGACTTGAGTGATCCACTCATGACTTGTCTCATATTTTAGCTTTTAAAATGTGGTTTTCAAATAATGTGCTGCAATACTGTAGCAAGGCAATTGCAGTTCAGTGTTTCTACACAATTTTCATGAACAGTATGTCACCAAAACTATTTCCAAAGAATGACCTTTCCAGCAAATTATCCCCAAGGACAGACTTCTTTGGACTGATCAGAAATGAGAACGTAAAAAGGACAGCATTTGAACACTCCAGGAACTGGAATGTCTATTTTAGAGGAAATTTCACGACCTTGAAAAAAAAATTGCCCCAAAACACAAACAAACAAATGCCCTGGCAAACTGTGAGTGCAAACAGAAAGGAATTGAGAGTTTAGTTTTGATTTAGCATGTCTTTTATTTGATCACTTAATAAATAGAACATAAGGAAATTTGTAATGAAACTTACATTGATGTTGTGCCTTTTGGACTTAAATCCTTTTTAAGCTCACACATATTCTACTCCTGTGTAACCACTACTTGCAACTTTTACTGTGGTGAGTATGAAGAGAATCTTTCAATTTTGAGTAGTTGTATAAAACAGTCTATTGTCTTCATTAGTCTCAAAACATCTGTTTTTATGGATGTATTCAGCAAATACGACTGTCCTTAGACTTTGCAAACACAGAACACTGAGCTTTGCCTTCTATATTCGTAACTGGTGTTAGACTGTGGTCATCATGAATATTATCTCCTTGCCCTTTTCTCAGACAGTTCTATTGATAATGGTAGATTTTCGCCTTGGCCTGAATTGCAAAAGTCAATTCAGTTCTAGTTTGAGGTCTAGGAGGGTGGTTTTGCATGGCTGGCCACCACCAGCTCCCCTGGTCCTTCTTGATCATGGCTTTGCCCAGTGTCAGTTTACCTATGGACCCCCGAGCAATTTTACTGCCTATGCATTCAGTGCCTGAAGGATTAGTGGGATCTGGCTATATGTTTGAGACTGCTTTTCTGGGCAGGATTACATAAACAGCTATCTTATACTTGCCTAGCTTTGGGTTCTAATCTTTTCTTTTCCCTGGGAAAATAGGCCAGATAGCCCAGTTTAAAAGTTCCTTTACCTTATATCTTACTTTCTTTTTAGCAGTTTTCTTAGAGTCTGTCCCTACCTTTTATTTAGCAAATTGAGCAACCTTTTTTAAATTGGAGATTGTACCCTTCTGCACAGTATAAATGGTCCAAATGCCATTGTTCCACTGCAGCAGTTTCCACTTCAGCAGTTCCTTACCTTATGCCCAAGATTTTGGAGAGTTAGGGTATGTTTTGTACTCTGATGGAATGTGGTGCTAATAAACCATCAAGGGAGGGGATGTGTTGGGGCTTGCTCCACTGCTGATGTTTTAAGAAGGTAGTGAGCTGTTGAACTATCCACTGTCCCATCATACTCAGGGTATGGCTTGGGGCATGTTAAGGACCCTTGCTTCTTCAAAAATTTGGATAGTCTGAATTAAAAGAAAAAATAATCCTCCATCAGTTTCTGGGTAATACTTTTAAAACTTCAGATCTGTTCACTTGTTAGAAATTCTACCACTATTATAATTTTTTGATTTCTCTCTTTGGGACAGAAATGAAAGGAAAGGGGAAAGTTTGGGAATGAGGGTATCAGTGAACAAAAGATCACCCCTACAGTCTGTGGTGAGGTCTGGGCAGTTAAGGTTAATGGAAGTATCTGACAATCCAGATTCTCCCCTCTGAGGATTACAGATGTACTAGAAAAGTATTGAGATTATTCTGTTTTACTACAGTTCTTTGGATGGCCCAGCTCCATCCTAGGTGGCTGACTGCCAGTAAGGTCTGTGATCCTTTGATTTTCTGCTCAGTGCGAACCATCTGCTTCTTAAGTCCTTGCTGCAGCTCAACTTTGTTGGCAAGTTCAAAGTTGGCTACACCTTTTTCAGCCTGCCTTTTTTTCCAGGAAACCTTCTGATTCATGACACCCAGATTGCTGATTACCTTTTTGATTTTCTTTTTTTTACTACTGAATGATGGGAACATTGTTATTGGGCTTTTTAATGGATCCAGACAGTGGCTGTTACAGTGGCTGTAATCTCAGGCACTGAGATTTTTCTCATTCTTTTCAGCTTTTCTCCTAGCTCTTCCTTGGAAATTTCCAGATGCTGTTTTAATTCCTTTTGCGAAATTTCAGTCTCTGACTGGAAAGCATCTCTGGTGATCCTTGAGTTTGGAATGCTGCATAGGAATCTCAGCTCACAATGTCTTCCTGTGGGCAAATCTTCAGATTCCTCTTCAAAAAGGATCTCACTACTGACACCGTTGTTACTGTTTTTTAGAGTAGGTAGCACACATTCATGCTTTTGCAGACTGTTTCCATTATGACAGAAGATATTTAATACAGTCATATATTTTTTGATGTGATCCTGTTTATTTACAAAGAGTTCAGGTAACATTCAGATTCTCTGAACTGTGTGAAGGTCAAAGAAAAGAAAGCATTTTGTTTGCTCATAGACACAAGGGCTTTTTTTTCAGCTAGTGCTCTGTCCCCCAAATTCCATCTGCTGGCTTTCTTTCAAACCTGTAAGTACTTGTCTTGCTGGCTTTTTGGCTTCTCCTCTTGCATCCGGCTGCTGCTGTCCATAAACATGCGCACACTTTTACCAAACAATAAGCAGTTCAGATGAATTTATAGACATCTCGTAGCAAAAGTCCTTCACCATCTAGCTCAGCTTCTGATGAGGGCTGCAGATGGCCAGAGTTTTGAGTAATGACTCATTTGTTTCATGTCTTCTGTGGCTTATGCTAAAATGGACTTGCATCTTCTGTTTGCCCTATACGAAGAGGACTGTTCTTCTTAATAGTATTGATGATCTTTTACTCAAACTTCACCGTAATACTAAATCTATGCTTAAAGAGGACTGAATTATCCTATAATAGATCACAACTGCCTAGCTTGCCACAACACTGCAACACACTAATTTATGCTTCATCCATTTTCACCCCTGTGATTTTCTCCAAGCAGTCCTCAGAAAAGGAATTCCGTTGAATCAAGTGAAAAGTAAGCCTATTTCTGAGCTAAAGTGCACTTTCTACTTGTTTTTCAAGTTTTGAGGACACAACCTTTTCTTATTCAATCAATTGATCTGTTGATGAGAAGTGAGATTATGCACGAATGAAACTTTACTCTCTGTTTTATTTGGTCACTCCCCATAGAGTACATAGATGACCAGTGTTACCTGTGTTTTTGGACCCAAATTTGACTAGACCAAAATGCACATATGTTCCAGTATCTGGAATTTCCTGTTGGCTAGAAATTCATCTGTGTATTAACGCATGGTTGGGGTGTTGAGGGATAAGCTGCCCATGGCCACCCATTAGGACACAAAAAGTAAAGGCTATAGGCAGAATAAGAAAGCTAAGTCTCCTGCCATAGCTATGCATATTTTACTTCTTGTAGTTGCTTTTGATTTGTACTGGTGAGAGTGAGGAGAGAATTAGAATTTACTTGTAAGTATGCTTCATAGGCATTTTCAATAGCTGCAGAAAACACACTTTCTTCCTATACATGTAGACAAATAGGTTTTGTAGGTGGCCCTGCCCAGGACAGAGGATCTTAATGCTTTCAGACTGTGGAAATACAGATCTGAGTTTAGTATCTTTTATCTATTTCTAACTTATATTGTAGTTGTGGCCAGTGAAAATGAGATCAGGATATCAGATGCAAAAATCTTTAGATATAACACAGAATAGGCTGAATTTAACACCTATTTTTTAAGTCAAGACTGAAGTTAAAAATAAAATTAATGTTATATATTGATTAGCAATCATGTTAAAGAATGAGTCCTTCCCTGTAAGCTAGCTTTTTTATTGATTATTGTGATTTAGAGTATATTTCAAAATGGTTGCACATCTAAGAGCTAATTACAAAAGTTCTGGATTTGTTTTCAAAGAATCTGTTCAGAGCATTCTTGAAGCTTTATTGTAACTGTTTTCCTTCATTCTCTTGCTGACCATACTGATGTATTTGTGACACTTACCTCCATCCCTGACAAGGCTTAGCTATCACTGTGAAGAATTCAATTGCATAAGTTTAGTGGGAAACTAAATGGATTCTCCCTGCAAATGGAATAGTTATGAGAATGGCTGTATCCCTTGAGCTGGGACATTGGCCTATGTAATTTTTTGAATTAAATTTGTTTACTTTTGTCTTAGTAATTCTGGAACTTTTGTTCAGAGCAGAAACAATGTCAACCCCATTCAGGCCTTTTTTGTTGCATTTTCTGATGATCCTGTAATAAGACAGAAACGAGCTTTTCAAAAATCTAGTTGTTATTATAACTTTATCCTAATTCCTGCCATGCAGGAGATGGCTCTGAGTGGTCTCAAAACATAGAAAGTTCCTGAAGAATTGAGGGACTTGAAGGAATTAACACTGTTCTTTAAAATACCCAGTCAGCCATTTCTATACAAAGAAAACAAAGATAAACAAAAAGTGCTTTAAGAAGTCTATAGTAGAAAGAACGTTTTCTTTTATTTGTTCTTCCTTCATCCAGATTTTATTCTGTTTCTTCTTTCCTCATCAGTGCAAATCTGAAAGAGGTGGTTAAAGAACAGCATGGAAAACGTGTGTGTGTTCCCTTAGCAAGCTCCAAGCAACACAGCCAACCCGGTTCTATAGAGTGTAACACAATGTAAGTCCTGGGACAGCAGCTCAGTTACGCCATCCTTTTTCTTGTACTTATTGCTAAGGCTGTTTCCTGACTTTTTTTTTTTTTTTTTCTCTCTCTCTCTTTGTGTTCTGAGCACTAATAAAGACTTTTCTCTAAAATTTAGGGACACGTCAAGTAGGCTATGATAAATTCTAGTGTCATTGGACATCCAGGATACCATGATTGGGTATTTAATTAGTTTAGCTATCTAGATATAATATGGTGTAGCCATTATGGTAGTAAACAATCGGTCAAACACTATCAAGGGAGAGGCAGATAATTCAGAGAGCCACGTTAGTGATGAGACAGAAATAAGCTGATATTTCTTACACCACAAGGAGCTGTGTTAAGAGATAAATTTTCAATTTTCATTATTGAGAGATTGGTCTGAATATTTTACTTCCCTGCTTTTGTTCAAGTTCTGAGTTAAAGCAAAATTCTAGTGCAAAAAATGTTGAACTTACTTTATTAGTATTTCTTAATCAAAATCCATACAACAAAGTGATTTTTAAGATAGTTTCTAGGTAAAAATCATGAGCAGTGAAAATGCTCTAAAGAATTATTTTTGTGGGAGAACCCCTCTGAGTTCTGTGCTTTAGTTCAGAAAAAGCATAGGCTCAGTCAATATTTTACAGAGCTGGTGGTTTCAACAAGAAAATCACATTTGTGCAACTTGCTTTGGTGGCATGATTATCAATGTAGTTTCTATATGTTACACTTGGAGGTGCAAAGGCCTTTGAGTATTCATAATCTGTTTTATCCTCATTTTGCATGGTGAATAGCCATCAGGCTATTTCACAGTAGCTGTCTGGTTTTCATGTTAATTTAAAAATTTTAGGGTGAAATTTTGGTATTTCTCATACTCAGTTGTACCTCATTCTTAAAACATCTCTTTTGGTCATAGAGTAAGATGCCATGCAACATGAGTAATGGTAAAAGAATCAGCCTTGTGCACTGAAAACAGTAATACATTACAAAGCTAATTAGTAGAACTCTAGACATATAAGGACACAATGCCGAAAGCCATTGGGGAGTAAAAAAAAAATTATTCAAGAGGGAGTCAGAAGTATGACATTCTAATATGTTCCAGTTAGGCAACTCATGCTGAAAGTCTTATCTTTTTAAAAAATACAGTTATAACTAACCTAAATGTAAACAGAATTTTAAAATAATTCACCTTAGAATTGACCAAAAATTTTATCCTGAAGTAAGTAACACTATTTGTGCAGTGTTTGTCAAGGTATCTTCATCTTTGATGTGGTTGGAATTAACTCTGTCTATGTCCCAGGTAGTATAACATTCCCTGTGTTCTCCATCAATGTGTAAGTGCTTAAACATTTTCCTGACTGGTTTGCGAATTTCCCAGGTGTCTAGTTCAGTTGTCCACATCCACTCTCAAATATAATAAAGTGCCTATGACTTGCATACTCCACGGCAGTATAGGCCCCAGTGAAAAGGTTGCCTTTTTTTCTGAGTATCTAAAAAAGTTTAATAATTTGTCCTAGCTTTGTGGGTGAGGTCTGTATTCAAAAGTATCTTCATAAGGTGACCTCTTGCTTAGGAGGTTGTTCTCCAGCTGGCCTCATCCTGACAGGATGAGAACCACTTGGATTCATGGTAATATTAGTGCAATTTGCTTCTGTTGAAATAAAAAATGCCCAAATATAGGGCAGAAGAGCAGGCCATACAGAGTCTAATTCAAACCTAGGTTTCTGATTCCCACTCCTTCGCTGGATTGATCTCTGTCATATTTCTGCATCCCCAGTTCCATCCCTCTGAGGGGAGAGCCATTTCTCCTTCTAGCCCCCACTTCTGCATTCCTTGAAAGGTGGAGGGCATGTGCTCGAACCTGCTGGGGAGGTGACTTGCTGGAGACACGGGAGCTGTGAATCAAACCTCATGCCAACACAGCCCCAAGACTTACCTGTTGGTCCTTCCTTTTTCTGGAGATGAATCCCAAGAGGAGGTAGTCTGTGAGCTTCCTAGGGAAGCTGCAGACCCCCAGGTCCTCCTTCTTACCCATTTTAAGATTAGCACAATCTCAGCTTTTCCAGCTGTCAGGCACTTCTTTTCATTGCCTGAGTTCTTCTCAGATGATAGGCAGTGGCCTCTTAATCACAGGTTGGTGGATAGGATCCCAAGTGTATGAGCATGCCTATGGTCTCTACAGAGTCAATTAAGTAACAGACAACTAATTGAGTTGCACCGAATCTCTTGCAAGATATCTTCAAGATCCCTTACTTCTCTCCATCAGCTTTATAGGAATGTGGGCAATTATTTTTGAAGAAAAGGATCATCCCTCCTGGAACTAAGTGACTAAGATGTAGACAAAGTAATTCTTAAGCTAGGTACTTACCACTGAATCCTATCCAGTGATAATAACCTAAACAGATCTGGGAGTAAACACTACTTTGTGGTATTACAGTATCACACATTGCATCATCATCACTGAGTCACAAATGGCAAATTTTTAATGCAACCCTTTGAAAACTTGCTTTTCAATTTAGTATTGGTTTATGATACTTTTCTAAATTGTTTATTCATTTATGCATTACTTTATTCTTTGCAGAATGCAGAAAACAGAAGTAGAAATCCCTCAGCTGAATTCATTAATACCATTTTATGAGCTGACAAGCTTAAAAGTTACTGTGCATGCGCTTCAAATGACATAACTTTTCCATCCTCTCTCTTGGAGGTAAAGGTGGTGACTGAGCAATGTTACTCCTGGCCCACTGCTTCTTTGATAGTAAAAGCTCTTCTTTGTACTGTAGTGGATGTAATATCTCATGTTGTCATACTGGGTAATGTCTTTGATCCGCCCCAGAACATTAACTCCCTTAAGGAGAACGTCTAAATGGGATAACTCAACCTCCAGGTTTGGGTTGTAAAAATTCTTAATCAGGACAAAATATTCCTGGGTGTCCACCCTGAATGATGCAGTTCTTACTGCCATAGGTGGGTACTTCATATTTTAAATGCCTGCAGCCAGTGAGTAAGGAATGAAGGCTCAGCCCCCTTTCCCTGGCTAGTTAGCAGATACATGGGCTGTAGTGTCACATGAGCAGACTGAGTCAGCTAAAACCTGACCTTGCATTGACATTGAAGTTACCAGTCTGAAGGAAATAGTTAAGTAACAGCTAAAACACATGCAAAGTGTATCTGCTTACTATATTATTTTGCCCAGACTTACAATACTTAGGAACAATCAGACATTTCGCTTTAACAGAGGAATATAATTGTAGTACTAAAATTAGTTGGGAGTGATCTGATTTTCACAACCTGTATTTCCTTTTTTTAATAACATTGACTGAAATGCAGATCACAGGAACAGTCATTGTTTGGCTTGGGTCTAATTTCTTTAGATTTGTTATGTGGGTTCTTACAGTTCCTTTCCTGCTGGAATTAGAGCGATCAGGGCAAGATGGAGGGTATCAGGTCCCTCTCTGCATCCCTGCCTGTGTTGCCCCCACCACATTTTGGAGCAGGGGAGCTAGGGGAGCAGACAAGCATGTCTGGTGCTATCAGGCAGCACGGGAGAAGGAGAAGGTGAGGGAACAGGGCGGGGGCTGGTCTGGTCAGACAGCTGCATGGGAGGATGGTTATCATGTAAGGGAAATGCTTTTAGCATCAATGAGTAGTGGATAACTGTAGCCAGCACTGCCCACACCAGCGAGTTTGCAGATTTTCCCGTAGCAAAGGTCAAATACACAGTAATACTGAAAGGCAGTGGAGCTGCCTTTCCCAGAGGCAAAGATCTACCTCATCAAAACAAATGCTGATACTTGAGTCTACACTCTAGCTAACTGGCTGTTAAAGTGCTTATGACTGCTGGTCTGGAAATGCAATGGAAAGTGCATTTGCTGTGCATTCACACACCAACAGTCTAAGCTGTGGCACTGCAAATCTTTCTGTGCTTTCCTCTCCAGTATGCATAAGCCTTGATTTGAAGGAGCTGGCTTTAGCAGTTCATTTCCCCAGTGAATCTGCAGTTCAGCTCCTCTGCTGAAATTGCCGCAGGAACACAAAACTGCTACGAGAACACATCTACCTATTTGAATCATAACTGCATTACTCTCCCCATTCAGCAAGTGTTGTGAATATGTTTTCAGTGGTCATATGTAAAGTGGACTGAGAATGCCAATTGATTTCATAAAAAGTAGCAGATGAAACAATTTATGATCATCCTCCAAAAGCTGCAGAAGCCTGAGAGGAAAATATTGATGAAAATGCTTTTGCCAAGGCCCTAGTCCTGCAGTCCTCACAGTCACCTGGACTACCATGCAGTCCAGACTGTGATGCAGGCCAGCCTGAGCTGCCTCAAGGGCACTGGGCACGATGTAGTGCGGCATAAGACCCAGGCAGCCTTGGCTGGGATGTGGAATGATGCAAGGGCCACATTTCATGCAATGGAGGGGGACACCTTCATTCCCTTCATCAAGGGATACATTTTTAACAGTGTTTGGGAACCTGAACATCTGCCTAAGCACCTATTTCAGAAGGAATGCAGCTCTTAGGGATCTGTTTGCATTTTAGGCGATAAAATACTGAAGAAGAGGCCCAAAGCTTCTCACCCTGCAGTGATTAGCATGTTGCTTGTATTCCTGGGCGGGATGCTCTGAAATCAGCAAAACTTCACGTAGACAAAATGACCTGCCTGCTTAACATGCGTACAGAATCAGGGCCTCTGAGGGGGAAAGCTGGAGGAAAGGACTGGACACAATACAAACAGGGAATCCTACTCCCAGCTGCCAAAAGTGCAAATCTGGAAGCATTATTTGTGACTCAGAATTACTCATTATTCAGACATTCTTCACATGTGTTGCATATACTCCTAGGGTGGAGATTTTAAAAAGGGGACAGGGAAACCTGAACGTTTCCTGGGGTTCACTGGAAATCAAAGGTTATTGCTCTTGAATTATTACTCTAGAATAATATGTCTTTAGCTAAAAATTATCTATGCAAACACATTAAATACAAACAAAAGGTATAAAGAAAGCAAGTAAGCAGGAACAGCTGAAGATGTGTAGGTCATTGCAGCTGTGTTGGAATCAGATGGAACTGTGATAGACCTATGAAAGATCTGTGAATAATTTGTTTCATATTTATCTATTTTAAGGTTGTGTGCGACGTCTATTATCATAACATTTGAGCTCCTCATAGTCTCTGTTGTATCTTCACATTTCCACTGTCAGAATCTATTATTTCCATTGTACAGCTGAGCAATCAAATCACAGACAGAAACCCAGCAAGGATTTATCCTGATTTTATGCTCTTTCTAGTAGCCAAGTCAGAAACTTGATCATTCTAAGGATGCCCTGCAGTCAGGAGGGGAAGTTGGGCATTCTTAGGAGGCGCTTGAGGTTTTACATGGGGTAATCACCTACCAGGGCAACCCATCTCTTGCTCTATCCTCCCTTCTGGAGCGTGTAGGGCAATTCAGTGCCTAAGGAAGACTCTGTTAAGTGCCAGAAGCTGGATGAGTACCAGTGATTTGGCCATGACTGAATAAAAGACATGAGGCAGGCTATGAAAATGATACGACGCCCTCCTAAGCTCCATGCCGTTAACCCAACAACTTGTGCCATCTTTTTTCTGATGGAAATATGTGCTCTCATAAAGCTCAATGCATTCTGTATGTGTTACCAGCTTGCCCTGATGCCTTTGAATGGGAACTGATACAGAGACAGGTGAACAGGTTGCCCAAAGAGGTTGTGGAGTCTCCTTCTCTGGAGATACTCAAAACCCACCTGAATGTGGTCCTATCTAAAATGCTCTAGGTGACTCTGTTTGAGCAGAGGGGTTGGACTAAATGATCTCCGGAGGTCCCTTCCAACTTCAAGCATTCTGTGATTCTGTAATAGGCTCACAGAAGCCTATTTTTCCAGCTACCGAGCTGTATACTGTTGTAAATGTATGTTTCTCAGTACAGTTCAGCATTGCAGTATGAGTGAAAGTCTGTTACTGGCCTGCACACAGTGTATGTCTTTGTAAAGACAGATAAACCACTGCTCAGATCTTTATAAACAAAAAAAAATTTTTGTTTTCTTCTCCCCAAAATCCCTTCAAAAATTCAGGCTCCCAGAGACACAAGTTTAAGTCCCAAATAAATCTTTAAGTGATGTTATTTCAGATTTACATGCATGTAATCAGAGCAGAATTTAGAGTATTATGTTTAATCTAGTCTGACTCTTTCTAATTCTTTCCTGGTGGAAAGATGTTAAAGTTTTCAAGAGCTGGTCTTTGTTCCAGTTTTTTGGTGTACCTATAGAAGGTTTATAATTTTTATGTTTCATGCAGTTGTAATGACAACCACATTTTGTAGGTTTTTTTCCCCTCATTACACAAACCTTCACTATAGACTCTGCAAATCAAATATCTGATCTTGTATCAGGTGAATAAAATGAGTTAAAGTGTAAGTCCAACCTGCTTAGATTGATTCAAATCTCCTTTTTCCCATTCTCTTCTCCAAATCATGTACTCTGGCTTTGCCATTGCTTGTGACTTTCCAAAATTTCTCATGGGCCTTACAAGGCTGGACTTTTTCTCTTTCCTGCTTGTACTAATGGATTTTGACAGATTATATTTTAGAAAATAAAAATACTTTGCATTAATATAGCTCATAAGTCTTTAATGTGCTTAGTCGAGTGTTTAAGTGACTTGCCCAAGGCAACAGAAGAAGTTAGAGACAAAACTGGATTAGACACAAAGTGTTTCTGGCTCACTGGCTTGGGCTTACACCTCTGGAACAGGCTTTTCTTTCCAGAACAGTAAAATTGGTCTTTAGGTACTAGAAAAGAAGTCCAAAAGGTAAACTTCCAATAACTATGAGCTGAGCTCATCCGGACATGACTTAGAATTTCCCAGGTGGTGATGTATAGCAACATCATCTTTCCCTGCACAGCGCTTAATTCTTATTTAATTTTGTGTCTTTTTCTGTGATCTTCCTTGTTTTATGTGTTGCAGAAAGATATGATGTTATTATTTGATTAATTTTGCTAAATTGTTGCAATTTTAATTAGCTCTACTGTTAAAAAAGTTTATTTACATCTATTCTGAATTTCTTCTGTCTTTTAATGAAACTTTTTATGCTGGTGTCTGTTAAATAAAAGAGCTAATGATTGGTGTAATTTTTTTTCCATATATGGATTTACAGAATATAACAGATGATTGACTCTTAATTTTATTTTGGCTAAGCAGAACAGCATGGGCTCATACATAACCTAAAAGTAAAGTCAATTTCCCATATATCTATTCATTCTCATTGCTCTTTTTTGGAATAATCTGTGAAAATTCCACCTCTTTTCAGAATTATGAACATCAGAAAAGACACAGTGGGTGGGAGAAAACTGACCAGATGTGGACTACTCACTAAGAGTTCTCATAAGTCACTAAAGAGAAACAGGCACTTTCAGGGTGGAATTCATCTGATGAATTTCGGAAGTCAGCTCTAAATGAATCACACCATAAAGTTGCCTGTTTCTCACTCATAACTATAATGAAACTGAAGGTGAATAAGTCTGTGTGGATGACTTAGGTGAGATGAGTCCTACCTAATATTCCAAAAAACAGTCACAGCTGTTTCGGAATATTGTATCTTCCCTGTTCATGCCAGAAATTCCTTTCCTTATACAAGCAAGAGTTGCGTTAGTATTATGGGAACTGCAGGAGAGATCGACCTGTGGCTTGTGGGGTGTTTGCAACCTTCTGGGATAATTTAAGCTTCTATCCTCCTCCCAGTGGAAATCTTTTTGTGGAGCAACATCAGAGCTAATGGGAGGCTGGGTGAATTGCCCTGGCTGAAGGCAGGGTGCTTGCAGATGCCACCTCTCACAGGAGCCCAAAGCCGCACCACCGCTTGGTACAGGCACGCTGGACCGTGGCTTAGACAGTGAGCCAGAGGGAGCAGCAGTGGCCGGCCTGGTGCCTAACGCTGTTTGGCATACGCCTCCCAGCTCTCAGCCACTTACACAGCTCTCCAGCCCTTCCTGGGATCACCAAGCGTCCCACAAACCTCCATCTGCTCGTTCTGCACCTGCAGAGTAAAGGCAGCCGTTTGGCTGGCAGAGGTGCTGCTGCCGCGCTTCCTTTCCGCTGTTCAGAAAAGTTAAGCACCCTGCCCAGGCAGGTAACTTGGATGCTGCTGTCTATCCCACCAGCTGATTTTCCTCCAGGTTCACTTAGTATCTTCTGTTAGGTACTTACTTGCCCAGCTACACTCCCTATCTTCTTTAAACATGGCCTATGTTTTCTCTTCATGAATACATGATTTAATATTTGTCTGTATATATACCATTTGCTAGCCCGTGCAACATCAAATAACTTAGAATTAATTTGTATATCAGTGACTTCCCTCTTTTTGTAATTTATCACCTTTCCAATATTTACATGAGATGTAAATTTTATGAGTAGGAATTTTATTTTTTATTCCAGGTTAATGGTAGAAGATGTCTAGTGACAGAGGAACAAAGAACAGATTGTAGAGTGACTTCAGAAGGGATTCTCTGATTACAGCTGTATTTTAATGCTTATCAGCCAATTTTTAATCTGTATGGGGCACACTGATTTGTTTACTCAATCACATGTTCATGTGGCAGCACATCAAATGTCTTCAAGAATTACTTCATAGAGCTCCTGTGTTTTAAACAACTTCTTATGGAAGGAAAGCAGGCAGACACACAAAATATTCACATTTTCCTATAATTACATTGATTTGGAGGGAAAAATGTTCAGTGACTTTTAATAACCAAAATACTATTTTTTCTAATAACCAACTTCTTAATAACATAAAATAATTCAAAGCAAAAAACGGACAAAGCCCTCTGTGGTGCAGACAAAATCCAGATAATGGAAGTGCTGGTTGGATTTCCACACCCTGGCTGGTATAGTCTTCATGAAGAAGAAAGGAATAAAATTACAGATGTAAACACAGCTTTATTTATTTCATCCTCAATAACTCAAGTCCTCTGGGTTATTGAGATCATACAGTCTACGTCAACCCTTGCATCTATACAATTTTGTGTTTTGTTTACATTAATAGATCTGCTGAATTCGATTAATATCTGAAACTACTTGGATAGCCAGACAGTACACAAACACTTCCAGTGAGAATCTGAAGTGTTCAGACACATTGTAGTTCAGACTTGTTCTTCTAACAATGCAATAAACTGTGTGCCTCTAATTTCCATCTGCAACAGTGTGAGACCTCGCAGCCTTTTGGCTAGTGCTAAAACTGTTGGGAACCATGTCCTGCAAGTCTGCCTCCTCTCTGGGCTAGGAACTGAGCAGCTGCGTGGTGGCCTCACAGATACCTTTTCTTTTTTTTTTTTTTTTTGGGGGGGGGGGCTATGATTTTTATAAACATTCTTCAGTGTTCCTTATTATTGTTGTAGCTGGTCATTTTATAAAAGACTATGCATTTGGAAAAGTTATATATTCGACATGTAAAAGCCCAGCCCAGCCATTTCTAATACTATTGGAACTAATCAGAGCTATTTCCCAAAAATCTCTGAGCATGATTAAACAAAGCACATTGTGGAATTTTTCATGCAGATTGGGAGGCAGTTCAAAGCACTGTCAAAGTAAAGCTACTGTTTCAAAAAGAACAGATGGGAAATGTATATTCGATTTCCACACGAAATGGAATGAGGAACTGAGCTGTCCTTGGACCAGCCCTAAGCTGGAGGCAGGATCAATGGCACTGCACTTCCAGGTATGTCTGATCAGCTCGTACTTCTCCTATCTCTCACCCATCTGTAATGTGAGTTCTAAGTAGTCTGGTATTATTTACAGTATCTTTGCTACACCTGTCATAGACTCAATGGAGATTTAATTCTAATACAAGCCAGCACAGGTAGAATGCAAACTGGAAAGAAAGATTAAAACTGCTTCTTGCTGATTGATGGCCTCCAAGTGAATTTGGGTAGTTGTCCTTAACGTAGTTGGATCCTTTCAGAGCAGAAGCTCTGTAGCGACACACTGATAACACACGGCTGAAGGAAGGAAGAAAACGGCAGAAGTGAAGTCTGGCAGCTATCACTGTACTCATTCTGATAGTGAACTTTGTTGGGCAATTGTTACTCAACTCAAAACTTACTATATGCAAACTGGTATCACTCCTTTGAGGCTGATGTGCTGTTTCTCTGTGAAAAGGCTTTGCAAAATCAAAAGCTCACAGTGCAGAAGAGGGAAATAAAGATGATTTAGGCTTTTGGTCATTCGACAACTCCCTCTCTCCTCTTACTCCTCATTCACTAATTGTCCTTCCCTGGAGGTTGCACAAGTATATCCATCGCACTGCTAAATTTGCACCTTTTGGCAGGATCTGGTATGATGCAGTCTACATTCCAGAAAAAGAAAAACACTGGTGTTTATAATTGCAATTTTGATGAGCTGTGTGGCAGCTAAAATCATTATGGGTGAAATCTGATCTCAGCTTCCAGACCACAGAAACAACGTGTCTACATTTAAGTAGGGAGGGGAACACTGATTCATATAAAATACGGGTTGAATCATACCAGAATGAATGTCTCTTGAAGGCTTACAAAGTTAGGTTAATTATTTGCTTTTAGTGTGCATTTTGATTTCCCGTGGGGCTAGGAAAATGTAGAAATATTGTTCTAACCACAATAATACTTGTCTTCGCCGTGTTCCTAGCCCACAGAAAAGCAAGAGATCTGCTTGACAATCCTTATCCCACCAGACTTCCAGCCTTGTTTCCAGAGAGTAGAGGGGCAGGTAGGTCCGGCTAACTTTCGAAGTTTGCATGCATATCGAAGCCATCTGTAAAATCTGTAGGTGATGTAAATCAGCATAGTCCCACTGACTTAAACAGAGCTATATCAACATTCACCAGCTGAGTGTCTGGCTCTGCATCCCAACTCTTATCCCAAACATGTGTGCACTAAATATTTCACTGTATCTTTCTGACATTAATAAAGTTTTTCCTCTTACCCTGTCTCTCACCATACTTTCTAAAGCAACTCTCTTACATGTGTTTGTACTTTGCAACTATCATTTCCATCTAATATCCATTATTAGTATTTTAACTATCATGCTGTTTTTATGAGCACATAAAAGCAATTTAGCTGGGTGGGGGGGAAGTGTCATACCAGATTTTGTTATTGCTTTTGACATTGATCTAGAGTTTTAAATCACATTATAGCTATCCTTTCATTAATAAAAGTAGATCTTTTTTTTCCTGCACAATATATGAGTGTTTTCTTATAATATATATAATTATAGCCTAATACAATTTTATTTACCAGCTGGCTAAACTTTGACACAACAACAAGCAACTTTCCTTTAAAATGTCTTCACAGTTTTGAACCACACATTTTTTCGGCTGGTCTTACTCCTGTGGAAGACTAACTCATCTCATTTCATACCCTAGTTACAATATGGCTTGGATGGAGTTGAGGATCTGATCTCCCATTCTTAAGATCTGTATCCCAGAGCAGCACTTTCACATTAATGTGAAGCATGTGGCTAAATCCCTTAAATGACTTTGAAAACTTCAACCATCACCTCTCTCTCTCTCTCTCTCTCTCTCTCTCTCTTTTTTTTTTCCTGGCTCAGCTCTTGCTGTTAATCAGAAAATACGTGTGTTTTTTTTTAAAGTATGTTTTCATAATGTGAAGTTTAGATGAATGGGATTCTTCTGATAATTTTCAGATTCTTTTCTTTCCAAATTTCATTATCCACCCTTAAGCACCTAGTCCGTACCCAAGTCCATGTTACAGTTGCATTGCTACCAGTTCATAAGCTAACTTGATTAAATCTAGTTCAGTTGGGCTGACAAGCTTTACAATCCCACTTTTGACTGCAACGTAGGCACACCCACAGTGTGGGAGAGGAAACAGAAGTAAAGCAATATACCCAAGATTACAGAGGGAACCTGCAGCCGAGCCAACAAGGAACTCTAGACCTGTGGCTTCAAGATCAATGCCTTTTTCTTCTGCTTCCAGGAATCTATAGGATGCATTCCGCCTTCCAAATTTCAGGCACAATGGGATTTATAATTTTGGAATATATGAAGCATTTTGTTTTGATTCCTTTCACATTATGTTCTTTGTTTTTTGATCACATGGAGTGTTTGTAAATATTATCTGCATAATTTCTCTTATAGTGAACTAAGGCTGTTGGATGCCTGCTGGCTTTTTTTTTTCTTTTTTTTTTTCAAAATGTACAGAGTTGAGAGTGAAATCGTTTCATGATGACTTTTGTACTTACTATGCCTGAGGCATCACTACACTACTGTAGTTTTAGGTAATAAATAATCCTTTCCTCCACTTTCCATGATTTCCATGATTAGTGAATTAGGCCCAGTGTTTATGTGAAATTAAAAAAAAAGTTGTAAAAAGAAAACAGTCTATACTGGCTCTTGGGGCTAATAGGAAGAAGTAGTAAGGAATCATCCTCAGAGATTGTTTTGGTATGATGTAATTTTGCTGGTACTCAGACACCATGGGAAGGAAAACCTTGCAAATACTTGGAGGTTTAAATATAAAGCTCCAGTTGATTTCAAGAGAGATTGCACATTAGGGTGGAATTTGGCCTTCCTAATACACAATGGTCTTATGATCGGACTCAGGCTTATTTCAGCTCCAGCTCCACACTGTCCCTCTCCAAGCGATAGCTGCAGTGATCTTTTCCAGGATTCCACAGGAGGGATATTTATAACACAAAGTGAGGCACCGCGGCTTGGTTTATTCCCCGAGCAGCCGTTGTCTACCTGAATGACCTCAAACCACTCACTTCACCTCCTGAGCTTTTCCATCTGTACAGCACTTTGAGATCTACAGAAAAAAGTGCCACAGAAAAGAAAGGAGTTATTATAGGCATTGCTTAATGAAGTTTTTTGTTTGCAGTCAGTGGCTTGTACCGTACGGTATATTGCCTCTTTACACTTCACAGCAGCATTTTCACTCTCATCAGTCCCAAAAACAGGGAGGACGTGACTAGAAAGATGACTCATATGATCCTCTAGGATACAGAAATGATATCAATTATGTCTGCTAATCCTCATTATGCCTGTCTCAGCCTTCTGGGAGAGAAAACTTGTGTTTTAGTTGGTCTTTCGTTAAGCAGTGGGAATTTCCCAAGGAATGGTATTTAAATACCGTCTCTAAATATCTGTGCTAGTTCCCAAGATTGCCATTTGTTCTGAGGGTACAAACAGCACAGCACATGCATTTCTCTGGATCAAAGCAAAGAAATGCCAAAAGGTTTAATTTGCTGGCATTGTTTAGGTGGTTCCGACTCTCCAGGTTCCTTGGGGGTTGTGCAGACTGCTTGGGAGAGCACAGGATGTGGAAATACATAGTGTAAACTATGTACAGTGTAATGCTTTTGCCATGCAACAGCAGTCCTCATTGCTTTTGTGTAGAGATGGTGGACAGGCATAGTGTTAGGCTGTGTACCTACTTCCTAATTAACTCGTGGTGTGGAGAGCGACAGCAAAGCGCTGAAAGAGTCTCTGCTGCCCAACAGATCTTGTTGAGAAAAAGAAAGGGTGTATGGCTCTGCAAAATTAAGGCCTTCATAAAATTATTTTGTTTGGATCTTTGCCTACAGAATCTCGAAAATAGTTGATATTCTCAGTTGCCCCTTTGGTCACTAAGATAATATCCAATCTCATTTAGAGTCATTCTCACTAGGAGCATGGTTTTTTTCTTATCCCATTGGGGACCATTTCACAGTCTGATACACCTCATTCTCACATTCATCCTTTTTTCCTTTTCTTAATATTTTGGTCATCCTAAAATAATTCCTTTCCTATTAGATACCTTTTAAATATTTATCCATGTGGCCCTTTTTTTCACTTAACCAGATTAGACAGATTTAGTACTTAATCTTGCCCATTAAAATCAATTTTCCTTGCTCAAGTCTTTTTTATCATTCTCTCATTGCTCTCCAATACATCAATTTCTTCAGAGTGTAAATTGCTAAAACACGGTGGAATATTGTGGATAAAATTTTACCTGCAATGTTTAGACAAGGACTTTTGCCATCCTGCCCATTCAGAGCGTTACACTTGCCCATGCAATCCACAGCTGGATTACCCATTTTGATCCTATATTCTGTTCCCTATGCATGTCTTACTTTCTGTCCACTCTCACCTCTTGATTTCTTTAAGTGATTGTTTTCCAAATTCCACCTTTTTACAGAATATGTTTTCCCTTATATTCATAAGCCTTTTCAAAAACTGAACTGTTATTTCTTTTCTCCTGTTAATTTTTCAAATCTCCCTGGATCCATTAACGTTATTTTATATCTTCAATATTTGCAACACTTACTTTAATATTACTTGGGCTCATATCGGGGTTCCATTAAACAGAAATACCTGTGGTTGACAAAGAATAAAATAATTTCAGTTAATTACAATGGAAAATCATGATTATGTTATGTTTCACTGAGTTGGAAAGTTTGCAGAGCTTACACTACAAAAAACAGTAGTATCTTTCTTCTCACTAGACCATATACAAGAACACATTCAATAAGCAAATCCTCTGTGAAAATGGCTTGAATCAGAGGTATTTTCCTGATGAACGCTTTCTGATTAAGGAGTGGTCTTCTGAACATGTAGCTCTCGTTAATCTTGGGACACTTCTGAAGCTAAAAGCAGTACGGTCAGACAGTTGATATGTCAATTACATTCATATTGAAAGATTTTAGCTTCCGGATATTTCCAACATATCCAAAACTAAGGAACAATTCAGAAGTCTTTGTTAAAAAGGTTTGGGGAAAAGATCACATTGCATGCAGCAGCTGTTTGCGTGGATTACCTAGTCTAGCCATTCTGTCAAGGCTAAAAAAAATACTGTCTGAACTGCAGGGAGAAAACAAGTCACTGAAATATCAGTTAAATTAAGAGCGTGTTACAAGCAGCATGGCTGGAAATCCTAGGGGTCAAGAGCTCTAGCTTTGACAAGTAAGTGGGACAATTCTAAACAAAGAGCTTGTTTGATAGGCCCATTAATAGGTATTTTTGTGTGAACAAGCTGAAATGATTATTTCATTGTAGTGAGCTGTCTTCAGATGTGTTATTTCTCACTGCATATATATGAGAGAGCAAATTGAACAAATCTATAGCTAAGGCTTGGAGGGTCACTACACACAATGGTTGGACTAGGTTTTGCTGGGCTCTCTGTATCTTTCAGCACTTTTCTCCCCTTCCTTTTTCCTTCCTCCCCTAAAGGAAAAAAGAAGACAGCAGGAAAGGGCTTCTTAGAGATATCTTGATTTACCTTTATGACATCTGGGAACATGAACGTTCATCTTGAAAGTCTTCTCCGCACTCTAGAGTAGAAGGTTTTAGTTTTTCTTAAATTATTCTCTAGAATACTGGTTTCCATTCCTAAGTGCTGATCACTGTCATTTTTACGGAAAAAAACTTACAACTGATCACAGGATTCCTTCAGCAGATCTAGACCATCTGCACTGATGAATTGAACACAAGATGATGACAAAGCAATAATTAAAGCATGCCCAGTGACAGTCTGTTGACCCTAGAAGGGATATTAGTGTGTCTGTGGTCGTGTGGTAAAGTTTTCTCTATTATTGTCATTAATTAGTCATAAATACCATCATCAAGAATAATACCCAGTAATGAGGATTAAGATCAGACGAGCAACTTTGTTTTAGACTGTTCTTGATTGTGTTATTTTTTTTTCTTTTTTTCATGTTTCTATGGAATTACATATTTAATTATGTATTGTTCACAAACACGCTACTCTACTGAGATCACATAGGGCCCATGGCTCCTTGAAAATCGCATGGTTTAAATCAGTCTTTGCAACTTTTCTCCTTCTTTAAACCCTGTTCATTCATTCCCTGGGTCACTTGCTTCCTATCGCACAGAGTTGGCTTCATTCCTTGCTGAGAAGACACAAACACAACTCCCTCCTGAATCAGTCAATGCTACTTCTAAACTGCCTGGAAGAGAGAAAACACCCAAGAGGTGCTTCTTCCATCAGAACATGACTGCATTATATATTGCAATGACAAATGAGGCTGATGTCCTGCTATGGCTGTCATGCTGTGCAACTATTAGTTCTGAACCCCCAAAGGAGGAACAGTCATTTCATTTCTATCAAGCTAATAAAATTTTAGCTAGAGGGAAAGAAATGATACAGATCCACTTGTTTTCTGCAAGGTTTAGTAAATAGTGATCCAGGAGTATTGCCTAATAGCAACTTTCTGAACCTGAATTCTGCAAAGACCTGAAATTCTCAGTGAACTGACTGCAAACCCTGGGGAATCAGTGAAGGGGCACTGCCTTGCACTCTGCTCAGGAGTGGGGGCTAAGGACTCCAATTTTCTTTCCCTCCATAAGAGGAAGCAGAATTTATACTGCCTTTCTCGCATGGGCACTGTTAACCTATGCTAAGTTTGGTCAGGTTTCAACTAGCCTTTAAACTTTTTGGATTTGCAAACTGCAAGAGATTTCCCAGTGGACATTCAGATCCTTAGGAAAAAAAGAGCTAGTAGTAAGATTTTTAAATCACCTAACAGCAGGCTTATTTTTCTTATTTGCCTTTTGTGGACCCCACCTACCATCCCATGTGTCCAGAGGCCACAGTATGAACAAGACTGGACTCAGAAAAAGAAGTTAATTTCCAGCCTGATTGTATCTGATTTCAGGTACTGGCACAATGTTGCCAATTACAACTGACACATTCTTTTCCTCCTTGTCTAAGCCACAGCATCATACGCAGGGAATTTTGCATGTGTAGAAAAAATGATCTTGAACCGCTAATGAGTTGTATGTACAAAGTCAGTTATTTTCTTAGAGGTGCATTTGATTAACTCCCTTCCTGAGGTTTTTGGGGCACAGATCATCGATGTCTCACTAGAACTGTCAGGACACGTATAGATTTCCCTCTCATTGTTCATTACAAGATAACATAACTCTAAATTGGGCCAGTGACTCACCTCCCCCCGAGGGGCCGCAGTTATAACAGAGTTAATTATTCACCTTTCAGCTGTGGAAAGATTCCATGCAGCTGTTGGTATTGGTCTGGCTTTTCTTCCCCAAACCACACCTACTAAACATCAAGGAACTTACAGAGGGAAGGGGTTGGGTTTTTTTTTTTCTCTTTTTTTTTTGAACTGACCAGGCAAGATCCTCATCTGTATGTGACTCAGTAACTCAACTATGAACTCAGGTTTCATGAATGTGGAGAAATCTCACTGAACTTTCACTTACCTCCCTGAACTTATGCTCCTCTCTCTGTTTTAAAAGATACCAAACAAAGTAGAACATATTTCACACTGGACGTGGCTAACATTCCCTGATCTAATCTGGTCTGCAGTTCACATTTTGAGTAAGAAGCATATGGAGTATTCAGCTCCACTCAGCAGGACCTATCTTTATGTGTGTATGTGTGTTACCCTTCCCCTTCTACCTCTCTCCCCAACACTAGCCAGCCAATTAACAACTCTCCAAGTCGTTAGTAGAAAAAAATATATATTTGTTTTACTTTCATTTGCATTACATAGCAAACTCTCCTTACCCATTTCCTTGTACAAAGATGCAAAGCCCTTCCAGTAGCCCCACACCAGCACAGGTAACAACCCCCTCCCCTAAACACACATACACATCTTTTTGTTCTTCCTGTTTCTGTTGCTGTCAGCTGGATCTGCTTTCACTCAGCACTTAACTCTTTCCCCATCGGCACCAAACCTAATGATGGTTAATGGCAAGCACAGAAACAATCTTAGGAGCAGAGGTCAAAATTTGTGACTTCCTCCCAGGCACTACGTTGCTGAAACATGCTTTCTCTTGTATTCTCTCTCTTTGGCTGACCTAGTCTTAGACCCCTTAAAAGTCTACTTGGTGACAACACCATTGCAAAAACCATCATCTCCTTCAAAACAATCTGGTGTTTAGATCTAGCGGCTAAGGTATTGCGTAAACAAGGCTGCCACCACCACCACCACTACCCTCACATTGAAAGAATGGATCAAAGCACCTGTCCTTGAGAGAGAGTTTTGAGGAATATGGCTACAATGTGGACAGAGCTCTCCTAGTCACAGGGAAAAGTATTTACTATTTCCTACTGGCAGATCCAACCTCAGCAGAATACCTTCTGTAAAAGCTGTTTCTTGGTATTTAGGCTTCCCCTTGACTTGTGTAGGCTGTCCGGTGTGTGCCCCTGTAGCCCACTGAGAGGAATGGGCACATATATGCTTGGTGTTTCCCATCTGGGCTGTGTCCAGCCCCTGGTGTCTCATGTATCTATCCCCTGGAAAACAACCTGGGACTCTGGATTGTGTTCTGGGTTTTTCTAGATAGAACATGTATATTGGTGGAACTTAGTGGGAAAGTCTCAAAGTCTTTTTGTTGAAAGTTAGATTTTCGAAGGTATTTTGGTGCCTGAAAAAACAAATAGGTCTCTTAGAAATGCTGAGTGGAATTAAATGCTTCTGAAAACTTTACTATTGTAGGAGTTACTTAATGATGAGCATAGAGTATATTTCTTTTTGTTGAATATTTATTGTTTGATATTTTTGAATGGTGTTACTTTGCAGAACTCCATATAGTATTCTATTTACACTGGCCCTACCAAATACCAGTGTAAATATCTACACTGGCTTTTCACCACTCTGTTTTTTAGTTTTATTTACTGCTTCTGTTTGTAGCTCCAGATTAACCTGTGAGGAGAAGCTGAATGACCTCTGAACTGACTAAATACCTACAGGCATTTTATTACAGAACACCCCTAAAAATTCAAATTAACTCAAGACACTGTAAAAAACTGCCTGGTAGCTTGTAATTCTGGTAATACAGATTACAATAAGCCAAGAAGGAAGACAGCATAAGCTGATTCCCATAAAAATATGTCCAGAGAACAGAGTATCCATGTTACCATAAAACAATTTCATAGTAGGCTTCAGTATCATCTCATTTTCTGTTCCACATGTATGGATAGCAGTGTGTTTTTCTAAGCAAATAAAAATGTAGCTTGGTAGGAAATATAAACATAAATGACCGTATATGTCTTCATTATTATTGGGCTTTCTTTGGAAGGTTCAAACTCCAGAAAAAAGCCTGTATGAGATAAATAGATAGAAAAATTGAACTTTCTGCTCCAGCTGAACTTTCAGTTCCAGATATCATTACATACTTTCATAGTCTGGATCAGGCTGAGATCTACTTTATCAAAATACTTCAGCTCTTCACTATATTTAACTGTGTGATTAATTCTATTGACTCCTAAGGAGCTACTCACAGTTATATATTTGTATTTACACACATATATGTATACGTATATGTATACATATATGTGTATATATGTATAAATATATACACACATACAATCATAAATTTATACAATATGGTTATATACACATTTAAATATATACGTTTAAATATACCTATTAATATACATTAATATACCTTAATGTATTGCCAGATTTGAGCCTTAAAAACAAAGGAAATTGATACTACATTTCAAAAGGAGGTTCATTAAAAGTCCATTAAAAGAAGACAGGGATGCAAACATTTTAGACTAATGGCAAAGATCAGTGTTTCTTGTAGAACACAATCATCTTTTCCTGGAAACACTGAAAAAGCACATCTCCTTAATTTGTCTAGTGGTTCTGACTTTTATCAAACTATAACCAGGCAGAATTGACAATCTGATAGTTTTTGCTGTCTAATATGGTTGTGGCCACTATTGTCTATGGGACACAAACTGGGAACCACATATATAAAGGCATTTAAGCTTTGACAGAAATTTCACAAGGCAAGTGGAATTTGTCTAACCAGATGATATATGGAGACACTTCCAAATTTCCCTTGCTGAAATCACTTCTACTGTAGCATCAATAGGAAGTGAATCAATTAATGATGCTTGGAGAAGAAGAACGGGAGAGCTAGCAATTCTTTTTTTTTTTTTTTTTTTTTCACACTAATGACTGAAAAGTGCATATTGGTTTGTAAGAGGGTCTGTATATTTGACTGCATTTGTTAAATTCTAGGTATTGAAGGAGTAGACCATGACCAGAGCACAATATAAGCTCTGCCTTTAGTACAGATCTCCTTCTCAACCTGTTCCAGTCACTCCCATGTCAAAAAGTTGATCTTTCTTATCTCTTTCCCACAGGGTCCATATGAAATTCAGGTGGTCCTACAGAGCTTCTGACTCACCTACTAGCTGACCTGTGCAAAAGCCAGGGTCTGAATCTTAAACTAGAATACTGGCCTCTGATTCAAGCCCTCCATCAGAGAAATAGGAATGGTTGTCTTAGGAGCTGCCTGAAGAGCACTGTTTAACAAAAAAGCCCAGATCAACTTGCTTCAGAGAAATGAGCGGAGGCCTGCATAGGGCCGACACAACGTCACTGCTTGGTTGCTGCAAGTGCTTTTCAAAGACAGAGTTCCCCACAACTTTCACAGACAAATATAACTTTAATACTAAACAATAATTGATAAATACCTCCTCTGACTAGAGACTTCTGCTATATTACATTTATTTACCTGCCCACACAGTCTGAATGAGTGGGGCCTTTTATTCTGTGCTTTCTGTGATGATAACTTTCCAATGAATTGATTGTCTGAGCCTTTCCTATGAATCCAGAAATGGGATCTCCACCACCGGCATCTCTATGGTGATGCAGTTTCAGCCTTGATGTATTATTGTTGAATAATGCTATAATGGGTAATAATAGTAAGAAAGTGCTAATAGCAGGTCTGATAATAATAGTAACAATAGAAGCAATAGTAAAAAAAAAAAATCAATAAGCAAGAAAGTAGCTGTTCTGGAATAACATTTTTGCCAGATAAACATATTTGCTTGAAAACAAAAACAATCGATTGAGGTCATGCAAAGATTAGCAAAGAACCTGCAGTTCACTGAAAATTAGCATTTATTTGACTTCAGCATGTCTGAAACTAGATGTGATAGTACAAGAGTTACTCGTGTCCCCAAAAGATAGTAGAAGAAGAGTAGAACACATTTGTGAGGCACTTAAAACTTGCTTTTCAACAGAAAATTTTGTAGCAGGTCTGTGCTAGCGTGAAAACTCTGTAGTATGGTATGCTCCAAGAATGGTAGCAGAGTCCTGTAGTATGGGGCAGGCAGTAAGACCATAACCATAAAGGAACAAAAGTAGATCCACCTTGTCAATCTGAGGAGCTGTAAGGTGAAGCACAAGAGTTATGACATTCTGAACAAAAATGGGAAGCTGTTTTAAGGCACAGCTAGGAAGGTTCGTGCGTCTCTACTCTGAACATCAACATAAACACTGGGCTAAATTCTAATTATGATGTTATGTTTCCCTATCCCATATATGTTACTTATTTCTTTTAATGCTTTTTTGAGGTGGATGGGGAAAAATTTGTTTAGATTAGATAGAATAGTTAGATTAGAGATATCACAAGATCCTCCTTTGTTATGGGAGATGGCAAGCAGACAAAATCAGTCATTCTTGACTTACGGGTAGATCTATATTGCACTCAGGAAGTGGGGGCTGCAAACATACATATGGAACTAAACGTAAATTAATCTGGTTAGCTATAAAGATGTGCTGACACAGACTTTAGCTTAGGCTATGCAAATCTATCTGGGACCTTCTGTGCTTATCTGAGTGGCTTATATCAGGTTAATGATGCAATGATTTCACTGTTATTGGTTCAAGTAACGCAGACCCTGTCAGCCAGCCAGGGCATGACAGGCTAGGGAACACTGCACCCCAGTGATCCTCAGCTAACATAAAAATTTGGCTGGGAAATGGCAGCTCTTAGAACAGCCCAAAGTTAAGTTGCATAATGAAGCTTCCCGAACAGTCCTAGAGACCATGGGAGGACAAAAGTTTCATAAACTTATTATTACTGTTGCCCCCCTCTTCTCAGCTCGTGCAAGCAAAGTTCAAAATTCAGACAGGTTTACCAGAGCCTTCTGCCCAGTCCCACTATGAGAATGCAATATCAAATGAGAATTAAAGGCTTCAATATATTAGATGAAATACAGTTACTGAAGCCTGATACAAGTTTCTCAAAACTTATGTAGATGCATCATTTTTCTTCTACCTTTTCCTGTTCAAAATTGAAAATTAACAAAGAGTACAGAGTATTTGAAAACAGCAACACAAGGTTAGTTTAGAAGTTTTATTTCCTCCGAAAGACTGGGCTATAAACACATACATACAATCACACAGCACATGTTAGGGAGGCTGAATGCAGATAGGAAGTATCAGAAATATGGTAGTCCTGCAATTCTCATCAGATGCTTTGCTCTTTCTTACTTTTTGCTCCTCATCTCCTTGCTTATCCTGTTGTCTCTGCCTATTCTTGTTCTTTCTCACACTTCCACAAGTTGCTTTTCTGCCTACATCATTTTTTTTTAACCACGGTGTATTTGCTGAAACCTGGACAGTCCCAGTACACTTGAATATTGTAAACATGGCATTTCACAATGCTGTCCCACTTGGATATAGAAAACATGACATTTCCTGAAAAGTCAGTTTCACTAAACTAAACCTGGTGGAGTAGAAAAAAAATAGGTTTAAGAACTCACAAAATGTAGGTCATGCTGAAGGTTTTCTTCTTCATTTGTTTTTGGTGGAGGGCAATCTCCTCGCAAAAGACTGCTTTTGTCCTACAGCTGGGTAAAAAGAGAGAAACCAGAAGATAATAGCCAGCCCATTACTTTTCTGTAGGGAATTTGACTTCTGTGCATATCTACAAGGCAGCTGTGAATCATGCATATATTAATAAGTTGTAAAAGATTTATCATGTTTTTAACTGATGTTGTATTTTCGGCAATGATTTCACAGAGACAGTTGTTCAAGATTGCTATGCTTTAGTTTGCTGGGGCTTGATATAAACATTTTCTTTCTAGTCTCCTGAGTTTCATTTTTTTTTTTGTGTTTGCTCAAAGTCACGTCAGCCAAAACCTGCTGGATTTGTCTGATGTGAAGCTGAACCGGTGAGAAACCTCTGAGCTTTGCAGAGTTACAAGCCGGAAGAAAAGCTGGGCTAAGCGCGGTTTGCAGTTCAGTGCAGGCTGGTGCTCACTGGAGAGCTGGCCAGGCGCCCGTTCATTCAGACACCCTGTGTCGTTATTGCACTGTGTAGGTTCTAGTTCCTTCAGGCTCTAAGAGCTTTTATTCCCTGAGCAGCACAGAAGCACATAACAGTACAATGTAATTTATAAACTTTTGCTGTTGCAGATAATCTTCATCTCATTTAGTCTTTTGATTCTTTTCCTCATGTTCTGCAGATACATAAAAAACTGCATGTCAAGGCCAAATCCATTGCTGAGAGTTGTCTTTTTTCCATCCAAAATGAACCTGGATGTTTGAATATTTGCCTAACAATGATAAATACAGAATCAATTGCATCAGTTGCAATCTAGATGCAACTAGATTGTTGCATCTAGTCAGTAGTCACACTGTACTGGCATAAGCAGTCTATGTTTAGAGATTTAAGCTCTAGGGAGATACCAGCACACAAAAAGTTAACAGAAGCTAAAATATGTTCCAGGACATTTATGTGGCTTTTTTTTTTTTTTTTTTTTTTTAAATAAAAATTTGCTCTATTTCTTTTCAAAATTAATTGTCCCAGAGAATGTTCCCCCTCAAGTACTAAGCTTTTAAATCAGCAAATTAAATGTATGAGAATGAGAAAACAAGAAAGAATGGCATTAACAATAAATAAGAGGCATGTGTCCACAGAAAGCACAGCCCACACTGAGAACAGTTACCGAAGACGAAAAGTACTTAGATGCACTGTGCTTTAGTGAAGCTGGAGGTTTCCTGGATCTCCAGGGAAGCCCATGCATGACTTCTCTTTCCTCCTGCCCACCTTCTCCAGGCTACTGCACTCAGGCACTGTATCTCTACGGTCACTGCTTCTGCTCACAGTGGGCATCCCAGGTGTGGAAGGTGAAATCTGCATCTGAGCAAAGACCTCACATTATTGGACACTTCTTATTCTTCTTACAATATAATGACACTTTGTATTTATTCTTAACATTTTCTTTATCACAGAGTTTTAAGGATTGTTTAAGAAGTTATGTTTTTATGAATTCTGAACAGCAGTTTTGCCGTAGACTTCAGGAGATCTTCAGATGAAGAGCACCTTTTCTGGCTAATGAAACCACAGTCACCCTGCCACTGAAGGCAACCAAGTCATATAATCCCCAACATATATTGCTTTAATTGAAGCAAAATCAAGCCCTAGGCACAGGACACACATCCTAAGGATGTCAATGTAATTTCAGATCCACAACGTACCCCTTTCCAAATTGTTCACAAAACATTCTGTGCATCTTATTTTGACTAGATGACAGCAATTATTCAGGAGTACAACAGCAATACAGTACCCAATAGTATAAAGTACCAAAGAAAATCAAATGCATATCCAGGTAAAATTTCTGGGAGTATCCAGAAATGAAGGACCCAAACAGATCAAAAAATGGCAATGCTCATGACAGTTCTTCACAACTGGGTAGGATGTACCACTTCAAGGTGAATCACCTCCTGACAGTTTTTGAAAATTCACAAATTTTAATTTGCCTTGGAGTAGAAGTTATCTATACATTCTTCTATTCTATTCAAAGAGAAGCAGTCAGGATATTTAGAGCTGAGCCCACAGAAACCAGGGCTCAGACTCAGAGAAGAAAGTCATGCCGGTGGACCACCTCCAGAGTTTCCCATCCTATTCCCTCCTGAATTTCCAGACAAGTACAGAAAACCCTGACCACTCCTGGCCTACACAGCTAATCACTGATGGTAATAATGACTATAACAGTTGGATTGTGGTAGCTCTTGGTGTGTGCTTAGGCCTTTCTAAGCATATATCAACACACAGACCCTGTCCCAAGGCACTCATAATCAAGACAAATAACATAAGAAGAGACAGTAAGAGAAAATTATGCATCATTAAGGAAAGGGTGGGAGAGGGAAGTTGTTTGAAACTGGTCATTTACTAGTAATCTCTGAAAGAACACAGGAACACAGGGGACCCAAGAAGGGATTGGAAAGACAGAGAAGATGGTGGCTCTTCTTTTCCTCCTTTCTTAAAATAACTTATTCTGGTAGTTAGAAATGAGGCCTCAGTTTCTGATGTAATCTATGAAAGAAGGTAGGTTGTTTCTAGTTAGGGAGTTTATGAGTAACTCAGAAATAATCTCCATCAAAGGCTTCGTGAATAAGCTCACAATGAAAACAAATTGGGCCATATATTTGAAAAGGGAAAAAACCTGGAAAACAGAAAGGAAAGAAAAATGTTTCTGTCACCTTATTGCCAATGTACTCCTAGGGGACAATTAATGAAGGTAAACAAGGATTTCCAACATTGTACATCTTGCAGCTTTTGAGTCCATTGTGTTGAAAGTGTCTTGGCAGTGAGAAACAACTGTGGGATGAGTTTTAGCCTTTACCTGGGAGAAAGTATAGATAAGAGCAGTACCAAAGTGTGCTTGAAAGAAGAACTCATACCCTTTTGTGGCATATCTGTTCCTGGAGCTTGGCTTACAGATGGAATCTCTGCAGGACAGAGATCAATAAAAGTTTCTAGTGTTCAACCTACAGCTATTCTCAAGAACCAGTTTGTGCTTCCCAAAATGTGAGCACAGTTCTGTTTCTTTGAAAATTTAAGAAATTATTAATACTCTTCTGTATTTATCATTCTGATCTTCATTACAGTTTCTTTGCCAAAAAAATAGACTTGTAGAGTAATAGAGTTAACACTGGATGATAAATCTATGTGCAGAACCATTTAACACATTGTTTCTATGCAGCTTTGGCCCCAGCCAGTTTAAACAACATATGCATGATCAAGATTTTGGGAGACGTAATAAGAAAATCTCTGGCAGCAAAGAAAAGATTGCTTTAGCCAGGTTCTTTACAAGTAAAAAACTTAGCTGAGAGATAGTAGATAAGTAAGAGACCTTGAAAAGTGTGGCTTTTTTTGTTTGTTTTTTTGAAGACCATCAGAAATATGACTTTCAATCTGGAAAGTAAAGAAGTGTTTTTAAGCTCATGTAGGGAGGCTTTTTAACCTTGTTGTTTTGTGGCAGTGATTAAAAGAATGATAGGTGAAGTGCATATTCCTCACTGAAAACATATTATCTGCAGAATTAAAATATTTCTTTTTGGAATGAGCTGATAGAAACTATGAAAACTGAGCTGACATACTTTAGAGTCTCATAATCAAACTTCCTCATACAGATATAATCATTTCACTGTGAATTCTTGAAAGACTAGTGGATTTAGCTATGTGTAAAGAAAAAGTCTGGCAAGTAGAGTATCTCAGTACACATTCCAGGTGAAGGAAGGAAGCCCAGAGTATAGAAAACAAAGAAGAAAAACACTGAATTTTAGGACTTGAGTCAGGGAGTCAGAAGATTGAATTTCAAGCACTGCCTAACATAATGGGCCATGATTACTGATGGGAGCTCTAGTTGCTTTTCTAAAGCAATTAATAAATGTCATAAGAAAATAGAAGATGACAGGAATCTCACCACACAAAAGGACTGGAGCAATCTATGTTTCCATTGCTTGGGTGAACCGCACCAACATTCAAGGGAAGCAAAACTACATGGGTTGTGAAGTAAGATTAGACATAGCAGCCTACCTACAATTCAGATATAAAGACACTTGGCAAAATATTTTCCTGGTGGCCAGAATATTCTAATGAGGCAATCAGAACTTCATAGTAACAGTGAAAATATGACAAAACCAACTTTTGGGGATCCTAAGTCTTGGCAAAATTCATTTTGCAGAAAGTAATAGGCAAATAGATGCAGTTAATGCTTATTGCAGACAGCCAAAAGTGATACATATGATAACAGTTTTGGCAGCTAAGACAATAAAAAATTCACATGTTGTTTATGATTTTGCATAAGGAAATCATATGGGACTGTGACAATCATTTAGGATTGGAAAATTTCGTTTTTTCCTGGGGTATATAAGAATTTCCCCAAAGTCCCTAGCAGTTTTCTTACCACCTAGCATTACACATTAGCTAAACTGCTATAAAGGTATTAGCAGAAATATATAAATAGAGCTTTAAAATATGGTCAAATTTATTCAGTAGAAAGATCAGTTTCACAGATACTAGACAGAAAATACCATCAGAGTTGTTTTTAATGACTTACTGCTTTAATTTTATATGATAAGAGAAGATACATCTGAAGAACCATATTAAGAAAAGCCTCACAGAATATTCACAAAATAAGATCCTCAGGTGTAAAATAGTAAGTGAAAAATAATACCTTATTGCCTTGCTATTACTAGGTAAGGACTCTCTTTCCTTGTTTCATCTTAGAGGCAATTTATGATCCAGCTCAGGGCTTAACAAAACTGCAGACCAGAAATACCAACTTAAAGAGCATTATTCAGGAGTAAATTGTATGATTAACGCAAAAATAGTTTAAGAAACATGAATATTCAGGACTAAACAAAACACAGCCATGGTGTAGTCTGCACATCCCTAGTAAATCAGTCTTGCAGTATCAGAACCTTCAACATTCATCACAATCCAATTAAATAGTTACATTCTTCATGGAGGTTGCAGCACAAAACACTGATTTGGAATATTCGTCTCCAAGAGCAAAGAATTCTTATTTCAGGAACTTGTTACTGAACTCCTTGCTGTATGAGATCAATCTGAACCCAGACTGACAGCATTTAGATCAATCTGTAACTTGTGCCAGGATATGTTCCATTTTAGGAAGAATGTCTGTGAATAAATTCTATCAAATTAAAGACTACAGGATGTAATTGTTCGTGCATGACTATAGGTATTGCTTAAAAGTGAAGGCTATAAGTACCTAATAAATACTTGAAAACAGTTTGAAAAAAAGTTTAAAACCTGAGATAAGTTATTTCCAAGCATTCTACAATTTGAATGTGCACACAAAAAATATTTTTATTACAACTGAATGTAATTTATTTTATAATCATTACAGTTAAAGATTTCTTAAACTGTATTAGCTGAATCACTCTACAAACCTTACTGAGATGCTTCGTATTCTTCCCATTAATTTTCTTCTTAAAAAACAACCAGCACTCATTTATCATTGGACAAATCCAGGACAGCATGTTAGAGCTTGAGTGAGAGATGTCTGGTGACATGCTAAGGAAACACATGAACCCTCATGGCCCTCGAGAGCCATGGGGCAGGTCTGCAGACACTACTGCAAAGAGGCGTACCTTACTTGGCCTTTCTTTTCTTTCCTCCTGTAGGATCTGGGCTCAACACTTCATGGAAGCCCATTAATCACCCCTACTGTAGCTGCGTCGTTGCTGCAGAAGCCCCTTCCTTGTGGCTTGGACTTCCTGAACTCACACTTTGTTTCTACTGCTTCAGATTACACTGCGACTGTTTATAAGTCAGTGCAGAATGAAGCTGTTATTAGAAAGAGATGCTCTTTTGATTCAGCATTGCTCCAGCAAGTGGCTAAAAACAGACATTTAAATGTGCAACAGATGAATGAATGTGTCTTGGGATAAATATCTTAGGAACTGGAAATCATCATCCTGTCCTTTCCAAACAACATTTCTATCTGCTTATGTTGTGAACTCCTGTGGTTTGCGGGCAGCTGATTTGGTAGGAGTTATGAAAAGCCCACAGATAAAGTTAACATTTAATCTTCATTGCCTCACAACCTTTATACAGATGTTCTTTCTCACATAGTGCAAGTATATATGATCAATGTACATGCAGTATTTAAGACCAGATGTCTACGTAAAGACTGCAAGGTAATGAAGATTATATTCTGAAAACAACTGACACGTTACAAACATTAAATTGAGGTGTTTCTGTCCTTCCAAGATCATTGGAAGGGTAAAATGAATAGATGGCAGATGCTTTCATTTTTTATATTAATGTTTTCTGGAATCTCATGTACACTTTATTTTTAATAATGTTACTGATTCTTCTGATTCTTTTTTTTTTTTTTTTTTCCCTTAGATTGTCTGGCTGAAACTGCAGGTGTCCATATGCCTCTGAGATGCTATTTGACCTGTTTGATCCTTGTCCCAGTCCTGTCAAAAATTGGCTGGTTTGTACAGAAAAATTGCTTAAAATAGGATTTTCAAAGGCTTTTAGGAACTTAGAGTGCAAAGCAGTATCCAATGACATTTTCAAAAGCTCCAAAGCCAATGCGGAGTCTAACTCCTGTTAGCTTTAATGGGAGTAGATACTGAACCGTGTTAGACTGCACATGCATTTTTAGGTATCTGCCATCCCTTTGACTGTCTGACTGAGTCTGCCTGTGCTTGTAGAGATACTAGTGTTTGCCAGAATGCAGCACGGGACTGTAAAACTGTCCTCAGTTCTCTGCCCTAGCAGCCAGCTTCATTACGCAGTGCCATACATTGTCAGATTCAGTTCATTTTTCCAGGAAACCATATTAGGTTCCCCAGCGGAATGAGGAAAGAGCAGTAAGGAAAATGTAAAGTTTAGTTATTGTATTTACTTAACACTAAGCATATACTCCTGTTAATCTAAAGTGCGTTATTAGTAGACTGTAATAACAATATCAAATTATATAGAAAGATTTTATAATGATTCCAGTTTCCAAAATAAGTGAGGAAACTCATTAGCTAGCTTTACCTTTGGCCTACAGAATATATCTCAAGTAGTTTCAAATGCTTTTCAATGAATAAAATATTGTATCGTATCTCTTTGTTAGAATGATTCACACCTAATACTTTAGATCAATTCCGAGAAATGAATACTTCTCTAGTACTTTGTTATGAGGCAAGGTATCAGCCGCTGTTACATCACACTGGTGATTCATTAGTCAGACTTCTGATGTTGATGCCAATCTCGTGACATTTGTAGAGAAAACTTCTGTTCTTTGTTGGTACAGTAACTCAAACAGGTCAGTACACTCTAGTTTTCATTTAACGTAACATTAGTGATTCATTTGCTTTTTCAGTTTTAGGTCTGTTTGCCAGGGATTTATGAATGGTATTCTTCTTGATTTGATTTCTCTAAATTGCTTTCTGGCTTTGCAGGTCGTGGTCATTATATTCAAATGTGAACGTCCAAGGTGGTGCTAGAATGAAATGCCCAGTTTACTGACTTGTTTGTAAAACAGTGGCAGGTGAGAGGAATCAAAAGTTTTAAGGAAGTAGCTTTTTCTTTATATACCTCTAACTGGCTTCGATTAGGTAGTATTTTGACTACAGAACCACAGATTTGTTAAAACATAGAAGCTATAATGGCAACAATTCAAGCCTGGGAGTCACAGAGAAGATAAAGAGAAGATGCCACTTCCTAACTTCCAGGGTCTTTCTGGTTCAGTTGTCCTCATTCTGACATGGGTAGATGCTACTCTCCTTCTTTGTGCAAATAAAGGAAGGGAGAGACACATACATACAAATGCAGTAAAATGTAAAAGATAGTCAGTTACCCTCTATTTTTAGTGAAAGAATTTGAGTAAAGCAATTCTAAGAAAATAGGGTATCTGGCCAAAGCAGAGATATCTCATGGACTTAAAAGGCTCAAAAGGAGTCCTGGGTAAAGCGCTTTGTTTCAGGGGAGACTCCATAAGGTTGACAAGAACTTGTTGTTTTGGTATAAACTTAGCAAATGTATTAAGCACAGTTAATAGCAGATCATGGCAGTTCATACAGCATCTGTCTTGTAATTTTGACTTTATTAATCCGAAGCCCTAGCTGTTAACAACCACAGTGCACCAGATAATGCAAAACATTTCACTCTGATCCCTCCAAAGAGGAGAAAGGAGAAAAGCCTGACAGAGGATGATGGTCACCTGTGGAGCATTCAAGCAGACAGATGGTGCTGGTTTTGCTTTGGTTAGATCTTGCTCTAATTTGCGTTTTTTTCAATGAAGTGTTAGAAATTGTGATGCCAGTACGTATACCATCATTTATCATGGATTATTTATTTTGCTAGGCTTGAAAATAATTGTTGACACAAAAGTTCAATAATTCAAAGGTTATTGTGAAAAGCTGAAAAGACTGAGAACAATTTGAGAAAAACTGAAAATAAGCAGATTTGTCCTCCAAAGTTTTCCAGACATGGAACCCATAAACCTAGAAACTTAAATGCACTTTTTGTGCTTTCTCTGGCGTTATATAAAACATAACACCAAATGTATTTTATATTGTACAGTTCATCCCAAATATACCCTAAAGCAAGTCATAAAATGGAATGCACTGAGACACACCCAATTACACTATAAAACCAGAATGCTATATAGCAATTAATCCAAGGTAATTCATAAATCTAAGCAAAACCACTGAGAATACAGTAAATTAAAGATGATAATTTTGATTTGGCATTTAAAATACAGTAAAAATCAAATATAAAACTCCAGGGCCACATTTTGAAAACTCATCCTTTTGACTTGTACCTGTAAATTACAGAACAAAGTTACTGTAGTAAAAAAAAAAAAGTACTAAAATAAATTATGTCACAAACATACTTATTTTGAATGTTTAACCACCACACTATTCTGCCATATCAAACACATAGATGATTAAACAGCATCCATTGCAAGGGCTTTGTCACTGAATGATTTCTATCAGTAATAAATGTCATTTTTTTGATATCTATCTGCCTGTGTGTGCCCACAGATCAGAGGCATCTGAAACCCAGAGAACCATGCATTCGGGGAAAAGTCCTTTGGACTCAATGAGTCTTTATCCATTGAATTTAACAGGCATCAAATCAGTCTATAAGTGACTTAAATGGTGAGAGCAAGACCTTCAGGAGCAGTGCTGCAACTGGACTTGGTGGCTGTGCCTGCACTGGTAAATCTGTGCATGCTTCACAGCATCTCTGGACATGGTCATCTGGGCCAGCAAACTCTTGCAGCAGTCTCTGGCATGAAGTTGGCCCATCCATCTCACACTCTTCTAAGCAATTCCTAGGAACAGTCTGGGAGTTAGATGATCCAGGGACTCTTTCCAATAGGCAGGCTGCATGCAGCCAACCTGTTTTGGAGGCGAAGGCATATTCCTGCTGTAGACTTGAGCCATTCAGTGCCAGTTGGCTTTAGTACCTGGAACATTCCCAGGAATGAGTGTATATGTAGCCATTGTGGGTCAAGAAGTGACTTCCTGCTTGTACAAACTACAATGAGAACGCCCTGGCCCAAATGTTTTTGAGGGCTTTTTCATGGTCATATGCCCAGCTTTTCAGCAGTCCTGTCTAATAAATGGAGTGGAACTTGCCATGGAAATACTATCCTTCTTAGTGCAAAAGAAACAGTATTTAAAAAAAGCCAAAGAACATGCACTGAAATGTTGTGCTGCCATTTCCAATAATTAGGGCTGTTATATTTCTCTAGATGAAGAATGTGGAACATTATGATATAATAGTTTGTTGACACACAATAGAGCATGAAAAGATAATGAAGTACATGAAGGATACAATGGCTGGGAAGAGCTGATCATCACATACTTGTTAAAAAATTTGGGGGAGTAAGGTCTGGCTGCATGTTGCTGAACCAGCTACTTTTTACAGTGAGAAACTTGTGATCATGTCAAACTAAACTTGCAGAGATCGGACCATTAGTGAAAGTATGCAAGAACTCAGGACTAGAAAGCAAAAACTGTTCTGTGAATGATATGAACAGCATAAGGAAAGCCATAAGTATAATTCATTAGGAACTCTTATTTTCCTCTACTGTGTGCCTGAATGTTAGTCTTATCATCACTGTAAGTGAGCAGGAACATGAGCACATTAACACGTTATTTTGAATAGAAGCCAAACAGACCTTTGTGAGAGACCATTTCTCACCTTCACTTCAGGCTGCAAACTGTAATTCAAGGGTGAGACAACACATTGCAGAAGGATTCATGGATAAGACAGCTGTGATCTGGTTGTCTCAGGTGAAGGATGGAGTGACCCCATGGACTGACACCTTCAGACCCTGCTGAGCTATGCAAGGACAAGGTCAGTGCTGCCACACGTGGGGGTCTACAACTGCTTTTTGGAATAATGGATCTGATCTGAGAAATGGTGGAACTTTCTCATGTAAATGGGTGCTCAATGCTTCACAAGATAGGGTACACAAGGACTGAGTAGGCTTGGGACAGGGAGATCAGGTATAGAGACAGATTTACTAAATTAGATGTTGAAGGCAAGTATTTCCTGATGTCCCCTATTTAGAGAGGATGGCTAATTTAAATGCCCTATTCATTAGGCTATTAGAATTTGGGCTAAAACAAAAAATGCATTTCTTGGGGAATGATCAGACATGGATATAAAAACACCTGACTGACATCTGCTTATTTATTTTGGAGAGTGGATCAAGAGCACCCTGCCAGATACTGATGCTGGCTGGCACGCAGAGGTAGAAAGTGCCAAAATGAACTGTGCAAATCTTTTTTGAATGTAAAGGAATCTTGGCAGTAATTGGAGAAAGACAACAAAATAAACTGCTTATTAAATTGGAATCATGGAATCATAGAATCAGTAAGGTTGGAAGGGACCTCCAGAGATCATCTAGTCCAACCTCCCCACTCACCAAGGTCGCCTAGAGCATGTTAGACAGGGTTGCATCCAGGCAGGCCTTGAAGATCTCCAGAGAAGGAGACTCCACAACCTCTCTGGGCAACCTGTGCCAGTGTTCTGTCACTCTCATAGCGAAGAAATTCCCCCTCGTGTTCAGGCGAAACTTCCTGTGCTTCAATTTCTGCCCGTTGCCTCTTGTCCTGTCACACGGGATGAGTTTGTCCCCATCCCCTTGACACCCTCCCTTCAGGTACTTGTATACACTGGTAAGATCCCCCCTCAGTCTTCTCTTCCCCAGGCTGAAGAGGCCCAGCTCTCGCAGCCGTTCCTCATAGGGCAGGTGCTTCAGCCCTCTGATCATCTCTGTAGCCCTACGCTGGACTCTCTCCAGTAGCTCCATGTCTCTCTTGGACTGGGGAGCCCAGAACTGGACACAGTACTGGAGATGAGGCCTCCCCAGGGCTGAGTAGAGGGGCAGGATCACCTCCCTTGACCTGCTGGCAACACTCTTCCTAATGCACCCCAGGACACCATTGGCCTTCTTGGCCACAAGGGCACATTGCTGGCTCATGGTCAACCTGTCATCCACCAGCACTCCCAGGTCCTTCTCTGCAGAGCTGCTCTCCAGAAGGTCAGCCCCCAGCTTGTACTGGTGAGTGATCAATCCCATCTATTGCTTTGTTCAGCAATGATTCCCTGAATATTCTGACCAGGTAATAGGATGTTAGAAGAACTAAAATGTTGGGAATAAAAATCTGTGTCACCTTACAATGAAACAGGTGGTATAAATTGGTTTCCAGTAGTTCCATGTATAAATTGCAATGTAATTATAGAGCATCATCATGTTGTCACAGCACTGTGAACTGTCAACTGCTGTGGATTTATTTAAAACTATTGCTTCCTTCTAGTAAGAGCAAACTCTTTTGAAATAAAAATCAGGCACATATATCTGCTGAGTTTGCAGAAAAGTAAGAGATTGGAGGGTTGTGATCTCACAGGTGACCTGCATTTTAGCAGTGGCATCAGGCTAATGTATTGACATTTTCTATCTGTCATTGGGTCCCTTTGTCTTCTCACTCCCACGAAAAGTTGATGAGTGGTGAACAATTCAAAATCATCCCTCCTCTCCAAAATAAGGGTCTGACCTGCTGGAAAGCAGGAGATACAAAAATATCAGTCTTTCTCAACTTTTCACAGAGTTTTTGTCTTTCATCAGCAACATCTACAAGTTAATGACTTGAATGCAAAATTTGAAGTCTGTAATTGTTATTCTGTGGACAATATATGAGCTGGTAATGTGCTTGTGAAATGCCCAGGTGGAAGAGACAGCAATTTAACTTAAAGTATGAAGTAAAGAAGGCTTTAGGGTGAGCTGATATGATTCTAGCATGGATGAGCTTTCAGCTTTATGTGCTGAAAATCTGACTTTGCTAGACTATACTGTACTGGTGTGATTACCTCCCTGACTTATACATAGATGCAGTACCAGCAATGTGGAGAAACCCTTCACAGTCTCTTTTCTTGCAGCTGCTCTTCACTATAGTCTCTTATTCATAGGAAGCAGGTGACCTCATGCTAACTCTTTTTATCATGGTGAATGTGAAGCTTCTCAGTCTCTGAAGTAACGATGAGCACTGAGGGCTTTGTCAAGTTAATAAAGTTAGATGTGAGAGTTGTTCTGAAAAACAAAAGCTGCATCTCAGCTCTGAAAGAGCCTGTGGTGGCCTGCGGGATCATCTCTCCAATCTAGCAACATTATCTGCTTTTGTCAGGAAAGGTAAAATAAGGTCATACCTCCCTGCTAGTCTTTCTTTCCTCTCTTCCCTCCCTCACCCACTAATATAGAAGCTTTTGCCAGCCTTAATAGAGCCATATTTGGTAAAATGGAAGTTATCATCTGGAAAGCAGATAATTGAATTTGACCTATCATTCTCTTGAATGCTAAAATGAGACTCTGAGTACTTTGTTTAGCTTTTTAAACTGTGTTTGTTTTATATTGATTTTTCAGTGCAACATAAGTGTTCTTTACACATGTAGATCTCATTAACTCTTTGACTGACACAGAAAAAGAGAGAAGTCATTCAGTGTTTTAGTGGTAGCTTTTTGACAGATACATACATAGGCCACTGCAACCAACAAAAAGGACAGCAGATCCAGACAGGGTATCAGTCCTTGGCTTGCCAGTGGGGGGATATCTTTTAATCATTCCAGAGGAAGATTTTAATTATGCTGTCCTTCTGAAATAGTAAAGTAATGGACATACATTGCAAGGAGGAAATCGTGCAACAGGAAATGGAAGGAGGAAGCATGCATGATGTCATGCAAGAGCCATCCTCTCTCTAGGTCTTGTAGTGGACAGCAAGTCCATTTGTCCAGCTATGAAAACACTATCACAGAGTCCTAACACAGACCTGCAGTATGGATTTCACTGAATTACCAGCTCAATACCAAACCACTAATTACCAAGGGTTTGTTTTCACAGACATACAGGCATAAGAGTGCCTACTGCCCACACTGCCCCACATAGCTCAAAGCCACAAAGACAAATATTCGATGAATAGACCAGGAAAGAGGTCAGAGGAAAAAGAGGTCAGTGTAAAAATCACCTTAAAGTATAGGCTTGTGGCACGCTAATATGTTTGTCATGAGCAGTGGTTAAAAATCCAAATACAGGACGAGAAAATGTAAAAACAGAGACTCAGATAAAAACAATGGACTGGACAACAAGTACTAGCTCTGGGTTTGATCCAAGACTTGTTGTTTTTTGTTTTATAGAATAATAATTGTGGAGAGAACCTTGCAGGCAGCAACAAGACTTCTGTAGGAAATGTAGGGTCACAGGGGACCGAGGAAGGGGCATGTCACAGCAACCAGATTGAAATGTCTGGCTAGAGCTATATACAAGTTGTGATTTACTCAGATACAAGTTATTGGGCTCAATACAAGGGTAACTGAGTGAAATTTAATGGTCTGTGACATACAGGAGATGAATCTAGATGATCTAATGGTCCTTTCTTGTCCCCAAGCACTATGAAAAAAAATGGAAAAATTTACATTTCTGTATAAACTTTTTATCTGGAATAATCCCAAATTTTTGTAGTAATTGTAGTAACTATCATATTTAGCACTTACAGTGACCTGTGTGTTTTTAAAAGAAGCATTTAAATGAGAACTCTAAATGTGTGCATGTGTATATGTGTTAGTGTACTCGCATGTGTGTGTGCGCCTCTGGAAGTACCAGAGTTACAAGTTAACCAGGACATTAGGCTTAATGCCCAATATTTGATTCTCTTTCAAAGACTGATCTTTAATGACCTCAGAGTAGACCAGACCTCTGTGTTGCATCTTGTCTAGGTGAAATATGGTGCCTCCAGCAAGCAATTGTATGCATGCTACAAGACATCAGTTCAGCACTGAATCACTGCCATAACTTCTCAAATCAAATATGAACAGATCTGTATGATACAGACATACTGTATTTCATTGCACTGGCATAGGCTGGGGATGGAAATTACTACACATATACATATTTTCCTGCCCCCAACAGCGAGAATGCAAGTTGCACCCTGAGGCGGCAATTAGAAAGACGAACACACACGCAAAGCAGATACCAAGAAAGGACTACTAGGCACACTAATGTTTGTTTATTTATTTTTGTAAAGAAGCATAGCCAAGAAACTTATGAGAGAAAAAATGAAGACAGAATTATATTGCTTTAATGTATGCAGACAGAACAAACCTTCTAATTACACTAGGTACTGAATCCTCAGTATCAACAAAATAGATGTTGAAGAATATTTGTAACTGGACCAACCTACTGAGAGTAGTTTTAGTGAAAGAGTGCGAAACACCTGCATTTTCCTCATGACATCAACAATACCCTATGGGCAGTGAGCTGAAATACATATGTCAACCTGCACCTCTGTAATTGTGACATAAGATACCCAGTGACTTGAAAAATAAGAAAAATCTCTGCATTCCTAAATGCAAAGGTTAAAAGGTCTGGGTCTACAAACAAAGTCCAGGATACAAATCAACAGCCATTTTATCTGTTACTCAAAAGCATGATGGAAAGAACTCTTACAGATAGCATGAGAAATGCTGGTCAAAGAATGATTTTTTAGAAAAAGCTCTTGTGTGTTTTTACTGTGCCAAAGCTAATGCTGCAATTATTGGCTTACTCTGACTAGGGTGGGAATCCTGCTACTTTTAGCTAGTTACGTACAATAGAGTATTCCTATATATAGTTCTCATTACACACTTCCTCAAGTATGTTGAGAAAAGAAGTTAATCCAATCTAATACGGTATTGTGCTGCACATTTGTAGAAACCTTATAAATAGACTGTGCAGAGAACTGTACTATCAAGCTAATTAATGAATGTGAAAATGGGTGTTTAAACCACATAGTCACTTAGCAGGTCATTTTTCTTGGCTTCTATGTGCTGGGAAAGAGAACTATGCGATAGAAAAATTGGTTATATGTCCTTGTGAGTGAACAATCAGAAATGAATACTGAATATCTGCCTCTTGCATTATATAAGTTCACTTGTTATACTGAAGCATGAATGAATACTGAAGAGGTTTTGAATCTTCTCAGCAGGTAAGAGATTCTCTAAGGTCTTCACTGAGATTTTTTCACTCATAAGTTGTTATTTTGAAATAAATAATGTGAAGCATCTCTCTCTCTATCCTTTCTATCTATCTAAAACTGTCTAGTGTTCTTGTAAAAGTAAGGATGATGAACATTAATAAATCCCTTAAAGGTGATTCCTGAGATTTATCAATTAACTTAGAGCATTCACACAAATAGGGAGAAATGCATAGAAACAGGGAGTCCAGGAAGGCTGTCATGGTGGCAGTAGTGTTTAAGAAAGTCAGGGAGCTCCTTACTCTATGGAAAAATTTTCCTGCAGCTGAGATGACTTGATAGAACCTCAGAGTGGATGGCAGCTACCTGGAACTACAGAGACCCTGGGAAAGAGGAGGGGTCCTGAGCTGGTTCCTTCTCCCGCTCACTCCTGGCTGTCCAGAAGACAAAGCTGGATTTGGATGAGGACAATTCACTCATGTTGCTGATGGTTTGATAACACATCACTAGTATTGTTCTTATTAATAGTGACTTAATTAAGTAGTGGAAGCCATTAAACATCAGGTAGGTCTTCCTGATCTTGTATAGGTGCATTAAATTGAGCAGGTTGTATATTTGTTCAGAAAGAGATCTTTTCAAAGGGGATGCAAACGCTCACTGAAGATAGAGTTCTGGAGTATGAAATTGAAAATTCTGGTACCCCAATCCTACGAAGAAGTAACTGCAGACATTCAGGACCTTCAGACTTAAGTCACCTAGGAGGCAATCTTGTATGTGTGTAGGTAGCTGGACAAATATCTCTGAAAGAATTAATTAGGCTGTTGGAAGGTGGAAAGTCATTAGCCTCCCAGCACAAAATGAATATAAGAAGTGGCTTATGGTGGAGAAGAAAGGTATACAACATTGTCAAGAGCAAAAGGTAACCCAAGGAAAACAATACTTTTCAGAACTGACTGAAAAAAAGCAGTAAACTGTTTTATTACAGGCTAATAAAGGAACATAGTCAGGAGTGCTAAGCGCTAATGGGAATGCTCTGATATACACAGTTAAAAGGACAAAATTTAATTAAACGTATTGATGGCCTAATTAGAACTCCAAGAGGTAGAAGACAAGATACTATTCATCATTCAAGGATTTCTTTATTTAATGGTTTTCTGTATTGCAGGTAAGGTTTTCATGTAACTTTCTGCAAGAGAAAATAATATAGTGAACTGTGAGAGTCAGTAGTTTTTTCTTAGATGGCAGCACAGTGATTTACAGTACAATTTAGTTTCTCAGAGAAAAGTACAGATAGATTTTACTTTTTCAAATAATCTGATTCTTAGCTTTTTAAAGTGATTTCTAATGATTCAAAGATAATCAAACTCAAAATTCAGCATCCACTTTTAGAGAGAGTGGTTCCCACATCATTTCTCCAAGCATATTATGTTGCCTAATGTTTGTCTCATTAACATCTTTCTAATTAGTTTTTGATAGGTGTTCCCGATATTATTTGTTTTTATCAGACTTGTGTTTCTTTACAGTCCTCTAAATCATGTCTCCATGACTTTATGACTTAAATATACCATCAAAACCCATCTTTATTGCCTTCCTGAAGACCCTACTCTTGGGCCTGATTCAGATCTTCACAGGAATAGTATAGAGATTTCTGTAAACTTCAGTAGGCTGGGGATCATACGTACAGCAGGCAATTGAAGACTATTTCTTTTACATATTATACAGAAGATTAAAGCAGCATTTGTTTCCAGCTGGTGTAACCATATTTTCTTAATGCTCAGAGACATATATATATCTATATATATATATAATACATATATATGCACCCAAATTATCAGATTCTGTATTATTCATAATTTACAGGTGGTATTCTAGGATTTTCATTTTCTATAAATAGAAGCTTAACATCATTATTTCTCTTGTCGCTTCATAATTATTACTCACTTGTTTTCATTTCTCATATTCTACTAAGCAAAAAGTACTTTGCTTTACCTTTTCTGTTTGTCTATATGTAATAAGCATGAAAGACTGTGCAATTCATGTGATAAAAATAGTGGTATAATATTTGTGCCCAGTGAATTACCTATAGACAGCAGGTGTTGCTGTCTGTTTCCTTACCTTCGGTGAGATTATTTTTAAAATTATGTGCTTCTTCAAAGTTTTAAGTATCAGCCTGAAATGAAATAAAAGAATGCTTTGTTTCACTTTACTAGCAACTTTAGGAGCAAGTAAAGTCATATTATATGTTATATGAAATTTGTGTGTCGTGAATTCTTATCTCTAAATGGGAATACGATATTAACGAATATAGATTTCTTCAAATAGCATATTTACACATGACAGATTCAGCATTTTACTGTATATAGTTTTTCAGTGTTTTAAAAAATATTTGTATAGTTGATACATTTTCATGTAGTCTGGCATCTCAAAAGCATTTTTTTATATTTTTAATAGAAAGTACTGACATTTGTATTCTCATAATTTTTTGCTCAGTATTCTCATAATTCAGTAATAGATGTATTTGAGTGGTTCTAACACCTCTAATTTGTTTGCTAAATTATTATGTCCCAATAGTAACAATTACTCTCCCCTCCACCAAAATCAAAATAGGATAACACTTAATTTTATTTAAATTATTAAAATAATTTATTGGAAAGCTTCATCACAGACATTCTTCATTTGAAGGAGGAACTAAGGAAAAAAGGAAAGGAAAAAAAAAAGGAGAAATGTCTACATAGGGCTCTCCTGTTCTTAATTTTGGTTGAAACCACGCATACGCCTTTGAAGTACTGGCTCTAGTAACACACACCTTATCCCTCTCTGTGCCAGCCATATGAACCTATTTACATTGTAAGATTCAGCCAGAGGCCAGGAAAGAGATATGTACAGTAATTCCAAACACAGTCTATAAGGAAGTGCCTCAAAGATTTTCATAAAAGTCAATGACACCTATCAAATGGCATTAGAAACATGTAAGCAGGCATGGCCATGATTACCTCAAACTGACATGATAGTACCTGTCTCAAAGAAATTGCGCTTTATTGAATTGTCTTTAAACATTTATATAAAGTAACAAAGTCAGCAAAGTAGTTTAAACTTCCACCAAAACAGATGTCAAAGAGCGACTATGCTTTGAAATATAAATGAAGTCAAGGGTCTTCTGTTGCTTTTGAGTAAGACAAGCTGACTGAAAAGCAAAACAATCTAAATGAAAAACATTGTTTTTATGTTGTGGTACTTTTAGCCATAACTATCTATCTGTCTGTCTGTCTGCCTACCTAATAAAAGTAATGTGTGCTCCCAAAGGTAAAGAAACAAGACCGAAAATGCACTCCAAACCCAGCTTTTATTACTTTGGAATAACAGATGAAATTTTTTTCCATCACTGGATCCTTCATCAATACTGGATACTACATATCCTTATAGGGAATTACATGCATTTCAGGAAAAATTACTGAGTACCACCAATGCCTGTTCTAGGTATGATGCTAAATATTTTGGAGCTTAGTTCAGCTATCTAGTTATGAAGAATGACAGTCTGGAGTATGTCATAAATCTACAGTAAATCATAAATCTGCCATAAATTATCATAGTAGAAGAGGAGCTGAGATACAGCCATACACATTCAGCAGTAACAGCTTTGGATCACCACAGAACATATGTGTGTGCTTGACTTTAAGTACTGAAACCGTCTACCTTCTCTAAGGGAAATGTATGCTTGGAGGACTTTTTGCTTGTATCACCAAACCTTGGGCAAAAATGTGTTTTTCAGAGTTTTCCAGGACTAAATTTTCTAGTAGGTTTTTTCACATTATACAATATTGACAACATTTGTCACTCTGTCACCATCAGCAACTGATTGGGCATAAATCCCTGGCTACTCACACTGCAGGGCTTCTCTATCGTAATTTCAGTCTGTGTATGAGCATGTGTTGAACACATTAAAATGAATCATCAAAAGGCACCAGGTGCATAGAGTGAACAGAGCCATATAAAAAAACAAGGAAGTCGTAAGTGCTATCATGCCCTGTTTTCCATGAAATAAACAAGGGAATAACACACCATTCCATATTTATTATGGTTAAGGCTTCATTAGCTCCCACAGTAATCCAGACCATCCCGATTGCCAAAGAGTTTCATGTTCTATGAAGATGGGGAAGATGATGGAACTAGCTTCGTAAGTGCTAAATATCTATTGAAAAATTTTGTTGTGGGCTACATCCAAAATGCACTTCGTAGCCCATTCTCAAACTCCAAAAGTATTTAATAATATTTTTTGTTATACTACAATTAGTATAAAAGTTTTGTTCTAGAGCCTTACCCCTGTGTTCTGGGAATATTTGTTTTTTTTCCCCAGATTCTAGCTATTGCCCCAGTTCTGGCATTCCATAAAGTCCCATACAGAAATAAAAAGTTGCCAGACCTCAAATTCCAAACAGGAGCATCTCCTGCTCTTTATTTGTGCACATTGCTATGTTGTAGCTATGTGCCTGAGGTTCCCAGGTCCTCCTGTGCTTTCAACACCTGTAGGTTCAGCCCAAAACACAATCTTGAGTGATGGCTGCAGTGAGCAGCTGCTTGTGGAGTGTCTTCAGCTCTGGTCAGATCTCTGTCCTTTCACAGGGACCCTCCTGCCAGTACCTCCCTTGATCTAATATTGATGTGCCATGTGAAGCCCAAGCAAACACAGAAGCCAAGCTCATGAGAACAAGTTGTTCTACCAAACTCTGTGCTCTGTGTCCTGATAAGGTTGCAGATTACACTCTTCATTCCAGACACTCTGGAAGCAGGTTTCCAGTGCTCTGTTAATGTCTTCCTTCTTGCTATCTCTATCATTACTAAGATGTAATGTTCTAGAGTGAGTGCTGGGTTGGGTTGAGCTATACCCTGTTTACTTTGCTGAAGGCACAATGAAATTTTCCATATCTGCACATTGACAGTGATCCTGAGAATTCTGTTGGAAAATATTGTTTGTTATTATTATTTCTGTTAATTATTACTGTTACTATTATTACCATTAATGCAAGATGTTATTGACTGTGGATATCATGGGACTACTATCCAAGATTGGAATATCAATACTAAAATTCAGAAGTGGCCAACACATACCTGGAAATTCCCTCAGATTTCCAGACGTAGCCCTTTGTACACCGATCACAGAAGAGCTGTGTTAGTGGTCTCCAACCTGACATTTATTGGGAGCTATGCAGCCTTTGCTGGAGAGATAGGCAGCAAATACCAGCTAGACCATTCAGGTGTCAGTCACTGCTGTAAGGAGTTCTCTGAAGGAGTACTGTCTATATCATTCTTTCCTTTCTTTCCAGATTTATGCTGTCGGGCTTTGCTCAAATGTTATAGTTTATTTGCCGGCAATTACTTTAAATACATATTTTCTTTCCTAAAAAATAAAAGTGAACCAGGATATGCATTCACAAAATAAAAACACTGAAGCAGCAGCTCATGTAAAATGCAGATACCTGGGGGCACAAGGTAGAAATCTTGCCTTTCTGTTGGCAGGCAGCCACCAAGACCCCATCCCTGGAGCAGGAAGGGCAGGGATCATTGCCCCACTGTGGTGATAGCAATGCCATCTGCTTGCCAGCCTGACGAGCCCCACGTACCTCGCACAACTGAGGGATTTGGCAGCTCTGTCTTCTCTATCCACACCTCCAGTACAATGTTGAGAGAGGATAATCAATAGCCTTAGGGATGAGGTACTCAGCTGAAAATAAAAGCTTTGGGCTTTACCACTTCAAAGTGCTGACAATATTCCTGTGTACATCACAAACCTTATTTTTGACACATAGATTTTTTTTTATATCTCCGCTGGCAGGCAGTTGTCATCCCGACCCTTCAGCTTTGCTAACAGCTGCCCAAGATCAGCCCATGCAGAACTGGGAATACATTCCAAGTATGACAGATCCAGATCTTGGTCACACTGCTTTTCAGAAGGAATAAGTCAAATATGGAGCTCTGCTCACTTCAGGCAGGTTGCATGCAAGGATTGCAACAGAGGGACTGGGACACAGACATTACTGTCCAACATGTGTGTTGGGTCCACCACCTGCAAGTGGGTAGATGCGAAGGGTAAGAAAGAACCTTCTTCCACTGTCATTTGTAGAGTTGTAATCTGTCTTGTGCATCTTCAGAGCTGGAATTCAAAGTTTTGAGAGAAAAATATTTGTAATCTTATGATGAAAGATGAATAATAATAGACTGCAATAGTGAAAAAACATTGGTATATGGCAGCCTTTCACCAGGTCTAAATCTTTTTTTAAAGCTCAAGTGAATCTGCAATCACTAAATTAGCTCATTAAATAAATTGGCTTAAGAATCAGATGTGGAACTGCACAAAACTGGCTGCTAGACCCTTTCTCTGCCTGACTCCACCAGTCAGCAGGCGGGGCAGGTGCTTTGAAGGAAGCTTGTTACAGCCCAATATTAAACGAACAAAGAGGCAGAGTCTGGTTGCACTAGGGTGCACTTTGGAAAAGGGAGAATGTGAAAAAGAAGTACTCTTTGGCATATTTAATTTAAAGGGACTTCAATGGAAAGTTAAAGAATTCATTGCATGTTGGTAGCAGAAAAAATGAGTGCTGTGTTCATTCATACACCTCTCATTATATTTCTATTTCTAACACTTTGCTGTTTCTCAGACAATGCATTAGCATTTCTTTCATTTCTATAATAATAAAACATGATATTTATTATTAAAAGGTAGAGACTAGAGACCGAAGGTGGGGAGCTTTCATCCAGGGGGACAAGACAAGTGCTCTGTAAGAACATTACTTAATGTAGAACCATGACTCACATGCAATGTCATTTTAACAGCTTTCTGTGTTTAATTTCCTTTCCTTTAACCAGTAGCCCAACACAGCGGTGCTTAGACTGCGGTCTATGGACCTCCAGTGGTTTGTGGGGCTCTCCCAGGTGGTCTGGAGAATTAAATGTTTCGGGAGCTGCGCCATATTTGACAGATCTTGGGGAAGGGAACTGAGTGTTTGAGAAGCTTATTTTTTCTTTTTGTGTGGATGAGCTCCAGAGCAAAATGCTAGGAAGCCACTGGTTTGGGGAGCCCTTTTCCTTTTATTTTTTTGTGGAAAAAAATACTAACAGTTGATTTTTGGACACTGGTTTACATTCTCAGTGTCTATAGCAGTCCGAAAATCTTATGCCTTTACAATGGAAGACAAAATAGAATTTCATATGATGCAGAGCAGCACAACCAAAGAGTTGCAAAACAGGAGTAGAAACCATGGAAGTTTTATCCTTTTGAAACTTCAGAGAGATTTCATGTAGCCGAGCTTAATTACCTAGGCCAGATCTAACCCTGGCTTTGCACTTACGACTCCTATGAGGTCCCAACACCCCAAATGGAAAACTTTCCCAGGGTGAGAACAGGCTGTGTTTCTTCTCTGCCTCTCCTTCAGAAGTTTTGTTGAAGGGAAGGGAAGGGAAGGGAAGGGAAGGGAAGGGAAGGGAAGGGGAATGCCAGTACTTGGATGGAGCATGTGTCTAGGCTTCTCTAGGCCCACTCACCCCCAACACGCCAAGTGCAGCTCAAGTCGTGCAGTAGGATGCACAGCAGCTCATCCTGCTGGTGGTCACGCTGCCAGTGATGTCTGTGAACAATTCAACAGTGGTGACGCAGACACTGGGAAAGAGACAGGACACCTGCTGGGACGTTTAACTCGCTACTCTGCTCATGACTCTAAGTGATCAGTGGCCCTGTGCAGGTGGTTTGAACTTGGGTCTAAAAGTCTCATTCACAAGTGAGATCTGTCTAGCACCAGGTAGTCGAGTTAACTCCAAGGGAAAGGGTGCCACCTACTGAACTGCCAGCTGCGATTTCTGCAGCACCTGGATTTTCCTTGGAGATCTTTTCATGTACATGCTGACCTAGCCTAACCCTGCCGGAGTTTATGAGATCCAGTGAGCTCATTGCCTAAGGGGGCATGGCTGCAGGCCAGATAGGAAGAAATATAATACTTAAATAATGTGTGTGCTTCACTGTTCAAAAATGCAACAGTTTGGAGAGTGTAAAGATGATGGGGAAAAGTTGGAAAGCTGTTTTTATGTCCAAAATTAGAGCTTACACCAGAAGCAAAAACAAGGCCAATATAACTCATTTACAGGGAAAGAACGCTTCCAGTAATGTTCATTTAGTCTATTTCTAGCAATGAAGTCTGTCCTGGGAAATTTCCATTACATTACGACAGGCTTAAATAGAATTATTAGAATCAAATAACTGAATAACTGACTTGGAAAAGGGAATGCAGCAGTTGCAGAGCTAGCTGCATGCCTGTCTTTTTCTGATCCTCTCTGGCTGTACCTGGTCTTCATTTTTCCTCTGATGGATTTCCACTTTTCCCAGACTCAGACTTTGGGATGCTGAACTCTGTGCCATAACCCTGAATACCAAACAGGTCTGAGTAAACCTTGAACATGCAGGTCTTCTATAGAAAAGTGGAAAAAAAAAAGTGGTGACAAATTCTGGTTTAATTATTTGGTCATGGAAGCCTGTTCTGTAGTCCAAACTCTCTTGCTATCCCTAAAAGATGGAATGACTTCCACTGGATTAGTCTGGACTTCAGTGAGATTCAATGTAAACCTCAAGCAATGGCGCCGGTCCTGTGAACCTCATAATTGCCCAGAATTTCTACATTAGTGTCCAGTGTGACCCTCACTCTTGGTTTGTCTCTTGAAACAAGGATATTTGGGGAATGTTGGAGGTCAGAGGGAAGATGAAATGCAAGTTGTAGGAGGCTGTTATAAAGAAGCTTAATCTTTTTAAGAAAAAAATCTTTCTACAACCATTATTATTTAATGCTATTTTGGCCTTTTCTATTAAATGGGGTTTGAGAGGAAGACCAGGGCTCTCTTCCCTCTCATTTAGGACTTAACCTAATGACTTCAAATGAAGCAAATGTCTTAGCAGCCTCAACTCCTGTAGGTATTATTGGTGTATCTTACCTGGAAGCTTCACAGAGCAGATCTTTTTAGGAACATTGTATTAGTTCTTGAAAGGTTTTATTTTTTCTTCCCCTTCAAAGTGATTAAAAAAATGTTTTATGTGAGAAATAAAAAGATCCTGAAAGTAAAAATTAAGGATCAGCATCAGAACAAAATTTTCAGATGTATCAAAACAATCAAGTCCAATAAAATTCCCCTGGAAAACCAAATGGCTATTTTGAATTTTTCCTGGTTTGGAACAAAAAATTCTCCAAGTTTTTTTTTTTTTTTTTTTTTAATAGAGGGAGGAATTCATTTTACTTGTGTACTCTTTCAGTGGGGGTTGACGATAATGAGCATCTTACAAGATCACGCTCTGGAACAACTCCACTGAAAGTCTATTGAATGATATTAGAGCAAAACTGGACTAAAAAGAGAATTAGGCTTGTAATATACCCTGGGGACTCAGAAAGTTCCATTTTCCTTTCCATATTCTTACATTACTCGCACTAGTACCAATACCATGAATGCCTTCAGTATTTCAGTTGTTGAAAGTAAGCCATTTTAAGACAGAGATCACTTAAAAATCAGTGTAAAACCAGGTGAAAGCAAATGCATACTGCTCTACAATCAGGAGATTAGATAATAACTCACCAAGAAAATCTAAGAATATTTCATATTCAGCTTCTGAACATTTAACATCTTAAGACTTTTTTTGCCAGACTTCAAACAATTTTATTGTAGCTACTAAATTATACCAGTAAGCCACCAAAGTGATATTTTTGGAGTGAAATTTACTTTCAGTAAAATTTGATACTTCCAAAGTACTTTTTTTAATTACTTGAGAGAGATTTCTTGCCCTTTTTTTTCATCTTCTTGTGAAGTCAGAGGAATGTGCAAACCAGTATGGGCTAGTAAAGCATATGACACAAAGTTTGGCTCTACTGAAGTCATAATTGGACGAGACTATGATCCACCCACAGAAATAACACAAATCCTTTAACAAGAGACTTAAGAACAGTTAACCATAGCCAACATAGCAACAAACTTCCCCTGAAAACATACCTTATCTCAGGAAGTGAAAACTATTCACTGCCTAAATTTCAATTAACTTTGTCACGCTTTTCAGAACCACAGCAGTTGCAAACTTGACTCACGTTATGATGACAGATAATTGCTTTTACAGGTCTGGCTTGGTGGAACTGTGGAAAAGGCTTGCCAGACTGTATTACATGAGTGAAAAACATTAAATAGACAGCTAACATGTCTCATCTCTTCCTCTACTTCTTCTCTCTTTTTTTTTTCATATCTTTTGTAACCTCCCATAGAGGTTTATGTGTGTGCATCTGTGTGTGTCTGTGTGTCTGTGTCAGTAAAAGCCCAAACATTAGATCACAAGTTCTTGTTTATATAAGCTTCAATTTACCCTTCAGGCAGAAACTTAGAGATTTCCAAACACACAGATGCTTGCCACTATCCAAATTCAATTTAAAATGCTCTGCACAACATCTCCTTTAACTTAACTAACCTTGTATTGTTCAAATACTTCATAACGTGTTTTGATTGCCAAACATCATTACTAACTTTGCCATCGTTAACAAAGCTAATTGAAATACAAATAAATGGAATTCCATAAAATGACAAATTTCTGAAAAAGTGTATTCCTTTTATTGAACACATAAATCTGGTTTTATAAACACTTATTATACAACATTATTATAGAAACACTATCATAAAACCAAAAGAAAATGATGTTACCTGGTATCATCTTCTAGACCGTGAAAGAGACCCTAGAGGAGTCTGCAGGAATGGACCATCATCTGCCAAGTTTTGAAGGACTATAATGTATTCACTTACAGCAAAATCTAAGGAAGAGAGACTGAAACCCTAGGAGACAAAACGAGGTTTACTCAGGGACCTGCCAAAGAATGATCCTCTCAAGGGAAAATTTGGAAGTCTGTGGAAGAAAGTGGGAGAACTGCTGAACCTAGCAAGCTCTAGGGAATGTAAGGTTTTGACACCATGACATGCTGCAGATTCTTTCCATGGGCATACAATGCAGGCAACAATTCTTTGCTCCAGAAATAATTTAAACAAGAGAGATTCAAGAAGAGAGAATCAGCATTGTTAGCTTCCAGAAAAACTCATACTGCAAATAACACTGAAGAGTCTTTAAAATCTCACCCATTATGAGTTCATTTAAAGAGAAAGCACAATGCAAAACATCATGTAATGACAGGCAAGGGAAGCAGAAGGTTTGGCATCATTAATCGTCATTTTTCCCATATGTAAATGGAAAGTAATCCTGCTTTTAACTTCATTGTTATTATTATTATTTTTGCTTTCTGACAAAACATGCTTTATAAAGTGGCTGCACATAACCCTTCCCAAAATCTCAAAAATCTGAGTCCATAGCATTGTCATTATCTGCTAGATCATCTATTGAAAATGGAAGGATTATTCTGCATGGATCTTCTGCAACACATCCTGCTTCTGCTTCTGCTTCTCCCTGGTCCTCCTGTGCCTCACATAAAAGGGATATGGGTTGCCAGTCTGCAACTTCCATTCTGTAGAATGGACAAGCACAAACACTTAACAATTAGCTGACCCAAATTTACTGTTGTTAATTTTTCTCTAATGAGCTAGTTGCTACAGAGTAAGCTAGAGTGAACTTGCAGAAAAACATCTACTCTGTTACAGTGAACTATGATACATTATTCCTCTGCAGTGCTCCCTACCAGAGACAACGTTGTTGACATCTCAGTGGAAGATAGATCCTGGATACACCACGAGATACAGATCCCATAGCATCTGCATGTGATGCTATCATGAACAGCTGAAATGCTGCAAGTTCACTTCCTGATTTACCCAATTGTAACATGCTCATCTACCCATAAGTGCTTGATGTATTTTGAAAATATGCTGTTCCATGCCCACAGGTATTTGTGTATTGTCCCCATCTGGCACAATGTGAATCTATAGCAGGAATTGTTGCATAGCTTGAAAAACGTAAGCACAGTACATTCTCCAAAATACGTAGCAACACGCATCTGTGTATCTTGTTCAGAAACATGTTAATGTGCATGTACAAGTAACGGCAAGTAAAAGAGGTTTTAGTTTAGGCACATTTTACCACGGGATTTATATGGGCATGAAGTAACACCTACTTTTTTTTCTTCAAAGAGCTAATCCACATGCATAATTGAAACAAGTCCTTATTCTGCTCACTATAAATATGTACCAGATGTATCTCTTATAAATGTTACATTTTGTAGTGTGGTGGGATTTGCTAGTACCTGTGAGCTATGTCAGCCTTGATCCAAAGGGAAATAAAAATGAAGAGCACTGCATTCTAGGATATGGTGTGTCCTAGATGTGGTCACAGGCAAGTCTGTAAGTACAGTAAACAGCTACATTATCACCCTATTGATTTACTCTGTGTAACATGATGGCTTGATTGTTGTAAACAGGAATCATGCCACTAAAATAACAAACAAAATTGATTGTACTGAAGCGCACACATTGTAATTTCCACTGGCTCTTAGTCTTGTTCTGATATACACTCACAGATCATGAGGCTATGATTAACTGTTCTTCATGGTCTAACAAGAGAATAAGGATGTGAAAATATTGTGAATATATTGCATGGGTCCATGATCTTTAAGGATTCACTTTAAGTATTAGGTTTCTTACAGTTAGAAGGCTTTTGAAAGAGCTAATCATGTAAAAGCATCTTGGCTTTAGATAACTAAACACTCTGGGACTTCTTTTAGAGCCCTTCTTATAAACTAAGAGCCTATTTAAAGATATAAATATGCAACATGAGAAGTTTTTGCTACAATTTCTCCAAATATCTCTGAAAAATGCTATTGCAGGATGTCAGATATGGACCTTCTTCTCACCAGGTCCAAGTGACCTCACCAAGGCTTTAGGCCCATATTCACCAGCAGAAAATCCTGAATGTAGTCCAAGAGATGCAAAACAAACTAGAGAAAAAACATAACACAGCTTCAAAGCTTTTTGAGATGTTTATCCTCTCATTTGTGCATCTGCTAAAAAGTCTCTGTTTTCACTTAATATATTAAAAAATACAGCAAAAATAGAAAAGCAACTTGTGAACCAATTACTAACAAGTAGAAGTATAACAGATGCAAACAAAGCTGCAATATCTTTTTGCCATATGTTTCAAATCAATCTTATTTCTTCACCAGTTGGAAACAAAGCATAATGTTGTGGTTCTGACAGTAACTAACCTTGATCTATCAAACCATAGAAAAACTAACAGCACTTTGAGAAGCCATTTGTTATATTTATCATAAATGGGCAATAGGATTATTCACCATCAGTTTAGAATTGTATTAACTAATTATTCTCATTTCAACTCCTTTCTAATTGCCCTCTGGTGTTCAAATATATATATTACTCCTTTACTTGTTTCTGCTCTATTCAGCTGGCATTTTGTTTAATAACTTCCAGTCTTTGGAGTTTCATGTACACCGATCTGTAGGCAAACAGGATGGAGATGGGAGGAGGACTAGGGAAACCGCTGAGCAGGATTGCAGCTGCTTCCCCCTCGCATGCCACAGACCACATAGAGCACCAGAGAGTGCTAGTGGTGTCCCTCATGTCCGCATGAGAAATCTACCCACACATACAGGCACCTGCACAACATGGCATTTTTACTGTCTTTAAAACAAGTCATTCATCTTGAGGCTAATAGCAAAAAAGCTCACACACTGGGTCTCTACAAGATTATCTTGGAACCTCAGTATTCATTTTAAAGCCAGAGGCTCTTTCCTAACTTGTCTCTCTCTCTTATTTTTTTCATTTAGTCATTTATTTGGCTTTCACACAATAGAATCCAAATGGTACTCTACGTCTTTGAGACTGTCAGCACGCTAGGGGCCTGGCAAGATATTAAGAGTGAGGCATAGAAAAGAACCCTATAATTTCAAGTTTCAGGTAGGAGTTTGGACTAGATGATCTCCAGAGAGCCCTTTCAACTAATATTTCTACCCTTCTCTCTTGCAGCTTCCTTGTAAATGTACAGAGACATGTTAGTAAAAGCTGCAGGTGCATTTTGTCACCTGTCTGCACTGTGTGCCCTTGTGGCTAGTATTGTGCAAGACTCAGCAAAGGTGCTTTGGATGTGAATTTTATGTTCTCCTTTACCACCTGTAATTAATCAGCCTAAAAGCCAGGATATTACATACTGTGCTCACAGACGATTCGCAGATTTGTTGAAGTGCGGCTCCCTCTGCACATACCAGTTTAGGCAGGGCTAGCACCGAGAGCTTTGAATGTCACAGCATTTGCGGGCACACTGTTATCAGTTCAGCCTTTCTAGGGCTTCCTGCTCCCCAGTTAGCCTTTCTTTACTTCCAGCTGCTTGCACTGAGCTTGTCTCAAGCTCATATTTGGGGTGATAAATATATTCTATTCGAGAATGTATAAACTGTAAAAATCTAGGGTTGTAGGTTTGCCAGATTCCCAGCTCTCTGAACCACCTTATTTTGTGTTTGCCAGACTTCCAAGATCATTGGCTTATGTTCATGAACTCAGTGAACTTTGCACCCAAAACTCAGGTCAGAAAGCACTGAGGTTTAATGTAAATATTGTGTTCAGATCTAACCATGACTTTGGGTGAACTCCAAAAGAGGACTTAAGCACTTTATTTGGGAACATAGAAATTCAGTAACTTAAGTCCAAAGCATGATATTGAAAATACCTGCCTAACCCTGGAGGCACCTAGGGTTAATAGACATCTGACTTTTTTCACTTTAGCTTTTCCTCTAAAGTTGCGCAGTTTATGCATCCTGATGTGGACAATCAGGCTTAATTCTCTCTTCCTCTGGGATGGTTCAGAATTACACCTCCTCCCTCAAAAGGGAGTGTCCTATCACCAGGCAATAAATGGCTCCGGGCGGAAGTACTCTCTACTATGCCTCTGTACAGAACGCTTCAAGGTTTATGAGGCCAAGCACAATTCAGTAGTTTAACAGTTAAGTGGCTCATTTCAGTACAAAAAAGTCTGAATTCTGGATTTTCCTCCCAAGACAGTGTCTGCATTTCAGATAAAATAGATGAAATACAGGAACAATCATGGAAACAGGACCAGAACTGGGTTTCTTGCTGGCTATAAGCATAACCACTCTCCCTCTCTCAGTGAACCTTTAGTATTTTCTTCACAGCAATACAATTTTCCCAAGAGGCACGAAAGGGGTCCTTTTGCACCTCCCTTGCTAGCCTGTTACCAGATTAGGTAACCTCTTGGTGATCTCCATCTTCTGGATAGTGGGAAAAGAGGGATTAAAGTATTTTGAGATGAGGAAAGAATTGAGTCTATTTCCCCTGAGCACTCTCTCTGCTTTTGAAAGGCACAGCATAAGTTCTGGCTACATTTTAAAAGAAACAAATGAGTCCTGCCTAGTTCTTTAGAGACATATACCTTCCAGTGAGGGTCATGGCTGTGCATGCCAAGTGGATAAAAGAAATTTCTTGCAGCCCTGAGTGAAGGGCAAGATAGAAGACACACGATATCCTTTGAGTTTCTTTTCTGGCTAGCTTCCGGCAGCTGTATGCTGACTGACGTAAGGTGGCTCTTGGCTTAGCTTGCCCTTTGGTTTTTGGTATCATTCTAAGATGCCTAATTTTGCACGGACAATTTACAGGCAACTAATTCTGGGTTCTAGTTCTCATGCTGGGGAACAGATGTCTGAAAGGCACTTTTCTAACATCTAAATTCTAAAAACCCAGGTTGATTATTTAAAATAGAGTATGGGAGTGCTAAAATTTCCTTCTTTTCTGTTAGTCCCTTCAGCTTTTCCTGCCCTTCTCCAGCTGTGTGCAAGCAAGACTGCTGGCGAGGACATGGCTCCAGCATCAGCCCCTTGCTCTCCCCCATTTTTTCCCCTTCGTTTCAATTCCCTTCGCTCCCAGCGAGGGCAGAGGGAGTTGTGTTATCGGAGGCAAATCCCCCCGGCCTCCCCTCCCTCATTTGCATACGCCCTCCCTATTGGTTCCAATGCAATGGTTCCACGGTGACGTCACCGAGGGAAGGCGCGTGCGGGCACCGCCGCGCGTCCCCATTGGCCGCTCCAGAATAAAACGCTGGTGGCGTTAATAATGAATGAAACCACCATCGCCGCGATCGCCTCACCGTCGCTCCAGACATGGCAGAGCCGCAGGAAAGCTCTCGCCCGCCTTCACTCTGAGGACGTTTGCTGTAGAGAAGATCGCTGACAGTGGCGCCCTCTCAGAGGAGAGAACAGTGGAGCTGAACCCTACTCTTTGGCGTCCAGCGCAGTTATTATTTTAGGCTCTTTTCTGAATCAGCAAGATGTAACTGGGTCTTTAATATTTAGAAGTTTTCTTCACAGCTTTAATTTTCCTGAAAAAAAAATAAACCAAAAAACAAAATGCAATATCATGCGTGGAGTTATTGGACATATGTCCTGCTATCCATCGAGATCTGATCTTCCTTGATTCTGTCCCTGATCATTAATTGCTGTCACTGCTGTTGTCTTTAAGAAAAAGTATTGCAGCTAAGTCTTGTATTGCATGCTGGTCTTTTTTGTGAAAACTTCTCACCCCAGTCCTTACTGGTCAAATTCTGCACAGAGCAAAGCTCAAGGTGGTGGTTGAAATACCTGAACTTTTCATTTTCAGAGATGGGTTTGGAATCAAATTATTCTTGGGTTATTTATTACCTTACACAATATAACGCAATAAAAGCCATGTTGTATCTTTCATAGTTAAAAAAAAAAAAATACAGAGGAGTGAATATAATCCATTTGTTAATTTGGGGGAAGAAAGTCACAAAACCAAGCAGTGTCCCTGAGGTCTGGATTTTGCATTTGGATCTCTTTGGATGCTGACTAAAATTGCACATAGGCAGACAATTTCCCACCGAATCAGAAGATACTCATTTGCCTGAAATATATTGCTGCCACCTTAGTGCCAGGGCACAAAAGCTGGTGAGTAGGGGTAAAAAATAGAGATATTTGATCAGAACATGTCTTTCATCACAGTTATGTAGCCATGTAAAAAAGCAATTTGAAATAGCAGTAGCCAACACTTTCACTGTTCAGACAGTGCTGGGAATTAGTCTTTATAGTGTTGATTCTAAAGAATTTTATAACAATGAGCAAATGTAAAGTACAAGCAATGTGAGCTCAAATGGCTCCGCCACAGGTGAGACGACATGGGTTTTCTGAAAATGTAAGTATTTTTGTTAACCTGGGTTCCTCTAAGGTATAAGTTTGTAGTTTCGCTATCACTTGATCAAGAATTATGTTACTTAAAGATACCTTTGCCCCAACTCAGCAAATATTGCATACTGGAGTTATTATTATCATGGATAGACTCACTAATTTGTTAGATCAATGTTATGACCATTTAGAATGTTTTGGCAGTATGAAAAGGACGAGAAACCGCATAGAAATTCTTTGCTTTACATCACTGCAAGAGATCTAGGGTACTTCTTTATTAAGAAAAGGGTGGAAAAGAGATCTAGGGTGCTTCTTTATTAGGAAAATTGGTTTGTTCTTAACCAAAACATTCTGACTACCACAGAATAAAATCTTGGTGAAGACAAGGCAGCTTATTGTTTTCACACATTTTGGTAGATTGTGTTAAAGACAACAGTAAAATCTAAGGTTCTGGTAATCTACTTCATGTTAAAATTAGAAACTGAGTTGTCTTCAGCAAGGTTTTACCTTATGTTTATTATTAAATCTCAAGTTTATGGCACACAACATGTCACTGCAAGCACAGTGTGAGTACTATGCGAGTTGGTTAGCTTCTCCCAGTAAGTACCCTAGTGAACGCTCTTCCAGTATCTTACTGATGGCAGCAGGGGTAAGCTAGCTTGCACGTACTAGAGAGTACGGCACGCGAAGAACCAGCACAAAGCGGCTAAGCCGACTCAAGGCTCTGCGGTAACAAGGCTGTGCGGTATGACGCAGTCCCAGCGCAGGCGAGCTTGGAGAACATGCCTTTTCCCAATGAAGACAAAACAACAGCTTAAACGTGCAATGGGACTATTTGCCGCAGCATCCAGGTGATCTCTCTGCTTACACTACTGATCACTCTTTTGACTGAAGCAAAAGCATTAAGAAATCAGACCCTGTTTATCATGAGCAATTGCTCATTAAAACAGTACCTGCTATATTGCTTCCTTTTACCTGTCAAAATTCTAATCATTAAGACACTTTCCTTAGGCAGTTTAATTCTCTTATTTTAGAAGATAAAGAAGAGCTCCTTTATGGCTGGAGGGTGGGGAGAGGGCAACAACTCATCCCCTTCTGTTGAGATTTTTGTCAAAAATTTAGAGCCTCCTCTGATTTATAGGAGCTTGGATATTCCCAATGGCAGGAATAAGTATATGCAGGTAGTATTCAAATACTTCAAGTACTGCTAATAAAGGTATATATTTGTAAACCTCTAAGAAAATACTGAGCTACTTTCAAGAATACCTTGTATCTTTTTGTGGGAATCAGGCTACTACTGAAAAAAGCTATGCTTTAAACTAATTTCCAAATTATGAATGGAATCAGATGGGTGTTATCAGTACAATATATTAACTGAATACAAAAGCAGAAGATTACTGCAGATATGACTCAGAGATGTACAATCCTGCCCTAAGAATGTGGATGTTTCTGTATTTCTGGCAATTGTATGGTACTGCAATATTTTAATGATTTTCTTCTTTCTTATCCAGAATCCAATAAGTAGGAGTAGTAACACTTGTCTACTGCAGAGAGGTGTTGTGAGGTTTTATGAATGTTCTGCACTGAGAAAATGTAAACACTATAAAATATAGGAAGCTGAACTGTCAAACCAGAGAACACCAAACTAAACAGCATGCTCTCTACTCAAGTATTTAACCGTGCCAACAGCTACTGGAAGCTCTTGTGCACCTGTAGCTCTAGAAGAAAGCTGAAGGAATTCTGAGGTTGAGACTGTTAACCTGAGTGCTCACATATTGAATTACACTTTGAAAATTCAGACAAAGAAAGTTGAAAATGTAGAACTTATATTTTCTTGCTATGTAATATATCATCTATTTTTTCTGCTCCTCTGTGTCTGCATTTTAGGCATGCTCTTGCTTTCAGGAATAATTTACAGGTGGCTGAAGCCTGCTTCAGAGCATGCGGTAACATTAATACGAGCAGACTACATGATGTCTAGCTTGAAGCTGGATTGCTGTAAGAGCCCTGAAGCTCAATATCCTTCCCTGCTTCCATTCTGCCATTACTCTTACAGGTTCCCTGGTTTTAGTTTGTACTAACGAGCCTTTCTTATACATAAGTTTACTTTAGTGCAGATGGTATTTATCCACAGCCAGAAACACTTCCCAACAAGTACTATAGCTCAATAAATAAATTCAAATGCATCTTAACGGAAATAAATAGTCAAATGAAATATTCCTCGGATCAAACCAGAAATCAGCAAGTATCAACCCCTATGAACATGGTAACTGGCCCCTTTTCCCTCCCCTTGTCTTAGTTTTAACAATTTGATCTAGATCGCAAATACAAAAAATAGAAAATTGATTTCATGACTATATATATATATATATAAATATATATGATTTAATGAGACTTGGTAACTCGATCTGCCAACACCTGTGCTGCATTAAAAACAGGATATTGTGTGTCTCTCTAAACTGTACCAGATAAAAATGTTCACTCAGTGTATAGAGTACTTTGGTTTGTAACAGTGTGGTAACAGATGCTTGTTACCAAGGACAGTGGAGAGTTCCTTGAGAAATCCTGTCCATGTTTTTTCCATATAGGTGTAATTTCTTCTTTACATGCAGGCTGTTAACCTTAATTTAATTTAATTTGACTTCATTTTATTTTTGCATGTGAGAAAATGGCAATAAAAGCATACTGTTCATACTTCATAATAACCATAATCTCTATGAAAATATGTCACTGTCTCTTATAAGGAACAATGGAAGGAAGCAGAAATGAACTGTTTTCATTATAGTTGAAAGAAGTACAATGACATGTTAATGAACAGATCATCATATACATTTTTTCCTATGAAGATCCCATTTGCTTGTTTGTCTTAGAGAGCTTTAAGAGTAGGCACTCGTCTCTTAGCCTTGAAGAATTTATACCAAGATTTGGCTCCTGAATTTGATACTTTTGAAAAGAACAGGGTTGAGATTTAAATGCAATAAATAACATTTATATCATCGCAAAAGTAAGGGATTGCTGCTAACATGTACTGCCACCAAATGGTCAGTTAAATGAAAAGCATCAGTTTCACCTATACACTAAGCCAAAGAACCAGTACTCCCAGAATGACTTAAGTGGCCTGATAGAAGAATATGTGTTTAATTCATAAAATAATAAAGTAGATATTTTACTTAGTATCTGATGAGCAGAAAATAGAAAATTAGGTGTTTCAGATCTGAAGAGGAATTATCACTGGATTAAGTAAAAATGACTAACCTTTTGAAACACTTTCCTCTCCTTCTTTCTTTTGATTCTAATCTGCATTATGCTGTGCCCTTGCTATGACAGCTAAACATATCCTGTTTGAACTAGGATTCTCCCCTTTCATTGCCACACCAAGGATCCTTATTTTTCTCTTTTAATACTTCGCTACGGCTTTTGTCCAACAAAACCTATCAGCATTAATTTACCAGGGACTTGCTGCCCTTTTGTTAGGGCAAAGAAAGAAAAAATAAGCAAACTATGCCTCCTTTCCAGGTTACATGTCTTTGCTTGTTAAATCCATCTACTTGTCAACTTCAAGTACTTCTTCAAGACTTGCTTCTAGTGCAAAGCTTACAAGAAACAGCCACTGGGCTAATGGCTGATCACAGAGCCACAACACGCTGCAGCTATGTGTTTTCCTGTGTCACAAAAGTCCGTGTGTACGGTTCAGAGCCATCGCTCTGAGAGTGCCTGCAGCCTTCAGTAGCTGATGACCCTGATGCCCATGTTGCCTTGTTTACGTTACTTCTGTTTGTTTGTTACATTCACTTGTTACGCTGTCTCCTAAATTACTTTTTAAGTTCTACAGAGCAAAGCCAGTATCTTCTTACATTCTTGTGTAGTGCTAAGCACAGCAAGATCCCGACTGGGACATCTGGGTACTATTATAAAACAGAGAATGAATCATACCAATAGTAACCAGGACTTTAAAAAAGCAACAAAACTTATGGTCAGATTTCGGCTTTTGCAGCATGGAAATTTAAGAAGCCCATCTCCTTTCTCATGGTCTCATGCATAGACTCTCCTAATTTTGTTTCTTGGGCTAAATTAAAAGATATGTGGTCACAAAAGCCAGCTTATTTGGGGAAATGGCTATTCTTCTGCAATACTTAGGACCAAGGAGTTCTGAGGGACGTCCAGGCATTGCCACAGTATAAAAGTGCTATTGCTGACCCTGACACCCATGCAATGAGAGGGAAAGGAGAAGCCTTGCCCAAAAGATTATTCTATACTATACGCTGAAGTGATTCATGAGTCTATGAAAGAGCAGCATTCTGCCTGCTTGCCACAGTCAGTAAAGTAGTTAAAACCTTCAGCTGGTGTAGCCCTTTGACCAGAACTATGCCTTCCTTTCTGCACTGAACAGGATTTATTTAGCAACTGTTAAAGGTGCACTAGATGTAGAGCAGACTGAGAAGATTGCCTTTGGTGGCATCAACTCCTCACTCTCCAAGTTGGGCTAGGGTGACAAAAAGGGAAAAGAGAGAAGTGGTAAATGGAGAGAAGGTGAAGGCTAAAGCAAAGTACTGAGATTGCTGGTAATTATACAGAGGAGAGATGTGACTAGCTTGGTATAATGCATTTTTTATTTCCTGGTACAACTCTACAGAACTAAAGCTGTCACAGTGAGCCTGGGTATGTCGGCCTGAGAGGTGCAAGGGAAGGTACGGAAGGATCCGGGTGCACTGCAGAAATCCTGGCGCAGCCGAGATCTGAGGCAATGTGAAAAACTGTATTTGTGAAATGAACGGGGGTTTAGAAGCTGTATCAGTGCAGGAAGGGTGAAGTGAGAGAGTAGTGCAGTAAGAGCACATTCAGGTGCTCAACAGATGATTAAATGGCAAAAATAGAAGAAGAAAATATCTATAAATCCCTTTTGCTCTTATTATACACAGAGTAATTTGTAAATATGAAGTTAATTTTTTATGAAAGGAAATGCTGAAACATGAATACCTGTGGCCAGAAGACAGGTTCGAGTATGCCGAAACCAAGCTCTGGTATGCTTCTGCAGATGTTCAGTCACAAAATTAGAACTGGGTTAACAGAAATGTTAATGCATTTACCTAAGCATCTGAGCACACCTTATATTTTGTAGACTTATAAAAGAAAGTTAATTCCTTTCAATTAAAGATAGTTAGGAAAAATTATATCCTGGAGGACAAGACATAACTAATACTGAGATCTTATCCTATACTTGTCTGGGGCAACAACACAGAGTTAAAAAAATCAAGTAAAGGAGAGACTTTGCAAAATCATGGAAAAATTAATGTCAGTTTGTACATCCTCTGGAAAATTTACCACGGGTTCAGGATTAGTTAGAGTTTTGATGCTGCTTTTAAGATACAAAGCAAAATATCAGTCACAACAAAGCAATAATCATTGTATATAATGTGATTACCTGGAATAGTCTCAACTACTGTAACGTCTTGAGAGGTCTCTTCCAGACCTTTGGTGTCCATCCTACTACATGTGTAACCCTTCTGCAACTGTAGCTAATAACATAGGCCTGATAACATCAGGACCTCCTCCATATTGATTTATGGTCACTGCCTAAAAAGTTGGGGAAATAAAGCCTCCCAGAGAGGACAATAGCTTTTCTTTGCAAAACATATGTACTGAATTTCCATGATTTCCCTCTTCCCTGTGAGTTTCACTCAAGAAGTGTTGCAAGCTAATTACTCTCTCACTTTTTACATAGGAATATCAACCATCCTGGAAAACAGTCACGTCTAGATCTCATGAGATAACAAAGTGATTTTGCTTTACATGAGGAAAAAGAAAAACGAAGTAGAAGACAAAGGCAATGAAGAAGAAAAAAGTAGAAGTCTTAGCTGAAAATGAAAGACTGGTGCCAGACAAACTGGATCTGCATTTGCAATACCCTTGCTTCAGGGTATTTGGATGTCTCCAAAGTTTTGATTCAGACTGTTAGAGAGACGGAACCCAACTGTAAAATTTTAAGTGAGATCTGAGCAATGCTTAGAGTGTATTTGGATATAGAGTTTTGGCTGACCTATTTAAAGAATGATATTGTGCAAGAGATTACTCCATAATCTAGGCAATTGCCAAGACATATTTAATAGGAAAAAGTAGCCAAGACCTAAAAGTTTTTGCTAATGCGCAATATCTGTTTCTTTTTTCATAAAGACTGAAAAAAAGGATTATATACCACATTGCAGAATCCTTCAGATATCTCCCCGTAAAAGAAGTAACCATCCTTCTAGGGGGAAAAAAAAAAAAAAAAGAAAAGTAGAGGGAGGCGATTATAGGAATTTAGAATTATTTCTATAAAACAACACAGATTTATAGAGGTTCTGCAACAACTGTAAAGGTTTTTTTTCCAGTAAGCTCCAATTAGTTAGTTACTGCCTAATGATGCGATTAGGCTACTTCATTTTATTGAGGATCAAAATCCTGCTCCCCTTGATAATTGTGCTTTGTATCTCATTCTGTTCTTCTCTTGGCTTCTTCACAAAAACCAGGAGGATTCAGCTACTGTTATTACAATCTTCAGGTCCATCTAAAATACTGGACCCAAACTCAAGGGCTCTAAGAAACATCTTTTTGCATTAGCACACTGAGCAACAGAATGATAAGTTGTCAAAGGAAGGGCATCATCTAAATACACTGGGCAGGAAGCAGCCTTGTAATCTGCCCTCTGCTAATGATTTCTTTGTGGCATGGAGAAGTATCAAATACGCTGTCTGTCTTTGTTAGCCAGGCAGTAAGAGGATAATAATCTCGAAGCTTGTTTTAAGAATTAATTAGTTAATTGTTGTTAAAGTGTGTTGATAAGGTCAAATAGCAGTTTTGTGTAACAAGAAAGTGATCTTGAGCATGAACAAGTCTTTTCCTGATGAAAAGTTGATTTAAAGAAAACAGCTTTAATCAAGAAAAAAATGCCTTTTGGTCAAACCAGAGTGTTGAGAAGATAGAAAATCTATTAGTGAAAAAAGAAAAAAGAAGTGAAAAGTATTCTCTGGTAGAAAGCAAAACTGTGTTTATAAATATTTGTAAATATTTATACAGAGGTTCAAACCTACTCAAACACAGATCCAGTCTAGTCTCAGAAAATAAGTCAATTTTATAAATGTACTAGCTAACATACATATAAGCATTACCACACACAGGGCGTCATACGGCTAACATGCATTTGCTGACTGACCTGGAGACTGTTTCCTTTGTGGAATGACGTATTCATTATATTCCATCCATGTTTGCCACAGCTTTGTGGAAATGGGCTCATTTGGGTTTCTCTTCTGCGAAAAAAATCCCATCCTTCCCACTGGCATTCTCAACTCTCCAGAAGGTCCCAGGATATACCTAGAGACACCTAAAAACAATCTTTTAAAAAAGAAAAATATTCCAGGAAATAACATCTTGAATAGAACAAAAGTTATATTTTGTAGAAGGCAAGCAACTGAACCAAGTATTGGTACAAAAGCGCTAACTGTACAAGTCACTCTTGCCCATGCAGGGAAGGCTGTAGGGGAGACTGTGCTCACTGCTTTACTCCCCATCTAGTGGCACAAGGCCTGCTTTCCATTAAACTGTCCTCCTGGTGGGGTGCAAATGCTTGTATTCCTAAACTACTCATGGACAATTCATACACATAAGGGAAATTAAATTAATTGAATAAAATATGTGCTGTAAGTTAAGCAATTGTCTCTAGCATGTTCTCTGAAAGCTTTGTCCATTCAATTTCAGATGACTCCAATGACAGATACATGGACAAGACTTCTGATTTCCTCTGGCCCTCAGGACTCTAATGTCTGAGTACTTTACCATCTGTAGCATATTTATTCTCACAAGACCTCTGTGATGTAGAAAGGGACTATTAAATCCATGCTAAGGGTGAGGAATAAGAGCCAGAACACGCTGGGATCAGATAGGTGATCTGAGTTTGAGAAGGATATGAATTGAAGCCTTCCTGATCACAGATTAAATCCTTAATTGCTGCATTCCCCTTCTCACCCCCCTCTCCAGGACAGTTTTTGCTGGGAGTTTGTTCAGGCTAGAGAATTCTGTAGAGTTGGCACAAATTCTATGAAAAAGATTTATTTCCTTTTTTATAGTCTACAGGGCTTTTTCCCAGAATGGAAGATTAGAATAAGCTGGAGAGTGAAATCTGAGATAGGGGGAATAGGTTTACAATCAGAATGTGAAGGTAACTATCGTGATATCAATGAAACAGAAATTCAAAAGAGGCCTCAAGGAGGGAAGGAACAAGAGAATTTCCCTATAGCAGTGGTCAAAAAATCCACAAGAGTAATCTCGTTCGCTTTTCAGATCATATTGAATTCAGACATGCTGGATGGTTGTTATCCAATACAGTCAGCTCTCCTAGTCAAAGGTGCAGATGAAATTTTGTTTTCAAATTTATTGGACTTGCAGCTCAGCCCCTGCTGCCCCTTACTGCCTTTTGTTGTTTTCTGTGTAGCCCTGAATCATACTTTTTATTTAGCCACTAGCTCGCATTAGGCAGATCTAAACTGCTGTGCGTTGTTACTACCTGTCAGATTTACTAATTTCCAGAAATTCTGTATTCTACAGTTATACTAGTTTGCATTTTCTTAGGCTGAATCACTTAACACTTCTAGCCCATATTCCTTACCTCTCAATGTCATTGTTACTATTTCTCCCAACTTCCCTCATGTTTACTTCACCTAGCTATTTTCTATCATCTGCAGATTTAATTACTGCAGTTTTACTATTCTCCTCCAGTGAATATTGACATGCAATGAGACTAATCTGTATGACACTCTGTGGATAATTCACTACCAGCTTGATCTCTCGCCACTAACCATTACTCTTTGTTTATAGCCCTTCAGCTAGTGCTCTCTGATCATGTGTCTATTCACTTTCAAGTCAATTTACATTAATTTTACAAGTTTTCGAGAGGCAATGACCAAATTCCTTACTTGTATTTGGCTATATTTACTTTGTATTTCATCATAGCACCAGATGGTGCTGATCAATATGCTATACCAATATCAATATATCAATCAAAGGATGGATATCATGATCCATCTATTTCTCCCTCTTTGTCTTCAAATTATAATTTTTGTTTTTCAATAATAGTTTGCAGCAAGAGCACATGATTAGGTTGCAAATTGTCAGATTTGCAAGTGGCTCATCAGATGAGCCACTTTAATGGTCTAGGAGAGTGCTGTTAGCTCAAAGCAAATAGAGGCCAATGAGACTTAGCCTGCAAGGGAAAAGGTTTAAGATCCTTTCAATGATTTTGTGACTAGTAAAGGCTAGGAAAACACACACAGCTGATTATCGTGGCTAAAGAGGACTTAGGCAACCTAACTGTATTTTCAAAATCAAGGATGATAAATCTATACTGTAAATGCTTATAGCTCACAGTTCCATTGGCTTTGACATCAAAGGATGTATATGTATCAAATACCATTGAGAGCAAATACAAGTCACTTTTGCCACTGCCAGTGTTATTTGCCATAATTTTATTGCACTAAATGATGTCCTGACCCAGATTCTGATGGGGCAGGATTCTACCTGAACTTAAATAGATAACTTTTTTCTTGCTATTTAAGGTGTTGCTGCTCAGAAAAGGAGAAACAGAGACATAAAAACTTGTGGCAAATGAAATGTTCATGGATACCTGCTGGATATTGCTAATATTTACAAGAAAGCCTTTAAACACATTGACCAAATGCAAATGCTAGTAATTAGATCCTACCTCCCCAAATATTCCCATTATTGTTTCATACGAAGACATTCTTCTTAACTTCTCTTCCTCAAAAAAACTATTATTTCTGGCATAGTGTGGTTACTCTGTTCTTCCCCAGCATTTCAGTGGTGAGTGAAGAATGATTTTTATATGTACAGTCTGTAGAACTCTTCCGGATCTGTCATGATGAAAGAGGTGCTCTGTGTACAACACTATTATTAACTTATTGTATGTCATCAAATTATTCTGTTTCACATCATGTCACTCTGCTGCAAGAACCTTGCCAAAAATAAAAGCAATGCAATATCACCGTCTGAGAAAAACAGACTTCTTCAAGAGGCAATGTAGCGTGCAGATAGCATGACAGTCCCTTGGAGTTTGGGTTGGCATTGCTAGAGAATGCAGGGACACCTACAGTTTCAGCGTGCATTGTGTGAAACAATGTATTTTCTAATACGAGATGAAGAGTAAGAACAGATTTAGATTGTGAGATATGCTTAATATGACAACTTTTGAATTAATATCACTTCAGAACTACTGGAAATTATCATTTATGTTTTATTAGTTTATGCAGATGGATGTAATTTGGCAAATTCTGAAACTGTTAGGCTTTTTAGTAGTCAATATAATCATCTGAGTCTTCTTAAACAGAAAGTTTCTATTCAATTCTTCATTACTTTAGAGATAAAACACAACCATTTGATATTTCCATTTATTGCACTGGAAAGTCAGTGCTTATTATTTTTAATAATCCTCTTTTCTTTAGCTAGTTCTTTGTGATGCAATACCACGTAGTCTTCATAAAATTTATGGAAGACTGTTTCAGTTAAAGAATAAATACAGTGAAGACTGAATTCAGGATCTGAATGATTTTTGATAGGACTTGTGATTGTGACTCTTGAATTCAAGTCAGTTTTTATTAGCTCTACTGGCTTTCTACTTTTTGAATAGCACATTTTAAAGAAGCAAACTAGATCCAGAATATGATCTAATGGATTTCTAAGTACAAAAATCACATAGACAAAAAAATCAATAGACACTTCATTACTTATTTTGCAGATCTCCACGCAGACAAGCACATACTACTGCGATTAATTTTCTATATTCCCAATGCCTATAATCTATAGGTATTCTGTGACAAAATAATAATTTTTTTTAAGGTTGCAGTTAATAATGCTCGCTAATAAACTTGCCTTTCCGTAAGGCCAAATCATGGTTTGTTCCAAGCCCCAAGCAAGAGACAGCATGTTGCTGCACTGTCACCAGAAAAGACCAGGACTGCAGTAGTGATTTCAGGAATCACTTTCTGCATCAGTCAGAGGCAGTGATTGTGCCGGTTCTTTATCTCTTAAAGTGTGTGCTCCCTGGGAGACTGCCCAGCACATCACAGTGTCCCCTTTTCACTTTGTACTTCTACACTTCCAAGCTGTCATATGACCCTAAATTATTATTCTTATTTTAGATGAACAGAAAAGAAAAATGGAAAAGAAAAAGAGATAGATCAGATTCTTTGGTAAATCCCTGTTTTCTGGATAAGGGGGAATTAAAACTGAACAAAGGTGATTATTCTTGTCACCTTCCTGATTCTCGGCTATGGCTAAAATGTATCTTTTTCCTAGTCCAGTTTGAAGCTGTCAAAAGATAGCCATGAATCACACTGGGCTAAAACAGCTCTTCATAGGCTGCTCTTTAGCATTTAGTACTGCACCATGACCAGAACATCTAGAAGTGCCCAACTCTTTATCAGCAGTCTATCACCTGTAATAGGAATGGTATCTGGGTTAAAGTTGTTAATGCCGCCCTATGCAAAGAGGCAGGTTGCATACCCTTGGCAGATCTTTTTAAAATGCATAATAATACAGTGTTAACATAAAAATAAAAATCCACATTAAAATAATATAATACAAATTAAATTAAAAGCTGAAGTCTCTAATTTCAGAAACAAAGACAGCCATGCCACAATATTTTTACCACACTGGTTAAAATCATACAGGGTATTATTCTCAGCCCCCTGTGGCTATACGCACAATGGGTGGACTGAGCATTCACTCTGCATATGCAGCTTGGCTTTAAGTCAGACTTCTTAACAGTATCTTAGTGGCATTTTCCCCAGACCAATTCCCTTTGTTGTGTTTTTCTTTTATAGGAAAAAAATACATGTCACTGAAGAATCACATGCTTAAAATTGCAGCATATCCCTCATCTCAATGGAAATGCCCCCAGTGCTTCATCTCAATGAACATATTGTAGGGCTGCACTGAAATGTAACTTCTCATAAGAAAACACAAGCAAAAAAACAAAAAAAATGTACTGGCTACCCCTAGAGTGAAGTGTATTAAACTCCACTGCTTCACTTTGTTTGAACTGACTGATGAAAGAGAGGAAAAAAATCAGAAGATGAAAAGCAGTAAAGAAATATGCGAGGAGGTTTCAGCAGGAGGAAGGAAGGAGTGCCGGGCAGACGATGCTGAACAGCAGTCTGCCCAAATGCCTTGTATGCAAAGAATTAAGGTGGTTTTAAGAGATTTGTCCATTCATGCCCAGTACAAGAAGAGTTATGTATGACTCATGTTATTTTCCAAAACGTTGAGTTTAACTTGCCAAGTTGAACTAATCAAGTTAGTTCAACTAACTAACAATTTTTGTTGGTAAAAAATTGGGTTCTACTACTTTGCAGAACTGCCGTGAAGAATAAAAATTTATTTTATCTGTAAAACAAACAAATTTACTTTATGCTAGTAACTGAAATTTAATAAATTCAGTTAACTAGCAAACAAACACAGTATGTAATGGCAATAATAATAAATCCAAGAAATTCCATATATTTATATTTATAGAGCTTCTTTCAGACCTTGAATTGTGCTCTTGGCTTAAGGTTTGATTACTCCATACTATTTCTTGCAAAGTTTTAATCTTCTGTTAATGATTAGAAGTTTGTTTTTTGTTTATGACAATTACATGTTTTTATGGGTCAGGCAAGAGGCCTTAGGAAAAATGTTGGGATGGAAAGGAGGAGGAAGTGCTTTGAATTTTGATGAAGAATTAATTCAGGACTAAGTTCTTCCAGGCTTTTAATGATGTTTTCTTTTTGGAAAGACGTTAGAGTTATTTAATCCCTGTGACCCCTATGGCATTAAGGACAATGCTTTGATTTTGATTTTTTTTTTTCTTTACTATGCTTTTGGTTTTATCTTTTTAATCTGTTGTATTTAGAGGTCTTTGTTACATATCAGATGTGCTGTTTAAACTTTGCTGTAATTACTGGATTTTTTTCTTTCTCACATTTAGTTTATTAATGTTGTTATTCACATCATATTGTCTAAATATTTTGGGAATTCTTCTGGGATTGAAAGAGGGCAATTAGTATCAACTGTTGATATTCTCTTTTCTTCTTTCTGTGCTCCCAAGATCTTATCTTTAGTCTAGATTAAAGGGATGGGAGAGCGAGAGGAATTCAAGTCATCTGGATCAGGATTTAGAATCAAAATGTCTTCAAAGTTGTGCTTGGCTGTTTTGGTTTAGCCTACTGCAGTGACAGGGACCATCTGAGGACTTGGAATTTGGATCTAGGTTTGGATTCTTCAGAAATAAACCTCATACACAGAGGCAGAGATAAACACACAAGCATACACAGACATGTTCAGACTGGACTGGGCCCACCTCTAGTTGCATATTTCTAAAATTAAGCGGGTATCAGAACACGGTTAATACAGGGATACAGTCAGAAACAAACTACGAAACCTCAAAGACAAAATGTAAATACTGTCACTAGCTCCTGATACCTCCTCTCCTAGCCAGTCTGGCATGTAGACTTTGAGGATTAATTGCATGGAATGTGACGGAGGAAGCAAAATGTCTTCAAGAAAACACTGAAATTTAAAATGTTAAAAGACAGTGTCTGTCTCTAATAAGATATGTGATGCCCCCAAACATCTGCTCAGCAGGAGCAGGAGTTTGTCAGATCCACAGAGCTTATTTATGCACAAAAGCTTCAGTGAGACAGATATAGTCCCAAACCATCACAGAACTTACTTTGTAAAAGACAGAAGTCTAAGAAAAAAATGTGGGCAGCACCTGATGAAGTGGACAGAAGCTACAGGAAGCTCTCGTTGACCCCAAGATGGAGAAGCTAGTGAGAGGCACCTGCTATTTATTAGTGGCAATTATTAAACATTGACAAAATGTAACTAAGAGAAAAAAGAAATTCCTACAGAATCCAGAAGAGCACATCTTCCATAATTTTCTTTTCAGTCAAATTTACATTTCTTCTTCTTTGCTTCACCTTTTCTGTACTTCTGAGTCAGTCTATCCTCCAGTCTTGGGGATGAAGATGTCAAATACAAATCAAGATCTGAATTTCACAAATAACTCTTATTTTTGAACTCACGCTAGACTCCATTCTGTAACAGAGCAAAGGAGCTAGAGGACAAGGCGTTGTGTGGTACAGCTGTCAGTGTCAGACCTTATACAACTCAAGCAGGATTTAGAGGTTCTAAATTCCTCTAAAACACCCAAATGCATATTCTCCAGTCCCAGGATTTTTTACCATTCCCTCATCCCCATTTCCCTGTCTTTCTGTTTGTCACCTTCTCAGATCAGCACCTCTTTTTCTCTCCCCTCTAAACACCCCCTGAAAATATCACTCTCTTAAAGGAGCTCTCTTAAAGGAGTATTAAGGTGGCTTAGGAGAAATATGCTCTTAACTTAGGCCTCTCAGTTAAGCTGAGTGAATAGGGCCTTTGCATTCAGTTCATGCCCCACAAATCTTAACTCTAAATACATAAAACTGAGAAAGAATGAGAGGAAAAAGTGTAGGCCAGCAAACAAGAAAGTGATGCAGTTGAATCCTGTATGAAACTTATTCAGCCAGCAGCATAGCTCATGCAGCTGAGTTGGCACCATGCATTTGTGTGTTGGGACATACAGTAACCAGAGAAGCCACAGCAGTGGTCAGTGCTACAGGCAAGGAACGTGCCAGTTGTTGGCTCTTCTATCCCAAGAGACGCAGTCAGCAAGAAATATATTTTGAGAGGTCTGAAGAAACCCACAAAAAGGGATCAAATAGTGGAAACAGGTCTCCTACTCTCTGACAGAGATATAAAAAGAACACTTTTTGCCTCAGAATGAGTAGGAAGATCCCTGAAATTTGGACACAGTTGCCAGCAGCGTACTTGGACAGAAAGCAAAAATATAGGCCACATCTCAGCTGAAGAAAAATATGCACTTGCTGTTTTCTCTGCAAACATTTAATGCTATTGACCACATGAAAATAGTCAGAACAGCCAGCACACAGAAGTAATCTGGCATTCAGATTATTGGGAAATAGTGACCTGGTTCTGGTGTCAACGATACACAGATGAGTTTAACCCCATTTAGGACAAGGACATTAGGCTGCTATAAATGTACTTTTTGTGAAATGAAATTCACCTTCTCTTATTGGTGATCAAAAATATTCAGTTCTTAGCTCCTGAGAAAGGTGTCCTGCTTTTTAAACCCTCACATAGCTTGTAAAAATCTTCTGTCTCATTTTCTCTTCTAAATTTTTTTTTACAATTTTATTTTACTGATTAATGAGGGCTATCAAGTTCATGCAAGCAATAAGTGTGTGGTCTTGAGCACAGGGATTCACTGAGAATTTAAGTATTGAGATTTGAAGGAACTAGTACTTTCTGTGGAAGTCCTCAAAATAACAGAATCATAGACAAAAATTGCTTTGGAAATGACCTAATCACCTCTCGAGGCCATCCAGTCCAAGCCTCTGCTTAAATCAGAACCATTTTCAAAGTCAGGTCAGGTTGCTCAGCACCTTGTTCAGTTGATTTTTGAATCTCTCCAAAGATGCAGACGTCGCAGCCCCTCTGTGCTACCTCTTCCAATGCTCGACCAATCCCACTGTACAAACATTTTCACTGGCAACTTCAAGGGGTAATTCCTAGAGTAATAGTAGGTGATTTTGGGGGGCCAGGATGGGAATGGATATTGCTCCAACTGTCCAATTACTTTGCACTAACTTGAAGAAGACAACTCTTTTTGCTACAAAGGTGCAATCCTTGTTCCTCCAAACATAATAATCAAATCTAGCCTAAGCCTTTCTTTGAAAAGATGAAAACAATAAGACTTTCTCTGGAAATTTTAAGGATTTATGTTAAGGAATTATTCTTCTTTAATTTTCCCCTTGAAAAAATTGTTCTTCCTAGAAGAGTAACCTCTTTAACTAGTATAGCTAGAAATTCTGGAGATACTAGAAGTAATTGAAAATAAAAGGGGAAAGTAATAGAGCTATTAAGATTTTTGTTTTCTTTGCATAATTCTGTTGCAGAGTAACCTGCAGTTTTGTGTTTTACACTCAGCATTGTGTATTGGAATTAGGACAACAAACATTAAAAGAGACGTCATTACCATCCATGGTGTGTTGAAATTCTGGGAATATTTACTCAAAACAACTACAGTCCTGGCAGTTCATTCTGTTTCAAGGTTGAAAATGCTCAGTGTCTCAAAAACAACAAGGAAAATAAAAGATTATTCTAACAGGCCCCGGCTGCAGGGACTTGCAATGAAATCATTTCACTGTCAAGGTCAGTTTAAATAGATTCTGCCATTGATCCATGTTTCCCGAGACATTTACAGCAATTGTCCTGTTCTTTCTCTGTGTCTAAATGTAATACTGATGTAACAGCCAGTACTGTCAGTATATACTAACAGCTAAAAGGGAAATTGTATGGGAATTACCCAGTTACAGTCTTCACAAGTGACTTGAAATAGTTACAAAATGTTGCAAAAATTATTATATTGTATTATCAATATCTGTTGTTTTCCTCTGTATATTTGGCAAATTCCCCATGCCACCAGGGGAATTTATTCGTATGGAATTGCTCAGTGAAGTGAAGAAGGGCAGCTTCATCGTCATCCTCAGTTATAGGTAAGGCTACTGAATTTCCAAGACATTTATGACTTATGTGTGTGAGTTCTTGGAGAATTCTGCAGCAAGTATCAGTGACTGGCACGTATCAGTAAGTATGTGATGTGTCTTTCAGAGAGTCTAAGATACTTATCCACAGACAAAAGCATTACGCTTCTGTTTCTTCCAAAGAAATCCATATGCTTTACTTAATGTTGTGGTTAAAGCCCTCCTGGAGATCTGTTTTTCCTTACAACGCTTCTCAGTATCAAAACCTTCATGAATGCTATTAACGTGCTCTGTCGATTCTGACTTTTGTAGTATCATTCTTTCTAGCTTGATTAGGTTTTTATTCATTAATGCTGTGGTAATCTAGTCTGCTTTAGTCTATGTGGCAAAACACAAACTGCGTTAAAAAGGATACTTAGTAGCATCTTCTAATATACTTTTGTCATGTTTAAAGTTTCCTTTCAGAGTATGAATGTTGTGAAAACTCTCATAGGTGTAAAACTGTTCAGCTTAGAAGACTGTTACTCTTTTAAGAGTACTTCAGTTCCTACAAAGTGAACTAAAATCTGTTCTTGATAATTTTCATTAATTTTTCCCTTTACATTCTAATAGTTAAAGCTGAGATGCTTTCCTCTGCATTTACAAAAGTGTAGCTATAGCTCTGAAGCACCAATAGTCTGACTTTAATAATAAAAAATCTTTGATAGAGATCAACATAGGACTGAAGAAGTTCCAAGATGAATATGTAGAAACAGTGGAAAGGAAAAGAAAGTCTTCAAAAGAAAGATACTCTGTTCCTCCATCTCACGTCCTATCTCTTGAAACTCTTGCTGTATTGCATTCATGTGCTGGCACTATGTGGCATATCTACTTATAGTCATTTCAAATATTGGTCTTCAAATGGGAGAATGTGAATTTCCATCAGTTACCGAAGGCAATGTGTTATAATTTGCCTCAGCATCCTTGGAGAGAAAAGAGAAGAATCTATAGCTGCAAGAGGCAAAAATGACAAACTTCAACTTAGTAATGTACAAAAGCAATGTGAAGGTGAAAAGACTTGTATAGTTTGTCTGTATTGTTAAAGTGGAACTGTAATTTGCATCAAACATATAAGCTTAACATTTTCTCCAACATCAATGAGTCACAAAGAGGGAATTTTACAGTTGTAAGAATCTAAAACAGATTCGAAGGAGGTATAAATGATACTGCATCTGGCTGGTTGGTAACTGCTTGAAGTTAATTCTAGTCCTGTTACTTTCAGTTTCACAATCTCTGAGATCCCATGAGAGTTTACAAAAGTAGGATTGCCACTCAACAAATGCGTCAAAAATAGACAAGACAGTAGAAATGATTCCCAAACCACAATTCTTCACTTACAGTATATCTCTTCTCACACATAAATTGGATTGTCAAACTAATTATGCTGCAGCATCCAAGATGGATGAATAAGAGAACTCCCATTCTTCTCCTTGCTGGAGAGGAGTAGCATAACTATATTGAGCAACTATTTTTTTAGAAGAAATGACAAAAAGTCTCTCTCTGTTCAAGTGCAAGAGAAAGATCAAAATCAAAATCTCAGATTTACTATAGGTTTGTGTGCTATAGGCTTCCACTAATCATATACATGGATGAGTGCATATATCAGTCTTTAAAATAAAGAGGTCAAAACCAAGCATGACTAGTTTTAAATTTAACTGATGCTGAGCTATATGAAACTGAGACAGGAGTTCAGGAGGATAGATCTAAAAATGAGGGATTTTCCCTCAGTCCTGAGAAGCCTTCCCAAGATTCTTTTACCAAAGAAATAATTGCAACGGAAGCACTGTAGAAAAGAATGATTACCTTGGGGTCACTGGAGGAGGCAGTGTAGCATTTGAGATCGTATTAGGTTTGTTAGGGATCACATTCATTTCCCAGGTCTGAGATCCGAGTAGTGAGCCCAAAGGAAATTCCATATCAATTTCTACTTTGGAGAGTTTACTTTTACAGTGAAAGCTTTATTCCAGATTAGTTGAGTAATCCATAGACTGTCACTTAATGTCAGGAGGTTATTTGATATGCTAGACGTTTCTGCTCATAATGTCTAATATAATTTCTTTAGCTGAACTAATCACTTTTGAGCTGTTAATTTGAAAAACCAATCTTAAACTCATTTATTGTAAAAATGTAGGACTATTTTATTTTAGAGATGCTACCTCCAAGTCCTCCTAAAATTAGGCCTATATCTGGGTGTACTGGCATCCTGAACCCAGGTATGCAGGTCAGCTGAAGACGTGCATGAATGGTACATGAAATGCAGTCAGTTTCCCTAACTTACCTCCTCAAATTTTTGGCTACATCATATCCATCCTTGTGCAGAGGTTTCAAAAATTCTCCTTTTTTAAATTTGGTATTAAGAGAACAATTACATTCTGGTACTAGACATCTGAAGTTCTTCTGACATCTGGGTTTACACTTGGGCTTTTAAATTTATGAATGGATAACTAAAGACTCTATCAGTGTGAGTTTTTACTTACACATCATTCTTATATTGGCAACTCTTACTTAGTAGTTCCGTGGGCAGTTTATTTTGGCATAAATCTTACCACTGCTTGTTCCCACCCATACTGCCTCTCTCGCACTGGTATCAATGTCCATGCAGCTGCATGGAGAACCAATACACTTTCTTTGCAAAGCTTTTTTTGGCTCGGCTAGAGGGTTTTCAGCAGTTACCACATTTGATGGTGAGGCTTGCTACACTACTGAAAGTACTCATGGAATTAAGATGCTAAATGTGAACATGGTAACAAAATACTTTCCTTAACCTTTTAATGACATGGTCATTGAAATTACTGACAAGGTCTGTAATCAGGAGCATTAGGTGATGAAACTGTATTTGTTTGTTATAAGAAAAGAGGTTATCTGCAATACTTCAAAGAGTATTGTGAATTTTGACAAGAATTGTAAGTGCAAATTCTTCATAAAAGACTCAAATGTCTTTATTGCAGAAAGCACATAAAACTGAGTGAAACTCAAGCTTCAGATACCACACTTCATGTATTAAGCAGACACGGCATGCTCCAAACTTTCCAGCTAATTTTACTTCTTACTGTTTAAATTATAGGTTTTAGAGAAAGACAAGGCACTACTTTCAGGATTAGCTATAGAAGCTGAATAGCCAGGAAAACCTGAGTTTCAGTATTGGCTTTATCTCTGAGTGTTAAATTTATGGACATAGATACATTTCTTTATTCTAATCAACACTTACTTTCTATTTATACCAGTCCTGTAGAATATGACTGAGATCAGATCCCTTAGAGAGCCAAGTTTGCAATTCCCAGAGCCCTACAAAGTTGCTGTGTATCAGTAGAGACTATGTGTCTTCAGGCTGCTAAGGGCAGGATCTTTACCACAGTCTTGAAGCATTCTACTATGTCTAGTGTGTCTTTTACCTCAAAAGGCAAGGTTGCCCAGGGAGGTTGTGGAGTCTCCTTCTCTGGAGATATTCAAAGCCTGCCTAGACGTAACCCTGTCTAACATGCTCTAGGTGACCCTGCTTGAGCAGGGGGGTTGGACTAGATGATCTCTAGAGATCCCTTCCAACCTTACCGATTCTATGATTCTATGAAAAAGTGCCTTTGGTGTCTGTGCTTCAGAGTAAACAACAGGTGGGGGCAGGTATGTCCAGGTCCTGCTCCTGCCTGGAAAGAGGGGCTGCAGTCTCTGGGTGGTGGAGATATAGCGGAAGCTGATAAAGAATTCTGAGGAGGCCAGGAGAAGTGCAGAGTAAGGAAAGGGAAGAGTGCCTTGAGCCTGGAAGGTGCTGGGGAAAAACATAATTGGGAGTTACCCTGAATTAAAAAAGCAAAACCCCCAAAAATCTCACAACACAGTTCTGCTCAATTATCATTTATAGTAACAAATGTACAGCTTTACCTGGCAGCTGGAAAAAATTGCTCTAATGGCAGTTAATTCACAAAAAAATCCAATATGTTTACCACCATAACTTGATCTTCACCAGAGAGCTATCTAGTAAGTTATCTCTGTTAGCATATGGGGAACATGTTAGTGCCTCTGCACATGGTACAGGTTGTTCTCTTAATAAACATTTTTTATGTTAATTCTCATTTAAATTATTGAATAGCATTACTCCAAGTATAGCACTAGAAAAGCAGGAGCCTTTTAGGAGACTTAATAGCTTGTACCACACCAACTTCATGCTAAGTTTTGGGTTACTGTCTATAATCTCTCTTGTTTTAACCTCTACCTTTTTTCTAGACATTGTTTCCTAGTACAAGGACCCTTGCTCTGTGGTCAAGGCCCAAGTTCCTTTTTCACCCACGTATGACTATGCATCTGAATTGCACTTGACTACATCATTACTTTCTGCTTTGCAATTTTTGTGTCATTAATTTTATTTTTCTTTGAATATCACTGCAAAAGTGCTGAATAGTTTCAGGAGTTCCCAGAAGCCCTAGCAAGCAGCTTTCAAAATCATCATACGGTACCAGATGAAAAGTGAGAAAAAGAGTCTGAGAATGGATAGCTTAAAGTCCATTTACCTTTATCACTGAATTTCTTCAGCAGAAGTTTAATCACGCTTGCCTGTGGAGATCTTTAAACTCAGGCGGACTGGGTAATCTGCCCTGTCTTCTGTCTTCATTTATTTTATCCAAGATTGATGGCCTTCCTGGGTTACGGTTTCCCAGGTTTTCCTTTGCCATTACAGATATAGCAGCCAAATGTTCAGGAGGTTTAAGAACATCTTAACAGACCAGCTAATTCCTACTTTTAGGAGAAAGAGAAATAGCATCCACTCCCTAAATAAAGATACATTTGACTGGATGCTTGCTTTTGTTTCTCTAGGTACTAAATATCAGATAGTTCAACTATTAGAACTATCTCAGTATAAGGCATGTAAAAGTAACCATTATTTGGCCACCAGCTGTAAGTACACAAAAACACTTACAATTTGATGGACTACTTTACTGCAGCTGTCTGAAAGTTATGTGTCTAATCTAATCCAGTCACAGATGATACTTCATAGTCAGTAGAGTTCCACAGTTGCCTCTAAACAGGAAATATCTTACCAGCTAAATATCAAAGTTGGGCTGGTGCGAAAGAAAGAGCTGAACTGCTTTATGGAGATGCCTCTGTCTCTTTATTAACTACAGAAGAAGCCTAGGCAACAGATTAAGGCTAGTTAAATATTTCTTGGACAGCTAAAATTAGGTAAAATGACTCCCTTCCTTTCTGCCAAACCTCAGCTCAGAAGCTTTCCACAGAAACTGGAGCTATTTTACCTAGTTTTGCCACCAATCGATTCTACAATTTCACTTTGTAGCCTTTTATTTTTCATCCTTACCTTTTAGCTCTTCCAGTTCCAACGATGCCTTTGAAATCTTTGTGTTGTCATTACTACTTCGACTCAAGAGGTTGTGACTTGTACGCACCGATGGATCCTGACATACAGTGTTATCAACTTCATAATTCCCTTAAGTATCAAGACTCCTATAGCACTTAGGGCACCAACAGTCTCAAGGTTTTACTCAGCAGTAAAGATATCTTTTCTGCATTATTTCTATTGTCTGAATATGCATGCTGAAGTCTCAGGTTCCCTGGTATATATCATTAGCTTTGTCATCTTCTCTCAGAACACAGAAATTTTCCTTTCTCCTATATTATCAGCTATGCTGGACTAATTTGAAGTCTGACCTATTTTAAAATCAGTTATCCAGCATCCTTAGAAATCTTCCAGTGTCTCCCAGTGTGCTGTATCAAACTAAAATCACTCTAATTATGTGAAATTATAAATCCCTGTGTTTCTACTACAGTACATGGCCATCTTCATACTCCAGCTTGGAGGTGCTGTTATAGAAAGTCTCACTGCATATTCTTCAAGTGCTGAACATGTAACAGTGTTAACAGTTTCAAACTCAAACTGCACTAATATCTTGATCTCAAATATAAGATACTGATGTAAACTTTATCTTGGTCAGTTCAAATCCAAGGCATCAGGCTTCTCAATGGATGAATATATCTTCACCTAATCTAGCTTTCTAGATAGTCGAACAAATACTTTACGGATCAATCAGAACTTCTTTTATTATAATATTTACTGACGATACTGAGATTATTTCCCTCTAATTGTCCTCTAGGAACAAAAATAACACAAGAAGAAAACCAAGTAACTCTCATTCCCCTCCTCTCTTCCCATGGCATACAGCTATCATAAAGAGAGCCTCCAGGAATACTTGCTGGGTGCTATATCAAACCAACATCCATTAACCATGTCTTGTCTTTCTTTTGGTGCAACTGAAGAAAGGAAAACTCACTGTAGCTTTGGTGTCAAAAAAACTCTCCCAAATATATGTTCATATACATACACACCATAATGTGTTCCAGCACACATCTAATTCATATTCAGTAGACATCAATTGTCTGTGTGGAAAACTTGTTTTTCAATGTGTAGGTGATACAGAGAAAGAGCTTACAGATCTTAAGTTTTCCCTCTTTCCTCAGAATAGTCACTTGAGGATTTTGGACCTAGAATACATTTGTAAGTTTTACAAGACTAAATTCCTGTGCTAAAGGGAGGATACTGTCCTCCCAAATCACCTTTTTTTTTCTGTCTCAGCAAAATTAATCCTAAAGATACTTTCAAGTCTCCATTTTCCATGAGGATTTCCAGTAGTTTCACTTCTCCACAATCTTTTAACGTTCACTCCAATGTTCAGGTGCACTCTCATGCCAAGAAATATGCTTATTTCTATGTATCTGCCCTGCAGTAAGGAGTGAGGATAGTCCTGTGCTCAAGACCTTTGCTGACTTCTCCAACTCTTCAGCTTCCTGCTGAGGATGCAAAAACTTTCTATGATTCTTCCCACATTACGGAGAACTATACTACATCATAGTATCTATAATCTTTAAATAATGCTATTTTTTTGGTCTGTATACAGGAAATGGTATTCACTAAGACCAAGTTTAGCCCAGAGAGGCTAATTTCTCAAGACCACTCCAACAGTCAATGGAGAAACAGGCATTAGCCAAAGGTAAGCAAGAGAAGAAGTTAATATAATTCTTCTGAACCACTCTTTGGAAAAGCCTATGGGTTTCCACTGCATAGAGTCTACAGAGATTAGTCTCACTAGGCTAAGCCAGCTTTTGTAAATACCCTCCTAAGTGTCTGGAAGTTCCTGTCAAGTTTCTCTGTCCCATAGAATGCTTTTCAGTTGGTTTAGAACAAAAACATCCTCTGCATTACTTCGTGCTGTATGCAGTCATCTCTATCAAATAACCCTGCAGCCTACTTGGTGTAACATTCCCTATTTAACTAATATATTGTTAAATCCTTGCTGCATCATGCAGTTTGCCAGCCTACCAAAGAAAGAGTCATGCTTTTTGCAGTTCTTATTGTCTAGCACTTTGAGAGAGGAGAGACGAAACATGATCGTTCTTGCACAGTACATACGTTGGTGAATTTGTTCTTGAAGTTCAGTGGGAAAAGGCAGTGGGCAATCTTGGTTCTGAATCCTTGATCTAACCCTGAGTACAGTAAAAACAATAGCTCTTTGTTTCTTTTAAACATTGTATAATTTCTACAAATGGTGTTGTCTGCATATTTCTGTGGATATAATAAAAATGAAGTTAAAATTGGGATTTTTGGTCTCCTTATGTCCTAAGACATAATAAATTTTATCAGTGTTAATGAGAATTCACATACATGCCCAGCTTGAATAAAAAGTACTTCACTTTTATTTATTTAAAAAATGCAACCCCCCCCACCTCTACATGCTAATAATTTATAAGACTCCTGTTAATAGTACAATGTAGGGAAAGCCAAAATATTTTCACTCTAAGAATCAAAAAAACTTTTCAAATTGTAACATTTAACAGATTATTCTTTTCTCTAGCAATGTATAAAGATGGATTGACATGTTTGTTGACTGACATGTTCATTTCAGAAACCGATTACACATTGGTCTGAGAAAAAGATGTCTGCTGGTGCCCTCATGTGGATGTGAGTTCTGTTATATACCGAAAATTAATCTTTAAGGCAGAGCAAAGTAATAGGAACTTTAGAGTCTTGGTTTTGCACACAAATTATGATACTTTACTTAAGATGGCCTTCTATCACTTACTTGCAGTGTGGGCAATTCCATATTACTTAGTCAAAAGCAGAATTACCTAGCTGGATACCAGAATATAGTGTGGCTCTTAAGGTAGATTTGAAGTACAGTTGAGTACAAAACCCAACTCATTCCTAACCACAGAGCCGCAGTCTACCTCCTTCACAAAAACTACTGATTCTTATTAAAAAGTAAGTTATCAATGACTAGCTTTCAGAACTAATCACACAGCTGTTTTCCACGGTTTGCAAAAATTTAAATAGAATATAATCTTTCTTGCAAAAACACATTTCTTATTTACAAAGAAAGCATTGCAGTTGTCAGCCAACCCCGGGAAGAGTTGAATATGCACAGGGTGTATTTTCAGCCGTACATTATTCCAGTGTAATTAGCCTCAGCAAAATAATGACATTACCACTCAGAATCTAGACATCTCTCTCTGGAAATATGCAAAACAGGTGACTGAAAAAGCATATGATACTTCCACTATAAACATATTGTATGTACTAGGATCAACATCTGCAGGCTAGGGGAACATGACCTGTTCCAAGCTGCTGTTCCAAGCTGCTGCCAACACCCCATGCTAGGGTCAGTGCAGCTATACCCGCAGTGTCTCTAATTGTCTGCAACAGGAGCTGTCTGTGAAGAACATCCTCTACTGTTTCATCTTTGGAGTGCTTACTGTGAAATGGTTCAGAAGTTTATTTGCTTTCACCCTACTTCTCAAAAAATGCTAAACTTTAGATATAGAATTAATCAGTATATTTAATATAAGCCCAGCATTTTACAGTTTTACAGCTAAATAATCTCTATATTTCAGGCACAGAGAAAAGATTGAACGTAAAACAACTGCAACTGTTTAAGTGGTATTGAAAGGATTCATAACTTGATACAATCAGAATCTAAAATTAAGCTCGACTGTCATTTGCAGAATAATTGTCATGGTTATGCGGTATGAACTTTCAGAGGAAAGCAAAAATAATAAACATTGATATGAAATAATTTAAAAATTTGAGCCAAACTGCATTTTTCGAGCTGAGTAAAGCAGCTACAGTCACTGTAAAGAACTGATAGGTTGAGTGGCTGCAACCTGCAATCTGATACGGCAAGTGTCTACCTCTGAAATCAAAGTCCAAACTGGTGTGTAGAGAATTTGATTTTATTTTCATCAGCCATGCACAGACCAGCGAAACTTCTATGAAAATTCACTGGCTTCAGCAAATCCACATTGTGAAACACATTTTACCTTGGGTAGTGTTTCAAATTCTTACACATTATGATTATTAGATGTCCAAAAATTAATTTGGGAATATGAAGTAACTAGTTATCTATCTGCAGGTATTCCATATTTCTTTGAGCTAGGTGATAGATGCTGTATAAAGGAAGGGCAAAAGAGCATACAAGCCAACAGAAAGACTAGAGACAGGAGATAAGTTTTATCTTTTAAACAATACTAGAGACGTGACCTGCAGATTTTGTGGCAAAGCTCTTTGCTCTTAACCACAGCTTTTTTACAGGAGTTTAGGGCCTTTACAGCAAGTAAAGCATTTGTGACATTACTATTTTTTTCCATGATGGATAAGAAATTCGATTTTTCAAATATTTAGATTCTCCAGATCAAATGCTAGCCAGGTATGTGTAGTTCAGTATCATGCACTTCCAAATGTGAGGTTTTTTGGGATAAAACTTGTGGTTTGCACAGACATCAAAGATTCTAGAAACAGTTTTCACCCTAGCCTCATCAGCTGAATGTCCTAATGCCCATCATTCTAAACAGCACATGCTTTACTGCTTTATGGTCACTCAAAATGCCATAGCTAGCTCAAAATGCCATTTGCATGGTGCTGTGTGCACACAATGTTCTGCTATGCTTTAGGGTGAAGGACAGTATGAAAATAGAGAGAGGCATTTTTTAGGAATACTGTAGCCATCAACAACAAAAAAAACCTTTAAACGAAAATTTATGGATTTTTTAAATCACATTTTAAAAGCTACATCTTTCACTTATTGCAGTTGCTCAATGAAAATAAATGTTTGCAAAAAGAATGTGTCTACAAATGAGACAGTTGAACAGAAAGAGTTGTGTGTCTATGAATTATAGTTTCAGGCTGCTTATACTCTGCCTTAAAGCTCTGTATTCTCCCTCTGTACTTGTGCAATGCATTTATATTGGAAGGCCCTTTTAAAATTGGGTGATCTATTGGTTTAGGGAGCTAAAGATTAATTCCAGATGTGGTCATGCTCTTCTAGCCCTTCAAAATGTAACTACTGCACCATCTGTTTTGTAATAGACAATTTCAAAGAGTGCCAAGGGGAATGTTAAAGACATTGGTCAAATGGCCATATATACCTCACACACAGGAATTCTGGAGGTCATAGTGCCTCAGACAGATTCATATTTTCCATTCTCTCTCCTTGGCATTATTAGAGATGAATTTCTCTTAAGCCACATCCTATTTTGGTGGCATAGGGGAATCCTTTATAGTAAGAGTTGCTCTTTTTCAATATTGAACATTATTAAGATGAAGAAAGGTTGCAAAGCAAAATAGGAAATGTCTGCTTTGAGGGTTTAATTACAACTTATAAAATTCAGAGACATCCAAAAGAATTATCATCTCACAGGCTACTATATACATGTGTGTGGGAGGATGCATACACATCTGTTTGTTAAAGCAAAGGTCACAGCTTAGGACAAGATCTGATTAAAAACTTTAGACTCAATAAGGAATACTTAGAACTAAACATTACATGCTCCAGCTACTCACAATTACACTTCAAACTAGAAGCTGCAAGACAAATAAGTGCTTCAAAGCAGGACCCAAAACAGATAGTATGTTAAGGGAGAAAACATATGGAGATAACCTACAGGAATAATTAGGAAAGAGATGTTTTTGAAATCCCAGTCTCCATTCAACTAATGTACCTCCATCAGAGCTGAACAAAGGTCTCTCCTCTAATTTCACTTTACAACTTCCAAGCATAGGTACCTATCCTGCCCCCCAAAATCCACAAAACAAATAAAATAAAAAATAGCAATTTGAATACAACTCACTTAGGCAAACTAAGAAATTCAGTGGTCGCAGCTCTACTTTCTGAGGTGGCTGCTGTTTATGGTATGAGCTAGTGTGTATGTCTTGGGGTATCTCAGATTGTGGCAGTTCTGGGCATCTTCAAAAGCAGAATCATAAGTATCTTGGAAACTTTAAGATAGAAGAAGAAAAAAATCTCAAGAGTTAGGAGGTATTTAAAGAGAGTTTTTGTTTTGGCCATCCATGGCACCTTGGTTTAAGTCCCATTTTGTTTCTTAGTATCTTTTAACTTATCTTTATTGGTTCTAGAATACAGTTAATAGACTGTAAGAGTCAGAAATCCTACTCTTTTCTCATGTCTTTTGAGGCCAAATTCTGCTTTTAACAGAAGTCACGCAACACAGGGATGAAGACTGACCCATCCTTTGACACATGCAGTCTAACACAGGAGTAGGTGAGTCATTAGCTGGAGGGAAAACAAAGAAAATCCACAAACTTGCTGCCTGCAGCTACTCTCTCCTTACTCTGCAGTGGACCTAAATCTAAATTCAATGCCAGATAGATTTATCTAGGGATAAATCTTTCAAAGCTCAGTTTTGTGGACTGAGAGACTAATTTGCTCCAGCTGAGCCTAGCTACTCACCCTCCTGACTCTAAGGACAGACACCTGTGGCACATCTTTTGTGCTGGAAAAATGTGCCAACCACTTGCCTAGCTACTGACTGGGTCATGTGCATATTTTCAGAGTGATCTATTTCATTTAAGATGTATAGATCCAAAATTACACAGCCTCGACAAAAAAGAAAGCAATCATTTTATTCACTTGACACATGCTGTCTTGAGGAGAGTTCAATTTGTAACAGTAGTTAATCATTCACAAACAAAAGAATGGAGTTTAAAAAACAACTCATTTGTTCCTCAGAGCAGAGGATTAAGACATGGTGTACTGGATAACTGGTACCAAATGCATTATGCAAGTTATTTTCTTTTGCATGTCTTTTTTTTATCACTTTGATTTTCATTCCACAGTAGAAAACTGTGGTGCTTCCCTGCCTTTCTACTTGAGAAACAAGAACTCTTATACAGAACAGTCTGCTTCGCTCTCAATATAAGCTTTCAAAATCATGAATAGCAGTTTTTTTTTTTTTTTTTGCAGTCCAGCTAGGGTGGATGTTTTCCACTTCACTACCTGGTTGAATCACAAATGTTCAATTATATCGCAAACCCCGTGCCTCTAATAACAATTACAGATTTCCCTCTGCTCCGCGTGATAGCAGTTATTGTTGACTGTTGTAAGGTTACAAGTGTTGCCTGGTAAACAGCACAAAAATAGCCCTGGCCGCCCACGACGACCGAGTTTCGGGGCACGCTAGCGGCCGGCAGACCAACAGCTGCGGGTCTCCCGCAGCACCTGTCTCGCGCCCCGGGCCGCGCTGCCCCTTTCCGCCGTGCCAGGCTGCAGGAAGGCCGCCAGCGCGCTTTCACAGCGCTGCTCCCCGAGGTTGCTGAAGGCGTAGGGATGTCTGTGGGGACAGGCCAGGCAGTGCCCGCGCCCAGGGGGCACTAACAAGGGATCTCTTAGCAGCACACGGGAGTGGATCTCTGGTTCCTGTATGTTATACATGCAGTACACGTACATAGTATGGATTTATTATGTGTGCAAAGTAATGGATGCCTACTACAGCCAACAGACTGCACCGATCCTATTTGAAAATCTGCCTTTTCAAGGTGGTGTTCCCTAAAACCACAGGCCACGTTTCACAGTGAGCCCGAGGCCACGGGGGGACCCCCCACAGCCCCCTCCTCAGGGCGCCCCAGCCCCGTGTCTGGCTTCGGCTCCCACTCGCGTTGGACGCCGCGGCCGACAGTCCCTGCGCCGCAGCGCAGCGGGGCCGCGCCGCGCCGCCCCCGGCACGGCCCGGCCCGGCCCGGCCCGGCCTAGCGCCCCGCGCCGCCTCCGCCCCGGCCCCGGCCCCGGCCCCGGCCCCGGCCCCGGCCCCGGCCCGGGCGCAGCCTAACGGCCCGCAGTGCCCGCGCCGCCGCGCGGCCTAGGCCGCAGGGGGCGGGCCAGGCCCGGCGCCGCGCGGCCAGGCGCAGGCGCCGCCGCCGCTGCTGCTGGCCCGCTCGCCCGCCCGGGACGGCGGCTCCATGCGCTGCCAGGTAGGTGCCGCTGCCCCGGCCCGGTGGCAGGGCCGCGGGCCCCGGCGCTCGCGGCCTCCGGCGGCCGCGGGGACCCTCAGCGCCGGGCGGGCGGCGGCGGAGGAGCCGCGCAGCGGCTGCGTGCGCGGCCTGCAGCCAGGCACGCGTCCGCGAGTATTTTCAAAAAATCCTTCCTTTCCTGCTTTCCTTCCCGTCTGGCGACCAGAGCAGAAGCCGCGCAGGAAGGCTCGCGCGTGTGCGTGTGCAGGCGCGGAGCCTGAAAGCGCGTGTTTTCCCCGAACAGGTGGCGGTGCTGTATTTTGCCAGGAGCGCTGAGCTGGCAGGGCTCCGCTCTGAGACCATTTCTGTACCGCGGCAGATAACCTCGCTGCAGCTCTGGGAAGAAATTGTTAAGATTCATCCAAGGTATTTGGGGAGATTGCTGCCGGCGTGCTGTGCAGTTTACCAGTTTATGTAAAGTACATAAAAAATACAACGTGTCAATGTTTTGGTATCATAAAAAGAGATTATGTTGTTCTTGTAATATGCATGTTTTTTGACAAATTGCAAATTCTGTAGCTCTACACTAGAGAAGTACAGATCCAGTGAATGTTCCAAAAAGCTGTGTTTAAGTTAGATATGTGACCTATCGTCCAAGAGGGCCCCTCTGGAAGCAGCTTTGCTGGTGACACTAGAGTACCTAACCTGTGCGTGTATCTATTCAGAAAGTGAAATGTTCTCCAAAAGCAATCCTGCACAGTCGGAGCAATGAAGAAGAAATTTTTGAAAAAGAGCAGGTGTTTTTAATCACTTTTTCCTCTCTCTCTGCCTACTTAGCCCTGAGTTTATGGTAGTCTCTGGAAGGCAGGTAAAGAAGGGAACCTGAGCTCTGCCACAGACTTCCAGCAGCTCAGCCCTTACATAAGAAATAGGCACAGCCACTTTCAGCCTCCTCTGCTTTGAAAGAAAGAAGTCTTTGTTGCATTTCATAGGGAGTCAGGTCCTGAAAGAATATTAGGTGTGCTGTAAGATTGCTTGCTGTACCAGAACTTTTGTGGCATGTCAGCTGAGGAGTTTCTATTTCAGGTTAAGGCTGAGGTAATATACCCAGTCCTGTCAATAGTGAATTTGATGTACAGAATCACAGAACAGTTGAGGTTGGAAAGGATCTTGAGATCATCTGGTCCAACCACCCTCCTCAAGCAGAGCACTTAGAGCAGGTTGCCCAGGACCATGTCCAACTTTTGAGTATTTTCAAGGATAGAGACTCCACAACCTCTCTGCACAGCCTGGTTTAAAAAAAAAAAAAAAAAAAAAAAAAAAAAAAAAAAAAAAAAAAGAAAGAAAGAAAGGTCAGAATAGAGGTTAAGGCCCTCAGGTTAAGTGCTGAGTGCACCAAGTTTCTATAACTTTGGATTTAGGAGCCAAAGTCCTCCTTTCAGCACCACCCTTCTTCATTGGATGTACTGTCAATGGTTATGGAAAAAAAACAAAACTGTTTATGTTTAGCAGTGGTAGCAGTTTTTTAGTGAGAAGTCTAAACAAACACTATACCGGGGCCTTTTCTTCACACAGAATCAGTGTGTCTGGGGAGAAGAGGCAGTAAGGAAGGAGTGTATTTTACTTTGCAGCCTACATTACTACTCCAGTTGGTGTCAGAAGCGCCTTTGTTCAGTTGGCTGTAGTTTGCCAAGTTCATCCTTTTATGAATGAGGACTTGGAGCAGTACATTTTGCATGTGCAGTTACTTCACAGAGGCCTTCTTGGAAATGCTTCTGTTCCTAGTTTTTCTGGAAAAACTCAGCATAATAGTAGGGCATTGACCACAGACTTCTATTCACATTGCTAATGGATATTCAGACTGCAGCTTGAGCATACTTGACAATGCTCTTCTGTTCCACCCATTTTCCCAATGAATTAACTTGGAAGTGACACTAATTAGAAGCCATGCTTCTGATGAGCACTTTAGTTCCATAGTTGTGCTAAGTTCTTCACCGACTTGCTCTTACAGTCCCTCCTTTCAGACTGTCCTCTGAATCAGTGCTACTGTGTTTGTCTCGGCCTGTGCCTTGTCTGCCTTGTCTATCTGGCTGGTAGGAAATAAGATGATTTTTGTGCAGGCCCTTTTGGCATGCCTGCTCATTTCTAGGCAATACAGTTCTCTGCAGTCTGTGCTACATTCTGTACTCTTAAATAATATAACTAGATGCCTGCATCTTTTAAAGTGTTGGCATTCATTTCTGTCTTACCAGTGGTGTCCTCATAACCAGTATATCACTGAACTTAGTTGTGAAAGAGACTCCCCATCTCATGGTGTCCAGAACTTTGGCCTGTCACATCAATATCTCAAAGAGGTGAGGACGAAGCAAATACACAGAAAATCTGCTTTACATATCCATATGCCAGAAAACACTGTATCTTTTTTCTCATCCATTTTGCCATTCCTTATCAATAGTAGATTTCAGATCTGTAAGTACAAAACACCAAAAGCCTCATAAACTGTGAGGTTGCACAAGAACAGCAACTCACAGACACTGAATCTCCATGAGATCTTAGGAACAGCTTCCCACATCACTTCTTGCTTTGGAAGAAAATTACCATTTTGTCCCGCCAGACTGAATCAGGGGACACATCTTCTTCTAAACCCAAATCAGATAGTTGGTATCATCTTGAATTACTTACTGATTTGTTAGAAGCTTCTGAAGTGGATCTTGCATACCTCAGTCAGTTTTGATGTTGTTTATAAATGCTTGTGACAAACTTAATTCCTGACTTCTAAAACTTTTGGTTCCTTCTTACCTGCAACAATAAAATCCAAGAGGAAGAGGTGAGGGTTTGTTATGTATGGTGTTTTAGAAGTATACTGGAAGCAGAGTTGTGTAAGTCTTAGTATTATTGACTTCAGCTACCCTAGGCTGTGCACCAGATTTTTGTTTAAAGAAATCTCATGGTTAAATGCAAATACTCTATTTAGAAACCTATTTGTGCTTTTGCCAATCCCCCTCAGGCTTGCTGTCATCCGGGATCAAGTGGTTTTTGCTGTTCAGCAGGAGTACGTGCTTCTTGGAGATCAGCTCCTGGTCCTGCACCCAGGAGACGAGATTGCCATCATCCCACCAATTAGTGGAGGCTGAATCTGTCCAAATCCTCTTTTGCAGGTATCACTTCTTGCTTGGTTTTCTATGGAGGATCATCGTGTGTTGAAATATTTCATAGATTCTATGTAATCTTCCTTTTTTTTGTTTAGGTCCAGAGATGTGACGTGCATTTCCCCCTCTTACCCCTACTCTTTTGAGAGAGTTTAACGTGTGTTTCCCTGCTGGACAGAATCAGTGCTGACCAGAAACTATAAGCTGCTGCACAAATAAATGATTAACACATATGCAGTAAATGGAAGAAAATTGCCAGAGAGGTCAGGCATTGTTTTGATTTTGGTTTTAGGTCTTATTATAATTTAGTAGTAGTTTCTGGCTGTAGACATCCAGCTTGCCTAAGTAAGATAATAATGAAAAATCTGCTGCTAATTGTTTAGAGAAAAGATATTAGAGAAGAATTGTCTGCTGCTTAAAAATTTTTTGTTTGTTGCTCTCAAAGAGACAAATGTTCTTAGAAGATTTTTTTTTCTCTGCATGCTTTGAAGTGCTAGTCCAGTGAATTTATTTCACTTAGTTTCGTTGCTGCTGCCCTGAATGCTTCTTTTGCTCTTCATTCTTAGATGGATTGATAATTAGTCTCTACACAGAGAAACTAGAAGAGGCTCCTGTTTTACTGAAACAGGTTGATAGGATAGGGGTTTGAAAGTCCTGAAAAGTATATTAAAGCTTAGAATTAGAACCCAAGAGTTCTCTTTATTAGAAATCTCTGTTGTAAACTGTATTTGATTTCAGGATAAAATGCAGAAGAGGCTGACAGTCTTACAGATCCGCTAGCAAAATGGTCTACAGTACTTGATTGTACTGTTAAATTGAGGTGTTGGACTTAGTTTAGTTCTATTTGACCAGACTTTCCTGCCAGAAGGGAACCCATACACATTAAAAAATAAAAAGGTATCCCTTGAGATTTGCAGTTAATACTCTCTCAGCATGTCTGTTAGGAAGTGATTTTGACATGGAGACTGGTCTTTTATGGTGAGTGAGTAGATGGTGCATGTTTTCTGAATAAATTGGGGCATCAGTACTGGATAAAAGCAACTGGCATATGCTAGTATTGCCAAAAAGAGCATCAGAATCTGTTTGATTTCAGCTCTTCTAGTGAGCTATGGATGAAAGTGAAGACGTGCCAAAAGATTTTATCAAGCTCAAGTCTGGAAAGCTGTCTGTAGATGAAGTGTCAGAGCTGGTCATTTCGCCATACTGTGGGGCAGTGTCTCTGTTCGTTGGTGAGTTTAATATCTCTAAGCTGGATCTCTGGGTGTGTTAATTGTCTAATAAACTCAGATTAATGCACACCCCAAACTTGTGCTTTTCAAATAAATGCATTTCTGGAGTGAACCCAGGACATGTAGAAAATTCACTCTAAATTATTTAGAACTGTGGCAACTCTTAAAGTTGCATTGGGACAGAGTGGTGAGGAGCTTCCCTGCTGATGTTGCTATCCTGGTTCAGCAGAACAGCAGCTCTGGAACAGAGTACTGCTTGGAGTTACTCCCCCTTCCCTTTCCCACTCTCATTCTAGGTGGGAAGTGGGTAGCTGTGGCTATGCAAACCACATGTGCTCACCTGTATGGAAGCTGCTACTGCTTAGATCTTGGTTGAAAGCAAACCAATGCTCTGGGGAAGGTCAAGGCTAATCACTTTATCCTCTTGCTTAATGTACGTGGTATAGATACTCAAACCCGTTTGTGCTCAAACCTGAGTGCACTGGGCTCCCAAATACACTTAAATGTTGCATGGGCAAATACGATAATAGCACCTTATTGGTTACCTCAAAAGATATCCTAGCTTTAGGCATTGTTGATTGCAGACTTGCACAATCTGTGGACTAAATTCTGGCTGGAATGTTAAAGATTTCTCTTGTGTGAAGAATCTTCTTACACAGCCAAGATGAGGGGAGGGCAGTGTGTTTTCACAGTGCTGACCTTGGCCATGATGGGAGATCCTAGATTTTACTCAGTATATATTGGTGCTTTTAGTTGATAACTTATTTGTGTTTAGGTACTACAAGAAATAATTTTGAAGGGAAAAAGGTGATTCATTTAGAGTATGAAGCATATACTTCAATGGCAGAGACTGAAATAAAGAAAATCTGCACAGATGTTAGAAAGAAATGGCCATCAGTCAAACACATTGCAGTACACCATAGACTTGGGTATGTATGGTCAGACCCCATCCTTCTAAAAGTTGAATGTTAATCCTTGGCTGGTGCTTGGCTGTGCTTACGTACCTGCAGGATGTGCAGGAGTCTATATAATCTGTAATGCAGCAAAGCTTGCTGCAGGATCAACCTCTCACTGCACAACTAAGTTTCAGAAATCTAGTTTTTGGCTTTTCAAAAAGTGTATACTGGTAATGTTTGCTGGAATCTGGGTTAAGCCTACTTGAACTTTGATACTGATGTGCTGGTTTGAAAGTGAGGAGAAGGGCTGGTGATTTCCTTGCAGGGAAGGGCAAGGTTGTTTTTTTTAAGGCACTTCTTTTTTTGTGTCTTCTCTTTTCTCTTGAAGTGCTTTAGAATGTCAGTTTATTTTTGTCAAATTTAAGTCAAATTATGCCACAGGAAGCCTAAAAGCTTCCTATGAATAAGGGGGTGGGAATGGGAATTGCTAACCATGCTGGTAGGAAAACTTCCAGTCTCTGAATCTTGGAGGTCCATCTTTTGTTGGGTTTAAAACATGGAATGCTAGTCTCTGACATATTCCTGAGATTTTTCTGTTCATCAGATTTCTCAGTGAAATTAGCAGGGCTTGGGGTGTGTGTTGCAAGTGCCAACTTGTTTTACTCTCACCAGGAGTAACTTAGGAGGTGATCACAAAGGCTGGGAAGCAGCTTTTGGGAATACTGCCATTGTGAAGAGTAAGACAAACCCTGTGCTACCTCTTAACTCATTTTGGTACATATAGCGTGCCAAATGAAAAACTTTATAATTTTGAAATTGGAATTTGTCAAAAATTATTTTTTTGTGCAAAATCCTTATAATCTGAGGTGCTTTATTTCTTTTTTTCACATATTTGTTTCCAAACTGAGATGATTTCTCAGCCTTTCAGGTAAGTACTGGCCATTCCTGTCTTGTTACTATTAATCAACCAGCTTCCAGTGAGTATCCTATGCATTTTTATAAGTTAGCAGTTTCCCCCTCTAATTCCATAAACTTTATAAAGAAAGAAAGAAAAGAAAAAAGACTATGGCTGGTGGGTTTATTTATTCTAAAGCATGGAATTCTCCCATCTGGTATTAATTTTGGTTGTGGTTTTCTTTCCTTTTGAAAGTGTATAATCTTTTGGACATGGCCTAACACTTGCTCAGTATGAATGAGTCAGGAGAGTGAGTGGCCAGAATATTGACGTGACACGGCCACAACTTTTAGCTAATGCTTACCATCAAGAGCAACTAAAAGTGCTGTTGTTTCTTTTTCTCCGTAGCTTGGTTCCAATAACTGAAGCAAGTGTAATTATTGCGGTCTCCTCTCCACACAGAGCAGAATCCCTTGAAGCTGTGAGGTACTGCATCAACACCTTAAAAGCATCCGTCCCAATATGGAAAAAGGTACATTTGGGCCAAGTTCGTTCTAGGATTGTTCCAGACTCTTAAACAGCTGGGCTGGAGGCTGCTATTGTTCTTAGGGAAGGGGCTGAAGCACGATGGGCAGCAGTTGCTGCTGGGGAGACACCTTTTTCTAGCACTAGTGGTTGTTCCGCTTACTGCTACCAGGCCCATTGGTGGCAGGAGGACACCCAGAAGGCCCTCCCTTGCCTATATATCCCAGCTCCTCTTACCCTTAAGAAGAGTTACCCTGCGTAGGCATCTGAAAAAGCCTTGAGTCAGCTTTGCTTTGAATGATGTTGCAGTTTACAAGTGAAAGTGGCAGCTCCGGTCTTTCTGTTTTCCCCTCATCCCTGTAACCTTAAGTAGGCACAGAGCATTAAGCAACAGTGCACATAAGCACAGCAACAGCACATAATGAAGGAATGTGCAGAGGTCCCAGAGCTAGTACGGGCACCCAGCAATGTGTGGAGAGACCAGCCTGAGTCTGGAAAGAGCCTTATTGCATAACCACAGTGTTGTGTGCAAGTAACGAGCATTACCTCTGCCTTCTCTCCACGGGAAATCCTGGCATATGGTAACAGGGTTGTTCTCTGAAGTACTGCTTGGTGCAAAATGTTTTCTTTTCCGATACCTATTTCAGGAGAACGGGGTTCTGTGGTCTCAGAAATAATAATCCAGGGTTCAAAGCCCTGCTGAATTTGGGACTGTTAACTGCTGGGTAGTAACTAATCTACTAGTCCCAAATGTGTCATACTTACTGTATTTTGAGCGTTGATGTCATTTTTTTCAGCATCAACATTTTATGTACACTTATTTCTACAAAAGATGTTAGAGTAGCACTGCATCACACAAAATGTTTGTTTCAGACATGAATGCTATATGCTTCTTGGCTTTTGCATCCTTTCTTCTAGATCTTTCCTGAAGTGGCTTTTACATAGGTGGGCCATCCTGAAGTTATTGGCGTTCAGGCTGCATTCAGCCCAAGGTTCAGTGGCTGCCCACATGGAAGGCCATATGTTCTAAGGATGCTGCCTTCTCTGCTTTCTTTTTGCCAGCTTATTGCTGTGTATTCCTGATGTGATCAGTAAATAATAGCCGGGTGGCTGTTGAGTTGTTTGGCCTGGCTTGCGGCTATGTATGAAGCAGACTCCCACAGTATTTCCCATTCTTTGTTTATGTTTGCAGGAGATTTATGAGGACGAATATTCTTGGAAAGAAAACAAGGAATGCTTTTGGGTAAATTCAAAAAAATAACTGTACTCTTTTAAAAATAAAATCTTACTGTTCCTAAGACTTCCTAAAATGCTGGTTTAACTTTGAATCTATATATGTTACAGAGAATCTGTATGTTTTTAGACAAGTTGTAATAGATATTTCAGTCTGAATAATTTAATTAGGACTGAATTAAATGAATGACTGATAGGGTTCTTAAGTGGTCTTGATTTTCCTTTAAAATCATCTCTTTATACTTTTTCATCTAGAGTCATTTTTTAAAACAATCGTCTCTAAAATTCCTGATTGCAAGAGTTTGATTCCTCTGTGTTATATATACTGCTTTAATGCCTTTATGTTGATAATCTGTGTTCATTGTCTGTATGGGATGGGAGGTCATAACAGGACAATTATGCTTTTTTTTTTAACCTTAAAAATATTCCTGAGTTTAATTTTGTATGAATGCAGAATCATTTTGCAAGCTTAACGCTATTTTGACATTGTTGTAACATGAAAGCTACTTGAAGTAGATTAAACATTTTGATACCGACAGAGGAGAAAATATAAACTATACCCCAGAGTTATTAATTTTTCAGTAGTGATTACTTTCTGGTAGCTGTGTCTCACAGAAATATTTTTACTGTGCAGCTGATATTACAAGTCCATTACATTAAAAAAATATGGACAAACCTTGTCTCAAAGTTAGATCTAATACTCCACCAGCAACAAACTTGTGTTAGCATTAGCACGCAAACCCTTAACTACATCATAGTGATGTCTAGATAGGATTAATTTTCAAGGAGCTTTTGTAACTATGTAATTCTATGGTGTGGCAGAAGAAAGCCAGCTTCTTTTACAAAGAGGCAACTCTAAGAATAAATGGCTTTAGTAGTTTGACTTTAGATGGGTTAGCATTTAAAGTCATCAGAATGTATTGGTTCTTCAAAGGACAATGAAATCTAGTATACTTCTTACAGTTTATATTCACATTTTAAACTTCTAGTACAGTTTTGTTACTATTATGAAACCTACCTAAAGAGGAAGTAAGCATGGACTTCCATTGAAAATCAGCTGCTTACCAAAGAAAGATCATTTCTTCATAGTATTATTCTGTGCCATGATAGTGTTTGGATGCTCAAAGCCCCATTGTGTACAGCATTTTTATTAATGTTGAGAGGCAGTTTTTACCTAATAATTATTACCAATGTAGACAAGATAGATATAAAGGATGGCAAATGAAAGAGGTAAGGAGAAATAAAATGATTTGCTCAAGCTCATATATTATTACATCATACAACACTTGGGCTTTAGCTGTATAATCTATTTAATTGTGTCTGTAGTGAAAATCTACAAACAGCTGTTTGCTGCACAAAATAAAACTTGAAAAATAGGCAATGATATCTACTCTCCCCAGTGTTATCTGTGAGTTCTAATATGTAGTGATGTCTGTTTTATCTGGATTAATTAAATCCTAGTGAAATACAAAACTTTAGGCAGGAGTATGGTTAAACTGTGCTTCTTACCTTGTGTACTGTCCCTCAATGGAAGTGAGAGATAGCTCCTCTGCAGGACAGCTGTTCCTTGCGTGCACACACATACGTAGCCTCCAAACCATGTGGGCCTTATTATCTAGGCAGAGCTGAGCAAGTTCAAGGTTGAATTTTCATTTGCTTTGGATGTTGGAGAGAAGCCCTCCGCTATTTGTATGTCATTTTTTCTGGGAATTGTACAGAATCCTGATTACAGATCACTTCCTCAACCTACTAATTCTTTTTGTTAAAGTAACTAATACAGACTGTTTCCTGTTTTTGGCATTCATTTTTCTACATTAACTTGTTTACTGTTACCATGCAGCTAATGAGTGTGCTAATTCCAAACAAATATATGTCTAATTTGCCTTGTCGTGGATGCTTTGTAAATGAAGTAAAACCTATGCAGTGCTTGTAAGCTAGTGCTGTGCTTTAATACAGAAAAACAGTGGTATTTAGAACAGCTAAATCATGCGTGGGACTTCAGATTCAGAGGCAATTCCTGTCTTTCACTAATGCTTGTCTAGTGCTGCAGTCTTGTAGAAGATTTATCCAGGGTGACCTTAAATGCACCTTCCCCATCAGCAATGCAGCTGGGAAGGAGGGTGCAGAAAAAAAAGAGAAGGAATAATAGTGTACTTCCCCACTGTGACCAGGAACAATGAATGGAAGAGATGTTGTACTGAGTCACAACTGAGTGTTACAATATGTGTACACTGCCATGGTCAAAACAATGAAATGTCATTTTGTGTCCCTAGCTGTGCATGAGGCAAGTACTGCTTTGTTCTGGAACAATGATGTATCAGGATTGTGTAACTTTGGGTTCTTCAGCTGGCATCTGAAAGAGAAATGGAAGAGCCCCCTCGGAGGGATGATGAGCATAATTAGAGGTAAAATGTGTATCTCAGAAATTTAAGTACAGACTCTGAGCTAGTTGTTGAGCCTTCTGTAGGGCTCTGTGCTCTGCTGGGCAAATGTTATCTTAAGAAAAGGCAAATTATTCTGTCCTAAGATAGCTGCCTAAGGCTATGCCTGGAGTGACCCAAAAGTGCTTCCAAATTTCCAGGCTGGGGGATGAACCCCAGCTGCTTCTCACTGTGTGTCAGGGAAGGATGTGGTTGAACATGTCCTGGTTTTCACACACACACACAAAACTAGGCTGCTGGTCAAAAAGTATCTTGTGTTCTGACAAGGTCTGTAAGCTGCCTGATGGGCAGCTGAGGAGCAATATAAAGTGCAGCCCTAGATTTCTGGGATATGTCTAGCAGTTTCTTTCTTTTGGCTATAGAGGAGCATAATCCCACCCATATAAGGCTCTTCCAGCTGTGTGACAGCAAGCTGCAGAGCCAGCAGCTCCAAGTGGAAGTAGGAGTCACTGGGAACAGCCACTGAAGACAGAGCGTAGATGTGTGATTTGTGTAGAGATAGGCAAGCCAAAGTGTATGGCAGGGATGGAAGTGGATGTCTGCAATGCTAGAATTTGTCCTTTTGAGCAAATGACTTGATGTTGACAGGCAGTATTTGGATACAGACTGTCGCTTTGGCTGGCAGAATGTCCACATATTAACATTGCCTAAGTCTGAATTTCCTGCTTCATAATATTTCGTTTTGTTCTTAAAAGGGGTTCAGACTGACACATAGTATGAAAGCATTAAGTGATGGAAGAGTATGGATTAACTGATGGAAGCCCCGAAATACATTTCGGGGGGGGAGGGGGGGGGGGCTGTGTTATAAGGAGCCTACCCAGGAGATGGCAGTAGAGAGACAACTGTGCCGGGCAGGGAGCTCCTGCTGCACAGGTCTCCTGAGTGGTCCAGCCTGTTTGCCTGGATTTGGGGTATGCTGGGAGATGCAGGCACTCACTTCTACTGTAACTCACGGAACTGTCACTGTTGCTCTCAGTAATGAAGCCGTTAAATTACTCAATTCTAAATTAGTCTACTCCTGGATTTTCTTTCAGCTCATTTTTCCTATAGCTGTTCAGGGAATTTGTAGCTTCACAGAAACATTTGTTTAATGTACTCGTCTGTCCTGTCAAAAACATAAGGAAGAAGAACTAGTAAAACTAACTATAAACAAAGTGTAATGAAAACAGATGCTAAACCTTCAAAAAAAAAAATAAAAAAAGAAAACTCAATTTTAAGCTGTTCCAGTAAGTAAGTGTTGTCCTGTGGAGTTACTTGAAGAATGTGAGCAAGCTTTTGTTACTCTGTCATATCCAAAGCTGGGGTGTAATGCAGACAAGTCCTTATATAAGGCAACTGGTTCTCAATTCTGCAAAAGGCTTAATCTTGCTGAAAGATAGAATTTTGTGCCTTAAGAGCAGGGTCATCTGTATTATGGAAACATTAAAGTTTCAAGTTGGAAAGTTTATCTACCACTAATAAAGTATGGAGGAGTTAAGAGGGAAAAAAGTAATCTCCACAAAAGTGTCTAGTTTTCAGGTGGTACTGTCATGACTGTCTGTTGTCTTCCCAGTCATAGCCAAATTCCTCCCTCCCCTCCTTTCCCACCCATCTCCCTTGGCACTGCTGCATTCTGCTTTTTCATCATGTGGTAGGAAATAGCCAGAGTTGTTGCCAGGAGATGCTACTATTGAGCAATTCTGTATATAACAAACTATTTGAGCAGAGGGCATGGGGCTGGCAGAATAGATGCAAGGGAAGTGAGATAACCACATGCGATTATATAAAGGCCTGGGCCTAGTGTGGTTTTATCATCGATGTGTTTGAACTCAGAGCTATCCACATACAGGTATTCTGCACTAATGTGAACTGACTTACTTATATTACAATATAACTTATTATTGGTGTTACACTCATGACGCTAACCTACAAAAATTTAAATGCAGCTTCTTTCTAAACCTAGCAGAGTCGTCATCTTAAAGTATTCAGTGTGTGCTAGTGGAACAAAAGCATATTTGGCGCCATTTTATGTTGTGCTTTTTCAGTACCATTTCTTTCCATCGAAGAGCTGTTCAAAAATAAATGACTCTATGTTCAGCAGTATTCTCGTTTTTATTATAGTAACGCTGTTAGGCCCTCAGGCAGGCACTAAACAGAGAGTCCCTGCTCCCGTGGAGCTTACACACTAGCTTTCAGAACTCTGTTTGATTATAAACTCTTTTGTACACCCCAAATCTACATAGTCTCATATGAAACTAACTCTGAGTTAGGACTTGATTCTAGTACTTCAAGAAGTCTGCAGCTAGATTCAAGACTAGAATCAGATCTATTTATAACTTGAGCTTGAAGGTAGTCCTGACTTCTCTTGCTGCAAGCACAGACAAAAGCACATGCTGAAGCCTGACATTTCAGAATATTATTTCATTTGTAACATGCTGTTTTAAAAAAAGTAAAACTAAAAAAAACAAACCTTGAACATAATACAAAATATACATCATATTTCCAGCATTATTTGCAGCTGTGCCAACTTGAAAGTGCAATAAACTCACCCATTACAAAAACTGAATTTGCCATTTAAGTATTAATCATAAAGAACAAATAAAACTACTAACCTTAAGTGGTTAGGTGATGGATACAAAACCTTACCCAGTGCTGTGCCTTCCCTTTATTTTGAGAACAGTATTGTTTCCAGGCAAGAGGGAAAGTTTTATTGTCTGGGACAAAATAAAACCCAGCGAAGACAAGTGAATTTAATCACTGCTGTCTACTTGATAAATTATTAAATTCTCCCCCAAAGTTGGGTGTAGGATACAGATTTATACCTGCCACTTGAGGCAGACGAGGAAAATCTGGCTGAATATCTACATTTCCTTGCAAGCAGCACCAGAAATGAAAGATGCTACCATTTGCTCCACTGTGAAATTCCCTCTCTGGCCTGGAGTGTATGACCTTAGTTATAGAGGAACTTCCCACACATATGGGTGTAGGGTTTTGCTTTTTTCCTCCTCAAGTTTATGCAAGAATTGAGGCAAGCAATTTTTTTTTATCTTTACTTTTAGAGCACTTGCTCTAAAACCCACTTATCTGGGTTGATAACTACAAATCAAGAGCTTATTATTGAAATTTACACAATTGCTACATTTCTTTATTTTTTAAAATAATTGTTTTGGCCACAGACTCAGCTGATGCGAACCATCTTGTTTGTTAGACAAACAAGATCAGAATCCAGGTCATTTTTCAGAATGTTTAAAAACCCTCAAAAACTAAAACATAACATTTCATAGATACAAATCCAAAACACACGTAAGATTACACTGAACACAGTCCAGGTGCCACTGTAAATGAAGCCATCGTTTACCAAAAAGGTGGTTGGCTCCTGACTGATTACTGATTAAGAAGATGATTGAATAAAACTTCTAAGCATGCTCAAGTCTCATTTCTGAAAAGCCCTTCAAAAATAATTTTAAAGGTGCCTAAGCATGATGAAGAACTACCTTTGGGAAGGCAAGGCTTGAGGTTCTAACTCAGGCATATTCAAATAAGTGAATCTCCTTGGAGTCAGAATCAATTTTCAGTGTGATCAGCCTACATAAAGACAACACACACATCTTCTCTCACAACAGGTTATTACTGCCAGCCATGAGAGTGAAAGGCAGACAAAAGACCAATTCTGTTAAGACTGTTACCTGTCTTAAGAGCAAGGGCCTTCCTGAGCCTGAGCTTACATTACAACAAAGGCAGTATAATAGCATGTGATGAATCTGAGGCGTTAGTAACCAACACAAAGTCACCCAAGTGTTGTGCAGTTAACAGAGCTCCATCCAGAGCAGTACAGTACTTTACTGTATAAAATGTATGCATCTTAAAGACATGGAGACATGGGACCCAATATAACAGGTAAGAAGGTCATACTGAGCTTTGTTCTGGAGAGCACTGAAATGCTGAAATGCAGTACACAATTTATAGAGCATAGATCTTCACTCTCCTCTGGCCTAACAGCAGCTTACTTTTTCGGTCATCATCCCCTGTAGTTCACTTCATGCACTTATACTTGCAAAAATCTTCCAGTACAAAACTAAAGGCAAAATCTTGTCTCTCTTCCCTATTTATGCCAAAAGCCAATCTGATGTCAGAGGGACTGCTAGTTTAAAGCTCCATGTAACAGTACTGATAGTGCTTCTCTAGATGATGTTTGAAAAACAGTCATAACAGTGCAGAGAATATGTTGTAAGTGGTTGTGAAATTCATATTTTCTTCTCAGAAAGACAGTATGCAGAAGGCAGTTACATTTATCATTTGACAATATTTTCCAAAAACAATATACTTCAGTAATTTAATTATGACCTTAGTGCAAGGAATATGGTGGTCTTCTGGAGCGAAATGCTCATCTGGTTGTCCTATTACACATGGATAGACATCTTCATACACAGTTCCCATTTTATAGTTTATAGATTAGTTAAGACAAAGGTTTGCTAGTGCAAATCATTTCTCTAAAACAATAAGGATGGAGCTAGTCAATGATATATTGAATTTTCTTCTCCCAGGCTGGAAACTCTATTCACCACACATTCATCATCAAGTTAATAGAAAATGTCCTTTACACATATGGTACTTGTCAACTGAATTATGAACTGATGCTTCCCACAATAATCTGAAATAAATTGCTCTGTTTCGCTCTGCAGTGGATCAGGAGAAGGGTTGCTGGCACAATATGTTACTGTAAACTCCGGACCTGCCAGTTCTAAGGGTTAAGTTTGTTTGAAAGGCAAAAATATACAAGAAAAGGCACTATAAATCATTTTCGAAAAAAAAAAACTGTCCTGCAGTTACTCTTACAATAGAGTAGAATTTGTAAAATATTTTCATCTATAAAAAAGACAGTTTCATTAAAAAAATGTTTAAATGTTATTAAACTTTAAGGCACTCCTGCTGAAGAATTAATTGGATCATGACTACTGTTGGTAGCTCAGATGTCCTCTCTTTATTGCCATCACTCTGTACCTTCAGTCCTTGTCCTTTGTGAGTTCTGTAATTTCATCAATATCTTCTATATCCTGTGTCATTTTTTCGTACTGTCTCTTGAAGAAGCCAAGCTGTAAGTTTTAAAATAACATACCATGTCATATTAAAACTAGCTATCCGTTAGTATACTATTTTAATAGGATATTTACAAGAGCCATCTATTCAGTCATTTACAGTTACAATTCCTTAGTTGAGCTAACAGGATAGTGATAGAAAATGCAAATGTGCATGTGTGTACTCACAGTGTTTAATTTGTTGAACTTTCTTAATTCAATAAAGTGAAATGAGCTGGCATGTAAACTGCCTGGCACAACCAAATACCACAACAGAAGTTCTCTCTCTGTCAAAATGCAGCAGCCTGAAGACCTCTCCAGGCTGTCTTGGTGTGCCAGGGGGGTGTTTAAACACCAAAGCCCTGGCACACAGACACATTTTTCCCTCCCATTAAACCAGATATTCTTTTAAGCCACTTACTGCCTTAGCCTTTCTCTGTTCTCTTTTTTGTCTGTTCAGTGCTTATCTTCCCTCTCCTTGGTCTCCCCCAGTGATTTCTATTGCCCAGCCTGGGAGAGTGCAGAGTCCAGCTGGTGAGTTGTGGAGGTATGCAGGCAACGTCAGAAGACAGAAATGCCACTGTCTGTGTTTTTAGCCATTGGCAAGTCATTTAACACCTTCATGTGCCAATATCTATGGCCACTCATTTCAGTAAATTCTCTCTCAGAATTTTTAAAAGTACATCTATATGCTGCCTCCAGGGTGTAGTACCAATACAGTATTATTTTTACCACTAAACTGCATGTGCAGTTTTGTTCAGCATTAGAGAAAGATTCCAAAGAAAACAGCTCAAGTGCATTTATGAGGAAACATTATTTTCTGCTTTTTCTTTGCAAGAATATAAACTTACTTTCCATAAAACAGCAACCAATGCTAACAGCAAAAAGAGTCCAGCCAATATGCTGCCAATCACAACACCAACTGGTATTTCAGCTTTCTCATCAGGCTTCATTATTGTAACCGGGATCTGAAAGCAGAAAGATTTGTGTGTTATGGGTTAATGTTAATAGTGTTTAAAGTAAGTTTTGTAAACCAAATCCTTTACTGATCAAGAATAGCTGGGCCGTACACATTCCAGATAAAAAGGTTGCAGCTCTTACACTAGCGTCCACTGGTGTTCACAGGTACCCGTTTGCACCTCTGTAGCACACAGAATGCCTTGTAAGGATTAGAGTCCCTCGTCACTAATGGCCATACGCAGGTAGAGAAGCAGTAGCTTCCCATTAGTTTTCTGTCTCTTCAGTAAAAGGAATTCTTTCGGCGTTATCCCCATACTGCACAGACACGCTGTCACCAGATAAACTGGATGTGCTTAAACACAGACTACAGGCTGTGAACAAGATCATGCAGATCCACTATCTGCTCAAAACAGGCTTCCGCTATGTCAGCTGGGGAAAAACTACTTCAACTCACTGCTGTTAGTGTCTATTATCGGTGGTGGCCAGCTGTGATAAGGCAAACTAATCACAGAGTCCACGCACTATTGTATGCTCATGGTGGGTACTGACACTTCTGCCCTTCTGCCAGGCAGGTCCTCTGTCTCTTGCCTGCTCCTCTGACCTTCTTGGAAAGGCACTAGCAATTTGTTAGGTCCTCATTGCCCTTCATGTTTATGTGCGTTCTCCTGAGATAACTGCATGAAGTTGCAGCTTGATGTATGGGTGAAACAGAAATATTTCTAACACACTTATGCTTCCTGCTGGTCTGAAGAACTACATTCAATACCAGAGAGCTCCCATTAACAGAATATAGTGCCTGGAAATTAGTTTTCAGGTGTTACTCTATCTAGTTGCACTGGGTATGACCAACTAATATTGTTACATGTAGCATAGCTGCTCAAGGAGATATTGGCCTAAAACTTAGGAGCTGACAAATCTTTGGATTTAATTGTGGAACAACATTCATTTAGCATGAAGATATTTTTCCTTTCTGAAACATGATAAAAGAAGTCATGTCGGTTTACTTTCAGAGGGTTGCTTGCTCAGTGCATTTGTCTGGTGTAATTTAATCTCAAGTTTTCTGGGAAATTTGCACTGAACTGACATTTCAGTGATTTAAGTCGTTTCTGCTGGAAGGCTCTAATGTTGTGCTAGGTGTGGCCATATGTATTCATTTCACAGAGGCAAGCTTTGTGTATTTTTTAATAAAATGGCCATAATGATGATTATAGCAGGTTAACATATTGTCCTCCAGCTGGCAATGCTTTCTAACTTGGAAAAAAATCTGAAAGCTCTTACGCAAAAATATCTAAGCAGCTTCTCCACATAGCATCACAAGATAGTATCAATTCATTTGGCTACACTGCAATACAGCTCATCCAAATTAGAAGAGCCAACATCATATGAGTGTGCAGCTTGTCTAGTAATATTTTTTCTATCAGATTAACAGTGAAGTGGCATTATTTGAGAGGTAATTCTATGCCTAACATAGTTATGACCAAATGTCTTCCTTAAAGTCAAACTCTGGTCAGTAAGACCCCATGGCTGTAATTCATCTCATCTAATACTATATCTATATAATCTATACATGCTGTATCTATGTATGCAATCTATATATATGCTATAAATATAGACACTGGCTTCCAGCAGAGAGGAAGAGACACTTTTAGAGCATAATTCCCCTTGCCTATTTTTAGCATCATCTTTAAGATGAGATGAATTGCTTCCTATTGCTGATTCTACTGATTAGGGTTTATAGGAGGGCTAACTCAGATGTGAATGACTAATGTAGGTATCAGGCTGGATGAATGCTACCACTCCAGCTGATTGTCTGGAACACTGCAAGTAGGCAGACCCAGAACTGCTACTGCACTGTCCTTTGCCCAAGAAAGTTATAAGAGGCAAAGAGTGGATATGATTTCTGCCCTGGCCAGAAGAAAATGCAGTGCTGGGTACTGACTCCATTGCCAAAGTGCAAAAGGAAACTATCTGCCCTGAGTGCAGTGATGCACTGCCCTTCACCAGGGGGTAAATTTGCCGTGACACTCCAAATATTTACGGGGCTTTTACAGGGTTATCACGGAAGAATCAGTCTGTAGACTTTATCAAAATACATTTTGTTGTTTATGAGCTCTGCAGACATCTTTGGGGTCTCCTCAACTGCTGCCTCAGAACTGTAAAAGTCCCAGCTGCAGATGTTTCAATGGCTGATTAAAGAATTGCTTTTTACTTGTTAACTGTCAATTTAATCAGTCATTTGAAAGGTTTAATTCTAGTTCTCCTGAAATCACCAACAGAACTGCTAATACTGTAAAAATTGGCACTACCATGGTACAGCTGTGGAATAATGTCCAGTAGTAGATGGTTCATAAGCTACCTAAAAGGCCTGTAGAATTACTTAGAATATTTGAATGGTGTATAAAGTAGTTTCATCTCCTAGTAGAATAAAGTCATGTCATAAAGCTCAGGGCTCTCACCACACTTCCAAATACGGTCATGTTATTCTTCTGCAAAATCATTGGATTTTTTTTCAGAATTTCAAATATATTCCCTTTACTTCTTCAGGAATTGGAGATTTCTCTGAATACAAATGGGCTATTTAGAGATTCTTTACAAAAATGGAATGACCCATGAGAAAATAATGGTAAAAAAAGTATTGAATTATGGCCTTATTTCTACTTTGAGATAGGTCAATCAGTAATTTCTCTTTTACACATTTAATTGAATTTTCCATTGCCTATGCCACAGCCATGCTATACTTACAGATACTTGACTCCCTTACTAAGTTGCAGTTTGGTCTTCAAAGGCCTTAATTATATTCCTATAATCTAAATGCTGTTATGCAAATTGAATTTGAGAATGTTCAAGGCCTTGTTCAAGAGAACAAGGATTTTTTTTGATTACAGTAGCATCATAGTAGAAAAGTATTTTTTGAGTGCTATTTATGTTTGTATTTTAGTTGATGGAATCCTTCGGAGAAGGACTCCAAACTAACAAAGTGGTGCTTTAGTAACTTTTCCTGAGATTACCTGCCCTATATTGTCCATATTACTGCCATTCCATATTCAAAAATACTCCACAATGTTTTACAATGAGATTAAGTACATTTGCCAGACAGCTGTGCCAAGTATCTGTTTACAACTATCAAACCAAATACACTTCCACAAATAAGATGATTAATCAGATTTGCTGAAGTATTTACTGGAGCTCATTTACCTAGGGCACTTAATTCTTTTGCAGAAAGAAGTCTAATTTTTGATCTTTTTTTAAGAAGAGAAAGTTAAGTGAATTTCAGAAGATTTTAATTGAGTTTTGTTCAGTTTTACAATCTATTTGAGATCTGCAGATTTAATTTCAGCCAACTGTTGTTGTATATACAGGACTTAGATAAAAATATTTTATTATCTTAAAGGAGGTTGTATATAACTGTGACACGTTAGTTCAACACATTCAAACGTTATCAGTGTGTAATTTGCTATATATTTCTCAGTGACACTGAATATTAAACATTATCATTTTAATACACTAAAAGATAGAGAAGTTAAATATCTGCTTATCCATCACTTACAGTTAGGGCATTCTCTCCAATTATAAATAGCTTAGGGTTATGCGTATCAATTTCTGCCTCTGCTGAAAGTTGTAATGTCTGGAAAGTTGACTGAAAAAGAAGTTAAAAAAAAAAAAAAACAAAAAAAGCAAAAACTGTGAAGCTCTATTAAAAGGCAAATCAAACAGAACATAGGTATCCTAAAAAAATTATCCTGTATTGAAATGAAGCTTTTAGAACTCGAGAGAAAAAAAAAAAGCACAGCATTGAGAAGATTAAAATGATCTTTCTTTTTAATTGTCCTGAGCTACTGTTTCTATGAAAGCAACAATGTATCAGTAATTCAGATTTAATTTCACTGTTTTTACTCATTAGCAATGAAATTTAGGAACTAGCTCCTCTTTATCATATAGTTCAAGCAAAACAGAAGAATTTGATTATATATACATTTTTAAAGTTATTTCAAAGCTTTCAATGCTGTTAACTGTGAAGGGAAAAAAAAGAAAAAAAAGAAAAAAAAACAGTGAGAAAGAGAGAAACAGCCCAGTGGCAAAAGACAGATGGAGACATAGCCCTGGCCTTGGAAGGAAACGGAGTCTGAAAGTTCTTTCCCTTCTTCCCCCCTCACCTCTCTCCAACGATTCTCTGGTTTTCCCCATTTAGTTTTTCCTATCACTATCTGTTCCTCTCCACTGTTCAAGTTCTGACATCGCTCCCTCAAATTAAGGAAGAAGAGAAAAAAAAAAAAAATCTAAGCCAATTCCCATTTAGAAAGGGACCCTGTGCCAGCTACCACTTCCTTCTGCGCCTCTCTCCAAGGCAGCGGAGCACAGCTGTGCTCGTGCTGCCAGCTTAGCCCCGCTGTTCGCCGTGCGACACTCCCACGCGCCGCAGCCACAGATGCCCGTTTCCTAGAATACCACAGGAAACATCTTGAAGTCCGCGGGGGAACGCGAGCAGCGCTGCCAGCGTCACAAACAGTACCGGAGAAGCCGTCCCAGAGGCAGTGAACGCTCTGTCCCTTTGCGTCCTCAATCATCTCTCTGCAGTTGGTTCTAATAAACCTACAAACCCTGGCAGGGCCAGACATGGCTCACTTGACAGAGGGAACATGAGCTACTTTTGAGTCTGCAGCAGCCGACGTGCTGGACCGACCGCCCTTGCAGTGCACAGTTGTACGCCTACACGGTGGCCATCTGTTCAAATATTCTGTCCTGGGCTGCTAGGTATTTAGAGACTCGCCTGATCAGTATTCAAAGTACTCTTAATACCTAAACCCATCTTTCTTTGCTTTGTTCTGCAAGTACCAGCAAGTCTGCTGACCTCTTCTTAGACAAGGACTGACTGCCATTAAATAAAAAAGCTAATGACAGGCACTGTTGGGTGCCTGCAAGGTTGTCTAAACATTGACCATTAAATAGAAACCAACAAAATGGGAGGTAAGAAGAAACTTGTGACATGTAATCTTCCCATTTGCCAGTGGTAAACAAATTATTTCCAGGCAATTTTTGCAAAAGTGGCAACCTTTTATTCAGATCTCTGCCTTCTGTGTACCTGTCAGCACTTGCCCCATGTTCTTGATCCAACTGATTTGAAAAATACTTTAAAGACAGACAGATGCTTTCCTTCCGACACTAGCATAAGTATATTGCATTTTCAAACTGACCTTTTCCTTTTTAAAAGCAGGACACTGAACCTGACAACCCTGCTGTTAAATGTCAATACCTAGTTGTAAGATTTGGCAGACAGACTACTGAGACTGCGTCATGTTCCCGATGCTCTAGACAAACCCAGGACTCTAAGACAGTTTGGTCGGTTGCCTAGCTGGGAGGCAAACATGGTCTCATTTCAAAAGTCTGGTAATTCATGATAAATTACATCCTGGAGGACACAAGGTGATTTAAAATGGGACAGTCAAGATATTATTGAAGGATACTTCTAAGCATCCTACAGGATGTTCTTTAAGCAAGGACACCAACCCTAATAAAAACAGCAAAACCAGTACGAAAAATTTCTACACCTTGTCTAACAAATATAGCTGGCACCACTAACAAGCTTTTGATATTTTGATATGACTTAAAATGATCCCTATGTAGGCTATGACGTTCAAAAGCTAAAAGCAACATTATTTTCCAGACTATGACAAAACTGTACTGCTTTCCCACATGCAGTTTTGTGGAAACTGTTGTTTCTGGCCCCTCGGATGAATTAAACAGTCACAGCACAGTTTTTTTTGTTGCTGTTTTGTTTTTTTCCCCCAGCTATGAAGATCTGCATTATCTCAGCATTTTCTTAGGTTATGCAGACACACTACTTATTTTACTTTTAGATCAAAGTTTTCAATCTGAAAAAACAGACACATTAATGTAAAGGAAAGGACAGTCTTCCTATATGGAAAAGGTTTCTTTACCTAAGTTTCAAAAATGTCAGAATCTGCGAAATATTTGGATATTGCTTTGTTCATGAAAATGTGGTTGATACTCACAGCAGCAAAGGTTCCATTCCAGATTCTGGTGGACACATTCATGAAATACTCCCCCTTCAGCATAAGGTCTTCCAGTTTGCATGTAATGGTACTGCACTTTGCATTCTTACAGTTCTTCCAGTGAAAACAGCAGAGAGAGGCAACAGTATGCATTAAAAATACACTTTAACAAATCTTCTTTTAATGATCAGATTTCTTACCCTGGCCTTTGTGTGCATACAGATTAAGTACTTGCAAGCTGTGAACAGTGAACAAAGACCCTTCCTTCCCATTAAGGCAGATGCAGTATGTTTGGAAAAATACACAGGCTCCACTGCTGCACAGTTAGCAAGGAACACCACCACAGCGCTCCCCACGGGTACAGCAGTGGGCTCATAAGGGTCAGATTTGTGCCCCTATCCTCCTGCACTACAGTGCTCATTCTTACTCACCAGTTCTTTGGATGCTCTGAAGTTCTCTTTCTTGAAAGATGCAGAATAAGGTCTTTTTCCTATTTGCAGTGGATTTATCTGAGCTTGACAGGTAACACCTCTGGCCTAGAAGAGATGGCAGGAATTAAATTACATGACATCATACTCAGGAGTTATCATATCGTAGTAATATCTATTTCTGTGACCAGATGTTGACAGCCACTGCTGGCTGTTGGAGGCTAGATTGTGAATTATACAGTACTGGATACTTTTGGAAAATAAGAGACTGAATGTGCTTTAGATCAGAATTAAACTGCTCTTATGGTTATTTTTTTTCTCTGAGTGAACTGAAAATCTTCTCCTAATTTAAAAATTTCATTTTTACTGTACCCTTCTCAAGAACTTTGAAAAGGACCTAGGTGAAGAGTTCCATGGTCATATGAAAAGTCAGCTGTGGACTCTAAAGATAATCCACTTCTTACTAGATACTAGAGTAGTGTACTGCTGTCTTGATCGTCCTCCCTCTTCCCTTTGTGAAGATGGGAAGAGAAGAAAGGTCAGAGATTCTCTGAACCTCAACCATACTATGAAGGAAATAATTGATGTACATGGTGCTGGTTAAACTCCCCCAAAAATAGCCGTTTATGTAATTAAGTCCTTCACCTGATCTGTGCCAACTGCTGTTACATACATCACTGGATTGTCTTTGTTGGTCCATTCTGGAAGACGGATTTTCACAGTTGCCATCTTTACTGGAATACTTCCTGTTGTTACCTGCGAAAGCAAATAATTCATAATTAGTTCAGGTAGTTACACTCACATAAGTAAGAATCGTTTTGTATAGCAAGCAAATCATAAATCCAGGATGATTAAGAAAGAAATGGATTCCTTTTGCAACAGTCTTTTTTGTATTAGTACACTTACTGAAGCAGTAATTGCATTATACCAATGCTACAGCAAAAAGTACACTATATTGTTTCAGGTCCCAGGCTATTTCCTTACCAGCTCTTATTAACTGCATGAAAGACTTTTTTGAAAACTAAATATTCTGCTACAGCCAAAATGCCTATTATTTAGTCCTTTAGCATAGCAGTTACGTAAAATGTAGATTTGATTGGATATAATTAAAGCTTCCCCCAATATTTTTATGAGTTATGTAATAAATGCTGTGATCATTCTAGTTCTTGCATCTGGTTTGAGCATTTAACCCTTAGCCAAACTTCAAATTTCAAAGTCCAAGTCTGAGAAGATTTATTTTATCAAGTCAGCAGAAAACAAATATGCACTGCGAATAGTTGGCCTAAAGTTAAGCATTAACCATCCTGTAAAGATGTAAACAGTGCCTGCACTTGGCCAATCCTTCCCCGACTCCACTCACGTGCAGGAAGTACAGATTTCATCCTTAAGCCCATAAAGACTGTGAGCATCCATCCCTCAGCTGTTCAACTGTTTGGCTGATTCATAAAGCATCAAAATCAGACAGTGAAATCAAGAATGTTTTGTTCAACCGCTTTTGGGAGCAGGCTACGAGAAGGAGGTAAGGCAGCTTCTAGAACTAGAACCAGAAACTTTTACTAACCTTAACTGAGAAGTTGAACGTGGGGCCAATTTCTCCAAAATTATTCACAGTGGAAGGAATGTTATGATCAGAGTACACTTCATAGAAGTTGATGTTGGCAAGCCTAGTTAACAACCATAAAACAACACATTTCACCTTGGCAGCTGCTATCAAAACACACATAACTGGATGCATTTTGGTTTGTCATAAGGTAGTTAAAAACAGAGGTCAGAGATAAAATCAGAAGAAAAAATCACTCGCTTGTAATGCTGTTTGAATGTTATAAAGTTGGTTAAGAAAATACCCTGTGCACTGAAGCCCAAAGCCCGAGTGAGGATGTGAATGTGGGCTAGCAGGGCTGCGCTGCGCTGCGCGAGAGGGACGACTCCGCGCAGCCTCCTGCACCCCTCTGTGCCTCAGCGTGGTATTGCAAGCTCCTGTCTGACTGCAGCAGCTACTTTCTGCCTTGCTGTGGTCTCCCTCCTCATTAAGAGCTCCCCCCCGCCCGGGACAGCCCCCGCTCGCTGCATCTATAACAACAAATAGGAACAGGTCCCGAGGAAACCCCGGGCTTAGTGCCAAATGCCACAGACTGGCTTGTTTCTGTGTTGCCTAGGTGCCAAAACACACACGGCACCCTGCTTGTGGTGCACGCTACCGATCACGTGGTCCTCTCATCTCCTCTGGGCCGCTTTCTTTATTGTTTATGTTTCTTTTTGTTCAAGATTTCCAAAGAAAAGTGAGGGCTGTTGCAACCCACCGTGGTAGCTCTTAAGGATGTATAATGGCAGGATGCAGTAGGAGGGTCTGTGGATGCTAGAGGAGGCACAGCCAGCTGGGACAGTGCTCAAATACAACAAAAGCATCCCTGTGTGGTACATCACATCCACACTGCTCCTTGTGAGCAGCTCTTCCAGTGCGCAATCCCAAGAACTGCTTTTTTATCCTAGAGGAGGCTAATTTGAGCAGTCTAAAACCATGCCAGGCAGTGAGTTAAGGAGGAGCATGGACAATCATGACTCCATTACATCAGCCCATCCTGCAGCACAAGGCACAAATCCTTCTCATTTATCCCTCCCCATTTAATCTGGGTAACATCCGTGCATACAATTGCAAAACAACATATGCAGTCTCACAGAGGTACTTCCTCATCAACTGGTGTTCCTCCATACTGCATCTGGGATCCTTTTCAATTCTCCATATTTTCTCCCATGGGAAAAGAAAGAAAGGGCTTCTTTACAATGACTTCCAGAAAAGCCATCTGAAGCATTTTCTGTGTCCTCACTGCTCAAATCTCCAGTCCTTCCCACACCTATTATCCGCTTCCTTGTCCTTGCAGAAGTCATTGACAAGACTGACTCCCACAAGCTAATGATAAGGCTGACTTCCACCTCTTTTCCTGGGAGCTTACAATAGGAGAGTCTCCTTATAAAAGTCGCTCTTTAGGAAGACAACACAGTTTTCTCAATCTCATCTTCTAAAAGGTTTCCTCTTGGCTAAATTATCTGCCTCCAGAAGGAACCATGAGAAGCTGACCGAGTTCTTCATCTCCAGATAGATATTTCCTACGTGGAGGACAAGGTCAAGGACAAAGGATAGAAGGCAGCCATTTAAAATTATACCTTGGCTTAATATGTATTTCCCTTAGTTCTTTCAAGCTGACTGATCTCCAGGAATCCAGGTCCTTTTGTGGCTGCAGTGGTTCCTTCACGTCTTGACTTGTACATGAAATTTCATTTTCTCTTACTTCAGGAGATACACCTGAATTCTAAATGCTGTTTTTCTTTGAGTAACTCTTTTATAGACTCCTTGCGTGGCCTTCTCTGAAGCAATGAGTTTATACTGGCATTTCTCAGCTAATTAAATTTGCAGATTCAAGTGTGTATCATCCAGTTTTCTTAGGAGGCTGCTGTGATAGCCACCTAGCTAGATGCTTCTGTATCTCTATGCCACTTCTAACTTTAGTAACAAACACTCTAATTCTGCTGAAGCCTCATGCAACTTTCTCAGTGAATTGAAAGAACTTGCGTTGCTGACCCAAATGTACGCTTGCGAGCCATTAAAACAATCTGAAAAATGCTACACAACTCCGGAATTGGTGCACCTGCGTGACATGAATCCAGGGCCTCACAGTATTTTGGAACAGCTGCTGCAAAGCAGATTATTAAACTCAGCATCTTTACTGGCGGCCACATTCCAATTCAGGTCTTTGCATGCAGCCTACATTTTCATGTGGTTATGGTAGCCTTTGAACATTCATTCCCCAAATCCATTGTTGTCATTCATTTTTAAGCAGGTTCCTCTTTATACATCCAACAGTTACGCCTCCATTTCTGTCCATCTTTGAATAATTGCTGTTTATTTTCTATCAGATTGGATTTATAAATTTTGGAATGCTTTGGCATTTCTTCACCAACAGTTGGTGACCAAGTGCATGAAATATAACTACATATAGTTTATCCTAGAACTTCAGTAATTTGGAAAGATAAACAAATCTTTTCTTGATAAAAAGTAAAATAACATATGTTATCTGAAAGTCAAACCAGTATTTCTGCTTCAGTTCTAATTTAGCTTAAACTGTAACTGAAATTACTCATTTGGAACAGTAACAGACTGATTACTCCTCCAGTGCATCCCAAATGACTGGGAGTTTCAAGGGCTGAAGAGAAAAGATTTCTAGGGCATGAAATGAAGGTCAGTCTTCCAGGGATTTCTGTCCGTCTCTCTTCTTCCCCACCTCGCTGGCTCTCCTTACAAAGTGCCCTTCTCAGGCGTAAAGGGCTCCTCAGGCAACAGTGCAGTCTAACCTCTCGGGGATGAGAAAAGGATGATGCCGGAAGGCAAAGGAGTAAGCGTGAGCCGGAGGCTGCAGGGAGGGTGGGAAAGCGGAGCTTGCTGCTCCTGCCGCCACGAGAGGCGGAACAGGGATAGAAAGGGGAGGGTGCAGCAAAGGTGAATCCTCCCCATATGCCACCTCAGGTTTCAGTTCAAATAATTACTTCAAACTACTAACAAGCATTCATGGTTTTGGTTCAGGTTCAGCAGAGATGTCAATAAAAATGTTTTCTTTTTCATTTCCTTACTGAGAAAGTAATAGTTAGAACTGGGGCTTTTTTTCTTTTTTGTTCAGTTCAGCTTCAGATTTGATCTAACTTTACTACATTTTGGCCTAGAGGCCCGCCCTGATATAGCATGTATCTTGATTATATTATCAAAACCACAAGTACTGTTTTTTTTTTTATATAGCCTCTATTCATGTGAGCATCTGATCTGCTATAACAGTTATGCACATGGATCCATAATTGCTTCATACACATTCGGTAATTCTTTAAATGCAACTTTAGTGGAAAAGCATAAATTTCCACTACTACTGATGAAGCGGGAATTTCTTATAACTTCCAGAATAAAAACACATTTTCATTATTTTTTTCAGTAGTCTTTCAGAGGCTATTGCTATATTCAAATGCCTTTTAAAAATGACAGTGACTCCTTTTGTTATTCAGCGTACCTTGTGAAGTGGATTTCTGCATCATACCGCAAAGGAATTGATAAACTGACCTCGTTGTCCAAGTCTTGCTCCTCCTTACTTTCACTGTTCACCAAAACAAATTTAAGTCATATGTTATAAAATTATTTGATATAAATTAGAACACTAATAACTAACTTTCTTTCATGTAATAATATAGGTTACCTTAATGCACGAAAACCTAGACTTGCCATATTCTGAAGATTTTTCAGGTTAAAATCAAAACTAATATCAAAAGATACCTACAGAAGAGACGAGGAACAGACAATGAATGAGTTTATATTAAAACATGAAAGGTACTTACAAACAGAAACATAATTATATGTGCAAAGATCTGGAATTGCCCTGTGCAACTGGCCAATTTCTGTGTACTATTTCTCTATATCTCTAATGCTATAGAATTGCTTTGTTCTCACTTCCACCTAAAAACTGACATTGTTACATAAACATTAGCTATGTGCACGTTTTCAACAGTGTGTAACTAGCTGCAAGCTGCAACAAAAGTTGGTCAGGGTTGTTTGCCTTACATGCTTTTAAGCACTGGTATTGCCACAAGCTTTGTTTTCATTCTTCTCTTCCATTCGTTCCAACAGGTCCACTGTGACTAGTGACATTAAAAATATAGACCAAACTAAATTTTCAGATCTAATTAGGTGTTTTGGTTTTACTTTCTTTTCCTCTGCAGAATGTCATGTTTCTGTTCTTTCTGTCAAGTTTCTTATTGCTCCAGTTGACTATGTTAGAGGCTGGAAGTCTGTTTCTGTTCTGCCCAAGAGGAATAAGAGATTAAGTTCCCTAAGACCATGGATATCCTGAGATTTATGCTATTTATGACAAAAAGGATTTATGATCCATCCTAGGGCTGTGTGGGCTGCCCCTCTCCTCTCAAGACAACCATATTTCCTTGCAGAGATTACATTCACAGAGCAGGGACGGGAGCTAACTCTGGGTTCAGTCAGCAGTAGGAGCTTGACTGCAGTTCTGCTGAGTTCCCGGGAGACTGTGGCATGCTGAGCTGCGGCTCTCAGCTTCTGCTCCGAGCTCTTATACTCCCAGAGTCACAGTTGCATCTGGGAGTTTAGGCATTTTGCAGGGATAGGGAGAAGTGTGCTTCACGGGATTTTTTTTCCCTTAATCTGGTAGGGGTCACTAAAGTTCAGCTCTTAGTTTGGTTCTTTTGATGTCTCTGAAAAGCAAAGGGAATTTAACTGCAGCTGAATCTAAGAAATCCTCACCAGCAATAAATGCAGATGGTGGGGAGGGCTATTTTGGGGGTATAATGCAAAGCTTACTGAATATACTAGCTGTACCTGTTGTCCTGTTCTGAAAACAGGATAGCTGATTTGGCAAATGACTGTAGTTTGAGCTGTGCCAGTCTGACAAGAAACTTCAGTCCCATCGCTCTGCAGAAGAAAGACAGAAAGGTCATTTTAATATCAGGTTTTGACAAAATAGACAGGAAATCCTCAGGTTTGTATTTTCAACAGAGAACCTATTACATTAAGGAGCAGTCCAAGTAGGTATCATGACAGCAATTCCCTCACCAGCTGGGTGGGGAAGAGAGGCAGAGGTTACAGTGAGACAAGCGAAAGGTAGGAAAAGGCTCAGTCCTGTGCACCTTCTTGTAGGCTGTAACGATCTCGTGAGATTGTCTGCTCGACAGTTTGCAGTACAGATCACCTATCGCATTAACTGTTACAGTGTTTTCTTACAGCATTTTTACAGAACTTTCATAGTCATTTTTACACAACATGATTCAGAGTTAAGTACTGTAACTGCAGATGCTAATGTGCAGTTAATGAACCTTTGTAGGAAAAATCTACAGTGCACAGGAGCTTATATACCACTTTACACAATACTGAGCATGTCATCATCTCACACCAAAGGAAAGACAAACTCAAAGGCTATAACCAGTTATCATCACATTGAAAAGAATTCATTAAAGTGTACTGTCTTTGTTAAAACACATCCCTACAAAACATTTACCGTTCATGAATTATGCCCTCCCCCCTGCCACGCACATTCTCAGCTTATGCATTTTTCCTGCTTTGAAGCAGGCACATTTTGGGGTAAAAGCTCCACTTGCATGCTTCTAAGCACAGGGCTTTTAGAGCAGAGGAAAACCCTAGCTCCAGTGTGGTCTTTTGACATAAATAAAATGAATAATTCTGCTGCAGAACATGATGGGGACGTAGAGGGGCACTCTCAGCGTTGTGTGGCGTACTTCTGCCAGTTCACTGCTAGGAAAATACTGCTCTTGGGTGGTGATGAATCCTCCCATTCCCTCTCTCCCTTCAATATAGGGATTGCTCTGGATTTCACTCTTAGTATTATCATGCACCGCTCCAGTAGCGGCCTCACAACACAGACCAGACACTGACGTCTGGATTTCATCCTACAAGAATTGTCCGGAAGCAACAGTTCAGATTAAAGATTTCCTGCATTCTCCAAAATAGTCTGCAAAATTCCTTTCTTCTCCTTTTCTAAGACAAATTAATTAGAAGACTAGCTTCTGGTATAGCAATAGAGCAATCACTTCAATCTGATCAACTGTCTAGCTGGAATACATGGCCTTGGCCGTAACACTGTTTCTAGATCCAAAGACTGTGCTCTAAAGCTGTATCCATGCTGCATGCTTGATTTATCATATATGAATTCCCTGTGGCACAGCAACTGCATTCAGATGTTGGGAGTCAAGCAGAAGATGAGGATGCCAAGTCCTAAAGTAAGGAAAAGATGACTGAAATACTGAGGTGAGGTCAAACTTGATGGATAGCCAACTTTTATGCTGAGCTGGCAGTGTCTCTCCTTGACCTAAATAAACTGATATACTGAAGGGAATAATTGTGGTATTTGAAGAAATAAATTGGGAGAGGTGTGTATATACATTCTGCTTGCCTGGGAAAGGCACTACTAGAAAAAAAAATCTTTTTTTCTAAAAAACTGGAAAATCAGTGGCAATAATTCAAACAATTAGGATGGGTATTTCCACATACTGGTAAAGAAGATGAAGCGAAAAACAAGTTGTCCGAAAATGTAGCCTGGATTCTGGTATTATATGCATTTTCCTTTTTATTTCTCAGTTTCACGTTGAATGTCAGCCTTCTGTTTTTGCTGCTGACAACAAACTGCTGTTTGCTGTTGGAAAATAAAGTTCAGTGTTGTAAACAAGGTACTAGAACAGCTGTGGAACATGAAAATGTATCATACTTCATTGACTGTAGCCAACAACGAATAACAAGCAAAGCACAATCTGTTTCGTAAATTCTACGCTCCTACATCCTCTGTTTTCTGAAGCCTTTGACATAAGAAATTCCATCATGGTATTTCTTAAAATTGGATTGAAATTAATGTTTTCTTAAAGTGAAGGATCCTGATTATGTATCATTAAAATTATTTTACTGAAGTTACAAAGGTTCTACCATAGCAGAAATGTTGGCACAGCATGGGCAGCTGGGTAGGATGGCAAGTCCAGGAAAAGGCAGCCTCATCACTCTGCATACTATAAATACATACATATATTTGTGCATGGATCTGGAAGATGTGCTGCCCCAGCAGCTTATCCCTACTCCTTAGTGGCACAGCCTGCTGCAGGCATCCCAACTGCTGCCTAAGGGAGGGACTGAAATGGCCACTTCGGGGGCTGCTGCTTCTCCCAGTGCTCTCCCTGTTACAACAGCAGCCAGACAGACATTACAGCTCCGTCCTCATGCCTACGCTATTAAAATCTGAGTTTGTCTACCTTGATGAAAACCTGCTGCTTACGTATTTGTGCTCTTGGCATACCTCTTTTTCCTTGATTATGGACATAAATACCATTTCTATTTCCCCTCCCTGCCTCCGCCAGCTAATTTGAAGTAGGTGTTGAACTGGAAAGACATTTTCATCCAGAAATTTATCCTGAGTCTATAGACAAGCCAACTTTTGAAAACTAACAAAATGTCCAACCCCAACAATTCCACTTATTCGTTTCTTACCTATCATCTGTCTTCTGTTGAACCTTAAGGACAAGATCACAGATACAAAGTTCATCTTCACCACAGTCTTTAATGAAAGGAATCTATGAAAAACAAAAACATTTCCTGAATGACAGGGCTCAATCTTAAGATACTACAGTCTGTAGATAACTTTAAACTTCTTTGATGGGAAGCATATTCTTGTTTTGCAGATAAGAAAATCCTGACAAGGGCATTAAAAGCTTTGACACATGAAGAGGTTAACACTGAGTAGCACGTCACTACATCTCAACTGATCTATAGTAATACCCCATATAGTAATAATGGGGTGTTCTTAACCCACAACAAATATGATGTAATTTAAGGGACTCTCTTTTATTGACTCATTTATTGTGGGTTAAATTAACCTTCATTCCTTCATCTTTACCATCGACTAGGAGTTCACATGAACAGTTATTTGGGCCCAGAGAGCATGTTTGTTATGCCATGCTGACTTGTGTATGTGTTCGTGCAATACAGAGGCACAAATGGAACAGGGAAATACACTCAGGCATATGTTTTCAGCTCAGTGACCTAACTAAAATATTTTTCAATTGCATGGGCTTCTTCAGTGCTTGTGGGGGACCACGTGTTATGTATCTGTATATAGCCATGTGTTTTTCAATAGTAAGACTATTTACTTACACTATAGGCCACAGATGCAGGAGAATATATATCAAGGACAGGACTAGAGCCAGGATTTGCAAGGCCAATGTCAATCCGCAAATTGAGTGAATTCACTGCATCAGAAGGTTCCTGTAAAACATGTGTTTAGATGATAGCTGGCAACATAGCAAGTAACACTGGTAAAATAATGTTTAATGTACTGTAAAGAAGAAATAACACTTCAGAGTTTCCTTTCGTTAAAAAAATAATTTGTAAGATTACCTACTTTGGCAATGCTGAAAGTTTTTAGTGCCATTTCTATGATAAAAGTCCTTTTTAAAGCATTCTTAGAAATGCTATTCATCACAATTACTTCTAGGACTAAGAAACAAACAGATTCTCTGAGGCTACAGAAGGTGGTCCTCAGAAGCAACCATCAGGTCACTTGTGTTTTCACCTGGCTGCATAAGTCAAACTCCTATTCCACTCTGCACTACTATCATGGACAGTAGCTAGGCCTCCGAACAACACTAAAAGGGAATACAGTTCATGTCTCCTCTCTTTCTTTGCACTGGATGCATTCTTTTCTAGCCCTACAGTTCATGGCTCCACCACAACACAAAATATGATCGAAATGTTCAAGATACTTGCCCTGATACTATTCAGGTATGTAGTGCAAAAAAGAAGAAGTTTCAAAGGGAGGAATGTAAAATTTTCCTATTTATTCATCTGGATGATTTGTACAAATTGCAAAGCGAAGCAGGAATTAAAGTACTCTTTCTAATTACCTGACATAACATCATGGAAAGGGCATACTGCAGCTCTCTGGGCTGCATTTGGTCTTTGGTTCTGGAAAAAGATGGAATTCTGATTCTTTTTATTTTTTCCAAACACAAACTGTACATACCATGGGCTATTATGCACCAGAAGCATGCCTCATGTTTTTAGGTTGAGATGAAATTTTGCGTGAATTTCTTAGTTCTTAAGGAAGAATCTACTCAGAGTGAAATTAGAATCTGCTGAAACTGTGGGCTCTGTGTTGGGTTGGACCTGAAACACATAATTATAGTGGCCTCTCTATCCTAAAAAACCTTGTGTCCTTTACTGAACAGGAAAGTTGTTATTAGTTTCTTTGAAATCAGAATCTTACTCTGCATTTTGCAGTTGTGGAGAATTTGAGAGAAGTAGATCACTAAGTAAATTCATCTTCCAGGTGCTCAACTTGTTATTCTGATCACTTTTTATGAAATGAAGCTGTCTGCAATTGCACTTACCTGTACACTGAAGATGTCATGAACGCAGCTCTCCTCAAGACGTACCACAAGGTCTCTCTGCATGTACCTTTCATTATTTTCTTTGAATAATCCTCTAGAAGTCACTCTAGAGGACTGGAGATCAGCATCCAGTGTTGCATTGTATCTTACAGCTACAAGAAGAATAACAGTATTTTTTTTTTCTGCTGAGTCTGACTGCCAGTGATCTCACTACTATAGTCAGTATTACAGAACAACCAAGCTTTCTAAACCACCTCAAGTATTTTACTTTTTCTGTAGCTTGCTAAATACAGAACATAATCAAAACGATAAATTTTTCTCTTGTGCTTTCCAAAGCAGTCAAACAGGCTTAAATCCTAAAGTAAGTTCTCATCCACAGAGAGTACATTAAACGGCAATCAATCCAGCTTGCTCTGCAGATGTCTGAGCCTGTAACTTGGGCAAGAAGCCAGTCAGCAGGGCCCGGATTATACCAGATAAAGAGGCCTTACAACCATATCCCTGAATTCTAAGGAGACTAGAAGGAATCTGCATCTTCTCCTCAATCACACAATAATTTCTGTCTTCTCTTCATGTTATGACTAATACACTGTGGAAATTCATTGTTATTTTATAGCTAACAGCCATGAGTTCCTAAAGGCACTGTATGGAGCACTGAAGGAGCCCAAGTAGTGTTACCGATGCTGTCTAGATTTTATTAAGTAGCTTCATGAGAGGCCAATGTTAGTCTCAGAAATACTTGGTGCTCTCCTGTCCTCTGTAAAGAAGAGCTTCTCCCTACTGGCATCTGCAGGGAGCTTATGGAAATTATTATTTTTTTTGAAGAGAAAAGTATGCAGCCTGCTGTTGCAGTTCACAAAGGCTCTGTCCCCAAGACTGGCATCTTCCAGAGAGATCCATTTACCCTTCCTGAAGTTTCTTGTGGTATCAGCAGAAGAAAAACTATGGAATTTGGTGAGTGGAGGATAAAGAAATATTAGCTTCTCACTAACGGTATTTCCTGGAGTTTGCAGGACAGTGAGGATATAGACTCCTGAATGTTATTAATCCCTCAATTTTCAAAGATTAATGAGACAGTGATGACAGTAGGTCTTAAAAATAATTTCTCAAGCACGTAAATTTTATACTGATCTCTCCTTTTCTTGAGATTCAGTCCAGTATTTCTTTTAAATTTCTGCTATTTATTTGAATAACGGCCTTTTGAAAAAATTAATATAAAACATGCCATTGAAATAATCTTACCCACTTGATTATTTCTCTTAGCAGGTCTAAATGTAGCCTCAAAACATATTTTGACAGTTATTTCTGTGTTCTTGTTCAGCAGACTGATTTTCTCAGGTTTAAATGAGGCAGTTATGGACACGTTTGCAATGCTTTGTGACCTGAAAAATATTTTAAAAAGACTATGTGTGATTTTTAAGAGCATTGTGTAACTTAGAAACCATTTTCTATCACCGGTAAATCTGTAAATGTAACATTAATTTTTATGGTTCCCCATGTAAACATTTTTATGCTACTGTTAGATTTATTTTCCTTTTCATTTATCTGTATTTGTTGTATAGAAGCTTTCAATACTGACAGTAAATAATTTATCATGTCAAATCAATGGATAATCAGTAACTTTATCCTAATGCCCTAATCCTTTTCTTCAGATAACAGAATGAAGCTGTTGCCCTTTTTTCCCCAACAAATACCCTTCCTATGCTTGCTTAGGGAAGTCACTGAGCTTCTCTGGAAAGGTGAAGAAGGGTTATTCTTCATTTTTAATTACTACTGTACTTTTTCAGAAAAACAACTTTTACGTAATTCATCAAGATTTTGAAGAACAGTTGCAAAGGAACCCAGCATGTAAACACAAACACTTTAATCAAAAGTGAAACTCATTAATCAGACCAAATGCTGGCGTGAAAGAGAAAAATGAGCATCCTCATTAATCAAATAGACATAATGCTGGTATTCCAAGCAGCATAATTTTCTTTAATGCAATTACCACTAGCACCTGCAGGAGTTCTTTTGGGGGTCAGAGCTCCAAACTGACCATTCATTTCTAATAATCTTGTTTTATGTTGGAATAAGTAGCAATTTAATAATGTTTTTCTTGTTCACAGTGGGAGCCTCAGGCGAGAAGAAGGGTGACAGATAGGAAAGCAAGCTGTGTTTTAAGTTAGCTCCACAGGGAAGCAGTAGAAAATTCACAGTGCAGGGAGCACAGGGTTTAGATTTTGTGAAGCTTCCTGAGTTTGTGAAACTACTCAAATTGCTCGGGCAAAAATGCAAACCCACACGCCAGAAAAGATGTTTTTTTGCCAGAAACGGATGCCAACACTCTTTCACTGCTCTGTATCCTTGCCCTCCGGGACAACTCTCTCACACAGACGAGTCTGTCAGCTAGCAAAAGTCACGCAGGCTGTGGGGGGGGCGTTTTCATGTGTTTCGGTAGACTCGGCTATCAGGATTGTACCTTGGCTGTTACATAACCCGCTGTGACAAATACCCCTGAGCAAGCTCCACTCCCTGCAGCCGCCCCGCGGCTCTGGACACACGTGCCTGCGCGGTGGCCAGCAGCGGCTTCTCCCAGCCTTGCCGGCCCTGCTGGATCCCACCTCAGCACCCGCCACCACCGAGCTTCACCCCCACACCCCGCGACTCCGCTCCTGAAATTGGCTTTCAGTGGTTTGACAATACATACTTTAAAGTTTTAGTCCAATGCTGTTTTTCAGCTAGCTACAATAATAGCAACTAGACAACACCTGTTGGCCCTGAACGCCTGGAATGAAAGAGCTTTTCGGTTTGTTTGTTTTGCTGTTTAATTAACTAAATGCTCATCTTGCATCTGAAACATGAAGTGCTGCCTTTCTAAAAGAGTTTACTAACCAAAGTAGAACCACGTTTCCATCAGCACCAACTGATACGTCAGTAATGTCATCGTCATCTAAGTCTCTATGGCCATCTACTGATCTTCCAAAGAATTGGAGCCGTTGTCCAAAAGCAGAATCTAATCCTAAAATTTTCTGGAAAAGAGAGTTCGATTACTGAGTTGACACAAGAGCACCTGAGCTTCCAGATAGCAGCCCAAGCAATGGATTTTTGCATATATTTCCTGTATATGGAATGTACTGTTTAAACAAAAGACTTTTGCAGATATTTTCTCAATTTTTTAAGCAATTTTTCCTCCCCTCTTACAGCATACACAGAAATAACTTTCCTGTCTTGTCTCTTGTCTTTACTTGTCAATTAATGAACTGCTATATGCCAACTAGTGTCTACTGGAAACTTTCCCATCCTACATTGAGCAACTCAGAAAGTAGGAAGTTTAACAGGACTTCTAAGAAATAATTTCTGCAACAGAAAGACTGCACAGAAAGTGACATTGAAATATAACTACTACATATAATACTGTATATTTATAATTTACAGAGCTCAGATTTATCTAACCTTCTTTGTTGTGCATCAGCCCTAAAAATAACAGCTGTCAAAAATGTACAGGAGATTAGTTCACTTCATACACAGGCACCAAAAAAATCTAACAGGCTCAGATGGAGCATGCTGCAAGTCACTCTTCCCTATACACTTCAGCTCTAAGCACCATAACGTCATTCAGGACTTGCTCACAGCACTAAGCTCCATACCATCAGTCAGGACATGCTGAGAGCTGAAATAAGGAGAGGTACAAAACTTGAAGTCATGAGAATAACCATATTTGTTTAAGAGGATGAAACAGTAGCCAATAAAAAGAAAGCAAACCCTTCGGTTGTCCTCTAGCAGATCTGAAGGCACTGAGCACAGCATTATGCAACCAAGTTATTTACCTGAGAATACTTGGTACGTATAGTCTTTTGATACCCATTGTAAATGTAAATTGCTCCAGAGTTTTGGCTTTCCAGTGGTGCACCTATCACAACATCATTAAAGCCATCTAAATCAATGTCTGCAAGTGTTGCGATCGCCGATCCAAAGCGAGTGTTTTCTAACCCTTGTGGGCCTTCCAAGAGTTCTTGTTGATCCAAAATTCCCTTTTTTAAAAAGAAAAAGTAAAAATACAACTGTCATTGCAGCAAATCAGACATAGGTGCAGTATCTGTGTATTGTTTTTTGGTTTTGTTTTTTTTTTTCCTAATACATTCCCCTTGGACTCTCAACTCTGAATTCCTTCCTCATTGTGTTGCCCATTCAGTTTGCATTATACCTCAGAATCTTGGCAAATATTACACTGTAGTAACAGCAAATATAACCATATGTATGAAGCTTAAATGCTCTCACTGTCCTCATCTGACTGTTCTGAAAATTTCACAATATATTGAAAAATACGGTTTCCAATTTTGGATTACCAGTTTTTATGCAGAGGGAATGGAAATTATGTAACTGGACATAATTCTTTGAAATAGAAATGGAATTTCCTAACTAAACTAATGCAAAAAACATGTGTTTCAAATGCTAAACTCCTGACCTCTCTAGTGCCAATGCAGAAAGGAAGTCTGGAGAGCTGTAGAGTTAAATAGTCACATTTATTAGTTTAAAATCAGCAAATATTGTTCTCATCTTTAACCTCAGTTATCACACTGTATTTAAAATTTTAGAAATATCAGCCAAGCTATTTATTCAAAATAACTAGAAAAGTATAATTTGTACAATGTAAGCAAGTTACACAAATCCATGTTTTTTTTTTGTTTTTTTTGTTTTTTTTTTTTAAGAAAAAATCATTCTTTCATTATTCTTAACATTTCATTTTAAATCTACATTTAACAAAGACTAAAACCTGTAAGGATAGTCTTCTTGTTCAGTTTCCAAAACAGAAGAAAAAAATCCTTGCTTCTTTTCTTCTGTGTTTTATGCCTAATGACACAGTCACAATGACCGATGTCTGTTGCCAACAGTAAAGCTTCCAGTACTTCTATCTACTCTGAAATTTCCCTAAATTGCAGTTTCATGTAGCTCTAGGATGATCTAGCACTGGGCTGCTGCTGAAAAAGGTGGTCCTTCCTCCCTCTCTATTTCATTGCAATTTACCTAGTAGAAATGCCATGTTCTCTTTTCTCTGATTGATTGCAGGTATTAATTTACTTCATATATTCTGATATCCATGATTATTTGCGAGACTGTTCAAAAGGTGCTGTAATGTTAACACAAATATGAAAACACCTACCGCAGGCCTGAATATAAAACACAGTCAGGCAGCATGAGACAAAATAACATGGCCTTGCCGACCAATCGAACAAGAGTAAGTGCAATCGTTTAGCACGAAAGTCTGCAAACAATGTGCTAGCACTTACTAGAACTATTTTTGGAACACTATTAGGTGTTGAACAAATTTGCCAAAATCAATTGGCAAACAATTAATTAGCAAAAGCATTAAGCTAAGCTTTTCAGAGAAGTGGTCAACCTTGTATTATATTTGTATAGTTTCTAGCACAGTGCCTAAACCCTATGCTGCTACTGTCTATGCTGCTAAATAAAAGGGATCAAGAACAGCAGACACTTGATCACTGATACTGTTTAGCTATTAGCTTGCTTAGTGGCTCCATTCTGGACTGCTCCAGCTGGCTTATTCCCAGGTTATATACACAAGTGGTTCTAGGGAAAGGCTGCCGCTTGCTGCTAGGAAGGAGAAGGGAGGAGACTGAACTGGGAAGGGCTCCATCCACAGGCCTCTAACCCCATCCTGTGTAGGCTTTACACCTATGGTAGGCTTTACCTATGTCCCTACTCTCCATCCCTAGGCAAAGCACATGCTCTGTTTCTCATTATAAAAGCACCACTCACATTACTTTAAGCACCTTGAACTGGAAAAAAAATAAACAAACAGGGCCTTAGGGTCATAGGAACATCACTTGAGACCCAGAAGAGATTGAGGGCCAAGGGCTTTGTGGTGTGCATGTGGCCAGTCTGCTTTGGCAGAAGCCAGCCATCACTCTCTGGTCTTCTGATTTAAGAGAACAGACAAGGCAGGTAAGTACTATTGCAGTTTGAAGTATTTTTTCTTGGCAAAACTTCAGTCCAGGGAACAAGAGCAAACCCCTTCAGCTCCAAGGAAAATACCTAAACTTCTACCAGGACTGATGGGGATGCAAGAACTCAGTTTCAGCACCACAATAGTTTCATTCCTACCTTTGTGATGGAAAACATGTATACTCTTCCTTCCTCTTTCTTCAGGTCATTCATAAACATTGGTGCACCTACAAGCAGCACATCTGTAACAGAATCTCTGTTAATGTCCACTGAACACACCACACTGCCAAAGTAGGAGCCAATCTGAAATCAATAATAAGAGAGTCATGTTTATATGTGGACTTTGTAAAGCAAGATATGTTAGCATCTGACCCTGCAAACTCTTACACACATAAACAGTCCAATACTAATAAATGAAACTGCTCATTGGAATGAAATTATTATATACTATCGTATAGCTTTTGAAGAATCATGCATCCTCTGTTTTTGTCCAGTACCTACAGCTGTATTTTTATCACTCAGCAAGAAGAATGCAAGCAGAGAACAGGAAATAGGAGATGTCCTTTTGTATTAAATTGTGCATATAAGTCTACCTGGCCTCTGATTTACTGTCTACTTTGCCTGATTAAAACAAAACAAAAAACAAAACCTTCTAAATTTTAGCCCTTTCTCAAATGGGGAAAGAGAATGAGCTTCCAAGTCTTGCTTTTAATGTCATCTACTTCACAACTTCCTGGTCACCGAGCCTCTGCCGATTAGAATTGTTGACAGAATGATACATTAAGTGGCTTCACATTCTATCTTTTATGCTAAATGAATGATTCCCTAAAAATATTGTTAAGAGTTAGTTAACCTCAGTGAAACCGTCTAGTTGCAGAGAAAAGTGCTCATAGGATTCTAAATGCTTCGCAAGAAATACGAATTTTCAAAACAAATGCATCACTGTTTACTCCTATGCTAAACTCTGCGATCAGAAACAGAATGTACTTGCCTGCTCGCCCCTCTGGGACTGCACAATTGTAATATTACCATGGCTGTCAACATCATAAACCACAACTCTGCCGGTATAGTTGGATCTTGGTGCACCAGCAACAAAATAGACAGAGTTTTGAGTTGAGAGAACAGCAACAGAATAACCTGGGGGAAGAAGCCAACACATAGCATGCGTGAGAGACCATTAAGTATAAATTATCATTTCATTATCCATAAAAGCTGAAAGGCTGAATCAACCTAGTGCATTAGTGGCAGAGGATAATACTTCCATGTCATGGCTAAGTTGCCACATACGCATCAGTCTTCTGGAGAGAAGAATGATACACCGATTGAGTTGAAGCAGGTTTAGAGAATAGCACGGACAATAGTCTAGTCTATTCAGTAAAAAGTACACCACAAAAATGTCATGCTTATGAGATAGGAGAAAGATTGCAAAGAATAGCCTTGGAATGAAGTAGTGAAGAGAAACATGTGACTGGCTTTTGCCAAAATCAGAGAGGAACACCTGACTTCTGCGAAGCTCTCAGTGCATTTTCCCACAGCACACAAAACCATAGCCCAGTACTTTGGCTGAATACAATCAGCCATATTAATAGCTTGTCAGCTGAAGGGCTTATACTGATTGAACTTCTTTGAACACTTTAATCCTCATCCCCAGCATTATAACAATATTTGCTTTCAAGAACCATCTTTTAATATCTGCAAATATTTTAAACATGAGTTAGTACTGTAAAGCTAGTATTACTACATATTTTACATTTCTGTGGTTTTAGTGCAGTACATTTATTTTAATAGAAGAAAACAAAAGCATCCTCTCTAAATTCTACAATTAAACTGAAAAATCAAATCTCAGTAACTGGGCAGAACATACATATCTTAGGCAACACACACATACACTGTAGGCAAGCTGCCATGCAAAGTGAAGAGCACAGTCTAAAAGGATCAAGCCTTGGTGATTACATATACAGGTCCAGTTCAAATTTCTGTGCAGTCACTATGTCTTTTCTAGGGACAGAGAACCAATACAGACTAGAAGATCAAAAACCAACAACAGAACAGGATTTTATTCTGGAGATTAAGCCCCCTAGGCCACCAGTTCCTCACTAATGGGGCATACAAGCATTTGAAGTGAGAGGGCACAGAGCTGAACGGGGGCCCCACTAGCAAGCTGGGCTGAGTTTTTTTTATCTTGGGTTCCCCACTCATACGGGGAGCAACTGGAGGGGACAGAAGGAGGTGGAAGAGAAATGAGGAGATGGCAACAGAGTGCCCTGAGGAGTAGGAAAAGGCAAAAGCATTGTTTGTACCAAAAAGATTAAGGACAAAACTCTAAAAAGCTCCTGGTGTGGAGAAGTATTGATAGGGAATTACTGGACCTTTTACGAGTTATTCTAGAAGTGGGAAGAAAGAAAATTCAAAGATATCTGACATGCAAAAGAACTGGTGTTGATTTCATTGTGCTGAATAAAAGTACTACTAAGCCATATGAAGAGAGTACATATTAATGGGGAAAACAGCATTTCATTAAATAACTTCAGGGGTAAGAAAGCCAAAATTGCTTAATATAGTTGTACTACTCAGAGACGAACTGCCAGAGCAAGCAGGTTGCAGGTTTGAAGAGAGGATTTCACACTGTGTGTCAGATAAATGAACTGAGAAGACAAACTGGGCTTTACTGGGTCACAAAAACATTTTAGAAAACATTCAGGAATTACAAATAAGACTTCAGTTAAACTGCAGTAATATTCTTAAAACTATAAACTGAACTGGAAAAGGTCAAGAAATGACAGAGCACAGATGAAAGGATACCAAATCAATCAACTTTTGGTCTGCATGTAATTGTAGAAGTAAATAAGGAGCACTAAAATTAAAGGTACACAAAATGATCAGTATGATAGAGTAACAGCCTTTTCAAATCTCATGATTTCTTATGTCTTTGTCATAAGGTCCAATTATTTCTTCAGCTTAGCACATTGCTATTAGTAGAATTTTAAAGAACACAATAAAAGTTTCATTTAGTGATCTATTGATCAGTATGTAAGATTTTTTCAAATGCAAAATTCTTCTTATTTTCCCAAAGTTCCCAGGTTCTTAACAGGAACCTGGGTAGAACAGACCTTTCAAAGTTCTCACTGTCCAGATAAACATCTGGTAACATTTCAAGATTTATATTTCAGCCCTTTACCTAGATAGGAGCTATGATTTCTGTCCTGTAGAATTTTCTCAAACACATGACTTGGGAAGGTGGTCACTTTGTTTGAAGCCTCCTGAACGACTGTTCCACTCCAGTCATAAGCCCCAACAGCGCCCAACAGCAGAACATCCTTTAAAAAAAAACAAAATCAATGTTTTAGAACTACCTATTCCAGAAAAAGTGTGGAGGAAGCTGAAGTTGCCATAGGTATGTAACATCATTGAGTTTTAGCTAGTGCTGTAGTCTAATGACTGCAAACAGTTGACTGGAGTCCTTTCTAGAGTTACCATCTCTATACTGCAATTTCCTACCTGATTAAGCAGAATTACCACATTACTGCAAGAAAGCAAGTGACTTTTTTCAGCTCCCAGGCCACTGCAACTCAAGATAAAATGCATTTAAAACACTCTGACAATCTCTTAGCCTGTCCACCCTGTAGCTGAGCTTCATAAGTCTTTTAGGTACTCATGATACTCAGAAAAGTCTCAAAATGATAAGAAAGAATGAAAGCCCACTTCTTGTGGGGTTTAGTTTTGGTGTTCAAATCCAAAAAGCTGACAGAAAAAGATACAAGATTTCATCTCCTATGTATATTGTAAGGAGATGTTGTTGAGAGGACATTTAAATCTAAAATCCAAATGAATACACACATATTTAATCTTTGACTTGAATGAAGAAAATAAATGTAATTTAAAGAATTCATATTATTAAAATTCTTTCATTACTGAATGGAGATATTGTGCAATAAAAATAGGATGTTACACTTTCCTGAGCAAACACTAGAATTTTTGCCTTTTCCTAGTATCAAGTGCTCAGTAAATCATAACTTCAATTTGCACTGATACAGTGAACTTTTTAAAAATTATTTCACTCATTTTTAAGGACTGAGAAAAAGAGATAAGACTTCATATATTTTCAAATGAAAAATGCTTGAATCACAGCTGAATTTTTACAGAGGGCCTACTTGGTCAAGATAATCTTACAATTGATTAGCATGAAAAATAGAAATTAGAAACAACAATAAATCAGATATAAGTGAAATATACTTTAAATAAATGTTATTAACGCTATAAATATAAATATAATATCGGACAAATTCTTTTCAGATTTGATTTATTTACATCCTGCTCAGTGCCTAGCAACAAGCCACTTTTACAATATTGTTTCAATTCTTCTGAGTTATTCAACTGCAAAATGTCAGTTTGGAACAACTGAGCTTTTCATGCTAGGTGAACTCAGCAGTCATCAAATTCCTTGAATTAACTAGTCTCAAAATCATTATAATCGAAGAAACTATTATTCAGCTTCATTTATTAATGTGTATCTTTTCCTTCTCAGGAATATATACCATCAGCAAACATATTTGAGGTCATTTTTGTGGTGTTTAAGTTTAAAAAAAAAAGTAATTTGACACTACCCTGGTGTCAAATGTCAAGGATATTATAATTAACATTAATCTTAAAACTGGGTCATCATTTTTATTAGTCTTGTATTGTTGCATTTCTATGCATTCATATCTACATAATCACATCTATTTATATGATTAAATAAGGAAATTCACATACCTTTTTCTGTGAGTAATATGCACTGAAGCCCACTTGTGACATTTCCATTTGGAATGTATCACCTTGATCTGTACCTGGTGTAACCATATTTGCATATGGTTAATCTTACAGAACTATACAGTAGATCCAGTTTTGCTGCCTTTAAGAGTAGCAATATGGGGACTATACGTAACTTGTCCTCTTCTCCAAATCTATCCTTTCTTCTTAAAATATTTCCAACATTTACAAAGAATGAAAATCTAATAGCTGAAAAATAGTAATACATTTTGCTAAAAGTCTCCTCCTTCCAAAAGAGGTAGATGATGATGGGAAAGATGGCTTGCAACAGCCATGCACGGTGCTTTCTGTCACTGTGGCTAATGTGTTTTCACATTCTCTAGAAAGCACTAACAATGCACTGGAGTTAACAAATTTAACAATTGCAAATTTACAATTTTTAAATGAAACTGCTTTATAAAAACGGAAAACGCTTTATAAAAACATTGAAAATACTATGAGGTGCAGGAAGATTTTCTATGCTAAACAGATGAGACTCAGGTAAAGAACCTAACAGGAATTTAGTAGGAGTGCTTAGCAAAACCCAGGAAGAAGGGGCTCAAATGAGCCACTTAATTTTATTAGTAGCATGGGCCTGGTTAAGAGTAAAAGCTGCTGAGAGAGGGGGAAGATTTCACCTTGGGCAGAGTAAGGCTGCACCACAAAAGCTTCTCAGGAAGGGCTGAAGACAGGTCACAAGTTTCCCAAGCAAGGTCTAAATTTGACTTTAAAAAGCTGGCTTTCAGGAGATGAAGGGCCTCTGACTCATCTCTTCAGCACCTTCATGCAAGTTGTACACTGACAACTCTAGGTGATGCTAGCAAAGGAGTCCGGCAAAAGCTACACAGATTGCATTACTGGAACTTTGCAATTTTTGGTTTCCTTTTTATTTTTACCTTTGCTTGGTGTTAACAAAAAAACACAGGTGAACCTAATAAGCAAAAAAGATACCTTTACTTCTCCAGTGATAATCGCTCTAAACATTTGAATGCATGAAGACAAACCTTCAGAGGATGCCTGAAACCCAGAACTTTATCGAAGTTTTCAGCAACTAGGGGCAATTCCCACCAACCAGCAGAAGCTGACTTGAAGCTCAACCTCATTAGCTGGGAGAATAACCCAGGGATGCCCACGAAAACCACAGCCCCTTTGGTAAGCAGCAAGCAGCCCAGTTTTAGGTACCCATGATCTTCACAGCAGTACACTAAGATGAAGCCAAATTAAATCCTCAGCTCCTCAGCTGGAAGAATCTGATCTGATTTTTCAGATACAAGGGGTATTTTACCTTCTATGCTAAAAATGCGCTCGCCAAGTGTTCCTGCTTCTTCTAGTAGAGCAGCCTCAGATGACACGTTAAAGAAATACTTGTCTGTTGGATGACTAGCAATTCCTTTGATTTCTTTAATTAAGTTTTTAGTATCAAGTTCATGTCTGATTAAGTATCCCAGAACCTTGGGGAAAAAAAGAGCAAAAAAGGAAGAAAAAAAGAAAACTACAGTGTTACTCCACTTCCTTTTTTTTCACCTAAGTATTCGATACTTAAAACCAATAAAAATGACTTTCATTCATGCTACCAAACTGCTTATCAGACTATATTCCTATACAACGGACCATTCAAATAGTAAAAGACAACTAGGGCAAAGGAGAAAACCCTGAAGTTGCTCAGGGTATATTAGTTCTCCTTTTTCAGCTAAATAGAACCAATATCGCACTAGTTCATACAGATGAATTTCACCTAGCTTCAGTCTCACCAGTGTAAACAGTACATGCATTATATACAGGTTATATACAGAACATACACATTCATGCATATACATCAAAATGATCTTTCCAAAATTGCAATAATATTCACATAAAATTATAGAATTACTTACAGCAATGCCAAATCTGGTTATATTGTCTTCATTGCATTTACTTATCACTGTTTGTAAGTTGGAGCCATCATGTGATTCACCATCTGTCACAACGACCATTACTTTTGTGGCTGTTGGGCGTCCCCCCGATTCAGGAGAGAAGGCATAACGTCTGTAATAAAACATTAGAAGCATCAGATGTAAATTTATAATGGAGGAAATTCTGCCTACATATTTAAATAAATATATTCATCACCGACTTAGAACAAACTGCATCCATAGTGATTTTTTATTTCTAAATTAAAAATCTTAAATAGTAATTTTTAATAGTGCTCCTGATAGTTTGTTCTCAAAGCACAGCTCAAAGAACTGTCAAAAATGTAAGGTAGGAAGTGGGGAAAAAAAACAAGTAGGGCTGGATATTTGATAGAAGTGTAAATTCCAGGAAAAACAATTTTTTTGTACAAATATTTCTGAATAAACAATTTTTGTCAGAACCAGCATCAATATTTTTGTGACACTAGTGTGGTCACTAACTTCAAATAAAAAGTGAGGTAGACTGAAAACAGGTCTCTATACTACCAAAAGAAGACTCTGTCCCTAAATAAGCCATTGATTCAGTCGGCATTTAGGCCAAGAATATAGTCCTTGACCCAACTGCAAAACAGCATCTTCCTAAAGACCAACAAACCTGACTTGTATATGTGTTCAGAGTTACGGTAGGTCATTTTAAGTTTTTCCTATATTTCATACTGCTAGTGCTGCATTGACACATTAGCACTGGACAAGAGATTTTTTTTTTCCCTATGGTCAACCCAGGCCTGACTTGCAAATAAAACATTATTGGTCACACCGAATCAGAGGATAAAGTTTGTTCCTTTCAATGGTTTAGCATCTTCCCTAGAAGACTGTCTGCAGTGTTTGGTGCACTGTCATGTTAAGGCCTTTGAGACAGTCCAAGCAACTCCCTCGGGTAGAATTTAACCCAATGAGGTATGCTTTTCAGCAAGCCTAGTTTATGCATCCCTACGCTGTTCTGCACTGGGCACTGTAAATGTATCTGGTGGATTCTGCCGGGTGCTGGGAACCTCCTCGGAGGCTCTCAGCACTTGCACTCCCAACAGGACAAAGGTCAGGAAACGAAATTCAGGACGTGCCCATCACCTTGCTGGGTAAGCTACAGCAGTAGCCCAGTAACAATCAATGTGTTTTACCTCGCGTAGTCAATGGCTTTGAAAGTGTTGGTCAAATCTCCTCCCTTCTGAGAGGTTCCCTCCATTGCTTTAACAACCGCATCCTTTGTTTTATACGCGTTCAAGTTGAACACTATGCGGGGATCATTACCGTATTGAATTAAACCCACCTATACAATAAAAGAAATCATGTTAGATTATCATTCCTTACTGTTGCACAGAATCATGATCTTAAAATATTCATCAGGCCAGAATAAAAGATTTACAGATGCACATGGGGTTATCATTTTCTTTTAACACATATAAAACCAATTAATATTAATACATGTTTGGAATTAAAGAAAGTTGAATACTCTTGCATATTATGTCATTTGTTGTGTGCTACAATATGTTAGTGCAAACTATCTGAAATAGTAGTCATTAAACATTTATTCCAGTTACTTCCAGAAACATTTATGGACTGGGAATAATACTGGGAGCTCTAGGAAAAAATGAGAAAATAGCAAAAACTCTACAAGCTGACAACACCTCATACTGATCTTTCCTAAGGAAATTCTAATGGCCAGTTACTTCGTAACACTGCAAAACCTGATGATTTTTAATACAGGTGAGTACTAAAGAAATACACTAAGATGTACACTTACTCTAAAAGAAAAAAGAGAAGAGGATGCTAAAGCTAGGGTTCAGAGAGCACCTAGGACAATGAGCAGCAAGCCTAGCTTTTAAGCATCTAGCTTCCAAAGTAGCCCAATGAGGAAGGCACCCTTGGGGAGAGAGATTTCCAGGAGCCTAGTCTTTGTTCCCAGAACTGTTTCTGGAAAACAGACAACTGCAAAGACAGAAAATTTTTTAAAACAGGAAATAAAATTGTCCATACCACTATCAAATTAAAAGGAAAAAAAGAACTCCTCAAAGTTCAGCTAGTAACCAAGCAGGAAAAATTCCTGTTCTAAAAAATGTAGGGCTTGAAAATTAAAAACCGTATGAAAATCTAACTAGAGAAACTGTTCTACTCTTAACACATCCTCACAGTTCACACTTTAATGATTCCTATATCTAATATATGAAGGAGCTCCGACTTCATTAGATACAACCTAGATTCCTTTTTCAGATGATCAGTGCTTTAAATCAAATTATTAATTGCTTTTGGAATACATTAGCTGTGAGATAGAAGCCCCAGTTCTGAAAGATTAGGTCTTGAGGCTGATACTAAAGTCAGGCTAAAGCATACTTGGTTTTCTTTAAAATTGCAGAATTTGCTAATAAAACCCAGAATTTGCTTTTTCTCCTTTTTTTCTTTGTCTTTTTCAAAGACGTCTTTGACTTACCTGGGTTTTGGTAGGGCCTATATCTAAGCCCTGAACAAACTTTTTCAAAAATGCACGCACTGCGTCCCAGGGATAAATGCTGTTTGACTCATCACAGACCACCACAACATCTATGACAGAGGAACACTCTAAAACAAAAACAAGAAGCACATATTAAATGTACTTTCAGTCTTAATTTACTTATAACTCTTGGGCTAAATCCGTAAGTGCATACTTGGACCTTATATAGGCCAACGCTTCAGAACAGGAAGGTTTTGCCAGAACGAAGACTCAGTAAAAGCATATGCAGATTTTCACTTTTGCTGCTCTAGTGCAATGCCTCTGAGTTCAGAGTGAGCCCAGGTTCATGTCAGCATCAGAGCAGAATCTATCAGTCTATTGGATTTTGCTTTTTGTATATACATGTTTAAAGAAAATCCCCAAGTAAGTGTCCCCGATGCAATGTATCTTGATTTTTTCTGATCTGTTTTTTTATTGAATCTGTTTTGCACATGTTGCCTTACTTTGAACAGCAGGAGAAAAGCTTCTTAGGATCTGGAAACTTGGACTGATTTCAGAACAGACTCCTGTTGCATAGTATTGGCTTCCACACTGCTGTGCCCACAAGGGACCGCAAGTCTTTAAAAATAACAACAAAAAGAAGCTATAAAAATAACAAATACTTATCTCACTGTATCCATATACAAAGACATAAATAGGACTATGAGAATATAAGATGGAACGAGCCTTCTTTGGTTATTTGTGCAAGTCCCTTGCTGTCACAGCGACAGTAGCAGGTAACCTGTTTCATACTTTGATTTCTCATAAAAAATATTCTCTACTCCTGATCATCCTTATGCCTCCTTCTGCAAACTATTTTCTCCAAACTACGCACAGCTACAACTTCTAGAGAGTGCGAATACGTTTGCAAAGAATCTGTTGCTGTAATTCACCTGCTTCACAAATTATTGGTTTAAAACTAGTTTTGGTATCTGCACTCTGCATGCATGTAGGAAAATAAGTACTTCCACTAACCAGGAGGTGGCATCATACCCACGAGCGAGCACATTTAGGTCTGAGCATGGAGAGGTAAGTTTTTATTGCTGTATGTCCAATCACTATGACCAACATAGGATCAAAACTTTGTGATCAATGCACACACACTCGGAAATATTCATCTGAGAAGCTCGATCCCAAGGGAAGTAAAATCTGTCAAAATATTTATAAGCTAGATTTCTTCATCTCTCAGCCTCACAGCATGCACAGTCCTATGCAACTGCAGGCTGCAGCTAGAAGTTCTGTCCCAGCCTCGTTTTCCCCTCATCCCCTCAGCCACAGGTTTCTCTGCCTCTTGGAAAAATAATTATGCTTCTCGCTGAAAATGCTCACTACCAAAAAAAAAAAAAAAAAAAAAAAAAAAAAAAAAAAAAAAAAGTTTTCCACTGGAACTACCATGTGGTTGCATGACAACTAGATCTCACAAAAGGAAATATGTGGTTGGGAAGGGGAAGAGAGAGCAGTGCTATCTCTTTACACAGTTAGATCACACAAAGCCCTACTGTGAAACCTCTCCTGAATTCAAATATCTAATATTAGAAGGACTTTTACAAAAAAATACCTAGGTGAAAAAGATAAATACTGAGACACTATTTTGTTACACGCTTATTTGAAGGATTTTTTTTTTTTAAGAAAAACATATTAAGTATTGATAGGTACTCAAGGAAAAAACACATAATCTCTGTCCTACAGCTCTAAAAGAAATGATAGCTTCATTACCAATCCTTTCTCGTTCACCTATCAAGTCAGGAGAGCCTGGAAAACAGAATATGCACCAACTCTATTTAGCAAGTGAAGAGAAAGTGAACACCATTCTTATCCTTTTCTCAAAAGTACTGAAAAAACAAATAATCAAAGGCAGAAGCAAATCGAAAATGAGCTGAATGTAGCATAGGTTTACCAGAGGCAGATCACATCAAACTATCCTAATACATTTGCCAGGATGTCATAATTTCTAGAAAAGGCAAAAGAAGTATATCTAAGTTATCTGATCTCCAAGTAAGTGCTCTACAGGGCACGTTGGAAATGATTTGTTTTACAGGAAAAAATGGATTTTTGAAGGATTAGGAAGTACACAAAGAAGAAATTATATTGGTAACTATGAAGCTGGAGGAAAGCTACTAGTTCTTTTTTTGTTATTTTTGGATCTCATTTGCCCATTTTTCCAGTTTTATCCTGTATTAACAGTAACTCAAATTTGTGATGTTAATGATCGCAGAGAAAGCAAATAGAAATATCCTAATAAGCTTTGCTGAATTTCATTAGGAAAAAAAAAAAGAAAGAAAATGTTCTACTTTTAGGATTGTTACATTCAGAAATTTAAGATTCATCAATAATAAGAACAGTTTAACTTGAAAATTGGCATATTAGACAGAGGCATAGGCCTGCCCTTAAGGACTGCTCTTAAGAATGATGGACATAACCTGGAAGCTCATATTGGGGAAAAGACTGAGAAGTAGGTGGACGGGCACTGGCTGATTACAGGGTGACCATCAGCAGGCAGCCAACATACAAAGCAAATATAGCCTGAGGATGTACACCAAGAAACACTTCCAGTTGAGACAGGGAAATATTAAGTCCACAGTGTAATGGCATGATTCTCATACGGAATACAGCATACATCTGGTCAGTTGTGTTCAAGAAAGGCAGACTTTAAAAAGTGTATTTTGGAGGAAAAACTCCAGGATTTCCTACCAAAACGCAGACTGAAGAAAATGATTGTATGTATTAAATACAGAAGCGAGATTTTACACCTTAGAGAGATGGGAGCTGAAGGAACAATACTGCCACAAGAAAAAACAGATAGGAACTTAGACTAGAGGGAAAAAAAAAAAAAGCTGTTAACTACAAGAGTGGAATTCTAAAAGAACTTTCTAACAGGACTAAAAAGGCCTCAGAAAAATGAAATGTGCACATGTAAATGACTGCTCTTTGCCTAGGATGCCTGTAAGAAACGATCATACTGAACCGAGCAGCTGGAACAGCAGGATCCAGGAGCTAACAGGCAGGTGCATCTGGCAGGTTACACTCAAACCGAACGGCCCGGACGCCTTGGAGAGCACAGGGGTGGAGAACGGCCTGGGGAGAGCGGCGGGAAGCTGGTCATGCCAAGAGCAGCGGCAGGACAGGGAAGCGGCACAGCAAGCAGGGGCCAAGAAGCCCCAGACGTAACGCGAAGAAGCTCTGGCAGCAGAAAGCTGCGACAGAGTCTTGGAACGAAGTCCTGGCTGAGGGGGACTTGCCATTGCAATCAAAGACCATCTCTACTATTGTCCAAGTCAAGGCACACCACGACACGGGACTTCCGACACTCTTCGTTGCTGCGTCACAGACAAGGACCAGTTTCTCCTTCGGTCAGAAAGGACGTAGCTCACCAAAGAAGTGGCTAACCAGTCAGGCCTTGGCACTCAGCTGTTTCTTGGTGTCTTTATGCTATTTACATAGGCAGTCAACACTGTATGGATCAGGAAAGCCTTTTTAACTGAGAGAAAATGTGAATTTTTCTGCATGAGATATTTTAAGTTACCCTTAACAGAACGTTTAAGTTAAGAGATCCATTAAACTTAATCTTACTGACTTCAGGAGAGCTGCTGGAAAGCCTGGAGCTAGACCTACTTTTCAGTAACTTCAGTAAACTAGGATATATGATAGCGAAGACAAATAGTTGAATACTTGCATGATTTCTAGCAAGATACAGTAGAAAAAATGCAACATTTAAAGCGAGCCAATAGAGGCCAGAGTCTCAGCGCTGCAGTTTACTGTTTCATTTAGTTACTGCACATGCCCACAATGCGCGCATTGTAAACTGGAACACACCTGCATCCCTAGAGTCTTCATGCTTACTTATCGTGTTTAACGGTGTAAAGGACAGACTGCATTGAACAGGCCTTAACTTCCTTTCAATCACGAGATCTCAGTTTTACAGGCTCCAAGGAAACTGCTTTGCACAATATACGCGTAGACAGCACATTCTCCTCCAGCTCTATGACCAAATAAACTGCACTGGCAAAGAAAAAGGCAATTTCATGGGGCTGGAAACTCTTGATGTCTCAGGAGAACAGTTACTAGGTGAGCACTCTACCAACTATAGTGTCCGAAGAGGAGGAGAGATCCTCCAGCGCCTTTTGAGAGCACAAGACCAGCTTACAGTTATTTCCATGATGGAAATATTCCTGTCTATGTTGTCTAACCTATATTACAGAATTTTTAATTATATGTTTCGGAGGTTTCCTCCATGGGATCTTTGGAAAAATGCAGAAGGAGACTATTCCTGATTTTGTAACCTAGGTAATGAGAGCTGGATGAAGTATTTTAAAATATGCAAAATATGCATTAATTTATGCTGCAAAAATAAAATATATTCAATTTGGACTTAAGTAAAAAGTGTGTAGAATTATAGTTCTTTAATTCTTCACAGGAATTTGTGTTTATGGAATACATCATTGACACGTACCAGAAATCCTCCTGTTTTTGAGTTTTGTATCAGAGTCAAGCCAAGGTTCATTTCTTCCTTTATCTCAGTCACATTTGGAATGGTTGTTAAAGCTAAAATAAAAAGAGATTAAATAATGACACAGTAGTAAATAAGAGGTACAAGCAATTTAATAGATTAGAATTTCTTTTCTAACTACTTTTTTTCTTCTCAGGATCTAAAACCCTTCTTCCAAATGCCTGTATAAAATTTTGTGAAAAAAGAAACCTAATCTGTGTAAAAAAATTGCTAAACATGAATGTTAATTCATGTTAATTCATAAATGTTAATTAAGTGTGGGAGAAAATGCCATTTAGAGTGCCTTCCCTCAAGAGTTAAAAGCAACAGAACGGAAAAGAAGATAATTTCTTCCTGTAAGGAGTTTTAGTTGGTTGAGTAGCTACGGTTGGGTGGCTACTGTTACAGTCCACAGGACATCAGATTCCTCTGATTCAGTATTAAGCTTTAGACAAAAATGTGAAAAGATCCGTGGATGACAGAAATGCTTTGCACCATAAATAAAGTTATAGAAGGCATCTCAACATACTGTATTAAGTTCAGGAAAAAAAAATAATTACTGTTCTCTGTCATTCTGTATTTTCACTGCATCGAAAAGTAAATCTCATTTGAAACTTAATCCATAAGCATAAGCACGCAGGGGCAGAAAAGGCTTCATATAATATATTGACTATGTAAATGCAATTCAGAATGAGTCTCAAAACGAGACTGCAATAAGAATCCTTAAGTATAATGTAATATATTATAAATATTACTACTGCCTACAGTGTTAATAATAGGGCTGATACAAATGACTACGAAAGAAGATGAGGGAACTGACAGCGGCAGAACAAAAAGCTTTTTCGGAAAGATATAGCAGGTAGTAGTAACGATAATGTAGTTCGAGAATAAGCTGATTCCAGAAATCAAATCCACCTTAGCAATGTGTGAAACAAACGGCAAAAAGACAAAAGAGTTCATGTGCATACCACATGGGTAGCTGTAAAAAATGATTACGTGCAATTTAAAACTCAAAAGATATAATCGACAAGGACAGCGAAGATCATTAGAAAGGGCCTTATAAAATACAGTGATATCCATATTACACTCTTCAAGGGGCCTAAGACCAACCAAGGAATGCTGATCTTGTCAGCAAAAGTGAAACTCTTCTGAATGCCAGTACAGCATTCACCCAGTCTCTGCTGACACCTGTTTTTGTTACTGGTCTTGCTACTTGCTGATTGTTCTTTTGACATATTGGCCTGGTACAAAAATGAGGAATAAAGTTGAACAACTATAGTGAGACATTACTCATTACAACTTACCCTGTAAATTCAATTTTTTGCATGTGGTTTTGGATGAACCAACAGGACATGCATAGATATCTCCAGTTCTATTAGCTGGATAGCCACTCCAGGGTGAACCAACCAACAACCTAAAATAACAGGAACTTCATTAGTTTTCTAATGACACTGGAAAAGACTATCAGCAATATTACAAAGCAAATTGAAGGTAATGGGTAAAGAGGCTTTGCAAAGATATAGCACCTAAGGAATTAAAGGGTTCTCGCCACAGCTGTCCAGAAGGTGAGCTTTACTTAGATGTTAATACACTGGATTTGGTACATAAGAGACAACTTTGGTACAGACTCCTCCGGGGATTAGACTGGTTCAAATATATGTACTATGGCTATTGTGATCTCAATGGCATCTCTGAGGTCAGAAGTGATACAGTAAAGGTATTAATATATACTAACACATGAAAAAATCAAATACATACATTGTGAATTGATAGACAACACTTTATTCTCCTGCCATGTAACAGTTAACTGATTCCTTTTAAGTTATTCTTTTAACTGATGAAAAGCATTTCCTACAGGATCTACTCAGCAATGGCAAAGCCCTACCTGACTTCAGCCCTACCACACCTTGAAAACACTAAGTCAGAAAGAAAATACTGCAGGTGCCTGCAGACTGCTGCATGAAGGATTTTTGATCTTGAAAAAGAACTTTAAGACTTAATGAAAATTTCTGCATATGCTACGAAGTGATTCACTTTGTATGAGTCATTCATTGGTCTGCCGTGAGGCTCTCACTCCAATATTCACTCCTCAAACACCTCTCTCAACCTCTAATCTCCAAAACTTTACAAAACATCTAATTCACCCTGGGGGAATACTGCTTAACTGCTTAACCTATGTTTCAGCATAACTCTCCGAGAGATTGAGACACTGGGCAGTTTAGGGCAGTGTAGGGCTGGAAGAGAAGGATAACTCTATGCAGTTGTACGGAGAGTGAAATGTGGGCAAAGCAAAGCACGACTAAGAACATGAGACCCCCAATAGACATGAAAAAAAATGCAGGGACTGTGCATATTTCCTCCAACAGCAATGTAGGACTTGTAGCAACAAAATCTCTGGTAGTAGACTGTAAAAGGACAAGCAATGGGACCTCAATACGGAACACGGAGTTTCATTAGAAAGACTGCCAAAAGCGCAGTTTGCCTCCCCTAAAACTAAGTAGTCAATGTTGCACATTGCACCATAATGACAACGTATTTTATAAAATGATTATGTTTCAACGTAATTGCTATATATCCCACTAAGTTTCCAAGGATCATCCAATTTCCTTGCTGCAATTTAAAATAAATAAAATTAGTTAGAATAAAATGGACTCAATAAAAATATATAGTTTTAGATGCACAAGCAAAAGTTTGAATCCCTTCCAGCTCTGCCCTACGGAAAATATTACCTGTATTTTTTTTAAGCTTATTTCATCTCAATTAAACACAAACTTAAGAGTATAAATAATATTATTCCATTTTACCAGTTCAGTTAGGAGAAAATTCACATTCTATTTTCCTTGTACATAAATATTTTAAAAATATCCACCTTCTTAATTATCTTGTTGTAAAATACTGATTACATAGGCAACAGGAGCAAGTTCTGTGCACTTTTAGCATCCTTAAACATGCAATTCAGGTTCATATAAATACCTCTCTATAAAAATAGTGTATGTTACAACTGCTGTGAGGATGCCTCTAATCTCCTAATTTTCTGCAGAATATAACCTTTTCTTCACAGTGGAAACCAGAACCAACATTGCTCAGGACCAAACAACCAGAGCTCATTCGAAACTCCTCCTCAGCCTACATGCCAGTAGACCATACAACCAACAAACATTTGCAATAAATGACACACAGTACTGCAGCCAGTGAAGTCGCTGACAGAAGGAAGACAAGGTGTTACAGTCTCTCCCCTTACTAAGTGCTACACAGTAACTGATATTAATAAAATGCTACCTAGGCTAATGGGGGAGAGAGAGGGGTAACCATTTTCATAGAAACAAAAAAAGAATCAAAAAGGAAAGAACAGCATACGGGTGTGTGTAACACTATAAAGCTATTCCACAGGTCAGTACTGAGACCAGTCTCTCACCAATGACCTGGATGAAGAGATAGCGTGCACCCATAGCAAGTTTTCTGACAATACAAAACTGAGAGTAGTGGCTGATACACCAGAGGGCTGTGCTGCCATTCAGAGATACCTGGACAGGCTGGAGAGCTGGGCGGAGAGGAACCTCATGAAGTTCAAGAAAGGCAAGCACAAAGTCCTGCACCTAGGGAGGAATAACCCTAGGCACCAGTATAGGCTGGGGGCTGAGCTGCTGGAGAGCAGCTCTGCAGAGAAGAACCTGGGAGTCTTGGCAGACAACAAAAGTTGTCTATAAGCCAACAACGTGCTCTTGTGGCCAAGAAGGCCAATGGTATCTTGGGGTGCATTAGAAAGAGTGTTGCCAGCAGGTCGAGGGAGGTGATCCTGCCCCTCTACTCAGCCCTGGGGAGGCCACACCTGAGTGCTGTGTCCAATATTGGGCTCCCCAGTACAAGAGACACATGGAGCTATTGGAGAGAGTCCAGCATAAGGCTACAAAGATGATCAGAGGGCTGGAGCACCTGCCCTGTGAGGAACGGCTGCGAGAGCTGGGCCTCTTCAGCCTGGGGAACAGAAGACTGAGGGGGGATCTTATCAATGTGTACAAGTACCTGAAGGGAGGGTGTCAAGGGGACGGGGACAAACTCTTTTCAGTTGCCCCATGTGACAGGACAAGAGGCAATGGGCAGAGACTGAAGCACAGGAAGTTCTGCCTGACTGTGAGGGGGAATTTCTTCCCTGTGAGAGTGACGGAGCACTGGCACAGGTTGCCCAGAGAGGTTGTGGAGTCTCCTTCTCTGGAGATATTCAACACCTGCCTAGAAATGACCCCATGCAACGTGTTCTAGGTGACCCTGCTTGAGCAGGGGGGTTGCTTATCTCCAGAGGCCCCTTCCAACCTCAACACTGCTGTGATTCTGTGATTGCACTTCACACATTTGTAAATATTTGTTTCTTTCCCCCCTGATTTCCCCAAAGGCAAATGTAATTCAGATTCCACATAGGAAGACAGTTACTATTTAAAAGAATGACCTTAAAGGATCTCGGAAATACCCCTACGTCACCCTACCTTGTCATGAAACTTGCTGTAATTGTCTGGCCTGTGCTGGAATCATTCTGCAGTGATGGGTTATCTTGAACTCTAAAGCACATTGTATAAACAGACAGAGTGAAAATACGAAGCAACAGGAAACTGTTCTGTGATGATCTCACTCCTCAAATAGCTGAGCCATAATAATCTTCTTGCCCACATTTGTACATTCAGTTAACAAAAGGTTGATGTAGGTTAAAGATTCCCAACTCCTACTTCCGCCGAGGGGACTGATGTGGCAGCCCTTCCCTCGGGCCCTCACCATGTCTGCCAGGGAATGGCTTTTGCTCTGCAGCAGCCAGGAACCAGAAAGCTTCCACCTCCTTCAGCTATGCCTACAGTAGGGCAACATACCCTGAAAAACTAACTTGAGAAAATGTCTTTAATTAATGTGATGTTAAAAGTGATTAGGTAGCTGGAGGCAGAGATGGGTTAGAAGTTTGTGGTTAATGCTCAAGTTTCAACTGAGAGGTTCCTGAGACAGGCCTATACATTAAAATGCAACCACAACCTTGATATAGGGAACTATGATGATAAGAATGTGTGAGAAATATAAAATTTTTCTCTCATGCCACCATAAAGAAGCCACCAGCTTCCTTGTTATCATGGCAGGACGGGCAGGATCCAGCAACCAGCTAGTGCTTTGAGCTCCTGCTGCCCCAGACCAAACTCTAACCTTGGATCTGGCCCAAATCTATTTGCAACTCCAGAAGTGGAGCTGGCACCAGAAAACTTGACACAAGCTGCTGTCTCCCCCTGCCACCAGCTTTTAGCCAAGGGCTGTGGCTCTTGAAGGACCCTTCCCACCACCATCAAAAAAAAACCGAAGGAAGAGTGCTTGAGCACTAGCTGTTCCAAAATCTAAGCCTAACTCCAAGCCTAACCTCTGTTATTGGCATAACCTAGAGACACACATCCTCCATAAAGTTAAAAAAAAGCAATTCTCTCTCTGTCAACATGAGTATTTGAGCTTAGTCCATGAGCTTTACACTGCTCAGCAGTAATCTGGGCTCTGACGCTCCTGCTTTCCCCATCCCAACTTCAATTCCAACCCAAACATCTATTATACCAGAAAACTATCACTCTTTACTCTTTTACATCGTCCACTTTTATAACTTAATATGCATAAATTTCATTTTTTCTAGCCCTAAAATTAGCTTTACTACTGTTGTATCATCCAAACAAAAAAACTAAATCAAACAAGATAAGCTCCTCTCATTGTAAATGCAAATCTAAATCTATGTCTACTGTGTCTTAGGCAAATTTAATTCTAGATTTTATTTTGCTTATACTGGAAATTATTATACTACCTTCCTCTTTATTGGAGTTCATTGGCTTCACTGTAGATTTGCAGGTTGCACAAGATCCACCAACATATAAAGCCTTTAAACCTGCCCAAATGCCAACCCTGTTCCCAATGCTATTACCATGCCATAAGTAAAAAAATAAAATAAAATAAAATAAAATAATTCTGTGTGGATTGGCATTTAACACTTAGAATTGAATATTACTACAATTTTAATTTGTAGAAATGATCAGAGCCTGTTTCCTTATTTGGCTTAAGAATTCCAGCCTGCCATCAATATTTGCAGGCAAAAAAAATTAGGAACCACGTTCTACTGCCAACCTTTCTGCACCTAGGAAATAATTTTATTATTCTTCCTGTATCCTGAACCATACTTCAGCTTAACACTAACCTTAATCTATATTATAAATCAGCATCTCCTATTTTTCTTTTGAAAATAGCATGAAACATTACAGTAGACAGTTATACAATGCAGCTCTGGGAATATATATGTGCATCTTTCTAAAGCATGGGAAATGAAGAAAGCAAAAGAGTATCTGTAGCACCCTGCTAGCTACAAAAATATCTCCTTACTTTACTGTGATTAAACAGGATGCACAAGAAGCAGAATGAATATACTGTGAAAGAATGCAAGATACGATTATTCAAACACTTGTTTTTAAACAAACTATATCATAAACACTATATTAATTAAGGGTCTTTTTTCAGGCATGGGTTAAGTGTTTATTTTTACAATACTTCATTATATCCTCATAGATCACCTTTACATAATACTATAGTGATTAGTACGTGGCATTGCTCAGATTTTATTAGTCAGCTCCTTAATCAGTCTCCAACACTGTATACAAAGCAGTGGAACTGCATGAAGTCAAATAAAGTTCAGCCGCAACGTCATACCACACAGGCTGCAGCACTGGCAGAGTAGAGTCCAGTGCGAATTATTTCTGGGAAATTACACCATGACAAAGCTAATAACTGGCAAAGTGTCCCATAGCAGAAAACAAAATTAGAATTCATGCTGAAGGGCTGAATTCTCAGCTGTTGTCAGAATATGTTTTATATTTTACGGTGTTAATTTTTCTATTTCTTCTTTTCATGTACTTAATGCCTTTTTTTTTTTTAAATAAAGGTGGCCAAGGAAATAGGAATATAAAATATAAAAGTAGAAAGTCCCTCTTGAATCATGTGATCCAGTTCCCTACAATTACAGGAAGGGACGAATAGATTCAAAGACCAGAAGAGTCTTCATTCTCATAAATGCTTCTCCTCGCACCCTAAAGCCCTTATTAACGAAAACCTAGGAGCTTTTGAACAGAAGGATAAAAATCTCAGAAGAGAAGGTGAGTTACAGCAAGAGAGGTTTGACTGACAAACTTAAACGGCATTGCAGAGAGAAGCTACCACTGCTTCTCAAAGCAGAAAAAGGCAAACTATTGGTCATGCAATTGAGGGAAACACAGCTGGGTAAGGAGCTGTGTTTGCCTGCAGCAGCGGTGCTGACACAGGAGCAGGAGGGATAATGATGGCAGCATACTGTTTAAAAAAAAAAAAAAAAAAAAAAAAGAAGAAGAAGTCGGCCAAAATGTACTACCTTCATTAAAATCAGAACGTTTTGAAAATTTATTGATTTCAAGAAAAGCTACTGTAGAAATAAGTCTTTGCGTCAAAACATTTTATTGGTAAAAAGACGCAACACACCAACTCAGGAGCAAAGCTGCTGCGCTTTGTTTGGTCAGTATCAAGCAGTTTGCAATGGTTTTTAAAGCTATTTAATAGAGCAATAACCATGTGATACACCAGTAATTGTAATGCTTGCTAAGGCGTCTTTACTGACGTGACATGAATTAAAACAGTATTTTAAAAGAGAAAAAAAAATCCATAAATTCTGAAACAAAATTCAAACCCTCCAAATCCTAAACACAGAGTGGCTGCAACTTGGTACCAAACAGTACATTAACAACAGACCCAGATTTTGTTTCTGCTGTGCACTGTATCTACAAACTGTCCTGAAAACAGCCTATAGGTAATACATAGGTAATATACAGATACGTAGGCAATCTTCAAAGAAAAAAAAAAACAGTTTAACAGCTATACAACTGTCTTCCTTATTTGCAGAGAGAGAAAAAAATAAACCAACCCAACCTCTGGAGAACACTAGCATTGCTGGTTTTGCAGAATATACTATCAGCTGCTGTTTTTGGCATATATATTCAAGACAAACCTGAAAGGATACAACCCACCTTTATAAAATATTGTGTTTTCAAGAGAAATGTCCATTTGGTTTCAATTTAAGGTTCCAATACAGGCGATCTCATCACAGGGAGACCCAGGGGTGTAAACTGAGTGATGCTTCTAGCGTGTCTAATTCCTTGTGCAGTGGCTTGCCTAAAGTTTCCTATTTGATGAGGATGTTTTTGTCACTCACAATCTTCCTCGACTCCATTAAAGAGCTCCAGTTTTGAAATTCCCACCAGGCACGGTCAGTGCCTGGAGTTTTGCTCCACTTGCAAGTTTGTACGTATCCGTATCGCACCGTGTGCCGCCAACGCCCACGGTGCAGAGCAGTGTCCAGCTCTCCGGGATCGTCTGGCTCCGCACCCCCAGAGCCCCCTTGCTGGTTTGCGTCGCAGCTCCCCCAGCACCCGCTGGCCCCCTTGCAGTCCCGAACTCCTGGTTTGAGTCTGCCCTCTCTGCTCCGAACTCATCTCACGCACAGTCCCAATTCTGCAAAAAATCTCCCGTCTTTCATCATTTTCTACAGCCCTTACAGCCTTGGACAGGTGCCTCCCATAAATACATTCAGCTAACGTAACATAACTAGATCTGTTGTCTTCTCTCCTTCCTGCTCTCCGAGAGAATACAGAAGGATTTTTACAGCTCCATTTAATATGGCACCCTGTGCTTTTACTAACAGAAGCAAGGTCAAAGAAACGTGCAGTCCACTTCAAGTAAGTGATGAAATTCCTAGCAAGTCTAAGATTCTGGGTAATCTCTCCCTCAAAGATAGCTGTCACCCCTGCAGCGTACGATGTGGTGAGCAGCTCCGCCGCGCCCGCAACGAGTTTTCAAGCACATCACACGCCCGCTGCACCAGGACGGTCTCTTCACAAAGGCATGCGGTAATAAACGTCCCCTTTGGACGGAAAGCAGTGTCAGAGCCTCATGCAAGGCCTCAATCTGTTTGCCTCCTTCCTACTTTAGCCAGGCCCACAAACGTTCCCACATGGACTGCAGGCTGCGCATTGCTTACAGTAAAAAGCAAACCTACTGAACAATTATTTTTTTAAATAAAACATACAAGAAAATGTCTTGTTTTAAGAGAAAAAAGTTAGCCTAGCAATGAAGAGAACAAGAGAGCACACTATGCTTTTAAGCATGTCTAATGATCTTTTTGTGAGAAAGACTGAAAAGAGCTTTTCTTTGCTGAAGAATCTGTAACAATTCACAGTTACTAGCAGAAGAGCTGACAGAATTCCCCAACTTTTGGAACTATGGTCAGGCACACTGAAATGAATGAACCAACGATGAGGAACTACCTATCTACAGAAAAGACTCCCAGATCCATAATATTCATACACCTAGAAGAAAGGACAGAAATTAATTCAGAGTTACTTTCTTTCTCTAACTCCAGCATATATTACAAAAATGCTTTCAATACCACTTTCTTGAATATCAGGACTATACAATAAGGAAATATAAAACAAAAATAGGCTGGGTGAGTCTTGAACCTAATGCTCCTGTTATAAGATTACAGAAAAATGTACAAGAAGAATAGAACACAGGACAATTCCCCCAAAATACCAGGTATGAACTGAAGCATTTAATTCACTTGAGGCAAACATTCTCGTTCTCCTTCAATAACTTTACACAGAAGTCACAAAAAAGAAAAAAAAAAAAAAAAAAAGAAGAAAAAAAAAAAAGGAGCTCTGAACTATGGGAGACTAAGCACATTATTAGAGTGGGCAGAAACACAGTGAGAAACTGCCATGCATCAGGCAAGGAGAAGGGGAAGTGCCTACCCAAAACAGGGAGAGAACGCCTCAAACTTCTAGTTCAGAGGACACAGCTGTGCTTTCCTCTTACTTTATCTCTTGGTTACTGTCCGTGCAAAAAGGGTAAAGCGAGTGAAGCAGTACGATCTAGGTAGTCTTACATTTATGTATACACAAAAGATCGCAATCATAAAGCTCTGTGCACAGCTGTGCATAAACATTTCAGCTAGCTCTATGTTTTCAAATGGACTTTTCCAAATTTTAAACCATTAAAGACGTTTTCATATGCATTTCCAAGGACTTCAGATTTTAGTATCTTACTTTTTACTCAGAAAAGTTTAGCTACTTACTACCTGTCCATCATCAATTAAACAAACATGCCAACTTGTGGCTGCCCTGGTTCTGATGTTGTTTCAGCCTAAGGAGAACAGTGCATCCAAAATGTTGTTTCAGCTTATAATAAATAATCTGTATAGCTTGTGCGACTTTCCACTATATACTTAAAACCACATATATATGAATAGCTACTTAGGGTAGTTAAGTACTGATGAAGTATTTATAGATGTGCCGTCCCTGCCATGACAGACATGTTTTCTACAAAATAGGCTTACACTAGATTAATACTTTTAAGTTTTTGCCAACCTTAATAGAGAAAATATTTTTATTAATTAGTCATCAAAACCAATGTTGTGACAACAGTGGATTTCGCATCAAATTTTACAGCTGAAGAAATGCAGCAGGGACAAGGCCCTTGCTCAGATTTTGTTACCATATGCACCCAAATACGTTGTCCCTCAAGAAGGGAACAACTAGTATATCAGAAACAAAGTTACATATATGTAAGTTCACGTAATTTTAATATTAATAATTAGAACTTCTCAGCTCCTCTGATTTTTTTTTTAACCTCAGCAATGTTAAAATGGACCAACATCCCAAATACATGTGTAACACATGCTATTGATTCAAGAATGACTGAAATCAGAGTTAAAATTCTACAAGATACTGTGAATCTTAGGAAACTAGTGTATTAGTAAGAAAGTAAAAGCTTAGCAGACCATACTCTTTAAAGGAAAAAAAACCCATCTGAATGTTCACATGCATACTTCTTCAGAATATTTTCACTTTGTTTTAATAAAGTCACTATTTACTATTAAAAATGTAACTTTTATATATATATATATATATATATATATATATATATATATATATATATACACAAAATGAATTAACAGGAACTCATTTAAATTAAATTTGAAATTATAAACATAAAGACAAGTTGCAATATTTTTTCTTAAGCTAACTGGACATATAACAAGGTATTCAAACTGCTTACCATTTGCCTTGTTCATTTAAAAACTGTTGCACTGCATATCCAAACTGCTCTCTTGATGGACCAGAAAATATTTTTGCTCCAAGAAGCCCAACGTTGTAGGCGTCACAACAATTATGAAGAATGCCTGTTAACAGAAAGATTAATGTTACCATAGAAGCAATTAAAGAAGAATTTTGATCCCATTGAAAAAAAAGCTCTTCATCTGTGCCAGCTCCCCCTAAAAAAAAAAAAAAAAAAAAGTAGCCTTTGACATGCACAATAAAAGCAGCCTTCCTCCTACCTATAAACAACAGTATTCATCTACTCATATGCAATGCCTGTCTAGCCCACTTCATAGGTGTTTTTCAGGCACAGATTAATGACTCATTCACTAGTTGGCTTAACAAATGCTGCACCGGTACTAATATGAGTGTTTTAGTTGAAGAGAGACAAGAAATATGATTCAGAGGTCTTATCTTCTTCTTCCTTAAGATAGGCTTAAGGTAGAGCAAGTACATCAGTGGCATACTCAGGTACATTGAAATAAAAATCCACAGATAACAACAGTTAATACTGTTTGTACTCTATGGCCTATCTGCAGGTTATTGTTTGAAATACAGGAATAAAATTCCGACTATCTGCTGCATCAGAAAATCTACCTTTTAAAGTCATTTCAATATTACACCATAAGTGTTTGTTTTCTGTCCAAACAGTCAGAACAGTTGTCCAAACAGGAAAACTAAGAAAAATAAACATGAAAGATTTACTGCTGCATTAATATATTATGAAACTTAAACCTGAAACTGCACTTCGCTAGGATCAGGGCACTAATTGCTTTTCCTTGGGCACTCCCATGCCTAGGAGTAAGGGTATTTCGCTCCGTTTCACTCTACTCCACTTTCAGGGAGGCAGCAGGGCTGGGGATAAGGTTCTGAATGCCTCAACTTCGCAATGTGTGCGGTCCAGTTAAGCATTCGTAAAGGACCTGATTTCTTTATAAACAGAAGTTGTACATGGACATCAGGGAGAGATGCTCCCCGTTATAGAAGCTGCAGGAAAAGGGCTGGAGGTTCCTAATACCTGTGTATAGATGATTTCTTCTGCCCCTGCTTGGAGGTGGAAGAACTGAGACTATGGTAGGATCCCTAGACTAAGGCTACAGATCAGCTGAGGACACTTTAGGGCTCATAACAATCCTCCAGAAAGGGCAATTAAGGAAGAAATCATGACCTATCATACTACTGTATAGTTACTGCCTCAGATTTCCTGGTGAGATGAGTTCACAGAGTTGCTCACTGGTTAAACAATGTCCCTTGTATTTTCCCTCCCTTCCTGTGTACCCTGACAGAATGAGTTTTATCTATTCTACATGTAAAATCTCTCTCAGTCATTTAATAAGTTATTACATGGTGAAGTGGTGATCTTTATGACCTATCCCATGTAAGAGCAGGGATCCTTTAAACAGATATGATCTTTGGCATCTTAAAAATCTTAGTTCAAGTTCAAAGAAGTTTGATAACATCAAATAATCAATCATCATCATCGTGACAGCATATCACAGTCACAACTGCATGTTAAAAAATGTCAATTTTGTATCTTAGCCCATGCAATAGTAAATACAAATGTCACTAGCAGGAGATTAAATACAACTCACATGCATAGTTTCTACTTTCTGACCATGAACTCAAAACAGGAAATCATACATTAGTCATTTCAAACAACTACTATCTACAGCTGGCTTCTGGAAAGCAAGTAATCACCCTTTGCTAAAAAACCATAGTTCCTTGAGTAACACCATTAGAGATAACAATTTTTTCCGCAGTCATGTTATTCAAGACCGGAGAAGAGAGTATGTACAGCCATATCAATCAGTGTGTTTTGCAATACTTTTGAAACTAATCATAACCACATAAATTCATAGTTCAAGTCTGGGTTTTGGCAAGAAGGACAGACATTAACTATATAAAAATTAGAATACTATAGAATTTTTGCCAGCAATTCTTCAGTGATTAATGTAGTTGCATTTTATCAAATTATCTTGCTTATGCCACTTCCTAGGTTTATTTTTGTGTCTGTTGATTTTAAAATGTATTATCCTCAGTCAGAAATCAAGTATAATTTAGCAGTGCCTCATTCTTAGAGGCCACAGGAGACTACTTCTGATGGGTAGGTGATTTCATATTTCTCTGCTCTTGGCTCTTCACACTTTCCTCTGCCACATCTACTGTTGGCCACCAATCTTCCCAATAAATCGAGTAAAGAGGGGTCCTGTCAGGCACTAACGCTCCTGTGTTTCAAAGTATGTGTTATATCCACCCTGCTAGCCAAATTCTAATTTTGCTGAACGTATTCTGCCCAAGTGCTCTGGCCAACTGAGATGCAGCTGCATTGGAGATGTTTCCTTTCTATAGTTTCATTAAACGCTAGAGCCAGGTCAGAGGTGTCCAGCACTGGATAAAACTACAGAGACTAGGTATCGCAGCTGCCAGCCCAGGTGAAGATCCCCACGCTGGGTCAGATTCACATAGAAGACGGCAACAAACCTGCCTGGGCTTGACGAGACACGCAGGCAGCCCTGCGCGCCCACAGCTCCTTGCACCCTCCCCGTTCCTCCCGGGGTCACTGCGCCGAGAGGTGCTGCCCACCACCCGACGCCCCAGCACAAAGACTGTCCTCCTCCTTCTGATGTGTGATGGCGTGGGATTTCCAGCGCCTCGCTCGCCGTCGGACTGCACGGACTACGCAGCAGCCACAGCCTCTCTGCAGGGACTTGGGCCTTGCTGCCAAATTCGGTGGGTCTCCAGGAGACCGCTCCTACATTCTTGCTCCCTCTGAGATAGGGGCTGAATCTGAGGAGCAAAGGCAGCGCCTTGCCAGGAGAAGCCCTGGGAGACCCAGCAGCCCCAGGGATCCTCTGGCCCTCGAGATGAAGGGCAGCATCGCTTAGCAGGGCGGCTCTGTCCCCCTGCATATGTCCAGCAGTCCGTACGTATGCACATCCATCCTGGGCCAGGCTGGGGCGTCCTGCCAGCAGGCTGGGCAGCCCAGCATGCAGGCTCATGCCTCCCACTCCCTTCTCCCCCACCAAAGACACCGTTTCACAGGTCCTCTCCATTTTTCAAGCTGCAACTGAGGCCATGTATCAGGGAGCAAATTCAGCCTGGGCACCAGCTACCCCAGGCAACACTGCTGGAACAACGTGGGCTCCTCCACCTGCCCCAATGTTGCCAAGGAGTTGCAAGGGTCCAAGGGATCGGGAGCTGCGGGGCAGAGCTCAGGTGGGGACCAGCAGCCCAGGGTGGGCTGAAGGGGGGCCAGGGCCTGGGGGTTGCTCTTTAAGGGTAAGAATTTTTACATGGAACAGTGAGGGGGGGGGGAAGAAAAATCAGATCGTTGTTCACTTCTCAAAACTGCCTCCGTCATCCTTTCCTTCTGGCCAGGCAGCCAGTCAAGAATAGCAAAAAGAAAAAAAAGAAAAAAAAAAGAAAAAAAAGAAAAATAAAAGAGCCACCAGAAAGCCCACCTCTGAAGATACACTGTCATCGCAAACACTCCTGGGGGTCTGCTCTGCCTCTCGCTCATGATTACCTTGCAAAATCCAAGTAGAAAAGCTGGTGACCACACACTGACTCACCACAAACAGTATCAAGCAAACCATAGTGTCACCATATTTGAATCACAGTCATTTTAAATTCTACATCCTGATAATTGTTAGCAGGTTTTTGATTTTACATCTACTCCATACAAAAGTTTGTTGTTATGGACTTGGTGACGTCCAGAGAAGAGTAACACACTAGGCATTTTTCCTGCCTTTTTCCTCCATCTTATACAGTGCTTACACTATAAGTAGATCTTTCTTCTGCTTTCTGCATCTATCTAAATACAGTATTCAGAAATCCGAGCATTTGTAGCCAAAAAAAGAGAAAACACTAAGTTTTCTCCAAAACTATTTTAAGCCTGCGCCAGAATAAAAGGCTCTCTTATGCATTAAAAGGGTGCCAATCCGTGCAGCATCTAGGTTGAAAGCACTGTATATTCCTAGCTGGAAAGATGCAGTAGCTGTTGATGCCTTCAGGCAATGAGCTTGCATAAATTAAGAGTCTCAAAATACGCAAAGCCAACGCTCTGGGGTTTAATGGCGTTTGGTGACAGAATTCTAGTTTGCGACCTGAAAATCAAGGAGCAAGGCAAGCAAAAATGCACTTCCTACTGTCCGTCCCTAAAGGCTGCTTAATTCAGCCAAAGCAGCAGACTGCAGGGAACAAAGGACGCGAGACCCAAGCCTTAAACCACTGAAGGCTCCTCCGGAGGCTTCAAAAGCCGCTGCTTCTGTCCGTTGACAGCAAGGGGAGTTTGGACATTTTGGTTTAAAGAGGACCGCTTCACTGAGCAGACTCATTCCCAGACTTACGCTTCAGACAGAAAAGTTAGAAAAAAATATCCTTAATGGGAGAAAAGGAATCCAGGAAGCTTTCCAGTAAAACTCCAGTATCTTTTTGCGTTGCATTTTTTCTTCTGGTATTGCCCGCATTTTAACAACCGTATTCTAGTACATACGACAGAAGCTGTAATGTAAGAGCGCAGCTGCTTTTGTAAGTCTGCATTAACATTTTCCTGCTGCTTGTAGAATGAAAAGTAATACATGTTCTGACTGTGCACCTTTAAGTCTGAACATGTGGGAATTCTTCTGCAACTATAAATGACATGTCTAATGCTGGCTATAATGACTTCTCTTTACTGCTGTTAAAGTACAAGCTGAAGCAAGCATTTTTTGAAGTAATAGCTCATATACGGTATACCCAGTTTATAGTTGTTTGGATTTTGTATGCAAAATTAAATAAAAAGAACTCGCAACTAAGTGAGCAAGCAAAAAAAATATCCATTGTAATCCATCATTTAATGTCATGATTATGATAATTCTGTAGTTGTAAACCCTTATTCAGATTAGTCAGTATAACATAAAAGCTTTTTTTAAAAAAATAGGATGAGAAGCTACAAAGTGAAATAAGATTTTTGTATATGCTTGCTTGATTTATGATGTAAGCTTATCAACTTGTAATAAAATGTACTAAAAAGATTATTAGTCTGTCTTGTGTCATAGTAGGTGTCATAACAAATGTGTCATTTTGTTTTCTAAATATTAAAACCAAATTTTTACTGCTGTTATATTACACTGAAAAGTTGATGCTCTAATTTAAGATGGTGGAGATATATCACAGAATCATACAATGATACAGACTCAATTATAAGAAATCTCCACTTTGATTAAAATAGCTGGTTAAACAGAGGCATTTACTGCTATCATCTGGAGTTTGCACTAGAGAGCAATAGTATATAGTATAAAGCAGTATAAAGACAAAAAAACACATAGTGGAATTCAACCACTGAATCTGCAAGGACTCCTTTTATGCTACACATTGGTTATAAACTTAGCATTAATCTTGCTAGTAGAAACTTTATGATAAAGGGAAATACAACTTTTTTTCCCCTCAACAGTAGGCATCCTCTTTATCAAACATCTATCAGGTATGTTACCAAAACCAAAAAAGTTCATCATATAATTGAGCTAAAGCTAACATTTGTTTTTTTAAATTGAGCATTCACTCCGCTAATGAAGCCAGGAAAGGAAACCGCAACAGCCCCACTGTGCGCTCTGTAACACGAACACCGCTGCCAATAGTGTCCGTCGTGCTGCACCGCAGCTCCACGTCTCCGTCCGGGACGGCGAAGCGGGCACTGACAAACACCACCAGCAGCCCCCCGTCAGCCACGTCTGTCATCACGCATTAAGGATTTTCAACAGCAACAATAAGGTGCTAGAATGAGTTCCCCGTCTGTTATATAAAGCATACAGAACAGTTGTACCTCACTTTGGAAAGGAAAAAAGAAAATGGAAAGCAAGGAGGGGTTAAACAAGTAGTCACTAAAGAGAAATGCCATAACCTACCATTATGATAAAGAGATGGCATTATTACGTGCATTCTTGGATTTTTTTTTCAAGACCTTGAAGTGTTTTGAAAAAAAAACAGAATAGCAAGAAAATCCTCTCTGGATTGTCTGCTTCCTGAAGCAGTTTCATAGATTGGCAGCCAGTAAGAGGTGTATAGCCTACTTTGCCTTAATTGCTCAGTCTAGTTTTTCTTTTCTCTCCTTTTTTTTTTTTTTTTTTTTTTTTTTTTTTTTTTTTTTTTTTTTTTTAAGGGGGGGGGAAGCATTTAATATTTCCAGAAGGTGGCCTTAACTTGCCTTTTATGTTCATCTGTTCCAGCACAGTCACTACAATGTAAAACAATTTCCACAAAGAAAATACTCTCAGTCTCAAGGATTTTTTCCTCCAAGTAACACTCATCAGATGGGCCTCAAACCCCCCCTTTACTGTCTGCTGGGATAGACAAAAGGAAACTGGGCAGGGGGAGAGAGAACTAAAAACTCTTGGTTCCCTCCAGTTTTGTCTCCCAGTGAACTGTGCACTCTAGCTGAAGCTATCTCCACATTTGTGGCATTTATAAAAGCTCTCCCTAGGATAGTTTTTCTGGCTTCTTTTATTATTGCCTTGGATCTTTTCATTTGTCAGGGAATTTGTAAAGGCAGTTTTGTCTCACTCCAGTACCCAATTGGCTATTATTTTTACCCTTCTGCAAAAATTAAATGAATTTGGACAAGAAGTTCAAAATCTAGCAAGGGAGTAGAGGCACCTACAAATACCACCCCCACTATAATTGCCTACTGCCCTTGAAAAACTAGGTATAAAATAAATAGAATGATGGCAGAAAGGGAAAGCAGGAAAGTTATAAGAGAGCAGTCAAGTAGTACTTGTTTCATATTAAATATATTTAGTGCTATTCTATTGCAAGCTACAAAATGGCATATTTTACTGTAGGAGTAAAGTTACTCTCTTATTGTTCACAGGCTATGTTGTCAGTCCAATAATTCAGCTGGAATTAGCCAACAGTTCCTACAGAATGAACACCGTAATTTGACCACCTTTTGTAATACATTTTGTTTTTAAAGTTCTATTGACAACACTGATTACATAAAGGATAAAAGAACCAGCTTGCACTGCAGCAGATACTCATTTCAGCTTCTAGAAGCCATCAAATAATTCACACCGCAATAAGATTGTTCAGGGAGTAAATCCACCCTCAAACCCCCTTTTCTTCCCTCAACATAGTTTTCAGCCTTATGCACTCCACTGCATTACTTGTGCATGCACTACATGCATGTAATGCATGCAACAGTGACACCAAATAAAGTTCATTTCATGTAATACAAGTAATTTGATGTTTGTTGCATTGTTTTAGGAGTTTTCCTGTAGTCAATATGAAATATATTTTTGCTTTATTTTTAGCATACTAGGACAGAGCTACATGGAATCTAAGTCATCTGCTGCAGAATGAAGGATTACTTGTAACTGAGAACGGAAGGAACATTAACTTAACCTGCTGTGATCAGGATAAGCAAAAAAACAAGGCAATTTCTCATTATTTTTTTCCTGTATATTTATTTCTCTACTGTTTGTGAATTTTTCTCCAATATGCAAAACCCTATCAGTCTATACCCACAGGGGCGGTTAAAAATGTCCAGCATATGCATGGAAACACGACATTTATGAATTACAGTTACTCTGTTTTTAAGTTGAATGGATTTATTATTGAGAATGCCCCTCCAAATAAAAACAATGTGGACTTCTGAAAGAAAGTAGAAAGAAAGGAATGCAACTGCCAAACGACTGGATTCTTTGTGCTAAAAATCAAAGCATCCTATGACTCTCTCTTCCATTACTCTGTTGATACTTCATCTTGCTTACATAAGTCTTAGAAGATGAGTCCCAATTGTTTTACTGTCTCCTCTATTTGGTGTATTTTCTTTTATCCTGAGACCTGTTTTCTTCCCAGCAGCTAAATTATCTGAAACTATTTAATAATTAGTAGAGATTACAAGGTTTAGTGAAGAGATGAATTAGAAGCCATGACCAAAAAATCCCCAACCCATTAACAATGCCTCATTTAGTAAGAAATTGTCCCTTCCCCTCCTCTTCCCCCCTCCAAAGTTTTTTTGGCTCCATTGGCTAACTACTGCTTCCTGGAAGTAGGTCAACGTGGAGTTTGGGAGCTTCAGAGTGTGTAAAAGTGAGTCATTGCCTTCATATTGCAACTGTTTATCACATGAGAAGCAGCACGAGGAGTTACCAATGACCTGTTATAACAGCAAAGAGAACACAAAACAACACACAAATTGTAAATGAGAAGTTGAGGAGACTGGGATAGCACGACTAGAAGCGACGCATTTTACTGTTCTGTCACTACCGCAGCCTAAGAAAGCTATTTAAATTTACCCACAGCTGCACTAGTTACTCAGGAAGAGTTGTGTTTCACTTGATAACTCTGCATCTGTGCCCCACGTCGTTCTCCTCTGTTCCCAGGACAGAGGAATAACCTGCCCTTTATCTGGAATTAAGAAAACGCAACAATCCACTGTATGTACAAGGGCAGTGTCCTAAGTCATGCCTAAGAAAAGTTCCTGTAGGACTGACAACTTCCTGTGTATTTTTAATAAAGACAGCAAGTATTCAAATCCACTCAGTTTTATTACCCTGGCATGCTTCCATCATTAAGTTCAGTGGGAATAAATTACTTTTATAGAAAACTCGCACATATTGCATCTTATTAAACTGACTCGCAAGTTTCTCTTTCTTCTTAATCTTGGTAAAACAAACAAGAGTGTTTTGGCTTAGTCCTTAAACTATCACAGTTTGTCCTCAGCAATAGCACAGGGATTAAAAATACACAAGGCTAACAAGTTTACAGACGTAAATACAACATCTGTATTTAGATTACTGGCTTCACAAGTAATGATCATAAAAAAGACTTCATGTGCTTCCCTATGATAAAAACTGACTTCTCACATGGCATTTCACTCTAGCTTTCTCCTCCCTCACATTCACATTATCAGCTGTTGACCATTTTTTTTTTTAAACAGTGATATTTCCAAAAATAGGCAGAGAAGCATGAGCTGTATTAAGACTGAAAGAGAGGAAATGTATGTCATTATACAGAAACCAAAGCAACTTACCTCTCTGTACCTTGTGAACTGCATTTGGTCCTAGCTGCTATGAAAGCACATGTTTGCACATAGATGTTAAGATGACAGGAAAGCAACCAAAGCTCTCTGTATTCCCTGGCCATTTAATCTTCTAGGCTATATGAGAATTTCAGCATACTCAAATATCACCATTAAACGTGACCTAGAAGGACTACATTTGGAAAAGGCTGAGGGACTTGCCTCGAGATAACTCTGCTGTTTGGCATTGTAGCCGGCAGCACAAGGAACGAAGAGGCTTGAAGGAGACTCTGCCATCAGCGCAGAGGCCATGTTAGGACCCTGCTCCTTCCCAACAGCTCCTGCAGAACCAGCCCAGAGCTCTGCTCTCTGGGCTGCATGCAGACAGCCCAAGAAAGAGGAATAGTGTTAGCTCTAACAAGCTTGCTACATCAGCTTCCTGCAACGAGAAAACCTCCAAAGTACCACAGGATACATAATACAATAGTTGGAAGAGCTATAATTATCAGGAACTTTTGTTTTCCTATTGCAGACTTGAGGACTGTTTCTCTCTAGTGATGGTAAAGGGAGCTCATGGTCTGGAAACCTGGGCAGTAGGTGGTCTGAATCACTACCTATTTTTAATGTAAAATGCAAAAGCAGTCCAGAAGGGCAAACTCCTCCCAGCTACCTGCCCCAAACATTATTCCACAGGCAAGATCTGCCTTTGCTTGTCCTTCCAGGTACATGAATATACATTCTGGGATGAGCAGAGACCTGATTCCAAGAGCAGGGGTGGAGAGAGCTTCTCTGCTACCAGGTAACAAAGCAAAAAGGCGTTTCTCAAAAAGTGAGAGGGGAGCCTGAATTGCCTCCAGCCTGAACCATCCCTTCTCAGGCAGCTACTTCTCGAGGCAAGCTCAGGTAGATGCCAGCCTCCAGGGAGGGCTCTCCACCCTGGCAGAGGACTGAGGCCCCTGCATTAGGTGTCTCTAACAGCAGCCCCCTCTGCCTACGAGCTGGCCAGGAGCCTTCCCACTCTGCAAGCAAACTCTTTTTTTGCGCACTTTAAAAGTGCCTGAACATCTTTGAGTCCAGGCTGACTCTGCCAACCCGAACCACCCCAACTGGGGCAGGGTGCCCCACAGCACCTTTCGGGTGCTGTGGGACCATGTCCATGGGATGGCAGCAGCTGCTCTCCTGGCCTTGAACACGTACACAAGACTGGTATATCCAGATGCCCGTGGTCAGGTGGGTGACATGCTATCGCTAGTCAGAGTTCAGAAAGAAGTTATCTTTTCTGTAAAAAATGCAGCCATTGTATATTTTGGGGACAGAGAGAAGGGACCATGTACATTTAAGAAGTGTTTTCTGGAGATAATACTTGCTTCCACAAAAAACAGAACAGTTGCTTTTTGTCTTCAGAGAAGACAAGTTCATTGTAATTGTAATCAACCTTCGAGAGGGACAACTCTGGAGTCTCTTGGAATATTTTCTTTACTGTATTTACTTAGTATGATGAACTAGCTTTGGGCAGTTTGGAAAAGAACACCAAAAAAAAATCCAACCAAACAAAGAACAGAGATAGAAGAGATGGTGAAACGAAAAGATATTTGGCTGGAGTCAAATGAATAACTATTATTAGTAAAGCTACTAAAGGACTACTACCCAAGCAGTACTGCTGGATTTTTTTTCCTCTGTTTATTGTTTTGCCCATCTTAAGAAAGTTACTTCTGCTCTTCTAAATTTGACCTATTTCAGGCTTATCTAAATGGGAACTCTGTTTGGTGGGCATACTTTGACAAAGTAGAGGGGCCAGTTACTAAAATTTTTTCACTTACGAAAGGTTAGTTGAAGTCTCATTTGAGAAGTATCAGGTACATCTGACTTTAGTATCTAAAAAAAAAAACAAATCAGTTCTACACAAAGCTGAAGTACAGCACACACCGATAATTCAGTTTTGTACCACATAGAAGGAGTTCTGGATTAAATTGTTCTCTTGTTGATTAGAAAATTACTCATATTACCTTACTATAGTTTTCAGTTAATAAAGTAAAATAAGTGAACAGTAATTTTATGAAAGACTTTCTTAAAATGTTGTGCCTCTCTTCCCTGAACAACTACTGGTCTCATCTTGAAATAAAAAATGAAATACTGATATAAGTAAAGAATTTTTCCAGTTTTCTTGAATCTTAAGCATTCTCCATTGCAATGCTATTCTGTAACCTTCTAGAATACATTAGTTGATCAGGGACAACACACCATGCTTGCTTCCACTTCAAATAGATCTGTACCAAGGGGATTTTTTTCCCTCTACTTTACTTACCTGATTGTAGCATGTTGGTATTAAAAAAGCCTGACCACTATTTCATGGCCTAATTGCCTTGATTCAGGCAACCACTTAGCCATTTACCTGGCTTTAACCATGGAGATAATCTCACTAATGAACAGGACCAGCCCAGAGTAAATTTAGACTTAATCTGCTGTTTTAGCAATTATGTAACTAGGTAGAATTTCTTGCTCAATGCATTTTTGTAGCCCAAGGAAAACATAAACCACCTAAGACCTAACAGAACAGTCAGAAGAACGGTGAGATCATGAGACATGACCACCATGCAGTGTAGGAAAAGTACGTAGCTTGCTAGTTAATTTGGCTACATACCTGTGGGCACCTGCTTTACTCTAGGTAGTGCAGAGCACAGCACAAGCACACCCATAAACTGCCTGGCTCACAATTTCTCATAACTGCCCAGCACAGTGTTGGCCTCACATGAGCTAAGTGCTGGTTCACTATTCCTCACTCAAATAAAACATCTGATACTGCAGTCAGGCAAGATAGTTCTTAACTGGCACTCAGGTGGCCTGGTCATCTGCAGTCTTACCTTTATTGATTTAACACTGTTTTGTATCACAGCTTTAACACAGCATCAACTGCTGCTGGCTTTCTCGTACATGGGTGGCATGCAGACCCGTATGTGACAGATATAGAGACAGACAGATAGATGGATGAACAAAGATAAAAACCTAGTTCAAGCCTTCCACCTCCACCCCAGAAAAAATTAACTCTTAAATAAATGAATGTCACTCTCAGATTCCCTTAGGTAATTTTCTCACATAAGAATGGCCCCTTTACTGCATAACAGGCTCCCACCAAGAAGCAGGGTGCTCACATAAGTTCTTCAGAAGAGTTCTTATTATCTGTCCCTTAGAAATAACCAGCCTTATTAGCCAAGGAGATTTATGTCATAAAAAAAAAACCCACAAAAACAAAACAAAAAACTCTGTATGAAATAGGGAAGAAAGAACGATGAACTTGGAAGCAGGATTAAAAGGGCAAAACAAATCAGGAATAAGCCTTCCACCACGGCTGTGCATAACTACCAAGCCGCTCTCTGTCTGCCAGTAGCCTGAAAGGGACAAAGGCATCTGTGACATTCATCACGTGTGACATTCAAACAGGCAGATGCCGTTTGGTTATACACAAAATGTATTTGCTCTTACAGCATTCAGAGAGTCCATGGTATTTCTTTGACTGAATAGTTGCTTTAAGTCCTAAATCATGTGCAAGTCTTATTAGATTTAAAATGTGCATTTCCAGGAGAAAATAAAGCTAACTTTGCTTTGAATAAGAATTAGTCTTCTCAGGATCCTAAAATGCTGCTCAGGGACAGCTACTAGCACTCAAAATATTATATTTATTTGATAACTCAGAACTACTAGCCTGCTTTGGAAGCGATGGTGATGCTCACACAGCTTATACCGACTCCACTGGACGCGTTAATTATTCTTCACCTCCAAAAAAAAATGAGTGCAGCATGAGCAGGAAGCATGTTATCGCATGCTGCTTTATAGGAATGTATATTCACATGCAATTAATACAGACAGAAGGTAGCATTAATCCAGTCTAATTCACATTAATTTATTTTTATTACTCTTTCATTAGCACCAGGAATAAGCAGTATGTTCATTAACTATTTTGTACAGCTACGTTTGAGTCTTTCACTTAAAGGCTTGTAAATAAAAGTCCTTCTCCATTACTGTTTTTAACAGAAATGAAAACTAAGGCTGAGATGGTTCTCTGATGTCCTTGACTAATTTGAACAGGAACAGTACAACCAATTTATTTACACACACACACACAAAAAAGCTTATCAACTTGTTTTCCCCTGCTTTACAGGGTGTGAAATCCTAACACAGCTCCGTATCACCGCAGCAGAGATCACTTTGTGAAGAAGCAGCCCTAAACGTTAAAACCGACTATCGGAAACGTCCTAAAAGAAGCCGATAGCGCGTGTTGGTATGCAAGGGCACGGCTGCGCGGGTGAGAGCCCAGCCTGCGCCCGTCTGCAGTGCCCCGGGTAACCATGGCGATGGGAAAGGGCCTGTGCAGAGCCAACAAAGGAAACCTTTAAACGCGGAGAGCCGCCGCGCGCAGCGCAGCGCAGCGCTCGAGGCTTCTGCCGCTGGCAACGACTCGGTTTACCCATCCCAGAACGCGTGAGCTCCCTTCCACCTGTACCAGCCCTGAAGGCCAGCGTTTCATCCACGTTCAGCTGTTTGGACATTCGTCCGTTGCATTGGCAGCTGCAATTTTTAGCCTTAAAGAAGAAAACATCACATGAAATACATGCAAAAGCTATTTTCATTCATTCAAAATTAACAAGAGTGAAAAAGACCACATTGAATAACATTTGTACAGTGGCTAAGAAAACTGTAAACACAAGCAGCGTCAGTCCTGGAACTTAACTTCCTAAATGAAAATCCTGCAATTGAATCAAAACATAAAGAAGAATTAAAAAATTGTTTCAGAGTCAGGCAGCACATGCATATGGTTAAAACTTGTTGGTAGCGTCTTGTGTTTACTTTGCCCAAATTATGCACAAATAAATATTAACTGTTAATGTATTTAGGAGTGTGAAGGTCATACCTTGTATACTTTTAAAAATAAACAGCATTTGTACAAAATACAAGTCCAGCAAGACAGTATGAAAGAACCCTTACTTCAGTGTGCCATGCTGTGAAAGGCAAAACTCCAAGAATAATATATAATAACGCTCTTGCTACCTGACAAATCTCTTAAAGTAGCAAAAACTAGAGAGAGTTTTGATTTCAGAAAAATTCACATTCAGGTCCTGCTTTCAAACAATCTTCAGGTGTTAGAAAGCAAACAGGATTTTCCTCAAACCTTAAAGTTGCTCACAAACATCACGATAATAAAACGACAAAGTAACAAAAGATCATAAAAGAGAGAGAAAGACAAAAGATAAGCTAGCTTGTACAGCTTTAAGTCAGTGCATGTGCGTTGCAATCACACACTGCATTTTTAGCTGGACTTTTGGCTTCATTTAGTGTACAAAGTGGATAATTTTCAGTTGCTATTCAGTTACCAGTTTTCTCTCTGCCTTGTACTTTCAAGACAGACTATTCTAATTTACCGAATTAACAGCTTCCTTGTGGATACGTCTCTACATATTTTGGCCACATCTCTAAATATTTCAGCATCTATTTGCAAATGCAAGCAAAATTATTTTTGAGCACGCAAAAAAGTGAGAGATTATCCTTAGCCCCCTTTATAGAAGGGAAACAAAAGATCAAGGTCAGAAGTACTCACCAGTCCTGGATATCTAACTTGATACAGTTAAAACATTATTTTTTTCAGAATACTTAACACATTCAAAATACACTTTCCTTTGACTTCATTCATAGCTGTGAAGGCACAGCAGCTTTGCACATCAAGATGCAGTCTGACAAGCAGCTTAAGCCAGTGGAGGTGCTGGCTACTAGTGAAAGGGACTTTGCCAACTTCCCTCCCACCTCTGGCCAGTGCTAACACTCGAATGAATTGCACAAGTGAACAGGCTTAGTGTGACCAATCCCTAAAACTGACCTGACCCATAAAAGCAGGAAGGTAACTCCCTGAGCAGATGGGTCCACGACCTGTTCCCCAGGCCAAGCCATAGGGGCAGCCTGGGAAAACTGGTGGGAGCATGCAACCAAGAGTGGGAGAAAGTCCTTGCAGCAGCAGCCCCACATTTAGGTCAGCTTAACCAGATCCTGAAAACACAGCTTCAGTTTTGAGAACCCCTGGCTGAGCAAAGAGAAAGAGAAGAACACAAAAGCTCCAACCACATGTCAAAGATTTGATTTAAATGACTCGCCTGAAACTGCACTAGGCTTTTGTGACAAAAAAACAGAGAAAGAATCCAATTCTGCTAGGGGAAAAAAAAAAGGGGAGAAAAAAATCCTCTCTCTTCAGCCTACCCTTCTTCCATTTTCCTAGAGCACCTTCTAATTTCAGCAATAAGCAAAGCAGGAGTCTCAGCTGCTTTTCTGATCACACTACCTTCCACTGCCAGGGAACCACCGGTGGCCAAATCGCTGTGTGGTGCCCTGACATGCAAAGGAGGCAAACTCTGATCGCTAACTTATTTCTGGCACTTCCTAACCTGTGAGGTTTTGACTCTATTCTTTTATCATAACTTTTACATATATATTCCCCTGGATTTAATCAAAAGCATCCTGAAGGAAAAAAAAAAGACTACTATAGGGCAATACTAGTGGGGTCTTCTCCTATCTCGCTGTTCAGTCCAATAGCCCACGGCCTACAAGGTTGGGAAACTTCTGCTTGCCTGGGACACCAGGATACTTTTCATCAGCAAGGGTCAGATATTTACTGAATGACAGAAAAGGCATTGCACTCGGAAAATTTAGATTCCATCCAAAGTTTCAGGGAAACCTCCTTTACATTTTTCATATAGGGCTGCTTCCTCTTCCAGCTTGCCTGGCTCCCACGGCGCAGTTACTAGCTATGTCGGCACTGCTAATGCCCACCGGAGCCACCGGGCAGCGCGCGCAGCAGTTTGCACCCCACTCTTCAGTGCCAGCCCTCGTAAGGGGACCGGGTGCGCTGACAGCGATGGCCTTTGCTGAAGACACATTTGATCTCAGGTGGCACACTTGTGGCCACAAAAATCATAAAACCCAGTTGTGATTTTTCTCAGTTCCAAGTGCCTGAAAAAGTGGAGCAGTGTGTGCCTGAGAGAGTGGGGATTTTAAGGATAAATCCGAGTTAACTTTGTTCACATCCTGAGTTGTGGCAGGAAGGTATGTGGTAGCCTTGAACATGAAGGCCCACTGAGCTGACAGAGATGAGAACACACTAAATTCGGCTCCCTTCATCATGCCCAGTCCTCCAACACTGCCTCTTGAGCCTAGACTCTGAAGGATATTACTCCTAGGAAAGCACTGGGTTTTGCCTCAGAGGGAAAAACCTGGTTCACCCAGTAACCAACTAACAGTATGCAGCAGGGACTAGCAGAGAGGATCCAGAAGCTAACCAGAAAGCAGAGCGTCTCAACTAACAACACAGATTGCTGTAAAAATATTTATTAACGGGAGAATACAAGAGGGATTGTTCCTGTACTTACAGGTACAGAGCTAGGCTGGACATAGGTACAGCTGCCCCCCGCTAGAACCCAGCCGAAAGCCCAGCTGAGCTCCAGATGGAGCAAGGACAGAATTTATACTAGTAAGCTAATAAAAATCTATTTCTTTCCAGAGGAATGTATTTTTCCTGAGGTTTGTTACTTGGCCAAATTTGGGTAGATTTTCAAAATGATGCAAATATCACCTTCCTGCCAAATTTCAGATATCTATTCTGAAACTTGAGGGCACTAGAGCTTCTCAAATAAAACATTACCAGAACTGAACTCAGACAAGGCATTGTATTTTGCACCAGCTTCACTCTCAGAAGGAGCTGGTCTATTTTGACTCTGAATTTTTCAAACAGGCTAAGGAAAAAACAATCTGATGCTGAAAAATATACAATTAAAGAATAAAATGCAACAAACCTATAAACAACCAAAAACAGTGTCCTGCAACAGAAAGCACTGGGCTTTGTTGTCTAGGCTGTGCTATTAAGTCTATTTTTCTGTCACAATTATTTCTCATAACATAATCTACTTTTATTAGCTACATACTTTTTGCCAGCAAGTAACAACACTGGTAGCATAGTTATATTATCAAAATGGTATTTTTACAGTATTTCTGTTTGTTTTCGTAGTTTGTAAAAGTCTTAATCATTCTCCAAACACAAAAACACACACCACCACCAACTCAGCTCACACCTGTCCTAACTATTGCATTACTTTCAGCTGAGTTTGGAGCAACAACTCAATACCTTTATGTGATATATTTAATACCACTGATAGTTCAGAAAGAAATATAAAATGCAGCTTAAAATAAACTTGGCCTATTTCATTGCAGGACTGCTTAATTCACCTAATAACCCATAGCCCAATTAAATGCAAGTAGACTGCCTTTGAAGGTAAAACAATTAACTGGTACCAAATTAATTTTACTGAGAAACGATTACGCGAAAGCTGCAGCAGTATCAGCACAGCAGCACCCTGAACGGCTCAGAGGGAACACTCCCCAGCCGAAGCGTTTTCTTCTTCCTACAGAGTCCTACGAGATCAAGAAAGGCATGAGCGGATATTAACTCAGCAGTTACATCCAGCAACATCAAATGACACCACACATCTGAAATCAGAATTACAGCTTTGAACTGGAAAGATGAAGACACATCTGCCCGAACCGCACACACGCTGCCGGGACAGGGTCGACCTGTCCACTTCAGCCCGCTCGCGTTGCCCGGGAATCTCGCCCTCGCCTGTTACTTTAAGCACCGCTCTACAAAACCTCACAAGCCTTGGACACCATGAATTATAGGGCATGTTTATGTTCCTGGCATACAGTGACTTAATGCATTGACAGCTTGATTAAGCAGAAATGCAGAGTGGGTGTTTTCCATTTTGATGCGTTAAGAACGCCTTTTCTTTTTTCTTTCTTTCTTCTCTCTCTCTTTTTTTTTTTTTTTTTTTTTTTTTTTTTTTAAAGAAAGAATTACCCGGTTGTCTGTACAAAGTATGTCTCACTACAGGTTAATATTTCTGTATTTGATTTCATACCCTGCAGCCGCACATTCCACTGTGGTGTTTGCTATAGTTACTGAAAGAACAAGTTGGAACAGCTCATCAGTGAAAACTCATTTTTATGCTTCTTCTTCAGCAACTTGGTAATTAGAAGTTCATGAGAGCATACAGAATATTTAAATTCTGGAAGTGCTTGGGAATTCGCTCATGGCAAGTGAGTACGACAGCTTATAGTTCCCAGGAAAATATAAGTAATGGTAATTTAGTCAGCCAAGAGAAGGAGATGTTTCAAATTTCCCTGTCCTTTTCCAAGGAGCGACATCTGCCCAACAGGGTGGGAACAGGCCTCAAGATTTATTGCAAATTAGGAACAGCATTCATATATATGTATATACAAAATTGTCTTTTTTATGATGGCACAATCCCTGTATGAGCGTAAACTTGCACAGCAAACTGCATCCGCTCCCTCCCCGCCATCCCTCTACTGAAATGTAGCAACTCCACGTAACACGCCAGCCCAGGAGCGGAGGATTTCATCCGCTCTCCCTTGCCGCCGATACAGCCGCCCGCCCCGGCTCCCGGCCCCGACGCCCGGAGAGGGGCCGTGGAGGGGGCGGACGCGCGCCCACCTCGCCGCCCCGCACCTGCGGCGGCCGCGCCGGGCGCCCCCGCGCAGCGCCCGCCCCCCGCGCACACCTACCCAGAGCCAGCAGCAGCAGCAGCGCGGAGCCCATGGCGCGGAGCGGCGCGGAGCAGTGCGGTGGGCCGGGCAGCGTCGGGGCGCGCCGCAGCAGCCGCTTCCGAGCTGGCCGCTTCCCAGCGCGGCACTGAGCGCCACCTGCTCCTCGCCGCTCCGAAATACCCCTCCTCCTCCTCCTCCTCCTCCTCCTGCCGCTGCTGCTCCCCGCCCCCTGCGCGCCGCGGGTGCGGAGCGGCCGGAGGCGGCCCCCGGCGGGCCCGCGCCCCGACGGCGGCGCTGGGCGGGCGCTGCGCTGCGCTGCGCTGCGCCGCCCCGGGGGCCCCCGGCCGCCCCGGCGGGACGGCACCTGGGCGGGAGGGCGCTGCGTGCCGGCCAGAGCCGCCGCGGGTACCCTAAAACAGCAGTTCGGAGGGGAGGGACGGGAATTCGCTTTTCAAGCGTCGCGAGTCATCTGAAGCTGCTGAAAGCGTTAGAACCATGGCCAAACACATGATTTTAGGCAGCTGTGTGAGAGTGGGTATCTTCCACGCACATTGACCTTCGGTTATAAAGTCTGCACCTCCTCATTTAAGTTAAATTGGCTGAACACGTATTCTGCAGCACGTGAGAGCATGACTGGATCCAGGACCTTGCCACCCAGGGGATGGAAGTTTGCCGTGGCGCTGGGGCTGTATTGCCTGGGCGGGATGCTGCCCGCAGAGTGTGAGGTGCCAGGCTAATACCTAGAAACACAGTGTGAATCGAAGCCGGTAAAGAAACGTGAGGGTGAGGATTTGCACTTACAAGTAAATCAGAAAGCTGTTGAAAGTGCGGGGTGACTGTATTCTGGGTAGCTTTCAGCCTATTTAGCATTGGCAGCACTGTTTGAATACCGCATATTCAGAGTACTTGAGAAACATTCCTTTTCTCCATCCCACAATCCTGATACGTATCAAAATCTGTGCTGCTACCTTTTATGTTGGATATATTCTATTTTGTAATGGTGGTTTTTGGCAAATAAGTTTATACTTCCTGGTGTTAACATGGAATAAAAAAGACAGTTTGTTTCGAGACTTGAAATAGAAATGCTTCCTATGCTTCCTTCCTTCCCCCTTCTCACCATCTAGGTCATGGTCCTTTTGGTGTGATACAGACCTTAGCTTTTTTTTCCCAGCAGTATTATAAAAATACATGTGTTGTCTTAGTTTCTTACTTTGTTTTAATATTCTGAGTGAGTCTGAACTGCAAGTTAAAATGAACAAGTCTGTGGAACAGGCAGAAGCGTTCAGCTGGTAGCTCTTTGGACCCTGCTGCTTTACAGCATGGCACAGCTCAGGTAGGCTCCTTCAGGACATTGAAATCATTGATGAAAGCGTAGCCTGGACCTGTCATTGTACAACACATACTGATTTCTTTCACGTATTTACCTTCTTAGGACACACATTTACCTTCTTAGGACACACAACTACTTACTCATCCTAACGTAGGGACTTACACATGGGCTCGCTCTCTGTGAACACTTCCCAGACCATCGTCACTTCCTAACTCTGAAACTCTGAACACGCAGTCAATCATTTACCAGGAATGACTCATGTGACTCAATTCCACCGCTCGGTTTCCTCTTCACGGTGTCGTAGAAGTCAGGCAAACAGACGCCCCAAGGAGCGGCTACCTAAAGCAGACATGACAGCTGGAGTATGAAGTGTGAAGTACCCACAAAATTAAGATTGTGAGAGCAGTACCGGCTGCTGCTACGCCAAGCGCTTGAGCAAAGCGTGGGGCGAAACGCGTGCTTCCATGAGGAAGAAGAGAAATACTAATTACTTGACATCAGTGAAAGGACGATTAAAAAAAAAAAAACACACCATAGAGAAAAATGATTTTTTAAATTAGTGAACTGAACCTAGACCCCTCCTTTGCCCCACCTTAACATAACCACCACAGAGTAACTGCCATGTCTCTGTTTCCTAAGAAACAATGTCTTTGATTCAGTTATAACATTCTAATTATAAATGTACCCTGAGGACACGAAACTTTCTTCCTCATCCAGACACACACACAACACTGAAAACAGTTTCTCACACACAAAGGCTGTCTCCCAGATTGTTGTCTCCCAGACTAACATTTACCTCCATATACAAAGATTGTAGGAAAATAAATACTGTGAATTATTACATTCTCTAGGAATATACCCTTAGATGAATGCTTCCATTTTAAACAAATTGAAAGGCACTTGCTAAGAATACTGTCATATATCGAACTATATATTGCATATTATGGGAAAATAATATGCAGGATTTCATCTTTTCAAATCGCTTCATCTCGTTATGCATGTTATATGTATTCAGAGGAAAATTCTTATTATACTTCACCAACACCACGAAAAAAAATCATCCAGTGAACAGTTTAGTTAGTCCCTTTATCTTTTGTAATTTAAAATGGGGCCGTGTAAACATCCTTTGCTCTACATGTCTTCACTGTTTAACGATGTCTTTTATAGCACCTGGTTGTGTCTGCTTGTCCAGTGATCACAGGGACACTTGCCAAAAATGCCGTATCTGTCTGATCTAATTTGAAAAATTTCAGTCTCGATTTTATACAAATATGGATTTCTTGCACATTAAAAGAATCTATTTTTATTGGTAAGTGCCAAAGTAACTTTCTTTTTTCAAGGTAAAGACTGAGGGAAGCAAGTAGCTTGATCAGTTCCATAACAAAAAGATTAATATAATATTTGTAATTTTCAGGAAGAACAAAAAACTGGAAAGGGAAAAAGCTGAGCAAATATTTAAACTGCTTTTTAATTTTATTTTTAGTGAATACATACTGAATCATCTGTTTTATCGTGGGAATTTACAACTAACGTATATTTTCGTAGCTTTTTAAGATGATGACATATTGCAAACTTAATGCCAACCTTCTCAGAAAAACATTCTGATGTTTCCATATTTGTCATTCATGAGGGGTGGCCACAGACTCACAGTTTCTGTGGTATGCAAAACGGATGATTCTTTTTTGTTAATGCATTTCTGGGAGGGGCTCTCACAAAGGCGATCCGATTTGCACACAGTTACCCCAAGGTGCATGGCTCCAAGATACTCCTTTGATGTGATTTGTCTGAAGATTTTTGACAGAAGGGCTGCAAATTTTTGGAAAAGTTTGCCAATAATAATAATCAAAGATAAGATTGAAAACCCATGTATTACAAGAGCAAGCTACCCAAGAAAAGACTGACAATCCAGAATAATATAAAAATCAAGTATCTTCCAGCTTGGACAAGATTGAGCAGAAAAAGTATCCACACAGGTGGCATGATGCCCCAGAAGATCATAGGCTGGTGTCCTGAGTATTCCTGACTTCTAGTCTGTGAAAATTCAGAAGTCTTTATTTCTATTATTGCTTCTATTTTAATTTTAGGTTGTTAAAAATAAGAATATCCTTGTACATGTGTGCGCATCTGTACACAGCTATTTGAGTCTTTGTAGAGAAGCTGGCATAAAGAAAAGACCCTCAGCTTCAAAAAGCTCTCACAAAATCTTCCAGAGTAAGTTTTGTGTTGAATGAACACATGAAAATCTACCAGTTGTCAATTATTATTTCTGGCAGATAATAGTTGTTAGACTTGCAACAAGTTCAGCAAAAACATTATGTTAAGGGCTGAAAATTAATATCTCCACTGAAGAAAATAAGAATAAGCTATCAGAAAATTAAAATCTAAAAAGGAAGTGTAAAATTAGCTGTGAGGATGTCATTTAGACATTAGAGTTGGAAAAAGTTGGAGTTGGGTAAGGAGGATGTGAAGTGGCCTCAGTGCAAAGGCCAAGTGAGTAAATTAAGATTCTTTAGTCTGGAAAAGAGGTACCTTAAGAGGAAATATAATGGAAGTATAATATTAGAAGGGGCACGGAGCCAGCTGGTGAGGTCATTAGGAGAATGAGGGCTATCTGATGAAGCTAGCAAGTGGCAAGGTCAGCCCGAACAAAAAGACGGTTCTACTTGCCCGCGCAGGTAGGTGCAGCACTCAGTGCCGCACAACGACACAGACATTTAAAGTTAACCTGAATTCCCGGGCAAGGAAGAGGACTCCACCATAAATCACTAAAAACATTGAGACCTTCCTGGCCTGTGACAGCCATCAGCTGCTCCCCCTGGCCCACCAGGCCCCCTTTGAGGCAAATTGAATCCCATGGTTTAGCACCTGACCCTGAGCTTAGTGTTCTCAGTTGAAAAGACGCTAGCATCTGCAGGAGTTTATTATCACTGCTGCAAGAGCTGGCATATTCCTCCATTCTAGCTCTTTGGCTAGGCTTTTACGGAAGCCTAAACCAAAGGCTGTCTGTCCTCGTGGTGGCTCTAGCACTTGATCTGCTGCATGAGGAGGCAGTCAGGGGGCCCGATGGGGCTGCAAACTAACATGCGCAGAAAAAAGTTGCAGCTGCATTAATCCTGACAAAAGGCAGGTGAGTTTAGAAAGGTGTGGAGCTGTCTCCTGCACCCTCTCATGCATCTCAATCACTCACATCCATTTTAGGAAGCTAATTTTCTTAGAAGGTAATTAAAAGATCATTAAATGTAATCCAGCCATAAGCAAAAATTGCAAACCAAATAATCTGTTTTGCACACAAGACTGTTAAAACTGAACAGAAAAGAGCTAAAGAGATGACAAAGACTCAAAATAGACAATGGCAAAATGTTTTTAAGTCCAGTTATCAGTATACACTTGATTTCTTAATGGGGGGGGGGATGGATATTAACCTTGCAGGGACTAAAAGGGATTAAATATTGAAGAAGCCTGCTTTTTTAGGGAAGAAAACACCAAAGCCATAGTTTAATGTTTGTTTCACTCGTGGCGAAGAGAAGCGTACCAGTGGCTTAACCTGAAGAGCAGTCATGCAGAAGTAAGATTCAGAGCCTTCAAAGTGAGGCAGTTTTCTGAAAAATGTATATGAAATTGATATCCAAGCAGGATTCAAACAATTCTAGTGGCTGGTCAGCCTATGCAACATGACTTCAGTTGCTCCAAAGTAAAACCCCAAGAGACCTATAGTGTGGACATCATGTTCTCAGCACTAGCTAAATCTCTCTCCAATTCTGCTCATTTTGCACTGCACTGTTTCCTATTTTATACATGCCAATGCATATTTACCAGCTGCATGTTTTTTTGACTGAACCACCTGTTTTAACTGATCCCACCTAATATATATATGCATATATACACATATTTATTGATTAATTTTCCAGTTGAGCAAAGACTCTGATCATCATGGGAAAATTCTAATCACAGTAAATGGGGTAGCCGGTGAAGAAATATTCCCATTCACTTGTGGCCCTGAAAGTGAGGCACAACACAGGAGCCTGCTGAAGCAGTTCATGTACTTTCATGCTCTCAAAAACGGTCAGAGTGTTCCCCTTGCAGAGTCAACCCGTTTACCAAAGCATTAACCTTGATACAACTCCAATAACCACTTGAACCCATAACAATAGTGGATATCTTACTCCAAATATTTCTCAGGCAGGAGTTGTAAGTGCCTGATGACAAGACTAGCACTTCTATCTCCTCAAAATATTCCTTTATTTACATTTTTCATCACTTTTATTTTGAAATCACATCAATTGTTTTCTCATTTGTGGAATTAAAACCTATTCATTCTTCCCTTTTATTTGTCCATCATAAGGAGTTTCTTAATCATTTGGTGGACATTTTTTGAACCAAACTTGACAATCTTAAAAATTCCCACTGAATCACATGAGAGTTTAAAATGAGTAAGGTAGGACAGATTTAAGGCTTAGTGCCTTGTAGTTTTTTCTTTATATTGTTTGCTAGCTTAAACCTGTTAAGCTACTCAAAATACTGAATCTCCAAGAAAATACTTTTTAGTATATTCATAACTGCTGAACTGGACCTATTTGCTACTACTGACTACTTGCTAACCTTGAGTTAAAGATGAAATATCAGAGAGGAGGGTGAGAAAAATGTGGTACAAGGATGAAGTATCATCTGGTTGACCAGACGTATCAAAAGCATTGCTCATCAGATTGCAAATGTTTTATCCATCCTATAAGAAAAATTCTCTTAGCTGAGATGGGAAATGAATCTGAAGATGCTTTGTATTATGGGGAAAACTGCGTTGCAGCAGTACCTTCTAAATGTGTATTGCTCTCTAAATGTTCTTGCTAGTGATTGTTTGCTGACAGCAACAGGCATCTTTTCAAATACTGGAAATTTATATACTAAAGGAGACCACATGTTTTGAATGAGTTTTGTGATCTGAGATCCTCAGATGGCAGATTCTTCAGACAGAAGGACAAAAACAACCCAGTAATTTTTGAGATTTTTGAGATATACCAGACTAATACCACCAGACCTTTTTTTTGCGACATTAACGTCCGTTGCGGCATAGTGTAAAATGACTGAGGCCAGAGTATTGCACTGTGTTATCACTGACATTTTATGAGCTGGCAAAAAACAAAGTGAGCATTAATGGCTTTTAATTTCAGCCATCGGAGGAGAGTACTCGGCAAGGTTTGTGTATACAGTTGCCCAAAAGCAATGAAAGGAATTAAAAATTTCAGTGCACTTAAAAGTCAACCGTCATAAAAATCACAAAACTTCACACATCTGGGTATTAGCATAAATGGCAGAGTTTGGATAGCAGGGGGGTGCCATGAGCTGGCCTTCAGAGGAGCCCACGGCACCGAAGGGGCGGTAGCCACTAGGAGCAGGGGAAAGGGGAGGAGGAGACACGTAGGATGCGTGTAAGAGGAGGCACAGAGGGACACACAGAAAGAACGATCCAAGACGACACCAAAGGAGACTTGTGAGGAGACCTGTTTGGAGAATTGGAGGAGGCATGCTGAATGGGAGACTGCTGGGTACGCAGCTGGAGATGCGCTCTTGGATGGAGGTGCTACATCCCAGAGGAGATAAGTTTCTGAAGGGTCTGTGCCAGGGCAGGGACACCCCCACCAAGAGACTGTGACCATGGTGGTCCCATGCTGGGGCAGAGGAAATGAGTAAGAAGCCAGGAGCGGTGGTAGAAAAGAGGCAGGAGCACAGAGCGGCAGACAGAGGCAGACCTGCGCTGCCCCTTGCCTCACCGAAGGACCTGGGCCTGAGTGTAATGTGGGGCAAAGCAAGGGACGTGGACACCAGCAAGGGGGGGCTGAAGCGGAGCCTGGAGAAAGGGGAGGTTTAGTTGTTTATGTCTTCTTGTTCATGCTAATTTACTTGTTGTTGTTTCCCAATACCTCAATTAGTAATTAAAAATTTATGTTACTTGGCAATATATTAAATTAAGTGAAATTCCTTGAGTTAAGGCTGTTTTACCCATGACAGCTTGTCAGGAAAAACTGAGGATATCCTCTGGTAAGCAGAAAAGGCTCTGTGACATTAAGAATATATGAAGGAAACTTTCAGAGAGAGATTGACCCTATTCCATTAACGCGGAGAATGAATGATAGCACCCTTAATGTGAATAAACCTTAAGAACCGTATACAATACCGGAGCAGGCATGTGACAGTAAATATATACTCGGCATCTTCCAGTTCTCAATCAAAAATTATGAGCCGAACCACAACGGAGAAGCAGGATTTCACGGGGAGCAGCTCGGAAAGGGAACGCACAGCACGGAGAGAGGGAAAGCGTGCCGAGAGCAGCGACCCACGAGAGCTCGACGGGCGGTTCGAGTATTTCTGCTCTCTCTTCCGTTTCTGGGTTGCTGCCGGGGAGATGCAACATTCAGTCAGCCCCTGAGGAATGGCTGTGATTTCAGAAAAGGGTTAAAACACTGAGAAAAGGAGGCCGAAGGGTTAGCACATGAGAGGCAAAAAGCAGCGAAGAAGCACTATACCCTGCCGTGGCAGCGCCAGTGCAATAAATAAGAAGTGGAAGCAGCTGCCTAGGAGCCTTTTCATCACCATTTTTTAAGACTGGATATGCAGTGTCCAACCTCTCTGGGGTATCAGCCCTGAGACGTTGTAATTAAGACAAGATTGCATCAAGGATAGGTGACTTCATCTTCCATTTTTTCTTTAAATAGAATACTGTTATGCTTTCCAAACTGCAGTATCAGCCAGTTATTACCAGAATTTCAGTGGTATTTCAATCTATGACTCTTCACTGTTGCAGGAGTGAAATGTACCTTTTGCATGAACTGCTGTTTCCCTCTAAGTATTAGATATGCTCCCACTAGATGTTATTAATTATAATCCAATTTTGTGCAACTCATATATGATATTACACAAGTCTTGTTGTAAGAAATACTCTAACTTTTTAAAAACTATTTTTATATATAGCTTACTAAAAAGCAATTTATAATAAAAAAAGAAATGGCTTTTCAGTGATTGCTTTTTAAGTACTTCAAGGGAAAATTTCCAAAAAAGTTTGGTTATCAGATATATGTGGTGTAGTATGTTTAGTAAGCACTCTCCTATGACTGGACAGGATGTTGTTAGGAGACGTGTGATTCACCATCAAAACAGTCTCTGATGAGAGACTAATTACATATTTTGTAATGTTTTTAAAAAAGTTAACTGTGATATAAAAGGCATGATCTTTGTTTTCTAGGAAGTCTTGATGCAAATGTTTTGTTAGGTAGCTAAGGAAGATGATGCGACTCATTTAAAATTATGCAAGACAACTAACTGACTATTTGGATTACAGGAATAAGTTGTAGAGAAAAAACTACTGGATAGGAAGAATGGTTAGATCAGTAAATATGTATTCTACTTTTATGTCTATAATGTCATGAAGACAAATCTGTGCCAGAAAATCTCATTATGGTTGTTTGAAAAGCTTTCAAATGTGGCTACAAGTACAGAATCAGTGCAGTTAATGGCAATGTCCTTCTGAAAGCTTGACAGCGTATTTTAGGTGCAGCACTTTCAAAATTTCATTGATGTTATACTGTGCAACAATGCTTATTTCTACAATAGCTTTCTATTGAGAGGTAGATGGATTTGGTTTTAGGTACTGATATTCCTTTATATTGATTCTGTATCATTGGGAGACAAACAAATACAATACAAAGGAGGTTCACTAGACTCTTTTTATTTTTTTTAATCAATAAAACAAGGAATAATTTTACAAGAAAAAGAAATGCAGTGCAGAATGTTTTTTGCTTTCTTAAAGAGGATGCAAAATTCCATCTTACTCCTGTTAAGTGGTATAATTAACAATGGCACATTTTGATTCTCTTTCTCTCTCTTTTTTTTTTTTTTTTTTTTTCCTGGAGGGCATTACCATATAAAAACAGTTAATCCAAGAAATTAAAACAATTAGATAATGCAGAACCATAAATTGTACGTATATGAGCAGGACCCTAACTCCAGCCTCTCTGTTCCCAATGAGATGAAACATCTTGGTTCCAAGTGAATGTGGATTCACCTGACAAGCTCTGCAGAAGAGGGTCATCGTGCTTAGAATGACTTGGCCCGGGAGACGTACCAAGGGGATAGGGAAGGGGACAGGATAGACGGGGGGTGTGTGTGTAGCAAGGGCTCAAAATCACACCGTACGGGCACTGTAACATAAGCAGTCAACTAGGGAGCCTGCTCTGTTGTAGATGCGGCTTTCCAAGTCTTCCTAAATTATATAGGGGCATTGACAAGATCTAGAAACAGCTTCAGACTGAAGCATTTCAATGTTCTTGCTTTATTCCAAGGAAGTTCTGTGCTACAGAAAGATCTTGTCGGTGCCTTACAACGTTAGTGCTGAAGCTAGAAATTGAACTGGGCTAGGCTTTCTGCATAGCGTCAGCCCTGATTACACACCCCCCCTTTTTTTTTAAAGTCTGTATTTGAATGAACAAGCAGCTCACTAGTTATTAGAATCATATTACAACCCTAGTGTTTCTTTTTCATATTACCTGCTGTTCTGATATTGTGTCTGCCAAATTTCTATGAGATGTTCCTGAAGTTTGCTATAGTGATTTCAGTAGACTTTTCTGTTGTATATTGTGAAAAGGAATAAAATACAAGTCTTACAGTGCTGTGTAGAAAGGTTCTATGGCAAAAAAGTGCTTTTAGTAATTTAGTCTGTGTGAAAATAACATGTGTTATTGTGATATTCCCTTTACATACTAATATTTTAAATAGATATTAAAATTGAAAATCTGATAATAGGACAAAAGTGAAAATGAAGAAAGCACCACGACATAAACAGGAAAGCAGTGTGGTTATATGAAGCTTATTACTGCTTTTACAGTACAAAGTGAGACTACAAAGAATGGAACTTTGATTTCAAACATACTTTGCAATGATATAATACTACTGTATTTTAATGTAGTCTTTATCTAGGGAAATAGACTCTTCTATTGATGTATATTATTCAGCTAGGCTGATCCTCTAAAATTAAACATGAAATTTCATCAGAAAAAGTAAAAAGCTCTGCTTAATAGATTATAAAACTGAAAAGTGAAATGCTTAAAAAAATGAAAGTATGCTACAAAAAATGATGTGTGATCTTCATAACTTAAGTAGAGTCATTAATTTTATGAAGCCAATAAAAATGACCTTATGGTTAACAAACTGGTGAATAATAATAGAAGTATTTTCTCAGCTACCACAAACTTTCTATTTGTGCATAGGCAAGTCACAGTCCCTTCGAAATTCCCTTCCTTTACAAAACCAACAGGATGATAGCATTGCTATGTCTTTACAAAGAAACTGTAAGGACAAAACACTTATAATTCCGAGGCATTCAGATCCCATGATGATAAGTGCTATACGATTATTTCAGATAAATTGGCATAATCTTATATTTTTAAAAAATAATACCTGCATGTTGCACTGGAATGAAAACACTTCTACAAATATTAATTTACCTTCATTGTTCAACAGCTGGCTTTTTGCCTTCCTTCAAGGACTACCGAGTTTGCATTATGAACGAAGCAGGGATCTTATCCACAACTCTTCCACTTCGTTCTTGGCTTCCGCTGAGGCCGTCAGGCTGTGCCTGGAAGCATGGTAGCGCGCCTTTCGGACCGCTGCGGATCAGGCGCGCTTTCAGGCGTGCCGAAGAGCGCGTGACTCACGTTCATCGACTCCGGCGACTTCACCGCGGCTCTCGCGCTCCGCAAGAGATCCCACCGAGGGCTTTGTCCTCTGCTCTGAACCACCCTGCTTTATGCAAACTGGTAATAACCACGTTTCCCATAGATGCAAGGACAAATTACAGATGATTTCAAACATAATCATGCTTGCTGTATTCACATAAATTTCAGCCTTTCTCAATAATTTCTAATTCAGGAACTAGATAGAAGGGACTTAAGAGTGACAACATCTTTTAAATAATAAAATACCTTCTGGCACATTTCCAGAGATGTACTTGCCAGCATGTATAATGCAATATATGGTCTATTCTTAAAAAAAAAAAAAAACTTTATAAAATATATTATTACTTCTTAAGCTGTTACCAAAAGTCAGTGGAGCCTATCGATATGTTACATCTGCTGGGAAAACTGCAAGAATTATTTTTTATCAATAAGAATTGTACCAAGGAAAGGAATAAGTTATACTGGCTGCTTTGGCAAGACAAAAGCATTCCCACAAATGAGTATATTTTATAGAAGTACTCCTCAACCTTTTTTTTTTTTTTTTTTTTTTTTTTTTTTTTTATTGATTGGCAATCTTGTATCATGCTGATGCAACATTGCACTTTGCCTGCTGGCCTCCACTTTCTTGTGCTAATTTTATGTTGCTGCAAGGAATGTGGGAAGGTCTCAAGGACAACGTACAGTCCATGAACCTTTGCTGTAGAAGGAAAACAAGTGTGTGAAAGAAAGGAGGAACAAGTTTCCGGTTAAACTAAATGTTCTAGATAGGTTTAAAGAAATTCTTTGCTATCTACGTTTCAGTGTATTCTTATATAAATTTTTAGGCTTTCACACAAAATAAACAACATTTGTTAAGTGCTTATTTAATATATTTTCTTCATTGCTTCTTAAATTTGTAAGTAACAAAGGTGAGGTGAGACTGATAATACTAGAAGCAGCTTGCCAGTGCTAATTTTCCTATCTGTGCTCTTCTGTTAATTATTACTTTGTACACTTTAAACTTATTGGATTAAATAGATACAATAAATTTACAGTGACAGTTTATGAAGCACCCTCCTAGCTACTCCAAGATATACAGCAAGAGTCAAACTTTCAGGGTACCTCTAAATATTTCCTCTATAAATATGGACACTTCATTTTGCAGATAAAATTGTGCCTCTGCTTATTTAAGTACAGTGTGCAATCAGATGGGCTTGAATATGCTTTGTGCATACATTTTTAGGCCTGCAATGTTTCAAGTTCAAACAGTTAAATGATTTAATGGCTCAATCCTTAATGGTCCTTTTGACAATAAAAATCTCTTTCTTGAGGTATCCTGGGTGTAGCTGGACACAATAAAATGAGCAGAAAGAGAAGTCCATGGAATTTCAGTATTTTTTTCACCCATAGTCCTGCAGGTGCTTCTGGCTTCTGAATTATCATTGCATCTATATACTATACAGTGTATGATGCATTCTCAAAGTCTGCTTCACAAACTGGCAGTCCATTATAAGATGGAAATTTTGAATACGGTGTTTTCTCCTTTCGAAAATCATGAAATGTGATAAAGAGATTGGAATTGCTACATACAAGCTGATTTGTTGCATAATTTGTGATGAAAAATGATTCCACGTATGTGTATATGCATATAAAAATATGAATAGGCATTTCCCCCTTATTAAAGATTTAGATTTTTTGAACCGAGTTACTCTCCAAAAATGAGTAACACTTAAATTTATGTCCTTGAGTATCACAAAATATCATAAGGCATTTTCTTCTTCCTTTACATCATTCATCTGTGTGTTCAATTTGTTTACTTGGAGTTGCTCTGCTTCTTCTTCTTGCATGTGTATTTGAGTTTGTAATTTTACAGTCACATCCTTGAGGCAGACCTGAGAAAAGATTTCTGCATTTTTTTTTTCATTTCTTCATTTTCTTCTTTAGTGGTCTTTTGAAAAATCCAGCCTACAGAAGAGAAAAGTATCATTTAATAAATAGGATGCTAAAAGCATACAACTTGGTACATATTGATAGCATTCACACACTGGTTCTTATTACTACTTTAATGTTTATAGATAAAGTAAAAAGTTATTTAACTTTTTATCTGTGAAGTACAACATTGTTTTTCCTGGAAAGGAAAAACTAAAGAGACATCACATGAGAGCAGACAAATTGAGTTGTTTATATATAGTGAGTGACTGCTGAATCATCATTATGCTCACAGAATGTCAAAGACTAACAACCTTAATTAGAGTTGGGACTCAGCTGAATAAGTAATACTTTTTTTTTTTTTTTTCTTTTTTTTTTTTTTTTTTTTTTTTTTTTAATAGTTGTCAAACTTTTCAGGATCGTATGCACGCTGGAATTTATAACATGTAACCTTCTAACTTAAGCATTAACTGTATATAGCTTGGAGAAGACTGCCCACTTGTGGCAATACTTAAAGCACAGGTTTAGTATCTTTAGCACAAAGAGAAAACGGCCAGGTTAACAAATGCCACAACCGAAGTTTTTTTTTTAAAAAAACCCAAAACAAAAAACAAAATACAACTTTGGAGCACTAAAATCTATTTACATTTGTCTTTTCATAACAGATTGGCAGTACAGATGCTAGCTGGCGAACATTGCATATTACACCTGGTAAAAATGCAGTTTTATTAATTTACCATCTCTAGCAGATCTCATTCTGCTTAATAGGTAACATTAGTGTCTGTGAAGTTCTAGTTACAAGAAAAACAAAGGCAAAAAATTGAAGCATATTCATTCATTTTCATGGAGACAAGAATGTGGGGCTTACCTTCCACAATGCAAATATAAGCAGTGCAAGTATCAGGAGTCCAGCAAAGACACTCAGGAGGATAACCCATAAGGGGACGGTACCTGGCTGGAGTTCTTTGGAAATCTTAATCATGGTCTGCAAAGTGTTAAGAATGTATTTAGGAAAAAAAAAAAAAAAAAAAAAAAAAAAAAAAAAAAAAAGGAGAAAAAGAGCATTTCCCTTTAAAGTGTCAAAAGAGTAGCATAATTTTACTGATTTTCCAGAGTAACATTTTCTTTTAAATACAGGAATTTGTAGGAGGGAATTGAAAAAAAATTATCTCCAATAGCAAACTTTGTATATCTCACAATGTATATTAATTTAATGAACATTGGCCCTGCTATAAGTCAGTAATAATTGCTATAAAGGATTTAAGGAAAAGTATCTAAAATATGAGCAGTAAAATTATATGTTAGGGAGTTTCTTTAGTAGAGTCTTTATCACTCACTGCCTGCCTTTTGGAAAGATGATAGTGATTAACAAGGCCGCTAAACCAATTAAATTAAATTAATAAAAAAAGACTATGTGCATACTAATTTAATTTTAAACCAAGTTCATTTGATGTAAACTAAACTGAAATAAAGGAACATTTAGAATAGGACAATAGTTTACAACAGGCAGCAATCAGTTCACTAGTAATGAATGATAATGAATGATTCAGTAGCAGAGTAAAACCTGTGAAGAGTAAATCCATGAATTATCATGTGCTTACCTCTAGTTTTTGATGGTCTTTTCTCAAAATCAGTGATGAATTTTCACTTCTAAGTAATGCTTTTACAACAAGGGTTAAGCTGTGAATACTTGCCTGGAAGAAAAGAGAAATGCCAATGGTTCATACTCGATATTTTGAAGTAGATAGCTTTGTACAAGTAAGAAGGGTGAAGGAAAACTAAGGATAAAGAACAAAATTTTGGATATGTACATAGTGGGGCATCTTTGTTGCCACTATTAAATAAAATTGGGCAGAACAGCAATTTTAGCAGCACATGCTGCAAGACAGCAATGTTGTTTTAAAAGAGCAAAGATCAGAGATATCAGAGGAATACTAATTAATCTTGACTACTTTGACCTCAGACACAGGATTTTTAAAATTCTGCTGTGTGGAGGTTCCCCTCACCCTATCATCCTGTTATTTTCTAGAAAAAGAGAAAGACCCAGAGCACAAATTTGGTGTCAAAAAATCATCAACTGAGCAAAATAAATGTGTTTATCATAAACCTCAGACAACACTGAGGGTGCTCTGAGGTCTACTTGCTCTCCTCTCTCTGCTCCTTTTGATCATAAAACCTTTCTAGATATAAGAAATCTTTCCAAAGGTATAAAACTTAACAAAACTCAATAAAACCAGATAGTTTTCTACAAAACCCCCTTGCTTCTGATGAATTAGAATTTTGGATGCATAACTATCTAATAAAAACATGATCAGCATTACAGAACAAGTGTGAGTTAGTTTTTCTAATGTATGTTTTGAATGTCCTGTTAAGTTCTAGGCACCTACTTTAAAGATGATAAAATGCATGCAAATTAATTTTGAGGAAATTTGCAAAATAGCAAGAGAACCAATTTCAAGTCCTAGAGAACTATTGATACTTAACATAATTAAAGATACAATTTCAAAAAGACATTACAATGTCTTATTTTTTTCAAATCCAAGAGTATTATAAATGCAAATGGGATTTACTTACTTTTATGATGGTAGGTTTCCATACTCTTAATGAAACATTCACTTGAGTTATGTCAGATGGGACCAGGGCACAACTTATAAATGCACAGCTGTACGTATCACAGTCCTGTTTAAAAGTTACCAGCATGGATTAATAGTAAAAGATTTTTTGTATTACTAGGATAAAAATATGTAAACACACTATGTAGAAATCACAGATATACTTTGACACCAACAATAAGTTGATATTAATTATTGTTTTTTTTTCAGATGAAAACTACACTGCAGTAATTAAACAAGTTTTACTTTTCACTCCGTGGTAGAAAGGTCCCAGTTTTTACAGCGTGAGGCTATGAGTAGAGCTCCCTAAAGGAGACACAGCCCGCCCCTAGGAGAAATGTTTTTCTGCAAGAACAGCTGTGGCTTGTTTGCAGTGTTTCTTAACCCTTTCAAACTGCTGGACACCTGAAGCATTCAGATGGGAAAGAAAAGCTACGTTATCTTACTGTCTAGTGCCATTTGCTGGTTGGGAGGGTAAAGGAAGTTCAGTTCTTCAGAAACCTCTGCAAGGCTCTGATTGCCCTCAGGGTCCTGATGACCAGCGCTCTGCAGCCTGTATGCTGAGACACCTAGACCTGTATTAACTCTGTGAGGTACATGTGACAGCATGGGTAAATCCTCTTGGCATAGCTTCAGGGATACTGGAAATTAGCTTGTACAACTATGCCAAATATGATAGTTTCCCCCCTGACTTACCAATATAACTAGGTCATAACTAGAATTACTTTGCAACTCTTCTGTCTCAGCTAGTGTTAAACGCGGGAGGCCAGGCCCCTTCAGCTGGGGTCATCAGTTACATTACATTTCTACTAATGGTCTAGAAAGTCTGTCAGATCAGTGGTAGCAACTGAAAGCATTTTTAACTAGATGCCTTAAAAAATTGAAAGAGAGATGAGAAGCCTTCAAAATACCATTATTTTTTAATTACAACAGAAATACAGAAGGTGAAGATTTATTCAGCTATCAAATGTGCTACCATGATTTACACATCTGCTAAGAATTAGTCCAAAATTCCACTCCACATACAGCTCCTTAGCCAGAAATAATAAAAAAAATATAATCAGTCCTGTGTAAAGATACCTTTTCCCCTAAAAAGGTATTACGACAAAGTCAGTTTCCATGCAGTTTCAGAGACATTTTGATACATTTATTGCAGAAATACTCAGCTCCAAGATCTGAGTTAATACCTACAAGTAATCATAGAAAGGTAAGGTTGGAAGGGACCTCTGGAGATGATCTAGTCCAACCCTCAGCATAGCCCATACAGGGATTGAACCTGTGACCTTGGCATTGCCAGCACTACACACTAACCAACTGAGCTAAACCTGCCCCCGATACAAATGCTTCATGTAGACTTACCATAATTGTGTCTTTTGTAGGTTCTTTTATGTTTTGCAACACAAACGGCTTTCCAGAGCTGATCTTTAAAGGGTCTACAGGGTGACTAGTTTGGCAGATAGCATTCTGTTAGGAGAAACGCAAATATTATTCTTATTGCTTGAATAGCCAGTCTGTTACCAAAAATGAAAAACAAACCAACCAAAAAAGAGCGAAAAACCCTTCTTTCCTCTAAAGTCTAAAAGCTCTGCGTGATGGTGTCCTCCTTCTACCACCTCTCCATAAACAGCACACAGCCAGGAACTAATTAAGCATGCATCCACCAAAATATGGCTAGTATGCAAATATGGCTATAAGTTAACCATCTTATCCCATAAACAGGGGGCAGCCCAGAGCCCATTAAGCTCTCCTGTATGGCAGAATTGTATCTTGAGTAGGGACACCTCTCAAGGTACTCCCTGAGGTCATGAGATTCCTCACTCACAATAGATGCTCGGTGAGTGACTAATAGCATGCTAAAACTTTGCTAAGTTGCATCTCTGATTGATTGTGCACATAATCCTTTGGACAGGAACTATTGACCAAGTCTTGAATTAAGATTGGATCCAGCTGCAGACTCCTCTCCTTGGAAAGCAAGGAGGTCCACTCTGAACCTCATGACTCAATGGGAAGGTTTCCTTGATGCTTTTGTCTAACCTTGCCCTGCATGCAGGAAATATCTGAGTGTGCCTTGCCATTGAATCTTGTTAAATCATTGTTTATCTGCCATTGAACTTTGTTAAATCACTATCTTATCTCAATAAAACACATTGCTGCTTCTCTCCTATGAGTGAAGTGTATCACTCATCTGTGACACTCTGGGAACAAGCTAACATTAATAATATTTACTAAGTAGCTAAATGTGATAAAACTGCCTATTATGAGAGTTCAGAAGAACACATTCAGATAGCATAGCTATTGAAAACATCATTTTTCAAACAAGTGAACCGACTTAGTCAGTTTTCTAAAATGTGCCCCTTTTTCTATTCCCATTATCTAGGTGGTTTTCAGCTATGACTGTACAGATGAGTCCCATGAAAAATACAGGACTTCCTAATCCCTAGTATTTACTACAGCATTTATATTAGGCTAGATCCTCTGAACTGCAGGAAAGGGATCCACAGTGAGCAAACTGCTTATTGCCTGGGGCCACGGCTGCCTGCCCCTGCTTCCTTCAAAAGTACCCAGCAATCCTTCAGGAGTGGTGGGGGAGAGAGTGTTTCTGGTCCCTTTGTTTTTCTGGTCCAGGTCACTTACTTTCAGAATACTAATGTGAAAAAGGGTTGTGAATTCTCTGCACTGAGCTTTGTCACAATACTGTTATTAGGGTGTAGCTACAGGCAGGTGAATTATCCCCTAAGAAAAATGTAGATTTGTGAAATTATGTAAATAACTTGGTTCAAATGTGGTGAATAGGAATGAAAACAATGGGAAAAGGAATTTAGGAAAAGATATAATTTCTTCACATTATAAACATGAAATATTTTTGTTTTAAAGTGAACTTTGAACCTTTATTTTGACCCTTGGTTTTGATATTTGGGGTGTGTATGTATGTGTGTTTCTGAGTGAAAAATCAAAAAAAAAAAAAAAAAGCTTCAGGTCACTGCTTAGTGATATTTGGGTCATTCAATTACCCAGTTATTCATGCAATTCTAGTTTTAATACCTAAAGATCTAGAACCATGGAACATGCTGAAATTGTGATCTCCTCCAGCCTGGACCCCTTGTCACTTGGCAATATATCAAATTAATCTTGTTATATTCAAATTAGCATTCAGTGCTCTTTTAAGTTTACTTGCTTCCTTTTGAGAAACTTCATGTTTCCATCTTCCTATGCACACTTTTACCTTCTATTAAAACACCAGCATGTTGTCTTTTAGAATAAAATCAAGATTAACCTTGAAGCTATGCATAAATCCAAGTACTTGCATTTTGCGGTTCCTTGCAACAAACAAACTTTTCCAAATTTAAAACACCAGTAACGAAAACATAAATTCCTAGCTTACACTGGAAGGTGACAATTCAGTAAGGTAGAGAAGAGTGTTCTTGACTGATGTTTCATTAGGAAATAAGATCTGCAGTGTGAGGTTTGGCATTGGAAAGTGTTCACCTTTTTCAATCTGTAAGAAACAAGAAAAATATGGTTTGGGTGGTTTAGTACTTTCCTTATTTTATTGGTATATGATTGTGGATTTTTCCTTTTCTATGTCCCCCCCTCCTTCTCCTCCAACAGTCATGCCAAAACTGAGTGTGGTGAACACTATTACCTTTTCCCAAGAGCGGCCTGTTCTGAATTAGCAGACACATTCTTCTGTGGTCTTTGTAATAAAATGTTTTATTGAAGGAAAGTAAGAGAACAGATGGAAAGGGGTATTTTGACATCAGTTCTTCTTTTCATCTTTTTTTGTTGTATCTACTTACAATCTGGAACTTTCTATGCTAATTTCATTATAATTTTTTAAAAAAGCCCCCCCAAATGCTTTAACATAGCAGAGAAGCCACTGCTGAGGACAGTGACTCCTTGCGCTACCTCCCCATATGCACTTAGGCAACAGCCTTCCTGCACATCCACTCCTTTCCCCTCTTTCCCCTGACAAGATGTGCATTCCCCACATCATAGGACATAATTATAAGCTGTAGGTCCTTCTGAACAGGCCTTACGTGGCAGAGGATGGAGAAAATGCATCAGTGGCAGGCAAACTGGTGATCCTGTCCCAGAAGCAGATGAGCTTAATAAATACTCAAGATCCCTTTCATTATTTTCTTCTGACAACTTATTTATAATAAGCTGCTTGCAGAGATGAATTAATCTTACTAGATCCTAAATTATATGCTCCACAGTCTAAAAGCTCCCTTTTATATTCAGAAAGGGAAGATTTAGAATCGGATGAATAATGTCCTAATCATCCACCAAAAGCCTTGAGATTACTGGATTTAGACTTTTAAGCTAAAAAGAAAAGCTGAGTAAATACTGTAGATGGGCTAAAATATACAACAAAACCTTTGACATCGCTGTATAGAGAGAGCAGACCTTTCCATTGCCCATTTTTATAGACAGAAAATTGATGTGGAGACTTTTATTCTTTGTATATCAGACCCTTGCTCAGCTTTGAACTTGACGCTGGGAAACAGAGATGCTTTCAAAATAACTAAGTATAGTCCTACTACCCCTTGAGGCTGGATTTCTAGTCCACCAAATATTTTTTCCATTCTAGATGATTTTGGCTTGTAATTTTCTGTCAATTAGGAAGACAACTTTCTTAGACCGTGGTATTTCTCTTTTTCAAAGCTAATAGATTTTTGGAAATGCCTGTTCCAAACTCTGATTTAGTTAAGTCAACTTCTAATTTACTAGCACATGCTTTCTTTCCCCTGCTGAAGGCAGCCGCTCTAAAGCCCACTGGAATTATCCCACAGAAACTGGACCACCCTGAGAACCTCTGACTCACGTTATTCCTAAGTGAGACAGCAAAAATGTTAAGCACAAAACACTCATACAGAAGAATTAATGTATTGCATGCCTGCTACTGAAGTAATAGGTTATCACATTAAGTGAATCAAAGTAGATGAAAAGATTTGAAGCCAGTGCTTATACCATGTAGTTTTAATTGTTTCTTACCCTATAATGTAGAGTAACTTCATCCCCAATGTTCTCAGTTGTGTTAATAGCAGTAGGGACGGTATCATTTGCTGCAATTATAACATGGTACTCTTTGGGAACACTGCAGGTTAAAAAAACAAACAATAAGCACAGAAAAACCCTCTAATAGTTAAATATATAGGTCTTTTCATTATTTTATTAGTCCTCCAGGGCTGGTTTTGCCACTAAAATACACCTTATCCATTTTCCAAGTAGTGCTGTTTTTTAAACTATTATGTATATTTCAAATATCTTCAGTTAAAACTAGGAATGGGCAAATATTGCTCCCAAAAATGATGCAACAGGGCCTGATTATGCCATCTTTATGCTAGCTGAGCCATTTGTTATTCTAGTACCACCATATGAAACAGGCAGATTAAAAAAAAAAAAAAAAAAAAAAAGAGAGAGAGAGAGAGAGAAAGAGAGGGAGAGAGAAAGAGAACAAGAGAACAAAGAAAGAGCAGAGCAAAACCAGCTATGCTCAACCTTGCCCCATGTAGGACAAATGAAGGCTGGATTTGAACTCCTAAATGTACCCAAAATGAATTTAGCTTCATCATTCACACTCGCAGACCATGCACTATATTCTGTGATATTATTTATAAATACTATACACCTGTTTTTCACAGACAGAACTTAACTGAATTCCAGTTATTTCTGAAAATACAGTATACTACAAGACCTACATTAAAACTTCTATCTGAACTGGAAAATCCTGTAAAAAAAAAGAAAGAATAGTTTTTGAAGCTGGAAAGAAAACACTATACTATGCATTACCACAGTGATTAAAAATTGCTTGCTATCAGGAGGCTGGAAGTGTGTTTTCTTAGGTACCTGAAATGCTCCCGAATTAATGGAGCAAAACACAAAAGTCAACAAAAGCCACTGTTGTACTTTCAATCTGCAGATCAAATTTAAATAGATAAAAAGGAGCCTGATAGAGACAGTGTCTGCGCCATTATTTCGTTTAATTGCTGTTTTCAATTAAGCCTGTGCTTCCTATTCAAGAAGCTGTCATTTGTAAACACGTGATCGAACACAGCTCAACAAGAAAACAATACTATATTTTCTTTGAACACCTGCTATTTAATATACTAGCAAATAGAAACATGGAGAAGCATGAATACCTTACAAATATTAATCCTACTTCGTATTTTACTGGAATTGTAACGTGTCCTCTGTTGTCAGTCAAGGTCTCAGGTGGTTCTTCACTGTCACTAAAACAAAACATGTGCCACTCGGATCAGACAGTGATATTCATCTGCAGCAGAATAGAACTACCGAAGAGACTGAAATACCTACAGCTTTGTACAGGGTACAAAAACACACTAGTCACTTCCAGTTAATCATTAGTCTTTTGAATTTATTTTTGGTAGCTATTTCCAGTAACTAAACAGGTAAGTCCTGCATGAGTCCCAGCTCAGAGACACATCTTTGCTGAAAACAGAATATAAACTGCAGCCGACAAGGAACATGGGTCATCACATCACGACACTGCTCTCGCACCACTCCTGTGTCTTCCGGGGACAGCAAGCACTGAGGGCCAGCGAGGTCCACTGACCCACCCAGCTTTACCAAGGCAAACTTCTGCAGTGCTGGTGCTGTTTAAGGGCTGAGCCTTTCCATAGCAGAGACTGTAATCTATGCCAAAATCTATGGTAATTTTCTAAGTCATTAAAACTTTTCTGAAGTTAAAACTCCTGTGATTTCTGACTCATTTGTGACCTACGGGCTCTAGAGACAAACAGCTGTTTAATTCACTCAATCCTCTGCTTGTTACTCTAATGTACATCTCTAAAGCTGCCTGCTCTACAAATTATTCAACCTCTTCTGAGTTTTACCATGAAAACATGCAGAAAACTGCAGAGCTTTCTTAAAAAACAAAACAACAAAAAACCATACTCAACCCACTTCACAAGATAGAAAGCAACAACTGCAACTAACCTTGTTGCATATACGTGAATCGTAGCATTTTCCAGTAGATAAGATGCATTGAACTGGAATGATATTTTGAAGGAAATCTGTTTGAGGAAATAAATTATGTATTTTTAAAGGCAATAAAGTAAAAAAAAACCCCACACTAATAATGTTTGATCTGATGAAAAATGAGCTAAGTTTTGGAACTTACATCTAGGGAATCCTTATTCACGTTTTAACTCTTTTTATGATGGAATCCCCTTTTTTGATTTTGCTCCAAACAAGAAGAAAATCTAATAGTCACCACTTTATTAAACAATAGCCTCAAGTTTTCAGAGCTGGGAAGTCTGAGTAAAACTTCTTGCATACAGCATTAGAAATACATAGCTAAATGACTCTTAATACAAACCAGCTGACTTTGCAAGCAATTTACCAAAACCATTTTTTTTCTCCACTGCCTGAAGAAGGAACTAAATGGCAAAGCCTAGTAACTACAGTAGGGATGAGCTGCATAGAGAAGGCTGCTGGCATTTCACATACAGTGTACAGTAAAATGCCTATAATACTGAATAAAAATGTTTACAGTGTAAATAAATGACTACTGGCTCTCACAAAAATTCCCTACTCATTATAACCAAGGCCAGCATGGATTCTCCTAGCCTTAACAACATAGAGCAAGAAAATCTTCCCCATATGAGAACATTTTACCTCTTGTGCAGGTTTTAGAAATGGATATCCCACTTTACAGGTGATGTTGTGATTGGACTCACAACTATCTTTCTGAATATCCTAAACAGAAAAGAAAGCGAAATCAGTTTTTCATAGTTTGACCATGTGCAAATACTTGTTAAGTTTTGACCAAGAAAATAAACCATCAATGGTTTACCAAACTTCTGTATCATTCACTGTCACTTTTCATCATTAAAACATTGTAAAAGTCAAAGTATTAGCTGAACCGGAACTAAAATAGGAAGCCACAACATTTGCAAAACAATTTCCACATATGGACATCTACTTCAGTTAGTTGCCATTATTTCCTTCCAGTGAAAGTGTCTAGAGCATTAGCATTTATTATATGCAAACTGGACATCATGTAAATTAGTCACAGGGATTAACAGATCAATATAAGTACACAGTATTTATGTGTAATTTTGGTAACTGTGTACCTAACTTAGGAACAAAAATGACATTCATGCTTCATAAATTATGGTCACAGGGTCACCAACAGTGCTATGGACCCTTGATTTCTCAAAAAATTCTCTAGGCAACATGAGGACTATTAACTGAAAACAAACTTCTCAAATATTTACCACCCGAGCTGCAGTGAATTCTTAGCCTATATATTGTGTCAGGCCCTTTGGCAAACATAGGCAGAAACACAGCTACTTTGGAAATGCTCGCTGAGGTAGGGATGAGGCAGGCACTGAGCCGTGCTGCCCTTCCAAGGCAATGCTTTTTTTGTACACGTGCAAAAGGAGAGTTCAAGGAGCACAGGCACTGTCCTGATGAATAACGATGCACTTCTGGGTCTACAGATGCACAAAGGACTGGTGATTTTAATATTCATCTCTTAGATGCAGACACTTACTCTCTGTCTCGTGGTCTTTGTAAAATTTGTGTCTGTCATTAAGGCAGGAGATGCCCCAGTCCACTTAGGAAGTCTCAGACGTACAAGTGAGCCTGGGACTCCCAATGCCAACTCTTCCAGTCCACTGAGAGGATGCCAGAACAGTAAAATTCAGGCCTTAATATAAAGGATTCCTTAGATCTCCCTAGCAATATAGATTACGATAAAGATAAAAGTGAAAAATTCCTACCTCAATTCCAGCAAAAATAATATTTGGAGAATACTGAACCAAAACTCTAGTATTATAGGCACTATCTTTTTTGTTCTTGACAGATAGTTGGATGGTGAACTTATCATTGCGTGACTTCACAACGAATGGAGATGAGCTGTAAAATAAAATAAGTTTGTTGGACATCTTAACTTTAAATCTGTTATCTGATTTGGAACCTATGCCATAGCATTATCTTATTAGAGTACAGAATTTATAATTTACATAAAAATTTTGTACAGATACTAAGTGATATAATAAATCCAGTGTAGTTACCTGTCTCCAGCTATGCTTGCTTTTACATTCAGAACGAGATCTGAAATGCATTTATTTTTGGCTCCACAATCTTTTGTGAAAGGAATCTGCAACAATAGCATTTTCTCAATTTTATTGCATTTATTATCAAAATTAAATCCTTGCATTTAATTCATTATCTTATTTTACATAATAAGATCTATCTGACAGTCAAATAAGTCTTTCCTAACATTAATCAGTACATGTAAAATGTGCAGGTGAAGCATAACCTTACTACTCATTCCCTAGTAAGTTACAAATATCCAAGTTACAAAAGAAGTCAATAGTGAAAGTATAAATGATGCCTAGCAGCACTCAAAGTATATGACTATCATTCATAGATAGAGCAGGGGCTCTATCCATGTGAAATAGACAATAAAATTGCTTATTCTCTCTTTTGCCTTCTGTTAACTTTGGACAGTGTTAAAACCCAGTGCTGGTTTTCCAAGCTTACTGAATTGAGCTCTTCACTCCTGGAAGAGTCTTCACACTTGTTTGGAGGAAACATCCTCTGGACAGGCTCAGCCACCCTTCCTCTAGAGCCATTTGTGAATGATATTTTCACACTTTCTGTGGGCTATGAATTTGAGCCTAAATACTTTGGGTATTAATACAGACCCTTACTGACTTACATATTCAGATATTGAATTTGGCAAGTTGCTATCAAGCACAGGTCCACTCTCGGGATCAGAGAAATTGAATTCCAGCAAAACCTTTACAGAGTCCTGAAAGTCAGGTTTGTCCTAGAAGATAAAAAAACATGAGATTGCTGATACGAACATTTACTTCGATATCTAAGTGATTGAAGGAAGATAAAAAAAACACAGAATGCTGAGACAAAATATGTCTGAGTCACACTGCTGCCATCCTTACTGTGCTAGGAAAGCATTCAAATGCCTGTAACTGATGACAAAGCACTTAGTGCGTAAGCCAGACTTTATAAATACCTACTGACATTTCTGCGTGTCTCATCTCATCATAAAAATGTCACATAGCCTAAGCATTTCCAACACAGATTTATTTAAGAACACCTCAGAAATGTCAACTTGACCTTTTCTTTTTATTGTGCTTAAAGGATCATTAAGATGAACAGAAGCAGTATCATCTTGCATGAAGTCAAAATTAGCAAATGTATTGAATATGCAAGCAAGTATTAGGTATCATTTATCATTAGTTTTGAATTCAGCTACAACTGTGAAATTGCTAATATTTTAAATGTAAGCAGCTTATAATATACATCTCTGTTCACTCTGTACATTAGTTATAATCTAGACATTTTCATACCTACAGTCTCTAACTACATTCTTGTTTTACAGTGTGTTAGTGTTCTTTATCCCAAACCTAATTTGAGAGTTCTTTGATTTTACAGTTTTATTAGAAGGAATCGCACCAATATGCAAATTAGCCTTTCAGCCCCCATGCTCCTTGGTGAGTATTGAATGCACCTAAACTATTAACCACTAAGGCTGCAGAATTCATGTAAATGTGTTATGCTCTTTTTAAAGACAGATACATAGCAGAGAGACAATAGTAAATAGTCTTTACATATAAATAGTTTATAATTATGCATACACAAATACACAAATTCTAAATAATAAATGAATTTCATTTACACATCTTAATTATAATTCTAGATGCAGAATTTTCATCCAGTTTATAATTAATACAATATATTTAAGGCCTATTACAATATAAACATGAGAAAAACATTGCCATTTTAAATGATTTACTTGCCAACATGTAGAAGTTATGTTTAATACATTCTGACCCTTTGATGGTAATATTTTTTTGCATTTTCCTCTCATGGCTCTCTGTGAACAAGCTTCGAGATATTTGTCTTTGTGAGTCAAGAGTAATCCAATACTGTAGACCTGCAAAGGAAGTTCAGATCAGCATTATGACCCCCTTTTTTTGACAATATTCTAAATGTACATTGAATACTGAGTTTAAAAAAGAGCTACATTCCATTTTTTAAGTAGTAAACTAATGTGAGTGTTAACAGTTTTATATGCAAAGATTCTATAACTTGGTGCTTGTCTACTTACTGGACTCAAATGTATCTTCCTTAGATTTTAGTCTGGTTTTAAAACAAATTGTCGCATTTATACATATGGTTTTTCTTTTATTTATCTGACAGTTTTGCTGTTGGATATTGATGCTTTTGGGTGTAAATTGCATGGAAACGTTTACTTCGGCCACATCACGAGACCTTAACAAAAAGACAAAAAGGGAAAGAAGCCCCTGAAAACAACAGCAGCAACTTTTATAACTTTTAAAAATGACCTTAGAAAATATGCACTTCAGGACATTAAAATACACGTATCTGATGATGAAGACAGGTAATTAATGACACAGCCTATACATAGTACCAGTAAACTATATATTAAAAAAAAAATACGGTCACAAGGTTTCTCTACAGTGCAGTACTTCTTATAGGATGGATACAAGATTAAAGGTAAGATTTTCAAAAACATTTAAGGAATTATAGAGCCAGTTCTGTTTCAAAAGACATTTTGACATTTCAGAAAGCTCCATTTCTGAAGACTCAGACCCATTCTCAGTAGCAGCCAGGGAGGAAGAAGTTCCTACCCATGGAGGGTAGCACGTCAGCTCTTAGGCTACGGGTAGATAAGCAAGCTGAGATTCAGCTGTGCGGCGCAGGGAAGGGGCAGGCGAGCCCTGGCTGCAGGGAGTGCCTGGCCGCGGTGAGCAGGCACTGGTGGCTGGCAGCGGGGAGGACAGCAGCCGGGGCAGCAGCACGCAGGTTGCCAACCCAGTAGCTTTCTAAAGCAGCTTGAGCAGCCCTTGCTCTTGCTCTTACCACCTCCCTTAACTTAAATGGATGAATGTTTTGATGCTGTTGCATGGTGACCAGACTGAGGATCAAGTCAAAGTTAAAAAAACGACTTTTGAAAATAACAGTGGAAAGGAAGGTGGTGATCTTTGTCCTAGCTCCATCAGTTCCCTGTCCCAGCTCCCTGCATGGCTACACAAGCATCTGGAAGGAGTGTGCAGATGGGGTGGGATTGCTTAGCCAGCACTGTGCCTGGCAGATGAGAATGCCAGGCTCCTCTGCATGATAAAGTATGCCTATGTCCATACCAAATATGAAGCAGTAGGCAATAACTTAAACATTAATGAAAGGATTTTAAGGCAAAAGCATTTTTCCTCCCACTTACAATGGTCAGCTAGTGCATGGCGAATTGCTAAGCTATGCTGACTTGACTGTGGAGCCTTTAAGCACCCTGGATCCCAAATCTCACTGAGAATCAGTGGGATTTGTGCTGTGTTCCTAACCATTAAAAATATTATTTAGAGAGTTCAGGTCTTTAGAAAAAAACACCCAAAATATTTGTTACTTTTGATGCCTACAATTTAAATGTCTGGAGTCAGTAACATTGAGTTTCCTTCAAAATCCTCATACAGTCTTAGAACCTGCTTCTACAGGGGCTTTGATGTATTCTTCTCTATACTGAGACTTGTCCTACTAATTTTGTGGAGATGAATTTCTAAAAGGCAAAACATCTGGGAAAGGAAATGCAGAGTGTAACACAATGCAACAGGATGTATTTAAAAAGGATTAATACTTTGTGTGACACTTCTCATATGTTAGACTGTAAGAGCTGAAAGTTAAGTGTAATGGCATAACAGCAAAAGCAATCAGCTGGCTTAGCAACTGCTTTATCAGGGAGAGAGCTGTGAAATAGCTTTATTTTTGCCTTAGGAAAGAGAGATTCCATATTATCATATTTATTAATCTTACTGGTATTTTTTTCTTCTCCTTTTAATAATATATTGCTCATTGAACCATCTGGATCATGTGTTTTTGTAAAGAAACTGAATTCACTGTTCACGAGAATGTTTAGTTTAATATTTCCATGTTTCTCAGTAGTGAACCAAAATAGAGTTTTCTTAGTAACCCCGTTTATATTTGAATCTGCACTTGGTATTGCTAAGATGACAATATAATGTAATAAAGAGAATAAATGTTTTTTCTTCTATTATAATTTGTGCCACAAGTGCAGTAAAATTTTATTTTGAACACAGTCTAGGAGATGATCTTCATACTTGGCTAATAAGGTTTCCAAAACCTTAGATTTTATACTGCTTCCTTCACAGAGGCATTAAAATATTATGATTCACAGGTAGTGTCGAAGTATGAGACAAAATCTGGTATAATTAATAGGTATCATACAATAGATTATTATTTTCTACCCTGAGAGATGCTGTTAGTATCCATACCAGAAGAGGGCGGCACCGCCAAGGCCTCCGATAGTGACATCAATCAGCCCGTCATCATTTAAATCCATTTCTCCATGCACAGACTGGCCAAAAAATTTCACTTTTTCCCCATCTCCACCTGATGCAATACGCTGTGAAAAGCATTAACAGATTTATACAGTGTATACTAGTGAATATTGTAAAAACCTTCCAGACACATTTGTTTGCACTTTCCGGGATTTAAAACTCTTAAAATATATTAAGTTTTCATTAGGGTGCTTCTAAAAGGGTTATCATGGTGATGAACACACTAAAAATTTTCAGAATTACAAAATACCTACTTTTCTGGTTGCACGGAATGTTTTAGAAAGTTTCTAATGAAAACATGGAAATTTATTTTATAACAATAGTAGAGTCAAATTCAGTTAAATCAGACTGAGTTTAAAAGTACAGAGCTTTTTAAAAAAGAAGCTGTCATGACAGGTGAAGTCAGTTTGATCCTGTGCTGGAAATACACAGGAAAATGAGGATTTTGCTACATACACTTATAGCAGTCACCAATCCTTAAAGTTTTACTCCATACCTGAGTATATTTTTCACTGATTGTGTTGCCATGCCCATGATAAATATAAACAGCTCCCCGATGATCATCCTCTAAGGGTGATCCTATCACAACGTCATTATATCCATCAAGGTTGAGATCCTTTACTGCAGCAATTGCAGTCCCAAAACGTGCACCACAAGGCTCATTCTTGAGAACTTTGCAGGTGTCGTGTTTTAATGGTGAGCAGCATGTTTGCTTTACAGGTTCAAGACTCATCTGATATTCAAACTTTGTCTATGAAAGAATAAATTCAGAGTTTGTGGATTTCCATCAACATTTTGGCAATGAAGATTTTTAAGAGCTCCTGTACAGAAGACAAACTGCTGAATTAAATGAAAAATTACATCCCATTCATAATGACAGTGTACTGGAAAAACTGTAATTCTGGAACTATAATTCAAATGTTCTTTTTTAAGAAGTTGATGGGAAAGACTCTTTCTCACTCTCTCTCTGTATTTATATGCTTATACACATTTCTTGAAGGTGCAGGTTCACAGAAAAGCATGCTATCCTAACAGTATTTGGATGATACTATAATTAAAACACTTAATTCTTGAGATAGAGTACAGATTTTTCCAAAGGCAGTCTCTTAGTCTGAAAAGTAAGCCAAGTTTATGATGGATCACAGATGGCAGTACTGTAATTCCAGAACAAAAGACAGCATTTCTCTCACAGAGGCCGAATTCTGTCCTCAGCGCGCACACACACACACACACACACACTCAGTACATACACACTCCATGTCCTTACAGATGTATTCTTCTGGCCAGCAGTGTCCAATGTGCGAAAATCCTAGACCAAAACCGCAGACACGGTATGCTATGTATCCAATATTTCCAGGAAAAAGATTGTCCCCATGAGTTCCATGTTAGAAATGAGTAGCAGCAAGATGTTGCTTCATCTCCTTTGTTTGGAGATGCATAAAAGGAATCACAGGGAAAACAAATTTCAAACCCTTGCATTATTAGAGGACAGAGAATTCTTGTTTTCTTGCCAACCCTATTCACCAGCAAGTCGTTGTTAGTAACACGCATGTTGAATCTGAAACAGTTCCTTGTTGAACAGATTCTGTTTCCTCAGGCCTTTTTCCTGCAACAGCATTTTAGGACACCACCACTGCTAGGACCTACTCTCATGACTGTTATGGCAATACACATCGGTACTAGACTAAAAGAAGAGACAAAGAAGAAGAAAAAAGCACTTATAGACACCGAGAAGGAAGAACTTATCTATCCACAGTCTCTGAAATGGAAGTGATGTACAGAATGCTCAAACTCCCTTCAGGGACTGAAATAGAAAAGGGATTTAATACTAAAAAGTAAGAATGGGGAGTATGACACTGACTTATGGATATATACAGGGAAGACAGAGGCAGAAGCTAAGTGCAGTTATCACATATATATACTAGTTTGACACGGTGAGTCTAGAAGAGCTCCCTAATCTGTGAAAGCAAAAAGAAAATGTGAATAGAAAATTAAAATCTGCATTTATGCCGCATTGCGGTTTGCGGGATATATTGCTTATCTACATAAAATACTATATTAGAAAAAAGGTGAGAAAGCAAGAGGTTTTTAATTTTTTTTAAATAATCTGTGCTATACTATCCTAATTGTCATAATTATATTTCTTTGTTTTCAATAGGTCATCTTCCCCAGCTCAAATTATCATATTTGTTTAAAATAAGGCTATAAGGATAGAAGATAATAAGGAGCATGTTCTTTTCTTGGCCAATAAATGTCCTCCTTACCTTGTTCAGAGCATACACATACACTTTCCCTTGCTCCTCTTTTTCAGTTCCCATATACATAGGAGCTCCAACAAGAAGAAGGTCTGTGAATGAGTCCCTGTTGATGTCTATTGTGGTAATAACACCCCCAAAATATGACCCAATCTGCAGGAGGATATAAGGTATAAATCAGAGGCACAGTCAGCAGCATTATGCAAGATTTCCTATTCAGAGACCTGTTTTACAGTTGCTTACAACAATGTCAAATTTTAACTATGAGGGCAAAAATTTTCTTTGCTATCTAGTATTTTTGTTTGTTTTCCCTTGAAGCTTGTTTTTTGTTTTGGGGTCTGTTGTTGGATTTCTTTTAAAGTATAATCCAAAAAAACCTTTTAACTTTCTTGAGTTTGAAAGGTACAAATAGTGCCTCCTACCTGGCAAGGAGAGTGAGATCTCTCATATTGTATATAGAGAGACAGCATTTGAGTAGAAATGTCTCTGGGATCCTAATTTTATCTTCAATACCAGCAATAATTAATAGAAGGAACATAATCAAAGGTTTTAGGCTAACCAGGAAAGAAGATAGGAGGATGGATAAAATGCCCTGAAACAACACAGTATAAACAACCTCCAAAATTCCCAAGTCACCACAGAATGCAGAGGAACAAGAACTACTCAAAGACCTGAGACATGTATAGACCAGGTACAAGGTGTGGGATTCATCTGATTACATTCAGCTGACAGCTAAGCTAGTCACCCTGAATTTTCTTAAAGTCAGCATAAGAAACAATCCCTTTTAGTGCATGATGCTTCTTATCCCACAGAAGGTGCTTCCAATAGGCCAGGTCACTTAAACCTTAAAAACGCGTACTTTCCTAATTTCTCTAAAGGGATCCAAGGTTGATTAGCTGAGCTGTAAATACCAACTCTAGATGTTGAAAATCCAGTAAACTGAATTCTACTGAAAGTATATTGTACTGCAACCTGGGCAGACTTGAATGGACAGGTTTTTCAACCCTCTTGTGTGTAATATACTACCATCTTTAACTATGTGATTATATGCTATTCAATACGTTTTGCTATCCCAGCTGATAATCCCCTACAAAACCCTCCTTATCATACCCATTTCCCACCTGTGATATACCCCTTCCATTCACAGGATAGACAAGATTACCAGTCCAGAGATGGTTATAACCACTTTGATATCAGCAAAGATTTACCCCACAAAGAGAATATTTCCAAGGGACTCTGACTACTCTAAGTCCATTTACCATTACATATTAAATCAGACAATCTAACTAACCTTTGCTTCTGATCTTGCTTTCAACTTAAAGTTTCATTTGCTCTTCTGGTACAGAGTTCTCATTCTAAATCATTACTTCTATTTTTCATGCAAATTTCCCTTATATATTAATCATAAGAACATACTTACTTGTTCTCCATTTAACCTCTGAAGCACTTGCACCTCTTTTCCTTCCATTTTATAAATGATAACTTGGCCAGTGTGATTGTATCGAGGTTGCCCTGCTACGTATAGCACACCTCCAGGCGTCAATGCTGAGTTCACAGTGTATCCTAGGAAACATAAAAGAATTCAAAATGCAGTACACACAGAATGCATCAGAAAAACTTGCTGTCATTCACAGCTTTTTTAAGGATTGATTCTATAATTAGATGTTTAGCCTTACTTATTCTAGGGAATGCTAGTAGAGTCAAATGAAAGGGCTGGATGTGCGTTTGCCTACAGTCTCACAGAGTCATGAGCACCACTGAGTCATTAAATCTGTTGACAGGCTGGTATTTCCTAACTTCAGCAGAGTCTTTGACAATGTTCACTTTGCCATTCTTAGATACTGTAAGATGATGAGAGTACTGGTGAAATAACTGGCAAACAGCTCGTTGAAAGGCTGCTTTCAAAGAACAGTTGTCACTGGCTCACGGTCAAACTGACGGACCCTTCCAAGCATGATTCTGGGGGCATTTTGAACCTCTGCTATTTAATATTGTCACCAACAACTTGGATAACGGAAGACTAATGAAATTTGCAGATGATACAAAACTGGGATGGGGTAGGGAAACAGAATCATGAGGTGCATAAAGCCTCTAAGGAGACAGGCCACAAAGTTGCTTTTCTACAGTAAAGGCCGAGAGGAAAACAGTACTTTGCCAATATGCAAAATACATACAGAGGTTAGTGATGATCTGTTGTTTCTGTCCATTGAGTGAAAGAGAAAGAAATTAACTTAATTTACAGCAAAGAAGATTTAGACTGAATACCATATGAACATTTTCTAGCTATGAAGGCAGAGAAGGCATGTATTGAGAAGAATACTAGGGAATCCTCCTCCTTGAACAAATTAGACATCTCCATTGAGGACAGACTAGATATGCCTAGGGCTGTATCTATTCTTACTAGTCTTTTGATTGCACAAGTAATGATTTTTTTTCTTTTCAACAGTAAAATATTATACAGATTACACATCCATTTATTATAAATTTTGACAGACTCCTAGAAAATTGGATAATATTTTGTAAGAGAATCTTTGTTAATGATATTGAAAGAGGATTTGTAGCATTTGTTGAGGTGTTACAAGATACGTATTTCTCTTACCTAGATAGGCTGCAAGAGGTTCATTTTTTTCTAAGTGCCTGTCACGAAAAGTGTCATTAGTTGGCATTGAAATACTACTGTCCTTCACCATGAGCACTGTGCCATTCCAGTCATATGCTCCAACTGCTCCAAGCATGACCCAATCCTTATATAGAAGAAAACAAAACACCTTGTTCTTTACATGAACCATCTTTAGATCTGTGTTAGTCATGATGTTCACGTTTGCTTAATGCTTCCAATATGCGTGCAACACTTAACCCTGCTTTTCCTACTATAGCATGCCCTCCCCCAGTCACAATATATCTCCGTCTCTCTATTAAAAACAGACCCAACTAAAAAAGCATGGGCCAATCAGGAAAAGCAGCAAGTGAAGCATGACTCCTATAATTTCAGCCTGCCATTTCATGCAAAATAGAAAGACAAAGAGGAAGTCGTAAAGCTCATTAGTGCATTAGTACATTAAAAGCATTCCTCAGGTAAAGGAATGCTTTCTCTCTTGAACCTGTGAGGATTTTAAAAGAGCCTTTTGTAGTCAGTGTAATACCTAACAAATTTGCTGACCTTTTCTGCCTAAAGGCGTGAACCTAGCCTTCTAGACAAGAAAGACACAGACACCTTGAGTCTGTCAATGTACCCACAACTGAAGACCCATTTCTGAAGTGAGACTCTGATGGTAGCAAGACCGTTCCTTGGTATCTTCAAGCATCTGCTCTACCAAATAAGAGTATTTTATGAATCTTCTTTGGGCTCTTTATCAGTATAATATCTCTTTCTAGGATCTGAACCATAATGTACAATTTCATAGTCTAGAGAATAAAAACGGATGGAGAGTATTTCTGCAAAAAAGGATTTGTGTTAAATGATAGTGAATAAGGTTTTTTTATTCTCTGTTTCACCAGTGATATGCTGAGCTGTATACAAAGTCGTGCTGAAGGTCTTTTTTTGCAAGTCAGTGCCTTGGATTGCTCAGTGTTTGCTCAGTTCAGTTACTCTCCTATCATGTTCTTTTCCACTGTCACTACTTTTTAACTTCCTTTAATGTCTTTTTGATCTCATGTATAATTCCCATTTCATTCGTGTACACTGAGCAGATAATCATAACAGGTACTTTCTGTTTTTCCAGAATAAGTAAAATATGTAGAGTGTGATTTTCTGCCATTAAAAATTCCTAAGGATTTTTGCACCCTAGTTTAACAAATATTTACCTCTTGAAAATTGAAGTATTCAATATACTAATGGAGCTAAGAATATGTTGTATTACTAATAACACAGTCATATCCATTACGGACACTATCCGTTATATTCACATTGTTTAAATTTCAACAATAACTGCATAGTAATATTTATATAGTTATTAACATTTTACATAATATTTCACTGGATAAGAAAATACTATGTGAACATAAAATTTAAAGTTAATATGAATAAGTTACTTATTCTCTTAAGAACTCATTATATTCTTTACATACATTTCGCAAAGACTAACTGAATTACAGGAAAATCCAAAAATTCTGACAGCAAACAAGTAACAGAACTGTACAAAGAATTCAGAAATACTCATTCCAGATTCATGCCTTAACCAATAAAAGTTTACACTGAGAAAGAGTTTTTATCTTTAACAGTGTTTACCTGAGAATAATGAGCACTGAAACCAGCTTGAGACATTTCCATTTCAAATGAGGCTGCCTGCTGGTCTGTTGTTGCTATTAAACAGAAATAAGTTTTAAAAAAATAAATTTCAATTTGAAAAAAAGGTCTAAATAGTGTAATGAAAATGTTGATATGACAATAAGGGATATATAATTAACTAGAATATTCAGAGAGCATAGTTTGCTATAGAATTCTACAATAGATACAGGAAGTGCATTGTGTATTAAATGCTACCATTAAGTATGAGAAGTCGTTTCCATTTTAAGGTCATGTATAACAACTTGTCCAACAAATATTTCTGGACTAAAACTGACCAGATTTGACCTCAGGCTGATAGTAAATATGTTTGGAATGTTTGATTAATATGGTTAAGCCATTTTCCACTTGAGCTAAGTGAACAATAAAACACCATCCTCGTAACCCTGGCCTTGTATTCACATAACTAAACATTTGTAGGTAGCTGGTAAAATTTAAATGAAAAACATTTGATGTTTGGATTGTAGCAACCTCCATTAAAAAAACACAGTAGGAAAATTTCAGCTGTCCAAGATTCATAAACTTCAGGGTGGGGCTTGGGAACTATAATCTGTCTCAGAAAGTTGCATGGAAATCTGTTTTTCACTTTGCATAAAGAAAAAGGAGTCAAGTGATTTAGCACTACTGTCATTACTTATTCAGGTAGTCATATGCTACATACTAAGCTCTAAAGGGACTTCAGGTTTCTGTGCCGTCAGGTACACAGGAAATATCTTCAGGGTAGAGAGAGTTTTATCTTTTCCTCTACATAAAAGCAATACCCAATGACTAATTTGCCGTGATAAATGCCAGAAGTAAGTCAGCTATATTCTGTATATTGATTACTCCTTCAGAGCAACATACGATAACAAGAGGGGGGGGGGGGGGGAACTATGAAATCTATTATGAGGCTTATCAGAAGGAATTCATAATTTGATACCAGCTGAGTACTAAGGAAAACTTTCAACAGTGTAAAGGAACCTGATGCCTAGCAAGCCATGGCTGCATGAAGTTTGGGCATCAAGACTGTCAAATAAAACTGAACTTGTGAAATTTGGCACCTGAACCACATAGGTTGTTCACTTGGAAGTACTATCTTTGCCAGTTGTGGGGATTCATGACCAGCCATGTGAGGGAGACATGATCTCAAACACAAAATGTTTGACAAGCAAACATAGACCATCAAATTTCACAATATGGAACTGCTTTGTTAAGTCAGAAAAAAATTTAGTCCTTTTAAAGTACAAAATTCCTAAACCGTGTATTTGCTGATAATTAATATTTTTCAGTGACAGCATTAATCTTTCAATAAAGGATGTTCTTGAACGACCTGAGAAAGACAGGACTCTTATAATTTCAGGCAGGGAACAATGCTGGTACTGTTAGTATTTGCAGTTCTGAATGCTGCTTCAGCGATGGGCCCCAGTCTAACTTTCCATTGAGTCAGACTGCCAAGCATTCTACAAAGGACATTTTGTCAAAAACATTTGTGCCAGCCTACGGACTGCATAAAACATAAAACTGCTGTTAAAACCAAAAGTCCATGCCATTAGACACACAGGCATATGAAAAAGATTATGTGTAAAAACGCACTGGCTGTCAAGCGTGGGTTTTTGTTGGATTTGATTTTTATACTCTTTTTTCCTTTGTTGACTTTTTTAAAGACCAAAATCAAAAAGAAAACAAGACATCTAGGAGAAAAATGATGCACTATTACATTAGTAGGAGGCTATTCAGATTGAAAACTTAAATGCATTCAGATACAGAATTCCAAGAATCAAGTTTCTGAGGACCTCCGTGTTACCTAAAAAGTTAACTCAGCTACATTGTATACCATTAATTCATCTTTTCCAAAATGCACACATTCAGTAAACTGGATTTGTCATAAAAAAGATAGATGGGACAGAATTAATCTATTTTTCTCCAGAATAATGATACATGGACACACTTGCAAATCTAGAATATTTCCTGAAATGCTATGGATGAGACAGAGAACTGCAGCTGAAGAATCAATAGAAACGGATTTAATCCAGATTTTATAGCTCCAGCCTTACTAACCCTGGATACAACTCAGCCTTCTTAAGTTTTGACATAAAGCTAAGTTCCCATATTTCAATTCCATTCTGATTTCCCATGCAACCATTTCTGGGAATTCCACAGGTAGAGTGGGGGCACAATTTCTTGTCTCGTATCGTAGATATCTTATGTAAAAATCTTAGCATAGACTCTGAGTTCCTAGCACAGATCTAGAAAGGGGAAACCAAGAAGCCAAGGAGTATGGTGAAACTAGCTAGATCCTCTCCATTTTTTTTTGTTTTGAATACACATGTTTTTGTAATACAGCCATGTCTGTCTAAAATAAAATTAGAAAATAAAGCATATATATCATCATAGATATTCTAATAGCATATAAAAAGTTAATGTTAAATAAAAATAATAATATTCAAGAAATACATATTTGCTACTACATCTTTTGCCAAAAATCAACCCCCTGAATTCAAAGACTATTGCAGAACTTTTTGATACTTAAAAGAAGTGTAACAAACTTAAAGTACCAAAATTCTGCTGCTGAAAGCGGCCAGGTGGAGGTGTGATGAAGTGAGACCATCTCTCTCAGTGATATCTAACTGTTCTATGGGTTTAGCTGTAATGTGAAACCTAAGTCTGAGTGCACACAGTGTGCTGATGTCCAGAAGTTCAATCACTTCAGATTTTAAAATCATATCCTTAGTCTATTGTCCTTGAACAGTAAAGTAGTTGATTAACGTTTTATTATATATCCAATATATTGAATGAGCATAACTAACATTTTATTAATAAAAGACAATGAATCTTCTCATTTTTCTAACAGTATAAAGTACAAATTGAAAACTATTTTGATTCTTTTGAAATATTATCTCTAACTTTCAATCAACTATTTTTTTCACTGAAACTTTATTCTTCCCATTAAACAGGTATTTGAAAGAGCCCCTATCCAATGAACTAGAAAGTATTTAACAAGCTTAAGTGGGATAAACTTTAGTCTTTAGAGAGATTAAATTCTCTTCAAATAAATTTGTTTTACAAGTGAGGAAACAAAATATTTCATGAAAGGAAAAGTAAAAGAATTTATAAACTGGAAAAAATATTTATTAATAGTCCACTGAAAATAGTAATATTTGAGCAAGAAATCAAGATACCCAGATATATCTAAGAAGTATAACTCCAATATAAAATGCTTTAAAATCATGTGGTGTATCTGTATTATTTCCTGACGTTCCATCAATTATCCTCTGTATCAGCTATTTAATTGCACTATTCCAGCTACCTGGAAAGTTGAGATTTTGTGAAAACTAAATCCGAACAGATGTTTCCCTTGTATGACACTAATCCTTTCCGAGATAGCCAGTATAATTTATAAGTAATAAACTTAGCCTTCCATTACTAGTAGCATGCTTGAAACAGAGTTGGACAATGTTGTCTAATTTGGATGGAGAATGTAAGAAGATGCTATGACATGGTGATTTTTCCCCACTAAAATCTGGATATCAGGAAAATTTCCAAAGTAAAAATATATCCTGCTAACCCTATACACCATGTGTATGTTCACTTATATATCAAAGTACATTGTAATTAGTAACTAACCAAAAAGAGAACTTAAAAGCATAGGCAGATGAACACATGACTTTGGTGTAATGTAGGATATGATCTCAAAATGCTCTTTTACCTAGGGAAAGGCAACTTTGTATCTAATAAGGGAAAAACGATAATGACTACTATAGCGACCCTTATTCTCCTTCTAGGCTACTGTCTCCATCTATTCAGATTTATACTGTCTCATCTGGACATATTTTACATCATTATTTACCTTTTTTGATATCTATTGTTAAATATCTTTATGATCAGCATGATAAAAATATATGTGCAAACCATTTTATGCAGCACAATACATTACAAAAAAAGACAAGAGCAGGTAGTCTAGTATCTGGTTCAGCTGTAATTGAAACATGAAGTAAAATATAAATAAATATCATACCTTCCAGGGCAAATATTCTCTCTCCTAGTGCTTCAACAATAGTTATAAGAGCTAATTCATCTGAGACATTGAAGAAATGTTTTTCAGTAGGCTTACTGGCAATTGATTTTATTTCCTCCACAAATTTCTCTGTACTTAAATTTCCTCTGCTATAGCTGCCAAGAATCTAAAAAGAATTACAAAAAAAAAAAAAAAAAAAAAAAAAAAAAGTCAAGGATACATTTTATATTTTAAAGATAAGTTTTAGGTAAGCTATCAGAGAATACTTGGAAATCATTTGTAACTTTAACTTATTCTATTAAAACCTCCCTCAAATTTCTAGTCTAAAACGACTTAAAGCTATTCTTTTTCAGTGAGAACAGAACTATATGAGGTTTTAGTTTTTTTCTGAAAATACTGACCAGAACAGCCAAAGCAACTGTATAGTATAATGTCTCCTAACCTCAGCTGTCCTTTTTCCCCCTTCCTATATAAAATTCTAATGACTTGTTCAAGTAGACCTTAGTTGAGGGGAAAAAAACCCAGAATATATAATTGCAGTGGCTTCTGCATAGGTACCACTGGTTCTGCTCATAATACAGTCTGTGGACAATTGATGACATGCCTGATTAGGCATAGGATAGTTCTTTGTTGCATGCAAATCTACAGCCCTATAAATATATATTACAATATCACTTGCATTCAGTGTTAATGACTCCATTGGGGTAAAAGACTTTACTGCCAAAAGCTACTGTGTTTCAGTAAGAAATTTTTATTTACTGATCTCTAGCTTTATGAAGAAAACTAATGAAAATTTGTGTGCTACTGCAGTCAACTCTAGCTTTATGCATTTATTTATTTAAAGATTACATCTTTTTGGAAAATGTTTGGTTCCAAACTACTTTTTTATAGCCAGTAGCCTCAAGCGGCTTGAGCATCTGGTAACAATACTTCCAAAGCCTTAAGGTAAAAGAGGAAAAGGACAACCTATACTATTTCATTTATTTTTGGAGTTGGAAATTATTTGCTCTACATTCAAAAATAGGGAGTGTTGTAAGAGGGGTGTTCTTGTTAGAAAACATAAAGAGAGATATGAACAAAGAAAAAATCCAATATACTATAAAAATAAACCTGAGAAAATAGATGATTCCAGAACAAAGGAACAGCAGAGCATTCACACAAAACCTGTCCTCAATGTCTCCATATTTGTCTATATGAGTTAACCTCCATCATGCTCATCCTCCCACTGAGCTACTGAATTTGCTTAACAATGAAAACAACAGCTTTAGAATCTCAGCAGACAGAACAGCCGTGAATAAAACTGTTTTTTTTTTGTTTTTGTTTTTTTTTTGTTTTTTTTGCTGCTGGTTTATCTCTTTAAAACACAGTGGGTTGTATCTAGCAAATGCTCAAAAGATTCAAAGGATTCCACTCTGCTCACTCTTGCTGTTAGCAAAAAGATTAGATTTTATACACCCCCCAATCTCTTTCTCCTTTTCCTCACACTTACACACCTGTCACCACCAGAAAGACAGAGTTTTTTCTTATGTGCTATAAAATCAGAAAGCAAATCTTTATTTTCTAAGCTTTTTTACCTCTTCTTTTTTTTATCTCTCTCAAATGATTATACTTCCATAAAGATTCTGTGATATGAACTTTTTAACACACATTACATTTTCAAGATGAAACATGCTAAGATTCATATTTCTCGCATTACATTTCACTTACAGCAATAGCAAATCTCTGAATGTTTTCATCTTCACAGTTATCAATCACTTCTTTTAATCTGTAGTTGTCATGTGATTCCCCGTCAGTCACAATAACCATTACTTTTTGTACTCCTCTTCGCGCTCCATGAGCCTCAGTAAAAGCCTCTTTCCTAAACAGGGTATAAAAGGTTTGAAGAAGGTCAAAGCCAGCATTTAGCACACACATCATTTTATATAATCAGCTATAAACTAAAACACGTAATATTAACCAGGTAGCTGAAAAGAACATGAATAATAACCACGAACAAATACAAGCAATAACAATTGGAACTTATATTAGAGTTTGCACCCACAGAGTTTCACAAGTATTCACTCATTATTCATACATTGGTGACAGACAGCATAAAACAATGCTGGATGGTGAAGAATTATTCTCCTACCCAGATAAACTTTTGGCACCTTAAGAAAGCATCCTATTTTCCTTCCTCCAAATCCACACACGAAGAAAAAGAACCTATTTCTACCCTACAGCACTTCAAGTGGTCAGGTTGTTTATTCACCTGCCAACACCTCCCCACAAGGCAAATTTTGATATTATGGATTTGGCAGAAGTAGGTTGCAAGTGAGTAGAAGCAGACAGAATCAACCTGTTGATTTCTACAGCTGTGGATGGGGGAAAGGTGCACTAATGTTTTGGAGAGCTGTTCTCATAGGCCAGGGCAAGGCTCTGGTTATATATAGGACCAGAAAAAGTGGGGCTGGCTTAGGGATCTGGAGTAGAAGGAAAAGAGCTGAGCTCACAGGACTTTTCCATCTGACACTGCCCACACTGATAAAAGCAAAGATCCACCTTTGACAACGGCCAAAAGTGGATGCATAGTAGGAGTGCAAGAACAGAGGAAGCTTTTAATCATACTTCTCCTATATACAAGTCTGCAATAGTCTGTGGTGCTCGGTGGCTTTTTGAGCCACATATGGTTTCTATATATTTGGCAATTCTCTGTTGGCTCTGCTTTACGGAACTTGTTCAGTCTCCTCTCCCACAAGCCTCTACTTGTATCCAAATACTGCTAAATATGTAGCAATTTCATTAGATTAAGTAGTAATATCAACAAAACTTGGGTCAGATAATCAGAATAGTTCATCAAAAAATGCTGCACATTTCAAGTATGTTTTTTTGGAAAGGGAGAAAGTATTCTTTTCTGGAAGAAAGTCATGCTGTCATGCCAGGAAAAAAAAAGGAAAAAGAAAAAGAAAACAAAAAGAAAAGAAGAAAAACAGAAAAGATATGAAATGTTTAGCAATGTAGATCATTGCTATATTCATGTATGGCAGTGAGTTAGTCTATTTTTAGGTAACTTTTTGCGCAAATACTATCACTGTGCATTTTAAATGACTACGGAAAAATTTTTCTTGAAATGGACAACAAACAGCAAATTTTCATTGTCCATTTGAACAAAAAGTGGAAACTACAGATTTCAGGGAGTGCAGAATGAGGTCAATGGTTTCCAAAGCACTTTCTTGCTTTCTAATTGTACCTTGGGTCTTTATCTTTCATATAGTCCATAACCAGGTTTGATGAGCTAAGAGTGGGAACAGATAGCTGCCAGTATCACTCATCTGGAAGTTTGATTTTGCATTTACTCTCTATTCTACAAAAGTCAGATTTCATTTTGCTTATGAAGGAAGCACTCCTAAGTAATACTATTGATACAACAATCTTCCAGTACTCTGGAAGTTTTATGGATTTGGGATACAACAGTTCTAGATTTGCTGGCAATTATGGGCTCAAACCCTGCAGTAACCTTAGCCTCAGAAGGAAAATAAATTAGCACTAACAAGTTCTATTTTTTTTCCTGGAGAATTCTCTTCTGAAAGACTTAATTTCCTTTATCCACACACTCCTACCTGCTCTGCGTGGACAACAAAAATTTTCAGCACTTTGCTTAGGACCACAAGCACATTCTGTGTCTTTCTCATCCCCAATTTATCCATTCAAGAGAATGGATGCTATGCACAACTGCTATGGAGACTGGACAGGCTGTTGTCCATTGTCCTTCTAAAGTTTGTTTGCTTAGCTAAAACAAAGCCAGATGTCAGCTACATCTTATTTTTGATTTACAAAATCTAAACTATCTGTTTATATTTGTTTCTACTTTATCCAAGACTTCATAATATTTTATGAACGTACCTTGCTGTGTCTATTCCAAGGGCTGTCATAGTCTGCGTACCACCTCTCTGGACTATTCTTGTGGCTGCAGCCATCACATCTTCTGTTGTAGAGTATGTATTAAGGTAAAATTCATGGACTACAGTTTGTCCATATTGAACAATTCCAACCTGAAACATACAGTTCACGTTAAAAATCAACCACCCTTAAAGAAAGCACCTGTGCCTTGTCAGCATCTTTCAGTGGGGAAAATGCCCTTCTGTACATAAAAAGCCAGGAAAACCGTGTGCGTCTCCCCCCAGAAAAGTAAAAACAATTAGCATTTGAGCAATTCAATCTAATTTCTGAAGTTTCTAAACTGCTTTTATTAAAACTAGGAACAAAGGAAGAAGCAGACTCAACTCTTTATTGTTTCTGACTTGCAGTAATCTGACATGCAGCTCTGCTCTCCTCTAGGCCATGGCAGACCAATGCCCTAACCATCATTCCCAATTTTCAAAATAGTTTTCCATATAGCGTAGAAGGCCATGTTTCACTTACACTCTTGTTTCTTTCCAAATATAATACTCCTACATAAAGCAGGCTATTTACCCTAAACCTAGACTAGGAGTAGCACTGCAATGACAAATTTAGGCCCTCAGGGTAAGAGGAAGACCAATGTGCTCTTGTCTTGATGAACACAACAGGATAGTACAGAACACAGCCCTTCCCCCAGCAGGAGGTAAGCCAAAGTAATAAGCCTAACAAGTACTTGAATAAAATGACGATTCCTGGAATGGAAGAATGAGAGGAAAACTCAAGATGGCCTCAGCAAGACAAGCCTTTGTGTGAAAGATCAACACATGGGACTGGAATCAAACCACAAGTGCTTGAGGGAACCAACTGCAGATATGAAATGTAAACGAAAAGGAAGATAAGCAATATTCTTAAATATTAATTAATTTCTGTCATTCATCTCAGTCTGTTTTAACGCTCTGGCAGGTTCTTGACAGTTTTTACTAGGAAGAATCCACACAATGTTCCATTAGCATATATCAATTTTATGTTATACTTGACAATTTATAGGTGTTATTTAGGATAAGGTAGTATTATGTGGCATATTTATGTCTCACTCATCTATTATTAAAAGCACTCTAGCATTTAGGTATTGAAGATCAATATGACCTGTGGTGTTTATGCAGTCATATTATTTTAGAGGTGGCTTAGTACATACTTGGCAATTGCTTTATAGGTGGTTTTTGAGCTCCTTTCATAGCCTCTCAGGTTTTTTTTGTTGGCATTCATTGCTTGCATGTAAACCAAAAGGGTAACGTGTAGTAAAAGCATTAGAGTTGGATAAATATCTGCTCCTCAACATTGATATCATGCTTATTATAAAAAGCTAATTACATGAGATAATGGATATAATAGTATGTAGTAGCAAAATCTATTCTGCTTGATTTCTATATCATTTGGAAAATACAATCAAAACTGCAAGAACAGATATAAGTCCGAATTTACGATATATTGCAAGCTTTTAAAATATTTTAATTCTCTCTCAGAAACATGCCCTTCTCCACCCATAACTGAGAACACCCCGAGGCTGTTGCGTTCCTGTGGACAGCAACATACTGATTCTGCACAGTGTCTCTCTTGCTCAGTTTACACAGGAAGCTGAGGCATACACAGTGTCATTGCTCCCAGGAGTGATTCTGTCCCTATCTGAAGCTGAAGACAAAATTCTTAACCCTTTGCCTCCAAGGCATCTATTTTGTGGCATATATCTAAAGTGCAAGAAACACTCTGAGGAAGCTCGTTGTGATCATTTCTGTTCTGCAGATCAAGTCCATGACAGTTTTCTCTCTCTTCTCCTCCATTTCATCCTGTAGCAGTTAGCAAATTATTTCTAACCTGTCATTATCTGACTCTTTCACACAAGAAATCTGAACAAGATACTGTCAGTCATTTAAAAAAATCCCCTTAACTGGTGCTAAATGACAGGTTTTCATCATGCTTGCTCTGTTGGGAATGGGAAGCATGCCTATATGTGTTCTAGGAACATGCACAAGTGTAGCCAGAGACCAGTGTACGCCTGCAAACCATATGGATTCACGGAGTCCTAATCTGAAGCTGTGAAGATTTATTGGTAATAAGAATTAAATCAACTGTTAGCTGCTGCCAGGTTTGAGATGCAACATGTCTGCCAGTCTCATGATATGTGGAACCCACATAGATCTTGTCTTTTTCCTAAAAGAAGGATTAAAGGCTGAGACACAGAGTTGTATCATTTCCTATTTGAATGGAAATGCTGTCCATGATCACAGCAAGTAAGCATTCTGAGCATTTCCTTCTCAGGAAGTGAATAGGAAGAGCATCTGAATCTGAAAACTGCACTGTGCTGCAGAGCATGTAAATCAGGAAGGAAGGGGGTGGGGGCATGCGGCTATCTCGTAGGATACAATTGTTCTGTGGGACCCTTTACCAGGTCTAAGACTGAAAACACTGATCGCCATGTTCTGCGTATTTCATGGCATCAAAGATAAGTCATTCCTCACACGGGCTCGCATAAAACTTCCTGGAAATGGCAAAATACAACTAGGCTGTATGTCCTAGTCTCCTGAAAGATAGAATGAAGTCTGACTTTGAAAATTAGAATTAGATTCTAACAGCTAATATTAGAATATATTCTAATGATATTATATTCTCTATATATTCCAATTAATATTATATTCTAATATTTAATAGCAATGAAGGTTTGGACTTTTGCAGCCTTTTGGTCTAACGAAAAACTATAAATGTGACAGACCTTTGTGATTTAAATATGCCTTTATGGGACAATAAGCTTGTTCAAACTCCATAACTTTAGCAAGACACCAAGACTGAAAATTACAAGAGTTGCATATCTTGATTTGCTCGGTTTAATTTAAATCTAGAAAATGTAAGAGTATTACACAGAAGGACATAAGTCTGTTCCAGGAAGCCTAATATTTTTCCCAGCCTTACTGACCACAATCTACTGAACATCCTCTTAATTCCTAAGTTTATGTTCCCTTCCCTAGCATTTCATGGATTTTATATTACACAAGGGAATAATTCTTTAGTTGTCTCAAGTTCCTGTGAAAAAAAGTGTTGTAGGAGAGAACGGGCAAGAGAAGGATTTTTCTGCATTGAGACAAAACATTTTTGAGGGCAATTATTTATTGTTGTTTGAGGGCAATTATTTATTGTTCTTCTTCCTATTAGTGAACATAGTCCTTTATTTGGAAAGCATATTCTGGCTTTACCAATAAATTATGAAACAATTCTATTCATTAAAAAAAAAAGAAAAAGAAAGGAAAACCATTTAGTACGAGGCAATGATACGCTAGGATTTTCCCCATTGGGATGTAGAAGAGAATGGGAAATCTTTCTGGCTATAGACCACTTAAATCACAGTTAGGGTAAAAGAAAACCAGAGAAACCTTGGAAAACACTAAAGGACAATACATTATATTGTATGGAGAATGAATTCCCATTCTTTAGAAGCTAAAAGCGATCATAAGATCTAAGCTGCATGATCTAAACAGCATGATTTGTTAGTCCCTTGATACAGCCCCTTTTGAGGTATAATAAGGTAGAGACCAGACACCTGTAGCTGCCGATGTCATATATTAATGGCACAATGAAATGTGTGAAAATTTGAATGTCATTCCAACATGGCCCTAAAGCTGGAATTAAACATATTGAAGTATTCTATTTTCTCTTTTGATAGTCGTCTACCACAGAATGTTGCTATATATATCCTATATACAGGATTAAAAATCACATCCTCATATTAAAAGGACAACTATCTCTATAGAAATTAAAAGCCAGGAAGAAAAATGAAAGTGATTTTGCATTGCAGTTACATTAAAATGAGGAAAAAGGCAAGGAGAAACATTTTGTTCCTCTTTTTTGTTCCATTTTTTCTCATTTCCTTCTTCCCCTTTCCTGTCAACTCCTCTGTCTTCACTTTCCCTTTACTTCTCTTATCCCTGTTTCAGGATAAGTATCTTAACCAGCAATAAAGCACTGTGGAGTTTTCTGGAGAACAGTGATAAGATGGGAAGGAAGTATTTCTGAAAAAAACCCAAAACTATAAACTTTTTTTTGCAACTGAATCTTCCAGCCTTCACTTTCAAACTTTCCAAACCTGGGACCCTGAGGTGTTCTCTTCTGACTTAGCCTGTGTTCATGGAAGGAGTAAACAAGAAAGGAGAAAAAATTTTCCCAAGCCTCTAATCAAAACATGGTTTTGAACAAGTCACGCCCAAGCTGCTGAAGAGTTTTCCTGTAATCACCTCATTCCCTTCCTATGCAAGAAAACATAATCAGAAGTCAATGGACGTCCACTTAATTTCAACATGCTCAAAAATACCCAGATGAACACGGTAAAAATCAATTCAAATAGACAGAAAGTAAACAACTATTCCTCTATTTCTACCTCACTGTTCCCAGAGGAGAGGGGAGAGACAAGCCTGCTCTGTCTTTTCTCCTCCTCTCTATTCAATAGTCATCTAAACACAATTTGTGAGAAAGCAGATGGTGCAGTTGGAGAAGACGGTATAAACTTCTCCTCACTACCTTTGGCTATGGCAGGATTCTCCGAGGAGGAGGAGAAAGGAGAGGGGCCCAGGTCTAGGAGCTGTATTCTGAGGGGGGGGGGGGGAAGGTAAGAATTCCCAAGAAAATTCCATCTAGTTTTTGCTTTCTATTCCCACTTTTTCGATCTTTCCCTCCCCTACCCTTTGCCAGTGTTATCTACCTTTCAAGTTTCCCCTATTTAGCAACCAGTTGTCAAAGACTGGCATGTGCTTGAGTGAGTAAGCGTGTGTTTGAGGAGAGGGGCAGTTTTGGCACGTGGACCTCTGGTGTGAGAGCTGCACAGACAAGGCAGGATTCTAGAAATAAAAATGCGAGGTGTGGCAATGTAAAAATTTGAGAACTGCAGGGTGAGGAAGAAGGGTGAGGGTGCAGGAGAACTGATTGCCCTGCGTATTTTTCACATGAAGCCCTTTGGGTATAAGGCAGTGATGATTTCCATGTAGCTATTGCCCTGTACTGGAAAGTTCAGTTTGAAATATTTTCCCAAGAGGCCACATGCTTGAGTAATCACCAGCTTTATGGGCCAAGAAGAATTTTTTCTTCCTTTCTGGTAAATTTGACAAAGTGCTTTTCCCTCTTCCTCACAATATGTGGAAGAACAGTGTGTTTAGAATAACAGGACACATTTTAAAGTTGAGAGTTTATAAGCAGGTGGATAATTTTATCAGCCAGGGTTCAGTACAGCCAACAGGAGAGCTGGGTGGTAACTTCCAAACCTTTTAACTTTGAAAATGAAGGGAATGCTCTCTGCAGACAGAAGTATTCTTCACATCTGCTCATGTTCTCCTTCGTGGAGACAGTCTGAGGAGATTCAGACAGGATCTGGAAATTTGGAGTGAACCTGAAGTAGACACTACCCTAAATACTGGCCTGCAGCATGTGAAATATCATAGATGACCCCAGAAAATCATAAATTTGGGAAGAAAGGAAAAGGAACAGTGAAAGGAAGGCCTAGTTTCTTCCATTACTGTTAATAAAGCTTTCTGTGTTAACCGTATCCCCGTGTCTGTTACCCTCTTCCTTGAGTTTTGTTCAGATTGCTATTTACATACTCTGTTCAGCAGACTGTGAAACATATGTTAGATCCTCAGCTGGGGTAACTGGTTGTAGCTCCATTAATTCTGATGGAATTCTGCAGATTTATAGCAGCTGGGAATTTGGCTTGCTCCATTTATTATATAAATGCAGCTTCTGCCATTAATAACAAAGACATGCAGCTTTACAGTCACTCATTATGATTTCAGATGTTTAAAAGCTATATGCTCAGTGCTCCATAATACAAAATTTTGAGCATCGCTTCAAAGATCTTGCAATCCAAGACTATTTGAATCACACATGTGTGCCATGGAGGAGCAGAAATAACCTTTGTGCTATGAACAACAGAGGTAAGAAGTGGTTGTGAAAGGAAGGAAATGGGGAAAGAAAATGTTTAAACTGCCTCACTTTATGCACTTAACTTTTGCCTCTAGATTAGAAACTCATTTTTTCCAAATTGCCTGAACAGTTGGGGAGAAAGAGAACCTCCCTGACAGAGTTACTTGGAGTCAGAGACTGACTTAGTTGTGATTCCAGCTGTTTTGTTTCAGTACGCCACTGCCATTAGCTTATAACCTCAGATGATGTGCTCATCCCATTTCCTGTAAATCCTACCTTTCTGCAAATTAAACAAGAATAATACATGCACATTTTACCTGTGTTTGGTGGGGACCTATATCCATGTTTTTCAGGAGACTGTTTAGGAAGGCTGTGACACTCTCCCATGGATAAATGCTGTTGGAACCATCAAGGACTATGACAATATCCAACTGGGTCTTACACTCTGCAACACAAATTGACATAAGAATTGACACTAAAATGGATCAAATATACACTCACTCACAGCTCCAGTTTCTGTTATGATTAGTAACAGAAACATACTCTTTCATAACGGGGCTGAAACATCCTGTTTTAAACAAACTGTAATTTAACAAATTTGCGTCATCTTTTACATGGTTTGGCACTCCCTTTATCAGCAAGGCACCTTCTTATAAGCAGAAATTTAAGAATGGGATTACACGATCCCATAATCGGAGTATTTATCAGGAACCCCTGCCTTCTTCAATTTCACACCATTCCTGCTCAATTTTCCAGTGGACCAGGTCTTTAAGATTTTATCCATATTACTAGAATGAGTATTAGGTCTTGATAGCATACTGTCATTATTTGAAAGGAGTATTTTGGCCATAAGTAAAAAACATAAGCAACTATTTTTAGCAATTATGTTTGGATGTTACATAGCTCTCTAATGATTGTTTGTACTGAGATAATTTCCAAAAGCAGCAAGAATTTAGGTTATATACTGACAATGAAAACATTTACTTAACTTGGTAATGCTGGTAGTTAAGGAAAGTACTTCATGCTTTTTGCTATGCCCGTGTGTGTATACATTTGTCTTGTTTGGCACTTTGCATTTGCAGACATACAAGAATTCCTGTGGCATGCATACCTTGCACAGATGGAGCAATGGCCTCGACAGTTTCAAAAGTGGAGCTGACATTAGAGCAAACTCCAGTTGTGTAATGCAAACGCCCACACTTATAAGCATAAAGTGGTCCACATGCCTTTAAAAGATGAAAAAGGATGAAATGTTTGGTACAGTACCTGGGGAAAATACAGACTTATTTTAAAGCTGGCAATAACTCCTTTCTTACCAGAAAGCCTCCTTTTGGGTTAGTCACTAAGGTTGTTCCAAGAGTCATGTTTTCTTTTACTTCCATGACGTTAGGAACTGAAGTAGCAGCTATAAATAGATTAAAATGTTAAGTATTTGAGAATGTGAAAACAAAATGTTAAAGTATATATTCACTAGCATTGAGCTTCCAGCTTCTAAAATAAAACACAGACTGACATTGGTTCCATCAAGCATTTTAGCACCCTTCCTCCTCCTCCTTCAAGTGCAAAGAATAAGAAAAAATTCTAAAACTGGCTTTTATCCCAGAAAATTTGTCTGGGTCACTGTCTCAAATAGTTTTCTTGAACCGCAAAAAAGAAAAAAGTAAAAATAACAGCACAATAAAACCAAGAGATTACTGTTCACAAAGTTTTGTTAATTAGAGAAAAAACATTCACTTTTTATCCTGTCCTGATATATATGAATTACAACTTTCACGTTTGTATTTTTATTTTACATTACTGACATTTAGGTTTTTGAGAGAAAGGAGGAGCTACACAATAATGAGACATGTTTAGTGGAATTCATGTTTGTAGGAAGTCTCTTCTTGTCTTCATCCAGCATCTCTTGACACAAGCCAAAGAATGACGAATACCTACCTGAACCCTGTTAAGGTGCTTCAGGCTTGTTCTGCCTAGCGAGGTTCTCATCAAAAGCCTGCTGATGGCATTATAGAGGCTCTCAGCTTCAAAAAACCTTGGAAAGGATAACCCATTAAACTGTACTCCACAACCTTGCTGCCAGGACTGCTGACAACAGTCAATTAATGCCAGTCATAATAATGTTTTGGTAACAGAGCCAACTGCCTGTTTTAAAATTATCAGCATGTTTCCCAAAGGGCAATGAGATGCTTTAAATTAATTATTTTTGATGTTTACAAACTCAGCTTCCTTCAGATTTAGCTCAGGAGTCCTAAACAAAGTTTTGCTATAGAAAGAATTTTTTAGCCAAAAATCTCACAGATTTGATGGCTGTTATTCTTCCAAATGACACAACTTTGTTTTCTTTCATACCTGGTAAATTCAGTTTTTTGCAGGGTGATTGGCTGTCCTTCCCTACAGGGCATTTGTATACATCTCCTGTTCTTTTCTCAGGCTGGCCAGCTAATGGAGAACCAATAAGTACCCTGCAAATGAAATACATTATCTGAATTTTCTTTATTCTTAAAAGGCATGCAAGTTAGCAAGTAAAACTTGCAGAGAGCACAGCTAAGCAAGCTCTGCATGAATAGTATAGGCTATAGCAAGAAGAGCATCAATTACGTTAGTCTGGGTACAAGGAAAAGCAGCCATTCTATTTCCTCTGTAACAAAGGACACTGAAAGGAAGCCTGCCCATATGCCAGATTACACAATAGAATAACATTAAAAAAATACCACTGGAAAATAAAAGGAGTATTGGTGGATGAAAAGGACTACAAGTAATAAAGGAAATATCTGCTTTATTCAATATCTCCTCAGTCGCTAATGTATTTTAGAAAATAATGTATTTTTAATGCTAAGGAGAGGCTAAATATCACAGCAGACACTTACAGGTATCCAAAATAAGAATTTAGTCTTTAATACCGTAAGCCAGCAATATAAAAGATCATTTTCCCTCTTACAAATGAGAAAATATTGTCATTACAATTAGTAAAAACAATTACATAATTTTAAGGCTGTTTTTATCCTGCCTCCAGTGTTTTTTCAACATTTGATATGATCAGAAAGTACTGTTCTCACCTCTAAATCCAGAAAACATTTTTCAGCAGGAAATTCTGCTGTTTAGAGATGGAGATTGTTTTGTTCTCAAATCTTCATTAGCTACAATAAATATCCCAGAACTACCTGGCAAATAACAACTGACCATTTAATGTGTAAAGAGCGCAGATTAAATTAGAATTCACAGCATACGTTGGAAACATAGAAATCCCACCATTAAGAATAATATTTCAGCAGGACTTGCTCCTGGACACTTGCATGATTGTGAGGAGTTAGTGAGTGAATAATTTCTACCTTTAATTACAGATTTAAAAGTCCAGAGGGAAGATACCTGAATAAAATAATAGATAAATATAGGTAAAACATAGCCTATGGGTTAAAAAGAGACAGAGAGAGAACACAGTTCTGGTTCTAAGCAAACATACTGGACTGGCTCATTGTGATCCACTAGGATTTTTTTAATTAATAACTTCTAAATGCTCCTAAATGCAAAACAAAATGCTTCGAGTATATGATGGATGTCTGATTTTTTTCAAGTTATATGTTGCAATGTATGTGCTTTTTACAATAAAACTTAGAAACCAGCACCACACTTTTAAGCATCCTTGACTTCCATTTAACTGCAGAGAAGCTGAGTGTGCTTGACATCCCACGGGAAATGATCAGTACTCAGTAAGACTATGCTCCCATACTGCTCTTTTCTCAGAAAGAGCAAGTGAGCCCTGTGAACAAGCAGAAGCGGTTTGAAAGGCTATTTATCTGTTTGCACCGGAAACAAACACATAAAATAGGGGACTCTGGTTTTCTTGAGAAACAACTGCAGAGAGGTTTACAGAACATCTGTTGCTAAAAAGCTCTCTCTTTGTAGTATATAGATAGTGTTTTAACATTTGAAGCATCACAAAGCTTTGTACATCTATTTTTAACCATCAGCATGCAGATTTCCTGTCCTGTGCATTGCTGTGCTGAAAGAAATTTAAAAGCTTGAAAATGTAACAGCAGCTCTAGAGCTTAATTTCAGAGATGTTCAGATCTAGCACACTAGTTTGGACTCCTGTCTTCTTCTAGCCACTGGAAGAGTAGCCACTTCTGGCTTGTATTATTTTTTGCTTTTGAAAAGTTTTGGTATACTCTACAACCATATAGTTTACTTTGCAAAATCCCAGCTCCTAGAATGGATACCATTTCCTGAAGGTCTAAATTAGCTCAAGATAATCAGTATTAGTCACTCATGATCACAATGCAGATTTATATTTAAAGATCCTGCAAGCTGTACAATCAAGAACAACCATTTTCAAAAGCAGACTCTGCAACAGCATTTTACTGGGCATCTCTAGGGCTAACAGTAAATGTTGTCTTACTGTGTCCAACAGCGCCAGAGGCCAACAGGTCTGCTCAGGCACTGCACGATGCCTGACCTGCAGCCACGTGCACTTAGTCACAAGCTGCCTGGGAGAGTCGTAGGGGTTTATCAAGAATGTGAGATTACGGGGGCAGCTCTTGCAAAACCAGAAATCTACCTAGAGTGGTGTCTCAGTATTCCCCAAACTTTTTATCACTGACGCATTAATTCAATCCTCCAGCCAGTTGATAACCCATGAAGTTTTGTCTGTCTGTTTTTGAGTGAAAAATCTTTGTAGCTGCTTATTATTGAGAGACTGGGAAGCAATGATATTAGTGAACACATCAAAATGCAACTTCTAATTTAGAAGAACAGCTAAAAGGAAAAGACATGTGAAGAAAGCTCCAAGTGCCAATACCAAGTCAAAGGAATTATCAGCAAGCCAAAAGGGAAGACAGAGCGCTGTACTATTAAATACTCCGGCGATGCAGAAATCTTCCTACTAGATAAAAAAAACTCAGTGCAGATAACCACTGACAGAAACCATTAGAAAAAATATATAATACAGATTAGTTAAATAAAGTGGAAACAATTTCACTGGTGATACATTAACATGGGAAAAGATAAATAATTTTATTCATTAAAAAGTGGGCTCAGGCATAGCATAAAACTTTCTCATCTCTAGCAGTTAGTGATTTACTTCCTTTGAGTACTCAGTCATGTCTTTGAGAAAATGAACAAAGACTTTAACTTTGCATCTTTCAGTCCCCCAGTCTATGCAGGTTTCTTTGGGACTGCAACCAGTTTAAGAAATATGACTAAGACTGACAGAATCCCATTTTCATTTACAAGGAGTACTTACCAAGAATAACAAATAAATACTAGTATAATACTGACAATAGCATAGCATCTGAGTCACTGAACATCTGATAATTTGGAGTTTACACTTAAAAACAACTTACCATTTTCCTTCCTCATTTTCATACTGTTGAACTGTGTACCCAAACATGTCTTCCACAGGCCCACTGAAGGTCATTGCATTTTTCACATCAACATTGGAAGAGCCGATGAGTTGAAAGAGAGCTTTAAAAAAATTAATATGTAGCAATATGCATAAAACTCAAAACCTTTAAGAAAGCAAGTTTTCATTATGGCCTACTGATGGTACAAGACAGCCGTTGAAAGTGGTATTTTGGACAGCACTAGCTTAGTTTTCAAACTTTCTCTTGTAATATTTAACACATTTTTTAAAAAGATGCAGTTTTGGTTTTGTCTGTGAAAACTTAATTTCAGATCTTATTCAGCAAGTTTGTTTCAGCTCTGAACTTAAGACAACGTACTCCCGTACTCCTGTACCCCATAAGCTGGCGATGGGTTCAAGATGTACTTTCTCACACATACATATGCAGCTTTGAACAAATTCAAAGATTTTAGCCACTGGACTTCTGTACCTCAAATCTAGACACTATTTTATAGAGTCCGTCCCTCATTTCTAAAACACATTTACAATAATAGTTAGTAAAATAACATTAATAAATAAATAAAATGACATTTTAATTATTTTAACTCACTTTATTTCCATGCATTTCAAATGTGAAAAACTCACAAAACATGTTCCTTCCCTCATTCAAGGTACTAGTTCTCTAGTTCTGATAAATTTAGTAATTAACTAACTTATTTTCAACTAGTGGCATAATACATGCATAGCAAAAGAACAAGGAAAAGCTTCAGATATATTTAATTTTACTCTATATTGAAGGAAAAAAATAGTTTTCTCTTAATTCTATTTTAGAGTGCTTGTAAACCTTTCATATTTTGGAAGAAATTTTTCATATAAGCAGATGTTGTTATCTCAAAAATACCCAGCAATCCATCATTTACCCACTTAGGAAAAGTTGCTCTAAAATAGTCTTGGACTACAACAGGATCGATCATGACAGCAGATGCCCCTTTGGACCAATTTCCTGTACACTAATATTCAGTGACAATCATTGAGGAAAACACTGCAAAAATACGACTACACAGCAAACTTCAGAAAGACAAGGTGGATAGTGCAAAAATTGCAGCTTGAAACGATAACCATATCCCACTGTGGAACTCATTAAGAAGCCAAAACTGGTATTTATACACAGAAATAGGGTTATTTAGCTTTTATTCATTCTATTTTTTTCTTGCAGTGCTCTCTCCACCCTTGAACTGTTGAAGTCAGTTTCAAAATCAACCATCGACTTCCTTGCTGCAGAGCTGGGCATTTAATCCTCAAGAGTCAAAAAGTAGCTCCATTGGTAGAATGGCTTCAACTTGTCATAAACATAGTTAAAGCCAACTTTTATTTAATTTCAAAGAAGCATTTCATGATCATTTGCTGACATTTAACAGCTCCATAAAAATATCCAAATTCATAATACTCACTGCATGTTGAAACATCTAAATAATGTCCAGATACTAAAACACACTGTGTTATTCACCACTGAGACGATGATATTTGTTCAGAGACCTCATTACTATGATTAAGCTCCCAAATGGTCAGTGCTAATCTGTCTCTCTTAACATCTTATTTCCTGTGCAATGTTGTAAAATTATCACAAAAGACTATTTATCAGTGAAAAGATATTTCTGGTTTCACTGGACAGCAAAAAAAGAAAATAAACCCCCTCCCTTTTGTGTTATTTTAGTTTCAATCTCTCTGATCTGAGGTCTGAGTCAGGAAATACAAAGAACTGAACAAATTAAAACAGAGTTTACCTTTATGCCTCAGAAAAGATTCACGGCAAGCAGTAAGAACATTCCCTCAGATAGACTGAGGGAAATAATTTGCTGGAAAGGTAGTTCATGCATCTATTGTCTTCCTTAGACCTTCAAGATTTCCATTAGACAAATTCTGCTATGCCTGTTCACGTACAAGAAGTGTTTTCCTCAGTTACTCTCCGTCATCAAAGCATAATTAAACTGACAAAATCTGCCTTTCAAAAATTCAGTAGAGTTAACACTGGTTCCAAGCTATTCTGTTAAACCTCAGGATGAAAATAATTGCTACTGTTATTTTTGACATTGTGTTGGGATTCAGGCTGCTTCATTTAGACTCCCAAGTTACCTCTTTGACAGTAAAACTGTTCTAATGACATATTCTGCTAAAGCAAGAATCTAAATTCCTTATTTAGTCAAAGAAAAGGAGATGCCAAAGTGTTGTGTTGCCTCTTAAAGACCTCTCAGAAGCCTGCTCACTTTAGTCCCTGAATAAGATGAACAGAATCTGCTTCCAGAGGTCTTTGAGGACATGTTTGCTCCCCCTTGTCACCTTATGGTGACATTTAAAATGTGTTTTAATAAGAAACACTACAGACCACAGATTCCAGCTTATCTCTTCAAATACGTTCTCCCAAAGCCACCAAAGGTTATGCATGCATTCTGTGCTTCGTATGACTCCACCATGATTCCATCACCTGCTGACAGGGAATTTCTTCACAATAATGAAGTATGGACAACTGTTGTGATTTTTATGGTATACTCACTTTACTAAATGCTCTTGAAGTTTCATGAATCTATGTTAATGTAGGATTTCCAAATCTCATAATTTTAAAGTAATATATTTCTAATCTTCATAGCTACAAAAAAAGTCTAAGCAAGCTAAAACAAAATAAAAATGCCAGCGTGTTACTAGCCCCCAAGACCTCATGATTCTGAGTGAGGTCAGATTAGAACTGGCTATAATGGAAAAGAGTGTCCCGTCCCGTCCCCCCCCAAAAAAATAATCCAGCTAAAGGAGCCCGGAGGGCCAGACTGATCACAGACGAGAGGAGGTGACTCTCCACACAGCAGGAACTAGCTCAGTGGAAGCTGCAGACAAAGGATGGTTTGGATGCAGGATGCTATGTAGAGTCAAGGGGTAACTGAGCTAGTCCGTGAAAGATGAAACTACTGCAGGCTAGAAACCACACAGAAAGCACATCTAGCTAAGGAAATCCCCTCCCCTGGAAACATTTGGAAGCTGGAAGAACACAAAAGAGGATATTACAAGTTTGTCTAGGACTTTCTCTAGGTATCTACTTACGTTTACTGGACTAAATGCAGTCTTGATTCGACCCAGTATGGCTACCCTCTTGCTCTCTCAACTTCTTGTTCTATTTCAGCCAGAAATCAGATTCTTTGAAGTCTGATTTTGTATACAAATCACTGGCATGTTTTAACATGCAAAAGCATTATATGACCTTCTGTGGATTCCAGGGACTATGCAACAGCATGAACCTAATGTTTTTGAATAAAAGTGTCACGATCAGCAGCATAAGATTAAATTATAAATAATTAATACACTTAAAGCTATCTTATTACATTTTCCACAGATTCTATAAAAGGAAATCTTATTAGTCAAAGATACATTCAAGTCCACAGATGGTAAATGAAAATAGAGTTATGGTGATCCCCATTACATGGTCAACTGATGATAATTTACATCCTTTACTTAAGAGTAAACTGGCATTCACAATTTGTTTCATTTTTAGTGTAATGAATATTGCACAACATAAGCTGATGATTAACAAGATTTACAAACATTAATGACTGTGACAATCATATTTTCTGTTAATAATATTTAGCTTGTACTTTTCCAAACTTCCAATTTCTGTCTAATATGTACCCATTCTCAACCGTTTCTAGCAAGGTTGTGTAGATAAAGTGAAAAGACTATTGGCAGAAGCAATGGAAAATGTTGAGCTACAGGGAACTTGAAGAGAATTCTTTTGAGATTTATGTGGATTAAGGAGAAAAAAAATTTTGTGAGGCATGTAGTATTTGACTACATACTTAATCACAATTACTACAGCTAAATTAAGTTATCAGGATTTTGAAATACTTCACATGGTGTTAATAGAATCAGTAAAACAAAATTCAGATCAAAGGACTAATCAGAAATGCTGAGGGTGAATGTATATCAAGAGATAAAACCCACATCTCAGTTTTTATGCTCTTGCTCAGTAACAAACTGGGCAGCACAGAAGACCTAGGACAACCTCCCTCTCTCTGCTGATTTGAACTGAATTAGAAAACGATCTAGTGCATGAGGCATTCTTCTCCAAGCACAGTTTGTATCTACACACCAAAAGTTAACACTCAGTCACCCAGACAACAATCCAAATATTATTTCTATTGCAAACCTAAAGTAGCAGCACATACTTGTCCAGTAGCCACCAAAACAAGTTTTTCAGTTACAGGATCTTTTAACCAGACTTTCATGCCAAGTCTGCCTGTTTCTACTGCCTCTACACAGTTTGTCCAAAAATGCTTAAAATTGAATTCTCTGGCACTTGCCTGTGCGCATATGGCCTGGCTACTCTAATCTCTGCCAGAGACATGCAGAGTAAGTACTCATGCTTTCCCAGAATAGACAGACATAAACGCAACCAGAACAGTAGCCCAAAATCTAACACATGGCTCTTTACTGAGAAAAAAGTCACCACAAATCACCCACAATAAATGACATCTTGTTTACCAACTTAACCCAGAAAAGAGAGTAAACTCAGAATAGATTATTTTATCTGTGTAAGAGTCTGAGGCAAATAACCATTGCAAGCTCCATAAATTGTGGTTATTCTGAGAAATACTTGTGTTTTTTTGCAAAACTTGGAAAAAATTGCATTTGGTATTCAACAGGGGTTACATGGATACAGGGATTACATGGCACACTACTTCTCCATTACCTTTGTTCTATTTCTCACTTACTAGTACAGCATTTCAGATGCCTTTAATAATTCTTCTGCATTTTGCAAGAAAAGACTGAAACAAGCAGGTCTGATTGTAGTAAGGGAGGAGAACAAAACAAGCAGAAATATCTTGCAAAAGGATGTATAACTGGAAAATATTGGGTAACTCAAAAAAAAAAGATTTTTAGGAAAAAAAATATAAGACTACATCTAACTTGGTAAATAAAAGAGGACAGAGAAATTTAAGATGAAGATTAAAATATTTTATGGAGTTCTCTTATTCACGGATCTCTTGCAAAATAAAATACTGATATAATGTCTTGTATAGTACATCAAACAACACCGTAAGCATATTTTAAAGACCTGCAAATACAGAGGAGTGCATCTGATAAAAATGTACTGATGGTTAAGTAATATTAAGAAGGATGTCTGAGTTTGAGTCAGTTATTGAGTGCCTTCTTACAGTGTTTTATGCTGATAAAGAGCAGTATTATAGCATGGCAAAAATCTGCCTGTCTCAGTTGTGCTCTTACGAAACACCTGAAGCAAACAGCACAAAATGAAGTACCTAGGCTGTTGGTGGGCTATTCAGTGAGATGAACAGGACTGGTTCAGCCTCCTACAAAAGCTTGATGAGGAGAAGGTAGCAAATAATATCATCCTTTGCAATCAGAAAACTGTTTCACTTGAGGAAGCTGAGAGCTTTGAGTATGTGGCCTTTCGTAGGTACATGCAAGCTTGTGCTGCTGTTCCCAGCTAGCTGGAACCAAGCCAGTTATAGAAAAAAAGTGGTGGCCTTTGGAAAGTGTAGCAGCACCGAGCCCAGGCAAATGAAATCTCCTGGAATTTGGGTCTTCCAGCTACAGCAACATTACACTGTGGATTTAGGTTCAGAGCTGGACTGCATCTAGCTAGTAGCATGGGAAGATTAAATATGCACCTGCCTGTAAAGATATACCTCTAAAAATGCTATTTACGAAATGAGGAGTCAAATATATGAAAGTGGATTCTTTGCTGGCACTGTAAGTGGAAGAATCTTCACATTTTATTTTTTGCTTCATATATGATAATGCCACAACTGGATTATATAGTCTTGTATTATGAAAAAGAGTTGTAGCGGCAGACTTTCTAAGTGGAAGAAAATATGGATGTGTGGCACAATTGCCATCAGTGAGTCTGGAGGCTGGAGTGCCTTACTGAAGAAGGCCACGAGGGTTGTAGTAGGAGTTCATGCTGCATTCAATTCTGGCTGTCTAAAATATCCATATATTTCAAATAAAGCTGTATATTTAAAAAAGAAAAAAAAGAGTTTTCCGCTTGTCAAACATTTTTCAGCAGAGCTTAAATCAGGCCTTTTCTTTTTCAGAGCTACAAAAGAACTTTTGTGTAATTTTGCCTGCAGCTTCTTTTTTTTTAATCTTTAACGTTTGAAGAGCAAAAGACTGACTCTCTGGAATGAGTCCAAATAATTGGAATAATAATAAAAAAAATTATTAAAAATAGATAAATATCCAAAGAAGACAAAGAAATATATATTTGAAAGTGGTTCCAGATTCAGTAGCCACAAGCTTTTCAAAGCCAGTAAAATGTTTTGTACATTCATTACGTAAAGCTTCCTTTGCTGGCTTTGGACCAAATAATTTGTACTGGCGAACAGCTTCAGAATGCCTGAAAATGTACTGAATCAAAGCTTTGTAATGTGATGAGTAATACAATATAAAAGACAAAACTTTTAGAAATACAACAGTAGAGTCAAATAATACATGCCCTGCTCAATTGACTGTCAACTGAATAAAACCATTTTGTTTAAATGTTTGGAAGAAGTCCTCTCATCAGTAAAAATCTTAGCACTTTGCAATTTCTCACATAAGGGAGAGAAAACCTTAAAGATACACAGTCACCAATGGAAAACTTTGTGAGGTCACTTACTAGACTTGCACAGATGTTTGCAATGAGGCTTAGAAGTCCAGCAGCTTGCTGAAGGCCAAATGACGCTCCTAGAAAATATTTCAGCTTACCTCCTGTGATCTCTAGTCCATATTTTGTATAGAGCCCTTCCATCAACACTTAACTCCATTCAATTCCCTACAACCTTAGCACTCCTCTCCAGACCATCCTCTAGGGCTCCTAAGACCATTTGCTCTTGAACATCCCGCTATAACTTTTGTTTCCTACCATCTAGCTTTATCTACAAGCCTCCAGGAACCTTTACCTATTGAGTTTTTTTTTTTTTTTTTTTTTTTTTTTTTTTAATATAATACTATATTTATAGTCATCTATAACTAACTCAAATTTCACATAGAAAGTGTGGTTAAAATGATTGTGTAGTTATTTTCCTGAAATAAAACACAGAAGCTTAAAAAGGAACAAGAGATTAATTTCATGCAAGAGGTTAAGTGAATAAGCATGGGCACTTTAACCTGAAGAAAAATGTATTGTTCATAACCCTCTCCAAAACTGCTCATGGACCATCCATTTGGAGATTTTCCTCCACGAAAAACTTCTCTAGGTTGATAGGAAGAGTCAAGTATGATGTGTCAGCTTATTTTCAGCTCTGCAGAATCTCAGTTTTGCTGACTGCTGCTGTAAACCTTCCTCTCTGCAGCCCTGTCTCAACCAGCCTGGTTATCCAGGTAGAGCTGGCCCTGCAGGATACACGGTCTAATCCTTAGCAAGCCCCAAAGCTAGTATCTCTTCTCCCACAGTGATTTTTTCATCCAGCTCCACATTGTTAACAGGACTGCTTTTCCTACATTAAAAAGCATAGTTCTTTTAAGTATTAATGATTAATTTTGTTACTGTTACTCTAAATAAAAAAGCAAAGCAGGTTCAATAATAAGCTTATGTTTTATTTTCAACAAAAGGAAGTATGATGCTACCTGAGTATCCAAAACTTCATAGCACGGTAGAAATAATAAGATTTCTAAATATTTTAAAGTATTATTTTCAGAGTCCCTAGAAAATTAAATTCTGTAACACTAGCTTAACTGTAAGAAGGAAACCCAACATTTTCACCCCAAAACAAGTAGCCGCCGTACCTTCTCTAACTTATATAATCACACGAATCACTTTAAGCAATAGTTTCTTCAGCATTATACCTACATTTCAACCCAAGATGTAGCTAGGTTGTGCAACAGGTAGCACAAGTGGTTGGGGAGGTCGACTCAGTCACTACTGCTAAAAGTATGACTCTCCTTACAGAACACCCCTCTACTATGGCTAATGATCTGGCTAAAGCTTAAATTTAGCTTTGAGTTAGAGAAATGTTCTTAATTTCAGAGTTGAAGCTCATGATAAGAGCTCATAAAAGATTACAGCAATATATCAAAAATTCTGAGGCAAAGATGTTTGAGGGATATATGTTCAACAGTATGCGTTATACCTATCCTCTACTCCGAGGAGAACTTATTTTGCTAATATAGAGAATGATGACTTTTGTCATCGTGGAACACGCTCCTGAGCTTTCAGGATCTGAGTATATTAGTAAAGCGTGAAGGAAAGAGAAAGCACTGAACACTCATCACACTGTGGCCAAACCTGTGAGCTAGACTAGATTACCACTTGTCAATATTCAAAAGTGAATTGCAAATGCCATTTTCTACGTATTTTTAAGTTTCCTTTGAATCCATGCTTTGTACTTATGCTTTCCTTTGCCAGCTAGCATGTAATCTTTGAAAAATGAAATAAAAACAGTCTGTCAAAAATTCAGGGAAAACTGCCAAACATTGCAGTCAAATTAACATACTTCTGAGGACAGATACATTGCCCCTATGCTGATTTTTAATGTAAAAAAAAAATACTGTTCTCTTAATATAGCAAGAACATGAACCATGGCACAAAAACATTCTTCATCAGTCTATCCAAATGAACTTAAAATCACCCATCTGTAAAACTCCCCAGGGAGGAGAGAAATGATCACAATTCCCTTTGAACACACTGGGAAATTTAATAATTACAGAACTGATGTAAAACTAATGCCTGGTTGAAAATTAATGTTACTATCTCCCCACTGGGAGCAAGGGCACTTTTGTTTTTGCCTTTCTGACCTATTATCATTATCTGTTCATTAATTTCCCCGGTTGCTTTTATAGATTTCTGGGTAGATTTTCTCAAAGGTCAGCAGTCTTAGGGCAAATACAAGAGTGGAAATGCTTTGGTGGCAATAAAAGCTTTCTGAAAAGCAGCAACTTTTTCCATTTCTTTACTTCACAATGGCTACAAACTCACGTCTTTCACTGCTTTATGCTCAGCATAATCACTGGCTCGCTCTCAGCTGAATCACTAAAGGCTTCAGGAAGAGAAGAAATCCTCCAGAAGGAAGTGCAAATATCCTGACATGACCCTCTCACACTCAGCTGGCCAAAGCACTACAAAACTTAAATCCAAGCCACTTTTATATATTACAACAAAAACACATGCAGTCAGCATGCACGCTAAAAGCCATTAGTTCATAGACTCTGTTTATCTGATGTCTCTGAAAAGCATCAATATCAGTTCAGCTATTATTCAAGAACACTGTAATAAGTGCAGTGGAATGGATAAGATGGAAAGTCTCAAATATCTGTCTCTTCCTTTGGCCTTAATATATCTCTTCTGTGCAGTGATGTAGTGGAAAAGATACCCAAAAGCAAACAGAGAGCTTGACCAAGGAAAAATTGAAGAGCCCAGTGGGGATATAGACACTTCACAGTTAAGTCTCAGATGTGTGTATTAACAACGTCAGCTTGCAAACTACAATCAAGTTGTACAAATAATGTCTTTCCTAATATTTCTGATAACAGATCTATGATAATTTTCACTGGAATATAACAGAATAGCCATTTTCTTATCTGACCCACTTTCTACTAGAGTAAGAGAGAATCACTATGCTACTTCATCTTCCTATGTCATGACTTTATAGAAAAAAATCATTTTTCCCCTTGTTGAAAATATTTACTTCGTTAATAGGGACCTGAAAACTCTTACCCTTTTAGCATGAAGTCTTTATTTTCTGAAGAACTTAGTATTCAAAGTGCAATCAAAAAAAGTTACAGCAAAGTGAAAATCAAAAGAATTTTTACAAAACTGAAACTCCAGTTAAACTGCATGGTGAGAAACTACTCACCCTATAACAGAAAGCATTTTTACAGAAGCAAATATTCTAGCTAAGTTTAAACTGAGGTTTGCAAATTTAAATAACGATACTAACGAGAACGGAACTGCAGAGTAAGGGATGAAGTTTGCGGTTGCTAAAACAAATTTTGAAAAGTTTAAAAAATTCTTGACATTGAGTTTACACTGAAAAAAAGGACCATCATGCAAGCAGATCTGATTATCTATTGCTTTTAATTCTTCGCAAGGAATAAAGTGGTATCATCAATAATATTGTTCAAGATGTTTTTTTAAGCATTTTCTCACATCAGTAACTAGAAATCATGACCACAGTGGGAATGTATTTGTTAAGACATTGCTACAGGCTGTAATGGAAAAGAAAGTCATTATTTGTTGCAATGTTGGAATTCTGCCAAGAAAGGGCTCCAGATGCCAGCATTTCTCATATCACGAGGTCAAATGGAAGTGCCTCTTCATCCCCAAATGCACAGCAGATAAATTCCAGCATGAAATAGTCTGTTCTGTTGTGTGAGAACACAGCAGAGCAGACACTGTCTGTTCAAATAGATCAGTATTAACCTCCTTAGTAGCAAAATCTGAGCTATTCTTAAGCATACATTGGCATGGATAATCACAGTACCAGTTCTCTGCAGGTTTCTAGAGGTCTTCTGGTTTGCATCTTTTTCCTCTACATTGGGGAAAGGAAAGATAATCCTCAGCTAGTCTCTTTCCTTGCTCTCCTCTTCAGTTTTATGCTCTTGAAAGTATGAATTGTAAACTGTGATAAGAACTCTTTGCCTGCACTGCACAGTTGCAAAATACAGCTCAGTGACAACATACCTTACACATTTTTAGCTGAGAAACTCAAGCATTTGGGAATGTGGGACTGCAAGTGCCCATAGCACTCATTAAATCCTATCTTTCATAAACATCAGCAACCATAAAATAGCTGCCTAATCTAGAAATAGCCACAAAACCCACTTCCACGTAACACAAGTCACAAAAGACTCTGCACCCTAAGAACAAAATTAAGAATAGCAATACAAAGTTTGTTCATCATTGTACACTCCACTTTGACAGTTGAACAGAAAATGACACAAGAACGACTAGTTTGCACTAGGCACTTCGTAAAGTGCTGCTACCTCAGCAGCTTAACTCATCTCATGGCCTAAAAAAAAGTATAACAAAGACTTCTGCAGGCTGCCCATTTTATATATGTGTCTCATCTCCAGGGAACCTACAAAACAAACATAATCTACTGGCAATAAACAAAAGCTAGTTTTTATGTGAATGAATCAATATACCAGTAATTCATGGACTGGCATACAGTGTCTACCAGGGCTAATCAAAAAACTTGATGAAGCCAAAATGCCAACTTTACACCAGTATATTTCAGCTGAAATGACAGAAACAAACAAATAAATAAATAAATATTTCTAGTATATGTTAGAAACTTACTCCCTGAAATCCTCATGTGTGGTATCTTTGATGTGGAATATATTCATTCTACTCCATAATATATCTGCCCCTACCATTGTCATTTCACAGGGCGGTTTGGGAAATAAAGTCATTGAAAAAAATGCATCAACAGTTTATACGGGATTTAATATTATTTTCTGTGTTATATTTTATACACATATTTTGTTTTTAATTTGAAAATTTAATACATTTTCCAAAAGCTAGAATAACACCATAAATTTTCCATATTGAATAGTTGCATATAATACATAATATGCATATAATAATATGCATTATCAACCATATCTACTAAGTCTTAAAGAAAAATAGAAACAGATTAGCAACAAGAGCATATACATCTCCTTTGCTTAATTGTTGCTGGAGGGATTTTATTTGCAAGCTAGCTAAAAGCATTACAGAATTAATCCCAGGTCTTTTTACTACAAATGTTCTTTTTCATTGGTCAATAAACAATTCAGGGAAATTTGGAACTAGCCATGAAGAGAATATAAGAGGAAGGTTTGTTTCCCCCCCCCCCAAAAAAATTTAAAGTCAGACTGTGGAGGGAGAAAAACATCCTGTTTTTTTAGATGCAGTTTAAGATAGAGCTTTCTACATGAATTACTGGCGCTAATACCTTACGCTTCCCACCCATAGCACATGAAGCACACCCGTGATTTTAAGATATCTGTCCAGCCCAGTTCTGTTCAGAAAAAGTATTCTGGAGTTAACAACTGCTTGACAAAGAATCAGTTCTTTCTTTCAAAGATCTGTGTCAGCTTCACAGAAGTGCCATGAAAGTTTAACAGTGAGGAAATGTTATTTTCTTATGTAGACATCTCTTGTTCTGCGTAAATAGAAGTTCGAGAAGCAAAGGTCAGCTACTCCATTTTTGGTGATATTTAACCATGACTGAATTTTCCAAAGTCAGCAGGAGCTGCAAGTATTCAATACTTTTTTTTTTAAAAAAAGGACCTTTTAAAAATGGCAAAAAGAACCATGTACCACCAACCTATATTTCACAGTACTCCTGGAAACTTTGCAAGTACTTGCTTCGACATCAAAAATTTGCCATCAGCTTTACATAAATAACGCCTGACCTACAGTTTCAGCAGTAGTAAAAGAGCAGCAACTGATTGTTTTCCCTCAGCTGAAGTTTGAGAAACACTCCCTGCCAATCCAGTCCTGACATGAGGTCTGTATTGCCGTGCAAACTGAGACGTGGTCCAAACATAGGCACTAAGAATTGGACTGATACAAACAGGGCAAACTCAACACACCACTAAATCAACAGCAGCGACCAACTCTCTGTTCAGGGCACAGGGTTCAGAAATGCTAAGCTGATTCCTATCTATTACTGGCAACTACAGCGTATTTTTCAGGGTAAACAAACTCCATACTAAAGAGACCTTTTGCCGTGATTATTCCTTCTGGAAGGCTATTCCCACTTTTCATTTTTACAGTATTAGAAATTTTATATGCTTCAGCATAGAGTTATTCCTGACCAGTTCTTATGTCAAAATAAGAGTATTTAAGCTAGAGAAAGAATTAGTTTTGAAAGTGTCCTAAAAGTGAAAAAGTTCAGTATAAAAATACCACTGTCTCAGGCTCTAAATATTTTCAGTGACAATTCAATAAATGCACCCTCCCTTGGCGGGGGGGGGGGGGGGTGGGGTGGAGACTACTCTAAATTTTTTAATCTATCTAGGCTGTAAGGACAAGTTTTCAAAATTCGGAAGGGTTATATTTTCAGTTGTCAGTGCAACATTAATTTGGTTCTTTCTGAACACTTACTAGGATCTTTGTATCATAATAAAAATAGCACGTGCTCATGCAAGTAAAGACTTGCATAAAACATATGCAGATAATTTGCAACGGCTTAAGCAATCATAAATCTGTTGTTTACCATAATCAGAATGCTTGACTGGTCAACTAAATGACATCTATCAGCAGATTTTTAATAACTGATTTTCGAGACTTTTAAAAGAAAAAAGGTATAAAAACGTGTCAAACACTTCTTAAAATTAATAACTAAAATCTTTCAACATGATCATTTTTTTCTGTCTTTCTCTCACTGTTTCTTCCCACTGAACTCCTGTTCAAAAATTTTGGCGGTTTTATTTCAATCATCTTTGGTTGATTTTCTATGTCTGATTATAAAGTTTTCCTTTGCCTATCAAGCTGATTAGCAGCACAACACATCTGTCTGTTTCATAAAGCATTACTTCGGTTAAAAAAAACACTGATTTTGTCTTTCCTCACTGTCCTGACAGTGGGAAGAGCTCCCTCACTGAAGAGTTGCCCCTTTTCTCCCTCCTGCCTCCACTGCATTGGCAGTTCCCAGGTAGCACCTCGCAGCAGAGGCAGCCAGCGCAGCAAAGCACTCAGCCGTCCTGCCAGGCACTGACGCTCTGCCAGGAACGTATTTAAAGAAAGCCTATTTAAGCATCATTTATTTAAAATTCTCGTATCTGTACTCTACTTTGGTGCAACAATTTCCATTCAGGAGGGGAATAACCTACCCAGGGTAAAGAAGTCAACTTTACCTAAGGGAATGAAAGTGGCGTTAGGGCAGCTATTTGGGTAAGATAAAGAAATGTAATTAATATTCCCACAGTTAAATGAATATATTCATGCAAGTATCAAACACTTGAAGTCACTAGACTAAACATTGCAGATCAAAGAAGATGCAATTCTCTTTAGCAAAACCTGCTGCAGCTTACGGAGTGCAGAAACCTTTTAAGGAAAAGTTCATGGTCATTTGTTTGATAGCCAACTGTCAGACATCCTAAATGTAGTAGTTTCTACCAAGCTCCTCCAACCGTAAATGGTTCTCGAGGTCTGAAGACATAGACTAAACCTGCATCTGAAATCATGCCTTCAGCTACCAAAGGGAACTACAATCTAAGAGTCAGGTTAGAGTCTTTTAAAATATTTATTAAGTTACTACATTCTTCGAGAATTCTTCCTTCCTTCCTTTCTCTTTACATACATTTTGTATTTCCTGGGTTTAAAGTCCTTCAAGTTAAAAGTCTGGTATAAAAATTTGTCCTAAGTGGCTAAAAATCCTAAGGATTTGTATTGAAGCTGTATGGGAAATTATCTGTCTGCCTTTTAAAGTTGATTTGCTTGACGGCCATCAAATCCAAAACCTTTTGAAACATGGAACTCAGAACTTTTTTTCTGAAACATGAAGACCACAGTTGCAGTATATTAAATAGGAATAGCACCAGGTTTAAATCACTTTCCTTTCCTGTTCAGATTAGAAATCTGAAAATCATGTCCTGCATCCAAAGAGATATCCCACATGAGTGAGACAGACAATTATGGTTCAGCTGTCTCGGCCAAAATATATTTAGTTATTTATACAGTGTGGAGTAGTCCTTACCAAAGAGACTAATAGAAAAGGGAGCATCTTTAGCCTCTTGCTAACAATGAATCACAGAACAGTCTAAAGCTTTACAACGTTTGTCCCACATGATTCCTTTGCTATTCTAAGTTTTGATGAGATACTCCATTCTGGGACCAGAGGGGGGAAGAAAAACCCTGGCTAGTCTGGTATGTACATTCCTAAAAGGAAGGATTGGTTTCAACTAACTAAGATTCTTTAATGAAAAGCTATTTTGTCCGAGGATTCCTTATCAGCTCTGAGTTGAATTCTAAGTAATTATTAGAGCAGCATGACAGTAATTACATTATCTCTGAACATGACCATTCCAGAATTGAGAGCAATAAATTAGAGATCAATACAGAAGAATTTGACAGGAGATGGCAGTGCTCGAAAGCTGCTGCTTAATGTTGCATTTCCCAGAAGACTTGGAAGCAAGTGCAGCTCTGATACCAGCTCCCCTCTGTTTCTTGTATAGTCCTCAAGTGAGACAAGAGGAAGAATTGTTTTCAGACAACAGAATAAACAAAAATTATTTCAGAGACCTTTTCCTTACACTCCTCTTTAGGTTAAGATACTTTAGGAGACAATTTTTGCCAGAAAAGCTCAAATGCATTTCTAATACAATCAAGTTTATAAGTTTAGAGAGAATACATGCTGCAGGCTGGTGGTTATAGTGGAGACATTTCTTTCCTTTATATTCTACATCATGCAAGCAGTAAAGTTCAAATCAAAGTCACTGCACTGTATGAGTCAAGTAGAAAAAATTTGTCTGGACTAAGCATTATGTTTATTAAGTCGCACAAGCAACTTGACAGCCTGTGTTTATTCTTTCCACTACTGAAAAAGCCCAGGCTTAGCCCATGTCAGAGCTTGAATTAAGAACTATAATAATAATCACAAGATTCAAGTGCTTAGGCATTTGCTAAAATCTAGATCAGCAGAGCTGTAAGTTTGTAGAACTGGGTTTTCCTACAAAAAATTTGTATATAAGTCTCTTAACACAAGTTCTGGCTGTTATAGGAGAATTACAGATGCTTCAAAAGAAACTGGTGCAATCATAAGCAGATCAAATTAGAATTGAAAAATCATAACCCCCAACAATTATTACCAAATGATGTCACAAAAATTTGCAGGTGCATATTTAACAGGAACCGATGTACAAGAGAATGGCTATCAGAGCTGTAACCTCCTCCACATTAGCACATCTTGATGAAGAAATCTTTTTTCTTTTTTTAATCGTCATCAGTCTGACCCACTCCAGATCCACTTGGCTTTGCATTTTAACAACTTCATTCCACATATTAAAAAAAAAACAAGATTGATAGAAGCAACTAGTATATCAGAGAGCAAGAAAAAAATTAAAGTCTGAAGTTCTGCCTTATCTAAAGAGTATGGAGGTAAGTGGATTTCTGAAGCCATTCCTTCTTTTTCTTTTCTTTTTGCTTCTTTTTAATTAACATACCTTGAAGGGATCCCAGTTTTTGGTTACAAAAAAGGATTCTTAATTGCAGACTTTCAAATTGCAGTTTCACATTTTGCAAATTGTTTTCTTAAATCCTGTGTAGAATAGACCAGACTGTGCCCAGAAGTAGCTTGGGAAAAAACAGCATAAAATTAAGAACTTTTTTTTCCTAAAACACTAGACATTTTGTTTATGAAACAGACTTATTTTCTTTTAAAAAATGAAATATGAAAACTGTAGGAAAAAAAAAAGCTCTGGCCTACTAAAAAAGATCCCATGGACATAGTTTTACCTCCCACCTTGCCTTTTAAGAACCGAATACAATTTCCAGATGGATGATGTAGCTTCCAGACAGAAATTAAAGAAACTCAAACTATAAGTAAGTTAACTAAGAAGGTAGCTACAGCATACTTTCACAGAAAAAGGCAAACCAAGGTCAGCAGCTTAGAAGTAAATTCAGTAAATCTTCAGAGGGGAAGACTGATTTTACTTTCAGGGCTACTTTAAGAAAATAGCAGCAAATAGTCAAAGCTACTTCTGACATTTACACGGTTTTAAAAATAACATGCTAGTTACATCACAAATTAAGCCGAAGTGCTATGGCCTGTCTTACACAGATGGTCAGAGAATGGTCAGAAGGATTCCTCTTGCAAGATCATTTATCATCAGCATTTTACTCAAGTGGTCTGCACTGGGGAATACAGGAAGGAGGGAGATGGAGAACTCTCCAGGTCAAGTAAAGTGATTTACAACTTTATTAAGAGTTTTATGTTTTATTTTGCTTTATATCTAATAAGATTCTTTAGTCTATTGCTCATGGTGACCTTATATTTTGCACCAAACTTTATCCTATAAACATCCACAGCAAACTGATATAATCACAACTGTATTTAAATGCCATAGGTGACACAACTAAGAAACTCGGATCTGCTCCAAAGTACGAGTTTGCAAGAGAAGCCCTATGACCTAAATCAATGAAATTATTTGCATCTTTGGAGCTAACTGCAGACCAGGCTTCTGGATCAAGAGCACTTTGTATTTTTTTTAAAGCTTCCTTCCAACAAGACTTAATAAATATTAAAAAGCATTACAACAGCAAACCATTTATTTTGAAAAACATAAAAAATGGAAGATAAACCATGTTGTTAATTCACAGAATTACATCAGAAGCAATCAGAAGCAAAAATTAAATATTACTTGAAATTACTAAATATTCTAGATTTAAGAAAACAATTTTCATTTTGTGAACAGATTTTAGTGTATTATTATGTCTATTTCCAAAGAAAGATCAAGAAAAATATTTCCCATGGCTACAGCACTTACCAATTTAAACTGCAAATAATATGCATTTTTGTAAGTGCTATCACAAAGAGAAGTTAAGGTCTTTGTTAAGCAAGTATCTTTGCCAATATGGACTTTACAAACCATTCAAAATTCCCTTAAATGTAAAAGATACTAACAGCCCTGGAATTCTGCCAGGTAAACCATCTGCACTACCGAGCATAACCTACTTTCAAAACCAAGCCCTTAAGCTGTTTCCTGAAACAGGATGCATTTGTCTACATAATGATTGTGTGTCTATTTTACTACAAAAGTGCTTAAAAAAAAAAAAAAAAAAAAAAAAAACAAAAAAACAAAAAAAACCCTTCCATATTTTGGGCAACTGGATATATTTCTTTCAGAGACAATGATAGCAGTAGCTAAAAAAGGAAAAGAAGATTCACAAATTATAAAGTTGGTACAGCATTTGAATTCTAAATCTATTTCAAAGAATAACTATGAACACATTTTCTTACCAAATGCTTGCAGTTATACCTTAAAAGATCAAACAACTAAATGGTTGTATTTTTTCTTAGTGAAACACTACTAAAAGACACAAATAATGACTGGAAGAATTGACACAATTTTTACAATCTGTAGCAAAAACTTTTCACTGTTTATTTTTTAAAGGGGGCAACTTCGCTCAAATTAGTCCAAAAGAAGATCAAATCATTCCACGGTCCAGAAAGAGTTTTATTCCAAGTAAGCTATATTGAAGTGTTTTATATCTCTTTTAGTCTGCTGGGAATTAAATTAAGAATTTCCTACTGTAATAAAATTTTAACCCTAAGTAGCTTTAGCTTACAATGGCAACAAATTGCAAATACTTATAAGCACCGAAATATTCATATAGTAGTTTATCTTAGAGAGAGAAATGTAACTCATTAGACAGTATGAGACTTCAATGCAAGTACTCATTTGTTAAATACTGAAGGTCTGATTCTTCTAAGTGTTGAATACATTATTTATATTTAATTTAGTGCATAGCCAAGTGCTTGCTAGCTGGCCAAGTGTCTAGGCATCTTAGGCAGACTTTTATAAGAACGAACATTGTTTTTAAATTAACCAGTCCTAACAGTTGAAAGAAGTCTAGTTAAGGATTCTGGGACTGAGGGCATTCAACACTACTCAAGACAAAACTAAAGCTTGAGTAACACAGTTGATATGTACTCTGAAGTGTAATAAGCCTCGTCTTCACTGACAGATCAGTGTCCTAATATCCATAGAGTCTAGCATGCATGAAGAAAACACAAATTAGAGCTGTACTTCATTAACATTATGTGGAAGATAGAATAGAAGAGGGCATTTAATTCAAAAAGACTTCCCCGTCAATGAGTTTAGACTGAAGTTTCAGTTGGTACAACTTAGCAATAGATAATGCTACCAGATTCACAGAGCTAGCGTACATCAGCATTATGAGAGTACCTTTAAAAATACTTTGCTGAAGTTATTCTGCCTAAACTGATAATATCAAAACCTTTTTTTTTTTTCCTCTGGAAGAAAATCTAAATTTGACTTTCATTTTCGTAAGTCTCTCACAACTCCTATCATTTAAATATCATTTATCATTTAAATAAACTAATAAAGCTTATTTACACACACAATCTACACCTTCAACGTGGGGCTTAAATTAAACAATACCCTTTCCGGGGATCTTGTCAGAATCTGAAAGTAGTTTGTATTTCCTCAACCTAAGATATCATGTTCACTGAAAACAAAACTCATCCTAGTTTTGTTTTTGCATTGCATAGGGAATAGTTTTGTTATATTAAACAACTGGAAAAGCAACAATGATTTTTACAATTACCGTATCTTTGGCTGAAGTTGTGTTTATCTACACAACTGTGTACATATACAAGCTATAAACTGTAAATAAATGTTTTTGAATGGGTACATTGGTAGTGAAATAAGATTATGAAATTATTAGAACTATTAATAGTCGAAAGCTTCCTAACAAAAAACAAGGATCTGTTTCTGTAAAGCATAATTATATTGATAAAGTTCTGTAGAAGTAGGCATGAAATAATCCCAATGCCAATTCATTAGAAAACAGTCAACTGCAAAATACAGCATACCTCGTTAGCCCTCAAAACAATCTTACAACAAATGATCATTTAAGAGATACCTCAAATGGACAAATTATGGAGCTCAGTAAGTTCTACATCTGCTATTACATTAGGGAAGAAATTAAAAGGTCTTGTTTCTGAAAGATTGCTTCCTGTATCTCCAGAAGTATGCAAGTGCACAAGTATACACATGCACCAAAGAAAGCCCACAACAGATGACATTCATCCCATTCCTCTAACCTTCTTCCTAAGATGTGGAAAGTGAGCACCTAAGATGATCAAGCTAAGTTTAGAAAGATCTTGCTTGAGGAAGTTAAGACTGATTTTGTAATACTGCTTTCAAGCACTTAAAAACAGAAATAAAGACAGTCTGGCATGTTTCTCCCTCTTAATTTATTATCTTTTCATATACATTCCAAAACATTAAGCTGTCAATCTGCATGAATATGCAAGAAGAACAGCTTTTGGGAGTGAAATCAGTTTCTTGTACTGCTGGAAGTCCAGGATGTAACTTGCAAAATCAGCTCCAATCCACAGTGTATCCATAATTTGTCATAGAACAGATATCCATTAGAGTTTTGAGTAAAGCTTTACACTGTAAGAGATGTTATCAAAAACTTAAGTTACATATCATGGCACATCTGCACATAGTCTTTGGGAAGGGAAGGCCTTTGTTTTCTTTTCAAGGTGAACTGGGAAAAGAAAGTCACCATCATCAATCTTCTTCAGAGCTAGACTCATCTTCCTGGTCAGACAGCTCAGCAACAGGGAAGCGCAGGATGGCTGCCACCCCTGTCAGCTGCCCAAGCTGTTCCCCAGACACGTGAAGGCTGGAGAAGATGCGCACTGTGCCCATGTTCTCCCGAACACTATCTACCAATTTAACATATCGAGCACGTGTAGCCACATCCTGGTGCCGGAAGAGCTCATCACTGATAAGCAAGGTGTCAATGGCCATGGCTTCATTGGCCTTCTCCACATGCTTTAGACCATAAAAAGCCCGCTCTGGCTCATGCTGCAGCATTTTATAGAAGTCATCTAAGGCTTTCACCTCACCAGCTGCCTTAGTGTCAGAGAGACGGCTAGTTACAGCTGGGTCACAAAGGGCTTCCTTCAACGCATATTTATGTCCCGAGGAAGAATGGACCTACAGTAAACACAGTTAAAGATAAATATTTTTTTAAAAAGGACCATTTTCTTGATTAACCAAGCACAAACACAGTTTCCACTCTCCATAGCATTTATCTCTCTAACTATGGGCATAGCCTTTATTTGAAACATAAATGATTTTCCTAGAAGAGCTCCTCTTCTGAAACCCCAAGCCTAACTCAAATCACTCAAACTTCGGTAGTAGGAAAGATGCTTATGTAAGGCAGTTTTTGAATAAAGAGAAGCAAGGCATTGTACAAAGCCCCAGGTAGAACCATGTGGTTCTACTGAGAAACTAGATCTTCTTTAGCCTTTAAAGTATTTAATAGAAATTTAAGAGGAAGATCTCTTAAGGTTATATAACATATAGTGCAAAAGCACTAAGGCTTGTTTAGAGGTTTGCAGATGTACTAGTGATGCAGCTGCATATATTAAAGCCTTTCACGCTGTTGTTGCTCTGCTATAAATGCAAAACCAGATTTCTATGTGCAAATCAAGACTCCTAGACTTTGTGCCCATTAAGTACTGGGGCTCCCCATAGTTTTACAGGCCTAAAATACAGCCTGATGTAATTCAGAAGTGATAGCTGTATGAAACTTCTATTTTCTGTGCTGGCTTTGCCTTTTTTAGTGAACGAAAAATAAAACAATCAAGCAAACACTAAACAGGGGGAAAAAAGTTGTAGTTTGCATAATCTTTACCTATGTACTACAAAACTAATAGCAATGTTAACTAACCTACACTACACCCAGGTGCTTCAGTATTTTTCTTTTTTAAAAAGCTTTAGAAAGCTGTTATTAAACATACATGCCACACAGTATGGCAGATTAACAGCACAGTTAAACCATTTCCCAACTTGCGTTTATATGAACTTTAGCATGGTTTTGAATATTTAGTATCTTCTCTACTCCCCTTTAAGCTGTTCTAGAACAGAAACACCCTGTCTTGCACAACTAGACTATAATTTTAGAGGCACCAGTATAATTTCCTCATGATGAAAGTTATGTTATCTAGGTAGTGAATTATTTCCCACCATCCTCTTAACTCTCTTCTGTTACCAGAAGGAGCTCTCAAACCTCTGTGATCACCCACTACAGAGGCAGTTCAGCCTCTTACCTGCAAGAACTTGGACCTGTTCTCTAACAGGAGCTTGTTGTCAGTCTTGACTGCCTGCTGAAACATGTAGTCACAAAACTGTTCCCGCACGAAGCCTGGGCTGGCCACCAACACACACTTCACGACATCGAAGTTGATGTGCCGCTGGATTGCCTGCACCACCTGCTCGTAAAATCTCTCCAGGGCCCGGTCGTGCTGAGAGCAGTTCCCTTTCCGCTTGCGAGGGATGTTCACCTCTACCTTGGCACGTGTGAGGGTCATGCTGGGGGTGACGAGGCAGACGTGAGCCAGCCCCTCCTGCATGACCACGGCTGCCACATCGGCACTCCAGGCCGGGTCACAGGCCTGCTCGATGCGCTCCAGCACCACGCTGTCCCACTGCTTCTTGGCCAGCGTGAACTGCCGGTTGGGCTCCAGCTCGATGGTGTGGTAGGCCCCCATCTTGACGTACTCGTTCTCCTGGATGTTGGTGCCCTTGACCCGCAGCTGGCAGGCCTGCGAGTCGAAGTCGATGGCCTCCACGCAGAGGGTGAGGGTGGTGCGGATGCGGTTGCTGCCCACGCTGCCCGTGGCCGACTCGGTCTGCACCTTGCGGATGGTGGAGGCCCGCAGGCTGTCGCCCACCTGCAGCAGGTTGTAGGTGTGCCACATGTCCTCGGGCTCCTCGGGGATCAGCGTCACCTGCCCCGCGTTATCCTTCTCCAGGTCCTTCCGCACCAGCTTCATCCCGGCGGCTCCCGGCGGCGGCGCCGCCGCCGCTGCGCCCTCGGCTTCCCCTCAGCCGCGCCGCCAGGCCCCGGCCCCAATCGCGGCGGGGCTGCGCGCTCCCGGGCGGCCGCCTAGGCCGACACCCGGCCCCGGCCCGCGGCGGCGAGGCCTGCGCTCAAGCCCGGCCGCGACGTGTCGGCTCCCCCAGGCCCGCGCTGCCGGCTCCTCGCCCCGCGCCTTGCGCATGCGCCGCCAACCCAAAGGCGCGCCCCTCCCCCACGCGCATGCGCGCAGCCCCCTCGGACGGCGCCGGCGACACCCGCGGCCTCTTGGCCGCCGTGCCCGGAGCGCGTGCGCAGTACAGCCCCCCGGCGCAGCTGGCGCATGCGCACAGCCGCCGAGCGCGCAACCGGCTTCTAACGGTCGGGGAAAACCGTGAGGGTTTGTGGTAACCCTGCGTGCCAGGGGGCGGGGGGCAGCCGTGCCCCTGCCCAGTGGGAGGCGGGCAGGACGGCCGAGAGAAGGGGGACAAGCCCCGGCCTGGCAGGCTGCGGGGATCTCGGAAGGGAAACCTCGGGGTGGTGCATCGCCGTGGTGCAAGGCGAGACGGGGTCAGGGCCTCCGCGGGCCCTTTCCCCTCCGGGTTTTTGTGCTGTCCTGTATTGTGTCTGCGCATAGCGCACCGGCTCGTTTCGAAAAGAGATTACTCAGACTTCCAAAAGCCTTTAACACAGTGCCTCACAGATTACAATAAGAGAGCTACACAGTTGTGCAATTATGTAGATCTGGAAGGCAACTCTACGAGGCAAGAAAGTAGGGTTAAATGGCCAGTTCTCATTGGAGTAAAAAGTGAATGCCATGGCCCTTCAGAGTTATGGACCACAGCCAGTATTAGCAACATGTGTTGATGTGGAAAAGAGGCCACTGGTTTGGTAACATTTACAGAGTGGAATGAAAAGCAGTCCCGGACCAGATCAGAACCCAAACTGTTAATTTGGCAATGCACTTGAATCATACCTGAACTTCAGCCTGAAGCTTATGGTTAAACTTACCATATCCTTTTATTCTTGAACCTATATTGAAACACTTTAAAACTTGACCAGCTTCCTGAAACTATGAGTTATTTCAATGAGAATGAGACAGTTTTGAGAGAAGCTTCAGGGACAGCTAAGCATATTCCAAATGAAGTTTGAGGTTAACAAAAGAAACATTAATCAGAAAAACCTGTAAGTTATCATTAAAATGTAATTAGTTCATTGATATTTGCACAGAAAAGGGACCTGAACAAGGAATATGCAGCTCAATGTGTAACCTACCAGAAAAAAAAATTGTCTAGAAAGTAGGATTAAGAAATCCAAAGTTACAGTGCTATTATATAGATCAACATTGCTGTTTCTTCTGAAGCACAGCATATGGTACTGGGCACCCCTTTTCAGAAAGAATGTTGCAGATCTAGAAAGAGGAAAAGAAAAATGAACAGAGGATGGAAAATGTATGAAGAAAGATTCAAAATATGCAATTCAGAAGGTAGACAAGCTAATGTGCCAAAGTATATGTATATAAAAAGGCAACTGGAATAGATGAGGTAAATCTGGAGTGTATGTATACTCAGTCTGCTAATAGAAAAGCTAAATTTAAAGTTTTTAAACAGATTTTTTTTTTTTTTTTTTTTTGAAAAACCAGCGTGGGCTGGCATGGGATATCTTTGAGGTCAAGATATGACCGAAACACAAGACTACGGTAAGCAAAGATTATCCCACATCTCCCACTATGGTGTATATAAAGTTTCAGTTATCTAGCACAGGTCACTGTTTGGGACAGGACACTGGCCAGTCAGGTCCAGTAATGCGTGTTCTGTGTTTCTAAGCTTGCTACTGATGTAAAAACAACTTTATCAGATATTACATAACAGGATTTATTTATGAAAACTCAGACTCTCTTCCTGTGAGCACATGTGCTTAACTCTGTTAGCATGAATGGTTTTACAGAAGGAAACAGGACCACCCAAGGGAATATAATGTAAGCATGTGCATAATTGTTTGTTAAATTTGGGCTTGTATATACTTGTTATTTTGTGTCAATATTTTTGTGGCTTAGGCAGAGGTCAGTGTCTTGTAACTTCAGCTTTTCTTTAGAAGTCCTTTCACTTATTTTTATAAACACTGTATGGTGAATTTCCTTTATGATTATAAAATTGCAAAGGTAAACCTCATGCTATTCTCTCATATAATATTAGCTGTTGTGCATATTAACCTTTCAAATTAATATTTATGTCTGTACCTATTTTTACCATCCATTTACAAATGGATGGTAATTTTCTCTGATCATTGGTTCTAGTCTTCTAATTCTTACATGCAGCCTCACATTCCCTGTGATGCTACATATTTCAGTAAAGGTTTCAAGTTGGCATCCAGTACCAACGGACAATAAAGATTCAGCTCATACAAGCATGTAACTTGCTGCCAAGAATAAATATAGCTGCTGCATTAAAAGAAAAAAAAAAGCACTTGAAACAAGGTTGAAACTCAACATATTCAATTGACTTTTGTTATAGAAAGAGATATTTAAAGATGCACTGGAGCCCCTTCTCTAACAAAGAACTAGGAGATTTTATACAGTTATTAAAAAAGATCTGCAAATATGTTGTAGCAACCTTAAGCTTGAATGATGCTGTCCACAATTAGCAAGTCCATTGTTGCCTTAAAAAGGAAGAAATTTTTGAGATGATGATGTTTTGCCTACTCTGGTAAAAAGTAGCTTCTGGTTGTTAATCATTTGAATGTTAAAGAATGAGCAGTAGAAGAAAGGATTTACATGTCCAGAAGTTTAAGAACCAAACAACCGTAAGTTTGAAAGTTCACGCTAATTTTTTTTTAACGCCAAGGAGGGGTATGCATTTGATTTCAGTAGTGCCAAAACAAACAGGTACTCACTTCTACATGCAATTTTGAACTTCTGTTTCAAAATTGTATGTTCTGTTCCTGCATTGGTAAAAGAATAAAACTAGATGCATAATCTGGGAGTTTTTGTCCTTTATCATTTTTTAAAAAATAATTTTTGAGATACTAATATTTGGAAAAGTTTGGCATCCCCTTTCAGACTAAATACAGTACAAGACAAGATACAATGCTGATAGCATATAATCACAAGATTTTCAGAGCCATGCTATATTTGCAAGATTGTTGTTTTGAAAACATATGAGACTGCTCTGAGTCTTCAGATATCTTAGACCTCCTTATGGTCCAAAGGTCTTGATCAGTGGTTTTACAAAGAAAGGTTTTGCACACATTTTAGGAACCCCCTCCCCCCCTTTGTTAAGCCATTGTAATTAGAATTCATGCAGAGATACATTCCCACTAGTTTTTCTTATACAGGTGTAAGGTATCTCATATATAGGAGGAAATCTGCTGGAAATGTTGAAAGTTATTCTTGCAAGAGCAAATGAAGATAAAAGATATAAAAGGGTAGAGATAAACTCAGAAAAGCTTGTGCCTTTTCACTGGCTCCCCACATTGTTCTTCTCTCCTGCCTATGCAGGTTCTGGACAGAAACAGTTTTCTTCCTACAGTTCTGTTTGTATGGTAACTGGCTTTTTCTATGACAAAGATGAGTACTCTTTACTACCAGCAAGATGACCATCATCACCAGGAGGGAGAGGGCTAAGAGTAAAGAGAAGGAAGTGAAGTTAACAGCTAAGGAAACTTTTCGGTTGATTTCTCTTCCTGTCTATCAAAATGTATGGCTGGGAGATACTTCAGCAGATCCCTAGTCCAACCACTTACACTGAGGTGAGACGAAATAAACCTCAGCAATCCCTGACAGAGGTTTATCTAACTTTGTAAAAACTTTTAACTAAGGAGATTATGCAGTATTTTTAGGTAGCCCGAGTTCTAATGATTCATTGCCTGAAGAGTGAGAAAGTTCTGAATATTTCCTAAACTTTCTGCATAGCAAGTTAGATTTTCACTTGTCACTTTGATCACTTGACAGAGAGAAGCAACTATTTTTCAGTCTCTTTATAAGCCACATACGCAATACAGAAAAAAATTTAAGAAAAACCAAGAATGAATACTCTTGGTTTTCAAGGAAGCAAGTATTGACTTGGAATAATCTCAGGTAATAATACTTCAGTAAAGTTGCATATTTGCAATGCTCAATACTCTTTGTCCTTAGATTTCTCTTTTCTAGATAAATGTAATTCCTTCAGCCTTTCTTCAGATATCATATGTACCTTAACTTTTATCAAGCTTGTCACTCCTCTGTGCAACCTCTTCTGTTTGTCAGCATCTTTTATTAGCCTTCCTGTAGTCCAATCTATCAGAGGCCTCACCAACATCAAGTTGATCAGAACATAAAATCAGTATAAATACACAAACACACACCTCTGTACACCTCCTGTATACTACTGTCCATGCATGCCAGAATGGAATTTGCCTTTTTCCTGTCTTTAAGCAGGAGGAGCACATGACCAATTTCTATTTTATTTCTATTTTTGAGTCCACTGTAATTCTTAAATTCCATGTCCGTATTCTTGTGATATTTTCTTTTTATTTAGAACTACTGGTCTTATTTGCCCAAGACAATTTAAGTCCCATTCCTGTCCTCTGTAATGTCTCCTCTTATTTTCTCCTATTTCTCTATAATCTATTTCATAGCAAAATTTAAAAGAAGAATTTTTAAAAAAGAAGTAAAATTTGGATGGACCCCTTTGAGATGTCTTCCTGTCTGACAATAAAACTTTTTTCTTTACTGATGAATGATCCTGTTGGTAATACCAGTAGTAACACTGCAAATCTTAAAGGAATTTGTGACATACTAAATTGTTACTGCTGTACAAAGCCCCCTCTGTAAAGGAACACAAACAAAAGCATATTTTGGGGAGAATATCATCATGTAATAAAAGTAGTAAAGATAGCTATGAATGAGGGCTAAGTACAGAAAGCCAAAATACTACATTCAGATTTTCACATGCTCCTGTATCTATTTTCTTGCATGACAAGCATGAAGTAAAGGGCAAAAACGCTCTACCTAGTCTTGCCTTTTCATCACTAGCTGCCACTTGCATTTTGATGATTCTTATGAAATTGATCTTCCTCTGTACTGCCTCACCAGTGGAGTTCAGACTGCCTCAGATTCACCATGTGTGCTGGTTACTAGCTCAAGGGCTGTCACAGAGCTCAGTATCAGTGTTTCGAAGCACATGAGTCTCAGCATTGCCTTAACCTCTTTCCCACTTCTTGGATTACCCTGATTTCAGATTCAATGTTACCGCTAGCTAGGGAGTTTATTACTTGCAGTGTTTGTATTGCTGTTCTGCTGAAAAAAGAAACTAAATCCCTAACAACAAATGAAATACTATATGTTTGATCTCCAGATCTTTCTGAAGTTAGTTGAGTGCAGTTAACTGCTTCCTTGCTTCCCCCCTTTACTGCTCAGAAAATCTGAAAGCCAAAGGGAGGAAAATGGAACAGCTGCCGTAATTAAAGAATAGTTGCCAGCTGCACTTCTTTTCCCCAACAAGGTTCAATTACAGTATTTTGTCTCACCTATTCAGCATCATCTCACAGCCTTTTTTGCCCCCCCCCCCCATGACTGTAAGATCATTTTAGGAATCAAAGCCCCAGTGAGAAACAAACCCAAGAAGTCTGTAAGGAGCCCCTGCCGGCTCGGGCCGGGCATTCCCGGGGCGGGGAGAGACCAAGGCGATGCCGAGGGGGCATGCTGCCCCTGCGGGTGTCAGCCCCGACACATTCACCCCCCCCCCCCCTTCAGGAGAGGGGCCCCTTTCGGCGCCTCGGTGTGCCAAGGAAGAGAGAAAAGTTCCCCCCCCCCCTCACCTGTCAGCATCCAGTAGGAAGCAGCCATGCCTGGGCTCCTGCGGGCCGGGGGTCGGGAGCCCGGGCCGAGGGCAGGGGCGGCGGGAGCGGAGCGGAGCGGGGCGGCCGCCGGCGCGCCCGGCGGTGCCTGCGCTGCGAGTGGAGCTCAGCGCTCTGCGCCTCCCGTCCGCCTTGCAGCAGAGTTAGGCATTTCCTGTTTGTTATTCAGTCTTCACGTTTTTTCTTCACATCAAGAAGAATTTAACTTCTCCCCCACCCCTCCAACACAGAACTTCCCTCCCATCTGCCCCCCCCCCCCCCCCCAAGACCTCTGAGCTTTGGAATCCCCCCCTGGAGTAACTGCAACACTGAGATGTACAAATAAAGCCAAATCTTTCCCCCAACCTCCAGCTAGAGCCTGCAAGGAGCTGAGCAGACCTTAAAGGGGCATCTGCCTGCTCATAATTAATTAATAGGTGTCTCCTGCCAGCCAGCCCCTCCTGGCAGGGCAGGAGGAAGCTGCGCTTGTCTCACAGCCACCTCTCTCTCACTCCTCAGTGGGAGAAACGTATCGCTGAGGTAGGGGATGTTTGGCTGGTCAAGTTTTATTTCTCTTACATCACCCCTTAAAAACGTGCTCTGAGGCCAGTCATTTGCTGCAGGAGGAAGTCAGCCGCTCGCTCCCCATCCTTAGTGGCTCTGGGGTTGCAGTAGCTCTTACGAGAGAGGACAATTTTGCTAAGTTTTTGCTACTCCCAGGGTTTTTTTGTGCTACTAAAATAATAGACAACTGCCTTTGCCCTCATCTACTCAAGATTTGCATGGCCTACTTCCCCTGCTTCCCTGCCCCCAGAATGACTTCACTAATAAATCACTGAATAAGTTGCAAAGGTAATAATCAGCCAGGTTCAGACCCATAAAACTGGGTTTTCAGGGTTCATTAAACAGCCAGTGAAAGAGCAGCTTGCAGTACTTCTTGTATTTACCACAGTGATGCTCAGGTGGGGTGACATTCCTTCATCAGTGTCTTAAATTCTCTCACTGGACCTGCTGAAAAATGATTCTGTTGTTTATAAAACAAGAGAACTCCAAAGACTCTAAAGCAAGAAAAAGAGAGGTCAAAATATTGCTAAGGATTTGTGGAGCTTGATGCTGTTAGAAAAAACACCTATTTTGTTTGAGTTGGAGCAAAGAATGTAGTGAATAATTGGAAGTTCATGGAATTTTGTCAGCTCTTCAGAGGCTAATAAGCTACAGCTGCTAATCATCACTACAATAGTTAAAAATGTTTTCCAGCTTCTGCTGTGCATTTTATGAGAATATGCTGGGTACACTTTTACTGTGGATTCTTTGGAAATGCAGATTTCAAAAAAACTGCACAATTTAAAATCTGTTTTTAAGAGTAAAGATCCTGATCCAGCAATAATTTATACACATGCTTGACTTTACACATTATAAAACATGTTTAGTTACCACAGTGGGACTACTTAAAGTTGATGAAATTAAGCATATGTATAAGCTGTGCAGAATGAATATTTTAGATGTGTTAGTACTGATTAAGAGACTAAACATTTTTCCATTTAAAAGTGTTATGCATAAAATTAAGGCAAGTCAAAGTTGTATTCCAGCAAAAAGACACTGAGATTTTGGAAAAACTTGTTTGTTTTTTTAAGTGAATGGTATTATTACTGCTGTTTTTACCCCAGTTTCAAAGAGGGCAATAATTTCCTATATTGTTTTTTAAAAACAAATCTTTGTATTCCCTTTGTTTCTGTATATTTAACTAAATTTACAGCCCAGGGACTAGTCAGTTCAAAAATCTTTGAACTGTATGTGATATTTGATACGTAGGTGGGGAATGTATATTCCCCATGTATCATGATGTATACTCATCATGGTGAAAAAATAAGACTTCTTGACATTAAAAAGAGATTTTCCTGGTATATGATTTTTCCTAATTTCTTCAGTATTCTTGGTATCACTATTACTTTATTGATTTATTTTTTGTGGTAATGTCCTATGCATCTTGTATCAGGTAATGTCAAAAGGAAGAGACAGTGGAGCAGATGAATCACTGGACTGATGTTACATTTCTTATTAAGTAAAATGTATCACAGACCATTACTTATTTTGGAATGCCAAACTAATCCAGACAAAGCAAGTTCCTATTCATTGCTGGTAGAATAGCCATTCTGCATCTTTTTTACAGTCTTTTTTGCTTTGGGTTTATCTTTCAGGCAGCTGTTCAGAATATATAGCTAAATACTCTTGTTTGAGTTTAAGAAATTTTATTCTAGTAGTAATGAATACTTTTATATTAAGCACACGAGATATGCTAAGGCCCAAAAGTAATTAAGATACTGGGTAATTTCAATGTCTGCACAGCAAATATTGCTATTTACAGTGGATATAGTAGTCTAGAAAATCATTACTTATAATGAGGGATAAAATAAAAAAGTGAAATTAATTACAAGAATATCACCGTTTTACACATTCTATTTGCCTTTCTAAAATAACACAGAATGATGAGGAAGCATGTTTTTCTAGTGCCATAAATTAAGCATGATTTGCTTTTTTGAACTCTGCCTTCCTATCCAAGTCTAGCAAAGTATTTCAGAATATGCATAATAAGTACAAGAGTAGTTCCATGGAATCTTGTGGAAATATTTGTGATTAAAGATTATTTTAAATGCTTTGAAGGATTGGACCCTGCAAAGACAACAAAATTTAAATATTTCAGAGAGACTCAATTCTTCTTTTCAATTGGGATTGTTCCTATAGAAAACAATGGAAATGCATTTTATTCCAAAAGTGAGGGGATGAAAGAACCAAAGCTTTTTAATGTTTTAAAGGCAGGCAGTCTTCTAAATAGTGTAACTACAGTGTATATGGAACTCATTTTTCATGGAAACTGTTTGTCCATTCTTATTGAGGATTTGAACAGTTTTGATTTGTTTGTTAGGTAAAAAGATCTCTAACCTGTAGCGCAGAGTGAGGAATGGAAGACTGTGACTTCAAATAGCCAGAAGCATGCTTAACTTACTTCCATTAAAGGCATAGTGTGACAACATCAATAGCTGTAAGATAGGATGCTATGTTCACTATTGTTACAACACTGTATTATGTACTGCTAAGAAAACACCACAGAGCTTGCTCCTATAATTTCCAAGTGAAATTTTGTCATTGAAAGCCTGTATTATCATTTCTAGTGGTTTACACTGTACTGTAGATTAGTGATATTTACATTTAAAATTTTTATTACAGTTGCTTATGCGTGATCTCCAAGATGTCCTTCACCTTGATTGCTATGTTGTTCATTTTCATAATCTCCATTTTTTCCTATCTGATTCCAGGACCATGTTAGAATTCACTTGGCAGAACTTGTGGGGCTGTAGTCTTATTTTTATTATGTCTGAGATACTCAAGGGCTCCGTCTTGAAGTATCAGAACTAAGACCTTGCAGGATTTGGTATTGTTCCAACAATACAGCATGCACAAATCTTTTCATGTTTTACAGTTCAGCTTTTAGTTGATACTTGATATTCTTGGAGAATGCCCATGTTCCTGCTCCATCTGTATTATCCAGTGGTACAAATATGCCAAAAAACCTTTTTACTGTAGAAACGTATCTTCATAAAAAAATTGTTTTGCAGCTTGTACTAGTTTAATTAAAGTTAGTAGGAAACATTATGGAAAATAACCTCCGTGTTTTCTGTTATATTTATTCTCTACCAATATCTTTTATATCTTCTTAGTTTATCTTTTGTTGTCTATCCTAGAGTATTCCTGAACCAAATTAATATACTTTATATACGCTTACTAAAATAAAATAGTCTGATTTTCTTCTTTAATAGATTGTAAGCAAGTTACATCCTTAGTCATACTGCTTTTCTTTTTCACATTTTCTCAGGCCACTTTCTTTCCAAAATTTATCTTAGGCTTGTCGAGCTTATCATGATTAAAACTGGCTGTATCACAAAAATACAGTCATCTAAAATTCTCTGTAAGTTTTTATTCGTTTGACCTATTTGTATGTGTGCTGGAAGAGATGAGTTTATATGGCATTATTTACTGTTATAAATCTGCCTCCAACCTCTTTATTTTATGAGTGTCATTTTACTTTCATGTGGAAGGATTTCTATATGAAATAGCATTTAAGATTGTTACAGAAGATGCTTTTACTCTTTTTATCATATCTTGTGCTATTTCTATTTCCATTGAGTCAACTTCTTACAATGAAAACATTTTATTTAAATCCTGATTCAGTTTTCTCTTGCAACATAGTTTTAACTTTCTGCCTGCTGATTTACTTTATTTATATATTATGACAACAATATGTCTTTGACCTTTCTGATGTATTACGAGACCTTAACATGAAATATGTTTCTTCAAAATGTAAGCTACAGATACAGCTAGGAAAGCACAAACTTATTAGCTATTCAAGTAGAATGAGGTTAAAAATCATACTGAACTCTCTGATCTGAGTATTTCAGCCTTTTTTGTGCTGAAGCACTTTTTCTGCAAAACTAAAGCCACTGGAGTGAGCTCTGACATTCATTCTGAGGGAAATGGAGCTGGTAACTTAAAGTCAGGGGGAGATTTGAGGAACAAGTTTAGATTTGATTGTATAAAACTAGAAGACTGAACCAGAAATTTTAATAAAGTTGCAGGTAACAACCATATTAGCTAATGTTGACCTATGATTGCTTTGGCTCTGCCCCATTATAAAGCTGAAATTTTATGAAATGAGGTTAGAATTCAGAGAGAGAGAATTAATTTGTTGTTATCATCATCTTGGGCTTTCTGCTCTCCACCTATGTCTCCTTTTAATCATTACAGTTTTTCTTTGAAATGGCTACTCATGGTATGTTGCACAATATTGTTTATTCTTGTATGTAAAGGGATCATTCTTACTTCTGAGAGGGTACTTTGTCTTATGAGATCGTTGAAGGGAAACTAATAGATAATAATTTTTCAAAATAATGCTGTAGTTAGTCTAATGGCTTCTTTAAGATTTTTGCCTTGCATTGCAATACAGTCATTCACAGCTGGGCTGTGTAATATAATTACTTACTACTATTTGGTTACAGAAAGAAGGTAGCTGTGACTGCAATAAGCACATTGAAAACCCTTACTTTGTTCGCTTTTCTTTCTTCCTACTCCAGTATAGTTAAAAACTTTGACTCCCTCCTTTTTCCCTGATACACACACACATTCCTCTTCCATTTCTGTCATTTTTCTCTGTAACAACTTAACGCAAAAGCAACCTTTAAATACAGAGCATTGCTCAGGTTTTCCTTTAATCTTCATGATCAGGAGAAAAATCTTACTTTTACAGGAATGTGAGCCTGGTCATGATGTTAGTATGTGTTTTATGGCATACATTAAAGAAAAAAAAAAACAACACTTGAACACAAGGGAAATATCCCTGTAGTGCACAAATTTCAGCTTTTGCAATGATAACTATGTGACAAATTATGAATCAACAAATTATGAGTTTACCAGAATCCCTCTATAGGGAGCAGCATATTGTTTGTATATATCATGTCTTTAGATATGTGATCATGTGATGAAAAAGGGGATGCCAGCCCCTCAACAAAGAGGGTGGCAAGAGAGAGAGCTGTCAGGACAATTCATTTATTATGCTGCCTGCTCTATGGCCATGTTCAAATAGCCTTTAGCAGCCAGCAGGAGGGACTAAACATGAATTCTTGTAGTCTGGATCCATTCAGTCAGTACAGGTTAGTTCACTTTTATAAGAGTGTCCTGAGCATCATTTAGAGTGAATAGTCCTTGGAGAAGGAACTGGAGATCAAGACTACCATCACTACAATGTAGATGTAGCCATCTTGCCTAAGGATTCCAAACTGGGACATTTTCTTTGGGGTGCAGGACATGACTGTGAATGTGTCTAGGCTGAGAAGAAAGTGAATTCAAGTCTTGCGATTTCTGGATGAATTCTATAATCATTAAGCTGTTACAGAGAAGGTAGACACAGCCTCTTCTTTTGGCCATACCTTAAAAGAAGTGCTGGCAACTGCATTTTGTGAGCAGACCAGTCCTGTGAGTTTGTGTTAGGCATGCTCTGAGCGTGCCTAGAAGGTCTGACTATCTAGCAAAATTGAGGGAAAGAATGTCTAGTCTGAAGATCTGATCCAGACACCAAAGTGCTTTTGAAATACTGTTCCCAAACTACGTGGGAAGCGATATTCTAGCTATACAGAACCAAAATGCTAAATTCCTGGAGATCCTTACAGACTCAAGCATAGCATCCAGAATATAGCATAGCATCAAGAATAGCATCCAGAGTAGGTACCTCCAGATTTAGGCAAGAGGTGAAGAACAATTTTTAGATCACAATTTTGGATGTAGGCACTTCAATTTCAGTTAAGAACTTTTAAAAATATCATTTGATCTGTATCTTGTGGCAAGCACAGCCTCAGTCTTAACATATGGAGAGATGTTTTACAATATTTTAATCTGGCAATCTTTCCTGAAATAAAAAGTAAGTATCTGTTTTCCATTTCTGTGAAATGATCCTTGGGTGTAACAAATATAACTTTAGGCCTTCCTAGAAATTGTTTAAAATATATAGTCACAATGAAAGAGGAAGTTCTGCTCTGACAGGATGATAACAGTTCGTGATCAATAGCTTTTTCTTAGTCTGAAAACTCATCTTCTGTGAAAAAAGGTTGTTTTTGCTCTATTATTCTTCTTTTTAGCTTATTGGCAACTGAGCTAGAAATTAATAAAAATCGTATTATGTATGTGTTATAGTAGAAATAGCTCCAGAATGACCTGTTTTTGTACACAAATGGAAGGCAAAAAACTCCTTATTTTCTATATTCATTTGTATGATCTAAGGAAACAATTTTTATCATCTTCAGGATGTTCCCTAGTGTAACGAGCATGAACAAATAAATCTGTTCCTCCAGACTATGCCACAAGCTTTCTCTTTGAAAAAATTGTGTCCTCTTTACCAAAGGTGGTTTATTATAGTTGAGTCCAAATTTTGAGTGACCACAATGGGGTTGTGGTCACTGCCAGAGGCAGATTAGGCAGATTTAATTTTATTAATAATACTGTGCTTATTAGTGAGTCAGTGGATATGAATATTATGCCTGGATTAATTTGTGCTTACTGCCTATGCAAATTGTGTTTCTCTAGTTGGGCTGGGCTCAGAGCCAAGACCTTGGTTCAGGTCAGCACCCTTTGCAGAGGCTTTAAAGCTAGCTCAGCAATTCACATAACTCCCTGTGGAGCAGTTCAGGAGAACATTCCTCCAAATCTCTGCAGCCAAATTAGACTTTTTGACCTTGGTCAGAACTATTACAGGTTGCAGCTTCTTGATTAACTCAGTCTGGCACCATTATCAAATACCTGTGTACCTGATGAGCATTTCTCTGCCTGGGATCTTCAACTTTTTTAGAAGCTTTCCAGGCTCTAGTGTAAGGTCTTGGTTTAACTGTGGCTACTAGAAGAACAGCATTTGCTTGTTTTCATGAGTGCTTTTTGAGTGCTCTTACTATGCTGACATGTATGGTTATACTCTTGATCATGTTTGTTCTTGTTCTCATTTTGTAGCCCACTTAGGCTCACGGCCTTTCTGAAAGTATTTTACTCAACCAGGGAAGCACACACATCTCATAGATGTCAAAACTTTATTTCTTCTAGGAAGCTATTGCCTCAGTTCTCAGCTAAATAGTTAGAGCTATTGCAAAGCTGGTTAAAAAAGCCAGAAGAAAAATATTTTTGTAGGTCTTTGTTGAGATATAATACTGAAATATTCTGTGGAGCTGAGATAATTTTCCAGGGATGGTCCAAAGCTGATTTCTTACCAGCTTGCCTATCTGACAGCTGCAGCCCATGGGGCCAGCCATCAGGAAGCTGTAGCAATCATGTTTTGTAGATTCACAGCACCTCATCAGACAGGGTTTCTAGGCTCTTGGATTATTGGTCTGACAAGGAGCTGAAAGCATGAATCTCAGGTTCCAGGCTTATCATTTCTTGAATGCCATGGATATTGGTGCGTATAGATTCAAGCTAGTCTGCTAGGTGGACTGTACCGGTCAGGAAGTGACCTGTGGTGCTGTGGGGAGGTGAGCCAGTCCAGATTTCACTCACTTCATGGAGGAGATTAAGAACTTGGTGTTCTGAATTCGAATGAAAACAAATTCCAGGGGATAGAAATCACCTATTCCAATACAGCTGCTTAAATTTCATTGTCTATACTGTCATTCCTATAACTTGTGTAAACACATGAACTATTTCATAGCCAGTTTTACAGCTACATTTAAACTAGCTGTATGTTTGAACGATGAAGCCAGCTAGTACTCAGAGCAGCATGCACGCCCTGCTAAGTGGCAGGAGAAAGAAAGGGGTGCAGAAAGAGGAAAATTTAGACCATGAGGATCACCACAGTGCTGTGTCTTGTAGCTCACAATACCTAATTTAGGGTAAGACAGCCATCTTAGCTGTAGCTATGGCAACGAGATTTGCAGTAGTGATTACGACCCTGAATCGACATTGTGTCTGTGTCGCATAGGAAAGAGCATAACTACAGAGGAGACAGGGCTTTGAAAAGTCACTGGGTTTCTAACCACAAAAGATTAAGTCCTCTCAAACTGAAAGAGAAAGAAATTATAGAGATCTATATTTTTTGCCATTATTAACCACCTGCAATTTAGGCAGCTACATATAGATACATAGTAAGATTTTCTAAAATGATGGAGCAAATTAAGAACCTTAAAATTAATAAAATCTGATCTTATTTGAAATTTTCTGCAAGGTATCAGTATGCGTTTGTATATGCACAGATAAAGTTATGAATTAATGTCAAGACCCTTCTGAACTTAGTGACTTATTTTAGTTTTACTGGCTTTTTCATAATTTATTTGCAAACAAAGCTTGATTGTCAAATTAGTAAGGCATTGGTTTATAGATCAGGTTGATAATAAATTCATTCATTTATTAGGATAAAATTAAAATACATAGTATAATGATGTAAGTAATATAATGATGTAAATACTGCAATGGCAACGTTTTATGTATTGCTAAAACTGGCTTATAATATGATTTAACCCTTCTTGATAAGTGGCATTACCTTTATGCTACATTTATTGTTAACATCTTGTTAGTACTATTTGTTTTTTAGAGATTATATTGGTGGGAAAAAAGCTTACAAGTTCAGAGAAATGCTTTATTCTGTGCCTTATTTAAGCATTTAAAATCCAATATATAGAATATAATGTTAGAATAATCCAAGTTATTCAATCAATTTGATTTTGTTTATATCCTGATAAGATGCTGTTGTGTTATGTTAAATAAGTAATTCCTTGGCTATGTTTCAAGACATATTTTATTGACTTTTGCCAAATCTTTAGTTCTGCAAAATGCCTAAGAAAATCTGTCACAGTAGAGAAATTTTATTTTCAGTGAAATGGCCAGAAATCTATTTCAGATTGAACAGATTTTAATACCAAGGGAATTATTAGGGCTGTTTTTTTCTGACCTGTTGTAGAACACAGAGTTCTGATTTAATATACTGTTCTATTCAAAAAAGAGAAATATGTATGTATAATATTAGATTAAAGAGAATTACATCACAGTTTAATAGACAAATTTTATTTATTTTAATTCTGTCTGATTGTTTAGTTGTTGCCTTTTCTACCAGTGCTGAGAACTGTCAACTTCCTTTGAGTCAGTAGAGCTGAAAAAGAAATTAGGAAACCAAAAAAGAACAGAGTTATAATCGAAAAGATGCTATGCTGGGAACACTGATTTCCCCCCGTTAAATTTTTTGTTCTCAACTTTGCCAGAAACATTTGTCTAAGCAGGTATTGGGTAAGCTTGACTTGGCACTCTTTTTCAATTTCCTCATAGACTTCGGAAGACAAGCATCAGCCAGTTTATCATAGAATCAGTAAGGTTGGCAGGGACCTCTGGAGATCATCTAGTCCAACCTGCCTGCTCAGCAGGGTCACCATGTCCACCATGTTGGACAGGGTTGTGTCCAGGTGGGCCTTGAAGATCTCCAGAGAAGGAGACTCCACCACCTGTCTGGGCAACCTGTGCCAGTGCTCTGTCACTCTCACAGTGAAGAAATTCCCCCTCACGTTCAGGCAGAACTTCCTGTGCTTCAATTTCTGCCCATTGCCTCTTGTCCTGTCACACGGGACAACTGAGAAGAGTTTGTCCCTGTCCCCTTGACACCCTCCCTCCAGGTGCTTGTACACATTGATAAGATTTGCCTTTCAGTCTTCTCTTCCCCAGGCTGAAGAGGCCCAGATCTCGCAGCCGTTCCTCACAGGGCAGATGCTCCAGCCCTCTGAATGTAAATACATGCTTAGAAGTAAAATAGGGCAAGACTTGATTACCATCAGTCCATAAACTAGCTAAACATGTTTCATAGTAAAAATTGAGTTCAATCATGGCTATGTTTTGACTGGGACATGTGATGCAGAATCCAAATTTACAAATGTAATGAAAATACATATTCTATTATGGACTATAAATGTAAGTTGATTGGATTGGAGTAGATCTTGGGGATTTCAAGAAGGAAAGTGAGAGGTGCTTAATGGATAAGTTTTGTAATATCTTCAAAGCGTAAGGAATGTTGTGAAAGAAAGGAAAAGGTAGTGTAGTCTTAAAGTGCAGGAGGTAAGATTTAACCTATAAATAATAACACCATTAGCCTTGTGTTTATTGTGAACTCAACCTATTTTCCTGTTAACAGTTTTCTCTCTCCTTTCCAGTCTAAATAGTGCTCTAGGATACTAATAAAAACAAAAACAGAAAAAGTAGAAAAGCCCCAAACTGTAAAATTAACTTAACCTGCATTAATGTTTGTCTGAGTTCAACATGTAAAATAATACTATTAAAGGAGTTGATGAACAAGATTAGAAGATGTGGACATTTTTTATTGTTAATGCATCTCAGAATAAGTTCTTAAAAAATGGAGTCCAAATGTTTCTGTAGTCACAGAATCCAATAGAAAGGATCTTTCCCCATCCTTGTGAACTAGAATTCCATTTACAAGATATGTTTTTTTTTTCTTTATTGCTTATTTTGAAAGACAAATTTTACTTAGGAATGTCAGTTAAAATGATACTGTAAGAGAAAAACTGACAGTTTTACCTAAAGAAGGGAAATACAGCTTTAAAGAAGTATACACTACAAGCTGGTAAATGCCACTTGTAGTCCATAAAGAATGACTTAGTACATACTGGCTGTCTTTGCCTGCAGCTGAGCTAGGTCCTGTGAGCAAGGTTTATCTGACTGAATGTAAATATCTTTACCTGAACTAGTCATTTTAGGCTTTCCTTATAATCAGTGAAGAGAAACAGGGTCTCTCAATGGGTGAAAGGTGTCATGTTGTAAGAAGACTAAAACAGATTAGATAACTCATGACCTGAAGCACCCTTTTTCTCTTCATTGCCTATAAGGCACTCTGGTGATAGCCAAGACATGTACTGTAGACATGTAAACTAAGGAGTTCTCCAGCCTGAGAATGAAATACTTAATTTAGAAAATTCTATTACAAAGCTCCTAGTGACTTTAGTAGGGACAGAATGTCAACATGTATTCTAAAAGGGACTTCGATACTGTATGGAAGCTAGCAAAGATTGCAAAGACCATTTTTCTGCTACTATTTTTCCACCTATGCAATTGATGTAGCTGCCAAAAAGGTATGATGTTTAGGGAAAGAATCTTTCTGTTCCTTTATGGTAACATAATAGGTTAATATATATACATAATAGATTTGTGGAGATTTTGTTTTCCAAAGAATTGTGAGAAGATTTAAGAGAGAAACCATTTCTGATATTATTTATTCAAAGAATTCCACTGGGTGTTTTTGGAAAGAGAAATGAGTCAGAGTTAAAATGTGCTTGATGAGCATCTATAGTAGTTACCATCTTTTGAACATACATTGATGACAAGGGAACATTCATTACCATTATTAGAAAGGGAAAAGAATACAGTTGCTTTAAGGTAGCCTACAACAAATACTGTTTCATATATCTTTGTGATAACTGATACCTATTAGTGTTCATTGTCTGGAATACATTACACAAATACTGGGCCAAACGTTATGTTTTTCAGTGAGGTCTCCTATCATAGAAAGACAAAAAGGAAAAAAAAAAAAAAAAAAAAGATGAATAATGAAGCGAGGGAAAGGGTGTCACAATATGGATATGACTCTGGAAATCCATTAGATAGATTTTCTTTTCACCTTCTCATAAATATTTATTCGGTCCATGTTATTAGCCTGGAAGTGACATATATAGAATTCACAGTCATAGTGCCTAGTCTTTGCCCTCTCCCTTAAAGGAGATTTTTTTTTTTCTCTCTTCATTCCTTTGTCCTTTCAAGGGCTCTGCTAAAATGTAAGAAAATAATTCTGAATAACTATGGTGACCCCATTTGGTCAAGAAAATAGTGTTTTTCAACAATGACAAAATTATTCCCTTTTTAGCTTTTGATTTTCTAGCTTTATTTTTGTTCTCCCTTCTTGAGTCAAGGATTGTGCAATTATGCTGTCATTTTATAAGTTTGATTACATATCTGTTATTTCCCCCGGTAATCTTTGAACCTAGCAGTGAATTTCAGCCAATTCCATTTGAGGGAAAAGCAGAGGGAGGACTAAGAGATAAATATGGTCCCACAAGTCTAGGAAATATTAGTCATTATTTAGAGGACTGGGAGCAAGCTAGAGCCTCATCTCTTCCACCAATTCCCCTGAAAGAGGATATTAGAGCCTCTATTTGGCTGTAGACATCGAATCAAGCAGTACATCTTATACTGGATAGCTAATTATCATGCTCATAAGTTCAGCCCAGCACTAGCACTGTTGCCTTGTTTGTTTATGACTGGGGAAAGGAGTTAGGAGATGGGGGCGAAAGGGAAGAAGAAGTCGAGATAGTTGTAGTAGGGAAGAGATTTATGAGACAAACCCACTACCCTCCCCCCACCATTTTCAGTAGTTTTGTTATTCATGGAACATTTTTAAATTACAAATAATTCATCTTTTATATTTAAAAGTTTGATGCAAAAATACTAAACCTTTTTTTAATCTTAAATCAGCCTTCAATTAGATTTGAAAGTGAAAGAATTCTGTTCTCTTTATCAGAAGCAATAAATGACTGAAACCTGTGGACGATTTATTGGAGTTCTCTGGCAATATCTGGGAACCAATTCGACATATCTGTTTATAGTTGCCAAGCAGTTTGGATGGCTAATGAAAAAAGGCGTTCTGACTCTCCAGCCCTTGATTGGAAAATAAGACTAAATTTAAAAATTTTCAAGAGGTATTGACTTCCTGGTTTTTGCACAAATAATATTGAACAAAAATCAGATATTTTGTATGCGTCAGTCCATCTAGTAGTATTTAAAGAAACTATTTTGAAATAACATCCATTATATGATGCATGATATTTTTCTATTTTTTCCTCTGTTTAATTTCCTCACTGTGAAACATGGAGCAAAATACTGTAAAAGTCATTAAAAAAATAAAAAGAGTATCTGGAATTAAGATAGCATTAAGATGCTCAAAATATATTATTATATTTTAATTCTAAAACAATTAGTAATTTGAATTTGAAGTAGTTTTACTCACTGTTGGAGTGCAACATCTCTCATTAGAGGTGTAACTGTAATATGTATTTTTAGTTACTGAATCAAATAGTTACATAATGTGAAGAGTTACATTGTATTTTTAAACAATATTTACTTATATGTGCTTATAAAGTGCTAATAAAATAAGCTGATAAAGTAGATTTGTAAAGTTCACTTTCAGATCCATTCTAACATCTCGTTTCTCCAGTAACTGGAACATAAACATATAACTTTGCTCCTATGTCTTTCTGCAGCTGTGCTGCGACACAGACCATCCCGGACTGCAGAGAACCTAACACAATAGCAAGAAAGCAAGGATGTTATTTATATATTTTATCACCAGCACTATTGGGTCACTTGTCATCTATTTCCTGTCACAGAGGTCAGTATAAAAACAGATGCTATAACAATTAATAGATGTTATTTTCACATCTATGACAGACAAGGCAAATTTTCATATCAGCTTGAGTTCTACGATGTATCTAGAACTGATAGATTCAAGTGAAAACCATGTACTTTATTATGCTACAGCAAAAATATAGGAAGATAACCAAATGAGCAGAAGTTCAGAAGTAATAATAGAAGTAATATGTGGAATGGATTTAGAAGCGTAACAACAAAGCAAATTCCTTGTAAACATAGTTTTCAGGAAATTTCGTATGCAAGCTATCCACGCCTTTTCCTGACTGTGCATTGTATGATATCTCCGAAACTGCAGTTCTTTTTCCCATGTCTAACACTTACAAGGATTTTAGTTATCTCAAACAAATGTAGGGTCAAGGTTTAGTCTTTAAAATATAAAGTGCTGAGAAGTTTTACATGAAAGAATAGGTGGTTTTTCAACCAATGTGTAGATGTCAGTGCAGAGAGTGCCTTCAAATTTGGTTGTATTTATTTTCTCAAAGTGATCATAGAATAATCCTATTTCTATCACATGCTCCTCAGACCTACTTGCTAGTTCAAGCCTTTCATAGTGCTTGAAATATAAAGTCTGGTTTTCTAAGTTAAGTTCATGCTAGATTTCCCATGAGAGATGAAATCAGTCTAATGAAATTTCCCTGGCTTTTTTTTTTACAGAGTCAGATAACATTTTTATCTTATTCCCCAAAAATGACAATTTAACATTTAAAAATCCTCATTCCATTGAATGGCTAAGTTATTCCTTACCCTTTAAGAAACAGTTATCTGTAAAATGTACACTATTTGTTTGCTGTAATATCTCAGCTATGTTAATTTTTTACCTTATATGATAAAATTACTTGACAAAAACAGAAACCTAGTGGAATAGAAATATCATCCTTTGAAGACTGGAAAAGGAACACAAAATTTGAACAGCAGCCACAAATAAATCAGATTCAGCTTTGAATAAAACCGGTACCGTGACTATCAGACATAGGGATTATGATCATTGTTTCTGTTACAGTTCTGAACTGTTCTGACCCTGAAACTCAGTATTGTGGACAATTCCTTAGTAAGTCACCCAATTGCATTTTGTGGTGAGATTTGTCTTTCTCACATGAAATCTAGCCATCTAATCTAAGCCGTTTCTCAACGCTTATCTTACTTTATTTTTTTTTCATTGACTGTATCTGCATAGGCAGACCTAATCCACTTATCATGATACAGGTACAGACTCAAATCTTCTGTACCTTCTTTCTCCATCAGCTCTAGGTGTAGCCTAGCATCTTAGGCCAAGAGTTTAACATTTAGATGGTTAAAGGCAAGGAGAATGAAGTTTACCTTTTGTTAAATTTCTATGTCTATATTTAACACAGAAGTATTCCCGTTGCTATTAATAGGAAAATATCCACTAGTATTAACTAGATCATGGTTTGATATAAATGGACATTTCTGTTTATTGCTTGTTTCCTCCTCCTCCAGTTTTCCATCTTTGGAGTATTTTATTTCCCCTCATCAAATCCTTTTTTCACTATGAAAATTTGATTAATGTTTTCTTGGAAATTGTTCATAATTTTGGGTGTGTTTCTTTTTGTTCAAGTTAATTAAATTGGAAGTGAAAGTAGCTAAACAATACATGACCTTGAATAAACTAATGTGATTTTAACTCAATGTGAATGAACCTCCCATCCAAAATAAACAATATGGCAATTTCCTGAAATGATACAACACATGCTGTTAACCATTAGAAAAGCACTGTGTGAGTAACTGCACATCTGAGCTTTCAGGATACAAATGATTCACACCTTTTCCCACATGCTTCAACATTCAGTCATGCAAAAAGACATTCTATTGCTTGTCTTCCAGCAGGAGGGTTGAAGTGATTTATAAAATGAAGACAGAGCTCTTATTTGCTGTCAGGTTTCTAGCTGGGCAAATAGGCTGAAGATGAAAGAGGACAATTATATCTACTGAGGTTTTCCCTTCAACTAAAGCTTGATCCATGCATGGATAGAAACTAGATTACTGCAGGATAATGTATTGTAGGATAGCTTGAGAGGTTTTCAAGCAGCTATGTAGAAGACAATCTTAACTGGAATTTAAGGGGATTCTTCATTTAACCTCAAGAATTGGAATATTGTCTTTTCTTTTTCAGTTCTTAGCTAGAGCTGAATTAATATTTTTGACATTGACATGTTAAAAGTACTACACTCAATCCTCAGTTTTGTTCAGTCTCAAACTGACTCAGGGGTTATATGTATACATGTATTTTGCCAAAAGTAGGATTAATTATATCTAATCTTTGACATCTGAAAGAGAACTTTAAGTTTCTTAAACTTCCACAATAGTTATAGAAGAGGGAGAGTTTCTTGGAGAGCTGATTCCTCCTATCTTAAAATAGGTTTTATGAACCACTCTCTACAGAAGTTCTCTCCTTGAAGTATATGTAGAAAGAGCCTAGACAGTGAATTTAGAATAGCCACTAGATGTCTAAACTTAGTTAGATGAATCGTACCCCAAAGGTATGTAACCTATTATAGCTTGATAATAAATATGGATCTTCTCCTTGCCTTCAAAAAATGACTCTGTTTCACTTGCAAATATTGTCCCCAAACTAACTCAATCCCTTAGAGGAGTCCTACTCAGAGAAAACAGTAAGAGACAGAATCTTGTAAGAGAGAGTTGTGTCCATTGTCGTGTTTGGAAATTGGCAGTAGCTCTGCTACAATATTATTTTTAGATTGGTAAATCTGTAATCATTCCTTCTATAAATAGTTCCAGGCACAACTGCCTACTAGAAAACTCCTAATAATGTGTCTATTGTGTTACTTCCTGACTGGAGTATGGGGATTCATGGTCAACCTATGCATCATTCTAGTCTCTGACAGATTTTTTGGAAATTAGTATGGATGTGTGAAAAAATGCATATTTCTGTTTATGAAATATCAGTTTGTGAGGGTTTTTACTTAACAGAGGTGAAAAGAAATTTCTACCATAATCTTAATATGAGTAAGGATGCAGGATGGACATTGTGGGTGATTATTTCTTTCAGGAAGTCATGATTTGACTTTCATTCTGGCAGCCATATGTGGGCTCTGCCTCATATTTGGAAGCTGTGTCACTTTCTGTGACTAAATTGCTACAAATAAGGATGTGCATTAGGTTTTACTTCAGTAACCAGCATTGGCTGTCCTAGTTTCAGGTAGACTTTCTTATAAAACCAGAGGAAAAGGCTGCTGGCTTTGTTACAGTTTGGCTGATGATTTCCTTTGGGACTTAAGAGGAAACTCCAATGACTGTAAAGATGACTACAATGCAAAAATTGCAACAACTGCAGCCATTTTTTTGACTGAGATTAAAAAGAAGATGCTTGAGGAGAAAAAAGGTTTTGAGTGAACCCCCATAAACTTCAAGATGTATCTTTAGTCTTTCTGCCAATTCACAGCAGATCTGAACATTAAAAGCTGGGGGGCTATCAGTCTTCATGTTTAGTCACATCCTTAGGGGTGTGGATATGCTAATAAGCAGAAGAAATTGTTTTGTTTCATCTTTGTTTTTCCATCCTAAATGGAGAAGACCTGTACAAAGAACTTTTATACTAGTGGATTTTGATAATCATTTGACCATCTCTTTCTGCACATAGTTGAAAATGATGGGATTCTACAAAAATAGAAATTTAAAATAGTGTGTGAACTGTTAAAACAGCAAGAATATTTTAATTGATCACTGACTGCAGTGGCTTAATCCTTTCTGGTGAGTCAAGTGATGACTGCTTGTTTCTTTTTAAAGGGAAAGTTCATAAGAGATCAAGGTAATTATTGCAGTGCTAGTGTGGACAAGGTCGTTTGGCCTTCAGCCTTGCAACAATATACTTCCTTGTCCTTTCTATTATGTAATTAACAATTATTTTCTTTATTTGTGCACAGAGAGTATATACTTAGAAGGATTACTTCTCACCTATTCAAGCAGTCCTTTCAAACCGATTACATTTATTCACATGAATACATGTTGCTTTTTTAATCAAAGATTGCAGTATTTAATACTAAATCTTAAAGGTTTTATTTCTTAGTTTGTATCTATATAGGATATAAATTAATGATTACCAGATTTTAATGAAATTTAATGAATTAATGATTACCAGAAATTAATGAAAACCAGATTGTCTCATATTCCTATGTTAACAATTTGTTACAGAAGCATTATGTCCTATTGCTCTTACCAAAAACAAACACGGAAATTTGCAATGTGACTTGATTCCGATTCAATTCACCCCACAAAATTATATCCATACTCACCTTAGCACTGATGGCAATGTATAAGCAATGGGATAAATCTTAACTCTTTTCTCTACTTGGCTATAAATACCTCAACAAAAAGCCTATCACACTGAGTGAAATTTAGATTTATGTAGTGCTTAGCTATTAGCACAAAGATTAATTTCATTGACTGTAAATTGCATAAAGAAGCTTATGAAGGATGAAGAAGTAAGGCTGTAACCTATTACTTTATTAAATCTCTCTTTAGGGTGCCACACTGTTTTATAGATTGCCTTAGATTCATGATTGCCTTCCGTTTCATGATTTGAACATATAGGAAGCCTGGACTTTTCTTTACTCCATGACACTTTATTTGATACATTACCCATAAGCAACCCTTCTGTTTGGACTACTTTTATCCTACTTTTTCACTAGGACATACAAGCAGAAGGGCCTCCCTTGTCTTTGATTCTGGCTATCCTCCACCACAGTCCCATTAATAAACTGTTGCATTCAACAGTGCTGACAACTGAGCGTTGCTGCTCAGATGGAGCTGAAGTCTGAGCTGCAGGACAGTGTACACAAGGAAGTTACATTTCCCAAGTGGTTTTCATGATCTCAGCTGGATTCAGAGTAAGAATCTGTCAAGAGTACTTGGACAGAAAGTAATTTTTTTGGAACATATGGATTTTTGTGGTCTAATTTAAATAATGTAGTTTGGAGTTATTACGGATCTGGATCAATGCAGGCCCTGCATTGGGAAAAAAGCTGAAGGCAATAATGAACACCTTGGAGTCAAGAAAGAGCCTTTGTCCTACCATAAGAAGCACACTGGAGTACACTACAGCTTCAGTGAGGAAGAATGTGGCATGGTCATTGTCTGAGGCCATTTTTCATTTGCTTAGGAATACTGAGAAAAACCAGAACAAAAAGCATCTGCAGTATAACAATCAGAATGAGATGTGGAGAAAAGAGGGGAGAAAGAGAGCTCCTGGGAGCCAGGTACCTTAGAAAAGATGTCCAGAATCCATACAGTAACCTTACTGCCACAAGACCAGATTAAAAAAAAAGAAAAAGAAAAAAAAAAAAAAAAAACTCAACATTTCCGTGGACTCTTTCTTGCTTTTCAGTTACTCCTTTTAGCTGTTTTATGATAGATATTGTGTAAGTTTTTTGATGGGAGTATGCTTCCAATTCAGGTGCCCTGAAAACTAACTTTGTCTTACTCTACGCTTCTTGGAGCTCCCTAGTCATCTCTGCTGTAATAGCCAATTCATGCAGTAGCACATTGGAGGGAGGAAGTGGAACCATGGATGTTCTTGACTGACGCAAAGCACATTGCTTCACCGTGAGTGAAGCACTGTCAGCCACAGTTAGCTCGAACTAAGAACTATCCAAATTGTAGAAGTCACTCTTGAACTGTGATCCTCATGTCAGCTTTTTGGCTCCAAATGATCTGGCAATGAAGTGAGGGGAAGAGAGATTGCCAGATTATGAGTGATCAAATCATGGCTCATTGCCATGCTTGTTTTGTGCTCCTTCAAGCAGGGAGATCTTAGGGGTAATCTTCAAATGTACCCTGACCTCGCCTTCAGTTCTTCTCACTCTGGTGGTCTTCCCACTTCTGTAGCATGACTCAGCTTTGCCCTTAGGATGAGAGAAGATAGCTATGACAGCCTTATACTGGACTAAGGATCTACAGATCCTTGAGGACTGACACACTCATTATCTTCTTTCCAGATTCCTTGGATATAGTCACTTCCAGATTGCAATTTCTGATCCCACCAGCCTAGAACATAGGTTCCAGGAAATATTAGAGAGCATCTCATGGAGAATACTGTATCAGATACAGACAGGTCAAGAGTATTATGTGGACTTGGAGTAGGAGTAGGCTGCTCCAGTTCCACACAGACTATGCCTGCTGCAGGTACAAGCACTAGACAAAGGTGTACATTCTGGTAGAGATTTACTGAGTAGAGTATTATCTACTGGAGAGATATATAGAGATATCTAGAGTGAGGGATGAGATCATGGAAATAGCTGTTTCGTTTGGGAAGTGTTTATTCAATCCTGAACCTCCATCTCAATGACTTGATGCAGACAGTGTCAGCAAGGAGGAGTCAGCAGTGTATGAGCAGGGATAGAGACTCCTCCAAGAGACAGGTCTGCCTGATTTAGCTGTCTGTGCAATCCTGACCAAATTTGTACTAAAAAGTGACATACTAATGGTCATAACTGATTTAACAGCTATCTGAGTCTTGCCTGAGTGGACTTCACCATGTGCTAACTGAGAGATACGTACCAAAAAACTGCATGAATCTCCCATCTGTCTTTAAAAATCGGTTGCTGGAAAAAGAACAGAGAAATTAAGCTTGCTGGAGTTCTCTGTAGGCTACAAGCTTGTCATGCAGGATGCTGATTCCTCTTTGTTTATTCTGAGAGTAATGTACTTGCTAGTTTTTATGACTGGTTTGCTTCATTGGTAATGGCATTTGCTGCTTTAACACACAGTTTTGTTTCTGGCAGGACACTAGCAGAAATAACAGCAGCAGCTGGAATTAAAAGTGTTTATGAAATGAACTGCAAGAAAAGGCAATATGATCTTGGTGAAGAATACATCCATTAAATCAAGAAATATGGAAAGTGCTGTTTATATTTACTTCCCAAGGCTGTGTGATAAATTGAAACATAATAGTAATCCCTGCCTTCCCCAACTCCCTTCTCATGGGACTGTAACATTTTTCAGATGTGGATACACAGATCTACGTATTGCTCTAGATATTTGTGAAAAAAAAAAATCAGAGGGATATTCTAATGAGAAGAAAACACAGATCTAGGATTTGACTGCCAAGCAAACAGACTGGGAGCTGAAGGACCGACAGGCTGATTCTGATTTCGCTAGCTCTAATAGAAAGCAAAAAAGTAATGCTATCGTGCCCTTTGTGTATGCTACCTGCGCCCCTTGCTAAATGTGAACAAAAGTCTGTCAAGAAAATACAACTCTGAATAGAAAATGGAGTATTTTGTCTCCCATGAAGAACTGGACAGATACCAAGCCTGAGAAGACCCACGGTGCCAATACTGGTGGAAGCTGAGTTCCATTCATAGATTCATAGAATCACAGAATCTGTAAGGTTGGAAGGGACCTCTGGAGATCATCTAGTCTAACCCCCCTGCTCAAGCAGGGTCACCTAGAGCACGTTAGACAGGGTTGCATGCAGGCGGGCTTTGAATATCTCCAGAGAACAAGACTCCACAACCTCTCGTGGCTAGAATTTATGCCATATTTTAGATAGGGGTGTTAGAAAGGTTATTTGTGCCTTTTTTTTTTCTCCAGCTCAGAGATTATTCTCAGTTCCATCCTTTGTCTTTTAGCCTAACGTAACCTGTCATTGCTTAAGAGCACTGATACGGATCTCTGTTGATGTTGTGAAACAGACACATTAAGAAGTGTCCCGTAAACTGGCAGGGCTGTTATATGAGCCTGCAGAGATCAATCATTAAGGCTTATAATCACCTATTCCAGAGGAAGTGCCCTAGGACAAAAGATGGCTAAAGCTTTGGTGCACTAGGCTCACCATGTTTCCCTGCAAAGGTACTTTGGTGGAAAGGAAAATCTCTGAGTCAGGCAAAAGAAAATAAAGGCCTGATGTAAGGTTTTCTGAACTTGTTGGCTCAGCAATGACTATCTGATACACACTTTGTTCAGGAAAGGGAAGAGATGGCATGCTGTACGATGTAAATGTGCAGAAGTTCCTGTTTAACAAATGGAGAACAGAGGAAGTGTGTGTGGGGGGGATCCAGAATTCTGAAGAAATGCCATACACACAGTAGCAACTTGACCACCTCAGATCACTCATCTGTTTTGTTTTCTTCTTTTCTTTTTTTTTCAATTTATTTTTAGCATGATGTGGAAAGAAGACAGGAAAATGGGTTTAAGTAGATTTGTTTTCATTATAGAAAGCTATGTAAGTAGAATTTTAGAATCCTAAACAAAGTTTCTTCCTTACTTATCATGTGTTCTTGCTTATTAAGTTGTACTGATGTAGTAGGCAGCATGAGGAAGTGTATATTTCATTTCATTTGACTAATGAGTGGGAGGCCAGCACTGGCTGAGGGGAGTGAGAGATGTGCCAGACTCCCGGGAGAAAGAGTGTCGCTGCCTGACTAGGCCAAAGGAAGCCTCAGCGCCCAGAGGCCTCGTAAACCAGAACCAGAAAAACTGTGTGTGAATTGTGCAACAGAAGAAACATAACAAGAGCTGTAGTCTGTCAAAAGGACAAGATTTTTTTACCTGAACAAGATCATTGTGGCCAGTAAAGGTAAGGACATATCAGTTAAGCGGTGGCAGCAAGATTAAGTACTGAATGTTGAGCTTTTTTTGAAAATAGATGTGTCTGTCTATTTTTAGCCATTTTAAAACATACATGTGCTACTTCAGTATGATGATATATAATCTCATTTAAAATATAGATGCAAATGAAGTAGAGTGTTAAGGGACAAAAATCCATTAAATAAATTGATGAAAATGACGCTATTATTCATTACTGTTAGAATGACAGTAGTGTCTATAGCACGTCAAGCATTTTTGACACATCTAGGTGGTCTGGGGCCAGATTCTTAGACACTGTGAATAAGCCTATCACCGGTGACAGTAACAGAGCTGTACTGATAGCTGTGAGGGTTTGGCCCTTTCTGCTTTTGGTCTGCAAATCTGAAAATGGCTCCGGGTAAATCAACACAGTAGCCAAACTTCTATTTGTTTCTGTATTTCTTTTGCACTCTCTGTTGTCAGTAGTATTTCCAGAAAAACAAAACTGTACCGTGGGCCTGATACCAAGACTGCTGACATCTAGGGAATCTGTTCTCCTTCCCCCACTCATCCCTTCCCCCCAACCTGGCTTTTGGATCAAACCTGTAACTTGGAGGAGGAATACGATGTGAATACCTGCTGAGTTGTCCTAACTTTTGTTTTGGTTGCTAGCAGGAGAGTTGGCTTTTCTAAACAAATATATTTTGTTACTTAGTTGTCTTCATTTCCACACACAGCAGCCTCCCCTCTCTTTTTCCTCTTTTATCCTCAATTTTAAAATTTAGGAGTTGCTATACTTGCTTGCTAGATAGTTCATGTTTAATTACAGTATGAACAACAGCTTTGTAAGGAAAATAGTCAGGAAATTGCTTAAACACCAAGATTTAGTTCAGTGCATTATTGTTCATAATAATAGTTAATTCAGCACTTTTTTGAGGAAAGTGGCCTTCACAGAAAGATAAGCCTTCTAAAGAAATTGTTTTCAACATGATTTTCTGAAATACTAATCATACAGAATAGTAGTTAGCCAAGACAAGGGGAGTTTGTCAGTCTTTAGAAGATATTGCTCACATTGAGGTTGTAAGCTGGTTGTTAATTCATCATATAGTTAATTCCTTCCACCTGCTTGTTGGTGTTAATGAGGAAAACTGGACTTGGTTCTCCACATCACTCTGAAAAGATTTCAGTGGGCTTTATTGGGGATCTTCTTTGAGGCAAGATTTGCAGACAAATCCCCAAATCTGATTTCTTTCTGCTGAACTGTACTGCACTTCTGAAGTGGACAGAGTTTTCTAACTAAACTTGGTTGTGGCAGGACTAGGTGGTAGAATCCTGGGGGATACTGCTAGTAACAGAAGGGCTGAAATTCTGATCTTGTCAAAATCAGAAACAAAACTCCTGTTTCCAACTGAGGGAATGAAACACTTAGGGAAGTATTTTTCAAACTTCTACATTCATTCTATCTCCCTTGCATTTTAAGGATATCAAAATGATATAAAATTTATTAAGAACCAAGGCTGGCATCAGACGCAGGTGAAACAGCATCCATTTGGGGAAACAAGATGTGGGAATAGCCAGGAATTTGCCTTTGATGAAGCTGATGAGGATTTGATCTCTACTGCTTTCCTACTCAAATTCTTTTCCTGCTGAGGGAAGGACTGAGCCATAGATGAATATCACTGAACCCCTAATGATGCCTGCAATGTTCTCAGAAACCTCTTAGGAAACCTGCACTTTTCTCTGAAATTCCCATTCACTGATTTCCAACTCACTTCCCCATCAACCTAGGGAGAAATTCTGAAACCTTACTGCTCCTTATCTATCCTGAGTACTTTATAGGCTTCTCCAAACCTTACCAGCCTTTTTGTATACCCTGACCTTAACTGCACCATTCCAACTTGCCAAAACTCCTACTGATATTTTACAGGCTCCATACCACCTCTAGAACTTTCTGGACCCTTCCACTTGCACATAATTCCTCCTATGTCTGTGATACCTTAGCTATGAAGTGACAACTTTTTTCCTACACTTCTGAGCATGGGATTAGCTCTATTCAGGCAGACCATTATCAAGTTTTAAATGGCAATGTACTGGAATGTAAATCTTGGATTCAGTAACAGTTCACAGACTGCAGGGAATGCTACTTTTTTTTTTTTTTTTTTTTTTTTTTTTTTTAAATGCTTCTCAGCTTCTGTTAACTGGAAAGTGCAAAATGAAGAAATTCTGCCAGAAATTGCAACCACTATTGCTATACCCCAAATCTGAAAAATAGAATTTGTTTTAAGGTTCGCTGGAATGTATACATTTCTCTGCACCAGCAAAGAATTTACACTTAAAGGTACATAGACAGAATCACTACAAGGAAGAGTAGTCAATACATACAAGTTCTTCAAAATATATTGCTTAAGAAGCAGTCACTTTGGGTCAGATCTCCTATCTCTGATGTGATTGCATAAAGCAAATGCAGAGCTGTTTTAAGGTAAATGTTAAGAATTCTTCCTGATATGAGAGAACCTTGGTTATCAGAGAGGCTACAAGCTCATTTTAGATACTATCTGCTCCTAACATGCTGGAGTGAGCTACTGATAAGAGCTCCATCTTACAGTCAGTTGACTTATTGTGGGACTGATGCGGGTACTGGAACACTCATGGACTTTCCCTGAAAGACATCTATTTGCATCCTAGAGAGAATAGAAGAAGAAGAAGAAATATGAGGGTGATCAGAAGCTATTCATCAGTTGGACAGTACAGCCTTTTAAACAGCTGGCCATTAAATATTGTTCTTAATGCAGTCATTTTTTTTGGAGACAGATCAACTCTGTCTTCAAGAAATATACCAGTGATAAAATCAGCCATTTTTGACGTAAATAGATAAAGCCATTAAAATATTAAGCTATTAAAGCAGAGATTTCTAGATAAGGAAATGAATAGTAAAGGCTTGGAAACAGTATTAAAGAAAAGAAAATGAGATAAAGCATAGATTGAATAGTATTTTTAAAGCTACAAAGCTATATGAAGATATAAAAATTAAACAGATCTAGAATTAACATCATATACTGACCATGGATAAAGCAAGCCTTTCAACTTACCCATTTACCCTGTGCATTGTTAAAAATCTGCTAAAAGCATAGAGTTTGTTGCTCTTCAGTGATGAGTGAAATTACTCCTTCATATATTCCTCTCCCCATAAAGGTTTGCTAATTTGGGGGTGCGGCATAATCAGGTTATCACAGCTTAACAAGTTGCTTTCTGTCACTGAGGCTTAAGTCTATCCATTTTACTTCCCATTTGCCTTGTTTCTGAACATCTACATGGTCAAGTGCTGCATTCCTTATGGCATTAAACCACAAAAATTATGTTATATATTTGGGTGCCAAGAGATAAAGCTGATCAAATATATTTTCTCAATAATAAAACGTTTACAAGCAAGAACATTGTTAAGATAACGTTCAAACCTTGCAGTTCCCAAACTTCACAGCATGCTATTTCTACATTGTCACCTTCAGCTATGCTGAGCTTACAGTAGTGATGCACACATTGAAAGAACTTTGACAGGTATTTCAAAATGTAAAATCTCGGCTCTGAGCTGTTAGAGTTATTTTAAATAATTTATGGAGAATTATTATTTTTGCATGGAAAGATTAGAGTTTTTACTAGCATTTATTCATTATTTGCTGTTTGAGATAATGAACCACTCAATATAAATATGATTGACTTTGCCATGTAGGAGCACACCAGCTAGAATAAGCAAGCAAAGTTGCTTTGAGTCCCTCTCCACCTTTTGGAATGTGTTATGTATAGATATTAGGAAAGTGCATACGGACACAGTTGTTCAGTGTTAGCTGAGTACTGAATAGAAATGCAGAGACTGAATCTTTACCATGATGGACCCAAAGACTGTATGCTTATATTTTGAAAATGGGAAGGAAGGACAGAGAGAAATAATGCTATAAGAAGAGAGGCAATGAGTACAATGGAAGTTTGGGATTATGCTAGTTACATGTAATGAATTGTAAGTGAAATTCAGCATGAAGAAGGATGGAAAAGAAGTATGAGGTGCAAATAAATGCTCATCCTAATGAGCATTTCCATTCAAGGAGGAAGGAACAAAATTATCGGACTACTGCTAAAATTACTTGGATGAATGTTTTGCCTCTAATTCATGTATATATGTTATTTTTATGTTCTTATTCCATCTAAACTTGTCCTACTTTAGAGACAGACTCAGTGCTTGTTAGGGGCAATATATTTGCTCTTAAAGATACATATATAGTGTTTAGAGTGTATCTGGCCAGGGACTCAAACCAGTGTTTCCTGTTACTTTAGAAAGGACTCCCAGCCTGCTTGAAACTAGCCTTCATTGCTGTTGACTAGACCTATACATACAAAAATACATATTTTCCTGCAGTATGTCATCTTTCTACTATAAAAAAACTTTAAAGACCTTTCTTATAGTTGCTGATACAAACTATCGCACATTGCTTTCAACATTTTAATGAAAGTTAGAAAGAATTATGTCTATAGGAAAAAAGAAAATATTCTCCAGAACTTCCAGGAGAAGATGAGGTCAGCATTTTCAGATGGGCTGTACAGGGCAATCTTTCTTACAGTCTGCATGTTACCGGATTGTTAGAGAATTCTGCAGGAGAGAATTCTGCAGGAAGTGGAAAGTGGGGACTTGATTCTCCATAAGCAGCATAAACAACCTAGATTTAGTCTCCTATATCTTGAATGAATGTCCATTTGATGCAGAGGTAGGGCTACACATACCCCTACATGTGACTAGGAGTGTACATTGGTCCTTGTTTCAGGCATGCTTAAACAGGACAGGGGAGGAGATCAAGTGCGTACTTCGTGTGATAAATAGAAAGGGAGTGTGCCCTTCAGTATGTGGCTTCTTTCCCCTCTTATTCCCTCTTGCCAAAGCTCACAGTAGCAATACATCTCACCATGCCATATCAATCCAGCTGTGTCATGGCTATCTTAGCATAATCCTGTAAAGGTGCTGGTAGTTTTATCATGAGCTATTGCAGTGGTCCTAAAGCTAGCTGGCAAGGGCTGGCAGCAAAACTTTCCACCGCTCCCCTTCCCCTTTTTTGAAATCTTCTCCTTTTTCAAGTCAGAACTCTCCTTCCCTATTGACAATGAGCCTAGTTTCTTTGTTCTTATCCAGAACCAGTTTAGATTTATGGCCTCTCATTTGGCTTGAATTTAGCAAGCAGCATGGTATGCATTTTGTTTTTTGTACATACTATATTGCAAAAAGTAATTTTCAACTATTCTTAAAGATCTCTAGTGTCTAACATGACATTAGTTTCTTATAAGAAGATCTACAGAATCCTATAGGGACCTTGCCTCACAAATCAATAATACAGAAAACAAAACTTTGTAACAGGTGTTTATTTCAAATAGCCACCACCACTTTTTGGCAATTTTAAAAGTTCAGTGCACCATAGACAGAAAAATTAACTACATACAACAACTCCATAGTGCTTGTTCATAAATAAGAACTAAGAATTTAGAAATAATAGCAGATTGAAGACAGAGGTGTCTATCACTCCATTATTGATAATAATGAGCCATGTTGCATGCAAGAAGGTGATTAGACATGAATTTGAGTTTCATTGCTTGAGAGTGAGAATGCAAAGCAGAAGAATGGTGAGATGAATTTTCTTTTCACTTACAAATGCCTTCATATGTTTTATCTTCACAAATATATGGGGAACATCAGTGATTGTGAGGGAAGAGTTCTTTGGATTCTATTTTTTGTACAAAATATGACTAAGACATTTCCCTCTCCTTCCTCTCATACTTGTTCTTACAGGTAGAGTAGCTGCATGTGTGCGGGTGGCTGAACACTGAAACAGGTTTCACAGAGAGGTTGTGGAGACCCCTTACTGGAGACCCCTTACTTGGAGATATTCAAAAGCCATCTGGATGCAGTCCTGAGCAAGATGTGCTAAGTGGCCCTGCAGAGCAGAGAGGTTGGACCAGATAATCTCTGGAGGTGTCTTCCAACCTCAACCATTCTGTGATTCTGGGAGCACAACATCTTCCTGTCTGTTACCAAGACCAACTGGTTCAGAATAGGTACATAAATCCTATAGAATATTGATGATTAAGTCTGTCCACATCTTCCGGACTGCTATTTAGGTTTGGTAGCACCTTAAAACTTATTAAATGCTAATATTGCTAGTCTGAGCTTTACCTCTGAAAGCTAAATTTTGAACACTCTCTATCTATTAAGCACTAGCTTCTTACTCCCAACTTTTCCAACACAATCATCATTAAAAAGAAAATTAAAATTGAAGTGGTGAAGAAAGAAAGATGGTATTCAGTTTAGTGTGTTTTGTCTAGAACTAGAAAATCATTAATTAACAAGTACAAGTGCTCTCAGGAGAAGTAAAATGTTCTAGACTATGCTGTCTATGCTGGGGACAGTGAAAAGCTCTAAGTTTCTAAGTAAACATGTTTTTTGCTGATTATGGTTATGTGCCTCTAGGTAAAGTGCTTTAGGTGATTCTTACAGAATTAGGTATGTAATTGGTTTTTTTAAGGTTTTATTAAGTTGATATGGGATACAAACTCACAAGAACACACACAATATTTTCAGTAGAACTTGTAGAAAGTTTTTGTGGCTTATTTAAATGGCAACTGTTTGAATAGCCATATATATGATATGCCTTGTTATATCGCAGCAGTGTAAAAAAATTTTAACATTACCAGTCACTCTGAGATGGCATACCAGCTCTTGCAAGCTCACTAGGTAATTCATGTATCTCCAAGAAATGCACTTGAAAATCAAATCAAGGTTGTTTATTTTCTCAGATGCAAAGGTCTATGTAGTATCTCCAAAGACAAAGATATAGATAATACAGATGCTTATTTTGCCATCTACTGGTTCTATTTTTACTTATGAACAACAAAAATATATTTTTCTTTACCATTTCTAAGTAATAATTTTCAGAAGGTGTAAGCAGAAAACAGTTGCTTACACTAACTATATCTGTAATGTTTGTTTGATCTGGGCTTTAATATTCTGTGACATTTTATTTTTAGTTACTATATTATTGGTAATTACAACATAGCCTTGCTATTGAATTAAATATTAATTTTTCTTTCTTTTGTATGCACTGCAAGTACTTCCTAGATATCTTTAAAAGACTGTGACTTTGGAAACTTTGCCATGCTCTTTTATAACAGAAAAGGAATCAGCAGTTCCATAATATCAAATAATTTTGCTGGAAACCTGCTTTCCAACCTGGCTGAAATGATCATTTATGCAGTCTTCTGACTATATCAATAGGCTTAAAAGGAGGGAGAAAAAAAGGAGAGAGAGAGGGAGAGAAGAAAACTAAAGCCTATTCTGAACATCAAACACTAATTACAGCTGAAGACAAGTACCTGAATTTCTGCCACAAAGGGAGAATAGTGTTGCCAGGACCATTGCAAAGGCCATTTGGCATTTCAGCTGTCGGCCCTGCAGCATATAATCACAGGGTGTATTTAAGTTCTCCAGCAATTGCAAGTCTGCTAAAAATGTAGTATTCTGACATCCATCAAGCTGAAGGAGTGACAGGTAAAAAATACATCTGAATATAAATTGCATTCTTCCTGAAGGTGCTTTTTGTATAAAAAATGATTGAACTCAAATGTGAGTAAGGTTTTTTTCTTTCTTCTTCTTTGAACTCACTTGGTAACAATAACACAATGTAATTGTTTTATGAAGCTATTATGAATATTTAGCTTCATAATGACTACCTATGCATTAGGCAGAGAGAAATTTTTCACTGATGCAGTTTGGAGAGTCTCAGTGCCTTTGAAAAGTGCATGCTATTTCCCTTGGCATGACAAACAGTTTTAGGGACTGGTGTGAGGGATCTTGAAACCACAGCTGTCCTTCTGCCCTCCCCCCTTTGAAGCTATGTGAATTAAGAGCAGTAATGTCTGCTTCCTTCCTGTGATGACATTCCTGGAAGAAACGTCTTTTATCTCTTCTGCAATGCAGTGTAATGGCTTCTAGGACACAGAAAATAAAAGTCACTGAGTGACTGAAACATGACATCTTCCTCTTCTGGAAATATCTTCCTTAAAAACTAATTTCCTCAGCTGTGTCTCAGTAGTGGCACAGGGACAAGTTTGAAGGTCAGACAAAATGAGGTAAAAATCCCCCAAATATGGGTAAAAAAATCAACTTGTGTCTTATCATCACAGGAATCTATGAAGCTGAACCACTTTAAAAATTAAAAGTCTAACTTAAACCTGGAATATGATTTTGTTGTGACATTAGAATGGAAAGAACCTGTTGCTGGCTTTGGCTTATGAGGTATGAGGATAGGTGTTTTCTGGATTCTTGTGAATCAGGCACTTATTGCTCAGTTGTCTGCAATTGCAAGAGTTTGAACTTTATGATTCAAGGCAGCCCCTTCAGCCAAGTGTCCCATACTTCAGAAAAACCTGTATTTGAATGCCTACAAAACGGAACAGAGCAAGAACAAAGATGTATTTCTAGTCAGTCTCCGATTCTGGAGCACTGTGGACACAACTAAGCATCAATATTTGAAGCATCCTAACTTATTAATGTGCTTGTCCTCTCAGACCAAATATACCCTCCTTCTATGCATAAAATAGCTTGAGTATTTCTACATGGCACTTCGTTGAATCTTGGAAATGTATTCTATATTGCAAAACCTTAATTCCTTATTAATTTTGTTGGAAGTTGTATCTAAAAAATGACACAAAACCAAACTTTTGTCATTCTTTTTTTCTTTCTTTTTTGGTTTTACTCTGTTATAAAGTGTTAGAAGTGCATCTGGACTGTCACCCAATTCAAAGAGCAAAATGATACAACCATTTACCAGAGTTTACAAACAAATGGAAGGCTAAAATAATTTTTCTATACTGAACCACTGCTGTGCATTATGAGAGACTATTCTGACTCAAGAGATGCCAAAATGGTGACTCATGGCCATCCACTGCAACGCTTTTCTTGAATAGCAAGCAGATAGTGAAAGTACACTATGTACTGTAAGATTTGTCTAATGACAGGAGCACTTGAAGGCTCAAAGGATTTTAGCATTAAGTACACAAAGAATGTAGGAAGGGACATCTTGTGTCTTGAAGTACATAGAATGCAGAGTTTGAGAGCAGTCACAGCTACCCCAGACCTGGACAGAGGCCACGCTGGGCTTGGTTGTGGTAGGAGATGTGTTAATTCAGTAAGCCTCTACAAGCAAGGCTGCAATGGAGACAAAAAAAGCAATTTAAAGCTACTTCTTTGATTAAAAAAAGGGGAAGAAAGAAAGATGATATTAAATGCAAGAGATGAGGTTACAATCACATGGCTGCATATTCCTAAGGGGAAAGGGGCAGGGGGGAGAAGGAAAAAAGGCCCACATGAAGAGGTGCAGTGTAATTAGTCTTAGAGCAAAAATCTTTGGTGACCACTGATCTGAGATGGTTTATTTCCTATCTATAGATGTTAAGTTTACAGATCTCAGCTGGGTCTATTTGATATTTATCCTTTCTCTAGGGAGAGAAGGGAAAAAACAGTCTACAAACTTCCCACTCTTTGAAAGCCCAAAATACTAGCTGTTACAATTCACATTGGCTGACCTCTGCAAGTGAGGACATGCCTCCAACTGGTTCAGCTATTTTCTCAGTAGAGATGTCACTGTGCTGCACACACTCTGTGTTATTGAAGGAAACTTCAGGCACATCTTAAGAAGGACCCCAATGAAAGTAGCTTTCATTTTCATGAGAAGATTCCTTCCAAACTGCACCTGGTGAATTAAGATTTGTCATGACTCTACTGTGTTTAGATTGTGTGACTGCTGAACTGGACAAATGGTGTTACTTCATAAACTAAGCATACATTTTATTGATGCTCTGAGGTAATTCTTTTAACTCCTCAGGAACAATAAAACCATTACTTTAAAATATGAACACATGAGAAAGACTGCTCTTTACAGCCTATGTTATAACTTTTATGACCAAGATTTGAACTGTGCGTGGTTTAGCCATTTTCCATGAACTTCAGAACTGTGACAATAAATGTATCTTAAAACCAAGATAGATTTTGGTTATGAGAGGATAGAACCTCTGACTGCCTAAGAACTCTTCTCTCCTTGATAGCGCATTGACTATTATAATCATGCTATATCTGTATAAGGCTATGTCATAAAACAGGGAGAAAAAAAAGCATGATAAAAATTAAATTAGTTTCAAAGAAAAAGTACTCGTTACTCCAAAATGCTCCACTGCTTGGGCCTTGAAAAGGTCTCAGGATAAAAGGAGGACAAATGAAAAAAATAAAAGGCTTGTTCTTCTGTGCATGATGGTAAAATAGAATGTCTTATGATTTAGATTAGCAGCTTTTCAGGAAGAAAAAAGAAAGCTCTGAAGACTGTGTAAAGCACCTAAACTTGTGAGTGGATTCCAAGGAAGGGTGGAAAAGATGTACTCAATATTGCCTTAGTAGTAGGTTATATTTTAGGACCCATTTTATAAGAATCTAAGAGAGTATTGGAAGCTCCATTTATATTTGTATCTGATATGGTTGGATTCTAGGTAAAAGTGCTGGGAGCAGACTGAATGAAGAGGGGGGGAATCGGTCTTTTATACTTACTAGTCAGAAGAATTAATCTAGAACATGTCTGTTGTAGCCTGCAGCTGCCGTATGGCCACCTCATATACATTTCCAAGTCCTGATAGCAACTGGTGTGAGGTTCAAAATTACTTTTATTCAAGACTCTCTGTATGGCAAGTGAGGATTTGGTGGGTGCTGAACCTTTCAGTTCCAATCAAACACAGCAGATGTTGAAAGCATGCAGATCGGATCTTCTGAAGATATCAGTTGAACATCTTGTGGGAAAACTGTGCTACATGATCATCTTGCTCCCTGTATTACACATCTTGGAAACATAAGATTAATATTGTGCAGGAAATACTCTAACAGGTCAGAAAACTAAACAAACAGCAGCCATTCCCCACTTTCAGGCATTTTATCAACTTTCGGCTGTTATTACAGGTGTTTTGATTAAGAGTAGAGAGAAGTGAGTCTGAAAACCCCTCCTACAGCAAAATCTGCAGTGCAGCATAATGGGGAAGGAAATCCCTGAAAATGCTATTAGAGTGTTCTTCTCAGCCGCTGCAAATGGGGAGGGGAGGAGGCAAGGTTTGCCTTCCTGTAAAAAGACACAGTTCGTGCGGTTATCAGCTACCGGCTGACGTCAGAGTCATACTGGGCAATCAGCTGCAGAGCCAAACCATTCAGCCATGGATGTATCTAACAAACTTTTTCACAAAAGAAAATCCCCAGGGAGAAGCCCCAGAAATAATAAAGCACAGAATCCTATTATGAAAGAAGTCCCTTGTAATCACTAAAGATTGTAACATGACATCAAGGCCCTCTCAAAATAAAAACAAAAAAAGATCATCAGGGAGACTGTTTCTCCTTGTTAGAAGATCAGAATTGTGTTGCCAGTTCAAACACTCTAAAGAACATTTGTCTGAAAATTCACATGCTGCAGTTCATTGGGCAATGGCCTGCACATGCAGCAAGCAGCTGTCTAGCTGCTACTATTGGGCACATGTGAGGGAAAGAAAAAATTGTTATGGAAAGAGCAGGGATTAGATTGCAGATACAACATACAGCAATTGAGCTAAACTCTTGGGGATCTGAGATTCACTAAATAACTAAATGGAAATGGTAGGTTTTGTAATTAATGAACTGATAGCTGGAATTGGTGCAGGTAGCCCTTAGTGACTGAGAAAGGAAGTGAAGACGCATAGGGGTAAGATACACAAAGTGAACAAAGGAAGGAAGAATTGTTTAAAGTAAGCAAATGGTTGACAGAAAGGAAATTATATTAAGTAGTGAAACAGACTGAAGCAGGAAGAAAGAAAAAAAAAAAACAAGAGGAATTTTGAGGGGAAAACGATCAGGAAAAAGGCACTGGAGAGTTAAGAAAATCAATGGAAAATATTTCAGATGTCTATCTCTCGAAACAAAACACTGAAATTATGCAAAATGAAGTTAAATAAATTAAATATGTAATATTTAATTTGGCAACCCAGCCAAAACCCAGCAGAATTAAAATAATAGAGATTTTAAAAAATAAAACATTTAAGAAAAAAGTTTGCAAAAGAAGTTGAAAAATTTAAAGAATATTGAACCCAATGTTACTGTAGCTGGATATTAAAAAGAAAAGAAGCAAACTGATCATGTTTTTCAGTATTGTAAGTTGAAGCAACACCTTAAGCAGCTACATTTAGAACATGTACAAATTATAAGCTACCAATGGTAGCAGAAGCCCACTACCCAAATAAAGTTTTACACAGAGGACTATTTTTCAAGCTACAAAACCATATCCAATTTAGTAGTGCTCCCATGTTAAGATGTTATTCAAACACTAACCCTTTGAAACATTTTATTCGAATTTGATCGAGCATTTTTGTGAATGATCTTATCTTAGTATATAGAGCAATAGTAATAATGGAGTTGATATTCTGTGTCCAGCCCACAGTCCATGTAGCCCAGAACTCTCACAGGCCATCAGAGATGATTTAGTTGAAGAATATTAGAACTAAAGCCAAGTACTCAACAATACTTTCTCTATACGGATACACGTGGTTTTATTTGGGGCATAAAGATGCTTCTGTTTTGTTTTCCATTTGCTGGACAGCCAATCATTGAATAGTATTTTCAGAAAATTTTCCTCAGAGACTTTCTTTTCTGACCAGTATAGGAAATTCAAAGACCATCCTTATGTTTTTATACCTGAACCCAACTATTTTTTCCTGGATATCCACAGGAAGAATTGGGCAATTGACAGTCCCATAGGAATGCCTATCATTTCCCTCAACAGCTTCATGCATTATTTTCCTTGAATGCACACAGCTGTTTTTTGGGGAAGCCTTATTAAAAGTAAATTTGTGGCAAAGGCTGCCAAAAAGCATGAATGAATCCAGCTAGCCTTACTGCGCAGAAGGGGGTACTGTGTGTGGCACAGTGCTGATACGGTAAAGTACCCCAGAATGAATAATTCTAGTCTTCTGCTGATTTTCTTTATGAGAAAGGCAGACAGAAGAGTATGTGAAATTGCTTACCATGGTCTACCATGCAATGCCAGTTCTTGTTTTCTTGAGGAAACAGCTGGGGAGGACATGCTGCAAAGAGTTTTACTCTCTTCCCCTGAATTTTCCAGCTGAAAAGGACAACAGGGCCTTTAGAAAGGACAGTCAGACACAAAGAAAATGTGTTTACAAACACAAAGGAAATAGGGATCTAAAACCAGAGTAATTTGTACATTTGCGCAGGGTCAGATTCTCCTCTCAGTTATAGCCACAAAACAATCTTGTGATTCTGTTCACACTACGCAAGGGTCAAATTAGCCTGAGGTTGAGTTGGTCCCTTCTTTTTTGAACAACATGGTTATTATGAGAGGCAGATGTAGGGCAGTCTTAAAGAAGAGGTTAATAACCTAGCTCTGTTTCATTTAGAGCTAATAAAACTGTAGCATTTGAGTGTGATGATTTATGGAAGAAGACAGTAAATCCTGGGTGGAATAATAAAGAGAAGAAGATAAAGTCAAGCTTATTACAATTAGTAAGTATCATTGAGATGACACTTGGTAGCTAATGATTAATTTACTTCAGGGGAAACTGGAACAACTACAGTCAGTAAAGAAAAAAATGATGTGAAAAAGAAGCATGTTGGTTATAAATATGAGGCAACAAATACAGAAGGTGATAAGACCAAGCATAAACAATTATAATGCGATCAGAAATTAAAGATACATGTAAGAAATAAGGACATAACTAAACCAAAACTCTTTTCATTACGTAAGGAATAAAGATCAGTTTAAAAAGATCCCAAGCCTAGAATGTGATTTATTGACAAAAAGAAGTAGGCATAGCTAGACTTACAAAAAACTTACTTAACTGATGATTCCCAAAAGACAGTAAGACCAGACATTTACCCAGGGAAGAAGAAGAAATAACTGAAGAAAATAAAATACTTACTGGCAAAGATGATCAAGGAATTAAAATGTCTGAGGCCTGTGAAAATGTCAGGACAGACAGATCTGTTCCAGATCTCCCAAAGAAGCAGTAGCAGAGATAAGGAAGGTTTTAGCAGATATATAATAGGCAAAGCCTTTTTGAAGGAGAAAGGGAATGAAGCATTGGCTTTACTTAATATTTTAGAAGATATACAGGGAAGATTAAGATGACAACTGACTTCTGAAGTTAAATCAGCAGGAAGAAAGCACTGACGAAGATAAATAGCATGGTGGGTGTTCATGAGTCTCACAGTTATAACAGTGAATTATTATTTGAGTATTGGCAAATCCTCCATTTATGCCTGAATTTCTCCTGAAAGGTTAAGACATTTATGTTTTTTATAAATAATTTTAATTTCAGCTAATTATTTCAACTTCTTACTTAGGGAGAGGACAAATGACCTCCATTAATGAGAATTGGTCTATCATAATCTTACGTATACTCTGGAGAATCGCAGCCTGCCATTCTGAAAGCTTTGAGGTCCTCCTACGGGATCTTTGACAGAGCTTCAGTGTCTTCAATCCACATCATTTTCATTTGAAATTTGGAAGGTTCAGCTACTGTGGAGTTCTGCTCTGTCTAGTGAGATAGTCTTATCCAAATCAGTTGGGTTTTTGGTGATTTAATGCAGAGAAGAAAATCTCCTCACTTTCTCTGTACTTGATGGTTATTGCTTTAATCTACAGCGTTCAGCCAAACAGGAAATACAAAACACTAACTTCTCTTTCTAAAAATCAGTCATGTCTACTTTTTGAATCAGTTAGTGAGGCTGAAATGGATTTGATTTCCTCCATCTTGATTTCTATTCTTAGGGTCATAGAAATTATAGCAAGGTAAATTGCTTTAGTTGTTTTTAATGATCAGTGGTGTCATAGAGAAAACTTAGAATTCATATTAGGGTTGAGGGTTTATGGAGAGACGTCTTTCTGCTAATAAATTGAGGTTTATTTCCATTTATAAAAGCAATAGGTGCATTGTGAATATAATATGTGCATCACTATTATAGTGGTTTCACATTAAATAATTTCACAGGAACTACTTTTAAAATTGCACAGCAATAAAGGAACATAGTAAATAAACTGAAATGCTATCGTAAGAGGATAGGCGGTACTGTATATGAGCCTGAATAATTCAGAATACAGTAATATTTTGTAATGCATAAGATAAATATTAAAAACAGAAATGGAAGTTTGGAGAACTCAGGTGTTTGTTTCATTGGTTTTAGTAGATTTGGGATCATCTCATTGTGAAAATAACTACATAGTAATGAAAAATAGAATTGTTAAATAGAAATACAAAATATTTTGAATTTATTTCAGAAATGAGATCTTTTACAGACTGGTAAAAATTATCTGCTTCTGTTTGTGGGGAGAATTTAGGCAGATTTCAGCTTCAGAAACATTCTTCTTGTTATGAAGTCCATATTCAGGCACTGATTCCCAAGCCGAGGATTCACTTGGGAGAAAAATGAATCTAACTCAAGCTGAAGTTATGTGAAAGCTTCCCGTTGGCTTTAAATGGGATTTAGAACAGGCTGTGTGTAAGAAGGTAGTCCCTAATCTCTTTAGCAGACCAATTCATCTTCTCTGCTTTTATAAATTGCATTTTCTTGATTTGCCAGATGAGCCACTTTCCGTTGCTAAAATATGATATTGAAGCAAGAGAAGATTTCTAGGCTAGATTTTGAAGAATAAGGCAACCTGGTTTAATAACTGACATTGAGCAACATATAGTAAAATAGTGACAAAACAGTACAAACAAAGTAAGGTAGGATCAATTCAAAATAAAATTTGCCTCAAATCATGTATTGCTGCTCTTCAAAGTTGTAATTTGGACAAACACTGACGAAAATAGATTTCTATCAGTATAGGTGGGAAATTTTAATATGGCAAAACAGAGAGGATCTGTGGTGTGCCACTCTTGTGGTGTGCCAGACTACTTCCTTTCCATGTCTCCCCCACTACCATCTCAAGTTCTTATGTACAATACTATAACTTTCCTCAGTTATACTGTTACGCTGTTTTCTGGTATAGAAAATGTTATCTGCGTTTGTAGGCCGGAACAACAATGGAGAATATTTTCAGATATTAGGAAAATTAGCTATTAAACATATTTTGTAGTTGAAACAGCACCAGTAAAATTATGACTTGTGTAATGATATTATAAGTATCTCAAGCCTGTGCACTGAGATGCTGTTTTGAGGAAAAAAATGCAATTGGCAAAGAAGGAGAATTTGTAATAATTTCGGATCAGTCGTTCTTAATGCCCAAAGCTCTGTAACAATCTTTATTTCTATATAGTACTTAGACTGTAAAGAAAATCATTAGACCTTTATTAATATTTCCTATACAAAGTTCAATGGATACTACAGTCCTTTGGTTACTGAATTAATTACTTGCAAATAGCAATTGCAGAGATTTAAGTGTTAATTTCTGTGTAGTTCTGCACTTTTGCCTTGATTCATCATCTATTAGCTGTTTTAATATAGATGATATTCTGAATCAGGGTTCTTCTTTCTACTTGAACTTATGAAGAGATTGTCAGATAATATGGTAATTTTCAGAGACTGTAAATAATTTAAAGGATAGAAACAAACAAAAAACAAAATTAGTGACCAAGTATAATAAAATACTTTTTTTTAAATGCAAATATTAACACACAAAGTTATGGGGAAACAAAGAAAACGGACATAGATTCTTGGGTGGTATATATAGCTCAGGAACGTATTGTTTGGTGGATTCAACCTCCACAGTGGCTATCAAGCTCTGCAATTTTTGGTTTGGAGATTTTCCCACTTCACCACAGGAGGCAACACTAATGTTAATTAACGTTTCTCAAGCCTTTGTTTCATACAACGCTCTTCCTAAGACTAACTGAGCTGGAAGAGTAAGACAATCATTCACGGGATTGCTATGCCTTTGCAGAATGATTTCACAGATAATATTTTTGTTTACATTTTTTGTAGAAATAAGTGAAGAGGAGTCAGAAGGTTGAAGAGGATCTGAAGATGTGGGATATGTCATTTCTTTGTTAGAAGCTTCACAAACTGGTATATATTCACAGATTAAGAAACAGTCAATTTTAGGCATAATTGCAGTGTACCTATCCCAGTTGCTAAACCTGAAAATTGAGATCAATCAGTCCTTACTAGCTAACACACAATAAGATGTTGCACTGCAGCTATGCTGGGTATTATTAAATTGGTTTTGATAATGCAGTAGGTCAAGGATGGGGCAGGAAACCGAAGGAAGGTGAGAAAATAAAGTGAAAATTAAGAATGAGTTTCAAAACAGGTAAAAGAGCTTGTTCTTCATGCAACAGGTAGTAAACTGGTGGAACTTTCTGCCAAAGGATGCTATGGATAGTAAAAGCATACACAGGTTCAAGAGGAGACTGGGAGATGTAATGGAAGAGAAAATCACTGAAGAATTAGATTACTAACTGTGTAGAAACCTTCTGACTCATGAAGATTATGAGCTGAAAGTACTTAAAGGTTGGAAGGTTTTAGGGAGAGGCCTATATCCTTGTCCTGTTCTTAACTGAAATTAGGCAGCAGCCTGTAATCTTTACTACAGGCCAGGCACTGGGTTTGACAAACATTTTCATCCAGGATGTCCTTCTTATGTTTTAGAAATCAAAGTTTAATGTTTACTGAATGTCAGCAATACTTTTGTTTACTGTATATTTTATATAAAATATAAAAATTATATTAAAAGTGACTACATAATAACTATAATTACATATATAAAAATAAAATTCAATATATAATGCATATGTAATTATATATTATATAAAATATGTGTAAAATAAAATACTGAATCAATAGATTAATGTATATCTAAAATACATATAACCTAATAGGTTATGGAGTCTCCTTCTCTGGAGATACTTAAAACCCGCCTGGATGCGATCCTATCTAACATGCTCTAGGTGACCCTGCTTGAGCAGGGAAGCTGGTCTAGATGATCTCCTTCCAACCTTACCCATTCTATGATTCTGTAATAGTATATAAAATATATAAAAAATTCCTTATCAGAAAAAGAAGAAATACATACCATAAATGTGTATAGCTTGTCATTCTCTTTTGATGTAATATTCCATGGAAGAATAGTAAGCTCATTGTATCACTGTTGGTCTCCCTAGGAACCATAGTTTCATTAGCAGGAAGGCTTAGGCTGAAGGTGCTTAGAAATTTCATAGAAAGTTTCGTATGGTAATTTGAATGCTCACCTTGTAGCAGCTTCATTTGCCCAGTGTGGGTAATCGGAGTCCTCTGAATACCAGGTGTCTTTACTGAGGCATTTAAAGTTGAAGCATTGCAGAATTTCACTGCATGATATATACTTTTTCAAAAAAAAAAAAAAAAAAAAAAAAAAAAAAAAAAATCTGCTGGCCTAAAATGAAACCTACATGTACAAACTCCAATTGTCTTGTAGTGAAAATCAGTGCAGGCAGAAGGGTCTGCCTATACAGATTAAACTGCAGGATTGGACTCTAAATATGTAACCACTGAACGTTTTCCAAACACGAAACAGGTGGTCAGTGATATATCATTTTGGGTGCCTTTCTGATAGCATCTCATAACTCCTTTAGCAATTTTTTTGCCTTGATATAATAAACAGTGCCGTGGATTATAGGGTGAGAACTCTTTGATTTATGAGTGTTTCAAAGCAGTAGTGTGTATTTGTTCATAAGTATATGCAAGAAAGAAAAGCTCGAGTATCTTGTTTTAGTTTGTTTTGTTGAAACATTACAAAAATGGAGTTGTAAGTTTTAAAACTTACAGGAAGGAAATGTGCAGTTTGATGCTCTTTTTCTAAAGCCCGATCAAAATTCCTTGAAGTCAATGAGAGAATTAATTTGATTTTAGTTGGTCTTGGATCAGCCTTTTACTTATCACACAGAAAAAAAATTCTTTTACAGTCAGATCATATTAGCACAGAACTTTGTATTTAACTCTGTACATTAATGTTATGTTGATCTCTTTTAAAATATTTTTTATTTTTAATGCTTATTCTGCATGTTTAAATGAATTCCTTTTATTCATCTGTTCATTATGGTCATGAAACAGCTGAGCCCTATCAGACTTTACAGATGAACTGAATCACTCTTGTACAGGTATAACTGCTGCACAAAATCTCCAAAAGGCTTTTGAATGGTTTTGTGTAGTCATTTATTTTACTTATGTTATCACTTCTTTAAAGAAAACATATTTCAGTTATTCATCTGTAATGTCTGATAGGGCTCAGCTGTGTCATGACCATAATTCCTCTATTTGTGATGTATTCTCTTCTTACAATTAGTCACTCTTTTTTGTCCTTGTACTACCCTGCTCATGTTTAGAAACATTTGTAGAAAACTAAAGTTATTTTGCTGTAGTATTTTTGCAAGAAAAATTATGTGGCAGTAAAGTAAATGGTGAGGGGAAGGAGGTCATGTCTTACCTCTTTTCCTCTTTAAAGCAGGAACCAGTGGGTGTGATTAGCAGCAACTTTTAGTTCAGCATCTGCATTTAATTAGAAGCTATTTTCCCATTTCCTAGACTGCTTCGTGTAACACTTCATCTCTTTCCTCTGCCAAATGTGCAGTAAAAGAAGGGTTTCTAACTTTCTCCTCTTTTTTGGCCAACCTTGATAAAACTTAAATATATGATTTTCTTTAAAGTGATAACATAAGTAAATAAATGACTAGACAAAACTATTCAAAAGCCTTTTGGAGCTTTTGTGCAGCACTTAAACCTGTGCAGGAGTAACTCAGCAACACAGAATGGAGTGAAAATATTTAAGTAATTACCTACTTCTATCTTGAAGTTCAAATGCTAATTTCAGGTTAGTGTAGTTGCAAATACAAAAGAATTGTTTTCTTGGTATCTGGCACATCAGTGGCACTTTACTATTTATCAAGCATCGTAACTTTGCACTGTGGAACCCCCTGCCTTGAATCTTCCCCCAAAGTTTTAGCAACTTAGTTTAGTTTGCTCTTCCATATAAATAATTGCCCCCCAAATAATTCATATATACAAGGCAAACCATACCAGGAAACAATGATTTAATTATTTAAAGTTAAAAGAGACTTTTGGCTTTTTCTTTATTTTTTATTTTTTAGGAAAAGTGGACTCCTTTTTCCTGTATGTGGTTTATAGGAACACAAAACATTAATATTCAGATTTGAATATAGATAAATCTTTATAAGGTGCAAATGTTATTTTCTTCATATATTTATTATAATCAGATACTACACGAAAGATAACTTATTTGGAAAGAAGAGTTGGAAACAGTATTTTTTAAAATGATCTCTTCTTATCGAAATCTGCCAGCAAATTTAATTAGTGTTATTGAGATAAAGAATTCCATTACTTTGAGTTAATTTCACATAAGCTTTGTAATTACGTCATGTTACACTTGTTCTGCTTCTCATGTCTCTGACATCATGCCCAAATACAATGTAAAACTTTTTGTGTTACGCGTAATACATACAAAATTTAATCTCCACAGGATCAATATGGATGAGCCCATCTGGCTATGCCCAGAACATACAGATAAGAAATAATCAGAAAAAAATCTCAGCAACTCTTACTTTCGTAGCAGATACTCATGTTACCCTGTGCAGATTAAAGCTAAGCCTGTTCACTTCCAGATCGTAAGTAGGGAAGAAGTTAGTAAAATATGGAAAAATTATTTAGCAAATTTACAAGTTAAAGGTTCAGAGTCCTTTATAAAATTTTATGATTTTAACAGATCTGTTGCAGAACTGTCCTCTGTCCATGAAAGAAAAGGATTTTTCAAAAGCGTTCTGCATGTGAGTTAAAATCCCTCTCTAGGTACTTATATATGATTCTTCTCATCTAAGATCTGAATTGCCTTCAGCAGACCTTTGTTGGGGCTTAAACCCTTTTGGAAGCCTGCCTTTAAGTACAGTGATGCCATGATCTAAAATACAAACTAAAACAGAGGGGGAAAAAGTATGTTAAATTAAGTAGAAAATCTACTCTGCAGTATATTGCACAAAATCAGACAACAAAACAGCTAGTATTCCATGGGAGTCCGGAACAGAAGTGATTGAAAGTGGTATTTAGCTCCCAAATTTTTGTTTCCTTCTTAAGAGTTTAAAGAAAGAAAATGAACTGTAGTTCATGGGTTGTGAAACAAAATTTTAAGTCTTTCTCTTTAATAAGATTATATTATATATTACCCAGATTTTCCCATCAATGAACTTCCAGGCACAGCTGAATGTTACCATTTATGTCATTAAGGAATGTCTAGAGGCTATTTTTTGAGAGTGGGAGGAAAAATGTGTGGTGGTTTCCTTTTTTAATATATGATTTTCTGATCTGTCCAGATATCCATTGCATCATGTAAGTGGCTCAAATTTAAGTTATTCTGCTACCTTGTGGCTGTAAGTTGTAATATAAAATGTCCCCAGCAATTTGTTTTATAAAATACTTAATTGTTCAGGATTCTCAATTTGAGGTGTCTGACCCTGAAGAGGCTGAGAGTAGAGCATCACTGACAATATATAAATAGTATACATATAGTCAGATAGTTTCTTACCTCAGTCTCACCAGAACAGTAATAAGAAGATAATTCAGATAATCAGGATCAGATTCTATTGCAGATATTTTGAGAAATACTTTCTATAGCTCTATTTGCTAGGCACCTTCAGATGACTTCCCGTTGAGAACAGCTGCTGGTCTGTCCCAGTATTTGTAGCTATCCTTCACAGGAGGGATGACTCAATTAGCTTTTAAAATAGTATAAAATAGTGACTGAATAGCTTCCTTACAACATTATCAGGTCAAACTTTAGGGCCAAAATTTCTTAGTGCTAGTGACAAAAACTAAAAATAATGACAAAAAATCAGTACTGTTTATCTTATGCCAAATATGCAGAGAAGGCTGCACAACCTGCATAAATAAGCCTTTCTAACTAAGCCTGTATAACTAGGCCTTCATAACCTCCAGAAAATATGGCACCAAATCAGATTTGTTGGATAAATTATCTTCATCTTGTATTTTATATAAAAACATATTAATTAAACTTCCCTATAGTGTCTTCCTCCACATTTTTTCTATTATATTAACAGATTCCCAAGAATCATGCTTGACAGAGAGCTTTAGAAGTTCTCTGCTTAACATAAGAGAAGATGAAAACAGACTTTATTTGAGTTTTCTATTCAAAATACCACGGGAGGACCAAAATATACCTTTCAGTGTTAGTTTTTACTTTAAGCCTTAAATAAATTTTTGCTTTCCAAACGGACAGATGAAGTCCCGCTCTTTCTAGCTAGAACCACATGTAGTGCAGAGGTAAGTACAAACCGAGCTCAGACACTGACAACTTAAGGAAATGTTATGCAACAGAAGTTGTTTCAGGCGCGTGGCTGTGTCTGAGGAAACTACTGATTTTTCACCAGAAATAGCATGTGGCTTGGCCAGCTTGTATTTCAGGCGGCACAGGCCCATCACGCAGACTCTGTGTGCTTCTCTCTTTGTTGTAACTTGTCTGGCTCTAGACTGGGCTCTGCGTTCTTCTCCATCCAGTACTGTGCCCCTTCCATGCTCTCTGCTTTTTCACAAGCCATTGCCTGGTGTGCCAGAGTGCTGCTCAGTCCTCCTGCCACCACGCGTACTTCAGTTGTCACTGCAGTGCCCCAGCATGGCCAGGTAGGAACTAAATAGGCTTTTATGTGGAGGATGTGGCTTCCTCAGCTGCCAGGATTGTGGCAATCCTGTGTCAGAAGCTATGAACATCAATCTTTACAGGGGATAAAAACGTACCTGGTAACCTGTCCTGATATGATCTACGTATTATTGCTTCCCATAAGATGAAATTTTACTGTAGAAAAATTGTTCCTTGTATAGGAAAATCAGCGCATGACCCAGTACAGAAGTGCTGGACTGCAGAATGTTTGCAGAGGTCTGACAGTGCGGATAGTGACAGGCAGTGAGAGTGAGAGTGACGGAGCACCGGAACAGGTTGCCCAGAGAGGTTGTGGAGTCTCCTTCTCTGGAGATAGTCAAGGCCTGCCTGGATGAAGCCATGCCTAACATGCTCTAGGTGACCCTGCTGAGCAGGGAGGTTGGACTAGATGATCTCCAGAGGTCCCTTCCAACCTTACTGATTCTATGATTCTATGATTCTGTGATGGTCCATTTATTGACTTCCAATTTTCAGGGAACTGAAATACATTCCATTTTTACAAACATGTTTGTATTAATGAATTTTGACTTCAAAAAAGTGTATTTTTTAAAATCCCAATTGCAGTTATATGAGTGCGGCAACTCATTATAGGACTGTTTTACAGACATAGGTTTTTTACAACACTACCTGGAAGAGCTGCATGTTTCAGTTGCATGTGTCACTGTTTGTCATGACAGTCTTAGTAGCCAGAATACAATTTTCAGTATTAGGAAAATGTGGAAGCTCATTAGTGGTATTTAATGGAAAAAAATATTTCAAAGATGTAAAATAGAAGCCCTTCACTGGTGAGAAATAAATGAACTGAATTCAGAATTTTGTTTCATATAGAAAAGACAGGACATATCAATGAATACTGAAAAAAAAATGCAAAAATCCATGAACATGAAATTTTGTAAAGACTTTTACTTATTTTCCTGAGAATCAAGGCTCATGAAAATCCTTCAGCATTGATTAGTCATGCAGAATAAAAATGAAGAAGGAAAAGACTATTTTGATAAGAAAGGTGGACATATTAAAATTCTCATTATCATAACAGATGATCTAGGTGTTAGGGAGAGTTGCAAAAAATACTTAAACAAATGGTTTAATTTTTTATTTTCAGCTTTTCATAAATGCAAAGCTAAATTCAAGCTTTTGTAAAGTGGGTCCTGCTGTGGAGAATTTGAAATAAATTCAGTGATAAGTTAGCAGGAAAATTATGTTAGAAAACAGAAGGAAAAAAATCTTTCATTTCTGTTAACAACTCAGATATTAAGGTATGAAATGAGATTAACATTTGAAGTAGATGTCATATAATTGGAGATTTGCATGTTCAAACATGAGCACCATATTTGTACAAGAATATGTTTGTATACATCTTCTTATCTTTTTATACTGATGAAAACTTTAGCTGGCATAAGAACTATTATGTCAGCTTACTGTAGTAGACAAATACACAGTAGAGACTTTACCTCAGTAGGGAAACTCATTCACAGTTTATCTCACTGCTTGCCTTTGGTGGCAAGATATTTCTACAATGTGGAAAATGAATCTCTTCTCAGATGAGAGGGGCATGCACATTATTTAGTACAAACCAAACATATCCTCTTTACTACCATTAATTGAATTGCATACTAAGATTTTTTCAGTTGGTGCATCACATTGACAAAGAAAGTTACTTATTATTAGTAATGTTGAAATGACCAAAACTCTGGAATTAAAAATCTAATTTACTTCTTTTATGAGAAATCTATGGCTTTAACATAATTCATAGTGACAGGATACAGGAAATACTTAGACTGGAATGATAAGACAACAAAATCATGAATCAGAAATTCTGTTCTTTCAAAACTCACTTAAAAAAATGTCTTCCTAAAGGATGGCTGCTGGATGGCTTGGATTTAAAACTGTTTAATTTGTATATTAATCTAATTTAGCTTGATGGGGATATGTTAGCATGGAAACTAATCTGCCTAGTTCATTTTTGACATAGCAGTATACCCTTTTTCTCATCAGCTTACAGCAAGAATTCCTTAAGAGGAAGACAAAATTACTTTTTTTTCTGGCTGGACATTGAACAAAATAGGAAAAAGATAAGGAGTGTGAACTAGGTATAAAAGTTGTGAGTTTCAAATGAGGAGACCAAATAGTTTTTGCTCAGGATGCACACTCCAAAACATAGACTAGTATTTTGCTACCAAAGTGAGACATAAAAAATGTTCTCAACCAGGCTTTCCCGTGTATCCTATTTTAAATAGCTGAACAGCATTTGTATTCAGCTATTCTTTTATGTATGAAATCATCTTTACTTGGTTGAATGAAAGCTGTTGTATTTTTAGCTCCAATTATTTTAGTTACATATATAGTCTGTCATGAAAACTTGGTTCATTCTTTAAGTGTGTCTGGGACTGTCTTGTGCTTGAGGCATTCTCTTTCAACAGTGGACCAGCTAAAGCAAATAAATTCAATTAAGATACAAAGTTTTCCAAATGAAGGGGATTTGATTGTAATTACATTTGGATGCAAAGGGTGCATTCATTTCAGTCTTATGATTCTCTTTCTATAGATTATGTGCTTCTCCCCGAGCTAATTCTCATTCCTCAGTGAGGGAAGAAATATTTGAAAGTTTTACTGTTATTAAAAATTCTCTTGTTCTTCAGAAGGACTTACTTCCATGAAAGATGGTGGAAACTGTTACCAGATTAAGTTCCTTGGCTATGTTGGGTAAGGAAAGGCACAATATCGTATCTGGAAAGATCTCCCAGAAGCGTATGTACTCTGCATTATGTGACTATTGTAGATGCAAACCATTCTGGTTTTATGTGATTTTTACAGCTATGAGCATTTACTTTTTAGGAGAAAGATGTATACTGCTTCTAGTCAGGATGATTTTTATTTTCCTTATAAAAAGTCTCTAAGCTGACAGTAGACAAGAACAGCCACTTTTCTCCTTTACCCTGGTACCATCAATGGCAAAGAATTGGCCAGTTGATTCTTGGCCAGAGTGGTGTTTCTTCTATTGAATGTATGATTGGTCATGAATATGAATCTTGGTCATTTTGTTATGTATTTTGAAATTAAATGAGATTTAGACATTTAGGAAACTGCCTAAGACTTAATTTGCCCGTGTGGTACTGGATTAGGTGAAGCTCTAATGCTGAGTTTGGGAGAAAGAAGTTGAAATGGGATGGTTGTATCCCAACGCTCTGGAATATCCCAGATTCAGAGAGGATCTTGTCTGAATAATCTTGGGCATCTTTGGGTAATCAGGACCCAGACAGTGCTCTTAGTCTGGCAGATAAGATTTGGGAAAGAAACCCCAAAGAGGAGTCAGGTTGAGACTGAAGCTGGCAAAGCAGCTGTTAACAGAGAAGGATGGATTTTGATGGCATTTTTTAGAGTATTGAGTAGTTGACTTTGCCCCCAGCAGATCAGTTTGATGATTCAGTCTCTTCCTCGGTCCCTTCATCCCTTTCTTTTTTCTCATCTGTTCAGTCCACTGTCACTTGTCTTTGTTTTGGCTATCCTTTCAGTACTCATCCACCAACCTGTGGGGTGTATAAGCTGTCTGCAGTGTTACAGTGAATACTGCATGTATTTAGTTATTTCTTTTTCCCAGCTTTTCATTTTTCTTTTCTTTTTATTCTGATTTTAATGAAAAATAATAAAAAAGCTCAGAATTTATTTCCAACTTACACATGCAGCTATTCAAGTTAATATTTGTAATTGTATTTAGCCTAGAAAACAAACCTTATATCATCAGCACTTTGTCTGTTAGTATATGCTCTTTCTGCATTTGATATAGCCAAGCACATTTAAGGAAGTGAAGTCTTAATAAGTATGTTCCTACAAATTTTACAAGTATAGCAGCTGGATGGAGGAGAGTGCCCCAGAACATTGCATTCACAGGAAAAGTGGAGGCATGACTTTTATTTGGCAACAGATGGGCATCAGCTAGTATGTCAGTCACAGTACTGCTGTTTCTTTCCTGGTGAGGATATCGTAAAAGATAAATTGTGGGTTGAATGACACAAAGAAATGAAGAACACAAGTGCTTAGGAAACAATATTTCATTAGTTCTGCTGACCAACCCCCCCTCCCACCCACTTTTTAATTGTTAAGGTAACATTAGTCAGCAACTAAGTGCATAACCTCAATATATGTTTTGCCATTTGTCGTATTGGATTAATATTATTATATTAGGTTGAAATATGGCTGATATGATTTGTGATGATCTTATGTGAGACTAGATCAGACTGGCAGAGCAATGGGATCAAATTGCCCTTCTGTCTATCCTCTAGATAAACAAATGACTTCTACTTACAATATTCCCTGAAGTGGCTTAAACACTGTTCTGTTTACAGTATTTCGTATAATATTATGGCTAAGCTCTTAAAATATGCACTCGGAAAAATTTAAGTGAAGGCAGATCATCTACTTCAGCCTCTTGCTCAATGTAGGACTCATGTCAAAGTTAGATCAGATTGCTCAAGGCCTTGGCAGTTGAATTTTGGCAGCCTCCAAGAATGGGGACTCCACAGCTTCTCTGCATGAACTCTTCCAGTGCTCAACCACTCTCCAGGAGAAGCACTTCATTGTAGTTCAATTGCAGTTTCTCTTGTTGCACCTTCTGACCTCTTCTCCTTATGCTATGTATCACTATCTAAGAGCAGGCTAGAGTGCACCTTCATGTAGTGTTAGATCTCTTCTCCAGGCTAACAAACCCAGTGCCCTCAGCATCTTATACAAAATGCTTTTCAGTTCCTGACCGTCTTAGTGACCTTCCTTTGGATTGTCTCAAGCCTGTCAATATCTTTTTTTGTAGCGGTGGGAATCTGATCCATGTATTCCAGATGCAGCCTCACAAGTGCGTAGCAGCATAGTCACTTCCATCAACATGTTTGCCATGCTTTTGCTAATGCAGCTCAGTATATATTCAGTCTTCAAGCTGCAAGGGTACTCTCCTCACTCACGTTTAAACATGGTGAACGTCTCTCATGCCCTATTTATTTGTTACCAATCCCAATTTTTGATAAGGAACTGCAATAAGCACGAAATTGGTCTCCTTTTGGTCTACTCAAATATACCAACAAACTGAAATGCTAACAGAAGCTGCTAATACATTCAGAGTGTGCACTTACAGAGTAGCACAGAGATATGAAGATGTTTTTGTTACTGTTGTCACTATTCTTGTTTCTAACCCTCTTTTTTACAGTGTGTGTCCTGCGAACACTGACTGAATTTATCTAAGATTGACATGCCCTGACTTCAGCCTTGTACTCTTTCATGACTTTGCATTGCTTTGGGGATCTGGTTTACGAGCAAAGTTTGCAGACAGAGAACTCCTGATGATCTCTATTTCTGGCATTCTAAGGAATCTTACCTGACAGTTCTGTTGAGATATTTTGCCAGAGGGTTTGTTAGTGAACAGTTAGTCTTCCTTCCTGTCTCCTTGTTGCCATCTTTGAAAATGCACTTCACAAATGTGTAGAAATGTTACCTTCTGCAGTATCTGTTGAACTCTGAGTTTACTCTCAAGGCCTGTTTCACCTCCTGTTCATGCTGTTAACCTGTAGGAGAGCTCAGTGTTTTTCACTCTTTTCACTTTGGTAAGACAGAACTGTTTAGTAAACACAGAGTTCACTTATATTTCCAAGTAGTCCTGACATTCTGACATTGTGCCTTGGTCTTATTTCAATCACATGGGGAGATAGGTAAGAACAAAACATAGCATTTATGATATCGAGCCTGAATTCTCCCTAATGGTCAATTCATCTGATACATGTAGTTTTTTACCGAGTAGACTCAGCATGCTTAAATGGTGTCCAAGTTTCTTTTAGATTTTTTTTTTTTCCAAATGTGATGATCCTATTTGACTCACCATCTCTATAATTATGTTGTCATCAGTTTCAACCTTATCAGCATACTTCCAGTCATGGTTCCACTGAGAGCTCTATTTTCTGTATGCTAGGCATTTCCCTGGAATTGGCTCTGTGCAAGCATTAAATCAAATAGCTGTGTAATGGAAAACATTCCAAACTGCACTGTCAGTGTCTTCCAAATATGTTTCAATTCAGAGGGCAGAAATACCCGTACAATGGTATTGACTTTGGTGCACATTATCCTTGTTTTTGCTTGGAGACAGTAGTCTAGGGTTAGGATACATGCTGTGTTAGGACCTGTATGGACACACTGAAGTGACTGAGGAGACAAGTTTATTCAGCAAAGATTTGTGTAAGTAACTAGAATATATAGATACCTTTCAAAATAGGTCCTTTAATGAGGTGTACCCAGAAATGTATTCTTCATTTCAGCCTTATGAAAATCAGCCACGGAATCAAGAAAAAAATCATTTGGAAGATTAGGAAGACTTAGGAAAAAGGGATTTTCTTCTGCTCCTGAAGCTTATAGAGTAGCAGAGATCACAGTTCTAACAGTTGTGTTGTAGTAATGAGTGAAACACTTTATTCTCCGTCATGTATCATTAGCTACCAGTGCTACCAGTGCTGCATGCTACCCTTTGGTCTGTGAACTTCCATCATATTGGTACCTTCATTCAGCAGCCTCTGAATTCAGTGTGGTAAAAGGGGATTTCATCCTTCCAACCTCCTACAATTAGGATTTCGTCATAGGAGCTCCATGTCTTGTGACTAAATGTGGATAAAAAAATTCCACATCCTTCCTTCTTTGAAATATTAGCAGCTATAAGACCTAAATTTTAACTGTAATGTGAAGGAAAAATTCTGTTCGAGTCAATTTCCATGTATAGTCTGTCTGCATATTTAATGTGCATTTTCTTCATCAGCCACAAGATGGGAGTATTGACCGTTGAAGCTGTATCTTTGTATTTTTAGCTTGTACTGTGCCAAGCAAGATCTTTGAGAAAATGTTTTGTCCCCTCAAGAACGTGTTCCCTGTGCAATAAATTAAACTGGAGGTAGTTTTTTGAATGTTTATAAAATATTAGCCAGCTTCTTTCCCAATATGAATTCAATATTCAAATATCACATGCACATTAAAAGAAGTCCATATGACTAAGCCTTACAGTTCTCTGATGCAGTTTCCTAGTGATTCTTTTTGAATTTTTGCACTGATCTGACACCTTTTCAGATAATGGTTTCCCTTTAGTGCTGTCATTCTACTGTAAGGACGAGTGGAGTAACAGATCAAAACACTTCATGTTGTATTTACAGGTCACTATCTGCAGGTCTGATAGAGAGTAACTTGCTTGCTAAAATGGCGAGTTCTGATTAATTTTGGGACTGAGATCATGTTAAGAAGGCAAGTGAAATAGTTCATTATATATAGATATAGTACATAGTAATCCCACAGTTAAATTTTACTACAGGAGTAATTGGAAGACTATTTGTTCTGCCTTTAGGGTTATTTCTGAAAGGTGTGAAGTTATGTCCTATTTGCTATGTGATGCCTAGTGAAAGGGTGCCTTTTAGAGAACTAAAGGAAAATGGAAAGGGAACTATTGATGCCAGAATTCCTGAGCACTGAGGAAGTTCAGGCATGAACCTGCTGGCCTGTACTCAAAGCAATCAGAGGTATTGAGAAGCTAGTATCTGGACATCAGCACTGTGACCCACACTCCTCTTACACTTGAAAAAACAGCATCACACAAGCTGCCTACTTTTTGTTGTTGTTCATTTTTTTTGTCAGAGCAATGTGCAGTTAAAGAAGGGAACCTTATACTGAGGAGTACGTAGGAGGGGCATGCTTATGCTTTTACCCATTAAAGGGATTTGTATATGTATACAGGCATCTGTGTACAGCTTTGAAAAATTACTTGGAGGAAACAGGCTTGTGCTTATCTCCAGCCAGATGGTACAAGGAAGAGAGAGAATGACTTAACCATTACATGATCTGTGCAAGTACTAAAGTAAGAGCATTCAGACAAAACATGATCTCCAGGTTGGCTCATTAGATTAATGTTGTAAACAAGAGATAATGCTTTTAAAAGGTAGTATCCTAATACATTTTTCCAAAGCATATAGCTACCATTCAAATACAACAGAGAAACAAGTTGTTCAGAAACCCAGCATTTGCAACTGAGAAAGTTTGAATCAGACTAGATTGAGCATTGTTATTATTTTTTTGATGTAAAGTACAAAAGTATGATTCTCTTTAGTTCCTTTCCATGAAAAGCTCTTAAAACTGATGCACAGTTTAAACAAGCTTCATTGAAAGTAGACATGGTAAAGAAAGAAGAAAAGCCCTTTTCGAGTATAACCAATACCAGTAAAAAAATGGCTTGGATATCCATTTTTCATTAGTAACATCCATCTTTTCAGGACCTATCAACTATAAATTATTAGCCAACTTTTAACTGTATCCAATCTTGAATCTTCTTGCTCCTGTATTGCAGGCACACTGAAAACTTTTGGGCTTCTGTTCTTTCCAGGCCCACAATAAGGAGCAGAAAGGCTGAGCAGATTTGTAGCAAGCAATAACAAAATTGTGGTAGATACACTCATGCTCTTCCCATATGCCTGGGCTTCCTGTTAAACCTGAAACCTGGTATTCCTTCACTGTGATCCTCCTGGGAACTTGATACTGTGGCCTCTCCATGGATAACAAAGACTAGCCGTAGACTCGTACAAATGTCTGAGGGAGTGTGGCCTTAGAGTTAGTGTTGCATTTAAAGAAACAAATAGAAGTCTCATTAAGAGGAAAGGAAAGGAAAGAAAATGCAGCATTTCCACGGCAATAGCATGCTGGCCCTTTGGCAGAATTGTGCTGTGAAGAAGATGCTTTCTGCCTCTGTTCAGTAGTTGTCTGCTTTGTCCCAGAGTGCAATTGTAGTATGAAAAATGTACCTTTTTCTACTGTGTCCTTTCAATTTCTATATATTCATAATCTCATCTGTTTGCCTTCAAGTCTGTAAAACATTTTCTTCCCTTTTGGTTAACAGTATAACTATACAGCTACGTGAGAATCATTCCCTTAAGGTCTATTCATAGCACAGTTTACTGACTGACAGTCAGTTTATATCTTTTCAGTCTTACTCATATTGTTAGTGTTTCTGGAGAAAGAGTCTGGTGACAGGATTCATGAAAGAGTATTCAGAGCCTCCTGAATAGACTACAGCTCTTCTATAGCCTCTCCTTTCATGCCTTTAAGAAAAGATCCTCCTAAGCCACCTGGTGCATTTTCGATGAAGAGAAGAAGGATTAATTGCCAGGTAGGCAGACTTAGCTCAAGGAGTACATACAATTTAAAATAAATTGTTTGCTGGGTTACTACTCTCTTAGCAGGAAACTCCTGAGAAAAAGAAGAGATATTTTACTTTCCTGTGTTTTACAGGAGATGTGGAGCTTCTGGATGTTAAATTGCCTGGCAGGAAGTCAGCCAAAGACCTTTTCTAACTTTGAATTGCTTTGATTAAATGAAAACTCCTTTTATGTAGATGTAGAAAGAGTGAATCAGACAACATATACTGGAGATGCCACTTTATTAAAATCTGTTACATATGTGAAAGAAACATAATACCATGTCGTGTGACTTCCATAGCAGTTTCAGTAGTATCAGTGATCTCTACATACAGTAAAATTGAAGGTAGTTGTGAAAATCATGCTGCTCTGTATCCCCTCAGAGCTATGAATTCAGTCTCATGGATAGTGGCATTAAAGTAAGGTATTAAAATTGACTGTTGGTACTGGTATTAAAATTTCTTTCTTTTTGCCTATCTTGCTTTTTTTCATGTGTACTGGTGGTCCAAATGAAGCCACTGGTCCTTGTGAAATGTGTTTATAGAGTTAGTGTTTGAAAGACCTTTCCTTCTGTATTCCTGAAGAGTATTGTGCAAAGACAACAGGATGTGAGACTCCTTGCTGCACTTGAACTTGCCTGTTTTTGCTTAGTTATCTTACTATAGCAGTATTTGCCCATGGATTTTCTTTTTGTAAATGTGACAAAACATCTTAACAAAGATGCATCATAGAGGTGTTAAAAAGAGGATGTAATTGCTTGAATAGCTCAAGAGACATTCCAGACTTTCATGTGCAATAGTAATTTAAAAGTGACAAGAGATCTAATAACAATGGTGAAAATGGTGGTAACATTTTTGATTCACTGAAGGCTGTGCACAAACAAACATACCTCCCAAACCTTTTGCAAGTTCATAAAGCACTGCAGAAGAAATCTACAGCTCAAACATCCATAGAAGGTAGAACCGTAGAAGTCTATAGAGCAGAGGTGGAACGGAACCCAGAGTATTTCAGGTCTTAAAATCTCCTTTACAGTTCTGGTTTGCCTTTGTTTTATGCTTAGGCTGGAATCTGGATGTAGCTGCATTGCCCAAGAGGCTGGCCTGTATGCACTTGGATTACCATGTTTCACGTGCAGTGTGACCGCTCATCTCTGCATGCTCACTGCAATAGCCTGGGCAGAATAGGAAGGAGACAGGGAGAACTGTGACTGGAGAGGCAGTGAAATTCAATTAGATTCAAACTCGTCATAAAAACTGGTCTGAAAATTTGAGCTTTAATCATCCCTATTTGACCTCTCTGATGTTAAAGATGGGTTACTCTCATCCCCATTCCTTGTCATATTATGGACAAGCATCACTAAATCAGGTGTCAGGATGCAGACCTTTCAGGAAACCCAGACATGGACTGAACAGTTTTCTCCAGCCCTTGAAAGTGCATGGGATTGATCTGTTTGGTGTACAATCCCCAAGCCCCAGGCTAGGGATAGAATTTCTTAGGAGAGAGGCAAACTAAATCAATTCTCTTCTGTTGCTGGGGTAAAGTTGGTCAATAGCTGATATTTCAAAGCACCTCCATCAACAATTTATGAGATTTATTCAGTTTATGCGAAAGAGCACTCCATAATCATCACTACACAATGATGGCCCAACAGGGTGTTGCTAACTGGATATCATTTAATAAAAGTTTTTCAAGTGCTCAGCATGCTTTCATCAGAGGGTGATTTTTTGTTTTTATCCTTGTTTTGTATGAACATTAGGAGGTAATCAAGAAGTTATAAAAGTTGATGATTTATGAAGCTTTTGAAGTGGTGGGTGCAATTATAGGCTAGATATAATGCTCATATTGATCACACTGTTGGTAAAAGCATGGTAAGACTGTTGACTAAAAGTACTAATAAAATGAATTTTATGCCAAGCTGTTAAATAGAGATTTAGTATTATTTTCATAACTTGATTTTGGTTAATAGTGGCCTTGGTCAACACTGGGCTGTATAAAGTTGTTAAGGGTTCAGATCTCACCAGTATTACCAAGTCTAGTGGATAATTCTAGTGTGTTTTCATAATTACGAATATAGTTATAGTTATGGTATCACTTCTTGTCTCTTACATTATTCTTTCTTTTTCTACTGCCTTTGAAATTTTTGTTCCATGCTTGTGAGTACATCCCAATCTGCTCTTTTGATATCTAAGTCTCGTCCTGCCTAATGTTTTTTATACAATTCCTCTACTTTTCTTCGTTTTCCTTTTCTCATGATATCCTGAGACTATGTTGATTATTACCTTATTATTGTTATAGTTTTGTAAGCACAAGGGAAGACAAACTCATGATTTATCTTTTTGCATATGTGATCCTGTACTCTTCCGTTCCCATCACACTGTATTATTTACTATTTACAAATAATTTTCATAAATTCTTTCTAAAATTTCATAAGTATCTCAAATTAAGTCCTTCTTTTTGGTCTTTCTCTCCCGCTATTCTGTTCTTTCGTTCCTAGCTACTCTCAGTTCTGAAGTGAGTTTCAACACTTATTTTCCATTTTCTGTTAAATCATTACCAAAGAAAAGAAAATCTTAGACAAATCTTGATTTACTGTTTTGATACATTTTACCTTTCCTTCTTCTTCCTCTACCTATTGTCATTGTATTTCACCACATCCAGTTGAAAAACTTGTATATTCATATCAGCACCCTTGCAATCTGCTAGTGGCAAGGTGATTAGATGAATGCAACCCCTCAGTTCTGAAAACAATCTATTGCTAGATAGCCATTAGACTGTGCAACATTCCTCTCTATTTTGTTTTGTTTTATTTTATTTCATTTTATTTTTTGTATGTGGGTTTTTGTTTATTTGTTTTTCTGATATTGATACTGACCATCTCTTTAGTGATACATTTATTCTCAACAGTGTTTATATAATATATAGGATTTTTCAGACAAAAATATTGGTTCACATTGTTTTAGAATGAGGTTGGTTTTCTTTGGCTCATTTAGTTTTTGTAAACATTTGATGTGTAGTCTAGCCATGATATGACAACGTCCACTACTATTATGAAAAAATTGCCAAATTCATTCTATACTAATATAGAAGCAAGTTTTCAAAATAGAGAATCGTGGACGTGTTGTTAACATATGTGAGGTGTGAGGACATCTGAGAATATAGACCTGCATTTGCAGATGAACATCTGAGGCCTTGCAGTTCATGTCTCCGCAGGATGTGTTTTGCCTTGCTCTTGAAAAGTTAGTCCCTATGAATCTAATCTGCACAAACTACATCTGATGTTGCCAGTTGTGAATAATATTTGAGATCATTTTTCTTCTTTCACGTATAAATAAATGAAATAAAAGTCACCAGAATAAGATTGTCAGTATTGTAAAACCAATCTGAAGAATGACTAAAGTTAGGCTAGGTATTTTGATATTCATCTATTGTTTTCTTTTGGTACAGAACAAAGCTTACTGTTAGGATTTTTTTTTTTTTTTTGACCTTCAAAGGCATTTCAGAAGCAGAAGTTCGCTGATGCCAGTTACTGTTTTCCTGTTCATTACAACAGCTAAGGGAATTTTCTAAGAGCAAAATCGCTGAAGAGACACAGCACAATTGTTGGAAGTTTTTTCAAATTGATTTAGAAACTGCCATCTCCAATGGCAGAGGTTTCATATTGTTCATACTGCCAAAGATACCAAGACTTCTATGACAAAATCTTAGCAAGCCTGGAAATACCTTCATGGCTGCAGTTTTCATTTCTCTTTAAAATGTGATGAGATACCTCTAGCTTCAGATACCTCTGAAGCTGGGAAGTTCTAGCACATATTAAAGAATTTCCATACCAGCAGGGCTGGTATGTCTGTTCAAAGGTGTGGTTCCAAAAAGCACAAAGACTAAATGTGAATTTTGAATTTAACTGCTAAAGAAATTAGATATTTTCTGGTTTGTTAGGCACAAGGATGTAGCATCAATCTGAGAACAAGGCAGTTCTGAATTTAAAAATGTATCCGTAGTACTTAACAGTGAAAAGCTTACAAGACAAAGAACAGAGTGTTGTAGACATTAGAATAAAATTATGAACTAGAGGAAAGAAAAATAAATAAGGAATTTTGGAAAAAGTGACCTAAAATGACCTCACTTAATATTCACATACGTGAACATTAAATGACTGACTCCATTTATGGGCATTGGACAAGTATGTAATTCCTTGGATAATGAATAATATCGAAGTACTCATGTTTTCATTCACATAGTGACATAAATGATAACATTCATAAGCCTAATTACTGAAAAAAACCCTAGGAGAGAGATGACTGCATTCTTAGATATTTATTTTTGCCATAACAATTAATCAAACTATCTTTTGTAAATCAACTAGTCTGCTGAATCATTCATTTGACTTGAAGCACGTAAAGACAGCCTTTCTATTACAGGTAAAATATCCTATCAGAAAGTTGCATCACATTTTCCTCCTAAAGGTCCTTGTCTTCACTTGAACAGGCATGAGAAAAATCTTTTGTAGTGTTTAGACGATGAAAATCAACAAAAACTTTTATGTATTATGTACTGGCCATTGATCTTTTTTAGCATGGATTCCCCCATGATATAAATCAAAACAGCTCTGTTGAAGTCAGTGGAGCAAATGAATCAATACTGGCTAAAGGTTCTGTGCCCAGTCAGTGTTTTGTTGGGGAGATAGAAGAGGGACACTTTTCACTGTAATGTACTGAAAAACATCATGTGTCTTACTGGGTCAGGCTAAAGACTGCCCTTAGAAAAAAAAAATCACTGCCTCTTGGCTAAGCAAAAGAATCATGCAGTTCTAAGTACAAACAATAGAGCCTTTGAACTAAAGATGTGCAGGCATGAAACTGTTTATTTATAGGGAAAAATGACCCACTTCTCTAGGAACATGACCCAATTTAATCTGCTAGAAAAAAAAATTGAAAAGCTATTTGACCTAAATTTTCTGAAGCAAAAGGTGTGTGGCAAACAGGGAACTGCCCGCAGAGTTCGTGAGGCAGCATCATTCACAGGTCACTTGCTCCGTGAGTCAGTTAGGATTTTGTTTCTTTTAATAGGCTGTGATTAGAAACATTACGTAAAGAACTTCTGCAGAGCTTTGATCCATCCTGTTACTCCTTAGCATCTGTCTCAGAGAAGCAACTGCATTGTAAACACCAGTATCACTTATATAGACTCAGAGTCTCAGAACAGTCTAGCCTAACATTTGGTGATAATAAAGTACCTTTCTCCAACAGATGTGCAGAGATGGGAAGAGATCATTGAATTGTCAGATCGGAGATAATTTGGTTGAAGGGTTAATCTCACAGTAAGGTTGTCCCAAAAACTCAGCCTACAACATCACTGCCTTTACAAATGGGCAAAAAAATATAATTTGATTAGTTTGGATGATTGGAATGGTGAAAATTTCATGTTTATTTGCTCTGAGGAAATTCCTGCTCTGTTGTCCATGTAGGAATCTTTCTTGAGAATAGACCTCCTATGACTTTGGCCAATTTCCTGCCCTCTGCAGGTCCATCAATTTATTGAATCATCAGAAGCAGTCAAGGTAAAGTTGCTACAGAAGTATTTATTCATAATATTCCAGTGACAAGTCTTTCCATGTACTCCCCTCAATGTGAATAACAATGCTGCATTTTTAGAAATTGTATGAGTAGGGTGTAGTCTTCAAATCATATTGGTTATTTGTTAAAAGCCCAGATATTTCCTTTCCTCTCTTCAAATAACTCAAAAGCTGGAAAAAAAATGCTAGTTGGGTGTTTCTTCCTTTTGTCTACAGAACTGTAAAAGCCAAATGCATCACAGCTGTTTTGTAATCTTTTGCCAGCAGCATTATGATTAACTGATTAGCAGTAGAGGATAATATGGCCACACTATCACTCAAGTTCTTAGTAAAACTGACTGTATGAGCTAGCTGTAGCAAACCAAAAATGTTGAGGTTGTGACCTTCAGTCATGCTAAGGACAGTAAAATCATTTAAGGTGTGAGCTGTTCTTCATCACAGGGATTTCAATATTTACTCCCTAGCCATTTCTTCTTGTATTTGTATTGACAAGATGTGACAAATATGAAAATGAGTTAATTTTTTATTCATGTTTTTGTTCTCTATTTTGTAGATATTTGAATTGCCTCTGTTTGATACTTTGTATTGCTTCCGAGTGGGCAGCAGAAAGTCCTGTGTGAGCTTGGGAAGCAACTGAAAGGTGCTGGAAAGGAAAGTAAGACTGGAGAATAGTCTTACTGCACATGGTGATCAGAGTTAGATGGCCTTTAAAGTTTTTCATTAGGGCCCAGTAATTCTGCATTTCTTAGGAAGTTACCTTGATGCAGGTAATTATTGTGGTACTCTAAGACTTCAATTTTATCAGAGGCCTTCAGTATCTTAGTTGTGCTCACTCCAAAAAAACTGGGGCCAGACCAAGCTCAGTGTCTAACATGGACGCCTCCATCCTTCATGGGTGTTACTATTTTTTTAAACAGACTGCTTTCCATGTTATTCAGTGCACAGTTTTGAAAATGAATGTCAGCTCATAGGTTCCTCTCACATCTGTGAACTTTCATGCTTAAACTATATTTTATAGGTACTCACTGTTAGGGTTCCACGTACTGTGAGCTCTTCAGCCATCGTTCTCTTTCCTGATACTATTAGGATTTTCACTGCTGATGTAATATACAGAATCATAGTATCTTTTGTGGAAGGCCCATAATAAAATATAGCTGCATGCACAGAGCAACAACAGGTTTTCACTCAGCACAAGTCTCAATTTTCTCTGCTTTGTTTAACAGAGATTACACTGTGTGGTTCATTCAGGCCCTGAACGTGACTTCACATAAATGTATAATTGCAGTTATGTGGCGTGCAGAGGACGGGGGTCTGAGCTGGCCTTTCCAATTAGCCCTCTCCAGCTCTACCTAGGTTGTAAGACACTGATGAAAATCACACCAGTCTGTTGAGCAATCTGTGAATAAGTATCCAGCTCTTTAAAAATCAGTAGCATTGGCAGAACAGGATATTAGCTATCTCAGACACAAAAGTGGAGCAAACAACAAAATTCTCCAGGCCCAGGTGTCTACATGACACAAATAAAAAGGAGTCATGAATATCATCATATCATATTCACTTCTTTCATTTGCAAAGATTTTCAGAGACCAAATATCTTTCAGTATCCGTCCAACCTGTCTAACTGAAATTCCTGCACATTCTGATGTGATAATTATCTAGTGATATCAGTTTTGACAGTGATTTTCAACGAGCAAATAGTTAATAACAGAACAAGGTTTTTTTCAGGCTCTATAGTGAATACATGTCAGTAATCTTCACATTCCGGGCTTAACCCCCCTCAACTAAGGAAATCTCTCCAACTTTTGATTGGAATTGTTTGGTTGTTTTCTTCACAATGCACATCTTCAAGTGGAAAACCTCATGTTTGCCCTTGTACGAAGTGTGATGCTAAGCACTACTTGTATGCCACAATGACAGATTTACAGCCTTGATTACCCGTAGCTTTCCTAGTCATCAACAGTGTGCATTTGAATATGAACCTTTCACAACAGACTCATCTTATTTACAGACAGCATGTGGCTTACCATGGCCTTTTTAATCTAATGCAGGAATTTAACATTAGAAATCGAAGCTAATTAAGTAAAGATAAGAGCACTGCCTGTTGTTATACAATTGGAAATAAATAACCGAGGTTGGTGACTGAGTAATTTAGTCAATGTAGAATTGCTAAAAATGTGTTCAGTGGTTCCACTGTCAAGCACTGAGGAAAAAATAGCCTTATACTCTCAGAAAAGTTTCTTATTAAAGAAGGATTGTCAGAAGCCCCCATCTTCAAGACCTCCTGCAGGTCCATCCTGCCCTTCTCTTTCCTCCCAGCAGTTCTGCTCCAAGTGGTGCTGCCACTGTGGTTCATCCACCACCCTCACCATGTGCCTGGGATGCTCTAAAAATGCCAAGCAAACGTCTGCGTTCAGATGTTTGGTCCCAACCTTCAAAATTTACAAAAAAAATTTCCCAATCATTAATTGGAAAAAATATACCTGGATTTTTTTCAAGAAAAATTTGAAAAATTTTGCACACTGCTGCTTTCAATGTCATTGGTACTTGGTGAGAATATGCTGTCTATCTCAGGATGCTGTTACTCCTTCTCATTTACTTAGTAACTAGAAACTACGAGTGAGGAACACTTGTGAACATTCTTGAAACCAGGTATAATGTTACAACTATCAATTTCCTTCAGTATTAAGTTTATTTTAAATTAGTGTGTCTTCTTTCAAGACACTGTATTTTTTTCTAATCAAATACTTCCAGTAACTACTTTTAAAAAATTTGAATTCTGGCAGTTATTTAAAATATAGTTATTTAAAAATTATTATAAAAAGGTATTCTGCATTTTTCTTCAAAGAATAACTGTGGATTATGCAGTATTTTTCAATAAAAAGCTTACAAGTGTTATTTTTGTAATAAAATATTTCTTATGTTTATTAGCAGATGAATTCTCCCCCAAATCCTGCTTTGTAGAATTTATTTAAATGCAACTTTGTAAGTGAAGCAAGGAAGGTTGCATTTGTTTAAGAGAAAGAAATTGATTTATGCACCTACTAAGTGGTTCTGGAACAGACATTTCAGATTCAAATCTTACAGTGCTGCACAATTTGTTACAGAGCTGTGATTCAGCCCTTGGCTTGGCAGTAGGGGTGAAACAAAAAATCTGAAAAAAGGAGATCCTCCCCCTATACACGCAAAAGGCTTAAAATAAATTAACATTTATCATGTTTTCTAAATTACCTTCTTACAGAATCTAATAATCTCCTTGATAAGCACAACAGCATGAGAGTCTAATAGAGTTTATTTTCCATTGTTGCTTTTGTGTCTTATTTTTGGCCAAATCCTGGTTCCAGGCCAGGGCCTAAATAACTGATGGCTCTCATTACTGCCTAGCGTGGAGGAAGTGCAGTTGCTTCCCAGGCTGCCATCTGGGAAGAGAAATGCTGTAGAAATTACGGTAAGTCTTGTGCCCTGTTTGTTGCCCGATCTGTTTCAAACACTTTGCCCTTCTTTCTACTGAATGAAGCCATTTCCTCCATTCCTCCACTGAAAATAATCACTTGGTTTTTTACTGGCTAGTTTAATTATGCAGATTTCATCCTGCTCTTCCTTTGGGCTGCAGCCTCTCCGAACATCTGATCATCAACATCCATTCCGCAAAGGCTCTTCTTTTCCTGTGCGGAGAATGATTACCACTAACATGAGGCATCTGTTCAGGGCCGTGTACCCACACGTAGTGACTCTAAGTCAAGAGGTTTGTCCGTCACACAGTCTGTGCCGGACTCCTCATCAATGATGCAGCCATTCACCCCAAATTCAGCTTGTTCCCAGTTCATTTCCCGGAAGTACTCCTTCCAACATCTGGCTATCTTTATTTCAGAGCCTTATCCTAAGCTTTTCCTCTCCAAAATTTTTTTTTGCCAAATCTTGGTTCCAAGACAGAGCCCAAATAGTCAACAATTCTGACCATTGTTTAGGGGTGAACAAAAGGAACCCTCTCCCCAGTTTCTGTTTGGGAAGAGAGCTGCTATTTATTGGCCCAGATAATTTCCTCAGTCATTTGATGACCTTACCAATAGGTTCTGTGCTCCCCAGATTTCCCTCTCAGGGAGAAAACCATTCTCATTTTAGTTATCTTCCTCTGTTCTAGTCAGCAGTGCTGTTGTCCTGCAGTTCTGTGTGCATTTGGCAGCTCTCCCAGAATACTGGGCTGAAAGGGGAAAGAAACCGCGCTGGTTCTGTGGTTTCCAGAAGAGACCAAGACTCCTTATTACATATTTCATGCAGCTGCGCTTTCTTGGCCATCTCTCTCACTTCCCCAGCTAAATCCCAGTCTTTTTTCTCCATTAGCACATATGGATTTCTAAGATGATCAGGTCAATGACTCATTGTACACACTTGTTAGAGGGGATTATTTTGGAGGTGCTTTACATCAATGTGGTCTGGCTCAGTTCAGGTGCATTGGAATGCAGATTTACTTCTCTTGCTCTTGGAAAGAATATATACTTTATTTTATGCTTTCTTAAATATCGACAAGCTACTTTTTATGCTAAAATGTAGCTTACAGTAACCTTGCTTGAACTAATTTATCAATATACAAATTGCATACATCACTATTAAATCACTTTAAAACATGTTCACTCTCAATAAACCTGTGCTTTCCTCATGGCTCTGAAAAGAAGATTATGGAAATATTGATTTGCTCTATGTGAGTCTGTATATGTGTGTGTATATGTATATGTTGCTATATATGTGTATGCAGAGAAAATACTGATGTTTTCATATTTCATTTTTGCAAAATGTAGAAGTAGTTTTGAGGATTCACTACCAACCTTTGCCATATAATTTATAAAAACTCTTAGAACACTATTAGAATATGTATCAGATGGAGAAATGATGTAAATGCATGCACACACACACACACACACCAGACACATAATAAATAAATTATTTTTAGATAAATAACCAAAGTTTTATTTGTATTATGCAGCCCAAGGGCAAAAGAAAGATGCTGTCAAATCTGTCTATTTAAATTAAGGTAAATTTGTGGCTCTTAATAGGTTTTGGGGGAAAATGAGGCATTTTAGTACATTAACATCCATATATAAAAAGTTTGGTTTCCATACTCGTTAAAAAAAAAAAAAAAAAGAGGTTATAAGCCCACATTTCTACTGGCAAAAGTATAGATCTTACTGTAGGTTAATGAAATGTAGCTTTGGGTTTGTAGGAATATGTTCCTGTGATGCTCCCTTTCTTATTGGCATAACCACCCTGCTTGCACAAAGCGGCGTTTAGAACCCCTTTGCAGAGGTTTGGATGCACCCAGAGGATGTTAGAGGAGCCTACAGTTCTGTAAAGTCTAACAGCTGACTGCTGCTGTATCCTTCCTAATTCTATAGAAATTAGGTACCTTTCTTTACAATAATTATAAACATATGAAATCAGAAAGTTTAGAAATTGGAAGTCGGACCACACCAACTTTTATGCATTGAGAAACTGTTAATGTGACCGAGTGTCACAAGCTTTTGTGCACAGAATGAAATGGCCCTCCTCGTCCAGATGGTGCTCCCATCTCATCCCTATCTTCCAGTCTCTTCTGTGTGCAGGTGTCAGTCCGATTACATTTCCTGACACCTGATAGCTGTGTTTAGCTGTGGTTTCTAGATCACTGATTTTCCAATGGATCCAGCAAAAATAGTAGAGAAGTGAATGCAGCAATTCTAACTATAGCCAAAGTTTGCATTCTGGATGTCAGGAGCTTCTGCTTTTGGTTGGAACAGTGCTGCATTAAGCCAAACAAGAAAACAAAGAATAACAATAGCAGAGTTTCTAATAGGGAACGTGTGGCACAGGTCCCTTCTGTACCGTGAAGAAGTGACTCACCCTCATAGAATAGCCATAGTTTTTGCAGATATGGGTACTTAAGAGGGCTTTGTACCCTCTTGAATCCCTGCATTGCAATTCTGATGTTTGGGGCTGTGCAACTAGAATAAGCTTGTCAGGTTCATACCTTTTTAGTCCCTGGGGTTGAGACACACTGCCAGAATTAACTGGGAGTTTTGCGTAGCTAGTTGCCAGTCCTGAATTTATCTTGAAAGAACAATAAGAGGATGCATCTCGGTCAAAGATGCCCTATCTAATTTGGCTGATTACTATTTTCCCTGTTCCGTTGGTTAGTGTGATCAGTTCACCTCATGCCTTTTGCTAGCCTATTTTATGGTCATAGATATCTTGCTGTATCAATGCCAGGCTCACCTTTTGGTAAATGCTAAAAATCACTTCAGCATGTGGCTCTTTTATACTTCATCTTGACGGTGTGATATGACAGCACCTCAACACTGATGGAAAAAATAGAGTGAAAATGAAAAGGTGCTTCAGCACACAAATGTTTACAGCAAAGCTTCACATTGTTATTTATTTTGGGCTTTTCTGACACTGTGGCACACAGGAAGGACATCCATCTTCATTTTCAGGCTGCCATCTCTGTGTGGCTATGAACTAATATGAGTATGCGGGAGTGTAACGAAGAGTGTAGATGAACTTCTGTTGGCTACCTTGCTGCTAAGGAGTTTCCTTCATCACAAAACTGCAAATTAAGTTTTGGTTCATAAATGCCCCACTAATATCTACTGGTTAATGGATGTAGCTGTGTGTGTTAATAACCTACAAAGTATAGTACATTAATAATACATTCTTAACAGGTAAAACATTATTACAGCAGAAAGGAAACAAGTATCTTACCTTTATTTATAAGATGATAGCCTACAAGAGTTGGGAAGAAGTTCTTCTTCCATTATGTAATTGTCTAGGACCATTAGAAGGGTGAAAGGGGACTTGATTTCCACTGAAATCTCAGGTACTAGCATCTACTGGAAATATGATGACTAGATGAAGTAGCAGTCTATGCTAGGATGGAGACACCAATTATCCATAGATTTTAAGACCCAGAAGGGCCCATTATGATAATTTAGTCTGACCTCCTGTATAGCATATACCTTAGAATTTCACACAGTAACTCTTGTTCTAAGCTCCTAACACATTCCTGCACATTAGTAGAATAGTTTTAATAAAGCAGATCCTTGAGTCTTATTTTGGCATGGAACAGAAAGTGAAAATCAACAGAAGGTAAGAATACCTCAGTCCTTTCCCTGTCCAACTGAAATCAATGATAACTTCACTTTAGTACATCTTAGAAGCCGGTTAATAATTTCAGAGCACAATCCTATATTAATATTCTGAAATTCTGAGGAGTGTAGAAAGTATATGCCAAGTTTAAATGTAATTTGTTTTGAATTGATGGAGAGCATTATAGAATATTACAGCTTAGACTACCTGTAAGTGGTTCATTAGCATTCCTTGATTTTATTTCTCTAGAAATATCACCTCTAGCACCTTGGGGAGAGTTACAGCATACTTGTTTTACTCTTGGTGTGCTACTTCTGCTCTATATTTTTGCTTCTACTCTATGTTTGTGCACTGCTTGTTGGTGCTAGAGAAGGTCTTTCAGCATAACAGTGCCACCGGCCTGCAATGCTGAGAGCCACTTCAGCTAATCTGCAGGATAATTCAGATCTTCCTAAGCCTGAAGTTCTCCATGGTTTTTCTTCACTTACTCCTGTCATTGGCTTATTTCTCACCTCAGTTAGCTGACTTGCATTCATGCAGTTGAGCCTGAACAAACTTTCATACTAAAAGATGGATTTTTTTTGTTGTTTCCTTTCACGGTTTTCATCTTCTCAGTCCTTTTGTGTTCATTCTGGGGCACAGAGGTGGGGAAAGAAAAGGTGATTTGCATGACAGATTTGCAGTGTGGGCAGATGAACAACTTTTTACTGCCATACTATTTTTGCTGTTGAGTAGTGGATCTGTGTATGTTGGCTCTTCCTACGACAGCCTAAGCAACAAGAAAGATAACTGCTGTTTGTATTCCTCTCTCTCTTTTATTCTTTGTGCCACAGTCATATCTTCCATTTAGAAGAGCTAAGTTCCTCAAAAGCATTATCAAGTACATTCAATATGCTATGTGGCTTTTAAATCTTTTTAGGTGTCAAGACTAAACAAATAGAAGATTATTGTGGCTAAATGAAATTGGGTTGTAAATTTTCAGGGAAGAAGTTGTATATGTTTGTGAGGCTGGTGATGAAAAAGTAATACAAAATAAAATCCTTGGACAAGCCTGTGAATTCAATTGGAGAAAGTGTGATTAGAGTCTCATTAGACTCATTAGACTCTAGAGAACTCATTAAAAATAGCAATACTAAATCTTTGTACAAAGGGAAGATTGATCATTTACTTCAACGGTATTCAAACTTACTGGATTTTTTTCTAAAATATTTACTTGCTGAGTCACATGGCCTATGTAGAAATACTGGCATATTCAAACAACAGGCTGCTCATGATAATATCCTTCTTTATGTGCTAAGTTCAGGTCTATCCTGATACTTTGAAAATTACATAGTAAAATTAAGAAATAAATTCACAAGGTACGTTCTGTACTTTCTAGGAATTTTTAACAATGCCTAAAAATTTGGTTTTCAAAACTTAGTTTGCAAATTTTTTTTTAAAAAAAATAATATACATATATTCGTTACTTCAGACACTGTCTCTGTGCCACAGTATTATTAACCTTATCAGTAGCACCAAATCTTGCTTAAAGCAGACACCAGGAAGGCTTGCTTTTTTGTAAATCTGGTGATGGAGGAGGCCAAGTGCTCCAAAATTTCATACTTTGTGACTATGCTTCTAACCTTATTTGAGACAAGTTTTTAAATATTCTGCAGTTTAGACTTTATTGCAATGATAAAATAAGAACAAGATATAAAAAAATCAGATCGTCAGTGTAGGTGGATCAGACCAACAATGCTCAACACCTTTGAAGGACTTCACCCATAAACATTTCCGCCTTTACTTCTGTACTCATGATCTTCAGAATGAATTGCGGGAAAACAATTGAAAATCTGTTTTTTTTCCATCTATCTTAGTATTTATTTTTTCTGTGTGTTTTGCTTAGTAAGCAGTCCCAAGACCGCGATCATTTCCCCTTTGACGTTATGGTCAGTTTCATTTGTTTCTCAAGTGTTGACGTTCTGCAGGTGTTCAGATGTTTGGCGTATCAAGGAATGCACAAATTTATTTTTTTTGCACTGATTGTTTTTTATTTTAGCAGTTTGAAAAAAAAATCCCAGGATATTCATACTGTGCCTTCAAAATGTCCTTCAAAATGTGTACATTTAAAATATCTTTTTTATGTAGTTTTAAAATATCTTTTCAACTGCTGAGTAGATGAAGAGATCTCAGAAATATCCTGACCATATGACGTTAGTTGCTAATGCCAGAATAAAATATGAATTTAAAAAAGGAATAAGTATAGATTTTATTTCAATTTATTTTCCTACATCTTGGGTAGCCATCAAAGAAAATATACAAGCTAACTTGAGGAATGAGTTAGGATTTAACCTACTGCACCATTAATTCCTAACCCCTTTTCTGTGATGAAACATAGCTATCACTGAGATGCACAAGTGCAGTCTATGTCTGAGCTTTATCCAAATTTGAGCAAAATTAAAGAGATATTTGGCAGACTTGCACGTATTCTCACCAGTGATGCTCCTCTTCTCTAGCATAAAAATTTGCAGGTGTGGATGAACTCCCCTGAGTGTTATCAGGATGCAAGCAGACCTGCTGATAGCATAGTAGGGAGATATTTTTAGATGATGGAATATTTCAGGAATTCTGAATGTCCGTTGTTTTAGAAATGGGATTGCTCTTTGAAGCAGGGATACTCATCTTGCAGGCTGAGGTCCTCAGGCACCTTGCCAGAAGAATTAATCTGACCTGTCATCTATTTCCAAAGGATTTTTCCTGGGAAATGTTGAGCTCCAATGTAGGTCATGCAGCAGATAACCATGACATCTGCCTTCTCTTGATCACTGTCTGTCCTAGATCATCGCTCCATCCTTTTGCATTTTTATACATGCACAGAGGAAATGAAATGATTATGAACTGTGCCATCACTCACTGAAGAGACTAAATTCCTTTAACTGGACTAAATTTGCACAGAAGTGGAGGCCTATGTGTGATCCCTGAGAGAAGGACTTGGGAATAAGACCCAGAAGGACAAGTGTGCTTCACTGATGTCCATTAGCATATAATTACATTGCAATTTCACTGTGATTCTATTATTATTTTTAGATATTACCTTATCAGTAATTCACATAACCTTAAGGATAAAACAAACCCCAGTTGTAATTACTGTTTCTACCTAACAATTAATATACAGATATTTTGTTGTTCTAGTGCATTAGCTACATGATAATATAGCTATTTTTTTTCAGTTGCTATTTCTGATATAAGAAACTGCCAAGTAATGCAGTCACAGACTTTGTGGCTGGATTTATCTATTTTCTCATCAGTTCAGGTTCTTACTTCTGCAAATGGACATTAATATGCTATGATTGTGACTAAGAAACACAACATTTTACTGAATTTTAGTAATAATTTCCATTCATCTTTACATTCATTTTTTAATCTGTTTTGTAGCTGGGTCTGTAAATAAACATAAGCAACATGCAATATAAGAAGTAAAGAAATCAGAATTCTGCCTTAGTCCTTGTTATGTTTTCAGAAGAGAATGAAATGAAAAAATAAGAATTTGTAAAACTGTAGCCTCTTTCTGGATTTAACTCAGAAGCATATAAAAACAGGATGTGGCTACTATTTAGAACTATAAATAAGAAGTCTAATTCCCAGTAGTTCTTACATCCTAATTCCTCAGCAATTAGTGTGTGTGTATTATGGAATGTATTTGGTTAAAAGGGGAAAAAAACAACAACAAAAAAAAAAAAAAAAAAAAAAAAAAACCACAACCACACAGCCAGACTCTTCTCTAGCAGAAGAGAAGGAGCACCTAAAAAATAACATTTAAAAAAGAAGCAGGCTTAGGATTCAGATATCATTAAGCTAATGCTTTCAGAGAAACAGAATTATGATCCAAATAATTTCCTATTTTGTCCTCACTCTTGTGATCTGGGAGTAGGGTTAGTTCCCAAAAGGAAATACCAGTCTGTTGAGACAATTAAACTGAGGACAGCCTGTGTGAATATTGTGGATACTTCAAGACTTTCCTACAAGTCTGACCCTGCTGACACATGGTCCATCTTCCAGTGATTCTTCTCACTCTGAAATGAAATTGTCAAACCCATGATGAACCGAAGGAGCATTGGGCTTCTTGAATGATGAGGGAGGTATCTTTATTTTTCTTTTTTTTTTTTTCACTTTTTCTTCTCCAGCACTGGGAAAAGCCATCTTCTATGTGCCTGAATTATCCACATATTTACTCTGAAAACTCATTGTGAGGGTAGCAGATGGCTGGGGGCCTTAAACTGCCTGGTATGAGAGTTTTATGAGAGTTTTATGAAAGGCCAGACATGGCCAGAACTCCCTTTGGATAAATGTAATCATATTAAAAAGAAAGACAGTATTGGAAAACAGAGAAGGGGGATACAGCATAGGTACATCCTGATGGAAACAACAAAAATATATCAATTCTTTGAAACTGGTTAGTGTAAGAATATGGGAAAATGTGGGAAGGTATCTGCATTACATGATCTAAAAAAATCAGAATTACCACAAACTGTAACTTAATTTTGTTTTTAAGCTATGTTGTTTTAATAATAATAATAAAAAATGAGAAGAGAAGGAAATAAAAAGATGCACAGGGATTTAAAATAGATTTTTTCCAGCATTTTATTCAAAGGCAATTTCCTTTTAATTTAATTGCACTTTGAAATCTAAAACTTTGCTAATAATTTAACATCCATATTCAAGCTACATGGTTCACCTTGTGTTGGGAAAAGGTGAATTTTAAATCAAGTAGTGTATTGTAAAATATCCTCATTTATTTAATGTGTTTTTATCTCTTATGATCGTATCATCCCTGATTCAATTAACTCAATGGTGACTCCTGGGTTTTCTTCAGATTTACTGCAGTAGGGTTTTTCTTTCTGGCATATCTGATATGCAGAGGAGTTACCTCCTGTCATTTCATTCAGAGACGGATGGAAATGCTAATTTTCTAGGGAGGAAATCTTTGTCTGCAGTTTTATTAGTAATATGACTCCAAATTATCTTACAGGTGTTTTTCACTGGTGAGGTTAGACTTCATCTCAATCTGATAAGGCATTCCTAATAAGGGGAAATTAGGCCAGTACTCACTGAAAGAATAAAGTGCCATATGTCTTGACTTTTCACAGTGATCATTAAATCCCGGGAGGGTATGTACACAGTGGGTTCAATTCTGAGGAAAACAAAGAAGGGCTTCATGAAGCAGTTACAGTTTTCTAACAAACAGCTAATTAGGATCAAGATATTAGGTACTCTGATTAATACAGCAAGAGAAAGAATATGTCTGTAAGCAGCACACTCTGCAAACTGATCCTTCTTCAGTCTTGATAGTCTGTTTTTATGCATGAGCATAGCCAAACAGGATCTGAGCTGATATATTCAGAAATCCTTGTAAATCGGTGAGTTATATAAAAAAGTGAATTATGCTTCCATGCCACTTAATAATATCCCTATCTTGATCAACATTTTAAAAAGAATTCTTTTGTTTATGTGTATGTGTGTGTGTGTTTGCACATGTGGATTAAAGTCTTCTAAGAGTCACAGACGTTATTTATGAACATTTGCTGAAGTTTTTGCTCACTTTTGAAGTACTTTTATTTTGTAACGCCCTTAGGAGCTAAAGAACTGATTGACTCAGACTCTGTGAACTAGTCTGAGGTGAATTATGGTTTCGATCACTTGAAGAAATTATAATATTTTCTCAGAGACCAGACCTTAGTTTTCTTTGTTGTAGTTCAATAAAAGAGTGAAGCCTTTGAAAAGTGACATTAACGTATTGTGGGTGAAATTTTATACATGTTAAATGTTTGAGCTAGTGGTACTCAGACAAGCACAGAAGTCTTGCTACTGTTCCTTGCAGGAATGATTTTGGTTTAAGTAGTACTGGATTATATTTCTGGAGCCAACGTTCTCATAATTATGAATGCATGAAACCTAGAAGAAAACTAGCTTTTTGTGGGTTTTGTGGATGACCAATACCTGGACTGACAGTTGAAAATCTCAGGGTGGATTAAGAACATTTTTAAAGTTTTTGTTCTTAGATTAATTTTGGTTTAAAACCTGGGAGAGAAAAGTATTCTAAAAGGGACTGGGCAACTCTGTTAAAAATTAGGCTAGCCTCCAGAGTGTTTATGGAATAAAAACGAAGCAATATGGCTCATGTTCCCTAAGCTTTTTGAGAAAATTTCTCCTGAGAAACCACATTTCACTATTTTATGCATTCCAATTTCTATATCACAAGCAGTTCAGACATCCATTAATGCTTATAATTTAAATATAAAGGAATAAAACACCTCATTTACACCTTATATTTTTATAATAATGAAGTTATACAATATATAGGCATTGTGGTACATGGTACAGTTAAAGATGTAAAATTTCTACCAGGTTTTAATGATGCATAGGTTTGAGAGCAGATACTGCTGCCCCTTAGTGGCCTGCCTACGAAGCAGAGACTCCCCACTGCCAGATGGCTCCTCCTTGTCACGGGTCGCGTTTAGCCCATGTGTTTATAACATTTGTAACATTTTTACATTTTACAGTTTTATTTTAAATGAACGATTAGAACTCTGTGATCTCTGAAATGCAATTTGTTTTTGCTCTTTATGTTGACTATTGCAAAATGGCACTACATTTCCATCACAAAACACTATCTAATGGAGTAGACAGAATATGAAAATATATTTTCGTAGGTAAGTTCTATTCTGCTTAGCTCTCTAATGCAGCAAAAAACAGTACATTGTAGAAGAAATGTGAATACAGTTAAATGTAAAAACCCTACAACACCGGGAGTATTTGTCCTCTTCAAATTGCAGTGTAGCACAAAGATGGCAAAATGTTCTATAAATATAACTTAAGAAAAAGGTAAACATAAGTTGTAAAAGTCACTTATGGGGTAAAATTTACTAACAATATATTAAAAAAACAAATGTGTGATAGAAAATATTCAATAAGCTGTGTATAACACACCTTTTGTAAGGCTGAGGGCTAATGCATGTGCTTAAATTGAGAACAAATTAATCGAAAGCTTTGGAAAACATAGTAGTTACCTGAGAGAACTATATGTTTTGTTAGTTCTTGGATGTTCTTTTTGGTAGACCTTTTTAGAAGCTTAAAAATAAACTATATTTTTAAATGATGATGCTGTTTATATTTGATTTAAGAAAACATTATTCAAAGAGCTTTATTAATTAAAACAATGGTAATTTCTACTTAGCTATTTAGGTCTATTTAGCTCTAGGGACAAATTAAAGCTTCAGTCTATAGTTTCCAGGAAGGTCAAACATATCTGACAGTCAGTATCATATATTGTGCCCTGAAGTAATGTCCACATTTTGAAAGTGTACTGGTTGCAGTGAGGATCTGCACAAATAGCTTGATTTTAAGAGGTTCTGCATTCCTAGCACCTTTGAAGAATCAGGCAGTTTACTGAGGTTTTTGACATGCAAGTTTTTAATTTTCAATTTTAAAAATTGAGGATTTTTTTACACTGAGCACGAGTCCCTGAATGAGAGGTTAAATATGGAGAACATCAGTCCAGGAAAACAAGAAGTCTGGATTTGACTACGGAGCTCTGTCTGTAGTTCATTCCTGGCATTATCTTTTGAGAACTTCAGCAACTGCATTGGTTATATTTGGTTCAGAGGTCCACTCATCACTTTTCTGAGGCTACGTTAAATGTCTTCAGCAAAGAAAGAAACAATTTGGAGGTTGCTCTATTACAGTACAATACATTAGCACTTGACAGTCTGGACTAAATTTAAGATTGTTTGGTAGTAAGGGAGAAAATACTAAAGCTTGAAGACAAATTCACATTTTATGTGCTCAAGTAGATGAACCTGTAAAGCGAAAAAATACTTCCAGCACTGCAGGAACCTGCAGATTCTTGAGAGAAACTGTAGATAAAAATTTGCAGTTCTCTTAAATTTTCCAAGCTTCCAGGCTGTGGGAAACTACACAGTTATCTCTTAGTGAATAAAGACCTTTTTCACACTGTCTAGAAAACAGCAATGCTGCAAAGCAGAGATTATTTACATACTGGAGAATTTCAGCCTGACAATTACAGTGCCAGAGAGATAAAAAGACGTGGCAGGAGATTTACTGCTTTAAACAGTCATCACACTGTATGGTTGAAAATTTTATGAACACCGACGGGATTACTAAATTCCAGAAGCTGCTTGCAGTTGTACCAAGGCTGTCGCGCAGAACTTGGTATGTTCACCATGCTGTCTGTTCACCCTCTACGGCACAGTGTTAGATGAACTTTCTCTGACTGTGAGCAATTTGGGTACTTTGGAACATACTGATGTGAGCCCCGACTTCTGTCATTGATTTGAACTTAATCTGCATGTTGCATCTTTATTGTATTGCCATGATTCATTTAAAAGCAAATGCTCTTGAGCATGGCTGGCTGGCTTTCACGATAGGGTGGGCAGGCAGAAAAGGAAAACACTTCAATGCAGGTTGTTTTTGGCGTATGTCTGGAAGGGAAAATGGCTAAAAACATTAGTCTCCCTGCTATTCAGAGTTTTGACTGCTTTAGCTAGGGGGGCTGGATTCATGATCCATTTACTGCTTCCTGTCCAGCATCTACTTGGTGCATTATGTTCCACGTCTCTTTCCATTAGCTGAGCCCTATATGATGTCAATTGAGAAGAGCAGTAACCGTACGTTATAAAATCCATGTAATGGTATGACAATGGCAGTGTTATAGTGGCCTTTTACTTTGTTCCAATGTACATTTTACCATTATATTTCATGCCTGCAGCTCAGCTGCAGTGAGAGAAGAGGGTTCAGCTATGGCCCAGCTGGAGTTTTAAATTTTTTCCCTGGAACATTACATAAGGGAGTACTTGATAAATGGAAAACTCAGATATTCCTCTGCGTTTACCAAATGTAGGACAGTAATTTCAGTAACAGACCCAACAACATCATAGATAAGTCCCTTTGAAAAAAAAAAGGCAAAAATATCTTACTAAAGTAGAAATTTTGTATCATTGGAATGTGTTTATTCTTTAACTCTCATGTTACAAAAAAAGCATTTCTGATGATAGTAAATTAATAACCAAGAAAATGAAACCAAAACTCTTCCTAAGAGACATGGTTACAATTAGATGTGGAAAGTAATTAACATAATGTGATTTTGGAGAGAGGACAAGAAAGAAGGCAATCTTTCTTTTGCTAAGAACTGGGTGCTCATTTAAAGAACTGGACAGTGTTTAGATTGAGAAATTATCAAAATCAGAATCACAGCAGCTGTTCAATTCATTGCATATTATTTTATATTCACATTTATGTAATTATGCATATATATATAACATATATTTGTTATGCTTACTAAGAAAGCAGTCACTGAGTGACTTTACAGCTGCTTTCACTGCAAAAGATACAGCTAAATCCAAAAGAGCAGAAAGAATAATTTCGACCAAATCTGCAAGTCTTTCGGTAGCGTATGCCTACACTATGCCTCATTTCTGTGCAGAGCTCCATATTCTCATTAAAATTTCCTCCTTTTGTGGATTTTGCTTTACTGATAACTCACTAAAGATTTACACGATTATAGCGAACCTGTTCTGCTGCTCCCGTCTTCTCGGTTCATAGGATGGCATGTTTCAGTATCTCTGCAGGTCGTTCTTCACTGCCGTCCCAAGTCCCTAATTGTTTATACAAATAAGGCTGTGACTCTTTATATCTTGATTAGAGCTCATGCGAGTCATATGAGCAGCTGACATAATTCTGCACAGTCATATGGATTATTAGCCTCCGAGCTTGTCATCAGAGAAGAGCTGCGCTTAGGCCAATCTCCTTAGCTATTATCTTATGATATAAGTAATCCAGGAGCAGATTATTACAAAAACAAACTTGATACCAGAAAAGATCATGGATGTCCAATGAAAAGGTTTAAAATGCAGACAAGGAATGAACTATACTAGGGTATACTGAATCCATGAAGATCCTGAAAACTGCTGAATTGCTACTGCTATTGGACCCTAAAAGGACCCTAAAGAGTGCTTTTTTTTTTTTTTTTTTTTCAGAGAACGGAGTCACATCACATTATCTAAAACTTCAGTTAACAGAGGTTATACGTTTATCCCTTCCAGCTTTTTCTTGTGTCTTTCTTAACTGTACGGTATTTTATAAAAGTAGTGGACAAATGAAGATTTAAGAACAGTTAGCTGTCTAGTTGCCATGGTTACCAGCAGTAATCGACGCTGATTGCTGAATACGGTAAAATAGAAACAGAACGTACCATTCTAAAGAGGGTACATCTAGAATATGTAAAAGTAAATTAATAGCGAAGAAAAAAACCACAATTTTAGACTAAGTTTCCTACTTAATACAGTTTGGTGCACAAAGCATATTTTTTGGATGGTAGGGTGGTTAAAGAGTACTTTCGTCTTTCAGCAGAGTTTTTAAATAACTTATCGCTTCAGTTCTGAAGAGGAAGAGCGTGTGTGTGTGTGTGTGTGCGTGTGTGTGTGTGTGTGAATGTGCAGACATGAATTTCTGTTGTAGGATAGCAGACAAATAGTGTCCTTTATTCCAGATACTCATAATAGCCTACAATTTCATCTATGCTGTGTGTGGCAAAATGATTTAGATATTATTCTAGATTACAGACAATTTACAAAGTCGGGTTATCTGTTTTCCAGAGTTCTACCCCATGCTGTTTTTTAGATGAAACACTTAAGTAGCATCTGTTACTTAAGTATGACAGGAGCAAACAAATTTATGTTTCCATACATAATAAATCTGAGTATCAAAAGCACTAAATTTGGGGGTTTGAGCAACTAGAACACAGCATGTCCCTGAATTTTCATAAAAACACTTTGCTTTACTGTTTCTTTTTTCTTTAATAGTTGGGAGAATCTGACAGAAAGCTAATTCTTTTTTATATCCTTTATTCTGGAATGTTTATTTAACCCTTAGGTTTATGCACAGTGAACCAAACTAGAGTTGATCTTGCTTTGAGACAGAGAGAGGGACTGGCAGGATTTCTCTATGATTTTATTCCATTTAAAAAGTTTTTTAAAGAGACAATCATCCCCTGAGCCAGGACATAGGAACTAGTATGATTCTTCTGGTACCTGGTTGGTGCCGAAGGTGGATTTCTATAGTGCTGTAGATTTTTTTAACTGTTAATTTCTTTGCAGTACTTACTGGCTACATAGAAATAATATTAGGTTCAATGACTTCCACAGAGGAAATTGAAGCAGTTATTCTAAGCATGTGTGACTGAATTTAGACATTTAAAGGCATCATTTCCACAAAAGCTAAGCTCCCAGTAAGATAAAAAGCTGAATTTTTAAAACAAGTGACCATACTGGCTACTGGAGACTTTTGAAAATCTGCTTTCTTAGCTGCCCCAAATCAGGCTACCTCATTACCAGATGTAGGAGCTAAAAACTCAGTCCTGTTAATCCAAAAGCAAAATCTGATTTTGTATTGAACTGCCTCAGTTTCTCATGATAACACATGTACTTAGTTGGCAGTCAGTTAAGAAAGTATTCTTGGTATCATACTCATCAAGAAGAGAATTCAGTTCTAGATCTAGAACAGAGGAAGAAAGAATAGTCAGTGAACAACAGCCATTCAAAACCAAAAACCAACCTGGATATCATGCAATGTTAGTAAAAAGGAAAGATTTCAGTAAAGATGATGACTTTCGCATGATATTCCAGTGAAATAATTATGAGCAATTAAAACTAAGAATTACCATGACAGTGAATAAGAAATAACTATCTTTAAGGCACCTTTATGGTAACTGCCTTGGCTCATGCTAGCAAGCATTTCCTTACGTTCCTAGCGAGATTGAATCAGGAGCCCCTATGTCAGTTGTGATCATACAGCCTTCCCAAGCTGCAGGACTGAATGTCTTCACTTTCTCATTTTTGGCTTTCTGTAGCATTCCTGTAGTTCTTACAACTCAGCTGAACCCTATGCACATATTTGATTCTGCAATAGCATTAAGTAGAAGCCACCACTGTGAAGTATAGTGACCCCTCTCAGATTGGGTTTAAAAAAGTAGCTTTGGAAGTTAGGGGAAGGAGTGGCCAGATTGGTTTTGCCTGTACACCAGCCTAGTGATGGCTTTCAGAGCACAGAAGCCACCTCTCACCTGGTGCTCATGAATCATTTAGGTAAGTAAATGCAAGTTTCTCTGTGCTTTCCACAGCAACTTATCCTAGATAAGTGTCATTTAAAGGAAAAAGGTAAGGAGAGGAGTGAGAGTTTTCTTGGAAAATAGGAAGAGGGGGCTCTTCTAAGTTTGTTTCTTGCAAAGTAAGGACCTACTTTAGCTCCTGGTGTTAAAGAATGAAGATGACGGCCCTTTATCCTCTTCTTATCTTTCCATCCCATTTTCCCTTTGGTGTTTTCTGTGTCAGTGTACTATTCCTCCTGTCATCCAGGACTGGCAACAGGATAGATTTCCTCTGAGTGGCTATGGAGTTGGGACGTGCCTGAAGACTGCATCCAAGCCCAGGAACTTGGGATTACTCCTGACTGTAATAATATCAGAAGAGCTTCACCACTTTAAAAGTGTGCAATGACTCACCTTGAAGAAATGAGATGAGCTGGCTTCAGATGTTAGGCACTAATGTAGAGTGAAGACTGGAGAACATGCTGCACTGGAGTGGGAAGCTGTGTGAGAAACCATCCCTATTCTGCTGCCACTGCTTCCACCAGTCCCCTCAGGTGTGGCTATGCTGTCATTGTAAAAGTGATTGCAATGTCTGCAGTGTTGTGAAAATGTACATTAACTAGGTTTAGACCTGGCAAACATACCCCAGAAGTGGTGTAAATAAGCTTAGCGTTCTGTGTATCTGATCGAGGATGTTAGTAATAGCTCATGTGCTGAAGCAGAGGTGACTAGCTGCTGTGACAGCTGCATAGACAGATCCTCATCTCTTAAAAGGGCTATGGAGTTCAGAGTCTTATTCTGAAGTTGTATATGTGTTGTTTTTTTTTCTCTCTCTGTTTTTATAATGCATGTACCAGCTTTTTTTTCTTTCTTTCTTTCTTTCTTTCTTTCTTTTTTTTTTTTTTTTTTTTTCACTGCTATGCTGTGGTAAAATTACATTTCTGTATTGTGCGGCCCCATCATATAACTAGAATATTATATTGTTTTTTAAAAAAGAAAATGCTACCCCTGCTGGTAGGTAAATCTGTAGGGAGCATCCTGTGGCAGTGACAGTTTCACTCCAGATAACAAAGCATTATCCACAGGTTTAATTTTATTATTGCTTTTAGTTTTCTGCCAAGGATGCCTAATAAGGAAGGTCAAAGTATCATCAAAGCATAGATAGATTTTTTGCTGAATGACATAAAACTGTCAGAGATGCTGAGCTTTGATGTTCCATTAAGTGATCGATGTAGATTACTGACTTTTGGCTAAATGCTGCTCAACTCTATAAGGTCAATATTTGTTAGTTCATTGGTAGAATAATTAATCAATCAATACAGGATGCTTGAAGTCAGGGAAAAAATATTGCCAAGCCTGTATGTCTGGCATTAGTAACTAACATTATTTCACAACATCTTTTGAGTGTTATTAACTCCCTATGTGCAGAATTTATTTGTGACCATTACATTTCTAGTGGAAGGAAGAAAAAAAAATAATAATCCAAGTGAAGAGCACTTCTTGTAACCTTGAGCTCCTGGAAGGAAAAACCTCTAACAGGCAGAGTGCATCATCATTAGTTCTTCCCTTTCACATCATCACACTCAGCTTGGGAAATAATTACATGCAATTTTTCTATTTTACAGTTGGGCCACATGACACAATGTTCTTTCTTCAAAGCTGCTATCCCAGTTCTCCCATTTTGTCTCTTATTGTAGTCTATAGCATTGCCAGTAGCCTCTCAAATGTCTCCACCGGCAGCTTTTACAGCACTGCATGTACAGTGCCTTGCACAACGAGGCTCTGAATTGTCAGCTGGGACTTTTAGACCACAGACTCCTGTCATCTCATTAGAATTAATACTCTAATGCACCTTACATTGCTTTCAACTTGCATGCAAAAAGCGTGTATAAATTTCTTGCCTAGAAAGCTTATATGAGCACTTTTCCACTCACTTCACATGTCCAGGCTGCTTTCAGACTGTGAGGAATGAAAGGAAGTCATCCTTCCAAGAGGATTACAAAAGGACGTGATTGTAATGGAGGATTTCGAATAAGTCTAAAAACAAAACCCTTCCTTATGTATTTTATAGTTTTGCATGCACAAATGACATCTTTTCATGGTAAGTTTCTGCAGTCTCAAGCACAGTAAGACCTTGATCTGTGTATGAGAGTATAAAAATAATAAATCATGATAAAATAGTACTTTTAAAATGATCACATATAACTGATGGTTGTATTGAATAACGCAATCCAAATGTGTTCTTGAAAATTAAAGAAATGCCACACTGGATGTTTGAAGAATAAGTAGCTGACTGCTATGGCAAAGCTCCCTAAGGAAGGAAGTAAACACCCTTTTCTTTGTATTTTTCTTCTTACCAAGTGTAAATTCAGTATCAAAATTAACCAAAAGAAGAGGAAAAGAAGGCAATTCCAATACAGATGTGAGCTTTCCTAAGATCATTCACATAGGACTTGATTAAAAAGTTGGGGAAAAACAGTGTCATAGTATTTCAGTGGTGACAGACACAGTTGTATTATGAACTCCGTGGCAGCTGGCTTGCAAATACTAGACTTAGATAAGGGCATCTCCCTTTGGAGATGACTTTGATTTTTCAGGTAGGCCACACAGTGATTTATGCAGCATAGACAGATGCTACAGAGGAGAGACTGAGTACTAGTATACTGCAGTCCTTTCCTTGCCACATGACACTGGGGACACATCATTCAGAGCAACAGGGGGCATACTTAGTATCACGGGGATAGAAAATACCTTTTGTACCCTATTTCTCCTGTCAACAACGGGAAAGGCTTTCCATTTTACCAATGGAGAAGCAATGGATAGAGAGCCTACAAATCTTGAATTTGTAGGACATGGCAGGATAGGAAACTGCACTCAGATTTACTAAACCATAGGTATATTTTGAATCAAGTCAAAATATATAAGGCTCTTAGTACTTTACTAAAATTACTAGAAGTTTGATATACTTCTAGGAGTCTGATTCAAAGCATATTTCAGTCATGTTCCTCTCATTTTCTTGTCGTCACCTCAAAGCCATGGAATTGTGAGACCTTGTTAATTGTTAAGTGTATATATGTGTGTGCATGTGTGTACATACATAAATAAATATATATATTTATATATATATCTTTATATCTTCTTTAACAGGGATTTTATTATGGAAATATTTGCTTGTGATTTACCATGATGTAGCTCAGAAAAGACAGACTCGGAGATCTTCTGGCATGTTATTGATTAGTTTGAAGGTTATGTAAAGTCAATTTAAGAATTAGAAGAATTAAAAACAGAAAATTCTCTAAAATTCTCTAACATAACCTCTCCAACAAAGGAAACAAGTTCTGCAGTTTGACTTTTCAATATATTATCTCAGCATAATTTTTATGGATGTTACTGTTGAAGAGTGTACTTCTCCTCAAATCCTGTACTAACATTAGAGATCCATTTGCCTTGCTCTGTCATCTACTCATTCAGGTTGAGATGACTCAAGGTGTCAGTCAGAACTTTACAGATGGGAAAAAGCACTTCAGTGAAGTTTCCTGTGTACCATGTTTCACTGGACTGTGTTGGGTTACTGTGCCTCAAATCATTGTATCACATCACAACTAACATGTCATGACAGAAATAAGTGAGTGAGGACGTGAGGTTCCACAACACTTAACTCTAGCAAATGTGTACAAACCAGAACATCGGATGGCATTGAAACAGACATTGTGCCTCAATAACTATAATTTTGTTTTCACTAAGGGTGAAACAGCGGTTCTAGGATTTTTACTTTGATTAAAAAAAAAAATCATGATCCAAACTGTGGTACCAAGCACATACCAGCAGAGGAAACACTCCTCTGTTTGAGCAACAGTTCCTCTGAATATCAGAAGCCTGAATAGCAGTTTTCTTCCTTTATATGGGACTGCAAAAAACATCTCCAAGCTTATGTGTTACTGTCATTAGTCTCGCTATTGTACCTCATCAGGATGCAAGTATCTCTGTGCTGGCTGCTGTACAGATATACAGGAAGATATATTCTCTGATTCAAGATAAGTAGTTTGACATTTAAGAATGTTAGTTTTCCTGAAAGACCCAAACAGCTGTTTTCTCTGGGAATCAATAAAAAAGAATCTGAGCTTCAATCAGGGTGTAAGTTACAACGTAACAGTCTCTTTATCATCAGAAGATGCTGAAGAGCTTTTAAAGGAGGTAACATTATTGTCTCAGTTTTATAGACAAGGAGAAGAGCAATAAATTGATCTGCTCAAAATGACCCAAGAGATGAATGGCCAAAGCTGGACCACAGGTATTGCCATTGGAGCAGTAAATAAATGCTACTTTGTCTGCTCTGTGGGGTGCATATTCTGTGGCTGCTGATGAAGATTTCCAAGGAATAACAACATACCCAACAGGTACTCAAATGCACCTGGAGTACAAGCATGCTTAAAAACTAGCTGGCTGTAATCTCCTTTAGAAAATGTTTTCAAGGAAAGTAATTCTTCAAAACAGTTATGGTAATTAAGCTCTTGCCTTTTAAGATTTTTAACAACTGGAAGTTATCAGTTTCTGAGGAATTTTGTGCAGATAAAATTATTGACATCAGTGGTTTTCTCAGCTTTTTTACCACCCTTTTATTGAAAATTTTTATTCAGAAGTGAATACAAACTTTTGTTCTCTAGGAATATTAGCCCAAAACAATTTTTTATGACAGTGAGATTAAAAGTATATATAAAAAAGTTAAATCCAAGCCAAAAAAGAGATATATTCAATCATTTCCTACTTACCCATCTTTTTATTCCCTATGTTTGGCTGCAATGAAAAATAGTTACAGGGTTTGTCAGTATTAAACCTATGTGTTTTGTCCTAAGACCTGTCAGGCTGAGTAGCATTTCATATGAAACTGCAAAACTAGCAATTGTTAGGAAGGGTTCTTACAAACAGCAGTAGCAAATGTCTCAAGAATGTAATCCTTTAACATGTTAAATCCTTTAACGTTATTTAACATGTTAAAGGATCCTGATAGCATTTTTCACATGAGTTTATACACAGATGCAGCTTGATACTGAGATGGAATAACTGTTTTGAAAGCAGGAAGCTTAGCAGGTAGGTTTTTTAAGCCAGATAGGTTGCCAATATGAAGGGGCTGGAATAGCAACCAATGTAGTAGATATAATTATTTTCTGGATTAGAGAATCATACAGTGCTGTGAAATTTTTTTTGCAGAATGAAGTTTGTCAGGATTAGAGATTCGGAGGTTATGTATGTGTAAATGCTATTTCTCAGTACCTTAATCTATATTTTTATATATTTCAAACAGGTAGATATAGAAGAAAGGTTTGTATGAAACCTGATGGCATACATGTTTGCTAATATCTATTATACATAATAAAGAAATGCTGCAACAATGAAGTAGTAGGCAACATCTAGATTATGGATTCTGATAGGAAGCACTAAACATAAAAGTGTTGTTCTCCTTTGACTGCCTGGGGGCTGTCTTAAGTGCTAAGCTTTTGATCATAGTGACAGTTTTAAACCCCTTAAGAAAACTAGAACTGAGAATAAAAAAGCTGACAGCTGTGGTTCACCTCTCTGTCTCTCTTTGCCTTCCTATTATCCTAAACCCTTGAAGATCTCTGGAGAGAGATACGGCTATACTGCACATATGATGAAACAGCACTCATCACGTGTCCCCTGCAAGTGAACTATATGTCCTTTTTACTTCTGTCAGGTTACTGTGACTACTAAAAACCATGACCCTCAAGATATGAACACAGGATACTCAAAGAGCTAGGATGCTGCAAGTTTGTAATATATTTTGTATCCGTTTGTCTGCATGAATTCTGAATTTCAGTCGGTATTGAGTGGATATCAGACCCCAAGTAGCTTGTGGTTTATGCAAATTAAGCTGTGAAACCAACTCAGCTATCTGAAAAAAGGCCTTGATAGGAGCAGGGTAAGTTTAAAAAAACAGAATAAATAAAAAATCAATTTGTAGTATAATAATTATTACATAATTAAAAAGTTTCATGAGGTATTTGGCCAAAGAATGAAAGCAGATAAAATCTGATCATGTTAGATTAATAGTAAGTCTGTCCTAGCTGTAGATGCTGTTGTGTAATTATGGCAGTCATAATCATTCTAGAAAAAAAAACACAAATCCCTAGGTGTAGAAACGCATACACTCAGAATTTATATGCAAATGCAAAAGCAGATTTTTACAAATGCAGATATGTGCTTGCAAATTGTGCAGATATAGCTGGAGAAATCTGTTCCAAGAAGAGCTAGTAATAGCTACTGTAATATAAGATATTGAAGTCTTTTATGGAAACTCTAATGCCGTCTGTACAAATTCTTTATCACGGTCAGTATAGCTAACAGCTACATGGGGAATTGTACACATGGTAGATGAGCCATTCCACTGATGGCCTTGAAGGACATTGTAATGATCTATTGTCCTCAATCATCAATTCTGTGGCTCCAAAATTCTCTTTCCTATATACCACTTATAAAGTCATCAAAGTTTACAGATGATGATGAGTAATCGCACGTTTGGAAGCGCCACTAGCAGAAATTACACTCCAGTTAAGAAACTTTTCAAATTCCTGTACAGTAGGTGCAGTGGAAGTAAAAACGAAGAAAAAGTCTTTACTACAGCATTTGGTAAATCTGCTTCAGTGGAATTCTAATATTTCTAGCTGGCAGACTGATAAATTGTTGCAGGTCCACCTAAAACAAGTTAGATTTCTCTTGCTAGTAGGAAAATTTTCTGTTGAATTCAGGGATGAGATCAGAATCGGACAGAGCCAACCATGCAGTTGTAGATGAAATGCACTGTCTTACTTGGTTAGGCTTAGGCTAACATTATCCGCTGAGTTTCTAAAGACAATAACAGAGCTTCGTCCAGTGGTCTCTGAATACTTCTGTGAGTACTGGATGTGACATTAGGCTATCACACTAAAACAATCCCCAAAAAATCTCCCTGAAAAACATTCAGTTCAGTCTGAAATACATACATTTTTGTCAAAATAAAATAAAAATATCGCAATATATAAAGATATTTTGCAGTTTATAGAGTATGAGATACTACATATAGTGTCATGTGTAGCGTGCCTGATACACTGGATTTTCTCTACATGAATCTGTGTTTCTTTGGGTGTCTGCAAGACAGATATGGGAGTGCTCCTCAAGAAGGGCAAGAATATACTGGTTTGTTAAAGTCCTGTACTGCTGATGCCCTTGTGTGTTTTGGTTGGGATGATTTCTGCTTGGATTTATGCACACAATACCAAGAATAGTAAATAAGCTCAGTTAACAGTGACATAATGGGCAATATAAATATGCTCCGGATTTCCTAGAACAATGTTATATGGGACATTCTCAGTGTGTATTTTGCAGCCAAAAGCCTTCTAAGGTTGAAAAACTTAATAAACAGGTCATTAGTAGAGGAGGAACACTTCAACACTCTACATAGTCCAAGTAAGCTTTAAAGTCCTAAATTGCTTTGTAACTTCCTTTCTAGGAAGTAAGCCTAGTTTTGCAAAGGGCTGTGTATGTGCTTTGCTCAATCCTCGTACTTCACTGAACTCAAACTATGGATCTGTTGCATCAAATGTGTCAAATTTGTCACCATATAATTATCTTCTAAAAGATACGGGGTCACAATCTTCTTCGTCATATTTGATGATGTTGATAAAACACGATCAACTCTTTAATTACATTAGTAATCTCAGTCTCAGAAATTACGTCAAGCAATATGACTCATTCTAGATTATCACAGTTCAGTAATTGCATTCCCTAGTTTCAAACCAATCTGATTGCATATACAAATTTTAAACTTGGATATGAGTTTGAATTTGGAGCTCAGCTGAGCTTGTCCTAAACATAGAACAAGTACATCATGAAAGTCAAATAGCTGCTGCCTAATTGTGGAGAATATCTGAATCAGGATCTGGTTTCAGAGTTGAGATCTATTATACAGCATAGAAAATTGATTTTAGTGAAGTCCCTTCAGGACTGCCTTTACAATGTGTTGATAAAAACTGAAAATGCCATTTTCCATTTCTGACACATAACATCTTCATTAAAGGATAGCATTCAAGCAGTTATTGTGTATAAAAATGATATAGGACGATATTTATTTATATAGGAAAGTTTTTATTTATTTATTATATCCTGTTTCTATTGTCCTGATGCCTCAGTTAGAGTCGCCAAGAGTCTCTGATGTTGCTGATGTTTTCCTCATTGCATTTGTAAGGGATGACAACTTTAATAGGCTGCTTAGTCTTCTGTAATATTCCAGATTAAAATTTTATTGCATTTCATTTGATTCTTAGTTTACTAGTTCTCATTTTCAGTGTTAGATTAAAGAGAAGGCAGAAGTAATGAATAAGAGATACTAATAATTCATAAACGGTGGTAATATTTCTTTCATTTAGTCTCTTGCTACTGAAAGAAAAGCTATTTTTTTCAGAAACATTTCATTCAAACAAGCCAATTTTCATCAAAAACTTTAAATAAAATTAACAAATAAATATGAGTCTCATCTACTAAAATAAATTTTCAATTGCTCAGTTATTAGAAGAATGTATTCAGTGTATTTACATGGTCTATCTTCTAAAAACATCCATCTCACTAAAAAATGTTTCTGTTTTGGTGAAATTTTCAGTGTCTAACCCAACAATGTATTTATATGACAGCAAACCAAATAGTTGAGTAGAAACCCGTCAATTGTGAGCAATGTGCTGATAAAAACAAAACAATGAGAAATCGTCTGCTGAATCTTCACTTATTTGTTCCAAAAGAGGGCAGTAAATGTCTGTCTTTCTGGTGCTCTCTCATTCTGGTCAGCAGTGGTTGTAGATGGGAGATTGATGCAGACATTTCCTATATTCACAGTTTAAACTACTTTTTATGTTCAGAAAGCATCTTTAGGGAAAATGATGTAAACCTGATTGGCTGATATGTGCCATATATTTTATTTAAAATATTAACAGGAGGAAGAGACTATATGCTGGAATTTTCCTTTATATTATTCTACATCTGGTAAAATACAATTCAGAATGAACACAGTGAAATAATCGGTGCAATTCTGAATAAAATCTCTTGTAAAATTCTTTTAGACCCATATTCAGTTTCCTCATTTTCTCTCTCTCATAATAGTGAAAACAGAGCATAAAAATAAACAGACTGCCTGCCAACCCCAAAAGCAATGCAGGAACAACGAATTAGGTTCCTTACAGTACACTAGGGGGATGTAGGACCAATATACATCTTTAGAAAGAGTCAGCTAGAAAAAGCAAGAATGAAAGTAAGTCTTTTTTTCTAAAAGTTTATACACTAGGAGCAAAATGCTGCTGCCTCTTATTTAAAAACCTGAAAATAGGGAATGTGTATAATTTATGGAATATTTTACTACTCACATTACTACTGCTCCTAAATATAGCATACTAATCCTCACCACTATGAATGTACATTCTCATGTTCACACTGGCATGCACGTATGCATGCATTTGTGTATTTCCTTTCAGCCACCACATTTTCCATTTGTTTGCATGGATGCTCATTACAAAAGTAGCTAGTGCTTAAAACAGGCAAAAATAAGGAAGGAAAAAGAATTCAATCACCAGATAAAAGCAAAGAAGTAATTCAAAATCTTTCTTTTCTTTTTTCTTTTTTTTTTTCAATAGGACGATAGAAATGGGATTGTAGAACTGTAGGATATTTCTGATTTTTGTTCATATTTAGAGTGACTTTTTAAAATAGAAATCTTTGAAAAAAATTACACAATATGTTGTAAACCTTTTGCCTGGCTTTTGCAGAATTGGAAGATATTTTTGAGAAATATCTGTGGGAATGGTTTACAAGAATATAATGTAGAACTATAAGCCAATGTCAGATGCTGCTTTATACATTATGAATAAAACATCTTGAAATATCGATGGGGTGGTAAATTGTTATAGTATTGAAATCTTTGAATTCTATGCATTTGTTCAGTTGCCTAAACAATTTATTTTACCATTGAGATGGAATATAGCCTAAAAAATGTAAAGAGTGTTATCTTAGAAGACATCTTTTTAGCCTGTTTTCTGCATATTAATATTATATATCTTCTTAAAAACATTTGGATTTTTTAGATATTAACTTACTTGTTACCAGTTGACTGGAGGTTGCTCTTAGAACCTCATATGACTATTTAAAATGCTCAGAGCATGGCTAAATGCAAATTTAATATAGATCACCTGTGGCCTTGTCTGGTTGAGGTTTGACAAGCTCCAGAAATGGAGATTCCACAGTCCTCTGGGCAACCTGTTTCACTCTCATAGGAGTGAATTTTGGTCTTTATGTCCAGCTGGAATTTTCTCGTGTTAGGCTTCATGACCGCAGCCTCTTCTTTCACTGTGCAGCTCCCAGAGGAGTCAGCTCTATCTTGCCAATAACTCTTCTTTCTACAGATACACATCTGTAGAAAGAGTTTACTAGAAAACACAAGGATGAAATTAGGATTTTTTTCTACTATGTTTCTTTAGGATTTCTACAAGACTGAGACTTCTCTAAGACTGTCTTCCACGACGGGGTCTCATCCTCTCCTGTAGACTGTCCACGTTAGTTCCCTCAGCTTATTGTTTCATGTCGTGCTCCAACTCTGAAGCATCCTGGTAGATTTTAGCTGAACTTTCTCTAGTTCATCAAAATCTACTTTGAAATAGGGGTCACAATACCTGGCATGGTTTTCCAGATACGTCTTTGTGAGTGCTGAATAAAGGAAAATAGTCACTTCTGTTGACCTGCTGGCTGTGCACTTACAAATGAAGCCCAGTATCCATTAACCTGTACTGCCATAAGGGCACCCCACTGACTCGTGTTCAAGGTATTATCCACCAGGACGCCCAAGTCCTTTTCTGAATAGCTGCCACCTAGGCTGGTGGGTCCCAGCCTACATGAAGGTACTCCCAGATGCAGGATTTTCTATTTAACTATTTTGAGCTTTAAGAGCTTCCTGACAGCCCATTCCTGTGTAGCTTGTTTAGGTCCTAACCTATATAGAAGTATGCCTAAGGAGATATTGTTTCAAAAGCATGCAAATAGTTAAGTGCCATTATCACATTTTAAAAAGTGAGTTAGGCATGTAGACAGTGAAGTATCTTTGAGCAGCTGGTTAGAGTGTGGTGCTGCTAATGCCAAGGTTGCGGGTTCAATCCCCAAATGGGCTATGCTGAGGGTTGGACTAGATGATCTCCAGAGGTCCCTTCCAACCTTACCATTCTACAATTCTGCGATAACAACACCTCGTCCTCCACTGACTTCAAATATTCACTCTGATTTTGACATCACTGGAAATTTGGTTACTAGTATTCTTGAGGTACCATGCCACATGGATGCAAGCTGATTGTTAATGAGACACATGCTTTCTACAGTCTAAAATAAGACAATGCTAAGTGACATTTAGAATAACAGGAAATATTCTGTAAGAATATTCGTGATAAGAGAAAGACAAATGAAAGTTTTGGTCAAATCAGTATTGAATAAATAGGGAAAGCTATTGCTGCATAACACAACTCTAAAGTGCCTGATTTTTTTTTTTTTTTTGTCATGGATTTTCACTGAAAATCAGACATCTGTCACATTTTATGTCTTTTAGAAACAGGCCAAAACTTTGGCTTTCAATAGGGAAAGGACAGGTTAAAGCACTCAGAAAAATTCTGTTTTCAGATCAGATGAGCCTGAAAAACTTCAAGAGCTGGCTGAAGACTTCAGTGCAATTAACAATACCAAATGCCAAAAAAACTATAGAAGGGAAAACATGGTATCTATATTTTTTTTTTTTTAAAAAGGAGTTGTTGGAGAATTATAGACCTGTTATGTTAACTTCAATTCCTAGAAAAATACTGGAACAAATAATGAAAAAAACGTGATTGCATGGGTTTAGAAGAAAATACAGAATGACCCAGCACTGGTGGGTCACAAGCAAATTGTGTCAGACTAGTCTAATGTCTTATTGCAGTAGGCTAAAAGGAATTGTGAATAAAGAAGAAGCAACAGGCCCCATGTTTTCTGACTTCAGCAAGGCTTATGTTTCATTCAGCGTTACTACAAGCTGATCAGGGATCATGGTCAAAACAAAAACACAACAATATAATTGCAAAACCAGTTAGTAAAATATTACCAAAAGCAGTTATTGACAGTCAAAATGCAAACATGATTTTGGAAGAGGGGAGAATTTTCTACGGTCGGTTGTTGTTTGTTTTTAGTTTATGACCTGGATGATGGCATTTGCTGTTCTTTCCAAGCTCTAAGTTATCCTAAAAGATTGTATATGCATTCTGAAAATTCAAATGTTTTGTAATAGGGACAAAAATTTCCACTTAATTAGAAATATTTAGCTACATGTATAATGTGCAGGGAAAACTGGCTAGGCAGGAATTATCTAAAATAAGTCCCAGGAGTTACTGTAGATCACAGTGGAAATAAGAGAAAACAATATTATATTATTCTGAGAAAATACAAATACCATATGAGATGTATAACCAGGATTATAGCTTGTAAGACATGAAAAAATTGTTCTGCTCTATTTAACGCAGGGGAAGCCTTAGCTGCAGTATGACATCCAGTTATGGACATCACACTTCAAGAGAGATATGGACAATTCCAGAAGAGGTTGGAGAGGACCCAGAAGAATGATAACACTTTAGGAAATAAGACAGTTGGGGAAAGATTGAATCAACTGGAATTGCTTAGTCTAAAGAAATTTGAGCACATTGATCTTCAAATATGTATAAAGGAAGAAGTGGTGTACTGTCCACAAAGATGATGGGTAGAAAAACAAGTCATGGCCTAAACTACAGCAAGAGAGATCTAGGTTAGACGTTAGGGAGTAAAGTGAAGTAGTATTGATGATGAAGCCCTAAAACTTGTTGCTTCAGAAGACTGTGGAATTCCCATCACTGGAGGCTGTTTATAATGGATTAGGTAAAATCCTGGCAGGAATGATTTAAGGCTATATAAGTCTGTCTTTGGATAAGAGATTTAATAAAGTGAAGCACAGATGACATCCACTACTGTACAGTTCATTTTGTAAATTAGGCTTAAGTATTTTCCAGTAATTTCTATTAGATGCCTTCCCCAAATAGTGGAAAACTTCAGATTTCCTTATACCACCCAACTCTTTTAAGAATTGTTTCTGATAAACATAACTTTAAAAGGAATGGATATATTTCATTTACATGGAGAGGGAAAAAAGTCACATATCCTAAGAATTAGGGTAAGGTTATCAACAATATCTAACTTAGAAACAAATGGAATCTAATCCTGTGAGTTAACAATTGAAATTATTTTATTTTCACTTATAGAACAATTGCTCTTGATATTTCCTTGAATATTTTTTTAATTCTCACTGAATAGCTAAATAAATGTAAACAATTACAATGCTTATGTTGCTACTGGAACTAATTGTAATATTAAATTCCCCCTGTGAATGGAATTTTAATATTCTTTGTGGTGTTTTGTCAGCAATTTTCCTGCTGTTTAAAAGATCAACGTCTAATGGGATTAAGGTGGATAATCAAATCACAAACTGGAATCTGGGTATGAGGTTTGGATGCCTGGGGAGTATTTCCTTACTGAATATGAATAAAAGATATTTAGTGCTTAGAGTGAAGACAAATAAATGGAACACTTTTTTTTTTTACGCTATGGTTTTACCTCAGAGTTGTTCTTGGCAACTTAGATTACTTTGTGATAGTTAGACAACATGAAGAACAAATCCAGCTCATCCACCAATATCTGGGATTGAAATAACATTTCAACGGACTTTTTAGTGTATTACAGTATTCAGAGGGTGCTACAATATTTTTTCCTGGAATATTTAGCAGTGGTGAACCTATTGATGTTTTAAATCATAACCTTTACTTATTGGCATACAATTTTGGGGGTAATAATTTTAACTCTCCTATCTCAGATGCAGTTCTTGGCTCTGTGTATGTTTGTTTGTGCAGGTGGAAGAGATGGGGAGAATACCACTGTTGTACAGGTGATATTAGGTGGTGATTGCATGTGATACGCATATAGGAGCAATGAAACCTGCTTTGTAAACTAGAAGAATAAGCAGTAGCAACTGAGTAAGTTGGAATACAGTGACAGATAGGAGGCAAACTATTGGAGATAATCATCATCTGGAAATTGCCTTGTGTGTTTGACATGGTCTATGGAGATGGCTTCCTTAAGATGTCTTCTGCCCCTACTTCCCTTGCTTTGCTGTTTCATCCCAGGAAAATCACTTTCTTCCATTTGAAATAAAAGGATAGTTGTGTTTATCTACATGATTGTTAGCAAAGTGGTTGACATAGGTATTGAATGGAAGAGCATTTGCAGTGTTTGTGGAAACAACATAAGATGAATGTTTATGTTCAGTGGGTAAGAGCAGTAACAGATAGATATCCTCTGTAGTTTGGGTGCAGAGTAACATATATAATATCCTGGCTACTCCTTAAATGCATATGTAGAATTGTATATAAGATAGCATGTTGGCCATTGCTTAATTGCATATATTCCAAAATGTTGTGAGATTTACCAGTGCCATTTTATTCTCTTCTTAACTAAGAATTGTCCTGCAGAAGTACAGTAGTTGCCTTCCCAAAGTTATTTTAATCTATTGAGATCTGAAGATATACCAACATATAGCAGCACAAATCCATTGGAGTGGTAGGTATATAAATGACCTTGAAAGTGAACCTATATATATATATATATATATATATATATATATGTATATGTATAAAATTGTGGATGAATCCTGGATTTTTAATGATGATCAGTATATACTGATGTTTTGTTAGGCTGTTTCAAAACTGGCTTAATGCAATGCAACTTCTTTTATTTCAATTTCAGAGTATTTTTCTTTCACAGTTGTTTGATACTTGTATAGCTCATCTAAAGCAATGACTTTACACCTGCTATTCATTGCTATAAGGCAATAGAGAGTAAGATTGTGTATATATGGTACTATGTTGAACTTATTTCCAAATATGCTATATAGACACTTTAAAAAATATCTATAGCAAACAGTAAACGACCTGTAAATGTGGCGCATTCTGGTTATTTATACTGTAGTTGTTTAATATGTTTCCTATACATTTAATGTATTTAAATTAATCCTCAGTTGAAATGATATTTAATTGTTTCCCTTTTACTGAAAAATACTGTTTTGTTCTCCATCTAGTGGCATTTTTTTAAGCAATGTATTCTACCTCTGTCTTTCCCTAATCAAACTTCTTGGCAATAGTTTGTAAACACAGGGCCAAGTTCAACTCCTGTTGAAATCAGAGTTTTCCAGGTACTTCTATGGCAGCTGAAAAATATTCTTAGCCCAAACTATTTTGTTCACTTCCTGTTTTAGAATATCTTTTCGTGGAGTTGTCTCTACGCCAAAGCAGATGGTCTCACATTAAATTGTTTTATTTATTGGAAGATAATGTTAGTAATGAGGAAATAGCTTTTTTTTCTTTCTGCAGAAAAGAACAGAACTTAACTTCTGTTATGTAAAACTATGTATTCCACTTCAGAGCTGGCAATAGAGTTTCTTTCCACATTTCTCCTTTTTCCTTTTGAAAGTTTGATTTTATGAAAACTCAGGCTAATCATTTGATTTTAAGGCTTCTGTACTAAGTGGATCTACAGGTGCATTACTAAATAAGAAGTTTTATTCACAGATATAATTAAGACATGGGTTCTGACAGTAAACCCCAAAACACTAAATTGTGAAGTCTAAAATTATGTTTTGGGGGTTTGCACAGTTAATCTTTCAGACTGGAGTCTGATTTTTCCAAATGAGGAGAAACTCTACATTACTGGAGTGTCCTGCGTGCTCTTAAAGAAATGTCATAAAATGTAATTTCCGTGAGAATCGTTTACAGAGGCAGAATAAAGGGAGGATCAAATCAATAATAGAAATGGCACCTGTCAGAGATTAAAAAACTAACGCTACACATGTGTGCTTTAGGAATGTTTTTCTCGTAAAGGAAGGACTGCTCTGCATTTTCCTACACAGAATTTTATATAGGGTATCTTTGGGGTACTTGTTGCAATACAGTATAACCACATTGTAGTCGTGGTTTCTGTGGGTATTCTCCTGCTGATGTGCACAAGAGAATTGAGGACAACTCTGTTATTGCACCTTTTGGTGGTGATGTTACTGATTGAATAATTGCATACAAACTCTTTTAGTTCTTCTCTACCATTTCCCTAGTCATTTTGCAGCCCTTCTCCCCCATTACTGTTTTACATACCAGCTGAGTGATTTCTGATTGCTGATTAACTGTGGTGAAGCTTCTGAAACACAAGCAATTTGCTCAACTTTGAATGCCATGTATTCAGTTTCCAAGTTATGATGATGATGGCACGTTTAGTTTAAAAGTATTTTGCACCCACTTTCATTGCTTATTCAAATCCTATAAATAAGAAAATTTGATATGTAGCTCTTCTATACTGCTGTTGATTGACTGACCCCCCTGAGGCATAACTGTCTCCGAAGGGATTAATGAAATGACAGATTGTTCAGCCTTAAGCCTATAGAGGACATATTATGAACATCAGCAATGGATGCATAGTTAGGGGCTAGAGATATGATAACATTTACCTTTTGTACAAAGAAACTGTAATTTACTGAAACAATGAAGATAACAAGGTATTGTAAGCAGCTCTTCTCTTTCATTCTCCCTTTTTAAAGGTGATTGCAAGATTTCACCTATCCATTGGGCCAGCAGTAAGTCCGACACACATGCTGTGTCCTTTGCTGAAAGACAATTAATGTTCGTGCTTAGCTAATCTCAATTCATGACCACAGTTCGATTTTGTTTTGAGACTGGCAAGTGTACTGCTTATATCCAGATAGAAGGTAATGTGGGAAGTCTCAAAAAGGGAGTGCGATCCTTTCTTTACCTCCTTGAAGGCTGCATTTCTGGACACGTTCTAGTGAGGAGTCACTGATGTTTATTCCTCTACAGAATCTGTCAAGAAGAGTGAAATAAGTGCCTCATTCTCCAGTAATCTCCCCCACCCCTTGTCCCAAATGAGGTTGACTCTTGACCAGGGATAGAAACTTAGTCTTCATAATATTCACTTTTATTATGTTTGTTAATAAGAGATAGTTATTAGGGCCACTGTTTAAGAGAATATCCCACTCTACAAATTAGACAAAAACCAGCAGTTATTTATGGTATCTAAGAAAGAAGCAATCAGCTGAAAATGATTCTTAATTGTTGCCTGTATGACCCAAATTAAGGCCAGCCCTGGCCAAGTGCAAATACGCTATGAAATAAGCAGTCAAGATCACCGCACTGAGAACTGTAGCATTGCGTTCCCCTTGGTAACACCACTTAAATATGGCAACAGATTTGCTGGTGGTTATTTTTCTTTCTTACTCGATTATAAAAATCAATTCTGAAGCTCAGTTTCATGAAGGGCTTAGATATAAGTTATGCTGTAGCGAGACCCATCACTACAGTACAAGGGAGTCATTAACAACATTAACTATCCTTGCTACTCCAAAGCTATATTATTTTATATCAGTTATAGACAAAGAGCAAAACAGAACATCAAGATAAATTAACACAGTAAACTCTAATACTAGAAAAGGAAGCTTCATGAAGGTCTTTAAAGGACTTGCTGGGTGTCATTTGAAGGCACACATCCTTTAGAATTCCAGTAGAAAGACTGGTGACATCCCTCAGTTTGTGGCATCCCTCTGTGAAATTAGTTCCTGTTCCCTTTGCTTGCTTCCCCATCTCCAAGAATGTGAAAAAGAGAATTTAAAAGATAACATCTTGAACAATACTTTTTATATACTACTTGAGCTTCTTTATAATAGAAATGCCACTTTTATGAGAAATAGCTTCAATTCCATTTACAGAAGATACACTTTCTTAGGACATCCAAGGCTTCAAAAATTTGGCTTAATTTCCTCTCAGCTTCATATTTTAGTTCTCATACATTTCATTAGGTTACAAATCTTGCAGGACATTATTTTTCTCTTTAGAGAACAGTAATCAACAACAACAAAAAAAAACCTCAAATTTTTTCAGTGCAGTATGGTTTATCTGGGAGCATTTCTGAATCCTAAGTATTGGGCATACATTGACCTTTAATAATATTTTTTAATCTTCAGTAAGCATTCATTTTACACAAGTGGAAAGTACAGTCCTCTGTTGTTCTAAAACTCCTGATCTGAAAAAAACCCATCATTTTTGAAAATCCTTAGGAATCCCCCACAAACTGCACTGAGGGGGCCAAATGCTGTTCTCACTTACTCATTTATATACACAAAACTGTTTCACTGAAAACCGCTTACACCACAGTGAAAAGAAGAGGCTTACTTTGGCCAAAGGCTCTACATCCAGTTTAAAGTATTAAATAGTTACATTTGCAGCTCAGTATTTATATTAATAAAACAAGGGCATGGATTATCTGAGAATAGAACAAATTCCTTTTACTTTTATGAACTAATATCAATAAGTGCAGCACTGAAGGAATTGATTCCCTCCAGAACTGACTGCAATTCCAGTCTGTGCCATGGCCTGTTTCACCTTTGCTGCACAATATAAACTGACCCCAACTGCATTTCTTCATCACTATTGGATTTGCTGACTCCATCCTTTTTGTCAGGGTTTCGCATGTGCCCATCTATTCTTGAAGATTTTTTTTTCTTTCTCTCCCTGAATTTGGAGAATTTGGAGAATTTGAAGAAACAAGTTCTGTCTAAAAAATTGTTCCGTCTTGCCTGCCTGTGTTTTTGTCACAATTTTCCTCACCCCTGTATATCCTCTCTTCTTCAAGGGTCTGCCTGACAGCTACAAGTCTCAAAGCTAACTGCTTGTGTTATGCTGAACATCCTGGTGACGTGCTGTGAGCTCTTCTCCTTGCAGCGTTGCTAGAGATGGTTTTCAGAGATTCAAGGCTTTTTTCTCAGTGCCTGTGCTGCCGTCACTACTCCGTTCAAAAGGGTTCGAGCTTTTGCGCTATTCAAATGTATTAGTTATGACTCAGACTTTACCTCTGCAGTATTCAATAGTTTAACATCAAACTCTCCTGTGAAAGATTCGCAAATAGCAACTACTGCAAAAAAAAAAACAAAAGTAAGCTTTTCAAAGAAATATATCAGAACTCAAACTCTTAAAAAATGTTTTCATTCACACAGGGACAAATATAAGAGAATATCTGTGTAATTCAAGAATTCCAAATCTTAAAACTAGTTCTAAAATCATGGATATGACTTGAGATCTGTACACAGCAAAAAAAAAAAAAAAAAAAAAAAAAAAAAGAAAAAGAAAAAAGAAAATTACTGTTACAGACAAAATGATTTGTTTCATTACAAGACTCCAATGGCTGGGAACTAGTAACAATGTCATGTTTTGCAAAGTGTGATGGCTATCATAGGAATTTGTAATACTGCATATGGAATTTTATTTTAAACCAAGATTAATTTGAAGATAAGAACTGCTACCGAGTATCTGCAAGGTAGACAGTGAAAAAGATTAATCTGACAATAGTGCCTGCAAAGCAAAGTTGTCTGTTAGGACTTTTTCAGACCTTGTGGTGATCCCTTTTTCCCTGTCTCTGTTTACCTTCTTTTGTGTGCTTTACTCTGCATTCTGATGCAAACATTTCGGTTTTGCTTCCTACGATCTCTCAGAAGATGGTCAGCTCATTTCAACTAATGGACTAAATATATGCTCAAGATCTTACACAGAATTTCTGAGCTATTTCCTTTTGAGTTCTCATGAGATTCAGTTTGCTGCAAGAATATTGCCTTTGTAGAAAGCCTAAACTCATGTTGAGTTTGGTATTCCTTCGAACACTAGCTACCATAGCAGCAGGCAATGGAGTTTTGCATTGACTTTTTTTTTTTTTTTTTTTTTTTTTTAATGGTGGAACTTGGAAGTTACTGTTTTGACTGTTCTCTCTTCTTTCTATATTAACGTAAATAATTAAATCCAGCTCTTTATTTATCATTTTTATGGTTATAGAATTCAGAGTCCTTACAATCCTTGGGGTACCTTGAACCAGGGGAACATAGTCCCTATGCCTAAAAGTGTAAAATGTAAGAAAATATGATTCATGTCCTTGCTAATGAAATTGTGAAGTGGATTTTTGAGATGAAGAAAGCTACAAGAGGTCACACTGGAAGAGACTAGGATTCTATATCTTTTATTTTCTCTTTTGCCTTTATCGACATAAGGGCCAAAATATCAAACACATCTTGATTAACTATCTAGAAATGTTATTCTTTAAACACTAATGTGTCTTCACTCCTACCATCATTTTACACCCTGGATTTTCAATTCAGTATATTTAACCTTGCAAAATGCTGTGCCGTGCAAGCTGTGATCTAGACAAATGAAACCATGTTGTAAAAATAGCTAGTTTCGTGAGGCAAAGTGACGGAAAATGTATTTCTATCTTCCTAGAATAGACTTTTGCTGAATCACTATTCATTCTGAATCATTTATGGAATCAGCTCAGTTTACTAATGACCTTAGCAATTGCTGTTTTTGCATATTTTAAGGTTATCTACTAATTTTTTGTACCTTACTACTACATGTTTGAGTATTGCATATAGTTCAGTTGCACATTAACATTTGTGTTTTAATATGTACTTATCAAAAGGAAACAAAGGCATCACACTGCTATTACAGCATCCTGTCAGCAGTGTCAGGTATAATTCCTTTTACTTCTCACCCTGCCACAGACTTCTTGTAAGTCAGATTTGTGATTTGCAGCCCCTGCTGCAGAACTGACCACAGGTAAAGCGTGTTTCCATCTTTTGTAACCAGAGAGTAATGTCTGGGCTCAAAAGATGTTGCAGCAGAGCCTGCAGACTTTACATAGAACAGGGAGTACTTAGCTGTCAGAAAAATAGCCTAGCATAAGTCATACGTTGGGTACTTAAATACTATGGTACCCAAAAATGATGACTACTTTTAAAAAGCTTGCCCTTTATTGCCCCCATGCATCAATAAAAGAGGATTATTTAGCGCTGTGAGTTGTGACACCTTGTCAACTTTATGAAGAATGTTTTGATCTTCTGAATAGGATAGTGCAAGATATGGAAATAATTATAATCAATATACAACTAATATAAACTAAAGCTCTTATGACTCTTCAATCTAATAATCTGTATTTTGTTTTCTCTGATGTATGCCAGAATTAGTTATTTATTTAAAAGGTATTTTTCTTCCAGTCCTTCATCTTTTATTTTTAGAGGTTGGTGTTTATAACATTAATTTAGTCTCTCATGTGTTTTCATCTCTTCTTTTAGTAGTAACAAATTTTCCTCAGGAACGAAGCTTTAATGTCTTTTAACGACGTATCATTTACAGAAGAGTGCTCTGGTTGTAGCATATCCACTTCTGGTTTAATTAGACTGCTGCTCTTCTAGGTTCCTTTCATCTTTCAAAATATATCCTGCTATTCTCTGCTTCTCCCTTGCATTTCTTCTCTCTGGTTTCTAATTTTCAGTGGAGTTGAAGAGCTTGCCCACTTTTACTGTTCTTTGGCTTCAGAGAGCTTGCATGCTAGTTCACAGAAGATGAATGCTGGTAACAAACACACATGCTCAGTAAGCTCTGCTATTTGTTTTTCACAGAACAAAAGAATAAAAAAACATGCATCAGGAATAAGGGCAGGTCCTTTACAATAAAGCTTATGAAAGAGAGAGTCCACTTGTATCTACACTAACACAAACTTTATGATGTTTCTTTAGCCCTGGAGAGTAGTCATATGCTGTAACATTAATGAGTTTATCCACATTTTTCAATGTGCTTTGAACATTGTGTTTATGGTAATCTTCCAAGTGTCTGTTGATCATGATCTTCATTTTCTGAAGGACACCCAGAGTCACACTTTTCCCTCTCTTTCGTGGTCAAGATGAAGCAGCTGCTTCTGCCATCTTCATTATCATCATAAAGAATGAGAGTTTAAAAGCTAGAGGACTAGGAAAAATGTGCAGTATGCACTTGAGAGATAAGTGTCTTGGAAAGCTGGTAGCCCATTTATATACAGATTTTTCTGGGGTACATTTCATTTCCACTCTTTTTTTCTTTCTTAGAATTACTTTTGGCAGCAGTATTGTACAACTGATTAGTGAATGGCAAATATATATTAAATATTTGTTTTTTTTGAAACAGAGAATGTTTGTTCTATATTCCCTTCCAGGGAAAATATGTATTTTCAAATAAGAAAATAAAGTTTTCCAAGGAATTGGAAGAGCAAGTGATTTTTAGGACTCAGCCTCCTAAGTTTCAGTTCTGTGTTTTTCTGGAGGAAAAATTAGATCATGCATATTTCAGAGATTGTTACCGGTTCTTAAAGCATCGATGGTGGTTTCATTCCACCAATGGTAACGGGCTGATCAAAGGGGAACTAATACCCTTTAGTATTAGTAAACAGTGGAAAACATAACTCTGTTTTAATAAAGATGTGACATACTCTGCTAATCGGTGGCTCATACTCGATAGAAGGTACATTAAGCTTGCAAGGTTTTATGGCAGAATAAGCAAGATTTAACATCCATAGAACTGTATTTATTTAATTATTTATAAATAGTTTGACAATAATCCAAAATTTCTATCTCTGTTTTTTAAAAAAAATCTTCATTATTAGTACTTAGATCTAAATTACTGAAGTAAAACTGGCAAATCTTGACAGGTATATCTGATCTTTAAGTGTCCAGTTAAAGTCAGGGTTTCACGAAGTTCTATACAAACATATAGTAGGAGATTATTCAGGAATTTACAAGTTAAAAAATAAGGCAGTGGAAAAGTGGAAACAATCTCTGCTTCATATAAGGGAACTGAAGCAGAGATACTGATTTACATAGAGTTAATCAGGAATTTTATAGCAGTCAGCAACAGAATGCAGCAACATCCTGAATCTCAGTGCACTTTTCTCCATGAAGGTATCTTTACAGAATCTTTCATATTATACAGAAAGAAAACAAATGCCTAGAAAATGTGGAATGCATAGTTTTGCTTAGGCTTTACAGAAAGAAAAAATAATATCTCCCAACTCTCTTTCTCACTTTTTATTATCTGGTATTCTGAAATAAATTCTGCATATAATTTGTATGTTATTTAGTAACAATTAAACTACTTAACCAGTCTCTGACCAGATTTTTTTTTTATGTACAATTTTAGAAAAAAAAATATTTGTTAAAATATTTTATGAAACACTTCTACACTCCAGTACCTTCTGGATAATCCGTACGTAGCTGCAACATCACTGCAATTTTGTTTGATAAAAGATACGCAGGAGGATTGTTGCTTTCCAAATGCATTCTGTTTCCAAGCTGCAGGGCTATAAATGACTACCTGAATTAAGTTGGTTCCTGTCCTCAAATTTCAATTTTAATGACAAAGCTGTCATACTATTTATTGCATATCCCTCCTTAAAGTTCATCTTTGAATTATTGATGGTAATGCTTTGCAAAGCTTTTTAAAATGACTCTATAAAATAGTGGATTTTATGCAACAATTTAGTCTCATCAGTGCTATAAATTTTGAGTTGAATTGAGGTCAACATTTATAAAAAAATGAAAAATCCCTTTAAACCACACTTACATTGTTTTATCTGATTAAGTGAAAGTTAACACTCAGAATCAATGCTGTTTCTGAAGGGCTCATGAGTGGCTTGACAATGAGAAAGAGTATACTGTTTTCTCATTTCTTAAATGTATTTTGTATATTTTCTTAAATACTTGGAGGCTATTTCATTAGAGCTATGCCAGTTTATACCAACCAGGACACTGTCTTATTAAGGCATGCGTCAAATGTAGACTATTACTGGTTATAAAATTTTGTTGATATCTGTGGAGCTACAAGGTGCAAATGAAGGCAGAAATGTATTTCTGTCTGTATTGTATTCAGCCAAAGTGCACGGGTGACTTAAAATAAGCTATATTAACTTGACCTGCACAAATAAGAAGAAATGGTTATTCTGGTTGTGATATCTTTTAGCATACCAGTTCTTGATCTTACAAGTGCATTTCTTTAAAAGTGCTGGATGATAAGATGCTGCAGAGGACTTTGTATGGACTGTCCACTGTGCAATATTCATGTCTGGTGGCAGCCACTCAGTGTCACTGAGTCACAGGTAAACAACTCCAGGGTGGAGTAGAGGCTAAAGTGACCTTAGCTACCACCGTTAGCACTCCTCGGTTTAGTGCATTTGTCTGATATTTCCAAGTGCCCAGCAAGAGGGAGTCTCAAAGGAGTCATCATTCCACATGCACAGGCAATGTGTTCATATGTAGTAAATCCAAGATGTCACAAGGGACCTTAAATATCCACACGCCTTTTCCTGAATTCAGTGTATTAAAAAAAAAATCCTGGAAGGAATGTCATCACTTGGGAATCAGTCTTGGTATTTTGATGCCCAAATTTAAGAACTGGGTTTTTTCCTCTTTTAAACTGAGCAGAAATAAATTATTCTGCTTTGTATCCTCATGTGTGTACCAAAACAGTTTCTCCTACAAACTCCAGTACAGCATTTGCTCAGTTTTGCCCCTTTAACTTAACTTAAAATAAAATATTGTCAGAGTAGCAGATTAAAAGGACCTAAGAGGAACCTGAGTTATCTAAAAAATGTTTCAGATGGGAACTATTTTTATAGAGAGATAAAGAAAAAAAAGCAAGTATTGCACAGCCTGGCATTCACCCATTTTGTCGCCAATAGAAAACCCCTATTAATTTTGCTGTGAACAGGTACAGTTTTGTTATGTCAGTGTATTTCAGCTGAGCTCATTAGAGCAGGAAGGACTCCACAATCTGTGCTTTTCATAAACTCAGTCAAGAAAGACTGGGAAGTGAGAAGAAGCCCTCAAATTATGTAAATCCTATTGCAATATATCACTCTGTCTGTAAAAATGTAGATGCCATGGGTAGTATAAAAAATACTGAATCATTTTACTAATCTAATATGCAGAAGTTGTATTTATACAATAACAGAGACATCTGTCAAAAAAGTAGTAAATATTTTGAACAAAGTTTTTAGTTTTGCTAATCACAGAAGTTTAACTCTGCCAAGACTGAAACCTTCCAACGTAAGTACTGAAGCTGTACGTCCATGCTGAAAATTCAGACACCTTCAGACTTTATTTACTTCTAAGATTAGATAGCAGTTTGTTGATTTTAGACTTATGTATGTCACCTAATTAGAACGCTATTCGGTTATTTAAGGATGATCTTGTTATTCAGGACAAATGAAAGGAAGAAGGGAGCAGGGAGAAAAGGTTTTACCAGGAATATATTATAGTAGCTTCTTACAAGCTTTACAAAAGAAAAGTATAAATGTTTTTCTACACTTCAAAATGCTACCACCCCTAAGGGACAAGTGCTTATATAAAGTGCTTACTTCAAAGGACTCTGTATACTCTAGGATGCATTTCCCTCTTCTCACAAATGCCTCTGGAGTGTGTGCCTCTATGTTTTCTTCTCACCCTTTCTTTCCCCTTTTTGTCTGTTAGCTCTTTCTACTTTCATATCTGTCTTTATCTTGCCTTCTTCTGCCTATTTGATTGTTTATGTTTCTTTAAAAGCTCACTACCTGAAATATGAAGAAAAGGCATCCTGCTTATCAGAGTATGGTGTTCTTAAATAACCATCATTGCTCTTACACATAGAACCATGGCAATCCTTGACTTTCATATAGACAGATTAGAGCTGATAAGTGCACTATATGATTATAAACCCCAAATCTGGTTAGCATAAGCAGAAGAAGCTAATTAGCTCATATTAAATTAAGAAGAAGAAATTTATTTCCTCTTATCTGAATTTTCACAAAATGCACAATGACAGGTACCATTACTGGCACTGGGGCTTCAATCCATTGATTTATTGTTAAAGATTGTGCAATTAAAACTAATGGAAGTGTAGAAAGACACAAAAGGAAACAAGTTATTATTTCATGAGTAGCTCTATTTAGTGGAAAATTTCACTGATTTCTAATTTATGGGAGGTTCAGACAGGTAAGCTCAAGAATAGAAAAAACAAACAAACAAACCCAAGCAATGCACTACATCGAATGTCAATGTTCTGATGTAGGAGAAAAATCGATCTAAAAATCGCACCAGAAATGTAGGACAAAAGTACCTGTCAGAACTTTTGTACAGAGTATAGGCCTGTCAGCTCAGAGCTTACAACCAGGTGAATTTTAGGATTCATCTCTCGAATGGCAAGAGACTGTAATCGCCCAAACAGTCTTGATAAGGAGCAGTATATATCTGAACCGTCTCAGCTGGAACTGATCATCAGGGACTGAACTGTTACTCAGAAAAAGCTTCAACCCTCTTCCTTCCACTGCTGTGGCAAAGAAGAGACCTTGTGCCCTTTTGGGAGAACTGCTCAGAGCATCTCTGCTTGGCCAGTGGTTGGACTGATGCCTAGAGAAATAGAACTTTCTATCCACTTGCTCACTGTGCGCAAGACTTGGCAATCACCACAGACTTGGGGAAATGCTGAACTAAACAGTGTAGTCCTATTGCCTTTACTGAGTAAAAGCTGTCATTACAAAATGATGGATAATTTCTTGTATCCCTGTATTGATTCCCACCTAATATTGACTAGTAAAGATTATCTTTATACTACCAGGCTGGTAGCTTCCCAATTTGCAGCAGATTGCTAGTCACCAGTTACCCATACTGCACGTTTCTCTCCAAGCCAGCTAAATAGCTCCCTTGAACAAAAATCTGGTAACTGCATTTTGTCCTACCAAACTCTTCACTTTGAATGGCTATAGAGGCACATGCAGCTGTTGGCATGGCCCAGCCTTCAAAAAAGCCTTTGAACCCCACTGCAGAGGAGGTCTTGACACCATCATCAGCAGGAGGTAACTGCAATTTTGTACTGTGCTTGAAAGGCAGAGCCTGACTGGAAGTGGTGGGTGGTGTGTGAACGTGCTGATGCAGCCACAGGATGTGCATGATACAGATAAACTGGGGGCAGATGACACAGCTGGTCTGTCAAACCTCAAGGAACTGCTGGAAGGGCATTATGTCACTGCTTGCTTCTGCCAAAATGCAAAATGATCTCTCCTACCTCTTGTGCCCTGAGATGTCAACACTATAGGAGCTACAACACAGAATATATTCCCAGGATCTACAGAAATTAGGAGGATGCCCTATACTTAAAATTAGATTGGTTTTACCTGCAGCTCCATCCTTAAGCTCATTATATTAGTTCTGCCATAGTGCATGCTCCTTTGTCCGTCTGGGGAACTGTGGGCACAGTCATTGTTAAATTACAATGAAATTTTACTGTAACTGATTCCGTTCCAATACAATTATTAAAGAACGATGATTCCAAGTAGTTTCTCTAGAAAGCAAAACTACCTCTGGCTTGATGACTATTGTCAAGTTGATAGCATTAATTCAATAAAACTGAGAAACCTAAAAATAGTGGGTCCTCACAACTAGAATGAAATTGGAATTATCAACTCAGTCAAATTCATTAGAACAGCAGCAAACAAAAAATAATGTTTGCAAACTAAAAACAATCCAACTAAACCCTACCATCATCTTATGTGATTTAGTTTGGGAATCTTAATTGCAATATATTAGTCTTAATTTTGGTTTCTTAATCAGTCGTGTTACCCAAGCTACCTCACACAATCAAGAATGCCACAGTGATCAAAAAATTAAAAATACCACAGCTACAAAGAGGTCACTGCTGACATAAGCTGTTAATGATGAAAATATGGACTAACAAGGGAAACACACTGATGTAGTATCTGTCTGAAAGCATATTGATTCTCCGGTACATTAATCCTTTACACCGAAGAATTAATGTCAAAGAATGAGTCACAGGACAAAATATAAGACATATTTTTACTGTTCTCCTTTATGATATTTTTAAAAAGTAATTAATGTATTTTTGATTTATTATATTTTAATTTAACATACTCAGGTTCAAAGCTTGGAGTCTTTTTCAGTGAATATTACATATCAACTGATCACAGACATATTTAGTATGGAACATTTACCAAACTATTTATATGTATGTGGATATATAAATATACACGCATGTACATAAAAGAAAGAAAAGCAATAAAAAGTCACCTAATTATAAAAAGATGTTTAAGACCTGCAGGCAAAATTAATTTGTTTAGAAGTAAACAATGACAGAGTTGTCTACAGAGGAATTTGCACTAATCTACTTGAATTAGCTTTTCAATATGCACAAAAATAAAACATTGAGAAAAGCTATGTATACCTTTTGAGTGCATGCCTTTCCATTTGATCTTTCTTATTCCTTTCTAAGTTAACTTAAATAAGAACAATAGTGTGAAGTTCTTTTGGGCTGCTCTTTGCAAAGATTTAATGAAAACTGCTTAGATTCACACCTTGTATCAGTGCCAAACTTTAATGGGGGAAAAAAAAAGAATTCCAGATTTCTGCATTGTATTTACCTTGAAATAATGGGGGTGGTGATTTTGTAGAAAAAAATTACTAAAAGCAAATACCAAATTACTATTAATTTAAAAATACAAACACTAAAGATGTTGGTATATGGCAAAATTTCTTTTGATGACTCTAGGATTCAAGTATTCACCTCAAAATCCTAACTGCATTGCAGACAGCCTTCCTGGTTATCAGCAGTAGCTGGAAGATACTTCTTCCTCCTTTCATTCTTGTGATAACAGCTGTCCATATGGCCCAAAGAGCTGAAATGAGAACACCCTTTAACATCTTTGGCATACTTTGGAGAGGCTGGATGCTTGCTGAAGGATCCAGTGCTTCAGTTTCTAAATTCTCCATACCCCTGCGTGGAGAACAACTTCTTGTAATTCTGGTACCTGGAAATCTCACTGAAGATTGAAAATTAACAAAAAGTGAAAGATGTTTATTAGCAACATTCAAACCAGACAACACTGTTGAAAAAGTTAAAAGAATGAATTGCTTTGTCTCCTTCTGTAAGGTAAAATTGGAGAAATCTCTTTCTTTCCTCTCCTCCGCGTTGTCGTTGGACCTCCTGCCGTTCTGCCCTTGACCGCCGCAGTGCCGTGTTCTGCGTACGGCGTGCCTGCCCACCCGCACTGCGGGCGACACTGCCTCCCCCGTGCCGCTTGCAGCTTCTGCATACCTTTGGAGTCTGCTCGGGTACCAATTCTCCGCCCTCAAACTTGTTTGATTTTAGTGAGATGTTTTTACTGAGCGGACTAGCAAGACTAAGGTTGCCACCTTCTGCACTCGACTGACCCGCTCACAAGAAGGAGCGAAAACTTCCTTCCCCGATTTAGTAACCAAAGTTCAGATTTCATTAAAGTGGGGCAAAGAGCCTGGAGGGAAAGCTGTGCCCGGGGGCTTTTCAGATTTTCCACAGAACTTCCTCAGAGACCGACGCTGCCTGGTACGTCCCTCTGTAAGTTTTCCTTTCTGTCTCTTCATAGCTTTTGCTTATCTGAAAGACCTGTTGAGCCTTTTAAGCTTTTAAGCTTTATGGTCCTCAACCACCTGCTCTGACTGTGAGAACAAGGCAAAAGAACAGCTTTTCACAGTGTGAATACATTATAATTAATATATACTATTTATGCTATATATACTATTTTACAGATATGAGATCAACGATATGAGATACAAGACCAAATAATCACATCAGTTTAGGATTATATATAAGTTAGCAATAGCTATAATATTGAAAAAAACCCAGAAAATGTCACTAAAAAGTGGAATTATAGCCTTTTTCTCTTATTTCCTGTATTTATTCTACCAGTATCCTATTGTTCACTTAGCATGTAGACAATCAATATCAGCCAGTATACTTTGAATACATGATAGTGAAGATTGTAAAATTAGACGATAGCAGAAAATAATTGAAAATAATTGAAGATTATTAAGATTAATACATTACTTAGAAATTATTTTTCATCAATTAAATCCCATGGAATACAAGTGTCTAAGTAACTTTTAAAATTTTTATTAGTGTAGACACAGTTAAAAAATGTGTCATATCTTCCAAGCTGCATCTATTCAATTTAAAACCTTGAGAAAATTTTCTAATGGCAATTAAATTGCTGAAATTTAATAGACTTATATTTGGGCTAGTGATTTTACCTTAGACCGCTATTTCTTACTATATCATGTGACAAATATTTCAATGTTGGCTGATGCTAAAGGTCCAGTTACCCAGAATTTTGAGAGCGTTAGGCTCCATTGTGGAGTTTCTGCCATTGAAAGAGACCTTACTCCATCATAGGAGGTGAAATTTGATCAGAAAAAAGGCAAAAATAAGAGTACGTACAACTTCAATAATTAAGAAATTCTTTGACAGCTTTGGTAAAGATAGACAAACTAGGTCAAGGGGAAATATTTTGGATAACAAACAAATGAAACATTTGTTTTGGAATAATGATGGGAAAACTTCGGCATGAAACTTTGTCATGAATCATGACTGTTTGAGGTTTGCTTTTTCAAGAGGCTTCACAGACGTTAGGCATCCTTCACTGAAAGCATTTTGGCTGTACTCAGCCTGTCTACTTTGGAGCTTGGACCTGACACCAATAAGAAGCTTGGAAAAGGTAAGTCCTATTTATCTTCATATTATTATTAGATGACATCAAAGTGAAAGTTAAGTGTGGCCAGTCAAAAACATCTGAAACTCCTACTCAGTCATAAAGAGAAAATAATATTCCCACTGAGGGCCCATGAAGTTTTAAACATGTTTATATCAGGAACATCAATATATTCTCTGATTTGCAGTCTACTTTGTTATTATTATTTTCCTAACCTTCCTAATCTAATGAAGTTTCAATATTTTAACTTTTGTCTCAATTCAGGATTGAACTGAACTGTAAAAATACTTGGAGTAGTCTAGTGGAATATCATACTGGCTGATATTATCTTTTTTAGTAAGGTCAGTCTAAACCAATTAATTTCAATTCTGAAACAAAGAAATCAGTGTGGACATAATGCAATTCATATAAGCTCAAAGCTGGCTAAATGTGTAGATCTCTACATTTGAGCAAGAACTCTCTCCTAAAGCGGCACAGTCTTCGCAATCTTCATGACAGTTCCTCTGTTAACACAGAGGAACTTTCTGCAAGGAGCTTGCTCCGGGTTTCAGAAGTCAAGATCTCTCCAGGGCCTCACAGCCTCTGCTGTTAGGAGTAATGGCTAACTGTAGCCAGGTTCTCTGATTCTTCCCTTTTGGAAAGTTCATTTCTGTCATAACCTTAACTGCAGAGAAAATTCAGCACCTTAGTCAAATTCTTTCAGTTTTTTTTTTAAGCTATATTACTTGCCACTCAATCTCTAGCTCAGAATTAGGCAAATTCATTAGTATCTTGTCAAATCAGGGTCTTAAGATTTACAATTAATAAACTATTTAAAAATACATCATTCTATTTTTCACTGAGACTTGCAGAAAAAAAAAAGTGCTAAAGTCCGAAGGTCACAGAAGTAAATCACTCCAGTCTCCCAGTCCCCTCCTCCCCCCACAAATGGGGTCCTAGACTGCTTTGAGTGTTTTTTGTGAAGCAAACATCCATTGTTGCCCTGATTTAATAACAGATGACTAGAAATACATTTCCTAGGACCAGAGCATCATAGATTTTCCCAATATTTGAGTTATTAGTGCTAAATAAAATGCATGACATAAGTTAATGATACTCCATAGGTTCCTTTGATGTATGTACTTTTTCTCTCTTACCTCTGAATGAGCAAATATAATGAGGCATTTTTCCTGTCTTTGTAACTCTGTGTCCATGTTAAGGAGGAGTAACTATGACTCTTAACAGAAACTACCTTTATTTGCTAGCTGGGCTTCATAGCCAAGATTAGACCTTCTCATGGACCCATTGTAGTTCTGCTCATATTTTGGGGGTCTGTTCACAGAATGGGTAAGGTTGGAAGGGACTTCTGGAGAGCATCTGGTCCAAACTTCTTGCTCAAGCAGGATCACCTAGGTCACCTAGTTCAGCTATACAAGATGCTTAATTAAATACTGTAACACACTGTGTCCTTCTGTGGCTGCAGAGGCTGAGAGTGGGCAGTGTGTAACAACCTGTTATCTAAAGAATGATCCAACTTTTTTAGAAACAATCTGGCTGAGAGAGTGGACACGAATTTTACCATGAAAACAAAGCTTCTGCATTCTTAAATGTAGCTGTCAAGACAGTATACAAAAACAACAGAATAAGATTTGAAAAACACCAGAGATTAATTATTTTGTCTTCTCTCTTGGTGCTAGGGGAAAATGACTTTCTGCTGGTTACACCTTGTTGACAGTCTTGATCCTCACAAAGAGCAGAGAAAATTGGGTAGCCAAGCTTTTTAGACAGCGACCTTTACTCTCTTTTGATGATGATAAACATCTGATAATATGACAAACATTTGATATGATAAATCTGATAAACATCTGATATGATAAACATCTTTGCAGTTACTGGATGAACTGCTAATGCTGGCTTACATTGAGGCTAGAAATTGTTGATCGTTTTTTTGTTTTTTTCTGATAGTGTCATAGCAGGGACTGGCAGAAGGTTGGACAGGCCACCTTTAATGTCCTGAAACAGGTTCCACAGTGGGCTTCATTAATTAGAACAAACTCATAGTTCCTTTCTGGGTTCCACCAGATATCCTGACTGAATTAATCGACGAGTCTCCAGCCCGGCTCGGCAAACACTGCCCTTCGGATAACAGTGTCTAGTTAATAGCATTGCTAGGTCAGACCAAGTCATGATAATAGCTCTTCTGGATGTCATCCAGAGCCTGTGTCTAGTAGCAGAAGAAAAAGGCATCTGTGTCCCCCCGGCTATTCTTGATACAGTCTGAATGATGTTGGAAAAACATAGTATGATCCATGCTGTGGAATGTTCTGAATTGTAGCGTCCCAGTCATCTCTGTAAATGTTGTACTGATCCCACGAAGGATATTATTTTTCCTCCATTTTACTCCTGAGAGATGCTGTCCTATAACCCCCAAATAATATTTTGTTTTTATTTTTATGAGAAATAAAATCGAATCTGCATTCTGAAGTACCAGGCAGCAGCTTGCAAATATTATGATTCCTTTTTTATTTACAGATGCTGTAGGTAATAGGTACTTCAGGTTTAGCAAAGTGCATGACTGCATTTTAAACTGAACATTTCTTCATAATAATGCATTGTAAATAAATTGTTGTACTGTAAAACATCATCACTCTCGCAAGCCTCTAAAGTCCTTAAAAGCACTCACCCTTATTTGGCTTTTAAAAACTAGCTATTAATATTTACATTTGTGACTGTGCACAAATACATAAAATCATTGTAAAAGCCAGAGGTTTAAGTGCCTGCCCTTCCATTCACCGGGTCAGAATGAACTTTTAGATCTGTCTCAGAGGATTTCTGCTATTACAAATATGAAACCAGGATGTTAAAATGAAAAAGAACAAAATTTAATAATAATAATAAAAAATACTTGCAAGGGACAGTGCTCAGCTTGATGGCTCCAGAGAGTGGAAGGAGATTATGTTAAAGCATAAATGGAGTTTTAACATTTTTAAATCCAGAAGGTCTAATCTAATCTAATCCTTTTCAATCCAATTTTTTTTAATGCAGCCTAGACATCAGATTAAAGCTTGCACTTTTCTTTTTTAGGCCATTGCAAACAGAATCAGCATCTGTGCTACCTTTCCAATATTCAACATTTCAAAAGTGTTTTTAAATGAATCAGAAGTGTAATTATGAAAAGTAAAAAACTAAAAGATATAAATTGGATATCAGGTTTCTTATTTCTACTTTATAGAGGAAATTATAATTCTCTTTAGTAAACCTGTCTTTTCTGTTAAAAGACCCTTTTGGCCCCCCAAAAAGCCCCTGTATGTTCCTGGGCTCACACAACACCTTAAATGCAATGGTTACAAAGGAAGGGGAGTTTTTGGAGCAGTAATTCATTTCTTCAAAATGATTTTATGCCAATACCTCAGTAAAATCAATAATTTAAATTTAAGTGCTGATTTTTCTGAGAATGATGTTAATGAAATTTATTAATAAACAACTAGAAAACTTTGACTCTTTCCATTGCTTTTCTGATTTGTAGATGATGTTGCATTATTATACACTTTGAATCTCAAATGATTCTCAGGTTCTTTCATGGTGTAGAATAAGATATTCGAAACTATCATGTCCCATAGTAAATATAGTATCTCTTCTGCCAGGACACAGACTTTCAAGCACTAGTTTGCTAGCTGTCCCAGTCACTATATATGTCACTAAATATATTATTTGCTGATGTAACAAATCTGTCTTGTTGATCATTTTTCATTTAACTTGTTTGTTTCTTCAGAACAAATCTACAAGAGTCTATCTGAATTTTTGAGTTAGATTAGCGACTTCTTAGGTGTTAGGGAAAACAGTTAAAACACTGCTTGAAAGATGACTATTGTGTATCTTAGAATATCATTTCCAAAACACTCAGTCTTGGCTCTGCTCCTGCTAAAGTCAATGACAAAAATCACGGTGGGATTGTCTTCAATGAGCAGACAATTACGTTAGCGTTGAATATTTTGAAAATTCTACCTGTATAGGCTACAGTTTTCCAACCATTTTGAGGTTTTTTTGGACTCCGATAAAGATTCCTAGTGTCATGGCAGAACCCTATAGAAATGCTGTGCATGTGTATATGAACTCATTTCTCTTCTAGATCTTCAGTAGACTTACCAGAAACAATCTAGGGGCTCCTTTTGCAGTTCAAAGAATCAGCTGAACAGAATTCCACTGAATGGAGTCCAAGAGTCCACTGAAAACAAGCAGACAACCTCTAGAATATTTCTTACCTTAATAGTAGCATTTTTATTTTATTGCAGATGTCTCAGACTACTTTTCTTTAAAGCAGCTTTGGTGGACAGAATCACAGAAATATTTTGTTTTATTCTGAGTTAATAATTAACTGAAAAGAATGGACACTGACATGGACTGTCAGTGTAGATGAAGAGATATGAATAAGCATGTTCATAACTGCTTATGCCATTTGAGCATACACATGATTACATTTACACTTTAATGGTGTTGACAAAATAAATAAAATAATAATAAATGGCACAGTCCGGCATATTGTAAAGTATTATCTTTTACAAAGACCCCCCAATATCGATTGCTTAGAATGCTCTGTCAGACCCAAGCACCTATTTAATGTCAGAATTTAAGATAATGATGAGTTCATCAGCCAAAAAGAATGTTCAGCGCCTAATACTGAAGCAACCCAGGACCAGTCTGATGGCTATCCAAGGGACTGCCTAATTCAGGATTCATTTACCCTTTCTGCTCTTTGTATAACACTGTAATTAATTGAGTTAAGACCCATACAGGCAGTATACATGACAAAAGAAGTGCTGAGTATTTAGAAGTGCATATGCAGCAATTAATCGTGATGTATCATATTCCCCACCCCTTTTTCATGCATAGAGGACAGCAGACGAGCAGGATTTAAGCCACGCTTATCGACTGAGAGAAAAGCTCTTATATCACTTCTAAAATCTTAAAGCCCTCTTCAGGTTCTCTTTGAAGATGACATTTTCACTTGATGATGTCAAATGTAGTTTTAAGGTTGCTTCATATAGGACCATTTTCTGTTATCTGAATGTGAAAGATGTGCACCAATATCACAGACAGAGGAAGCAGTTTAGCATCCAGCTGTTGAAGTTCTTGATACTAACTTATTCTAACACAGATATTTCTGGGCACATGAGGACACTTATAACAAATGGCTCTTTAAACTTTCCTATTTCTCAGTCCAAAGTATGTGTGCCATTAACACATTTTTACAATGAATGCCAAAATGTCAGTGTGTCCTGTGCAGTTTGTTTAGTGATAGATAAGAAAAGCAGGGAGCCCTTGATGTCATTCAATATTATGACTGATTTTCTCACGTTGGCAGCCAGTGCTGACACTATGCTGTTCTTCTGGAGGTGTTGTTTTGATGGATGCTACCAAGTGACACCAGGGAGAGAGAGAAAGGGCGGGCAGGGGAGGGGGGAGAGAAAGGAGTAATAGCAGCGCTGAAATAAGTGGTGTCTAAATCCTGAGAGAAGCCAGCTCCTTGGAAGGATTTTGGCAAGAGGCCTTTTGCGGTTTCTTTCTATTTTATTTCTTCTTCTCCTTTCATATGCTTTCCAGTTAGTTTAAGATGTAGTTAACAGGTAGACACACTTGAAGAAATAGCTCATGGCTGAAAAGAGTATCACAGAGGTTGGGCTGAATGTGCTTGTTTATAGCTATGCAGTAAGAAGAGTGAAGAACAGAGAAAATCCTGCCCATCTGTGCTGTGGAGCCTAAATAACAATGCTAAAACATTACTATTGCTCCAAGGAATTTTTTTGTAGCAAAGTTCCCTGTCTTTGCCAGAGCTATCCATGTAGCAGCCTGAAGTAGATGATATGGAGGTATAAAATGCAAGAAAAGGAGCAAGTTCAAAAAATCTAATGCAACCATGTCATTTATCTCCACCTTTCTCTGCAGGGAGATAAAGACAGTATTTCAGCAAACATCGTACAGTAGCTGCTGCAGGGGAATTTTATAATTTGGCAGTGGGTTGTCCTTCCTGTTTTTCCTTTCTTTATACATTCTCTGCAGTACCATTCTTGCTGTTTGGGCTAACAGCTAAAACATGCCAGATAATAACTTTCCAAGGACACTCCTTTAAAACACACACATTTCTCTGGCTTTTCTTACTGGCTGCTGTTTTCAGTGTTTATGTTATGTGTTAAATATACTTCTAAATAGAGCTGGGAAATTGTTTACCTGAAGCTTTTTATTAGTAACTGAAAAATACAAATTCATGCTGTAAAAAGAGTTTGAACTTATGCCAAGCTTGAGTCCTTTCAGCCAAAAAAAAAAAAAAAAAAAAAAAAAAAAACTTGTGAAAAAGAACAAAATTCCCCTCCCCAGCAGCACCCCAGTATATTGTAGACTAGCTTCACTCAAATTTCTGCAGCTTAAAAGCTGCAGCGTAAGACAGGCACAGCAGACTGTCACCCTCTTGGCAAGCTCTGATCCAAGCTTGGATACACCTCAACTGCAGGCACCGAGAAACCTCCCAGAGCCCAGTTCGGATGTATGTGCGCTGCCTTATTCTGACTGCGTGCTTGAGTGAGACTTGTTTGTGTGCCACGACGTGCTTTAACGGGAAGAAAAACAACAAACAGGGAAGCAGGGGGTGTAACACATTTAAATTCACCCTCTGGTTAGGGGAATCAGAGGACCAAAAGTCTGAATTGCGTCTGGAAGCATAATCCATCCTACGGTTTAGACGTAAACTGTTTTTCTTAAAAAACAGGATATGTTAATGATATCATAGCACTAAGAACTGTCTCTGCTGAAGACTGTTGAAAGGTATCTCAAATATAAGCCTTACCCTTTACAGCTTGTACACTTTTTTCTCTGAACACCGTACAAGTAGGACCTAGAACATTTTAGTTTACACACTAGAAAACACAGCAGTTAGATAGTATAACTAAAAGACATTATATTTAAAAGGTGTAGCAGTTTAAATTATACATTTATATTATCAAAATTAAATTCAGTTAATGTTGGTATGGTTGTCTCACATTGGTTTAATGGGCGTATTGGAAGTGCCTGGAGGAGGAGGCAAGATCCTGATGTATTTGGGTTCATACTTCTATCAGGCAAAGTAACAAAGCCCAATTTTGTATTTGCTCTAAATTATGTTACACACACGCATAGCAGCCTCTGAGTTAGGGGAGTGCAAATGGTCATGGTCACCAATTTGTTTATAGCCATCTTTTCCTCATTTCATGTGTATAAATGGCTGCACCGAGTAGTAGGCAATAGCAAATCCAGATACTCATTTTACATAGTGACTCTCGCTTTATAAGCTGGCCTTCTTATTTCCAAAATGACGTGTTGGACCACATTCTCAGCCTGTGGAAATAAGTATAACATCATCGACTTGAAATGAGCGTGGTGTATTCAAGTCCAAATCTTCCTTTGACCAGTGAACATTTCAGGCCATGGGTTGTGGGGCGTAAATGTAACTTCAGAGCAAATTTCTTCCATCAAAGCAAGATATTAAGGTCTCACTCCAGCCTAAAAAATATCCAAAATCTTATCTTGCACACTAGTCCAGCCAAGTGCATGATTCAAAGTCTAAATAATTAAATAATTGACGAAAGAAAAGCTTCACTGATGGATGCAGGAAGAAAGAGAATGTTTTTATTTTGCTGCTTTCCTCTGCGATAGCTCCCCCTCACCCTGACTTTCTGTTGACATTGGTGTTGCTTATCCTTTCCAGCTTCCCACACATATTGATTACCTCTTAAGCTGATGCCCTCTGTTCTCCCTTGACTTACTGCTTTATCTGGCTCTACAATACTTGTACATTTTTAGTTACTTCTGTTTGTACACACGGGCCAAATTTATCCTTGGTTTAGTGCCAAGGAGTTACATGGGGTATGGATTTGACCCTCTCAATCAGCCTTACTTTGCTTCTCCGTTCAAGTTTCCAAACGTAAATGAGGAATGGGTCCCTATGATAAGCTAAGTATTTATACTATATGGCCTGACCCTGTACATAGGGGAAAGCACACAGCCTATACAGCTTCTCCATAAGCACAAACACATGATTTTAAGACTTCATCGATCTTCCTCCCTTTCTTTCCTTTTATGTCTACTTTTTATTCAGTTGACAGAGAAGAGAGTACCAAAAGCCTCTGTCAGACTAACATAACTAAATGTCTGTGTAGCATGTTCAGCTACATGAGATCTGTCCTACTCTCACTTCTTTACAAAAGTTAAACCTCTGTATAGAAAGGGATTAGAGTTTGTGAGGATCTCAGTATTTACTATGACTCCTTATTCATGCTATTTAAATTTGTCACTGCTAGTTAGGATCCTTTGCAATTTTGATGTTTCTCATGCTGTGTCACAATGTCAACCTTTGCATATATGCTATCCATTATGCAAATAGAAAAAAAATTAAAGTATATATTGGCTTTATATATTCTTTTATTTACTTTTAGTTACTGTAATGGATCTTTTTTAGTTCTTATTATTAAAAAAGTGATAAAATGATTTTTTTTAATTCACTACTTTAGCCACAAAACTATAAAACTCATTTACAATCCTGTAAATTTTAAATGATTTCTTTAATGAAGAGAGAAGAGAAACTACAGGGAGTTGTTTTATTTTAAAAAATATCTTAATCTTTTTATAAAAAACAGTAAAAATATTCTAATATTCTATTCATCTGTATTTAACATTAAAGATTTTCTCCTGCCATCCATGCTGTTTTCTCCTTGTAAACTGTCTCATTTACAGTGATGAAATGCATCTATCTACAAATATCCTCCTATCACATTTCTTTCACAAATGTGTGTCTGTATTGTAATTTAATGCAATATCTTATTTAGGAATATATCCTGAGACATTTCAGTAACAACCCTTGGATAAAAGTTAGAGATTCTAACTGTATTGTACCTTCTGAGTGTGTATACAAATACTGAGAATTACAAAGTCATGAAGGCTGCAGATAAGGTAAAAGAGAAATAGTTATTCATTAGATCCCATGATGCCAGAATTGGGGGTCAGTTTATGAAACTATTGCCAGACCAGTTAAAGCAGACAAAAGAAAGTACTTATTTATACAGTAGCCTGTGAATTTCTGGAACCTGCTGCCACAGGAGGTTGTGCAGACAAACAGTACTAGCAGGTTCAGGAAGAGTTCAGAGAAGTTAATGGGCAACAGGTCCACAAAAGGACAGCAAATGGCTAAGCTGTGATATACATCCTCGTATTTCAGGATGCGGGGGAATTATGAGAAGAATGGCCTAGGGAAGTGCTTTCCCAAAGTACCTGGGGGCCTCAAGGACTGTCCCAGGACTGCCACGGTGGGAATACAGGGCTGGGAGGACCACTCCTCTGGCCACAGAGGGGATTCTTCTCTTCACCAGCCCAGCATACTCCAGGATCTTTTCCGCACACTTTCAGCACCTCTCCTTTAGGAAATCTGCCCTCAGCTACAGCATGTCACATTAGTTTCATGGAAGCCCAGGCTCAGGCATCCTGTCTAGCCTTGTTTGCGATGTCAACCTGTCTAGAGAGTAGCCTGCAACTGGTAATCCTGTCTGAGGCTGACCATCTGACACCACTTGAAATCATTACGGATAGATGGTGACAAACTAGAGCCAAACATGCACTGCCACATCTGCAAGTACTTGCCTCTTTAGTATGTTCTGAGGGCTTAATCTCAAACCTTCTCCACCTCCATAGTGATGATCTTCTCATGAGTGTAGGCTTATATCCAACTACTTTGAACGCTGAATAAGTTTCAGTTGTAGATTCATGTCTTCTGGTAAACACAGAGATTGCCACTGGCTAATGTTTACTCACACAAATACACTTTGCACTAGTGGCAATTTCTGCCAGAGCTGATAAAACTATGTACTTCTCATTTTTTTCTTGCAGACTGCACATTTAGGTCTTGAGCGTATGCTGCAGAACACGTAGTTTTTGTTGCATTTAGTTACCATACCGTGTGTACATCCAAAACTGATTTGAAGCCTTCTTTGTGACCTTGTGCTCCTGAGCTGTCTTTATGCCCCTGAGTTCTCCAGCATAAGTTTGAGGAGGCGACTGTCCTCAAGGGACTGTCACAGCGGCTGAGAACTGTGCCAGGTTCGAGTGACACTTCAGCAGTGCTCTGTTTCTCCTGGGAGTGATACGGAAACCTCTGTGACAGCTTTACGGAGGTGAGTCTTCTGTGAGTACCCAAGAAGTGTCATATCTGAATAACACACATCTCCTGGGTCATAATAAATGATGGAATACCATTTTTTCTTTGAAAATTTTTATTCTTTTTATGTAGAAAATACTATGGTCCTGTTAACACAAGCAAAACAGTCTACTCACTGTTATACTCCCATGGTATACAAGAATGCTACTCAGTTTAAGTCACCTAAAACACAGAGCAACCATTTTCAGATGAGATATACATATCAGCATAATTTCCTATACAGTTTCACGTTCAGGGTTTCATCTATTTCCATTGACTTTTTCCTATTTTGGGGGAAGAGCAGCAAAAACTGACAGACAGGGGCCTTTCTCATCACATTACTATGGGGTTCACTATGATGCAATTGTCTTTTCTCTCTCCTGAAGTAATCAATAGAACACCATTTCCTCATAGTAATTATAAATATCACACATTTTATATATATGGTTCCATTGAGGTTTGCATATACTTTTGACTGTTCAGTGTAATGTTGGAAAACTAGGTTACACAAGGGTGGAAATTTTGACTTCAAGCAATTTACGTAATTCCTATTGCAGTCAATGAGAAACATATGTTTGCTGATGAATAGACACAGCAGACAGAGAATAGAAAGCACCTTATAAAGACATCTCTAATAATACCATGCAATAACCTAATGAAAATTTTGTTCATTCAAGGAGCAAAAAACCACTAGTGATGATTCCTTACTTTCTTTGGGAGATTTATTCTCATCATAAAACACCTCATCTGCAAAAGTCTTTTCTCATATTTATCTTACATTGCCCCTTTTAAAAACACTGCTTTATTACACTACCGTATATGTCTTTCATTTGTTGCACTGTATACTACCAATTTTACTTAAAGCTCTTTTTATCAGTTGCTGTGAGAATCTGGATTCCCTGGGGTTCTTTATATCTCTTGATTTCTAGAACAGGTTGGAGCTAACAGCCATCAAAAATCTAGATGAGAAGCAGAACTTATTGAAAGCAGCACTTTCTGGTACACAATATAATAAATTAGATATTGCCTATGTTACTGGTACAGTAATTATATATTTAATGTAGCCTGTAATGAAGGAAGGCAGTTTAGAAGGCCTAATATATTACAGGCTGACAGAGTGAGTTTTCCATGTTCAAGCAAAACTTAACTGTTATTTTCCAGACAGATACGATTTTCATAAAGTAAATTAGTGAAGGCGTGAAACAAATATATCAATAACAGGATAAGAAATACAAAATCTGAAACACTGAGTATTTTGCACTGGATCTTTTTCTTCCCAATGGGGATGCAGATATATGATTTTTTTGTCATAATCCTTATTGTTGACAGATGAGATTCTCAGATATGTCATTAACAAGCACCAGCATTTACACTGGCTGTCACAAACAAGGTCTATAAAACATTATGTGAAAAAGGTTACGTGAAAAGGCGAGCACAGGAATGCAGAGACTTGCCTCTACCAGGAAGCTGGTGGCTGAGTAGGTATACTGGCCTCCCAGGACTCTCACTCCATTCAGCCTCATCCGTGTTGGACCCAGGAAAGCCGTGTACTACTGATGAGCTTTCAGTTTAGAGTATAGCTTTAACTGAACTTGTCTCAATAGGATTGCTGAGAAAGCTAGGAAGCAGGTAAAAGTAGAGTCTGATCTGCTGGTCTGGTCTGGTTTATATTTCTTTGCCCACAAAGAATAATATTTTCTTTACTGCTAAAAGAAAACCACCGTATGATTAAAATTACGTGAGCTTTCCACTGCCTGCCTGATGTACCATCATTATGGATAGGAACGAGAGTACATTGAAACATCGTCATCATTAATACAGTTTTGGCACTTCGCTCTGAAATGAAACATTTTCACTGTGCTGCTGTCCTGCCTGGGATCTCTCATGCCTGATCCCTAAAGAACAGATGGGAAAGCAGTTTGTGTGACCTGGAGCTTTCTGCATTGTTACTTACTTACTGTTTTGCCATCAGATACTATCTGCTTACGAAACTAGTCTGCATTTTAAAAGTGAAAAAAAACCTATTTTACAACTCTTCTCCTACCATAAAATCCATACATGCTACATTGCTACGTTTAGCATTAGTCATGGAAGACTATTGAGTACAAGTGTGTTACTGGTTTAAGAACTGCATTGCTCAGACAATACTAAGTTCACTATGTCTTTCTTGATTGGTCAAGTTATTCTCTTCAATGGTCCACCAGTCAACATCGATTTATGCATGTCCTTTTGATACCAACTTCCCTGAAGAGCGTGCTTTCTGTTGCCAGTGAGGACTGCAGAAAGTAGTGAGGACATAGCAACAAGGACACAGAAAGGCTGAGATTCACAGGTCCTGCTTTAGCTCTGACTTTGCTGGTAAATTCAGCTCTCTGGCCTGCCAGGAGCCCGTGTCCCATGGCAGTCCCTTGGGAGTGAAGTACTACACACAGTAGAAGGTTGAATAACTCTGACATACAGAGTAAATCAGAGTATAGGCTGTCAATATATCCCTATGACATTGTGATAGTGATATAGTATATATCTTCTGATGAAGACCTTATGTCTATTCATTGACTTATTCAATTCATGTCATCTAAGCTGCATCTCCACAGCAGTAACTGGGTTACAAGATTGTAGCACATACGTGAGTCACATAGTACAGCCTACACTGCTAGGGAGTTTGGGTACATCTTCTGGAGCAAAGTAGGCTCAGACTTGTGCTCTAACTTGCACTTAACCATCCTAAGCCTGAATATGGCCTTCTGCTTATATATCATGGATGTTGTAGAAACTTGGGCTTGAATGAGAGATCTGGTGCAATGGCTTAGACCTGGGTCTGACAATATATCAGAGACCTAAATTAGCCTGACATCCCTCACTAGAAACGTATCTCATCTTGATAATTCTCACAGAACTCACATTTTTCCTGGTAGCTGTAAGCTGTGTTGATATACAAAACATGAGTATCAATGATATCAAAGAAACAAGTACTGGAGCTTATCTCCCAAACGCTCAGTGGGACACAGTTCACAGTACTGGACATGCAGAAACTAGTGTATTTTCTCTCTCTCTCTTTTCTATACCTGCCACACTTAAATATTTCTTCTTTCTCTCTTCTTGAAAGAGACATGGGAATTGTCAAGCTTGTTTGTTTTCTTTCACATAACACACCATTTGAGAGAGTTCTTTCAGTTAATGCAAGAAAAGAATTTTGTCCATGATTCTCTTTTATCTATAAATTTGTGACTGTACAGTGCCTCTTGAATAAGAAAATCAGCTACTATTTTCGTGAGTTTTAAATTTGTTGATCTTGTGTGAGCTACTCTAGGAGAAACTAAATCAATGGAAAGCCTGGAATTCTCCATAGCCAAAGGAGGGGTTTTGTTAAAACCTCCATGAAAAGAATTACACAAAAAAGATTAAAATGATTAGTTCTGTAGTGAGTATTATCAATCCTAAACCTCTGAATAGCAATAAGCCTTGACTAGAATCCACGTTCAAGCCCATAGGATGGGAAATTTTACATTTAGAATTGATAGTATCATGATTAATCACCATTAGATAGTGACTAACCACTTAAGATCTTTTGAAATCAATTTGCCTGGAGAGATTGATATACTCCTGGGTCACATTTAAATGTAAAAAATTGGACTCCATCTGGGTTTGTATGTAAGCTTAAACTAAATCAAGATGAGGGGTTGAAAAATTTCTAAAATATGCTGAGATGAGATGTAAAGGTTTGATTATGCTGATCTGCTTTTCACATCCTGGCCTAGACTTTTTTTCTGGATCTAACTCTAAAGGCGACCGTTTGAGTGTAATTTTGTAAAAGCATATAAATTTTCATGTGTAATTAATTTTGTTTGCAATAAAACAAATTGAAGTTCCTTATACTTGAACATAATTAGATAGCCAGGAACTTTTTATGATGTATTTTCATGCCTCTTCCTTATGTGCACGACTGCCTTTATTCAACTCTGTTCACCTCCTACACCCTTTAAAAATCTCATTTCTGAGATGCAAATTCTCCATGGCATTCCATATTGCTCTGAGAGCACAGTCTGAGCTGCAGTTACAGACCTTGCATCCTGCAGAAGCAGACTCACAGATGTGCAAAGATGGGAGGGAATTTGTGGAGAGCTTGTGGTGACAGGAGTAGGAGATACCTAAAAATAAATAAATAAATAAATAAATAAATAATCAGACTTTGAGCAAATACTTTAAATTTTGAATATGTATCTGAGTTTCCTGCTGGTAGAAGTGACATCTACACGTTAATTCCTATAATCACCTCTAAAATGTAAAATACTGAAAAAGAACTCCTCCACTGTATGAGGAAAAATACATAGTGACCCTCAAAGAGCATCATTTCATATCTGTACCAAAACACTGACAATTTCGGCTGGCAGACTGACAACGCTGTAAACTGCCATCTAGTAATTAACTCAGCTCTTGAATTCTCTCAGAAATTATCTGACACCTGTCCAGTCTGCCCCTGCTAGGTGAACAACAATAACATCTAAAGAATTAACTCAGTGGATGATCCAGGCTTCTCGATCGCAGATGAAAACAGTTACAGATTGTTGTAAAAGTATCTGTAATTGTGAAGGACATCTGATGAGCTGTTGCTTAGTCTAAAAATGTACATGCTGAAGCGCAGGTGCTGTTCTGGGTGCTTTCATGAGCAGTGCGAGGCATGGCGAGGAGGTGCCCACCTGGCCGTGCCGGCACCAACCAGGGCATGGTCCTGCAGCCTCTGAACAGGCAGGATCTGGCACTGCTCACTGGGTCCCATGATTTGCTGTGTTGGGACTTACCAGGGGAGTTGAACCCACAGCAAAAGGAGAGGGGCTGTGAGCCACCCGCACCATGTCCCAGCTGCAGGAGGCCTGAGGTCAATGCCGGGTGCCCCTGCAGCACCGCTTGGCAGTGCTGGGGGAGGATCAGGTGGGGCTTGGTGATGGGTGTCCTCATGAAACAGTATGTTAGAGCTACTAGCAATCTCTACAGTAACTCAGTGAGATTTCCATCCTGACTGCTTACAGCCATGTGCTACTTCATCGTCATCACTAGACCATGAACCACAGTCATGTAACCTCAAGAAAAATGAGACCATTTTGCTTCCTACCTTAGCTACAGAGAGCAAAGACAGCTGCAGAGAGCTAAGGCAAGAGGAGGCCTGAGGGCTCTCCGCAGGGTAAACACTGCTATCCTTACATTTCCCTGGGGCACCTGGAGTAGAGAGATGTTAAGTAATTTGCTTAGATTGTGGTTCCATAACATGGTAAGTCTAGTGTACCTGGTACCAGGCATAGTTGCCAGATAGAACAGGCCAAGCTGGAACAAGTTCATTAACACATGTTCATTAAACAGATATCCTGGCTCTGCAGTACCAGGCACTGCTTTTCCATACCTCTATATTCTGCCTGCTTTTCTCTAAATGAGCACACCCTTCACAGAGTGGGTCATCCTGTGTCAGATACAGTGACAAGGGGCTGCAGCTGGGAAGAGATTCATTCCTTGGCCTCCCTGCTTGCTTTCACAGCTTCCTTCTCAGCCCAGAAACCCATACCTGGTAGAGCCAGGAGGGCCAGGCATGGAGAAGCTGTAGCACTAGGAATGCAGAATTTCTTCAGATCATGCAGTAGTATTGGAATAGTGTCAGAGACTGGCATTTCTGATCTCTAGAACTTGAGAGATAAGAGATTTCCTGATGGAGAAGAGGTGGCCTCCCTTTACCACCTCCACTAAATCCACACAGGATTCACAGAATCCACAGGGCAGATCAGAAGACCCTGTACCATCTGTAAACTGTTTTTTTAACGCAGGAAAAGGGAAAACTCTGAAGATTAATACATCTATATTTTCCCTGATGCTTGCACATGTGGTGGGTGGAGGAAAAGAGAAAATAAGAAATATAAAACCCCATGTTAATAAAATTTTATAATCAATATATTAAAATACAGAAGATATAAAAATAAATAGTGTATTTTTGCATTTTATAACCCAGTTCAATGTGTAATATTGCTTTAAAAATGTTGTAATACATTAGCATTAGTATAAAAAGTTTAGGACATAACTAAGGAGAAGAGTTACACTTACGCTTAGGGAAGAATATGGGAAACTTTAAAACTCATAATCCCTCATACAAGTCAAGCGCCATTTCATTTTAACATTATATTCTGTCCTGATCACATTCAGATCCAATAGTTGGTGGAATCCAGAAGTAGAAATAATAAAGAGATTAACAAAATATCACACTAGAAAGAAAGAAATAAATCTCTTCCTTGGAGAAGGGGTTAACAACAAAGGAAAGGTAGAAGATAAATGCAAAATGAATAACATCTAAGTATTCAAAAAGTTCTCTTCAACCTTGTTCATAAACATAAAAGCAATGAACTGATCAAAAAAAGTAAAGAAGTGACATTCCAAGCTAAGAAAAAGAAATAGTCATCTAAACAAGTTCTCATCTAAACAAATGCATCAGCAGAACTCTCTGTAACATCCTACTAATATATAAATGCATCTGAGCTAACTAAAATGCTTTATTTAAACATTGAAAATGGCCTACTGTGAGACTGTTTCTTCTGAAACATTTGATATTTCTACAGCAAGAGGCTTTTCACAGGAAGAACTGCAGTCTGATCTGATGTGGTAATTTATGTATTCACAATCAGGTGTTCTGGCAAGTTTTAGAAACTACATGATCTAGAAGTTAAAAAATCCTGACCAGTGGGGTCATGATTGTGCCTGGGCATCGCTAAAGGACAGCTCACCCAAGGTTTAACCTGTCCTCTGTGTGCGTGACTGGCTCAGTACGTAATACCGTGTCTGGTCCCCCTATGACTGACATATTGTAAAGGTAGGAAGATGATAGGTAAGTGCCTAATGTCCAATTAGCAGCACCAAATGATGAACAATAGTATCTACTTTATATGGTCCTAGCTTAGGTCTTGTGCAACAAATCAGAAGCACAGAAGTGTTACAAACATTCAAGAGACAATCTGGTTATAATGTGAACAGGAGGGGATTGCACAGCCGTGAGTCTAATAACGATAGGATGCTGCTGTCTTCTCACCTCTTCTGCATGAGAAGGTGAATTGTAGCACGGGGACGCACTGCAACCGTGTGGCTAAAAATCTGGGAAGGGAACAGGGAGTAGGTAAATAGCAATTGAACAAAACAGTTTTTCAGAGAACGAGGATGGATGAAGCCAGTCTAACATTCATACACACCTTTATCACTTCCTGTTGAATTGCCCATCCTCCAGGTCATATCAGAGAGTTTCTACAAGGTTGTGCACATCCTCTGTCTAGATACTGCTGGATCCAGCCAGGACATAAAACACGGGTTTTGATGTGTTTGAGTAGCCAAAAACAGTTTCCTGACAAAAAAAATTGCTGCTCCTGTGAGAGAGCCTGAGATGTCCGGGCCTGCAGTGGGTCCTTGGAGAGTCCAGCTAGAGAGGAAGGAATGTCAGGGCAAACAGGACCTTCGAGCGGACCACATTCCTGAGACTTTAAACCTTACCCAGCGCCTGCAGCTTCTCTCTTCACCCAGCTACACTATTCAGGCTGTTACTGATGTTTGCAAAAGGGCCGCAACCTGTTTGTCTCTTCAAAACCTCTCATATCCCTGTATTTGCCTTTACTAATGTGTGGTAAATGTGGCATGGTAAAAGCACACAGAGCCTGTAAAACATACTTCCCTTTTAGCCTGCACATTTGTACTCTATGGAGGATTTAGGCCTTATCACCCACTCACTGGAGTCACACGTGAATGCACAGCAGAGATTTGTCATTCAGTTAACCATTAACTGAAAACCCTGATGAACCTGGACACCAAAATTTGTGCCTTTTACAACTTAGTCATCATCCACCTCGAAGGAAGCGAGAGGGACCTATAAATCACTCCAATTAATCACCCCCACCCCAAAATATGTAGTCAAAGCACTCCAGAAATAAAACCATATGGCACAATCGTGTCAGATGTGTTTATATAAGCTGTTCCTAGAAACAACAGTAGTGTAATACCAGATTTCCATATACTGAATCAATATTTGAGCATTTGAGACCAGATGTTTTATAAGATGCCATTAAGCGAGCAGAGCACATTAGCAGGTTCAAAACAGGCTGTGCAGGGTTCCTCAGACCCTGTGCTTACACTTACATTCCTCAGTCTCACAGCACCAACATGCACACTCCAAGTCATTTTGATTGGGTTCAGCGGACCCAAACAGATTGTGATAATTGTGCCTTGGTTTTTCTTCAAGAGTTTTATACATTTAGGACCTGCAATTACAAACTAATGAACTGCTTGTTTATTTGAATAACATCTCCTGGTCGATGCACTCTTTGGATTACACAGGCTTTTAGAGGTCTCATTTTTGCATCGTGTTGTTTCCAGGCTGCAAAGCAATGGCCCTAGCTGTACATTAATGAAGTCCTGCATGGCTGGTGACATTCTGCTTGACACAGAAGAGCATACACTGCACTGACCAGCTCACCACACAGTTCATGCAGTCATCAGATGTGGGTTTAAGATACAAAGTTTTACTGCATTCGTAGTATATCAGTTTGGGGGTTAGCTTGTTTGTGAAGAAAGCATCAGATGTGGAGTTAAAATTAGATATAAATTGGTCTACGTGGTGTAACTCCATTATGTCATATTGTATGTGATAGCATGTATTTTTGCATTATGTAGTATTTAAGCCCTCATCTGAAGAATAAAATGTTTCATACCTTACCGAGAATTTTATGCCTTCCTAAAATATGATGCTTTGTATGAATAAAATACAAGTTAGCTGTATCCTTACCCTTTGTAGCAGAGTAGATTCACTCAGAGAGAGCAAGTGTTAACTCTTCCAACATTTTTCTCAGAGAAAAGCAAACTTAATGTCTACCAGGAGCTCTTCGAAGCTCTCAGTTCACTGAGCTGATGGATTACATAAGTGTACCTTGCTGCTTTGTTTTTCACACTCTTCTCTGCCTGCTTTCAAGTCAGCTGTAGCCTGCTCCCAGCAGAAGAGTATCAGCGCTTCTTGCTATTCGTGTGGATTTGGTGCTTCCGATCTGTTTGATGGTATACTGTGTAAGTGCTATGTGCTATTAATCATTTATAACCTGTAATTAATTTAAATCAAATTATCATCATGTTTATGACAGCTTTCCTGTGTGAACAGAGATTGTTCAGGAAGGCGATTAATTTTAGTGGTCAGGATATGGATTCAAATGGACAGTAACTCGGATTTTATTTTCTATATTTCCTTTTGGATGAATTGTTTCAAGTGTGGATTCAAGAGCTGATAATGAAAATCTCTTTTTATTCCTGATGAAGGGTTTTCTAATGTCTCTTTAGGGTTCCTATATTGAGGAAAAAATAACTTTTAGCTAACTTAGCCATAGTAAAAGCTGTTATCTTTCCATTTTGCATACTTGCATAAATTTAAAAAGTTTAGAGACCTTAGGTTTCTATGAGACCCATAGCATTCCTCCCAGTGACACCAGTGCAAACTTAATTCCACTTCTGGAAAATTCTGCAAGAAAATAACTGGCCAAGAGGATTTTGATGCCGCAGATGATGCTCTGCAGTTCTCAGTCAGCACTCTGGGGCTAACAAAGCAAACACCAGTAAGAGCATATTTTTTAAGTCAGAATGAGACACAGTACACTCAGGATACAGCAACATTCATTTTTACTAAGTAATTTTTCAGAATTGAACTGCAATCTTTATATCTTTTTCATCATTTTAACTTTGGAGGCAATCTTTATATCATCAGATAAGAGACACTGAATAATACTTAAGTTGTAGCCAGCTGGCACCACTTAGCAAGATATTTTTTCCTGGAGGTTTAGCATGATAATCATATTTTTTTTTATTTTGGGCAATATTAGAAACTACTTGTGAAATCATTTAATGTTTAATTATTTCCTTCAAAATATATATCTTTTGGTTGTGATGTTGCAGCATTGAATGAAAGTAAAACTTAATGCTCAATGGTTTGTATGGTACTTAGATGTCACAACAATATTATCATGAAAGTATTTGAATAAAAGAAAGTATGTGAACATAGAACCTTTTCTGTGAAATGTATTGGTAACTAGAAGTCCCAGCTGGTATGGACACAAATGTTTAAAGATGAGAATTTCTCCCGGGGCAGAAACTCTTTCTATATGTGTGAACACACACATGCACAAACACACACACAAATCTATATATACACACACATACACAAAAATATATGTATATTATATATATATATCTTGTAAATTCTAGTGTCTGCATCACTTTAAAAACACATTCACAGAGAACAAAAGTTGAAAATTTCAACTGAGATGTCAAGCATTATATGGGCACTTAAAAAGATATCACACTCTTAGTAATCATTCTTCCAATTTAGTAATGATGCATATGGATAAGGCTTTATTAGAAATTCAGACCACTGTTAACGTTGTACTGTTTGACATAATGTAAACATTTGACTTAAAAGCAATTTACTAAGTGACAGCCTGGCTTGCTTTTCAACTTTTTTTCACTTATATTAAATTATTTCATATATACGCAGATATGCATGCAAGTTTTTGTCCATTCATACAAAATATTTTCTTTTCAAATATACTTTCTGCTTAGACAATCATACTTTCTTCTTAGGCATGTCTTTTAAGGTAAAAAGCTGGAGTTGCATACGTTCGTTTTCCAGGAAGCTTTCTGTATTAATGATGCGTTTTTATATCACACAGCAATTTAGATATGACTATAACATATAATTAACAATTAATCTGTGACATTGTTTTGACCACAGTTTCAGAGAATGAATGCCATTGAATCATGAGTTCAATTAGCTATGTATAAAAGAAACCACACTTGCTGTACTTATCTGTATAAATAAATCAAAAATAAGTGCTTAAGAAAATCAAAAATATCTGTAGGGGAATTTTGTTAAGAGTTAGAGTGGGAAAAGCAGAACTTGAAAAGGTGACAGCTAAGAAAGTCTCACAAGTATTTTAGTTATCTGTAAGGTGTAATGACACCTCAACTTGAACTGGGTCAATATTGCTCTGAATATGAATCCAGAGTTCTGCCTATCCATAGCAACTACTGCTTAGAAACAGGCTACCCTACTAAAATAAAATATTGAAAGGAAACACCTTTTAAAAATCAAGAGTGGTTCTGCCACACAGAGATAAAATTATACTAAAGGAACCCGAAAAACAATTAAACTTGTGAGTGTGACTATCCTCATATCCAAACTCGTTTCACGTACACGTGGTGATGACTCTCAGGAATCAAAATTCTTCTGGGTTTTCTCTTCCTACGAGCAAATATGTATTCTATCCTGTCTGCCACTACTGCATCTTAATAATTTCTAAATTAGCCATATTTTAATACAAATGTCTTCTAAGCAATCTCTCCATTTGTTTTTTCTACTCATAATAGTGGCAAAATCCCTTGGGAGTGATCTATTCATTTTTTCTCTTTATTAACAGTTTACCATTAAAAAGTCAACATAACTACAGATGATTTCGGAAAATGGCTTGGGATCCCTGGCATACCTGATTCAGAAATGTAAAGGGACAAAAGTGACTTCCCATTCATTTTCCTTGGGATGAATCTTTTCATGTACTAAAGCTCTGAAATCAATAGCAGTTAAGCTACTGAATTTCATTTCGTATAGTCAGAGAATAATTCAGTTTGGAAAAGACCTCAGGATGTCATTCCTTAAAACTACTTTCACCTAAGTCGCTTGTGCTTATTTGAAAAAACAAAAAGGCACAGTCCATTGCAGAGTTCACCCTCTGTCCTCTACTGGATCCAGTAAAAGCTTCCATTCAGAAGAGAGAGCTAAAAAGAGAGTTAACAGGATGTAATTAAGCTGCTAATAATTACCTAAAATGCTTATGGAACAAAACCCTCATCTCTAGTCAACAATATATTCTAGCTGTTCAGGTCAACAGGGTCATCTGAAAATGCTATGTATTTTATATTTTAAAAAAGAGGAAAAATCAGTACACTGAGCAGTAGAACGAATCACAGGTTGATATTTGGGTTTGATACTCATTGGGTGATTAACTAGTTGTGGATCACTGACAATCAGCTTTCCTTTCCAAATCTACAGCCAGCAAAAGAGTAGTGGGTTGTTTATTTTAAAATGCAACTGTAATATAGTGGCAAATGTTCTTTACCTCTCACGTCCTAACTTATACTTGGTTCTTCTCTCTTTCAGAATAATAGACACAGTGAATTAGTGCTTGTAGACGTACTTCACTGCAGATGGGGGGGAAAAAAAAAACAAAACAGCAAAAGCAGAAAGGAAGAACAGGGTCACAGTCTAAAAGCTCTTTGCAGTTTAACCTCTGATATGCAGGGATTTTGCAGCATCCCTACCTGATAGGTAGGTAGGTCCTTTCTTTCTACAGAAAATCTAAGAACAGGACTACTAAGAAAAGTGGATGATTAGCAGGATGTTGACAGTAGGTAATCTTTGAGAGGGGTATTTCCAAAGGCTCACACATCTCTAAATTAAACCTCTAACTGGGTTGAAGAGCTTTTATTCCATGGCCACCAACCCTAAGCAACATCTTGACCCCCAAACCAACTCTTTACTATAGAAGACGACCAAGATGAGATCACCCATTTTTTATTCAACAGATTCAAGGCCAGACCATTCATTTTTGTTGACTTATTTTTTAGTTCAGTATGGCACACTTGAAGACTCCTCTTGTGTGGAAAGGAAGACAAAAAAAAAAAAAAAGATTTTTTTTTAATGAATGCTGATGCCTCCCAGGCACCTCCTTTTTACAGAAAATTTCACAGAAGTTATATATTCCGCATCAGTGAAGGCTTTTTAGAACAGGCTAGACACATCTGCCACAAATAACATAGGAATATCTGATTCTGCCTCTGGGCTAAGGGATGAGCTAGATGAACTTCTGAAATCTTTTCCAACCTTATATTGCTATAATTCTATTGCATGAAATCTCTGTGAGTACAAACAAGAATGGTGCTTTTTGACCCTATGCTGAATGAATTCCACATGAAGTATAAAGCGTACGTATTACTTTACTAATGAAATAAATTTTCTCTACTGCGAGATGACAATGAATTGAAAATTATTAGTTGTAAAAACCTACAGTAGTAGAAAAAATGTCTAAAACTTGCTTCTACATCTTACACTCTTAGTCAGTATTCCTCATTCTACTACCCTTATCAAGTATTTCTTATGATAATTCATAGTTTTAGGAAAAAGGAAATCACTGACGCATCCTCATTTCTAGACAACTCTGTTTTGGAGTGCTGAAATGTTGTGCAGGAGAATTCCATTTCCGAATTCAGAAGTTTTGTTTTGAATATTATTTTTTAATTCTCATAATTCTACATTTTGAGTATATATTGATGACTAATATATATTAGTGATATCTAATATATATTGATAACTAATGATATATGGTGTACAGACTGTCCTATAATGCAAAGACAGGATACAAAGATACAAGAATGCAAAAAGAGCTAGAAAATACATTTTCATCATGTTGAAGTAGCAGCCATTCTGCTGCTAAAGATAGTTTGCCTTAGAAAATAATATTGTGAATAATGCATAGCAGGTTCTGGTACAGTTAATTCAGGTGATTAAGGATGCCTCTGGATTAGATTATAGGCAAACTCCTCAGCCACCTGAAGTTAAATTATTGCAGGCAAGATGAATGATCAGAGATACACAGACTTGGAGTGAAACAGGGAATGAACAAAATTCACAGTGCACATATACTTACTGCTCATACATTAAAGGTCTAAGCAGCGTCCAAGTATTTAAAATAGAAATCCATAAACTCAGTTATATGGCAGTCAGGATCCATATGAAATTATTCCTTCCTAAAGAGACCAGAGGCAGACTATGAAGTGTTCTACACTACTTTTTTATTTTAATATTGACAATCATTTTTCCAGATTGCCTGTTTTGCTATGAAGAAAAGTCCATTTTCATGTCAGGAACAAATAAATCTTTTCAATCCCCACAAAGAAATCTCTGCTGATCTCAACATTTAGTTCTACAAGCGGCTCAGATGTGTTTCCTAAGTTCAAATTCTGTTTTTCATACACACAAAAAATCACATGTACATATATATAAACTGGGTACAGAATTGGCAAGAATAAAACTCTTCCAAAGTTTTTTTTTTTTTCCATTTTATATTATGATAGAGTATATTCTGACATACCTACTCTTTTTAAGGCAATAAGTACCATGCAACTTCTATTTGTTTTTACTTTTCTGAGAGTTAAAATACTTAATTTGGGGGTTCTAGGAATAAACTATATTATGAAATGTTTTAAGAAGGTTGAGATGAAAAACTTCATCCTACTTTACTTTTTAAAAAAAAAAATAAGAGAGAGAGAGAGAGAGAGAGAATTCACCTTGAGCCTAACTTCATTTTAATTCCCCCTCTCTTTCCCCACTTAAATATCCTTTTTCAAAGGATTTGAAAATTTTTGTTTTCAAAAGTTTTAAAACAAACTCTTAAGGGGCAATAAAATACGTTATATTTTTCAAGAGGAAAGCGAGGTAGTTTCAGCTTATATTTGTCAATTGTGTGATTGTGCAAAGCAGTAAAGTTTAGAAAAATAGTAACTCTATTGTTTTCAGTCAGGTTTTTGAAAAATTATTTCATTTGATATCTTACATTGAAACATAATAGCATTGTTCTTCACTCAGCATTTCCTGTGTTTGAAGTTCGCTTTGAAATTGTTGGCCACATAAAAATTCAGAATAGAAAGGTTAATGCAGAAAGCTAAGGCGTATGGTCTGCTTTAGTAAGCACTGACAGCTTATTAAAGTTTGTAATCTTTGTAATATATTGTCACACAGTTTGGTTCGATGCAAAGAAGAAATAACCTTTTTATTTTAAAACTTAATCTTCTCTATGTTGTTTACTGCTTTAGATACACACTGCTCATGTAACCTTCAGTGAAACATAGACAAAGTGATCATGTCCTCATATTAAGAAGCCACCCGATTTTCTCCCTATGGTGCTTCCTCAGAGGATCTCCTCTGCGGAGAGCCACGTGGGCGTAAAAGTGCGGGGCGAGTCCATTACCACTGTTACCACCTGCTCGCTGCTGTTCTCCGCTGCTCTACTCTCTCTCTTCGTGGGAAATGACCTGTGTAAAAGATGAGAAAAGGTCAATTCTCAACACTCCTACAGACAATTTTTAGCAAAGCAGCCAGGGGTGGAATGTTTAATCATTTAATGTAATCAACTCTCTCTCTCTCTCTTTTTTTTTTTTTTTTGGTCAAGTTTGTCTTGCACTCTAATTCTGTAAGAACGAGAAACTTCCTTTTGTGTCCAAGCATACTTTTTAATGCTATCATTTACCCAAAATAAATATAAGGAAGCATACATGCACGTGTCACTATAGACGGTATTTTTTTTTTCTTTTTAATTTGACTATGACCTATTTGACTTTCTTACTGCATAAAGACTATTTCTTTCAGAGATCCCCTTCGACATATAGATTTGAAAAAAAAATGATTTTCTGGAAATGTATCATTCAGCAAAAGGTTTATTTTTCCTGAACTTCTTTCATATACTGCATAATTCCACTTCATCCCCTATTGAGAATTCATCGTCTTTCGTCATTGTCTTCAAGACAATGAATTAGTAGGAAAAACATAACAATGAAAAACTACGGATATGGAATGCTATATCATAACAATATTGTTTCCATAGTGTCTTGGCCCCCTAGACTGAAGAAGAGAAAGGTTCCCTGGCTTTTAACTCATGTACGTGTAATTTTGCTTCACTACTGGAGGACAAAGTCCTTGGCTTGTTCCTTGCTCTTGCCTGAATATCCATTTATGATCACTGTTGGAAACAGAATTACTGGGCTTGATGAATCCTTTATCTTAGGACAGATGGTCTTCCATTTTTAAGGTCCTACTCAGCTCTGGACTCACTGAGTGGAACCAGCTGAAATTCCATATCGGAGCATCTTCCCCTTCCCCACTCTCCCCAAATAGCTATAAACTGTGTTTTTTGAAAGTGTTAACTTTGCCAAAAAGAGAAATACATCTGTCCCCTAAATTTCTTAGATATTAACATTTTCAGGGGAGAGAGAGAAAAAAGATAGAGTTAACATACGGAACAATGCTTTTTCTGTACCAGTCTGGCTGAAATTTTCCAGAAATATTCATTTTGAGACATATGAGCAACATGGAAAATCTTATAGCCAAAATATAAATTTGAGTAAGTGTAATAAAGCTTCTGAAAGTTTCCATTGTAAAATCTTGTTTTCATTTCCCTCAAAATTTGCAGAAATTACGGAACTAAAGATCAGATTATAATTTATTTCAGTGCTGCTTGATCTCCTCTTTAGCTCTGTCTTATCTAAATTTGAACAATGTTTGCTTTTTTGCTTCTCACGCTGAAGTCATTTTTCTTATTAAAACTGTGTTAACAACCACATTTCTCTTTTTTAAAGCAACTGTCACTTTTACCAATATCTACTATAATGTGCTGCAGTAATTTTTCTCTATTTTCCCTCTATTAAAAAGACCATCTTGTACTTCACTGCAGGTACTGACAACAAACTGCCCCCTTTGTATCAATAAACAATCCTATTTTTATTACACAGGACAACACTGACTATTCTGTAGTAAGTTTGGCCCTAAGCAGCAGTCAAGGTATGTTATTTTTAATTTCTTTCTTCAAATTATAAGATGATTATTCCAAAAATGTGTTTAAAAATTGGGACCAGGAGATTTTCAAAATAATTTAAAATTATTTTATCTGAAGCCATCGTTTCATACTAGAAAAGAACTGCCCAGTTATTGAATACTTTTTCAAGTTTGACTTAGCTATAAGAAATGATAGTTGGTTAGTTCACCCTTTTGAGTTATTCCTATAATCATTTCAGTGTTGTGTAGTATTGCTTATGACAGTCTACCATGTGTAGGTGAGAACCAATGAGACAATTATTTTTAACACGAAGACAAATCTAGAGTTCAATAAACATTATTAAAGTTAAAATAATAATTAATAATAAAATAAGGTTACAACATTGTTTTCTCTCAATTAATGAAATTCCTAATTTCCCAGCAAATATGTGCTTTAGGCACCTCATAGGCTTACAGAATGGCTAGGTAAAGTATTAGGGACGCTGTGGGTAAAGTGACTGCATGAACTGAAGGAAGGCATGAACATCTTTTATTATTTATTTCAAAATCAAGACAAAAATCTAGTGAAACAGACTGAAGCAGGGTGAAAAGGCGGATTGCACAAAATGGTAGAGACCTGGAAGTTTATATGTGCACAAAACATTATTGGCTAGTTTTTTGCACGAAACCTTTCCTGACAAGTACAAGCACTCTGTTAGAATGAGAATGCAGACTGCTATTTGGAACAGATCGGTAAGTCATGGATGCCAAATAATCTCTGATGTATTGCACAGAGGCCTGGGACAAATCAGAACTGTCAGTACCCGGTAAAGCTGCCAAAGTCAGTCTTGTTCTGCCAAAAGTGTCTCTGTAACTGTTTACTATATATTAATGTAATTCGAGGATGGTCAACAGACCAAGACTCAGACGGAAAACTGTTTTGGGTGTCACTTTTCCATTCTTTCTCAGTGAACATATTGAATTATGCTTAGACTGTTTTCTTCCTGCTTCACCATTTTTATTTACCACAGGTTTGGTTTTTCTAGAAAGCTGGATTTCGAACAAGTGATCAAGAGTAAAATTTGGTTGTGCTTGTCAAAGCAGACACGGCGTGTTTTATATATATTCAGTTAAAGGTTAATAAAACTAAATTATTCTGGAGATCCAGAAATTGCAATGATCAGCAATATGGAAATGTCTATACAAATAATTAGACAGTATTATGCATAATTCAGGAACATAGACTACATTTTCATTAGAGGAGACTACAGTACCTTGAGGATAGATATGCTATTGAAACCTAAAAAGACAACTAGATACTTTGATAAATGACCAGTCCCACCCTCTTTTACTGGTACCTGGTGTGAATACGGTAATGTTTTCGTGACAGGGCTTTTTATACTTGAAATTCATTCCCTTACTCTGGTCAAACATGTCAACCTTCAAGAATTGCTGAAAAACCAAAATTTATGTCCTCAGTCTACTGAGACAAGTTATCAAAGTGCTGAGCACTTACACTGAAAGGACAAAGCACTCCAGGATAGACGCCTTCTCAGTGGTGTCCTCATGCATTTACCCTCTGCAAATGTCCTTATGTCTCCTACATGGGCTTCCATCTAGCCTCAAGAGGAGTAGTTCTCTGGATTAAACAAACTAATACAATTTTAAGGATAAAACTAGACTATATCTAGATGGTAGGACCAGTCAAACCAGCTTCTTTTTCTTCCCTGCCATGTACATGGGTCCTTTTCCCATGAAAACAAAGGTACAAAAAAGAAGCATCCCAGTTTTACTGCATTCTGAGTTAGAGAGACAGGCTGGGCCATTACTCAGATTTAGCAGCTGAAAGTACTTTTAGTCCCTTATATGACCTAGATGTAAGAAATTAAGAGAAATAAAAATGTACTGCTGACCAATAATCTACTTTCTATTTTCTCTCCCTTTCCATTTCTTCAGATGAAAAGAGAAGGAAGATATGTGCCCCTTCATCATTGTCTGACACATGAACATTATACATCAGTTAATACTAATAGGTAAAGGGGAAATATCACCTCCTTAGCTTTTGTCCTTTGCCAGTGAATCTGTGTGCCTACTACACAGCTATTCAAATAAAAGCAGCTAACAAGAATGAAGCACATGATGCTAGCCAAGAGATGCTGCTTTGCAAGTTACTAGGATTTTCCTACTTCTTTCAAAGGAAATTAAAAAAAGGTTTAAGTGACATCTTTTAATGTATAAAGCAGTAGGAAAGTGTATCAAAGAGAATTTTTCCATGTGTTTCTTCAGCTAAGTAACAAACATCAGCCACATGCAAGAAAGAAACCACATGGGTTGTATCACTAAATAGAAACATAACAGCAAAACTATAAGCATCATTTAGACACCGCAGATTTCCCAGTCCAGTGATTTTGATGCTGATAGAGACAGACTTCCTTTGAAAGTGCAATGATCTGCATGCCTTTTGATCAATGTCTTGGGACAGACTAATATTATTTCACTTTAGGGTAACAACTAGTCTCTGCATTTGTTTCTTTACAGAATACTTGCACATAGGAAAACTGTCAAACAAATTAATATATGCAATGCTAATGAACTGTGATTGAGACTGCATGCATGTGCATGTCTGTGTGTCACAAGGTGTGTTTACAAATATCAACGGGAGGAAGATTTCATTTTTGTCCCTGGTCAACTAAGCCAATCTTCAAAAGGTGCTTAGAGAATGTATTCCTGCCTTCAGAGACAGTAGGATTGACACTACGTCCTTCAAACTTGCAAGCAACTGGCCATGTATGATGTTACTTCCTGACTTATATGTGCGCGTATAAAAATTACGTGCAAGCTAAAAAATGAGCCTTACTGTACAGAGCCATTTCCTCTCTTTGGCAGAGGAAACATCTAGTCTTGATTAAAATATGTTGTATGCAAAGCTACATTTATGCATGAAGGGATACCAAAACACTTGCATGTGCATGCAGAAATGCATGTGCCAGATCAGGGTTCCACAGCTGCCACATTTGAACTTTGGTCTTAGGAATTATAGCGGCAAAGTTTGTCTTTTAAGCTCAGCTGTATAAAACAGGCTCAGCTGTGGATTTGTGCCACTTCAGCTAAGCTAGCTGTCTTAGCTCTGCCCTGTGACAGGCACGTCCTGGCAGCTGCGATTCTGGGACATCCTTGAGTAGCCAAAGTCAAGATAACTGCACCTTTTATGCCTCGGTTATGAGATTTTCACTGCTAACCTTGGGAGAGAAACTTGTGTCACAATTCACAGAAAGACTAAAAGCTTAAGGATTTGCAGTTTACCTAAAAAGCACCAAAAAACAAAACAAAAAGTCACCCTCAAAATTCTACATAGACTAACATGGTACAGAAATAGAAATGTCACATTCTTCCAGTTTCCTTAAAGTACAGTGCCCATAACCATACTATAATATGGATTGTTTTTGTTAAAAGATAAGTTAAAACATTCATTTGTAGTTGATCGAGTCTTTGTGACTTTATATCAAATCTGACATTCAGTTTTACCAGAGAAACTAAAATTCAGACAGTTCAAACTTCTTTTTACATTTTTAAGCAAAGATGTTTAATTTCTTCTATCTAGATGCTGTTCCTAGATGACATTTAGTTATATTTAATTTTTAAAAAGGGAGAAAAATGAAAATAAATCCTTCATGTTGTTTTGAAAGAGCCATTCATCTTAATACATTCATTTTCTCAATTGTTTTGGTCTCCCGAGCAAGGAAAAACAGGTGTTCTTGCAATTTGGATAAAAAGTGTAGTCTCTCATATAAAAAAAATATAAAAAGACAAACAAAAATATCCTATGATTAGATTTCTTAGCTAAAAATGCTCAAACTGTTTAAATATCTTACAGTGATTTAAATAATTAATATTATTGAGTGAAACAATTTTGCATCATTATAAAAGTATCATTTTTTTTTTCAAAATTTCCATCTCAGAAAAGTTATATATCAGCTCCTGGATCAAACAGTCATAGAAATAGATAGAAAATGAATGTGAATTATTAGCAGAGGCAGAAGTACACAGATCATTTTTAAAGTAGCTTAAGGAGTGAGCAGGAAATTAGTGGCTGGTTTCTCCTTATTCTGAAAGTGAGCAGGAATTATTCACCCATTCTCTTCTCAGCAGAAAGGACTGGGTATCTTAAAATCTTGAAATATTGGCTACATCAGGATTACTGGATCTGAGTTTACATGTATTTTATAAAGGAAAATTATTACTATCCTTCCAAAGTAGAAGAATGCTGTTTACCCCTAGACATGTGAATGGAGCCCAGAGGAAAGCCAGCAGAGAACTAGCACACTGCTGACAAGAAATTAGTCATGTATAAGACAAAAAGTCTTTTGGGGAAAATTCCTCTCATATTTTCCTACTGCTTTGTCCAGAACTGTCAGAGTCTGGCCATAGAGAACGGTGATATCAAACTGCTAATATTTTGATTGGGATGGCTGTCCTATTTCAAAGTTTGAAGCACTAACCTGCAGCAGGTTTCACATCTAAACATATAGGCACAATATTAATATTCCACTGATTTTTTCTTTACTAATTTCTACAGCATAATTTATAACTATTCCTTCATTATAATAACCAATGAACTTCATCTCTACTGTCTGTTTTTACTCTTTGCACTCTGCTCAGTATTTCTTTTCAGTAAGATCTTGGCAAAATAGTACATATTTAAAACATCTTTATATTTACTCCTCTTTTTACAAATCTAAGTTTGATCTTTCTATAGTTGTCTTTATTTCAGGTTGTATCAACTAATTATAAGCAAAGTAAAAAGGAAGAGGAAGAAATCACAAATATTTGAATGAACAAAAGCCCTAACTTTTTGTTTATTCTCGTATCACAGCCCAGCATTAGACCACAGGTCTGTTATAAGGTTATTATCTTACCAATAGCCAGAATCACACAGTAGAGGGAAAACCGTGCAGAGTCTGGCAACAGATTCGCTTCTCCATGCAAGACATTTCCTTAGTTTGTATGAGTTACACTGTTAAGCCTAGAAGCAGGAAACGTTTCTAATTGTAGTTTTGTGTCTATTTTTTGTAGGAATCATCAAAGAGAAACGAAACAGAACATGCTCTTCAGATACAATTTCAACCATATATCTTGGGCCTTTTAGCCTATCTAGCGGGCCCCAGATGGTTTTGTAATGCCAGTCACAGGACAAGAAGAAAGGAATGTCAGAAGCATATGAAGAGGAAATTACAGTAATAGAACTTTGCGATTTCCGACTCTACCTTGCACAAGCAGCAAAGACTTGTCACCCACAAAGACTTCATTTTCAACTGTGATAACTAGAAAATATAGTTCTTCCTTACTAACAGTTATTCTCTACGACTTTTATATTGCCAGCATAAGCTGTGCTAGTTGTATGTGCCCAGATGCATATCTTTCATAGGGTACTGCCAACACTCTCAGTATTAGCAAGGAGTTTTCTCTTTGTGGATGTGCAATAGGAAAGAGTTCAGCCAGGGAAGTATTACTTGGACCAAACACTTTGCAACAACACATACCTCCTTTGCACCGGCAGGCTACAGTGATTTTGTTTGAAGTTTGAAAAGGGGAATAAAAAGACAAGGCTTGGTACATTAGAATGCTTAAATTCTTTACTAAACTTGTGCTTCTTAAATAGGAAACAGCAAGCTTATGTTATAGTAATCATATTTTTATCATTATTTACAATAAATGCTTTTGCAATTTTTATAAAAATATGCTAGTAAAAATTATTAAAGCTTTTGATTAAGATATGCTTTAAAATAGTGTATGAAGAGGCTCTTTAGATAAAACTAAAATACACCCATATGAATATTCAGGGAGTTAAGAATATTCCCTAGAGTTAAAATTCTAGATACCGGGTCATCCTGCGCTTGCCCTGCCATGGTAAGAAATAAACCTCAAACCTGCTTTATTTTATCATTAAAGGGGTTCTTGTTTGACATTTATGTAAGCCTTTTTGTCTTTCTGTAATTTCAGTTCAATAGTCAGAGTTGAAACTATCAAAAATAAGCAGCATTGAGTACTAATAACATTGATTATTTATTTATTTATTTAAATATCCCTTAACAACATTTCTACATGAGACCTCCTATATTGGGTTAGATGGCTGTAAAATTAATTGTAGGCTGTAAATGTTCATTAATTTGATTTTTCTCAGTCAGTTCCAGAAGGAACTGGAGGTGTAACATTCTCCCAAGCATGCCTCTAAAACAAATTTCAATATTTATTCTCGTGACTGTGATTTTCCCATTGTTTTAAGTTATATAACAGAACTAATATGTTCATACAATACTAATGAAAGTCTGTATTTTCTTGATGTTGCATTAGCTTTGCTAACAGCTGAATATGTTTCCTTTAGAGGAAGTCAGCACTGTCTCTTGAAAGTACAAACGAGAAAAGAATAAGTAACCTTTGCTTTCATAGATAACTTATTTATGAAAATTGTATAAGTCATATAGATTTTTTTCAGCTTCTGTAAACAGTTTTTGGCTAACCTGCATGATTAGCAGTGAACAGAGCAAAATATTGTAGTCAGAAATCAGGATTCCATAGAAGAAAATCTCCATCATTCAGGATATTTTGTACAAACATTCCTAATATTATTTCTAGAAACCTCTTTTGTTGCAGCAACTGCATAAACTGGATCATTCCTGACAAATGCTATATACTTTCTCCTCAGACATTAAAAATTACTTCAAATCCAGCTATCTATAAAATAGCAGAAAAATTTTAATGTTACACTAATTGTATAATCCTGATCTTTATTCAAATAGAAGTAATGGTCTTTTTCATTAAAAATAATTTCCTTTGTTTTTGAACTAATTTCTGTCCATTCTAAGGTCATAATGTGTAATGTAAATGCAGGGTTTTCCTGAAGTAAACAAATTCATAACCTGGATCTTATAAATTGTTCTCTAGCTCTGAGGACTAGTGAAAATGTTTTTCAAACTAATTTTTAGAACAAGTAGGCAGTTGTTAGGAAATAATACTCATATACAGGAGAAAAGTGTAAATATTGTTTGTAAGAGATGGCGTGTTTATTGCTGCACCAATTTCATTCACCTGATTGTGAACAGTAGTCCCTTTTTTTCATAATCTTTACTGACAAAGATAATGAAGTTTTCCTTAGGTAGATTTGATACATAACAGAGTATTCTGGAAAGCAGTAAGAGACGCTGTTGACATACTTGATGAGTGGTTAACCCTATTAACTCTCAAGGAGAGTTAGTTCAACCTCTGACTGTAAAGCATCCATTTAGCTTTCTGCTCTTCTGAACCTGAATAATCAACAATATTACAAGCTGAAGGATATGCTTATATACTTGCTTAGATACCTGCAAATAAGAACTTGGTCTCTAACTTTCATTAGGTGTCCAGAAAAAGCAAACCATTCTATCTTGTCATAGAGTGACTTAATATTTGTGTACAGTATATTTAATGTGATCACTCATTTATGATTTAGTAGATATAAAAGTGCTTTATGTTCCCATAACACCAATCCCTCACAACCATGCCAGGTATCTGAAATCAGATAGTTGGAAGTAAGACACTTGCTGCCACTAAAAAGAGATGGAAGAAGTAGTGGCAGGCAGTTTTTGCTCTAGTTCTCTCTCTCTAATCCAGCTGAGCTTAAAACCCAGAAATATCCTCTGTTTTGTATGATTGTTCTTAAAATACTGAGCTGATTAAGTATCAAGTTCTAGAAAAACAATGTTGAGAAGATTAAGTTACTCACAAAAAGTATGGAAAGAAACCCCTATAAGCCTCTGCAGAAAGTATTTCGAATGCAATCTTGAAGACTAAAAGGCACATACCATTATGCATACTAAAACTTAGGCTTTTGTTTTACAAGAATACTGAGAATTATGCATTTCCTCAGCAGGACAAAATCTGGTCCTTCTTCTCCCCAGTCTCACATATCCTCAGATTTAATAAACATATTACTAAGTTCATAAAATGAAAGAAATATTTTAATAGAAGTTCTTAACCTCTTGCTGTTAGAAAGCTGAAAACCTACCTGAATTCAAGAATAAGAGTATCACTACCAAACCAAATAAAAACAAACCCAAACAGAGATTAAAGGCGGGGGGACGGGGGGGATGGGGGGAGGGGAACAGGATAACCCTCAACAAATTACTTATAATGAAAAACTGACCCAATGCAACCCACCTTCTCTTGAATGAGATTTTCATAGATGCAGAGCCCAAACAGCATGCAGGTGAATTACATTCTCCATTCCTCCCACCCTCTTTCAATGCTGTAGGGTTCCCCGTTAAAGGATTTCTCCTTGAATAAGAAATTGAAGTCAGAAAGGCTTTTGTTCTCCCCTTTTGATTATTTTGTATAATTTATATTTTGTGAATATTCCACATGCTCAAACAAGTTTCATTCTGTTTCATTAGAAGCTTTAAATAAACTTGAACAAAAATTACTAATAATGTTTCCTGAACTGGTATGTATTTAAAGACTTCGTAGGTCATTATGAAAATTACTTATTGGGAAGAACCTGCATGGTAAGAATAAGAAGATAAAGATCACAGTATGTCTTACTCTGATCCATCTCAAAGGCGCCTATCTTACTGCAAGTTGAAAGAGTGAGATGGCAGTGTGAAATCAATGGAAATTATGCCTTCAATTATTCTTTAAGCATTCAAGCTTAAATATTACTTGACAGTTTACATTAAATCAGCATTCACTGAATGTCTGCAGTTTTGGCACAACTGCCAATGACAATTACCAAAAATGATTTTTATAGTGAATATTTTTTGAAAATGAGGATTGGATTATTGAGGTTTTTGCGTTTTCCTACAGAATAACTGTAAATAAGTATAGATCAATGCAATTTTGTGTAGTAATAATAGAAACAGTGCCTCAAGAAGGAACAATTTTTGAGGGGTATTTTTAGAACTAAGGGTGAACACAAAACTGGAAGGAAAATTTCATAGATGAAGAACAATGGATCAAAACTTCTAAGATTCATGTTGCTTTTCCGTAATTTCTATCCTTTTATCAAAATCTTAGATGAATATGGAATTTTGTTTGCAAAAACCTTCATTTAATCAGAAAAAAAACATGGGGCCAAAGGAGAAGAAGGACAGATAAGCTTTACTATTGATTTTCATCATGTTAGAAAGAACAATTGCATATTGGTAATGCTTTGAAATTGGTGATAAAATCTGACTTTTGCTTTTCTAGAAAGCAGGTTTTATTCCTACAGTCAGATGCATAAGAACGTTCTCATTGATTCAGCATTTGAAGAGTATTCAGTAATTTGGTCCAATATTACAACTAGAAGTAAGTAGCAGTGCAACAATAGTAAATAAAAAACCCCTCATCTGTCTGGTATTCCCAGACAAACAACAGGTAGAAAAAGCTATCCTGTCCACACTGAAAATTGTTAAACTGCATCGATCTGCATTCAGTCTAACCAACTTTGGTAAATAGGAAGAAAAGGCCTGAGAAATTTTGGATTCTGGATTCTATAATATTATTTGAAAGTATAAGCAGATAGCTGAACGTAGTGGTATAAAATGGATTTTTGCCTTTACATAGGTGATAAATACATGGCATTTTCTTTTTTTTCACCCACATTTTAACAGAGCTGAGGAACTTGCCAGTCATCAGTCTTACCAGGACTTCTCAAAAATCATTACATAGTGTTAAACTTTTGGCTATGGAACTTAAAATATGGTAAAAAGTTGCTAATATTTTTCATTCAAATTTTGTAGCACAAAAAATGTATTTTAATTAATGTACTTAATATACCTTAATATGTATATTTTAAATAGTATGGGCAACATATTAAAAGGCCTGCTTAGCAATAAGTTAATGCATTAGGGTGCCTTAAAATCATTTACCACCATTTTGTTATGTACTTACCTTTGAGTGTAATATAGGTGAAATATTTCTGTACTGTGAGCTTTTCACTTTTGTTGTCTTTCAGAGACAGTATCTCAGTCTTGTTTGGTCATAAAACGTATTTAGTGTGACACTATATTTTTAGTGGCATAGTGGATGCTTTAGTGACTGTAAATGGTAGCGTTTCAGGAATTTCAACAGACCACAGGACCCTGTCAACAAGAGTTTGTCTTGACAGCTGGCTGCAGTCACTGAACCTGGGAGGTGTCACGGAGCTGGAGGTGACCTCAGGAGGTCATCGACTCCATCCTTGTGCCCCCAAGGCAGGATCAGCTATACCTCTGTTATTCCTTTCTGACATTTGTTTAATTTGTTCTTAAAGTCCTCTCTAGTAGAGGAGATTCCGGCATCTCCCCAGGCTATGCTTCCCATGCTTAGAAAATATTTCCCAATGTTTAACCTAAATCTTTCTTTCAACCTTCCTATCCACCACAGGCATAAGGTGATTATTCTTCTCTGCAGCAGCTATGTTATGTGTTTGAAGATTCAAAAAAACGTGAGGCCTCAGTCCTTTTCTTTTCCAGACTAAACAGTCATTCTTTCAGTTCTTTCCTTACAGGGCTATTTTTTTTTCACAGATTTCTGATCATTCTCTGGATTCTTTCCGTTTGACCATGTTTTTCTTGACATCTGTAAGTAGGCGCTGCTTATAGCACTCTAGTGTTAAACTGAATACAGAATATATTTGTTGGAGCCTGTGTTCCTGTTTGCCCTAGTAAAATTGTCTCTTAAGCAATGGTATGAAACCGTTGATGCTCATTCTGTTTGTGAATTGTTAAATTGCCTGCAGATCAGACATCTAGAGAGTTATTTTTCTGTCTGCTCTTGTGCACCTTATTATTGACACCATGTGCAATGCTTTGTTTTCCTCCATCCAATACCTTTGCTGTTTTCAAACTTCTGAATTAATAATTGTCAGATTTTTTGCTACAGGGGAAAATGAAGGTTCACATTTTGTACTTAAAGGGTAACAATATTAGTGGAAAAGATATGGGTTAAAATAAAGGTGTATCTTGCTTTGGCAAATTATTTTCCCTCTTCGGTCGTATCACATCCAGTCTGACATTTTAACTGATCTATCCAATTAAGGGTGTTCCTGCCCCAAGCCCCCATGAGTGGGATCAGATAATTTTGTTGGGGGTGGAGCAGCATTGAGCACTATCTTCTCCACTGCTGCCATGATGGTTTCCATTTATAATGAAAAATAGTCTAATTTAGGAATATTCTTTCTTTCTGTGTCACTAGTATTGTTCCTTCCGTATAGCTATGTATATGAGGGACTTGTGTGGATGAATGGGAAAGGGTCTATCAGCATGTCCTGAATTTACAATAAAACATAAGGCAGAGCACAAATGCCTTTCCTCTCCAACTCTAAGAGACCCAAAACTCAAGTTGTTGCTGTTTTACATTACTGTTTTTTTTTTTTTTTTTTTTTTTTTTTTTTGGTGGAGTACTTTTCTTAGAGGAAGGATGATCTTTGTGGCAAGTACTTTTAAAAAATAGTTCGACTTTAGTATTTCAAACTGCATAAATGTTTTTAATATTTATGCAACAATGTTACTTTGAACTTAAAAAGATATATATATATATATATGTATATATATATATGTATATATATATGTATTTACTTTATCTTTCATTCACACTCACTTCAGAACTTCCTAGCTGAAACAGGAACACAGGATGTCAAATCATTGCCAGGACTGCTATTCTTATATACATATGTATATAAATGTAAAATATGGAAAACCTGGGTTTAGAAAATGTTAGCATTGTGTTCTAAAATGTGCAAATAGTCCTTATGCTAAAGTGACAGTCATACTAGAAATCCTATCCTAGCTCTCAAAGGACAGATGTCAAGAATCACTTAAATTATACTAGTACTGGCAGCATTAATATGAGTGTGCTGGTTCTACCAACTGCCTTGCTAGGCTTACGACAATACCCATGTGGAAAGCAAAGAAATATCAGTAGTTGTAATCATACGGGTTTACATTGCCCCCTCCAGTGTAAAGTACAGCTTTGCCCTTAGGCTGACCTTTACTTCTAATCAAGAAACAGATATTAGGTAACTGACAGCATCTAAAGCTAAATGCTGTATTGTGAAGAGATGATGGAAGTCATCCAACTTGGAAATAAAAAGTTAGGTTAATGTTTTTAAAGCTATACATCTTCCTCCCTTGCAGGTTTAAAGACTATGAACTCCTTTGATATTCAGCTTCAGAACGGAGTAGAAGATAACTGATGTTGGAATAATCTGATGTGTCCACACTAGTCTTTAAATTCTTTACAAAGGAGGCTGTTAAATTCTTTAGGCTTAAAATAATGTTTTTAGGAAGAAACCTGGTGCTTACTATATATATGAAATTCTGCATATGTTGACCCATATGTGTGCATTAACCCTGACATTTCTTGGAAGATCTGAACATGCTACAGAAGGGAAACATGCACGGGAGATCTGGTCGTGTTTCTGAGAAGAGCTGTGATATAAATGACAGCGGACTGCAATATAAGAAAAATAGCCTACCTGACTAGGAATCTATTTTCTTACACTAAGAAAGAGACAAATATTTTAAATTCTATTATAAACAGTGTATATGTTGTAAAGAATGATTAACTATTGGAACCAGCTAGTAAAGGGAGTTGTCATTTCTCTATTTCTCAATGCCTTCAGATCAGAACTTTGTGCTTGGTGCAAGCAACCTTCCGGAAAACTAATACAAGTACTTGCCTTAACAGCAAGATAACCAAGGAAAATTTTGTAACCTCAGGCAATATAATTAAATGATTCTTATCAATATTAAAAGAATCCGTGAATCTTAATACAGTCTTTCGTTTTGAATGAAACATACTTCCTCCACTTGATACCAAATCTCATCTCAGATCTAGTTCATACATTATGCAGAGGGAGCTAGAGATTAAGGTTAGAATCCTTCTTTATCTGACTTAGAAATAGTCTTTGGGCTAGAAATATGCACCTGTTTCACTTGCCATGAATGGCTTAGCCTAAGCCATTGCTGCTTTAATGAAAAGCTCTCTGGGGACTTATCTTCACACCTATAAAGTCAGACATAACAGGCACGAATGTCCTTCAAATTCATGCTCCAGAGGTCTCTTTCACCCTTTATTCTTTGCGTTTTATGAGGTTTCCTAGTTCCTGCTGTGGCAAAAGCTGAAGTATTGAATAATTGGTACTGTTTAACTGTTAGCACGTGTCCTGCCGTGGGTTTGGCTTAGCATCAGCCTCGGCCCATCTAAAGCTGTCAGCCAGTATCTGGACTTGGTTACAGCAATAGGATTGGCCGTGGGCTGTTCCCTATAGTCAAGATAAGGTGGTTCGGTTTTGGAAGAGAGGATCTGAGCTATATGAACAGCATCTGTCCTGTGCTGTTTGTCCTGAACGCCCGTTTTATCTGCTAATGGAAGAATACACTGTATGCCAACATACCTGGCATGCTGTTTACATCCCTTAGCTGGAAGTCAGGCATCTCAGTCGTTGCTTATTACCTGCTCATTGCTTTGTCCCAGATCACAAAAAGATCAGAAACAGATGCTTTCTTTCATCCTAACCCTGCATATGAATAAAATGGTGAAGTTGCTCTCCAGAGTAGATATTTTTAAGGAAATAGAAATGATATTGTAGTTAATAGAAGAGATAACGTGTACACTGAAAACATGAATATAGATAGACATATACTTAATGTGCATACATGGAGCTGAATTGGGTGGTTTTCTTATATATATATATGTATATTTATACACACACACACATATATATATATATGTACACATTTTACAAAATGAAAATACAGATCTTGGGCTCACACTGTTTAGTATGAGGGAGAAAAATAAATAGTTTTTAAGAGAGTGCAGAACACTCTTGATTATCTACCAAGACTGAAATTTTTGATTTTTTTATCTGGACTTGGTGCCAGTTTGCAGCAAAAACTGTTTTATCAGCATCTTTAAAGAAGGACATAAGAAAATCTTCATTGTATGTTCAAAATAAAATGACAGTCTACTTTTCACAAAGAGTGACTAATCTAAAAATTTATCACTAATCATTTGAAAGCTTATGTTTAAGCTTCTATTTTGCCCTCCTTAGAATTTATCTACACCCAAAAATAAAATAATGAATAAGAAATAGATGTAGGGTAGATTCTCAAATTATATAAATTGTTATAGTTATGGATTTGTTGCAGTTTGCTGCAGTTAAAATCTAGCCTTGCTTTTTATATAGAGCAGCAGCCAAGTAAAGCATCAGTAGAGTCAAAAAGGATACTTGTTTTCCCTAAATTTTTACTTCTGTTTAATCTTGGACCATTTAGATTAAAGCTCTTCCCATGGTCTAAGGGATTTAAAATTGTGGTTACATCTGATCAGATAACATCTTATTTCAGAACTAAATTTCAACTTGGAGTAGGTGCTGTTGCCTTGGTTGGTTACTGCAGAATGCCAGGGTCAGAGCCTTCCCTGCTTACCCCACGTAATCTCCTGCGGAGACCGTGCTCACCTAAAAAGAAGAGGTGGACAGGTTTTTTAGGCAAGCCATACTCCGGCAGATGAGGCAAAGCAACTGGCACTGCGGCTTCACATACAACACCCTTGCGTGCCCTTGTGGGTGCCAGCGTGTGCGTTGCAAGAGAGCACCTTTCAGCTCTTATTTTCACTTGTTGCGCAGAACGCCCTGCCTTGATTCTGCAACGTGCTAGTGAGATTTCTCCCCGTATTTTAACTGGGAACTGGCTGGTGTTTCACTTGTTCTTTAAGAACGGCTACCATTTTGCTTTAGAGAACAGAAGTTCTTGTAATATGTAAATCTCTGGAGAGGTATGTCGTATCACTTCTAAGTGACAGTATTAAAACCTTTTATGATTGCCAGTAGTGGTGTTATAAACTATTTTGCATAATAATTAAATAGTATCTCTCCAACCCCAAGAAGCCACAGACCTTTTGTCATCATTAGACAAAATCAGGCTGAGTGTAAACACAGTCTAGTTTCCTCCATGTTTTTGTATTTGTATGCAGCAATTGTCAGCATGTCGGCAGTGGACGGCGATAAAGTGCATTTTTCTGCTTGGGTGGTTAGCCCTTTCATTTTTACAAGTGACAAAATAAAAATCTGTTGAAGAGTGAACATGCTGCTTTCACCGTGTCATCTCAGCCCTGCAGGTCATTTTATTATAAAAATGTAAAAATCTAGTCAATTTTATTTAATCAGCTGAAAAGGAAAAGTGTTTCCAGGTCATTAATCAAGTGCTCCTTCTCTGTGGGACTTGTCTCTTCAGAAACTGCCATCTGAATCATTAATAAAGCTGAAAAGATTTTGTGCCAGCGGGTTTTTGAGAAACCTAGATGTTATCAATATAACAGGAGCAAAGTAATTTAAGGTCAACAAATAAAGCTTTATATATGCATTGCTTCAAAAGCTGCATCTTTTCTATTAAAAACAATTAATTATTTATTTTAGAAACATTTAATTGTTGGAAAATATGCAACTGTTTAGATGGTATTTGATTATATATAATTATATGTTTTCTTTAATGTTACCTAACCGTATATTTACAGTAAACTTTTATGTGAATTGATCAAAACATAATGAGACAGTAAGAAGAGATAATTACTACTGTATCTATAATAATAATGATAGTAATTAAACCACAGAGAACTACAGTCAAATAACATCAAGCCTGAGACTTAAACCCCTATTAACAAAGACGCTGAAAGCACTTATTGCATGGTTAACACGTTCAGCTCCATGCACGTCTAGATGTTGCAGTTCATGCTACCTGTGGCCAAATCTTGGTGTACTTCTGGTAGCTGAGGTAACATACTTTATTATCCTGTGGACACGTGAGACTGGAGATGTTTCCATCCCACCTAATGGGCAAGGTTAACACCTTACAAAATGTTGGAGTTGATAGACTAAAAGGAGAGAAGCAGAGTGCAGTTGCAGACTAATCATGAATTCACTAATTAGGGCACTCAAATGGCCGTCCACATTCTCACCTGATTTTGGGAGGCTACATGATAATTCCCCATCCTTCCAGCTACTACATCTGTTATGCATGGAAAGTGAGTAGTACCAACAGGAACAATCTGAGAGTAATGCATAGCTTAATGGTTACGGCTTTCATCTTGCATGGGGAAAATAGACTTATGTACCTGCTTTTCATTGAATAGAACTGCTATTTGAATCCAGACTCCATCCTATCGCCTGTTCATGATTGGTCTCCTGCCCTCCGGCTTCCTCTGAAAACTACTTGCTTGGGTTTTGACAAATCTCAGTACGTTAAACGGAAAATTCTTTCTAGCAGTAACTTCTCATTCAATCTACTTATGAATACACTGTTATGTTTGTATTTGCACCAATGAACTTTGGATTTAGGAAGATAGATGTATTTGCTTAACTTAACGTCTTTTGGATGTCAGCTGAAAACCTGGTCTACTTTGCATTCTCTGATTTGATTGCCCCAATGAATTGATTAGTCAGCATTCCCTAACTATTTCTAATTTTTAAATAAAGATAAGGCATTAAGACATGATAGATAACACATTAACTTTGTTTGCTAAAAGTGCTAAAGCTATCATTTCAAAAGCTGCATAAATACATTTCTGTTCAAGAACATACCTGTCTGAAGTATATGTGCATGGATGTATTTTAAATCATGCGTATCCTAAAATAAAAACTAAGATAAAAACAGGTCCCATATCCCTCTTTCTCTGACATTTTTAAGGTATCTTTGCTCTTGTACAAGATACCACGTAGCTCAATTAATATGTTGATCGTTTTACACTGAAAATTCATGGGCTGTTACAGTGCAATCCTGAATTTATGTTTACCAGTATAAATCAGACTGTGTTTTTATCTCCGAACTGGGTACATGTAACAGCTGATGCTACCTGTCATTATCCTCATTACGTATAGATTGTGATGGATTCTCCTAGACCAAGCTCTAGTTCTATAGCAACTATAGAACGCGCCATAAATGCTGCATGACTCTGTGGACTTCCTTGCTTACGTTGGACTTTGCTTACTGTGGGCAACACTTACGCTGATGTAACTGAATGAAACTTGGCACACAGGTTTACAACAGGCCACTGAAGAGCCAGAATCTAATTGCATTTACACTAGTTCAATTCACTTAAAGAAAGTTGCTTGCTTGTACCTGTGTAGCAGAGTGAAAAAGAGCCCACAGGTCAACAGCAGCAGTAATTACTCATCCACGAGGAACTGAACTGAGGCCACCGACTCATTTCACACAGTTGACCAAACAGTCATTGGATGGTAATGACTTCTTGTCCCCAGCAGCTCAGCCTATTCCTAGCAAGAACTTGGTAAGAGGAGCTTCAGAGGCCATTTACCAATCCCCAGGACCGAGCAGCTCATGAGACTAGTAATGTGCTATGAAGTCTCTCACTATCACAAAGTTGCAGTTCTGAGTGCATGTTCGTTTTTTATTTCCCTGTAGTAAATTGCTGAAGGTGCCCAGTCAGCTTTGGGAACGGGTATCTTTACCGTGCTGTGATAATTTAACATGTGGTAGAATTTTGCGAGTCAAAGCGTTATTTTTTTTTCTTTTTTCTTTTGTACGTCATTGTACCTTAAAATGAAATTTCAGAGATGTTTTAGTCTTAATATAGACTAATCACTATAATGGTTATTTTTAAAAGAATAGCTATACAAATAATCTCACTTTATCACTTGATTTGTTCCAAAATCACCATTATTACGATTAGTCTGCATTAAGGAAAAATATCTATGAAATTTCATTTTAAGAGAAAGGAGTTTGCTTTTTTTTCTTTTTTAAAAAAAGCTGTCTTGAATCAGAAAGCTCTGCCAAGTCCTAAATTATCACAGCAGGAGAAAAGATGCTATAACAATGATAAAGCAACGACCAAAGAATCTTAATCTCAGTACAAATTAAAAATCCTACAATTTCTCTGTAACAGACATAGTAATTTTTCAGTAATTGTTATTAATTATTTTTGGCAAGAAAGTAGCAACAGTTCTTTTTTAACAGTGTTAGTTGCCATAAATATAAATCTTTCAGGACTCATTTTCATACATATATGTACTTAGCACATCAGAAAGCCTTACAGTTGTAAAATGGATTAAAAATGGATTAAAAAGCGAAAAGGGATTTGAAGACATGGAATGAAACCAAATTCACTGGTTTTCTCATTTTACACCATTATACGAACCTTTTTTCAGCCTGTAAAGCTGCTGATTAAGTAGTTTGTCAGTAACAATACCTAAGGAAATGGAGGAAACAGGTTGCCACTTTTTAAAATTGTAACTGTACTCATTTATGTATAAATGGTTGAAAATACTGTATATACACATAAATACTCTTATGTGATTATTGTAGACATAGCAGCAGACATCTGCATGCTGTTTGTTTTGAATAGCCATGCAGCTAATACTCCAGACATTGACTTTTTTACTTCAACTCTTTCCTGCTTTAACTCTTTCCTGCTCTGTAGTGTCAGAAATGTGAGGCTGTATCTTTTTCTATCTTATTCTCATTTGGAATATTTGCCAAAATAAGAATGTAATCTAACATCTTTTCATCTTTCCTTGCCACAGTGCACAGTTCCCTTTTTTTCCCCTTCTACCTCCCCTGCCCCCAGCCGTGGGTGACTGTAGATGTACACAATATTTCAGATGAGGCCGTATCCAGACCTTTGGAACTTACATTGATGCTCTCCTGTCACCAGGAATTCTTTGTCTGACACCTCTCCATACTTACAATTTCCTTTTTTCATGTCTATAATGCAGTTGTATCCCACAGTATCCGATAGTTACTTAACACATTCAGGTCTCGCCTTTTTTCCACTCTAATAAGAATTCTGCTATACAGTGCAATTTACTATTTTTTCTAAAACTTTATAGAGATTTTTCCCATCGTTCTTCTCTGAGTACAAATGTTGCCATCTCCCTTGCTTGTGACCACGGTGTTCTGCTACTGATTTCCATTTAGTGCTGCTTAGCTAATGATTTCTTCTGTAAGACTGTATCATATGCTTGACTGAAATTCAGGTTGCCAAGACCAACTTCACCTGCTTTGAATAATAATAATATCATAAATAAAAGTACTTGTAATGATGACACATATCAGTTAATTGATGCGTGTGCATTTTTGTCTATTTTATTTTTCTCCTCAGTATCTTGGAACACTTTGTGGAGTAAGTAACTTCTTCTTATTTGTTTTGAAATCCTATAAAAATCCCTCTCCTCCATTTCAACCTCTTCTCTAGTTTTTGTTTTTTCTAACTCAAATGCTTTCTGTGGAAAAGAATTATTTTGCACTTGGTTACACACATAATATATAGAGCTACAGCCTCTAAGTTGAAAAATAATACAATGTCTGCTAAGACAGATTTAATTGCCTCTTTGCTAAATGTTCTCCATGCTATATTACTATAACATTTGATCATGTATTTTGATTTGTATCTGCGCTTTTGTAGCATGAGTGCCTACCATGCAAGGAGCGTCTGTGGTACATGCTGCAAAAGTGGAAGAGCCTTCCAGAAAGTGAGATTGGTGTCTTTGAGAATTAATTTCTTAGCTTTCTCCTTCAATGAGTAACTACAGCATTTTTTCTCTCCTGCTAAAATATCTAGTAATGGCTTCCCCAGATCTGTTCTGCACCTCTACAGTTTAAAGTATTTTCAGATTAGTCAGTTTCCTAAAAATTTTGATTCCTGAAAAATACAGCTGGGGAAATCCTGTATTTCACTACAGCTAGAGTTGTGATGTCTCACTAACATTCACAAAAGCATGAACAACTATTTGCTTTTCAATTTTATAAGCTGAAATGAACCAACCTATTGTCATCTCAAATACTCCTCCCTCCACCCCTTTTGGTACATTTGACTTTAAAAAACAGGAGAATATTATAACTCCTTTCTTCAGGGTAAGTAGCACAAAGCTGATGTTTTCTGGCTTTAAGATATATTTTTCACATTTAGGAGATCAGTTAATGAATTTTTTCTTGTGAACTTCTTATTAACTTACATTAGAGTGGTGAATATTCTTGGCTTTTCTGAAAACCAGCCTTATTAGAATTTTTCTTCTCCTTTTCTCCCCCATCACAACCCCTCCCAGCCCAGTGTGTCTTCTGTCTAGATTTCCAAGTGTAGAGCTTGTTAGAAAACAATTCCTTCTCTCTGGGGCATAATATTGACTTGACAGGAAAAATCAAATCCCCATAATCACTGAATCACCTCCTAGAAATGATACTTTGGATGCTTCACCACCATATTTCTTTTTAGAAATAGATTTCATAAGCCCACTACATTTCAGTTTTCCTGAAGAAGAAATTCCTTATGTGTAAGTCATTCCTACTCAGGTAGTGCAGCAGAAAGAGGAGCACTCTATTTGTTCTTTTCTATGCATTTGTGGAAGGGACTTTGCTGATGCTGCAACAAAATCTTTTCACTTTAAAGGCGAAATGCTGTGTGCTAAGAATCTGTGAAGATGCCTATTGGCACATTAAATAACACCTAAATGGTTAATAACAGGAAAAGAAAAAAAAATGATTCTAAAGGTCAATTGTCATAGCAGCAAGTTCCCAAGCAAGTTGGATTGACACTCAGTGACTGTCACCCAGGAACAGGAACTCGGGATACTAAATCCTCACTTGTGGTCTTATTCGAACAATGCAAAGGCTCCCATTATGGTGTGAATTAAACTGAACATCAAGATAGCTTACAAGCTCACTGCTATCGCTCATTTACTTTAGCATGGTTAGAAAGCTGAAAAAACTGCCCATTTTATATATATATATTATATATATAAAAGGAATTGTTTATCAAACTGTGACACTTTATAGAATAAAATCTATATAAGGACAGAACAATATATAACAATAATGTAACAACTTTTACTAGCAGCTTTTTTATTTGCACACATTTGTTTCTTCTTGAGAATATGAAGAATGCGTTATGAAAAATTGTCATTGGCCCACTGAGCTGTTAGTGATCTTGGAGCTCCAATTCTGACAAGTCTAATCACAAAAGGAAAGAAATGTATTAAAAATGCATTAATGCATAAAGCTATAAGATGCATGGGAGAGTAAAGGTTTTGCCGGAGTAGACTTTTGCATTTCATCTTCTATTTATCATGCTGGCCCTTGAGTGGGATAATCTTATACATAGCAAATCATTAATATGTTTAGTTGTCTGCAAAACTAATAGCCACTTGAGACGGTACAGATAAGTTGTTCTTGTTTTCTTTCTGGAACAAAGAAGAAAAGAGGAAAAGAGGAATGCTATTGTCCTTACAATAGTATTGTTTTTTCATGATGATCATTTAAAATAAGAGATTATTCTATAAAAATCTCAGAGTAATAACAAAATTTCTTCAGTCTGGTGGTATGCTGCTGTATAATCACTATATATTAGACTGTGAGATAAAATATCAAGAATTTCTCAAAAAAATATTATTGTATGCATGGTATTAACTCAGTCTATTTCAGTCCGTTTCTTCTCTCCCCTCCCCAAAGTGGAATAATTTATTAGGTGTTAATAATGTATGGCTATGTATATTGTATAGACTTCCTCTGTTTCATTCTCTAATACATTTATCAATGGCTTTAACTAATGTTTGTCTCTCTTTGATAAGTAATTTTCATTCTCCAATATATTTATTCCTTATAGGAACAAACTTTTCCTTCTCTTGTCTCAAGTCAAGTTCTGAGGATCTCCTGTGGACAGCTGTGTTGGCCACAGAAATTTTATTGCACAGAGCAAGTAATGAGCACCATATTTTGTGCATGGTGTCCTTACCATCAATAGTTATTCCATAGATTATTATGTCTCAGAAACCGCTGGTTGGCAACTATTAGTAATTTTGGTTCTCTTTATATGTGAAAGCATGAAAGTAAGCACATCACTTTTCAGACATCATAGGTGAACAAGCGATATGAGTAAATCCTTTTGTTTTGACTAGTCTATTGCAAGTTAGCATTTCTTTCAATATTTGTTCCAAAATAGATGTTCTATCCCAAAACTGTTCATCCAAGTTAAATACAGCCTAGGCCTTATGCAGAAAAGTGCAATTTAAATGTAACTTGATGTGTTTAGAAAAATGCTCTATTTTTCACTGACTATTTAAGAAAACTCTCAGACATCTGTATTGTACAGAATAAGATAAAAGTGAGATGAATCTCACAACTAATCTTGAATGCATGGAAGCAGTAATGGTATCGCTATTTATGACTCTGTGGCTTGTAAACTTGTATCACCATTTCATCTAAATATTTTATTGAAGTCTATGTCCCTAGGGCAGATGAATCAAACCAAAATAAGAGATAAAAAGTTCTTTAAAAAAGTCTCTGTTGAATGTAGTTGGGTTTGAATGAGGACAATAATCAAAGACTCTCCTGGAGGCTTTAAGGGCTGTGTCTGGAACTGGAAGTAGCCAGCTGAGAAGAGGAAATGTAGGATGAACATGAAAACTCACAAGACACCAGCCAGGGCTCACATGTAGATGGGGGTAACGCTTCTAGCATGGCAGTCTGCTGAGTAAAAGAAGATATTTTGCACAAAATCTATTGTTGCAAAAACAAGCTGTTCAGTATACTTTGGACCTCTGATTAGAAAAAAGTTCTCATTTCCACATATTTAGTCACAACTCTTTTAGTAGGCATAAGGATAGTATTTAGTATAAAATTCCTGTTCTAATAGGTAATTTTCCTGTTGTTTTTTCCTCAGAATAATTTTTATTCCTGATTAATTGACTTTTCTTTTAAATTTACTTTATTTTGTTTCTCCATATCACTTCTAAATCCTTCATACGTATTTGAAGTATTATCTATATTGCTTTATTCTTTATTTGCTCAACACTTTGAAAACATTGTATAGCAAAAAAGAAAGTCGAGGAAGCCTACTTTATTTCAGAAAGGCTCCTCACGATTTCCTACAAATAACTTTGAAAAAGTAGGTAACAATAGTAACTAATTAGATAAGTACAATAAGCAATTAGATAATATCTTTTTTTTTTGGAAAGATTAAAATAACTCTAAAATTGTCCCTTCCTCCAAATGGAACACTTCTTTCAGAAGGGTTAATGACTTCTTTGAGGAAGGGATTTTTCATTTTGATGAATTTGTACTTGCTGTTGAAATACTTTTGCACAGATACCATCCTTTGGCCTAAATAAATATGATATAATATGGTTTGGAGGCTCTTTCAGAGACAGGAAGTGAATGTGTTAGCAGTGAAAAACCTAAGCTTTGTCAAATTTCTTTCAGAGTTTTCACCAATACTATATAAGATGGATGTTTTGTTAAATTTTCTTGTTGTCTAAGGGACAGGCTGTTTAAGGACATACTTATTGAGTATGGTCCAAATCGAGATGTCACCAAAAGCAGTTTGTCTTTGATAGTTATTAAGTGGATTTTGTAGAATGGGGTATTTCATCCTGGTTCTAGATTTAGCATCAATACTGTTTCATATACTGTATCAATAAAGTAAGGGAGCACTAGGCATGGAAAATCTACTCATGAAAAATTAACTGAAACTATGAACAGAGTTATGCAGCTCCTTGGGTCTTGGCTTATCCATAGATAATGGAGCTCAGGCTCCAGGGTGTCAAGGAACAGAATATTCAAATATCTTTGTCAATATACACAATCATTCATTTTGCCAAATTCATGTCAAATATGACATAGAATCATGTTAGATGTGGTTTCGAAGAATTTTTGTTGCCCAGTTTTGTGGTGCCACTTATTAGTGTCAAGAGTTTGGCAGTAACCATTCCTATCTTTCTGCAGGACTTCCAGAAAGACAAAGGAACCCTTGTTCTTTTCAAGAGAAGTTTTATCCTGGCATTAGGAAGAACCTTTTTGTGACATTATTGTGCTTTGGAGATAATAATAAGAAACAAAAGTGAATAAAGCCTAGCTGAAGCAAGTCCCTGGAAGATTGCTCAATTTACTTCACAGAAGCACATTTTCTTTCCAAGAGATAATGAGACTAGTCTTTTCCTCTTAAAGTTATGCAGAAGTGGATATGTTGTGGCTTCTGCAGGTGTGTCTGAATCGCAGTCTGATGTCTTATTCTGTGGGACATTGTGCTATAGAGGCTCTCACAAGGTTTGTGAGTCTGTGTCTGGGGTACAAAGGATCCTTGTGTGACTTCAGCGCTTTTTAAAAATCCAGAAAGGTTCAGATAAACAAGAGGAACTGAAGTACACATCCTCTATACTGCCTGCAATTATACTAGCTTAACAAACCTTCTAAAACTCTTTAGACATAATGTGGTCTGGCCAGACCTTCCAGAAATGCTCTTTCTCTTACCACTTCTAAGCAGATAATCTCATTTCACCCCACCCACCACCACCATGGTTCTTTACTGTAAAAAGCACTTTCATAAAAGTTGTACTGTGCATTGGTAGTACACTCCAAAGTTGGTTTGAGAGCCTGAAATTTTGTTTTAAGGAGTAGCTCTGAGAGTCTGGAAAAACTAGTCCTGCAGGCAAGTTCTCTTTTCTTATGTGTGTTCACTCACTTCCAGCGATGACTCCACCGAAGCTGTGCTGAGTTCTACTGTGAGAGGAAAAGAACCTCTCACGCCTAACTACGCTTGTTCCCTGCCATCAGAACAGTATCTTACCGAAACACAGGACTTGCCGTGCATCTTGGCAGGCCTGTCTCGCGTCTTCCTCTCTTGTCGTCTAGCTGATGCTTCATTTTTCGAATTATAATAATAATTATAACAATTCATTTCAAAGCAAGAAATTTACTGGCATTAGATTCTCTGATTAGATTTCTCTGTTCCACGGAGTTTTTTTTTTTTTTTTTTTTTTTTTTTTTTTTTAATCTTGGGCTATTGGCATAGGGCAGTGCTCGGGTTGGGGAGCCAGGTGTCTCAAACGGGATGATTGTTTGCTGACTGTGTGGTGATGGGAGTCTCCATTGCAAGGGTTGCCAAACTATTGCCGTGCCTAATTCTTATAAACCAGCTGGGCTGTGGTTTTATGTGACCATTCCAGCATGTGCGTGATTCACCTCTATTGGTTGTTACAAACTATGTACAAAACATCTCCTAATTGTCTCACCTATGTACAAAACACTGCACTATGTGATGCTTTCTACATCTGCACAAGCAGTTTATACTGACGAGAGTCTTCCCTATGTACAGTTTGGGCATTTCTGCAGTAGAAAGCACCTGGGAAGTCTCTTTTACTCATGTAAAAGAGACATACCTCAGGAATGCATGTTAGCAGCATATAGACAAATTATCCACCTGCTCCATTAAATCAGATGAAGCATTTTATCTGCTATTTTTTTACACAACCTTGTTATTGTTTTTGTTTCTTTTTGATTATCATTAGTTAGAATTTTAATACTGGAGGCTCTTCAGACTGATTATGCTGTGGACACCTTAGGATGTCGATCATCTCCTCAGGCAGCCTGGTGTATACCAGGGAGCCAAGAGGAAATACCTTGATTGTAAAGTTATCTAGATTATTTTCAAATAATTGCAAGAAAATAAAGCACTGAACAGATATTCTAAAATGCAAAACAGCTATCTTATGGTTATCCTGATTTACAAATACACTGTACTTTTTGTTGAACTTTCATTGTGTTTGTTCATTTTCTCAAACACATTTGTATTTCTCTTCAGTAGCATTTTTTTCTTGTTTATTAGCTACTCCTATGGTCTCTGAAAATGTAAATACACTAAGCACTCTTCAGATACTCCTGTCTCTTACTTCGTTAAAAAACCTATCTGAATTCTGTAATTTTCAGTAAATATTCATTAAGATTCAATAAATTGAATATCATACAGTAAGTAGAATTAATATAAAAAAATCAGCTATTATTAGGATTTATTTCTTCCCCAACTGAGTATTTATAGATTATGGAATTCAATTATGAAGAAGAGATGTGATTGTATTCTATACTTTTTCCTCCTTTCTTCCACAAAAAAAAAAAAAAAAAAAAAAAAACAAATTTTCCCCAAATCAAGAGTTGTTCAAAGACTCTTTTTCAGGCTCTTTCAGTGGACCCCTCACCCCAGATTACAGATGAGCCACGTGAGGTTGGAAACTCGGTTGTAGGATTTTGAACACAAACTGTATGTATGTCTTCTTTTTTTAAAGGATCTATTTTTTCATGGCTATATTCTGAAGAGCCATCATTACAGCCAGTAGCATTCACCAAAGTTTCAGTTATCTTAGAAGTATTTGCTCAATTTTTAATTGTTTCAGAGAGTTGCCTAGGTTTGTTGACGCTGCTCAATGCACCCATCGTGCAGAAGGGCAGGATATTGAGGTATCCTCACATCAGAACAGACCGATGATCTGCCTGGCTTTTCATCTCAGTTAGAAGACATAATTAGTGGGATTTGGCTCTGGAATAATTTTATTTTATTTTTTAAATTGGGGATCTGAATGCTTTCATTACCAAAAAAATCTTCACTTCCTCAGTCATTACTGCTTATATCTTTAAAGAGTAAACATCTCCTTGCAACCACTTTAAACTGTTTTTAGGAAGACTGCATCCTTTTTAACTTACTTGGCTCCTGTACATGGAATTGTTTACACAGAAGAATAAAGACTAATTGGAGAGTCAGTCATGCTCTAAATGTGTGGAGCTGTTGACTAAGTATTTCAGCAGAGCCCTGTCGTGAACTGGAACGTCTGACCATAACACCTTCCAGTGAATGACGCTGGTTTTGTCTCTTGTGGGAGGCAATATTGATTAGAAAATCTCCTTATAAAGACATAGAATACAAAAGCATGAAGAAAACGAAGAATGTGAAACAACTAAGACTGGATTTATGCATAAAAACTTGAAAACTTTTGAATACTTTTTTTTTTGTCATGAAAATCCCTTAACTCCCCCAACTAAAGGAGCATCCCTATCAGTAGATCATTTAGATATGTATAAAAAATAATTTCTCCTCATGAGTTCTTTCATGTGACAGAGATATTTGAATCTTAAATACATGTTTTGTGGCACCCTAACATGATTTTGTAATGCAATTGGTCATATAGACTTCACTTCTATAGTACAGTTAACTTGCCAATTCTCGTGACACATCCTGCTAATCTTTATGATGAAAGGGCCAGATCCATAGCCAAGGGATATAAAATAGCAGTCTCGTGGTTGATTTGAGTGAGTTAGATTAGGTCTTTAAAAAAAATCAAGGCTTCATATTCGATTTGTAGCCACTGACTTTTCTGTATATTTAACATACAAAAACACTTAGTGTATGACAGCATAACAGATTATAAGTAACAGATTTACTGTAAGAAATATGTATTTTTTTTCTAAATTCAGGAATTCCGAATAAAAGCATGCACTATAATTTTTTGTAAACTGTAGAAGAGTTAAGAAAAATGGATGTAGCTACACATAATATGGTTATAATAATAGGATGCAGTAGTGCTTAAAGGATGCTGCAAGTGTTAACAAATAAGAATATTTTACAGTTTTGTCTGTAGCAATACTGCTTCTTCCCACTGAAATAACAATAAAAGGAAGTGTCCTATACTTTTACAAAATAAAGGAATATATAGCAATGGGATTTGAATGTTAAAATATGGTAGTTAGAGGCAAAAAAAAGGAAGCGTTACCCAAAGTCACATTTCAGATTGTAGGTTCATTTAAAAGCGGACTTGAGTTACGATGTGAGGAAAGCCAAAAATCAGAATGCTTTGGGGGTCCCACATGAAGGTCAGACGCACTGAGTGTGTAATAAGCAGGAGGCAACGCAGCAGCCATTATCTTTCCTCTGACAAGAGAGCAGCGCGCTGACCTGGCACGCTGACAAATGGAGAGGAAAACTCTGCTCCGAGATGTAAATTCCCCACACAGGTCCCTCATGAATATCTCGTCTCCAGGATTCAAGCCGCTGACCTGGAAAACAAGGTTCCTCCCCAATCAAAATGACAGGCAGAGCTGGTTTCCTGTTAGGAAGACTACTAGGTGTGTAAAAAAATTATGATTTCTGAGGAGAAAAAAATGAGATGTCACACAGAGCAAAATATTACTTTCAAATGGTCCTCTGCAGCTCCGTTGAATGGCAGCTGTTAGGAACTCAATTGTGTGTGTGACACACTGCAATGCAGGATGGAAGTTCTGTTGGGGAGCAGAAATGAACAGAAATTTTCAATTCAAATACTCATTTGAGAATATTTGAATATCTGTCATTCTTTATAGCCTAAAGGTTAATTCCTGAAAAGAATTTCCATTAGTAACACAAATTGTAACCTTGTCAAATCCTCTTATGTAATGCATCAACGCCGAAAGACATACTCCGCAAAACTGTACTATTAAATACATAACCTTGGTTCATAGCGAATTTATACTTTTAGCAGGTTCCTTGATTTGTCAGTTATTTGTTTAAGAAGGTTTTATGGTATTGTATACGTTTTTGTGTCAGCATGAACATTTCATAAATGTTACTATGCTGGTTTTTTGTATGTATGTTCCCCTGCTATCCCGTCTTTATTTTAAAGACATTAATTAAGAAAATTGTAGGATATCATTGTCCTCATACAAGATAGGAGGCTGTCTAAGGAAACCTGTTCTATGTAAGAGGTCTCTTCTCAGTTCTGTGCATGTGCACTTATCTCACATCAGGATCTCCATATTTGTATTTCTGTATGTTCTGATTTCTCGCAGAAGGTAAAAAATAATTATGATTCTTATTTCTGGATAAGAATTTATCTCTTAATTCACCTATATTCCCAAAGCACATCTATGTGATTTTCTGATGACTTCTATAAAGTTTGGTATCAAAAGTTGCCCAGATTTGCAGCATGAACTGTGTACACCATAAATATAAATTTCCACTGAATAATCATAAAGATAGGAGGTCAATGGCCTGTTCACTTTTGTTCCCTTATGGACAATTTCATTTACCTTCAAAAAATATGTTAAAATTACAGTAGATTATTTCATAGTGTTTTTTTTTTTTTTTTCCCCTACTAGGGCTCAGTTGCTCTAGATTTGAACACTTCAGACAAAGCAATTAATTTTCTTGTAGAAATATGAAATTATTTACTATCCACCATAATAAAAGCTGTTTTACCTTAAAACCTTTGATTCCATTGTATTGTAAATTTAAATAATTGTCTTTGCACTTTACTGTGATATCTCCCTGAATTTCATTCTTAGTTTTACTATGCACTGATATGATATCCATATTGTTTCTTTTTCTGGAATTTATTGATTATATTATAGGACACAGGATGCTCGCACCACTTCCTATTCCAGCATTAGGCCCTAGAGATACTATTGGGTTTGATATGATTGTTGCTGGTGTCCTGCTGCCTGGTATAATCTTTGTTTCAAAGAGCATGGTTTGAATTTGCACATGGCGTTTAGACAGAATGAATATGTTAATAAGCTCCAACTTTAGGTTGCACACTCAAATTAATGCACACTCAATTGTGCATACAAATTTTCCAGGTTATTTGTTCTGAAAATAAGTACTAAATTATGCATTCAATTTAGTGTCATGTATGAGAACAAAAGATAAACTTGCTCAAATATTTCCAAATGGGAATACTGTGTGTGCAAATATGATGAAATTCAGTTATATGATGTGCCATGTTAGCAGTTTAAAAACAGGGAAAGAAAAAACTTATATTTGGTATTGGAGGGTAGCAATCCAATGCTCCAGAAGCAGGCAACGGAGCCTGAGCCTTATAGTTGCTCCGTGTAATTCAGTTATCCAATATCAGCCATCAGCAGGCCCTTTCAAATCCTTTACTCTGGATAGAAGACTTCAAAATAATAGTAGAAAATAATTAGAAAAAAAAATTTTTTTACCTGGCCTAATAAGGGATATATGAATATGAAAATATGACAAGCACCTAGCACAGACAACGTGGAGCTGAGCTTGCTAAAAATTACTTTCAATGAAATTATATTCAGTTGGATCAAACCACTGCCAGCATAACCTTGCCTGAATTTTGGGGAAGGAAAATCTCTTTAAAGCTATTTTTTATTAGATTCAGTTTATAGCATATGTTCTGATTCATATATCCAAGACACGGAAACTGGGATCTGAACTGGAACTGCTGAGAGCACAGCAGCTACTGTCAGTGGCATGGCAGTCTCAGATTAACAGGACACTTTTTCTCTTTTCTTTTGTCTTTTAAGCACTGTTGCATTTTCAAGTAGGGAAAAGACAAATGTTTCTGTGCCCAGAAATGTTCATAAAATTTCTTTCAGGGGACCTATAGTAAAAGAGATATTTATTTTATTTAATAATCTGTCTGAAATCCATAGATGGAAGGTATTTAATTACACCTGCAATTAATTTCATGTCAGTCACTACGTGACTTCTATAGGAAGTAGAACCCAAAGAGTGCCACCAGAGTAATGATTCACTGTAATTGAGAAGTGGAGAGAAAGCCTTATCTTACATGAGCTAGAGGTTCTAAGCGCTGTCTGGAAATTTTGAGGCCCCTTGCCCAACAAGAACTATTATGATTTTTTTTTTCCTCACAAGAAAAGTACAGTCACATTTATAACTAACACAATATTTGCCCAGCTTCATCACAGGTCAGCATCCTGGATTGAGCACAGTCATATGACTCAAACTGAATGGCTGTATACAAAGCAGAATTTTTATAAAATCATAAATATAATACTTATGGATAATGCACAAAACTAGGCCTTGGAAATAAATATTTTGCACTGTAGCTATGCAGTATTTACTATAGTCTTAATATTTGTTGATTATGTATCTTTAAAAATAATCGGGTAGTTAATTTCATCAGGAAACACCAATGTCTCAAAGTCAAAATTTTTACCAATACCATCAAAGCTACTTTCAAAGTTATCATATCCCAAATGAATTATCTCATCAAAAAGAAAGAAAGGGGAAAATAGTAAGACATATTAGCAGTAAGGAGTTCACCTGAGGAAGGAGAGGAGAAACTAGCTATTCTGTGATGAGTCAGTCTCTCACACGAACTGCCATACTGCGGTGCGTATGCGGATTAAACGCAGGGGTCGGTAATGATTTGAAGTCAAGTATTCCCTGTTCAAGTGGACTGTTTTAACTGATAGACAAACCAGGTAGTTTCTACTGTTGGAGCTTTTCTATTTTGTGTAAATAAAGCTAAACGTTATTTGGCTAAGTGCTAAATTGTTAACTGTTTCTCTTTTCCTTCTCTTACATCCTCTGTATCATACTTCTTGCTCTTTCAATTAAAGATCCTATATTTGATCAGAATTTGACCAGATGAATTGATTCAAAATATTCATTGAACTAAACTGTCTAACTAACTGTCGTCGGTTAGCTTTTTGGCAGCTTGATCCTTTCAGGTGCTAGTGTGGAACATGAACAATATAAACAGCTTTTTTTCTAAAAGACAAATATTGGACTAGGAAGAAAAAAAGCACAAGTGCATGGCTTTGTGAAGTTAATTCTACCCAGTAAGATAAGTAAAATTAAAGAGGGAATACACTGTGAAAAGAACTCATTTAGTATAATTAAATCATATTTAAGCCCCCTTTTTAATCAGATATACTCACTCCTGTCTTCACTGTTTTTGCCCTTCTCACTTGAAAGAGGTAGGGCAACAAGCAGGTTCTCGGCGCTCGCGTGCCGTGGGAGTTGCAGCGCCTGCGTCTCCGCTCCGGCTCTGTTGGAGCACGCAGCCTTGTGCTCCAACCCTCCAGGTTCCTTCCGAACACTTCTGCTTTTGAAGCTTTAGCGTGAATAAATGCACGCGGGTTGTTTTAACAATACAAAGTCAACCACGTCAGATGAAATCTTCAGTTCAGACGATCCATATTCTTATTCCCCAGCGTGGATCCAGGTAAAATGAGTCTTGTGACCCTTTCCATTGTCTTTGACAAGGGAAATGTCTTTGACAAGAATCATAATTATTTTTTACCTTCTGCAAGAAATCAGAACATACAGAAATATAAATATGGATGTGAGATAAGAACACATGCACAGAACTGAGAAGAGACCTCTTTATAGAACATATCATTTTTCTCTGGGACTCTTTTGGTGTATTATGAAATTTTGATACTAGATCTCTTTTCAAACTTTTCAGGTAGCCTTCTGATGAAAATATATATATATATATATGCTACATTTGTGGAAAAATATAGTTAGGAAAAATATTCTAAAAACCGGGAAACTATGGAATATTTGTCATCTGAAGTTTTATTTCAATGATAATTAGCTACAGGTTATCAAAAGTTATTATATACAAAGCTGTACTGGAAATATAATCTTTCTTATTTGGTATTTAACTTTTGTATTTGTATTTTACTTACTTGTTTTAGCAATTATTGTAATGTAGGCTAATCTATTGATAATTTATAATTTCAAAAAATAAGATGAAAATAGGGTTTGTGATGTGTCTATGCCAAAAACTTGAAGTAGCAGCCAAAAAGTATAAATTTGCCAGTATACACGGATTGCTTTAACTATGCATTTCTTGGAGAGTTATAGGAAACAGTTTTGCAAAAGTAATACTACTGAGTTTTCCTGAGTGAGAGTGTAAGTTTCTACAAACAATGGCATAATTTATAAATATAATGGGGTGATGACAATTTCACTGCAGAACTTCTCTTAAATTCTCAAAAAAGTGGAAAATGACACCAGAGCAAAGCGTGCTTATAGTTTTATTAAATAATTAGTAGTTAGGATTGACTCTAGTTCTAGTGGTTTTAGTTATATGTATGCATGCATCTCTGTGTTGGTCAGTGTATGTATCTATAGTATTTCTAATAAAAGAAAAAAACACATGGATAGAAGGTTCAGACAAGTTTCCTTTGGGACTGGTATATAATGTATCCTTTGCATTCCACTGACCCCATTTTGGTTCATATATTTAATTAAATGAACACAGTGTTCTTCACTGCTTTGATGTCCTTTGATGTTCTACAAACATTTATTTAAATTATTTAGCTGTTTAAAAGTATATATTGTGTCTTTCAACATTAATAAAGGGCTTGTGAACTTCACGCTAGCTACCTATTTAACAGCAGACTGAAAATGATACAATAAGAAGAAGTGTTTGCATATAGACTGAAATATTTATGATTATATTATGTTATATTTATAACATTTTATATTTATATAATAACTAATATTTACATTAATTTTACATAGACTAACCATATTTACAGTAATATATTTTATTTATAATACATATAAGATTATATTATGTGACAAATATAACAAATGGGCTGCCTCAAAAGAGAACATAATACAGCTGTTTCTCAGTGCTCTATGTGCATTAAATAGACAGATTTAAACATCAGCAGAAAGGGCTTATTATGGATGCTGAATAAAGCTTCTGTTTTGGCTGCTGTGCACACAATGTGCAATGCAGCAAAACTCAGGTCCCTGCAATACAGCCCTGGTCAGCTCACCCTTACGGTGCATGAAGAGACCAGTGGATGTCCAGTGGAGCCCTCTTACTCTACGCTTTCACTTCAGCATTACCGCGGACAGACCTCCCTCCTCGGAGCATGTGTTAGCCCTTGAGGAGCAGGCCGGGCCTGAGATGATGCTTTGAGTGAAAGGGATGTCTCTGCTCTCTGAAGGACTTTGCTGCTTGGAGTCGCCTCTCTGAGTCTGTCCCACTCAGGTTAAGAAAGCAAGGATGCTGAGGGAAGGTCCTGCATCTGGTGTTGGCAGCCTCTAGAGTGTCTGTCTTCTAGAGATTTTGATGTCGCTTTCCTTGCTCTGTGAAGCTGCCTGACAGAAAACTACCTACACTTTAAATTTTATGTTTTTAGACACCTTCCACTTGTGATTTACTTTTTTTCTCTTGATTTTAAAATAATGGCTCTTCCATCCACAAACAGGACATTTATTTCGAAAATTTTTGTTACTAGATATGAGCCTGAGGTAAACATATCGTTCAGATCAGATCAATGATGACGGTGTTTCAAACCTGCGATTTTTGTTTGCTCCCCTGTGATAGATCAAAAAACAAAAAAAAAAAAAAAAAAAAATTTTTTCCTAACAGAAAAATGAATACTTTTTTTTTTATTAATTGTATCTAACACTGAAAATTCTTGTGAGAGTCTGAATAATAGCTGCATTAGATGCAAATGTTTTGTCAGGACATGAATGTAGTTTCTGTTTCATTTCAAAATAAAACAATCAGAAGTTAAGTGTAGCTGAATGTCGATGACAAACTTTGAGTGAAGCTTTAATACTACAAACAACTTGATGTGACACAGTGCTTACCTTATTGTAACTCTTACCAGGTCATATAGAATGTGAAAGAGTAAATCCTTACTGTCTTTTATAATGAAAATCTTCTTTTTTTCTAAACTAGAAAAGTAACGTTGGCCTAATTAAACCTCAATATCTGCTGCCACATTTACTTTTTATATATTTGACGTTATACTACGTAAAAGATATCATTTTCTATCCCTGGTTAATATAAACATATGAGGAGCCCTCAAATATTAAAGAATGGTTGGTTTTACTAGGGGTTACTTCCTCCATTGAAAATTAATAATCAAATAAAAAGCTAACAAGTGATATGCAATGAAAACCTCTAAAATATTTTCATAGAAGTACCTCTGATATTTGACTAGATAGAAAAATTGCTCAAAATGCTGTTATGTTCAATTTTATCCTGTATGATATTTTTGAAAAAGTATGAAAAAAGAGGAACAGAATCCCATCAGATGTTTGAGGGTAAAGTAAATAGGATTGAATCTCTGCATGTTTACAGTAGTTAATATGTAGACAGAGGAGCACTTTTATAGAATTAGTTTGGCTCCTGTTCAGAATCTAGCAATATCCATATTAAATTTCCACTTAAATCTCTTGTACAGATGAATAAGTAGAGGATTAACATCTTTTTTCTACTGTGTTCTTAGTATTTATCTTGATGGCTGAGTACTCTCTGTAGAAAAAAGAACAGAATCCTCATTTGGGCCACAAACAAATTATTTTATAGATAAATAATGAAACCTTTTTTTTTAGAGATAAATATAGCCACATTTGTCTAAATGTTTTTATAATATTGCAAAAGTTAAAGACAAAATCCATCATCCAGCTACGGAAGAGTTGATATATATATTCTGTTTCATTTAGACTATTTTAGAAGGCCCAAAGGGCTTCACCCTGTGGCTTCTATGATCAAAATGGGGAAAAGAAATCCTGCTCACGTCTACAGGAACAGGATTGGGCCCTGTGGCAAAAATTTTCTACTTTGCAACAGGAAGGAGGGCAAGACCAACAACTTTCACAATTTACATTTCAGTGAAGGGAAAATGCATTCAGAGACAGAGTTTGACGTTTTTCTGTTTGAAAGAAAGGGTCAAGGTGTCGACACTAACAACTGGACAGTTCATGAGGAAACATTTTCAAAGTTGCTTACACTGTACTTTGTTTCTCTTCTCCTTATTCTCCAGCTATTTTTTAATTTCACACAGTTGTAAAATATGAGAAAAAATGATTTTGCTTCAAAGGCTTTCCTTTCTCCATCATAAATTTTTAATTCTGTGTCAGACTTATTGCTGAATACCTGATTTGCTATACACTTCCTATTTACTATAAACCTTTATTAAAATAGGGTTGTTACTGTTTCACAAAAATTCCAGGTTCATACTCTCCTACACAAGGACAGGGTGAAATACTGATTGCTCTGGAGATTATATAAAATGTTATTGATTTAACTTAATATGATATTGTCGAAATTAGTTATTGAAATACCTTAAAAGGATATTTATTTTACAGAGTTGATATTCAGCTCTCTATAAATCAGACCTTATAAGTGTTTCATGATGGAAAATAAGCTACTGAGATATTGGAAAATCACTACCTTTTTAAAAAGCTTTTTTATCTGGAAAATATAGTATGCATTGATGTCTCAGATATCATGCTGGACAATTCTGTAAAAGATTTAATTTCCTATTTAATGTCATACGCAGCATTTTTTATTATTATTTTTAGGAGCCTCATAATTTTGTGACAGGTGACACAGGATATTTCACTAGGTGGAATTTAGTAGTCTTAAGTATATTTATAAGCATACTCTTCCCAACTGTATAGCAGACAAACGATTTCAGCTGTTTTCATATCTAGTAGCTTATAAGATTTTCTGTCATCTTATTGGTTTTTTTTCCCTCCTGAAATGTTGTATTCTTATGTGCCAGAGTGCAAAAATTGGAATAGCTTCTATAAGCACTCTAGAGGCTGCCAAATACCACCCACAATTAGAAAAACACCAGGCTCTTTGCAGACCACCCTTTAGCCATCACAGTGACAAAATAACTGTAGAACTAGTAAGATCAGACAAATTGCGTGGGAACAGGACACTCAGCCTTTGGCAGGAGCTGGGGGGCTACTAGGGAAGTGGCCAAGTAGCGGCATGCTGTTCGGACGCTTCTCCTGCCGCCGAGGACCGCGGAGCGGCTCCTCTGAGCGAAAGCCACGGCGCGGTGCTCAGCGTAGGTAGAGCACACCTTAGTGACTCTGCTACATCCACGCAGAGCTGCGGCGAGCGAGGCTCGGTCCCGATTCCTGATACGCCTCGTTGTCCAGACACACAGCTTCTGAATTCAGAGGCTGTCAAATGAGGTGGAGTAAAACTGCTTGCCCTCATACGGCTTGTTCTGATACTGCCTGATTAAAAAAAAAGTTAAATATATTTTTTCTCGGCAACTCAGAAGAAAAGATTAGCTTTACTACCTTTGTTCTTTATATTAACAGTTGAGCCAGATAAAACATTTTTCCTGTACAAAACTCCCCAAAGCACCAACTGCCTAAACAATAACACACGTGAGAAAATCGCACTAATTACAACACTATTGTAGGTCTAACAGAAGGGGCAAAGCACCCTTCAGTGCATAGTCCATTGTGCCTTTTCAAGTGTGCCGGCGAATTAAAGCATGATATAGCATAGGCATGATGCCTCAAGCCCAGGAGTCTTTAAAAGCCCACACTGGAAAGTCTATTTAAAGAAGAATAGTCTAATCCATTATATAATAATAGTTCTTTCCTTTCTAAAGAGAGCCTTTTAGCATGGTTAAGACACTTTTCTCCTGACATCCTCTCCCTTCATGGCTCCTGTTGTTTTCACTCCTCACCTCTCTCCAGGTCTCTCTCAGCTTCTCCCCTATCTCACTTGCATACCTTAGATAAAGTGGGACTGAGGATGCGTTTCTTGAGACGGATTCTCTGTTTCGTTATGCCATAAAGCAGATTTGAAATCTACGTCTATAGAAGACTGGAGCATGGAGTATTCCCCCAGACACCCGCCAAGGATTAACCTGCTAAGAGTGTATTAGATGAGCTACAAGGTTAACAAGATGGTCTCTTGTGCCCTGACAACTTCCTTCACAGCCAGTTCGGCTAATTCCATGTTGCAATAGAGTGGGCAGGGTAGACATGCATTTCAAAGGTCCCGTGAGGATAATTACCTCTGTGCATGGTAACTTGGAGCAGTCAAACCATGGAAAAGGGAATCCTTATCCCAGCTGTTCTTCCAACAGTAATGGAGGACCTGGGAAGTTGGTGCCTCTGGAAATTATATGCAGTTTACCCTAGCTGCTGCACAGGAACGGCAGCGGTGGCCACTGCTCTGCGAGGCAGTGCAGCATCAGGAGTGCTGGCTTGATCCTGTCAGAGGGAAATGACAGGAAATGAAGCCTGGGAAAATTTCCCTTGTCTCTTCTCCAAACTCTGACGGTTGACACCACTATTTATCTTTGCTGTCATCTTCCACTGTGCTCCAGATTATCCTTCAGGTCACAGATGGATGTTGCTGTTTCTCACAGGATTTGTAAGAAATATCCCTTTTCTTCCTCCTGTGTAGGTACAGGTCTGTTCATCTCCTTTTTATTCAGTGAAACATAGTGTGTTTTAATTCTTTTTTTTTTTTTAATCAGTTCTTTGAGACAACAATTATCTTCAGCTATAAATTGTACAACAAAAGGCAAAATAGATGCTTTGGAGATCACGTGAACTGGAACTGGTCAAAAAATAAGAGTTTTACTATATTTTAATTAAAAAGTTGCAGTTTAAATTTTCCTGATTTTATATGGGCCCAGAAGAGCCCAATCTCATTTTTTGTGATATTATTTACTAACAATTAAATTGAAAATTTCTTGCAACTTGTTCTCAAAATCATTACAAAAACTCCTCATGATACCATGATGCCATGTCTGAAAGTGTAGGCAGCCATTTTTCATTAAGCTTTTTTTGCAGTTCTCATATGATGCAGAGTTTCTTCACAAAAAGCTCTTTTTTACTTTCCTCCTTAAAAAAACAAAACAAACATACAACTCTGTTCACTAGCTGACCTCCCAGTGAGAAATGTCTTACTGGATTTGAACCAATTGCCCCGAGCTGTGTTAGCATCTCTTCTGGTAAGGTTTTCCCTCTTCCATAAGTTTCTCCCTGTACATAAAAAGAACGTTTTGCATGAATATCAGTGCAGAACTGAGTCTGCAGTCCTGGTTCTGATGAGCATTTTGTGGGTAGACGATATTATATGACAAAACTTAATGTATTAAGTTGTCTGGCTGTACTGCTTCAACACTGTATAACAACATGGACTGATCTGATTGTTATTGCTTGTTGGTTTCCAACTACTTTTTAAAGGCGAGGAAGACGTGAAGCGTAATCGCATACACGTTCTGACCTTCCTCACACATGATCATGGAAGTGTTTTAGACCAAGACAGAAGATGCTTTTCTTTCATAAATCGCTGTCTCAATTTTTGATGTAGATAATGATAACAATCACTAAAAGTTAATTCTAGATAATTTGGATCTCAATACCCCTATATAAGAAAATGAAGGGAGAGAACATGAATTAAGTAGATTATATAATTTCACTGAACAATTCTAGGCTGTGTAAGTAGGATTTTTTTAAAGGCACTTTAGGAAGAATATAGCTAAGTATCATGATTAAAGCTGGAAATATATCTTCAATTTTAACTTTCATGCAACAGTTACTAAAACATAGAGGAATCTTATCCCCTTCTCACTGAAGTCTCTGGAAAGATGGTCACTGCTTCAATGGTACCAAGTTTGCAGGACTCATCTGCCACTAATGACTGCTTTTTGTAACATCCTAGTGCTGGGAAATCTTAGCTTTTCCTCGACTTCTATGTGTTTCTATATAACAATAATGAAAAAAAGAATAAATCTTTCTCAACCCTAGGTTTAACATCTATTTGTCCAAAGCCAAAATTTGAAACATGGATAGTGTCTAGACTATTCCCAAGACCAGCTTTAATAATTAGATGTATGTTGTCTTTCATTATAATTGTTGTCAAGAGAAGACCATTGTAACATGCTGTCTCTGGAGAAACACTTGGAAGAAGGTCTCCACCGCAGAGCCAGTTACAGAGGTTGTAATGCAGCTCTCACTTCTCGGGATTATGTCTCATTAAAGACAGAACTGAAGAGTTTCAGCATCCAAACTGAGTACTCAAAATACTCTATTGCTCTTGTTAAAGCCTGTGGATGTCTAATTTCACTAGTTACTTCCCTGTTTACATTTTAAAATTCTCCTGGGAGTTTGTTTCTGAATCTTCCCACAATTTCCCTAGTCCCAGCAGTTCAGCACATGAGACCACATGGCTTTCAAGATCTAGATGTTTCTACAGCTGTTTTATTTCCCAACATGTGTAAAGGAGGTGATGGCACAGTTCCTGTAGAGATGTGAAAGTGAGATCCATGCACCCTTGGCTTTCAGAAACAGGCTGCAGCTCATCTTCAAGGGCAGGTTGGGATATATGATTTTTGCTCTGACTCATCGGTCATAATTCCGCTGTGCCCCTGGAGAGGAAGTACCTGTGTCAAAGGTGGAGGCCAAAACCTACACAATGCTCAGTTTTTCTTGGAGAGCTCTAAGCAAATTTCAGCTCTGTTTGTGTACATATTGAGGATACTAATCCTTCCCATGTTCTCTGTAGGGTGTCTTAGATATCTAATTTTTTAGTCTCTACAAAGCTTGGTACTTGGGAGATAGATAGTGAAACATATAAAAAAAATCCTGTTTGACTCCAAAACATACTTCACATTGGAAAAACAAGAGTCATCTTTTCCAATACTGTCATAGTGATTTTCATTAACATAAAACAACAGAGAGTTAAGCTTTGAGAGCTCATTTATTAGTATATATATTTATTATACATTACTATGCATATTAATATAAGTGTAGGAATGTGAATGGTTTGTTCCAAGCACCTCATGAATATTTTGTAGTCTCTAGTCTTAGCAGTCTAGCTAAGTCTTAGCTAGTCTTAGCACAGGACAGATTTCTAAATAGAATAATATAACTCAAAGAAATAGGCCGTCTGAAGTGAAGAAGGTCAAACCAGATGAACATAAATTTACTCCATCTAATACCTGAGAAGCCAAGGAAAATTAAGCAGATTATGGATTTTGTTCCTTTTATACATGTGGGACATGACATTCCAGACACAGTGTGACTAATATACATTCTACAAATAAGATGAGTTTAAAATGCTTTGTAATTCTAAGGAGAGAAAATCAAAATCAAAATCTGTGCAATGTTCATGTAGTGCTCTGAAAGTCTAGGATCAGTCTCTTGGAGAAAATCAGACATATATGCAAAGTTTAAATCTTCTCTTTCAGAAGATACTAGACTTTCCATCCAACTTTATCATCCCATAAAGTTATTGGCTATTCTGATGCTTTTAGCAAAGTGATACTCCCAGTTGATGTATTTAGCTCTGTCAGAGGTCTCAGGTAGGTTAGTTTTATTTCTGCCATAATAAAAATTGTCATAGCCTTCATCTATACACCACTGCAAAATTTAGATAAACATTTCTACACAGAATTATTCATCAAATTCACCATTCTCTGCTATTGGCCAGGGCATTGTGTAAGTTGTGGAATGTTTAACAACATTTGGAAAGGGTTGTTTCTTTGGGAGAAGACACACATTTATAAGCTACATGAAGAGTCTTTTAGCTAGACATGTACTTCACACTTGGTATGAACTCAAACTTAATATAAATATCCATACAGTCATTCTTCTATATTAACCTAATTGTTTACCCTCGCAAATTTTATAACTTCTATGTTTGAAGAACTTTAAAGTATTCAGAGTCCAAACTGGAGGTTAGCTTGAATAAAATAAATTGTACCTAAAACTTTTCAGTAATAAGAGGAACAACTTGTAAAAAGGCATTGTTGTAAACAGCCATCTTTTTCAGCAATTTGTCATACACTTGAATAGACAACTGAAAAAATATATTGTGTGGAAGAATTATTTTTTTTTTATTTTATTTTTTTTAAGGCTGGAGTACATGAAATGCCTGATGTACTGGGGAGTGATTTTGAAGTGGGGGACCTAGTGCTGTGCCACTACTTGCACTTGGAGACCAGCTGTGCCAGTTGCTGTATTGGAAGAAATGCCTGCTGAGACTCTAGTCTGCATGTTACTTAATTTCCTGAATTATCATATTCTTTTAATCAGCTTCTGAGTTAAGGACCAAAATTGAGGTTCCAGGTGAGCAGCAAGGATTAAATGTCTAGAATGAAATAGCCTACTTTTTCATTTTCTTGTTGTGCAATCTATTGGCACATTTATTTCATGTATCTCATCTTAGCCATTGAATACTTCTTCTGATTCCACTTCATCTAATTGATCTAAATGATATTTCACAATCTCAAGAGACTTAAGTAGTTTTATAAGAATCAGATGAGGGCACATATACCAGGAATCTGCAAAATAAATAAATTTGTCTCCAGTGAACGAAGACAGTTGAGCTGTTCATGTGAACAATGCCTTTGCTCCTCTTGGCAGCATATGTACGGAATTGCTCATGATTGTACTGAGTTTTTACATATAGGTAAATGCTTGGTTAAAGATTCTTTGAAAAATAGAGCTTGATTTGTCACTATAAAATAATACTGACAGATTTCTTGAGCACAGGATCAAGGTTGGAGTAGGCCTGTAGGTTTTTACGTATTGTCTTGTATGGGCCATAAAGAAGTGTGAAGAGGTTTAGGTTTCATGCCGTAAGATTGGGCATAAAAATCACACAACTCTTCCTTGACTATATAAATCGATTTATAGGAAAAATTACAGGATGAAATAATTGTAAGATAAGTATTAGACTTTCTCTGTGCTTAAGGAACAGTGTAGTACAATGTTCTTATGGAAAAATAATAATGCTTCCTAATGGTTATGAATGAAATCATGGTTGTTTATTGCCTATGAACATCTCATAAGACAGAGTGTGAGTCCACAAATCTAAGAAAGAATAAAATCATTTTATCATTTTTAATGACAAATGTGTCATAAGATTACATGGGCATGAACGTTTGACAATTTAATTACTTCAGTTTGGACAGCAGCATCTGATAAAATGTTACTGCTTCTTCCTGGCTATACAAACGTTTTAAAGTACTTCTGGTAAAATGCTGTAGTAGCATACTGAAAATAATTTAAATGGTCTCTGATGTTATCTCAAATCTTCTTTTAGAAGAACTCCTGCTGTTATAAGAATGCTCCTACTTAAAAGATAAAATCCACTGCCTGTCAGCACTAAGTGGCTACAAATTCTGGTGAATAACTAGACAGGAATGGATACACAAGAGCTTATTTATGAGAGCTACAGCAAGCTTAAAGGGGAGATTTTAGATACACCATGTGTGTATTGGATCTACTTTTTATTTACTCTGAGCCAAATTTTTCCCTTTCTATGATGTTGGATTGCTTTACACATCTAGTTTAACTGCATATCACTATCAGACCTGTTGTACCTTGGTAACTCTCTGTTAGGAGTTTTTAAGACCTATCCTTAAGATGTCACTGAGGGCAGTATGAGTGTACAGTGCTCAGGTCTGTGAAGTCTTGTCCTGTTGCATGTTGCAGTTTTCGATATGCAAGAAAACAAGAGCAAATGGAGTGGAGCAGCTTCTTAAATATAAGCCTCACATGAGTGCTTGAGTGCTGACGGAGACCAGTTTAGCAGTTTAGGCTACTTATAGATTTATTCTCTGCTTTCAATGTTCTGTGAATGATAAGGCCAGTGCTGAAATGGTAACCCTTTCACAGGCTATCTGCAGGAGTGCCTAACTTTATCAATAGAGAGACAAACAGATTCTCTTAGTTTCCACTGAAAAATTGGTTTCTGCAGTAGTGTTACTCTTGATTTTATTTCTTTTTCTGTCAAATGGCCTCAGAAACTTTAAAGCTTTTAAAAACTGGAAAAAATGCTTTGAAAGACTGAGGGCGATTCAGATATTATAGACAGGGATTTTTCTTGTTTATATCTCTATAACAAAAAGAAACGCTTATTTTAGTGTTTAAAAACTATAATTTGGTAGCATTTTTCTATCTACAGTAATATAGAATTTCTTTGGCTATGTCTCTACTGTCTTCAGTTCTAACACAAGAGAAAGCAATCCAGCTCCCAAGTAATGTGTAGCATCTACACCATAAGAGGATCAAACCTGTCAGCACATCTAAACTGCCTGTTAAGGGTAAGACTTGATCATGCATCAGCCTTCTGCCTTACATAGCAGGGCATTACATAGCATGTTCCAAAGCGGAGTTCAAGTACACATCAGCAGTTAGTAGGTCTGCAGATGACATTAAATTGAGGGCAGGGGCTGATATGCTAGAATACCAGGCTCCTTCTTTCCTAAAGAAAGAAGCTTTATAGAAAAAGAACTGGGACTCCTGATGCACAGCTGAAAGTGGCTGAGCTTCACACCTTTGCAGCAATGAAGCCTTAACCACATTTTTGGTTCTACTGGTCAGAATGTAGCGAGCAGATCAAGTGACTCTTTGCCTCTCTCTGGCACTTGTGACAACACATCTAGCATGCTGTATCTGTTTTTTTGTTCCCCAGGACAAGAACAGTGGCATACTTGAGGACCAACAGGATAATTAAGGGGCTAGAGTACATGACAAATGAGGAGAGGCTGAGACATCTGGATTTTTTTCAAACTAGGAAGACAAGGATAAGGAAGACTGCTGTTTTCAATGATCTGATACTAGTTTATAAAGATGGAGCCAGACCCTTCTTCTGAAGGGCACAAGACCAGGACAAAAAAAAATAGTCACAAGTTTCAACAATGGAAATTCTGCTTAGATATCAGGAAACATTTTCAAGGTGTCCAAGCATTGGAACAGACTGTTCAGAGAGGCTGTGGAATCACCATCTTCAGAGACACTCAAAACTCAACTGGATAAGCCCTGAGCACCTTGATCGAATTCAAAGTTGCCACTACTCTGAAGCCTTGAGCAAAGGCTTTAGAGTAGGTGATGTCCAGAGGTCACTTCCAATCTAAATTCCTCTGTTTTCCTGTGGTTCTGGGTGGATAATTGGCTGCTAGCAGAGCCAAATTGGTAGTATACCAGTGATGCAGTGGCATTCATTCAGGGACCTTGCATAACCACAAGATCTGTGAATCTGGGTATATAAGATTACCAGACCTGAGTACTTACTTCCTTTTTGCACTTCGACTGGGTGTCCACAATTCTGGACAACTGACCACACTGTGGGTGCTCTCACACTTATTTCTCTGCTGCTGTAGCTTGTGTCATTCTTTATGTTTAGCAACAGTTTCTTACCTTCTCTATGTTTTTACCTTTCTAAGATCAAAACAACTCCAGTGGAGCTACTCCAGACCTTCTTGCATAACCAAAATATCTTCTTTTTCCATACAGTATAGTGAACAATGGTATATATCTCAGCTCTACAGCAAAATACTAAAGTCTAATAAAGAAAACTCTTAACATTCCACTCCAATATATATGCTCCCATATGCAAGAGTAAACTGCCAATTCTAAAGTAATAAAACCAAACTACCATATATATTGTCATATCTGAACTTTAGTAATTATTCACAGAAGAACTCAAGTACTCTGTCATCTATAATCATTCTTTTATTTATTGTACATCATACTTGAGCACAGATGCCTACTTTCTCGCCTCCTTCCAGCCCCTTGGCTTGGGTCAAGAGCCTAAAGGAAATTTCTTATTTTTTGTAGACTGTAAATTGAGAAAATTGTCAAGGAAAGTAGGACAGCGCTACTGAAATACGTAGCCACTAAAGAGTATACAGTTTAGCTGTGCTGAAAGCAGTCACTGAGAGAAATAAACCTCAATGGATTAACTCTCTGGGGTCTGCTCAATGTCCGTTTCACTCAACTATCTATACTACAGCAACCCTTACGTAGCATTAGAGATTAACTCAGATGAAATTACCTACTCACTGGAATTTCAGCAGCCTGGCTATATTTATAGTTTCATTTGAACTCTGCCAGTGACACACATGCATCTTGCTTTTTAAAAAGAAGTTTGCTATCTTCATTGGCTAATATCTGTTTTACACGAAAGAATAACAGAGATTAGATGGCAACTGTTTACATAACTGCTAATTTAAATAATTGACAATGAATTTGAAAGCAATTCCTCTTTAAGCTGTGTTAGTGTTAGGTAGAACACTGGATTACTGCGATAATCAGTGTTCTTGTCTTGTACTATGCCTGAATATGACCTCAAATAGCAACCTTGCCATTTGTTCAATTTTGTAATATTCATCTTTTTAGGTAAGCTCACAGTCTGCAAAACAGTCTAGCTTTTCAGTGTTAATACTTACTTGGTCTAAGCAAGTCTGAATATAATTCCATTGAAAGATGGATTTAACCTGCTTTGGTTAAGTAACTATTCTATAGCACCACACGTCAGTATGATAAAATATGATTAGGCAGTATTATTCAGCTTCAGCTATTTAATTAGATTTTTTTTGTGCAATTCATCATCACTTTAAGGAGTAGGAGATATAAAGGGAAACCTGCTTAATCTTTTATATTTACATTTAAATCCACTTATCTTTTATGTGTTTTCTGTGAACATCCTTGACGTTTTGGTTTAATTATGAGAGATGCTTTTGCTTAAATCATTGTGTTACCCTCTTAGCCCAACCTGTCCTATTCCATCGCCTTCTACTATATGATCCAGAAATGAAGTCAAAATGCCAAGATGTAAAATCTCTACCATTTCCATGGCAACAGAGGTATGATTTAGTGAAACTAGGATTTTATTTTCTAGAGAAGATCAGGTAAATAAGAGAAAAAGATGCTCTCATTCAAATATATTTTATTTCAATGTATGAAGCATGATATGAAACTTTAAGTTATGTCACTGTAGTAGGAGATCTTGTTGGACAAAGTGAAATAACAGCTTGCTTGTTCAGTACCCAAATGGAAATTTTCCATAGAGAAACTAATGTTCTCAAGAAAGGAGAGTCAGTGACTTAGCAGCCAAAATGCTTCTGAGTCTTCACTAAATGACTGGCTCTACAAGAGGATATGGAGGATATGGTTGAAAGTGTGCTCTTCAAGATGGCATCTAAAGCCATAGTTTTATGAATATAAGGATGACATTCATTAAAAAGGAACCTTACTGTGTCTGAATTTTTGACAACTCTTACATAAACCATGCTGCAGAAGATCCTTCCTGTAAGTCTTATTTTGCCAAAAACCAATAACCCAAGCTAAAATATGTTTAACATCAAGCACTGGAGTTTTCCCAATATCTCACAGCTGGGGAAAACACATGGTCCTTGCAGGTCAATAAACTGAGACTATTATTGACCAAAAGGATGGGAAGTGAATTCCAAAGATGAGGCTATTTTAAGCTAATTAAAGGTCCCATGGTACTATGTGCAAGAGTAGGAACATCTGCTACTGTGTCCTAGTCAAATTACAGATTGGGTAATTACTTTCTGGCTAATTGATTTCCTGATTAATTTTAGCTAGATTTAAGTATTTGTCATGCTTTGTTGCTGGTGTCAGCACAGTGGTGTGAGCCACTGGTGGGTGAATGGTTCCTCTGGTTTGGCAGGGTAGCTGTACATGTGCTACAGTTCTGGATTATGAAAGTCAATTTGTGTTTGATTTTTGTAGCTAGTGGGCTTAAGCATAGCCTTAAATGCTTTACTTGACAGGCATGTGTACTATAGAAGGTCAAAAATCAGTTCTCCTGGAGACAAATGAAAACTCTACTGAATAAATCTCTCGTATCGCTCCCGCTTTTCAAAGGATCTGTTTATATGAATTATTTTAACTGTTATGATGTGCAGATGCAACAGCTCTACTTGCTTTAAAAGGCATCATTAATGTATATTCCAGATGACTGTATAGTGCATTTTTTTATGATGAATTTAAAATCACATTTACAAGTAGGAGTAATTTAAACTTTGCATAATATCTGATTGGAAAAACAATGGGGATATTTACTAGATTACGTGTCAAAACACATAAATAATTTAATTGCATATCAGTATGTGCTATTTTCCAGTTGCTTAATATATTCCCATTTGGGAAAAGCGTGACCATCTGATGAGTTTTATAATGGTAGATATAAATAAATTATATATTTATATATATAGATGAACGCACTTTAGACCTAAAAGAATGAAACATTATCTATATGGTATGAAAATGACATATGGGATTATGTGAGAAACATGTGGCAAATGATTGACAAAATGCAGGTCCTTTGGTGTGATCATTGTACTCTTGATAGCATCTTAAAGGAGACTTCTGTTGAGCTAAACTAAGTGAGTATCAAATTTCACCAACTGTGCCTGACAATAGATTGTGGCTAAGTCTGACAAGGCCCCTGGGAAACGGTGCTGCCCTCCGTCACCATATGGCCTAAAAGGGTTTCATACCTGTCACAATATCCTGAGGAGGAGTGGATTCCTTGCTAAATCTATGCAGGCTCATTCCTAATCCCATGAAGCTAGTCATCTGCGAAGGATATCTTAAAGACGCTTACTGAGAACAAGCATGTTATTCAGACTGTTGCATGCAGTTTACTTCTGTGTATTAATTTTCATTATTCAGTGATTATACTCCTCCATTGAAAATATATTATCGAAAAGATTAAAACAATTGCCTAGTCTCTGTTGCAACGGATGTTTATAAACATTCATTGACTCTAAACTTAGTTTACCAAATTTACTGATTTGTTTATCATTCAACAGGTATGTCATTTCCTGGAAGTAATCCTCATTATAAAAGATATTTTTCTTGTTTCTAGCAAACACTTTCAGATTTGCACATAATGATAAATGATGCTGAGCATCATTTTCTTGGCTAGAAATTTTCTCTTTATGGCATGCATAATCCTGATATCTCATCTGAATAATTTGTTGCACAACTATATGGTTGTACAATATTCAATTTATTTTTTCTGGATTTTTTTCAGTATATTCAGGATTTTCAGCAGTTGTCAGGGTATTTGCTGCCCTCTAAATTTAACATGGCTGAAAATAGTTTACAAGTCACTCTTCTGCCCATTTAGATACATATAAGTAGAAATGCTTTTCTTCTTGTTTCTGCCATTATATCTGGAATAATGGTAATAGTTCCATTATTCAACAAAGGTTTAGATTCATGCATATATTCAAATTCTGAATTTACTCATAGATATCACTGTCACCGCACGTATAACAAAGTTTAGATGTGAATTTATGAAGTATCCAAAGGGATGTTAAACGTCTCCCCATACCCACTAGTACTGCGCTATGCAGTATTTGTACACTTCTCCAGGGGACATGTCCCCACAGCTATCAAACCACTGTGTTCCCCACTCTGATCTCTCACTTGATATATGAAGTGCTGAAATCTTTGAAAATCTGCTCTTGAAGATAAGCGTATGAATAAGGATATTTAGGAATATGACATAAAGGTATGTAAGCTTGAAATAAATAAAACACAAAATATCATTCTGCAAGAAGGTGTAGTTGCAAGTTATGTTTTCTTTCTCTTTACCAGCTACTCATGTTTTTGTTATATGAAGTTATTCATACGAAAAATACTTCCTATGGAGAAGTCAGGGAAAGCAGCAGCAGGAGTTTATTAACTAGTTCTTAATAGCTGGTGGGGTTGCTTTTAATTCTGAGGACATTGTCTGTTATTAGGTGGAACTGGAAGAAAGAGTAATTCTATATTCTTGTAGTACTTATACTTTCAAGAAAAGAATACTTGAAGTATCATACGCTATGTTGTCCCTGACTGGAGAAATTGAACCTATTTTTAAAACTGTAAAAGTTAAAAAAGCAGTTTCCTAAATTGCCATAGAGGGCAGAGAGAGGACCTAGGAGAGGTGCTGATACAATGGGACAGTACCTGGCACAATGGTCACAGACAGAAATATTTCTGAAAGCCTACGAATTAAATTAAAGTAAAATCTCATTATTAGTAAGTGCCTTTTCTGACACTTCTTTGACAGAGATGTGCTCTGATATCCACTTTATGGCAACCAAAACCTGTAGCTCTTAGGGAATAGTGTAATTGAAGAACCTCAGTTTAAATGAATGAGGAAATGAAAATCCTCAGATCGCCTTGCCCTTCAAACAATACTCCACCTTTGTAACTGTTCCTCTCACTTTCAGTTTGAATGCCAGGGAGTGGGTCAGAAGGAAGGGAGGAAAGAAAAGCACAGTGATGTATATGAAGAGCATCAGGTTCAAGAGGATGAGAACTGATGGGAGACGAGGAGCCTTCAAGAGCATGCCTTTACAACAGTCCCTTCATGAAACATGCTCCTGGCCCATCTAAGTCATACTTCTTCTTGTGGCTGATCAGAAGCTGTTTTTTCCCCCAGCCCGCACACACTAATTCAGTAAAAACTTCAAAAAATATATTGTGGATATACAAGCTCTTCTGAAAATACACAGAATAAGTTTAGCACTCTCTTAATGAAGAGACTTACTGCTTACTGAATAACTGAGTAGCTGTGCAGAAGCTGGCCTCTCTGGAACCTAATCTTTGTGGCCATTATCTCTCAAAGTCATTAGCTCATATCAAAAAAAAGCTGTCATACTTGTAATATAAAGCCATTCACTCCCCTTTGCACATGTTGCTCCACCTCCCACCTTTGAAAAAGCCCTGGAATATGTTCAGCTAAACTGTACCTTTTCAAGAAAGCTTTGGGCCTTGACTCCTTGCTCAGTCATCTTTACAGATGGCTGGAGCTAGACTTCTCTCAAAAACAGGTTTGCCCAGTAACCTTCGCTATGTGCAGCTGTCATAAAATGTGAGCCACAGCAGAGAAAGTCCTGCTGTGTTGTGAATCACAGTGCACTTGACCAGGATTTAGAAGGTTATGGAATGAAAAAGATAAAATATCTACAGATGACTTGTTCTTTAGCCCTATCCAGCTGCTAAAGTCAATGAGCAGTCAGCAACCTTGAATATTTATTTCTCAAGTGTAGCACAAAAGATGTCCCATGCCTTTCCTTGCCATCCCTGGGCATACAGTACACTGACAAAAGCCTCAGAAATAAATACTCTTCTCAAGGCATGCAGGGCTGAATCAATCACCTAATCAAGCAGACAAAAAACTCTAACCCATCTCTATATGAGAAAAAGAATGTGGCTGATTAAACTGGGTTATTTCTAATCTTGTATTGTACTTGCTTGTACATTGAATTATAGTCTGAAAGAAAAAGATTATGTTGATATAACAGCCCAGTAGGTGTTTCTAGAGGACAACAAAAACGCGTTTATTACAATCCCCCACTTGCATGTTATAATCTCCCGGCTGAGTCTGGCTGGCCCTGTGAGAAGTTCTAGTCCGGTTTCTTGGGAAATGACACAATTTGCTTAACAACCTGCCTCCAAAAAATTACACATAGGCCAACAACTGGGGCACAAAGAAGTAGAGTCAAGCAAAAAACTTGATGAATCCTGGGTGTAGTTTCCTCCCTCTAGTATTTCAAATGTTTTAGACCAAACAGCTGAGTGAAAAGAACCAGTCCATCAACAAAGTAATAAAAGAATTTACTTTTACAATGGCAGGGCAGTTTGTTTGCGGTGTGGGTAATCCTACAGCACCCAGTGCTGTGCTGCCCGGGAGCCGCCTGAGAGAGCAGCTGTACCACAGCAGGTCCACAGCGCTCCATGAGCACGCGGCTGCTCTTGGACTAAACCCTGCTGAGAATCAGAAGTGAGAATTGAGTCTTGGTGTTTTGTGCCCCTGATTTTTTCAGTCTATATTTCCTTCAAACATAAAGACTATATTATGAGAAATACCAGCACTGAATGCATGGATGTCTTTGGATTTCGTTTCTGTTTTCTATTCATTTGCTGTAAAGTGTCAATCAATTTCTTCACAAACTGCTGGAACATTATCCATGTGAGTTCTTATCTCTCTTCCATCTTTGTTCTCAGTTTCTTTCATGTTTCTATCATTCCCATTAATTCAGCCTCTCCCCATTGCAATATTTAATAATTAGTAATTATGTCAACAATACTGAAGTGCATTAAAATGTTTTTAAAATGCCATTTTTTATGCCATTAGTCAGCACTGAAAATTTGCTCATTTACTCTGTGTGTGTGTGTGTGTATGTATGTGTGTTTAAAATTTGCTGCCTTTTATGAGTAGGGAGAACTGTTGCATGCATACAGTAATGTGCAAGTGAAGGCCTTGCAGGAGCCTACGGGGATGCTGCTCGCTGCTGCTCCCCAGCACCTGCACAGTTCCAGGTGTGGCAAAACACTCTGTGAAAAAGTTGGGTTTAGTTTTTATTCCTTACCTCCTCTTTTCTTCTTAGTTTTTTTGAAGGAAGAAATGGGGAAGATGGGATACCCATCAGATGCCATTGGAGGTTATATCAGTGGGGACTGATAATAGTAGCTGACTGGTGTACAGAAACCACTGTCTCAGAAGACATGAGGAGCTCCACTGTAAGAGCTTCTACCTTCGAAAGTAAACATGTTGCCAACAAATCTCTGCTTCTTTTTTTTTTTTCTACAGTCTGCTGCAAAACAGCAAACAAAAGTTTAAAACTTTGTTCCCCTCACAACTCATTCTTTTTGGATTTATTTACTGTAAAAACCTGAACATCCTGGCACTTCTCTGAGTTCTCTAAGGAGTTTTTCCAGGCCCTTAGTAGTGGTTGCTCAATCTGTAAAACCTCTGTGCTAAATTACATTCAAAGAGATTTGCCATTACCTTTGGAAGGACATGTAAGAAGTTAGTCCACTATATTTTTTATACAGGTCTTCTGATTATTAGCAACATGTGAAATCCTTGGCTGGATGTATAAAGCAAACCATGATTCATGAATCCATCACAATTCCAGTGCAAAAGCAGTAAAGATAAACCAATTAATGAATTTTAAATTAGAGTATCTACACAGTTTCAGTTAAGTTCTATGGCCTCTGAAATTGTCCTCCCTTAAGATACGGTGGCACATGAATCTGTTTGTCTTCAAGGCCCTGTTTGAAGCTCATTTCTATTCCAAGGCTTTTGCCTGAGGGATTGGTAACAAAAAGTATGGTAATTTAACCCAGACCAGAGGATTTTGCTTAAGGCTGGTGTTGGTCACTTGGTAGACTTGTCTATATAAATGTTTGAATTATGTAAAGGTTCTCAGGAGAGTTCTTTGTGGATACCTTCTCTACATGCAAATACAAAGTAGACATGTGCATAATACCGCCCATGTATTGCCCAAATCTCACTTCAGTTATGTTCACGTAAATCAAGAGCGGTTATAAATATGTCTATTCATGTACTCTGGAATCAAGCTGATGATGCTGAGACCAGAATGTGTTACCTAGACAAATAAAAATGTCTGCTGGTCACCTTACTATCAAAATATCAGCTGTTTGCATCTAGCTGAAATGCTAAAAAATGTTATTCCATAAGTAGCAGCACATCCTAAGACTACTTCATAGTTACATATGTGTTGATCAGTCAGGCAACCCCTGCCAAAAAGAGTATGTAACCACTGAGCTTTACAAGTCAGTCCACTGGATTCTGCATGCATTAGTTTACATCTCTCTCTCTCTCCAGGAACCAATTTTCACAACATTTGTAAGAACTTCGCTTCTAAGCAATTGAAATTAACCAAACATATCCCAAAGCATTTTTGGAATGGTATCAGCTAGATGGCCTGAGCAACTGATTACTTGCCATACTGCTTAGGAAAATATGCTAATGTGAGAAATAATTATTTTTTCAGTTGAGCCTCAAAGAGAATTTTGGCTAGGCACCAAACATTGTAGATATCACTTGAACAAACTAGTAACTATTCAGTAAATCTATACTTTTTAGAAAATTCTGGGAAAAAATAATATAAAAATCCGTAGCTCATTTGCACATTGTTCTACAGATAATAGATCTTCAGGGATGAAGGGGAGTTGGGAAAGACAGGGGAGCGAGGTAACAAAATTATTCTTAACAGAAAAACAAAAGCAAATCCCAAGATTCAGTAATTACAATCTAGACTTTGATGCAAAGAATCGTAAACTTTGTAAAATCTCCTCACTTATAACTGAAATGCAGAACATTTGGGCTTAAACAATAGTAAAAGGGAATTTCTTCTTGTGGCATGTATAAATTGCAAATGAAAGTCACTTGTAACTTATCTTCCCATGTTTTTGGGAAACTTAGCTCAACTTTATAGCCAAAACTTCAAAGAAGAAAAATGTTTCACGAAAGGTCTAATACCCTTGCAAAACTACTCAGGATAATTTAAAAGTTTACTTTTTATAGTACTTGAATGATTATCCAAATGAAACCCAGCAAATATTACAACAGTGTTATTTCTTAACCAAAACCAGACTTGAAACTACTGTACAACAGAGTCTCTAAATGGGAGAGCCATAGATTTTGAGGTTTTGTGAATCAGTCACATTATTTTGAGGGTTACAAGTTACTTCATGATTTTAACTCCATTTTTCCTGTGATGTGATTTAAGCTCTCATTTTCTCAAAAGTTAGTCAAAAGAAGTCATGGTAAAAGAATTCCTTTAGTATAAAATCAAGACATAACATTTTTTGCACTAAAATTAGTCTCTTTCTAGCTTTCTTCTGTTTTTTGTCTTTGTAGTCATTTTACGAAGGCTTTTAATTCTGTACATATGATTTCTCTATTTGCTGCATTCTCTTTAGTGAGTTTTATTCTATGTTTTTGTTGTGCCTTAATTTTCTTGTAAACAAAGTGGATATTTAATTGTAGTGGTCTCAAACATTATAATAGTCACCACTTAGCATGTATTAAAAAAGACTTTGAAGATCAAATCCAAATACTAATATCCTGTTTCAGAATCAGAACTGACAAATCATTTTTGCTCAATGGAGCTTTGTAAAAATAAAAGATTCACCTTACACTGAAAAGCTTGATGCTGAGTGTATAAAATTAATTAAGTTAGCGCATTGTGCTAAGGATATAAGCAGTACCAACCACTGTACTTAGCATGTAAGGATTATAATCTTTCAAATTAAAGAAGATACTATATAATATTTGGAAGTAGTTTTGAATGTATGACTGAATGTATAATTCTTTCATAATCTCTGCATACCTGCCTGTATACACACAGACATATGAATGTACATAATTTATAAAGAGGTAGGTATGTTCTTTGCTTTTTTTTTTTTGTGTGTGTATATATATATATATATATATATATATATATATGGATCATCTTAACAGCAGTCTTTCAAAGGAAAATATGTTTGATAATATTTCTGGTTATGTTTAGAAAGGACCTACTCCTTGCAATCGTGAAAAGGAAAGTGAAATGGAGCTTGTATCCTATGTAGTCAATAGCTTTTTAATGCCAAAACTCATTTGCATCAAGTAACCTTGAAAAAACCCCAAACCCCTGTAGGTTATCACGATTTCCCAACTAAACAGCAGCTCTTTCCTGACCTTTGGGATTCTACAGATGTGGTCCTTTAGATGTGGCTATAGCACTTTGCAAAGACACCACTCTCAGTTTTTGTTTCAAGTCATGAGGTAAAAGCCATTACCGCAGTGCTGAGTCCATAAATGATCACAGCAGTGAAGCTATTTCATTTAAAGCAAATTAGTTAAAATTAACCTGTTCACAGTAGTGAACAGCTGGGGATGGTAACATTCAAAACAGCCAGGATGGTATCAACAGCTGCCTAAGCCTTAACCAGCTTGCTTTATTTTACAGTCCTAATTTAGGCAAGCACTGAGATAATAATGAATTTTCTGAGTTTGGAGGAAAAGGTATATCAGAAAGCTTTTCTAGGATAATTAAAGGACTATCAGAAACAACCTCAGTTTATTAACAGTTATCTTTGATAACTACTAGAGAATAGTTAACACTGGCAGAGCTGTGAAGGACAAACACAAGGTATAGAATTACCATGGAAGGAAAAGATGGAATTATCTCTGGAAAAAATCTGGAACAAATAAACATCTGGGGAATAATAGCAACAGGTGTCACATAGCTTCACTTGAGTGAGGCTTCTGATACCCAGATAGGCATTATCAGTAATCTAAAAACATTAGCCTGGACACAAGTGTTCAGTGTAAGTCAACGTACTCCTGAGGCAGCAACTCATGATTCCAGACAAAATGGGCTTTATGGGGTTGTATCCTGGACGTCGTTCTGTTCAGTGTTTTCTGTATTTCCTTAATGAAATAGAAAAGGAACCTATTAAGTCTTCTAATGCCATTAAGGTAGAAATGTTGATTTGTTAAGAATTATAATAGAGTTTAAAATAATTTTGACAGACTGGATAAGTGGTCAGGTGAATTTCAGTAGGGAAAAATGTGAAGCGTTACACTCAGGCGGGAATAACCAGCTGCAGAAATATAAAGTGCAGACAAACTGATAGCAGGTTTTCAGAAAAAGATATAAATTATGACAGATCACAGGCAGAATGTGAGTCAGTAAATCATGGTATTGTGAGAAAGGCAGAATCACTGCAACACGTATAAGACCTCCTTCTGCTCGACTCTGCATTGCTGAGGCCTCAGGTGGAATATCATGTGTCCTTTGGAGACTGCATTTCAGAAAGATGTGGCAGAAACAAAGAATACTCAGAGGACAGTTAAGAGAATAATCAGAAGCCAAGAAAACACATCCTCTGATGAAAAAAATGATTGTCTTGGGTTTGGTTCATGTAAATGAGAGAATAGTTAGGAGAGGGGGATGATTGCAAAGACTTCAAGGGTAAAAAAGAAAAAAAAAAGCCTGTTGTAAAGAGGAAGGGAGTAATCTATTGTCCATTTCTATCGTAGACAGAACCAGGAGTAATGGGTTTAAATGGCAGCAAGGAATATTCATCTTAGGTCTTCAAAAGCTTTTTAATTGCTAGGATAGTGAAGCAAGGGAATGGATGGCTTGGGGAGGCTGTGATATCTCCCTCCCTGGAACACTTTAACTTATCACTGATTCCATGATATATGTTAGCTTTTTCCTGCCATTACTATAAAACAATTAATAGCATAGCATGCTTCTGTAGCTTTAACTGCTTAGGATATTTGTGTTCTTTCACTAGCAAATTCAAACTTTTTGTCATTTTAAACTACTTTCAGGAAGCAGTTAGCTTGATTTACTTGATTGAAATACTGAATTAAAGCAAGTTCTGTTGAGATACATTGCTTATAAAGAAGTAACAAGAACTCAGAAAAGTTTGTGGTAGGTAGAGAAAGAATTAGCCCTGGAGGAATGTTCATTTCCTCACGTGAGACCTACACAGCCTGATTTTCCCCAAGTGTGGCTCCTCTACAGCTAAACTGGTACCAGATTATATGATCATTCAGAAAATCAGTGTTTGGAGACGCAAGTAGCAAACATTGTAATTAGTATGATCTGCTGTGGAATCTTTCACAATCTGTGAGAAAGAAATCTTTTAGCAAGAAAGAATTGACACCACCGATACTGCTTTCTGGAATACAGTGAGATTTTCTTGCCAGAAATGCTGACTTGAGAGGAAACTGGAAGGAGAGAAGTAACAAATTAGGCATGGTACCACTGTGTGTGTACGTGTACTCATGCTCTGTTCTGATGGCATCCCCTAGCTGGGGAGCAGAGTATCTTTGAAAAACTTGGGATAAAACAGAAGCAGAAGAAAATAAAAAAAATCTTTTGTTAACAGCATCAGCACTGAGAAAGTATTTACCAGTATAGTGAGATTCAAACATTTGGTGTTACTAGCAAAAGTTAATATGTATTTTGGCAGACAGGTCTTCGTTTGTCATATACTATCACCAGCTCCATGGATTGTTTGAGATAAGGAAAAGCATCTAGTGAGAGAAAGCTGTTGATCATAAGCTACAAGCTACAAGCTATAAGTTAATAGCATCAAAGTCATCACTGAGGAGAGAGAGATGGACTGTAGAGTTTTGTGCTTTTCTTGTTCTCCTTCAAACTTAAAGGACAATAGATAAGCTCATGGATGGCAAACCACCTGAGCCAGCTTAGTGGTGACCCAGTATGGACAAGGAATGGAAGGGTGTTACAGAAGATCAGAATTCTTTCAATAATTAAACATGTTTTGAAGAATAGTGTTACCTCTGATTCTACAACTAAGTCACCATCAGATTCCAAACAAGGAATTTGGCAATAAAAGGAAGGACAAGGAGAAAAAACATACACACTCTTTTCCTTCCCAGCCTATTCTCACCATGTCATTTATATCTTTAGGCCTTAGCAATGGAGCTGACCCTTTTCAAATTTATACTTGCTATATATCTTTGTGGATATGGGAAAAAAAAACCTGTCAGACTTCCTGCTGCACTGTACAGCAATGACATTTGTTTTTCATTCTCTCCAGCTCCTTTGTTAAATTGTAATATTTAATGTTGATTTCACACAGAGTAGCAGAAAAATGACACACTTCATGCATCCCACCCCCTCTGGCATAAAGATTCGTTTTCAGATTACAGTTAGAATTAGAATTGATATTTGGTCCGTGCCTATTCTAGATAGAAAATGTCAGGAAAGTGACTAATGTATAAATGACATTTGACTCAGCTGGTGCAATAACTTTAACAACTTATAGATGATAGAGTGGCAAAGACAGGAAATGTGTTGATTCTATGACAAGTATTGATTAGGCTTGGAAAAAAAAGATTATAAAGAGAATCAAATATTATTCAAGTATTTATTAAAAGAATGCACATGTCCCACTGATAGCAATATGGTGGAGTGAGGTTAACGTAAATATCATCTTGATTCTTAAGAATTTCTTTAAAATTTGTGATCTGTCTTTCAGATCCATGGGGAGCTCAAATATTAGAGAAAACAGCAGATGTGAGCATAAGTTTTAAAGCTGCAGCTTTATTAACTTCTCCAACCTATTTGGGAAAATTGGAGAGCAGGGTGGTGACATTAGTTGTGACATGCCAAGGGAGGTAAAAGAGGAGAGAAAGTAACTGTGATGAGAGTTAATTACCCCCATGTTCACCGGGCAGATGTCACAGTAAGAGACAGGATAGTGCCTGAAGCTGGTGACCATGATTTAGCTGATTATGAAGCTCATGAAGAGAATGCAAACTCTTGATGTGGTGCTTAACAGTATGCAAGATCTCATTCCAAATCAAAGTTCAAAACTAAGGTCAACATGACCTACTGAAAATGTCAATAAACATGACATAAGGGTGATCCAGTTGCTATAGTCCATTTGGATTTGTCCATTTGTACAAAGTGTCTCACCAAAGGTTTTTAAGGAAAATAAAGAGTTACGGAATAAGAGGGAAGGTCTTGTCTCTGATAAGTAGCTGATTAAAAGACAGAATAGATTGGGTAGGAGTAAAGACTCAGCTTCTCACAGCGGAGAAAATTACCAGTTCCACAGGAATCTGTGCTGGGCAAGTGTGCGATAGTGTAAAGTATTCTGACAAAATCATCCAAGGGACTTGATATCACATCAATGTTACTGAAAGAATCTGATCTTCCTGTTCATTTTCTTGTGGGTTCAGTAAATAATATCCTTTTTTTACATAGGTGAGCTGCAATAATTAATTAATATTTTGTTAAGGACTGAAGTCCTGTATTGGTGAGGTTTGTACAGTTAATTTAGTTTCTAAGAGACTAGAACACTCCAAGTTCATAACTGTTAGTGTTTATTGATGATAGTGGCCTTATGGATCAGAACATGGAGATCTGTTTTCTTCACCACTGATTTCTATTTGTTTTATTAAAATATTAACTTAGTTTTAGGCTTAGAAAACAGTTATTTTTCACCGTTACCAAAGAACAACTACAAAAGTCTTTGAGAAAGTTAATGATTCTGAGTTCAAAACATAGTATGAGCAACATATAGGAAACAAAATTTAAAGCAACTCATGGAAAAACAAAGATAAAATACTGAACAGCTTCTCATTAATCAAGAGTCACAAATCTTGCCAAATGAGGGAGGAAACATAAGGAAGAGGGGGAAGAAATTAAAAAAAAAGTAGGTTAACAGGTAACAAGACTGCATCATAGTGCATAGCACCAGAGTACTGAAATAACAGTTATCTTGATTATTCTATTCTCAAGCTTTAAGTGCTAGATTTTTCAACTTGTTTCTTTTAAAATATTTTCTATGTATGATCTCATTGCCTACTAAGGAATAAACATTCTGGGGAAGACTGACTGCTGCCAGATGATGCTGAAGAATCTCTGTGCAGTTACTACCTATTTCTAGAGATGTCTAAATTCCATGAATGCCTTACTTTTTTAAAATTTACTTTGAAGTTCAGTAGAAGACTAATATTGTTTGCTTGTCCAAACTTAGGACTTTTCCAGATATATCTAAACTGAACAGCTCACAACCTAACTCATGGCTATATTTGTTCTACTTTAAACAGAATTGGCTAAAATACTGGAAATGGGGACCAGAATCATAATTCCCATAAATGTCCAAGCCACTAAGCACTAATTGTGCTTTTAAATTTTCTTTCCCTTTTCTCTCTCTACTCCACCTCTTCTACCCAGGTAATCTTAAATTGTTTTCTATATGTCTTCAACAAGTATGAAGAGTTCATTTAGCAAATAACTTGGTAATGAAAACTATTTAATGGGACATGGGAAATATAAATTTAAATCTTATTCAGTTGAAGAGGAAGCTGAATCTAAATCTCTTGTTTATTCTGGGAGAAGTCTCACCATTACTGTAGCTTATAAAAGGTGAGTACCATATCTCCCTTCTAAAAGAAGAGAGTGAACCCTTCACATTTCTCTGAAGGAACAAGCTGTAGTCATTTTTTCTGAAGGAAAAAACTGTCTTCAGAAAAATTTCTGGGATCTGGATCAAAGCAGGAGTAAAGGCATACTCAACCTCTGAAAGCAGGTAGAGCAACCACCAGATACAAGTTGCTCTACACAAATCACTGCATAGTTTGCTATGTCTTCTGTATCCTACTCTTTACTGGAGTCTGTATACTCTGTATAGATACTGTTTCTGGCTTTATGGAAGTTTAACTTTGCCTGCTGACTTATGCTGAAGTAAATCTATGACTTTAATAATTTCAGCATGCCTGGAAGAGAATTTTAGGAGAAGTATAAGTGTTTACCTAATCTCAACTTACTCTGATAATATATTTAAATTTTAGGCATTGTAATGTGAAATTTCTGTTATTTAAAATCTTCAAAAGATGTAGCTCTAACTCAAGAATGATTCTCTTTCTAATTTAACTACAGATTCCTGAGGTAGATATGAATTTTATGGTACAGCTAATGTTACTGATGGGATCTAGACTTGAAGAAGACAATGTTTCCAACCCACTCTTTTTGTGAAACTGTGAGTAAAATATCTGGTGTGTACTCAGTAAATATATAATGAATGACTTAACAAATTGTGAATCATTTACCCCACAGGTACAAACAGATCAGTCTCAAGGAAAAAAAAAAAAAAAGAAAAAAGAAAAAAGCAGGGGCATCCTTCAGCCATTGGGGAGAAAGTAATTTGTCCTAATCATAAAGTAATTTCTTTTGAGACATCTAGATAGTGAAATAGTGAAATATGAAGTATAAAACAAGGGAACTTGCTCAGCTTTTATTTCAGTTTCCAATAGAATCCTATAAAGATGAAACCAGTACTAGTCTCCAAAACTTGAGAATTCTAAATTAATTTTTTTGAATTTAAGTTTTAATAGAGTCATTCTTGTTCAGTACAATTCTATAATAATTCTATAAATTTGGAGTCAATTTAATCAGTATATTTCAAGGTTCTATACCAGGGTTGTCTGTCAACTCTTAAGAGAAAATCTTTATATTGCTTAAAACAATTAGGATTGCAGCAAGTAGTACTTCAAGAGACTATTAGAGTAACAGTATTTATCAAGAGAAATTGCAGTATCAAATTAAAATTAAGCAAATTTAGGAAGTATTAAATCATTTTGAAGAACTCACAGTAGGAATTTACAATGGTTTTGTGATAGCACTGTTAAATTTAATCAACTAAACTAGCTGAAACTTTCTGTTATAGGCAGGTTGATTACATACTAAATTAAGAAGACAGGTTTACTGATTTACTCCTTGTCTCCTCAGGCTAGACCCTGACAGAAACACAGTCAGAATCAGAGTTCCCAGAAAGATTATTGAAGGAATGCATAATCCTTTTTTGAGGTAAAGTCATATTTGTCGAAAACATGCAGGAGGACACTGCATCAAAAGCAGTCCAGTGAAAAACTGAAAGGCAATTAGGAATTCTTTTACAAACTTTTATGAGGCCTGTTATTTTACAAAAGCTGTAATTCTGTCCCACAAATTCTGTTCCCTTTGAAAAAGTGTTATTTTCCATACTGTAACAAGAGCAGGTGCCCTATTAGACCAACACAGTGCTGGTATGTGTTTTGGCAGGTACAATGAGCAATCCTCTATCATGAAAGATTACCTCTTGACTAATGATGATCACTATAAACAGTTGGGTGCTATTTGACTGCGTGGATGGTGGTCCCACCTAGCTGACAGCCCATGCATATGTTTTATCTCATCTTGCCCTTCAGCATTTGCATGGAGTTAGATATAGAGTTGGAAGAAGCTTCAGAAAGTTATGAGGAAGGAAATGATGAATCGTGGGCTATTAAATGATATTGCAACAAATAAAGCATAAATACAGGCCTTTATCATCGTCTGAGTTTATCTATGACAGAGAAGACCTTTTTGAAGCTGTATTTGGGAGCTAAAAAATGAACTGCTTGACACATAAAGATAACAAGAGGCTACATCCAGATTCTTATTCTTTGGCCTGTTGAGACTGCACTGAAATATCTAGCTGAAGCCTTGACAGATGTTGTTGGAAGATCTGAGTACAATTCTTCAGTACGTTCACCTGCATACAATAGATACTATTCAAAACCTCAGTCCCTTGTCGACACTGAAAATTTTGAAACAAAAATAGGTTTCATTTTTTTTCTTCAAAGATCTAGAAAATGGAGAAAACATCTAATTTACATATCAGTTTTTGGAAAATATATATTTTTTCAACTTTTACTAGGTTGAGTATTTAGACTGGCAAAATATTCCAATGTATACAAAATAATAATTAGTTATATTTTTCTTTCTTTATGTCTCATCAGAGGCAACAATTCAAGTTATTTGCATCCTTCAGCCAAAATTTTGGAGCAAATGTCATTTTTTAATAGGAATAAGCTTGTTCGTATCATACTTGAGGACAGAGATTTTCATTGTACTTTCTTTAGACTAAGGTTACTTTATATGTGAGCTCATGGGATTGCGTGATATTCAAGCGAGCATCAGTGTAAACTATTACTTTTTTTGTTAGTAAATTGGAATTCCCAGCAGTTAAAATCTAATAATTTTGGCAACGTCTAAAATACTGTGGTCTAAAATTCTTATCCAAATGAAAATTGGATGCTTTTTTCTGAGTATTTCTCACTGTGAGCCTTGCAGATTTAGATGATGGGGCTCAAATCAGACATTTCTGGTTTTGTACTGAGGAACCTAATTCAAACATAAATGTAAGAATTATCTTTAATATGCATTTCTCATTGTTGTCTGATCTGGTAAACAGTTATTGTGAGCATTTATCATCATCTATTAATAATTTAATAGCCCATTAAAATTATTAAAGGAATATAGTTTGATGAAAAAGAAAAGTCAAATATATTTAAATTTGATAAAAATATTATAGGCTATTTTCCTATATGTAACAGGGGAAAGTAAACTAACTTTTTGCTGATAGGCTCAGTTAAGTGAGCAGCATACTAATTTGTTGATAGCTGCAAAGATGAGATTTCTGAGTTAAGAAAAACTGAAACAAAAGAATTTAACAAAGAGCATTAAATTCTACCTCTGGAACAAAAGACAGAAACATTGAGGACCAAAAAATTCATTTGTTTTTTATGCAGGAAGCATCAGACCAGCCATAAAAAAAAGTCTTTCAAAATAGGCACTTGAGTTATAGATACACATGTACAACAACTGTATTTTTTCCTTGATAGCTGAATGTTTTGTGAGTATCATTTTTGAAAACTTCCATTTAGACTTTCAATAACTTTTGGTCAAGGTATGAGCACAGGTCTACCCTGGATAGCAATTAATTTATTCAAAATCTCATCTATGTATTTTGTAATAAACTGCCAAATACAGTCTGGAGGCCCAAATGAATTTAATGAACACTTTATTATTTCAATTCTTGATTTCTTTGCCTTCATGAAAGTTGAAAGCTGGGTATACATAAATTTTCAGATTTCCCAGTAAATATTCAAAATGACTTTATAGGTTTTGATATACATTCAAACTTATTAATGGTAACATTAATGAAATATGCAGTCTTTATCATATTCTATTCTTCTTTCATTCTATTCTAAGCAGTACCACATAGATCTTTTTGATTAAAAAAGTTATATAAAGAAAAGGATCTAATTTTGATTCTCTAGTTCTCATGGATCTCACATTTGTGACTCCATAAGTTTTTCAGATCAACGTACGGTAATCAGGACCCTGGTTTTGCACACTAGTACATGCACACATTTTGGGGCTCTTTCGCTCTCTTTCTCTTTCTTTCTTTCTGTAGATGCAAGGAAGACCTTGTGATAATGACCTTATTAGAATACATCACTAATGTTATGACTTGTTCTATTTTCCACCTCTCGGTGTTATTATTTTCTGTTTTTGTTCCGGACTTGAGCTTAATTTTGAGAGGGGATTTTCTCTGCAGGTTCACATAAATAATATAATTGAGGGATAGAAATCTTGGTAATTTAAAAAAATGTCTGTTTTTAAGATTATTATGCTACAGAGATAGCAGGAGATCAGTACTAAAAAATGGAGAACATACATAAAGGTTTTTTTCCCCCAGTAAAACTGGCATATAAGCTAGTCATACAATTACTTTAGTTGTTAAAAATTGATGCAAAATTTTCTGATCCTTGACATTTACCATTTTTCTTCCATCTATTAGAGAGCTTCTCTTAGAACACAGAAAAAAAAAATCTTCTAGTTATTTCATATACACATGCATAAACAGGAGCATGTGCTCTGTGTTCTAGGTGCTCTTGGACACATTATACAAGCATATTTGTACAGACTCCTACAATTACTTCTAATGTACAAAATGTCTTTCTGAAAGTGTAAGAGGTTGAGATCTGTTTTTACAAACCTAGAATTTGTAAAATATGTACAATGTGAAACTTATTGGGCAGGGGAATTGTCCATGTGTGCTTTTGTCTAGCATCCAGATGCTTCGTGAGGTCTCAGATCTTCTCATGTTCCAGTAACATAATTCCTCGTTCTTTCCTCCCCTACAGCCCACGAAGTCATATGAAAAGCAATATCATTCACAAATAGCTGACTGAAATTCTGTGATATCTAATATATGTTTGATCTTGACCTTTGGGCACTTGCCTTACTAGTAAGCTGTACTTACTTACCTAGTAAACTTACTAAACTGTAATAATTAGTGTAAAGGCCCTAGAAAAGAGATCCTACAAAGAAATATTACATTTTATCACATTTTAGACCTTTCTGCAAGATTCATATATAAAATATTGCAATACCTTTTCTCTTTTTGGCTGAAATAAGCTTATTCAGAAACTTACAAAAAGAAGGCAATTCTCCATTAAAATAAAGGGTAATTTCTCTAGATTCTTATTTAGAAGTCCCAAAATATTTCCATAGACTTCTTGCTTTTAAATTATGAGAGTATCTGGCAAAGATCTGATATCATATCACATTTGAATGCTGAAGTGCATCAGAGAGAGTGTAGGCTTTTAGGTATTAATGCCAATATCAATTGCTTGGAAGTATTAGAATCAGCTGTATCTGAAGATTTTTTCTGTATTGTATCAGTATTGTGACTTCTATAGAAGTAGATGAAATTCAGAGTGAAAAATGAATCAAAATCAGTTGATTCTTAGGGTCTAAATTTTGAGTGGGTTTTGAGAAGATCAAGCTCATATAAATAACATCTTTGGAATTTATATCCTTATTTTTTAGGTCATCTTTAATATTAACAGTCACAGAGAAACATGTAGGGATCTCAGATCCTCAGAGGAAATTGTGCCACCCCATTCAATAACCATCTCTGCAAACTTATAGGTGCCTCCTACTACGGTGATACTCTTACACAGCACAGCAGTAACAGGAAGCATGATATATGCGCACTCATCACTGTCTTACCTGTCTATTTTCTTTTTATGGGGAGCATAATCTGTCTTGATGATCATACCTGTAATGCAATTTATAAATACGTATGCTTTTTAAAGAGCAACTAATATCTGCGAGCGCTGGAAACATTACCCCAGATCCTCTGATTTTTTTTTTTTTTAACACTGAAAGCACCAAAAAGCTAGAACTTTGCTTTGAAACTCAGCTTGAATTATATTGTTCCAAATGAATATAGACATGTAGAAAGGCTTATCTGTACAGGTGGTTCATGTACAGGAAGCAGAATTATACACAGTTTGACAAAAGGTCACAAAGGAATAAATGCAATTCTTTTTGAACTTGACAGTAATTTATTAGAGCTTTGCTTATTTTAAGTAACAAAATGGCACACTAAAGCTTCAGAATTCTCTTTTGTATACATTCATTTCACCATCTTGACTCAGTCTGAGAATAAACTGTCCATAGTGAAAAATAAGGAAGTTAGCGTTGAAAGATAGCTGTTAACCCTTTGGGCAAAATTTTGAGATGAAATTGCGTGACTTGCCACTTCATTGTCCCTCTCCTCTCCTCTCCTCTCCTCTCCTCTCCTCTCCTCTCCTCTCCTCTCCTCTCCTCTCCTCTCCTCTCCTCTCCTCTCGTCTCGTCTCGTCTCGTCTCGTCTCGTCTCGTCTCCTCTTTCATCTTTCCTTTTTCCTTTTTCCCTGCTCTCCTCTCCCTCCTTCCCCTCCCTTCCCCTTTCTCCTCTACCCCCCCCCCCTTTCTCAACAGAACTCCTATTAAGAAAAGCCTTATGATCAAGGGGTGTTTTCTCTATCCTGAATGTCTTATACCATTGAATGCTAGAGACATCTGAGGATAAACCAATGGGAAGAAATTAAAGTACTTCTTTTTCAATCACTTGCATTATTTATAGTTGACTTTCAGCATCTCCTTTCCTTCTGAGTATAAGTTGATTCTAGTCTGTACTAGAAAGAAGAAACTGGCTTATATACGAGAGCAAATTTCTGAAATCTTACTATGACTATTTGTATGGTTGTGTGCTAGTCAGCATTAATTATGTTAATAATCACTTCTACTGGATGATTTGTTCATATGAGTACTGGCTGAAGAACTGAACTCTGCCATGATTAGGTTTGGACACAGAGACAGCGTATGGATCCATATTTCAAAGATCCTCAAATGTATGTGTGAGATGCTCTAATGGTACAATCTTTTAATTCTAACCACAAAGAGATTAACTCCATAGAAGTAAATTTGACCATACTGTGTTTTATAAGTTTGATAAACAAGCAGGGTCTCTAGGATTTTGGCTTTGGACACACAGGCTATTTCAACACCACCCTATCGAGTTACCCAGCAAAGACGCCAGGGCTGGAATGCTCAGCCTATGTCTGTATTTCAGTGGTAGTTTCTTTCCACAGAAATGTTCTCGAAGTGTCAGAGAAGTGGAACATTTGGGAACAACAGCTGTCCCAAAAGATCCTGCAAGGAACTGGCCAGGTCTTTTGTTACTTATCTTGTACCCCACTTAATAGCTTAAACACTATCTCCTGGGCAGGGCAGCCCTGCAAAAAAGAACTTGGGACCATGCTGCTCCATCAATAGCATCATGCTGCAAAAAGCTTGTGGCAATACATGAAAGAGCGTGCTGAAAGGCATCATGCATCTAAATTACTATCCCAAGAGCAACAGTGCACTGTTTAGCAGCAATCAAGGGCCAGCCCATCACAAGATAATTGTGATGGAAATAATTGTGATGTTATGAAATTTGCAACTAAAGTCACGCTCATCATATTTTTCACATTACTAGAACCACTGTAGAGATTGCATTTTTTTGCAGACACTCAATGTAATGTAATTTCAGTTTCAAAGATAAGTTTTGTTTGTCTGTGCTGCGAAACCATGTGCCAACATATTTTTTCCTGTCTTTTAGTCAACTCTTAATCTGTAAGAACCTGTGAAAATATAATTTCTTTTAAGTGTCTTTGATAAGGGACCTTGTCAAAAGCTGCTAGGATATTCAAAGTCTTTCTAGCATTCATTTTCAGCTATGAAAATGGCCTACCTTCCTGGGTTATCTTAATCATCCGTTAACCCTACAGACTCTCCAGTAGGCTTCCTACTGCTCAAGTATTTGAAAAAGTGCTCAAGTTGTTCCACAAAATATTTTTTGGCTTACCTTATTACAATTTTGTGTTTAACTCCCCAGAATAAATACTCTGCCCTTTTTCTTGTTTTGACATGATTCCTGCTTTTGGAAGATTTGTATAATTTTAATTACTAACTATCCTCTTCAGTCCTCTAAGCACATCAGCTCTTTTGGGTTCTTCTAAAATCTTTTTGGTGGGTAATATAACCTACTCTGACAATTACTTGGGGTGTCTAATATGGTGTATTTAAGAAAAAAAAATCCATGTCACCTGAAAGCATTTCAAACCTTTTGCTGGATTTTTTATTTTTTTCATTTCATTTGGACAAATATCCTTGTTCCTTATGTAGTTGATGCAAATGAAGTTAAATATCCTCTTTCTTGTACTGGTTGGCTTTCTGGATAGTCTTCTACTATACTTTCTTGTGAATAAGTGGTGAGGTCTAGCCTGGATAGGACTATGTCCTCTACCATGAGTGACTACCCTGACAAGCCAGAAGTTCCTCTGTTTTTCCTGGTTGTGCCTGAGAAGAAATCTTTCCCCTTAACTTAATAATCAGCCACAACTTCTTTGATCCTTACTGCTTGCTTTGACTACAACTGTGCAGGACAGCTTGGCAGCAATCTCCCCAGAGAAGTTCCATTTACAGAACTTGAAAGTGTGATGCTGCCTTTTGGTCATTTTGGGTTAGGAGAACTAGAGTGACCATACAGGAGTGTCATTATTTATTATGAATGATGGGGCTTGCAACCTATTTATGCCACTATCAGAGAGAGGTGCAAGAACACTGGGGCAGAACATACAGGCGCGTGGGCGCAGAGCATGTGCCATACATAGTCTTGTGGAATAAACTGACAAAAATGCCAGCAAGAGCACCCCGGAAGCTCACAGGGTAGAGGTAACAGCCTCTGGCACACTCTCTGGCATGCTCTATCATACACCCAAAGGATGTTCAAGGACATTTTAGAAAATCTGTTCAGAAAGACAGGTGCTGAGCACTGAACTTCAAGAAAAACATTGTCTTGCTTTCAAGGACAAGAGAGGTCTTCTGGAAATCTACTAAAAGCTGGAGTTTTCAATCACTTTAAAAGCCTAGACATAGCTTTTTATAAATTTAAATTTAAAGGGAGAAAATTTCTAGTCCCATAATGCATTCTCCAAAAACAAGAGAAAAAAGAACAATGCACATATTTTTTTCCTGAGTCACTGTTGAATTGCGGAAACACCTCTAAATCCTTTCCGAAGATCACACTCCCAATTCATGACAGATTAACATCTGTGTGAAGTTCAGGATAATTTCCCCTCAACTAATAGAAAAAATATCAGGTTCAGTCACAGAGGTTGACTATACTGAATTGTTAGCAGACCACCTATATGTATTTTTAGCTATAATTTTTTCACTCTTCTATATCTATTTCATAGGACAAGGTATGACTTGTCTCCTACAGGTTCAGATGATCTCCTGATAGAAGAAATGATTCATCTGAGAGAAGCAAGAGGTGAGTGGCTATGATATTATATATAGCATAGAGCTAAATGGCTAAGAAACTCCTTTGTGCTAGTGCCAAAGACTGGAATGAAGCCTCTTCTGAAAATTACACACAAGTCATAATTCATCTGAATTCTTCTCCTGAAGTTTCTAGCTTTCTCCTTTTCTAGGATGGTCCCTCCTCCTCTCTGTTCTCCTTCATTCTTTCCCTCTGCTTAATATTTTTTTTATCTTACTTTTCAATTTGTCACCGCCAGTCAGTGCACTTCTATCCATGCATTGCAGTCTCTGTAACCTCCTGTTTTCTTAATCTGGGGCTCTTTTTATGCTGTGGTGGAAAGTGTGTACATCTTTGACTTGTGCTTGCTCTTTGTCTCTGTTCGTTCAGGTGACACATAGTACTGTCATAATCACTGGGTTTCATGATATACGTCTGAAAGACAAAGCTGTGAAATATCACTTTCATCAGCAGTACATTTTCTATAGGAATCTGTAAAAGGTTTGAGTTTTATGCTAAATTCTTAATAATTCAATAAGATTAAATGGTCCCTAAGAGTGAGGGTAGAAAGGAAACACATTGCTAAGCTGCATGTTTCTATTGGTCCAATAAGCAGCAGAGACTTCCCTGTGAGTCTGCTGACCTCTCCTCCCCGACTCTCTGAGCATCCTGACACTTCTTGCTGTGGCCCAAGGACAGTTGGGTGACTCCTTGCAGAATGCTAATATCAGCTTCATTGGGATATAGCGCTTATAGTGTGATAAGTCTTTCCAAAAATCTTTTCTCTAAGTGAAAATCATCTTTCATGATTTTGTGTATCATTTTGGTAGCCTTAGGACTAAAACAAATTGGAAAACAGTCAGTATCTTTCTCCAGACTGTTAAACAGCTTTTTCCTTCATTAAATTCCTCAGTTCACTCACTGATGGGACTATTCACCCTTTGCAGCACATATACAAGAAGAAAAATATATTTGCACTTGAAATATCTGCAATGGTGATTTTCTTCTGCGATTTACTAAAAACTTTCAGAATGGTCTTTATTTTGCATTACCATTTAAAATAGTTACGTTCTGTGGGGAGGAGGGGGAAACACACTCAAACCTTTACATAAGACAGAGTTTTGTGAACATTTCCTTCAAACAATACAAGTCTAATCATCAGCCCTCTCTAGGCCCCATTCCCTCTTTGCGCCTGCCCCAAGGCTGCTCCCTCAGCTCCTCCAGCCAGGCGATGAACTGGACTGCTTCCCTGAACTGACTGCCACGGGGCTGTTTTTAGCTAAGTTATGTTTAGCCTAGCTCAGCTCCCAGCTCAGCTCAGCACTCTGGCTCATTACATGAGCATGAACATTGAGGGATGGAGGCAACCATACTGCTTTAGCTGCTGCTTCCAACTAAAGAAATGATCATGAAACCACAACCTCAGCATCAGGTTTAATTGTGTCAAAGTGAGTAATTTCAGCAGACAGCTGATATACTAGACTACTAATCAACTTGAAGAACTAATCAAGTAATGCTGAGGCACCTACCTTAGTACAATGTATTAGTATTGGGCATTTTCAGTGTACCAGGACAAAGCACAAAGGGATATGAGATAAATTCTTGCTGTCTCATAAACTGAGAAACCCTCCCAGTATCAAGGCAGAAGAGAGATGCTTCCCTGACAGACAATCAGAAAAGGCACACCAAGATAAAAATGATCTGTGAGTAACAAAAAACGCTGCCTAACATGCAAATGCATTTTTTACTAATTAAATGCTGTATTTAATCATGCTAGAGAGTTAAAGTAATATTACAATCTGCTGTAGCTATTTTAATAACGTGCTATCCAGAAATTCTTACAATGAGCTTGGTTAGATAACAATTAATTTAATAGAAAATATGCTCTTCAATGAACGTGGCTAAAACTGTAGCACTAAAATCCATCCTTCCTCCTCTGCTGCGTATGTAGAGCTCAGGTGCCCAAGTTTTGCTCTGCTGGAAAGGCGGTTGATTGAGCTTAGTATCACTGTGAACAGAAGGGGGTGGTGTTACCTCAGCTTGTGCGAGACGGCGCTACCTAAGAAAGGAACAAAAAAATTACTCCTAACTTCGTTAGATATGCTGAAAGAAGAATAAAACACCTAAGAAAAGAAGTGAATCGACATTGTTTACATTAAAAGAGTCTTCCAAGATATTTTATTGCCATTTGCTATGTTTTTTTCTCCTGCTCAGCGCTGTGGGGTTAGCCGATTTACAGGAGATACATGACGCGCACAGCGGTATTCAGAATACAGGTCTGCAGCACCACCACACAACACCCCATTTTTCACGCTGTGCTGCTCTCGAGAGTCTGCGGTATGTGTTGCACAATGATCTGGCCGTAAGAGGTACACAATTCGGAATTCGGAAAACTCTCTCTTTGTGCCCAGCTGGTTGAAGCGAGCCAGGCGAGAACCGAGCGAGCGCGAGGCAGCACCCCGCCGCCGCGGAAAGCTGAGGGACGCGGCCGGGTCCGTGCAGCGACAGCGACAGCGACAGCGCCGCGCAGCCCCGCCACGCCGCTCGCCGCGGGGTGAGGAGCGGGTGCCCGCCGTGGCCCGGCCGCAGCAGCGCGAGGAGTTCTGGTGGGAATCACCGGGAACGCCAAGTCGCACCCCTGCTCCACGCACCAATCCGCGGGACAAAGAGTTGGACGAGCTGTTGGTAGCCGGCGGAGCCATGCTGCGCCATTGAGACTGGGGAGCACGCTGGGAGCTTTTGTGCTGAAGGCCTTTAGAATTTGTGACGCTTTTTTTGTGTAAAAGAGAAAAACCTTCTGATAATTCTTTGGTAAAGTAGCAATTTGGTCCTTGGAGCTGGGTGTTCGATGAAAATGCCGTACTGTAACTCATTAACCCAACAGTGGTTGCACACACAAAACTTACCATGTAAATAAATATAATCACAGCTAGATTTGAATAACAAGGATAAAGGCACATAAGGGTAAATATGTTCCACTACAGAAAATTCCTAAAATGTTGTGTATCAGCTGAGACGAATACATTTCAGAATCCTATGAAAACAAAAAGAGGTCCACTGCTATTCTAAAAGCTTATTAGACTCCAGCCAGAACAGTTAATTTAAAGGAAAAGATTGATTGCCATTTGATTCAGAAAGTATGCACCACACCCAAACATCTAGAAGGAGTGGACAAATAGGCTCATGTCCAAAACCCTCCTCCGATGAACCAAAGTGGCTTTTTGTATCCATCATTTCTCAGAAAGCTTTGCTTGTATTTTGCTGTATCCTGCACAGTTGATAATTTTGATTCACAAGAATGTCAAGCTTTTAAAAGGTTGTATTCTTTTCCAAAGGTGAAACTAAGTGTTCCTAACATCTTCCAAAGTGCTCTGAGAAGTGAGAGTTTTGAAAACATGCATTTACAATTCTTTGAAACTGTGATAGCCACTTGGAGACTTGGCAGTGTATCATCACTGACCTCGTCTTGTGAGCCTCATAATTGCAGAGATTAATTAATTAAGTTTTACTAAAATGTTTTGGAGACGTAAGATTACAAATACTGAAAGTACAACAGAAAATCTTATATACTGTCTGCTTACTTCCTAGAGAGTCTGATTAGGGAAATATGTACACATAACAAAATACTGCAAATTGTGGAAATAGTAGTCAAAATAAGGTCTTGGTGAGTAGGGAGTGAAACATGCAATCAGTAATTTATTTATACAGATCTGCTATGCAATCTTGATAGTTGGTGGATTTCAGAGACACCAATACTATGTTGGGTTTCTTTCCTTTAACATCTAAGAAGTGCTATACGCTGACTGGAGGAAAGTCTATAGTTTCTGCTCCAAAAAAAAGCAGTCTTTAAGAATCTGGTATTGGGCCCACTGGGTCTCATTTTGCTCATCATAAAACCTTTTGATTTGCTTGATGTTGCATGCTAATATTGCCAAATGTTACTAAATTAGCCAAACCACAGTGTGGGACTGGGGATACACTTTAATTGCTTTTATTCCAAATTTAGGAGTGAATTTAAGCATATGCTTGCTTTTAAGCATATGTGTAAATCCCATTTAAATCAATAGGATTTATGCCATATTTATTTGCTGAATTGGGTCCAGTGAAGAAATATGACTGATCTCCCGAATAAAGGAAATAAGAGTTAGTTACTTAATCACAAACAGTCTGTTTATGGAGCAAATGTTGACCTTTTTATGTCTTCACTGTTTTACACTAAGAAAAAAAAAGCCAAGAAGGGACATTCAACTTTCAGTTGTACAATGATGCTTTAATTTGTGCAGTAACACCTTCAGGGCTGTTCTTCTGCTTGTTTGAGTTACTGACATTTCCCTTCCCTCAGTAAATCTGTTCTCAACTTGCCAAATCCTTCTAACTGTGTTCTGTTTTTGCTTCCTTCTTCCTCCCTGCTCACCTCCCAGAAACCTGTTCTATTTTGAGTTTGGCAAAATTATATAGATTAGAGCTGAGTTACCAATGCGAAGGAAAATTGTAATTTGAGAGATTTAGGGCCAAGCTCCTAACTGATGTAAATCACCACAGCTCCACAGCAGTCATTGAAGCAACATGAGTTCAATGCTGGCTGAGGATTTAGAGCTCAGTTTTTGTTTTGTTTTGTTTTGTTTTGTTTCTCCTCCTAGCAAAATATCTAGAGAGGAATTAAAGCAATTTTCTTAGATTTTTCTATTAAAAACTGTTCAGCGACTCAATTTGTATTTTTCTTTCCCTTTGTATGCAAAAGAGCATACATAATCTTGACACTTCCTACCTAAACTGCAGGTGAGTAGTTCTGATTCAGCCCTATAAAGCAGTTAATATATTTTTTAATTAGTTAATAGTTATTTAATTATTTAATTTGCTAATTATTTAATAATTAGTTAATAAAATGGATGTACTGTGAAAAATGATCAGTAAATGCAAAGTTGTAAGAAATGTTTCGTCAGCCCTAGATTCTGAAGTTCACATCCTGTGGAGATTTTTATTTATTAATCTTAATGGTCTGCAGAAAGTAAGTACGGCAAAAATAAGAATATCTGTTGTTTTTAGGAAAAAAACCTAATCTATATATATTAATAGAACAGCAGTTCAATCACACAATTCATGTACGGTAAATCATTACACAAAAAATGAAGTTGATTATTAAATTCAAATTGTGTACAAAGAAACCCCCCCCCACTCCAAAATCATAATGATAAGCAAAGAGAAACCATGGAAAAAAAAAGGACATTGCCAATGAATGCAACACCAAAGACAATGAGAGAAAATCATCAGCTAAAAGAAAGTAATTGTAATGGAAAAAACAGAGGCAACATCTACACCAGGTATACAGCTTTTTTTCCCCTCTTAATCTCTTTGCTTAGAACTAGCGTTATAAACTTTGTACATCCTACAATTTACTGAAGAGGTTTATAGCAGTTGAAACTTAAAGCTGCCTATTTTGACTTTCAAAATAAGTTACTTTCCTAACATGAAAAAAAGTAAAATTTAATTCTATACTAGTTTCCAAATGATATTCCCTTGCCCACAAGCCTAGCTAAGAGCAGACTACTCTGATCGCTGCTTTTCAGCATGGCCCTCCAAGGTCATTTGTATCCTGTAAGTAAAGGAGAGATGATTAATACAATAAACTACAACAGTGATATTTCTTTTTCCCATCTATGGAGCTAATTAAAAATCTATTTTATGTTGCAACAATGCTAGGGATGTAATTGAACATATCTTCTGTAGGGTTTATGTTTACTAGCCCTTCTCGGAGGACTCCCAGAGAATGAAGCATGGGGTTATTTAGCAGGACCAACACAGAGAGTCTTTACTAAACACCTGTTTCTCTGGTGTTGTTTACGTATGTGAATTTGCCTGAATTAATTGTAGTGCTGCTCATGGCAGGACAATTAACTGGCTGCTAGCATTTCTATTGCAGGTTTCCAGTTTCGGAAATCTATAAATTAGATGTAAAATTCTCTCTGAACTGAAATGTACAGGATTAGTTATTCAAAACATTGCCCTGCTTAAAAAGAAGTGGTATTTTACATCCATTTTTCAACGAGTTATAACTGTACGAAGTCTATTCAAGTTGAACGATAATTCACACACAGAAGGCTGCAAACCCATATACAGAAATTAAATATGTGAACAGCAACAGAGGAACAACTTCTATTTTGGTTAATCAGCCTCCAAAGACAGAAACCTGTGATTGGTGATGGGTAGTCTGAATCGGTTTTAAAACTTGCTCATTCGTCTGAACGTCTTTCAATTTAAATTTGTACTAAAAACAGTCCAGGATGTCCTGTTGGCATAATTATGCAGCAGAAGAGAAAGGAGCTAAGAGAAGAGACTTCAAGGAAGTTTGTCTTGTCAGTTCTTAAGTAGCTGCCTGTCCTTTAGGGAAATGAAGTTTCTAGACAAGGAGACTAGTAGAATTTCATATTACTGGTAAGATTGTTAGAAAATCTTTTTCTTATCAGACAATATATGCAAGGACTGACTGAGTCAAAATAATTCCTGACTGTGTGACTGTGTAGGGTCCCTCAAATACTCATACTCAGGAGGAAGATTAGGAAGCTTGATGGGCTAAGGGCTCAGCCCAGGCTCTAGACAGACTTGCAATGTCAATTGCAAAGCATGTGAAGCTTTTTTTAGAACATGGATTGGTGGCTTAAAAATGTTTTAATTCTCTATCAGTCATCTGGTTAGGTGTAAGAGACATCTGATGAATATTCATTCTGAGTTACATATAGACTAACTGGCCATAATGCTTGTTTGTCAGGGAAATCTACATAACCCTGTCTTTGCTCATGTACCACGTAGTAACTTGCAATTAAAGACGGATTTTACCCGTCTGAATTAACCCCTAGATGAAGGATTTTGTGGTGCCAATTTGTGTCATAAGTGGAAAGACTGCTTGAACGGAGAAAACCAGAAGGACAGATGGATTCCGCACACCTACGCAAACTCAGCCGATTGCCACCTGTAGCTAAGCGCCCCGGGGCCCTGTAAGAATCCAGCGGGGAAGAGAGCCGAGGATGATTTCTGCTCCACGGAGCTTCCTTTTTGGCATTTACTTTGGCAATTAGGAAATCACAGCAGAGAGGAAATCAGAAATTGTCAGATTGATTCCTAAAGATAAGAAAGAGGGAAAAAAACACTGAAAAGCAGCCTCTTAAAAACTTCAGAATTATTAGTGTGTAAATAGAAAGATTTACTTAGGCCTGGTTAAATTATTTCCAATCATAGCTTAAAAGAGAGAGAGAGAAAAAGGGGAAGAGAAGTGTTGCAATAATTTTGTAAATGACATCAGGAATGTCTGTAATAGCTTGTATTAGCTGTTGAACTGACTCTTGAAACATGGATTAGTTTAAATACTCCTACAAAAGTTCAGGAAGGCAAGTTGTCACTTAAAACAATGCACTGTATTCTGTGTTGGTGATAGTTGAGCACAACAGGAGCCTTTGATATTCACTTAGGCTTCCCTTTTCTCTTGGCATAAATGATTGCAGAGATTAAAACGGAGCTCCTGGCTGCTGTCTGAGAGCTAGTGTTACATCTACGAGGGATTTTGTTTTTTGCAATATATATAGCCCAGCTTGATGGTGCAGTATGGATAGAATTGACTTTGATGAAAGGAATAAAATAAAAAGAAAAAATAAAATAAAGTCCTTTTTCAGCATACCACTGATAAGGACTTGTTTCCCTTCAGTCTTTCTAACCTGGCATACGGGCCTCTCAGACCCAACAGCACCGGTGCTGTCATACTGTCTGCAGAGTTGACTGCTGCTACTGGCACAGTTTTATTCTCTCTTTAAACAAATAACTCTACGAGCAGCTGAAACTTCTGAGGGCTGGTTCCCCACAGCTTTCTCCGTGATTGATTGTCTGGTGTCTAATCTATGTTTGTACTCAGGCTGCAGGGTCTCCCCCGGCAGGACTGATTTGTGTCTTTTCCTTCTAACCAAATATCCATTTTGTGAATGGTATCTCTATCATAAGTGACCAAAATAGGCAAATATATATTCAAATATTCAGGTTTTCTTGTACATAGTTTTACTGGGTTGGTTTGCTAAAGCTGTCATTTTTATGCAATGATTCTGGCACCAAAATAGGTTTGTTCCAAACCTCCAAAAGACCAAGCATGAATTTAAGGCACAAACAATCAGGAGAGGAAAAGGAAGATTAGTGTAGTAAGACCTAACAAGAGAAACAGAAGCAAATTAATGATTCCTGGTTGTTCTTTCAGATCCTTTCACTACTTTTGTTAATACTTCAGCAAAAGTAAATGGCAAAGGAATAACGCGACAGCAGTTCGCTGGTAGATACTATGTTCCTCTGTCTGCTAGCAAAACTTTTCTTTTTTCCCGTCAGCACACAGAAAGGAACACCCAGAATTCAGGTTGTTTCTTCAGACATCCCTGAGGGTCGTGTTTTGGAGGACAGACTTTCAAATGCACAGCAAAGAAGCCTTTGTTAACATGGGTAGATTAGAGACCGAAAGTGTTTATTTTGCCAAGATTTGGAACTGGCTATATGTATATTGGTTCTACATAGTCTGGAAGCTCTTGGCGCCTAGGAACTCAGCACCCACGAAGGCAGGCAGGCACCAGCTCCTACTATTAGTACATAAATTTCGAATGTACACAGATTCCCTGCAGTCTGCTACCTTGTTGTCTTTTCAGGGTATGCCAGGCATAAACCTGAAGGGAAATAATACACAATGCCATGTCACGTTTCTTTCATCTAATCTAATCCAGAGCTAGAAATATTCCTCCCATTCCTTTCAATGCAGCAGAAATATCCAGCATCCTCACATTTGACACAAAGAGGTGAATAGACTGTACAGGCTTTGAACTTAGAGATTATCCTAACTATTATTAACACATCTAAATTCCAGAGCCTCAAAGGTAGACTGTCACACTAGAGGTTGAAATCTCTCCACTCCCACGTAGTAGACAGATCACACAGCAAACCTGCAGAACTTCTAGGAAACCACGACATTTCTTTTTAAACTTCCTATTTTCTTGCTCTGAAAGACCCCCAAAACATTTTTTTCTTATAGTTGACATCAGTTTCCCAAGCCAATATTCTTCTATCTACCACATATTCTTTTCTACATAAAACCTGAAGATCACCCTTCTGACATAAAAACAAGTTCTTCAGGTTCTGGTCCTGGGCATAGAATGTATATGTTAGAGGAAAATGTATAGTAGGATATTCACTCTTCAAGTTACTTATTAGTAGAAGTTTCCTAATAGCTAAAATTATTTATTTCTATAGTTATTTCTAAATGCCATGGGTATATGTATCAGAGATACTTCAGCCCATTATTTTAATCCTAACTGGCAAATATAAACAATAATATAAAATACCACAATCCCTAGCACTCCCAGACTGGTAGAACTGTAGGGATCAAGAATTGAACATGGAGAGAATAGGAGGAAAAAAAAGAATTTGGAATGATTTATATAAAATCTTTCACAAGTGAAAAGTACATGTAAATGACTATCAAAAATGTACTTGGGTAATAGATATTATAGTTTATTAGGCAGTCACAGGATATTCTGGTACAGTATAATCCATCTATCCTTAATGTCTATTTAAAAATAATAAAATCCAGAATTTCTGTTGTTGTTTTATTGGAAAGATTATTCATCTTTCTGTTTTAGAGGACACGGATATAGACAATGAAGTTTGTTCTTGTGTATGAATAAGCTGAGAATGTAAATATTTGTCACTGTTAATGACCAACATACTATTCTACAGACTGGAATAAGCAAGTTACTCACCCAAGTCATCTCACCAATTGTTCCAAGATGGAAATAAATCATAAGATGGCCTTCATTTTTTGGAATACTCCAAAAAATGCAAAAAATGCAGCAAAATGTGTGTATATAGTTTAACATGGCACAGAACAGCCTATCTTGTTAATAAACTGTACTAAATTTTTTTAGGTTCATTTACATGTGCAGTAGGCTATCACTCAGCTACACTCATTATAACAACTAATCACTGTTTAAGGACACATTAATTTATGAGGTAGATAACAGTCTTAGGATTTTTTAAACAAGCTAAAGAAGCACATGATATATAAGTATTAGAGTATTCTTTACTATACTTTTTTATTTGACCACCATAACAGGAAGAGTCAGTATTATTATTAAAGTTGTTTTTTCACAAACCTCTTTGAAAGCTGTTGCACCGGTTAGTGAACAAGAAACTTGGGATTTATCCTCCTCCCTCCCTCATTTTGACTTTTGAGCATAATTGGGAATATGATAGAATTGATTTGCTGTGAATTTGCTTGTAAGAAATGTGTCCTTGAACAAAGCTATAAGTGACATGGGAGGTGACAGTTGTGTTTTTGCTCTCTAACCTCAGATTGAGTTTCAGACTGAAGCTCAAGAAAATCAGGGCCACAGGGTGTTAAAGCAGAGCTGTTAGCTTGCAGGGTTTGTAGGAGTTTTAGAGACATAAAGGCCATATGGTCATTATTTGGCCAAACATTGTACAGCAATGGAAGTGAAGCAATATTTATTCTGATCTGGGAAGTATCCATTGACAGATTGCAGTCAGGACAGATAGTATGTTGGAGACTATCAACACAAATGAAAGGAAATCATAGAAGGAGGAAGAAGCTAATATTTCATCTTCAAAAAGTGATAAACATTCCCACGTGAAAAAGACATTTATTCAGCTAATGAATTAGGATATTTAAAACAATGTTGTTTTCTTCGGCAGTTAGGATCATGGGCAATGGTTGCCTTAAACTGACTTCCCATTTATATCGTAATCATGTGAGAGTTTCAATAAATTATTTTCTGCCAACCCACCTAATACGTCTGTCAGGAGTAAGACAGAATTCAAGCACATGGTGACTAGAGTATAGAAATTTTGAAGATTTTTCTAACTTGTTTGAGCTTTGCAGCTTATTTAATTAAATAAACCTGAGCATAAGCAACCACAGACTGATAGGCATTGCGAGAGACTGTGACAGGACTATTCTGAGCAGTATTATCCCTTGCTTCCAAAAGCATCTGACACAGGCAACCATTTTAAACTGAAAGCCTACCAGGCTTTTTTCCTCTCCAAGGTAAATAATTTATGCTGATAACAATGTCTGGGTTTCAAAGAAGAAAGCCAAAACAGCATCATTTGACAGAATCTGTGCTCTAAGGACAGATCACAGATAATAACATGAATGCAACTATCCATGGAGCTTAAATGTTCAGGGATTGACAGTGAGCACTCTAAACATAACAGCATCCTATGCCAGTGAATCCTAATTGCATGTCAATCTGTCTAATGTGGACAAAGTGCTGTCCACTTCCACCACAAATCTGTAATGAAAAGGTCTACGAGAAACCGTGATGTATTCAACCATTTCCAAGCACCTTATCCTTTCTTCACTAGGTTATGGAGAGAACTGTGGAGACGAAGAGGAAGGTGCAAGGAGTTCCACGTCCATGCTGGCCTTTTACAAAGCAAAGTTAATTGCTGTGCATGGCAAGGGGAGCTTGGAGAAAACATGAAAGTACTTGCCCAGAGTCCTGAAGTGTGGGCAGGCAGCTTGGAGCCACCGCACATTCTGCCACAGCAGTGGCACCCAGAGTGGGGCACGCCGAGTTGTTTTGCTGAATGGGAAGAAAAATTCTCCATACTTAAGAACACCTCAAACAATTAATCTTTTTCCTGTTTTTTTTTTCTTTCTTCTTTTTTTTTTTTTTTTTTTTTAATCAGAGAAATTGATATTTGTTCTGGACATGGAATTTGTATTTCAGAAGAAAACATGACAACATGTCTAAGTTATCCTTTGTTATCTCTACAGCCCTTCAGAATAAGACTAATAGATGTTTAGCAAGGCTTATTGTTCACTTTTTTCTGTGTCTTTAGACTAGTTTCAATGTGTCAGAAATATGAACTACATTTCATGCCAATTTAATAGTTAATTTCTGTAACCGGGAGGAACAGCATAAAAGAGATTACCCTTTTATTCAAAGAAGCCCAGCAGTTAAGAGGTTAATCTATTAAATCTGTTAATACTGACTATATACATAATCAGTTGTGGAAGTGAACAGTGCTGCAATTTCATTTTATGAAATCAAAATCATGACTAAGGTCACCTGAATAATCCTTGAGAATAACAGCTTTAAAAAGAGAGATGTGTTTGTAATAAAATGCCCATTATCTGCTTCCACCCATTGGGTAACCTGCTTTTACCCTCCGACCCACCAGTCTGCCATGCTGCTAGGTCTGTGAGAGGTAGTGCTTCTGGAAACGACACATTAGAGCCAGTGAATCGGCCCAGCCAACACTGAAATGTCAGTTCTGGATTCCTGCTCCCGAAACAGCAGTATTCCCCGAAACAGCAATCAACAGAGTTGCAGTGCAGCACTGGTTCAGAGAGGTAGCTGACAGTGGAGAGATGCAAGCTCCTAAACCCATAGGTTAACATGTATACAGGAAAATTCACAGTGCCAGTGGATTTGGCTGTTTAAAAAGCCAATTATTAGCCTCCATGGTGACAAGATAATTGGGCACGCTATAACTTTGTGTCTGCTTGAAGACTGTACATACTCCTTGAGCATGACCTCCGCTGAAGGGATGATGTTCAATTTTTGCAGGGATTTCCGTGATATTTATTTCTTCTGAATGTATTCAGTCCTGAATTTTGTGGTTCCTGGCCATCCAAAGATCATTTTCATTGCTACTACCCTTAGTTTTGCATTTGAAGAAAGTGCAGCATCTGTGATCACACTGTGTGTCTATCCTTTCCTTCCTCATCTTTGAAGCGTGAGCTACCAGCTATTTAATTTAACAGTGGAATAAGAATTTTTAAAGTAACATGTTCATACAAATTTCCTTATATACAGCAGCAGGCGGGGGGGGGGGGGAGGGGGGTAAAAAGAGCCCAAAATGATAAAAAAAGCTTCCTTGTGAACATGCGTTTATGGACAGCAGAATGTACATGCAAGAGGAATCTTGCGGATACTCTAATCAGGGGGAAGGCCTCAATCAGAGCCTTCAATCAGCCATGAGAGACAAATCCGTAGAAAGTCGAGCATCATTAGTTCTGGCTCAAGTAACTATTTATTTATCTTAGCTGTTTGGGAGAAGACTCATTGCCTACGCAGGGAATGGTATAGATTTTGCCAAACTTGAGATCTGTGGAAAGATTCCTGTTTTCCTCCATGCCTGTATGGTAGGTTTTGCGCCTCCATCTCAAAGGCATAATCTAATGATTCACCCTGTTTAATTTACCACAATCTTTTGAGCTCACAAAATAGAAAGTTATTGAAACTCCTTAACTCTGAGAAGCATCAACTGCAATTTTTGATTTCAGGGAAGTCTTTGTGACTGTCTTTGCAAGCATATTAAATTTTCTGTCGTGTATTAAAATCTTGAAAGTGTAATTCAAGCTGATGGAGTGACTCCTGTTCTCTGCTATAGGCCTGGGGCTGACTCTGTAAGGTGCCTACCACTGTATGATACGCGAGAGCCCTGCAATGCAAACAGGAGCTTACTGGGATTTTCAAAAGTCACGATGTGCATGACTCTCATTGTGGAAAGTGCTTTTGAGGAAGAAATTGTCACAGGCTCTGAGAAATTTAAACAGCCTTCAAAAGTCATTGTATTATATCCTATGTTAAAAAGTAATCAGTTATCATGTGGACTATAACAGCAGTGTTACAATCTATTAGTAAAACAGAAAAAATAGTAGTAAAATGTTAAGTATCTTCATCCATTATGAAAAGGTCTTTCCTGGAAACATGTTCATGTTTCAGGGTAGTAGGAGTTCAAGGGAATAAATGCTGCCTCATAAAATTCAATACATTAACAGGCAATTTAAAGTTTGCCATCTTCCTCCTGCTCAAGTCACCTTTTCCTTCTTGCCACGTGTTTTGGAGCAACACAAACACCTTATATTTTACTTTTTCAAATATTAGAAAGGAAAATATATGCAGGTCCAGTAAGTGCTTCTTGAATGGGAAAAGGAGTAAAAAATCACAGGAAACCACACAGAATGTAAAATAGCATTTTGAAATACAGTGTGTGAATTTGGAAAGATAAGCGTTTGGAAGGAAAATATTTTATAGAATCATACACTTTAAGATATTATGAAAAAGCAAAACTGGAACTGAAACCAGAACATTATAAGCATATATTATGCTGGGTATTTTTATCTACCTATGTATTTTGTAAATTCTATCTAAATACAATCTAACATGTATTATCTGTAACCCAGAAATGAGTTCTGTTTCAATTCAGTCATTGACACACACAGACAACCGGTGTGTCTGTGTATGTTCGTGCTGCTATCTACAACTTTATGCCATTTGAAATAAATTGCACTTTAAATTTGAAGGCAATTTTAGGTAGTTTGTAGTGTGGTACAGATCCCATCTTTGATATTTAGCAAGCCTGAGATCTTTCTAACTTGTGAAGTCTGCATGTCTACAAACTAGTATGGCTGTGTTTGTGTTTATTACCTTTTTCCATGCATGCCTTGAAATGACTAAATTACAGGTATTTTACATGTGTTTTGTGGTACAAGACAGATACCGTCCGCTAGTATAATTTATCTTGAAATACCCTGTTTTACAAAATTACAGAAAAGCACAGCAATTTGTTCAATTTTTTTATTTCTAAGACTATAGTAAAATCTTCAAAGCCCAGAAGATGCCTTCTAGCTAAGAACTTAGCCATGTAATAAACAATTTTCATCAAAGCACTGGGTTTGTGGAAATACAGTACAATTGTGGATTTAAAATTTTGATAATGTTCCTTACTTATTAGCTATTTTGTCTTTTGTATTTTGACCTAATTCAGCCAGCAAAGGCATCAACCCTTATGTAAGATTAGATACACATACATACACATACAGCAGTACAGCAGCCCAAATCAGATTAGCTGCAATCAAGGTAATTGTGTTGAATGAAATTGTTCATCTGTGCTTTGCAGCTGCCTTTTGGATCTAGTATTTGATCCCAGGAGTTATACATATGTTCTTCCTTAATCCTGAATAACATAGGTTTTATTTTAGTACATAAACACTGCTTATAAACTCAAGTCTATGAGTACAATACATCCAGTCTTGCATATAACTTAATTTATATTTTCTTTTATATTTTTTCATTATACAATCCACACTTCTTTAATAGAAGGTAGGTAGAACTGAGGTTTCCAAAATCTGAGGCAGTGCTCTAGACTGCCTGCTCTCCAGCATCTGTGTGAGATATTGCCAGCTACTTCCTTGGTCAATCTTAACGTCCCCTTTAGAAGTTAAAGTTAGAGTCTGTCCATACTAAATAGTACAAAGTGAGGAAGCAGGTCTTTCCTATTTCTGGCTCCTGGTAGATGTAAGAAATAGGTGTGACTCTACTTCAGCTCCAAGAGTTGTATTTAGAGAAAAAAAAAGTCAAAAAATCCCCCATAGCACTGAACAGTTTTAAGAATATAGCCAGTTGCAGAGCGCTCTCCCAGTTTTGCAAATACCTGAAGAATCTGGACACTTTTCTGGAAATGGGAGCATGGTTTGTCTGGCTTTCGCAGCCTGAGGGTGTTTCAAGGAGCAATTATTATATTGCCTAAAGGATGCTTCTGGCTTGACAAATCAACTTGACTTACTAAATTTTACTTTTTCCTATATCACTCTAACATGACTCTCCTATTTTTGTAAGACTGAAAGTTGTAGCTTTTATGGACAAAGGAAGACTTTTCCAAGTGCATTTTTTAAAAAACAGGCTCCTCTATTTCTCTCTTAAAGGCAAAAAGGAGTCAGACTCTTCAACAGAAAAATCTGTCTTGTGGTTGTAAACTTTTTTTCTTCCATTAAAAATAAAAGAGGAAAAGAAAAACTAGCATTTGGTATACAGAACATCTATTGAGACTGAACTCGGGTGTCATGTTCTTAGGCACAAGAGATATAAAACTGGATCAATAAATGGATTTTTTCAAACCTTTGGAGGTTCACCATTTGTTTTAGAGGTTCATAACCTTTGTGCAGAGCCAATAAAGCTTTTATGCTGTTATTAATGTTAGTTATTAAGAAGGCAGAAAATATTATCTTCAGAAATGCTGGATTCCAGCTTCAGATGCTGTGGAGGAAAGAGCCCAATTTATCAAAATGTTATCTTTGTAAACACTGTTAAGATCTTTGCAAAAGGAGAAGGAAACAAAAAGATTAGGAAGTACCAAAGGAGAAGCTCATTGTTGAGTCTATTATCTGCAATCTTTTGTTCCTATGTAAGTCGAAGGAGATATAAACTCCGGAAGAATCTCTAAAAAGGTGGGGAAATTTGTGTGATTTTCCTTTCCCTTTGAAAATATCAGAGTTTCTGCTTTTCTCCTGAAGTAGTGAACTATGAATAAATCCAGAGAGTCATATGCCACAGTATGCAGTTTTTTCCTCTACTTCCAGTTTATGTTAAGATATAACAGTTCCTAGGAAGTTTCTATCCCAGAAATCTTGTTCTTTTGTCCCAGTACCATAATCTTATATCTATGACTCTACAGAAGTCATATGTATACATATTCATACACATATATACATATATATGTATGTCATACACATATATACATATATATGCATGTAAGTAACAAGGGTCTTTTATAACTGAATCCTCAGTTACTAACTAGGTAACATCTAATGTATGCAGAGAGTTGAATTTTCTTGTGTTAAAGTAGATTGCTATGGAATGATTTTAGATTTTTAATCCTTCTGCAGTTGTTCTAGCATTTCATATCATTTCCTATACTCAGTTTCTGGCTGCTTGGTTTAAATGAAATTATTCAGAGCCCAATTTCTGTGTTTTTACTGTCTTCTTTGCTTTTTTTTATTGTCTTGTCAGATTGAAAGAATTGATCTCATTAATGGAAGTGGGTTATTCTCGGTTTCCCTATGAAGCGTGGTACTCACATGCTGGAAACACCGCAGGTTTTTACTGCAGTACTGGACTTATTTGCCTACCTGGCAGTGAGGAGCGTGGCTGGCATCACCATGCTGCAACAGTGTGCCGACTTACCCAAATCTATCCATACTTCGGCTTGAGTGCCTGGTAAGGCACAGCTCCACACTGACCGACTGTTTGCTTGGACTCTTAGGCAGGTTTTGGAGCAGACACCAAATAATATTATCTTCAGTCTCTCTTTTAAAGAGAGTACAGGTCAACCCACAATATGACCGAGATGATTGGTTCTCAGATACCAAAGACGTGTTATGCAACCTAGGGTAAATCCCATAATCTTTCCATCTGTTTTCCTATCTGTCCTCTTTATATTAGTATTGGATATAAGAAGGAAAAATTTCTGTGAAAAATTTAGATTATTTTTAAAACTTCCAATTTGGCAACAACAAATTAAAAACAGGATTTCTTTTGTTTATAATATATTTTTGAAAAAAGAAAAAACTTCTGTGGCTTTTACTATACGATACAGTGCTTTGACATAGAGAACCCTACACAACCATTTCCTATAGGTGCTAATTTTCCATCAAGAAACATGTAAGTCATATATTCAAGGTCATATCTCGAGAATCTAAATATATAACTAAGTAACAGATTAAAGTATTTAAAGATTTCAATAGCTCTAGAAGTTCCTTACTGCCTAAAAAGACAAAGGGTCTATATGATATTAAATGAAGATTACAAAGACTTAGAATTAAATAAGAATATTAAAATGAGGTAAAGTTCTATGTTAATGGGGGCTCAGTAGCAGATACAGTCTGGGTCAAAGCCATCTTCCCCTATCCCAATGAAGTAAATGTACAACAGCAGGAAATTTAAAACCTTTTTCGTATGGGGAATGTTTAAAAAATAAATAGGGAGTCATATCTGCAGTTGCAAATTATATGCATTTTGCCAAGTTTCCTCCATGATTTGATAATTCTTACTGTAGCTGTCCCTGTAAATATGACAATAAATTTTTAAATCTCCAGAGAACTGGTAAATATAGGCAGATGCACTTAACTGCTGGTGAGCAACAAAAGTCAGTCTGCAGGAAACTGTGGCACTAATGTAGCTCTTGATTAATCTCTAATTACACTTTTGTCATCTTAGCAGGGAGACAAAACTATAGCAGTTCCTAAATAGGCAGGCAGCATTTTGGCACCTAGCAACCAGCAGTTCTTTCATATTAGCTGCAGTGGACTCTGCGCTGTTACATGGAAGGTGGTTATGGATCACTGCTCTATTATTTATAGAGCAGCATTTACAGAGGCCTTCACAACAGTATATAAATTAGCAGCTTAATAGGCCATCGCTAACTAAAAACATGGCATGAGCTGAAGCATCAAGTATGAAATTAAAATGTGACTTGGAGATAATAATGTTTGTAACACACATAGACAGGAATGTCGATTTATTTCCCTGTTAACCATTTCACAGGCAGATTATAATAAGATCTTTAAGCATTTTCATATGGATGTATATGTGCCTCCCTGTGAATATATAGACATATGTATTTACAGGTAATAAATCTTATATTTTCTCCATATAGCTTTCTTAAAGACTAGTATAAAAGCTTGTCGATATTTTTTCACAGGAGGCTAATATAGCACAGAGGTGGATGAGCCAGGAGAGCTGTGCTAAAAGGGATCTGCTAATTGGACAGCAGGCTGCAACAACACTCCGTGTCTTTGCAAAAGGGCCTTATTAGCTATCAATCAGACAAATAACACTAACTTTCTCCTGCCTCCTGTTCTTTGGTGACTTGTCAGCCAGAAGACCCACTGCAAAGAAAGACCTCACACCTCTGTTTGGTGTCATTCAGAGTGGAAGAGGTTCAAAAGTGATTAAATACAGTAAATGAGATCTGGCAAGCTACAGTTTGAAACATTACTTAATCAGATAAAGAATGGCATAAATTAATGCTTAAATATTACAGAGTCTAGAATAAAAGAATAGGATTATTAAGAAAGGGAAAACATAAACAGAGAAATTGCAAAAACATAGTTTTCATTTTCAGTGTTTCCTTAATTAAACCATATCTTGGCAATCAAAGATGGTTCTGACCACAGGGGTACCTGAAGCTTTTGCTGGCCTGAGTCCTGTTTTGCTTTCCCCTTCTCAAACTCATCATCAGAGAAAGTCCCAGTACAATGTAAGAGAGCTCACAGCCTGGGCAGATATAATAGATGACGGAGAGGTAGGAACTTAACAACATTCACCTCTCCGTGTTCACACAGATGACTGGTGAACAAGTCGGAAAGGGAAAGCTGGGCCAGACATTTCCATCCACTGAAATCAATAGCAAAACTGGTGTTAGCTTCAGTGGAAAAATAAATGATCTTAGGTTTTGTATCAAAAAGCCCAAAGAGCTTCACCAAGCCAGCTCTCTCAACTATGCTCTTGGATACAGGATATTTTTTAAAAGTTTTTTTAAAGAGTTAAAAGATAAATGTGGTATATCTTCCTTTGCACAGGTAACAGTATTTTTATTTACGTTTTTAGCTTAGCAAAGAATTTTATCCTCAAGGTTAGGCTATGGATGATACCTCTTTGCATGTAGAGATCATCCAGTAATGTATTATAAATGGTGAAGGTTTGCATCATGTATTCATAGCTTAAAATAAAATTAATTATTGAAATCTGGAATTCCAAAATTTTCAGAACTTCCCCAGATACTATGCTATTAGTGTTTCCCCAGCTGTCTTGGTTACCCATTTCTATAACAGTGTTTAAACCTAGGAACAGAGACAGCCATATGCAACTGTTTGAGCACAGAACGAAGTCCCAGGGGTGTAGCCCAAGGGCGTTACTTCTACAAAAGGATGTTTTCTGCACTGATCAATGCCCTATTTTATACTTGGGGGAAAAAAAAAAGGAGGGAGAGAGAGAGAGAGAGAGAGAGAGAGAGAAAGAGAGAGACTAGACTAGAAAATTTACTCTCTGAAGTTTTGTTTCTCCTGAGTAACTATGTGAAGAATACTGCTAATGCCAGTTTCTCCATTACGGAAGGCCAGCACTACAGCTGTGTCCCCTGCAGCCATAACCGTGAGGTGACCTGGTCTTATGTGGGGCATAAGAAAGAGTTAAATATTATTTGGGTTATTTAATGGCAGAATAGCTACTCAGAGACCTAAAGCATCGAGCAAGTGACATCAAAGGGATATTTTGCCTGCTACTTCCTAGGTTTTCATGGGGGAAAGTACATAGGAGTAGTTTCCTTTTTGTACACAAATAATGGGTGAATTAGATAAAGCATGAACGTTCCTGCTCGGAAAAGAATTTCTTACAAAATCTTCTATCTTTGCTCAAAAATATAGTAATTGTTTAACAATTCTCACCCTAATGTTAAGAGATGACTTATTAGCTAGCTGATTTCAGAGGACTATATGTATGCTCAAAGACATTGGGGTCTGAGATGTATTTGAAACAGGAATTATGACTTAGGAATTGGTTTGAGGCTAGTAAATTGTTCTTGCTGCTTGGTGCTGTGGCCACTAGTGTTTAAACAGCATGTTTGAAAAGCGTGGATCCTGCTGTGGGCTCTGGGTGAGGACACATTTGCTGAGGCCCATGAGAGAGAGGGCTCTGCTTGGCCACAGATTTCCATCAGTCTTGATCTGACTGTGGGACTTAGGACTTGCTTTGTGCTGATGCTATTCCTAGCTATTGGAAGGAGATTACTTTTATCAGTAGAGATATAACTCCAGCGAGTAGGAATTTTTTAACTTCATTTTTAGGTATCAAGTCACAAATGTTTTAAAGCTGAGTCTTTGCACTGAATAAAGTTCCTGCGCAAATAGACCTTGTAATCCAAAGAACTATAATTCTGCAATCAGAATAGGGAAAGCAAGAGAAAAATATTGACTGTTGTGAATTCACAGTCATTTTAGCTACTACATGATTTTGCAGCTGCACATAATTAAGGCTGATAATACATTTTAAGAATTCACTTCCATATCTTACTGTTTTTTTTTAAAGTACAATTTTCACCAGAATGACCTATGTTTTGACATATTTTTTTTTAAAAAAAAGACACTGAAAAGCTTTTCATCTTAAATCCATACGAATTTCTAATACATATCTTCAATTTTAACTCCTTGTTAATACAGCTATATTTCCAATAAATATATTATTTTTCATTTATTTTATCCTGTTAGAGTGCAAGGCACGTTCAATGGGTGCAGTAGCAAAAGGGAGTTGTGTATACTATACTCAGCATTAAAAAAAAAATCAAAAAGAAAATTTAGTTAAAAAATGACCTCAAAAGAAAGAAAATAAAGAGATCATAAATGAAATTAAAAAGATATATTGTCAATTACCTCTGATGATACAATTTCCAGCAATTTGTTTAAAGATGACACCTTGGTTTTAATGAATCACTTTCCAGGGGTATTTTTCAATGAAATGTCTCTCTCTAGTGAGTAATTCAGGATAAATAAATCCATACTTATATCAATACAAAAAATAAAGTCCTTTTATTAGCCTTCTGGATTTATTAGACGTGGATAGTTAAGGATTAGACAGAACTTCTGACACTAAGGTTTAGGGTCATTAAACAGGTCACTGGAGCTTTGAACAGTAAATCTGAGCAGGACAGCTTCTGCTGATGACTTCAATCAGGTGATTTGTTTACCAATCATTATAAATTTCATTTTATAAAATATGTAGACTCAAAGAACCTATATCATCTCTAAAGTAATCTTCAGACTGATTTATTTTTTCTTGCTGTTCAATACATACTTCATAGAAGTATCTTTGCTTACTTTTTGCTTATTTTGCTAAATACAAAGCCCATTTTTTTATTCAAAAAATCCACATGAAAGTACTTGTCCTTTGTAAATTTAGGGTAAATGATGAGAATATGACCCCTGTGAATCTGTGAAATGATGCAATTCAGAAGCATGGTATTCGTTAAATTGGAAACAAATTCTGTATTTTAGAAAGTACTATGATTTGTACAATAGTTTAACCCTGCAAATAATATATGGTTAGGAATATACATATGATTTTTTTCATGAAAAATAATCATTTTGTAGCAATGACATTTTCTATATATAGCAAATATTACAATAACTGTCTTCCTTTTTATTTTTGTGTTGTAATTATATTTTTCATTTTTGCTGTGTACCTTTTACTGCTTGTATAAAACTTACCCAAGAATTAATTCACCTTGAAGCATCTCAATCTTTCAAAAAAAAAAAAAAAAAAAAAAAAAAGACAGTACTGGACTTTAGATATTAGAAAATGGAAATTAGATGTAATGAAGTGTGTGTGAGAGAGAGAGTGTGTGTGTATTATAAATTCTATGCAATTTTTTTTTCTATTTGCTTAAAGTATATTCCATTTCCTGTATGTGTGCCCCTTTTAAACATACGTTTTTTATTTGTACAGCTATTATAAGAGAAAATCCTCTTCATGGAAATATTTAAATGGAATAAAATGTTTTGTTACACCATTTTGCTTATTTCTAGGTGTATACGTGAGTATATGTATGAATTTTACATGAAATTCAAATTTTTTTCCTGCTATGCTTCATTACATTGAGACAATCACTTTTGCTTATGCCATCTCATTTAAAAAAAGAAAGATTCTCTCCAAAAGTAGGACAAGATAAAAACGTTAGAAAAGCATTGACATTTAATTTTTAAAGTTTCATATAAAACAACGTTTGACTGATGCTATTTCAGAGCTCTTGTGTAAAGGATTTTACGCAGAGGCTAGCGGACATTGTTATCGGAAGTAAACTGAAGAACATAGACTTGTTTCATTATTCAGTAAAGCAGTGAAAGTAGGTACTAAAAATGAAGGCATTATAAGCACATGCTGAAATGGTTTTACTGAAGATGAACTTGGGTCATTTTTAAACCAGTTTTCCTCGTCTTTTCACGTATGTTTAGTCACATCGATCCCTCAGTCCAAAAAAGTGACTCAAGTTTAAAACAGTACTATCATCTTGCCTGTTTTTAAAGTGATACACAGTGCTTAAGGCTCTGTAGTTCACATTAATATCTGGACAAATAGTTATCAAATAAATACAAGCCATAAATCAGAAAATCTGACTCATGAAAGTTTTTGTCATAGCGCACACAGGGGTTTATGCTACAATATAAAGGGAACGCATAAGTTAAAAGAAAAGGTTACTTAAGAATAACTATTATTTAAGCTCATGAATATGACTGGGGACATTTTGCCTTTGGTGATATAGGTAAATTGAATTTTCTGCCTCTATATTTGCAGACTTTTACACAGTAAAAGAAAAATTTGGCTTTCCCCTGATAGATACAGAACACTTAGTATTTTTATGCTGTTTAATTTTCTCCATTAAAATTAAATTCACGTTTTCCACATTAATATATAATAAAAATAGAAATGAAATAATACATAGAGACCGTGGAAATAATGAGTAAGCTTTAAAGAAAGTGTAAAATAATCCCTAGATAGTGAAAATTTGTATATGTACTCTCAACCACCTTTACAATACTCTAGTTCACTATAGGTTTTCAGAAGGTAGAAGATGCACAAAGGCTCAATGTCTAATGAACGGACAAGTGTGTCCTGAAAGCAGAAGGGACTCCATTTGTGCTTCTGTAATTGTCTTAAGATATTTGTAAAATTGGAATGCTCTGGGTAGAGAATTATCAGTTTTTCATCCGCGTGATCTAGTGCCATCGTCATGAACGGAGGCTTTAATATTGTAATAAATATGCTTTTTTGTCATCTTGTGACACTGGGAATTTCAGAAGAGCTGAACACCAGCTGCAATATCCTCTTCTATAAACGTACAGATTTAGAAATCTACTTAGAACAAGAGTGGTCAAAAGCATTATATTGCTAAAACTTTTCATAGTGAAATATGTCTGTAAGAATACCATATTTATGGTATGTTCAGAATATATGTTCATTCTGTAGATCTGTTCCTATATATAAAAAAGAAAAATTGAAAATTAAAAAAATCCAAATGATCAATTTTAAATTTCAGAATGCATTTTTCTACTGAACTTCCAAGTTTTTATCAACTTTACCTATCAAAAAAATTTAAAAATACTTGAAGTGAAAATGGAATATTTATTTCCAGACAAAGATATTGACATCTCTGGCAAGAGCTTAGAGGAAGAAAGTTTAATACCTGATGTGTTAATCTGACTTTAGTGAACCTACGAATCAAGACTCTGGCTCTAAGTTTTTGTCTGCTTATAGCTTAATTGATAACATGTAGAAGGAATACAGATGGACTTTCCCACTGTGTTTAATTTGTGTAGATTTGGTTTCTTGTTTCTTCTTTTCACATGCGTAACTGTGTTCCAAAGGATTTTTTCACGTCTGCCGCTCTGTTAGTCTGCTCTCTGTTAGTTGAGGTTTTACTTCGACTGCAGATGAAACCTCAGAAGAGCCGCTCTGAAAGGGAGTGCTGCTTTTGCAGGGGAAAAAAAAAAAAGGAAGAAGAAAGAAACGGATGACAACAAAACTAGCATACACAAAAATGTCTCTTCTTTATCATTCTAATCAAACCTAATTTTAATTTCTTAAAGAGTAACGCTAACAATCCACCAGGGAATACCTGGTTATCAAAGCTGAACCTGTTCTGGCAGCATGTACAGTAGACTTGTCTGAACTTTATGGGATAGACCTTCAGCTGGCATAAATAAGGATCGCTGCATCTGAAAGCAGTGGAGCTATGCTGATTTACACCAGCTTAGGGACTAGTTCTATGAGTTGATTTACTGCAAGCAATTTGAACCCATTAGACTTACGCCAGCATAAACCTGAAGAAACCCAGTGGTGAATCAAGCCCCAAAAGAAAGAAATCTTTAGATAACTACTTAATGACTGTGGAAATATTGGCTGACTCTCGTAGAACTTCATTACCGCATCTGATGAGAATGCTGATTTATGGAGATCAGTAAACAAATCTCCCCAGCACAAAGGGTGTCACAGAAAAACAGAGAACATATCCTATACATGAACAGAGTATCTCAAGGATCGTATTTGCTTGCACTGTCTGATCCAGACTAAGATTTAATGGAAGATGATTCTTACTAACACTTTGGATTTAAAGGCAGTTGAAAGGAGCAACACAAAGCCCCTGTGGCCTGTTGATATAAAGGGCTAGGGGCAAGGAGGATCCTAGCGCTGTTGGTTCATTCAATGACTCATCAGGCAACACTCGGCTAGTCATTTGACCCTTTCTTGCCTCAGTGAACTTAACTGGAGATTAGGTGAAAAATGTAGGTTCCTATTGGAAAACAAATGATTTATAACAGAGCTTCCTTGAGTAAATACATTACAAAGAAGTGGTAAATCTATAAATTTTGCACACACAATCATAAACAATGGAGCTGGTGTCTGTAGCAACTCCAATTTCTTCTTTCCTTTTCAGGTTGCTTTCTTGTCTTATCCCATTATTCTCAGCATAAAACCACGCACATCCATACAGATCAATAAACGAGGGTAACTTCATTACTTTCTGAATTTGTGGACTGGTAAGAAATACATGAGTGAAACCAAATTCCCACTTCCATAAATCAGTGAAGGCAATGAAGCCATTTACATCTGCCCTGATATTGGAAGTAAGTTTTAAAAAATTGTTTTGGACAACTGTCTGGACCAAACGATTGTAATCTCTGGTAGTGTGTGCACATAAGTGTGTTGGAGATGTACACATGTAAAACCTGTTCACAATTGGCTTTGCAAGCATTAGTACATTTTATATTTTCCCAAGTGCGCATGTGGCCTACACACTGTCTTTACTGAAGGTCATTTTATTCAGTAATGAATTGTGTGTTCCTCATCTTGAATTGCTTTCAAGGTTTAAAAGAAAAAGCTTCATTTTATAATCAAATCTCTATTGAGATCAAAATCAAACACTCAGATAAAGAAGTGGGCTGAAAGTCTGAACAGCCTTTGTTGTATTAATTTTGCATTTTAATGATTTGGACGGTCCTTCTGTAGGTCACTACTGTTTTTCTCATCAAACAGATAACCAGAACATTGACTATGATGAATAAAAATATACAAGTGTTCTGCCGGAATATCAGACAAAAGATCCATAGATTACTTAGAGAGACTGACAGCGTACAGGGCTGGTGGTACAAGAAATGTGAAATGATAGAAGGATTATGAAATACAGTAAAAAAACACATCCCAGAAAGAATTCAGATTCTTTCAAAGTTCAAATGTCAACCAATTAAACCTACTGTTTCGCTGTTGAGACAAAAAGCCGCAAAGATTCCTATGCTATCTCTTCAGAAGAGGGGTTTATTTTTCCTCTCCTGCTGGCAGCTTGTAGATGCAAAAGGTCTTGATATAGAGAAGGATGCAAGTTTAGCAGCAACTAAGGAGTCTCAATCAGATAAACTGACAGCTGTGACAGATAGCTCTCGCACACTGGAGTCGCTAAGCCTTGCTTGCCTTTCTCACGGGAATGATCCACCACTCTTACAGTATCTCTAATGCAGCTACTAACATGTAGTTTTAGACTCATTCACAGTCTGAAACAAGATCACATTTACAGTGAAAAGCTGAAGTCTTAAGTAGCATGAAAACTGAGTTCAATTTTCCTTATCACTTCTCTTCTACAGCTTTAATCAGGTGTTTTATTTATTAGAGGCTCAAACACAGCCTCAATGAACTGCCATTCATTTCTGTCATCTCTATCCATTTTGTTACTTTTTATGCTACATATACATCTATAACATGTCATTAAACAGAGGTTAAGAAGAAAGAACTTTTCTAAGTAAAAAATATATTGTACTTTTGTGGTATAAATACAACAATTACAACAAATTACACAAATTCAAAGTGATACATAAAATTAAGCTTTTCATGAATCAAAATGTATGTATGCTACAATTAGAAGGGATCAAATATCATTTGCTTATATGATTTCCACAGAAAATGGAATCACTATAGATTCCTATCTATTCTAATCTCTAGAAAGAAAAAGAAAATAGAAATCTCATTTCAGAAATCTGTTACGCCATTTTGGGGGAATATGAGAATGTATTAAATGGTCATTGAAAATTTTTGGAAAGGTAGAAAAAGGACTCACTTTATTAAAAAAAAATAGGTATTTTTATACTGAATTGGTGAACTACAGGACAAGAAAATAGAAGTTACACAATGAACCAAGGAATAGCTCACATACACTAATAATAGGACACAAATAAGCAATCTACAATATCAAAGTAAAGAAATGTCATTATTTCCTACCGGACAAGCCACTCCAATAAGGAAGTGATATAACAACAGCAATGCATCCAGAAAGGAATTCTTTCACCAGGTGAATATGAAAGTGATATTTCAATCATGTTTGTGAAATAAAATACCTGATGTCACATTGCAAATCCTAACAAATATCCTAACAAATATTAATTTTGAACACAAGTTGATTCTTATTTTCATTTCCCCAAATGGTGCTTGGATTCTGATTCTCTCTGTTTTCAGATATATTCATTTTTTTTCTAATTAAAGTCACTTATTACATATCTGAAGCAAATCAGCTGGACCAGCTCGAAATTTGGCTCCATACATCTCAAAATAAATGACATCCCTCTCAACCATTGGTTAGCTATTTGTATTCTGATCAGGGTTTTTCCTGTGTGCTTTCAAACGAGCAAAAACTGTACAAAATTGGTATTTACCAGCTTCAGCGTTAACACAGTTTTGTTTAGAGAAGCTTATCTACTGTCTAGCTAGTCAGTGCACAGAGAAAATCATGCCCACCCTCTCAAGAGCCAACTGACTATAGGGAAGGCTGCCTGATTCTGTAATCCCCCTACATTTTGTCTCAGATCAATGGGAGTTGTCATCAGAGTAAAATTAAGCACATATATACATTTCCTTTACATTATCTGTTTCATAGAAAAGCATCTTTAGTATTTAAATTTAAAGTCATTGTTTACCTGTAAAGGGCTTGGAACATTGAATGGCATGGTATAAACGAAGATCATACCAGCATGTATTTCTAGTAGCATCATAATGAATAATGTTTATACTTTTCTGAAATTAGAATGGCATTAAATGCTAGCTCTAAGGTTAAAAAAGTCTGATACAAAAAGTCTCCTTAGCAGAAAGATATATTTAATAAAAGATCTGGATTTCTTTCTATTCCCTGGAGCTCTTAAAAATGTGCAAGACACAGTCTCAATACCTTCAGGAGCTGCTTCAAAACAGATTATTGATATTCTGGCCCACAGCTCTCTTGGTGGATATTGAGTATCAGCTGCCTCAAAGCTTGGCGCCAACCTTCCTCTTCTATGCACCACAAACCAGAATTAATTGCAAATCAATCGAACAAAGTACAACTGATCAGTAAACCAATTAGTAATTTTAGCTGTTCATCCTGTCTTCATTTACTAAGGGGAAAGATGCGGGATGAAGGAAAGTGATTTCAAGTTAGCATTTAGGACTTTTTTTTTTTCTTCTGGTAACAAGGATGCCCTTGTGAAAACATTTCAAGCAGGGATACATCCAAGTTAGTTGGATTCCATTTCATTGTTCTTTCCATTCTGTCTGTAAAGACCATTTCAGAATGTTTTCTGCTCTTGATTATTCAACATAGGGCTGTATTATAGAAGTTGATTTGTTTGTGTGCAAGGGGGAATCAAAAGAAATGTAAAGAGAAAATATGGAGAAGGTTCTTTGAAATTGAGGGTGTAACTAGGTGCTTGAATACGTAAAAAGTGAATGTGACATTTCAAAATAAGGATACCAAAAAAAAAAGAAAAAGAAAAAGAAAGAAAAAAAAGAAAAGAGAGAAAAAGATCCCCTAATATGATACATTTATTTGACCAGATCTGAAGGAAGATGGTGGTAAGGGAGTACAGATTTTTTTAATGTATGTTAATATATAATACCCTAGTAAAGACTACGATAGCCATAATAACTGATGAGGGCCGTATTTTTCTATTCATTTATTTTGGAATTAAAACAATAATACCAGTAGCTACTGAAATATGCTAGATGATAACATACAAAACCCAGTAACAGCAGTCTTCCTGCTATTTATGATTAAGGTCCCTAGGTGCAGGCAATTCAGTTCTAAGGCTTTCCTCTGATTACACTGGAGCAAGCTTTTGCGTGCCCATCTTAGAAGAGTGTGCCCTACCTGTGACTTAGCCACTATTTCCAAAGCTACTCAGAGCATCCAAAGTGCAAACACCTCCTACCATGTCCTTTAGCTGCTATTCTGACCCTCACTGGACACACAGCTATTTCCAAAGGGGGAAACTGTGGATGAATGAAGAAAGAGATTAGAACTTGGGTTCTCCCATATTCCAGATAAGCATCCTGGCTCCTCTGCGTTTCAATTGAATTTATTAATAATTGTATGTTGCTTAAAACTGATTTTTTCATGAAATGTTTACTTTTTAGTGTTTCTATCTATCACTTGAATATAGGCACTTAGCTGTTTTAACAAAGGAATTGTGGGAATGATGCACATTACATATGCACTGACTTAACATTTCTCATTACTCCAAACATAGGTCACTCCACTGAACCCATTCTATTCAACTGACTGTATTATTCTCAGTTAAAACAGAGTACATTTACTACATGTAGCAGTACATCTTGGAAAAAACTGCAGTAAATGAAAAATCAAATGCTTTAACTGAGGAGCAAAAAAGAAGAAACTCCCTCCCCCCAAACCTCACGCAATGTACATTTCAAGGTCTCAGAGAGAAGCTCCTGGAACTTCAAAATGTGCATAACAGATCCTTGAAGAATTTTAGGCTCTTGTTTTACAGTGATTAGGCACCCAGGAAATAGATGTCTAATACTGTCTATTATCAGTAAAATACTTAGTACATTTCCTTAGAAAATAACAAATAATATAAATAACAAACAAAAAATACAATTATTTTCTATGTTTATTGTCATCAGAGTCCAGTTCTACTTGATAAAATAAATAAACTTCATCTAGAGACAAGCAAGTTTCAACACACACTCTGGGCTCATGACACTTTGAATACTATCTAATAAAAAACCAAAATGCACATACATTTTTTCCAGGGAAACCATATATTTTGTGTAAAGCTGTTTATTACTTGAAAACTTGGAAAATGAACTCCAAAAGCCTGCCTGCCTGTGATAGCAGTGCCTTTCACCAGCTGACTGAAATTAACAGTTTCTTTCAGTTGTTCTAATTAAGGCCAATGGGAATTGTGGAATTCACCAAAGGTGTCTCGAATTGCTCTTTTGTTTAGGTGTTGGTGATATCATCTTATACTTTATTCAACAAACAGCTTAGTCTAACTTGTGAACAACTCCTTTCTGAGCGTGCTCTTTCAAGAAGTGCTTGTATCGATACCTTCTATGAGTGCTTCTTAATAGAGAGCACTACAATTAGCGATGAAAGGGGAATAATTTCTGATGAAAGATTAATACATAGTGGGAGCGACTCTGACAATGTGAATACAGAGCTGTTGTCACTGATCAGTGACTAAGGACTCTCATACATTACTGTTTGCCTTAAATAATCACTAAGCTTTTCTTCCAAGAAATGGCAAGATCTGGAACATATCCAACACAGGGATAACACCACCTTCAGTGCACCTACAGAGGAGATTCATAATTTATAAGCAGGGTGCCTGGGCTCAGAACCTGAGATACTGTAGAAGGAGCCCACAGAGCTTCCCAAATTCTCTGCAGTGGAAATACCTGGATCCACACGCACTTGGGACACTGGGGCTGCCCATCCTTGAGCAGAGCAGTACTCTGCCCAAAGGCAAATGCCTTACTCTACGGGGCTCTTTTTGAAACATGGTCAAAGGAGGAGAGCCCACTGTTTTGTTTCAAGGTACAGTAGATGCACCCAGGCATGGAAGACAGGGGCTTAATTCCCTGGTTACACCTGAATTTACTGAATATTTCTAAACATATTCAAACTCATATCTGCCATGAAAATAATGTACTCACCATGCTGTAGTGGACACAGGACAAGGGCTGAGGGGATCCTTTAGATTCAGTTGGAACCAGTGCACTGGGCAGTCAGGAAGACAAGTTATAGTGTCTGAGGTGAGATAAGTGGGAACATGATTCTGTGACCTAAATTTAGGGGGACACAGATAGGAACTGGAACTACATGGGCTACATCCTTGTATTAATATAAGGTACTAAACTAGTCTCAAGAGTACACTTTCAGGTACAATGTGTTTAAAGGATGAGTTAAGGGGCTCTCCCCTCTACTGCAGATGAAAGGAGGTGAAGGCTGGTGGGATGAAAGAAGGATAGAGCCTCTGAGTCAGACACCCTTGGGGCGCTGGCTCTAGCCTATTTGGTCTAGGGTTTACAGTGGTACTAGTATCACATGAACCACAAGGAAAAGCATATTGGGACTGCTCCTGCCCAGTTTGGGTGCAACGCGAATGAACGACTTCAGACTCCCAAAGAGCTGGGAGGATGCTCAGATTTCCAAGAAAAATAGTTTTTATTCCTCCAGCCACCATTTAGGTTATATTGCTAACCAAATAACAAGGATAAGGTAGTTCATAACAGAACCTCTTCCAGGTCTTGTTAAAAGCCTAGTTGCAAAGGCACCTACCTAGTCATATTCCCTGAATATCAGTATACATGGGCAAGAGGACTGAAGATTGCCAGTATATGGCTCAGCTATGCAATACTGTGAACAGTAGTCCATCTGGGAACTCTGGTCCACTAGTTCTTCAGATCAGGGTCCTGGTTGGATTTTGGCTGGAGCTCTTCTTCAAGAAGTACACACAGATGGGGTGTGGAAAATGAGGAAGATCTGCTCAGGAAGATCTTCTACTCAGATGTACTTCAAGATCCCATAGTTGAGGCTTGGCCAAGGTTATTAAATATGATGCATTTGCTGCATAACCGTAGTTTTATAGCCATTATATATGACAGTTCTTCCATACTCAGACTTTAATCTGGTTATTAGATATATGCCCATAAATTTCATACTTTCTTCTTAAATGGATGGCAAACACATTAGGAAGATATAAATTAAGTGCTACTATATTTGAGAGAAAACTTTAGTATTGAAGTTTTATTGTAAAGTATTTAAAATCACCTAATTTTAGCTTCACTGCTATGAAATAAATGGTTGTAGAATCATAGGTCATTTCAGACGGTCTTTCATATGGTGCCATTCAGATAATGATGTATTATTTGACTTTCATTGAAGAAGGAAAAAACCATCCTTGAAATAAAAAGTTATATAGTGTATTTCTTCTTAGGGGATTAATGGGCCATTTAACTGAAAGAAGCATGTGTGGTATTTCATCTTTTTTAATGTACGTGCTTGAGAGAAGGTGGAGGGTTTAGACATCTGCAAAGAAAAAATCGTGTTATATTTCAAAGGTACTTGCAGTAGCAATAAAACTGATTTAATTTTCCAGCGTACTTGGGCAACTTGAAGACTGAAGATTTTAATATGTTTGCTTATGGTTTACTGTAATCCTGTTTTTAAGATTAGCTTATGTAGTGAAGTATACATACACGATTGATTGACACATTCCTTTCAAGAATATTTTACATGTTTATCAAATACTTCACATTTGATCTTATATTAACGAGGAATATGCAGAGGAGGGATGGTTTATGATGATTACAGGCCTAATTCCCAGAATCCAGCTTCTGTTCCCAGAATTTTATGCCCTAGAGTTTCTGTGTGACCCTGAGAAAATGTATCGGTGTCTGTACCTTCTGTTTGTGTCTCTGTTGCTTTTGAGGTTTGTCTTTTTCCAATTTTTGTGTCTGTCTTGTCATCAGTGCTGCAATTAGCTTCCCTCCTGTGGTCTGTCATGATGTACTTTTCTTTGTGAATTTCTGAAAATTTTAAAGGTGGAACAGACTGTTTCGGAACTCTGCATTTGTGCTGTGCCTCACCTCAGTTCCATGACTGCCACTCAGAGAAGGTGACTGGGCATAGGTGTGTTTGCACCACGCAGTGCCAGAGGGAGCCCAGGCACATGTGTACACTCAGCTGTACATCAGATTGGGCATGTCAGCTGGCAGGGAGGGTGAGACTGCAGTGCTGGGACGAGTGCATCAGGGGAGGGCATTCTGCACAGGTCCAATGCATCTCTATGGATCTTTTCATTAACTCTTGGGAGTAGGAACCAGGAGATTATGGTTATAATAGTAAATAGTGGGGTCAGTGCTTATTTTCTGGTCCAGAAAAAAAAATGGCATGTCCTGTATTTATACACTCAGAGTCTCTTGCCTCATAAAACTTTGCCCATGATGCCTACAGGGAATAAGCTGGTCTGTGCCATTAAAGAGAACAGGCTCAGGTATGACTAGAGAAGCTGCTGAGCAACTAAAGCCCTACCAGAGGGTTTGCTGGCAGTTAATCTGTATGGGTCTGGGCTGAGCCCACGGCCAAGCCTTGTTTAGTTTACTAGAGCAGGCAGACAGAGACCTGCTGCAGCAAGGTGATAGGACATGTGAGCTACCAGCACGGAAGCAGAGAATGGGGAAGGAGCTGGAAAGGGAAGGACAGCTAAATGCCCCCACTTCCCCTCAAGGTCTAGCACAATGACACCACTAACATAATAACAATAAAAAAAGTAAATTGATCTTGACCTGTGATAAACATTTACCGTAATTTAAATATGCTTACAATAATAAAATTAAGTGCCTAGAACGCTTTTGTTTTACTATCAGTTTGTGTGTATCGTGATTTGTTTTACCACTGCCAATACAAACTGGCTTGTCATCTCAAAAAATATTCCACCATCATAAACATTACACATTTTTTCTGATTATTATCTAATTGTTCCTTTCTGCCAAAAAATATATTCTCTTTCCTGTCTTTTTACACACACTTTGTGTGTAAGTCACTTCCCAACTCAAAGCCCTTCAGAAGAGCATGATCTTTAACATGTGATTTCCCAAATAGGTCACTTACTGCTCCAGTTATCCCTGTGTTAAGATCATGATGTTCCCATGTCCAAATTGGCATTTCTTTTCTGAAGTGAGAGGAAAAGAAGCAGACCATGACACAGAAGCCTGTAGGAAGGTAATACACACACATATATATATATAGGCTGAACAATGCCTATATCAAAACTGTTGTTAAAAGAGTAAGCTGGATTAATGTGGAGTCAGCCTCCTTAGGTAATGGAGCCAAAGAGATCCTAAAGAGACAACATATTTCACTAACAATGAAGATCTCCAGACTTACTGATCCTGTCACATTTAATTTAACTGATGACATAAACATTAAGCAGGGTTACATGGATCTTTTTTTTGTATGAACAATCATTTTTTTTCTATCATACTCTATAGAAGTTTCAATTGCTTTGTGAACTGACATGAAATGCATCATTAAAGCCCTGGAAAGCACCTTATGTTTAATTATTTAGACATGTCAGAAGATTAGGCCTCTTAAGACAGAAGTTCTTTTCAAATAATATAGTTTTAATTTGCATCTATTTTCTCCTACCATGATTTCTTTCTATTGTCAGGTTTTGGAGGTTTTTTCAGTCTTATTTTTATACTGTTCTGCATTATTATTAAATTCACAGTGGGTCTTAAAAAGTCCTTGCAATGAAATATATATTTGACGGCACTTAATGTAAACTCTCAAAAGAAATTTGGTCTTTTCTCACATACATCATAGTCTTTTCCTCTCCTCAGTGGAAAATTAATTCTTAAATAGTTTCACATTCTCAGTGATATAAAAGTGTCTTACTCTTTCAAAAACTGGAATGAATCATAGCACTTTGCTGAAATTCTTTCATTTACCAATAATACATAACGATCACATATTCACTGGAGTGGGCTGGAAATCATCTGACAGTTTCCTCATTTCTTGTGAAAATGTTAATTCATCAGACAGAAATAGTTAATGGTGATGAGTCTATTTTATTGACTGTTGACTTAAACAATTTTGGAATGACTTTCACATTTCCAAAGCAAACAAAGCTTCGTACTCTGTTTCAAAATAGCGTTTTATTAAGCAATTTTAGGAAATTTTAGGGGAAGGGCAAAGGAAACTACTCAAAACTTTAGGATTCAAAAACCAGTATTTTGAAATTGCTGGATATATTATGACCTGATCTTAACTGATTTCATCTGGTCACTTCATGAAAAAAGAAGTTGAAATGGCATTTTTTTTTTAGATTCATGATGAAATAGTGTTCGTAATTTAAGCAATTTCCATGGAATGAGCAGAGCATTTCCAGAAAACTCTATCAAATCAAAAACATAAGCAATAAAAATAATTTATTTGAAAAAATTATTCTTCAGATACTGTTTTACCTGATCTTGATTGAAGACTTAGTTCTTATGTGTAGTGCCTTGGACACTTGGACACTTGTTCAGTTTATCTGTGTCTCCCTGGTTTTATACAAAATATTTTGAAAGGTTTGGTCATGTCCTGAATCTTTTAGAAATCTTGTTAATTTTTGCAGCATGACAGTGATTTTCCCCACCTGATATCTGTATCTGATGCTGAGCATATTAATTTATATTGAGAAGCAGTCAAATTGGGCAGTATGTTGGGAGAGTCAGCAGTCTAGATATTCCCACCCAAACAGGTTGTACGAGGCTGGATCTCTGAAAGAGATTTAGGGGCATGTTTTCATTGCACCATAATTCTGAGCTAAGAAATAGACAGTCATCTGTTCCTAAAGCATAAAGCACTCCCATGAAGGGATGGACCTGCAGCATGTGGATGTAGCTGCACTGGTTCTAACTCCTGTTCCAGTACGAAGATTCCCAGGGCTTGATTTCAGTCCATTTACCTGATTGCTTTATTGATTTCAAGCTGCCTGTCTACATAAATATTCAGTATTACAAGTAAAATATTAGGCCAATGCCACAAAAATAGGAAAAAGAATTCCTACAAAGTTCAGCTTTCACTTCTGTTTTGGCTTTTTTCATTGCTGTTTTTACCTTTGGAAACTAAAAACCTGGTTATATTCTGGAGATTGGCAAAATTGTGCCATTGGCCGATTGCACTTGCTCTTTCAAAATGTGCTACAGAAAGACTTCAGATTTAATATTCTGTATCTACATATTATATTCAATGAAAACTTACTTTACAGCAGTTTTATTTACTATGACAGTCTGTGACTTTTGCAGAGGCAGACTAGTGGAAACTTGCTCAAGAAAAATGTAATAAGCACGATAAAGAAAAGTAACATGACGAATAGTAATACAGATATTTATAGATCCTTTCAGCAAGTAATTCTAAGCATTGTTACTGTGGCAGGTAGGAAGGCTACGCTTCCTGATCTGTGACTGGAGTTTTCCCTGACACAGAAAGTGAATGACATTTTCAGTCTCATTTACTATAATATTTTAGTCTTTAGTTCATGCTGAGGGGAAAGACTGAAATGCTTGAAAATTGTCCAGGCAACCCCAGAGATATATAAGAATAGCCATCACCTGGGGAGTTTCTTATTTCCTTTACATTTCTGACACAAGATCCAGAAGTTGCATAGTACAACCTTGCCATTCCCTCAATTCCCTATTCCCTTCTTACAAGAGAAAATCCACTATATTTTTGTCCTTTTGGGGAAATCACTTCCATTCCTATCATTGCTTCTGCTGCTCCCCACTCTCCCTACATCCTGGCCAGCTTCTTTCTGGAGGCAAATCCAGTCATAACCTCCTCTTCATACCTTCTGTGGTGCCTTGCTTACACTATTGCCACTGCTTTTGCTACAGGGTCTCAGTAGAAATTATCCCTGAAATTTGTCCATTCCATTCCCTCTTTCCAGTTCACTGAAAGGAATGTGAAGATCTGTGGGAATTATCCTAGGCAACTACAGCAGGACTGAACTAGCAGTAAATACACCAAGGACAAGATTAAGTATTGTAGGAGCTGTATCCAGACTACAACCTGCTGTTTAGCACATTTTTACAACATGTCATAATAGTGAAAATTATGTTTCCCTTCTCATTTATTGTGACTATTTCTGTTCCTACTATCAGAAAAATTCTTAAGAATTAACTTTGAAGCATAATATTACAACACACTATATATTTATCATTGGCACATTCAGATTTGAGATCTGTTCTTAACATTCTGGTGAATCTTATTTAAGAAACACCCCAAGTAAATGAAAGTAATATTCTTGGACCAGTCACTAAATTTGTCACTACTTGAAATCCCAGTTGGCATATTATCTTACTCTAGGTTGAAGAGATGAAGTATGCAGGGAAAAGATGATTTAGAAACATTAGAGGATATAATATATACTTAGAGAATATGAAATTATTCTGATGCTTATTTATCAAAAAGTACTGCTAGGTAATTCACAGTACTAGAGGTCTAAGTTTTGTTGTGTTCATTACTTGATAGGGGGCTGGTACATTTCAGTGAACCTCCCTGCAGTGATATCTCAGAGTTGACAGGGTATTAGTATGTTAGATTTAGTGACATGAAAAGTTGAATTAATCAAGAATTGAAGAATTATTATACAATTAGTGCTAGTTAACATGAGAGTGTCTTCTTTTCTTCTTTAAATAAGACCTGTCAAACAAATATGATATACTTTTTTCATAAGATTCCAGTTTGGTTGATAAAGATAACCACAGAGATGTAACAGGCCTAGACTTTTAAGAGTGTTTGTGTTAATATTACATGACATGCTGTCTGAAAAACTAGCAATATACAGTATCAATAGAACACATTAAATAGGTTAAATGTCGGTTAATAGATGGTTTTTAAAGAGTAACTGTCAGTGGAGAATCATTGTCAAATGAGGATTTTTGCACTGGGATTTCACATAGACTCAATGCCACTCAACATTTTAACCAATGATCTGGAAGTAAATGTAAAATCACTGCTGATAAAATTTACAGGTAACATGAAAATGATAAACATTTAGTACTGAGGACAGGCAGCCACAATGAGTCATTTAGGTAAACTGGGGCAACTCAACCAGAATATATTTTAATACAACCAAATATAAAATAATATGCTAATTAATAATGAATACAAGCTGCATCTGAAGAAGATACACTTAGGTTCTGAAAAACTGTGGCAATGGAAAAACATTTAGATTTTATGGTGGAATCAATGTGGGACCTGAATCTAACTATAAGACTTAATACTTAGATACCTATATGGAAAGAATTATGAATAGGAGTAGGGAGGGGATGTTACCCCTGTATATGGCATTTTAAGACTCTATTTGAATACTCTGTCTAGGACGATGTCACATTTTTAGAAGATCTTGAAATATTAAAGAGGATACAGTGAAGATTATCTAACCAGAGAAAATTCTGTAGAAGAGAAGGACTTTAAATTTTTGTCTGTTTAGTTTATCAGAAAGAACATTGAATAGTAACTTGATTACAGGGTGCAAACCAGAAATTTAAGATTTCTTAACTTAGCTGTTACAAGTACAATAAGAACCAGTAGCTGGAAGCTGAAACCAGACATGTAAAGTAGAAAGAAAGTAATGAGGATAAAAAACACTTAACTCATTGGAAAAGTCACAAGAGCGGTGGAGTTTTCATCCCTTGGTTTTCACATTGAAGTGTGATGAGAAGGTTATTCAATGTCATCTAACGTCAATGATAGTAGATTTCTTTCCAAATTAAATATGAGTGTCATTATGTATTCATCTCATACAAATAATAAATTTCAACATGATTCTGTTCTTAAATGTAAGTAAATTCCTGATGAGTTAAACACTGGAGACAAAACCCAGAAATATGGTTGGCGTCTTAAACCTGAGACCGACAACCTCTCTGTCACTTTAATTCCCCTTTTCTAGAATAGAAATAATATCTAACGGAATAGTTGTATTAGATATACATTTAAATATTTATGAATTGCTCCATCTTAGATACGACAATCAGAGATACAAAATCTGTAAGTTGGGAATTTCAATTGAAAAAATGGTTTGTTAATCAAAAGAGGGCCTGCCAGCCTGGAACTGAGGTGTCCAGAAGAAAAATCTGATTTGCTTTGACATTTGTAGGAAAATAAGTTTTTTATTAGCTTAATAAACTTTGCAATAAGGAAGCCTTGAATTGAATAACAGTGTAGATCTATAATGAGATAATTCAAAAAGGTTGTGTCAGGTGCATGTAGGTGTACATATTCTAAAACTTATTTATCCTGTCCTGCTTCCCTGTCTTCTTAATTTGCTCTAGCAAATATATAAGCTTGAAAGCTTATATGAAACACTGAGATAGCTGAACCTCTGAATCTGATTTTCAAAACTTTCCATCTCAGATCAGCATGGAGTAACTGGAAGAAGAGCTGCTTGCTTACATTACATTTCACAGAAGGTAGGATTATTAGCTTGTTACTTAGGTAAGCACCGAATCCAAAGAAATCTTTATAAAGAAGAAGAACAAGCTGCTACCAACAAGAACAAACTGCTGTTTCTTAGCTGCTGCCTGCGTAGTGCAGGAGCTCAGCAAGGAAGAGAGGGAGAAGAACTTAGGCTGAGCCAGATGGAGCTCTCCTGAGAAGTGTCTGATGGCTTTCTGAAGGAGTTTTGCAGATCCTTTTTCACTCTGGTCACTTTTGGTCCATCTAGGGTGTTAAAGCCACTCTCTCTACATCATATCTTTCTCAGAATTTGCACTGTTATTACTAGTTTAGAGAAAGAGGCTTCTCAGCAGGTTCAGATGAAGTTGCTCCACTTGGTATAAAAAGCTCAAATATTCACTGAAGCAAGGATGCTAACAGGCTTTTGAATCATAGACTTTATCTCTCCAAATGTTTTTCCAGTCCCTGCTAACTTTTAGACATTTTACAGAAAGTAAAAAGAGTTTAGTAGAAAATTCTGAAGAAGAGTCAGAGAAGATCCAAAATGTGGTTGCAAGCTGGGGATAAGATTTTCTGCCAAGAACAGAAGGAACTGGGGTCACTTCCTTCCAGGTGAAGTGTGTGAAAATTGTTTTCAGCGTTGTGGGAGTGGAGAAAGAAAAACACACAAGATAGGAGAAATGCTTCCATCTTGCTGTGTTTTCTCTGAGGAAGGATATACCTGGCATAATCTTCTATTTCTGTGATGGACTTCATGGATAGGAATGCCAAATATAAGGAAGAGTTTTAAAGTTAGTTACCTTACCTCCTGATCTCAGCATATGCAGGACTTTGTTGTGTGTATTAGTTCTCAGTTGCACAGCCCTTCCCTGAATGATGTGGAAGTCAGGCAACTAGCGCAGAGCTTTTGATTCTCCTACATAACAGGACACCTTAAAAATTAAGCCCGGTGTTGTGACATCCAAGTACTTTGGGGAATTTTCCACTAAAATCTCACATTGTACTTAAAGGTGCCACAATTATTTGTTAGCAAGAGATAGGCAGCAATGAATAGCAAACATTTATCTTCTAATTCTAGGAATGAAAAGAGAGAGAGAAAAAAAGAGAAGACTGTCAGGCCGAAATCATAGACAGAGTTGCAGCAACAAGGACCCCCCTTGCTGAAGCCTGGGCTTGAACCAGGGACCTTTAGATGTTCAGTCTAATGCTCTTCTAGCTGAGCTATTTCAGCCCCCCAACACAGAATCAGTAAGGTTGGAAGGGACCTCTGGAGATCATCTAGTCCAACCCTGTTGCGTAGCAGGGAAACAAGTGGCCCATACAGGGACTGAACCCACGACCTTGGTATTATTAGCACCATGCTCTAACCGACTGAGTAGAAGTTTAATTTTTAAAGCTCACAAATGTCAGAGCCCTGAATACAACAGACACATTTCTATCACCACTCTTCTAAAGTAAATCACAGGAATCAGGGAATCTGTTGTTGCTGTCCTCTCCCTGTTCTTCTGTTGCCTCAATGTTCCTCTCATCTTGAGAGGCATAGTGACAGCATTAGAGAATCATCAGAGAAACAGCGGCAAAGGCTGCGGCAGACAAGTTATGAAGTATAAGAGAAAGCTTAAAATCTCCCTCCTTTTTTGAGGGTAGAAAAAATGAGTGTCATATACGCAGGAAAATATAGTATTTCAATTTTATAGCTACTAATGGAAACAGGTGAATGTACACATTCATCCACTTTTCAGACCTCCCACTGTTGATGATTTTTTTACTATAGGATTCTAGGCAACAGCATTTACAAATATTTGTAATGTCAATTTTTAGAAGTAAGCACCAATTAGATACTAAAGGTATCTGCCCACTTCTTTTCACTCAGCAAATAATTTTAGTAAATAACAACAGATGAGCAAGTGAAATGCAGCCGAGATCCAGAATATTCACTGCTTAGTGACAAGTGAAGGAGTGCTCTCTCATCATTTCAGATTGAGCTGGCAGTGAAAGCCATAAGGTTTGCACCTGTCACCACTGAACTGAGATTAGTTACTCAGCATGTGAAAGCAGGCCTGTGTAGGATGCTGTTTCACACCCGACAATCTGAATACATGCTCTATTTAGAAAATATAAAGTTTCTGTTGTCATTAACCATTGGATCTAATCCCTTATATTTTCCCTCCTAAGGAGGACTTTTACATGGCAGTCCTTTATACTTTGTCACATACGCATATGTTTTACACAAAGTGTATTTCCTTTCGACCCATTAAGATACAGCAGCATAAGATGTTCATTTTCTTCCAGGTTTTCTAGGCCTCTAAAAGGAATTTCGTAACAGGATCCAGCATCAGGCCTCACATAACTACAACTATCAGGCTTTTCATTCTCTGTGCCTAGAATTTGTGAAACAACAAAATGACTCTTAATAGTGCTGGAGTACATTACTTTATGAAAAGCAGCTTTAACTGTTTCAGTGCCTAACAGTTTCCACATAATATTTTACTCTCATGAGAAAAGATAAATCTTGTCTCTTCTCCTTGTCAGCTTCAGTCAGTTAGATTATATATAATTATTATATAATTACAGATATGCTGTCTTCTTTTGAAAGATAATCATAAGTGTAATTTTTAAAAGCTGCAGGTATTTAGGTTAAACAAGCTGGCAGGTCAAGTGTTCAGAGCACCTCCAGAAATTATCACCCATATATGATGATCATTCTCATTAGCCTTTAATATGACAGCTGTAACTCCAGAGATGGGAAAGGAAGATGTCTTTGCTCAAAGATCTTTATTAACATGTCACAAAAAAAATAGAAAAAGAGTTTTTGATTAGAGTTTATCTAGTATGGCTCTTGCAGCTATTTAGGACTACACTATTTACATTCCTTCACTGAGAAGTATCACAAAGAAGCTTATTGGGTTTAAAAGTGCTAGTCATTATGTCTGGCACTTCATTAACAGATACGTGATGGGCAGGAGTTAGGCATCTCTACGAAAGCTGCCATAATGTCTGATTCTAAGATGCCAGACTCTGGCTGAGAATCCAAAACTGAGACTTTGGTACTAAACCCCCAGTGTTAGTAACTTTGGTTTCTTCCATGTTGTGCAGAGATAATTAAGTTTGTTAGTATGTATAAATTCTCCCTCCATGGATATTTAGTCACTTCTCTTACACAGTCTTTCAGTCCCAAAGCCAGTGTCAGGCTTTGGGACTTTGTTCTAAGTTTGCGCATAGAACAAAAAAGACAGGAACAGAGCTGAGCTTTTACTATTCATTTTTGTACTTCTTGAGATTTCTAGCTGACTGCTACCAATTCAGTAAGTTCTTTAAGCAATTCCCTGAGCAACCTATCCCTATTGGTGATGTATGTTTATATATCATCTGATTTTCCTACAGTTCTTCATAAAAGCACTTGCCCCAGCAGGATTGTCAGAATCTGAATGGCCTCCTCCCAGCCCTTTTTATTTTGCTTGTACTTCATGCACAATAGACTTCTCTTTGCATCATGCTTGATATTTCTTTAAACCCTTCTCTTTGAAAGGACCTGATTCATTTTTAAATATTACTCTTTCTTTTTTTTTTTTTTTTCAGAGTGCTATGTGTTTTGATTTTTTAAAGACACCAACAGGTTCTGCAAATGAGGTTAAAAATTACTGACAATGCAAGACTACTCAGCCCTTATTGGGAACAAAAGAACCCAGAAGCTATCCTTCTGCAGTTCTATGAAACTTTATCATCAGGAAACTACTTGAATAAAACACATGAACAAAAAGATAGAGTAGATCCAGAACAAAACTACCGCCCCCCTATATTTTAGCAGCTGCTACCACCTGTACCTACCTCATTCTAATTCAATACCTCTACCACCGAGTTGTTGAAAGGGTGGATAACTTGATACTGTCTCAGTCTGCAGGAAAGAAGGAGTAGTGTCTCTAGCCCAAACACAGAGCCTGATATGGGAGAAAGGATTATTATTATTAGTGCCAGAGGATAAGTCATTTTTCTCTGAAACTCTGTGGATCCTCTAATAAATCTGGCTTTGATATCGGCAAGCAGTCAAATAAAAAACACAAACACCTGTGCACCAGATATGTGCAGCTGTATGTGTCTAACTCCAGATCCATTGCATTTTCCTATTCTAATCCTTTCTGCATCACAAAGAGAGCTATTGCAGAGGATCTCATTACAACCCAGATGACCCCTCACAGTTAAAGCACAGTTCAAGCTGTCTAGGTTCTTATATCTATTATTTGCATTGAGGTGAAGCAGCAGAGCGCTGAGTGCAAATTCTTTGTAACAGGAATGAAAAAGGATCTACCTGTCCTAAAAAGATATGTGTTCACACTAGGTCAATCACCACTGTGACTCTGCAGCACATGAAGACATTAGACCTTCTACTGTAGACAGAGCTGTAACTGTGAGGCTTGATCAAGCCTTTTGTCTCTATACTTTGACTTGCACCTACCCAGCCTTTTGCTCTTATCAGAAAGAAAACAGAGATCCTACCCTACAGTGCAAGGTGAAGCTGTGATTTAACCATGTCCTAGAATAGCATATTTTATTTTCTAACACAATATCCCCAAAAATTGCTTTTGCACTAAGGATGAAGTCTGAAAAGGGAGCTGAAAAGAGTATGTGAAAAGCTGTGGCTATCTGGATTTGGAGATGAGGGAAATTATGGGGTGCTGGTAAAATAATATTATATTATATATTATATAATGTTGTATAATTATATTGGACAAGAGCAATCAGTTAACACTATGTTACAAACACTACTGATTACAGTTCATGCATTGAGACTAATGACAGTAGGAAACAAAAAGTGATATGCAGTAATGAAAAGACAGTTGTGGTTCAACTAATGGGCAGGTCAGATCAACACCAGATTCAAGGAGAGATTTAGGATTCAGGTAAATTTTAATCATTCAGACCCAAACCTGAAGTCTAAACACCAGCTGGGTAATTGCCTAGTTTTCTTGAAAAGCTCAAACAGTAGATGGAAAGAAGATAGCAATGGGACAGCAGGAATGCCTGAATAGACAGCTAGTTGTATAACGCTTATATTGCCCACCTGATCATACAGGTAACCTGGAGGGCTGCTGCCATGACTTCCCTTCCAGAGATTTTGGGTAGTCTGCAGCAATGCCAATGGGCTTGCACCTAATTTTAGGCAAAAGGATTCCAATCAGAATGTCATCTCCAGAATAACAGCACAAGCCTGGATAGTGTTTTGTCAAGTGAGTATAAGCTGTTCGTCACAGAGATCTGGCCAGACACTTAGTTGTTTCAAGTGGCTGACACTGATAATTTTTCTAAGTATTTGCACCAAGTGAAAAGCTGGACATCATCTTACACTGTCTACCTAGAAAATCATGGGTAATTTTGTCTGTGTGTGTATATAATTTGTTTTTATTTTGTGTAGTTTGTGTAGTTTGTGTATATGACAGAGATTATACACAGTCATAGAAATTATATGTAAAATACAAGCCAAATGAAAAGGTAATCCATAGTTTTAGAAAGCTCGATAGTGTATGAAAAAGCTTAATAAAGTATGAAAATACAACTAGTAAACATATGCACAGACACAAAAATACATATGTATATACATAGACATATATACAGATACATTCATAAATTTGTTTAAACTTTCTGCATCTCTATAATCTTTAAAAACAAGTGTGAAGGAAAACTAAAGAAATAAACAAATTAGACTGAGTACAGGATTGCAAAACATAATACTGTTTGGAGGTTACACCTTAGGGACTTACCTGGTTTAGAATCCCTTTTTGTGATTCCTGCCACACTTACGATTGGATCCTGTAAGAAACTTGGCACCTTACACGATAATTTAGTAAGTTGATACACTAATCATATTTCTCTCCTCCTTGACAGAGAGCTCTACCCTGAGGCAAAACCCTTTTTCATTCACTATTTCAAGTTCACAAAGCTTTAATTGCCTTTAGACCAGCCAGAAAAATAAATAAGCAGAAAGAATTCCACCTCCAATTCCTTCTGTGAGCTTTTTAACTCCTTCTAGAAACTAGTATCAAATTCATGCAAAGGAATAAGAAGCCTCAGCATACAATAAGTATGCTGCACGTCTGCAAGTGGCTGATGGATTTCCTGATGTCAATTTAGAGGTGTCAAGGAACTTGGAAGAGGAATTAAGCTTTTTTTTTTTTTTTTTTTTTTTTTTTTTTTAAGGATTAAATGGAATAGTAGAAAGCACCAGAAAGAAGACACAGTTTACTGAGCAAATAATTCTTAGAGAATCTCTCTGCGTGGGAGTCTGTATCAGGGTTCTTAGATGACAGATGTCATCCAAGAATAACAAACCAACCCTCCAAAATCATGAGGAAAATGTTTATAGAATGTTGGTCTGTTTTAGGCAGTTAACCAGTCATTAAATGGGGGAGGTGAATACTGAGAAATCAACAGTAGGGTCTATTTTCCTTTTCTTTACACATGCACTAAATTTTATAGACGTGGCATTATTTGTATGGTACAATGCTAAGATTTTCATTAAATAAACTATCAATGATGATGTTTTAGTGAATAAATCATTTGTTGGAAAGCAGGCTGCTTACACTGGGAAGTAAGGATGAATACCTGAAAATGAATAGCTTGGGTGGACAATTGGCTCAAATAAGGAGGCAAAACAAGGCTTGTTTCTCAATCCAAGACATTATTTCAATATTTTCTCCTCCCTGCTTTTATTTATTAGCATCAGCAATACTAAGGAATTATATAATGTACATGAGCAACATGAAAGCCTTCAGCAGCACACGTGCAAGTGTCTGGCTGAAGACAAGTGGCACTTCTTGAAATGGCTGCCAAGGAAAACAAGTACATGGTGAATCACCCATTTGCACAGGCTAGGAATAAAAACACCGGGCAGCATTCCAAGCTGCCAGCACTGCCACACACCCCTCCAAGCCAAATAGCATCAGGAAACACACAGCAGTATATAGTGAAAGTTTTGAGAAAAGCTACACTGGACTCCATCTGTTTCAGGAACTGCACTTAAATTGTGATTTAGCCCAAGCGTCAAAGCCTCGGATTTACTGTTCCAGTTAAAGATGCTAACGCACTCCACATAAACAATGAGTTCATTAGTCATGCTATTTAAAGGCACTGATGGATGACCTCATGCACGACAATCTGATCCTGACAGCATGGAGAACAGCGAGGTTTTGAAAAAGTTGGAAAAATCTATAGACATTCTAAGATAGATGGAAGGATGTTACAGTTTAGCACCTTCATGCGGATTTATTTCAAAGGCTTTTTCTTAATGGGATAAATAATGAATTTATCTGTTGTTACTTTATATGATGTTATTCTTCTTTAAAAATATTGATGTTACTTTTTAATATAGAAAATATTGATGTTATTCATTAATATTTCAATTCAACAGTAGTTCACTAAATTAAAAAATTCTCAACTTTTTTTTGTTCCCTGTAGAGAAAAAGAATTCGGGAGCTTTGTACAGGATTCATAGATCTCAACAATTTTGAAGTATTAAGATCATGCGAGTTTGGGCTTCACCTGCTTTGAAACACAGGGAAAAGTTATGTTGTATAAAGCAGTAAACAATCTACCTCCTATCGGTGTAACAGACTCAGAAGGCCTGTCAAAGGTACCAAGTACCAGAAATCCCATTAAAGTCATTTGGATTTTTTGAATATTCTGCATATTGACACCAGTTCAATTAACGAACTGATTCTGGTCAGCTTTCTGAATGAGAATCTGAGATGTAAGTAGAAACAGGGCTTGTTACATTGATACAGAAGCCCCTTCTACAAGGAAGGACATTGGACTAAAAAAGTTTATTTTTTATAGTTTCGTTCTTTGTTGCCATTTCCACAGCAACAATGAATTTGTGGAGAAGTCCCTCCTTCTTTCAGTAGATACTTAATTTGAAAATTTTATTTTTCAATAGGACCATGAAAAACATTTTTGCATGCAAAGGGCTTGTTACATTGATACAGAAGCCCCTTCTACAAGGAAGGACATTGGACTAAAAAAGTTTATTTTTTATAGTTTCGTTCTTTGTTGCCATTTCCACAGCAACAATGAATTTGTGGAGAAGTCCCTCCTTCTTTCAGTAGATACTTAATTTGAAAATTTTATTTTTCAATAGGACCATGAAAAACATTTTTGCATGCAAAGGGGTAAACAAGAAAACCCCAGGCACACAATAAAAGCCCTAAAGATCATAAGCCTGCCTCCTAAACTGAGATACTTTAAAACATAATGCAGTCTGTATTTCTTTTAAGTGCTATCTGCATTTTTAAATCATTATGAAGGAGGTAGCTGGGTCACATTTTTCAAGCTTCTTATCACAAGGACATCAGCTACAAACTTATTCTAAGAGAAAAAAAATCAAGACTCTTGACCATCCCTGTAATTCACAGAGCTGATGCTAACTACCAAACAGCATTCAGTAAACTGGGTAACATTACAAATATTTTAAAAAAATCTCCACAGACCATTACGCCAAGATCACAGGTGATTTTGATTTTGTTCCTGATAGACAAAAACACCATGCTCCAGATTTCACTAAAATCAAAACAACCAGAACTAGAAGGAACTTATCTCAATGATAGTAGGTTTTGCCTCCAAAGTGTGCCAAAAATTTGTGCCAGGAATTCATTCTTTTCTCACCACTAGATACTATACCTTGCTCACAGTATTAATTGTGTTTGCAGCATCAGTTAGGCACTGCACCATGCACAAAGTACAAGTATCAGCTGAGTCAGTGAACATGTTACTATATCATTTGAGCTATAACTTCTTCTTCTTAAATTTGTTTTTTTTCAAAAAATGCATAGATAGGATACAAAAGCAGGGATTTAAGTATTTTGGAGATACACATAAAGGCAGAAGCTTCTCAGCAAGAAAGAACAAATTCTAAAACATAAATCTCTACATGCATATAGATTTAAATGATTTGACTTCAGTGTTGGCTTCAGAATTGGGTATATGTAGCAGAAAAGTTGAGCATTTAGAGCTCTAAGCAGGAAATAGTAAAGGATCTGAAAAAAAACAAACAAACTTACATTGCTGTAATGAGTGAGCAAGCTTCATTTAAAGACTCAGTGTGTGTCTCCACTGCCATACAAAGTAGTTCCTTTGTTTATTCCTTAGCTCTGGTGCTCAGCTGGCCAGATTTCACACACTCTATTTCATCCTTAGGTTCTCTTTTCATCTTGTTGAGGCAAACGCTTAGTGAGAGTCTGAAGTAGTTTGATCTTGGGATTTCATACAATAAGTACTAAATACAAAACTGCATTAGGTTTGACCACACCCATTCTCACAGCTTTTATCCTCAAATACCCCAAAGCTTCTTCAAGTCATGCTGCAAAATACACATTACTTCAGTGGTCTGTTGCAAATACATCATTGTAACAGGCTTTATCATGTCTTGCCATATTGTTTTAGCCAGTTTAAACTGAAAAACTAGACATGCTTGCTCATGAATGTGCAGGTCTTGAAGTCACAGAGGCTACATGTGGAGACCCTCATAGCAGACCCACGTCAGCTGCTGTTCAGTATGGATCTGGCCAATGCACACTAGAGTTCTGGCTAACCCTGAGGAGAGTAAATACAAACCACCCTGAATGCTTGTCTTGGAGGCTAGATATCATTTTCTGGGAAGGATACCTCAATGCATGTACAGCCAAAGTTATCATATAACGAAAAATGAAGGTCTGGAAACATGGTGCTTCTTTGCAAAATCGATTGCTGTGTAGCTCACAGATTCTTACCTGCATGCTCTCTCTTCCTGCAGGGAACCCCATGCAAATGTGACATTGTTTGCATTTATGTGCATTTACAGTTTTAGGGTTTTCAATTACGCCTATCCTGCAGGAATGGACTGTTTTTATTACAGCAATGTAGTGACAGTTAATGGAATTCTTTTGAACGCCAGTACTGCATGTTTGTACTTTTCATTAAAAGGTATTGTTCTAATTACAATGTAATGAAATTCTCATTTCAGTAAAAATTGCTATTATATTTTAACAACTCAGTTGGACTATATTTGACTCTTCCCATTTCATTGTGGTCAAATGTTCCCTATTCACCCACATGGAGTCTGCAGCCAAATCATTAAATTAAAATTACTATATTCCTCTTTCATAACCTAAGGTAAAAAGTAATTACTAATCAGTGCATGATTCTCAGTAAGAGGCATGGTATTCAACAAAATAATCAGTGTCAGTTCAACAGCAGAATCATAAAGACTGTTTAATGTCTTTGAACTAAAATCACTCTAAAAAAAGAACAATATGGTTAAGACTAGAACTGAAAAAAACATAAACTAACTACTGTGTATGTTGCAAACCTGCTATTTAACATTGGACAAGCTTTTAAATTTCCTGAACCTCTGGTCTATATTATAATATATTGTCTGTTGTATTCTAAGTATGAAATGCTTAAATTTGATACTTTTAAATGTTTTTTACTTTCTTTTTTTTTTACTTTCTGCCATGAAGGAGTTAACATTGCAAAGGCAAATATTTCATGAAAGAGAATAAATGACATTATTTGTGTAAAACTATTCTTATTAATCCAAACAATTTACATTAAATTATGACATTTAGTTTTATGATCATTTGCAATTCCATATTCTACAAAGAACTGAATTTCATCTTAAATTTTATTCTGAGTCTGAACTTCAAAGAGCACCCCTCTTTAGAACAGAAGCAGACAAGATATCTTGCTTATCTACTGGCCAGTACCTAAGCCCTGAATAATTTTTCTCAGAAATTAAGAGCAAACTGAAAAAAACAGTCAATATTTTGTCATATTAGAATTACTACATTTGCCCACCAAGTCCTACACAGATGGAGATAAAAGCTCCTCCAAGAGCAAAAAGCACATCTTTTTTTCTATTGCTACAAAATATTGATGAAGTGCTCTATTGAGGTAGAGATCTCATTAATTATTTGATTTACAGAAAAAGAAGACAGAGGGAAATGAGTGCCCTGGCTAATGCCATGATGTACCATCTTGAGACTTAAGATCTTTTTAATGTATTCGGCAGTGATGCAGCTGAAAGAGGAAAGAGGGAGTTGAATGGATCCATTAATTTAATTGAAGCAAGCTCTGACAAGAGATAAAACATCTCAGGCCCTGCATCTCTTCAGCCTGCATCAGCACTATAGTAAACAGTCAGTGATCCACAGACCAGAAAAAAAAATAAAATAAAAAAAGATAAAGGTATACATAGATTCTAGAGACCTCAAGGCCAGGGAACAGCTACAGAGGCAGAGGTGAATAGACTCTGAAGAGGCCCTTCCTTCATACAACACCACAAAAGTATTCAGCATCTACTGTACTTGTTCCATTGTAAAACCATGAACAAGATTGGCTTTAAGTAGAATTCAGACTTTTTACAAAAAAAAGTTACATTTGTTCATTTTTTCAAGCTAGAGAGAAATGAACTCTGTCTGACCACTTCTTCACAAAGATCAAGGGGAAAAGTAGATTTCTACTGATCTTTGAAGAAACTCTAATACTATTGCTGTCTTTCACTTGTCTTGCCTCTGCTCCCCCAATGGCTGCCGGAAACTTGTCTTAGAACCAAGAGAATGGTACCACTTCTAAATATATGGGTTTTTTTCCAGTGGTCAGTATGAACATCCTCAGCTAATGTTGCAGTTTTCATTAATGGTACATCACCAGGACATTTTACCAATAATATCAAATACATGGGTTCATTGCTTTCTATTACTTTAGAAATTACAAGAATATTAGATCAGAGGTTTCCACATTAACTCCTCCTGATTGCAGTGTAAACATACCTAAATTTCTTTAGAAAATGGAAGGACGTTCTAGGAAAGGGACACAGTGTGAAGTTACCATCCTGAGTATTTCTAAGTCTTCTTCTCTCCTCAGCAATCTTTCTGCAAGCCTAGGTAAACTGAAGGACAGTAGTTTATTAACGTCACAGAGTAACAGGATTCGTACAAACACATAGAGAAGCTTCACTTTGTTAAAATAAAATGCATGCCAAGAACAATTGCCAAGAGTTCATGTTTTGCTCTATCCATTAAAGCTCAATGAATTCACAGTAAATCAAAAACATTTCTTTGCTGGCTTCTCATAGTCATGTTTACGATCAATAATTTGAAATAATTCTTTAAGAAAAAAAAAGAAAAAAGAAAAGATTTCAATAAGTAAAAAAATGAATAGAATTCTTTAAAATAGGAGGGACAAATCATGTATCTGGGGACAGAGTACAATAAACAGTTCTAGCAAGATTTTCATAACTCAGATATTGTTTTGGAAGCCATACAGACATTAATTTTTATATCTGGAATTGGCCAATGGATATCCCAGAGTAGAATGCCTGAGTGCCATTTTAATATCTTCACATCTACTTTTACAGTAGCTAAAATTCTAATTATATTAAGCAATCTGAGAGTATAACTCCGGAGTGAAAAAAATAGTGTCTAGCCTTATATCCCTGTCTTTAACTAACTGGGCAAATCAGACGTCCTATTTCCCATCCAACTTTAAACTTTCTATTATAATTCTGATTTTTCAGTGGCTTTTATAAATTCATTTATATTTATATATTTTACACTTTCTAGTAACATGATCTATATGGGTAGGATATCCCGTCTAGGATAAACAGGCAAGCAGAAAAAGACAACAGAGTAGTCAGAGTGAAATGTATGCTTGGACCAAGCACAGCATTCCAAGTGTGAGACTTTGACAATTCTGGCACTGGATTTCACTGTGGTATCAACAGGTAATTATTTAAAAGCTATGTTGCAACATAAGCTGAAGTTGTTTGTCTCTCGTTTATCTTTAAGACATTGAAAATTACAAAATTCAATATATCTAATATAATATTCACCTTAAATGTTAGCTGTATTGCTGGCATTTGACCAATAGTGCATTTAAATTGTTAAAAAAATGGTACAAGTGAAACGATCTCTGTCTCCTTAAAGGAAGTCATTTGAGCTGATTATACAGAGTGCAAGGATGCATTAATACATCACTGGATATGAAATGTGTACAATGTATCACATAATTCTTTATTTGGAGTTTATTAAACAAGCATTGACCTTCAGTCTTATCATATACAGAACTGTATCCTCATAGTTCGATAAAGCAGGTTGTCAAAGTAAATATTTACAGCAGCTAGTAAAATAAAATCAGGTTATTTTCACTAATGGTCTATAACAATCATTTATTTTTGAACAGCCATCGTCTTGCTGTCAAACCAAAGCCCTCTTTAGCTTTGGAGATTCCATTCAATGCAAGTCCGGGAAGGCAGGCTACTGATTCTTGGCAGTAACTTGTGGCTATTAAAACTGAATTTTCCAGGGTAGGCCTACCAGAAACTTTCATAATTTCATTTATAATGTCTCAGTTTTTCTGTCTGATTTAGAAGCCAGCAAGCAAACATGGCAAGCATGTTACCGAATCTGGAGGAATATCGGACTCTCTGGCCCAAGCCAGAAGTGCCTGCAGTTTCCCTTTGTCATCAGTATGAGTAGCAACATCAGAATAACCAATCTGTAGCATAACCAATCTCACGGGGAAAAAAAAAATACAAACTAATTATCGATTGCTAAGTATCACTGTGATTTTTTTTCTTGGGAGGAGCTCACATAACAATAGTATGAGTGACAAATACTGTTTTATGTAAGACTATTTATGTATATATAGTAAAAATCAATATTTCCTCTTACTCAAAAAATTCTCTTCTGTTCAAAATATCCTTTAAAAATCTCATGTTTGAGGCTATCTCATGTTTCAACGAGAAATAAAGAGCAAGATCTACACAAAGTCTGTAGTTTGGCACTGAAACAGTGGCAAACTGTTTCAGGAGATAGCAAATATGCTTGAAAACCACACCTGATGACTTCCTGCTGTTCCTCAATGTAAATGGGAAAGAAATGCTTTTAATCAGAGTGAATCTATGTTCACTCTGCATCAGTAAATATATTTCAGGCTGTGTAACAGCTTCCCTAACACATAGGAAAATAGTAATGCTAATTTCTGGGACAGCTCTTTAAAAGTCATTAGATATTAACTGGCTTTAGAGACAGTTCAAAACAGAAGTGATAAAATAGCTGGGGTTATTTGCACCACTCCTCTTTGGAGCACTAAATATCATCATGATCTATCCAGAGATCCATCCAAAAATTAGTGCTTTATTGGTCTGTTAATTTGCACAACAGAAAAAAATTTGACTGCTATAACAACAGTTTACTTAGGTGTTGTTATTCTAAAACATTTTGTAAAATAATTGAAATGACACAGCAAATATCAAGGTACTTGGAAAGTCCTGGATGTTTCGTTTTAGTAAAGTGGTATCTTTTCATGGCCAAGGCAATGAAAAGATTATCATTTATAGCCACAATAGTAATTTCCATGAGAGGATATCTTTTCATTTTTAACATATGCAGTAAAACAATGTAGTCAGTTAATCAGTTAATGTCTTCACAATTTTGTTAATTTTGGGGCTTTACATTTTCTGTTTGAGGCCATGTGGTTTTGTTAAATAGAATGTTACTCAACATTTGTGTATGCACTAAACAAGGGAGTTGAGAAAAACTCAATTAAAAATAAATAAATAGAATACAATACTTTGGCACAGATGTAATTCACTAGTACACTGGAATAGCAAATTGACATTTCCAGTTCCATTTCTTCCATTCAGTGGTTTAATAAAGAACCTTTTAGACTGCATCAGCTATACAGTAATGGAATAAAATATATAGCACCATGACAAAATCACCTGGTTTATAATAAAATCTATTCTCTTCTCTAATACCATGCAGATTTGGAAGGGAAAAAAGCTAGTTCTGTTTCTCACCACTGTTTTTCTACATTATCTTCATCTCAGTTTAACTCCTATTGCAACAAGTGCTCCCATTTTTCCTCTTCTGTCTCCCCTCTCACATTCTCTTTACAAAACAGAGTTAGAATGGATTTTTCACAGGTCAGCTCCATATAAAACATTCCTTCTTCTCCTCCAGCCCAGCTGGAGATTAAGGGAAGGGACTGATGGAAAACTGAAGCTGAAATTCTGTAGAGGGAAAGGTAAGATCGCCCCTAAAATGACTGCTTTTGGCAATTTATGAGAGGAGAAAAACAAAGGCCAAACAGTCATTTCATAATGCTTTCTGCCTCCCTGATCCTAAAGCAATGGGACATTATGCTGCAGACACAGTATGGACTTCAAAGTTCCTGCTTGCTCCCCACAGACCACTTGTAAAAAAGCTTACATTTCTGAGATGAAATGCTATGTCCTAGTAGTACAACTCATTTCTCTGTGGCTACGAAAGCATTCACGTACTGAAATAGCCCTTAACGCAGACAATAAATAGAAGTCAGCCCAGGTTATAACAATAAATAGCCATTCCTACTCTTTCTTTCATCAGGTTACAGTTTTTTGGGTTTTTTTTTTTTTTTTTTTTTTTTTTTGTTTTGTTTTGTTTTGTGAACAAAGGACAAAGTTTTCAACTGGTTGTGTACTAAAATGCTGGCACATGATTCTGAAGAACAAGGACTTGGAAATTTAGAAAACACATTTGGTACTAGTGGTTTAAAGACTAGATTATTTCAGGTAATATAAGTGTTGGGCTTACCTTTCATTGATATATACTACTTCTGGTTATAAAGGGTGTCTCTTTGGAAGGTTTGGAAGGTAAGATTCAAACGATTCCTGATTTGTCTATCTCCATGAGATTTTGTGAAGTATTTGACTATTGTCAATTAAAAAAAATTCCAAACTCTTTTCAGTTGTCCCGTGTGATAGGACAAGAGGCAATGGGCAGAAACTGAAGCACTGAAAGTTCTGCCTGAACGTGAGGAGGAATTTCTTCACTGTGAGAGTGACTAGCACTGGAACATGGTTGCCTAGGGAGGTTGCGGAGTCTCCTTCTCTGGAGATACTCAAGGCCCGCCCGGATGCAACCCTGTCTAACATGTTCTAGGTGACCCTGCTGAGCAGGGAGGTTGGACTAGACGATCTCCGGAGGTCCCTTCCAACCTTACTGATTCTATGATTCTACGAAAGGAAAATATTTGAAAAGGAGAACAGTGTAGCCTTCTGATAATGATTATGAGATTAAAGTTATGTAAAGATATGATAAAGCTGGTGGAGAAAATATCAGTGATTCTTTTTTGCCATGATCTCCTAATTACACAAAACATTTTAGGACTTGCTTATTTCCTTCTTCTTTGGTGTAGTTTAATTCCATTATAAACGTATTCAGTAAGAAGTATATTTTCCAGAAGTACAAAAGCAAACTGAAAATTTACTTGTATTTTGTAACAGGAATTTAAGTCATTTTCAACTCTTTCTGAATCTTTAAGATTCAAAGTTCTCTAAGAGACTTCTAGATGGCAAAAATACCTTCTACGGCAGTGACAGGACTGAAGAAGAATGGGGACTAAGAGGAGTGTGGGAGATCCTGGCAACAGGTCCAGCGATCTTCTAGGTCCAGGAGCTGCAATCTTCTAGGCAAATGAGAGGACATGGGATTTTGGGTGGATGAGAAGACTTCCTGGAGAGTAACATTAGGTGCTTTAGGCTTTGCAGGTATAGGTTTAATCTAAAAAAGCTAATATAAGCCTCTTCAGGCATAAGCTAATGCCTACTTCCTGTGCCTTAAGCCAGTTTTGTCCAAAGGATCAACCCATTTCCTGTCAGATAGTGTTATATCCCATTTTCATGAAGAGTGATCTAAGTGCCACTACTTCAAACTTACTGAAGAATGCAAGAATGCAGAAATACTCTTGTGTATGCAGCACTAGTACAGAATTATGTGCCCATTTATTTCTTCCTTCAGGAATTACTCTAGCTGAGAAGGATTACCCTCTCTACCATTCTCTTTACAGACCCTGGCTCTAGTCTCTCACAATCTCTATGCAGGAAGAGAAATTCTATGGATAAATACGGACTTACTTTATTGTGAAAATTCTACAAAAGGAGCTTCTAAATGCTTACTGATATTCTGACTAAAAATAACTAATCTGTTTTGGTGAATTTATTGTATTTGGTGGTTTTATTACACCAGAGAACAAACAAAACTTGACTACCAATCTAATTTATATTTGAAAATATGGAGCAAAACTCTTTTGTTTGGCATAAGTAAATATTCATTGTAATAGGACTTAACTTCAATTGTTCAAATGCAAGAAAATATCATGGTCATGATTTATATGCTGCTATACGAAAACGAATTACAGTATAAACTCATGGAGAAATTACACAATACCCGATGATCACAGTAACTCTTTGCTTATACATGCAGTAAGTGTCAGGCAATCAGATACCTTAAAATCAAGGATAAGAATAATGAACGTAAGTGGTTACCATTGGAACAGCTGACAAGTAGTAACTTCAGGCTGTATTTTATTCACTGTTAGCTTATTCACATGCATAGATTTGCTTTGTATGGGTGTGAAACTATTTATCTCTCAGCTTTCCTACTAATGTCACTGCTACAGAAAAAAAGAATAATGGTATACTTGTATATACTCAGAGGTATCTTGGAGTGTAATCAGTTCTCAGACCTGTTGCGAAGTCAAAAGGTGGCACAATACTAACTACTATGTGCAAAGCCAAACCTGTGACCACCTGAACTCAGGAAAATACATACAACTATCTCTGTGAGCACCTGGGATTAGAAATTCTTCTGTGTTTACTCTGCAGTCATCTCTGGATTATCCAAGAGCACTTTATTCAGTACATAGATAGTTCTTTAGTAAAGATTCATCTTTTTCCTTTGTCTCTGCTCTCATTATATGTCATAACTTCCCTCTCTGAAGGTAAGAAATACTAAATATATTATGCTCTTACAACCTAATTTGCATATATTTTGCCTTACCTGTATCTTTATTTAGCTTGCTCCACTTATGGTTATCCCAGATAACCAAGTGTGTCTTAGGGTTATTTGGATTTCAATTGTTAAGAGTCAAAGTGCTGTTTGAGTGACAAGCTTTAGCTGTGCAAAAGAACTTAGATTTTAGAAAGTTCTAACCAACACAAAATCAACCTTATTCCACTGCCTGAGGCTCAGCTCTCAGAATTACCAGTCACTTTTGAAAATGTACTCATTTTTCTTCAAATACCCTCCTAATTTGTCCTCCTTCACAGAACTGTGCATAGATATTCATGACTCTGTGTTAGGGATTTCTTCATGAATAAATGAGTTGGCATAGAGCACTGAGAGAACCACAGACTCAGCCCTGCTGTGGGTCCTTCTTCTTTTTTCTTTCTCCATACTGGCCTCCTTCCATAAATGGAACATTATTTGGCTGCTTTATGAAAGCCTTTCTTACTTAGCTGGACCTGCTCTTGCACTGTTCTCTGACATTATGCAAAGCTCAGCTGTACTATCAAACACTTGGATCTCTTTTATTTCACTTGCACTTGCTGTCGGCTACTCTTTCTTGCCAAATATGGAGCCTAGCCCAAAACAAATCACTGCTCATGTTTTGGATTCAGTGCCCTGACGAGTGTGATTTTCAACTCTCTTTAATTCCGGCAAAACGCCAAGTGCACCAGCCTTACTATAAACTCCTGGAAACTGAGGTTTGTAATGGAAGTGCTGACACAGTCCTAAATATTGGCATGAGCAGCACTGTGATAATTATGGAAAGACAGATAGGCAAGAGGAACACGTGATTATTGGATGCAAAAAAACCCTGCTCTCATTAATCACCTCATACATTTGAGAAAATGGCTTTGCAAAAGCAAAGGTTAAAATGCTGAAGTACTGAAAGAAGGTGAACAGACGACCACAGTTCATCCCAATGTTCCTATTACAGTATTCAAAGCTAAACCACAGATTGAATTTCTCTGAATAAGGACTGTGCTAAGTAGAATTGTTGTTTCCTGAGGGCCTGATATTGCTGTAGCAAAACAAATTAGAAGAAATAGGAGCCAGACTGTGGAGGTTGATATGGGTACTCTTGCTTTCTTTTTTCTAGACTATAGTTTGCTTGCTTAACTTTACACTGGCTTTCAACAAGACATAATTTTTTTAGAATTAAAGGACTAGACACTCTGTGTGACTAGTCCTTTCAACTGGTTAGAATGAATAACGAATGTATAGATAGACAGATAATGCATGTGTGGTTGTATGTGCACACAGATAAAAATATAAGCACATTTCTTTAGTTCTTTGGATATTTATGTATGCCCATCCAGACACATACACACAAATTTAATATGCGAAAGCTTACAGTGCTCTCTAAGCATACCTAAAAGGTCATGTATATAAAATTCCCAGAAAAGATCTCCCACCCCCCTAAATCTGGGAGATCAATCTGCTTAATCTGTTATACCACCTTGTCAGCACAACCACACCAGAATCTGTTCCAGCTGAGCCTCCCTTCAAATATGCAAAATATAAATGACTGTCACAGGGAAGAAATGTGATATAATTAAATGAACCATATGTTTTTTATAGTAAAGATATTCTGCACAAAGCTATGATGAAACATTTTGCCATTGGTAAATCAAGAGTACTAGCAATACTTCAGTGTCAGTCTGAGCACACTACCAAAGTAATGCTAATAAAAATAAATAATAATAATAATAATTAGAGGTGGAAAATCTTCAATCACTTAAAAGTTAAAAATAAAAATGTCTGAATTAATCCCTCTCTGCATTACGTCTCCAGTTTCTTTCCTTTCTTTTATCTTCCAGCAAATGCCCCTTGACTTCCCCTTCTATTTCTGACCCCTTTCCTGTCTGTTTCCTTCTTGGTGGAGAAGGAACCAACTGATTAATGAGCCAAACAGATATGATACATCTGCTTGCAGTTACTATGTCATGTTCTAGACTAACCTCTCACAGAGAGAAGGAGCTATTACAGGGATAAGCCTGCTTGTCTCTCATTCTCAAAGCAGAGGGAATTCTCTGCCTCACTTAAACATGGACCTACTGTTCTCACTGACAACAGTTCAGCAATAAATAAACCTGCAAAGGTTCTGGATATATACAGGTTGTATCGTGTATATATGCTTTTTACAGGTAAAAAATTGGCTAATGGGTATTTCTTTAATCCTCATCAAAACATATTTCATTAGACCACTGATATTAAAGATAAATCCATGTAGCTCTGTAAATAAAATTGTAATTTATTTATTCATGAAAAGTGCAATTAGATCTAACAGAAAACAAATAAAAATAAGTTTTGGCCACAAAACTCCCTGCTGTGCTTCGAGATGCTGTTTCCAGTAGTGTTGCTACTATCAGAGATATATGGACTAATTCAAGCACAAGCTGGAGTCGCTGTGACAGTCCAGATAACAGTGATAGAAGCATGCTACCCTACACAAAAGAACAGAACCAAATCGCCTGATGTAGCTACTTGATGTAACTAAGAAATTGTTTAAACAGGAAGGAACCCTGAAAAAAGAAAAAGAAAGGAAAGAGTTTTAAAAGAAAAAAAAAAAGTATTTAAGCATGGGTCTTTAAATAGTGGAACAGAAATCCTAATTTTCTTCCTTTCTCAGTAATTTTTGTTTTAAGTAACCGTAATTTTTCTAACAATAGGTCAGGGACATTTTCAGTCCTGACTTGATATTTTTAAGAGATCTTTAAATCTGTTGCCATGCCTAGATGGCTTTTTTACAGTGAGATCATACGTGAACAGTGTTAGAGAAACAGAGTAATTTTTCAGCATAGACAAAAAAATTAGCTGATCCTGGTTTCACTGTTTTTGACATTTCTACTTCACAGACATCTTCTTTAAAGGAACACTTCAGTTTCAGCTCGTATAGTCCTGGGCTCAATGAAATTCATTTTCTGCTGGGAGTACACATATATTCACTGGCCAGGGATGGATATGCATGCAATCTGATAAAACTGAGTCTTGCATCTTAGACAACCACAATGGCCTAGACTAAAGGCTGAAACCAGAAAAGATGATTAAAAGCTCACAGTGAGGTGCCACCATCTTATTCAGGAATGAATAGATTTTATTGTTCAGCGTACATATCCTTATATAATTCATTCTGGAGATGATGAACTAATATATCATGTGACTATAGTCTCACATGAAAGACAAAGTCATAATTATCAGAGCTGATAGTTAAACAATGGTCAATTAGGCTAAATTTGCCCCTAACTTGTAAACCTTGTACACCTTTTACACACTTCTAATTTCAATGTAGTTGCAGAGATAGTAAAGCAAGGCAGAATCTCCTTTTCTGTTTCCAAATATATCTATAATTAAAATATAGTAGAACGCAACCCTAACAGAAACAGAAGAAGTTCCCAGTGGAGTTGGTGGTAAATATGCTTGCCTATACTAGAATTGAATTTGACCCTTAAATCATTACATCTATAGATTTTTTTAAATATGCTTATGTGTTAGTTCTATACCTGATGACAGATAGATTTCTTATGGTCCCACAGTCACAGGGTAGCTCTGAGAGGTCTGGAATATTAAGGAAAATCAGCAGGCAGAAGGAATCACTCCACAATTGATAGACTGCAAAATCATTAAATAGTTGGTAACTTAGTTGCAGAATGAAAGGTACCAGCTGCTGCCTGCAAAAGAGTAAGAGAAAGAAATTGAGAGTAGAAGCAGAAGTTCAAGACGTTTACCTGACAAAGAATCCCTTGACTCCTGTCAGCATGAATCTTGTCTTAATCTGAAAATTTGCATAGTTATCACTTACTTTGTATCTTTTGCAAAAAAAGATATTTGAGATAGTGCTATAAAGCATAAGTTAGGAGGAGAAATTTTTCCTATCTATTACAAGCAACTAGGTATTGCACACTGAGGATGACAAAATTATTTAAGAACAGGAAAACAACAGAACAGGTCTCATTTCTTTCAACCAGTCTCATTGCACGCCAGGAACTCCACCACTTAAAGAAAGTAAAAATTTGTATATGAAAGTAGTAGGCTTTGGATTGCCAGATGAATAAACTGTGGGTGTAAAAATGAATTTATATATGGCATAATACTTTTTTACAGTAGACTCCGTAATCTCCAGTTTCATTGTCTTTAGGGAGATATTCTTGATATACCCACGAGTGTAAGGCCTATGGTCCCCTTACTATTCATTGTTACTTTGGCATCAATAGTCCATCCAAAGATATTCTATCAAAAATTGTCTTTTATGCTAACTAAATGGACAGATGTTTCTTACTGACTGGTTAACCCTAGGTTCAGTGAAATAGAGGCAAAAGTGAAGATTGTACAGAGTGTCACCTTGTTATTGAAAGTCTCTGTCAAGAAAATAACTACAAAGGGCTTAATTGACTTGTTCAGAATTCTGAATAGGACAGAAGAAGAGAGGAAAAGGGAGGTTTGGGCTGCAGGATGAGATGATGCTACTGGAGTTGGAAGAGTTCATCTCTTATCAGTTAAGGCTCTTGTCCAGTAACTGTCACGCCACAAACCCCTACACAGACTCCTATCAGCTGCATAAAGATCAAACTTCCAAGGTAACAACTTTGGCAAAAGCAGGCAAATTACAAGGATAAGGTGTTTAAATGAAAAAGGTCTTTACTTTGATTGTCTGCCCCATAGAAAAGGACATAAAAGGCAGGCAAGAAAAAATATATCTATCTTAAAAAATGTTAAAATGTTCAGGTTTATATCCTATACAAAATGCATAGAAATATGAGTCAGCAGGCTGTAAGTTTTACTTTATCTTAGTATTTGTACTGAGAAACAAATAGCAACTTTTATTCTCTGTAACAAATCCATAGTGTGTCAACAGAACACAAAAAGGCACAATGTTTTCTTTTTGCCATAATTTATCAATATGCAAAGGAATATTAAAGAAACTGAGTTACCTTTATCATGCAGATAAACTCAAGCAAAATAAGACTGTGAGATCACAGATTGCTATTAGCATTACCTCAGATGATGAGGTCAATGAAGGACTAAACACTGGGAGGAAATAGCTACTGTAATATTGTAATAGTTACAGGCTATTACAGGTTTCCCAACTGATTACAGTATTCAATCCAGAGATTTTCCAGGACCTATAGATGCAACTTTTTTACTTTAAGGTAAACATCTGCGTTTTATATGTTTATATGTCACTGAAAGATTCTGAAGTCTCATTTAATGAATATACATGTGATGAGCTTTAAGTTAGCAACTTGTTATTGCATGGAACTTAAAGAGGTAGGCAGGCACTCATTCTCTGGCATACATGCAGAATACTTTATGAATATGTTTGCATATACTACTTAATATATTGAGTATATTGTTTAATATCTAGGGCCAAATTATGACAGTCCTATTTCTTTTGAATATTATTGTAACCTATCACTGTGGTGGACAACTGAAATCACAGTAGAATAGATTGCTGTTAAGCTTGAATAATGTAACAAAATTTGGTTGTTAGACTGCATATACAGAAAACACCTATCTTATTTCATGTTTACCAACCTGATACAGGTGATCAATTGTAAGCCAAGCTTTAATTCCAGTGTTTTATTTCTTCTTGCAAATTAGCTTTTTGCTTTTTTCATTTGCTTAGGAAATTAAGAGACTGTTCAACATTCAGGTCTGTTATTGACCTGCTGTGTGTCATTGGACCAAATAATTTACTGATACAGTCACTGAAAATGAGAATGATATTGTACACCCACCCCACAGGACCTTTTTTTTAGTTAACTGCAAGTTGTAGGTACTGAAGAAAATATAATAACATTATTTGTTTTATTATTTTTATAAAACATATTCTTAAGGCTTTTCTATTACATATCTGGTCAGAAATATTTTTCTGACTCTCAGCATTAGTGTCAGATAATCTTCATCGATACTACTTTTTAAAGAACTAAGTGGACAGTCTCTTATATAAAGTTGAATTGTTCTCAATGCTGCTAATATAAATATTTTCCATTAATATCAAGCATGTGGAAAAGTAACATTTTACAAACTTTATTCATTGCATAATTCTGCTGTTAAAAGGAGTTGAAACCTCTCATCTTCCTACCTTTCTTTACACCATTAGCTTCCTGCCCCTTCTTCTTCCTCACTATTACAAAAACCTTCTGTGAACCTGAATTTTTTGCCTTCCTGTCAGGACACCTATTAATTATGTCATCTGAACATGAGGTTATTTATAACACATTCCAAAACTCTACTCTGTTTTTTGTCTTGTATGGGACACACAGTCCAATGGGGGTGGTGAGTATGTGGGTGTATGTGCACACAGAAAAATCTTTCAAAAGAATCTAAATAAGTTCATTACTAATTAGTTTAAGGAAGTTCCCTCTTAAGGAGTCCTATGAATCTAACTGTCAGAAGTTGAAGTGTCAGCTTGAAAACAAATCCATGGAATGAAAAATGATGAATACTCAATTATGAATTTTAGAAAATACTACAGAGTATGAACTATTTCTTATAATTGCCTATTACCAAAGAGATAGTCTGGTATGATACACAATTTCCATGAAAACTTAAGGCAGGATTTAAGATACTACAAACTAGAATATCTGAGTTCTACACAGGGCAAATAAGCAGAAATTTCCCTATAAATAAAGTTAGTAAATGCATACAGAAATGTGCTATAATGGCAAAGGAAAAACCAAGCTTTCGTAGAGAAAAATTATGCTTTGCAAATCTGCTGGACCTCTTTGAAGTCTGACTATAAAGTTCTTTTTTTAAAAAAAAATCCTTTTACTCCATTTTCTCTTTACATATTGGCTGTTTCATGTAGTTCTGCCTCACAACCTCAAAATAATGTGGTGTTAAACCTAGAAGAAGTCCCAAAAAAAAAAAAAAAAAAAAAAAAAAAAAGAATGGCTTGGATGATCAGAGGTATGTGGCAGCTTCTAGATTTGGAAAGGTTAAATATAAAGTTCTTCAAGTTGGGAAAAAATAGAATTGAGATACAGTACGACAGAAATTATAAAGTCAGGGAAGTTGAACAGAAAATAATTAACTTGTATTTTATGTAACAAGAAAGAGGATACCTATTGAAACTGTCAGGCACACAAGTTTAAAACAAACAAAGACTTCTTCATAAGCCACAAAATTATATTGTGGAACTTATTGACACAAATTGCTTGCGTGCCAGAATTATAAATAGGCTTAACAAGTAATTAGACAAATTAATGGAAAAAAGCTCCATATAAAGCTGACAAATATTATGATAGAAATTCAACAAGTGTTGGTAGCTGGGATGGTAATTTACTTCATTGTATCATAGGAAAAGGAAAGAGGGGAAAGAGGGGAAGGGGAAGGCTGGCAAAGGAAAAGGGAAGGGGAAGGGGAAAGGAAAGGGGAAGGGAAAAACTACTTTGCTTGCCCTGTTCTTATTCTTATTTCTTCATTATTGTACTGGACATGACCTGGAGTTGACTCAGGAAGGCCATTCTTAAGTTCACGTATGATTGCATGTTTGTGCACGTGGTTGTATAACATAGGCTTGAATCTGACCCCATTTTTTAATCTTTTTAATGAAAAATAACAATATAAATTTGTTCCTGACAGATCTCTGAATTATTTCAGCTTTTTTGGAAGACAGCTGAGTTCACTCTCTGTAGTATAAGAATTTGTACTCTTCTGATTGCCTTTCCTATTAACATTTTAATGTTTAATGACACAATTATCCTATTTGTCAAATTATTCTTGCCTACTTTTATACTATTCTTTCTTTTCATGTCTTAGTTCATTTTATGGAGTAACAGGAATAAACTGCTGTAGGACCAGACATTTTAAAGACTGTTTATTGGATCATATCACTCTTGAGCACTGGCTACACAATTTATTTCTTAAATGTATTACACCATGAAATATATATATATTTTTGGAACAATGGCATAAATTATGAATGTGCAGAGAAAGAGGTTAAAATTTTTCACTTTAACTATTTCATCATTATGTAGTATCAGTGTTAACATTAAAATGTTTTAGCCTAACAGTTTAAGGAGACAAATTACTGATCAGTATACATTTTTCTGTATGCATTATCGTCAGAATACACTGCAGGTAGAAAGGAATTACTTTTTTTTTAAAAAAAAAAAAAAAAAAAAAGGAAATTGTGAGATAGAGCGCACACAATTTCTAAATTCTGTCCTGAGTCATAATAATATACAGCTATTCATTAAAGATTCACTCTGCATTCACGTGAGTATGGGAATGGTCTGCCATTCCCTCATGTTACTTGCACTTATCTCTGAAAGTCCTATGAATGTAAGAATGCCTGATTTTACATTTCTTGAAAAGAGATGTGTGAAATGACCTTGATGTGAATGAAATAGTCTGATGACAAAAATGCTCTTTAAAGGGCCATAAAGTTACCTATGTAATTAATTCTGCACTGTGAATTATCTTTGTATTATCTTATACATTATCTAATATTGTTCATATTTTTGTATTGAACCTCCCTACTCCCTAAATATCTCCATCTACACAATAAGCCTAAGGCTTTTGCAATGTGCCTGTCAATATATCTGGCTACTAAGTGCTTCTCCATTAGGAATATAAAATAATTAGTAGATGGGGATCAAATTTCTAATAATTAACATCAGAAAATATAACACCTAATCTGAACAAATAATTAACAGTATTTTTAAGACCTTTCTTTACCTTCAAAAGTTGTCTAAGAACAAATTCATTTCTTTTCATAACTCTTTCCACAAATATAGCTGACATATAACTTCATTCAAAGATCATTCAAAATACAAACTATAAGCAAAGACTATTACAGCCGAGAAGAAACATAAGCAGTTGTACATAAGTTAATAAGCATTAAATATGCAAGCATTTTATGTAAATAACAAAATCAACTATCAATTTTATCAAAAATTATCAATTGTAATTTAGTTGTACTTTTTGCTTTTCTTTTCGCTGTTCATTGACTGTGTCATATTTTCCATAATGTTTTTGGGCAATACATTTAATTTATTGAAACTGTTTTCTGATTTTTACTAGTTTTAGTAAGGAGAAATTATTTTGTTAGGCTAACACAAAACATATCTGTGAACTTACTTGGTGAAAAAAATGTTAACTAAACTTATATAACCTTTTTAAAAAGAGAGAAGAAGAGAGAGTAGTTCATATGAATGACATCTTCCGGGATACATTTAGCAATCTGTAAACATTTGGTAGTTATACTTTGAATGTTTATTTATGTAAAATTGTATGTATGGTCTGTCACCATTAATCTGTGCTCCTACAATGAAATCATTTAGCTGATGGGCTCCTGAAGGCAAATATAGTGTCTACGGGTTGAAGCTTGAAATAAAAGAATTTTTTTTTAATCATGTTTGAACAATTGCTAGTTTTGCTGGGAAGAAAGGTCTCATCCTACCTAATCCTGAATTATTACACCAATTTCTCTGTCTTTCCTCAGTACCCTATCAGACTTCCCTTGACTTTGAAATAACTTCAAGTTTTGTTTATATCTTTCTGACAGGACTCTCATCTTTCTTTAGATGTCCAGTACATGGACTTCGTCGAGTTAAGCTGATGACATGACCTCACTGGCCAGCAATTTATCACTAAAGAAAAGGAAATGTTTTCACCTGGAAATGCTCTTACCTGGAGCAGACCAAGGTCCAACCTCAGAAAATTTAGTTAAATTACTTATAGTGGAAACAAATTATCAAAGTAGAAATTTCTTTGAAAGATATTATAGTACCTGCCAATTAATAGCACTATTTACATACTGAATAGCTATCTTCTAGCTCCAAACCCATTTGTACTTGCAAAGACATACGCTTATATTAATGCCACCCTTTTTTTCTTGGATGAATAGTGTTGTCAGTCCATTAGCTTTCTAATGGATTGACACTTTTAATTCAACAAGTATATGTTTAGAGGAGTGATGTTCCAAATGGTAAGGACAGAAATTAAGTTAAGACTCTGCTTGTAAGATACAATTTATTTCAGTTACAATATAATTTTAAATCAACAATAAATGTGACCAGTATATTATTTTGGCATAAATCAATAGGTTTTCACATTTTTTCCTGGCTTTATTCTTTATCTGATATTTACCTCTTTTTTAAGTTGGTCCCATGACTTCAATCACTTTTATTACAACTGTAGATTTGCAGGGACTGACATCTTACATTAAAAACAATGAGTGAATCTCTTCCAATTTTGCAGAATTAAATATTCTTTGATTATGTGCCAAATCTGATTGAAGTTGGATTCTTAAACATGAGGGCTTGCAGTTCAAAACAGATGCATTTCTAGAAGGGCTATTATCTTTTCTGCTAACATTTGGATAATTCAGAATCCAAGACAGCTTATATGCTTACGTTTTCTTGACGCTCCTGAAAGGAAAGGTCTTCTCCCTGATAGGTAAATTTTTCTAAACATCAAAGATTCAAATCTTTTCTGACATATTTTTTAAAAGCCATTTAGCGGAATTTTCTTTCTCATTATTTTTACCTTGCAGTCAAGGTAAGTGCTAATTTCAGGGGAGTAGAAAAGGCTACCAGATTCACCGGGACAGAGACTATCTGTTGTTTTCCTGAATTAAATGTACAATTTTTTGAATAATGCATCAGAAAAGGAGCCAAATGAACAAAGATTAGCATAAATAGAAACAATAAATAGTTAATTGGCTATGCAAGGAGACAGAAATCCTGGAAAGACTTACAATCCTGATATTGAATGAGTGTGTAGTAAAATGATCACAGCAGAGGTTTTTTTTTACAAGGATTGTAGGAGTGGGGGAACAGGACAAAACATTTTGTTGTTGGAATATGACGAGAGTGCAGAAGATCAGCTGAGAGTTCATCTCAGATAAAACGTTACCTGAAGGCGGTAAACTGGTAGCTGAGAGCAAAGAATGGAATACCCATGAGAACCTGGAAGTAGATCAGTTACTCATTCTTTCTACATTTATTCAGACTTTTAAGAGGCAACAATGATGGCACATAAGCAATGACAGGACATCTGATAATGTCAATTCATTTCTAGCATAAACTGGCTTGTCCAGGGAAACAAAAAGGAAAACAAAAAAGACTTAAAACTTGGGTAGACAGTGCTTGTAACACTGTTCTTTTACTTCTGTGTAATATTATATCTAAGGTAGGTAACTATGCTACAATATATCACAGAATTTCAAATACTACTACTGTTATTCAATTCTTTTTCTTAGGTTTCATTTCTCATTTTAAAATGAGGTAGAAACAGCTGGAGAAAACTATGCCTTCAAATAACATGCTGAACTGGAAAATTCACAATCACAGAACATGTTCACTTTTTTTTTTTTTTTTTTTTTGAATCCTTTGAAATATGCACTGTCAAGCTCACCTAAGTCAGAAATTTAAATTCAAAATGCCTATCTGAATGCATCACTTAAAGCATGTGTTACAGCTTTACCTTTTTAACTCCTGTACCTGCTAACTTTAACTTTGGCTTCCAGGAAACAAATTTCATGGCTGCACTTCACAAAAACAGTGGGAAACCAAAAACTTTTCAGACTGAACCGCTACATGCTTAGGCTAGCTGGCTTTCCTGGGATCTTTCTAGAAGTTAGCCTGGCTGCGGGCTTCTCAGAGAGATGTTCAGCTCAGCTCAGGCATTAACACATATTTCACGTGGACAACTATCTATCACACTGTGACCTCCTCTGTCTTTTTCAAGAAGATGGTCTTGCCGGCAATGCTCGCTTGAGACCGAACTGACAGCGCCGAGGCTAAACAGGCTCAGACATGAAAGCACTTTTGTTCAGGAGTGACACAACCTCCCAGCTCTGTGGCACAAAAGGTACAGCCCAGGAGGGAAGCAAGGGTTTCCTCACGTGAAGATCCCTGTCCTCAGCAGAGGGAAGGGGCCAACAACACAGCCCAGAAGAAAGGAGCAGAGGAAAGAAGACAACACACAAATCCCCTCACCAGCAATAACCCTCAGAGTCCCCAACACCTGATCACAAGATTTCTGCCTAGCAACACCAGACCCCATCACTTATAAGACTGCGTAGAGAATACCTAGTTCTGATTGGCTCGAATCCCGCAGCACCTGCCAATTGGCTGTCACTGCAGGGGCACACTCACCCTGGGCTTCTGGAAGGTTCTCTGCACCCAGCTGAGGACAGGCAAAGTTTAGCCAGTCCTAAAGCTATGCAAAACAGCACAGAGGGCAGTAAAGTCACCCAGAACAGTCTCCATATCGTCAAAGTGATCTGAGCAGGAGAATAACATCAGGAAGGATTCTTCACTGTATATGGTTGCTGTAGCTGTTGCATACATAATGTGTATTTTATGTATAATAGTATCTTAATATGTGGCAGAACTCTTAAATAGTAACTGGTAAAGTAAAACTTGCTAGAAGTTGAATGGAAACAAATAATCCTTTTATTTTAAACGTCAATGCATCCATCATCTCATCCATGTTAGCCCCCCCCCCCCCCCAAAAAAAAAAAAAAAAAAAAAAGTGCTGGGTCCTGGCTGTTCACCTGCAGAAAAATCCAAGTGACCATTAGCCACCTTTTTCTCCCTCATCCCCTGCCTAGGAATAGGAGCATATTAGGGCATACATACAGCATTAAACATATATGATTTTTGTGGGGAAACGCAGATCCAGGGCAAAAGGAATAGTGGCTGCTGTTACTGACTTACCATGCCTTACATATCAGGTACTGTTCAGAGCAATATAGCTAAAGAAGAAATTAAACCACGGCCCACACTGGAAACAGCTACCCTGTGACATACACTATAGATGTAAAATATTGCTGGGGAACCGACAGAGTATTGTGGATTTTAATAATGAGAAACAGACTTAGAGATTGATGATGAGATAATGATTAGTTGCTGCTTGTATAATCTCATTATAAGGATCATTGTCTTATTGATTAATAAAAACTGCACACTTTGCCAGCAGTGCAATTAAGGTAATCATTAGAAAGATGTTCTGGAAAATAACCACAAATGATAAACTTCCCTTTTTAATAAAACAGCAACATTATGAAAAGCAGCAGTTTTCTTGACTTCCTTTCATATTTTCCACTCATCTTTTCTGTGGCAAAAAAGCAAGAAAGTAGCAAAAATTTTCAATTGCTGTCTTGCCAAAAATTGTGATTCAAATTGCACTCAAGACAGCAACCCAATCCTCAAATTCAGATTTGTCTGGAATCCTAATAGAAATTCTTATTAGAGCAGTAGCCTTAGCATTTTAACTAATGTAAAAAAAGGGGGGATGGGGCTAAACTCTTTTCAGTAGTGTCATGCAACGGGACAAGAGGCAAGGGGCAAAAACTGACCCACAGGAAGTTCTGCCTGAATATGAGGAGGAATTTCTTCATTGTGAGAATTACAGAGCACTGGAACAGGTTGCCTAGGGAGGTTGTGGAGTCTACTTCTCTGGAGATATTCAAAGCCTGCCTGGATGCAACTCTGTCTAACATGCTCTAGGTGACCCTGCTTGAGCAGGGTGGGTGGACAAGACGATCTCCAGAGGTCGCTTCCAACCTTACTGATTCTGTGAACTACGTGAATCAGAAGCTAAAGCAACCAAAATTGTGAAATCGTCACAGCACAGGACAACCTGAAAGTGAGAGTCTATGTCCTGTATTCGTCCACCTGTGAGCAATACTCTCTGAACTTACTAAACACTCTGCTGTCTTTTCCTCCTTTATTTCCAGGATGAGCACCTTCCTAAGGATTGAGGTGAAGCTGGCTGGCCTGTAGTTCCCTCGATGCTCTTTCTTGCCCTTCTTGAAGACAGGGGTGATATTTGCTTTTTTCCAGTCCTCCAGAACCGCCCCCAATCACCACAACCTTTCAAAGATAGTTGAGAGTAGCCTTGAAGTAACATCAGCCAGCTGTTCCCTAATCTGATCCTCCTCCACCAAGGGCAAGTCTTTCTTACTTCAGACTTTTCCAGTGGCCTCAGAGGCTTGGGGTTCCTGAAGGCCTGTCTTACCAGTAAAGACTATGGTAAAAAAGGTATTCAATACCTTTACTTTTCTGTGTACTTGTCGTCAGGGCCCCTGCTCTGTTTAGCAGCAGGCCCACCATTTTCTTGGTCTTCTTTTTGCTGCTTATGTCCTTGTAGAAACCTTTCTTGTTATCCTTAACATCCCTTGGCAGATTCAACTTCAGCTGGGCTTTAGATTTAGCCCTGGCCCTGCATGCTCAAACAGTGTCTTTATAGTCCTCTTGGGTCACTTGTCTCTGCTTCCACCTCTTGTACACTTCCTTTTTATGTTTGTGTTTAGTCAGGATCTCCTTGTTCATCCTCGCAGGACTCCAGCTACCTTTGCTTGTCTTCGTGCTTGTTGAGATGGACCATTCTTGAGCTTGATGGAGGTGATCCTTGAATATCAATGAGACCTTTCTTCCTCCAAGGTCTTATCCCATGGAATCTTCCAAGCAAGTGTCTGAATAGGCTAAAATCTGCTCTTGGGAAGTCTGAGGTTGTAATCCTCCTATTTGTCCTGCTCACTTGTTGCAGGCTTGTGACCTCTACCATCTTGTGGTTGCTGCCACCAAGGCAGCCTTCTGTTTTTTACATCACTAACCATTTTTTCCGTGTTTATAAGTACAAAGTCCAGCAGATTACCTCTCCTCATTGGCTCATCAATCAGCTGTGTTAGGAAGTTGTCATCAATGTGCTCTGGAAACTTCTTGGATTCTTGGTGCCCTGTTGTGTTGTCCCTCCAGCAGATATCAGGGTGGTTCAAGTCCCCCATGAGGATCAGGGCTTGCAAACATGAGGCTTCTTCCTACTGCCTGAAGAATGCTTCATCTATTTTTCTTCTTGATGAGGTAATCTATAGCAATCATCCACTGCCATGTCACTCGTATTGGTGTGTTTTCTAATCCTGACCTGTAAACTTTCAGCTGATCCCTCACCTGTTCCCAGGCAGATCTCCGTGCATTCCATTTGCCCTCATATAAAGAGTAACTTCCTCTCTTTGCCTTCCTGGCCTGTCCTTCCGAAAGAACCTTTATCCATCTATTGCAGCATTACAGTTGTGTGAGCTATCCTGCCATACTTCCGTCATCCCACTGAAATGGTAGGCTTGTAAATGGACAGACTCCTAATTCATCCTACTTGTTTCCCATGATGCCTACATTAATGTACAGACAATTCAGAGAGGGACCTTGGCAGGCTGGCTTCCCAGAAGGAGTAAAAGCTTTCCACATAAGGTGGTCCCATAGGCATTTCGTAATTTACACGTACATGGGGCAATTCCACTTCAGCCCCATTTCATTGACTAAGAACTCCCTTTGGTTCACATCATCCAAGATCCTTTGGTTGCCAACTCTATCTGCCACATCCTTACCTCATTGTTGGTCATTCTCTTTCTTCCCTGTCATTCCCACTTTAAAGCCCATCTTACCAGACTGACTAGCCTGTTGGGAAAACACAAAAGCAGCTTTTGCCCCACGTGGTCAGGTGGATCCCATATCTTCCAAGCATATTTTGGTCATTGAAGAGGATCACAGGTTTGTAGAAACCAAAACTTTGTTTCCAACACCAGCTGCACAACCAGTTGTTCACCAGCAGGATCTTTCCATTCCTCCTCAGGCCTTCCTCCTCACTCTCAGGATTGAGGGGAACATCACCTGGGCCCCTATGTTCTTGACCATTACCCCCAGAGCAATGTAGTCATGCTTGATACTTTCCACCTTTTTCCTGCTAGTATCATTGGTGCCCACACGGAAGAACATAAGGACGAAGTAGTCTGAGGGCCAGACAAGCCTCAGGAGCCTCTCTGTAGCATCTCAAATGCAAGCCCCCATTAAGCAGAAAACAGCAGGTCAGGTCAGCAAATGTAGGCCTTTGTCCTCTGCAGCAGGGAGCTTCCAACGACAGTAGCCCCTTCCTCCTGGTGCTCCTGTATGGCTGAGGCTAAGCCAGCACAGATTCTCCATTTGACAGTATTCACAGCTGCTTGTCAGCTACAAGGGGAGTGAAATTTCTAAGAAGCTGCAAGCCTTGAAGTGGAGCAGAAGGCTACCTCCCAATGCCAGAAGTCACAAGTAGACACAGCCAAGTACATGTTTGCTATCAATCTCCCTCTCACATTCACTTTTAATTTCCAAAGTGAAAGTAGTTTACTGAACTTCACAGAGAAAAGGAACTGCAAGGAAAGAAAACTACTTGAGACCATAGATTATTTCCTTCTTGCAATAGCCCAGAGACAGTTGCCAGGCCCTGAAATTACTGAGGTGTCTTAGAGCACACATACATCAGTAGTTCCAGAGCACTATTTAGAGAAAGGTGTTAAATGAGCATGTGCATCTTCTGCTCTTCTGTGCTTCATTTCTTTTTTGTGTCTTTTCCTCTTTGTAGAGGAAAACAACATGATTAAGCAAGTATAACTGCCTCTAAATCACTGTATTTGTTCAGTATCTTGATTGTCCTGAAGTAGTTGGAATATTACTTCTAAGGCTGGTTTCACAAGTCATATTTCTAAAACTCAGATGGACATCACTGAAGACTATAAAGTTATTACCCCATCACTATACTCAGTCTTTAAAACAGCAAGGAAAAAATACCAGAGAAGGATAGTAATTTAAAATATAAATGAATGCTTTTTGGTGGGACTGTTGTCATTAATACTAAACCACAAGAAAAATTTATTGAAATGCTATCAGGGTTAGCAGAAAATTAATAATCTTTCTTTAACTTGCATATATCTAAAAGTTTAGAAATGTCTAAATGTTACAAATAATCTCCCTCTTATATATAGTGTAAAATCTGTTCTTTAGGATACTGACTCTCATTTAAGAAAATCAGACTTCAGGCTCTCATGTTTGTGAGCAAATCTTGAAAAAGATGAACTCTAAGCACTGGAGAAAGCAGAAAGGCAATTTAAAAACAATAAAAGTATTATTTCAGAATACCTGTGTTTTTAATCAATTAACATGAGTTACTGAACTAGACTCAAAGTATGTATAAAATGAACATTACAATATGGTATGAGTTCCATGCTCTCCATTAACTGCTCAGAAAGTTTGATGAGTTTACTCATTGAAGGTGTTCAAAGGAGAAGTTGCTTGAAATTATATACTTTATTTTTCATAGTAGTTATTATCCAAAATGAATTTAAATTATTGTACTTGGCAAACCACAGATGATAAACAGTTTTTCTATTGCCAAGACTAAATTTCGTCATGTGACTCTGGGTGAATTGTTTGACATTCAGATACCCCAGGCAGTTGAAAATCAGCTTGTAACTCATGCAGAACCAAATGAGTTAATTATATTTCACTGTAATAATATTCAGCCAAGCTGACTAACCTAAGTGTGAATACTTCTAGACAAGACTATATTGCAAAAAAGTGTTTCTTTGAGGTTTTAAACTACCATACTAAGATGTCAGAAAATCATTATATACATAATAGAAAAAATCCCAATGTATTCAAGTTGAGCAATGCATTACTTAGATTTTTAAAGGATATTTATCCATTACAACTTTGTCATCAAATATTGCCGGTGGCCTATAGTTATCGTCACTGTGCATTTACATTTCAATTGGAAAAAAAGGCACTTTCTTTTTGTCTTCTCTGATTAACATTTTGAAGCTCTGTAATTTTCTTGCTGCTCAGAGAAACAAAGCACCCAGGCTCACAGAGAAAACCCATTCAGCAAGATATAAATATTTGCTATTCAGAAAATCTCAATGAGGGTTTAGTTATTTTAAACTAAAAAAAGAAAATTACTAATAATGATTGGTTTCAGCTAATGAAATGCTTTTATGCAAATATGTGAACCCTAAATATGACCTGGAAACAAAAGACTGCTTAACAGTTACTATTAAGCAATACATTAGGAGATCAATTAAACAGAACTCTTTCTAATGAATAAGCTGTACAAGAGTTGCTATGGAAACCTGGAAAGAGAAAGCCCTAGAATGCTAATTTGCAAATTTAAGATCATAAAGTATTAGAGATCTGCTAGTGGCTGGTTGGAGAGGCATATACCAAAGTTAAAGTGAAAAAGTGTCTCTCAAACACTCTGCCACAAAAGAGTAGGGAACTAGAAGAATGGAGCCATGATACTCATGTATCCAAGAATGACTTTTGAAAAAATGATAAATGTAATATCATATCTGAATGGGAAATTATCTCGTTCCAAATTGGACCATCAGAGGGAGCCAGTAAATGCATTTTTTTCCATGGAAGAGCATCAGTGACAGTCTAGGAAACATTGAGAATGGATGACACTTCTTTGTTAAAAAAAAAAAAAGAGGACACAGATACAATAATTGAAGAAGGGCTGTGATCACTTCTAAGTTTTTCAAAATGTTAACGGCACTTCTTGATTTTTAAAAGATATAGCATGAGCAATTAAAGATGGCAAATCCTGCCCCCCCCCCCAGAAAAAAAACCCAGAAAAGTGGTATCAGTGTAGAGCTGGAAAAGTGCTCTCTGCAAAAAGGACAGTCTAGTCTGGTAATTCGAGGGACATGAATCTCGCAACAAAGTTTTGTTACATTTCTGGTCTAAGTCTTTCATAGCCCACCCATGTCTTCCAAATCATATTTTCTACCTAAATGAACAAGAATGCTTGAAAATTCGAGGTAGGAGAATGCAATGACTGAATAAATTCATTTGGAAAATTAAGTGTATTTATTTTTAAAGAGAGATTACTTTTATTTTAAAATGTATAGCAAAAATTTTATAGTCACAGAAATAAGATTTTTTAAAAAATACTTGAAGTTAACACTATTTTTCTTAAGTATATGCCTTAAAATAAAATTAGGATGACATTTCATTTATTCAACTTTCAGCAGTGATTCTCTTTAAGTCTGATCATGCAAAGGGAAGAAAGTTTAATTTTTCGCATTTACTTCAGTAGGAAGATAGTGAAAACTCTCCATGCTAGGCTTATGATTTGCAACAATATATATTTTTCTATGACATAGGTACAAATCTGAATGCCACATCCAAAGATGGAAACCTGCTATTTCTAATCATGACTTTGAGGCCATGTCTACACTGAATTTTGTGGAAAATGAGTCTGTGCTGGTTCCTACACTGAGTGAATGCAGTAGCATAGGAAAAACAAACAAAAAAACTGTCATGGGCTTAGACTAAGGAAATTCCAGAGCTAAAATTCTGGTCTTATTGACTGTACTGTCTAACCCAAAGACTTAACTAGTTGCCTTGTGGATGAGAAGGGTATGGCCTGTCATGCTCCAGAATTCACATATACCCATATGTTCACACAAAGTGACTACAGAGTCATTCTTCAAGTAATTCTAATGTTGCCTTTTGCAACCATAACTAGAATTTGTGGATGACAGTAGTGCTATAACTATCAGAAGATGAACTGTAAGTACACTATAAGCAGTGATGGGGAGCTTGTCCCAGCCAACAGAAGTTCAGGTTAGAATTAATATGATTATATATCTATTATGATACTGTTTTATCACTGAAAAACTCAAAAATATATCCATGTTTCAAACAGGTAGTTCAAACAATTAACATTTGTCCTGTAAACAAGGACATTTACAGCAAAATTAAGAGCTGAGGATTATTAATTCAGCCTCTATTTTTCAGTATCAGTAGAATGGAAATAATGCTATTTTTCTATTGCACAGAGACTTTGTGCAATATAAATAACTATTATTTGTTTCGCTATCTGAAGTTTAGCAAATGCTTTTCTTAAGTAATATATGAACATCTGAAAAGTTCTGGTTCTAATCTTACTGGTCAGTGCAACTGCTTTGTTATTGTTCATAGTATCTTTAAAAGTAATATCTTCATAAATAACACTACTACCAATTCAGGGCTACTACCTAGGTAGTATAATGATATGGTAAAGTGAGGATTACAGGTGGTTTGTTTATTTACTATTTAAGATTTAGATTATTTGCTGTGAGATACTTGCTTTTTCAAATGATTAAGTCTTTTTTTGTTTGGAATCTAGGAGCATAATGTATACCAAATATCCTAGTCTTTAGAAAGATGAGACTGAGATAGTGAAAAGTTTCATATTGACCAAAGACTTCAGATTCATATTATATACTCCTAGATTTTTGCTTTTGTTCAAGGTAATTCAAAGAAATAACATTAAACTTCTATCTAAACAGTGTCTGTCTATGATACTTAATTTAAAAATATATATAATGGAAAAGAAAAATACTGTTATCAGAATTTCTAAAGACTGGATGATTTATACAAAACTTTAAGGAGAGATATGTTATTCAGTAGGTTATAATGGTTGCATTTATTCCTGTCTTTTCACATGTCTGAAAAAGATCACACAATACATAATCTCACAGAAAGCAATGTTTACAATGACATACATTTTCTTCCTGAACTCCCTTCATACTGCACTGACAATTTCTCCTTTCAGCAGAATGTATTTGGTTTACAGCCACTGGAATTATTCTTCCATATTATGATAAATGTGATATTTATTGTAGTTGAGTGTATGCTAGCACAGAAATCCCTCTACACAGTTACAAAGACAGTTATGAGATAGTATATGGAAAAGGTTATATATTGGGCTATTTCAATTCAGTTTTCCAAAAATTTAGGAGGTTGAAATCTTAAACATGCGAATCTGTAAAATTTGGCTAAATGTCTTCTAGTAAATTGAAAAAAAAAAACTTATAACATCTTGGATAGATCTTCTTCCTGAATAGAAATATGAAAGAGTTTCTGTATGTGTATCTTCATGGGGACTTATCTCCTGAGATTACCGAGGAAGATTCAATTTATATTTCATGGAATGGTGCTGAATGACCTATGTGCTGAATGGAAACAGGAAATACAGACATGTCTGTGCATAGAAAATGAATAACTGTTTTTTTTTAAAAAAAAAGCACAAACAGGAATTAATGCTCAAGCTGAACTTCTGGTGAAGAGTTAGGAGACTGTTTTAGCTACCTCTGTCAAACTTATCAACACTGTAAGTAATAACAATGCTGAAGGTGATTAAGACTTCTGAAGACAAAATGAAAGGATAGAAAAAATCTTTCTGGTTGTTGAATCATGTTTTCTAAACAAGACGTTGTTATGATCTCAAAATGACTTTTTGTTTAAAAATCTAAGCTAAACAATTTAAATGCATTTAGTCTCTTTTAAATATCAATAAAATTATTCTAAAAATATGATTATTTAAACTCTTAACAAATACCTGTTTAAAAATTTTGACATGTATTCCTAATTTTTCAAAATCTTGAAGATTTTACAAGGGTAGAAAAGACTTTTCCATCACAGTTTTAGTAAACACAGTCATTTCATAGCTGTCTCCTCATGAGAGACTTTGAAAATCTTAAATGATTTTGTGTAAGTTCTATTACTGAATAAACAAAATCACTGTCTTTGTTGGTATTATTTCTTCTCATTCAGTGGTGTTATATTAGCAAAGAACTTGGCCTCTAGCTCTGTGATTACAATATTAATACAGTAAGACCAGCATTTACATGTAAGACTGCAAAGTTCAGCTTGCTTCATCAGTAAAGCAGATTTCTGAATGAGTTACTTATTTCTGATCTTAAATAGGGATTTAGTTGTCTAAATGAACTTGACCCTGAAAAATCTAGGCTCAGATTTTGTCTAACTATTTCAATCACTACTTTGCTTTCCTTCTAGTTATTAAAAATATAATAAAAGAGCCCCAAAGGTATTAGGAGTAAAAATTCTGCAGAAGGCATTGTAAAGGCGCTGAGCTAGGAGCAGTGACTCTTTTCTAAAATTCCTTTTATTATCTTGCCCCCCACCTTCCCATCAACTGTATGCACTCAAAAGGAGTAATGTGAATAAATCTTTAAGCAAGAGCCATGATTAATACATGTCACTTTGTCTTGTGAGTGACATAGCTCTTTGGCTTGAGCCAAACTGTGGTAAATGAGTTTAGCATTATATCTGTGAAGACCGTAGAGCATGTACGATAAAACAAATGGCAAAAGGCAAGTAACAGAGAAAAGATTAGTGGTTCGTAAAACAGAAAAAAAATGTTTTGCTTTGCCTTTTTCCAAATATTTTAAAGCCACAAATGAAAGTTATGTGTTTTCTATTTACTGAAAATTATTCTTTTTGAGACCCAAGCTGTCAGTCAATCATGATTTCTGTTTAGTAGAGGCAGTACTCTGCAGTAGGTATATCATTATAGCTTGACATTTTTTTCCATATGTGGAAATGTCATATTTAATGACACAACAAAGCCAGAAATGCTGAATGAGTTGAAGTAAAAATGAGGCATTCAGTTGATTAATTAAAGGGTAGGCTAAATGTGTCTATATAAAATCACACCTTTTTGTGGTTCTGTCGTCTGTGTTCTGAGCCTGGGCTTGCATGTGCATGCTTTGTGTGGAAAGAAGGAAATAATAAGAAGGGTATACTGTTTACTGTCAGAGTATATTCAGAGTTTTTATGGTCCATTTCTCCTATTGGCTTGTTTGTGCCTGTTTTTAGCAGTGTATAGTGCCAATTCAATAACCACTGATTTTCTGAAACAGTGTCCTGATGTCATTTAATTAAAGACTGGACTATCTTTTTTTGCTCTCTGCCTGTTTTTATCTCATTTCATTCTTAACCATAGCACCATCCCATGAAGAAAAGAAAAAAAAAAGTTTGATACCTGTAGATGAAGAAAAGAACTTGCCAAGGGGGTGCTGTGTGTGCTTGCTGGAATTTTTAGTGGCTTTGAAAAGAAAGAGTGTAACCTGATCAACAGTAAGCACAGTAATGATAACAGTTTTGCCGCGGCTGCTGGCGCTGAAATATTGATTCTGTACTACCGGAACTGTTTGAAGTCACCTATGAGCATTCAGGCAGGAAAAAAACAATTATTGACAGCTTTCACCAGGCGTACAATGCGTGATGGAGAGCCTGGTGGCAAAGACATGGAGAAATGGTCTTTCTGTGTTATTTGGGTGTCAGACAGTAACCTGACACAGGAGCCAGTACAGCTGCCTTCATTTAATGTCCTTCAAATTTCATGAAATATAATAAATAATTGAGAATCTGTGTTAGCCTAAAAAATTAACCCTTTCCTTATACAGATTTCCTTTGTTTCTTTTGTCCAAAATTATAACGCATTTTAATCTTTGTTGTAATGGCGTGATGCCAGGAGAAGTTACACAAATAACTGTAATGTCCTTTCAGAGAAACGGTTGTTCAAAAAGGTTGATAAGTGTCTCTCCTGAGAATAAATTATATGCAAGATAACTTTCTTGTGCAGAGCTCATCTTATTGAGGAGCCTATGAGTTCTGAAAGGGATTAGGATACTTGACTTGTTTATGTTAATAAAATTCGTTTTACTGCTTCTTATATAAATTTTACTGTCAAGCACACACCTATAATTTTACATTTCACAGAAAATGTTTTGTCAGGAGAGCTTGAGAACTTATTTATGAACTACTTTCCACAGAGGAGTTAAATCTTAACTGATACGCCCTGCTTCTCAGGATGCCATTAGCTCTGTGACACTTCACAGCCTTTGTTAATCAAAATTACTTTAGCTGACTTTTAGTAAAATAGAGGCAAATACAACCTTCCTTGTCAGTACAACCTCCAAGGTACTTAGATTTACATTTTCTTGTGTTGAAGCTCATTTAAAAATTTGGGAGTTTCATATCTTTAAGTTTCTCTCTTAGTTCTGTTAGTGTATTACAGCTACAATTTCTCAGTCTCGCTTGGAAGCTTTTCTGCATATCTGTTAATTTTAAAATACATGAATTCAATATATCGAAGCAGAAGAATTGTACATAACTTGGTTTTCACTGTCTTCTTGTCCTATGCTATTTCCAAAATGCTAGCACCTAAAAGAATAACCTATCTATATGAAAAATGAAAATGTAGGAGTTAATTTAAACTTGCTGCTCTGGAAATGAATTCCGGCTACTGTGGAAAATATTGTATTACCTCTGAGCTTTCCCAACTGTCAGTTTGCTGTGTCTCAACAGCATGTTCGCCATTGTCCAGACACCTAAATTGCATTCTGGCAACACTCACATCTCTGTTCTAATCCACACAAAGTCCCCAGAGATAGTATGTTTTACTAGGCAACTATATTTTAAAAAGAAAATCTGTGCAATGCTTTTACATTTTATATTCCAATAAATAAACTAAAATTAAATGTTTCCCAAAATTAAATGTCTCCATTTGTGCAATCATATGTAAATACTCATTAACCAGGGAAGGCAACTCAGTAGAAGTTCAAGACTTGATTCTTCATAGAGCTTATTCCTGACTTCAGTTGATACGTACATAGGAGAATAAGCTAGGAAAGAGCCATTAAGGACCTTCCTACTACTCAATGTTTACAGATTGTCAAGAAAAGGAATTTCATTCATCCCCTCAAGCTTCAGATGTTTGTCAAAAACTAGACTTGATCTGACTTCTAAATCTGCATTCAAATATTCATAGTTTGTTACAAACAAATTGTATTCAGTGTATGTTCCTGGACTATATTGTTTATTGTAGCATTAAAGCTCACAAATTAGTTTTACTGCCCTTCTAAATGTTAGCATTACAGGCACTAACTGCACAGGCTTATAATGTCATTAAGTATGTTAATAGTAGCTAGGAGAACATACAAAAGTAAATAAATTGCTCAAAATACCATTACTAGTGGTCAATATGAGATAGGGCAAGAAGGCTAGTTCTTGGGGAAGAGAAAGAAGAACTTTCTATTTTTTGTTTCTGTCAGTAGCTAGTTATAGTCTTTTAGATCCCATTGAGATCTCTCCTGTTAACTCTCATCTCACATGAATCACTTTCTTGTTTCCTTTCTATTGAAATGTACAATGAGTCCTGCATGCAGGCTTCTGTCCCTGAAACTTTCTTTGAGTGATGGTGTCAAAGCAGCCACAATCCACTCTGCAGCTTCCTCTCAGTGGACAAAATCTTACTAGATTCCTGACTCTGATCTTAGGCTCCTATCCATTCAGTCTCCCTTCCAAAGGTAAGAAAAGAGGCATTCATTCTTAAAAAAAATACACAACTATGGGAAATAGGACTTCTTTATTCCATTGTGCATAACAGAAAATATGTTTTTCCGTTCCAAGCTCAAACAAGGAGTTACAAACAAGATGCACATTTATATAATTATAAAGTAATGAGAATTTATTTTTTTCTAAATGTAATCAGACTGCTGCCAATCAGAGAACAACTGCAAGTTTCATCAGTTGCTGTTCATACAGTCCAGGGATGCTGTTCGCCTTTGTGCCTGCCAGGGTCCCTGACTGGCTCCTGTACAACTTGCTGTTGCCCATGGTCGCCAGGGCATTTCCCCAAAGTTGTTCCCTGGCAGCCCCTGCCCAGCCTGGACTGCTGCCAAGGGCTCTGCCTTCCCTAGAACAGGGCTTGGCAATTGTCCAGAATGAGTTGCACAAGGCCCATTCCTCCAGCATGTTGTTGTTCCTCTGGATGGCAGCCCTGCTCTTAGACAGATCCACTGGTCCCTGCCCCCAGTTTGGTGTCATCTGTAAACTTGATGAGTGAGCACTCCCTCGCCTCTTCTTGGTTGTTGATAAAGATGTTCAACAGGATGGGTCACAATCTTTTGCGGTATTCTACCTCTTACAGGTTTCCAGGTACCATAGGACTCATTAACCAGTGCTCTCTGAGACCAATTTCTCAACCAGATTTTCATCTACCTAGTTGTCCTTCCATCCAGGTCAGAATATCCTAACTTTAGTACAATATTGAGGACATCTTGAAAATGTTGTTAAAGCTGAGGTAAATGACATCCACTGCTCTCCCTTTCTCTTGAAATGTAGTCATTTTACCATAGAAAGTAGTCAAGTTGGTCAGATAGGAGTTACCCAAGATAAATTCTTGCTAACAGTTCCTAATCACTTCCTTCTCCTTCTGATGTCCTGAAAAGTGTCTCTGTTCCTCGCTACTCTTACACATACTTACTCTTACACATAGTCTGATACTGTACTAGGTGCTGAATTCTGTCAGGACAGGTCCATAACCAAGAATGATTGCATGAATTCAGAGTGATTCCTCTCATAAAATCAACTGTTGCAAAGAGAGACTAATGGCAACCTTTCAATGGCTGCTATAGGTTCTTGGTATCTCTTAAAAAATGAGTTATAAGTGGCTGTCCTATGTTCATGAGTGCAGGATCCAGGCATACTGGGAATGAAGCCAAGTTCTTGTTGAGGTTCATATTTCCCAGTATAGGACAGTAATTTCCCTCTGCATCATAAAGCAAAATGGACTTGTATGTTACAAGGAGTAGCAAAAAAGCTAGTGCATCCAGATATAACAAGGAGAGGTGTGGAACCATGGAATGTGTTCAGTGTCACCAATCAAAGTGACAATTGTCTGCGAGTATACTCAAACTGGAGGGCATCTCAGTTAATCAAAGGCAAGTATAGCCAGAGCTAGGTTCCTTGACAGGCTAATTAGCCAAGAGCTGACTCTGCTGAATAGGCTACACAAAGACTCTCCTGAGTATTCTCTGTCTCCTACCAAATGTCAGAACTGATATCCTCTGGACCATGATCCGCTACCGGTCACAGCATCCCAGTTGTTCCTACTACCAGCCAGGTACCAGCAGCTTATATTTGCTGTTGCCAGTGTGACAGTCAAAAGTTTATTTTTGGCTTCCTTCCATAATACTAGCTGTGAACTTTTGATACCTGCTACCACTTGTGGTTGGGGGAACCATTATGAGATATTTATTAAGCGTACATTGTTGTCATCCGCCATTCCTCATTGCCTTCATGGTATATAGTATTTTCTGAGAGCATCAGCTGCTGAGAACAGAATTCTGTTTTCGCTTAAGAGAAAGTAGGATTTTAGCACTTAAGATAGCAAAGGAAGTCTGGCAAATGTACATACATTTAAAAGTCAAAATTCAGAAAACAAAGGAGAATCCAAATGTCTTTATTCTGTTCAAATAATGATTTTAGGTTATGCTAATAATTGGGCAATAAAATTTCCATATGAGTTTCAATTAAATGAAATCATGGCCTGTGTTTGTTTCCCTGAGAAATATCTGATTTCCAGTCACAAAATTCTCATTGCTGTTATACTGATTTTAATAGTTATGTTCAAGTTTGGGTTTGCATTCAGAGTCTGCTATGTTCATACTGCTTGTGGGAACAGAAGTTAAATTTGAAACTACCCGGTATTCCTACCTAGTGAGCGAGTTGCGTCAGTTCAGACTCATGGCAGAAGTTAAAGGGCTGATACCAAAGGCAATGACAAGATAAATGTCAAAGGAGCAACCACGCACTCAGAAAGATTTAATACATGATGGTTACAAAAATGTGGGGTAACAGAATATGAACTTACCTATTTTATAAAACAGTACATTTTCTTTCCGTGTGAGATGAGATTAACAGAATCAAATGATTTTGCTTAGACAAAAGAAGAATAAAAGATACTTAGGAGGCAAGTAAAATGATGAAGAAAGAAATTAGAAGATGTTGTGAAAGTCATTGTGTGAAATTTAATTAAAAATTTAGATTTCAGCCAAAATGGAATCCTTCCAAATAACTGTATAAACTAATTCCTCAAGATGCCAGATTCTAGAAGCATGTCATATTAAAAAATAAATAGCAGGAAGCAGACTTTGAGAATATTATCAGTGATGATACAAAATCAGTCATAAAAGTAAATTCTTATTGTTTAGAGCACAAACTTTGCACTAACAGAAAGGAATGAGGAAGAAACACTTTATAAGCATACTGACACTACTTTTCCTGTGCAAAAGATTTCTTTCAAATATGTCTGAAGCATCTACTACTAACCAATATTGAAGATACAACATTACATTATTAAACTGACATCTGCAGTGGTAATTCTTAATTCCTATAATGATCTCAACAAGCTGGCATGTTCACCAAACACAGAAGTGCCAAATAGCTTTGGTATTTGTCAAACAGTATGTCAGACAGTATGGCAGAGGTAGACAGGCAGAAACTGTACATATCTAGATGTAAAATACAATTGCTTTAATACTCTATTATTACCAGTTACAAAGTTATTTATTAGTAAAAGCCATAAAGGTGGAATCATTGAAGCATGAACATGGCTTTACAGCAAAAATAGGGCTGCACACTGGTAATCAGTATTGTGTGCAGAGCACAGAGCAAGAAAGGCTGCGCAGAAACAACAGAACTGTTTAACATAACACTGAATAAGGCAGGCCGGGTGAGACAGGGTCTGGAAAGACAGAAGATGAATTGAGGCACAGAAGACAGACAGGGCTGTTGAAGTGCTTGAATGCTGAGCATCTGACAAAGTTATTTAATACTTTAACATGGACAGATATTCACAGCTCAGAGAATCAAGGCAGTCTAAATAAAATCAGATAGAAAACATGTAAACTGAAAATGTTTACATTTCATTAAAATATTTAGGACAAATTCATTCATAATGGCTGCACAGTTGCCTTAAGGTAGGGTAGATAGGGAAGGAAAATGAAGATACTGAGACAACAGAGGAATAACCAAGAAAATAGTTAAATTATAATTAGGTTATGAACTATTTTCATATTCAAATTGTTTTTATGCAGCATTTTCCAAGTTTTTTTTTTTAATTCCATTCTTTGCTCTGTGAGGCTAAGGTTTTGTTGGCTGCAGTTGGCAAATTATTAGGTTGTGTTTGGCAAATGATCATCAACAGAAATGTTTGAAGCATGAAAATATAATTCCTTTTTTTCTCAGCTAGGTTTTAGACCTCTCTATTATAGTAGTTAAAGATTTACATCAGATTATTACTGGGCAGGCTACACTTTTTTCAAAAGAGGTCATATTATATCTATCTGTGACTCCCCCAATATTTTTCACGAACTGGCATCTGCAGATAGTAGCAATGTTTTTACTGAGTTATATATTGATTATATCAAAATCCATGATAAAACTTTTCTCAGTCAGACTCCATTCGTCAGAAGGTTTCCAACTTTCAACAACTGCCTTTGTGTATGAAAAGTCTGTTGAAGGCTTTGCGTTTATGTGCAAATGAACAATTTACATATTTATTGCTTGTGATTTGTGTGCTAGCTGAACCATCAGCAATGTTCATAGAATGCTACGTGAACTGGAAGAGAAGTGATTCATGTGGCTATGAATGGGACCAAAGGGCAAAGAACAAGTAGAAGCATAAAGAGATTAGCAGCTAAATATTGTGCTGAAGAGGAAAGAATGAGTAGGTATATAAAAAGATTATCAGGAAAAGAGTGTACTAAAAAGTCTATCTATCATATTTCTGAGGTGCTTATCATGATGTCACCTAATTACCATATATATCAGATCATTAATCTTCCTGGATTTAATATCTCCATGATTCTCCATCTAGAGTTCCTGAATAAACACAAGTCCTCTAATTTTTAAAGATATTTTTAAGATCAACATCCTCTTTTATCTGGAAATGGTGTTTTAACTGTTTTAATTATACAGTGATATACAATTACAAATAAATGGAAATAAATATCAGTTAATCATACATTGACTCTTACTTGCCTTGTCATATTTACATAAACAAAATATTTGATGGAAGAAGTCACAAGTATTCTGATACTATATTTGTAGAATTCAAAATACAGATACAGTAAGCCCTCAGATTTTTAACCTTCCAAATGTAGTGAAAAAGAACATAGGACAGTACATTAAATGAACTTCAGTACATTACCTAAGGTAACGTGCAGTTACTGCTTGTGTGTAACATGGTAGAATAGAAATATGTGTTAATTTGATTTTGAGCGGAGGATTTTACAGAATATGATCATATACATTATAGTTTTTGTTGTGTGTAATTTTTTAAGTTGGAGATCCATTGGCATGGATTATTTACTTGCATTAAAATTATTTCATTTTCTGTAAAGATTTTGTACTGCTCCTTACCAAAATCAGAAGACTAGATTAGATAAACTTCAGATCTTTGCCATTTACATAAATGAAAAAGTGACAGAGCTTCCTTCTGAACCTAAACTGTGAGAGCTGGTTTAAAACTAGGCAATTGGAGCAATGTTCAAGCCTCATATCCAGAGGAAAGAGCAAGGAAGAAGTCACTTTCTTAAACTACCTCTCACTGCCAGTACACAGGTGGACAATAAGCTCTTACATGTATGAAACTCATTTGTCCTGTATATTACACATGACACAGTCAATACATCATAAATGCTATCAGCCTGTGCGATAAATGCTTTATATATTTACTGATTCCTATTCCTCTGTTACAGGAGGGATTTGTTTCAGATAACTCCCCTTTGTATGATGTGTAGAACTGACGAAATGAGTACACAGTGTGCACTGTAGATACTTGTTGAAAGTTCATTCATTTTGCTGGATTGATAATGATTGTATTTTATCATTTGGCACAAAAGACTTGTATTTAAAAAGCATATTAGCTTACTGGGCGCTCATTTATAAAAATTGCATTGTTAGTAGTTCTGTTGGTGACTTCACTGTGAAGAATTCTTTGAAGTACAGACTTTCTTTTAGAATGTTTGCACTTTTAAATGGCCATATCACCAGCCTATGCTTACATTTTGCTTCACGTATCTCCTGGGGTCAGTAGTCATAGTGGTAAATATTGGCTCTAAGAACCTGGCAAGATGCAGATGTGAGGGGCGGCGGGGTAATTTTTGGTAATATGCTCTTTGTTTAGTGCTAACTTCTGCTATCTCTACTGCCATGGATTAGTGGTCTACAACCTGAACAGAAAACCTTCACATACAGAGAAAATACTCATCCGGAGTAAAGGTTGCAGATTTGCTTCAGAAAAAGGTGCTTTTCTCCTTGGAAATTTTTCAGCCCTGTTATAGGATGTTAGAGGTGTTTTGATTATGTTCACAAAAATCTTTGTTGTAGAATGTCATAGGTGTGTGCTATGTTAGAAGTAGCTATGTTAGCTACTTCTCTGGCTCTCTTTAACAGTATTAAAGTGGGAAATGTTACAAAACTTCGTAAAGGGGAGATTCAGGTAAAGAGAGGATAATTACTGGATTTTTTAAGAACACTTGGGGTGTATCTGTTTCACACAGTGCAGAGATCCTAAACTAGTTGAGACCTAAAGCAGTAATTTCAAAAGAGTCATCTTTTTAGGTCTGGAAACATAAGCATGGGAAGTTTCGTTTGGAATCATGTTCATGTTGAGCCAGAGTAAATGTGCTTGAGAAATAGGGTTTATTACCTTGCTTGGAACATTTCAAGAACATAGCTTTGTTACTTCTTGACCTGATGTACTTAGGGGCAGCTATCAGATGTCTCTGCATCACACTCTGCAGCACTTCTGAGTCTAGAGTGGGCTTAGGCAAATTTTGCATGGACTTTATAGATCTGTTCTTCAGATCTTTAAGATACAGATACTAGTCTACTAATTATCTGTAGGTTTAACTGTGTACATTTGAAAATCTAGTCCTAAACCCAAAGTCAAATAAAAGGTGGAACAGAAACATAAATCCAAGTCCCTTACATGTACGTAGGAGTCTAACTGTTACTATTCTTCCTTTGTGTATCTGATAGAATGCTGAGGTGATATTCAGATTTTAGACAGATAATGTCAAGAATATTTTGATTCATGTAAACATTTTCTGGGGTGTCCTCTTATTCTGGATGAGGTCCTCTTATTCTGGATAAGGTTATATTGTTATATTGTCTCCCAGTACCATGGTATTAGGATCCTGCTCCAATCATTTTGAGGAAGACCAACTAGTTAATAAAGCTGTTATGTGAAAAATAATGATACATATGGCTATATAAAATACCTATATTCTTATTACCTTGACAGTGTTTTATGATCTTTCATAAAGAGCATATCTTCCTCCAACCCTAGTTACACCCAGTATTACTGAAATGTGTCCTATATTTCAGATTTTCAAAGTCAGTCACTGTTTTTAAGCAAACAAAAAAAATTGCAAAACTTTATTCCAAAGGAAAAAAAAAAAAAGGTAATGAAATTGAAACAGTCAAATAAAAAATCTAAGAAGGTGGTATAGGAAAACAAATATAAATAATGAATAATTCGTGAAGACTGGGATGCAAAACCCTTTGTTGTCAAAAGTATTATCTGAAAGCTGATTAAAACTATAAATAAAGAGCAAGTGTGGCAGAAAAGTCTTCCTTTCTGTAATGAGGTGGCATATATTTTGATGATATTATTTCACATAGCCATGCAGAGATCAGTGTCCTTCAAGACCTCTCTCCAAATGGTCAGTACTATTTCAGAATATTATAGCCTATGTTATATAAATCTATCACTTTAACACTTTGGACAGGAGTCTTTAGACAGGGATTACATAGATATTTTTTGCATTTGCAGACTTACTTTGTAATTTTCAATTTATTATAGCTTCTTCATTAGTCTCTAACCAACAATTTATGCTGTTTCCTATGTATGTTACATAAATAAAATTAATAAGCAAGATTTACACACATTTACATGCTATAGATAGCTGGTGTATATTTACTTCCGCTTGAGCTTAGTGGATTTGTATTATTCTCATTTTACAGTGAAGGAAACACAGGTGGGAAGAAGTAGCTTGTTGACCAGAAGATACTATGGAAAGCCAGTCCCAGATCTCAGGCACTTCTGGCTGTTAATTTTGCCTTTATTCTTCTGGGCAGCTGTGGGGGCATTGGCAGTATAGGAAGATACTCTGCTACTGCTGGAGTGCCCTAAAGAAGGACCAGAAAGGAATTAGAAGCTCCGATTGTGATACTAGTGGAAGATTGGTAGGAACTCTGCTGCACTCTGAACTTTCTCCTGAGTTTAAATGATAAGAAGAATGAATCGTGATCACTATTTGGAGATTTCTGAACATAAGAAATTCAAAAGATGTTTGATCTCAAAACATGTATTAAAGATTCCTTCTTATACTAGCATATCTTTACTTATCTTTAACTGTAACTGTACTGTATCAACGTGTCATAAATGACAAGAAGAGGTTCTTCCTGATGGTTACTCCATCTGTAAATATGTCTCTGCTTGAGCACAAAGCATTTTGTTTCTTCATCTCTATTAAGTTGCTTGTAGAGAATCTTTGACAGGTTGGGCCTTGCCCATGTGTGAGTTACCATGTAGACGGTGGTGAATAAAAAGTAGAGAAGATGAAAAGTAGATTTGGATTTGGAGTCTAGACAAAGCCAGCAGAGAAGAATAACAGGACCTTACCTTGAAGACAGAGAAGCTTAGCTCAGGCAGCTATGTCAAGGATTCAATATGGATGTATACAGACAATAAGTTAGCAATAGCTGTCTACATAAGCCCCAACCAAGGTAAGAACAGGGATCTGGATGGTGAAGCTTAGAGGAGAAGCAACTTCTGCTGCATATTTTCCTTTCTTTTTCAAAAAGCTACACAGACAACTGGCCCAGGCCTTCTTTAGGGTAGAACTCCAGCAACTTTATAACAGTAGGACTTTAAATATCTGGGCCCATACCCATGCTACCTTGGAGTGGCTTACACACAGTGTAGAAGTAGTGAAAGGTTTTCCTGATACAAGAAGTAGTAGTTTCACAGTTAGCATAGAAAATAGCATGAATAAAGGATAAGCACAGAATGAATTAGAAGGTTATGATGAGAGATGCAGAAATCGAATACCGAATGTGGAAATACAGAACACAAAGCAATAAGGGAAAAAACTAATTGATGATGCTCATAAATAATAAAATATCTTGTATTGTGGCTTTACCATTGAGGTTTCATGGGTATTGAAGTAGCTAGGGTATTTGCAAATGCTGAAATCAAATGAAGCAAATCTTCCCCCAGACTAGAACAAATCCATCACATACATCTTGATAAACCATTAACAAAAAGATGAAGGTAGTATATGCCTACGTTTTCGTTACTTTATATACCTAACATCATCCATCAACTAAATAATTTCAGCATGAAAAGTCAAATCAATAAATGAGTGATCTCATCTTTTTTGATTCACATTCTTATATGACATCATCTATAAAACCTCTCTAGTACAGCTTGTAGTACAGATGTCTGAATCTGAAGAAATTGGGGAGAATGTCTGTTAAAGTGATAAACAGCTATTAGTTCATATATCTACATTAAGTGATCCTGATAAATAAGGTTTCCAAATGGACTTGCACAGTCATTCAGCACCACAGAGTGAGTGCATTAGCTCATCAAATCTTTTGGCTTGTCACAATATCATGTTAACTCAGATTCAAGACCATTCTCCATCCCACATCTGAATTTGTTTGCGTGTCCTCTCCACCTCAATTTCTTAAAAAGGAATATATAACTAATTTAAAATGAAAGTCAAGGCCGGCTTAATTTCACAGTTTCATTGTACAAACAATGTTGTCTTTTATGGGTTTTTATTCTGGGGTTTAGCCTGAAGAAACTATGCCTGAATGTTAGAAAAAAAGAATAGCTACAGTAATGTAGTAGTGTAAAAGGAAGTAACAGATTTTTTTACTATAGATTTTAGCATTGTATTATAGCCGTCTAACACTATATAAGCGTAAAGCTACAGACATCTTATATAGGCAATACCTGATATGCATGTCTAGTCTACTGTGGAACTTAGAAGGTTGTCTGCCCAGTATACGGCTGTGTGCTTTCACAGAGAAGTTCAATGCAAGATCTAACTGTTACATGGTTAAATCCAAACTACACTGAACAAAGATGAGCATTATCTCAATATTCAACTTATTTTGAATTGAAATTCACTCAGGCAATGCTTTCAAAAACTGTTAGCATTGACTCTGAAAACCAGCATGATAGTATACAGATGTGTATACTATATGTGTATACTTAGGACCTCCAGGTCTTAAGTGCTCTAGCCTGCCCTGGAAACAAGCGGGAGCCTTTCTCACCAAAAGATAAAGAACTATACATTGCATTAAAAAAAAAAGAAGAAGAAAAAGCAGGCCTCACATGCAGCCTTATAATCCGCATCTCAGGCAGCTTCCGAATTGCCACTGTAAAATTAGAAATGATTATTTAGTGAGAATTTCATACTCCTTCATTCTGAGACAAGGCTAAATAGAAGGAATTGAGAACAAAAGAAAACAGCTGCCATCCAAGTTCCTTACCCCACCTGAATATGTGTGTGGGATCCAAGGGCTCTTGAGCTCAGAATATCCATTTCTGTAAGATCAGCTAGACTCTAAATATTCTTAAGACTGTATATATTTAAATTTTGTATATTTGACATCTGGAAGAAGCAGAAATGCAGGCACCTTTCAGGGCATGTAGATTTTAATTGTAAAACAGTTCCAACACATCTCAATAAAATACAGTATTCTGACTCATCTAGAAAGCATGTGTAAAACTGGATGATAAGGAACAGATTTATTTGGCAAGGAACAGAGTAGGAAAGTCACTGGAACATCCAGTTGGTGGTATATTTTATATATAGTCAGTATGTACTGTTTGTTTGGGCTTTAAGGTACACACTAACACACATTTTTTATAGTGACCATGCTCTAGCAATGCAGATAATGTATCCTGCTAAGCCTTTCAATAGTTGGCTGATCATGTTGTTATTTCACTCTTGGAAAAAAAAAAGTTAATAAGAGATAAGGTGCTTTTGAAGAAGGTGTGATTACATTATTTAAAAATTATACATTTTATAAGATAAGATTTAAACACATGTCAGGGGGAGTCAACATTGCATTATGAATGGTAGTGATTATGTTATCTGTAAACTTTGAAGCTTTACGTACTGATGTGAACAATTGAGTCCGTTGTTTTGTCATTACCATCAACATTGCCCTTTTGGAGCTGCTGAAGTGACTGCTGTTTGCATAGTTAGAGGTAAGGAAAGTTTGTTTTCCCAGTAATATTTCATTGAATGTTTAGCTTGAGTTGATAGTGACTTCTCACCTTCCTGTCTGCTAGATTTTTTCTGCCTGGATTGTTAAATTGACTGGATAACTTCTTCACCTGAATCCTCAAAAATCTAATTTCAGTGAGAATTTTGCCTAGAGCATTAAGATCATCTCTTAAAATAACACAATCTGCTAAGACTTAAAGACATTGTTAGTATTTCTTTAACCTCATTTCTTTATTTGCCTATGTTGGATTGCAGCATGTGCTAAAGTAAATATTAGGTCACCAGAACAATGTTTAGTAGCAAAAAGAAAAGTAATATTTACTCTTTTAATTGATGCATGGATTTTGCATGAAAATTGTAGGTATTTTTATTATTTATTCTACAAATTGCATTATTGTAAGGATTCTGGTTCTTAAATACTTCCTCAAAATAAAGGCTACATTTTATTACTCTTTTTGTATCCAATTAAGTATCTTAGGAATTATAAGAAAATCCTTCTTACACTGCCAGACCCTCTCCCAGCCCAGCCTTTCTGCTTCATCATTCAATAAATGAAAAATTGATGTACTGTACAATCCCATTTCAAACAGAAATGTAGAAAAAGGGAAAAGTAGGAGATGTGAAATTCTTCGACTCAAAAGGAGCTGAGCCAATAGGAAAATTTTTTATGTCTCAGAGAAAGAGGGGATTAGAGAAAGGTTTAGTCATCTCTTCCTTCCAAAGAACTTGAGCCTCTTTTCCTTTATGTACTTAGATTATCTGTGGATATTTTGTTGTTTTTTGGTTTCTTTTTGTCTTGTTTTCTCAAGTTTTAAATTGTTACAGTGTAGGCTGGGAAGACTTTTTTCTGGAGGTATCCAAATATATCATATTTAACTATAGATTTTATATTGAGTGCTTGGTTCTCAACACTTAGCCTGCATTTTATTCTTAAGAATAAAGAATATTGGGAAAAATCAAAATTATAACTTGATGTCGGTGAAAGTTCCTTTATAAGAATCCTGTGGATCCACTGTAGGCATTGTCAGAAAAATACAGCTTACTTGCTTTTCCAAAAAGAGAACCCCAAGACTTAATAAGCCAAGGAAGGCCCTGAAGTGAAATCCACTACCCTATTATTTTGTTGTCCATAGGATTTAATAACCAGGCAGAAGGCATTGTTCACTCTATTACAACAGAGGCTTTTTTCTGGTGTAAATTAAAATACAACAGTAAAACAAGGTAGAAGCTTGTTCTTGTTCTTCCCTCCACAGGACCAGTTCAAAGCTTTTCCATTCAAGAGCACTGAATTCATATGTTACAGCAAAACATAAATTCATTAAATAAAAAACAGCATTCAAATAATTTAAACATTTTACTGCAAATAAACTTCATCCAAATGGACTAAAAGGAAAGAAATAATGTCATTAAAGTTTTGATGTTATTGGTATGATCTGTTGCTGTCAATTTGATTTGCAGTCAAAGAATTTCTGGGAACAGAATTAATTATACTTCAAAAAAACCCAAAGAATTAACTTCCTTCCTCTAAAAGGCATAAAAATAGTGTAATTCTGTTCCAAAAATATATTTTACAAAAGATCTAGTTATGTAGCCAAGTATATTTTTTTAATTATTTTTCTGTACCTTTAAAAACATGGTATTTACTCCTAAAAATTTGCATAACTTTTCTTTAAAAGAAGCAGAAAAGCACAAATTAAAAACCCATAACAAGTCATGAACTTTATCCAACATTAAACTTAGAATATGTTTACAGGTGCAAGACATTCCATTGAGTTTAGGAGGACTACTGGCAAGAGTAATTTTAAGAAACTCATTGTCTCTGCAGGGTTAGTGTCTACCTCTGTTGTTACTGTATTTGTTTTGACCTGTTTATCTTTCACAGAAAGTTTATGTTTATATGTACTAGAAGGAAAATAGGAATGTAGGCAGGTTTGCTATTCGATGTCAAATGGACATGTCAGAATGTCAAACTTACAGACTAGGCCCTGAATTTTATAAAGCATATGAAGTTCTACTGAATTTCAAACTCATAGTACTTTGTCAATGAGGATTTGAAGTATGATTTTTCAGAATGAAAACAAAAAGCCAAAGTTTTGACGATATACTTGGCAGCCCTGGTATACTTAATGTCAAGTTGAAGTAAAGCAGTTCTACTCTTAATCATGGTGGTAGTTTTCCTCTGAACTGAATGCCAGGTGACTGGGTGACAAGAACAAATTGGAAGGAGAAAAAGATAGTGGTGAGTTCTGATTCAGGTTAATTCATATAGCTATGGGGAAACGTGTTAGAAATCAAAATGTTTCTTCCCTTGTTTTCATCTTCCCCTCCAACAGCTTAGAAACATTGCATTGGCCTAAATACATGGGAACTATGTTTTGTGGGAACTAATACTTTGTCATCCTTATGATTTTAATTACAAAAATATTGGTTGTGATAAAGGAGCTTGCAGAACTGCACATAATTCCAATATAGTTACAGCATACAGATATTCTTTCCTCTAAATCCACTAAATTTCACTAAGGGATTGCTTTCCCTATGTATACTCCACTATATAGCTGCATACATGGGAAATGCACTATGAGGAAAGAAAATATCTACTGCTTACTTTACTGCTCTACCAAATTGCTAGCAAGAAAATCGTCCGTTACTTGGAAAAGAGGACTAGAGCTTCTCTATATCACGCTACAGTTTCCAAATTTTTTAATTTGCTAATTCAACACAAAGTATCCATATACTATGCTAATGAGACAGCGATACACAATCACACTGGGTATTAGTTGCTTTTATATGAAGAAGTATCTATGTAGCAAGTTCTAAGACCCTATAAAGTAAAGTTTTCCTACTGAGTCACTTGGGTGGAGAAAACATAGTGAGAGCAGTTACTGCCGAGATTCTTACACATCTGACAGGCTCCAAGAATGATAGAAGAAGTGCCTTAAGCAAAGAGGGAACCATATAAAAGATTGTGGACTGAAGTCTATCCTTTGAGATTTTCATATTTTTAACCATAAAAGTGGTGCAGTACATACATTATTTTATATTATTTTTTTATCAAATGGTCAGAAATACATGAATGTTCTGAATTACTTTTTTTGTTTAGGAATTTTCTTAGATTTGAAGTTGATCTCTGGTGATTGTTGATAAACTAAACGTTTTAATTTTAAAACTCTCAGTACACTGAATTCCTATACCAAAATATTTCAACTGAATGTTGCTTAGGAGTCAATGTCAGAATCATCAAAGCCTGATAGCATAAAAGGCCTCCTGGGCTGTTGAATATATCTCCTGCATCAAGTCTTAGCACCTGATTGTATTCACAGATCTGAAATTTTATCTTCATATTATTTTGTGATCATTATTTTTACTGGAAAGGGTGGTCAAGAATATCTCCCTTCTGGGTAAAAACTTCCTTCTAATTACAGTCTAAATGTATACCTGGTCAGTTTATAAATGTCTTGTGCTAACTTTGGCCTTTAGTTTAAGCAGTTCTTTTTCCTCTCTAATGTTTACTTTCCTGGTGTATTTATTTAGAGAAGTCATATCTCATTTGAGCCTTTGTTTTGTTAGGCCAGATAACCAAGCTTTCTTAATCTGGTTTTGTGTGCATGTGTTTTAGCTTTTTGGCTTATATGAAGCCCGTAGCCCTTCCCTTTCCTTGATCATTTTAGATGCCCTTCTTTTTCTCTCTTTCAGATGGAATTATTTTGTCTTGAATATGTTTGACGAGATTTAATACTCTACAGGAGTTCTAACCAAGCTCTCTGTGAGCTGCAAATTTCCTTATTTGTATTGCTGAAAATTGTATATAATTGCATACATACAGATAAAAAAAATTACAGATTGTATAGTAAAATTCGGATTATATATGTAAATTTGTCTTTCTTACAGCAGCCTGAGATACATTCTCTTGCAACAGTGTAATATTAATTCCACTATCCTGTTCTAAAAGATTACATTTTTTTATTAGTTTCCAAATACTTCTTTCTTGCAGATTTACTACTGAGTTTCATTTTCTGTTACTCACACCTGTCCTGTAATGTATTTTCTCCTCTCTTTATTGATGAGATCTCTGTCATCTTTCTGTCCTATATTTTGTGCAGGTGACATTAATGAGGATATTAAAGAAAAAGCCATTCAAAGTTATTCCATGGGGAACTTCACTAATGGTCTCTTGTCTGTCCAATAGTTCCCTTCTCAACACTGATTTTCTCCTTTTTTCAGCATAATCTGTCTTTTATCCTTAAAAAATTAATCCTTCTCTTCTCTGCATGTGCTCATAATTTCCCATGCAACACTATGTCAAATGCTTTAGTGCTGTCCAGATTAGAATGACTGTATTTCCGTTACTAGAGTCATTAGCATCTTATCAAATAAGTATATCTGACCATTCTGGCATAATCAACCTTTCAGTAAATTATTTTCCATTTACTGATATATCTTTAATTATTCTTTAATTCAAAGTTTCTTTGAAGACATTGTTATTGCACTTTATGATTCAGTTTCTCCACTTATGAGATGGCAATCATAAATACTTGACTTTCAGCTATTAGAAGACAATGCAGTGGCATTGTTAAAATACTTTGACATCCTCAGTAAAAAATGCTCTGAAATGCAAAGTACTATTACAATTTTTGTTTTAAACCACTCTCAGAAAGGTACTTCCAACAACTGTGTAATGTGTAAATACCACTTGGGTAAAAAAAGAGAATTCTTCTTTGAAAGGATGCTTTCATTTTAAATGCTCTTTTTAAATTAAAGCAAAATATTGTTTTCCTATTTGGTGAATTACGCCACTTTTATAAGCTGTCAATCAAGATAAACTCAGAGCTGTTTCTGTGTTGTATGGAAGATAACAGGCTTTGATCAAAAGGATGAAGGTATGTCAAATATCGTCAACACTAACTACTTCGGTCCCTTATCACTCTGATATTTGATGTTTGCTACCTAAATTGCAAAGGTTTAATTCTTTCTAGGTTTACATCTAAATAGAACTGGTTTTTACTGTTTAATAGGTTGGCTTATTTATGCCTGAGTAGAAAAGAGAAAAGTTATTTTTATCTTGTCTTCATTATTGAGATATTTTTAATTAGTCTATTATATACTTAAAAGTGAATATAATTAATGTAAAGGATGTGTAATGACTTCACATAATGTTGATTTTATGATTATCTTCTCATAAAATTTATTTCAAAATTTCTAGTCATACCAGTCAATACACCATATATAATGTGTATATACACACTTTTATTTTTCTAGATTATATATAAGTACATAAACACGAGCTTAATGAAACTTCTGAGTAGTTCCACTGAAAATTCTTGAGCCAAAATTGCCCATTTAAAATTCTGGGAATTCATTTAATGCATTGCTGAAGTCCCTAGGCAATGAATTTAGCTTTTTTGCCTTAAAAAAATGCACAGGCTTCACAGTAGATCAGAAACACACTGAGATTGTTCTTACCGTAACATTTTTTTCTACTTTTACACCTGTACAGTTCTAATGAAGATAAAGATAGCTCAAGCAGTGTCATACTGAAAGTTATTTAAAAAAATATTTAAACAAGCGGAGCTCTTTCTGTTTCTGTGAAGCACAGATGGAAATTGTGCCTCTATATAAAAAAACTCTGTTTCCCAAACTCTTATTTCTCTAGCCATTTCTTTTCATTTCTACGTGTATCTGGGTCTCCTTCCTGGATGCCCCAGTATTGTCTCTTCTGAAGTGTCAGGTGTTGCATTTTTATATTTTCAAGCCCAAAAATACTTTCTACAATTTTTTACAATTTCCACAATTTTTCAGGCCTGACTGATCATTGTACATCTTGTGTCATGGACTCAAAAAGGAAAAAGAAAACCTAGAAGTAACTAATCTGCGTAAGATTCTTTAAAACCCTGTTGTTTCAAAGTTCTTTCTCTTTCAAAGCTGTATCTGGCTCTAAAAAAGCATTCCAACAGTCCATATTTGTGTCTATGCAACTATTCTAAATATATCTTCACATCTGATGGGTTCCTATTCTCCTCACTCCTCATTAGCCTAACAGAGTCTTGTCTTGAGCCATTGTTTTCATTCAAGTCTTCCCTTATAATTAAGTAAATATAATAACATAATGAAAGTTAGTAACAAAGTTAATGCACTTAATATTTGTAAGTAATGTTAGAGCATCGAACCTATCATACTCTTTATTGAAAAACATACAACAAAATTATTTTAATATGAGAATGTCTGCTTTTTCTTACTTTGGTTGTCAAAGAGTTATTCACTCAAGAGCCAAAGCTATTTATCAAGCCCTAAAAGCTTGTCATGCATTTATAGATCACAACTGGAAGGTAGTGTAAAAATGTAATTTAAAAAAGATGTTAAAATTACTATATACTATTAGACTACAGTTTTAAAGGAACATGAGAGTTAGTCTCTGAATTAAAAATTGGAGTTAAGAGTAGAGGCCTGTTCTGATGCTTCTTGTATATGCAGAAATTTAGATCAGGAATGCTCCTAGGCTTTCTCTTCTGTCCCCAAATTGACTCCATTGTGACTATTATTTTTTTTGAACTGTCTTCTAAGAAATGGTTATTTTGTTTATTATTTACTCTCAGATAGCATTCATACTGCTTATTAATGATTCTAAAAAAGTATGAATGCTTTAAAGAATTGTATTGTTAGGAATGCTTGCCTTTCTCACATAACTTTTTTGAACTGTACACAAGAGCACTGTGTGTTTAATGAATTTGATTCTAAAAGCACGTAATAATACACTAGAATCTACAGATGAAACTTGTGAATTAATACGCATTCCTTTTTTGACACTACACTTCAAATGATTTTTGTTGGATAGTTGTTTCATAATTAGCTCTTGCCAGTAGCTGTTGGTCACCACCTTTTATTTTTCAGATACTAATGAATAAGATTAGTTACAAAGCAGGGAAAGTTGTTATGAAATCCAAACTTAAGAGTGTTTTGGCACTTCTGACAGTTGCTGCTGAAAAGTATAAACCCAAATGGACTCTACTTCAGACACTAAAATGCAGCAGACAAAACTATTATTTCATCCCCTGTGGGCCACTGTCTCTATTCACTTTTACTTTTATGTCATCATGTTGGTTTGACACCTATAATAGGTTTAATAGGTTTTTCTCTGATGTTATTATTGGCTAATGATTCTGCTCTTCTCTGGGGATGGGAAAAATGAGAAGTCACACTGTTCTCCTGTTTTATGTAGCTCTACAGGGACAGCCTTAACCATAGTACTCTATGGGAGTATGTCATCTTAAATCAATAGATAGCAAGTTAGCCTTTAACATTTGGATTGCTTGCTTCAGTTTTATAAATCAGGCTAGCAATTATAAGACTATCCTTGATGATCCAGGAGTTCAATATTTATCTTAATTCATGTATTTTACACTTTAGTGCTTAAAGGGAACTAAAGCAAGAAGTGATTTGTAAAGCATTGTCTATTCTATACATACAAGTTGTTACACTCTCTAACTGAATAAACAGTTACTGCCTCATGATGATGGTAGCAGCAGATTCTGTGAGATCTTGTTTCAGGGGAGTAACTGTTTTAACTGTACCTGACTGGCTCATGACTTGGTCTTTAAGTCTTTGCCTTTCCAAAATCATAGGCAGGAATAATAGAGTGGCAACATATTCTGTATTTCTGAAATAAAGACAGGAAATAGATAAATACATTACTACAAGATGAGTGGCTACCAGAATTGCTAATCTGTGTCAATAACAAAATGTGCATATTTTAAAGAATGGTGCAGTAACCTTACATTTTAAATTCATTTACAGCTAGAGAATGAGATAAACTACTATAGCAACTCTCTATACTCTGAGCAAAAGAAAAGCTTTTTTCAGACTCTCTGTTCATTTTAGCTTCATTCGAAACTCAGTTCCACCTACTCCAAACAAGCTCTCATTGTGCTGGAATGTTTTCATTTGGTAAACGTAGAAAAAGATTATTATTGGAGCTTTAGGACATATATTATGGGGCATCATATGTGGTGCTGCCTTTTAGAAGTGAACTGGGATGCTATGGTTACTTAATTCCCCTGGATTTGCTCCTCAGTTCCAGTGGTTGCAAAGTTCCACTTACATATTTATATATAAATCAAACAACTAAACATTGTCAGAGCTATTCACTGTTGTTGAAAATGGCATTATTGTTTTCAAATTTAAGATTTTAATTAGTCTAAATCAATAGTACCTAAATAAAGAACTCATTATTTTCAGAAAAAAATCAGACCATTTCACCCTATGTGTTGGCATTAACTCAAAAAAATCTGGGAAATGAGAAATGTACTACAGACATTTTTTGGATTAATTTCTCAAAACAAAATGATTTTATAATTTTTTTGAAAGTAATATTTAGTTAAGAAGTAATAGGTAACATTTTGTTAACCAAATAAATATATTTCAATGTATAAATCAGCCATCTTTTTGATAAATAAAAATATATATTTACAAGTTGTCCATTGAAGTAGCAAGCATGTGCCAGATAATTGGATATGACCTTGCTAGTTCCTCACATTTGAGAAGTTTAAATGGGTAAGTATATAAGGAAGAATATGACTAAGATAAGTTAGTGTTGTGTAGATTTTACAGGCCAAAGGATATATGAGTGTTCCTGTCTCCGTTTCATAGGTGAGATGGACGATGATGAAAAAGCCTTGAAACACTGAGCCCTTTGAGTTTATATACAGAAAACTGCAGACCACTATCATCCATGTCCTTCACCTTCTAGTTTTCTTCTCTTTCCTTTCTGGTTCCTGTTTCCTGATGCACTGGCATATTTGTAAGCTAGGAGTGGGACAGCTAGTAGTTACAGACACTGTCCAAAAAAAATGTATTTCCTACACACGTGGAAACTATTCGTCAAGAGTAAGGTCACCACCATGGTGACTGCTAGTGGGAATAAGAACCAGGCACAAGAGCAAACAGAAGCAATGTTGAAGCTGTATATTTCCAGATATCTAACACAGATGCTTCTCTAGTGTCATCAATATATTATTCAGTTGCCTGTATTAGAACTGTATCAGAAATCTACACCATCTTGCATAAAAGCCTGAGGTGCTTCAGGCACCTGCTGCTTTAACAAACTTCTTTAGATATCTAAATTTGTGTTACTGGGCATGACCTCATGTGCATGTGCTTCCATGTGGCTGCTGTGAATTCCAGGCTGAAAGCCTGTCTCTCTGAATACAAGAAATAGGAAAATTAGGTGCCTAAATTAGCCAGAGATGGTCACAATCTTTAGCTGCTGTGATACTGAGTATCATTTCACGGAAGGCCCATTTTTACATTTGGGCCATGCTGCTTACTGAGGATTCTATTCTGCAGCTCTTCTATGCAAGGCAAGTTTTAAATGATCTCAGAGACTCAGAGACAACGTGATGCACGCCTTCTTTTGAAAGCCAGCATTGATCCTGTAAGTGGTTGATCTTGATCTGTTTGGGAAGTGAGTCAAAAGGTGTGAACTGAAGAGCTGAATATAAAATAATAGCTGGGATTAAACGCAAACTCATTTCTCCGTGCAGTTTCTGTGCTTCTTGGCTGTCAATGTCTGTAACGTACTACAAAACATTAAAGAAATTAAGAAAAGAAATACAATTGCAAATTTATTTGTGAAGCAAGCATCAAATAAAAACAAAACAACAACAACAACAAAAAAAAAAACCTTAGAAGTATGTGTGTGTTGTTTTCCTCATTCTGATTCAGGATCTCACTTCATGTGTCCTTAGGGTAAGATAATTGGCTGCTGTTTGACTTGTTATTTTGCTCATCCTTTTTAAGTGCCAGGTAACACTTTGAATCAAGAAGGAGATGCTAAAAAAGATCCTCAGAGATTTTAAGTGCATACCAGAATCTTAAAACTTCATTCTGTTGCACAGTTATAATATCCAAGGTTAAAATGTTTCAGAAATAGATTTCCAAAAGAAAAAATAAAAAGGAAACTGAGTAGTTTTTGCTGCCAAAAATCCTTGGTGCGCTATCCCACAAAGGATTCCAAAGTAAAATGATAAGACATCAGGTAGGTAGGGTACCAGGCCGTTCTGTGCTCACTTTCAAAATGGACCGCAAATATTTTTTTGTCTTTGTCTTACACCTTTCTCTGAGGCATCCTGCTAAAGACTGAATACAGGGCAGGTATGACAACTTTTGTATTTCTGTGTTCAACTGCAGTTTCATCAGAGTTGCAGTGATGTTCACAGGAGCTCTACTTCTGACTTCTTTGGGAGTCCTGGTTGTACCGAATTGATTCAGGGGAACATTTAGTCATGTTTCTAAGCCTTAACAGAATGAACGTGAAATAAGTGCTCTCACCTTTTTTCTGCAGGACGTCATGATGAACAGCTAAAGTAACAGAGGACAAGTCTGCAAAGTCAGTGAGCAGAGAGTTTACCCTGAGCCTAACCTAAGGCAGGGTTTTTTGGTTTCACCTGTTGTAAAAGGTATGTAAAAAATATGTCCTTGCCATCAACAAAATCAGGACAAAAAGGGTAAGGATGGTAAAAAAGAAAAAAAAAGAGAGATAGTCATGAAATTGATTTTCAGAGTCTAATTATACCCAGGTTCTATTTTGCGACCCTAACCTTGAAAAGCACCTTATCCTAAAAATACTTTCATTGACCTGTCCTGTAATAAGAACCTCTCAGAAAATCAATCCAGATTAGATTTTTGCTGGGTTTAAAATATGTTTTTTTTTTGTTTTTTTTTTTGTTTTTTTTTTTTTTTTTTTTTTTTGTATATGCTTTGAAGATCTTAAAAATCATCTGTCTCATGTTTTTCTCACATTTTTCAACCTACTTGTTTCCATATCATTCTGGTCTGGGTATTTAAATACAAGTGGAATTCAGATGAACTGAATATAAATCCAACAGCTTTTCTCAAGCTTACAACCCTGAAAAGTCCCTGAAAGAAATCAGGAGCAGATTTATTGGAGAACTGGAGTTAGACAGGAGCTAGGAGAAAGTAGTTTCAAATGCCTTCCCCTTCATTCCCAACCAGAATATTCCATATCATTTGGTAGAAAGTGCCTGGGCCATTATGTGCACTGAAATCAAATCTCTTATGCTTTACAGAATTCAGAAGGATCAAGAAGGAGATGCTAAAAAGATCCACAGACATTTTAAGTGGATGCTGGAATCCTAAATCATTTCCTTGAAAAAAATAAAAATAAGAAAAATTAAAATAAAATGCTCAAATTTATAAAGTAGTCAAAATAAAGGTTTTTTTTTGTATAGTTCTAATATTGTGCATTATTTTCACTATAGGAAGTATAATCTCTTCAGAGAAATGAAAGTTCAATATTCACATTCTTTTTCACACAAATCATAGCAGGGGAGCTCAGATATGCACCTAACAAGAGAAGAAGGAAAACCTGCTATGCACAATGGCTTGGTCTCCTTCAGGCTACGTTGTTGATAGAGCCATCCATCACTGAAAAGTACTCAGTTATAAATTTGAATTGAATAGAAGAGGCGAGTGTTTGGGCTGCCTGCTGCCTCCACTGGAGCTGAAAGGTTTCTCAGCAGAATTTTGCTTTCTTCTGTCTCTTCTAGTAGTGATACACTGCTTATTTTTTTAACATGCCAGTACTATGCTAAAAATAGACAAGGAGAAAAGGGTGCAACCATTTTAAAGAGCACAAGTGACATGGATGCTGACTGACCTCTTGACTGTATGTGTTACAATTATAGGCAACCCAAATGGTGCCAGGTGGGGATTACACAAGGCAGAGCAACATCTGCTTCACTATCACAAGTGTAAATGATAGTTCCTCATGTTATGCCATAAACAGCCTGAGGTAAGAAAGGCTGGTAGAGTTCCTGTTGCAAATTAAGCCCTTGCCAGCAGGTAGAATTCCAGTCCATCTGTCTGTGAAAGCAGCTCAAACAGACTAAAATGCTTTCTAAAATATTATCCACAGAGATAAAAGGCAAATAATGCAATTTATTTATGGGCTGGGGCCAGAAATGAAAGCAAAAGTAAATAGAAAGAGAATATGTTTTTCCCTATGATGAATGGAAAGTGCTGTTACATAATCTATTTCTAGAGCTGGGGGCCAGTTTTTTAAAATGCATTTTTAAGCCTAATTTACACAGACAAACACACAAGCACAGCGTATTTGTCTTGGACATACACAACCAATAAATCACACAATCGGATCCCAAAGGTTTACTCGATCACCCGTTTTTTTCTTTTGTTTTCCTTTTAAAATTTAAATAGGGTGGTGGGTTAAACTTCATGAAGAAAGCAATGTGAAAGGCTTAATGCTGAGTAGCCTCCTTAAAGCCTTGAACAAATGCCTAGGAAATAGTTGTGAATCCTAAGAGAAACAGATAGCTATCATGATTTTGTATATTGCATCCTATGGGCTAAATGTTTAACTACTTGCTAGAAATTCCTTTTTTGTGTACATAAATGAATTTCTTGAATTGCTTTCTTCTATTCGGAGACAGAAGATACACTGAAATGTTTTAATAGAAAGGCAAGGTGTGCAAGGGCCAAATACATTGATCAAGTAGAACTGAGTTCTCAGATTTCAAATTATTCGATTATTCACATTTCTTTCATTCCAGGATGCTGACTATCCTCAGTTCCACTGATGACCAGTCGTGATGCCCTACAATATGAGGAAAACAAAAATTTTTGTAATCAAAGGCAAATGTCTATTGATTATCATTTAATTCCATATGGATTATTCTATTGTAAAATATGTAAAAAAAAAGACAAGAAAAATGTCCTAGAGAACAAGAGTTTTGAAATTAAAAACTTGCCTTTTTATCAAATTTAAGGAATTTAAGCATTATGGAAATGCAATGTCATGTTCTGTGATGTTCAATGAGCAAAAAATCTTAGCAATGTTTTAGGAGCCCGTGGTAGATTTTTGAAGTGTGTTAGGCCCTTAGTTTCTTAATAAATGAAAGAAGAACTTTCCAGAGGGATCAGTAAGAGTAGATTTTTAAAGGTCTGTATGTTCCTAAAGTTATAAATCAGTACCTAATGGGATTTTCAAAAACATTGTTATATCCTATTTCAACAAAGATGTCAAAATAATTCAAAAAATTCTGACCTTTAAAAAATTATTTCTAAAAACAAGCATTAAGTGTCTAAATCACATAGGTCAATCTGGAAAATGTTTCCTTTTCTTTGGAACAATAATAAAAAAAAGTGTACATGGTTTTTTTGAGGCTGTCAGTTTCCAAGTACATTCATAAAAACTCTCCTAGTGAATTATATGTATTGCTAGTTCTATAATAAATCTCATTTCAGAGATATCTTAAAATTTGATTTAAAAAAATTCATTGCATCTCATATATTCTTATATAATTTTCTCAAAAACAGAATGTCTTGTTCTTAAGCTCATCTTGTGCTCCCCTTAAAATGTTACACTAGAACACTCAACTGAAATAAACTGATGTGCTTTGAAGCTAATTATGAATTAAGAAAGCATATTTCTTGTTTCCTGACTGAGAGGAAGCACTAGATATTCTAATTCCTCAGAAAATAATCTATGTAGAATGACTTTTTACTAGAACAAGCCAGACCTTACATTCTAGTACATAATATAAAAAAATGGTCATTTTGGTCAGCAATATTAGACTAAGATATTAGAAAATATTGCAGAACTTGTGCATGTAATCATAATTTATACCTCATTATAGGTAAACAGAAGCATTTAGATGGAAAGCAACATCAGAATGTTTTTTACTCAAGCAAAAGAGGAGGCCAGTGCAACTGTAAGAACCAGAAATTGTTAAGCAAACATGGAACTTAATATCGTTTGTCTTGTAGTAGGAAAGAAACAAGTCAGGAGCTCTTCAGAATTAAACACAGGATGGAGTCAGTTATTGTTTTGGAAGAAAATTCAAAAAGACAGAGCAATAAAAAAATGCACAAAAAAAATCATTAAAAAGCACAGAAAAGAGCAACGAAAAAATAATTTATTCAGAAACAAAATAAAGCATGATACTTACTATGCTTTCTTTCTGTATTTTAACCGAAAAGTATATGCAATAACAGAAATGCAGAATGAATGCAGTAGACATCTTCTCTTGGATCAATTAATTATACTGCTATTAAAGTGAATACCCAATGAACTAGAAACTTTCATTACAACTCCTTGCTGCCATAGTACCCTCCTATTGATCTGTCACTGCCTTCATAATGCTGTGGTAATGGTTATTGTAGGTTATCTGCTAACACCTAAGATGATGTATGGCAGTCATACTTTCAAGTTCTCAAAGAGCACATTTGCAGTTATTGTAGTGTTATTGGTCCCAAAACGCAGAATGAAGAGGAGGACAGAGAAGAGCTTAAAATGACAACTCTAAAATCAATTTCTAAAAAGGAGCATGTGTCAGTGCAAGAAAGGGAAAACAGAGAATCAATTAATATTTGTAGAACAAAATTACCAATTCTAAGAAGATAAAAGCAACTACAGGAGCTCAAAAAGACTTAGGCCAATCCTTTTGAATGTCACTGTCTGCTAAAAGCTGGAATATGTCCATTAGGTAAGAGTTGGAGCACCTGAAATATTCACTGGTTTCAAAAGTATTACAGATACTCAATATATTTAAGAAACTGGCAGACTTTATTCCATTGTCTAAATAGAGAAAAAACAGATTCTTAAAGATAATGGGTCACCCATATGTGCCAAGAAGTGCCTAGAAAGAATGGCTGTAGCAAACTTTCAAACAGAAGGAGTAGTTATAGGTCAGAGAAAAGTGGAGAGACCACATAGCACTCTTTCAGTGACCACAGGACTACAGGACTGTCATAATATTCAGCTGGATGTAGTTGTAAGTGAAGTACATGTGAAGTTGCCTGAAATAAATAAATAGGGACCAGCCAGCCAGCCTTCACCTCACTAACAGTTAATGGTTATTGAAGTATTCATTTGTATCCTTTTCACAAAAAAACCCTGCCTAGTTTCATTAAGAAGTCTAAGTCCACAAGAGGAATCAAGTTGGAGAATATCCAGCAGCAAAAGTCATCTCTTTTTAACCTAGTCCATTTTCTAAAACATTGTTCATTTCCTCTGCACCTCCTTTCTGTGCATCATCCCCTCAGTCTGCTGACTGCAAGTGATGGCTACTCTTAGGCATCTGACTGTTCCCATCAGTTCAGTGAGGCTGTGTTGTCCGAAGAGCACATACTTTGTGTAGTGCGATATGCAATGCACAGTGTGTATAAAGTCTTGAAGAGCTCCATCTCAATGCTTTCTGAGCACTCTGTGATAAGCAGTACATTTATTTCCACAAAACATACACTGAAAGAAAGGGAACATAGGTGTATTTCTGTTTTTAAAAATTAAACTATTGAAAACTATTCATTACAAGGGAATCTAAAGCAGTTACATATTCATTCGGACCTTGACTTGGGAAAAGACAAAGTCTATAGAGCAGCCTGTAAGTAGATGGGCTATATAATTGTTTCAAGTACAAATTTAATTTTAGTGTAATTAATGGTACACTTACAGTTGGGCATATACTTTACTGAACGGACTAATTTGAAATCCCTCAACATTTCTTCATGATAGTTCAAATTTCATATTATCTGCTCAACCAAATGTCAACATCATAACTTGGCAACATACTGGTTTGTCTATACATTTACCTGTCCTTGTGCAGGTAATTATGTTAGATATGAATAGCTAATATGACCAGAAAATTGCCATTGAATATCTATCTATAGTATAGAATACTAATTATCCTGTATCAATCATCAAGAATATCAGTCTGTATTATCTTTATTGTTTTGTCTCAGTCACTTAAATCTGAAAGACTGTTTCTAGCAGTAACGCCACCAACAATAAGGTCTTTTGCTGTTGGAGCTCCAAATAAAATCCCTTCTATTTGTCAAATTTTTATGGATTAAATGCCAAATTTGTTTTGTTTGATCGCCTGCAGGGTAGTGACACTGTATTCCTGTATTCCTTTTGCTTAAAAAGTACTTAGTTTGACTGCCCAGTTATCACTAGCTGGGATGTCCTTAAGGCTTCAAGAGACAAAAAAAAATCTAATATATATTTTATTTCTAAACTTAACAGAAAATATTTGATTACTCCAGTATGGAGTTGAATCATGTTAACTTAAAAAGAATAGTTTTATTGGGCATTATTTAATTAGTTCATCAATTTTGCTTATTAATGATAAGGCTTATGACTGCATTATATTATTTATAGATACTAATTGGGTTCTGCAGACACAGATAGATGGCTGCTAGAGCAGAAATGTCCACCTGTATTCCATACATGCAGGTCTCCCTGAAGCCCTCAGGCAGCTTGTCTAGAGTGGCTCCCATGCACGCTGAAGTCTGCCCCGCCAGCACTCATGGGCTGTGCTTTCACCTTCACTGTCCATTTGAACAGCATATCTTGTTGTAAGGATGGCCTTGAGATCTCTTCTCAAAGGACGGTCTAGGTCTACACATACAATTAATCTTTTTTCTTAATCACTGTGTAGCATCCCACCCAGGGGCCAAGCAGGGAGGGACTGCTGTATTAAAGTTTTATACAGAAACTAAGAGGATGCAGTGATTATCCCCGAATCTCCCCTATTCCATTTGCTTTTGTACCATGCACTTATTTTTTGCCATGCGCACAGAATGAACTTCCTTTATAACCCAATACTTCTTTTTAGTCAACGACAGAGTTTATTAGAAAATGATGTTAACTTTTCTTCTTCATCCACAATTTTTAGTAGGCAAGCAGTGTTTTATTTTATGGAGAAAAAGAAAACTAAGTGCCTAACTTCTTATGATTTCAAAATACAGAGAAACATCTTATCTAGGAGACTGTTAACATTCACTCAGCCACATTTGAGTGTAAAAAAATATATTTTGTCTGCCTAATCTGTTCATATATGTTGATGTTGATATATATATAGAGGCCTACTGTATACTTTTGCTGAGCTGTTGTGGATGCCTGCTATGCATTATAAAGCAATTGCCATGTTTTGCAAAGAGATGTCTTCACTTTCAAAAGACAGGGAAACTCATCTGAGGAGAGTTTGCACATCGGCTGAGGATTAGAAAGAATTTTGTGAGGAAGGATTCTTTATAAACTCTGCTTTAAAGTCAAAAAGAGAATATAAATGCAAATCATTGTCATCAGAGTGGTAAAGACAGCCATATATTGTAAGAGTTGAAACAGTGGAAATGGTAAGAAGTCTAGTTACTAAGAAATTGGAAGGAAGTAATAGAAATTTCAATATAATAAATTATATGCAAATCTGTTTTATCAAAAATCTATAGACAGTTCCTCAGTAGGCAAACTCTCTTCTTTATTCTTAGGAAGTGGTAAAACATTAGTTGATTTAAATTATTTCATCCTTAATTGTCCTTTGAAAGATAATTTTTCAGGTGAAACAGCTTTACATCCTACTTTCATGACTGTTTGATCAACATCCCTTCATTATATGTCAATGTGAGGCTAATATATGCTAGACTTGCAGCAAATTTTTCTCTCAGAAGACATTAATATGTTCTGCAATGTCTTGCTGAGTGATTGGCGTACATATAGATATATGTACTATCTATTTAGAAAAGTTCTCCTAAGAAGGATATTATTCTTGCTGAGCCTAGCCTATAATTATTCTTAAATCTACTTAGAAAAACACAACATTAACAAAAAGAAGAAGTTGGCAAAACAGATAATGTTCATACCCCCAATCTGAACATAGGAAGGAATAAGTACTTCAAAATACCATGATCAAAGGAGGGCATGCGGCTGAAAAATCATCTCCATTTTCTGATCCCACATTCAGCAATTTATACTTTAAGTAGCCTAATGAGATGGTTGGATTTTTGTCTTATATTTAAGGGCTCAAATATAAAAGGAGCCCCAACAATAAGAGATCACCTCCTAGTGAAAGTACTGCACATGATATGTAAAAAAAAAAAAAATGAAGATATGTGGCCAAGAGGTACTAAAGAGAAAGAGCTCAGCTTTACTTTCAGATGCCAGCTTGAGTGTGCATTACTGTGCAGGAAAACCAACCAAACAAAGCTTCTTAGCAATTCTAAACTGAGTAAATTTAATATCAGGGCACGACCTGCAAAGTTTGAATCCTTAGGGCTCCAGTTAGGACCTTAGTCTGTTCAACTCCCACCTAAATGTGACAGCATATAAATTCTCAGAGCATCTAAAACTTTGCCAGTGAAGTTTCTGACTCAGCTCAAGTACTTTTTCCGGGAATGTGTGCAAACAATTGAGTCCTGATGCTGGCAGGCAGCTGAACACTTAAATTCTGTGAAGATCCTTGAACCAGATAGCCATCTGTCTACTTACTGTGTTCTCAAACTCCGTCCAACAAATGATCTAGAACAAACTTTTTGGATCAAATGTCCCAGAAAGCTGTAAGATGGAGACAATTTCTATTTGTGTCCAATACACGTATATGAGATGGCTAGGTTCATTTTGTTTCCTTTGACAAATTAGTATTTTGGTCAGTTATCCTTCTTGCCTCCTCAGAATTGAACTAGGAGATATTCTGTGGAGGGCATGTTCGAGAAGATTGCCCTGTCTTCATAGAAAATCCTCAGCTGTTTAGGGTCTTGATCTGGGTCTGCCAGATGCATGCCTAGGTGCAAGGAAGAGATGTTCTCATGCTTTCTTTGGCCTGCTGAATAATTATTTTATACAGACCGAGACAATCAGAGGCTGTGGTAATAGACTTTAAGAAGTTTATTTGAGACATTTAAGAAATATATTTGAGTTTAGATAGACTGTTAGAATCATAGGAGAATGAAACTTTCCAAAAGTGTTTCTCTCACTCAGTGATTAAACTTGGATTTCTACTTTAAATTAAACTTCTAACTTTGTCACTTCAAATCCTAAATGTAAGTGAGATGAACACAGTCCTTAGTGCTTTTTTTTCTTTTTGCTGATTTTCTTCATGGACTTGGATATTGTTAATACAATGTACTACAAGGAAGTCGTCTTATTTTAAGGCCATTTACAAAGTATTATTTACAAAGCTACTTGTTAGATAACTTGGTTATAAAATTCTTTTAAAAATCTATGGTTATACAAAAGTGTGTTACAATGAAAACCAAGCTAACTCCACCCCAATAGTAAACCAAAAACTTAGGCAGCTTCTGCATTTGATTAAAGTGCCATAATCTCATTAGAATAACATTTAATTAAAATTAGGTTATTTATATGTCTCTTTACTGTATGGATCTCTTCTTAAAGGTCACTGATACGGATTGTCTAGTGTTAATCAGTGTAGTTTCCCTCAAATAAGCAGAGCTATACCCAGCAATGCCAAATGCAGTTAAGGTCCATACCTGTGAACATCTTCATACATAAAAGTTTTATTTTTATTATGTTTGATAATGTAAATATTATATGATTTTCTAGTTTTGAAGTAGATTCTTGTACCAATGATTTTTTGTTGTTTAGCTAACTTAAATGTGCTTAAAGCTTGCCTATCTGATTTGGTTAATTGTTCATTTACACAGTAATTACACACATTTGATTCAGCTTGATTTTGTTGTTCCTTTAGTCATATCGTGAATTTGTGAACACACGGTTTCCCAGGCTGAAACCAAATGGCTTACAATGACATTAAAAGATTTTATTTTGAGTAGAGGAGAAAGATATTTTTTAAATTAAGGGATCACTTTCAGTCCTGAGGGAGTTACTTTTTGAAGCTCATATGAGAAGGAGAAAAAATGTTAATTGAATCTTCTCATTTACACCTTCCATCTGTTTTCATTCCAGCTGCATCTGCTTAGATACTTGAGAAGCAGGTCAAGCTAACGCTTAATGGGTCTCAGCTGATTACTGTAGTAATTTAATAAAATTGGTACAAGAACTAAAAAGAGAGGTTATATTTTTATATTAAATAAAAAAGTTTTAAAGCTTTTTTTGGGGGGGGGGGGGTCAAAGGGGGCGAATCTCAGTTTGTTAGATGAAGAGAAAAAAAAATGTGATAATTCTCTCCTCTTTTTTTTTTTTTTTGAAGATATATAGCACATTGACCATTGTATACAAATAGTTCTTCTTATAGAAAATTAGCTATTTTTCTTATTGTGTTTTCACCAAACACTAGTGTAGTTTTTGTCGTTTCTTGCCAGTCTGGCATTTCTGGGTAGTTTCCTTTCTTTAAAATCTGTTAGTTAATATACTTTTGTCTTTTGAATGGACTCTTGTAGTCTGCAGGGCTCGTCTGAGGTTTTTTGTTTAACATCTACCTTTTGAAAATTAATGTTCTTTTCAGTGCCTTAATTTAACATTGTAACTGTAGTAGTTTAATAATAAGATGATAACGGAAATATGTTTTGTATACTCAGTAAAAGACATTTCTTTCCTTTTAAATCCTCCTCCTCTTAAGAAATGATATTTTCCTATGAAGATAAGCTTTCTACTTTCAATCCTCTACATTATATTCCTAGAAATAAATCATAGTTTCTTAAGGAAGAAAATTCATGGGTGAGATTTATTTTATCTAACTTTAGCCATCTAAGAGTTAGTCTTCTTCCTGTTAGTAGATAATGACAGACAGAAGCATCTAGAATGCAATTAATTCTACACCTTTAGGACACTAATCCTAGGATAAAATGAAGATGTGTGTGCTTATATATGCAGATGAGTATAACGATAACTAATACAGCAGCTCTGCCAGTCTGAGAGTATTAATACTTTATCTGTGAGACTCTCAAAGGACAAAGTTATGTCTTTGCAAACATGTAAATGACATTTCTGAGTGTGCTGAAGGTCTGCTGTCTAACTCTTGCTCGCTATGATAAGATCTAGGCAGAGGAAAAGCTTGCTATACTGAATGGAAGGAGTTTTGCTCCGTGTGGGGTGTTCTTACAGCACATCTGGCGAGAAGGAGAAGAAACTGTGGGAGAATGAGGGACCAAAAAGAAGTCAGTAGAGAAATCAGTGAGGTAAGTGTGAGCAGGTGCATAGTGAAAATTAACGATGGCTATTCTAAAAACATTTAGCAAATTAGTAGAAAGGTAGGCATGTGCGTATGTTCCAACAACCTGGTGAAGGTGTCTAGGGTCATTCTATATCTCTTGGGGCACAGAGATTTTTAAACCAAAGGAGACCATAGAGAATCCAGTATGTGATTAAGCTAAGAGAAAGTTAATCAATTAATCACTTTGACAAGTTTCCATCAAAAGTTGGAGGTAAAGAAAAAAAAAAAAGCAGTGTGTAATCTTAAAGGTCAAGTTGATGTCAAGATGATAGAGGGTAGGTAGAAGAGACAGAGTTGATAGAATTGCAAATGAGGATGCTTCTCTTGCACTTATGTTGGAGAGACTTAGCTGAATGGTTTGAAAGTCACGGGTTTTACCTAAGACAGAACATGAGGAATGATGTCAAATTATTAACGATCTCAAACGAGATGCAGTTTTGAGTACCATCAGCCTTAGAGAAGAGGCTAAGGTTAACAAGATAGTGTAGATAAGATGACTATAGAAGAACACAGAAGAGCAGAGTGCCTGTGTAAAAACAATGCCCCTTTTCTCCCCATATATTTCTTTAAAGAAAAAATTTATATATATATATATGTATATACATACACACACACACACATATACACTCTAAAATTCTCTTGACTCACCAGGCAATAATAATTATCTTCTAGCCTGTTCTGAGACCCTATCTTTAATTTGCTGTTTTGTAGCCTTCTTCATTATTCTATAAGTATTTTAGGCAGCCACTTATCTAAACAAATGTGTTTCTAAATTTTTTTGCATCACTGTGATGGTTAATTTACAATACATAATTACAATGCTAAATACTTAATGTAATCCATGCCTAGGAGTTTATAAGTTATTCAACATAAAGGATCAACATGATGATTGGACAGATTAGCAAATCATCCTTCAAAAAGAAGGGAAAAAAAGGCTTGGCAAAGAATTGAGTTTTTGCTTCAGGAAGGTTGTGAAAGTTAGTAGTTGAACTGTCAACAGCATAAACTTTGATGCTCAAATGAGGATATATTGTGATATATCTTCACATATTTGTGATCATATATTCTGATCATGGTTTGAAGATGGGTTTTTTAATGTCATTTACATAACAAAAAAAGTATTCCTTCAGAATGTCAAATCTTCTATGAAGGGAAACTAAAATTGCTTGAATTTGTCTGATACTGTGCATCACTGAATCCCTCAGATAGGCAAAGGTTTTGGTAAGAGAAGCTAGGGAGGGCCATATGAGTACATTTAGTAAAAGGATATTGAAAGACCAAAAAAGAAGTTGGAAAGAATCATATGTTCTTTCTGATTACTAGCACTCACTTCCTTTGCCCTGTATCTTCCCTGAGAAGACTCCCATAAGGAGAAGAGCTATCCCTGAGGTTTACATAAATGCTGTAGAGGGCCTGTCTTTTTGCGTGGATGATACTTGGCTCCTCTTTATTGAGCCATGGTTCTTACCTGACTGATGGAGAAGGAGCAAAGGATTGGCAAGGCTCAGCAAGAGAAAAGTTCTGCTGCAGCACTCCTGACATTGTACTGAGGTCACTTTCGAAACCACCGTTCGTCTTTTGAACTGGTATACTGATGCTGAATGTAAAGAAGTACCTCTTAAACCAACTGCTCCTTTCACTTTTTGTCCTTTGGAACCCCTTTCATTAAAAGGTGCCAGAGAAGAGGGGAAAAAATAGAGGATTAAGTTAGTTCATAGCCAAACTCTACTGAGATCCATGGAGTCATATTCATAGCTAACTTGGTTCCTGTTTTAGGTATTGAGTCTTTATCAATACTTGCATAGAGTAGGAGTCACAAAGATTTTTTGTTTTTTCTTTTTTATGGACTGTTAAAAATATGCTATCAGTGTTCCATTAACATGTTGCAGAGACTGTGATGTAATTTTCTCATTATTTTTAAATTTTGTAGTGCATTCATACACCTTCTTCCAAGTGGTTTTGATATCTGAGAAAGCTAAAATGCTTTTAAGTATCTATTCTTCCTGATACTAATCAGAGCTATCAACATTTTGAAATTGATGAAGTCAGCTTCCTACCCAGAACCAGCCTCTCAAACTTCAAAATATATACAGAACATGATTGTTATGGTGATTTTATATCACAGGAGGATATTATTTATAACAGCTCTTACATTCAGGATATATTTAGTACAGTTTCAATGTCTAGTTGAAAGAAAAGTAAACTAGCCATTTCAGAGTTGACATTACTGAATCAGTGCAGAATCAAATATTTATTAAGGAATACTTAAGAAATGTAATTTTTATGGCTGATTTCCATCTTGGACTTCCATGTAGAAGTACCAGAATAAAATGAAAAAGCTGTTTCAATGCAATTTGTCAGGCATAAGACTCCTAATATTTTCTGGTATTTACCTCCTTTTCACTAGTTTTAATTGGCTGAATTTATTACATGTAAGACAGTGACCTTTCATATTGATGTTTACCATGTAGACACAGGTCATATCATGAAATCTTAATTAGTGCTAGAAGCTCAGCAATGCTAATATGTGAAATTTTAAGGGGGTAAATACATTTGCAATAATCATGGAAGGCTTTAGAAGGTTGCACCTTTTTGCTGCAGTCAGGTAGAAAACATCATGATCACTTTTTGGTTTCACTTGTTTCTCACTTGGGGGAGAGAAGGAAGAATATTTAATTTTCTTAACTGTGCAAAACAGGAATGAGGCTTCTGAGAATGTACTAGGCAAGCTAAAAGTTTCCTCCCTCATCTGACGCTTCATCATGTCCCTATTTCTTCCTCCCCCTCCTCCTGGACTCCCCCTCAGTCTCACCTTGTCTTTCGAACAGTTGTATTTCAAAGCGGTCAGTGGGAATTTTCTCAAGGCATGTATTATCCTTGACTGGCAGTTAGCCAGCAAATAACGCACTCTCTCCTTGGGATATCATTATTGCTGCTGCTTTTATTATTCACATTATTATAGCACCTTACTGTGCTAGGTGTTTACAAGCATGTTAAAAAAAAAAATCCAAAGGCACTACCTTTCCTTACGTTGTTCCCCTGTGCCCAGCTGCTCTACATTCTTTAGTGCCTCAAATGCTCTCACACAGGCCCTGCATCTAAAATGAGAACACAAGAAAATACAAGAGTACTGAGAGTCTTGTTCTGAAGGTGCAAGCGCTGTCCAGAATTAATGAGGTGAAAATTGGTAAAAGCAAAGTAAATCAACCTCAGAAATTCCTCTCATATCTGCCTTATGGTGCACAGCATAGAGATAACGATTTATTTTCACTTGCTTTCTGGATATATTTTCTGGGAGTTATTCTTTGTGACAAAAATATAGTGGAAATTTAAAGGTTGGACATTCTTCAATAGCATAGTTCTGTTTACCATTTTAGCTTCATTAGCATTCTTTGGCACTGCCTTAATTTCTAACACATGGCTGTAGTGTAGAACTTCGAATGGATCTAATAAAAATGTGGAAATGAAAAAAGCATTTGCACAGAGATGGGCTTGAAATAACCTCTCAATAAACACATCCTGAAAACATGTTTTCGATCCTGTTCCAAACTTTTCATTTGGTATCTAGCCTGAGTGTGCCATCCCACCCATCCTGCTTATCTCACTCCAATGACATAAAGACAGGAAAAGCTGCCAGGCCTAGTGCAGACTTCAGTAATTAGTAGGCTGCTCAGGCTGTGGTTGTCTGATAGCAAAAGGGCTGAAAAGGTTTCTTCTTCCAAATCAGCCAAATATTTAAGCACATACTTAATATTATACATCTGCTTAAATTTATCCCTATTCACTAAAGCACTTAAGGACCAACTGACAGCTGAGTACATGGTTATTTTTCTTGATGTGAAGTATCATTATAATTGAACTATGATCATGTTCTTACACAGCTGGAATATTCAGGAAGAGAGAAGCATCTAAAAAAGAAGGGTGAAAAAAAAATCTGAACAACCTTATCCAGCCTGAATTACACTCTGATTTTGAAATTCTGTAAATGTTTACATTGCTCTCATAAATGTGTATGGCCTTTTGCATATGTTGAAAAAGCCATTACAATGACAAATGATTTTGAGATGAGTAAGACCATGTTAGCTGATAGGGTGAGAAAAATTTGAAGAACATTTGAGAATTTAATTTGCTAAATGATGTAAATTAGTGTCTGTGATGGATGATCCAAGCCTGCTGGCAATTGGAAGTATTTTTAAGCAAGTATCTGCTCATTCTAGGTGGCTTTTGTGATATTTTTAGGTATTCATAAGCTGAATCCAGCGCAGGGCTACAAGGATGATCAGAGGGCTGGAGCACCTGCCCTGTGAGGAACGGCTGTGAGAGCTGGGCCTGTCCAGCCTGGGGAAGAGAAGACTGAGGGGGATCTTATCAGTGTGTACAAGTACCTGAAGGGAGGGTGTCAAGGGGACGGGGACAAACTCTTTTCAGTTGTCCCGTGTGACAAGAGGCAATTGGGCAGAAACTGAAGCACAAGAAGTTCTGCCTGAACGTGAGGGGGAATTTCTTCGCTGTGAGAGTGACGGAGCACTGGACCAGGTTGCCCAGAGAGGTTGTGGAGTCTCCTTCTCTGGAGATCTTCAAGGCCCGCCTGGATGCAACCCTGCCTAACATGCTCTAGGTGACCCAGCTGAGCAGGGTCGTTGGACTAGATGATCTCCAGAGGTCCCTTCCAACCTCACTGATTCTATGATTGTATGACTCTGAGTCATTACTGTGCGTACTCCAACACACAGTCCTGCAAGAGAGCTTGCTGTTTTGCGGGATTGAGCATCCTCTGACAAATAATTAATATCTTCAGTGTTACAGAAGTCCTTCTGTATCTTTGAATCATGTTGGTGGTGATCCCAGTGCCCCCAGAAGTTGCCTAGATATCTGCTAGGTCTTAGTATGCTCAGAAAGTGGCATCCTTTTACCTGTTTGACTCTCACTTTGACGTGTTGTGGAAACAGTCTTGCTGTTTCTTTGGGGAAATTGGTTTTGCCTTCCTGTCAGCAGAAGCAACTAAAAGCAACTCCTTCTATGCCTTTGTTTTTAACATAAATAGACAGGAATAAAGCAAAATGCCTTGAAACCCAAAATGAAGCAGGTCTGTAAGACTACCAATGTACTTTAAAGAGCATTCAGTTATCATCCATTTGCAGTGAACCAAATAAATTCTCAAAGGGAATAATCATCTAGGAAAGTATGTTTTTAGTTTCTGGGCATGCCTTTAGAAAAGCTCTTTTTTATAAGCACATTGAGCTATTTGATATATCCTTATCTATGTATTATTTATATTTGGTTTATATATATGCATTTATACAAGCACTATATAGGGAGATCTTCTAAAAAATATAGCTGATTCCTTTGCTGTATTATTTTTCTTCAGAGTAACTGGGCTAAATCTGAATACAATAGGGTAATCCTTAAAATTAACCCTGTAGTAGGATGATGTTTGAATCATTTTAATTGACAGTACCTTAAAATGCTGAATATAATTTGAAAAATGAAATTTGAAAATATGTATTTTTTCACAAGTGTTTATGGTCAGACAAATACTGATATTCATCTTCTGGACTGTTATAAAGGTAACATTTATTTAAGAAAAAAAAAAAAAAAAAAACTTGCAAAGCATGCAAAGCCTTGCTTGAGCTCTTGCTTCTCTATGGTGTTTAATTTGTTATATAGATTTAATCAATCCCTTTCCTGCCTCTTTTTTTTAAACTTTCTTCAAGTTTTTAACTTTATGTATGGTAACTGCTGGCTGCTGAAATGCTGAGCCAAGCACTTGCTGAGAACCAATAAAAAGTCAAACACTTGATGTCAGGCTCTCTTAGACTTATTTAATCACCATGAGTGGAAAGGAAGACAGATTTTGATTAAGACCAGCTAAACCAATCAATAAAGTCCTTGAACTTGCATAAGTCACTACTGGCTAGTTTCAATAACAGTGATGGCCTATACTTAGGAAGGAAGATCCTTACATTAAGACACTAACATGCAAGACATACATGTGGAAACCTCCGTATGCATGTGTGTGCACCTGTAAGAGGGTGCGTTGTAATTCTTTACACTGTACTGCTGTTGCCTTTGGGAGCTATAACTCTAGCAAATACCTTTTTCATTTCACCTGTGGGAAAGCTGAATTCTAAAGTGGCATTTAATAGCTATATAGCTTCCATAGAAAGGAAGACTATATGTATAGTGAGGCAGTATGACAACTTTGCAATGTGCAATTTTCACTAATTCCATTCTTGATATACTAGTCCAAGTTCACTAGGGGGATAAGGTCAGGGTGGAGGTGCACTACTTCAGAATCCTCAAGATCCATTGGATATGAGACTTAAACAAACAAGAAATTACTTTCATTGATTAAATGTAGATTGAATTAGCAGGAAAAAATGACAAGCCTTGCTAAGGTTGTGTCCTCTAGTCATTGTTTAACTCGGCATGACAGATTCAATCTGCTCAGCCCAAAGGAAGGCCAAAGATGTCACTCATGAACTCGGTACAATGCTGGAGCCGCAGAAGAGCAAAATCGAAAAGTTGCACTTTATCAACTCACAGCCTGGAGCCACTGTTCTCATTCGGGTTGTGTTAGCAGAACAATGAGCTACAGCAGGCACAAGGCTGCTCCGCACAATAATTATAGGTATCCCACAGGCAAAGCTGTTGTTGCTTTTAAGACTTGACAGAATGTGTCTTGTAGGCATGACCTGGCAGATGGGGGACTTTTTTCTTCCATCTTGTCCAAAAAGCCGCCTAGGAAAAATGTATAAAGAACTCTGATAGGGGTTATATTTTCTCCTATAGGGGTAGGTTGATTACTATAAGCTGCTCTTCTTTTTTCTTCACCTTAAAAATAATTGGTGGTTACCTTAGTGGAAAGAAGTCAAGTGTAGCAACAGAAGCCAGGATAGACCTTTTGCTCTATCCTGCTAATTTGTGTCACCTACTGCACTGCCTTATGTATTGATGGTAGAAAAAATGAAGCAGAAAATTAAGTCTGAAAGTCGTTTTTGTCCTGCTGTCACTTTGTACAACATTTAGTTCAGTTGACATGACACCGTACCTTTTGTTACATAAAACTGTCACATTGTCCCCTTCTGGTTAGCCACAGTTCCTGGACAAATCAATAATGTCTGTCAAAACTGTCAAATAAGGAAGACAGCCTGAAAATATCTGATATAATAGATAATATTTTTAATGATCATTAAAAAATACAAAAAATTTATGTTGCCAGCAATACAAGCAAAGAAATGAGACAAACATAACTATTAGCCTAGAAAAACTGAACAAAGATGTTCACAGATATATTACATTATTAGACATTTTAATTATTTTATAACAATTTTTTCTTTGCTTGGCCTGCTACCAGCCTTTGAAGGCAGCTTATGACTACTAAAGGGCATCTAAAAACCATAGGAGTATGCATTTAGTGTATTTTATTGGAGTGATGTCTTTCTTCTGCTTAATTTTTCCAAAGCAATATTGAAAATACGGGCAAGCATTATTAATACATATGGAATGCAATGGAAGAATAAGGAAGATGATCACTCTCTAATGTGTCATTTCCACTCACGCTTGGACACAATGGTGACATAGAAAGCAAAGTTATTTGAATTTACAAACCAAAGTTAATCTCTTATGATTATCTCTTTTTCTTAGCTTATTAGCAGTCACTTGAAACTGAAACTCTCCAGGTACTTTATTACTTGCAGTTTACTCCCAGAAGCCCTGGTAAATATGCAATTTATCTGCAACATAGAAGGGAGGAATAGTGCCCAAAGAGGACACAATTTCTGTGAAAGAGACCTCAATGCCAGCCTGTGACACTGTACTTCCTAACCGAACGCTGCTGGTACAAAGTCAGACTTGCATACTGCTCTCCCAAATTATCAATACAATAAATACCGGTACTACTCATGTATCTTTCCAGACATTGTCCTGTGGTTTAGCAGATATTCCGTATCCATTCCACAGCAGAGCTCTGAGCATTTAAGCTGTTTTCTTGGAGTGCAGCTCCATCCCTGCCTTCCTCTGCCCACCTTCTCCAGTCTAGGCTTGCAAGCTTTTTCTGAGGTCTACAAACCTATCACTTGAATGTACTGCTATATGCTAGTATCACTGCTTATTCTTAAGTGACAGTGGACAAAGGGGATGCTAGTCAAGAAATGGTTGTTTATTCAGGTGAGGAAATGTGTGTTAACAACTTAAAAATAGAAAATGTCCATAAGAAGACTTTATTACTATTTTGAACGGAAGTATCCAAAAAAGATTTTAGAATGGCATTTTTAACTCTTGGAAATGATTATACCCTTGCCAAAAACATAATAAATGAACTCAATAATTAGCTGCATAGTTAAAAAAGTCTATATAGCTGACTTCAATAACGCTTTTCTGAAAGAACTTTTCACCAGTCCCAAACCATTCTTTCAGGCAGCTATGCAATATAATCTAAAGACTGTAATGGGCACCTGTTATGGATTTTAATGTAAGCAAGATTGATTCATATATATGGACCGCTTTCTGAAAGGAAGTTGCATGAATCTGAAATTAACTGATTATCAATAATTTTATAATAATTATTTCTTGTGCATTTTCTCATGAGGTGGTGAACATACAAATCAAAAGAAAATACAAAATAATACTAATTTTTTATTATCAGTAAACTGTAGGGCTTCATTTTCTGAATGGTGATTTTTTTGAGGTGAATTAAAAGCAATGAACGGTGCTACCATCTGAAACCTAGATGGACAAACCACATGCTACCTTTATGATTTTTACTTCCTAATTCTTTCCATACCCTTAAACCCAAAATTCTTGGAGCTCTTTTTGTTATGTTTCAGTGCTATGTACATGTTTTATATAATTAAGTGTATATGCTCACATTTCAGAAATATACCATTGAATTAGATCCAGTAAATTAGAATAGTTTAATTTGTCAGAACTACAATCTTTTGTAAGAATCTTTTTTTTTGGAAAACTCATACAATAGAATAAAGTATTGGAATAAAGTCTTTATATTTCATGTGGTCTATTTAAGGTCTTTAATGTACTGTGATATGTGGCCGGTATATTTCACAAAATGAACTAAACATTTTAAAAATATATTTTTTCATATTTTCTCAAGATTTAGGGCAGTATAGATTGAGAGTTTAATTCTTGGGCACTACTTTCTGGTATTTCCTGTGAAACAATTACTTATTAAAAAATATAAAATTAAAAAATTAAGAAATATATATATTAAAGTGCATATTAAAGTATACAAAACTAAAATATATAAAAATGTATATAATTCACTTTACATATTAAAATATATTAAAATAAATTAAAAGACAAAAATAAATTATGCAAATCAACAATGTACAATTATATATTTTCAAAAAGACAATGGCTCAGATGGCAGTACCTTAGAAAAACACACAAGAAATTTCTGTGAGAAGGAAAAACACAAGTGACGACTATCTTTTTCCTCATCTGATCTGGTCCAGGATTTAGTTGTGTGATGTTGCAGTTTATTTCCAGATACATTTTAACTAACATGTCTGCAAATACCAATAACACATTTTAACACATGTAATGGAGAAATTCAATTTTACAAGAGTAGCAGGCTACTGATATAACTGGAGGTATATTCAGATAAAATCTGGTTTACTCTGTTCTGGATGTGACAGTGTATTATGTGCTCTCTTACTAGCTCAGAATACTAACCAGAGAAGTTGCTTGATTTTTTTTCTAACTTCCAGATCCCTGCTAAATATTGTATATATAGCCAACCATTAATTTTAAGAAGTATTTGATAAAATATGATATCCTATTTCACAGGATATCGTTTCTCTGTATCACTTTGTATGGATTGATCTTACAAAAACAGGTAGAAATTTGGGCTCACAAATTTTCCAGAGTTCATTTTTCATTTTTCTTGTATCCAAGTCTTCTCTGTTACTATTGTCCTTTAGATGTGGCCTCAGAATTAGAGATTTACATCCTTTCTCAGAAAAAAATTAGTTTAACCTAACTACAAAGAGTTTTTAAGGATTCTCTACAGAATTTATGTGTGGTAGGTTTAAGCTCTTCAATTTTCTTCCTCTTTTTAAAGCTGTTTCAGAAAAAGAGAACTTTCTTTAATGAGCCCAGGAGAAGAAGAAAAATTTTTTCCCTCTTTTGCAGATTTGAGATCATCTTTTACTCTTTGTTTTTTTTTCACCACAGTATGAGTAAATTATGTTCCTTTTCACTTTGTGAAAATGTACCTGACTGGAATGACTCTTCATCCATATGAGCTGAATTTCATCTAAAAAGAAAATTAATAAGCCTTAGATCCTGATTAATGTACTTGTAATAATTCCCCTTGTAGTGTAGTGTCTGAACCGGGAGCCTTTGTTCAGTCCCATGTATTGGTGATCACAGTAAGATTTTCGATAATATAGAGTACCTTGATTCCTTGACCACCTACATTACTTTTAAAAAACATCATCAGTCACTCAGGAAGTGTCCACATTAAAAAGACACATTCCCACTGATGGGACACTTTCTTATGATCCCTGTAAAGAAGTCTGAATGTGTGACCAAAAGGTCTGTGACACTTGCATAACGTGCTAATTAGGAGTTAAATGGTCTCTAGCACTAACATTGCTGCACTGGAGAAGGAATAATGTCTATTTGCCATTTGTCTATCATTCAAGAACATTATGGCTCTGGACACTGGTGGAGAATCAATCAAAGGCTTAATGAACGCTCTTCTTCTCCCATAAGCAGATGGATGGGGAACATGTGAATGGCTCTATGCCTACTAGGGCTTGCCAGGTGATAATGAAGGAGTATTCCACAACTTCCAGAAAGGTTTAAACAATCTTATCTTTCCTGTATATCTGCCAGATCCTGGGGGGGGAGGGGGGGGCGGGGAGGGGAAAGACAGAAAAGCTCTGAAGATTGAATTATGTTTTCAAGTGTGATAGTCTTCAGTCCTTTTTCTCTCATCAAAGAACATCAAAACTGGAGATGGGAAAATTATTGATAAAAAGTAATTTACTAGATGAATGCAGACTTTTCCTTTCTCTTTTAGTTCCCCAATAGATCATTTAGGGCTTATTATAGCTCTTTATTTTTATTTATTTTTATTTTTTTAAGCCTTAAAGTCTGTGTGGATGCTTAGTAACAGAAACTGCTAAAGAAAATTCCTGAGACCTAAGATAAGACAAAAACTTCTAAAACAAATCAATACACAACTGCTTAAAGCACTGTTTGAGTATGCTGTACAACTAATAATAAGCTAAATCTTACTCATTGACATTGAATTTCTTGGAAGTGGCCAATGTAAAGTCCATATTCCAAGTAAGAGCCAACATATTAGGTAGAGAGGATTGAAATTTTCTGAATTTGAACTTCCATTGAGAGCTTAGTTTTTGTCAAAAAGGAATGTGATTTTTTTTCTCTCTCCAAAAAAGATAGTACTTCTTCAACATTCTCATAAGACCTCATTGAAGGACTTTTACATTTCAAGGGGAAACTTTGATCAATTCTTCGAGTGCACTAATTTCCCTGACCTCCACTGTGCTGGAATTTGGGAATCATTCATACTGACTCCAAGTGAGGAGTTGTTCAAAATATCGAATCATATCCACTGTCAAATGCTGAGAATGAGCAAAAGGCCGTTTATGAATCAATTCAGACCAATAATTGTTCAAACACTATTTGGAATATAATTATGAATAACATATCCAAGAAAATTGAAATAATTCACAGGCAATTTGCAAATAGGAAAAAAAAACAAAACTTGCTGGATATCTCATTATAGTTCATATTATGAACTATACAGCCTGGTGTACTTAAAACCTATATAAACGTGGTCTGTAGAAAAAGATGTTAGTCCGTACACTTTTCAGATACACATTTTCTCAAGTTTCTTCTTTGAGATTGTTGGTACGAAAAATGGTAAATTTTTTTTCAGAGCTTTCAGTTGTGTGGTTGCTTAAGGATGGGACTGAGGAGGGGATGGGTAACTTTATTGCGTGGGGTTGGATGGAGAAATACAGTATTTTTGTACATAATAAAATAATTCAATTAAGATAACATCTGGAAGCTAGCACAATGGAGATTGTTTGTTTGTTTGTTTTCAATAGAGCAGCTGTTTTTCTATTATAGTCTTCTTTTTACAAGTGTACTTAGATATTTAACATGAAGTCCTATTGGAAGAATGTTTCATCAGTGTATTCTGCCTCTACAAAGGGGGATGTGAAGCAAGGCAGCCTTGCAGTAACACTATTTCAGACACGGTTGAAAATTCTTGCCCAGCATAGCATTCAAAATCCCAAAGGAATATTTTTTAATTTCTTTCTTTTTTAATTTCTTTCAAGAATATTTATTTGGTATTTTAACACAACTTTGGCTTCTTATTAACAAAGAAATACCTCCTTTTCCAAAATCAGTATGACAGTTGTCTTTCTCCTTATTCTGCCATTACTAAAAAAGTAAGTCAGAGCACCTGAATCATTTGCTGTTGTTTTTGTACTCGCTGCAGCCCCAGATTTTATTGTATGTTTTAATTTTGTTTGGATAACTACACAGACTGTGAAATTGTCCCTCTCAGTCTTTCATTTGGCTTTTAGAGAGAAAATAACTTTCCAAAATATGTCCTGTATTTAAAGAGGAGATATTTTTAGAGCCAAAAGTGGAATATTGTTTTCTGAATCCTCTCAGGGATAGATTTAACCAACAATTAGCTACCTAACCCAAAACACAAGGATCAAAATTGCAACCCAAATTCCTGCTTCTTGGCCTTGCAAAGTGCAGCACTGATCTAAGGCTGTCTGACTGCATTAGCACAATACTCAGCCCCCCAAAATTAGTCCATCCAATTGCCTGGCATATACTAACATGGATTTTAGATCAAGGGGCCTGCCTCAAAGCCTGGTGGCTTGGAGCTCGGGCAGAGCAAGAAGATACCTGTGGTATTAGTATGTTATGTCCTGCATATTTAACTGTACTTTACCTATGACATAATTTTAAGTTATTCTCACATTGAGTCCTGCTTGTATGGAGTAGTCAAGTAAGATACTTCTTCCCTGTTTGCCTGGTCAAGAGGTCTTCCTTGAAATTCTTCTGACATTTTGTTGACCTCAGATTCCTTTGTGCAGGTGCTAATGAGAGCCAGGAATACTTACATTTTCTACCTCATCCAGAAGATGGATTTTGGATTAACTCTCCTACCACCTACCTGCACATTTGAAATTTGGCTTGTTTGGTTGCTCATCACAGTATACTACGATTGTTCTTTCTCCTTCCATTTGTAACTTCTCTACTTCCACTGTTCATTGAAAGTAAGAATATAATTTAAATCCAGACCTATCTCCCCCTATTGGTGTGCTGGAGATTGGTCAGCCCTTGAAGACGTCTATGAAGTAGAAAGCCTCAAAACTTTGAGGTTTTGAAATTCTATACCATCCTACTTCAAAACTTTGTGTTACAGTGCTTCCTTAGCAATTGAAAATTCCTACACTATCACTTTTTTGGAAACATACTTCGTTTATTTTGCTTCATTTGATGATCATGTAAAAATGAAAACATAACCTATGCAGAGGAAAAATTACAGACAGGTGTCCAGAAGATACTAGGGACTAAATAGCCCTTTTCAGATTTAGAGCTGAATCTTTTCAGTCAAAAGCAGAAATGTGCTGAACCTTGTACTTACATTCTCTCTCATTAGTAATGCAGAGTTTATATTTTGCTTCTCTGGAGCAGGGGACATATGGCACTTGACTCTAGTCTAAGCTTGTTTAACTAATTTCTGCCAATTGGGAGGGCCCATTTCCTTCCGTTATGATGAGCAGTAATGATAAGAAGGTACCTTTCTAATTGACTGTGACATGCAGACATCCTAATACTTTTATCTCTTTCTGCCCAGAGATTTTTTTAAAACACATTTCTTGTATATTTTATGCAGAACAGAAAGAACAATGAATGTGATTAATGACATGTGTTCATAACTCTTTACAGTGAAACTGAATAAAACCTTTCTTTTTCGTGAAATAAAGATTTTTACTTCTACATTTACCTTTCCAGTTTAAGATGTGAAAAAAACATTTCTGGGAGAGGAAGCGAGCGTATGAGTAAGCCGGCTTCCATTGCCTAGTGGTTATGGCATTCACATAAACATGCAGATCTCTGGGGACTAACGTCTGCTCGCGCTACCATTTATGGTTTTGAGGGGTGGTTGGTTTTTGTCAGTGGCTATGTCACTTAAAATACACAGAGGAGCCTGAAGGCAGGGATCAGAGACAAGGTCTTCCTCTTCCCATACCAAAACCCTCCCCTCTGAAGTGTAACACTCACTGGAGTCCACATTCTGGCTTGATAAGTCTTGAGGAGTTGTACACCATGATAGAAATACAAGACAGGTGGGGAATGGCCTTCCAACTAGAACAGCTAGTATTTGATAAATGAGTTTCAGTTTTATCAAACGGAAGATGTAGGTAAATTCTGCTCAGATATTATCTCCTACATACTAAAAACATGCTTCAAACACAGGGTACAAATGTTACTATGTAAAATGAGGACACACTTTATCATTATGCTGCACAAGCAATCTGTGGTGATACCTGCCTGCTGCAGAGACCCTGAGGGTATATGCAAAGTGTGTTTGCATAACACTGGCAGATGGAGCCATCTTCAGAGCCAATTTGTGTGGAAGAGCACCTACATCTTTACTCCTGATCAATTTTAGGTCATGACAAAAGTGTTGAGCTTCTTGATCCTGTCAAAACTCAAGTACTGCTGGAAGTAGAAGCAGAACTTCAAAGCATCAACAGAATTTATGCTTGCAAGATTGAATAATTGCTGAGATCTTCAGGATTATATTTTGGACACAAGTGCTTGAGTCCTTTCTTACAGCTGGCACTTGCTGTACATGAAACACAGGATTGAATAATTGAGGAACTCATCCTTACTTTGACAAATTTTGTTGACTGACTCTGTTTTCTCATTTGTTAAATGCCCAGTGACTTAGAGGCCTTGAGTTTTTACAAAATTTTAAGGGCACATGAAACTCACCGATGCTGAATATGATCCTTTGAAAGTCCTCACCCTTCCTAATAATATTTGATGTTTGGAAAGCAATGCAATTGAGTTTGCATTAAAGTGAATCTTCAAGGGAAGATTCTTACAAATGTATATTTTTATGTGTTACTCAGTTCACTATTTTAGTGGTCTTTGACTTACCTTTTATAACCTTATTTGCTAATGAACTCTTCTTTACTGTACTCCTCACCCCAGTAATATTTGCTTTTATCCAGTTAAAAAAAAACCTACCTGCTTGTGTATATGGTTTGACAATCTTTCTTACTACACTACTTGTATTGCTCTTTTCTAATTTTTCATCCCTTAAAAATAAAAGACTATTTTGAACTATAGCTTCAGTTATCAATAATGAAACATCTAAAGACCTGATTTCTAGGCCTATTTGTTGTGTGCATTCTTCTTTTGCAGAATGGATATAGTAAGATGCATCTTATCTGTATTATTGCATCCATGCAATGATGGATTTTATTACTTCCTCCCGTAGAATTGAGCCATTATGAGCATCCCCATCTTAAAAGGAGCTGAATACTCAGAGCTCCCAGGGGAAACTGACAGGAAATGCTAGAGCTCAGCATCTCTCAGAATCAACTCCTCCAATGTAAATTGTCATATCTGCAAGAAATTAATGGCACTATTAGAATTTATTACAGTTAGTGTCTCTGCTCCTTTCTTTATTTCCTTATCTCCAAAAAATTTTGCTTTTCTGCAATCCCTTAAGGCTGTATCAGTATAAAAACAACTTACTAAACTGAATATACTTCAGATGTTTTAGGCCTTTTGTTGTTTTTGTTAAACTGTTCTTCTTGATCTTTTGTATTTTTCCTGTTTCATCATTATTCATATAATATTGTACATGGTGCTTCCTTGAGTCAAAATGCACATCCCCTATGTAGCTTTACATACCTTGATCTTAATGGTACTGTAGCCTGTGTGACTTCTATAGATTCCCTAATGTTACATTTGTAATGAAAGAGTGTTTATAAAACATTAGCTCAAGGAAAAAAAAGTTACTAATTGATTTAACAAATTAAACACGTGTTGCTTGTCTGCAGTTCAATACTACCTTATATTATTTAAAAAAAGTAAATCTGAAAATTTTCAGTGGTACCTTCTCTCAGTTTATAAAGACAGACAGGCAAGCATTTTGGGAAACCAGGTACTTGACACACAGTTCACTCGTGCATTTTATGCATATGTTTATTTTTACGTGTATGTGTGTGCATATACACACATACATTCACACCTGCGTGACAAAACATGCAAGCACAGTACACCGTCTATTACTATACTGATGTAGCAATGAACATACATATTATATAGGTACTGCACTGCTTCCAAATAATATTTTTCATGTTCCAGATGCTTGAAATGACAGTCTTTGTGTATAATATGTCTCCAGCACAATTTAGACCACCATACGCTCATTTGCCCTCAAGTAGGCCTATTAAAGTATAATTGACTGCCCTGGCAATTATTGTGAATAGCAGCTGTCTGCTATTTTTTTTTTTTTTTTAAGCATGTATATAATGAGAGAAAGGATCAAATGCAAGCAATGGGGAAAAAAGCATAAAGAAAATATCTATTTAAGGTATTTTAGACCAGATTTTATACTGGAAAGCCACAAGGCCTATTAGCCATTTCCAATTAGGGACTATCAAAAAATGAATGAAAGTACTCATCTATTTATGAAAAGCAGCTGGGTCTACCCTAAATATAAAACTGGCCAAAGTTTATTTGTTCTAAAATTGTTACAGCTTACAGCACTTCATTTATTTTCATTAACTGCATTAGGTTTTGTTGAAACCTTTGTTGTATCATGTACCTTCTGTATCAGACAAAAACACCTTGCTTTGTTTTTCTCCTAAATAGCTACATAATTAGATGGATTATTTCATGTGTCTGTGCGTGTGTTTGCTGAAGAGAACAAGCCAGATAAATTAGCACTTAGCAGAACACACAATAGCACATAATATGCCCTTGTGTTTCATATAAAGCTTTATTTGTCATTCACGGCTGGTTGGCAAAACTGACTTTGCTTTTGAAAATGACAGGTGGTACTCTGGTGCTTTCTGTATGAAAAAGAGAAACAACCTTCACCAAGACAGCTTCTGTCAATAGCTCCCGTGATTTCGTATTCAACCCTGGGCTTGTGTTTCCTCTAAAGTTTTGTTTCATTTGCATCTCTTAGGTCTGACATCACCAAGCCAGTTTAATAGTTGAGATTCTATGCCACAAGTTACATTCAGGCCAAAAAAGACCTTCCTCTTTCCTCGAGGTCTACTTATAAGACAGGTGAAGTTCAGTATATTTCAATAAGCTCCAGCATTCCATGTCAGGAATCAATAGCCCTCCTCCTTTCTTTAGGAGTTATTAAATTGCAGCTGTAACATTAGCCTTCTTTATCTAATTGATTGTCTTTTCACAGGGCTAAGAAAATCAATAGCAGTCAATGGGACTGCCCTGTTTTTCCTTAATAGATGTTTTCTCCTAATTGGCTGCCTGGGTGGCTTCAGTGAGCTCAGTATGTTTTCAGAAGTCCACAATATGTTGCAGCTCTTGTAAACTATTTTACCATGTGCAACGGTTATTGATTTTATAATGAAATCTAGAAAATTCAATAGCAATCAGGAATATAGATCAGGATTCCTAGGTACGTTAAGGCAAAGGGCAAACTCACTTTGCTACCACTTCAAGCTGTGATCCAATTAAATATGTCCTTAAAGTATTACGTTAGCTAAAGACTTTCTGCAAAGTCAGTTGGTCAACCCTTCTAAATTTCATATGAAGTAAAAAGTGTGGAAAAACTGCTAGATCTTTGACTGCAGCTTCCTCACTGTAGTTGATTGTAAACAAGAGATGAAAGTAAGAGAAAAAAAAATGACATTTTCAAAAATATACTGGTCATTGAATTTTGCCCACCTTGACCTCTTGAAATATTAATTCAAATAAGATAGCTACTGGAAAATCAAGTTAGAGAGAGAGAGAGAGAAGGGATGAGGTAGGTAGGTAGAAACACTCAGCACTACCAAGATGATGCATTTGACCTTTGTGGAGAAGGTCAGTATGTCAAATGCCTTATTCCCTGAGTCCACTCAACACTTGGAAGCTCAGTTCTGCCTACGGAGAGACTTTGGAAGTGGTCACATCTCACTAGCGCTTATTTAGCGGCATCTTCCTCTGCACAGTATTGCTGCCCCAGCTCTATTCTGTACCTCGATGGGCTATCTTTACCTTGCATCAGTGTCAGGCGGAATAGCAGCATCAGCAGCACATCAATCAAAATCTGCAGGGATCAGCAGTCAGTGATGTAAATAGTAGATACGAAGATGCAGCCTACATTATATAAATTTGTTACTGACTTAAGACTTGCTCTGCATTAGGGCACTGCATCTGCATTAAAACTCCCTCAATTATATACTGGGTTAGAATGACAGCAGCTCAGATTTCTCCAACAGTGACAAGAACTCAAAATTTCTCCAGTGAGGAGAAATAGAAATTCTTCACTATCTGTTAGCAGCCACTACAAATAAAGCAAGTCTGATTCTGTTATTTAAAAGACAGGAAATGTTACGTGTATCTTTGTTTCCCTTTCAGTAAAGGGAACAAAAAGAAAATAAGTGAGAAAGAAAATTCCATGTCATTTAAATGACAAAGCGAGTAAGATGGTTTTTGATTTTCTTCCTTTGTTTCATCCGTGTTGTCACTGTTGTTCAGTCGAACAAAACAAACCCTTTGTTCCCCTTTTTCAGTGTAGGACTCTTCCGGCTTCTTAAGCCGGATATTTTTCTTGAGCTGATATTCATCGCTCTAACTGCCCTCAGCAGGCTCTCACGGGCCTCACCCTACCTGGAGACCAGTCACAGGAGGGCACAGAGTTTGCTCCCATATGTTAATTTCCCATGCGGGATAATGATCCTTGTCACCAAGAAATGGCAACTTTCTCTTGAAAATGAGCATGGGATTATTGTTTGCATGAACACACAATTATGTTTGTAAGTGTAAATGCTAATTACTTATAAACAAAGATATAGTAATGATAGAACTTAATTACTATCTGAACACAAAATAGTGATCATGGTAGCACATGGCATTAAAGAGAGCTAACCTTAACACACATCAGCAGTCTAAACATAAATTGACAGCCCATCCCAAAATCACAGGGCAAGTTTTGTTTTCTTATTTGCATATATTCGTCACAAGCATCAAGTAAATCTATAATTAGAAGAGTTCCCTGTAAATTTTCAGATATTATTGTGTGTTGCTAAAAATAATGAAAATAAACCCATATATTCTGTAATTTGTGTACAACTATAATACGGAACAGCAACCACAGCTTGACACATCCCATAATCCTCGATGAAATTCAAAGCAAATGTGAATCCATATCAAATCTGGTAACTACCTGAACTGTATCGTAAGAGGAACTCAGTGAAAAATCAGGAATCCACAGAAAATTATCCCATAACTCTGATTTTATTAGAAGAAAAAATGTTTGTGTACTCATACTACAAAATAGACTTTATTTTACCCCAGATTCCTTCAATTCTGTGCACAGCTTACCTAAATAATTGACGGACCAACTGTTTATGTAAAACGACTCTCTTCGGCGTGGCACTGCCTTCTTTGTGCTGCTAGTCTGCTACTACCAGGGCAGTACCCAGAGTCTTCATGCGTTAGACACAGAAGTGATCTGTCCCTGTCTCCCTCCCTCCTCAATTCTTTGGGTGCATTAAACACCTTGTCTCGATTCACATAACTGCGTAGAGCAAAAAAAGGGCTAGCAGAGGCAGTACTCCTTGGCATTTCTGCTATATTTGGATCGTCTCCGAAGAAGACTACCTCACCTGATCTGGAGAGGTTTTGGATACATGGTAAGTCTTTTCAGCATCTTGTCATAGTGTCCCAGGCAATGGTGCACTTTAAGCCTAGACTTGCCTAGCTGCTTTGTGGGATTGTTGCTTAACTGCAAAGTCCAGATCTAGCAGAATGACATAGTAATTCTTGTCATACCTTTCTTTGTTATTTCTGCTGGAAATTAAGATCCAAAACCAGCATGAATTTTCTGTGGCCATTGATATAATATATAAATAGAGAAGTTGCAGGAGAATACTGGAAGCAGTGATTTTCTTCCTTTTAAAGTCCAATCTTTGTCCTGTTAAAAACAAAAACCAAGCAAACAAACAAAAAAGAATCTCTTTTCATTGCAAACTGAATTATACCCACAGCTAATGAGGTCAAGCAAGAACAACAAATCTGAATCAGATTTGTTTTCTGTCAAATTCATGATATAACTTACTGAATGTAGGCCAGAACTCGTCTACATTGTTTCTAGTGCCAAGCAGCACTTTCAGCCAGTCTGAAATATGCAGGGGAATGACTCTCACTTTCTTCAGTTCTTGCTGTCTTTAATAATGGATTATTGTATTTCCAGTCTCACTGGAGACTTGAATGATCATGACTTAAAGACTGGCCCATTTTCATTTGGATTAATTTGTATCTTAGATTGTTTTGATATTTGAACTTTAAGGTTTTACAGTCTGATCTTTTTGATTTTTTAAGGCATGTTTTCTCCAAATGCATTCTCTGATTAATAGCTAAAAGAGATATTTGAAGTAAGTATACAGTGCCAAAAATTAAATCCCAGAATGCCTATGAAAAGAGATGTCATAGGAATGGAAAGGAAGAATATTTAAAATCATAGTGATAGGAGCAAGCTGTTTTTTATTCCACCAGTAGAGGGACACAACAAAACACTCAAGTAATTCAAAAAAAAGTGGTTATCTTTTTCAAAGTCTCAGGAACAGTATTGGTCAATTTTTGCCAAAAATAAAACAATAATAAAAATAAATATCTCTTACACATAGAGTAAGGATAAAAGGTAGAGGCTAAATACATTTTACTAACTAAAATTTTTAGGAAGTTAAAGGGAAAGCTTGCGAGTTATGTGTAGTGCAGCTACCTTTTCCTTTCCAGTAGTGTGTTTCAGCGGAAGTATGCATTCAGTATCAGTAGTGTCATGACAGGAGCGACTCTGCCTCTGACATTCCTGAAGTCTCTTAATACCTTCTTGTTATGATAACATACCAATAAGGATTTCCTCTAGTTACTGAAGCATGAAAATGTGAGGTAGCTATATAAAAATATATAAATTTGCCTATGCAAATATGGTCTCCCTGGAAAATTAGATGTATGCATTCATGATTTTAGAGCTGTGACAATACTTGACTCAGAAACTATACTGTCTGAGAAATGGGTAAACATACAGTAGGCTACAGGATGAGACCTACAAAGATCATGATGATAATAATAATGTTTACTGCAATTCTACCCTGAGCAAATAAAATATCTTTTTATTGCAATTAAAAGAAAGAGAAACCTTGCTTCTAAAAAATACATATCATATCTTGTACTGGAGATGGCAAAATAAATTATTTTTCCCCACTTGACTTACACCTTCCTTTACATTCTCCTGATAGAAATGGCCATTTCAGCAAGGTGCCAGAGTATATAACTCTTTATACTGTGCCTCAATATACACATATAAACTATATATATATTTTTTTTTGTTTTATTAGACCTTTTAAAAGTACTAATGGAATCAGAACAAGATACCCCTGAAAATTATTCTATTTACTTAAAAGTAAAATTAAATGAAAAAAAGAATGTGAGCAGATTGTAAGTTAATATTCAAGTGAAAATGCAGGATAATAAAATTAATTTTAAGTACTTTTTAAAAATTTATCATAACTATCTGGTTAACTAACGATTTCTAGCAATGACTTTTACAAACATTTCTAGTAATGTTACCTTTATCTTTTTTTTCCATATAATGGCAAGAACTAATTATTAATTGAAATACATTCTACTCCAGTAGTTTTACAATTACACATTTTAAGGTACTGCTCACTATTTTATTTTGATTAAGAATTATGAATCTAAACTTTTTTGGTAAATGTATTTTTCGCTCATGATAACTAAAAATCTCACTTTTTATGAATTTAATATGTGTATAAAGAGAGATAAGAAGTGATATATATCAAAGTATGTGCCATAATGTTCTCAACTTCTATCTCAGAGACATCCCTACTGCTAAACAGCCTTTCTCACCCAAATCTATAATTCAGATGATATGTCAGGGAGAATATCTGTTTTTAATCACAATTATTGATCTATCTAGTTCTATTTATGTATCAGGTCCATTTTTCTAAAATGAAGGTAAGAATGCAAATATTGCATAATTTAAAACAGAGACCTTGTTGTAAATGTCAACCACATTTTTCATTTAAATTACACAGTATGTGTAACTCATGGCAGAACATGATGCATTTAATCTTGGTCTTGTATCTCTAGAGCAGGCTATAGAATAAAATTATAATCAGGTTGCAGACTTAATAGGAAGGCATTGCTCCAACTAGCTATTTTCTTTCAGAGGGAATACTGGTTTAAGTACCTGCCAATTTGCTGCACTTGCTACCAGAAGATCGTAATAATCCCAAGGAAGCTAAGCCACACCATGTTAGGGCCAAATCCAATAAAGGGTTTTGAGCAAGCACGGCTTGCACAGAAATTATCACCAAAATCCTAAATTAAGACTCTCTTCTCAGCTGCTACCTAATTCTGGAAGTGTCTGAACCTTACAAGCCACTTTGACTTTTGAAGTTTCCCTGCCATTTAGCTTTCACCTAAAGAGGCTCCAATTAATCAGTGCATCTTTAATCAGTGAGCCTAATACACACCAGTAGGATTTGCCACTGAAAAATACTGTTGTATCAGACCCTTTAATTTTGTAGATCCATAGATCAAGATATTACTTTAAAAGGACAACAACAACAAAAAAAAAAAGGAATAGACATTCAATCCCGTCACCAGCTGCAGATGTTCAAACTCCATTAGACCCAAAGCCCTGGGAATATAGGCTGCTTGAGGAGGTAAGGAAGACATACGACATACCCCTCCTACTGAAGATGTGACACTGTGTAGAAAGAACTCAAGACATATTAGGCCAGAAAGAGCTCACAAGACCAAGTGTGATTCTTGAGCCCAGTGATTACTTATTTGTGAGGTAAAGGACCATGGCTCTGCTCCCAGGACTGCTTCTGTATTTTATCCAGTGACTACTTAATGGATGTACACACTCAAGAGAGCAGGTAAGAAAGCAGATCTTGTGCTCGGCAGAGTGCAGGTTGGCTTTTATGTTATCTTTGTGAGGATAATGAAGCGTTTTTATACCCTCTACATCCCCATGTGGAATGCTCATAAAAAGTCAGGACAGAATATGGGCAAAGATAATGGTACCCAACAGCACATTTTTTTGTCTACTCCAGTTCAGACTCAAAGCATGAATCGCATTATAAATAATAGAATTTAATAAAGTAAAACAGAGCAAAAGAAAACAATACTCCTGTCCTGGGGGAGGATCCTGCAAGCCTGTATCTTAATAATGGCACACTATATGCACGCCTATATGCATGTTGTATAAAATGACTTCCATGGAAACAAGGTCTCTCTAGGGTGGCTTTATGCAGCAGAACCTAAAAACATGTGCTGCTTCATATGTGGATTTGATTTATTATTTCTTTAATATATAGTAGGAAAAGCTGGTCACCACTAAACTAAAAAATATAAATGTTCACTGTAAATCTGGTATCAGATGAGGAGAAATCAATTTAAAAATGACTAACACAGACTAATCAAAATAGTTTCAAGTCTGTTCTGCAGAAAATTCAGAGCTGCATCACCTCATGCCTGTCTTGTCTTGTTCAGCTATCCAATCTGAATTACGAAGTGGTTCCTTCTCTGGTTTCTCCAGCTACAATACTGAATGCCTACACCTCTGAAATGGAGTAGCAGGGAACTAAAGCTAGCCATACCTGCCAAAACAAAGAGTTTAGTCCACCAATGAAGTATCATTCTTTCATCCTTTCTTTCTTAGTCTTTCTTTGTCTTTTATAGGGTGCATTTTTTCAGATGTAAATGTTCACTAGCTCCAAATGCGCATCGAGCTAGATTGCTGGGTAACATAGTGGGAGAAGCTTGTGCCTAACTATTTCCAGTTTATATCCTGAGTTGAAAAAATAGTTACAGGATCTGCTCTGCAGAGGCTGTCTAAAGATGTTGTCCATAGAATCAGCAGTCTCTTACCCCAGCCCTTCCCACACCAGGCTGCACAGACACCCCCTCGCTCCTCCACAGAGCCATCCTGCACCGCCCACAGAGGATGGGTGTGCAGGGGCACGTCCGCATTACATCTGCGTCTGGCCTGCGAAAGATTTCCGGGGCGGTCTGAAGTATGCCGGAGGAAGCGGGCACCCCGGCGCCTGCACGCGGGGCAGAACGCGTCCGGGCTGCCGGAGGGCGGCCGGACTCCTGCACGGTCTCGCGGTCCCCGCTGCTGTGCTGTGGGAGCCCGTCAGTCCTCTTGCTGAGCCCTCTTGCTGCCGCACTCTCGCTAATTCACTGCGTCGTCTCACTCTGCTGCGAAACTTCTGAATCTGACTCGATTCGGTGTAATCTGAACTACGGGTATATAGATGATAAAATCAGAATACACTCTATATTTGGCTTGTTTGAGCTCCTAAGTATATAAGCCACAGGAATTTCCTGTATAAATTTTTGTTTAAATTGGAATTATTCCAGTTACTTAGACTCATCTGTCGATGAAGTTCCATATTCTGAGAAAAGTTAGCTAGTGCGAGTGTCCTGAAATATAGAATCTCAGGTAGTGATTAGCATCAGCGTAGGGAACTAAATCAAGCCTGGGAAGATATGCCCCCTTCTTGGAAATCTATAGGAAAATTTCCACATCTAACGGCAAAGGAATATTTGGACATATTAAAAGGAAATGAAACCATAAAATTCAAGTAATAATGTGTCGACACATATGAAATGATGATTGTTTTAAATAGAGAAGTAGTCTGATTACAGAGAAGGGTGAAGCATAGCCATGCATGAGAAAACTTAACTTACATGTTTTCTCCGAATAGTGAAATACAAGCAGTGCTATTAGAATAGCAGACTTTTTGTATGGTCACTTTACAACTAGTTGTAACAGGAATAAAACCATAAGTCAAATCCAGCTCAATATAAGCAAACTTCCTTTCACAGACCTGAAACGATCATCTCTTTTCCTACTCATTGGCTTTCTATAACACTGCTTGTTGCACACCTGTAGTATATTAACTGCTACCGCTTTTAAGTGTTAAAAGCAATATGTATTTCAGACATTTGATTTATGGTGTGGGCAAACTTTCAGTGAGATGCACTTTCAGCACAGCCTGCAAGAACCTATCAAGAGATACACACTCCCTCCCACGTGCTATCATCTGGGCTATTCCGTCTGAACGTAGCTATTAGAATAGCAATGGAAACTACAGAAAATCATTCCTAGCAAGTTTATTTCCATAGTTCATGAAGCTCTGTTTGTGTGTGTGTGTGTGTGTGTGTGTGTGTGTGTTTGTGTGTGTTTCTCTTCTTTAACACTGAAGGAACGTTTGAAGGTTTTGCAGACGTGTTTAAAAAACTGTTAAAGAACAGAACTGTTAAAATGCAAAAAATTGCGTAAGAAAAATTGTTAAAGAAAATGGAACTCTATAACTCTTATAAACTAACACTACACTTGCCAGATATGTTTGTCAGAGGAAAAGCTGAATATCTTAAGCAAGGGATATAAGTCACCTGATATTTTAAAATACTGCCTTGCTGCAGATCTCACAGGAGGGGAGGACAGCTGTAAGCTTCCATTCAGTTCCTTGCTTCCACAAAATCTGACAGAAGGTGAATTCTGGATTCCCTTTAGCAGATAGGTTAACAGAATTTGTTATTGTCTGAGAGAAAATGTAGGTATTTCTCACTCCCTCTTCTCAACATTTGCTGACTCCTTTCAACAGCTGAGCCCCTCACCATGGTGGTTAGAAATGGTCTGCAAAAGGCATGCTAGATCTTGTCCATCCCAGATGTATATAGGAGCGACTCAGTAAGACAGGCTCATCTGCTCTGATGACACGGTATTGGTGTAAGGGGCTCCGGCTCAGTGGCTGGCCCTTTGCCCCCCAGTAAGTCTGTCTCTGTGCGTGCACCAGCAGCCGTGTCCTGCCAGACAAACCCACTGTGGAAGTGGCGCACGTGGGAGCGAGACGGGATGACCGGGGTCAAGGGAAGAGGAAAGGAGAGGCGAGAGCGTTCCTCCAGGATATGGCCCTTGAGGTCAGCTCAGCCTTTTTATCAAACTGTGCCCCAGCGGTGGAGTCACAGATTGAGACAGCAGCGTTCTCCCTCACGCACGGCCTGATCCACGTGGAGAAGTTGTGATAATCAGCTCCGTTAAACAGAAAGTAACACTTATATAGACCTTACCTAGCAAGTCTCGTGGTTAACTTGGACATTTTCTTCTTTACTTTGCTTTTTAGGGAGGTACCATGAAATAGGACATAACTTAGCTCCATCCCTTTGCAGATTTTACATTCTAGAAAATGGAACAATTATTTGTTATATGGAGCAGCTTTCATTCATCATGAACCTCAAGATGTGACTACGGCTACATTAATATTAATGTACATGTCCTTAGAAATGAAAAACATATACTGAATGATTATCAACATCATTAGGCAACCAGTAATTTCCTTATTGAGAAAGAATGATAATGAGGCTCTTAGTAAATCTCAAATAACACTAGAAAGATTTGTGTTGTGTATCATTCATGTGCACAGAGCAGCTCGCAGTGTACCTGGTTCTTCCCTCACATATACGCTTCCTGTAATAAGGTCACTTGTAACAGAGCAATGTATTGCTTATGTGGCTGCCAAGTTTTAATTGAAATGTTGTGATAAATTTCACTGCCAAGGTCAGATGTTATTTTCTGGTTAAGGAGGGTTCAAGTCGGTCTCTTAAAAAACCACTCCTGATTTTTATAGTGTCCAGTGATCTGTTGCTGGAAGTTGATTTACCACAGATATGACCTGCTTACTCTAAGCTGACCTCTTCCAAAATTGTCAAGACTCAGGTTCATTTACAGACACTGACTAAAAGTGTATTTTAGTAAACTGGATTCCATTTTATTAGTGTGAAAATAGGCCTCACCAAATCAATAAGACAGGAAGCCTTCATTTTATTGCTTTAGACTAGAGACTTAAAGGTCACTTTATATAAACAGAGTTGGGCACATAGCAAAAACAGCAGTAAATGCTAGAAACATCAACACTGATAATCTTGGTGGCCTTTCATGGTGGTGGTGGGGGGGGAATCAAAGGCATCTTTATGTCTTCCCTTCACAAAAATATTAATTTTCAATGATCTGGTACGAGTTTGGTTAGAAAACATTTACAGAGCTAGTATATTTTTATGAACATATAAATTAAAGCAAATATTTCAATTACTATGTTATTTAAGAGGCAGCTTGTAAATTATGAGTTTCATAAATATACTGTGTGTATGAGTAGAATTAAAATAGAGGCAGTACAAATTTCAAATATCTTGGTGAAGTAACTATAGTCATAGGAACTCAATCTATCAAAGAATTGTCTAATACATGGCTTGAATCTATTTTCTGTATATACTTACAATAGACCTAGTAAATATCCACAGTATTGTACATATGTTCAACAACATAATTATTTCAAATTACATGAGTTTCCATGTAACAAAACAGCACCTCACTAAAGCTACTCTACATTTGGTAAATTAAGGTTATTTCTAAATGGTAAATTTTTGCCTGCTCAAGAAATGAAATATGCAACTGTAGTCGTTTGATAACAGAATTAAAGTAGAAAGAAATCTGCCAGACCAATCATCTGGAGTCATTACCAGTCACACAAAATAAACTAGAAACAAAATGATATTTATTATCTTGTGCTGCTGTCTGTTTACTCAAGAACACTTCTGAAAAGTAAACAAGGAGGTTTATGAGAAAAAGCTCCTGTAGCAAGATCTTTCATTAAATTATTCCTGCTGATAATCTGAAAGAATGGAATTACTGAAAAACTACCTTGATCATTTAATTCACATAAGGTGTAATTAGAAACTTGAAATTTTTTTAAGTGTATTTTTTTTTAATCAAATCAATTCTAAAGCTTACAATCAGAAATTTTAACTATTTTCATTGGAAATTCTTTCCTTTTTCCCCCAAATAGAATTTGCAAATATACTACTTCATAGGCATAAAGATGTTATTTTTTCTGAAAGTATGCATAAAAAAATAACAATCTTTTATATGTATAGATAGTTTAGGAATTTTGTTCTAGAAGTTTATTTCACAGGATATGATCGCTTTTATAATGTAAAGTGTGATTATTACAGATCCAAATGCTTTCACTTAACCTCCAAAGGCAACTAGCTATGTTCATCTCAGCTGCATTCATGCTTTATATTTTTTTCCGTTTTGTCTGGACTGTGCATACCCCATGACCCTCTGGCACACCCTGTGCAAGGAACCTGCTTACCAAGGTCCCAAAACATCCACGCTGGCTTGGCTGTTTGAGCATGAAGTTTGTTGCTGCTTCTGGGAAACCTCCTCCAGGACATTTCCAGCTTCATCTCCACTCCATGCACCAGAGACTTCCCCCTGGGAAGCTGTCTGGGAGGCTGTCCTCACAGCTACACAAAAAGATCTTCGAGCACTTCACAGTACCACCCAGGAAAAAAGCTGCACTGAACAGAAAAAAGCACCAATGATCAGTAACACCAACTCCCAAACTGCCAGCCATAGAGCCTGGCTCTGTTATGGGAAGAAACTACAAAAAGCCAAATATGCCTACATTTCTCCACAACTGAAAACCTTATTCCTATCCATAATCTTCTCACTCATTCACCTGTTCTTCCCTCCCTCCCTAGTATAACCTTTAGCTGCCCATTCCTTTCCACAGCCCGTTTGTCCTGTACTCCTGTTTGTCTCATCACGATGTTTGGGCAAGCAATGTCTGGGGGCATCCAATCAGGCTGCCTCAGCATGGGGCCTTTATTGCTATTTCAATAAAATACAGAGCTTCTTTTTCCTTCTGTTGCCTTCTGCACATCCCATCCTACTTCTGCAGCTTCTACAGACCTCTTGAACAGATACAGCCCCAGCTGACAAGACTCCTCTCTCTGCTATGGCCCCACGTGTGGCCTTGGGCATGGGTATCGAAGACTGTTGTGCAGTAATGATCCTTGTACATTCTGCCTTAAAGGTGTTCAAACCTGCTAAGTCACTTGTCCTTAATGCTGCAGCCAGTGTATATTCCGTGTGTTTTGTGTTTTTTGATTTTGGGTTTTTTTATATGTGTGTGTGTGTGTGTGTGTGTATGTGTGTGAGCATACATTGCCTGGATGCATACTGCCTGTCTAACATGCTCTAGGTGACCCTGCTGAGCAGGGGGGTTGGACTAGATGATCTCCAGAGGTCCCTTCCAACCTGACTGATTCCATGATATACATATATATATATATACATACACACACACACACACACATATAAAAACCTTTGGGATTTTATATATATGTGTATATATGTGTGTATATGTGTGTGTGTATATACATACATACACACACACACATATATATATAAACTCTTGTGCCCCTCCATCCTATGAAGTTGTTACACATAACCACTTTCATGAAGTTTGGCTCCTGGGCTGTGGAAGATGTATTTCCACCCCACTTGGACCTTTGCAGGTTTAAACACAGAAGGAGGATGCAGATCATGTCAAGTAAAAATATTTTCCCAGTGGGTGACTGACTTATTCTTCCTCACAATTTCAGTGAATTCATCAGGATCTCTGTTGCAACCTATCAGACTTTTAATAGGAAGGATGAATATAGTTCTTCATCTTGGAGCAGACAGTCATCAACATCTTACGCTTATATTGGACAGTTAGCTATTCTGTAAATGCCATCTTCACTTATGGGGACTCATTTGGGGGACACCCAAAACATACCCCTTTGCTAAGAAATTCCAAATTGTGCTTTGTGTACTAAAAACTTCCTCCTAATAGTCACGGACTGCTGTAATTGACATTAGAATTAGAAGCACAGATCCTAGACTGTGTTTATTTTTGCAGAGCATTGACATGCTGACATTGTGCAACACAAAGTATCAGGATAGAGTATAAGAGTATGAGGGATAAATAGCTTGCCTGGTCACCTCCTGAGATCTGCGTCATGAAAGTCAGCCAGTACTACATCCATATTTCCCAAAGAGAATGGCTTGAGATCAAGCTCAGGCCAATATTCCACCTGTGTCGGTGTTTCTGGGTGAGCAAAATCTAGGCTTGACCAAGTCTCCAGCAGCAATGCAAGTTAGTAGATATGCAGCAAGTGCAATTAAAGAACTGCAGTTTGAGTACAGGCTTATATTTAAGCAAATTGGATTATATAGATGCAACTGTAACTTGGTGATAGTTTAAGGTTAGCTGGGCCTTCATGCAAGCACCCTAGCCTCAGGATGCAAAGCACAGATCTGCTACACTCAAATTTGCTGCAAAACTTTTGATAAGTGATTTTTACCACAGCAGGAAGGATCAGTATGTTCTACGTTGTCTTTCTGTTGGATCAGCAGCTGTCTGCCCTTCTGCAGCCAGAACTAGTCCAATAGAAAAAACTTCAAGCTCGTATGCTCATATAATCTTTTCATTATGTTCTTTTTATTTTGACAACAATGTGATTATGTGTCCATGCTTAATCCAGATCAAATGTGTGCTCCTGCGTGATCCAACAGAGCACAGTTCCCGTATTATCAGTCATCACAATATGGCCTCACCAAGATCTGTATCTGCACTATGGTAACTAATTAATCTAGGTTTGTATGCAAAATCATTGACTTCACAAAGTTTTATTGATTCCAGTGAGGCTTCTGGAAGCAAAGTAATAGTCAACAGGAGACAGGCTGACAGGACCTAGCCCTTGTGTCATGTGTAAAAAGCAATGACAGCGAAATAAAATTAATTTAGAAAAGTGGTTATTATTAAACATTTTTTGTTCAAAAGCTAGTTCCAGTTGATAACTAAAATTCCAGACAGATTTTCTATTTTGCATGTGGTTTGTATATAATCCTATAAGCAAGCGAGGGACTTAGGTGATCTTTTAAAAAGGATTTTTAACATAATTCTAAATCGACACTATGCAGTTGTCATTTAGCTTTTTTTCCCCCTGGAATAATGGTTTAAAATGTAATGAAAGTAGGCTCTGCTCCTGTGTGATCCTGAGCAGATGTCAGCTGTTTACAAGGCACAGGTTGTTTGCTACAAACACATGTAAACAGCTCTTCAGAGCACAGTTACTTTCGGTCTTTATGGAGGGCTGATCAGCTCACAAGACAGCGCTAATCAAAGCACAACCAACTGTCCTTTGCTGCATCAGCTGCTCCGCTGGAGCTGCTGTTTTGCCACTGAGACCCAGTCTTTCTTTTTTTTTTTTTTTTTTCTTTTTTCTTTTTAACATGGTAATGATGTCTTCCTTACTGGTCTTGTTTCAGAAGATGGGTTTCTTTCTTTTAGCTTTATGTAGACTTGAACAGCTAAATACTAGCTATGCTCTAGCTCTAAAGTGCCAGTCTACTTGTCATGTGGACCAGTGGGTAATTCTGGTCTTTATTACTTCTGCATTTTCTTCTCTGCTCTAGACAGTGAAATACAGTGTAATTTCATTCTCTCTGCGAGAAAAAAACTTACCAGGAAACATTAGATTGATAGACAGGTAAAAATCTCTGGCCCTCTGGATTTCAGATTTTATTCTGATGCCACACATTTAGACAAAGTTTATTCAGATGAATAATCACCAAGCAGAGAAGCCATCTGAATGTGAAATACAGAGGAACGATTATCCAGGGTTATACAAACAACAAGCTTTTTTTTCCTCTCTTTGTCCAGTCGTCTTCCCTAATGTTACTTCTTGTACATATCACAAGCAATTAAACAAGAATATCTGCAAACCAATATCTAAGTGGTGATTTTTACAAGTGCTAGCTCTTGGGATATATTTTCAACAACTGTACATTGTCATTTGTAGGATGCGCTTTTACTGACTATTTTAACCAGTATATACAGAGATAAAAACAGGAGTATTCAGGACCTGTTGCGCATGTTTGTGTGTATGTGTATACAAATCTGTCTCTGTGAGAAAGGGAAAGAGATCTGAAATAAAAGGGAAAAGTCATACATTTAAAGTGATAATGTTTTGAGAAAATAATTGAGGAAACAACATTTTCAGGACTACAGGTATTTTCTTCAAAAGGCACAACATGTTTGTTCATCAATACTAATTTTGGCTTGTAATTCATTTCTTGCAGACATTTAGCAATGTAAATGTTTCTTTTAATTAACTGTCTTCCCATGGGATTCATGCTAAGGGATATTTCTAGTCTTGGGTAATCAACATACTGTCTGCTGTATTGTTGGGTGAAGTTCTCTTCCTCCACGTCAAATGTTTCGGTTCTTCCTCTCCTCGTGTCTACTGCTCTAAGGAGAATAGTCCCTGCTGTTCAGTAAAGCATGACTGGAGGCACTGAAATATCACAGGTGGAGGGAATAAACAATATTTTGGACAAGAATTACTGAGTACTTGAACTTCATGCTGCAACAAAGATGGACAAGAATACACAAATGTATAAGTATTTGGAAGGCCAGGCTCTGTAGCACTGCTTTCTATATATGGTTTTATATTATATAACCTTTTGTTCAAAGAAACAAATTCTGCATGTAGCCATTACTAGCTGATGTATGTAATCGGTTAGTTGTGTTGGTGCTTAAGATCTCTAACTCAGAAAAAAATTTAAAAAGTGTTGTCCCAAGGGGAGTTCTTGCTTTTCTCCACAGAGGCTGCTTTTCTCTTTGGACCAGAAGTCCGCTGCATAGAAAAACTGAAGCTATCAATGAAGCAGGAATCATTTCTATAAGATGTTAAAGAACATTTTATAATTGCTGTCATAAGAAAGTCTCCAGAATTCCACTTTCAGCTCTATAACATAGTGGGAAAGCAAATCTAGATAGCAGCATAATGAATGTCTGATATCAGAAAAAAACAGATATATCACCCATTGACATTCTTTGGATTAACCAAAGAGATGGAGTTTTTTTTAATGGCCAGGATATAAAATGAACATGTGTATTTGAAGGGGAATAGCCTCATCCAAAGACCTGTGAGACAGACGATCTGAACCACTAAACCTGCAGCTACCGAGGTTTAAAAAGCAAGTAAATGATCTATGAAAGGTCTCATAGGGGCTCTGTCTTTTCAAATGTAGCAGAGCATATGTTAACATGTTTATACTTGGTGATCAGTCCCACTGAAATGTGTCATGGATTAGTTCTTGGGGCCTTATAGAATTGTACTGTGCAAATTAATTGAGTTAAAATGTAGTCTAAAATACCTTCAGCAGAGCATAGATCTTGTAGTGTCAGATACCACAAAAATCTCACCTAAGCAACTTTGCGAACAGTTGATGTACAGCCAGCCTGGTGACTGAGGCACTGGACACTTGGCTTCAGGAAAAAGCATCTGGGCCTGAATATCTACTCACAGAAGAGATTCATCATAAGAAGTGTTGGAAAGATCATGACTTTGATAACCTACAGTGGTAGACAGATGGGAGTGAAAAAGAGTTATTGAGCAATAAGAATTAATTTCAAGTTTTAACCTGGGGGAATTCCAGCAGTGACTCAAAGCAAATTACAAAATCTTACATGTCTTCACAATCTCTAGGTCCAGCCGCAGTAAGGAATATATTCTACAATGATCACAAGAAGCATTTCCTTTTTTATGAAAGTATTAAGACTGTATTAATTGAGAATTTGCATTCTGAAATAGTTAAAGAGTGAATAATAAATGATTCCAGCTGCAATATACTCTTTAATGGAATTCACTTTCATTTTACAAATTCCAATTTTATATAAATACCACATGCAATATGAATTTTACATTCTATGTGGCATAAACTATATAGAATGCACATAGTGTAGTATATATATAATATATACTATCCTATAGTATAATCTAGTATGATAATGATGATTGTTATGCTAATAATATATACATATTTTCATGTGTTTGTAATGTAGACATATATATATAATGTATAATAATGGATAATGTATAATTATAATATAATATATAATGTATGCATTATATATATGAATGTATAATATTTATTTTTATTAGAAGTTATGCACACATCCTGATAGCTATACACACACTATTTAAATCTTGTTGATGTTTACAGAGGCATTACTGAACATGCAAAGCAGTTGTACTGTTTTTTCTGGGGAGGGGTTGTTTCTTTATTTTGTGTTTTCTTACCAATAGGTCTCAGCTGCTCCTTTCCACAATTTTACTCTGAGGCAATAAATAATTCAGTGTGCTAATTTGACAGATGACTCTCCAGGAGCCTCCTACCATTACTAGCACCATTAGACCATAATATGCATGATGGGCATAGACCATTCAGCAAATGTCCTTCACTTGTTTACCCCTAAAGAGCTGTACTCTGCGCAATTAACTAATGAAGCATTATGGGCTTTTTTTCCCCTTCCCTGCTATTTCAATATATCAATGCAGATTGTCTAAAGGGAAAATATATTTTGTTTTCTTTTGGCAAATGAGTGTTTATGGGAAAGCTGTAGACTTCTTTCATGTTCCACCTCTGAATAAAGAAAAAATAATAAGATGCTAAGCAAGGAAATTGTTATTATTTAATTGTTATTTTTTTTTTAATTATTTGTGCAGCATGTGGATAAGAAATATATTCCATACAGATTATAGAAAAATACGAAACTGGATTCGGTACTATTTCAATTCAGAAACACTGAATGTATAGTTCAAGGCTTTATGCCACCTTAGCTCTGTTTGGGCTCTGGGCAGCTGCAAGGATCAAAAAGAGACCATGTTAGAATTGTAAAAAATAGTTATTTACTAAAGCACTTGCAAACATAATGGTCTTATAGTATGTATGTGAGATGAATACCGGTATTGTATAGAATATTTTTATTCAATGTCAGACAGAAAAATTTTTCTGTCAGAAAGACAAGAAAATGTAAAATGTGTAATGAAAGAAATAAAATTAAAAAATAGAGAAAGAAGAGCACCTAATTTTCATCTCACATCTTATACGCTGACCTCAGTATTCCATTGCATCTATTATGAGAGCCAATTCCAAAACAAGGTATGCCCAAATAAATCCACAGGAAAATATTCCAAATTGTTACTGCATTTTCACATAACCTGTGTCATTAAATGGCTCACAAAGACAAATTTAAAGCTAGTTTTTCCCTAGAAAAAAAATTAGGTGTATCCCTGAACTCCTTTTTTCCTTGATGTCTCCAGTTTTTCACCTATACATGTCAGTTCTCTCTCTCTCAACTCTTCTGGTTCTTTCTCTTAGTGACCTGTTCCTTTGGCTTCATTCTATGTTATAACCCTTAAGCCCTTATTTTCTGAATATGACTCTCTTGTTTTCCTCCATTATAACTTTATTTCTCTGGTGCATTCAGGATTAATGCAATTAGCTGCTGTGGCCAATACAGTCCAACAATGCCTGTGAATAATCCTTATGTGAGGCTGTATATTACTCACAATATAAAGAAAATTTTTCATAGTACAAGGGAAATGCAGTTGCATGCCTGAACTGAATCCTATCATCGGAATTTAGTAAAGGTCCTCTGCCCACAACAGTTCCAGTTTGCCCATCATTAGTGTAAAAGCTATGCCAGTAGTCTCTGAAGTATCTCAGGTGGATCTGCTCCCCATTTCTTCTGATCTACTGAGTTTAATGGATGGAAAATTCATAGAGCCAGAGGAAAGCAGGTGAGATTGCATCCAGAGAGTGCTGCAACTGCTGCCTGGGAGCAGGATGAGAAGGTAGTCATCCTGCTCTGTGGATGATCTGTCACACAGTTTCTTTCTATGGCACACTTTTCATTAAGAGGGATTAGCAAATTAAAGTTCATGATGTGCTCAAATGTTCCACTAATGAGAATTGTGTGAAAAATAGGAACATATTCCATTTTTTCCATACTTATTCCACCGTAGCCACACATATCTGCAATGATTCTGTATTTATTCTCCTTAATCTCCAGAAACTAATTTTTATGTAAGTATTTGTTCATTTGTAGCATTCACAATGGTAAGCATAATTTCTATATTTCTTCTAAAGAAATCTAATAACATTCTACTAGAAATACTTATTCCCAGAAACAACAGACAGTTCTTCACTACAAACTGAAAGTGCATGTATAGGATAAATATATACATACTTGTAAGTGGTAAGTATTAGTAATAAAAGTGAATAGATAATATGCAAATGAGTATTTTCATAAAAAATTTCCTATTCATATAAGAAATGACTCTCAGAAGCATGTGGCCGTGAGTACCACTTTCAAAAACTTCATTAAGATTTTAATGTGTAATTAACAAAATATCATAAAATATCATAAAATCAGGCATTTTTCTCTTAGTTTTTCATTAAAAAAGTTTGCTTCCTTAAAACTTCCCTGTGTTCCCTTAAAAAAGCTTTAAGCTTGTAATGCAACATACCATGGCAGGCAGATAACAGTAAAAAGGCATCTGACACAGGGGTCTAAGAAATAAACCAAACAATTTTCATTGAAAACAAGGTTTATATGGTTGTAGTGTGTGTTGTATTGTGCCAAATAGTGGTATTAGCACCCCCTTAGGCCTCGTAGCAAGCACTGGACATGTGGCTTTAGAAAAAAGGAAACTTCTCTCATCCCACTTTCTCCCAGTGGTGCTTTGTTGGTTCACAGCAAGGGTCTGACTTCATGTCCCGATCCCGCTTTGAGAGGAAGTCCAGCTCAATTCAATTTGCCTCTCTGCCTTTTGCTAACGAAACAACATGCATGTGAGCAAGCCCCATGATAATGTAGAACAGATGGGCAGATTTTTGTCTAATTAGATTCTGGACAGCTTGTTTGCTTGTAGTAAATGTGCGTATATTTAGAGATTTCACACTTATTACAGCGACAACAGATTAGTCAAAGACAAGGACAGAAGGCTATGGCTTTTCCTACTTAGCATAGATGTAGGTCTACTAAACAGAGCTGCCTGAGAAAAATCTGCAAGTGTAACTGAATTATTCTTGGCTATCATGCTGTTTGTGGAAGAAATAGCCTGCACTTTGATCCCCAAAGGCAATGCTCCATGCACAGTCTCTTCTTTTTGAACAGAGCTCTGGTAAGAAAAGGGTTTCCAATATTTGTGTCAGTTATAATCTGAAATATTTTGTCAATCTGTTTTAAGCACAATACAAAGAGAATGACTCCAAAGAACATTTTGTCAGTCACTTAGAGTTCTTTTCTTAGTATGTATTTACCAGCATGTGGTTTTTTAATGCTTCCATTAGTATCTTTAAATAATTTGGAAAGTTTACTAGCAAAGCTTTGAAATACTCTTTGAGGAAAATTATTATATGTAATATCATTCTGCCCTACAGACAGAGAGTGCAAAGTATATTAAATATAAACTAATATTCTGTTTGTTTATCAAAGAAAATGTCCTGTAGGAAGTGGAAAAGTAGTATTCCTTAAGATTATAGAGATATACAGGTTATATAGATTATCAATTATGCTGCTTCCAGATATATGACTATGTGATTATCCAATTATTTATCAAAAGTAAAGTCTCACAGCACAATCTACTGTCTCCTTAGCTTCTGTGAGAAACTGAGTTTAAAGAAGTATTAAATATAACAGTCTTATTGAGCCTATGCTTTTCTTTTTCCTTTACACACTTATTATAGTAGAGCGTCTCCTTGGAACTACTCTTTATTCACTTCCTGCTCAAACTCATAAAAGAAATAATAAGAAGACCATTTGGGAAACTACCTTCTAGCCCCATAGTTCTGCTCCATAAGCCTGAATTTTTGCTGAGGAAATTCTGCTAAATAAAATCTCAGTAGAAGAAGACCAAAAGATACCAAAGGAAACCAACGCTGATGGCTGTTGAGCCCTTGTCACTAAAGACAAGGCTTACACATTTTTTCAAAGGAACAATTTTCTGTCAGAATAAATAAAGTCTAGATGGAAATGTTAGTTTTGTGTTTTTAATATAATCCAAGGACTCTCTGGTTTCTGCCAGTTCATCTGTTAACCTCAGAGAGCTTCTGCTTTCTTCACAGCCACGGATTCCCCAGCTCCATTCCCCTCTAGCTTGCCATGTGCCATGTATTTTGCGGTAGGCAGGCAGGGAGGTGGCTCTGGCTCGCTCTCAGGTTATATGGTTCTTCTCCCAGCTCTCAGAGCTTCCTCAGTGAAGGACCTTCATAGGTCAGATGAGTAGGCTCCTGGTTTCCAGTCTCCTAAACTCTACAAAACACAGGTAGCAAGTCTGCTGAGCAGGATTAGAGCTAGCCAGAGGGCTTATGTACCATTCCCAAACTACACCTCTCCAGCTTTTTATCCCAATTTGTCACTTCTTCTTTTAAAGGAGAATTTTTCTATACAATAGAAATTTTGGTTCTCTACCAGCACTCCTTACAGTTGAAATCTGATTTCAAATGTATTGCAGAACAGGTTTGGAAGCTACCTATGTTCAGTGACAGCAAAGACTCATGAACCATGGAAGTTCTAGAGAAATAAATAGTAAAAATCCTATGTGGTCTGGTAGAACAACTAAAGAGGACAGGAATCTTTCCTGGACTGTAAAATATTATTTACAAGTTATCTAGAACAATACCTCTTTGGAAGAGCTGTATTTCACTCAGAACAGGCTTGATGTATATCCTTGTGTGAATTTTCCAGCTTAAATAATATCACTCATAACTCACGATTGAACTACATTTCTGAATTACATTGTTTTCTTGACCAAACCTTCCATAGAAATTTTTTAAGACTTTTTTCCCTCATATATGTGTTTATTCATACATTTCAATTACCAAATCTCCCCTCTTAGTATTTTTTGCATTTAATATCAGTTGATTAGGATTGAACACTGCTTTATTCCATGTGACAGAATAGGTTAGACTAGCTAGTTTCCTAGAACCTAGGAATTAAATTTAATTTGAGCTTTTTGTTCCTCTGGTATGGTGTTATCTATGATTGACTGACCTGAACATATTCTTCCCTGACTCTTAAATTTTAGACAATATTTATAATTGTTAACTTTTCATACTATTAAACATTTCAACATGAAGCAGTGGCTCTCCCAAGTACTAAGGTCATATCCCTCTCCAGCTGTTGTAACTGATTTAGGACTTCACTGCCGTTTTTGAACCTGGTATGGCATAGGTAGCAGGAGACTTATGAATCACTAATGCACTACCTTTGTGGAAGATGAGTTTAATTCAGGAGTGAATGCAGCCTAGCCTCGGACTTGGGAATAATTCAAAATGCATGGGGACATCCATGCTAGCGTGAGGCAATGGAATCCAAAAGTGCTGGAGAGGGGAGAAATAATCAGGAGCTGAGAGCGTGGAGGCCCCAAACAGACTCTCTCAATCACAGCTAATTTTGTATGTGAGAAGGCGCTGAAACTTTAAATACTTGGGAAACTCTGTACAGACATCACGACTAATTAATTAATACTAACCAAAGAACAAGTTATGGAACACTATGAATTATTCCATGCTGCTCCATCACAAGATTAGCCTGGTTCTGATTGGAATATGAATGAGCATTGATCTTAACATAAGAAAGCCTGATACAAAACAGTCATTTACAAAGAGAGGCTTTGGAGGTCCTCTTCGAAATAAGTACTCTAATTTTTACAACCAGCACAATTTTTGCCCTCTAGAACCTATGATAATTGAAGCCTTGAGAAATACTATGGATTAGACAAGCAGAGAGACAAAGAGAAAAGTACAATATTTGTTGACTACTCCCCTACTGAATGCTCATTCAAATGTAGAAGGCTGGAAATTGCTTCTGGATAGCGAAACTTTATATAATTGTATCTCACATTAATCTTATTTTATTTTACTGTTAACAATTAGGAATTTTGCTGCCTTAAACATGTGAAATTAAAACCATGGATGATTTCTTAATTGTGCAACTCCTTGGTACTCAATTAGCATCACTCTCCTTTCCCCTAACAACTGGGTAATACTGTACTAATGAAAAACAGGGCTTCTTTATTTGCTCTGGCCTTGGGGTCAATTATCAATTTATCATTGTGTCCTGCAGGTTTAAAATAAAATACTCTGTGCAGTGTAACCATTGTACAAAATTGACATTAAGTAGATTCTGTGAGTATGGACTTAATAAAAAATACAAAGAGTGCTGCCTAAAAGGGTTCTACTACTATAAATTCTATTAGGTTGCCTTTAATATAGGACAGTAGGAAACTGCAAAACTAATTTAAAGGTTTTTTTTTTTCTTTTACTGTCTTCTTTCTATATACTGTATGAGAATAATCAAGAAAGAGGTAAATGAAAAATAGCTTCAGCTGTATTTTAAAGATTGCTTATGATTGAAAACTTAGCTTTGGCAATAAAAATGTTGCTGTTGTTCTTATTAGCAAATGATGAATTCAAAGCCTCTATTTTATTTCTGCCCAATATTGCTATATATTATTGTAGTCATAGTCAGTGAAAAACTACTTAGATTTGTGAAGTATTAAAGCATCATCTTTAAATTAAAAAAGGAGAAACTGATGAATTAGAAATAAAACTTCTTATTAATCACTTTGTTAAGAAGTTAATTTGCAGTTCTCTTGCTGCACAAACTCCATCTCAGCAAACTCCAGAAGCAGCTTTTCTTTCCACAGCTATGCTCCAGGAAGATGGACTCACATGCATTATTACGAAGAGCTTTGGGAAAACTTGGTGAAAAACTCAGCATGTTGCTCATTCCCACCACATGGGTGCTGCTCATGCACAGCTGTTCCCAGGAACTAGGTCTTGGTGGTGTTGGTCAATGCTGAGTCTTTGTTGGACATTTACCTTAACTGCTACATTAAGCCTGGGGTTCATTTTTTTCAGCAGCTATCTTGTGACTCATTATCTTCACCCCAAATTATTGTCATCTTGTTTGCTCTAGGAAGGAGGATCTAATTACAGTCCTCTTACATCTCAGCAAAACATATATTTCCTATTTATTTCTCAAGACAGCAGGAAAACCTTGTCACCTAAAAGAGAGAAGCACTAGGGAGTTTGGCTTTGAGCCTTTAGGTCCAGATCTATTAGCAGCTTCCCTCTGCTCTGACTAGCCCGTGCCCTACAAAGAAGTCTTCACACGTCTGCAGGCAGTACCCAGGTACCAATGATTCAATACGTTGAAAAATCAGCACACGCTTGCCACTGATATGAGCACCACCATTTCTCTTACTGGTCTGTTCCCTGGTTTCTGTTGGTGGGTTGGAAGTGCTTTCTTGGCAGGGTTAGAGCCCAAAGGCAGAAAATACCAGGGAAATACTAGGTCTTTGTCACATCTTTCTTGACGCTTTCCTGTTTTTAATCTTGGAGCCCACTTTAATTAATCCTGTATTCCTCCTGCTCTCCTGGGACAGTTTTCTGCACCTCTGTTATGCTATGACTACCTCTCAATAAAACTCAACAGCAGTTACACGTATATAAAGAGATGCTGGAAGAGAGGCAATGCTGAGAAGTAGTTTTTCACACCAGACAGGTTTTCCCACCATACTCTCATAGATCTAATTCAAGCCTCTTGTGGCAACAAGCGCTTGAAGTGTATATCAATATTTTCATTGCTGAAACTAAACCAGCAAATATCACAAGAACAGAGTAATTTTTCAACTGGCGCCTTCTTCTGTGGCAGCACACAGGGTGGCACGACTGAGATACAGCTGGTTTAATTGATTAGTGCACTTGAGAGAGGGCTGGGTATGGTCCAGTACAGATCATTCTAAACATTGATAAATTACCACCTTTGTGTGAAATGGTTGAGGTGGGACCACTGCCCTTTGACAAACCAGAAAATGAAATGATTACTATTGGATTCTATTGACTTGTCTGGTTAGAGCAGTTGTGCTTCTTCCCAAAGGTTAATTGGACTTGAACTCAAGAAATTAAGAGGTCACCTAGGGTCACAGTGACAGCAGGCAAACTTTTAACTTACCGCTAATAATATTTGTCAGGGAAAGGACATACTACAGTTCTTTAGCCGTGATTTGCTTCAAGGATTTGCTATAAAAATAATTGCTTGTCTATATTATATAAGCTGTAGGTGTATGTGGTAAGTATGCTCATGAACATTTTGGCTTTCATCAGATACTGTAGTTAGAAGTTCAGGAGTATGTCTCTCAGACAATTTGTTGTCATGTCTAGCATGAATATGCCAATGTGGATGATAAAATTGTCCTTTCAGAAATGTTAAGAAAATCAATGCAAAATGGCTAGAAAAAGATTCTCAGTGAGTACGGTGTCTGCAACATGATTTTAAATAGTTTTGGGAATTTTTAGATTAACTGTGTTATTGTTTTGATTTTGTGTGTTTGATTCTTCCTGACTACATAAATGCAAATTAAAAGCAATTCTAGTAATTTTTAAATGTTATATTAGTGAAAAAATTCACATTATTTAGAACATAATTGAAATCTATATTTTGTAAGGAGAATACAAAAATATGTTCTGTGATTTTCTTCTTCTGTTTGTTGCAAGGATTGGCCCATATTCTTCTCTCACGCACTTTTGCAGTTTTAAAATAATATTATTCATATATACCTCTACATCTCTCACTCTCTGTGTATATATATGGGATATGTGTATATATACATACACTTCTTTTTCAAAGGACATTATATATTGTTTATGTTTCAAGATAAATGAGAAGTAATACTCTTTAGTGAGAGGTCAGTATTATACCCTTGTGATAAGCATTTATTTTAGTTTATCAGATTAATGGGCCAGGTTTTCTTCTTCATCCAATCCCTTTGCACAAGAAAAGAAGAGTATAACTCAATTTTTGTGTCCTTCATGTACTGGACTTTATTGTCAGCTGAAGTAATTGTAAGAATTTTGGTTTGTACAGATATCTGTAAGACATTTTCTTTGTATATTCAGATGACCTGGTGTAAGGGGGCCAAAGTATGAGTGAGGGTGTAGCTCGGTATGTTTATTATCAGAAAATATCAAATTTATGATGCACCTAAATATCAATTCATTGCTTTTAAGTATGTGGATTTGGTAAATGGCAAAGTATAAGACCATACTATATTTCTTAGAAACCAACATAATACCTAATGGTACATTAGTTTAATTTTTGAGAAAAGAATACCGTATATGTAATGTATTATGTAATTTATATATATATACATATAATGTTATATGTGTGTGTGTGTATATATGTATATATAATTAATTTTAATATTTGAGTTAAGCATAGGCAATGAAACAACAGGTTGTATCTGGTGCAATCTGACACCATTCCATTGAGAAAATTGTTCTAGAGTTTTTCAGATAATTCTCTGAACAGATAGAAGTGTCACCAGATTAAGTTAATTAAGGAAGAGCAAGACGCTCACCTGTGGAGATTGCTTCATTGTGTATACAGTCAAGGAGACATACATTTTGGGTGTTAATTGATTTTTCATGTTCCTATAGCAAGACTTTCTTTTTATGACTGATATAGGTAAATATTACTAAAACAATCAAGAATTGGAGACAAAGCAGATGGAGGTGATGACAAAGATCCCATCTTGATCTCCTTCTTTTGAACTGAATATTAAATCACATCTGTAATCTTACATTCTACATATCTCCGGGAATGTTATAAAACAAGGCAGTTGAAGAAAAGAATGACTGGGAAAAAAAGAGATCTGATAACTTAGAAGGAGTAGACTGAACTTGGACACTAGTAATGACTGCTGTAATACTTTAAGAACAGCAGAGCCGAAGAAAACTATTTGTCTTCAGTTAATGATTTTAATGCCTGTTGCAACAAAAGTTTTTCAAACATTAGAAAATAAGGACCTGCAAACCAGGCTGAGAAACTTAAGTGTGAAGATATTTATTTGTTGGAGAGGTAGTTGCAGGCTGTTTATATACCTGGTCATAAGTCAATGAAGTGCAGACTAGACAGGATCTGCTGAATTTGGTGAAATGGCCTGCATGACAAAGTAAAAAGTGTGTATCTATTTCTTCAAGTAGATACACACAGGGGAGCAGGCCACATGCAAGAATTACAAAAACAGAGAGATAAGAAACAAGAGAAAATTTTTACACATTCTGAGACACATTCACTTAAGAGCAATGTTCCTGGAAAAAAAGATTCAAAAACAACAACAACAAAAACCCACTTAAAGGCTGTGCTCACAGACCAGAAGATTGTATTCAGCGTGGAAAAACAAGAGCCACAGTAAATCATTTATAAAGACAGAATTTTGATATTATTTTCTTCCCAGAGATAAAGCTAACAATTGATCAGACAATAATCATAATACAAAAAATATTTTTAACTAGTGAGTGGCAAATGGATTAATCCTTTGGTTTTTACCTAAAACTTCTGCTGTCATCACTTATAAATTAGAAAACTTGAATAAAACAAGCTATCCTGTTAATTACAACAAGCTTATTTGAGTGGCTAAGACTATTCACATCAGAAAATACAACGAAAGTCGTGATAAAAGGGAACATCAGTACTGTTTCCCAGGAATCTCTTGTAAGATCAAAACCACAGATAGAGTTCATGTGCTGAATTTTGCCATTTGTAATTATAAATAGCTTATTCCATGAAAAGGATTTTCTGGAGAATATTTGATGTTTTCTAGCTTTCAATACCTAAATGTTTGCCTCTGTTTCTGGTATAATGTCACAAGAGAAGTCCATCTCTTCAAAGCGTAGTTCCGAGCACCTAACCAGCACCTCTCGCAGTTGCTTTGAAACAGGGTTTAGAGGTGTCTTGGATTCTCTCCACTGTATTTACGACGAGGTGACCTATGGACTCAAGTTCATTGTCCAAACTAGGAAATTGCTTCCTCTTTCTTCTTCTTCTTTCCCCTGGTGAGATTATTCACATAGGAAGGCAACCAAATATCAAGAGAAACCTGGAAGAAGTGGACAGCATACAGCCTTTTGCATGCTCTGCACAGTAACATTAAATCAGAAAAAAGGTCTGTTAAAAGGGTTAGTACTTCAGTTCCTGAGTTATAACCTTGGTTTCTTTGTATTTAGAGAAAAATCAGGTTATGGCTACATGGGGAAAAAGTTACAAAAGTATTCTTGTTTTATCAAATTGTCTCTGGGTCAGCACTTAATGTAATTTACCAGGGGAAAGAAGTAGAGTTCCTTTAACCTAATTTTCTATTTGGGAAGAGCAGTAAAACAGCCCTGCTGGAACTGGTACATTAAGGAGCTAACCTTAGTAAGAAAATAGTGAAGCAGAAATGAAAGAGAGTAAAAAATAGAATTCTCCAATTCAGAGAGCATAAAAAATTCTACTGTACTTGGTATTGCTAGGTCTTATAATAGGAGGAGTTCAGTGTGTTCATATAAAAATAATGGCAGCATTAATTGTTGATGTGGCTTAGACATTCTGAAAGCCTTGATATTAACTAAAAAAAAAAAAGGAGCATTTTTGTCACATTTTCTAAATAAGTACTAAGATTAGAAAGTTCCAAGATTTATGTAACAAAAATGTGCTCTATTTTCTTTAAAAAAATGCAAAGTCTTACTCTCAGATTTTTCTGAGTAACATTTTTCTACAGAAATTTGGTTAAGCTTGCCTGCTCTTGATGGAAAACATAGCATGTTGTATCTTCTGAATGGCAGTTTGTGATCAAGTTATGTCTCCTGATAGAAATGTAGCAGACAGAATTAGCTTGGGTGCATACAGAAAAAGCCTTTTATTAATTTATGTAAGTCAGAAATATTCTGCAATATCTTATAACAATTTAGATATAGTTTAATCAAGCAGTTTTGCAAATTTCCTCCAGACAAAAATAAAAATCAGTTTTTCACATCTTCACTGGAAAAGCAAGCAGAAGTTAAAAAAAAAAAAAGCTATAATTATAGCAGATTATCAGCACTCTGGTCATATATAATAGTTGTTTATACCTGAAAAAAACATTACTAGCAGCTGCAATGAACTATTTATGTATCTATTTATTTATTGTGACTTCTAAAACTGTCATCTTTTAATGAAAAATAGAAGCCTTCACCATAAAAAATTTTTCATTCTTTCCTGAAGAAGGTTTGGGAATACTTTTGAGAAGAAGACTTTCTTATCTCCATTTTTTTTAACTTCCTGTCTTCTTTTCTCCATTCTTGGTACCTCAGACTTTCCTGAGTGATGTTCTCATGTTCAGACTCAGGTTTAGGCACATGAAAATTGGGTTGTTCCACTTAGTTTCAGATTGTCTATTCAGCATAAACAGTTCTGACTGCACTTAAATTAAATGAAATGGTTATGTCAGAGATCATGATGTGAGTGGTGGAAGTGTAGTCAGAAAAGTAAACAAAATCAAGATTCATCTATAAAATTGACATTGTGTATTAGACATCCAAGTCACAGCTTTCGTATTGTTTCAGAGTCAAATTCCATTAACACCTATAAGCTGGCAGGATGCAGTAGTGATATACACAACAGAAATGGCTAAAATTATTAATAAATATAGTAATAATCATAAGCTTATTGTCTTAATCAAAACAGATCATTAGGGACAGAGAAATATGGTCACCAAAACTATCCATTGCAAAAGTCACATGAAATATTTTAAAATTTAAAGCGAGATTAATAGTATTATACAAAGGTCAAAGTACTGCGCTGTATTTTATACAAAGACCACCATGAAAGACTACACCTGTGTGTCACTGGTGCTCCCTGCACACCTAGCCCTGGACTCGCAGCACGTTCAGCCTGCGGCAGCACCCACGGTCTGGGCACGGTGTTTCCCTCCCTCCCTGGAGCCCAGCTGAGGTGAACACCACAGGCAGGCGTGTTCCACATCCTCACGCATGGGAGACTGCCTTCACTGTTTTATCTGGATATATCTATCAAATACAGCTTCAGTGATTTCACAGATATATGCCAAAAGGTGAAAATAAGGGCAGAAATCAGCCTCATAACTGAGCCCACTCTGATAATACCAGAGGGTTATGCTTTCATATTGTTCAAGAACATATTTAGTGTTGTTGTTAGAATTCCTAATTCAGAAAAGGAAAAAAAGAAAGCAGAAAGCATGTGCTTCTCTTTAAATGCATACATAAACTCATTGGCTCCCATGGTTTATTCAAGCATAAAGACAAGCCCTTACTTAAATGCCTTGCTGGAGTCAAGATCTTAGTTACAATTTATAAGACAACCTTAACAAGATTAAATATATTCTTACCGGTGAATTTCACTCAGCCTGATAGAGCATATGTAATTGTATAATTTGTCTTATTCTTTTAATAGTTTCTTTACTGGTTTACTTGGATAATTTCACCCTCTACCTACAGTTAAAATTCAGTATTTGGAGCAGTTATTTTTATATGGAGCAGTAAATATTTTAGTGCCCTTGCATAACATCCATCTGAATGAGTTATTTCTAATCAGGTTTAAAATGTAAAAGCATTTGGGGCTGAATTTTTTAAAAGTCTCTAGATGCTAGATGTATGTGCCACGCGTAATGCAACTGAACTCCAGGCTGGGGTAGAGCTTCTTATGATCCTGTGAGGGGATAGTATTAAAGACAAAAACACAAGTATGGCTATATACTGGGTCAGATCAAAGGTCCCTGTGGTCCACTGCTCTGTCCCCTAAAGAGAGTGGGCAGACCTGGTTTCTATGACTGTGGCTATCAGGGAGACGTGGTCCTTGGCCAGTGTGGACTGGCCTCTGGACAAGGAGAAATGGACTAAATGATGTCAGGACTTGAATGATTTTCTAGGCTGCTCTAACTTGTGCTAGTTGGTAGTGGTGTCTAAGAGTTTATTTGCCAGCAGGAGCATGATGTGCCTGATTATTGCCCTCCTTTTTATTCCTGGCTCCAGGAACTATATTGTCTTGAGGATAGATAGAGTAGCAGTCATTCTTGGCACTGAATCCCTCATGCCTCTCACCACCAAAATCTCCTATAGAGAAAATTCATTTGTATCTCTGCTCCCTTTGCCCTGCTAAGAGGCAGAAGCAAGTAAAATAGTTTTGTGAATATTTCTTAGAAAATGGATCCTATTGAAAGACATTTCATGAATCTTCAAATAGCTTTATTTTCAAATTTCCATTTTCTATTAGCGCACTGATTTTTGGAAAACGATATGGAATGTCAAAACTCTTTTGGTGCATGTTCATACACTCTTGTGTAGTTGAATAGTCCAGCGCTGAGCTTGGACCAAGTTTATTTGTTTGTTTTTTTAAATTTGGGTGACTGGATCCACATGCAAATTCATAAATTGCTGAGCTATTTGAAGCTGAGCTATTGTAAAGGTCCTAAGCATCAGTAAAAGGTAGATATTATTACTATTAGAACTATTCTCCATAGTGTTGAAAATTCAATCATACAGAAAATTTAGTGGATGGTACTGCATGCAAAGCTTTTCTTAATATTATACCACTTATTAGATCAGTGCTGATTTTGAAAATCTTGGCTTAGATTGCAGGAGATACAAACCGAATTTACTGACTCAGTGGAGAAGCCTTATTCAGTCTTTTTTCTTTGGAATAAAAACTTCTCTAGAGCTGTAAATCTCTTTTCCCTGTTGCAGTAATATATGCCATTATTCTTCTGGAAAGGTTATTGACAAGCCACCAGTGTTAATGAGTGTCCTTGCTGAAAATGGATTTCTATGTCTGGATACTATATATGTTTCTGAGTAGCATCTCCGGCAAAATTTTGAGGTTTTAATCCATTCTCACACCAAGCAAGCTGCGGTTTATTGCCTTTACTTTTCTCAAATGTAAGAGCTGCATTAAAAATGCTTGTCTTCTCCCCGCCCCCCCAAAGTGTCCCTTCAGCACCTCTCTGCCAAAGTCATTCTGGCAGTGCCACCTTTCCCTGTGCCAGCCGTGCTGCTCCCTTCGTGGGACAGCGAGAGACAGACGGAGCCGGCGGGAGGGCCAGGGGACTCTCCTTTTTCACTCGGAGCCTTCCCCCAGTGCTGCCTGCAATCAGATTGCTAGCACGTCGGTTCAGTCCGTCAGGGTCCCCTGAGCGCTACCCACTCAGCCATGAGGAAGTACCTTGTGCGTTGGCAGAGGATGTCCTTTAGCAGCACCCCGTCGCTCGGTCATGCAGCCTAAATGGGGCAGCAGACAGCACCTTCGCACCAGTGTATGTTAACCGAGCTCTACAGCGATGTGTCCTGACCTAATAAGAAGACACAGCAAAAAGGCCAGGGTGAAGAGCAGAGAAAGGCTTGACTGTTGCTAGCCTTGCCTTGTCTGCTAAAAATGGCAGCTTCCTTTACTCCACTCAGTCAGAAACAAGCATATTTTATGTGTGTGTGTGTGTGTGTGTGTGTGTGTGTGTGTGTGTGTGTGTATAAATAAATAAAACTCCACACACCATTTCTTTTTTGCAGTATGGGAATGTAGCCACTAGATGACACCAAGAGATAGTTCCTATAGACACAATTTTCTATTCTTTATTCATCTGCCTGTTCAAAAGGTGACATTCTTGCTGAGATTGCAATTAGGATTACAGAGGTACGCAAATTAAGTGATCTGGCAAGTATTAATAGTTACCTTGCTTTAATATTACCAATTACTGTCCTAGAGTGCAAAGAGCATGGAATTTATGATCATTTGGACAGTGGCTCTCCAACATTACCTCTCCTTCCCCTCTGTACCTACCTTTAATTGGTTATTACAGAAGTATCATTTGTATTACCACAGTTCAGAGTCCATTGGTGTTTCTATTGCAAGCTTCCTTTCTTTAGTGGCTTACAATTCATCTGTAAGAATTCACCCAAGGAAGAAACTTAGTATTGTCAAACCTCAGTACAAGATCATGTATTTTTACCGGCCTGAAAATAGCTGTTTTTCCTTTCTCTATTATTTCTTTCATTTTTCTTTCAAAATGAGTAAAGCTTCAGGCTTTGATAATATGAAATGTTCCTCTTTGCTGAAAGAAATGTTAAAATTGATAATCTGTGATATAATTTTCTGAAATTTAGGTTTTGGTGATGGAAAAGAGGAAGCAGGTGATTTTGTTTTTTACAATCCTTTTAGGTTATTTTAATAATTTAGAGATATAAATGTTGTTGAAAAGGTAATATGAAAGTATTCAGAGCAGACAGATCTGCAGGAGTGTTACATTAACACAAAATGGCCTAAATTTCTAAGTAGTGGACAGAGATTGAGTTCCACGTGTCCATGCATTTCTCATAAAAACAACATAGTATGACTAACGTCACCTATTAATGTCAATTAGAGATGTAAAGCCTTCTGGGTAACATGGAGGGTTATTTTGGTTGTACAAGAATATGCAAGTTTGGGGGGAATAACCCTCACCAAATCTTTGTAATAACTCCTCTTATCGCTCCCCCCTTTTGCAAGTACTAATATGACTAAGCAACAACCTTTCACCAGAAGCAATCATTCACAGACATTCACTGGTGCACAACAACAGCAGCAGCGACAAACTGGGGTAGAGTAGCTGTTCTCCTGGGAGCCTGCTTTAGGCATGCTCATGTGCTTTATGTAATTCAAGATTATCACGGATGAATTTGGATTTTGGGTGGTTGGCGCTAAAACCACGGCAGTTGCCTCCTCTCTGTATTATGACCACCACAGTAGTGATAATAAGGGAAAGGTAGGTAGGAGATCTAACCGGTGAACACTACGTAAATAAGCTAAAATAGGGAATATAGCATACACTTCTGTTGAGCTCATTAACAGGGAACCCATTAACTGGGATTTTTAAACGTGTTTGCAATAAAAAAAAATAAAATCTCTGTGATGCCCCCTCACATTCACGTCTGACGGCATCACGTGAAGCCGTTAATTCCGGCTGCTACAGTCTCTGCCCCGTGCCCGGGCCGCTGCCAAGCGAGGAGCTGTGCACGAGCAACCCGGCCGGCCCGGCCCTCCCCGGGGGCCCCGCAGCGCAGCCGCAGCCCGGGGGCTGCCCGGCCGGACCGTCGCCCGCTCCTCGCCTCCACCGCTGCCCGGCCAGCCCCGGCGGCCGCGGGCGCCGGGCGGCTGCGGACCTCCCTCCCCGCTCTCCTTCCCACGGGATCGCTGCAGGTACGGTCACAGGGACTGCGGTAACTCTCGGTTGGTGCACATGCGAATAGGAAAATTGTCGTTTTCACTCGTTTCTTAAAGATCAGGCGTACTTGACTGGAACTTGGCTTATTTTTACAAAAATTGAAATACTGCCTGAAAAGAAAGGATTATGGAGGTCATGGTTTTCACATATGCAGAATAGATGTCACATTTGTCTGATGTTTGATTTTGTTTGCACTCGAGGAAATCTGCTTCCATTTTGATGGAAGACAACAACAATTTTCAGAGAAAGCACCAAATATTATGCTTGACTCTGAATTGTTGAAAATCCAGCCAGTTTTGTCCCCATCAGTGTTAGAGGTAGTTCAGTTGCTTCATAAAACTCTGATGGTTTTCCTCATACACAAAATGCATTGTATAGCAAACACAGAAAGCAGTTTCTGATAAGCAAAATGCATCTCCAATCAGAACACTGTTCCAAAATCTAAAATTTTTGATTGTAAAAAAGTATGAGTAGTATACTATCAAGTAAGACGCACTTCATAGTTGCTGGCCTTAAAAGCTATAGAAATTACCTGAATTTAATCCACTTTGAAGGCTTTTTTTTTTCTAGGGAACAAACAAACTTGGTATGTATTGAAAACTTTTTAAATTTCAATAATATTGTTAGATGTTAAAATTAATATAAAATAATGAAAAAAATATTTTTAATGGTCAGATGCCTCACTTTGACAGAACACACGAGAAGTAAAGTTTTTTTTTTTTTTTTCCCCAGGATTTTTTAGACATAAAAAGTAAATTATTAGTATTACCAGATCTCTTACATTGCAGCATTGCTTGTATTCAGAAGGGGTGTATAGACCATTACATTTTCTAGCAAATTGCTGTAAGAGATGCAGGAGACATGCATAGATGAGAATTCTCACAGGCCTTTTCCTCTTTTTGCTTAGTAAGTATGTTGAATAAATAGCACTAAGTATTCAAAACCTGAAAGTTAATTCTCTGAAATCAGGAGAGCTACTTTGAAATCATGAGATTTCTGATGTTCCTGTTGAAGTTGTTATAATCAACAGATTCTTTTCATCTACTATCTTGTACATCCTTCACTTCAAGGGACACTCATTTCATAGTTTCAGCATTTTAGTAGAGCTGTAAGGTCTAAGTATCTACACACTTTTATAATCTTGAGCTTTTATTCAGTCTTATCAGTCCAGCAGTTATGATCATTAAATAAATAAATAATTTAAAACAAAAACTCATGAAACAAGTACAAGAGTTGGCTCACTGTAATGAGAAGCATTTTAAGAAGTTTGCATGTCAGCCATGACATCAAGGGTAGGATTGACCTATTTTAGAAGACTGAGAGTTTTTTAAGTGTTGTTTTGTTTTTTAATTCCTTTAAAATGCCTTGATTTGGTGTAGAGTTGTTCGTTCGTATCAGTTCTGTCCTGTCTGGGGTTAGCTGCATCTTCCTTGTGTAAAAAAGAGATACAATTATGAAGACAATTCTTTGTGCAAAATGCATAGTTCAAAAACAGACTGGCTCACCACACGGCCCATTCGTATGACAAGAGCATGCTCCCCAAAACTGGGCGATATTCATTCTAGTATTCAGCTTACTATTTTTAGTCATAGTAGCATTATTTAGAGATTTTTTGTAGAAATCATACTAGCCATTCTGATACAAGAATATAAACAAGGCAAGATTATGGCATGAAATTATATCCTTTTCATGAGTCAGCTTATACAGTTGGAAAAAATACACAAGAACTCACAAGCCTTCCATAGCCATGAAGCGGAAGTAACAGCCTTCAAAGCTGCATGTTAGGAACAACTATTCTGAGTTTACCTTGATGATGTTTTGTATTAGCACCTACGGATCTGCGCAGTGGAGATCCGCTGTGCAAAGCATTGTACAAACAGAAAATAGGAAATTAACCTGGTTCTGGTGGGTTGACAAGCCAAGCGGACTGAGCAGAGGAGGAGCAAGGGGGCAAAGAGGCACACAAAGATGAAGCTTTAACAGCTCAGTAAAGGAGTCGAGGAAGGACCTCAAATCTCCCAGTTTGACCTCCAGGCTCAGACTGGCAATATCACACCCAAAACACACTGCAAGTTATGCTTCTTCCTTCATAACCCGTGACATTAGAGGCTTACAGGTATGGAGGTGAAAGAGGAACCTACGTACATCGTCGCGTGATAGACAGTGTGGGGCCCAGTTCTCCAGATCATCAGCCCAAGCTGCAAAATGACTCCCCTGCCGAGTCATCGAAATCCACTAGTGGAAATCCACCAGCAGAAACACCACAAGCCCCGTGCAAAAGAAACAACTGATGGGCTAAACCCCTTAATTTGGAGCTGGTCATTTTTCTTTGCTTTATTAACACATATAGTAGTACTGAAAGATGCTCAAACAGCATTTTTACTTGTTGATTATTAACAGATCATTTAAATTAGCAGCCTGCTGGACTGGATATATCAGGAAGTAGGTTAAAAAAATAATGTAGTCATCTAATTTTCTTTTTCCCTATTTTCTGATAGAGATATTTCTTTATTTTTTTTCTCCATTTACAGGTGCAGAATTAAAGAACGTGTTCACTCACTATATTATTGATGCACTTAAGTGGAGTGTTCCAAAGCATATAATTACCGTGTAGGCTTATGGCCCTGAAGTAGATTGGGACAGTGGTGCTGCATATCCATGATTTGAAGGACATACAGTGATGATTATAGAGGCAGTACTCTACATCCATTCCAGCCCTTTTGTGTTTAGCTGGTTGCCATGGCAAATAATTGGATAGAATTTAAGCCACTTTCTTCCAAGTGGGAAATTCATAATTTTACCCTTCACCTAATTTTGAACATACTTTTAAAGAATCTTAAAGTTTCTGCAGGGATGGAATACAGATCTAGTAGAAAAAAATTAGATTTCAACACATGGAAAAGCACTTTATTTAGAAGTTTCTTTCTTTTTTCCTAATCCTAAAGAAACATGGTTTTAGCCAACACAGCAGGGCAAAATGTAAGCTGAAAAAAAGCTCAAAAATTAATTGGTATCAGTTAGAAACAAAGATAAAGTTTTTTCTATACTCAAATTTTCTATCAATTTTTCTAAATCTGTTTAGCCTAATTTTTTTTTTTTTTTTTTTTTAGGCTTTGAAAATTATTAAAATGTTTTGTTATTGTTTATGATAATCATCTATCATATCCCACTTTTAGTTTGTGTCTTTTTCTGAAGGTATGGATGCAATTTCCAAAAGGATTTGTACAATTTAAGTATGTCCCTCACATCACTTCCTAAGGTATGCGTTTGTGGCTTGCTTAGGCTTTTATTATTTTGTAGACTGCTCTCCTCAACAGTCTCAGCAAGCATAGCAGAAGACATGAGAATCCAGGAAAATTCGAAGTTCATTTACTTACCATAGAATAGCTGGGGATCTATAGAGGAATGCAGAATACAAGAACTGAGCCTTGTCCCACTGAATAACTTGTGTGCCCAACAGCAGCTATCATTGCCTGATGTCTAAAGGTACTGATAAGTGGTGCTTAAATAAACTCTACCTAATCGGCAACTTCAGAATTAAACAGGAAGCTTGACAACAGCTAGAAAAAGAACTGCTAAGGGAAACCACTGAATTTCATGGCAGAGTAAAAACATAAGAGAAAACATGCTGACAATTCTTCCTTGTCAAAGTTTAGAAAAAAATGATGACATCTGGTCCAAATGACATCTCAGGTCAGCAAAGTGTTTTATTCCATATGCCCCAACAAACAATGGCTGCACTGATTCGAAACAGCTCTCTTCTCTCCGCCCGCTTTAGCAATAGCCAGATAGCTTCTCTTGCTGTAGCTCTCTGGCTTCCTTCCCATTTTCAGGCTACACAGACCTCACCTACGTCTTCTCCTGCCTTTTAAAACTGAGGAATCTTTACGATATTTCAGGCCATTAATACCCAAATTCAGATACAGCTGACCTGAATTTCCTCTTAGATATCTCTACCTTAGGTTCTTTATCACATCTCCTGAGGACTGAAAAAATTGACCATGTTATCTACATCTTGCAGGTTAAAAATAAAAAAGAAGTAGGCATACTGGGGCTTAAAGTTTGAAACATTCAAGTTTGAAGTGTCAAGAGTAGGAATCATTTGCTGTCTCTTGTTTTTATCAGTATTTCACCAAGGTAGAGGGATTATATAATTAACATTTGCAGAGGAAATTAGTCTCCCAGGATTACAGGGAACCATTATAAATTCTTTTTTTCTTCAAAAGTTATTATGTACATCATATGAGCTGTGAGTCCTTAATATTATCTAGTGTTGGGTTTATTTCAGAGTAATAGCTTGGCAGTAGTCTCTTTTTTAAAAATAAAATTTTGATTCACAGCAAAATGATAAAAAATATATTTAATTGGTTAAAAAATCTTACTCTTTCAGTAAGCCATGTTTCTATATATAAATTATTTGAAAGGGCTTGTGATGTGACTTTGGGTTTATGATAGTCAGAATCTGAAAAGGCTTCAGTAGCTGGTTGAACATATATGAGCTACTTGTTAGAGCAAACCTGGAAATGAATGAATTGTCAGTATTCTCTCAAGCCACCCAAAGAAACTTCAATTTCCCATATTGTTTACAACTTGCAACAATAAACCTCTGTTTCTATGACATCCTCAATGTAGAGCAAAATAAAATATACAGCGAAAGCAATTCATGTCTGCAGTAAAAGTGAGCACAGGTTTTGCTGAACACATCCCAAGACCCAGTGGAAAGCAGCAAAGTCACATATATTGTATTTATTACAAGGCCAATGGAAAATGATCTTTTTGTCTTTGCATTCCAGATTGCTTCTTAGGGAACAAGAGCTTGCAATGAACATATCTATTGCTTCACAGACTGCTTTTAGTAAAAATCAGTCCGGACTTCTCAGTCTCCATTGGCAAGGTTTGTCTCTGCAAACTCATAAGGCTGGTTTGGCAAAGCCAGAGCAGAGTGAAGAGCCTGATGCACCCCTATATATTTCACATTTATCTTCACCTCTGATATACAGAAACTGAAAGGTGGCAAAGAGACAGAAAAGGTGGTGGCCTGAGGGTCTGGAGAACCCATTCATTTTCCACAGCAATGTTACAGACATGAGTCTTCCTTTGGATAAAATAATAGCAATAAAAAGATAAGTAGACAATCAACAGTGTTCATTGATTGCTGAACTCGCAGGTGCTTAGCTTGTGCTCTACCAAAAGAACCTTATGAATCCGGAGAGACCCAAACAAAATTGCCAGCTGTAAATCTGAATTAATCTGCACATTGATTCAAGAAGTATGCTTCTCTTCAAAACTGCTACGTTTCTGTGGCTTCTATTTTACTTCACAATGTTATGTAAATAAAAAGTTTTGCTATTTGTTCTCTGTAAATGTAAGGGAGATTTTTTCACTGGTTCCATAGAGAAGGCTTATGAGAAGCTATGCTCACCCAGAAGGTGCCTGAGAAAATTGTGTCCTGAGCCTACTCCTGGGGTAAGTGTAACTTGTTCATCATTCCTGCTTTAGTCTGTGCTCACAGGCAAAAAATCTGTAGCAAATTTTTGCTCTGCTGCCTGCCAGTTAAAATTAGAGAAAGAGATGCTACAAGGGATTACATGGGTGTTGAGTTAGTTGTTTGTTCTTTCTTTCTAGCATGACATAGGCTGAGAGAATTAATTATATTTTTTTTAAAAATAACAAACATATTTTCTAAGAACTAAAGAATCCTTTCAGTCATTCTAGAACGTAATAGAAGATAGTAACCGAACATATTGCAGCCTTATGCTAAATAAACTGGAATATACATGTGTACACAGAAACGAAGATCAATTTTCATGCTAGAAAATCTGATTCCATTCCATTCCATTCCATTCAATAGTACTAATTCCAAGAGCCAAATAAACTTTAAGCCATTTATGTAAAATCAAAGAAAGCGTTCTTTTTCCTTGAGAAAGTTTACCTTCTTAACAAAACATTAAGCAATTAATCGGATGTTCTGACACCTGGCTTTGTTACTCAGCTAGGAGGGTACAAGTCATGACTTTGCAAGCCACAGATGTGGAAAGTAATGACCAAAACCAACTTCAAAATAACTAACAGTGCTTTTCTAGTTTCTTTTTCTATTATTTTTTATCTATAGGAATTTCTTGGTTTATTTGATATAAATTCAAAAAAGTAGCGTCATAAATTGAGTACATAGTCTCTGTAAACAACTTTGGTCATATTTTACTTTAAAAATTAACAGGGCTGAAGTTAATCACTTTGAAGTTATCCATGGAATCCCTGACAAATTAAGTCCAAAGCTGGAGAAGGTTAAGAACTTTCATGTTAGTTGAAGTATGCAGTAAGATGACACAGCAAGAAAGAAAGAGTTATCACTGTAATAAACTACCTGATGAAACACACACATGTATCAAATAATATTATCCTAACAAGTACAGTTGGTTGGGAACCTTCAAAATGAGGTTAGGGAAGGTTTTTTGCCCATGATCCATTTGTTCAACTAAGGCAGTACAAGTGGAATAGAAAGCTCTTGCCAGTCCAATGGTGGGAATGAGCCGGCATGTGGAAAATGCTGGCAGGTGCACACGGTCTGCAGAGTTTCTCTGCTCCCTCTCCCCACCATTGGGATCCACTACAAATTCCCCATCACTGCCCTTGAGGGGAGTCCACAGGCTGCAAGAGAGAAAGGGCAGGGCTGTGCAGCAATAGGGTTAAATCCACTCTTCTTAACACAGATTGCAGCTGCCGGCTGCTCTGACCACAGCCTGGTAGCTGTGGACCGGAAGAACAGGGAACATACCCTGGAAAGACATCCTGGATTATTTCCCTGTTACACTATGCTCAGCCACTACAAAAGGAAGATATACCTCATGGCAGTTTATCTCTGTTTTCTTTCTTTTGGGTGACGACAAGAATATAACGAACTTATCAGGAATTCTAGCTGCGATCAGTCCATTCCTTCCATTATTGGCTTAGTTTATTTAGGCTGTGTACCCTTGTCAGGGAACAACATGTGATGACAGTGGATCCAGTCCTTAAGTGATCTTCAGGGCAGGACACCCTGCCCTGTCTGTCTTAACTGGAAAACATTTCATGAAACGAGGTTCCAGTTTCCATCTCGCTGGAATTCCATATCCTATATGTTTGAGCAGATTAGGAGGTCAAAACAATGTCATAAGCAACAGGCCATAAACACATTTTTACAATCACATTCACTTCTCTATATTGCCAGTGATATCCCAAATATATTTGAAATTCTTTTCAGTGTTCAGAGGTGCCATTCTATCTGTGATCTTTCTTTTGAAGGGAGTAATGCCTTTAATCCAAAAGCAAAAGAGACTACACTACCATTTTATTTGGTAAAAACAAATCTAATCTCTTTTGGACTTACTGGAACTTGGTTCTGTGAGTACAGGCAATGTTAATCTACTTCCCCATAATTTACAACGTGCTATTATAGCCTAATCATGCACTTTCTTCTTGTAGAGCCCGAATGCAGATTTCGCAAAGCTTTCTGCCAGAATCATTTTATTTCTACCACACTCTTCCCTCTGCATGTGTTAAAGTAAAAAATTTTATTTGGGTTACATTTCTGCATGGTGGACTCCAGTCCCTGCCTTTAGGTTTCTCTTCCGTCGGGCTGCCCCGACCCATCCCCTGTGACAGGTCACCAGCCCCACCACAGCGCTCAGTACCATGTATCTCCTTTCTCCAGGGAGACAGCTGCTCACAGCCTCTTGCCTAGAGCAGTAAGACCTGGAAACTTGCTCCCAACGTGATAACAAATTTTGATCCAGCTGGTGGCTCTTTCTCGACAATGAAGGTTAGCATGGGCCCCTTGGCAGCGTTAAGAGCCGAGGCTGTGCCCTGTGCTACTTCAGGCTCCATATGCTTGGCCTTTAACCCTCCCCAAATGCCTCCTTCTGTTCCCTCCCGCAGCCCTTCATGAGCACACGCAAAATGGAGCTATTGTTGCCGACTGCTCTTCTGCCGTGTGGCACCGCACTTGGTGTCACAGCGGCGCGTTTTTGTGCGCTGTGTGTTAGAGACCTACCGACGCCGTAATTACAGCCTCAATGCTAACCTCTGCTCTCTGCAGCCAAAAAGAAAGGAAAAAAAAGCTTAGATATGGTTTGTGTAAATGAAACGTCAAAGGTGCAACGTGATAGTGAGGCAAGCTCGAAGGGGAAAAGGGGAATCTGCCGTCTTCCTCAGACTCGCAAGGAGTGACACAGTCTCCTTGGACTCCATGTCTGAAGCTGAGAATTAGATGCCTACATCATCCAGTCTTAAATTGCTTTTCTTAAATGCAGCACTTCGGATGAAACTTGCAGCCCCAGCACTGGGGATAGGGATTTCAACAGGATTTTTCTGCAGACGTCAGGGTATTGTGAGCCCTTAGCTGAGCTGAGGGAAGGACCTAAAGAAAAAAATGATACCTGCAACAACATGAAGGTACTCAGAAAACTTACATTAGCCTCAGCGGGGTCTAGTTTGAATTCCTTCTCTTGAATTCCCATGTAGTAGAGAAAATATATTGGCCAAATATATTAGCAAATCACTTTTTTAGATGCACCATGTGATGGTAAAATGAATATAGTTTGATGCCTTGCATAGGTGCACAGGACCAACCAGCCTTCTAAGGTGCCCACCACTAAGGTGTAAGACCTCTGAATTGGAATTATACCTATGAGACTTTCTTTTGCTAGAAATAATGCAGATTTAATTTGAAATTGTAAGAGGTTTCATTACAGCTTATTTCATGAATGCTACCTTAATTTCAGTTGGCAACACATGAAAATCACTGTGAATTAACCAAGAAGGAACTGAGACCTATATTATTTGACCTAAAAAAATCCTACTTTTTGTTAGGCACTGCTGTGCTGCTGTTACTGGTTAACACTTCAAATCCGTAAAGAAGTACTTAAAAGACTTTTAATCTGTTCCTACAGATATGACCACTTCTAAACCTTAAAAATGATGATTAAATGCAGACTTTTACAAAAAAATAAAGTATGTTGTGGAAATGTATTATGTGCAATAGGGTTTAGTTCATTAATTCATGTGGAAGAATATAAAACTTAAAGGTGCTCTATTTCTTGTTTTAAAATCTTGTCTGAAAAGATTTTTTTAATATATTATTTCCTTTAGCACTCCAGTCAGCTAAGTAAAAATTTAATTTTTATTTAAAACATTGTGGGTTTTTATATTTTATGTATAAAATCCCATGCATTTGCCTGCTTTAATGATTCACTCCATGTGAAAAGAGAAAAGAATATGTCCCTTAAATTTTTCTACTGGCCTTACTACAATAAACCTGATAGTCATGCTTGATGATAATTAGTATGTGTAAATCCTTTAAGTGAGTATAGTAACTGGAGGACAGTTATGATGTCATTTATATACACCTCAAGTATAGTAGGGGTATGAGGTTGACAGTGCACACCCTGGAGCGTATTACTGCTTTTATAAAATCATACTTCTTCTAACGACTTAGGCAATGGATCGCAACCTGTGCAGATATGGTTGTGTAATTGCACATCTGAGAATCTTCATTAACCAACCAGGGTTGTCTCCTCTCAGCAAGTCATGCCTGTTGTGCAATTAATCCCATCAGTAAACGCTCTCTTCAGGTAGCCCACAGGGTCTGCAAAAGTGTACTACCAAAATTATTCTGAAAGCATATGACTAAGAGAAAATAAACAAGAAAAACAAAATCAGCTCTAAGATGAAGAATGTAGTACATTTGTCTGCTCTCCTCTTCCTTTCCCTCTAATTTATTGTCTTGATGATAAGAGATGTTCTCAATGAAAGTACCACAGTGCTCAAGAGCAGCTGACAAATTAGCTACCAACAGTCTCTCCAAACCTTGTAAAATAAGGACAGAAAACATTCAATTCAAAGAAGTTATAATGACATTACTTTTAAGTTTCATCTGCTGAATTTATTTGATATTTCTCTTCTAAAAACAAACCGTAGTAATATTTCCTCGTCATTTGCATTCCTGCACTGAAGGATTTTATGTTCTAACTGGTGATGGAAAAAAAATAATAAAAAGTGTGGTTAAAGCAGGTGCTGTTTGTAGTGTTTATATAAACACATTAGCACTCTTTTGACACAGCATGACCTGAACAAGTAGTTCATCCTACTAGTAGCAGGGAAACAATAACTGAACGTGCCAGAGCCGAGTTCATTCAGACACTGCAAAATTAACACCAGATTATGAATACGCTTGCCACCGGTAATTAATCGTGAAAATTGCTGGAGGAGTTCCCCTACTGTGAGGGATATTGGCAGAAGTATTTACTGCTAATAGGTCTTGTTTAAGCTTTTTTTTTTTTTTTCCTCCCCCCTCTTTAGAGGTAAAACTTACAATAGAGTGCACAGGAACTGCTAGATGGTTAGCTATTCCTTTGGCCTGTTTTCTTATTAGCATTTCTGAATATCCCTAGTGTTTTCTGCACTATTATTAGAAATGTGTATTGCGTGTTCACATTCAGACCATCAAACTGGCCTTCATAGAGGAGGATAATTTCATATCTGGATACTTTTTCTCTATATTCCATACTGATCTGACATTATCCCACATTTTGCAGCAGTAATTTGGAGATATCATACAGAGAGTTTTGTGTATTTGAAGTAATATACAAGCTTTTATAACCTTAGATAGTGGTTATATGATCTACAAAATCTTTGATGTGCCTATCATTCTAACCAATTTTCCTTATATTTTCATTTTATTATGTGGTTTTAAGGTGTAAAAAATTACCAAGAGGTTTTTAATCTACTACATTTTTAAATGCAGTGAAAAATACATGAACATAAATACATTAACTATTCAAAAATAAAAATGGAATGAAATCAACTTATGTTATGTCATATGGTCTCCTTTCCATTTTTCTGAGACAGATTATGCTATATAATACAACCAGTTTATACAGATTCTCTTAAAAAAAAAGATATCTAGTACGACTGCTTTTTCAGAGCTCTATTATTGGACAAAAATAAAGGCTATTTTTTAACTGAAATTAATGAAAGATTTGTTATTGACTTTAATGAAAGCAGGGTTGAGCCCCATATCTGTTAAAATTTTATTATTTTATAATATGGGAATTATGAAGGCATTTGTTGTTGATTTTATTATGAACAGTACTGATTTTTGGCACATATATGCCAATATTTGATTAAGTCCTTATATAGCATATTCTTCAGACAATATAGTCAATAATTCCAACCACTTGACTTCTTTAAAACATTTAAGATTGATCTTTTTCTAAAAACATTTAACTGTTTCTTTTGAGAAGTTATACATGATTTTCCCATTTCTTTTAATAGGAATAAAACCATGCTCCTTAAATATTTAGCACTTCAGCAATATGGCTTATATTTCTTTATCAATAATTGGTGTTTCTTATCTTTTCAAAACTACCCAGAATCTGGACTTCAACACATTTATTTTCCTTTTTTTTTTTTTCCATATAAAACACACATTCCTTTCTTCTTTCACTCTTTTTGTGAAAAACAGAATATGTCAGCCCAAACAATCACGGCATTATTTTTTTTTCTGTAGGCTAGGTGTACATTTTACAGACCACAGAAAGCCGAGTGCAGACAGTAGAAACAATGAAGACAATGGCCACAACACTGCTGAATTCAACTGTTCAGATTAAGCATGTTGTTAAACATGTAACATTTGAAAATATACTGTATTTATTGAATTTTTACTCTTGTGGTTTTAATAGTGTCAAATAAATGGAAGTGCTCTCATTAATACTACTTTTATATTTTGTTATTCTCAGCAAAGAGGGGGTTTGTCTTGCTGACATAATTTAGTATAAAAGATCACAGAGTCAGAAGTAAGCTTAGTCTAAACAGATACACTAAATAGTGAAGATGCCTTGCAAATATTTATTCATGATAGCACACTGTGTAACCTTCCTTCTGTCTTCCCCTCAAATTCTCCAAAGCTTTTTTTTTTCTTTTAGCTGATCCCTCAGGCAACAAAAAACAACAGCTAACAATTAGTAGCTGTCACACTGTTCTGACACAGAACAATAAAACATTGCAGAGGTTAAACTGTCTCTGGTTTACGTTAAGAATAACGATTCTGGTCATTTATAAGCCTCTGGCATAAAAGTTTTATATCATTGAAAAAATTATATTAAATTAGTTGTAGTACTAAAGCATGTTATGTTTCATTTATGAAGAGAACACAAGCCACTATTCAACAAATGGCTTTTGTTTTGAGTGAGATTGCAATTGTAGTTTTAGGTATCTGAAGGCTGGATTCAAAAGAAGAAAAAGGTCTTCAAATAAAAGCTCCTTTCCTAGGTATCACAGCTGGTCAGTACTAGTATTTTCTTGCACTGAGAAAGGAAATGTTCAAGGCTCTACACACTTTGTGCAAAAACACAGTCATATGCTGGATCATTCAGAATATCCTTTGTATTTTTCCAATTTCATTGTTCATTCAATGTAGCTTTTTTATTTTAATGAATGTTTTCAAATGGTTTCTATAATATTCAAATAATAATGAATTTTTAAAAAATAGACCTTGTGCTGCAGAGGACATCTGAGGTCAGGCACCCTTATTGCCAGTGAATAATACTGTATCCATGTTTCTTACGATTCTACATAGCATGAAAAAGCATGGCTGAATTTGCTGATAATATAAAGCCTTTATAAATTATAGTGTTTATAAGTGGCATTCCTAGTAACTGTATTTTGCTTTTTTTAACCTTGAAAATATTTCTATTTATATCACAAGAGAGCTCTGATTTTAGTTGTTCGTACAAAATCCCTGTAATGTAATTCAATAAGTGATTATCGTAATATTCCCAATCAAACAATATAACTTCAGCATGTACCACTTACAATTTGTTAAAGTTTTGTGGAAATTAAATATTGAAAAGTAAAACGGTAATAAAGCAGATATTTCCACACATATAGGGCAGGCAGCAAAGATTCATTTTGTTTATGTAATTGAGAATATTGTGGATTTATAAAGGAAAAAGATGTATTGGAATTGTACTCCAGCAAAGTTGCCAGTAAATTCATTGTGAACATGTATCTGCAGTGTCAACATGATAAAAAAAATGAAAACAATCAAAACTGGTCATATTTGTGTATCAAAAATTGCACACAGTCACAAACAAAACTTTCTTGTACCAGCTGGACCTTAGAGGGCTTCGTCCCTACTAAAAATAGTCCTTTGTTTGAAAAGCCCTCCTATGCAGAGGGAAAGCAAAAGGTAATTTAGCCATATATTCTGTTTGGAGAACATCAGTCTCTGCAGAACAGAAATAAGTATCTGTTTCTCTTCACTGACTCTTAAATAAGTTACTCTAGGACTCAGTTCTGAACGTCTAAAATGCGAGTACATCCAAGTAAACTATCTGACTTACACCTGATCAGGATCTCAGGATCTTTTAGGTAACAACCTGTTCAGGGCATTTTGCTTACACGTTGCACGAGGACATATTCCACCGCTGAACATGGAGTTCAACACTTTTTCACGCACGTTTTATTTCATACCGACTTCTAGAAACACCTGCTCACAGTGCAACCTGTTATGATCTGATCTCTTTAAAACCAAAAGCAGACTAAACATTCCCAATAGCAACACCCCCCAAACAACAAAGTAAATGTGACTGAAAATTATCTAAGTACTTACTTTCCATGATAAACATAAGAACTCTCAAGGAACTATTATGAACCATCATGACAAAAATCCACTTAAGCGTGCCTTTCTCCAGACATATACAACAGACTGTGTAATTACAGCATATGGGGTAAATAGTATATGTTTTTAAAATTAGTATACATGCCAAAATACATGTTTACCTTACAGATTGCAACTGCTTTGAGGCAGTTATTTTAGACCATCAGGTAAATAGCACACATTTCCTAAATGCTGCACAAATGTATGTTATTATGCAGTATGTGTATTATTATATAATAGACTGTAGCAGCTTAGAAAAAGATAAACTATTCTGTTATGTCAATATTTATAAAAATTTATGACATCATATTTTTGCTTCTCTATATAAGGAATAAAATAATGAAAAGTAACATGAAGAAATGAACAAAGGCAGTTTTGAAACAATAATTAAATCCTCCACCCCTGTGCCCATGCCCAAATAATCAGGGGGTTTCATTTCCAACTTTCACAACTCAAAGCATTTTCAGGTTAGAGAGAAGATTCTGCTCAGTGTAGTAGGAAAGCTAGAATGAGCTATAATTCTGCCTAATAATACTGATGTCCTATTTCTTTTTGCAGGAGTAATAGAATAGAATATGCTTAGCCTTGATGTTAAATTTTCTTTCGCAGATATCCTTTGCTACATTCTTTCCTCTAACATTTGTATGCTGTTTTTGTTGGAAATATCAGAGCTATTGTGTTGGATATGTGCCATACAGAATTGAAAGAGCATTTGAAGATGAAAAAATAAGATGCACTGGGACCATTTTAGAAAAGCTACAAGAATCTTTCATGTTTGATGGCTATTTTAGGCCTTGATGCATAATGAGGTATATGCACTGTTTCAGTGAGCTGATTTGTGTGCTCAACATATTTAAATATCTTGCTGAAGGAGGAATATTAGAATGTTTGGAATATTTACAATATTTTTGGAACATTTCAGCCTTTTGTGCTTGTAAATCAAGTTATCTCTATGTGAAGTTCTGCAGGGCAGCATGAATTTACCTTTGCAATCTAAGAGCAATTGTTACCTAGCTCAGATAATAAACAGCACTAGAAAGATTTTCACAAACTGAGTGGTTTCAGAGAATGTTACAAAAGCAATGAAAAGATTCGAATGAATTTACTTATAAGGAGAGATAGAGAAGAACAAACCAAAATGCCAATTTAGAGGGTATGTATTTGGGTGCAACAGGACAAAAGAATGAAGGTCAAACATCCTTATCCCCTTCATGCATATCATATGACCTGCAAATAGATTAAGTAGTATCAAAGTCTGTGCCCTCAAGAAATCCTAGGGAATATGGTAGTTTACTACCATGGACCTATACTAATAGAAGAAGAGAAAGGGAGGAGGCAAGACCAAGGCTTTTTCAACCTAATTGATCTAATCTTGGCAGTTATGGATAAAAAATATAGGACCTTGCCACTTCTTTACAGGTCAGTCATTTCTCTTCTTTTCTGCTATGCAAGTCATCAGTTGTCTCCTATATCCCTGTCTCATACAGTCGTCCCTGTATTCACACTGCCAAGGGGTCAGCCTATCTCTCTCTCTCTTCTCCACTCAGAAGCACCTACCAATGAACCATCATCTACCAGTGCTGTGGGGACACCAAGAAGGAAAGGCAGTATGACTATAATCATGTCAGGCTATCCACCTCAGGTATGGGATCCCTGTCCTGCTGTTGTTTTTCTGTTTTTTTATTTTTTTTTTCTTTCCCCTTTGGATTAACTCCCCCACAAACTACTCACATCTCACTTACTTCACCCAACCTCCTGAGTGAATGCAGTAGCACAAAGAGTTTTGTATCAGTCCATGTAGGCTGGAGGTGAAGTTCTACAATTAAAGTGGTTTGATACATGAACAACTATCACAGTATTTTCTTGAACAGAGGAAAATACTTTTCTGTGAGGATGGCTGAACTTTGGAAGAGGTTGCTGAGAGAAATTGCAGAGTTTCCATCTTTGGAGATACTCAAAACCCATCTGTCCTGGGCAACCTGTTCTAGCTGATCCTGCTTAAGTGGTGAGATTGGACTTGATGATCTCCAGAGATCCTTCCAACCTCAACCATTCTGTGATCTTCTCTAGTAAAAAGAGCTTAGCTTAAAAGGCATATAATTGTTCATAGTTTACAAGATAATATACCCGCTGACTCAAGGAGGAGCTATAGGAGGTCTGCACCTCTTGGACTTTCTCTGTGAACATGGAGTTCTGTAGTCATCTATAGCAGAGGTGATACCAAATAGACAAAGTCTCATTTACATGTATATGGTTTTTTTTCCTTTTATTTAAAGACTAGCTCTGTGCTGGGGGGGGGGAAGTATGGAAAAAAATATAAAGCAGTTCTGGATGAATCAGAGTTTGTCAAAGGAATTTCTATTTTTAGCCTACAGAGTGAAAAGGATAAAATAATCTGTCCAGCACTGTTCATTGTATAAAGTCATATCAGTCTTTTGTCAAAAGGGTCTAGAGTCATGAATTTGTACCAACCACAGAAGGTTCCCAACCACAGAATATTCACAAAAATGTTCCAGGCCTATAACCACCTCTTTGCAAACAACACAAAGTTGATAAGCTCAGCAGAAGCTCCAAGACTTCATGGAACATGAAATGCCCTTTTGTCCCTAAGGGTGGTCCCTCTGGATTGAGTCTGAGTTACATTTGCTGGTTAACTTGGTTTCTACTCCTCCAGGAATATCATTATTGTATTTCCATTTTGAAGTACAGAGAGTCAGACATGAGCCAACACATTCAACGTATTGCTAAAATAAGATACATTTAGAAATACTTGCATTTTAATTAATATGAGATTTGGAAGTCAATTGGAAAATGAAACAATGACTTAGGTAACTAATTATATGAAAATTGAAGTACCTCATTTGTATCACGTACAGGTTGAAAATTCTCACTTTTATGACATATCCAAATTGCCCCAAACTACCAGAAAGAGACATTTCATTTGACATAGATGGGAGAAAGTGTTATAAGATAGTTTGCACAATTTTGATAACTTATCCTGTTTTCAGAGTAGCTACAAAATTTTAATTAAATGGAAAAACTGGCTCCATCTCTCCCACTGTGTTGAGTTATCCAAGTCACACATGTTGCCTTCCACCCAGGGCTTTCACAGTCAAGAGTACGGCCAAAGAGTTTTATTTTCATCGGAGTGAACTTCAGCTTACAGGATTTAATCTGCTAACAAATATTTTTACCCTAGGTGTAAGGAAGCTTTATTTCACATTTGCGTGTTTCGAATGTGAGAGATGAAATTTTGAGAACAATTATCAAAAATGTTCTTGACAGAGGAACCGAGGGAATCTAATGACCTGCAATTTTCAGAGGTGAACAAAGTATTTTCTTTTTGAACTGAAAAACTCCTTTGACTGTTCCAGGATAGTAAGTTGGAAAAGAGAGATCCTTTTAATGTATTTCTGTACGTGGAAGATTTTTTGTATACTTTCACTTTTAGAGCAATATTTATTTTCTTAATTTGCACAAAAAGGAGATCCAATGAAAACACAACACATCTTTGCAGACTGCAATTCCCTTACTTACAGGAATCCTTTTAGTCCCAGTGATGGAGAAAAAGCAGTTTGTTATGAGTGCTGAATTGCCTTTTCTTTTCACATGTAGTAGCACTTAAGTGTCATGTTAAGCCTGAGGCAGGAAAGACTTTGAATGACCTGTTCAGACTGGAATTGTGTTTACTGTATTTTTTTCAAAATGCAGTGCAGGATCCCTTCTCTTATCAGTACCTAAAGTCTAACAGATTGCAGACTTGAATTTCCCCTTCCAGGCAGTGTGGGATTTGTCTGTTGTTTTTCATGACAAAGGTTTTCATGAAATCTGCAGTTTGGATTTCTGCCTTGTATTACCTAGTATCATCCCCTAGGCTAGGAATCATCATTTTTCAGCTCCCAGAAATTGCCCAAAAGGCGGCTAGAAGCAGTGCACTTTATGATGTGTAGGTACACATCTTTTTAATTGTTTGCATTAGGAATTCTGGCAATGAAATTGTAGAAACATTATCTGTGGGACTATAATGGCGAACAGTTAAGCAATGTCTGTCGGGGATGACTGCCCTTGGCATTTGTGACTACAGGTCTGGCACACAAGGTTTACTCATTCAAACGTTCAATGAATCCATATGGCAGGGAAGCCTTATAAACATAACGAACTAATGAACGTGGGAAAATCTCCCACTGGGGCTCAACACTGTCTTCTGCTCTCCCCAGTCACTCTTGCTCTGCTTGTGTTTCCCTTTACCCAGTCTGTGCTCTGAGGTTCTCCTCTACCCTCCCTTCCACCTGGAACAACCAAGTCAAGCTGTTCTATCTACTCCCTTTTAAATAAAACCTTCCCAAACTGATTTATTCCTTGGAGCAACCCTCCCTCACTCCTTCTGCCATCTCCTCTAAACATTTGGTGAGTTTGTGTTTGCATTGCCCCTTCACAGCCTAAAGACTGTAAATTCCTGAGGAAAGAATGCTTTATGTTCCCTCATTTCATGCTCTGTATGGTGCTATGTACACTAATGATGCTAGTGACACACTAATAAAAGTCACGAGTCATGTTGATTGAAGAGTAAAATGCAAGACACCGAGTCACTGATTTTGTTACCTCTGGTAAATACCTGGGCCAGCACACGCGTATGTACATGCACTCTCCGTTGTCTTGGTGGCAGTCACCAGAGATTCAGCCTCAGCATCTGTCCTTGCTGCGAGGAAGGAGAGTAACTCCATGGGTTCTGACCTCAGCTTTTTATATCTGAGGCAGGGCATGCCACAGAAACTGTCTGCAGGGTTCACATTCCCAACATGTTAACTCCAAATGAGCTCAGGATTCACCACTCGTCATATGTCTTGCCCTCATGTTTTTGCTTCTTCCTGTTATCTACATATTGTGCATTCTTCAGGGAAAATATCAGGGCTACACTGAGAAGCACTCTTTAAGGATGTGTAAGCTGTGTAGCTGCAATCTAATAGAAAGTTCATAGACTAACATATAAGAGCATCCCAGCAAGAGGAGAACTCAGGTCCTTCACGTCCAGGACTTTTGCTGATGCTAGCTAATGTAAAACAAATACAGACAAGTGTCCCATGACTGCAGGCCGTTCTTTTACCATACGGTATGTTCCAAAGTTATGTGAAAGTTCAGTGAGAACCAGTTTCTAGCATTATGACTGAAAGAAAACAGGATACACCTTAAGTGGGACTCTCCGAGATCAGCTCTTGATTCTTTTGACTCCATATATTGCCTCCGGGTGATCAGAGTTTCTAGATTTGTAGTGCTACATTAATGTAATACTCATTAGTGGTTGATCTGCAGACTGATTTCTTCAGCAAACAAAGTGCATCTGTTATCAAAATATTGGTTATTTAAATTCATCCTGACTTTTTTGATTTGTAGTACTGCCATATCCAAGAGTTAAAAAATCATGCGTCAAGCACCAAACATGCAAGTCTGACTGAATCATGTTAACTATGACATTTCAATTGCTGCTCCATCCAGTGATAGTCATGGAAAATTTGGTTTTTGTTTCTAAAGAAAAACTTAGATTTTCAGATGATCTTGGGTAGTCAACAGTAAGCCTTTTAGGAAAAAAAAAAAAGTACTCAAAACAAAAAATAGTGGAAAGTTTAGAACAGCATTTATTCTTGTTTTGCCAATAATGCAAGTAATTTTTCAATTACAGTGATCAAAAGACAATGAAAATAGCAAACTTTTATATCAAAGATCGTGAGAATTATTCCTCTGAATAGCTGAGATCATTTGAAAATCATTCATTGTGTGAAATAATATAAACAACATTTAAGTGGATCAATTATCCTATTTTTAATTAAATACCACTCACCCATTACTTTTATGCCAAAACTCTTAAAAAATAAGTAAGGAACATGAAAAATAGTATGATGAGCAAGTATTATTAAAAAGTTTTTTATTTAGTTTTATTTTTTTTTCCTTTTTTAATATATGAAAGAAAACTGATTTAAACAAATTTTACGCTTTTTAAAATTAGACAGTGGAGGAATCTTTTTTATAAACAGTATACCTACATTCTTCCCATCTAAAAAGTCCCTTAAAACCCAAAATTAATTTAGAATAGGATAAACTGAATTAGTTTAAAGAAAGAAAAAAATAAAGCTAACATATCATTTAACTGATCTAGGAATATAACAGAAGCACCTAAGGAAGAAAAAAAAACCCTCCTACCAAATATATTGCTTTTCAAAAATATATTCCGAAATAGTAAGAGAATATTACACTCTAAACATAAAAATAACTCATTATTCTTGTTCAGGACATTATCTTGAAATATTTACGCATGTTTACAGTAACATTTTGAAAATACTCCCACAATTTGGTATAGGTAACAGAGAGTATGCATGCATGTCTCTGAAAGGATGAACTTACATATAAACTCGAACCTTACTTCTTTCTTTTAGCTGCTATTTCAAGACAAAATTCCAGGAGTTTATACAGTACTGTATGTGGAGTGCTCTATTTTAAAAATACATGCTAAATTTGGCCAGTCAACAGGATGAACCGTAAAAAAAGGGTATCATTCCTTGCAAAGTCTTACTTTTCATAAAGATTGTCTCCTGTAGAAAATAAAGAAGGTAAAGGATAACATCTGATAGTAGGATATTCTGCTGAATCTCATTTACAGAATGGATTCATTCATACGAATCACCATCAGATGTACTGAAAAGATTATTTTCTTTCGTTTGTATCATATAACTCAATGCAAAAAAAAAAAAAAATCCATAAACTACTATGAGTTTAATTCACCATAGTATGATGAAAACTCTGTTTTTCAATGATACTGTTCCCTTGCTGTCAAAGTTACACTACTGTAAAGCTAACAAAATACAACAATTAATTGGTTTGTTTTTCTGTAATATGTATAAAATACCTGATCTCTAAGTCACAGAATTCTCAGTCACTTTTCTATACTATGAGCTAGGTTTAAGAAGTGTGAAAGGAATTGCAGAATATAAACTGAGTTTCCAGTCTGAGCTTTTCTCCATCCTTTTTTTGTGGGAGATGGTTTATGGGAGCTTTTGATCTTCACTATGAACGTCAACTAATGTTTACTTCTTAGACTTGGTTTTTTCCCTCCTCCATATGGTTCCAATTCATTGCAGATCATGCTTTGTTTCCAGAAGTCTTTAGATACTCAATCTTTACTTTTACAAAGCAAGGTCATTCTATATTGTCTTCTTGATCTTTTATCAACAGCACAATGCTAATCCCTCTGTAAGACTTTTAGTAGCTTAGAGATTTTGAAACAGTAGCAAATAAATCCAACCAAAACATGCTTGCTTTTGTATATCGAGTGTACATATTCCCTTTATTAAAGACACCTAATCTGAAAGGTTTTCCCTTCAAGTTCAAAAAGATGATCTCTTTTGTTTCAATCTACTTGTATTAATACACTTATTTAATTTTCAATGAAGCTATCTTATACATTCAGTCAATATCAGAAATCGAGTTTTGGGTCTGAAGAGGATGAGTAAATGGAAAGAGAAGAACTCTAGTTTAATTCCTTTCATATAGCCAATTTTCATGACGCCCTCAATTTAAAACTATTATTCTTATATTTGATGAAATATCAGTGGATCACATACAAACAACTTCTCCATTTAAGTATGCTTAAATGAGATGTATATTTCAGTATTTTCAAAAGCCTTCTTTATTTATGAGAAAAATCTAAAATCCCAACCTCCCCCAGAATTTAGGTGCTCATAATCAGAATTTTAATTTTGTAATATTGCATCTTCTTATCTGCCAATGTTTTGTACTTGATTTCTATTACATAAGTGTAAAAAAAAAAAAAGAAAAAAAATCTCATTTTCTTTATGCATGCTCTCTGTACGCTCCCAACACAGTTCCAGTAAGTAAAACTTGATTTTGAAGGTATAGAAGCTTGATTCAGCATGCCCTCACACAGGTTTTCCAATGCAATCTATAAGACAGCTACCGTTTAGTTTACAAATGTGAAATGCTGCAAGAAAATCAGACAGATATCTCAGCTAAATATATTCTAGAAATTAGGGATGTCAAAATCCCAGAGGCATAGAGTACTCCTAAATTTAAGTATGGAACATGTACTTCCTTACACGAAAGAAAGAAAAATTTAAAAGTATGATTAGCTGGCACACATCTAACATCAGTACAACCTAAGTACAAGGTTCTTGTGAATTTATTTCTATGACTGAATGGGCCCTAACTAACATGAGTTACTCCAGTTGTGATCCAGCTCTTTGCCTTCTCATTGAATTCACTTTGGCTCTAACATAAAAGAAATGTGTGGTAGTAGAAAGCAAAATATGTAATCAAATCCAACTCACTGAATTACCCTTGTGTATTTGTCAGCCTGTCCCATTCTTATTTTTAATGCTCTTTTGGATTCAGTCATGTTGCTAATAGACTTCTTTGTAATATACAGAGTTGCTCTGTAAGATGTGACATTAAACAAATAAATAGCACATAAAAATATATTTTGAGGATGAATATGCCCACCTTTCTCAAGTATGCTGAGACTTCAGAAAATTATTTAGTTAAGCTGTTTTTTCAAGTAAAAAGCTGAGCAAATTCTGGTTACTGAGATGAAAATTCAAATAAAGGTTAAGGGCATTTCAGGTTTTTTAGCAACTGTCAAAAGAAAGGCACAAAAGCATTCTCAGTGGCTCATTTTCAGAAGGGGAATACAAAATTAAGCATAAAATATATGCTCCAGGCAAAATCAGTGATCATTTAATACTGAAAGAGTATTTAAAGTATTACGCTTATTAGAAACAGAACGTGAAGAAAGATAAAACTTATCAGAAACATTTTCATTTGTAAACAGGTTATCTCTGGTCATGAAACAGTGCTGGAAAGTGAAGTTCTTTGTTTCATGAAGAGCAAGTCTGTTTCAAAGCAAAATTAGTGCCTTCTCTGTCCTACTATTGACCTCGACTTTGACCTGGCTGGACCACCCTTACTAGAATGGGAGGTAATAAAGTCCCCGGGCTGGCTCAGTCCTAGGTCTCAGTTAAGCAGAGACTATCAATCATGCAAAATTAAGTGTAGTGGTTTTGTGATGTGGACATTTACTAGGAGCTGAACTGAGATCACCAAACACTGTTCATTTACATTTCCAGGCAGAGTCAAACGAACATCAAGACATTAAAGTAACATTTCTGAAATTTTTAATGGCAATTAAATGATAAGCAATGTGATGTTAAAAAGTTAGAGAAATTATATATTTTTAAAATTCAGTGTTTGAAAGTTAAAGAGAAGAAAAAGTTTTGCTATAAAATAACAAATTTATTATCCTCTTTGCAACAAGGAAATATTGTCTTTACAAGAGAAAATTGAGTCACGAATTATATATGCTATTTATATTTAAGCTAGCATTAAAAATTGAATGGAAATAAAATTCAAAACATTGTGCAAAGTTAAATACTTTTAAAATTGAAGTTTTGAAACTTTCAATACGTAGATTCCAACACGATGCAGTAAAATAAAATAGACTGTTCACATGTCACTTAACATCATTCCATTCAACCTTAATTTTTTGGCCATAAAAAAACGCTCAGAGATTTGACAAGCTCTCTGAAAGTCAAGGAGCAGAGGAATGCGTTTTTGTTACGAGCGTGGCACCCAGAGGTCCCACCGGCCGTGCGGATCCCATTGCTTTCAGTGCCACTTAAGGTCTAAGGCGCCATCCGCCTTGAAGAGTTTAGCACGCCAAATAAAGAGTAAACCCCCCAGCACGAGCGAGGCGGGGAGGCAAGACGGGAAGGCAGGATGCCGTTACCGCGCGGGGCAGCGCGACGGCGGGCAGCGCCCCGCTGCCAGGCAGCGGTGCCTCCCCCGCGAGACACGTCGAAAACGTTCGGCTGCGAGGCAGCACGCGCCGGCCGGCGCCCGGGGAACGCTTGGGAAGGGCGGTGGCAGGACTCGGCACGCTCTGCCCCCCCGGCAGGCCAGCGGGTGACCAGGGGAGGCCCTGCCTTCCGCCCTTGGGAGAGCAGCCCCGGCTCCATCGAGCATTTCCTCTGCCGGAGCAGGGGCGCTCCGGCTGGAGCAGACTGCTAGGCAGAGGGGGTGGGAAGAGCAGGAACACTGTTTCCTTAGTCCTGTCTCGGCATCCAGCCACAGCCTGTTTTCATACATTCGTTACTCAGTGAAGCAGTCACCGGAGCTTATCTCCTTCGTCAGAAAGTCTATAAACAGATTTAAATAGACGCCCAGTTTCTGAGGGAAACTTTTGCATTCCCCAGAAAATAGCCCGGCTATCCCCCGTGAGGTCATGACCCCAAGGTTGGGAATCGGCGACACCGAAGATATCCTGTGTCAGTACCATGTGGTTCTGCACGGCTGAAGGCTTCTGTCTTATTATTCTCACACCTCCAGCTGAGAGGTGGGTGAGTCCCCCAATATTGATTGACATACTTCATTTCACTGGCAGGTTTCCTAAATCCTGTTTACAGAGAAATTTTGAGTAGCTACACTGCAGAAGTGGCTGCGCGCAGGGGTGCCTCCGCCAGCGTGCCACATCCGAAGCATCTCTTTCACCAAACGTGGTACAAACAGAGTGCAATAAAAGCTGGAAATCACATCATTCTCTCCCTGCCCTAAAAAGAATGTTGACTTGATCCTGTGCTGTCCTATACACTTATAAAACAGCTACTTTTCCTTAGGCTTTTGTTCATCTGTATATTTAATCAAAAAAGAAAACAACTAACCAACCTCTCCACCCACCACCTAAAATTTCCTGTTTAACATTTTTGGGTATTCAAACCAAAAGAATAAAATTACAACATAGGGGTTTTTTTCACTTTGCAAAAAAGTGAGAAAGCGAGGCTGCCACTGCATTTAACGAAGCAGTCTGTGATTTGGCAGCCAAAAGGCTGATGCCATCAGGAGCTTTTCAGACCTGCTTGCTGAGAAATCAAGATGATACCCTTTGGCAGGCTGCCTTTCTCACAGAGTCGGGAATGCACAACTCGATTTCAGGGCTTGGTCAGCTTTGTGGCGCTAGTACCTTTATGGTGTATTTTCTCTGCCCACGCTAGGAAAAAGGTTTTATAAATTCGTAGTCTTGCTAAGATTTATTCAACTCTGTTAAAGCCTTTGACAGTGACTGTTCTAGTACAATTCTCTTGTTAGCTCTTCTTAACATTTGGCCTTTCGGCTAGTGCTATGGCAGCAAGCTGATATAGTAAGTCAATTAAAATGACAATAGTGATAACAATGGTGAGTATTGAATTTTACTCTTTTGTTTTCCTTTTAATATTTTTTGCGTGCAGCCTCATGCACCCTTAAAAAGCAAGCCAAACACCTACCTACAAAGCTGCACTGCATAGCGATGTATAGCCACCTATGGGGCTGGAAAACTTTGATCCAGTGAGGCAGAGGTATGCTCAGTTTGACTGGGTAGATTTGTTCAGATGTGACCACGTTGCAGGCTTCAGGAGTATTCACTTTATTGACTGATGCTGATGGGAACAAGAAAAGGACACTAACAGCCCTCTAAAACCCTCTCACCAGAAGTCTATCCAGTCTACTCATTGCACCCACTTAAGTCTCTGAAGTTACAGGAACAGCTGATAACGACTACAGGTGGATGTACGCTCAGACTTTCTCAGTGGATTTCAGAGATCTTTCCTGACAGCAGCATGATGTAGAGACTAGAAATCTTGGATTTCTTTCCATCCTATAAGTCTGACTGACTGTCTCTATGCCTTATCGAGCCTGTAAGATTAATTTCTTTTCTTTCCCTCTTGGTTCCCATGAACAATGGGAAGTTTATCCCTGACAATCCAAATATTTTTATTTCACTGAGCTTTTCATCCCAATAATGCATATATAAAACAGATAGATAGGTAGGGATATATTATGCCCTAATATATGAATGTTAAATACGTTTGCTGAAGACAGGAAGTCCAGGTACCGCAGCCAGGAATCAAAGTTTTAAGACTGGATGAGTATGTATCAGGATTAATGTATTTACCGTTGATAGTTATTAGTTGTTCCCACAAGACAGCCTAAGGAAAGTTGAGAGTACTATGTATTGGAGTTTGGCAGTGAGAAGTGAGAGGAGTCAGCACATGAATGCTGTCCCTATGCCTTTCAAATCTATGAATCGAAAAGTGACATATCATATAATCAATATGTTGTCTTATAAATCCTTTCTATCACTTGATATTAAATTAAAAGGAAATAAAAATGTGTTCATAAAATTGATGATGTATAATTTAGATTTGAATAGTTTATTCTAGACCTGAGTCATATTCCTCCATTGTTCATATTCTAATTTGCAAATCCCAATCCGTTGGCTGTCTCAGAGAAATGAAGCTACTAACATATGATAATAGACAGATAGATCTGACTGATGTGCATATGCTTTTACAGGAACATACATTTCATTCATATAACCTCACTAAAATCAAAAGTAAAGACTCTTCTCAGTCCTTCCTTTCCCCTAGTGATTTCAATACAGAAAAGTCTTGTAAAATTTTAAATTATTCTGTCCTGTATTCCCTCCTCATCCTGCTCTGGTACAGCGCATATGCATACCATACAATAGAATTTAGAGGCAATGTAAGCAGAAGGTAACTTTGCTATATGGTCCACATAAGGGCACTCAGCATTTCATGAGCCTAACATAAAAGGCTCAACTTTCAGATAGCAAGTCCCAGTGAAGTCAGTAAAATTTCTATCAAGAGTAAAGAAAACAGAATATTCACCAGAACTGGATAATTGATAGACATGTAGATTGTCAGGTGCAATCGACAATCTTGGAGTGACTCCAGGATATTAAAAGAAAAAAAAATCAGGCAATCTATTATCAGGCATTTTCTACTTTAGCATTGTTCTGTATATGAGAGTGAAAAGTGTCACCCATTGCACACACCATATACTTTCAGCGTGCTCATCGGGTCTTTCTTCTCAGTGAACAATAGGAAAAATACTACAATAGGAAATCCTCTAAAGTAAAACTACACTCAATAACATCACGCTGATATACAACACTTTCACTGCTTTTATTTTCCTCCTTGCTTAGTAATGTAATAACAAAGCGTTACAGAACTCACATGTTACCGAGCATGATTGAAAAGCTCTGGGCATATGAGAATTAATCTTTTTTTATCATGACAGACTAGCATATTACAAATGGTCCCACCTGTATAACTACTGAAAATTGCTTTTGGAATTCAGTCAAGTACAAAAGGTTCAAAAATTCTTTTAGAAAACTACATGAGAATAGAAAATCTGAAATACATACAAAGTACCACAAGAAACATACTTCAAAAGTACTTTGAGTATCAGACTTCTGTGGCACAGAAGATGCGACAAAGAAAATGTGGTACTGCGTTGCATCTAAATGGGTGGTTACCAACTTATCTAGTAAAATAAATATATGTGGTAAATGACACATACCTATTTAATGACACTTTGAGTTCATGTGAAGTTTGGCAGTGTAATAAAAGTCTTATCTCTTGCCTCCACTGTTATTGCACAGATTTAAACTGCTGTCTCAGAGGCAGTTTTACTATCTTTTTTCAATCTCTCCCATAAAAGTGAGACTTGATTTGCTCAGCATGAGAACAGATCAATAAAAGCTGAGTTATACAGCAGATTAGATCACTAACTCAGAGATCAAAGATGTTAAATACAAGTTGTATAGGAACAATTAGATCAAAAGTTCAGTTTAAATGCACTGTACTTGTTGGTAAAGCTCAAAAAAAATCATCTGATATGAAAAATTCATTGAAATATTTTCAGTTTTATTTGTTTTGTCTGAAAAAAAAATAATATTGTTTCTGAAAAGCCAAGGAGGACACAATTTCTAATGATAGAGCAAGATTACTTTAGAGTTTGAGAGTTTTTCTCATTTATATATTGGACTTCTATTTGCACCCAATCCTATAGACTTTAAATATTGAAATTAAAAGGTAATTATGCTCAGTGAGGAAGAAAGATAAATGATTACCAAAATATCTTCAAGTTACTGGCTATATCCTGAACAAGGATCTCTAGATGTTTACATGATTTAAATATTCCTTTTCTAAAATATGGAGTCTATTTAAAACTTTGAATCCTATTCAGCACTCGAAAGCAAGGAGCTCTTAGCATGAATTTATTAATGTGATATTTCGAAGCTAGTGAAATTTTGATTTTATTTAGTCAAACTGGTAAGGTTCAAAAGCAATTAATTAACAGAGAAGTTACTGTTAGGAATTAGAAAGTAAATTCACACTTAGCTTGCACACACACATACAGACAAATACAAGGGGTTGAGTTTTATCCATAAATAAATTCATATCAGTGCATGTTCTGAATTTAAAGGCTCTATCCATTTATCGATATTTGTCAAAGTACAGTAGTGTAGACAAGTCATTCTTCTCTTGACAAAAACATGTAATTTCAGTTCATGCTAATACAAGGTTCATTTAAGGCAGAACAGCTCTTTTCTTTTCCAGTACAGTGTAATACCTTCCCTACATGTAAAACAAAAAAGCTTCTTTTTTTGTTTGGTATTCGTTGCTGATTTTTTAAAACATGTTGCTGTGTCATGTATTTCTCTAAAACTAGATATTCAGAGTGTGTGATTCAATGACTGATTCTGACTGCTAGTATCATACAGCACAGGAAAATAATAATTAAAAAACAAATGACACTGGTTTATCTAACCAAAAATAGAATATTTAATAACAGGCAGTTGTCATGGGGCCAGTCTGCAGTTCCTTTTATCACACAATTGTACTACAGAAGTTTAAAAAGTAGAACTGGAGCATCACGATCTTTAACCCTTTAAAATTCTTAGATATAGTATAAACAAATAATGCTTTAATATAAATGATAATTTATATCACTCCCTTCAAGTTAAGGAATTTATATATCAATTCTTTATATATCTATATCTACAGATATAATTATTGTATTGCAGTTGTTCTATGTTAAAAATTAAATGTTATTCTGCAACAAAATATATTTTCTTGGGAGGAACAAATTTCATGATTTATATTAGTTGATTAGGATCAGACACTGTTAATATCACACTGACTATATCCAGTTTATTCAGTTTATGAGTTAAATCATAGAAAACACATATTCCTTAGAATTCTCGGTTTGTCTCCTCTGAATTATTTTTCTCTGGGTAATTTTTCTTAGATTTTGCCTACTGTTGCACACTTTCAAAAGTACATAGGAATGAATGCACTTAATGCAACTTCCAGAAAGATTCTTCTGATGTTAAGGAAAAAATCTTATCACACTATTTCTGCTGTATATGGCAGAGGATGAATGCCAGAGAATAACTGAAACCAAAGTAAATGCCTTAAATTTGTATGGTTTTTTTTTTAGATCACTGTATGTGATTTATTTCATTCATGTGTGTTATTATTTTGGCATGAAGCAATGCTTGAGATGATTAATGGTGGATGTACTAGAATTCTCTTACGTGGTACATGTCCATTCTGTTATAGCCCTCATGGCTGCTGAAGGTCACCAAAAAAATCCTGAGTGCCTTGCATGGGAAAACAGCAATGTTTCTCTTAGAAGGGATAGTTTGCCTGCTATTTTTAAGGAAGCAAAGAAATCATCAGAGGAAGCTGACAGTGTTTCAATATTGACCAGCTTTCACTATTTTTAATACTTTCAGATAAAGCTAGTAGAGATACAATTATTTTGCTGTCTGGATGCTATTATCTCTCTGTATTTGTCTGCCTTCTGCCTTGACCAGAAAGTGATACTGACAGGCATCAACCTGGCCTTTTTGGTTAACTTCTCCTGGTGCTGGAGGAAGACTAGATGTCCAGTCTGAAATTCTCAGACCTATCAGTGTGCTTTCAGTACTATTAATCACTGACTGGGTGATTTGCCCTGGAAGGATGAGACAGAGCCTTTTTTCATTAGCTGGATGAAGCTTACTTAGGACTGAAATTATGGTAGATTTGGGGGAAAGGCAATGTGGTATGGTGGAAGTAACTATATAGAACTTCAAAAGAGTACATCCACCAGTAATCATTTTGGGATTAACTCTATATCTCAGTCAGTTTGTTGAATTTCTTGCTGGATATTCTTTCTGGAAGTGGATCTTGTTATTTTATATCCCAATTTTTCACCTCCAAAAAATGTAATTACCCTGCATATGACACTACACCTTCAAATCCTGTAAAATAAGACAGTACAAGACCTAGTAAACTACTGAGACATATAGTTTTCTGAGAATATACAAAATCAATGCTTCATAATCTGCTTGGGCAGCCTGTTGGTACTGGATGGCATTTACCGGAGCACATGCTGTATATTATGAATACATAGCCTGACAATCACAGACCTAAGAGACGTCTGGGCAATGTTGTCACAAATGAAGTGTGATAGTATGCATAAAATGATTATTATTTTCATGAAAGAGGGTTGATCAAGTGTGCAGGAATTTCTTTTCAAAATCTGTAGGACTAGAACAAATTTCTTTGCTTATCCAATTAAGGAGGTAAAATCTTTGTATACTTTTATTGCCAGTCAGATTTTTGAGGACTAAACCAAAAATGTCATCCTTTTGCAGCATTTCACTCAGCTAAAGCTGCCACTTCAGACTTAGACCGCCTTTCTCTTACCAATACATATGTAGCACTAGTTCCCAATTTCTTTGGATAAAATATTTATATTTTAAATTGAAATAAACAGAGTTTTATAATATATGAGATAGAATGCAACAATTATCATTGAATTAGCATAAATGGAAGTTTAATGTGAACACGTACCTGCGCAACACCAGCAAATCTAATGACTGAGATTATCATATTGTTCCTCCGTGTAGAAGACATTTTCTCCTAAGACTCCTGTTTCCAGGATTTTCTTTTTTTGGTGGAGGATAATGACATTGCAGTGCTTCACTAAGTAGATAAAAATGAGAGTTGGCAGTGGTAAGTATGGTCATAGGGAGACATTCATTTAAGTAATGATCAGTTGCAAAGAGGTTGTATCATCCCAAAGGAAACAACTGGAAACAGTACTGTGGTTATCCCACTTTCCTCTGCCAAAATACTGAATGCTCTTAAATGATTGAATCTAGCGTGCTGAAAGAGGTTGATGGTTAACTCTCATGTTAGAAGAGGTGCCTTTATGCCAGTTTTCTAAAAGTCTGATGCAAAAGAAATGAAAATGGAAACTCTCTGCTACTTTGATAATTAATTACATAATGCATTCCATACATTTCAAGTGAATTGCTGAAAATGCATCTTGAATTGATAAAAGAAACTGAAACTGATGCAGCTTTCATGGAGAATTTAGAATCAAAAAACTGTTTATGGAACATAAATTAAGTCACAAGTGTACACACAAATAAGGTCATTGAATATTGAGCTAATTGCCATGAAAGAAAAGTTCATACTAAATGTGATATTTGCCAAATGTAGAGAATTCAGTTATGTAATTAGAACTGACAGAAAATGACTGAACTAATTAAACTGGCGCTCCATAAGCAATTTACCTCATTAAATGTTTTATAGTTCTACATCTGCATCAAAGTTATTTTGTGTTTAGTATAAATAATAATAAAAGAGGGAAAATCAAGGTTAATTGACATTTTAATAATGAGTATCTCAATTAAAATTATCATATCTACAGAAAAGTCTCTCCCTGCAAATAATTACAACATGCTTTCTATTTATTCTGCAGTTTGGAGAACAGAATGAAAGCAAATTTGATAGATTACTTCAGTGCAGATTCCATCATATATATTGATGGAAGTATACAATCCACATTTGTTATTAACCTCTTATCACCTCAATAATTGTTATTAGTGGGGAAGTCTGTTCTCATGCAATTATTTATAAAAGAGTTGTGCAGTTCTGGATGTATTTTCAACCTGATGGGATAAAATCCACTATTACTAATGAACACTGGATGATCATGGCAAAGGGTGAGGCTATAGACCTACGGAAAATCTTCCTGTACCTACTTAGAAAGATGGATTCACTGTCCTGAACTTGCAGTAACTGGCCATGACAATTGTCAGATACTTTGTGCTGGGTCCAATGCAGAACACAAACTTTGAAATCATACATTTTCTGTGAAAGACAGTGCTTGTTTTCCAGCATGTTCTGTTCAGCCAGAGTGTGAACAGCAATGCAGACATAAGCCAGATGCTCGGCTTTACCTATCAGATGCAGAGGAATATAATTCAGCAACCTGTCAGGTGAATTCCCATTTTTTTCATGTGGTAATTAACAACAGCAATTGGGAAAAAAAGTTTCGTAATTTGGCTACACAAAGTGCACTCAGTAAATCTTGTTTCCTAAGTGGCCATTAATTCCATTGCTCTTCTGTCTGATAGCTATACCTGTCTTCTGATAGCTATACCTTCTATGCCCTCCTCAGACCTTTTTCTAGATACAGCTTCTGGTGGGTTTTCCTCCTAAGTTTCCCTTCTTTTCTCAAGCACATCTCACTCAGCCCAGTAAAATAAAATTCTACAGCACACACAAACTAATGAAAATAAGACCCATCAATCATCTGTCTTTCTGGTTTGGTGGTAATTCCTCTCATATTTTGTCTGATTTCTGTTAGATTAGCCTCCTATTTGAAGCCAAGACTGCATCTTCATATACACCTGCACATTTCATAGCACCATTGGGAAACTATTGTAATAGAAGCGAAACACAGATGAACAACAATTTATCTATAAAGCATTAGCTAAACGTCCAGTTTAATGGGGATCTTCTTTTGATGGTAATTGTTCAGGCACATTCCTCTCCAGATCTTCTGATCTACCTTCTGATCTTGTTCCGAAACAAAAAGGATGTGGAAATGAAGATTTATGGATTTCACTTTTTCCTTTAACCCATCCTTTGTCTCTTGCCAAATGCCAGCTTCCTGGCATTTTCTTCAAGAAAAATTTTCCTTTTTTAACCAGAAGAAGAATGAAGCATAACAGTGATTTAATTCTTTTTTAATATAAACTATACAAAAAAGTGCTATAGTCACACTTAATAAAAGACTATTTCCATGTATGAAACAGATCACAGACTTGTTTTTAATATAAGTTGCAAGATTATACCTATAATCGACCGTAAGCCAGAGAGTCCGGTGTACAACACTGCTAGACCTAAATGGAATGAAATAAAGAGGAGGATTTCAGGATCTTTGAACTTAGTTCATTAAAAGGTCTAGTTCAAGACCGAAAGCAACTGAAGTATCCAGAGGAACTTTTTCTCTTTGTAGATACTTTTATTGTTTCATTTCAAAGACATCTTCTATTATTTTTAGATAGGACACACATAATCAGTGAAAAATGCAATTATGTTGCATTAGAAATAAGAAATAACCAAATATTCATCTATTCTTTTAATATTTTGGCACTCTAACTGGTTCTATAGAAGAGACAAGTAGGAACAGCATAAATGGAGCTACCCTCAAAAAAGAAATTCAGATAGATTCTTTCAGAAAAATTGGTGAAAACTTTCTGGACTGCAACCCTACCCTTAAGTGTATTGCCTGCCCCCCAAGCTTAGAGTCCACAGACTTTCTGAAGGTGCACTTTGTGTCCTCTTCTAGGACACTGATAAATACATTAAAGATGATAGGTCCCAGAATATACCTCTGAGGCACTTCCCTGGAACTGGCCTCCAGGGAGAGTGAAAATCATTAACCTCTACTATGGAGCCTGAAGAACCAGTCAGTTTTCATGCCTGGTGCGATTGCCCTTCTAGAAGGTGCGATGGTCCCTCTTCCTAGCAGATCCCACACAGTTTGGAAGGCTGTGGCCAGGCTGTGGGCCATGCTCAGCAGCCCTGCTACCCGGTTGCAATGTCATTGATGGAAAAAAATGTCAATAAATGGTGGAGTAAAAAAAGTGACTGCTAAATTTTGTAAATGATTGTGATTGCCCTCTTCAGCGGGATCAAGGATGGATCAAGGCAGGAGGTGAATTAAGCTATTTGTTTGCTCTCTGGTTTACTCCAGTCACATCTTTATCTTGCGACTGGAGCTTGAGCTAGGTAAAATATAGTGGCAAGGTAGACAGGCAAGAAGTACCTCTGTAGGTACTTGTCAGCAGATGCATTTTTTGAGATTGTGATTATTTTCATCTCTGGAAGTGTTTTAATCAAGATTGTTGCTATATAAATATGGCTTTATTCAAAGCAAGAATTATTTTAGAAAACTCTGATGGATGGTATTAAAAGAGAGGTCAGAATGCACAGTGGCAGATGTCTCTTCAGGCTTGCAAAATAGCTTATTGTTTGTGAACTCTCTGTTTCTTCCAAGTTTCTGATTTTTCTTAATTATTTTGTAACAAATAGCTACCTGGCAGCTTTTCGTAATAACATCTGCTTTCAAGTGATGGCAAAGTTCCTGTCATAAATATTTATTGTGATGAACTCCAGATGGTTTGTGCTGAGGATTGACTTTGTGTTTGGAAGATGAAGATAATTTTAATGGTATGTAGCTGATAGTGCACCTGTTGCAAGAAGCGTTTAAGTGAAATATCCTGAATGTTTCCTAGCTGAGTTTCAATTATGAATTTAGGAAGGCTGCTGGTAGGCCTAGCTTGGCAGTTTAGTCAGTATTTAGCCCCTGGTATGAGTCAGAAAGTCAAGGATGACAAGGTAATTGTTCTTGTCCATTACTAATCTGTGCTGATAAGAGAAAGAAATGTGATTAGTTAGGACTCTACAGCAAGATACTACATAGTTACTGGACTGCAAGATTGTGCTGTTCTTGTCTCCATGACTTTCTGAAAGCAAATGCTGTATCTGACCAGTTATCCAGTTTCTTGAGGGATAGTGGAATCCCAGAAAGAGCTTGCAGTTCTTTTACTTTCTCACTGTTCCCCAGCAATGAGTATTTTGGGAGCACTGTAAGAACAATCTCTCTTTAGGCAGGCTGGTGGCAGCAGAAAGTCTCTATTGCTTAATGAAATACTTGAGAAGAAGGGTAATTCCTACTGATGTGGCATTCTGTTACTCAGCTGACTAGCAGGTGACTGAGGTCATATCCCAGTTGGGGAGGAAACACAGCAGCAAAGTGGGCTGGCAGCTCCTGCTCTGCAACATCTAGTCCTGTAAATGGAAACTAGTGTTGAAGCCACAACCTCCATGTTCTCTAAATGGGTCTCAAACACAAGGTCAGATCTGGCCTTGCGTCTGGTATAATATTTATTCTTCAAACTGTGAGAAAAGGGATTTAGTTCTTATAACAATTGTGCAACTCATACTCTCAGAAATGTGAGCAATCGGAAGACTGTTTTCTAGCGCAATGCGCAGGCCGCCCCCGTATAGCACACTCAACATGAGTCTCAGTTGGTTCTTGCTTTTCCCTTCCTGACGTTGAAGTTTACGTGTTGGGGATGCGCAGTGCAGCACCAGGGTCCCTGTTCCACCTTGAGACCCGCCTCACCGTGCGCAGCGCTCAGGGCACAGAGCAGCAGCAGTAAGGGCATGCCAGGCTCGAAGGTCCCACATCACCCTGCAGTCCTGGGCTGCGACCCTGAACCGCACTCACTTTGTGCTATACGGCCCAATGTGCTGAGCAGATTTCATCCTCTCCTTTCTTCACTGACCAGCTGGCAACACTGCCTCAAGCACTGCAGAAAAGCAAATTGAAGAGTTATGAGATACATGACTATAGCTGGGAAACAAAATTAAGTTTGGCATTGCTGCTTTTATTTTTCATAAATCAGAAGTTAGTGGACTGCACAACAGAAAGAGCTTTGTATTAAGAGTTCCTTACACAGAAACTGAGGCAAGATTTATGCCAGTAAATCAGGCTAAGCAGCATTATGGGCTAAGTACTGAGTTAAATCTGGGAAGAATGTTTTTCAAGAATCTTTCTTTCTATGGGTCATATTGGGCTTTTAAGTAATGGGAACATCTGTCTTCAGTGACAGAGCTGGATTTGGGAAGAATTGAGTGTTTTTCTTTCCTGTGAAAGAGTGTCTATATTAAATAAATATATTGAAGGAATTAAATTTGTTTTTGCAACTTTAATATTTCTAATTGACTTATAAATGAGAATATAATGTTATAACTACTTTAGAAATGATAGACAGTTAATTGTTTGCTTTTGTTGCGGAATGACCTGTTTACAAACATCTATGATACAAGATTTTAAGGTATAAATGCCAAGAACTAATGAGACTTTTCCTTTGGCTGGGCAAAGGATCTTAAGAAATCTTGAAGAATAATATTATTATTGCTCTCCATCAATACCGTGCAAAAAAGCGTTTCTTGCAATAATATTTTAAAAGAAAAGAAAGCTGTGTTTAAAGCATGAACTGAGGTCAATTTCTCTTTTTCTCACCCAACCACCCACCACTAAAGAAGCACACTAGAGTAGAAGTGTATTAATAACTGCAGAAAACAAAATTAAATGCTGAGTGGCCGAAACAATGCAGCTTTTTTTCTTGATTGTTTGTTTTCCGAAGCAATGTTGTATTTAGTTGAGAAGTAAACAGGTCCTGTAACTGCCCCCTCCCATCTTGTGTAAGCAATCTCAACAAACTGGTTAGTCCAAGTTATTCACAGGCCTGTTTAAGGCCTAATTCAGGTCCACCGACGTTGTAAGGGATGTGATCATAGCCTGCTTGGAGCGTTCTGGACGTAAAGCAAACAGGAGTGTAACAGCGTAAAGGCCCCTCTAGGAAACAGAATTCAGTTACCTCTTACAATAAAACAAAATTTCATCAAAAGTCTTTTGTTACAAAGGTCTTAGATCCCATAAGCTTTTACCAAACCTTTCCAGGACACCATGTCCTCAGCAGGTTGTCCCTAGGGCTGAGGCTGTGAAGGCTGCAGTTCCTGCACCTGCGGGGTCCGTTCACTGATCACAGTAGAAATCTCCGCATCTTTCCATCACTCAGCTCTGTGACCTGTCACCAAATAATTTACGGAGCTTGTAGTTCACTGGAAAAGGGGAGAGATGCTGTTGTTAAAACCCAAATTTCTCATGAGAGAAACGTTCCACAGTTTCCATGGGGTTTGAGACATTTCTGCCGGAAAATTCATCACGGCTATATCAGGAGTTTGTATAAAAAGCATATTACAAAAAGAAAATGAAGCTTAGGTAATCTAATTTTGAACTGAAGTCTATATTCATGTAGAGTGAAATTTAAATAATGTAAGCACACACAGACAATAATTATATAAGTTACTAACTTTCCTTGCCACTAGAGAAGAATGGATTTGATATATGACCTTAAAGAAGAGCAGTTTAATATAGAATCAAGATAGGCATAGTGAAGTGTTTGCTCCTCCCCCACTTCCCCTTTTTCTTGCCTTATTTTGTGGGAAGTATGTTCATTCTGCAGGTTATTCATTATACCAAAAATGTAATTGAAAGAAATGATGAATATTCAATAAATTAAAACATCAATAGCGTATCTATCTCATGGGCATTTTAGTGATTAGGAGAGCTTGCTAACATAGCTGTGGGCCCTTCTCTGCATTGCCTGTAATGTTCCTGGGTTTGCTTAATTTCCTAGCGTAAATGTAGCCAAAGTTCTGCTTCAGTTTGCAAGTGAACAGCTCGTAGGGCAATATAAAATGAAAACTCTTTGACTAGAAAGTGAATTGTGACTGATAAAGTGAACCTTTGCCAGTCTTCTCTCTGCTAAGTTTCCCTGTCCATTAAGGAGAATGACAGCATTGGCACTGTGAGTTAAAGACCAGTCAGAGGTATTGTACTCTGCCAGACCAGTGTGCTGGTGGCATGCTGGAAGGTTATTATCAAGGGATATGTTTTAAGTAATTAAATATCCAGATTAAAAATACATTCTATGAAGAATGATTAGGAAAAGAAGGACACATTAAAAAATTGCCTCCAGCTAAAAATACATGAAAGGTGTCCCAGTTAGTAAGCTGTTGGCTACGCTGTGGGTGAATTATGCTCTCTCATACTAAAGCTACGGACAGCAAAGAGCAGTGTAATGTTCGCTGTGATAGACAACCAAAAAGCATACCCAATTATGCAGCCTAATGGTTTATGCATTTCAGAATGAAGGGGAGAATCTTGGTTCCAGTCCTGTCCCCAACTTTAGGCATTTTAAATGAAACTGTAAGGCAAAAGACATGACAAGCTTTGAAATGCAATGGAGTGAGCATTAAGACATGTTTGCTGTGACGATGGAGATAACTTATGTTTGCATTTCAGTGCTATGCAAGAACTGTGTTGCTTATCCGGTATGAAAAAAGCTGCCTTCCTGCTTGCATTGTTGTAACGTCCTAAGCCATGGCTTGCTTTCATCAACATTTTCCATATATATACATATATACATATGTATGTGTCTACACAAAAACGCATGCACACACACGTACGCACACATGTATACATGCGGACATGCACATGCAAGCGCACACACGCATCCATATATATACATATATGTATGTGCACACTCTTACTTAAGCCTTTTGATCTGTCTCATTAACCAAAATTCTGCATTCTGAGACTTTTCACCATTAGGAGGATAAAATTTCAATAGCCGTTTTTGCTTTGACGCAATAGCTGTATATGTGCTCATTGAATCCTGGAGAAACAAAGCACTAAAAAAGAAAACCAGTGGTTGTTACAGGACTAATCTCTTTTGAAGCAGTACTCTGCCCAAAAACCTAGTTTTGTAAGTCTTCTTTAGAGGCACATCCTACTTTTCACTGTCTTTATTATTTTCTCTGTAATATATTATAGAAAAACAAGCCATCACAAAACAGTAGTCAATAAGAATTGCTAAACTTACAAGAGCTTTTGTTTTGGGAAACAATATGTGCCTTTGTTTCCCAAAAAAGTGTAATTCTTTAATTTCACAGAAAAAGAGCAGTGCCAATGCAAAAAGCAAGGTGGACGGGGAGAGGATGCAATCTCTAGCTTTATCATCGAGGAAGAAAAAAAAATCATAAGCAGGGAATAAATTAAATCCAATGTCACATGACTTTGTGCCTTTAGGTTAAGCTCGCATGTGGATTTTCTGCTGCCTGATAAGGGTGCCATTTCTGCAGTGTGAGTGTACCTGTGGTTTCACAAACGTTGTAAAACTCTAATACCTCTATCTAACTGCAACTAAAACCATTTTAGATAGTCAGCCAGTATCTCAAATAAATATGGTTAAATTTGTAAGGATACTTGAGCAAATCAGATTTAAAATGCACTGTGAAGCGATTAAATTTCAAATATTCTCTTCCTTTTGCTGTTGCTTTTAAGAATATTAGGACAGATTATCTGCAAGCATAACTGATAAAAATCTACCAGCATAACTGGTAAAAATCTACCAGTATAAAAAGTACATAGTCTTCCAGAAATGACAATTACCTACAAAGAGAGTCAGACTTGCTCTGGTTCACTGGAGGAGGGGGGGATAAAGGCAGAGAAACATCAAGCTTGTTAAGGTTTTTCTGTAAAAAAACAATGAAATGCTTTTGCTTTTGCCCTTGTCCCCTCTGTGGAATTGTGCACTGTTCATGTACACCACTGAGGAAAAATATGTTAACATAAAAAGGGCTGGAGAATCACAAAGGAGAATTCTTTATGTAGCTTGTTTCCATATGAAAGTAGCAACATTTGTGCATAAATGGCTTGCAGCATTTTTTATGAATTGGGCCCTAAGTGCTCATGATTGTCCTTGGTATTCAGTTTTCAGTCATTAGGTAGCGTTGAAACAACAGGAGGAAAAAAAGGAAACATTTTGTACCTGTGGTACTCACTTGGACAACACAGTTTTAGTAAAATAGCTACACTCTTTTTCCTTTTTGTTATAAATTATGCAGGGACAAAATGATGTGTGAGTTGATGAAAAGGCAAATAATATATTTCTGAAACATTAATAGTCAGTGCCTTACTCCAGATAAGGGGGGGGAATTGTTACGCTGATTTTTCTATCTGATTTAAATTCACTTTCCCATCTTCACTAATCTGGCTGCTGCCTTGACAGAATCAGATTGTGTATGGAAAAGGAGATGATGCTTCCCTTATCTCCAGGTTAATAGTGCTTTACTTTCATTCCTCTGTCTCTCTTTCTCCCTCTTTCTTTCTGTCTTCCTTCCTTCTTTCCTTCCTTCCCCTCCTCCTTTCCTTCTTTTCCCCTAAGAACCTGAACCTAAATCAAAAAAGCTTGAATGAAGTAGAAGCCTTTTATTTAATATAACCCAAATAAGCATTATTAGTCATTCAGACACTTAATAATTAGTATCTAAGCTTAAATGAGACTAGAAAGCTTGTTTTTTTGTGAATATTTTGTGCATTTGAACTTTTCTGGTACGACTTTAATTTGCATTATGCGAGTTATAGACGTCAGGTGATTTTCAGTTTGAAAATGATGTATTTGATTCTCTTTCCCTCTATTCCTTTAATCATCCTGTTCTCCCTCACCCCTCTCCTTTCTGCTCTGCTAAAAGGAATATGGTGGAAGTAGAAAAAAATCACTGTAGTATTTCTAAGCCACAGGTGTTTGGTACTGCTGCAAGCCTGCGGGACCATTGCAGTTAATGTTTGAATTAAACATAATCTTTAGCATATTAAACATTAACGTCTTCAAAGAAGAGAGGTGTAGATCAGTTTGGTTGTTATACCAGTATGAATTTGTCTCTAATGGAAACACACAATCCTTGTAGAATTGTTAATATTGTAATATGTGGCATTTCTTTGGGGAATTTGCATCCAAGTACTGATAATGATAAGATGATTTTAACTTAGAGCATACAATGGGGTCATAGCAGGAGATAGCATCATTTGTTTGTGTATTTGTGTAGTAACCAAGTCTGCTTGAGGTTTTTGCATCTGGTAACTAAACTAGGGTCAGTGATCCCCCTACAATAAGAGGAACTTGTTAGAGATGAAGCTTATAAAACAACTGTTAACGTTTTTAGGATAAAAAAAAAAAAAAAAGCTCATGCGGACAGCTATTGCTAGCAGGCATAAGCATTGAAATAATCTTAAAACTCAAGTAGTTTATTCAGATAAACATTTTATGCCAGATTATAAATTTAATCCAAAGTTTAAAGATTCTAGTGGAAAAATATCAGTCAAAAACTGCTACATGTGTGCTCCCTGGCCCAGCATTGGCCTGTCTGGTAATGGGAAAAGTGAGCCTGACCACTAGGCAATGTAGTTTGCTTTGTAATCAGACTGAACAAAAGAAATCTGGTCCTGCATCTATCCATCCTCATGAGAGCATGAGCAAAGGGATGATATTTAAGTCTTTTTATTCTTTTGCTTTCCTTTCTTTCTTGGTCCAGACAATTTGCTAAGTCCATCAATAGAAGATCCTCCAGAGGGTTTGGGAGATGATCATGTGTAAAATGAGACAATCATCCCGGCTGTGCTTCCGGATCCAGTACGACAGCGTAGAGCGCACACGTTTCCACGCTCACCGTGGCCGGCTGCGGAGCCTCATGCCTGCCGCTGTTCCGTACAGCGTTATAAACCACCAGCCCATGTCTGGAGTTGTGCAGAGGAAACTGGCTTTATTTAGCCCTCTCTTGCTAACAAATCTGGTAATTAGCATGTTCTGAAACTTTGTGCCCGAGGATCCTGCTCTAAAATGGTTGCACGTTGAAAGGGAGGAGGAGGTGGCACGAAGCAAATGACAGACACAGCTGTAGATCAATGTGGTGATTGTATCAATTTCAGATTCTCTAGTAACAATAGGTGACTGATTGGACACCACTGACTTTATTGGGAAGGAGATGGGATATAATACACCTTCCAGTGCATTAGTTGTTTCTGCTGATTGGATGAAGGATAAATTTCACATGGAGGGCAGTTTGAGTCCCATCATTCTCACAATTACACTGAACACCAGCTAAAAGTGTCCTGTTGCTGCTGCACTTTACAGCAGCAAATTAGCAGGATTTTCCTAATGCGTTTCCTCACTGTAGTCTGTGCTGCATCATTCTTCAATAAACTGAGATCTGGGTCAAAACGTCTCACTGTTCTTAATTTCAATAATTCCATTTAAATGGTAATCACTTTCTCCGGAAAAGGACAATAGAAAGTATAAACAAAACAGTGGGACTTGTGGAAATGGAAAAAATAAGTTGAATGTTAAGATGCTTTTATTACACTAAATCTTGTTTTATTCTAATAGGCAGCAAAGTGAAGTATGTAGTGGAAATAGCCATAAAACAAATCATCACCCTCTTAATCCCACAACCCAACCCCCAACACACACACTCCCGATATGAATTTTAACCCTGTTAGACTCAGACCACCTCTCTTTGTTTAAGCCATCATCTTAACTCTGCGGAGAAAGTAATGCGTGAGACTTTCACTGTGGTATTGAAGTTCTGTAAAAGAAATAGGGAGGGAAGGGGTTCAGCAGGGGGGAACTCACAGCTTACTGGAGAAAGTGTTATTTGTCTTCCACAGGCTTAAAGCTTTGCGAGTTAGCCGTGCTGGCTCAAGGCCAGACTGCACGGTACCTTTTAGCGTCGCACCCGAAGACCCCGGCTTGTCAAGGTACTTTAGCATTTGTCTGATGTTCCCTTATGAGGAATACAAGCCAAATCAGGGTTTAATTATGTGATTAACTCAATTTATTTAACATTCTAAACAGACCATGTAAACAGAGCATGTAAATAAAGAGCGGAAGAGTTACTTTCAAGAGTAATTCAATATTTGTTAAATATTTTCTATATGGTTCATGAATTGTGTGGCCTCATGTATTTACCTTTTAATTGTTCAAGACTATTGGGATTCCAAAAACAAACAACTGAGAACTAATCTGATCTAAGCAGCTTTCCAAGGAACATTTTTATCATTTATCAAGCCCCCTTTGCTCTGTTAGACTTCACGGAATGACAAGGCTATTTTCAAGCCGTAAACCCCCATGCCCCATGCAGTTATGGCATGCAACCAAAGAAGTCTGGAGGAGAAAATGAAGTCATAATTAACAACAGCTGCTCACGCCTAGAATTTCCAAATAACATCCGAAGATTCATTTTATTTACATGCATACGTACATACATACATATGTATGTATATATATAAAATAAAATTTTCAAAATACCTAATCAACTGAGACGCTAATGATTTATGCGTAGGGTTAAAAAAGAAAGGGTCAGGCCAGTCTCCATCTTTGTTGTCCACGTCATGAAGGAACCTCTAAACAATCTGTTTGACATGGGCTTCACTGTTTGCTTGTTATGTTCAGTGACCAGAATCAAAGTAAAATGACAGTAATTTCCTTTACCCGCATATTGTTATTAGTTTGGTGCAAGGTTTTGTCATCAAAGCATACGGGAGTGTTCTGTCCTTTAGAGGCTAATATTAAAATATAGAATGGAATGATCATGTTTTATTGGCTTAGCCTTTCCCTGCACTGCTTATAAAAACAGACAGTGCTTTAAAATGTCTCACTAATGCTCATTTTCCTGAGGGTGGAGTTGACCTCAAGTAGTTTACAACTTGGCTGTTAGTTAAGACTAATTAACTTTGACTTTGTTGTTAGAATAGTCTAATCTGGAGTTTCATCTTAAATAAGTTGAAGAAATAGAGCATTCAAATAAAACAATGGAAACAGTGAGTGTTTATATGTTGCCTATATAAGGAGGTCTTTTCCTCTACAGTTTTCATCTCCATCTACTTAAAAATGCTTGTGGTTTCATGCACTTTTACAAATCTTTCTTTTTAAGCTGATCCAGAACTCTTCACCAGTGAAAATATTTCTCTGTAGTTATTTGAATGCCTTATCTGTTTGTTTTCAGTTCTTCTAAGTAAGCAACACAATTTCATTTTAAACTATCTTTTTTTTTTATTATTTATTTATTTATTTTTTATTTTTTGGTAAAATGGTACAGCTTAATGCCTCTAACCAAAAAGCTCTGTGCTAAGGGCTAAACTTGCAATACTTAATTTTTAATTGTATCATTAATCCTGAAGTACTCTCTCTATGGGGCCTTCCTTATAACGTTATCACTTAGTTTTATACATCTAAACATAGAAAGAATTAGTCATACTTTATTTATGGAAAACATTATTTTAATTTAAGGTAGAAGAATGGAGAATTTCATGCTAAAATTACAGAAGTGACCTTATCATACCACTTTTATAGAGAAATAATTTGCATTAGACAGTAACTTTTGAGTAAACAAGTGTCTTTAATACAAACTCAGTCTACATTATTTTTGCCATAATAGCCATGAAAGTGGTCTTAATGTAATGTTCAGCTTTAATATATCAATTAGATCAATACATTAAGCATTACTTTAACTTACATGAAAGTTAAATAATTCAGTTTTAAAGAAATAATGGCAATAAATTCTAAATTGTTCTCTTTAAAAGTTGTTTTATTTTGTATTTGCATCTTTACAGTTAACATTATGTGAAAAACAATTTAGGAACTTAGAATCATGACATTAGTATTTTTTTTTCCAGTGGAATCAAAAAAGCAAAAAAGGGAACTTCTAAAGTTTTGTCTTTACATTCACATCCCACAAAGACGTCTGGGCATACTGACTACCATAATAAAGTACAAACACTGCACTCAGCAATGTTGAGGCTGTCATTTATAATGACGCATTCTATTAAGATAGAACTAAATAGTACCAAAATATTATTAAAACAATTTTATCACAGTGTTCTTATGAAAACTTGGGCTAAATCCACACACTGGAGGGATGAGAAGTGAAGAGAGCTGTTTCAGCATGCCCTTCCTCAAATCTTCCTCACTGAATGAAAAAATGTTTGTAAGCTTTACTGTCTGTCCAACACTACCACTGTATTCACAAAGCAATGGAGTAGTCAACTCTAATTTCAGCCTCAGAGAGGCCTGATCAACGCCCTCAACCTTGTTGATTTCTGTCTAAGCCTTATATTAAATATTTTCTGTTTGAGGGATCTTAAATAAAGGACATGGTGCCTTTCCTTGCAATCAGGAGTTTTGATCGTTAATACAAGCAAATCAAAGATTTAAGAGTTTGACATTGATGGGTACTCCACCTCTTCCAGAGCAAAAACTCGGAAGCTAGAAGCCCTAAGGAAGTATGGCAGTTTCATACAACAAACTCTCCCCCATATGAACAGTGATGCTCAAAAACCTTCTTTCTTGCCATCTCCTGAAGTTAGTCTATACCTACTCAGTTGAGATTAAACACCTACTTTAACATCTGTATGCATACTCGTGAAATAGGGGCATACCTCTTCTGACTCCAGAGAGAAGAGCTCAAGGGTAATACCAGCAGTGGTGAGAGGGATGGAAAAACAGGCAAACACACTCACGTCATGGCTGCTATTCAGCTGTTAATGAGGAGAGGCTGCTGAAGGAGCGTGTCTGGAGAAGGAGGGCCTTGCTGTGGCCCCTCTTTGCATCACCCTGGGTTGTTTTGATGCTGCAGCATTCGCTGGCATTACCACAATGCAGCTCATAGCGGTGGTGAGTCACTGAGTGGCTTTTGCCCTCAGCCTAACTACGATGAGCTATCTGTTTTGTGTGCTGACTCTTTGAAACAAGCAGACTTAAGTGAGTTTCATTTTGCTGTGCGGACTCAGATAAGAGTGCTTTGGCTTAGCCTCTCCTACCAAGAGGAAAATCACTCTGATTCATCTGCCAAATATCAAATAAATCCTAAGATTTGTATCTGTGGCTTATATGGGATTTTGGTATAGCTGACAAGATGCTTGCTGCTGCTATTGCATATATCTGAATTATTATTATTTCTTTCCCCAGAAGGACATCTCATGCAACGTTTTTAATCAATGCATGCTATGGCTTAATGTCTTTGCCTACTTGGTGGGTGACATGTAGATGTGTTTAAGTTGATCTAATTTAACACTCTTGTGGTTCAGTTTTTCACTTTGTCTTATTTTCTGCCATTGGTTTTTCTTGACAGAGTGCCTGCAGGAAATATTTTCCTGTTGCATGCATTTTGACATCCCTAGCGATCTGTTATACTAACTGTTAGCAGCTGGTACCACTCATGATTTATTTTGTTTTTTTTTTTTCTTTCCTCTTATCTGTGTTCCTCAGGTAGTCTTTTCTGCTTGTAGCACACTTCATGATCAGGCCTTTAGTAAGAGAAGGTGCGATGTCAAATCTCCAAGGCCAAAGTCTTTTCATTTAAACTATCTAAAGCTCTATAGATCTGTAGAATTCTAAAGAGTATTTTTTTTCCCCCTGAAGTGGAACAGAGCAGAACTTATTTTGCAGCAAATACAATAAGAAGGGGTATTCCGCAGGAAGGTAGTTTCTCACTGTGCTCTGTCAGCCTCCTATTTAAATAGTTTGTTATAACGGTGTTTTATAGAAAGCCTCTAACATACTTATTAGGGAGGACATGTAGGCTTGACAAAGAGCGAATACTGTGGTTGTTCCAGTTGTTTAAAAGTGTTCAGTGTCAGCATGTTTCCCATCCAAATGCATGGAGATAAGCATCCCTTACCAAAATTCAGTGAGAGTATCTTGGGCATTTCTAGTGCAGGTATTGCAAGCGTTAAAATAAGTGTTACAGCATTCAAGGAAATAGATTCAGGAAATGTACCTGAGTGTCAAATAAGGGACTTAAACATTGCAAAAGGTCAGTCCATAAAGCTCATGCAGTGAGAGACCTGACTATAGCTTGCTGACAGGAAATTCTATGGCATTGCACTAGATCATAAGCATGTGATTCCTTGCACTTGAGATTCCTTTTTCTTCTTTTGTTTAAAAGAGGAAAGTAGTGTTGTTAAGGAACTTAGGCTTTTAATGGATATTTAGGTGCTCTGGCCTAGATTCCCACTGCAGAATGACATGTGTGAGTTATTTTCTTGTACCTGGGCATTTCAGTCTGCCTCGGTTCAGGAACCAAAATTCCTGGTCTTCATGTCACCATTTTAACCATTGAAGTTGCTTCATCTTTCTAAATACTATATTTTGCTTTTCAAAAGCAAACTCCAAGCAGGAGATGCATTGCAGAGAAGGAACTGGAGCCATTTGCATATGGCTAATCATGTAGAAGGGGTATAGAAGAAGAATTGCAGAATTCTATTTACTAAATTTACCTTCAGGTTTGCTGAATAGACTAAAGCAATTTCTGCAACCATGCTAACTTTCTGCTGAATATATGAAAAGGCCTGCTCCTGGGTCCTGAATGAAAGTCAGAGAAATGAAACATACTGTCTGCCAAGAGCAGAGACTTCTGCTTTTCAGCCTACTACTCTAATGTGGTCAATTGCCAATCAACCACCAGATTTTGTTTATTGTTTTAGCACTGTTATTTTAACAAAACAGTCATAACAGAAATAATTGAGACACTTGACAGAAGTGAAGAAATTTTTTAGTGACCAACTGCCAAAATACTCTTGCACAGTAGGGCATAAATCTCTTCCAAAATCTTAACTTTTTACTGAACTCTTGATAGTTCACAGCAAAACTCCTAGGGAGTCTTATCCTAGTAGCTTCGTAGAATACAGTGTCTGAAGAGAATAGTTCTGTATCACCTGCAATAAAAATCAAAGTACTAGCAGTTTTGGTTGTTTTGCAAGACACTATGCTGACTGTGAAGTAAGTATTGCATTGTGGGGTTTTTAATTTTTTTTTTTCTTTTCCAGTTTGGCTTTGTAAAATAATAATTTATAAATGAAAATTTGCAATATTTTTCTCTTAATGCATAAAACATGAAGCAGCTCCCAGTTTATGTATTCTAAATTATATATTATTTACTACTGAACTGATAAAAAAAATAGAATATAACCCTGTTCATGAACTTGTAAATGAAGTTGCCATTAAACTTAATATCCCCAAACTGCAGTTAGTGTCCTTAATGGAAACAATAGATTACTGTGATTACAATAAAGAGGGAATAATATAAAGAAATCCACTATCTTAAGGATACAGCTACCTTTAAGACAATTCTTTTTAAGTAGTCTTGCATCTACTACCTGACAGATAGGAAGACTTGATAGTCTACCTGTTCTCTGCTTTTGCGATTAGTTCTTCTCATCCGACAGTACAACAGGCATATTACAGACAGAACACAGGAACATTGGTTTTGCTTAGCCAGGAAAGAACCATGACAGATCTTCCAAGCATTTATTGCAAAACCTAAGCCTGTAAGAGGATATACACAAAAATATCGCTAATTAGCAGTGGGGCAAAGAGGCAGAATCCATCCTTCTCCTCCTTACCTTCCTACCCATGAGAAGACAAAAATCACACCCAGGCATGCAGGTTACAGTCTAGTCAACACCACAGCCACAAAGGCTGGTTGGTTTCCACACGATGAAAATGAGTTTAATTCCTCATTGGTGTAAATGTAGCTGAAAGTTGAAAATGGCCCTCAGGCACAGCATGAGCCCCTTGCGTTGTATGATTTTTGTTACAGCCCAGCATGCGAGGGTACAGCCACACGGACTACTATTCCCGAGGCCTTCGTGCGAATGAGATGCATATTTCTTGAGCCTGCTCCGCTGAGCAAATTTTTAAATAAATAAATACTGTATGTGCCCAGCATGCTTTGTGTGGACAAGTTTATTGATTCATTGTTTGGGAAAACACGCTAAGGGTGGGTAAGAGAAACAGCCTTGAGATCACCGTGGCAGACCAGGAACGGGAAGGAAAACCATCTGAGGGCTGCCATCCCCGCCGGTGTATTTGATGCTGAACTTTATAATCTCTTCAGAGGGAGAACAGGACTGGGCTTTTAACTCAGAAATAAATATTTGTGAGGGGAAATTAGTCTACTCCGGGGCTGTGGAGTTTTCCCTTCACTGTATTTGTAGATAGTCTAGCTCTCGCGCTGTGAAAAACTGGAAAGGTAGAAAGAGAACCCAAACGGGGGCATGGGGAAAATCTTGCTGCCTGTAACACTAAAGGATTAAACACTGATCACCGTGGACCCAGAGAGGTTTTAAAACTAACCAAGTTTTAGGATTTGCCGGTACGTACAGAACAGATTCACGGTGACGGCGAGTGATTTGGGGGGCTCTGCGCCAAGCGGCTGGTTGCTGTCGCGCGGTCGACGTGGCGATACGTCACCGAGCACAGCAGCATCGCAGGACGGCAGTCGCAGTTACTCACGAAATATCTACAAAGCATCTCTGCACAAACTTACTCATTGTTACTGTTTGGATTCTTACAATAATAACAAACTACTGTAGACACTAATTTAATTTGCTCCACGTAGAGAATTTTTTGCATATTTTTAACATACTTAGATCTTACTGGTACTGACTTGAAGACTAGAGAGAACTTCAAATTTAAATGTGTTGCAATGTATTTGTATAATATATATATATATTTCTTGTTTATTGTGAAGGTGCAAGGAATTCATGTAATCAAGGGTTTTTTTTAATATATAGTTAAGGATAGCTGTTACAAGATCAGCGCAATAAAAGTTGCTGTAGGGTACTGTGTCTCAAGCAAGCTGAAAGCTATTGTTTGACCTTCCTTTTACAGAAACCTTGAAAAGTAAAAAATGCCACGGAAGTAGCCTTGTACCACTCTGAAAATGAACCCTCAGGCCTTCAGGCTCAGGCTTTCACCTATCAAAGGTAGAATTTCAGTTCTTCCAGCTGTTAGAAAAGGGCCTGTGTACAACAGCCTGCTTATTCTAAGTGTTTGTTTCTGTACCTACCGGAGAAATGAATTCTTTTTTCACTTGGAAAGCTGAGTCAGCGCTATAAATTGGCCAACAGCCTCCTTTAAAACAAATGAACAAAAAATTATTTGGAAGATTAAATTTAGCTTGAATCTTGATTCCTGTTAGAATCAGGGACAAATGGACCAACATCTTCAGTATGATTAGGAAATGGAGCTGTGTGTATTAAGATTTAACTTACCATGCATCTAAATTATATGCAACTAAGCAGTTTTAAAAAACATACAAACAAGCAAATACTGTGTCTAGAATATTGCCAAAGGTTCTCTTATCACAGCAGTCTTTGGAAGAAATTAAATCCTGCATTTTTAATGTATTTCATTTTTTTACCATACCATTTTTCTACTCAGAGTGAGGGAGAATTGGCTTTGTATTGTACAAAATTATTTTTTTTTCTTTGGAAATGAGAGGTTGGGGCTTGGATTTTTCTTTACAAGGAGAAGGTATAACCTCCCTAACACTTGTACCTCCTAAATCAGATCGTTTTTGTCTGCTCCTCTACTGCATATGGAATGTAAAAGCCTCCAGTGAGTCATCTAATCCACATTAGATATTTACCTAGCTTGGTATAAGGAAGCAACAGGTACTGCTAGACACACTATGTGCTCGGAGGTCAGCACAAGATCCTTCCTTCTGGGGGTACCTGGGTGGCCCTAATAGCACAGCTGAGCTCGGAGTGCCCAGCAAGGGCAGCAGGAGTTCAGCGAGAGGAATCTCCTCCCTGCTCAGAGTACTTCAGCAGGGCAGGAGGCATTCAAAGGAAACCAGTGTCGCTGCCCTCTCCCCTACCCCTCTGCTTTGAAGTAAGGTGCTGTAGTTGCATGTATGGGAGCTGCACAACTAGAAGTAAAACAGCGAGAACATTCGTGCTGCATTAATGGTTCTCTGGGAGCACTGGTGCATTACATATAGCTTATATCTCTTCTTAGCCGTATACTTTCTGTGCTTTGTTGCTGCATTGGTGTGACCAGATGAAGGCACAGTGTATTGGTGAAGAAGTGTGTTGGTGGTGCTAACATGGGGGGAGATAGACTATGGCTGTCTCTGCCCTGATGGTTAATCCACATTTAAGGTTCTGTTTATATCACTACTCAAAATCTATCTACCTGTATCAACTTATATTTCCATTTTGCTTATTTTTTTTCTCCCCTCACCCCATCCTCTTAACTTCTCTCTTTGGTGCACTGCACTGTGTTTTTATTATTGTCAAGCTTTTTAAAAAATAAAATAACAGAAATATGCTACATTCTGCACTTATATTGTTTATAAAGTTTTTTAAATGATAGTCTATATTTTGTTTTCCTCTTCACAGTAGTTCTGTAGACAGTAGTATTTGCAGTAGCACACTACAGCTTACATATACAGCCATGACTTGTTAAGATCGTACTGATCTCTGCAGGAATTTCAAGAAAGTGCCTCTCTAGAACTTTTACTATTAAAAAATTAGTTGCTATTAACCATTAGTTACTTTTACTATTACAAAAATTATTTAATGGGGGAGGGATTTAAGTCATACAGAAGTTAAAATCTTAATATGCTTAAATGATATATGTCTGTCAGTAGAATATTGACTGGCAGACTAATATAAACCTAGCATGTTGACTAAACTACTTTTTTAATATACAAATATGTTAGTGCACATACCTGTATATGTACAGCATACAAAATTTCTGTGTATGAGTTTACACTTAGAAAATATGCATGTGCTGAAACAGGTAGGGTCCTAACATATCTGAAAGCAGTCTCTGCTGCTAATAGCTTTAAAAATAAACTTTCCAAGGATTAAACTTTCCAAAAGGCTTTTTGTTCTTCTCTAACAGTGAAGAAAGGGCAGTTTGAGGGCCCTCTTTCATAAGCAGAAACCTAGGATTATGGGAGCCATATGCTTTAATTTCTTCTCATGATATTATTTGGACTCATCCTAGGGTTTTGTGATGGAAATGTGTTAAGATTACATGAGTACTCTTCACATAAAATAGTTATAAGTACCAAAGCAGTAGCTGTGCTACTTCTGGAATGTTTCCATTTTCTGTAGTAAACCCATTTGGTGTAGAGATTTTGTTTTTGAATCTTCTGAGTTTTGTTTCTGGATATGCAGTTCTTCAGGAGGGATAAAGGTGTTGTATTATGATTAAAAGGGGTTTTTTTGTTTGTTTTATGTATTTTTTTTCTCCCAAATGAAGAATTTGCAAGGTTTTCTCCAGATTGCTGAACCTGGGATTTGTGAAAGGTATAAGAGAATCCAGAGTATTCAAATTTAACCAGTAAGAAGCCAGAAACTTATTAGATAAAATGTTATGGGTGAACAGCTACGCAGATATATAATGGTTTAAGTGCAGAGAGTAGTGGTTAATGGGTTGTGCTCTACCTGGAAATTAATAACAAATGGAGTACAGCAAGGGTCTATCCATGGACCTGTTCTGCTGAACATCTTTACCAACAGCCTGGAGAAAGCAAGGGAGTATTCATTCCTTAGGTTTGCTGGTGATATCAGACTCCGGGTGGCAGGGACAGGACGAATGGACCTACTCAAAAGCAGAGCTTCCATCCAGAGGGACCAGGGCAGGCTGGAGGAATGGGCCTTATGTGGTTCATTCTGGACCAGTGCCAAGCCTCATCCCTGGGATGCCCCTGGCAGCAATCCAGACTGGACAGGGACAGGGACTGCCACAGAGCAGCTCTGTGGAAATTCCCTGGGGTCCTGAGGGACAGAGGCACAGGAGCTAGTTGGAGACCCCGACAGCCATAAAGGCCAACAGCATCCTAGGCTGTATGAGCAGGGACACAGCCAGGAGAGGGAGGGAAGTGAGTGTCCCACCCAACCCAGCACTTTTTAGGCCAACTGAGATACTTCAACTTCCAGTTTGGGGGTGCTCAGTACAAGACAGACTCTGCCAGACTGGAGCAAGTCCATCAGAGGGCCATCAGGACGCTCAGGGCTGAAGCACCTGCACAGAATCACAGAATGGTTGAGGTTGGAAGGGACCTCTCAAGATCATCTAGTCCAATCCCACTGCTCAAGCAGTGTCACCTAGAGCGTGTTAGACAGGGTTGCATCTAGTTGGGCTTTGAATATCTGCAGAGAAGGAATCTCCACACCCTCTCTGGGCAACCTGTTCTAGTCCTGCTCTAGTGCTCACAGCCCCTCAGTCCCTTATGTCTGTGTGCCCTGCTGTGCAAGGAGAGGCTTAGGGACCAGGGCTCCTTCAATCTGGAGAAAGAAGGGTTTTGGGGGACCTCAACGCAGCCTTTTCATACCTACAAGGAGCTCACTGAGAAGATGGAGCCAAACTGTGTGCAACAGTAGATGGCAGCAGGACAAGAGACAATGGGAATCAGCTGAAATCAGAGAGGTTCAGACGGGATATAAGGGAAGCCTTTCATTTTGTCAGCAAAGCAGGTTGCCCAGAGAGGATGTGCAGTCTCGATCACTGGAGGTTTTCAAGATCAGCCAGATCAAGCCCTGAGCCGCATGGTCCAATCTCTTGGCTGATGCTGCTTTGAGCAGGATGTTGAACTAGAGACCTCCCAACCTGAATTATTCCATGTAACAATAATAGTAGTAAGAGACCTTCCTCTTCCCACAGAGAGCTGTGGTGTAAGGATTGAGGCAGAAGAAACTGTTTAACATGGTATTTTCCACAATTTGTTAAGTCAGCTTTCTCATCAGCCATTTCTCTGAACACAGGTGAAGTGAGCACTTTGATGTATAAGCTTCTGGCTCCCCTTGCATTTCAAAGCATCATTGCTATGGAGCAATATAATTGGATGATGGGCTGAAGGTTGTTGAATGACTAAAATTTGCACTGAATATATATAAATAATACAGAATACTAAAAAGTCAGCACCATGAGAATTTGCATGCATATCAGACTGGTGTGAAAGAATAACACTTGGGGACAAACAAAATAGGAATTCAGTATTTACCTTTAAAGGCTAGTTTATTACTTGAAAATACATTTTTATTTTAAATAGAAAAATTATGGTACATTCAAACTATGTATTTATGTACATTAAACCACAGTGTTCCACCCAGCTGAGGTACTCTGTAATATCCTATGAAGAGAATGTGACAAGCATTAAAGTAACTGAATAAAGTATTTTGTGATATGTTATTTTGTTCTCTTTCTTTCAGAAATTCACTGTAGATTACTCACAAATCATATTCTGTTGCATTTCACTCAGTATCCTGGGTACCCAGTGCCCTAAAGTTTGTAAAAGATCTATAGACTCTAAAGTAATGAACAATTCTCCTGAGGTGCTGAGTACCCACAACTCATGTTGAAGCCATAGTTTTGTTCCTTCAAGTCACCCTGCAAGAAACAGTCTGTGTCAAACACTAATATCTTCTTATATCTCTTTTCTTTTCTGTGTGTGTGATGGTTTTTAAGCATTTGAATTCAGTGCTACTTCCTGCAGAGATGCTATCTAAAAAGAGATTTTAAAGTTGAAAGATTAGATCACAGTGAAAATATTTTTGTATTTCCTTAATTTCCCTCCAGAAAATGACAGCACAATGCACAGATATAGTTGGTGTCTGAGGTAAGGGAAGAAAAATCAAAAAGCAGTTGATTCAGTGTTTATCATCTTAACACTTTTCTAGTTGAAATAACAAAAGCTTTTTTTTTCCTTCAAAAGACCAGTATTTAAAGGGTGTTGATTTATGTAAATCAATAATTTATCAACATGTTCTTTCTCCACTGCCAACCAGATGCTTCTAGCTTTGCGCTGCCAGACGATGTCAGCTGCAAAGCATAATGGCCTTGTGCTTCATGTAGAAATAAGTACATAAATATTTAAAAAATCCTGCTACAGGAAGTGAGGGGGAGTCAGGGTGGGGGTGAGAGATTTTGCTGGTTTACTGTGAGAGTAATGCAGGTCTACATATTTTATGGGCTAGTTTTATCAGAAGAGGAGGCAGGGACATTTCAGTCTGATTTTTATCTCCTAACAAGACTGACAGACCCAAGTCTTTTCATGGCAATTTGTTGAAGACATCTGGTGAAGCTTTCTAGGGATGAACACACAGCAGAGTGTTCCTCTGGTATCAGTTGGCATGGCAACTAGCAAAAGACTATTCAACATCCATAGGTTTCAAAAAGGTACAAGCGTAGTTGAAAATCCATTTGGGCTCCTATCTGGAAAATTCTTTTTGAAAATGCACTAAATCTTTTTTCTTTCCCCCCCCCCCCTTTTTTTTCAGGGAACTAGGCTCAACCAGTAAGTACAATTGTGGTGCCTTCTGTCTCAAATAATTTCCAAAGCACAGTATTAATGATTCCAGGAAGCAGAGGCCTGAGATGATGGACAGTATTACTGGCACTGTACAAAACAGAATATTACCAGAAGGCTGGTAAAGACTGCTGAAGCCTGGGGATAGTGCAGGGAAAGATGAGATGAGACAGAGGGGGAGGGAAAAATGCTGTTATCAAAGTTTAATACAGTAATTATCATGAGTCACCACAGGCAAATGACTAATTATGCTTCATCATTATATATTATTAAGTAATACAAAGTTTATTCTATACAAGGCAAATCCTGTCCTCCCACTCCACTCCCTGCTTGGCAAGGTCATATTACTTGAACACACCTAGCAGCTAAACATAAAGTTTGTTTATTTAAAAAGACTGACGTAGGAAAAACATCTTGAAAAGTGGAGTTCACACCTTTTGCATAAAAAAACAAGCAAATTGTCTTTGACAGATAACTTTGGAGAATATAAGGAAAGAATTTATCACCATGGGTGTTGTCCTCCTGTAGTTATTACTCCAATCTCTGAAATGTAGCAGAGATTCTTGTTGCTGTGCAATGTCGCGGCAGGATAATGCATTTTGGGAACAGATTTGGCTATTCGCTCCCTTGATTTGGAGTTTACTTTCCTTTCGGCCACCTGACCCTCCGCAAATATGATGGTGTAACGGTTGTACCAACTCTGTACTGCTACCTTCTATTTTTAAAATGTTTTATATAAAGAGTTCAAAGTGATTAACTGGGAGGACATTGTAGCTGAAGCTCTGCTGAAGCTGTAACCAGAGAATCATATAGAAGGCAAATGTGGATCATCTCAAAGTGCTAACCTGGTTATGCAAATGTGGTATTCTTATATTTCTTCCATGCTGCTGTACACAAAATGGGAGCAGAGACAATTAAGCAGTCTCAGTCTGGGACAGAGAAACCTCTGTCTATTCACTTTGCAGCTATTCCTGCAGAACTACAGGGAAGGAGAGGCTTCTGGAATACGTACTAGGTGTGGATTATGCCCTCTTTGAGCAAGACAAGTACAGTGATGCGTCTCTAAAATCCAGGCTAATCACACTGATGAGGGCTGTTGATTTCAGCGTACTTGGGGCCATGCCCTAAATAAGACAGGAATTACTATAGGAGTCTCTGTGTGTGCACATGCATTTATGTTTGCTTTTTCTGCAAGCCTGTGCTTTTATACGTACAAAACCTTTGTTACCGAATTATACAGAATAGTCAGAAAGTTATTAGTGTGGTATACTTTCTACTTGAGTATGAACTTAAAAAATATAAAAAATGGAATACTTGAGTCTGTGTTAAAATGCTAAGTTTGACGATATCATTTCCCCTTTACCTGGACCTCCTTAGGAAACCAGATGTAAACCTTAACAAGGGTTATCCGGGTTAAATACAATTGCAATAAACTGTACAGAAATGGGTAACCTGGCTCTAATTAAAGTTAAAACTTTTTCCTCTTCCTCCACCCCCAAAAACATTGCCTGTGATCTTTTCAAATTTATAGCAGGGAATAAAAGAGAATTACTGCCCAAACTATTCTTCCTCACCCCCAAATTATGAATATATGCTCTTCTTGGCTGTGATAAAGTGACAAATGTGGATGCACTTATGTGTTACCCAAAAACTTACAGTTGCAGCATAAAGTTCATTATTCTTATCCATTAAGAAAGTGGCAATTGCTATCACAATATTGTTATTCCATTAGTTAATATGGATTATTTTAATGTCTGGCTGGAGAAGGTTCTCACTGATTTCCAGTGTTTCACCTCACATTTTAGGATCTATGTAGGTACAGAAGAGCTAAATTTGGCTTTACTTATTGAATGAGTTCTCTAGCAATATGTGTTCACGAAGGTGGCAGGAATGGTTCTTTTGATTATTTCTCACTTGGGTTGACTTAGTACAAGATCATATACATATGAATGGAATAGGCAAGGGCTGGTGCCACTCTGATGTCCCCTTGACATATATTTTGGAAGCAAAGGATCGTCTGCTTCTAGTACTACTTGGATCAGGCTATAGAACACCTTATTTCTGGATGGGGTAGAGGCTGGTATAGACGTATCCACTGACCATAGAACCTGTGATCCTCTGTTCTTCTGGGGAGTGTGTGTTTTTAATTCAGTAAATAGATACCTGCTTGCATCTAGTATTTAGTTATTTTTAAGGTGAAATACTTAGCAAACTATCTGTACACATACTAAGCTCAGTATGGATGAAGCTAACCTGTCAAGATTCAGAAGAAGAAATGACAATAACTTAACTATTTAGTCACTTTGTTAGGGGAATGATTGCAGAGCTCAGAGAGGTTTCTTCTACTTTATTTGGGGAAGTAAAATTTCTATTAGGCAGCAATGATTCTTAGTCTTGAATTGGTCCTCTCTGTGCTGTAGTAATTCCAGGAAATGGCTAGATGGTGATCTAAAGTGAATCAGATTAGGAACAGATTTATCATCTTTGGTCCCGTTAGCATGTATCAGCATAAATTTCTTATCAAGGCAATTTCAGGAGAAAATACCTTCACAGAATCACAGAGTAGCTGGGGTTCAGAAAGACCTCTGGAGATCTTTCTGTGGCTCAAGCAAGGTCAGCTAGAGCAGGCTGCCAGCAACAAGTCCAGTCAGGTTTGGAATATCTCCAAGGATGGAGACTCCACAGCCTCTCTGGTCAACCTGTTCAATGTTCAACCACCCTCACATTAAAGAAGTGTTCTCTTATGTTCAAGCAGAATTTCCTATGTTTGAGTTTGTATCCATTGCCTCTCCTCCCATCACCGGGCACCACCGAGAAGAGTCTGGCCTCGTCCTCTTTACTCCCTCACAGCAGGTATTTATATGCTCCTCCCTCAGCCTTCTCTCCTCCAGGCACTCTCAGCCTTGCCTTGTATGAGAAATGCTCCAGTCTTAGTAATCTCTGAGGCAGTAAATCTATGTCTGTCTTATACTAGAGATCCCAGAACTGGACACAGGACTCCAGCTGTGGCCTCACCTTTCCTACCATGTATCTGCTCTATTTGTTGGTTGAATCAATTTACACTTTGTGAGATGTTATGTTCTGAAGAAACAAGCACCTTACTCTGGCTTGGAGCATCAGCACTGATGCTAGTCCACAGGCTTCTGGCTCGACTGATATGTAGCCAGCTCATCTACCAGAAACCACATTACAGTCCTTAAAAGTAAATCATCTGTTCAGTTACAATTTGCATTTTGATTGCACCATATCCTCTATGTGCAAATGATATCAGTAAGTTGTTATAAGTGCAGGTGCAATGAGTTAGCTGGGCCAAACTGAAATCCATGCTAACCTCCCAAATACTGGCTCTTTGGGAAGGCCTAAACAAAAAAATAAAGGACATCATAGGATCATCTAGTTCCATGTGGGATTTGAAGATTAAATTTCGTTCTGCCTTTTTGTTGCTCTACAACATCAAATTGTTGAATACACTTCAGAATGTGATCGTAGTTTTATTTTCTCTACTTAACAGTGTACATTTAAATGTTAAATTAAACTTTGAGGCAAGTTTTCTTTCAAGACTGAAACTCATTAGTTGGATCCACTAGGTGGAAAAATAAACATAGTATTAAAAATCTAAACATGAGAAGATGGGACCTCCCTATCTGAATTAGTCCTAGTGTGTGTGGCTAGAAATCTTCACTACTAATACATGCAAGTAGATTCCCCTATCATGGAATCTCTTTCTTCTAGAAGCACTAAACACCACAAAGAACAAGTCCTTCAGATTTGAAGTATTGAAAATACTGTTCAGTACGAAGTATTGAATATTGAAAATATTGATCAATATTTTAAAATTACACAGCCTTAATAAATTGCCCATAGGGTGTTGCTTATCTGTATCTTAGTTTTCCCAACTGTAAGTAAGGCTGTTTTACCTCTAAGGAAATAGCAGAATGGTTGTTTTTGAATTATTTAAATATTGCTGATTTGATAAACTCTTTACAGAAACATTAACATTATATATAATCTTTGGACATCTTTATTAATTTTAATTGGCTGCTGATTAACTACATAACTAACTAGCCTTCAACCTAATGTGTACAGATTACTTGAAATAAATTGTATTTGCAGAAGCCACATTATCTAATCATGTGTGATTTAGGGAAATGATTTAGAAGAGCATGCAGACTTAAACAAAAATGACTCCCTAAAAAAAACCCCTTTCACTACAGATGGTGATTTTCAACCAATAGCAGGATGAAGCTGTGATTTTATTTTACAACAAAATGAATACTTTGAAGGTTAAAGAAAAGTGAATGGTATAACTCACACTAGTGAATTCCTCACAACTTACTCCCCCAGATGCAACTGCTCTCCATTTTAAACCCAGATTTCATTTTTAATTAATACATATCAAGCTGTCTTTAACCTGTTCTCAAAACAGTACTCCCATTCACACTTTAAACTTCAGTTATCCTTTAATAAAAATAAGCTGTGTTAAGATCTCAGTCAGTCACATACACCTATTGTTTTCTGTTCTGAATCAGAAAAGTGCGCTATACAATAAATCTTTCTTCACTCTGACCCTTTGTAAGTTTTTAACTGAGACGCTTAGGACTGATGGACTGAAAGTACTCTGATCACTTAAGCTATATTGCAGCCCTTAGGCTTACAACCGGACCTGGCATCAGAAACAAACAAGGTAAAATTTTGCCCGAGAGCCTGATAGCTTATAGGTAGCTAGATTTGTGTGGAAATCAGGAAGAGCTAAAGGCCCTGCTACCTCAGTGGATTTGGTTCTAAATTTAGGTACAATAAAGGACTTGGATCTCTAAAGCGGAACTTAAATAGCTAAATTTAAACTTGCAAACTGAAAATATTCTCACTCTTTGTAATCATAGAAGTGGTTAAACTCGTTCAATATCTTTTTGATGTTTAATTGGTGATTCTGGCTCAGAACTGTCACCAGCAACTCAGTACCCGTGTCCTGACTGGTATATATTAAGTAGGTCTTTTTCAGACTAGTTTTCATGTAAATAAGACACATTTGCACCAATGAAGATTTCAGTGACATGAGCTAATCAGCTTATAGTAACGAAAAACACTTACTCAGCGCTGCCTCAAGAATTTCTGCATGATGCCCTGTTTTGATATATAGGCATGTCTCTCAGGAAGCTGCTAAGTCAAACAAGGAGGTATCGGAAATATTTAGAAACCTGGAATTTAAGCAGTAGCTGAGAAGAAGTTCTGCACTAGTTTAGGCTTAAAGCTCGCAGCTTCACTGAAGGGCTGTGTAGGTACACAGATCCTTTAACAGATCTTCAGTGTGGAAAGGTAGTCAAAATCAGGACATTATGAGGATACAATTATTCCTGTCATTACTATTACTATTAGTAGTAGGGTTTGCCTAAGTATGCAAATATGCTGTGTTTTATATACAGTGCCACTTGATTTAAAGCAATTGCTTTTAATTTATACAAATTCTTGAGAGCTATTACGTATTACTATGATATATTATAATATTATGTCCTTGAAATTATATATTCTTCCCTAGCTTTCTCATCAGTAGCATTTCACTCTTTTTGACACTCAGTATTTAAAAGATACCCTCAAAGTACTTGAGTTTGGGAAAGCAATGGAAAAAATAGACAAATTCACACTAAGAGTCAGTACTGAAAGCTAAAAATACACTGTGTGCTAATGCTTGTACCACTGTTGGCTAAATAAAGGAATTTTGTGTGCGGTAAAAGGCATGAGAGTAGACTACATACTATTGCCATCTATAATTATAAATATATAATATTTTATCATTAGAAAATATAGTGAAGCTAATCTACTGCCTGATTTTAGGTGTTTGAGGTTGTTATTTAAGCCATGCGTTGTGGCTCTCGGTTTGGATTTTGATGCCTACTTTGGCAGTGAAGTTCCAGTGTGATGAGTAACTCAGATACAGTGCCAAGGGCTGCCAGAGACCAAAGGACATTGATGAGGTTGTTAAAGATGGTGTAGATTACTCCCTAAATTAAATAAGTATGTGAACTAAGTTTTCAGTGGAGGTAATGATATTTAGCATAGAGGCAGATAAGATTAAGGAAAGTTTGGGAAATAGAAATTGCTTCATCTATATCAAAGCTTTTAAATTTTACCTTCCCTTCAGTATTGACAGTCTCTGTGTTAGAAGCCTGAAAGATTTGGCATTGTGGATTCACCAACTGAAAGTGTTCAGTAAGTATGTTAATCCCAAAATGATACTTTATAGCAGAGAACAGTAAACATCATGTTTATGAATAAAAATTAATTTAGGTAAAGCTTTGTAGCTTTATAGCCTGACCTCAATAATATGCAAAGCTGGGGTGGAGGGCAGGATGGGACAATAAGAATAAATGTAGGGAGATAAATGGAAAATGGGATGAAATGCAAAACATCTTTGTCAAAGGTAGATCATGTCAAATTAACCCTGCCATCCTGGGTTTTAAATGGCAGTTGACAGAGGAAATGTGTTCTGTGAAGTCAGTCTAGATTTCACTAAAGCATTTGATAGGGTGCCACATGGGAAATTACCAATTGAATTTGATAATGTGGGGCTAGTACAAGAACTTTTAAAGTGGATAAGAATGAGCTAAGTGGGAGGTGATAATGGATTATGCTGCAAAGGGAATTACTAGCTTGGTGAAAAGTAATTCCATGAATAACCTAATGACCCATTTGGATACCAGTCTTATTAAATACTTCGTTCGATGCCATGGGCAAAACCAGAGCACTAATGATGTTTTCTGGCAGGAATTTTACAGACTTCATCACTACAGGACTGGACTGGACTATCCTACAGGAAGGATGATATGTTAGAGATGAAATATGTTGTATTGTCATAAAAAGCTTGAGGACTTGGGTGAGATGCCTGCCAACTTTTGAGACTGACCTGTTTGAAACAACAGACAAGAAAAAAGATGTGTGTGTGCTAGTTAATCACAAGCAGACTGGAAGAATGAAACACAGTGCTAGAAAAAAAGATTGAAATGAGGGTAAGGAAATAGGAAGTTGTACGAGGTGGGAGTGAACCTCACTGGAAATATAACACTTTTTATACATCTACATTTTCAGAAAGGTGTATTCCACTGAAAAAGGTACAGAGGAAAGTGGTTAGGGCTATATGTATTTGAAAAAGAAAAGTTCAGTAAGGGTGGAAATGGAGAACAGCTGACAGAGAGGACCGGTGGCCACGCTGTTTGTGTTCAGTGGAATTCACTCTGGGCTGTTTCTAGTCTGGTCTTACAGACTGAATGCTCATTAGCGGCTGGAGCACCTTGCGTGTCCTTGGGAGCACACAATCTAGTTTACTTTCAACCTAGAAAGATCTAGTCTGCACATTCTGGAAAAGCCCCATAGTGCAAGCCAATGCACAATAAGCAGCAACAATCGGTTTGCTTCAGAAGTGCAGTCCTGCTCTAAGAAAATATTAATAGAATTTGTGTGGTTTAGATGTATCTATTCCCTTTAAATACACAGGAAAGGAGAGAAATAACACCTACTTAGGTTAAAGAAGAATATTCACATATGGAGAAACAGGTGTAAAATGGTTGAAAGCAACAGTCTCAAAGTAGATCGGATTTGCCAATTTTCTGTCTAAAAAAACAGATTAAAATAAGTTCAGAAGACAGAGATGGTTCAAAGTCATTTTAGATGATGTTATGAATCCTACTGTACAGCTTTGTGAAGTTCAGCAGTCATGTAACGTCTGAAAAACAGAAACAGGTATTCTAGATTCCCCATGAATTCTTTAGGGTAGGAATACATCAGAGCAAGCCTATCTGTTGAAAACAATCTTGAGGGTTTGGTTTTTTTTTTTTTTTTTTTTGACCATTAATGCCAAAAAATGTGAGAGCTGTTGAAAAGTAAAGCACAATAATAAACATTTTTATGTATACATTCTTTCACTACCTGAAAACATCCAGGTTTTCATTCAACTTCAATAGGACAAGGGTTTAAATGAGATCATACTGATCAATATTGAACCATTCATTCTCTATGTGAATTATTACTATTGAAGCAATCACCAGCTGTCACCAAAGACCAGAATCTTCTGATCTGTTAAAGGCTCTCTTTCGAATTCTAAAAAGCTTTTAATTGTTTCTTTGTTTACATTATTTTGATGAGTCTGTTTGATATGCTGAGGAGCAAGACCTATAAGATAACAAAAGAAAGACTAGACAGCTTATACTGCTACTGAGCAGAGGAAAACTGTGTTCTTATAGCATTTTTTATTGAAACAACTGGTAGAGAACTTATTAAAAAGAGAATGAACACTGATTTTTATCTGTGCTATCATCTGAAATGTAAATGAAGTAGCAGAAGTAAATTTACTTCATTTTTTCCCAATATGTTAGAAGTGTACAATAAATACATGAATCTACATATTGCGCATAATAACTGTATACATCTACTAACCATATTATTGCCAAGCACTCCTTTTGTTGTGGTCAATTTATATTTCATATCTTTTACCTAGGGATTTGTTCTTGGGAGAAAAGGACTACCCAGTCCATTAGCTGATCTGAATTTATGATGATAAATCCCTTGATGTTCAGCCATGACAGGAATTACTCTGCTCTAATGAGTAATAAATGTGGATAAGTCATGTGTCCCTATGGATTACTTGGCCAGAAATTACATTTAGAAGAAGGCTAATTGTCTAAAATTTATCCAAATTCAATACAAATTTTATTGCTGCTAATTGCCTTTCCAGGTTTTGCAGCATTAAAGATATTTAAATATATTTGTCATAGCACTTTTGTGCATATGTAATTCTTGAGAATAGCACCAATTGCCATCATATTTAGAAGTTTCAACTATTTCTGTAATTCAGCATTAAATCATTATGACTTGGAACAAAATTTTCCATTTTTAATACCATAACGTATCATGTTTTAAAAATTGTATTAATGTTTCTGTCATAAAACGGGTCTTTACTATTCTTGTTTTGTAGTTCTGACATGCTTTAATTACCATGGCAGTGTTATAAGCAGGGGATACTGTAATCAAATGACAGCTGCTAGTGCCTGTACAGTTAACATTTTGTCAGTGTTACCATGATAGACCCCATTTTTCAGGTGTTTTCATGTCAACCAGTATAATTCACTCTGAGCTTGAACTGTAGCATGGAGGGTCTCACAGTTTTAAGTTCTGTATGAGTATTATGCAAGGTAGAGGAGATTATTATTATACAGCTAACAATACATATCAGATTGGCAGGAGATGCTCTGTTCCCAAGATGCAGCTCCCAAGGCCCTTGCAAACACACTATTTTACGAGTGCTATTGTTTAGGACTACTGTTTATTGTTCAAAATGAACGCTATGATGTGCTTAAGAAAGGCAATTCTACTAGAACGTAGGATCATAGTCTGAAAAATATGTTCACAGTATGCCAGAGATATTATGAAAAATCTATTGTAAGAAATCTGTTACAATTAGGGTCATAAATGTTCTGAAATACGCTGAACTTTTGAAATCATGCTTTCACTCACATTTGTGACATATTTCTGTGCTGTCAAAGGAAATATGAATTCTTTCTAATACGCGGGTTTTTATTGCACTCAGACTGACACTGCAATGAATTCAATTAGGACAGTTATATGTTTAGGTTAACGTTTTTATTATTAGTGTTATTCTGATAAAATCAGTTTTTTGATTTTGTGTTGGCAGCCTTGACCTTGCTGTAAAAATGATTGTTTTGAGGTAGAACTGATCAGTTGTAATGACAGAATTGTTTTCTCGCGCAGGTCAGGAACGAGCCTCACTCTTTAGTATTCTGAGCTCTTAAACCAAGAGCAAGTGGTTCAGAACCGCAGGCCCCTGCGAATGGAAATGAGTTCCTGGAAGGGACACATCTTCTGAGTTATCAGGTTATGTGTCTAGATCTCACTTCTCCCAGGCTAAATTATGATCCAAGTCTGAGTGGACAAGGAAAACTAGGGATGGTGAAGGGTGAAATGAGAAGCCTCTTACAGTGCGATGAAGAATAATGTTCCAATTTTTAAGGATGCCTCTCTCTGAAGGAGGTAGGTGTAGGCAAAAACTCTTCCCTTCCCTCTTCTAGAAAAGTGCATGGCTGGTAGCCCTCACACCTTGATGAATGGTATCCCAAATTTCTCGTCTTCCAATGTATCTAGGAAGTCTGGGAATAAGCTTTTGGGCTATTTTCTAAGATACCCTTATGTCCCCATTTTTGGAGGTGTACTGTGTTTTTTAGATATTATTGAGAAATGGTCTTTTTTTCTTGGCCATAAAGAGAAAGTGTCTATCTGATATGTGTTTCTTCTTCCATTCATTCATTGTTACCACTCAAGTGACAGACTCTGACAAGGCAAACTGGCTCATCACAAGCTTTGCCAAACTGATTTCCCTTCCTGTTAATGACTGAATGCTTGCTTAGGCTTTGTTTCAATAACCAGTAAAGTTTAATTCAAAGCATGGGAGAGTCCCTCCCTACTAGCTCCATTGAAGCAAATGGTACAATGGGAGCTGTTTAATCTGGAGAGTGAAAGACCGAAAGGAAGCATGATAACACTCTTCAAGCATGCAAAGGCACTTGTGAAAATAAAGGGAATAATTTGTTTGCCATGTCCATAATATATAACACAAAAAGTAATAGGTTTACACTGCAGCAAGAAAGAATGTTAGATATGGAGGGAAACTTTTAAATATTTTAAATCTTTAGGAATTTTAAATATTTTAAAATAATTTTAATATTTACTTATAAATATTAAGGAAGCAGGGGGATAGATTGGGGAGGTTATGAGATCTCCATCTTCTGATTACACTGATGTAAGTGCATCCTATTTTGGGGATAAGGAGATGGCCTAGATTTCAACTTTCTTTCACCCTTTTTAATCATTCTTTCTCTCTGCAGCACTAAGAAAACAGTTTAGAAATGTGTATGTAATAAATGATGATTAAATTTTTGAAATGTGGGTATTTGATTCAAATATTCACAAAGCACCATGTTTTCCTGGTACTCACATTCCAAAATTCTTTCTTCGATTCCTTCCATTGATGAAAAACAGGACTGCTCCCATTGGCTGCTCAGTGACAACTGCATTGAGAACTTTTAGCTAAAAATCATTGTCAAAATAACTCAATCTCCGTGATGAAAAAGGTGCAGGTGTGCCGTGTAACTATGGGATGAATAATAACTATCCTATTTATATTCTATTTTTATAGTTGTTTAGAGTTTTTCAGCCAAGGTTCCGTATCAGATCACAGCTTTTTCTAACAATAATGAGCTTTTTGTAGTATTCTTATTCCTTCAGCCTTCTGCCTGCAATCTGTTCAAAATTCTGCCTCTTGTTTAATTTATTACTGTTTCTGCTACTCTCATATTACCCTTTACTCAGGCAACTGCATTGGTTACCTCTAAAGCTGAGAATCAGCTTCAAAATTTTATTGTTAACATTAAAGGCTCTTCAAACCTTTTCCCCTTTCTATTTGTGAAATCTGGTTCATGTTTAAGGCCCCTCTCATAATTTATGCTTGACTTCTGACCTAACTGTTTCTCCTTCATCCCTACCATTTTGTGTGTCAAAATATCAGGCTTCTCCTCACTTAACACTGCTATTTTGGAAGTCACGAAAGGAAACCTTTGTAGAATTCTGCAGCTGAATCTTTCAGATTGTTTACCTTAAAAGAAAATCTTTTTCTGTTGTTGTCTATGAGAATATTATTGAGAAATGTGTGTTATACTTTATTGTGCTGTTTTCCCTTGTTTTGCTGTATTCTGACATTTAGGGGTCAGGTGTGAGTTAATGGACAACAAAATAATTATTTTTCTGAATATTCAGCTTACAAAGTTGTCATTTTCATCATCCATAAGCAAAATTGAATCCCCAGACGTGGCACAAGTGCCTACAAAACATAATCTGTAAACATCTTGTCATGAGATGATGTCTACAAAATTGAGGACTCGGTGACCAACATAATCTGGAGAGGACACACGAAGGAAGACAAACACTAGAATTATGGAGAAGTATAAAGGAGAAGCACCCGCTCTTGAAAAAACTACTATGGGTTGACTCCAACTGGAACTTGTCCCATGACAGCAACATCAGTCCACCTCTATTTCCATCATTTAAAAATGCCTGAGACCGTTGTGTCACTGAGGATATTTGGCACAGAGCAGCAGTATTAAGGTTGCTGCAAAGCAGAAGGGTTCCTCGTGTAAACAAGCTGACAGGACTGGTGCCTGGCCTCACTCCTGAACACTGACTGGAAACTGTTCGGGAGGGTGATAGTGTGCCTGGGCCAAAAAGGCACTGAGAGAGGCTGGTCCACAGAGTGCGGTGGGCCACGCTGAGGCTGCCACGTATACTCGCCCCCTGTATATTCACCAGTTGCTTCAGGGTTGCCCTATTTTGGAGCCATGGACAGTCAGGGCTTAAAGACCATTAGGTGCACTTCTGGAGCCCAGCTTCTGGTTTTGTTTTATCAGAGGGGAGTCTGGTTTGCAAGTTCTGAGACAGCTCTGCAACACAGACCAAAGCACAGTAAATGGAAACGTCTGCAAGAGTCACTTTGGGAGTTTGCTCCCAATCCACACTACAACACTGATGTAGACAGTCCCAAACTGGGGACCATTTTAGCAGGTCAACTGGATGAGTGATCAAGTTCCAGTGCCTGGAAATACTTCCCGGCATGTTTGTTTTACTCATATGAAAGTACCCCAGTCTTTTACATTTTTGGTCTGCTTTGTGATGTTCTAAACCATGCCTCAAGCGAATAAATGAGGAAAAAGACAGCAGACTAGAAATTTTGTGGCATCTGTGTATTCCACAGCCAGCCAAAGCTACAGTAGCTGACTAGCTGCGTGGTTCATCTAAATGTATTGGAGCTGCACTGGAGCTTACTAGCAGGGCATGGTCCTTCTTAAACAAGGTCCATGCTCAGACCGCAGAAGCCGTGCACACTACTTCTCTTCCTAATGAGCTTTTTAATATGGACAGTCACTGGAGGCCAGACAGAGAAAATAGTGTTTTCCAAAAATGTTAGTAAATTATAAAATAGAGCTAAGAAAACTAAATGCAATGAATATGTGAACAAATGAATCATTTTTCATTAGCTCTTGAATTATCTGCAACAGGTTATAGTAACTTTTTCCTAGTAATTTGATTTTGCTCAAACAGTTTGTGGTGTACTTATTACTCAGAATTTAAATTGTGGTTCTTTAGGTATAAAAGTGACATGTCTTAATGCAACAGTTTAGTTACTCAATTTTATATATAATTCAGAATTCTGCTTGGGTTATATATTTCATAGACAAATTTTATTTTTTCTGAATCTTTTAATAGATACATTTAAATTGAGATATCTTGAAAATTATTCTACTTTCTTCAGGTACTTATTGTTCCCTTTCCAGGATACCCAGATTGATTTTGTAAAGGACTGTACCAATCTTAAAGAAACAGTGGAAAATAAATACAGGCAAGTCAAGCATATTATATATTTTTTAAAGATTTTTCTAAAAACAGGATGTTGACTTATCAAAAATCTCCACAATATCAAAATCAAACTTAAGTTTCGTGTTGCGATTGACACGGATTGTTCTTAATAGCATAATTATGTAAATATATTAAATGAGAACTCTCATCTCATTTTATGTCCATTATTTTTCTTTCTGTGAGAGAAAGCTTTGTTTCTCCTTAGTCCCTGCAGTGTAAGTAATCTATACGTTATAGGCTTAAAGAGAGTTTGTTTCTTAAAAAGCATTTAAATATACTAAAGTAACATGAGACCTAATCTTGACTTCCACAGGAGGGAATCTGGTATATTATATTAAAATATCCTCGCCCGGTGTATTTTTCACAACCAGAAATCTGAGATGATGAGGGTACTGTCAAAACCCTGATGATGTGTTTGAAACATGCTTGTACACTTCAGAGCTCTTTGCTTGTGCGGAGCAGATGCATAGATACAAAAGGCTGAGCAGATACAATAATTTCCTGATTTAGACAAGAATTTTTTAGCTTTCTAGTGCTGCAGGTGGTGCTGTAAACATGTCTCTGTCACAGAAAATTTGTAAGAAAATGCAATGATTGGCAAAGAAAATATTATTGTTATTACTGAATTTAGCATGAATGGGTAGCTTTGTGTATAAAACAGTCTCCAGTGCAACAGTTAAGTAAAAACAAATATACAATCAAGTTGCTTGAAACAAATTCTGTTTCTCTGTCATTTTCCACTTTAATCAAAAGGTGTACTAAATAAGTACTTCAGTCGAGCCTCAGGCTGCAGATAAGCTCTTGTTTTTGATAAAATCTGGGGCACAATATTGAATTTGAAACCATATTGTTTAGTATATTCGACTGAACCTTGGCCATTGACATCATATGTGCTTATCTGTGTCCCAATTTTCTAATCTGTTCACTGAACCATTATTTACCTGTTTACAAAATGTTAAGTCTGAATTAATTGAGACATAATTTTGGCCTTTTCTCAAACGGCTATGAAACTGGAAAGGTAAAGTAATGTGTTCTTCTAGCGTCTCCCACATCACCTCGGAAATGGAAGCACAGAATTGCAAATCCTGAACTCAAAAGACCGTATCCATAGAAGGAGAATGCCAAAGTCTGGGGGGGGGGATTTTTCCAATTACTGTTTTCCATCCCTCCATGTTCTGGGGCTGTTGCAGAGGGCTGGGTATTTCAGGGCAGGGCCACAGGTTGGTTTTTAATATCTGTCAAAATCCTTGGTGATCTTTGATTATAAACACCGTGTATATTTAATCTTCCGGAGTGATACAAGCACCCAACATTACAGCCACTGAGCATTTTGTCTTAACAGAGATTTCTAGAAGAGAACCGTTACGTATGCGTCAAATACAGCGGGACCCTTCCTTGTGGGCACACACTTCCATGCAAAATTACTGATCGACTTTGGCGTATTTCCGAGAGAGCCCTCAGATACAATGTTAGAGTCTTTTCCCGTCCATTTCGCTATCCTATTTCAATAATTTGATTCATGATTCTAGAGGGAATTTTGTGTGAGCAGTGAAGCAATGATTCCTATAAATGGAAAATAATAAGTAAACTTATGAGCTGTATACTTTACAAGGCAGCTGTTTTCTGGTGGTACTGAAGGAGTGTCCTGAGCACAAGCCCCACCTGTATCATTTTGTTCCCTAGAGGATTTTCCCTTTTCAGCATCTTCCCTTCCAATGTCATTACGGCACCCTTCACAGTTAATAATGTTCAGTATCTAGATGGTTGATTTGCATGGCTTAGAATTGTGTACGTAAACTTTTTTTAAAAAAATGGTACAAACATATTCAAAAAGTTAGAAAAGGTTATTTGTATCTGACTAGGAAGACTTGGGTCTTTTCAGAAACACGAAGACATTGTTTAAAGAAATATTGTTATTATTCTGTAGAATTCACTTTTAAATTAGAATAAATATTCTGATATGCAGTATGATCATTTGTTATCTTTAATCTCAAGCCTTTGAACATTAGTCTGCAAAGTCAGCAAAGTAATTTTTTGCATAGCACAGGAGTCCTCATTGCACGGAAAGGTAATAACAAATCTTGTTATACCCCCCACTATCACCAATGGGAAAACAGCTTGGCTGGGGAGCTAAAGCATGGCTGACATGTCCCTGAGATATCTGATTGCAATAATGGCTCCAGGTGATGGTTAGCAGCTGGCACAAATTAAAGAAATACGGAGGTTGCTGAATCAACTGCTCGCAGTAGAATGGTATAGAAGAGTCTGTGCTTTCAGCTGCTTTAGGTCTTACTGCTGCTAATTAAATCTTTCTCACTTGAGCCAGATAGACTGCTGTCTTCCTGGATCTGCAGACAGTGTCATGCAGTTCAGAGGGAATATGAACTGTTTTATTAAAAAAAAAATAATTCATTTTTATTCTGGAAATTTAAAGGTCTGTATTAACTGTTTCAGTACTGATCCTCTTAAAAACATGAAGCTGATGTGTTTATTCTGAAGTTATCATTGACAAATAACAGATTATAAATAGTTCTACCCAACTGAGAGAACCTCCATTTTTTCCCTTTCAGTGTCTGTTGTACGTTCATGTGGTCAGTACAAGAAGTCCATGCTGTAACATACGTAAAGTGTATTCATAAAGCACATGAAAGCCTATTCACTGATTATGGACTCCTGCTGAATCTGAGGTTTGGAGCAGCTCAGAATAAGAGGCTCAGAGGCAGAAGAGGGGACAACAGGAGGTGATTCCTCAGTCTAGGGCTTGGGTCCCTGGGTAAGGCAGGACAACGGAACAGCTTTCACATCCTCCTTCACGAGGAGTTTGCTCCTCAGGATGGAGAGACTGAACAGGCTACCTACTCTGTCCCCAGCAAGACACAGGACGTTGCATATCCAAAAGGCCCTCTTGCTTCATTATACAGGACCTTTGAATCATGCAACACAGAAGTGATCAGAGGTTCTGTAAAAGCAGCAAAAGAAGGCAGATGTTTAACCCAGGAATTACCTTCATTTATTCTAAGGAACTTTAGGTGCTAGGACCAGGCATTAGATGTTTGGGTTTTGTTTGCTTTAGTTAAATGTTGAAGCATTATTGTTGAGTAGGCAGTCTTGAGTTAGGTCCATGCTCCCTAATAGAACCAGTCATATAATTAATTTTTAATTGATTTTTAAATTCTGAATAATTTAATATAATTAATGAACACTATAAATTAATTCATGCTTGTTCATGCTTGGCTAATGTCATTGCATGGTAATGCTTTGAAAAGTTCACAAATGTCACAACTGGATTAGTTAAAAAACACTAAGTCTTTCTGAACATTTTTGTCTAGAATTATATGCCACAGACACACAAATAACTTACGATTCACAGTAACTTTTTATGTGGTAAACTTAGCCTGTGGTTCTTACCTAAGCCCTCAGATGACCTTGTATTTGCCGTATATATGTACAGACTTCTGACATATGGTAACTGAACCTTTCATGGCTTTAGTTTGATTTAGCTTACTTCCCTTTGGAGGTGAAGTTACCTAACTGAATTACTACCACCTTAGGTGCATGCACACATATCATTTCAGTTCAACCAATTAATTTTAAAATCACTCTTTTTCTTAATTCAGACTAATATTTTCCAAATGTTTCCATACAGATAAGCCTTAAGCTGCAGACTGAATCTTATGTATCGTCTTCTGATTTTTCCGTGTGTATCTTTTTAAGTTTTGTCTTTGTATTTCCTCTTCCCCCGTGCGGATAGTTTCTATGTCACTCTCTAAGACCGAGCTCTTTGCATAAATTACCCAGGTATCCATGCTTCTCTTTTATCTTGAACAAGCATGGCATACAGTCTTTACTAGTTTTGGATTAGTGTAAAAACAGAGGTTACATTGTTAATTTGGAATGTTCTTGCAAATGTTCTTGATAAGGCTGTGCCAGGCTCAACGTTATGTAATCTGCAATGTATATATTGCTCTATTTAACTACGTGGAAAAAAAAATCTTTCATTTTAAAATGGAGTCCTCTTTAACACTTGCTGAGTTTCACTGTTTGTGTCCATGATTAGTATATCCATCAACTTGTACATCATTGATCTCTCACACACTTGCACGCATATGTGTATATGTTTGTATCTTATATAATACTTATAATGCGTTGTACTTTAGATTTTTTTTTCTATGCTCACACATTAGTTAGATACAGTGCGAGCCTTCCCTTTCTTGTAATTCTATTAATAACCTCCCTTTAAAAATGTGCCTAAACTTTTCAGTAGATCTAACAAAAGCAGTTGAGGAAATGTGGACCACCATGTGAACAAATTTGAGGTCATCTGAAAAATATGGCTCTGAAGAGAATGAGCAAAATAAATTATGGGTGCTAATTATGCTTGCACAGCTCTTTATATCATTTCCCATAGTCTAGGTGCAAATATATGACTAACAGTGGACATTTGTTAATGAGATCTCATTACACATTAACCAAATCTTTCTTGCTGAAAAGATTGGTAACATAACTATTCAATATAGAATAATCCCAGTAAGTTTAAGACTCTAATATACGTTGCAAACTGTTCCAGTCCTGGTATCCATCAGCACATAGCTACCTGCACAGTGAACTTTGGGGAAGTGGATCTCTGCCACAGCCCCCGAGCCCCCTGCACGGGCGCTGGTGCACTCCTGCGCTCTCGCAGGCACTCCAGCACTGATGAGTCTCCTAGGGCTCTTCAAGCACGGATAATTTGCCCGGCCACTTGAGGCACTGATGCAGAACTGTCTCCTCAGCCTGCCTACAGAGCAAATGATCTTCACCTACTGAACAAAATGATAAAAAAACTATGCTCATTATCCATGCCTTACCCTATATGTACTGCACAAGAGTGGTATAGATGCCAGCTTAAAGATAGCAGTAAAAAAAAAAAAAATTAAAAAAAATTATTTTGTCACTTAATTGCAAGAATAGTGTCAAAAGATTCTGGAAATAAACTAGGTGTGAAAGGAAAGTCCCAAATTGCAAGCAGAGAAATGACAAGGACCTCCATTTTCCTGACAACTTCCTTGGGGAAAGGGAATTGTTCTGAGGATGGGTTAGGCAGCACTGACAGCTTGTCTGTCTGATTTGTGCAACGCACAGTGCCTCATTCATCTTCATTTTCTCTATAATTTTTTCTTAGTGAAGTAATTAGCAGAAATGCTTATTTCCATATCATAGTGGTCAGATGACTTACAAAAAAAGAAAGGATGAACATCTCATTTTGAAAGTGAGAGATCAAGTGACATTAGCAGAATATGGAGTAAATTTCTTCAAAATAGCAGTTTTGCAGTTAGTCGACTCAAAAATTAGTTTCAGTTTATTTAGATCCATATTCTTTTCATATTTATTTTCTTTGAATGGGCAAATGATTAAACTTTGCTTGTTAAAATTGAATTCTAAGGTCTCGATATGCATTGAAATCAAATATCGTACTGCAGATCAGACATTGAAATTAGAAGTTTTTTATTAATAAACAAATTCACCCTGAAGATAATGAAGACAGTGTGCTGTGTAACTGATCTGCAGTAAGGTTTGAGACTGTAGGCAGTTCGATGACTGCTTATAATGTCCTGACAGCCACCATTTTTTAATATAACGCATGGATAGAGCATATCGGACTGCGCTAATTTGAAAGCACTAATATGGAATATTTGTAATGCAGTATGTACAGATAACTCATGAGGGTTAAGCTTTGGTCAAAAAATGACTATGCTTGAATTCATTTCAGAACTTGTTGAAAAATAAAATAAATTCTGGGTGGTATTCGCTCAGGGTCCTTGACTTTGGAACTTGATTCTTCCATTGATCCAAGAAGTTAGCTGGCCCTAGGTCACTTTGCAAGACAAATTTATTACCTTCTCCTGTCTGAAGAAATTTCTTAGGAGAGAGGTGGAGTCTGGGCTCCTGTTGTGAAGGATTGCTGAGTTCACATTAGATTCAAATGATTTTTGCAGCCTCAAAGATAAAATACATGAATTTAAGAACACAATGGCACATTTTACAAATCAGTTAATAAGATAGAATGTTATTTTTTTTTTCTATTAAACTCGGAGCTGTTATTAGGACTTTGGTATGACCTGACAAGTGGCTGAATTTTTTTTTAAGAGTTACTTTCTTGCTAAATTCTTCTAAGTCTCTTCTCATTAGCAGCACACAATTGTTTTCCTTTTAAATAGCTGTAATTTAATAGTATTTTGTTTGGTTGTGCTGTAGGCTATGTGTCCTTTGATGAGAACAGATTTGTAAATTCTATGTAGAGCTAATTGGATTTTTTGATTATCTCGCTGAAGCTAGTCAAAATGACCTTCCCACCAAGTGGAAGCCTGAAAGATTTTCTTTCAGAATTAGTACTCTTTTCTTCTTGATAGCTGCGGATTGCTTCAAGTCAGCTGAATATTCTTTTTTGTTATTTTTTTTTTCTTTTTGTGTTTTTTCCCCTGAAATGCAGCTGTCTTCTGTTCAGAGGAATATACCTTTGGATAGAAGACTCCACATATACTACTGACTCCATAGTCACACTTTCAAAAAACACATGAAAGGAATATTTTTGTATTATAAATAGCTTGAAATAAGAAGTAATCTAGTGTTGCATACTAAATAAATATTTTAATTGGTTTTAGCGTAAAAGGCATTATATAAAAATAGTCCAAACAGGCCTCACATAACTTTTACAAGGAAGGCAATTATTACTAGTTGTAGGCACATTATTAGATAGACACAGAGAAAAGTGAAGAGGATTTTCAAAATTACTTATTAACGCTGGCCAGTTTTCACTGAAATTAATTGCTGAACTTGGTATCTGTAGGATTAGTTCGTTTTGGTGGTCACATCAAATAAGATTGTAGCAGGATCATAATACAGGATAAGTCCTTTTTAAAAAAAATCCAGTTATATTAAGACTGACCCCTGAAAAAAACCCAACCAAATATAGTTCCATATATTTCTGTGGTACTGTTGACTGATTCATCTTTCATGATAGTTTTCCTGTGGTTTTGGGAGGTTATTTGTGTAGTTCATTTTTTGCCTTGAAAATTCTTTGACGTAGTGCTCCTTCCTCAGCTTCCTGCAGAAATATTCACATAAATACCGAAATATCTCAGAAAAGAGGCCAGGCTACAGACACGAGCTGTGAAGCTGGAGCTGTTGGTAGCTCAGTCTCCTCCGGACATGGACCCACCTTGTGCTTCCTGAGGATTAGAAGAGCTGGCTGTGGCCCTATCACAACCGGCTGTCTGTCACCTGACGATGACAGGAGCGCAGCACGCTGGTGCAATACCTCCGGCATGCACTTATTTGACATAAGGAGCCACGGGATGGTATGTGGTATGCAAGCTGTCGTGCTGGCTCTGTGCCTGCTGTGGTTCTTCCGTAGCAGAAGTATCCCCGGCTGAAGAGATCTGGAAACTTCCTGAAGCTTTTTCACTTGCAAAAAAAGCTGAATGTTTGCAGCCATGGGAAATTTGCAAATGAGAACAAAGAGATACACTGCATTATATCAGGTGTTTCAAGAAGGTCCCTAGTTCTGCACAGGAATCCCTAGTTCCCAGCCCTACCTGGATATTTGAACAGTCTTACTATAAAAATACCAATGGAAAATAAAAAAGACAAAATATAGCATTATTTGAAAAATTAAAAAGTAGTTGCTGTGATGATATTTTTACAGACAAAGTAAATCTCTGTGTATAGAATTTGAAGTTCTGCATTAATGTTATTCCTACTTAAGAGATCCTTAATAGCTACAAGTTTATTTCTCCAAAGATAATAAAGTAATTTCTTCTCCCCTAATCTCATTAATAAAAAATATGTATTCTAGAATTTAAAAACAGGCCTGCATATTTGCTATTCTTTCAATGATAATGTCAAGGTCACATAATTCAAAGCTTTCAAGGGCACAGATATTGCAGGAGAGCTGCACAGTGAAGAAAAATATTGATGTAACATTGAAAGGATATTTGGAGTCTTCTGTTCAGCCATTTTCATTATGTATGTCAGTGAATCTAAAATTGAAGCTCCCAACTAAATATTAGCAAGTTCTTAAGCATGCTATATAAATCTAATCCTCGAACTAAACTCTTACATTCACTGACTCAAGGATGCTGCTTTGTCTCACTACTGAAGGTTATGCCTGTCCATAATTTATACACATTTATACAATTTATACACCTGTATAAATGTTTATAAAAATATAGTCAGTGATATAAAAAAATTTTAAATTCAGGATGTTTCTTAATAGTATTTTCATTTTTAAATATCTAGCATAATTGGACTAATATTATGGATGTTCAGGAATTTTTCAAGGTTAGTTGCAAAAAAACCAAAAAAACCTAAAACATCCAACAGCCTTCAGACAAGAAAATTTAAGTCTTTTAAAACTGTCTCTGCTTTAAATACAGCTTTATTTTAAGGTATGGAGGAAAGAATTAGTGCTACTGGAAAGAATTAACCACCTGTATTTGTGCTTTCTTTGCCACAAGTATGTTTCTTTGCTAGCAATTGGTAATTGATAATTATACATTACTGTATAATTCTTTCAGATCTTTAAAGTAATCTTTTTTTTCCCCCTTCTATCCAATATTATGATTTCGGGAACCATCACTGATGCCATAAAGATTATACTGGTATTGCCTTTCTTCATGGCATCCAAAACGGACTGAGTTGGCACCTTCATATGGAGGAAGTGCCCTTCCTCCAAACACACTGGGGTGGAAAAGTATTGAATCAATCTTTTATTACTTAGCTGATTATACATATTCTAACATGCTTGTTTACAAATATTTTTTTTTTTTGTTTCTTTAGCTACTTTGCATTCTGAATCTCTCTCTTTCCAGGTTTCCATAGCAACTCTTGTACAGCTTGATCATTAGAAAGAAGTTCTCTTTAATTGATCTCCTAATGTATAGCTTAATAGTAACTGTTAAGCAGTCTTTTGTTTCCAGGTCATATTTAAGGTTCATATATTTGCATAAAAACATCTCATTAACTCAAACCAATCATTATTAGTAATTTTCTTCCTTTAGTTTTTAATAACTAAAACCCTCATTGAGGTTTTCCAAACAGCAAATATTTATAGCTTTTAGAAAGGGCTTTCTCTGTGAGCCTGGGTGCTTTGTTTCTATTAGCAGCAAGAAAATTACAGAGCTTCAAAATTTTGATCACATAATACAAAAAGAATAATCACATAATACAAAAAGAAGGTGTCTTTTTCTGCAATTGAAATTTAAATAGATTGTGCTGACTATAGGCCAAAGGCAATATTTAATAGCAAAGTTGTAGAGTATTAGAAGCTTGTATATGAACAGCAATATAAAAAATAACTAAGAATAACCGAGAATTTCTCCACACCACTGGGAGCACAAAAGCCACAAAAGTACTTTCAGTAAGTAGCAAGGCTTTTAATAGGGTCTTTACATGAAACAAAGTCAAGTGTAGATACATAAAACTAAGTGAAAATAATGTATAGAGATAACTACTTAACAGTAAGGCAACCAAATTGATATCTATGGTTGTTAGATGAAAAGTTTAAATTCATCATGTGCTTCTTGGAGAAGAAATTCTGATTACAGAGTTATATGAATTTTACCAAACAAGATCTATTAGAAATATGTATCTCTATAAAAATGCAGTTTCCTTTTTTTTTTCTCTTTTTTGATGTGCTGCTAAGAATTGAAATGTAAACTTGGATAAGTAGTAAATGGAAGATTTTCTGGGTTTAGGGAGTGAATTGTCAGCTTTCACCAGTGTAAGAATCCCACCAATATTCACCCTGATCTCCAGATACTGCTCTAGAATCAGTTAAAATTGAAAGAATTGTTTTAAAATAATATCATCAGGCCATAATGCATACATAGGTCACGCCATCATGCTAAGCTCCAGAAAATGTAATTAGCACACATAATCTTTTCTTCTTTTCCCCTTTTCTTTTTTTTCCCTCTTGCATCCTTGACCTTTGTGTGTCTTTATAGAAACTCTAATAGCATTAACATTATGCTACGATTAAAAAGCTAGACAGCACAACAATGCTGCTTGACAAGATATTTTTACAATCCTTTTTGATGTCATTCTGTTGGGATTGAATGTCCTTTGAACTCTTGCAAATTAAGTAGATGTTCAGTGGATGTATTCTCATATGGTATCTCTTTGTGTTATCTGTTAGGTCTCTTCTGCTGCAAGAATGAAGGATTGGTTTCCATTTATCCTAGTACCTATAATTTTGTTAAACAGTAATTACTCATGCATAAAATGGATTTCAGAATTGGGTTTAAAAACTGGATTTACTATCACTTTGCAATATGTTAAATGTATGTTTTAAATAATTTGTATGAAGTCTGTGTAAGCTTAGCTGATAGAAGTGCACGAGCCCTTATTTCCTGAACTGTTTTCATCAACTAACTTCACTGTGTAACCATAAACATGAAACCACCCCCAACATACTGCTAGTGTAAAAGATCATTGCAGGTTACATCATACTGTATATTCTCCAGTTATATAGGCATAACAATAGAAAAGGGGTAGAGACTGAAAAGTTTTTTGTAAATTAAAAGCATTGTCTAGAAAAAGCAGTAAGGCTCCTAATGGGATAAAAAAAGGGCATTATCATAGCGTGAACTTTCCCTTGCATGATCAGGTTTGTGCAGATTTATGTGGTACAATTTGTTTATTTTAATTTAAAAAGATAATCCAATTAATTTTCATTAAATCTCTTAATATTTAAGTATGTCAGTAAGACTGATGAGAATCATCAAACGTGCAGCATCCATTTCCTCTGAATGAACAGAAAAAAAATACACACGTGAATGTTTATTATTGAGAGTTGCAACCAAACAACCTTCACCAGAGGGGAAAGCAAGGAAGCAATAAACACGGAATTCCTCAGGAATTTCACAGAGGGAGAAGCAGTGGAGTGACTTGACACTAACAGGTTCCAACAAGTCAAGAAGCATCAGTCGGGATTAAAGTAGATAATAAAGGAACGAAGCCAGCCAGTGACATTTAGATTTATGAACCAAGAACAGGAGGCCTGTAGTTAAGCAGCAAGTGGACTTTTTTTCCCCCTCCCTTAAGAAGAAGATGGAGGAATTGAAACAGGAGCTGAGGCTGCTGATAGAAAGTGGCAAAGCCAAGTTAGGCTCTGGTGACTGCACTGTTTCGCTTTGCTGTGCCATCACAGACATGACAAGTCCAGATAACAGATAGGATAGTTGTGAAAAAGGCTGAAAGAAAATTGGAGAATAAGAGCAATATGACAAACTGAAAGGAAATGGAGGGGGAGGTATTTAATTTATATACCTGCTATAGATAATTTGCTCTTGACAAGAATGAGAAACAGATTTAGACAACGATTAACTTATATATAGCAAAAAGGAGCAGTTCTCAGAAAAAATACTAGTTGCATAATGATACACTTTTTATATACAAAACGTATCTGCTAACAGGGTGTTATTAGCCCTTCAAAACAAGGTTTCTATTGCCTTCCCTTAGTCCAGGTTTGTGCACCCAGATTAAGATACCATTTTTTGTATGGTGGACTCATACTATAATTTCCCCCTGCCTCAAACCAATTGCCTATTTTGAACACAGAATGGAGATTTTAATTTCTTCTCATTGTTCTGTATGGTATCTTGTTCTTTTCCACTCCACAGTTGGTTTCCTGCTTTGAAGACAGACCTACCAACTCAGACTTTCTCCAACAGTCATCAGTTTAAGTGCTTCGCAAACTTTACTGGCTTAATTTGTCAGGTGAAGGGCTATTATTTCCATTTTACAAATGTCAAGCTAAGGTCTAAGGAATTATTTTCTCAGGCAGATTTCTACTTCCAGAGAGCTGAATAAGGATTAAATTCAGGACTGTTGACTTGATTTCAAACTCTAAAAGAGCAATCTGTAGTGGGCACAGATTTTTTTTCTTGTGCATTTCCTTTTCCATTACATGTTCTGTTTCATCTGTTCCAAACAACCCTCCTTCTATTTTTTCTTTATTTTAGCACTACCTCTTCACTCCAATCTCATTTGTGTTATATAATCTGTTTCATTCAGCATTTCTCAGATTTCAGATCTCAATTTCCTTCATAACTTTTTCTCCTAAGTTAGTCTCATTTTTCAAGCACCGTGCTCTCCCAAGATTCACCACCAGCACCGGACATCCTTTATTGGGTCCCTCTTTGGGACTGCAGTGTAGGAGAAATCAATGTGTAGCATACCTAGCAATTGCAAGGCAACTGACCTGTGATTGGAAAATCACCAAACATCATGAGAGGTTCCCTGTGAAGTGAGGAATCTTGCAGAAGGATGGAGCAGGCTGGATTCAATATTCATATTTATTTGCAGTTTAGGATCACCATAACCCAGCGCACTTCCAGTAGAATGTGCAAAAAAAGAAGTAAGACAGTTAATGCAGTAAGAGTGCAGGAGTTCACGGTGGTCCCAGAGGTTCTGCTAGATGAAGAGAGAGATGCGTATGTGAAGTGGATATGCCACAAGAAACATCTCCTGTCCTGACTAGTACAGTGCTTCTGGTACCATACAACCACTGAAAATAGATAGATACCTCTGCGCAAGCTTCAGTCTGCAGGGAATGCTTCAGCCTCTCCTCACAGGGTAGGTGCTCCAGCCCTGAGCATCCTCGTGGCCCTCCACTGCCATGCTCCAGGTTGGCAGCTTCTGTCCTGCACTGGGCAGCCCAAAACTAGACACAGTACTGCAGATAATGGTCTCATAAATGCCAAATAGAGAGGAGGAATTACTCCCTTTGACCCAGTGGTCTAGTCTTGATAATCCTTAATGTGATGCAACCAAAATAGCTCTCAGATCTCCTTTTAATGACAAAATGCATATAAACAGCTCTGAAATGATGATTTCTCTTTTGAAATATTTGATTAGAATTATGGTTAGATAAGGTGGCTATCTATAAATATTGAGGTTTATACTGTGTGGACTGTAGAGCATTAAAGGAATGGAAATAGCTATAGAGTTACCAACTACCAACAGTTCCTAACAGCAATAGACAACTGGAGACAACTGGAGAAAAACAAATATTGCATTAAGAATCTAAAAGCTGTTCTTTAGTAATCTAACTTCAGTTCTGCAACAAGTACTAAAGGAGGCACACATTTTTTGTGTATGTCTGGGAACAATAGCATGGATTAGTAAAGATGAGATCTCAGCTGTTTGTTGATACAGTTGCAAAGTTAGTGCATAAAAGAAATTAAAAAAAAGTTATAACTAAATCATCAGATACAACTATCATGCTTTGTTCCAACATAATTTGTCTGTAAAGCCTGTCTAAACTGCTCCAAGTAAATTGTTGCACAGCAAGAATGATCTGGTAATTATATAGAGCCAGAAAAATCTTGTGCATCCTTCTTGCTGGTTTCTTCTCAATTTCCTGAGAGAAGAATTGTGTTTTAGTGAAAAGCTGCTACACTCCTCTGTTTACTTGACAAAATTTGTTCTGAAGTCCCCAACTCTGGGGAGGAAACTGTAAGTCACATAGCCAGATTATATATGCATTAAAAAGTTTTAAAACAGATGGAAGAAGACCATCTCAGTGAAGAATGTTTGTAGCTTCTGCTTTTTTTTTCTGCACAAGCTTCTTAGTGGCCCTAATCCTTCATAGGAAAACTCTTAAGGCATCCTATCCTTGCCACTCAGTTGTGTTATAACTTTGCTGTCTCAGACTCTCCTTTTGCCACAGTTTTGGAGTGCGTGTATCTGCAATAACAAACTAAAGGGAGCTGATAGCTGTCATGCTTTAGCATGGCTTACACTGGCTGTAGGACAGGGAAAGGGTTTATGGTTATGGCTGTGAGCTATGCTGTATCAGTCTGAGGCTGAAGAGTGGGTTTGCTGTATTTACCAGAACAGATTTACCTGATTTAGGTACAAAGTAAGTCTATTGCAAAATTATCACATCCTGATGCCTTATATTTTGAGGGAAATGGCAAAGACCTCCAGTCCAGTGTATGACCTCCAGTCATCTCCCAGCCTACTCTCTGTGTATCATGCTGTAGACTCAGAACTTACAGGGTGTTTTCTTGAAGCCTATGACTAAGAGGGTGCTGTTACCAAGGCAGGTGAGATGTACTTCCACAGAAGTTGGAGGCAGTTTTAGGAAATCGGTACTTGGTGAGCTAATAACTAGACAAACTGTGTAGTAGCCGTACTTGAATAGCAACAAATTTGCTTAGTGCATCACTGCACGGACAGAAAAATGCATACCATGTGTATAATAACACATAATAATGCATATTCCTCCAGAGAGGAAAGGTCTGATCTAGTGACTTCTTCAGTTTCCTATAGCACCTACAACTTCCCATCTCCTATTTCTCAGAATAATGCTTTAATAATTGTATTCTGACATTTTTATAGACTGGAATGATGCTGAGGGTTCTCCAGCCTCCTTTCTGAAACTCAGAACAAGGTGCAGAATTGAAAGGCCAGGGAGAACATGTCCTGCCTGTCAGATAGCAGGGGAAAGACAGAGTATTCAAAGGATTACATCCAAACTATCAAACTTTTACCAAGTTTGTTTTACAGTATGTCAAAGCTATACTGACTATGCAAAGACATAGTAGACCTAATACTCACTTTTGTACTCTGTTTACTATCATAATACATTTTAGATGCACACAATTAATTTCAACAGTATTATTGTCAAAAAACAATGAAAACAGTGTTTCAATAAAAGAAACAAAACTTTATAATCTGTTACAAAAAGAAACGTCAATTCCTGATGATCTTGACTGAGAACAAAATAAGTCTTCAACGAAAAGAAAGAAACAAGATCAGTAGATCCAATGAACATGGAAAAAAGGAAAATAAATAAAATGAGATATTAGTTTAAAAGTTGAAGAAAATCAAAGGGGAAAATCAAAAAATGAGTGGTCAGAAACTAACATACTTGTCATAATTGTAAATTGTAATTTAGAACATATTATAACATCTCTGAAGGACTGAATGAGAAAGAAAACAGGAATAAAAGGAGCAGGAAGGGAAGAAGGAGTCAGTGATCATATTAAAAGCCACAGTCAGAATTTCAAAATGGGAGCACAGACGAACCAGAAGTCTGAAGTGAACAAAAGAAAGGCAAGAGATGTCAATAGAAGCAAGGTTAAAATGACGTCACTTTTAAGGTTTTGGACAAATTGGCATTGCTTAAGGGGACAGTTTAGAAGACCAGCATGTTTAAAAAACAAAAGCAATTATATATAATGCAGTCAATGCATATGTTAAATATTCATCACAGTGAATATCTTGTATGCTATGCAAGAAAAATATATGAAATACTGTTTTATATACTTAAGCATTTCTTCAAAGGACCAGATATGATTTAATTTGGAAGTAATATATAATCACAGATTTTTAAGTCAGAAAAGAGTGTTCTAGTATATAGTCATACCTTTTGTGAAAAAAACTGCAAAGTGGCTCAACTTTTCCCTTTTGTTGTCTAATAACTCATAAGGTCATCATGCTATGTGGTTTTGCAGACTACTGGAGCACTGTGACAGGTAATATTTTAAATAATATATAATTAAATAATTTAAATAATTTTTTGTTACTTTGGTTATTACTGGTCATGCAGAGACCAATTAACTCTACCAGTAGCTTCAGATAGAAGGAAAAGAGCAGACAGGCAAAAAGTTTTTTCCATAAAGTGCAAAGAAATCTTAAGAAAGTAAAGCTTAAGTAATACAATGATACTAGACTGACTTGAAGGGTTTTATTTAACTCTAGACAGTGACAGTCCAAGATCAATAATATAGGGATGCTTTTAAATTCTAAGTCAGGATTGAATTGAATGGCTTCCAAGACAAAGATGTCTCCCAGTGGCTGTACAGTTAAAGCCTTCAGGGTTGAACTTCAGCCTAAATTGAGGTCTTATATTTCTGTCTGAAAGCATTGTGAATAGCACCTATAAGATAGTACACTTTGCAAGAACAGGTATCTGATTGATCTAATTATCAGAATCAAGAACAATTAATGCAGCAAGTCAAAACAACAGGTAAGCAACACCGATTTTTTCTGTGAATTAGATACATAATCAAAAGCTTTATAAATTGTTCACAGAATACAGTAAGGAAAAAAACCCTAAATTTATGTAATAGAAAACATTCTCCACAGAGAAGCTGTAAGCCAAAGTTGGAAGATATTTTTGAACTCCTAATATCAGGACACAATCAGATTTGTTCAGCATTCTGTTGCTAAAGCTCTATTGCTGTTAAACTGTAAGTGAAACATAAATATACGTATAATATAAATCTTTAATGTCATTCAAAACATGAACATGGCATTGAATCTCATCTAGCAAGGTTTTTGATTGACAGCTCAAGCCAGAGTTACCAATCTGAAACAAAAGAAAAAGGAGAAGAAAGAAAATCTAGATTGATGGAGCAATCTTGCTTCTATTCAAGTCAATGAAACACTCTCATTCAAGCATGATCAGGCTCCTTTTGTGCTATATACTAAGCACATAAGACTCTCCATCTTTGTCCAAGGAGCACGAGGCGAAATTTAAAATTTCTCTTGATCTTTAGATTTCAGTAAATGCTCAATACAGTCATTATTAATTGTGTTTATATTATAGGTGCAGAAGATTTATACTTCATAAATCAAGTATTAAGTATCTAAAACCTAAAAATCTTTTTTCCTAGAATTTTTCAAACTTGTTAATCTAATTGCATTTTCCTACATTTGAAATCTTTTACTACTTATTTTACTGAAGTCTTTATTACTTACTACTACTTATTCTGAAATGGATATATCTTTTTTTAATTTGAATAATTCCTGGAGTCTATCTAATCAAATTCTTCCTAACTGAGTATGATTTTCTGGGTTTGGTAATAGCTTCATATTTCTTTCCCATAGAAAACTAGATATGTGTGGATTCTTACTAAACTTCTTAATATTTAAACAAAAGATTTAGGCCTTAGCTTAGTGGACTGTAAATATGTATCTAGGGATGGAAAGAAGTAAGAATTTAGGCAGGTTATAATTTCTCTATCTAAAAGTAAGAAAACTTTCTCCATGTAAATTTTAACATTATAGAAAAGTCTGAGATTGTCTCCCAGTCTTGGAAACTCATGATAAACATAAAATCCTCTTCAGCGTTTCTTAAAAAGATTTCATTTCTGCTTTGGACATTCACAGAGCATTGCCAGACTGAAACACCGTACATTTATTTCCTGTTTAATCGTAATTAAAAAATGGAAAGCACTGTGAACATAGTCATTAGTCTCATTCGTCTGACCTAGTAAGTATGATCAGAATTTATTTTTAGCATGTGTTTGATGAAGTTACCTCTATTACTTTAACAGAAAAGCTCACCATAGATTTTAGTTTAATCTCCAACTTTACATGCAGTCTCTTAGGTTTCCCATTTCTACCTCCTTGGCAGCCGTCAGAACTTGCTGTAACAAGCTGGAGATTTTGCATAAGTAGGGCTGGGAGCAGAGGGCTGAATGCAGCAGATAGCTCCAAAGCAAAAAATGATAGATTGGGTCAGAGAAAGAGGGTGAAAATCCTCATGATCACTCTCCATTTTTTAAGGTTACGATTTTTAAGATAATGAGATAATTCTATGGGTGAGAACGAGAACTTAGGACTCCTCTCTCAGACAACAGTATTAACAGTTTAACACTGCTATTTTCCTGCTGTTTTTTTTCCACCTGAGTGTTTCATAAGCCTTTTTCAACTGCATTTCAGCTACAGTAGGAAGAAGTAATGGGGTATATTTGTCCCTTCCTCCCCTAGCCTCAATGGGGGTGAAAGACAATAGCATTTCTCTTCTCTTGACTTGCATAGCAAGTATAAAAGTCCAGCTCTGATGATGGTATTTTCATTGTCAGGGCCAGACACTGCGAGGCTGGACACTGCTGTGTTTCTCTCTTGTTGGGTGCAGCATTTACTGCCTCCATGCATGCAGCAGCTTTGCTTCCTACTTGCTTTAGAAAAGCTGCCTATCTGCTCAAGGGTATTTGTAGATTCTTACACAAGGTGTGATAAGCTTACAAAAGAGAGAAAAGCTGAACTTTTGCTGTTCAGCACCCAAAATTACAGTCAGATTCTTCAAAGGGTAGTTGTCATTGAAAGTTTTATGACTAGATTCTCAGGAATGCTTGGCATAGGAAATGATTCTTTATTTTCAATACCACGTGTGATGTGAGCTCCTCTAAAGATTTGATTCCATAGCGAAATAAAGACAACTTTAAGCTAGACATCAAGCATACACCTATGATGGGAAAGTGGATCATTATTTGCATGAACTGAAGTTGCCAATAACTTGAATTTCAATGCTATTATGGCACTGAGGTGATGGCACAATCTTAAAAACAATTGTCATTCCAGCACAAAGAATTAAGTTTTCATTCAAATCCAATTCAGAAGCAGATATGGAAATCTGGAGTAGTGAAAAGTCTTCAGATCTTTTTTTAATGACTTAATGAGTTGGAAATTCATAAAATGCATCTGGTATAAAAAATTCAGACAAAAATTTTTTTTATTTTCATTCTTTGAGCCTGATCCTTAGATGATGTAAAGTGTTATACTGATTTATTCAAGATATCTGCTTAGATTCTGGCTATAGTTTTTGCTTTAAAACTTTGAAGTCTAGGGCAAACCTGTGAAGAGCAGAGCACTAAGTAATGCCTGCTTTGCGTGTAAATATAGCAGTCTAAGAATCTTTGGGAATGGACCCAGGTATTCTTCTAAGCCAGGCAACCTTTGCATTGTATACAAAGTAGAGTGTAAGTAAGTAGAGTGCTGATATTACAGCTTGTAAACCGGCTTGTTTGTCTATAAATTAATCTTAGTTAGATTCAAGTAACTCTTTTCTCCAGATTTTATATTTTCAGGCTCCCTTAAATAAAAGAGACATTTTAACAACTTTTGTAAAGTTTATCATTTACTTAAAATCTACTGTAAACTCAAGGAACTTGGATATTTTAAGAACATTTCAATTAATTAGGCTGTCATTAGGAAAACATTACAGCTTATTGTTTATAACCATTGTAACTACAATCAAAGACAGTTCAGCAGCTCAGGTCACTGTCAAGTAGTCCCAGTGGGACTCCAGGGCAGCTCTGTCACCACGGTCAGCCCCAATAATTCGCATACTCTCACAGTTGCTGTCTGGTTGCACGCAAGCGGGGACATGCAGTGCGCAGTCCAGCTCGCCTGCAGCATCTTTGGCCACACACCTTGAGGCAGACTAAGACACAGAGCTGGCTGTAGTTTTTCTTCTGATCAAAACAGAAAAAAGAACACCCTTTCTCAACTTCCTTCAGCTATTTTCTTCAGCTGCAAAGAAAGTTACGTTTGGAGCAGATGGAAAATAATGTTCAGTTCATCGGAATAACAAAATTCCCTCCTGTTTTTTTTTATTATTATTTTTATTTTTTATTTTTATTTCTTATTATTCGCACCCTGTTCCCAGTGGTGAAAAGCAACCTGTACTAGACAATCAACTCACCCTATTTCTAATCCCAGACGCTAGAACAGACTTTTCATATAGACTGTTACTTGATTGATTCATATTACTTACTCTTTCTTAGGAAGTTTTGAGGAAGTTTTGTCTTTTAACAATACCTGGAACAAAGAGGATTCATTTCTTTATGTAAAGGAGGAATAGGGTACGTTGGAATCTTGCTTTAAAAAGTCTAAGGAGCACTTATTTTATGAACTCAATCAGTATTGAGTATCTAAAAACGATAGATCACTGGAGATGATGAATCTCTTCAGGCCTTTAGAACCACATAACAAAATTGATTTTAGTTTTTAACTGGGTGTATACGCACATTTTACCCTATCAGACTGCTTATGTCCTTGCTTCTTGTTTGTGAACATAGGACTAGGAAAGACTTTCTGGGTCACTGAGTCTAATTGCCTCTTATAACAGAAATTGTTCTTTCACAGTTATTTTAAACTCTGTCTTAAATGTTCTTTTTTTTTTTTTTTTATCCTTTTAACACTGAAGAGTTCACATATTTTTCTTCAGCTTTCATTTGGCTTGTTTGAAGAAGATACATTTGAAGTAGATCAAAAGAAATGATGAGCTCATCTGAGCAGTAAATTCCTGTATGTTTTGTCTTTTTTTTCTCCTTGGTGGTAAGAAGTAAAGAAATTACTTTGTTAGTCTCTGATCAGATAGTCAGACTTTTTCCCAATCATTTTAACAGCCCAGTCATCCAGTTAACGATCAAGATTTTAAGATTCCCTACCTTTTCATTTCTTTTCAGCTGATAACATCCATGAGTATGGTAGGAGTTTGTTATTAATTACAAAATTAATGAATTTGCATTAACTTCCCTTTTCTAATGCTTCAGCCCCTCAGGATCACCCAGTTATTCCCAGGTGATATCTACATACATCCAGTTATTCCCTGATGATGCCCACATTTTCTTTGATAACTCATTTTGTTCATCAGCAAGTTTTACTCATACTGCTTTTTAGAATATTCCAACTTTTTTTCAATAAAGTCATTAATGGAAATAAACAGGTTGGTCCAAAATTTTCCCTTGAACTCCCCAAATAACCTCTGTGGAAACCAATGGTTCCTTTTTAGTAAGCTTTTGTTGTCCACTACAGTTCTTTATCCACCTTACAATTCTTATCTTAAACCCTGCATTCTCTAGTTGAAGCAGTAATTTCCTATGTGGCACCATATCAAATACTTTAGTAAATCTAGTTTATATTTCCTTTGTCTAGAAAAAAATCATTATCAAAGAAGGATATCAGATTAGTTTAGCATGATCTGCCTTTAGCAAACTAGTGTTGCATTGTTACCATTTTTATCTCAATGTCTTTTTATTCTACTCTTTAAAAACTAAAGCCTAATATGCTGCTGAGATCAGACTAATCACTGCCACCCTTTTCTTCCAGCCCTGCTCTTTTATACAAAGTCTTGCATTTGCTATTTTGTAATCTTATGGCAATACCATTGGCTTGATAAATTTCTTTAAAATACTTACCCCCCCTAACATTCAAATCTCAGAGCTTATTGCAGCTGACGACCTCACTAATGAGTTCCCTCGATTTATTGAAGTTTGTCCTTTTGAAATCCCAGATTTCATTACAAGCCTTCTATTGCTAATTCTCCCTTTTAGTTTAAATGGAATCAGTTCACAGTCACTCAGTCAAACATTATTTGTACTTTCAGCCCTCTTTATAACATATTTCTTTAGACTTGGTTTGGTGTCATGTAGCATCACCTGTTGTTGGTTCAGGGATTAATTGACAAAGAATGTAAAAACAATTAAACCCAGAAAAATCTTTCCTTTCCTGTGAGTGAGAAAGCTACCTGCTCAAGCCCACAGAGACTTGGAGAGAGGAACTGAAGATGGCTGGCACAACAGTGAGAGAATCCAGCTTAGGGAGAAATCATGTTAGAGTGGAAGGACTGTGGTATGGAAGAATTTTGGAATAAGCAAAATATCAATGAGGGCTTTTTCCTAACTGAGATATATCAGAAAGAGAAAAAAATGTGGTTGAGTCTGGAAGAGAAACAGAAAGGACAGCAAACCTCTTTGAAATTAATATCTTTTCCAGATTTTTCCTAGGTATTTTGTAACTATGTAAAGATATTATACTAATTGCTGCTGTCTCCTTGCAGTCTTCTATTTAAAGCTCTTATCAGACATAGCAGTACTTGAATTATTTCACTAAACAGATAAATGTTTTTCCAGAATGTTCTACCAGATGCCAGCTTGGGACTTCCTGATCCAGAGTAGTGTTTTCAGGTTAATAGTCCATGACAGTTTTTGCTTCTCTGGATTTATCCAGTCAATTTTTCAATGCATGTATGCTAATAGCATCCAAAGCTGCCTGTTGCAAGGTGTTTTTCAGCTTAACTCTATTGTGTGAAGAATCATTTCCTCTTTTTGAACCCAAGCTGTGATAGCTGCATTTGATACCTATTAGTTCTTGCCTTGGGAGATACAGTGAACAGGCTATTTCTTATAATCTTCCTAGTGTCACTCGTAATATTTTAGAATAACTTATCTCTCCTTAGTCATCCCTTTTCTAGCGTGAGATGTTCCCATCTGAACTATTTCCTCCTACAAGAGTTATTGCACATTCTTGTAAATATGTATCACTTTGAGAGTAACATATATGTAATTTTTAAAGGAAGAGAAATAAAAACAATCTACTATTACAAATGTGACACATTACATCTTATTTTTTTTCTCAGTAAGCAAAGGGATATTTGAAGGATCTAGTCATGATTAATGTTTTTTGTTGCTCTGTTGCCCTTCTTACTGTTATCTGGGTCAGCTTAAAAATCTGTAGTTCAAGTAGAAGGCATGACAAATCGACTGTGTTTCTGAGAGATGTAAACAGAGAGGGCTTGCAGGTGCAGTGCTTCGCTAAGAGCAAACAGAATTGCTTCAGCTGTTGAACATGTCCAGTCCATCCTCAGACTCCACCTAAGGTTAGAGCTGTTCAGGTTCACCAAAACTGACATAATCAAACCATTCTTTGCTAGGCTCGTCTTTTTTTGGCGTAAGACACATACTCCAGCAGCAGACAACAATCACCAGTGATGTCAGGGAACCGGATACACTGCCATAATACCTAAAGTATTTGTCTACCAGTGCTCTTTAGAATTTTTGTAGTATTTTCATCCCACACTATTACTTTTCCTTTGACAAAAACAACTCTGCAACAGTGAAAGACTCAGCACAGTATTGAGCAAGGGCCTGCAGGTGTAACCTTGTGTACCATTACAGGAAAAATTCTAAGCACAAGCTTTCTACTGAGCTGAAACTCAAGTGAATGAATAGGCAAATGACCCCAAGCATCTTATTTCATGCAACTGTGAGATCAGTTCCTAAGTATTGTGTGCATGTAGAATACTGAATTTAAACCAAAAACGTTCACAATACAATTTGCCTACCCTATGGGTAGGAAGTTGGGATACACTGTGCATGAAGTTTAACGTGCACTTAAATAACAATATTAACACATGAAAAGAAACTAGAATTGTACTTCATTGGCACTGAATAGATTAGGTATTTGGAAGGTTACTCTGTTCTTTAGTAGTGCCATATTGCCAGATAACAGAAGGTTGTATATGAAGGACTTTACTCACAGTAGCAGGGTAATTTCTAGACTGATGGAATGGAGCTAGCTTTGAGTGTTGTACTTAACAGGAAAGATTTGTTACCTTTCAGTATAAAATATTCATTTTAACTGTGAGCAATAATTAGCTCAAAGTACAATTAGTACAATAACTTCCAGTAATTTTGGTCAGCTAAAGCCCACATTTTGCTCATAATATTTAATAAAATATTTAAAAGTGTGACTACTTTTATATCATCATCTTTAAAAACCACACTAAGTTATTTTAATCAATATACTTTTTTAAGTAAAAGCCATTTAATCTTCTGACTTATACATTAACCTTCCATTAAGTATTAGTGAAGAAGTTAAATGCACCTTAGTCAATAATGCTAATGCAGAAACTGTTGTATTACCTATGGAGAAATGTGTATTCATATTATGTTAAAGTGGCTATCCTTAACGATTAGCTATTATATGTCAGGAAACTGGTCATAAATTTGAAATATTCCATAAGAAAATGAATTATAATGTTGAAACTGAGTTCTCTGTACTGTAATAATTCTGAAATGAGGTCATCTACTTCTCCTGGTCAGTGCTTTTTAAGGCAATGATACTGAAGTGATGAAGATACCCTTGATGATACTTTAACCTCACCTTGTGGTTTCACATCTTGGTGGGTAATAAATGAGACTAGTAATTGAACTATACTAAACCAAAATATATGAATCTACCTGAAGGCAGATGAAGGAGTTTTAGGATACATTCTCATAGCTCTGTTTCTACCTAGAAACATCTAAGCATAACAACTAAAATGAGCAAAAATGCTACAGTTATGCCAAAAGATGTCTTGGGTTTGTTTGGGTTCTTTCCCTCCTGTTTTAGCCTAATTTGTGAAACCAACCTAAATGCTTATAGAGTTTGTCTTGTATGACTTTTTCTACTTTTTTCTAGGACAGATTTTCTCCTAAATCAGTTTATCTCCCAGGATGGAGTTTCATACTATAGTTGAGCTAATCTAACAAGTGGCTTCCTCAATGGGATGTTCCATTTTCCCTTGCTCTTGGCTGCACACTTGGCTTTTCCCTTACATCAGATCTAGAACCTGTGTGGATACAGGGCCAGTTAATTCAGCTGGCTGACCAGCATAAAATTTTGTATTTATTTATCTTTTTTTAAGAGAGAATACTTTTCTCTTGGATCAGCCATCAAAATCAGTTTGTCCCTCAATTGCATGACTGCTAAGGCCAACATGAGAGGGGACACAACCTGTGGGCAGGGAAGCAAAATGAGACCATGCCTTTTGTCGCTAGTTTGTTTTTAAGTTGGCCTAGCTGTAATGTGAAGTGGCATCCTACATAATATATGGTGCATGTAAACATGAAAGAGACACTAAAAATGTGCGTAGGTCTATACACAAGAGATCTACAAAAATATGTTGTAATATATACTGCAACTTTCAAAAGAAACAGAAAGAAAAAAGTGAGGAAAAGTATGCACTGCACACTGTGTAGAATTATAAACACAAAGAAATTTGCCCATCTTTTGAGGATGAATGCTGCAGTAGTTTTGAGGATATTGCATTCTTTTAAGTGTCATTTTTTTCCCCCAAGGTGGGTTACCTTTTCTAATCCTTTTCATATCTTTGATTCATTAAAAATGATTGTTCCACTTATGTTTAGCTCTGCTTGTCCTGTTGTATCAGTTGAGATCCTTCTGCTGACTGGGCAGAATTGTGTTCCCAAACTTTTAAAGGTGCATCTAGTGAAGCATCTTTGAGAAAAGCAAAGTCCTCAAAGGCAGAATTTAATTAGTTGTTATAGAGTTAAATTATAAATCCAGATTGACATTCATATAGCAATATAGTTTCAATTCTGACAGATCTTTCTCTCTAAATTCTATAAAAAACCTCCCATAGTGAAAGAATAAATTTTAACATCTTTCTGAATTTGCCAGATTCTTTATTATTATTCTACAGCCTGATCCCAGTTTTGTCTCAATACATTATCTTCTGTACATTTATGTAGAAAGAGATTTAAATGGTGATATAGGACATTTATGTAATGGATTGAATATCCCACACATCTTCAAGCACTTTCCAGAATACCAGGATTTTCACTCAGCCATCATTAAAGTGAAAAACTGGACAACTATTTTCATATCTTCCTTAATCAAATATTTAGCATTTCCATTTCTTTGAGAGGTTATGCCATTCAGTCAAGGACTTGCCCAAAATCATGCTTACTATCTACGGCCACTAGACCACAGCAACTGTGTATTCCTTGAAAATGCCATTATTTTCTTATAAATACTTGCTTCTGAAAAATACCGACCAGCCATCTAGTTAGTGAGACAGTTCTATGAAAATACTCCATCAGGACTAGTCTGAAACGTGGAAAGTTGTTATAATTTAATTCTCTCCCCCATATGCTGAGAGTTAGACACAGATTACTAAAATTGTTAAGTTACAACAGTTAAAAAAGAGGACTGAATTCCCAATGTATTGGAAGGTACTTAGAATGGTATTACTCTGAAATAAGCAGATTGCTTTAAATGGCAGCTAATGTGAAATAAGAAATCACCATTGCATAATATTAAATTGTGGTTCTGAAATCTCTTTTTTTTCTGTGTAGCATCTCTGTTTTAGCTTGGAGGACCATTAGATAGAGCACAGCTGTTAACAGAAAAACAGAACAAATCCCAAACCCCAAACTTTTACATACTTCAAAAATAGCATGAGCTGACACTGGACTCTGTGATAAAACCTTGAGTTTTCTGTAATACTGTTTCATTACTAATCCTATATTCATTTTCTGAGCTCTCAGCTTTGACGTAATATTTGGATACCTGTGACAAATACTGTTTCATCTCATTATCTACTGCTTGCTGACTCACTTTACCTCTGTTCTCATACTCCTTCAAATCATTCTTTTGGTGCATTTCCTTTAACATATAGGAACATTCAGGCTCAAGATTAATGACAAACAAACTGTCTACTCTACTACGCTCTCTTCTAGCTTTTGACTTAAGGCCCTTTCTCCTTATACCTTTTTCGATGTAGTTTTTAACTTTTAATCTTTTATATTCTAATTCAATCTAATTCACATTTTAAAAATATTCCTAACTAGGAGAGCTCAGTCTTAGGGTACCTATTCTATCTTCTCTTTACTTAATCTCTGTGGTTGCTGTTCATAGCCCTTTGTTTAGCTCCTTTGTTTTTTTTGGTTTTTTTTTTTTTTTTTTTTTTCAGAGTATTATTCATATATCTTATCTCATAAAAACTCCTCCAGGTTTTCTTTTTCAGGATTTTTTTTATCTCACAGATGTTTCTTTGTAGTCCTATGTCCTCTTTTTCTCTCTCCTGATATGTAATGATGATTGAAGCATCAGTGAATGATATTATGTGATGCTGACTGATGCATCAGTGAATGATCTACTGGATCTGTCTTTTTCCTGCCTTTCAGACTGTTCATTTTCCTCATCATGAGGTCTTCTGACTTATATGGAATATGGCTTTATTTGATATAGTAAGTCATCAGCCTGCTGTAGTGTGGGCAACGTGTTAATAATACTTTTGGTCAGCAAAGCTGCAGAAGACACATTTGTTCCCACCAGCCATCACCGTATGTCACAAAGTACTTCCTTGTAACCAATAATAAATGTAAGTCTTATAATAAAAGCTAAAAGCCACCACTTATAATGTACGACAGGAAAAGATCAGGAGACTCAAGGGCACTGACATTGTCTCACATACCTTCAATAGTAGGGATTGCTGCACGAAATGCCTGTGTGGTCCTGGAAATTGCAGTATGACCTGTGCTACAGCACAAATTACAAAAAACAGTCAAACGAACAACAAAATCTCATCCTGTGAATCTGAACAATTCAATCCTGACTCCAGTCTGGGAATTTGATTTACTCCTGAAGCTGTAACCAAAGCATACCAGATGGATACCTGTCAGATTTTTACTACCAGCATCCACTACCCATTTATTCTCTTCCCTAGTGCTCTCAATTTTCCTGTCTTTCACCAGCATTCATTCTTCTGTTACTCTCCCTGATGCTCAAGGTCCTAACTGTAAGCTTACCTTTAGCTTCTTCCTCTTTTTCATCCCACGCATCTTTTTAGTCTTCCCATTTATTTTTTCAGATTATTAAGGTAGACTTGTCCCTACAGTCAAGTCTTCTGTATGTGCCTTCATTTATTCACATCTTGAAAAATTAAACATATTTCTCTTTGGCCTTCTCAGGGCAAACTTTTGAAAATAAGCATAGTATGTTGATTGCCCATCAGTTTGATTATTTTAGCTGCAAGAATCTCTCTCCTCTCTTCCGCAACATATCAAATTCAATATTTTTTTATTCCCATGATTAAGTAATAACTTGAATACTAATGTGCCCTCCCACTTGAACCTGGTCATATTTTTTGATTTTTCATTGATTCCCACCTCAAAATTTCAATTGCCTGCTTTCCTACCTTTCTTTCCATATCACTTTTTAAGCGCCTTATCTGTATGGTCTTTATAGCGTTTTTTTCAGGTCGGTGGCTCAGTAACATCTATTTTGGTAATGAGGGGCTACAAGAAGTGAATTTAATATTAATGTGGATATGGCTCTGACAATCTTACTACAAAAAAAAAGAAAAAAAAAAAGAAACTCTGCAAATAAAGACATGGCCTCTTACTATAACTACATCAGTTAATGTAGTTGAGAGTCAAGGCCAAATTTTCAAGAACATGAGGACATGTGTCCGTGAAGGCTCATCTTCTTATTGTTTTTCTTTATTCTAAGTTTAAAAAGGCTATTTGTATTCCTTCAAATAACTCCCACTAAACATTTTAAAATTGTGTATATGACTGCCACAGTCTGTCCTACCTGAAAATTTTCTTATTGCCAAGGAACATACCACAGATATTTAATGTCAGATTATTACAGATAGTTATTAAAAGTGACCTTGGCAAATACTTTTATTTCTCACTTGTGTCAGTCTGCAGTTGCAGGCTAGTTAAAACACTTGCCTCAAGTGCCCAAGTGGCCAATGAGTTTTCCATGGCCATTCCTCAGGCTCTGAATTTGGTGGCTATTACTCTGCAGAGAGACAGGCAGTCAGAGAACAGGCAACACATATGAAAAAAGTTTGAAAGCTGCAGTCCTTGAAAAGGCTGAGCAAGTTGCAGGGGGATTTGGCAGAGTAATTTAGCAGCAGAAGCTTGACTTCCAAGGTTTTCTGTCAGAATCTTCAATGTTCATCTCGGATTTTAGCGTAATTCCTTTCACTTTTTATATTTTTTAACATTACTTCATGACAAGCTTTGCATAAGTTCTAGTGACATGTCATAATATACCAAAATAATATTTGAAATGTCTTAATGTAACTTACTGTGTACACTTCGGATAGATTTCTTATCTCCTAACATTAGCTTTCTAAAGGTATCCAGTCTAAACTAGTCAACAGGTTCCCTCGATAGTCAGCGGATTCATCCCACCTGTCTTAGACACCTATTTCTGGATCAGCTTAATCACCCTCTGGAGGTTCACTGTTACAGCTGACATGCCAGGAAAAAATGTGAAATAATGGAAAGCAGAGAAAAATACATCAAACGAAATTAAACGTAACATTTTGAAAATATATATTGGAATTCTTCTGAAAATATATGTTGGAATTCTATAGAATTCCAAGTTCTTTTTCAGAACCAAAATTGTTTCAGAAAGTATTGTTCAAATAAAGGTTTAAAATATTTGGATTTATTCAGATGTGGTATCACAAAAAAAATTTTGAATTATAAAAATGTGTGATTAGGATGTTTTACCTTTTGTCCAATTTTGTGACAGAGATAAATTAAAGTTTTTTTCCAAGATAGGACATTCTGCTCCAGAGCTTAGATTAGCTTCTACTTCACAATGCAGTTAAGATTTTTATTCTCATCTGATCTTTTCTATCTTTAGTGATGGTTATTTTTATCTTCAGGCAACAGAACCAAGTAGGATGATTGGAAGAACAAAGGAAACTTGTTTATGAGTTCAGCTAATGAGATGTAAAATAGATGATGTAAATGGAGATTATTTCTGCATCTCAGAGCAGCATTGTAGAATTTATGGGAAAACTATTAAATTCCTGAAATTGAATTAAACATAGCATAAGCAGTTCTACTTCCTCAAATTTGACAATGGTTATATAGATATTATTGGAAAATATCATATTTTTCTGTATTCACAAACATTATTCCCCACGACATTTTTCCTAACCTCTGCTCCTATGTAGACTTTTGTTATTAGTATCTCTAAATTATTTGCTAATATACAGATTTCCGATAGCTTCAATAACAGCATTTCCCTTTCATTCTGATGGATTTAATAGATGATCTAAAGAAATCACTTTCTGTTAATGTGTGGTATAGTGTTAAGGTGCAGACAAAAACACTGTTCAGGTTCCATAAAGTCAGTTGATAGGCCAGATGTAAAATCAATTAACTCTTGTGGAAACATAGCCTTGTATTTTAACAACTGAAGTATCATAACTGTTTGCTACACTTTTCCTTCTCAGCAAGATAAATCTGAGCAATGCTTCTGCCTCAGCAAAGTGTTACTAATACAGTTATAAAACTCAAGAGATGAGGGAATCCCCAGAAATCTGGAGTTCAGACAAAGGCATGAAGGGTCAGATGCTTACTGCATTTCTCCACTTTAAGGAAATCTTGCTTGGATTAATCGTTCACCATTTTCACATAGCTTAAGTCTCCACAAAGTATCTCCGCTGTTCACCGTTTGTGCTACGTTTTGTACTCAAGATTTTGAGAATGCAAAGTTCCACACCAACAACATCCTTCTTGAAGCTGAGGTATAAATAGCTTCAGCGCTTTGATCAGATACTTCCTGTCTCTCTTTTGTATCCTTTGAGCAAGCAGCTATTTTTTGCTTCATTTTTAAATTGACTTATTTTTTTTGTAGTTCAAATTTATTGAAAATATTGCCATTGAAAGGAAAATGAAGCTGAATCCAGCATAACAATATTTTCTAAATTACAAATTGTTTCATTTGATCATAATATTCCTATCTGCAAAATGTCTAGATCTGAAATATTTTGAAAGAATATCAGTAATAACAGTCATCATCTCCTCCTACTTGCATGTTCATACTGCAAGATTACTTAGTATGTCTTATATATAAAATATATAATTTTCAGGCCCTGGTTCAATATGTGCCTAACCTGAAGTCTGTGAATTTTCCCACTGCAGATAATGGAGAGCATTAGTGTTCTTAAAGACAGGCACCTCCACAGACCCTTCCTTGAACTTTGCTCCCATTGAAATCACCCTGCTGATTTCAGGGAGAGCAGAAGCAGGTTTATTAGCCAGCAGTGCCACAGTGAAAATAAATGTACTTGCTTTTTCTAAAATAAGGGGAGAGTGGAAATGTTTGCAGTACTATAGCACTTCTTGTGTAGAAGACTTTATAAAGTTGCATGGTGATGATAGAGTTATTTTGATTTTATAAAATAACACAGGCTTCTGGACAGAAAAGGTGATTTGTGCCCAGAATTTTCCCCTTCTGTGGTACACGTTGCAAATACTATTGAACACTGAAAAGAGCTGTTTTCCATATTGCTGTTTGCTCCAGATGAATAAATTAGTGTAAGTATTTTTATCTCAAAATATGTTAATCGCAAGTGTGTTTATCATAAAATATTTTTTATTTTTGCCAATAGATGTGTAAATCATGCCATAATATATTAGTTTGCAGAACCCAACCCTTTTAAAAAAGTGGAAGCATTTGTAATTGGTTTTTTAGAGAACTTTGATCAACGGACTTGGGAAGAAAGTTTTCTTCTCCTCCTACAAAACTTGTACAGATGTAGGAAATGGTCTCATTCCTTACTAGGAAACTAATAATTCTTCATTTTCCATTTAAAAAATGGAGAAAACATTAGAGGAAAGATATCCATCTAGAATGCTGAGTTATCTTGTATCTAGAGTTTCAAGAAAACCCTGATTTAAGTTCCTATTTGATTATTTGCCCTCTATTGAGTGAGTTAGACAAATGGACAAATTGCCACTAGACAAATTGAAATTCCATCTGGCATGTCTCCTTGGTTGTGATTAGAAATTCTTCATTGTTTCCCAATTATATCTTGTCAAAATTAGCAAGCTTTTATGCATTCATTTTTTAATTTTCAAGTTTTTTCTCGATTTTAATTTTTAATTAACTTTTTTTCTCTTTTGTGCACAGCACATACATACTGCTGTGATACAAGATCAGTATGTTGCAGCTGGGAGGAATTAGAATAAGAAACAGTCTCAGAAAAGTCAGAACACGGATCTACTTTTTATTAAAAAAAGATGCAAGCCTTACTGTTGAATTTGTATTCTGTGTGCAGACAGGAATGTTTACACTCATTGTATGGAACTAAGTAACTCTGCAAAGTGACAGGGAACTGGCTTACAGATTTCCTCGAGCAATTTAAGAATCCTTAAATGTACTAATATTCTTATTGACTTCAATGGGACCTCAGCAGACCTGCCAGCTCTTACCGTTTTATTGTGAAAAGAGAGAAAAATCTAGTATAATGAGCAGTCACAGGGAGGCCCTAATCAAGTGAGAATGCAGGAATACGGAGCTGGTGACCGGTTTAAAAGGAGTCTGTATATCTGTTATATGTGGGCATATGGGCTAGTGGTGAAAGGGAAGCATCAGTGTCCATGAGATAAAGAAATCCTGTGTTTGAGGAAGAAGAAAATCTCTGAATATTAGAGGTGAAAATTGTTAAAAATAACACAAAAGTGTGAGTTTGAAGAGAGGAATCCATTTATACACTTATTTTAACTGTAGCATCCCTTGACTGAGAAGGAGAATTGCAGGTCCTTTGTGCTGGGAAATGTATAGTTTCTATCCAGGAAAACGCGAACTCTGCATTGTAGAGGCATTTCTACTAATGTCTCCAACTCTGTAACATACAAGAAGTACATGATCAAAAGGCATTCTTGAACGCATATACTTACCACATTAGTACATACACTAATAATTATTCTCATCCTTTATAAAGGAAAATTCACAAGGAACTATTATGGAGGGGAAAAGAGCAGAAATTCTTCTGAATATAAGGAATCAATCATTCTTTTAAAATCTGGTAAACAATTTCTACATTATTTTAGAAATAAAATTAATGTAAATTACTGTTTTATATGTTTTATTATTCTATGGTATACATATATAAGTAATAGCATGTAAAACTTCTAGAATTTTTAAGAGGACAGTATGCAAAGAAACTGAAAACACAATTTAGAATTGTCACAAACATGTAAATTCAGATTGCAGTAGCCTTGCTATTTCTGTGTTAACTGTATGCACTTTATTTATGTAGTTGCTTATGTGTTTATTGATTGTATAAGAATTCTACTTTTTCAACTTCAATAAGTGGCATTTAGGATGTCTATCTCTTTTATTAAAATGTACCATGATATGTAAAGATTTCAGAATTCATTATTTTGTATCATAATTCCACAGTCAACCAAGTAAAATGATATGTTTTGTCATACTTAATATTATTGATATTGGGGAATTATCCAGATAATAAGGAACAATTCCTTTAATATAGTAGTCAATAATAACACCAAAAGTCATATTGATTTTTCTTGAACAATCAGCTGCAGTTTGTACATATTTCTCATACTAATAAAACTGTTCTACTATGTGCAAAATGAAAGTAGTTCATTTTTTTTTCTATGTAGTATTGATGTATGCTAAAAATAGAACAGGGCTGTACCTGCGAAGTGAATCCCTTGTTCAGATTAAATCTTGATTAAAGAAGTATGTGGAGATCCGGTTCTGTGTGCTGGTGTCATGCATGTCTATCTGTTAGAAGAGCTTAGATATATAAGCGTTATATATCTATATGCGTTTTCTTGATATGAACCTTTTTCTTTTCTCTTTCTCTTTTCTTTTTTTGTTTGAGGATGGGCAAATCACTGTGACACATTATCATTAAAAACTGCTTGGGAGGATGGGGGGGTCACATTTTTTGCAGTGTGACAAGAAATAGGGAAATGACCTGAATGTATGCAATGCTTAAATGTTGTCAGATATTCATCATATTTATATGCTTTGCCTGCCTCTCTGCCCAGGGTGATTTAATACTACATTAAAGTAGAACCTGGGAGGACATCATAAACAGCTCTTGTTTAAAGGGCATTGTGAAGGAGAGCCTTTAATCTGATTGATGAAATAAATGGAAAGTAATCTATCCTCTATTCAACAGCTTGTTGATGATATGAAAGAATTCCTACTCAAGCAAGCAGAGCTTTAAAGAGAAAGACCTCTTTCATCCTGTCAGCCTCTCATTTTTAGAAAAAGTTAAGTTTTTCATCATGGTTCAGGGGAGTTCTTGTAAAACGTTCATTGAAAATTTAAGAGCAATTACAGTGTCAGACAGCTAGAAAAATTGCTTTTACTGAGTGAGAGTCCTGTGACAGATGCATTGTGGGAGCATTGATTCCTTCGGAGGGATAAGTGAATTGTCATTGTGAGTCTCTTCTCGTGACATCGAGCTGGATGTCATCTGCTTTGTAACAGAAGATTTGAATCAGACAACTGTGCTCAACACTAGACAGTGTCTAGATTAGTTCAGCAAAGAAATAAGCCTGTACTCTGCACGGCATCAACTGAGCTTTTAAAGATTACGGATGAGCGAGGGTTTCAGGAAAAAAGTTTGAAAAATCAAAAACAAAGCTCTATAGCCACTTCAGAGAGCCTGGATGTTTAACCTGTAAGGAAGTCTGTCAAATCCTTGAGGAAACCACATAGAGAAAGATCAATAGAATACCTACTGGCTCCATTAGCTTGATGTAAAAAGGGGAAGAGGGAAACCAGCTCTTCCACAAGAGAAGCTACATTATTCCAGGGATTAAGCGGGATCAGTCCTCTTACAGACAAGAAGACGAGAAAAAGAATGAAGATTCTTGGTGGGCCAGAACTGGAGTGAAAGGGCTTGTCAGGTAATCTAACTGATGATAAGAGAGCAGTTTGTTGAATAGGAGGTGTCTCTAATTAGGTGTTCATTAGCATAAGGGTAGGTGCCAATTCTAATCTTGAGTTAGGTTCAGAAAATAGGCTGTCATTCACTCTGCAATCCCTGAGCTAACTTCTGCGTAGTATTTATGCTTGCAGAATCCCGTTCGGATTTTTATGTGTATTTTGTGTGTGTGTGGAATGCAGGGATACGCTCGGTGCTTTTTTTTTTTCCCCCTGAATGACACCATCAGATTCATTAAATATTCACATTACTGAAATGTTGTATCATTTGAATATAGATGTGTAGCTATATGGTTTAGAAAAGCTGTGTTGTTTTAAACACGATAATGTTTCAATCTGAAAGCTTCATGTTTCTGTTTTTACATCTGATTTGAATCTAACCATAACTAAACATAAAAATAGTTATTCCTACCTAAAATAAATTCATGAGTGAGTACCAAATTATCTTGAAAAAAAATCAGTTAAAATATTTTCTGCAACGTGCTCAGACCAGTACATGTTTAACCGGTTAAATATTCAATGGTATTTTTGTGGCCAATGTTTAGGCAATATCAGACGTTTACATTTTGAACTCTTTATTCTATGCATGTCACATATTTGAAGGAATGTATACAGAGTACAAGTTAAATACTGAGGTCCCTTTTAGTCACTCAGGAATTAAGCACTGATTCATTTGTAATTCTTCATGTGTTTAATAACTTAATCCTTTAATGGGAAGATATCAGCATTTAGAGTTAAATATCCTTGTTCGTTTTGGATGTGTTTTTTTTTTTTTTTTATTATTATGTATCTCTTTAAAGGATCAGTGGGAATGGCCTTTTCATTTTAACTTGAAATAAACTCAATTTTTCAGCTTTTGAAAGAATAGGCCTGAAATAAACTGTGTTTCCTTTCTTTAACATGCTTAGAACATCTTAAGATTTTGTGTGTCATTAAAACATTCTTCTGAAGCTGTGGAAATGCAATCTGTCAGGACAACATTTTCAAGAAGGCTCTGTCACTAAAAATCACTGACCTATGCTGGTTTCAATACCGTTCCTAGCATTTTTGCCATTAAGATTCACTAAATCTCTTTATCAATGTCCATGAGGCACTTGAATGAATCAATAATGATGATGAAAGGTGAGCTGTAATTCTGCAGAAAAAGTGCTGCTAAAATAGAGCAACATACAATATTGGTACAACTTCTTTATAGTTTTCATTTTAATATTCTAATGGTTTATGCTTTCACCTGAGTTAATGAAATGCCCTTAGATAACTTGCTAACAATTTGATGTATTTTTCTGTGTTCTAATTTCCCAGAGTATAATCCTGCTAAATATATAGGAGGATGCATTGCATTACTCAGAAGAACTAAATCTTTACCCGACTACAAAATATGTCCTTTTATTAATGTTTGTTACAAATCCATTTTTCAAGGCATTTTCTTAACAAGATCTATTTCTGCAACTGTTAGAGCTGTAAATCATGTATGTTGGAACAGATCTTAACAATTATTCAAAAAGGGCACTATCTATAACTAATCTATAGATCAGCTTCTTTTTTGGTTTCATTTACCCCTTAAGGAAAATTAGGTAGCAATTTAGTTTCACAGTGTGAGGTAAATCGTATGTAATATTATGTAACAAGTAAACCCATTTAGTGACTGAAATTAAGAATATGATCCAGTGTCCAGTAAAGCTAAATGGAGTCTCTCCACTAATTTCAGTGTGTTTTGGATCAAGCCCAAATCTACAAGCCACGTATGGTGTTATTTCTAAGCACTGTTTTTTTTTCCTCATTCCAGAGTTGTGCCTTGAAGGAGCGAGGGTTTGTTTCCTGGGTTTTTGTCCAGGATTTTTTTTTTTTTTAAGAATGTTTCTATCCTTGCTGCAAACTTCTAATTGAAAAGAGGGTTGTGACAGGTACAATATGTAAATTCTGTATCCTTAGCACTAAGACAATAAAAGTGCAGAGAATGTATATCACTTGTATATAAATTCTATGCTACAAAGTATGGGGGTTTTCTTCTATCTAGACAACTTGCTATTTCTTCCAAAGCTATTTCTATTAACAATACAAGGTAATATGGCCTGTGAAAGAATATCTTTACAAACATAGCCTGTGAAAGAGTATCTTTGCAAACATAGTACATAATCTTTGGGGAATTATAGCTAAGGAATAGGTTCTCTTGTTATTGGTATTTCTCATTTACAGTCCTCATTACAATTGCAGCTCAAAGTCTCGACTTTGGAAATACTGTTCAGCGGAAATATTTCATATGAAATATTGATTTTAAAAAAGAGAATTAAAAATGTAATTTTAATCCTCTAGTTTATGAAACGACATTTTTAAGCAGATGTTTCTAAAGAGGTTTTTTGCCTTCTTGCTGCTCGTGCTGTTTTGAATCAGATTCTTGGTAATATAAATCAGAATAATCCCAAGTTTTGTTGTTTTCTCTCTTAGTTTCTCTTCTGGCAAGGATATAGTAAAACTTCTCCACATCAGATAGCGGTTTCACTAGTAATACCTATATGCACTTGATATTTCGTTTCAGAGATTATCACAGTCATTGTATTTATTTTCAAGTATCATTGTGTTATACGATTGATGAAATTGTTTACTCTATAGCTATCAAGTAGTCATTAAATACTGCAGCAGAAACAGAATCTTTTGAAAAGAAGTGTGTGTGTGTGTGTGTGTGTAATTGCTAAGACACAGAAGGAAGTTTATGAAATAGTTAAAGTTGGAATATATGGTTTCATTCTGGTACTTAGCTGCCAAAGTTGAATGTGATGGAAGGCATCTGCGGCTGTGTTTGTGTAAGGTTGTCTTTAGTGGCAGAGTGTATTATCTAGTGTCACTTTATGAAACTTTCAGTGGTACAGCCTTTTTCTTTTCCAGTATGTGTGTAAGAATTACTTTAATCTTTTTTCTCTATGAGAAAAGATAAATATTATCTGCTGTATATACCTGATGAAACACTTATCTTTTTGATAATTAATGAACCCATTTTAAGTACATGTTATGCTATCCATCTTTTGTGGTACTGAAATGGATGACAGTGTGATTATGTCTTTGAAAGATAAGTAAATGTGTGTGCTCTTAGATCATCAGGCTTTTAAAATACCAGGAAAGTAGAAGTAGAGCAAAACTGAAAGTATTTCTTAATCTTGAATTATAATACAGTGATTTCTGTACTTTTACTTACAAATGTATGTTTTATTCCACTACAAAAACACATCAGAATTCACAGTTTTTTGCAAAAGATTATATTAATATTTTATGTTCCATTTATGTCCTTTCCCTATATATTGGCAAAATAATAAATATGTAACATATTGGTTACATGATTGAACATTGATTTTTATATGTATGACACAGAAGTGTTGGTAAGCAAAAAATAAGAATGAGAATTCTCAATACTGTTACAAGTCAGGTTAAGCTTTGAATTATATTCCAATACTCTTGTCAATATAAACTGGCTTACAAAGACATATTTAGAATGATAATTGATGGATTTCTCAAAATATCTTTGTCATTGAAGTATACACTTTGAATTTCATTATTGTAAAAGTATATTTTAAAAAGTCAAACAGATTCTCTTAAGTGTCTTAAATGGTATAATTTTGGCCGTCTGTGTTACAATATGGAATAATGTCCAATTATCTCATTTATCATGGCTTCTGGAACAGCTTAGACTATAAATTCTGTTTATTAAGGGCAAAATTATATTGTCAGATTCACACATGCTTATCTTTGAAAAGTGACTTGCAGACCACACTTTACCCTTTCAGAGAAGGGGGGAAAAAAATTGAATGGGAAAAGGTCAATGGATTTCTGGGCAGTTGTGTCCTGCATCCTGTTCGATTCTCCTCTGTATCACCTATAGACATCGGTAGAAAAGCTGTTGCAGCTTGGAGGCAGTATATAGCTACATATAGTCAGTAAATTTAAAGACATTCTAAGTTACTTTCTTTGGGGGTTATGGCTGCACATGAATCCTCTGGATCCACATTTCCCACTTAAATTAAACAAAAAATTAAACAAAAGTTCATAGCTCAGAGGCTTGTTATGTTTTCAGAATGACCAAACGAAAACAGTTTAGAGACAAAGTTTAAAAGGAAAAAAAAATTGCTGTATAAAATGACCTGAAGCTCTCTAGTTTGCCAAAACATGTAGAAAGCTAAGGAACCGTTTCTTCCTAAGCCTTCACAGTTGATCTTTAGTTTATGATGCTTGGTTTTGCACTTGAAAAAGTGCATGAAAATTCTATCTGAAGGTATTTGGGCCCTTCTGTATTCTGACTAATCTTATTTTTCTTGAGTTCAGACTGCTCACTAGAAAGATAATGCTTATCTACAGATATTTATGATCAGAGGTATTACTAAGTTAACCATGTTAAGGGATAATTAGGAAATACATATGGTTACAATCACGCTTATTTAAATCCCTACACTGTCATGAAATTTGAATGGTGCCAGTCAGACATTATAGTCATCTCTGAATGATTTTAAGAAGGGGGGGGATGAAACTAAACTTTTGCTCCTGAACATAAATTAATTTCAAAGTTGTTTCTATGTTTATTTACTTTAATTTTAGCCTGTTAAGGAGAACAGTATATTATTTGTTACCATGCATTATTTAGGTAATCAATAAAAACATCTGCAGGTGCCAGGAGTTATGTCTTCTCTCAGCTGTAACTATGGTATTAGAAAGAAGAGTTGATGGTTATTTTCTATTCCATAAATTCATTTTCAAGAAAACAGACTGAGTGTGAAAAGTTAGGTAAATAAAGTTTTTGAACAAGTATGAAAGTTAATGATTATGAGAGAAAAGTGTAGCTTTTGTGATAATTAGTAGGATGTGATTCATTAACTTATGCTAAGTTGGCAGTTACTGCATATGCTCTAAATTAATGATATATTTAAAAGACGGAGAGCAACTTGACTAGATTTTAACAGAATTAACGGCCAATCGTTTATTTACTTTGTTTCCTCCACCAAAAAGGTCTGTTTTGGAAAGCACACTCTAGTCATTAATCTTTTAAATCACTTTCTATCAGAAATCATTTGTTGATTACATAGTCTCCTGAGATCTGTGATGTTCATTTTTTATGCTTAAATGGCTGGACTCTCATGGCTACTTTTTGCGTAGTTCAGTAACAGAATGCCTAATCTATCTATAAATTGTTAAATGCCTTCTTACAGAAGCACATGCTCACTACTGCAAAATAAATAGCAGCCACAAAAAAACTTTCACATTCAGAAAAAGTTACTGTCAAAAATAGTGCACAAATCTCCCAAAAGGTTTTCAGTGAAATCCTGATTCTTTATCCAAGAAAGGCTCATGAAAAGTGCAGCTTTTTCGTCCGACTTAAAAAGGCCTTATTATACACATTTTAACTGAATGTACATTCATATGTACTTACAGGGTATTAACAAAATTTATTTTTATATTGCAACTGCTGCTTTTGTTTTTTTCCATTTTTGGTGGAGTAATTATTTAAATTTTCAGTCTCAGAAAGGTTTCAGATATCTGAAATCTGAAGCTGAAATCTTAGGTCAGAATAATTCAGCCTAACTTAAGTGATTGCAATGGTTATGTGTTGATTAATATCTGTTGGGAACCAGGTCTTCTTGTGTGTAAACTGAAATAAAGCCATATGTCTGTTGTTGTCAATCTTTTCTCTGAAAGAAGTTTTCTATTCTTGATTCTAACAATTACACTTGTGATTTTTGGATTGATGGACAGTTATCATTTAAAGATCTTTGGACACTCTGGTTGTAATCCCAGGTCTGTTCTGCAGCCACCACCGTCCTCCCAGCTCAGTGTTCAGGGCATCGCAGCCAGACCTGGCTTCATACCAGACTTGGACATCTTTGTTCTCATTTCTGAAATATTTTTTTTGCATCTGCTTCTTTCTTAAATTCATTCTCAAACCTACCTCTTCCAAAATGTCTTTTAAGCAGACTTCTATTTTCAAAATTAATAATAGTTCAAAAAGTTCATATAATTCTATATCAACACTGCAGTCTGCGTGCTGGTATGATTTAGGTTAACATTTTACCTTTTGTAGAAATAGACTATAAGAAGGAGGGAATTGTATTTTCCTCTTTACTGCAGACAGCACTCTCACTCTTTAGAATCTTTAGGAAAATCTTGTTGTTATAGCAGTTGACCACCGTTCAGGAGATCAAAGTTCATTTACGGACTGTATCACAGAATAGTTATACGATCTCATGCAAAGTATCAATCAAGTGAAACTTAGATCACCAGCCATGATCTGAAACAGTAAATGTACAAGAATTCCTTTCTCCAGCTTTCGTAAGTATGAATATGTAGTTAGGGATGCTTGTGTTTTGCTTAAATCTAGTTTATAGGGCACAGGCTATCTCTTACTATGTACGTTTAAAATATCTAGAATAATGACATATCTTATGTATCATCATTATGACTCAGCAGAGTTTTACTCTAATGTTAAACAATGCATATTGATATGAAAATCAGATTCAATGCAGATACAGGCATATTTCCAATGCATTCTGAAGTACTATTCCATGCACAACTTTGTTCACACTTTATAATTCTTTTGCTGACAAAGTATAAAAGTCTCTATTGTGCAGACTGCGATAAAATGCGTTAGAGACATGAGAGTTATGTATCTACTTCCAGGGAAGAAGAATATCTCACATCAAGTATATGTATATGGAGTCAGCACAAGTCTCCATAGGACAAGAATCACCTCAGCAGCCAGGTGATACAGTAACCAAAACACCTAAATAAATACAGTACAGCATAAATGTTTAAAACACAGTAGCCCAGTGAGATACTAAAACAACAAAATTATGGTCACTGAGTGAGGAGTTTTGTTAGGCTGTCAGGTACATTTCTTGGGTGCTTTGGTTACTACTTTGAGTCAGGCAAGAAGAAATCCTTTATTAGTTAATGTAACTAACACCTGTTGCAGTGCAAGGTACAGCTCCAGATTGCTACCACCTTTTTCTCCCATTTTCAGTAGCAAAAAATTTTGAAATAGGTATAAAGTGGGCTTTCAAGAAAGCAAATTACAGCATTTTAACCAGGCAAAAGAGGACAGGACAGAATGAGAATGAAAGGAAAGATCTTTTCTGTGCATAAGACTTTGCACAATTTATGCTTGTTTCATTATAATCTTTTGGGATAGTTAAATAAATTGGCCAGACAAAGTTTTCATCATCGAAAGAAAATCAGTGCCCGTTAAATCATAATTTAATGCTTTTGATCTTGTCAGAAACTTAGCTCATCTACCATTGATTACAAATAATCTCCTGCTCAGAAGGGATCTTTGTGAATATCAGAAAGTTCCTACGTCTCTGTTCCAGTTAAAATGGTAAATTCCCTTTGAAAAGTCTGTATAGAAATACCTTGATTTCCATTTTCGTTCACTTGTCAAAAGCATAGAGAGTGTTGCCATTCTTGTACTCTAAGGATATGAGGTGACACATTTGACAAGCAGAAATAGATTGGAAGTAAGTCCATTAATATATCTAAAATCATTTTGTAAGTGATCATTTTTAATATACACGAGGGAGTTACACCTACACATCCCGGGAAGAATATACTCGCTTTGAATGTGGCTCATGTCCCCCTCCATTGCATATAATTAAGTCCTTTCTGTTTTAAATACTTTATCCTCCAACCTCTTTCTCCTTGCCTGAGATACTTTAAAGCTCAGTCTAACAAAGACATTTGACCAATGCTGCTGGTGCTTGGAGGAAAATTGTATTTAAAACTGACAAAATCTCTGAAACTGAACTCTAGCGTAATACATGCTAAGAGTTTATTCCCTGGCCCAGGCTGAAGAATTCTGAACAAAAATCTTCATTTCTCTAGTGAAGTCAGTGGAGAAAACACTGTTTGCCCCTTACCTGATGTATAACTTTGAGAGAGTCATTTCATCCTTTTTCTGTTCAGTTAGCCTGCAAGCTTCTGGGGAAAAGAGACTGTCTCTTACAATGAGTTTCCCTCGGGCATACAACCAGTGCTCTAATTATAATTACAGCTCAGTTCCAACATAAAACTATAATAACGATAATGAATAATAATACTCTAAATAAATAATAATCTGAGTAAACCTGAGATCCCAGAGGGAAGAAAATCACCTACCTTTATATCCCAATAGCTTTGCGGTGCAGTTAACCCATACGAACACTTTCCATCCCATGGTAATGGGAGAAATGACAGAGACGGAATTTGTCCCCATTGGTTTAACAATAATGAGAACAGCAACCTGGCCTTGCTCAAAATTATTGTACCTTTATATCTATATATGATGGCTCTCTTTGCTATATAAAATATCATAGCTAGGAATTCATTAATATTCTATATTCTGCATTTTGAATGGGCTTTGTATTGATTTCTATTACTGTTGGAAAAAAGCTCTTTATAGAGTGGTGAGTTAAAGAAAAAATGCATCGTGAGCAGGAAGAAAATATCTTGATCTGTTCTGTGTCGTTCCTAGTAAAAATGACAACATTGTCTCCCTGGAAGTTCTTGCCTATCTCCCTTATAAAACTGTTTGTACTAACTTCTCCTGTTGTTGACCTTAGAAATTTACTACATGCGTTAATGGGTCCTTGTGCAAAGAAATTACACTCAAAGCATTTACTTTCTGACTCTTCTATGTCTTCTGTCTATTACCCTTTATTTCCTTTTCTGTGTCCAGAAGACTTTGATGTCACCTTGTTAACCTTTCTTTCAATATAAATTCTAGTACACATTAAGTATATGTAAAAAAAATAAACGTTCAATGACAATTACTGAAAAGAAGGAAATGTCAGAATTTTCTAGCCATGAAACCTTTGGTTAAACTCTTAGTGCACACATTATAATGATTCTCCTAATTTCATTATCGCATTCCAATTTTTTCCTAAGAACTGTAAGACAATTGACGGTGCAGGACAGATGATCCGTAAGGAAGCGGGACAGAAGTAAACGAAAACCCGTTAAGTATTTTATTGTAGTCTCATTGTTTACATATGATACAGGGTTCAAACTTTTTAACTGTGATCATACCTGGTGTATGAAAGTCTTCACACAAGCTGTGGATCCATTTATATAACATTTCTTCAAGGTTTTTATGAATAGCTACTTTAAATTATCTTCTAGCTATCAGGCAAGGCCTGGACAAGAATTTGAATTCAGAAGACAATTTCGATGAAAGTAAATAATGAAGTTCAAAAGTCAAGAAAAAGAAAGAGCCAAAAGAGCAGGAGAATACGAAAAATTAACTCGAGCAAATATAGTTAATTAATGGGTAAGGTCTCATGAAAATTGGATTCAGTAAAACAGTGAATTTTATTGCAAGAATCTAAATTAAAAATGGCCAGGAGGAAACCATCTTTACATAGAAGAGGGATAAGAACCATGAATAAAAAAAAATGTTATATAAATGAAACCTAAAAATCAGAATGGAACTGTCAGGTTCTTAGAAAGTAAAACACATGGCCAGATTAAATATTAGGGAACGGTTCACAGAAAATGAGTATAAAATCAGAAGGACTAAGAAGCAAAGAACAAAAATGGTAGGAAGAAAAGATTGTAAAATTATGATGGTGAAAGATGATGATAAAGGAAATGTAGATTCATTTACCTCTCATGTGAAATTTTATTGAGAAAGTGCCTATATAGGATCCTATAGATCCTGCTGTGTGTCTGCTGCTAAACAACAGATTAAAAGGTGTGTCTAATGTGACCAGAGTTACAAGAAGGAGCAGTAGGGAAAAAACCAAAAACAAACAAAAAAAAGTTTCGTTTAGGTATAATTAGTCTGTAGGGCCAAACGAAGTTTACTTTGGAATTTGTAAACACCTGGGCAGAGCCATCCCGGCACTATTAATTATTATCCCCCAGGAACTTTGGATGCCAGATTAGATTTCAAAGAACAGAGGAGGAAGTTGTCAAAATGAGAAAGGGGTTCAGGAAAGGCCCTACTGGGGTCTGCTTGGGCAAGTAGCTGTTTCCAGATAGTATTTTGATTAACAATTTAAATGATGGAATAAAATAAGAAAGAGAAAGAGGTAGGTTACTGGGAAATATTGGAATTCATAAAATCTAAGCTGAGTGTTGAAATGTCAAAAATATACAAGATAAAGACAAAGGCAAAATGTTACAGCTGGGAAGTCAAATGCATAAAAAAATGAGAATAACTGATTCTTCAGAAGCTTTTGAGAAAAGTGTCTGAGGACTAAGGCAGATCAAACCCCCATATTGGCCTCTACTGTGAGGCTATTTCAAAAAAAAAAAAAAAAAAAAAAAAAAAAGATTATTAGCATAGTTATTAAAGTAAGAGGTAACTGGTTCTAGCCCTCAGCTGAAGTGCCTTGTCCACTTTCAGTAACCACATTTTAAAAAGGATGTGTGCAGAGAACAAGGGGAGTGCAGAGAACAAGTGGAACAATAAAATACTATAACCAAGAATGATGAGACTCAAAAACTGTGCCTGTAAGAACTAGAAAGAAAAGACCAAAGTCAGGGACATGCTAAATAGTCTTCCAATAGAAGAATGGATATGCTAGAAAACAAATAATATTGGTTAGAATAAGAATAAGCCTAATTTTCAGTAAGAAAATGTAGGGTAGAATACTAAAAGAAAAATGTTTTCTGTGTTAATGCCGTTTCAAGATTTACCCCATCTATTTGGAGATGTTACAGATTTCCTTCATCAGAAGTTTTCAAGAACAGTTTACACAAATGCCAAGTATGATTTCAGGATATTTTGACTGACTCTGTACAAGTGATTTTCCAAGCTCTTTCCAGCCTTATAGTTCCCTGAAGGACTAAGAGTGAAAAAAAGATACTCATATCATACTACAGCTTTGGGTACCTAATTGGAAAGGCCCTTGACCTAATTTTTCAGTATAGATATTATTAAGCAGCATTGCATATATTGAAAATGCTCTTGAATTGTTTAAATTGACCTGCACAGTACTGTACAAAAACCCTTTGTCAGAAGAAGGGCAAAAGTCCAACAGCTCAAATTTTACTTCAGCTACAGTGCCATCCTTTCTGTCATTTTGTTTCCTCACTTCTTCCAGCTCTTCTGTGGCACTAATGTTCGAGGAGAAATAGCCTCTTGTCGTCTTCACCACCTTCACTGCTGATCGCTGAATGGCAGAGGTCTGGCTGGGGAGAAAAAATCCACAGCTCTGAAGTTCACTCTTCAAGAACAGCCATATGTTAAAATGGGCTAATGAAATTTTGGGTTTGCCGTGGCTAGCTTGCTCCTCGGGGAGGTGGAGGTCGGAGATTCCACCTCTATACTTGAGACTGCTTCAGTGGGAGCTCTCATCCTGGTAGCCCCTTTTATTAGTCCCAGAAATAGCTTATTTGCATTAATTAATTAAATTGCGATTTTCAGACTGATATTCTCTTTCCTCTGCTGGAGCTATTTTTTTGCTGAAATAGGTTATAATTCTTCTTCTGCCAATTGTTCCAGTCTTAGGCTGCTTTAGACATGTGGGGAAATGGAGACAGGGCCATCCCCTATCAAAAAATGGTTGATGCTGGAAAAAACCTTTCAGAAAGGGTCAAAGATGTAAAATTTCAACCCCAAAGGCTAAATTTTTAGGAAAGTGAAAGCAGGGAGTTTTAATGGAAACTGTTTTACATATCTAAGTACAGCAGGTGTTACTAGATAGTTGCCAAAATACATTTTATGTGTCTCAGAATTTAATTTGTATTAACTGCTCCTAAACTTTGTTCCAAAGAATTTTAATAACTTTGTTCAATGTTTCTAAACCAAACAGAATAATTTACAAAGGTATAGTCCCCATCAGTTTATAAGTTTCCATCTTTTCTTTGTAATATATTTAATCTACCACTTAAAATATCTCACAGTCCTCTGAGTATATGAAACTTAAAAAGGTCCATTTTAAAACTAATCTTATCTTTCCCTTGTTTCTTAGCAAATAATATCACTGCACTATTGTGCATTCTTTCTCACAATTATTTTCTCTCAGTATTTTGAGACAATAAAATAATTACAATTGCAAGACACTTAATTTTGGTTTATTTTCATTTGATTTAAATTCTATTTCTGTTCAAAAACCAAGGCTTTGTTCTAACTTCTCAGAGTACCTCTTCTCAAAGGCATTGCTTATGCCTAATATATATTAGGCATTTGACAGTAAATCAAACTTTTCCTAGATTTTGAGATATGTCTCCTCTTTATCTGTTAGATATATACTCGGAAATACTCAGAATTACTGAGAAAAAACTGTCTGTGATTTCACAAGGATTACCCTTGACAAAGCTCAGCTATCAAGTAGTATTCTGCTCTACTGATAACAGACATACCTAAAGCCAAAAATGCTGATTTCCTTTGGCCTTCTCCCCAAACAGAATTCCAGATGTTTCAGACAGGGATGTCAGGCTTGTACAGAACAGAGTTCCCCCAGCAAATACCCCTGGTTTGAGCGATTCTGGCAGATTTGTTTCTCATTTGACAGTACAGTGCCATAGAATTAGAAATGCTCCACAAAATCCAGCCAGTTTCCTTTACACATTCTGAAAATAAGAAAAAATATGGAAAACAGCTTCCACCCACTGGGATGAAAAATTGCATATTGACAATTTAGCCAGGAAATGTTCTTTAATGGTTTCATTTCCAATATTGGGCAGGTGGGATTTTGGCAAGAGGAGAAAGAGAAAATGCTATTACATATTAGAGGTTGTTAGCTTAAAAAATAATCAGAATTTAACTTAAATTTGTCAAAACTAAGTGTTTTGACTTTGTAGAATGAAATGCTTCACTCACTCTAAAACATTTTTCCTGACATTTTCCTGCACAGAAAAATAGAAAATGTTCTAGTTAGATTAATCTGAAACAAAGTTCTCTTGGACATTTCCAAAACTGCAGTGAAATAGAATTTCTATATCCTGATCTCTTATGATAACAAGATCTAGAAATATTCTAAAATTAATTGAGACAGAAAAATTGAAAAATGTGAAGACAGTGTTACAAAATAGCGTGTTTACCAACGTATAGTTAGTGGTAGTCATCATAACTGTATTTATGTTCATAAAGCTGAACACTCACTGGAATTCGAAGTTTATTCAGAAGTTACCTGTTGAAAAACATATGTCAGATAACTGATGTGCCAAAACTGTATGTCACTTGCCCACAGTCATATAGAGATCCTCTGACAGAGGGCTGACATAGGGACTGATATAGGGACCCAATGAAATTAATCTATTTATTTCAATAGTGCATGAATCACAATAAAGAAATTAGAGGAGAAGTGGACGCAGACTTCTAGCTCCAGAAATATTAGCCTTCAGATTAGAGAAGGTACCAAACCATGGGAAATTCTGCTATTGATTTTCGGTTCACTAAACACTTCATGTATATTGAATATTGTTTTGGATTTTTGGCGGTTGCAAAGCAGTAGAGTCGTAAGCTGAGTATGAGGTCCATTATACGTTATACTAAGACCAACTTCCTAATATAAATACATGACATATATAAGTAATATCAGGCAGCATTTTTAATAAGATAGATTTCAATGATTAATAAGGCTTTTTATGCAAATGACCTCTTTTATAAACTGTAGTGCATACATAATCTATGTAATATATACACCACATATACCATTATGTATAAGAAGCACAGAGCAAAAGCCTTTAACTCCTTTTTTACAATTATTTGGGCTTCTAAGCAAAAGCAGTTTCTTTCTTATACTGAGTATTTTAAGATATTTTGGAAAAATAAATACTTGTACGATGTGTACGAATTATTTATAGCCCAATTAGTCAACAATTTTGAGATTTTCACATGCAAAATTCCCACTAAATGGCTATAAATGGTTGACTGTATAACAGAATTTCTTTAAAGATAGTCTTCCCAATAGGAAGCTCTTCTTTTACAAGAAGACAAGACCATGACATAATTCTCCCTCCTGAAGAGTAAACTTTCCTTTTTGCATTGCAATACTTGAAAAAAGGAATAATACTTTGTGTAGCTGAGTCTGATTACAGTTCTATTTCAAAAAATTCTAGTTTTAAATATCAATGTCTAAAGTTAGATACCTTGATATAAATTTAGCTACAGATCTTCATTAAAACTCATTCACAGAATCACAGAATAGTTGAGGTTGGCAGGGGCCTCTGGGGATCACCTGGTTCAGCTCAAACAGGGTCACCTAAAGCAGGTTGCCCAGCATTATGTGTCATCAGATTTTGGGTACTTCCAAGGGTGTTCAGGCGGAATTGCCTGTGTTTCTGTCATACTCATTACTTATTGTCCTGTCGTTGGGCACCTCTGAGAAGAGTCTGGCCCCATGTTCCTACCCTCTCCCATTAGATATTTATAAACATTGACAAGATCCCCCCGAGCCTACTCTTCTCTGGGCTAATCCTATAAACTAGTCTGAAAACCTCAATCATAATTCTGTAAACATTCTTCTAAATAGCTTTATCTTTTATCTCTGATTTATCTGGGTTCCTTAACTGTATTAGATCAAATAATACATACATATACATAGGAACCAAGAACAAACCCTCTCCTCATACTTTTTGTGCAAAAAAAGGGATATAGTCAGAATTAAATTATGGGAATTTAAAATTGCAACCTAGAGCAACACCTAAATCACTGCTAAATCCCAAAGACACTCCAGACTCTAAGTGACCAGGTTTTTGACATTAAAGTTTCCCAGGCACTAACAGGTATGTCTCTGTGCACACCTAGCAATGCCTCAGACCTGACAAAATCAGACAGCTCAGAGTCTGGCTCATACAGAAGCAGTGCTGAGCTGCAGCAGCAAGATGCTTCTTCCTCTAAATCTGCTGAAGGGATCACTTTTGGGCAACTCCCAAAGTATAGTGGTTATTGCAACCTGAAAATACAGCAAAAGGAAGAAATTATGCTGCCACATCTATCTTTTCCTATTTCCAACTCCGAATGCAATAGTTTTATGTTTAGGGAACTTACCCTGGATATGAAAGATCCATGTTCATTCCTTTCTTTCTCACCTCTGTTCCACAATATATTTATATCCAAGTTAGGATGTTACAGTCTGGGTAGGCAACCAAATAGATAAAATACTGGTTGGATGATCAGGCTGAGAGCAACACGATGAATGGGTAAAGCCCTGAGTAACCTTCTGGTTGTCCCTGCTTTGAGCCAGAGGATGGCCTAAAGACCTCCTGAGGTCCCTTCACCCAAACTCCAACCTGAATTGTCCTATGATCCTATGAACCGCTGTGGAAGACACTTTCATGAGGTCAGGGCAGTTCTAACCTCTCATGTTAAAGTTGTATTGTTGCACAGTAAGAAATTAAGTCAAAAATAGGAAAGAAAGCTTTCAGTTCTAGTGGATAAGGTATTTATTGGCTGGAGTGGGGACAGGAGGTAGTGTTTCACTCTGAGGGTATTTTATTTTGTTTTATTTATTTATTTCATTTTGTTTTATTTTACTTTATTCAGAGTTTCACTTGAATTATAGGAACCACTGGAGCATGATCAGCATGATCCAAAGTGATTATCCTAGGAACTGGGATAGAGGCTCATTCTTGACCTGTATTTTATCTTTCTGGCTGAATGAAATCTGAATTGTTTCCTGTATATAAATACAACTCCTCCAAAGAAATCAGTTTGTGTAGGACACATGTTCTGGGGCAATAAAGAAAAGGGGATGCTAAGGTGTCACTTGACTGTGAGCCACTTCCTCAGGTTAATATTGAAGTCAAGGAGCGTATAAATGTAATTTTATTTTATGATAAATTTATAGTAGTTGCTGTATAGGAAATGCTTGTTCCTAATTAACACTATTTTTAAATACAGTAATCTATGTTGTTACTGAATAAAACATTAAGAGAAAAGATCCAACTACATTAATTATACCATGTCAAATTTTGTGATCAAATTTCCAAAAACCTTAACGGCAATCTTATACACTATAAAATATTTTGACAGTCTTCATAATGGGGCCCATCTTCTGTAGTTCCTCATTCTCCAGTAAAACAAAGAACTCAGGTAACTAATTAATAAGTGGTAAAAATTAGGTAATATGCCTGTATTTTTCTTTACTCATGTATTAGTAGGAAAAAGATGTCACAGAACACAATCTTATATTCTATAATTTCAAGCACATAATAGTTTGGTGGTACAAGCACATTATGGGAGATATAGCTGTCCTTGAGGATATGATCCAGCAGTGAGAACTGGAACCAAAATTCCAAACAGCTTAGGCAATGTGTCATAGGAAAAAATTAGTATTTTGGATTGTTTTGAGAAACTTTAATGAAATCTTTTAATTTTTGAAATGTCTTACACTTCCGCTAGATAAAAATATATATTTATTTCCAAATAACATTTTTGAAATTTTCTTGATGTGGAAAAATTAACTTTTTCATCCTATAGTGAAAAATAAAAAAGTTTAAATGTAAAAATTTTGCTTCAGGCAAAATTCTGGATTTCAAGCAACTTTAGCTGTTACCTATTACAAAATCATGTATAAGAAAATTGAAATGGAAAAGGACGTTTCAGATTTCTTGGCCTGTTTTTCTTGTAAAGCCCTGTTACTATTCATTTGCAGGGTCTTTTTAAGTAGTGAAAGAGAAAAAGATCTGTTATGAATATTCATTCCTAATTAACCATTCCAATTTGAAGATAAAAATCATTTATTTTCTTAGCAATTTATGTTCTGCCATAGGGAAAACCTTTCATGACATTTGTTTAGAGTCTGTGAATTTGGAGTCTGAGTTTAGCATTGTTTAGAGTCGGTAGACACAAAACAGTTATGTTAGTCTCTAATTTCTAAACATTACTTGAAAAATTGAGACAACTCCATTGTTTTTAGATTAAGATATATGTGTATTTAAGATATATGTGTATTTTTAATAGGAAGAAATACATTATTATAGTAAATGGGTAAATGCTGTAAAATGATTGTGTTATTCAAGGTATAAACTACTATGTAAACTCAATTTAAAGAAAGGTCATTTTTGTAACTGGATTACCTAATTCCATGGGTCTGTGTTTCATCATTTTGAAGCAGGTAGCTGTTTGATGTCCGGATTTGCATGGTATCTCAGGGATCAGGTTCCTTGAGTTGGTGAGGAGTCACACAGAGGAAAGGTCACTTCTATAAGAACCTTTCCAGTCAGCATACAAGTTCTAGCAGATCACATCCAATATCTATTGCATTTGTTAGCATTCAATATCTATTTAACTATGGCTAATTTCTCTATGCTTATGGTTCATGAGGTATTTGCAATAGGGTCTTCAGAAAGTGACTTCTGAGGCAGGAACATGTTACATTTGTCTGAGTTTTGAATGCAGATATATACTCTCTAAACCAACGAGTCAATTTGAGTCACATCACCAAATTCCCTGTGCGATTGTGAATGATTTGTAAAGATTCATCATTGTATCATGCAGGGATGGCAAGAGTTAAAAACATTTGAAGGCTGACATAAAGATGTCTAATACATAACAATACTGTAATTGCTAATTGAGGGGATGGGAAACAGAAAGAAGGGGACATGAAAATGAGATAGTGCTTCACAATATCCTGCAATGCCCTGGTGTCACAGACAGTGCAGGAGCTTCTTAGGAGATGGAAACTAGAAATTCCCTGCTTAGGTGAGCATAGGCAGTTAAATAAATTATTTATAAAGAGTTGTCATCCAGCTTTTTACTTCTCCAGCTTGGTTTCTTCTCTTAGAATTGCTGACATCTGCTGATGACAAGAGCTGATGTGTAAGAGAAGTTCATGAGTGTTTCTCTCCTTAGCTAGAGGCTAGAATGGAGAGGAAGTTACTGGGAAAAGTAGTGGATATAAAACTATCAGTTGTAAATGGCTGAGAGATGAGATGTAAAGCCAAAGTGCTTCAGTTGAAGATGTCTCATTTATGGTGAGTGAGGAGAACTGTGATTTTTCAATATTTCTTTTGTTTTGGGGGGGAGGGGGAATGGCATGTCTCAAAAGAATTTGTTTCATATCTTGAAGTCTATGCGAGGAATTAGACTACTGATTTGGAATGAAGTCCTGTATTCAGAAAAGTTAGTAATATAAATCCCATTGCCTTCAGTAACCAGAAGTAAAATGCATACAAACAAGCTTAGACAAGTTCCTGAGTTTTGTCATTCTTCACTAACATAGAACTATTTGCCATTAATTTTTACAACTGTGTATTTCTCAGTTCTGTTCTTCACAATGGTCCTGAGCTCTTAATCTCACGGCCTTCAGATATACTTAATTTGAAATGCCATACAGCTTCAGGAAAGGAAGTAATCGAAACAAAAAAATTACAGACAGGATGAACATCTCTTTGACTTTATCCCACTGTGTCTTAAGATGTTGTCCAAATGCCCGTTTGGCAAAAACTAGACTTTCAACCATAGCATGCACATGGGAAACTGTGAAACAATGTATGTAGCATTCATTCTGGTGAACAGGCAGAGCTCTACTTTTAGAATTAAAAGGTGTTCCTTATTTTGCAAACTTTGTGCTGCACACCTACACAGAGCTGGGGATTTCATAGAGCAGAGGCATCCACAGCTTGTTGGAAGATAAGGACCTAAGTCTCAAGTTTGACACTAGAGGGAGAAAGCAGTCTCAATAATATAGCATTATTTCTTCTCTTTCTCAAAAAGAATTAAGCTAGTCTGAAGACTTTTTTTCGTCAAAATCATTTGATCGTTTGGTTTTCCCTTACCTACTCTTGTGTGGGTCAGAAAGTTTGGGTTTCAGTTAAGCAGGTCTGGACAACTGATGTTCATTCATGTTAGGACTAGACAGGACGAGCAGTGAGATCTCTTTTCAGTAGCTACAGGGACAGAAAAGAAAAACAGCGAAAACCCCAAAGTTCTTGCAATTAGGTCTGTGGGGGTTTTTGTTTGTTTGTTTTTTGAAGTAGTAACAAAAAGTAACTTTAATCTAAGCTGAACTGATGCAAATGGAAGGAGTTAGTTTTCTAAGATGGTATATTAACTTAACCAAGAAGAGCTGCTAGTCTCAGTTTGGGAATATTGGAACAGCCAGACAAGAAAAAGAGAAGTAGACATGAAGGAAACACTGAAGTCTGCTTCTAGCTTTGGACTGGACTGAACACAAATTCTCTGCCAATGAAAACTGTTACCAGTAGTAGTCTACACAAAATGCTTGGCTGCTAGCCGGCAGCAGTTTTCTTGAGCCAGATTCCTGTGATGTGGGCAGCGTGGACCCATTACTTTCATGTACATAAAGCACAAAGAAATAAATGCTCTTGTTGTTGTTGTTGTTGTTGTTAAAGTGAAGCTGGCAAATATTTTTATTTTCTGCAACAAGTCTTGGCAGGGCCTGAAAAACAGCTGTGCACAGTGAAGCACCCGTACAATAGAGAAGCAAGCAATAACAAAAAGCTAGAAATAATTGCACAAGGGCTTTTTTTCTCTCATTTAATGTCAAGTTGTGAAACATTTTACATTTTTCTAAGGCAAAGCTTCCTTGACGGTTTGGAAACCAGCTGAGTACAGAAGCCTACCTCTGCATTTTAACAAAATGAAACAGCACAAAGAAACAGTACGTGAACTTTGAGGCTTTTCTTCTACCCTACGTAATGACAGTTGGGAAAATATTTTTATATTCAGTAGTAAAAGTCACTCAGCAAACCACATTGCATTGCATGCAATGTAGAATTACAGAGTTTACAATTTTCTTCATCAATAATACAGTTCTTTTATAGCCGCAAGCAGTGCCACAAAGCTTGCAGGAGACCCGAAATATAAGTCAAAGGTAGAAGGTCTTGTCCTTGCTTCCCAGGTATTCTGCATTCCTATGCCATAAATTTGAGCACATTTCTAAAAATCTGACTACTCAAATATCCCCTGAATTTTTGGACCCTTCAACCCAGAAAGTACAGCAAAGAATATCATGGTATCTACTTCAATTTTAAAATTTCCACCACCTCTCAGCTTCATTTTCCTTAAAATACAAAACACTAGAGACTTAGGAGTACAAAATAACATGCTAAGAACCTGACTTATATTTTAGAAAAGGATCACATGTCCCCAGATCTGTTTGGTTCAAAAATAAAATGTTATCAATGCATTGGGATTGCATTGGGTTGCTTTTTTTCTTTCATGGGACTCTGCTCCACTAAGCAACACCAGTTGCAGCAGCCCCTTATGACCACATCATATATGTATTTTATATATGTATATATATATACATAATATTTTTGCAAGCACCATAACTGTCAGGAATAAATCATACAGCACATAAATATTAGGCAGCAGAGACTGTTTTATTTTTTGGCTGATGCAAAGTGCAGCTGTGCAAGGTTGACAAAGCCACCATTTCCTTGTGACAGTTCATTATGTAGATTCTTAATATTAGGGCTAATGCTGAATCATGTATTCAGGCAAAACACCTACTGTGTATGTGTAAAATAAGTACAAAGATCCAGGTTCAATCCAGTAAATTCTAAGGTCTCAGTGAGCTGTTTGTGGACCACAAGCAAAGCAGAGCTGTGAATACTGTGAACTGCTGCAATCACCCACTTAATAGACTTTCTAGAGTCATTATCATGAAAATCAGCAGATATGGGGAAAAAGGTAAGCCTTGCTTAAAGGTAAAAACCTTTGCTTGCAACTTCAGGTTCTTAAGAGTGCCTGTCTAGACTTTAGATAAATTGAATCGCCATTTGAATAGCCTATGAAATGATGGATCAGCTGCAGTTAGTCAGCCTTTCATGATGAAATTTCTTGAGAAATATACTATTTGGAATTAATTTCCAGAACACTACTGAATGATATTAGGAGACAGTAGATGGGATTATTCTGCTGGATACACACACAATTCCCACTGGAAGCAACACGAAATACGTACAAGTGATCCTCTGACAGTAGAGTGTCATTAGATATTGCTTTAGAAAACTGTATATCTTAAGTTTTGAATAATGAATTTTTCGGATTACATATTGCAATTGTATTAATTCTAATTACACAGCACCGTTATCACTTTGACTGTTAATGTAAAAGAGTGGCAGCTTTTAAGTGGAAATTGAACAAATATTTCATGAAGGTATAGGATGCTCATTAAAGATGCATCGCAAAAAATGTTCCTCTGTATCGTTACTTTACTACTTTCAAATCTTTATGTGCACAAGCAGTTTATTGATTTAACTTTCAATTGTTTGATGCAAGTTTACATTTGGTGTACATATATGTAAGAATGATTCTAACATAACTTAGATACATAAAAGTGGAAAGAACAATGGTAGCCATTAAGTATAATCCTCCACAGCACAGGCAGCCTTGTGATTAATAAATGTTCAGGCTAGAAGTGTCCATAAGTCATCCCTGAAAACCCTTCTGAATACCCTAAAACAAAAGTTAAGACAGGAAGAAAGATCAAAAGCAACACAAATAATGGTGTGTTGCAAGAAGGATGGCAAAAGTGCATTGCCAGTGTCCTGAGTTCTTGCTATAGCAAGGAATTTGTTAACAGAAATATGCAGATAATCTTAGCAAGTGGGCCACACAATGCTAAAAAGGAGGGAAATAAATCACATGCTAAACTTCAGACTGTACTAACTTCATGTTGAGGAGGAGGCCAGGAAAATAAATTCCTTTCTGTCTCTTAATCTGAATATTTAACCTAGAATATCTGAGCAAGGTGCACCACTTGTATGTTTGTTTCGTTGTTTTTTAATCCAGAAACAGATGATATTAGCTGTTTTGAGAGGCAGTATCAAGTTGTTTGTATGCAATAATCTGTTAGAAGTATAAATAATAATGAAGATAATATATTCTTCTTGTAGATAGTGGATAAAGCAAGCAGCATAGCCATTGACCCAGGGGAGCTAGAATTTCACCCACTAACTTCAGCATTGGTTAATTTTTGGTAGGCTAACCAAAATGTCATTTTTTTAATGGCATGATCTGTTTACACAACTGCATGGTTGACTCATTGTAAACCATTGATGCTGCTGTGATAACTAGATTTAAGAGTCTTACTCATAAACTAGAATAACAAAAAATCATTTTCATGAATAAAAAGCACTAAATGGAATATGTAACTTAACGCTGATGTACTCAGTCAGGAGCACAGAACTCAAGCACTCCATGGCCTTGTCACCACTACAAGAGCAATTTCTGATCAATAGCAGCGTATTCTTCAGGAGTTCCTGCAGCATACTAGACACATATTACACATTTTCTTACACTACTAGGCATAGCTTGTCTCTTGCTCTTGTTTCGTTTTCAGCCACAATGTTTACTGTAGACTATGCCAGAATCCTCTGCACTCCATTTCTTGGTGCAAGACGATGATATTTCATGGCTTTTACTATCTTGACTTCATTGTTTACAGCAATGCAGACAATTCTGTCCCTTTCTTCAAGACACCCTAACATCTGCTGTCTCTGTTCTTTTAGCATAGAACAAGGCTCAATTGCCTCATTCAAAAAGGCATGGATATATGTTCACAGACTGAGCACATACAAGAAGAAAATCAGAAGAAAAGAAGTAATGGAGAAAAAATAATCCGTATCTCAATTGCTTCTACAGACTTTCTATTAGTGCTATCTTCAAAATATATCGTAACTACACAAAATATTTTTTTAAACAAAGAAAAATCTAGAGCTATATGCTTGAAGGTTGAAATACTGAGTTCTGTTTTATTCTAGTGTTGTTAAAATGTTAAAAGGTTCTCATTCAATAATGACTTTTAAAATTTCTTTTCATGATTTTTGTGGCAAAGAACTTTTTGCTTCTCATAAATCTAACATTCTTAAAATATTCTCATATGTATGACATACAGGATTTTAGATATACGTATTTTGTAATAGCATAATTTGCAATAGTGGTAATTCATACATAATTCTATAAATTTATATTTTTGTATACTTTTTAATGTATTGGAAAACATCGCAATATTTCAAGATTCAAATACGGTATATGGATGATCACAGATTTAATCCAACATGCTAGCATTGAGTGAGATCTGTTATTAGTTAGCAACTAAACTATGTTCTGTGAAATCACCAGGTGCTTCTAAGGCTGTGATGCTCTGGAGATAGTTTTGCAGGTTATGATCACAGAATCACAGAATCATAGAATGGTTGAGGTTGGAAAGGACCTCTGGAGATCATCTAGTCCAACCCCCTTCCCCCCACCCCCGCACAGGCAGGGTCACCTGGTGCATATTAGACAGGATCATGTCCAGGCAGGTTTTGAATATCTCCAGAGAAGGAGACTCCACAACATCTCTGGGCAACCTGTGCCAGTGCTCTGCCGCTCTCACAGTAAAGAAATTTCACCTCACGTTCAGGCAGAACTTCCTGTGGTTCAGTTTGTGCCTGTTGTCTCTTGTCCTGTCACTGGCCACCACTGAAAAGAGTTCAGCCCCATCCACTTGACACTGCCCTTCAGGTACTTATACACATTAATAAGATTCCCCCTCACTCTTCTCTTCCACAGGCTAAACAGACCCAGCTCTCACAGTCGTTCCTCATAGGGCAGGTGCTCCAGCCCTCTGATCATCTTCATAGCCCTAAGCTGGACTCTCTCCTGTAGCTCCATGTCTCTCTTGTACGGGGGGAGCCCAATATTGGACGCGGTACTCAAGATAAGGCCTCACCAGGGCTGAGTAGAGGAGCAGGATCACCTCCCTCGACCTGCTGGCAACACTCTTCCTAATGAAGCCCAGGAGACCATTGGCCTTCTTGGCCACAAAGGTACATTGCTGGCCCATGGTCAACTTGTTGTCCGCCAGGACTTCCAGGTCCTTCTTTGTAGAGATGCTCCCCAGAAGGTCAGCCCCCAGCTTGTACTAATGCCTAGGGTTATTTCTCCCTAGGTGCAGGACTCTGCACTTGCTCTTGTTGAACCTCATGAGGTTCCCCTCTGCCCAACTCTCCAGCCTGTCCAGCTCTCTCTGAACAGCAACATAGCCTTCTGGTGTATCAGCCACTCCTCCCAGCTTGGTATCATCAGCCAACTTGCTTTCTCTTCATCCAGGTCATAGAAGAATAAGTTTAACAAGACTGGACCCAGTACTGACCCCTGGAGAACTCCACTAGCTACAGGGCTCCAACTAGACTCTGCACTGCTGATGACAACCCTCTGAGCTCTGCCTTTCAGCCGGTTCTCAATCCACCTCACTGCCCACTCATCTAACCCACACTTCCTGATCTTGCCTAGGAGGATGTTATGGGAGACAGTGTCAAAAGCCTTGCTGAAGTCAAGGTACACAATGTCCACTGCTCTGCCCTCACCTACCCAGCCAGTCATTCCATCGTAGAAGGCTATCAGACTGGTTAAGCAGGATTTCCCCTTGGTGAATCCATGCTGACTACTCCTGATCACCTTCTTTTCCTCCATATGCTTGGAGATGACATCCAGAATGAGCTGTTCCATCACTGTTCCAGGGATGGAGGTGAGGCTGACTGGCCTATAGCTCCCTGATTCCTCCTCCTTGTTCTTTTTGAAGACTGGAGTGACATTGGCTTTCTTCCAGTCCTCAGGCACCACTCCAGTCATACACGACCTCTCAAAGATGATGGAGAGAGGCCCAGCAACAACATCTGTGAGCTCCCTCAGTATTCATGGGTGCATCCCATCTGGGCCCATGGATTTGTGGACATCAAGTTTGCCTAAAAGATCTCTAACCCAATCCTCCTTGACCAAAGGAAAGTCTTCCTTTCTCCAGACTTTCTCTCTCATCTCTAGGCTCTGGCACATGACTGAGCCATAGGAAAGGCCTAGAGAAGTGTAGAGCAGCCTACGCTCCTTCTTTCTGTGCTGAATTTTTCTGGAAGTAAACACAGAAGTTCTAGTTCTTTCACATTATTTAACATTTTATCTATCTTAAACCAAACAGCCCAGTAGCTGTGCTTCTCCTAATATATGAACTTCTCAAGATATTCAAAGTTAGGTTTTATTTATAGTTAGGATTTATTTATAAGGTTATCCAGTGCTTTGTCTTTCTAGCATGCCTCAAAGCTCCTCCATTAGAAAGCAATAGAAAGCAATGATTTCTTTTCCTGTAAATTTTTCATTATAAATAGTTATTTGGTACTATAAATTCATTTCTTTTGTGATGCAGATTAAATATTTGTTTCCATCCAATGTATGTATTGTCATATTCTCTATATTGACTGCAGTTTACTAGAAGACCAAGTGAATCTCATCTAAATTTTATTTTCTGTGACATACAAGGTTTTCCTATTGTTCTATTCTTTTAATGTTGACAGTAACATTGGCCTCCTTATCACAATGACAATGCAACTTCTTGAATGATAATGATGATTACTTTCCTTGGTATAGATCAGCAGATTTTTAGTGAAACAAAAATTGATCAAATTTTCTGTGCTGCCAAAGCCAAATATTAAACAGAATTAGATTTGATTTAGATTTCACTAAAAAAAAGATTCTGTAGATATTTCTGGTTCCTTAGGAGGGACATTTATTCTTAGAGGACAGAGAAGGTCAGAATAAAGTCTGTGTAACACAGAAAAACTTGTTTATCTGTTTACCACTGGGCATTTGTAAGGCTTCCTTCAGGCTTAATGCTCATGTTTATTTTCTATAGACAAAAGTATTCTAAGAAGAAATATTTTCTTTCCTTCAAATGCCCGCTTATTTCACTAACCTCTTTATAGCACTGTCAGTTATGATGTTTCTCAGCTACCTTCTTCCTTTAAACTCTCTGCCTATGCATCACATTGGTAACATTCACTTGTAACTTGTTTAATGCAATAACCTTGATTAGAATCAGTATAGATAGAGCTACAATACAAGACACACACAGGAAAATTTTAAAAGACCTGAATAAAAACCTTATTAAAAGTCTTAGAATTCTGGTGAAAGCTCAAATGAGCTTTTAATAGGACATAATTTTCCACAATTTAATAACAATGCTGTTTGATTATCACCTTTTTTAGGCATTTATACTTGTTTCTGCAGATTACAGCTGTGCAAAATCACCAATGCCTGTGATGAAGAGAGGCTGGATTGTTAAAAGGCAGATTTTATTGTGGATTAGGCAGACTAAAGTGTTTTCAGTCTTAAGAAAGTTGCAGGATTTTTATCCTGTGTTTACTTCAGGAATGACACAATAGAAAGTATAAAAACAAATCTATCAAATACCAAATTGCAGAGTTAGAGAGCGATGTGAATAGGTGTAAACTACTGAAAGCTGATTACCTGGTGGCTTGGGTATTGCTTTGACTGATTTCCAAAGGTTCAAGTTATATCTGACATGGTGAATGAAGGTAATGATATACGCTTCATTCACTAAAGAAACAAATGTTTTGTTTCCCAACTCTAATTCTGTACTTTGCAGATACCTACAGTGGTATAATATGCACTAGTATCATTGTAAAACAAGAGTTTATTACATGGCTAAGTAAGTTGATCTTTGTAAAAGTGCACAAGTGCATTGAAATAAAATAAAAACTACTTAATCCAATCTTCTCTCATACAATTTCTTTCAAGGAGAACAGACACAGCCTGTTAAAATAACAAAGATTGTAGAGTTTCCATTCATAGACAAAGTGTCCTCATTCAAACTCCCATTCTAAAGCTACCTTTCCTCTCCTTGGCTTTCTCTGCAGTGGGGAAATGTGACTCCATGGAATTGACAGTGATTTTGTTTTATGTTAACGGGCAGAGCTTTTCAAGCCTTGCAGGCCTGGTGACACTTAAATGGCCCACACTTTGGATTGTCTTGTTGTGTGGAAAAGGTAGATAAGGGGAGGAGGAGAAACATGAAACAGGTGGGCAAGGGCAGAGTGGCATTCACAAATGTTTCTCAGATCAGGGCCAGGTCGAGGATCATTTCTGTGATAAAACAAATGCTGTATTGAAATGACTTCACACAAGGTGTTATATTACTTATGAAGTCCTGAGAATTCCGCAAAACCTGGCAAGCACATCACACAGAAAAAAGGTAAGATCTTCTGAACTTTTAGCCAGGAAATCAACAGAAACTAATATAGTTTAATGGTAATTAGTCTAATATGTGCTGCTTGTAGGACTGCTGCCAATAATACCATGTAGTAAGTGCTGTAAAGTGCCAGCATCTCTGGCTGCGTTAGGGATTAGGTGGAAGCTTTTAGAACTGTGCTTGGCTTCATATGTAGGTCACTCCTGAAATTGTTTTATAAGTTAATTTTACAACATATGGTCTGCAAGATTCTTGGTGAGAAATCCCGAACAATGCTCATTTTCTATTTATGTGGGGATTTGCACCAATATTTTCTCTGCTGGCATTTTGAGATTCTATAACAAAATGGTACATTTTCCCTCCGATATCAGCATGTTGCTTTGATGTACACCTGGCTTACTGATAGAGCCAGACCAGAAAAGTAAGATTAGAATTTGAATGAAAAACTAAGCTTTGGACAATGTCTAAACTCTGTAGAGAGCAAATAATTGTCAGCCTATCTGAATAATTTGAATGAAAAGTTTGTTTTAATTGATTAAGTTAACATTTTAATTTCTGGTATAAACTAAAATATGAAGACTGTGTGACCCTCCATTCTTCTATAGCTGTCTTTTTTAAAGAAAGGAACAATTTTGCAACCCTAATCCCTATTCCTTCTTCCCTTTCCCATCTTTTGCCCTCGCGTCTTTCCCTACTTCATGTGCACTCTCCATGTTAAAAGAAAAGTCTTTCCATCAAACTCCACGAAGGGGTCTTGGACCCGGATCTAAGATATGGCCTCAGGTGAGAAGAGGGAGAAAGGGAAGGCTGCCACCGTTCTTAGATGCCACTCATCTGCGCACTGCATAGAAAGCCTGTGTGCCGAACTTGGGTCGGAGCAGTCTGTCGTGATCAGAAAGCTACTGAAAAGTTGCTATTTTGTGTATAGTGCCCCAGTCTCATTATGCTCAGTTGTTCCTCTAAAAATTTAGTACAATAAAAGTGCTATGAAGAAAAGTAAATTGAGGCGTAATAATACACTCAGAAGTTCTTAGATGTTATGTTAATGAGGACTATAAAAATGACTGGATTCATTCACAACCATACACTTCTGCAGTCATTTTAATATTGATCCAGGTGGAGAATGAATAAAAATTCCTCTGTGGATTTTTCCTCTTGCTGGCACCTTGCTATTTCAGTCAGCCTTGCCAGTCAATCCTTAGGTTTAATTGCCCCGTTTCTATCACGTGTCTGAAGTAAATGATTACAGACAATTTTATATAATGGTATTGTAGCCAAGGCTTCATTACCCAAAAAACATATTAACTATATATAGTAATACTGTAGTATTTGGATAGTAAAGGTTTTGAGAAAAGAACAAATTTAGGGATTTTATCAATTATATTCTCTTTATACTGTTATTTCCTAGTTGCAAATTGCAGTGACAAGGAGTTTTATTTTTGATTAACTAATATGCATTTCACACCTGAAATTACTACTACAGTTTTACAAATTCTTTATTCTCAATCTCACTGTTCAGAGAGACTTGCATTACATATAGAAGCTGTTGTCAAGCAAGAGTTCAGAGTTCAATAAGAGGTAGATCTTCATTCAGTTTTGACATGAATCCTGGAATTAGTTCTTCTCACTGGATTTATGTCCTAATTTTTGTCCAATTATGTCAAGTTATATCTCTATAAATGAGGAGACAGTGGAAGCTACTGTACGTATGCTTACAGTATGTACACAGTAAGCTAAGCATCGTAGTATTATCATTCAATGATTTATTTAAGTGTATTAAAAAAAGAAAACACTTCAAAGCCATATACCATAGTAAAATAAATATACATTTTTTTCTGACTTAAAGTCATTCCCCAATGTGCTCTGATCTTGCTAGCTCTTGCAAAATGCTATTTTATACAGATCACCTGAAAGAAAACTGCCCTAACCAGGAACTAGATACATGACCTGCTAATTAACAGGTCAGCAACTAAAGCATGCTATGTTTACAAAGACTGTCTAACAAATAGCGTTCCTAATAACAAACCTTGACTCAGATATCACAAGTACACCCAGTAGTATGCCTTCAATAATTTCCCACTTAGTAATTTTTCTTATAGAAAAATGTTATTTATTTTTAAGCATACTTCAGTTTCAACTAATGGATTTAAAATAATCTCATATATTTATCAGATGCAGGTTTGATATTGTGATTTGTGTAGATACATAGGCATACACACGTACACACACAAATACAGCTACAATTTATAGTGTATTATACTTGATGAAACAGCTGGAAACAAATATCACCCTGTAAATAAAACGGCTAATAGCAAGTGGGATTTTAAGGTACTTCGATAACGATAAGCCTTCCAAAGGAAGCAGGGAAACGCGCGGCCCTGAGACAGGTCCAGACGCTCGAGCTTTAATTTTGCTAAAAACGCCACGGTTTGCGCAGCGCCCGCCCGGAGCGCGGCCTGCCGCGGGGGGAGGCTGTTACGGCGCGCGACGCGGCGGGCCCGAGGCAGCCGCCCCCTCCCGCTGGGGCCTCCCGCGCGCCCCGGGCGGACGCCACGCCACGCCACGCCACGCCACACCACGCCACGCCGGGCGGGACAGGGCCCCGCGCGGCCCTCGCGGAGGCCGCCGGCGCTCGCCGGGGCTGCGGCGCGCGCTCGCCGCCGCGGGGAAGGGCACGGTGACCTGGCCCTCAGATATTTATGACTTAATTATCATTGGAAGTGTGCTTTTAGGAAAACCAACCATAAAGTTATACATTTCACGGCTAGTCTCTGGACAAGCTGCTATAAAATTACACGTCTTTCTTTCACAGGACTCTGGATTAGCTTTGAATACAAGGAAGGGAGAGGGAGGTATTTCTAGCACCGCTTCTGGGACTGGCGTCAGCACTTCTGTCACCACCACCACCATGAGTAAGCAAAGATACAGGCAGCGCACACTAAAAAAAATGGCTGTGCTCCAAGTAGCACATTTCTTTCAAACACACACTCTCGGCTGAGAATATTGAAAAACAGTTAGAATGTCTGGTTAATGTTTTGATCACCTCATATGGTCCCATATACAGCTTCTTTTTTGTGTACATTGGTGGCTGTATAACAAAGGAGCACAGCGATTCCAGAGTCATTCATATTCATTGTTTTTCCCATTGTCTAACTTTGATTATGCACAGTTTTCTTCGGAGAAACTACTAAGCAGCAATCACTCAAGGGCTAGTAGACACAATGGGGCCACTTTTGCAGGCTTTTTGCTGGCAAAATTCCTCTCGAAATCAGGCGAAGGAAGCAGTTGTTTTGCTTAAGAACTGAAATCAGTTGATTTTGAGAAGCCAGACATTTTGTCTGAAAAATACTGCATGGGTTAATTTTGTTGACATTAAAGAATTTCATCCTACATGACTGGGAATTTCACTCAAGTAATAACTGCAAGACTGGGTCCAAAGACATGTGAAAGAAGCAAATCCTTTTTTCATGAACTTTTGCTTGTGGCTATTTTCAGAGTTCTTAAACTTCCTTGTTCACAAAGAAAATTGTAAAATGAGTTTTCCACAAAGTATTAAACCTCAAGGAGTGCTAATTCCCAAAATTTGTTCATGTAGAAATTGGTCTTTGAGGAAAGAAAATTACCCTATTCAAAATAAAGATATGAAAGCTAAACATCTTCATGTTATACCTCTCCTTCACCAATCAAAATAATTCACAACTACCAAGGGATCCTCAAATACAGGGATCCAAAATAAAGTCGGGGAGGCGACACTCCTGGCGTTGCTGCTGTTGGAGCTCCTCCAGGGTTGGGAGCAGGTCTGCAGCCCTCACAGACGGAGTCAGGTGCGTGCCACCAGCTCTGGGAAACGTCTTAGCTTTTTGTGCACCCTGGAGACCGTCCAGGGCACAGAGTGAAGCATGTGGAGCAACCTCCTGGGTTACAGGGCCCCTGGAACAAAGGCTCTGGGGGTTTCTCTCTGACTAAATGCTATGTAGGCACCTTAGGTCTCAACCTGTTCATTTTCCTAAAGTTTCAGAAGAAATCAGTAACAGAAATGGCTACAGATTCCAGAAGTCTGAATTCTTTTTCATGGGCTACTAGGAGCCCATGGAGTTTACAGTAGAGAATCTATGAATAATTTTATGTACACATACCCAGAAATCCCATGTAATGTTCATGAATTAATTGTTTCTTTGCAAGAATAAAAACACACAATTTTATTCTTCCCATTGTTTCGAGAGAAATGCATGCCAGCTGCATAATACTCTTATTTTTACAGGTTTCATTATTCTAGAAAATAAATTTATAAGAAGAAAAGTGTTATGTTCTAGCCTTACCTTAAGCTTAAGCAAACTGGTCAATAGTCATAACATCTGTTAGGCAGTAAAGTGTGACATAAAAGGGAGCCTTCTAGTCCACTTGAAATTTAATAGCCTGTATTGATAGTTGTTGCATTTCCCCTTTCCACACACCCCCCCGCCCCCAGTAAATATACAATGCCAAGGTGCTTTGCTCAGGATGCTATGAGAGGGAGTAATTACTTAGTTTTTAAAAGGAGGAGAGAGAAAGAGATAGCAAAACCTTTTATATATCCCTCACCCTGAGGCGCCTCATCTTCCTAATGGGGATGAAGAGTGAGAGTAAAAGTAGCATTGGAAAGAGAAAGTCTGTAAGTCTGAACTGTTTGTTGTTAAAAACAGTTTATTGTTCTAACTGTATCTTAGAAACAAATTGTGTATTGCCTGTCCTCTATTTGCAGAAAGGTCAGGAGCATGTGTTTTTTGCTGCTAAGTGTGTATTTATTCAATATTAAAATTCTTGGAAAAGAAAGCACCAGCATTGCTGAGCTCACAGGTTTTCAACTTACACTGTATTAGTGTATTACTTTTAAGTGTCCACAAAAGATGACTAAGAGAACAGCCTTGTAAATGATTTTTTTTTAAAGAAATGGAAACATTCAAAAATCTACAAATTAATAATGTTAGCAATTACATAGGTATATTAACATTAATTTATTTTTTAATAAAGATAATTAAGTAGAATTTGTATGGATTTTTTTCAGTTTTTATGTTAAAAATATTTTTGTTACACATTTGTGCAGCACTCAACTCAATAATGTCCTATTTATGATTAATGCTTTTAAAACTATCTCAATAGTTAGGAACAGTAATATAATGAAGCTATTCAGTTTTTGATTTGAGTTCAAAGTCTTGTTCCATGCAGTTATAATAATGTAATGATGTAAAATAATGATTTTCTGTGCTCCATATAGTGTAATCACAATAGGAAAAGTAAGAGCAACATTCTTAAAGCCTCAGGAATTCCAATTTTCTACATTGAGGGAGTTCTGATATGTCAAAGGGCTTCCATCATGTGGAACTGATGGAATTATTAAAGGAAAAAGTATGTAGACAAGATTTATCCTCATCATTTTCAATATTTGAAAACTCTATATTTCTCCAAATTTGTCAACATTTATCACTAACACATCTGTGGATAAATAAAATCTAGAAACATATAGCTTTTCAGAGTTATGATGCAGTTGCCTACCCAAAAGGAGTGACTGAATAGGAACCAGATAATTATGCGTACTCTGCATGCAGTCTCAGAGCGTGAGCTGGGCAATACCCCCTACCTCCCACTTTCCTGCCTCGGGCTGTTCAGTTCTGTGCCCAGATAACCGTTCTGGGAGTTGGATCAGGAAGATGATCCTGGTTAGACATGCCTTGCTCCTTCACTGGAAATAAAAGGGTTATTTTTAAAACCCTGAAATGATTAGTGCACAGCATCCCACCAATTGTATCAGCTGGCTGAGGGGACTGCCAGCTGTGGTACACAGCTGGAGTAGAGGAGGACCATTTAAGCTGGCATCTCCACTGAAACCTTTGGTAAACACAGCCTCCAAAAGAGGCAAAACAGAATTTTCTTGATTTTTTGCAGTCTGCGTTCTTTCTTCAGCGCTGTAATCAGCTCAGCTAGCCTCAAAGCTAGCCTCCTATCTACTGACCTGGGCATTACGTGCGTATAACCATGCCCCCAGGCTAAGAGAAGCACACCATAGAAAAGCTGTGTCTTGTCATGCTCTCCTCCAGTGTAGGAGATCTTCAGTGCTTCTGTAATTTAAATGCAAGTCATCTGAGAGGTAGCTTACGGTACAGGAAAGGGTGGATAGAGAAGTTTAAATTTCTATTAGATTAAATTTTCTTAAATTAAAAAAAATAAGATTATGTTAGTCTATGTTATTGAATAATGGAATGTAACATGTCAGAAGATGTTAAATATTTGTAAGAAGTTTGCAAAAAAGCTGTGCACTTTCCAAATGGATCTATTATGTCTGAGATTATTAGCTACTTATTCTAAGTGATAAGTGTCATTTGGCATCAGGTGTCAAGGAAGTACCATGTGTTCCTCATCTGCCTTTTAAGTTACAAATGACACCATTCATCTCATCACGTGGTAGACTTGTTGCACCTTATCATTATAAAATGCCTGCTGCTTCTAAGTATGGTATGGCTTTATTTTCTTGTATTCTCTTGACTGTGGACTTTAGTTTAGCTTAATGGGGAAAGTCTACTGGCATTTTTAAAAACACTTTAACAGTCTCCTCTTCAAAAGCTGTTTATTCTGTGACCAGATTTCTTCAGTGTAGTCTAAATACAGAGACTGCCATAGAATAAACATAATTAAGGCAAAATACAGTGATATCTTTCTTTATAGGTTTTGCTTATTTCATGGTAGTGTTGAAAATGTACACTTGTTTCAAAAAAAACCTGAAAAACATACATGCACACATGGAGGATTGTAGCTGTAAGATAAATAATTGAAACATGTTGGGAAACTCTTTGTGAGATATAAGTGAATTCATTGCGCCCGCTGGGATATTTACCAGATGAAAAGTGTGACAACGACAGTACCCTCGTTGTTTGGTACATAATTTAGAGTATTCCTAATGAATATTTCATGTAGTATCATTTGTGTATGAACTGTAAGACATGTATATCAAGATTCACTAGGGGCATTGTCAAACTCCTCAGTTTGAAATAAGCACTTATAAATTACTTAAGAATATTGTAGAAAAAAAGATTAGTGTATGTTCTGTTTTAAGCAAATCATTATGCCTCATTTTTGGGGACAATAAGCAGCTTTGTTTAGTAGAGAAAGAACACTCTGAAACAAAGAAAAATAAATATGCTTTCACTTCTATGCTAGCAATCAAGTTACATTCCTAGAAACACCCTAGTAATTTAAAAAATGCATGTTACTTGAAAAATGAATGACCAGAAGTAATTTTCTGTAACTTAAGAAACTCTGTATTTTAAGAAGCAGGTGGGATTTTGGAAAGTATTTGTTCAATCAGTTCAAAAATGAGAACAACTGATTATTTATATCCATTTATATCCATATTTACACATCAAAGTCACTTAGGTGAATCTTTTACTTAATTGTAAGACTCCTTTAATAATCAGATTTTGTTAAATGTCTTTTTAATCCTAAAAAGATATTTTAGCAAGGTAGTTCATTTATTTAGTCTTTACATTTAACAAATACATTAATGAAACTGAAGACAGTTTGAAAGTGATTATGAACAGAATAAGGAGATAAATCTACCAGTTAATATATTGAAAATGAATAATTCAACTGGTTTTACAGGACTGTGTTATAGTATAGAAATATACTTAAAAATTTATATGTACATTGATACAAATCACTATGTATCTATATGTTTCTAGATATAGCATATAGAAACTGCATGTAGGAATAGTAGGTAGAAGTGTATGAATAAATCCTTCAAAAATAGGTGTCTAAAAAGAAGTTCCTAAATCACCACATCTTGTGTCACGATTATCATAAAATCATTGTCATGGTTTTCTAAGGTCCTGAGCACTTAGCAAATCTAGTTGAATTCAGAACATTTCTAAAATATTTAATTTCTTGAAATTCTTTTATAGTTGCGCTAACCTTGTTTACAGAATCCTTCTTTTCTTCAATCTCTGCAAAACAAAGTCCTTAGCTTTGCAGGTTTCTGCAAGTGCCCACAGGGACCCTCTTCATACATCCCAGAACAAGCATCTCTAGAACTATAATTTTTTAATCAAGGACAATTTACATCTATGAAACCTGTTTGCTTTTTTTTTAAAATAACAGTTTTGAGTTGACTTCATCCAGCAGTATTTCTAAGAATGACAAGAACAAATCCATAGTTAAATGGAACTAAACATACCCTTGTCATTTTATTAATTAATGATACTTTCAAGAATTCTCTTTTCATGCAAAAATATCAAAAAAAAAAAAAGATCCCTGGCATTAATAAATATATTTTTCTTAATGTTATAGCCGCTTAGTCATAAAGTAAGTAAAACTTATGTCTCAATTTATTACCAAAGGCCAAGATTCAGCAAAGCATGTTCTCAGCTTAAAGTACGTATTTAAATCTGTTGACTTTATGAGACTTAAATATCTGCTTAAGGACATGCTTCAGCTGATGCTCGGATTCCCATTGGAGTCTCTGGCCTTGCTCTTACGGTTTCAATGATGCCTGTTGGGCATGGCGCCAATAAGCTCAATCTTGAATCCACTCAAGTCGAGAAGAACTCTTGTCACTGATTTCGCTACGCGCAGAACGAGGCCGTGTGCGGGGAAGCGTAGCTTCCAGGCAGCGAGCGCACCGTACTTTACAACATACTCTGTGCTTTTCTCTTAATTTTTTCTTTTTAATGTAATCAGAGACGATAATTTAGAGAGAGGTTTTTTTTTCTCTCTCTACACTTTTACAAGCAGTGAGTATCGTTCTGATTCTGACTCTTGAGGTGTCGTGTGAATCATACTTCGCTGTGCTTGGATATGTGCTCAGCTTTAGTTAAACCTAGCCAAGAGGCTTGTGGGAGGTATTTCTTTTTAACTTCCGGATTTATGACTGTTTCTTTTAATTTAAAGTGCTTTTAGATTTAAAATATCTTTGAAATGACTTAAAATAATCTTAAATTTTATCCCATAGTCAGTGGAACTATCTTTAAAGCTTTTATAAAGTCATTTCTAGAGATATAAAAAACTGGAAGGTAGTTATTCATCATTTAAAGTGATACGTTCCAACGTTCCATATATTCCTTTAGTAACATGCCAGTTTTGCAGGGTTTTTGTGAATCTGCTTTTGGCTGCTTTTTTTTTTTTTTTTTTTTTTTTTTAAACAATATAGCAAGAAATTACTTCATCCAAGTCAACTCTTCGGTGTGGTCTATTGATTTAATAGCTGAGATTTAATCTGAGTTTCTCTGCTGAGCTTTCATCTCCCTCTCTCTCTCTCCTCATTTGTAAAGTAAGTGTGATAACACCTTCTTAGAGGTTTATATGAATTAACTAGCTAGAATAGATTCATCTACCCCGTTTAAATTCAGTAGAATTGATTTTTTGCAGCTCTTTGAAAATTTAAAGTACCATGTAAGCACAAAAAGCAATGATCATGATTGTTATTTTCACAGATAACAGTCAAGTTCTTTGCATTTAGAGAGAAATTCTCAGCTTTAGAAAGGAGCTCCTGTTTGTGTGCTTATTTGTGCTTTATAAATGTACCTTGAGAGTTTATGTATTTTTTTTTATAGACAGGTTAAAAGTAATAAGCTGGTTACCGATGTATCCAGTAAGAAAGGTCATAGGAAAATCAAGGTTTGTATTAATAGCTCCTTGACTAAAATCTGATACCTCCAAGTAATCAAAACCATAATTTCCTAAATAGAGAAGGTTGGTGAAATGCTGTTTCTGCAATTTGAAAAGTACCACTGATTTTTACAGTTTTTACAGTACCACTGATAGTTACAGAAAAAAAAAGATATTTTCTCACTAGTACTGCCAGTGAAGATATTACTATGACAAACATATCTACAAGCCAATACATGAAGTTACACTTTCTTTCACATTTTTAAAGCCTTTTAAAGCACAAATTTTAGCTCCATTGCAACTGAAAACATCACAGAGAAACAGCACAATTTTAACAGCTTTATATTAGCTGTTAGAAAACTGAGCAACTTGGAAATGTTACTGAACAGAAAAGAAGAAGAAAAAAATCAAAGGAGGAAAGATCTGAGTGAAATAAGTAAAAGACAGAGAGAAAAAGAGAGGAAAAGGATTTGTATATGGATAATATCTTTTGGGATTAATGCCTAAATCAAACTACACGTAATGTCCTGCTCACGAAAAGGGGTTACTGAGGTGAGGTGCTGTCTGAAGCTGGTATCAGAACTCCGTCGGCCAGGAGCTTCACCTCGCGCGTCCTCGGCAGAGCCAACGCTCCCGGTCACGTTCCCCACCACGGAGAAATGGTTCCACTCCGAACACCGCAGAAGAGCTTTGCTCTAGTGCTCGGTATCTGTATACCTGAGTGGCTGTTTGTGTTCGCCTAAGATAGTCATGTTCTGTGACAGATTAAATCTTATCAATCTTAGCATGTACTGAGCTAGTAAACATCTGCATTTTCTGAGGGATCAGAGCACCAGGTATGAGGCCATATGGTAATGGGGAGGTAAAAAAAATAATAAAAAAATAAAAAGGAATAAACACAACGTATGTTTCCCTGCTTAATCTTTCCTTTTGGTTGCTGTCCATCTTTCCTCTCAGTGTTTTGAATTTCATTTCCTACTTAGAGTTAGGTTTCTAAATACACTTTTGCCGTACTGTTGATATGATAAAAGACAAATCTGGCAGGAATGTTGTGTAAGGAAAACTCTTCTCCTTTGTAACTTTTCATCTCATAGATCTGATCTATGCCTTTTGATCATTGTATTCAAAATCTTCCATGTAGGATATCATGGAATAGATTATTTGAGATAATCTGATTTTTTTTTTCAAGGGTAGGACATTTCAAAGTTGCAAAGGAGCACTAATTATTTGAACATGCTCAGTGTCCCATCAAATGAAAAGGGAGTGGATGATCTTCACGAAACCAGCGCAGACTAAGGGTTTTAGTGGTCTTTTGATGAAAAAGCCAAAGGAAGCTTCTGGCCACTTACAATAGAATGTTAATAGCTTTATGTCACTTTAACTCTGACAGCTCTGAAGTGAAAGGCTGCTAATCTCTGTTTGTAATGTGCACAACTGGAGGGAAAAAAAAGTATTTTTACTTAAGCCATGGATAAGCACTAACAGTCTGAAAATGAGGGCAATGTGCTGTAACTTATTTTAGAGTCAACAAATACCCCCAAAGCTTTGGAGGATGTATATTTTTTTTTCTTTTGCAATAGCACAGGTGATTTAAATGGAACTCTGGTTCAACATTGCTCAGTTCACGAATCATCATCTTTATAAAGAAAATGTTAGTGTTCATCTGCTACAAATTTCATACACAAATTATAATGCATACTTATTAGAATGGTTTAAGAATTTTCCAAATACAGATTTTCAGAATATTTATTTTTCCAAATTTACTGAATTTGAAACATTATACAGGAAAAATTTGCAGAGAATGGCCAGGCTCACAATCAAGAAAAAATGGAAAAACTGAAGTTGCCATGAAAAAGTTCGACTGGTTAGGATCCCTCTGTTTTTCAGATTTTGATTCATAAAAGCTTGAGATTTTGACTTTTCATCTAAATCTGGAGTAAGAACATTTTAAAAATATTAAATATTCTCAAAGGTTTCCTGTTCACAAGCCTTACTTATTAAGAATAGGATTTTTCTTAAGATTTCTCTCAGAAATCTCAAACTGATGTGCAGCAATATATGGGCCGTTTTATCTAACACTTCATTTGAATGACCAAACTCTATGCTTTTCTCTGGGAAAATATCAATAAGCACATATAGCATAAGAGGAAATGCGCTACTTTACTATTCACTTCAAGCCTAGATCACCTCCAAGTGCAATCAGTAGAAGTACTCCTACACCTGAATTGCTAAGAGCATATTTAAATCAAAGTGATTTTTACCAATATTTTTAATAATAATATATCGAAAAAACAGGCAAGGGAATCTTGAAACTTATGATTTTTAGTCTTTCTTATTTTGATTTATTTTAGTAAATGGGTGGTTTTGACTGTGCACAAAAACTGTACTCTCATCTGCCTCTGAAAGCTGCCTGTGTCATATATACACACACACACACACATATATATACATATATATATATATATACAGATAGCTTCAGTAGGCATATGTTGATACACTGCTTATTATGTGATACTAGATCCTCTATTCTTTGGGTTTATATTTCTTTCTGTTAGAAATAATAAGTTTCATGATTAACCTTTACATTGAGTTTGGCATTTTAATTTTGGCACTTTAATTTTGGATGGATTCTTTATGTCTAAGTGCATGCATTTGAATAGTCATAAAATTCCAGGGGGGAAAAAAAAGTCAATAAGTTCAACTTTATTGTGTTGAAAAGATGGATGATACATTTCTTTTTAACTAAGTGATTTTTTTTTGCTAGTTCTGATCTCTAAATTCAGATATTTTCAAATTCCTATTAGATGAAAATTAGAATGCAATTAAAATACACAAAACTCACATTTTTGTAAAAGTATGTTTTTCCCATTTACATATAAAACAAAGGAATCAGCTTTAGTGAAGTTGCAGCTATTTTTTCTGTTGTTCAAAATTCTAGAAGTAGAAGATCTCATCTTTACATATTCAGCTTATAGATTAAAAAAAAGAAAAATTGTCTTTCTTGGTTTGGGATTTTTATTGTTCATTTTTGACCCCCATAAACTATTTAATTGCAAATACTTTAAAAATGCCATTTAAATAAAGGAGATTTTAATTAAAAATAAAAAGTTGAAATTTTACTGGAGCTCAGAGCAAGTAATCAGGCAAACTGTTTGGTATATTCCTTTCCTTCTACCCAGATTTTATTTTACATCTATCTTTCTGTGAATGCTATAATGCCTAAATAAGAACATAGTTAAAAAAATGGGCAAAAATACTAATATATTTCCCAAGTCATCCATTTTTTTTCTACAGTTTACTTTCACGTAAGTCTTGTGTTTAACTGGTCAGGACAAATGCTTGAAATGCATTAGTCATGTTTCTACACTGAGCAGAGTGATGCTGAAAAATATGTTTAAAAATGATGTTTGTCCATGTTTGTATTTTGACAGTTGGACAGTTGCATTTTTTTATTGAAATTAAAATTTTTCCTTATAAAATACTGTTCTTATTTATCTTCATAGTAATGAAGGATTTGAAGCTTGGATAATCTTTAGTTAACAGATGTTCACTTGATAAAGCTCAAGAACAAATTGGATATATTATATGTTAGTATTGTTATATTGATTTGCTAAAGACTGGTAAATCAGACATTATTCTGTTTTTATCTCCAAAATCTCTACATCATAACTGCTCTGAAAGCTTTCTTGAAGAGTGCCCTAATATATGAGATAGTTACTGCCTTCACCTATTTTGATTTTATGACAATTAACTGTGTATAGGGTTAAATTCAGAAATAAGTTAAATTCTTTTATTTGTTCAGATTTTACTTATTGTTCTTTTTTCCTTTTAGTTCTACCTTGGTTCATTAGATGCAGTAATATCTCCCTTGCCTGTGACAATTTCCATTAATATCTCGAAGGCAGCTATTAAGTATCATTACAAGAAAAGATTATAGAAGGATACTGCATACAATAACAGTGAAGATAAAGACAATAGTCACATTTTCATTTGTTTCTTTGTTCTAAAGATGTAAATCAAATTTCAGGCTCTTTCGAGCATTCTTTCTTCTGCTTATGCTTTCAAAGTGTTCTAAAATGAACAACTTTCATGGTCATATAAATTCATCTATTTGGATTATTTCAACAAAGAAATTACTGCTCACTCCTGTCAGAGAATTTTTCAACCCCTTGGCCCCCCAGAAAAATAACTGTCAGGAGAAAAAAAAAGAAATTTATTCTACTCTATTTTTAATTGTTTTTTGTTGTTGTTGCATGAAGAGATACTTTTAATAAAGCTATTAAAAAGTGTGAAGACACTTTGAAAGCATTCACCATTAAAAGCCAGTTTGTCACACCATCTAAATATTTGGTCAGTCGATTCTTAGAAAATTATCTAAACGTATCTATGGGAATTTAAAGGTCATATACATAAAGGTCATTCAAATTCTCAATGTTATACAATAAAACTATAAAATCACAAACTTTCTGTATTGCAAATTTTAAAATCCTGACACTATGAATCCTCTAACCCAGTGAGTTGCATGTCTTTAAAAGAAACTATCAGACAAAATGGGGATAAATTTATGGGGTATTGGTGTGTATGTATCACAATTAGCTTTGGATGTCATATTTTGACAGTGGTGTCAGCCCTTTCGAGTCCATGTAAAAAGAGATAGTCTGTTCATGAGCAACTTAATTCATCTTCCAGAGTCATCTTCTAAGGGTACCTGACTTTTCCCACCAATTATATAGGGAAACTGCATGTGTCCTCATAGGAAATAGTTCAAAGAGGTCTGTGAAGCTCTTTGCATCTGTGAACAATTTCAAGACCTCTATGTTTGGACATAGGATATATAACTGATGAGTTGGAAAATTTATGTTCAGATATTTGTTTTTCTGTTGGAAAATACAGCTCCCGGTTTATTTCCAGTATTTACTTCAGTGGAAAATGTGTTTTCTGCACAATGGAAATTTTCCACAAAGTAATCATATTTTTGCCAAAGTAACTGAAAAAGATGCTGCTTGTACGTAAGCTGGAACAAGCCACTTTGATACATCTGAGTTTGTCAAAATAGAAATAGTCATTTTTCAATTCAGTTCAGCTATAACTTGATCTCCTTGACTATCAGGGAAGTTCGAGTGAGACTATTTTCATATGTTTGACTTTTGGGTAGATTATATCTCCCATGAGAATTTTTCTCTGTTTCTTTCAACCTTTGTGATACAGTGTGGGAGTTCCTTGTTCAGGTTATATCACAGGCAGTATAGACTAACCCAGGAATCAGTCTCTCAAAAAGAAACAGATATTCATACATTTGTGTGTAAAAATCTTGTCTACCTGATCATTCCGATAAGACCCAAGAACGGTGAATAAATGAATGTCAAAAGTTAGGTTTCAAAAGTCCTGCCCGAGCATCAACAAAAGTTGTCTGATTTTCTGCAGTGCTGAACACCTAGCAGCTGCAACTAAACCAGTGTTTTTGGCCTTGCAGGAACACATGTCCACTATCATATGTCCTTCAGAGGCCAGAGATCATTCCCACTCCCATGAACATGGGAGGTAGAGCTGACTTTCCATCTTTTCTCTGGTAAATGCATTTGTCCCTGGAGCTCAGAGAGAAAACGTCTACATTTCTTACCACACAGCGGGTGCAACTATCCCTGGCTGTTCTTGAGGCAGCTTAAGTTAAGAACGAGACCTTTTGCTTTCTCCCTCCAGACTGCATTCTTGATGAAGAGCAGCTAGCTGGGACTCCATCTCTGCTTATTTCACTAGCTGTCAGTCCAGCACCTTGTGGGCAGTCCCGCAATGATCTTGCAGCTGTAATACTCTTCCAGCAGCTACACATGAAGTCAGCCTCAGTTTGCTAATATGTAAATATATTGTTATCTTTTTTTAAAATAGTTTCAGCCATTAGCAGTTCAGAAATTACAAGCATGTGCAAAGTTAAGGGTGTCATTCACACCTTTGTGATTACAATAATCTAGTCTGAATGTTATTATTATGTGAAGGATAGTTTCACATAGATTACACAGGTGAAGTAAACTAAGCTTTACAGCATCTTTATGCAATTTATCTAGCTACAATATAAAAGTAACCTCATCTACATTTTCATCTGTTAAATTTTAAACTATAATTTAATAGGTAGAAGTCTGTAATCGCTAATCATTAAGCATCACTTAAATAGATGGATAAGCCAAATCCAACCTTTTTTAGCTCTTCAACAGATATTTATTCCCAACTAAAAAAAGCCCTCAGGACATTATTTTTCAATTTTCTGTTTTAATTACAAAATCTACTTTGTATCAATTAGCATTTTTTAATAGCAATATATCATTCAACATCATGTGATCTTTCAGGGAGACGAAAAGACAAGAGTTTTTTATTGCATCAGAGGCATTAGATCTTCAAGGACTGGTCCCCCCAGGAAAACAAGGCATAGGGAAAAGCAGTAGAATGTCTGGCACTTGACAACATTTTTTTCCAGTACGAAATCACAACGCAGTTAAGACACTATGTGGCTTTCAGTTGATTACCAAGAAAAGAAGCAAGATTAGAGATTTAGCCAGAAGAGAATAAAAGATACAACACACTGTTTCACTGGCTAATTCCAGTTACCTATGCAACAGCCTCCGGGGTAAAGGGAATGGCACTATCCACATGGGAGAGGGCAAAGGAGGATGAGAGCCAGAGTTACAGCCTAAGCTAGGCTTGCCAGAGGGGTTAGTGCACTGGGAGCTAGGCACAGCCCAGCGGACCAGGGAGCTGGAGTGCTTCCTGCGTGTCTTCCACTCTCCTTGCCACAGCCCAGCGCCCTGTTAATCAACATCATCAGTGCAACGTGGACAGTGCAGCGTTTGAGCGTGGGCATTCAGCACACCATTTAGCTGCCATAGAAGTGGAATTTAGAAGCCTAAACTCTGGAAAATTATGAACTTATCTTTACAGATACATATGTTTTTTGACGCTTTAACTTTTGCTATTGAGCATGTGTTTGCTGAGTTGATCAAATTCTACCAAAAACATGATGTTTAAACCTTGCTAAACTCACGTAGATTTTATTGGTTTCAGTTGGTTTCTTCCAATACATTCCTTTCTCATTGTTAGAGGTAAATGACTTCTGTGATCCTCATCACTGTCTGCTGATCTGTCTTTGGTTTTAGTCTGTCAATGATTAAACTATGCTCACAAAAAGCAATATTTTTTTCAGTTTGTTTCACTGCATCCTTGTTTTGCAGTCGTTCACCCATCATCTTCTATTAGATCAGAGAAAATGTATAAGTTCCTCAGCATTCTGAGCATCTTGAAGAAAAATATACATATATATATATATCACACTAATGCACTAAACTTATATTTCAAATCCATCACTTTCTTATTTTGGCAGGAAACAAAGACTCATAAGCATACATACATGCACACACATAAATGCACATATCTTCTTTAAGGCATGCTCAACAATTTTTCAAATAATACTTTTATCACTTATCATCGTTCATGCACTTCAGTACTTTGCACACATCGTGCATCCTGTGTGTTAGTTCAAAACAGAACAACACTCATGTCTCATAGTAATTTGGCACTCTGAATACATTTCCAGTAAATGATTCAGGATTTCAAGTAGATAAATATCACTCTAGCTCATTCTCTTGGCTGCTCAGCACTGTCATAACTCATCTATTTGGGCACGTACAAAAGCAGAACTTTATGGTTTTTGGAAGCCATAGGCTATGGAGTTTATCCATATGTATGATTAGGAAGCAACTTGCGGATATTTTTAATGTTACAGTTATGGACATGGGTGTTTGTATTCCTCTTAAGTCTCTTTAGGTATCAACTTCCTTTTCAAAAATCTGATCATCAATTCAGTCATAAATTTAAAAGAAAAAAGTTGTTTGGAATACTCGTTTTTTATCTCTATCCTATGTGTCCTCTAGGACGTAATACTGTGATTAAAAAAAAAAAAAAAAAAAAACAAAAAAAACAGAACTTTATTTTCCATGGCAAACCTTTTGATGGTTTGTAGTCTAGCTGAAGGCCAAGTTGAGAATCATAAGGAGAATAACAATGACTTTTATTAAAGAATTAAAGAATTTGATTGAAAACTACTAGCAATTATTATCAAATCAGGGTGTATGCCCCACACATGAGATACTCCAAATCATCAATCATTTTGAAAGGAGTTCAGCATGAAGAACATGCTCTCATTGACTATAGCTGTGGTTGTGATGTGGCATGTTCGGTTCAGCTTGGTCTTGGTTTTTGGAGAGGAACAAGATTTTCTTTAAAGTACAAATAAGGATGCTGAATGAAGATAAAACTCATCATAGTCAAATACACACAGAGTTTCAGAGGGGTTTTTCCTTACAAGGGAAAGCAAGTCATCTGTATTTGCTATATCATATGTAATGTGCACATTGAAATTATGTGCCCAACTTATGCAGTACAAACATTGTAGTAAAAATATAGTTGCCCTAAGCCCAAATTCTGTTTTCAGGTACACTAACCTGAATCAAGAATAAATGCATAGTACATATCAAAGTTACTCATATCTGTGTTAATTTACAGTGGGAACAAAATGCAGTTTGTAATTTAATGTCCCAAACTTGTTCTGCAAATGCTTCTGCCTGCTATCATAGTGTACAAAATGTAAAACGACAGAATTTAATAGAATACAATCTACTTTTGTTCACATGTAAAGTAGAATTCTTTGTTATTACAAAAGTGGGCAAATGGTCACTCCAAACATCATGCATATTCATTCAGACAGCTAAAATATGTTCATGAGTTGAAACAGAATCCTTCTATTATCATGAAAAACTCTGAATTTTGTATAGACATCTGTAACTAATACTTCAGGGAATATTGAGAAACAAAAGAAGGCAGGCATTTTCTCAGGCATAAACACAGGCTGTGGACCGTCATTGACAAATTAACTTATGATTGTGTTTTATTAGGTGCATATCTCAGGAAATTTTTTGTTTATTCTCATCAGCCTGCTGTCCTCCGTTATTATAATTTATGAGTACATGGGCAATCTAATATATCCTTGATCGAAACACTTCCGAATCTATTGGCAATTTTCAGCAGTAAAACTGTGTGGTTGCACTCTTGCATAATTGTCCTTAGCTAGTACTTTTAGGGACAGAAGAAGGATTTTCAAATTCACATGAAAGGAGAGACTGATTAGAGTATCTTATTTGTGATAATAGCATTAAACCTAGCTGCAGTCCTTAGCTGCAGCTTTCCCTTCCGATTCCTAGTGCAGGTGGTCTTTTGTTAGCACGGCCCATTCCAAACGCTTTAACTCTTTGATAGTAAGAGAGGTAGCATCTCCTAAAGGAAATGTGTCTAGAACCAGATTTCACTGCTGTGAAATCATAGTGTGCTGAAACAGATTTTCAAGATAATATTTAAACACAGAAGTGAGACAAGGAAAAAAAAAGTGTGCAAGCCACAGGTGTCAGAATAAAGCAAAAATAGAAAGGATTGAAAAGGTAGCTCAGGAAAAAGGACTTCTACACTTTCCTGTCCTCGATATCAACTTTTCTATGGGATGATACACAATGAGATAATTAAAAGACTGATCTTGGTGAGTCTTAATATAAATAAACATAACTAAAAATTATCATGTGTCCACTCATATTTGATTTGAGAAACCTATAGCAAAAATCTACTTTTAGGATGTAAATCTTAACTAGATATACAATAATAGTGACATTCCCAAAGGGATTCTCAATCTTTTTAGAGAATTCTTTTCATCATAATTTAGGTCTCCTAATAACAGCCCCCAGGCTGCTCCAAACCTTTAAATTTCAAACTCTCTCCCTCCAGCTTCTGCAGAGTGCAACAATTTGTCCTTCCAGCTCCTTTCTACACTCAAAAGTCTCCCTTCTCTCTAACAGCCATGACTCAACTGTCACGTGTTTTTGAGTCAACCATGCACACTGAACTGGTGCAAATGATGCATCTCCTGCAGAGGAGCAAATAAAGAGAGAAACAAAGGTCAGGTGGGATTTGTTGGGCCTGGTCTCCCCTCTGAGGATACGTGCTCTGTCCTTCAGGACCTGCGCAATGTCCGCTGGAGCCCTAGGGCTGGGGAATCACCGTCCCACAGAGCAGCCCGCGGAGCCTCTAGCAGGGGCAGCTCAGGTAGGGCTGTGAATGAGGAAATATTTCATGTTCTTATTCTTGCTTTGGATGTTACTAGCCAGAGATACACAAAGTGTGATGCTCATCCTAAAATGATGAATGTGCCAGGGCAACCTAAATTTCTGACAAGCGCAGTTTCTTGCCTTTTAGATTTGTTTTTCATCGGCATCTCTCTCTTTGTGAAACAGAGGAACAAGTAAACAGTGAAATAAGCCCAAATTTTTGGAAAGACATTTGCTGCACCAGAAGAGAACATAAAAGAAAATAGCATTTTCTTCTTCTGAAAAAAAGAAACAGTTAATACTTAAAGGAAGTCACTGAAATGGGATACCAAAATAACGATCATTATTTAGATGAGACAATTAGAAGATGGACTTTGCTCAAGACAAAATAGCTGTTCATTTTTGCTACGGTTCGATTTTGTAAAGTAATATTTGAAACAATTTGCAATTGTTATGGAGGCACACAGACATTGCTTAGCTCTGGAACTGATGCTAATTAGATCAACAAAAGCTTTAATTTATATGGAAATTGTATAGCTTGTACATGAATTCATGCCTTATAGTTGTTTTAAAACACCATCAATTTATCCAAGGACTATTTAAAAAATATACAGCGTCACTGGATTATGTAGCCATCTTACACCTTATCCCCTTATAATAAGAAAAGATGTTAGGCGTGGATTGGACACATTCTTAGTTCTGCATTATTACTTAATGTTTTTATGTGTTCTGTGTTTTATACTCCCTCCTAAGTATTGGTCCTTGTCTTGGGACTAAGCCAGCATGCCATTTTTGTTCTTGTGTATATTGTAGGGTAAACTCTTTAGATAAATGGTTAAAAACATATACATAAGTGTGTGTGTGTGTATACATATATATATTTTATATATATATATATATATATATAAATTGCCTGTAGGTCCTACAGGTACTGAATACAGGAAACATATGAATATGTTTCCACTTTTTGTCTTTGGGGTAGACGTAAAATAATGAGCATCATTCTCCAAAAATCAGGAAATTTGAAGTATCAGAATATAAACAATCTAGGACTGAAGTATCCAAAATGGCTATTTTCCTTTAAAAGTCATCAGGAAGCCTATTTAGCCTCTTATATAATGTTAGCTTAGCAATTATTCAGAAAAACTTGTAAGAACCTGAAATTTGTTTTAACATGCAATATAGCAGAAGCAAACCTCATCATACACAGTAATAATTATGCTGAGATAACATGAAATTATGCTTGAGTTAAGGTTTTTGACATCTCACTAAGGTTGTACATTTAAAAATACATTGGCATGATAGAACAGTAGTTGAGAATTGTTAATTGCAAGAAATAATATTTTATGCCTGCCTGCACTTATATGATGATTGTTCAAAGAGATCTCATGTATCCCTTGGTTTCCTAAGATATTGTTTTAGCCTGAGTTAAATGTAGTATCTAATTGCCAATTGCAATGCATTATGTTTATATAATATGATACTTATTTTTTCCACTTGAGTAGATAAAGTGGGTATCTATTTATATTATCATGATGTTTGAGTCAGTAGAGGCTGATTAGTTACTCTGAAAACCAGAAAAAGCAAATGCAATCTCCTGAATAAAAATTGGCAGCTTTTGTAGCATGTGAATGCAAATAGACAAGAAGAGAAATGTGTTTTTCTACAGTAAAGTCTTCATATTCTTCTTATGTGGCATATTTACACCAGTAAAATTGTAAAACGTGAAATTCATCCAAGCTTGTCTTTCTTCTCTTACCAAATAACTACTGTTCTTGGCATTGCTGAACGATAAATAGACATAGAGATACAGCCCTTAACTGAACAGCGAATGTTATTTTCTTCTAGCAAGGTAGAGATAAAGTGCATCACTGTTACTGTGTTTGATAGAGTTCATTTGGGTGAAGAGGCTCTGCTTTGGATGAGCTGTGTATTCCACTAATGAGTATTTTCTATATATTGCTTCTTATGAAGAACTGACAGCATTGTAATAATCTGTTTTGACAGTATTTTCCTAGAAAAATTGTGTTAAATATTTTTAGACATGAGGGATCATGGACATATGGATATAGTGGTGTGTGCCTTGTCTAATTATATGCATTATACAATTTGCCATTGTTGGAGACTGTTGTACCATCTTTCATTCATTTAATATTGCTTTTGCAAATTGGCAGATAGCATTTGGGCTAAAATACACACAGGGCTTTTGCAGGAATAAAACATGCTCTGCCTTTTCTCTAGTGTAGAGCAATTTGTCAAGTAATTAGCCAACCTAATTAAATTTTTGTAGCACTAATCAAACGAATATGCTAAAATTTTCTTTGCACAGCCAGTTTGCTGTCTGCTTGCATTTAACTTGATGGTCTGAAAGAGGCTCTACTATGTCTGCCACTCCACTTAATCACCTCATTTGCATTTTATATTGGTAAATCAAATTAAGCACCAGTGGCTTTTAGTATGATTGACTACGGTCAGGGCTGTTCAGATGGGACTTTTTCACAGAAAATTAGGCACATTTTAATATGAGTGAGTCTGTGCTTTCAGCATTCAGCAAACTACATTCACTCAGCTAATTAAAAGTGCTTGTTGCTTTTTGCCCATGTATGATAGATTTATCCAGCTGGTGTGTCCATTTTCTTTTGCATAATTTCTTGATGGAAGTTTTTATCTTTATACATAATAAGATTGTCCAAACAACACTTCAAACCAATTTGCAAGAACTATATAAATAATATTTTGCAGAAGCTATTTACTTTGAAAGAAATATGCTTGCTCTTCAGCAAACTGATTAGTTTATGTATCTTTTCCTTTTTGCTTCTAAAATACAACCCCTGATACTATGAAATTTTCAGATTTTGTCTTTGCTGAACCAGAGTACGCCACCTTCCTAAAATCACAGTAAAAAGCTCCTGAAGCACATCCCTGACTGATCCCATAGAGTCTACATCATGATGTAGACTTTGATCCTCCTGAAGAACAGGTCACAGTTCCTAATCCTTACAGCTGAAGTCGCTTATAGAATACACTTATTCATGCGCATAACTATTCCTTGGTTATTTGTTATTTTGAAGAATACTTTACTATAGGTAAAGTATTGCTTGGTAATGAAAATACATCTTTTTTTAAGGGGCAATATGAAGACAAGTATCAAAATTAACTGCCTGATCAGTTGAAGTTCATTTGTGTGCCAGCATGCCAGCAGTAGCTATAAAACAGAAAACTGGTTTCACTGATGCAAAAAAAATCTTTTCATCAAAATTTTGAAAAACGTGAGACAATCAAAACATGAGACATTACAAGCAATAAGGAATCAACCCCTTATTCTAATTTTGAACCCAGCTAGGAAAATACCTTGAGTTTTGGCATGCTTGTACCCTGTCATCGTTATCCAGCTCCAAAGAGCTGTCTATGATCAAGAGGCTCCTGTTTGCACTGTTCTGGAACGATGGCCAGCCCTTTTGTGGATGATGGGAGGACGAAGATTGAGTCTTTCCTTAGACTTTCCCACAGTTGCTCTTGGCAATCTAGTCCACTCAATGGAAGGTGAGGAAGAAATGAAAGAGATTCAGTCACAGAAGCCCTGATAAATTTGTCAGGGAAGAGCTAATTTAATTAAAAACTTCAAATACAGCAATTTACTGCATAGATTCAAAACAAAATTTTCCTCTACAAACTGCAGGACTTCTCACTGATGCGGCTGCAGAGAGCTCAGCTATTCTCTTCTGTCCATAGAGATGTGATAGAAGGGTAAAAGAAGGCAATCTGAAACTGTCATAAGTATTTGTTAATTAAACGTGTCTAAATCTTCAGTCATGCAATTAGTCTCACTGACTGTAACTAAAGGCTTGCGCAAAGAAGGCTAACTTTGTTCCATCATTTTTTTTTTTTTTTTTTTTGGTGTAGCTGGAAGAGACGAACGAAAGCGCCAAAAAGTAGGTTGTTGGGAAAATAAAAGAAAGGAATTGCAAAGAATAGCAAATATAAGGAAAGCACTGTTTGCAAGTGTCTAATTAGAGGTAATACAATGATGCAACCTAATGCAATGCTTGGATATTGACCTTACTGTTTTGAGGGGGATTTCACTTAAAAAGGAAGTTTGCAGCCATGACCATTACAGTTTTAGAGTGCAGTTTGTTAAAATCTAGAGGGTTGTCAGGAGATTTCTTTAAAAAATATTCTGTGAGCCTCAAAGTGCTAGAAATTAGAGATTAAATCATATCCCTTTCCCTGGTGGGCAAAGTGTCCTTGGACATGGAAGTAACATCTTAACTACCAAAACTACTGAGGGGAAAAAAAAATAAAAAAATAAAAAAGCACCTCAAGACTCAGAGGTCTCAATCAGAAGAGAAGCTTGAGATCAGCCCTTGACCCAAAATGCACACACAAACGTAACAGATGTCTAAGTACTGTAATGCAGCTTTAATTACACACAGGCCAAAACCTCCTTGCTCTAAGCTCATAAGGATTATCATTGTAAGAACTTGGCCTTATTCTGGCCTGAACTCACTCCAGTCTGGAAGAAAGGCAGTAATGCTCTGTGTGTGCTCATACCAGACTGGACTAAGGGAAGCTGTATTATATCCTGCAGGTACAGCTTATTTACCTGATGACACAGGATGAATCTTTTTTGCTGTACCTTATTATGCCTCATTTAATGTAATGACCTAGCCTTTTTAAAAAAAATTCTTCAAACTCTATTGTTTATAATAATGCATGATGGCATAATACAGTTCTGAGTGATATTCTGATTTATAGTTATAATTTATATTCTGATTTATATGTGTAAATATTCTCATTGAGGAAATCCTCAGAGACATGCAATCATCTCTTTGTACTTAGAGAAGAATGCAAACAAACAGTATCTCGCTATTAAATTTTCTTGATTTGATATTCCAACTCTCTGGCCTTTTAATTTTGTTTTAATGAATTTAAACTCAAGTAAATGTCATGTTCAGAATGTTAATATTCCTGTCACACTCAAAAATTTATTCTGACTATCTAGTGTGATTGAATTGCATGTTGATGTAAACTTGATGTTAAATGGAACTTGCCATTGTCAGTTGAAGATTATGGATTACTCTATAAATTAAAAAAAAATGCATATAGTCTTTCCTATTTTCACATTCCAAAGCACCAGATCTGACATTCATTTCCAGATACTCCCATCTCAAAAACCAATATTGTTTGATATATCTTTTTGTTTATCAGCCATTGTTATGACTACAAAAAAGTTGCAAGGACTTGTGGCACCATCAAGGTTATTTTTGTTAATCTAAGCAGGAAACATGGCCGTATGGTATTCTACCAGATAATATATACACTCCCATTTGTGAATCTACTCTGTACTATTCTGAAAACGTACTCCAAAGTATCTTTCATTTTATATCAATTTCTAGAAGTTAGAACCTGATTCAGCAGCCTTTATTCATAAAAACTGCTGCTGTTAAATCCTGGTTCTTGTGCCCCAAATTTACTATAATCATAGAAATGAGCTGCAAATACATTCTGCATAATAATATGACATTTATTGCAATTCTCTACTACCAAACTCATAAATATATGTTAGAGTTAAGAAGACAAATTTCCATTTCTTAGCATAATTTGGAGGAAATAAGGATCTCTATGAATTTGGTCTCACGCTTTGTTTCTTTTGTACTAGAGAGTAAATAAATGCTGGAGTACAGTCTAAGTGCTGGTATTAATTTTCGGTTATTCATTTAATGTGAATTGTGAACTCTTCAAGAACTTTAAAGGGTCCAGCCCTGTTGACTTCAATAGAAGCTGTTTCTGCACGGGGCTAGAAGATCGTGCTTTCAGTGAGATTCAGCTGATAGCAGAAAGTTTGCTTTCCATTCCCTATCATCCCTGTAAAACCAACCTTCTAATCTAATTTTCAGTAGTGATTTCTACCATTCCTCCTCTCAGCTGCTGATATGTTTGTTTGTTTTGGAGAGTCTTTTGAGCTTATGTATAAGGGGAGGGAGTTAAAATTTAATTTTCTCTCCCTCTTACCCTATAATCTGTTTCTGACATATGCCTGAGTGTGGAGCCTGGGCTGAGCTGTCTACTAGCTGTTCAGTGAATTATTATCTCACGATTACCAGATAGCAGAAAGTTTGTATTATAAAATATTATAGGTCACAGTCCTAAAAAGCCTGAATGGCTTCACTTAATCGGTATAACACTTAAACACTTTCACAGTGTATTAATGTTAGCTGTGTTATTCTCCTGGCCTGAATGTCCACCACGATGGTAGCAAAAGCCAAAACAAATGTTAACCGAAGCAGTTGTTTTTGCCTAGACTTTTCAATGCCTAGAGGAGGGAGCTTTCAGAAATGTAACCTGTCTCGTTAATTACAAAAATGCACTCTTAGAAGTTAATAGCAATAGATATATTTTCCATCAGACTGAACTTCATGTAAAAATAATACAGGCTTTCTGCTGAATTTTGCACCAACTTTTTTGTCTGACATTCAGAAAAGTATGCTTTCCAAATGGTATTGAGGAAAGGACTATTTTTAATCTTTTTAGCAATTAATTTTATGCCATAGTCTAAACTCAGATTTACATCTTCGGGTGGGTATGTAGAGTGTAATTGCTCACTGCGCTACTTGCAACGAAATTGCAGCACTGCGAGTTGGTGTAAGCCAGTTCACCTATGTAGAAGCGAGGTAAATTCCTAGAAACGTCCCCCCAGAAGAAACAGCACGTTGTGCCAAGCATCCCGAGGCGTGCTTAACACTCGGTCAGAGCAAAAGGAGCAGGAACGCGTGCAAAGCGACGCGGAGCGGCTCACAGGCAGCGAGCGGCGCGGTGGGAAGCGTGGGCGCAAACACGAACCGCGGCGAGCAGCCGCTATCAGGCCCAAACAACAGCGTTTCGAGCAGTGTGTTTAACTGAACCAAATCGACAGAGACAACAGGTTTCTTCCCATTGTTATAGGCTAGCCGTGAAGCAGAATGTCAAGCATTTCTCTCCGTAGTGGGCTTGTTTGGTCTCTTTGTGTGGTATTTATAGCATGGTCTGGTTAATGTCAGTCTTCACTTTATTGGTATTCTCTTAAATCCTGAAATTTTACCCAGACTTTTACTAATAAACCAAATCTTCTCATAGAAGCTATGTATATTTTCCAGCAAATCCAGTGAAAACTTCCAAACCCTTTCTAACTGTGTGTGGCTGTATTTCATTCCAACTCCTTTTGCATAGTGTAGTCTTTTATTTTTTTATTCTTGATTTTCCTTCCTCTGGGGACTTAGCCTTTTATACACACATTTTTAAACACGCTTTTGTTCCGTAAGTTTATTTCTTATGACAGACTTTGGTAGATATGGAAAAATATAAATCTCTTACATCAGCTACACATGATAACATAAGGTTCAGCCACTATGTTCTCTTAAGATGGAAAATGTTATGTGGGTAAAATCTGTCCTAAATATCACTTATTAGATGTGGTAGCATAGCTGTATGGAAAAAGATTTTTACTATTTTTAACTTTCAGATTTCTAGATTGAAGTGAATTTACCCCAAATACAAACCCAAGCTGAGGGGCAGTTCAGTTTGACTTGGCAGAACCAGTTGTAAAAGTCATAGCTGGTTCCTGAACTGATCATTAAAACAATTTTCAGCAAACTTTGTTCCCTGCTTCTACTGGTAACTTATTAGTAAATGATTCTTCCTCCTTCCCTACGTGCTCAGATAGTGTCCCCAAGGTCTGTACACCAGTCATGGCATTTATTAAATTGGCAGAATGCCCAAATTTTTGCACTTTCTGTACAAGGAAAATTGCATAGAATTTGTCTGGAACATCATAGAAAGGCTTTCCTCCGACAGTAATTTGAAAAATTATCATTTCATAATACAATATTAATATACCATATACATAAATAGTATTTTACAAAAGAACTTAACATCAAAATGATGATAACAAGAAATGAATTTGGGAAGCTGGGGAAAAAGAAATAACCCATAGAAATGTTGAAAATGATTAAAATGCAAAATAAAAGATTGTTTTCTGACAGAAACCTTGCTGTTCCCCTTCACACACACGCATCACCCCTCAATTTTTCGAGACGTTAAACAGATCAGCAGGTCACACGAAGAACAAGACTGCTCTTTGCTGGGCTTTAGAGAGGCTTAGACTGCACAGTGGTACAAGCAGAAAAGTCGGGCACAGCTTGGACTCGACTTGGAATTGCTTGCGCAGCTGGTATTGCCTTTCCTCCACCGTTAATTGCTAAGCCTGAAGAACCTGTCAGTGAGCGAGGCGCTCAGCCTTTGGCTCTGCGTTGCGTACTGCGCTCAAGCAGTTCACGCACTTCTCTGCACGTCTGCGTTACGTCCCACGGACGCCCACTGGGCGCGGGAAATGCTAGGTAAGCCCAAAACCTCGTGCATTTGGGGAGGATGCGCGTCAGCTGGAGCTTCTATACCCATCATTGCCCAATTATAGGGGATCCGTCAGCCCAAGGACAAGCTACTGTTACTTCATGTTTAAGAACTACTCTGGGAATTCAGCAGTTTCTCACATCTCTAGGGTGTGAGGTCTTCTGGCTCTGAAGCACGAGAAAATGCCGGTGCATAACCCCTAGAAGCAGGAAGATTGGGCACCTTCTTTATGGCCTTGATTGTGCTAGTTGGATATCATCATCTCCGTATTAAATTCTTACGGGAAGTTTTGTATTAAAAAAAAAAAAAAAAAAAAAAGCAACCCTCCCCCTCCAAATCAATAGCATTGTTCTCTTTCTTTCTCCATTTCTCTTAGCTGCTGTAGGGAAAAATGTCTTCTGTATCTAGCACACAAATTATTATTTTATTCAATTACTAAATTGACACTTCTTGAAAAATAGGTAATCTTCCATTCTAAGAGTTTCATCTGTCTTTCCAAATGTATATGCTCTTTTCAGCAAACTATACTATTTTTAGTATAAAATAATAAAAATCTCAGTATTAACTTAAAGTATTTTCTGGTATGCTATACTCTAATATAAAAAAAAATTGATAGTTCTATGGATTACAATTCACAGAGGAATGTTCTGACATAGAGAAAAAAATTCAATTACTATTTTCAATTATCAAACCATGGTGATTTTGCCTTTTTTTTTTTTTTTTTTATCAGAACAAAAAGTTCTGAGCACCTGGGAGAACTGTAAAATGTATGTGACAATACACATTTTCTTTTATGTATTTAATGCATCTATTTAAAAATATACATAGTCTATATATACATGTGCATTTAGCTTCACTGTTATTGTATTTATTACATTTTGTTTACTTTCATATTTTCTAAAGGAAATTTTAGAAATAATTTTTGTAATCCTTACAAATTCTAAATATTGTTTGCGTGGGGCACCCACGAGGCAGCTGCACTCTCTTCTGCAAAGCAGCGTAGTCGTGAACGCGGGAGCACCTTGTCTCTGACCCCTAATGCTCCCGTCAGCAGAAGAAAAGAAATTCTGAGGAGAAGAGCCAGGTATCATGCAAAAATCAAATTATATCACAGTGGCCTCCTCTGCAGCATAACACTTGATTCCAACTCATTTGGGAGAGTTTTGGCAAAGTGACAACTGACCTATTTTTCTGTTTAGAAGTTCTGCATGTATATTTATATATGATGAATGTTCCTCTACCCTAATGTGCTTTAATATTAATACGAAGAACTCTTATTTTAGAACACTTGTCAGAAACAGGCTTCTTGCTCTTGTTTTTCCTCTCTGAGGAAAGGCAGAGGCCAGCAAGCGTGGAGACGAGGCGATAAGGCCCGTTAGTGAGCCGGCCTTTCCTGAAGAGAAGACCGTGACGCCTGCGGGGCGACGTGGCCCACGGCCCAGCAGCTAGCCCGCCGCGCGCTTCTCCTGCTCACACGTGTGAGCACAGGGCACGATGCAGCGCGGCAGAGCTACGCAAGCTGCGCGCAAGCCAACGAGCTCTACTACTGGAAACAGCGTAGCTGCGTTAGCGCCGCTATCTGCCGAAGCTATTCTGCCCCGCTGACGAAGCCGGCTTAATTAGTCCATGTTAACACACCTGCACTCCTGTGCCATACCACTGACGTAGCACGTCGGTTCAAAGCCAGCTAATGCTGCCGTAAGCAATGCAGACACAGCTTGAAGAAGTTATGACTTTCTGTAGTAGGAACAGAACGATGATGCTAATCAGCCCTTATGCTCCGAATTCCTGTTAATGAACCTGACTAACTAATCTCATTCAAAACCTAACCAAAGAGGAAAGAGTTTGCAAGGATGTTTTCAGCTCGTCCGTAAATCAGCAGGAAAAGGTGAGCACAGATACTGGCAGAGCCTTTGAACAGCCTAACTGATGTGCAATCTATAAACTTCTCTACCGTCACTAAGAATGACCTCCCCCAAGTTACACTGAGTTAAACCTCAGGACGCTAAATCTGGTGGGGTGACTTCCTCCAAAGAAGGCACAATGGAAATGTGGAGAGGCCATTTTTCAAAAATGAGTCATAAAAATGTGTCTACACCATGCACTGACGAGACACGTGAGCGAGATCCAGGAAGCTCATGTATTTGAGTACGAGCTGACTCCTACCCAAACCATGAGGACCAGGTAGGAAAATGTAGTGCTGCTCTGACATATAAACGGCTCAGGAAGCAGTCTTCCCCACAAGCACAGTGCCACACCAAAGAGCATTTCCTACTCATCCACAGGGTACGTTAACTTGGGCGCAGTGTCACCGCTGCTGCCGCTGTGGGACTTCTCCGAAGTCCGGAACAGATGCCAAGAACCTTGGAGGCGGCAACACCAACTCCATTCCACAGCAAAGACATTCACTGTGTGTTTCATATTTTCACGAAGAAACTAATAATTAAAGCTACAGTTATTGGGGGGGGCCACAAGCCTAATCAGGAAAAATAAAATATTTTAGTTAATCTCAAAATGTTATTAAATGAAAGAAGTAACCAGACTAGAATAAATAAAAAAGAACTTGGGGTTACACAAAATGTTTTGTTGCTTCAAAATGAAATGTTACATTTGATGACTTTTTTAAACTTCTGCATTACCCATTTTTATTACTGTTGGCAATATTGAACTTGAAATGCCTTTTTTGAAAAAAATAGTTTCTTTATCAAAGCTTTTTATACTGAATATTTTCTGAACTGCTTCACTATATTTCCTGTCTTTCATTAGAACTGTTTGCCAAATATGATCCAAATTTCAGAATAGTTTCTATATCCTGACTGCCCTATACAATCAAAATAACAACTAGGAACTAGGAAGTTAGTGAACCCTAAGTAAAGTACTTTTAAGACTTGATATACTTTTTTAAGCAGGTATTACAGGTGTTATAACAGTGGTTACATTTGGGCCTCTAGTTTGTGTCTGAGGAAAAAATATATATTGTGCTAACAGCATTTCTGATAAAAATCATAAATGAGCCCCCCACAGTCATGAAAATCTCTTTAAATCATTAATTGGTTATTCTGTTTTTTTTTTCTATTATTCTTGGTTTTCACTTTTTTAAATGACTTTTTGAGTTTGCCTTATCGCTGAGCCTCTGGAGTGCACTATTTCTCATTTTCTTATTTTTCTTCCCAACAATAAGTGCTGCAGATGACAGACCAGATCCTCATGCACTGCACTACTTGTAGGAGCTTTGAGCTTTGATTAATGAAGTTGAGACTGAAAATAAAATTATGAGCTGGAAACACTGGAAATACAAGCCTGGAATTCCTCTCTGCCTTCAGTGATGTGTTCATAGCATGGGCAAATTTTCATCCAAAATCACTGAGATCAAAATAATGCCTCTTCATCTCTCTTCTAATTGTGATTTTAATATTACAGCACTGAACCAGCCACTTGGTTAAAAGGAGCTGAATTAGAATTTACGTTAAATTCAGCCTAATCAAGTTTTCTTACACTTGCCACTGTTGCCAACATGAAGAGTTCAAAAATTATGCTCAGCCCACAAAGACTGGATTAAAAAAAAAAAAAAAAAAAAAGGAAAAGAAAGAACTGTGCTGTTGCTGTTGAAATACTACTACTTTTTCTGTTTTGTTTTGTTTACTTACGCTCTGCCATCTGAGTCCTAAATCTTGTACCTACATTTTTGTCTAAATCTATGAAGACTAAAAAATTCTCCAAACTCCAATTTCAGCAGAGACAATTACTTCCTAATATAAGGAGACTGATGATAAAAATCACAAGAGCTTTTACACAGTTCATGTCTGGCTTTTTGATATCCTACTGTTTGTCTGATGAAACAAAATTCTTGGTGATTCTGAAATAGAAAGACATACTAACTAACTAAATATATAAAAATATGCCACATCGGAGTTATTTGTATTGAATTTTTGCTTTTTTATCCGAGTAACAAGTCTAAGTTGATGGTGGTATATCTAAACCAGCTGCTTATAGGGTTATGCTTAGGGGCGACTACACTGGACCAACACACGCACTATATGTGGAGCTATGTTTCACTTAGCTTAATTAAAGTATCAACAATCTTGCGATTATACTGTAAAATTTGAAAAAAAGAAATAAAAGTCTAAAAATATTTGAACATTTAACTGCTTATAAGTGCCTAAGTGGCTGTCTAAATTAGGGGCTTTATCTGAGGCACATTCAGAAAACTTTCTGCTATCTTTAAGGTCAAATTATATGATTTTTCTACATAGACTTTGTGGGGAAAAATAGACCCTTAGAACTCACATGTGTATCTTGTTTTAGAATTTATGAAGGCAGGTGTTTCCATGATCATTGAGGTGTAGGGAGGAGCATGAAGGAAAAATCTTATTATCTCTATTAGCTCTTTATTTACATACACATTTCATGGTTTTTTTACTTGAAATGTGAAAAAATACCAACAGAAAAAGTTAATTGTATAAATGATGATTTTTGCAGCTAAGGCTGTAAATTAGAGAGTCAACTGTGGAGCTAAATAATAGTAATAATCTGTAGTATAGCTGACAGGTTTCAAATACAGGACAACACAAGTGTAAGCATAAACATTCTCTTTGTTTATTACTCTGTTTTTAAGTACCCACCATCATAGCTTCTGAGACTGCTTGAAACAACGGTCAGATGACAGTAGCCCATTTATCTGAGTTTCATCCTATTTCTTCTAAGGCAGGACTGTTGCTGTTGTTGCTAATATTAATTATATTAATGCACAAGTATTATATTATTATTAACAGTATTAAACATGACTTTCCATCCTCATCCTATTGTCACTTTTCTTTGACTTCTGGAGCCACGGGGGTCTCCGGCAGCCAGTAGAGATGCTCTGGGAGGTACCTCAGGCCAGAGACATTGAGGGTCTTAAAGATTAAATGCGGAGCCCTTCGGGGTGACCTGGTAGCGTGTGTGTAGCAGGGGCGTGTGTTTCAGTGCATAACTGCTAGCTGGGGTTGAAAGTTGGGTAGCCTGGCTGTTACAGACCTTTCACTTTCCTGCTTTTATTCAGAAAACCTGCCTACTCCTTAGGCTGAGAGGTTGCAGACTTTATTCATAAAAATTAGATTGCTTCCAAAGTGAGTTGCCTTTGCCTGCTGTTTGCTCCTCCCGCCTTTACCAGGTATGCTGCAGTGTCTTGAATGAGCTCTGCTATAAAAGTGAATAAAAAAAAATGTTTTAAAAAGATGCATACCTTAAAGCTAGCTGCCTAACTGACTTTAATGTTACAATGGATAACATAATAATGCAACTAGTAAAAACATGAAATACTATATTTGTGCCACTTTTTACAATATATGCGCTATATATAAACTGTGCAGTACTTATGGAAATATGCATGGCTATCCGATACAAAATGCAGCTTGTTAAATTTTACGGGCCAGATTCAGCTCTAAGCTGCACAAACAAATTCAAACTAATATCACTGCTTTTCCATACTCTGGATCTACATCAATATAAGCCATAAGAATCTGGGTCTGCATGCTTTAATTACAAACTTCTGAAGATTTTTTTCCCAGTTTATAATGCTTCATTCTGTTCTCTTCATCCATTCTCTTATATTATGTTTATCTTGTTCACTGGTTGTTCATGTAGAATATATATTGTAGAAATATAAACCATACATTGGAGACATATAACTGACACCTGGTGTGTGTCTACCTCAGCGTAGGACCCTGCTGATACCATTTTGTTGTGTTTTTAAGAAAGATGTAAAATGGAGCTGACTACTGTGTTTCTGGTTGAAAACACATTTATACTACATTCATGCTTGAATTTTATTGATATTTTATTTTCAATATTTATGTATATGTACATGTATATATATGATTACAATGCCTTTTATGATTTGTGTGTACAGTTTTATTAACTAACCTTTGTTTGTTACTGGTAAACTATTTAAGCAAAACAGCTAAAAGAGTATACAGCTGCTTTATCTGACCTCCTGCCACAATATAGAGTTCTTAATTTTAAAATCATTCTCTTGGAAAGTGTACACACATATATTTCAGTTTGGTATTTGAACTTAACTTCTTGTTCAGGAAAAGTACATACTGTCTAAAGGTATTGCTCCTGAACATACTCAGCTAATGTGCCTAATATAAGTCAAACCTCCTTTCTTTCCAGCAATGAAATCATGTTAAAAAAAGAAAAAAGAAACTAGTTCTGCTCTTCTAACATCAGTTGTTCTTTTCTCTGTAGTTGGACTCCTGTCAGTAGAACAACAAGCAATGTCTTCTAAATATCAAAGTATCTATGTGGTCGGAAAGAACTGAAACCCTTCTCCCAGAAGTATATAAAAGCCTCAGTCAAATTAAATAGTTAAATACATAAGGCAAAAAAGTATATGTTACACTTATTTCAGGAAAATTAAGAGTCTATTTGCCTTCAGCAGGACTATTTAATTTAAGCAGGTCTGATTCTTGTTTTCACTAAAACCACTTTATTCCCATCTGACAAATGGGGCATATGGAGAATTACTAGGGTAATATGGTAAATCAGGGTCCAGCTCAAGTCTGTGCCTGAAGTATTTTGTGGCTTCTCACTCTAAGCAGGTGCTTAACTCCATCTAGAACTGTGCAGCTATCAAGCTTCACACTTTCTTCAAAACTAACTAGCCAGTAGAAGCTGGGAGGAGTATTAGACAAATGTGAGAGTGTGTTTGACTTGGTGAAGTACACGCTTTCAGCTTACCATCATGAACGTGCAGGTGTCCAAGTCACACAGTTGTGCGGATTATTAAAAGATAATTTTCACTCCCAAACACTGACTGCTTGCCCAGTTGACATTAACAGCCCTAGTAAGAAGCAGAGGGAGGATATATCCATACCAGCTCTCAGCAGGGGTGAGGTATGCATCTTGTAGCTCTCGATGACAAGAGGATTTTGGCTTGCAAGGTCAAGGAGACTGGCCTTTTGCAAACTAGACCAATACAGAACTGGGTCGTGACCCTGCAGAGATTTGTGCACATGCTTATTTTTAAGCATGTGTTTAGGTCCCTTCATTGTAGCAGCACTGTTTGCATATCTAAATTTAAGTACATGCATAATATTTTGCAGTTTGGCATTTTTACTGTATAAAGCTTGAAAGATATTTTGGATAAAAACAGTATTTTCTAGATCCCTTTTATATTACAACTATATCTTTCAGTAGCATTAACCGTAAATTAATTTAGTTTAACACTGTATGTAATACTGTGTCAATAAGAAAAGAAAGAATAGGAAATAGCTGTGACTGAGGCTTTAGATTCTGAATTCAAGTTTAAAGTAGGCCACAAGTGATATTTGTTTCAAAACCATCTTATAATTTGTCACTATCTGCAATTTCAGCTCTGAGTAGAGGCAGCTCTGAGTTCACGTGAGTGTTGCAGGTCATAGCCAAATGAAATAGCAGAAGTGTTTTAAGAGGCTAGCATAATCTTTGCCAGCACTCTGTCTGCCCTACGTAGTACTCACAAGTTTCATTTTCATGACCACTCCACAAAATTAAAAATGTCAAACTTTAGTCTCAGTGTTAAAGGAAACATAACAAAAGCTGTATTCCTTCACAGAAGGGAAAATTAGCTATAAATTATGAAAATTAAAAAAAAAAAAAAAAAAAAAAAAACACTTCATAGAATGGGTTTTGGGTTTTTTTATTTAAAAAGATGGGCACACACATCTCCAACCATGCACACTATCTTTCAAATGTCAATGCTTATTTCCATGAAACCCTGCAATTGGTTTCATATCATTCAAAGAGGGATTACAGAGTTTAAAAGAAAAAAGAGGAAAAAAATTCCTTGCCAGTGAAAAAAATATATATACTGTTGTGAGATCAGGATCTAGTTTATAATCGCTTTCCAAAATCCTATGGGCAAAGGCCCGGAGCTTTGCTTCCATGCAATCTGTACAGCCTGTGTGGCTCTCAGTGCAGATGCAGACATCTGCCAAGAGACAACTCGTTGTAGGACTGGATCTTCTTTGAATTCAGCACAATAATGGACTTTACACAGCATAAATTGGGAGAAATACTAATTAAAAGAAATGAAATATTAATTTCATACAGTTCTGTTATCCCATATATTTTAACCTGGACTTAGTGCCATTCCACATCTTTTCAGTGTCAGTGTGAAAGACAGCACGGGTTGGAAAAGGAAAGGAATCTGACTCATTACATGATACCGTAAGGATTACGGGGGTAAGAGAAAGAAACAAAACATTTGCACATACAAAAATATTCCCTAAAATGTGAACGGTGCATGTGTTGGCTTTATCCAACAAAACTTAGCTCAGATGAGAGCTTTTTAAATTTATGCCCACATTCAAAGAATTGTTCCAGTGAACACTTTACTTGACAAGCCCCCTGTTCTGCTAAGCAAAGGGAGTAGAACACGAGAACTTTTGCAAGCAGGATTCATCACATTTAAGCCAATACTTTATGATTCACATTAAGCCTATGTCTGGTCTAGGACCAGATGAGAAAACATTTTCAGAATTAGTTTCAAATAGAAAAAGAAAGAAAGAAAGAAAATTTGTAAATCACAAAGTAACTGAAAGATTTTAGCATATTCATTTTATATGCATACAAACTGATATGATTTGTGGCTGTCAGAAGTGCTAGTAAATTCTAATTAACATATTTTCAAGGCTAATTAAGTTAAAATATTAATTTTATTTCTACCTGTTGTGCACTTTCCTCAATAACAAACCTCAATACAATAAACAAAAAGCAAAGTATAGTAAAGAAAAAAAAATGCATTCTATTTTTAAAATATCACCTGAAATAAAGTATTGTTTCACACGTTTCTTGAGAATGGGCATTTAATAAAGATCTACAGGTATCTTTGTTATGTCTGAATGAAACTTTAACAGGAAGGAGGTTAAGAAGTTAAACCAAAGTAACAATAGAGCTGCAGTGAAAGAGGTATGTTCTTTTTCATGTCTATTATTTCCACTGGAAGACCTGTCATTCAGTAAATAGAGGTACTTTGACTCATGGGTGGCGATGTATAGCCTAAGCTTAGCCTGAATCCTCTCCTAAAGGCTGAGTCCTGCAACCAGATCCTGACAACTTCTCTGCAGCACTCTGGCATGTTTCACTAATATGAGCTGATAGGATTAGTCGTAGGCAGCAATTACAAACTCTTCTTTGTGAGCCCTGAAGAGTTTTGATTTCTGTGTCAACTGACGCTGTACTTCAGATATCTTTGGGGGTAAAACCTGAGTATTACAATTAGATTCGCAACAAAACAACACAGGATACTAATTTGCTTAAATTGGAATATATCTATACTTATTTTGCAAGCAACTCTAACAAAATTACTACAACTATTCACAAGGTGCAATATAGTTTGTGGGAAATATCGTTAAAGCTATTATGCAAGATTATTACTAGCACTTTATAGCACCCATCTTCCAGACTAATATCCAAAGAAGCCATGCATCCAGTGAGAAGTTCTGTAGTCTAATTGGCTCCAAAAAGGTTTTTATCCTGGAGGTGAGCACGTGACAGGTGAGGATTTGAACTTGAAACTAAGTAATACTTGTAAATATTAATAATAATATGTAAATAAACAGTACAAACATTGAAATTCTCTTGATCAGGGCTTCATATAGACTGGAAACAAAACAGCAAAATGTGGGAACTAAAACCAGCAGTGTTATTTTAAACCTCTCTGTGAATATTTACTAAGATGAAGACTACTAGTCTGGATTCTGTCAAATTGCATACGTGTCAGCTTTAGTCTAATAATTGACTTTTATTCTGATGGACAAGAGTACTTCATGCTCCCTTCTTCAGCTGTATTTTCTCAGTAGGAATCAAAAGCAACAATGAAGGTGGATTTGCACAGATACACCAGATTACAAGTTTTGGTGCTGAGGTGCAAATCTGACTAGCAGAAAGGATCATTACTGAGATCATTAAAGGGGTTACTGCCCCCAACACCTAGGGTAATAACTACTTCAGCTCCCTAATGTTAACGTGCTGTCAAACATAAGCTAAAGTCCTAAACCTAAAGATGCTGTCAAAACCAGAAGAAAACAGTCTTAAGCCAATATAACTATGTCAGTATATGGACCAGTCTGTATGAGATTTATAAAGGGGAAATCATACTTAACCAACTTGGTAGCCTTCTATGACTGGCGTGGTGGATGAGAGGAGAGCGGTGGGTGTTGGCTGTTTGTTTGTTTAAAGTAAAATAACATCCTCCCTTATGCTAGTGCACATTTGTATACAGACCTAGCAAGCACTAGTTTTAGAAAGTTAATTCTGATAAAATAGGGCGGAACAACTTATAAACTCAAAATGTCAAATGACACATTGCTGTTCCCTAAATACTGATGTATAACTATTAGAATTAGGATCCCCAGGATCCCTCTTTTTGCAAACAAAAAGATGATTTTTTTCATCATTCATATTCATGTTCCAGTTTGCTATTTCAATGGTAGTTCCTAAAGTGCATTCTTGTGCTATAACTTTTGCAGAACATAACAGGAGTGAAAATGGTGGATCTTTTGCTTGCTTGCACAATCTATCCTTTCGTAACCCTCATTCAGAAATGCAGGATGAGTTTGCCAGAATAGTAAAGTGAGAGCCAGAATGTAATGCCTTTATTTCAATTTAGTAACACCTTGTTCTTCGAATAGGACTAGTCGTGAAACACTAGTCAGGATGAGTAAAGGTGCAAAATTTGAACTGTGAATAGAAAACCTCAGGATTTAGCCTGCTTTGTTTTAGATTAGTGAGCAATGTTTTCTTCTTTTTACCTATCCATCTAAAGTCAATGGTATCAGTTTACAAGAAAATCTGTAAGAAGGGAACCTCATAATGTTTTCAAAAATTTGCCATCTTCTATCTTGGATGTAAAAAGGGTGACTTGGCAATAAATTTCTTAAATTCATAAAGTTGTATTCTTTGAAGTACAACTACCTCAATGGTCAGTTACAGTTGCAAGCTAAAACTTACGACTCTGGGCCCTTTATGTGATATTTCTTTTTAGAGCACTGAAATAATCTCATTCTGTATCTAAATACATGACTCTGTGTATGCATGTCTGCGTATCTGCCCATTTATTGTGCAGTATCTGTTTTACGACAGGAATAGTGACATTTGGAATGTACCAAACATACTTATCAGAAACTTAATATGGGTACCACATAGTACAGGAGTTTCTGGGACAAACAAGTTGTTCTTGACAGCTTGGATGTATGAGAAATCTGTCACAAATTATCCATTTCAAAAGGAAACCTAGACATATCTTGTTGCGTTTCCAGAAATGGAACAAAGCAATACTTTATGGTTAAGAAATGGATGTAAGCCAGCAGTCAGTACCCTAAGGTGAAAAGTTGGATCTGCCTAGCAGTTCCTCAGTTTCCAAACAGGAGCCTTCCAATTCCAAATAATGAACGTATGAAAAAACAAGTACAGCTTTAATCCTTTGTAAAGAAGAGGTACGCTCATCTCTGCTGAATTTGCAGTGTACTCTGAGCGAAGCACTCCCTGAACATGGCATAAAAAGAGCACTCACTATAACAACTGAAGAAACCTGTAACAAATCTAAAGTAGCCTCTCATTTCTATACAGCTGTAAAAGCTCTGCAGTAAGCCCCTGAAAGGGAACATTTATGTGTTTTATGTTAATTTAAAATGCTTGAAAGCAGTCAAAAGGGAGGCTTAGTCCCGAAGAAATCCCAGTCTTAAACCCCCCTTAAGCCAGGGCACGTCTATGAGTCTTCATTTTTTTAACCAACTGCAATTCTTTTGTTACTTCTGAAACACTAGGTACGTTTCATGTAGATTTGTTTTTTCCTTTCACCTTTTATGGGGTGATTCAAAATTTTCTCACTATCCCTAGAAATCCTGAGAGCCTAGCATGCTGTGTTAGCCAGTATTTCATAATCTGGAACCTAATATTCCTCTGTTCTTTGTGTGCAGAAGCTCCTGTGCCCATGATTCTGTGCGTGGTGAGCATGAAATGTGGGTGGAAGCCCTTCATAGCACGTTCCCACTTTGCTTCCAGTACTTGCCAAGAGCCTCTTGGCAAGGGCTGTGCAATGTGTCAGGTTTTCAGATGGAGTAGCAGTGACCAAGCTTTCTTTGATTCTTCCCTGTGCAAAATCCAAAGGAAGCCAGCGTAAAGTTCTTCCTTTTCAATGCTGGGATCAACGCTGGAGCTTTATTCTGTAGAAATTGCACTAACTGGAGACCAAGCAGAGTCTGTATTTCCTCTACTCTCTTAATATCTCCCATCTCATTCCCCCAAGCCTGTGAAAGTATTCTGCTTCCTTCAGAAAGATCTAACAGCAGTTGGACGTCTGTGCACTGAAAGCTATGCAATTTCTGTTAGTTCGTGCAGAAATATTGTAGATGGGAGTTTTGTCCCTTGATTAAAAGATAATTGAACCAAAGGGAATGTTCTACTTTTTTGGCCCACAAATTATCAGCCATATTAAGGGTACTGCCCATGAAAATAACATCAGTAGTGAAAAGAACAGAACCGTCCAGATTTGTGTAGCTTTCCTGCTGAACTGAGCTGGCCAGCAGCTCCTGAATTCAGCAGTTGATTTTAAACCAATGCGAAGGTTAATGGACTATTTTCTACTCCTTTCCAGGAGCAAATGTCAGCCCCATGGAGGTCCATTGCTCACCAGAACTCAGTGTGGAGTCCTAGAGTCTGGCATAAGAAGACTAATAGACTAATGCATTAATTCACTGAGCCTCTCTGCCCTTGGACTGGTTGTGTATTTTTTTAACATGAACTATAGCAGCAATGGCATTTAATCATATCTTCATTTACCTTCCAACTATGATTTCAGATTGCATATAAAAATCTCCATATCCTTGATTATTGCCATCAATATAAGTATAAAGTACTGCAGAAGGGGAAGGGAGGAAAGACGAAACCTTTTGGATTCAACTAATAAATATAAATGCATTAAAATATGGACATCCCAGCTGGCTGAATCCCTGAACAATTAATTAAGGTGAATTCTTGTTTAATTCCTCTGAAGAATGATCTGCCTTGGCTATCTGTCACCAATAGGTAAGTGAGGTTTTGTTTGTTTGTTTGTTTGTTCCATTGCACAGAAGATACTTTGTCCTTAGTCTAAAAAGTTCACCACTGAAATTACTTGTTTGACTATCCTCTTAATATAACTACCCTCAAAATTACAACATGACTGTAGAGTGTCACTAACAGAACAGTTAGGATAGGCAAAGAGGCATTTTTACAGAGGTGAGCATCTATTCTCTATATAACAGAGAATAAGTTATGACTGATACTAGCACCATGACATAGGAAAAATAGATGGAGGTTTAGATGGAGTTTAAGACATATATTTGTGGGCTAAGGAGGAAAGAAGAAGAAACAGCATCTGTGGGCCAACCATTGTTAAAGAAGATGGCAGTTGGGTGAAATCTTGGTATGCCTCTATGGAAGTAGGCTTGCGTTAGGAAGTATTTGATATTCTTTTTCCTACTTAAAGATAACACTAATATTCCTCTGAAGGAGAGAGCAGGAAAAGAGTCACACCTTGTTCAAGTGATGCAGCTTTGAGGCTTCAGCATGCAGCAACATCACTCCCACAGAAAACTGAACTTATCATATGAAAATTTCAGGTTATGGAATGGTGAAAATTAAAAGAATGGCTACAAGAATTGTTTCACACACTGTCTTGGCTAGTTTTATTTCAATAACATTTTTAAAATCTAAACTACATAAAAGAAAACTTATTTTGAAGTTACTGTGTGAAAATTTACTCTTTAATCCTTTCACTTTTGGAACAGCCCACAGCTTCAACTGAGGTCAAGTCTATCAGCAATTGAGCAGTTGCATTTTTTAACTCACAGAAAACAGCTTGAGATACAATTGCATACTGAACAGCTAAAACAATCAAGGAGTTTGTTGGGGGAAAGAGATACAAACAAGAGTACATCCTAATTGAATTGTTCATTTTGTTTTGCCTATTCTATGGTGTAAACAATAGGGTAAATCCTCTTTTTCATCATGCAGGATGAAAGTTTATTTGAAGTTGGAGTCTATAGCTGCCTTTTCACAGTAAATTGACCTTGTTCTGTGCAGCCAATGTCATAATGCTCTGCTTTATCTAGGCTGAGAGAGAGAAAATCGCAAATTGCTTCTGCATGATTAGTTCTGCCACTTCAAACGTGTTTCTTCCGAGTTGGCTTCCACACTTACTGCTAGAGATATGTGCCGCTGGGAAACCCTAATCTGTCTCTGAACTCCTCTGATTTAGTAACCCTTTATAAGCCAGGCTGTTATGTCAGTGAAATGACTTCTTCTTGAGAACAATAGAAGCAGTACAAGAATAATGAAGAAACATTATAATTATCTTCTTCAGCATCAACATAATTCTTACTCAGTTGTTTCTCGCTTCTTAGCAGACAGCAATGGCTTCAGATCAGTGGAATTTTCATAGCTAAGTATTTATTTGCACTCTTATTGCCAAAGTGTCTGTCTTTACTGTATGTATTATGTTGTAATGAATAGGAAATTCTTGGGGATTTCTTCATTTTAAAATATAGAGTGATATTCACCTTTGTTTGATAAACTTTGTATTTGAATGTTTGGTAATTTGTTGATCAACTTAGTTAACTCTAAACTCAGATGTCTTCATTATGTTTATTTTTCCTGCTAGCTAATATGTTTCAAATGTTAAAAAAAGCCAAAAAGCCAAAAAAAAGAAAATCCAACTTAAAAATCTATGAATTAGTTTCAGAAAAAAAATTAATTTGCAAAACAATATTTTGAGAGCACATTAATGCCCAGTAAAATTCATATATAGCAAGAAGAAATTACTATATGTTGTTCCAGACAGAAAAAAAAAAACATTAAAAACACATTTAAGGTTGAAAAATACATGTAGGTAGCAACATAGCTTAAAGATTCAAATATATGTAACATTTTTTGTCTCCAAAGATAAATGAGAAAGAAAATATACAGATTGATGTTAGTACTGAAAATGCTTGGAACTGCTTGGTTCCCCTTTTGGTAGGATATCTATACAGTTGTAACTTCAGAAAACCAAGCCCAAACCAAGTAAATATGGGCAATTTCTCAGATTCTAACCATTTTTCCTCTCTATTAACTCTGCCCACTACAATATATGCTGCATATCTCAGAATCACAGAATGGAAGGGACCTCTGGAGATCATCTAGTCCAACACTCCTGCTCAAGCAGGGTCACCTAGAGTACATTGCACAGGATCACGTCCAGGCAGGTTCTGAATACCTCCAGAGAAGGAGACTCCACCGCCTCCTTGGGCAACCTGTGCCCCTGCTCAACCACCCTCACAGTAAAATAACTTTTCCTCAAATTCAGGTGGAACTTCCTGTGTTTCCATTTGTGCCAGTTGCCTCTTGTCCCATCACTGGCCACCACTGAACAAAGTCTGACCCCATCCCCTTGACACCCTCCCTGCAGGTACTTGTACACATTGATAAGATCCCCCCTCAGGCTTCTCTTCCCCAGGCTGAAGAGGCCCAGCTCTCACAGCCGTTCCTCATAGGGCAGGTGCTCCAGCCCTATGATCATCTTTGTAGCCATACGCTGGACTCTCTCCAGTAGTTCCATGTCTCTCTTTTACTGGGGAGCCCAATCCTGGACACAGCATTCCAGGTGTGGCCTCACCTGGAGTGAGATGGAGGAATCACCTCCCTCCATCTGTTGGCAACACGCTTCCTAATGAAGCCCAGGATACCATTGGCCTTCTTGGCTATAAGGGCACATTGCTGGCTCATGGTTAACTTCTTGTCAACCAGGACTCCCAGATCCTTCTCTGCAGAGCTGCTTTCCAGCAGCTCAGCCCCCAACCTGGACTGGTGCATGGGGTTATTCCTCCCTAGGTGCAGGACCCTGCTCTTGCCTTTGTTGAACTTCATGAGGTTTCTCTCCACCCAACTCTCCAGCCTGTCCAGGTCTCTCTGAATGGCAGCACAGCCTGCTGGCATATCAGCCATTCCTCCCAGTTTGGGGAATAAACTGTTTTAGTTTACTAGCTATCTAGCAAAAAATAGTATATATGTTAGTATATATTAGTAAGGGAATCACTGGGTGATTCACGTAATGAAAATTAAGTTCATGTTCAGGGTCTTTGGGATAAGGCCATAGTATTTCAATACTCCTGTGAGCTATTGTGATCCATCAATCTGAACTGTTTGCATTTCAAAATTACTATTTTATGTGTTATTTGGCTTTATAACATGAGCATATAGGGCTAAATTCTGAATTCAATGAATATAAACAAAGTAGATCTTATTCATAAAGGCTATATTTTATCAGTACTATAAAAATGAAAGTTAAAGACTTAATTAAATGCTGGGACTAACAAGCATTTTAATAGTAAAAATAATTTTAAATATTTATTTTAAACCAATCATGGAGTTGATTTCCTCCTAAAAATACAAAGCCAGTTCCTTACTACATTGCTTTATGAATTACTAGCATCTAGTGTTGTTTTTTCTTTTTTTTTTTCCTGGTGAAGTAGAGCAGCAGTAACAAGCTGAACATGACAGGTATTTAAAAATAAATTGCTTGATAAAAAAATGAAGAAGAGGAAAATGCCAACTTCATGTGACAAGATTCATGCTGAAGCAGTGTTTTCAGATATTTTTGACCAAAGAAGGATATAACAGTTTAAAGGTGAAAAGGAGTATGGGGAATCTACTACCTGACAAATAAGTCTACATATCAAAAGATTTTGCTAACCAGTCTGACACATAAATGGCACGTGATGTCAACTTCTATTAAAGGCTTTATAAATGATGACAGCCTGGAGAAACAAGAATTGTTTTCCAAGAAAAGAGTTTCTGTTGAATTCTATATATTATTCCCAAGCATTAGAAACATGCCACCAACAACACTACTGTCAAGAACCAAATCAGTTTTATAGACCCTGGTCTTGTGGCCTGTGGATAGGACTGGGTGCCAGGAAGACTTTAATCCTAGACCTGCTCTGACTCCCTCATTGTCCTGAAAAATACTTCAGATACTACATTCATTTCAATAATGATATTTTTCTGTGAATTTGCAAAAGTAAAATAAGTACCAATTAAAGAATTGTTTGTTATAGTGTATGAACAGGTTGAATGGAACTCAAAGGACAAACCTAGCACAAGGCAGTTAACCATTAAAAGCTCTTGATTCAACAAGGATTTTGAATTGACTTCAGAGGAAGAAGCAGCTTTGCCTATTTGGACAATTACAAACCTTTAGCTATTAGCTATTAGATAGCTAGTAAACTAAAATAGTTTACTATCTTCCCAAAACTGGGAGGAGTGGCTGATATGCCTACATATTTGTAGGGCTACAAAGATGATCAGAGGGCTGGAGCACCTGCCCTATGAGGAACGGCTGCGAGAGCTGGGCCTCTTCAGCCTGGGGAAGAGAAGACTGAGGGGGGATCTTATCAATGTGTACAAGTACCTGAAGGGAGGGTGTCAAGGGGATGGGGTCAGACTTTGTTCAGTGGTGGCCAGTGATGGGACAAGAGGCAACTGGCACAAATGGAAACACAGGAAGTTCCACCTGAATTTGAGGAAAAGTTATTTTACTGTGAGGGTGGTTGAGCAGGGGCACAGGTTGCCCAAGGAGGCGGTGGAGTCTCCTTCTCTGGAGGTATTCAGAACCTGCCTGGACGTGATCCTGTGCAATGTACTCTAGGTGACCCTGCTTGAGCAGGAGTGTTGGACTAGATGATCTCCAGAGGTCCCTTCCAACCTCAACCATACTGTGATTCTGTGATGGTCCACTCACTTACATGGGCAGAGGGAGCATGGATGCCATAGTCTCTGCCTACTGAAACTAAACTTATAAAAGTTAGCCAGTTGCCACAGGAAGATAGCCACCTGATTCAAATTTCTCAGCATGGGGCTCTGTCTTGCGCATCTCTCCAGCTCCTGAGAATATTGAGACATCATGCCGGAGGGCAGATGGGAAGGAAAAGTAAGTGCAAAATTTTTTGTTGTTGCCAACTGGGAACAGAACTGGTATCAAGCCACAAAACCAAACAGAATGTATTACTGAACAGGACTTTGTGCTGCATATTAATACTTTCTGACTTCGGACTAACAGACCATGAGTAACTTTTAAACTATCCTAATAATGAATCTGTTGTGCTGCTAGCCAGAGTGTGGCTGTTTAATCTCAAATGCAGTTTTTTAACTAGGCAGTTGGTTCAGTAAAAGAAATGAGAAAAAAACAGCCTACAAAGTCTTTGCAATTTTGCTTTCTTGAGTGAAAAAATATCTGTGCAGATGAGAACAAAACACCATTACTTTTGTTGCTGTTAATGAGTGTGTAAAATATACTGTCAGCCTGGCATTTGTTATAGATTGTTGTTATAGATTGTGTATATTAAAATACATTCTCCATACTGGAGAAAAGAAAGAATTTTAAAGACTTAAAGCATATTTGCAAGGCAGCAGGTTAACATAATTTCTTTGATCTATATTCTGTTCCTGACTGCATGTTTAAAGAAATTCTACTAACCAGTGAAGTAATTCTGGAGTATCCAATTGTAAACAAGACCAAAGATTAATCTGAAGTATTTTAATGGAAGAATTTTCTTTACTCATATAAGAATAGTTCAAAATCAGAACATTCTCCTGATTTTGTGCATATTATAAATGACATCCTTGAAAGCAATTGAAAGCACTGAATGCATTGAAATGTAGTATTCCTGGTATATATTACATACTGTTACTTACTGAGGACTTTCTAATTAATTGGAAAAGAAGAACGCAGCTCAGAAAGACACAACACTGTCAGCTGTTCCTGTACGGACAGGACACCAAACTGTATGTCCCATGCTCCAAGCTATATGATTCAACAAGGACAGTGCAGTCCTTCCTCCACTTACCCATGGTTGTTCCTGCCTTATTAAAAACAGATTTAGGTAGAATTCTGATTCAAATTAACAAGCTGGTGTAATATATCCATGCTTTTATAGAAGCAACTAAATAACATTGTTCTTACTTCCAAAAGTATGGAGAACTTACAGCTCTTCTGTTTTGATTTGAAAATCTTAGCATTTTGTGTTAGAACCTGACACTTTTTGTCATGTTTTGCCTACATCGAAGCTGCTCATTTCCTGAATATAGAAACAACCACAAAATAAGAGGAAGCTGCAGAATTGCAAGCACATAGCTTTTTCTTCAAATGAGGCTTCTGTGTAAACTAGTGATTCAAGAATTCGAGCCCATCTTTGTATATAGGAGCCCAAAAACATGTAGAAAAGTGGGCAAGGTCTATGCTATGTTTCATGAATATCAGTCATTTCAGTCAATAGCAGGAATTTACAAATACAGTAGAACTATACCAGATCCATTTTTAGGTAAGGAAAAGTTGTCCTTTTAAGGATAGCAATGCTAGCTGTCATAGCAGTTAGATAATCTCTGGCAGGTAAAAATGTAGTGTTAACAGTAAGCCGCATATTAGCTACCAGCAATGAGCTGAACAAGAAACAGAACCAAGCTTCTCCGTGAGTGTAGTATTGAGACCTAGTGCCTACTTTGACTACTGTGAAAGACATCAGGTACAAAACGTAGATCTGTATCTGTGATAAAAATGTTCTCTACTTTTAGATGACATCTTGCATTTTGCTTTGGGCCCTTTTGCGTTAACATTAAGATTCTGAAATTGCTCCCTTTGAGTGTTGAAGAATGGATACCCTTAAGTGAGTAAAACTTCTGCAGTATTTTATATCAGTGAATTTTTATGGATGGAATTCTCTCTTTTAATTTTGACAAACCTGAAAATCATAACATCAACTACATTTAAAATGTCCTTCTCCAGTTTTCATAACAATACATTGAAAAATAAAAATAAAATTGAGGTAAAAAGACATTTTTCCCTAAATCTTTACCTGAGATTTGGACATTTGAGCTAACTGAACTGGGCTGTAACCTTTGTACAAAAGGAGAGCAAGGTATGGTAGGTCTAATGCTCATATGTTTTCAGGTTCAGCTTCACCACAAACTTTCTCAGAGCTCTAATAACTTTCATTCATTCACTTTATCAGCTACATTTTTCTTAATAATAACTAAGTTAGGACCTTTAAAGTGAAGGGTAAATTATCATTTCAAACACTATGCCTTATAAATATATTTTTGTGACAAACTTATTCTGATGCATTCCATTCTTTAAACTTATTTTAATTAGTATCTACATTTTGAGTTCTTTTTTTTCCCCATATATACATGACTGCCTCAGTAATCATTACAATATGTTCTATGATCATTTCATACCGCTAGGCAGAACACAGTTTTTAACTGCTAGGCCAATATCTCTCTGTTTACAGAAGTTTTCATATTTTGCTCACAGTTCTGCACATTTCTAGATGGGCCTTTCTTTCAGTTTATCATAACAGACCTTCATCTGTTGGTGGACTGCTGACTTGCAGTATACACAACAGTGACTGCAGATCAAATCAACACTTTGAAAATCAGCACTCCTTCCTCAAGTGCTAAGTAGAGTCTTTATGCAAACTGAATAACTCTAATGGTGAGGATATCCTCAATGACCTAACTCCTACTTGTGGATTGAAAATTAGGCCTAAGAAGGCCAATTGCCAGATAATACTGTTACACTGAGACTTGTGTACAAACTGAAAGGTTGAAGTGCACCCTTTCAGCACCAGGATTCATTTCCAGTGCAACCACTGTGTTTTCTGGGCCTTACGCCGGAGGAAGCAATATTGCCACAGCCTCTTGGCATTCTTCTTCACACCCGGGCTGCAGACAAGCGCTTTGTGCTCGCTGGAGTGTCCTCTTCATCAACACATTCCAGGCAGCCCCGGCCTGGCCGTGCCGTGCTGCTGCCCGATGACAGACAGCTGAAATCAGTTGAGGGAAGTCATAAAAAAAAAAGAGAGAGACCAACATGTCATCTCACACTGTGCTGTGGTCACTTTAGCTTAGCTGTGAAATACAGCTCTTTTGAATGCAGAAAGTTCCACTGATAACCTTGTCGTAGAATGATATTGGAGGACGAGGTATGTCTCAGAAATGCATGACTTTTAATCTATTGGCACTTTAAGTTTTGTTTGCTGTTTTAACTCTTTGTAACTCAGGCAGTTTAGATTGCCTTTTGCAAAATATAGATTGTCCATGAAAAAATAAATACGGATTCACCTTTCAAGGAGAAAAGACATCCAAGTTCATGCTTTCAGGGTGACTCATGATTTTGGGTGCCTTTGTTTTTTGTTACCACAAGGTAAGTGCTAACTGTCAGCAAGGGCTGAGTAGCCTTCTGAAAACAGTTCACTATTAGACATCTGAAGTTGGGTATCCAAAGTCATTCTGAAAAATCTTGACTTCATATTCATATAAATTCAGTTAAACCTGAGTTAATGGAAATCAATGTTAAGGGGGGTAGATGGGCTACATTTGTACTGTTACTTTAGTACTACGGTCATTTAGCCTGTAGGGTCATTTTAGCTTACAGGAGGCATTCAAGGATCATTCATATTATTTACATATTGTTTCTTGTTCTTCCTCACATCTGAAACAAACCAACTAGTTCTCCAGAAGCTTGTTCTCTCTGAATGCAAGCACAGCTACTGAAATCAAGATAAACATGACCATAATGTCTCTGACCTACCATACCAAGTTCCCAGTAGTTTTGTAGAGATGGGCAGTCATTTTTACCCAAAGATCATTTGATGGGTTGTGTAGAATAAGTTGTTACTTTAAGTCTGCTTACTATAACCTAATGATATTTCTCTGAACCTTAAATAACTACCTATCTTTTTGTAAATATCTTTTTTTTTAATTAGCTGCAATTCAGAGACCAAAGATCTATTCCCTGTATTGTCAATGACAAAAGGCAGATACCACCAGAATGAACAGTTCAGAGCAAGTAAGGCAGATAATCCAGTGTCGGAATCCAAATAACAGGAGAAAAGCCAAGTATTGAACTTTTATATAACTGAATACCCCTCTGAAAACTAACGGTTAGTTTTCCAGGCCAAGAAACAGAAACTCATAAAGCTGGATTTTCATACTGCTTTCAGATTTTAGATCATGCTTTATGCATTGAAAAACTTATTTACCTTCTTAGATGTTATGATTAAAAGCAGATCTTAGAAACAAATCACTCCGCATTTCAAATATGGGAACTGGGAAACTCCTATGTCACTAACACCGTGAGAAAATTGTCTTGTCATGAAATTGCCATGCTTTCTTAAAATAGAGCACCAGATTGAAAAATAAGAGTTCCGAGTTGTATTTCAGCCACATTAGTGTATTCCAACCCTATTAGCAGCTAATTCCCCCACCTTGGTCCTGTCCTGTAGTGTCTCTTGTTTAGTTTCCTTTTCTGTAGAAGAGGAAAAAAACACTGAGTTTTGTATATTGCTTTACAGTTACTGATTAACATTGCTAGGTTGTTATAATTAATCTCTCTCCTAACAGTTTTAATCCCAGCTGTTCCAAGCTATGTGAATTTCTCTAGTTTCATAAAGTGAAGGTCAAGAAAATTAGTTACAACTGAAAGAGAGTCTTGTTTGCCCTGAACACTTTTGAGACCTGCTATCTGTATAGGCACTTATGTGGCCCTCATCGCGATTATATCTTAGCACTTAGCAGTCACTAATGGTTTTTATCCTCCCACTACCTCTCCAAGATAGGGGAGGATTGGTGTTATCTCCATTATTCAGGTGAAGAAGTGAGGTCCAGGTTAACTGAGAACAGAGAGTCACATCACATGTTTGTGCCCGAGTCAAACGTGTCACAGATGTGTGCCAAGACCTGTCTGTCTAGCGAGGGCCTCGTGCTTCTCAGAACAACACAGATCACAAAGTCTAGGACAAAGTATGCGATAGCCAAGGACAGCGCTTTCTTGGTCAAGGATAACATACTTCCTATGAAGTCTGGCAATCCTCAGGAAACGCTGGAAACCCCTCCTTTGAGAAAAGCCACTTCCACTAGCGTAACACAGCACTTTCTGCCTTTCGGTCAATCAAACTTTAATATTCAGCCGTTGTCCACTGTCCTCTTGGGAGCACGTCCACCTCCTGCTGCGGCTGTCTGTGGGAAGACAGCGAAGCTGGCGCGCCCCACCCCAGGCCGCCCGCAGAGCCCGACTGCCAGCTAATCAGCAGTGAGGCAGTTAGCAGTCGTTCCAGTTAACTTGTAAGATTTCAGAAAGAATTTGTTCCCTGGGAGGCACTATGAGGGCTCCTGAGAGTCCTTGTCCCAGGCCAGCTGCAGAGGACACTACTTCCTCGGCGTCTTTAAATTCTTTAGGGAATAGGGCTTTAAAAAAAAAAAAAAAAAAAAAAAAGTTTAGATTCTGGAGCAGAATTAGTGACACTTTGTGTCCCGAGCTGCTTAGGCACCTTTGTCAGTTATTCGGAAGCACTGCCCATGATGTTTGGACTCGCTAATCTAGCTCTGATATTCTCCATCTGGGTTTGATCCAAAGCCTGTTGTTGTTATTCCACTGCCTTCAACATACTCTGCATCGAGCCACTGACTGGTCATCTAAACATGTGTGATTATCCATAGGGTTACAATTTGTATACATTTGACCCATACATAAAATAGTATTTTTTGACAGGCAAATGTGGAAAAAAAAGAAAAGAGCATACAGAATTAAAGTTATGCTTTAAACTAAATCATATCTGAATCTCACTGTGTGTGAATTTGCATAGCGCTTATCTCAGGACTGCAAATAAAGATATAACTAGACATTACCTTGGAGATTTCTCTTGGTTCTTAAAGACAGAAGTAATCAAATACATTACTTTAAAGAACAAATAGGAACTCAGCCAGGGAATCTGTGTTGTACATAGTCCTGCACCCCATTCAATAGCTGCAGGCTCAGTCGCCAGCTTTGTTGGCATAAATTTCATGAGTGAAAGGTTGTTGATTAGCTTGGGACTGGAGAGAGCCTTTTCTGTTTTAAAGTTAAAACAATTAGCACATGCAGAAAGACAATGCAGCACATATGCTTATTTTGAAACAATCAGCTGTAAGTAGCCACAGAAGTATTTTCAGTGTATTTCTACAAGGATGTTTCAAATTTAGGGTCTTCCTGTAACAGCGAAGCCAGGAATGTATAAAGTTTAAGTGTGCCTGGTTTAAAAGATTGTGGTTCTTTTTTTTTTTTTTTTTTTTTTTTTTTTTTTTTTTTTTTTTTTTGAAAGAAGCACAAAATGTCTGCCAAGCCCAAAAAATGATGCAGATCATGTTTCTATGTCTGTTAGGTGGTGCTTACAGGGCAGTCTGGCTCTTGTCAGTAATTCTTCAACTGCTTACTGTGGTGGAATTACAGTGGAGAGTTAGGAACTGGGTTTGGTGGGAGGGATTCTTTGTCCCGGTTGCATTTAAAATTACATCTAATCTTATCAAGAAGCTTGTCATTGTTTCTGGCTGCCCATAGCAGGTACAGTACTGCTTTTGTTCAAGTCTCTTGCTTTACCAAATAAAGGCAAGAACTGCTTGCTTTTCTCATATGAGTAGTCCAATTCTGTAGGAATACTTGCATGAGTATGGCAAACAGGATTTGGCAATAAAATTGATTAAAAAGAATCTGAACACAATATTCTTCCAGAAAAAAGTATACACTGATTGGAATGTGTTTAGAGAGACAAATAAGACGCATAGATTACATTTAAAAAGTAAATGCCAAGCATATTTAAAGCAAGAGAAAGCAGGAAAGAATATGAAATAAAAACCAAAATCAAAGCAGCAAGCAGACATTAAAACGTTTTCATTATTCCTCAAAAATGAAAAAAAAAAAAAGTCACTGTCCAAGTGAGTTCTATACTTAAAATAAAATGCAAACAAATCAAAAAACATATACAGGTAATGTCTGTTTCTTGCACCACTTTTCCACTAAAAGTTCCTGGATCTCTTTTTCTATTCATCAGATGATAAGTCTTTAGGAGCTAGTTCCTCAACTGGTATCACTTATTTTTTTCCACCTGGATATGCCGCAGGCTTAATAAGAAAGTAGGTGTCATAAGTAATATTAATGCCTTCATTTTAAAAATTTGCCCTTACCAGTACCAAGCAAACTATTGACATTGTAATACTAACACCAAAAAATATTACCAAAAAGAGACCACCAGTGTCAGTAAAAAATCCAAGTTAAATCAGACAGAAATAATTGGCATTAAGATTTAATGGAAACTCTATTCATGTCATTTTATAACTAAGATGCAAAATCTAACTTGTTCAAGCAGGCTACATTTAACATCATGAAGGAGATGGTGAATTAGCCAGAGTCGTTTGCAGATGTGTAACTCTTCCCAGCAAAAGTTACTGAGAGTTTTGAAGAAAGTCAGGAAGAACCAGAGCATAAACAGGTTAACAGAGTTTGAGAGTCCTGTATATCGAGCAGTTTTTCCTGAAATTTTAACTAGTCTGTATAGTTTAGGAAATACGGTGATAAATTTAGATTTAGATAGAGCTCCTGATCCGAATGGGTATTTCTGCCCCGTTGCCACACTGCTCCAAGTGCAGCACAGCAACACTTACATTAGAGCAACAGGTTATTGAATATCACTGGTAACTGATGGTTATTAAAAATGAGTTTTCCTCACACTTCAAGACCAAATTCATAACTTGTGATGCATCTCCAAGACACTCAAATTAGGAGCTCTGTCATCCCACACTCTCCCTATAGTCAGTGTTTACAGAAATGGTGTTTACAGTGTTGACACCTCTCTAGGTGTCACCTTCCCCCCCCCCCCCCCGACAATAGAGGGAGTCTAGAATAATGCAGGTTCTACATCAGGACCTTCAGGTGAGAGGTGAATCCAGGATTTAAGAAAATGAAGAAATACTCAAATAGGAGGAAAAATAAAACAGATTAAGTCTGATAGATCGGGAGAGGAAACAGCTACATTGTGCATGACACAAATAACATTGTAGGGAGAAATGGCAAATTTTTCTCACAAAGGAATCAACAGTGAATGATCTAGACAATCAGAAATGAATATATAAAGGTGTTTAGTTTTTTTAATAAACTGTAATGAATTCAGAGAAACTATCTCCACAAGGCATTACCAAAACGAGTATCTGAGTGGAAGTCAGAGGATTAGACATCTATATGAATAGTGAGAACCTATATAGTTATAGCCAACAGAATAAAAATTACAATGTATCTAAATATTCTTGTTTCGTTGTATGAACCAATCCTTACTGGACAGCAATGTACTAAAGAGAGATTATTTGCAATTGTCCACTATGGGGATTTTTGCATATTTCCATGAAACAGAACTAGTTCATGTTTTGGGGAGAATATACAACACTGATTTACTTATGTAAGTCTGATTAACAAGACTAATTTAGTTTGATTTACTGTTCTTAGTTCAATAATAGGTACAGTATTTGTACATATGTCTCTGTTGTTTTGTTTCATCTTTACCTCACATGACTGTTCCTGGCATTGCTACCAAGAAGAGTGTAAGAAAACATTTTCTCTTTGTATGTGCTTTGAACAGAGAACACAGAACAAGACACCACGTCCCGTGAAAACCTTTCGGGCTGATCTGAATTAGTCTCAAAAGTCTTTTCAGAGAAAAAGTATTTTTACAGTACTATAACAGTGGTCTGGGAAGATCTGAAAATAATATTATTGACTAAGTTGTACCCAATTCATTTCCTAAAAAAGTCTTTAGCATATTCGCTGCAAAATATTTTTTTAATATCACACAGTACATGTGTTGCCCATAAATAGAATTCTATACCTAAATGTAAATTGCATGTAACACAGTTAAAATATTCCTACAGTAAATAATACTTAGGATATATACTGTTAAAAGTCTTACCATCTCTATATTCTTCCCTTTTCTTTAGGGTTTTTTTTCCCCCCAGAATAAACCTGTAATACCTTACAGAACCAGTACTGGTCTGTAAAACTCAGTTTAATGTTTTAAAACATTTTACTGATGGAAACAGAAAAAATAGCTAAGCTTAAGATACTCAAATGTAGTTATCTGTGCATTCAGGGAAATAAAATTTTCCTTCAAACTTGTTTCATGAGGTACCTGTAAGCTGACTGCATTAAACTTTTTTTTTTTCTGAACATGTGAAATTTTTATTTAAAAGCCTAAACACTTTTGGCTCTCAATTTGAAATGTTGGTGTAAGCTACTTTACCAGTCTGAAACTTTGCATTGCCAGCAGATCCTGATTAGAATTTAGGAATTTCAGGCTTGATCTATTAACCATGCTGCTTCTGTGATTAGTAAAGCTCAATACATACAAGAATCTGAGCAACAGAAAAGCAATAATGATTTGTTTTGTTCCCACTACTTTTGGCCAATATTTTTTTTACAGGCAAGACAGAAAGACATAAAAAATTTTGGGCAACGTTACTTGAATCCAGTCTGACACCCAAGATATCTTCAGATCAAAGCTGATTTGAATATCATATTAAAACCATCAATTTGCCCACAAGTTCAAAGTTATAGTTAACTTTGTTAGTTAAATGGTATTGTTTGATACACTATTAATTGGGCTGGGATAAACCCTTGAGCTGGGATAAAACCATGCTAGGGAGCCTGCGAATAATTAAACAGTATGAACTGTAATTGTCTAGCACTCAAATCTATACTTCAGCTATGTTTCATTTAATAATATAGACATAGCCAGTGGTTCTTAAACAGTTCTTATAATGTTGATGCCAAGTGAAGGTTTGTCTGAATTTCTACACATACTTGTGCAAGTATTTCTAACACCAAGATTACAAAATATCATTTATAATAGGGATCTATATTTTAAAATTATTACAAAAGCTTTTATTCAGTATCAGTCTGACTTGCATTTTTGTGCATTTTGTACACTCTACAATAAATAACAGAGGAGAATGATTACAAAACCACTGATAGCACAGTGAAAATGTTAGCTCACTAATTTTGTTTCAGAATTAATCTGAACGTTTTGGTTTTAGTTAGGTAGTGTCCAGCACGGTGAGGAAAAATAAAGTGAATGTGAAAACGACAAAACATTCAAAGAAGCTTCTCCTGTAGAACTAAAACTTATTTTGCAGTTTCCTTTTACAGGTCCCTCCTCATTTATTAGTATAGATAAAACAATGACAACAGGGGTTGATTTTTACATTCCATCTGATTTTTTTTTCTATTGTTTATTTGAACTTGATATAAATTGTAGTGGAACTTTAAATAACCTCATGCCTCAGCTTACACAGTGTGGGATAGTAACTGAGATTGAAATTGTGTGTTTAGGACAGAGGCAAGAATCTCAGTACTCAGTGTATAAAAAGTGTGTCAGATAAGCATAAACTCAAACTCGGATCTCATTTATACAGATGCTGAGCAAGCATCTCCAGAAATGTGAGTTCATCTAAACTGTGGCCCCTGCAGGTTATGGTAGAGCAGCTTAGATTTTCTGTAGACTCTCTCAGCACCATTAGACTCTTGCATATTCACTCGAACTCACATGCCCTACCAGGACTCACGGTCACCTAGAGCTTGTAATTTATATCCCCTCACTTACACTTCACCTGTGCCCACTGGGCCTAGACAAATTGAAGGAGAGTCAGAATTAGCTCAAGTGAATTGAACTTACATGAACTTACACATCACCTCCACATTTGGCACTATCTCCTACAATGATGTCACAGCATGAGCCAAAAAGATTTTTGTCACTCTTCTGATGTTACAAGACATTGAATGGATGTTACTTTTAATACTATGTCCAAAACAACCAGAGGAGATGGCAGATTCAAAATGTTCTCCTACCAACAGCTCTTTAAATATTCTTAAAGTGCTGTTCAGTTCTGACAAGGGGTGATGTAAAAAATGACCCTTCTGATTCAACACATTTAGAGTCATATCTGCTGCCTGTAGAAACAAAATTTAAGCTTTACTGTATTTTTCTTCTTTTAGTCTTGAAGAGCATGCACATCAGAGAACAAGCTGGATCCTATTCCCTTCCAGACTTCTAACGCTAGGCAGGTTTTACATCATCAGCTGTAGTTTTGCAGCAAGGCTGTTGAAAATCTTCAGGCTGCAGAAATGTCACCAAATATATAACCCAAGAATCAGGTAAGATATTGATGTGATGGAGAGTAGAATTTAACCTACAGAACTGGAAATATTTCTAAAGAAATGTGAGGCAAAAAGTATAACCCAGCATGACTCTTAGATGTTAGTTTCAATACTTAAGAAATACAATAAAAAATGAATGAAATTATACATAAAATGGACACGTTTATTATGATGATAATGGACTACTATAAAAAATATGGAACCCAAGCAGACAGAACTACCCGGACACGAAATCCATGCATGTCCTTTGTGAGAGAATTTGAAATATGCAAAGCATAACTGGCTTTTTGGTGAAATAGTAACTATTTCTGAGCTTCCTAAGATATTTAGAGCCTGATTTGTACCACTTTCAAGTGCTCACAGGTTTTTGGCCAATCCTCTGAAGCCAGGTATGATTCATGCTATCCAGTGCTGTGTCCAACTCTTCATGATGAAAAGAAGTCCTTCAATGAGAACGACATATATTGTGCAAATATTATTTATTATTATCTTATATTTATATTAAACATAAGTATATAGTAAAATCCACTGCACAGAAAATACATTTTGGGATGGAAATTCATAATCATCAATTCAGAAATGACCTTGCCTTAATCCTAATTGATGTGAGAGGAAAAGTCTTATATTTCAGGACAGCTGCATATATACGAAAGTGTTTGCTCATAAAAGAAATCAATGTTAGATATAGATTCCAAAGTGTAATCAAATAATTGGTCTTGTTCACTTTTCTTTTTCTCTTTCTTTCTTTATTCATTAAGGATGTTATTAACAGAAATAAGCCGCTTTTCTTTATGCCAGGCAAGTCACTGAAAAGTGTTTTCATCAATTACACGAACATACACAGAAAATCTGCAGTTAAGTCTAATTAGTACATGTGTTGTTACAGGCTTAGTAATTATTAGCTCCTTTCCTGATTGATATTTTCAAGATCATGGCAATAATCATAATCATATACAGTTTTTTAAGGTAGTATTTAAGAATACAAATCCAGCCCAGACACTGTATTCACAGTGGTATTTAAGCCTGTTGCCAATTTGCATCCCTTCTACAATGCTGGCTTTGCACAAACAGAAAAAAAAAGAAATAGTTCCATTTCAAAAGCAAAATTAAAAAATATATCCAACATTTTATGCAAAGGTTAGTGGAAGAAAAATTGTAGTAACGTGGGGATTTTGAAAATAAGGATTTCAAGTCTCTGCAAGGGTTTTTTTTTTTTTTTTTAACATTATATAACTTTCTACTTTTTAACGATACGTTTCAAATATGCAGTCCACATCCCGAGAGGAATTCTCTCAACGTTGGTGCCTTAAGCAGAGGTTAACACAAGAAAAAGCCTCAGCACGGTGAGAAAGATTTAGCAACTAGTTTTAACCACATCAACACTCTCCCGGCACTTAACAGCGCGGTGGCTGCCCGGGCGGCACTCCACCGCCGCCGCGCACGGACACGCGAAACCGGCGCCTTCAGGACGAGCAGGGCTCGCCCCCGGCCGGCGCGCACCCGCTCCGCGGGCGCGGCAGGTGCCGCGCGCCCGGCCGCGCCTCCCCGCCGCGGCGCGGCGCCACCTAGCGGCGCGGGCAGGCGCTGCGCGCCGCGCTTCGGGCACCGCCGCGGGGTCAGCGGGTGCCCTTCGGTCCGCGTCTGCTCGCAGGTATCGATGCAGCTGGCTGTGGCCGCTCTCCGTTTGGAGCAGAGCTCGTCGGCGGAAGGCAGCCCTCTCTCTGCCGGACACCCGCCCGGCTCACCGTCGCGGCACCGCAGCGGCGAGGACGGCTCCGCGCCGGCCGCCGGCGAGAGGCTCTGCGTGCGAACGGGCCCGTGTGATTAGCCTGTACGGCTTGAAAGGCGGACTCCTCAGCCACCCTCTCTGGTTTCATGGGCTGCAGCGTGTGCGTCTATAAACTCAGCCAACGCTGTCAAGCATCAAATGCCAACAGGAGCGGGGAAGAAGCAGAGAAATAAGGAAATAAAATACCACCTTCCTATCTCCTTGAATGCGCCTCCACACCAGCTCAGTTCGGTTACAGTTTAATAACTTAGTCCACCCAGTAAAACTGTACTTGCCAGAAATATAACCATGCTGTATCAGGAAATATCAGAATCCTCAAGGAGACAATACGACTTTTAGTTTACAAAATTTTGAATTTATTTTGTTTTAGAGTAAAATAATTAAAGAGATGTTTCTGTCAAAGAAAATATAAACATTCATATTTTTACCTGATGAGACTTAGCATATATTAAGGTAGAGACTCTTTATGCAATCCCATACTCCACTGGATACAAAATTAATAGAGGTCTGTTTTATTATACAGAGACTTTTTCTTCTGAAAAATAGGTATAAATTAATATTTGGTAGTAGCAGCCACAATTGTGCAGCATGAGAAGTTAATACAGCATGTAACAGGTCTGAAAATTCAAGGGCTTTGGCTGCATTCTTGCTCATGTCCTTAATAAAGTATAGGGTCATCCTTGTTGAAAGCTTAACAAGACAAGACAAGATCCAAATGATCAGATTTCCCTGTCAAGAGGCAAACTTTTGCTTCTTGGGTGTTCTAGAGCTGTTTGATTTTTTTTTTTTAGTTGTCTTTGTACAGTTAATGGGTTGTGAAAACATAATTATCTTTTGTGAAATGGAACAAGAGATCCTTACGAAGCATAAAGAAGTCCTGCATATCTTCATCCATTTTCTTAGTGGCCAGAGTATGCATGATTCTTACTATTGTGAATGCAGACTTGCAATGATTCTGCCTTACACAGTGCTAGGGTGACGACAGTAAACCTCAGACCTGCTTAGGGAAGGGGGACTTGAGCATGACTGGATCACCATTTGTAAGATCATCTTGGGAATGTCCATGATGGCTTCCCAACCAAGTAGTGTCTCCCACAGGGTCTAGGCAGACTTAACCCAGGGGTGTGGGAAACTTTATGTGTTTCACAGTACTAGCCTGGAGAAGATGGCTAAACTCTAGCACTTTCAAACCTGGATCCCAAGCAGTCCTTGAGAAAGAGCAGAGGTGGAGGGTGATTTGTGGGGATCTGCCAGACTGCATGGCTCATTTCATCTCTGACCGTGTACACAGGTGTTTATGTGCTATACTGAATAGAACTGGAAGCACTCAGTCTCTTCATTATTATTTTTCAAGTCTGAAACCTGGATTTGATGAACCAAGGTTTCATCAATCACTCCTCAATTCGATGAGTGCCAGACATGGAATTCTCCTGGCTTGTGGAAGGAAATTTGTTGGACAAAACCTTTACCACTGTTCACCCTTGCCTTCAACTGATCTTAGTAGAGCAATTAATATCATAATAATTGTGCTACTAAGAACATTGTTTTTCATACAAATTTATGATCCCCCCCCTTTTTTAAAAACGCCTGTTTTTCAGCCTTCAAACTGTCTCCTGCACTAGGCACTTCTTGCTACTTGTGTATCTTGCACAGCAGATGCAGACTGTTCTCCCTGGGAAATTCTACACACTTAGAGTCCCTGATGAAACAGGAGTTGACTGTTCCTGTCCTTCCCTCTACTTCCCAGCAAGTTCTTGCTGGTGTAGGCAGAAATAAAGAAGAGTTAGTACATGCAAAACATATATGTAACCTTTCACAGCAGCCTATCAACTGTACAGCCTGACTACGTTAGAAAAAAGAAGGTTGCAAACACAAACACTCCATGTGAGAGAGGACTTTAGTTTTAAGAAGTAGTGGCTGCAGGTAGGAATTTATTTGTGCTTAGGACAAGCTGTTCTTTTTTCTTTTTTTTTTTTCTTTTGTAATCGCTGTAATCTTACTATATAATCAACTTCCACTGTTTCCTGTATGTTTCTTGACTTGCCAATGAAACACTGTCAATGATTCCCTTCTGCAGGGTACTTGGTAAGCTTTTGTGTTGAACTCAAGCATCTGGGGCTCCCCAGGAGAAAGCGTAACAGGCAGTACAGAGATTTTGGGCCTGAAAATCTGAAGTTGGACCTCATTTGAAAGCCAGGTTGGACTTTGTGTCTGTAGTGTTATATATACCATGGTATTGTAGATCTGGACTCTGCAGAGTTTACACTGCAGTCCCTCTCTAACATCCAGGCTTGGTTCAGCTTTAAAGCACTGCTTAGATGGAAAAGATAATTTTACATACAAAAGCATTTTGGGAATTAGGAAAGTTTAATTCTTTCTGAATCACCATCTATATCAGAATGAAGGAGAATATGAGCCGAGTCATTAGAGCTCTGTGCCACTGCGGGTCCTTCTTATGCAAGCAAATCTTAGTGATCTGAGTCAGATTTCTTTCAATTTTTCATTACTTTTTTGATGATCAAGAATATTTTGTCACTAGACCCATCCAATCTTTTCTATATATAGTCTTTTGTATATATATAGCTTTCTATAGTTGTAAGAATTTTCATTTAGGGAGCGGTCCTGAGGTTTTTCAGTATCAATAACTATTTTATTTTCCTTTTGTGTTATTATGAAGTAATCCAGAACAGTCCACTGAGAATCAGTTTGATTGTTATATCTTACTATGTCTGCATTACCTACAAACAGGATGGTATGATGCTTAATTCATTACGAACCTGGAGATCTGCCATCTAGTCTCCACTCTACCACAAGCATGCTGGAAAACGATGATCTTTTCATCGAGTTTCTATACCTGGTTATTATTTCTAAAAGAGAAAACAGTGTACCAACCTTTTATAATCGCTAGAAATATTATTAACAAAAAGTATTGTTATCACATTACTATTTCCTATTACTTTTTCGTTCTCAAACCGTGGCCATATCCAGTTGTGAACCTTGTTTTGAGAATTACCTAATTTAGTTTGAATGAGAGCAGTTTGATGAAAATTGCTGTAGGTTTAGAAGTATTTTGGTTAATCACAAAAGTTATATGTACATAATTAATTGTGAGTTTGCATTATTTTTAAAGCAGACCTAGTTGTTTCCTAGTTCTGCTGGAAACTGTGAAAGAAAGAGGTATGAGACGTATTACTTTTGACTCCAGGAGGCTTCAGTATGATAAAGCAGATAATATAGAAGTCTCGTTCAGCTGTTCTCACCAGTTTACCACATCAGTATTGATAGCACAAATTTCTGCAGTCTTCTAGGCTTTTTGCATCCATAAGTAAACTAAAGAGCTCCTGTAAGCTCTTTAAACAAGTGTGTAAAACACATACTACATCTGACCCACATCATGTTTTTCTGTGGTTTGTCCAACTTCCAGACTCTTTAAGATCTAATGATCTCTAGTCCTTTTGGCTGCAGAGGCAAATTTTGGCTGCAGAGGAAGATTGTCACCAGTCTAGTGATACCACCTGCATCTGCAGACAGCCTGAAACAGTGGCTCATAACTGACTTTTAGTGGCCTTGTGAATGTTTTGATCTCACAGAGCAACAATTACACTTCAGTGTCCCCATAAGTGTTGAACGGCTATTCATTTAGTACCTAGACTGGTTTGAGAGTAAATTTTGGGTCGGTGAATGAAAAATTATTGCATAGAGGAGAAAGAATTTAAAAGAAGACTCACAAAACTATGGAAGGAAGAGAAGTAGAGAGAGAGGATAGGAAAGTGAAAATGAAGAAGGGGCTCAAAAGAAGACAGTTTTCCTACAAACTGATTAAGTTTGACTTGGATTTACAGAATTTAAATAAAAAAGCAAACAAACAAATAACTATATATCAGATTACAATATCAGCGTGGTGACTGGTGAACTGAATCCAAACCAATTTATCCAGACTGTAGTTCTCTCCTTGATGCTTTCTTTCATGGCAGGAAATTGCTAGGTTGTCAACCAGATGAAATCTCCTGAAGATCCAATGTCTGTCAGTTTTGCTCCCAATGGTTTTCCATGTCCTTTTTGTAAATGACTGAATTTACATAACCAAATGCAGTTATCCCTCATCACAATCACATGACAAGCATACTTCCAGTCACAGACTGTGGGCAACAACTCCATACAAGAAGTCGTAACCCAATCAAATTCTTACCTTTTACACTACAAAAAGGGGGTAGCATGTTTCCCCATGTGGGAATTGCGCTAAGAGCATGGCAACTTTAGAGCCCATAACCAAGAAATAATCATTTAGTATAGAATCTGACTGTTCCAAATGAGCCTGATCTTCCTTTGCATTAAAATTCAGACATAGGGACAGTAATAGGTAATTAATATGTTGTAATATATGTAACTGTTAATTTGGTGATCCAAAGCATAGGGCATGCTGATATTGCGCATACACCTCTTCGTCTCCTTTGCTTATTTTGTGTTCCGTCATCTCTGAAGATTTTTTTCCAATTCCTTGTTTCATAATAGGAAGGAAGTGATCTGAAGAGCCAGAATGATTTCCATCTAAACTGCTCTCTTTTTGTCTGCACTACAAAAACTAACATCCCTTTGCCAACACTTGCTTAGACATTTTTCAAATCATAAGAAAGGAAATTATGGGAGTAAGAATACAAAAACGGAGCAAAATCTTCTTTTTACCATAAAGTGTGCATTGGAAATGAGTGAGCTTCCTACTGTTCAGAACATATATGTGAACAGTAGGAGACAATGAGTGCTCAAAGGACTGTCTCCTGCCTGCCGACACAGTAGAGCAATCAGAAGCAAGAAGGCGGTTTGCCTTTTTTAAAAAAAAAAAGCCTGTGGCAGAGTTCTTTATTTTCATTTCCCCTCTGATGCTCCAGAGTCTCACTGGAATTTTAAAGCTACATTACAGCTACCCTTTCCTCTGTCCTTTCTGGTGTTGGGATGCTATAGTTACTTTGTTTTTTCCCTGGAATTCCAGAGATTCCCAAAGCCTTTTCCCGGAGTTTTTGATCTGCTGTTACTTGCACAAAGCTTTATGCAAGGAGTTCTGTTAGATCCGCTATACATACAAAAGATAGGACTATTGTACATATTTTTGCAGATTTGTTTTTTTCTTAATAACACACAGTATTTATTAATGGGAGTTTTGTGAAAAAAAAAGGTCAAAGAGGAAGAGAACAACATTGCGTATGGGTAGGTATAAGGGTGATAACACTGATTCAACTTGTTCACTACAAAACAAGTATCGTTTTCTGTATATGTTGGCATTACTCAAGAACTGAGATATGTAAAATATCAAATTCTGGAGCCCATTTATCTGAAGTTTTGTCCAGGATACAATTAATGTTTAACCTAATCCAAATGTTCTGCAGTATTGCCAGCTCCAAACCTTCAGAAAACATGAGTCTGAGTGCCTGAAGTCTTGAGATTACCATTACACATCACAAGGGTTTCATTCATTTTTTTTATTGAATATATCTAGTTTCTTTGTGTTCAACTTCTGCTTTGTAAGTCATTAGGCAATGTCCATATCACAGTTCTCTTTTTTTTCCCCCTACAACCATAACTACTAGAAACTGAAGGCTTTTATGTCTCGTTGCTTGATTGATTGATTGGCTGAATGACAGATAAATTCTAATACTCCAGGAAAAATATCTAAAGCAGGGGGTGGTATAAGAAAAAAATCTGACTCTTGTAAGACATGATACAATTGTGAGACTAGTGAAACTCTGCTTCTGAAGTTCCTAAAGCTCCCACTCACTGAAGTGTGGCATTTTATTGTCTTAAACTGACAACACCTTAAACTGACAATATTAAAATCTGACTGTTAGTCTTTTCATTATCACACAACGGCAAACGTGCCAGTCTTCAAGATAAAGCCAGCACTGTCTACAGAGAGGCTGAAATGAGCTCTCGTGGCATAGCTGAGTCATAGTAAAGCTAATACAGAAAGTGAAACAGATTCTCCAGCCTGGGGCCTCAGATCATTTTGCAGACTCTCCGTCTATGCCACCAGTGAGATACTGTCCACCATACAGAGTGACTGAAGCCTTCAGTGAAATTCAGTTTGAGGTGAAAAACAGCAAAAGACATACATGCCTCTCTGGTTTTGGCCTTGTGCAAGTGTTAAATGTAACACCTCGAAAAAATCTCCGATAGAGAGATAAATTCTTCCTTACAAAAATAGTAAGATAAGATAGACAGAGTCCTTTCTCAAAAAAAAAAGAGAGAAACCAAAGGAACCAAAGGTGGTGGTGGGGAAGCTTCACAGTTTATCCAAACATAGAGGTTCTTGTTCTTCCTAGTTCAATTTTTTTAGTGAGATAACTTGTCATAACCCCATGATTACACAAGTACTTCATGGGGAATTGTGTAATGAAGCAAATGTTTTTTTTCCAAAGGGGGGGGGGGGAATAATTACTTAATCTAATAAAATTAAAATCTAAAAAAAAACCCCACCTTGTACAGTTCCTAAGTGAAACCAACAAATAATCTAGGCATATTCTTTTTCTGAAAGGGTTAGTTGGTTAACTTTCCTCACAGGTATGTTTGATTTTCTTTAATTCACCATAGACTTGAGAAGAAAAAAGCATGAGAAAAGTAGAACCAGAGTTATCTGCCTCTCCACTCCCACCTAGTTCAGAAATGGATTCAACAGGATTAAATAAAAGAAAGAAGAAGAAGAAAGGGTCAAAAGTTTTCAGTGCTCTCTTGTCCTTTAAGAAATGATTCATAAGAGAAGATAATATCAATTTTCAGATACCTACCAGGTTATTCCTTTGTTCGATAATTTTCCAGCTGTTTCAAGCCTGGTACCCCACATTAGTGACTACAATTATCTCATAGCCTTAGTTGGATTTTCACAGTGGAAGATGCTGCACTTACTTTATTCCTGTTGACCAGTCCTATGTAGGAAATAACTGCAGAGATTCAGTGTTCAGTTGCAAAAAGCAGGTGCACAGGAAAAAAACACCCATCATGATGTAGTTTATGTTTTCATAGCCTGAAGCAGATAGTTTGAACTCATGTCCACTTGTCCTGTTGTAATTCTAGTTGTCCCTCAGTACTGAAATGACTGGGGCACCTAAATCACATAAAAGTTAAATCACTTAAAAGTTATTCAAATATTCTTTTTATCTTTTTTTTTAAAAAAATGATAATGTTAGTTTATACAAGGTTGAACCATCAGAACTTGTTTTCTCTACCAGATTCAAATACCCAATTAGGTTTAAATCTGAACTGAATTAAAATCTGACATTGTGGTTACTATAGCCAACAGTTACTTAGTTCAAATGATTCAAATTTCTAAAAAAAATATGGGAAAAAGACTAGAAATATAGTAGATCTAGTAGATGACTGAATCCAGTCCTCTATTATTTTAAGTAGCTACATAATAAAGTTGTATTACTAAATGAATCAAATTACATCTTAAAATTAATGGGATTACTTGCCTGTGTTCATATATGAAAGCTATTCAATAGCCCCATTCTTCTTTTTCATAATGTTTTCATAATTTGGGGAAAATTATGGAAAAGTTTCTCATGAAAGCTAATTCCAGGCACAAAAAACACAAGAATTTGACTAGGAAAAGCCAGTGCGGATTTACTTAGGGCAAATCATGCTTCGCCAGCCTGGTTCCCTTCTAAATGAACCGATTTGTTCAGTGGATGGGAGAACTGTTGATGTCATCTTTCTGGATTTTAGCAAAGTGTTTGACATGGTCTTCCACAGCATCTTTGTTAACAAGCTGCTGAGATATGGACTGGACAGAAAGATCGTAAGATTGATGGAAAAGTGACTAACCTACCAAACTCAAAGCAGGGTGGTTAATACCAACCAGTGTTAATGGCAGCTAGCAACAAGTGGAGTTTGTCAGGGGTCAATACTGCATCCAATACTATTCAAGATCCTTATAAATGATCAATATTGCATCCAATACTATTCAATTTCCTTATAAACGATATGTGTAACTGAATGCACCCTCATCAAGTCTGACACTAGACTGGCAGGAGATGCAGACACATTGCAGGAAGAGCCACCACACAGAGACACCTTGAAAAGCAATCCAAATCCCTGAAGGACAGAGAGCTGCACAAAGAGCCAGCCAGGCGCCCTGGCAGCCACAAAGGACAACAGTGTCCTGGGCTGCAGGAGCAAGAGAATCACCAGATCAAGGGATGTGGCTATTCCACTCTACTCAACACTTATTAGGCCACGCCAGGAAAATTGTGTCCAGCTTTGGTCTCCTCAGTTCTAGAGAGACATTGAGTGGGTCCAGTGGAGAGCCACCAAGATGATTACAGAGATGGAGAACTTGGTTTTCCCACCTCCTTTGGCTTAATACAACTATGGATAAAGGTTGAAGGAACTGGATTTGTTCAGTCTAGAAGAGAGAAGATTCAGAAGGAATCTAATCACAGTCTTCCAGTACCTGAGAGGTAGTTATAGGGAAGATGGAGGTACTGTCTTCACAAGGTTAAATGGTGACAAAACAGGAGGCAGTGGGCTTCAGGGAATAATGTTCTTCACCATGAGAACAATTAAACAATGAAATAAAGTGCCCTGAGAAGTGGTGGAATCCCTCACTGGAAATAATCAAGACTTGGCTTAACATTGCAATGGAAAACCTATCCAAAGCCTTGTTTTCAACAGAAGGTGGGATCAGATGATCTCCAGGGGTCTCTTCCAACCTTTTGATGACTTTTTAATTATTCAGTGATTATTTTGCTTTGGTATCCTTGCTCTCAGCTTGCATACAGGTTTAAACTTTCTGTTGGTCACTGAAATTTCTGAATACAAAACTGATCACTAACCCACTTTTCAAGATTTTAGTTTTCTAAAATTATGCTTACTTTCTGAAATCAAAAAAGTATTTAAAGTACATGCAAAAGAATATGTGTATGGTGTGTTGATGATGAGTCCCTCTTCTGAATTTGCAAGAGCATCAGAGAGATATGTAAAAGGAAAATGAGAACACATTATTTTTCCGGCTCAAATGTTCATGTGATTTCAACAGGAGAGATGTATAATGAGTCTTTGAATTTAAGCTACATAGCCTGAGTTCCCCCTCCAGTTATCAAGCTGCAACTCGAGTCAGATTACACTTATATATGAGTGGGGCAGTACTGAGCCAAAGGAAGTGGGACAACTTTCAACAGAGCAACTTCAACACAGGGCCAAGTTCTACTCTCAATTACACACACACGACTGTCACAGTGATTTCAGTGGGGACACTCGGAGGTAACCATGGGTAGAGCGCCTTTGTGACATGGTGCAGATGTGAAAAATCCAAATGTAGAGCATCCTCATGCATGAGCGTCTCATTTTTAAACAGCCACTTTATTGTGGATGGCAGGCAACAGAGCTTTAAATAGGAGCGTGATCTACTGCATCACATTTGAAAGTAAACCTTTAGTCCTTCTGGATCCACCTTCATCTTCTTACAGTTGCTACAAAATATGGCAAATCTACAAAGTGAAATGGAGATTCTGTAAAACTTCTCAGAGAGCTTTGAATTTCTGTGTTTGTTGAAGTGTTTGTCTCACCTCCAGCACCACAGCATCTCTGCAGTGTCAGGCTTTGTTCAGAGCTGTTTTATATCCTTCTATTTTGACTCCTTCAGATAGCTTTAAAATTCTATATACTGCTTTTTTGTCTTAGAGGATTCTTTCCTTCCTATCTGTGCCTTTCTGTTATCATGTAAGTTTGCAAGCACAATAAAACTGTAATAAAGATTTAAAATACAAGGAGTTTTTATATACAAGTAAAGGAAACTTTAACATGGCTCACAATATGGATTCCCCATTTTGAATAGACCAGATAGACTTTGCAGCAAATTTCACCCATGTTTGTACAAGAACGTAAGTTCAACAATATTAATTCTTACCAGTCATTTGCTGGAGTGCCCAGTAAATTTTGTCATTAATGGCTAAGGTACAGTCACATGGAAAGGAAGAGAAGAACACCCATAGAAAAGCAAACTGCTGACTGGAATGCCTCTGTACAATCGATCTTCCATCTAAGACCAGCTCATCAACTCATACGAGAGGCTCCCTCTACATCATTAATGTTATGGGGCCACATGAGCAACGCTAACAGGATAAATCATGTGACGGACAGTGCAGCTGCCAGTTATCCGAGCACGGGAACTTTGGCTGTGCTGCCAGGAACCCCTAGGACAGAGTGCGACCCTGCTCAGAAGTCGTGCTTCAGTCCCCTGTGCACTTCCATTTAAATGAAAGAGGATACAGAAGGGGAAGGAGAAGGGGAAGGGAGAAGGAAGAAAGAAGGGAAAAGGAAGGGAAAGGGAAAGGGGAAAAAAAGAAATAAAAGATAACGCGTGTAAACATATTAAAGCTATTGTAGACTACAGAAAGGATTCCCATTACATTTTCTTTTTTTCTTGAAAAACACTGTTGTAGCTCTTTTATCACGTGATTTCACTACCATCTTTGCACACTGATTGCCTATACATCCTCAGCCTAGTGCTTTGGCTTCAGAAGGTCAGAGTGGGAACAAAGATGCATGAATCATATATGTATTAAATTTATTAGGGTAAGCCATACCAAAGCTTAACAATTCTTAAATAGTTAAAAGTCAGAAATTAGTTGTGCCAGGTAATACTGTGATACAGTAACTTCCAAAAGTCTCTGGGAGCAAGCTTCATCTCTCACTGTGCTTTAGCTATACCAAGGTTGATGAAGGGAAATTAAAACTGGGATGTTAGGTGTTGACACGAGAAGAATCCTAAGTAACCAGGTGATATTTAATGCATAACAGCATTAAATGCTGTCCATTTTGGCAGCCTAGAGCTCAGTGAAGGGTAATTTATCTTAACTGTGGGATAAATGATTTCCCTAAGAAAATCTGGCCTCTTAACTGTTTTTTGCAGAACCCAAGAGGACACATGTGGCTAGTTAGGGAAACCTAGAAGAACTAAGCTGTCTCCCTGCCAGGCTGTGGCATGGTTGGCCCTAGATATTCCTGAATCTCACTAGTGTATGCTGAAGCCATCTGAAAATCCTTCTCCAACAGCATATGGAGGAAGTAGCACATGCTTTCTCTGTAGCGTATGATAAATTCAGAATTTGTTTTTCATACAAAAAAGGCAGAACTCATTCAGTAACAAAAGAAAATTCATAGTGAATAATCAATATGTTTGATAAGAAAAATAGCACAAAAAGTGTATACGGGGAATATTAGCTGATCATTTCTCTAGGGGAACCAGGAAATATATTCATAAATAATGTATTCAGCAAAAGGCAGAGAAAAATCACTGAGAAAATAATTTTGCAAATAATGTTTGAAAAGTACTCATCTTAACCCAGATTCACACAGCTGTCACTAAAATTTACCATACCTGACTGCCCTTTACCATTGTGATTAACGCTAATAAAAAAAAATCTAATGATGTTTTATAACCCTGTCAGAAAAAAAAGCCCTGCACAGGGCAAGTGGGTGAGTAAAAATTTGCAGCGCTGACTTAGAGTCATAAATATTGCTGATTAATAAAGTGTGGTCCCTATGATATACCTTTAATTACTCTTTCCACTCTTTTACTCACTTGGGGCCTGATTGTGGATGGCTGTAGTCAGTAGTATTGTGCCATAGGCATACACGGAGATGGGCTCAGGCTCTTTGTGGAAATACTGACTATTTTCAAATATCATTGACATTCATAGGATATAAGAAAACCTAATGCCTTGTTGGATTAAAAAAAAAAGGCAAAAAAGAAGACACAGATGTTTTCCTTGTACTTCTGCTGGAAACCAAATTGACTCATAAATCCTGACATTCTCCACAGGTTTTCCAAGAAATATGTAGTTTTATCCAAAGCATTATTCAGGAGAACAGCCTATGGCATCTTTTCCTTAGGATGGTGCACTATTCTTGTTCTCAGAAGATAAGAAAAAGCATAAGCTCTAGAATCAACAAGAAGCCCAATAATGATAGGACTTGAAAATATTGAGCAATGAAGAAGTAAGAAAAGGATTTAAGGAGACAACATTTTTACATCACGTTTATGTTATGTCTTTGAGGAAGATTCCTACTTTGCACTAAATTCTGTCCTTCAATAGATACTTGTATTGCTCCTGTTATTCCTGGACCTACACAACAAGGGGCAGGTTTTGGTTTATAGGGTTTTTTTTGGCCTTTTTATGTGTTTGATTTTTTATGTGTTTATAATTCAATGTAAAGTTAGCAACCTGTCGTAAGTCATCAAGAATGTATGTCACTTGAGTTAGTGAGATGTTTATTCTGTGATCATATTGACTTAGAAGTTCTTATTAATTTACAAAACATCTGTAAAGGAAGCAATGTCTTAAGAAATCACTTGCCAAAAAAGTAAAGGTAGCTGAAGGACAATATTCAAACTGTTAGTTTTGAAGATTCTGTGTTTTCTACAGATACCTACAAAGCACAGGTACCAAAGACCAGCAACATAGAAGAGCAAAAAGAAGAAACTCTTCTCCAAGACAATAGGGAATAGTTTGAGGAAATCATATTGAGACACAATATGCCTTGCGGTCATTTAAGGAAATTAAGTCTGCTGTAGAGACATTTTATTAGGTAAAATGTCACATATATAGACTGTTTATTGTTTCATAATCTCTTTTTCTTTATTGCTATGTTCCTGCTACAGAATAAATACTACTTTAAGAAGCCTGTCCAGTGGTCACAAAGTCATGAAAATAATAATATAAGTACCAAACCAGCTTATTTAAAGGAATTTTGTCCAAGGTCTAATATAGGAATGGGAGACTTAAGGAATTCTGTTCCTGCCCCTACCTCAGTAGCCCTCTCTCCTTACCTCAGAGGACGTGTGTGATGATACTGCATCTCTGCTCCGTCTCTCCATCTAGACTGTGACCACATCCACCTCCACTAGGAACAGACTGCAAGATGAGGAGAAAATACAGTTATCCTGGTAACTGTCACAACTATTAAAAGGGGTTCTATTCAGAAGGGTTCAGTAACAAACAAGAACTCACATAAATGCCCCAGAATTGTTCTTAGTGTATCTGTAGAGTCTGGGGTGGTTTATAGTGATGGTGGCCTCATTTTACTAGTTAAGTTCTAAATGTCATAATTCAATATATTTTCTTTTTTGTCCAGTGGGTATAGGAGGGAAAATGCAGTTTTCATTTAAAATTGTCTCTGGTCCTAGTGTTTTATAGCTGAGTGCATGAAAGCATATTGTTGTAGTTAGCGTGGAAAAAGTTCCAGGCTAGATGTAGCATTATGTGCATCATAATGGTGATTAGATCTGATCACACATCCTAGGGTTCATTTCCCACTGTCTTAGTTCTGGTCCAATCTTTTGGTGACGCAAAAGAATAAGATTAATTTGTTTTGGTGACAATACCCATCCAAACTCTTCTATTTGCAGACTTCTGTTAGCTCGTGCTAATTCAGTTCATACCTAAGATCAAGCATTTGGACAAAATCCTGAATGATAAGAAGGAGGCGTTGCCCTTATCACAGTTTTTGAAATATGGTTTCCTTATGAATGACCTTCACTGAGGGTACATTCTGCACATACAAACAGCAGAGTCATTAATAAATTATATACAACGCAGGACTTGAAAAACATGTACAAGGTAGACAAAGCTTTGTAGTTTAACAGAGCTGCATAGAGTTAATATATGATGTGACATGAATGAAAATCAACCCAGCATACCAGAAGTATGAAGAAACTTCAATATAATTCGATTGGAAACAAAAATCAAAGAAAGGAGTCAACAGAATAACGTCGCCTCCTGTTTTTATGGGCTGCTAGATGTAGAATAGGAGTAACAAAGAGATTATTTTAAAATTTATTCAGAATTTCAAGGTAGGGAGATTATAGGAAGTTTTGACCTTCAAATTCTTTTTGATAAGAGGATTTAAGCTAAAATTTTAGGGGCAATTAAATGAGGATGATTTTATATAGATATATATATGAAGTATATATATTATATAAATATATATATATATAGAAGAAAATACTTAAATGCTGATTAAAGCATTTGTTTATAAAGTTGCACTACTATAACTTGTTTGAAATTATTTAGACATCTTACTACACTGAAATTTTAAAATGTAATGACAAATAAACTAGAACTGTATACACTAAAAGGTAGATTATTATTACCCAGTCTTACAAAGATGGAACTTCCAAGAAATGGCAAGAACTATTACCTGCAGTGGAAGTTAGAAGGGCAGTATCAAATACCATCTCTTCTTTAAAATGCATCAAAACCTTATTTTAATATAGAGCAATGAGCCTATAAATACTAAGGATTCAATCATCCTTGTAGTGAAGCCAGCAAGTTCAGCTCCTGCACCATTCAGTGTGACAAGACTCAGTCCTGCGTATATAGGAACCACAGGTCCAGGTCATACAAAAGTCCTCGTCTCCTGTCTCTGGGAAGTGCATAAGAAAGCAAGGCACATACAGAGTACACATCCTCGATACAGCCTTCCAGCTTCCAGAAGTTGTTCTCCAGAGGCTGTGCCTGAACCATAATATTTAATAGGTGGTGCATGAACTGGTCTTGTTCCTTTTGAAGCATGTTTACATCTCAGCATCTGTAACATCAGTGAGCACAACATAGCCATTAATTATATGTTGCTTGAAAAAAAGGTTTGTTTGCTTTTAAACCTGCTGCTTGATAAACTGAGGTAGCTCAAATGATAGATAGGCTATTTTTCTTTATCTTTGACTTACCCTGTATCATAACATGAGTCCATCATTTCATGGTGGGAGAGCTCTCAATATCTTCATATAGGGATATTTTAGCAGCTGTTGCCTTTATTGAGGTAAATGTAGCTTCCCTTTAAAATATGTTGTGGCTTTAAGACTGACTTTTCATGCTTTACTATTTACTTTATACATAGTACTTCAGCACAGTATTATTTTCTTTTAAAGCAGAAAGACTATTAAAGCAAAATTGGTTTTTTTACTAAAACCTCAGCCTACAGAAATGTAGGCATAGAACCTGTGTATCTGCTAGAAATACAACTCTGATTTTACAGGTATTTCCAGAAAGAAATAAAATAAATGCTATTTTCAGTTTTGCAAGGGGCTTCAGGGCTGCTGCCATAACCTCAACAAAGAGGGAAGTTGGATAGAGTTAAAAAAGAAGAAAAGCAACACTCCAGCCATTGTTCCCCCATTCAAAACTTAGCCATATCCATATGATAAACTGAGGTAGCTCAAATATCAATGTCATGCATGATGACATTGCTTTCAGTCATAGATAGGTCCCTGTAAATGCATTTTGCAAGGTCACAGAGAAGCACAGCTGGTCAGACCAGTCCAACATCTACAGTCACATACATGTGTTAACCCTCAGAGTTAATAACTGCTGTCCAGGGGCTCTGTTCATCCAAGGAAAAAGGGCTTGTGGGTAACATGTGCTTGTGCTCGCTAGTCTTTTCCTCGGGAACATCCAGCAGATCCCATTTCCAGTGACGCATTGAATAAAACAGATTATCCAAAGTAGAACTGGAACAGTGGCAAGTCAATCCGTTATCACTTGTGTTAATGGTTACAGTTTGTCAGGCCTCATTGCCTGTAGAGACAAAGGTAGTTGGTTGAGGTTATATGAAGTGTAATGGTAACTGGTCATTCCAGTGTGTGGCTGCTGTCTTTCAGTGACTTTCTTACTGTTTCTCCACCTATGTGAATCAGGCCTGTAAGCAAGAAATAGAATTTATTCTGCTGCTGGTGGATGGAGCTGAAGCATCATCACCTCCTGCTCTGGAGAGTGGTGGGGAGTGGTGGGGAGACAGACTTGTCTTTTGCCTAATGAAATAAAAGTCTCTATAAACATTTGTTTTACATTGTACACTCTTACAAATATGACTGCATCAGACAGCTAAGGGATATTTCAGTGTCAAATTTTGGTTTATACTTCATTAAACCATATTCAAACCAGTGGAATTGAACAGTATGAAAGTCAAAGTAGTATGTGACTATCTGCCTTTGGTAGATGCCCAGTCACAGAGAAACTAGGATATATTTGACTGTGTAGGTCTATTTAAAATGTGTCATGTTTGAGTAAACTTGGAGTCTAACACATCACGACAAAGAATTAGTAGTGCCAGGACATTGACAAATGATAGAAACACTGTAAATATTTTAAGAAAAGCAAACTGTGTTCAAATGAGAACACTCAAGTTAGTTGGAAGAAAGGGCTGCAAACTTATTGAATATTAAAGAGCAAGCAAAACACAATTAAAGCCTGAAACAGCCTTTCAGCCTGGGTGAGTTTCAGTCAATCCTTAAATAAGAGCACAACGTGTCGTACTCTGATACTCCACTGTATAATGTTATACTGGGTGGAATCTCCAAACTCAGAAAGACAGCCTTCCTGTGGGAAAATCCCTAACTTTTTCTTACGACCTTGAAACTTGCTAGGGGCAAACAGCAAGAACATTTTGGTGATTAAGTGTAGGATAAATTCTTTCCAAACATCTTTGGGGAGGGTTAGCTTTGTCCTTAGACATATGGTATTTTTAAACATCCTGGATCAGCTCTTCAGTCCATGCTGCGGCCTCTCTGTTGTGGGTACGGTACAAAAGACAAAAAGCTGCCCTTGTAAGGCTCTTCTTCACACCTCCACAAGTCTGCACTATGTACACTGTACATCAGGATAGAGCAGTGTAATCAAGATAGAAGAGGGAGAAAAACTGCTCTAGTTTCCTCACCTGCATAACAACACCAAAGGGGCTATTATTTAAAGCAACAGAATCTTAAAACTGCCCTAATCTTTAACTGATCTTGATTATCCAGTATCAGAGACACACACAGATGGCTTACAACTTTGCCTCTGCCCACACCCCCACACTAAGATCTCTAAATCCTAATGAACCAGTTTCCTGCTTTTAACACATTAAATTTTAGAATCAAATATTGTATGTGAAGATTTGCAAACATACTTCCTACCATTTTGGGACTCAAACACATAAATTTATAAAAAAGTCAAAACACTTTCGAATGTGCTACCTTCAGTTTTAGAATAAAGCAGACTGAAGATGAAAATTCCTGCAAATAAGAAATAAAAGCATATATTTAGTTTGTATACTCGTATACAATGCTGCCTATCCAAGAGATCTAAAATATTGCTTAAAATTCTTCTTTTAGATGGCACTAGATATTTTTGTCACTCATCCACTACATGCTGACAAAATATATGATCAGAATGAAGAACTGTGCTTATAAGAATCCTTAAAGATTATTATGAAAAAAAAGGATGTTTCTGCTCTGTTCTACCCTCACGGTCATTATTTTTGATGAAGAAGTTTTAGTTTTGAATGAATAATAGTGAAAATAAAACATTTTTTCCACATGCAGCTGAAACTTTGTATTGAGCATTTACTTCTCATCACCACTTTCTATCTAATTTTAAATCATCCAGGTAACAGAGTTTCCATTAAAAACTTTAGTGAGATTCTTTCACACTCCCTGACACCATCTTTCATTGTTAAGAGAGTTCTCCTGACACTCAAGGAGACAGTTGCATTACAAACTTATATTATCCCAATTATATTTACAGTGTGCTCTTAGACAAGTCTCCTTATAAATAAGAGCTTGTTGGTGTTCAACTCTATAGAACTGAATAGAGTAAGGATTCACAAACTTAAGGAGGTAAGAGAATACGTTAGAGCTTTGTGTTATGTCAAGTGCTTGCACATAAACTGCTCGGTTATTTGCACACTACGCTGAATAGTTACCTACCTAGTACAACAGTTTGGGAACCTCTCAATAAAACCGTTGTATCTTAGTATAAATATGACAGGGAGTTTCTAACTAGCTCAAGAAGAGGAGATCATGTCCACTCAGTGACACTGAAGAGCAGATGACTGGAAGATCCGTGTGTTGGAAGAGCCCTCTATGATTCCTTTATGGGTAGCTGTCCCCTAGGGGAGAAATCTAGTATTCTAGGAATGGATGCAATGGTTATGCCCAGGCTTTGAAACTGGGTTTGTAGTTATTACAGACACAAATACAGTATTTTTAAAAAACTATATGAAGAAAAATTCACCGTTAACTTAGAAAATAATTTCCTGACAATGTACTCAAAACCTTAATCATTCTTACCTTCCTCAAATACATGCACCTTCCTCTGCAACCTCCTCTTTACCATCCTCCAAAAGACTTGGTGTTCCTGGTTCATGTCCCATTGGTCAACATATTCTAGTGTAAGTATTCTGGCCCTGAGCATAGACAAGGCCAAGGAATAGGCTCAAAAGAGGAAAAAGACTTTGGCAAACTTTCTGGCAGGGGCTTTTTTACCTTTACGTATTGTGGATGCTCCAACTTACCAACAACAAGCACAGGCTGCAGCTGTAGACAGATTGTGCGGAGATGCACATGCTGTCACATAGACAGGCCATTTACAACCAAAACTATTCTTTAGAACTCCACCTGGAAACCAATTAGGGGTTAGTGGAGGTCCAGAAACACTGGTCTCGCACTCCCAGCGAGATACACTTCTTCATGAGCAGCAGTGGCATTTTGCTCAAGCAGCAGCTCAGACTGATTTATTTGAGATAACACAGAGCCCACTGCAAGAATCTAAGTGGCAGATCACAAGAGCAAGGTCTATCTTCAAAAGAAACAATAACAGATGTCAGGCCAGAAAATGACAGGGGAGTGGTGTCGGGAAGCCTCCCCGCAGCTCGCTGTAACGGGTTCACCTAGCAGCAACCGGAGCCTCAGCTTGGGAGCTGGCAGATCCCTCAGTGAGCAGGACAGATACAATCTTTGCCATGTCTGCTGGCAAATTCCTCCAGCCTACTAACATTGCCGTAAGCCTTATCCGGACTGTGCTGCGGCCAGCTAGCTCTCAGCCGTTTCTCAGTCTCACCCACATGCTGGGCAAGGCATTTGACAGCAACGAGTGAGTTAAATGAGACAGGGATCGAGGGTCCCCGTTTTCCCTCACACGACCCCCTCCACACTGCTCTGACACTGTAAAGGAGGTGGAAACTGGCCAGATCTTTTCTACTGTAGATACTCTGGGCCCCTTCTGGTGGGTGTTGTCAGCACACTATAAACACCCTACGCAATGGCTGCCTTCCAAAAAGGGACTAAGGTGCCCAGCGTGAGGCTTGGGTGGAACTTAAGCATCTAGGCCCAAAATAGGGCCTCAAAATCCTCACAATTTTGCTCTGCTGCTCGCCAGTCCCAGGGGCACCCAGCTTCTGGAGATACTTCTGTGTTCTACAGTGGAGTTTCTCAAACACTTACAGCTCTTTTGCAGATGCTGAGACCGGCCTCGTTCTGGACAGGCTATACCCCTTAGTTAAGACCCTTTCCCTGAACGGGTTCAAATCTGTTTCCGATGACCCAGGCTTCTACAGTCATATTCTTATTTTCTCTCTCAAATCTTTTCTGTGTTGTAGAGTAGCCTAGGTGGGCAAGGTGGAAACCCCCCCCCACAACTGCCTCTTTGCAGGCAAACACATCTCCAAATAGCCTATAGCTCAAAGATTAAGGCACTCTCTGGGCTGGGAGAGGGATGCATGACTGCATCCCCTCAGGCAAGGAGGGAATTTGAAACCAGGTCTGTCACATCCTAAGTAAATGCTCTAAACACCGACCACTTTTAGAATAGGGGGAGCTACAGCTCCAGGCGTCTTCTGAAAGCTAAAACTGATATCCTGCATCCCTCAAAAAAAAAAAAAAAAAAAAAAAAAAGGAAAGATGGACGTAAGTGCCTGCTATTAAGAAAGGGCCTGGGCTGTAAATTCTGAGAGGAAAGAGATGACTTCTGGTAGCACTGGGGCCTAAGTCCTGAAGAAGAGTAGCATCTGTGATATATCCTTATGCTCAATAAGAAGCAGCTGTTTTTCTGCATATCCCACTCAGAAGCACTTAGCTCTCCCCATCTACCATATATGGCACCAGACGCTGTTCTAGAGTCTGTATTCCATTACGGAGCCAGGTGCCTAAAATTAGATATTACAACGCACATCCTGCCCCGCCAAAGCTCACCCTCCGAGTGCGGGCATCGCTCACCGTCTCCCGTGCCTCTGCTGCGGCGTGCCACGGCTCTCAGGCAGCGCTGCAGCTCCTCTCCAGGCAGGAGCCGTGCGCAGCTCGTGGCACCGACGGGCATGGTGCTGTGCTGCACTCCAGGCCAGGCCTCCTCGCAAGGCTCCACGCTCAGACAACACGCCCGCAGAAGCACGTTCTCCCTTTCCCGTCGCGGGCCTTACACAACGGATGCCATGTGTTAAGCCTCACATCTCAGCTTTTTGGACACGGGCCTACGTCTTGTCACTACGCACGTGTGCAGATCCTGTGCCTGCTGAGAAGATGGAGGGGGCCCAGGTGAAGCCCTGCTGAAGTCTGCTGCAGCATCCTGCCCGTAACTAGGGATGCGCTGCCAAAGCAATAACAAGCAGCACTGGAGGCAGGGCCAAGGAGTGTGGGAACTCATGATGAGAAGTGGCCAGAGCTGGGCGCTCCCACATCCAGAGACTTCCAGGTCACCGCCTAAGCGGTGCGGGGGGAAAGAACAGCAGTGCATTAAGACAAGCGCAAGCGGCCGAGCTCCTGAGAACAGGCAAGTTTCAGTTCTGCAAAACTGGACTGGCCTGCTTCCAGCCCAGTCCTGAGGGTTTTTCACAGAAAGGGAAAAAGCCCCCACTGAAAGCCTGTGTCTCCCCTGCAAGGTCCGCAGACTAGTTCACAATACTTCGTTTCAGTTATAACCAAGGCATGAGAAGGTTCATCAGAGACTCCTGATCTCTATCCATCATCAAGAGATCAATTCAGTTTGTGGTTTGTGCCCCTTCCTGTACAGATGTGAACTGGAGGCAGCAACATACCTTAGGAATTATTCTGCTACAACTTTTTTTTCAAGATCTCAACTAGGAAGAGAGTACCTGGTTAACAATAACAGCCGAGGGTTCCTCAGCTCCTGCAAAACAAAAAGGAAACCTTCTTTTCCCAAAAGAAACATTGCTGCCTGTCATTACTGGTGAACCCTTTCATGAGCTAGAAAAAATACATGAGGCTGGACTGTGCTATCAAACAAGAGCTTCTAACACCAGAGTGACTTATTATTTTATCACATGCTCTGTATCATGTCATAGGTAAACATAAACCTTCTCCATCTTCTTTTTCCTCCCACATTGCCCTCACAATTGCATTTACCACTGTGCTACCTGTGGAAGAGTCACTAATTTAATTAGTTTTCCCATGCTGAATTTATCTGTTGCTTTTAGATCTCATATGCACAAATGCTTATATCCCTGCCTGACTCTACTCACTTTTACTCTCAAATATCTTACAATATAAGGAAGAGCAAAACAATCATTAACTAAAGGATAGCTCACATTAACATGACCTGACTAAAAGACATGTTAAGAATATGAGAAAATAACTCACCAAATTTAACTGATCATTAATTGATCAATTTTTTTGTACTCCATGTTTGATCAATAACTGCTCTAATTACTGCCTTTGGGATATCAATATATTTGAAAGTATATCAAAATAAAAAAATATTTTCTGAGATATAAAGTGTATGATTCTCTTGCTAAATAGTTGAAAGCAGATAAAACTTTAAAGAATGAACATATTGTCTTACTGACCGTAACAGTCAGCCACACAGCTGAACCTGCATTAAAGGACTTTTGGCTTTCAGGGTTTTTTCCTTCCAGACTCAATCCTTGCAGCATTAAACTTGTACTGCTAATTGCAATGCTGCTACTTGTCATGCCATTTCATTCCTAATTCCCATTTTTCTTCGAGGCATTTACTGAATGAAGATACCAAACCCTCTTGCGAAAGTTAACAAGACTTTTGCCATAGAGATAGGAATGAGTACAGTATCGAAACATTTGGGGTTTTTTTTATTTTTTTAGTGGGAATTAGGCACCTACAAGACACCAAGGTTTATCTCCAGATTGGTCAGTTACTAGCGTAGGACCACACAAAAGTCAGCATGATTTTACTGTTATTTGCTACAGCAGTGCCCTACGGACCTATGAGGAGAGCAGCCTGTTGTAGTAAGCACTGCACAATCACAGAACGGGAAGCACGAAGCACCCCAGATGACTCCCTCCTTGGTTTCCCTAATTATTTCAGTGAGAAATATATTTTTATAAACAAAATACTCACTAGGAAAAATGATAATCTGTCAAACTTAACAGTCATGTGACAGTTGTAAAAAGTGGTACCTGCCTTTCTTAGTCCTCTATGGCTTTTTTTCTGTGATAATGATCTATTAACTTAAATTAAAATTGCAAACATATTTTCCTTACGTAATCAGTTTTGAAGAGTCTACAAACTGCAGAGTCAAGATCCAAGATAACGACATTTCACTTCCAGGACTACTTTAATGGCCAATTCCTCTGCTCTAAAGTACCTCATAATAGCATTGTTACCACAAAGAAATATGGTGTGTGATGGGTCATCGCAATAACCTAAGTGTTCCTGTCTTTGCTACTATATAATTGGCAGAGATAGCTGACTTTGAAAAGGGATGGGCCAAAACTGAAGTGGGGACATATGATTCTCTTACAGTCTCTTAAAGCAAAGGGGCTTTGCTCGGAGAGAAAAAGAAAGGCATATATAACAGCTATGCTTAGTCACATGATAGACAAAAGTGCCATGAAAATTGATTCTTTAGAAGAAAAACAGTATATGAACCACATGAACAGAGACATTAAAACCTAGCATTTAAAACAAATGATGAAGCAGAAGTATCTAACTGTCTTGAATATATTGCTCCTGCATGAACACTGTTTTCTTTTTGTCTCCCTAGTTACATTAAACAGTAAGTCAAAAAGATCTGGAATGAAAACTGAACTAAAACATTTTCATTTAAAGTGATACAACAATCTGAGGTCTCCAACCAGTAAGTGTTTAGCCCTGCTCATCCTGACTTATCAAAACTCCCCATGGTTTTCAGCGGTGAAGGGAAAATGAAAGGCCCAACACTGAAAACCGTTACTTGAATAAATAAAATAAGTCTTTCAGTGCTAAGATTGTGAAATTACAGCTGGAGAAAAGGATATCTGAGTAAAGCAAAAGTTTTTCAGTTCATTTCACTGAATGTCTCTTTAGCACACTGCAAATCCCCAAATTTGTGAGGAATTCAGGATCATTTTGAAACAGCTAATTGGGCAATGCCTGGTTCAGAATGAGCCTGAATTCAAGTTACAAAAGTAGGGTCAAATCTTGAAAAATCTTTCTTACTTCATACTGTGAAGGCAAAACACGTAAATTAGAATTTCAAAGCTGCAAGGGGCTAATTTTGTTAAGTTTTGCTAAGAGCATTTTTCTGTAAAATACTACGTAATTTGTACACAGTTTCCTACTCCAGAATTTATAACATATGAAGATTTCTCTTAGGAGGCTGTAAGTGAGGCAAGGACTAGCTGTTTTACTTTATGAAATATTGCATGTTCAGATGAGGCTTGGCTCGTGTTTCTAATTACTGTACCAGGCAAGATGCTTTTAGTGATGCACTGATATCTTAACAGGGTATTTGTCTTATAACAGAAAATTATACAAAAATTTGAGGTCAAAAATGAAAAAAAATAGGGTGGTGGAAGGAAAACAACTTTTTTTTCCCCCCGCAAAATCACAGCACTGATTTTATACCCATATCCAGGGGGTTTTGACCACTGACTTCAGTGAGAACTGGACTCTGCCCCTGAGTGCTGTGCACTCCTGCTTCATGACAGGTTAGCAGCAAAACTTCTACTAGCTTCACAGAAAACTGTGTAATTATAAAGTCTGCTCCTGCAATTCCTGATTTATTACAGTTATCTAATATTAAATAGTTCAGATTACTTACAGTCAGCTTTTCCAGGAGTGGAACCTCAGCTTGTGTCCTCAATTTGGAGAAAAAGTGTTTGGACTCCAAATACTGGAGTATTTTTTTTAATTGTCATATATAAGATCTTCTACATAGCATCGTATCTTTGCAAAAAGAAATAGGTTAATTTATGGGCTGTAGTTAAAGCTTTCATAAACTTTTCAAGTTAATTCCCACCATATTTTACTTTATCATGCACACTGACACGTCAGTATTATCTCTATATACCTGCTAAGTTTAACACATTTCAAACAACACCTTGTATTTGTGACAGATAAAAATAAACACTAAGTTTTACCCATGAGAAAAAAAAAGAAAAAGAAAAAGAGGAGTACCATGATCATCGTTAAGATTCCTTTCCTGGGGAAGTGTTGCTCTCTTGATCCTGAATTCCCTGAGTTATTGGGAGTTTAAAATGCTTTAAATATGTTTGATGGAAAATTATTACAAAAGCTTTGCAATATAATTTGCTCTGTACACAAAGAAATTTGCAACTACTAAATCTAGAAAACAGCACTTACCCGCAAACCACAAACCTTCTAAATTGCAGAGAGAAAGAGTCTTACCCACTGGCAAATTTCATAATTCCACATTAGCAGACTCAATTACAATATCTGCTGCAAATAGCATATCAGTGCATCATAGTTACAGCAATCAGCTTCCTTTCTTCCAGAATGCAGTATGATGGCCCTGAACTCAACCGCACTGAGAAAAAGCACAGATTTTGGAGAGGAATCATTCAGATTCACTGCAAACCGTCTGATGTTACAGTAGGGAAACAGCAGAGACAGTGGATGGGCTCACTCACTATTCAGAAACCTGGAAATCCTACATCTACCAGCTCAACACGCCAAGAGCTGAAAACTCAAGAAAACAAATGAATAAATAGAAAGAGTGACATCCAACCGAAAGATGCCTCTTTCTCCCTACTTTCCAAAACGCTGCTTGCTATTGAGTTAAATGCTTTTATTGATCTGAACTGCATCAAACAAGCTTTACAGCCTGCAGTATCCACACACCCAGCATAAAGAGACTAATACAGAAGGCAATTTTCTGCTCCCAAAGAAGATCTTGTATCTAAACTGACTTCCTCTCTCTTAATTGATTTGCTTCGATCGTTCCTTAATGTTCGTGCAGATGAGCGAGTTGGGATATTTTTTTCGTTCTCTACACAACTTCAAATGAAAAAAAAATATACTAATAAAACCAAGGGGAAAAAAAATCCAAAAAACACACCACTGCTCTTGACCAGGGCCGGGCTCGAGCGCCCACTGCCACATCCTCCCCGTGCAGTGGGCGCCCCGGGGACCGACAGGGGCAGCTGCCTTGGAGGCACCGGGTGCGTCTGGCCGCGGGGCTGCGAGGGGCTCGCCAAGCGCGGCGGCGGCGGAGGGCAGGCAGGGCCGCAGCCGCCGGCCGCGCAGCGCTCGCCGCTGCAACAACAAAGCGGGCTGTAAAGCCTCCAGGTGGTGGCTGTATTTGTTGTCCTGTCTGTGAGGTGCGGTGGCTCCCTGGCCCTGGCAGATCCTAGTGCTGCTGTGGACATTAAGAAAAGTCTCTTTTGGCTGATTCCAAACCCAGATAAGGAGCCGCCGAGCCACCAGCTCTGTCTAGACTTCGGACCTCACAAGTCAAACGGGTTGTTTGGATTAGCCTTGGAGATCTACCGACCTGAACAGCCCTCCCAAAGAAAAGCCACAGTAACACCCTGTTTTCCTCTTCCTATTGCCGTTCGAGGTCTGCCCGGAGATAGGAGTCGAGCTCTGGTTTGGTTCGTGTCACTTATTTCTGGAAAACCTTTCCACCCCCTCTCTCTCCCACAAACACACCTTGCCTTGTTTTGTCTGCCGGGAGAAAAGAAAACAAAAAAGCAAAGACAGACTCCAGCAAGAATCCTGTTTTGCAACCTTTCTCCTTCCTTCTCCACTCCCCTAACCCCCCCAGGAGAAATCCGGAGCCTCAGATAATCGATTCAGCCACAACAGCAGAGAGCCCGGCTGCCTTGCGAAGCCGGTGCCGGGTCCTGCCGGGCCCGGCCCGGCCCGGCGCCGCTGGCTGGGAGGCAGCGCAGGGCGCGACGCCGCTCCGCTCCCCTCCCCTCCCTCTCTCGCCCCAAACAAGCCCAGAGCACTTGTGTGGTGACGCTCAGCCGCGGACAGAAAATTCAATAAAATGAAACAGCAACCTCATGTAAAAGCCTCATACTCTTTCTCATCTTGGATGCTGCAAAGTGCATCTCACAGACCCTGGCCAAAGCTGCAGTTCAGATAAGAGGCTCTGGGAACACGCCGATTAATTTTGCATCCTGTGCTCTGGTTAATGACAGCGTCTACCGCGCTGCACGGCCAGCTCGGCACAGAGGCGAGCCGCCCTCCCCGCCGCGCTCCGCGAGTCCCGGGAGGTGTGGAGTGATCCTCCAGCGGGGCCCGGCACACTGGGAGCTGTTAAGTTTATGTTTGTGGCGCCTGAGCTCAAACAGTCTTTCAGTGGCTTGCTCTGTTATCAAGAAAACAACAATCAGAAACAATCAGTAAACAGGATCTCTTTCCAGCCCCTCTATTAACTACTTACAGCTCCGCTGAAGCACCCAAAGCGCCCAGCAGCGGGACCGCGTATTGTAAAACAGTTTAAGGACTGCAAGCGCCCAGGCAGCACTGAGCACGTGACTTTTATCGTTAAAACCCTCCGGTCTTACTTTCCCAGGAACCCAGATCTGTGCCGTTTCGGGCTTTCAGGCACTGAAGCTGCGGGAGTTTTGCAAAAGTGTGAGCGAGCCCTCCTTGAACTGATAACGCGGAGGAGCTGCTCCGATTTCTTCCCTCCTGTCCACTTATAAATGACGTAACGTGAATCCATCTACCTACCTACCTACCTATCTATCCATATGTATATAAAGTCAAGTGCTTACCGTGGAGATGTTTGACATCGCTGGAATTCACAGCTCCCAGCTCTTCTGCATTTCCCTTCTAAATTGGCTGGAGATGCTGAGGGCTAATTAACCTGATGCAAATATTGAAATGAGAAGAATTTGAATATTGGTCTCTGTGTATACAAACAAAATTCACAAAGAAATTATAGCGGTCCTTAGGAGAGCTTATTTGTTATTATTAAGAGAGGCTGCAGCAAGAAGAAAACCAGGGCGCATAGTTAATTGTCGCCCTCCCCCGTATCCAAAAGAACGAACAGTGTAGGGACATGCATAGAAACCGCATGATATTTTCTCCCGCTTGCACTAATCCTGCTGCCCTAGTTCATGAGGGGTGTTTTCCTGAACATACTATAGGAGAGACTGCTCAAAAATTTGCCTCTGTTTTTTCCACAGCAGGTAACTGTCAATGTTGGGGGGGAGGAGCATAGAAGAAATATATATATATATATATATATATATATATATATATATATATATGTATGTATGTATGTATGTATGCCACAAATACACGAAAAAAAGGACCTAAAAAAAAGAATTCCTCAAAATAAATAAAATAAAACGAGGTTTCATGGGGGAAAAAATGGGGGAAGGATAGAAAAGAAGTAACGCCTGAGCCCGTGGGTGAAAGCCGGCGGCAGGTCTGCGGGGTGGGCCGCCGGGGAGGTGCGCGCGGGCGCAGGGCGCCGCGGAGAGCCCGCGAGATGCGCGGCAGCCCCGAGGGCGCGGCGCTGCGGCGGGAGGCTGGGGGCAGCCGGGGGGTCGGCAGAAGGGCTGACACGGGTCTGGCTGGAAGCGCAGATATCCCGGGGAGGGAGCGGGCAGAGCCGGGGGCTTTCGCCCAGAGCCGAGAAAGCAGAGCGCGGCTGCAGCTCCCCGCGGACGCGCCGAGGCATTTCGGAAGAGCAGCGAGAAGCCACGCTGCCAGCCCCAAGCCCCGGCGGCTGCCTCCCGGCGGGCCGCCCGCCGCCGCAGCGCCGCGACGGCGCGCCCGGCCCGCGCAGCCCCGCGCTCCGCGGCCCCAGCCCCGCGCAAGGCCGGGGACCCTTCCTCCCCGCAACGCGGTGGCGGGGATCAGTGGCGCGTTTGAGCCTCACGTCGGGCAGCAGGTTGCCGCAAGCGCCCCGACGCCGCGCCGGCAGAGGCGCCGCTTTGCGCGTGGCGGGCGCGGCCTGGGCTCCGCAGCGCGGGGCTCGCACGGGCACCCGAGGCGAGGGCCGAAATTAAGCTCTCCCGCCTGCGCGGCCGCCGGCACACATTGCTGCGCGGCGCTGAAGCGCGGCACGGCGGCCCCGGGCGCGCAGCCGGCGCGCAGGTCCGCGGCGCGCGTCCGCGCCCTCCCCGCAGTAGCTACCGCGCGGCTGCGGGCAGATGCAAAGGCCCCGGCTTTGCCCTGGCTTTACAGGGCTTCGGCAAAGAGCCGTCCCCGAGCGTGGGGCTCCGAGCCCCCCTCCGCCCCCCCCAGCGCGGACGGCTCGCACAACTCACGCGTTAGCGCAGAGGGCAGAAACGCCACCCCGCGCCCTCCCGCCCCCCGCGGCGTCGTGCCGAGCCTCGGAGCCTGCATGAAAACACAAGGGTTACTGGCGACACAGTTTAAGGTAGATTTCATATTTATTTAAATATTTATCAAGTACTCAAAAATGTATTACACTTGAGCATACAAAATGAATCCAGTTTCTAATCAGGATGATTGAAATCCTTGTGTTAGACTTTTACCCTTTTTTATTTTCTCTCTACTGTCGAAATGGTTTGTCTCTATAGCTGAGCTTGCTCAGGGTGGGCTGAGATGGTGAGGAGGGAGGGGAAAAAAAGGTTATGTTAAGAAAACATTAGGCTTTGGAGTAACTGTCATGCAAACCAACTCGTCTTTGTCAAACTAAAAATCTCTGTATATTCCAGTTGTTAGTTTTTTGTTTTTTTTTTTTTTTTTTTTTTTTTTTTTTTTTTTTTTTTAAGCGAGCCTTTGTCTTGTGCTGGCCTGGAGCACTAGGGAACACTTGGCTTGGAGGAAAAACAACCCTTTTCTATGTTTTTTTTTTCTCCTTTCTACTTTTCCCCAAGAAATCGCCCACCTTTCTAGCTTTCACCACCCCCTCCCCTGCAAATTAAAAAAGGAAGAAAAAAGGGAGTGAAGAGAGGGAAGTCGACAGAAAATAAGGAACACCAATCGTGCAATTTCACAGCAATATCCCCTCAACCCTATTCCTCCTGCAGCATTTTTCAATCGTTTTGACAGCAGACACTGATAAATAATGGTCATACTTGACTTGTTAAGCAAAAAGCGTCCCTTTTATCAGGAGCTTATACTTAAAGTACAGGTCACTTCAACAATCTCAACAACGAGGCTTTGGTATACAGCACTTTCTTTTTATTATTATTTTTTAAAAAATAATAGAACTCAGCAAAAAGCCTGAGCTCCCAGTTCTTTAGATGTCTTAACATTATGTCAGATCATGCCTAGAGTAATATCACTTTTAAGGGCAAGGGATGAGGGGGCGAAAGAGAGCTTCTAATGTTATCAATTGAAAGCTAAGGCATCAAACTAGCCCTGATACAGTTGTTGAAACTGAAATTTACAAGCTGGTCGTTAATACTTGCAATAAAATATCACACTGATTTTATTTAATAACGACCTGCTTTGCATGCAATATTTTATTTCAGGTATTTTAGCTGCTAACTTGTAAATATTTAAAAGAGGGAACTTTGTTCATTATTTAATATTAATATTATTATTATTATTTTCTCTATTCCAAACGCTTATTTAGTGAAATAGTCCTGAAGATATAATAATTCTACATATGGCGCTTTTATTTCACATAATATTTAGGAAAAAAAGGACAAAAACGACATAGAATTAGACATATAATTCAAAGACCACGGTACAACCTTTTCTTTTTTTCTTTTTTCTTTTTTCTTTTACTTCAGCAAACAAAAAAATAGAGTCAAATGACATGAAAAGTGGCAAGTCTTCCGATAATAAATAATAAATTACTTTATAATTTTGCAATGCAAGAGCAAACAAATAGGGTGGATTTTTTCTTTTTTTCTTTTTCTTTTTTTTTCTTTTTTCTCTTTATTTCTAGAGAGAGAGAAAGAGAGAGGGGGAGAGAGAGAGAGAGAGAGAGAGAGAGAGAGAGAGAAACAGTCGTTTTAACCAATGACTATACACATCTCTGGGGGAGGGGACGGTTCTTGGACGGACACATTTCAAACACAATCCCGAGACGCTTTGTGGCAAAATAGAGGTATACCTTGTTGCAATGCTTTTATAAATTGGTTCTTAAAGAGGAATTCAAAAACCTATTTTTAATCACTTCAGACTCAATAGAGGATGGATCTCAACCAAACAAAAATCAAAACCCCGCTACAGTACATGCTATAAGAGACCCAGGAAACAACGCCTTGTTAAGAGTCAACCAAAAAAAACCCATTGCAAACCAATGCAGCTCCACCTTCCTGCAATGAATCTTTCAACAATGCGGGGCTAAATCGTCTCTTTCCAGATGATGGAAAAACTACTGGAGCTTCTTTTGGCAAGGCAATGACCAATACAGAAACAGCACCATTCGGATTAGGATGGACTAGATAGAAAGTCCTCTACCTTGGTTTCTCTCTAAGACGTACAGTCAACTGAAAAGAATTTATTCACTTTTTTTTGAGATCCACGAGTACAAATCATCTACGTTTTGAAAACGTCTTTTCCATCCTCCTCTGATCATTGAATAGCGTGGGTTTTTGTTTTTGTTTTATATTTATTCTAGTAAGATCCCATGATTGTCTTCACAGTGTTGCTACCATATTACCTTGTCACTTCAAACAAGACTCCGTTCATTTCATGGAGCGGTTCTTTGCTAGGCTCGTTATAGGGCTGTTAAATAATTTTCCCCCTAAATTTCGGAGTCCCAGCGTGATCACTTTCCCACTCTCTCCAACAGGGGTGAGGGTAAGGGCAGAAACAACAACAACAGAAATCTGAATGAATGTTCCTCATGCCTCAATAGGACTGGCTACCATGCTGTTGGGTGTATCTGGGAGCTGAGAGGACATTGATGCTACTTCACTTCCAGTAGAATTGGAACCAGGTCCTCCTTCTGAAAAATTAACCTGCCAAAAAAAAAAAGAAAAAGAAAAAGAAGAAGAAGAGGAAAAATAAGAAAAAGTATTGTTACAACTGTAACAATCAAAGAAAAGTAGCAGGCAAGGCAAAGAAGATTGCAAAAATAAATACACAGGCATGCAGCTGAATGGCCTGATGCATCTCAACAGGAGGCTGTGTGACTGTTTGTTGCTTTATTTAGTTTCCCCACTGACTTCATTGGAATCTTCCTTAGGCCTTCAGTCAAATAACTGAAGAAAGCAGATTAGGGGGGAAAAGGTAGAAAAATCAAGTAAATAATCAAACAAACATTTTAAGGAGGCCTCTTCCATGTCTTGCAACAGTGGCAATCCCAACAGGATGTTCTAGACAGTTATTTAGAAGCTCATGTGTTTTCTGACATGAGACTGCAAGGTTACTTTTTCCCCTTTTTGTGCACATAAAACACTAAACCTGAGGAGAGATACCTTCCTTTAAACAAACCATCCTTTCAGTCCAAATGTACTTTGGAAGGAGTGGCATCTCTTTCTAATGAGAGTCAGTTGAATAAAAAAAGGTGATGCTTTTCCATCCTACCATGCCCCACAGCTCCCATTAGTCTGGGCTCAGCCTTGAGAAGAGAGATCTGAAGGGGGAAGCCTGGCTAATCCACACGCAATTCCTTGGCACCTATTTAGTTGGTAGATCCCGTGATTAAGGCCCTTTCCAGATTAGAGACGTGCAAACAGCACCTTGAATAGTTGCTGAGCTATCTGTTCTGTCCACAGTTCTTTAACTATTTGTCTATATGAGGTCCCAAATATGTCCATATCCATCTGTCTATCCATATGCATGTGTGTATTTGGGATATCCACCTTCAATTCTGCTTTTAAACCTACTCTTTAGAAAACACTGCATCAAAGCTTTTAGTCTCCTGGTTTGTTAAGGCACAATAAGTAAGGCAGCCAAAGGAGATCAGTTTTTTCTCGAGTCCGCCTGACAGCTTGATTAAAGCAGGAAAAACAGTGGCTGCTCTAGAGGAAAGATGCTACAAGCAGTCCTGCTGCTGTGCTCCAGAGCATGTGAGTGAGCACGGTGTGCTGGGGGGGGGGGGGGGGGAGCACTCTGCAGCCTACAGCTGGGAGGTGGGGAGGAGAATCCTGGAAAAGAGTGGGATACTAAGCTGAAATGGTCTGAAAACATTTTTTGATAGAGCTACAAAACTTTACTTTGTATCAATTCATGTTGATGAAAAACACCCAACCGATCAAAAAATGATCTATATATTAATGTTGCATCATTAGTTATTATTTTGAATCACTGAAAAACCATACACAACGTACCTTATTATTTTAAAGATCTGGTTTTAACACACTTAGGCCAGGAAATTGAGTTAAGGTTGAACTTCTGTCCTTAATTCACCTTGTTGGGCCTAAGTATTGCAGATGATATGGTCCCATATGAGCTGCCAAATGACGTAGGCATAAGGAAGTGAGTTAAGAACAGAATTTATTCTAAAATGTCTGCTTTCTTTTGGCTTAAGGCAGTTCATCATATTGTTTGGCTTTTGCATGTGACTACACACTAACAATTCCCTTTCTGAAGCACAACATATATATGTCAGTTTTATATTTATGTATATATAGTCTACATATATATACATATATGTGTGTATATATCTGTATCTATATCTACACAATGTTATATCCAGAGGTACATGCGTAAAACAAGGATTTCAACGATTTAATTAAACTATTCATGTTTGTGTGAGAAGACAAGGACACAGGTTACAGGACACAGGTTGACATTGCAATCACATATTTAAAAATCTATCCTATATTTTAAAGCTGTAATTGTCGGATGGGGTCGAATTTTAGAAATGCTTTCGTGAATATATATAAAATTAAAAGATCCATGACAAATGTTTTTATTCTCTGGATAGAGATGCTTTCAGTTTTCAGGAGCTGAATTCGTTTCAGACTTGGGTCGGGCCTTATCCAGATTCCACTTAAATCAACAAGAACTCTGCTGTTGACTGCGGTAGGTTTTGTATCGAGCCATACTAAATCTGTTGAATTCGCTGCATTTACATTGTCGTAATGCCCACCTCGTACTCTCAGGAAAACTCGGCTAGTCTGAATTGCTTCATCTCTCTGAGGGCATCCGTCAGCTTTAGAGAATCCCCAATGGCTCTGCCCCCGGGTAGACACTGGCCTATTCAGGCTGGGAACTGACACTTACTAGTTGCTGAAAAGCAGGTTGATCTATGTCACTCTGCAATGCGAAGTCACTCAGTACTTTCCAAGGCGGCTGGTAACTCTGCACCTCCACTGGGTTCGCCTGTAAACCACCATCATGTCTCTCAGGACTAGCAGCCACCATCGGAGTTCCTGTCATCCCTTGGATATTCTGTAAACAGCCCAGCAAAAGATGTTAATGAGCTTGGTTAACTTTATTGTATATAAGCACTGAGTCAATAAACTGCTTTCTATCTTATCTATACAGTCACTTGTATTTGCTTTGTTAATCTGCTGTGAATGTCTTACTCTTTTCTGTTCTAGGTCAGCCTGTTTCTACCCGCTGCATTTATCACTGTGGAAGTTTACTTTTTTTCCCTTTAATCCTCGTATTTTTCTCAAGGCATTAAAAAAAAAAAAAAAAAAAAAAAGAAAAAAAAGAAAAGGGGGGGGGGTGAAAGAGACTTCTTAAGCATGAGCACTCTATCTTGGCTGCCGGCGCACGGCTCGGCACAAGAAATGGTTAATCATGCCGCCTCTTTATCTTGCATCCAGGCTGGTTTTGTTCTGCGTGACCTTAACTGGATCATATATCCACTGTACGGTAAACCTGGGGTACGTTAGTACCGCTCTCTTTCAAAAAAGAAAAACATACGGAAAAAAGAAAACCTCAGCCCTCCCAGTATGCCCTGTGGTACGGCCACTGTGTACAAAATAACTCCAAGCCTCGACGAATATATTGTTCAGGCGAGTTAATAACATCATGTTTTATTGCATTCCAACAGGGTAAAATGAAACTCCTTAAATTCCACTTAACTAGGCAGCCTTATGAATTAATAGTCATTCCCAGGTCAGTCAATATACAGAGGGAGAATAACAGACTCTTCAAGTGGGCTAAAAACAACAGAAAAAAAAAAGTTGTTTTAAAATGGAGACAGCCAGGTTGTTATGCTGAATCCAGTGCTCTCTGCTTATTTGTGCCACGCGCGAATACTCACGACAAGAATTCAATATTTCTAGGCGACAACTATACATAAATAATCTCTACGCACGATGATAAATCCAAACCTTTCTATCGCATTCCTCTTTTTCTACAGTACGTGCACTGACAGACACACAGATACAGATTACAGGATATAAAGCGCTAAGAAAAAACATCAGATTTCACGTTTACTCCTGGGTTTTATTTCTGGGTTTACTCCTGTGTAAAACCATTGAAGAGAGCGAATGCGTCTTTTTCCCCTCAAGGAGTCCTTTGCATTTGCAGTATAAATATTACACAAGGCTAGGCTTATTACATCCCCAAAGCTCTGCAGGGCACAATGCATGCTGCAGAGAAGTTAGTCTAATCCACACCGACTCCTCAGCCCCACAAAAAGACGTGTTCGCTTGAGCCGCCTATATCGGCTTTTCGCTGTGGTCTGCTTTAATTGCACCGATAACAGAACAAACAGATAATATTTAAGCTGTATTATGTTGTTTGTTTTAGCGGAGCTCCCACAAAATCAAAAGCGTCAAACCTGCCCCCAAAGGTAGGCCAGGCTGGACTTAGCCTACGCGTTTCTCCTTCGGGAAGGAAGGCTGCGTACGGGTCAGAGGCTGAAGCCACTTACAGTTTTGTCATTGGGTTGCTGTTGCTGAAGTTGCTTCATCATAATGCTCCTTTTTTTGTCCTTGCATCGCTTGTTTTGAAACCAAACCCTGATGACCCTCGGGCTGAGGCCAGTCATTTCTACCAGTTGCTCTTTCATGAGCGCGTCAGGTCTGGGGTTGGCAGCGTAGCAGGTCCTCAAGGTGTGAAGCTGTTTTTCATTAAGGACAGTCCGGACTCGGGTGGTCTTCTCGGGCTGCTTGTGGACGTGGGGTCGCAGAGCTGGCTGTCTGGCAGAGATAGGTTCTGCTGTAAGGGAAGGGCAAGAAAGGAACAGGATCCCCATAAGAAGAAGGCAGGGAGTCTGCAGAGGCTCTGGATTTAAGCGGGTGGTAAAGAGGAGGCAGTTGGGGGGGGGGATGATGAACCCTCTTGCAAAGGCTATCAAGCAGTCAGCTCCATCGGAGCTCCTGCAGCCTCCTCTTCTTTATGCGCCAGTGGAGTGACAGGGCTGACATTTCTGACTTCAGAGATAATTAATTTACAAAAACAAACCACCCCCCAAAAGAAAACCCTTAATGACAGAAGCTTGAACCTGTATGAGCTTTGACAGGGGAGGGAGAGATCACTGAAGTGTGCATGCGCTAGGAAAAGAGGGGGAGGAATTTGTGTACTTATTTCATGACAAATCACCAAAAAAGATTTTTGGCCGGAAAATTAATAAAAAGAATACTTTTAAAATTAATCTTAATTCGAGTCTGTTTCCTGCATGCTGCATCTAATTCAGTTTTGCTAGAGGCTACAATAACGTGCAACAGCTTCCAGCAGTTTGATGCTTTCAAATCAAATCAAAAAAAAAAAAAAAAAAAAAAAAAAAAGCCAGAAAGACCCAATTCACAACCCGTGATCGTGGTAGAAAATCTCGTGAGACATCCATATCCGAGATCTCGGGAGGCAGAGGTCTATTTTAGAAAGCGAAGGTGCCAGGTGAATGTGTGTCAACTTTTGATGAACGCTTAAAAAATATGAATGTTTAGCCAATTTTTTAAAGGGGAAGCAAGCCTAGCAACTCATGGAAATCCTCAAGCAATGCAAATCAACGGGCAATGTCACATCAAGAGCTAAATATATTCGTGTGATTCTGCTGTTCTTCAGTGTATTAGGGAGCTATAGCTATCTAGATGTAATTTGACCCAGTCAAGGGAAAAATAAAAACACTGTTTTTTTTTCCTTAAAGCTTGACTGACTAATATTCAAAGGTGTTCAGTTTTGTACAGATGGGTCTCGACTTCTCTAATAATAAGTTTTATGAAGACAATAAGAATACTTCAGATATTAGAAGTGTTGTACCTGCAGACACATATGCCTTTCTGAGACGTGCACAAACACGCTGCTGGGAGCATGCACAATCTCTCTAAAATTCTGTACCGATCAACTACGTGATTTTTTGCTGTACAAAGATACGCTACTTGAAAGTAGCTCAGAAGCGATAAACGTGCCCGTTTAAACATGGCTGTGTTTGTAAATAACTTTTCTAGTTACAGTTACTTGCACAGCAATATTCGCTGCCATCCTTGTTTTGTCTAAGCTTATCTGCCTGTGAGAAACGTGCTTTTCCCTAAAGCTAAACCTCTCTGAGCATCTAACGAACATGTCGAGAACTAAAAGTGTAAGTAGACTTATAAGGTGGGTCGAGTTTGAAGTAACAATGCTGAGTTTTAAGAAGCAATTCTCATCAAATCACACAATACGTTTCAAGAAGGCAGAGTCGCTTTAAAAGGCAATTACTGAAGATTAGCTTGTTGACAGTTTTAAATTACAGCCTGAGTGCTCGCCTGTAGTTATGAAGTCTATCTCTTTTCGGACTCCGCTTCCACCAGTGCTTAAAACAGCTTTTCCACACGCTCCGCGGAGCTGAATGACAACGGATCTGGCTTCCAGCCCTCCCGGGTTCCGAGGGGGAAACTGAGGCACCCTGCGCCCTGCTGGGGGGGGGGGCACGCGGGTCTCGGCAGGACCCCGCGGCGCCGGCCAGCGCCGTGCGCCCAGCTCAGCCGCGGCGTGGGATGCGCGCACCCGCGCAGGGGCCGCCGCGGGGCGCCGGGGCCGGCTCCGTCCGGGCACACGGGCGCTGCCGCAGGCAGAGCCGGCGCGGGCGGAGGTGCCCGCGCCGATGGGGCTGCCCGCAAGGCACCGCACCGCACCGCGCCGCGCCGGGCAGCGCAGGGCCCCGCGGCGGGACCGGGGCCAGGCGGGCCGGGGCAGTACCTGCCATCTGCAGCGGTCTGGCGGGGTGCAGGGGGCTGAGGGGGTCCCCCGCGCCCAGGCTGGCCCTCTCCACCACGTCGTGGTCCGCCCGGCAGAAGAGGCCGTCCTCCCGCAGCGCGAATTCATCGCCGGGGATGAGCTGGCGGCTGCAGGCCACGCAGCGGAAGCACTCGATGTGGTACACCTTGGAGCGGGCGCGCATCACGAAGTCATTCTTGCTGAAGCCGATGCTGCACTTGGCGCACTTGATGCCGTATAACCTGAGCAGGGCCCGGCCCAGAGAGCAGAAGAAGGGAGGGAAGGAGGGAGAGCACGGGAGGGGGAAGGGGAGGGCGAGGGAGGGGGCGGGAGGGGGGGAGAAAGAAAGAAAGGGGAAAAACGAAAGAGAGAGGTTTTCACTCCCACTCATGGGCAGCCCCGTGGCCCCACTTAGACGCGCCACACGCAGCTCACTAGTTAAACAAGCCTTTAAAATACAGAAGCCAGGAGGGGAAGGGAATAAAACGAATGCAGTTACTGCCAGTGCCCAGATCCCCCTGCCGTGAAGGGCAGCGGGGATCCGGACACCCCGGGGAGCAGAGACGGGGAAGGAAGGGAGCGGCGGGAGTGGAAGGAGAAAGAGAGGAGGAGAAACACAAAACCCGAAAGTCCCCTTTTCCTCTCACCCCAGAGCCCAGGTTGCCCAAGGCGAGGGGACATCCCTGCCCTCTCTCTGCCTTCGGCACGGCGGACGGTCCCGACCTAGCCTAGCCCAGAACTGAACCAAACCGCCCGGGTACAATGGGGAAAGGCAAGAGCTGACAGACCATGACATTGCTTTCCCTCACACAGATATGCTAGCCTCGCGAAATGCTGTTGTTTCTGTGCGGAGCGCGCTCAGGACTTGTGCCGCTGCAGGCACGCTCGCGGTCCCGGCCGCTCTCTCCCCAGGGCGCAGCAGAGGTGGCTCTGCTAGGGACCACGACTCTTCCCATCACCCTTTTTCCACTATGTTTTTTTCTATATGCAAATAAAGGCGCGCACACACACACATACACACGTATACATATATGCACACTCACATTTATACTAGTGTAACTCGCCTTCCCCCGCCCCCTTGCTAAAATGCATTTTCAGCGCTTTGGCTTTACCAACCTTCTCATAATTCAACCTTCCAACTCCTTCTCCCTTCCTGCTGCACGCTCCCACCTTGAACCGAGAGCTCAAGCCTTCCGGCACGAATGAAAGGGAAACTTCTCCTTGAAAACTCTACATAGCAAATAAGGGGTTTCTGGGGTTACACGCTGGAGTGTGTGTTGGGATGGGGGGGGGGCGGACAGTTCACCCATCAGTAGAGGAACACCAGAAAATGCTCCAGTTCGCTTTCCTAGAGCTGCACAGCCTCGGCTTCCACCGAATATTCCTCAGCCAACTTCCTTGATATTAAGTGAAATTAACATCATTCCACAAGTAAACGTATATACACACATACAAACACACACACACACGCAGGCAGCCCACACAACCCCCAAAAGCTGCTCTTAAAATTGAACTAATATTCATATACACCGCTCTCCACTTTATTAGTGAAGATACAGTGTGAGATATATACTTGTGGGTACGGATGTTTATTTAGGCGCATATTTAGAGCTTTTGTCTATAGAGCAGCACTCAGCATATGTTCAGACATACCAACTTCCAAATTATAACGTTCTGTGGAAAAAAAAAAAAGACGGCTAAACCGCAAAAGAATAGAGTCATCGCCAAGCCTATGAATTAATAGGTACAAAAATTGGGAGTGGGAATTACCCACGTCTGACAATTATATATTAGGTCAGAGTCTCATTCAAAGTGGACTTGCACATAGTATATCTCTTGCTTTAAATATTGTAGCAAACAAAACTTATTGTGCAGAAACTTTAGAAGTTGTGAGTTTTTTGTTTGAATAACGTGTGCTTAATTCTTGCAAGAGGTAGTTTCTGTCCCAAACTGTTCCTTTCTTTCGAAATTAGTGAAAGGACGACATTTAAGTACCACTCCAAAGTGCACTTAAAAAGTAATGCAAAAAGAGAGTGGGTTGTTTTTCATCATAATAAAGCTTTGGGAATAATCTCACAATATAGCTTAATGGAAAGATCTGCTTGTGAATTGTGCAATGGAGAAGAACAGATTTTCTTTATTTCTAGCCAGAATTACAATGAAATTAGAAAGGTGCTTTAGGTGGGAAATATTTGCTCCTGAAACTTTCTGTAAACAAAGTAGTGCCCACACCTCAATGCAAAGTTCTGGTTTGGCAAACCCAGTAGACGATACTAAAACCGATCACCATGACCCGGGAGTACAAATAATAAACACACTCGAAATTCCTGCTTTGGTTTCTCTATAGTGTCAGGATTGGCAACTCTCACATTTTATCAGTTACCAGATTTTAATGTGAGGAAGGAAGCGGTTCCATTATCTAAATATACCCAATTGTTCGCGAACAGATGATGGGCAATTTGATCTGCTCTGTCTAATTCATCAGTACAGATAAGATAAGAAAGAAAAGGCAGTCAGATATCACCAAAGGGGTTAATATTTAAAAAGATTAAATGTCAGTTATTTTAGAGAAGAAACATTTCGGACCAGGTTTTAACCTTCCCGTAAATGGATCCTTCCTTTTAAAAGGAACTTCGGCTTTGTTTTTGTTTTGTTGTTGTTTTTTATTGGCCTAGTTTATATAGGTATGCTTGCCCATGTATTTATTTTTACACCATACATGCTTGAAGTGCCTTTCCTATGAATGCCATTGTGCCTTTGTAAAACACATAGATGCATTTCTCAGGTTGTGTTTAAAAGCGTTCCGTGGTGCTCATAATATCTACACTAGTGAAAACATTGTTTCATACGATTCCCCACTTTGTTACCGCATACATTGCCAAAATCCTCAGAGAGTCCCAGACAGTCACTAGCTGTTTCTGAATGCGTTTTTATTTATACAGAGAATCGCATTTCAATTTATGCAATTAAAAACTTGACTCCTCGAACTCCCCCCCATCTGTTTACCTGTGGGGCATTCACTTCAAAATATAACAATTGCCCTTTCACCCTCTTCCTCAGTATTTTTCCTCTTCCTACCTCTCTGATTTATAAAGTTAAAAAAAAAAATCTCACCGAATAATTAAACAACATAAATGGCGTACCTGATATAATCTCTTTTACAGTAGGTTTTGCCATCCCTAACAAAGCACGTACAGGTCTCGTCCAAATACTGATTACACTCTGCACACTTCAAACACGCCGCATGCCATTCCAAATCCGGAGAAACCCTCAGAATATACTGATCGTGAATTTGATTGCCGCAACCAACACATAGGGAAATCAGACGTTTTTCTGAAATGAAAATAAATACATGATTGACTAACCGTTTACTCTCCTACAGAGATAAACACACTTTTAGTGTTGTTCCCTTATAGGGCGTACTCTGGGAGTTTTTTTTTTTTTAAAAAAAAAAAAGAGAGAGAGAGAGAGAATATTACACTTTCGGATGGTAATTGAAATGTGCCATCGAAACCTCGCCTCGTTTAGAAAGGAGGCGGAACATATGTTAAAATGTAGATGTGAACAGTCTTCGAGGTGAAGGTCCTCCTTTCGCAAGCCTTGCACGGAATCAAAACTCCAAACTCCCTCGTTGTTTTATTTTTTTATTTTATTGTTTCTTGGCTTGGACTCCTTTCCCTACGAAGAGAGTATCTATACGTTTGATTTCGTTTTCAAGAGGCTCTGATTGAAAACGGTGAACGCGTGGCTGGGTGCGCTTCCCATTCAGCCCTTTGCCATACAAGACGGACTCGAGCCTGCCAGCAAGAACAAGCATCATTACGGTTGTCACTTGCTCTCTTTTGCAAGCCTAATGCTAATTCCCCTAGACGGACTAGGTGCTGGATAGTCAGACAGCCTCACCGCAGTCAAGCACGAAGGGAATTTAAGGCTCCGTGGCTGGTGATCCCATTAAGATCCTGCCGGCTCCCCAAACTTTAAAATGGAGCAGGAGCCCAGGCTATTAACATACGAGGCTACGAGGTTAAAACACAGCAAGCATGCAGGCATGGCAACAAAGGCACCTTCTCTACCATTCAAATGAAGTTCGGCTCTTTAGCAGTTCGCCTGCCTGAGACGATTACAATAGACAGCACATTTATTCCAACAACGGTAAAAATTCCGCCTTACTTTTTGGTGGGTCTCCCATGTCTCCCATATCTGTAAGAGGGTGTAATGTCCACAGTGAAATGGTGTAGGGTTTCGTTTTAAGACCCCAAAGTAGATTTGAGAGCTGTCGCTAAGAAAAAAAAAAAGTAGCAATAATAATAACAACAAAAGAAAAAAAATAGAGACTTGAAATGAAAAAAAAAAGGGAAAAAAAAAAAAGGAGGGGGAGAAAAAGCGCCGCCGCCGCCACCACGACGGAGGCGGGAGACGCTGTCAGGGCGGCGGCAGCAGCGGGGCTCGGCTCGGCTCGGCGGCGGGGCTCGGCGGCGGGGCTCGGGGCTCGGCGGGGCTCGGCGGGGCTCGGCGGGGCTCGGCGCGGCGCGGCTCGGCGGCGGTGCCGGACTCGGCGCTGCTCGCCCGGGCACTCGCCTCGCCCTTATCTCTTACTCAAACTTCTCTGCTCCAACTCAGCCCGCTCGCCATTGGCCTGACGTCAGGCGCGGGGACGTCACGCCCGCGCGGCGCCCATTGGCTGCGGGCGGCGCGGCGCAGCTGTTCTCATTATCATATTTCAGCGTCTCGCGCCCCGGCGGCCCCGGCTCGGGCTCGCGGAGGCAACTTTTTTTTTTTCGCTCCTCATTTGTATTTCCCTTTATACTTTCTTCTTGTCGCTCTTCCTTCATTTCTCCTGCTTATCTCCTGTCACACCTTTCATTTTTCCCTCCCTCGGCCCCATTTGCGCTCCTCCACCCCTTCCCCCTCTCTGGGTCTGCCATGCCATATTTACAATTTCCATGTTTTGGGGAGCGGAAGGGGGGGCTAATCCAGCTATTTCCTTTCCTAGCATTTATCTTTCCTAGGCGGGAGGAATTGCTCCGGTTTGATTAGGCGAAGCTACCCGGAGCAGGCAGGACAAACTGGCTGTGTATAGCTCCGGCTACAAGATGTGATTGTTTATGTTTTCCTGCAGTCTCCTTCTATCTTAAAACTGAGGATAAAAGCTTCATGTATTTCTGTTAAACACGAGACCGAAGAAGGTACAAACATTTACCTTAAATTGTCTCTCAGCAGTCCCTCCGTTCTATTAATGTATTTTCCAACGCCTTTTAGATCCTTTTCTTTTTTTCTCTATTTCTTTTCTTCTTTTTTCTTTTCTTTCTTTTTTTAATTTTAAGTAGAAATGTGTCCTACGTTTAGAAATTTTCGTAGACTGACCAGTAATGGAGATTGGTGCACAGAAAAGTGAAGAACTTCTGGCTCTCCCCGAGGAGAATCCTTGATTTCCTATGAAGGAAGGAGAGAGGAGCCGCGAAGTCCGCAGCTTCCGCGGCTCCGTGCGCTGCTCCCGGAGGCGCGCACGGAGCCCAGCGCCGAGCACCGCGGCCCGGGCGCGAGGCGGTGCGCAGCCCGCACCCCGCTGCGCGCCCCGCTGCGCACCGGCGCGCGCCCCCCGCAGCCCGCCGCGCCGCGCACCGGCCTCTGCGGGGCTGCTGGCTCCAGCAGCCGGTTATCTGAAAGCTGCCCAAACCGGCCAAAATCAACTTTTCCGTGGGCATGGATTCCTTTGTGTATCGCCCCGCCAACACCACCACGAAGGGCAGCCTGCGATTAGGCTACACGGTGAATTTCTCTTAACCTGTGTGCGAGGACGTACCCGCTCCTGACCGAGTCCACCACAAACCCTTCCGACGCCTCCTCTCCATCTTAAATGTCTCTTTCGAGTTTGTTTAGATCCTATTTTTGTGTTCAGTTACCGCCATCATCAACGTATACATAGGTGCCCTCCAATTAGTACTCAAGAACAAAAAATATTTTTTCAAAGACCTATTTTTTTAAGAGCAATCGACGAGCCTAGATTTTTGCTGAAAGAAAGTCAAAGTCGTATTTACGCCCACAGCGAAATCTTGTTGCAATGAAACAGCCAAGAAAGTTCTGAAACTCGTATTTGTTGATGAGACAGCTACCAAACAGGAGGTCTCTTTAGAGTCCTAACTTAGTTTGCACGATGTTTTCCTTTGCAATGCTCAGAAAGCAAATCACCCTCCGTTTATTTCAAATAAGAAGTGGCACCCAGCATTGCCACTTGTAGAGATAACTAAGCTGTCTTGAAATGATCTCAAGATAGTGTCAGGAGGTAAAGATATTGTTGTAAACACATACGGTTGCTTTACATATGCTACGTTTAAATAAACAGTGGCAAATGCAACTTTATTAGTTGTTCACTTGTACTTCGGGGAGACCAACAATGTGTATATAGTGGTGTACATAAGATGTTTTTCTACACACACACACACACACACACACATATATATATGTAGCTTATTTTGCTGTGTTTTAGCTGAACAAACCAAGAAGTAATTATCAAGAATTACAGCTGATGCTGGCAATTCCAGACAGCCTGACACGTGGTTGGGGCAAACCTTTAGTAATGGGCAATTTCACTTTAATCGACTCGAGCTCTGCCGTCTCCTCTGCTCAGCGAGCACGGGCAGGGCGAGCACTGCCGAGCCCCAGCAGTCCCGCACCGGCGGCCGCCCCCCGGGCTGGCCCAGCCACCTCCCCGGCGGCCGTCGGTGCGCGCTTAGTCTCACGCGGAAAGGTATTTTCGGTACTTGAAATTAGCGGGTGCCAAAAGCGACCGTGGCGGGGATTTGGGGCCACCCGCAAGCGCTACAGCCGCAGCGCGGGGACTTCAGCTTTCTCGGCATCGTTTCGCCCCTACCGGACCGGCGTCTTCCGCTGCGCGTGGCAGGGCTGCGCGGTGCGCCCCCCCCTCCCCCCCCTCCGCAACCCGCGGCGCAGCCTTGCGCGGCGCAGCGCAGCGCAGCGGCGCCCCGCGCAGGACCGCGGCGCGGGGCGCACCCGGCGGGCGCAGCGGCGACCTCTGCTGGCCACGGGCGGCGGCCGCGGCTGCGCCGGGGTAGGCGCCTTCCTGACCTTTTGTGCCTTTCTGCGCGATATTCTGCAAAAATAGTCCCCGCTGAACGTGGCGTGCTGAGAAGCGCCCCCCATGGCCCCCAGGGTGACCTCGGCGCGCTGAGAATTGGCAAAAAAAACCGAATGTAGGTAATTTAAAAGAGTCTAATCTCAGTGATCGAGAAAAGAATCTTTGGATTTTTGGAGAGTCTTCAATATGGAAGGTGCTTTTCTGTACTCCGTCCTGAGCGTTCTTCCCCATAGACGTTTATACTTAATTTTAAAATGTGGCCTGATTAAAATATATATAGTTTATTTTGCCCCTCCCAGCTGTGAAATAATGCATCTTATTTCCCAGTGATACACCTTTGTTTGAAAATAACTCAGTCTGTTTTTAATTCTATTAACCCCCACCTCCTGACTGTTCTTTTGTTCTTTTTTTTTTTTTTTTTTTTTTTTAACCTACTACTTCTGGGAGAGGTGATTGCATTTTAAGTTTGATCTTTGTAAATGATGTGCAATAAGCGAGAAACCTGTCTCCGCCCCAACAAACCAGGATTGGGAAGAAAAGGAGGGCTTTGATCAAGGTTTTTCTCCCTCCTGTGCTACTGATTTGCTTACTGTGTATTCGATTCGCGTTCCCAGGAAGGCAAAGCTCTATATTTAGCCAGCATCAGAATCGGGTTTAAGGGAGTGGAATAATGAGCGGAACTGCCAGTTTCAATGAATAAGGTATTTAGAGAAAAACCCTGCCGAAGGATTTCTCTTTTATGATATCAATATACACGTGAATGGGAAGACATAAAACGGGATTTGTACGTATTTGAGACACTTCCGAAAGTATATGTTAATTCTATCTTTTCCTTGCCTTTTTTCTCCCCTTTTCTTCTTTATTTACTTTTGAGAAGGGGACTGGGGGAGTCTGCTAAAAGTCGGTGTTTCTACACAGCAATCAATAGCTTTCACCACGTTCAGGGGCTCAAATGAGATTATATGCATTGGAGGAAAAAAAAAAAAAAAACACTAAACCAAACCCCAAACCGACAGCGGCGATTAACCCTTTCCATCCCGCAAACAACAGTTATCAATTTTGCCCTGAGTTTGCTTAGTGATAAAAGCTACGAGGGCTCGAGAGGTGAAAGAAGAAAAAGAGAAAAATAATGATGATAATAATAATAATAAAAACACTGCGTTGGGAAATAAATAAAAAGGTAGTGCTTGTTTCGGAAGGGAGACAGCCTCACGGGTTGGGCTGGACGCCTTTGCCGAGGGCTGCTTAAGTGCCCGAGCCGCGCTGCGGCGGCGGAGTCCCACGCGCGAGCGGGGCCGTGGGAGCCCTCTCCCGGCTCGTGGGGCTGGGAGGGGAGTTCCCAAGCTCCAGCCCGCCCGGGGCACGGCCGGTAAATGCCCCAGGGGCTCAGACCTTCCAACTTGGCATGGAGGGACAGCAAAATCCCTGCGCACAGGGCTACTCCGACTCCGGTTGTGTGTGGGGGGGTACTTTTTTCCCATTACATCGTGATGGCTCGGTGTGGCCTTGCCCCCTGGGCAAGCGAAAAGGCTGCTTCGGGCAGCTTCCATTTAGAACTTTTCTTGAGGGTGCTTTGGGCCAGAAAGCTGTCTTTCAAAAATATTCTGGATTTAGACCCCCAAGACACAAACTTCCTCTTACTGCCCGGCGAGAAAGTCAAAGCTGTGCCAGTGCAATGTGCAGAGAGGGGAAAGGGGTTTTAGGTAAGGTTGAAACTGGAAGCAGTGCAGGGGGAAATCAATCATGAAATGTATTAGCTGCTCGGGAGTGTAGGCTTTGATTCATCTAGAGGTGTGCGATCTTTAATCTTCAAGTCTCAGCTACTGAATGTGAGGGAGAATTGTATCATAACAGCACTAAATCTATCAAAACACAAGAAAACCTGTCAGTGAGTTTCTGCGCGTCCAGGAAGCCTTCATGACTTGATCATACTATTCGACTTATTAAATCATATTACCGCTTAAAAAAATGCCATCCCTTTCCCGCCCGGAGTCCTATCTGAGAGCACTAAATCTATCATAGGACTGGCCAGCTACACCGGCCCCGCTTTAATCCAGGCAGAAATGGGCAAACTGTAACGGGCAATACAGAGAGGAAAATAAGGTCTTTGGCAGTTAGGGAAAAATACATGCGCAAAGATTTGGGAGGAAAATCACGAAAGTTACGAAGAAGGCGGCAGAGCCCGGGTCGGGAGCGAGCGGTCGGGGATGAGACCCTGCTGGAGAGCCCGGTTTCGCTTCAGCCTGGACTCAGGCTCTGCAGATGCAGCCAAACTCCGAGGGCGAGCCGGATCAGGGATATTTATTGCTTTAAACTTTCCCCTTTGTTATCTTCCCCATGTCAGGAAGTGTACGAGGAAAGGAAATACAGCGCGCATGTTGTCTTCGGGGTGAGCAAAATTCCCTGGGTGGTTTTCAGGGAGTTTAAGGCCCCGCGTTCAGTCCTCGCCCTAGCTGGGGTCCTGCGGGGCGGGATCGGGCCCTTCCGCGCTGTCCCCCGCCGCCCGAGGGGGCCGGAGGCGGCAGCGAGCCGCCCCCGCCCGCGCCGCGCCGCGCTGGCCCGGCCCGGCCCGGCCCGGGGCTCCCGCTGCGGGCGCGGGGGGCACCGCGCACCAAGAGGCTCACCCAGGGGAAAGCTCGTCTCCCGCCAGCTTTCCTTACGGGGCCCCCACGTAAACACGCCCGCTCGCGTTGGCGACGTGGCTCGCCCGAAGAGCCCCCAAGCAGCGTCCCGCCTGAGCGCGGGTGGCTTCCTCCAGGCCCGGGGGGCGGCGGGGGGCGAGGGGGGGAGCAGCAACCCCTGGGCCCGGAGCGTGGCTCGAGGGGAACAGTAACAGCAGTAGTAACAGTAATCGCGGCAGGAGCAGCAGCAGCCGCCGCCGAGGCGGCGTGGGGGCCGCTGCTGCCGGGGGGCTCGGAAAGCGGCTCACGAAGCTGGCGGGGAGGGAGGCGGCCGCCGCTGCCGCCCCCTCGCCGGCGCCCGCGGAGTCCCGAGGTGGCTTCGCGAGCTGGGCCGCGAGTGGCTGCGCCGCGGGGCGGCCCCGGGCCCACGCGAGGATCCCGGGCGGAGCGGAGAGCTCCAAAGCCGCTCCCCGCCGGCGGCCCCAGCCGCCGCGCAAAGGGCCCTTCCCGGCTGAGCGGCGGCGCCTTCCCTGCGCGGCAATCCGGCGATCACCACTGCCACCGGCACCCCCGCCGCGGGCAACAGCGGCGTGGCTAACGTGCGCGGACCCCGCCGCGCCGCCGCGCGCGAAGCTCCGCTGCCTCTTCCCTCCGGGAAGTCTCGCTCTCCTCCGCCATGTGTTGCCGGCCTTCTGCAGCATGGTTCCAAGCGGTGGAAAGAAAAAAAAAATCCAACAGCAACAGCAACAAAGGGGAAACGACACGAAACAAATAAAAGGATAGAGAAACAAGAAGAAACCAAGTTTGAGTACTGGTAGTGGATTACTTATCTGATGGGTAGTGATCTGCTCTAGACCTTACAGAGGACGTTCACCCGCCTTTGGTCATTATGAGGTATATTTATTGCTTCCACCAAAAGCACAATAAAATTCACAGTAGTAACCTGCCAAAAATGTATTCGTTTTTCAATATATATGCATTTTATCCTAAAAACAAATACAGAGTTATCTGCAAGCAGGTTAGATGGGTCAAGTTAATTAGCTGAATGCAATAGGTGTGTGTGTAAACACAAAATGATACCCCTGCAAATTAGCAACCATTGACTTAGATCTTGAAAATAAATCTTGCAACATTGGTGACCAAAAAAAGCAGTAGAGAGACCTAAAAATCAGGTGAAGTTTGAACATGGAACAGTTAGAATTTGTTCATCTCAATATACATAAACATGGCAAATTCAGTGTGTGGATATATATACTCCTGCAGATCTAGCAATACATACAGTTTATTATACTTGTTCTGAGGACAGGTTGCCTCACTACAGCAGGAAAAAAAATCAACCCATAACAACATTTGCATAATGCCAGCCCTGCAAGTTTCAAAATTGCAGACACAAACTTGTTAAGGTGGCTACGTACAAAACAGAAGAATTCTGAGTGAAAGCAATGCAATCAGTATGTTAGAGCGATGAATTAAAGGTGGACCATGACCCCTCATACAATCATTTTTCATGTATGAAAGCAAGCAAAAAATAAATAAATAAAGGGAGTTTTATGTACTGTCCACTGTTCAGTGATCTCTGTTTTGAACAGGAGCAAATAAAACCCATCAATATAAATCATAAATCATACATTAAGGAGAAGCACAAACCACATACTTACAGCTTAGCATTTTGCCCACTAGTGGGACACTTGCCATCCATTACTTATGAAGATGAAAGGTATATCATGCAATACAGTGGTATTAGGTGGTATATGCGTATAGATAGAAAGAGAATCAGAGTAGTAATGCAATAGCCATTGCTATTGGTGATGCATGCCACCAATGCATATGTTACACATTTGTAACGTTAATCTGGAGGTTATAATCATTATTAAAGCTACTTGTGGTTTCCTTTATATTACTCAGAATTCTGCATTCAACCCCAGCTCATGAAAATAAATGTATCATGAGTAAGTGTAGCAAGATTTTGAGCTGTCACTGTTTCTTCTGTTTCTCTCTGCCATATACTCTTCTGCCTGTATAGCTATTTGCATCTACATATTGTGACTTTTCCAACTCTGTTGCATGCAGCTTCTCTTTTACTGAATAAACAGCCATGTACAGGGTGAACTCAGCATCAGAAGACCCTGCAAATATCATGTATATTTTTAACACTTTCACTGCCAAATATGTTTTGTACATCAGGAATATTTAGACAGTATCATCTTCCTATCTGTACATATAATGTATCAGAACTGCAGACCTGGGCAAATTTGGTATTTCTACCCTTTGGAAACATTTTTCCATTTTTTTGTAGATCATCTGCCATGCATTTGTTCACCTGATTTCATGAAAAGTTGAAGAGAAAAGAAAATCTATTTGAAGGAGGCAGGTTAGTAAATATGTTCTAGCCCCTGGACCATACTTGATGACATGTTCTCTGGGCAACAGTGTGAGTGCAATCAGTAAAGAGATCGTGTCTTTCCTGCTGTTGTCAAGAGTGCCAAAACTGAATGGGGGCCCTGGGAAGAGTCTAGACATGATCTGAAGACCATTTGAGTCTGTGACAGTCTGTGTAAGAAATGGCTGTGCAAGGAGTGAATACAGCACAGAGGATGAGGGTTACAAGAAAGACAAGCAAAGGGTAAAAGAGAGGGCAGAAGTTGCAAAGATGCAAAAATGTGTGGAGGAATAAGTAGAACCACAGAGGGGAAGAGGTGAGATAAGTGTTTACAAGACTGAACACAGTGTCATAGAGAATTGAGAAAATGAGCAAGAAGGAAAGAAATAGATGGTGAAAAGAAAGAGCAAGGCAGAATGAGGAATGAAGAGAGGTAAGGTGGGGATGGAGCATGGAAATAAGGAAAAGAGAGATGAAGGATATGGGAGAGAATGTTTGCATTTTGTGTTTGACACTGAGGCTGTGACAAATCAGATGCTGCCAGTAATGACAATCTGACATTACAGAGCAAAAGTTCTCCAATCTCTCCCTCTCACAAAAATATTTTCTTGTTTGGGTTACAATCAGCCTTAATGTATTGGACAAAATATGAGTATGTTTATACTCATTGTAATTGTTTAATTACTTGCCATTTTTGGATTTGCATAGCATTTTTTCCTAAAATCTGAATTATTTTCTGTTTTTGTTTGTTTGGTTGGTTGGTTTTGGTTTTAGTAAAGCATTGCTGTTTCAGAACAAAGTAAAAAACTTCCAAACTCTTCACTCCCCCCCCCCCCCCCCGCCAAATCCCTTCTCTGTCTTTAACTCCTGTAGGTCAAAGAGAACCCCTGCTCTGCACATGTGCAGAAACTGGCAGGCCTATAAAAACCTGATGTGAGTCAGCAATGCCCCATAAAAGGTCAACTACAGCTGAATCAAGCTACTTTTAAAAGGCATCTACCACAGAGAAGAAATATGAGACAGACAGGAACAGTATAGAAAGGGATAGGTATTAATCAGCACAAAAGACAGAAGGCAAGGAACAGAAAATTCTGCCAGGCCTTAATACTAATATGTTCAACAGTGCCCTTATACCCCACACAGGCTGACTGACTAAGGTCAGGTTGATCTTAGCCATGCAAAAGGAAGCAGCTGTCAACTGTGGCACATGGCAGATGGAGAACTCTTATCAGATTTTTTAAAACCTGAAATTACTTTTTTTTTTAATTTAGAAATTGATTTGCTGTGTGACATTAGAAACCCTAATACTGGCACCACATGTTGCAATGAACCATCTTCCACCTCTGTGTGACAAGATAAGAATGTTTTTATGATGTGTGTACATTTTGCCATACTTGGATTTAAAGATAATTGGGGTCAGCCTTATTTATTTTAAGCCTCCTGTCTCTTTATTTAGACTGCACTATAAATATTATTCTATTGATACTGAAGGTATTGGGTTTGATAACATTTGCTTATGTGTTGGGAAAGAAAAAAACAGCTTCATTATATCAATTATGACAGAAGGTCAGAACGGATGATCAGAATAGTCTTTCCTAGCCCTCAAGCCTTGGTTAGATGTTTGGCAGTGCCTCTTGGTAGAGCTTCCCTGACATCAACAGTTATAGCACCCGTGACTCATCGGCCTAGCAAATGACTAACATTTCAAGACAAAAAAGAATGCTGGCTGCATGAAACACTTGTCTAGAAACATCAATGAAAAAATATGTAAGAATATACTTTGCAACAATAGTAAATTTATTGGCTTTAATGGTAATACTATGTTCATCTATTGATTTCGCAAGGTGTCCAAGATGCAACACAGTCATTACCTTAAAGATTCAGTCCTTAATAATAGGATGAGAATTGAGGATATCTGTGACAGGGGCGATCTGCAGGACTCGGACAGAAGTTTTAGTCAAGTAATATGATGAGGGAGGCAATAATCGTTATGCCTGTTCTAGAGATAATCTGTCTTTCATGTGAAAAAGGGCCAAATTCTGTTGTCAATATAGTCAGTGTGAGGCTTGTGATTGATTTAAAATGCAAGAATCTCATATTTTTCCCAGCCTTAAGAATCCAAGTAATGCTGCCTCTGCATCTTTATATTCTGGAAAACAAACATGCATGTTACAAAGCTTTTTACACATGCAACATTATTCTGGGACATCAGCTTTAATACTTAAGCAGACATAAACCCCAAAATTTTTACATATGTTTTCAGCTGTGCTCCAACAACATCTGCAAATCTTGCAGATGCTCCTGCTTACTAACAAGCAGTTATTAAACGAAAAAGAAATCCCCAAACTTTGGTAGGTATTTTCTCTCATATGTGTTTTACAGTATACATAACTGACCCTTGACTCTAAGATTTTTTATTATTCAAATGGACTCTTTATGGACTTAAGAGCTCCATTCATAAAGTGGTTAAGCATGTGCCTATCTTTAAGGACTGTAGTCAGTCCACTGCCATAAATCTCGTCATACACAGGTTTAAAGGTAGACACATAAAGCGTGTGGCTCCCTGGACCTCTGCCATCTTTATTTGTTTTACAAGATTTCTTATGTACTGTTATGACCACGAAGTACCAATCTGAGTGATATTGGGTGAAATCCTGCCTTTGCTTGTAACAACTCTGTTGGAAGAGGAAGAAGGGACAGTGGTAGAGTGGGGGAGATGAGAGTCATCCCACTGCTCTTTTGAAAAGAATTAATATGAATTTCAGTGAAAACTAACTGCAGCTGGTAGCATATATTGGAGTGATTAATATAACCCCCAATTCCCAAGGTGTTTCTTAATTTACTTTGGTGGTGTATGTATTCCTATCTCCCAACTGTTCTCCTAAGCACATTTCTGCCCAGGGGGAGCAGTATTTTACCCTTTATTCTAAGCACCTCTAGCTTTGATTGATGAATAGCACTTATTCTGAGAACTGTTCTCCAGGGTTTATCACTAAGTGTCTTCTATTCTCCATGACAAAGTCCCTTTTGACCATCTACCTTCTTAGCACAATAAGGGCAAGTACCTTTATAATCCTAACATAAAATGGTTCCATCCTGGCATAACTTCACCAGTTTCCTAGACGTCCCTTCTGATTTAGGTTGGTGGATACAAGAGAAAAAACAAACTTTATGTACCTTAAATAGTGAATCCACGAGAACAAACTATACAAGGGCTTTCTGAATGTCACCATCTTGAATTGTGCACATCTTTCCTTCTTCTGGAAAAAGTATTTTGGTATATACAATTCTGTTGCATCTAAACTAATTTGGCATCTAGAGTGTTAGGTGAACGGCAGAGCTCAAAGAGAACATGAGCTTTGAACTTGGGAAGTGCTGCTCTTAGTTTTAGAGGAGTAATAGATCAACAGTTGCGTGGTTTCTATCAAAAGTCAAGTAGATCTTGTGAAAAGTTCTTGCAACTTGCTTCTATTTTATGAATATGGTTCAGCTTCATTTCCTATAATTTTTTTCTTCTTATGAGTTACTCATATTCAATATAGTTTAATGGTGAAAAAAATGCATGATACAAACACAACTCAGATTAATGAAATTATTTAAACTAGTCTAGAACTGTAGAAACATGCATTTTGGACCTTAAAATAACAAACCTTTACTTAAGTGATCAATGACATTGATGTCAATTAAACTGCAGGTATGCGTGGTTTTATTCACATAAATCAGGACCTCTATTGAAAAAGGTTCAGTACAGATCTCTGTGGTAGCACCCTTACTCAAAGGCACAATTTTGTTCAAATCAGTGCAACTTTTGTGTGAGGAAGTGCTTGCATGGTTAAACTTTATTTTTTTCTGTCTAATAAGTACATTACAGATGACAATTTTTTTTCCAGAAAGTAACTACATCAAGCACATCACAGCCATTAGAATTCCTTTCATCAGTAGCTGGAAATATGTCTCTAATCTATGTCCGGCTACAGAAACAAAATTTATACAAGCTTCATAAAATTGTACCTAAGACAAACTGAAATTTATTCAAACCAATTAACAAAAGTGGTTTTATAGAAAAGAAAATGAGCACTGCAAATTACTTATAGACAGTCAAAATACTGTTGGAAGTAGAATTGTTAGGCTTAAACATATTTTAAAAAGTGAAGTATAATTTTATGAATCTTTTAATGTCTTCCTATTCAAGTTCTGATAGCATAGAAACAAGATTGAAATAAAATGAGGAAGGGGCAAGAAATGAAGTTGAATTAGGTGGAGTAACACATAAACTATAGTATCTTTTGCTTTTAGTAGAAGGAATATTTTGTGGCTAATTAATGGAGGTAGAATGATACGTAACTGGGATTCAAAATTTAGATTCACTGTATTAATATAATCCTAAACAGAGAGTATGGTTAATTTGCACTTTACTTCATTTTTTCAGGTTTACTCTGTCCTTTAAAAAAAATATTCAATCAGATATACAATTAATCTGCCAGGATCAACAAGATCTTTAGAAATTTCAACATAGAATGAGCATGCTTTTCTATGTACTGTAAATATTTATCTTTTGTGATAATCCCACTACTCCATACTATCTTTAAGAAAGTTTTTAGATCACCAAATAAACATCTTGATGTAATTTTATTCAGAAACTAATAGGAACAAAATGGCTGTAGCGCTTGTGAATAGAACACATATAATCTGTATAAATCTACCAACTCACTATACTACCATTTCAGTATCCTGTATGCAACCATCAATAAATTATGATTTTTTAGCTAGATCTTTAACTGATTAATTGCAGGCTTTCACAAAGAAGCTTTCTTTCTTTTTTTTTTAATTTCTTTCTAAAATATCAGTAATAGAGCTCTTACATTCACAGACAAAAGAGTGTGCTGGTATAACATTCAGGCTGTGAAAGTATCTTAAAACCATGGCAAGCTTTTGTTGGGTATGAAATGCAGAATGTTTATGACAATAGGGACCTTGTTTCACTTAGGTAATGCAGGGATACACAGATAAACTCTGAAACAAAAAAAAACCTGATTGTTACGACTATTATTTTTCCTGTTATCAACTCTATTAGTTATGGAAGGGAGAAATATCCTCAGTACCTGCCACTTAGCTATGGCAAAAAACACTACAGAGGACGTGTCACGGAGCAGCATTTTGGGGGACCTGCTTCTATAAACACTGAATACCAGGAACAGTCCCACAACTTAGCTTAAAATTACTATTGATTCATTGCCATTGATTATGTTGCAGAGCTGAACTGAACCCTGACGTAAATGTGCTGGAGGTCATTGTCTTGGTGAAGTCATGCCTGAATATGGACTACAGATGACCTATAACTTACTGAAATACATATTTTTGTATCAATTTAAACACAGATATAAAAAAGACTTCGAAAAACCTTAAGAGCTGGCAGATATTGTCTTATGCAGAGGCTAATTTTGAGACACTTACTTATTTAAAAAGTTTAGTATATGTAACATGCAGTAGTTGGTCTTTTGGACACATACAGCTCTGTCTTCCCCTGTGAAGTCTCTATTTAGTGCACCCACAGGGAGTGGTATATGACTTTGAGTCCTCCTTTCAGGTTCTTACATCCTGGGGTCCTAAAGGTGAGGTGAGATTGGGTGGCCTTTTTTACAGGGCTGTTGTGTCATATGTGCTGCACTGGAGTACAGCAGTGACTTGGCCACAGAGTGCCTCTTTGGCATGTCCTAGAGCCAGCTTTCACTCAGTTTTATATGCATCTGGCTGATTAAAATACTTAATGACTTCTGTGCCTCACTAACTGGAACAGGGCCAGAGCAGGCTTCAGGATATGGCTCAGCACATCCGTGATGGATACAGAAAGGTACAAAGGTAGTATCAGTTATACCTTCTTTAAAAGCTAAGGTTTTGGTTGTCTTAAACACCTCTGAAGACACTATTATCATTAGAGTCCCCAGTGGGAATCAGGATGCAATGTGTTAGCCACCATATAAATGTAATACTCGAAAGCAATTTCTGATGCAAAGCTTTTACAATCTACAATAATGGCAAAATGAAGGAGGGGAAACAAAAATGGCACAAGAGGTGTTTTTGAAGATCAAAGTCAGACATGAAAAGAATACAGACTGAAATGCAGGTTTTCCTGAGTTCCATGTTATTGAATAGCTCTATGGGCTGCATGCTGAGTATGTATGATCACATAAAACCAGTGAGGGCTAGATTCAAAAAACTGATGTAGTTGCAGCAGTGCTACTTGTTGCCCTCCCTAAGTCTTTGACATTTTTGCTAGGAAAATCTGGAACCCTAGGTCAGGTATATCAGCTTGTAAGGAGTAGAATGAGCTACATGCTCCCAAATGATGTCCCCCACAATCAGATTTCCCTGCAGTCAACATGCTCATCAAGGAAATGCTTAGAACTTATGAGCAGGAACACTTGAAAACTATAAGGTCTTCAATCCTTTTCCTGTTTATAGCTTGGGCTACTTAGCCATGGCTGCAGGAAAGCACTTCAGTCTAGTTGGGATCAATAACTCAGCGTCCTCACAGGCCTTTTCTGAAAAAGATAGAGTAGAGAATCCTATTAAAAAACAAACAAACAAACAAAACCAACAAAGCGAAAAAACAAAGCAAATCCACAACACTGCAGAAAGGAAAGTGCTACTGTCAGGCACCTGTTACACGGAGATTATAGGACTAAGCACAGAGGAACCTGAGTATATTCTCAGGAAGCTGATGCCTTCCTTGCCCCATAAAAGCACTCTAATCACCTAGCTATTCCCCTGGAGGGAGTGAGGAATAGGGAAATAGGCAGACACCTTCCAGCCATTCTGCTGAAGATTCACTTCTATGAAGAATGGATGTACCAAACTAGGAAGTAAAAACAAGAAGAAACATGATTCTGAAGCCTGGGGCTGGTACTGACCTGGATGAAGAAAAATCCAAACCTCATCTCTGCTTCAAGGCTTGTGAATTTATTTCATTCAGTGAATATGTCATATAGTGGGTAGACAAGGAGCTAGAAACAAGATCTTCTTTGCTCTTTAACCAGTAGATTAAAGAATCATATTCTTCTGGTTCTCCTCTTTGGGCTCAATAAATCTTAAATTATTTTCTGCTCTTTGAAAAAGCTTGCTTAAATATCAGAAACATTACATCCACTCTAGCACAGCTTTGTGTCCATTCAGAGCGAGCTCAGGTGACACCATATGGAACTGGGGTGGAGATACTCCAAAACCTTGTCTATGCACTTTTATGCACTCAGTTAAGTATTTGTAAAAATGCCATATACACACTCCCAATAATGCATCACTAAGAACAAAGGGTTAAAAGAATACTTCAAAACATAAAGTTTCCTATTATTTGTTCATTTGAGCTATTTACTGTCAGCTATTTCTGAGAAATAATTGTTTCAGTGACGCATGCTGTTTCTTGTTGTTTTTAAACTGAGAGAACACAAATGCATAATGAACAACTGACAACAAAGTACTTTCAATGTGAATTTTGAAACAAATAAGTATCTATGCTATGAGTATAAACACTTTTTCGTGAGTATCTGGTTTACATTAACTAATACTAGGAAACCGTAATATAATGAATAGACGGGGGAAATCCCATGACTGCATCTCTTTTCATTCCTCATCAAGTCCTAAAATCCATTAAAGGTGTTGATAGTGGATAGTGCTAGTATTACCCCACAGCTCTTCTGTGCTGATGAAGGGTTGCTAATGAGCCTGTTTTGTAAGAAAGATCATTATTTCCCATCCTTCTCTTTCTTCATGAAAAGTATCTACTTCCTTCCTCCTAATCTTTCTCTGCCATCCACACACCTATTCTGGTCTGCTCACCTCTCTCTTCTTCATGTGATCTTCTGTCATCTCCTCTTTGTTCTTTTTCTATTTCTCTACTCTCTGCAATCTTCCACAGTCTCTTCAGAGCATTTCCAAATCTCATTCTGCTTTCTGTCCTTTTCTCTCTGTCTGCAACATAGACATTTTGTGAACATTTTACTTGTACTTCATAGTCAATAATCCAAACATTACACTTAAGAAGACAAGTATTGTCTTCCCCAACGTATAGGTATGAAAATATGGACTGAGCAGTTAAATTCAGATACAGAAGACTGGGAGAGAATTGCTAGAAAGGAGTGGTAAAAGACTACAGAGCTGCCACGTTTGCTCTCAGCCTGCACTTCTCTCAGGATGAAACTCTCCCCTTTACATCAGAGTAAGGGAAAGGTGTTGCTCAGTTGCATGCTGGTAAATGAGAAAGAAAACCTTAACATCATTAGTGGCTTCCCAGACATCTCAGTTCCATTAGAAACACCAATTAGTCTGGTGTTCTGCTCCTCAGCTCTTCATTTTGTTTCTCTCAGCTTCCTCTTTCCCCTCGGATAATGGAAGAACTGTTAGGGTTTCACAGTCTGACAAAGACCAGTCTTGTAACTCATGAATTTCAGAAAAAAAGAAAAAAAAAAATGTGACAATTTTAATTGGACTATCAGTCTACACTGATTTGCACTGGTTCACATTTTCAAGGATATCTCTATATAAAAAAAGAGCCCTCCTACTTGTCATGAGTACTAAGATTATCTTTGACATTTAGAGCATTTCAAAAATAACATTGGCCTTGTAGGTCATCAGAGCCACCTAGGACCTGATTCTGTTAGTGCTTTTATATACAGTTAACAGTTGCTAGGATTGAATATATTATGAGCAGGGACTACAAGTAGATTCACACCTACCAAGTGTTACATGAGGAAAAATTATCTGAAGCTAAGCAGTATTTCTATCTGCATTGCTTTGTTATTCACTCACCTGAACAGAGGATCCAGCACCACAGATTGTGTGGCCTTGAAATCCATGACACTATTTGCCTAGTAAGCATTCACATTGCCCACTGTACATCAAAGACTATTTCTACTATTTCTTTAGCAGACACACACAAAAGCAAGCATAGTTTTAGGAGGTCTCTCAAGTTGAACTTTTTGCTGCCAGTCATGAGTCTGGGGTATTTTGTACCAGGCCTGGTGTGTTTCACACTGGTCTTCTGGATTCAAAAAGATCTTTTTTTTTTTTTTTTTTTTTTTTTTTTCTCCTAGAAGTGTGCAGTGCAAGCTGCACAAATGTTTTTCATCTCACTAAGACAATGTATTTTTTTTGGAGATAAGTTTGTCCGGTACTAACCTGGTGAAGATGTTCCTGCACGTGAAGTGAATGCATCTAGGAGGCTCTGCATTATTTTTCCCCTTCTTTAGGGGCCATATGATCACCCTGAATTTCAGAGCTAGCAAAGCGCAGAAATTTCTGGATTATAAGATAGCAGAGATTTGCAATTGCTTGTATTTGTTTAAGGGGTAATTGCAATTGTTCTGATATGGGCCTTGTACAGTTACTCTTTCCTCTATGACTTTCACTGGATGACTTCAGGGCTTCCTTTCTGAAATAGCTTGTAGGTCCACTAACAGTATATGAGTAGTTTGGAGCACAATATCTCATCTAGTTAGCATTGCTATCCATAAGGAGTACATTACTCCTGTTCCCACAGATTTCCAGTTTGCTTGCAGGTCAATTCATGGTGCTAATCTTGATCTATAAATCCCAACATGATTTGAGTCTATTGTACCTCCAAAACACTGTGATTTCAACAGCTCTGAGTTTGTTAGCTCTCTTCCCGCTTCGTGTGGCACAGCTCTTATCTTTCGGTGTGTGGTATGACTCTCAATTATCTTAGCCCATGGTACAGCTCTCCCCAAAACAATTCCACACCATAAGGCACTACGAAGTCTCTTTCCTGCTGTTCCAAAGTCTGTATTACAGGGGTCTGTCTCATGAACTGACTCTCTTCTGTTTCCACAAGTTTTAACTCCCTTCCTTAAGGGGCGTGTTTGTATATGAAAATTGGAGTCTACTTAAAAGCCTCTCTCTTGCCTCTCTCATGTTACAATGAGCAGCTGGTAATAGGAGAGACAATAATTACATCCAAGAGAACCCAAGTAAACTCTTCGTTCTGATGCTCAAGGTGACAAAAGCAATTTCTGTAACAGCGTGAACCCCCTCAGGCACATTTGGAGATGCCTCACAAATCTGAAGTTGTAAGCTTTGAGGCTAATTCTAGATCTGTACATTTAATGTAGAATTCACTGTACCAGGCTTATTCTCTAATTCCAGAAATGCTCCTGTACAGCCCAAGTTAGATCACCTGTGGCATATTAACTAGCTCAGTTATGAACGTTTCCTGATATAATCTATCCTGATTGCTCGTGACTAGCTGTATTCTCTATGCTTTCAGGAGCTCATGAGTTTTAAGCAGCAAAATAGCAATTTCTGCACATCTGTTCTGTAACCTGAGCATTTGAGCTACAATCCGAGGAGCACTTCTCATCGAAGTCAAGATAGTACCACATTTGGCCCATCATACTCCTCAGGTTTGTCAGCAGAGCTGAATGTGATGGCAGGCTGCAGTAACTTCCACTTTTAGAGCTAGTCAGTGTGACAAATTCCCCAAACACTGATTCTTAGATTCTTGTGTGTTTGTGTGCATATAATATATAGCAGAAACTATCTGGAATATGTGGAACTACTAATTAATTCTAAGCTGAAAAGTCTTAGGAGATTTTATATTGATTTCAAAAGATATTTTAAAAGGGTAGATCATGTTACTTAGAGCACAAACATTTACCAGAGTAAACATACACATACCATAGGTGACTCTGTTCACTCTAATCCCAGAAAAATGATGATGAAACTCTTACACATACCAGAACCAGCACATGGTACTATTCTGAATAATGTGAACTAAGACCAAATAGCCCAAGCAGCAGGCTGTGTCTTTAGTAGCAGGACTTGGTGATTGGAAGAGTCTGGAGACTGGAGCAAGTTGATACAGTAATACTGCTTTATGTTGCAAAGAAGGATTACTTCAAAAAAGTAACTTGTCATCAGATTTAACAGTGATAATGAATAGCTTTATAATTGTGTACAGTAGCGTGTATATAGTACTGTGAAAAATACTATAATTATAAATTAATAATAGTGATGTATTTAGTTAATTAGATTATCTGATTTATTGGTTTCTCCTCAATGCATTGCTTAATCAAACTTTGCAGTCTCTTAAACCCTCAAGCCTACAATCTAAAGAGGGAGAATGAGACTAGTGAAGTAACAAATAAGTACCAAAAGGTAACCCATGAAGTATTTAATTATAAGAGAGTACTTCAGTTGCAGCATGAATGAGCAGAGGATCATCATGGCTATACTGAAATTTGTTTTCCAATTTTTATTTAGTTTCTATATCTGGCCAGATACTTTCTTTGAACAAAGTATGTGTGTTTAATATTTGTGTAATACAGATATAGTATTGTTCTATCTTCTATGCAGCATCTAGAGTTTGGTTATGTCTTTCTTACCTACAGATCTGCCACTTTTCCTGAAGTTTAATGTCAATTCAGTAAGTCAGATTCCTTTCCTTCTGGTACCCCCCTGTAAAAACGAACCCTTTTTTTTCTTTCTTCCACAAAGTCAGATTGAGATGCCAATGAACTTTTTCAGTCCACTCTCACCTTAAATGAAGGCAGTGTTACTGGGTATGGGTTTTACATTGTATATAACTTAGCATACCAAAGAGTAGTTTAAATTTACGTTTAGTTTTGGTATTGCTTTTGGTGGATACGAAAGAGCCACAATTGTTAAACTGGATTTCAATGATCATATTTTAACAAAATACACTTTTGTTCATTCATTCACCTTTGATATTTGAGATTTTAAGAGCTTATGTCTTTAAACTTTTCTCTACAACCTAGAGAATTAGAAAGCTTCTCTGTGTGTGTGAAAGCTAATATTCTTTTGCAACATTGATTCCAAGAGTCAGTACTTTAGTGAAATATTGTGAGTGTCACAGTAAAATTCAGACACCTGGCAGTACGTTTCACCTAGAAATTCTGTACTACAGCCAAAATCAGCATAGCTTAATTAAACTGAATTCTCACTGCATCTCATTAGCAATCATTCACAGAGTTCCCATTAGTGACTTTTCACCATTAGATGCCTAACTGCTAGAGTTCTAAGTGTGTTATAAAAACTAGAGAAGTCAGATAGATGGCAGAGTATATGTTGAGATCTGGACATCTCATCCATGCACTGTTATTTACACAGGCTGAGGTGCACATGTAGGAGAGGTTCTTTTTCTCTTCCTCCTCTGTAATGTGATAAAAGAAGAAAACATAAGCCTTCACCTGTGTGAATTAGCCCACCACACTGGAGAAAGGAGTCACATTTCTGCTGCAGCTCTCCCGTGAGATACCTAACAAATAGATTTTCTAGAAGGTGAGAAACCTTAGCTATGAGCTTCAGTGACCATATTAGAACCAATTTGGCTAAAGACCTCACAATTCCAATAGGAATGGAAATATTTTTTAGAAAGAAAGCCCATAACATTTTTGTTCCTTGCAGGAGAGACACAACCTATCATCCATCCAGGAAAATTATAGCTAGGTTCTATAGGACCTTCCTTGTGCCAGTCTACTCTTATTCTCCTTTTTATTTCTGCTGCTATGTATTTTCATTTACATGCATGAGAGTTCCTTAAAGAAATATTCACTTAAGTTTGATAGTTGGCAGCTTTACAGAACCAAATCAAACTAACTTCTTCCAGAACAGCGCTATTTTGCATGTTCCCTGATGACTGGAGAATGTGTAATGTTTTACTTGAAATTCTAATTAAATTTAAATTAAAATTCTTTTTTTTGGTGCCTCTTTCATTTAAATTTTATATTTGCCAGCTTGCCTGATCAAACCAACCTTATTTGCACACTTTATATTGTTATTTTTTGTGGGTTTTGGCCTTGAGACCTTAGAAAAATGACACTGTACAAATAATTTCCACCTTTCTCTGCTTAAAATGATCTCCTCTTAAGTTTAGGGTCACTGGCTTTCCAAAGAATAAATAAATGTAACACCCTTGTCACATCTTCATGGTGCTGAAATCTTCCTGAAAAGCTGGCCAGACAGGAAAATTCATATGCAAATGTAGGTTATTATACTATAGTCTACATCTAGGGCTAGAATCTGTCTTCCATTATGTTTCTGCAGTGCCATCATTGCTCATATAGCTAGGTAAATTTTATACTCAATAGATCTTATGGCACTGTTCAATGAGTTGTCAGCCTTCAACACAGCGTGTGTGTTGGACAGGTGGATGCAGAGCCCAGAGATCTGGTGTAAGGTTTTGCCAAAGCTCACAGACTAAAGGAAGTGGCAGTTTAAAGCTATTTTTTTCCTCTCTTTTCCCAGCACACCCAGAGGAATAGGGAACAAAGTTTCTGTCCCCATGTATTATCTTCATAATCATGAAAGTAGTTTTTCACTTACACAAACGTGATAATGTGGTTTTCACAGGTGAATTGGCTTATGTATAAACCAAAGAGGTAGCAGTATGCAGAAGTAGTAGTTTGTTTATAATAACTCTATCCTGCTGACTGAGTTATATCATCGGTTCACCATTCCTTTGGAGGTACAGAGGGCTGCCATAGAGTGCTCCACAAAAAACTCCGCTTTCCACCTCTTCATGCCTTTCTAAGCTCCTCATGGTTTTTGCAGATAGTCTGGGCTCTGCTGTGCACTTCTTCTTTACCAACTTGGCAACATAGATGAGACAACTGCTAAAATTCAGAGGAAGTCCATTTCAATTATAAATATTCTACTTTACATCTGTCACCTTACATGTTATGTACATAAGAATATGGTACCAGATATCATTTAAGTGAATTTGCCTAGCTTGTCTTAAATTGGTAGTGTTATTACAGCTAGAAGAATTGGAGATATAAAACTCTGTAAGTTAAATTCTCACTCCTTAATTTTTTTGAAAAAAATCTATTCAGTTACTTTATTTAATAACTTTTATACGTAGCTACTTTTAGCATTTTCATGTTGATAATACATTACTGGACATACTTTTTGACACCTTCAAAAATTCCTTTCAATCTGCCTTGTGGCTTTGTCTCATCTTTTTGAAGTTTAAAGATCCAAGACACAAGTGTTACTGTCCTTTACTTTTTCCTCCACTTTGCTTTCAATGTTGCCACCCACAGATATGCTTCATTGTCTAAGAGTTTCTCTTCTCTTCTCTGATGTTTCAGATGGCTTTTGGATGACGATAGCCATACACTATTGCTTCTCTATTAGCTTGCTTCAAATCTATTCCTGTCTTCAGCCTTGACTATTACCTCTGCCTTTTTCAAAGGTTTTGGAATGAAAAGTGTTCCTACTTGTTTTCCTGTGTTTATCAAAAATATATTTGAGGTCTAAATTATCCCATTGAACTCTTATGCAGATTTCAGAAAGTCTTCTCTTGGGACAGTCATGTGGTGATCTCTACTGTTTGTAGGCAACCTCTTGTTTTAAGATATGCTGATGTTGCTCAAGGCCAGTAGAAATAAATAAGGTTAAACCTGAGGCAGCTGAAGAGCAAAACATGAGATTGCTTAGGGCATGTTACTTACTTCGTATTTTTTCCTGTGGGACAACAAAAGTTGAAGACTGCTTACAGTCTGCATCAAAGTTTCTGTTTACCTTTTTCCTACTCTGTAGAGTCTTTTTTTTTCAGTAAGTATTGTGTTCCAGCAATTTTACCACTGCTGATGAGTCTCCTGTTTCTCCCCTTCAGTTTTAGAGAGGGTCAGACCATGTTTTCTCCCATTTCAAAGTTGCTTCAAAACTGGCACTAATCCCTATAAGCCAAACTGCATCTTTTTCTGGATATGTAGTTTGGGAGGAAACACCTGTTCAGGAAAGAGATGTTAATTTTCATGAGATGTGTTTGCTGTGGGAAAAGGGCACCTAGGGCAGGCCTGGCCCTTGCCAGAATGGTCCAGATCAGGGAATCTGTTGAAACATGTCATAGCTTCTTTCTGTCTTGTATAGCAATCATTTTCATGTGGAAATCACAGTTTAATATACGGATAGTGTTTGAAGAGTCTTGCCATCCAACGTGGAGTCAGGAGGAGCCTGGGGTGAACTCCTAGATCCCACTGCACAATTGTAACTGAGATACTGATGCTGAGAATCTTAAGGAAACAAAAATCTGATATTGCAGAGAAGTAATCATTTTTGTGATATTCTTCTGGACTTTTCACGTGAAATGTAACTTCTGTAGGATTTCTCTTTTGATGAGAAAATAGCTCATTTTTGCTCTTATATATCTAGCTGCAAATTCCACGTTTTTAGTCACCAGGAAGCTCCTGGGAAGGGAGTAAGTTGCTTCACAGAGGCCCTGTCATCTTACTTATCTTTTTTTTTTTTATTTATTTATTTTTAATATTATTTATAAAAGCTGTCTCACAAGTGTAGGTTCCATCCACTTACAAGAGTATATGGCAAAACCTGGCCCCAGATAATTAATTTACCTTGAACAAAGCCTTCAGAACTTTCAGATGGTGGAAGCAAAAGGGAATCAATGGTGTCTGTGTGTCCCTTGTTACTTCTGTTTTCTTTAGAAACCACCTCTTTGTCAGGAAGTCCTAGAGATAGAAAAATATTAGGGATTAGTGCCCTTGCCTAATTTTTACTCTTCCACAAACATCAGTTTATGGCTTCAGATTTGAACGAGCATGGGAATACATGGACTTTTACGGCAGAATGATCCTTAGAGCCATTTTTACATTTTTACCTCTATCCACTCTTGTTATTTTATTAATCCGGATTTCTTTGGACCCCTTGTAATGATCACTACTTTAGATTTCAAAGTACAGATGTAAGAATAGAGTAATATTGTGGAGCATAATGGAAGCAGAATCCAAGGACTGGCTGGTCACATTCTCAGCATGCTTTTTATTCCTGACTGCCAGTTGTTCACTGATTTGGGTCTCCAAAGCCTGCCATCTGTTTGCAGCCCTGTTGCAGCTTAGCCAAAACTAAGGATTTTTTTTTTGTGATGCAGCCAAATTTCTAACAGAGACAGATTTTAAAATACTTGATTCATTCAATGCTTGACCTTCATTAGTTCTGAACTTTCTTTAGCTATTTCATTCAGTGTATTTACTTGAGATTTATGCTAGTATAGCAAAGACCAGGTTTTCTTCCTGCAGTGTTTTTTTTTTAAATTTATTTATTTTTATTTTTTTTAACGTGTGTGTATTTCTAGTTACATAGCGCCCATTACCGTGGGAGCTGAGCCCACACCAAATGCTTTAGAATTTCTTTTGGCATCAGCAAAAGTGTGAGCACTATACCTTGTTGCAAATAATGTGAACTTATTTGCTTGCATAGAGAATGCATGATAGAAAAGCAAATAGAATAACAGAATTACTCTGTTTAAAGTGTTTCATATTTAGGATCATTTCTGAGCTAGCAACATTTTAGATTTCAGTTAAATATTAAAACAATAATTGTTCGGAAGTCAAGTCTCAGAAAAGTAGTTGACTCAGATGGTTGGTGAAGGGGAATGACACCTATATCATCATTGCATATCTTGCAAAAAAGTAGGGCTCAAAGGCTCTGATTCTTCAGATTGCTCCATATAATATCCTTACAGACTTCCACAAAGTTTGACAGCTTTGAGCTCATGCTCAAATACACATTGCACAAATCGAATGTGTGCCCTATCCCAATATATCATAATGAGACCTCTACTTCAAAGCATACATTAACATTTCTTTGTTTAGTTCTATGCCATGTTATTCAACAATAATAGTACACAAGGTAGTATCCCAGGACTACAGTTTTTGCCAGTTGGTTCCCTTGGGTAAGGGTACAACAAGTAGAGAGCAAGAATAAATAAGCTTGCCAGATTCTACTGGCAATGCAAGATTCTGTATGACTGCAACACTAAGTTGTAATAGTTTGCATGAACATCTACTGTAACAACAGGGGAATATTTATTACATCCCTAAAAGTTAATTACTTAACACACTCCAAAATGTTCTTAAATGCATTACATGCATTTTTTAAAAAACTATTTGTTAGAAAACATTTCTAGCTCTCCTTCTTAAATGATATAAACATGTATATGTTTATTTACCTCTGCAATTCCAAAAAATGTTTCAATATGCTGACTGGAAATCTTCAGGAATACCAATATCTAGAGTTCATCCTCTATTTAGGTTAATAAGTTATATTCTAACCAACAAGGCAATATGATTAAGCCAGCAGATTAAAACATATATATATATATATATATATATATATATATATATATATATGGCTCAAGCATTCCACTTTCAGGTGATTTCTTTTTCAGTGCAACCTTTCTGCAGGTAATAACTATATAAAAGGGGAAATAATTTTCTTTGATTAAAATTCTGAATCAGTCCCCCAGCCTTCAAACCATACAAACTCTCATTTTAATTTCATATAATACACAATTTCTACACTTTATATATAATCTGTGCCCTCAGTACTACTATATTTCAAACCGCCAGTGTTTTAATAAACCACTGTAAAATAGAGCCATCTGCAGTCTGTAGGCTGAGCATAGAAATAAAATTATGTTTTAATGCAACCGTGAAACTGTGGCATTCAAAAAATGGCATATTGCAATGTGTCCTAGAGCATTAGATATCCGTTAATCTTTTAGCAGCTTTTTGAGCAGGACATCTCTTTGAGCGTGAATGCTTGTTTCCAAAGAGACCATGCCCTTTCCTTTGTGGGGGAGGTTATGAAGACTACTGAAGAAATTTGTCAGGACACCAGATTTATTATCCTTCTCTTTTTCAAAATATACCATGTAATCACTAATCTCTGGAAAACTTTGATTTAACATGTCATCTAAAAGATATTACTGCATTATTACTATCACACTAGCCAGAGTGCAGTAGATGGAATGTGTCCCAGATTTTCAGGCATGACTGGATACAGTCTCTTGACACAGCAGTGATAGTGGCATCTCCCAGTCAAACTATATCCTACATGTTTTACAATATTATCTCTAGTAGCATAATTTTCAAAGATTAAAAAGCTAAATCACTGCAAGTACTGTTTTGGCAAAGTAGACATTTAAAGCCTTGATTACAGTAGTTTCAAATGCCTGCAATTTTCACATTTCACATCTTCTTTCACTGGACATAAGCCTACAAAACTGCTAAAAGACTTTATTTTCTTAAACGGTTGATGTTTTTTTGCAAATATTCAGGGCCCACAGACCACTAACTGAAGACCACTACTCTTCTACCAGAAAATTATGATAATAAGCGAATGGACTCCTGGAATCCTGCAGCACAGTATTGGGTCTATTGATTCTCCAAGAGACTTCAGTGAAAGAAATCGAATTGTCAAGATGCTACTTAACATGAATAGGGAAAAGCAAAGTAGAGTGTTTGCCTCTTCTCAGGCAAGCCATATATGTGCTGCAAGATGCAATAGCTTGGCTATTTCCTTTCCAATGTGATTTAACTTCTTTCTGTTCTTCCAAATGATAATGATAATGAAAAATATCATGTCCTTTTCAGTCATAGACACAATATTTCCATTTATATTTAGTCTTTACAGGTGTCTGCATAATCAGTTTTGCAATATACTTCTGTTCTTTTCCTTAAGAATTGGGCTTGGAATGCCAGGCTTTCAAGATGTGAAACACCACATAAGTATGAAACAAAATCCATTGGCTGAAGGAATTTTAGAGTGTTATAAGATTATATTTCATTTTATAATGTCAAAGGTTCCATAGGCAAAAATTTGCAACAGTTAACAAGTATGACCTTTAAATTAGTCACATGAAATTCAAGGCATAAACTTTAATATTTGCCCATGAGCAGTATGTTTTTGCCTGAAAAAACTGGTAAAAAGAAGGAATGCACCAGTCCTTGTTAATATCATATTGGTGGTGATTCAAACGAATAAAGCTTATATGGGTAAGTAAAAGAGCAGGATCAGGCCACATGAAAATGGTGATCCTTAAAATAGTTAGATTACAGGTTCTAACTCAATTATTATACAGGTTCTAACTCAATTATCATTTACAATTATAAGTATGTGAATAAACTTCTGCTTTTCAGACAAATTCTTAAGCATATGCTTAGTTTGGAAAATTTATCCTGATCTGTTGAATCAGGATGAAAAGAATCTTCTTAGATCTGTTCACACGTTTGTATCACATGTAATAAGATGATGGTTGAAATGATTTTTATTTTTTATTGTTTTTATTGCAGTGTGGATCATAGAGTCCTTGTCAGGTACATTAGACCAACAGTGTTTGAAAATGGATTTGCCAAAAAAGAGAAAAATAGCACAGAAGACAATACGCTATGAAAGCAAATCAGCTTTGGAAGAGCATAAATCAGTTCTATAGTCACCTAAACCAATACCTACAAGAACTCTGAAATATGCAAATATGTAAAAAGTAGCTTCTACAGTTTGCACTTGGAATCCAAAGGCAAGGATATGCTGTAGGATATACACTTTTTTCACCTTGTGTTCTCCTCTAAAGTTATATGTAAATGTAAAATCTTACAATACACCAAAACTAAAATTGCTGCATATCTAAAATTTCTATTAGTCCTAGTGAATTTATCATCAGATATTATTTTTATGTATTATGTTTTATAAGAACAAAAAATAAAGCTTCTAAGTCAGAATAATTTGAAGTGATGGCCTTTGCTTTTCAATGTTATTTTCCCATCTGGGTTCTAAAGAATATTTTAAAATTCTACTTAATTCAACAGGAACTGGGTACATGTTCCAAATTATGGAAATATGGAACATATGCTATTTCTAGAGAAGATGCTGATGCTGAAATGCTTGTTATAGTTTTAGTCCTTGCATTTGAAAAAGGATATTGAATAAAATTAAGAAAAGATAGGAATTACCTTCTCTGTGACTTGAGAAGTAGGCAACCTCAGTGGAAGACTTAACACAGTTCAATGTGTTTAGGGCACCAAAAAGAAAACTGAGAGTTGAATTGCTCACAATGCCTAACTACTTTTACATAAAGAAAATACTCCCATAACATGAGACTATTAATAAGGTTCAGTTCAAATAGTTTGAGACCAGCTAAATTCAAACAGGAAACGATGTGTTTTTAATGGTGAACTGTTATCAGTCACTGAAGCAAACTTCTGTCAAAGGATGTGGTCAGTTCTGCTGTCTTAGAGTGGCTACAGATTTAGAAGATGTTTGACCAAAGCAAGTCTGTGAGCCTCAACACAGGGGTAATACTATAAAATTTAAAGTCTAACGATACAGAGTTGGAAAGGAACTAGATGACCACATAGTAGGTGGCTGCTGGCCTTGAATTCTCAAACTATGTTTATTTCATGAAATTGCTTACAGAAGTTAGGCTCCCTGAATATATGTGCCAGCACCTTAAGTATTTGCTTTTTTTATGTGATTCACTTTTTGACGTATGAGATTGGATTTGGATTTTTTTTTTTTTTTTGGATACTAATACCCTCTTTGCGATTGGGCTAATGAAATGGGAGTAGAACAGAATCTACCATTTCATGAACTTCAATAGTTTAGACTTTGCTGAAACACATTCATTTTTTTTTCCTGTTTAAATAGTTTGGGTTTTTTTTTTTCAACAAAATAAGCTAAGGAAAATCCGATGGTATTCCACATGACTCAGAACTAAGATCACTTTAATGCCAGATTTTTCTACACTATAAACAAAATAGATGTCATTTAATATCATAGGGGGATTTCATTCACATTGATGTCACCCTACATTTACATTGGTATGCATCTCAGTTACCTGAGAATTTTTCACACTCCTTAAAAAACACATTCTCTACAGTTTACTATTTATGAAATGAGATCTTAATCAAGATTTTACAGTTAATTAGTCAGCTTCAGACCTTTATTTCAGCACTTTTATGTTAAGTATGGAACTGGAGGGATACACTGCCGATCTAATGTGAATAGTACTGTTACCGCGAAGGCGTTGATGAAGACAGTTGTGTGTTGTCCTCTCTGGACAGGTTCACTGAAGGGTGTGCAGACCAGAGAGGAACAATTTAGCTTAACATGAAAATCCATGGGTTGTTGCAATTTCCTTGTGCTGCATGTTCTGATCAGAGCCTCTGCAAAGCATAAATGAAATACCTTACCCAGTATCTACATCCTACCATTTTCCCAAATCTACCCAGGCAAGGGGCTGACAGGCCAAATCCACTACTCTCCGTTGTTATATATAATGGTTATTGACTTCCAACAAGTCAAGTATTTGCAGCATTTATTTTTCAAAAGGAAAATTAGTGTACACATGGCAATCAACCATAGATCTTTAAAGTTCCATTTGCCAGATAATTCCACAGAATTACCGTGAGAGCATTTAAATTAAACCGGACACTCCCTCCCTGCAGAGCCAGGGATCTCTTAAGGTTCTAGCACTAGATAGTTTAGCTGAAACATTGTCATTCCTTATTTTAATTTCAGTTACTTTCTATGTGATTAAGTAACAAAAAATATTTTTTGGAAAAAAAAAAAAAAGAAAGAGAATGTAACTTGCAGAAGGTTGCCAGACAAAAGACCAAGAAAGAAACAATACTTTCTTACTGTAAAGGAACTTGAACTAAAAGTTAAACAGAAGAATGTGTGGGAAACCTTGACAGTTCTCTTTTACTAAATAGCAATTTACAAAAAATCATATACATATTTACAACTGATTTAGGAATAATAAATAAAGATGAGTTACTTACAATTAATAGAGGAAAAAAGTTTATTTGTGCTAGAAGTTGTTCTTTATGTCTTAGATAGGGATCTATATAATGACTTACTTGTCTATCTTTTAGTATCTAGCTCTAAAAATATGTAGTTATCACAGCATTTTCCGGCTTTTTTTCCATATAAGAAATTATTTTAAATGTCTGAAAGAGAGCTTTGTATGACAATGGTATCATCTGAAATAATTAGTGCAAATTAGTGAGTAGGGATGCTTAGAGGGCAGTATTGTTAAAACCAAAACACCTATTTTACTTTCTCATATACTATTTAAATGTCACTATGCGCTAGCACGGTACAGCTGGAAATAATAACTATCTTCAATTACCTCATCTTTGATGCTTGCCAAAAAGTACATGCAATAGCATGTTTAATTCATCATGTTTTGTTTGTACATTAATAAAAGGAAATTGCACAGACAGGAACTGCAAAGTACTGTATAGTACAAGTAATGAATAGACAGCAAAAGGTCTGGTTTGGAATTCAGTGTTCATTTACAAGCTATGGAGCTAAAATAAAATATGGTACAAAGCAAACTGGCTATGCAGTCAATATTTGCAAAATAAATTAAAGGTATAGTTCCATTTCTTGAAAGTTTTCTTTTAAATGAGTAATATTTTCTTTTTAAGCAAGGGCTAAAGCCTTCAAACTGGACTTCCCAGTTGTTAGCTAATTCAGTGATAACCTTCCGTAAGAATTTTCTTGATCAGGTCCTATAAAAGGAGTGGATTATATTTTACAGCTGAAGTCATAAACTATCACCTAGCGATGAATTTGGTGTCTTGTACTATAACTGTAATTTTATTCTGCTGAAAAAATAGAGAATAGTGGAGGTACTTGTGAGAGAAAAATATAAACTAGGTATTTTTAAGTTCAGAAATTGAAATTATGTGAGATTCACTGCTTTGGTATCCTTTCTTTCTATTTTAAGGTATTCATTAGAATTTGAATTTACTGTTCTCAGACTTGGAAGACCTTTCACTCAAAGGAAAATACAAAAGACAAATAGGACCAGAATTACTTTTTTTTGGTGATTGTCATAAAACTTCAAAATCATCTGAGTAGGCAAAGGAAGTGGAAAAGAAAGAAAGAAAGAAAGAAAGAAGTAGTGATGAAGTCTAGGCTTGATTTACATCTTAGTGCAGAAAGCAGTGGCTCCAGCTCATCCTCAACACAAAATGCTGTTTCAGAAATGAAATGAGAGAATTTAGCAAAGCTCTAACTGATGTCAGAATCCAAAGCTTATAATGAGATCCTCTGGGAATTAGTCCTGCCACCTACTAAAATGCAAATATTCTTCTTTCCTATAGCACAGAGAGGATGCCATTATTGCACTGTGGTGAACCCAGAAATTCCTGCTATCCTGTGGAAAGGGACACAAGGCTGTGCCGCTGCATCGCAAGTGCGAGCAGTTCAGGTGAGGTCCTTCACACTGAGTTGTCTCAAGTAGCCTACATGTTTATTCCTTCTGCAGAGGTGCACCGCAAAAGAAAAGGAAGTGGAAGGAGGCACAGTTGAAAAAGGGGACATTTCTGAAGAGATGCAATCTCTAGGCTTTAAGGAGGAATTTAGCTAGCTTCTCTCAAGCAGTACTCTTGTCTATCATTTCCTGAGTGCTCTGATGCACTCTTTGCTCCTTCCGCTGAAAATCAAAGATAAATCCAGCACAAGATTCCAACACTCAGATAGGGCTAGTATAGAAGAAAACTTAAGAGTTGAAAATGTAGATAGAATTAATCAGCTGCAGATTTTTCCTCTTGGATTTGAATAACTTATTATGATAGGCCAATGAATATGAAATCTCAGTCAAGGAATGTCAAGATTTCTTTATACACAACATTTACTGTGGATTAACTGGAATTATATCATGTTAAACTGCCTTGAATCCATACTTTACTTTTTCTCTGGTGTAAGTAACACGGCATTTTATCATAGATTATTAATTCCTATTTGAGAGTAGGTTTTCTGAGATATGATCTGTATTTATCCTAATGGAATTGCTGCGGTTGTAGCATCTCGCAACAGCTGTCGCACTAGTAGCCCACTCTCCTTTGCCGGCTACTAAGGTCAGGTTACCTGCTAACTTCTTAGTCATTAACTTCATAATGAGTTCACTTCTTCAGCTTCATGTTAACTTCTTAGTAACTGTGGTAATAGTGCAGGAGTATTGCCTGACTGATTTAAATGCTAGTGCTTTGGTATTTTTATCTCTTTGGTCCAGAATGAACGTAAGTTTACAATAGCCCTGAGATGCAACTTGCACAGAGTTGCACAGATCTCACTCCTGAGATCTGGCTGTCAGGGAAGGAGTTCATACAGAACCATTTAGTGTTTATTTATCATATATATGCACGCTATGGCAATTCCAGAATAGGTGGTATAGTCAGGATCCTAGTCTCTAGCTATGCAACAGGAATATTGGGAAGAATAATAAGACCCCTGGAAATCTTACTGCAGAATATAGAAATTCACTGTTTCCATCCCTTTCCCTTAGTATGCAAAGGCACAACGGTCACCACTTGCCCATTTTATATTCACTTGTTGCCCTTGTTCTTTCTGTCTGCTTTCCTCCACATCACCTACATAAGGGGGAAGTCTATCACCAAAGCAGATGAGAGCTAAAATGAAGATTTGTGCAATCTTTTTGAAACACATGGCATTGAAAGCAGAAACGTGCCTGGCTGCAGCTATCTGGTTTCTTGGAGCAAGGACAGAGAACTTCAATTTGCTATGGCTTTTAACTTCATACTCATTGAAATTTTAATACTTAGTATCGTACTGAAGATTTACAACATTTATCTTAGCAAGTTAATTGATCTTTATTTTAAGAAAATCAAGGAAATGCCTTTCTATTTAATGGTGTCATTCTCTTATAGGTCACTGAAACGCCCTGTTTTAATGCACTATAATATTTACAGTTTTATTAACCCCACAAATGCATTGCACTACAATGCGGACATGCATCACAGCAAAAAGAATTGTAAAAATAATTGCTTAAATATTTATACAAATTTTGCTAAAGTTAATGCATGAACGATGAAAACCTTTAACCACAACACATGTATAGACACACGTGATGTGTTTAATTAATGCTTCCCATAATACACGTGTTCTTCCATATTACAGTACTTCCCAGAACACTTGCACAAAAAATATAAGTATCACCTAGATTTGAAGTACAAACAACGTGTATCCTTTGCACTGTACATCAGTGCAACATTTTGAAGGATGTACAAAACACAACAAGTAGCAACTCTGAGAAAATATAGTCCAGGAAAACAGTCTCTAAGAGATCTAGTGGATGTCAGGCTCTTATTTTTCACTGGTAGGGCTCTAAAATCCTGCATGTTCCTATCTATCTGCAGTGTCTTGCTTGTATTAGTCTTGAACATCATATATTCCCTGTATATACCTGCCAACATTTTGGAAGCTGAAATAGCTTGCAAAGAATGGCATACATAGGATGGATGAAGAGGAATCAGAGGAATTCCTTAACATGATCACCAAGCCCTAGAACTCATTTTTCTTCCAGTAAATAAATCCTACAAGACACTTCACACACAGTCTCAGAAGTCATTCAGTACAGAGGTGCAAAACTGTATTATGCTATGCAGTACATTATCAAAAACATTGAGCTTTTCTTTCTTGCTTTCCCAAAACTGGTATTGTGTTGACACAATGATGTGAGATGAAGTATTTAAGTCCCAAGATGACAGGGAGATGTCTATATACTTAAAGAAGACAAATTAAGCCTACAACAAATTTCAAGTGTTAACATGCCATAAGCTCCTAGATTCTTGTGGACTTATTTTCTGATTTAGAATGTAATGATGAACACAATGACAAAGAGATTAAATTAAAGTTAGACAGAAACAAAGAGATTTCCATGACGTGATGCTTTAATCAGTTAAAAGTTGGTCTTCACAAGATTTTCATCCTACTTAGCATTACTTTACAGTTACATTTTACAGCACATAGACCTGGATTTAATATCCTTCATTTGTAAAAAAAAGTGTATAGATTTTCAAAGGCACAGAGTCAGGTCCTTATGTGTAAATCTCCTTTAACAAGTTCTGAACAGAAACAGATACTTAATGCCAACATAGACTCAAAGATTTCAAACGCTGAAGACTGGCTACTTATGCCCTTGCCTAAAGCAAAAACAGTTTTTGGAGGCCACAGTATAGATCCGAATGAAAATACAGAACTGCTGATAGCCTGAAATGTTTCTTCTAGAATATCATTACTTAAGAATATTCAAAATTCAGCCTCCCCGCTCTCCCTTTCAGTCTGGCATTTTCAAGGGTACTTATCAGGTTAAATCCTCATTATCTGTGGTCTCTTCACTCTGTGAATACTTGTTTTAGTGGCTTTTCTCTGAATATTTTTCTTTAAATATCTGTATACATAGAGTGTTTTGGATGTAGTTAATCACTCTTGGGAGTTCTGCTCTTTTCCTGATTGAGATTAACATACATCTATGCTATTGTTATGGCAAAAATATAAACTTCATTGAGAATGCCCTTAAAAGGGTTGCTTCAGAGCTGTCATAACCATTTGTCTAAAATGTAAGCATAATCACTGATAGTTTAGTGAGGCTTCTGGAAACCAAGTCTGAGAAATAATTGCTGATGAACCAAATACAAGTAAAAGTATCTAGAGCTAAAGATTCCTTTATACCAGAGTTTGTATCAAGCCTTTGTATCGGTCCTGAATATCTAGGCTTCAACACTGAGATCTTTGTGCCTATCTAGACAGGATTTTTTTTTTCTTCATTTGAATGGTTTGAATGGGAACTGTCAAGGTTTAAATATTGCCTTTTAGTATGACCCAGTTTGGTCAGTAAGGCCATCTGTGGTTTTCAATAATGAAAAACATCAGTAGCAGGTCAAATACATAATAGACATTTGAAATTGGTGGGTTAAATTCATCCCATGATATAATTTCACAGAGGTGCAAGAATTTTTGCTTACAGGGAAGGTTATTATCTTCTGTTTTAAAATATGCGTTAGCAGTGTTTCATTTTAGGGATTGTGTACTGAGGATAAGGTAATTTGTGCTGCATATTTGGAGGTGTTTTGGGTTTGGGGTTTTTTTCTGATGCAAAGAGTGTGAGAGCACAGCCAAATCCAGGCTTGTGGTAGAAACTCAGTTACAATGATGATTAAGGGTTTCATAGAAATAGAAGATAGAACTCGATAGTTCTATCTTAAATGTAGCAGTCATTAAGCTATTTGGTAAAAAGTCAAAATGGTGGAGGTGGAGTCAGTATATTTGCTTGGAAGTTCCAGGGCTTCCAAACACAAAGCTGGATAGAAAGGGGAAGTTCACGACTGGCTGACTATTGTTATTATACTTTATACCTGTTGAGTACTCAGCAGCAAAGTCTATCTTTTGAACGATTTATCTCTTTTGTTTACATTTTATTTGGTGCGATAGATTCAGATGACTAATTTTAGGGAGAAACATGTTTCTGTCTGTGAACTTAGAAATCTTCGCCAAAACATTTGGATTCACCTTATCCATTATTTCAACAAATAGAGAGCGAGGTATTTTATATGTTGCTGTTGAAGGGCCCGTGTTTATATTAAACTGGAGATGTGTACCATTCTTTAAGAGGCTTGAAAGAAATTATGCAGCCATAGGGAATGCCTTTCTAACTTCATAAGTAACAGGGGAGCACTCAGCACACCATTTGTTACAAACTCTGTAACCTTTGTACAATAGATTTAAACAACTGCTTGCAAACAAATGTCAATGCAATATTATTTTAATTGGTGTTGAGTTTACCTCAACCTATTTTGTTGCTTCATGATTTACTTTAATTTAAAAAAATGTGAGGTGAAGCAACAACAGGAGTATGTTTATGAAATCCAGGAGTTTAAAAGCTTCCACGGCTACTGATAAATTTTATTTCCAACAGGAAATTGGGAATTTGTTCAAAAAATCAAGCGGCCATTATAATACTTTTTCTTTAGAGTTTTTTTTTTTTTTTTTCAACCTGAAAAGTCACTAGATTAAACGTAAATAGCAGGGAGATGGGAGATTTTTCATGCAGATCTTGGGAATCTGTGACAGTGAGACAAATGGAATCGGAGAACTAGATGTTTTATTTCTAGTATGCAGAGAATTTTAAAACTTTAACGAATTTCATAATATCTCATGATCTCATGAGGCATCAAAGAGAGGAACTGAATGCCTGTCTCCTTTGCGGCTGTCTCTTGCACCTGGCAGAGAGTCCTTTGTTGATGCTTATGGACAAACAGACATAGAGTCACGCTTAGTCTATCTGTTCAGAGATAGTCCCAATCTTCTAGACTGCAGCAGTGCCTATGGAGAAGCTGTCTCAGCTAATCATATGTAGGACCCTTTTTGCTGCTCATGACATTATATATTTGACAATTCAATATTTATTCTGCAAAATTAAATTATTTTAGACTCTATAAAAGGATATTCATCAATTACATTTTTGATTCTGCAATCTAGATCTTTTGGTATGCATATGAAACATTCATCTCTTTATTGTCAACAACATTAATATATCTATACTATAGTTTCCAGTTTTGAATACAATGTCTATTAATCATTATTAAAAGAAAATATAGTTTGCTTTTTAAACTACAGACCATGTATTAATTATTTAGTCTTCTTTAGAGTTATCCAGACTCTTGAAGCTTCATAGATAAGTAATAATAAATAATGCTCACAAATACTGACAATATTATAAAACAAATTAATGAAAAACTAGTCACTGAGGAACAGTTTGAATCTTCATTATGTCTCTATTAGTTTGACCTTTACAAGAACAAGAGAGCTGATATTAATATCTTCTTTCGAAAAATGCATAGACAAATCTAAGTGTGTGTCCTTGAGAAACCAAATTCTTTTTACAAGATTTCTGGTAGTTAGTTCAGATGTTATCTGAAGATAATTTTATTCTTCTCTGCAAACTGTGAAATAGAGATCATTCACTTACAAGCTTGCTATTTGATAGTTTACTTGCCTAAAAAATAATAAAGTATATTCACACTTATTGAATAATCAAGACTACATTTCTATAACTTGGCAAGAGGTGTGTTTGAAACTCTCTTTATGATGCTGACATATATCGCTTGTTTTACATTTTTATTCTCATGTGCCCATATCTACCTGATATCTCATATTTTGTACTGTCTTGTTAGCTTTTTGGTGCATGAATCATCTTTTTGTTACGAACTTGCATAACTGGCCCTAAGTGCACCACTTGGGTACCCGGGCATTACTGAAGTAGAAAATCTAGGTCCATTCAGCCTTAAAATGGAAGTGCCTATTTAACTAGCATTGCTGAAGCATACCAGCTTATGTAATCATTGACACACAAATTGTGTGACTGACATTCGTACCGGAATATCTTTGATTTCCCAACCAGAATGACCTGTTACCCATTTACATCTGGGGATAACCTCCAACAAGGGTCCTGAACATCATTAGCTCTCCCCTAAAAAGAAATCCTGAACATACAAATCCATCTCTGGATTTGTAACCTGAATCCCTAACTCCTTTGTCACTAAACTTTATTCAATGTAAATTAACAATAAGCAATTAAAATAGCATCCTAATACTTGCTCTATGTTTATAGTAGGAATCAATTTGCCCTCTTCCTCAGGAAGTAATATTAATCACAAGTGTTCACCATAGAGTAGATTAATCCTGCTGAGTTTCACTTCCATCTAAGGGAGGGAAAGGTACACTATCAGCTGCTTTCGAGTTTCCAGCAAAGAAAGAGCTTTTCACTTGCAGCTGAAATGATCTAGCAGCCATCAAAGAGATGTTAAGAAAGGCCTTAAAGCAGCATGTAACTCTGTCCAATTGGGAACTCATGCCCCCTGGCATCCATCTCAGCCAAACATTTCTTTGCAGAATCATAAAAGGGCTTTTCATGGGAAGGGACTCATCACTAGGGTCTTCACCTGATAGAAATTGATATGTACCATGCAAATTGTTATTTTTGCTTAGTTTATGGGAGCTTTCAGCAGGATTTAATATAAGTTGTGCTGTTTTTACGGAGTATTCAAACTTGAAGCTTGCAATTGGACTTTAAAATGGTTGCCCTGAACCAGCCTACCAGTCCGTCTAACATTATATCCCCCTTTTTATGGTTTGTACATCATATTGTATTCTGTACATTGGTCGAGCTAATATTGGCTAGAGAGGCTTACCTTCTGTTTTGCGTTTCATCAGAACTAACAAACAGCTTCGTGTTTTCTCTGGGGGCTCAGAGGGGCTCAGTCTGTGCTTTGACCTTCTCTGTCACTTTGGTTCTGTACAAAATGCCAGCTATCACATTCCCTCCTAGTTGTGCTGCAAGAAGAAATTCTTCCTACTCTTTGTGCAATACTTCAGCAGTTAAAGCATTGACTGGGAAGGACTTGTGTTCAGTTGCCTCCTCTGACTCAGGAAATTCAAACTTACATCTTCCATCTCCAGGGAAAAATCATCACTATAACTGTAGTCTATAACTATAAAGAATTCTCAGCCCATTCCACTAAAATCATTCCATTGTGCTTTCCGACGGAAAAAAGAAAAAAACAAACAAACAAGAAAAAATTGTTGAACTAAGACAAGGAACAAACCTGAGTGTGAACATAGTCTCATTTTAGTGGCTAAGGGAAACTTAGCCTTAGCCTATATATCAGCAACCACTTAAATATTTTCTATCAAAATGTCTTGAATGAAATGCAAAAGTTGGCAGAATAAATTCTGTTTTCCTCTTTCTAAATTGAAAGTACTTTGTACTTCCTTTGTAAATCATTCTCTGTTGCTTTCACTTCTCTTTCCAAGATTTTCTCTACTGCTTTGTTTTGTTAATTTGCCTTTAATATACAAAAATGTAATTAACATTATAATTATGTGTCTGTTCTATTTGGGTGGAAAAAAAAAGAGAAGTGTCAGCACTAGATGCAGAAAACTTACTGTGAGGGGAAAAGCACATGCAGTTGGCTGAGGATCCTGAGAGAGGCCCGTAACAAACCCTCTTTTGGATCAGCAGGAGGTAGCACAGGAATTGCCACTGTGCTTAGCACCACAGTATTTGAATGTGGTAAACCTTCTCTCAGATTCATCAATAGTAATACCACACGTATCCTCCAGTATAATAGCACAATATTTGCAACCTTAAACAAACAGATTCATGCTCTCTGACCCAATTCATTGTTCCACTCCACAGTTCCCAAGCCTAAACAAACAGGTTAATGTTCTCATCCCCGTTAATAGTGACGATTATTGTCCAGGCAAGGCATGGACCGGTTTTCCCCACGGTAACTGCTGTTTGCTTGTGGTTTACATTGCTGAGGGCCCAGTTCTCATTTCTGTTACTACTCGTTCTTTTGGCTGTTGGGTCGCTCTGGACTTGCCAGATGAATCCAGCTGCTCTTAGTGCAGAACCCTCCACTGCACTTGGCCTCACAGAGCTCTGGATTTTGTCACCAAAAGGGTCAATATATATGTGTACACACACACATTAAAATTTATATTTGTATGTAAATATATGTATTTATTTACATTTTTTTTTCTGCTAAAACTGAAAGAGGTGCTGCTTGCAGCAGGAAGGCCTCAACCTTGCCTGCTTTTCTTTTTTTCCTACAGCAAGATTCCATTCACTGTTCAAAATTTTTACATTAGCGATTAGGAGGAGCTTGCAACTGGGAAAATGGGCCAACTATATGAACGTTTCATAATTTATCCAATTTTTATGCTATAATTTAGTTTTAGGAGATCTGGAGTAACAAGATATGAGCATCTTATGGCCATGTGCTTATTCATTTTTAAAAGTCTATTGGATTGTTGTGTTGTATTATGTTTAGATCCATCTGCAGTTGTACTATTGACTTTGACAGTAATGTGATCTGGATGTTTCCATGGCTGGCCTCAAAGTGCACTATCATTATAGTCTGGATGTGCTTGCATAAGCACTTCTTTCGATTAAGTAGTATGATTATTTTTTCTTCTTTCTTTCTAGGATGCTTGTGTCTAGCCTCAAACTTGCATACTAGGCCCCTCTTCATGAATTCAATTAATGGATTTTTTAATACTTTCACATAGATTTATGAATTTATGCCATCTTTAGCTCAACAATGAAAAAATAATTAAATATTACATTCATGCATTTATGTTTGCAATCTTCTATCTAACTTCTACAAGCTGGTTTTAACCTAAATGGAGCTGGTATTTATCTAAAAACAGAATTTTCTTAAAGCATGAAAATATGAAGTCATTCGTAGGACTAATTCAGATATTTGTTCATACAGAGAACATCACCCTAAAATAACTAATATCTAGGCAAAAAAGACAGCTCCTGAGAATACAGGTAATTCTCCCCTTCGACCTCGGATTAAAGGCGGAGTTGTAAACCTTGGTCTGCCACGTCCTAGAGCTCTGCCTGCGTCGCTCTGCTGCTGGCTCTTCCCCCCGGCCGCGCACAAGGCATTGCTGCAGGCGTCTCTCCCTGCGCCGGGGCATCCAAACGCACCACGGTCACCCGAAAGTGCTGCGGTCCCAGGCTTAACGTGCTCGTTTAGGACTTCCAGGTTCAGTGCATTTATTCACTGCTTGAGTCATAAGACAAACTAGGTCGTCTATACCCAAGCTGAATATCCTAATCACTGGACCAATGAATCACCTCTTTTAATTTTCTGGCCCAATGTCTCCCGTTCAATTATTTAGAGAATCTCTGACCTTTTCTGCCACAGATGAACATAGCTGGTGATCAGAGCATTTAACTGTAATGAGGGAAACTCAGGCTGAGGCGCCTTTGCTTGATTCAGGCCTGCTCTTACTGACCTGCTCTTCCCTACTGTGGGATAACCTCTCTCCAGTTTCATTCCCACAAATACTTCTTCCTCCCCCACACCCCAACTCTCCAACTTTTGTCTATATAAAAACATCATTAATTGTTTGGAATATTTTGTGGGATGGGAAAATGTTCTGCCTTCTTTCCAGTTGTCAGTCTCTGCTGAACAGGACCTTGGCTTCTTGCTTAGGGTGCTCATTTCTTTATTTGCATTACATTTTCTTTTGTGCAGCTTTTCTTTTTAATGGGTAAAATGAAAGAACTGCTTAGGTGCTAAAGAAATACTCTCTTTCCACATAATATTGAGTTCCTACTTCATATGATGCCTAAATTATACGGTAAGATAAAAATAATTATTTTTAAGTGTTTTAAAATTCACTTTCCCTAACTGGAAGTATTTTGACATATCATACGTTGCAAAAAATTACTGTGCTAATGTTGCTATCCTCAGGAATTTAAAACTCTAGGCAAGGCTCTCAAAATCATGAAATGTTCAAAAATATCTTTTAGTTCCTTTTATTTAATTCTTATATTCTGAATCAGTAGAGTGCACTCAGGTTACATTTTCAAGCTTTTCTATAATCTCCCTACAAGTCTAGAAATCTGTGCTTCTTGAAAGATATGAATTCTGACACTCTCATGTAGTAATGTAAACCCAGAAATCTGGGAGAAGTTCTCACTAACGCTTGCAAGGCCTGTAACAAAATCTTAAGATCTGTAGTTCAGAAAGTGATGTTCTATGAAGTTCTGTGACTATAAATCAAAACCTCAAAGGGAAGGGCTGATGGCAGCCCATGATCTGCCCTCATCACAAAGAAATACCCTCTGTTATCGAGGCTTCGTAAAGGTTTGCTGTAAAACAGCTCTGTTGAGGGGTGGCTACAGCTGCGTTTGGGACAGGGAATTGGCATAGCGATAACCTCCACTCACGATACTTTGCTCATGTCGTGCTGTGGCTCCCTCAGGACTGTAAGACTAATTACTCTCTGAATAAAACCATCATGACATCACTCGAGCACTTTTTATTTTTTCATGTTTACTTTAGTTCCAGAAACCCTCAAGGGCTAACAGGTTCTCAGTACAGAAGACAGGCTCATGCTACTTCTAAAATAGGTAAAAGTGTCATCCTGCAGTCTATCCTTATATCCTTACATATATTGAAGGGCTGCTGAAGTGGGCATGGTCAGACCTGCTCTTTATGACAACATATGGTCCAAGTACTTCTTAAAGTGAGGTTGTGGTTCAGCAAATTTTGGAACAACTGCCAGTATTCAGTATATCAGTTAGTATTTCCTTGTGTACCCAGACCAAAAGCAGGACAGCTGACTTTAATTCAGTCCTACATTATTTTATTCTTATAGGGGAAAAATGTTCTGTAAGCTACATTTGACATTCATCATTCTCTCCTTCTGTATTGCTTTACTTGGGATTTTCACTTTTTAGACACTTCGGTGCTTGACTATAATTTAATCAAAGAAACATATCTTTACCCCAGCGATGCAGTAATGTTTTAGTACAGGGTGCAGAGAAAACTATTTTTTTATCAGTCTTTAAGGCTGAGTGCTGCATGTTCAGTAACAATTAGACTCAGAAGTGTATATTAAGGCAGCAGTAAGTCTGCAAGACTTCAGGAAGAAATGTGAGGAAAGGCTCCAGTTCAGGTTCTACCAGCAGCACTAAACCAGTTGCACCACACTTCTTATAGACTATTTTACACAATAGTAGATGGTTATTCCATCTTTAAACTAATGTTAACTATTTCCAAGCTTTGCTTTTTTCCAAGATCCAGCATTAGTACTTTGTTTTTCAAAAATGATGCTCCTCCACAGAAACACCTGTGGAGCTAACAACTGCTCAGTACTTGCGAATGTCAGACCTCCGAAAAGCCTTATGACATCTATATTTGCAAATTTTGATCCTACCTCCTTGCTGTACTTGATACCAAAGACAAAGCTTTCACTGAATTCATTAAGAGCATTGCAGGACCTTTCAAGACATCGTGAGCATTTAGGAATTAGAAATGCAGACTTTATTGTATAAAAAATGTGTGTTTCAGCCAGTTGACAGTTCCAGAGTAGTCAGGTTGGAAAACAAGCCCAAGTGACATTCTTAATTTTTTTTTTTAATCTGATTGCACACTAGCTGAAAAACTTGCCAGTTAGCTCCCTGCCAGCTTTTCCATAGTAGACATATCATTCCCTCGTTCTGTCAAAGTGACAAAAAGTCAGTTGTGGGATTTAGGGTCTGCTAAGTAATTAACATCATCTCAGCATTAACTGTGCAGAAAATATTATGTTCTTAATCTGCCTGATCTAGAAGGTCAAGCTGTGCCCACATGCTGCCTACTTCTAAGGACTCAACATCAGGAGCATTGGTTTTGCCAGAAGTAATAAATCCAGCAAGATTGTTTGAACTGTTTCTTTCTAATCCTGTATCTATCTAGCTGCCTATCTATATATCTAAAGTACCCATCACTATAATGTCACAGTGCCAAACTTTATAAATTATGGAGCCACCTAATAATTTTGAGTCTTCATATCTATTATTTCAAGCTAGATTAATTCCTTCTCCTCTGGCTTTATTTCTTTCAGGAAAATGTGAATAATAGCTGAATAAGGACTGTAGGGTTTTAGTATGTGAAAATAATAAGGACTGTAGGGTTTTACTATGTGAAAATAATTCCCTCAAAATGAATTGTGATTTTGCTGTTCCATCTTTTCTATTGGCTTCTCTCAGCTGGGAAGGAATTCACAAAAAGCAATCTACCTGTTCATATTCTTTCCTTTTGGAATATGAACAACCAATCCACATCCCCCCTCAAAAAAAAAAAAAAAAAAGAAAAAAAAAAAAGAAAAAAAAATCATGAGAAATGCAGTTCATGTAGCATTTAGCACTAGAAATGTTTCTTCAAGCAAGAGGAATTTGCTTGTGAATGGTGTTTCTAATACAACTTTCACTTTCAAAGAGTTGTCTTCATGAGGGTGAAAACAAATATTCTGATTTCAGCTTGGGTCACTGGGTATTAAATGAGATTATATATATTTTTTATTTAACAAAAAAGTATTTTAGTGAACAAAGAAGACGTCAGGGGAGGCTTTCTGTGCCTTGGTATCAGAAACAAAACTGATTTTTGAAAGTATAAATCTCTCTGCAATTTTATGCAAAATAGCTGTTCACATCTGCTTGCTTTAAGAAGAGCAGTTCGCCTTAAATAAGAGCAGTTGTTAACTCTTTTGTAGCCAATTGGACAAACAGCACACAACCTCTTCTGATAACCTAAAACAAATCTAGCCCAAAGAACTTCAGATGTGAATGTCATAGGTTCTAGTCTATACCTGGGATATGTACTGAGAGAGCTGGATCCAAAGCTTTACGTCTGCTGAGGATCTAAACTGGAAATTTTATAGCAGACTCATATGCATATATGTGTTTGCTTGTCTGTGCATATGTGCGCATGTGCATGCGTGTGTGCATTTATTATGCAAGGTGAAGCCTTGCAAAATTCCTTGTTCAACACAGGAATGATATAAGTTATTTATTATCAAGATACTACTAATAAGAAAAGAATATTTAGTTGTTATGTTTTCAAAAATAGAAAAATTGTCCATTACCTAGTGAAGGACCTTGTAACTTTTGCATATGTGCCAATTTTTCTGCTTGGAGTTGCTCACACTGATCTTTATGATCTTGGGGATACCCATGAAGGGAACTTGAGTGCACAAGAACTCTGGAAGGTGTTTGGCACCTAACTCTGGCTAGGTGCTAGTAAAAGAAAAAAATATGGAAATTTGTTACGTGATACAACAAGCATACTATATCTTGCTTGTAACTTGCTACATGCAGTAAAAAGTTCGAGGTTTGTTTCTGTGCAATATGGTAAATGCAGCAGTATGTCATTATTACGAAAGATAAATAAAGGAAAAAAATTAAAGTTTATGAAACTCTAATGGGGATGGACCTCCCTATTCTTGTGGCAAGAGTGGCCCCTGCATACTGAAATTGCAATATAAGTGAAGTGAAAGTAATAGCCTGTGGACTGTGGATTGAAATACTTATAAAAAGTAAAAAATGCTGTAGGTAAACATCGAGACTGCAAGATAATAAAGTGTCTGACTAAGGGCAAAATCCTGACCTTATTCATAATCTATTTTGCAAGCAAGTGAAACTTGAAGTACACTAGAAGGGTTGTGGACTTAAATACCTCCTCTCACACTCAGTATAGAGTACATATTTACCTACTTTTCTTAACTGGGCTCTCAAGTTTGTAAAACCCTAGAATAATTATATAAAATTTATTTATAGTTTGTAAAGTTTGTAGAACCTTGGAATAATTATATAAACTGTTTTTGGCAGTTCCACCCTATCTTTCCTTAAATGTGGGGTAGATGATGGTGGATTCTACAAAGATAAGGAGAGTCAGAATCTCTCTGTTTTTTTAACGGGAAAGGTGACAAAAAATATCCTTGTAGTGTTCACACAGGGCTAAATGCAATCCAGTTCCAGCTCTCAGTGAAGCTGTGAGATGATTCTCTTTTTTTTACCTCCAAGTTTGCAGATGCTCTGCTTGGCAAATGCAGAAACAACCTCACTGGGTAGCTGGCTTCCACTCTCAACAGTCCATAGAAGTAAGTCTGCTGCATGTGGGAAAATACCTTGCAGAAAGAAAATTATCTCTAGGTTTTAGACTTCAGCAGTTGCTGAATTGTTCTTCATTCCTTCTTAGTAATTTTGTGTTTAAAAGGCTCAAGGCTCCTAATAAAGGCAGGTTTTGAAACCACTTGAGGCAAATGTCTATGTTCACTGTGATCCAAACAGAAGTATGAAAAGCTAAAAATTTTGCATGGTAACCTCCCTTATTTGGCTGTAAATCTGTGTTCTGATATGTAAAGTAAAACAGTTTCTCTGACTGTGAGATGTTCGCTTTAGTTCCACTTTACACCTTACATCGCTAAGTGACCTGCATGCAGGATACCAAAATAGCCAGATCTTTCAGGCATGGAGACCAGAATGGTAGCTAATATATAACTGGATGTGGCCCCGTGCTTTTGTCCAGTTGAAATCATTCATACTAAATTAGGTAGGGTCACCCTGCAGGGCACACAATGTTCGCCATCATAGGGTGTCGAAGAACAATGAAATACATATTTGCCCTCAACAACAGTCTTAGAAGCCATATGAGTCTTGTGTATTATGATGAGTATCTTTATTGTATTGTGCTTTTTTATTGGTGTAGTTCATTTTTGTTGATATAAATTTCACATCATTATGGTCCAGCCACAAATAATGGCATGACAATACCATCCATGCCACAGTGCAGGCTGGCATTCATATATCTCTTCAGAGCTGTTAAGAGAAAAGACGGGGTATTACAGCTGAGTGCACTTTATGATGGAATGCTCTAATAGAGATTTAATATATTTATCTGCCTTCCGAAGCCAGCAGCTATAGCCACTGCAAATGGCTGGCTGGCCACGGTTGTTATCTGAGCAATCTTAGTAGTTATGTTTTGAGCTACAGGGTGTTGAAGATAATAGCTCAGTCTAGACTCAATGCCTACATAATGGTAGATTGCCTTCTCCTTTCCTCTTGCTGGTCAAGCCTGGTTGATGATGATTGACTTAATGAGAGTCACCTGCCTCATAACCTAAGGAATAAGAGAACTGTTTACATGGAAGAACAATATTATGCTCCCTGGGGGAATCTGACTGATTTTTAGGGCTGTTTAACTCTTTGGACTACTCTGGTACCTGTAGCAAGTTGTCAGCTGACAATGGTGTTTGCCAGAGATTACTGAAATCACTTGTATCTTTTACTTAACAGCAAGTGAGTTATTGCCAAAGATGTGCAATCAGGTATTTGTCTCACTGTTACATCCTTCCCCTTTCCTTGTTGCTTGCCTGTTTGTTTTATTCCCATCAATGTGTTTAGTTGACATCCAGATTATAACAAATATATCCTCACTGAATGATGTTCAGCACCCATTGCTGCATATGATGTCTGCACATGCAGGACCCTTTTACAAAATTCTTCACCCCACCTTGTGATTTAAAACTTGCTAATGCATATTCCAAAGCCTAAAATGCCAGGTATGTTGCCTTGTTAGGCTCAAAGAAAGTGGCTATTAGTGCTTTAAGGGACCCCTCCTCCTCCTCTGCTGTTTGAGAGAAGAGGTCAGGGAGAAGAGGCATCACCTGAACTCAAGGGGCTCCGGTTAGGCTTTCTGGGAGATTTTATGTAAGCATGACTAAAATGTTTAGCAACACTACTCGGGTTTGCATGGAGCAAAAAAGTCAGTACTCTGTCTACACCATGGAGAGATCAAAGATTTTATAGAGAGCCAGACATAAAGAGGCTAATGTTTGGGTCAAAAATATTTGGAAATAAAGAAAAATAAAGTGTCATATTTATTTTCTCCTTAAATTTAATCTCCTTGCTGGAATGGACCAAATACTTGTACATAAAGCTCAACCTACAATTGAAGTGTAGTTGAGACCATTCAATACTGAGTAAATAAATATATCTGCCTGAAATTCCAAAAGCTTAAAGAAATAGCATATCAACTTTTCCCCATCAAAAAAACCCAGTATATTAAAAAGAGTCTTTGAATAGAGAAGCTATGTGAGCACCCTTCAAAATAACCTTGTTCTTGATAGGATGGCAGGATTCGTTCTGCCTACATGGTCTTAATAGGCGGACTACATTTTGATAAAACTCCATTGACTTTGATAAATTAACAAAGAAACAAATTTAACTCCTTTTTTTTCCTTTTTTTTTTCTTCAGAAAATGGCAATAGTTTAAATTATTATTTATTTTGACTTGGTTCTCCATTGAGTTGAACTAAGATATTTTACCTGCCCTTAGGACTGAATGTGCTTTACCTATATAGTGAAGAACATTCCTGCTTTTCCACTATTTTGGAGAAAACTTCTCTCATTTTTTTGGTTCCCCACTGTGTTACTTGCTTTCACTGATGATCTCCTTTACATAAGGCAGTGTCTCTTCCTCCCTGCTATAGGGTTTGTCTTTGAAAGTTTTCACTTTTTTAATTCTCACTTTGTGCGTACAATTGGATCAACTTTATGTAAGTAAGAAGATCTTGCAGTAAATTCACAATACTGATTCTGTTCTGATTCCTGGTTCTGGATGAGGCTTCCTTTATAACACTGGATAAGTCATACAGCATCAGTGAAAGTGGTGTAAGCTACCTTTTATCTACTGCTTCGGGACAGTAATGTACCACTAGACAAAATACTGATGTATGGATCACAGCTTGGTAGAGCAGACACTTCTATGTGAGCCCTGGAGCCATAAAATTCACTGTACTCTGGTCTTACAGAATTTATATCAATCTCTTTGTTGCCAGTGTTTTGCCCCTTCACTTGAAAAACACTTCTGTTCTGAAAGTACTTTTACTCCAAACCAATTTTAGATAGGATAATCCTGCCTCCGAGCTTCCTTTCAGGAAGCAATATTCACAATTAGAATCTTCTTTTGGTCTGTCAGACTGGGGAGCTGAGGTGACACCGAAGATACCTATTTTGCTGCTTGGCTCAGTTATGCCCTTCTGCGAGTGCTCCAGAAAAATGAGAAGGCAGGCAAAGTTGCAGTGGATGTTTAGAGTAGGCTGCATCTCTGTCAGCACACTGGAGAGCTGTGGCCAGTAAAGTGAAAGCTGCAGATACGGGTTCTTTCCTTAAATGCTGCTGTCAGGTGAAGGACTGTATGTATCTCCATGGCCTTTACGAGGGCTACTGAAATTAGGTAAAACAATAGTTACGATCATTCTATTCCATTTCTTTAGTCAATATTTGAATACTGCCCATTAAATCCACTTCCAGTGCCACTTTTTTTTTCTATGTAAGGGAGAGTTAAAGGTTTATAAAGACTCACCAGTGCAGAAGCACCATTTAGTTCACAAGCAGATCCGCCTACTCAGGTGATGCTTTTCCATCCTGCTTGCTCACCCATAGGAGAATGGGGAAAAGATAACCCCTAAGGATACTGTTTATTACCCTCAGTCCAGAAAGAGGCAGAAGTTATGAGAATGATGCCTTGAGATCCCTTATTGTGGGTTATAAACCATGGTTGTCAAAAGACAAAAAGAATGCCTCTTTGACTCGCCAGTTCAGGTTACACATACCAAAAGGTTTTTGTTTTAGTGCTTTCAAATTCAATAATCATTCATTGGCTTGTTTTCCCTCTGCTCCGGGGAGGACAGGTAGTCAGAGCAGAGAATACAGATCGTTTCAGCCGGCTCCCGTTCAGCCGACGATAGCCTGATGATAGTATACACAGCTGTACGTAGCCAGTGCCTGCCAGCAGAGGCCTGACCCAGGCAATTAACCTTATATTAACGCCCCTAATGGTGATCGTCTGTTGCCATATGCCTGCAGCCGGAGCTCTAAGTCAGCAATGAGACCGTCCACCCCTCAAGTCGTATCTGATTCTTGATCACAAGCTACTGAGCTTAAGCTGATTTTATAATGGATAGGGAGTTGATTTTAAAATGTTTACTTTTAACCTATTAATTCTAGGGAAGAATAAATCCCCCTGAGAATGGCAGTAGTTGCCTCAGGAAAAGTGAAGACAAGTGAAACCTACTTGTCTGGAGTCAAATGCTCAGACTATTTTGAACAACTGCTCACTTTCTACTACCCTTGTATTTCTTCTCTAGAATCATATTCTACTCTAAAACCAAGTACAAAGGATAGTAAAATTCCTTTTGTAGCCTGTTTGCTTTCTGAACTGAATCTTTCCGCTGCTTCTGAATAGCGGATCGTTAAGGTTCTGCGAGTAAGTGCTGAATACAAATGCAATCTGGAAAACCAAGTGTGTGAAGTAATTTTTCATGCACTCAAGTTGTGATATTTAAACATATATGTGTGCTAAGACCATATTTGCAGCACTATTGCTGGTGTTAATCCTTGTTTATATTGCAAGTAAGCTGCCCCGGCAGGTGTTACATTTTTATTTCAGATCAGTTGCTTTCTTAGATTTATTTTCTGTTTCCTTGTCATTCTAAACAAGCTCTTTTTCTTTTTTTTCTTCTTCTCTCTCTCTCTCTCTCTCTCTCTCTTTTTTTTTTTTTTTTTTTTTTTTTTTTTTTAATCCAGAAACAACTTAGGCTTGAATATCTACAAAGAGAGCCACAGTGGAATTCTACTATAAAAGACCAGGCTTTCCATGACTTTCATACAATCAAGAAAAAAGTAGTATTGAAGTAAATAATGCATTAATAAGAAATAGAAGACAAATGGATATTTTAAAAGGTGTGACTTGCTTCACTATCAAAAATAAAAAGAGACTTTTTTCTATCTCCAGCATCATATTTTATGTATGATGCTTCCATGTACCTCTTTTCCTCAGTCTTCACGCACACAGTAGATTATTGACTGGACAAAATAAGTTTAATGCCTACAACTTTGATCATTACTGTAAAATCTAGAGGAACAGAGAGGATATGAGGCTAGTATACATTCAAATGGGTTCTTGGATTAGTACAGAGGAAGTTTTATTATTGAAGTGCACTTTCACGCTTGCTGATCAGTAGAAATCAAGGTAACTTTCTTGGTATCTCTGAAAATTGCCCTACAAGAATAACTTCCTATTAGGCTTTGAAAGTATCATAAAGAACGCTTGCTTCCATTCCCTTCAGCTTTAGTATTCACCACTGCAACAAAACAAGAGTATGTTGCATAAATAAAAAAGCTTTACAAATCATCAGCAGCAAGAAAAAATTATATTGGTTTGACAGTGAATATAAAAGTTATCTAATATATATTAAAAGAATTGAAAAGTTAATTGGTGTAGGAAAAATGAGCAATACAATGTTATTTTATTCCCTAATTCAACAAACACTTATTTGTGAGTGCAATGTTTACTAGCATGTAAAGTTCTCAGTGATGAAGAAACAATAAGTATAGTACAGACATGGTTTCCAGGACTAAACTTCTATACCATTACATTTTCTATTTTGCACACATGTTGCATTTTCTGCCCAGGTCTGATCCTCTGATGTTATATTCGCTTAGTTCTCATCAGCTTCTTTGGGAGAAAATGGCTTTATGTACCTTACAGTTCCCATAAAATGTATCAGGATTAAAATCCTGTTTCCATCAAATTCAGTGACAACATTCCAATTCCCTGTAAGTTATGATTTCTCCATTGATAAAAGTGTTGCAGAAATAATGTATTTGTGGAGCTTAAACACACAGCTCCCATCATTGGCATAGTCTGGGAGCATAAGATCCTATTCTTAAAGTCCTTTCTAGCGTATGTTCCAGAGAATCGTGAATATTTCAATACTAAACTTTGAAAAAAGGTTTTATGGAAAAATTGAACTCAGTCATTCACTGGAGGACAGAAGCAGCTTTTTTTTTCCCATGTAATTAATTTTTACACTTGTGAATATATTATTTTCTAACTAAAATTCTAAACAATTAAAATTCAAACTTTGATGGAGAAGGTCAAACCGTCTATAGAAAAGACAGAATTCTTTCTTAATATTGTCATTAGTGTTCATCCCCAAAATATTAACAGCCATTCCTTGGTGCCTTATCAGGTGGGATAAACTTTTTATTTTTTAATACTAAAAGCTCTACTCAGTTTTTAGCTTGTCAAAATGTGGTAGTAAAAGGGAACATCTTGAGCTGTCAGTTGGCAGTTAGAATTGGTCTATGTGTCTGATGGAGTATCACAGCTGGCTACACAAACTGGAGGATTACTTCACGAAGAGGGAAATTTTGTTAAGTTTCTCTAGGTTGTTTCTGCCAAGGTCTCCATGATGGTGAGACCAAGGATGATGACAGAGGTGTGGTAACTAGATAGCTAGGAGAGGGAAAGGAAAAAGCCTATCATGAGAGGATAAGTAAGCATAATAAAAGTTTAAAAGTGAAGATGTCTGATAAGATATTGAAATGGAGTATTTGTGGGTGTGATGAAGCAAAACAGAAGTGAGAAAGTTTCTAGCAAGTTTGAAGTGTTCCAGAAAAGTACCTCTGAAAATATAACAGTGCTGTTTGTACAGCAATATGTATATTGTATATTGTAAATGCATTTGAATTGCAGTTGTATACAATATACAATTTTGTTAACAGCACTTACAAAATACAAAATTAAAAAAAAAAAAATCAAAGAGCTGTTTTTCAAAGGAAAAATTACCCTCAGATTAGCTCTTGATTGTAAAGACTAAATACTCAGTGGAGGAGCTTATTGTGCAAAGGGGAGAAAATCATCTTTTTATTGTTTGTCTCATTCCAAAATTAACAGAGCTGTTAAGTCCCACTGGTGAATCTTAAAAAACAATTTAACAAATATTTTTGTAACTTTTCTACTTTAACTCTTGAAATGTAAAATATTTAGACCACTCAAAAGTTTCTGCAGCTGCCTTCCCTCTCAAACTTTAAAATCCGTAATCATGCAGGCACATAACCTGTAGCATTATCTTAAAATATCTTTTGCTGTCAGACACCTCAAGAGACTGTCAATGAATTACGGTTAAATCCAATTCTCCCACATAAACCTGGAGTAATTTAGATATATAAAACAGTAAGACAGTTGAGTTTTACAGGGAAAAAGATTGCAACAATACTGGGCGAGGAGAAGGACCAATGTCTCTTTTCTCCGCACCGTTTCGCTACTAGTCAAGCCAATGGGGGAAATATTTGCAGCTTCTCTGCTTCTCTTCTGCTCCACATCTACCCAAACGTGCATCCTTCAGCTCCTTGCCAGGGCAAGCGTGGGCTCCTGCTCCTGCAGGATGAACAGCGCTCTCACGGAGGTGATCCCACAGCCACAGCGCAAAGCTTACTCCCCACGTTAAGCCTGGAGCAAGCCCTCCTACTCAGCGGTGAACTTCACCTCTGATGTTTCAGACTGACTTCCTGTTACATGTTTTTATTTATCTTCTTTACAAAAGACATAACGCACCCTAGGAAATGTGTAGTCATTCATCAGAGCAAATAAACTCTGGAATATGTTGAATGAAAGCCCAAAAGCATCACCAGCAGTACTACTGAATGGAATGAGAAAGCCAAGAGGAAGCTGGTTATGCAGCCTGGGATTTTTGCGTGTGTGCAACTATTTTTCTTTTTGACATTTGCTTTATTTCTGGCAAGCATCTTTTACTCAGTTATTTCCCCTGATTTAATGCTGACTTGAGTAAAAACAACACTTTCCAATTTTTTCTTATCCACTGTGGACTGGTTTTAAAATGATTTTCAAGGCAGTGGTTCCAAACCTGGCCTTTGTTTTAGGCAAACAGACCTCCCCCTACCCCATGCCCCCAGTCAGTGGGTCCGTCTGTCTGGTTAGGGCTTCTGGAAGTTTTCTGTTACATGATTCGAAGGTTCTACATGGACTGCAGTGCCCAGACAAGATGGGGTGAGTTACAGAATGAGTGACCATCTGTTTCCTTTCTCTGTCAGTTTGCCTTGCAAGGAAAACTTACTTTAGCATGGTGTTTTTGTATTTAAGAAGCTGGATTGCAGGGACAAAGTGAGGTGTATTTAACAGATGAAGGTACAGAAAAAAAATGATACCCTCATGTCAGAGACTGGCACCTAAGTGTATTCACAGATAAATACTATGGTTCAAAAATCCACTGCCATATCCAAGTGTAGATTTTTCACTTAACTGCCCACATGGGATAGCATGAATTAGATCCTGTAAAGTACCTGGCTACAATGTCAGGTTTCCTCTGAACCTTTAAGGGACTTGTTCTAATACTGCCTGTTGATCCAAAGGCACATGGTCTATATTTTTCCAGGGCTTGGGATGTAAGCAATAGCCAGATCACTCTCTGTTGTGCTACTAATGACAAAAATTGGCATACCAGATGCATGGCAACTTGCTGCACTAATTCAGAATGAATACAGCAATTCATCCTCTGAACCCTTTTTACATAAACTACACTAATTATCAGTGAAGCAATGTAAGATATCAATCCATGTCTCATCCTTTTTTTAGTCCACAGACTTAGAAAATAAACTTAGGATGATGAATGCAAAAATATGTTTATGCACCCTCAAACTTGCAAAGCTGAAGCTCATAAAAATCAAGGGTTGCACAAGCTGAAGTTTCAACAGTTGTATAAATCTGGCCACAGGGAGCACACTGGCTTTTCTATTTCTTCATATATGCACTCTGAAGAATTCCTTATTGACCTGAAATAAAACATAAATAATGTATTTAGATCTATGCATCTGTATATATGCAATATCAAAAAGTTAGAGATGTGGGAAAATTAATGGATTTTTTCTTTTGTCTTTTGTGCAATGAAATTCTGAAGCACAATTTGTTACTGATTGTCAGTAATTTAATCAGGTGGTTGCTAGCAGAACAATAGATGAACCCTTTTTCCATGGCAGAGGCAAGTATTTTTCTGTTGGTTCCAGCTCTGTATAGGATGATATCTCTGTTACTTGCTGACACTGTTTCTTGGCCCCAAGACACAACATTTGTCATCTGCTTGGATTTTTTTTTATCCTCAACAGAAAACCAACAAGTTTATGGCATATTCTAGAAGTAAAGTTCTGGAGAAAACACACAGGAGTCACTAAAAGCTCACAAAAGAAACTTTGCTGAGTATTGTAACATTTTTACTGGCTGAATATGTGACATAGGGTTTTGGAGGAAGAAAATCATAACAACTTCTTATTATGTTTTCATTAAGTTGCATTAACAGAATTTTTGCAATGAATAGAATAGTTCCCTTCTCAGAGTTGTTTCTATTAGCAGCCCTCTCTGTCACTAAGGGGCTATTGGGTGAAACTATGTTTTCTTCAAAATGATCAGTGCAATCACTTTTAGTAATATTCATTCCAGGAATAACCCATCAGCTTTAGTGAAGGTATTTCCAAGATACAGAAATGCCATATTTAAGTAGACATCCCTGCAAATGCCACTCTTTGAGTAATGGTCATATTCATCATGTCTGCAAGAAAATTTAGGTTCTTAGGAGCCTGAATTAACCCTTAGGTTGCTTTCTCTGTACACGAACAAATTCTTCTAATAAATCAATTTGTTTCATGCAGAATAAGGGCCATCATTTTCACCCTGAGGATATTTTATTGTCACTCAGATTGTCTTTAAATGCTATTTTTCCTCTGTGAGCACAGGAATAACATTTGAAAAAAATGTCTCCATAAACTCCATTTTACTTTGCTTTGGTAATTAGACAATTAGCAAATATAGAAAGTTAGGACAAGTTGGGTTCACATCTTAAATAGGAAAACTGAGCTATTCCATCTAGAAAGTTTTAAGTTACTAAAAGCACCTCATCCAGGCCCATATTTAAAATTTAGAACTCAAAATGATTCCTTCTATTGCCTTCAGTGAGTTTCAGTTCAAGACCATATGGAAAATATGCCCCTCTAAACAGAACTATTCCACTCTGTCATGACATTGTAGTAGTCACTGTTCTTTTTTCAGACATTGTTTGGTAAATCTTGCTATAATATTTCTGTCTAAGTAAGTTCCCATTTTAGTCTAATATTTAGAGAATCTTCTCTTTTTCTATTTGCAATGTATCACATAAACATATATTATGCTAGGATACGGGCTTAAAGGGTCAGCAGTGTTTTAAAAACAGTTGTCAGTCTCAAGTAAAACACCTGGTCTAAAGTCCCATTTCCCTCCCTTTCTCCCTTCCCCCCCCCCCTTTTCACTAAAATAGTTTCAACATCAGTACCACAAGCATACTATGGTTTTTCTCCCTCTGCCTGTAAAATGCTGCTGCATAAGAATATGGTCACTTAAACCGCTAGACTTTAGAAATAAAAATTGAATTATCTTTCCAACTCACGTCTCAATTTTTTACTGACCTTACATCAGCACACAGTAAATAATGAAGAAGAAGTAGCTTTAAAGAACTGTAAAAGGATTTACACTATATTAATAAAACTTCAAGGGTTATTTAGAAATCAAAAATACAATAACTAGAGCTTTATAGCTCTAGAACTGTAACTGGAGCTGCAGTGACCAGCTCATGAGAGCTTTGCACACTTACAAACAAAGTTTTAAAAATCATGAGCAAAACAGCACTCTCACATGAACAGTTAATGTAAAAAAATCCCATACTATTTACCCAGTGAGCTATCAGAAAATGCCACAAGCTCATTTGGACCTCAGAATGAACTGAGCTTCTGAAACAATGCAATTATCTTCAGAAGACCTAATGAGAGAGATATCAAGTCTCATTCAAACAATTGGTATCTGAACTGAAAAAGGCATATAAGAAGCATAAATTGAGATCTGAGAGAGCAGGTAAGTGTTTTTCTTTCATTCATTGTTGGCTGAGAGGGAAAAAAGGAAGGAGAACAGGGAGGGGAGGTTGTAAGATCCCAATATACTTAAAAATTTTAGGTACTAGGTTATCAGTGAATAACCTATATTGGCTGAGCAAGCAGAGCCTAAGAATTTTAAAATAAAGCTGCTGGAAACTTACTTTCCCATCATGAATATAAATCAATTAGATCACAAAATATAGAGTGATGGCGACAAGTTTTATACATTGAATACTCGGAAGATATTTGGGTTATTTTAGATGGAGTTTAATGGGACAGTAAATGTTATTGACCACACAGTGACTATCTTTCCTTTTATCCAAATAGCAAAGTAAAATTTCTACATCACCATAACTGTTTATTAAATCAGGAATTAAGAGAATTATCTTTTCTACATTGAGGAATCTCAGTGCAATGGATTTGCTTCAGTGTTGGTTGGTTATGGTTGAATATGTTGGTTAACCAGCATATTTAAAAATTGGGAAAAATTTGGTGGTAAAATAAGAGCTGCCTGTATTTGTTATAATTAGAAATATCCAGTTTTCCTGACTCTTTTTGTCTCTTCCCATCAGATTAGTAAATACTGATTCATTAGATTTTCATAAAGATTTACAAGATTTTATTCCTAAGATTTTATCATTATGTAACCCAGAAAGTGAACTCTGCAAGAACATAGTCCGATAAGTCATTACACAGTATAAAATTCATTCTGTAAATCTAGGGTGACGGTATTTACAAGGGCAGTTGGTAATGTTTTCTGGTAGGTGTGGATTCTGAAATCTAACATTTTAATTATACTGATTCACTTTAGACAAAAGACTTGGAAGAAAGATATATGTATTGCTCAAAATAAGAATAAAATATACAAGAAAAAGGATCTATGTGACTGTCAGAGCGTGAATCACACATTAGCTAACAATTTCCAGTAAAAATGAAAATAGAGCAGAAGAAAAGAATTGCACTGTAACAAGGTTTATACTGAAAGAGAGACATTGTGCTGCCATTGGTCAGCTGACAACATGTTTTTACTGGTGGAAAGAAAAGGAGGAGGGAAAATTGTAAAGTCTGTTATGTGGATTTTTTTCCTCTTCTTGACATAGGAGACAGAGATCTGTTTACTGCATCTGAAGGAAAACAAAGTTATGTCAGCTTTTGACTCCTTCTTGACGAATCTTTATTCTGGCAAGTTTTTAATCACTCCTGATTGTGTTAGAAATATATTAGCAGAAAAGATGCAAAGCAAGATGATTTAAAGACAAAGTAGATAGCTCTCATAGCCAAAGTTGTTCTGTCAAAATGAGTTTAACGTCAAGAACAACAAATATGCAGTTAACCATTTTACTGCCCTATTGACAAAAGATATATGCCTCCTAAAAGCAGTAGCTACATCCATAACATGCTTATGATATTAAAAATGCTCCCACACAGTTGAAACTTTTTTAAAAAAACAATATGATTGTTTGCATTTTTTATTAAATGGCACATTTTCAAAAAAGACTATATAGGCCATCCATTATATTGGCAACATTATGACTGGTGTTAATCTAGAATACCTTTTGTTTTATAAAAGTTGTACAGATAAATTATTTTTGTTAGACTGTGTTTTAATGTGTCAAATCTACTATTGACCAATCAGTGATTAATCTGAACTGTACTATATTAAAACTAAAAATGAGCTGTAACTTATGGCTGGAAAATATTCATGCAAAGAAATATAGAATGCCTTAGGATAGGATAGAGTCATTGGTCACAATTAAAATTCTGTTAAAAAGCTGTTTTTTCTATAACAATAGTATTTTAAACTGGAATAAACTGGAATCTATCTGTCCACAAAATCTCTCTTTCTCTCCTTTTTTTCTCCTCATCTCTAGTCTTTTATATTTTAGAATATATAGTATTCCCTATCTATGCATCTGTATTAATTAAAGACAGTAACAAGCAGTTAACTTCTTTCTCTTGCACTTTTTTTTTGTTGTCATATGTATAATTCATAGAGTTATAAAGTCAATCTGAAGATAGAGCTTTGGTGACATTAGAAGATTTTTTTTCAGATGTGGCTCTATTAGCCTGCTTAGAGTAAATTCTTCCTTCTCAGAAAGTGGGGACGTGATGGTTAACATATGCCTTTAAATTCATTTTGTCTTAACTTGGCAGGTGTATAGCTGGATTTTAGATACTGATAGAATGAGTTCTGCATTATAAATCTATACTGTATTTCAAAAACAGTATATAATTTTAAGAATTTGAATATTATTAAATGTCTTCTGGAACTGGTTTATAAAATCTGCTCTCATTCCAGTTACTAGAAGGTTCTACAGTTTAGAGGAAAAGAAAATATACAATCAGTTCATAGTACTAATATATAATTAGAAGTTTTTTACCCGGTTTGTTCTTCAAATCTAACCTGTACTAGCAGTGATTATACCTATGTAAAATAGGCAAAGTAGTATAAGATCATTTTTAGAGGACACTTGCGTATGTAAGCAAACGTCGTTTCAGTTGGAGTACCTGCCTTCTGAAAGATTTCCTGACAGGGGCCAAGTCTTTCAGACTTAGTATGGTTTCATGGGGTGGAAGTCTGCACGTAAGAAAGAATAAGTTTAATAATTTCAGCATACACAGATGTGTCTTATCAATGTAATAACAAATGGCTACAGATGCCACCAGCGTGGCAACGGGCCATGGCCAAGGCAAGCAGGGACTTCCCAGTCCAAACTGCCGGATGCGAAGGAAAGCGGAGGAGGAGCTATTTGACGAAATGACAGGGCAGTGTGATATCCAGAAGAGGAAGCAGAGGACTGAGGAGAAGTTCACTGGAGAGATTTTTAACACCAGTCTGAGAATTAGTTGTGACTTAAATGGCTAGGACTGCTTTTGCCTCCTGCAAAATCTTGTGTATACTCCAAAGGGTTCTTAAGAATTTTTTCCTTCCTGAATGATGAACTTTCTGCTAAAAACAAAAGCTTCTCCTTGGCAGTCCACTTGAAGTTAGAGAGAGACTGGGCTTGACAATCTAGGTGTCATCTTAGTCACTTAATCACACTGTCATTTAGCTGAAACATTTGCCTGCACCTCTCTGATGCTCGCCCTTCAGACATGTTTGCAGAGAATGGTCATATTCTCTCCCTAGCCTTAGCTTTGCTAGATTAATTATCTCTTCTGAAAAATTGATTATCCATTTCCTGATCATCCCAATAGCCCATCTCAAAGTCAGCTTCAGATGTGAGCCCTTTTGCCATGAGAATGGCTTACCAGAGGTGAGACTGGAACTGGAACTGGACGTAGAGATGTAGAGTGTCTGCTAAAGAACTGGGAAACTGAGCTGAAGCTCCAGTGATTCAATGAAAAAAATTACTTATCCTTCACACAATTACTGTAATAAACTGTAATCTATCTGTCCACAAAGTCTCTCTTTCTCTCCTTTTTTCTCCTTTTTTTCTTTTGAGTAACTGATGAAATCAGAGACTTGGTAGGTAATAGCTTCAATGTATAGAGTACAGGGAGCTGAACCCAAGCAAAACAGAATAGGTAAAAGTGACTAAAGAAATTTGGTAAAGGCATTAGATACCAAAGGAAACCATTTCTAGCTCAGAAAGTCCCTGAGGCTGGGATGATACAGCCAGAAAGTATTCCCACATTTGTGTCACAGATGTTCACCACTGGCTGCAGCTGTAGATGAGTGCAAGGCTAGATCTGCTTCTGGTCCAAACTTGTGTGGCAATTCCTACGTTATGATAGACTTCCAAAAGTGGATAGCATGTTTTGTATAGACTAACTCTTAAAAACTTAAAACTCTTTTGCTCAAAAACAGCTTGAAAGAAGACAAGCAGCACAGCTGGCTGAAGGTACATTCTACCTCAGTTTTCTTCTTATTTATAAAAGCAGGAAAGAATTATGTGCACAGGAAAAGATTGTGTTGGATAGTTTCCAAAAACTATTAAAGTTTTGACCTATTTATCCCATATCCTCATGCACTGATCTTTCTGGGCTATTCAAATCAATTCAAAAAATAATAATCTCATGATACCTGAGAGAAGAGACTACCTACCACTGGCAATCTACAAAGATGAAAAATGTGACACGGAAATATTTTAAGAAATGTACCCAAGACCTGAGGAGGTACCTGTTTTACAGCCATACTGGATCAAACATCACCTAGATCGCAGGGCAGTCAGCCTGCTCTTCCCAAACTGCTGTCAAAAGTTTCTGTTTATCCATTTCCTCCATCACCCCTTTTAGGGTTTTGCTCTTGTACACAAGTAAGACGTTTCTGTTTGACAGCGATCACAGCAATGGAACATACTGAAGCAACATAGATACTCACTATACTCTATATAATCCCACAGACATCTCTGGGATGTAGTCCGGGGCTCGTTGCTAAAGCTACAGCAACAAACAGCAGTTGTACGAGTAGGGCAGAAGCAAGGACTTGCAGGGTTATGTGTAAGTGTGTAGGAGGAGCTACCCAGTGGGGGCGGAGGTGGAAGCAGGGTTTGCTGGGGAGAACTGGAATACGCCCGAAAGGAGCTGGATCCAGCCTCCTCCGCCCATTCCCGTTCCAGTAACAAAATGAATGCAGGTTTGGCAGGCTCTAACACATTAATTAATTACAATTGTATTTAAAGGCGTATGTGGAAAATGCCCAGCTAAAGAGTCTTAAAATTCATAAATTATGGCTATATTTGATCTCTGATAAGTCAGGTATTTTACGTGAGATATCAATCAGATATTCCTTTTATAATATAAATTGGTCTTCCTGAATATTCTGGTGGCTAGGATCTGTTGCTGAAAGGCAGATTTTTAAAGTTAATCATGCTTTATTCTATTTTCTTACCAGTGTATTTGTTGTTGAAATGGTACTCTTTTGTTTATTCTTTCATTAATAAATAGATTAGCTGGAGATCTTAGGAAAATAGTTTCTTTGTTTGAAATATGGAAGTATTATTTAAAAAAAAACAGGTAATTTCTAATGTGACCTATTTCTAAGGGAAGCCATCCTTACTGGAAAAAAAGGTTGTAAATATTGTTATTCTTCTTTACAGCTGTTCAACTAGAATAAAATTACATTAATTTTTTATGAAATCCTCAAAATAATTTGAATCTTCCAGTACTACTTAGCCTGAATAAGAATTGCAAAATTAATCAATTCGTGTCAGCGTCAGATAATTCCACTTTTATAGAAGATTAGTCCTAATATACTTATTGGTTCATTGATATTTAATGATAAAATGCGAGGGAAGATGATCTGGGTAGGTATGCTGTTAATAAGGCTTATTGTAAACAGTCCACATCTTTTTTTCTCCCTCCTTCCCTGCCTCTCATTCTGAATTAACTATTATATCAGTTCCTACTTCAAGCTCTCCACAGGGCTTTACCCTGGTTTCCGTTTGAAAAATGACATTTCAATAGGTAGACCTAGGATTCCTGTACTTCCAAAATTACCACTGTTCCACTCGCTGAGTCCTGTTAATGGTATCTCTCTCCACTTCCATTACTGAGCCCAGCAACAATCAATGAGTAGAAAAGAAACTACATAAAGGAGGCAAAATCCAAGTGATTTTGTAACTCTAGAAAAAAAACTAATTTGAAAATTTGAAATTAGAAAAAAAAATATATATTTTTTTCATAATGTTGTGTTCCGGTTGCTACTATGAAACTTTCTTTTCCACTCATGGTAAATAATAACTGATCAAGTTTTTAATTAAAGGATGAGGACACACAAGGTAATGATTAAGAAGGACAAGCTACTGAGAGATTATTTCTGAAACTAGAATTAAAGTGAAAAGTAAGGCAATAAAAGGCCCACAATTTGAAGTATGAAAATAAAAAAACAAAGGGACAAGGGAACCTTGAAATAGAAAAATCAAATGTAAATTCTTTGGGAAGAGGGCACAGTGATGGACTTCAATAAAAATGGTACCTTTCACTGAATTGTCTTTAAATATACTTTTACCTATTTATTAAAGGTTTTTTTTTTCAATTCTGCCTCCAGAGGCTTCAGTTTCATCCATTCCCACCATATCCATCACCCCTTTTAAGGTATGTTAGACATTTCTGCTTGATATGGATCACAGCAATGGAACATACTGAAGTAATGCAGCATACACTATGTATTACAGTTATTATGTATTATGCTCTGCATTGCATATAATCCCACAGACATCGCTGGGATGTAATCTGGGTCTTGCTGCTAAAGTTACAGCAACAAACAGCAGTTTTTATTGAAAAACCACCTTCCGTTTTCAAATTTGGATTTCAGTCTATACATACCCAAAGGCACTGCTGAGTCTAAAGGCTCTCTAACCTTTTGAAAAGCTAAGTTTAGTAGAGGGATACCTGACAGTGTGAAGACATGCATAAGAAATATTTCAATTGTCAGTTTTGTAATTTAATTCCATAGGAACATTTGAAAACCTAATCTTTTAAGGATAAATGGATATCTAAACAAAAGCAATCCAGTTTTCCCTCAGAAGGTGATCACAAACTGGCCATATTTGCTGCTAATGGGAATTGTATGATATAACACGTCGAATCATCTTTCTTTAGAAACCAATCTAATCATTAAAAAACTTAAAATTAGACAAGAAGACAAGAGTTAAACCTCAGTTTTTGTATATTTCTGGTTTCAGTTTTATCTATGTCTTTAGTACAGAGCTTTGCATAAAGAAATTGAGGCATAATGAAATTTCATAAAAATCAAAACTTAGCCCACAGATATTTATAGACTTTACACACATCTACATGCGTAAGAGATGAAGAGAGAGGGAAACCCATCTCCAATTTAAGGATACTACTATTAATTTGATTTGTACGTAACTTTAGTAAAACTCCTCATCAAACGAAGGGCGTTCAAAGATGCTGACCTTCTAGGGTAGACACTGAAGTCCTACATCAGTGCTCTCAGCTTCCCCACCTTTCCCTCGCTGCTCCCTCGCAGAACACGCGCTCCGAGTCTGCACGGTTGCTGTGTCGTCTCTGCATCCCCGGCTCCCACACCGCTTCTTGCTCGCATGCCCTAGTCTAGTCGCCCTACCCTCCCTTCCCTCCTGTGTCCCTCTCCTATTTACAGGCATGGGAGTTGTGGTACGGTTGCATTTATGGACACGCTGCTTAGCTTGCTGGTTACTGCCTCCAGAAACAGCTGAGTTTCTGCCCTCAGTAGCACACCAGCTTAGGCTTCTTTTTACAACACTGTCACTGATTTTCATTACACATGTAGTAACTTACAATCTTTCAGATATCTACTCTTTTATATTATACCAGAGATGGGTCAAAAATTCAAAAGTGGCTAGAGGGGAATAGCAGGCAGGCGGGCAGTATGCTTGTTCTTGTTCCCTGAAGAAATCAAGTGACAAAAAATGAAAATTTGGAAATGAAGAATTTCAAATAAGCAAACAGAGAAGACAAGCATTTTAAGTATTCATAAAAATTCAATGTTCTCAGAGACAACTCACTCACATAGAACAGTTTCACAGCTGTGTACTGCACAGCTGTAGTGTGTGTGATATTTTGCATGTATCTATTTTTAAAACTCCTAGTCTTCTACTTTTCACAGTACCTGAGCCTTGCAAACTTCAGTGCATTTATTCTTACAATAACATTGGGCGGGAAAGTTAATTATTTATACCCATTCTTTAAGGGTCTTTTTTGGGGCACAATATCAAATAAATATCAACATGGTGTGTGTGTGTATATATATATATATATAACATAATCTATTGATCCTATTAATATATAAGTGCCAAACTCTTCCTGCCCTCTTTTCTGTGCAATTCTATAGATTTAACTGGACCTGACTGTCTGTACAAAATTATGTCCTATGTAGTTTATGCTAATATATGTTTATTTATAGTTTGGTACTTTAGCTGTATTTTTCATGTGATTTTCAGACTGATGTCATTTAGAAGTAACTTAAGACTAAAATACATGATCTGACTCTCAGTAGAAGTTTTAAATATTTCCTGCTCTCTTCTTTCCTACATAGTATAATAATCTGTAGTCTTTTAAAATGAGAGATGTAAAGCATTTTTTGATTTTAATTGTAACCCTTTTCCACAGAAATAATAAAATAGAATTACTTCTTTTTCTCAGAATTTTCAGAAATAGCATGCAACAGTGGTATTATCTAATTTTCTGAGTATCTTGAAGTTTTCAGTAACCAACAGGAAAACCATTACAATAGTTTGATCAAGGAAATCTCCAATTTTTGTAAGGCAAAACCTTGAGTGGATTTGAAGAATACTATTTATTCACTTAACACCTCTCGCATATAAAGTCATGTAAAAATAATATGTAGTGTTTTAGAGTCAAGTGCAGCTCATTTTTCCCACCAAAGACATGGAGGTTCTGTTTTAATTTACCTTTTCCAGTACTTTCCATTTTGTCCCTATGCAGCAGTGCAGTACTGCAACAGATTGAAGTCAAATGCTTCGAAACACAATGTCGTTGCTGTTCTCCCTTCAGTGTACATTTCTGCTTTAGAGGGCATATTCTTAAATCAGTTTAAATGATATAAAAACTAAAGCCATGTAGTTAATTCCAGATCTGCATATCTGCAAGAAAATTCTTATTAAAATACATGACAGTTCAATCAATTGTCACAAATCCATTTAAGGAATGCGTAATTTTATATGTGTATTTTTAAGAATCAGATCAGCTGAGAAGCACTGTTTGTACCTTCATGCAGGGAATGCAATTTCATGCAGGGAATAGTTGGCAGCTTGCAAAACAGGAGCACAGAATTTGTTATAGCATGCATTTGTTACACAGTGTCTGTTCTGATCCAGATATTTAAGAAAGGAATCTTTATAACAGAGCACATACATTCACATTATACCATTCTGTTGCTCTGTGTCAAGTTCATTTTATAATAAAGATTATTTCCAGATAAACAATTCAATTTCTAAAGAGTTAAAATTATGAAACAAAACCATATATTATTACTTTAATGATCATTTAACCAAAACTCTTAAAATTCAGACCAAAGCAATGCTTTGTTCTATTGAAAAATGTTGATCAACTGGATTCTTTTTTCAAAACAGCTCAAGCTTTGCAAATCCAACTGTTTAAGTTCAGATTTGCTACAAAATAGACAAATGCATTATAAAGTAATACCTCTAAGATCAGGAAATACAAAAGACCTTCTTGAGAAGATTGTGCCTCCTACTTACTGGACTACGTGGGTGAACTGATAGTCTTTGAAAGCAGGTAAGAAGTGAAAGCTCAGTATGGCTGAGATAACAGGTTGGGGAGTGCATTGTTTGTCTACTGGCGCCAAGCAGTGTTCTTAAGATTAGAGGTCCTAAATCTTTCATTCGTGGCATTACAAACTGACCATCATAATCCATTCATTAAAGCCATACCAAAGAAAAGGATAAGAAACAAAACAGTCAAGTTTAAAAAACACAAAACCTTAAAATGACAATTTAAGTGTTTAAATTGCACAAAGTCATATTAAGCAAATCTTAGGATGTTTTGGACTAGAAAGACTTTTGCAAGTTAGAATCACTTTGTAAATGGCCAGCTCTCTTTCGCTGCCTCTCTCCCTCCCACAATACACACACCATAACAAAAGGGCTTAGCTAGGAAATCTAAAGTGATTCCACTTCAAAAACACGGTTAAACTGAAGATAACTGAGAGTCAGTGTCAGGGCATATCAGCTCTTACTTTTGAAATTGGTCCTTATAAATGAATTGATCCTTGATTTCCCATCTTCTATTATGAAATAGTACTGCTCGATAGGAGGAATAAGTTCCCAGAGATCTAAGATTGTATAAACTGGACCATTTTTTGATATATTCGCTAGACTTTTACTTTATTGGAATGATGCTGCAAATCAAATGAAAATGGATCCTCCTCTTTGTCCTGGTAAGCGGGAGTGTGCCCACTGCCAAAATAGACCTTCAGCGAAAGGCTTATCTACAGCTGTGGATAGGCTTTTCCAAGGCAACTACAGACGAGTCTTTATGGACTGGGCTGCGAGGGGTACTCCAGGGCTGCTCTCAGTACCAATACTCTTCTCTGGCTAAACAGCTAACGTAGACTTAGGGGTTCCCTGCAGCATTAGGCATTCTGCAGAGAAACCGCAGCCTTGTCCGCCTGCAATGCAGCGGGAGCGTGGCAGCGGGGTGTTCAGTGCACACACCTGGGCACGTTACAGAAATTTCCTGAGAGCTCCCGACGTGGACCAGCATCAGAGTGGCTAGCAGATGGCCAGTTATTCTTAGATCAGCTTTGGGGGAACTGCATAATTATAACCTATGTGAAATTTGTGTTCAGCTCCCAAGGAAATTTTGGGGAACTGGATATTGATGGTATCAGACTTTGAAAATTCTAGGCTGAACCTTCATAAAGTTTTGAAAGTTGAACACAATTTGCAAAGAGGCTTGCCCTAGAAGTAGCGTTAGTAACAACTTAGTGTTAGTACTAATCAAAACTCTGTTATGAACAGCTCTGCTTCCCAGTATCAGCTGAACAAGGACGTATGAAACTACAGTTCTCTATGAAAGATCTTTCAGCAGTTCCTCAGATCAGGAAGTACTGCAATCCCTGCAAGAATTGCTGATGAAATAGTTCTTATACTGGACAGTAATAGAGTAACTGAGTGAAGTGCAGTCGCCTGGCAGCATAGCTTCATCATCTTAGTTCCTCGTGTCCTACCCTTTAGAGGTCAGGTTTCTAACTCTTTTAAAAGTCCATCTAATTCATGCTGGGTTCATTTATCCATGACAGGAACTGTTCCATAACTGGAAAGAAACAAACCAGAATTAAATATTTAGATTCTTGATTCAGCTGTACCTTATTGAAAATCCACGCAACTCAGTAGGAAGATTTTCAGTGTGGAGGGTTGCTGCTGGCTCAGAACTATAAGTATTCAGGAATTTTTTGACAAAATCAGCCTGCCTAAGAATACATACAAGATTTTCTGAAAAAGGATTGTTTCATTAAATTTGGGATAAGAAAATGATAATGACAAAACATTCTATTTTGTTATTTTGAAAATGAGAAATGTCATTCTTTTGGTGATATCTTTCAGTTTGAAACGCTAATTCCAGTAAAGACAAATGAAAATGAATGTTTTGATTAATTAGAACTATTTTTCAGCTGAGAAAACTTCTGAGATTTTGAGAACCTAGTAGGACTTGGTTCTTAAAGATAGTTCTGTTGTCTGTAGACAGTTTCAAAAATCAAATTAGCAGACCAGCAAGAATTAACATTTCTGCAACGATCTTTTATAAATTCTATTAGAAAAGGCTACACATCCCAAACCAGCTCAGTACTGGTTTGGTACAACACTATATATGCTGTATAATTGTGCACATTCTTAGAGATTTTTTACTGCTAGTTTTTTGTAGACTGAACCAGTGCCTTAAAAGATTTCAGACTGATGATCTGACCAGCTTTAGTGATTTCTGAGCATGATAGTAACTGAAAGTTATTATGCAATTATCCTGTTACTCAGTCAAAGTAAATATGGAAGGAGACCCAGGGGAAGATTAGCATAAGAAGAATAGACACCTGTTTACAAGCTTATGTCTTTTCCTTTGATTCATCCTATCTTTTTAGGATATACAAGCAGTGTAGCCAGATCCAAGGACAAGATGGATGGACAGATATCATGTATGTATAGGCGATAGCCACATGATAAATTGTGGAACCATTCCATTTATTTATATTCACCTTTGACCATCTCACCTGCCCTTTACCTACCAATTCATCTTCTCCAAGATGACTTATAAAATTCCAACTCCCTGAAAAGTTTCACTCAGTTCTGTTCTGCCTCCCATTCTTTGTTTTTCTTCTTAGTCTTCCAACAACATGAGATAAAATTGTCATAGCCTAAGAATTATATAATACTGAAATTGCGAAGAAAGTCCAAACAACTCACAGATCTGAAATAAATGTCTCTGATTCTTGACTGTTAGGAACTATCTATGGAGGACCTATAATCTGTTTTTTTATGTTTTTTTTTCCTCAGTATCAGCAAAGTTGAACAAAATTTTCATCAGTAATTTCTACTTACTAAAAACTTACCCTTTGGGAGAACACAATTTTTGTTGCCATATCTTACAAGTCACCATACTGTAATTAGTTTGAAGCGAAGATGGCAGGCCAGTCTCTGGCTGAAGGGCAGAGCTAAAGGGCAGAGTTTTGTTCTTATCTTCGCAGAAGTCAAGCAACTGAACTGAAGAAAATTATTATTTTTTTTAAACTGCCCTTTAATTTTGCCAGTTTCTGTGGCAACCTATATTGTATCAATTGTATCAGGCCAAATAATTTTTCAGTTGCAGAAGAATTAAAAAAGATATGCTTTGCTGACCAGAGATAAAAATGACTTGATTTTTCTGGTGTAACGAAACAAAAAATGAAATTAGATGAATAATTTTAGGAAATCTGAAAAGAATACCTTTCTTTACTATGGAAGGTCTTTTTAAAGATGATGTAAAATGAAGGTGGATAAATTGACCTTAATTTTTACAACTTTAATGATTACTAGTTCCAGAGAAAATCACGCTGTCTCCTTCAATAGCAAAAGCTATTTTTTGGCTTCTAATTTAAAACAATTAAAAGTAACAGCAAAGAAAACCAGAAAAACAAAATGCTTGCACATATACAGTTGAGGCTTATTAAAATTTTCCTTCTGCCTTACCCTTTTGGGGCAGAATTTTCAAGAGTAGGTACAAGTCACACAGTTGTCCAGTGCATATTCATCTGAAGGATTTTGGAAAGTATTGGCTATGACTAACTGACAGCAGGATCTGAAATATGAAGTTAATATCATCCTTTATATTTCAATGATTTAATCTGATAATAAAAATAAATGGTTTGGTAGCTCATTCTTATTAGTGAATGTTATAGATAGCAAGATACTCAAGGATGAGGTTTCTTCTGAAAGTTTCATCTTTCTTTTCAGGCTGAGGTTTGTGAGTTCTAGCATAATTTTTGGTGGCCTACCACAAATAGGGGTATGGAGCCTCTGGTCCAATGGCTGTTGCAAGCTAAGACTTATTTCATAAGTCTAGTGACTAAATTATGTTTTTTTTTTTTTTTTTTTTTTTAATACTATTAACTGATACCAGCTATGACCTCACAAGTGCCCAAAAGGTGTTTGAAAACCTTAGTGTGGAGAAATTTACTTGCTCTTAAATGCATCTTGGAATATTACATTATTATTTCTAAAGAAAAATCTGTCACATCTGTAGATTTATTCTACAGATAGACTATAGTCTGTAAAACTTGCCATAAAATTATATTTGTAGAACAGGAAAACTTACATATTTTAATCTAACTCATTAATATTTTAATAAAAGCTTTTATAAATCATGAAAAATTTACAGTTTGTCTCCAAGATATAGCAAAAATCCAAAGACTGGGTTGAGGCTTCATAGCAGTCAATATACTCAGATGTGTAAGATAGCTGACTTTATCAGGTGAAGGAAATCGGACAGGATTTTGAGACTTCTGCACCTCCCTCTCATTTAGTATGTGCCATGAGTTCTTCAGACTCCCCTTGGGCAAGCAGCGCAGACTGACAAGAAGAGCCACTTCTTTCCACCTTTTCCCCACATCGCTGATAAGAAACATCTTTGCATAAGATCTAAAATATAGGACAGATGCTTTTTATTTCTTTTTCTCTCCAGTGTGTAGCTAGATTCAGAGCTATGGGCCCATCAGAATGTGCAGCTGGGAAAAACGGAGCAGCCACAACAGCAATTAAGTGCATGTACAATTATAAATGCCTAAAACATAAAACTAGTTTTGCTTTTTTCCCTCCCCAGGCACTTCACAGTAAAAATACCTCACTCAGTTTGTAACGTAACTATATTTAAATGAAGTAGCGCATCCTCAGCTACACTGAAAAACTATTTACATTGGCAAGAAACAGAAAGATGAAGCCAGCACTCAAACATTTGGTTTGAGTATTTGCATTAAAACCTGACTTTTTAGGAAATAAACAACAATAGCGGAATTCAGGTGCATCCCAGGCAGTTCAAATTAACAGCAATCCCAGCTTTTATCGCAGTTAAGAGCATTTCTAGGAAAGCCTGGAAGAGGTACAAGCAAAACCGGCCGGAGGTGCCCCTGGAAGGGGCAGAGCCCTGGGAGGGGGCCGGGGGCCGCGGGGGGATGTGGGCTGGGTCCCGCCGGAGGAGCAGGGACCCCCCGGGGCTGCCGCTGCCCCCCTCGCCCCGGCCCCGGCCCTGCCCCGCAGAAACGAGCCCCTCCGTCCAGCACGCAGGAGAAGGGGGCTGCTGAGCCCCGGCGTTTTCGTTACCCCCCAGAGACGAAGCGAGCGCCCGCTTTTGCTGGTGCCGCCAGCACAAACGTGACATCAGGCGACATCCTCGTCTGGGCTGAATGCGCCCAGTTCCGTAAATCAGTGCGAAATCGCTGATTGTAAAACAGGACCGTACACACCGTCTCTGTAATCATACTATTCCAGCTCTTTCTAAAAAATATGAGTCTTATAGCAAAAATTCAGGGCCTTCCCAGTTAAAAATCACAGTTCCGGTTAGAATATCCTCATGTGGATGAAGTGCTAAGTTTTTGAACGGCTTCGTTCGTAACAGACGTTTTAAAAATAAAAGTGCACATCACAAACGTGCATCTAGAGGATGTGACTGATCAGCTGTATGTGTGACGGAATAATCTGTTTTCATTAATTAATATTCATCGTTAACGTATATTTTTTTCTATATTTATCTGCTTGCTTTCTCTCCATTTGTAAGCACAAAGACATACACCAAGGAAAAATTCAGTCTTAAGCTTTTGGGAAATGGCACCAACCCCCCAAATCCGACACTATCTTGTGCAGGAGGAGTTTTAACATTGGAAAATACTATGTTGAGAGAGGTCCTAAGTAGTTCAGAGTTGCTAGCACTGTGAATATCATTGTGTGAGCTAATTTGAATATTTATATATAATCAATAAACTTTGCTCAAGTAGCAGTATTTTAAAAACCTGGTAAATACATTAATAAAATGATTAAGCATAGGAAACGATAAATTTATTAGCGTACTTCCTGATAAAACAAAGTTTTTGGTTTAGTTTTCACTAAAGAATGTAGCTTTGTCTTTCAAAAAAATTTCCCTCACCCAAACAAAGGAAGTTATAGGCTAAAAAACAGACATGGGATCAAAACTGACTAAAAATTTATTATCTCACACCTGGAGGAATTGTTCCCTCTAGATTATAGAGAGGGTGAACAGGAGAAGCAAGGTGAAGACATTTCTGGTACTTTTTTTTTTGGATTGTACAAGCAAATTAAAAATGAGAGTACTAATTTGCAAATACACAGTAAGTGCTTGGAAATAATATAGCTGTACAGTTTTAAATTGCATCTGAAAATGAAGTGATCTGTGTGAGTTAAAATGAATGATTTAGCTAATTATAAAACCAGATCACACTGTTATGTCTGGAGCAGGGATTTATCGTTATTTCCAGAGTTTCCCAACAGTTATCATTACTTTCAATACAAAAGGATATATTTTTTATTCATGATGTTTCCCTCTAGCTGCAAATCAGTCCCTAGCCAAACTCAGCTGTATGGATAAGTGAGTGAATAAATTAACAAAACATTTCAGATTTTGAGCTGTTAGATTCTCTGTGACCTTCACTCTCTTGGAGAGATAACTGCAACTAACCTTTATAAACAGGAGAGCTCCTTTTCACATTACTTCATGTTAGTGTTTCCCAGCTCCCTCATCGTGGCTAGTAGCTGGTCTTCCACTTGCTGGAAATATTCTGGGAGACTGCCAGTGCCTTCATACAGTGTGAGAACAGGTTTTCTGACAGGTTATCACAACTCTCCTGGAACAAGCTTTCCTGCCGGCTGAGCGGAAGAAATGCTACCCCTTTAACTGTTGGGCAAGGTTGAGGGTATTAATCATTATTTTGCCTTTTCTTCTATTAAGGGGTGAACATGGCTGGATCAGGCATTTAGCTACTGTTGCTTGTTTTCAGGATCTTCACTTAATCTTTGCAGCTTTTATTCCTGATGAGGCTTTGAGTTTGGAGAAGATCTAACTAAAAAGCCCGTCTTTGGGATGCCATTAAGATACATAAGCTGTTTTCCAGTCTAGTCATTTGGGAGAAGGCCCATAAGCTCCTGCCTGAGGCAACTGGTGACATTCGTCAGTTCGGAGTGCCAGGTCTGGGCAGGTGGCAGCACTCGGGATACAACAGCTGAGCATGAGCTGACTCGGGAGCTACGCAAAATGCCCAGCGTTAAGAGAAAGCACAACTAGATTAAGGCAAAGGTATTTTAACTTGTGCTTAGATCCTCAGCTCCTAGAATCATTTTATCCTTCCATAATCTCAGCTTGCAACAAAAACAAAAGGGGGCTAGAGGACAGCTATTGCAAAGGAAAGCTTGAAAACAGGAATGAGACAGCATGAGGCAGCAGCAGAGTCTACAGGAAGCACAATACTCCAATGCAAAATAAATGATTGCTCATTTATTTCATGAAAATTACACTCAGAGCAAGGCTACTTGAGTCTGAGACTTTGCTGTCTCCAAAGCAGTGAAAAGATCTGGTGGTCCCACCAGTGCTGCTTCGAAGAAAAGAGGCAACACTGCACAGAGCTTCTTCACCTCCTTATTCTTAGAGCCTGTTCCCAATCAAACACAGTCAAAGACTGGCATGTGCTGCAGACTACATAGCTTTCATGAAACTACAAACAATCCTGTTAAGGGCAATTTGTACCCAGCATTACCACATTCTGTTCCTATTTAATCATTTGTGACTGAAAATAGTTTGGGAGGAATTGTTTTTGTTTTTTAATTAAAGCCACTTGTAGCATGAGGTAGAAAACACATTTCTCATGCCTTTAAATAGTATAACTCTATTGAATCTCTCAAAACAGAACAATGCACTTAGGTGAATGCTGGCAATGATCCTCAGTCTTTAGTTTCTTTGCTGGGAGAGAGCTCCCAGAGAGCCTAAATTTCTACCAGCAGTAAGGCAGAGAAAAAATGTCAATAACAGCAGCCTTGTAAATCAGTACCTTAGATATATGTAGCTACTGTGAATGGTTACACAGCTAAAGCAGGGCAGCTCAGAACCAAACTGGCCTGCCACCCCCGCTGACCAGTCCTAGGGCTCCTGGAAGAGGCCACCCCAGCCTGAGCTCCAGAGCGCAGAGCAGCAGGCACCAGAGCCGCCAGTTGACTCAAAACAATTTGGACAGATTGAGCATTGGTTGTTTATTCTTAAATACTCAAAGCTCTATTCTTCTGAGCATGAGTGCAGCAGAGATCCAGTAACACATGTGACTATGGGGCTATCCAATTTATGTCAGTTAAGTTCCAAAAAGCATCCAGAGTAGGACCTTAGCCTTGAACTTGAGGATGCTGCTGAGGAATCCAGGAAAACTGGTGGGGAAAAAAATCTAGCTTCCTGCTTTGCAAAGTGATTAACCCATCCATTAAAATTATAAATACAGCATGACTAGGGGAAACTATGAAAATCTCTGGAACCTTTTAAAGTCCTATCTTCTGTATTTCAGACATGTAAGCATATTCTAGTGAACTGCAGATATGCCTGTAGGAAATTGTCAATAGAATGACAAAAGGCATGTGTTTTTTAGTTATCTTTCAAAAGCTTCTCAAGATTGATGGGTAGAAAATATTCAGCCAAATTCCAGGCTTCTGTACCAGTGCATTAAGTGTTTGGTCTGAAAATTTTTACACTGATATAGTCAATGCATTTCTTGCAAGGCACAACAAAAGTGGTCTGCAGTTGAACAGCTATGGTGACTACCCTAACCTGGCTTTCATTTTTGCAGTAGTACTTTCTTGTTAGTCAACTAGATCAACTAGCCAGCACAGGGATGCTCACGCTTCTGTTGTCTTTATAAGGGCTCCACTGACCTGGCTGTCAGGCACCTCTTTCAAACAACACATTTGCAGACACATAGAATAGCATATAATAGTCACTGAGCCAAACTCCTCATGCGTGTTTTAAATAGTAGTTAGATGAGTTATTTATAAATTATCTTGTGCATATTTGAAAGGTTCCAGAAGCTTTAAGGAAAGAGAATGTGTGTGGGTTGGAAATTAACATGCAAGAGATTTATCATTTATGCCGTTGCAAGAGGCTGAGGTGCAGAAAATCAGGGGTTTTAATCTCTTTTAGAGTTCTTAAAGAAAAACGAAGTTTTCTTACAAACAAATTTAGTTATAAAGTTAAATTAGATATTTTTACTGTAGGCTTGGAATCAAGTTACAGGATTGTATGAGGAAACAAATAATTCACAAATCTTTCCAGTATTTTGAGGAATATGATTGAAAAGGGAGATTTTTTTTTCTATTTCTTAAGCAGCTTTAGTTTGCAAATTTTGGGGGGATACCAAATTTGAATGATTAACATGGACCCTATTTTTGAACAATTGTGCATCTGAATAACAAGGTTAAAGGAAACTGGCTATGTAAGCACATTTATTCCCAAGTTAATGCTAGCATGATTGAACTTTACCTAAATTTAAACATCTGATGCTAAGTCAATAACAAAATGTTTCAAGGTGGGTCTTCAACAGAAAACAACATAGTAAATTTTATGATTGGCTTTCACACTTTATGTTGAGGAAAAGAATGTGTCTTACATAAAATGAAAGGGATGTCAAAGAAAGCTAGAATTTCTAGACCTAAATAGAAAATAATCAAGCATTTATTAATAAACTAATCTTTTCCATGTGTGTTAAAGAGTAACATACATGGAAAAATATTTATTCTTTTAGCTGCAAAAACATAGCCACTGTATTTCATGGATTCCAGCTGTGTAGAAACAGAAAAGCGAGGCTACAATAAATCCAGCAGATACCAACAGTTTAGAAAGCATTTTGTAACATTTGGTGGAGCCATTTAGGTGAGGTTGCAACAATTCCCCATTTTTCTGCTTGAAAATAAGAAAGACAGACTTACTGTCATTGGTTTAATGTGCTTATATCGCAAAGAAGACTGTCTTAGAAGTCGCTCTTTTCAGTTGCATTATCATTCTAATCAAAAGTGTTCCTAGTGTTGAGAAGATTACTGTAGATTACCCTATACATTCTTGCTTTTCCAGGTTTTGAATGCTATTTTTAAGGGAACTACACAATGTAAACATTGATTAGCAATGACTTTTTACCTACTGCAGAGGTTAAGCAGGGATAACACTAATCAGAAGGAGGAGTAAAGAAGAAGCTGGGCAAGTTGAGACCTCATGTGACATCCTAAATGTTAAGCATCAACTTTTGTTCAGATCTCCAGCAAATGGGCTTCAAAGTTTCTACTGACATATAATGTAGTAAATTGTAGACAAACAAAATAGAAGCATTTACTATTACCATCAACAGCTAGCACTATTTTGATCTTTCATTACCATTTTTTGGTCTGGAGGAAGGAAATAGTATTGTTAAACAAGCAAGTAGATTTATTCCTGCTATTAGAGATGGATGAAATACTGAAGCTGTGTGTAAGCAAATAAAATGGTGTTCCAAAATTTAAAAATCTTACCAGGCTTTGTTTGTCACTGGCTATGGTCTAAGATCAGAGGAAGCTTCTCCATATGAGGGGTGGTTCTGAATTCATTAACATGAGCAGCAGACCCAAGACACTAAATGAAGAAAGGAATAATCCTGGTCCCATCTTTTTAAAAATGCATGAAACTTGATATAAGAGAGTGTATAAGTAGAGCACAGGTGCGTTGTCCAGATAGTACTGAGAAAGAACTTATTCTAGGCAGGGGTATGATTTAGTAAACTCACATATCTTTAACATTTTCCAGCCAGCTGGTTTACATAGCCTCCTCTTTAGTATGGCAGCTACTCTGAAACCCATTATGAGGGACCACCACATCCATCCTGGGACAAAGTACTCAAGAGATGGCACTGTAATGTTAACTCCTGCAGTTTTCAAGCTCTTCTTTTGATCTGGCTCAAGATAGTGTCCACATTAGACCCCTTCATAACTAAAAGGATTTTTACATTTCCTGCTGTATCATTACACATCTTGAAGCCCTTGTGTTCTACCCATTTCCTCCAATTTTAGATATGGAAGCTCCCCAGATCTCTTCTGTGGACCATGAGAAATAGAGACCCACATTATTTTAGGCCCTAAGAGAGGGCTTGACTATTTTGCTTTAAATTATACATTGTTGAATCAGGAACAGAAATTTTTCTGTTTTTATACAATGAATCACACCAGTGTGCATGCTTACTAAGTGTGCAGCATAGACATTGTTTTACAAATGGCCAAGTAAATTCTAAAAAGTATTCTCCAAGTTCCCATTCAGTGTACCGATCAGTAAAGTATTTTTAAATTACAGTTCTAGTAGCAAACTGGAAAGTCATTATTGCAAACAACCTCTAAAGTTCTGATTTTATTAGTCAAAAAATTGTTACAAATTGGGCAAAAGAATCTTACCTAATGCTAGCCTGAACCAACTTTCAGCTTCTAATGCAGTTGAGCCACTATTCTTCCACAGCCTTGTTTGCTTTTGATTGCTAGAGTAGAGTATATGTGTTGGTAAATAGCCAGATGAGTATCAGCGATGAACTGATAATATCAAACCCCATAGCAGTTGACCTTTTCTAAAGGTGTCATGTAGCCCTTAAATAGCCTGAGGAAATGAACAAAATCTGTGGTCTGTTGCAAAGTACAACCCTGAATGTGGACTCAACGTCGTGTTTTGCCGTATCTGAGTTTCTGACTTTCAAGTATAACCTCAACCATTTCTAGAAGAACCTTTCTAGAAATGTGAGCATTTATTAGCCACAATATAATATCAGTTTAATCTTTTTGGTCAACAGCATCCAAAATAAAAGCTAACTAACTGAGACAAAGTTAGGTAAGATATCATGTGAGGGAAAGACTTTATTAGCTGGGAATGCACAATCTCTAATGAATAGTTACTGAAAGGACTATCATAACTCTTTGTCAATTTTACAGTTACTGAAGAAATTAGCAGCATTTTAGCAGATAGTCATTGCTTTTTTAATGTTTCAGTTTATTCCCAGTGTGCCCCAAATAGCAAGGAGTCTTTTAATTGTAGCAAGATTTGGTGACATTTGAATTTTTCTTTATGTTATTTAGCAGTTACGAATGGATTTATTGCTTCAAATGTGTGAAAATACTTCCCATGACAAAAGCTCATGCTTAATTTGCATATTTAACAATTATTCTTCATAACAGCCAGTAAACACATTTATAACCTTACTAGAATATGCAGCGTTGCTGTGGATATGATGTCACCCACACTCCTTTCAGTAATTTCTTGAATTTAGTATTAAATACTTGATAAGATACAGCTTGTAATCACGGTTTAAGAAATGAATTACAAGGATAAAAGAGTATTAGTTTTGGTCAACTGATGTTGGCTTGTAATGAGTTAACTGGGATCATTGTTTCTGGGGCTGTTCATATCCCCAGACTTTTCACAGCCCTGGCAGAGGCTGACTCCGTAATAAGTCTCACATTACACGTGGATTAGATTTGTAGAAATCCTGTAACTCAATAGGTACCTGCCTATTCTCTCCTGGCGTCAGGCTGCCTGCACTGCTTTGCTCTGTAGACATACCTGGCATTCCACCCATGCCTCCTCGCTCGCTAAGTGGGCTGGAGCCTGCCTACCAAAACATTGGGGGCATTGTTGGGAAGGGGAGACCCCCTTGACAGACGAGCAAAGTGTGAAGTTAGTCTTGCAATGCCTTATTACCTTCCTATGAAGTATACATGCGGCTCTTTAAAACTTCCTTTATGCTACAGCAATGTTGGAAATCGGATCTTCAGAAGCATTTGAGAGTAGGAGGGGGTGGAGATGTGCTGTAGAAGTGGACAAAGCCAGCCCGACCCCGAGCCCTTCCTGCTTCCCCCCCACTGCTCCACCATGTTTGTTTATACTGATGGAAGGAGACAACAAAAACAAATCTGGCACAGCATCAAGAATGTGAAATGGGTTGATTTCTGGGAGTTGTGCCAGGTATTATAAACCGTTTTGTTTTAACACTTATTCTTCATTTCACTGCATACTATCTGTTAAGTAATTAGTGGGTAAGTGAATGAAGATTTTCTTAAAAAATTGAATAAAATTAACATTAAAATATCCATGTACAGCATTTAGCATTTTTCAGTAAAATAACTATCTCACTAATGAAAACTGAATCATGTGATCCTTAAATAATAAAGGGAAGATTCTTTTAAATTTGTCATTAGCAGTTTATGGATTACATCCTGCAAATCTTAGTCCTGAGATCAGTTTAGCTGAAGGTAACAATAAGGCATACAGAAGCATTATCAGACCAGCCAAACTACCGCCTTTTCATTTTTTCTATATTTGGTGATTTGTTAATGTGTCATGAAAGTTGAGATCCATAACGACTCTTTCCTCCTCTTTCAGCAGTACATAGTCTCATCCTGGAAGATAATGAAAGAACTCCTAGTGATTTCTTGATGATGTGCGTGTGATTCTAAGTACCTACTAATGACATTTAATATTAAATATTAATAAAGCCTAAAGGTTATATTAACATTAAAAGGTCATTTTTTAATATAGAGGAGGAAGTTGTGTAATGGATTACCATTGCAGAATATATTGTAGCAATTTGTACACATAAATATCCATTTTAGAGTTTTGGCAAAAGTTTGTACAGACTAATCCCTGTGAAGTTTATAGCTCCAGTTTCTGAGTTCAGTGAGTTTTTACTTCAGCCTTCGAGAAGGATAGTGGGAGACAGTATGTCCCTCTGCTGGGGGGGCATAGCTCTGTTTTACACTGCGCTAGCAAGTAATTTCGAGAAGACCACAGGCTCCTCCTTTCTAAAAGTGGCCCTGTTGGTGAATTCCCACTGTCCACCTAGACCCTTGAGCCTTGCCAAGTCACAGTGACTTGCAGTGATTCAGTCTGAGCAAGATGCCCTCACGAGATGGCCTCCTCACAAGGCAATGACTCCGCGGAAAAGGGCTTGTAAGGGATACCTGCGAAAGCAGGAACGCCGTTTTTAACACTGTCCTCTCAGTTCATTTCTTCCTCTATTTATTGGTCACATGAAGCTCCTTTTTGGCTTCACAGTATCTAATAAATGCAATGTACTTCTAAGCCTTGTACTGTGTTGGAGAGCTCATAACTAAGTATAGATGACTTCGGGTTGTTTTACCTATGAGACTTTCTTTTTAATATAATTATACTTCTTACTACCTGCGGCTCACCTGGCAGAGAAAACTATGTCAATGAGCTTCAAAGAAGGATAACCTTCGGTTCATTTAGTTTTTCCATTTTTTTTAATTGCATACACTCTCATAGAAATGAGGGAGTGGGGTGGATTTTTTTTTCCATTTCAGTTATATCCAGAATATTTCAGTTCACATACTCTATTTATTTCAGGCTGATAAACCCTCCTTCCACTGTAATACATTTAAGGCTAGATAAAACAAAGTTATTGTTGAGCTAAGCAATTAACAACATCCGGTTTCTCATGGATTTGTGTCCTCTGTCCCCTAGATGTCTTCACTCCTTTCCTCAAGCTACCGTAACTCAGTTTCCCTCCCTGGTTCCTAGGATACCCTCCCTCACAAGCAGCATCTAGTCTCAAGCTGTTAGTGGGCTGATTAGGCGGTCAGGACTCCTGCCCCAGCTGGCCAACAGCCTACTGCCAGGAGCAGCGTGTAATGTAATATTTTTCCTTCAGTAGGAGCACTGTTTTGGATCTCTCTTTTATCTGTACTGATTTTCATAAAATTTACAGAAACATAACTATCCTTAGGTTTTCCACCCCTCTCGTCTTTTGAATTTATTTGAAATTGGCCAATGAAAAACAACAACAACAAAAAGTATTAGGAGAGGGCAGCCAGCAGGTAAATGACACAATTGCATAAGCCACATTTCCTAGGAGAATTAGATTAAAAAACATATGAGATAGAGAAGGTCCTGCAGTGATCTCATTCTGAATGGTTAACATGAGGGTGTCCAAAATTCCACTGGCTTCAAGGAGTTTTTCTTTCTCATTAGTTCAGTGGCACAATTTTCGTGCCAATTTCCTGCCAAGCAAATTGCAGAGAGCTTGTACAACTGAAAGGGCTTGAGTCTGAGACTCCGGTGACAAGCTTGCCGCAGTTCCAATCAGGGCTTTGTAGCTTCTTAAAAAAAAAAAAAAAAAAAAGAAGAAGAAGAAAGAAGAAAGAAAGAAAGAAAAAAAAAGAAGCTGCCAATTGTAACAAATGTGAAGTGTCTCTTTGACATGAAACCACAGCCTATTAAAATGAGCCAAAAATATGACAGTTTCACAGAAGACTCCTTTTTTTATCAGCTGAACTATTCTCAGCACATCACTTGGGTCAAATTCAAATGTAAAATCACGGTACCTGAAGGAAACAAACTGTCAGGAGTCTGGTATAATACTCACCGAGTCCTCTTCTGATAAATAAGGCGAATACTTATGTAGTTTTCTTGATAGTAAAATGTAAAGAAATTTCTGAATTTCTACAATGGTAGGTGAATACAGGATGAAAAGTCCCTTTTTCCATTTCAATACTTCTGCTGAAATGACTTTGTTACACTTTATGAATTCCCTTAAATATAAAAAAGTCCAGGGAAAGATTTTTGAATGAAATATTTTTCCAAGGTTGAATGCCAGCCCTCGCTCCACTTGAATAAGAAAAATTACTTCCCAGTGGTGCGCCAAATTACTTGTTAACTGTTTCAGCAACAGGATATAGTGGTTCTTTATACTAGCATTGCCATAGCTTTGATAGATGCTTTCATGTCTCTAATTTCTGAAATCTGCTTTATCAGAGGCATTTTCCTACTTCAGTTCAAAACTGCATTGCTTGAATTCAGTTCAAAAGCCAATAACTCACCTAAATGAGTGAAGCTGAGTATATTTTCCAAGCCTGTAGTTTCTATTTCCAGATGTCTAAACTTTGTCAGATATTTACGTAAAAATAATCAAAAAGAAATGTATACATGTAATTAATTAGGGCTTAGATCACACTGGTGGGAGAATACTATTGGAACCAGGCAGGTAAAATCAAAGCGACTCTGGATTCTGGCTTTTTTTCCCAGAAATTCTATGAGACAAACCAACCCCAGCAGGGGATGTCCCAGTTTAAGCTCATTTAATGGGCACCTGTACAGATGTTGTACTATAATGCAGTGATTTTAATGGTCTTGCCTAGCAATTCTAGAGGTGACTAAATTCTATAGGTTCCTATTTTTACTATACATTTCTCGGTTATCTAGCTTTGCACCCGTACATTACTGAGAATCTGCACGAGCAGCTCAGTGTCATACTTGTGCCAAGACTGATCAGGACTGAAGCTGCCGTGCGTTAGATACAGCCCCGAAACCTCCATCTGAGCCTCACCTTACTTCCCCATCACTCTGTTAAAACCCTACTCTATGCTATAGCACTTCCAGCTTAAAATCCCCTCGGGAACTATAGGGTCACATTTTGGCAGGCTGGGATGTCTCACCTCTCCTAGGCAGTCAGAATTAGGGCAAATTACAGCTGAGCTGTTGTTAGGAGCAACTCATCACTGCATCATGGTGAGCTGCTGCCACTCAGCTGGTGTCAGGGACTGGAAGAACGGGGGAAGGAGGGAAATGCCTCTCTCCCTGTTTCTCTCTCTCTCTCACCGTTCCTGGGATTCAGAATCCTTTCAGTGAAGAGAGCTTAACTGAAAATGAAGATTTATTCAAGTTATTCCCTAGCTTATGTTCCATTAATGCTTCAGACGCCTCAGTCTTCTCGCAGCACGTATTACAGACATTGGCTGGTTCAGAGTTCAGATAAAAAGCAAGTGGTGGATAGTGCGTTTTTTTTTTTTTTTTTAAATCATTACCTGCCAGGAGACAAACATTATTCCCACCCCCTCATTGTTGTATGGCCAAATAGTACAAACTCTCCCTCTTTTTGGACTGAAATGTATGAAAACCTAGGAAGAAACTGTCAGTGAATCCAGAATGAACAGTACTGTTTGAGGGGGTAACAAAAATTTGAAGAGAAAGCCTTTACAAGAACAGAGAGAAGTGGAGGCCTCCTTGAAGTATCTGCAACAGTGCCACAGTTGTGGTCTTTAGTGCCAACACTATCTCACTGAAACTGTATAGGCAGCTGTCCTTTCATGTGGCACCCAGCATCTTTGACCTTGTCACAGCTCTGATCATGATAAATCAGACTAAATCTGCATGTTAAATTCAAAAGCAAAATGTAATTCTAGTGAGTGAGGAGCAAACACCCTACCAGAGTCCCTGCTTCATGTAGCTTTTGTGGGAAGAAAGCAAGCCTATTACCACTCTCCAAATACCTACATTAGTTTCTTAAGATAGAAGGATTAGTAGTCAATGGGAAAATGGGAGCCATGGGTCACCTTCTGGATTGAAGGAATCTTTATCTTTGATGGTGAAATACTGAACCAGATCAAGAGGTACAAGTGCACTGAATCTTGGGTCTTCAATCTATACCATTTTTTCCAGTGTCCTTAGCTCTAGGACTCCTGCATGAGAATTAATATACCTGCAGCATGAATGATCGTGCAGTAGGACCGGTACAAAATGATGGCCAAACCGACTCAATAGCATAGATATGTCTGTTGACATCTATCTGTAGTCTCCCAAATAGATTGTTCTGCTAAGCCCTGCTTAGTCTAAATCTTGATTTTTATTGCTCCACAGAAAACTACCACCTCTTGAGACATCTTAGGAAATCCATAGAGCAATGTTTTGCTATAGAGCCGATGCTTTCCATTTCCACGTTTCTTCAGCCAGAATGCACTGTTTCCTGTGGCTTCTATTCTCTGAAATAGACATGGCATAACACTATTACCAATGAATATTTTATTCATAAAATGGAGCAAAAATGTATTTGTGCTACTCTAGGGCCAGAGAAGTACCTCCAGTTATTATTTTATTGTATTACTGCAACATGTGGAGGACATAAGCAAGACTAAAACTTTGCTGTTACCAGCCCAGTACAATGAAGTTGTCAGCTAGTTTCTTCCCCATGAGCATTAAAAGATAAGAGAGGGAACAGAGCTACGTGAAGGACCTTTGTAGAATTCATGGGAAAAGCTGTTTAAATACATATTACACGTATTTATGTGTGTATGTAAATATATACATATACACATATGTATATATAAAATACATAGACAAACAGAGGTTCACAATTCCATACTAATTTTTAGCAATGATTTAGAAAAGAATGGAGAATAACATGGGCAAACCAGGAAAAAGAAAAAAAAAACTTCAAAAGGCTCATGTTTTAGCTTGTTCAAAATTTTATTAGTTTATTACATTATAAACTATTTGCCCTATGCATACTTCATATAATCTCTTACTTAATGTTTTGTGACAGCTTTAATATAACAAAATTAGACATGCTGCTGCAGTAGTCCTGACAGCTACCTGGTTTCTATGCATTAACACCATTGGCTTCTTGCCCAATACAAATAAACTTGAAAGGCTAGAGAGCACATCCAGTGAAATCAAGTAGCCTAAAATGAAAAGGTAGAGCTTAGCACTGTGGAATAAAATATCATTGCAAAGGAAACTTTTGATGATATCATGACCTGAATATTAAAAACAAAAATAAAAAATGATGGCAAATTTATCTTGAAACAAAGACATTTAAATTCCACCCGCACAGTGAAAGCTTTCATGAAAATGTTAGATTCAGATAAACCCCACAAAAATATTATTTATCATATTATAGAATTGTATTTACACATACTTTCAAAATGCCTTCCCACACCAAAATTTTATTTCATCAAGATATGTTATGATGTACCTAAAAAGCATTCCCCAAAATCTCGGAGTGACTTATAATCATCATATGAAGCCTTTTTACTCTTGTACAAAAGAGTCCAATACTGACATGTGCATGCATATTCGCATATACACATTCTAAGCTGGGACAGAGGCATAGCCTTATATTACAGGGCAAGTGGTATTTGACTGCTACATAAATATATATGAAGCTTACATCTCTTAATTTTCTATCACACCCCCAAGCTATCAACTCGATTAATATATGTATTGAATAAAATGTTGAAATCTACACAGATTTAGGTAAGAGGAATCTTTATAAATAATTTTTTCCTCTGTTTTAGGGTGAAACTATTCCAGCCATATGGAGTGTTTCTGTTTCTCCATTTTATCAATGGCCAAATAAACTTTTAGGCTTGTTCTCATCTAACTAAAAGAGGAAGGGTACCTGAGAGGCACAGCAATCATAACCATGAGAGAGAAATTTAGCTGGGATACCATTAGAGAGCTAAATTATTGGAGAATGGGAAAAAGTAATTATAAGGGGGCCTGACTTTAGCAGCCACTGGTTTCACAGAAGAGGATTATTGTTATAGTCTAAAGGATTGAATTAGTTGTTTCATGATAGCGACAGTTCTCAGAGATTGGCTGTTGCAGGATTTAGAGAAATCCCCTGCAACTGGGGCTCCCCTAGGCCTGAGGTGAAATGAATGAAGACTGGGGTTCTTACCAAACCCACAGAGATGACCTAAACAGTGTGTGCTCTACCTCATTCTGTTCACTTTTATATCCTAGCATTAGAGGAAGTATGAATAGTCTGACAGACTTATCATGTCCTGTATTTGAGTGGAGGATGAACCTCCCAGCATTGTAGCTGCCTGGGTTAAGTGGGGAAGATATTTCTAGATTCATGGTTTTGGTCAGCAGTTGATGCCTCTGCTCAGATCTGAATAAGACATATTTATAACTGAGTCCTTATCACGGAGAATGAGATAAAGTATTGGAAAGATTTGCCAGTAAAAATTTAGGACTGATTTGATTAGTGTTTTACAGTGACAATGTAAGTATATATAGAAAAAAGTTATTCCTCTGATGGCTGACAACTATGGGTAATAAACTGAAAGCTTTTAGCATGTAGAAAAAAGAAGTAAAAGGAAGAAATTTAGAACTTTCCAAAATTCAGCTGCATGTGGGAATAGCTACCCCTGCTTTGCTCTTTTCTACAAATTAGTGTGTATGAAGGATGCATGCTCCCTCAAAGTTATCGTGGTTGCCTCTAGTATCTTTCCTGAATGGGAGGTCTGGCACTAATTGAAATTCTGTGGATCTTGATGGGATGCAACCTCTCCACATCCTTTTACTGGTGGAACACATCTACAGATTCTGTGGAAAGGGCAGAGGGTGCCAATACTACTAATAGTTCTGAAATTGTTGTTTATAACTTCAGCTCATTAGCGCTTTCATTTCTAACTCTCTGTGCAAGTTTGAATTACCTCCACAAGGCTTTTACAGCACTGCAGAAAAAAACAGGTGGTACTGGCACTGGGACAAATTGCCTACCCGTCCAAAAAGTTTCTCATTTATACGGATAGAGTAGTAGAGACTGATCTGAGTTTGGGGAACAAAAGTCCATATGAACAGAGGATCTCATGAACTGTATCATTTTCTCCTCAAGTGCAAGGTATGTTTATTCAACCTGCCTTCTCTAATATAAACATAGCTATTGAAATGCCTAGCTATTGAAATGCTAAAATAATAAAATATACTACCTTGCCCCTTAAAACAAAGCAATCCTCTATGTATTTCACTCCCTCGGGTGCTCATATGAGTGAACAAACCAAATGTGACAGATGTTATTCACATTCCTAATTGCACAACTGGAAGCTGATCTCATCCTGTAACAATGCATATAGAGGACGCCATAATAATCTGTAGAAAAGAGAAGTGCGCATCAAATAATACTGCACCAGTTGGGAATTTTTTGATCCCCAAAGCAAGATGCAGTGGCATCTGGAAGGAAATCTCTTCACTGAAGTCTTTTAGGCTACATCATTCTCTGTTCTTTCCTAATGCTTAAAAAGTGCAAAGAGATTCCATTTGCCAGGAATTATTACTATCCCCAGTTTGAAAATGACTTGCTACTTGAGTAAAGAGCTTCATATATGGTTTGTATTTTATATCAATATCATATTGCCCTAATGTATCATGTTAAAATGAGATTCTGCTTCCTCAGCTGCTTAAGTGCTTTACTTCTTTTATTCCAGTAGTTTATATACTATATTTTATCCTGCATCGGCACATTCAAGTGAGTTCTGAGGTTTTTTATACAGCAGGTTGCACTATATGTCTAGTGGTTCATTTCTGCCTTAAAATATGTATGCTTAATAGAATGAATAAAGATTTTGCATCTTAATTAATTATATATCAAAAAAAGATCAAGAAAGAACATAAGGACTCAAATTTCATTTAATTCAGGAGAACTCAAGCATTTAGAATGTAACAAATTCCAGGATGTGCTTAAACCTAAGCGTGATATTAATTGATAGGAATGATCTAACCGCTGCTTGAATTTTTTGATAGGATGTAGCCATGTTTTCAGGGAGGACACAGAACTGATACATGGAATTGTTATTTATATAGTGCCAGAAATGCAGAAAGTCAGTGGAGGGGTCAGTGTTTGCAGATAAGGGTATAATACCAGGCCAGAGTTACAGAAAACGGACTTTCATTCCATGGAAATGTTCATTCCATGCCAAATGTCATTAGTTCTGGGTTTATATTCCACTGAGCTCCAAAAATCTAGTTTGTATTGCTTGGTGCATAAAGCCAAATAAAATGTTTGTGATTCAAACCCCAAATTAAAGAATTAAAGAATCAGTTGCCTAACATAGGCTTCTAGATCCACTTGAAATGCTTAGCGTGTACTTCCTGGTCTCCAGGTGCTGCTCCATGAGGGCATAGTCTCCCCTATATCCTGTGTCATATACACTACACAAAATTTGGTACATAAAATGTGGGAGTCCGTTGCTTCCAAAAGCGGCATCCAGAAGGAGGGAGGATGTACCAGTGAAGATGGAGTTTCAAGAAGAAATCCAAAGGCAGAGTTGAACTGGATATACACCACATGTCTATGCAAGCTAGAAAATATTCTAGGGCCATTGAGGGGTGGAGAAAAAGGATGGCCCAAAGGTAAAACTGGTAGCAAGGAGCATAAATTGAAAGGAGTCTACAATCTGCAGAAACAGATACTAGAGTTTTATCTTGCAGATTGAATTTTTCCAGTATGAAATATTCTCAAGATATTCTAGCCTATTTAAATATGTATGTATTCTATGTTATCTATAGTATACCTGCATTTATATATGTAATATAGTATTTATATGTATACACACACATATATATTATAAGACCGTAAGTAATCTGTAATATTTTTATTGCAAACAATTAGTATTGCTATCGTAGGGCAGACCCGTGTTTGACCTAGCTCTGACTTGTGACAATGATTAGGGAAAGAATATAAGAAACACGCAACAAGGAACTCTTCTTGTAGTATTCCTGCCAGCATTATACCTATCTTGGGCATTATTGTTACAGAGAATATTACACACAATGACACAGCTTGAACAATGCCATTTTTCAGTCTCCTATTTTTCTTCCTTCCTCATTCCTATTATGAATAATTCAAGATTGATTTTGAGCATAGAAAATAATTCAAACAAGCAATTTTCAGCTCCTTCTCTCTCTCTTTTTTTTTTTTTTTTTTTTTTTTTTTTTTGTTTAAAAATTCTACACTTATTACTGTGGAAAAATAATCAAATCAAAATCAGCAAGGTTAAGCAATATTCATAAAATCAAGGAAAAATTAGGGACCCTGAGAGGTTATTTAGCTGTTTCCCTGCTTCACTGGGAAATGCTTAACTTGAATCTTTCTTTGGAAGTCTAAAACCATCATATGTTTTTCCACGTTCTGCTCTCCCTGTAGCTGTGTCGTGTTGGTAGATTGATATAATTACTTATACTACAGCTGTGTCTCAGGCAGATAGATTGTAAATCCTGTTGACTATTTTAAATGAAAAAATGCCGTGACACTTGGTCTCCTCAAACTGCCGATTATTGCCGTGCTGTCCAGAGCACAGAGAGTGACACAAAAGGAGATAAATCAGTTTTGTTAGCAACCCTTTGCATCTTCCTTTAAGCACTTCTTATTGCAAGTCCGGCTTTATCCTCACTCCTGATTACTAAATGTTTTAAGAATTTTACATTAAGAGAAATAGAGGCATCACTGGGCAAGACAAAATTATAGCGTCTGCTTCTGTAGCTCCCAGGCCCCTTCCGCTGCCTGACAGACAGTTCAGTCACCAGGAGACAATGGAGATTTCCTGATCTGGAAAGGTTTTATTCCATCTTCTATGGTTTTCCAAGGGTGAAACAGTAGAATCAGTCTTTGTGAAGTTCTGGTCACTTTTAACTGGCCTTCATCCATCGTGTGCTGCATTTCAAGAGATAATTTAAATCTAAAATTCTGATCATAGTGTATCCTTGACCTGCATGCCTATAGGTCTATGTAGGAAGAAAAAAATATGAAATAAAAACATTAACTAACACACTAGGTCCCTGCCTTGATATAGAATGTTTGTATACAGAAAGCAAAAGAAGAAATAGATCGTTTAATTTCTCCCTTCCTCAGAAAAAAATAAGCAATTTGAAATTTTTGGATGGACTTTTGCTCTCCTTGATTGTACTTATAATACCAGATTCCTGGAGAGGCAAACCTCAAATTATATAGAAAATGGCATATGGTCAAATGTGACTTATTATGAGATATTATACACAGCAAGATCATCCAGGATGATCATCTGGAGCATATCCACATTGTTTCACAAAAATGCATGTTGCATGGAGTAGAAGTAACTAAATTATATTTAAACAATCTACCTGCGTTATAAATCTGACTTCAAGGAGAGGAAAAAAATCAGAAGGGATTAGTTTATCTTTCTGAGAGAAGGTTATTATATTGTGTACCCCTGGAATAACGGAGAAGGAAGGATGAGTAGGGCAGGGAACGGAGGAGACAGTGGTTTCACAGACATTCCTGTTATATCCTTCCACAACAACAATATAGTCACAAGCATAAATAGCTAAACTCAGAGTGCTGATCTATGTCCTCATGGTGTAACTGGAACGGATGCAACTGCCAGTTTCTCTGCTAGGTGTATTGGAAGTCTGAGAATGGCCCTACAGAGGGGCCCTGAAAGGACAGGTAAGCTCCTTTCTGCATACTGTGATCCCGTTTCTTGTTCAGTCAGTGATACAGGAGGAACCCTAGAATATACCCAGAATAACCTTAGAAGCTATCTCGTGTAACTGCAGAGCTAGTATGGACAAAACCGCATAGTAAGGGCTGCAAACCCTTACTGCAGATTGTCCCTTTCTAATGGATAAGTGTAAGTTCAAGCAGGGCACACAATGCAGCATAAATCATACCTATGTATTTGCCATTTCTGTGTGTTTGTCTAGTACCAGTGCATACACTCAATCCTGCCTATGTCTGAACTTCTCGATTCTCAGGTTTGGGAGTTCACCGTGTCCTTGTTCTGTGCAGGGGCAGTACCTGGGCTTCTACTGCTGCAAACCCCAGTGTGCAAAGCCAGAAGGGATCCTCACTGTAACGCACACAGGCCCCTCGATAGGGCAGACCAGGACTGGGGAACCAGGACTGCAAGCTACAATATTATGGCATAACTTCCTCAAAGTCTGGATGTAGCTCAGACAAAATTTACAAATGCAGTGATCAGAGCTATGTAAATAATTGCTTTCTGAATTAAGTGAATGTAAATTCCATTCAGGTAGTGCTGAATAGAATATTTTTACTTCATTTTTTCCCTTAATTTAATTAAAACCTTTGAATCTGAAGCTTTAAAATATTTGCATTTTAACTATTTATTTGGCACAAATGGAATATTTTATTTAATTTTCTTTCCTTCTATCTGTCAAATCTGAACTGAAAACTAGAGATGTTTCATTTTGAAAATCTTGAAACAAGATGTTTCAACTTTTAGTGAATTTCTCTCTTCCTTATTCCTGCCTACCTGTTTTTCAAAGAAAACTGTCTTCCAGTTTTGTGAAACAGCCACTGAAATAGTATTCACTGCCATTTACTTGCAATAATTGAGGAATATCATCTTGCAAATGTGACATAGGACGTGCAATACTAAGCAAACGAACTACACTCACAGTCCTGTTCACTGATGGAATTAGAAATTCCTTATGCAATATACTGTGATCCTGCTCCACCAAAAAGAAGCAACTGAAACCTCTGAAGCCACTGCAGGCTGTCTGGAAAAAGCGCTAGCATTTCCCACCTTGTGGGATGCACCTGCTTAGTCTCAAATACCTGGCTAGGCTAGGTATTAAAAACAGCTTGTGTACTGCAAAGTACTATACAATACAACTGTATAGTGCTGATGTCTCCAGTTCTGAGTAACCCAGTAACCTGGGATGTGAGTATAGTTTAGTGAATGCTGTTTAATTACGTGACTTCAGAAATGGGCCCAAGTTTGGGAAGATAAGGCTACTAGAGACAGATCCAGGAAAAACACAGCATTTATAATGCATCATGAGTGTTTGTATATATGCAGTCTAATGATGCCTCAATTCATATTCCAAAATAACTTCTTTTCCTTGCTCCATCAATTGTTCTAATAGTCTAAAGTAAATGGTCAAGAAATAAAGGAAGACATTTATAGTCTCCTGTTTACAGTGGACTCTGTAAATTCAGTGTTATCTCCATATTTTTCTAAAATGTTTATGTGCAAATGATTTTCACTCCAGTATCTTCATCATGCATGAATAAAAATATATGCTTTGCTATCAAAAGATAATTAGGTGAGACATGTATGTTTTGTCATAATTAATATTCTGTCAATAGGCTAGATAAGAAAGCTCCAAGGGTTAATGCTTTCCTGCTCTGTATCTAGCATTGCCAGTGAATTTCTCTAGCTCACTCCATTAATCCAGTCAGCACAATGGATCAGGTTAGAGATGTGTCTCAATAAATCACTCTCAAGTGCTGGGGGTAGGAGTACCTAATTAATCAGCACTGTCATTATGTTTGACTTGTAGCTGCCTTACTGTGTATGGGATGAGGATTCAGTGTATTTAACCCACGAACACTCTTAAACAGATCTCCAGTAGTGAAGTAAATTTTAATCCTTCTATGGAATAAACCAGCCTATTTTCTATCAATGGCAGATGAAATGTTTCTTACCAATAAATCTACTAATCCACAGGTCATTCTTTTTTCCCCCCAGGGGCAGTTAACATCCCGTGGCATGTTATCTCTTCTAACACCAAACTTCTGAAATTAAATTCCCCACCAGAATTCATCACACCCTCCAGCTGGAACTACCAGCTTTCCCCTCCCACTGCCCCCCAGCCATTCTCCCTTTCCGTCTACCCCTTCCTTATCGGGCCATTGTTCCCCGCTGAGGACCTTCAGCCCTCACTTGTTCACACTCTGAGCAGACCCACCTCCCTTCGTCAGGCATATTGCACCCATAGCTACCAGCTTCTTTCTCTCCACTGCCTCCTTAGCTTCATTTCACAGGCATGCTCGGAGCTGAACACATCTTTTCTGGCTTTCTCCTTCCAACTTCCTTCAGCTTGAGGCTGTACCTTGCTATCCCAGGGTAGATTTGGACTCTACATCTTCACTTTCTCAGCTACAGATTAGTGTTATCTTCTTAGCTGAGAACAATGGAAATCTCTGTCCAAATCACTGTTCTGCTAAAACCCTTTCAGTTTGCAAATATTTTGATCGTGACACTTGCTTTAGTTCAGAACTGGCCAAATTTGCACTGATCAGTTTTGTTATCATTTTAAGATCCAAGTGGCAGCTTCCTAACTCAGGCTAACTGGAAAGGTGACCTCTAGAGATGCCACTTATGCCTGGCTGGAATAAACATTAGGAGTGATATGGTGCTGAGTGAACGGTAAACTTGTGTCCGTGTTCTTCCTGCTCGCTATTGACATTCAAGCCACGGAGTGGAGAGTGCAGGGGCATGTCAGAGAGTGTAAGGAAGATTGCTGAGGAAATGACATTTCTTCTGATGGCAGGGCAGCCTAGAAGAGGAAGATGCTGTGAATGCTAAAGTCTGATCATTAAAGAGAAATATAAGAAGAAATTAACAAAATTGTGTTCTGAGTTAGTTGAATAGGGAACAGTAAATAATACATTCAGTTATGCACTGAAAAACAAAGATAATTCAGATGCTATAGAAAAGGATTCCTGTCTAGCCTGGAGCTGCATGAAGCATAGGTTTTGTGGAAAACAATGGGAAACAAAACATAATGAACATCTATATCAGGCAAGGGCTTGCATTCAGGTTTCAGAATTGCCTCAGTTCTTGCACTTTCTAAGTTTTGGGTGCTTGACGTACACAGTCATAATGATCTTGTAGTGTACATAGGAAATTGCAAACATAAAACAATATTAGGACATCATTCATCACTTATTTACTGCATTCATTTCATGCTACATCAGCTGCAACAACCTTTCCCACTATGGTGCAGCTTGTGCCTCAGCAGCACCACCCCACCCATTAGAGCCCAGGCTCCAGACTCAGAATCCATATCCATCATCTGTTACCTGCACAGAGACAGCAGGGGCCGGCGCTAAGTACTGCCACAGATTGCACACGCAAAGGGGCAAACCCCAAGAGGAGCAGCAGGGCCAGGGCTTCTGGGGGAGCTCACAGACTTGGAGCAGCAGCTTAGTCTGGTGACACTGATGATATTGATGACAATTAGTAGAGTGAGATTAGAATGGAGATGAGGAGAAGATTCATCTGTTACACTATCCATCATCCATGCGTTGCCCTAGGCAATGGGAGCAAGCTGCAGTTTTTAGTGGAGCTGTGATTATTGTGGAGTAGCTTTAGCCTTCCTGTGGGGTGAAATCACTTGAGTAAGTTTTTGTCAGCAGGGCTGGGCAAAAACAATTTTTTGCTTTGTGTGCTTTTCAGCTTAAAATTGATTGCATAAGTATGTAATTCAATAGGCCTATTTTTAAAGTGATATGTTTCCTATGAAAGTCCCTTTGATGCAAAAAGTCATTGCAAAACTGTGGTAAGTTGGGAGAGGCAAATAAAACAAAAATTCCTAACCTTCTTCAAGTGTGAAACTCACTAATCAGAAATTGAAAAGCAAACCTACTAGTTGGCCCGTTGTAAGGATGTCACCTCCATAAAACAAATTTTATTTGCTTGTTTTCATTGAGTAAATAGTTACACGAATTAGCTAATATGACCTTTTTCATCTAATAGTCTACAAAAATTCTCATTCTCTTGTAATTCAGCTTATTATATTGCCATGAGATATCCATTTCCTATTTTAAAGCCCCACATAATCTTCTACAGAAAAAAACTGCACATTGTTCATTACAGACCGTGTTCATATATACATCACTACTCTATGCACACATGTGGTGTTGCATATGGAGCATGCCTTGTGTACTTCCATCGTTACTGCCTCATGGTGGTAAGTTTAATTAGGCTTCAACTGAAGGTCTTCTCCCAATTTTGCTTCCTCCTATCACTCAACAGCCAGGTACATAACTCAAGGAGTAACATTTTCTTTGAATTATTACTTGATTTATAATTTGAACTCAAACCTTATTCATTGTTAATACATTGTTCATATGACAGTTTGCTGAACTGGATCCTACTACAGAAGACTAGATCAGGCTTTCCTAAACATTATTACCTCAGCTTCTACTCACAATCAAGATTTTTATTTCCCAGAATAAATTCCAGGTCATCCTTCTTTCCTTGTAACTTCACACACTTATAGTCCCTTCACTCTCTGCTTAATACACTCTGTCATTCATTCTTACCACTCAGTTATGTCATTCACCTCCCATACATTTTCTTTTCTTCTTTGTCAACAAACGTAAGCAAGTTCTTGCATATTTTAGGAAAAAAATGATTCAGATTCCTTTTTTTTTCCCCTATGGAATTCTCATAGTAGAGAGGACAAGTTCAAATTTTTTGATCTGTATATGGGTCTGACACAAATCTGTAAATGAGTCTTAACCAGACAACCACTTGGCATGCCACTGTAACATGGATTACCCTTAAATGTGTTTGAATCACTAGTTTTCAGAGGTTTTACAAATCACATTTTCACAGAGTGTGGGAGTTTTTCAGTTCATTAACTAAATGTGAGCCTGAGAGGTTATCTACCATCACCTCCACTGTATAGTGTCCAGTATCACTGGAGAATTCACTAATTCACTTAGATTAGATAACATTTGGATTGTGAGTTTAGCAGAAGGAGCAGGCCAAAACTATGTTCTTTAGAGGCAAATTCCTACAAATTAATGTGGACATAACTGATTGTCTGAACATTTGGTGTATGGTAAAGGATCATTCTGTCTTCTAATAAAAGATCAGCACCTAGTCTAGCTCTCACATCTATTCTAAATCTATTTTTATTTTCTTCTCTTACTACTCATTTTCCATTTTGAGTCCAATCACAGAATGAAAAAGAGAAGAGAGAGAAATTGCATTAAACTGTGCTTTTGTATATATTATCACTACATGAAGGCAAAGGAAAATTTACATATTAGAGCTAAATATTCCACCAAAAATTTGATGTCCACAGAAATGAACAGTCAGGTGACACAAAGTGGAGCCAACACTTTTAATGTAGTGTTAGATGAAATGAGTATTTCCTGTGCATATCATTTATATTTTATTTTATATTAAATAATTTCTGAAAGAGATTAACGTGACTTTAAGTTGTAGGAGTATTTATCTCATTTCCACATATTCTTATGTATCAATGTTATATGAAGATGTCCTTGATAAAAGTATCTAAATGGGCATTGTCTTTTTGGTATCTTCCATCACTAACTAGGTGAACCAAAGTCGAACTACACCTCGTAACTCTGCTAAACATTTCCAGAATAGCCTTCAACATTTTTCCCATTTTATGGAGTTATAGAAGAGTATTTATTTTACATTAATGTTTATCTAAAATGAAAAGCTTCCAAAATGGCATGAAGATGGATATCGAGACAGCAAATAGCCAAGTTATTACTATGACTGCAAAGAGGCTTGTAAGGTCATGGAGACTGGTTGCCGTCTAAACTACTACACTGAGAAACAGGAGACAATATGCTATTGAGTTATCAACTTCAAGGGCCCTAATCCCACCTACTTATTTAGTTTAAGCTGAATTATTCAGTATGTATTTCAAATTTGATATTCAGGACATGATGTGGTCAGCTTAGAAAACACAGTAAAATTCTCCTTAGGCTGGAACAATGTTATATCCCAAACAACAGTATCGCATTGTAGCAAGGTGCTAGTCTAAAGACCTGAAAGATGTGTGAGCATGTTCTTAATTTTAAACCTATAAATCACAATTGGAGAGGAGATACCAGAATTTAAAATGTTTGTTGCTTAATAAAAAGAATTACTAAAATCTCTTGAAAGCTCATGTTAGTTCAGTTTCAGTATGGCGCAACATGAGGCACAACTATGTTAGCAAGATAGTGAGTAGTGACAGGTAATGGAGGGGTAGTGGGGTAGTGAACTATTCACCAGTTCAGTGCACAGGAGGGTTTTTCCCAAGTGCCATCCTTGAATACGTACTTGGGGCTATGAGGTGTCTACTTGAGCTCCTCCTCAAAGCAATTGCCGCCTAGGGGACCATAGTTAAGTCACTTCCAGGGAGACTGCTAGCATGCACACTTGCCATGCAGCACAAGGTTCTCCGGCAGTTACTTCTCTAAGCGTGAACATACAGGACTAGCAGCTTCATTGTCAGTAAAAATGCAATGTTGATGTTTGAGCCTATAGAACAGCTGCATATCAAACCTTGATCCTTCCCTTTGTGGGTACCTGTACGTTACCGACTGGTATGACAAAGATGTGAGCAGCTTGGGTACTAGCCCTCCTCCCGTTTTAACAAAAGTGACTTTTCCTATTTCTATTTCTATTTCTTTTTCTCAATGGTAAAGAGAAATGTGAGAGAAACCCTGCTTTGGCATCTCTGATATTGAGTTAAAGGAAGTCATAGGACAGTTGTGTGGATATATTAATGCCATGCAGACATTTCCTTACACATACATTGACATCGGTTTTCTTCTTTCTTTCCTCACATCACAACTCTGGCTGTTGATATTAGATAATTGACATAGGGGATTCCCAGCTTAACATGGAAGTGCACAATCATATTCTACCAACAAATCCTGTTTATCCCACTGAAATATTACAGTTCAATAATAAGAAAGGGATTGAATAATTTTCTATCCAGTTTGCTTTTTATACCTTTTACAGCTGTTCCAAATGTAAACAAGGACTTCAGTCCATAAACAGAGACTAAGCATAATAGAACTCCAAATTAAATCCCTCAGAACTGATGCTGTTTGGATTTCTTATTCATTTTTATTAGTGTTGCATATTGTACAGGTTATTCATATTGAATGAACTATATAAAGTGGCCAACTATACTGGCCTCAACTATTTATCAGGCATAAGTAGTTCAAAAATTAAGCATGCAGAAAACCTTCATTTGCTAATAATTCTCATGGAAAGTGAGGGGTGGTGAAGAAGCAAGTCCAGCAATGACTTACTGAACTGCAGCTGCAAAAAACTCTTTCATATTCAAGCAGCTAATTGTAGTGAAAATGGTATGTTTCAATCTTAAAACTTTGATATGTTCATTTTCCAAATATTTATTTGTCCTGTACATGAGGAGCTTTGTGAAGGAAAGTGTTCTAAAAGCTGGAGGAGACATTCAGGCTGAACAGTAGTTTACTTATAATTTACAGACTTGTAGTACTTAATATATAATGCAATAATCTACACTGTGCCATTTGTCATTTGGACTAGGCCACAGATTATAGCTTAGGGCAGTGCATCTGTGCACAGATCAGGCAGGAAATGGCCTAAAATCTTGAACAGCTGAGCATGATGTCTCAGTGTAGTTGCAAAATTCAACCTCTGCTCCAGAGGTCACCGCATGCTTCAGTCCTGACAGCCCAAATTGTTAAGCATGTGACTAATATGCATACAGAACACAGGCTGCCTGATGTCTGCTGCAAGCTTGATGGCTGGTTAGCGGCTAGTCTTAATTTTATGTGACAATCCTATGTAGGAAGTGCCGGGTGGGTGACTAAATGGAGCATATTGATGTCCCACTGGGTGTAGCCCCTGTTGTTTTGACAAATTCTCCTTAGCATTTATCAATCAGGCCTACAATGGGGAGTGTGCTGAATATCTAATTCAGACACGCTAGTCAGGACTAATAGAGCAAGATAGCATGTTATTCAATTTGTACTTGTTAGCGATGTCCCACTGTCACTGGGCAATTTACCTTCACACTTCACAAATGAAAAGAGAAATTTGCTGGGCTTCAAACACTTACATGAGTTACAAGCAAAATTTTAATTAGCATGTCATTACAGCAATAATTTATTGCTTCTTTCTAGTTGTCCTAGCATCCAGATTGCACTTTGCCTTTTTTTTTGCTTTAAGGAGAGACATGTTTTAATATTTATGGGCCAGGTACTTAAAACAAAAATAGAAAAAAAAACTGCAGCAACTGACAAACTACATAATAAGATGCATATCAGTATGCTTTATTTTACAGAGGCTTAAAACATATCTATACTTTTGCCATTTAAAGGAACTTTCGACCTTTCCCATCACCTAGTATTAATGGATTCAGTAAGTAGCATCATTTAAATATCTGTTTACTTTAATCAACTTTTAAACTATGATAACATTTTTAAGTGCAATTTTCAGTTGTTGCCAAAGGAAATATAAAGGACATGAGGAAAGGAGAAAAAAGGAGAGGTGTCCTATAGAGAACAGAAAAGCAAAATCACATTTTTGTTGCACCTAGGTAAACATCAGTAATGAATTTTAACCTAGTAGCCCTCATGTTATCAACAAAGCAAGACTTGCTTTGCTAAAAATGGAGAGATTGATCTATCTTTTGTTAAAGTCAGTGAAAAGACCTCAGTGAACTAGCCTTCAGAGATGTCTGGGAAGCTGAGGGCATCCTGTTTTGCTATTGAGACTGAAAAGGGGTTGCTCAGCACTTCTTAGAGTTGATGCCTATGGCTTTTGGACACTAATTATACTTATCTATATATATTGGTTCACTTACCTATTTTGCTATATTGCTATATAACCACAGCACAACATGAAGCTACTCGATGCTCTAAAAGAAGTAGAGTAGCTGCTGCAAGTTATCTGTGTGAAGCAGAGGAGTGCTCCGAGACGCCTTAATTCCCCCAGCCAGAGAGCAGGGTAAATCGGCCCAGAGCTACTGCCTTGCTCAGCGTTCCAGCATTCGCAGGAGCGCTTTGAAGGCCATCTCGCTGTCTCTGTGGCATGTTACTCAGTACAGGCATGCTCTCATGAGCTATCTAGTAGCAGGTTCTCTAATAAACTGATGAATAAGCGATCCAAAGAAATGTGAGCAAGCAGATCACCTTGGGTGGTTTGTAGTGATGGCTGCGCCTGATAAGACATGCTTTCAAATTCTCACAGAGGCAAAATTAATTTGGTTCTAGGAATATTTTTTTTCCAACAGTGAGAATATATAATAAAGGGAACTTTCTGACTATTACATGTCTTTGTACAAGTATTCCATGAAAATCAATATGAAAGTAGAATATTGATCTGAAAAGGTCTTCAGGATCAGGCCCAGTGTTTGATATGTGGAAGCACCTTGGACAAAAAAGTAATCCACAGCTAATTAACTGCAGAATTTAAATATACCAGGAAATGTTCCCTTCTGCTGCTAAGCATTATGGTATTTCATTGCTTTCAACACCCTGAAAGAAAACAGTATGATTTCACAGAAAGCCCATAAAATTTAAGAGAAACTTTTGCTTCATAGGATTTTTTGTCAGCAACAATTCTTTTCCCCTGTGACTGCTCCTTGCCTAGTGACGGTATATTTTGGCCTCAGTTTTGGTCTCATTTAAACTGGTTCAAAGGCAAAATTGCTCTGTGGAGTCTGATCTCAAACCTGTGTGGGAGATAGTGGAATTTGACCCACAGATTTTACTCATGGGACAAACCCCCCTGCACCAGAGCAGTCAGGGTGGTGCAGAAGGTGGCACTGATATCAGACTGCAGAAGGGGCTGCTCGAACCTGAGCTGGCTCCCACCAGTACCAGCTGGCATCCTGCAGCACAACCCAAGAAGGCACCAGGAAAGCCTTGCCAATGCAGAGCAAAGCTCAGCTATTTTATTTCCTTACCTATAGTGCTCTTTTTTGCACCAGGCACAGAGTGCAAGGCAAAGAAATAGAAACAGAGGCACACAGACCACAAAGTGACAAGACCACAAAGTTTCCTCCAAAAAGAGCAAACTCTGAAGGCCTCAAAGAGCCCACTAGAAAGTTGTATAACTATGACCACAATATAAGATGGGGTGGCAGTTACCATCACTTTTCGATAGTAATTCCCTGATTGTAACTGGGAAGGCTATAATTCCAGGGTTTTCTCTCATCTCTTAGTGTATCCAGTTTACCACTGACTTTTCAGAAAGCAATTGCTATAGGCAATTTATATGCAGATCAGGTTAATATTCTAGGCAATTTTAGTTTTTTTCTGTTTTTCAAAAATCTAGTTATGAGGGCAAGGCAAGGGAAAGTGTTGTGTGTTTATAACTTTATTTCCTAGTATCTCTGTCCCTTCTCCTACTATCAGACTGTCCTTTGTCTATAGACTGCTCTGCTCTGTGTTCAGACATATCTGTCCCAAAGATTTACTGCTTCAGAAAGCTCACAGACACAACCCTTGTCAAGATGATATTAATTATTACTAGGTAACAGTTTATATATTTTACAAGACAGCAGTTTCTCTTTACCACTCAGTATTTTTTGTCTTACCTTACCTTTTATAGATTTTAGACTCTTTTAATGTATTTTCTTAATTTTTCTAGTCAAACACCAAGACCCTAATCTAAGAACTTAATCACATATTTAATTTTAAGCACGTTCTTTCTTTCTTAAGCTTTCATTTAGTTCTCTTATAAGTTTAGACCTGAGCCTAGAGACTGTAACATTTGAGCAATACAGATATTTTGCACTGTAGATAAGGTTTTCTGACAAAAGACATAGCTTCATGTTCTTGAAGACTTTTAGTTTAAATCTGAGTACCGGTAGTTGTGATTAAGTATGATTTTCCCCAACGGCAGCTCAGGGCAAGTAGATCTAGTCCATCAAGCATCTGACAATTATTTCCAGTTCCCACATATAACCAGAGCCCTAAATGAAAGACATAGACGTCCTGCTACTTTCTTTTATCTTTAAGGAATCCCCCACTGACAGGAATATGTAGTGCTCCATAAGGGGAATTATGTAATATTCTTACAAAATATGCAAAATGCAATACTATGTTTGGGCTCGTGTTCTGCATTTGGTGAGATCATATTTAGGGACATTCATCACAGAACAAGTCAAGTCTATACTATTCAATCTCTCTCGCTGTAGCACAACAGGCCTAAACCTCACTGCCAGCTGGGTGCCCAGACTATGCTAACTTCTGAAACTGCATTGTTTCAGGGAGGGCTGGTTGCCAAAACAAGGCCAGAGACTCCTTCAGTAGCTTAGCCGTGTAAACTGTCATATTCTAGTGCTTCTGACTGAATGCCCTGGAACTGTTGAATTTACTAAAATAATTACAGACCTCCTCTCCTGGATATTTTATACTGTTCTAGCAGTATTAAAAATCCAGAAGAAAACGGGCACAGAATGTTTTGTTATACCATGTAAATCAAGATCAAACATTTTTCTATAGGGTATGATGTAAGTGAACAAGAAACGATGGGCTTGAAGAAGAAAAGAAAGGGCGAATATCTGTTGTCCATGTTATTCATGAAGGCAAAGTCAGCCGTTAAGAGTCACTGCCCTGGCTTAGTATCTCTGACTATATACAGTGTTTCTTCTGTTGAACCTTATATTATATGAGCACCAATCATCTTCAGCTAGTGTTTCTTATGAAAGGCAAACTAATTCCTCTAATGTCACACTGCAATAACAATGTGAATGGCCATCTAGATGTTTTAGAAGAAATTGTATTTAGCTTACTAAATAATTTAAATCCACAACCAGAATTTGAGAACCTTCCACTTTGCTTAAAATCTTTTGCATGCCTCATGTGATTAGAAAAGATCAATGTAGATTTCACCTCTTCATTATTAGTGGCTCTTATACTTTATTGCATTAAAGTTTAATCTGAATTAACTACTGTGCAAAGCAATCAAGCAATGGACTTGGTGCTACTCACCAAGAACTGTCAGAACTGTTGCTGTTTGTTGAATTTGAGGTAGATGTAACCAACACACCAAGTTATGGATGCCATTCAGGCATTTACGTGCCGGAAAGTGACTGTGAAGCATAAGAAAACACAGGTTAAAATAACTGACAGCTGGGAATACACAGCACACTTTTTAGGACATTTTTATAAGGCACATTGACCACAATATTAGGCCATCTCTCATTTTCTATACAATTATTTTTTACAGAAATATTTTCATTTTAAATTGAAAGACATTTTTATAAAATCAAATACTGAAACTCTTCGTATTTTAACAGAAATGAGAAGATATGCAGGAATAGTCATTTTATTAATCTCCCCAAAATTTGCAGAAGTCTGAAATAATTCTTGCAGATTTTACATGTTCTTGACAATTATTTTCTTTTTCTAAAAGTAATGATTTATTTTAAGTATTAAGTGAGGCACAAGTGTGAAAGGATCCACCAAGTCAAAGATCCATCAAATCAAGCAAAACTTATACTCAAGTTAGTGGGTCCCACTCAAGTGAGCAGAGAAACTATTGACTCATTTTTTCTGAGTCTCTCTTCTTATGTATGTTTTTCTCCCTACCTAGATCAAAATGTTTGCATTTTAGCTGCAGGTCAAATCTAATTTTCTAACAAACCACCTTCTTTATGATTTCTGAGTTTTATTCCATGACATCCTAACATCTGAAAAGATCTCAGACTAAAAGCAGTTCTTTACCTAGGGCTTACATCTTCAAATCTAAACATTTCTACTGCCAAAAGCATCTGAAAAAAGCACAATAACTTAGAGAAATTGAGTTATCCTGACAAATCCTAAACTGACAAGTCTAGTCACTGTAAATAATAAACAATTTTCTCTGTATTAAACTGAAGAGATATCCCCCAGTATAGAAAGAAGATCTCTAGTGTGGAAGACCCAGATAAAACATTCCTACATAGACCCATATGGAAAAGAGCTATCAGCAACCTTCCTCCATATTTCTCATGTCACATGGTCAGAGGAGTAGCTGCCTCACACATCTGTCTTTTCAAATATAGAGTCATACAGTAAAGGTCAGAATTACCAAATTCTCGGAGGACAACCACAGAATTGTTAACCATTTAGCACAGTCTTGCCACTATCATCAGGTTCATTCACCAGCTATAGTCTTCTACTGTGGTTTCTTAAAAAAGGATGGCTAATTACCTCCAAGGTAGCTGTAAAAACAGGAGATAAACTGGACTCTTGCTTCAAACGTTGTGGAAAGAAAATCAGCTGAGTGGCTGTTTCCCTGCGAGAGAGCACCTGCAAGGGTCAGAACAGCACTCTATCTCCATGTGTTCTCCTCCAGAGTGGCCAGCTGAGAGGGAAGGACCAGCCCTGCACCTCCCTAGCACTGCTGACTGAAGCAGCCAGTGCATTTTCTTCTGCAGCTCTTTCCCTTCACCCTATACTCCATTCTCCCAGCACAAACCACATCAGCTTCATCTCCACTGCTAGAATTGACGTCATCATTCCTACTGCCCTCAAAACTTGCACTGCTATCGCCACTCTCAGCACCTGAACTGTGGTCCCACACAGTATTATGCAGAAGGAGCCCAGTACCCTGCTGGTCACAGTTCACTCAGTGTTACCAACGTGAACCAGACACTGCCTGAAAAGACGACCCCAAGCTTTGCGCTCTCTGCTATACTCCACTTCTTTCCCCATGAAGGAGGAAGACCCTCTCCAACCTTACTGTTGTCCTACTTCCACAGTGCCTTTCTTTCTTTCCTCCAGCTTCTTTCTGTACAGGGCTTTCTTTGCATAGCTTTTACTCTCCAATTCCTTCCTTTTTGCATCGTTTTCTCATTTCAGTGAGTCAATTCTCCCTTCCCTCCCAACCAGTTGCTTGCCATCTTTTGTGTCTGCAATTTTTTCCTGCTCCTTTTTTCCTTTTCATCCATCTCCAGCCCAGATCCGAGTGACGGAGTGTCCTTCGGTCACCTCAAGCTATACTTCAGAAAAAACAGTACTTGCTCCTGTTGTTTCTGCTCTCTCATGCCCTACCCTTGATACAAGACAGCAGAAATTCCAACTATCATATTACTATTACCTCACTAGAAAAGAGTGAGGAACGCTTTTGACCCACCCTGTAACTATTCTAAGCTAATTCCAGGACCACAGGAGATGTAAATTGCAAAATTCTCCATGGAGCAGTGGACGTAGGCATATTCATGGTGCCGTTCATAGACCCCCCTCATACTCACACTTTTACAACAGGAGGGAAATGCTAATATGCATGCATATCGAATAGCCTGGTTGTTGGAGCGCAGAAATTCTCGTTGAGGTTCAGGATGCACTTCTCCTTCACCATCTGAGGCCTCACCAAGTCAGGAACATCCTCACTGATCTCATGATCATCTAGCACCAGGAGTAGAAAGCTTGATGAAGGGAATCTGGGTAATGGTGGAACCAATTTCCATTCTCTTTTTCTGTGATGTCTTCAGATTGTGCAGTGTATTCACTGTCTGCTTGCATGCCTCAGGTAGTAGTGGGTGCTCTCAGTTTTGCTCTGCTTAGGATCCTCCTGTGGTTCCCTGTTTTTATATTTTATCCCCTCAAGAAGTTTTCTTAAAAGAAGTTTTAATTTCTTTATGTGTACACAACAACAACAGAAAATAATCTTAAAATGTGGAAGACTCCAAACTTTAAAAGCTACCACTCCCTTGCAAGTAGAGAAGAAAAAAGGGAAAAGGGGTGATGGGGAAAGGGGGTTCATAGACTTTTTTATTTGTGTAATTCTTCAACAGAAAGGAGAGAAAAACTTCCTATTTATAGCAATGTGGGAAGATGCCTTTCTAAATTCATTCTCAGGGACTTTATTTATGGACAACATTCTCATAAACACAGATGCCTTTCTAAATTCATTCTCAGGGACTTTATTTATGGACAACATTCTCATAAACACAGAAGTTAAAGAATTGGTTTCTTGAATAGGATAGAATATGACCTTTCTTTCCTGGTATTTCTGGATTATCACATTTTTTTCCTTCATTGTCTGACGACCCTATGCCCACTGAGTATACCTATAATGGGTGAAAGGGGACTTCTTAGTGCTTGTCCCCTGTGGCCCAAAGGCAACATATCTCAGATAGCACAGATTTCCCTAAGCCACAAAGGTGGAAATCTCAGATGCTATATGATTTAGAGTTTTACACCAACACTGTGTGCTTTATGCAAACACTTCTCGGTAAGCCAAAGGTCACAGGAAACTAAAGTGAGATAACAACAACAACAACAACAAAAAAGTAAAAAAGGAAGGAAGAGGATGTCAGGATAGATATAGAAGGAAGAGGTTTCACTGAAATAGTTTGCATTTTACAGTACTCTGAGTTGTGCTGGGAGAATAGATAAGGTTCTAATATAAGTCTTCTTTTAATTAAATTGGCTGGCACGCTTACCTTTTTTAAAAAAATCAAGTGATTGCTGTGAGTCTTTAGGGACTGGAAACATGATAAGAAAGCTTTTTGCATCAGTTCATCATTTGCATCTATCTGTGATTTTTGACACAAGCTGTATTGTTCCTGTTTGTGTTTTATTAAAAAAGAAGCATCTGCGGGAAATAACAGTTTATTGTGATCAAAAGCATGTTTTTATCTGCAACATATTTACTCATATACATGACCTGGTTCAGAGGTACTGCTGAGAATTATATACGCAAAAGTAATGTAATGCAGTAGACCATAAGCAGAGAAGTGATATGGTAGAAGGGAAACAAAGATTTCAGAAAAGTCAGCACAAGCTCTGTTTTTGTTACTGACTTCCCTAAGGATCTGGGTTAAAGTTTCTAATACCAATATTTGTATTTCTAAGCAGATTTCTGAACAATTTAATGTATTCTCAAGAAAGGAATGTGCCCACATTCTCTACATTTTTAAAATATATATTTTAAATATCTATGTGCATGTATATACATATATATGTGTGTATATATATATTTTACATTATAGGAAGTGGATTAGGCTGAAATCATAGTCTGGCAGTTCCATTCTAGCCACTTCTGAAGAAGGGAAAAAATCATTCTAAATCTGAGAGCAATGCATGTAGTCAAGTGTTTAAAATTAGATTTTAAGTGTAGCTATAGCTGTTTCCCAGTAATTCTTCATTCTTTGTGAAAAATTAAATAATTCCTTCAAGAATGCCTCTCCATAATAAAAGTTAAATGATTTGATAAGGAACTAGAAATATTATATGATATGACATCTGTGGGATTCACATACTACTGGTAGATCCCAAACAAAACTAAATGGGGAGGATTCTCAAGAGTATTTATCCCTCTTCTTAACTCAGTTAAGTTTTTTGAAATTTATTCCAAAGTTTATGTAAAATGTTAACCAAAAAAGGAACAGATGCAATACACAAATTGTTCACAGCTATGACAAGTTGTTTCAGTCACTCCGAGTGAAGATATTATGAAGGCATAAAATGAAAGGTCTTTCATGGTCAGAGCATTTCAGTGCTGAGGCTGATACATCAGCAACTGATACCTATTTGCCATGTAGACTGGTAAGTAACTTGGCACTACTGCCCTTTCTCTGACTTTTGCTCTGTGGAAAAAGGAGACGGAAGAGATATCAATGAATAATTATCCAAATCCAGCAAAGACATGTCCATCTGTTACTGTGATGGAATCCACTCATGCACCCTGAACACAGATAAGATTTTGTAATTGTGATCTCATACATTATAAAATCATTATCAAACATTACAAAATGTAAAAGTTATATTTCACCATAGAACATTTTACTTTTAATGATTTCAGTTTCCAACATAAAATCAGGTAGTCTTTATAAATCTAGTCTTAAAAAACAACTTGATTTTCCTTCTGACTATTCTACTCTTGGAACTGTATATGCAGTATAATTTTTGATTGTTTGTGGTCGTGGTATGCTGTAGCCTTTCTTCTTTACAGCTTTGCGTGTGAAAGAGTAAAATTATTATTCATTTGGAACTATTTTAAATGATCATGAAGACATGCTGGGTGGCTTGTAGAAATGAAAAGATTGATGCTTGAATATTTGGTCATACAAAGTCTTTGAACAGTGACTAAAAATCAAAGAGATGATAATATTATTTTGAACTTCAAGATTGGCTCACATAGATAACTCAAGGTCAAAAGGCATCTTTCTCATTTATAATATCGATATAAATTTAGTAAATAGTATCTCTAGTATCTAGTGTCTCATAGAGCTGAAACCCAACTAATGCATTTTTCAAAAAACACTTTACTTGAAAATTTGCAATTTACTTGCACTTTGAACATGTATCCAGGGACTGTATATCAATATAATGAAGGCCCAGATTCACTCTTACTCATGTTGAGTGGGCACATACCGCTCAATTTCTTTAAAACCAGTAAACTATTTCTAAAGAAAGGATAGCAAGATCCAGTCCTTCATGGCCTGTAATTTTCAAACCATTAAATACATTTGATTATTTTTATCTCCTTACTTATCTCTCTATTTATTTCTTATTTGGAATATGTCTTGGTTGTCCACTCAGCCTTCTTTCAATATGAAATGCATGACTATATCTTTGATTTTAAAATTCTAGAGGACTTCTGCTTTTGTTTTGCCACTTTTGTATTAATAAAAATACTTTTTTGTTGTTTTTTTAAGCCTCGCTTGTACATCTGCAGCAGGAATCTGAATGACGAAATAAAGGCAATTTTCTTCTAGTGTGTGCCTTTTCCTCTAAAAAAAAGAAATACAACTCTTTACAAGATACGAGACAAATGACACAAAAGTGAAAGGGCACTGATACAAACTGGATAGGCTTACAGCATAATTGAATTAAGTCTTGTGTGCCACATATGATCACAAAGCAGGGCCATGTCTCGAGCGCTCTGAATGTAGGGAGGCTGCCAGTCAATAAAAAGACCCTTTAAACTGGTTAAATGCATCATGAGCGTGTGCAGAACCCTCCTAGCAAACAGGTGGCTGAATAAAACTCAGCTGGTGTTGCACAGGGCTATAGCATTGACCTTCTTTAGGATAATTTCAGCCCTCTTTAAAAAAAAAAAATTGTTACTGTACTTGGTGTAGTGGAAACAATTTAAGGATGAATAATTTCTTTTAGTCCCTTGAGGCACCGGTGGCTCGGTGGCTCGCTCTCTCCGCTCTCTCTCTTTTTCTGTGTCTCTCAACTGAATTAACATAAAGGAACAGTGACAACAGCAAGCTGAAAAGCGTAGCTGGTGGGAGGATTAAGTATATCATTGAAAGGAATTATGTTGTAAATGACTGGGAGGGGTAGGGGCTTCTGTTCCTTGGTCCCATCTGGTCTTTAAAGAATACCTTGTTGTAATTACCCCCAGATGGCTTTGTGCTACACTGGGTCTGGACAGCCAGGTGCCACTGTACCCTGCTGGGTGTGATATTCATTGCTGCATGCGGTGACAAAAATGGACTTTATTGCAACCTAATTTTTTCCAGGGTATTACACAAATATGAAATGAACATAGCTTATCAAACAAGAGCTTAGTGTGCCAGCAGCAGAAACTGTCACACCTAAGACAAGACTGCCGTGTTATTTCACTTCTAACAACTGTCTTGAAAGGTGGAAATATCAACAATTTACAGTGTTTGTCTGCTAATAATTACATATTATATCATGTTAGCTATTTTTCCAGGAGCTGAAAAGTTCAAATTACCCTAAGGCAATTGCTGGAAATAGTGGAGCAATGAAAGATGTTACAAAGTCAGTTTTACAACAAGATTTGATGTAAGCTAAATTCAGGCCCAGTCCTAGAAGATTTTGACACACAAAACTCTTCTTATTCAGACCCAACCTCAGGACCATGCTTCTACACCAGATGCAAATTTTTGCTTGTTCTTTTCTCTTTTTATTCCTATATCAGTTGTTATTTTACACGGTTCTTGATCATTTTATTTCCAAAATAACACTAGTCCTATATTTTCATATTTTCTTTCAAAAACAGTTGCTAAAATTATTCTGAAAGAATCAATATTACCATTTAGAACTATTATGTTTATCAGAAAGGAAAAAAAGAAAAACTGAGAGGAAAAATAGAAACACAAGATTCTAAATCCTTCCTTACTCTCTGAAGAACTGGCCTTATTTTCAAAAGCAGAGGGAAGCCAAGGGTTCCCACTAGGGTCTGACACTCAAACCCAGAGGAAATTTTGAGACTTCCAGAAGCCGTGGTCATTCAACGGAAGCAGTAGTGCCTCATCACTTTTTTCTCTCCTGTCCTTTACTCTGCATCCAAGAAAACTCCCAAGGAGTTCGTTTTCTAGAAATTATATTTGGCAAGATCACAGAAATCACATGAACTGATACTGGGAGAAATGCCCCAGAGACAGAATACACCCTGGCCATCCTTCTCTCCACCCTTACTCTGCCACGTCCTTGCCCCCACCCAGCTGGAGAGCTGGTGTGTCCTGCGAGCGGATTTCCCCGGACAAGGGTAGGCAGCCAGGGCTTTGCTGCTGTGCTCTGAGTCAGCTTCTGGAAGTCGTGCAGCTCTGTTGGCTAGGGGCTGTGTTGGAGTAAATACAGCTTCTCTCGTGGTCACTATGGACACTACTATGTATTCAGCTATTTCTAAGTTAATTATAAACCAGCTAACGTGGATGCTTACAACGAACAAGCCACCAAGTGCATACAGAGCTTCTCCAGTATGTTTGAAATAGCTTATGTACTGTTCCCTTATTCCCTCAGCTATGCTGCAGGGGTACCAAGAGACCTGGGATGCTGATTCACAAACCACAACACGCTGCCTTAGCAATGCCTGGTGGGTACGACCCAGAGCATGTCTTTTTCCACAGGTCTGCAAGGGAAAGGAAACCAATCACCAGCTACTCGTGGCTCCATTTTGCAGGCTTGATTGTCCCTAGATCCCTTTCCCAGCCTTTGCCTACTTTCCACTGCCTCATGTGATCAAAGTGAGAGAAAATGTAACTTCATGGCAGCTATTTTTCTGCCTCAAACACACTCAAAAGATGTTAGTAACTCATGGAAAGGAAAAAGATGCTTTTTATATCTTCTAACCTGCCTGTGAAAATATATAAGTAGGCTCACAGCTGAGTTCTTAGCCTCCTTCATTACTATCATCTCATTAGTAATGTACTTCAAAGATAATAGCCTCGTTTTCCTTTGTTCTAAGCCTTTTATTCTGTCCTGACAATGCAAATTTTAAGACTGTGACATTTTCTGAGAATGCAAAGGGATCTTAGCATATAGAAAACTTTTAAGAGGTAATGACATTGTGAGTGTTTTTATGATTGACTCCTTTTGAGTCTTATATTCAAAACATGCCTAGACCTACCTTAAATCACTAGCTACATTTTCTGAACTTGGAAATTATCGGCAGATGATCACACAGTTCCTCATTTCAGAGAACCTTTGACTTTGCTAACCACTTGTTACTCAGACTTCAAATTAGTCATATAAAAATGAGAACTTCCATGTAAGGCAAAATAGATTTTTCATTCATTCTCTATGACTTGGATAAAATAATTTTATGGGATATCTCTCATCAGCTTTTATTCGTCTATTCCAGGAAGTTCGTATTCATCCATAAAGCCTCAGTGTCTTCTTCCATCACCTTTCTGTATACTCTCAAAGGAAATAAGTGTTGTTCCTGTGACTTTGCCGACAAGTACATTAGTCAATCAGATCTTTTGCTGTGAAATATGATGGGACGAAATTCTGGCATTAGAGACAAGGTCAGCCATGCTGACTTAGTACTGTGCAGTGGCAAGCTTCCAAATACTGACCAAGCTAATAAGAAACATTTTATTTCTCTTCTTTTTTCTCTGTCTCTTTCTCTGTCTTATTAAAAACACAAAATTACAGTTGATGTCTGTTTTACCAAACTTAAACCATGTTGAGATACTCATCACAGTCAATTTATTTTTGCATGAGAAATGGATATACTTACTTTATATTAATGAAAATCACCTACATCAGAGTCGGATATTTCTGGAAATTTAGTTTTAGTGAATGCAAACTTCTTTACATGCATCATATGCATATATATTAGCTGCAAAGAAAGAGCAATATGCCAGTTCTGGTTTTCAGTGTGAGTTATAGAGTATAATACTTGGAAAAATGAAGTTCTTAAATCCTTCATTATGATGTTAATAGGAGTAGGAATGTTAATAAGGCAATGAGAAGAATTCTCTGAAGTCTATATATGAAATACATAACACAGTTTGGACTCAGCTCTGACTGTGGTGGATCCACTGCTCTGTCAGTGATGCCAGCCCTGTACTTCTTGTACTACTTATAAAAACAAGCCTCCATCAGGATGCTAACCTCTCATTACCCAGCTTCTTCCTCCAAACCTATTTCTGATGGCAGAGAAATTTGATGGATAACAGATGCTGGATATCCTGCTGCAGAAATTTTATGCAAAAGTTGAAGAAACTCACACTCCATTATTACTTTGATAAGTATATTATCTTTCCACTTTGACCACTTTTTCTTTTTTTTTTTTTTTCAGACTGGGAAGATCTGCTGGAGAAATTGTTTTTGCTTGTATATGGAAGATGGCTAGTATGCTGTAGTATTAATGATAACTGAAGAAATTACTAATAATAACCATATAATTTTAACATATATCATTTGATGACATCAGTTAATCTAATTTTAAATTTAATTTCAGTATTATTCTTAAAGAGATTATTCATTTCTAAGCAATTTTTACAACCCATGATTAATGATCACCTTCTGAATGTAGAACATTAATATAGTCCTTCAGTGTATATGTTCATCCAAGAGAGTGAATGTTTACAGGCAAAGCAGAATCACAGAGCACAGGAGATGACATATTTATTGATGAAAGCACAGTTTTGTCAATACCACTGAAGTGAAGCTGTGTTATATTGAACCGTTTTGTCAGGAAGATCTTGCGTGGTGAGCTTGCACTATTAACTTTTTTTTGTTTTGTGACACTTCATATTTGAAAAAAAAGTTTTTCTTAGAAATGTTACATTGAAAGCAATGACAATTTTTATTCAGGATTTCTCAACCATCTGGGTTTACCATCTAACCAGATTAAGGTCCTGATTTAAGATGTACCATTTCAGGTGCATATTCAGAGTCAGTGTGGATTTAGGGTTGCGTCTTACCTTTCACTTTTCATGGAGATTCTGCACATACCTGAGTAGGAACTATGCAAGATGATAAATTGAAGAAACTTACAGTAAACAAACAAACAAAGCATGATCCCACCCGTATGCATTTTGGGCAATAGAATAATTCATAAGAGATCTCTTTGTTTCAGTTCTGTATGGAGACAGTGAAGCTGCTTAGGTGGACCTACCTGAGCACAGCAGTGAAAATGTGGAAGGGAAAACCTAGAACACTCAAAACTGTACTTACATATATACATATGCATGGCTAGAAACTGTGACACAATGTATCCAGCGCAAGGCACTTGAGAGCACAAATGGCACAAACTTGACTGGAAAATAATATCTGTAGTCTCTAAATTCATGACATAGAGGAGAGGAAGCTGTATCATTCTGTCCAAATTTCCTGGGTTATTCAGCTTCTGATAGACCTCTTTTGCATTCTTATTATAAGAGTTTTAGGGTAAATCAATGTATTTATTGAATATATATATATATTTTTAAGAGGATCTGCTCTTACTTAGTTCTCAGGTCAGTCATTCTGAGGCATGGTGTAGCATTGCAATGCAGTTTGAAAAGTGGCAGTAGAAATGGAAAAGCTCTTCTGACAAAATAGCATGGCCTTAATGAGAAAAATATGATGCATTTTCAAGTTGGTAGGTTGAGTGTAAATTTTCACTATTTGCTAAGCTAAAAGCCTTATTGTTTCATAGTTGGAATTTACAGGTAATCAGAAATTACACATCCTAGTGTCAGGGATCTCCCACTCAAATTTCACTCAATAAGCTTTCAAACAGTCTTAAAAGTCAAGCCAGACCTCAAACCATACTCTCAAAAGCCGTGAACCCTCTCCCCTATGCACAGACATATCTTTTTAATTATTATTAACCTAAATCACTTGACTTTATGGTGATTTATGGACCTTTATGAGATGGAGCCTTGAAGCTGCAGCATGGTCACCGTAGCAGAGCACTTGTCACAGTGGGGAACGTGCAGGTGCTGCAAAGCTCTGTGGAGCCCTGAAATCAGCAGGCTTCTATATCTGCCAATATTACGCTGCATTAAAGGAGGCAAAATAGATGTGGCATAAGGATGTTTTCACCAAGTCTCCATGTTCCTAGTGTATAAGAAACAGTGTCAAGGACTCCCAAATTAATAATAATCTGCCCTTGACTGGGGTGCTGAATATGGTGGGTGAGCTGAGAGGTGGATCTAAGATACAAGCTGAGGATCTGAGCTGGAGTGGGCAGGAAGTGAAACAGGGAACCGCTAGTGAGATTCCCAGGAAAGTCATCTTCAATAGCCACTTCTACTCTTCACCAAGCAATTGGCTCATCACACCATGTATTTCAGACATAGTCCAACCCTTTCCAGATCCAGTACAGCCTCCCTACTGATTTCCATGGCAAGAAGATCAGACCCTGCGACAACATTCAGGACCATATGTTAAAATACAGTTGCCCTCGTGTTCTCTTTCCATCTTCTTTTTCCTCCATTTTCCTCTATAATTGTGTATTATGTTCCTGTTTCGGTGGCAAATACTTTGTAGAAAAGGAGACTCTGTATACCGAGTTCTAGGATTGGCATTTCTGTTGTGCAAATGAGTGATATAACCAATATACTGAGAGACCTACCCATAATTCTGGTCCTCAGGTCTTCCCTTTGGGAACAGTCTCACCAACGTGACTGCAAGTGATTTTGGAGTTTTCGTAGACTCATAGAATCAGTAAGGTTGGAAGGGACCTCTGGAGATCATCTAGACCAACCTCCCCACTCAGCAGGGTCACTTAGAGCATGGTAGACAGGGTTGCATCCAGGTGGGCCTTGAATATCCCCAGAGAAGGAGACTCTACAGCCTCTCTGGGCAACCTGTTCCAGTGCTCCGTCACTCTCACAGGGAAGAAATTCCCCCTCACGTTCAGGCAGAACTTCCTGTGCTTCAATTTCTGTCCATTGCCTCTTGTCCTGTCACGTGGAACAACTGAAAAGAACTCAGCCCTATCCCCTTGACACCCTCCCTTCAGGTACTTGTACACATTGATAAGATCCCCCCTCAGTCTTCTCTTCCCCAGGCTGAAGAGGCCCAGCTCTCGCAGCCGTTCCTCATAGTGCAGGTGCTCCAGCCCTCTGATCATCTCTGTAGCCTTGCGCTGGTCTCTCTCCAGTAGCTCCATGTCTCTCTTGTCCTGGGGAGCCCAGAACTGGACACAGTACTTGAGATGAGGCCTCACCAGGGCTGAGTTATTTTGTTTAGTGCAAATAATGCAAAACAGAAAAAAAATTAACTCATTCCTGCACATTAAAATATGTGCACTGGAATTTTGGTACCTATTTTTGAAATGTTCTGGAAAAAAAGATCATTGCACCTAAAGAGTATTCTGTAACACTAGGAAGGACTGGCCTTGTATGTTATTGCCACAAGCTAATATAGCAAAATGACTACTGATACAGCATTGAAGAAAGCTGAATTGGATGTAGGGTTTTTTGAAGAAATCTGCAATGTGCCATAAGGATCATTTGAAGTATATATTCTTGATAATGATAAAAGTATCATTCATATGCTGATCAAACGTTATGATTAACATAGTATAACTTATATTTTAGTTTAACTATCAGAGGAAGCATCTCTCTGAAAGTTATCTACTAAATTAACAAATCCAATTTTTCTTGAAACAACATTTTTAAATGTAATATTTCCCTCTCAACTCCCAATTCTGAAGTAATGTTTTATAAGGTTTGTGGTTACTGTAATGCCATCACACACAGCGAGTGATCACTCCAGATTGTTAACGAGTACAAATCACAAGAGATAAAATTCTTCTCCTGGGTGGGAAGTGGATGGGAAATTCAATTTTAAGACTGTAATGTTCTGGAGTCAATGATAAAAGTATGAAAACTTTCAGAGAAAATCTTCTTCAGAGATTAAAAAAAAAATCTCAGTGTGTTTGCAGATATAATGAGTACTCAGTGTACTCAATATATTTCTGCAGTTAGCGGAGTATTTCATGAAAAAAATCTGCAAGGAAAAAGAATGCTCAATTTTCTGCTTCTTTGCTATTTGCAAATGCTTTTAAAATATGCTTTTAAAGCAGCATCTTGAAAACAGAGTACATTATATAGACAATGTGTAGAAATCTACAACCACAGGATCCTGAAAGGAAGGATTCGTAATAGTAATCCTTTTATTTGACATCTAAACCCAACAATATATTTTCATGAGCTAGTATATTCTTGAATTGAAGAGGTTATATTTTGTCAGGGCCAGATGGAAACTGGTCTTAAAATATGTGAAAACATACTTGTGACCAACAGCAACATTAAGAGAAAGAAATTACAAAGAAATTTGTGAAAATAGTTTCTTCTACATATACAGGACCTTGTATTTAAGATAGCATTGAAAGATCTGACAAAAATGAATTGCTTAATATCTAGTCTTCTAAAGAGAAGAAAACAAGAAAACTGTGTATTAGGTAAATTTAGTAAATGACGTGATCTGTTGTTAATTGAAAATTTAATCTGACACCTTTTTAGTTTTTCATGTTGGCTCTGTTGTGAGTATCTACACCCGCATGAGAATTTGCATAATTCTCCTGAATGTGATATAGAAACTTTGACGTAGAAAAGTTCCATCCAACTATTCATTTAATCTCTTACTGGGGTAATATTGCTCACAATAAAATTTGTCAGATTTTGAGTCCAATCTGCTTTTACTCTTTTTGGGGTGGAATCAGTTTTCAGCCAGTTCAGTGTTTATTCTATCTCATCATGTTGCCATAGGTATCCTGTGGAATCAGAGTAATGAGTTGCAACCTGAACTTTTGTCATCCAAAAGGGATTGTGCCTGACCATACCTTCTTTCCTAGATGTTGGTATGACTAGTCACATTTTGTCTGTCACAACCTTTATTCTCCAGTATCTTTAATCCAACAGAAAAGAATGAAGGTTTACAGAGTAATAGAATAAAGACTAGCGATTCTATTCTTTTTTTCATATTCTAGTTTCTCACCATCTGTATCCTGCTTAAGCCTTTAAAGCATACACCTGTCAATCTCATAAGAATGTAACTCCAATAAGTACAGATAAATACTCAGTTTAGGGTTTGTGAGCTAGAGCAAACAACTTGTGGCTAGTGTAAATTAATTATCAACAACTTAGTCTCAGATATGCCCTTTGAAGATTTTGTATGGATTTATGCAAGTGGAAAGCATAGACATAAACAAGTTCTTACAGATAAATGACATCTGTATGGCAGTTCAAATCTATTTATGATAACCATCAGGACATGTCTTCACTCAAAACCTCTTCTCATCAGATATGATTGCTACTACAGTACTCTACAACTGTGAAGATAAGAGGATATTATTCTCTGGCATTCGGTTCTTCTTTAATTTTTATTTTATTTCACTTCATACTTTATCCTCCAAATGCAAAACTCTAATAACTTGTCAGTCACATCTTAGACAGCAACAAAATTGCAAATTAAATTGGGAAGGGATAGCAAAGCATGTTGCCCATCTATTCTGTAATCAAATATCTTCCTAGGTCTAATCAGTAAAAGGACAAGCCAGCTGAAATGCTTGTGCACATCTTTACATGATATTCTCAGTGTCAGCTGAACCAAGCAAAAGATTGTGTGGAGATCCACTCCTCCAAGGCCTGCTGCAGTATTGATTCTTTATTAAGGTACTCAGTAGCAAAAAGAAATTCTGCATGATTATTCAAACATGCCACTGAAAACACTAACAAATATCTTTTGCTTGACAATACCTTCTCAGACAAATTTTAATTCATGCTTTAGAAAATAGTCCAGTAATAATTTTGGACCAGACGATAGACTTAAGAGTCAAGAAAGTCATATCCCTGTTGAAGAGTAGTACAAATCATTGCAAATTTCTTATTCAGCTTCTACTTGGATATTGATTCATTTCTATCTAACAAGAAAGAAAAAAAACTGCAATTATAGCTGTGCTGTTTATGCTACTATACTTACAGGTCTATCAGGTTTTCCATTATTAACCCCTATTGTCACAGGTTTCTAAACTCAGCAGTAGTCTGGCACTCGCAAGCTCAGCTGTTCTTCAGTATCTCAATTCTAGCAATGGATATATATTTAAAACACTTTGTTCAAAATTTATTCTTAATTATCCTTCTATAAATCTGGATTTATATCACAGTCATTCTAGTCCACATTTTGCTGTCTTCTAGCAACAATTCTGTTCAAAAATAATGTACAAAAACAGAGTGTCAACATTTATATTCTTGTAATACAAAATTAGCGATCCAGAGATTTGAGGGAAGAAGAAAGTATTGCAATGCCACTAATTATAATAGTGAATAGACTCAAGGCAGCCTAGAGAAAGTATTTTCAGCATTAAGGGTGATAAAACTGAACTGACTGTTGAATCTGCTTTTCAGTTATTGGACATTTTTTTTGACCAATATATAAAAAAAAAGGTAAAGTCCTACATTACCATAGAGCTACCGTAAAAGAAAAAAAGAAGAAAGAGGATCAAGGATCACCTCCCATTTATTTCAATGTACTTTGAATCAGAATCTAAACCTGGAGGATAACGTTTTAACACTTATTTAACTTAGTTCTCGTGAAATAGAAAGTAAAATAACTTCTTCCTAGTTATAATTTAAGTGTACCCAAAATTAAACTAACTTCAATGAAATCTTAACAACTTCATCACTGAGCAGCTTTTAGTCCTTTGAAAGGCACAAGTAGTGGCAAAATGGAATATTCTTCATATAGACACAATAGCTTAGGTTTTCCCATCCTGACTCAGGTAATCACTAGAAATAGTGAGAGCAATCTGAATAATTTAACTATTTTGCATTTTTAGAAAATGGATTTGGGTCATACTTTTGGAACCTTATCTAGAAAATTATCTTGAAAACTTTCTGAGTCAGGTACAGAAAAACTAGAGATAGGTCTGAAATAAACAGCAGGTGAAAGAGTCTTTAGATTGGAAAAAAGCTGGTTGCACAATGTAGAAATGGCACCTCTGCTGAAAACATTCTAAATGTATCATTGCACCAACACCTGAGAAAAAGACTCTAAAATAACTTCCAAGAGCTAATGCAGCCAGCTGTTTCAGTCTAATTTTGCTGAATTAAGGAAAGAAACAGCAGACTTTGTCACAGCCATTAACAAATCTATTGCCATAGAAATGATTCACAAGTGAGATTTGAAACATCACCTATTTGTAAATTACCTGTGCATTTTACAAAGCATTTAAACTATATTAAGTGACCTCTAGCGACCTATTTTTCTTTCCTTTCTTCTCAGGTACAGCTCTGAAATTAGCATTTGAGGGCTTACCTGTTTTAATGCAATAAGCACGATAATGATTCTCTCACTAGTACTAACCTCCTTTCGAAAATGGTTAAGAGTGGGTTAATGACAGTTAGTGGGTTAAAGTGTACAGCGAGCGGGTTAAAGTGTACTGAACCAAGTTTATTGAGAGAGACGTGGCAGCGCTGCGCCTCGCGGAGCACTGCGTGGTGGAGGGATGCTGCTGTCTCTCAGGGTGATAGAGGAGCCTGTGACAAAATGAGGTAGTGACCCACTCAGAGATGTCTAACATATGCTGGCACAGATGCTACCAGACGTCTCCCACAGGGAGGGAGACAGGAGTGATTATTGAATATTAGGGAAATTTGTACCAGAGAGGATTAAAGCCTCTTTCTTTTCTTTTCCCCCCTTATTTTTTTTGGGGGGGGGAGAGGAGGAGGACTAGGGAGGGGGATCATGTCATTGCCCTCCTATAGTGAAGCACAAAGGATGAGCAATTGAAGTTCAACTTTATAAGCTTCTCCCTCTTGATGTATGTGAAGTCACATGTTTGAGCAACAGTAGATTAATGTGGAGATCTTTCATCTCTGGAGATAAGAGTTTAAATCTAGGTCAGATCCCTATGGTAGCATTTTGAGATGAAATATAAACATGCTCTTGCTATTTTCGCTTGTAGAAGAGCATAAAATTGCTCACTGTCTCATTTTGCATTTTATTTTGTAATTTTGTAAATTACTTGATTTCAGCAGTTTTAAAATTCAGTTATTTACAAGCTAAATGAGTATGTTGCTAGCAAATATGTTTACAAGACATTTGTTTTCCTCTGCTGCACTTATTAATGAGATGTATAATGCAAACGCATCATACAAATACACGACCACAAATAGTTACAAGAACAAAGGAACAACGAGTCGAATTTTGACTCAGTGAAATTGCCCACAGGAAGAGTACTGATAGTTCCAGCAGAACCGCAGATATGGATGAATATTGAATACATAATGGTAAGTATATTAATTTTGTGATATAGTATAAAATTCATATACTGGGTCCATGCACATTCAGCATGGCTAAATTTATTACAGTTTGCCAGGATGCAGCACAACTGTCTGTATCAAAGGTTTACATTGATTCAAACTATTGACACAAGACAAATGTCTGGGTATTAAAAATGCTATCTCAGGTTTTTCCTGAGAGTTTTTCCAAAATAAAAGCAAATTTGGGAGTATTTCTTATTATTGATTTGTCGTTCTTATTACAGTATTGCTTATTAGTATGTCCATGTATATCAATGAAGTTTTTAAAAATACAATGAAAAAATGTACATTTAACTGAAACTTCCTTTTCCCTTGTAGTTTGTGGCCTTTGAGAGTTATGGAGGTTGTAAGAGTCGAGAAAATCCAAGCCTGAACCTCTCCGCTTGCCTGGTATACCCAGATATGTACACGCATGCTTTTGGAAGAAAGCTTTGCAGGCAGTACTTTCCTTGCTCAAATTTGAAAGCATCTTTCTCAGAGGAGCAAAGAGTGATCAAGTCTTTCCAGGAAGATTTCATTTTCAAAGTTATATTTTAAAAACTGAATATAAAAAAAGAGTCTGCCTGCAGAAATTATATCTACAAATTTTATCGTAGATTTTGGATTTTTAGTCAATAATGACAAATCCATTTCGTAGATTGGAATAAATTAGCTTTATTTTACCAACAACAGCCAAAGTATTGAGAAACACTTGGCAGCCAGACAACACTTTCAAAGAAAATAATTTTTAAAAAGAAAATTATTACCAAAGAATGCAACCGAAGTAAGTTAATCAGCTCTCAAACTCAACTCCTGTTATGCTTAATCTCTCAGAAAATGATTTCTGTTTTTCATTCCTTTCTCAAACTTTGATTAACATGAAGATATTATTTTGCTGAAGGAAAACTTCATGACTGGGACCAATAGCCATGTTTTTCTTATCCAGTCCAGGACCCTCATCTGTATTTCTTGTTCTGCTTGTATATGGTCCAAGGGATTAGCTGGATTTCCCAGTATTTATAGTTCCTAGAAACGGATTTAAAAATGTATCTTAAAGGGAGGAAAGTTATGCCACTTTTCATCCCCCAAATCTTCATTTTGGTAGGAAACAAACTGTGGCCTCAAATAGATATACAAGCATGTCAGGAAAATGTTGATTTCAGGGCCCACTCATAGGACTATCCCATGTCAATGTGCTTGTATCTCACAAGCATGGCAGCAGTGAAAAAAAAATCTTTCAACAAACTAATAGATTTCCTAACATTTTCTTTTTGTATGAGTGTTACCTTCCATCCCTAGTGTTCTCCAAGCACTTCAAAGAGGGCAGTCTGCAGCAAATGGATGCTCTCCTGCGTTTTTGCACAAACTATCTGATAATGTCTTCAGTCAAAGACTGGATACAAGGATAAAGACTTTTCTAAACCAAATTGTTTCAGAACATAATTCAGACAAATTCTGGCCTTAACAATATATATGTCCTTTCTGAAAGATTTTGATAGAAAATACCACGATTTTTCAGTTTCTATGCAAGATAAAGTGGATTTTAATTAAACTTTCAAGGATATCTACTTGTTTCTGCTGTAAAGATTATTGTCAATTATTAATACAGTCCTGGATGTATTCATGATGCTTCAAAAATAGTTTTGCTCTGAGAAACTTAAAAACTAAGGAATAGGCTTTGGGCACCTTAGTTCGACAATCTAAACGGATATATCATTTTTGTAGTAGTACATTGACAAGATCGGCTACTTCTACATCAAGAAAAACAATATTTTAACAGAAAAGTGAAGACAAAGGCTAAAAAACAGAACTATACGTACTCATTTTCAAGAATGAGTCTTGCTACTTCTTTGTTCTCCATTGTTTAATTTGTATCTGTGTTGGTTTAATAATATTTTCTCCAGAAGTAGGGAGCAGAATAATGCAAAACTAATTCAAAGAAATGCATTCAAAGAGTTGATAGGGGTTGTCAGAGGGTCTGGCACACAGTATAAAAATGGATGGGAGAAAGTATCATGCAGCTAAATCAGTGCCAGAAAATGATGCCATCTAAGGATTGAAAGCAACATAGTCAGCTATATAACAGTATGACTTTGATATAACCCTACAGGCAGTTCTACACCCATAAGCAGTCAGCGCTGAACACAACCACATTCCTGGCAGTGAATCCATACAAAGGACTAGCCACAGGCCATGATGCCGCTGCAGGAAGAATATATATTTCAACATTTGACATCTTGCTCTAACAGCTGCCAAATTTGGCTGTAGCTATTGACCTGATTGCTCAAGGACAGAAAGGAAGAAGAAAACGAGCAATATAAGCAAGTAAGAGTAAGAGATTTAAAGATCAGAAGCATCCACACAGACACATGAACAGACACATTGCCTATATCCACTAAAGAGCCTGCTTTGGGAAATAAAAACTGTGTAATTGCACAAACAAATACAGCCGTGTTTGAAGAGATATAACAGAGAGGAGTTTTTTTTTTTTTTTTTTTTTTTTTTTTTTTAGCTATTTCTGAAAAGTACCTGGCCCTTAGCTAAATGCTGCAGGGATTTCCTTGAACTGTTGAATGCTTAAGAGTTTTCAGTATCTCAGCTGATTCTGAATTAGAATAATTTCCAAAGAGCAAAATCCTCTCCACATAACTGATGAAAGGTTTCACACCAAAACCATTGTGTAATGGAAGTCTGATCAATTTTAATGGGAAAAAAAGAAATTGAAAAATGATAATTTCCCATGCATATCCCACTTCTTTTAAGTTATAATCTCTTATTTAGCATAGCCTTTACAATTCTTGCCCTATTCACAAACAATTTTCCCTTTCCCTTTTCTTTTGCTTATCTGCCTGGCAGTAAAATCTCTATGGCAAGAATTGTCATTTACTCCAGGGCAGATTTATCAGGAGAGCTAATGGGGTTGTTATGTCCCCTTAAATCCCCATTAACATTTCCCCCTGTGATGCATATTACATGTGTCATGTGTAACTGAGCAGGTCCCCTCTCCCGCCAATGCCAGTCGTGCAGGATAGCTGCTCTGAGACAAAGTGCAATTTGTTTGTTCCTTTGGGCAAGTTAGAATGAAATTGTTCATTTTGCTTAAAAGTAAATGTATTCCCTTTATTTTCACCTTATTTCTAGAACCAAGGACTGGGATGGGTTACCACCTCTATCCCAAGGCTGCATTCAAAGGCACAAATGTGAAGAGAAGCATTCATATATTTTGTCCTTCTGGACAAAAGGCTGTGTAGCTCGCCAGTAACACACGCTCCAGTGTCTTGCCTCTGTGTCTGATCCATAGAGATAAAAAGCTGCTATGAAGGAGAAACTATGAAGTCTAACTGTAGCCAAAGGTTAAGGACTAAAGCTGTGAGTTCTCTGTTCAGCTCTTGATGTCAGCTCTCTCCAAATTAATCCGATGTTTGTCTCAATAGCAGCAATGAGCAGTAACACCCCTGATGTTAGCAGGTAATTGAAACTAAAGAAAAACAATGTTTAGGAACTGATTTTAATACTATACCTTTTTAAATATGCTTTAAAAAGTAGAGCTCTTCTTTAATACTTCCATTAAGGCCTTTTTTTGATATCCTGAAGACTGTATTTTTCCTTTTGCATTTAAGGGATAAGTTTATTCATTTCATTCTACTCTTTAAAGGGGTTTTTTATGATTATCTGAACTGTAGAAAGGAGCAGATAGGAATCTGTGTTCATACGTCCCATACCTTCTACAAATCTTATGAATTTTCTGTGTTCTGGCATATTACTTTATGAAATGTAATTACTGACTTGCCAGATGAGTCACACTTTGACAGCTACTTTGAAAGTGCGTTCTCTCAATTTTGGGTAAAGCAAAGGGACAAAGAATGAATAACATGGGAATTGTACAAACAACTATAGCAATTCAGCATCACAAGTCACTTGTGAAATCTGTAATATGTGAGGAGATTAGTAAGTGAATATAAGTACAATTTAATATGAAAGGCAGCCTGAAGTTTTAAAGGTAATCTGCAAGGAATGTTGATTTTATTTTCCCTGAAATTAGTTTTGAGGTTATTTATTTATTTATTTTCCTCTTCTGTTTTTGAAAATGCAAAAACAAATTCTTGGTTTCTGTCTCTTTTTAATCTTGAACATATCAGAAATGTCAAGCCTGTTAGAATGTGTTTTCATTTTTTGGAGGGAGGCGAGGATGTAGACTAGATCTGCCGGCAACTGAGAACAAAATATGAAGAGGAAGAGGGTTAAACCTTTGATAAAGTCATCTTTTATGCAAACTGTTTAATTTGACTAGCCAAACACAGGCAAAGGAATTTGCCTGAAACCTCCATTCCTTTTCCTATATTCATCTTTAGTTTTGCAGTGTATTTCCCCAGCCATGTCCACACAAAGCTTTTCCATGACAAAGTCCTTCAGACCTTGTCACCTCTGGCAGGTTGGTGGAGGGAGATGTGCTGGAGCCAATGGAGCTGGACACTGGTGTCCTGCAGGTCTGCAGCATGGCACTGTGATAGTAGTGGTCGGAGTGAATTCAGCCAATATAGTGGTACACTTTTCAATCAATTTAAAGGGAAATTTTATATGTTAACTTCTGATATTTCCAAGTGGAACTCCACAGTTTCTCTGGAAGAGACAAGGTGAGTTTTTCTCGTTTTGCTGTAGGGCAGAGTAATAATGATATAAACAAGGTTGACATGCTAACCAGTATCAAAACTGCTAGAACAGTTAGATAATGGTATGGAGGTAACAGTAGTATGAACTATAACAAAAATCTGCCAGGAATCCTTGACGATATTATGAACAACAAGGGGGTTGTTCATTGCCTTCCGTTTCCTTACTCTAGGTCATTCCATTTCCTCTTTGCCTTTTGTCTTCCCTAAAACTCACAGCCAGCGACAGGCAGAAAGGACAAACCATTTTACCTATTTTGAATTCAGCTCTGACCACGCACCTTCGTGGTCTCATTTGGCCAGCTTAAGGCTTTCACCTGCATGGGCTGATGAAGCACACTGGATCCAGCGTCAATTTAAAACTGACTTCTACGACCCCCGCAGCTACCTTGTGTGCCTTTGTTCACTCTTCCTCAGTGCAGCTTCGCACCAGCTGAAGAGCTGATTCTAGAAGTACAGCAAGACAGTTCTTGAGTGTTTGTTTTTTAAATATTGGATTATGTTTACATGTTCCTATTAATAGAGGTTGACATTTAGCTGACTATATACTGTGTCAGTGGCTTGAGGTTCCTGGATGAGAATAAAATAAACATCATGATTCATTTACTGAAGCTGTAGCAAAAAGTTTTGCAAGAAGTGAAAGATTTAAGCTGGAGTGATTTCTATTCCTCTTATGCAAGCAGCATAATAAGGGTAAACTATGATGTGCTTAGGTAAGGTAGGTGTGAGTGCAGTATACACATACCAGACAATTGTAGTAGTATAGTAGATGAGGCAGCAGTAAGAGCAAAAAGAAAACCCTAATTTGAAAATACACATTTATGTAAGTAGCATATCGCGCTGTCATCATCCACGATATGAAATAAAAGATTTTACATTTCCTGGGTCAAATCCTTCTACCCCTATTTGGACGAAGCTTTCTTTGAGGTCAATGAGTAGTTTAAGAGAAGACATACTCCAAAATATTGTCCGCTGGTTGCCTTATAGATGTTAAAAATTGATGTTCGTGCAGTAGGTATTAGTCAATATGTAGCAGACTGATTCTGATTTCAAGTAAATGCAAACGAGGACAGACTGTCCTAAAGTCAATGGAGATGTGAAACTTCTGTTAAATCACAGTGAGACCTATAGATGCATTTTTAACCAGCTGAATTCTCTTTTTTATTCTGAAAGCACAGAAGAATAGACATGAGCTTCTCCTATCGGAACTGTGAGCCACCTGGGAAAAACACTTTGAAGCGGAAAAGTCTAAGATCAGCTGAGTTATAGGAGCAGCAGACTATATCTATTCCATTAAACAGTGCCTAGAAATATTCCTGGGCAGTAGAACTCATCAGCATGTTGTCAAAGTGTTAGAACAGTCCTTGGTACAGTTTTGGCTTGTGACAGCAAAATGTCTCCCAAACTATTCCCTGACACAGAGGCAATGGTCAGATAGCATTCCCAAAAGGCAGCCTTTTTATACTGGTGACTAAGAAAATTTAATATTGCAGAGGCTAGCTATTCCATGTCAGCTGGTGTCAGTCCTGGAGAAATGTTAGGGACATTTTTAATTTATTCATGTTGTAACTTCCTGTACTGTATAGATGTCACCATTGTATTTTACCCACTCATAAATAATTTCAGGTAATAAAGAACAGGCATTAATAAAACACACACAATTCCACAGCAGAGACAGGAAGATTTACACATACCACAAGTAATGAGTATGTTAAAACAATGTACAAAACAATGAGATTTACTAACTAGGAGTCAAGACATTGCCTGTTTTTCCAGGCATTGATGTTGTCTTATTGCATTTTTGCATTATTTTTTTCTCAACAGCTTGGCAGAAGATGCAAGATTGCTGCTCTTCCTGTACCTCCTCACCTGATTTACTGAAGAAGTATTCTGACGTCCCCCTCTCCCGTCTGTGTCTCAGATGGACAGAACTGCGTGGGAGTCTCAAGTGATTTTTGCTCAGTCCTCTGGATGACAGAGTGCTTAGTGCTACCTTACAGGCAGAAGACCTGATACTGCCCTATCTGAAGAAGAAAGCAGCATTTGGAGCAATATACTCTATCAAAGACAGAATTAAGGGTCTTCTTAGTGGTACAAAATCACAGCAAAAAATGAGGCCCATTCAGCAGGGCAAGTCCTTGAGGTTGCACAAACATAGGGCAGATGCTGGGCAATGCCCTGACAGCTTTAAAGCCGTTCTAGCACATTAACAATGCAGGTCAACAGTGATAACACTGAGATAAATAAAAATGGCAAAAGGAGGATCTTAGAACAGTGAATCTGGAAATTAGGACAGCACCAATCCCCCTGAGAGAATGTCCTGTTAGGGCAGAATTAAAGAAGGCTGAGTAGGGAGTGTAGGCAGTGGTGGCAAATGGTCCCTCTACATAACGAACTGTGCACTAAAATGAATGACTGGGAAGACAATACATGGAGGATGCAAGTCCTCCTCCTCCTTTTGCTTTTCTTCCTTCCCCAACCCCCTCTTCCAGATCCTGGCTGCTTCCAGCCCTGCACCTGTCATGCTTCAGGTCTCGGAGATGAGCTGCCTGTAATCACAGGTTTTGCCTGGAGGAAAAAAAGCAAGTGCAACTGTAAAACAACGTTTTGAAAAGTAATTAGCCATTTTGGTCACCTGAGGCTTAAAATACCAGTAGAAGTATTTTATTTGAGTTACAAACTTGCGATGCAACATTTGGAATAACCAGCTTGAGGTTTACTGTATTTATTTTGTTTGGTTGTTGTCTAATGGGGGAAAGGAAGAAGGGCCCTACTTACGTAAAAGTGGATCTCATTGGCATCTGTTGCTGTTCCTGACATACACTCACATTGCAGCATTTTTAAAATGATTACTGTATACTGTGATTTTTTTTTCCTAGAAGGGAGTATATTAACATATTTCAAAGAAGCACTGTACATATTAGCAGTGTTCTGACTTAATGGCTTGGAGATATAATGCAACATATTGTTCTGCAAGTATGGGACTCTTAAAGATCATGTTAATATGGATAGTACAATAAGAAGAGTAAGGGCAGCCCTTGCTTCATACAAATTTTTATTGTATTTATTCTCCTGTTCTATCCCAGGATGGAATGGTCCATCTAAGTGAAATACTATATATTTCTCAATAAAATATTCTCATAGGGTGAATCAAAAGTGATGTAAATGGGTAGAAGTTTATTGGTATTCCACTGTTTTCCAGTAGCTGAATATGTCACCCTATGCTTTAGGGGACTGGGGAGGGGGGGGGAGTGTTGTGTGTGATAATTTTGGGCTAAGCAGAACTACTAGAGGAATTGGAATAGCTAGTATAATTTTGCCTCAGTGTTCTCAAGTACAGTTGTCTGAAGTGGCCTGAATTTCTTACACAATATGGTTTATCCCTTGTGTCGATATAGTTGTTCTGTTTGAGAGAACAAGGTTTATGTGTTGAAAAATGCTGAAGTGCAGCAGAGGTCAAATGTACATACTGTACAGCAAATATTAGGAGTAATTTGTGCACCTGTATTTTTGGAAAATGTTTCTTTGTGAGTTACGGTAAAGTGCTTTCTAAAGCTGGGAATGTCTCATTTTTTATTGACTTAAGTTTTTGCTTTAGCTTGAAAAGTTAAAATTTGAGGATTAGATTTAGAAATTGTTTTTGAGTAGATTTTTTTTAGTTTTTTTTAGTATGAAAAGGAAAATATAGGTTAGGCAAGAGCTTGTTTTCCATTTAAAAGGATGGATCATTGTTTAAGAAATATATAAAAGGAGGAAAAATAAGTGAATTAGGCCTTATTATGGTATAATTACACCTTTAAGATGATAATAAGGCAAAGCTTTAGCATCTGTGTGTACCTGGATATAGTTACACTTAAGCACCTACCATGGGATCAATTGTTATTGTTCATATTTATGTGTTTTTCCTGAAGACTAACATGTAAATCCATTACATATATACAGCCAATATAAAATCAGTTACCTTAGCTAAGGTGTAAAGCTAATAAAACAACAGTGACTGTGAACAAATGAGTAATTCTTATAGTGTGGCTAGAGAAACACATACAATAACATTGCTAAAAGATGCATGGCAATTAACTCTGTAGTTCCTATATGAATATGTCATGATTTTTGAAGAAGTATAATGTCTGCAGATAAAAGTTTCACATACAAATTAAGTTGCTCTTTATAAATTTTTTTATGTAGCACATGCTGAAAACTGTTTTTCTTTGCATAGTATGATTGACATCAGTGTAAATGCAGTTAAAATTTTTAAGTATTTTTAAGCAAGTGGAAGTTAAGTAAATGTGACTTCGGATTTTTGAACTGTGAAATAATATTGCAAGTAATAAACAAGATCCTTCTGATACCGAGAAATATGACTGAGAGAGATATTTTTAATGCTCTAGGATAATTTGTTCATCTTTCTTAAAAGAAAAGATAGTAATATTCAGATATGACACAACATTCGTGCCCAGAACAGTCTGTTTGCTTGTATAGTCTGAAATTTGAAGCATATAGGGATTTCAGCAGTGTGAAGGACAAACAAATTTGCACATGCAAAATCTCTACTCCTTTGATCCAGCTGTATTTTAATTTTACATTGGTATTCTTGCATTTCAGCATGTTTAGATTTTTTTTCCCCCTGTGCAAGGATGACTTTTCTAACATTATGTTTTTAAATCTGACAAGGTCATACAAGCTGAAAAAAAAGAAGAAGAAGAAGGGTCATCAAAAGGGGAAAAATAACAGAACTACGGTGAAATGGCTCTCTGTTGGCCTTTGTATCGATTCAGAGTGTGTCAAAAGGGTCTTTTGTCATGCCCCTACCACAGCATACTAATTTGCTAGATCAAGTCTGTCAGAATATCGACTGGAAGTAAAGAACTACAGTGGCAGCTTTTGTGTTTCATACAGCAGGGAGCCTGTGTGTGAAACAGGATTATCAGGGGGTCATGAAGAGAGTCAAGGGATGTCCATCACTTCCCTTCTGGTAATGTAATGGGGCGGGTGCCTGGATGTGATTAAGATGTGGGACACAGGAGGCATAGCAGTGAACAAATCAGACACACACACATGCAAATCAGGTTGGCTGCTGTTAACCACATATTTTTAATGAAAAATCCAGAGACAGACCAAACAAATATCTAAACAGCTGCATTCAGATTAAATATCAAGCAGTCTATTCAGTGCCCAGTTTGTGTGTCTGTGTCTATGTGTGCATGTGTAGAAAATGTACAACACATACAAGGGTTTAATGCTTTCTTGCCTTTATTTTTCAATGCAACATTCCAATCTACAAGTGTTTCTTCTACCTCTTTTTCCTGTTGAAATTGGCATTGCTGGATGATTACAGCCAACATCCAGGGGATATACAAAGATAAAAGTGATGCTTTGTGCTACGGCTATACACGAATGCCAGATTCAGATAGGATGCTCATCGCTCTGCTATGGGCTTAGCCTTGACTTAGATACCATTGTAATTCTAATATGGCATGAGCAAAATATCTTTCTGGAAACTGAAAAAAAAAAGTATTTGTGTGACTGAACAAAGCGTAGCTTGATAAGTGCCTCTTTTTAAAAATTGTGGCAGAGAACATCTGCTTTCTGGAGATGCAGGCAGCATCTCTGTAGCTTACACGAGAGCTGTGAGGAGCTTTCCAGCACACACTGACACAATTTACAATCCTTTTCACCTGTAAAACCCATTTTTCCTCAACATTGTTCTTAATCTTTTATCCTTTATTTCTGAAAATATGGTGCTAAGTAGGAAAACCACATAAGATGCCAAAACAGCAATGGCTTTTACAAGCACAGGATCAGAGGACCTGATGCAAAACCCACAGACTGAGGGAAAGAACCTGAACAGAGCTCAGTGAGTTTTGCAACAGACCCTAGATTCCTGAGAGAATAGAGCATAGTTTTCATTCAGCCTAAAAAACTTTGGTTGTTCCAAAATGAAAAACAATCTTGAAATAGTCAAAATCTGTTTCTCATTGTTTTAGTCATGCTACTAGGCATGACTAAGTCAGTGTTCAGAGCCGGTGACAGAAAATAGCTCCAGTGAGGCGCTCTCTCTCTTTTCAGACTAGCAAGCAAGTTTTTGGTTGTTCAAACAAAAGGTGTTGTTGTGGATGCATAGATAGCGTTTTGTCCCTTTTGAAGTCAAAAGCAAAGCCTTTGCTGACTGTAATGAGAAGAAAGTGGCACCCTGTTTTACATGTAACCACTATGTTCCCTCCAAGATTAGATTAATTATCTGGGTACTATACAATCAACAACCCGTTCAGACCCACAGAGCTTTGTCAGATATAGTCCAAAAGAGCTATACTTGCAGTTGGATAACAAAAAGTGAATCGTGAATGGGTTTTGTGTGTGTGCATACCTAGAAGTAATGCTTTCATGTCACTGTTACATCACGGGGTTAAGAGCTGGTGGTTAGTTATTACATAGCTACTGAGTACAGAAGTAAGAGAACTTCAGAAGTCGGCAGAAGGAAGTGAGCTTTTCTTTGTTCTCGAAGCCTTTGTGCAACAAGGTCTTTGGTGTGCAATGTCCATGGAAATGGGGGCTCACGGGGAGGATGAAATAGCAATTATTCATTATGAAATAGCTTTTTCATGCATGTCTCAGGCTGACATAACTGCTAGCATAGTTATCCCATGAGTGGAGTTTGAGGGGTAAAGCTTGCCATAAAATATATGAAAGGTAAACATGAAGAACATGGAAGAGGTAAGCCCTGAGAGCAAGTTTGAAAGGAAAAAATCTGACTTATTCCTGTCAAGAAATGCCATGGACCTGTGCTGTGCCACTAGGGACAACCTTTATTCCTGTAGAATAACAATTAGTCCATATCCATGTCCTGGGATTTTTAAGTTTTATTTCAGTAAGAGAGAAGGCCTGAAGGACGCAGAAGGATAAATAGGACTATTGTTCTGAAAAATGCATTTCTGGCATATGTTCTTCTAAAGCTCAGATCACCTTATCAGGTGGCAAAACTCACGATTATGAACTGTCCAAATGAAGAGCAACCAGCAGAGTCTAAGCCAAGTATTGAAAAAGACATTAATTATTTTAGGAGAATAGGGCTATAGAAAAATATGAAATGCACTTGTTTATTTTTTGAGCCTCATGAGAAAGAGTAATGTAATTTTAATAAGAGACTGACATAGAAGACAATTGTACAGTATTTTGTTGCTTTGATGTAAGAAGTCTAAAGATCTAGACATATACCACATGAAAAGAGGACCACAGATTCCAAATCGACAAAGAGTTTCTGGTCAGTGATATACCACCATTTTCAAGGAATGACATGTGAGTTATGTGTAGAAATGGAAAACACTGGTGTGTGCTATGGTGCTTATCTGGGGAGACAGAGCAATTTTTAGAGGTGTGAAGGCTTTAATCTTTTGTGACTCATCACCAAGTGGAGGCTGCCAAGGATGTGCAAGATTGTGACCTGATGCAATTGCAGACTTTGTTTTGGAGCTTTTTTTTTTTTGGCCCATCTGGTGAAATTTTAAACTGAAAAGTACTTGAAAAGTAAAGGAAAGATGTATTCTCAGGAATAACTATGGTAGACAGTCTCATCTGAAAAAGCATTCTCCTTATGGTGTCAAATTAGTACTTGCTGTTTAGAGACAAAAAAAATATACCCTCTATCTTCATCCCATCCCACAAAACTCAGAGTGCCAACCTGAAAATAGCATAAAGTTAGGTGTTAAATTTTAAAATTAATTTTTACTTTCAAGGCTATTGCATCCATGCCAAAGCCCTAGAACTAAGTCTATTACTTATCGCTAAAAAAAAAAAAAAATTTGAAAAGCACACAATAGGAAAGAGTGCTCTGTCACTGATAGCTAGAGTTTTAAAAATTTGTTCATGCACAAAATGAAAAAATGCTGCTAATAAGGAAAAGATAAGTCTAAGTAGAGTTCAAGGAGAGGGAAAATTATGATCCATCTGCTGAATCCAGGGTGACTGGGAGTGGTATGGCTTAGCATCTAATCTGCAGTGCATCTTTCTCTTTTACTACACAACCATCATTGTACATGTTCTTTTAGGTCTGAGAGGAAAGTAGTTAATTCCAGTTTTCTGGCTGAACTCCAAATAATTACATTCTGGCTACTTAAAGTCTCAGGCACTCTTACATATATATGAAATGCAACAATTTCCTATTGCTACAGAGAATTGCATGTTGTCAGGCAGCCGTTTTATTCAGCTCCACAGGCTGCTTTATTCTCATGCATATACGTGTGTGTGTGTGTGTACATATATATATGTGTGTGTGTGTGCGTTTTAACAAGCACATATGTGAAGCTACTCATCCTTATCCTTTCCCATTCCCTATTTCACAAATGACTTTAGTTTCTGATATGTATTTGTAAGGCATTTTGTTATATTTATTACATATTTTTCAGTCATTACAGTACAAGACTGAAGGTATTTTGGTGGTACCTGATGATTCAGTTTGTATTACTTTCATGGTTTGAACACTATAGTTACTTTCTCTATATTGGAAAATTGGAATAACACTAGATTTTTTTTCAGTTTCTGAACACTGCATAGAAATTTGGTAAACTCGTAGCAAGAAAGCTCAATGGCACATTTTAGACGAATTTCTGAGGCAATACAAAGCAATATCTGTGCTTGGGATTCCTTTCTGAGAGGGGAGCAAAGTGCGTATTAGCCCGTCAATTTGAATTGTAAAGCTTTTACAACATATCTAAATAGTTTTCTACTCCTATAGCAATTTATTTGCACATTGAGTCAAGACGTTTATGAAAACCTGATGTGCCCTACTCTTGAAAGAGACCAAAATACTTTTTGACAATTGTTGATCATTCAAGAACACAGAGACATGTCAAGAACTCAGATATCATAAGCTCTTTATATACTAGGGACTCTTTATGTACCATGATTAAAAATAAAGCATTTAGTCATAGGTTTATGTATCTTAATAAAACAGCTGGATTTTCACAGGACTGTCAGTTCCCTCCAACTTTATTGGTAATTGGGCTCAGATACTCCAGCTTCCAAGAGAATGCAAGAGAATGTCACAGCAAAGGACAGAGCAGAGGACTTGGCCTAGGCTTCAGCTAGAAAATGTGACTGACAGTAGGGACCATGGTATGAGTGGCCCCAATCAGCACTATAGCTAGCTTCATAGGTTAGTCCCAAGAGTTTTTTCTTGATTATGCAGAACAGAAGATAACCATAGCGCTGCAATTTAAATACATCTATTGTTATTCTGCCTACTTGGAAGTACAATACAGAAGCCAGTTTTTGAGACTTGCACTCAATGTATTAGACTTGGCTGAGCTGTGACCATCTAAAAACTAGCATTTGAGCTCTGTAATTATTACTGAAAATTTCTATTTTATTTCAGCAACATAGCAGTCTAACAGTTATAGAAGACTCTCAGTTCAAATCAGGGCCAGAGTAGTACACTGTTCAGCAATCCAGTAGTGTATATGTCATTATTGCTACCGCTGTGCAAAAAGATTCAATAAAGTAAATATTTAGGTGTAGGTGTGTTAAAGGTAACGCAAAATAACTATGGTTTTATAGACTAGCTATTTATTACTATACTATAGAGTATAGCATACCTTATCTTTGAAGCACACATGCTCTGTTCCCTTCCCTTCCTGTTATGACAACGTGCGACTTGCTTCTGATACAGGGTCTGATTCAGGTACTGAGGAAGGGGATACTTATTTATGACTGGATTCTCACCTTTATGAGGGATACATTTTTATGAGCTAAATATTTAATGAATGCATATTTATGACTAGATTCTCAGCCAAAGTTATTTGTCATCTTTAGTACTGATAGTAGTAATAGTAGCTGTAGAAATAGTTGTAGTACAAACAGCAGCGGTAGTAGTATAGCATATAATAGCTTGCTAGAATGTAGGAATTATACAGTCCTGATCCTCCTGTTCCACCTATAATGTGAGAGCTGGGGAGATGAATGAAATTAATAATCTAAATCACTAGCCCAGGTCTGATACTGAGCCTATGTTTTGGAGTTTCATATAGCAACTCCAGACCCACTGTGCTGTGAGTCATGGTGTTAAACTTCACAAATCATTTCCCCTAGAATGAAGATGTAGGCTCTGTAAGGCATACGTGGGGAGATGTTGCCTAGGCATACCTGTCTCAGAGTGGGATCCACAAAAGTGCACAGAGATGAGTTGCTTAGAACTAGTTAAAAAGAACACTCTGGTGATAGGACTGTATCTTATATCCCACTGGTCTCTGCAACTTAGTTCCCCTGGCTACAAGATTCAAGGAAACTTCGTTATGTTTTATCTACCTGACTCAAGGTTGCAGGGAACCATCTCAAGGCTGTAGGGAGAAAGTCTGTAATCCTTGTAGAGATTAGAGCCTACACCTTTTTCTTCTCAAAAAAAAAAAAAAAAAAAAAAAAAAAAAGATCAAGGGTCATGTCACTTAAACTTGATGACTCTCTTCCTGTCTTTTAAAAGTAACCTACCGCTTAGAAAGTCACTCTCTTCTTTCTGAGCCAATTCAAATCCACATCATCCACTTGCTGTTTTGAAGCCCTGAGGATACTGGAAAAATTAGCTAACTCTTATAAAATCCTTTGAAGAAGAAAAAAATACTCTGCAACTGATGTGCTGTAGCACTATTGCTGACATGGAACTACCCCAAAATACTATGTTCCTGTGATCTTTTGCAAATAGCTCTTAATAATCAGGAAGCATTCTCCGTTGCCTTCACAGATGCTATTCCTTTACTGATGTTGAATTCTTCCTGTATCACAGTTTCAGTATTTTCTAATAATCAGCCCACTTTGCCTACCGATATTCACTTAACATCTACCTGTATACACACATGTATACTACATTATTTTCCATTTCTGAGTAATATAGCTATCCATCCATCCACCCTTCATTCAGGCTTTAATGTAGGTGGCACTACTCTGGTACTCAAACACTTTACAGTCTAGTGGCTTTATTCTGTCAGCACCCAGAAGTAGAGGAGTAGCCTTATCCACATTTTTTACACAAATGACCAAAGAAAAAGAAACTATATTGTTCAAGGCTCATATGTAAAAGTGAGTTTCCTCCACTGATTAAATGCATCTTTTCTCATACCAATAATAAAACATAGACTTGTTCCGTGGTCTTTGTTTTCTTTCATTCCTTGTATAAGCTGAGAATGCCTCAGCCTCGCCATGGCTATTGCTGTCTGATATCACATTAAGGTGGTCCTGAAGCATCAGATCTTATCCTAAATTAGAAATTTAGGAAGAATTTCCCTAGGAGATCCCTAGACACCAGGACCTTTTAAGTACTCTACATGAGGGTGCTTGTTGCAACTTTGCAGTCAGGCAGTGCTGGCCATTTCACTTCCTATTTCTAACTGCAAATGTCTGAATTCTTTAAATAACATTTATAATGTTCTTCACTCATTTCATCTATTGGTATCACCTGATGGAGACTTATTTTTCTGCTTTTCTTTAACTTTGCTTTGAAACAGTCTCCTTAATTAACACTGTAATCTCTTGCTCTGAGATGACTTGTACCTTTTTGAAACATCAAAATGAATTCCTCCTAAGATGATAATGTTTTAGATATCTTTTTATCTTTATGGTTCTTATGTCAAGCCTACTAGTCAAGTGACACAATTTTTAAAATCGGTCACCTTGAGTTTCACCTCTCCCAATATTTTCAGTAAAGCTGGAATGGCTCCACCATTACACCCTGGACCTTCTGCATCTCACTGAGGCTTATCAGAGGAAAAGAGCTGTCAAATTATATTACTCTGGTGTCCAGTCTCTCACTTCACCTGCCTGGATGACCATAATACCTGCATCATAGAAGTAATCCTTGTACTGACTCCAACAGCTGGGGAAGGCTTTTTCACTTTCTGCTCAGGTGCGATCATTGTCATGGACAATAGACAACTTACAAATGCACTACAGTAGAATAAAACAAATGTGAGGAACATCAGCTGAGGCCGTTCTTGTTGTCCAGAGGCCAGCATTTCTATTATAATGTTGAAGATATCAACACATCTCTCATAACAGTCTTTATTTATGGATCCAGATTTTGCCTTCCCTAGAACAACAAGCTCTCATTGTCTAGGTCTCTTAAGACAACTTAACCTACACCGGTGCAAATACTACATTCTGTAGTGGGAAATAAGTACGGATCCAAGCTGGAAACAGTTGTTATTCTCCAGTAACAAGTTTTCTCTATTTGAAATTGTTTTGTTTTGATTCCAGTAGAAAGTTCCAGCTTATTTTTTTTATTATTGATTTTAAATTTCAAAACCAATTAGTTCATAATTTTGGCACAAAGAGTTGTTAGACAGTTATATTTTGGGAATATAGTAGTTGGATTTAATAACAGTTTTATGATCACAGATAGAGAAACATCAGAATAAATATTTTGGCTATAACATTAGAAAATGAGAAAAGGTTCAGAATTATCTACCATGACAGGGAAGGCAGGATGTTGACACATTAAGTAAGCCAGGAGTCGGCAGCATTTTTTTTTTTGTTTGTTTGGATGAACCGTCTTTCTCACAAAGTCTGACTTATCCATGACACATACATTTTGAAATCAGAAATAGGCAAACTGAATTCTTGTACATTTGTAGGATTTAAGTTATCTTATTCAGCCCAGGTTAAAAAGGTCAATTGAATTTCAAAATATTTGTCAAGAGAAGCTGGTGTGAACTGGCTACCAAAATATACCTGATTGAAGGGGGTAGCGTTTGCTAAAGAAATAAAAATTGCTTTCTCCACACTTTATTTTTTTTAAAAAAGCTTTCTATGTATAGCATAACTAAGAACAATAAGTCTTTTGTATTATATTTATCTTTCTTTGTAAGACTGTAGCATCAGGAAATATGACTAATATATCCTTTGATAGAGGGTCTTTTAAGGAGATAAAAATTATAGTCCAGGAAATTTGACCATAGCTTGCTATTTTATAAAATTTCCATTTAGAAATATTTGGCGCAAGACTATCTTCAGTGGCTAACCTAAGATCCACTAGCTTAGCCTGTAGCTAGCAGTGCTCTACAAGCCCATGAAAGCAAATAAGTTATGTTAATGAGTACAGGATCTGGTCCAGTCAAAAGTAAAAATTGAAACAATAAATATCATGAATCAAAAAAATAAGCAAGAGTATATAAATATAGAAATTTACAAAAGAGGAAAAGCAAGGTTCTGAAAGAGAATATTGAAGGGTAGTAACCAAACTCTACAAGAATATGAAGTTTTATGTAAAATCTTTTTCCACTGAAGCAGTATTAAGCTGAAGGATTTTTATGTTCATATTTATTCCTCTCATTAAAATAAGTTATTGATCCAATTCATTATTCTACGTTATGAACAATACATCAAAAAGAAAACATTCACAGTGCTTCAACATTCAAAGTTTTTATTTGAATGTTCTAATGCTTTTGTAAAACTTAAACTTCATATGGGCTTTGCAATTTCTAGTCTATGATTTGTTAATGAGAGCACAGCACAAATTAGACACACTCACATGCATATATACATATTTTTTCCAGAAAATGGTAAAAATACATATTTTAATACATCAAAAAAAAAAAAAAATCAACCATCCTCAAGTGTAAGATAACATCTGCTTTCATCTAAGAAACATTTTAAAGTTCTTGACAGTTACAAGAATTGTAATCCCTAGAGACCAACACTTTTCTTTTCAGAGAAGATTCATATCATGGATGACTTAATGGTAAGAAACTGCAGTATGCTGTATGCAACTGCAAGTGAAAACACAGCATAGTCATCTTTACAAGCTCCTTGAAACTTCAGCTTTTGACTCAGAGAAAAACTAGTTGTAAAAGAGAATGAGAATAAAGCTACTAATAGTTTCTATAAAGTCTTTAGTCGAGTTGTCAGAAGTATTTCCCAAAATCTCAGAGGGTAAAGGCAACTCATTTCTTTTTCTTTCCCCCCTTTTTTTTTAATATAGATTCGATTATAATCTTTTTTAAAAAAACAGTGTTCTAAGTCAGTATTCCCAGTTTGTAGACAGAAAGATAACATAAATTTATTATCCAACTTACAAAAAGCTGAAAAATATAAAATGTTCTGTCTAGCTTTTCAGTCATTCTAAAATACGTGTATTTAAATAACTATCTGTGAGGTTGATTCTGCTCATATTCAGCTTATGACTTAGGTTATACTCTGCGTTGTATTTTGAGCTGAAACAGACTGTAAGTACTCACTAAGTCAATTGCCACATCTTAGCTATGAGGACCTGGGTTATGGAAACTTCTTAGACTAGCTGAAGTGGATTGAGAGTGCTTGCTTTAGTGTACCTTAGTGTCCTGCTGTCTTAGGCATAGTATGAACTCCTATTGAAAAGAGAGGGCTTTTACACTTTGTACTTCATAATAAACACTGTTAGCAAGTGACACAGAGACATGCACTAGAAACTCTTGGGGCGCTGGCTTATTTTGTGTGCCCCTGAAAATTTCCTCAAAGCTCTTTCTGGAGATACGGAAATGTTACAATTTTGTCCTGTGAAAACATGAAGTCCAAGACTTATTTACTGGAACACCATTCTCAGAAGACAAAATACTGTAGGTTTTGTGTCCTCCTGTCCCATGGGATTGCTAGAGAGAAGGCCCATGACCACTCAGGTGCACTAGGACTGATCCTGGAGCAAGGCTGCTAGCAACTCACACATGCACACACAGGAAAAAGAAAAAAAAAGCAAGAAAAATAAAGAAGCAAATCAAAACTGATAAGCAGAGAAAAAGAGTGTCTTATATGGTGTCATATTGTGACTTTTTCCCTGTCAGATGCGGACTCTTCTTCAGGTACTGCGACAAATTCTTAGCAAGAACTGACCTAATGCCAGCACCCTCCTAGGAGCCAGGAGCTCTATCTCTCCCAGTCTGCTTACAGAGTCCTTCTCAGTCTGAAACCTGTTTGCCACTAAGATCAACTGAAAAACTCTTTCTACCTTTAATATTATTTTCAAATATTTTCATTGTTCTGCAGTATATGAGTTAAATAGCTTTAATTGCAACAAAAAAATCTTTGGCAGTGTTACAAACTAAAACGCTTTAATGTTCATTCACATGTGGTTAGATAGCTTCTAAATTCAACAGCACAGAGTTGAAAGAGTAGCACTGCTCTATTGGCTAAATGGTCGCTAGCCAAAGATTGCATTCAAATAATAACAAAGTTGTTTTTATTTTTATAAATTTCCGTGAGTCAAGAGCCTTAGTCAATGAGTTGCTATACTCCTTTTTAAAAACGTTGACTACCTTCAGTTCTCATTGAATTTAATGACAAGAGAGATTGTTCAAATTCTCCCGGTCTCCAACGTATCTTATGAACAGTGCCAATATAAACAAGAATTACTGAATGCGATTAAGTTCACTTCTCTAATACATGCAGTAAACCAGGGCAGTTATCTCTGGCAGACAACAAAATAAAAGTTCTCTGGCACAAGAACGTTAAAAACATTCATGTCTGAAACTTGTCCATGCCTGTCTAACTGCAGCTTATTATCCTTAATAATAATGATTATCCTTGATAACAATGATTATCCTTGGGGTATATGTATCTCTGTATGCATATTTGATCATGCTGGCACATGATCAAATCCAAAAGAAATGTGACAGTCAGACAAGGTATTACCTATCAGCTGAGGTGCTGTGATTCAGCTGACAAATGTCCCTGTGCATGCTTTTAGGACTTTGACATCTGAACACCTACCAAACAACTCTGGCAGTTTAGCATGCTACTTCCTCCACCTTATATGTCATTAATCCCATCCAGAAATCACTCCATACCAGAGCTACCAAAATGGAATCTGAGAACTTTAATGCAACGTTTACCAGCCTGGTTCAAATACTCAAATGAAAAAAAAAGCAAGAGGCAAACCTTTTCACTGAAGCACCTCAGAGCTGTCCACACACTCCATTTTACTCAGTAGGCCTAAAACACAGAGCAAAACTGTTAACTAGTGGTTCCTTTGCTTATCTGAATTTTAAGCTAATGAATTTCACCTAACAGCTGGAATGAGCAAGAAAGTAAATAGAATTACACAGCTGAGCTCAACTTAAAGGCTATTTTCTGAGGCATTTAATTATATAAGATGGTGTTCTCACAACCTTCTTAGGTGTTTGCTATTATCTTGTTTCAAACAATCTCCTTGGAGATATAGAGAATTATTCGGGGGGGGGGGGGAGGGGTCTGTCCTTCCACTGCCATATGTTCATAACAAGTTGTTTTACATGGGCAATTGCATTTTACAAAGCAAGAAAATGTAAATGTACAGGAGCTCTAAAGGAAAAATCAGACTACTTCTTGGAATTCCTCACCTTTCTCTTCTATACCTTTTTTTTTTTTTTTTTTTAATTTATTTCAGGTGAACAAAAATTTCAGAAATTATTCTTCAAATCTGTCTATCAGGGTTACCTCTGCAAATAATATGAGCCTATTTCTTTCCCTATGTGCAAAAGTGTGTGCAAGAGCTCCCATCTTTCCATCTTTATTAAGCTTCATTTCTCCAAGCATGACGAATCACTTGGTCTTTGAGTGTTGCGCAGTTTCCCTCTCCATTGTCTTGCCTGTGTCTCTTCAAAGCTCAAGCAGTATTAGGGAAGCCGAAGATGAGGAAAGGTGTACCTGCTGAGCTCCACGTGAGCCGGCAGCATACTCAGCAGAACAAAGAGAGAGAAATTACAGCAAATTAATATTTCCCTGTGAATAAGCTACCAAAGTTAGCCAGAATTAGCCAAAGCAGCAGCTTATTCCCCAGAGCTATAGAAGAACCTTGCACTAAAGTGACTTCTTCTGAAGAAGGGTTCATCTTTCACATGCAATTTGGGAATGGGGATAAACCTCATTCTCAAAAACCAGACTCCTGCCAAATACTACTCTTTCTTTCAATCCTGTCTTTAGCTCAGTGTTTTATTTAAACCGTCTCTCATAGCAATAATGTTTTTGAAAGTAATTTCAGCCATACCATTAAATCATTTTTCTTCCATCTCAAGAGTGAATATTTTTAAGACAGTAATAGTATTTTCTGCAATGAGAAATACCATGAACTTTCTACAGACAATATTCTTCAGTCATGACTGTCTTTCTACATCACTGTAATATACCATAATGAAAAAACTCTTGCGGAACAAGACAGTCTGTCCTGCTCACTTAACAAAAATTTTTTTTGAGATTATCCTCATTAAAAAACAAAATCCCAACAATAATGTAATCAGAGGACTTGATTACTACAAGAAACACAACTATATTGGCTTCCTATTATTTCTTTTTTTCCTTTAATGATCATGATTTTATCTTACTTTCATCTAAACAATAGTTTAAGTAGCAGCAGAAGAAATAATTTAGAACTTTCTCAGAATATCATATACAATTTCTACATGAGGTACTCAGTCATGTAGATACGCAGTTGATTTTTTTGTTCATTTAGTCTTCCATCTTGGTGCTATTCCATTTAGCTGAACACTATCTTAGTAGTTTTAAGGTTTAGTCTTCCAGACAGCTCCAAAACTGCTTATCTGTTTGTTTATCAAATGACTGCTCTCTTTTACTTGATATTATTTAAGTTTCTTATTTTTTCGCTCATTTTTTAGCTCAGTCAACATCATTTCTGTACGCGGAGCTAATAATACATTTCCATCTGAATCTGCATCGTATTTGATTTTATTGCTTGAACTGAAATGGCATGTCCAACAAACCAGAGTTTGGTTATGTATGAATTGAAATCTAGATTTAAGGTCCCAGGCCCTCTTTCTGGGCCTGTTAGTTAATGAAAACCATGGAGAGGCAGGTATGGCACTACACTTTATTTCTCCATTTCACTCTTCTATAAAAACTGGAAAGTACTTTCCCTCTGTAAAAGGCATGACTTTGCAATAGAATCACTAAGTTCTCTTGCTGGAGCTATATGCTGGTGTGATTGTCTACATGAAAGAACAGCAACAGTGCCTGCATTTGGTAGGCATGTGTGAGAGTACTCCATCAAACACTAATTTTTCAACTACGTGGATGTCTCAGCACAGGCAGCCTGGATTCAAGCTGCTCCTAGAGCCTAGCTGCAGCATGTGTCCTGCTGATAGCCTTAAGACCTTAAGATGCAAAGTCGCATACTCAGAAATGTAATGATATACAGGATCCTTACTGATAGATGAGAATCACTTTTCTTGTTTTGTTTATATATTTATTTTAATCTGGTGTTGCCCTTACACTGTGAAAAGGTATAAAAGGCAAAGGTCTCATAGCACTGCGTATTGCTTACCTACCCTAATGCTACCTATACAGCATCTCAGACTCGACTTAACAGGAACCAGCTGTGTAGGAGCATAGCGATAACTTGGCCCTCAGCAGTTCCCTGTGGAGCACCAAGCCATTGATGTAGTCCCAATCAATTCCTACACAGTTACAGTTCAGTGAGCTATTTAAAGAAAAAGATGCCTGTGTAAAGCAAAAGGGATATTCAATGAGAAGAGTAGCCTTAGAAATAAAGAACAGAAAGCAAGACAAAATCTGAGTGCTAAAGATATGAACCAGCACAGAGAAGGTGGGGGGAGAAAAAGAGGGAGGAAAAAACAAGACAGACAATTGTGGAGGAAATCCTCAGGTAAATGAAAGATAGATTCACATCACTAGCATTGTTTGACACTTCTAATGCTTTTCATGTGGAAAAGCACTTAAATTCTCTAATTTCTCTGTCCATGCATCTCTGCAAAACCAAGCTCACCAACCTAAACCAAAGTTACTAAAATCATTTGAAGAATTATACAGTTACTAAAATAATATACACAGTTTTCCCAATGAGGATTTCTGATACCTTAATGACTATGTAACAGATGCAATGTGTTCTGGTGACCACCAAGCTTAAATATCTCAATCAGTCAAAGTAATAGGAAATGCAAGAGATATTCAGATATAATATTACTACAATCTCTGTGTAGATTGTTTGTATTTCACTACAACTAGTACATGCACATAGCTCATTGTCCTTGGACACATTTGCAGCAGATTTCTTAGAGATATATACTTAAATGATTTGCAGAATAGAAGCATACTTTTCAAAAAAGGTATTATTAGAATTCTTTTCATTTTTGTACTACCACTCACTGGCGTGGTTAATTAGAAAAGTAAAGTAAGAGGGGGGGGTGTCAAAACTCAATGTCTGAAAACAATAATATAACCTACTTTCCACTAAAAATTGAAATAATTTAAATTTGCCTCATGCAGGTAGAAATTTAGTTTCATTTGTTTGAAATATTTATAGTATGAGCTTTCCTTCTTCTCTCCTTCCCTTTCAATATTAACACTTGCAAATAGTAAACTTATTTAGCTGCAGCTTTACAAATTTAAGCAGTTTAGCAACTTCTAATCAAAACACTAAAGAGCTACTTTCAGAAACTACTCTGATATATCACAGTGAAACTGTAATTCCTCAATGCTGAAATGTCATAACATATATTTTTGTTACCACAAAGAGAAAAAGCATGAAGAATTGAAGATAGAAAGAAAACAAAAATTGCAGAATTGCAGCTGAAATGAACCTAGCTTAAATATCCATGAGTTTTTGAACTGTTTTTTTTTAAAATATCTGTCCAAACGGTAACCTCAGGAAGTCACAGCCTTTTCAAAATATTCAGGTTCCAGTTTGAAGAGGTTCTGACAGCATTGCTAAAAGAATGGATGTAAGATCAAGGCTCTTACTACTGCTGCTTATGGGTAAAAAAAGCATTCTGTTCCAGAAAGCTGTAGTTTAACAGAACCCATTCTATATACACTAAAATAGAGCCAAAGTTCAATTTAAAGTGCTGTTGCACACTTTACCAAAGCTCTTGACTTCAGAATTTTTTTCTCAACTGGGCTTACAAATCCTGTATCTGTTGACCTTCAGAACATGGTACAAGACCATTTATTCTCTCAGCTTTTGCTTTTGTGTTGTGTCTGAGTGAGGTGAGGAAAGAGGAAAGAAGACTCGCCAGGGGAAGTCACTGATGTTTAAGACACATAGCCTGGACAAAAAACATTCAGCTGAAACTGCTCGAGAAAGGCAGACAGGCAGAAGATAATTAGTCAAGTGTTATTAACAAGGCTACCATAAAATGGTCTAATGTCTTTTCTTGTTTACATGGGTTTATAGCAAATATGTAATAACAAGATTGCCGGTATTTGGAGGGAGGAAACACATGTCCATTCCTGACTGCAGCTGAGGTTTACAGTCTTCAGTTTCCACAGTCAGTCTGAACTGCTGCCCAGAAAGTGAAACGTTTGTAATACATTTAGAAGAATATTAACTGTTATAGACTGATTGGCCCAGTATTTTGCTAATATAGTTAGACATAACAGAATGACTGAAGCATTCAGTATTACCATCAGTTAGGATTTCTCCGCTTAAGTCAACTCTGAAACCTCTAGAGAATATCCTTTGTCTTACACCCAGGCATTCCTTCAAATCATAATCCTAAATTTTAATTATCTTTCAGATAGAGGTTAATAGCACAAGCCAACTGCAGGAATAAAGCAGGCATAAAGTATAAAATAAAGTATCAGATTTCTGACAGATCTTTGCCTTGAACAAGCTACTGTTGTTCCAAAAGGACATAGTCTTCCGTATGTTGTTCAATTATGCCAAATTATGATATTTTACAAGTTTATGCAGACCTCTATTAGAAATTATCTTGAGATTTCATTTCAGTTTTATCCACTTTTTCAGCCTTTCCAGGCTAGAAATTTCATTCTAAGTAAATACCTTTATACTCCCACTGCTTCTATATTGACTGTGAGGATAGAAGTAAAAATGAAACAATGATCATTATAATAAATGTGTAAAATTTGTGTGTGTTCTGCTGTGTTGTCAGAAAATATTTGATTTGATGTGAAAACTCAAGGAGAAACATTTCATTACATTAGATTACAAGAACATTTCACTTCCTGTGATTTGACTCTGTTTATCTCTTGAGGTTCCTCCCGGAGACTGTAATTCATGATTCACTAACTGTATACTCAATCAATATAAAATCAAGCTTCCTATAGATTATTATTTCAAAGAATCTACTTATGTGTGATCTTATTGCTTTTGAAAGATAACATAAGATGTCACGTGTAGCACTTTGTAGGCTTAAACCTCTTTCTTAAAGATCCGCATACATATATTAAATGTATTTGGCTAGTTCGGGGGCAGTAGGTGGGTTTATCAGTATTTGAAACTGAATTGTTCCAAGGCAGTGATATCTGTTTGAGAAATCTGTATTTCTTTAAAGCATATAAACAATTAAGTAAGAAAAAGAGAAGCAATGTGAATTAGTAGCATTGTAGTTCTTTCATTGACATCATAAATGGCTCCTTTGAATGTTTTGATGTTGTTTAGACATAGAAATCTTACTACACATTGACACATTTTTCTATTTGCAGTTGCTTTGTGTAGTATTCTTTGTGTGCCAAATCGTGGTAAAAGGTTGACATTATAAAAGCTAAAAATTTGTATCTTCTCTTGCTCCTACCTATCCATATCCATTAGGGCCTGATCCTACAGATGCTTTCAAATAAGAACAACTCTATGTTATTCTCTGGCTCACATATGCAAATGTAAGTGACTGGATATTGAAGCCTGAGCCTGAATATTAATGAAAAAGTTGACTTCCAATTTTTGAGGCCTGAAATCTACCAAATACTGTAAATTAATTTTGATTCATTTGACTTATAAATTATTTTTTTAATTAAAAATATTTTTATATGAGAAATTCATCCTTTTACATATGTATAGCATGTAACAATGTTACAATTCTGAATAGCTAAAGGAGTGATAATTTTCAGTAGTATAGCTCTAAGGCTAAGTCTTTGTATTCAGTGTCCTAAGAACAGTAGTTATTTGGACACAGATTTACCAGGGAGCTAACTGGACTGTATACCCCCCTCAATCGTTCGTATGTGTTCCCATAAAATGTGATACATTGATGCCTGCACATCACCCATTTAGATCAGTACCACATTTGTGCCTGATATTTCACTCCACTCCCCTTTAAATATGATGAATTTCAAAGTAACATTGAATCACATAAATGTAGCTTAGAAAGAACTGCTGAAGGTCCAACCTCCCATGTGAAGCAGGACTGCTGCCAATGGTAGATCAGATCAGTCATGGTTTTCTCTAGCTTAGGCGTGAAAAGCTTCAAGAGAGAGACTCCACTAGCTCCCTAGGTAACCTTCTTGGTGAAAAAGTTTTACCAAATGTCAAATCTAAAACACCTAAGCTGCAGCTTTGCCATTTGTTCTGCTCTCTGCCACTACAAGAAGATCTTGGTTCCTTGATTCTCATTATTCTCCTTCAGATAACTGTAAAAGCTACTACGTTTCCCCTCAGCCTTCTCTTCATCAGATTAAATGAGCCCAACTCTCTATAAATTTCTGCTCATAGGCCATCAGCCGCACTGCAAGCCCTCGACTGGAGACTCCATTTCCTCAACATCCTTCTTGAACTGGGAGATCCTAAACCAGAAACAGTATTCCAGGCATGGCCTCAGCAGTGCTGGGCAGACAGGGACAGGAACGTCCTTCAGTCTGCTAACCACACTCCTAGTAAAACTAGTAAGCAGTTTTCCTTATGCACGCAATTTGTACGTGATTGCAGTAAAACTCTCTCTTGTCCTATTGGAGTTGTGGACAAGAGTTAAAAGAACTATCTGAAAACTTCTCCTGACTTCACATCTTAGGCCTAATTTAAATGAATTAACTGAGTAAAAACCCCTAAGGATCAGGAAAAGTATGAAAGATGGTGATTGAGGCTTATTTATAATTTTTTGTTAAAATAATAGGCTTATAAACCTTAATTCCAATAGCACCAACAGATCATTTGGACTGACCTCTTGTATGTCAGAGGATACTAATTTTCACTTTGTAATATACTCCAACCACTACCACAGAAATTTCCTTGTAATCAGGATTGCACCCTTGCAAGCTAGTAGCTGGCTAATGAAGAAGGATAAAGAAAAATGCACTTAAACACAGGAAAGAAATGCCTCTGAGAAAAGGAAAAGGAAAAAAAGAAAAGAAAAAAAAGAATAAGAGGATCAATGGGGAAATGAAGAGAAGTCTCTCAAGCAGCCAGTCAAAATTCTTGCTGAGAGGGACTTGCAAACTTTTTCCTTTCCTGGCTCTCCTTTTGAGGAAAGCGTATCCAGTATTACAGAGAGTATAAAAGGCGACTGTAAGGTCAGAAAGGTAAAAAGTAGAAACTTTTCCCACTTGAGTGGAAAGCTCAGCTGACTGCTGAAGAATGAAAAGGTAGTTATCCCTGTTTGCTGTGATACTAGATATTAGATTAAAATTTTTATTCAGCTGAGGCGTAAATTCTAATTATATTGAACAATTGCTTATACCAATGAAAAAGAAATGAAAGGAATTGTATGTTATTTAATTAAAACTGCAACAAGATAACAGAGTCAAAAATCAAGGAGAAATCCTATAGAGAAGTAAAAAGAGATTTGAAGTATTTCTAGAAATTCTGATTTCCTTGTTCTTATTAGAAGTTCTATTTTGTTATCAGAAATAAGTACCTACCATCCATGCGGTAGAATGTCCACAGGGAGAAGTCCAATAGCAGAACTAAAAAGTGTCAGGACTGATAAGGAATGCTCATTTAACCTGGACTCAGATGAATTTATAATAAAAGCTTGTTCCTAGCTTATAAATATATCTTTATTTTCTTCTAAATTGAAATGTCACTTCGTGCAAAAGACAGAAAACCATGTAGGAAGGACTGACAGAGGCGACAAAATAAATGTTGGCTGTCTCTTTTTCCAACCCCACTTTATGAAATAACTTTTCATCATTATCTTAAATGACTAACTTTCACACAACCACTTTCCTTCCCCATTTCAAGTACATAATATATAGCAAACTATAGCTGCTTTCTGATATTGGTATATGCCTGAGATCAAATCTGATCTTGGCTGAGAGCTGCACTGAGTATCTTACTGTCAGCACATCTTACAAACAATAAACTACTCTGAAAGGTCAAATTTGTGATCCTTTAATATGTAACAGTTTTATTAGAACAACACTTGAATCTTTCTTTCTGTGGTCTAAGTATAAACATATTTGATAGAACATGTGCCTATCTCTATTTAAAGATACCTCTCCAGGTGTAGATTCTAAAACAACTGATGCACTTATTGACTTAATCTTTTTCATGCAGAGACTACCAGCTTACCTGTTCTAAGAGACTGGCAGTCCTTACAGCCAGTCGTAGTAGTGCTTTGATTTTCACTGGTGAACAGCTGCCTTGAAAAAGTGATCCTGATGCAATATGACAGGTTTGAAAGCTTGAAGGAAAAGGTTCCAATAGCATTTCCTGAAAATTTAAAGCTTAAAAGAGAGAAAGGGAAAGACAGCTCTGTGATTCAATACTGATAATGGACAGGTGTACTGTGAATGTGTGGCTTCAGTTTTTGTCAGAAAAGTATCGGTAGGAAAGTGGATAGTGACTACAGTGTTGGATTGCCAGCTGAATATTTCCCCCTTTTTATGAAAACAAATAATATCACTTCAAGTCATAAAAAAATAGTTTTCATCGAGAGACCTGCTGAACCTTCCAAGTATTTTGTATTTAAGGATACCTACTTAGTGATCAAAAGACTGAAAATGTGTCATGGGATCCCTTAAGAACAGAACTGAAGGGCTGTTCACCCCAAACTCAATGTTATCCCAAGTTTCTAAGAGTATTGTTATCACTTAAAGAAAAGGCAGCAGAGAAATGCAAGTGGTCACATTGTTCACTCTTTTATAAATTATGGTTAACAATGCATGTCTAAACAAACTATATGGTTCAGAGTCTAAGGTTTTCACATTGTGTATATGATTTAATTGCTTCAGAACACATATTCTATATAGATAAATTCATAAGGTTTGCACTAAGATTTCCACACTGCCTTACTTAAGGAAACATCCCTTTAAAGGATTATCAGTTCAGTCAATTAGTCTGCTCCTAGCCTGGCAAATGTAAATTAGTATTTCTAGAGAGGCTTGGTCAATTAATGGTTGAACAACTCTTGGGTACTTGAAGGATGACGTTTCTGGAGTCGGGAGGGAAAAAAAGGAAATTTTCACGTGAATAACTTCCTACTGCCAAAATACCATATATTAGGATAAAGGTTACAGCTAGCTAGGGTGCCTGTCAAAAGCAACCTAAGATGTCAGATGCATGCCAAGACAGAGTTGTGAACTCCTCCAGCTGAGGAGAGAGAGAGAGAGAGAGAAGAAAGGAAGAGCAGATAAACCCTGTAAGTTTTGCATAAGCAGATGAAATAGATGAAATAAGTGATTTTCTTCTTCAGCCACCTGTGTTTGTATACACTAAATGGGTCATCTATTTTGGATGTTGCAAACTAACAGTTTAATTTAGTTTTGTATTGGTGCTAAAAGTGAATTTAAGGTAGCTGATTAAGAAGACTTTTTTTTTTTTTTTTTTTTTTTTTCTTGCTGAAATGCTTAGTAAAAAAATGAGATTTCCAGTCCACAGTTCTCTGGAATGTGGATGTTGGGGTGTGTCTCGATGCAGCTATTCACAGTGGCTCGAAAGCTGATAATGTAGGCATCAGAAAGTGTGCTCTGGTGGTCATGCTCAGCCAGGAAATCTGTCTTGCATGAATCGCAATAACGAATATATATTGAATGCTTATGTTTTCCATTTTTGCCAGTGTCAGATTAAACAATCAAATAGTCCCCTCCATCCCACCCCTGCCTACAACTCTTATCTTACATGTAAACGTACCGCAGGTCTGCTTTGGAGTTCTGTCTCTGAAGCACTGACTTGCAGGATTTCAAAACTTCAGAAAATTCTTCCTGATAAATGCTAAAATGATATGTCAAACCAAACATTTAAGAATATATTAGTAAATGCACTAAATACTATGTAAGGCCTGTAATTTTTTCAGGCAAGAATATACCTATATTATCTATGTCTTAAATAATAAAGTTTAGTTTTGTCTTTCTCATTGTCATTATGATATGTCACTTCAAGAACTCTAAAATGCAGCACGTCCTGAATGGCTTCAAATGCTTCTTGATTATTTTGAACCAACTTGAAAAATTAAGAAATCAATTTCTCTCCCTTTTTTCAGCTATGAAATTCTCATTTGTTCCCTAAGGGAAAAAAATCAAAGAAATACTAACCATGTCTTCTGTTAATTCACTCAAGGGACTTTCACATTTCAGAGATGGTCAAAGGAAATTTTGAGGTTTTATGACCTAAAAATGGACTATCAGTAAAATTCCATTCTAAATTTTGAATTTTAGAAGTACCATCAAATAGCAATTATAATCTAAAATATGTTTTCTATAGTAATTGATCTGCAGCTTTGGCTCAGTTTGAGTGGCAGATCTGCTTTAAAACCCTGGATCTCAGAAATGCTTCATGTTTGATCTGGACAGGACTGCCAGTAGCATTGCTTGAGAACCATGTTTGAGATTGGGAAAAAGATCAGCGAACCCACGATAAGGGCAGAGCATCAGTGAATCCCCTTTCTTTGATTAATTATCGCAGAAAGAAACTTCTGATAAGCTTTGCATTTATATCTTTACAATGAAAAATGTTCTTGCTTTAAGTATATGAACTTAAAGACTTGCAAAATCAAACTACAGCACATCGGTATGTTTTATATGTAGCAAAGCTATTTTTGGACATACATTCACTTTAAAACATTTCTTTTTCTTTTTTTTCTCTTAGTCTCTGCACATTGACATTCTCTTGACATTAAAGATGGAGACAAACAAAAATAGTCATATTAACATTATAGTATTTCCCCGAAATGTTTCTAAGAGGATCACAATAACACATGTCAATACATATACAAAATACATTATTGTGTGGGGTGCTAGAAAGGTTTTCCTGGCATGAGTATGTAGTGACCTACATAATTCATGAACAGTGAAGAATAGGACCATTATGTGCAGCAAAATGAAGACAGCATTGAATACTACCAAACTTCATAATGTGTCTGTATCAAGCTTAGCTTTTCAGTGAGTCAAATGGGTTTTATTCAAAGCTCAGGAAGTTACAAGGTCAGCCAGATTATTAAAATGAATTTACAATAAACAGATAGATTCATATCCCAAACTGAAATTCATATAAAACTTCATAGGGTTAAGTGGTAGGTCCAGCTCTGTGAAAAATGTCAGAATTTGGCCCCTTGCCACAAGTGATTTTAGAAACATCTCTATTATTTTTCCAAAGGCTGCCAGGGTAGTCCACAATACAATGCCAAATGATCCACCTTCTCCACTTAATGTTGCGCACCAGATGTTGATACTCTTACAGACACTAAGTACCTTTTATTCCATAAGGATATAGTTTCAGTGCCATGTGGCCCTGATCAGGACTGATCTTTCCTGTTGTGTATCCAGATAATGTCTAAAGAATCTGCTTGTACTAAGACACTAGTAATATATCAGTAAAGAACCTAAGTTGATTATTTTTTAAAAAAGAAGAAAGTCCATCTATATTTCTCCTTAATACGTCTTTATGCTGTCATAGAAAAAAGGTGGTTATTAGAGCATGTCTTTGAGGAAAGTTTGGGGATCAGCCATCCCAAGCCAGCTGTCAACCCAAAGTTTTTTACTGTCAGCATGTATGGTCTTGACCAAGAATCAGTGATAAACTATATGAAATGAGCCTGTTTAAAGGTTTGTATCACATATGATTTTAATGTACAGATTATATATAGTGGCACCTATATTATAAACCAAAGAATGCCAAGTTGCCACCACGAAGAAGGGTGGGAGATAGGGACGACAGTTTTACTAACTGGTTAAGTGCGGTAATGACGTCTACTTAACTATGGAAAGGAAAGGACCTTTATTCTAATTAAGAGACAGTCTCCTATAAAAACAGTGAATTCAGAGGGAGGTTCAGAGGAAAAGATAAAATAGGCCCTACACATCCTTGAAAACCTGAAAAGAGCTAAGATGCTCTGCTAAGTCACTTTGCCAAGGTGGAAGGGCTGCACGAAGGTTATTGCCACACTTGTCAGAAAGAAAACAGCAAGTCAACTGAGAAATAGAAAAAGAGGCCTTTCTCATCTAATCTTTATATACACAATTGTTTATGCACAATTTCCTCTTTATACTCTCACTTATATCTTTTAAAAATATTTTTAATCTTATTCTGAATATGATGAATAGGTTTGTGCTTAACTGGAATTCAAGGTAACTAAATAATTGCAAGGCATTCTTTGACCAAAATGCAACAAATTCAGGTTCTGGGATACATGAGACAGCATAGCAAGTGCCCAGGTCCTCTGCACACAACACACTCCAAGATTAGCATGAATGCCTCTTGAGGTGCATGGACCAAGTGAATTAGATGAAAGGCAGAAATATTTTCCAGTGATTGCTGGTGAAACTAAAGGCTCTCTGGCATGCAGTAAAATACTGGGATGCATGACTGAACTGTTAGAGTCACAGGAAGAATGTCACAAGAACAACCTTTACGATGATTTTCCATTACTTCTAAGCAATGCATGTTTTTGTTTCACTAATAATCTAATCAAGGTTAGTTCAAAAACCAAGGAAATCAATAGAAGCTTTGCCACTGAATATACTGGACTTTAAATACACACCATTAGAAGTAGTAAAATGTATGAGATAAAATGAGAGATATCTTCACAAACTAATAAGTAGCAAGACCCGAGGGGACAAAATTACTTAATCTAATGCTGTACCATAGAACATTCACAGAGTTAAGCTGAGCTATATCCAGCCAAAGATTGAATCTTCTGGATTGGAAGGCATCAAGAGATGGAGATTTTGCCAACAATTACTGAAGGTAATAATCTCCAGTTTGAATTTATCTAAATTAGCATTCATCTACTAAACAGTTCATGGAAATGTCTGAAATCTTCCTCAGTAATGTCAAAATCATCTTTAAGAAATAAACATTTATTTTAGAAATATGCACCTTAATTTAGCTATGTGCCTCCAGCTGATAGGCACACAGAGCATATACTTGATACCTTTGGAAATAGGATGTCCTAGTTTATAAATTTGTTGCACTTACGAGTTTAAGCAAAATGACAGTGAAGTATAGTCTATGGTTGCAAATAAAATGTTCCCTATTAATAAAGAAAATACCTGGGACTGAATGGTAAATGGTATCTTGGATTCTTTAATAAAATGCTCTATTATCACATGGATGCATAGAGATGATTTTTTAAAGTGATGAGGTCAGAAGATCCTGCATTCCGAAGGTGATACATCTGTGGGAGCCTTTCAAGCTTTCATATAAAACATGTTCCACAAGCTTTCTAACATGATCACAAGACTATTTTCTTTCTATCCCCAACTTGTTTTGTTTATTATCAGAGCAGGTGTTTTATAAGAGTTAGATCTCCTGATGCAACCTTATCTCAGAGAGATAAGCAAATAGAGCAAGTACATTGTCAATTCATAGATGAATCTCTCTTAGGAGGACCATCTGGTAACTCAAAAGAAAATGTAGCTGAATGCTTCATATTTTTCCCTGAATAGGGTGGTAGAATTATTGTCAACCCTCTGGAAGTATTAGTCTTATATTAAGTGGTTTTTCTGTACCTTTGTTTCTTTTGTGATTCTGGAAGAGCACTTTGACATTTCACCATATGTACAGTGTATTATGTATCAAGGAACCAGTAGATATTACTGAAAGGTTTTAGTTGGTTTTGTTTTTGGAAAGAGAAGGTAGTTTTGCTGATGTTAGTTTCTTTCACACAGATTTACCAATATGTTCTTTTGTTCTGCTTTTGCCTTGGAACAAAACCTTAATTTCATATTTCAGTGCGAATTAATTCTTTGGCTTCACTAACCTAGAAAGCCTTTTGGGGCCAGCTATATACAGCAGTGCCATTTTACAAGCATTGTAGTCATGGGTATATGACTAGGTAAACCTATGGTGTCAACTGTAAGAACATAAACATTTTTTACTGTTTACGTGGCACATAAGTTTTTCACTAATATTGCCTTATCTTTCTATATTTCTACTGTTATTCATTGTAGAATCAATTAATAGATTTCTAATTCATAACAATCTTAGGAAACGTATGCATATTTTACTGCTCTCTCCCACCAGAAACAGCAGAATAGAAGTCTAAAAATAAGAAATTCAGTCAGATGCTTTATACAGGATTCTTGGGATACTAGTGGATGCCTTTGTGGGATTTCTTTGTGAGAAGATGTCAGAAGTGCAGAATCCTTCAGGCTGGAAGGGACCTTGGGAGGAGATCTGGCAGAGCTTCCTGCCTAAGGCAGGCTCAGCACTGAGTTCAGGCCTGGTTGCTCAGGGCTTTGCACAGTCTAGTACTGAAAGCTCCAAGGATGGAGCAAGGATAGTTCAACAGCCTCCCTGGAGAACTTGTTCCAATGTGCAAGATGGCAGGGCATGAACATGATCCTCCGCAGAGGGATTCCACTGGAAATACAAATTCATCCATTTAGACACCATTTGCTGTCTCTTGGAAATCATGCTCTCCAGGAAACTGATTAAGACCACCAAGTTACACCCCTATGATACTCCATAACTATAATAGTGAACTCCACAGGGGTGAGGAGTCCATCACTAGAAAGATACTAATTTTCTATGATATGATATCAGGACTACAAAAGAAAAGAACTGTTTTTTTTTTTTTTTTTTTTTTTTTTTTTTTCCATATGTGCCTATTTATTCGCCATATAGGAAATAGTATATATTTGTAAGATTATAGTTTATGTATATTAAATAGTTTCTCTTTACCACCTACAAAGAACATATGATCTCTCAATGTAGTCATAGTAGATCAACCTTTCTCTGTCCCTCTGAAAAATGTGTGTGCAAGATGAAAAGGTAGAAATGCCATAGACTGAGCTGGATGGCCATAGACCGAATGGATGTTAACCTCTGTGCCTGAACATCCAGATGATACCGCTGACTTCAGTTTTTATTTAGTCCTTATGTAGGCAGAACACAATTCGTCTGGAGTTTATCTGAACAGGAGACAAGGACAGAAAACTGAATGAGAACTTCAGGATCTGTGTGTACAACCCTAATTCATTCCACATTATGCAAGGAATTAACTCAGCTGTCTGGCTGAAGAATCTGCTCATCCTGATCTCTGTCTATAGCTGATGGAGAGATGTGAACATCATCAGAAGACGCTTCACATTGTAGGTAGGCTTAAAAACAATCTTTGGAAAGTAAAGATGATTGCTGTTCTAAACTAAGCACCTCTGTTAAGGGTGTTGAATGTATATTGCAGTTTGAATCAGTTTGAACCTTTTGCCGTCAACTCAAAAGTTGTCTCCTATGATGTACAAGCAGTAACATGAGCTGATAATGCACCCTCATTATTCAGGAGAAAACCTACTCTAGGTAGTGGAAGATATAAGGAAGGAACTCATCCTGTAAACTCAGGCTATAATTTCCACAACACTGTGTGCTCAGACAAAAATGCAGTTGACTGGTTTATTGGCATCAGTTCAGTATATAAAACATGCAATTTTGTTTGCACTGATCCTGAAGAAAATGTTCATTTTCATACTGTTCATGGAGAAAATTGGCAAAATTGAGGTTAATATCCTACAGAAATCAAATAAAAAAGATCGATTTATTTAGACACCTGGTTTAAAAAGCCTTCAGCTTGTTCTTGGAGCACTGTTACGTCTCCTGTTCTGTTGTAAGCCCTTATCATTGCTATAAATCAGACCTAAGGCTCTATTTAGCAAATCTCAGGTACACACAGAAAAACAAGGGTATGCTCAGCAGCCATGTGTGACCATGTACCTGCTTCATCCACTGTACAGCTATGTGCCAGAAATAACAACTTGTTGTAGTTATCCAGGGGAAGCATTACCTTAAAGACCATCCTGTCTCTGCTGTATTTCCATCTCCTTCATAACATAACTTCCAAACTGTACAACAGGAGCGGTGGTTTAAAGGCTGCAGCTTTGTTTCACTTAAAGTCCTCATCTTTTTTCCAGAACGCTGCCATGTGAAATATATGCCACAAGTCCTTTGCAACGTATGCTTAATATATGATCATGTATGACAAACTATAGAACAGAACAGAAGAAAGAAGAGAGGAGAGGAGAGGAGAGGAGAGGAGAGGAGAGGAGAGGAGAGGAGAGGAGAGGAGAGGAGAGGAGAGGAGAGGAGAGGAGAGGAGAGGAGAGGAGAGGAGAGGAGAGGAGAGGAGAGGAGAGGAGAGGAGAGGAGAGAATTCTGTGGTTGTTGACATTTGTCTAATATTATGAGAAATCTCAGGAATATATTTAAACAAAGATAGGACAGAAATTCTCAAGGAAAAAGTGTCATATATGTCCTAATATCTAGTACTTTGCCTGGCAGATAACTCAGTAAAATGAAAATTGCACATTCCTTTTTCCAACAGTTTGAGTCTAGTCCTCTCTAATTTTGTGTTCATAATGACCAAAATAGTATAAATTAATTTCTTATTATTTTCTATGGCGAGAGATGTATTAAGTAGTGGTCTTTATTTTTATCATAAATATATAATTTTTTATTGTTAAAACAGGTGTTTAAAAGAGGACTGCTCAGGTTTTAACTGGAATAAAAAAAATAAATCTCTTATGCTTTGCATGAAAAAAAAAAGGAAAAGAGGTCTTGTATTAGAAGCCCTAACCTAGTAAAATCCCTTTCCTTAACTATGATGCACTGCTGGTTTTCTGTATTGTGATCCTCCTGAAAATAGAAACTTTATGTTTAATTGATTTATTTGTAATGATTCTGGCTCAGGGAAGAGACTCTTTGAAGCTGATTGATTACTGCAACAAGCTTAAGATTTCATACCACAACAAACCTTTTTGTACTAATAAACAAGGGGACAATAAAGCTCTGGGGCATGGTGTTTCCCTTCACATTAAAGTGAGGATTTGCAACATAAGTATGTGAGGGACATAGTTTATGTGCTCCCAAGAAGCAGACATAATGAACTATTTCTTTTAATGGCAGATTATCCCTGTTTCTATTTCCTGGAGTGAAGACCTCGCAAATTGATGTATCTGTCCTCTGAGGTTTTCAGAGAGGCATTATGGCATTTTAAAATATTAATATGAGAGTACATTTAGCTGAAAGTAGCTAGTCTGGTAGTCTCTTGTGGCTGCCATGCAGGTCACCAGAGACCTCCTGTCTCTCAAGGCAAATGATTTACTCTAAGTGTATCATTAAGATATACTTTTTTGGAATTTATGATAGAGCTTTCTTACAAAGTTATACCTTTTCTATAAAAATTTAAGCATTTTTATGCTATTTTCTCCCTTCACTCACTGTTCCTTAAAAACCTGGTCAGTGTCACGGGCAAATTGAAAGTGCCACCCCCTGCACTGCAGTAGTGGGTCTGTGTTGAACACTGATTAGCTAGGACTGGATGTCACATCTTGTTATAACTTTGCATAGCTGAAAAATTTCCTGGGAGATTTGAAAAGAACTGCAATTATACCTCCAATGGAAAAAGAAGAAAGGAAGAAAGAAAAAATAAGCTCAAATGCAATAAATGTCTAGATGCAAGAAATGCGAAAATATTAGTCAAAAGTATAGATACCAACTGATCAGCTCAAGATGTTTCCAGTTATGGGAAAACTTATCATTAATGCGTGCTAATTTTTGTTTCATGTTTTCTTCTGGGAGACAGATGATACCAAGGGTTAGCCTGTGACCTTCAGAACTTTGAGAGGACTGTCATCAACTCAGCTTAATATTGTCAAGTCAAGAAAATAGACAGATCTCATTTCTATCTACCGAAATGGTATTGGATTTGGTACTTTCACATTCATATACAAGCACACAAGTATTGTCTTTTGCTTCTTTCCAGATAGCAAAGAGCGCATGGTTCTTTCAGCAGACATGTTCTTTGAAAATCGTGGAAATAGTTAAATAAGGAGAGGAAGTCTTCTCAATGAGCTTGTTTTCTGGAGGCCAAATCCATCCCCAGTTAAAATCAATGTTTAACTTCACCAGTGCAGGATCATGACCTGGAAGACTAAAGGAGCTGACTTTAATATTAGTCTTTGTTTGCTATCTTGAATTATTTAAGTCTAAACAGATCTAAAACAAAATAGCTCTGCAAACTTTTAGCTGAAGTGCTTTATATTTATAGTACAATGTTTGAAGCATACCTGGCAGATTTCACTTCCATTTCATTAGTCTATTTTGGGTTAGCTCTACACAGAAAGAGAGAAGGAGGCAGTTTAGATTTGCATTAGAGCAACAAACTGAAGCCTCAGAGATGATACAGAGTTCAGTGATACAGAAGAATATCTACTTTTATAGCGCATCTCCAAGAAAATCATCAAAATATCAATTAAATATGTATATTTTTAATCCTTCTATTTCTAGCATAGTTTAAAACCGTGCTCATAGCCTGGAAAAGATGCTAAAATATTAAGAAAGATCGCAGTCCCCTTAACCTCAAATGTTTTATATCACCTGACGTTTTGGCCCCAAGTATGGGTTTCATGGTTTTATTGCCTATTTTTTTAAGCACTAGTATCTTCTCCAGTATGTGCAGCGGAGAGCAGCAGATGGGCCTGTGTTAAAGTCAGAAGACCCTGGGGTGTCTGCATGCGGGAAAAATACATCCGCGTGGCTTCGTAGCAAGGCATTAGATAGCTGCCACCTGCTCCTTTGCACCACAGCAAGGGTTAGCGATACGCTGCGAAGGACGGTGGGGAAGAGCAGAAGTCAGCCGTTCTGGGCGACGTTTTCTCTTCCAAAGCTACGGGGTTTTGGATAGCTGTACAGCTCGTGCCAAGTCAGCATTAACTGCAGGCGCGCGGAGCCGCGCGGGGTGGGGGCTCGCGATGGGCACAGCTGCAGCGCCCAGCTGCAGCCGTCCGTCCGTCCGTCCGTCAGCGGGGCAGCACCGGCGGCAGCCGCGGCCGCCCGCCGCCTGAGCGCCCTGGGGTCTCTCTGCGGCGCAGCGTGGGAGCCAGCCACCGCCTTCCCTTCCGTTTTCTCGAGCGCAAAATCCACTTGTGCTTGATTTTGTGCGCTTTCTCGCGTGTGCGTGAGGCGGAGCATGCGGCCTTTCACATCCGTGGAGGGAAATTTAATAAAAATTTTGAACTGACTGTTTTGAGATTTAAGACAATGTTGATTTTAAGTTGATCTGCAGTTAATTAGCTCCTGTTTTCAGTTATCATCCTTATATCTATATGTGAGAAGGATGAGATACAATTCATACACTTCAAATAATTCACCAGAAACTTTTTTCGTAGTATCTTTAGCTATTAATTCTGATAAGGTGTCAAAATGTTCATGAAAAGTGGAATAGCATCTAAAACATCTTGTCCATGGACTGAAGAGAGAAAATGAGTGTGATATTTAAAAACTAGACTCTGGGCCTAAGATTTTAAATTTATGAGATTTTCAGATTTTTAGGGAGTACCTGGATGGTCTTTTTACTTTTAGTTTTCTGTTACACTGACCTTTCTAGCTTTCCAAGAAACAATGACATTCCATTTTTGTATGACAAAATATATTAAAAAACCTAGAATACTTTGAAGAAATAAAGGGAAAAAAGGGGAAAGATAAGAAAAATAAAAGATGCAAAAAATTCAAAGAAAGAAAGGCTGGTAAACTGAATAATGACCACCCCCAAACTGATTGTAGGCAAAATTTTCACAAAAGCAATCAGATAAAGCAAAAATAATGAACTCTGTAAACTTATAAGAAATGATTTGTCACCTTTCTGATTTTTGAGCAATTCCATTGATACAAAAGTATTTCAGGTAGCTAAACAATATTTCAGACAAGGGTGTTTTAAAATGACTTTTTGGAGCAGTACGAGACAGAGTATTTCATTTCTGAGGCTGTTTTATTCTTAATTTCATTTGTCTAGACATATCTATACTTCTGAGTTAAGTCAAATGACTGCAAAAGACCAGGAAGCACTGTAACTTTAGCAGAAAATCCTGAAAAATATAGACAACTCTACTCATTTGTTTACCCTTGTTTGGTTGTATGTCAGCATCATTTCTGAAAATAACATTATTAAATATTTCTGAAGCATAATTTCTGAGTATAACTCAATTCTCTATATCCACATCAGCAAAAGTATAAGCATGTCAGTATTGTTGTGATTCTTTTCTTACAATTTGCATGTATATGTATTTTTCACAAGTATTTTGGATTATGGAGAGGAATGGTCTATTCATAATTTGCTAATGGCTCATACAGCAAGTACATAAAATGTGACGGTATTGTTAAAGCACAGCACATGACAAAGAGGTTCCCAAAACAAATATATGTATTATTTTATATTTCTCTATGTCAATTTATATTTCTCTATGTCAATTGTGCATACAAATAACCACATTTAATTCCACATTTAATTTAGGGTTGGGGTGGGGGGAGAGAAGGATATCTTAAGCCCTCTTCTTAAACATGATATGGGAGAAAGTAACAGTGACAGCTCCTGCAATGATAAGTGTGAGTGCTCCACTTACAGAATAGATAATACGGGGATCTTGTCAAGTGTAGCATGTGGGGCAGCAGTATCAGAATGCATTCAGCTCTTCTTGGTACAGTGAGGGAATACTTGTATCTTCCCCTGACCATCAAGTGTTTAGAGTGCATACTAAGTGATATTGAAGGGATTTTTATCAGCAATCAGTTTGAATAAGTTAAGCACTTTACCTTCCTAAAAACTAATCTTAAATACATCTTTAAATTTAACTTTAGCCAGAATGTTGAACACTACCTTTTAAAAAAGTAAGTACAACAAGAGCTATGATAATTACGGGGACTCTTAAATCTTCGTTTAGTTGTTTATTTTCCTCAGATTCCCTAAATATTAGGAATAAAAGTAGTTATATCTGAGGATAGTGGTCTTTTCTCAAGGACCATATCTGGTATTCAATAAGCAACAGTAAGCAAATAACTTTTATTCACTTATAGTGAATACTATGCCCACATACACATCAAAACTGCTTAGTCTTCATAAATCCTTGTCAGTGACTATCAGCAATCTAGAGAAGGAGGGTGTTCAATACGTTTAAAAGCAACAGTCCTGTCTTACATATGCCTATCCAGACCTGGTACTAGTTTAGTCAAAAAATGATGGTGCAGCTGCAGGAATGGGGGAGCTTAGGTCACTCCTCAGACAGAGCAGACAACTTCCCCTGCACTTGAAGGGAGTTCTGCACGTCCACTTAAGAGCAAGAGCTGGTCTTCAGATGAGATCAAAGAACCAAATCTTTGTTTCTAGGCTTGGAGTTTTATAATGGAAATATTGTGGCATTTGAAAAGTTGACTTTAGTTCAACCACAAGTCGTTGGTTAGTACTCATTCATCTAAGGAAGAATAAGTGTGTGAAATTCCAGAGCTTTTAATATTCAAGAGCTCAGAGTCAGGGCTGGATTCATTACCTGACTTCAGTTATCTTAAAGTATAGATAACCAGTCTAAAACATCTGTACAACCCTCCTGATAGCCAGTGGGGGAGATTCAAGCATCCAAAGGATAATCCATCCCGCCTCCCACCTTTGCCACCGATCTATCTGGGCATGCTGGTTTCTATGCTGACCAGAGAAGAAGGCTGGAGATTTAGCTACTTTCCAGCAATTAAATTTAGGTGAGATGAATCAGTCTTGGCAATCATAATAGTGTCTTTTGACTCTATGCTTCTGCTTGTGGATTTTTGTCCGTATGTTTAGGCTGCTAGTTTTACCTTCCTTAGAGTAAATCCTCCAGAACATAGGTTAACAGTTCATGTTCAAGCGAGACTCCTATTAACTTCAAAAAAGAGAAAACTATGACTATATATGATTTACTGTTGCAATTATCAACAGCTGAAGTTTTTAAACTAAGCATTCAAACTTCCTATGAGGATAAGGAGATATTAAGTATATGGCTTATGAGGCACATACATGCATATTTCTAAAGTTATATCTGGCCTTGGAAATCAATTTGCAAATGCTGAGTCTTACATTTCAAATACATCAAGCTCTGATCTAAACTCAGTTGTGCTCAGTTCGATTACTTTTACTGTGCGCCAAAACATGACATAAGAATCAGTCAATCTAGCTGTTATATGCCTACATTTTTTTTTACATTAAACAAAATAGAATTTCCTGATACAGCTACTTAAACCTTGTTCTTACTTATAGCATGAGCATTTTTCTCATTATATATTGAAAAATAACTTTTAATATTATAATGTAACCTGTGATGTGGGTATACTGAATACAGATGCCTTCACACTTTTGCACTTGACTATCTTTTCTATGTAAATTGTCTCAGAGGGACATAAGTCATTTTTAATAAATCTAGGGAAAAGGTCTGAGGTGAAATGAGGTTTGTGGTCTGGGATCAGATTCTAAATTAACGCTACCTGCTCAACTAACACTCAGAGAAGTTGTCAGTAGTCTTGGTTTTAAAAATAGAAGAAGATCAAAGAAAAGATTTAAAATGAACAAAACATGTAGGCTAAAATACTCTCTTCTTTCAGTATTCAGTGATTCCACCGGGTCAGCCCTGTGGAGTGATGAGAAGAGTATTAAGAAATCTCACAGTTTAGAATTGAGCAATTTTCTCATGTGCATCTTTGGAAGGTACAAACTGACGTTTTCTGGACTTTAGCAAAGAATCTGGCCTGATTTCTGAACCCAGTTCTGGATTTTCAAATTTCCAATTAGTTTCTACGTTTCTGTAGAGGCCAGTTATTCCTTAGAATCCTGTAATCCTTTCTCATGCAGACCTCCACGTCACCTCGGAGAGTTACGTGGGTGAAAGGAGCACAGAACTGGGCCTTCAATTTTCAGACAGCATATTTGATAAATTATGCTGCTGAATCCATAGTGTTAATTCTCGACAGTGATGTTTATAGAGTAACTGGCACAGCATACATAGAGCACTGTAAATAGGTCAGGTTTTATTGTTTATTTTAACAAATGGATAGGGTTGCATTAGCATTGGGGAAAATGTATAAATATTGATTTGAAAACCTGGCATACACAATAAAAGTGCAACCCTTGTAACCCTTTTAGAGAAACCCAGCCATAAATAAAGTTCATCTCCATTTTTTTCACAAAAACAATTAATACATAATTCATCCAGAAAGTATTATCATCACTATCGTTACCAACAGTAACTGAAGTATCCTAACACTGCTAACACTACTCTGTGAAGATAATATTTATTTGTGTATCTGAAAGAGGACTGTAATGATATATACTGCAACAACATTTTATTTGTGGTGGAATCCATAAGGGCAACTTTTAGTTGTTCTACATAGCTGAGTGCTAAGGATGCAGCTGACAAATGTTTGTATATTCTGACCATGGTGAAAACAAAATCAATAAATGCATTTTTGGAACTAAGGAAACAGTTATGTATTGTCTTAAGTCGTGTCTTGTTCATTTACTTTATATCTTCCTGTATGCAGAAAGCTTTGTCCAAGAATATTAATAGTATGCAGCTGTATATAATTAAAACCTTTTTTTATTAAGTAAACTTTGTTTAAGTAGGATATTAACTGGTTGACTGCGGTACATTTGTATTCACAATGAACAAAACTGTCCAAAGCTTTAGGAGACTCATTTCATTTTGGATGGACACCAGACATTATCTAGGCTTTCTTCTCTGGGAATTGGGTAAATATACCCAGAGGAAAAAGGGCTCGTGGAATTTTTTCAACACTCACCTCAGCCACAAACAGCAAATTGTTTAGATGGGTCACGAGTCTAACAGCCCAAGGGACAATGACTAGCTGAAGGATAACAGCCACATTTAATACGTCTTCAGGCCACCAGCTGGCTACTACATAGATGAGAGCATGTGCCGGCAGGAAGAGAAGAAGCCAGTGAAGGGGTACCTAAAACAAAAAGATAAACATAAGATAAAGATAAGCTAAAGGCAAACTTTGTAATGATTGACTGCCCTAACGTAGTTTAACTAGTTGACAACATTTTTGAAATAGTAAACCAGTGATAAAAAAAAAAAAAAAGGTGTTACTGAAGCTTGTGAATGTAAAAAAAGGAAAAGCTTCTTCACTGAAAGCCATTTTTCTGTTTTAATGAAAGATATTTGAGAAATAGTTCTTCAGTAAAATCTCTGGCTTTGGTAGATGACTGAATTTTATCTTCTGGTTATTTTATAACTAGAAGTTCAGATTCAAACCAAATAAATCAGAATTTGCTCCTCAGCTGTCACAAAGCAGATGAGAGCAACATTTGCTACTCAGTGAACCTCAAGGTGTCAAACTAGGTATCATAGGAGGTTTTCCATCTATGCATTCACCAAACTCTAAAAAACTGTATACTCTGTTTTAATGGATCCTTGTAGTACTTTCATACTATACACAGTAACAGAAGGACATGTCAAAAGGACAGATGATTCCCTTGGGAAAAGCTTTACATTTAATAAAACAAGTAACATTTTGACATTTTAGGGTGAGGAGTTGTTAGCACACTTCTGTGAGAGCACATATTGAAAATCTCACATTCTGAACAGTTGACTAAAAAGAAGTAATAATAATGTGATAAGCTTACAGCTTCAGATTAGATCTGCTCTTAAACTACCATAACAACACAATTGGAGTGTTGAAAAATTAACACAGAAATATGCATTAATATTTGGATCTCAACTTTGACTGCATCCCTTTCAGCTTATACCTTAAGATAATATCCTTAATAATAGTAAATATTAAAAAATATAATTGGACTGCAACTCCTTTCATAGTTCTACAAATAAAAACATTAGATTTTGCTTGGTTTTACAGAGTTCTGCGTATCTAAAGAATATTATTTCAACGGAACAAACTGCATGAATATTTTAAATATAGTTGTCCAGAGTCAGAGATAATCCTAATCTAGGGTAATAAAAACTTTTAACTGACGCATGGGATTTAATTTTAAATTAGTTTATTTATTCTTATCTCTAATACTTGAAGTTAAGTGGTTTGTAGTGTAAAATAAATAGTGCAATTTCCGGCATATGTATCCCATATCCTAAGCAATGATAAAAAAATCTCAAAAGTCCTGCTCTTATTTGTGGAATAATTTAATTTTTGAGCTATTTTTGAACAGAATACTGAAGGGAATACGGAAAGCAAATACTTTTATACCTAAGATCCAATTCAAGTTATGTATCTAGTTACAATTCATGCCTTTGAGAATCATCTCTGAGGTGGAATGAGGTTATTTGTCTTTTAATTTATGAGGAAATGAATATTACATAAATGATCTCTCTGAAACATGGAAAATTTTCTTTCAATATGTACATTAAGATTGCAGAATTTCACCTAAACTACCTTATTTCAGAAACAAATGAACTGAAATAGAAGGGAACAGAAAATAGAAGTAAAAACAATACTACCTTTCAATCTTAAGTATTTTTTTTAAAACGCCCATAAAATCCATAACATAATGGAGTACTTGATTCAAGATGAATGAATTTCAAGAGTTTGAAAGATTCTTTTTATCTCAAGCATCTAGAGAAGAATCCTTCTCAACGAGAGCTCTTAGAGAGATACCTGAACTCTCCTCACCTCATATGCCTCTTGTTTTTGGAAGGGTTTCTGTGGTCATGTTTTCAAGGCAGAGGTATGCAAGTCCTTCTCATGACCATATGGTCTTTCCTCTAAAAATCACTCTATTAAAAACCACATAGTTCTCCTCCTTTTAATTTATTTTTTAAAAGTTTCTACTTTTCATTAAAACAATGTAATTCTCTCTGAGGTCCTATACTTACAGCCTTGTGACCTTTGCTGGCTATAATACAAGAGACAAATAACTTTAAAAAACAATATTCCTTTTCTACTAGGACAGGAGTTACCTCTGGGATCCTTTTGCATCTTCATTTCCCTCGAATCTATGGTAGTGTAGTAACCATGTTCTCTATTCTTCTTATGGTGGTATTTGGAGGACTTGAATGCTCCTCACCAAAACAGCCCAGAAGAGCTCAGTTAAGGCAGTCTCATGCCCTACACAAAGGACAGAATAAATATTCTCCACTAGAGTTTTTATACCAGCACCATGACTTCACCCTCCTTGAAGTAATGACTGGATAGTCTCCTCTCTGTGAAAAGTACAGAGATATAACACCTCCATACCCTTTGCAGAAAGAGTCACTGGATTTAGCTCTAGGTGAAATCTCAGAGCATTGCATTTGCCTTTCCATTGAAATTTCACTTCTCTTCAGTTCACTGCATTTTTTGTACCTAAGTTTCTAATTAGATGGATTTTTAGGGAGAAGCCAAATATTCATAATTGCTTTTTCCTTCTTATAGAGTTGCCACACTGAATACTTCTCTCTAGAATATCCTGCAAGTCTTTATTTAGTCTTCTATGTTTGAATGATACGCACTGTTTGCACCAGAAGAAAATACGTTGTTCTCTGTTTTGTAACAGAAATATTAAGGTATAAATTCAGTCTAGAAGTAAAAGGATAAAACTGAGGAAAAATATAATTAAAACAAAGAGATATTCTCAAGAGGTGAGGTCTGTCAGATACAAAAAAAAAAATCTCTAGTGATATGATGAAATAATCTGAATCATTTTAAACTGATCTGGAAGCAACACTGGAAGATTATACCACAGAAAATGATGCAAAGAGATAGCTAAATGACATTATATATATTCTCATCGCAATTTTTTTTCACTTGAGCAATTCTTATACAGTCATTTCTGTGAGAATTTTGCATGATTAAGGTCAAGATTTAGCCCTGTATTTCATCCTGGTCATTCACAATGATAACATGATACCACTATACGTTGTCAAAGCAGTTTCTGTGAACCCATTATGATGGACACAATATAGAAAAAGCAGAAACTGAAACCGAACCTGAAAATTAACTGGAAACTTTCAGAAGAAAATTTGTCTGATCCAGCACATGGGAGAACCAGGACTAAATATGAACACTGTAGTAACTGTGCATACAATTATAATTAGATACTAGCTCTTCAGGTGCAATGAAATTTCGAACTACAGTTTGACTTGTGAAAATTTTTGCAAATAAAGGATCTGCTCTCATTTTTTTCTCTAGTTATCCTATTGCAGTCAGTAATAACAGCTATTTTTAATGTGACTGTCTATCCATGCCAATATGTATGTGATTTTTGTCAGTAATCTTAGCTTTTCCAAAGCAGGAAATTGAAATCAACTAACCAAAAAATCCTGAAGCTGCAATAGTTAAAAGTATTGTATGAAATCATCAAACATTAAAGAAATATTAATCTAATGCCTCTAAGGTTCCAGTTCAGTTCCACTGTTTTCAACATAGAAGACATTTTTAAATATTAGTCTTCTCCCTCAAAACATGTCTCAGATTGGAGTTAGAGCAACAGATGGTCTTGGTACCATTTGAAATGTGTTATTTAATATTTAGACCCCCTACATAAGAATGGTTAACACAGATTGATGATGTTTTTAGTATAAAATGCATATGTATATGCACTAGATGCCTATTATAAATATCATATATATAGGAATGCAGGTACCTTTGGAGACACATTTTATTTTTATTATTTTAACTCTCCAAAAAGTTTCTTAATTTTCTCTGACTGCATTCTTTCATAATTTAAAAGTTCCTCAAGATTTAGCCTGTCACCTTCAATCTTCCTTTTTAAGTATTACCATCATAACTTAAGATAGCATTTCCTCAGTGATTTTCTCTAGCAGGAGGCTATCTGCTTGTCAAATAAAATATATCAAAGCAGTTTTCCATAGAATAGATATCAGTTGTTTTCAGGTTCTCAGCAAACCAAAACCAGGTTTGCTTTTACTAATGTACCTCAGTAATGAAAATAGAGATATGGCCATAAAGATCTCTTAAATGTTATACAAAACATAAAAGAGATGATGGATTTCTTTCTTTCATCTACAGAAATGGGTAGCAGGTGCAATGACTAGGTATTGATTTAGGAAACAACGTTAATATCTCGCATGCATAAAAGTTAGAATAAATAAATAAGCATCAAAAGAGTGGATGTCAGAAGCTGGAAGAAAAGGAAATTATTGCTACTTTAGGGAAGACTTAGCTGAATATATGAATTCAGTCCTGCTCCAACTGAAGTTAACAGGAGTTTCACCACTGATTTTCAAAATCTCCAGATTAACCCGCAGTTCAGAAAAAGAAACTAAGCAAATGGAAATGAGTGAATGAGATGAATATAAATTGGTAAATTTGAAAGGTAATTCAGAAGTTCAGCATCAACTATTTGAATTTCTTTTGAAACTGTGATGATGCTAGAGCATACTTCTGAGCAGGAAACCCATTTTCATATCTCATTGCAAGCCCTCACACTGTGCAGAAAGCGACACAGACACTGTTGCCTTACGCGTTCTTGATGCTTTGCTCACTCCACTGAAAGTGTCTTACATTGGGTTTCCTAAATCATGACTATTCCATGAAGAAGTCAATATGCCAGAAGACCTCACTTCATATTCTGAAACATAACCTAAAATAATCATAAACTGAAAATGTATATATAGACTTGAAAGTCTTGAGAAACAGTTATTACCTGAAGGTTCTTGTGGACCTGAAATATGTTAAGCATATGAACTTCACTGCTGTCTTGTTTCACAATGTGAATATTGAGTAATCTGACTTTTCTTTGTTTGGGTCATGAAGTTTGAATAATTAAACAATGAGTCATTTGTGCTCTGTTGTGTCATCAACTAATTACTACATTTTTGTTCGTCAATAGCAAACCAGCAGTAGTATTTTAAATTCCATTTATTGTGCGTTGGCTTAATGCTTACTGTTACTTTTCCTCTGCATTTTTTCCCGTCATGAAAATTAACCCACAATATATCTTTCTGGAAAGAAAATAAACAGCCCCTTGCCAAGCCTTTCATTACGCTGCTTCTTTCCATCATGAATTGTGATCTAACAGTAGTCTAGTAAAAAGCCAGGGCCTTTGAAGTGTTGTGCTAATTTGATTAATACGTAGTTACATCCTGTTATGATGCACTTTGCCTTATGCATTTTAAATGGAAAATGCAGAGTGGATTACATTTGTGTTAAAAACACAGCATACTAAATGAACAGCACTGAACGTGGGCTATAATAACAAGCACTGCAACCACTTTAAACATGTAAAAGGTTATTGCTTGCAGGTTAATGATAATTGTACCAAAATGCATGTTTTTATAACAATTAAGAGGTCAATATAAATACCAGTGAGATTCATACAGCTGCAGTGGGAAATACTTAACTGATTTAAATTCCTTGATTAAAACCAAATCAAAGAAAATATTTAAAAGAAACCTCTAAACTCATATTCTTGTTCCCATTCCCACAAGTGCTCTGGGGCCCAAAGTCACTTCTAACTCAGCTTCTATTGAACTTGGAAAGAATATAATGTGCTTTCTCCTTCTGTTTAAACAAGGAGTTAAACTTGACTCATGTGTTTGTACTAAGTATAAGGCTTTCTGTGCATAGCATAGGATGCATGATTATGCAGCAGATTATATAGAGATATATTTTGGATTGTTTTGTTCCCTTTTTTAAATAAAATGCATTATTTTATCCTAATTGGTTGAGATACTATAACACTGCAGGATAAGAAAAATATCACCGTAGTATTTTATTTTTCAGGTCTACTGTGAGCAAAAAGATATAACAGAAATTTGTGCATCAGTATTTTTCAAATTTGCCAACAATAAATTTCAGTAAAATTGTTTCCATTGACTTGAGTAAGCACCTGATCAGAACATAGTCTTTCCATGTACTTGCACTTTAACAGTTAAAATATCTCATTGTTAATGATGAACCCTAAATCTAAATATTTAATTTTTTTCAAATTATGATTATGATTTGCACAGGAACAACTCATTGATTATATTTCACATTTTATAGCTCTGCTTGAAAACAGAAAGATGACATCCTATTAGCTGATCATACTTTCATATCTTTCAGGCTTTTGTGACATTATGTTTCTGACTTGCTTGTGGTTAGCAGCTTATTTGACACTCTTTTCTTTTGATTTTAGCTGAAAAAAAGACAGATTGGGCAATGTGGTATCATTTTATTGAACGGGAAATACAGGAAAGGGACACAAAATTAGGTTAAAAAGCATTAAATTACTAAACAGTACAATAAAGTGTAAGGCCTATTTCTGCCTATTGCCTGGATTCATTGCCAAATTCAAGGTGGCAGAAGCTTGTTATTCCATCCATTTCCTTCCAATGCAGGACAGCATGTCTGCATTTGTTTCTAATTTTAAACAACTCGATTAATAATGTTTCTAGCTATTCCTTTGCATAACTATAACCATAGATTTTATTTTCATTTGTTTCCCTGAAATTAAATTTAATTGCTTTTTTCCTCAGGACAGACATCTTAGTTCTGCTTTTATTCATTCATTAAATAATACATTCCAAACTTTTTGTTTATGCCTTTCACATGTTTACAGTTTACTTACAGTTTATCCTTACTCTTTTGTTAGCCAATAATAATATTAACTATTAACTAATCTCAAGAGGTATCTTCACTGTCACTTTTTAAATCTTTTTCTAAAATTTGCCCTTTTCAATATTTCACAGTAAATCATGTATCATGTAATGTTAGTGGAAATCCTTCTCTATGCATTTGACTGAGGGTATACTTAAATTATTGAAAACAAAACCCGTAATTTCAATAGCATTGTATTAGGCCAATGTGATTGAATCATACTGCAACAACTGCAATAAAAGCCCAATGAAGTCAGTTACGAGATCTTTCCTTGGGCCTTCATGGCCTTTTGGATCAGAAACACCAAGTCTATTATTTCCTTCCTCAGCATTTACTGTACAGCACCACACCGACCTTGGCATAGGAAAGAACAAAACCTCACCTATCTTCTGAAAAAGTCTGGCTCAAGTTCCACTTCAGGAAATTGAACTTTGCCATTTTTTTAGACCTTCTTGTCATATTACATTCCAGATTTATAAATGACTTAATGCCCTTGTATATTGATGTTTTTGTTCATTTCTCTTTGAGTTCTTGGTTGTTTTATTTTAAAATGTTTCTATCAGTAATTCTAATCTTTAATTCTCACATTTCTTGATCTATTTTCTGATTAATATATTGACCTCCTGTTTACAATTCTTGATATTTCCATTTTTAAACATAGCTACTTCATCAAATATAGTCGGGTTTTGACTTATGCTTTTACATTTATATGATTCCACATTTTTTGAGGTTATAAGAATAGGCTTAACATGTCTTCCCAGTATACATTATAGTTATGCTGGCATCATAGTTAAGAATTTATTTCATCGGCATCTAATAGCTTCACCTAATGTCAATAACACTTACTGAAAGTAAAAAGTCTCTGTCCCAGATGCCAGTACTTAACAACTAATTTTAAAAGTTAATACTCAGTGGAGACTCTGGTTCATGGTTTGAATGAACAGACATCCACAAATCTGTGGGCCCAGATGGGGTGCACCCACGGGTACTGAGGGAGCTGGCGGATGTTGTTGCCAGGCCGCTCTCCATTGTCTTTGAGAGGTCGTGGAGAACTGGAGAGGTGCCTGAGGACTGGAAGAAAGCCAGTGTCACTCCAGTCTTCAAGAAGGGCAAGAAGGAGGACCCAGGCAACTACAGGCCAGTCAGCCTCACCTCCATCCCTGGTAAGGTGATGGAACAGCTCATTCTAGATGTCATCTCCAGATATAAGGAGGAGAAAAAGGTGATCAGGAGCAGTCAGCATGGATTCACCAAGGGGAAATACTGCTTAACCAATCTGATAGCCTTCTGTGATGGAATGACTGGCTGGGTAGATGAGGGGAGAGCCGTGGACATTGTGTACCTTGACTTCAGCAAGGCTTTTGACACTGTCTCCCATAACATCCTCCTAGAGAAGCTCAGGAAGTGTGGGTTAGGTGAGTGAACAGTGAGGTGGATTGAGAACTGGCTGAAAGGCAGAGCTCAGAGGCTTGTCATCAGTGGCGTGGAGTCTAGTCGGAGGCCTGTGGCTAGTGGCATCCCCCAGGGCTCAGTACTGGGTCCCATCCTGTTCAACTTTTCATCAGTGACCTAGATGAAGGGACAGAGTGCCTCCTCAGCAAGTTTGCCAATGATACCAACCTGGGAGGAGTGGCTGACACACCTGAGGGCTGTGCTGCCATTCAGAGAGCCCTGGACAGGCTGGAGAGCTGGGCGGAGAGGAACCTCCTGAGGTTCAACAAGGGCAAGTGCAGAGTCCTGCACCTAGGGGCAAATAACCCTAGACACCAGTACAAGCTGGGGGCTGACCTTCTGGAGAGCAGCTCTGCAGAGAAGGACCTGGAAGTGCTGGTGGATGACAGGTTGACCATGAGGCAGCAATGTGCCCTTGTGGCCAAGAAGGCCAATGGTCTCTTGGGGTCCATTAGGAAGACTGTTGCCAGCAGGTCGAGGGAGGTGATCCTGCCCCTCTACTCAGCCCCGGAGAGGTCTCATCTCAAGTACTGTGTCCAGCTGTGGGCTCCCCAGTCCATGAGAGACATGGAGCTACTGGAGAGAGTCCAGCATAGGGCTACAAAAAAGATCAGAGGGCTGGAGCACCTGCCCTACGAGGAACGGCTGTGAGAGCTGGGCTTCTTCAGCCCAGGGAAGAGAAGACTGAGGGGGGATCTTATCAATGTGTACAAGTACCTGAAGGGAGGGTGTCAAGGGGATGGGGACAAATTCTTTTCAGTTGTCCCGTGTGACAGGACAAGAGACAACAGGCAAAAACTGAACCACAGGAAGTTCCGCCTGAACGTGAGGGGGAATTTCTTCCCTGTGAGAGTGACGGAGCACTGGAGCACATTGCCCAGAGAGGTGGTGGAGTCTCCTTCTCTGGGGATATTCAAGGCCCACCTGGATGCAACCCTGTCTACCATGATCTAAGTGACCCTGCTGAGCAGGGAGGTTGGTCTAGATGATCTCCAGAGGTCCCTTCCAACCTTACCGATTCTATGATTCATAAATAGCACACTTTTGTAATAGATAATACACTATAAATCATTGTAAGCCAAACCAATGTACTTTAGAATTTAACTGAACTTTTAATTTTGCAGATCTTCAAAAGTGATTTCCAGCAAGTCGTTAAGCATAATCATTCTGAGTAGGTGAAACACATGTTTAATTATGATTATCATCTGCAAAGAAATCTGATCTGTAAATGTGTATAGATTGAATCTTTATAATAGGAACTTAGCTTAGCAAAAGTCACACTGATTTTTGACCTTTAACCAGAGAAGATAATGAGCTTAATGTGACTTCCATGCCAAGGTAAGTCTTTTCTTCTCATAATCTCCTGTCCCATCTCCAACAAGATTCAGAATATGCCTGAAGAAATAGATGTGAAGTTGGAACAATCAGAGAATATTCAAAAATTGTCACTGAAAGCCATGATATAAATTGGAGGAGGAGGATGTCTCCCAGGACAATCAAATTTCCTGGGCAGTGAGTTTCATTCATTTTAAGAGAAAACTGGTGAAAGTTCACCCTGGAAGAACTTAATGTCTTCTTTATTATTTGCATTATAAGTCTTTAGACAAAACTTACTAGCTGACATGAGTCATTCCTACATTAAAGATTCACAGAAGCACACAGGGGATAGTACAGTAATATTTGCTTGCCACCTCAATACATGACTCTCCCTTTTTCCGTTTCTTTCTTTTTTTTTTTCTTTTTGTCCAGTTTCTAATTTTCATCAGGTTCTGAAAGACTTAAATAGCAGCTAGATCAGAATATTTTGTGCATCGTCAGTGAACTGATGTAACTGCAATTGCTTACATATCAGAATTCCTCAATCCAGATACTTTAAACCCCAGTGACTTGCTTCTGCAAGATTTGACCAATGAAAGCCTTTGATGAAGATAAATAATTATTCATTCTGAGACCAAAAGCAGTGTTTGGTAACCAGATAAGATCTCAAAGGCAGGTTGATATCCTTCATAATCAAAGACAGAGTGATCCTCATACAATGGAGCTTCCATTGTGAACTATTGAACTACTGAAATACAAATATAAACAGTGCACAAATGCATTATGCCCATTAAAGATTTATAGGCTCAGCCAGCTCTGTCACCATACCAGCCATATATCTTAAGAGAAACTAAAACAAACCTGCATAGATTGAAGTTTGCATATTTGATGCATCTGATGCATGGCCTTCTTTGTCTGTGACTGAGTTAAAGGCTGTTGCTGATACGCAAACAGAGATGGGCTCTTACATCCCGTCTGAGCACCACTGCTTCAGAGGCTCTCCAGAGGAGATGCAGAGCCGAAAGACAGAGGTGTGGTTTGTTAGCTCGTTGTTTTGGGTTGACAGTGCCCGGTGTGGAGTGCACAAAACAGCACAGCTAAGCTATGGCTCAACAGAACGCATTAGAAAGATTAACCTAAAAAGGAAAGGATTTTTAATCCTGTTAAAGGACAGGAATATTCTTCATTTTTAAGATGTATGTGAGCTCTAAATGAGTTTTCAAATTTGATATTGAACATTTACTCATCAGTTTAGATAATAGGGAAATACTGAAAGCGTTGTATTCCTGTCATTATACGAACAAGCTTAATTATAGTTATAATTGGCCTTGGTAACAAGTAGGCTGTGAAAGAACAAAGAATCAACTCTGCTTATTGCTCATTTTATAAAGATTACTTGGAAGTGGAAATAACTATTCAGCAGGACAAGAGACAGGACATATTACTTGGCCCTCACGTTTTTCACTTCTCTGTAGCAAGAATTGTAGAGGTCTTCTGGATTGAGAGTCTCCTTCCACGGCTAATTTGCTTTACCTCTGTTTTCTGGAACCTGAAAAGACACTTTACCCTTACTCCTGTCACAAAGTGCCTCAGCATTCAGCTGAACTATTCAGGGAGAGCACCACAGCAAAGGATTTAAATCCAAATCAGTAAAACCTCAGCTATCTCAGTTATATATTCTTTGTGCCTACATTTCTCCCTTTGGTTCAAATAAGGAAAGAATGCAGGATTGGGTTCCTTACCCAATGAACATTTGTAAAATATTAGACGTACACTGTTTACTTACTTACTTACTGCAATGGAAACAGGAGAGGCTTGTCCTGAAAGTAAATTCAAATACAGAGCCTTAAATGATCAAATGTTTTAAATCACACTGATTAATCACTAGAATACATTAGGAGATATGGTTTCAGCATATTTTGTGCAGAAAATGTCTTTTAGCCAAACTAGTTTCTCTCTGTCTGGTCCATGTGTAATTCATGAACCTTTAAACATTATGGGATTATGGATAGCTAAACTGACATTTTTACTTTCAGTTAGCAGCCTGAGTAATTGGTACACTCCGAGCATTTTAAATACTAAAGTAATCATTGCTTTGAATTCATCTTGTGATGTCATAGCAGCTGACGACTGACATAATAAATTTCAAGTATATGAAAGCTCCAAAAGAACGTTAAATATATATCTCGTTTTTAATACATAACAATTAAATGATCTATAACTAGCAGTATATTCTGATGTTATCTTTAATGAAATGCTCTTTAAATGTATGATGTATTGTTATTGTTTTTCCACTTCTGGGCCAGAAGAGAATTCATTATTTTTTTAGTGCATTTTCCTGAAAGTCAGAAAGAAATGTACAGACAAAAATATCAAACCTATTTAATATCTTGAATAAAAGTGGAAGTTCAATGATGACATATAAAAATTCAACTTTCAGTGTAGGAAAGGGCAGGAATTGTGTTGTTTTCACCTGCTCAAGAGATGTTCTGGGAGCCAGACACATCAAGTAACAAAGATGAAGTCCATTATTTTGCATTGAGTATAATTTTACCTATCCTTATTCTTTCACCTCCATTATCTCTTGTAATAGCAGTCAGAGAAGAACCACTGTGCTTGCCAGGATATACAATCTTGTAGTGCATGCACTAACACTTCAAAAATGTAGAAAGGCAGTATGTACGATCTTTGGGCATTATCTACACTTCAGTTCCCTCTTTACCTAGAAATTGTGCTGCTCTTCATATGGAAACAAGACATATACCGAATATTAACACATTAGGATGGGGAGAAAGGAGTCCCATTGTCTTCCTCAATAAATCTTTAATTATTTTAGTCAAAGAAGAACGACTCTAAAAGAGAAAGTGTCGAAGAGGCTGCTTTCCTTAACCACGTTATCACATGCAGGCATGGACTGCACACAAAAGCCACAGCTAAGGCACTTCTTTTGGACTGAGTCCAAACTACTGTTCTAGATCAGTGTTCTCACACATTGGTCATTCTAGTGAATGTCAGAAACGGCAATAGTTAGGAGTTTGTTTTGAGGATTTTTCTTTTGTAGGGAAGGTTGAAATCAGAATGACTATTTTGATTCAGTAATCTTTCCCCAAAAGAGGGTTCGTAGCTGTTAATGCCTCAGAAGTTTTCTCTTTCCAGTCTAGACTCAGACATTTTCTTATTCTTTCTCTTTGCGGTTCACTTCTCCTTCCTGGCTTGTGTGAATTCTTATATTTTTAGAGCAGGAGTTCTATAAGGTTACAAAGAATCTAAAAAGTAAATGTTAAAATATTTAGGATTGCAATGTCAAAAACCCCTTCCATCTAGCAGTTTATCTGCATGTAGTGCAATTAGCTTGTTGCTGACAGTACGTAAGCAATGATGGTAAAAGCTGATCAAATCTAATTATTATTTCTAGTCACAAAAAGGACAAGATAAACCTGTACAAACAACAGAACATACATTAATATGAAAATTTATTTATTTTACACTAATACCTCACTCCAGAAGACTGGCACACTATTACTTTGAACACACTGTGATCAATAATAACAGAAAGTACTTTCTTGGGAAATGGCATACTCCATATTGGAAGAAATATTAATCTCAGTATATCTATCTTAGTAAGGGTGAAGATGAATCAATCAGTAAAGCTTTTGAAGCTACATTACAGTAAGTAACATAACTGTTGACTATGTCATGTTCATAGTCTAGGTTTTAACTTGAAGAAACTAAGGTTGGTATACCTCATATCTAACTCCAGCTGTCTAAAGTGAGGCATCTCTTTAAACTAGCTGTCTAACACTCTCTGAGGTCAATGGAAAAACAAACCTTCACAGAACAATTCAATCTATCCCTAGGATAAATTCAATAAATCTCCCTCTAGATATACTTCTATATTAATCTCTTTATTAAACGTTATAGACGTTATAGGAAACAGATCTGGTAAATACATGCCCAGTGTGTAAAAGTACCCAGCAGTGATCATGATAAAAGAATGATTAAGCTGTAATCCTACATAATAATGGCAGGAACAAAAACTCCCATAACAATAATCTATAACTAAGTCAAATTCTTTACTATAGAAGAAGCATCTTTGCATTTTCCAAAGTGATTGACTAGAGAATTCCATATAAATATTTGTCATAGGCTAACTAGATTTTATGCAAAATATATTGGTCAAATATTCATGTCACTCAGTCAAATGAAAGACAACACGAAAATTGAATTAATCATAAAAGTAACTATCACAGAATCTAAGAATAGAAATCTTTAATTCTTTTTAATTGGTAATTCTTTTGTTGAGTGCTTAAACAGTTAAGAAATTTGAAAAGTCAGAAATCAACAAGATGGCTTCTGCAGAAGCAACAGTGAATTCTCATCAGCTATGACATCAAATCATGGATAATATCACAAAGATGCATAAAAATGTTGTTTCCCAAGTTTCACTTGTAACTAAAATGATTCATCAGATTTAAGTTTTCTATATTGCCATCAGTGTATTCATTCCTTCTATAATTGAGGAAACAATTAAAGAGTTGATTGAAAAGGACATATTTGTTTCCTGTCATCACTGAAGCTAGAAACCATAGAACTATAAAAACATTTATGAAAGCCCTTTGTTACTACAGAGCCAAAAGGGCAATAATCTGTTTCTACTTGATTATTTTTAAGACAGCCATGAAACCACATTGGAAATGTTAAAAAATGTAAAATGTATACTACAATAAAATAGTTTGAACTTTAACTATATGTAATCATTTGCAAATTGTAATGTTAGCTTTAGGAGGTACCACTTTCTACAAAGTAATAGAAAATGAGAATGAATATTTACTTCTAGCTAACTGTTCAATTATGTTACTATTTCAAATTCACATATTTCAGTTATTTTAATTTCAATTACTTTTGTTCATCTGCCAAGAGAATTTTAGAAATAGAGATGGTATATCATTATGTCTACTGTAAATGCATGCAAACTTTGAGGCATAGCCCCGGAAGGCATTGACCTCTACACCTTTCAGTTAAAAAAAAAATCCACAGAAACAAAACTTTAATAGTTTTTCCGCATGTATTAGAAGTTACTTTTATACTTTGATTTCATATTGACCTGTTGAAATACCTTAATTAAGGATGAAGGTAAAGACACTTTTCAGGAATGAAAATTGCAACTCTTTCATTATGTATTTTTCTTCCGTGATACAGTCTTAAAATTAGTCTGATCCTGTGTGTGATGAAATTTATAATGTAATGCATTTTGCTGAAGGGTAAATTACAAGAACTGATGACACTTTCCTTAGTCATCAAGGTAAATCTTTTCTAAAAAAGCGTCACAGTAAAGCTGAAAAGGGGAATGAAATTTCAATTTCAGTTATTATCTCTCGGATATTTTCAAATTCTTTTCCAGCAAACAATCTACTGAAGGCTGTTTCTGCCACTTCGTCTAAAAGAATCTGGACTTTCCAGAAAATGGTAACACTAGTGAAGGCTTGAAACATGTCAAATATCTGGATGCAGACTGTTTTTAAAAGAAATATCAGATAATTTTAAATTTCATGGAGTGTTTGATCTTGTTTCTGCCATCATTAAGTATGTGTTTTGATCCACTTTCCTATTGTAGTTCTCAGAGTTCCTTAAAACTTATAAAGTATTTCACGTGTATGAATAAAGTGAATATTTTAGTTTTGTAAACATACTTGGATAGGTTAGAAAAACCTGCTAAATGTCAATTGTCTTTTGAATTTCCAATTAAAATCAATTTAAATTGTATACATAAATAATTGCATTAATTGATTTCTAAAAACAAGAAATATATAAAAAAATGTTAAATGGAAGCTTAAAATAGCAAACGGAAGAGTATGACAGTTGGACTGTGCATTCAAAAACAGTAGAAATGTACTTTTACAGTAGAGGTACATCTAGTTTCATTAACATGTCCCTTTAAAGTGTTGTGCCTGTTTATTTTGCCCTTCTGATCGAACAAAAAAAACAACTGTTGTGTATTCTATTTCCTACCAACAATCTACATGGATAATATCACAAAGATGCATAAAAATGAGTAGATTTTTAAAATAATTATTAATAATTAATAATTATTATTTTATTGTCTTTTCGTGTCAGCATGACCAATTATCTTGACTGCTGCCTCATGAGTTGGAAACCTAGTTTTCTTCTTTTTCTTTGTGAAAAATCAGATACATAGGTAGTAACTTTACTCCAAGATCCTTTATTTCAAGTTTTACCATAAAATAGTAAATGTGGCAACAATGCAGTGCAAATACAGCCTAAGATTTTACAAAAGCTGAATCTTGATGGTGGAAGATATAAGTCATGAAAGATCTCCCAAAGGACTGAACATTTTTCTGCAGACATTTTTTTTAAAGAAAATGTGGAATGAAATCCTAAAGCATTTGTTTCTAAAATCTCTGCTATAAACTCTCCCTTCAATATCAACTCGGAGGCAACAGAATCTCTAAGGTCAGACTTGCTGTTCACTACAATGCTTGTATTTCTCCTCTACCTCACGGCAGCAGAGAAGGAAGGGATGATTTATTTTTAGTGAGTTGCTCAATCCAACACAAGGAATTCAGTAAGTGACTTTTTTTTTTTTTAATGATAAGATTGCCAGTGATAGCACTGCTCACAGAAGTATTAACTACCTCTATAAACCTCAGCAGCACTTCTCTTGGCTCAGCTACAGTCATATGTTCTTCAATTTTTCTTTCCGATATTTCAGGCTCTTTTTTTTTTACAACATTTTGAGTAATGTGTAAGATAAACTGACGTGTTAAGGGACCAACACAGCATGCATGAATGAATTAGTTAAATTATCAATACAAATGGGAAAAAAAGTTTTATGACCCCTTAACATACATTTGGGTGAGAAGAAGAAAGAGATACAGAGGAAAGTAATAATGACATGATACTACTGTTCTATCTTAAAGCAGATGTTTCTTTTAATAAAACAAGAATAGTAATAACATTAACAACAAGCTGTTTGGTGCTCCATCTTCTTCTATTTTAAAATGTGGGTTTCTTAAAGAAATTAAAACTCTTAATGGAGGAGTCTTGCCTCCATTCCCAGACTGCGTGATTTCAATTCTGACCTCCATTACCTGAAGTGGAATTTACCTGCTTAAATCTGCCCTGCACTGAGGGAGGAATTGATCCCAGAGAGTGAATATGAAAACCCCTCTTTCCACAAATAAATCTTCAGGCAGAAAATAAAAATCTGTAAAACCAGTAACAATATTACAGCAGAACTTAGAAAATGATATGGTGGATGCTTTAAGTGATGTTACTGTAAGGAGGCCATTAAAAAGTTTTGTGAATATACAGATGATTTTTACCACGCAGTTGTCTAAAATAATACTCCATAAAAAAGAAATAGAAAGTAAGCTTTATTGTCTATGAAAATCATTCTTTAAAAGGGTCTTTCAATTACAATATATAGAAGCATGTCTGTAACTGCTGACAGCAGTAGTAAGTTCATTTTACAGCCAATACATAAGAGTCAGAAATGTTGATCCCAGGCAGCTCAAAATGGCAAGACCATTTGTTAAATTATCAAGCAAGCACCTTTTTGCTTTCTCCCTTGCTGTCACACAGATCTGGAGGAAGGTTTGCATAAACACTCCTAAACTCGTTTCATTATCATTCTTCAAACCTCTCCTTAAAGCTACAGTATTTGCTACAGTGCCTCCGCGGGCCTCGATTAAACATCGGCCTCCGCGGCGGTGGCTGCAGTACAGGCTCTGCGGTGCTTTCCCTGGCCACGGCTCGGGCTCTGGCATGGTCTCGCCTTCCCCGGGGGAAGCTTGGCTAGAAAGGTAGGCGCCTACATGACAGAAGTCCTTAAATAATGCTCTTATGCACTCTATCAATACTATTGCTACAAATAGAGATTTCCTCTTGGTTTTATTTCTTAAGAGCAAACTCTCTGAAAGTAAAACCCTCTGTTTGCTTGGAGCCCATTTACACCTGCAAAGATGACCTCCTGCCAGGAGCAGGGCCCGGAGCTGGTCGTATTTGTAGACCTACTGCTGCGGCACGGCAGTAGGCTGATACTTCATGTGGAACAAGGTGTTGCAAAGAGGAGGAAGATCTTGTTTCATCTGCAGCAGATGCTCTCAGTGGTGAATTCCTGGGGTTGCTTGTTACTGGCCACTTCCTAAAATCTGCATGAGATTCCTGACATTTCTTCATTTGCTTCTCCCAGGTTTAAGAAAATAAATAAATTATAAACCACAAAGGAAAAAGCTAGGAGACGGTTTCGCCTCTTGGCTATTACGGCACAAATGCAGAATGCTTCTGACTCCGACTCTTTTACATTTATATTAATAACTGAAAATGGTAAGCTGTTTTTGTGCAACAAAAAAAATCTAAAGAGCTACTGTCAGAAAATTATTGTCGTAGCCATCACTGTTTATATTATATTCTTTCTCTACATAATTTACCACATAATCCTAGCAGAATGTTTCCTCTATGAGATAAGGAACTTATTTTTAATTATTTTTATGGCACCAATGAGAAGAGAAAAGGAATATGCATAGCTATCATCAAACACTATTACATTGCCTTCCAGTCTCATTGAACAGCAGTACAGTCTATTCATACATTAATTATTTATATTGAAAGACTCCATTATGTACAAACAAGAATTTTTGAAAAAATAGGTTAAAAATATTATTCATATTTTGGAATCAAAATATCTGGCCTAATTTTTGAGATAAGAAATATATTCACTATTACTGACATGAAAAATGCAAGCAAATTCTCCAGACAGCAGATGTAAATGCCGGGCAAGGTTTGATTCTGATCAGTAAACCAAAACCAGTGTAGAAGCTTCAGGGTCCAGTACAGTAAAGTAGCTTTTTGGTTAACTGGATAATAAAATAGCAGTAATATGTGTATTACTACATCAAAGAACTTGAACACCAAAGACTTTTTGGAGCCAAGAAGAAAACTGCTGAATGGCAGCTGTGAAATGCCTCCATCATCTGGATATTTCTGTCAAAAACACCAGGCACGAAATGGTTAGCAGCTTCCTATTTAAACTGCTGTTGTCAGAGTTAATATCCACATGAAAAAAAAGTGGGCATTTAGTTAATCCAGTTCATGTTCCAGAACTTCTGCTTACAGCTTGGAGACTTGCAGTCACAGAACCAGTCCTGGAGCTTCCACGTGCTCAAGAGTTCACCCTGTGTTTTCATTTTGGGCACAGTGATAATCAACAGACGGTTTAGGCAATCTGCCATTGCAGTTCTGATCTTAGCAGAGCATAATTCTGTAAAGGCATAATGCTTATTTACCTTAAGGGTACTTTTCCTGAAAAAGAAAAGCTAGAGCAGGCCCAACATGTTTAATGTTTACTGCATTTAATATCTAGTAACTATCCTCTTTAAAAAAATGATTTACCTCAGTCTGAAAGCTCTCCTCATTTTAAAATAACACTAAGCTAGTTTACATAGAGACCTTACAATCACATTATTTTTCAATAACTTATTTTCATTGATCGGTCTAACAGTTTGACATGTTATTTATGGGCTACTGTGATGAATCACATCCGTTTCCAAGGTAAAGTAAGCAAATTCTCTGTTTATAGGATTAAAGTTGAAGGTCAAACTTTGATTATATTTTCTATTATACTACAGCAATATAAAGCAAGGCCTTTAGACTTCAGAATTGGCAACCAGTCATATGAGATGCTTTTATACTTAAAAATTGACCACAAATCTTGAGTAAATCATAATTAACATCCAAGAGGCAGGAAATCTAGCAGATGACTGTAAGAGAGTTAAAGAGAAATTTATTTTGTGTTTTGAATATGTATTTTAATATTTTTCCCCTACAAAGGGAATTTATTTATTTTTAATCTGTTTTAAGAAAAGAGTTTATGTCTACTGGATGTGAGAGCTGGGAAAACACTAACCTTCAATGCTTATAGTGTCTTGTGGTATTTATCTAACTCACTGGCCCACTGCTGTTGAACTTCTCCCAGTGTATATTTATCAGTAAGCCATTGGCAGGTGCAAGTGAAATTTGCCACGTCCAGAAATGTGGTGTATAAACAACATTTAACTCCCTTTTTTAGCAATACATTATTAAACTCTGAGTTGGGATCTCAGAGCTGCTGAAGCACTGGCAACCTTAAATTGTAAAGGATGTTGTTGTGCAATGTAATAATGAAAAGTAATTACCAGAATACCCTCCACTCGAACCACAGACAATGTCGTGCAAGCTCAGACCATTGAAGGGAGGGGGAGGAGATGGGGGAACCATTTGTATTAAAAGATAAACGTATGCCGATGAGAATCTCATCCAAAATATCCCCACTAAATTATTTAACAAAGGAAGCATAAAAGGGAAGATTGTGAAGTGTATGACTTCAGTGAGCCATGGAATGGTTGCTTAGGAGGGTCCTTGTTATGCGATGCAAGAATTGTTGCATTTAGATTAGAGGTACTGACCTTGCTTCATCACCCAGCTTTATAAACCTGTCTCTATTGCATACGCTTTTTTCGTTTAGGAGAAATTTATGTTAAATCATTTGTTATCACACACATTGTTGTGCTAAGACTTTGCACACCCTGGCTTGCAACCAAAGCTCTCCTTTTAGGTAAGGATTAAGGAATATTTTTGGAGCATTTGGGGGAAACAGGCAGGATTCTTCCTTCATATTAGGGCTTGTCTTTAGAGAAGATCTGAACCATGCTTAAAGATAGTTACACAGGGAAACTTCACTACATTCAGATTCACTCTTCTACAAACACGGGAAGTGGAATAATCAGCCATTCACACAGGAGCATCCCCGGTCCACTGGACTTTGTGCCTATCTGGTGTTGGGTGTGTCCAGGGATCTGTCCCAGGGCTAAAAGGGTCTGGGCAAGAGAGGAAGCAGGTTGTGCAGGAATGCACAAATGGCACCAAGAATGAGTGAGGTTGTACAATCTTTGCTGTCTTCAGGAACCACTATCGACATAAATCAAGGGATTCCTCCTAGTTCCAAGAATTACACCATATTGGCCTTGTAGCTGTCCTAACATTCTCAGATGGTTGGAAAAGATTGAACGGACCAAGGAGACTGTGCTACCTTGCCAATCTTAGAGCCTTAGCTGTATCTAGGTGAGGATGTGGCAGACTGGAGAACATGCTAGGGAAGTCTGGCAAAGTGGACTGTCCTTAGCAGGGCTAAACCATGAGTTAGTGATACATGTTTTCATAGCTCTGGAGTCCCAGAGTGTGCATTTGAGCAAAACAAGGTACATAAACGTCCCAGGAAGCACAACATCTCCAAAACGCACCTTACCTGAGAGACATAATTTGTGCCATAGTACACGTGTACAAATTACTACACCCCTCTATGTGGATGACCTGGCTGAAACAGCTAGTTCACCATAAAGACAGGATGAAGAAAGATTATATCCGTTTCGTTCCCTAATGCTTCGCTGCCTTAGGCAATGGGAAAACTAATACCCTGTAGCAAAACCAAAAGTGAATTTTGCAGTAAGGGACCAGCTGGACCTCATGCAGCTCCTGCTAGCCACCCTGTACCTGCCTCCTGCCATCAGCTACACACCAGTTTCGCAAGGCTAGCCCCAGAGTTTATGAGGCTTAACCAAGAAACAAAGGAGAGCTCTTACTCTCTATCATTCTCAGACACTAACATGGAGTTTCACACACAGCCTAGCCCTTTTTTTGTTGGATTAAATTTGGCATTTGCTCCTTATCTCTGAATTGTAGCCCCCTCACCAACAGCTAAATTATTCCACCTTTAATTTAATACACAAACACATTTCTCTTGTAAAGAAGGTCTTCAGCTTTGAAGTTTAATGCAGTTAAAATTGAATACTGCTAATTAGGAACCCAGTGTTGCTGCTGGTACTGAAGTGAATTCTGTCATCATGACTTAGGATTACTCATATGAGAAAGAATTTTCAGGATTGGGCTCCACATTCATTAATGAAAAAGATCACATTTTCTGAAGTTGTACAGAGCAGATGGATCACACCATGACCCTTATGCATCATAAAGTTAAGCAAATAGATAATGATTTACAGGATCAGAATCTTCCTGAATGCATTACTTGCACTTCACCTATTTCTGCTAACAAGAATTAAACTGTTGCATGGTCTTCTTGTGTGCTGTGACTTCTGACAACAATAAAATGCTCACTATTGCCATATGACACAGCCAAGTCCAGATGTGCTATTTTGGGTTGAGATGGTTAAACTTTTTTTGTTACTATGGAGATTATCTACTGAACGGTTTACTTACCGCCCCTAAGCTGTCATCGCGTACTGTTTAATTTATAAAGCTGGTCCAAATCTCTGTGGAAAAAAAAGTCACCAATATTTCTCACAACTTTCTTTGATTTATTTTTCAGTGTCAGCCAAGACATAACATTTATTATGATTCACCTTAGCATGATGACATTTCATTTTTCTTACTGAAGAAGATGTTCCTGAAAAAGGAGATCAAAATCTCCTTAGCCTTCTGGATATCACATAATAAATGAGGGGGTCTGTTTTTCCTCAGTGCCTCAATAGGAAGAAGTGTTTATGTTTCAGGACCAAGCCCCCACAGAATATTTACAAAATTTGTTGCGAGGTGTTGAGCCATAAATCTGAAGTTCGAAACCTACATCAAATAGAAATGAAGACCTATAAAACACAGTGTAAAACAAAAAGTCAGGAGAAAAAAATGTAAATATTTTAGAGAATTATTGAAATCCTTAAGTGTCTTCCCCATAAATAACACATAAAATTTATTTTATCAAATGAACTTTGGTGCTAACATTCTAAATATTATAAATGAATTAAATATTTTCATTGCAGTGTGCTGAAATAAAAAAACCCAAACATTCTAGGGTTGCTATAGATAGCCAGCTCTTGAGCGAGAAAGAAAGACTTAAAATAGCATCTGCTTTACATAAGAAATTTTTATCAGAAGCTAAAGCCCTAAACTGAAAGTTACTTTGAATTTCATTATGATAAATGAATATAAATATATTTTACTATAAGGGAAAATGTCTTCCGAAAAGCTCATGGATAAGAATCCACTGCATGGTATCTAAAAAAAAAAATAAGAATGGCCAGATGATCCTACCATTAAATAATAAGACTGCAGTTCCTTAGAAAGCACCATCACCCTGATGATCATTTCATAATAACACTCACTTTATCTCACACCACGATCTGTAAGGCACAGTAGGATTTCATTGCCTTTGCAAGGACTATGGAAAGCGTCCTGTTATGTCTGCAGAGAACCGGTGTTTGTTGAAGTGCGCATACTTACTTTTTTGTATTTTTATGTTTTAATATTAGTAACTTGATATTATTTAAATTCATGCTGAAATAGAATATCTTCTTATATTAAGCAGACAGAAGCAGTCTTGGAGGCATTTCTAGTCTGGGGGCCCTGACCACTTATCAAGTCATATAAAAGCAGATGTCATGGGGGTCATATAAAGGTCTCCAGCGCGATACAAGCTTTAAGGAGACCCCCCGTGGGAACACCCGTGTTGGAACACTGGTGGCATTAAAGACAAGTAGCTTAGCATGACTGTTAGGACATGAGTGGTTAGACAATATCAAGTTCTTGCAGAATTGTTTCTGGCTGTCCAGGAAAAGTTTTCCACAAGATAGGCATTTCCTTGCTGCAACCTTTTTTTATGCACACAAGTGCAAGGTGTTACACATCTTGGAGGCATTAACTTTATTTCTTCCTCCGCTTCACGTCCCCGCTCAAATCTTCCTCGCACAGTGTCTTACTCAGCCCCACGTGCCCCCAGCTGCAGCTTCTGCTGTTTCCAGCTATTTCACAATAAGATATTTAATTGTGCCTTTCATTTCACCTGGAAGGACATTTAACACATCTGTTGGTTTTAACCTGTTCTGCGGTTTTCCTGCAGTTCAAAGGTTCAGATGGTGGCAGTCTTAACCACCGCCAGCCCAGCAGTACAAAAGCTCTATGGTGAACGGACGGATTGTTTGTAATTAAATAAAAATGCATTTCACAGTCTCAGCTGATCCTCAGGTTCTGCGGCAGCAGACATCTGATGTGTCCAGAACACATTTGTTTGGCCTCAGCGCGTGGGCCGCCAAACGGGTGCTGCCGTGCACGCGCTCCCATGCGGGACGGCCCGGTAGGAGCCAGGGCAGGCTGGGAGCACTGGTGGATGAGGAGGGTCAGAGCAATGCGGGGAAAGGCAGTGGGAGATCAGCACCGGGAGACTACAACTAGAGCCTGAAGGTGGGAAAAAAAGGAAACTGCATGAGGGACTGTCACAGCGGCGCGGCGGAAGGAAGATGCGAAGATGGGCTGGCTGTTTGCAAGTGCCCGGAGGACGGACCGCGGTGGGTGAGCGCTGGAGCCACGTTGCTGCGCTCCGCAGCGGCTCTGCGCTGCGCAGCCCGCCGGGGCCAGGGCTAACCCGCTTCCCCAGTGCAGTGCCGCCCCTCAGCGGGGCTGCCTTGCTTTTTTGAGCTCTCTGGCAGCAGCACAGCAATCTCTGCACCTGACTCCTTTGCAGGAGCAGATTGGCCCTAAGACTTTTACATCACCCTGGAAATGAAATACAAATACATCCAGATTAAGGCCTGTTTATACTTCCAGTGTGGGATAAAGCTTTACTTTCCCTGCTGCACGCATACACCACATGCACACACACCATCCTCCCACCAGCTCAAGTTACCCTCATTTATGCGTGACTGAAAGCCAGCCTCATACTAGTTACCGCATGGTAACCAGGTATGCTTCACCCTTCTGTCTCTGATCAACACATATCCAGCACGTAACTTATGCCACCATCTAGGTCACTGCTGAATTTGGCCCAGATATTTCATTGGTATGAGGTTGTATTTACATTCTACATTTGTCCAAAGATCTTTGGTAACAATATAAACAGCAGCCAAAGCTGAATGCTAATCTCCTGAATTTTGAAAGCACAACAGGCAAAGTCAACCACTGAATGCATTCGAAAACAAGCACTCAGAATACAAACATCCACAGGAAATAACAAAGAAAGCCCTGCCATTTGTACAGTCAAGTAATAGCACTAGTGCTGCACAGAGAACAATTTCAGAGAACAAAAAGGTAGCAAGATTAAAAATACACCTGATTAAAGGGAACTTTTTGTTTTGCCAAATGTTTGGATTTTTGTTAGAAACAAAGAATTCCCTTCAATTGTGTGGGTGAAATTTATGGGGATAAAAGCAACAAAAAGGGATAGGACATGATTTTCTGCACTAGGTGGCCAAGCAGTTATTTATCTGCAGTGCTGCAACAATGGAGATTTGGTTTCTATTTGCTGATGAGTGAATTACAAGCCGGGAAGGGGAGGGAAGCAATGATGATCTCACTCGAGTGCACCTCACTCGGCTGCCAAAACTGAGGAATACCTAAACCACAATTTATTTACAAATAGGTCCTTCCTTTGTGCACAGCTCTTGCTATTCCAAGTGAATAGCTGTGTCCCACTGCTAAGTATGATGTCATATCTCTACTCACCCTTTTGCCATTTAATCAAATGGTGAAATGAGAAGCGCATATACACCAGTGCATGTAGAACCAGCCACTGTTTTAGAACTGTTGCCCAAAATTAAGAAACTTCAGTTGTTTGGCATGGTTAACTTCTCACTGTTATTTATTTGTCTTTTCAGATAATGAAGATATTTTCACCTGCACAAAATCAAAAATATATCCAAACAATAATGGCTCCCAGAACTGGAAAGGCTGTCCCTGGTGACAAGAAGGGAAAGATTGTGTTTTCAGCTAATCTAACCATCATAAAACAATGATGTATCTTCTCACTTGGTAAATGTTAGAAATCTTGCAGTTCACATACCCTGCCTGACAAGGAATTGAACCATGGAGAAATGCCATCTAGAGTCCCAGACCGTAACTCTAGTCTCAGACCTGTTTTCCACCTGCACCATGCCAGGAACAGCTGGAGACATCCACTTGCCACTGGCGTCACTAGTCACCTCCATCTCCCCTGATTGCCTGGTGTGTCTTGCAATACCGAACCTGGATCCTGTCTTTTTCTTTCCCCTCTCTGCTAGACTACTGTATGTGGCACAATATGCAATAGTCTCCAAGCATTGTGAGCCCAGACTTAAGGAATGTCACAGCTGAACAGCCCAAATCGCCAATTAGCTCTTTGGAAAGACTGGTGCAACACGGCTTAATTCTCATTTCACTTACAACAGCCTTTCACTAGTAGAGCTCCTTGAGTTTTTACTGAGCTATACTTGATTTACTTCAGCATAATCAGAAACTGACTCTTCTCAGTTACCTTCCAAGTTAGGGGTTGTGCTGGCAGAACTTGGGGGAAATGCTACATCAGCTACTTGAGGGTATTATCCCTACAGTAGCACTAAATGACTTCCACTAGCAAAGTATTGCTTTGTATTCTTCCTAAGTGTTTAAACCGTATTTTAAAAAAAGAAAACAAAAAAGTACCATTAAATAGGTCAGCCTTTCCAGCTCATCATTGCCTTTCTTATACTCACCAGTCATGATCACAAGCACTTAAATGTTGTGGAATTTAAAAACAACACCATTGAGGCTATTCTGGCTAGTTTACAGGCAATGCAATATGGACATCGGTGATTCCCCACCATCTCCATATGTGGCAGAAGGGGTGTGTGTGCATATATGTATGTGTAAGAAGCAGAGAAAGGTGGGTTTACAGAAATGAGAATATGTGTCAGTTCACTGTTGCTTGAAACTGTATTTTTCCCTCTGTGCATTGAGCCTTTCCTAGTTCTTTCCTTTCCTTTCTTCCTCAGCATAGTTGGCCTAGGCAGCCTGGGGAATACAAGCAGATTTAAGAGGCAAGAGGAAATGGTGGGGCAAAGAATGACATTTTGCAAGGACCTACTGGAAATTACTGTTTGATGAAAAAAATATATATATATGTCACATCGAGATCCTCTAGCTGCTTTCTGGACAGCATTCTTCACCATTCCTTTCTTTTTTTCTTTTCTTTTTTTTTTCTTTTTTAATGATACCAGAAGGACTGTCTTTCTCTTCTTTCCCATTTCTCCATTTCTTTCTGAGCTCTAAGCTCTCGCATCCTCCATGAAGTTTTAGCTAATCCTTCTCTTTGCTGTACTGGAAGCTAAGGTGAATTGGTGCTCTTGACACCAGAGAGACAACCAAACAAACCAAAACAGATGGAAAGGTTTCCTTCTTACAAAAGAAACTCTTTGGGACAGGGACAACATTTTTGGTTCCAGGTTTATATACTGTCTGGGACAACAGGGCTCGGCCTCTGATGAGATCAATAGGAACAACTGCAATAATATTGAAAGCACAAATAATTTACCAGTTAATTATTTCCTGAAAGCCACTCCACTTGTCCATGACCACTCTAGACTCCTTGTGCTGTGTGGGGTTGATCCTCAGCTAGCGTGAGTGAAAATAGCTGTCTTCTTTCAGGGTGACAAATCATACCAAGATCCGGATTACAGCTTTACCCCATCTGCAGACAATTGTGCCAAGATGTTCCCTGCCATTTGTTTGTTCATAGTTACAGATACCAAAAAGAGAGTTTAAAATATAACCTTATAAAGTAGTAGGATCTTCTCTTTGTATTTAGATATTCACTATCATATTCGTTTTGTCAGCCTCAGAGTTCCCAATATAAGGCATGTGCCATTCTGAACAGTCATGGACTTAAGCAGGAATTCAGGTGCTTCACTGAGGACTCAGAAGAGCTTTAAAATGGATATTAGTCCACATCAGAGTAGACGCATTTTGGAATCTATTGCAAGCCTGTGTGGAGTGTCTTGGATACATTTTTCAAAGATGACAATATATAAATAAAATATAAAAATTAATTAAAAATAGAAATTTGTTTGCTGCTCATTGCATGCTAATATCCAGATGATTTTATGTAGTTGTAGATTTATATTTTCATCTTTTTCTACAAATTGAATCTGTCATCATTTCCATTTGGTTTTAATTTCATTATATTTAAAAAGATGCTAAAAAGATAGTAGATATGGTTAAAAGCTCCAATAAAAAATAAAGAAACCTTAAAATAGAGGAAAATAATTTAAGACACTCAATGTTTACTTTATTTCCAGACTACTTTATTTCATAAGTGACAGAGGTAAATCAGGGATCTAGAATATGGGATTTATTATTCAAGATATTCTTCATCATCCCAGAGGCACAAATTCATACAGAAGTTGAATTTCTGTAGTGCTTTGAACCGGACATGCACGTAGCAAAAAGACACTCTGACCCCAAAGCCATCACTGTCTCCTACTGGCCAGCCTGTGAATACACTTGGCATCCATCTAAAAGACCCACTATTTCAGAATAAAGAATGACCAGAGTGATAGGACATACTGGTAGGAACAGGCTTTGTTCTGCTGAAATTCCTGGGCTTCTCAGTTCAAGTTCATGAACCTTTGATCTGAAAATAACCTCTACAAATTTTTTAAATAAAAGTTGCTTGGGAATGGTGGGAGGGAGGGAGGGGTTGTAGCCGTTGTTTGTTTGAGTGTTTGTTTGAAGTCTGCAAGTTCAGAGGTGGTAATAAGGATGACAAACAAAGACTTTGCACATGTTTTCCTTGGTTTCTTCTTCACCTGTGATGTCTCCAGTGCTACTCTGGACTCCTTGTGCTGGGTTATTTCAACTGCATCTGTTTAAGTGACCATGCAAACTAGGCTGTGACCATTAAAATCATTTTTTTGTTGTTTGTTTGTTTGTTTGTTTGTTTGTTTGTTTTTTTTTGATGTAGTAGTCACTCTGGTGCCTAATCTGAAGAGATGAAAGACTAGCAAAACTGACCCACCTACCACTTTAAGAGGAAAGGTTTTATTGACTATAAAAACTGTGTAGTTTCTCAGAAAGGGATATTCTGTTCTGGTATGCTACAAATCATGAAACTGGTGCACAGTGCTGTAGAGTGTGAGCTCTGTGTGTGTGTGTGAGAGAGAGAGAGAGAGAGACTTCTTGGCCTCTGCCTTGCTGTTCTCACACTGTTACTGGGGGGGAAACCCGGGAGTAGTTAGACTTCAGCTCCCTGTAAGATGACTGTCATGTAAAAATGTGAACGTTACAAATTCACTGCTGTGAATTTTAAGCAGGGCATCAATTTTTGTAATTCATGAGCTGGATGCTAGTCAGCCCTTGAGTCATGCTTCGGGTAGCTGCTGCCGGGTGGTAAAACAGCTTGTGATGAGGCAGGCACAAGGCTGAACCTGATAATACTCGCGAGCCAAACGCCAGCCCCTGGCAGTGTCCCTAGCAGAGCTGAAGGCAGTGATACTCCTCTGCGGCCAACTGCGCTCAAGCTGCAGTGTTGCTTTCAGGCTGGGCTGAGGCATGTTGTAATGCCTGAAGGTAAAAACTGCAGGCATTTTCCCCACACTGCCGAACTAGGGAGATGATTTTGCTTTAGAGGCCGTGGGCACAGCGAAGAAAGGACCGTGTGGCGTATGGTGTGTGTGGGCAGGAGGTGTCTGTTTAGATGGAGGGAGCTCATAAACCTATTTGTGAATTTCTGTGTTGTGTAACTTGTCTGCCATCAATCAAAGAAGGCTCTTAAATTAATCGACTTAGTAAAGTAACTGCAGGAAAAAATATCTGCCAAGCCATTCCTCCCCCCACACCTCCTCCCCCCCGCCAAAAAAAAAAAAAAAAAAAAAAAAAAAAAAAAAAAAAAGGTAGAAGCCCGGCATTCATCTCCCGCGCAGCTCGTGGGTCTGGCCGTGCGAGAAGGCGCTCGGCGCTGCACCGTCGGCCGCTCTGCCCCAGAGCGGTGCAACCAGGCGCTTCGCCTCCAGCGGGAAGTTACAACCCATTGATGCATTTTGCTCCACGCTCACAGGCGTGGGTGTGATGTCTAACATTATGCAGACTGAGATCTTTTTTGATACTAGTTTAAATGACTGATAAAAGGGGGAGGAGGGAACAATAGGACTTTGTGGTGCGGGGTGATATGCGGTGGAATAGGATTAAGGAGGCCAATAATTATATGGAAGAATCTTGTTTTCCAACCTCCTACGTGATGAAGTGTAAAGTGTAATTGTAAATTACAATTAGCTGGAGAATAAAGGTTTCCTCTGGAGTGGGGTGGAATTTCATCGCCTGGATCAGTGAATACTAAAGCGGAGCGCGCCAGCGGCTTGCCGCGGACGGCAGAGCGCGGCGCGGGCCCGGCGGGGCGGCGAGCGCGGGGCTGGCGGCGCGGCCGCGCCGAGGGGGCCGGGGCGGAGGCCGGGGCCGAGGGGCAGCGCTGCAGGCGGCCCCCGGCCGCCGCGGGGAGCCGCCGCGGGGCCGCCCGGTCCCGGCGCCCGCGCTGCGGCTTCGCCGCTGGCAGGAGAGGAGCAGCGGCTAATCGGATTGGGAAGGCTCCGGTAATCCCAGCCCGATCTGCGGCCGTGTCTCCCTCTCTCCAATATCACTAATGTCACTTCTATTGGCTGCATTAGACAGATGTTCAAAAGCTCCCTCTCTCTCGCTTGCTAGATCTGATCCGCCTGTAATACTTTCACTGCTATTAAATCCACATACACCCACTCCCCCCTACACACACCGATCCCTTTTACTTTCCCGAGCGGACCCTAGCTGCATTTGATCGCCTTTTCCAGGGCAAAACGAGATCTTCTTGAGAGCAGACAATGAGATTGCCCTCCCGCTCCATCTGGTTGTTTCCCACTGCACCCTATCTCCCCCACGACCAAAAGAAAAATAACAAAAACAAACAAACAAGCACATAGTCCGTCCAAACTAAAACTGCCTGGGATGTGGCTGTTGCTCTCTATTCAAGGGGTTTGGTTCCCCGTTCAGAAAAGAGAGAATTGTCAGACTTACCTCTCCGGCGCATGATTGCAATTAAAGTGTTAGGATGTTCTGCGTCCCCCCATTATAAATGTATAGATGAAGACACACACACATCTCAATGTAGACAGATCAGATACACGTTTTCGGCAGGTGCGTCTTCCCAGTTTGTTTGTCTGGACTCAGCTTTCTTTTCCCTAACTCTCCTTTTAAAGAAGGCTAGAGAACATCCAGCAGGACTGACTTTTAACTTCTTATTCGTGTTCTTGATCAGTTTCTCCTGGCACTCTTTCCTGCTTCATTTCTACTGTTCTTCCATACTTTTTGCAGTATTTTTCGTTGTACTCGCCTTTCCCTCTTCCAGGGTCACCATCCCCTTTGTAACTGTGTGTGTTTTATCCCCCACTCCCCAGCTGTCCTTTTGTTGTTTTCTCTGACTAACCCGCAGAAATGAAACACATATGCAACTCTGTCTCCTTGCATTTTCAGATGTTTCTCTCACTATTGTCTGCTACAGCTCATTGAAAGTGCAAAGTGAAAACAGATGTATCAAAGATAAAAAATATACACACACACGCTCCAAGCCCATGGCGCAGAGAATAAATCTGGTAAATCTCATCAGAAAAAAAGGGGGGACGAGAGAGAGAAAGAGAGAGACAGAAAGAGAGAGGGAAAAAGAAGAAAAAAAGAGAAAGAGAGAGAGAAAGAAAGAAAGACAGGGAAAGGAAAAGCCCCAGTAAATAGAATGTTAATATATAATGTGCATCTAGGGTTCATAATTAGCCCAAAAGGGCATTTTCATGAGATTTGATCATTTCCCTCTGCCCGGACAAGAAGAAATCAATGGGGTAGGAATCTATAAATCAGCCATCATGTCAGGACAAATCAAAATAATGCTTCTATTATTTCAATCAATAAACCATTTTTATACCTAACATCTGATCTACACAATGTGTTTGTGTTGGAAATTTGCAGAGCCACTTTGCACAAAAACAAACCATTAACATACGTGTCAATCACCTTTGAGGGTGTCTGAAATGGCCGGAGATTTCAGCGCGGGGCTGACTTGAGAAATACCAGGAGACGCGCAAACGCGTTCGCGGTCGGACGGGGCTGCAAGCCCTGCCGAAAGTTTGTCGCGTCTCTGTCGCACCCCCTCAAAGGCAAAACTGTAACCGCGGTGCCAGGCGGCGGAGGAGGTGGGGAGGAGAGGAGCCGGGCGCGGGGTGCCGTCGGGGCGGTGCGCTGTGACAGATGCCCCCAGAGGTGGCCTGCGGGGCGCGGAGCGCTGCGCGGGGCCGGCGGGAGCCACGGCAGCGGCCGCGCGGCCCGGCCCGGCCCGGCCCGGCAGGTGTAGCCGGCAGCCCGGCACTAGCTCGGCCTGGCTTTGCCCCGAGCGCCTGGGGCCGCAGAGCTGCCCGACTTGGGCAGGCGGGAGCTTTCTCAGCGACCGCAGGGAAGGAGCAGCCCGGTGCTCACGGATGCTCTTGCTCTGGGGCGAGTCTGCTCCGCGCCTCTGCGCATCTGCCTATCTAACCACCCTCTAGCTCCAGATAGGGACAGAGACAACGGCGGTACCAGATGGGTTCCCCCTACATCTTGCTGCACAGTTTTGAGCCCTGCTTGTTTGCAAATCCACCAAATAATTCATGCCAAACAACCATTTAGAAACCATTTTCTTTGTTTCTTTGAAACCCTACTGTACAGCTCCATCTGTCTGATATAAATGAATAATCCTTCTTGATACTATTCCTAATCCATTTCTTTACAGTCGAATTGGAAAGGAGGGTGGAGGTGGGATTAATCATCTTTAAAAATGGAAACCCCACAAACAGCCACAGATCCGGCGTATTTATTGCTTCAAATTAAACAGATGTCCCCCCACCCAACCCCCTCCTCCATGGTTGGATTTAGGACAAACATGGTCATTTCTCAGAAGAAAAATCTCATGCAAAATACTTCGGAGTTTAGAGCCTCGATTCTTTTCTTGAACAGCTAAGTATCATCGGACATAACTCGTATTTCTCAATCTATTCTTCATTAGACAAGAAGAGAAGGAAGAAGAAAATCAAGGAAGATATCTTAGTCCTCACGCAGAGAGGCCGGTACTGTGCTGCTCTGAATATTCCAGCAACGTTTCACTTTCCATCCATGTCCAGTTCTTCCCATTTTTATTATATTTCGCCCTGTTACTCTAAGCACGAAGTGATCATCCTTAATACATTGTTTGGGAGGGGGTAGAGGGAGGGGAAGAGTGAGTAGGAACTGAAAACTGCAGACCCCCCCGCCCCCCAAGAATGATAAACAGTGGGGAGACGGTTTAGCTTGTAATATACGTCCCCCAAGGTTTCTGCTTGCTAGCTTTTTTTTTTTTTTTTTTTTTTTTTTTTTTTTTTTTCCTGTAAGTGCTAATATTTTTGATGATAATGATGATTTTTGTGTGCCTTTGGCAAGGCGCCTCGGAACAAAGAACATTTGCACCTCTTGGACAATCAACGCTTGTTCACACCAGACACCTTTGCTCTGCCCCTCTCCTCGCGCCCCTCGGGTTTCGGTTTTTTCCTTTCCCCCCCCCCCCCTTTTTTTTTTTTTTTTTAATCCTAATCGAATTGTTTTTTTTCCCCCCGCTCACTGCTATTTCCATAGATGTTTTATTTCCCGCCCCCCTCCTCCTATTTCCAGATCAGACGAAAGCCTCCCTGTCTCCCCGGGAGGGGGGCTGTTGTTATCAGATCCCAGATTCCCACAGTCAAAGAGAAAGCGAGAGAAAGCGAGAAATCTGAGCATTTAGCGGAGACGGGACCCCCGCGGAGCGCTTACGAAGCCGGCGGGCCCCGCCGCCCCCCGCCAGCGCGGCCCGCTCGGGGCCCCGCGGAGCCCGCGGGCCGGGCACGGCCGCTCGGCGCACGCCGCCGCTGCCCGCGGGTGCGGGCCGGCAGCAGGGGCGAGCCGCGGCGGCGCGGCGCAGCGCAGCGCGGAGCCCCGCTCCTGCTCCGCGGCTGCCAGCCCGGCGGCGCGGAGCCCTCGCTGCTTCTCCGCGGCGCGGCGCGGCCCCGCCGGCCGCCCGCCTGGGCGGCACGCCTTTAATTGCTGTCCTTACGACGGTAACAACAAAGGGGTAGAGAGAAGATTCCCAGCAGATGCTTTTTCTGTTTTTTAAAATTTCAAAGAGGACGCGAATAAAATTTCGGCCGAAAAAAAATCCAGCGATAATTAATGTATTAACTAAAACATTATCATCGTCATCATCGTTGTCTTTATCACCATTATTATTGTTACAACAACCCTAGGGATGGATTGTCCAGTTCCGAACCGAGACCTAAACATTTCTTTCCGTTTCATAATTTCAAACCGACTTAAGTGCTGGATCATCAGTTTTTCCCTTTGTCTGCCCCAGCTGTAAATAATGGCTTTGAGATTAGCTAATTACGGCGCATTAATCACTGATAGAAAGGAAATAAATCAAAGCCGGGTTCGAATTTTCAAACTCACTAGTAGAGACGTGCATAGCAACTCTATCTGCAGCAGATAGGTGCTGTTTAAATTACCGAGGCTACAGAGTAAACCACATCCACGTCACTTTAAAAAATGAAGATTTTATTTATACATACCAGTTGTGCCGTTAAGTGGAGGTTTGGGGATTTTTTTCAGTCTAGTTTTGTAAAAAAAAAGAGTTCCTATAGTAGTGCAGTCTGAAGGCAGCAACGCTGAAATGTCGAATTAACAAACTTCTTGTAATAAAAGCAGAATATAGAAGAGACAAACAGAGAGGTGTAAAAAGAGAGAGAGAAAGAGAGACGCAGATAAAAGTCTTATTAAAAAGACCCATTATAGTATTTTTCCTGTGACTAAATTATACGGAACTCTGTATAACAACATGAGATGCTATATTTTAAGTATTTCATTAGCCCTCACATCCTTAAAACTGTCCTCCCCACAGCACAATGCATTTTGTAGTAGTGTCCTCTCAGTATTTTGAAGCATCTATCTTCAGGGGTGGGGGACAGATAACAAGTATATAGAAAAGCAACAAGCCAGCTTCTAGGGGAAGCGATCGTGTAGGTCTTCAGAGGAAAAAAAAAAAAAAAAAAAGAAAAAAAAAGAAAAAAAAGTAGAGTCTGCTGAAGAAATTTCAGAGCTTCAGCAGAGAGACCTACAACCCCACCGACAGCCACACACGGACACAGGCACACTCCACCCCAAAAAGCAGCCCTCCACCTGAAGCGAGACCGTGCCCACCCTCCGCCGCAGCCCGCCGTGCCCTCCACCCCGGAGCCTGCGTGGGGCTCCTTGCGAGCTCTGCCTCGCCTAACCCACCCACGACTGTACCTCCTCCCGGCTCCAAAGCCCTTGCCAGCAGCGGCTACGTTCTCCGACCCATAAAGCTGTCCAAAAAGTGGAGCTAAAGACTCCACAGCCCAGGCACTAAAGCCGGCACACACGCGCGCACACACACTCTCTCCTACGCTCCGTCCTTAGCTGGGCAATGTTGCCAAGCGCAGGTGGCCGAGGCTCTGAATACTAAACTCAGTGACACAGCCTCCCCCTTTCTTTTTAGTCAAGAACCTTATAATTAATTTTAAGTTACTCAGCGTACCGTGTCATTAAAAACAGGCTGGAAAACAGCGTCAGACCAGGGAGCGGGGGGTGGGGAAGGGGAGGGCGATTTGCATAAAGCTTTGTCTTTCGCGCTGCCTGGGCTGGCGCGGCTTGCAGCGCTCACTGCACGAGGTTCGCGCGGAGACTGCGCTCCGCCGTGCTCCTGCGGCCGAGGTCCGCGCCGAGCCGCGCCCGCGGAGCGCCGGCCGCGGCGCTGCCTTGGTGGGAGGGCGCGCTCTGCGCCCCCGCGGCCCCGCGCGCCGCTGCAGCAGCAGCGCGGCCCCGCGGCCGCGGCGGGGAGCGGCGGCCCCGCGCGCGGCGGCCCGCGGCGGCCCGCGGTGTCGTGCTGCCACCTCGCGGGCCGCGCCGGCGCCGGCGGCGCCGCTCCCGCCCCCGCGCAGCCTGCGCGCCCGGCACAGGAGCGGGACCCCCCTCCCCGCCGCGGCGGCCGGGCCCTTCGCGGAGCAGGAGCCGAGGGGGCCGTGAGCCGCCCGTCTGCGCGTCCCACGCCGCGGGCCTCCTCCCGTGGGCACCGCTGGGACCTGCTCGCGCTTCAGGGGCTGCTGTCAAAAAGAAGAAAAAAAAAAGGGGGGGGGGAGAAATTAGTTTACGTGCTCACTGGCACACCCCGGGGTGCTCCTTCCACGGCACTGGTGCATAGCTTGTTGGGAGCGCTCCCACCGTTGTCTCCACGGTGGTGTCACGTCGGAGTATTCTTTTACTGAATTGTTCTATAATATCTGAACTCCTGGCTTTCAGAAAGCTGCATTTTAGACTGCCGTAATAAGAGGCTGGTGAAAGAGGGGAAGTGTGTGTGTGTGTGTGTGTGTGTGTGTGTGTGTGTGTGTGTGTGTGTGTGTGTGGCGGGGGCTGTGGTTAGTACGTCACTTTCTGTCATGGATAGTATAGCATCTGATTTTCTTTTTTCTACCTACATTTTGGTGACCAAATTCTTCGTCATGTCTGTTACAAACATCCCCTTCATTCAGAACTGTACAGTCCCCTTCACAGGCCCCAGGGAGCTTCCTTGCTTACTGCACTGTGAAATGGGGCAAAATACAACCACAACCAGGAACGGAGGAGGCGGAGATGGACAAGGGGAGAGAAAGCAGTCTGCTCCATGGACCCCTCACTTCCTCAGCACCTGCCTCCCTTGCTTCTCTCCCACTGAAGCTGATGCATAATGCCAGTAAAGCAAGACTAAAAAGACCTGAATTTTCAGTAGGATTGTCCTTCCATGAGGCATTTTGCTTAAAATCTTTGCTATATGTGAATTGAGATGTCCTTCAATGCCAGTAATATGTAGAATGAGCAAAATATTGTTTTGCTTGCAAATGGATGACATTATTGGTACTGTCAGCATTTGGATTAGCCTGAGACTAGTTCATTGTACTTCTTATCTCTGCCCTTGAGTTGTCTGCAGGCCTTGATAGACTGAACTGTAGAATCTAGCGAGGGCAGGGATCCAGCTGTCCCTGATCTCAGCCCACTCTGCTCTGCAAAATGGCAGAGCAGGATGTCTCAGCAATTAACAGTCCAGCATCTGAATGCAAGCCCATTTCCACCAGGGAATTAAGCTGGTGAGGAGGCAGTGATCATTTCTAGCAGGGGGTGAGGTGAGCAATTGGTAAATTGCTGCAGTTAAATCAGGGCTTATCTGTCAGAAACCTCACTATGCAGCTGTACAACACTTGATGGCAACTGGATCCCAATGAGTTCTAGACCACAACAGGATCTCTAGGTACAATTGCAGCATGAGTTAATAATCATTTTACCTAATTATTAGTTTGATATAGTTAGTTATAATTACCTTGGCATAATCAGCTATAATTAGCTCTGTTCTGTGGTAGAACAAAAAGCCATACTTCTGCTTTCATCATTTCACAAGCAAATAGCACAACCAGTCCTAACTAATGATACATTACATGCTTCAAAGTGCTCATTAGCCACAGATCCCATTACAAGTATCCAATGGACCCTAACATTTACTCTGTGCTTTCCTCTCCTAGCTGTACATATTCATGTCTTTTCATTAAGTGTTTCCTAAAATCATAAATATTGGACTCATATTTAAGTATGGATGGAATATGATCAGAATATTTGCATTTATTTCCAGGTATTACATGTCTCCAAAGTTCACTATTAGAAATCCATGGGTCAGAGGCACTCCTTAAGTTCCTTAAACACTTCTCATGTTCAAGCCTTCAAAATTTGTGACTGATTTGCATGTACGTTTTACACACAGCCATAATGCCTGTCAATAAGTTATCAAGCTGAGAACAAAATGGCATTCTGCACTTTGAAGACTGATAGCTCTCCTACCCTTTCTGTTTCATCCTCCATCATCCTATTTAAATTAAGAATTTTATTGATCCCTAGGAACTCCATAACAGATTCTTTCTCTAGACAAGACAAAGATCCCAGCTTACTGAAGAACAAGCTGAGTAGTTTCTTCACTGATGTAAAAGTGTGCAAAATCCCGATTGTATCCCTTGATTCTTAGAATATATCACTTCACAAATTGCCCTTAATCATGTTTAACCAGGAGTCATTTATTACAGCCATCCAGGAATAGCATCCTGAAAGTTGATGACAACTGCCCCAGCTTAGGAAGAGGCCGTACCAGCTAGATATATCTGTGCCAAAACAAATTAACTACAGAAATCTCACTTGATGTTTTCCAGCAATCAAATAAAATAACAAATAGACCCTTAATTGTTTTCTACCGTCACTACTGCTCTCTTTCCTTTCAGAGAAGCTGTTGGAAATAAAATGAAACTATGAAACTGTTCATGCTATCCTTTTATCATCTGCTTAGGAAAAAACATATATTTGCACATATATGAATATGTAGATTTATATAAAAATATACATATAAAAGTCTCTTCCTTGTCATGACAGTTGAGCTTCCCCACTAGTCTTGAGTGTAACTGCATATAACCTGTAAAATATCTTTTAATCTGTTCAGGCTATAGCTAAGATATTTATTACAGGTGAGCAGATTATTAACTATTAGTAATGGTAATAGATATGTTAATAATAACAATAAAGACTATTATTATCACGTGAACCACAATTTTGATAGAAATAACAATCACTTCCTCCTGTGCTTTACATTACATTCGTCTTTGTTTTCTTCATTAAGTCATAAGATCAGTATTAATCTCATCAATATCTCTCAAGTTTATGGTGACATATCATTAATAACCCTTCATATATCTTTATTTTTCCTGTTGCAATCTAGAATACCAAACAAATTCAGGAACTGGTAGGCTGGCATTCTTGGTCTGAGGTGAATTTGGCCCACCTGCCAGCTCAGTTAAGTCCAAGCTGGTGCCTCACCTGCTCTCTTTACCCTTTGATTGCCTGGTAATTACTGACATTTCTGCTGTGTAATATGAGCCTTTCAGCCAGGATCACTAATTTTTATAGAGATGTACTAAAGATCTGCTCCAGCTGGTTGTCTTTTCAATATTGTGTCTTTATCCACTAGGCTTTAGTTATATCTTCCACTCTGTGGCTAAAAAGGCTATCATCACACATTTCCTTCTGTCCATGCTCTTTTTGCTGGGACCGGGAGTTGTGGGCCCTTACAGGGGTTCACACTCTTCTCCTGGCAGTGTGTCCTCAGTCTTGCTCCTGAGGCAATTCACTGGGCTAAACTCAGAGAGAGCAGCTCGTGAAGAGGCAGTCTTCACGCGGGGGAGGGCAGGAGCTAAGTGCAGCAGGCTAACCACTGCAGAGCAGGGAAGAAGTTACAAGAGCACTCTCATGGTGGAGAGACGGAGAAGGATGTGGTTTCATAAAAATCAAGAGTGCTTAGGATCAGGCCAGCTAGAAAGAAGCAGTGTAAGTTAAAGCCCAGAGCAACTGCTTTCCAGGAAAAGTGCAAAGATGAGAAAGAAGAAAAAGATACCCTATAACAAGGAGCAAAGCTATTCAGGATACTACATCAAATCACCGCTTAGTACATGGCCATGTCTACATTCATACCTGCGAACATTATTATGAATTTACATTTTGTGAGATTATAAGATTTTAGGGGGCAGCACCACCTGTGTTTGCACAGATTTGCAGTTGGACTGAGGTTGTAGAAGTTACAAGAGGCAGGTCAGGCTCATACTCAGCATAATTCAGAATACAAGAAATGATTTCCAATAAATCTATGAAAATTTGAGGACTTATGCAGGGCTTCACAGTCCACATGAATAAAATACAATTCAATACAATAAGAACCACTGCAACTGAGTCTTTTAATTGAAATAGAAGTCAAGAGACTTCTAGAGATGCCTTATGGGAAATTCTGCTCTTCACTCCTTCTAGCAGTGGTGGGGTGGATCTCAACATTTCCTGCAATTTCAAACCCAGAACCAATAGCTTTGGAAGTCTGTGAGGTAGGTACATCCAATGATAGTAAAGTTCTCTTCAGTCTGGCATTTTCTCAGGTAGGAAACTCCTAGAGACACAGTGATTATGTCCCGAAACCTCATCTTTTAGCTTCCTTATGGATTTTAAGCCTAAACAGAATAAATACATTGTCCATACAAACCAAAATAAAACAAAAAAGCAACACATCAAAAGACTACAATCTTGAAGAAAAGTTTAAATATTCCTGTTATATGCCCAAGGCCATACTTCTCAATCAGCAGGAAAAAAAATGAGGCACGGGTAAAATAAAATGAGAAAACCTGTTGGAAAATTTTACAGTTTCTAGAGAGTCTAGATGCTTCCACTCAAAATAGAATCATCGATATATTTCTAAAATTGTGTAAAACCAAAAACCAATCAATCACTACAAATACAGGGGAAGGAGATTACTGAGAGATAAAAACAGTACCTATGTAAAGAAGGTATCTCACAGTACCCAGCACAGATTGTAGCTAACTCACAGACATTTTTAACACATTGGAAACCATTGAGGTAAGGCTTTATTTGTCCTAGGGACATGTGAGCAGAAGCTTGTGAAGCCAAAGAGAAAGTTCAGTTACTACAAATTTGCCTTGAGGGAGAAAGATGGCAAAGGTGTAGCAACATCCCTGTTGTGTCAGTAGGTAATGTCAATGCTACAGCCTCTGTTATAACCACGCTGCTAGCTAAACTAACTGTTCAAGCATTTGCCCTGCATCTCCAATAGGCTTTTTAGTCTGTGCTGAGTTTCACAGTGGTACAGCACCTTGCAATTAGCTAATTTAAGGCCAGATTAGGTAAATTCTGACCAGTATTACATACTGAAACCTTAGAGCAGGGAGCTCCCTCAATATGCAATGAAGTACTGGTCAACACCGTGCTGCATGCAGCAGTTTCAGAAGTGGGGTCACTGTAAGCATGTCTGTTAAAGCTGTTTAATACAGAGTGATCGTGGTGTAAAAAAAAACACCACCTCAATTACTTCTCAGCACTTTTGCCAACTAGTGCAAATTAATTCCATATGTTATACATGCAAGCAATCATTTTCCTAGAAGCAGAGAAAATAACTGCTCCCTTGTGTTAAGTCACTAAAGACATACTACTAGGCAGATAGTGATTAAACCATTGAAGAAAATAAATAAATGAGCTGGGCTCTGGTGCATCTGATTGTGAAATTTTCCAGTCAACTTCTTTGTATAGAACCACTTCAAGTCAAATCCTACACAGAAAATAAATAATAAAAAAAAAAAAAGCAGCAAAATAAGAAGACAGAGCTCTAGAGGAACATATCCGAATGTTATACACCATCCCAAGAAATGTTCTATAATATCTTATACAAGAAAGATACAATAGAAAAATAACACACCATTTGCTAAGTGGAATATTGATACCGAGAGATTCTTAAACATCAGCACATTAAAATACTCAGAACCTATGAGGTACGATATATGCTCCAGAAAAGAAGTTTTTTTCATGATCATAGACAAAAGATTGCTGCTAAAATTTGACCATAGGATTAATACAAACATACTTGTGAATAGTAGGTAGCTGATCAGGTTTTGTGGAAGTGGTATATCACAGACAACCTCCAAAGGAGCTGAAGGAACAGAGACTCCATCATCATTATTAGTAGAAATATAAACAATTATGTTCCCCCCCCTTTCTTCTTTCCTATAAATCCGCATTCTGTTAGCTAACTCGAAGTTTCCCTTGCGCCTTAAGAAAAGAGTTGATGTAGCATCAGCTCTTCAATTCAATATGAACCATCACCACTGAAATGTAATCAAATTCTAGTTATCCTGCTCTAGGAATTTGTCTCACTGTCTCATTAATATTCTTTAGTGGCCATTACGTCTCTTTTGTCCCTTTTGAGGACAATTTCTTGCACAGAGTGATGTTCTGAGAAACTGTAAAATGAGCTACTAACAGTTTTATGAATAATGTACGACTTAACATTTTAGCTTGTGACCATGCCAGAGCTGGATACTGAAGCCTTTGAATTAGACTAAAAATACCCCTGAGGTCAGTACTTCATACTGGTCTGCACCCACCCTTTTGGCATGTGTGAGGCTCACTCTGAGGCACCTAACGTGCTTGGCTTTGGTGTGAGACCAAACTGGTCTCTCAACAAGGCTGAGAGACTTTGGGGCATGAGAAGAGACAGAGAAAGTGAGAATCAGGCACCTAAACCTAAGGATCAGGAAAATACGTCTCTGTGGATCCAATTCTGTGCGACACTGCCAAGGTTGCAGAGGAGGCAGGTGATGGCACGGGGAGCTGAAGCCTGGCGACACCGCCGTGATGCACTGCGGGGTGGGCGCCGGCGCCAGCAGCCGGCAGGGATCGTGGGGACGTGTTTAAACCTGCCTCTCTGCTGAAGCTCGAGTAGACAAGGATGTGAATGTCAGTCAGCAACGGGCAGGAGCAGCGCCAGGCTTCAGCTGGGAGCTGAACCTTGCTTCTCTTTCCCTCTTTGCTTGGCTCCGGTCTGGAGTCCTCATCTTGTATATTAAATCTCTGATTGTTTTGCCCCTCCCTTAACCCCTGATCCACCCACCCTCCTCATCAGGGCACTGGAACCGGCTGAAAACCCTTTTTTCTGTCTACTCATAAGCAGAATCTTAATTCTGAGTGACACACAACCTGACTGCGTGCTGGCTTGGCAGGTCTGAGCCAGCTAATGTATCGGACCCTTGCTCCAATTTCTGTTCCATCTTTCTGTGAAAAGAAAAGAAAAAATGACAATGAAAATGATAGAATACTGCTTATATTGCTCTAAAATCCTATCGAATTTGCTAAAGAACATCATTCTCCAAATGGTTTATAAACAATAGACTGTATATCTAATAGAAATCAGCAGCTTTCCTGTAACATACATTTGTTAGAATAAAACTTCTATAGAAAAGTTATTCTCTGTTAAAGGCTGCAGGCTTTTTCATGAAAGAAATGAAACTTTATCCATTTCTCCTACAAACTCTGGCATCTCCCACCTTTTTGGCAGTGTTTCATAATATTCTGGTGTGCTGCAGATGATAAAAGAGATGGCTGAGTTTCAGCCGGATGCTTTTTGAAACACTAGTGGGCGATCAGCAATGAGATGATTGCCTGTCAAACCGTTGATCCAATTTGTTATGCTCTGCTGGGATTTTAATAAATGTGAAGGAGGCAAATAAGTGATTTGCAAAGAATCAGAAACTGATCCAAACCTTCACCTAGTACATTGCAGAGAATTCAGAATGCTTCAGCTATTTTTTTGTCTTTTTCGCTTTTTCTCTTTTTAATGAGAAAAGAACAAACTATAAATCTCAAAACAAGATTCTTATCCGTATTTGAACCATGATGAAGTTCAGTCAGGATGTTTGGCTCTAGGTTTTGGGTCATTCAGTTACAGGAATAAGAAGCTCACTATAGCATTTAAGATTCAAATCATTTTAATGTTTTCTAACATGGAAAGATGTTTTGATTTGAGGTTTTGGCTGCAGAGCAGATTGAGTTTACTTTTATCTACGTTTTTATAAGTGGGTTTTGGTCCAGAAAATAGTTTGAATTCAAAGCTGTGCATGAGGAGAGGAGCCTTTCTCTTGCAAGATTTCTAACTAAAAGAAAAAAGGAATAGACTATCTGTCTAACAAATCTAGCATGGCTAGAGGGAGAGTGTTGGTAGGGTTTCATTGGAAAAAGCATCTGCACTTTTCGATGATTATCTGAAACAAGGTTCCAAACTTCTGGAAAGATGCCCAGTACTTATCAACAGACATGAAATACTACTCCCTATGGTGTGTGAATCTGGATTAAAAGTAATTGTACAAAATCCAGTTGTATCATGACACAGGGGTTAGATGTTTTATAAGAATTAGAAAAAAACACCTTCACACCACAGTGTTGCTCTAAAGCAAAGTCTTCATGTTTGTTTACCAGTCTTTCTTATCGTCCTTTCCTATCGTTACTTTCTGAGAGTTACTAACTGAAAGTCAGACTGAAGCTGACTGCACAAAACTTGACTATTTGGCATCGTCCCCTTGTTTAGACTTTCCCTGTGTGAGAGCTGTGGAGAATGTTATAGACCAAGTATTTCTCAAGCATCTGGAAGCCTTTAGTTTCTCTTTGCCCAATCTAGCAACCTTTTGCAGGGTACCATTTTAAAGGCCATTCAAAACAGCAGTATCTTCTAACCTCCTAGTAAGAATTATTTGTATAAATGGGCCAGGAACCACTGTTCTAAAGCTATCTGCTTTTTTACCTCTTGGTTTCCTCCCCTGTGTCCAGAATTTTCAATGGATAACAATTTTTTATTACCTGCTTAGGAGTGGTTTTGGCAGCACTTTCTTGTGATGTCATTAGAAAAGCTGTAGGAATGATTTAAAAGCCAGGAGCTTTGAGTTATTATTTAAGGTACTTGATTAACTAGGTACTGTATTCACCTCATATTTGTCTACAAGAAAAGATGCATTTATTGAAAGTTTTCCAGATCTCTCTTCATTAAAGAGGTCACATTTTATTTGCTGCTAAATAAAATAGTATATTACATTGCAGATTATCATACGTAAGTGTGTGTGCTTGGATAATACTTCACAGAAGGCAAGTCAAGTGCAGAGCTACAATTTGTTTCTTCTTGAGAGCTACCTTGGCTCAGAGAATATCTGTTTTCTCCAAATATTAAAGAGGAAGAGTTCTAATCTTGCATTCTGTGTATCGTCCTTTCAAATGCTTTCTGTTGACTGTTTAAACATGAATCAAAGCATAGCAGGGCAAATTTTGCCCAGTGAAGGCCTAGAGGCAGAGTCTTACTGGGTTAGATTTCTAAAGGGGATTTATACTTGGCTTTATAATATCCGACTTTCATGTGTACTTCTGCCTATTGAGTATAACAACTCCAGCTGTGTATCTGGAGTGTAATTAGACAATCTAAAAGAGGCTGTGATTTAAGCAGCCTTCTCTCAGTTTGGGTTTTCACAATGTGAACTCTCCCCTTTGACATAAAAAGTTATAAATGAAACACCCTCACCCCATCTTATAGGAATTTTAAATGGCAGAGCTTCACTTTGCATAAGCAATTAAAAATTATAGCTTAGGTATCAGTCAGATGAACAGCTAAACTGCAGGAGTAGTGCCTTCACCCAAAGGGACAGAGGTAATACGCTGTGAAAAAGTAAACTTCTCAGCCATATCTCCAGCAGCTCAAATATTTCAGTGTCCTTTGTTGTTGTTGTTGTTGTTGTGATTATTGTGATTATATCCCAGTGGATTTGATCTCAGGCCACCCAGAATATTTTATATCCACCCAGAATATTTTATATCCACTTTGCATATGGAACTGGTGCCACATGTATGCTCCTAACGCACATGTCCCAATGCTTGTTTGGCAGTTTATTTATAACCGTCACATTTCTGTGGCATTGATAGCCTGTATTTGATTTATCTTTACAGTTAGCTTGCAGTTGTCTTGTAAGCTCAAGCAGAGAAATCATTTCATTCCCTGTAGTTTTTACATCTGATCTAATACTGAATAGTGCATTTGTAAAAAATGATTACTTTCCTTGGTAGGATAGAACAGAGCAGAGAGATGTGTTTTAAAAATTGCAGCATCATAGAATTACAGAATCATAAGAATGAAAAGGGCTTGAAAGATCATCTAGTCACACATGCCCCACAGTAAAATCAACTATATCCGCATTATTCTTGATAAATGGTTAGCTAATTTATTTTTAATGACCTTTGAGGATGAAAACTTTACAGTCTCTCCAGGCAAATTACTCCAGTGCTTTACTATTTATAGAGTTAGAAGTTTCCCTAATGTCTAATCTGAATATTTTCTATTGTAATTAAAACTCACAAGTATTTGTCTTTTCCTCAACACTTACAGAATACAGATCATTTGCTTTCCCTGTACAACAGCTTTTACTTGTGTATATTTTTATGATTCATGCACTTGTTTGGCCAAATAACATAAAAACTAGATACAAAAGCTGTTCAATCAAGAAAGTTTATTTTTTAGGCTCGGCTTATGAGACAAAAGGAAGAGAAAGAAAGTGATGGAGACATTCCACTAAAAAATCAAGTGATAATTTATTCACTGTGAATTATTACCTGAGCTGTACCTTGGCATACAGGTCTGTAACTTGTTGCATATGTGATAGCATTTAATTTAGTGTCAATTCAACGCATGCTTGCAGACATGAATGAGATTGCCAGGTCAGCAGCACGGAAAAGGTCTGTTTGTTTACAGGTTTGTATGTAAAAAAAAGATTTCTTTTAGGTCTCTTTATTGCTGATATCAGAATCATAGTGTTTGTTAGTCTAATTCTATCTATCTAGTCATAATATTATTGCATAATACAATTCACTATATTTTATTCCAGTAGTATTATATATCAATAGTATATAGTATAGTATCAATAGTATTATTATTTGAGAGGATTTTGGAGATCTTACAAATTTTGTAACTGAATTGAAATGGTTGCAGGGCGCAGGGATTTGCAGGGGCCCAGAAAACCTTCTGATACAGACCTGCATTCCAGACATGCACCAGTGTGAGTGCTAACACGCCAGTCAGGCCAAAGCATAATTGAACTGACAGGTACTGAAGTGCTTCATAATCCTTTGGAAAATCAGGGTGCCAGTTATGAAATCATGTCTTTTGTGAGTGGAGTATTTGGGGGAAGTTAGATGTTATTTATGCTGGAGAATTCGGATATTAGTATTTCATATATAGATCTTCTCTTACCTATGTAACTGAAAATTATAGTAGCCACTACGATCCAGATTGCATCCACTTTAGATAATTCTGGATACCCCCAAAAAAGCATTTACACTATCTGTACTGGGCAAAATAATTCTCACGACACTAATCACAATACCTCTTGTTTCTTTTTTCTTTTTTCTTTCTTTCTGGTGAGCACCTTCCCCCTCATGTCAAGTTCCCTCTACAGCCTCATATTTCAATTGCTCTCGTTTGAGGAAATGTCATGTTGTGTTGGAGTCTAAGAATAGAAGGTGCTCATCAGTCAACATTTTTATAGTGTGCTAATCCTCACCGCAGTGAGCTGATTTGGTGCTCTGGATTTTGACCACTGCCTTGGTCAATCACTGAGCAGTTCTGTTCATCATCTGCCTATTCTTATGGATTTGTTTCCATCATGGCGACCTAAATTAAAAAGAAAGATTGAAAAAGAGGACAAAAAGCATCAAAATTCATGTCTCCTGTGAAAAATATTCAATGCAATCAATTAATGCTGAAAATAACCTGTTAACCCCCCCCAAATTCCAATCTAGACTACAGATAAATCTGTACTATGAACAAATCAAGGAATCTGACTGCATCAGATAGAAATTTTATTTCTTAAAAAAAGTCCTTACTTATTAGAAGAATGATTTTCTTTCCTCAAATGCATTCATGGATTCAATTTATGTAAACCTTACATTTTCTCTGTATTGGCATCCAGTACAAAAATGAACTTTGAACACAGAACTAAAGGGCTTACCGCTGTTCATTGTTACTGTAATTAAGAACCAGTGGTGTTACTCTGATTATAGCTCAAGTTATTGTTATATACACTATCAAAGAATGGCTTATCCATTTTTTATTATGAAAAATAATATAATAAATATGCTGGACAAAAAAACATTAAGATCTTTGTATGCTAATTCACATTCTTTTATGAATGCCTCAGCTACTTTTGACAAGAAATAATAAGTATACTTAGTAAGTATATATGACAAGTATATATATATCTCCATACACATATAAATAAGGATCTGTTGGACAAGTAAGAATAAAGATTCAGCGACTGTCTTCCAACCCATTTCTCCACAGCTACCCTCAGCTCTCCAGAGCTACCTCCCACGAAGTGTCATTTCTACGAGCTTCACTGAGGAGATTGGCACGCCCTCAGCACGGAAGGCTTTTCCTTCCCGACTGCCAAATTTTGTCCTCTCTTATCAGTCTGCATAATGATTATTGGGAACAGACGCTAATAGCGATACTTTCCTCCCCAGTGGATTCCTGACGGTAAATGAATACTTTCTCAACTGCCTTTACGTCCCCGCCACGGTTGGCAGGAGATGAAGTTGCTCAGATTCTAAAGACTTGGCTCAGTTCTGAGAAAGTGCCCTCAGCACAGCGCGGGGGCCCTTCCTTGGGGTCTTTGGGAACAGCACTTCTTACCTTACCTTAGACTGTCTTACCAGCCTGCAGATGAGTTTGTCCAGGCCAAAGCTAGTGTCAGTAAAGCCAAGGCCACTGTCTCACAGGTCAGTGCCCTTCTGGATATGAAAAATTCTACACATTAAAGGAACAAGGAAGAACTCATGAATGAAAGTACAGTCTTTGTGAAGGAGGTTGAATTTATGTTCAAGAGTTAATTAAAAAATATGAGAAAGTAACAAAGCAAGAAAATGCCCTTAGTGAAGGGAAAAAAGAGAAAGAAAAACAGAGAAAAGGAGTGCCTTACCTAGTAAGGTCTAGCTCTAGGATGAAATATAAAATGTCTCCTATGCGGAGAATCATAATAAAAATCTAGACAAAAAAGGGATGCCTGGAGGTCATAATCTGAATCCTAGCTGAGGCAGGGATAATTTCCAAGTTATATCAGATTCCTCAGGGTCTTGTCCAGCCGAGACTTAAAACTCTTCTAGGATGGAGAATCCTATGGGAAATTTACCTTTCTAATCCTCTTTTTTCTTCTACCTCATTTTACAATATTATCTATTGAAATATTTTGGCATTGAGCTTTTCCTAAATATTTATTTCAAAAGGCTCTTATTTGAAATTTTGCCTCAATGGCCTCACAAATGTAAACTGTTCATTTTTTGTTTAGAAAATGCGATAGCAAAGAGATCTATGAACCAACTGCATGTTCTGCTTCAGGAATAATGGAATCTAAATGCATAAGCTATTGCCTCTCCTTGGTCGCTAATACCAGCATTTAAATACTTTGTTCTCCCAAAGGGCAGGTGTCAACAAGAACAGTTTCTGATGTCAAGGAAAAATGTTTCAAATACGAATAATTATATTCCTCCTTGGGGGAAAAAAAAATACCACAGCCATTCTGCTCCTGCAAATATTTCCTTGCTTAAATCTGAACACAAGTACTTCCACTGCCTTTTGTAACCAATTCATTGTGAAGGGATTTCACCTCTGTCTAAATCTAAGTGTGTGCAGTAAGTGTTAGCAAAACCTGGGCCTCGGCACAGGAGGCGGTGGTGGATGCCTCTTGTGCCTAGGTGTGGGTGCCAGGCTGCCTGGCGCTGGTGGAGACGGGCAGCAAGAGGCACCTTGCCAGGCTGTGCCCAGCCAAGGCACCGCAGCTCTAAGCCCGGCGCGAGCCCCGTCCAAATGCGATGTCGTAGCCAGAAAAACTTGACTGTTCCTCCAGGGTTTTGGGGCAGCTCTCAGAAGTGATGCTCCTGCTCCAAGGTGGCAGAAACATAGAAACATCATAGGGCCCTTAGGCATGTTTAAAAGCAAAGATTAGCTGCCAGAAGGGAGAAGGAGGACAAGAGCTTTAACCCGCGGTGTCTGCTGGTGTTCTCCTGCCACACGCGCTGCCCCCGTGCTCTCCGCAGGAGACATCTGCACGTCTGCACCGCTTCTCAGTATGCTGAGGAAGCAGTAGCAGGAGGACACAGCATGTTGCTGCTCTGCACTCCTGATTTATATTCTAGAATTAAATATTTTAATTAAATTATTGTAGAATTAAAATATGATAATTTTTGGTAGACAACTGAGTAATTGGACATTAGACAATGAAAACGAACTGACCGGGGCAGCAGTTTAGCGTTGCACAAAAATACCAGTAATCTTCAGGAGGTGCTAAAAAGGGAAATGAAAGTACTTTCAGTCTGTTGATTTAAAAACTGTGTTAGCTAATAGATATTTGATTTAAAAACCCAGTTGCTGGGATAAATGTGTCAACCTTATTTCAATCTACAATACTGTATCTGTTATTGTCAATGATAGTGTGAGCTTCACCAAATGAGCACAAAGTTAATTAAAAATGTCATATTTAAAAAAAAAAATAAAATCTTATTTAAGCACTGGTCAAGTATAAGACTCTACTATATCAATTCTGAGAGTAACATGAAAAAATGAAGGAAACTCTGAAAGGACTTGCTGGTTCATAAACAAAATATGTATACACAGAATATCTTTCAGCACAGCTGTCTAACTCGTAAAGAAATATGATACTAAATATTCACTAAAATAAAAACACTTGTATGTCAAAATGCATTTGCCTGGCATAATATATTGGGCATTCATACAGAGCTCTGACTTAAATGCATTAAAGTTTCCCAATTTTAAGTATATAGCTCCACATCATATATAATTTCTTTCTTTTTATCTGCATTTCTATGTGTTGGTTGATTTTAAGAAAGGTTTTCTCATGCAGCGGTATTCCTAGCTTCAGTCCAATCACTGAATTCCTACCAAAATCTTAAATTGGCGAAGCCACGTGTGTTAAGTACGTGGCTAGACTCATTGAAGTCTCATGTGGTTTGAGCTGAACACAGTTACAAGAGTTTTACAGTGTCTTTCCTAAAAGCCTGTATTTCTGGTTCAGAAGCTGTAGGAAAGTCAAGACAATGAGTGTGGTTGGTGGTTTAGGACTCAGAAAATGGAGTTTTTTGGAAGTGGTTTTGTTACATTATATTAGTAGCTCTACAAATAAAAAGAAAGCTGTGTTCAACTGATTTACTATGTTTGGAAGAAAACTAAAGCACAACTGGAGCATGAGCTTGCATATTTTCTACACGTTCTTTCTTTGTGTAAAGAACATCCCCTGAAAAAAAAAATTAAAGTGCTAGTGAACTGTTGATATATTGTGAAGCTAAAGAAACTCTGACAGCCAAAGTACTATACGTGAACCAATCAAGTGAGAAAGTGACTGAACTTAGGAAGAAGATTATAGAGTAAACAGCAAATCATCTCAACTGTCTCTCTTACCTAAAGATTACCTTAGCTATAGGAAGACAAACAAAAGACCTGCCGTATCGCTAAGCACAAAACTGTCAATTATAATGAATCATAGGCAAATTAGTATTATGACTCAGCAGAGCATCTAATATATTTTGCAGTTTACACGGTGGAGCTAGCCTGACATCTGCTGTATATTGCTTCTCAGGAAGCAGCCTGCTGTGCAGGGGAGAGTGATTTTAAACAGGAACGTGCTCTTGGAGAAGTTATTGGTTTCATACACCAAAAAACCAAATTATGAAGAAACCATTTATCTTCTCCAGGCTCTCTCTCTCTTTTTTTTTCACTCTCTCTCCCCATCCCTAAGCTAGCTAGTATTTTTCATGTGAACTACACACAAGTACTGAAAGGTTTATAATAATCTCTAACATCATCATTACTGAGTAGCAATTTCATAGATAGGAAGTATCTAAAGCTAAGGAACTTCCTAGGAAAGCCAAACATAACTTCAAACCCTTAATTGCATTGAAAATTATTTCAAATTAGCATAAAAACTATTGACATCTCTGAGTCGGTGAGTCAGAGGATATTGTGACCCAGAACCATCTGACCCTGAACTCCACCTCCCCCTGGATTCTCCGCTGGCTGAGGACCTAAAGCCAGCTAACAGGAAATACTAGATATTGAATTTAAGATGGAAGTGAAACTGCCTGAACCCAGAAGGAAGTTTTGAAAATGCTACTCGTTTTCTGTCACATATTCAGTAGAAAGATGTTCAAATGATTTTAAAATTTAGGACAAAGTGTCCAGTTCATTTCTGAAAATAGATTGTAAGATTACAAAATTAAAGGCAGAGTTTCCAAAGCATTTAGGTACACAGAGATACACATTGGGTTCAAGAGAAGTAAAATAGACTTGGATCCTAGCTCCTTTTGAAGCCTCTTATTATTTTAATTTGTGTTAATAAGATGCCTAGATGTAGTTGAAACATTACCCTCTCAATTAATTATGTTGAGACTCAACTCCCACCTAGAATTCACTATCAGTTCATAATGAGTGAAAAGAAATAGGCACTTCCAGAGGTTGACTCATCCCCTCATAGGTACTTCGCTTAAGATGAGCTAAATTATTCTGTGGAGGTTCTTACCATTTTGCACGGAGAACAAAGATAAGAGTAGGTAACTGCTTTGACACAAATATGTTGCTCACATTAAATGACTTTATAAGAAGCTTACCCAAAATTGCCAATGAGAATATTGCCTCAAGAATCATACTAAAAATTAATCTGGTTACTCAGTTCCAGAATAGAACTTCCTGAATCAAATAATCAAATAATTTGATTTTTTTGGATGATTTTCTTATTCAAATCAAATAATTTTCTGGATGTCTTTAAGTGGTATACAGAGAATGCTAGTCTCTGAAGAGAGTATTTTTTTTTGATGAAGATATTCTTCTGAAGAAACAGAGCAGACCCATATGCAGACAGACATGAAAAGAAAATCCTATAAATTGACTTAGATTTTATTGCCATAAAAATTCTGTGAGCACTGCTGAGCTTTGTAGCGCATGGTAGGTGGCTATGGTAAGACTTAGCCTTCAGGCTCCTGTTCCATGCTGAAGGAAACCATCAGTAGTGGTATGCAATTTTTTTTTTCTGACAGCTTGAACAAGAAGAAGTGAAACAACACTGGAAATTTGGCTCAATCTGTCTTAGAATCTTAGCAGAGCAGAGTAACATGTAGATATACACAATAGTTTATTATTTTAACAATATCTTCAAAAAATACTGTTCCTAGAACCAAATGCAGACTTGCACAGGCACAGCACCTGGTGCCATTAATCAGTTCCACTGTTTTCATAGCTGACACTGGGAATAGCCTTGAATAGGTCACAGTTCCCCAGACAGATACTTTATGGGACAGGCTTAATGATTCACTTTAATAATTTCAAACTAATTCTCACTTTTTTTCTCATCCTCTGATTCACTTTTCCACTTTCCAGTAACTGTCTTATACTTTTAACTCGATCAATACTCTTGTGAGTAGTCAGAGTACCTGACAGATGACAACATCTTCATTATTTAAGGAGGTTTCTTATGACACGCGACCATCTACTAAGGGCATTTTCTAAAAAAAAGCTTTTACTTTATAATATACTGCAGATGCAGATGGAAAGTGATGTATTATGTGAAGTACTAAACAAAGAAATAAATAACCAGCTATAGGAATATCGTTTTACTTCCTGTCACAAAGCAATCTAAATTTTAGTATTTATTCTACAAATGTCCTAGCCTCTTAGAGGCAAATTATGCATGAAATAATGCAATTAAAAATGAAATAAAAGATTTAAATGCAGCCTCTAGAGGCATTGAATGGCACCACACTGTCTCACTCTTTACTGCCTCTTAAAATGAATGCTCAATTTATAGGAAAACCTTTCCAATCCTGACTCTAAGAATTCTCTGGGTTTGATGACACTGACTGTAATTCAGTTTTTCTAAGCCATAGTAACATGCCAACATTTTCTTCTCTCTCCAAAACAAACCATAAGCAAACATAATCTTATTACCTAGCACGACAGGGAGTTTCTCAAGTTTTGATATCTTGACTGGCCTATTCCGTTTTTTCAGAAGACATTCTTATATACCTCTTGAGACTCTCAGTTAATACTTTTCTCAAGGTCATTGGCAGCCTTGGAAATGGTACTTGGAAAATTATTGATGGCAATACTATGAAATGAGGTCTTTGGGAGTGGTGGATACCACCTTCTAAGTTACCATAAACATGATGTCTCCAACAGTATCAATAACCAGGGTCAAAAAGGCACACACATTTTCAGTGGTGTAGCAAGTTGCAAAGAGCCTAAACTACTCCCTTTTTATCCTCTTTCCATCTAAAGTGCTAAACAGTTTTGATGACAGCTGTTCATTACCCAGAAATACAACAAAATAAATGAACAGGGAGGAGAGGGGTATTCCTTAGCAATAATAATAATAATAATAATAATTTCACTACTTGTTTCATTTGGGAAGGAAAATTCATGGCAAAAGAGGAAGAGGTTAGGCCTATTTTCAGTTCAGAGAACTTAATAAATAGGTTATAGTTATCTACTGGCATGTCAGCATTGTAAATAACTTCACCAAAGTCTCTCTGGCTGCAGTAAACTACATTGCATAATTACAGAAATTGATTTTCTCAGCAAGAACAGAGAAGATCAATCTAAGGAGACTTCTCACTTGGCTGTGAGTGATGATGGGATGTTATGACATCAGAATAGCTTTAGACAACACATTTGCATTGCAGAAACACTGTTTTACAGAATAACAGATATGGCTTAGACTGCCAGCTTAAGCAGCAGAAATATCACAGAGGGACATCAGGCTTTGTTGTCACGCTATTATTGTTCTACTGAGTTCTAGAAAAAAAATATAGCAAGAAGCAATCTTACAAAATCTCAGTGATACTTTTATAAAAACAAGCAAATCAAAAACCTGCTGGTTAGAGATTTTCAGAGCTTGTTACGTGAGAGAGCTGAAATAAGTGCCATAAATATAGTTGACATTTGAAGTAGCCCATTAAGTTAGATTTTGCCGGTTTTCAGCAGAAAGGAGTAATGTATCATTATCTGAAAACTTGCCAAAATGGATACAGCAAACACCATTAATATAATCATACCAGGCAAGTCCTGTGTGCACTGACGTGCTACAGCCAGTAAAGTTTCTGTTGGCATGATCTACTGTCATGCATTGATCCAGAAACCTGCTTGATTATGTCTCCGAATAGTAGGGTAGTAGATCACTACTGGCAGCAATAGTTTACTACAATAGTGGTCAAGTTCAAGTGCTGTAATGCTTGAACTTCATCATGTAACAAAAGTGCCCTATCTCCTTCCAAAGCGTTAAGGTATACGGGAGAGTAAGAAACACCTTCTCACATCACAGAGAACTCTACTTTGGTTTTCCTTTCATCATACCAAAAGGTATACGTTTGATAAATGTTATTTTAGCTGGTATTGGCAGTGATAATAGTTTTTTGTTTCGGGGTTTTTTTTGTTTGTTTTTAGCAATCTGCTTAAAAGAGTGAATAACTTACCTGTTGCAAAATGAATGCTCTGTTTAATTATTAAATATCTCTTATGTTGTTGTTAAATTAGTATTAGAGAAGGACAGAAATATGTAGACTCCTTTAAGGAAGACTAATAGTACCACAGATTAGAGTCTTTTAGGCCTAAGTGTGTAGGTAAGACATGCTAGTCAATATGCTACTTATGATGTTCCCAGCAACACATTTTTAAAGTCTGATGAAGTCAATGCATATAGCCTTTAACACCTGCAAAGCTGGCTGAATTAAAACTTTGACTCCTCTGTTGCTCTACAGTAAAACTCTCCTTTTCTCAGGCAGCATATTTTACAAACCTGTTAATTGGAATATGTCCTCTATTCTCATGCAGCATTTTTCTTATTGTGAAACAGAGCCCCAGAAACCTACAGGTCACCACCGATGAGAGAATCTAAATTGCAAGATGACAGCATTAGTTATAGATTTCATCCCAAGTCACACAGAACTTACTTCTAGACCAAACTTAGTGGTAAAACTTCAGTAGTGCAAGATCATGTCCAATGTCTACAGTGCAACATTTTTCTTCCAGCTCATCTAATTTTCCATAGATTACTTCTGTTCGTGAATGTGAGTATTAACATACAGACATGTGCGTAATAGTATGTTCATGTGTTATTGACCCTCTTGTAGATGCTCGGTGACAAAGCAGACCAAACGTGATGATCTGTATTATGGAGAAGAGGTTAAAAAAGATATTCGATAGAGAATAAACTATATCAGAACATCAAGCAAAATAAAATAGGAACAAATATGAACTAATGTAAAGTGTCCTGATTGTAGCTAACAACTTAGAAAGTTAGCAAAAAAAAGTAACTGGAAACATCTGTAAGAAAAAAAACTTTTCTTTTAAAACAGACTTCAGAATAGCCCATTATAAAAAAACCATGTGCTAGATAACCAATATTGGCATGTGGCATTCACCCATTACTAGATAGTAAAAGCAACTAAAATGTCAATAAGTGTCTTGAGGTTTTCACAGATTCACCCAAATTCATTATGTAAGTCAGTGATGTTAATAGTACATAATAATGAGGAACCTGATGCTCTGCAGTGGTAAGAAAGCTGTGCCAGAGGTAAGATGTTTTGTAGATGCTCAGTCAGTGTACACACAAATCAAAGGAAATCCATATAGTCTTTGATGGTAGAGTTTGATCATGTCTAAAAAAATGGAATGTTTTACAATGACTTATACCAAAACGCCTAAGAACAGTGCACCAGCAGCTCTTCACATTGGCAGAATTATGCTTGCTTGACATAGACATAAATTAAAAATACAGACACATATATTGCCAGATAGGATAATACAGAAGGTAGGAGAACCTAGTAAATGGATTAGTTGGTTTAGTTTTGTGAAGGTGCTTTGTCTCAACTTACTGGACTAAAATCAAGGTCCATAAATGTGTAGCGATTTGGTGGGGACACAAGGAAGAAAGTCTGTAGCATTTTCAGCTAACTAAGGTCCACTTAGGAAAGAGCATGGAAAATACAGTCAGTGCTGAGACAATATTAACCATATTTCCCTTGTAATATAAATTTTCCTGCAGAAATATTGTACTAGCACATTGAAATATGCAGAAAGGGAGAAATGCTAGTTTTTATACATGTAAACTGTTTCAAATATTGAAACAGTCAGGTAACTTAGATATAAATAATGAGTATCAGAGTGGGAAAAAATCATGATCAGAAGAATATCTCCAAAATATGATTTTTTTTTGTACTGTACTCAGGATTACCTGTTTTCCACTGAAGATAATTCATTTATTTTGAATAGAGTTGGTAATGGCATTGATGCAGATTACCCAGGAGACTAGACTGTGTTGCATCTTAGTAATTAAAATGCTACTAGCCATAGAGGTGCCCAGTGCAACTACCTGGCTTTCATGCATGATTCCAGTATCACTACTGAAGTCATCACCAATTGCAAAAGTCTTTTGCAATTTCTAGAATTCTTCTGGTCTAATATGGAATTGTTAATGTGATATTTAATTACCTACTGGAAACTAGCCCTATGAGAACAAAAGGTGTCTTTTAATTAATCTTAGGAGGGATTGTCCATTACAAAAGCAAATAAATAGCATGATCATTGAAAACAAGCGTTTCTATTCTGGGTTACCAGACTTACCATTTATTTCACTATATGTTAGTAGACTTTTTGCAATCTTTAAGACAGAAATGGGTTTTGAGAAGGTTCCAAAAGAGTAGATGATACTACCTTTTGGACCAGTCTAAAGTACAGAATGCTAACATTCAGGCAAATACAGATTTTTTTATTTTGGTCTGTTGGGATCCACTTTGTACTGAGTCATCCTGGGGTTTAGAATTGGGGATGTTAACAATTTGTGCTTAATGCTTTCTTAAAAAAATGAATTTTCACTTTCCTTTTAATATTAGCTTATAACTCTAAACTACTTTTCTGCTCATTTTCAAATATATTCCTCCAAATATATTCCTAGAGCATATCTTCAAATGAAAATTTGACATGCTGTATATAATTCATATTTGATTACAGGTCTTTGTATTTTCCTGTCTTTTCTCATAATTTAATATGAATGTAAGATTAGCCTGTTTTATTTAGAAGATAGGTGAGCCTGCCCTTTCAAAGCAATTATTTTCTTAGGCATTTCAAAGATTGGCTTATTTTTACATAATAATGCAAACAAATATCAGCCTCTGAGTGCCTGAACAGAAGGCCTGAAAAGCACGATAAAGCTTTATCAGTCATGCATCCACTAGGTGAGTGTACATGCCTACAGTTACAGCTTTCTTATGCATAGCATCATTGCATCTTTAGTTGATTGAGTTATATTTCCTTCTGAGTCTGGAGAGAGCAGAAGGGAAAATAAGAGAGAGAAAGATAAAAGAAAGGAAGGAAAAGGAGTAAATTATGACAGATGAAAGGATACAGGAAGACACCAAAGTCTCCTAGGAATCAATCAGAATCTTGCTTCCTGTTGTCAAGATTAGAACTAGAAGTCGAATAACATACAGGAACTGGATATTGAGTGGTTACTTGCATGTAAAAAGGTTACAAAAAATAGTTAAAGGAATTGCCATGCATAGGGGTGCCAAGAAGTTTGCATATACTCAGTGCATAGCTCATATTTCTGCATTATGCTTTAGCAATTTGTTCTCTCTGAAACATATTGTCTGTTTTCTTATTATAATATAATGTAAGCAAAAAAAGATATGTAATTTGATAAGAAAAAAAACTCTAGGTCAGATCAAAAGTCCATCTTTTTGTCAGTAGACTGTCTACAGCAATGGCTGGTAGCAGCTTTGTAGGGAAGAATATTAGAAGTATGGTAAGTATGAGGTTTTTCTTCTTTTTTTTCTGATTAACCCTCTTGGCTTCCAACTATCATTGCTTTAGGGACTTTATAAGCCACATTTGAAGTAGGATCATCGTATCATCTGACAGATTTACCCTCTATTAATTCATCCAATCATATTAATATTTTTGGCCTCTATAACATCCTACGGCAACGTGTTTCACAATTTCATTGTGATTCATGTGAAAACTACTTTTTGTTTGTTTAAACTTGATGTCTGGAATTTTAGTAGTAGTGTTTGTTTTATAAGAAATAGTGATGCATCATTTCTGTTCACGTTCTCTATGGTACTGATGATTTTATATACCTATTCCCTTTAAAAACTCCTTTTTCATAAGTTGAAGAGTTTGAGTCTACCTGTCATATGGATCCTCTAGTCATATTTAGTGCTCTCTGCATAATTCTTAGCTCTGTTATAACATTTTAGATCTCAGTATCCAAACAGTATCCAGAACACAGGTGACCCTGGTGCAAAGATTTATTCTTCACTCTGAAATCCTTTCTTAGTGATTCCCACCATTTAATTTGTCTTCTAGACTATAGATGAGTACAGAGTTGATGCTCTCAAAGGACTGCCCAAAAGAACACCAAGGTTTCTTTATTGGAAATTGCTACCAATAGCACATTTTCTTACCTCATTATTCATCCGTGAGGAGAAGGATGTGTCTTTAAGAGTAAACTTCCCTGTGAAAAACAAGTGAAGCTACTCCTACACAAATTGTAAAGCATGCCGTATTTTCATTCATTTTGATAGTTCCCTGCTTATAGGCTGCCTGAAGATTGTACTTAATACTGAACTAGAGAGTAAATGGAGTTGCAAGGCTGTGGTCAACAACATTTTGCACATGCAACTGTTTATCAACCACTTTTAGGCAGAAGTTTGTGGCAGAAGTCTGTGAAGTCCAACCCTTACTGTACCTCTTAGTTAGCTTATAACAGGAGTGAAAGAGTAATGCAGAGTTTTTAGACTTAATGTGAGAAATAGACTTTCCTATACCAAGCCTTACAGATCTCTTACAGAAAGATGCATAGTCTTTAGATGAAATCTACAGACAATTTGACCCCATTGGCAACGGCTAAGCCTGATAAAAAACTGGGTGTGATTTTGCCTACCATTCACCTCCATGGAGCAAAATCATCCTAATCTTTCTCGCCTAGATCCACAACTTGCCTATTATCAAATTTCCACTCCTTCTCTCCACCAGAGTGTCTCAAACACTGCACAGAATGTGAAATAACTGCTGTTAAGACTGTTACAACCAGATATGGTTTGTTTTCCCCGAAAGGATTACTTGTCCAATTACTACTTTTAAACATGTTGCAGTTGAAGTTATGGGATCGTGTAGAATTAGCAACTGCATATTACAAAAGCTTTAAGAAATCAGCACAGATTTCAAAATGGAGACATACAGGAAATAGTGGTAAACACGTGAGACCGGCCTAGAGAAAGAAAAGGGACCAGGGACCAGGCTTTAAAGACCGCTACAAAAGTAGCAAGACTAGTGCCAGGCAGAATTTACAAGAGCAGTTTTATGTCGCTGCAGTGCTTGCAACCTATTTAGGCAATTCCATAAATATCATTAGGCCTCTCTCTACATTACACCTTCACAAATGTCATCCAACAATAGCATCTCTGAATTGATTTTTTTTTAATTTTCATGAATACCATTTATTTTCGATGTTCTCACAAAGAGATTGGGTGCAGGACAGCAGGTAGAACACCCAGAAAACAAAACGTAAAAGGCAAAGTAAAAGCAAGTAATAGAGACTAGTAAACACAATAATATCCCAAGATACTGTGCTCACAGACATTTTTCTTTCAGAATGTGTTGTAATAATCTGGATTGGAAAAACAGCTGTAAACTCAAAATTATTTCTTCAGACAAACAAAGTATCTGTAAAATAAAGGTTTTAGTAATAGGAAAGGAAATGTATTCTATGCAGCCTGGAAAAAATCCTACAAATTGAATGCAGCACAAACTGTAATTATCATTCTCTTTAGGATTTGGGATAGTATTACATTATATCAACTTAAATTCCTACTTGGGGCAGAAAATCTCAAGCTTAAACTTCTTGGGGTATGAAAAGGAGGAGTGTGAGCTGTTTTACAAAGACAGTGACAGAGCCAGTCCTCAGATGAGTAGTAGATTAGTATAGAAAGGCAAAAATAAAACAAGTATTTTGGGTAAGTAAACTATAAGGTATTAACTACCAGAGGCAGTTAATCAAAGTATCAGAGTTTAAGTTGCCTACATACTCCCTATACAGCAAGAAGCAATAGAGCTATCACAGCGCTTGAACATCCTTCACCCCAAACATCTAGCTGAACTGTAGATGGCTCTGATCTGCCCCACTATTACAGCAGATCTACCAAATTCAAGAAGAGTTCTAGTTTAAACTGGTTAAAAGTCAAAATTTTTCCTTGGCACTTAACTCTGTGAAGAAAAGTTTTCTTCTATAGAACCCAATAGCCTAGAGCAAAACTAGGAGCGAGGGCTCCCAGGTTCGCAGCTGTGGGGTGCTGAGCCCAGAAACCCTGAGATTTTCCTAATTCCATGGCAGAGATTCAGGAATCACTGGAAATCTTGGGGACTTCTTTGTTTCAGAGAAGTACTCCAGAAGCAGAGATCCTTAACACAATTGGCTGCCCAGGAGATAAGAGTTTGGAAATACATGCTCCTCAGCTGTACATTGGCAGGGTACCTGTTTATCTCTACTTAAAATTAATTCATATAAGACAATATATTACCAGAAAACATCCTTAAGCTTTAAAGAATTGCCATTTTCTGATAAAAACACTTTTTCTTCCAAACACTTCTATGCAATCCTACTTCTAGGGCAGTAAGAAAATGGATATATCTTCTGTCAGCATCCAATTAGCTGCAGCTGCACATGCATGTGAGGGAATCTCTACTCACCCATCCCAGGCAGCAGTCAGGATATCAAAAGTAGTACATGTTTAGAAATCTAGTCCTGCTGAAAACCAACTGAAGAAATTGTTTTTGAAAATGGAATTTAAGGTTCTCAGATATCAAGAGATAAAAAGTCTGAATTTTGTCCAGGCTGCAAAATATTCCTTGCTAAAGAAGTTGTCAAAGGCAGACTAAAACTGAACATGAAGCTCAGATACGCCACAGAGCTTGCTGGACCTGCGACAGGACACCTTTTTGATTTATAACACAAACAGAAAGTCTAAGAAATGGCATCTTATTGAGTTTGCAGGGCTTCCATTAAGGTGTCCTGCTTCATCTTTGCACATTTTTCAAGATAACAAAATTATATCACAGCCTTTTCCCTCTCTATTACAATAAAAGATGCTTGGCAATTCTTTTAAGTAATGTGCTTTGCTCCCAGTAATATCTGCACACTCAAAGAAACGGAAAAAAAAAATACAAGATTACTAATCTAGCATGTAGGATGGCAGGGCCTATCCACAAAGGACAGCAAAGCCAGCCTTTGCTCTCTTTTCTGGTCTCAGTCATTATCAGAAAGAAAGGGGAGAGGGAGAAGAACACAACTATTTCACCTTTTCTTTCTATATCTTATTTTTCTTTAAATTTGAAATCACAATTATATAGGTAAGAAGTGATTAATTAGAACTGATGATCCTACTATCATTTTGAAGCTCATTTAAATATATGACTTAGCAAAGACAACTCTTATACGAAGTATCAGAAAGGTCTGTTCTGCTGTGTGACGCTGGACGGTACTTTTTCTTTGTAAAGAATAAGATGGTGAATATGGCACTGGCCCAAATGTAAATGCCCCAGTACAGGTCCCTACAGCTTGCCTTGATCCTCAGTCTAAAGACAGGAACATACACTGGAGTTTTTAAAAAAATACCTAATTCTGTCTCTTAATTGCTTGGTGCCAGACTCCAGGAATCTCAGCCACAGACATTCAGACATCCAGAATCTGGGGTTTACCACCAGCAGCTCCTTCTGTGGCCCTGGTCCTACCAACTGCTGCCTCCACCTTTGCCTCAATAATTGCAATTGTTCCTGGCTATATTGTCTCTCTGTGGAAAGAGGAGGTAGTACTCCATGCCTGAGGAATTTGGCCAGGTCATTTCACCGCTCAGTGCCTCAGGCTCCCTGTCTCTGAAATGGAAGTGAACAATAATCCTTCCCTTAGAAGAACTGTGTGAACCTTCAGGTAGTCAATACATTCGTAGCTGTACGAGGATCGTCTCTGGGGATGACGATGCGAGTAAAAGAAATACCTGTTAATGAATAACACCTGGCGACAGATCAAAGCACCGCCACAAAGAAGGCATCACAGAGGGCAGTGTGCATTTTTAATTACCGAAGATGAAAGATGAATGGAATATGTTGTGGATTTTTTTCCCAGCTATTCATACAATTATAAATTATTTAAAACACCACAATAACTGTGGGAATTAGATTTTAATCATACTCCCTCCAAGCCATCCAGAGGACCAGGCATCAGTATCCTCAGCAACATCCTGAAGAATGCATGCAGTCTTTGCATAAGTTCCAGACAAGCATAAGTTGTAAATTTGCTCTTATGCCTTAGATAAAAGCTCTGAACAGTTGAAGATTCTTTTTAATAGTAACCATTTTTTACTAGCAGCTTAGTTTTCCTCCCCTGACAAATATATATCATTTCAAGTACATACCTGTAAAGAGAAAAACAAAAATCAGGGGAACCACAGGGACAAAGACCATCTAGAGTGCTTGGCAGCAGCTGTCTTGTATGTCACTTTTAAAGTTACCTAATGATACAGTAGCACATTTTGACAGATCAGATTTACTGACCATCTTGTGTATTTCTCATTCTGACCCCAGAGCCAGTCTTTCCATGGGAAAAAACATTTTCTTCTTTGCCCGTGTTTAATTTCCATGTACAGCTGGGTAGTCATTTAACAATTCCTGGCACGACAATATATATTTAGTTAATTTTATTTATTTTTCACAGATTATTTCTAGGTGTCCCTTCCAAACAAAATACATAAAAATCTTGTGAAATAAGCATGTTCTCACAATGTAAGCCATTTAAAATCAAATGTCAGGGTTATAAGCCATGTCATGAATCTTAGCTGGTATTCTCCTGCAGCCCTTTTCTGCATGACATCTCAAGTAAAAAGTCCATACTCTCGTACTGAAAGAACATGAAAAAAGAATCATGTCATATTCCAAGATAATCAAATCTCTCTAGGTTAATGCTGAGAGAAGATGAATTAATGTTACACTATTTTGGAGCAGTTCATTTCCTAGAAAATATAAATATTAAGTTATTCATACATATAATTTATTTTATACTTCTTAAGTCAGGAAGGTGTATTAATCATTTATGCTTGATGAGCACTCTCAAGATTTATAAAGTAAAAATCTAGACCTCAGTGCTTATAGATCTTGAAAATCTCCTGTGCTTAAGTGTTTAACATTAAATGTATTTTGGCCACACAAACTACAGCCAACTGCTGTATCTGACAAGGCTTTTTGGTGCCTCAGCAGAGCTGATAATGATATAATTATCAGTTTACATAATTCATCATAGTAATAAAAATGGAGCCAAATGAACAAAATTACACTAATAGGAAGAGGAAATAGTATCAAATCTAATCCAGCAGCTCAGCAAATTTGGGAAAAACCTGCTGCTGTTGCACATCTCACCACCACTGCTGAGGTAAAAATAAATAAATAAACAAAACCTAGGAACACTGATTTAATTGCTTTTATTTTTGCCATTACCTCTGTGGCTAACAAATATTGCAACCTTTCAAGAAAACAAAGTTAAAATTATGTTTTAAATATATCATTCCTCAAAAAGCAAGAAAAAGACAATACTTAGGTGGTAGGAATAAATATTTGTCTGAGTTGATTATAAAAGCGTAAATGAGTCCACACAGAGAGAAGAAAATAAATGACTTCAAAATTTGAGCTTCACCTTTATATTCCATCATTATTCCCCTCTCTACTGGCTACATGTCAGGTCCTAGATAGTTTTAGGAATTCTAACCAGGTCTGGCTGGAAAAGCTGAGATTACAGACTAGAAAGGATGAAAATGACTGTGAGACAGCTGGATCTTAAGAGTGAGACCAAGAATGCCTATGATCCTGTACAAAGTATAGAGGCAGTCGGACCCTGTAAAAAGCCATCACAAATCTAGGTGCAGAGCAAGGATTCACTTAAAATTAGCTATCAAAAAGAATGAAATAGAAGGCACTTTTTCAGAGATCAGACACGTGCTGGGGAGCCGCAGGCAGTGTTTCTGTCGTACTGAACAACGCGTTGTCTCTGGCGGTAGGTGTGTATATCTATTCTGTTAAAGAATTGAGCACGGCTCATTTCCTTTTTTTTAAGACTGACAGAGATGGTGCCAGGTTTTTTGGAAAGGTGCTAGTAAGAGATTGGGGTCTATTGTTCTTATCCTGAGATTGAAATAATTAAATTTAGTATCTGCTCCACTCATAAGAATGGGCTAGGTTGTGGGGGCATTCCCCACCCCTTCATTGACATGACTGGTCTCCTACTTTGGCTTTAGGAAAAACCCTCACTGCTCACCCCCGTGGGAATTCCGGTAGCCTTACATCTCTCTCCATTCATGAGTTTATTCTCAATTTGGAATATTTACACAGCTCAAAGAAAGGGCAAAAGTTAGTCATATGAGTTTAATTCACTGGAGTTCATTTTATGAGAAAAGGTCAACTACAAAGATAGCATCATTATTTATATGGAAAAAACTATGGCACGTAACATTCTGCATACATCTCTCATCAGCCAAACGCTATCTTGAAGTCACTATTGCCACTCACGCATTCGCTGCTGCTGCTTGCAGAAAACACATTGCCCACATTCTCTGCAGGCCAGACTCAATTTTTTCCCTAAAATCGTGGGTTTATCTTCACAGATTAGCTTCTCTCTCTCCTGGTCTTTTTTTACTGTCAGGTGATATCAGTTGGGACTCCTAGGTTTACAGGCCCCAGTGCGAGGCTGAAGAGATGGGTTCTCCGCCTCGAGCCCCAGCCTCCCCCCGACCAGGGACTGCTTCGCGTTGTCTGTATCACTTAGGCAGCTGAAGGAAGAAATCTCTCCTCTCTGCCCATGCAACTAACAACAGAATCCAGAAAATACTTAGTCCCACTAGTTACTTTTACAAGCTAAATGAGACTTTGTGTATTGTGAAATATGCATTTTCTCTCTCTCTCTCTTTTTCTTTTCTTTTTCTTCCCCCCATTTTTTCCCCTCAGTCCTTTTTGGTATATATTATATCCCTCTTGTCCTCATCTTCTTTCAGAGCTCTGTATTTTTGTGCCATGGCTTTGCATATGTTATGAGCTGAGAACCACTGCCATGAAATATATGAAGACCAATGAAAAAAACTTCTTGGAACAGAGGGAAGAACACATATCACACCTCTTGATTGGGACTCTTGATAAGAGTCCAAATCTGATTATGCTGAGGTGAGTAGAGCATTTCTAAGGAAGAAATGTTTGAAAGCACAGGCTGCTATGCTTTTGCTGCTGCAGCACTAGTGTTATATCCCCAAAGTATCACGTATTCATGTATTACTGGTAAGTCCAGCAGGGAGTTTGTACATTCTTTCTATTTTTCTATTTCAGTCCATCAGTTCACTTTTTTTTTATTATTATTATTTTTTTTTCACACAGGAGAAGGTGAACCATGATCAAATGTGTGTTGGTGACTTCTCTGGTAATGCAGCAAACGCGACTGGTAGAAGAGCCAGCTGTTCTGATGCTGGGCCAGTAACAGTGCCCAGCAGAAGGCGACTCATAAAAGCACTTTTCTCTGAGTTTTTCTCAGCCTTCTGGTCAAGCAGTAAGGCTGTAGGAACAGTCTTTTAGGTAAAATCACTTCCTCAGTTAAGCAATCCTCAAGGTGGTTGGCCCAACATCCTGACCTAAACAAATTAAAAGTAATCATATAGAGATGAGCTTGAAGCAGCTGAAAAAAGAACAAATTTCACTTACTGCTGATGGGGCTGATTGAAACAAAACAAACAAAAACTCCTTAAAAGTATCTAACTACTATAGCATGATTTTCAGCAAGTGATCACATTATGTTGATTAATAACTGCAGGAAATGAGTACCTCAATTCAGGTTTTATGCAGACCAGCAAGAGGGTACAAGGAAGTCTGTGTTGCATATTGCTACTATACCTTTCAAGTTTTTATGGCCCTCAAGAGAAATGAGGCATTCATAATGTGGGGGAAAATAAAAATCATAGAGGGCATCATAAATCTAAAGGACTAAGTTGTGGAAATCACATCTTTAAACTGACACAGCCATGATTAACTGGCAATGGCTTTTACAGTTAGAAAAGTTTTTGGTTAGAGTTATTTGCCCAGAGAAAGTTTCTGGTTTAAAAAAAGAAAAAAAAAAAGAAAAAAAAGAAAAGAAAAAAAAAAAGAAAAGAAAAAGGAGCAAGTATTTAATCAAATCCGTGTTTGGGGGCTGGTGGGATGGAATATGTTAAACCACAAGCCTTTCACCTCAAGAAGCTTGGGTTTGAATCTGTTTTGATCACAGAGACTAAAATTTCCAGTGAATGTTGACTCATATTTCTTATAAAACCACCCACAGGATTCAGTAGTCTCTGTTCAGCAGAGCAGTGGAATAAATTGCTGTTCATGACAGAGCTGTACTGTCTCATCTGTCCTTGCAAGTTTAGACAATTCTCATATAGATAATATAATGATTCTCAGTTTCCTATATTAGAATACCAATTTGCAATCAAAATTAAAAGGGATGCCTGTATATGTAAAGAAAATAAAGATAATTAATTGTTGATATCAAAGTGTTTATAGAGGTCTGAATCATAATTGACTTACATGCTGTGGAATCACTTGTACTTACTCAGGATGTAGAAATAACGCTACAAATCAAAATAATAGCATCCTTCATCCATTTTTCATTTGCTTTCCCCACAGGAGACTGTACAAGGTGAAAAGTGAGCACAACATTGCCTTAGAAATGTAATCTTCCACCAAGGAATAGCTATACTACTGCAGAGTGGACAAAGATCTAGGTCTAGAAAAACAAATCTCCTCAGTTTGCCCAAGATGCTTATGTCTATGCAGGTACATTGAAGAGCCCAAGGACATTCCTGGGCATGGAACATGATTCTATGAGTTGTAAAACTGCTAAAATGATCCCTTGCACAATTTATCCTGCATTTGCTCCCATTTTGCAGGCACAGCTCAGAAGTTATCATGGACCACGAACCACATCCTTACTGTAGTTTTGTTTCTTTCTTTGCATTCATACTTGCAAGAATTGACTATATGTGAATATAGAGCCACAAAGTGGCCAATATAAAGAAACAGTTTACACCATATAACACTGTGAAAAACCCACATTACACTGAATGTAGCAGCATTATATGAATTTACAGATGATAAAATTAGGATGAAACTGCCAACATTTTCAGTATTAGCCATCGTGTCTATAGTACCATAGCAGCCAAAAACAAAAGCAGTCGTTCAGAGACTGTTATGCTACACTAAAGCACAATGTGCCTTGGCCATGGAAATTCCACTTACAAAGAAATAAGTAAGACCTATTCCTAGTATAGCTCATTCACACATGCCATCAGATCTTTCATTCCTCTAAGAAAAAGTTTGATTAAAGTAAATGGACTTGAGGCTTACGAATGTAAAAAAATCTCCATAGAAAGCAAGCCAGTGCCTGTCACAGTTTATTGATGAAAAAGCTCATTTTGAATAAATTTATGGAAACTGTTCAAGCCTATTAATCTAGGAGATCATTCCTTAAAGTAACTAAGACCCCAGTAATTTTCTTAATAACATAGGAAAGGAAGACTCTGGGAAGGAAAGGCCAGCAGTCCAACCTGAACCCTCTTTAAAGATGTAGCCAGAAATATGACTACCGAGTATTTTAAACCTACACTGCCAATTTCTCAGATGAAAGGGAATTATGAGAGGAAATTGTATACACATAAAACTCCTTAGCTTTTTAAAGCATCCTTCTCTGCATACTCTTTTAGCCACACATTCTTGCTCTCATGTATAAGTAAATGGTTTGCATATATGCTTTTCATATTGCAAGATTATAATTACAATACTTTTTCATTGTTCATGACCGCACATTTTTGCATTTTAATTGAAATATCTTCAGTTTTTCATTTTAATGCTAATATTCAATGTTTTTCTAAAGACTAACTGTGTGAGTGAAAGATTGAGTGACAAGAAAAGAACTTCAACGGATTAGAAATTCAGATCACATAGCTATGCTAATAGCTACACAAAATAGTTGAACAGAAGTAATACAGCTATGCAGAAGTAATTGAAGAACACAAACAGCAAAATGGTCCCACCCTCTTTGATTCCTCTCTCTTGGTAACTTAGAGACTGCTCAAGACTAAAAAAAAACAACAACAAAATCCTAGTCAAAAAGATAACCTAGCCCATCCCTCTTATAAAGCGGTGCCAAGTGCCATAGCTCAGGTTCAGCGAGTTATTAGCAGCCACCCAAGGACTTTTGTCATCACGGCATCAAGTGAGACAAATGCTACTGGTACTGGCAAAGATACTGCTGAAAAAGAGATGCTGCAGGTCCAAAGCACTCAGCGTCTGAAGCAACTTAAGGGCAATACTGAAAGATAGGGCAGTAAGGGAAACTACTTCCTTCACAAGCAATAGCCATGAAACAGGATGCTTTCTAAGAGGGGGGGAAAAATGTTACAAGTAGGAGCAGCTCAGCAATCACAGATCAGATTTCAGCTTTTTGATATTTCCATCCTCCCGATTAGCATGGCAAGCATGAAATCTAAGTTTGCAGAAGAAAGTAAAGAGGCAAGTAGTGGAATAACACAATTTCACACAGATGGAATATTGCATCAAGAGCAACATGTCAGCTAAGTGGCAACACACCCAGATGAGAGCATGAGCGACCTCTTGCAATTCCCCATGGTAGGAATTTATAAGTCTGTAGCACAAAATGGCATTGCCAAAAAGACAGTAAATCAGACCTACTAAAAGCAATTAAAATAAGGTATTTGCTAAAAAACCAGTATTTGTAACACTGTACTTGTCAAGTCTGTTGTAAAAAGTGCTATCTCGATCCTTAGTCCTTGAGCTAATAAAGCTGTTTTTGTTTACATGCACATATGTGAATACGTACAGATACTTATATATTTATATTTAAATATATATTTAAACTAATTGGGAGTCTTTTTCTCCTCTCATCCTCACACTTTCTCATACTGAATTAACCTTTGTAGATGACTATGACAAGAAACATCCCCAAATCCCAAGCCGTTTATCTAGAAAGAATGAGGACGCATGACTTTTTTAACCAGTCACAAACTATCGTTTCTTTAGCAGCTCACATGGGAACAATAATATGATCAGAGTTGAAAATCAACACGAAAATTATCAGACATCTTTCTGTTTCTGGACTGTTTTACCTCTACAGACTCCATCAAAATATGTAAGTAAAATATAAGAAAGAGGATCCAAAGGTTTGTTAACTAAGTAAGCAATTCTTCATTCTACCTGAGAATCTGTAAGAAATCTGCTACTGCACTAAATACTTCAGCCTGCTACATGCAAGAACAGTGGGACATTGCCCAAAACATGCTATAGACTGATCTCCAGTTGAGTAGTGATCCATACAGCTACAGGACAGCAGGTTGAATAACTTTTTTTTTTTTTTTTTCTCTCTCATTTTCCCCAAACAATGGAACGCTTTCTCTTTAAAAGTTACAAATCAGAATGGCTTTGCTGATGATAAGCTCTGGCTTTCGTTGAACAGACCTTAAGCCAGGAGTTCCTGTATTTTTTTCCAGACACGATCTCTCGAGACTCGCTTCGGCAGCAGTCACTGTTCCTGCTGCTAGTGTTATTCCCACAGCTTCAGTATTTTGCAGAATGCCAGTTTTCTGAAACTGGATGAAATCCAGTAGTTGATGTTTTGCACTAGGCCTTGCTACAATCAGTGCTGCTACTAATAGGGTCTTATGCCCAGTTCAGACACTTCAATTTCCTTTTGTTGAATTGCACTTCTCTCCCACTAACTTTCCCTCTAACTTGAACATTTGCCACATTTAAGAAAATCATCCTGAGGGAGCTATTGTATGGATTAACAGAAAGCACCAATTTAAAATTGACTAAGTATTTTTTTTTTTCCATACATTTTTCCTCTTTTTTTCACCTGATTTCATTCTAGGCTTTTTCAAGCATGGAGCCCTAAAGTAAGTCTTGTTACATTCTTTAAGATTTCTTTTCTTTAGTCATTAGAGCACTTTCATTGTGCTGATAGCTGGAGCATCGCGAATATGTGCGCCTCAGCTACCATTGGCTTCGTTCTCTTATGCAGTCTTATTTAAGCATCCTCCCGGTATTACAGGTGGACAGATTCCTCTTGCAGGGGGCCCTAGCTTTGTGTCCTGTGTAAAATTATCTGCTGCAACTTGCACTGCACTGTTATTTGAAAAAGGAAGCTGGCCAAGTGTGAATACACTTTAATGAATACAGCACGTGCTCTTCTCAACAGCCACAGTCTCTCTTCTGCGAAGATGTTCTGCTCCTCTTCCTGTCACAAAAGCAGTGTGTGAATTTGAACACAGCCCTGTTCTGTTGCAATAATTTACATTGCTGGCAATTAATGTTTAGATTATAACTAAATCTCTTGTATCCCACATTAACCTGCTCAGCAGGTGAATACAGTATGAATACACTTTCCTATTGGAAACTTGACAATTGATGCATATTGAGAGATTTTAATATGCAGTGACTTGAAAAAGGAGTAATAGTTAGGCCAAAGCTAGCACAAATCTTGTGCCTCTGTGGGTTCTGATTTTATTGAGAGTCTGAGATTTCACCACTGATTTAATTCTTGGCTTTGCACATTTGGAAGTCACAGCATGTTCCAGCTCAAAGCTCCCCAAAATAAGGAATCTCTCTTGCATTTTAGAATTCAGACTCTGGCCTGTATATACTAATCAAAAGCAATATCAATCTTTTCAGGTAGCAAGGATATGTTTTTTCCTCTATCTCATATTTATATTTGTGTAAAATACTTACCAGCAAATTATTCAAAATAATAGTATTATTTTCACTTCCAACCCAAAGTCTGCAATAATAAAATAATACATTTTACAAAGCAAAAGCTGAAAGTTTAAAAAGGTACAAGTTAATAACCACTCATATATGATTCAAAAATAAAATGCACTCATAGGCAATGAAAAAATAGTACAACCACTGAATTAATAAGCAGTTCCACAAATGTCTGCATATTTTATGAGTTGCAGATGTGCATTTATACTTAAAACATACCTACATTAAGTATGACATGGTTCTTCATATATTTGCTGTGTTTTCATGACAAAACCAGTTCTATGGAAAAAAACAAGACAAACGACTTATTCTTTAAAATCAGTTATAAAATGCAACTTGTGACATCCTGATACATTTTATATGATGCTGAGCATGCTAAATACTGTTTTGTTTCCGGTATTTGTATTTTGAACCAGTGGTGAAACCCATTCAGATAAACACTGCATGGAAAGCTGTTTTTTTCTGTTCACTTAGGTGTTTTTGAAAAAAGATCATTGCAGAACAGTTTTACTTATAACCTTTAGATGTTGTTGAGACCAGTGAAAGTCAAGAAATAGTATCAGACTCAGTTTACTTCTTAGAAGAATATTTTAACTTGGAACAAAGTTCTCACAATAGTGCCCAAATGCACAGTACTTGTTGAACAAATTCAGATTTATTGAAAGTAAACATTTACATTGGCTACAATGTTATAACTGTTACAAAGCTGGATAAAAGGGGCTTAAATAGCAATAGAAAGCAAGTGCAGTAAAAAGTGAATAGAGAAAATATTTGGCCTTAGTGATCTTTTGGCAGTATTTACATTATGTACATGTTGTTAAATATTTGTAATAACTCTAAGGCACCATAGGCTCAATAACAGGCTGCAGTACTATTTTGTGCACAAAATTTAATAAATTTATTTGGAGAAAAAAAGGCTGTAGAATTAAAAGAAACATAGGCATATTCTTATGTTTACATAAAGGAGTGGCTGCTTTTTAAAATTCAAAGATATAGTATATATTGGGTAAATTTAAAAATTATTTTTATAATGTTAAATTATTTTGAAAGTCTATATATAAGGTCTATTTTTACTGACTTGCTGGTAAATGTTTAATGTAATCTATTCTTCAACAGCTTTTTCACACACTAGATATGTTCATCTAAAATCTACTTGAATTTTTTTCCCCTACAAAAATCTTATACCTAATGTATCATACTGCATACAAAACCCCAATGCAAAGTGTAATGGATAGTTTACACTGCAGCTGTCCGTTGGCAGACTAACATTTAGTAGGAAGAAAACAATCAAAATACTAAGTTTGTCACGCTAAACAACAGCTCAACGTATTTTATTCCATTTGGTGTTCTCAGCAGCTGTCGCTTCAGCTAGTGAGCACAGGTAAAGGACTTCCATCCAGGTTAGAAAAAGGAGCTCGATGCTTTCAAATCTAAAGTTTCCAAACCAAATCCTGAAATTCAACCCACCAAAAAGCCTTCTTCCATAAAAACTCCACTTTTTTTTTTTTTTTTCCTAATTTATCCCCTTCCAAAGCACAAGTTTCCCTGCACTCAAGCACTACAAGGAATAAATTTGATCATTATTACTGTCCTGACAGACTGGACTCAAGATACTTTTTGGATGATTTTTAGTCTTGCACGTATTTTAACTGCTCCTCAAACAAAAAACCCTTATATAATTTAGTCAGCAGGCTTGTCTTTCACCTTGAGGTAGTGTTTGTAACGAAGAAATTCAGCAGGACGTCGGATCGGCACCTCCATCGAGCACGTAAAGCGCGGCGGGACCCTAACTGCCCGAGGAGCGGACGCGAAGGCCGACGGGCGCTGGCGGCGCATGGCCGGAGGCGGCTCCGCGAGCCCGCGCCGGCGCCGGCGCCTTTGCCGCTGTTTCTCTCAGTCGCCTTCCCCAACAAGGTTGCTGCTCGCTCTGCAGCAGTCGGCAAAGAAAAGCTCAGTCCTGCTAAATTCCACCTTGGCGTATGGATCTAGAGACGCACGGATGCCCACATCTAGCGAGATCCCATTTGCAATGGGCTTCAGAAGCTATTAAAAAACTTACCATAGGAGTGAGAAATGACTCGTATAAAAAACGACACTTAATTTGTTCCAGGGCCTAACCCTCAGCACCGTCAATTGGTGTTCAGCATAATGCAGGATCAGACACAAAATCCATATGTTTTGAAAATGCTAAGATTACAGAGTGCTTTTACTTCTGTATGGTTAGCTCCCTGTCAGTCATGCAAAGGGTTCTTTTTATTTGACTTACATTTTCTAGAGCCAAGAAGAAATCCATTTAAACTAATACAATGCTTAAGCAATTGGATACTGTTCCCATGTTTGTTTAGGGTTTTTTAGATTTTCCTTTTATATCATGAATCTCTTCATTCAGTTTTCCTTTTCAGGAACTTTGTACTCATCAGTGTTGGAAGTACAATAATTATTTCTGTAGTAAGAAGTGGTTTATGAACATAACACATTTGATCTAAGCACAAAGACTTCATTTGAAAATGGTCATAGATTTGCATTAACAAAAGCATAATCTTAGCATTATTCATCAGATTCATTTTTAGTACTGACAGCTATAATAGTAAAATTACACAGCATCAATAACAGTTTTTCAAGGGCTTTAGAGAAAAATACAAGCATAAACAAATCCAGTGTCATCGGCTAATTCTGGTAAAACACTAAGCAGAATATTATACAAATTGGCCATTTATGTTAAGTAATACGGAGCTAAAGACTCAGGTGATCAATACAGTGTAGCGCTGCTGAAGAAAATAGAGCTATACTGATTCATATCATATAAGAAGATAACCCATATTGCTTAACCCCTTGAATGCTAAACATTTGTCTGATTTTCAAGAAAGGTTTATTTTTTTTAATTCCTTTCTCAATGTTTAAAATACTCGCAGAAGTACATATATGGCAATTTATAATTAGGGTGCAACAGTAAGGTTTTAAAATAATTTTTCCATTAAACTGTTTATATCTGTGGGTTTGTAATTTGATGTAGTATGCAGGAAGAAGTTAGAAAGTTTTCCCAGGAGTGCTCCAGGTTGCTCCATGTTGGACATGGTTACAGCTAGATAGAGGTGGCCTCACAGAGATTTCTACCAAGGAAGGTGATAGAGCCCAGGGCTCTGTTTTCTCTCTGTCATTAAAAGCTGTCTGTGAAAAGCCTGCATCTTTACAGAGGGAGTGTCAAAGATTGCTCTTACATAGAGGAACAGTAGAAAGGGGAAACGCTTTACAAATAACACAGGGTCTTTGTTCAGATGACCCTCGCTTATATTTTTCATCCGCTGGAATCCCTGTGAATGTAAGCATTTGGAAGAATTTGACATTATGCAATGCTCATCCTTAGATAAAACTTCTAGGGAGAAATCCTTCAAAGAAAACCTTCTCCTCAGGCTTTTTCACTCCAGCTCTTCATGATCAAGTATTTGCTTCAGTTCTGAAGTTTGCTATAGAAGAGCTATTCATTTCTGAGTTACAAAACCTCAAAGGACTTCCTCCTTCCCTTCACCCTTCTATAACAATGAGAACAAACACTTTGTTAAAGGAACAGTCTGAAGAATCATTTTCACCTGCAGATAATGTAACACTTAGAAGTTGTTTGCAGTTAATATTTCAGCTAAAAAAAGAGAAGTGACTTAGTTACTGTGTAGCAAGTGAATTTCAGTTTAAATCAATTGCTGTTGGTAAAAGTAGAAGGATTTCTGTGGGATGCAATCCCATACGGTCCGGGATTCCCTCAACTCCCATGGATTTATGAGCTCTCAGATGATGCATCACTGTATGGATTTTGGCACCTGTAGATCATGACTGCAGTAGCTTGGAACAAATATTTATCCTCAGGAGGAAATTAACTTAGCTTCCTATACAATTAGGTGCATGGTAGAGGTAAAGAAAATAAAGATGGTAGGAAGAGTAGCATACTTTCATGGAGAGATCGACTCTGCAACGAGCTCATTGCTCTTCAGCTCCACTAATAACAGGGTTTTTTTAAGAAGGCCTAGCCTCTCAGGACCTTGCATGGTCAGGTCCTTATATTTTTTTAAAGCTGATCTTTATGCATAGGAGATTTTTTTTAAAAACAATACCTCTATAGGTAAGTAGGATTTCAATCAGGACAATCTGCTTCTTAAACCAGGTAATCTGAGAAAGAAAACCCCACAAATTAAGACTAATAATCCCAGAGCATGTGTTTTCCTTAAGGCCTGCATGCTCCCTTGTGTGACTGCACAACGCTAAGAGCAAATAAAGCAAAAACCTTCACATTTCCTTCAGTCACAGTGTTGGCACAGTCCCATGGATGTGGGCACAGCAGGGAAAGTAGGAAACACACCTGCGACTCCCTAGGGATCCTGCCCTCCTCTCCCAAAGAGAGGGAGCTTTACAGGAGGACTTCTACAGGGAAAGATACAGAGGGAATAAACAGAGCTCCTTACACCCCAATGCCAGGAGACATAAGCTGCTTCCAGAGTCACGCTCTACCCCTCCAGCATCACCTTGTAAACTGATGCTCTTTGTGCCCCACCTTCACCCGTGGCTCCCCAGGGCTCTGTGCCTCAACAGTGGGCTGCCTTCGCCCCACACTGTGGCTTTGTCCTCCCAATCCTGTCCCCTTCCATCCATAACTTTCACATACCTGGATGAGACCTAGGCTGTTAATGCAGCCTGTCAGTACTTTGGCATCCTTCATCCCTTTTATTTTTCCCTACTAATAAACCACTTGACACTGCAGAACTGCCCTTCTTCCTCAAAGGTTTTGCGTTGTCTCAGTGTTTTGCAACATCTGTGCTCATCACCTTATGCTTTTTACTCTTTGCCACCATCCTTCTCTGCTATGCTTCAGTCAGTCCCCTCAGAACTAGTCCCTTGAGTGGGCACCTTACAACAGCAAGGTCCCCATACACACTGCAGAGCTCTGCTTTCCTCCACACTTTCCCTTCCTCCCACTGAGCTATTTAAAACAATCTTCTGAGCAGTCTTAAAAGATGGCAAAGATATATTTTCTTCTTGTACTTTTGGTGACTCCATACATGGCCAGTACCATGACACCACTATGCAAACCAAGGCTGACTCACTATCACAGCTATATTCCAGGTTTCTTCCTTGAAAGGCTTCAGTTGCGATCCTGCTGCTTGGGACAGATGACTGCTAACCTGGCTTCTCTCATGGTCATCTTTCTTTCCTCCTAAATTTTGAGGAGGCCACTCAGAGTGGTGGACAATCATCCCAATAAGTCCCTGTAGGATATCTTTGTGGACTTGCTTCCTAATTTTTTTTCCTATGTTCTGTAAGACATTCTGATTCAGCCACTTGCAGCAGGACAAACTATGGAGGGATTGTAATTCCAAGTTTGAAGCTCTGCTTCTGAATTATGCTAATTTCGTGCAGTAGCACAATCTAGTGCAGTCCTAATATAGAAATATATATATTAATTTCAGGAATCCTCTTTGTTTCAAGAAGTTAACCTGTATCCCAACACAAAAGAGAACAATTAGAGAAGTGGTTCCCAAACCAGGGGGTCCACAAAATGGAGGTGAAAGTCAGAAGAAATTCAAGAGCAAAAGGAGGATTTGCAAACAGAATCAGGTTTACAGGTCCAGACATGAAACCGGAATTGATCAATAAATAAGCCTCAGATGCTAAAAAAAAAAATCTCCCAAGTATATGCTTCTACTCCCAATAACACTATTTTACTTGCACCGCATTTCAATTACAACAGGGAATAAGGAGAGTCTAGCTTGGACTAAAAAGAAGGAATCACCACCACTAGTAAGTACAAAAATTATTTCTCTAACGCAGTTCTTTCTAAAAGAAAGAAATGCTAATTTTCTTAGCTATCTTCAAGATCTCTATTATGAAAATAGCATAACGTAGAATTGAGGGTATGAACTCAACTGCTCAATTTTTACCTTTTGAGAGAGCTTGCACAGTGTACAGATGGGCAAGCTGAACTGCTCTCCTTATTTAAGGTGAGATCCTGCAAGGTGGCAAATGTGAGAGCCAAAGGTGCTCAGCTGGGCACAGGATACACTTTATGAGTCAGGGACTGGGCCCCTTCATGTGTTACCATCCTGCTCACTTGGTGGTAACAGAGATTTGAATTAGTTCAATTTGCCTTAGGAACAAATTAATAAAAATATTTCAGCAAGCGGAAATCAGTAAAATTTTACATTTGTTTGTATTTTCTAATGTACTATCAATCAACCCAAACATAAAAATGCTCTATTCTGGTAGTACTTAAATATGTAGCTAATTTAAACCATAAGAATAGTCTTACTAAAGTTAAGGCAGAAACATTAAAGAACCTTGTTAATGGAAATTGCAAAATTAATATGTACAAAACAAATCTATAAAAAGGATTTAGCTTCTTGATTTCTAGTTTTTTGCTGAGCTTGTATAATTAAAAAAATGTAACTGAACTATTTAATGAATAAATACTTTTTTCCAGAGAGGATAAAGATGACCAAAAATACACCATCAGTATTATTCTTTTCCATTTGGTTTCACTGATTAAGTCAAAAATGTATTATTGTTTTAATGTTTGACTCTAAATCCTAGCTGTATCTGTGTAAAATAAAATGAATCAAAGATAAGTGCAGGTAACCAATCTCTTTAATTTACATGTTCCAGACAATTTTTTATTGTGTTTAAATATGAGAATATTTTACTTATTGCAAAGTATCCTGCACAACACAGGTTCTCCGCTATAAAATCTTCTCTGCTGATTATAATTCAGTCATTCTAAATTTAAAATACCAGTATACAGTACTAAAACCTCCAATTGAAGAGTTTAATATAAAAATATCAGCACAAAACTCCTTTTTAAAGTCTGTTTATTGTGAGCAACCCAAATGCCTGTTTAATTATTATTAGTTGTCGTATATTAGTAGACTTTGCACCCCTACAGTTGCTAATTCATACCATCTTAGGTATTTTGATGAGATAAGAAATACTAAGTAAGAAAACAGTAAGTATTCAAAGGGTTAATTTGCTTAGAATAATAATAATAAATTATTTTTTTTGCATCTTCTTCAGTTCAAAATCCAGCTTTGAGACTGAGGAAGGCTTCCAAATCACATCAATTAAATAAGAGTGGTCCTTTTAACCAGTAGCAGTTTGATTGCCAATGACTCGAAGAATCTCTTTATGAATGCTTGGTTCCTGCGTATTTATACTTGTATCACCCACTTGACCATCTTCATAACTAAAAAAAAAAAAAAAAGTACAGAAAATGAAATTTAATTAGTTTTTTATTAATCTTCCAAAAAAAAAAAAAAAAAAAACCCACAACACTACCTCTGTTTCACTCGATAGTCAGGAGTGTTTATTCCACACATTAACGTGTTTCCTGTTAAAACGCTCTGCTGCGCTCCGCCGCTCTAGGCAGATCCCACGCTGCCGGGAGCGAAGGGCGGCAGCAATTCCCCCCTTATCAAAAAGCCGGAGGCTGAAGCACCCGCTCAGAGAGAAGGGAGCTGTGCTGGCGGCAGGCTGCCTCCTCGCAACTGCAAGGACAGGCACAAACTAGGAACCAAAGGATTCTTTAAAGAGTTAGGAAGAAACTTCTTTTACCTACTTCATTTAGAATTGTCCAGAGGGAAAACCGTGGGGGAAAAAAGGCCTAGGAAAGACCTAGTAAGAGAAGCGTCGTACTTACACAAAGAAAAATCTTGTACACACGTGATCAGTGTTGGGAACTACCCATATCTCTCCATGTTTGTGCAGATCGGATGAGGTTATCACTATTAGGGAAAAAATAAATTTCAGAGCAATGAAAACGTGCCTGGAAAATGTCATTAAAAAATAACTGCTCTTCTATACACTTCAAATAGCCTTTGGGAAATGTCCAGTTTTCCAGTGCATGTCTGTGGCATGGTGTAAAAGCTCAGAGTTGGCTGCTGGTACAAACTGGGAGATGATCCTCCCCCCCCCCCCCCCAAAAAAAAAAAAAAAAAAAGGAAAGAAAAACAATGTATTTTCCAGAAAAAAAAAAGAAAACAGATGTTTGATGTATGGGAGCCAGTTGTTCACTGAAATGATTTTAAACACAAGTCTGCTTTTATGGTCTTTTGGCACTTCACTTAAATGGAGTTTTTTTGAAGGCCCCAAACCTGCTCTGGAGACTACTAAACGAGAAAAATGAAAATGTGTGTTTATTAAAAACTGATTTTAAATGAACAAAGGGCTGTTAAACAGGACCTGTTTCAATTAATCAGCCTTTGGCACAGAGCTTTCTGTGTTTGATGACAACTGAGCAAAAAATGGTATGTGAAATAAAAAAGCCTGAAACTGAGATACCAGGGATTTGGGGTTTGAAAACTAACAAATATTTCTAAAAAACAGGAAGCATAGTTACGAATCAAGGGGATTAGGAAGCTCACAAACAATTCTCCTACTTTTTAGAAAATAGCTATGTATTTGATCATAGGGTGTTTAGAAGTAGAATAAGAGCAACACATGAAAGAATTATTTTTTTGCCAGGTAGAAGCTTTTCTATGAGTCTATATTTGAAAAGATTTCTATAAATGCACCTAAACACCAGCATGAATATATGTGTATTCAATTTTTACATCAGGTCTTCTATTAACTGTTATCTTTGACTCTACACTTTCTTTCTTTCTTTCTTTTTTTTTTTAAAAAAAACAGCTATCAAACATTTATTTGCTGTAATTTACACTGGTTACAAATCTATTTCATTCATCCTCCCTAAACACCTTCTTGCACAGAAAAGTGAAGTGATTATGTACTGAGGTAAAATGTATTTTACTGAATATTTGAAATTCACTCTTACAAAAATCATAAATTCATTAATAAATGTACACAAGATATAGATGAAAAATCTTGCATCTATATGCAAGATCTATCTGCTATCACCTATCTACACTTTGGAAAGATGCAAGTTATAGTTAGAAACGTTTTTAGAAACTTGGCACGAAAGCCAAGAAAATTCTAGTAAATCCTAGATCCATTTAATATCTTTTCTAAAACCTTTAGAATGGAAGTTATGCATTTTTCTGCCAAGATCAAACTAGTTTCACATTGACTGGCATTTTTTGAGTCATATTAAATTATTTTCTTTAAAAAACATTGAAAAATATATTTTTAAAAGTATATAACTTAAATTTTGCATTTTTAAATAACAGCATCCAGTCTTACTAATTTTTACTTTTAAAATTAACAAATGCTCAAAACATAAGGCAAATAGTTTAAATGTAGGTATGTATGCATGTATACGTATCTTTTGGCCAGCGAGAGGAATTATGTACATACATAAATACATATACATACATATATATACACACACACACACACACACACACACCTCTTTGGCCAGTGAGTCTACTTATCAGACACATCAAAATTTCATAGTGGCTCTTAATCAAATTTCATAATCCTTTACTTTGTTCTCAACACCTGCTAACTTTTCATTATATATTAAAAGAATGGTCAAGTCTTTCAAGAATGACCATACTCATACATACTGGACTTTAACTTCACAGAATTTCTGAAGCAGTCATGGAGAACACACTGGTTAGCAGATGACCAGTATATTTGTCCAAGCAGTGAAAAGTTATTTGGAAATTCAAAAGGAAAGCTGTTATTTCTGACTTTTAGATATTTAATGCATTTGTTACAGGTTTCAAATAAAGACCATGACTTGTGTTATATTGATAACATAGGAATAAGATCACATTTGAAGGACGGAGCAGATGATCAGTCACGATACGTATATGATTATTTCATGAAAATTCAGCATGTGTTATATGTTTTGTTGGAGCAGGGATATGTTCTGCACCGAAATATAGAGGATAGTTACCTTAGTTACTTAGCAAGTAACTAAGCACTCTCTTATTTTAAAAAAAACAGTACTAGAATTAAAGTTTGCACTGATTTGCATCCAGTAACACTATGCACATGATTTAAAAAGTTCTTCAGCAGTTTTCAGCTTACCTTCACATAAGGCTATGCATTTTAAGTTACGGCTTTGCAAAAATTGTGACTGTTGTCCTTTCTTCTGTGACTGAGATGTAAAAAAAATGAGAAAAATTAATTAGTAGAGTAAGAAAAACTGAGTAAAAAAGTAATAAAAGGGAGAACTGCTATTTTCAATGTCTTATTAATAAATAAATAAGGAAGGTATCTTCCTAAAAATTTGATTACTTGTTTGGAATATCATAAAGGGAGTCAAATCCCTCCTATCCAGAAGGAAAAGTTCCAAATTATTAGAGACTAAAAATATTTTTTAGAAAGATTACAATACTACTAATCAACAAATTGAAAGCAGAAAAAAAACTAGATGAATTTGATCGCTGATATCAAATGCTATCACCGTTTGATATTTTACTGGCTTTCTTATTACTACAGGCTTCTGCAAAGCTAGATTTCTCTGTACTTCTTACATTTTATATTTGACTATGGAGACAGATGCAAGATTTCTTTCTCAAAATTCAGCCCTGCAAATAGTTGCTAAGAGTTTGTTTTAGATAAAGCAGATTTTGCTATTTTAATGCTTAAAACTATGAAGAAGAAAAACTGACGTGCTATCAATGAACTGCTACACATTTTACAACGATAACCACGCTCAATTTCTCCTTCATCATTCTTCAATAAAAAATCTTGAATTCAGAAAGCAAGGGCTTGCTAAGGGTCATAATAGAATAAATACAAAATTTGTAATTGTATTCCATTCCCTTTCCAAATATTTCTGCATGGAAAGGAAGGGTACAGGGACCTGCAACATACTTGACGGTTGCAGTGTCTCTGGAGTGGTTGACTTCTCTCTCCACACACACACACACACAGACCCCCATTAGCTTTCACAAAAGGCATATTGCCTCCTTGTCAGCTATCAAGTTCCCAAACTCAGAAGTGTATCCAGGGACGGCTGACAGGCTACACTACTGTACCTGTGATGCATTACTGCCCTTGCTGCTTGAAGCAGGTTCATCCTTAGCTGACACCTTCTGCTGCTTCTTGTTCATCCCTAAGAATATTAAAATCATGTAAGATACCCTGGCATATAAACACCATAATAAGCAAAGTTAAATGTGGATAATGAAGCAGCTAACGTGGTGTGGATCACAGTCTTCTGCACAGAGCCACAAAACTTAATTAACTTTGTCACAGAATATTTCAATATAATCCTACAAGTTGTCTGTATATCTGAATGTGTTGCAAGGACCTTATGAAAGACAAATTAGTTTTAAGTAGGTGCCAAAGTAATTAAACATGAGCTTAAATTCCACTGAATTCAGCTCAGCAATGTTCTTAGGTGGTTGCTTAACAAAGTTACACATCAGCCTGTCTGAGTTTAATTGACCCTAATCAGGCTAAAGTAGCATACACTCTGATTTGCTCTGGATGGAGCAGTAAAATCCTGAGACAAAGGATTTTAAATATTTCTCTTCAACACTCTAAATAGACTTTTTAATTGCTATAATACTATTTTAGGAGTAGTTAATTTATTTAAAGGTAGCTTTAAGTCTGCCTACTTTAATCGATTTATCTAAAGGTAGAATTACTAAATTATTTGTTGGCCAGCTTGGATGCCTATATCTCCATGTCAGAAATTAAAATACCTGTGTTTGTGTCTTTGATCTCTCTTACATTACTCATGTTGTTTTGTATAAAATTCCTCTGTTGTATGCTACTGCAGGCTGCATATTTTTCCCGGTATCCCATACTTGTTGGCAGTGTGCAATCTCAGACTGATTTATGGGAAACAGAATTGCAGGACTCCACCCTGCTTTTTATTAGTGTAAACTATTATACTCTCTGTGAGAATACAGGCTTCTTTCTGGAGGAGACTGGATGGAGGGGACAGAGAAAGGCAGAGAAATCAAAAAAAAAACATGCTGAAGCTGACAAAGCGAAAGAGTTTGTAGTCAAATAGCGATACTGCAGTCTGCACTTTCAGTGCAGTCTGAAAGTGTCCATACTTCTCACACAATCTCTGAAAAGCTAAAAGCACCTTTAGAGACTACTGATATTGTAATTCAACACATAAATAGTAGAAAATGCTAAGCTTTAAAAATGGATTGTGACATTACCTAAAAATATTGAAACTCAGAAAGCATGGCACTCTCAGAGTATCTATACGCACGTGCACACACATACAGTAATATCAACCCTTATTTGTGATGAAATGGTAAACACACACAACTAATGGAAAAAGTCACAGTATTTTAAAAACTCCATAAACATTTCTTAATGTATAACATTGGTATATCATGCTTCTATTTATGATTTTATTTCTATATGGAAAACTGTGAATGACTCACTTTTGGATTTGCCAGTGAGGCAAATTATGTTCCCTTCCCTCGTCACGCTAAAACAAACACACGGCCCTGTACTTTCTCTGTAAACTTGACCTGGTGATACACTAGGAAATATTCTTAAATACAAATATTGGAATATTTCTATTGATTTCAGGGCAACTACTCTCTTTCCTGAAATTAGTATGTATTTTGTCAGATCAGGTCTTAAAAGCCCATGAATTCACTGCCACTGTAGCAGGGGCTACTGCCTACTTCAAACAGAGTTTCAAGGTACTCAACACCTTTGAAAATCTGGACAGGTATTTAATAAGGGAAATTAGATTTTATCTTTTTTTTAATAAACTGAATCTTGATCTACAAAGATAAAATTGATTACAGTGTTGTAAACATTCAAGCAGACAAGAAGAGCAGTAAACTAAGATACCCCCCTATATTTCTCCAACTTTAGAGTGATTTATAAATATCACCTGAGTAACCAAATGATATGCTTGACAATGGACTAAGGTAGATTCCACTTCCAAACATTGCACCATGGAGCTGAAAAAGAGTACAGTGATTGCTTATCATTAATTTGATTATCTCAACAAAACAATAATACAAGGCACAAGTCCTAATGTAAAGTATCCACTTCATCACACTAATTTATTGCCTGATAATAAATAATGTTCAGAAAAGGCTTAAAAAAATATATGCTGCAAATTTTGCTTCTCCTCCAGGGACTGAACAATTTGTGAGAAAGCGCCCTTAAAGAAAATGCACAAAGTAGCTGTTACAGCACAAATGAGAATCCAGATTATCTCCTAACCAGAGAAATGCTATGACCACTGGGCTTCAAAGTCATCCTCACCCTTCATTCTCTCCTTTTGCCCAGCGATCTGTGCAAGATGCCAAAGCTCCCATAAGACCACACAAACATGCTCCCACTCCTCCAGATCCTATGACTAGGCAACCAGTTGTTTTTCCTGGGTAGCTGCTAGTGGGACAGGTAGAACCTACTGGGCTCAGGAAATGCTGTTGCTGTGTGACAGATCTAACTATGATGATTTGTATAAAATAGGGCTTTACTGCTTCCCCCGCTTTCCAATATCTCCCTTCTGGGGAAAAAAAAAAAAAAGACGCAAAGTATACAATAAATAAAGGTGTTTACTTTAGTGAATTTGGGTATATAAATGTTGCTTCCATGGGAAAGCATCTTCCAAAGATGCTAAGAAAAGCATTTATACCACTAAAAGGAACAGTATAGATTTCCATTTCTGTTTTTAAGGATTTCCTGTTCACTACCTTAGTTCTCTATTCAGCATACTCAGATCCTCCTCTAAGGCATGTAATCTGGGTCATGGATTCTGCTCTGGGGAACAGCTGTCAAAACCCTGATGCTAAAACACCCTGAATAAGAGTTCTTTAGTCCCTCTGGCTCTGCCTCTTTTGCTCTGCTGTACTGGTCTCCTGATAGTTCTGCCTTGGGAACCAAACTGAAGTTTGCAGCAGCTCCCTCCTGGCCAGCACTCATAATCCTTTGCCTAGGAAACCAGAGGAGATGAGATGCTGCAAACCTAGCTTCTGTAAAACCTAGGGTGCTCTTGGATCCTATAATATAGGTACAGTTTATAGTTTAGATACAGTTTATATGGATCTTTTTTTTTTTAATCCTTGAGACTGCTTTTAAGTAATACCAAGCTAAGCCTCCTGGAGGTACTGCTGCACAAAGTAAAACTGGAACTGCAATTACATTGAAAACAATTGGATTTTAGCCACTGATACAAGCAAACACATTGTGCATTTCAATGGCTTCAGAAAAGTATCCTTTTCAGTGAAACATGACACTGTTTGCAGTCACTGCCGTCATGTGTACCAACACCATGCCCCTTGAAAACCTGTCTGTTTAATACATAATCAAACGTACACAGCTTAGCTGAAGTCCATTCAGTTTATTATTTACCTGCAGCCTCGTATTGGAAGCAACAACCAAGCCGTTCCTCAGGATGGAATGCCAATTTTCAATGTGTGAACCACTGGAAGAATAAATTCAAAATTAAATCAACAGTCCTCTAAAACAATAAATTCACAGCTGTAAACCTCAAATGCAAGGAAAAAAACAGCTTTGGCATTTTGCTAGCCTTTGATTAACATATATGTACTCACTGAAATGCAAAAGTACTTCCGTAGAGATTTTTAGCAGCTCGGAAATTGGATTCTTTGGCTGGTGGACTACTGAGAAGAAGGAACTGATGGGGAGTGTGCATAAACTTCAGTTGCTGCAAAATATAACAGCGCACAGGTGAAAAGAAGCTGATTAACACAAAAGCATTTTATTTCCAGAATGGCAGGTCTTAAGATATCATGCTGTTTCACACAATATATTACTGCATTTAAACACCTTCATGAACTAAGCTGAGATCAGTCTCATTACCATAGTTTTATGTCAAATTAAACAATAAAAATACTTTAGAACTTATGAACATATGCAAGTTGCTGAAACAGATTTCAGCCTTATATGACTCCAGTAAAATAATCAAAATGAACAATTTCATCACGGCATTTTGATCAGAGCTAGCTCTGAATTAAAGCTCAGATTTGAAAGGCTGCAGATTACTACAACCTTAACCAAAGGATCAGAAGAACACATTACGAGAAATGAATCTCAGCACCATCCCTCTAAAATTTCAGAGCTATTTTTTTTTTATATATAGCATTCTCATATGTCAGTCTCTAGGCACAGGTCATGTTAGTATGTGCATTGCTTTTTATACAACCCTCTATCTAATATTCTGTATGGTAACAAAAAAAAGAGAGGTCCTCACCAATCTCAGATCCGCAAGGAACTTGTAAACTTGTATTTGAGCTACTCACCTTAAACAGGCTCTTTCAGAGCATGATTCCTTGACCTATTTTAGATACTCACAGCATGATTCTATGACTCATGACCTAAAACTGCCTATTTCTTTCCACTGTCTATTAATGGAACATAGATGACTACCTTGAATGTAGACACCTACATTTGTGAATCCCACCTAAAATGCTAAAACGAGCCATAAAAATGATAAAATAAGAAATAACAGGAGAAGCAACTCACAGACACTTACCCTATTCACTGGTAGCTTCACAATATGTGATCTATTACTAGAAATAACCCTAAAATAAGAAATAGTTAGATGCATTAGATATGACGACAAATCAGAACTTTCTTCTTAATAATGTTGATGAATCCCATCACAAAGAACTCAACCGCACGAACCTATCTGATGAAAGCAGACCAAAGCTTTACTAGAAAATCTTGACTAGAAAACCAGATTTGAGGCCACACAAATCAGCTGGAGTCCTTCCACTGTCTTCAGAGGACTCAGATGAGATTCAGAAACAGTCCAGGAACAAATACACTTGCAAATGTCAACCCGGACAGTATTTCTTAGGTTGAACTTAAACCAAACTAAACTGGTAAAGTGATTATTCATTCAACTTGCTACTTTAATAATTATCATTTCATGTGAGTCAATTTTATACCATTGTAAAAGAGGATGTGCAAGCGGGTCCTGTTTATCCATCTGCTTCTTTATTTCCAAGTAAGGTGCCTAGAAAACAGTAATTATGCTCTTTATTGCTAGCTGAAATAAAAAGGTTACATTTTATATGTTACATTGCCCATGACTTCACTTATTAAAATGAATACATTGAACTCATTATTAGACTTAAATCACAGATTTACTGACATTTAGCCTTGTACAGTTATAAACGTGTTTTGACAACAAGAATTAATACAGTAATTATTTTCCCTAGAGTAAAATAATAAGCATATAATTAGCATCAAAATGAGTATATTACAGTGAACACTGTTGATCTCAGTGAGAACAGCAGAAGACATCTACTTATGTTTGGCTCCTGCATTAAGATATTGGATTGGAACTTCAGAAAATTAAGTGTCTCAAAATACCCCAGGTTAATTCACTCCAATATTTTTAACTGTTCCATAGTACAAACTGGTAAAGTAAAACAGAATCAGCTTATATTCTCTTTGAATTTTTTTCTTAATTTCAATCACAGTGCAAAGTGTCTCTTTGCAACTCTTCAGTCCTGTAATTATTTAATGCTAAAAAAAAAGTAAAATGGTGGCTATTTTTATCTTTAAAAGATATTTTATCAGATAACAACATCTGAATCTTATCACTAAAGGATTTTAAATAAGGTAACAAAAACACCTGAATGCTTGTTTTCAGCTTATCTTAATGCTCTCCAAATACCTCATTCCTAACTCCAGATTCCTGAAATATTTCACGGATATAGACAGAATAAGATTTATAGGTTCTTGTCCATATAGCAGCTAGAAAATCAAGGTATATGGGACAGATTATCATGGCTCATACTGAGTCAGACGTAATCAGCGATAATTAGGTGCACTGTTTGGGAAACGAAGCATTACAACATTATGGCTGTTAGATTCTGTCCCACTGGGAATTTTGGAAAATCATATGATAGTAATCCCAAGAAACCCGACTCCCAACCAAGCCTCCCATCACACCTTACTGACCAAGTGTCTCATTATAATAAAGTTACCTCAGAACACTGTCACAAAACCAGTATCTTTTGCTTTGGAAACAGAAGACTCAGTCTGGCCTTGATATTTTCAGAATGTAGCTATTGGCCATCATTCTGCTGCAGTGTTTGAGTCTGTGATTCTGCTAATATTATCTCTTAATTTAAACTCCAGAATACCTGAGTTCCTTTCCATCACCTTTATTTCACTGCTCCTATGGATATGGTAGTTCCCCCCCTCCCCGCCCTTTTAACACAAATTTTAATATCCTTGCAGCTCTATAGGAAAGAGATAATAAAATTGCCTTCCCTCTCCCCCATAGGCAACAATGTAAACACCTACCTAGTTCTAGAAATAGCTATTAAATTATGTAAAGATTTTTATGCTCACCTGTGTCATCTCTCTAATAGAAGTGATACTATCCAATGCTTTCATGACTCGGTCGTAATTCTTCTTCTGGTGTAATACAAAATAAGCAAATAAATTAAAATAATATTCTGGGTTGTTAGCTATATGAAAACCTCAGTTCTTTGACCGTGTATAAAACCACATTTAAAACAAATGGTCAGCAAACAATCCTTTCAAATTTTTCTAACCAAGAGCTTCCTTCCATCTTACACACACGCTCTCATTCATAGTCCACGATCATTCCAAGAAAAGAAGAATTAAGCTTGTTTGAATTGTTGTTTGAATTTCACTGGGATCTCCAACATGCAACAAAGTGAACACTTCAAAAATTAGCTCACTTTTTAAACAAATATTTGTAGCTAAACACAGGCTCTGCTAGTTATTTAAATAATACGCTATTATGTTAAATGATGCAGTGAACAAATAGATGTTAAATGCTGATGCGTTTACTCTGCTAACAGCTCTAAACCACCAGAGGTGCGTGCATTGCTTGTAGCAGACTTTGCTGCTCCACAGACACGGAACTGCACTCAGTAGCATGTCCGGCCATCCACCTTTGATGACCCCAACCCTTGCCTGTCTCCTGCCTGGGAACTGCTACCAGAGGCCCCCACTTTCTCCAAGCGGACAAGCTTAACAGCCCATGCTTTGTGAGCCCCACATTTTATGTCAGCCACAGGAGCTTCACTACTTCCCATCTTTGGGTCATGCCAACTTTGGCCCTTGTGGGCTTTCACCCCACCGTGGGGGCAAGGAGCTGGGGGCGGTGTGGGCCCTTCCAGCCCCAGGCTCTCTCCACACCTCCACTGGTGCTACCTTCATTCTCCTTTCCTGTTCAGCTTCATACCCATGCTTTGCCCCAATTGCCAGGCTAGCTGCCGCCTCATTCACTCCTTTCCCAGCACCTCCCTGCAATCCTTCTATCCCATGCTCTACGGAAAACACTTGCCAATTCCTCTGAGGAAGAACCACTGCTATCTGGCCTTCTTTCCAAACTGGAAAAGTATATTCCATAAAGGAGGTCCAAAGTTTTCACTTATGCTCTTGAGAATGGCTCAAATGCAACATAATAGTTCACAGTTCCCCTAAGGCTTTCCTACGAAGCAGCCTTTGCAGTCCAAGGAGCAAGTACTGCAAACACAATTCTTTGCTTCAGTATCTGATGTTTGTACAACACTCCACTGTACACTCAGCATTTGATAAATTAAGTTTAAGGATATTGTTGTTTACAAACTGAAAATGAGATGGCAGCAATAAACAGTTTAAGAATGTAAAAGATGGAATGGAAATCTCCCTGGCCTACGTGGTCTACACTTCCCAAAGGCCATCTTTTGCTTTGTGTCCAAAGTGCATACTGATAGAAGGACACTAAAAATACAAAATTTTTCATCTTGAATTTGTATCCTAAAAGAAGGAACTCCTGGCTTCAATATTGCTTACAGTTTATTTACTTTCTCAAATACAAAATAATACAGAGTTCTGAAAGCAGAGCCACACACTTGCATATTCTAGAGCCATATCTCTGATAGTAAAGACGATGTCTGGACAAGAAGGCTTTGCTTTGAAATTTAACACGTGACTTAAATCAAGCTATAACATACTGAAATACAGCTACTCACCCTGGGATTAAAGGCCAGCATCTGAGGATCATTAGGATCAACTACAGAAGGATATGGCTCAAAAATGACAACTTTCCTAGGTGACTCTAATGCAGACCGACACATGGATACTAACAGATCAACCACCTGTGGATAAAGAAAAAGATTTATTTGGTATATATACTTTCATATTGTATCACACAATCTGTTTTTCATTTTATACCTTATAATAATATGGTATTTCATTATTATTTACTTTATCCAAACTGTTTTATTCACAGTACGTAGTTTAGGACTGAAATTGACCTCCAAAGGCTTTGGGTCTGGCCCTGAAGTTTATTCCAGATGCCTAAGGGGAACCAGTATTTTGTCCTAAGTATACCCCCATGTCAAACACAGTCTATGGTCCTGCCTTCTCTTGTTTACATGTGATAATTCCCAAATGAAATTTATCCTCTAAGGAAATGGCTCTATGCTGGGTCTTTGTGCAATAGACGCCAACAACAAGTCTCCCAAGCAGGAAAGAACGGAGGAGACGATGAAGTTGATGGATCTGTACCACTGCTCACTGTTCTCCTGAAGATCATAACTGTAGAAAGACTAGTAAACATTGCTTCTGCAAGAGCCAGAACTGTGCAACAATTTAAGAGTCATTTGCACAGCTCACACAGAGATCCTCTTCCCTTCTTTTGTACAGACTTACAACATAGCTTTGAGTATGTCTTCATTTCCAAAATATCACCATAAGACTGTGTAATGTGCACACATGCATGTATGTGCATATGTCCCTGTAGATGCACACGCATTTAAGTACAATTGCACTAAAATTCATAACTGAGAGCTTAAAAATAGACTGTAACAATCACAAAACAGAAAGCAAGCAGTTTTCTGGCAGCTATGACACCTAACTCTAACTCACAATGAAATCCCAAAGTTGCTACATACAAATGTAGCTGCAAATTGACTCTCGTGGTTCCTCTGTGCTTTTTGAAGACATTTCGCTGTAAAAATGGACTTTTCTATGAAAGGAACAAAAAGCTGAGACAAGCTGTAGTCAGTAGGCAGCCCTGGTTCCTCCCACAATCCCAACAGATCAGATCCCAACTTACAGCTCAAGCTGTTCTAAAAGTTATTATACCTTTGTTATTATATCTGATGACTTGAAGGAAATAAAAATGAGGGTCCTTCAGAGAAGCAGAAGGAAAATAAGAATCATGTAATGAAAGCAAAAAGGAATTGTGCTGCTGTGAGTCATACTGTTGTCATTCTCCTCCTCTGCTCCTTTAGCATGAATCGACAATTTTCTCCATCTGTTTAAAAATATTCTGCTAGTTCCCCTTACTTAGTATCTCACATATACTGAACAATGAAGTTATTTGAGCAATCAATATTCCTTCCTCCACTGCGCTCTGATTTCTCTCCAGTTTATAATACCTACAAGTGCGATGAACATAGGGCATCTACACCAGCATTTACAAAGGAGACTAGAAGTCTATTTACACAGCCAGGTCAGGCGACCAAGCCTGCAACTGTGTAAATGTATTATCATGAAAATGAGTCTGAGTTCATATACTCCACTTCTCAGAAGCACTTTTCTATTTCCAGTTGTAAAATATTATTAAGGAAGGGTTGTATGAGTCCCCAAATCTTATAAACACAGTGACCCAAAGTTACCTTGCTTTATGACTTGCATAGTGGGACTTAAATTTGGCATGGTGGGTTTTAAATCTTGCATGGTGAGTCTTAAATTTGGCACGGTACTTACAAGAATGTTATCCTAAAGCCTCCCTTTAAAACAAGTGTTGACTTTTATATTGTTTCTCATCATCATAGCAGTATATTTCTTTCATGGGAGAAAGACAAATAGATTAGACTTAATTAAACCCCTGATTTCCCCTGACATCATTGTTTTAAGATGATAGAACTCAGCAGCTTAAACTGGGAGATAAACGTAATACAAACATTACGATACAAACTTGTTTACGTGTTTCTGGGTAACAGGAAAAGCTGTGGATCTAGTAAATGTCCTTATAGCTAAGCCTGAACTTCTCCTTCCTAACAGGGGACATTTAAGTAGGTAATTTGGGATTAAAATATTTTCAGGGAAGAAAAATAGACATTTTTGAGGACAATTCTCTTGTATAACATCAGTTGTTTAGGCAGTACTTACCTCTCTTCAGATTCTCTAGAAAGAGTCTGAGTAATCAACAAATCAGGCCCTTAACTTTTAGACATTTTAGGTAAGTTATTGAAATAAGGCATGGTGAATTTAAACTTAAAAGTTTTAAAAAGTGCAATCTCTGATTATTAACATAGAGCCATCAGAATATTGGGAGTGAAAGTAGAGATGCATACTTTAGAAAACTAGCTTTAGCTACTTTTAGCTAATTTTTAAGCAAGTGTTCTAAAACTAGCTTTAGGAAAAGCACAGTATAAAAAACAGGATATGATTTGCAATAGTGGGAGCCTATATTTGGGCTTCTTAGCTGTACAAAATGATTTGGAGACTGAGGGGAAGATTCTTCTAGTGAAATGTAGATATTCACCATGTGAACACTTACATCTCAGCTAGTCAGTGTAGGTTCTGTCTATAATCAATGAAGAAAATAACCATTGTGTAGATAGCTTATACTGTGATTCATATAATCCTAAATTTATGTCAAAAATAGCTCAGATGACTCAATCAAAAAGTGCTGAATTCTTTCTACAGACAAGAAAGGAAACCCAATCAGATCAGATGTAGTGAGCTGGGAGAGAAGCTATCACAGAACTAAGACTCACCAAAATTTAGGCACCAATTAGGTCCAACAGCACAATCAACAAAGTTCTTTCTAACTGCTTTAAGCACCAGTAAGGTTGTAATCATTTCAGTACTGCTCAGTAAGTCTCTGTAGATGTAGAGGTGCCACATCTCAATACAGCACTCCTAAACCTAGCTAAGCATATTCCGGCAGAAATGAGATCTCCATAAAACACAGAGGGAGCCCTAATCAGGGCCATCTCTCCTTTCAGTTTCTCTCTACATTTCTAATAGGCTTGCAAAAGTATCCCAATGCTTGGCATGCTAGATGTTGCAAATAAAACTCATAGCCAACCAATTGTCTTCTGACATCAGACCTCAGATCCTGCAGTTATATGCTCAAGTCAACAGGCTGGTGTACACTGCTGCAAGATTTTTCCTTTGTGGATGTGCCTATCAGTGACATTCAGGCATCTAGCTGAGTAGTTTATTTCCAACAGATAGACTTGCTAGTTAAATGAACTGAATGTCTGCACTTTGAAAAACATATTGCTTACTACATACCTAACTGCATAATGAGGAACATATGCTTAGGAAATCAAGAGAAGTGTAGTTATCCATAAGATTTCTAAAGGCCATTGTACCTTGAATTTACTGAAACTCTAAAACTATTTTAATCTACAGTGATTTGGAAGCATAGTTTAAGACCTCCGATTAATAACTGAATTTAGAGTCAGGAAGCAAGCTCATATTAAATTTCTGATCCTTGGGAAAAGGGAAGAAACTTATGTAGCCACATCAATACAGACATTCCCACTGTTATTTAATAATCAAAAGAGCAGATGCTCAGTGGATAGCTGCAGCCCAACATCAAGAACAGGAAGTAGCTTACTAATTGCATGAGAGTAGTGATGGGTCATTAGGTGAAAATAAATGGGAATTATCTCCAAAAGACAATAGTCGCCTTTACTGACAACCCAGGTGACCTAATTGAATACAACTAAACAAGAAAATATTCTAATTACATGGAGGGAAAACAATGGAAGCACCTCATTAGTACCTTTCAAAAATGCCATGCTTAAATGGCGTAGTTACAGCTAAACATATAAGAGCTGACAAATAAATAATACTTACCAAAAAGTACTGATACAGAGAAATTAAGTCAAATTAAGTCAAAATAAATTCTAGAGGAAACTGAGTATACTTATACAAAATCAGACATGCAATGAGCATTGGATAATTCTACCTGAGCCCCAGTTGCAATTTCATCAGCAGCTTCGTTCATCACTCCCAGTGTTTGGAAAGCAAATACACAGAGCTCCCGTTCACACACAGTGGGCTAGACAGAGAAAGAAAGCTAATCGTATTTTTATTCTAGTTTGAGGTTATTGCTTTCATCATGCAATACCTACAACAAAAAGCAAACATATTTAATCTTAACTCTTTTCTCCAGATATTAACTGCAACATTAATTTCAAATAATGAATACATGCCAATAACTGAGGAAGATGCATTACAAAAGCATTTTAATAATCTGCGAAACAAGTGATTAAAAACTCAAAAGCTCTTCAGAACTTACAAAGGCTCAACCTAAGAGAAATCCAAACATTTTACAGCATATAAATTATAGCCACAGTAAACAAATGTCCTTAACACTGCTCTATCAGACTCTGAAAACTACCAACATAATTAAAATTAATGGAGAACAAATCTAGAAATTAACATGGGCACACCTTCCTCATAACTGCAAGTTTATTCTTCACAGCTTGCTGTTCTGCTAAGGAAAACACACAAAAAGATCTGCTCCAGAAGACAAAATTTTTGAAGAATCTATTTTGAAGAATACTTTTAATTTGATTTTTATCTCATTTAAAAATTTGTTTGTAAACTTCAGGTAAATGCATTATATTTTCATTGAATAAATACTTACTTGGGAAGGTCACATGCTATTTCTATAAATAAAGTGTGAACTCTCTCTCTCTCTCTTTTTTTTTTTTTTTTTTTTTTTGATATGGAAAAACTCCATATACCTCACTGCTAAACCTTTCTGTCTTTTTTTGAAATATTAAAATCACAGTGCTAACACAAAGTTTGAATAAAATATCTATTTAAACTTATGAAAACTAAGCAAGATTTGAGGGTTCTGTCTCTACAAAGAAAAAAAAAAAAGGCAGAAACAAAAAAGAACAGAGCCTTCAGTAAAGAGAATAGGCATGTCTTCATAGGCCTCCTAATTAGATACACTCTTTACAGCAATTCCATGCTTATTTATTGAAAGTTAATTAGCAGTTGAACATTTTAAACACTCAAGTAATGAATTATACAAAGTAAATTGTTATAAGCATTCAAAATGAATAAACAGTACAAGAGTGGAAAATAAATTAAAATCTTCCTTATAATTGATCCCAACAATGGAAACTTTAACTACAGTGCCGAAAATAGTCAAAAATATGTATTTTTGGTTACTATTTCCTTGAGTTCACAGTATTAAACCCCAACTCAGAAATTTAAAGCTATCTTTGCTAGGTACCACTGAACAACTGAAAATTCTGAGTCTAGCTACCATGATAATCTCTACAGAATTTGTTACTTTATGCTTTGAAGTTCAAGGTAATGTCTCTAGAAAGTCCTGGCAAGAAATGAAAAATCTATCAAACACACAAAGCAAACAAAATTTTGAATTCTGTTTCAGGAAAGAGCTTTACTGGTAATAAGTATAATGCTGTATTTGCAGTCACTAGTTTCATAGCCCTTCAAATATGCCTTCTTCGGTTTCAAAGATTCCAGACTTCAATAAACATCAGAAATCTACTGCACTGACATATTCTCACATCAGTTGCTTTACAAGAGCTATCATCTTTCAAGTCTAATAGAGTGTCACCATTTGATTTATCTTATCTGCTACGTTACATTGCGTTAGGCAGCAGACGAAGCCTAACATGATCCAATTCACTGTGCCATCACACACTAGACAAAAAGTATTTATTATTGCCATTATTCTTATGCTTTCACATCAAGAAGGTGGTTGAACCATTTACTTAAGTAATTGTGGAAGCATGGTAGCACTACTAGTTTGACTTTCACAGTCAACAGCATACACAGACTCGCTTTCATCCCAGAGCAAAGGAATGGAGAAATAATTCAGCATGGCTAAATTTAGCGATGTTTGCCATAAAAAAGCATTAGAAAATATTTATTCTTGTCATTTTGTTTATAAACTCAGCAAAATAAGTTACTCTGAGACTTAAAGATGGCAAACGGAATACAGAATTTGTCTTTTCTGGTTTTTCTTTTTTTCCCTTGTTTTATGATGCCAGAAACATTTGAGTATCTAGAAAGGGAAATTTAGTAAAGGGATCATTGCATTTATGTTTGACATCTGAAAGGACTTTTTCTCTCAGACAGATATTGAGGCTAAGATCTTAAAGCTGGAGAACTGTAGGTATGAGGAGAAGCAAGACACCAAATGTTGACCTCTGAAGAGGAACAGACATTACAGTTAGGAATTACAAAATTCTTCTGATTTTATGCATTTTATGAACTTCTTTGCCTAATGAATAATTAAGAAATGGAAAGAACGAAGAATTACTACATTTCCAGGATACCCAAAAATCTGGTGTTATTTCTTTCTATGTTCAGATAATACATCTAAAATACCTCCAGACAGAACACGAAACCATCCAAGAACAGCCACTAAAATCTCACATGCTAAATTCTTAATACACTATAAAAATCAGAGGAACTGTTATGCTAACTTTATCTGATCTCCTTCAAAACAGGAGAAACAACTTTTCCCAATGTTTTTTTTTCTTTTTTTTTTTTTTTTTTAATTCAAATCAATTTCTATGTAAGCAGTAACATATATTTCAGGAATTCACCACTTTGCTACACAGAATTCAAGTAAATAATACAGTACACAACATTCCCCCAAAATTTACTCCAATTCCTAATCTTGCAATTAAAAAAAGGGAGATATATCTAATCTGAATTAGTCTTCCTTCACTTACTACTTCTTTGAAGCATTTCCATGGTAGGTTCCATCTAAGTTCTGAAATCACAAAATTCCTGTTTGAAATGGCAATGGTTAAAGAAAAAAACGTGAAAAGAACCACATAAAAATTATACAATATACAGTATCTGCATTTCACTTGCTCTTTTCTGTTAAAAACTGGGAGAAATAAAATAGTTTTGCATTCGATGAAAACACCTGGGCTCTGTCAATATAATAGGGAAAAATACCCAAATCCTATAGCAACATGGATGCTTCAATAACCTGCTTCATCTTTCTACTCCAATATATCTTTAGAAGACAAAGCTTAAAGAAAATCACAAGGTTTTTGGCAAAGCTGTGGGGTGGGATTCAAGGTAACCCTCATGCTGCTACTCCTGTTCTTGCATGCTGTAAGTGTGTTTCCCGTTACAGTGTCCACAGGTCTCTTTTCTTATAACAGGATGTGTGAGCCCTTGGGAGAGGAACAGTCTTTTGTTCCAACTTCACACCATCAATATGAGAAATGCCCCTATCCATAGTAAACAAACAAGAGCAACAACAGTCACACATTTATAAGTGTTACATTGTTCCAATGTCATTTTTGGATACTCTTGATTTAAGATCATTAAATATTCAGTAAGCTGACTTTTCTAAGAACTTTCATGCATAGACACATTCAACTGATGCAGGCCCATATCCACAAAGATACATAAATATTTCACTTGCATCAGATCCCATCAGTTTCCATTGTTTTCAAAGGGAAAATACATGCCTAAATATGAGTTTGAGCTTGGATCTTATCTATTAGACAGTGAGGTCTCAAGGACATGCAAAATTTTACAGATTACAACTGAAACTTTGAATGGCAGCCTGAACTGAGTAGTTGTGTGACTTTGTTCTCCACTATCTGAAGAGTGGGGCTGTAACTCCCATTTCTCAAAAAACACCAGTGGTCTCATATATACTTCATTTTTAACTAGAAGGCAGAAAGTAAATGTAAGGCTGTTGGCTTCCACAAAACTGTTAGCTAAGTGAAGATCATTGGTGCTGAAATATGATTTAGAAGGATAATTATTCCACTGGGGAAAAGCCAGAAGAAAGTAAGAGCTGGGCGGCCAACAGGCTGAGACTGCAAATGTTCAAAAGCAGAAGGCACTGATGAAGCAGAAGGCATTTTTTGAACAGAATAAGGTTTTCTGAGTATTCCTTTAGCACTCCCATTTTTTGCATGCTCAGTAGCACTCATCCACAGCTGTTGCAAAGAAAAAGGACTCAGATTTCCTACATGAGACAAAGCAAGTTATCACTTCTTACAGCAGTGTCTGTGAATAGCACATAGGCAAACCATCAAAATGCTATGACATATTTTGGCTTCTGGACTCATGCATTACTTAAAATATTTTCCAGACATTCTTTCAATTAATTAGTTGAAACTTTCATAGCCAATCTTGATCTATCTTGCTATTTTACAACGCGTGGTGCAGCTGTGCTCAGAAAAGCAATGTGCCACCCTCTCACGTACCCTGTGGGACACCACACAGACAATAATGAGGTTGCAGAATGACTGACACACCTAAAAACCTTTTGATCTACTAGGAAAAACTCAGAGAAGGCTCACAGTCAGAGTTACAGCAAATGTCACAAATGGTAAAGGTGAAACTATTAGCGACCATCTCACTCCTAATGAAAGGCCCTGGCAGTGGAGATACATCTTCAAATCTATGTTCTATTTTCAACTTTCAGCCATGGTAGTATTAGGTTTTCAACAGGAGGAACTTTTTCTAGTCAGTGCCTGTGCTAGAAAGATGAGGATCCAATGCTGCAGCAACAAGATTCAAAATGAGGATAGATAGATGCAGAGAGGAAGAGAGAGAGGGAAAAAGCAAAGCAGACAGATAAGGAAGGAAGGAAAAAAGGAAGGAAGGAAAGAAAGAAGAGAGAAAAAATAGGAAGGTTAAGGTTTCTTTTGCAAGAGAGCTTTCATATTTTCCAGGTTTATTTCATAGTTTGTGTAAAGTATGGATTTTCAGATATGCATCTCATTTATATTTGTAAGAGAAGACAAAATAAGATTGGTTTCTAATTCTGTACTATGTGAGTCCATGTTACATAAAGATCAATTATGTTAGGACCAATAAGTATAACATCACCACATCTGAAACAGAATCCAGAGCTGTTCGAAAGGCTCTCTTTGGATCTTCATAGCTTACCTCTGTTAGCCATGATTTCAGGCAAATTAACAAACACTCCAGAAACCTCAATTCTGTCGACAATCTGACATATGAGTGTCAAAACAGTAACTGGAATACAGGCACTACAGAGGTGTTTTTATACTTTCTACGAATGCTATATAAACACTTTATGTAAATTCTCATTCTCTGAAAAAAGTCTAGAATAAGGCACATTCATGAGTTTAAGACTTTTATGTTTCCCAGAATGCTCAATTCAACTCAAAATTGATAAAACTTTTTTTTTTTTTTTTTTAAAAAAGTATTGTAATGTGTATTGAAGAAAACACTCCACAGAATTACACTTTAAGAGTCCAATCTGTATGATTTCTGGACTTAATTACATCATTACTGAAACTATCCAGAATTATCATTAACTAAACATAAGGTTCATCAGGCTTCAGAATTCAAGCAATTTTTCATTATTACTGATCAAAACTATTTTGAAAGGCAAATTAAATGCACATCTGCCTACTCTGCCATGGTATATACTTCCTTGTGTCTACTACTAGCCCATGGTGGATTAAAAACTTACGCTTTGTTAAAATTAAAAATCAGAATTATGTTTTAATAATTTGTATTTAGACATTTTTTCTTTATATTAAAATATATTTCAAAATAAACATTCAAAATTAAATAATTATGGCACTGTATAGTATCTCATAAATTTACTCTGATTTAGGAATTGCTTTAAAAATAAATAATTACTAAGAAGTACATCTTTGTCCTGAAGTTTCAAAAGAAGTCAAACCACTGACACAGTAAATGCCTAGAATCTGAAATTGAGTTTATTTTTGAACTACTGAATGAACTTTTGATAGCTGTTTCTGTAGGTGCTGAGAGAATAGTGAAAATATTTCCTGTATCTGCATTCTTTCTGCATTCTTTGACAATTCAGACTTTTTTTTTTTTTCCTCCTTCTCAGGTGTGTAAATAGATGGCAAATAAACACGCATTACAGAGCGCTAGCTGGGCAAGGTGAGCTCTGACAACGTCTTGGCTCCAGGACAGTCATCTTGCTCTCCCAGTGAACAATAAAATGATTGAAGTCCATTCCACTAAAGTACTAGTTGTAACTGGAGACAACTTTTTCATTAAAAAAAAAAAAAAAAAAAAGCAGATTATACTGTGCATTGATGATAAGAAAGATCATGGTGCAATTCTGCAAGAAAGAAAACTTAACTCCAGCAATTTGGCTAAACTCCAGTCTGGCTAAATATATTTGCACAGCTATACTTTTCTCCATAGTTCAATGACTTTTATTTTACTCAGAAACCACCCATTCCTAAATGGTGCACTGTTTCTGCAACATCAATGTTACTGTGTGTGTTTGGTGGTTAAGAAACATATATTCAAAGGCCAGAGAAATCCAAGACCTATTCAAGTCAACAGGAATTCAATGAGGCCAAAATTTCTCCCATAATGACTAAATCATAACTAAGCACTGCGGTATGGAAAACATTCTAAAAATGTAAAGTTGCTAACATAAGTACAGATATATCAGAATTCCCAGACTATGCTTAGTTTTAGAGCTAAATACAAACAACAGGCATTTCAAGTATTGTTTCAAAGTATTTTACCATTCATATTTTATGGGCAAAAGTTTAAACAGCAGAGAAAGCCATACTAGAGTGCATATTTCAAAGAAAATAGCTTCTATATTTAGTTTTGCTGATTTTTTTACTGCTTATTTCCTGCTTTGTTCTAAAAAGGCCTTACTCTAAGATTTCAACACAAGATGGCACTCTAAAGAGATTTCGTGACTAGAAGAAAATTTATCGATACCCTGAGGTACGTTTTTGTTTATCATCTTATTTTGGGAATTTTTGCTTTGTGTAATTGTCTCACAGGTTTTTAAAATCCGTAAAACAATGCTGTTTTACCAATGGCTGTAGTATTGGTGAATGAGAAATTCAGGAAGGCACGCAGACAATAAGATAAACATTAGTTACACATTTTAAATTATACTGTGTAAGAGTTGAATATGATAATATATTTTCATTATCCATTTTTAATCATATCCTTAAACATAATAACCACTTTTGCTAATACCTCTTCATCTCATTATATCTAAATGTTTGTAATAAAAATACTATTATCACATGCTGAATCCTAAAACAAGATCTCTCTACAGTACTGTCAGCAAAACTGTTGCATTATTAAAATATTTAGTCCTTAGAATATTATTACAGCTCTAGAGTAACAACAATAATTTCAGATGATGTTCGAAAAATGTTAATAGCTAAATATTAATAGCTTTTTAATACAGAAGCAAACAAGGATGACATTTCTTTACTATGTTATTACATCTGTTCTGTAAAATACATTTAGCTAGAGGAACCAAATCATAGAACTAGGAAGGACCTTTGGAGGTCAGTGAGTTCCTCTTGTTCCCTAAGGCAGTACCAGCTTTATCTAACAGTAGCTAAATCTGTACTTCATTCACACATCTTTATACTTTACCCAGAAAGAGCTCTCTCTCTCATGCTGCAGACAGGAGAGGGGTAAGGATGTTACATGTCAGCAGCCTCCTCACCGTCAGTATTTCTAGCATTGCCAGGACTAATTTACTCAGGCATCACCTTTTCTAGACCAAATCTTACATGGAAAACCACAAGAGGACACCTTTCCTCTTACCCTGCCCTCACTTGGTAGCTCTTCTAGATTACAGATTACATAGGGCAAGGATTAAAATACCTATTCTGCCTTTTGCAACACCACTGACTAGTTACAGAAAACCTATTAACAGGAACAGGCTTCTGAGTTTTTTTTATACATCTCTAAGTTCTGTAATTTTCCTGTCAAATCTTCTGCCCTCTCTGTGTCATTTGCCCCATCATCCATTGGGTAATTTGAAGCTGACTGCCAAGCACATGGCAGGTGGAGTCTTTGTCACTTTTTTTTTTTTTTTTTTTTTTTTTGACTCTAAAAAGTTTTCCAAGTGGTTCAGACAAAGTGGCTACAGCTTGACAGTGTAAAAATTAATTTTGCAGACATCCTTGGCGACAGCAGTAAAAGCTTACTGTATTTTATAGGCATATTACTTGCAACGCCTATTACCACTACTAGAAGCACCTGGAGTGGTAACTTTCAACAGCCCAAGGGAAAAAGTGAAAAACTTAAGCCAAAAAAGCTATCTTCACTTCATAAACAATACAACAAAGCCACCAACTTTCATGAGATTTAGGAATTCTTGGGGGATTAATTCTCGGGGAGAGGGGAGGGGAAGCTGACATTTAGCTCTATTCCTGAGTCCAAAGAGACCTTACTTCACCTGAAGAATTGCAATCTAAGTGTATTATTTTCCTGTCTCTGTGCTTGTCAGGAGTTAAAGGACAAGCTTGAACTTGAAATGTTTTCAATACTTGGTAAGCGAAAAAAGTTTTTCCTTACAGAAGGTAAGCATTCATGAAAAGAGAGTTCCTGATCCAAGACTCACTCTTACTCTCAGGAGTAAGGACAAATAAGCAGCAGACTTTAGAACGGCGGGGGGAAAAAAAAGAGATCTTTTTAACAAGTGGAAAGGACTTGACTTATAATATTGTAAACAAAATGTGTAACAATGTGAAATATATGAACTAGAAGATCCAGTTTCTGTTTAAGACAGAACCAATACGTTAAAGTTCCCAACTTCTGTGATTCTAAGACTGCACTCTCCCTTCAGGCTCTTTACTGTAAAAGCTATACAAAGACGTACTAAAAGACAGTTCCTGTCTTGGAGTTTATTTGTCTCCTAAACCACAACAAATAAATAAATAAGGAAACAGGAATAGAATACACTGCACAAAAAAGCTGAGAAAACTGTATTCCTTTATTGCAGGCGAGTCGAAGAATTTCAATGGTGCTATGGTAGACTGACATAATGCCTACCTTGATCGACTCAGGTGAAATTACCTCTCGCTCCGACACTGCTTTCTACAAAATTTCAAGTACATAAGCTTACAAAATGCTCTAAAAGGCAATAGACAAAACAAGCTCCAGGTTCAGCTGCTTTTCACTTGCCACATTCACCTCAGTACTTTGGAATGGATGTTGCGTAAGTGGTTAAGATTTCCTAACTTTACTTGTAAGATTTAGTCTAACATGCAGCTTTGACAGAAATCAAGATTATCCATTTAAATATTTTAACATCACATATGTAAATGAGATATTAACTGCTTGAAAAATGTCACAAAAATTCCAAAATACGTTTTTGAAACAAATTTACTAAAGAAGATCTAGCCATTGCTTTACGAGCAAATAATAGTCTATGTCTCACTGATCTAAGCAACTTTTCCACTGAGAACTGATTCAAGCCACTGACATGAGACACTGTGTAAAGATTCACACGAGCAGAGCCTTATTGTTCTCAGCATGGTTACAGGAGCTGACCTTTCTGTCTCTCCTCAGCACAAAACCACCTCTGGCCTTGTCCTTCCCGCTGTTAACCAAAGCTGAGCAAAGAGCTCAGGCACGGGCCAATTATGGAGCTTCTAAAAGCTGTGCAACGCAGGTCGGCTTTCAGGAGATGCAGCCCATTTCTCTAGGATTCTTTATCCGAGAAGAAAAGAGTGGTTTGGATGCAGCAGCTGCAGCCCCAGCCCTTGCTAATTATTTCAAGGCTCTGTCTCAATCTCTTTATGAAGAGTGAAGTATTTAGCATTCACATCAAATTGCTAGGCTCAATGTCAGGAAGAGCTGCATGAAATAGTGTGGCCTATGCTATTTAAGAGGTCAAGTAATTTTTTTTTCTTCTGAATATCCATGTATTCATTGCTTTCCCTGTGCTTTCCAGAAACAGTGCTAATCATGCCATGCAGTGATTTTAGCAAATTTTCAGTTTTCTGTGGCTTTCTGTAGAAGTGTGTATTTCTATACAACTGGTTTAATATTTATAGCACTTTGAACGCTCTAAGCATTAGACCTAATAAGTGCTAATAAGCATAGATTTCACTGTGCTCTTAAAATAAATACTAAAGAAATCTGCTGTGACAAGAGATTACATTTACCCTCATCTCATATGAAAAGGGTATGAATACCTACAGGAAAGAACTGCCCACTTTCCTGACTTTTTAAAATGGAGAAAACAGAATGAAGAGGTGATACTCCTTCAGGAAGGGTTATTGTACTTTTCTAATACTTTTCTTTCCTCTAAGAACTTTTTTCCTTCCCTTCATAGTAATCACAGCAGTGCAGCGCCCTGTGAAAGCACTATGTAGTGAGTAATTTGGAGTTACCCAACTACTTAACATGCATTTGTCTTGGCACATACATATGGAGAACATGCAGGGAAAGTATCTGTAATTCTGTTCTTCTACATGTCAGGAAACTCTTGGAGCTTGAAAGAGAATTGGTTGGTTGTCCTTAGGATCCATACTTTGCTCCACAAAGAAACTTCCAAGAGAAATCTCACATTTTCCCCTTTATCTATCTTCACTAAAGTCACTAAAATAGCTTAACAACATCTAAAGATTCCTCTGTGTGGCAAGATCCCTGAACTGTCAGGGAATATTTGCATAATTAGATTAGCACTGTAGTCTCTGGAGTAAGACAGGCTTTCACCGTAAGAGCATAAAACCAAACTTACACAATTGTTCCACACGGCTGTTCTACAGCAGACATCTTCCACACAATGGTGTGTCTGCCATACGGATCTAGTGACTAGATTAAGCAATACAAAAAGAAATACCTTGCTATTATCAAGTTGTTCCTATTTAAGGGGAAAAAAGATGTCGAGATTAATAAATAAATAAACTGAAAGATACTAAAACCAGACTAATCCTCCCCAAAAGGTTATCTAGGGATAACAGTAATAATATTGAGAAGAAAGTTAGTACTGAGAGAGTGAGATTGAAAGACACTGTTACTAAGAGAAAAACACAGCCTGCAGAACAAATTTGCAGAAAGGTAAAGTTTCACATGGTATCTTCAGCTGTCCTGAGAACAAGACATCAAAACTGTGCAAGTCATTAATAAGTGGCCCAAGAAATTACACCAAGGTACGTGATTGTTAAGTATCATTTAAAGTACTAAAATAATGTATTTTTTGTGTGATGGTAATTGTAAAGTTTTTTAAGCTGCATTTCAAGACAATTAACTAAGCTACATTTCCATTCAGGAAAGGTGTCAGGCTGACAGGTGAGGGCTGCAGAATCAAATTCTTTACTAGCATCAGTGATTATTGCTGCCTCGTAATTGAATAAAACTTCATTAGACAGCAGAAAATCAAGTCTAAATACATTTAAAGATAACTTCTTAAGTAATAACTATGCTATACTTTTATAAATTCATATGCCTTCTTTTTCATTAAGTAGTAGAAGGGAATTTTATCACTTAGGTACATGCTCCTCTGCACACATGATCCTCTCTCTGTGCATGTGTGTGATGGAACTATTCTTTGAAAGGAAGGGAATGGTTAAATATCCACAGCTATTTAGTTGGTGTCATCTTTTGTGATAAAACCAACTATAGAGCATATCTAAGCAATGTTTTTGAGATACAGATATCTCTTGAAAACGAGGTCAAGTCACAGAATTTAAAAATTCAAACAGGCAACAGCAAGATTGTGATAGTTACAAAATTCAATGAAGTTACTGCGCTATCAAAACCATGAGTACTCTAAACTCTTTATGAAGGCTAGGGATACTGTATATAGGATCTATAAGTGAAGTGAGGCTAGATCCCATGGAGCCTTACCTTAAATGAAAGCCTCCTGCACACTGCTTAATAGAGCAGTGTATTCCTGAGATTCACTGCTGCAGCAGTATCAAAGTGTTCTTTATTTGGGTCATTCTTTTTTCCATTTATATATTAATATATAAATATATATATAGAGATATAAATATATATATGCATGTTCATAGTATTGAAGCATCTAAATGAATGGAACAATCTTTCTGAAACAAGTTTAAAATTCACTACTTTGGGTTGCCCCCACAAGAGCGCTCAGAAGAACAAAGCAGTAATTGAAGAACAAAACATTAAAACCTTCCAGCAAATTCATGGTGGATTCAAACTGAGATCTTTTCTTTCTCACCCTCTGCAGAAATGCAGATTCATTAATGGCTCTATATTGCTTATTGAGTCATTCAAGCATAGAGGGCATGACGGATTTCTTCCCACTGTCTCCTTCTCTCTGGGTGATGTAAGGACACACTTTCATTTTTGCAATGCTTGCTAGGTTATGCTGTCTGCAAAGGCACTGATGAATGTGTGTGCAATGGCAAATATGTTTGCACCTTCCTCTGTTCTGAAGCACTAAACAAATTCCAAAGTGATGGCTAAAATAACTCTTCTATTCTGAAGATGTCCAAGAGAAAAGTCATATGGAGAGATCTTGATCACTATGATGGGAGAAGAATAAAAACATTTAGAAGTAAACCTGAATTAAGATTTTTAATTTAGACTCGATGACTTTCCTTGCTGTTTTCTTTTAGTAGGCGAGCATGCAAACAGGAAGAAACTCTACTGTTTGCTTTATCCAAGTCCTACGGACAATAGAAAAGACCTGGTAATTTAAATAATTATATTATCCAAGCTTTGCATATAACTCACTTGAATCTTATCTCATTTTGTCACACGTATCTTGCATAATACTGCATTCAAAGAGAAAAGATAAGAAACTGGTGCCTTTTCTGTAAGTTTCTCATCAGGATTTTGTTACTGATAAAGCTGGCAGAAAATCATGTTTTTAAAAGGCTGATGTGAACCTAAAGAGGCAAATAGCCACTTGACAGGACTTTCAAAAGTACACAGGTTTAACTGTGACTTAATTCAGTGTTTGCCAAACACATAGGTGCTTTTGAAAATCCTACTAGCAGCCCATTTGCATACTCTGCCTGCAGTCAAAGTTCCTGGCCATTGTGCCACTGAGCATCACTGGGGCTGACTATGAGGTGATTTCTGCTTTGATGCATTTCTCCTGCATTTAGTTCCATGGGAACGTCATAGATGATATCTGGCTCAACCTGTGTAGCTGATGACTTAACTGTGGACCTGATGTTTGAAAAAGGTATTGGCAGGTGAGGTATCAGACTTTTCATTCATTGGTACTTTAACATAATTTTCCATGGTTTTAATCTTAAAAGTTACTTGAGTTTCCATAGAATTCAGGATGATTCAGGATAGGTGAAACACAAAGGATTCTGAACTGTCCTCACAGTAAAACCAGGTTGAAAGTTAAGAGTTTTATTCTCCCATATACTTTTTTTCAAAAAGCTCTACTGATCCAGTAGTCCCAGGCAAAGTGTGTCTTTCATGACCAGTACTTATTCTTTTTCACTTTATGCATTCATCAACAGCATTGAGAGGGTGCAATGTTTACAATGTAGAATTCCTCATCCTCAGTTATAAGGGCATGAGAAGGGAGGAGGAGCTACACAAGTGGCCAGACCTTGGACATACTGAACCACCACAGTACCTCTGGCCTAGGATGCTGCTAGCTAGGACTCTTCACAAAGCATCTCCTTCTATTGCCTTTTTTTAAATCAAATTATGGAGAATGATTCCTTCCAGTGGCCCATGTGCAAAAGAATGGCAGCAGTATTCGTGGTGGTGTAGCACTAATACCAGTGTATCTGAGCACCTTGGTCATGGCATGATGGGAGCTCAAGGACTAAGATAACCCCTGAGCTTTCAGAAGGGCATCAGGAGGAGCTGGAAAAGCAGTCCAATGCACAGCCTTTAGTTGTCCTTATTCCATCACAACTGCTCTAACGCATTCGTGTTCAGTGAAATATATTCCTCCTTTATATTTCTATGATTATTATGCAAGCCTCCTTTCCCTCTCTCTTATTTGCATTACATTTCTTCAGATGTATAGTATGCATTACATTTTCGTATCCTAATAGAAAATTAGGATGAACCTCATCTGAAGTAATTCAATAGTTTTATAACAGGCCTATATGGTCCATTGCTATTGAAGGCATTAAAAATGCATTATTTAACCCAGCAAACATACAACTTACCCTTAGCATAGGGCCATTCTGGAACACATGGGGTTCATCACAAACTACACAGTATTCATTTAACACTGGTATCCGTTGCTCAGCAAATTCAATAGTCTAAGAACAATGAAAATGAGAATAACATCTGCTTAAAAATAATTAACAGTCAGCTCATGCTCCAGAGTGTTTTGAAAATGGGTAAGATATGACATCCTACCTGCACAAGAAAGCCACGGTCTCGTACTGGAATGCATTTTGCACCATAATTTTGCTGCAAGGAAAAAGTTCAAGTAACTTCAGTGACGGTAGATTAATTACAAGGCTTTTTGAGGACATGGTACAATATTTCTAATTTTTATGTGCAAATTTGTTAATTACACAATATTTGCATCTAAAAAAATCTCATTTGCATAAACCAGTTATCACAATCCATCTTTTTTACTGTTTGCTTGGTAAGGGTGGGTTTGTAGCATTTCTTTCTTAGTTTTTAAATCTGATGAGCTTGTATATCTCAGTATCCCAAAACTCTGGTCTCTAATAGAAACACAAATTTTTCAGCTCCAGTCTAATGAGCAGGTAATTTATTACTTCCTTCACATTTAAACTGTGCATTGTCTGTATTCTTATCTAAATACAGAATATGTGCTTAAGCTTGAATGACAAAAATAACTTCTAGAAGAATTGAAAATCTTTTTCTTTTCTATTTATCAGGAACTCAGTTCCGTGAGCTCCAAACTGACAGCTCTCTGTGCTCAGATCCCACTTACATTCCTTCTGCCTTGTTCTTTCAGTGTGCAACAACATAATTTAGAAGGTATCTTTGTTATGGGGGTCAGTAACGTACAGGACTCTATCTAGGCTGACATCTATCTCAAACAACCCTTGTTTTGTTTGAGAGTCAGACCAGCTCCATTTACAGTTTTTTGGAGTTTTTTTTATTTATAGGCTTGTTTTCTTTCATTCTTCTAACTGCTTATTTGGGAAACTTTTCACTTTTTTCTCTTGGAAGGTAACCCTGCTATTTGTATACATATATGAGACTCAAACATTTTAGCTAAGAATTTAAAACAAGTTAGGGTCTTAATTCATTGGTTACACATTCCACAGACTTCAGATTAGAGTTAGGCACCCAGATTACCTGTATATCTGGTTCCCACATGTAAAACGTGAAATGGATTCTTGATGCCCTTCCACTATATCAGTGAATTGCACGTGACCATGTATGTGATTACTTTCCCTCAAAGTAAATGCATTATAGTAATAAAATTACTAGAACTAATACAGACTTTTATAGACTGTCAAGTAGGGCCTGCATTTCTTCTGAATCAGCTGATAATATCAGCTATGAAACCACTTAGGCGACTCTTCATTATCTTATCAAAATCAACAAGACTTCTGCACTTATCTTCAGGAGGAAAAAGACTGTTATGTGAGACCTCCTCTGCTGGTTCAGAAAAAAAATGAATCTTTGCACTGATACAAGTAAAAAGTTTGTTGGCTCATCTTAAGTTAGTTTGGTTGTGCACTTTACAGGAACCAATTGCACAGCATGTATATAAATGATTTTCCAATAGTAAATCAATGCTTTTAGATTTGATGAGTATAGCTCGCAGTTTATTAAACTAGTTTGCTGTGAAACCTAATACACTCAATGTAATTCCATTATTCAAAACGTACTATTATGAATGTACGCATGTACAGCATTTCAACCAAGGATCTCAGTTTCCACAGGCTGGGAAAATTAAGGTCTTGTCAGGCTAGGAGAGTGGAAAGGACAGTCTCCTAAGTGCCTCTTCCCCAGCCTAACACAGAGAACAGACCAGCGCCTTTGAAAGAGCACAAACAGTCCTGCTCCCTTCTCTAAAGTGCAAAAGTCATCTTTTAAGAGTCAGAGATAGAAGAATTAAGTTTGAGCTCTATCTCCTAAACTTAATAATTTGCACTACTCTTGGTTTTCCCAATCATACTTGTCAGGGAAAAAAGAGAGGCAGTATGGGCCTAATTCCTTCCCTGACCTTCTTGCCACAAAGGTGTTTGAAGGTTAAACGTTTCGCAAAGCATAAATGCACGCAAAGTGAACTGAATCGTGACTACATTCCTTACAGTATGGTGATGGTCGAAGACAAAAAGCCTAAAGGGAGAAGTGACTTGGCACCCAAATGAGCCAAGAGGTGTTGCTTCCCTCATGAAGCAAACAGGAAAATCAAAAAAGACCTGTGTGACCAAGCCAATTTTGCAGCTCAGAAGCTCACACTGTCCCTCATTCCTGCAGCAAGAAAGCAGTGAAGGAAGTGCGTGACCAGACTTTCTCAGTGGCCGGCAGCTGTACATTAAGCTGTGTTCAGGGAGAGATGTAAAGTCTCCATCTTTACTTAAGAAGATTCTGGTTTTATGACCTAAATATATGTGTACAGATAGCTGTTTAAATCCACCTTTAAAAGCAGACTCCATTATTATTCACTGAATGTTAAATTCTTCCAATATCTCCACTAAGGTATGCTCTGAATATTAACGCCTTTGCATAAGAAACATAATAGCATATTTGAAAATAATGTGAGAAAAACAAGCAGAATAATAAAATTATTACGCACAGCAGCTTGTGAAGGTGATGATGAAGATGGTGTTAAGATACCAATAAGCCCTGAGGTAAGAGAGAGCCTCCTGCCCTCTGCTATGGTGGACTCCTTGAAAGGCTCCATTTTGGATGATTTAGGGGCATTGGAGTAAGTCTTGCTGAGTAACTTGTGATTCTTCAACCCATCCAATTCTTCCATTCTAAGATTACTGGAGTAAGACCTGCTTAAAAGTTTGTGGGGCTTCAAGGTGCTGTTGTGCTCACATCGAGGATCCCCTGAACACGACCTACTTAACAGCTTATGGGGCTTTAAAGTAATGCACTCCTCCTGCTTGACAGCTGCGGAGCAAGAACGGTTCAACAGTTTGTGCGATTTAATGGCCATCGTCTGCTCAGCCCTAGGGTCACTGGACAACGAGCGGCCAAAGGTTCTGTGGGATTTTGTGGCACATACATCCTCCGCCTTAACTGTGCTAGAGCAAGTCCTTCTCAGTAGCTTGTGAGTTTTGGAGATGCCATCCTGTTCCGACTTCAGTTTTGATTTATTTTTACCGCAGCCAGGTGGAGGATAACTTGGCGACCTTAAAATAAATAATGGAAAGATATAGTTGGAGCATAATCTAAAACTTGTGCAAAAAAAGCAATTAAGTCAACGTATACGCATGAATTCTTAAGTGCTGTCTGTCTTTAGGTACCTGACAAGTGATAAACCAGCCCAACATTTAAAAAAAACAGCACTTGCTTGTAGGACCAATTCCTAATACCGAATCTTACTCCAATTTATACACAACTTCTTATTGATTGAAAGGCAGCTAACGGCATACATAAAAGAAAGAGATATATTATTATAGTTCTTGATCCATGTCCCTAGATCTCTAGTCAAACCACTTATTTAGGCAGTTATTTTTTGAAAAGGAAACTGCATATTTCACACAAGATTATAATGCATTTCTCTTATCAAAAATCTATCTTTCCTATGTAATCATTATGGCACGATCCCATTAAAGTTACTGTCTTCTGGACATAGCATAACAAATTTTACATGCAGATCAAATGGAAGATACAATGAGCAATGAAACTTGCAGGCACTAACTCCAATTTAATTCAGGTGAAATAATTTTTTAACCTCACAATAATCCGAGTGTTTTGTGGAAGACAATCTGACCCCATTCTGTGCTGTTTTAGACAAGTTCTACCCCTGTAACGTTGGAAATGGGAAAGTGAGGAACCCAACTTATGAATACAGAAAATAAAGAACAAAGTTTTTGCAAAACAACATTCATACGAACTGGCATATTTCTATAACTTTCACATTTACCTTTTCTTGCAAAACAAGGACTGGTATCAGGTATGCTGAATCATTTTTCTATGCTTTATAAGTAATCCAAATCTTCAGAGTAGTTTTTGGCTTGGATCAAATAGAAAGAAACAAACCCCCAAGGGTTTGGGATCCCTGGAAGAGGCTGGCAGGTTTCCCTGAGCCGTTAGCAAGTGGCGGCAGTGGGAAATGGGAGTGGGGCATGCTGACTCACGGTTGCAGATGGCTCACGATCGCATGCGGATGGTGGATGTACGGGAGGTGGGAATAGGACTTCAGAGAGAGGGAAACGGGCCCTCGGGCTTGGGCTGAATGCTCCTGGGAGAGGGACTGCCTAGCAGCCAGCTCCAGAGGAGGAAGATTGAGCTGGCTTTTGCATGCCCCTTCTGAATAAAAACTGCATCCAAGCTACAGACTGCACATATTGTGTTGGCCAATGGTGAGTGGCAGTGTAGAGGATGGGTAAGCTTTCTGCTCAAAACCTCCTTTCCTCTTTTACCTTTGAATAGGGAAAAAGCCTTTTGTTATCTGTGACATTCCTCCCTTCTCGATGCGAATCAACTGTTTTCTCCCCTACTTTTTACACATAGAATTTAGAATGGCAAAATTCACCAAAAAGAAGAACCATTCAAAGAACATGCAATTCAAATTCACAGAAGGGGTGATCTGTCAACCCTTCAGAAGCAGGCAAATAGGCTAGAGCAGATAGTCACATTCCTGAAAGACAGAAAATCAGAGTCTGATTTTACAGAGACTTAAAATATAAGAGTAACTGGTAGCAGTCATAATGAATTTAACCTATTACAAACTATTATTTGTATGTTTTTTAATGTCTTTGGAATTTGTTCTTTGAAATTCTGTGCTTGCTTTTCAGAAGTTGTGAGCGTTCAGGTGTTCAAATAGTGGGGAGATGCGGGTACTCAGAATCTCTTCAAATCAATCTTTGGCATAGGGAACAATCTACTTTTAAAAAAATAAAAATATGTGCAGCTGTGTATGGAAAGAAGAGCTGGACAATCACAAAATTAGCAATATACATCTTGCTACCCAAATAACATTAAAATGCTACCAAGTTAGTAGAGTAACAAATACAGCCAAGTTAAGTAATATAAAAGGAATTATTTCCAGTTCTACATCAATCATGGTCGTTGCAGAGAGCACGGCACTGAAAGGTTCTGTCTTCAGATAGTCTTAGAAGCTGCAGTAGTACGTAGTTTGCTTTTGAAGTCATGCAAGGCAAGGACTGGAAACCCATAAGGTAGGATATAAATAGAATACTTCTCTATGGAGAAAAGTCAACATTTCACCTTGCGAAGTATGCTGTGGATTTTGAACAGGATCTGACGATAACAGTTTGCTTTCCTTGTCATTACCTGCGCAATGTAGAAAAGATGTGCAGAGGGGATTTCACTTTTTTGTCAGACACCTTCTTATTGTGCGTACAATTAGACTTCTCTTTGCTATTCTTCCACTGCTGTGTAACAAACGTCTGCATGATTCTGCAAAGAAAGAAAGAAAGATTTTCATATCATACCCAAGTCATGCTCATTTTAATATCAGGGCCTCTGTATTCACCACGTAGGCTATGTGATGCAACATCCTCCTTCGATAGGCAGAATTTCTCTGTGGACTGACAACTGGGTGCTTCAATTCCTCAAAAATGCTTTCTGCCTCCCTCAAAACTAATTCACATGGTACTCATATTGAGAATACGCTCTGTGTTACCAAGCGCTGCAAGACCTGTGGAAGGGGCTTTTCATGCAGCTCTAGGGACAAGCTGATTCAGAGATATAAAAACAAACATATGTGAGAATACGACTCATCAAAACGTTAATAAGACTGGATTGTATCATGAATACACGAAACAGCTGCTAACTTTTCTCTACAATTCTTCTTTTCATCCTCAGAATTCGGTGGCCTCATTATTGTGGTATATTCCACAGACCACCAGTTAGAAAGTGCAGTCCTTTATGGAGCATGGTGTTCTGAATGCATGATGCTCAAAAAGATGCCTTAACAACCTCAGCAGAAATACGAAACTCTTAGCTTAGTCTTTCTGAACTTTTGTAGCTTGCTTCCTAAATGGCAGTAAAGTGCTAGGAAACCCTGGCAAGGAGCACAAATCAACCTCTCTTCAAGGACTGTCAAAACTGAACTTAAAAAAAGCAAAAACTTTACTTTGTTTTTGGTGGAGGGTTTTTTTGTTGTTGTTTTTTTTTTTTTTTTTTTTTTTTTAAGAAAAACAAGTTCAAGATCGAAATGCTTTGATCTAGCCAACCTGACCACCTGTGAATTTTGTCATTCTTGAGATGGTTGGGGAGCTAAAATAAGTATAATATTTAAACCCAAACACACAGGTTTACACTTTTCCAGACTTACTTTTTCAGCTGATGTCCCAACCCAAATCTTTCCTTAGTAGAGATCTGAAATACATCCACAGTTGGCACTAGGGAAAAAAGAGATTTTGTTGATACAGGTACTTGCAGGAATACTCAGAATAGAGAATTCAGGACCATGTCACATATTTGAGGACCTTGTTCTAGCTGGACCTTTACCGTAGGCAGTACCATTGAAGCAGTGGTGGAAGTGGTCATGTCCTGAGTCTTTGAAGAAATAGTCATGTTTGCAATACTGGTCAACATCAGTTTTAAACATTTAATCCCCTAAAATGCATCCCTTTCCCCTGATTTTAATTATATAAATGTATCTTTATTTTTTATAGTATAGGAACAACTTGAGAGCAGGATCAGATTAAATATATCTGTATTGATAAAACAGCTCAGTCATAATCTCTTAAACTTTATCCCAAGTAAACAGTCTTTACATACACAGGGTAGGAAGCCCTGGCTTTAAATAAATTTACCTAGTTAAAATCTTCTCAGTTGAGAACTGGAGGTGTCACTATTTATTACCTCTGGTTTGTAGTCTATTACTTTTTAACAGCCACGGGAGAATCTCAAAAAAATTTTACATGTAGTTTCTTTAGTCCAAACTGATTTTGCCCTCACTGGAAGCAAAGATTTAATACTTGCGTAACCAGTGGTGAGGAAGCTCTTTCACAGAAAGAGGAGTTGATGATACAGTTTCTTTAGTATCTCACCATCAGGGACACAGGACATACCAAATTTTCCCTCAGTAAGATCTCTGAAGGATTTTCCCACATAATCTGAATTTCAGAACTTTATAAAGGTGCATGGTACCTGGAGTATTTCTGTTATTTCTGAGAAGACAATTCCACTTAAGAATTCAAATTTCCTAAATACAAGTAGAATTTATATGAGTTCCTCATAAGCATCTTTAAACACAGATCTTGGATAAGCATGTGGAGAAAAGCCCAAATCTAGCCAAATACTTTTCCATATGGTTACAATTCTTGGGAGTATGAAGAAAACCCAGAGCATAATAAAAACAATTTGACTAATATTTGGGCTTTCTAAGGACTTTTTAATACAAGGTCCATAATACTCATCATCTAAGTGCCTGATCCCGGTGGCCAAGGATTACCCTGAATTTCCATCAAGCCCCTTCCTTCTAATGGTATATCCTTATTTACCTGCCAGAAAATTGAAAGCATAAGGGATAGAGGCTGAGAATAAGCTCCTAGTATTACTAAAATCCTTTAAGGACATTTACTAGATAGAAGTGGCAGATGGAATCCAGCGCTTATTGAGAGTGCCTCAGGTGTTCGAGGCAAGACAACAGCAAACACATATTAAAAGTATGAATCAGCTTTATACTTTGTGTTAAGTAAGGCAGTAATGATAACAGTAAAAGAAAAGAAAAATCAAAAAAAACCCCAAAAATTTGAATTTGGTTCAAATTTTACTAAAAAACCCCCAGCATTTATATCAGTATCTACATTATTCTGATCACTCAGAAAGCCAGATCTTACTAAGGATGTCAAAGTTATTCTGTTAATTTCCCTTCAATAAGACAATTTTAAAAAATACATCTAACTCTGCCATCCAATTTCACCGAATTCAAAGCACTGTAGTCACCGTTCTCTAATGTTACTATTCAAACATAATCTCATTTTATAAAGACAAACTGGTTATTTTTCAAAAGGGATGAATAATTTAATTAGGGGTAGCAATGTGTTTAGATTATCAAATTTAGGACACAGAGTGGGACAGAGATGATTATTTTCAATGGGATTCATCATACCTAGATTTAGCAGTCTTAAAGCCTGACAGCTAGACTAGCTTTGTTATCTGAGCTTTATAGCCAGAGGAGACAGCCAAGCACACCGAAAGGGTGATTCAACCTAATCTAAGGCAGGTTTCTAAGATACTGAGAGAGACTGCCCACAGGCATATACAAAAATCAGAAAAGATATTAATCAGAAAAATGAGTATCTAAAATCAGGATATTAAATAATTACAAGGTGTTATGTACACCTCCTACTGTGCTTTGCAGTATACTGCATATATGTTTCTTTTCTCAATCAACAGCGTGTACTATAAAGAGAAAAATATGTTGCATAAAGTAATGGCTTGGTAGTCTCCAAACAGTATTTTTCAAGAGGATGGGGAATATACAGAGAAAGGATCTTGATAACACAAAGGATGGTGGATCTCACCATCCTTTTTTGGTAAATAAAAACACAGAGCTGCAACAGCACTGAACTTGCAATACCAATATCAGCAAAGAGTCTGGCTCTGGCTCTGATCCTGCCTTTCTCGGTACTCAGTCACTACCCACAAGCAGTCAGCTGCACGATTGGGAACTTAATTTTCTGTTTAACCTTGTCAATAGTGCGAAAGATATCTTGTTTTCATTTCACTAGATTATTTCTTCCTGCACAAGGCTCTTCATATTTCAGCCTTTCTTACCTGCTGCACTTACATTTTTTTAAATTACATTTTGACAGAGATTTTCTGATTACTAACACAGTTACCTATGGCAAATAGATACTTTAAGTTCTGCACATTTACAAAAGGATCAAAAAATACAGACAAAGATGAAAAACAAGCAAAAAAAAATGACACTGATGTAGGAAATGTTCATTTGAGTGAACAGAATATAGCTAATAGTTAGTATCAGCAGACAACATATCCTATAAAAATAGCTCATTGGGATATATTTTTCTAAACATACCATGGCTGGAAATATCTATTCATTTTCCAGAAGCAGAATTCTCCCACAGATACAAGCCTAAGCTGACAGCTGCACTGGAAGCCTCCAAATCCAGGCAAATTTTGATCCAAAATACACACTTAGTTCTGACTTCCCACTGTAAAAATATATCTGAACTTGACTCTTGCATATGAATGTTTCCAAATTTCGAATCTCATTTGGGCCTTCATGAATTGGAACATTTTTAATCTCATGAGAAAGCTTTACTTACTTAACAGCCACTGAGTAGGATGACTATAACATTAAAAATTCTCATTCAAATTTAAAGATCCCCAGAGTTCACACAGTCACATAGAAATCAGAAGTTAACAGGATAATTATCACATCCTGATTCTTCAGAGGTGCATAAAAAGGGGCATATTAATGTGCTGCACAGGACTGTGTATGTGTACATAACCAGGGATGCCTGCATCCGTGGTGATGATCCCTTGACTGCATACAAACTGCCTAATTTCCAAAATCAGGAAATAACAAATAAAAATTGCAGATCCTTGTTCCTTAAGCATCTCGGATTCCTAGGGCCTAGGTTATATTTCACAGGATATCAAGTCAACAAGTTCTAAAACTCAGCCTCTAAAAGTTTAAACTAGATGCCCATGCCACTACTGAGGGTCTAATCATGCAGACACATGTGAGCAAGTACATGGATCAGCACTGAGACACCACACAAAGCACATGAAGAATATGCAGGTGACTAACCTGGACCATTTAAGTACTGTGTAAGTGAACAGTGCAATCGCACTATTATAGGCTCTGTGCGAATTACATCCCAAGCCACAGCAATCTCTTCCTAATTCAAGATAAAAAGAGAATAACAAAGACCATTAGCCATCATAAAGAACAACTGCATTTTGTCAATCTATACCTTAGGGCAGGCATAAACACTGAGTTTCCATTCATTTACCCTAATGGAATATCTGCTCCAACTTTAAACTTGAAATTAGGACAAACTATTGCCTGCTGATGCCCATAAGAGTAGTGTTAGACTGCTTTCAGTTCTCAAGTATGCTCATTTGAGCTGGGTGCAGGTTTCTGCACAGTACTGCATCTGCAGTGCAGGCAGACACATTCCCCTCTACCAAGAGATACTGCTTCAAAGCTGAGGAGCAAAGGAGCAAATAAAGATGGAAAGGAAGCTTATCCCGTAACACAGAGCAAAGGAAACATTTGCTCCTCCTTAAGACTGATCAGATCAATTCACAGCACAATCAGATTCTCTTAAATTTAAAAAAAGCCCCAGAACTACTATCTTATGTGCTGAAGTGACCTGGGAATACGATACATCTGTGCAGAAACTAATGATGCCCCTAAAAGCACTAATTTTCATTCTGGAACTAATGACAGCGTAACTGTTAGAGCAGCCAGGCTGCCAGCCGGCAGCACCGCTGTCCTGCGTCTCCTTTGCCACTCAAGCCTCTCCCTAATCAGCTGCAGATGTTGAGAAGTACACAGGAGCACTCTAGCCAAGGTCATCTTCCCTCCCAGACCATGAAGTGCTTTCACCCAACTAACGTTTAGGATGGCAAAACAAGAAATGTATTTCATTCACATCAGTTACAAGATTTACCATTCACAAAGTACGTTTGAAAGGAAATATACATGCAGTAGATAAAAGCTGACAAAACATTTTAATAACGAGATTGTAAAGGAAAAGAAAACCTTTCCATAGAGCAGCAATCAATAACATGACAGCCACTTGTGAAAATCAAGCTTCTGAAGAAGAGACATCTCATTGATTATCTAGAGTCTGATGTGTAGCAGAATTAAATGGGTATTAACGTTCATTATGTAATTCTGTGATTAGATTACTTACATCAAGAAAACTAACATCAATATGCAGATCAATATCTACATCATCAATGGCTCCATATTCCCTGAAAGGAAAGAATTACATTAGATTAGAGGTCTTTAAGATACTCCTCAGCCCAACAGTACTTAGAACAGGGAAGATTTTATAAAGGATAATCTTGACCGTAAATTCAGAATGGTTATAAAATACACATTTACATAGATCAGATCAATATTCCCAGTGGGTGACCCTCTGCTGCACTGAAACTTTCTTTCAGTATATATTGCTTAAATAAGCTATTTTTTTTTTTACACGAATTCCCTCAGTTCTCACTCCATTGCTGCTATGCATTTCTGTCTCACGTACTGGACAAACAAATCAAGAAAACAATGATGGTCACATGCTGTTCCAACTTATAAGAAAGGGAAAACACGGTTAATTAAAAAAATATTTTAGGTTAATACCCAGTGATCTAAGTAGAAGCTTGAAATAAACAGACATTAAAAACAAATACGACATAGCCTAGTTGTTTCATTGTCCTCTGAATTTTTAAATATAAAGTGTGACTGTTTTGTCTGTCTTCTGATTCATTCTCAGTGCTCCTACCTAGTGTATTTGAAGACTTCTGAAAAATAGGGCTAGAAAATATTTGTTCATACACGTAAATCAAAAATTGGTTTCTTTTTTATTTAAATTGCTTAAGTGGACAATTCTGTAGAAGTGCAGTCACTTCTCAAATTTTTCACAGATTAGCAGATTACTCTTCTAAATTTTTGCTTTACACTGCACGTATATGCTTGTTCTCATGTTTTTCAACTATGCTAGATAAAGACAACACACAGCAGCAACTGGGCACAAATGAAGCTGATAACGTAATTGTGACAGAGGAAAATATTTTTGTGAATATACCTATCTCTTAACAAACTAGTCTTTCAACCAGTGGCAGGGTCTAGTTAGCACTGGAAACGACCAGTTCCTGACCACAAAGTCCAAGTGTACATAGGCCTTGATCTTCCACAAAGCTTTGTGAAGGGAACCTCTTCTACCAAACCTCGGTGTCTCTGCAGTACTCTCCAGTAAGAGCAAACCGGAGCTCGCTCTCGATCAGACTTGGCTGCACATGGGAGGAGGCACGCCAGCGCACCCTTAGTGAGTGACTTGCTGCAGTCAGCAACTGGAGCTCCGGGAGAGCGATGAAACTGCATGCTGAAAGTTGTATTTCTGATTTCCAAGAATTTATTACTATTTTCAACTATTGGAGAGTGCAAGAAGCCTGAAAGTTTTGCACATGCCAGAAGCAGCTACAGATGCCAATTTCTAATGCATCGAGTCCTAGGAGATCTCAAAGCACCATAAATTAGATGCATTAAAGTTTTTAAAGGTTACATAAAATGTTGCTGTTTTAAGAGCCTAAAGGACCATACTATCAAGGTATATACAGTTTCATAGTTACTAGTTTGGCGACTAAGTATTTATCTCATTCATTTCTTAAAGCCATATACAACTATTTTGATTGTAATTCCCCAGGTCCTCTAAACATAATGAATTTCCACTTAATTTAAAAGGCATAGTACACCATAGTTGTAGATAAGCTCTCTCTTTTCTTACACTAAAATCATAAAGATTACTGTTTAGAGGTAACTTGGGATTGTTACTTGCACTATATGTATGCCTAAGGTTATTATTGTCTCCACATTACATTACTTGTTTCGTATGAGAATTTTGATATTTTCTTTCTGCTACATCTTGTCTACATGTTATTTTTACAAAATTATTACAAATATATACATGGAAAATGAAGTCATAAAAATGGAAGAGTAGAAGGGACTTTGAGATATCCTACAGCTATGCACACTTGTGTATGTCCCACAGAAATTTTGTGGAATTTCTTTTCACAACCCACCTCTGAAGCAGGTTCCACAAACTCCCTGCACAGTCTACTGTAATGTTCCACCAACTTACAGTAAGAAAACTTTCCTAAAATCTAACTTATTTCTTTTTATTAATAAAAAGTTAGTTTATTTTTGTCTCTCTCATGATGACAATGGAGAACAATCGATCACTTATCCTGTCTATAAACAGCCATTTTTTTCTCAAAGGAATGTTATTATGTCCTCTCTCTCTTTTTTTTTTTTTTTTCCAGACTAGACAAATCCAATTCCTTTAGTATTTCCCCAGTGACAATATTTTCTAAATCTCTTATCATCCCTCTTGCTCACCTCCTGGGCAGAAGACATAATCAGAAAGAACAGAAGCAATTTAACAAGGGTTTAGTGTCATGCTGAATAGTAATTTCAGCAAAATACAATAGCCTGATCAAATACCTATTGAACTGCAAAAGAAAATTATGTTTTAGAACAGGCTTCCAGGACCAGTTTTCCACATAGCCAGTTGTATTAGTATTCAACCACAAAACGAAACCAAAACTAGCATTACTGCCAGCTAGCAGTGTTCCTGCAATATGTAGAAATCATTGCTTCAGAAATGACTTTTTTCTTTTTTTTCTTTTTCCTTTTTTTTTTTTTTTTTTTTTTTGGCAGTGAAGCATGGCCTACATGGAGTGCCATCTCCAAAATGTTAAAGGTTCCAGAATATGGAAGTGTAAAATGACATACCTGAGAGATACTGCATTAGGACCATAGATCTCTCTCACCGCTGTTAAATCAGCTTCCAGCTGTGGGTGCTTGTGAAGTTCTCCATCATAGCTAACCTACCAGGAGAAAAATTGCTAGAAGTTTTTTTTTTATTATTATTTCATCACTGGCACCTGTTTAGGATCCTGAAAATTCTCCCAACAAGATGTTCTCAGATGTGTAAAAGTTTCTTAACGCTATGCCCAAAAGCGACACCATGGTGATAAGCTCCAACATTGGAGCTGTCTGGCTCTCCTAAGCCATCTGAGATTTGCAAAGCGGGAACCCCAAATCTAAATCTCTTAGGACCGAGATGTCTCATACGTAACATTACTTGGAGTACCAAACTACTCAACATAATGCTTTCTGCAAGTTATTTTCTGCTAGAAAGCAGCATTTTCCTCAAAGTGGAAAATGAAGGGAAATAAAGCTGTGTTCGGGCAAAACGGAATGTGCCACTATGGTGTTTGCCATCCCTGAATTAGTGCCGCAGCCACGCTGACGTATGCAGAGGAGACTGCTGAGTTCTGTATATCTGCATTGGCAAGTATATTCTGTAACAGAAGCCCAAGGGAGAGGGAAAGAGTGCTCAAAGGCAGCAGTATTGTTGTTTCAGTTCCCTGTTCTCTTTTGCAAATGTACAGAGGGTAGAGATTCAAAGAAAGAACTAACAAAAGAGTCTCAGAAAAAGTGAATATAAAAGCTAAAAAATCTGATAACTTTGCTGTATCTGAAGGATCTGTGTTTAGAAAGTCTCAGCATTTAATCTGAGCCCTGATTCAGATTATTCTGTCCCACATAATGACAAAAGGTTGCATTTTCAAAGGGGATTAAGTGATTTACAAACCTAAATCCCATTGAAAATCAATAGGACTTAGGCTATTGAATCACTTAGCTACTTTAAAGTATTTATTCATTAAATCCTTAGGGAGGATTACAAGCAGGTGCATAGAAAGCGGATACAAACATTTAATTTATGACCAGAAGTTCGTATCTTATTTTCACTGCCCATCAAATGATGTTTCCCATTTTCCACGATCCTTGTTTCATCATCTTGTCTTTCCAGCTGTAACCAGTCGGAAATGTTAGCATTATCCCTGACCACCACCTTTTTCGACTGTGCTGATCACACAATTACACTGGCATGTATAAATTGCCCTCTGGTTGTTAAATATTTTTTGTCAAAAACCCTTAGAATTCACTAACCCTATTTTAGACTCCTCTTCCAAGAGTTTCTCTGTGGGAACAGCCTCACTCGTCTCAAATGGCACAGTTTACCTCATTTTTTGCCCACATATACAATCAACCATTTTGTCTTTTTTCATACTGTTGAATCCCTATACACCTGCGTGCTCACTTGTATGGGTAACTCATACAATCATAACATTCGGAAAAGCGTAACATCCAAAAAAGGACTGTTCTTTTGAGTAACTTTGCTCACTATCTGGTTTCCTATTTATTGCCCAAGTCCCCAGTACTATCATTTATTTAATTCTACAGGTCTTCAGAATTGTTTCTTCTGCCATGTAATTTTTAATCCTATCTCCAAAGGAGACTTTGTTGTTGTCTCCTGTTAAACATACTTTTAGTGGTGTCTTGGGCTATTTTTGTCTTTGTCCTCATTTTGATTTTCTAGTTGCATACTCAAGATGTTCATAGTAGTTTTATTTTTATTGCTGATTTAATTGTAATTTAACTCCTTTCTTTGCCTGCTATCATTCCTGTAATTAAATGCACTAACTTAAAAAAAGTACAGGGCAATATAATATAAAGCTTCCACTTCAAATGTAAGATGGCTAAATTTTGATCAGTACTGCCTATTAGACAGCTGGTTTAGACCTTGCAAAATGATTTACTGGTCTTTGTAGTCCTCCTCCACAGATAATATTAAAATTTATTTGGGCACTGACAGGCATCCTCTGTGGATCCAGGGCTGTGCTTTTACCGTAGAGCACCTCGCCCGTGGCTTTGCCCCCAGCCCGGCCGGCGGCGCAGCGTGCTCCCACCGCCCCTGCCCGCGCGGGGCCGCGGCTGCCGCCGTCGGCGCGACGCGCTACGGTGAGCGTCAAAGCGCCGCACGAGAGAACGCGGTAACAACTAACGCTGCACAGTAAACAACGGGAACGACGCAGGGCAGCACAGCCACCTGAAAGAGTTTTCTGCGTTTTTCAAGGCGAATTTAACTGAGGAGCTCAGAAAAAGAACGGACTGCTGCCTGAATCAAAATTTGGTTTTGTAATAACCATTTTACATCACTAAATTGCAGTGCTGTTGATTTTACAGAATGTCAGTCCTCCAAAAGGAAGCAGATTTGGATCCAGTCTGACTTCCCACTTGTATTAACAGCAGGATATGCTTTAAAGAGTAAATAATTATTTCCTGGAAGTAAACTGGATTTTTTTTTTCAAACCTATTGAACAACAGCTGTTTTTTTCTGTTCCTACAGCTTTACAGTTATAAAAGAAATCATATTATTATACATTTGATATAACTATACTGTACAATATATTCAGTATTTCTATTATAAAATAGTAGAATATACATATCATAGTAATACACATACACACTACATTCTATAGTATACTAAATAACAGAAGAAATAAATCATTGTTATAGCTTTCAAATGTTAACATTCTGAAATTTGTGGGAAAATATCCTTATTACCTGTCCTCCATAATAAAATTCTTCAGAGTCATTATCGCCTTCAGAATCTTCTTCAACTGTGCTGTTGTGCCTGGACTCCTTAATTAAAAAGGAAAGGTAACAATGATACAGGTGATATCTTTTGGTCTTGTATTTATACTTCTAATTACGAATGCTGGATTCTGTCATTATAAGTAAGCCCTTCCTGCTCTGCAGTCAGAGATCTCATTTTTCTCAAAAAGTACTACAGGCCTGTTTTGTCAATAGTGAAACAGCAGATAAAACCTGTACCCAGTAAACTGGGCACATAATAACACTCTGAATGTATGTTGGATAAATGACACTTTGCCTGGCTACAGAGGCCAGATGGTATTCTATGGAACTAGAGACACTGGGAGAATATTCATGAATATTTCACTCTGTGCTTCTGCAGAGAGCAATCAGAACCAAGATTTTCATGATAAAGTTAAAGCTAAACCAACCATAACTTACTCATCAAGAATGCTGGTTTAAGGAACTAACTCAAGCTCAAGCATGGAAACTCTTTAGCTCCTTTCTGTGAAAAACTCTCTGATACATTTCTGCATAACTATTATTTTTAACGGAGGTATCAACTGTTGCCAGAAACGTTCAAAAGTTATTTTTATGGCTAGGTCCATTATAAAACTTCAAAAATGAAGGATCAGAAAGTACCCAATAAACTTGTTTGCCCAAATAAAACCTGCTCCAAGTAAGTTGGTCTGTGAATAATTTCACTCAAGCAAATAGAACTGATCACAGTACAGTGCAGCTCAGCAGCCTATACTTACCACTATATAACTGTTTAAAGATATTAACCCCTGCGTGCCACAATCTGTTTGTAATTCTTAGGCCTTACACTAACAAGAATCCCCACAAAATACTTTCAAAAACCTTAATTCTTCATTTCAGTCCAAACATGATGTGCTTATTACATGTTTTTATTTATGTCCTGCACAGAACTGCCATAATGGAATAAAAACCAAAGAGAAGAGCCAAAGAGGAGAAGTTATGCCTAAATCCCATAAAAGTCAAATATAGTATTATCACCAATTTCTATAGTCAGATATTCTCATCACATTTCCTTACCTTTGCCTCTAAATTCGTGCTGCATTCACTGCATGTATATGGAGAGCAGAAATTGTAATTCAGCCAATTACAAAGCATTTTTTTGAAGACAAGGGTTAAAAATCATTTCTGTTTCTACTTTGCTGAAGAGAAACAAAGTGACTTCAGTCTTCTTTGTTTAATAATAACCTTAGCTTAAGGGGAAGTGTTTTAAAATAGAACTCACATGAATACAAATTCAGTGCAAACTAAAGAGAAATGAAACTCTTACACCAGAATGGTGACAAACCCATCCTACGCTGTCCAAAACCTGTAACTGTCTGGCCAACAGAAACAGTCAATGTTGAAGACTTTTACGTAACTTTTTTTTTTTTTTTTTTGCAGTACTTACATCCTTAAGTACCTTGTTCAATTAAAAACAAAATAAAAGCTGAAACTCTATCCCATAAAGCTAACTGCATCTCAAGCTTTTAATCAAAAAGGTAAACTATTATTGCATTTGAGATGTCTCACATATATAGAACACTATACAATTACGAGGTAGTAGAAGTAAAATATTTCCAGTACAGCTTTGTTATATATATATATATATATATATATATATATATATATATATATATATATGTAAAATCCATTACCATATGTGCCCATGGTTATCTCCCTTTTCCAGGACCAAATACAAATTTCAGTCTAAAAAGCAGTAATGAAGAAAAATGTATTCCAAATTCAGAACCATTCTTACTCAGGAAAGTCCTTAAGTTCAGCACCTGAAGTCTGCACGTAGTGCTCAATTTCTTGCTTGGAGTGGGAACAGATACAGAACTTTCCTTAAGCCTTAATACTGTCAGCACCTGTGGACCTCATGCTAGCATCACTTCTCTCTTAAATTAATGTCAAGAGGGAACTCTGATAAAGGTACAGCACAAACACAACTGTGACTGGAAGGGCTTAATTTTCCAGATGCTACTTATGATGAATAGTGTCATGAAGAGGTCCAGAGATACTAGCAGGATTGCTGTAGGCCACAGGAATAAGCAGGGAACTGAGAAACAGGATGCAGTCCTGCGTGCAGGACTAGGTTACAAGGTAATGGCATCCTGATCAACCTCTCTGGCAGAGCTGTATTTCTAGAGCAGCCAGGGTCTGGGTCACTGTTCAACAAGCAGTGATATAAATGCCAAAACTGCATCTCCTAGGGTGACAGCATCCATAGCCTAACTGAGCAATTCAACGGCAAGTCACTCAGTGAAATGCAGAGCCCATCTTCTAAAACACGCAAACCCACAGCTTGGGTAAGGATGCCTTTAGGATGAAGTCTTTGATATATTTTCATATTTATTCTCTGTAAATCATTAATATGTCTTTTGTTAAAATATACACAGAGAAACTACATACCTCTCCAATTTCCCTCTGTAATTTTGATTTTATGGATAAGCAGTAGTTGACATCACTGGTTTTTCTTAATTCTTAAAAAAAAAAAAAAAAAAAAAAAAAAGAATAAGGAACATCTGAGAAAATGTGAAATAACTTTGCATATGTAGACCTGAAATATTTAATTGGAGTGGTTTTATTCTATTTTAAATTACAAGCTTTATTTATTTTTAAATTACAGTCATATCTGCAGTACAAATTTATCCTAAAGTTCTGACTATGATGATTTTTTGAGTGTCACTCCACCAACATCAATAAAATTATTCTTGATTTACATTGATACAAATAAGATCAGGGACTGAAGATTATATTGGTTTTCCAATGGAATTCAAAGTAATCCTGTTACGTAAAAAAAAACCCTAAAGCATTGCAAAAATAATAAAAAGACTGCAAAGTCAAGTAATCCTATCTGATGAACTACCAGAATTAAGACTTCTATGTACAGTCTCTCCTGCATCCTGAGATTATCAGAGAACTTGGCTGTTAAAATGTAAAAAAATCTCTACAGTGTATACACAAATCTTGATTATCTATTGTATAAATGTGGCTAGATCTCTGAAAAGCATGCCCTTCCATGTACAGCACTGAAATAATTTCAAGTGAAAAGGATCCTAAAATTTTTTATCACAGGAAAAAAAAAACATATTTTTTCCACAGCCTTATATTCTGAAATGACTGAACAATTTTGTTCAAAGTTTTCTGAAATAATTCACCAGAGACAATGGTAGCTATAAACAGTTTCATCCCCAGTGGTGAAGATCTAGTGACATTTTAAGCAAGTGAGCATGAGAACTTATAATTGGGAAGAGTTAAGCACCTTGACTGGATTCAAGGAGCAATGCACAAGACTGCAAGACTTTAGAAGAATAAAACGCATTCTGCCTACACAGCTGTGTTGATCCCAGAAAGAAGTATTTCAGTTTCCTCTATTCTCAAATGTAAGACTAGCCATTATAGCAAGCCTGTGAGGAAATAGCAAGCTACCCAATTACACACATTAACACATCTCTCTTTACGTAAGTGTAGAGTCTTGTCTTTTCTCCCAAATGTGAACTTGATAAAACACTCGGAACTTAAGATTACCTGTAGCAATCTGATGGAAAATTACTGGGATTGGCTCTGTTGTAACTAACACATCTTCATCGTTATCTGAACTGGAAACATACGTGTTATCTACAAAAGAAAAACAGGTACATTGAAGTTCAATGGCGCTGTTCAAACCTCTTCCTACAATGCCCATTCTATGTTCACCCTTGTACCATAAGCTCAGCACGATAATCTTTCCTGGTGCCTTTATTTCTGCTGAGAATGCTAATAATAACAAAAATACCAGAAGGAAGATAGAAGATTCAGACCTACGTTTTATATGAGCAAAAGCCTGTATTCCAGTGCTGAGCCAGAAGCATTGCTCAGAACCACCCCGCAAGGCTCATGTGGGGCTGAGCCAACTTGTCCCCAAATAAAAACGTGTTCTGCATTTCTTGCCATGCCTGACACTAAAAGTGAAGCTAGGTCTGTGTGCAGAGTAAAGGCTGGATCCAGAGCCCGGTGTTCATATAACATCATTATGAAGAACGTCGGTGCCTCATTTTGGCTGGTTCCACAGAGGGTGTTTGAAGTATCTTACAATCACCAGAGAACTTTTCTTCTGCCTAGTGCAGGAAAAATCATCTTTCATCCAACCACCCAACTTAACAAAAACTTATGGATATGAATCTGCAGAGTCTACCCCAAACTTTTGTTCGCAATTTGGATTTAGAGGAAGACATTATATTTGTGATTTTTTTTTCTCTTTTGCTTTCAAACAAACCTTTAGCAACAACTAGCAAGGAGCAGTAACTTTGTACGTTGCATCTGCAGCAGCTAATTTTGTGTGAATTGTTGAACTGCCTATGATGGTAATAAAATTTTGTTTTCTACCGACCTGGGCTGAATCGGAACTTATGCTCTCGAGCAGAAATGCTGACAATTACGATAATCACAGATAAAGAGAGAAATAAGAGAACTGAAACAAGGACTTGATCTCCCGTGATGATGCACACTCTGGCCTCACTTCAGCAAAGGGCCTAAAATCATACATAATTTTAAGCCCACTGCTGCACCTGGGTCTCACTGCCTCTGACTACATGCTTCCAGTGAAACATTAAAAACGCAACATTAATTCACAAGTAGTATCATTTGCATTGCAGTGGTTCTTAGAGGCCCGTGTCGAGAGCAGGCGCCGGGGCTGCGGCGCCTCTCTCGCGGTGGCCTCAGCGGTGTTTCAGGTGCGCTGCACCGCCTCGCCGACGAGCGGCCGCGCTGCCGCACGCGGACGAGCGCGCGGGGCTTCCCCAGCTCGCCGCCTGCCGTCACGTTCGCACGGCTCTGCCGCGTCTGACGCCATCCCACACCTTCGCCTACCTGCACTCCTGCACCGCCCCGTGGGGTGACGCTCAGCGAGCAATCCGCGCGCTGCGAGGAGGCAACCGGTCCTGCAGCCTGACAGGGCGCCTCCCTGCGCCCGGCTCTCCGGCGGGCACGCTAGCTCCTTCCATCCGCTCAGCCGGCGCAGGCGGCGTCTGCTCTGCCACGCGCTGGCACAGCGACACGCTTCAGAGCCACACCACAGCGCGAATAAAACGCGGCGCCTCCAGCCATCTGCCAGCATCTACTCCTCTTTCTCCCGCGTTTGTCTACTGGCACCTAGGCCCTCCAGGCCTGCAGGGAGGCTGTAAACCTCCCCCCTGCGATGGCTGCATCTCAGTCTTCCCATGAATTCCTGCCTCGCCTCTACTTGCGTTTTCCGCCGCGCCGTCACCACTTCGGCCTTACCACGCGGGGCAGCTCTGGGAGGCAACAAGTGCCCACCGCTCTCCCAGGTTTGGGCCTGTGGCTTGGCGCTACCAAACTGAGGCAGTGCAATAAGGAAGGTTATCATTTGGCTCTGAACATACCTAATACAAAATATACACGGATGGATGGAAAGAAATCCACCTGCTAGAAGTCACTGCTGTAGTGTATGAAAAAGTAGGAAATACACATATGAAACAGTAGAAAACAAGAGTCAGAAATCACATGTGCTGTACAGAATATAAAATCACCAAGATCTACATATATGGAAAAAGGACTACTCAATAACAGTTTTTATAGATTTTAATTATATTTTTATGCCCACTGTTTGTCATTCTTTCTTGGCAGCTGGATAATAACTTTTAACTGCCAAGTTTTGTTTTCCATCTGGCAACCACTAAGGGTATTTTTCTTTCCTTCTTTAGTTCTGCCAGTCTAATGAAACTTAAGATACTGGTTTTGGTTTACATTCTGGTTCTCTCCATCACTGCTGCTATCAACTGAGTTCTAAGAAGAGGTGTTTCTGTTAACGTGTGTGTAATCCATAAATCACTGTGAGAGTAGACGATTGCAGTTCTGCAAGTTTTTGACAGCCAGCATGTATCACTCAGAACACTGATTCATTAGCAAAATGTTTGCTACTGTAATGATTCTCACAGGAGTCACGATCGATTCATATTAATGGAACTTCAGTCTACTCATTGATGTTAGAGTCTGTAACTGCTCCTGAGGAGCACAGTTTTCCCCCAATTGTGTCAATGTTATGAGAAAATGGTTACAAAGCTTTTTTGCTGAAACTGTTATTACCTACCTCTAAATTTTTCACTGATACTTTCACAATTTCAGCAATGTATAAATAACTTTGAGACATTACTGTCTCAACACCATTCCTATTAAGTTCTTCAGTGTGTCTTTATGGGCATACTTTCAGCTTTCACTTACAATTATGAAACTGTCAAATACCTCCCATTATTTAAAGTTGTCATGCCATATAACAGTTCCCATAGCTATGATTAACACTCAGCTGTTTGTAATCTTTTGGTACAAATATGAACCAATTGAGCGATAACATCACACTATTATCAGTGCCAAAATGATGACGATGCACACACAACACAATGCAGGCAGCTAAAATATATTCTGTATCCAAAGCTCTTCTTATGGTAACTAAAATTTACGTGTAGTGGTATAACTTCTGGCTGAACAAACATCAATTGTAGAGTAGCTTCTTTCTTTCTTTCCCTTCTATTTTCATATATTTATTAAGTAGACTAGCAATTTACCTGATGATCAACTCTGACAGCCTTCCCCTGAATTTTCAAACTTGATCCAACGCGTATTACACACACACAGTCTCTAAAGGATGTAACTGATATGTATATGAGCTAAGCAATCTGTAAAAACTTATCCTGTAATAAATTTTGTTTGATGAGTACATGCTCTTCTAAACTTCACCAACTAGTAGCAATACTTGAAGATCATCTTGCAGTTGAAGAAGATACCAGCACAGAGCTTTCCATGCCTGACACTATCACACCCTTACATGTATCTGAAACATCCCTTAAAAGACATGCTAGAGAAGAGACAGTCACAGTCAGCAGCAATGTTAAGTTAGAGGTTTAGTACAAAGAAAGAAGGCAAAGAATCTGCTCCACCAAGTCAAAAGTATTATATTTAGGCCCAAAGCTGTAAAATGGCAAAGAGTTTCCTCTTTAGGAATTATCATTCCTAACACAGTAAACATCTCTTCATCACAAAGCAAATGTACATACTGCAAAAACCTGAGATGTGAAATCAGCTCTTCCACAGGCTTGAAGGTTTAAATTTTAATCAGTAAACACACACACAGCTGCTTCACTCCCCCTCCACAAGTTAGCTATAACATAAAATGTTCAAATTTTAGCTGGCTTTAAAATACAGGGGCTGATAGCAGAGAATATTCAACAAGTTTTAGTGACGCTGATTCAAAGTCACTCAGCTTTGTAGAACATCAGAGCATGCTTGCAAATAGCATCTACGAAGGAGGTTTGAGACCTGCCAGACAGGAGAGTTTGCTGGAAAATAAGACCTCATTTGCTGCGGGACTAACCGTTTGTTCAGTGTTGTAGTTTTGTGACTTAGCGTGGGAGTTCTCAGAGATTAAGTTCCGTGTCTTTACAAAAGTTCACATGCTGAAATGAATAAATCCATTGTTGACATTTTATAAAAGAAAAAGTTAATGACGATGCAGATTTTTTCAACTATTTGTCCCTCCTTTCACTGTCAGGTCAACAGAGCAGTCAATTAATCAAGTTACAATTGGTATGACTGTGTTTTTTATGAATATGTTTCTCCAGTTACTATATGCTTTTAATAGATTAGCATTAGTAGCAATTTTTCCTCTATTTTTTACTGGTGAGAAAAAACCTCTCTCATAAAAAGTGTGAGTATTCTTTCACAAAATCCTGTTTGACATCAATACTGAGAATGACCTCTCTGTATCTGTTTCAAACATTGTGGTGTTGTGAATAGACATAGTACACTCCTGTTTATCAGTGAACAAGATCAAAGCCCTACTTTTTCAGAGATTCTGAAAGAAACAAGAAATTTCTTTTAGAAATATTACAGAGATGTTATGGATAACCATCAAAAAATGCCAGAGGGTTTCATATCGATTACTCAATATATTTATACTTTTAAATACTACCAAGTGTCGAATACTCCAAAAAGGTACAATTCAACAGTATCACCATGAAACCTTACTTGGGTACTTCCTTGTCTGCCCTCACCCCAGCTTCCCTTTCCTAGCTCTGCTAACCTCTATGCCACCAGCAGTATTCATCCAAGGTCTTTGTGAATGAAATCAGGGAAATAAGAGAGATGCAGAGCTACTGGTGCATTGGAGTCAGTCCAATAAACTAAAATGATTAAGGGATTGGAGTATCTCTCATATGAGGAAAAGCTGAGAGAGCTGGGACTAGTCAGCCTGGAGAAGAGAAGACTGAGGGGGTATCTTATCAAATTGTTTAAGTATCTGAAGAGAGGGTGAAGAAAGGATGCAGCTGGATGCTTTTCAGTGGTACCCAGTGATAGGGTGAGAGGCAACAGGCACAAACTGAACACAGGAAGTTTCCTCCGAACATAAGAAAAACTTTCTTTATTGTGAGGGTGACAGAGCACTGGAACAAGTTGCCCAGAGAGGCTGGCCCAGCTTGAGCAGGAGGGGTTGGTCTAGATGATCTCTTAATGGTCCCTTCCAACCTCTGTGATTCTGTTAAATAAGCTAGCTGAAAAATGCCTTCTTTTCTTGCTTGGTTGTCTTTCATATGAATCATTCCCCTTGTCTAAGTTCCACCATTTGCCTGCCAACCCAGCTCAAGGTACAGCAGGGAGTTAGGAATGAGCAGCCAGGAATTGTTCTGCAAGTTTATGTTATGGAGACATACGCATGCACAAACCCTCAGGTCCAGCAAACCCTGAGAGGTAACAAAGCACATACCACAGGCTTAACTTTAAGAATGTGGGTAGTCTTATTAAGATCTGACACACTGAAGTGCTTTACTGGACCAGTGCCAGATTGCTCAGCCTCTTGAAAGATCAAGCCTTATCTACTTTGCCAAACAAGATTTGGGCACTTCCAGATCTCTAACATTGATGGTTCCAGACACTGAAAGCATCACAACCCCTGGCCTCAGGAAACTTGTGAACCAGGTTTTCTCACCCTGACCCAGCTGACAAATGATGCCTGAAAAGGAGAAATGACTGTGAAAATAATCTAACTAATGGAGAATGATTAGCATAAGGATGCACCTGGAACACATTAACACCTTTTCAAATATTCTCATCTGAATATTGCAAATTGTGGCAACATGCATACAGGTGTCATGGACAAGAATGTTGCACTGTACCTGGGTAATCCTCAGAGACATGCACGGAATAAGACACACTGCAAAAAGAAAAAAAAAAGAAACACAGAATTAATAACAGTAACTGCTGGCATAAGATTTTTTTCCTACTCTTGTATTATTTTAGGTTTATTTATAGGTTTCTGACAGTTTCCAGGACAGGAAGCAACAGCTATTTTGACAGCTTTTGAAGTGTTCAGCTAAAAAAACAATTATGTCATGCCCATTCTGAACGCTTATTTTGCTAAACTGGCACATCTTGAATTCAACATTCTTAAAAAGAATAATCAGGACTGCACTATGTTCAGTTTAGAATAGTATTTCACAATGTCTGTACTTACGCTTAAAAAAAAACTTGCTCTATGAACATCACAACTGGAAAAGCCTACATTCTTCTGCATCTATTCCTGGGGCTAACTCAAAGCTCAGCAGGAAGCCTTTCTTGCCAGTTGAGGTACCCCTGCATTATAATGGGGAGTACCCCCATTACTCACAACACTAGCTCTGTATGGTTTGGACTGCTTTCTCCGTCCAAAATCCCGTATTTATAGAAGTTGCGGCAACCTTCTTTGACTTCTTCATCAAGTTGGGTAGAAATCAAATTTAAGAGAGCCACAGTCACACTAAAGAGTAGCTTTTTTATGCAAATTATCTGAACCTCTTTTGTCAGAAAATAGAAATACAAATATACGGTCTCAATTTTCCAGCTCAGTCCACATGTGCTTTCCCTACTACCCAGTGAGATGCTCACTGAATTCACTGCTGTGAGCAGTACAAATGGATATAATGGTCTATTCAACTGTCTAAGTACCCTCTGAGTCCTGTGGGTTTTTTAAGGTTAGCATATATCTTCATTTTGCCTTAAATAAATTCAACTCTGGAGCGTGCTGAAAGCTTCCTGCCGTATAATTAAAGTTCTTTCCACTTCTGAATCCTATAAATTGCATGTGTCAACCTACACATTTAAATAATACATGATGTGTGCTCACATCTGCAGAGTTAGGCAGACACACAAAGGCAGGATGGCAGAGTTCTCTGAATAAATGTTCATATGCACTGTACATCACCAAAACTTGATGCAGTGGATCATTCTAAATTAGGTGAATGTAACTTCCATGCAGACTATAAAATAAATCTGTGTATATTTTTCTTTTTCTCCCACAATAAGTTAAGTGAGCTCTACTTTCACAATTCAATGACCATGGGAGTCAATCACTAAAAAAAAGGTATATATCATACTTTCCTCTATAAGTGAATCTATTACAGCACAGCTCAGTTTTCGCACATAATTTATTCCAGTATAATTCATTTTATGTATTGTTTGATTAAGAAGCAAAGATGCCTGTTTCTTCAACAGCTGCACATGTTCACATAAATGGAAGCAGAAAGAGGGTTTACTACAGTTGACAACATATTTAGCCACACAACTCTCTGATAGCTTCAGTCATGCCAGCATTAAATCCCATCATTGTGTAAATTCAACACTGTGATTTTTCTCTTTTAGTTATTTTTCAGACATCTGGAACAGGCAGTGTCTGTATCCCTTCATCTTGGATAATTTTCCCTAAAGATATGGGACGTTTAAAGCTAAATAATCTGCTGTGGCATTAGCTATCACTATTTCAAAGAGGAGAACATTCCAAAAAAAGAGAAGATCATCCAGTGTGGGACAGGAAGTTTTCAGAAGATATGTTTGTAACCACAAATTCTTCCTCCTACCACCAAAAGGAGTCCTTCCAAGTAAAATTAAGACTAATAAAAATCTCTTCACAGCGAGGGTGGTCTAACATTCCAAGGGGGTTTACAGAAGTGGCAGAATTTCCATACTTAGAGGTACTCAGAACTCAACTGGACTAGGCCCTCAGTAACCTAATCTAAATTTGAAGCTGGATGTAACTTCAAAGTTGGTTTTGCTTTGAATGATGGGTGGAACAGATGACCTGCACAGGTCTCCTCCCATCCAAATTACTCTATGTTCCTAAGTGCACGTTTCCTATGACAGCGTCTTTCTTTTCCTTCTTCATTATGTGATATCTGTCACAGAAGTATCTGTGGCCACATTAAATGGAAAATAATGTGAAAAAATCCTATACAGTCTTGTGAGATGGAATTAAAATGAAAAGGTTCATGAAGATGCAGGTTACTAATCATCTGATACCAGACTTTGTAATGATTGCAAGCAAGTTCAGGGTCTAATCCAAAACCCAGGGAATCTCATAGTGGCCTCACTACTATGATGAGCATCATAAGAGAGGGGAAAGGAAAAGTTTTTTTAAAAAAATAAATAAAAGAGTATAAAGTAAAATTATTGTCATCCAGTAGTAAAAACTCCCTCCATAGACAAAACTTTGCCATGAAAACGTTACATCATTTCCACTTGAAAAAGCATTAATGGAATATGTAACTGCCAAACCAAAATCAAATGATAAAATGTTGGCTGGAATCAGACAGGTCTGAGCTTCCACTTCAGAACACAGTGTTTAAGGGAGACGTAAGCCAAAGATTACAAAACAAAGTGACTGAAAACGGAATGTTTACTTCCAAATAAAAGAAACTAGAAGTTTTAGTTAGTAACACTAGTGACTCAATTTTGGAACTGAGTTTAAGGTTCCCAGCAGAACTGTTTGTTTATTATGCTGGGTGCATTTAATCTGAAATTGCTAACTGTTTACATGAATAGCCTCTCCACACACACAAAAAAAGACTGTTCATTTGTTTTTCTTCTATTTAAATTCTTATTTTCAGCACATGTTGGGATCCCTGTGCTGCCCTCTCTCGAGGGCCCCCAGACCACACAGGGGATATACTCTGAGAAGTACTGCGTCAGAGAAAGCTCTAAGGGAACAGCTCTTAGATGGGCTATTCCTCTCATACGTATTTGAGCTCAGAGCTGGGGAGAATACATGGCTTGTTTGAGCCCCACAGAGTGAGGCTGAATGAGGCTACTCAGAGTGGTGCTACTTTGCTTGCATTTGTAATCCTATGTTAGTTATGTTCAGACTATGGAAACAAAAAGTCAAAATAAAAGAACTGAATGGAACAGAATTTTTCTGTCCCCACTCACTTTGGTGATCACGTATGATCATATGATCACAGTCTGGCACATTTTTCCATACTCAGGATAAACTGCTTCCTACTGGTTGGGCACTTGATTTATCAGAAGACAAGACATACTAGACTAACAAGGTCTCTTTTGAGGTTCCAGTCCTGCAGTCACTGAAACATTTTCTTACTGGCTTCAAAGACATCTAGAGCCAAGCCAGGAACACAGGACTGTGATGGCCTAAAGCACTTTCAGTAATCATAGACCTTCGTGAACATGCAGCTCTTAACAACTCTCGGTATTAAATTCTCACTGAGCTAAAGAAAGCCTTTACTAAAGCAGCTTTGTTTAAGTATTCGGAAATGTAACTGGAACTAATTTAGGTCTGGTCTCCACGTAGAAGTACAACATGATTATACCAGTGAGGGGTGTGATTCTTCCTTCAGGTAGTGCAGTTCTACTGCACAACCCCATTGCAGTTACATTGCTATAAATACAGCTTATAGGACTATAATTTATTTCCATTCCCATAAACACATCCTAACCGGCCAACCATCATCCATGCTCATTCAGTTATATTGCTTTAGCTACATACACACAGTTAAACTCTTGGGTGTAAACAAAGCCCCAGTGACCACGTTATCTCTGATTCCAGCTTAGACACTTTGCAGAAGGCATCCTAAAATACATATATTTCTTGATCTTTAAGCTCAGAACAACCTTCATACTGGAAATGGTCTTGCAAAATTTTTGTTATTTAGCGAACAATAAAGTACCATATGAGAAATATCATGTTTCACTGCTTATGAGATTTTAATGTAAACCTCTTATTTCTTAAAGTAATATTCATATGCAGAGCTCCTGCCTTATTTTAGCAATAATTTTATTTGTGGAGCATTTCTTGCAAGCATTTTCTAATATTTTTCAACAATATCAGTTCTTTCTTTAGAGAGATTATCCTGTAAAGGTCTATGTGCATTTGAGAACTGATTTATAAACTGGATGAGGATGCACAACATAACTGCTATTTTTCAGATGAATCTGTTTCATTTTGATACAGAACAAGCAGATTCACCTGCACTTGACATTAATTTCTTAAAGCTGATTAGAAAGGCATTTTAGCCTGTTTAGATTCACAACTTGCAGAGTCAGTATCCACATCCACATTACTTGGCAAGTAGACAGACTATATGCCACCAGTAACATACACCCCTAATGCTTTGAGATTTGACAGAAGCAGAACTAAATGGCCTTCAGACATCCCTGACAAACAACATTTTTACGATACTAAGCCACAGTCCTATACAATAATCTTAAGTGGGCTTATCTCTTGTGGGGTTCAATAATCAGCACAGAGTCCAAACAGATTACACTACTGGGCACAGGCCAGTAAAAAGAATGCCAAAATGTAAGCTCCTGGGCAAAGAAAAAAATGTCACGAAAACTTCCAAAGACAGCAAAGCAAAAGTTACTGAAACAAAATACGTTCAAAAAAACAAACAAACAACAAACAAACAAAAAAAAAAAGAAAAAAAAAGAAAATAAACTCCCTTAAATATAACAGTTTTGGGGGGATTACATGAATTTAGCCCATATGAAGAAAAATGAATGATAGCAATGTTCTTCCATAAGGTCAGCTTCCTGATATAAACTCACATCAGCCATTATACCCAGCTTTATGCCTCTAAATCAACTTGTAATATTGTTTCCTGTGCCTAGAACTGTAGGTTTTATGTATCATGGTATATACCACAGGATCAAGCATTCATCTTGAAGCCACAACAGTGATGCTATAGCTGAAGTACATGACGTGTCATCCCATCAAATTCACATTATCTCAACTCATCCTACCTGTAGTTTCTCTCCAGGAATGAAACCCTTTAAGTTGAATTTCCAGCTGTTTTACACAGCAGGAAAGAATGAAGCATCTGGCACAAGTATAAGATTTATGCCTATGGAATAGTTATGACAGACAGTTTAACCAGCTCTGTCCCACGGCAACAGCTGAATTAATGCCTTATTAAGTGTGGAAACTGTGATCTAGTTTCTATTCCAGTTTTAGCTGCTTCTCCTAGAGCCAGGGATCCATGCACTAATGTTGCAGCTTAAAAACTCGTTCAAGAAAGGGAACAAGCTTTCTGCTGTGTGGACATTTATGGTCATCAGATATCAATCTATAACACAATAGAAAAGATATAACAATAGAGTAAATGTGACCTAATCTCAATGGGTTCAGAAGTACATATACTAAAGATATTATGTTTTTAAGCTATCCACAACCCTACATCTATCTCATCAATGACTTAATTATTAAATTAAAAAGAGCCACCAAAGTCTGTTTCCGAAGAAAAATACTAAGACTGAAAACTATGGACAAATATATAAGATTAAATACTACTCTGGGATTATATGCTAGGGACAACTTCTGAATGAGTTGGTAAGCTAAGAAAAAAAAAGGGGGAAAAAGTGTTAGGGACATTTTGTTAAAGAAAAAATATCCTGGAAAAAACCTTTGGATTAAAGGCCTTTTTAATGATCTGAATATTATTTCTGAAAGCACAGCATGATATAGGCCTGATGTTTTTACTCCTTATTCTAGATGAAGCAATAAGAAGGAATAAGAACAAGGTTCAGTTGCAGAGATTCAACTGAAATTGCATTCTTTTACCAATTGTTAGCTATAAACTATCACAATTATTATCTATTTTATAACATGAAAAAGAAGAACACCACCTTCAGCCCTTTGTTTCACTAGCTTCAAAAATGGTCCAAATCTTTGAACAGACTCTTATCGCTTTCATTCCCTTTTGCCTCCTCTTCTACCTCAGGAAAAACGCATTCTGGTTCTGAAGCCAGACCCTTGCAATTGCTTCTCTTCTGACTAGGGCATTTTTACAAATCTGGTTCCATAAGGATTACATCCACAAACACAGGTTATTCTCTTTTCTACTAGCTGGTCTGAGATCCAGTTTGAAACATAAAAGCTTGGGAATAAATCACATCACAAGTACAAGGCAGAAATTACTATTTTCAGAAGATGTACAGTGGGACACCCTCCAAACAAAACTTCCGGATTGCATTCCGGAAATGTCTGACATTTGAACAAGTACCTTGAGAGTTGGTAAGAGACAAAAATATTTATATATCTACCACCTGAAAGGCCAGGCAGACTATTTTCACAAAAATTTTGGAATACATAGACAGAATCAGAAACAAAATCCATAATCTATTACTTTTTTGTTTGTTAATTGACATTATTTGAATCTTAGGAAATTCTCTGAAAGAATTAATGGTTTAATGTTCTGTAGAAGGTTTCAATGTCACCATCATTCTTCCAATTTGTATGAAGATAATATACATGCAAACAAGAGCAGAAAAGACCCAGCAGCCTTATATGGCCACAAGTTCTCTTCAGCTTAGTGAACATCGCCAAAAGTCAAGCCTTCTAAGATCACAGTTTGGAGACATTTTTAATTACATTTTATGCTGAAAACAGCACAAACAAAATCAGTATAAAGCAATTGAAAAATAAGCAGAAAGCAGTACCAGATTACTTAAGCCAGAAAAACGTAATGCAAAGTTTCCTTTTGCTGTTGAAAACTGTCACAGCCATGAGTGAATGAGAAATGGTAATTCTACTGAGAATTTGTGAACAAATGAGTTAGCAAAATATTTGATCACTTGGTATCAACGTATTTAATAGCATAATGGTTGTGGATACCTCTCTTTGCTGCTCTACAGAAAGAATGCAACCATGCCATAGGTGGAGCAATCTCGCTAACCCACACTGGGGCTTTTGAAAGAATCCCTCCAACTCTGCACACATCAGCGAAGGGCTGTACCAAAGTCAGTTTTCAGAAATGCACGTAAAACTATGGCAGCACTCTATGTTTTTTTAATTAGGTAAATTATTTAATGAACTAGTGGTAGTATTGACTTTACAATGTCTTTAGTTAAAACACACTGGAGACTTAATAAATTTTAAATGTAATGCATATCACATTTATGAGTGAAGTAAATACTATTCAAAAGAGCCAAATGAAAAGATCAGCAAGTATTGTATTTCATTTATTCAAGATATCTTTACAATAAGGTCCAGGTAATGTGACAAAAATATAATTAGAAAAAAAAAAAGTTTCAATTGCATAAAACACTAACCACAAAATGACACGTGTCTAAACAGACACGTAGAGAGATGAATAGCTAGTTAGAATCAGGCCAGTTAGAAATATGGAAGATAGCACATCATATGATTCTGAAAATAAAAGCTTGCATAAAGCTTTTTAAATTCAAAAAAAATATATATAGCCTTTTTGCTCTTGCACATAGTCAAATAAATGTTGAAGCAGAAGATCTTTTCTTAAACAGTGAAATATACACCAATGTCATTAAATAAGTTACTGAAAATCATCATACTTATCTTCCAGAAGAGACAATTAAAAGTACACTCTTATAAGACAGAAATTAAAAGTAAATGGATATAAATTCTCACGCAGATGTTAGCACAGCTGTGGAAAAAGTGACCGTTAACCAACTGCAGCAAGAACATTCTCACGATACTAAAATATATTTTCTTCTTGTTACTGAATTTAGAACTTGAATTAAATCCCACCGAGATTTAAGGCAGCTTTTAGTACTTGACTAAGACGACTACAGATGAGCTGCACAGGGAATACAAGACTTCCAGCCTCTGCAAAGCTCCTGGTATTTCTATAAACACGTATGTAACTGCTTTGCTAAAGCTTTCAAGAAGTATTCCAGTTAGTGCAAATTTTGGTGAGCATTTTTTTTTTAATTTATTTTTCACATTTGCAGCTTGCTATATTACTGTGCCTATCAAATCATTTCACAAATATGCCATTTTCTGGATTCCTTATTAAGATAAAGCTCATGGATTTCAAACCAATATTTTAAGTACTCTTTAAAATTTTTTGAATGTGCTTGTCTGTATCCCAGCAATTTGTTTTCAGATATATAGGCCACTTTAAATCTTTTTCTGAAATACATTAGTTCAACAAATTTGTTTCCTCTGTGATCCAATAACTGATGACCCAGCAACAGTCACCGTTATTTTTTCAACTAGAAAGATCCAGGTGCTTGTAAAGAATCAAAATTTGTCGATATATTCTTTATTCCTTTCACTATATATCAAATTTCCCTATGGTGCACCTGCAATTATACAGAAAAGAATAACAAGTGACTCTGAGTAATCTTTTCCTCTGAATGTTGGAGAACGTATGTGTGATGACATATGCAAATTCCCAGGCACCTGTAACATTTTTTTTCGATGACAAATGCAAACCATTTCAAAGACATATGAACAGTGTCAATACATCAAAAACGGCACTGCTTTTATTTCCTGACATAACCTAGAGGAACAGAGGTGCTGAGTCAAATGCTATTATATGTTTGCATTTGTCACTAAGAATAAGTGTGCTACTGGTCCTTTCACACAGCCAAAATACATCTGAATCAAATGGCGACCGCTACTCATAAAGCGCTGCTTGATTTAGCATGTTATTCAAATAAAGGGGAAACAGAAGACTGCAGCTCAACCATTTCCCTTTTATAAAACTTCCCATGAAAAAAAGTACGACAACTTCTAGTAAACATATAGTACTCTACAGGATTAATCATCTCTCCAACAAGCAACACAAGGGCACTCCTAAAAATAAAAATCATCTTACTAATAAAATAACCAAATCAAGATCACCTGAAAAAAACCCTGCATGCTTTCATGAGAACCACTTATTTTTTACATAGAAAGAAATGCACTAACATAGAGCTACATGTACAAAGCCAGGTGGTCCAAAACCAGACTGTATCAGAACTACACAGCTTGTCCCAGACCTGCAGAGGTGGTGTCTCCTTGCAGTTGCCCTTGTCCAACCAGTGCCAGCTCCCTCCCAACAACACAGATACTCTTTAGACCTCTGTCTTCTGCACTCTTCCTTCTCTTCACTATTGAGTTCTGTCTCCACAGTCCTCATTAGCTGCTCGTCCAGTTTCAGCCTTTCCCAGAGTTCAGAACAAACTCTGGGCAGTAATCTCTCAGCCCAGCTCAGCTGCAGCCAGAACAGCGTACGTACGGTACATGTGACCATAGAGCGGGGAGGTTGGACTAGATGATCTCCAGAGGTCCCTTCCAACCTTACTGAGTCTACAAAATCTTATTTCCAGTGCTGGGCCCATCTTTTTACGCTGTTTTTTTTTTTTTTTTTTTTTTTTTTGGTGGTGGTGGTTGTTTGTTTGTTTGTTTGTTTTTGAGAAGGAAAGTTGTTCCTCTCTTCAAATTGTTTTTGTTTTGGAGCACTGGAGCATTACTGTTAGAAACAGCCACTTGACATGCCTCTTTTTTGAGATAACTCTTAACTGGCTTCTAAACTCTATTTTGGTCCCTTTTGTTCCTATTGGAACTTACTCCAGTGACTTTAGTAAGGCTTACTAGGCTTACTCTAGTGACTTTATTTCTGGTAACTCTGCTTTCAATACATATTTCATTCATGTAATGGCACCAGAAATCCTGTCCAGCCCCTGTATGGAGCCCCTAGGCTGAGATTATTGAAAATAAAAATAAAAGAAAACAAACAAAAAAGTATTCATCATCCTAACGAAGAGACACGTGGAAACCACAAACTGAGTAAAGTTTATCAATGTTCCACGCAACAGAAGAGAGTCTTTCATAAGAATTATCATCCAGTCATTTTAACAGATAATTCTACTCACTTGGCCATTATTAAATAAATAAATATAGCTTTAATAAATCCATACGGACATACACTCGTTACCTACATCAAGTCACTAGCAAGTGGAAAAGTTCTTTTCCTTTACATGCAATGTTTGGCTAGAGAGCAAAGTTCTAGGCATCCTTCTTAGATCACTCTATATATTCATTAATTAGTTGACATTTTGCTTGTTTGTCTCATGAGGTGTGTGACAGCCACTACTGTGTGGGCAAAAAAATAACAAATTGAAATACTCAGGCTAGTCAGTTCTTTGAGACATGTGATGGTGTACGAAATTTGTTTTTCCATAAAGTCCGTAACACTTCCTGGTATTGCTGAAATGTTCTATCAAGGTATATTTTTCTGTAAATTCTGTACCTATAGCTTCCATTAACATCAATACAAACAGAACATATAACTTCCAAATACTTCAAACTGACAATTGCATATTCTTGCACACGTTCCACATATGAAAATGACATGGAGCAAGAGTTTCAATAGATACTGATGTATGAAACTGCACACATCAGTATATTCATAGTAATGTACACATAATTCAGGTCTCTGTGTGTAGTTGTGAGCAACAGATAAAAACTGTCTGTATGCATCCAGTCTTCTGGTCTGGTCAATAAGATGGTGACTGGCACCTCTGATTACTAGATCATGAAACAACACTTTCAAGGCAAGGATGGTTGTTCCAGATGCCTATGGTATAGAGCTGCAAGGACTGCTTGCAGGACTAATGGACTGGCTCATCTTCATGTCCAGTGACACTAGTATGGTCAAAACATATCATTTTCTGTAGCTGGAGAAGGAAAGGCTACCCTCAGTTCCAGCTGGTTTTGTATCCTTGGGCAAGCAGTGTCATAACTACAGTGGTGCAAGGAACAACATAAAACAAGAGAGTGGGTCAAACTGGCCTCTGGATCCACAACAGGATACTTTTAACTCCCTTGCTACTATAGTGCAAAACCCGTAACAATGAACACCAAACAAAACAGAAAATTCAGTGTGAGACCACACGAAGAAAAGACATTTTTCTTTCTTTTTTTTAATATATGACAGTTTCAGTTTGAGCGTATAGCTGAAGTAACACTTCAAATACAACATTTAGTCCTGGACATCCTGAGCCTTAGAAAGGTGCCAGAAAACTGGAGGTAGTTCAGGCATCATTGAGAAACAATTTTCAATCTGATAGAATAGGACAGCGAGGAAAAAAAAATTAAAAGATGTTCAGACAGCTGGTTACACATAGTGTGGCAAACCAATGACCAAGTGTGGTAGAAAATACAATGATGCAGAGGAGACGTTTTCCAGAGTGGAAACATGAAGATGGATATCATATTTATATGATGGCCCAAAGGAAAATGGTAAGTCATATTCAGTGAAATTAGAGGAAAAAGTATAACCAGGATGAAAATCAGAAACTGTGAACCCCATTAAACAGTGAATTAGTCTCCTGGGGAAGTGGCAGAAGGCTAATCACATAGTCATTTAAAATCTGAAAAAAAGAGCTTAAATAAAATTTATGGAACAATTTTGCATTGGCAATGATACGAACTAGTATGTTTTCCATTACTACTTTCAAAGCTGTTATCAATGGGTAAACTGTTACTTGCCTTTCTCACTATTGCTCAGAGGAAAAAAAGTTGTAGGTTGAATATGACATTGATGATTCTCAGTGTGACTCAGGGAAAAAATTCAAAGTATATCCCTTGTACTATAACTTAATAGCGTGCAGAACAATAGCAGCAGGGAATCTGAGTTCAAGAGCTTTTCATGCATTTGAAGTGTCAGCATCAGCTAAGATCTGAAACAGTTCTTGCACCAACTTCTCATGAATTTTAGCTGTTCCTGAACACCACACACTGATTTCCTCTTCATGACAGAACGCAATAGAAAGCACACTGCCACTACTTTTCTTTTTTTCTTTTTTTTTTTTTTCTTAAAGAACACTTAGCATCAGTCCATCTAATAGGGAATAACATCTAAATATAAGCACTGTTCTTTGAGCCAAAAAACAGCTACTAAATGCATGACAGATCACAGAATACTGTATTTTATACTATATCCAAATAAACATGCCTGAATATAGTCTGATAGACATTCCTATAGAAAATGCTAAGTAAACTATAGAACAAACATAGAAAAATAATTTTAGTATATTACCCCAACATGTAGAGTTTGCATATTATTTTAACTTATAAAGATACATTTAAAAAAAATCCCTTCACTAGTCTTAGTTAGGTCCCTGACTTCCCATAAAACTAATTACATGTCAGATGAAACACCATGGGAACTTAGGAATCCCATGTAATTTTTGGAAAGATGGAGCTAGATCTATTCTCAGCTCTGTTACTCTGACTTTGAAAGTGCCTCCCAGCAAGAAGAAATGCACATGCTTTTAAAAGGCACTCACTAATTACAAAGTGTTGAGATACTGATTTACCTTTCATGTATGCTCAGCCTCTAGATCTCCAACAGAAAACACTTAGAACCTTTGGCAGTTTTGAAAAATTTAGCTTTACAGTCTGGATTTAAAACAGAATTATGCAACAAAATCTGTGCAGAAACTGCTGTTAGACACTTGACTTGAAAATCCCATCAGGACATATCCACTATTTTAGATAGCTCAATGTACTCACAAAGATATAAAAATGTCTAATTTATCATGGGTTTCCACAATAGGCATTTAGGTATCTTAAAAAGGAGATGGCTATCTAAGCACCTTTTCTAAGGTTAGTATGTAAATACCTTTGCGGAATTAGCCAAATGAAACCCAAGCTAAGGCACTCAAAATTGGTACGTATTTTTCAAAACACACAATTAAATCATAGCCCCACGGAAATCTAGAGCCAAAACTCTCACTGACGTCAAAAAAAGTGAGAGTTTACCCTTATCTCCGCTTATCTTCTTCATCAGCAAATCTGCAATAATAAAATGTCAGAGGAGACAAACACCCTTTGCCCCTTCCTTACTACTCTTCTGTTTGCAAAGTATAGTACATTTAGCCACAAAAATGATCACCAAACCTTGGAAAGCCTCCTGAAGATGAGAAATGACCTGTAAGTACTGTTTTCTAATCAGGCACGATTATCAAATGCTTCTATTATGATGCATTTCCATTAAGTCTAGAGAACAAGAATCAACATGTCCAGAAAATTTCAGTCTTCTACTAACATGAGATTAAAAACAGCGAGTCTTTCACTAATACAGAACTCCTAATCTGAAGATCTCAGACCAGTTAATACACAGATATAGATGCTGACTAATATAAGAAATGTGATAGCATAAAGAGAACAAAAAACAACTAGCCTATAAAATAAGATGAATAATAATTAAAAAAATAAAATCAAACAACAAAGAATAATTCTCTTCTTTAGGCTTTACTGACAGCGCATGCACTTTCAACGACATAAAGAACTGTTCAGCCAGCTTTGACTTTACTATAAAGTATCAGTGGAAGTAGTAAATCAGCTGCAAGTGCTTGTCACCCTGTAAACTAAGGCTGTTTTACTGAGGAACCTGAATACAGAGATTTAGAAGTCTGATTCAGACATCTGCATCTGAAAAATCTGGGCCAGTTTTACTGAAATCTAACCTGTTTTCTCAGACATGTCAGGACACAGAAATACACATGGCATTGGTAATCAAACTGCAAATAATTCAAATCAGATGGAGTTAAAACAGTGTAAACACAAGCACTTGAGAGTATTTTTTATTTTGAGAATCAGAGTATAGAGTTTTTTCTGAGGAAGCAGAGTTTGCATAGGAAAAACTTCAGGGAGTATTTCCCCAAGTAGGTGGGTGCACTGCATTTTAATGCCCTTAAAACATTTCCCCTGAAAAACCTACCAGCAGGCACGGGTCAGACTGCCCACACGCTTACACAATTATCGTCAGGAACCTCAGCGGCGCAGGCCACGTGGGCACCCGGATCGGTAACGATACAGACGTTCTCCACAGCCCAGGTGGGTGCTACAGGGCGACTGCGAAGGCGGCTTCCGCAGAACGGAAAACTCGAACCACAGTGGAAGAGTGACTACAGCCCACTCCGTTTTGAAAGGTCACTCGCCTTCCATCATCTCATGGTGTCATTAAGCCCAAGAGAAGTGGGACAACTGTTCACAATTACTTCCCCAGGGTGAAATGGAAAAGTAAAGCTGTATCACTTATTTGCACCCAAGAGATTAAAAGAAAAATAAGTCTCCTTTCACACTGGGACATATATAGCAAAGGGCTTGAAAAATATAGTAATATTTTACTGCTTAACAAAATACATACAGTGATATATTAAAGCACAGGAATTATTACTGTAGTAGAGTTCAAAATGTATTAACCAAAACACATCTGAAAAGCTTCAATGTATTTTTACTCTGTATGGGATTCAATCTCTTGGATTTGAGATCCTGGGACACGCTAAGGGTTCTCAAGCCCCACTGAGAACTCCGTGGGAATAGCACCTTACAGGACAGGGCCCAGAATGCTTGAAGGACAAGGTAATCTAGATGACTCAATCAGATCAAGTAACATTAATTGACAGCATTTAACAAGAATGTGGTAAGCAATGTTAAACATAATCAGATTTCAAGCTTTTTTTTTTTGTTGTTAAATCTAACAACTTTGCACTGATTAATTCAGTTCCCCTATTAGTCAGCAGCAGTTGAGCTGACAGAGGCAGAAATAGTCCTGTCTCCCTTCTGAGTTTTGCCAGTTGCTGAACCACCAGTGGGCATACATATTTCATTCTTTCTCAAAGGCATTCTCATTCTGCGGGAACATTAACAAGGGTGTTGGGACACAGCTTTGGTAGGGAACCAACAGATATCCCTCCTGTTTTATAGGTGGGGAACAACACCCAGGACTCTGAAAAGTTTCAGCACAAACAGTTAAGTCAGTGGTAGACAACAAGAGACCATCATAAGCCTCAGCTGAAAGACAATCCTTTCTTCTACAAAGTTCTTTAATGCTGGCAAAACCTTTAGCATCTTCAAGACACCAGTTGCATTGACTGATTCCCGCTGAATATACGTATTTTCTGTCCCCGTGGGAAGGTTTAGAGTTGACTGAGTGCTGGATACCTTTACCAAGTCGTGAGTTATATGATCCAATTTTTATATCTACTATTTGCCTAATTTAATTAGCTAAGTCAAACTATGAATTTGTTGTGCAATAAAATGAAATTACAACTAATATAAACAACACTGCTCTGTTCCTCTTTGCAAACTGCAAAACCCTTTACCTTCTCTTTTGGAATAACAAAGTAGAATGGTTTACATGAAGGCAACTGTTATGCATTTTAAATAAAATTAAGATTTTTTGTTTTATAACATCCTCTTTTTTAATAAAAATTCCACCAAACAGTCATACCAGTTGACTATTCGATTGCCACTGGTTTGCAGGCCAAGGGGATTTTACTGAACACACATTCACTAGTGACTCCAAACAGAAGCAGATGAGTAATAATCAGTTTGATCTTTAAAAGCTTGAAAATTGAGCGGTAAATAATATCATCAACAATGGAAACAAGAGGCCTTCCACTAGGTATAGCTCTTATTTTTAGGATATTGCATTTATACAAGAGTTTACTGAGCATGACCATTCTTGCATAGTATTACCAAAAGGAATGATCCTATCATGATTATAAGGCTTTATAGCAGCAGTAAAGCCAATACAGACCTTGCAGATACAACAGTGTTATAAATATTGTGTAAGGAAAATTAAAAGAAAATTATATAGTTAAGTGACTTTTTTAGAGACAAACAAACCCTCTGCATATAGATTTTGTTGAAAAAGATCTTTGTAATATGGATCACACTGAAATACGAAAAAGAAGACTGCTTTTACAAAATATTCTTCACATCAGTAACAAATCTTCACTTTGATGAGAATTTAGTATAATTAAGATTCAATCTCTTAAACAATAATTAGTTGCCCCTCACCTTCTGTGAATTCATCATGTCAGTCAAACTTAATGAGCATCAATGTAATTCACACTACATCTTTCATCTTTCTAATATCAAAAGAACTGGCCTCCCAAAACAGTGATCTAAGTGAAATTATAGAGAAATAACAATTTTCAAAAGTAGAATGTAGAGAATACACAAAATCTAGAGAAAAAATATAGAGAAACAACAATTTTGTTTGTCTTTGCTTTTAAAAATAAAAAGCAGACCCTGCAGGACATGGGAGCAACTGCTAAGTAAGGGTGAAATGAAACTCAATTCCATCAGAGGTATTATACTTTACTGGGTAAGACAGAAGGGGAAATGCAGCAGTGCACTGTAAATGTGCCTAATGAAGCAGGCAAACAGAGGCATCAACAACTTACACACACAATATATTTTAAGTGAATTGTATTTGTTTTCATCAAAGCATTTGTGTAAGCAGAAACTACTGTCTAAATAAATATAAAAAGAAATGGGTATAGCTCATTCAGGCAATTAGAGGTCTAGGAATGTAAACTATTGAATTTAGGAGTCTCTTCTGCTTTTCAGGGTCAAGCAGCCCTCTCCCACTGGCCTTGGTAGATCTGTTAGAAAAACAGAATTCTAAATCAAAGGTTGTTTCTCTCTCCTTTTATAGCCTCTTCTTTCAGATCCACCAGAATAAATGAAGCTACTGCTTTAAGAAAGAACTGAAAATACCATGTTAGCCCTTCTTTTATAGCAGGGGAAGGAGAAAAGAGGAAAAGCAAGTGTTATGTTTTAACTGATCAAGTGTGTGGAGCTGAGATGTGGAAAGCTACATGAACTGCGAATGCTTAGTGATTAAACTTCTCAACTAAACTGCCACTAACTAATGGGAGCATCCACTTCCACAGAGAAAGAATTGCTTCCATACACTTTAAATGCTTCATCTTCTACCATTTCTTGTACCACCGTAGGCCTCCCTAGCAAAACTCCTGACATTGTTTTCTTCTAGACCTGTCCGAATCTCCCAAAAACTGACAGGTGCTGATTTAGCAGGTCATGAACTTGCTCAGTCGTTCTTCAGAATCACATTAAATGAAAACTCTTAGAGTAAATCCCGGCCCAGCTGAGGTCTAAGGGATTTTAGCATGCCCTCCACAAAGGGACAAATATTTCCACTGCTTCAACTATTAAATTATAGGAAAAGTTTGAAAAGAAGGTTTAAGAATGAAGGAGTGTTTGAACAGCGTCTAACTTATCCCACTCTAAGAGAGAGGCTGGAGGGACAGAGTGGGCTGCATCCCACACTACTGTCACAGCAACCTGCAGAGCAGGCTAGACATGAAACAGAATTACACTCTTCTCAGGCAACATGTGAGGCTGTAACATACTCAACCTTCTCCTTTTGCACATAGTAGCACAAATATTTTGCCCTTACTTCTCTTGAGATGATGAAAATCTGTGTCTAAAGCCAACAATGCAATCCAAAGATTTTTCACACAATATATGCTTAAGGCATATTCCCCAACCAACAAGACACACAACTATGATGAACACTCTTCCAGACTTTCAACTTACATATAGGTAATGTTTATCAAAATAAATACCACATTATGTACTGCTTTGCACATGGTGTCCTGCCCACATATCATCTCAGAAGGTATCACCACCCTATGAGATTTCAAGGGAATAACGTACATACGTATATTATGTTGTAAATTATTAGTTATGATAAAAAGATATTCTGTTATGCAGAAACAGACAAGTAAAAGTTTTCATAATTGAGCATCCAATTTGCGAGATGAAAGTGAACTCTCTGTTTTATGATACATTAAGAGACCTAGTCATATAGAAAAAAAGAGAGGGGAAAAAAAAAGGATAATTTGACCAAATCAGTGTTCTCTCAAATCATACTGAATTTAGATAAACAAAAGAGAGTTCAAGGAGTTCAGTTCAAGTGTTTTTACCTTTTTAAAGCACAAGCGAAAGTGATGCATGTCGATTTATTAATAGACAGATAAAACCAGCAGGAAACAGCTTGATGACTCAGTACAAGTCAGCAGCTGAGGGAACTCTCCATATTTTTTCGCACATTACAGGTGCCTGTTGCAGCAAGGTCTACAGATAAAGCCACAAGAAGCATTTAACTCTTTGTATCATCGCCACACAGACTGGGGTCATGGCCTGGGGGAATGGAGTCATTATGGGACACAGAAAGAGCATTTGAGGATTGCACAAGATTTATCATGGGTTGTTTAGAGGAAGAGCCAAGGTGGGGAAAGGGAGGGGAAGAACAAGTGTGGGAAACTAAATGAATAAGGGAATAAAAGTGGAATAGAAAGGGGTCAGTAACAAATCAGTACGTTTGTCTGGCCATGCCCTGCACCTAATCACCTGTCTGTCCTGTCTTCTCATTAAACTCTATTTCTAGCTATTTTTTTCTGGGTGAGAGGGCTTTCTGTTCTGTGTGTGCCTGCGTGTGTATGGTGGTGTGCTAGTACCTGCAGCCATGGGGGCTGTGTGCCTGGGGTGCCCACAACTAGAGACACTGGACTGCAAGTTGCATGAGTGTGCAGGTCAGCGTGCAATCGCTAGAGGACATTGCAAGAGTCTGGAGAGCCAAGTACTGAAGAGGCCCTAGGTCTGGGCTGAATCCTGGAGAGACCAGAGAGCCTATTGGAGGGACCAGGGTGTTAAAGCCAGCTACTGGAGAGACAGTGGAGTCTGGGGGTCAACCGAGAGACCTGTTTGCACGCGTGTGTGTGTGTATGTATGTGTGTGTGTGAAGCAAGGGGAGATGAGGGGATCCACAGTGCACGTGTGCACAGGTCTGAGTACCTGCACCTGGCATGGGGCTGCAGGCCGCAGGGGTTTGCACGTCCACCTGCCAGCAGCTGAGGAGACCAGGGGATGCAGATGCCAATTACTGGATAAATGGAGTGTCCAAAGCCAGCTGCTGGAGGGATTTACATTATATATACGTATATACTTCTCACTAACAGACATTCATCCTGAACTGCCAAAGAGGGAGACAGGATTAGGCCGTTCGTGTCACTGGTGTTTGCACGAGTGGTGTTGTCGGTGTTAATTGGTATGGGGCATATTGCGAACGTGTGCATGTGCACCTATTGGAAATACATGCCCAGACTCACTACTGGCTGGACTTGGGGACACGGAGCTGGGGTAGCATCACCTCTGTCAAGCTACCCCATTCAACAGCTCCTGACAGCTGTCATCTTTGGGCAGGACTTACAAAAATAATTGCCAACTCTTCATCTGATTTCCAAATAGAAAGAGCTCTTGTATAACCACCAACCACCAAAGTATGATTAAGGATATTCTAACTGTAAGCTTCACAGCTCACCAGCTTCCAAAAATCAATTATGATTGAACATACATATAGCAAAGCTTTCCAGATGTTCTATTCATAAAAAAGCTGAAAACAGAGTAAATACTAACAAATACAATAGAAAATGTAATAATAATGTAAAAGCAGTAATAAAAATCTGTTATTTTGCTAGGGAAAAATATTAACTCAAAGATCACGGTAGTTTGCCAGAGAACAAGATTGGGTGATAAAATACAGGTTTGTGGTTTTAAGTCTGTAGCATTACATTCAGTTGAGCCAACAGCCTCTCTGAACAGTTGACACTCATAAAAGTGTGGGCAAATGAAAACAAATGAGAGAGTTCTTAGCTTTGTGCCTGACAACTAATAAAGTCCTTTATATGGCTTTGGGCAGTATGCTTCCTGTTCCCCTTTGGTTTCTTTGAAAACTACAAAGGAAAAGTATATGTCTATTATATATACATTGAAGCCTTTTACTTTGTGTCTCCTTTTGGAGTATAAGTAAATTAGTGGTCAAATTCTCAGACAGTATACAAAAGCCTCCTCGCCAGTCTCCACCTTTATTTTTCTCAAACCAAAAAGTCAGCTCACAAACTAGTTCTCAATTTTCACCTGTGAGAGGAAATGTTTTTTAAAACTCCTTGCAAAGCTGCAATTTGTCAGAGCCTCCACCTCCAAAAACAACCAGTGTCCTTGGCCTCATCAACAGCATTACTTTCAAATCTTCACACATGCCCAAGAGTAGCAAAATGCATCGAACCAGAGCTGGGGGAGAGCAGTGGAGTGATTCACACAGGGGCAGCTCCCTGTCCTGGCAGCCCCACCATGCTCCCGCTGCGGGACAGCCTGTGGCAGTGCTTGCAAGAGAGCCCAAGATCATCCGACAGCATCAGCCTCTGCAAACCTGCTGCCCTACTTTTTTTTCCAAATGCAGGAAGTCAGATTACCTAGTAGCCAGCACAACCCTCACATCAGTCATGTCACAAAACTCCCAAAGTGAGAATCATATCCAAACTGTTTGCATACAAGTTGGTTGCTCAGGTTGTTTTCCAACTTCAGAGTTGGGGGGGGGGGGGAGAAGGCATGATCTGTGCAAGGGAATGCAAGCAGGATCAGACCTTTTGAGTGGTAAATCAATTGACATACAGTTTGTTTGAAGACCAAATTTTCTCTAATCTCTGTTGCAAAGTAAAAATATCTTTTCTTGATGATTCATTTTCCACATTAAAAAAAAAAAAGTCTGTGGGTGAAAGAACAGAGCTAAAGCAATAAGCAATTCTATTTTTTTTCCTCTTGTCACTATTGTAGCAGTTCTAAATTCCAGTATGAAACAGAAATGAAGCACTTGAAGATGTTTTCAAAAGTGAACTGAATAATACTATTTTCTCTTTTGTCATTATTTTTATCTAGATGAATATTATATGCAAATCAGCACTGTTATGCTCAGCCTCAGAATGTGACCTTTAGAATTCAAAAACAGAAGTGATTTTTTTTAATTGCATAAACTTCTCAAATGAATGGTGCATTATTTGCAAAACTTACTGGCTGTCAGTTTTGCGTGTCCACTCATGCTTCAATTAACACTGAAGTCCCCAGGAATTTAATGGGAATATATTTATCCCACAGAATCAAATTCTAAGCAATAGCCTTTCAGACCAAGGACCACCTCAGAAATCTCTAACATAACTGGAATCTGAAACTACACAGCTCAGCAAAGGCTTTCTGCCTCCTGTCTCTGTGCCTCCCACTACAACACACTTAAAGTGGAGATAACATCAGTCCTCATTACAGATGGGGAAAGAGGCAGGATGCTGACATCTACTATCAGGAGAAGTAGGTGATGCCAACATCCTCATATATGAGGAACAGTTTCCATACACTCAGAAACCGGGCAGAAAGCAGCCCACAGCTTTTGGGATCAATGTTCCCAAAACAGAAATACCAGGAAGTGTGGGAAGAATTATCATAAAAGGAGATTTCCCAACCTCCTCCTCCTCCTCTTGAGTAAGCTGACTCACGGTTTCTCTGCAGCATAGTCAGAGAGTCTTTTCCAGGAAAGGCAAAGCATTTATTCTGGAGTGGCAGTAATAAAATACTAGTGGGCTGAGAAGAGATGACAGAAAAAAGTGGAGATTTGGGGAAGGCAGAAGGATAGGAGAAGCTAGTTTCAAGGGGTATTGGAAAGCTCTGATGGGGTGAGAAGTATCTGTGGGCATCTCTCGGTCTCCAGTATCTCAGGTTGCTCTCACATGCCTCCAGAATCTTCTTTTTCCTCCAGCGAAGATATAGGGCCCACAACCCTCTGCAACCCAAAGACCTATTCTCCCTCCCACATAATGAATATCCACACTTCCCTTTCACCCTTATGTGCCTCCCCAGCCTCTGGGAAAGAAACGAGGCCAAATCTGGCAGAAGGAGAAGCCACTACACTTTGTTGTTGCTTGCCACCAGTGAAGAAGCAAGCATTGCTACCAAGAACAGTAGGTAGAAAGCCCGAGTTTGAAGGAGAAAAAAAAAAAAAAAAACACAGTTCTGAGTAGGGAAAGAGGCAGAGAACACTCTGAACAGGCGGCCAGCAACACGGCCGTCCACATTTTGTATACAAATCTAAATCAATAATCCTGTTCTTAGCTTGAGAGGAAAGGCATTTATACTCATTTCCAGAGAAACATGAAAGTATATTAATTTAAATGCAAGCGTGTCTTGTTATTTTGGGACCATCTTCTCTAATAGTTTGCTGTGTTGTAAAAACTGTGATATTACAAGGTTGCTTGTGAGGACTCAAGAATTCCTTCCCATGTTCTTATTTGCTAGATAAATTTTTTAATTTCTGCAGGCTTAAACACTGCACAGCACCAGGTACAAGATCTGCATTAAAAACACAGGTGTACAGTTAAACCAGTCCAATAACAAATATTTGGCATTGCTCCCAGCTCTCTGTCTAAGAGAGTACAATCTGATAGACTGCCTTTGATTTTACATTTAGAAGGGGAAAGGATCAACGATTGCACATAAAGAGAGAGGACATATGCTTTCAGATAGAGATAAAAAATTTCTCAGGCAACCACAGGTATACTTAAAAGAGTAGTGCTTTCAGAGAGCATTAGTGCAAGCAATCCTAAAGACACAGGCAGAATAACTATCTGTGTGGATAAACTCCTCAGTCCAACAGCTATTGATCTGACAGCAGATTTGATGATGCCTTTCCACACTCTTCATTAATCAGGTCAGTACCAAATACACCTCTACAGATTTATTTCCCATATCCAACACAGAGATAATGACTTTAGCTCAAACTTTTTTACTGATCCAAGATCCAAAGATAGGTAACACCAAATGGATTCACTAATGTTTGCACAACACGATGAAGAAATTAAAAAAAAAGCTGTATGAATGCTCTCAACCTGCAAAACATTTGCATCAGAAGAGGCATTAAGGTTTCCTCTTCACTGCATTTCCAACTCACATACAGTGTGATCTTGAAACCTGCTGATTCAAAGAGCTGGCGGTTGTCTGTGTGGACAGTTGTTTCCTTCGGTGAACCTTTCGACTTCTGGAACCTTGATGAACGCAGGGGCTAGGCCACAGAAGTCCAGTATTGGTTACTGCCCTATACAGAGCCCAAGGAGGAAACCACCATATCCCTAAACCTGAGAGGGGCGTCTATGGCAATACACAGAGTGCATTTACCACATGCATGGCCCCCACACTGCCCATGTCTGTCTGAGCCGTGATTCAGAAACACTGGTTGAACACAGCTCATCTGCCAAAACAAGACAGAGCTGCTTTCTGAAGATCTGTCGAACTTCAGGTTCAGGCTTCACTAGGCCATCGTCCAAAGGACAATGCCTGGTTTTCACTCAGGATTCAAATTCCATGTCAATCATGAGTAATCATAACTCATTTAAAAAATCTGCAGGCTCATCAAACCTCTCTTTAGCTGTGAACTCCAAAGCAATATATTGCTAAAGAACACTGGATTTGTCCACATTAGGTTTAAAGATTCATCTGTTCTTCAAGGTGTTTTATTGCATTTTTATTTCTTTCAAGCACAGGTCAGGACAGAGACCTTTGGCAAAATATGAAAGACTAGCAAATTCTTATCTCAGGGGGTTTGTTTTCTTTTCTAATCCGTCCATGTCCTACACCTTAACACAAAATAGAATGGAGAATGGTTTGTTTCTCTTTCCCTTAATTTCAAACTGACCTAGGTGACAATCTCTTACTTTCAGTGACAGCTTTCTACATCCTTTGCAGAAGGAGAAACTTTTCACCTTTAGCATCTCATTAACACAAGCTGAAGTTAGAAATGTCTTTGCTGATGTGTATTTCAAAATGATCAACACGAGAAATGGAAAGGAAGCAAAAGGCACCAGAATAAAAATAGAAGAGAGCCAACGGCAAACATGACACACAATGCTGTAAGGTCTCAGAGATTTTTTTAAGGAAAAAAAATTGGGGTGGGGGGAAGAAAAAAATAAACAAAGTGTTCTTCATTTATAGTGGGGGACTGGGAAAAGTGGTGTTAAAAAAAACCAAAAAATCTGAAGTGCAGCACCTGGCTTTCTGAAAAGATTGTCTGCCAAGCTATGCCCAAACTACACGGGAGCCTCTGTCCCTCACAAACAGTAAAAAGGAAGAGTGCTGGTTTTCCACATCCCTACCTAATCTAGTTCTTAAAACTGAACAATCTGAAAAAAGTATTGTTCATAATACATGTCACCTTGCTTCTGTATACTGTGGAAAAGCCTAAGCAACAATAAATTCAGGATTGCTTTTAACTTTAAAAATGTGTACATTAGTATAATTTGAGCATATAAATAAAAAACCTGTTGCATTAATTTGACATTTTTTTAAAATCTACATTTCAAAAATAAAACTAGGAAAGCACTGTTGCCCATGAAAATAGAAGCCTGTAGATTTTGTGGAAAACTAAGATTTGCATAGGATTTTTTATAGTTTATAATAATAATTCTAAAGTACGCATTTATGAAAGAAATGATTAAAAAATACTTTTGCTAAAGATTTCTGCACTTCAAATTACATTGTATTTGAGTTACCGAAGGAGTAATTCTTGCTTCTCTCTGCTAGGTTAATCAATCACTTACTGATATACAGACAAACATCTATTTGTTCTGATATTGCAAGGTGATCAAAGCCTCCATTTTCTCTCTTCCTAAAAAGTGTGTCTTCCTCACCTACCTACCCTATTCTCTTCCTCCTCCTCCTTTTCCTCTGCATTTTATTCTCTCACCTTCTCCTCATGCGTTTCCTCATCCTTGATCTACAGGGGGCTCTGAAAGGCTATAGTTCATTATGTTAAATAGAAAGGGTTTAAAAATTATTCATTATTTATTTAAAAACTGAAAATCATGCCTTCACCAACCCCAAAAATTCTGTGAGAAGAATGTGCTTTCTACAGATGAATTTTCAATCAAAATGCTAAATACTCTTCAGCAGAAATATTTTTATATGGCCTCAGAGCTTCTTGGGAATTGTAGTTAAGGAACCTCATGTCCTCTGTGCCCTGAGCAGACTAAATACTCTGTATTTAACACAGTGGCAGAAACTCTTGCACATGATCTAACATCCAAGGCAACTAACTGACCAACAAACACACTTCACTGCAAAGAGATAATGAAAAACTCAAGAGCAAAAACAGAAGCAGAAGCTTCATGGCAGCCAGTAAGCAAAATGTCTTGGCCCATAGTAAGGGGTTTATACTGGGGTAAATTTGCACCATTGAACTACTAGATAATGCAAGCAGGAAGAATGCAAGGAACAACAGCCTGAAGGTCACGAGGAACAATAATGTTCATTTATTTTGCAATATCCTTGCCAATTACAAAATAAGGATGTTAAGATATTAGGCCAGTATCTAAGCAGAGATGTTTATAAGCTTTTACAATTAAACAATTTATTATGAAAAATCACTTCAATTGAATTTAATTATGAATAGCTTAAATTAATTACTTGTAAAACATTAACATCCTCAAACCTCAGGCAAGATTGGGGTTCCCCGTGCCTTGCATAAACATATAGTAAATGAGTATCTACCCAAGCAAATCTTCAGTCTCATTATGATTAAAGTTTTATGGTCTTATATTACAGAAACACAAAAATACGCAGCAAAACTGTACTAAAACTCAGAGATTTAGATATGAGTTCCTGAATATAAGCAGGGAGGGAATGTCCATATTGGAACATCTTTGCAAATACATTATGCATAAGACAACATGACTTTTCTGACTTCAGTGTAGGTTAGCCTATATACGTGGACAGATGACTGACCTACAACTTCTAATTATTTTCTGCCTAGCGGGATGGATGCCCTGACAGTGACATCCATAAAGCTCAGCAGTGAGATCCTGTGCGCTGGTAGGGGGCACTGAGACGATTTGTTCAAACTCGTGCAGATAGCCACTTTGCCACAGTAACTAATACCTTAGCAGACCAGGTAGTGGAGTGTGATAGCTGTCAGTGAATGTTTCTTTACATCATAAAACCACCGCACTCCTAGGACCAGTCCGCCCTAGCTGAGTTCTCAGTAGATCCCAGTGACTGACAAACAAGATATATTACAAAGCAAGTTAGACATACGTTGTCAGGGAGGCCTAGCACTGCTCCATCCCTTCAGTTCATTCAGTCCATCTAAAACTTATCCCAACACCACTTCCACCAGGGAGTCTTTTTCCCTCCCATCAAGAGGCAAAAACAAACTTCAGCTGAAAACTGCACTTCACAATTAAAATTGTCCCTGAGCTATACTTTTGAGTATTATACAATATTTGTTCAAAAGCACTGAAGGGGGGATGAGATGCATAAGCCTAATTAGAGAATACACAGACTGTATTAAATTAATATTCTCCCTCTTTCCCCATTCATATTAGGGCACAGCAATTAACAATTACAGTCTAAGTGGTGGTGGTAATTAATAATAATAGTAATTAATAATAATAATAATGTGAGCATGCAAAACTATTCACAACTTGACAGTACAGAGGGCAGATTTATTATCTCCCTGAGACTTGCCATATAACCTACATTGGTCAAGTAAGGAAATAAAGCACAAAACCCAAATCCCATTTTCCTCATAATGATTAAATTTATAATAGTGAAAAGCTATTAGGACAATTTAATATGATCCTCCTAGAGTTCCAAACAAGTGTTTCACATTTTGCCTACTTACAGATACATTAAAATCAGTCCCAGTTAAATTACTGTTCTGGTTAGTTTGGAGTCTGTTCATTAGCAGAACCTTTACCTCCTCCATGCATTACTAAAGTTCTTCTCTTAATGATTTTTTTCACACAAGGAAATATTTTATTGACACAACTCATATTATATTCATTACAGAGCAATGCAGAACTAAAAAGCTACAGTACTGCATCATTTGATTTTGGTATGCAGGCTAAATGATCCTACTTCAGTAAACAGTCTAGAATTTCATGATTTCAAAGAGAAGAGCAGCTATTGATTTTATATAGGAATCAAAAAGGCTTTCACAGGAAGGGAAATTTATACCTCCTTACTTTCTCTGAAATTCAGAAAGAGGGGAAAATAGAACTTCTGTATCCCCCAGTGGAAAACAAAACAGCTAAGGAGATGGATTTAGGAAGAAGACACATTCTTAGGTCTCTCACTCCTTACATAGTCAAAATACCAGAAAATTGAATGACCCAAACCAGAACACAAAAATATGATGGAGTAAATGCAAGCAAGAGTAAAATTCTATATTGATGCCAGAATGAGTTTAAAAGTTATACTAAATAATATATCCTCTACATCAATTCCATCTTTCGTAGTAGAAGCACCAGTTCCAGGTAAGCACCTCAAATTAGGTAGGGTACATCCGTGTCAGTGTCAAGAAACCCTATCCACTTTAAAGATACGTCATATATAGCATATCATGTGCAAGTGTGAAATACATAGAAATGAAAAAAATGGTAGGGAGTACTTTGAGCTTTTTCATTAGCCACAGAGGGGAAAAAAGGTATTTCTTCTGTCATTTTGGAGGCATCCCTATATGCCATGTATTGATACCCCAACAAGGTCAGAAAAACAGCCATATGAAATACAAATTATACATATATATTTGCACTTATTTTAACTTTATCTTAACATTCTCATTTGTCTATATACAAGACAAATAAAATTACTGCAAGCCCATTAACCGCTAAATAGATTTTCAAGACATTGTTTTTATTAGCAGATTGCAGTGCAACACATGTTTGCATTAAAGTACTGAGAAACTTGTTCACTCTGTATACTCTTCCTTCCACATATCATACATGAATCTACAACTTATCAAATTATGTCATAAACTGTTACAATGGAACAGCTAAGTCTAACAAATGAGATTGTTAGACAACATTGGGGAACACTAAGTTCCTTAATTTATACCAGCATCTAATAATAAGAACAGATGGTTCAAAAGAAAATGTAAGCATGTTCTCTTATAATATGCCAAATTAATGGCTGCCACTTATGAAAGGGCTGGTATCTTTTCCAGCTGAGGAAAATAACTAAAATGCAGCCATGAACACACACAGTTTACTTTAAAAAGCTATGGCTTTCAGTTACAAATCTCTAATTTAGAAACCTCTTTCTCTTAATTGCATGTAGTTGTTAGTGATATCTGCAGATAATGAACATTTATTACTGATTTAATAAGCCATAACACAGTAAGCCAAAGTGCAAAGAAAAAGATGGAAGTTGATTTTACAGTCTGAAATCACAGACCTCATTTCACAGATTTGTAGCAGCCATCTCAAAACTGAATGATTAGGCAGAGGGAGAACCACCCTTTCAGGAGGAATCCAGCAGAGGTCAAGAAGAAATAAAGTTGAGAGCGAATGCAAATTCACTCCGATAAATTACAGCAAGAAAGAACAGCAGCTATTTAATGCAAAAGAAAAGGTTCATCAAGAACAAGTGGATGGGCACTAGTTCACTAAATATAGTTATGTTAGAAATGGAAAGAATTTCTAATCATCAAAAGAAAGGTGTCAGCAAAGATAATTTGCTTATATCAAGTTTATATATCAAGTAAGTGTATTACTTGACACTGTTACCCAAAAATAAATAGCTTGGACCTAATGCTACAGAATCTATTCAAATTTATATCTAAAGCTTCAACCAGGTCTCCCTCACCAGCATTTGCTATCTTCAATAAGTCCACCTCATTTTCAGCAGGTATTATTAGATAGGGAAACCCCAAAACCTCCTTTCACTTGCCCATACATTCCCATCCCTTAACCAATTTCTATCTCCATGCACTAGGAAGTAGCTGCCTAGTAATCACAATTATCTGCAATAGCAGTAAGTGGTTGGAAGTCGTAATGCTGTCATTGCTGCTCCACAATGACTCATATTAAGGCTAAGAAATTTTTCTGATACCTAATTCTCAACCTGCCAGCTATCACACCAGAGTCTAGAGGGAGCAGAACTGCTCCTGAATGCTTAACTGGTCTGTATGCAGCAAGAGTATGCCTGCTCCTGCCGCTGCAGCAAGACAGTGAGAGATTGTCTCAATGTGCTCTCTGCATAAAACCATGAGTCTGAAGGAGCAAATGTTACGGTGTGCATTACCTCTTCTCGGGCATCAGAGGGACTAAACACTGTAAGGGGCATGCCTAATGAAATCCAAACCAGACCACAGGGGAATAAAGCAAGATGCCTATGGTTTTCTCCAGCAGAATGTGCCTAACATGAAGATACGTCTGGAGGTGACAAATTCATAACCACAGCGACAAAGCAAAATAAGCTAAAACTAAGGGGGGGGGGGTGTGAATCATGCTGTTACATACTGAGAGGGGAGACGTGTGGGAACAACAAAGGTGAGTTACAGAGGAACTGAAGAATCTCAGGCTTAACTCTTTGGTCCCTGAGAGAGCAGCTTCATATTGTGTTTACTTCAGCCTAAACAGGGGGTTGCCACTGAAGAGAGACATCCCTTTCTCTGCTCTCCTGTCATCGCTTTCACCGCTCTCAAGACCCAGCCACCAATCTCACTGCCTCCCTTGTGCTGGACCTAGTGACTGTGCAGCATAATCATCAGCTTTCCCTTATTTCAACTCCCTGACGGAAGGGAGGGGATACTAACACCGCCGCTTTCCCGCAGGGCAACCAAAAAGCAGCCTCTGGGCAGCAGTCTGCAGTTCAACTGGATTAAGTATAACACGGGATTATGCTCTGAGACTGAACAGAGTCTCTGCAACAACACTTTCCCCAATGTTTCACCCTTTTCTACCCTGAATTTGCATCATCGGACTTAAATTTTCAGATGTGGATAGCAGCACACATGAGAGAGCATAGCAGTTATGAAGATGTTTTTTTTTCCCCTATTTGGTCACAAAACTACAACGAAAAGCTTTAAGATGTATCAAGGGATGTCAAAGCCCCCAGAGAAATAACTAGCATGGTCATAAGTATAAATTCTGATATTCTATTCTTGCAAATCATGAAAAAGCTTAAGCTCTGAAATGTCAAGTCTTTAAGTCCTCATGGATATGTACCTTAAGTACCATCTGCTTAGGTAATTCAAGGAAAAGAGAAATGTAAACGCTCCTGTACAGGCTGGGGCAACCACAAAGGCTGGTGGGCAGCTAAATGGTCTACCTACCCTGTAATTTTCAAGCTAGCTACAGCAGGCGCGTACACAGAGTTCAGCTGTGGGAGCACGGATCAGCTGGTGTTGGAATTGCTACGGCGCTTGCTGCCTAACCTTAAGATTATAATGACGACAAGCTTCGACTGTGCTGGTTTAACATAGATAAAGTACCACGGACTAATTATTCTCAGAATACAACGACAAAAAAAAGTAATGTTATCCCCATGCAACACTGGTGAAACTGAGGTACTAAAAGAGCTGACAGTTAAAACACCACTTTCTTGCTTTCAGGTGTATACTACAGAGCTGCTTTTATAGGAATGAAATAATACTCTCTGCAATAAACTGAAATAACCAGACTAATCATTTGTTCTATGATCATACAAAAGATTAAGGAAGTGACAGCTGAAAGGCACAAATAAATAAAAAATAACCTAGTATTTTCATGTTTTGCCAACACAACTGAATATCATATACTGAAAAAAAGGAATTATTTGGTGCTGAAAAATATACTAACACTATCAAATCCCTATAGTAAAGTCCTATATAAACAGTTACGCATAAGGAAAAAGTAGCCTTTAAAAAGATCTTTTATGCTTATCAGATTAGTTGTGGCAACACACTATGCAGTCATACCCACACTATAATCCTTCTGAAACTGATAGTTTCTTTCTCTAAAACTGTGGTCAGTGCAAAGATAGCATCTCCCCTGACAAACATCTCAGATTTTCTTTAGGGAAATATATTACCTAAAAATTCGTAACGTGAAAAAAAAGTGTTCTGCTGTGTGATTCTGTGAAGGGTTTGGTGTGCAAGATGGCAGCAGCTCTAACTTAAGGAGATGAATGCTGCACAGCACCAGGTGCTTTCTTTCTCAAGTTTCAAGTCCAGGTACCAAAGGATAAAAAAAAAAAAAAAAAGCAGCACGAGGGAGAGGACTTAGAACGAGAGTATTTGCCTCAGGAATCTGCAACCTTTATTTCTGGAGATGAAAAAAAATGCAGGTCCTACTAAAAGCATGACAAAAATATTACAGTAGCATTCGAACAACTTCATTAAGAATGACCAACAAGAGGGAGAAAGGAAATAACACAAGCAAAAGTTGAAAGCGCTGTCTCTGGTGCTGTGGGTGAATCTGTATATATATATATAAAAAAAAAACACATGAATTCTGTTTTTTTATAACTGTCTCTATTTTTATGTCTAACAGCTGCCTTTTGCTGTGGATTGAACTGTCTTCCTTCTGATGAAGAGAAATAATACCAACAAAATTATCAGGAAAAAAAATAGTAATTAAGAGCTAATAAGTAATGAACCAGGTTGCGTCAACACAAATGTTTTCCTGTCTTCTCTGCAAAAGGTGGTAGGTTTAAAGATTAAAAAACTTCCACCTCCGCCAAAGAAAGAGAGCAGAGTCTGATGCTGCGAGCCTTGAGGGATGAAGAAGGCAGCCACAAAGTCAGAAGAACCAAGCCAAAGACAGCCAGGGAAGTACGGCCCTCCCCAGCAGGTCAGCAAGCCTCAAACCTGGGAATGTGACTCAAACACACACAGGTCAGTGTGGGAGGTTTTGAGCTGTGGCCACAGGACGCCTCAGAACAGCGAAGAAATAAGGCAGGGAAGCAGCTGTAGGACTCTACTGGGTTTGTCTGTGTGTAATATCAACCAAGTTAAATGTAACTGACACAAAAAAACCTACACTGTACCTATCCCTACCAGTTTCCTTTTCTTCTCACTTGACAGCTACCTGTTAAATTGTAAATCCACCTTGGAGGTGAGACCCTGGAAACAGAAGTTAGCAAGGAGTGCAAAGCCAGAGGCATCAGCACCAGGATTAGGACTTCTGGGCTTCATGGTCCCAAGCCTGGGAGGATAAAAAGCAGAGTACCTGCACCCAGAGAACATGTTGGGAAAAAGGAGTGGTATCTTCTATCAAAAAGAAAAAAAGAAAAAAAAAAAAGAAAGAAAGAAAAGAGAAGAAACTTGGGAGCACATAGCTGTGGTTTACCCAACCCAAACTCCATCTCCTGCTGAGCATGCAGAGGGGGGAGCATCACCAAGTGTAACAGCTTTGCTGCTCAGTGACAAGGCAGCCACCACAGCATCACAGCAGCTCTGCAGCTTTGCTTGTTGCCTCATATCCTGCTCCCTGTCCTGGTTTACCCTTTCCTTACTCCCTGCTACCACTTCTCTTCCATAGGAGCATCCATTCCAGTGAAGAGATCAAGCTAGTAAGTCTGACCTGCTTCCAGAAAAGTCTCTACCAATAGAAAGTGCATTCCCCTCTGAATTACTTTGGTTCTCTGAAAGATCAGGATTTTGCTACTCCTCCTAGACACTGCATAGACAACAGTGCTTTTCCAAAACACAGTGAATCATTAGGTAGAACTTTATATTAAAGCTGAGGACAAAACACTCAACTGGGAAGATCTGATGCTGGGACAGACTTTCCTAGGATGGCTAAGCTGAATTCACACTCTGACCATCTTTAGGACATATGATAACCCTCTCCTGTCAGACAAAGCATTTCTTGCACGCTCCAAACAACATTCGCAACATAAAGAAGGCACAGCAGAAAAACTTCTCACAGAAGGAGGACTATCCATTATCAACAATATTTTGTACAGAAAAGCCTCAGGTACCTTAGAAATAGAACCAAATACTACAGAGGCCCATCTGTAGGCAGAGCCAACTTTCACCGTAGCATGGGAGCACACACAAAGCTAGGAGAGTCTAAGCTTTGGTACAGAGGATAATTAATTATACATATGGGCTTCCTACACAGTACAGCAAAGACGAGTATGACCAGTATATCTTGCCATTCAGATACAGCAGCTCTGCATGGCAGGAACACAACGTGGCCACTCGGCTTTGGAAACAGGAGTACCTGTTTAGTGGTCATGCAGTGACCATGTGGCTTCAGCAGAAGATTTTAGTGGTCGTGCAGTTTCAGCAGTAGATTCTAACGGAACATTTTAGAAGGGGCAATGCTAAGAAACAACATTTCCGTAAGTCTTGTTCCTGTTTCAGAAAAAAGAGGAAACGCTTTGAAGAATGGCACTTATGATGCTGATGTTCCCAGCACTGCCTTCAGAGAGTAAGCGAAGGATTGACTCTAACCCACAGCACTGCACTGCTCTAGAAGTGCACATCAGACTTTTTTCTAAAAAAAAAAAAAAAAAAAAAAAAAAAAAAAATGCATACAGTTAAAGCATTTTATGTATAGGAATGTATGTTTTAATTTTAGTGTCTCAGCACTGATGGATTAAATACATGACAGCATAAAAATTTCATTCATCTTCCAGGTCCATTAAATATCTGTGAGTTCCCATTGCTACCAGAAGTCTTAAATTAAAAATATGTGATTTAAATTAGATTCTGCCTCAGACATACTTTTTCCACATCTGCCACACAGAAGTTCTTGAAAGTTAATTTTAATATTCCAAAATGAAACAGTGGAAGCAAAATATCTTTTGCTCAGATAAATAAATCCTCTGAAAAATAAAACAGAGAATACTACCCTGAACTGATTTATTTTCCCTGAACAGTACCCCTATAGTTTATCACTTCACCAAATAAGACCTTTGTTTCATTCAGACTTAGTGACTACACCTCTAAGAAACATGAGGACTTTAAGTTAAAGCAATCTTAAGAACATACAAAAATTTTTTTAACATGTTTCAATTATGCATTAGAACATTTTTATTCTTTTTATGCAATTCAGACTGAATATTTTTGAATGCTTCTTTTCCCACATCTCAGATATAGCTCACTTAGTTAAGAATTGTTCTAAGTTAGAATCAAAGAGAACAAGTTTCTTCTTTTCTTGCCTGGTTATACTTACGCTCAACATTGATTTCAAAGGAAATTGTCCCCAATTAAATGTCATTAGCAAGGGGAGAAAGGGACCTGCTGAGCTAAGAAATGATTAGCAACTTATTTTCTTCTTCCTCTTCCTATGAGGGCAAAAATTCTCACAAATGCCAGTGTTGGTGCAAGCTGCAAACAGAAGCGTTGGGAACATGCACTCAACACTCCTTTAGTTTGTAAGTTCTTGAGTTATCAGTATGAAAGCAAGGTACAATGTTTGGAGGCAAGTCATAACAGTATGTGCTGTGAACTTTTATTTCTGGTAGCAACAGAAATGTCTCCAAATGTAAAATTTCTGTACATCTTCAGATCCATCCAGAACCCCCTTCTCTCCGTCTCTTCTCCGTTTTAACTCAGGCTTGTCTCTACCATAAGGCACTTTTCTACTTTCAAAGGAACTTTGAAAAGCATCAAGGATATTACCTTTCCAGCGATGCCAATTCTTGTCTTAGTTTTATGACTTTTGGAATAAAAGCACACCACATGAGAGCTTATTTTAAAATATGCATAACAGACAGTAATAGATCCATACCTAACTGCAGCTTCTATAGTTAATTCTGTCTACCACAATCTCTACATACTTCTGTAGGCTTCATTTTGAATCATTATCTGAGCATCCCCCACTGTAAACTCTTTATTCCAGTAAATTTATGTGGATCAGGATTGCAATTCATATTTAAAATCCCACTGACAATTAGACAGATGTTACAAACCTCTCCTTCATCTGTATGCATACACACACACACACACATTCAGTTTTCATATCGTAGCTAAGTATTTTAGTAGGAAACCTAGGCAATATATGGTGAAAAGCTGTTCTATAATTAATACGGTTTTAATTTGTTTGCCTGAAATGAAAATGCTAGTTCAGCCAGGAGTTATAAGTTTTATTACAAACTGCAACAGCAATGATTAGATCTAAGTTATAGTGACACAACTGAAGTTAAAGCCAAATTTTAATCCCTTCATGGTACATAACATGGTTTATCATGCCATCACTAAAAACCTCCTTTTCAGTTGCCCTGGACTTTGTTGAACTGGGACAAGTCTTTGTCAAAGTTTTAGTGGAAGTTTCTCAAACTGCATATCAGTACCTTGAGTGTTCTTAAAAAAAAAGAAAAAAAGAAAAAAAAATCTAAAGTGAGCCAATTATTTCTAGGAATGAGGCTAAAAGAAAATGTTCTTTATCCTTATGAAAAAAATATACATATCCTTGCAAGATTTGAAGACTCTGTGCTTTAGAGCAAGAACTTAACAATTAGCAAGAGAAAGGCACGTGTCCTGCCCTGCCAACATTATCATATCCCTTATGGTACATAAATGTATGCACTTATGTGCAAATGCGCAACACATTATAAGAAAGTTTGCCTTATTTTATATAGCTGCTCAGGCTATATGTATAATTACATACTATTCTGAGCATTTTATTTCTATTTCTTTTCTGTTTTGATCCCTATAAACATAGCAGTAAAATGTATTTCTCTTTACTCCTTTTTGTAACCTATTTTAATTATTTTGATGTACATTTCTTAAGAACACACCACATTTTAAAATCTCTTTTCTTAAGAGAGTTTCTCCCCCCCCCCCCATATGATCTTTTCTCACATGTTCATGCTGGCAGCATTTTCTCTCTGACTCAAGCTCTCACACCTGCCTTTCCATTTCCCCTTCCAACATACAGGTGTTTATCTCTGTCACCTTTCACAGTATCCAGCCATCTTCTGCTTCTTGTTCTCCCCTTGGTTCTCCACCACCATAGTCTCTCTTCCTCAAGCCCTTCTCTATAGCAGTTCTGGCTCTGACTACAGTGAGGTTACTCCTGCAGACTCTTTCTGAGAATTGCTTATCATCTAGGATGATACGTGGCCCGAGTTAGATTTTCAATTCACGTAGCTGTTGGAAGGCATGAAGGTACACACGGGATGGTGAGCAAGCATTAATCCTGCAATGTCCCAAAGCATCCCAGGGAAGGCAGTGACATCCAGTTTCCCCTGATGTCACTAAGCCTTTCAATGTGCAGACTACTTAATGAAACATGACAACAGCATTCATTTTTTGTTGATGAAATCAACAGATGTCTACTGTGATGCAACTATAGGTCATTTTGCTCTATACCATAAATAACATCTTAAACATGTTTTCAAGTATCTAAATGCAAGTATTAGCATTCATACAGTACGGTTCCTAAGGTTCCAAAGCTCATGATTATATTACATTGTTTCATCAATGCAATATACATCTACGAGAGATCATCTAGACCTCATTCTCCATTATCTGTAATTGTAAAAAAGAAAAAAAATCTGAGGAGGAGAACACAGGAAAGCAGAAACTGCTTATATACAATGTTGCACCATGGCAGTTTGAGAAAAGTTTTCAGACCAAAATATATTTATTCTTTGATTCGAATACACAAACTTCACCAATGAAAAATATAAGTTTTTTTTTTTTTTTTTTTTTCCCCCCCCTAAACCAGTGAAGTATATCCTAGATGTCAGGGGCTTGTATATGCTTCACAATTCAGTTGCTGCAGAATCTCACACAGATGTCATTTTACCCAAAAGACCACAGCAAAGCAAGAACCTCATAGATTTTAAAAGATGGATTTAGAGCAAGATTCTATTGAAAAAACACATGAAGCTGTGTCAGCTGGTATCAGATGTGTTTCACTTCACAAAAGGAAGTCATTAGCTGACCCAAGATGGAAGATGGAGCACTCACTAAGGATCTTTTGGCACCTGTGTTTCTAAGGAGCTAAGTTTCCTAAGCATCTGTATTTCTGCTCTGGAGCCGGCCCAGAACTGCCTAGGTCCAAGCGGTCTTACAGAACTAGTTACAGACGTACAAAAAGATTAAAGGATCCTGAAACAAAACTTTTGACCCTTGTGTAGTGAAATGGCAAAAGGGAAACAACTAGGACAATGCAGAAGTTTCTTAAAACTTTCAGGCACTGGGTTTCTCAAACAGCTCCAGTTCTGTTTTTAGGCCAGAACAGCTTAATGTTGAAAGAGCTGCACAGTCTCAGAACAAAGCATACTAATAATCTGCGAGCTAGATGTTCCTTTACCCAGGGGACTTCAGCAGGAATGCATTCTCAAAACACGTCCTCCAGATTAGCCCCACATAAACTACTGAAGGAAAGGGAACCAGTGCCAAAAAACATTTAGCTGTATTTTGGGACAAAAGGGCTGCAAAGCTACCTACAGCTTCAAGAGTCTGGATAGGAGACAGGCACATAAATTCCCTCTGAGGTGTTTAGACATAAGCCTGATGGCTTTTTCTACTAACCACCTTTGGATATCCACTCTTTATTTGCTGACTTTATAAAGCCTACTTTATAGACTTTATAGTAGACTTGGCAGCCTATTAGTTTTACTGGAAGCCTGGGTACCTAAATCAGGATTGCATTAAACAGCTAGTATGTACAGTGAACTAGCTATAGGGCTGGTATGTGTAGTGAGACTGCTGCAATAGCAAATGAAAATTTTCATTTTCCAGAAATTTTGAGAATGGTACAAAAGGCATAAGTAGTAGTTTTGTTTTTTTTTTTTTTGACACAAACACTACACTGCATACTTACCAATAACTAGTACTTGCTCAGTATATTCATTCATCTTCACTTTCCATATAAAATAAAAGTCTTAGATTTTATTCTTATAAGTGAGTGTTTTCACCATATTGTTTCTTAAAAACCTCTGCAGTATCATTTGCCATTTTATTGCTGCAACTGTGTAGTATCTGGTTATGAAATAATGAAAGCTGAAAGTTCAGTAACCCAATCTCCCATCATAAACATAGGTTTATACCAAGAACATAAATATTGTACATTAAATGTTGGAAAATCCTGAAGCAAGTCTTGGATAAAGTAGAATCCCTCACAACTTTAAATGATCAGTGGACTATCCATTAGTTATTCTTCTCCTCTCACAATGCTATGTGAGATGGTCAGTGTTAATGAAAATAACACTCGCAGAGGAAACACTATCTGAAGACTCTGTAAATAAATATATCTAATAAATGTAAACAGGGCTTTTAGATTAATAGATGGCCAGATAAATAGATAGGGTTAAGTTCTTCAAGTGTAAATAAAACTAATATTGTTACTTTAGTTTTATGCAGATGACTGCAACTCTATGAAGACAGCAAAACTTATCAAAGCAATTTGAATTATAAATGGGACTATTTCAAAATGAAGTTTGGCCAAATGTTAAATATTTGCTTCAGTTACTCCAATAATCTAACTGAAATCAGTGTAATGATAAAAGCAAAATATGACCATATATAGAAAATTATACTGCACTCTCTTGCTAGTTTGGCGCATGTTATCTCAGTTTACATAGTCTTGAGGTGGAGAGGAACAGGCTAAATGCAGAAACCTTTTCTATACTCATGTTCAGTCAAAACACCAATCAGCAGCAAAATGGGAATGTCTCTGTGATGATCTCCTGGAACTTACCAAGGACAAGAATATCAAACCCTGCGGTTCTGATCAACCAACTTCAGAGCAGAAATAATCTAAGCAGGAAAGTCCCAGCATCAGCTTGGGCCAATCACCATTCACTTGACAATTCAAAAAGTTTTCAGTAATGAACATTATCTAATTAATCACAAGCATATTGAAATTATTAGACATTCAAATCACCCTGAAGTCTGAGAGCTGTAACAGACTCTCACTTAGTAACAGCTAATATCCCAATCAATGTTACCATAATTTCAGAACCATGCATAGCAATATAACAAGGAATTTCAAAATACTAGGGACAGAACAGCTTGGCTATTTTATCTAATTGATCCTTTAATGCATGTCAATCACATACATACATAAAGTTAGCAAATTATAAATTAGAAATATTAGAGTAAGATGTAGCCTTTATCATCCTGAGCTATCAAAATAAAATGAAATAAAATGGCAATCTCTCTCTGAAGGAATAATGCTACCATAATACAGCTTCAATGTCCTGCAAAAATCATTCATTATCGCTAAAAGTAAATGAAAAACAACTCAGGAAAAAATACATAGATAAACATTTTCTTTTACACTGAAGCATATTAATTGTAAGTGAAAGTACTGCAATAAATATCAGCTTATTTTGTCTCTATTGTTTAGCACACAATTTAATAAAGATGCATTTCCATATATAGCCAAACTGAAGCGAACAAAATTGCTACTGCTTTGCACTGATGTAACTGAATCTGGCCCAACATCTTTTTTCTTTTTACCACTCCCTTCAGATTTCTCTTCTATAGTCCTTCATGCAACAGCAACAACAACGAAAAAGGAAACAGCGAACCTTTTCCTGTTACAAGAATCTAACATGTACGGTCACACATTAGCACTCCCGAGAGCAGTGGTGCAGAACCGCTGCCACGCTCCTGGCCATTGTGGCAACCTACCAGGGAACTGAGGGGCATAGCTGATTTGCACGTACATTTAAAAAATGCACACAGATTTTAATCACAGAAAAAAAAAGTTCTAATTATGAAGCGTTACAAATGTATTCAGAGCTATAAAAACTCTGAGCAAGAACAAAGGACAGAGCGGTAAAGAGAAAGCTGGCACCACCTGTCTAAAACCAACACGCATGCACGCATTCAGCACGGTCTGGAGCGGCTGCATATGCTGCAGGTTTGTGCACATTAGCTTCTATATGAAATGTGTAATGGAAAAGAAATATTTGCTGCTTAGCCCCTCACTAGGAGGAAATCCTTTACACTCAACCTCAAGAACTCGGAGCCCTCTGGAAAGCAAATAAGAGATGATGAGGAGGGGCCGTCATCCATCTTCAGCTTGTTTTTTTCCCAAATTTCACAGACGCCGAACTCGGAGAACTCCCCCGTTTCCCGGACAGACCTTCTGCATCTCACTGCAGCACTGAACTGGTTTACCCGCGTGAGCGCCCCGGAGGGGTGTCACGGCGGCAGGATGCTGTTAGCGCCGTGACTGAGATCTGTCCAGCCACCGGCAGTCGTAGGTGGTTTGGACGCGCGCGCGCGCTGCCGGAGTCACCGGAGCGCCGAGCTACTCCATCCCCGGCCCGCCAGCCGCAGCCCTACGCCCCGGCTTGAAACACCCCGACCAAGGACTCGTTTTGGGCAGCCCCCAGCGCTACCCAGCCGCGAAGGAGCGGCCTTCGGAGAGGTTACGCGCACCCGACCTCGCTCTCCTCGCACCCGCCCGGCGCGCGGCCCGCCGGGCTCTCGCGGCCCGCACGGCTCCTGCCCGCCGCGGGCGCTGAGCCCGCGGGGCTGGCGACCCGCGCGGCCGGCAAAGCCGGTTCCGAAGCCTCGCCTGCAACGAAAAGCGCAGACGTACCCAAGGAGCCTGGCTCTCGCCAGTGAAACTCCACCAGCTGGTTTACGGCAGAAGAGGGAAAGAAAAACAACCCGCTTTCCTCTATCACGTAAATCATCACACGGGGAAGAAAAACAACAAAGAAAAACCTCAAGTGACATCAGAGAGGGCAAAAAGTGGAGGAAATACCAATTATATTACTGGACAAACATATTAAAAGGATGTTGTAATGATCCCCCAAACAAGTACCAAGCACTCTGAAGTTCAGAATTACAACCAATAGCACCATGCACCTAAAAAAATGTGTGTTGGTATTGATGGAAGTATCGGAAAGCTTTCTATCTTGAACAGTACAGAGTTAAAAAAGTCACTAGACAGGTGTTTCTGAAGGTCCAGAGGAAGCACTTTAAAAGAGTAACTATCCTGTAAACAGTGGAATGGAAATCCATATAAAGTAGCATCTATTTTCTTATTTGCTTCACAGTTCTATTTAAGACTTTTTATATGATTCATCAAAATTTAAAATTTGTATTGCTTCAAGCTAAATGTGTTGCTATACAGAACAGCGTCAAGAGTAAAAGACCCAAAATACAGTTTATTTCTAAACACCTCTATTGAGTCTTACTTAGGTAAAATAGAAATTTAAAAAACATCCCCATTAAAACAGATTTTTAAACCTAACTCAGCAAACAGCTCAGACTGCAGCTGCAATTATTTCAACAGTGATTTTTTTTTCCTAACCACCCACATAGTGGATAGGAAACAGAAACAGAATAACGAACAATGAACACGTGATCTCTGATTAAAAGTCTGAGCATCCTTTGTTATTCTGGTGAAAACTTCCCAAGAACCCAAGCATTTCAGGATTTGTGTGTGTACGTGTGTGTACACACACACACACACCCCCCTATACATATGTATATATGAATGAAGAGAACTGAGAAATACCTGATGTATACTCTGTATTTTTAACTAGCTCAGTAGTTACTGAATACCAACTATTTCATGCTTCTCTGCTTTAACAATATGAACATAACACATGCTAGTTCTTGCCAGAATAAATCAATATGCAAAGCACTCCTGGAAAACAAAAGGCCAGATGGAAGAAAATGGAAAAGGACAAGTTGAGAAGGGATGCAAAGAAAAGCTGTAAGGAGTCCATGCTGACCAGTGGCATGGCCAGAAATGGAAAGGGCATGACCAGGGTTGGTGTGAAACCATCTCTAACATCTGCTGATAGAAGACCTCATCTCACAAGGGAGGCTGCAGAGGCAATGTTTTCCAGGCAGAGACCTTCCCTGTGCCAGAGTGATGCTGTGGGAACATCAATGCTGCACACAGACAGGAAAATGCTTTGTCGAGCTCGCTGTAGCGCCAAAAGTGAGAAAGAGAGACCACTGTGGCATCTGAGCTCGTGTCTTTGCCAGTGGGATTCCACCATGTTCAAACCTGAGACTCTTAAGACATATAGCTGAGAACACTTGCTTGTTATGTGGGAAACTTCCCAAGTCTCTATCATGTCATGCTTCTCTGCGCCATTTTTTCTCCTTTTCAATACAAGCCATTCCCAAAGAACATAATCTATATCTGTCTTTGTCAGCTTCCATGAAACTTGTCCTTACCTGCCACCTAAATTGCGAACACAGATAATGTGTAATTTCACTTTGCTATATATTCACACTTATACATTAAACTATTCTACTAGATGTCAATGAAGATCTGTATTAAAATTATATTTAGCTTTGCTCTATTTAAACTTCTTTAACAAGATGAATATAATTATAGATCAGATCCTCAGTGCTTTAAGTTGGCATGATTTTACTGAATTCAATGGTAATCTGTCAATTTAAATCACCAGAGATATGGGTAATGTTATCTCACATGATGAACAACAGAGAAATAACTTGGGATAAACTACAGATGGAAATGTGCTATAAGCAGTCAGAGTGAAATGCTCATTAATATCAGCAACTCATGATGATTTGCTCAGAACTGATGGCAAACACTTCCACAATGTAACTGTTACGTACTCTAGAATACACCTGGAAGCTTTAGAAGTTGCCATGCCAGACCATGCCACCTCTCACAGAGGCCTCATTCGATACTGCACAGACTTGACCCACTGCGCTCCTGGCTCACTACGCCACATTAATAAGGGAGGGGAGAAAGGAGTTGGTAGCTTGGGTAGGAGCTTTTCTTGACCCTGGATGATGATGAGCTTATGTCCTCCAGTAGAGTAATCAATAGCCTTTGTAGAGTTTATCCTGACTCATGTAACTGCAACTCCTACTCTCCTCGCAGGCAGCAATGCCTAATCCTTATTAGCACGCTAGGAGGTCTTCTGTGCTTCCACTCCTGCACTGAAGTCAGGCAGCGCTGGATGTAAAAAGTATTTACACTCCATATCTCTGTGTGTTTGTTGTCCTTGACAGAGGTCAGTTTTTAGCTGAACTACAGGATCAAGATGTGTTTCTTCATGCCTAAATAAATGGCAGCGCTTTGTAAAAGTAGTATTTTTTAGCATCTATTTATTGATGTTACTGTATAGTAACCAATCTTTAACAAGAGAGACAATCTAAAAGCAAATAAACACGTATCAGTAAAATACAAATTCAAGTACAGAAAGAGCCTAGTCTCCCTTCTCCCAACTATTACCTAAGTGTGTTTCAGAGGGAAAATGCATTTCTTCTAATTCACTATACATAGCTAAACCCAATAAATACAGAGATTTGACACAACTTGTCACTTTGAACCAGAGTAACAGGAAGCAAGAAAAAAAAAGATGTAGTACCCAAAAAATTGAATTTGTAAGGTCTTCTCAGATCAATATTACCTAGCAAAATACTTTAATAAGAACTCAACTGGTGGCAGCTAATCCCATGCAATTTTACTTCAGTAATAAAGGTAGCAGAGTTAATTAAGACTAAAGTTTGACGTAAAAATTCCCGTCAATAACTAAAGTTAGCACATGGAACATTGAGAAAGCAGGGTGATACACCAAATGCTACACTGCTTTTGTGTAATACAGATACTTGCAGCAAAATGAAGCCATGTGCAGAGAAGTCTGCTGAAGGCAGGAAAACTTTATCTTTAGTAGGCTGATTACTGCAACTCTTCACTTCGTACTCTGGAGACCAATACTAGCTAATTTAAAACTTCTCTTGGCCTGAGTTAACAAAACGAGCGTATGCCTAAGGAGATTCTTTCAGAGGTTATGTTCCTCCTGTTGCCACCTAAACATACCCAATTTCACTCTTCTCGTCATCCACTGATAAAACATGAGTCCTTTTTCAACTTATAAACCCACAAAATCCTACTACTGAAACTTTTTCCCATGCCTGGCAAGTCTTCTTCTATATAATGGTTAAAAGTCTTTATAGCAAAGTAATTCTCTTACTCTACCTTCTTAAAAGAAGAGAATTAATGAGGTCACAGCTGAAAACTGAGCTTATTACAGCTATGGTGATGTACAGAATGTAATATACCAAGACGTACAATTCATAAAAACTTGTTAAACCATTAGGCAACCTTAATTGATTTAATTCCCCATCCAAAAGAGAAAGCTGTTGATAGTATCCCTAAGTACTGCATTAAGCTGGTAATTAAATGTATATTTTGCAGGTTTTTAATACTTGAAAGTTGTATCTTTTTTTGTTTGAAATAACATAGAACTGTGTTTTACAGTATTTCCACTGTCTTGTACAAAATATATAATGCTATGATCAGATTTCACACTGTTTTAATACGGGCAAGGCTAATACAACCCTTTTAGGCATATTCAAGGGGTAGTCTTTTTCAAGAAATTACCATTTCTATTTCAACCGATGGTTGTATCTACAAAAACCTCTGAAACCATTTTGAGACTTAGTTTAAGATTTAATGCTGATTCCGAGTGAGTGACAGGTAAAGAGTTTTTCATGTGGCCTAGCAAATTATGTTCTTAAGAAAAGTCTCTGTGACAACCTGGTTTTTGAACGCTAAGGCTGCAAAAGGCACAGAACGAAGAGCACGGTTTTGACAACTGGCCTTCTATCTTTGCCCTCTGCAATGACAGCGGCTTGATAAGAATGCATGAAAGAGAGCTTTCTTTCCTTAGATAAATTGCAGGTCTCCTGCCATCAACGAAAGTACTCAGAACGAGAATACATCTTCAAAGGTGGCAGCACTAAAATAGAACACCAGCCTAACTCCCCCAGTGTGAAAAATCACCTGCATTTCCATTCACTAGGAGTACTGTCGTGGCCAAATGAAAAATTTGATAATGCTGCTGTAGACCCATGTGAGTCCCATCATATTAGTGGAATTAGTCTGGATTTACACAGCTGTAATTGGCCCACAGAAAATACTTTCATGACAAAAAAGGGCTTCCTGTTTTTAACACCTTTATCAGCTCTGGCTTCTAATCTGCCAGAAATGCATACTAATTATTTTCATATATTACTGTATGTATGATTATGACTGGGTGAAAACCCATAAAAGATTAATTTTTCAACATTAAGAGGAGGAAAAGAATGAAGGAGAATGAGCAGAACTATGAAAAAATAAAATACCCTATCATTTGCAGAAAAGTTAACGACCTGAAATACCCTGTCTATCCTTTAGGCTATTTTTTCTACTTGAGAGCAAATGCTGTCTGTCAGTAAGGTACTAACCTTATTAGGTAGAAAGAAACCAGTTGAATAGTGACAATTTATCCTGTCTTCTAGCTTTGCTCTTAAAATATGAAAAATTCTTACTTTAAATGAATATTGTATCTTATAGGTAACATTTATGAAACCAAGATTCCAAGACAGGATTCAGTAACCTACAAGATGAAATGTGGAATGCTATACAGGAACCACAAAGAACTTATTCTTCAACTATATACATTTTTTTGAAAATATATATTGTCATTTTTTGCACTGTTTTTGCAAACAGTTCATTTCATTAGACAGGAGACATGTGGGTGTTCATTCCAGCTCCGATCAGTGCCTCCAGTTTAGGAGGAGAAATCCAGAGGGCTTGCTAGTTTCTCTGAGCTTCCCCTCTGCCCTCAATTCTCCACTCAAGCCTCCCACTGAGCACAACACAAGTCTCTTGGACAAACTTCATCAGAGGGACTCAGCTCAACAGTAACCACCGGGATAAGCCAAGCCTTCTACAACAGCCAGGATAAGCCAAAACCTTCTACAGGATTCACACCAGTACTCTGCCTCCAATTGAGTTAGGGAAACATATTCACCCTCCAACATTTAACCTACATTTTTTCCTCCCTCTTGCCTAATGTGAGCTTGCGGAAGGCCACGACTTACTCCCACTGGAGCGCATAATGCCCAAAGCATTTATAAAGTTGCTTAGCCCTTGCGGTAGGGGAAACACTGTGCCTGACGCAAAGCTCCCTAGAATTAATAGCGGGTCTTGCCAAGAAATGCCTGACTCATAAAAGCTACGATTGTTCCCAGTCCTTATGCAAGGCTCTTTCCTACTTTTCCTCCCATACAAATAGGCTGGATGCAATCTGGCATTTAGACTGCGTGAGCCCGCAGAACGCTGCGCAGGGAAGGCATGGCAAGGAGAGGTATTTTTGTATCTTCCTTAGTCCCTCTTCTCTCAGTGAGGTTTGCACCAACTGCTGCACCAGATAGTAGAAGCTTATCTTTATGAGTCAATTTTACCCTGATAAAATGAACTCCTTTTCCCGAGCTGAGGCCAATTCACTGAAACATGCTGTAAAACTCTTCAACCTCCTGTAGCAAGGAGGACATTAATTCTTAAGAGCTATACTCTTGACTGTGATTTATTAAATGCCAAGGCAGAATTATATATTGGACACTTTTCTAGATTTACTCAAATTTCATTTCTTTCTTAGTTTTAATTGTAACTAAACCAAAATCCCCTAGCAGTTTAAAATTTACTTTCCCTCTAGCTGCTGAAGCTTATTAAAGTAGGTATTTTGATTCTGAGTGATTAGACTCTGACTCAGATGAGAATTCATATGCTGCACAGTAAGTAATTCAAGGGGAAAAAAATGCCAACAGGTATCTTCGGATCTTTATTTATGAGCACTGAAAAATATGGGATATTATTAGATTCTAACAGGAAAAATCAGAAATGGCATTAGTCCCAATACAGACAAAAGTGATCTAAATGAATTTTGTCAGAGTGAACTCAGCTTTTAAATTTATTTGTCTTAACACATTAACACTTTAACAATGACAGCCTACAGGTCTATTTTTAGGTAGTTAATATGTTAAAATATGTGATGAAAGCAGAGAAAGAAGAAGTTACTGTAAAGGTTTTCTGTAAAGATATTCAAGCACTTCTCCGAACTCAGTGCTAGTGAAACACTCAAACAATGGTGCATATTGATACAACAAAAATAACCTGCATAAAAAAACTTTTTTTTTTTAAACTGTGCTAAGCAATGCACAATAATACCAAGACCAGTACATGCTGTGGGAGTTCAGCGCTTCTGAAAACTAGGCATATGCATTTATGTGCCTAAAAACACGTTGCACTGGCACAAAAGTAAATGTCCACAATTTGAATACATTGTTCTTCGTATCAGTAGCCAGCTGAAAGGAGATAGCTCCTCACTTTACCGGACCAGCAAGCGATCTCTGGAAGACCATAATCTCCCTAAATCTCCCTCTCTGATGGGGATTCAGTTAATTTCAGTCACCACTCTAACAGCAAGGCAAGAAGGATCTGTCAGAACCAAGACCACCCTAAAAAGGCAAGCTCAATGAGACTGAGTAGAACAGTTATTTTGCTTTTCACAAGCCCGTAATGTTGCATTTAATTGCTTTTCTACTATACTGTTTTATTATAAGTCTTTTTAGGATGAATAATTTGTAAAGTTCCACCTACTGAATTTCTCATAGTAGCTATCAAAAAAATTATTATCTATCAGAACATACTGGTAGGGTTCAGGTACATACTAAATACAGTCACTATTAGAAGGTACTATTAAATCAGAATAGGTATGTTATCAGGAATTCATGGAGTAGGAAATGCTTGCTTTAAAGAAAGATTTTAAAATTGAAGTATAATTGATACCAAAACAAAACTGGTTTTGATACCAAGGCTGTATTCAACATGACTTCATCTACAGAATCTTTAATAAAGTAATGAAAATAACCATGCATATCAGATCAGGACCTATGCATATCATAGCGAAACCTAGACTGATGGCCCATATTGCAAATTTATCCTCCAGAAACAGGTGTAGTCCTACCAAACATGCTAAGCCATATTTGATAGGAAAGTTTAATTTGAAAGAGGACATTCAATTTTCCAGGTATTTTGGAACAGCATTAAACCGAGAGTTAAGTAAAAGATTGTGCATCTATGTTTCATCCTTATCTTACTGTAGCAGAGAGATTTTTTTGGAACCTAACTACATACTTAATATCCTGAACTCTAAGTTGAGCATAGTGAGCAATTGTCAGCAGCGGAAGACAACCTATGCTTGCACCAGCACAAGAATTTCAGCCCTTCCGGAGCACTGTATTTACAGACCTGTACAAAACAAATTCCAGCTACACTAACACTACTCAGAGCAATAGGTTCCAGAAAAATCAGTTTCTCATCTTCTTAAGCCATACTTTCATCTCATATTAGTCACCACTGCTTCAAAGAAGAGCAGTCCAAACCTTTCTTCCCGATCCTTGCACAGCTCCCTTCCTAAAGCCACTAAAAGCATTTATTCAGCCACACAGTGAACCAGACAGATAAGCTATGTTGAAACTAACCTATCCGAAAAGGTTAGTCTTAAATTGGATCACTTTGGAAAAAAAAAGGAAGAATCAAATTGTTCAAACAAATGTTTCCATTTCGATATTTTTAGATGGAAATATTTTTGCATTTTGGTTTAAAAATGTCTTTTAGTTCTTCCCTGTTTTGCCACAGTATATTTAAACTGGATGTATTTTTTAAGATAAATACAAAAACTGAAATGGTTTCAGACTAATTGATGCATGTTTTTAAGACTTCCAGTATTATCAGAATGACACCAGAATTTCAAAATCATTCATTAAATGCAATCCTGACGTAGGCAGAGTTTTATTAAATTCATGTAAGTGCCAGTAATGGATGGGTCTAAAAATTCAAAGAGCCTCTTGGGAGGTGGTGGTGGGGGGAGTTGAATCTATTTATTACTAAGTGGCTCAAACACACAGTGGACATGATGCACCTGGACTTCTGATATGTGGTTTCTGTATCTAGCTGTAGGTAGCCACAAGCAATTTAGCTACCCTTCCAGGGCCACAGCTCCCCAACTGTGAAATAGTTCACTGCTACACTGGGGTGGGAATTAACTCATCAATTTACAAGATGCAAGGGGGGGGAGGGGACAGAGTCCGCTTAAATCATTTCAGACCAAAATTCAGCTTCTCATGCATTTACACAATTGCCATTATCATCATTCTGCTCATGTAGGGAAAGCAGAACATCAGAATCCACTGTGCAAATGACAGACATAAATTTTGCCAACAAAGACCTATAAAAACTAAATACACGGGTTAATTTATCTAGCTTCTTTAAAATATACTGCAGTATAAGATATGTTCACATGCACAGCCTTTATTGTCACTGTCCCTCACTGCCAATGGGAGCTAAGTACATATTTGAATAGAGAGATGTATCAGAATTGATATGATGTCCTTGTTTAGCTTCAAAAAAGAAAAGGGGAGAAAAATACTAAAAATGAAACATCTTTTTCAGGGCAACCAGGCACTACTTTTATGTAAACCATGTCAAATGATATATAAAGTGAAAACAACTTCAGGGCATCATGCATTTTTATTAGAAAGATGACAGATCAGCAATTCTGTTCTGTGGGATTTCTGGAGAAGCAACGTTTCACGCAGGCACAGATAACAGGACAAAGGAGACAAGAGATTCTTGGAAAAAGAAAAAAAAAACTCAACACGTTCACACTTTAATATCCTCTTTAGTTCCTGCAGTAAAAAGCATAAAGAATTCGGCCATTTCTGATATTCTGCCAGAAGTAGTTAGAGTAGAGTAAATCTTGCACAGTCACAGCATCTGAATGAACACCTTACTTTGTAAGAAATACCTTATCTATCACTTTCTGACAATGAAATTTAAACGACTAAATTTATAGACAATCTGCCTTGTATTTAGTGTCCACATTATGCATAAAGATGTGCTTCATTAATAAATTCCTAAATACAACCTTCCCAAACCAGGAAGCATCTCCACGCTGTCAAACAACTGAAATAACTGAGAAGTGTGAACACAGTCTGGTTTAGAAAAAATGAAGCACTGTCCAAACTGGGGCCAAAATGATTACCTGAACTGCATAAGTAAAGAATTATTTATGATAACTTGTGCTATACAAATACATTTGTACTTACAGAAATTCTTCCCTTCTAATGTCTCAATAAAAATTCTCCAAATGCAGGAACTACTTTAGGTATATTTAGGTCTATCCAACAATCATTTACACATATATTATTTAATGCAATATAATAGCTTAATACCACCTAAAGGTCAAATGTTGGAACAAGTCTACATAATGAACAAAAAGGATAATAGTTCTCAGCTGGTTTCACTGGAAGCTCTGTACCTGAACAAAAGCTAAGTCATGCCCTCAAGGTTTGGTTCAGGACTTTACTTTGTGAATACAAATTAACTCCTTAGAAGCTATGAAGAGTGTGCTCCGGATCAGGCCTATCTGCTTGGCTTGATTTGAAATGTGGTTATGTACCACCTCAATATTTGAATAGTGTCAACATACAAAGGGTAGTGCAACCAATCCAAGCAACAGGGAAAAATCTGATAAAGGCAGAAAAGCTGGCCTCCAGAAGAAAAATCTCACACATATAAACTTAACAGCTTTAAAAAAAAAAAAAAAAGTCATTGTTATAACCCAGATTGTACTGATGCACTGCCTTCCATGAGCTTATACTGATTTACTGAGAATCTGGCTCCAAGTTTTTAAATTAAAATCACCGAGAAGCGGACTTAACATGCACCACTGGCAACTACAGTATGCGCAGGAAACCCCCATCTATGTTCAGCTTGCTTTATGCAAGAGTAAAGCAAAGAATTTTCCTTCTCAAACATAAAACATAACTCTTCTTTCAGGTGTTTCTGGTCTGGTACCTAGCCAGAGCAGACAAAACAAAGCTGTACTACACATCAACATCAGTATCATAAAGGAACATAAAGAAAAAGACCTAGCTCCAAGCATCGCTAGAGAGTGCTGAAGTACTGATCGCATCCTGTGATCTTCCTTACATGCCATTCCAACTCTTACAGATTTAAACCTGTTTCTCACTTTGAAGATTGAACATATTCCCTTGAACCATTACTTGAAAAGCTATGTGTGTCAGGCTGAAAAATATAAACTCACCAGAATGAATACCTGAAGTGACAGAACAAGGCATACAAGCTGATATTCAGTCCATGACCTTCACTGTGTACCATAAGTTTATATAGAGGTTTTGCCATATAGGGACGGTTCCTGAGTGCACTAGTCAAAAAAATCAGGCTCACCATGCAAAAAGTCAATAGTTGAAGCAGTGTCGATAGGAAAAATATCATGGCCAAATACAAGATGTTTGGATAGCCCTCTTAAACAGATATCACAGACACATCACCACTGTCAAACGCTGGAGAGTCTGCACTGCAGTCCTGCCCAAAGGCTACACTTATTCCAATATACCAATGTTCAGCTAGCATCTTTCTCTAGTAAGAAACCACTAACTCACCTTTGACACGAGAAAGAAGTTTGGCTCTTAACGGTTAAGGCTTAAGGTTTTTCCTCTTCTGTATGAGGAGAGCTTACTACCACAAACTAGCCACTCACTGCACTGCATACTAATATTGTAAAACATTTCTCTAAATCAAAAAAATGCAAACAAGCAGATAGCATGAAATTTGGGTATGCACTATATAACCCACTTTCATTAGTTTCTCTAAGCATAACTTCTGTATCTTGATTCAATCTGAATTTGCAAGATCCTGTGATTACTTTCAAGTCAACGGCTTCCTAAGCTAAGGAACAAAGCTAGTAACAACTCCAGGCTGTGGGATTTAAGGCCGTCTTCTGTCTCTCCTTGTAGAAGTGACAATATTTCGCTTCAATGTTACAAAAAGCTTGTTTTCCATCAGTTAAGCCCTCAGGCTTTTCACTTTATTCAGCTTGGAAAATGGAAACAATAAACAGGTTTCACTTCCGGGTTTCTTGCTGCAATGTTTGGATTACAAAACAGTGCAAAGTTACTTTCAAATTCAATTTAGTTTAATTAAGTCATAAGAAATATTATTTCTGTAACTAATTTCAACTGCATCAAGTTTTCCAAAACTGTCATTTAAAACAAGACCAAACCAAAACATATGTTAAAACCTTAAACTAAAGGTTATACCTTAAGCAACCTGTAAATACGTTTGGTTCTGAGCTATTGGGTGAACTGTTCTGCTCCACTGAAAACGACTGGAGTTTGCCTTTCCTTCAACATGAAGAAATAGGCTAGGGAAGTGGGAAAACATTTTTCTGAGCAGTCTAGAAGCCTGTGACCCAGCTGGAAGCCTGATCCTGCGGCCAGACCCTGAAGCACGCACAGAGCAGGACTGATGGTTACAGGTACGCTGCCTGCATCGCAAGGTTCACTTGCAAAGATCAGATTTCAGAATATAGTACTTCAAAATGATGTACCCTGGGAAAGAAACACAACTGCCACACATATCAGATGAACTATTTGAAAAAATATATAGATATATATACACACACACACACACATATAGATATATAAATAAAACCAGGACATCTTTCCAAGTCTAGCAAAACTAAGTGATAAGAGAACGACTTAGTGTATACTGCAAATACCGTACCAAGTAAAAGCGAGGTAGATGCCAGGGAAACAAAGAAAGATGTGTTCCATTAATATGAGCTTTTAAGTATGTTTTCTTGTGAAAAGAGACAAACAAATGAAAAAATATAACTAAAAATGTATAAACGCACAACCCAATTTATAAACAAAATCTGGGATCGATTTAGAAATAATATCTAAATCAATATTCAATTAAAATAACAAATATTTTTATGTTATAAGCTAGACTATTTACTTTTTTTCCCGAGTAGTTTAATTTGGTCAATTGTAGACAGCCTTGCATCTGTCATAGAACTAAATATGGCTCTCATGCAAGAGAATTAGATGCTGATGTGATATTTGGCCTATTTGTTATTAAAATCATAATTTTCTCATTTTTTAAGATGAATTAGCTTCTTATTTCATAGTAGTTGTGTTGCCTTTGCTGTATTTCTGCTAAGTTCACATATGGCATAATTTCCACATACACAGGTAAATGAAAAAAACAGAACCAGTTAAGTGCCAGAGAGGAGAACTCAGAGGAATGAGCCTCTGACAACTAGGATCACCTTTCCGATCACCTCGCTCAACACTTCCTCCTCAGCTTACGTTTGGCTGAATGCAATGATTTATTGATCCTCCTTGCAAAGGGAAGGGGAGGGAAAAAAAGCTTGCCATCGTGTTGTATCAATGTACCTTACAGAAGCAGGAAATGAAGTGAGTCATTATTGGGAGGGAAAAAAAATGTACCTTTTGGAGCCTCCAATATAGGTGAAGGTAAAGGTGGAGTCTGAGTACCTGAAATCTGAAACACAAAGGATTGCGTGACTAAAACTTATCCCCCGCGCTCCGTTCCAGCGGCGGGAGCCGGGGTCTCGCAGCCCAGGGTGCAGCCGCCGGGAAGCGGGGGCTAGCACGAAGCAGAGGAAATGCAGCAACTCTTCCCCCCCCTCCAGCCCCTTGCAACAAGTGCCCCGGTGCTATGGCAACGGCAGGAATTTCCATCGTCAGTAACGGCAACAGGCAGCAACAAGCCGCGCTGCCGCTACGGCGAAGCCAGCGCCGACCCGAATCGCCGCCGGGCGGGCGCGAAGCGGCGCTGGCTCCGCACGGAGCGGGGCCGCCCGCGCGTGAGCACCGCCCGCGGCCCTCCGCGCACCCGCGCGGTCTGTGCGCGGCCGCCGCCGCGCTCCCGCACCCGGTTCCCCCCCCCTCCCGCCCCGTTCCCCGCCGGCGTCTCGCCCCATCTGCCCTCGCATGCCCTCGGGAGGAGGGCGGGGGGGAGGGCAGAGAAGGGGGCCGGTGCCCCGCACACGCCCGGGCCCTGAAGCGCCCCCCCCCCGCCGCCCCCGCAGCGGCCCCCCGGAGCAGCGCGGTGCCCCGGCCAGGCATGCCGCGGCGCGCAAAGGGCCGCGGAAGCGGGGGCGCCGCGCCGGGCTCCCGCCCGGCAGATAAACTCACCTGCAAACAGACAGTCCTTCTCCGCCTTGCACTTTTGGATCACGACGTCGATATCCTTCTGAATCCTCTCTTGCCTTGAACACATCCCCATGAAATAAATCCCAGGGGAAAAAAAAAGCAGCCTTTATTTGCGCCCCACCCCGCCCCCCGCTCTGCCAGTTTTGGCAGTCCAGAAGATGGACCCTTCGGCCGGCGAGCAGAAGTCTCCCCCAGCCCCGAGGCGATCCGCTCGGCCGGGTGGAGGACGGCGGAGGAAGGCGGCGGGAGCCGATGTTGCATGCCCAGATGTGCCCGCCCAGATGTGCCGCCGCTGCCGGCGGATGGCAGCTTCCTCCTTCCCTGACAATAGATCCAGCGGAGGGTGGCGGCGGCGACACGGGAACCCCCCACCCCGAGCCCTCGGGGCTCTTCAGGGTTGGTTGGGTTTGGGATTTTTTTTTTTTTTTTTTTTTTTTTTTTTTTTTTGAGGGGAGAAAAAAAGAAGGGGTGGGGGGGAAGGGGCCAAGCCAACCCGACAGCTCACATCCCTGCCCCCTCCGCCGGCGGCGGCGGCGGCGAGAGCCCGGCGGCGGCGGCGCCCGCACCGGGTCCCTGGCGGCGCGGGGCGGCGCGGCGGGGCCGGGCCGGCGCTGCTGCAGCGACGCCGAGCCGCAGACCCTCCCCTCGCCGCCGGCCCGGCACGTAGGGCCCCGCGGGCTCCCCCGGCGGAGGCGGCGCGGGGGCAGCCCGGGAGGCGGCGGGCGCGATGGCCACGGCCGCCACCGGCTCCTTCCCCCGCAGCGCCGGGCACCGGCTGCCGCCCGCTCCGCTCCGCTCCGCTCCCGGGCGGCGGCGGCGAGATGCAGACGGCGATGACGCCGGGCGCGGGGCGGCTCCGAGGCCGGCGGCAGGAAGCGGGCAGCGGCGGAGAGCCGCGCTCCGCGGGCGGGGGCGCCGGGCCGGCCTGCCCGAGCCGCGCAGCCGCCCCGCGCCCGGCCGCCGCGGCCCCTCCGCCTGCCCGCGCTCGCTGCGCGGCACCTGCGCGGGGGCCCCGGCGCCCCAGGCCCTTCCTGGAGGGGGGGAGAGCTGGAAAACCGCCCTTACCGGGTTTCCATCCCCCCGCCGGCCTCCGCTCCGCTCCTACCCGCGGGGAGGTGCGCACGGCAAAACAGCGAAGAGCGAAATAACGCGTTTGTAACCCATCTCTGCCCACCGTGGGCTTTAATCACGCTCTGCTCCCATCGGTCTTTGGCAAACCTGCCGCTGAAACCCGGGGGTTTCAGGGAAGGGACTCACGCCGTGAGCACGGTGCCCAACGGTGAGCACTAACCCAGGCTAGAGGCTATGGGCACTAAGGCAGTGCAAGGAGCAACTGCAGTATAATCAAATGGAATGGTTAAGTCTGCAAAAACACCTATTTTCCATAACCTAAAGTGCTAAGTAATTAATTTTTAAAGAAATGGGTGTGAATACAGTGGAAACATATATTCATAAAATTCAGTTTTTAAGTATTCATCCAGGTCTAAACAACTCCCATGGATTATTCATTATTGAGCCAAATCATTTCAGTGCTTTTTCATTAAGCAAGTCTGTGTTAATCATGTATTGCTGACTTCAAGCACAGAGACAAACACGATCATTATTTGTTCTCCAAGGGAAATATTTTAAAACATAATGACAAAAAGACTCCATATATACTCCTAACTTGACAAGATTTCTTGTCTCAAGGAGAGACCATAAGGGAAATTAGAAAAAAAAAAGGGGGGGGGGGGTAAAGAGAACAAAAATCCATCATGTAGCATAATTCTCTCCTTTAAATAATTTACCTTGGAAGAGAGGTTTCCAGACAACTTTTCAGTGCTATTCAGTAAATTCTCTTCTCCTGACATCCAAGGTAAAATACAGGACTTATCATCACACTCCCCAATAGAGTATAATTCAGTAAGACTTTATCATCCTGGCAAGCTAAACCAGTTTAGCCAAAGAACAAGGCTTCTCCAGAGTTTCCTGCACATTTTCCCCTGTTTCAGCTTTTTTCCCCGTCACCTGCCTGCCAGGTGTGCCCATTCAGGCTTTGATGGGAGGCTGGTGCACAGGCAGCCACGCTTGCTGCCTTGCCCATAATCGTAATTAGAAGCTATAATCAGACCTTGATTTATTCTTGTGAGTTTTCCATCCTCAACCTTGTAGAGAAAGGTCTCTATTACACCTCCCACATGGATCAGGACAGGAGGACACAGGCCTGCCTTTCTGCAAGATATTTATGCTGACAACTGTGCTCACAGCTTATTCTGATCACACGGTTGTTCTCACTGTCATATCAATTAACCCAAGTCTTGACTGCCTTTTTACACCTCAAACTATTTTCACAGATTTGAGAACCAGTGATTTAAAAAGTCATCCACAAAAAAACACTACTATCATCAGGAAAACTAATATGGTTGTATCTAGTTTCACAACATGATTGAATAGAATGAAAAGTCTGGAAACAATATTTAGTTAAATATTTATTATTATTTATTGTAATTATCCCTTTAATTTCTAGATTCTTAGGCAATTTGGCCCTCTACTTATCTGATGACTCTAGTACTGTTACAGCAGGAATGGTTGATTTAATTGAGGAACAGCTAGGTTACTGAAATGATTCTATTGCTACAAATGTTGCAAATGGAACGTATTGTAAAATCATGATGAGACTTCAGTTAGACATAACCCTGAAATACATAAAGCTACTGACATCTAAGCATCCTTGATTTTATTCAAAGACCACTAATATGGTGTACCTATCATGATTTAAGAGTGTAGTATGAATAAGGTATCTTAAATGATTTTTGTTAGCATTGGTACATTGATAAAAACCCTTCATTTTTTTTTAAAAAGAATGCCAGTTTAAATGATACTGATAACATAATTTAAAATACTGGTGTGATACATAAAAGCTATAAATAGTTTAGTGTGAAGAATATTGAGGCAATGACTAGATTAAAATACAAAATGATGCCTTAAACTGCCACCTGTCCTGTCCACCATAAGTTTTTAAAAGTGATTTTAAGCCTTTTCTTCTGTCCTAGTGGAGATAAGCTTTTAGGTAACATATTTTAACATTACATGTTTTATTTGCTTTTTTAGAATGGCTGTGGCAGAAGGAAAAAGACAAAAACATTGAGCTGATATGCAAGAGGACCAAAGCTTATTTTTTAATTCATTGTTGAACTTTCAGAAGTGACCATGTTTTTCTCCTTTTTATAAAATATTATATCAGATAGCAGCAAGAGTCACCTCAAACAAACAAACAAAAAAAAAAGGATGTACAGGTGCTGCACACAGATGTGTGGGGTTGTTATGACAATAACCTCTAACTTTCCATCAAAGACCAAGTATTCATCCTTCTAGATGTCAGCGAGGCTATCCTGATGGCTGCTGGCATGATAAATGCTTTCAGCAATGTCCAATAAATCACGCAATCACAGTTCAAAATGACACCACAATTTATTGCAACTCTTAACATTAAACTTTGTAATGACCGTTTTAACTTGTTCTTGTTTTTCCTCCTTCATCCTATCCTATCTCATCATTCAGCCTCTTCCCGTTACTCTTTTCTCCTATTCCTTTTGCCTTTCTTCATTAACTCTTATACCATTAACATCTTAATTTTTTCTAACAAATTTCATTAGTCTCTCTTTTCTACCTTATGCATTCCCCTCCCCCACCTCACTTTTACCACTTCATAGGCAGCAGAAGGAAGAGGGCTAAAAGGGATCTTTCTCTACAGAAACCAGAGTTTTATAACATAGGCAAACAGAAGTATTTTTAAACTTTTTTTATCCATTAAACATTTTTTATCCATTGCCTTTTTGGTGTCAGTCACCTAAGCAAATCCCAAAGGGGAACCTATGCCTGCTCCCTGCCAGCTCCTTAAATGAGTTGCTTCTTGCCAGCATGGCCATTATTTCCATGAATCTTGGACACTTCTGCCTGCACAGCAGCAGTATTCAGTAAGGCAAATAACGGGGCCTCTGTCCAGATTAGTCTGGAGCCTGGTAGTCAGAATATTTCTCTGGGAAATGGGAGTTGTGAATTTATCCTCATAGGATGGCACTAAGTTGACACTTACTGTCTCTACAAACGTCTCTTACTAGAAGCACGCCCAGAGCGCAAACAGTGATTGAGCTGTTCAGCCCTGAAGGTACATCGTCCTGCCCGAGCAGAAGAAAGGGTTTCCAAATCAGATCTGAAATTCCAGAGAGGCCTATCTCACGGGGTGCAGGTAAGCACCTAAACCCGGGTGAGAGGCAGAAGGCCAGATCTAATCTTCAGCTGGCCACCTTCTGTGCTTCCTATCTGGCATTATGGCTATTCTAAAGCCTGTTCTCAAGAGCTTTACTTTTTTCATTCGCTGAACAGAGAACAAGCGTGGAATAACCACGCTTACAGCCTGGAGAAAGCTTGTGAGCACTGTCAATTTACAGTTGGTCCCAACCTTCGACATTTAGTGAATGGCTCAAGCATATGCACAGCAACACATATCATTTGCCACAGCTGCAACTTACCACCCAGCAAATTTCTCAATTGCTGAGCAAATGCAAAGTTAAAAGAAGCCTTAGAACAAAACTAATATGTTGCCTATATACAGATTGCAATTTCTTAATCGCAGTCATGCCAGAAAGTACTCAAACTTACCTTACTCAAAATACTCAATATTGTCCATTTTCTGCAACAGTAAATATGATTCACCATGTCACCATCTGTTATCAGGTACTGATGCTTGCCTGCTAAAACAACCTCAATTGCAGCCAACCTGTGCCTGCTCTTAACTAAGAATTTGTAACCCAAAATTACAAGGAACCGCCAAGTACTCTCAGTTCAGCTGAAACTGATAGGGTTGCAAGCACCCAGCACCTTGCAGGATCAGCCCTTAGAAACTGAAGACAGTAGTCCAGCAATGTTCATTTACACTGCGAGCTGTGGGGCAGTGTTTCGATCTCTGAGCTAACTCTAATGAGACGCTGAGAAAGAGGGAAAATTAGCACAAGCAGAGTTTCATGCTGCTGCAACTACACTGCTTCCTGTACCCAAGAAAACTCATTTAGCGTCTGCTCGGCTATTGCTGCACAACCAACTGTGTTTAACCCCACAGATGTAATTAGATTGGGATGTCTGCATTTGTTCCCTTCAGAAGATTGGGACCAGGGGTTAATGCAATGTTCACTGAGGCTTCTTAAACCAAAGTCTTCTTTAACATTAAAGAAATAAACATAAGAGAAAGTGACATTTATGATAATTAGTGAGTGTGTGCATCTGTTTCATCTAACTCCTACCAAAAGCACCCCAAGCTTGCATACAACAGCGTAACTTTCAGACTCCCTATGGGTGCTGCCTTCAGCCATGTGCCCACAGTCTGCTGTCCCGTGCCCCTATGCTTAAGGGTTTTGTTTTTCTAGCTGTTTATAGGCCAGCTTTTATGGCTGCTTCTCTTCTAGTAAAACAGTTGTGCAACCGGGTAGGATCCAAAGGAGGTATTGTTTTGTTTTGTTTTAAACAGTATCGCAAGCATTGTATTTAACATGAAACTCATACAAGCGAGTACATTGTGTGGGGTTTAGCTTATTTCTTTAGCTGCCAGGAAATCCAGCCAAACCTATGTGTACAGTATTCATCCCACTGACCATATCATTTGGTAGCTATCCAGATAATTTGTTTCCAAGCTATGTTCACAATTACTACAAGTTAACCTGTTCCCCAGTATCCCCATTATCTTAATGCTAAAGAACTTTTTGAGCCAACAGTATCCACAATGCAGAATTCACTATGGAAAACTAAGTAATGCCCTAGTCTAAACTAGTAAAAAATTCCTGTCTTTGCTATACCTAAAAGAGGCTGGAATAAATACAAAATCCTTAGGTAAAAATACTGTGGTGCCATAAATTGAAACAGCAAACATATCTGGAGAAACAAGTCCACTCCCTTTTAGTTAATCTGAGGCACTTTGTACAGTTTATCTTGAGTACAAAATCATGTTTATCAAATTTCATTCTTTTCTTTTAAAACCATCTTCTAACTTCACAAGACTTTTCAGCAGATCAACAGCTTCAGACATCTGGTACTGAGACTGCTGGCTGTCTATGACAAGAAACAAGTGAAATGAAAAAAGTGCCAGTGAAAGAAAACCTGAACCCCCTCAGAGAGATATACAGCAAATACAAAAAAACTCTGCAATATTTTCAAGAAAAAGATTGCTCAGAAATTAATCTACACTATTGGTGGGGGGACATGTTGGGGGAAAATGATAGAGGCGTTAGTGAAAAGAAAATCAAGAAATAACTTGGAGAAAAGAAGTAATGGTTTTACTAGGAAGAGAAGAAATAGTTAAGTATATCAGTTTTTTTGAAAGACATCATGTCAACATTCTGGCTTATTAAAAAAATAATTTCTAAGAATGTTAACATCTAATATTGAAGATCAAGTCTTCATTGCAGAAATTGTCAATTCAGTTATATTTTGCTTCTGCAAATCACATCTAAGCTTTCAATATGAGTAGTCCCACTGATGCAAGCAAGACACATTATGAATTAAAATGAAGCAATTAATTAGTTTTTAAACATAGGTCTTAATTTTGGCACATCCATACTCACTCAGATTTTTAAAACCCACCTATCTGTATGCAGCATAAACAAATAGTGCCATTTTCTGCAATGCTAGTGAAGCTCTGCCTATAGTTTCTAATAGTATTATTTAGGAAAATATTATGAGCAAGCTTCTTTAAGAACAACATATTCTGGACAAGGATACCCCAAAAATTCACTGCCATTATTGAAAAAAGATGCATAAATGTCATTGTGAGAAAGGAGGTTGGTATATCTCTATTGATTAAGCAATGCCCAGAAAGAGTAAGGGTTTGAGCTTTCACAGTGCCATGTTCCTTCTGCAATACACAGAACATGCCACAAGACCAAGTTTATATCCAAAAGGAATAAAGGGAAAAAGATAAGATTCCCTCCCGAGCAATTCCCCTACCTTAGCCAAGAGGGGCAACATATTTACTTCAAAACCACAAAATTAATGAGGAAAAAAAATACTATTAAAGGTTTCTGGATTCAGTGTGTTTTTCAGAACATCTATGTGACCTTTTTCTCCTTCCTCTTCCTCAATTCTGCTTGCATTTTTGTCTGAAATGAGATCTGGGCTGCCAGCAGCGAAGTAACCCATTTTACAAATCCTGTTGGAGCCCCATCTGTTTTGGTTGAACTTTGTGTTTATTATTGTCCCATCTAACATTCATAAACACAAATTCAATTTATAATAAAATGTAGGTGAGCTGTCTTGTGACTGATAAGGTTGTTTTACAATGTTTACAGCATGTTCACACTGTAGCTTGTATAGTATAAAATGAATTTCTTCTAACATTCACAACATAAAATACATACTTGTGTAAACAGACTAACTCAATGATACAGCTATCATTGCCGCATGGGAGCGGGATAGAAAAACAACCATAATTAAAACCAGGTCATTATCACTGATTTCTAGATTTAAATATCAATTATTATATATATATATATATATATTTAATAGTGTTTTATATTTTATGCTTTTCTTTTTTTCTCCCAAAATGGCAAAAACCATGAGGCTATCACATAAATCTTTGGAAGTATTTCAAGGTTGAAAACCTGGAAGTAAAATCATCAGATGATAATGCTTCCACAAACTTTTCCTTACGTGTCTGCAGTTCCCCTAAATCAATTATCAGTATGTCCATCATTGTAGTTAAACTATTTGAGTTTTATAGAGATGCTCTATATTATAGTTAAGGTTTTGGTGTGCAGAACAGTGATAAAATGTTACATAAGAAGATTTATCTTAGTTGTTGTGTCTTGGTGATATTTTTAATGCAGCTACAGACAGTTCTGTACTATAAACCCTGGGTTTTTTATTAAATTAATTTTCCATCTTCCTACATAATTATCTAAATTCTCTAAACTGCACAGATATAGCTCTTGGCACAATATTTCATGCTGACAAGTGAATGCTAAAAGAGAAATGCAGCTGGATAGACTCCTAAAATACTCAGTACTGATTTATGCATTTCAGTAAACTCAGTTACAAGACAAGAGCTGGGTAAATAGTAGGAAAAATTATTCATGGACACATTTACAAATCCCTTTCAATTTGGCTATTATGCCATCCCTTATACTTGCTTGTTTTCAAATATATTCAGCAAGGCTGTGTTATTGCATGATGTCAATATGCAGCCACGATAAGTCTTGTACCAATATTAGCATTCATGTTTCAGCCAGAAAATTCTTTTGTTCTGTTTACATAGTCAGGAAATAGACACAATATCATGTAGCATAATTCAATCACACGTCATGGATAATGTATTATAACTAGTTAAAGATATGATTTAGAGTGAACAGTTTTCAAGCAGTACATTACTTGATAGCTGTTCACACAGAAGTATTTAAATAATGATGCCACAATTCATACTTCCCTAAAAATGGAAGGGGAAAAGTCGCCAGCATTCTGAAGGCCAAGACTTTTGCTGCTGAATCAAAGGAAAAAAACTCATATTCAGTTTGTATCAAATTAAATTTATTTAGGTTATCTCTTTTTGTCATTGGAACAAGAGATAAAGGAGTTCTGGTCCTTTTAACACAAAATTGTTCTTTTCAGCCTGAAACAAAATGTTTCATTTTGGGACACTCATTTGAGGAAAAACAAGGAGTCATAAAACTAGACTGTGAAGAAACATCCTTTTATTCAGTAGCTTAGAGGCTTGAAGAGATACCATATCATTTTGTCTCACAGCTGTGCATTTTCATATTTATTTGAGTGTTTTAAAGAAGGTGAAAAACCTTCGGCAAGAAGTTCCTGCTCCAGAAAATCCTCCCAGCTTTTAGTTTGGCTACTTGGTAGAAGTCAAGTTTGGTTTTGTTCCTGCCTTGAGTGAAGCAGCGCTTGTATCTGAAGGGCACATGAAGGGAGAAGGAATGAATCCTCAGCTCCGTTGTCTGAACAGTCATTTAAGAGGATCCCAGTCCCTTCCCCGCTGCACTTTTGGCTTAGAGAAAGAGCTTTACAAGAACGGAGCAAGAGCACTCATCTGAGTGCATAGTATTTATGGCACTCTGTTTAGAAGCAGAGGACTGAACCTCCTGAAGAGGAAAGAACTGAGTTCAGCTTTCTGATATTTGGAGTGACTGTAAGAGCCACACTATTCAATGCAGCAGATTATTTTCAGCTGGGAAAAAAGCATCTACACAATCAATCAGAATAAGTAACTCAAGATCTCCCTTAAAAAGCCTTTTTTATGACTTGATAAAAACATTAAATATTTATCTAGCAGTCTGATAATCTGCTAAGAAAGAAGCAGCCCCAAGTAAGAAGAGGCACATCCAGGAAAATGAGCTATAACTTGAGCACCTCTGGAGTCTGGAAATCCTTGGTTCTCAGAACAATACTCAATGGACGTAATCATTAATATTCTCTAAAGCACAATTTCTCACCTGGTGGTCCAGGGTCAAAATATGGTCTAAGAAAATGGCTATAAAATGGAAAATTTTTAAGTGTATAGAAATGCAAGGAGACAAACTGAAAGAGGGATAAAGAAAGAGTCAGAAGCAAAGATAAAAAAGTCAGACTAAACTTTCAATATGCATTTATATGTGGATGAAAAGAAAAGCCTTTGTAACGTACTGCACAAGGTAGTTCTGCATATACCCCCCCCCCCGAGAATAAAGACAAAGTTTCACAGATTAAAATCCAAGTTCCACAATCCACTTCCCTTCCACCTTTGGCTGTGTGTTTTAAGGCTGTTCCTTAGGCCAGCATGGGTGCTTGTGCAAACCCACAGTGAGCTGGTTCGGGGCATGGAGCCAAAAAACAGGTCTACAAAACATGCAATTTTGAGCCAGATTAGCTCCTCAAGTGGCTTATTACAGAGTCATACCTTAAGCAACATGCCGGTTTAAGGGAGGGGACAGGATCACAGCAGATCCCAGTGAATGGTTGCAGCTATTCTGAGAAATTCCCACAGTCTTATCTTCGTCTTATCTAACTCATATTGATTAGAGTCAAGCAGTCTACTTACCCAAGCAAGGCAAGAACATAAATCTTACCCTCTAAAACATAAACCTCCTTACATATAAAATATGTCATTTAACATCAGGGTTCCTAAAAAATGCCAGTTGAACTGTACTGCAGATAACACCTGATGTGAGAAATAAACAATTCATCACCAAGTGGAGGAGTTTAAGAAAACAGAAGGCCAAATAACATGAAGCAGTTATCTCATTTACTTCTTCACCACAGTGGCGATGAAGGATAGCTCAGGTCTAGACAGTGGGAGTTAGCCAAGTGGGTAAGGACACAAATCACCGAGGAAACAATGCTCACGATGATGGTGTGAAGGACTCTGAAAACCATTTTGCAGATAGTCTGGGAACAGATTGGCAGATCCTTGTTTATGAGGGCACAGTGCCCCAAGTAAAGCAGTTGCCTTCTCACTGCCTGGAATAACAAACGTCACTTCTGCCTAAAGAGACTGCAATGTTCTTGATGAGGCTGGTTTCCAGACTGCGAGATCCATAAAAGCAATCCTTATTAAGAACATCCTTCAGTTCTAACCTCCCACCCAGAGGGGAGCTGTGATACTATCCAATAAATTATTTTAAATAACACTTGTGAGGAAAATAATTCAGAAAAATCCTGCAAAAAGAATGACATAGTTACTCTCCATGCAAGCGTCTGATCACCAGTTCAGAAACTCATTTCCTTTAGTGGCGTATGGCCCATTAAATTCTTTCACATTTTAAAATTATGTATTGTCTTATGGCTATGTTACCTTTTAAGCAAGTAATGTAGCATTTCTAATTTTTCTGGAAGAAATGAGTATGGAAATCTGTATCTTTGTATTCATTCTTTGTCTCATGGTATATTTAGCTTAAAGCACTCTAGCTGATAGTTCAGGATAGCCTTCAAAAATATTTTGTACTGGTATATGGAAATCAAACTTCTTCCAGTAGCTCCAAAGGATAAAGCCTGTTATGTGACCTTCTGCAGCTTTCTTTAAAGATTTTGTGTGTTTGCTGCCTGATGTACACCTAAAAATAACTGGGAGCTTCATAACTTTATTCTACAAAATATAGAAAGGATTTTAAGTTACAGCCTTTGCTATCGGATTGTCTCTGACATCACAGCAAATAACACGCTGAGGGAGAGAGGAACTGTGTAAGGTGTGTACCACTGCCCTCTAACTGCACGCAATGAGAACTATTCAGTTAGACATCTAAGGCCCTGTACTTGTGAACTAAAAATTGCTTTTTGCCTATACAGATTATTTGCGCTTTAAGACTGTCCAGCAAACTGAGCTGTGCAATTTTATTCTCTTTGGGGTCTTCTGGGAGATAAGTGGGGTTGAGAAGTTGGGGAGATTTTTTTTTCTAAATACAAAATAACAGGTGAACAAGAAAGGAAATGTGCTAGATACAAAAGTCAAGTGGACAACATAAGTGGATATTCTGGTTTTAATTAAAAAGTTTTCTCCCATCACACTTTTTTTTTCATTCTAAGCTACTCTGCTTTTATAGTAGAAGCTCAATACTAGATTATTTTTTCCAAAAATATGCCCTTTGTCTTCCTATCAGTATTATGATCATGCTACAGGTGAAAGAGCACATGGCAAAAGTTACTGTGACACTGAAGGAAGCCGGGGGACAGCTAACTGTACAGGATGAGGCTCCCATCACGTGGCCCCCACTGCTCCCTCAATAACTGGAAGTAAGCTGTCTGCCCTACTAAACGAGTGGACATGCTCTGAAACCCATTTCCCCATTCCACCCAGCTGCAAGCATCATGAGGGAACCAGAGCTTCCTCCTCCGCTGTGGGCTGGAGGTGTCCCCAGACTGCCTGCTGTGCCTGTCCGTGACTGCCTTCAGTTTCTTAAACTTTTTACTGTTCCTCTTCCTGTTATCTGCCAGCATGTGAGTTGTGCAAGCAGTTGCATAGAAGATAAACTACAGTGCACAAAAAGATTTCCATCAGAAATTAGAAAATAAACAGCAATGACAGATTTTCTTTAAAAGACATGAAGATAAATCTGAAATATGAAATAAAACAAAGGCATGGACATTCTGATTGCACGGTTTCCAGGCTGGTAGAAAATCCACTGTAGGAAGAGTTGCATAAAGAAGCTACAGATATCCTCTGGGACTACAGTCGAACTCAATCCTTTGAGGCTGAGGAAGGAAAGTCTCCTATAGACCCCACAGAGGTCTCCGTGGAGCACCACAGTGATTCTGACTCTCACTTCTAAGTGTCATTGCTAAACATCAGTAGTATAGTTTAACCTTATGCCTTATTTGCTAGTGCTTCATTGGTAAAGTACTAATATCTTATCTTTCTGAAAATAATATGGTTAAATATCACAATGCAGGTAAAAAAAACCCACCTATGACAACTTTTTTATTTCAAATATAGGTCCAAATGCATGTTCTATGCATCTTCTGTTCTAAGGTAATACTAGTTTACATTCTCATATCTAGGAGGAATTTCCTCTTTCTGAATTAGGTCATTACTACACAGTGCTATTTTCTGGTCTGAAGAAGAGAAAAATCTCTCCTGGGTTTCTGAAGAAATACGACTGCTGGTTGTTTAAGTATAACCAAGTAGGAGGGGTTTGTGTTAAACTATCGTCTTGTGGTTAATAAACAGCCATCCATATATTCAGGCTCTGTTGTACTGAATTGCAATAATTGTTCTGCTCAATAATGCTGTAGGGCAGCCTAAAATTAGATATAAGCACTGTATTTAATTTTGAAGTACATGCAAAATTTATTACTAGCAACTGTTTCTCTATCTTGTATAAGGCTGACAAGAGTACATTGAATACAGTGTAGCAACACAATCTTAAAGAATGAATAAAAAATGAACAAGTTTTAAATATATATCATTGGAAAGAATTATAAACCTAGAATACATTAACAGAAAAAAAATGGAAAAGAGGAAGGAATGCAGGGGATATGCTAGTTTGGAGGGTAGTAAAAGCATACAAAATAACAAATAAACAAGGAACAGTTTGCTTGTTTATTGTTTTACATTAAAGGGATCAATTTTTGCCTCTACATTTATATTAATCTTCTCTGATCTCTGTTCCAGAAATTGGAATCTCAGATCTAATACCATTCTGTTCATCTCTAAAAATATGGCTGATTTTGGCAAATAATTAGTTTATTGAAGCTATTTACGCTGTCACAACAGCACATCCGTTATTCCTTCTCCAAAATCATCTTTGAGCGAACAGTTTTCTCTGGTGAAACAGAACAGTCTTGAAGCTATACTAGAGATTATTAAAGAAAAAAATCTCAAATTACCCTTTGACCTAAAAAGATATTTATATTTTTTGCCACAGTAAAGTTTATTTCACCTTTGGTCGTGAAGAAATCTACCCCCAAATGACCATGATATATTGGCCAAAACTGACATATGAGTGTTATTGAGAGTTTCCAGTATCTGGGGAAGGGGTGGAGGGGAACGAGAGAAGGGCATTCAGTTCAGCTTCTCTCAGTATCTTGATATTTATTTTAGTACTTGGAAATGCTTATAGTCTGTGAGCTACCTGAGAATTTTAAACATGGTCACAGGAAAAGGCTAGGAACAACTTTTAAAGTATAAACCAGCAAAAGTCACCAGACACTAGAAAATTCATTGATCTCTGCAAGTTTTCCCAGTTTGGAATAATTCAATCATCTGTATGCTGTTTTACTGATACCTTCTTAGATGTTGTGAAAATCCTTCTTTCTGGCTGATTTTCTGCATAGTATAGGAAATACGATACGTTATGGGATGTTGTGTCCAAACTTCATTATATTATCTGGAACTGAAATGCCACCTTGCTTTGGTTTATAATATTTCCACCTCCACACTTTCTTCTGCCCTTTACTGAAGTGTACCACAAAATAAAACACATTTTTTCTTTTTTTTAATTTTTTTTTTTGAAATTTTGTAAACACTGCAACTGGAAGAGACTATTTAGAAAATTATTGCCTAAAGAGGCACAAACTGATGACAAATTGTATGCATAAAAATATTGGCAAAATGCTGACTATTGTACAACATAGGCAATTTCTACTAAGACTTAAAAGTGGTGAGCGAGCAAATTGCACATACAGGTGTATTTTTTCTCCAAGAACTGCTAAAACAATAAAATTACAGATAATATTACTTTACTTCAGGCAATTACATGCCAGTAGTACAAATTCATTGCCCTACTTCAGAGAACAAAATCGTAAGTAAAGAAATAAGAAATACCATGTTTTGCTTTGCTATTTTTCCTTTAGATAAAATGAAATACTAAAATCCTAGACTGATATCAAATCTAGACATTCCTGAAAGAGAATGAAAGAGAGCATTTAAAGACAAAGCTGTATTTACTATGGTTCTGAAAAGATTCCTGATGACAATAACTGGAGGGTTTGCTTGTCTTCAGGCAGTGATTTTTTTTTTTTAATAGAAGAATAGAAGGCATTCCTTAGAGACTACATAACCCTTAGGAGGTATGCAATATAGCAATCAAATGACAATTCATATGAACCTGGGATAAATGCAAGGAAGAGAGAGGTCCTTAATGTAGGCATCAGAGAGAAATTAGCTACTTGGCCTGAAACACCATTTAGCTGGCACCTTACCTTGGAAGCACCCAGATGCCATGGGGTGGCACAGGCTATGCCTTGCCGGGTGCAAGGACACTCTCGTAAGCAAAAGGAGCCATTGCTCAAGGATCCCCCCGCGAGGCTTCCCATCACCCAGAAGGATATCCTAACCAGTATTCACCACCTTACTGGTGAAGCTGTCCCACTGGAGCAAAGAATTTCTATTCATTAACTGAATTTCTGGAGCTGGCAGTAACATAAAAGGGATTTAACTTTACAAAGACCTTTTCCTGGTCTTCACTCCAAGGTCTGTTATTAATTAAACTGTAATTAGATGAAACTCATATGTACTGTTTGGAGCAGGGTCTAACATACAAATAACACTATTGTCTGCTGACGTGGTGGTTTTCTGCTTTGGTGGTCTCTCTCTGGCCTAATTTGGTGTCCTGTACACAACACAGGCACAGCTGCAACGACAGAAATACCCGTCGGCCCCGGCTGCCATCTAGTCAAAACAAGAGAAAAAACCGTATCTGGCGACTTCAGAAAACGACCGCCGCTCGCTGCCCGGGCACCGTGAGGGCCAGCTGCTCCCGAGGAGGGCCACGCCGGGAGCCGAGGATGCCCGCGTGGCCGTGCCCACACCGACCGCGGCCCGGTGCCACAGCCTCTCAGTGCTTCCTGGCTCCCACAAGGGCCCCGGACGTGGCAAAATGATGAAGTGGGTCCAGGGACCCTCCAGGGAGTCCTGCCAGGAGCAGCAGGAGACCGAGCTGGAAACGAGCTGTACTGGGGGTCTGCAGTCCCTCCTGGAGGCAGGGCTGGAGACCGGACACCCACAGCGTAACTCAGGCTGACGGCCCCAGGGAGGGCTGAAATGAGGCCCCAGGGTGGGCAGGGACAGTGAGGGCTGCGGGTGCCTGCAGGGGCAGACATGCACACTTTGGAAACACCAGGCAGGAACATGATGGACTCATGTGGGGAGGGAAGAGAAGAAAAAGGAACCTCCTCTATCATTTTATATGTTGTTTGTCTTCTGGTTTTTGACCTGTGAAGAAAAGATCATTTTCAAATTTGTATTCACAAGCTCTGGAGTTACTAATAGTGACATTAACACCTTGGAGGTGAGGCTCAGCACCTTCTCCTTCTGCCAGAGCTCTTCTGCTTCCTATGACAGGACTGAATCGTGTTTTCAGAACACGAAGGACATTACTTGAGGACTAGTGGATAAGACTTTCACTGAGAAAAGACAATTTGAAATTTGAAATGAAACAAAAATTGGATTCCCACACTGTTTCAGAAAGAGTTACTGAATAAAGTCATAAATAGGATTTAGAAGAGTTCTAGTCAGTCCCTAGTGAGTGCTCTAACCACAAGGCTAAAGATTCATGCTCCCTTTCAGTCTGTGTCTTTGGGATAATTAATCTTTAATTTTGCCATGACAAATATAAGAGCTATGGCAGACGGGGTGGGGAGGACAGCCACCGCATCCTTGTCTGGGGTTACAGGCTCTCCCAGGCCATGCGAGATGGTGAGCAAGTGGAAGAGCAAATGTCTACTTAGTTCTTTTCTCACAAGGGTTTTTTCTCCTGCTCCGGATGTTGTGAAGATGTTATTTCATGACTTATCCTACAGCAACCTATTTAGGTCATGGTCAGTCCTGGAGACTCATAGGTCCCTACCTCTGTTCTGGCTATTGATGAAGTACAGGCAATCTAGTTGGGATGGTGGAGTCAAAAACTCTTTGCTTGAGATGATCTTGTAATATCTGATTACGTTTTTTTTTTTTTTTTTTTTTTTTAATCCTATACTAGAGAGACAAAGGCAGATTTGCCTTACCTCTTCATTAAGGAAATCAGTATATTCTGAAGTGACTGTAACAAGCATAGCTACCAACACACCAATTAGGTAGGAAAAATGAAAGTATTGTCTTCGTTCTTGGACCTGGGACAGAAGGGAGTCTGTTAAAAGGACAAAGTGCTTCAGAGTTTCAGGACAAGCCTGAGGGATGGGGAAGGGAAATGACGATCCCTTGCTGAGGGGGAGGAAGTGTGAGTCCTTAGAAGATACAAACTCATGACAGACTACATGCATAAAAATATAAGCAAACTGCTGACTGTAGTACTGAATAGAGAGCTTTAAAATGAGCTTAATGGTAGGTGAGCAGATTTTCATGTACATGAGCTGAATTTCTTGCTCCAAGAAAATAAGCAATGAACTGAAATCCAGAACAACATTTGAACTATAAACCATGAGAGACCTTAGTGCAAAGACAAGAACAAAGGGACAAGAGTCCTCCTCTACGGTATAAATTTCTCAAGTCACATTTTTTCTCATCATGAAGGGAGATGGGGAAATGGTTGAACTGAGGGAGGGCTGGGTATGTGCAGCAAGTGAACAAACAGGATCTGCATCCCGGTAAGTGACTGCAGGCTTTATATGTGGGGGAAGGCGCACAAAAGAATACCGAAAGGCACATAACAACCACTGCTTTCACAAAAGTGGTTTCCGTAGGCTTTACCACTGCTCTCATTTTTACCGCTGGCAAATTAAGCATCTACTGCTTAAAGATATTTAAAAAGTGTTGCACTAAACCACTGCTCAGTATCTGACCCATATAACTGCAAATCTCTTTTTTTCTCCTAAACAAGCAAAAAAGCTCTCAAGAGTTCCTGAAATTTTTCACAACATATTTATCATCGTTACTAAAACTCTGAAAGTATCAACTAGAATTAGATAACTATGTTTTTGCTTTGGTAATTATCAGTTTACAGGGATGTTCTTAGTAGCATTTAGGCAGACATACCAGTATAACTGCTGCATTCACATGTTTGAAAGAATGAATTTTAATGTTTGCAAGGAAGATCCAAGATATCATTTCTAAGGCTGTCTCTTTGTTTTGTGTTGTTTTTTGATGGAATTTGGTTTAAAAAAAATCCTTTGCCAAGATTCAGTATTCAGTATTCTCTCAAATTTCTAAGCATGTGAAATAGACCTAACAAAGTCACAATCCAACCTACTACATTATGCATAAGAGAGATGCTTCAAAAAAAAAGCTTGGATGATTTTATCATTACCAGAAAGATGAGCAAAAGGACCACAGAGAGTATGTTAAAATATTACACCTTTTGACCTAGGCATATGACCAATATTCACAATTTTATATGTATAGGTTCTTCTAGAAGAAAGGCTCCTTTCACCATGAGGCACTCTTAGATGCAGTCCTATCTATTTACAATGTCTGTGTCTCTAGACTAAGCAAAATGCAGGAGACTAACACATACCATTTGCTTACATTTGAAAGCCTTTTTACTTTTTATCCTTCTTCTGAAAACACTGTTTAAAAAATATTTTTTTGTCTTCAGGGTCATACTAGTCCTTCATCCCCATGATACTTCTGATACTTCTTTGACATTCTCTCCATGCTTATATGCTGTTTCTGTTTCTTTACTAGAGCTCATTGTGGGAGTAATTAATATTGAGATATTAAAATTGCATGCAGATCTAGGAATAAAAGACCCTCCCTAAAAACACAGCTCATTTCTTATTTCAGCTTTTCACCTCTGTTTTGGACATAAACTCTCCCCATCTCCTTTTAAACTATATGTTCAATAAAGTACTCGTTTTTTAACTATCTTGTACACCGTATCATAGTTTCAACAGTTTTATGCAATACTCAGCAGAACAGCATTATGCCAGTCAGAGAAAAATAACACTTCAGAAGTTAATACTATCAGTAAAATTCAGTTATTAGGAATATTCATGTAATTACACTGTGACATTTGACTGAATGCATAATTTTTTCACAACCAGTCTCACCTGACTCCTTTTCCCTCCTTAAAGAGGGAGCACCAAAACCCAACCAAAACCAACCAAACCTTCAGTATCTAGCAAGGAGCAATGAAAGCTTTTGACATTAAAAGCTATATAGTAGCTTAGGTATCTCCAGAAAATGGTCATCTCTCCTATTTTGCAAGTCAACGGTTCAAAACTAGCTTGTCTCGGCACTGAGTGAATGCTGTTACCATCATAAAAGTATTCAGTGATCTATATAAAATGCATTATAAAATCTTGTTGCATTCTGAGCTTTTTACACCAAAACATTTTTCTACTGTACATAGAGATAATTTCAGCCCTTTTAAAAACACCTGGAGTATTCAATTTCAGACATGTCATAACTAAAAGAGGATGCCAGGGCCCTGTATGCATCCTCAGCCTTCCCTGTCCTTGTCCACCCCCAAGGCCTCCCCTACCATGCCCAGGTCCTGCCAGCCCCCATTTCAGCCTGAGGTCACCAGTCTCTGCCTGAGCTCTGCTGGAGACATGCCACAGTCATGCTCATCCCTGGCCATGGACCCCATTGACCCAGACCCCTCTCACTGTGGGCTGATGACTGACTATGGAGCTCCTGGCTTCAGCTCAGACCTGCCTCATCACCATTGATCCCAATTCTTGGCTAGACCTGGCCACCACCTCGGAGCCCCCTCACTTGGTTGCTGCAGGGCTCGTCCTGGCCGGCGAGGCCCTGCCCTGGTGGCTGCGTTATCCCCTTGGCTCCCGGCTCTCCATCCCTGAGGGAGCAGATGACCCTTGGTGCTCCGTAACAGAAGAAATACATAGCTCAAACAAAGAAAAACCAACATAGGCTGCTCACCTATTTCTGAAGGAAAAGGGGTTTAAAATGGAACGATGTAGGAACTACATATGCAAGTGTCCAATGAGATAATCAGGCACAGCAGGAATCAAGAACTGAGTGAAGAATATGTACAAAAAAGTACAAGAAAGGTATTTACTATCACACAGGATTCCAGTTCAAATTCTTAACAGTGTTTGAAATACTATCAGACACTGCAAGCTTAGGAATTTCTTTGCAGTCTCAAAGACGAACACAAAATGGGAAACTAATGTACAAAAGTACGTTTGCAGTGCATGTTTAGCCCAGAGATGATATGAAGGTCTCAGCTCCTAGCTTGCTGCTGTAGTATCCGAAGACAAGCTGGCTGCAAAGATGTCGGGGCAGCTCAACTGCCTGCCCCAAGGAACCGTTCCCCTCAGAGCCAGAATTCAAGAGATTCACAGTCTGCAATGAGTATCAGGGGTGTTCGGGCTCCCTCAAGAGGGCTCGCTCTACTCCGAGACAGCTTCTAGCCATAATTACAGAGGAAACTAGATGGCGTGCCAGGAGAAGGATATTCCACTAGCTTGTTAGACAGAACTCAGGCTCAGACATGTAATAGCCTAACCAGAGAGCATAAATATGCCCTGTGTGAAGTGCAGCAGAATAGACAAAGAAGTAAAACCAAATCAATTTTCTTTTCTATTTTTCTGCTAATTGTAACTATTTGTAACAAGAACTGGAGAGAATTCACAGAGAAGAATTGTTTGATTTTGAGATGGACATTGTCCTCTGTTATCTTTAGAGAAGAAAGTTTTTTCCTAATATGTATCAGTGATTTCTATTATATACTAGTTTGACCCATTAGTTAATTATTGCAGAGAGCTGTACCTTTTTCTCTTGTTAAGCTCTACTAGTATTCTTAACAGAGTTTATTGAGTTGAAAAACTGAGATTGAGATTCTAAAATATATTTAGTGGAATTTATACTATGATAGAAATCAATTTATTTCCCAGCTAAGCAGCAACCACATACTCCCCAAAAATAAAATAGCTGCAAACACCCTTCTAGCTTCCTTACTGTCACTGAATCCAGTGTACTGGCAAATCAATATATTGATACCAGTAGTAAAATTGCCTCAGGATAAAAGGCAGAAGATATGAAATGGAGGTTTTCTTTCCCGGAGAGTTGTGCCCAAACGTTTATTCTATTTCTAAAAATAAACTTACAACTTTGTTATACCATACAAAAAGTTAATTTTGCATTGGAAGAGGGCTTTTTGTTTTTATTTTAATTTTTAACCTGACTTACATATTCCCATGGCTTGTTTTGGGAATGTCTACACTGCCTTCCAGATGCAGACCCAACCTTGCACCCAAGTCCCAGCTCACCTATGTTCCAAAATCCAAGGACTAGGGGCAAGATTCAGATCATTCCCAAAAGCGAATCACACTCTAGCCTTTAGCATAATCCCAAACACTGTCCTACATGCTGATCTGTGACTACAGATTAGTACAGCAGCTGCCTTAGAGATACTATGAAGAATTTGATGTGTGTTTCCTATAAGCCAGTTTCTTGAGGCTCCAGTTCAAGATTTGACAGCATTCCACAAACAGCATTTTCCTTCTAGGTCTATGCAGAAAGAACAGTGATACAGAAAAAAAGACTATGTAGACTTAGCATTAGAGGAACCATATTCACATTTTCTATCATCTTTGATAAGAAATGGAGGATTGTAATTCTGCATTCAAATTATACTCACATGCACAAGAAAAAGCATGTCAAGAGCTATCACAGGTAACACCTAACAAACAAGAAACAAATACGCAATTGATAAACATTATTTTCTAGCTTCTGCTTTAGGAGCACAAAAAGTAGCAAACACTACACAGGCATTTTCTGAGTAAGAGACATAAAACAGCACTGCTGTTCTCAGTAGAAAACTTCTGGGAAAACTTTTGGTCAGTTCCCAGAGAAATCCAGTCCTTTTGTATGATATCTCTCTTTTGCACCGTGTTTCCTTTTAAAAAGCCCAGAAGTTTAATTTTTTGAACTACAGAGGATGTCTGTTTAGGACTAAATGTGGACAGTCATACTGAGAATCAGATAAGCTGCATATTTGGCATACAGACAAAGAATTGGAAACAGTGATGTTTCCGGCTTCAGTTGACTTCAGGTTGCTCTTACAAGATCCTGTCTCTTTTTAAAAGTTCCTCTTTTGCAAAACTCAAAGTGGGCTTTTTGGAGTTGTTTTTTTTTTGTTAACATTGTATCCAACACATGTTTTAGGAAAAATGTACAATATAAAAACATCCCCCTTCCTTCTGACAAAAGACTACTTCAATAAAGATTCATTTTGCAGCTTGCAAGGAGTGAGAAATGCAGTAATTGAAAGCTCATTGCTCAGCCTGTTAGTGAGACTAAATTAAGTGATGTGTGGACCATATCATGCTCTCCAATTCAAGTCCATCTCCAGATGGACTTTCCTTGCAAGGATCCAATAAAAATGCATTTGAAGGTCTGCTCAAAAGTGCAAAGCTCTTCAAGCACGAGTAAGTAGACTAAAGGGAAAACTGTCAGAAAAGTAATACATGCACATGAATCAGGCTTTTTCCCCATTAGAAGGGAAAGATCCGACTTACCGATTTTCAGTGGTCAAAGCAACTTCTGCAGCACATAACAGCTGGAAAAACTACTGCATTGTAATGAGTCTTTTTAGGACTGGTTTCTCTTTCACTGTTGAAGGATAGGAATGTCAGAGAAACTGTAAAAATAGTGACGAGCTGTGGTGCACTGATAAAAATTGTGATGCACTAGATGATTCAGGAGGTCTTTCCATACCCACATATGAGTTTATTTTTCCCTTACCCAAGCAAAGCACTATTAAGTAAAAGAGTGACTAAATAAAGCATATGAGAAGAGGATCATGCATTTTCTACCCCATTCAGAGATTCCAGGCACTGACTTCAATACCAATCTATTCCCCTGTTTTCCTACTACTATGCTCAGTTAGCTTACTGCATGGAGTCTCTGTGTGAAGTACAAACTACTTCATGATTACTTAAAAAAATGTAATTAACACCTGCACTACCCCGGTACAATGCACTGCAATACCATCATTCTCAAGGGTGTATTATCAAAAGAAAAAGGTCTTAAAGTAATTTAGAATTAATAGGTTTTAGTTTAGCAACTTCACAAGAAGTCTTAAACAATTTTACAAAATATTCAGACGTTGAAAAAAAGTAAGAAACTATAACTGAAATTTTATTTCTGATTATGAGATCCCAGGACAGTTCAAATGTAGCAGTGCGCACATCATTTTTACAGTACAACTAGACCGTACTGTATCAACTCTATCTGTTGAGTCCAGAAAAAGATACCTCTGTAGGAACCTTCAGCTTCCAAAATAGCCTTTTACCCAGTCCATATACTACACTGGCTGTAAATTCAAAACCATCAAGTCTAGAGATCTGCAAACAATCAAAATCCCTTGCAGGAATCACAGAGGGTAACAAACTTGTGCTCAGCATTAATTCTTTCAGGCCATTTGTACTTGAAATCCAGCCTCCAACATAATGTCAATGTACAAAAGTCCTGGAAATTTTGCTTCATGAAAGTGACCCTGTCCACACAGCTGTCTGTGCTCCTCGATGCCCACCTTGCAATCTGTGACCTGTGGCAGAGGGGCACCTCAAATTCTTCCCTAGCCAAGTCCAAACATATTATCTGTGCAAAGGGCAGAGTTCTCTAAAGAGGAATAACAAAATAAATCAAAACAAATACTGCTACTTCCTAATATTCAGTACATCCTGAGTAGCCTTTTCTACTTACCCACCCTCTGCTTAATCCCAGGGAATCAAAAGTAACCTGGCACAAGGAAAAACGAGTTAGGTAAGAACAGGGAAGCACAACACTTTTCCTGGGTTACCTCAGATAAGTCAGTTAGTGTCTCAGTGCAGTTAATATCACCCACAAGGCTGATATGAGGACAAACACATTAAATGTTATAAGGCATGGGAATGGGAGCCACACAAATAGATTGAAATTTCCTCTAACAGACTTTTTTCAAATAATAGAGGAAGTCAGTCAGAGGAATATAAGCCATCTAAATAGTCAGAATAACCCAACATCCTCACAGTAAACCATTTTACATTATTCTCTGAAATCTTTATGTTCCAGCAATTATGCAACTCTTAGCAATGCACCTTCTGAAGCCTTACTGATGTAAAATTTATTACTTATTCTTTTTCCTCTCAGACTTATTTAAAACCAAACAAAATCAAAATTTTCTTTTAAAAAGCTGTCCTAGCATTGCTTATTCTAACTTGTAGTGGAAATAATCAAAATACAATAATTATAGCAAAGTCTTACCCTGTAAATTGAAATTCTAAAATACAGCTTACTGTTGGTTCCAGTAGCTCTTAAAACCAAAAGGAGGTGAAAAAAGATGAAGAGGAAGCTGGAACAATGAAGAAGCCCAAAATGCCTTTTTGTCTGGCACCTGGGGGATTTACAAAGCCAGAATCAAACTCGGTAGATTAACTAGGATAACTTGATATCAGTTATTGCTGAAACAACTTACATTGCCTTTGTAGCTGACTAGATTTTTCACTACTGATATATACTACACATCCTTTGTTTCACAAGGAATCTTTTCTTTTTTAATTAAATTTTTGTATGAAAAGGTAAAACTCAAATAGGGTAAGTTATATTTGCTGAATTATTTCCCAACCTACTGAGTACAGGCATATTTGGAAATATATTAACAATTGCAGAATGAGACCTAAAAGTAAAATCTACCTATTACCATTCTTTTCCACATTTATAAATTCATATACCAGATACTGATCTATTTTGGGCTACTTTCACATAAAAATATATTTTTTCCCTAGAAGTATTGATATCATTATAGAAGTTATATTATAAGCTGGTAACTCCTGTGTGGAAATGCCTCCCAGGTCAAAACTACTGTTAAAAAGTCACCTTCAGGACTTCATCTTTGAATCTGTCTGGTGTGACATACACTCAAGTAAAAAAGACATTTTAATTCCATTACTACCAGTGTCAGGTAAAATATCTGTAGTAACTGGACCAATGGATACCCAAGATGTGTGGATCCCAGCTCCTCGCTCATATATTCCATCGGAAACTTCTAACAGGGCAGTTTTCAGTGTGGGAGTTAAGAGTGTATCTCTCTTTAGCTGTCAGAAAAAACTATAAGGTTATGATGCATACTTAGATTGAAAAGTCTAAAGGTGAAAATGGTTATTCACAAATAAATAAGCCACAAATTGTAGGCATGCAAAGTTTGACTCCTGATATTCCTTCCTATTTCAGGCAAATAAGCCTCTTTATTTGAGTTTTGGTGGCCTTCCTTCCTTTGTATAAACCCTATGTTTTCTGCATGCAGTTTCCTCTACTCTAAACAAAATATTTGAGACTGAAAAACAATCATGTTCTGAAAGAATCACTCCTACATATAAGGAACTAAAAATGTTTGCAGGCTGTTTTGTTTTAGAATGCTCTTTTCCTTCCTACCAAAATAAAAATATCCAAGACTACTTCTCTCTGGATCAACATACTTTTTATTAAAGTACCAAGCCATCCAGTTCTGAGAATGAATCAACACAAGGAATATTTGACTACTTCTGTACCTGTTACATAAATGCTGTATTTGGGTGAATTATTTGGGTGAATTAAAAGCCATGAGAACTATCACCGTGGTAAACCCTGGAACTGAGTTTTCTCTTCAACAAAAATAGCATGTTGCACGGAGCACCCACGTACCCTGTAGCTGGCATATTCCAGCGAACGTTTGTTTGTGCTGTCCCTGCTGGCACCACTCTGCCAACGTGAACGCAAAGGCCCAAGTCGGAGGAGCGTGATGATACATGATCACTCCGAGCGGCTGCTGCTGGGCACTCCTAATGCACACGGATCGAGGTCTCTGCCTCTACGGCGACGAGGACAGGGACGTACCTTATGTGCTCTCTGGGACAGCTATGAAGCTCTTCCCGCTTTAGCTCTTCAATTTTGTCTAAGATGACTCTGCAGTGCTGAAGATTTTATCAAAACTTTTTCCCCCACCCACCATAAAGCTCCCACTTCTGGAATCCTCTGATTTCAGAAGAAGAAACTCAGATTTCATTTAAGAGAGAAAAGAATTTTCCATGCTGTACGTCTATAAAGAAGAGCTGGAAAGTGTAGTTTCATTACACACTAAACAGTAAAGAGCAAAAGACTATTAAAAACTGTGTAGGAATTCAGGAATTTGGAATTATAGAGTAGTTTTAGTTACACAGTTTACTGCACTTTTTGCTGAAGTCCTTGTCTCTCTTTCTAAAAATAATACATAAAAATTAAATGAAAAACGATGCTAAAAGCAGCAGGATCCTGTTAGTTGCAGATTTTCTAAAGTTTATTGAAATTAACTTATAAATATATTTAACTTAATTCCCTCTACCACGAATATAATCAATCAGGATTAGGCCTGTTTACTGGTTATTTGTCTTATGCTGTCCTTTAAGTCTAATTTTCAGTGTTACAGACACATTTAAAAAAAATAAAAAAAGAACAGAGAAACTGAGCTTATATGAGTTCACCAGAAAAAACCATAAGAGAAAAACACAAAACAGGTCAACACTGTCCCCACCCACACAGAAAGCAGGAAAAGTGTCGCCTTTGACGCTGTCCGAGCACCTCTAAGACCCGCACACGTTACCCGCCTCGAGCAGAAACGCCGCACAGCCTAACCCGAACGAAAGGGAAGGGGGCCGCAGCTCCGCCAGCCTCTTCAGCGTTCCCACTAGCGCTCACAGCAATAAACCGAAACGCAGGGCGGCGCACCGGAGGCGGCGCTTCTGCACGGCTCCTGCTGCACAACGCCTCTCACCATCTTCAGCTTTGCCACAAAACAGAAATTACGATTTTTGAGAGTTTGAATGCTTGGAAAACACGGAGATCATGAAAAGTAAAGACTTATCAGAGGCAATTTGCGTGATATTAAAGCAGTAGGTGAGACTGTGTGTCTTCAGTAATATACTCAGAGTAACTGTTCTCAATTACTGTGAAGTTTGTGCCTTCAGATTAGAGGCTGGTTTACTTTTTCAACATGACTATAACAAAGGATATTAACTCTCTCCAAATCTGATCTTGCTTGAGACATCTAGAATAGTTTCTGCACATTTTGAAGTAACAGCTAGCAAAGCAAACCCTTGATAGGGTGGCATGCATTGGTGTCACAAAGAAATTTATTTATTTTCACATTTAACTAACAGATTGTAGAAAAATAGACATCTGCACATAAGGTTTCAATCTAACTTCCATTTTAAACAAAATATTAGTTTTTCATTTTATTTTCCCCTTAAATGTCTATTTTTTCCAGGATTCAGTGGAGGGGAAAAAAAGCAAAAAGAGCTGTTAGCTAAAAATTTTTCTTGGCTGACACTCTGGCTGGCAGCTTCTGCTTAAAGTATGTTTGACACGTGAACAAAGCCTTTTCGGAGGAGACTCGCACTACATACAGACTCACTGCAGTCCAGCACAAAATCAAAACTCACACGATAACGATCGAGATTGTATCTTGTATAAATATCAGTATCACCAGTGCCAGTAATTGGTACTGGTAGCAACATAATAGATCCTGACATCGAATCTTTTTTTCAAACAACCTGTGCCATCATATAGGTTAAGACTTTTATGAAATACATCTCTGACGCACTACAGCTCAAACTTTTGTTTCACTTTCAGCTCAGCTCTTAGCCAGTGACATTAAACGTTTGATAAATGGAAAATTCCTAATAGAGGTTATAGACTTAATCTTGCAAATTGCCTTGTAGGAGGTAACAGGAGATATCGGTACCTAGAGCCCTCCAGGAGTATGCAGAATTTGCAGATCATGCAATTGCAGAGTATGCTGATTGCATAATCAGACCTGCAATTTCAAATCTAGTCAAGAGGTCAGTTCACTTAATTCCCTCAGAGAGAGTAAGCACAAGATAAATGCCTGGCAAAGACGATAAAATTGAGTTTTGTAGTCTTGCATGCAATACAGTGCTTTGGCTTTTGAAAACATGTGTTCTACACTGTTCCACACTGTTTTTTATTTTAACTTGACTTGCACCTTGACAGAATGGGGACCCAACTAGATCTCTCATAATATGCATTAGCATATCTTTTTGATAGTGGTCCACAAGTTGGTTACACATATTCCTTCAAATCCTGGCCTTAATTGCAAGGCTTAATTCTCAATTAATTCTAAATTGTTTCTCCTATTTGCCACTGTTTATTTGGATGCTTTGTCATTTCTTACTTTTTCATCTGTAAACAAATGTTAGCTCCTCTTTCAAGCCCCTTGAACACTACAAAAACATATCTAGAGTATAACAGTCTTGATGATTCAGCTTCAGAAACTGAAAGTAAGGTAGTACTGTCCCTGAAGCGGAACTGAACTACCACCTCAACAGGTTTTCAATCACTTTTGACTTTTCCATGTTCTTCTTGCACACGTGCATTTGCTGTCTTTTCACACTTTGGTTGACTTTATAAAAGCATGCTCTTGGTCAGGGAAAAGTGCTGGATGAGGTATGTTCTTGGCTTATTTTACTGTTTTAGTTTTTAACAGAAAAAAATGAACACCAGTGAATAAGCTTTGCACATGCAAGGGGTTGTTGGAAAAAAGGTGCTGTAAAAGGACAAAAGATTATTATCTGCATTTTTCTTCAGCCACTAATGAACATGTCAAGACTATTTTCAGAGCTCTATTTATTTTACTTTTGTCATGAAAACATATAAAAAAGACCTTCCCAATACCTAAGTCAACAATTTCCCCTTAATTAGACATTGTCCTTAATATAAAAGTTTTCTCATAGTCAAAAGTAAGGTTCAAGATACAAATATCCATTCCAGTACAGCTATCACATTTTCCAAGTTATTACCATGTAAAAACAAGGTTTCTCTCTGGAACAGAGAGCAAAGAATTAGCTAGAGAGAGAAGAAGAAAATGCATGTTTATAGATGCAGCAGATTAGATTACTTAAAGTTTAAATAGAGATATTTTTTCTGGAATTCCTAATTACTCACCAATCACTGTTTCCAAATATAAAGCAGTATGCGACTTGATTTATTTAAACAATATTCAATATTCAGTTTCCTCCTAAATTGTTATTACTAACCTTATTTTTTCTGAAATCTCTTACTACAACACTTTCAGTAATCTAGCAAATCCCACACTTGGGGGATTTCCCCTATTTGGGGAAGAATCTAGTGCTAGCATACCATTATAGCAAGTCAAATTTTAGAGCAATGAATATACGTCTGTTTGGTTCTTTGCTTGATCGGTTCCTTTAACTGCTACTTTTCGTTTGCCTCTTCCCCCTTCTGTTGCTTTGTGGCTTCTGTGACTTGTATCATGAGCACAGGGAAATAACGGCTCATGGAGTTTAAGAATTGGTTCTTTTTTTCCTGCCTGCTCATCCCGTAAGCACGGGATGTACCTTTTGTAAATGACAAGCCCTGAAGAAGCCCAGAGCTGAGAACAAATCCTGTGTAGGTAGTCAATGCATCTTCAGATTGCTTTAATACTCTGTCCATAATGACGCGGTGGGAAGGGTGGAAGCCAGTCCGATACAGGGCACAATGTAAAGTCAGTCAAAACAAGGGATGGTGCAGCACGCCTGCCTGCTCCACCACTCCTCTCCGACCGAGAGCACTATGGTGAACTACAAAATGGTCTTTTCTTACCTAAATAAAGCTGCCAACTCCCTCCACCCCTTTTTTTCCTCTCAAAGAGATATGTCTCTTCAGGCCTAACAAATTCAGACAAACCAGCTTTCAAGCTCCAGTGAAGTTTTTTGCATTAAAAGTCAAAGATCTTTGCTATTTCTAAACAGCCTTACCTGGACTGGATTTCGTGTCTCAATTCCATCGCTTTCTGTGGTTGTAACAGGCCGACATTAACGTAATGCTGTGGCTTCAGACCCCTCTTAGAGCAGATCGGTACTGTCCAGCTCTCAGACAACTCCACAAGACTGTGGGTTGTAGCTGAATTGTAAAAGCAGTGGATTTCCAGCTGCACAGCTATCACTGTGTATTTATTATTTATACACGTATATGATCCTCTACTTTTTGTACGCAAGGTTTACACATGGAGCACAGAAGGCTTCAAGTATATGAAGGGTGTCCGCTCTTTCAACACCTCTCCGTATGTGGAGCCCTACAGCCAACAGGAATCCCGAGTCTTCCTCCAGCACGCTGGAGCGCTTAATGAACCACTTCTGTTCCCAATCCTTTGCTGTTAATTATACTTTTGGGGATGTTTTATAATAGAAAAAAATTAATTTGAAGGACACTATTCTGGTTGGTATTGGAGGACGTGAACAGCAGCATGAGCATATATAATGCTGAAAAATCAATATGCAGGGGACCAGATTTATTCCTGCTTGGCATAACCTCCTGGAGTTCTGCCAGCATGGGAGAAACAAGATGATTTAAAGCCTTAGCTGCAGTGACCTTTTTGCATTATTGATGCAAACCTTATGCGCAAACCAACCTTTGCCTCGGCTGATGAAAACGCATCTCAACAAATTCTACCCACTTTGGGAGACCCTCCGTCAGAGAATGCCACCTTGCCGGATTTTGTACTGCAAAATCCAAGTTCAGTTATTTGTCAAGTGTATATATATAGATACTGTACCTATATATATATGCATGCGTGTCTGTATGTGTATACATGCGTGTGTGTGTATATTTTTTATATATATACACACACAGAGGAATATATACATATATTTATATAGGAAGCCCTATAGGAGACGTCTCGGAAGCCGCCTCGCCAGCGGCTGCCCATAAGGAGCGGCCGCGGGCGGTGCCGGGGGCGCGGCCGGCGGCGCGGAGCGGCGCGGCGCGGAGCGGGGCGCGGCTGCCCGCAGCGGGGCGGCGGCGGGGCGCGGCTGCCCGCAGCGGGGCGGCGGCGGCGGCGGCACCATGCCGGCCTTCTGCGGGGAGCGCTTCGTGCGGCTGCTGCTGCTGCTCGCGCTGTGCGCGCCGGGCGGCAGCCCCGCAGGTAAAGGCGCTCGCCGCGCCGGGAGGGCAGGGGAGGGAGGGCGCCGGGCCGGGCCGGGCCGGGCCGGGCCGGGCCGGGCCGGGGGGGCGGCGGCGGCGGCGGGGAGCGGCCGCGCCCCGGAGGCACCGGCCGGGCCGCGGAGCCGCCCGCGCCGCAGCATGCGCCGGGCCGCTGGCGAGGAGCGAGGCTTTGCGAGCGGCCCCGGCCCGCCGCGGGGCCCGGCGCACCCCGCGCTGGGCGCGGTGATCCGGCTCCGATGCCGAGCTGCCTCCCGCCGTTCTGGACCCCCCCGGTCCAGGCGGGTTTTGCTTTCTGCCTCGCAAATGGGAAGGTTTATTAGCTCACGGGTCTTGGAGGTCAAGGCGTAGCATTCAGCTATTGCTTCATCGAATAACGTGTTATTAAGTGTGAAAAAAATCCCCAACCCTGTAAGTTCCATATTAGTAAATTTCTTAAGTAAAATATCAGTATGCCTGGTGGGTTTTGAAGAATGTTTTTTGGAGGATTTTACATTGCATTTTTAAATTTGACAGTGAAAATATTCATGAAGGAAACTGGGCTCAAACATCTGGACCTTATTCTGCCTCTGATGGTTTTCTGTAGTTCAAGAGCAGGCCAGCCACTCCTAAAGAGATAGGAAGTTATTTATAGAATTAGTGTATTTTCATTGTTAATCATCGTTTTTGATGTGTAGTAATGGAAGGAATATCAGGTTGCTGATGTTTGCCAGGCAAGATACAAGTGATGGAGCCTGTTTTGCGAAGACCAGAAGTTCTGCCCGCTCTATGTGCATGGCCATTAATGTTGTGAGTTTAATTAACATCAGTGACTTAGCTCCATTTTTAGTGTGCACCTAAACAGTTACATGTTTCTTAGTGCCTCTGTTGTTCTTCTCAAATACTTTTCCCTCCTTGATGATAATTCCTGTAAAATTTATATAAATTTTAAATGAAAATGTGGAAAAGGCAGAAAACCTGTTTTACAGGTCTTAAAGCTTGTTGAAACTACTATATATATTATTATATATGTAGTGTGTGTGTATATATATATAAAATATATATATATACTGTGTGTGTGTATATATATATATGTGTGTATGTATTTATATGAAAGATTTATTTAGAAATCCTTTCTAACAGTTTCTTCCATCAAGAAAAAAAAAAAGATACTGGGCTGATATTTGTAAGAACCTGTCAGTCATATCATGACAAGCAAGCCATAATATTTATTTTTTTGCTGATGACTGTTACTACCAAAAATTATACCCAATGGTCACTGAAGCAGTTCTGAATTTCAGAGAGCACTAATGCAAAACTATCAGGGAAATTGTATCTTTTTCTGCCATAAAATTCTTTTTTGAGGAGTAATTTCCCCTTATCTACCATCTTTCTAAAGTGAGGGATATCATGTCTAGTTTTGATCAGATATCAGTAACTGGGGTTACCTGTATTAGTAGCCTTTATCTGTATAAAGTAAGGCGATTGGTTTTTGTATTTATAGTAATCATTTTCATATTCATATGAAATACTTTTCATAAGTGGAAAGGCTTCATGCTGCAATTTCTATGCTGTCTTAAATATGAGGAAGTGTATTTTATCCTTCCATTAGTTGATAATTTACAAAAACTTGGTCAGGAATTAGCACAGGAACTAGCTGACCACCACATCAAAGGGAAGCTAGTATTACCTTGGAGGGAGATGTACTAAAACTGCATTATAGTGAAATCCAGAAACAAGATGTATTCTGGAGATGTGAGGATTCAAATTTAAGTGAACCTGCAAACTAGCATGTTTCTTCAAATGGAGTTAATGTGGTTAAATGCAACGTAAGGAAGTACCATATGCAGAAGGACTTTTCCGCTTATAGGTGGGTTAGATATCCTGCAGCTGGTCAGGCAGATGCCAAAAGAAAAAAGGCATCCAAGTTTTTATTTTGGGGTAAGTAGCTTGTGCAGTTTCATGTTCTGTCAGCTGTCTTTTAAATCTTCATAGTAGTTTGCTGAATTTTTCAAAACAATTAAATAAGCAATCATTTTTATTCTACATTGAACTGAGGGTAACTTCAGGGTAAATACTAAATGCCAAGACATGTTCTTCAGAGCTTGTTGCTTCATTTAGTTGTCTGGTTCCGTTTTCTAGCTTAGTTGCACTGTATGCTGCCAGATTCCTTTAAAAAGGCAAACCTACCACATCCAGTCTTCTAACTTATGAAAACTCACATGAGTTACATGAGCAGAGGAAATACCTCATTTCCTATAGATCTTGCTTCATTGTTGACTTTTTGTCTTGAAGGAAGGACTTTAATCAGGGTGTTTAGGGCTCCCTCATTTGGGTTCTCTGGTGCCTAATGAGAGCTCACACTGCAGCTGCTCCCATAATAGAGGCACTATGAAGTTGTCCAGCCTGGCAGCTAGTTTCAGGTGTTACTGAATGCTTTGTCTACCGGCAGAGAGTATTACTGATACTAAATGAATTGACATTAAATTAAACATTAATGATGTTAAATTAAACCCAGTTGTATCTCACACTTTTCTCCACTGCACTCTTGTGAAGATAGTTGGATGGGCCAAGTGTTTGTAGGACTCTAAAGTGAGATCAAAAATTTGAAAAGCCTGAAATTGCTCTGATAAGTACAGCAGATCACCTTTTTTTTTTTTTTTTTTTTTTTTTTTTTTTTTTTTTTTTATCTAAAATGTTGGCTGTAGTAGGGAGCAGAAGAAAGGCAGAAAGATAAGTTGATGTCCACATGCTCTCATCTATCCCTTTTTCATAAAGATCAGGGCAACAAGAACCCAGCAATCTACCATGTAAAACTGATTTGCATTAGATTTAATCAATAGGCTAAGGCATTCAGCTGAGCTAATAGTTTCTGAGAAGTTACTCTGCTTTACTTACATCACTGGCTGGCTTGATGACACCAATCATCCAGTGGTGATTTGTCTTGATCGTCTATGCTGTTCAGCAGGATGCATATGAGAGGACAAGACAGAGGTGCAGTGTTATTTCTATGCTACGTAGGTTTACATATGGATAGATATGAGCTAAGATACAGAAACAGCTTTGACTAGAAATGACATTACTGAACTATTTTCAGTTGGTATGTGAATCAAGGAAAAAAGCCAAGATGAAAATGCTATTAGTATGCAAAGCATGTTGCAGGTTATCTGGCTTCCTTGCAGAGAGATAACAGAGCTGCTACACAGCTTGGCACTGGCACCTTCTAAATTTATTATCTTGGAAGATTTTAATTACTATGCAGGTGATGCATCTACTAAGCTGACATGAAGTCAGGTGATCCATGACAACCTCAGAATGTCTCAAGACACTGCACAGATGCAAAATTCATGGATCTTTCTTCAATCTTATCCTTAATATCAGAAGTATTACAACTTTCCCTGCTCTAATCACCTCTGTCAAGCAGAGAATAAGACCTACTGTCTTTACCAACTGCATTATAAGCTAGCAGATACTCAGGCCAAGCAAATTTCATAAGCCCCTTTGCTTGAAGAGGGCAAAAAAGAAAAGGGGGTAAAACATTTGACTACGGGACCAATGGACTAATGAACTATGAGGAAACAAAGTGCCTACTGATAAGAACCACTAATGCTGTTTCTCTTTTTTCTTTTAATTTTACTCCTTGACTATCTTATTTCACTCTTGATCCAAGTTGGTTGAAGCATGATGGGCAGTTTATGAGAGAGCATATGGTGCAAGTGAGATGTGAATCTGACATAGTGTGGAGTACCTGCACACTGGAGATTCCAATGGGAGATCGTGTGGATCATCTGTGCGTACAGTACTGAAATGAGATAGAAGTATTGTTAGTGTTGTTCACTTAAAGGAACTGGCAGTGTGCTGACTACCTTCTGCTGAAGGCACATGGTTTCTCAGCGTGTCTGGACATACTCAAAAAACCTTGTGGTGTAGCTTTTTCACTTTTCATTGTATGCTTGTTACTATCTTGAATATTTAGCAGAGCTTACTGACCCCTTCTTAGTTTTAATTATGACTGCATATATTTTAAAACTTCTTGGCTACATATAAAACTTTATAAATATTGGTTAAATCATTTAAAAGTTACTGATGTAAGATTGCTCTGTGACTGAGGAACAGCAAATCCCACTGCAAGTTCTATAGCAGTAGACTATGTCCTGGAATATCTAAGTGTATAGGGATATAATGTTTATTCTGAGCTAGTTAATTTTGCCACCCAAATATGGGAAGGCAAAGGAAGTTGAAAAAATCTTCATCTTTGTAAATCATAGGGACCATGAATTCTTAATGCAAGAGAGACACAGCAACATACTCAAAAACGAAACAAATCCTGTGCCTCTTCCCCTACTGTCCTTTCTCCAGTCAAGAACATAAAGCAAAACCCTGGAGTCTTGCCTGGCTCTTACAAAAACTGTATTATAGAAACAAAATTAGATTTGTGATGATGGTAAGGAAGCTGGAACCTGGAAATAGTGATTAGTATTGCTTGGTGAAATCCATGTTCCATGCCAGTGAGGCCTTTTGCTTTGTTCATCAGAGTGATAATAGAAGGTAAAGAGATCATCCATTATGTCAAAAAACAGGATAGGCAGATGTCATGCTGTAATGGAGTCCTTACACTATTACTCAATCTGCCAGTCTATGTTTAAAAGTAATAAATTCGTGTTGGTGTTAAGCTATGTTAGTCTAAGCCCACAGACAAGACAGGATTTTGAGTACAGATAGCAAATTTTATTAGACTACTGAAATAACCTGAAGCTGAGCTTTGCCTAACAATAGGCTTACTATGGGATAAGAGGAGCTTGTCTTTTTGTAGAGCAGATCTGAACAAAGAAGCTCTCTTTCAGGTTATTACGGAGGTCAAATAAAAGATATTACCTCTGTTCTCCAATCTTCTCTTGCCTAAAATAAGCTAAACTGGCTGAAATTCAACTGATGAAAAATAATTCTGTAGAATTTTGGCTGCATATACTTAGAATTTAATAGAAAAAAATACAGGTAATGAGGTGAGGTGGTTCTGTTAAAATTCTTTTCATGAACTGGATGTTTCTAGCTTGGTTCCAGTGAGAAGGAATAAAGTTGCTTTAAACACTACCTTTTCTCTTTCTTTTTAGATCTACCCATGACAACACAAGATGCCAGCCAAACGAAGGCAAACTTGTTGACTCAGATGCCAACTGGACATAATGAATCATCTCCTGGTAATCATTTTACTTTAGTACACCTAAAGCTATAATATTTTTCCCAATCCTAAGTGGAGGATGGATACATCTGAAGTATCACGTGGAGTTTACAATTTCATACTAATTAAGTACTTTGAATCTTCTTCAGAAGAAACAGAAGTAAATGTATCATCTAGGCCTTTTAAAGCCACTGCAAAAGTTTGTGTCATAAGAATCTTCAGGCATGTGGGGAAAAAGCTATCCGACCGCCACTTGCACGGTCCGCTGCCATTAGGGAGATAGGACTGGACAATTCCCAAACTCGAATAGGAGATTCTGCTCTAGAACTTATTCCTGAGAATTTTATGTGAGGACTCCTTTTGCCTCTGTGTTAGTACCACGTGCAATAATGTCTTCATATCAGTGGGCCTACTAGCTTCAGTTATCTATTTCTTTTAAAAATTAGAGAGGTGTCCCAACTTTCTGCTGTCCCTGAACTTTATTCACCATACTCCAGATAATTCTGATTGTGATAGGGAGCAGGGAATAAGTTCCAGATAAGAGAAGAAACTGGTGATTGTTGATCCCATCACTCTTTTCTCTGTAAAGATTAGGACTGCAGGAATTCAGTCATGCACTAAAAGTCATCCTGATTAATCCAGATCTGATCTGGGCTAATTTATATTTATATATAAATATATGGCAAGTTCTGACAAGTTACTTCAACCACAGTTCTGTCTTTGAAGATGATAATGCTATTTATCTCATGTTCATCTTGGTCTTCTGAGCTTTTTAGTATATGTCTGAGAGAAACAGAGGTATTGCAGTAACTACACACACACGCACGCACGAGTTAAAACACACAAGGTATTTTGTGTAATATGACCTCACCTAACTATTTTCATTTGATACGTGAATCGAGGAAGAAAGCCAATATGAGAATCATACTGGCGTGCAAGCCCCTCTATAGGTTATTTAGTTTCTGTACAGATAGATAACAGAACTACCATACAACCTGGTGCTAGTGTCTTCTAAATTTATTGTCTTGGGGAATTTCAGTCACTAACCAGGTGAGGCGTGTACTAGGCTGACGTAAACTCTGGTGGTCCTTGTGACAGCCTTGTAATGTTCTCAGAGTGTTTGCGCACACAGACAGAGGAGTAATTCCAGACCTTCTGCAGCCTCCATGTTTAATTTTGGGAGAAAACATTTGGGCCAGTTTATTTCTCCATCAGGCAGAGATCAAGGCCTGCTCACACTCCTCTCTAGAGAAACAGCATTTACTGTCTAGGACTGGGAAACAGTTTCATAATTTGGTTGCTTTAAAAAAACCCGTTTGGGACCAGTGGGTGGGACTGACAATAATGCTCTACAGTCAACAGCTACCAAATGCTCTAGCTTGAAGCTCTGTTCTTCCACATCATCCACCTTAATGTACAGGCTTACTGTTACTTACACTGGTTGAAGCACAAGGCAAGGTATGAAAGCACAGACTGTACGGGCCAGGCATAATAGTAATTGCCTGTGGCATAGCATACCCAGTGTCATGAGCTGACATGTTGAGAAGCAAAAAATTTGCTTTACAGAACTGGCAAGCAGTTTGGGAGGCATGTGGCACCTCTGCTTAAGCTTGCTTAGATGCCTTTAATGCAACCCTCTAGCAGGGATCTCTGGCAACAGCTGTAGCTGGGAGACATTTTTTTTTCTTTTCTTTTCTTTCTTTCTTTCTTTTTTTTTTTTTTTTTTTTTTTAAGAACTTTGAGGTAAACTTCAGTGTTCTATGCAAGAAAAAGGAAGAAGAAATATTCTGAGATTGTCTAGGCTTTCAGAGATACTGCTTCCCCTGTGCAGTGATCAGCTCTTTCTAACCCAGTGCTTAGAAAGGACTGAAGCCATAGCCCTGCTTTCCTCTATTTTTTCTTTCCTGCTTTGGGACCTTTCCACTCCTTGGGCAGGAGTGATCAGGATGCCCTTTTCCTTCTGCAAAAATCTAGAATTATTTTTCTGTCTTATTCCTTATATAATTTCTGAGATGTATTATGAAATAACTGACAAAATTATTTTGCAAGCACTTAGTTGTGTGGTTTCTATTTCTGTCTTTTGTTTTATTCAAAAGAAAATGAAATTGGTTTATAGCAGCTTTATTTTTCACCTTTCAGAGCCTGTGGCAACTACACGAATTGTCAATCGGCAAACTCGGGAGAGCATTTCAGATTACTCATCAGTTGGACATGGTGTATCTACATCTGGTAAAAGCAAGCATTTGTCATCTTAAACTTGCATTTGTTAAATTTCAGTTTTTATTCATCATGTGATTATGAAAGATTTATATTAGTTGACATAACCAGGACATATAGTTGGATGAAATCAAGGTCATTTAAGTCCTGCTTAAAGCTATATAGAAAATAATCATGGAAACTGCAAAAACTGAAGATTACTGTAATTGTACTGAATTGTCCTTTCCTTTAACTATAGTTTTTACTGGCTTCTTGTAGGGATATGCTTCTTTACTAGTTACTTGTATACAGATATCTGTTTCGCTAGTATCGTACTATCTGTGTAGATTTAGACAGAGCATATTTTCTAAGCTGGCCTAAATGTATTGTTAAAGTTGTAGTTTATTCATTTGCTTTCCTGCTCTATTTTTTGAAATACAGACAGCACAAGAGCAAATCTGATGGTAGGAACCAACTGTGTCTTATGCTTACTATTGCCTACCTAATAGCTGCATCAAGATTTTTAGAGCTTTATAAAGATAATTGAATAGCTTGCTGCTCGTAGTGCTACAGAAGTGGGATTTCGCTGACCATCCTAGTCCTTTAAAATGTCCTTTCCTTTCCTGGATGGAAGTGAGTATTTTTCAGTCAGGCATATGATAGTGATTAACAATATTCTTTGTGCAGGGAAGGAAATTCACTTCAGTATAGACGGAGTTTTGTGGAGCAGTGAGAAACTGTGACCAGGTGCTGGTGTAGCCCAGCGCATTCAGTGGAGCTGCCTCTAGAGTAGATAGTTTACCTCTAGTTTTCTGGCTGTGTTTTGAGAATAACTTCTTCTCCTTGTATTTTTTTTTATTTTTATTTCTTTTTCCAAGTCTTTCTTACACATTGATTTAGTCCCATATAGTCTAAAGAACAATCAGTAGGCTTTAGGAAAAGAATGTGTATAGATGACTCTTTGAATCAGTCTGTAAAATAGGTAAGTATTCCATTCTTACAGCATTTTTGACATTCATAATTATTATATCAAAAAGCCAACAGCTATCTTCTTTAAATGGCAGAATTACTTTAATAGAGGCCACAAAACACTATTACTTTTAAAATTCTGACCGTTAACACACAAGGTATATGTAAAGAATCTCCACAGGAATCAGCCTTTGGAAAAGTCTCTGCTTTCAGAACAAAAATTATTGCAAAAACCAGTAGCAATACCATAGCGACACTCTACTTCGTGATTACCTCTATAGGATCATAATGCATCACTTCTTCCCCCACAACCCCGTTAGGTCCAGATCTGACCACACAAGACTTTAAGCAGGCCACTGAAGAGAAGTCATCTAATTTCACTTACGCAGTGTATGAAATAATCCTATCTGGTAAGTATGCGATTTTTATTTTCCAGTTAAATTGAATGTCTGCGATTGCAAACAATCTTTTGTATGCCTTGCCAAGTAAGAAGTTATGATCAGCTTCCTGAACAGCTAAAAGACTGATCTAACTGAGAAGTACTAAAATCTGTGGAAATCAGTTGGAAGTCCTTTACAAAGTATTGGAATGATATTTTAAGGACATAATGGCACAGCATTTATACTGTATTTTCTTCTGGCAGAAATAAACAAATAATGAGGTAGTGTCTGTTTCTTGTTCTGGTCCAAGTATTCTTGGTACATGGTTCTGTTCTTACACAGATAGATCAGAGAGCATGACTGCTTTGAAGTCTACTATCCACTTATGCATGTATTGTATCCTCAAGCTGATTAAAAGACATAAAAGGGTCAGTTTTCCTACTGTTTGGGAATCTTTTCATATTGCTATATGTAATGCTATTGGTATGCTAATAATAAGGCAAAGGTCTTATAGATAAATGAGTTTGAAGATGATGGTTTCAAGATGAGTACTTCACTGGCAACAAGGCAGTGCCTGTAAGTTCAAGGCATCAGGAAAATTTGCAACTGGTTGAAAAATAGATGTTTACAGATTTTACAAATCTAAGTGTTTTGGATAGTATTTTTTTTTATTTCATATATATTTACTAATAATTCAATAACATGTTCATTCTGTTATTGCTAAATTTTCCTCTTTAATAGCAGTGCAATCAAAAAGGAGGTTTAGACAGCATAGTGAGAAGACATTGATTTTTCTGGTGAGAACTAAGTACTTACATTTTTTCATTTGTGTTAAATGACACAGAAGCATAGGCCTGTCTTGCTTTCAGTGAAGTGGGTATCTATGTTTCTATATGTGAGCCCATTAGCAAGTTCATCTATAGAACAAAGTGACTACATCTGTTTTGGTAATGCATGTGTTTCCTTCTTTCACTTAGACATGTTTTATAAACCTGTTGTGAAAGGCTGATGGTCTAGCACTGTAGTTCTGCTAACATCAGAAAGAGTAAGAATCACAGATCATACCACCTGTAATCAAGCACATCTCAAACATAATTTTTCCCTAAAACGAAGAAATATGATGCTTTTTCATATAATCACTTTAATCACTTTTTTTCTTGTTAGGTGTTTCCAGTACTTCTGTAGAAAAAAATATTACTTTGGACAGTCCAGCAAAAGTTGAGCTTTCATGCAGCCTGGCCAGGAAATACCCTCATTTGAAAATTGTTCAGGTGGATTGGAAGAGGGGAAATGAAACAATCAAGCACATCAATAAAAGCGAAAATAGCTGGAGCATCCAGTAAGTAGCATTCCTGGCAGTTTGACTTGCAGGTTCAAGTGAATTATATCACATGTATATACACAGCCCAAAACTAATGATGTTATGTATATCAGAAAAGAGTACAAATCAAATGCATTTGATAAATTAATGGCTGTAATCGATGTACTGAAAATGAAGGTAAAGAAAAAAGATTGCAGTTACTCTGAACCTGGAGGAAGAGCTCCTGCTTTTTCTAGTACTGGAGGAACAAGCGTTTTTCCAGACAGGAGTACAGGATAAGGACCTGTTTCTTCCAGGTTGTAATTCTATTCAGTAGTTGAAGTAGTGATCTCGGTCTGCTGCACTGCTAACTACCTCCCCCATTTTCCACCATTCTCCCCACATCCCCACCTCAAGCTATGCCTTTCAGAAGACAATCTGACAGGTATCAGTGGTCAGTTTTTCTCCATAGTCAACAAAATGAAAAGAGAAGAAGGAATCAGCTTTACAGAAAAAGTGTCTATGAAGTAGATGGAGTCCAGCATTTTCTCTGTTGTCCAACTATTAGATTACAATTCTTTAAAATTGTTCTGTTGGAGCTATATTAACCCATTGACTGACAGGCTTTAAGAAAGCACAAACTGTTTAAATTATTTGGGTTGATGTCCTGCACAGCTCATGCTATAAATTTCATCTGGTAAACCTATATCTAGTTCAATAACTTTTTTGTTCAATTGGATCATATTTCTTAGACATCTTGTCTTCTCTTGGTACCTGTGAGCAATAGGGGTGAAAATGGTGTTCACATTCCTTAGCAACCATGTGCTGTTCGTTCTTTTTTTTCCTAAAAATGTCATGCTGTTTCTACATTGCACAAAACCTGAATCCTAGTATTTCAGCAATGTATGTTACGTTCTCCACTGCTAATCTCTTCTGACTTCTTTCTAACTGTTACTGATGGCTAAATAACATTATAAGACAAAGAAATATAAGCAGAAGAGCAAAATGGTAAAACTTTTTTAATTTTAGACTGACAGTCACAGATGAAAATGAACTGGGAAGTTACAGTTGTATTCTTAAAAGTGAAGAAGAATTCAAAGCTGTGTTCCATTTACAAGGCAAGTTCTGTTAAATTTTATTGTTTCACTTTACCATTGAAATCGTGCATTAATAGGAATTCTGGATAGTACAGAAATTGCAATATAGCTTCATAAGCAGTGGCTAATGGCTAAATGGGAATTTCTATTAAATGCTATTTCTGTAACATAGAGGGAAGAAAAACTTCAAAGGAACTCAAAAGCACTTTTAACAAAATTCTGGTAACAATCAAAGGAGCAGGTAAACTTACATTTTTCTAAAGAAATAACTGATTTTCCTATCCTCCCCATCCCTCCAACAAGAGTGAATACTCATCACTTTCTGGGGGAGGAGGAGGAACAGCCAAACAACAAAACAACAAAAACCCTTTAATGGAGTCTCAGATCAGTTATTCAAAAAGCAGAGCCAATGACATGTAATTTCTGAAAATTTGGACTGAGAAGATTTGGTGTTATGGGAAGATCAGTGCCTGGTAGAATGGAGGCACATTTTTGGTGAAAAATAGAATTATTTCTGAATGAGCAAATTATTACTCAAGTGCATCTTTATATAGCATGTAAGAACATCCCTTCTGTATGACTAGAATGTGCTTGACTGGTCAGTATGAGTGAAGAGCTGAGCACCTAGATCTTCCTTCTGTTCTGTGTGCCTTCCCCCCCCCCCCCCCCCCCCCCCCCCGCTTTCTCCCCCACTGATTTCACCATGGATAGGTGAAATCCAGTTGAATTTAAAAAGAAAAAAAAGGAATGAAGCAAATATAAGCTGTTGAGAATCTTTATCTCACGCAGTAATTACTCTCTTCTGCTTTTCTCACCATCCAATTTTTGCAGAAAACAAGGCAGACATTTGATTTATGAAAGCTCCACACACTCAGAGCTGTACTGGGAAAGATTCTGCCTGCACACATGTACCTAAAAACCATAGCTTTCACCTAACTGCCTTAACCTCAGCTGGGCTAACGAGCAGAGCTTTTTAATTCTTCGTAGAGCAAGCTGGCTTTGTTCTGGTCATATAACTTCAGGGAACTTTCTCATGTATGTTCAAGTCTTAGATAGCAATGCTGAAATCTGCTTTCAAACCTTCAGCCAGGTGAGACTAGCTTGCAATCCTGAGGAAAGACAGAATTGTACTAATTTATTCAGAACTTTTCATCTCTAAAAATGATTCTGTATTTTTTTTTCTGTCAACATGGGGGTAAGATTTAGTTGAATAGCTATGCAAGTCTATGTAGGTTTTTAAAAAAAGTCAAAGGAAGCCTTATTGTTTTGAAAGCATTAAAATAACTATTTTAGTAAGAGCAAGAATTAATCGATAAGGGAAGTCACCTTTTCTAGAACATAGTGCATAGGATTGACTGATTTATTACTAGAAGATGGGAGAATTGCTTCATGGTGGAATGCAGCCACATCTGATGCCATACAAAGTAATGGCTTGACTCTTTTCAAGATCAATGCAAGTGTGAAGGAAGTGGGAAAGAGAAAGCTTGGAGTCTTCCAGTCAATAATGCAGTGAGAATAATTCTCAAACTGATGACTAATATGTTGGTAGAACTCTTCACTATACACAGAGGCTAAAACCATCACTATTGTTAGCTAACTCTGTTGTGAAGGTATTTCTACTAGGCATCAGCTAGGCATTATTGGGTGTGTGTTGCCTCTCTTTCCCCCCGTCCTGCACAACCCTGCTGATTTTAAGAGGAGTTAAACTTCTACTCATGCCTACAGGAAGCTGTAGCATTGTGAGAAGTTTTTAGGAGAAACTTACAGAAAGGTCAAGTTACTGAACTTGGAGAAATGTTTTCGGTATTTAAAAATATCTTAACATGTTACTATAATGGCTACTTTAAGAAAGAATAGATTCATTCTTGTTTGTCCTTTGCTCAGGGATCCTACTTACTTAAGCAACTCTTCAGCTACACATGCTGTGGAACAATTCATGATCTCTAAGCCAGCCTACAGCTCTGCTGTGAATGCTGGTGGGATCACCTGCCTCTCACTGGTAATAAGGCTGGATTGGTGCATGGTGCTAAAGTACAAATGACAACTAAGCTCTCTTTTGATCTTGATCTAGAGTTGAACAAGTGCCAAGAAAAAAAATCATGACTATACATTGTATGATGTGAATTCACTTTAGCCAGATTTTGAGAGAACAAGCAATGTTCTTACTAAAGAAAAATACATACATATATGTATGTGTGTGTGTGTGTGTGTGTGTTTGTATAGATATATTTATATATTCCTGGAATGGGCATTTTTAAGTTTGAACACTCTCAAGAAATGAACTTTTCAAGAGAACAAGACTTGTGTTCAACCAGTCAATGAGAGGAGGGAGCACAATCTTAGTTTATATCCACTATAACTCTACTGAAGCAAGTGGTTGGACTGTTTGGTATTTTGTGATCAGTACAGTTTAAAAGATGCACTAGATTTCTACTTACATGATAGAGCAATGAAACTTAAGAGATAAATGGATAAAATAAATGAATCTGAGGAGAACGTGCTAGTATGCAATCTGTGAATGAAGGAGAAGCGGAGTGGGGGGAATAGAGCCTCTGTCATGATATATTTGCTCGGTTCTAGCTATATTTATGGAATGCCTCAATATTTAACAAAACTTTATGAGCTTCAGCTCTTGGAAGGCCATCGTGCACCTGCAGTTACAATAGCTGGGACAAGCAGCTCTAAAGTTAATCTTATGTGTTGTTTCTTGTGGCCAAAGTCTTCATTTGGCAAGACTGGACCAAAAGTAACTCTTTACTGGCATACATCAAAATGTGATTGCTTCAACTAAGAAAATATGTGCAGCTACAAGACTCCCTCATTCTGCAATTTTAGTTATTAAAAAAAAAAAAAAAAACACACACACAACTTGCTGAGACCATTATTTGATAACATTACAGCTAGAATAGATGTCAGTTTTTGCAGATAGAGTGAAATTGCAAAAAAGAAAAAAAGTCATTTCAAGTGCACAAGTGCAATAGAGTTGAAACACATAGCTCACAGCTGTTGAGGAGGGCAAGGGGGAAAAACTGCCACAGTCAAATTCTCACTTAATTTTCAAGATTATTTGGCAACTTTTAAGATTATGTAGCAACTGAAAACAGGATTCTTGTGGCCTTCTGCAGAAATTCTGTATAAAGAACATCAGTCTGAAATGACTCTTCATTAAATCATGTTCCCAAATGATGCAACTATCTATGAGTTCAAGGAAAAGAAATGACTGGACTGCTAATAAATACATATCAAAATATATTTTATCTTTTTTAATATTGTAGTTAAAACCTTCATCTCTTATGTGCTGAACTCTTTCCTACTTTTTCTTAGTACCAAAAATTGAAGGAAAAGAAAAACCCATAATCAGTTACGAAGGAGATTCAGTTGTAATGATATGTAAAAGTTCCAATTACACTCCCATCACTTGGACCTGGTACCTGACCAATGGAAGCAAACAGGTAAGGTCCACTTCATTTAAAGAATATTCTTTGTGCTGTGGTAGAACCTGGACATCAGATCCTGGCATGTAAGGCTGCCTTTGTCAGTGGAGAGTCAATAGTCAAGCGTGACTCTCATCTGATCCCCAAGTAATTGACTAAGGTAGATCAGATGATTTGCTTTCTAAAAGTGCAGTTTCCTCCACTGATCATAAAGGGATGACAAAGTGAGTAGCTAAGATAAATCCCTCCCTTGGAGGTGGACTAAATGTGCTTCACAAATGCCACTTGTTCTTCATTCATTTTACATCCTTCTAGATAGAATTCTATATAAAATTACAAATGATGATGATATAAATAATCTGATTAAACACTTTTTCCTTGCATTAATAAGACTTCTTAATGTATTTTTCTATTTTTAGATTACCATTAATGATTCTTTGCTGTCAGACAAATATATAATCGATCAAGTACCTGGCAACACAACCCATCTCAAGATACTGAAGCTCAACAAGAAAGATGATGGTGCATATTGGTGTGAAGCTGTTTTTAAGCTAGGAAAAAGTAAAGGAAAGCTGAATCTTAAAGTTCTGACCTTCATGGTGCCACTCAAACCATTTCTAGCAATACTGGCTGAAGTTATTATTTTAGTAGCTGTTATTTTCCTGTATGAGATGTATTCAAAAAAGAAAGAGAAACACACAGGTAGGCTTCTTTTTTTATTATGTTTAATGTAATATATTGAATTTGTGCCCTACAGTTTTCCATTTTACTTTTGACTGTAATTTTAAACACAGCCCGTACCACTTCATATGAGTTCTGTGTAATAGTTACTTCTGTATTTTTTCTCCTATATAATAATTCTATTTCTAGAATATTGCATTACTTAGGCTTGTAAATCTGCTGCAGGAGTCTTGAATTCAGCTATGAAGTGCTTTCAGTATGAATTAAGTTTTCCACAAATGGTCCAAAACAGTCCTTACTGATTCTGTTTGTAGAAGAAAAGAAGGCATTTGGAGGTTATACTGGTTTAGGGAATGCTAAAGAATGGAACCAAATGTTACTTGTCTTGATGGGAGGAGTTTTTTAAAGTGAGGAGGAAAATGTAGGCATTAAAACAGAATGCACTAATCTTTGTTGCTGAAACAAAGGTGCACATGCATGAGATATCCTGGATATGTAGGATAAAACAAAAGTGAAACAAAATATATACAAGAAAAAATCAGATTTATGGAACTTGATGGAAATCAAGTTCTTGATAAACTTGCAGGTATTTCCAGCTGGATAGAGGATCAGAATAACTTGAATAGTAAATTTAATACAAAGAAGGTAATAATATCAAAGTAGGATTTTGTTTTGCTTCACTTATTTTATGCACATAATAATCATTCTTTTACTGAATTATTTAATGTGTATGTTAGACTAAGAGCTCTATGTTCCTTTTTCTGTTATGCAGAAGATGAAAAAGAATTTGAACAAGTGGAGCAACTGTGAGTAATGAACTTATATTCTGTATTTAAATATTTCTTCTTTTGCATATTGTACTGTACGAAGTTATATGTCATTGTTAAAAAGTTAGTAAGGGTTACCTATGAATACCCAAGCACAGTTTATTCCCATCCTTAAGCCTTCATAATCCCATAAGGTGCAGAATGCTGTTTTCTGTCTAGCACTTAATTTTGTTGTTTGGAAGTTGTTTTCGCTTTATTGTCAGAGCATCAGGTGACCTCACTCTAAACTCCTTTTAAAAAGCTATGACGGAAATCATTTTCAAGTGGAATATGTACAGAAGAGGTTTTTAAAAATGTTTCAGATATGGTTTGTCCATGTTAACCTACATCTGTTTCTTGCTAATATGTGGTCAGAAACCTAATTTTTCAGATGTAGTTGCTGAATCTTTAGGATCTGGCATTATTTTGCTGTGTTTAGGCATAAATATAACATCTTTGTGAAAGGTTTACTAACTTCCCCTTTTTTGAGATAAACTGTACTTCCTCCCTCCCCCAGCCCCAGAAGCCCAGCCATTTCCTTTGGCTTTTGTTATCTTTTATTTCCCTTTAAAATGCAGTTCAGTAGTTCCTCTTCTCTTTAGGTGTGTTCCAATTTTCTTTCCCTCCCTCAAGCCCTTCTTTCTTTGTATGCTGATCCTGCTTTGTCCCTCTGAGTGGTACCAGTCTTCACCTTTTGAATTTCTTGCAGCAGGGACTTTCTCTATTTCCCTGTGCTGTGTTCCCTTCCACGTTCTTTTCTCCGATGTTAGCTGAAAATGTATTTTACATTTTTCTTTCTTTTTTCTTCTGCAAACAGCTTTAAAACTGTAATCCAGTTATAGTATAAAAGGGAGATGTCTTGGGAATACAGTATGCTATCATACTCTAAAATGTTTGGGGATATATCTTATGTTGAGAATTCAGTAACTGCTCTTGTTGCATAGCCTGCTCCTTATAAACATACTGAACCCATACTATAATAGGATTGTAACATAGTGTAGTGCACTAAAGTAATGATATGTTTTCATGCCTTATGAGATGTGGGATGTTTTTGATGATGTGGTTTTGATTAGTAGCTTGATCTTTATGGACTTCTGCCTTGTTAGATAAATACCTATGAGAAAAATCTATTAAGCCATGTCCTTTTTGCCTGATTTCAATAACTGAAAGTTATTTCAACTGCTGGCTACTAAGAACACAGATTGGTGTACCAGAGGGAATGGCTCCAGAGGAACACTCCTGGTCCATTATGTCAAGTGATGCTGTATAATACAGTTGAGTTTGGTTGATGAGGTGTAATTAAGATGTCACTGTATACTGTTTGTCTTTGTATTATTCATCTGGGCAAAATATATATAAAAAAAATACATCACATTTACATAAAATCTGTATTTTTCATATATGAAACATACAAATTTGTTTATAAACAAATTTTAACCACTGAATGAAATAATACCATAGCAATATACCAATAGGAATATTTTAACTGTTACAATTTTTCCCAAAACTTTGGGGCCTTTTTTCTCTTTGGAGAAAAAAGGCTGCTTTTCCTATTGAGCCTTTATTACTTGGTTGATTTTTTTTTTCTTTTATAAGTCAGTATATTTCATTTATCTTTTTTTCTCTTTTCTCTTACTTATCAAAAGAGAAAAATTCAGACTTATTCTAGATGCGCCCTGTGATTTGATTGTGGAACTGGAATGACTGTGCTGATCCTGTGTTCTGGAAGATATTTGAAATTTAATCTCTCTTTTACAGTAAATCAGAAGAAAGCAATGGTGTGGAAAGCAGTAGCACTAGGCACAGGAAAGTATAAATCCCTTCCTAAAAGAAGGTAAGAAAAAGATGAAACATCCTGAAGTTTTTTTCCCTCAAGCAGTCTAATAAAAGGACAATATAAAAAAGCAGATTGGGATGGCATAATGGATTTTTATGCGGGAGCAACGTAGCAGTAGAACCACCGTTTATATAAAACGGTATATAGTCGTTCACGACTTAATGGCAGTAAGACAGTTAGTCCGGTGACTTTCAATTGAATGCTCTCATCATTATCACCACTGCAGTTTAATAGTTTGGTACACCTGTTCATTAGGGCCCTTATTAACCTATTAAATCACTTGGTTCCTAATCATGAAACATTTCTGTGAATGCTAATGTAGATGCTAAGATGCATAAGGACTGCTGATGTACCTGAAGCCCTGCTAGCTCAAGCTGTAACTTTGGATGTTAAATTTGGTTCTCCTCTGGCTACTGTACTTGCACCCTCCCCTTCATAACCTAAGTGGGGAAGATGGCATTACCAGACATGTAAAACAAGTAATTAAAGGACTCTAGAAATAGAAGACAGATTAGTGGCGGAAGAAACTAACACTGTGGAAGCTATACAGTGAAGTTCCCTGATTCTTCACCCTCTTTGCAGTCTAATTACAGCCTCCTTCAAATTCTGCCAGCTGGAAATGCTAGAGGATGGTCCCTCAGTAGAGGACCGATCCTGCGCTCTAGCCTCTTCCCCTTGTCGTTCCCTTTCTGCATCTGGCACCCCAACTATCATGAGAAGGTGACAGATGCCAGTGACTCTGCATTCATGTCACCGCTGGTATTGTGCTTCCTCCTTCTCACAAGCCATCCACTTGAAGGAAGACTGTTTCCATACTCCTTGTTTTAAAGACTGGGAAAAGAATAGTGTCAAGTAAAGCTCATAGGAAAAGAGTAACAAATCAGAAAACAATCAAGAATAATGTTTTTCAAGAGTATGTTTTTGCCTATGTTTCTCACATTGATTGTGCTTCCAGTCGGTTGCTGTGACAGACTAGCAAGGGCACATTCCATTTTGGATTGAAGCTCTTATTTTTATAAAGTCATGTTGGCACATGACTTACTAAATTACTAAGGATTCACTAAGTTGCAAAATCAGTTTCAGTAGGTACCTAAACACCTCACAAACTGGACCATTCAAAAATTTTGCAAAGTGTAAATGTGCAAGTGGAATAAAGTTTAGTTTCATATAGATAAGGGGAAAGATAAAGCAGAGAAATAATAAAATTCATGTCATAAATAACATGCTTGTTCTTCTTTAATGCAGGAGATTTAAGCCAACAGAAGTGGAATGCTGTGTAACCATTACAAGCTACAGAAGATGTATGCAGCTATGCATTTTAAACATCCACTGTGCGTCTACATAAACATCTCTATACTTGTGAGAAATAAGATGCTTTTAAACTACCTGTGAAACTACTCATTTTATACAGACAATATTGTACTCTGATATATTGCATTTAGACCTTTGCTGTCTATGATATCAATGTTTGGCCTTTTACTACTAAAAGACAATCTTTATGCAACCATACTTCCGGTTATTTTATGACTGATCTGTTTGATTTTTGTGCCCTAAATTGGGACTAATTTTGCATTCACCAAATAGACAGGTAATGCAGAATGGGTCCGTTATCTGAAAGTGAATATTGAAGATGTTATAAAGCTGGATTCGTAACATCAGAAAACTATTTCCACCAAAGAAAATGCCTTTTACTAGCAGATTAGACAAATGTGACACACACTCATTTTTTTTAACCAAAGAATAGGTCGAAGGGAAATCTTTATCAATATTTAAATGAAAGATTAACAGTTTCGCAATTTGCTGTGAACAGTAAAAATTTTTATTCTAACTTTTGCTTACATTCATTTAAATCAAGAAAAAATAGAGATATATTCTGAATACTTGATACAAGTTTCCTTAAAATGCCCTTCCATATGGCTCTGCTACTATACTGCAATTCTAAATGGCCTAAGTATTTAAACACTGCAAGTAAAATACTATAGAAATATTTCAGAGTAGCTGAAAGAAAGAAAGCAAAAAGGAGACAGTATCATACAGTAATATAACTGAATTAATTCCCAACTCTTGCACAAACAACCCCAGAATCTGCAGGTGCCACAGATGAGCAGTTTTAGGATTGTAATTTGTACTTTTGGAAGTTGGCTATATGGTTCATATGACTGCAGCTTCTGGCTTAATACACAGCCAAACAGTCTTTGCTTGGTAGCTGGCATTCCTGCTTCCTGTAGCATACTCTACTGCTACTTCTTTAACAAATTCCCATCCAAACACAGAAGAGGTCTTGAGCAGCTAAAATTTTTAGGGTAATAGGATAAAGCAGCAGAGCATTAGCTCTGTTACATAGAATTGTAATACTGGTGTTATGACTTAACATATTGCTGTAGAAGAGCTAGTTGCTGTAATTTGAAATGTACCAATTAACTGCATTACATATGCAGCAGATGAAAAATGTACGGCTAATGGAAAACCGATTGATTACATTAGTAGCCTTTTAAAGAAAGGGAAAACTATACTCCTCAAAAACATTCCTCCTCTCAGTAACAACATAAAAAAACTAGGCAGCATTTGCAAACTCCTAGTCAAGAAAAAAAAAAAAAAAAACTTTCTCCTAAATTGCACAGCCTCAAGTGGCCATTTATTTCAGGAGAAAAGTGTATATATAAAATGAAAGGCAAATTAAAAAAAAAAAAAAAAAAAAAAAAAAAACAAAAAAAAAAAACCAGAAGAGGAACGGAATTAAATTCAATTTTCAGCTTCTGTGGATTTGAAAATATCAGAAAGGCTGTCACTGGATATTTTGTTGGAAGCAGGGGGAAATTCAGTCTGATTTGTGCTTTTTTGTTTGTTCATTTTCAAATAACACTGTTTTGTAGCTTTAATTAAAGTCCAAATAAAAAGCAATGGGCAGTATGGAAGCATAAAATGATTGACTTTAAGGGCTGAACACTGATAAAGATTTTCTTTACTAACATACTGTTTATTATATTTGGCCTTGGAGTTTCTATGCACTATACAAACCAAAATGCATTTACAGGTTTTTATATGAATTTGTCATTGATATGACAGCATTTTTGTTATAGCAAGTAAATTTTTGCACAATTTAAAATATATATATATATATTGCTTTTATTTGTCTATAATTTGTCTGCATATGGATTGTTTGAAACATCATTCCAAGATTATCACTTTTTTGTAGAATTTTTGTTGTTGGAAACCTAGTAATAAAAAAAATGTAAGTTTACTTACAGATCTATGAATTAGATCTTGCTTAAAACAAAGTTAATATATTTTTGCAATAAAAAGGATGTATAGGTATAATATGAAAGGCATATTATCTGGAAAAACAAGCCTTTTATCCGAAGTGGAAAAAGCTTGCTTCGACCTGCACTGAGCATTCCTACCTGATCTTGAAATTGCAATATTAAGTCTTGGCCACCGTAGGTGAGTTACACGAGTAGAATATTTTGCCTTATCAAATAAGGGCTGCACTAAAGGCAGGCTGGAAGTGGAGAACTTGGACTAAGCATGCATTTTGGATGTATGATGTGTTCCTCCTGTTATGACTATATTAGAGAGAATTTCTTGATCTTGACCTGCCTCCAGCAAGTTCTGCTAGCCATGTCTCCAGGGACTCAGTGTTTACATTTGGGTTGGCAAATAGTTTCAGTCCTCATATCCTGTCTGCCTAGGCTCAAACCTTTTTGGGTTCCTCTACAGGGGGAATAACTATTAAGTAATAAATATTAAATAACTGGCATAATTAACTGGCATAAGTCCAGATACCAAGAAGCAAGCTCTGGAGATGTATAAACTCATATTTCTAATGAAGTATTTACATATTTTATATATGTTCAAAGTATTTTTACTGCAGTTACTTGGTGTGTGTTTTAATATGCATAGATAGCCTTTAATCTAAAAGAACAAAAACTTGACAATTTACAAAAACTCAAGGCAATGAATTTTCTTCTCATCTGCTTCAAGCCAAGAGAATAGCAAATGAGAGTCAAAACAATCCTTAAGATACTTTCCCTTCAAACACAGCACTTAGATCTGTGCCAGAATCCACAAAATTAGTTTGAGTAGCAGCCTTCATTTGTAATGACTCTAACTGTTATACTTGTTTGACATATCCTGTCTTCCACAATCAAATCTTGCTTATTTGCAAGATGTGACATGTTATAGTCTACTGTACCACCAAAAACTTCAATTATTTCTTGGAAGGAGAGACTTGTATTGAAACCCTGAAGGGCTGTTTCTTAATGCTTTAAACTGGTCACTAGAAATTCATCAATTCTTCCTATGTCCAAAGATGACACAAGCAACTGTGACACTAGATTCCTGACAAAGCATGATACACATTAGAAGAGTTTTCAAATTTGGGGGCACATATAGAACCATATGAATATTTCCTTAGGATTGAGAAGTAAGAATTTGGGGCCAGAGTAATTAATCATTTAGCTATAGGTCATTTGATGCACAATCCTGAGGAAGAGTGAAAAAGCCCGCAGTACTGAATAGATACTAAAATTGATGTCTGTGTGCATTTATAATTATTTTCAGTTAAAGAAGGGAGTTTTATATTCTGCTTTTAAATTTGCCCTCAAAAATTTCCAACCCTATTGACAGGCACATAATTAAAATTAGAAAAAAAAAATCTAATGGATGTCTTCAGTACAGGAAAAAATGTTTCAGCTGGGTGTTCTCTAACTCATTCTGGTTTGGATCTACCTCTGAGTGCCCAGTGTGTACAGGCTGACCTGTACACAGTAGCACACTAATTCAGCTGGAATAAAACAGGAAGGGCTAAGGACTGAGGGGAGACCCAGCTAAGAATGACTGGAGGAACGTGAGGAACACCTGCTGCTATTCTGCTGGGGTCCTATGGTACAGCAGGAGCTGAGAGGATTTGCTGTTAAGGGTGTACAAGGAAGATGTACTGCAAATCAGTAGGAAGCTGAGCTTTGTTTGTTCTGCTGTTTGCGTTCTTCGTTTAGGAAGTCCCGTACAGTGGCTGAAAATGGACTCCTGTGGCTAAGGGCTGGCACAGGTGAAAACTGATGAATAATGCCAACTAATACATTTTATAAGCAAATCAAAAGTTATGTTCTTGGAAACTTTCCTCCGCTAGTTTTAATTAATTTTACAGACTTACTATTTTTGTATGCCTGAACATCCATATAAAAAAATACGTTAAACTATTCTTTATGAAAAAGATAATCCAAGTTCCTCTAACATCAGCTTTACAACTTTTTACTTTTTTTTTTACTAAAATGTCTTTGATTTCTTTAAATTTACTGTTGCTAATTGATCACACTCATTTTTGTACCTATATTTTATAAGACTTCAAACTATTTGTCCTATCATACTTAAAATAATGATTTTTTTTCTTCTACACAGAAACAACATTATCCTAATAAAGAAAAAGGAAGACAGTCTTTTTCTTAAACAAAAGGTTGAAGGGAAAAACAAATCAGATGAAATTTCTATCAACTGACTTACTTTCTGAATTATTCTCGAATTGACATTAAAAGTTATGCAACTAGTGCCTTGAAGGAAGGAATTCATTTGCCACATTTTTAAGTTCATCTTTATCTTTTGCAATATGTTTGTTAAAGAGTTTCAGAGGAAACTTGACAGCAAAAGCTGTTTTTCCAGTGAAAAATTACTGAGCCTAATGCTTTTATCACGCTTGCCTTATTTTACATTCTGATTTTATAGTCTGTGCTCACTCAGCTATGTTTTATGGTTCAGCTTCAGCAGTAAGATGTGTACTGAAAATGGAATATCTTCTCCTATATGTTTACTGTATATTCCATAATAAGGTGAACAGTTATATGAGTTGTGGGAATTGGCAATATTGTACTTACAAACAATTCCAATAAATTTAATCACAAAGATTCTATAAAGTGAAGAGTGAACTTATGCCTCTCATTTTTAGAAGTGAAATCAGATGCTGACTCACGTTTTCTTTTTTCTTTTGCTGTATAAATAACCTTTCACAAGCATCACCTGCAGTCTTACTCTAGTCCTAACCCCCTCATCTCGTTGAGCACCAAGCTTATTCACACCCAAAAATTTGTGTGCTTCTAGGTAAAATCAACAAAGATAGTGATGTCTGAGTAATTCCTTTCTAAAAGTTCCTATTGCATCTAGCCTTAGTTCATTCCTTCTAATTAAGACATCTAAGTTAGGAATCTATTCCCTCTGCATTTGCTATGTACCAGTGGGAAAAAATAGATATCTTACAGTAAAGAGTAACAGCCTACATTGAACCTAAAGTTAACAAGGGTGCATCTCAAGCTCTGAGACAAAATGTTAATTTTTTTAAAGCACAGAAGTTGTCAAAACATACTTAAAACAGCATTAGTCTTTCTATGAAGATAAGTCTCTCCAGTTAGCTTTAAAATTGTTACGTGTTGTTAATCAAGGGGCTCAGTTATAATTTTAAAGGAAACCTAAAGATATTTTACTAAGTTACCTTCTACTGTGCTTACAAACAGATATAATTATCGTATTTTCATAGTTCATATGATGCTTTGTCTCACCAATGTTAACATCTCAGCCACTAAAATGCTCAGTGCCAAATGCTGATAGCCCTGTTTGCCCACGTTGTTCCACTGAGATGAAATAATTAAAATAAACTGTACAGCAGCAAGTGCACCTTCAGTCCCCCTTTTGTCGGTTGTTTTTATCTGTCTGAACATCTTATCACTTGGCACAGGAAAGCAAGATAGGCAGACAGACATCTGGAAGGACACAAAATATTATGGACAAACGAGCCTCTAACATCAGGTCACTTGTCAGGTCTCCTTTGCACCAAAAGGAGAAGGGAGCTCAAACCTGACGAGACATTTTCTGCCTTTTTTGATGGCAATGCCAATTTATCAAAAGTGAACCCTTCATCATAGCAGATTAGTTTCTGAAATGACTAGAACATTTAGAAATAGAATATTCTAATAGAAAGGGAGGGTCTGTTTTTCAGTTCAAAATAATGTTTTGTTTGAAAACCCACACTAGAATGGGAAAAATGTAAATTAAAAAGGCAGAACATTGATTTTTCTGATAGTATTTAATAAAAAAAAATTGTTCTGACTGTAAGACGGCAAGAAAAGTTCCTTGTCTTGCTTTAGCTGATACACAGACTGATAAATACTGGATATAGTAACTATTTAGATAAGCAGGTGAGTGATTAAAGAACTGAGTAATGATAATCTGGTGTCCAGAAGTGACCACATGAAGTAGATACATGCACAGTGTGATAAAATCACTCAGCAGGTTAGGAGTGATAAATTCACTCTAGAACTAGGAGTAGTGTGGTTTGCTGTATTTTCCAGCAATTGGAGACTATCTTGAGGTCTGTTGTTTCTCTTGCAAAAATTTCACCTTCAAAGGTGATTTTGAATGCCCAAGAACCCTGAAGTCTGTGTAAATACTCTATTGTGTGGCACACAAAATTTCTAATATGAAACCCTTACTGTAAATGACATACATGACAGTATGTGGAATGAGATTACACCAAGACAATGGAGGGCTAACTTCAACCTACCCATTAAGGAAAATGGAAAAACTCATCTAATTTTTATCAATTACATAAAAATAACTCTATTTTCTAAATATCATAGTCTTTTTTTTTCTACCCTTAAGTTATGTAAGGCAATACTATGTATATCATATCAGGCTCCTCAGGTTGTGCTAAGTCTGAAAACTTAAATTTTATTTGATGTGGGTTTACAACTGTGGAGGAAGTATAGCTAATTTCCATCTTAAGAGTACTTTTTTTGTACTCGAGTGAAAGAGGAAGTAAGGAGTATGATATTTGAAACTGAAAGAATTTGATGCGAGACATAATGGTTTGGCTGAACTGTTTTTTGATGTGTATAATCATGGAAACTTTCCCTCAGATAGCTATCTAAGAGTAAAATCGAACTGGAGCAGTTCAGCTGATATGACCTATACTCTGACAGCTTTAGTCTTTGACATTTTTGCCTAGTCTAGTACTGCTGTATGAGAAATTCTAGCTGGCATAAAGATAGCTTACTGCTACCAATAAATAGTCACATCCTGAGCAGATATAGGATAGGCAGCCAAGGTACTCAGAGACCATCTCAGAAAACAACTTACTGCTGCAGAATGAAAGAAAGAATGAGGCTGTAACACCAAATGCTTTTCTATTGCCTTTTTAAACACCCGCAGTAGGAATTTAAAGGGCAGTAAGTAGAAGGGACGTACAGTAATAACAGGGAGGCAAAGCCTGGAGTTCTTCCAAAAGAAGAATAATAGGATTTGTATCCTTTATAGTCATTTTATTACTGTTGATGGTCATAGAGTCTTCTAAAGGTGCACATAGTTCCGAAAAGCATAAAGGAAATAATGCCATGTTAAAAAGAGCAGACAGCTCAAAAACATTCAGTGAATTTGAAGATAAATTATTTCCATAGTGTAAATAAAATAGCAATAGCAAAAGATTTTCTGTATTTTTTAACAAGTTTAGTTTAATCTCTTTAATTCTACTGTTTCTTTGGGTAAAGAGCTGTTAATCATGACCAAAATTTTAAAATATGTTAGCCTTTAGGTTACTCGATAGATGGGCACCTACACAATTGTCCTCTGTTCCCACCAAGATCATCCAGAAGAAGAATGAGGCAATGCAGGTAGTCCTTGAAACTTGGGGAGTTTTTTTTTTTTTTTTTTTTTTTTTTTTTTTTTTTTGGGGGGGGGGGTGTGGGGAAGGTATTTTTAATGGTGATATAGAGTTCCTTCAGGAACTAATCTCAGTTTGCCACACTGCGCAGTCATTACATGCAGATGTGCAGTCAGGGCTTTTTAGGATCATTTTGGGGTCTAGTGCTATGCTTCTTTTTACCACAGGACCATGCAAATCTCAGCCTCCATTAACTTTTATGACACAGAAGTGAAGGAAAGAAGTGGAGTAGATATCCCAGGAGATATATCCACAAACTCAGAAAAATGAAGTGTACGTAAAAGTTCTTCCTGGCCTCTCTCCATCCAAATATGTGTATATATTATTTATGAAGACTGATGCAATCTGACGTGGTGTGCTATAGGGGAAGTAAATAGAAACATTTCTGTCACATCAGTTAACGTGGGGATACTAGCTTTCTGATCCATATTTATGATGTCAGACTAGACAGAATGAATTGCAAGTGTCTATAGCACCCTCAAAAGTCATCGTAATGAAATAAGCCGCTATACTTGAAAATAGTTCAGGTAACTTTCACTTCTTCTAAATCACAATTATTGACAGGGGAAATGTATGAACTAATTAATATTCTGCATTGCCTCCTATAACTTCCTTTGGATTTCCACATCTTGGAAACCTTTGGAAAGGTTTCCTCTTTGGAAGAGTTTTAAATTGCTTGGCTGTTGCCAAGTTTTGATAGTAAGTAACAAAGTGTATGCAGAGAAGCCAGAGCAAACTTTCAGTAAACATTTTAGAAAGAATGGCATCAGCTGCTATTTGAGCTTATACTGATAATGGCATGCATCAGACCTAATAAAGGATGATATGTTTATTGTTTGGTCAACAGGAACATAGGCGGTATGTCAAGTTATCGGTGGGCTACTTTAAGGCACTATACCTTACTGTACTACATTTTACTATACATTTTAAAAAGATACAGTAAAATAAAGCAAGGGAAACATAAAGGGGAAATGTAATAAATTAAATAATTAATAAAACATAATTTTCTTTTGTTTCAGGGCAATTTTACTGACAGTATGCAAGATAGTCAATATTTTTTTCCAAGAAAAGAGAATGTTAATTCAGCTATATTACCTAATACCTCTTAAAACATGAATGCAAAGCAGGATAAAGATACTCAAAGAGAGACTGCTTTAAAATAAAGATAGCAAACAAGACCACCATCTTTGCACCGGAAATGCATTTATTAAACCACTAGGACCTAGGGAAACGTCACCCTAGTATATGGCCTTATCAGCTATAAGAGCTGGCATGTATACTAGCATGGGGTGGATAGGGCAGTAGCTAAATGGTAGAGCTTTTGCTGTTTGTACAAAAGGAGCCACTGTTCCGCAGCTAGCGGAGCTCATTCTCCTGGTCTTCCTTGCCTAGCATGTTTGGGGACTTTTGGAAGCTGAGCACTGCTGCAGTTGAATCATCTGCCACCTCAGGTAGCTTTGAGTTGGCTCACTGTCCTAGACTTACAGCGGTATTCCAAGAAACTAAGCCAGGATACAAAGGTCAAGACAAAAGCAGTTCTTGGTGGTGAATTCAAATATACTTCTCTTAGAATGGTTCTCTCTCCTGATACCAGATAAGGTCAGCATGAAATGCAAGAATGAATAAACCAGATAAGACATCTGGTCAATGTGCCTGTTTCTGAGAGAAGTATAGGAAGAGATATGGGAAAATCTGTCCCTCAGGTCAGAGTCTATCCGGATCATTATTAATTAAAGTTTGGAAAGCATCTGGAAATAAATTTTTCAGGTTATAGACACTTCTAGGCAAATCTAAATTTGCTTTATGTTAATGACTGAAAAATTACTCTGAAGCAAAACAAAGCAAACATGGTAACTACATTGTTAGCTATAGTTCTCTATACAAACTTGTCTATAACTCAGTTGCTCTGGTTAAACTAAATAAGCCTATAAGCTTGGCTCTGCAAGCTTCATAAAGTAGAGTCCAAGGCAGATAACACATACACAGAAGAAGTAAGAGGGCATGGAGCAAAACATGGTCATTCTGAGTGAATAGTTAACTCTGAGTATGACCTGATGATGCTGGTTTCCACTTGCCCATTCTAGCTCTATTCTACCTCCATCAGGTAACTGTACTGCCAGCAGCTTTTGGACAGCTCAGTCCTGCTGTTAGTCAAATGGTGTTATCCCAACGTGAAAGCTGCATGCAATTCAGACCAGACACTGACTACCTATTTCTTTAATTCTTTTCATCATTGTGTACTTGCCACATAGAAGTCAACAGCCAAAACAAGATATCCACAGCAATAACTTGTTTCTAAAAGGGAAACAGAGTAGAATGACAATTCCTAAAAGGAAATAAGCAGCCACCTTAATAATAAGACGCTTGCAGGCAGCCCAGAGACTGTTTAAAAATGCTGTAATAAAAGCAAAGAGCAACTTGTGCTACTATCAAAGAAATTTAAGAATATGAAGGACATGCCAGCATGATCAAAGAACAAAAGAAAGATGGGATCATCCTGCAGGAAAAAGCTTATTATTCAAAAAGTGAAAGGTAATAACCAAACATGGAAAGCACTTGTGGCAGGTAAATTACCAGATAAAACAGTGATAATTCTTTTGGAAGGGCTCAAGGATTCCTCCTGGAGCTATGGACCAGTAAATCTGATGTCTCCCTGAGTAAATTGGTAGATAATTCAATAAAGAATAAAATCAGCAGACATAAGTGTATATGGGACAATGACAAAGAATCAATAGGAGGAAGAGTACCACCTCACAAATCTATTGGAGTTATCTGAAGGAGTTAACAAGCAGTGGAAAGAGTGAAAAAGGTGTACTTAAGGCTTTCAAATGACTTTTGACAGGGTCCAATACCAAAAAAAAAAAAAAAAAAAAAAAAAAAAAATCCCTGAAAAGATTAATGAAATGATCCTATAATAGACATTGTTTTCGCAAAAACAGTTGGCTTTCAGACTGAAAAAAGGGATCAGTGCTAAGACCTGTGTTGCTCAACATACAAATGAAAAGGGGTGCATAGTGAGATGAGAAAGTTTGTATCTGAAAATGTGCACTACAGATATATTTTTCTCTCTCTTTCTTTAGGAAATGAGCATTCATTCATTTGTTTTATTAAAAACAAAAATGGTTGAAAAATAGTGCTTTTTCACTTCTTCAGAGTTATTTACTGCAGCCCATCTCTAAAACCAAAAACGTGGCTAAATGAAATAGCAGCTGTAGAGCATCAGGAGTTCCATCCACAGGACATTCTATGATGCCAGTGGAAAGCAGTTAGATGTCATGAACAAAATTTATTTATTTTAAAAAATAGAGGGGGCAGCAGATGTAATAATGACTTGTTTCATTCTTTGTTCTGAAATCTCTCCCTTGTGCTCCCAGTGATGCTACAGCTAGTGTTTGGGAGCTGCGAAAATCTGTTCTTTGGCCAGAAGGTGTCACTTCCCTACCACTGTTTGCCACCTTCCGTTTAAAGATGAGCTGCTTTCTTCTGATAAACATAGCAGTGTTTTGAGCCCAGTGACTCATGAGGAAACTGTCTCTGCAAAAGCCGATGCCGGATTATTCCTGAACGAAAGGACTACGGACATGTGCACGTGATGCACAGTCATGCCTCCAACCAGTAACGATGAACCAACATTCACAGGCAAAGTGACAGGCAACTTATTAGAAAAAACACATCACTTCTGGCAGTTCCTGGATGAACTGTGGTATGATTTCTAGTACAATAAATTTCACTGGAGCATGACGCTGTTTCCCTAGGACTTTGGTGAGTGGGTTTTTGAGCTCATAATGAGCATCAAATGCTCCCATTTGCTTCACTCTTAATATGCTTCAGCCTCTGTGTTTCCAAATCCCCCTTCTTGATGTTTCCTGTTTAAATTACACAGGAAATAACATATTGGAGCTACATGAGGAAACAAGGGGGTTGTCACCTTGGAGGGTAAAGGTAGAAATGGATAAAACATGTACAGCTTTTCAGTACCTACAGACCAATCATACCCTATTCCCTCCCTCAACGCAGGGTATGCAAAGGACCATCTAATACTCCAAACAAATGAGCCAGATCCTGGACTATGTTTACTGGTTAAAACAGAACTTGTCTAATTCTTAAATGCTTCAGCAGTGAAATATTTAGTGATGCATTTCCAGTGTAGCAAAGCTAAGCATCTCTCAGATGGCCTTCAGCAGCTTCTGCAGCTTGTACAACCTCTTTGGGGCAACAACCATAGAACAAACAGGAAACTGAAAATTATTGTAGGATTATTTAATGATTATTAGTATTTTAAGGAGCTCATCATTCTGGTGCTTTTAAAAGACATTATTACTTTCTGATATGAGAATTATGTAACATCCCCAAATTTTTGTTCCCATTCTGGGTACTTTATTTTCTTTCTACAAGCATCCGGAGACTGCTAACGATGTTACATCTATAAATGTACATCATATTGGATAGGACTCCTTCCTTCCATACAAAGAATTAAGTTACTCAAGTTCCTGAATCATTTTATGTTGTAAATTGCAAGAGATATTGTTGCTGTTTACAGATAACAGATCATAGGGAAGTGTGTGACTAAAGAGAGCAATGTAACTGAAAAGCAGTATGTTAGGGAAGTACGACAGCAACAGTGGGTTCACAGATCAGAATTTTTCTCTCCTAACTTTAGGCATTTAGCCTTCTAGCTTAGACATATATTTATCTTAGGTTCCCCCTGCATTTCATGAAGAGACAGAGAGATATTTTCAGTGGCAATTCAGATTTAAGATGGTCTAAGTTACCCTCTGTCTATAGGGGAGCCTAAACTAAACGATTTCTCTAAATTAGGCATCGTGATAAGGTGTTGCAAGTTAGCACAGGGATAAATCTGGATCACCTTTTCTTCACTGACTCTTTTGAACAAGGCAGGCCTGAAACATCCACTTATATCAGTCACAACAGGCGCAGATCTATTTTCACCTGGCAAATTGCCAGTGCCACAGATTTTTTACCTTTAAAGAACACAGGTATTCAGCAGGAAACTATGAGTGCTAGATCTGTACAAAATCACCTTCTGCATAGCCTTAAACCCCTCTCAGCATCAGATCTGATTAGGACCAATGTGAGCAGTGTTTATTCTAACATTATAATTCATCGTCGCTAACCATGCTACTTCATGTCACGTTATGCTAACATTAAAGGCATAATCTTCCAGAATGATGTTAAGAAAATATTAGGCAAGAATAATAGTTCAATAAAAGCAGAAATATGCAACATGTACTGTTTTAACTAACAGTGTATGCAGAAAAACTACTGCTTAGTGGATTTTCATTCTCTACGATAAACAACAACAAAATGGCTTCCATATTTCAGTTTAGGAAAAAAAAATAAAGTTCTCTGGGTATGTTTATCACTTTTATGATGTGATAATGAAAATGGGGGGAAAAAAATATAACAAAAGCATTGCATTCACCATGTTGTATATTAACATCAGATTCTCATTATCATTCCAGAGAGCATTAGGTAACAACTGGAACTTAGTTTAGGTTCTCTATTACTAAAGGTACAATAGGCCAAATTGGAAAAATTTTGCCCACACAGCATCCCAGAGGGGAGACTGCAGAATGAAAAAGCCATACAATCCCAAGAAACCCTTAACAAGTCCTCTTTCTCAAGAAAAACAGCAGCTGCAAAGGGCTACCACAGTCTGCCCACCTCACTGCTGTGAGCAAGCTCACTGAAAAAACAGACGGACTTACTGTACGCACAGTGCGTGGCATCAGGGCACAATTTGCTGAGAACTAGTGTAGCATCATTATACCAATGTATGCCATGCAAACTGTACAGATTTTTGAGTGTTTTGGCTAAGAATGAGTTATTATTTGAGAGAATTCCTGATTACTTTAACCTTATTCATGCTTTTCTCTATTTGTGCTTTTCTCTCTGATTAGTCTCTTTAGTTCTCAAACGCACTATGCTACCTTCTGAAGTTAGCTTTGTGTGTTTTTTCTTAGTCCCTCAAGAGAAACACAATTCCTCTCCTTTCTGAAGAAATTTAACACCACAATTAAGTTTCTGAAGGAAACAGAGACACAATGTGATCTTTTTTCTGAGCATACCTTTCAAATCATTTTGGGCAAACTGATTTGTCCAAGCTAAAGGTCAAAACACACCATTCTCTGGCAAAAAATCCAAAATCTCAGATTTTTTTTCTCTTTCCTCCCTTTATGTGCTCTCTTTTAGCATTCTAAATGGACAAAACAGGTAAAGGGTAATAGAATAAAGTACTATTGCTCTCATTTAACTTAAAGAAATTGCTCCCTTATGATTAATATTGCTGGACAGTGAAAAATTAAAAAAGTAAATTAAAATGCATATGGAATATATGTTTTAAATAAGAAATACCTATTATCAGAATGTGAACATCATAGGATCATCCTTCATTCTCAGGTACAGAATGTATTTATATTTATATTTTGATTCCAATAAAAACTAGTTTACTGCTCTGAAGTCTTATTTCGCCAAATATGTTATTTTACAGAGTGCACTTGGTTACCTTGTGTTGGTCTCCCAAATATAATCAGATATTACTAGCTTTTTATCATATGCCTACACTGGGATTTTATTTTTCACTGGTGATTAGTCCAGGCAGATGTTAATGAGGAATATAGTGTTCACAGAATGTGACCTTGCAAAGCTGTTTTATCCCCAGCAGCTCACACAAAACAGTCCTTTCTAGTTTGCAGCGAATCATTAATTTTAGCTGACAGACCTGAAGGCAGCATAGATATTAACGTGCAGCCTGCAAGCCACCTCTCTCTGCTGACTTAACCAATGAAATCACTCTAATTTTACTGTCTTCTCCAATTTGCCAGCAGTTCTGAAAAACTTATCCAAGTCCCCAGAGATATCTTTTCAAAATGACCTGCATCTTACAGCAGTACACTTGTAAGGGGCTCCCTAGCTGTCCAGCTTAATATGTAGGAACAGTAATTAATATTTTATATGTTGCATAAGCAATTAAAGGGGAAATATCAAACTAGTAATAATTTATTGACGAGAAGCTGAAGTTACTCATGAGCTTGAGGCTTTTTTTGGTACCATTATTTCTTCATGAGGGACCAGAAATTGGACAATGACTAAAGGACTTTCACCATCCTACCATAGTACACATCACTCTCATTTATTATCCTGATGTCTTGTGTTCTCCTTTTAAGTGTCCCACCAGGTATTGTATTATTTGTTAAAAAGCTTCTATAAATTACAACATTAATATGCATGAGACTCACTGGATAGCACTGACAGCTGCAAAGAGCAGCATTGATTAAGCTGCATGATTGATAGCTTTCCGAATCCAAACAGAAATGAATTTGGAATGGACAAACTGAAATAGAAAAATGAAATATCAGGGAAAGGACATTATTTTCTGACTGCAGACTGAGAAACATTCATTTCATAAAAAGGGTTCAGATAGGAACTTTCTAAGCTTTAGGAGTCAAACGATCTGCCTCTTCTTCAGTCTTCTACTTTCATTTTGCTATTGTCTTTTTCAGTCCCTCGAAACAGGAATTTTACCTATACATTATTTCAGTACAGGTGGGGCAGCAAGAACTGTCTTCTAACAGGTCAGGAAGCAGAATTAGGCTGTGGATGGTATCATTTTCCAAACCAAGAGGTTACTCTTTCCTAACTTCCTTCTGCCAAAATTGGACAGAATAGCTTAACATTTTAAATAGATGCCTGAGCTCATATCACTGATTATACTTGCATTTATTAATTTTGAAAATAATGGCAGCAAGTTTTAAAATACCACTGTCTTCAATACTTCCTAGTAGTTTAGTATGTCCAGTGAGGTACAAGTGGTTCCTTCCTCAGCACAAAGGATTTGTTTTTTAAGGCACATAATTCCTTTCCAGGATTGAATAGGAAACCACTCTATTTCTCTCAGAGCTGTGATTCTGCTGGGGAACATCAATACCAGAAAAGAGACATTGCAACATTCAGTGCTGCAGTTGCTTAGCCTTTCTGTAGATCTGAGCCTCTAGACAGGTTTACACCTCTGAATGCATATTTGTAACAAAGCCACCAGAAGAAGTGTCACTTAGAAATACCAGTGTACATCAGAGATACACTGAGACATGATTAAAATGCTAATTAAGCAACTTTAAGAAGCCTAATTCTACTCATTAGCATGTGATGTCTCAGTGCCTAACCACTGTGGTTAGAGAGAAGGCTGTTAACAGTGTAGGGAGTAGGAAAAGTAGACTTCAGGTTTGGATGATGAAATACACAGCATGCTGCTTCTCTATACAGGGAAATAGAAAGACACCACAAACAAATCCAAGGAGCCTCCAGTATATTCTAGTCCTTTAATGAGCGATGAATGAAGTTTTACCTTTACCTTGATAGAAAGGGCAAACTTACTTTTAAACTTTAAATCTTGTCAGTAATACACAGCTTCATTTCTTAGGGAGCTCTGAACATGGAGACATACTCTACCATTCTCAGCGTGAATCCCTGTCTTGGAAGTGCTGAAAATCTGCAGTATATGCTTCTGCCAATCTTCTAGGGCCAAGGTTGCAATACATGGCACCTATGGCAACATAGGGTGCCATCCTTTTGGAAAGAAGTTTGTCCTGAGAAGAGTTAACTAGGGCCTATTTGCAAATAACAAGAACATGGGAAGAGAGCCTAAAGCTCTGGGGTCACAGAGTGCCTGCAGTTAGGCAGGGCACAGGCTGATGCTCTGTCACTGATAATCTAGCAACTTGCTGCCGCAAATGAGATGGTGACACCTCCCTGTTTCTGTGGCTACCCTTCCTATCTCATCGGTGCTTCTGTGAGCTCTCAGCGAGCCTGTTCAGAGAGTTCATCCAGTGAAAAATAATCACTTTCTTTCATAGAATTAGTTTTCTAAAAGTTTATCTCTGCAAACTGACTGAGTCAGGCAGTTGACAAAAAATAGAGGAATGAGGGTGCAGGCCACACTGGGGGTTGGCCCTGCTTTTGGCAATAGCTAGCTGGTAGGTCAGCCTAGCTACGCTGTTAAATCAGTCCTCAGGCCCAACAGTCATCCATCAGCTCTTGTTTTCATTAGTGAGGTTAATACACCAACAAAATAAAGAGAGAGGAAGACAAGAAAGAAAAGAAAGGATAGACCATATCATACAGTCAAGTCTGGAATCTGTTAAGCCCTACTAAATGGCCAAAAATAAAATGAAGTCTCATCTGTGTCCTTGATTTCTTAAATAAACAGACTTCTCAGAAGCAACAGCCTGTTAGAGAGTAGTTTGACAGACAGGTGGAAATCATAATCTCTTAAACTATTGCAGCAAAAATTGCCAGAACTAGTGAATCAAAGATTTTTATAGCATGCATATAAATAAGTTTTTATATACACCCTTATTTTTAAAATAGTGATGTTTGTTTTGCTTCAAGCATCCACACATCAGATTACACAAGTCTATTGGGATGTCATATCTTTCCTCTCTGGCTTGGATCTACTCACATCCAGAGTGCAAATTATGGATTGTATAGGATCAGATATCTAGTTAAAAATGAGTAAAAAACAAAACAAGAGTTAACACTGTTAGCCTCCACTGTTAGCCTCCTAAGGTATATTTAATACCTGAACTGGGAGAATCCCCAATCAAATACCAGTTTTAAGAAGGCATGATACATTAAAATTTACTTGATGGCTTTGCAGTATTTTGTGAATGTCATTTCACATCTCTACAACTCAGCTGAAATTGAAAACATTAGGCAAAGAACTTTGTAGAATGATAAAACTGAAAAAAGATTCATACCTAGTTTATTATCTAATAATCTTGGAAATAATCCAATTAGGTATGTAGAAAGCAACGAGATTTCTCTGTATATCCAGAAATCAGCATCTATATTTGGATTTGTAGAAGTTCAAATTTTTGCTAGATACATATATAAGTTAAAATGCATCCTATTAACTTTAAAATTCTTGGAAGAAAGAATCACCATCAGCAAGCTGTATTTGCCAGATGAGACTTTCCCTTATGGAAATTTTTCATCATAAGAAACAGTAATTTTTACTGCAGTAATTCCGAAGGGCAGTTTCATTTCAGAGATGTTACTTGTCAGCATCCTTGCTTCACAGGCAAGTGACCTGGCAGAGAGAGGAGCACGTGTTGCTAAAGGGATTTTTCAGTTAAAAGACCTCAAATTAACTGTACTGTCAGCTCTCACATCAACAAGGAGAGTTTGCCCACTTCACGGGTCAATAGACTAAAACAATTCTGTAACCCTTAGAAGCAAATCCTCCTAGATATGCCTGATTATAGACTATGATTTTAATGCGAGTCCTCATGTTTTCTTATTTACACAAAATAAAGCCAGAAGAAACTAAAATGATGCCAAAATAAAATCACTGGAGTTCCGATCCACTATCTCTTGCAACATAAAAACTAGGGTCATCCAGCGAAACCAGAGAATAGCAAGTTTAAGGAAAGGAAGGTATCAGTTATAGGTGAGCTTTCAAACTAGCTGACACAACATGCTAGTTGTATACAGGGTATACGGCTAGTTGTTTACAGCATACAGGGTTTGTAACAGCTGAACAAGTTTGTTCAGGAAAAATGCATCAAGATACTACATTTGAATCAGAGAGACCTTTAGTCAGGAAACACTGGAGGAGTATCCTAGCTAAGTACTTGGCCATCTACATGCTGTTTCATCTCTGCTTCCCATGGCATTTCTTATCAAATTAGGAGGACCTTTGGTCAGATATCAAAGCAAGGAAAAAAACTATACATGTTGTATCTTCTCCGGTTATTTGTCTGTCTGCTTCTCTCAAATAATGACGATCTTTTGAGAAAAAAAATACCTTTTGATATCCAGTGTTTACAGGCTCCTTAGGGCCTAAAATCATTTTTGAATGACTCATATGAGTTTACTGAATAGTGATTTACTTTGACCATTTTCTCTTGGTAAACTAAAATATGCTAAACTAAGGCATGCATGGAGTAAAAGTACCAATAACTATACCAGCAGCAATAAAGAGGAGGGTCTAATACATCATTATCTTGGTCATTTGTAGAAATGGCAGGCTGAATAGGCTGAAGAGCAGATCCTGTCTATGCTATTTGTTTTCTCTCTCAGAGTTTCTCTCTTCTCTAGGGAGGTCTGACTTCCCTATAAAGTGTCAGAGCTCTTTCTTTATGTTTGGCTGGCGAGTCATTAGGAGACCGTATAGTTCTGGCACTGACTGAAAGTTAGTAGAGTACGCATATAATAGAGGAAAAAAGTAAGAATGAAGGATTACGTTTATATTCTCTTTTTTTTCCAAAATTTTTATTTTATATATCTATGTATTTGTTATTCACAAAGGTTAGCATAAGGTGCTGTATGGGAGCGCTGATGCTTTGATGTTCTTTTGTTCTTTGTTTCTTTCCAGGAACTAGAAACAAGGATTAATTTTCTCATCTCTCTCCTTACAGTCTGAAACTAGCACCATAAATTGTTTAGACATTTATATTCTTTATCTCTTTTATTACTACTGGGACACTCAAGTTCAAAGGCAGAAACAGCTACCTCAAATCAAAGATGAATTTAAAAGCTGATGGGTTATAAAAACTGACTCTCATTTTTCATCTGTTTTCTGAAAAGAAGTTATAATCTGTACTAAGAACATGTCTGGTAGTTCTGCCAAACTAAATTCTTTAGCTGATTTGAGCTAAATGCAGAGAAGTCTCCTTAGTAAATTTTTTAATAGGACTCTACTGTTATATACTGTTTTGTTAGGAAGTGTCACAAGATGATGTAAGAGACTTCAGAGGAAGATTACAGATGCTTGAATGTCCTTGAAAAGACACTAGAATTACAAGATTACCATGAACAAATGAAATGAGAAAGCTACTTCAGAAAGAAGCTTAGCTAAATCACAAGCAAATACATTGTTTCATAACAAGCAAAGAATTCCCATTCTAAAGTTTCTCCACTATAGGAAACAGCTGAATAGTCTAGGTATGAACCATGCATCTATTTATTCAGTTACAAAATTGCATCATGTAATGTAATTTGTATAGAAAGGGGTTGTCTGACAGGAGACATGACACAATTACTTTGGAATTAATTACATTAATAGCCTATGATAAAAAGAACATAATGTATACTGGATAGGTTAATGCTCAAATGCAAACAGGCTGATGTTTTCTCTAAAAGCCACAGTACTGAAATACACTGTAAAGATGGAAGGTTTTCTCTGGAATGATAGCGTAACTACAAATACCTGTGAAATTTAAAAGGATTTGGGTGATCTTTAGAAACGAAGTACTAGAAATGTTATAATACGAAGTGTGAAGGCATGCACATAGGGACTAAACAAAAAGATGTGGGATCACAGTGACTGGAAATAAGAGGAGGAGAAAAAAAAAAAAACAACACACAAACCTTCTACTCACAAAGATATAGCTACAAATTCATATAGTTTCTGAATGGTATTTCTCATCGTCTCATAATCATGCAGCGAGTTACCAAAGACAGTAAGTTGATTTAAAACAAGTGAAGAAAAGGCTAAATTACACCATAGAAATATTGCATATCATAACAAGCAATCAGTAGTGGTAGCAAACTCCATACAAGAAGCATTTATTGTGAAGTAACCTAGAAAAAAAATGATCTAGTGCAATAAACTCTTACAAGCACACTGATCTGTTACTTTAATTCCCCTTTTACTGGCTCAATAATTTCTTCATTTAAACACAAAATACAAACTGATATACATATATATTTAAAATTATCTCTATACTCTCTCTGTATTAGTGGAACTAGCATTTATAAATCCACTCAGTCACCTTGCTAATGATGAGGCTGTCTTTTAAACCGCTTCAACAAGACATCAGTAGATTGCATAATTCTGAATGTAAGTTTGCATAAGATTTCAAGTCAATTATTAGTAAACAGAGAATAAATTTTAAAACTTTTGCATGTACTGCTATCAGAAATTTCACATGCACCCACAGACAAGTCAACAGCAGATCTCTAGTTCAGCCAGCAAAACCATGCTGATTTACTTCCTAGAAGACATAGTCCAATGTATGCAAAATGCAAAACTTCTTTGCCTCTGTACAGAAGTGCAAAAAAAATGCATATGGGACACTTTACAAAATTCCTGGTGGAAATATTGGTCAGTTGTGGAACAGTCTCCTAAGAAAGTAGAAGATACTCTGTTATTTAGAACTATTAAAAGTAACTTGTTCCTCTAGTCAAGAGGAATTTCAAGATGGGCAGTTCCTTTCCTGATCTTCCCACTAGCTATTCTCCATATCACTTCCTTTTCAAATACATCAGTGACCTAAACAGTCTGATTTCATTCATTAAATACTGTGATATAACTTAAATGCCTATTCCTAGCGATGTCTCAGAAGTACAATATCCTGAAAACACATAGTATACAGATATGCAAAGAGAAAACGTAAGGAGTGGGAGATTGCCTTAGTCTGCCAACGTAGTTCCTTCTATATAGGAGAATAAAACAGGAACTTGTGAGAGATCACAAATCTTTTCGCAAGGACATCATCATATTTTCAGTGTCTACATTCAATCATGGAGAGAGCTGTCACCAAACTGGGGAGCCCATTGGACAGTAGACACAGGTAACGCCAGTCGATGTCCTGTCAGGAGGTCCCTGCACTGCCTTTCACCCCTCAAAACTGTCACCGCCTTCGACGAGGTCAGCAAAAAGAAGGCTGATCTGCTATTCCCCAACAGCCTCCAGATGGAAAGCACCTACTGTGTTTAACATACCATGTTCCAAAACATCTGCTCCTGTGTATAATCAGCACATGTCTGCTTGCAATTATGTCTCAAGCAATACTCAAAATCCTTAAAAGAAAGCCCGTATTGGAACTTTATCTATCTAGTAAGGCAAGGTTGCAAGACATAAATAACTGGGGGTTTACTTTCTAGTAAATGTTTACTCTTGTGGTAGCACTAGCTTTGTGCCAGCTGAATGTGTTGCATACAATTGTGACACTCTGTTAGAGGCTATGTTCTCTGTTTTAACGAACAACTTCTCCACATTTAAGTTAGGGTAGAATTTAGCTATTGTATCAAGTTTTATATTTGAGCCTCAGGCATAATTTGGTCTTTAGATGATTATTTAAACAGTTGATTTATAAAAGCAACATATAAGGATTTATTAGATTTTATTTTTAATGGTAGAGGTTTACTTTGTACATTTAAGAAGAGCTACAGAAGCTCTGAATTGCATGATGAAAGTAGATGAATAAGTGATGGCAAATAGAGGCACCATAGCTCTAAAACTGTAGTTAGTCAATATAGAGTTTCTCTTTGTTTCACTCATTTTAAAAATTTAAAGCTAAGGATTTACTGTGCACTAACATTACTGCCTTCACTAGTCTAATGTAATATTAAATATGTATGTATCATTTCTTATTTAGATTTAGAGAGACTCGGTAATAAAATCTTCAGTTTAGGCAGTCCTTTCAGCTCAGGGAAATCACACATTAGCTCTTTACAGGATAAATTTCAATATTCCTTAAATGGAAATACTTCTAGAATGAACTCTGTTTTTATAAGAACTCTATTAAATAGTTTAGTTTAAGAATTAGGTAAAACTATTCTATCATCTGAAATTGCCAACAAATTGATAAAGAGAATGTAAACACTCCATGTGTAATTTATTCAGAGCATTGACAAATACTGTAAATATTGCAGAAAGGATCACAGTCAGATTAATGAGTTCTGGTAGGTCTGGAACATGATTTAATAGTTAACCTAACCTTAAAATATCTAAATCTTCAGTAACCACAAGTGTTTAGGAGCATGGATTAAACTGTCATCTGAAAAACAGTGAATCATGTCTCTGTCATATGCTGGTGAATGTAATTAGGTGTTGTACACCTCAAGGGGAGATGCCACCTGATACAGCACAGGTTTCTGCAACTGATGCCTTTCTATTCAAGTACTGTTTCAGCTGGGCTACATTTGTCTTGCAAGCATCGCTAAGAGCACATCCTAAGTAACACTGATATTCATGTGTGCTTTTGTTATCATAAATAAATACACGTATTCATTAAATTAAGAAAATGGGATGGCCTTCGGCAAGATCAGGCTGTTTGGAACCTCGACACCTAACAGCACGTGTCTCTCCAATAAGTAGTGGACCGTGCGACTGCAAGCCATACTGCCTATATCCTGGAGGGTGTGTACAGCCCAAGGTGAGGCTGACTAACCCAAGGGACACCACACAACAAGGGACAAACTGCTGGCGCAATGGGTCTGTACGACAGACGTGCCTCCAGATGATAGAGAAAGGCTCCTGAGCTAGTGAAGGGCAGCTACCTTTTCCAGTGCCTCCACAGAGCAGAAGACCCAACACTTTCTTCAGTCATACAGTGGCACTTACCTGCTCAGTGACATGTCTCACGTGAAATGCAGAAAGTGTCATGTTCTGAGAATTAGTTCAATGGATATGCAGGAGGAGGAACACAGCACTAGTTCTCCAGCGACTTACTGTAAAAATAGAGATATAAATAGTTGCTATTACTCCTCAGGCCTCTAAAGAATCAAAGTTGAATACCTTATTTTCCAACTTTTGTATTTTATTTTTTACTATGGTGTTTCTGCATTTGTAAATCATGCTTCCTTCACTACTGTTTTCATCCTGTTTCATCCTGTTCCTTTGACAGTTAACCTCCTTTTAAGGACTATAAGTGAGTTGGGTGAGATCTAGTTTCATTTGTTCAAACCCGTTAGCTGTATGAAAATTATATATTCAAGTTTCATCCATTCCCAATTAAAAAAAAAATGGTTTCTTGAGTAAAATTCAATTTAGGCTTTTGGTCAGTGCCTGAGATATAATCTTAATTACTCCTCTCACAATGATACCCTTTCTGTACTATACATTCTAAAACAAAGTGAAGTCTTAGATACCTAAGATAAAAGTATAGTCTAATTTCTTTGATAGAAAAAAGATGTGTTGTTGAGGGAATTACTACCTCAGGCAAATCAAAGAGGAATGATCCTCCTAATCAAAATAAATCCTTTTATAGACACCTGGGGGCAGTAAGTCTTCACTCTCTACAATTCTAATTCATGCTTCCAATTCTCTCAAATTGGGGAAAAAAAAAAAAAAAAAGACTATAAAAGCAAGCTATCTGTAGTCATTTTGTATATAGGATGCACAGTGCCACAGACTCTATATGATTGCTAAATCATGCACACTGGTCTCATTACTTGTAATAATTCTATATTCACTGTATATATGAAACATATGCAAATTTTTATTCACATTAAATTGATTTCAAGTACTAACATTTATTAGGGTACCTGATAGGATTCACAATAAGTTACTTCATGTAACTTTATATGTTACATCATCTATTGTATCTTTCCTGACGAATATGTACTCTCTATTGTGCTTTAATCATCAGCTTTCTTTTTAAGTATGTTTGAAGTATCTTTACAAAATGTAAGATATTATTAATAGTTTTTCTACAAATATCTTCTTTTAGATTTGTTACTTTCAGAAAACAGTAGGTCTAGAAACAACTGTATGGATCTTAAATATGTTACTTAGGAGTATTTAATCCTAGAAACTATTTAATACACTTTATAAATGGAGGATGGCACAGACACTTGGGTACTGGGAAAAAAGAAGAGCTTAATATTAAGACTGAAAAGGTGGAGCAAAACTGTATTTTGGTAGTTTGTATTAGTTAGTATAGCATTAGTCTGATTATGAGTTGGTTGAATTGTGATCATTTCCACAACCTTCTGAGCATATAGACTGAAAGCAAAGGTGGCAGATAAGTTTCTGTGGAAGGTGCACTATACAGGGGATATCCCTTTGGACTGTGACCTGACATCAGCCCCAATTTCTCCATTTCCACACCTTGCTAGATTTTTTTATTTCTTTTTTGAGGTTTAAAATTTTTTTCGTGGGGTGAGGGAATGTTAATAACCAGACTCAGATACTTCAAGGAAAGATGTGAGACACTTCGCAACTCTGAAATATCATATCCATTTTTTTTTCTTGAGACTACATTTTATATTCCTTCCAAAATTTTTACACGTTTAATTCCAACCCTTCTGACATTTTGAGCAAAACTAGATGGTCTCTGATTAAAACTTTGTTAAGAAGATATAATTAATAATTTGAAGAGAAACAAATATTTCAAAACATTGCCATTAAAAGACAATCACTTATGAAAAAGACATTTAATATTACTCTCCAATATGGATTTCAAGCCATTCTTAGTTGAAAGCATTATACAAAATGGCAAAAAAAAAAAAAAAAAAAAAATCTTTTGAGAATTGAAGAAACAGAGAAAGAGAGAGAAAGAATGTTAGAGTCACTTCATCCTTGGAGATGGTTAAAATTCAAGTGAATCAAGCCCTGAACAATATGGTCAGACTTCAAGGTTAGCCAGTTGTGAGTAGGGGTTGGACTATATGACTATGAAGGGCCCCTTCCAGTCTCATTTTTCCTATCATTCTATTCTAAAGATCACAGATTCAGAAGAACCTGCAAACTTTCAGTATCCAAAGTTTGCTCTAGTCCAAGTTTTACAAAAAGACATTTACAAAAAGACAATGTTTGAAACAGTGCTGAAAATACTGCCAAGTCTTGAAGTAATCCCTCAGAGATTTCAACAGCAGAGTTACAAAGGTACTCCCTGTGCAAGACTCCAGGCTGGGCACTGACTGCCTGCGGAGCAGCTCTGCAGCAGCAGCTGGGAGGCCCCAGGAGACAGCGACTGAGGACAGCAACCAGCCAGGGCCCTGGCAGCCATGAAGGCTGACAGTCTCCTGGGCTCTGCGAGCACAGGAAGCCAGGAGAGGGAAGGAAGTGATCCCTCACCTACACTCAGCCCCTCAGAGACCATGTCTGGAGAACTGAGTTTTGGTACAAGGCATGGACAATACTACAGTGAGTCCAGCAAAAGGCCAACATGGTTTGGGAGCTGGAGCACATGACACATAAGAAGAGGCTGAGAGACTTTTAAGGCTTTGTTCAGCCTTAAAAGATGGAGGGGATGATCAAGGAGGACCTATTGCAACTACCGAACGGAAGCGTGTTGAAAAGACACAGACAGACTCTTCTCTGAGTTGCACAGTGGACGGAGAGGGGCAACAGGCACAATCTAGAGCCCAAGAAATTCTGAAGAGATACCAAGATTATTATTTTAAACCATTAGGATGATTGAATATTGGAAGAGAGATCCAGTGACTTTGTGGAATTTACAGCTTAGAGATAAATAATCAAAACTTAAATGGACAAGGCCCTGAGCACTCTAATCTAACTATATCTGCTTCGAGTAGGAAAGTAGACCAGATGGCCTCCAGAGACATCCTTTTTAACCTTCATGATCCTATGATTCTACCCTGTGGCTGTAGAATAAAAAGTGAATTATTTTGTGTCAGCGAGAGCCATTAATCCATTTACAGTTTTGCTATGCCAAGGCTACACTAAGTAATTATTATGAGCTTGATTGCAATGGTCTTACTCCTATTAAATAGTCAATGAAACTACATGAACAGAAGACTGCTACACTAATTGTGTAGTTTTTTTTTTTTTTTTTTTTTTTTTTTTTAATTCATATGATTTTTCAGTGAACATTACTTATACCATCATCTGGGACTTGTAAATGGTATTTCTTTGTATTGTTATTTTAACAAGAACTTCTATCACAGTCACAGCAACCTTTTCCTATTATTTGTTTCAGTTTGTTGATAGCTACAAAATCTTGTACAGTTTGCTGGACTATATTTCAACTTTTTCACCTTCAGTAGTGCAGTGCATCTCTTTAGGAAGGGTACCTAGGTCAAATGGATCCCATAAAGGAGTGGAGAAAACACATCTTTGGGGGGAAGCAACAAAACAGGAGCAGAGGAGCACAAGAATTAGCAGAGAACTATTAACCTGAAGTCCATGAGACCCCACAAGCAGCGAGTAGGATGCAGACACACTTCAGAGGAAACAGCTTCCCAGAAACAGAAAATGGTGTAGAACTTGGAAAAAGACAGAAAATCACTAAATTGTTTGAAACCTTGCCTGAAAGCAAGAATTTACCCTGCCAAGGACACACTAGGCAGAAAGTAAGTTAGTTATTTTTTGATTTGTTTTCATTTACTCACTTTGAGTTTTCTTTATGTGTTCTCTATAATGAAAGCTAAGGAATTTAATTTATGATCTAATAAAAACTGGCTTTAAGTTTATAAGCCCTTTCATTTTCTTTGGGGAGGTTATTAGAAGAACATAGAGAGGCAAATTCACCTCAAAATTCTGCGCACTGTGAGAGTTTGCACACAATGTGCAAACATATTTAGGCTAGATTTTTCAGACCTCAAACACCTAAAAATTTCTAGAACACACAACCAAGCATCTCTAAAGCCAGTCACATAAGGATCTAAAGGCATTTTGTGGGAAATTTCAGATTTTTAAAAAGCAAAAATGCCCCTTTTTTTCAATTCTCAAAGTAGAAATTCAAAACATAGAAAAAGGACTTTCCAAATGTTTTTTTTTCAAATGTTTCCAAAACATTTGAAATTGTTGATTGTCACCTCTGCAATAATTTGTCATAGCTGCCCTAGACGAAGTAATAAATATGATACTGAACTGAGATTCAGCAGATCTAGATTGTCTATTAATTCCTAGGAATTTATTCTGTGACACGATCATGGGCAATTCACATTATTCCTTGCTTCTCCATCTATAAAATGGAAATAAGTATTTCCCAGTCACTCAGATAGATTAGGAGGAAAAAAATCCATTAGTTCTTCTTCAAAGAAAAGCAGGTTTTTTTACTATGCAATTTAGAAGGTGCAAAATAATTAAGACCTGAAGCTATACATCAAAAAACAAAATATTGACCAGTTGCCTCATTCAGAGAGTACAACCACCGTTTGTAGTAACTCATGTTAGGATTGTTTTTTCTTAAAAAGAAAGACCTGCCAAATATATAATTAAATATTTCTCAATACATACAAACACAATGGGGAAAAGTTACAGACAAAAATGTGTAAACAAAAAGGAGTATAAAAATCTTTCATCTATTAGAAGAAAACATAGGGTATACTTGCATGCGATAAGAAAGATGCCATCAAGTAGCTGACTCTCTTGACTCCCACACTGGATTTCTCCAGCACACAAACACCAACTGTATAGAAGAATTCTAATAGAAGTTCACAGATCTAAAGGGCAATAAAATTTGGAACGAGTATGTTTTCTGTGTGTCTCAAACCACAAGGAGGAAGCAAGACCAACTTTTCCAGATGGCGTGTGTGTTCCTTCACACTCCTAACCAGACTGAAATCATAGAGGAGTCCTGGGTAGCAATACCTCCTCTTACTCATGACCAAAGCATCTTCTAAGCAAGATCTTTATCTTAATGAGTCACTTTAATTATTGGGAGAAAGTACAGAATGAAGGTCCCATTTATGTCATTACCTTATATATATATATATATATATATATATATATATATATATAGCTTTGGGGAAAATTTTGTTCTTTAATGATGCATTAATGCTAGCCTTCATAAACACAGTACTTATAGAGGGTTGATGCATAAAAATCTTTAAATAGCAAGTAATTAATGCTCACTCTACTTGCATATTCTACAGGATATGTCTTTTCCTCATTATAAGCATACTGTGATAGAAAATTTGAGAAGAAAATATTGTTTGTTTTCCTGGTTCTATCAATTCTGTGAATATTATATTCAATATTTCACAGCTTTTTAATGCAAAACATTCACACTGAACATATGCTATTGCAAATAAACAAATTAAATTCTACAAAAAGTTTACTTATGTACATATTCAGACAAACAGGCTTTTTATTAAGTGTTTGACATCTGTTAGGCTTGACACTACCAGAAAAGTGTTTACAAATTTCCTGAGCAAGTACAGTTATCATAAATAATGCTAAAATTTAGGAAACTTCACCATATACTTTTTTATCATATACTTGCTCAGAGTAAATTCTTTTGATACTGTCTTCCATAATAACCCACACATTATGTATTTGCTGTTTTAGGAAGAGAATAGGTTTAACAATTGGTGAGGCTAGCTGAGGCAACAGGTAAGCAGATATGTGTTCTAAAGCCAAGGTTCACACTGACAAATCATTCCAGTTTACTGCTGTTGAATACATATTCAGTCATAACATTAACAGAACATAAACCTCAGCTTACCTTTCTATTCCCATAAACGCACTACTCTAGAATTTTTCTGAAAGGAGTTCTATATCCTAAATCTAGATCTTTTTAGACAAAAAAAAAAAAAAAAAAAAAAAAAAAAAAGTTGTTTTCAATCTTTCTTATGCTTCACTGAGATGGACAAACCAAATCTAGCAAAAGGAGCAAGTTAATCAGCTTCCCCCTGCTGGCTTTTAACATATACTAATAGAATGGATCAAAGGAAAACAAAATGTTCCCACTAGTATATTCGCACCAAATAACTGTTTCAAAGTTGATGTTTCATAAAAATATACATCATTACTACTAACTTCAAGGATGATTTCTGCTGACCTTTTCCCATAGAACAACACTATCCTTACATGAGCCTCTCCTGTTCTCTGAGTGGTTCAGAAGAACTTCTGTTTTTAAATGAGTCCCTGGTATACAATGAAGATCCTCTATAAATACTACCAAAAGGCAAGGCTCTACCGGCAAAATATAATATTCAGCCCATGGATTTGACTTGTCAACATAAATATCTTACTTCCAAAGAGTCATTGTCTCTCCCTTTTGTTACTAGCTTTAAAGCCGATTGGAAAAAACTTGAACATTTCATTTTCAAGGTCTTCAGTTTAGCAAGAGGAAAAAAAAAAAAAAACCCTCAAATTTAAAATATCACCTTTGAAAAGCCTCTGTCTTATGTATTCCAATCCTCCTTCGAGTACTTTTAACACACAAGATACACATTTCTGCCCTAACTATACAACTTACTAATATCTGGTTCTGCCATACCAATGTCATTTTTACATACAACGTAGAATGACAGCTACTACAGACTGCCAAACAGCCACATGGATTCCATGTCTGAGAGTAAAAATTTTGTTCGAACTCAACATATTGATGGCATTTTTCCTTTGATTTCAAGAAAAAGAAGCAGTATTAACTCTTAACATTTTGGACACAAAGGATGGATTTTGGAATAGCTTTCTTCTTCCCTTTCCCAATCCTCAATAGAGAACAGTCTTAAATTTCTACTGCTCCTGATGATAGATAGGACGTTTATTTTGATCTGTTTCTTCCTAGAAGATTCTTATGTTTTTGAATGTCAGTAAGATTTTGAGAGAAAAGCACTCTGTAAATCTTGCAATTTGACACTTACCAGTAGCATATACATCTACACATCGCAGGTCCCCCCACTGCAGAAAAGCAGAATTCCTTCTTCAATAGAGGGAATTCCCCCCTCTAACCCAAAGATTTCAAACTGATCTCATTATCAGCTTTCCACAAAAGCCATTTTCCTGTGTGCTGATGCTGTCCTAAATTTCTAGGCAGAAACAATAGTCTCATATTGCTTTCTGAGAGTAATGTCATTTCTGGAGATTTTATCTGTTGCCTCTCTACTGAAAATGCAGGTTTAGCCAAAAGCAACTTCTCAGTACATCTTGTCCCTTCACAATACCTTGACTCAGCAGATTGATGTAAATGACCTTGATATTTTGAGTAGTATCTATTTTCTATTCTGATCTTCAGCAGTAATATCTGATTGCTTATCTATAATTATGGCCTGTAGGAATAGAACATGAGATTGGTTTCTGTTAGGGATAGCTGCATGCTTTTATTCTTGCTCTGTACATGCACAGGTGTGTTGCTACTGCTGTGTTTTATGTAATCTTTAATTTGGTCATATATAAATTAAAAAAAATGTTTAATTAATGCTTGCTATTCAATAAGCATAATAGATTTTTTTATTTGTTTAATAACACTGCAGTCTGGGATCAGTTCTCTCAACTCAATTCAGTCCCAACTGACCATCTTAGGAGCTATTGCTTATCTTTGCAAAATTGAACGTAAATGTCAGTCCACCACATGTATTTCTCTGCCAGTTCAGTGACACTTCAAATGAATAAAAAGCATCATCACATACTGAAAATTATACTTGTTTTGGCAAGGGGAAAACACAGTTTCATACTCTAATCTGTGTTCTGTGCAGTTATTGGACTTTTACACTTTTATTTCTAAGAAAACTCCACTTCCTCCCCTCTATTGGCAGTATAATTGAACAGAAAGCGTTTAATCTACCTTCTCAAGTAAGGTTGCACATTGGACCAGATTCTCACTGTCTGTACTGTTGCCCTGAAATTCTTCCAAGACTGAAATAAGAAAGATACTTTGTACAAATGCAGGGCCACATCTTAGGTCAGAAGCAGTTTATTATGAAACAGACAATACTCTGTCTCAAGAAGCTGGATTAGAAAGTCTTGAGGTGATTCTCGTACTGTTCCTCATCGTGACAGAAAAAGTTCAGTAACATCAGGAAAGCAAGAATAGAATTTTTTTTCCCCCCTTCCTCCTGACTTTGAGGGTTGTTTTTTGCTTTTCACTAACCTTCCTTGGCATAACAGTAACAACAGAACTTCAAGCTTTGAGGCAGATCTTCCTGTATATTTTTCTAAAGCACAAAAAAAACCACCTAATGTACAGTGGCAAGACCTTGAATTGCTGTTGGCTGAAAATGGATGCTCTAGACCTTTCCAAATAATAGGAGCAGCTCAAAAGGACCAAAAAAAGTTTACAGTCAGAAGTCAGCTTCTTCTGAGCAGATGCTACAGAGAAAATTCCAAGTGAGGTAGAAACGCCCAAAGAATGTTCTCCTTCTGCCATTGTGGACTTTCAGGGTGTGTTGTTTTGCTCTTATTTCCTTCAGGCCTTTTCTCACTTAAATAATCTTTTGTTAGCTTCCTAAGCCACAGAAGACCCTATATATTGTCCCATCTTTCCATCACTGAAGGTCTATGTCTCCTTCTGGCACTTCTCAGCAGTCTCCCAGCCTTTGCTGTACTCAACTATTCCTAAACTTCGTTTTCTCCCTCTTAAACCTCTCTTCTACTGTCCTCCAGAAAGTCCTCAAGCTTAAGCATCCTTAATGATTCTAAAGGAAGGCATAGCTTCCCATTTGTTTGTAGGCTTTCCATCTACAACATGGTCAGGCCAAGGCAAACAGCCTCTGGGGGGCTCCACTTCTCAGATTCTTTCCTCCAGGATGTAGATAAAGAAATGGAATGGATGATGCCTGCTCACAACTGTAGAAATAGGTTTTATTAGAGCCAAAACTAGGATAATGATGTTTCAAAACTCTAATAAGGAGGCAGAATATAATAACTCTCAGAAGTGCTTCCCAGTGACTGCACAGTCACTCTCAGAGATGGTGTTATGCTCCAGTGGGTTATGCAACCCAACCGGCAAACTCAAATGGCAAACAAAAGGTCCTGATACTCTAACCTCCTTTGGTAGAAGCAGAGGAGTTACATTTCAGTAACATATCACTAGTCTGTCTTTAATGATACTGTTTTTCATGGACAGAGCTGACCTATTTTTGATTTTTTTTGGGGGGGGGGAAGGTGTGTGGGGGTGGAGGTGAGGCATGGGGAAAACCTTCCCAAGGGCATATCACTTAAGTAAAATCTTTTACAGTTCTCTATTTTACCTTAGTTTGCTCTTCTTTTGTTACAGTACTGAGATACAACAATCTATTAAATCCAGCAATGTACAGAAACCCTGATCATTCAGTTCTAGCCTGTATTTAAGTAGGTTTATTTGATTAAAGCCCAAACATTTTTTCCTTCCAGTCCATTTAATGTAACATGTACAACCAGATTCAGAATCATTTCATTAACTGCTTGAAAAATCCTCTTACCACCACACAAAGGTAATTTTACCCTGTTTCTCATAGCTTCTCTGGCATCTTCTGGAACAGTCTACTGCAGTGTTCAGAGAGATAATATCATTAAAATTGGGTCTTGGCTGACAGGCTCATCAACTGTTACTGACCCAGACCAGAAAGAATTATCAAAATTTTGAATTAAACATAAAAAAAAAAAAAAAAAAAAAAATCACAGCTTTCACAAGCCCCTGATACACGGGCCCTTTTAGAAGGCACCAAACATTTCAGTAGTAAGCACAGGTCCAGTCTAACGTGAGGGCCTCATGAGAACTTCAGTTTCTATCAGACTTTTGGGAAATATATCCTAGCATTCTTCCACAAACATCACATTACCTTAAACACAAATATACGAGGAAAGAGGCTTACTTACCACACCACAGAGATACCAGAGTACATGAATGATGTCAATTTATGTCTGAATATTGAGCCAGAATAATAAATCAATGCTGAGGTCTTTCTTGTTTTTGAAGTGGCATATCGCTGCCAGAATAAGATTCACATCACATTAAAACTGTTGATAACATAGATGAAATCATTTAAAACATTATTGAAATTCCTGGTGTAATCATTTATTTGTATTATCTGTTCACCCAAAGGAATAGCACCCCCCCCCCCCCGTAACTGATTTAAAGCTTTCATGCTTTCTACATCAAAAAAGGTTCCTATTCCCTGAAAAAAGGCAGGCCAGGCAAAATAAACAGATGACACTAAACTTAAGCACTTAAGCATTCCTAAGAGGAAAAACAGTTCAAGAGAGAGCTGACAGTTAGAAAGCAGAAACCTGTCATTCAGAAGTGTCAGGTCAGATATGAAAGAGCTTAGGAGCTGGGGAATAGGTTATTCGCACATGAATAAATGTAAGCAACTGCTATTTTTTTCATGGTATTTTATCAACATTTCAGTTCTATCTAAGATGAACAGGATAGTTGTTAATTTGGAAAAGAACAGATAAGTAGGGTGTCAAAGCTTAACAAATTAAAATTAGAAATTAAATTTTATTCAGATCCATGGTTTCCTGATGCATTTTCCCCTTTCAAGCACACATTATAGATAGATTAGATTCAAATACAGTCTTCGAGCTAAGAAGGTTAGATTCAGTTGCAAACTTATTCTGAAGAAATCTGTTGTTGTGTGAATTCAGAATGTTACTCAGAGCCATTTCTCTTGGGAAAAACACTACCTCTTTGCACTGCTTTTGTGATACTGTTTCTGCACTGCTATAGAACCAGAAAAGATTTTCTCAGAACCGCAGGATAAGCAAAGAGTATCAAATCAACCTGGTATATTTGCTGATCAAACAGAAGGCCTGCTATCTGGCAAGAGAATGAGTGATTTCTCCTCCTGCTAGAAAGGCCTGCCAGCACCTTGTTAGCTGGTGCAAAGTGATCACTGTGACACCCTAGATAAACTCACTGTCAAGTACCTTATGGCATGAGATGGCAGAGAATGCACCAGGATACACTAGAGCAGCTCTTCACTGCCTAATGAAGAGGAACAAGATATCCGAGTTGGCTTTCTGGAATATTTCAGTATCATCAGGGCAGTGATCAGTGTCTGCTCCAATATATAATTCTCTTTTTGTTTGTTTTGAGATGAGCATTTTTATCCATGGATATTATGTTTCTGAGTAGGCATGAAATTAAAACTATATTAGCTTCCTATACTAGTAGGCCAAAAATAAAACACCCCAACCCATCCCCCACAAAAACATGCTACCAGCTGATCCAGGCTATTGGAGGGTGACCACGTAAATAAGGGCATTGGAATGAGAAGATAATATTAGAGCAAGCCATCTGTATTGTAAAGATTGTTTAGAAAAGTAAAAACAAAACTAGTGCGGTTAATTGTAGGTACACAAGATTTAATACTGCTGTTTGAGTATCTGAACCATAAAGCCATCAAAAATACATGGTTGAAAACCACTCAGATATTTCATAAGGAAAAAAAAATCCTTGGAAAGATAAGCAGTGTTTCTCATATCCATGATTTATAAGCTATACTTTATAATCTGTGAAGGCCTGCATGACTGAAAAACAAGGTATTTGCTTACAGTTTTTCCCCAAATGAGAATTACATAAAACACAACTTTGAAAAAAATGTATTTCACTTTTGATTTTTAGTACAATTACTGTCAGGGCAAAATTTAATTAAATAAATTTACAACCTTCCACCCCAGAATTTTACTATATAGCTTCTTATTCCTAACCAAAAAAAGAAAAAAGAAAAAAGAAAAAAAAGGCTCTTCATCCAATGGCACTGTGAAGAGACATATAAATCTCAAAACATCATTAAGGTAAATCGTAACAGCTAAAACCAGAAACAGAACTAAAGACAAGGAATGGGTTAAAGTTTTCTGGTTGAAATATCATGTTTTTCAAATACAGTGTTCCCATCTCACTGAAAACTTATTGTAAAAGAAAGCATGAAAGGAAAAAGAAAGTCATTTCAATGAGGTTGGAATTTCCTGGTTTGATATTCAAATTTCTGTTTCAGTTTTAATTCCAACCTTCCAAAAAAGAAGAAGAAGAAAAAAAAAAAAAAAGCATTCTATATAATATCAAAAAGTAAACATGAAAACAAATTAGCATTTAACTTCCTTAGATACGTTTTAACACAAGATAACTTTTTAAAAAATCTGTTTTACGAGAAATTTCAAGAATTAAATAACAGATTTTCTACAAAACTAAAAGCTCAATATTATGCCAGAACAACAACATTTCTGGCATCTAATATTCAGTTTTTTCAGGCAGAGATTGAATTTATTTCCACCTATTACCTGGAAAAAAAAGTGTTTAGTTTTTAGTCTCCTATCTTTCAGGGTCCTGCTACCACATTACAATGAGTAAGTTATTATCCTAATTTGGAAGAGTTATTTCATCAAGCAGGAAACCCTAGTATAAGCACTATAATAAAATTATGTCAGACAACTCTTTCTAAAAGTTTGGTTTGCACGTTGGCTCAGAGTATTGGTCCCATTAGCACTGATTACAGGAGAGCTCAGTACAGTATTCGTAATCACCTTTGAGTAGTTGTTTCTTGTACAATCAGAATAGACAAGCTCACCAGACATTAGGAAAAAGCACACAGTACTTTGTACAGGGTGAGCGAGAGGGCTTAGCAAAGGTTCCAAGCACATGCTAGTGCACTATTAGTTGCTGCTTCACTTTTTTAAAAAAATTTGAAAGCTAATCTGGCAGGGACCCAGGTTCCAGAGTACTAACTTTTCTACAGACATCATTAGGACCCTGAATGTAAGAACATGCCCATGCATATTCAGAAAAAGTCAGAGAGACTCGGTTTTACAAAGGTTCCTGCAAAAATACTGCTGATGTTCAGATACAGGGCCTCCTAGAGCCTCTTTCATTTTATTAGCAGTTCTGTTCTCTCAACATTTTGAAGGCTGAGAATAGAATAAAAGGGAGACACTTCATCATCATTTTAATACTACTTCTCTAGTTCTTCTAGGCAATTAGAAAAAAATAAAAAATGATGAAGTATACAACAAAAATCATTAAGGAGACCTCTTATACTGAAACGCCCTGCTAATTACATCATGTCAACTGCAACTTTCAGTCTGGATTCCTGCCAGCAGCAGTTTCTGATGGGCCCAAAATAATATTGTGTTGAACTGTTTTTCAAGTTAATTTTTTCCAAATTTACAGCCACAAAAACATCTTCAGTCATATTTTGAAAGTCAAAAAAAAAATCCACTAACAATTCAGATTATCACTTCAAATAAGCATGCAGCAACTGTTTTAAGTAACAGTACCAATGTGAATTAAGCTAGAATCACTCTGGCATGCAGATAAGGCCCAATTCCACCTCTCCACCCTCTCCTTTAGTTCTCATCAGGCAGGAATATTGTAATAAGTACACATGGCTACTTAGTCCACTAAGTTACTACTCTGGTTTCCAAACAAAATGATTTCTATGAGTATGGGTGCCCATGACCCTGTCATAACTTTTGAACACACTGATAAAGGTCAATCAGAGCTGATAGAAAAACACGAACTCCCAAACAGTCTGTGAAAACCAGTCTTCCCGTGCTCCAGCTGTGGGAAAACCGCTCAGCTCAGCACCCATTTAATAGAAAAGAATCCAGTCCTGAAAAAAGCTTTCAGGAGAGCTCACACCTTCAAGCTATTAACCTTTGACACATAAGAACCAGGGTTCACTTCACACCGGTATTTATGGTATAAATTTATTTCTTTTTCCTTCTGTAGACAACAGAAAGAAGCTTTATCTACTTACTTGCTTTCTTCTTAGAAAAATGATAGTTAAAAGAATAAGAGATTAATGAAGTCTGCTTCAGACATACTCTAAATCAGCAATTCTTTACATATTTACTCTACCATCAAAGTCTTCCCACATTGCTGTATCCATCAAGTTCTCAAGTATTTGACCCCATGGTTGAAAGGTTCAAAATTCTCTATAATTTTTCATTCACTGCCTGGATTTCCCATCCCCCCCCCCCCCCCCCCAAAAAAAGATACCTTTTCCATAACCCTTGATACTAGAGCTTTTTCTCAGACATTAGGCATTTTTTATCTTATCTTAAACATCAGACCAGTCAGCCATTGGCAGTGCTGCTCAATACATCCATGCATTTACCAGTACTCATCAAGCCTATTTAAATTTATCACAGACAGGTGTTTGCACCTTAGAGTGATTTGGGGTGCTTTTTTTTTTCCCTTTCAGATTAGATAATTTCTCTTGCAGTCACTGAAGGCTTGAAAAAAAGTGAGTATGTGTATTTAAACCTCTGTCCTAAGAAAAAAAGAAAAATTGTCCTATGCATAAAGGTGGAAGTTCATGCAAAAGCTGCTGTTCGGTTAGCAGATTCTTGTATTTTAGGATTTTCTCAGCTGCTCCATTTAATCTCTTATTTCATACTGTTACCTTAACCGTTTAACTCACTGTAACCTTAACTTCAATGGCAGATATGAAAAAACACATTTTTAAGAATTGTTTCTATAATCCTTTCCTCTATGATGGGGATTTTCACTTTCTATCAGAGTAGGTCTTCCTTCTTACATACCAGGATTTTGGTGCTTTTCAAAATGTGAGAGTTGAAAAAATCAGATTGTTTCTACCCAATACATCCTTCCACGGATCAAATTCAGTATTGTAAGCCTCTCAGTTCTGTTTGCCCTTTTGATTTTATTTACGTTCATATTTTCATAATGGAGTAATCATATCTATGTTAAACTTGCAAGCTTAACTAGATTTCTGAATAAATTACAGGAATACCAGCCCAAAGTTCAGCAAACTCACTTTACAAAGCTACTTTCATTCAAAGTAAGAGTCAAGATCTTTCACCCCCCCCTTTTTCTTTCTTTTTTTTCTTTCTTTTTTTTTTTTTTTTTTTTTTAAGAGGACTATTAAAAGGAGGGTGATCTATTGAAATATCTCAAAGAAACACACAGAAGTAACCTTTACACAAAAACCAGAAGTCCTCACTAATTAGGACAAAAATCATTTCCAGTCTACCTTCAGTAAAGGGCAGATCTTGGTTAAGCATATCTTTGTTCTGTAAAAGAAAAGGAAGTGGGGTAATTAAGGACTTGATATCTTCTACTTAACTCTTCAGTCATGTCTGTTACTCTCCAGAGGTTCCTAAATTGTCAGCTCATTAGTCAGCCTCTAACCTCTCCCACCTCGGGCTTCACGGCTGAGGAGTAGTGACTATAACACTTAGCTTTGTCTCCCAATGAATTAGGCTACTACTATTACTATTAGGGAGTTACAGACGAACAGTCAGTTACATATATATGCACGCAGAGGGAAACTCATTCATATGCACTTCACCAACAAAACACCCTGGATTACTACAAAGGATCATGCAAGCAATAAATGTTGCAAAATTGCACCAAGTTTGAGAGAACAGCATGCTATTAAAGGAGAGTGTATAAGTGATAGCAAGTTGGAATCACTGCTGCATATAACAACTGATTTTTAATCAATTGACCAGGTTATCCAAAGATATGAAAAGTTAGGTTATAAAACTTAAGAGAAGGGGGAAAAGTCCTGAAATCAAACTCTTCTCTCCTCTTAAGCTGCTACGATACATACAGGTCAATAGGAGAGAAAAAAAAAAAAAAAAAAAAAAAAAAAAAAAGTACTATGCCCCTCTGTTCCATATCCTCCATTCACTGTGATAAAATATTGGTCATCTTTCAAAGGAAAAAAAAAAAAAAAAAAAAAAAAAAGAAAAAAAAAAAGAGCCCTTAAAGCTTCACTGACTATTTGAAAATTTCTAGTGTTTTATACATAGCCTAACTTTAAAATTCAGAATCTGACAAGGGAAAAATATTAACAATAGTCATTCTCAAATATATCTGTGATGTTATGACAAATAACTATCTTCAGAGATCTGGGTGATTAAACCGTATTTGTTTTTTACTGCTAAGCTGTACTAAGACAGCTATAAATATAGCCATTACTCTTTCACACAGGCTGCTGCTGGATTTTTCAGTGACGGCAAGCAAAGATAGCCTGCGTAATCATAAACAGGAGAGGAAATTGATCCATAAGATGTTTTAACAGTAAAGATAGGAACAGTACAATGAAGAACATTTAAAAACTCTTTCCTACCAATAATTCAACATATTGTTGCAGACAGCAATATCAGCAACCTGAGGAGCCTCAAGGAATAGAAAGGCTATCATGTGGCTAAACGCCCTTGTTTATGCCAGGAGATACAAGAAATACAGAGGGTAATATCAGATGATCATGACCACTTTTATTTACTTTATGTATGAGCCCTAACAACCTGAGACTGGTTTCAAATTAATCTCAAATAGGCACTTGAAGTGGTGTTCTCTACACTCAGCAGTACCAATGCATAAACTCAGGAATTAAACTATTTTATCAAGGTTAATATTGGTACTGTTATTCATAAATAACAGCACAGAATTTACATTGTTCAGTTAGGTACTTAAATCATGTTGATACAAAACATGATTTACCTGTGCTCGAAATAAAAGCCATCTGATGAACGTAAGTAAAACGCAAATCAAATCTAAATCAAATGCAAAACATGCTGAAATCATCAGCAAATGGCTCATTCTCCTCTCACTTTATCTTTTTGGCAAGATTCTGGTTCTGCTACACATAAAATAATTTAAAGTCCAATTTAGGAGGAAAAAAGAAAAAGCGAGTTGCAACCTGAGCAACCTGTTCTCATCGACCCTACTTTGAGCAGGGAGGTTGGACTAGGTGATATTCAGAGGTCCCATTCAACTTCAGCTATTCTATGATGCCTACAGCAGCATTACAAATACAAATACATTTGCAGATATATAACTATACATGGACACAATCTTTATTTATTTATTTATTTATTAAGAATATCCATTAATTCTAACAAACATTTGGAAGAGTCTCTAAAGACTCTGAAGATTCTCACTCTCAAAAGTTTCCAGGAATTTCAAACTGACTTTACATCAGCTCCTTTCCAGTAAGTAAATTTGCTAAAAAAAATAGTAGTATTCCATTGGCTTATATTGGAAAAGTATTTAGTCAAAGCTTTTGATTTGGTCTTGTTATGGTAAGACATATTTGTTTGTTCATAGAGAAAGAAATAAGGTGAACACAAACAAAACACAGCATGCTTATAGAGAAAGAAGAAACAATCTTTATTCCCTTTTCTATATAGCTTTATAGTTGTAAGGGCTTGGAAATAAGATTTGTTTTCATACTTTTTCCACTTTGCCCAGCACTGAGGATGAGGCCTTTTAGGACAAAACATGTCTCAAATCACATGAAGAAATAGCACCAGTAGTTTTTTTACTGCTAAAAATAGGATAAGGGTAATTTAGTCAAGGACTGGAGATCATTATTTAGTCTGAGAAAATTAGAACTTGTCTCTGCATCAGCATCAGTTCCCCCATCACCTCTGAAAAATGAATAGTGCCTTTAGCTGGACTCAGCTGATCTTTAGATGAAGGGTAAAATCCACGCTTCATAAAGTCCTTAGTGCCTAAAAGTAGGATTTGGTCCCCAGCTTGGGGAATCCTTAGAGTCTTTGGGGTGTAGTTTTGCTGAATGCTCTCTCCAACAAGGGCAGAATTTGGGTAGCCTCCACCTTGCTCAAACAAAAGGAACTGCAGCAGAAAGTGGGAAGTTCTCAGTTTGTTAGAGAAAGCAACAGCATTTTGTAGTCTGAGATGTAGCAGGGTTGTTCAAACCTTCAGAAGAAACCTACATACGCACACTGTGATCTTACAAAGTCACTATTCAACACATCAGGATTATTTTGTGCTAGACTCACTATATCTGTGTAGTAGGGAAATCAGCTCCTCATTGATTTCTAAGATTAGGAAAGTTAACAGATTTACTTGAAAGGTAGAACTTTCAATAAAAGGTTAGATACAGCCCAGGGCTCTTCCTTATATATCTCAGAAGCTGAAGAAGGAGCACGAGTGATTCTTTTAAACAAATTTAAGTAGTAAATAAAGCTAAGCGTGAGCGTAACATTGCTGATGCTATTTGCAGTAGGATCGACCTGACTTCTAACAAATATACAAACTTAAGTGATTGCAGCTAATATCATTGGTAGGACATTAAACTTACTAAGTACCTTTAACACACCAGTCTAACTTGCATAAAGACCACACCTCACACAAACTGAAATAACAGACTGTAACTGTGTATCTAATTTGCACATGGATTTACTATGATTGCGTGAGGATAGGGGCTAACTGCTTATGGGATTCACATAGCCAATTACAATTATTTCATATGCAACTGTCCAATCTGATTGTATAATTGAAATAATTATATGAATAAATTAAACACGATTGCTTTTGCATTTTGCTCCTAACTCCTCTCAAGATGAAATCCTTTGTTACATATTGTTCAGCAGAAAGGGGGGGGGGAAAAAAGCATTATAATGAAGTATAACAATTTTTATTCTTTACATTCTGAGTATTCTACTTCAGGATGCTTAAATGGTTTTGCAAATGCATCTGGCTGTATATTCACTGAACTTGAAAGGCCACCATAATTGCAGCTGCAGAGAGCTGATGAAATAAAGTTAAGCTTCGAGACATCAGCCATATCTGAACTTACATGTTTTCCCACATTCACCTCTGAGACTCTTTGCATAGAAGTGCTGACATTTTGCCTCTGAACCATACAGTCATACCTGGCAACAGCATGAATAACCCAGAAACTCAGTTTTCTTCAATATTTTGTGAAACGTAAGATTAAAAGTTAGAATCATGAATTCTTGGTAATTATTTAGAAACACTGTAGATTGACAGTGTTATCAGAATGTTATGCTATATTAGTTTATTTCAAAAAGAATCTGAAAAAATAACTCCACATGTGAACTTCAGAAATGGCTTGAGCACACTTATGCTGTGAATACCTAAAGTCCAAGAATCCTTAGTGTGGCTAGCTTGTTGTATCAACTTCTCTGAAGACTGTTTTTATGATTTAAGAAACACTGCTTTGATTTCTTAAAGGCTGTCAGAGCAGTACTCCTCAGCTACATAAATGAGATGGGAAGCACTATAAGCATCTAAGATTCATTTGAATGTAATTGATCAGAAGAGCTACACCAACTGCTGTAACCCAGAAGCAGTGAATACCAAAAATGGAATACCCTAAACAAGGCAAGAATATTATTTTTCAGGTGTGAATGGATACATTTAATGGACAAAAAAACAGAAAGCTAGGGAATGATCCAATCTTTCATTCGTGGTTCGCCTTAGACAAATGGGCTTTTCAGTAAGACAGAAAACTCAAACCAATTCAGTGAATCCGAGAACTATAGGACAGGAGGTTTGAGGAGTTATCACAAAATTTCAGTATTTATCATGAATACATCATAATTCCTCAAGAAAACAGCATTTTTGGTGCCTTTTAATCAGTATATAAAAAATCCTGCCCTATTATCTATGAGGTCCTGATTAAATAAGATGCTTTTGAAGTTCTGCACATATGCGGTGCAGAGTATTTCTAGATTCTTAAAAGGAAAGGACAAGGCTTTATTAGTGATGTAAATACTCATCATTACTTTGCAGTCTGTAGGCTTTCTACAAAGTTTACTCCTATACACACAGTTTTTTGAGTTAATGCTTTCAGAAGAATTTACAGACTATAATGGTAAAATATTTTTGATATCTAAATGTATATACAGCAGTAGCACTATATTTGTAGTGGCATACGTTTGCGTTTTTATGTGGTAAAGAGCTTAAGCCTACATAAGCAAGCTATTGTTGTAATTTCTAACACTGCAATTTAGGCATTTATTCAAGTGAATTACAGCATCAGGTCAGCTAATATATAAAGCCTATTTTACCAGCTACTCCAATACTGATAAAAGTGGAAGCTGCAAGCAAGCTTGATAGGGCTCCAGTCCTACCTTAACATCTCTAAGAGGTTTCACATCTTGGTGTTATATGAACATGGGAGAAGAGAATTCCACATCCTTTGAATCATAGTCCAGATTTTACCTTGTAAGGTAAAATCCAAGATAATCGAATGGCCCTTGAACTTTTTTTTTGTTAAATCATTCCGTAGTAGTTACCTTTCAGTTTTGCAGATATAGAGAGCTCTGATATACTGAAAAACACTCTCTGGACTCAAAACATGCTCTGACAGAGGCCTCTTCTCATTTTCTATCACCATTTGTGAGAGTCACAGGAGAACATAGGGTCCTAGGGTCCCTGAAGAGGGCAGCTCCTCTTCCCCCCTCCATTTCCAGAAGCAGGAAGAATACTCTCTGCTCTGAAAAAACACTTACGAAGGCAGGCCGCTCCCATCGCTGTGCTATGGTGTTCACTTGTCTGCTTATATGCATGAGCAGCTATGCACATGCAAAGCTCCTGCCTAAGGGAAGCTCGCGGGATACACAGAGCAGCACGGAGCTGGTGCTTACTGCCCTATTCAGATGCCTGAGGAGGTAGGGAAGGAAGATCATGCTAGACCTTCCCCAAATGAAGTATTGAGGCTACATAAATTAATTATGCTGTAGTTGCGCGTAAAAGCTTTTCTGCACAGCCAGGAGGATTTTTTTTTTTTTTTGTATTTGTTTTCTTTTTTAAGGGGTAAAGTTGAGATTGTAGTATTTGAATATTACTCTAGCAACTGGATCATTGAATAGGGCCAGCTTAAAAGATGGACACATTTACGTTAGTTTCAAATAAGTACTTTATCTTGTATTCCACAAATCGTGCAAAGACATCATAGATGACGATACAATTTTAGATTTTCTCACTATACATATCTCAGAAATTAATGCCAGTTTTGTTCCTGATTATCAATACAGCTGATTAAAATTGAATTATTTTCCTTTTTATGATGGATAACATACAAGCACATAATGATTCCACAGTCCTATGGTAACTAAACAGTTTGTTCAGCTGAAAAGGGAAAAATATTTATGATGGAAAAAAGCTGATCGCATATTAAATCCCAGCCATATGAACTTAGAGTTCTGCAGTACTCTGAAATGTAATATTGATGTAGACAACTAGTGCTAACTAGCTTCTGAGACACAAATGACATGGATACGGAAACAAAAATGCGTAAGAACTGTTCTTGCCACCGAGAGTACCGGCACATAAAAGATTTTTACCAGACAGGAGTTCTGAAGCTGTCAACTTTTCTTTTTGGAAACAACCAGGCGACAGACCCTCTGTTCTTTGTGGGGCTTTTTTTGACAACAGAAAAAGATTTCGGAGCAGTAATTATTACCGTGATCTAAGTGGTAAGGATCAATATTTGAAGAGTGCTCTCTACTTCAGTTCAAAAAATTTGAGTTTGGCACAGTAGAAGTTATATAACTCCCAAGAATTTTACTTTGCATTTTGATTATACCTTCATACACAAACTTTTAATTAAGTCACAAATAAGCAAACATTTTCAAGATGTCCACCACAATTTTGAGGCCTTAATTTGGGGAAGAAAGTTTTGTTTGTTGGAAAACATCCACCACTGGAGTGGACTGTCTGACTTCAGAAAACATGACAGGAGAATTTAGACAAGCACATAACTATTAGCAAAATGAAAAACAAAACTACAGCTAAGCTTAAAACTGAAGGAATTCTGTACGAAAAGACTAAAGAAAATATTCCAACACGGGAAATACATTGAGGGTCTTGCCAACTCATTCTTTCCACATGTTGTTTCATGAATGCTTTGGACATAAGAAAGTTGGTCTTTTTTTTTGCAGAGATAATTTCCATTTGGATAGAAACTACATACCATCACATACAGTGTGCTGTGGCTTCTTCCTGGAGAATCTGCAAATCGGAGAGAGTTGCTATAAAAAGGATGCTACCAAAGATAGCACTACCTTTTAGGTACAAATAACACAAGTGCAAAAGGATAACACATGGTATGTTAAGAGTAATCGGGTAAGACAAAGGAGGACAGATTTAAAGGATCTACGAGGATATATTCACTATCAAATATGCAATTTCTTACTGCATCTCTACAGAAAGCATGTATCAAGAGAACAGAAGATAAGATTCACTGAGCCAGTTTTACAATATCCAGAAGTAATAAGAAAAATCACAAAGTGATCAGGGAGACTTTTCCCTGTCAGGTACAATATATATAGAAAGAGAATCAGAAGTGTCTTGTCACCCATACAGAGACATATGCAATTATTCAAAAAAATATGTATAAATACATACATACAGAACTAACTGCCAACAATAAAACCAAGAATTGCTTAGCAATTCTCCCTACTGAAGCTGTTTCTGTCTTTTTGCACGAAACAGAATGCCACTAGTAGCTGACACTGTATGAACTGGGTGCAGAGGCTATGGACTATCATCATGACAAATGTATAGCTATTTACTTTATTCATCAGGATCAATTAAATTAAATAATATATCCACTCTCAAAATAAATTGGAAATGAAGATTACACTATCTCATCTAGGCCATCTAAATTACTTTGGTAGCTGTTCTTTTCAAGCTTGCAAACAATCCCCTGAAGAGTGAGAAAGTTATTCCTATATGTAAACTGAATAGTGATTACATTCTTTCCTGGGCTTGTCTTAGAGTTAAAAACAAACAAATAAATCTTTGCACTACTTTTCATATCAGTAAGTGCTTTATAATGATGTCTGGAAATTTAAACTTAGAGTAAAAGTCTTAGAAAAAAAGAGTGGAAACGAGGAAGAAGAGTGAAGAATGAACTGAATCTTTTCCCCCTCTTTTTACTCATCCCATACAATCTTGATTAATATATCTGTTCTTAAGTTGCCATAATTATGAGACTCCTGTGCTTGACGGAAAAGTACCAAATTGAAATGAAAGAAGAGAGTGCAAAATATATTTTAGCATACTTCCTATTTTCATCTGTATTCATGAAATCATAAAAATTAAGACATGGAAGAGACCAATTAAGTCATCCAGTCATTCCCCCCACTGACAGCTCTGAATAATTCCTTATATTTTCAGGTCCTGAAAATGCAGCATTTACATACAGATGACAAAATACATTTTAATGAGCCAGGTTCTTTTTCCTGTGCCATCTGAGCAGAGCTGTGCAGATGAAGGCAGCTCTTTGTCACAGTAGAAGACTTCTAAGGAAATATGTACCTTGTCTAAGACGAGTGCACATTACTGTATCAAGAAGTGTACCGAAACAGCTTATTATTATGCATTTCATCACAGGGCAGGGAAAGGACAGATGGTAATTAAGATCAATCATCACATCTTCTAAGGGCCAGAGTGGTGACTAAGAGGTTAAATACTACCTTAGATATTAGGCAAGATGTTCTTGCATATAGGATAAGGTAACCTTAGATTAACTCTATTCTCTGTCATTCAATTAAAGATCAGTAATGATCCACCATTAGTTCAGTACAAAGTCATTCTTTCACTAGTGAACGTCTCAAACTACCAGTTGGTCAGAATTGCAACCTGAGAATTTTTAGCTATTAATGAATAATTAGATCAAGATGAGTATGTATGCAGAAGACAGCCTTCAGGCTGACCTTTTATCATAATGTGACTCTTTTGGTGTGAAGTTATGTTAATCACACACAAAAAAGGCTTTTTATATCCCATGTCCTCCCCTTCTCTCCCTTACCCTGCCCTGAATTAAAAATTACTTTTCATGGGATTTTAAATAAGATTTTACTTTAAAACTTGCCTTTGTATCCCAATTCGAGAGAGATGACTGGATGACTCTGGCTATTATTTTATGTTTTATTCTCTTAAACTAATCTCATATAGTGACATTCTGATGATAAACAAACTACTATATGCATGCATCATTTCTGAGGAACATTCAGCAAAACTTGTAAAGATCAAACACTATGTAATGCAGGATTCACCAACAAAACTCTAGGTTGCTATTCAGGTAAGAAAAGTCCATGACAATAGTGAAGTTCTAGTAACAGTCATGTGAAAATTCTGAGAGCGCTAAAGAGGAGATTTGACATCAAATTCACTAGAACCTATATTTGATTCTATGTGATAAAAATATCCACAGAGGATTTAGCTACCTGAAAATATTGGTAAGACAAGATGCAAGACTGAAATATGAAAGAGGAACAGCTAAAACAGGTCTGAATCATCTGAAATAATATGCTTTTGAAATGTGGCCAAGAAGCTATTTTGGAAGTTCTCATATTAAAACCAGGACACACTACAGACTGATCAGGGGAGAAGCACAAAAAGTTTTGCATAATTTTTAACATTTGAGCAACAGAGTGACTAAACACTAAATCAAATAGCTGGTAATAAGAAGAAAACAATTGCTGCACCTATTTTTCTTCCTTTACAGAGATGTAACTGTAAGCCTACAATGATTTTTCTATGTTTTGATAAGCTTTTTCAGGATAATAGAATGGATTTTCAAAAAAAAAAAAAAAAAAAAAAAAAAAAAAAAAAAAAAAAAGGCTTAGCCTCAGAATCAGCATAATGTAAGAGGACAATATATTACAAATAAAGATAAGAAATGTCATCATCTATTAGCAATTTCTGCCAAGCAATTACTAACAAAGCAATCTTGGCAAATGTGTACTGTTAGAAATCATAGACTAAGAATCAAGCACTTAAATATACTAAGTGTGCAGCTGATCTATTAGGAATCACTTTCTGTTTTCAGATACACATAGTAATGCTTTCAAATTTATAAGACTGTATTTGTAAAATATGTTTTACTAGCTGTGATTTTATTAGAGAGTTCAAGGTTTGTAAGACTTTGTTAAACACATACAGTTTTCTCCCACTATTCTTTTATGTGGGGAAAAAGAGAGCACCTGATGGAAACTACGAAGCAATGGTACATCATAAATGGGAGCTTTGTTTAAAAAAAAAAAAAAAAAAAAAAATTAACTCCAGAAAATGAGCATATACACCCCCCTTCAAGACTCATCTTCACCCTCTTTGCTTCACAGAGATTCATACACACTGTAATTTGTCACATGAATTACCTTAAATAATAGTTGACTATTTTAGCATATTACAGAAAGTCATGAGAGTGGGCAGGATCAAAGCTTGCTCTCTGGTATAATTTGCTCCTTTCTGCATGCATAAAGGGGCATCAAGAATTTAAAAGCAGTTTTTTACTTCACACCTTTGTCCTAGAAATCAGATTTATCATGTACTATGGAAGAACACAGAAAGGAAAGTAATAGAGCAAGTATCAGACACGCAAAATAAACAGGGATTTGGACAGTCCCACAGGCTGCCTGTGCGCATCTCACAGGATCCCCAAGAAACCACAGACAGTGCTCTGGTGCTGTGTTTATTTTGTATACCAAACTCTTGTAACTCTCATAAAAAGCTGCTTCATTTATTCCAAAACATGGTAACACATACTGTCATTTTTTAAGATATCAATTCAGTGACCTCTTACCCTGTTCCTTCACAGTATGTGAAATGAAATGCTCCTTAGAAGCTCCTTCCAAATTTTCCAGGTTGCTTCTGAAACTGGTTCTCATAACAGAGCAAACCATTGTCACCGTGATGACATCCATTAGCAGCATGGCTTCCCTGCAGAAATTTCTCAGCCTGACCGATCAAGTTTGTGACAGCAAGAGACAGCTTATGTTGAAATCAAATTGAAGCATTGGAACTCACTATTGGAAAAATTCAAACAACCACTGATCTCAATTCCTGTGAGCAAAATGAGTCTCCCTTCTCTAAGTTTGCTATTTTACGACAGTAGAGAACAGAACAGATGGGCAGAAGGGAGGCAAGAGGAAGTGAAAATGAAGAGAGAGGAAAGTAACACTCCTCAAAATCTTTTGATTCAACAGAAACAAGGAGGAAAAAATGGGGTAGGTGTGGCACTTGAGTGTAGTTGGAGAAATTACCACTTCTCCATAGTATTTTTCTGTCTGCTCACTGATTTACAACTTTGTGAGCTGCTCAATTACTATAGGAGCTTTTATTCAAATCAAGACTGAACTGGCAAGATTCACATAGCTTTACTCCAGCCTATCTGAGGCAGATGGAAGAATTAGCTATTTTTGGCAACCATACAGTATTGATGCATCTTATTTTTTTCTTTTTTTTTTAAGTTTATAAACCAGTGATACAGAATGCATCTTTTATTCATGATACACTGAAGACATGAATAAAGCCTAATTTCATTGCTTCAGAGGCTAAAATACTCCCTGTGTGTGCAAAACAGCTGAAAGATACTGCTGTATTTTGACTGTTAAGTAACTGTCTCCTGGGGACTTCACCAACATCATAAACCATGATCTATGCCTCTAGTCTTTCTTTCGACACAAAAAGATGAATTCTGTGTGTCATACTTAGTATAGTATAGAAATAAAAGATAAGCATTTCTGTGATCCATCTAAAAATTCATATCACATAAACCTGAATATAGTATTTTCTTGCATATTTTATCTTGTTTATAACAGGTCCCAGGAGAACTTAGTAAAAAAAATACAAATGAAAACCTAGATTCCCAAAGGATATATACCAATCAAAAATAATTTTATCTATCCAAACTATAACTAATGAACAAATGAATCAGTGAATTACATTCCATATTTCCATTCCCTGCCATCTGTTATTGGCAAGAACTTCGTTTGTTCCCAGCTACAAGGCTCAAAGCAAGCAGAAAACCACCAATTTAAGAGAAAACAGGGAACACTGTATGGAAGAAGTATGGATGTATTTCACAGAAACACATATTTGCACTTCAATGGCCAGCAAAATTTAACGTTTACTAAAAGAGTGTGTGTGGGGGGAGAGGAGTAACTGGTAACAAAAAGATATTTTAAAAATTCCAAGACATGCAAAGTTGGGGGGGGGGGTTGTCATTAAAAAGGGAATGCAGCACTCTGGGCTACATGTGGCTACTGAATAAGTCTTTTCCACTTGCTATCGAAACCCTCAATACCTTTCACTGGGAACCTATTCCAACTCACATAGTAAAAATCAAACAGGAGCAATACTCAGCATTCTCTCTTGCTTTAGCGCTACAGCAAATGGCACTGCTAACTGAGATGATTTTATCTTTAAAGGAAAAGAGATACTCAGCATGTTAAAATGAATTCTACATATACTTCCACTTAGGAGAGAGAGATGAAAAAAAAAAAAAAGAGGTCTTGATTGGAGTTTGGCAATGACAGCAGGATTCTTTGTTGTGAATTTAGGAAGAGGTAGTTCTTTTGTCAGTTTGTTTTATGCATATTCTCCTTTCCACAGAGATATTAAAACTATTTCAGCCCTCGTATCTGCTAAAGCAATAACACAGAACCACCTCCAAAGCGCAAGCTTTCAGACTTCCAAAGTTTCACGAAAGAAGGAGATAGAAAGATGTAATTCACAATTCAAAAGATCTTCAGTCCTCTTTTAAAACCAGTGGCTCTCATTGCCTTAATACTATTGTTGATAAAGGGGCTTTATAAATGTTATTTACTACAGCAGGAACTGTGCTTTTCACCCAAACAGGAAAACTATATGGTCAAATGCAGACAATCTTAAGCTAGTTCCATACACATGCTGAGCTTGTAGGGAACAAGCCACCTCTACACAGACCTATATCAACCTATTTCAGCCCTGATACCTGCTAATCAGAGATCCTATTTTTTAAGAAAGTTATATTCAGTTCTTTCATAATCTGCCTGATGAAATACTGTAAATAGAGTTTAGGCCATTCTCCCTTTCCTCCTCCCCACATCAAATAACAAAAAAAGAAAGACTATATTACAAATAAGTAAATATGAGGGTGACATTGTGATTAATTTCATGAAGACATCTGTAAGAGAAGCCAGTCTCTGAAAGGGGGAAAACGAGAGATTCATCATTTTCTGGTCATCTCAGGAGGGCTCTGCCATCTGCAGAGAGCAGTATGGAGTAAACAGAGTTGCCTGCGAGAGGAGGGCTGGGCAGGCCAATGAGACTGAAGTCATTAGGACAGTAGAGGAGAAGAGGTTCATGAAAGGAGACTCTGTGCAGCTTAAATGCATCTTGTTTAAAAAGTATGGCTACACCTTGGAGCTGAGACACTGCTGAATGACCTTCCACATTAAGGGGACAGAGTCTGTGAGGGGGCACACACGTGCAGCAATTTGCCTAGGGAAGCTGTCAGCACCACTTACATGCTTCCCTTAGCTTTGCGGTGCTGTACCTGTGTGAACTGCAAATGCTAACATCAAAGAAAGGACATGTAAGGGAAGTTGAAATCAACTAATATGCAAACTTACCACTAAAGGGAAGTTAAACAGAAATTTAGAGCAAGAACTACTGTAAGATCATCTTGGGCAACAAATACATTCTAAATAAGTGTCTTTTCTTAAGAAACAAACAAATAAACAAAAATAAAAAAAATAAAAGCCCCATACAAACCAAATGAAAAACAGTTCATTTTTAAGCTCCAGTGCAACCAAAAGAAAACACGCATTACTTCTGAAAGTTCATTACCATTTCTATATACTTAGACTGCAGTTTAATTAGGCTATAGAGAAGGACTGAAAAAAAATCTTTTCAAACTTAAGTATTTAAATACTTGAGTCCCCATAACATAATAAAAATATGTACCTGGTCTAATTGCACAACTAGCAGTCATTAAGCTAACCAGTTAGGCCATTTAAGATCCATCCTTCTTTTACTCTCTTATAGAAGAGTCAGCAACTCAGACAAGATTGCCTGAAGAACAGTTTTATTTCAAATAAAGCACCGAGTTACTGATGGTTTTACTCAGGCTCTTTTAGTTTGAAACCTCAATCAGCATGGGGATTTTAAAGGAAGACATCATACTTGGTCAAGTTAAAACCTTGAAAAAGGGAAGAGACAATATATTTATTGGGTTGCTGCTGATCGTCTGCCTATCAGTTCTCACAAGCTAAGCAAAAGTCAAGGAGTCAGGAAACATGCCCTAAATTGGGGGATGCAGCTAACTGCAGTCACTCAGAAATCAGGAGGCTGCATGAAACCTTCTGGGACAAGGCATTAGTGAAGCTCAGCAGAACAAATTAGTGATAGGACAGTTTAAAATAATAGGAGCTGTTTCAAACAACCAAGCTTAAAAAGCCATTTAAGGTTGCCTGCAGCCTGAAAGCACACCAAGGGACAACTGAAAGAGTCCTGCACGGTTGGCAAGGCACACACAAATTTTAGGCCACTTCCCAGCTCCTCATGCTTATCAGGCTATTAGTTCACAACTGGTTTATAGTCAGGAGATGTTCTGCCAGCACCTCATTGCAACCAGGGGCCCTGCTGCAGGTCGCAGCCTCGTCCCCACAGTCATTTCATGGTGACAGATAGGCGACCTGCCCCACATATCCTTCCTTTTCAGCTGTACCAGAAATCAGACAAGTCAGAGGATGATATTTAACAGTGTAATTCCTCAAGATTTTTGTAGAGGTGTTTGATATTCAGTGTCTCCAGGTTGATGACAGAAATATAAAAAAAGTGGTATTTGAAACAAGAAGCTTACATAAGAACTGAAAAATGTAGCTGAAGCTGATGCAACCTGCCACATCCAACACTGCATCTATGAGCAAGCATATTAATACTGATTAAAATGAGCATTTGTGAACTGCTGCATATTATATAAGCTATTCTCTTTATTAATAAATATTTTATGGATTTTTTAAAAAAATATTTAAATTAGATCTGTTAATCTTTATGCATATTATATTAGCATGTAATAGTAAATGGCAGTCAAGTGCAACATCTGGAATTCAAGCTGGAGACATCTGTACTAACAGGAGTGAATTATTTTGCAACTCCATTTGCCTCATTCTTACTTCATGTCTATCTGTCCTTTTGATCTTCAGGATACATATTAGTCTGTCATAATGAACTACAGAATAAGAAATTGGAGTGTAAGAACCTAGTTCAGCAGTCTGTTTAAAGATTTCTATTCTGCGAGAGGAATCAGTCACTTGAGTCACAGTATAACTTAGACATTTAATATAACACTAGTATTACGATCAATATTGTAGGTGTATTTTCATTATGATTATTAAAAAAAAATGCTTCCATTACTATTGTTTTACCACAGTTTTCTATACTTGGAATCTGAGCTTTAACTAATATCTAATCTGACTGAATATTGTATAAAAGTCTACAGAATATTAATTACCTCCTATCCATTTCATAACAAGTAAAACATTTTAAGATTAACAGCTAAACTTGGCATTCCCTCTTGCATACACTTACATGTTTTTGTACAGCAGTACAAGGTCAGACTGAAAGTCTATCTAACTAAATACTTCTTCTTTGATAGCAGCAAACATTTATGAAAACAGTAAGAAGAACAAACAGAGTTACCTTGCCTACAGTATATTTTCCTATATAAATCAATCTTTAGGTTGTAGATCATCTTCATTAAAGAAGATCAGGCCTTATTTTAGATAAAAAAAAAAAAAAAAAAAAAAAAAAAAAAGCCAAGTTATTAGAAAGCACATGGCACATCACAGTTTTAAAAGCTAAAAAATAAAACCATACAGGAGTAAGGAAGCCAGGGCACAGTCCAGGGATTCAGCTGTGTCATAGTTACTAGCACGTCTAGCTGAGCCCAGGGATGGCACAGAAGTCACCCACTATTCTGGTCTTCAGGGCAGCAGCCATAGAAAGCCTGGTTGATTGGGGCTGCTGCTGACACCAGCAACCTGCAGGCTGTCCTGAAAAAGTGATTACCAACAGCTGCCTGTCTACTTCCCTCTGAAGTCAGCAAATGCCCGGAGCCACAGTCGGCGGCCGTGGAGGGCAGCAGAACAGCAACGGCTCCCGTGCCTACGTGAGAAAACGGGCAACCACACTTGCTGCGGACTGCTCCTGCCGTGATGAGGAGAGAGGTAACTTGTCTCACCGACAGTTGCTGCTCCCAGCCAAACCCTGGGAGCCAAGTGTCCCTGTTCCTTCCTCCTTCCCACTTTCCAGTCCTATTCTGTCCCTAGAATGGCAACAGCAGAGAGAGGAGCAATTCATTTTCACCTCCCTTGCTGAGAAGCCTAAGGAATATTTGCATGTATGATGTTATTTACAGCAGAGAAATTTTACAGTAAAAAGTTTTATGGAAGGAAGATCATCATGGCTGTGTTCTTCTCCACATGAAACCACCCTACCCAGACTAGAAGAGCAAAATAAAGCACTCGGCGGTCTTTGAGCCTATTCACTAAAAGGAAAAGACTGTCTACAGGCCTTACGTGCTTGAGGCATGGCCTACTAACACAACTATATCTGCATGCCTTTAAACACTTGCCCTCCAGTCTTTGCAAGAACTGCTGCTGCCACTCACTTACAGTAAAGCATTTCAAGTCAACAGGCATAAGCCAAAGCAAGATAAGGGGCAAGAGGAACTGCAGAGCTTGGACTACGTACGCTTCGGACTGCTAAGCTAAAATGAAGTTATAGACATAATGACCTAAGAGAGACATAAATGTGTTATGCATTTATGTCTCTCATCATCTCACATCAGTCACAGTACAAATCTCTATCTAGTCCAACGACTAGCCCCCCCCCCAAAAAAACAAACAAAAACAAAAACTAAAAAACAACCTCCCCCTCCTCCCAAGGCTTACCTAACCAAACTTGACCAAACATAACAAACAGCTATTTGAATGGAAAAAAATACAACGAAAAGTAAGCAGGCTAAGTTTTGTACCAAGTTTTAAAATGCCAGGTGAGACAATAATAAACAAATTTGAAAATATCAGATTAAGTAATAAAATTATTAGTGCAGTTTAAGATTAAATGTATATAAAGCAATTCAGCAATAATTGGAGGACTTACAGATGTGGCTCCTCACAGATACGGCAGCTCCTGCTGCTACTCAGACCATTTTTTGGCAGTCATTAAGCAACAAGCATTAAATATCAAACATGCCACATAGCTGGAAGGGACTGCAAATAACTTCCACTTTCTTGAGATGCACTGTTATGAAGTTTTTTAGAAGTGTGGTTTCATGACTATTACTATCTTTACAGTTTTAACAACCTATTGTACCACTGCAATAATTCAGAAAACATTCTGCAAGCGATAGACTGAAAGACATGAGGTAACTCAGCAATGAATTTTCATCTGAATAGATTAGAAAACATTGTCATTAAAGTATGTTTGAATGTTATTAATACCTTGGGAGTCTGGAATTGTATCTCTATAAAATAGTAATGCAATCTTGACATCAGGGGACAATTTCAGTGATGAAAAAGTAAGTTAAATTTAACTCACATTCAAGCTTCAGTCTGCTGAGTCTAGTAGTGGTGCTAAATTTTATATTGATACTGTTCTGATAGGAAGTACCTACTTATGCCATAGTTGATAATTTGTCACTATTCGTGTGAATTGAGTTTGAACTGATGAAATACAGAGGAAGAGATATGTATCACTTATTTTGAATCAAACTATTGGACCAACCAGCATTTGTTGCCAACTATGCAGGAAAGTACACAGATGCACTAAAATAAACCATGTCCAAACTGCAAAGTTGTCCAAATACATTGGCTCATGCCTGCCTAAGCAGATTTAAGCACTTACATTATTTCCAATTTTAAGTGACCCATAGATCCAAACTCTAGGTGGAGTGCAATGAAATCAAGAACACTTTTTTTTTTTTTTTTTTCCTCTGTAGGTTACATTAACATTTACTGCAAAAGTTCTTCACAATCCTACAGGGTTCACTGAAATACCCAAGGAAACAAATTATGAAGATAAGAGAACTCTGCCAAAGTGCACTTTGTTCCCCCTCCCTCGCCTCAATTTAGCCACTGCTTTCATTCCGCAGTGAAAATTTTGTGCAAATATTTTAGACTGTGGATTGACTGCCAAATAGAAAATGAACATTTGCTCTTCCTGATTCTTTATTTGAGCCAATTAGCAGATCACCTAAGCCACATAGTACTTTTCTATTTGAATAAATGAACCAGATTAATATAAGAAGTATATTCCTTTTTATGATAATGTATTACTTGCAAATATTTGCATGTACTTACCACATCTATGAAAAGAATAAAAAACCTCTTCACCTATAATCTACAAAGTCATTCCAGTCTAATTCCTTTCACAACTGTTTATTCACACATTGCCATCGTTTTTTCCTTCTATGGGTTTTATGAATAAAACCTCATTCCCCATATGTCTAAATACAACTAAAGAACACAAGGATTATCACACTGGACAAGACCCAAGATTCACATGATCTGGGATCCCATCTCTCACAGTGGCCAGTAACAGATGCTTTTAAAAAGTGTACTAAGGGAGGAGGGAGCATTAAACAATAGCTCTCCTGCCGTGTCCTCCAAGATTTGAATAATCAGCAATTCACAGATTTTTTCAAGCTAAAGTCACCCAGAGTGACTTGCATGCACATATCCAAAATAGATTTAAACATTAGTGGAGCCTATTTATATTTTTGGGCTCCACAATCCTGTATTTAGGAGTTCCGTGATTTAGAGCCATGTGAAAAACTCTCCCTTATGTTGGTATTATTTTTGTTAATTTGGTTCAAATTTGCTGTCTGATCATTTCATTGTTTTCCCTTAATTCCTGTAGTGCAAGGAAGAAAAGTTTATCCTTTTTTCCATATTGGTTATGATTTCATGAATTTATATAATGAGGTCAATGAATCACTAAAGATCACACAAAGAAGGCGAAGAGGAGATTGGTGGGGAATCAACAGAAGTAATACAATGTTGCAAAGAATCAGCCATGTGAATGGGTAGCCAGTCAGTGATTCATGGTCCACATTCAAAAAGTAAGAAGTAAAATGAATGCACTTAAAAACAACCAAGCAAACAAATATAGTATTCCCTTGCAAAGACATGCTTTGAACATCAGTGATTATCGCGAAGCAATAATCCGAGTATCATTTAAAACTCTGAGGGGGGAGAGAAATTTCATAGCAATCGTCATAGTTCAGGAGAAGCATGGAAACTGAAAACTGCTGTCTACCAGATGGGTGCATTTGTTGACTGATATACTGAATATATACTGAAAACTGATCCAATTCTTGAAAGGAATCGGACAGAAAACTGGTTTAGTATCAGGATATGTACGACTTCAATCCCCACGCAAGTGCTTTCAGAAAACAGCTACTGAAAGGCATTCAGTAGACAGAGAAGAGGTTACCTAGAATACAAAAAGCTCAGCTATATAATGTTATTTCCTGGTTCCCTACTGCTCCAGCTGAAAGCTAGCTTTTGTTCCTATAGTCTCACAATAATGAGACAAGACTATACGTTAAAATGAAGTTCAGAATTTGCACACTGATTTCTGCAACTTAGGGGCTGTGCTACAGAGTTCCAATGAGATAAATGCACTTTTTTTAAGCTCATCATTAAATGAAACTACTGGACACTCAAAGAGTGATTTTAGTGTCACAGAGAATTCTAGAGATTATCTGGTCCAACCTTCTACTGAAAGCAGAGCTTTGCCCTAATCGGGCCCTTGGAAAACAATCTGTGTCTTGAATATTTCCAGTAAGGGAGACTCCACCACTTCTCTGGGCAGCTCATTCCAATGTTTAACTGTTCTCACAGTGGAGAACTTTTTTTCTTACATCAGACCAAATTTCCCCTAAAGCAACTTGTGCCTGGTGCCTCTTGCCTGGTCAAAGCGCATCCTTGTGAAGACAGTAGCTCCATCTTTAACTACCTTTTAGGTATTGAAGACTGCAGTTAGATACCATCACGGTGGCCCTCCACTGGACCCTTTCCAGTTTTTCAATATCTTTCTAGAACAGAGCGGGGATCAAAGCTGGATGCTGTTTTTTTGATGTGGCCTAATAAGTGCTGAGTAGAGTGAATAGCCACGTCCTTTGATCTGGTGAGTCTCTTGCTGATGCAGCCCAGGAAGCTGCTGGTCTTCGTGGCTGTCAGGCCTCCAGCTGGCTCTTGTGCTGCTCTCTGCTCCCCAGGGCATTTCCGCAGAGCTGCTCCTAGCCAGTCTGTGCCCAGCCTGGGCTGCTGCTTGGGAATATTCCATTCCAGTGCAGGGCTTCACATTCATCCATGTAAAACCTTATGAAATTGCTAAAGTTAGACTTCATGCATCTTTCTTCCTTAATATCAAACTAAATTCACCATTTTTAGAGGTGGCTAACTTTAAATAGCCTACTAATTGGTTTGGAAAAATAAAGTTTGAAATAGTAACAGTAGTAAGAGAACTGCTTGCTCCTCAAGAATCACAGAATTTTGTCTTCTTCTGCTCTTTATGACAGGTCAGCCAAGTCACAGTAGATTATGTAAGCGTACACTTTATACGCCTGAAACTGAACACTTCTGAGGTTCAACTTATTGAAACATGGATGTGAGAACAGAAACCATTGCCCTTTTAAAGCCTCCAGCATATGGTAGAGCTCAAGCTTCTTTCACCCATAAACCAAAAGCCAAAAAGGATTTTTCCCCAGACTCCAAGTAAAGTATTAATCCTCTACAGGTTTAATAAAAGAAAGACTTTTTCCTTCAACTATAGGAAGAAGAGAATCATAGATCTTCCCCTACACATACTACAAAGAATGAACTAAAACTGTAGTACAAGTCTTCTTTCTTCACTGTTCTCTCCCTCCCTTGTAGAAGTACTTTTCACATGGGAGATGAAATGAAGCTTATCAGCATCATTGAACAGTTGCATATTTTTTCTGTCTAAGCTTAAAAGGATTGACTGTAGTGAGTGGAGTTATTGACCTTAGCAGTAGCTAAAGATATTACTTATCTTCAGATTTAAAAGGTAAAAAAGAAAATATAGTACTTCCAGATTAGAAAAGTCAACAAACAAGAAAAAAAATCCCAAGCCATTCTCTATGAAATGTCAAATTTATGAAACTCAATATGCCTCCAAGCAACTACATGAACCAGTGAAGAACAAAAAAATTTTTTTTTCTTTAAAAGGTATAAGGCATTTTCTAGAGAGTGTAGAGTATACTCAAGGGGTGGAATTCTTGGCAGTAGAACATCATGGACACCAAAACCGTTTGGAAGAGAACTCTATTAATAAACTACACAAAAACTATTCAAATCTCCTTCTTGCAAATAAAAGTATTTCAGTGCTGAGAAACAAAGTAATCAAAAAAATCCTTGCTCTTACATTCTGCCTTAGAAATCAGCTACCATCAAAGACAAGGTAACAAGCTGAATGAACATTTTTCCTGGCTTTATTAATGGTCTTCCCTGAATTCCCATGATTTTGTCCTGTTGGTACAAAATTGAAACAGACAAACTTTAACCTAAAAAAAAAAAAAAAAAAAAAAAAAAATTCATATACTTCCTACAATTGTATCCAAAAAAGTCAAATCAAATAAAATTCAAATAAAAATCAAATAAAATTTTCTCTTGGCATTAATGTAGTCTTTAGAACCAACTAGAGGCCACATCAAGATGATAATTTTCAATAGGTTTGGTTACTAAACCTGACAATTCAAGAGAGTAGATGTTGGTTATGACTTGGAAACTACACAAACTCTTAATAGCATATACTTACATTTGACTGACTTCAGAAAATATTTGGGATAGCAACATGCCAAAATTATTAACATTACATGCATCTCTCTCACTTTAAGATGCCAGCCCTGCAATTCATATAGAATGCCAGAGCTGAATAACCTTAGAAAGGTTACACAATTTTGTTGAAACAGTACAGCAGCAAAAAAATCCCTCAGTACATTGCTAATTTCAGAACCAGGTCCTATATAGTAACAGCCCACTAAACATATTAAACTATTTCTAGATGAACTCTTTAGTTTGAATTGAAATAACGTATTTTCATAAGTTATCTAGGGGCTTACAGAGTGTATGAACAGAAAGCCAAGCATTTTTCCCCCCTTACTTATGACAGTTTGCTTTATGAATGCACCAATAGGCAAATTAAAGTCATACTGTAAGAGGTTCACATTTTGTTTTCCCTCTCCGACAGATAGGGTTACAAAGGAGGATTATTTTATTTTCAATGTGATATAAGATTAACACAGGCTTCTCCCTTTCAAGAAAAAAAGAATAGCATTGATTTGAAATTGTGCCTAGCACAGATGGTGATCACGCCAGTATAATTGCTTTAGAGTTCCCAAATAAATTGCAGTCTCTGACTATAATGTTTGATCAGAATGAAACTGACATTCAAAACACTGAATTTCATTGATAATTGTGGTGCTAAGAATATTCATTCAAATTCAGCCATTACCTTAAAGATTTTTCCTAAGTGTTTTGGGTCTCCTTTTTAGAAAAGTGAAATATCACAAATATAAAGCAGTATACTATCATAGTAGTAACTCAAACCTAGCAATATCTTCAGCTGAATATTACATTATAGCTCAAAGTCTAGAGAGCAAACTGACACATAAAAGAACTTGTTACTGAGATCTGAAAACTTAATATATAATATTAAATGCTTTACAAGGAAAAACTGCTATGTGCATATAAAGTAGATTCAGATAGTCCTGTACATTTGTTAGAGCTGTTTATTTTACAGCTTTTAACATGGTTGATTCCATTATTCAGTCAAAAGCCAAGAAATTGCAGAATCTTGCCTCAGCTCATCCTGCAAATTTGCCTCGAAGACTACAAAAATGAGGTAACACTAAAAAATTCTTCTTCCCTGCAAATTCCCCCTTTTTACTCTCTCCTCAAACCCCCATATTTCCCCAGGAAGCACACTGCTCTCAGAAAATAAACATTCTGTTTCATTTCTATGAAATGGCAATTTCAAGAGTGATGACTGCTTAGCTACAGAAGCTTCTGCTTAATTCATATCCATTAGCATACATAAATCTCAACCTAAATAAAAGACATGTTTACATTTGCTAGGCTGCTTCTGTGCAATATCTATTTTCATTCTTTCTAGATAAAATAAACAGGATTGGACATAAATAAAAGACGAACAAGTTTTAGAGTCAATAGACGGCATTCAATATTTCATACTTATCCTCATTACAGAAGTGTTAACATGATTATAAGAATTCCTTATCATCTCTTTTTACAATCGCATTGTCTTATTTGCTTTCCTAGTACACAATTAAGTCTTAGGCAAATAATTTCATGGACTTACGCACAGGTCTTTTCTCCTTAAAAGGTAGAGTTAGTTTAGAACCCCCCAAGGTACGTTGGCAGTTAAGATTATTCCTTCTATTGCGCATTAGCTTGCATTGCCAAGTTTTAGTCTCATCTGTCTTTCTGCCCTCCAGGCACCTAGCTTTGTTACGTTCCTCTTGAGTTCCTCATAATCTTCTCTTCTTGAATAGCCCTAAATGATTCTATCTATCTCAGCTACTCATGAGCACTAAACATTATCAAAAGAATCTGTGGAGAGGAGAGGGAGGAAAAGAGATTTCTTGTCTGTTGATATCTTTTATAACACACACACAAACATATATGTATACACACATACACGCTATATAAATATATATATGGACAGGATAAACAATATTTTTATTTTTCTGTCACATTTGTCCTCATGGTATACAAGTACAGCTCACTAGATAAGTATGCAGTGCTGTAATATTTTGGATAATTTTCCTCTAGTTTAGGTGTTAGAACCTTCTGTTCACTCAAGTTTCAGCAATCACGATGAGCAGCACTGCAGCCGCACTGAAGTTTCTAGGCAGGGGATTTGCACCCCTGTCATCAGTACTCACACATTACTGATGATAGTAACACATGGTATTGGAGTTGCACAAGCCGTACATGGAAAAAGTATCTAGTGAAAAGATAATCAACCATTTGTTTACTGTAATGGTTACTGATTTATAAATGTCACCTTAGACATACAGGGTGCAGTCACAAACAGCAAGCATCAAAGAGAAATAATAGGGTGCATGTGGTTGGTGAACAGAGCTTTGCTAGAAGCAACAGCCTCAAGAAGCAGCACACGTGACTATCGCTTTTTAATAGTTTGGTCTTTACAGCACAAGATACATCTATTGGTATTACATTTATGTAACGAGTAACTTGTCACATTCATGTTAACTTCACAAAAGTAATTAATGATTTGCTAAGTAAATGCCTACCCACAAAATCATGGTCATTGTTTGCTCATATATTGGTACAAAAAGCTGGAAGAGTTTATTTTTAGGAAAGTATACATTCAAACAGACAAGAAAGAGGAACAGAAAGTTCTTGGAAACAGGAAGTTCTTATATCTAGGGAGCTACTTGCACATGTAATCACACTCATCCTAAAAGAAAATAAAACCAGGCAAGCATTCGTGTAAGGATCATACTGGAAAACAGAAGAATCACAACAAAATTCATAGCTCTCCAAAACGGTCATAAGCCTTAACTGGCAAAATGTATTAGAAGCCTGTTGAATTATTTAGGTAGCTTGAAATGTTGATACGGAGTCTGTGATGAGTGTCTGTTCAGTCTTTGTGCTTTTGAGGGTAAATCTATGGGTGAAGTAAAATAAAAGGTGTAGTTTTTATATCAAAATCTTTACTATTACTACTTTTATTCCCAATACCTAACTGTCTAGCATGTCCTGAGCTGTATTCTGATGACTCCAGTTTCCTTTTAAAATCTGAACATTTTATAACATCTCACGTTCATCAATTCTTAACAAGTGGCTGAGGGATTAAGGGACAGAACTGAATATTTCTCATTTCAAGTTTTGTTCTGCAGGTGAGACAGGATAGACTTTTAGACCTGACCTTGTAAAACTGTCTTACTAAAAAGCTAAAAATCTGCAGCTTATTATGCCATTAATATATGTAAGAGCTTCTTCTCAAGAGTTTTGATAGTTTAAGGTTTTTTTTCCTCCTATTTACCAAGTTTGCACATATTTAGTACTTAAATTCACATTCCAAAAGGAAAAAAAAAAAAAAAAAAAATAAGAGAAGCAGCAAAAGCAAAAAGAAAAGAAAGAGGAAGTGATAATGGCAGCCTAGTATACATCCAGCAATATAGATTTGTTTCTTCTTGGAAATGAGACACAGACAGATGTCCTCTAGGTGATCATGGAAAAATTTCATAATTTCAGCAGAGGCTCATTCGGACAAGTTAAGGTTAGCTATGCTGTCAATTACATTAGGTTTAGTGAGTCAGAAATGCAGTGGTACTACAAAGCCCCAGAAAAGTTCAAAATATTTTTAAAACATAAATCATGGTTTAGTTAAGTTTTAATTGCAGAAGATAGAGAAGATCTGGAAAGAGAAGCCAGTATGCAATTACCAATTTGTGCAAAAACTAGCTTACACAATTATCAAAATATTTAAAGATTAATTCATTTGTCAAAGCAACTTGTGATTCATTCTAATTCCAAGACATCTCTCTGCAGTAGGGAAGATTCGCAGCTTAAAATTTTGACAAATAAAGTTACAAGAAAGAACAAGATTCCACAATGTTCATTATGCAGGAAAGCAGGTGAGCAGTGGTCCAGAGAGCATGGAAATGGACTAAAAATTGCAGTATTGTGCAATGCAGTAAAAATCGCTGGGTATTGTGTATGCATTTCCACAAAAGCAATGCACAGACTTGGTGGCAAAAATTGTGCTTCAGGATAAAAAACATCAAAATTACAACTGACTGCGTGCTAGAAAGTAACACAGAGAGAAACTGAACAAAACAAAACAAAATCACAATTCAACAACAGTTTAATTCTGGTACCATGCATAAAATGTTTACTGACTTTGAAGACAGTCTACAATAAGAGAAAAATGACAAGAACAATCATTTGCAGTATTAAAAACACAGCAGGATTGCCACATTACCAGATATTGCCACCAATTTTTTCAAGTGTGTAACAGACATGGTAACTTCATCCATAATTCAGACACAAGATTGTGACTGCAAATGCGGAAGAGAGTGCAATATTTCACTTTGAGATTTCAACATTTGAATGATTAGTTTTTCAAATGAAACAGAAACTATTGTTTTCTAAAGAAACTGTACACTGAAATTTTACTGGCTTTATTATAGTCTACCTGGTAAGGCACTCCAGCACTCTGGAATACAAAAGCTATGGAATCTATGATTGAAAACTAACCTACTTTATGATCTGCCTTCATTTTGAGAGGCAAGCTTCATTTCTAGGAGCCAAAAGCCTGGAAGGTGGGATGTAAAAGCTTCCCAGCTATAAGGTTCTTTGGTAGCCCACCAAGATTGTCAAAATTTAGTTTTGACAATTATGTAAGCTCAGGGAAGAGTTTAGAGAATCAAGCAGGCTATTGCTTACTTTAAACAAGATGTCAACACCTTTTCTGAGACAAATTAGCATGTATGCAGACTAAATGGTTTAGCTAAGTTTTTCCCAATCAGTGATACTGGCCTCCTCTGCAGTACCACACTGCAGCCATCTGAAGTGACACTATTAAGATGCACCTTGAAGTGTTGACCTTATCAGGAGGATGCACAAGACCTTTCAAATCACAGGATTACACTTCTTATTACACACAAAACCACTCTAAGTAATTTCTCAGATTTGAGTTTGCTAGCTAGACTTTTTATAGTTCAAAGACAAGATGCACTTGAGCCAAAATTGACTATAAACCATGTAACAGTTTGGGTTTTTCTCCAAAAACTGTACTGAAAGTGTTACTGAAAGTTCAGTGCTATCATAATTGCATTGAGATGTACATAGCCAACTGCTCATTTGAAATAAAATGAAACATTCCAGTTACATGCAGCTCTCACTTACCAGAAATACAAAGTTTCAAGCATAAAACAAGAGACATAGGAAGTGTTCACTAAAGTCAAAGGGAAAAGATAAAGAGAAAAAAAAACACCAGCAAAAGTAGGAAAGATATTTGCTCTTGTGTAATATGCTATTAGGGTAAATGTCTCCCTAAAAAAAACACCCCATGAAATTAGTCAATAAACCAAATATACCAGATAGTATCACCATTAAAAAAGTCAACCCAAAATTTAGATTAATATTCTACTGTCTGACTCCAATAAGTTCTTCATCACTTTCTCAAAACCAAATATTTTTATAGACTCTGAAGAGCCAGAGGTGGTCATCTATACCCAGTGTATATTAGGAGATTCAAGACCTGTTCAGCAAGTATGTGGAAACGAAGTCAGAAGAAAGAGGACAGCGTAACTGGGAATAAGCTCTATAGTCAGTGTGGCTTGGCACAGAACTGATCCTTAATCATCTCAACTTTTGGAGGCTACTATTCAGACTTCTGAAAAATGAATAAAGAATCAGCAACTAAAATAACCATTGAAAAGGAATTTGCAAACGTCAACGTGAATGGTATTAACACCGTTTCGGACAGAAGACTCCTATGGGAGGTTGGACTAGATGATCTCCAGAGGTTCCTTCCAACCTTACCGATTCTATTCTATGATTCTATCTACTCACAGTTAGGTCAAAGGGTTTAGCCTGAACTAGCTAGACAGTAATCATATAATCAATTAGAACCTAATGAAGCGGCAAGTAATGGTAAAAAGAAACCCACAACACACCCATCAAGCAAAATATACGATAGTCTGTTCTTGAATAGAGAAAATAGCCCAATGAAATTTCTGAATACCGAGTCACAGACGTACCTTGGAACTTATCACTCCAACACTATCACAAGAAGAAGCACATAGCCTGCCAATAGAAAAAAGTAGTAATATACAAAGACCAAACCTCATATGGATCAAACTGCAGTTCTAGTAGTTCTTTGATTCAAGTGACTTTTCTCGGATTTGATTTTTCCCCTTAAACAGCATGACAATCTGTATATGTTGCAGATGCAAAAAATGAAGCCAGGTCCAGGTAAATACTGTAGCAGCAACAGAATTTCTTTTTTACATAATATCTAGGTGTATGCATTTACAGTCTTGGGAATTCAGTAACAAAATATAATGCTTTATCTATTTAAAAATGGGATATAAAAGGGGACATCATGTTACAGAGCTTCTCAGTAGGAGGATTCAGGATACTTTCTAATAAGCATAATTAACTGTGTTGGAAGGAATCTAGGGCAAACTAGGAGCACTGCTCAGGCTTGCACTTTACTTGAACTTCAAATAGCTGGGGCAGCGTAGGTCTTGCAACTCTCCTTACTGTGGGCTGCACCTAAGGGATCATATTGAAGCACACTGCTTATGTTTTGTATTTCTGTTCACTCTTAAGATCAAGATGCTCACTTTAATTTATTTTATTTACAAAGAGAGGTGACATTTGATCCAGAAAGCTGTTAATCAGTTCAAGCTGGTGTCTCAGCAAGCTACTCCAGCATGATGCATATGCTCCATTTCAATTTAAAATACAGAATACATCAAGACAAATTAATTACATCCTCAAAATGTATTTATTTTAGCTAGCAGAAGATTTGTACATTGATATAAATAGCTCACAGAGAAACTTGTAGTTAATCATATAAAAGTAACTCTCTCAACACTAAACTAACCTATTTTCCAACTGAAACAATGACCACTTACAGCCTGATTTTTCAGAGACACTGATTACCCTACCCCCCCACCTTGGAAAAGCATATGCTGTTTTCCTGCTTCCTTCAGAAATACTTTCTTTTTCTTTTCCAGGAAAAGTCCTTTTTTTTTTTCCCCCTTTCTCCCCTCTCTGAAGGGTGAAATGACAGCCCTCATCTGACACCACAAAACTGCAGAGTGGAGGCTACTAAATTTTACTAGAGGAAGTAAAAACATGTAGGGATAATGAAATTGTCTCAAAAACTGAAGTGAGATGCATGATGGAGATAGGAGAATTTCATACGCAGAAGAGAAGGTATGATGTACTTTCGTGGTTCTCATGACAAGAGCCCTGTAAAGACTTACAGAATCATAGTATCAATACATTAAGACAGATGCATAATCAGGATTTTATCATCAAAATCATTTTTAGATCAAACAGAAAATTTTGCACATTTTTCTTCTGAAATGATAATTTGCATGATATAGTTATTTTATACATAACTCATATGTGCTAGTAAACCACAGGCATTTTGATGGAAAAAATAAGTCTATTCCACAAGAAGCCTGAATTTCCCCCTTACTATCTTTAACAAAACAGAAATAAATTTGCCAAATTTACAGCAGAGGCTGTAATTAGAATCACTACCTAAAATAAACACAAAGTGATCTCTGAGCTCTAGTCAGCACCTGTAAGATCTCAACTGCAATATTCCAGAGTATAGGCCAATTGTAGAAAGTAAAAGAAAAACAAGAGTGATCAGAGGCCTGTGCAGAACCTGTATGAAAGACTGAAGAGCCTGGAATTATTTTAACTAAAGAAAAGACCAAAGTTTGCATAAGTCTTCAAATAAATAAGAAATTGCGTGAAAGAGGAAAGAAGTAATCAGTTCATGGCCACAACAGGACACAGAACAAGCAATAACGGGCTTAGTTAGTAAAGATTCAGATTAGCTATTAGAAAAGCTTCTGTCAAGACAGGACCAGAGAAAGTGGAAGAGATTGCTTGAAGAGGTTGAGGAACCTCCATTATTTGTTAAATACCTCCAAAGATCTGACAGACATCAGAAAAGGTTATTATAAGCTAGTTCACATTTTGGATTGGAGGCTTTAGATGATTTCTTAGGGCTCCTTTCAGCCTGTGATTTGATGCGAGCCTGGCTTATTTTGTACACTGATGGTTGCAGATTATGTTTAAAGGCTGTAAAATTTTTAAGGACTAAATATTAAGCAAAAGAGTCTCTCAGTAATTTAAAACATTTGCCTTGTATTAATGACCGATTATTGAACAAGACTGATATCCCACATTGTCATGCTTTTAAATGAATACAGAATAATAATGCAGAGTCCAATAAGATTTTCAAGAGATTTAGCTGTAGATTCTTTCTTCTCACTAGGATTCCATATTCTACTGAGTTCATTAGAAGTCATTGGAATTGTTGTCTTAAGGCATCATCCCCTTTATTTGTTCTCCTTTGACCATCAAGTTGTTGCGGTTTATGACTCACATCACTACGTAGCACACATTATTTAAAATCAAGTTGTCAGAACTTATGCTTTTCATCTGATCTGTATTCTGTTGAATCTTTCTCACTTGTCTACAAACAAACAGATTAAAGTAGAAAAGAGACTTTTGTGTTACTCTAGAGAGTCCTAGGTTTTCAGGGCCATCTGTCATTTGTTCTTTTTCCACATTTTAACCTTCACTGGTCAGCTAGTCATTTTAATGTCCTTTATAAGTTTATAAGATATTTCACAGCAGATTGCCCATAGAACTTCTGAACTGTGAAAGAACCTAGAATCAAGTGTCACAGGAGCTAAAGGATGGCCCTCAGTCATGACCACCCATTTCAGGCCTTACTGATTCTGTAATATTGCTAGATAATATAGTAAGGTTGGAAGGGACCTCTGGAGATCACCATCTCAAGAGGGGCACCTACAGCATGTTAGACAGGGTTGCATCCAGGCAGACCTTGAATATCTCCAAAGAAGGAGACTCCACAACCTCTCTGGGCAACCTGTCCCAGTGCTCCATCACTCTCACCTCCCTCGACCTGCTGGCAACACACACTTCCTAATGCAGCCCAGGAGACCATTGGCCTTCCTGGCCACAAGGGCACATTGCTGGCTCATGGTGAAGTTGTCGTCCACCAGCACTCCCAGGTCCTTCTCTGCAGAGCTGCTCTTCAGAAGGTCAGCCCCCAGTTTGTACTGGTGCCTAGGGTTATTTTTCCCTAGCTGCAGAACTCTGCACTTGCCCTTGTTGAACCTCCATGAGGTTCCTCCCCATCCAACTCTCCAATACATTTTATTCAGGAAAATTATAGAGAAATTACTATTAAATTCTTTTGTGCATGCAATACACTAGCTTTGTGATTTTATGCCTGATTTAGCAGTAAGCTTATAAGACAAAGCTAATGTTCTGATGTTGTCAAATATGTTATAAACAAGTTTGAAACAGCAGATTAACAGGACGGTCTGATCTGTTCATGAGACTGTGACAGGTTTTGCATCAGACTGAAACATGACATAAAACCAAAAGAAAAAAGAATCCTCACCCCAAAACCCACAATCCCCTTCCCTCCATCCTCCACAAATTTCCAAACCCAAAACACACACATGCTAAAGGCAGATTTTTTAAATCATTGAACTACAATCTAAAATATTATTTCCAAGAGACTACTGCCTAAGTAACTGATGAAGATTTTCATGTGATAGAGGCTGAGAACCTTGATAAATTATGTACCATTTAATATATTGGAATATGCCTGTGTATTAATGATTGAATACATAAGATTGTAGAACTAAACTACAATGTGTGAACTTCCCTTGCAAGAACAGTAATCCTAACAGTTACAGAACAGGATCTATCAAATGACTAGTATTTTGGATTTATGGTATAGGATTTTGAATAGATGCTGTTCTTTGTCTTTTCTCCCTAATAATAAAGGAAGCCATTTTGTGGTCATACAAACCTTTCTTTATCCTAGCTCCTTCTGGAATACTGGATTTTGATTTATATTCTATGTCTCTTCCGTATATCCTTTTTAAAAAAAAAAAAAAAAAAATTAAACCTGTGCGTAGCCTTCTGATTCAGGAATTTGTTGCATCTTCCCCAACTTAGTGGAAACAAACTGATAATTTAGCAAGGTAGCAGGTATGGCTCTTTATTTTATGCCCTTCCAATTCTCCTCACTCAGAAATTCTGTTTATTCAGCTAATTCAGTTTGTTTCGTTCGTGTGTTAAGCCAGTTTATGGAAGGAGCAACAAGAACATTGTCATATTAAGGCCTTACAGGAAAGGACATATTCATTAGAACAGCTCCCTGCTCTGCAGGCATCATTTAAGCAATGATACCAACTCACAGACCTTATTCCTAAGACAACAGCCCTAACTGCAATACTGAGTGATAGTACGGAAGGCCTGCTTGTTTCCAGAGCACACAGGTAGTTCCTTAGGAAGAGAGTAGCCTGAACTAGGCTACTGTTGCCAAAACAATTCAGTACTGCTTGTTGCTCACCACCTTCTTGATCAAGGAGTGGAATGAGATCTGGATTTCACAGGAATCATGAAAAAGGCAAGTGAGGTACAGTACAATCTGTTCTCTGAAGGGACTTCTAGAAAGAGGGCAACTAGGAGAAAATTGCATGAACTGCCCTAGTTAGCCATAGACACTACTAAATAAATCATTGGTAACTACTTCGTCATGGTCTGTTCCAATAAATTAACAGGAATGCACTTTACGCACAGGTTAAAACAGAACAGACCTCATTTCCCTAGACTTTCTTTCCCCAGTGTAATAACTGAAGATGTTTGAATTTATCATATCATGTCCATAAAAAAGGGTGACCCCAGCCTGCTGTAAGTCATCAACTACTTCTGCCTCTAACTGTTCCGTGCAGATTTATATCTGCTAAGACTCTTTGAAATCATTTAAATTATAGAATTGCATAGCTGTAAAAAGAGGATTGAGCAGGCACTGACGATTATGCTTATGGTTATTGTTTTGTCACATGAAACTCTGCAAAAATGTCTTATGAATGAGTCATGGTGAATGATGTTTAAATTACAGATTTTGTGACTCATTGATTTTCACATTGTTTCATCCTTCCAGCATTCTTCTACACAAGTCTAAGAGACAAATGCCTGCTCCGTCACAGCATCCAGAAAACAACAAACAGCAGCAAAAAATGCTATTCATCTACTCCTAATCCATCAAAAGTACCAGGAATGAAAAATCTAGATCATCCTAACCAAGAAAAGGAAGTAGTAAACATTTTGTTTGCATCTTCTGTATGTCACAGCCTGGCGGAGCTATCTGCTGGCAAAACAAAACATAATCATGTTGAATAGGTGTCAAAGCAATTCTATTTATGGCATCACAGCATCTGAAGTTATCTTTTTCTTGATAGGTCTTGACTGCTTTCCTCAATAGTACAAATCTAATCTGTACTAGTACTTTTAAACACTTCAATCATTGCTTTAAAGAAAAAACTGGAGTTTTACTTGAATAAAGTAAAGCTTTTCCTAGCTACTAGTGTCTAACTCTTTGTAAATTCTTGGCCTGAATTCAGCAAGTATCATCCTTTACCACTACTGTTTCCTTTAAAAGCATAGCTCAAGCTAATATTATCCAGTTTCGTCCTAGTCCCATGTTAGCTTGTAGCACTAATGGCATTAATAACAGCAAAAACTGGACCTATCACAGAAATTTTAGATTAGAACAAACTCAGTGCCTGGGCAGTCACTTCCTTCATCGCTGTGTACCTGCCTCCTAGAATTAAGAGTCACATGGTAAGAGATACTTCTGGAGCACCGGATCCTAGGACAGTGGAGGGAGTTCAGCCCCTTAGCTGCTGATGGGGTGAGGAACAACGTGACTCTACCTTAATTGCACTGCAACATCATGGTCCTTGGTCCACTCCATGACTCTGATGGACTAGGTACAGCTAGTTCTAAGTTACATTTGCATCTGAGCTGTGGCTTCAGGTCTAGTCCTAACTATAGGAAGAGTCATTCCATCATAGAAGGCTATCAGATTGGTTAAGCAGGATTTCCCCAATTTCTATAAACAGGCTAGGAATGTAACTCTGAGCATAAATAGAACACTTTCCTTTAGAAGAAGAAGAAGAAAAACCCACACACTCATAACCTGCAATTATTTAAACTGTGTGGAAAAGCAAGCACCTCAAATCACTTCCTACTCTCTCAGAGACAGTACTACCTTCTTCAGCAGCTAAAGATCAGAAAGGCCTTTATTTCTAAAAGGCCTTAATGTATTCATAATCCTGCTCTAGGGCTTTGCCACTGTCGTACTAGGTGTTCTATATAAATCAACAATGCATAAGTAATTCTATATATAAGTATTGCATATTACTTCTCTGCAAGAGACTTAATTTGCCCTGGATATGCCTAGACATGCTTTGTACTTAATACATTGAATCTCTCAGAAGTATCACAGTTCTCTTCTGCGTGGTGCACTCAAAAAGAGTGAATGGCTACCATCTGCAATTAGAATGAAATAAATAAGAGTACAGAAGATTAAACAAATTCAGAGGAAGAGAAATATTTTGGAAAACATAGTGCTCCTTTCAGCATTTTATTTTGCTTAGATACATTTAGTATCTGCTAAGATATTGAAGGGTCTGGAGCATCTCCCACATGGGGAAAGGCTGAAAGAGCAGCAACTGTTCAGCTTGGAGTAGAGAAGGCTGGGGGGAGGGAGGGGTGCAGAAATCTTATCAATGTCTGTAAGTAGGGTGTAGGGAGGATGGGGCCAGAATCTTCTCAGTGGTGCCCAGCAACAGGATGAGAGACAACAGGCACAAACTAAAACACAGGAAGTACCATCTGAATGTGAGAAAAAAAAATCTTTATTGTGAGGGTGACAGAGCATTGGAACAGATTGTGGAGTCTTTCCTTGGAGATACCCAAAACCCACCCAGACATAACCCTGGGCAGCGTGCTCTAGGTGACTGTGCTTGGGCAGGGGGGTTGGACAAGATCATCTCCAGAAGTCCCTTCCAACCTCAACCATTCTGTGATGCTGTGACGGGGTAAGTGGTTGTAACACGTGCAGCCTGGATATTACAGAAGTACAGGGAGAAGAGTGACATTTAGCATTTGTGGACTTGGAGAATGTTATTAGTCCTTCTAATTACTGATTTAATCTATTTTCTTGGCATCAATGACATAATTTTTCAATAGCCTGAAAGCACAATACATTAGTAAAACAGAAGTCTCATGGACGCGATAAACATTTTTCTTCTTGCTTCAGTTCTAACTAAATTGCTTTTCATTCAAGTACTGTTTTCTGTAGGTATTATAAAATCCTTACAATGTCATTAGCTCTTACGGTATATATTTTCATAGATCAAATGAAGTAAACAAGTGGGAAGCAGGAGGTATTAAGTGCTGCTGGGGCACAAAGAGAGCTTTCACCCAGTGGTCTTCCCAGGTCTTCTCTGTGGCCTCTTGCAATATAAAGGCTGAAAGAGGACTGCACTCAATACTAAGCGAATTGAACAGACAAAACCGATTTTCAGAGAAACTTAAGCCCATATTTTCTAACAACTATTCCTGAAAGAGTTTCAGTGGAATTCTGCTGTATTCAGCACATGCAAACATGAAGCAAGCATTATGAAGATTTAGTCTGGCACAAGTGATGGAATATGGCCTCAGACTAAATTGTTGGAGATTTCTAGTAAGTGGTGGTGGTCTCTGAACTTTCTTCAAAATCAAATATGATAGGAAAAAGCTGAAAGCAAGCTTAAGAATCATTGTTATCTGACTTAGCATATCTATCTGAATCAAATTTTACATAATTTTTACACAGCTCTTTTTGTTATAAGTATTTTCTGCTATTGCTGCAATTAATACAAGAAAAAGAAAGACTAACAAGATGAACATGGCAAAACAAGAAATTGGAATATATAAAAAAAAAATCTTCAAACATTTTTAGTTCAAGATTTGGGTCTTTGAATAAGTTTTCCACGTCTAAAATATTATTAAATGGACTGTGCAACTTTGTATAGCTGTTATGAGCCACTGTTATGTATATCAAGACACAAGTTAATGCTGGTGTGCTGATAAGTGTGAAGTTTAACTAGAGACTGTACTAAAAAATGAAACTAAAGGCACTTGAAAGTGGTCCCCTATAATCTAAATGTCAACAGATTTATTTCTTACATAAGCCTGATGAGTGTTGAGATTTTCCAGACAGTTTCGCAAAGAAGAAAAAAAAAATGCAGTTGCCTATACTAAGTTGAAATAATTTTACTTATAATTGTTGGAATATATATGCTTTGAATCAGAGACTAACAATTTGCTAGGCTTACAGAGACTTTGTAAAGTGTTTGAGGTATATAAATGAAGTGGGAGTTGGCAAGAAGATGAAGAACCATCTTCAAGGTGGATATTTAGCTGAAGAATAGAGAACAATTCAAGAATTCAAACTCCTAACTTAGGTTGTAACAGTCTTGGTTAGTAAAAGTCTCTAGAAAACCTGGGTTTGTGCTTAATCAATGCAGTTATCAGTTAGCTGACCATTCAATATAAACAAATTAAGCATAGTCTGAGCTTATTCTCCTCATAGCAGTACTGAATAAGTAGTTCCTCTCTTTCTATAATCTAGCTTTCAAAACTTAACTGCATTGAATAATTAACTAGACTATATCATAAGCAATATTCACCAAATGAGCAGACTAAGGTTGATTAAGCACTCAGACTTGAAGCAGCACCAGAATTAAATCTAAAGCCCCAGCTGTCTTACAATTTTTAAAGGGTATGTTACATTAGTTATGAAATCAGGAACTACAACACATTGAAAGTCAGTAGTAGTTGAGTACTGTAGACAAGTCAGCACTTCTTAAAATTTAACCTAGGTTATGCTGTGGCATAAACCCCCCTTTTTACTGCTATGGGCTTACACTGATCCACTATTCATCTGAGAACTGCATAACCATACTACATATGCCACAATTTCATTTATGTTGCTTTATTAAAGCATCTAAGTGCCCATTTTGTATGCCACATATACATAATAAAATTTCAGACCTCCAGTGAGACCAAATTTTCTGGATTTACTGCACCATAACAACGTATCTCTCTGATGTATGGCACAAAAAGGATCTCAAATAGATACTGATTAAATAGTTACCACAAACAATATCTAAGCTACTGAGAAAAATAGAATTTTCATCCTATAAATGAGAGCCATAACTTTTAACAGAGAATTATTCTTAACTTTTTAAAGTATTTCTTGTCAGAATGAAGTTACACACTTCATTCTGTGTGAAACAACATTTTGTTTGGGGGGGGGGTAGTTTAAACTACTACGTTCAAGTATAGCACCTGTAAGTCTCCCCTCACACACCTTTTTTGCCAGGTTAAGCTGACTTCCTTTCAGGCAAAGTATGCACCAGAACATAGGCTTAGTTCATAAGCAGATCAAATTGCCTTAAATTTTAAAAATACTGTCACATGATAATAGAGCACTTATATTTGTTTCCCTCCAAAGCATAGGGTAGTCTACCCACTCACAGCCTCCTGCCTTGCAGATGGTATGACAGGGAGCCTCCAATTCATTGCACAGAATCCCTTCGAGCATCAGAAGACTTTAGTACAGCAAAGGTAGCCCTGCTATTTCCCTTCTGAAGGGCTTTCAACCCTAAAACCACATAGACTACACTCTGCTGAATGCTTCTAGTCTATAGCTGATATCATCAGAGATCCACTGGAAAGCTGTATTCAGTTTAACTGAGAACACAGCCATGCAAGAAAATGCTGTACTGGAATTCTCAATAGAAGAAGACTTGGCCACATTTTTAAATAAAAGTAGAACAGATAATTAGCTATTGCAGGGTCTTGATTTTGACCTACCAATCTGGACTGTAGAAGTCAGCCACATGGCTTTCATATTTTTAGACTATTCAGTAGTGCTCACAGAAGAGCAAAAAAATCCTACCAAAACATAAGTCACATTGACATTTGTCATTTCCACTCACTGAAGGGCAAATGCAAGTAGTTAGTAAATTCCTAATTTGCAGTACAGTGGAAATGGAATACAGCATGACAGACTTGCATTTCTAAGGCTTACACATTTCTTTCCTTCTACCACTGCAGCCCTCTGGAACACACTCGATTTCAGCACGTGCTCTAACAAACCCATCCTTTGCATTTCAGCCACATTTATATTCTGCTTATGTCCAGCATGCCTCCTGCCCTACGCTTTAAAAAGGGTCAGAGTCTAGTCTGACCTGCCTCCTGCAAAGACAAGAGGTGTTGAAAGCTCAGATCGTATCAGCAAGTTTGAGATGTTGTCAGACACAGAAGGATATCCAGCATTTCACAGGAAAGGAGGAAAGGAATTATAGCTGGGAACAGTTGCTGCTGAAAGAAATACAACTCTACTGCTCCTCCTCCCTGTTTCTTTGTTCTAAATTGGATGTGACAAGTAGCAGAAATTGTCTCACTAAACAGTATTCAGGACCTGAAGTGCTACATTTTCCAGCAATATTTCTCACAACTGTAAAAGAGCAGTCTGGAGCGAGCTACTAATCTACCTAATATAAACCAACATTTACAAAGGCTAGCACTTGATATCTTTTTCAGAAGAGAATCCTCTCCTGTGATGAGCAAAGGGCAGTCAAACTGGCTACACGCAAATACCTAAGACACAAGCGCTGTGTTTGAATAGCATTAAAGGTGTTAGTGACATGAATGGAGCACATTATAGGTAAGGTAGCAATATTTACATTTAACTAAAATGAGAAAGTGTTTTGAACTGTAAGTATACTTACTGTACTTCAATATACTGGTCAGTGATGGATTTTTCTTTATGAAAGCTTACATTTCTTTACATGTAATGTATGTAATATAAATCATAAGTGACAGATGTCAGATAAAACTAACAAGTTCTTAGCCACATGTAATCCTTGTTTACATTGTTTGAAATTTGCATTAATTACACTAACAGAAGTGATTGCAAACAACACTAATATCATTAATATACAAGAACTACACTTTCAAGATTTGTATATTTCAAATTTCAATGCTTGTTGCAGGAGAAGGCAACAAGCTAGAGGTGTTTGCTATATTGTACTTACCGTACATGCATACTGTAGTTTTCATACATGCTGGTAGATCTTTAAGAGATGTGGCCTCATTTGTGAGCAGCTAACTCTTTGCTTTGCAGTCACTTTTTCATCCCACACTGCACTAGCATTCTTAAAAACACCCTGCTCTTGAAAAAGGGTCTGCACAAAGTGAACAGAATATAAAAACCTTCAATCTTCAATTTTGCTCTGATTTGTATCTGTATTTTTTTTTTCTTTTTACTACTTGGAATATAAGCTTTAGGCAACTGTTCTGTTCTTTTGAAGTTTTCTTTTGTTTAAGCACTATCTGCCCCAAATGACACTCTTCTTGAATCTTATGAGACCCAGTTTCATAGAAACTGTGCAGGTTTCATCTTTTGATTTTAAGATAAAACCACTCCATGAAAGGAAGCTGTAATCATAGCTGATCGTTACTTTCGTAACTAGAATTGTAGAACTTAAATGACTGCAGAGCTTCTATAAAAATGTAGCATCTCATATTTTACGTTTAATATTTGCAGCAGAGTACCAACTTAAATCTTACTTTAAATCTAAGTAATTCCACTGAGTTGCTTCAGATACAGAGAAATTTGGCTTTTTAATTTTAGTACAAACAGAAATAGTTCATTATAACCAGACCTTTGGTGAAATCTGTGCTAAAGATAGTATGCACAAGAACTAATAAAACAAATTATAAAACAGCAACTGTTCTTTCCAAAAAAATATATGTAAAGATACTTAAGTAAAATCAAATTAAGAACTCAGAGGTGGATTTATACACAAATAACACAGTAATCACTTCAAATAACTAAGTGATTACTTATTAATCACACAATCAAGCACACAATATTATGACATAATTGATTTTCACAGCCTCCCTGGAGCAACAACTACATTTTTTGAACATATTTCTACATTGAAGATATATATTAATCTCACTGACCTCATACATCTTCTTTCCATGTGTATCCTTTTCCTCACCACATACAGAGCTAATTACCTGCTTTTCCAGCAGGTGACTCCTCTCCATAAATTCAGACAGTGAATTGTATGCACAGCTGTACCCCACGTCTCTTGTTATCACCTTTTCATTACAACTAGTATCAGCTGCCACCAGTTCCATCAAGCAGATTCACTAGAGCATCACTAGAAATAACACCTTTAGCAACCATCAATCTGAAATTTTGAGTTGCCTTCTTATCTACAAATTCCTTTCTTTAAATGGAGTTCAGAACGGTCAAATTCTTCCAACTTTGGCCTCAATTTTATGTCTAAATTTCCTTTAGGCAGCAATATGCCATCAGCCTACAGCACACTCTCAGGAGGTACCTTAGTATACATTTACTCATATAACACAAGATGACTATGAATAAAATGAATTCATTATTATCTCTTAAGCTTGGCTTGCATTAGAGGTTAACTTTTCCCTATTGTTAGTTGTAGTTATTTTGTGTTAATTGGTTAAAATTACAGAGCTTGCTTTGTCATATATATCTGGTGTTATGACTATCCCTTCCAACAAAAATTCTACCAGACTAATCCTCTTCAGAAGCAATTATATGCCTTTCCCTGTTTATCAGTTCTTTTTCTTTATGAACTTCTCCATGAGCATGTGTAAAATGATATACTATCCCTCAGGATTCTGGCATATTTTAAGCCACATAGGTTTACTCACAAGTATTTGAAAGCTAGTTACAAAGATGACAGAGAAACTCTTCCTGGTAATGCCAGCTGAGATAAAAAAGAGATGATGGCCACAACTTGTTTCTGTGAAGGCTTAGGTTAGACATTGGGCAGGAAGGAGGGAGGTCTTCCCTGGGATGGTAATGCAGGACTAGAAAAGCCTACCTAGAGATTTTTACAATTTCTGCACCTGGAGATTTTCAAGACCCAACTGGACAGGGCTCTGAGCAACCTGATCAAACTTTGAATTCTTCTTCTTCTTGAACTCCTTGTCCTGCTTGGAGAAGGAATATTTATGTAAACTTCATACAAACATAAGTGACACACCTCCACTTTTCAGTAGTAAGAGTCAGAAAGGCACACTGGCTTAAACAGTACCTTTGAACAAATCTTAACTAGGTTATGTTGCAAGTGCCTCTGAGTAGATGTACGAGGAGTTTGACAAGTTGCAAGGAATATCTTTCCCATTGCTGTTTTCATGCAAAAACTTCCAGGCTTTTGATTAAGATGTGAAGAATATGAAGACTAGAAGGTAGTGTTGCATCTAGAAGAGTGAACAGTATGTTGGGACTCATATGGGCAGGAACAGAGAGGCTCGCTTTTTCTAGAGCCATTATTTGTCTTAGCTATGTAGCATAACTCCCATTTCCTTTTCCTGAAATCGGAAGCACTAGAAGTCACATTGTCTAGATAGGACCTGGTAATGGGAAAAATCTCTGCTGATTACATACTGGACCATAAACAACATGTATCTGCAGATCAGTAAAAGATCAATTTTGTGTGTGTGCGCGTTCTATAAGATGTGAATGGACTTTCCTAAAACTGTTATTTTAAAGAGCCTCTCGTGATAAGGTGAGGAGAGATATGCAAAAGCCTTGCCAACTTTTAACACTCAATTTGATGCCACGGTTTATTTAAATCAGCATCAAAAAGAAGCTGCAGTCAAAAATGTTTTGCTAACAGCCACAGAAGAGTCATTTACTTTAAACCAGTGAAATCAGAAACAAATTTAGCAAGATTTTTACTTTCCTCTCCTATCAATAGAGTTCTTGATGTTCCTTCAGTAACACATCTGATGATACTCATACAGCAATATCTTCATCTTAGCTTCAAACTCATATGATAAGAATAAAATATGGATTTTTCTTATGAATATTTCCCTGACAGTTAAGTCATTCAAGTAGGTTCTAAACTCCTGCATGACAGAAATTTTCTATATCCACCTGTTCACTTTGAAAAACAAGTTTTTTTTTCCTAATCATTTTGTTTTCTCTTGTTATCCAAGACTGAACTCTGTACATAACAGGAATAAACCATTCTACTCTCATAGCTTACATGCTCCTTAGAAGTTATCTAATACAGAAACTCAGTAAGTCAATTTTATTTATACAGTAGTTCCATACAGCTGATTTAAAAGACTCTTTATCATTACTTTTCAGCAGTTTCTTGTATGCTATTCTTCTCTCTAAAAACATTTTCCATTAAAAAATAACACTGAGAACACTAAACTCATAAATCCCCGGGAAGCAAAATTAAAGATTTTCACTACAGCTTACACTACAGTTTAGAGAGAATTTGTGCTTTGTACTGGTCAGCAACTTGATGTAGTAATGAATGCAGTTTCAAAGCACTCTAGCATTTTGGAAAAAGGAAAAAAAAAAACATAAATTCTAATGGTTACGGCTTGGTTTCAGAGAAGCCATGGGGCTCCACAACACAGTATTCTGAAAAAATCACATGAGTTAATCATAGGGTTATGTCGAATCTAGTTAACTTGATTCTAACTTAGGTGGCTTTTATTCCCATTCTAAGAGACCTACAATATAGTTTATATTCTCAGTAGAGATGAATTGTTATAGTTTTGCAACAGTAATGGATACTGAACAGTACTGCAGTACTGAGTATAAGAGATACTTTCGACTGTATCTCTTGTATCACTTACTTTACAATGAGATCTAGGAATGTGTTTGAAAAAGCCTCCGGAAACAGCTGTTATTAGCAGCAAAGCTTTAATATAGATTTTGAGTAGCCTCTATGCAAAATAGACCCATTTACAACTCATCACTACCTCAACGCAAAAATCCAGAAAGATAATGTCACGAACAGGCAGAGAGAGATGCAAATTCTAGTTGATTTGCTTGGTGTGTTGGCAAAGTACCTAAATGCCAATTTCTACCTCATTACCAAACACCTGCAGGTTTAAGATGAGCATCCCCTTCTCAAATAAAGGAAAAAAAATCTGTAATCTCCAATTCTACATGCTTATCTCCACATTCAAAAACAAAGTCTTTATCCATTGTACGTTCAGCTATATACCTCAATTGTCAGCTTCATCCCTTCTTACCTTCACTACCTACACCATGAAAAGAATTTTTTTCTCAAGACCAGTCTTTTCAGGATATGTTTGTACAACTCATTGGAAGTAGAGGTGAACTGACCTCAAACAGGCCACGGAAGGGTAGTTACTGTGGGGCCAATAACTCTGCGGAAGGTCTGAATTAAAAGGTAAGCTGAGTCAAGTTGAAGTTAACTTAAATGCATTTAAGCTGCCTTACTATCTTATGTTCCATGTACAACTAAGTACAGAGTTCAATGAGAAATTTAGAAGCCTTAAGCAAAACAGCTGGTTCAAGATAGGGTGGTTTAAGAAAAAAAAGTCTAATGAACACAGTAACATTATGTTTTAGCTATTGTCCTTGAGGATTAAAATTTCATTAGAAGCCACATTCAAATTTCTTCAAGTAAAATGACCAGAGCACTTAGGGAATAGTGAATTATAAGCTTCCTAAGCCAATACAATACCAGTCTTTTAAAAGCATATTAACAGTTACCAAAAAAAATGGAAAAGCTTGTAATAGCATTTATGTTTCATTAGAACTGACTTGAGTAACAGATTTGTTTTCTTAGACCCTGACCTTGAATCTGCCCTGTCGCTGTGAATTTGTCCAGCAATCCGGGCTCTCAGCTGACCCTGACTACTCTCAGCTGACCTGCCCTGCTCGCGTTGTTTGGATACTGCAGGACTGGGCTCTGGTTGCTGAGGCTGCTGCCTTGGCTGGCCACGTTACTGGTTTGGCTCCCCTCGTTTAGGGAGCAACCAGCCCTCACTGCTCCCTGACTATAGCCTTGGGAGTGATGGGGACTCCCCATCATGGGAAGTCAGATACAGGAAAGGACAGAGTGAAAGTAGTATGAGTGAATGTGAATTTTAGGGGCTAACTATGCAGAGGATCCATTAGTATTTTATTTCAGACCAGTTGCAATGCTACTGTGTCAGTCCTCCTTGCTTGTGTTAGCATTACAGAACAGCCCCTGAGGGGAAAAATTTCCCAGCGAACACTCTTATAAATCACCAGTTTCAATGGCACTGATTTGTGACCCTATTGGCAGTTCCAGAAGAGAAGAGATTATTAGGTGTAGGGTGACATTTACTAAAAGGCAAAGGCTAAGCAGTAACACTAAATCCACCTGAGGTATACAAAATATGAGTATGAGAATGAATTTAAGCCACAGAGAATTAGCTCCACTATTGTATACAGGCGATCACCCTAGATACTCTGGATGACACCCTGGCAGTTGGACCTGGATGGGAAGCATTTCAGCATCTGCTTTTACCTTTCTAGAAAGATGCAGAGAGACTTCTAGTTCTGTCAACCTGTGGTTCCCATTAGTATGTTTCTTTTAGTGATATAACGTATCATGCAAATGCAATATTTAAAGAACTTCTCTTTATGGAGTCTGTTCAATCTGTTCATTAAATTTTGTTTCAAATCTTTTAAACTAAGGTTTTGAGTACCTAAATTTTCTAACAAATTAGAAAAGATGTTTTGCTGCTAATCACATAAGAATCTCAAGGAATTAAGTACACAAAATAATAATCTAGTCTACTTAGTTATTAATGAGAAAAACATGCAACAAGCAAATAGTCACAAAAGTAGCAAATTAGCCTACAAGTTTACACTGATCTTTTTCAAGCATTAGGGAATGCTGTTGGAGATATTAATAAGTTATCAGGGGTCAGCATAGTTTTTTTAATTTACAGCAGAAAAATGAAAACTCTCTTAAAAGTCAGTTGAGCACTAGGGACCTAATTCAGCTGTTATGAAATAAAATGTGAAGATTTACCATTAAGAAATTGAATTGTGATCTCAAGAAATAGTAGAGAAACATAATGACATTACTTTAAGTGTCTAGCAGCTGCTTTCAATATTCTTAGTTTTGCCAGTATTTTTTTTATTATACTGCAAACAGCTGCTCTTCTAGTACAGCATATCCCTGTCATCCATCTATCAAGTGATTTCATTTCAGCATAAACAAGGAACAATTTGGTCTCAAAAATAGGACACAGAGAGCAGTCAATAGGAGAGGATTCATGGAACCTATTTTGTTCTATAACGAAGAGACATTCATTATCTCTAGCTCATCTGTTTGTAATCTGTTTCTTGTGTTTCATTTTGTTTTTGCAATGTGAACCATCTACAGTCTATTGCAATTTGCAGTTGCAGATTGTTGAGGCTGTGTATTATGTGCAAGGTGGGAGGTTTCAGCTGAGCAGTGAGGGAATTCAGCTCTTTTTAATTGTGACTGACAGGCAGCTACTTGCTAGGGCTTCATCAAAGGGCAGTGCTGATTAAGGAAAAGACTTTCTGGCTGTAAGTGCTCTGTACCATTTGAGAGCCCTGGGCTTCAGTGCCCCATCCATATCCATGCTACGCTGTCTGTATCATATTCCTTGCCAAAACCCTACACAGGACTAGTCCTAACAGTCTCCCTGTCAGTGACATGGTAAATGGTCAGTCTAGGAAAAAAGTAAGTGTATGCCTGTAGTATACAGTCTCTAAAAAGTAATGTCAGCTATAGTGATTAAAAAGCTAGGATATCATACAATGATAAATTTATGAACTAGCTGCTACCTCTTAGAAATGAGACCTTAGAATGATCAAAGGCTTAAGAAAAAATCATTTTAGGAAAATTTATAAAAATGTCAGCCCAGTAGCAGTAAAAGAGCAAATCAAATGTTAGGAATAATTAGGGAAGGAATAGAAAATAAAAAGTGGTTATGGTACTGCATAAATCTGTGTAGCACCTGCAAACAGCACCTGTGGTTTGGTTCTTCTGCCTTAAGAAGATTATAGTAGAACTGGAAAAAGACGAGAGAAAGGCAGTAAGGATGATCAAAGACAAACAAATCTCTTCCATACAGGGAATGACTGAACAAAATAGGTCTCCACTGCCTAAACTGGGAGAGGGGAAGGAAAGAGATGATGAAAGGTCTATAAAATCACAACTGACAAAAGAACAGGTGAATTTGGATTGATTCACTTGGGCCTGTGAGTGGTCAGTTGTCGTGGATGAGTGAGGAGGATGAGTGCAACACTTGTCTGTCCACCGTCATTTCAGTGTTTCATTGGACACACTGGACCAGGATTCCCAATCAGTAGTCATACAAGTGTAGAAAAGCAACAAGCCTTGTTCCCTTGAAGAAGGAGGAAAATGAAGTATAAAAGACAAGTATCTGTGGCCTAAAGTGACTGCAGGCTGTATCTTCAAGGCACAGTATAAAGGATCTGCACTTTCTGCCCATTCCTGCTTCAGTAAAAAAATAACCCCTCCAGGATTAATGCCTTTTGTGTTTATTGTTACAATACATTTCCAAAGACAATGCATCTAAGGTAAGGTTATCTCCAACTATTATTTAATGCATCTCTTGACAGGTATATGCTATTCAATACTATTTACAACCACTGTTCAGCATTTCAATACACATCAGTTTCAAGCCAAAAATATTCTAATTCTTTAAAAACATTATCATGAAAGGCTGATGGGAAGGCTTTGATTTAAAATTTAAAAATAAAATACAACAAATTACTTCAAGTAATTCCTGTGGATTTGTCAGTCCTATGACTCATGGCTTCACATTGTTTCACTATTTTGACAGTCAGCTCTGTAGATACACTGAAACAGAGAGGAGGATCTAATGAGAGTAAATTAATATTTGTATATAATTGTTAGTACAAGAACAGAGTCAAGACCAGCAATCACTTGCAACTGCTACCTCCACTCAAAAGATGAGAGAGAAAATAATTACCCTTTAAATTCACTTATTTTAATAGGGAGAATGATGGGGACAATTACACTGAAGGATGGCAGAGCTGTACAATTTAATGCATGATAGAAATGAGGAGATATACTTGGGGAAATAGAAAGGGTTAGAAAAGTAAAGGACTACTGAAGACCAAATACTGTCACTTCTCAGTCATCAAAATAAGAAACAATATCATTGTTTCCTCTAGATAGTATCAGAAATTGAATTTGACAATGATTTTAAATGATTAAGAATCCAATGAAATAATAAACTAAGGCATTAAGAGTAAATTAATCAATCCCACATTTATATGTACCAATGCCAGCTGCAGTCCATAGTCTAATTTAGAAATACAGAATTAAAAAAAAAATTGACAATAATTTTCATTAAATGAAAAAAAAAATAAGATCCTAGAAACAACAAAAAAAGTTTTATTAAATATCCACATTTGAATATTGACTTCTAAGTTATATTCGTAACTTTGAAATAGCAGCATTTCATTGAGTTAGAGTTATCTTCAGGTCCTTAGAATGAATCCACTTCTGTGGATAAAGACCATATTCAGTGACTTTTGTCACAATAGTGCATTCAACAATAAAGACTGTATTTTCAGAAGATAATGTACTGCCACATATTGGCCTGCATCTATGGAGGAGACTACTTTGGGAACTAAGGACTATCACAGACCTCACGGTCTTCTACTCCAGCTGCAATGAGTGTTCCCGCAATCTGGTTTTACATGAGATGGACTGACAAATAGATCAGTCAGACTGATATATTTATTTGTGCACATCAACAGTACATAAAAATAAACACAACACTTTCCAACTGCATACACATCCCTCTCAGTGGAAAAAATGAAATAAGCATATGAAAGACAGTAATCAATTTGCTTAATACATTACTTGAAGACACTCAGACTCAAGTGACAGGAATAGTAAGAGTGCACGAAGCTAGTTTTAGCAAGCGGGACATCAAAGCTAGCAATCAGCAAATCATTCCACTAACACCTTCTCATGAAGAAAAATCACTACTGTAAAATTGCCATGCTACAGTCAGGTACTTGCTTGTTTTTCTTTTTAAGTCAATTGTTTTTTTTTAAATGAGATTATCTTAATAATAGCATTTGTTTGAGCCAAGGAAGTTCTAGAAGGGTGTTGTCCAAACAATCGGTCGATTGAGGTTGTTCCTCAGTTCTGAGGTTCAATAGTCTAAATGTTCTAGACATAATTTGTTCATTATTAGAATCTGCCATCTTGAATCATACAGTGGCTTTTATGGTCGCAGTATATTTATATTATCAACCTGTGAAATTCAGGTAAGGAGTCAACAACATGTAACACTGAATTTTCAGGTGCCATTCCAGCAGTGTTTCAAGATTTCTTCATTGTTCATTAACAATCTGCTACAGTATTACTGATATTCACAGTACTTTCCAAGCACAGAAAGAAGACAAGGTTCTCCCCCCAGAAAGCAAGTCATAAATTATAAGAGAAATAAAGAAACACAGTATCTGATATTGTTACAGTTGTTGAATAACCATTCAGTTGGAAGAGGCTGATATTTAAATATCTCTGGTCCATATTGTAATACTTACCTAAACATACCTAAAGAGGCCCCAATCTTAACATAAAGATGCACTGAAATTGTCAGGCAAAATCTTTCTCAAGCCAAAGAAAAAAGTTACAGGAATATAAAGAAGCAAGCATGATATTTGAAGTATTGCACAACAGAAGTAATTTTTCATTTTATCTCAAAGATTAATCTCAGCTAAGCTAAATACTCTATGTTTGGTATTCAGTAAGTTGATGGCAAAAACGAAATGGAATTTTGTTCATCCACAGTAATAACTGATCCATCATTCCTGTGATAAAATAATTAGCTATGTGAGACAAACTTGTTTGTGCAATATTATAGGCTATCATTTTAGGAAATTGGTGTTGGGAAATACTTTGAGCATACTGCAATCGCATTTCCAGATTACTGAACATTTAAGTTTCAAAAGAAATTAGTTATTCTGGATGCTTTTAGAACCCTATGATCAGCAAATCAGTTTATTGTAAACATGGGCATTTCTATTTATTTATAAGTCACAATAGCTTTTCCTTTCTGTATCTGGATACTCAGTTCCTATTGTGGCAAAGTAAACTGCAAACACACCTTGGTAAACATCTCAGTCCTGCTCATGATATCTGAATACGTACCAACATATTACGAGAAGCTCAGAATAGATGTTGATGTTCAAGCAGCTTCTAGCACCCAACAGTTTCAATACTTCCAACAGCTTTGATGATCCTAGACTCATTTACACATTGAACTCCCATTGATTTCAGCAGAAGTTGATGTGTATTTGAGGAGTTGGGCCAGAGTGCAAAATATCAGTGCTAAATTTGCACAGGCAATCTTCATTAACCAAATGGCAATAGACAAGTTGCATTTAGCTATTTACCATTATGGCCTTTCTAACAGAAAAATAATATTAAATTCGTACTTGTGTATCTTGACAAAAATAAAATTCCCTCCCCTAGAATCATCCAGTCCAAACAATTAGAGTGAACATAAAATAGTTCTTTTTTTACAAATACAATTCTGAATATTATAAAGTTAAGTCATTTGTCAGCCTTTAGTTTTAAAATATAGCTTCATGTCAGTGCTCATAAGTGGGACAATTCCAGTCCTTGACCACTGGGAGGTAGCAGATGTATTATCCATTCACTTATTTAGAGCTCTCTAGAACTGCCTGGTACATCACCTAAAACATAACCCAGTTGGTCCAATATGAAGGTTATTTCTGCTCTCTTTAGATTTACTTAGTATTGTTGAAAATGGCACACTAGATACAGTACAATAAAAAATTCATGTATTTTATATAAAAGCTTATACAGGGTGATCAAAATTTCTATGAGAAAGCTTTGAGCAGCTGCTACCAAAAATGTTAGCAAATTACTTTTTTGAATCTTTTTGCAACATCTATTGGAAAAGTGATTTAATGATTTGGTTTCCACATAGGGTTATCCCTCTAATATGAGAGCTGTTCTATTTCCTTGTTCTCGCTTTCCAGCAAGATCACTGTCCAGATGACAGAAAACTTAAGAGGTACTACAGATCTTGCCATTTTACGTGGTGAAATGTATACAAACATTAAAAAAAAATCAGTAATTCACAAACTGATTTAAAAAAATATTTCTGTCTGTATTTGTTTTCTTTTTCTAGAGAACAGAAGAACAATACCTTTGTAGTATTCAATAATCAAGTGTTTACTGGATGACTAAACACCATAATTAGAAAATTTCGTCTAAACTTATCACAAGAAAAGGCTACTATAAACATTTCAACACTTCTTTGTTGTTCTAGAAATATCATAAGAATAGCTCTTTCTTTCATATTGTTTATTAAAATGTAAAAAAGCCCACTTGCACAAATGAATTATGGATAAGAATGGAAAAAAAATGTGTCAACTAAAAATGTAGCTGGATTTTGTTATTCCTTGAATAGGATCATGTGAGCAGCTCCATTGACTTAATTTACACTACTCAGTAAGGATTGAAAATATGAACAAGAGATACTACAACCAGACCTTAATTTAGAGTTACATCCAGAGCAGGTAATGCCAGAGACTCGAATTATACATCAATGTATTGGAGTAAAGGGGAATTACAAATAAGAATGTACAATTCTCTTTCAACATGCTAACTGTTAGCAGCCTACAAACAGCAATACAGCCTATCTATAATTTCTTTTTTTCTCCTAAGAAATCTGTAATTATTCAAATGTGTTTATTAAGTACAACTAAAGTTAATTGTGTGGTATATGGATCTATCGCTAACTTACCCACAATATGTATTACTTGACTTCCTAATCAAAACAAGGGTGGATGAGGACACAGTCAAGTGGAAGTTCATGGCACAACTTTAGAAAGATATTTTTTTCATACTGTATTTTATATATATTCTCTCATTTCAAACAACTTAATCTGTGCCTTTTGTTTCAAAAAATACTTTGAAGTTCTGAATCAAGACTTCCTCTATCAAGACTGTGGTGTGCTTCACATTGTCCTTTGAGTGACCCCTCACACTGTCAGTAGTTCAAGTAATACCATTATTACGTAACTATGTTTTTATTGTATTTAATTTTGACCATCAATAAAATAACCATTCTAAGTTAAAAATCAGCTCGTGTTCACAATAACGATATTCAGTAATAAAGACAGTATCAAAAGCCAAACATTCGGTCTGAATTCTAATCAGATTGTCTGATTTTACTTGACTTCAGATGCTACTGCTAAGTGATCTCCTATTTCATTATTGCTCAGATAGCAATTATAAGTTCAACATAAATAATTTTTAGAACTTCCTGGAAGCAATAACAACTAAAAAATAGGAATTTTGTGCTTGAACAATATGACCTTGCTCAGTTAGATGCTTATTCACAACTTACTTAAACTGATGTAAAATATTTTGGTCTGTAAGCTAGACCTAAAATTGCAGAAGAACAGACTTTCCTAAGTTCAGAAAAACCAAACATAATTCTGAAGTAGTTTATCATTTTTATTTCGTTATTGCCATTTTCAATTCTAGGCCAACCTGGGAAGCAAATACACAGAAAATATTTAAGGTTCTACCTTAAAGCTTTGGTGATTTTTTTCTTTTTTTGTCCCATAATTTCAACTTAATCAGATTAAAAATTTGAAGTCTTGTGTTTTTATTGGATTGCAAATATCAAACACTGGAAACTGCTCTGGAGAATCCTCCCCTTCTGTAATCTAGCTCTGTTTTTCCTCTTTTCTTCCCTTGAGGCTCTACTTTAAAAAGCGGAAGCCTAAGTATCACCCTACCAGCGTGCGTGTAGTCTTGGTAAAATACTGTTAAAAATTAGTCTCACTATGGTATCAGACAAAACACATAGCTATACATTTTAATAGAACAAAATCATTTACTAATTTCACTAGTCTTTCTGGGTTTTTCTTTTTTTTTTTTTTTAGTTTGGGTTATGGAAATATTGATAAGAACACCATTTACTAAATGGTTTGCTAAATATTCTAAAAATCTAAAAATGTCCAATATGATTTTAAAAGTTCATCAAAGATTTCAACAGACCATGTTCTTTCCCTCAAAATTAGTTTTGATGAACCAAATTTTTTTCTAAGCATAGCTGCCAACAAATGTGGTGATGCCCACGTTTTATAATGACAGAAGGTATGAGAATCAGCAGTTGAATTATTTTCTCAGCCTGAAGAAATTTTTAACCCCTTAGCTACTTCTATCTGTCTGGAAAGTAGGCTAGCAATAATTTAAAACACCTAGCCATTTTCCAAAAAAGGAAGTCAAGATTTCTTTGGCCAAAGAGAATGGAACAGAATTCTAGTTCAGTGATTAGGGCACTCATGCCTGAGGGAGAAAAAACTTGTGTTCTATTATTATTTATAGAATTAGCTCGTTATTGCACTCACTACCTTCTAGTGCTATATTTCCAAAAAGACCTGGACAATTTTCCATTGAAATGAAATGAAGAAGAAGGTAAAGGCTGGAAATTCAAAACTTTCATGTAATTCATTTTCTCTCTTTAGCATCAACTGTTTTACTTCTAGCTTGCCTGAAGACTTCTAAAACTCATTAATCCAAGTGTTAATTCATTTCATGCCTAGAAGTCCAACATGCTTTCTTGATGATAGTGCAAGATCTGCACAAGAATCACTTCATCATTGAAGATCCCATCACAGGGCAAAGTTGTCTCCAGTAGGGCAGCTGTGAGAACAAAACTTTCATTAGGGCAGTGACAGATGCAGAGGAAAATTTTTTAGTCTCAAGAGTTGTGATGGAATGCAGATGACATTGCATTTTTTGTTATGCTTCAAAATATTCTTTGTATTTATGCAATCAATACTGAAAACATCTTGCCAAAAGAAGAGTGCATGCTCTTTTGAAAAATAATATGTATATAAATGTTTTTCTATACTTAGATTTTAGAAGGGTGCTGACATTCACTTCCTATGATTTTTATGATTTACTTCAGATTTAAAAATGAGTTGTGCCAAAAAAGATTTAAAAACAACCCACAGCGCTAGTTCTTATTGATATAATCTTCAAATAGGAAATACTGGCAAGAGAGGACAAAGTGAATAAATGAATAATTACTGTTACATGGTGGACTTTTGTCACAGAGTTCTAGTGCTGAATCTGATTTGTAATGTATTCTTGTTTAGATCTAGAAGACACAAAACCACTCGTTTTGATCTATTGATTTTCCAAATAATTTGTTAGGTTATTTAGCCCAAAATGCTGTGCTTAAGAGAATTTCTCTCTCTACTGTCTATAGAATGTGACACGCTAATTTGAAACTTTTGCTAGCAGTTGATGAAACAGCCCAGAAGACGCTAAAGAAGAGGTAGTGTTTTATTCATTTTAGAAACTCAGTGCCAACTGGCACATCTGCTGCCATTTATCCTTAAGGAAAGGCTTTGCAACACAGGCCCAGACAAAGCTGAATGATTTACTCAGTTTCTGAGAGTATCAAGCCACCAGCCACAAGCCTTGTGGTCAGTCCCTTTCAGAGCTCATTGGCAAGCAAATATCCTTAGCTATATCCAATTTTATTGTGTTGAAGGCAAAGTTTGTGAAACATACAGAAAGTGATTTCAAGCCGATGAACTCCATATGGTGAGCACTTTACGGATCCTGTAACAATCATACATGCTTTATCTCGGATGTGAGGGCAAGCTACACACTGAGTGGTGATTTGAGATTTACCAAATAGGCAAAAGAAAGACTTTAGAGACATTCCTTCATATTTTGGCATAGTTTTCTGAAGTATGAGTGAAATCTATATTCTTGTTTGCCATAGCAGCAAATTTCAATGTCACTGCACTAAAGGAAGACCTATTGAAGCTACTGCAACTGAACCATGCAGATGTTATCATTATACGTAACTCAGAAAGTTCAGTGACATTTAAATTCTTTCCCGTAAAAAAAAGCTTTTAATCTTATTAGTAAAGACTGACACTCAAAGGCAGCAATATTTCTGTAGATAATACTTTTTGGCAGCGCTATTATGTCTATATTCAATTCAATTTGCATGCAAGAATATCAGCTCAAAGATTTTCACCCTTAATAGTCTGCATATGGAATTTAGCATCCAGAGTGTACTAGCTGTTTAAATTTGACTCTGTACTTCTAAAAGTCAGACTCATGTCTCAGAGACACAATGAAAGTGTGTGTCAGAATTAGTTTCCCTTGTCACTTGCATTGAAATGAGGCCATTAATTCAATTGATTTCAATAGAATCATTCGTATTATGTATCTTTAGAAATAACATAAAACAGCACAAGTTTTATATTATAGGTAAGGAAAGAGACATCTCTCGATTTCTGGTTAATAGATTTACTAAAATCCTAAAAACACACTTTACAGTATACAATTCTGTGCAGCCTTCAGATTATCCAGTGGGCTGAGTGATTTGAGAAAAGTGAAAATTTAAAATCTCAACACTGAATTCATGTATTGCTTGTTATCAACAGCTTTGGCAGCTTATAAGCTATACGTGGTAAGGTTATGCAAGACTGGAGACATCAGCTACACACATAACAAAGATCATCAAAGGAAATGTGCAGCCTTCTTTTACCAACTTCTTAACCAGATTGCTCTCTTGGAAAAGTCTTACAGTGTTTCAGCTGGTGAAACAACTCTGAAACATACCTTCTATCTCTAAAGCACAGAAAAAAGTGAAACTATTCCTCCAAACTCAAGTGCAACTAGAGCAAACACTAGTGCAAATATTACTATTGGTCCCCTTAGAAAGGAGGATGGAATTTTAATTTACATTAAAACGCAATTGAATACACTTTGGCAAAATGTTTTGAGGGAAAACAATAGGAAAAGACTAAAGAGAGTGCAGTGTGAATGTCCATAAAAATATGTATCAGGGTATAAAAGAAGCGCCTATGATACAAAGGACTACTTATTGATCTGAAATCACAATGCAATTTAACTCAGAAAACTGTAGACCTGGTGTATTAGAAAGTATTACTACAGATAGTGTTACATTTTCAGGTCACTATCCCATCTTTAAAGACTCTAGTCTTTAAAAAGAGTTTTAGGAAAAGGAATGACTAGATTAATCTTCTGGACAATCTGTCAGAAAGGGATGACTGGCACCTAATATTGTCCTTACATTTTACCATGTGCTGATGTGTCTCTAAATTCACTCTGATATTCAGGCCAAGAGTAGTTACAGTGCCAGGATAATGCACAGCATGGTTAATTCTAAGATGTATTTGACAAAACAGACTAAGAAACATACTATTACTGAAAAAGAGCCTGTGAAAGTTTTGTTTCAGCGTAAAGTGCTTCCTTTTAGTACGATCTTTTAAGATTAATTATGTGGCGGAAAACATGTCTCTGTACTCAGAAACCTAACCCCAAAACAAGACATATCTGGATGGATGAAAAACAGTAACAGCAATACTAGGATCTCAGCTCACCAAATTATTGAGATTTATACCAAAACCCGAGTATTTGCACTCTCTCAGTGAGGTCAAGTCATTTTGCTGAATCAGAGTGTAAATTACTATAGGTAGGCAAGATTAAGTATAGGATATTCACCTAAAAACTTCTGGAAACTGCTTACCAGCGCAGATAGAATAGGCTTTAATCATTTATTAGGTTATAAATGTTTGTTTTAAAATAACATGCCTAAAATGAGCTTTACTGCTTATTTCTAAAAGTAACAGAAATAATCCTGCAAGCTCTGCAGTGTTACATGTTCCTGCTAGACGCCAGTATAATATCTTTAAAAGTATGACCACAGACAGTGACCTCCCTCTGAAGTTTGGATTGATTATCTTATTATATAAGCAAGATAAATAATCTTGTGCAGCATGAGATTTTTTTAGTTTGGTCACAGAATGCTGTGTTTGATTTTTGACTAAAAGTGAGGTGACCTGCACAACTGCATTCTCTTTCACTTCACCAGAAAGATCAGTTTTTATCTCAATGACTACAGGTCAGGGCATCATAAAACAGAAGATGAAGAACATTTACATTTTAAATAGCACTACTAAACAGGTCAGTGGTCAAATAGCCGATTTGATGCCCATCACACTATAAGGAGATGTTTTACATTCTGATGTGTTTGTCCTATTGGACATTCCAGAACAGTGAACCACACAGTTTTGCTTAGATCAGCAAATATATAGGATTTGGATGGTCTGTCCTACAGAACTGAAAGTAATGGGATCTCACTAAAAGAAATAGAAATATATAACTTATCATCATAACAGTATTCTTAAAGATGATTAAAAATGTTGCTAGATTATTTTCCTTACACAGCAGTCAGTCAGATCTTCCCTCAACACTGGCAGTTAATTGAAGATGTTGCTTTGATTCCAGTGGCCATGGGCTCCCATACCTCATACAGCACAATGCCAATACTCAGTGCTCACACAACATAGCCTGCTTGACTTATATATGTAATACTCTACCTTATGAGTTATAAATATTTCTTTTCTTCATATTGTGAAGTTACAATACAGAATTTCTAGTGCTGAGATACCAGTTGTTCAAAAAGCATTTTTATATACGTAGTCGCAAATCAGTATCATCTTTCAAAACAAAATCACCATAGATGCAATCACTCACATCAAGTGCAAGCATCCAAGTCTTCATCTGCAAAATGAATGGGCCCACATATTTTAAAGACAGTTTATATAAGATTCTCTATTATGATTAACACTGGATGTCCAAATTTCTGACCTGCTAGAAAACTTTCACACATTAAAATTCAAGCCATGTATTTAGCATTTGAGCTAAATAAATTTTGAGCTAATTTTGATAATTGAACATTTGAGCTGATAAAAGTCAGAATGGAATTTTAATGAATTTTTTTTCGAAGATTTTTTCCACAATCCTATGAGTATTGATAGAACTCTACCGTTGCTATTCATATTTTCTCTTACAATTTCCTTCTATAATTGTATGCTCTGTGTTTTCCCTTCTCCTATTTCCATGTAGTAGGCAAAGATATTCGATGACTAAAACAGCATTAGCAATTGAATAAACCTTTGAGTGTAGAGAGAAAAATGGAGAGATGGTAACTGTCACATTTCTTAGCAGTAGAAAAAATGTTTATGTAGCATTCACTGGCATAGCTAAGCGTATGTTCTGCATGGTTCTTTAGTCATCTGCTTGGAGTGGGCAGCAGTGTTGAGGAAAAGACAATCTGTCTCTGTTAATGAAAAAAGTATCTCTACAAAGTGGAGTTCATTAGTAGAAGGGTAAACTGTTCAGTGAATTAGAAACTGAAAAATGTGGTACTGTGTGACCAGCACTGAAAAAAAAAAATTTCCTGCTTGAGCAAGTCAGGTATTTACGGTCTATGAAACACAAATGTGGTAAAGTTTGTGTACTTGAAGACAGAATGCAGGCAATATAAACTATTTTTAACTAAATATGTCTGGAAAATTTGCTAGGTTACACCTTGTTTAGTTTCCTCTCAAGTATAATACTACCTCCTTTTAAAATATGCCTCCAGTTCAGTATAAGAATGCACAAGTCAGCTTTAAAAGATATAGCATAGGCAACAAAAGAAGTCTAAATCTGTTCACACATAGCTAATTTACTCCATTTCTCACTTGAACACATTTTCAGAAGAAATGTAATTCTGGAAGCTCTAGATCCATCACCAAACTGCTCTATATAATAAAGTGAGTGGAAGCAACTCCTACATAGGTTTGGTGCTAGACATGGAGGAGAGAAATTTTGCTAATGGAGTTCATAAATATTTGCTGGCAACAGGAGAGCAGTGAATTTGGTGGGTTCCATTCCTGCTTCTGGATTCAAATTTCTTTACTTTTTCAGAATTTATATACTGGAAAATCTTGAATACATTTCAAGCAAGTTTTACATATACAGCTTTCCTGATCTTCCTTCTGTCACTACCACTAACTACTTTCAAGTTGCATGAGTCTCCTGCACATCAGGTTTGAATTTACAGCTTGAAGTATGTACAAATATCTCTGAAAGTCTATGTCTTTCTCAGAAAAGAAATTGAGATAATATTGTATCATCTAAGTTTAGCATCATCTGCCTTATTTAGTACATTACTGACAGACAAGGCTGTTGTACTTTTGAACAAGCAAACACAATAAGAGAACTTAAAGTGCCAGATGGGTATTTTTCTTCTATTTACCCATGACTGCTGCACATGGCATGTACTTTCTCACAAGTTTTCAAAAACTCTTTGAGAATACTCTTCACCTTCAGCTTATGCTCCTTCTATTGCAAGTATTATTGTGTCATAACAATTTTGAAAAAAAAAATCACATTTTGCATTGCCTACTATCCCTATTTCTCTGAATACATTTCTATTTTTTTAATAATATCTTGCTTCTAGTGATGCCCAAACCTTACCTGCTAGATCTTATAAAGCTCTTTTCAATTCCTAAGATGTTTTTGTAATATCTTTCCACATTTTTTTCAGGTAACGTTTGAACACAAATATTTATTCTTCATTATTTTCCCATTTTCTCTTTGCTGTGTCACTTTATTTTTAAAAGAAGGTTGTTCATTGTTGAAAGATCTGCCTTCTCCTTTCCCTACCAAAAATCAAAAATACTTTTCTAGTAAAAAGGCTTCTGAGTTTCACTAAAATAGATGGAAGTATTACAGAAATATTGCATGTGTTATGTTTATTTTCCTGTTGATCTCTGAGTTCAGCTCTTCCATTATTTACACAGATGAACAGGCACTTACAAATGCACAATGATCTCCACCATTGTGTGTGTCAAACACCATTCCATACCTTCGTGTAGCACAGGCACAAGTGACTAGCTGGCTGTACAAATCAACTCACTAGTGTTTGCATCTATCTAACTTCTGCCTCAAAATAGTGTCAATAATTTCTAACCTGACTGAAAGGCACTTTGCAAAATACAGTAATTTAACAACATTTTATTCTGAAATAAAAGAATAAATAAATAATAAAGGCTATAGGAAGAAAATATTAAAAGTGCCTTCATTTATTGAAGCTTTATGAATATTTATCTTACTGTGCTATTAATGATAGCTACTACTATACATTCTTTATTGCTCATAAAAATGTTATAAACTTTTATGTATTTTTCCACCTACTTTCCTTTAAAATGACAAGGTCTTCATGCCTTTTCTGATACTACTTAGAGACAATGTTTATAATACTTTTTCCATTTATTTTTCACAGCTGCCACCAGTGGTTCAGCAATACTGTGGTTACAAGTACACTGATAACTGCTGCTGCCAGCATTAAATTTTGAATTCCTCTGAGCAGGCTGAAAGGATATAGTGGTTAAGAACCTCCTTACACTTCAAGTTTCTAATGCTTCCACCACAACAGCCCTGGGGAATTGAGTAATTTAAATCATTCCGTTCAGAAAGTCTCTTTTTTTCTGGCCAGTCATGTCTCCTTTTCCAGGAGACACAAACTTTTAACAGACACAACATGGACCCCAACACCTCTGTGGAGTCCTGTGCATAAGACTCCAGTAGGCACTGGATTCATCGTTCATTTACAGAGCACTGCAATGTTTGTCAATGTTCCCCCCATCACAAGTTTTATTGACTATATGGCCATGTCATCAGTTGACATAGTTCCACTATTGTCAAAGCTACAACTTCACATCAGCTATCCAGCCATCTAATTCCAGGGTTTTATATTTAAGGTCACATGCCTTCTCCCACTCCAGCAGCTTATGGAAAGAAAAGAGCAGCCACTTTAATTTTCAATATCTTGATGTTAATTGATTTAGATCATAATTTGATTCTTATTTCTCTTTAATAAAAGGACACTGTTTTGCCTAGTACAGGTATGATTCTATTGTGGCAGTTTCATCTTCCTCAATATTCACTAGCACAGCTGGAAAACAGAAAAAGCAGTATTTCTTTATAATTCATCTACTTTCCAAGTAGAAGTCAGAAAGTATAGCAACCTGTTTCCAGACCAAAATTCAATGTCTGTGCTAACAGTACTTCCTTCCAAGTATTTATGTTAATTATACAGCTTTACATTTGTTCAACTGCATGCTGTACTTCTTGCTTCTGCCAGTTGTGACAGCTATTCACTTTCCCTGCACTAGAGATTGCCTTTAGCTTAAAGGAATTTTTTAGTGTGACCTGAGGAACAGAAAGTCTGGCAGCTAAAACTAGGATGATTCTTCCTGAGTTGTGTCTCAATGTCACATTTAGCCTGCATCTCCAAGGCAGTGCAATCAATAGGGGATAGTCCTGTGTGTTCTTCTAATTACACATATTAGTAATCGAAATGTGCCCACCACTACCACAGCTATGAGTAATACTAAGTAACTTGAAAAAAAAAAGAAAAAAAAAAAAAAAAAAGAAAAAGTCAGCTTTCTCAAAGAAAGCAAGTCAGGTAGTAGAAACAGCTCTTGATTACCCTTGTGTGGAATTTCTAGATTTGTTTTTAGTTGTTGGTAAAACTGAAGATTTAAAAGTTTTGAAAAATAGAAGTTTTATGCATTCCCACCGGTTTCCTCAAAGTACTCATTAAGAATAAAAACCATTTAACAGTTTGAATTTGAAAAAATATTCCAAAAAGTTTTAAAATGTAATGTAGATTTAAATCACTCTTTTGAAAATCTTCAGTTATTTTTTCCATTGTTGGCTTAATAGTTAAAATTTTCTTAATTTTCAATAAGTTGAAGATTTTGCTTTTCAGATCTTCCTGCAACATAAAGGAATCTCTGACAGGCCATCCTTTTTACAAGCACTTAGCAACCATCAGCTTTCAAGATTTTCGGATATTCCTTATATGCAAGATTCCAAAATCGTTTCAAAGCAGTACATTTTACTTCATGAATGTTATATGGAAGATAGACACTTGCCCTGCAAGACATTGCTCTGTCTTTGTGCTTTGAACACAAAATAAAACTTAAGCATACTCCATGCAGTGTACTTACACTGCTAATGTCTACATTCATTAAAATATGATGGTTAAGTGATGGATTTTAAGTACTTAAACTAAGTCAATCAACACACAAGAGCAGCCTGCAGAATTAAAAGTGACAGCTATTAAAACCTTAACTAATGAACTTAAAAGTCAACAAGAGGACACTTTCCAGCCATCTCTAAAAGTACCTTATGAATTCTGCTAACTTGAGCAAAGTTAGGACACAAAGAGAAACAAGACTGTTGATTTCTGGAAAATCAGAACTAGAGAAAGAAATTAGTTTAATGACGATGTAGTAGCTGTCATAATATGTGCACATTACAGTCAAATATCTGATGATATATACTTAGTTATTCCTTTTTGCACTGATATCCACACATTAAAATATACTGCTGTAAAAAGCATTTCTTTGGTCCTGAAAGTTTCAAAAGAAAGAAGTTTAAAATCACAAGAACTTGTTTTTGTGGAATGTTTATACTATTACGTAGTAACATTGTATGCAATAGGAGGAAAAAGCTGTTAACGTGAAGCTGCTCTCCATAGGAATCAGATACTTACATTTTTAGAAGAGTAGTATATTTTTTCATATATTACAGAAAAGAGATTAGAGAAGCCTGAAAGTATCTGCTGCCCAAGATAGTATTTACCATGCTGAACAGTGTCATGTGACCTTTCTCAGGTGTATACACTAATTTTAGAGCTGTTCATAGGATTAGGCTTTGTATTAGGGTATCACATATAGAGATATAGGGTATATAGTGTATAGATAGTCTCTCATATAGAGAGAAATTATTAAGAAACATCTACATATTTGTCTTAAATCTTACCTTTTCATCTTGTATAATCATAAGACAAATATTTTTAAAAAAGATAAATTTTATATGGAATCCACTTACATACCAACTAATTGAAAAAATAATTTTTATCATGTTAAAAATTCAAAGTGCATTGTCAAAGCCATTCAGCTGGTCACTTGAACATTTGTCAGAGAAAATTATTTCTTAATGATTTCTAAAGCACTGCAAGTACCTGAAAATGCATAAAGTAGTTATATTTAATAAACAATTATCATACACCAACTACTACAAAAAAATCAGAATTTATTTTCCACCTTTTATTTCATGGCAGCATTGTCTCCACAAAGATTGGGTAAAGATTTGGCAGGTTATTAAACAGGTAATTAACAGTAGCATTAAAATACAGTTCTTCAAAAAACAGAAGCATTCAGAGCACACAAATATACCAAATTTAAAAGTGATTTAGGTGAGTAAGAGACATACCAGAGAGCTGGTAGCATTTTCTGTGTTTCAGTTTCACCCTGAGACATGGGGAACAATACAACCTACCTGCCCCACTTGATCAGCTGTTCTGAAGCACTACACTTAGCTGCTGTACTAGAGCTTTTACTACATTCAGCTCTGAGCTAGAGGTGAATGCCAAGATTTTCTAAAAGGTGAAGGACTGCTGTGACTTTCAGGAAATAAATAAGCTTGTATTTTTGTAGAGTAATTGTAACTGAGAATACCATGGAATAGATACCAGTTCACTATAATTATTTTTTCTTTAGTACAAGAGTTTCAAACTACCCAGCAGATCATCCAAAGGAAGACTATGCTTCTGTTTATATGCACCACTGTGCATTCATATCTGTACACAGAAATCTGTCCTCAACCCTAAATCATGTCTCAGTACCATTTCCTCTGCACCCTGGTATCGAGGTATGCATCTTCTGTTCCATAGAACACACATCACTACTCGCATTTTCTTCTAGATCTTGCTCTTAATTGTCTCCAACAGACCCATCTCCCACAGATCTTGGCCCCGGAAAACCTCAGAGCACTGCTTTTGGGAAAACACAACAGGGAAGGCGCTGTCTTTCATACTATGCTGCAGCTTTGGGTCTCAATTAACTGGCAAATTAGGGGATTTGAAACTTTAGAGTTCAGCACATCTGCTCATGATGATCTTTACAGAAGATACTGAGTAAGTCACAACAGTCATATTTACCCTCAGCTTTCACTATGAATATTCAGACTGGACAACAGGGCAAAACCCACAAAAATACGTGGACAGATATCATGCAACATTCATGCTTCATTCACTAGGTGCACATGCTTTATGAAAGCATGTGTAATGAATACCATAGTATGATTATTCCATTTTCATATACACTACGCAACATTTATGTAAAATTTATTGGCAAATATTTGTTGTCAGTAAATACATATGATTGAATATTCACAGAATGTAATATAACCAGAGTGGGTTCAAATCAAAATGATATTGCTGCAAGCTTCAAGACATGCAAAATGCCACGTATCATGAATTTGGATTAATCCTCAGTTTAGCTTTACTAACTTTGCTATTACTGTAAATATTATCTTGCTAATTTAGCTTCAGATTTTGACTTGATGGTGGTCTCCAGTTGAAAAATAATCTTAAATAAACAACCTAATAGGGCAGTAAACTGAATTTTTAGAGACAAGAGCTTTGTTTTGCAGTTAAGCACATTTTTCTGTGTGGTCTCATGGAAGTCCTGTTACTTCTCTGTGTGCCAGTTTCCTCACTGAAAAAAGCTACATATCCTTCAATACCTTTGCTGTTATTCTTCTCCTACAGCTGCACTGTTCAGGATCTACTCAGGTAAAATCCATATATATAGTATGAGACAAAAGGAGAAGACCAGAAGATCTGCATTTACAACTGATGTAGTAAACAAAAAGTTCCTACATTTGGCAGAAGGGAAGAAAATCCACTTTAGGGTTTATACATTAGTATTGGAGTTTTATAGTGCTATAAAACACTGACATTAATGGAGTTATAATAGTTTGATAGAGTCCAGTAAGTAATCAAAATAATTCAATACAAAAAACCCCCAAAGAATCTACTACATTTTTAGTAGTGATCCACTAATACAGGCAAAGAGACATGAAAGAAAAAAAAATATTTTTCTTGTTCTGCTATCACTGATTTCTTGGAAATAGTTTATCTTTTTTTTTCTGCTTTTTTTCAGAATCCTCTGACACAGTCACAAATAAAATCAAAACTTTATCCATACCTTTAGCTAAAGTGAGACTGTGACCTTTCCACCATATGCACGATCTTCAGAACTGGGTGGAGACAGGCACACAGGGTGGTGTCTTCAGAACTATTTACTCAGACTATGTTCCATTACTTGTCTTTCATGTATCTTCTATCTATAAAACCAAAATTATTTCATCTAAACTACCATGTTACCCTGAGCTGCAGAAAAGGTCATTTTTCTGCTCTACCAAAATATTAAGTTGTTTTGATATGGAGAGGAATCCATTCTCCACCAAAAAAAAAGACCCTACTGATTATGAAAATTCTGTATCTTATTCTTCTGATCTCAGAATTACTATTAAAAATTGTAAGATACTCAGATATTAAGGTAATTGAAATCATGAAAATTTCAAGACCTGAACATACACAAATAGTATACATTTCTTTTATGTACAATAAAGGAAAAAAAAATGAGATTTGATCACATTATATATCAAAATTTCAGTTTTGAAAAGAAATTTGTACCTGTCTAGTTAATACATATGCTGTACATGATAAGTATACAGAGAATGTGCTACATATGTTAAAGGTTATTTCCCCTAATTCACACATTCTCTTAAATCATAGAACATTTTGATGTAATAAATCCCCTTGACATATATAACGCCACCAAAGGAAATAGAATACTGGCAGATTACTGAAAGGTAAAAAGAGGCAAGTAGGCAGGAATATTCTTTCTGGTAGCTGTGCAGTCTGTGCTAAGTAAGGACAGAGAAACATTGAAAAAATGAGACATTAAATATAAGCAAAAGTAAAATTTCAAAAGATAAGAAACTGGATGTTCTTCTTGTGTGTAATTTTCATGACACAGAAATGAAGGACTATCACTGCTAATATTAGCCACTTCTCCAATTAAAAAATATGTACATCAGAATCTCCGTACTGCAACAGTAAATATCTACATTTAACCATTCTAAATTTACTCCATAGCAAGACTATCTTCTCCTGTATACTGCCAGTTATTGTTTACGATATGCCAGGAGAGAACATCCAGATCGAGGGCTACGTGCAAAAGACCTCTGAAGTGTGGAAACTGTCACAATGCTAAACTGTGCAACTTTGTGGAACAACACAGTATGGTTTAGCCTTTTTATCCCTGGCCTTTGTGGGTTTTTGTCAAACATAATGTGAGATAATTCTTTCACAAAGCTGTAAAAGAATAATAATTTCTTACTTTTTAATTATCATTTGGTGACAGACATTGGATGAGGGAAGGAGGCGGACATCATCTGGGCATAAACCAGCAAGAGGGTTTTGTCTATCAGCAGCTGTGAATGAGCCATCAGCAGCTGTGCATACACTCTTCACTGTTACAGGATAAAAATCACACAGGAAAATATCACTCCAGATGGGGAAGGTTTATGTATGGCAGACCTCAACCAATCATGCTACAAGCACATTCCTTCTCATGCTGGTCCATGGCCAGCCTCCATCCTAGTGCGTGTATGCTGGCCACCCTTTTCCATGTTAACACCATGTTAATGTTAACATCTTCCACATTTAACAATATTATCAACACCTGAAACTATCAGGTGAGCATACTAGGCATAAACATTCTGCAAAAGTAAAGTCCCTAAATCTAGTACTGAAACATAGTTCCCCACTGCATCAGATTTGCAGTGGCATACCCATTTTTCTATCAAGTTTTGCTTAAACAGAGGCATAAGATAACAATGAACTGACAAATAACACTGAAAATACAGAAGCCAAGCTTGGGAGACTTTACCAATTCTTTCTGAGTATGTTTTAATGTGCAAAATAAGAAGTGTGTAAAAATATGTGAAAAAATAAATGGTCAAACTTAGTTGGACCCATAAGACATATACACGTGCTGCTTTAATACATGCTTTTATACTTACGCAGGTTTTATACATAGTGTTACAGCTCTTATCATAGTGATACCATCTGTGGACATAGATTCTCCACCATTCTACAGGCCAAATAAACTTACCGCTGTTAGGGTTAAATATTTACATCTTTCTCTTTTCAGAGCAGAGACCTCTTTGCTCACGAATTGATGGCTTGAAAACAGGTGGGGTTTTTTGGTTTTTTTACCAGTGCTGTCTTCCACTGGGAGAACGTGCAATAGCTGATGCTTTCTCAGATGTTACCTCACTCCACAGCTCCCCCAAAATCATACACTTTAATATGTGAGCACCTCTGAGATTTGCTAATCTTTCCACCCCTCCTTGAAATAACTCCAAGATACTTTGTGTAGAAATACCCAAAATAATACATATCCTATTTCCTTTGAGTTTAATCTCATACTATGTGGGAGCTAGTAATACCTCCTGCTTCCTATCCATCAGGCCTTGCTCTGCCAAGTATCCCCTGGAGGCTTCTTCATTGTAACTCAAGCTTTTGAATCTGAGGTGCAAAGAGCTGAACATGGACTCCTGATCCCTGCTGACACAAAAAAACAAAACAAAAATCACCTCTTGGCATATGCACACAGATGGCGTTTATCTACCATCTGACGCCTACGCTAAACGAGTCGCACAGCTCCACACGCCGCTACGGAGGTAGACGTGGCCCTGCAGCCGCCGGCCGCGCGCTCCCAGCGGGCATCGCCCCGGCCCGCTGCCCGCGGGGCACGGAAAGGCCTACGCACCGCGCGCGTGGACACGCTCGTGCTCTGCAGCGCGTTTTCAGTCAGCGTAAGGTTCACACTGGCGGTTAAATACCGTCTCACCAGAGTGAACTATTTCGTGTGTGTGGAAACATATGTCAGTCAAACGCGGCCTCCTTCCCTCCCGCCCCCCCTTCCCCCCTTCTTCCCAGCCCTGCGCGGCACGGGCAGGCACACGCAAAAACCCCCAGGCAAGGGGCAGGTGCTGATCTCGTTTTCAGTCCTGTAAATCCAAAATACCTCTGTTACCTTCGCCCGCCTCTTGCTCTCCTTCACGCTCAAATTCAACAGCGGAAGGCGGCAAGTGCGGGACGGGCCAGCAGCGAGACCCCTCGGCCGCTCCCCCCGGAGACCCCGGCTCCTGAGGCACCTCACCGCCGCGCCTCCCGCCCCGCCTGAGAGGGGCCCGCGCCGCCGGGACGGGCGGCGGCTCTGCGGGCGCTGCCCCGCGGCCCCGCGCCCCGGCCGCCGCCCCCGCCCCGCCGCGCGCCACCCGGCGGCGCCGCCATGTGGCGCCGAGCCGCGCCCCGCCGCCATGTGGGGCCGGCACCGCCCGGCACCGCCCGGCACCACCCCACCCCGCCCCGCGGCCCCCGGGGCGCTGCGCCGCGCCGCGGAGCGCAGAGCCGCCGCCGCCTCCCTCCCTCCCTCCGTCTGTCCCGCCTCCCGCCGCCTCAGCCCCTCAAGGACTCCGGGGCGCTCAATGTCAGGCGGGCGGCGCGGCGCGGCCGCCGGCAGGGGGCGGGCGAGGGGCAGCGGTGCCGGCGGCGCGCGGGAGCGCGGCTCAGTGTCGGCGGCGCTGGCCATGCCGGGCGGCGCGGCGGCGCGGAGCTGAGCCCAGCGCGGCCGAGCCGAGCCGCGCCGCGCCGCGCCGCGCCAGGGCACCGGCGGGGCGAGGCTCCCCCGCGCTTCCCCGCGGCCGGGGCGCGCCCGCCCCGCAGCATGGAGGCTGCGAAGCGCAGCTCCTCTCCCGGCAGCCGGGACGATGGCAGCGCTAACGCCTTCCCAGCCAAGCCGGCAGCGCCGGCGGAGAAAGCGCAGAGCAGCCCGGGCGGCGGCGGCGGCGTGAAGGAGCACGGCAACTCGGTGTGCTTCAAAGTGGACGGCGGCGGCGGCGAGGAGCCGGTGGTGGGTTTCGAGGATGCCGAGGGTCCCCGGCGGCAGTACGGCTTCATGCAGCGGCAGTTCACCTCCATGCTGCAGCCCGGGGTCAACAAATTCTCCCTCCGCATGTTCGGGAGCCAGAAGGCGGTGGAGAAGGAGCAGGAAAGGGTTAAAACTGCGGGGTTCTGGATCATACACCCCTACAGCGACTTCAGGTGAGTGCGGGGCCCCGCCGCCGCCGCCCGCCTTCCGCGGCCGCGCAGGTGCGCGGCGCCGGGCCGGGCTGGGCGCCCCTCGCGCGCGGCCTCGGGGCGGCTGCCGGCCCCCCCCCCCACCCGAGGGCGAGCCTGGCTTCGCCCCGTGCCCGGCCTGGGCGCAGCCCCCCCTCGGCCTGGGCGCGGCACGGCGCCGCTCGCCCCGTCCTGCCCCGCCGGGCCGGGCCGGGCCGGGCCGGGCCGGGCGGGCGGTGGGAGCCGCTCCACGAAGGTCCGGGAGCCGCCGGGCAAAGCGCCTTGCGCAGGTTTAACAGCTTCGTGTCACGTTAGTGCGAAGCGTCGTAGGAGTGCCCAAGGATAACGGCGAGGCAGCGCGCTTTTGTCCGCGTTTAAGTAAAATAACTTTAGCCAAACTAGAGCTGTGTATCAGACTGTTTTTACAGATAAGCCACTAAATACTGTGCTAGGTCAGACTGTTACTTTCGTGACAGTTTGGATACGTGCAAAATCGGAGCAGTCTCATGAAAAGCAGTGCAAGTCAATTCCCAGAGAGAGAGATTTTTCGTTTAAAAATTTATTTTAAATGAGGGATTACTTCATTTCATGGTATGCATGAACCTTGTAAACTCAGCGCTCTGATATTTGCTGAAGAAGGATCGGTGTCTTTAAGCCTATGTGATCAGCGGGTTCAGTTGACCAGTCTACATGGATGTAATAACAAGTGACTCCGACTGGAGACTGTTTTTTAAAAGGAAAATCCAGAACGTTCAATAGTTGCATGGGTCTCTTAAGAAAAAGTAGGTTAGAGAGAACACGTTTCAAAAAGAAACGGAAGGAAAGACTTCTAAAGCCTGAGTTTCTGTGGGACTGTTGGGAGCGAGGTGTTTCACGGTGAGTTGTGCTAGCGCCTGGCAGTGAATCCCGAGAGCTGTGCAGCTCCTAGTGCAGAGTAGGGCAGGCACTCAATTACGACTCAAAATCATGCTTCAAATCCCGGCTTTTTCCTGGCTCCCTGGAGGCAGCGAACTGCACTAGTTCTTTTCCTGGAGTACTTTTTCCCCCTTGCATGCCAGCTCAGCCACACTAGCAGGTGCATTAAAGGGGAGAGCGCCAAGAGTCCACCTACTCCCTCTCTGCCAACAGCAGAGGGGAGCTAGCAGGTCACACCTGGTGCGCGCCCAGCATGAGTAGGGGATTAGAGGTGTCTGATACCCTCTGACTTTCCTGCACGCGTGCATGAGTAACTTTATTCGTGTGAGGATTCCATTAAAATGAATGAGATTATTCTTGTGAGTAAATGCACTCGTTTCATTGTAAGCTTGGATTCTGAGCACGGTACACGACAGCACAATATTTCAGGCAATATGAGATTATGAATCATGTTTTGAGCCATGTGACTTTTAAAGCTGATACATGAAATAGATGATAAGTATACTGATTCTGTTTTATTACACAAATATCTTCCAATTCTATCCTAATTCCTCCTGTGGGAAGGTTTACAGATCAGAGCTTATTTATTTTTTTTTCAATAGGAGTAAATGACACTTTGCAGATCTGCGGTCTGCCTCTTCTTAAATTAACTATATTTTGTGGGTTTTTCTGATGTGTTTTTCTTTTTATTAGATTTTTTTTTAAAGAATAAAAATGGAAACTCGGAGTCTTTCATTGGTCTTGGGATAATTCCCGGGTCTGATCCAGAGATAATTTTTTGCCATTAGGACTATTCCACTGAAACATCTACGTGTTTATGTTGTTTCTCCTGAAATAATTTTAATTGTATAGTAAAACTACCCTTTCTGGTTGGCAGGATTTATAGAAATGGATAAATAAGTCATAATACATAGTATATTTATCTTCTGATATACCACAATACATGCATATATATATAAGGGTGGAGTTGTTCTCATTTATTTTTGCGTGTGATCTTGCAACAATGCAATGTTTGTATGTAGACAAGCAGTAAAGATTCCAAAGATGCTTTCTAGTTTCACCAGTATTTTAATAATACCAAGGGAAAAAACTAAAATTACTATCAAAAAAACAACTAAAAGGTAAAAAGCTGAATATTTTACAGTATCCACATGGGAAGAATTAGAGTAAGTTTGTGAATACAGCTATTATTAGGATATTTGTAGCATATATGAAAACTGACATCATTGTAAATTTTGAGTATATGCACACTTAGGAGAATATTGGGTTAACTATGTCAGGTATGAGAAAATTCTGATACAGGTTCATGTAGATTTTAAATTATTTTCCTGTTTTTCTAGTACTGAATACTTGCATACTAAATTTATTGCATACTTTGATACCTTTGGTTACATTAATTGGCCACATTCACTCAAGGTTTGTATGAAATTTTGTATCTTTATCTACGCACTGAGAAACATTTTGATATGTAGTTTGAGGAAAGTGTGCTCCTTCCTTCACCCTGCCCTCTTTTTTGGTATGAACAGAAGTGCGGAAAAACGTATGTATAAACTCAGTACTCCATGAATTGGTTGCTAACATCCTTGCTGATTTTGATGCCTAGTTTTATGGTTCTTTGGTCTGTTTCTGCTTCAGAGAAGAATTTGCTCTTTGTCAGATAGGTATATCCTTGGAGAAATAAATTCCATGAATATTACATATTTTTTCCTTAAGAGAATGATCTTATTCTGGGTTGTCCTTTACTGGTCATCTGAGGTTATTGTCCAATTTGAAAACTGTTATGTAAACTGAGCACCTAGTACACATCAGAAACAATAAAAGAGCTCTGTTTATCTCTTCACAGCTGTGATTACTGAGTTGGACAAGAGTTCCTTGTAACTGTATGACTCACAAAAGTGAATTTATCATAAGTGTTTTGGTTAGAGTTTATTGAAGTCCTGCATGCTTTCTGAGAGATAACAAGTGCCTTCAGCTGGATCCACTCACGAGCATAAGAACAACCGCACAAGGAAGCATTACAGACCTGACCCCTTGGTCTCGCAGCCACGAAATGAAAGCAGCACAAAGCCGATGGGGGAGCCGAGTAACTGCCAGGGATTCCTTTGCTTTCATACGTGTTTCAGTCATTTAATAGCTGCGCAATGGTGGGCTCAGGGTTTGGGTGACTTACATATTCTGGCTAAGTATTAGTGAAAATGTATGTGCCTGATTTGAGGTGAAGACCTGATAACTAATTTCTCCATGTCCTGAGACACATCACTAGTTCCACAAACCTTCGGTGGTGGTGCTTATGTGTGCCTGGACTGCTGGGTCCAGCCTGATGGCATCTCCCTCCCGTCCTATCTGTGAGTTCGTAGATAAGCTCACACTTTCTTAGAAATCTTGTGTTCATACCACATCAGGCAGATCATCTATAGTGATCTAAAAAGAAAACAAACAGATGTTACCTCCAAAGTCACGGGAGAAAGGCACTTTTTAAAGAGAGAGCAATTCGAGAAAGCATGGTTGGGATTAAAGTATGTGTAAATAAATGTAGCCTTCGCACTCTGATGGTTACAAATGATCTTTAATTTGATGTTTGGAAACAGACTTTGTATGAAAGCAGGGACAAAGAATTTAAGTAGTTTCAAGATGAAATGAAGTGAAAATGGAGTTGACAGTGGTGGATAAGGAGGTGCAATGTGGGTAATATTAGAAGTCATCTGTCTTATATAGAAAATTACAAAGTATGAACTGCTTTGTAACAGTAACAATAATCCATTGCCATTTTATATTGAAAGAATTTCTCTGCGTAACTTCTTACCTATTTGCGGAGCACAAGAATAACAGAAAAGTAAAAGTAGAGCTAATTTAAAAAACTTGAACAGAAAATTTTGGAGCATAGTGAATAGTAAAGATGTGCCAAATTTAAAACTTGAGTACTACGCCTCTTTAAAAATGTATATTGTATATACATTTTAGGATTATATAAGCCTTTTTTGATACTCTACTTATTATACCTATAGTTTAAATTCTAAGAAGCTTAGAGTAAGCACTTTGTCCCTCTCTTATCACGTCTGTAATGTCTCCGTTGAAGCTAATGAGATTTATCTTTTTGTGAGCTGTTACATACTTAGGTTTACACAGGGTAGTGGAGTTGGAAAGTAATACTATTTGTGATTAGAGTAAAATATATTGTATCATACTTTTGATATAACTTCTATAGATATATGTATATAAAATCAAGTATGTAAATAATATTGGTTTATATTAAATAGATTAGTTACAAATTAGTGTAGTTTTGTAGTGGATACAATATGTCACTGGTAGTGTAGGAGTCTGAAATATCTCTAGTTTTGTATCCGAAAGGTAGTCATCTCAAAATCTCGTAACGTATTTAGGATTTGTAATAAGATTCTCTTCTTGTACTCATGCTTTTGAATTAATTGCTAATATGCTGATTATCAGGCATTTATAACTATACTGTATACACTCTTTGCGCAAACTGGTTATTTTATGACTGAAGTACATTGTAGGACTATCCTTCATATATCTTTTTAAATATCAGGCTTGTGACAACAATCACTTTTGTTTGTATGAAAAAAATTTGCTAGTTAAGCTCTTCATGTTACAAGAATAGTCACTCTTTGTATATGACTAAAAATAGAGAAGTGTTCAGTGTTTAAAAAATTATTAGCAGTGTTTGGCTTTTTGTTTGCTACATTCCATCAATTTTTTCACTTTACTTTTGTAAATGCCTTGAAGCATAAAATGACAAATTTGTACCTGTAATCTATCTTAATTCATTTTTAATATCAGAAAATTTTCCTGACAGTAAATCCTATTACATTTTATAATAGTTCCCCAGGTAAAACACAATTCCCATAAAAGTAAGCATTTTAAAGTAAGCTGAACTAAAAATGATCAACAAAGTGTTTTATTGGAAATACTTTGATGTGGAAGATGGGCCAGAAAAGCATTAGGTTCTTTTTCATCTCCAGTTTCTATAATTTTTAATACTACATAATGCCTCATCATTGTCTGTCATTGATTGATTTGTTATGAAATCTAGTTGCCTGCAGCTGGCTAATGGCAATTCTTTTTGTACCAGTTGTTAGCATGGATGTATGAAAATAAATAGATGCATAGGATGTGCTTTCGGGTCCATAAGGATCCTCTGTTCTTGTCCCCTGTGTGATTTTCTTCTAGAATTGCAAAGGAAATCCTGCTGAATCCACCGGAGGTCAGTGTAGGAGCCACTTACCTTCTGGGCCTTTACGGGTTATGGGAAGGATAACGCCTTTATTTGTGTAAAGAAAGAGATCCACTTTGTTTATAAATATCCTTCTGTCTCTAGATAATGCAGAATTAGAATGCGTGGCCTGAGCTTGCATGTCTGTCCGACATTTCACAAGTTTTATTACGTCTGCTATAGTCGTGGAATAACAGTCCAACAAACAGTCTTTTACAGAGTTCATGTACATAGAGTAATGTTTACAGCAGAGAAAGCCTGGTAAGAAGTACATCAGAGAAGTTACTAGAGTTTGGCTTGTTTAACTTGGAATGATCTGGGCATCACCTGCAGCATCTATGAATAAGTACACAAGTAGCTTTTTTCTACAGGATGCTTGCCTTAGAATATTCAACTTCTTTACAATCTAAATAAAGGCAAATGTGTATGTTGTTGCTTTGGGTTATGTTTTAAAAAATCTCTATCACCAAACCATACCAAAATGTCATAGAATTTCTGTGGTTAAAAGATGATGGGGCCAGGGGTTATATCTGGGTCTTTAAACTTTGACCCAAGCTGCTCAATAACATCAGACTCTTTCAGTTTTCTGATATTGGTTTGACAATGGTGGGAAAAGTACTTGATTAGTATTATCTGTATATGTACTTTCTGAAATTTAGACTTGTAAGAGCAGCATGTGGGGAAAAAAGTACTAATTCTGTTCACATTATTTTAGCAATATTAAACATTTTTGAATGTTTACTAACAGTTTGTTAGCTAATCAAAGTAAGTGATGGAGTTATGTCAGTGCAAGGGTATTTTATTTTAAGTTTCTTGGACGTGAGTATATAGAGGGAACTATGATTTAGAATATGATATGAAAGTATGGCATAGTATATAAAGGTTTAGATCTAGGATTTTATTTGGAGTTTTAGTACTTAAAGCTGTATAGAATACACATAGTGTTTAATGAGTTGCCTGACTTTTTCTTTCTTTTTTTTTTTTTTTTTTTAAGTATAAAATCTTATTTAAATTTGGGTAGCTCAGTTTTTGATTGTTCAGTCTAGGTAGATTTTTTGATGTACTCAGAAATAGAGACCTGTGATATAAGAGGTCACTTAAAAAGTATGAGTCTTTACTTCTGCATTTCAGTTTACTTAAGATAGGTGACATTGTGAAATCTAATTAAACTTTGTCAGCTTCTTTTGAAAGGCTTAATTTGAAGGTACTGTAGGACAAAATATTTTTAGAGAAGAAAGTATAACGCAAAATTCAGTAGAGAAACATACTTCATTTGGTCGTAAATAGCAGTACCATTCTCATCTGTGCTTTCACTCAAGAAAATACTTGAGAGCCTTCTGTGTCAACATACAATTTTGAGAGAGAAGAAACTCTTAACCTACTTCGCAGTGTTTAATTTTTAACCTGACAGTACAGTTCTGGTTAATTGCTTGAAAGTTCTTTAGGTGTCTATTCCCTGATTCTTTCCCAGAGGCATGATTTAATTTTAAAAATCATAGTATATTCAGCTCTAATTATTGGAGGGCTCATTCTAGACACATAGCAAGGTATGTTAATGACCAAAAAATATATCAGCTGGAGTCAATGTCAGTACTACCTCAAGGACACTGTCATCTAGCTTCCATAAAATCTCTCTTAATATCTTTTAATCTGATAATAGTCAGATTCAGGCAAGCTGCACAATATTGTAAAATAATCTTTTCTGTTACTGCCTTGGTTAGCAATGCAGCTGGAACAACACTGGAGTGAACTTGTGTTCAGAAAATGTTCATTTGATTATCAAAGAAATACAGTCTGTTTCCACTATAAGACTACCATAAGACCAAAGACTGTTCTTATTTATGCCACATATGTGAAATTCCCACAATTGGAGTTGCAGCATGTAGCTAAGAATAGAATTTGGTTCTTATTGTGTTAACTTCTGTTCTGCTTATGAGGATGTCTAATGAATCATGTTTAACAAAAAAAATTTGATGTGCTCTTGGAATTTAGCATACTGCTGAGATATTAACAACAAATTTTAAAACCCTAAAAACATCATATTTATTAAAAAAATCTTATTCCTACTAAGATAATTTGTTGTCAGATGAAAAGGCAAAGGTTACTTTATACTCATAGTCAAAGTTAATTTAATATATAAAATGATAGTGAAGTCTGGCACTGTCTGGAACAAGTGTTTTTTTGAATAATGTAGTTTAAAATATCCAGAATACAAAAAAAATTGTTTGGACTTTTAAAAAAGTTTATTATTCTTTTTCATCTAATTCTTAGTCTGAAATCTACTGAAGCGTATGTTTGTGCTAAACTTTGAGGATCTGAAGAGCCCCATGAAAATAAAACATGACTACAGCATTCATGAATTTGAGGATCAGATCTCCAAATTCTATACCTAGATGTGCTGGTTGCCTCCAGACTTTTTTTTTCCTCTTGTCAACAAAGTATTTAAGTATGGAAAGTGTTGATGCTTCCTTGGTCTGTCACGTAGTGTTTTACAGTACCTTATCAGATCCTCAAAGAAGTAGCTTTTGTGGCATTAATGCAGTACCGGAAAGTGTTATTTTGATATGATTTGAACTTTGAACAAATCTGTAGATCACACTAAATTTAGGGGAATATTTCTTAGGTTCTAAATGCTAAGTGGTTGTTCGAACTTGCTCTGGATCAAAGCTATGGGAAATACAGAGAAACTGCATAAGATACAATAAGATTTAACCTTGCACCCAGGAGATGGAATAAATGGTATAGATGAAAAACCATGGGGAAGTAATTGTTTGCACATGACTACTGTGAGGTTTTTCCCCCAGGCCATAAAGTGTTTTCTGTCTGTCTTTTTATTCTGGGAGGACTGATGATTTGTCTGGTAGAGGAATTAATGCAAAGCCAACACTAGGCCATACTATCCTCTAAAACATATTATTGCCTGGCAGACCTGCAGGCTTCTAGTTTTCCCAAAGACATCGTGGACTATGGGTGCCTTGGGCAGGCTGCACATGTTCTTTGTTTGCGTTTAATTCCTCTGTGAATATAATGCATACCAGTTTGTCTGTCACTCTGATTGACCTTTTCTTTAGTGCAAGACAAACTCAGTAGCAAAACAAAGTTGTGTTTTTTGTTCTTTTTTTTTTTTTTTTTGGCTAAGATTTAGGATTGGTCTTCAAGATTAAAAAAAAAAATAGGAAACCAAACATCAGTGTTTAAACAAATAAAGCTTATATAGCTCAAGCTTAAATAATAGAGTGTCTAAGTGGTGTCTAGAGTGTCTTACCTAACTTGGCAAGAATACTTTAGAGATGTCCCATTTTTCAGAGCCGTATGCCCAGTGTTTATAGAAACCCTGTTATCTAGGTGACTCCCTAAATAGTGAATCCTGCTTTTTCTGTCATTTCTCTATATCATTTCTATACCATCAGGTCTAGTTTTCAGATAGTGAAATCTCACTATAGAGACCTTGCAGTACTTACCTGAAAGTTTACAAGAGCATGGAGATGTAGTCCCTGACACATCATCTGGGTAGTCTCTTTCTTTCTTTCTTTCCAACTTTTTTCCCTCATTTTATTTTTCCCTCCCTGTCCCTTACTAGAGATACAAGACAGTTTGAATCCCTTTATACAAGTGTAAATGCTGTTTTGATGGTTTATTTAAATTTAGCTCTGCTCTGTGATTTTCCATTCTCATTGAGCCTATTAGCTAAGAGATCTTGAGCTTCTAGGATAACTTCTTCGAGGTAGTCTGAACTAGATACTCTTATGGTGTCTTGGAATTTTTAAGTATATACCTTATATAATTAAAACATTTAATTGTATTCACATTCTGTATTGTCCATGATTTTGTCACATCAGTAGCTTTCTATGGAGAACATGTCTGATACAACTGAATGTGCTATTAATGTAGACCTGGTAACAAGATCCTCTGGCCAAATTGTCCTTTCAACCCATTTATTGACAGCTTGGTGATTCTTGTGTTGCATACAGCTATCATACTAAAGATAAAATTAAAGGAGCGTTCTTACTGTAATGTAAAGGGAGTGCAGTGTCAAGAATAAGCACTGCCAGATGGTAGGCAATCTATCAAAGCATTTAAAAAGGGTTAAAATATGAAAACGTCTGAAATCCAGTGGCTTATTAAGCAATAGACTTTGCATGTGTGGGACAAGTGAGAAATAAGTAACCTAATTTAGATGCCCACATGACCAAAGTTGGCTTTTAATTGCATATGTTCTGTCACCAAATATCCGAAGTGTATGTTTTTTATTTACCTATAGATGTTTATTAAAATTAGAGCAGAAATTAAATGTAATGATATGCATTATATTACTCAAGTGTTGAAAAATTGAGTAGGACTTGTATGTGTATTTATGGAAGTAGTGAATTTATTATAATGGCTGATTCCTCTGAAATAAAATAAAAATACTGGAAACAATTCTGAAGTATTTAATGTCGAAAATAATTAAACCGGTACCTAGTAACCAGAATGCACACAAAATAAATTAATTATGGGGTAACTATAGAGTCTGCATCCACCCCAAATCATGTTACTCATATAGACATAAACTAAATGCAACATAAATGATGACTAAACACAGTTAAATGGATTTAACTGTGATATTTAAGGATATTACCTCTGAGTTTTATCTTTTTTTTTTCCTGCTGTTTTAAACTGAAGACAAGAACTCACCTGTTCTTGTTTCCTAAAGGTACATTTTCCTGTAATCTGCCTATATGCTGTGCTCTGTCTTTTGCATGAAAGCCAATTTTCCTGTGATGACAGGTGATTCTCATTAGAACAGGTCTTTGAAATGCCCCATCAGTATAGTGTCAGTCAGTGATACTCAGTAATTTCTACTTATGTCCCCCCTGAAGACTGTATTAACACTGTTTTATATGACCATGGCTGTTTCTGTCATTTCTAAGCTGCAGCCAACTTTTTACATCCTCAGCATCTTTTTGTAGAAAGGATGGATGGGCTGTCCCCCCCTCTCCCCCCCACACACATTTACTGTAGCACAACAGAACTCAGCTTCATTTCAAGGGATGAGAACTAACTTTATAGGACTGGAAAGGCCAGTAGGTCCAGGAGGTACAATTAGTCTGCCTAAAATGGTAGCAGATGTTACTGCTCTGGCTACTGACTTGAAGCCTCTTTTGTACCTTTTTTTTAAATCTAGTAATTCCATCAAGTGTCACTGAATTACAGCTTATCTTAACATCGAACGGACGTACGGATTTTATGCCACTGGCAAAATAACTAAACAGAAAAAGATACGTAAGTTGGTTTGATATTTCCAGGACAAAATCCTCCATGTCTAGGAAGGCTTTGAAAATATACATTTTATCTGGTGCTCTGCACATCATGTGCAGACCTCTATCTAACATCCTAAAGCAGTTAGGAGCCTATCTGTCTGTCTTTGGTTTTTGGAGGAAGTTTGAGATGTAGATAATTGTAAGCATCTGGTTTCTCTGCCTATATACTTTTTAGAATTCTGGCCATAAGGAGCCTTAAATGGTATAACTGATTTAAGAATATGATCACATATGAGTTCTGTGCGTTTTCTGAAGTAGTATATCAGATTAATTTGAGTATGCTTCATGCTCCATGTCAGTCAGATCATACATTTTGATTTTGCAGTTTATAGATCACTATTTTTTCTAAGCTTCTGATGATCATTTTTTACTTCACTTTCTTGCTTTTTTCCACCAATTAATTATTAACATTTATTTGACTTTTCTAATTATTGTACATCTTCAGCTTAAGTCTTTTGGTTCATAATTCTTTGTCTTCGAAAATTAAACATAAATATTTGGCTAAATTAGTTTTTGTCTTTCTGGGGGAATATTGGCTTGTGGCTAAAACCTCTTTGTGGATCTCCAAAGTAAAATGTTTTGATTTGCTGGAAGACAGAAACCTATTTATTACATTTAGACAACTTCATTTTGAGTGAATATAAATGGAAGATAAAGATGGACATCCGGTGTTTTATCCACCACAGTAAAGGGAACAGCTTTTTTGGTTTATCGAAGCAATAATCATCTGTCTGTATGGTAGTAAATAGCCTTCTCGTTACTTTTTGCTCTTGTTTATAGTTAAGGTCATAGGTCCCTGACCAAAGTTTCTTTGAGTGCTTATTTTAGAGCAGCTTATCGATGGCTACAATTATAGCCAACTTTACTTGCAGGCAAACACTTTTCCCTGTCACCCTTAACCTGTGTTCTGTGTGGCTGATCCAGAGAACTAGCGCTGGGCTATGCGAGTCATTTAGGAGTATGGAGTACTTTGTTTGAACTCTCAGAGATCGGAGAAAGAGAATTTTTGTACCCAGAGACTTCAAAGTCAATTGTGAAAAACAAAACACTCTATCAAAATATAAATCTTGCTAGTGGAGAAGTAGATTATTAAATAATTCTCTTTTATATTTTTTTCTCATAAATATTTATAGATGAAGCATGTAACAAAGCCTGTGGTTAAGTTTGAGCTAGTTTTCAGATCTTAATATCTTTATCAGTCTTATTTTTCAGGCTGAAAATTGACATGTTTCTTCATATTTCAAAGTGATTTACTCTTAGAAAACGTGGAGGAAAAACTTACTTAATATGCATATTTTGTTTAACAACTTTAGATGGTTCTGTCTCAATGAAGATAAAATAGAAACTTATAAATTTACTTAAATTTTATATTGGTTGTAAGTATCTTCCAGTGGTTCAGCAAAAATTTCATTTGACTAAGTGAAAACAAAATAGTTAACAGATACATTTCAAACCAATAATCTGCCACAATTCAGTAAGTGCTTTCAATATATAGGTTTCTAAATGTAATATAGATTATGTTTTTAGAAATGGATCATGACCATATACTTCAGTGTTGCATATACCTGTAACTAGCTGTAACAGAATGTAATTTTTAAATTGGAACTGTGCAAAGGGCATGACTAGCAGTGCTTCCATTGGCCAAGGTGTATTGGAAGGAGAAAAGGCAGGGCACCATTCTGCCTCCTTGGCCCTAGCAGCTTCTGTGTAATCTAAGAGGAGTGCCCAACACTGCAGTTTATCTCAGGTTTTGCAGATCAAAACAACACCTAATAAATGTTGGGGGAGGGTGTTTTTTTTTTTTTTTTTTTTTTTTTTTTTTCCAAGGCATTTGATTGTTTGCTTTTTTAAGAACAGCCAAAGCTGTTCTGTGGCGGGGAGCCCTCTTGCTCCTTTATATTGAATTAAATTATGAAAGAGCTATTCTGAAAAACATTTCATTACACTAGTACTGTGTCTGAGACAGATTCTATATCCGCAGAAACGTGGTTTAAGTTTCAAACCTCCAGCCTTTGCTGAGCTTCTTTCAAGTGCATTTCATGAGCTTTCTCTCAAGCCTGCCTGCATGGAGGTTGCTGGAACATTAGAAGGTAAATGGCCTGGAAAGAAGACAACAGAAACGGAGGTAAAACAACAGGGTCACAGTTACTTAGGCCAGTAATTACAAAATCTTTGAACATCACATATTCTCTTTCATATTTGCTTAGTTTGCTTTTCTGGGTTTTCCTTTTTGTTTTAAACAAGTGAATATTGGGTCTAGCTATGGCTGTTCTGTGTAGCTACATGATTAGTTGATTTGTTTTGGCAATGCAGGCAGAAAGCTATGCTGTCAGTGCACACTCCAATTTACCATCCTTCTATGTAAATTGGGAAAATTTAAAGAAATGTTAAAATTGTTAAGCAGAGGAAGCGCTTCTTCATTGCATCTATTTGAATACGACGTAAGGTAAACGGCTAGCAGAGAGATCACGATACAAGTTGAATAATGAAGAAGGTAGGAATTTATGAATGTGATTAGAGTAAGGAAGAGCAACCTACAACAGCTGCTTTTCAGCTATGGTAAAGGCAGGCTTTTTAGTGTATAAAGTAAGAAATTTTGTTTTGAAAGATGATAGTGAATATTGAACTTCCTAGCTGAGTGTTTTTCTTCCTATCTGATTGTTAGTACAGAATTTTAAGGTGTGTCCCCATGTAAAGGGTATCATAATAGATACACCTGGGGAAACATTTAAAGTGACTAGAGGAGGATTGCATCTGTCATTTCTTAAGATGTTTTGCGTGATATACATTGTATTTTTAATCAATGAATGTTTTATAGATATTAACTGAATTTATTTATATTAACTGAAATTAGTACAATTTTCAGCTCATATATTTGAGCATGTACACTAATCTTTCCTTTCAGCCATCAAATTAGAAAGCAAAAACATTCAGCCCAGGTGCTGAACATGCGGATTCATTTCTATCCTCTGCTAGAGAGGATTTGAACCTCTGCATTCACTTTGCACAGCACTTCTGGCATTGATACTTTCAGTATCACCTCTCAGAGTTGTTCTGCTTTGACAGAGCAAAAAATTGAGAAGAGCTTTCTGGTGCAATGGTTAACTTACTCATCCGGGAAGAAGATTGTGGTTTCTGCTGTAGTTTGCATTTGTTTAAGCAAAGGAGAACGTGTCAACAGAGTACCTTGCTTCAGGAGATACCCCATGCCTTGGTGTTTATGAATTTTATGCTCAAGTGGCCACAGATAGGTGAGGGAGAGTGATACCTGTTTCTTGGACTTCAGTCATTGTTCCAGGTATTGAGCTGCTTTGCAAAAGGGGGATGCACGTGGCATTACCTCAGTGGCTTTTAGCTAACTCTTTTGTGAATTTGATCTTTTCCTTTGCTTTTCTAAAAAGTATCTGAAATGTATTTTAAGCCTTTTTTATCCAAGTAAAAGTAAAAACAAACAAAACTATTATTTTCATTTGATCATGACCAATTCTTCATTTTTTTAAGTTATTTTTACAACAATCACAAGAGTTCTTAATATATCACTAAAATTATATTTTATTTTAAAATGATATTCTAATCAGATTTAATTGCCTTTTGAAACAAATGGTTTACTGCAACCTGTAACTATAATCCATGGATCATAACAAAACAATCTACTGATTCTTAAAACAGCGCTTTCAGTTGTTTAAAGGAGTTGACAGTATTGCTCCATTCTCGACAATTACATTTCTATTTGAAGTAACAGGGGCTTTGGAGCCAGAGGTCAGCCACAAATAGAACTTTGTACATGAGCAGATATGTAAAAGGTGTATAGATACTCAGTCATGTATTTATTTTCACTCATGATGTAGGACTAAACCAAAAAGTCTTCGTATGTAATCCATCAACTTGTTCCATATTTGCTTTTTTCCTTTTTCCCCCATCTCTACGTTGTTTTTCCCTTCAAAATATCTGAAGACTACTTCATTTTATAGTTTAAACATAGTGTGTTAATTCATGTCTAACTGTATGCCCAGTCTTACCTGCAATGATTTTTTTCAATAAATGATGTACCATATTTTACCAACTGAAAAATCATGTTTGAGGTTGCTTGTCAGTTCTTACTCTATCTATAGTTATATTCATGGAGACAGTTTTTCACTTCCAAGTAGCAGAATTAAATTGATGAAAGTAGTAGGAGGAGGAGGTATGTGAAATCCTGGTGGATTTCACCACCTAGAAATCTTGGTGGCTGATGTGGACTAAGGTGAGGGTCTTGGTCTTTTTTCTTATTGTGAGAAGCATTCAGCTCACAAAACTCATCTTGCAACTCATCTCACCAGTGCCCAGGACTGAGATGTACCGATAGCTGCTGAGGGGTGTCCTCCCCTGTCGTCCCCTCTCCTGTCTCGGAGGATAAACGGAGAACATGGACTTTTCCCCATCAGCAGAAACTTTAAAGATTATGGCGATAATTGGGGGACTGAATCAGTTTTTAAAAAAATCTGTTAAAGAATGATAGTAATTTCTTTATTCTGAGGTAAACCAGTGGGTTATCATATTAATATTAATTGGCATGTTAGCCGTAGGACTACTGCAGTTTTCTGTCATTTTGTAGAAGTTTTTAAGGTACCCCCCAAAAAACTTAGTATTTTCTCTCTCTCTCTCTTTTTTTTTTTTTTTTTTTTTTTTTTTTTTTTTTTTTTTTTTTTTTTGAGGGAGTCTGGGTTAAATTACCTCCTTCACAGGATATTTTGTTGGCATGCATTACAGAAGGTTTCTCCCAACTTAAGTCTCTCAATTTCTACTTACTATAGCGCCATCCTAAATATGATGTTCCTATACAGTACTTTTAAAATTACTTAAGAATTTTGTGGTAATTTTAATGTGTTCCAACATGAGAAATCACAGTATTTTGCAGTTATCTTTAGACCCCCCTTTCAAGCTATTTCTGATGCCTGTAAATTGGTAATTTCTAATCTGAGAATGTGAATACCTTTTTTTTTTTTTTTTTTTAACAAGTGTTCTACAAAAGTTTGCAGTTGCAAGAATGAGTATACTGGCAAGTCATATTTGGTTTAAGGGTTTCTAATTTGAAATTGAAGCAAACCAGTTAGAGTACCTACACAAGGCTTTGCCTGATATCGAGACGTAGTCTAACAGATTGAGAAGACAGGATAACTTTCAAGGAGACATACTACTTGTGCTGGAGGCAGGCTGATGCAGAAGCAGTTTTGACAATCTGAAATATTTTTATTTTGATAGCTTTTTCCAACATAGAACCCATTTGTGTGTTTTCACTGTTCCTCAGTGGTTTTTCCTCGTCAGCAGCTACCTGGCCAGGAGCACTACCCTGTATTTTGCTAAGGAATGGGGCCAGAGGAGGAAAAAACTGTGTGAAGACTGGGGAATTCCAGAGTAGTATCAGAACTGTACTGGGAATAATTCACTATTCTTGCCCAAGGTTAAGTGGAAGTCAAGCTTTAATTTTTCTTCTTTAGTTTAATAAGTTTCTGTGGGTGAAAAGCAACTGCAAACATCAGATGTAGTCAAGCACTGATGGAAGGGGATTATTGGCTAAAACCAAAGAGCGAGCCATATTATTAAATAATAATGGCATAATGCTTAATTTTCTCTTGGTTCTCTCCATTCTCCCCTCCCATATGTAGTGAGGGCAGTATTAATCCTCTACCTTTTATTTTTCCACCTCAGCAATCTAAGACTTAATTTTTTAACACATGTAAAATACTTCAAAAACTTTGGGCAGAAGGTATTGCATGAGTAAAAGAAAAAATGACATATCTAGTGGTGAAACATGCACTGCTTGAATATTAGTAGAATTTAATGAAAAATGCGTATGTATCAGTTCAATGGTAATCAGTTAATTTTAAAGTGTCTTTCTATGGGCAACACTGTGATTTTCTGTTCTAGTGATCAAAAAAGATCAAACAAGCAAAAAAATCCAACACTACTCCGCCCACAAACTGTAAGCACTCAAGCTTTGGCCCTAACCAAATTCCATAACCAAAGCCTTTTGAAAGTAGTAAATTCTGCTTTGCTGGGCTCTGATCAGGCCGCCCCGAGCTCTGCATCCGTCTGGTCATGTGCCTTGTGCATGTAATCACAACAGAGGAAAACATTGCGAATCTCTACTGCTAAGTATTGAACAAAAGTCTCTGTGTTTTGTCATCAGTCAAAGCTCAGGGAAAAAAAATCTGAAATTATAAAACTTGCTAATTTATACAGATAAAACTTCTACAGATATTGTTTATATACAATATATAGCTGTATAAAAAGAGGAGTCTACATTGCAGGTAGAACCAATATTTAAAAATATCAACAACACGTGTAAGTTAGTTCTCTAGACATGTATTACTAGCCTTGAAGCAAAGGACTTCAATATTTGTCTAAAATCATATGAAGATTTTTTGGTGATCCAGAAACTTCATTATTATTATTATTTAATTGCTTTTAGTCTTAATCAGAATGAAACGATTAGTCTGGAAGATTCCCAGAAGCAGCATTGCTTGTAATTCCTGCAGTGACACTGAGTTTTCAGAACTTCAGTTTCTGCCTCATCCCAGTCTCGCTAGCCTCAGGCAAGTAGAGAAAGGCTTTCTGTTTTTTCAGCAGGCTCCATATCTAATCCAGTGAAAGTTCATGGAACTTGATTTGTTTCAAATTAAAAAAGAAGTAGCAAGTGCTCATGAAACATTTTCATCTGAGAAAGTGTCAAATACTTCTGCTTAGTCTCAATGATGTTTCTGCAGTTCAGACTCAACACTTGAAGCTGATGAGATGCTATTAGTAGGGTCATTCTTAGAGCTATTAGTACTCTACTAATGTGAAGGGAATTCCATTTCAGCCTTCCAAGAGTCCTCATTTGTATTTACTTAGCAGTATTTTGTCAGAGTAGAAATAGAAGGGAATAAAGAATATAAATCAAGTTTAAGGAGCATTCAGGAGAATCTTTTTTTTTTTTTTTTTAAAAAAATAAACCTTCTACCTTCCTAAAGCTTTGCAAAATTAAATGCATTCAAATGAGGAAAAAGTTTTATCCATACAGAAGGACAACACAACAATAATGACAGAAATAACCTGTTTGGTAGCCCGAAACTAGCAAATGTGAAGAACAGTGACATTTCACCAGTTATTTTAATGCATATGTATTAATTTGATCATACAGCTAGATTAGGGAAATTTTAAATTTGGAAGCTTTCAAATCAGAATATTGCAGTATTTTATATTGTCTTTCACATTATACATGCAGAGGTCAGAACTCATAAACCATACACATAGAGGTATCTCTAAGCCAAAATCATGGAAGCGCTCTACCATGTACTTGCAAAACTTAAGCAGAATTTGTTGCATAGGGGATGTTGGATGTAATATTTCTGAGCAAAATGTAATTTAATATTTCATTTAAATGCCTATTTAGGCATTAATGATAAGTAATATGTTCCTTCTGGATAGCAGGAGACAAATGTGACAGTCTTTTCAAGTGCATATGTGTGTATGTGTGTGGAGAGGGAAAGAGGGAAGGAGAGAGTGTGAGAGGGAAAGCAAATGAAAACGCGTAGCTGAGCAGAAGGGAATGTCCTCGCGTTCAGGTGGATTGTAACATGATTGCATGGCTGCGATTCAGAAAGTTTTTGAGCGTGCACCTATGCAGCCGTGGGGAGAACTAGGGTCCCTAAAAGCAAAACCTCCCTTTCCTTCCCACATGTGCAAGTTGCAGATGTTTTCAGGCATGTTTCACTCTCTGTTATAAAAGACTAACGTTAATAAAGGTGCACAGCAAGAAGATGGCATCTCTTACGAAAATAAATTTTGACATGGATGATATCAAGTTTAGCACTAGTCACAGAATGCTGTGATAAAGTTTTAAATTACTGTTGTTTCTAGTAAGATTGTTTTATTCTGTACAGGACATCGATTTCTCTGTTAGGTGAATTGATGATCCATGAAGGAAAAGAAATAAAGATGTGTTTGAAGGTTAGAGAAAGATACCAGAGTATTCATTTCGCTGAACCAGTGAAAGTAGCCAGATAAGAGATTTAACTAAAGAGGAGGCAGGTTTTCATGGAAAACTTGAGAGAATTTTCTGCAATTATTGCTTCTCTGAATGGACACAGTAAAATCATCTCAGATGAATCATACTGGATTTTAAGGTTATCTTTCAAGTAGTTTGAATGAACACCTTTTCTAATGCCCTTCTGCTTTATAGCATGGCTGATGAATATATGTGAGTGAATTCTGCAAAGATCAAGAAAATCTTTTTTAAGAGCAAAACGTAACAGTAAAACTTCAGGAAATATAAAGAATTATGATCTTAAGCAAAGTCCTGTAGCCATAGTCGCACAACTCAGTGCCTTAGTGAGAGATGCACTTCACTCTGCTGGTGTGATTGGGAGACCATTGACTTCGGCTAGATCTCTCTGGACATGCCGTAAGAATAATCATATATCAAAAAAACAACAATTCAAGGATATTGTGACTACTTCCCCATCCATGCTGTGTCAGTGGACAGCAGCCAGGAAATAATAAGAAAAGCAAGTACAACTGACTTCTTACATTGTTGTGTATAGTGAATTAGAGAGCAAATTAACTGATTTAGAGCTGAAATGTTCTTAAAAAACCACTTGTCTCAGTGTTGAAGGTATAATAAAGTAGAAAATAAAATATTCTTTAGAATTTATAGTGGCTTACATTATTAAGCTTGGTACAAACATGAACTCATTAGTACTAATTAGTTTTTTATCACTGCTTAGGTAGGCATTCATTTTAAAAAAATAGACTCTTCATCCTATCTAGGATGGGCAACAAATAAACCACCAAAACTTCAGTATGTTTCTGAGATGTGAAAAACACTGTTGTATATAAATTTTGAAAGCGTAATAGATGTGAATGAAAAGACTGGTGTAAAAGGACTACAAATCAAAACAGTTTTATTTGAAAATGTCAGTGTAATAACTAGTGTGATTGTTTTATTTTTATGTAAAATGATTCTTTAGAATATAAAAATTCTAAAAATTGTCTTTGAAAACCTTTTTCAATACTTTTTAGACTTGATTTCACCTGGAGATGTTAGAACCATCATTTAGAAGCATTTAAAAACTTTGAATAATATTAATTCAGTGCAGATTACTGCGTTGACCTCTTTTATTTTACTTAGCACAGCAACCAATAGTAGCAATACTGATTTAGCTTCAGAGGAACAATAAGCTCTTGAGCTGTTTAATAAACTGAGAAAAATGATGGAGTTGGTTCTTCCTTCTCATTCTAAGCTCTGAAAGATATCTGCACCCGCAGGTTCTTAATCTTTGCATCCTTCCCTGCAAGTCTGTGTCATAGGCCTGTCTCTTTCTTGCTGGTTGTCAACATTTATAATACTTACAAAAATCTGGATCTTTGAGATTCTAAGTTTCAAATTTACAATCATCCTCATTTAAATGAAAACAGAAAAAATAATCAGTGCTGAAATAGTTTGAAAGAAAGGGCTACCTCTGTGCCTCAGAAGCAGCTCATTGCACCACTGAGGCGCTTGAGCTCTCAGTTTCGCGGAGAGGAGGACGTTCTGAACGGACAGGCAGGGAACGCGTTGTATTACTTGCTCTGCACAGGGCACTGAAGGGCAATACAGGGAGTTACATCTAGTTTTTCTCACCTGAAAGAAAAATATCATAAAACATGGGCAACAGAATGACATTTGGAAACATTTTTGTGAAGGAAAAGTAATGATTCATTTTTAAGTGAAAAATGAATTGTAATGCAATAAGACATTTTCTTACTAGCTAATCACATTATACTGTATTTTGGACTAAAATGCAAGTACAAAACTGATGCAATCTAGTAGTCCTTTCAATGTTATTTCATTACTGAAGCTGTAACTTTAATATAACTTGCACTGACATTCAACATCAGGAAGTGCGGTATGTTTTGCCTAATCACAGCACATAATAATCCTTTAAATATTAGGGTATCATAAGTTAAAATCACCTGGTTCAGTATTATATTTTATTTTGGTTGAGCAGTTGGTTTTTGTTAGGCTTCGGTTAGCTGTAGTAACTTAACACTTTCTGTGCTGGTTAAATTTAAAGGTAAATCTGAAATTAAACAATACTTTGATTAGGAGCGAGCCACAGCTGAATGTACTTCTCTTGTGATTATTATTCTAGTTCTTTCCTATTCATTTTCACAGTTCCTTGGAGAAGTGTGTTCCCCCAAATCAGGTTGATAAAGTATTTTGATTGATAGTGTTGTAAAAGTGTTTGTAGTAATTGTAACTATAGATCATAGTAGCAGTGATACATGAATGCAGCTGTTCGTTCTGTATGGTAATACTGGAATGTAATTCTAGATTATTGAAAAGGAATCTGGTAAAGCAGTAAGCGTATTAAATGAATTAAATAAATGACGAGAAATTTGGAAATTTTTGCCGGTTTACAGCTATTGTTAATTAAAAATACATGCAATCTATTCAAAAATCTGAATATTCATAGGAATTAATCTTCACATTTGTACTAAATGTGAAAATGTATGAGAAAATCACATTACTTGTGCTACACAAGGAAGTACTTGTAAAGACATTTATGAATATCAGTTAAAGGTGCTGATAGGTACTGAAAGGTTCTAGAAAGAGGAGTGAGTCTGCAGAGAACAGTTGTTGATTTGGTTTCTGTGCCTTCCCAGATCAATTTTAGCTGAGCAAATCATGTTGCCCTGCTGTCTTTGAATACTGAGTGTGTGTAGTTCTCATGATATCTGCATCAGTAAAATAAGATCTCAGTATTTTTTATGGGGTTGTTTGAGAAACACAAGAAAGGGAAACTGCATAGAAATTTAGTAAAAGTCATAGAATTTTAGGCTGGAAGGAACTGCTGGAGGCCATCCAATCCAGCCGCCTGCTCGGTGCAGGACTGCAAAGTTAGACCAGTCCTCAAGCAGAACAAGAAGTCATCCTTTGAGTTTGTGTTTTCTAAGGTTCACTTTGGGTGCTTTTATTAAATAATTTTCCATGATAATTTTTTTCATTTAGGAATTATTATATCATCCATTAAAACTTGTTGGTGTGTATTACCATCTCCTTGAAATCTTTCATCACAATAGCTGTATATTTATGTGGTAGGCAGCCTTACTCACTATTTCTATAGTAGATACTAAAGAGGTGAGTCTGGCTTTTTACTGCCTGTACCAAGCTCTGTTGTCAGCAGGATTCATAGAGGAGTCTTTAGATACCTCTGAAACAAAACAGTGAAATACAGCATCCATTTCTTACTGTGAAAGTCAAAACTATTATTATTCAAACCACTTAGCTCTAAAAGAAGACAGGCTATCAGGTTGTAAAAATGCATGAAAGTTCAATTCAGGTTGTAAAAGTAAGGGAAGGTTTTGATATTATCTAATTTTTGCTTCTGTTTTTGCTTCAGTGCTTTTTTTGTTTCCTGTAATTTTATTCTAGCACTGTAATGATATGTTTGCAAAGAGGTACTTACATTTAGTACGTTATCTGTTAGATATTTGGGTTTCCATTTGGATAGAAGCCATGAAAAAAAATTTAATCACATTGCTAAAGCACTTGTGATTGGCCCTGAGCATCAATTTTACTTTTATAAACATGGTAATAGGTTTTGACAGGAGTTTAGAGAAGGCGACTGAATGCTACACATGCACCTTTCAGATATGCTGTAGAATGATAAGCCACGGTACAGCCACACTTTATCCTAGATGCTTATCCTTGAGAAGAAGTAAGGAATATAATGAAATGTTCAAATTACTTTGTCTTCTCTACTGACTATGAATATATCAAATGAGTTAAAGAGTTTTCTCAGCGTTAACAAAATATATCAGCATCCTCATATATCTTGTACCTCTCTACAACAGCATAATATCACTACTAACCTGGTATGCATCTTAAGGCAAAACTGACCCTGCATTACAGTATTGTAGTTAATTTGTTTAGAACCAAAAATATACTTGAGGTGAAGTTGATGGCAAGATAGAGACCATTTTTCTAAGCAAGTTATACCATATTACATCAACCATTCTGTCTCTTCCATTTCTTAGGTTTTACTGGGACTTAATCATGCTCATAATGATGGTTGGAAACCTTGTCATTATACCTGTTGGAATCACATTCTTCACAGAGCAAACAACAACACCATGGATTATTTTCAATGTGGCATCAGACACTGTTTTTCTATTGGACTTGATCATGAATTTTAGAACTGGGACTGTTAATGAAGACAGCTCTGAAATAATACTGGACCCTAAAATCATTAAGATGAATTACTTAAAAAGCTGGTTTGTGGTTGACTTCATCTCATCAATACCAGTGGATTATATCTTTCTCATTGTAGAAAAAGGAATGGATTCAGAGGTTTACAAGACAGCAAGAGCACTTCGTATCGTGAGATTTACAAAAATCCTCAGCCTGTTACGTTTATTACGACTTTCAAGACTGATCAGATACATACACCAATGGGAAGAGGTAAGATATATATGTTTAGATTTTTGTTCACTCAGATCTTATTTGTTTAGATACATCAGTTAGGCTTCTCCAAAGACATGCACAGAACCAGTGTGAATTCAAGAGTTTTTACTCACTAGTTGTTGCAGTTACATGTAGGTGCTAGCAGAAAAGCCTTTTTTGAAGAAACCACAGAAGAGATACCGATTCCATCTGTTACTGCCAAGACTGAAAATAGGTTTGGCACCATGAGCACGAGGAGCATGAGCTCATGCTGAGAATCAGTCAGAAATTTTAGGAACTAGCTAAAGCTGCCTGTGAATTCAGTGGATAGCACTTAGAATTGTGAATTAAATACTTCTGTAATCTAAGAGAACTTAAAATGCACGTTCGTATTTTTCTATCGCAGAAAAAATTGAATCCATTTATAATTGAGTAGATTTCCTAGAACATTCATTGTCTGAAGGCTTGTATGTAGGCTGAATATATTCAGTATTTTCTTTTCGTTTAAAAAAAAAAATAGTAGTTCAAATTTTGAGTCATTTCCTTCTAAACTGGGAACTCCACTGTTTCCAGAAGTGACCTTATGCTGCCTGCCAACTTGGCATAGTGACGTTTCCAGGAAATTATGGCATTCCCTAATTTGGCATGCTTAGGTCTAGGAGGTATTTGAAACTTTGGCACATATCACCATGATTCAATCATTTCATTTTTTGCCTGTCCCCATTTCCAATGTTCGAAATATCATAACATATTTTAAAAGGAAGCACTAAAATACAGGAAAAATAACTGCTGATTTTTAAGCCTTTCGTGCACATAAGTGTACTGAGATTTATTTTGTGAAGCATTTTCACTGAAAGACAGTATTAAAAATATTTGTATGAATTTACTTACTTAATTTTTAAGTTAAATGAATATTCAAAGATTACTTGGTATCCTTTCTGGTGATTTTTCTGCACGTTATATCCCTTACAAATCATTACATTTCCCTTTAACAGAAACTGAAATGCTACGCTTTCTAACAAATGAAGTCAGATTTTACTAAAAAAGGCCTGATCCTGGATGACACTAAGTATCAAACTTCTAATAAATGTATAAATATTTCTCAAAAACCTCCTGGAACTGGTGATTATTTTTACTATTCTTTTTTGTGAATTCTACATCCTTTTGCCTCCTTTAATGCAGTGTAGCTATATTTTTGACACAGAAATAGAGCACGGCAGTTTTGTAGGCAGCTTAACTAAGGCAAATGATTAGGAACATCTTGCAGTTCTACCATGAAGCTGTGCTTTTTTTCTCCGCTGTGCTTTACGGAGAGACAACCTTCTGAAGTGCATTCAGTGACGTTGTTTTCGGCTTGAGTTAATGGCTTGCACAATAAAACTCAACTAAGCAGCAAAATGAATACGGATCCTTTTTTTTCCCCCCGTTGTCTCTGTTATCAAAGATAAATCAAGTATTATAAATCAAGAATAGCTGAATCTAGCACTAAATGGGACTAGAAGCAACCAGAGGATGTAATTCAAACCAACAATGTAATCTGTAGCTAATGACTGTGGATTTCTACCAGAACAAAGGTGATTTCTCTTAGCTATCTATTTATAATTTTGTGTCCAATTCCACTAATAAAACTTGAGAAGTACTTGTCCTATGATACTTTTTTTGCCAAGTATTAAAAATAAGTTGAGTCTATGATTTTAGATTTGATAACATGTTAGCATGCTCCCTAGACATTTTCAGGAAGGTAAAAGAGGAACTGAAGTAATATTATTCTGTTTTTGTTTTGAACCTCCAATAAAACAAATACAAGCTTGTTGGCTCCTTTTAAAATGGTGTTCTGATGACTGTGGGAACCTGCAAGTACGATGATAAATACAGAGACTGAGTCAGAATTTGATAAATTCCCAAATGAAATGCATGCAACAGTCTTCTCTTTAGCTCATTTGAAATGTCAAAAAGAAAGGCAGTCATACAGGTTTTCATGTTTGGCTTTTGTTACCACAGAAGTTTATTATTATTTTGAATGTAGGGTGTGAAAGTGTTCTGCAAGGTGAGCCGTTGTAACTTCTGAGAAATCGTATGTTATGGCACTGTAATGTTTTAAAATAACAAAACCAGGTAGGGATGAACTTTGCTGGACTAGAAAATCGTAGTCGGATTATCCCATGGTGATAGTCAGGGAAACCTTTGCTGGTGATATTAATTTTTCTGTATTGTGGGTGTTTGTACATGCACCTGAAGAGCAACTGTTAACAAACTTGTTGATGACACAAAACCAGACCCTGTTTATCTGCGTGTTTAAAAGGATTTAGTGTTTTTTGCATATGGGTTGACATGTGCATTTTAAATATAATGTAGATTAACCTGAAATACTGCATATTTGGATCCAGAATAATGAGCATTATGTCAAAAATATTGAGAGGATGATCAGCAAACTCATTCTTTATAAACTGCCAAGAGGATGCTCCCTGGAAAACTGATCAGTGAACAAACAAGGTTGTCCAATATGGCTCTTCTCCCACAGAGATGTTTTTTGTGTCCTTAAACAGAAAAGAGAGGTTGAAATTGTTTGGGCTTTTCCTTTCTTAGTCTCATGTTTTCTGAATTTTAAGATGAGCAGGCAACAATTTTAAGGCTTTTTAATATGAAATAAAGAAAAGGAACTATGTTTCAAAAATAAATTTCCACATCATTTCAATCAGTTAAACCAGTGTCAAGCTGCTAGAAATCTTATATAGTAATACGGCAGTAAATAACGTATGTATTTCAGAAGCTTTCTCTTTAATGGTTATGAGGCAACAGAGCTGTAGCCTGTCATGCCACATATATATATAAAATCTGACTGATACTCATTCCAGTCTGATGTTAATAGTTTGTTCAAAAAAATGACAGTGGAAATGAGAAAAGATGTTTAAGCAAAGATACAGAATATATTTTTGCAGGAATTATTTTTCTGAATTTACAAATTCATATTGTCCTCAACATATTTTTATCTGCAGTATCTGATGTGCCAGCCTTTTATCAAACTGGATATCAAGAAATAGATGCTATACTTATTCAAATAAAATTATATAATTAATATGTAAGTAAAGTTAGCTATTTAAATTGCTGATTGCAGAAATTATATTTTAACAATAATTTCTTACAGTAGATTTATTTTTTATTAGGATAGATTTCTGAAAAAAATGTTGACTAGGAAGTACTGGATCTATTTATTACTTAGCATAACTTTATTAAATGCAGAGAATCCAAAATGAGAGAACTAGCAGTGTTTGTCTGACATGATCAGGAAGTGAAGATGCAGAGAGACTGGTGAATAACTTAAAACCAACGCAGCAGAAGAAAATATATTTGCTTTAAATAAAATAATAATAGGATGTTGAATGATCTAATTCACAATTTTTTTTTTGTAAAGTGTTTCTAAGAGAGATCATGGCTGTTTGAGCTGCTGACCCATGAACCTTTTACATAGGCTTGCAGGCAACTAATTAGTTATTCCTAGTAGTTGTCTATACTTTTAGGCAACTAAACAATAAAAAATAAAAGATGTGAATAATGAAGAGGAAATATATTGTTATAATGAACTTGTTTGCATTTTAAGATAATTGTTCATTTTTTCTCCTTTGAATTTCAATTAAGAGATCTCAAATGGTATGCCATTTTTGCTTTACATTTACTTGCAGTATAAATTTACTGAATCTTTCAAATCACAATATATTTCAAAAACTAATTGAAAAATAGAATTTAGTCTTCTTTAAACTTGTTATAATGACAGAAGGGGAAGTAGATGTATAAATAAATAAAACCTGAACTCCTAAAACTGTATCCTAAATCTTAGCATTCTGAGATGCCTGATAATTTAGAATTAGATTTTAAACTGACTGACTGTTTATTGCAAGAGGTGCAAAGAAGGTTATGTTTTGTAAATATGCAATGATTGTAAATTCCAGCTATATCTTATTTTGGTTTGACTTGTACTGAAAACTGGTTTTCACTTTACCTAACCTTTTTAAGGTTATGAGCCTATGTTGATGTCCATTCTAACTATTGCTAACCCTCAAGTGGTTAATGAAACTTTCCCAGAATTTCTGAGCATATCGGACGAAAGTGTCTTACTCTACTTTTACTGTTTTATTCCAAATCATCACAATAATAACAATCCAGAAAAGCTCATAAGCACAAGCTTGTTTGAATGCTAAGTCACACTGAAGTGCTTAAAAATTAAGCAAGTACGTAAGGGCATTACCAAATCAGATACTGTATTAACAATTTCATCTATTGCTTATGGGAGATATTATCCCATCATAGTTATCACAGATCACCACTAGGTGTCCTCTATTTTTGTTCCTATTCTACTTATTGCTAATAGTACAAAAATTGATATTATTTGTTTATATTTATTTTTATATATATATTTATTAATTTCTGTCTAAATAAAAATACCATTAAAGAATGCATGTATTACCTGTATAAGAGAAGACTTTTACTTTACAGTAGCATGCCTTTTCTGTGGTCTGTGTATGCCTTTTCTGTGGTCTGTGTATAGATGACTTGCCCTACACAAAATCAAACCACTTTCTTTGCTCATCATTTGTAGTCTGTTGAGAAGTCAAGATTTTGTCTTTCCTTTGGATCATTGATTGAAGAATTTTGTGGGAAGGGAGAAAGAACAAGTTAGGTGGGTGCTTGGCAAAAATGGATAAAAACATATCTTTATCAAAAGAATTATTTATATTAGTTAAATATGTCTATGTCTACAAGAAATGAGTTTTTCCTTTTAATCATGGAATTATACAGCCTTTTTTTCTTTTCTTTTTTTTTTAATTAACAGTGCCATGGAAATGGGAGGTAACATAATAGTTTCATTCTTTTACTCTGTTTAAATTCCTGTCCTCCAAGGAGATACTTTAAAATGTACTCTCTAGATCTTTTCCAGTTTTGTATATTAATGAAGTACTGAAAATAAGGGTACTGGTACAGGTTGAATGCATTTATTAATACATTGGCTTAAAGTAGGACATATATTTTTATTGCTTTTTATAGATGCATCAATGAAATATAAGTTGTCTATCTCATGGAGGCAAGGGGTGAAATGTGACAAACATTTCCAAGACAAAAGAAGACTTAGAAGAGTCTCTTAGAAAGTCTGTGAAATTCTGTAGCAAGGTCTCCATTGGATATCTTCTGCCCTTCTAGCATGGAGAGGTCTAAAGTAGGACAAAATTGCGCTTTCCAGCCAATTTCTTCAGAAAAGAAACAGAAAATGAACAAAAGCTTTTCCTTCTTTTAGAAAGACATGCTTGGAAAATACATTATGTTTAAATTAATGAATTTACTGAGGTAGTGAATTTGTGAGGTTGTGTGGATCAATGAGGCAGACCAAAACCCTAAGTAGTTTGGCTTTTATTTTATTTTATTTTTTAGAAGTTTTTCTGAACTGAACTATGTAAATATACAAACCGTGATGAGTTAATTGAGTAATTGAGCTGTTCAGCGTGTGGATCCTTGTTACCATATCTAAGTCTTATACAGTTGACTTGCAATTTGTGCTGTGTCTTGGGTATCTGCAGTGTTTCGATGTGGCTTCTTCCTCTACTCTGAAGTAAGGATGAAGCTGCTGTCACATGGGCTTGACACATGCTGGCTAGCTTCACCTCTTGTGTGATCTGGAGGAAGAAATATGCTATTTGCTTGCAATTTGAAGTGTAAAATCTAAAAGAGCTGCTTGTTCACCATATCTGTAGTAGAAGATCTTTTACCTCATCCCCAGTAGAGACTCATTCCTGTCACGTGGCTGCTTCTTTTAGCCATTCTGGGTTATGTGGTCTCACAGAGAGACCTCCACTTCTGAGCAGGAAGACATTTAAGAGGTTTATCATTGGTTTTCAGCCCTAGGTGTACTACCCTGAGGTAGGTTTTTATTCTCCTCTTATGTGACATCAACCAGTGCTTTACCTCTGGGTTTTTGTTTTCTTCTCAAGCCAAGAGTAATTTGTTGGTCTGTTAAAAATCAGTATAATCTATATAATCTATAGTGTAGAAACTGGGAAGAGCAGTCAGAATAACTGATATACTATTTTAGTTTCATTGCTTTGAAGGATTTTCTTATTTTGAATATGCATCCTCAAAAGCCACCTTCAGCCTCTGCATTTGATTGGAAGGTTTCAGTCGTTGTTTGGATGTGAACTAGTGCATGGTGCTCAACCAGGACCGAACTATTAGAGTTTTTCTACTTCAAGCTATACAAGTCGATCATTTAGAAATGTCAAATAGCATGTAGCACAGGATTGCTTAGCTTAGTTCCCCAGAGGGAACACGTGCCTTCCGTGCCTGTGAGTTGCACTAGCTGTCAGTTCATTACTGGGTACGATTCACAGTGTTGGTGTTTCTCTGTAATTTGATTGGGATGTTGGCTAATGGGTAGTCTGTCTCTATGACCGCGACTGAGAGCAAGATATTTTATCTGCAAACTGTGATCCTATAAAACTGTTATTCTGAATACTAGCCCTTTTCCTTTCCACTCAAAATTAGAAATTGATTAAAAAAAATTTTTTTTAAAGCCAAGTGTGTGATTAAGAGAGTTTATACTCTGTTTTGATAGTCTATTTCTAGTTTACTGAATATAATTTGCTTATGATTTTAAATGGCACATATATATATATAGAACTGAAATGACGTAAAAGATGTTACACACAAATTCCAATATAAGATATTATAAGAGCAAAAATCAGTCTCAAGATATATAGATCTGCAAGTCTCAGTGTTTATTTAATAATATTTTTTTCTTTTCATATGATTTACAAACCTTTTCTATGCTTTTTGCAAAATAGAGCACCTAATACAGTCTTCTCTTAAATGGATTGTGTTCCAAATGGGAAATTATAATGGATCTCGTTTCCTGCGAACTTTTGCACTTATATGAAACTATTCATATTTTAACATTAGATGAGTAGATTCTGCTCAGAGTTATGCCAGTATTTTCAAATTCAAATCTGTGGAAATTACAGATTTGAGAAGAGTATGTATCATTGGAGCTAAAATCATGAAATATCACTAGTCTAGATGATGGAGTACGTTTTGCTGTGAAGGTTTTGTTTGTTCATTCTGTTAAATTCTGAATAACAGTAGGAAGTATACATAACTAATAGAGGTAATTAATTAGAAGAAATTATGATCCATGTTTTCCTAATAATAAAATACTAACTGCCAAAAAAGAACAGCAAATTTGTAGTGTCAGCAATTACAGAAATGCAAGCAAGGTTGAGTATTCTGCTTTTCAATTTCCTACTTTATGATCTAATCACAATCACTTTCATGGAAAGAATAATCTTTTTCCCTACAGAATAACTAGTAAATGTTACGAATTTAAAGATTCTTGCTTAATCTTTTCACCTCCTTTTTAAGACTCTGCAAACTGAACTTTCATGTATGCGTACACCCAGTGAGTGTGGTGGTGATATTTCCCCTAGCACATGAACGTGCAGACCATGGTGTAAGACAAATTTCCCTGAACTCAAAGGCTGGAAAGTGATATTTCCTTCTTCATGTGTGTTTGTATGGCTTGTATAGTAGCAGACCTATTGCTGGTTGTCTTGGGTTCACTACTTTGTGTCACTGTGATGATGTATTCACCCCTGCAGTAGCATTTCTTGGTGATTCCAGTTGATGAGTTTTGAAAATGATGGAACTGTGTCAGGCTGTCTTTTACATTGAAATGCAACACAATTTTTTTAAAAAGAAGCTTTTATAGTCTAATTTGTTGTTCATTAATTTTTGAGCCTTTCTAGATATAATAGTGGTTTTGCATGTGCTGAAATTTGTATTTGTTATTCCTGGTAGCAGATTTGGAAGAGTGGGAACTATCCCAACTTAAGCTTTTAATACAGGTGAAAAGCTTCCTTGGCTGGGCTTTCAGGAGCTTTTTATAGAAGCTGCTGAACATCATGTTAAAAACACATATAGAAGAATGATTTTCATTAAGAATTATGTTATTAAGTGTAATGCTTACTGAATTACATATGAAATGAACTGTGAATTTCTAGCTTAAAGAGGGAGAGGATTATAAATTTTATTAGGCAGTGTTTTAAAACAACATATATTATTAAGTACTTCTAAATTCAGTAGTTGAAAAATGCACAAAAATGGCTTCTAATTAGACTTAGAGACATTGAGTCTTTAGGGTTTATGCTTGTAAGCATTTTGTCTGCAATTAATAAGCCTGGAAACTCGCAAACAGAACAGAGCATCTAACTGCTTGAATTCCTTGAGCAATTTTAGCCAGCGATGACAGCAATGCCTAAAGCAGTCTCTTTCTCTTATTTCTTGCTGTGATGTGTGCCCCTCACAAGTCTAACAGGCCATCCTTTTCCTCTGCATCGCTGACTCGTGCTGCGCAAAGGCACCTGCCTTTATGAAACGAGACGACGTGTTCGCAGATCCTAGTGTCCGACTGGGTTATGGGAGCAAAACATAGCGTGCAACAAGGCACGCTGTCCAGCGGTGTGCGACCAAGCCTCCAGGCGCGTGGTGGCCACACACCATGCCTGGGTGTAGACCTGTTGTGTGCCAGGTTTGCAGCCCAAGGATTGACAGGGCAGCGGCACGCAGGATACACCCCACGCCAAGTGCGGAGCGAGCAGGGGACTGCAGCTCTCCCGTGAGACAGAGCTGAAGCTGCCCACCAGGTTGTCCTGTTCCCAGCCTAGAGCTGAAGAGCTGTCAGGAAAGGTGATTGCAGGAAAAGCGTTGTTTGGGCAGGCCCAGGTCTGGTTTGTGGTTCATAGTTTGGGCAGTGCAATACCAGCATTCCCATAGCGCATGTGCATGTGCACATGTATATATGTACATATATATTTGTGCGTGTGTTTAAGTATGTATATACATGCGTACACACATACAAATATACATATACACATATACATACATAGACACATGTATATACACATATACATACATAGACACACACACGTGTGCTCACATGCTCCCTTTAGTTCTCTGCGGTGATGACACAGATTGGAAACCTGCAAATTGTGTTTTCCAACAATTTTAGGGTTTGCTTTTTGGAGACTAAACTCAATCCCTTCATTTATCTCTCTGCTGTGACCAGTTCAGAATGAGTTTTCACTTCTAAATTATTCACTAACAGTAACTTGACTAAAAGATATCCTCTGCTTTTCACTGATGCCTTAAGATCTTTCTTCTCTGGTTTTGTTTGTATAATGCCAATTCTGGATAGATTTTTGCATGTGAAGAAGTCAGTGGAATAAACATCCTAGATTCGAGATAGATTTTTCTGCCTTTTCGTATTTTCTTTAAACAGCTGCCAGGACAAGTCATCTCTAGATATCATCAGGGATATCTTGTAGCCATTTAATGGTGTCTTAAATAGACTTACTTTTTAAATTAGATTTTGGAAGACAAACCTGTAGTTGAGTGCTTAGATTACATGGTATATATGTCCAGATATTAATTAAATTGGGAGATTTTAATCCATTCAAAAATATCAAGTATTTCTTTTCTTAAAGCAAGAAGATGTTCTTACAGGTCATCATTACTAAATGAAAGTTGAGGGACAAATTATGCAGGAAAACTAAATTACAACAGTGTATGGGTAGAAGCTTGGTGTGAACAATTTTAACTTTTCCCTAATGTCTTTCTGCAATAAGCACTTCAATTTTTTAAAATCAAGTAATCAGGTGTTAAAAGAGGAAAAGTAATTAATTAGATTTCAAATTAATAATTTTATGTTCTGGCTCGAACAGAAAGTTGTCAGTTGCAATATACCCCTTTTCTAATAAAAAAGTCAATATATCCCTTCCTCTTTATCATCTGCAGAGAACAGTGTGCTGGTGAAAACTGCAGGTTTTAATTAAGATATATAGATTTCATGGGAGAGAATGACCTCCATTAGAAAGGTTTGAGAGGTAGAAAAGTGATGTATCTAGAGAACTTGTGCTATGCTACACTGGCTAGACCATCTGTGCACTATTGCCTGTATTTATTCTATCTGTCATGTTCCTTATCTCAGGGCATTTTATCAAATAAGAACAGGACTGAAATGATGCAGAATTTGCTGCATGTCAACAGGCTGAGGATCATTTTCTGATTATGATAGAATTTGACTAGCATCTAATATAATAAAAAGCCTGGGACACTACTTGTTTAAGTAAGTTTCTGTTACTGCTGCCAGTAAGGACAACAGAATAGCAGTGTAATACCTAATTAGGAACAAAGGTCTGTGTCACAAGGATGACATGGTTGAATTAATCACTTATGGTATGAGATGCAACTGTATAAACTTAGAGACTGCTGAGGAACTTGTGGAAAGGCAGTGTAGAAGTGTCTTCCAGCTGCAAATGAGTTATTTCTAACCGGAATCTTAGAGAGTTTATTGCGACTAAGCATGATATTATCCCATATGAGTAATACATAATTGAAATATAGTTGTGATGTGAGAAAAATGAGAAAAATACCTGATGCAGAGAGCTCTGTGCACCTTTGCTTCCAAGGAGAAATTAAGGGTTTGACTGTACTATTTATGTTCCTCACCAAACTCCACTGGGCTCTCTTCATCACTATTTTCATCTTCCTTAACCCAGTTGTCTTCACATGCCTCTAGGCTCGTTGCAGTTTCCGTTTCATTACTTATTGTTACCTCAAAATAGTTTTTTTTCCAGCCTCTCTGCTTTCAGAACCAAGGGAAACAAGCCTATATCTACTTGCCTGGAAATGGTGTCTTGCAACTGAACTGTCTGTCTTTCCAGTGAATGATGCAACTCTTGTTGATCTGATAGGAGCAGCTGTCATCCAGTGTACCTGTACCACTTCACTCCTGGTTTTTGTGTGATAAAATGTCTTATGATACGGAACACTGCAGATTCCACTGTGCATCCAAATGGGTGCTGCTAGGTGAGCAGTTCTGACTCTAAACCTCTATAATAGACACATGGGAGGAACCGCCTGGAAGAAGGTGAAAGCAGGTGAATAGCTAGTTATGATATAACTGCAGTAGTCTTGTCAGAGCCATGGGCACCATGCAGTTGGGCTGCCTACAGGGGAGAAGAAAGATTAAATTATCTCCCTTCCCCCCACCCCCCGAAAAGTAGGAAAATAATGGTAATGTGCATGTGCATATTTATGTTCCTCTAAATGTGAACATTTCTAAGACTAATCTAAGCATGCCTGAATAGAAACAAAACAAAACTCTTCTATCAGCAGTCTTTTCCCATCTCTTATTTTGCTCGTGTTAAAGTCAATCTCAGGCATAATAAATATTTACATTATCTTTTCTATTATGTCATATTTTTAGTAATTTACTGCACATTTTAGTCCTGTGTGGATTTTTATGTATGCTTCTGTTGATTTGCAAATATCACAAATACATATATTAATTGATCTCTTCAAAATGTTTTAAAAACTTTTGATCTGTTTATTGAGGCTTTTAACAGAGTAAATGGCAGAGTAACCACTGGATGCTGGAAATGAAGGTGTCAAAACTCTTTGCATGTACTTTAATAGAATTAACTGACCTGCAACTTTTTTATCGAAACAAATCCATGAAAAGACAGCTTATTTTTCAAATAATTACAAAATAAGTTCTAGTAGAACTTCACTCATTTTTATTTTAGTGTCCCATTATTATTTTTGTAAAAGCTAATGAAAATAAAACTCATCAAACCCAATATTTTTATATTTAATATTTTTCTATTTATTAAAATAATTGTACTTGTCTTATAGTTAAATCACTTTATATTTGAGGTAGGAGCATTTATTTTCCTGATCAGAACAGCTATACTAAGTACTTTTTTATGACATAGCAATTCCCATTCAGCCTACTAGAAGCTGGTAATCAGCTACAAGGGTGATAAAATAATTTTGACAACTTTTCATTTTGCCTTTGGGAAATTCCCTCTCCCCCTTTTTAGATGTATATGGATCCTTTGTGTAAAGTGAATGTGATCAGAATACCAACTTACTGCATGAACTCTTTCAGCTACATGATAATTTTAAAACCACATGTGTCTGGTTTTAACAACCTGTAGAGGGCTGAGAATTGAAAATCATTGCAACAGCACATGAGCTTGCATTTTGCATGTTTGTTATAGAGATATTTGAACATTTGACCTCTCAACTTTTTAAAGATACTTTTAGTAAATCTGTTTCTTTCTCATTTTCTTGGGCAGAGAATGAAAGAAAACTTGTTATTTAAATATTTGGTTCACAAGTTCAGAACTAAAATGCTGAATGAAATGCCTAAAGTTCAAATCTTTAGTCCTGTGTATGTTTTATGAATGAGGAATTTTGTCTCTTAACATCATTTAAACACTTCTGGAACATAGAGACCCAAATGAGTCATGAGCATGGTCCTATGGATTTCCTTCCTTTCTAAAAATTTTGCTTTAATATAAAGCACACCATGATCCTATTTAGAAGCAGTAAAATAATTCAGATTTAGAAAATACAGCCCAATTGTAGGTAAAGTCATCTGAGCAGTGCAAAATAATTCCTCATCAACAAAAACTATAACTTCGAAGCCTTGAATGTCTTGAGTAACACATCTTTCACCACTTCCATTTCAGAATTATTCTGCGTGTTTGAAGATCCTCGTTTTCCTTTACAGCTCCTTTTATCATCTTTCAGCAGTAAGGTTTCTGAAGCAATGATGCATGTCTAGCACTATATTCAAGTACTATATGTATGATAATAATTTAATAATACATTAATCATTATATATAAGCCTTACACAGGGAAGGATGAGGGAAAAAAATCTAGCAAGAGAAGGGACATGCAACCTCACACACAAATGAATTTTCCCTCTATAACTGATGTCTCTTGTTAGCTGCTGCTGTCCAGAAAAGAAATACAGAAATGTTCAAGTGTTGTATTTTTTCACTGAGTAACATGTTTTAGTTTAAGCTATGTGAAAACTGTAAAAGTGGTATGCTTGAAGGTAGCATAGAGTTCGGTCTGCTACGGTGATACATAGTTGTCATTGGAAGCTCAGTACTCAATCTGCCTCTGTTCTTGCCGTTTCAAACATTCAGAAGAATCAGTAAGATCAAAAAGAAATAGGATTGTTTGAGGGGGTGACGGGCAGGACAATACCTCACAGGACAATGTCTCTCTAAATTTCTAAGAGAAGAAGCATATTCAATTTAACTTCTAGGTAATCTGCTAAAAATTGCTTTTATTCATTTTGTCTGAAACTATTTTTGTTTTGACTGTATTTCCATGTTTGTCATTGTGGAAAGGATGACTCACTACCATGAAAATCATGGCTATATTAGAACTATTCCTAGTCAGTTTAGACAGCTTAAGGCAGTGAGTTAATTTACACTGGAAATCATGATGTCTGATATTTTATCTCAAGACTGTTTGAAGGCTAACTAGCCTTAGCTTAGCTTTTTATAAAATTTTTCCTTAATATCCATGTTTATATTCCCGTGACTCCAGTTTTGACTGATACCTCTAGGATTGCTATTATATTTTCGTTTAATGATTAGTCAGTAATGAATGAATATTCTGGCTGATCATTCAGTTCGGTTGCCTTGTACTAAGTTTTGGGTGTCCATCAATCTTTGGTGCTTTGGACAGCTTAGATTGGAGCAGTTCAGGCAGATATAGAAGCAGGATTCTGGCTATCTACAAAAGTTTAGGGTCAGACCTCTTCAGGATTAGGCAGAGGTCAGCTGGACTGTTGTGTTCACTCTGCTTTGGCCTTAAGAACCTCAACTTCACCTATCTTTTGCTTTAATGGCTATAGTCGTAAGTGTTTGCTCTACAATATTTGCATCGTTTCACCTCTCTGTTTGCACGTGCATAATATTTTCTGTTTGCCATATTCCAGTTGATTAACAGAATAGATAGAAAATATTGTGGGATTCTGACTTTTTTCATTTTGCTGGATGATTTGTATGTGAAAATTAATCTGATTTAGCAACACAGAGCTACGTGTTTATTAAATATTTCCAATTTTTTCATGTTTCTGTTATTTTGCATTGATGCTTACCAAACCATGATTTATTATTTCCTTTGCTGCAGATATACTTCAGATATTTTTTCACACCGAGGTCTATGCCCCCAGACATTCATTCTGCAACATGTTTTCAGAAATCCAACTCTTCCTTTATTTTGTGGAACTACCGTAGGGAGGCAAGAAGCCAGTTTTCTGCACTCACAGGCAATAGTGGTGAAATGTCAGAAATGTAGGGGCTGCTACAGAACTGATTGCTCTGCATCCTTCGGTCACATTTCCATAGCTGAAAATACAAAGCAAGACAAGTTTTAGGTGACATTTTTAAATTAAACTAACACAAATAAGCACACCAAAAAGGCATACATTTCGGTTCCCCCTCCACACCATTTTTTTTGAAGCCACAGAGAGAAAACTGCCTAAACTTCTTGTCATATTTGCTTAGTGAAGTAGAGTATTTTTTATGGGCCACTCCCAATGAAGATGCAGAATGTAGGGTTGTTAAAATTATCAATTTGATTCCTCATTAAACATTACATTTTCCTGCTTTGTTTTAAAAAGGGAAACAAAACAAAGAAAATCCACCATATTATATGGCTGTGTTTTGAAGAAAGGAAATAGGAAACCTAGAATTCATTCCCTCCACACCCTTACGGCAAGTTTGGCCTGGGAAGAGGTTTGCTGCATCTTCTCTTGGTGTTGGCACACTTCCCCAGCTGAACTTACCACATTCCTGTGCCAGACAGAGAGCCTAATGGTGAGCATGACTCTGTCCTAATGATGAGAGCACTCATATCAGAGGAGAGGTATCATTGATAGATACCTATTTTATGGAACGACTGTCTCCTGACACGTGCAGAAAGGGTGGTGCCTCAGCCCTGACATTTCCAGGTGGCCCGCTCTAGGTAGATGTGTGTTCCCCGTTATGACTCTGGCAGCACCATTATCAACTCTGAATTTCTGAAGTGTCCATTTCTTCCCCAAAATTGGGCAGGGGGCCCAGACACCCATTAAGCTCTGGAAAGAAAGCATCTCAGAATAAGGTACCTAGAGGCCTTCTGAAGTTTGGCCGTTCGAACTATCCTCAAGCTTCTAACATTGAGAACTTAATTGTATGCAGACGAAATAAATATTTGTCCTAGAGAAGAATGAAGAGATGAAGCTCATTTTAGTCTTGCCTAATAATATTCTGAATTCTGTGATGCAATCTGTTCATCTCAGCTGACTTTGGTAAGGCTACCAGTTTAAATTAGAGGAGAATTTTCCCTGTTACTGATAGAAAGTCTTGATTCTCCTCAAGATTTACCTTGCTGACCTGCTTCATTCATTTGTTAGAGGAAAAATAGTTATGTCTGCTGAAAAGCTCTTTCAGATGTAGATCAGAGAAGAACAAATCTAGCCTTTGTGAACTTTCCTTTTTAAGTTGCTCTTTTGTTTAAATAAAGTATAAAGTGGGTAACTGGCAAGGTCTGTTCTCAGATTATATTATAGAGCTCTGCAGTGATACTGCTGTCATTCAGTTCATTTAGATGATGTTCCAGAATATTTCTAAACTAGCAGACAAAAAGCAATTAAGTAGAATTTTGTCACTTTAAATTTTTTTCCATGGCAGATCAAGTATTTGTACTTGTAAAAACAGGGTTATATATTATGCTTTATGTGTTTTAAAAGAATTTCCATAGATTTCTTGGTATAGGGAGAAGGGTTCATTAGATCACTAATGTTGTTGATAAATACTAGCATATAGGTAGAAAAAAACTCGTTTAAATGAATTAAAGAGGTGTCAAAATCATCAGATGATTTGGCTCATGTTACTAGACTTTCAGTCTTCTAAACTAGACATAGTAAGCAGAAAAAAAATACTATTTCTGTCAGTGAGTAAAGCACATTTTACTAAGCCTTTTATCCTTAAGTGCTTAATATGAAGTGTTAAGATAATGCATAGAAAAGCATGCTTCTGAAGGAGCTTGGTGACTTAATCTACCTCCTGGTTGAAAGTGTGATGAGATAAACTATCAGTAATGGAAAACAGAGATAAAAGGTTGTGTAATACTAACACAGAACAGCTGTTGCAATAACTAATCAGTATAAGGACAAGCAGTGAGCTAAAATGGCTCAGAAGAATGAGGTATTATATTCAAAGGGCTGAGGTCAAATCTGCACACCTTAAGTACAATGCCAGGTATGGCATATCTTTTATTTTATACAGTTCTTCAAAAGTGTATTTCAGGTCTAAATGTCAATTTTGTAATTCATTAAGCTTTTCTTTGCTGATATATAGAACTATTGCACTCTCCCTGTCAGCCATTCTAACTGCACCAGCATTAATAAAGGCTGCTAATCTGTCTAAGTTAATGTTTCTTTCACTGTTTACAATTTCTTGCCTTGAAATCCAGTTTCAAATTCAGTTGCTGTTAGAACATGATTGCACCTCTCCGGTGTGACCTTGGGTGATTTTGCTTTTTGCTAGGCACTTTTTTTTTTTTTCCTTCCTCTTCCTCTTTTTTTTCCAACAGTGGCATCTATTCTGGGCTCCTGATCTGTAACATCTGTTTTGTTTCTTAAAGGAGTGAAGTATGAGCTATCTTGAAGTGGATTTCTAAATCAGAGATTTCTTTAATTGATAGACAGATGGAAATTTCCCTTGCATGGGTCTTTGTTTTCTGTGGTGTCTTTGATGTATCAAAACATGTATCTAAGAGACAGAGTTGTATCGTCCTGTCTCAGGCAATTCCTAGTCGGTCAGCAGTTTTTAAATTGGTAACCAGTTGGGGTTTGGCATTTCTGGTGTGATGAGTATTGGTTCATAACCTTGACATAGTTGATAGCAATCCAGAGTGGTATTTAATATATACCAGTGTTTACTTTTAACACTGTCAGTGATTTCCTTGCTGCTATAGCACCATGCTTCAACAAATTGCTACAAATTTATTTTCTTCTTTGCATTTTAGGTGTGTCGCCATTAAGAGGTTGTAACTGCACGGGTCAAAAAGGTTCACTAAAATATTTTCTTTCTTTATAGTACAGACTAGCTGTCACAGAAGCTTTGTCCAGCAGTGTATACACACCTGTACCCTTTTGGGCTGTTTGTTCCTGTAACATCAACGAGATCTCTTTCAGCAAACTATACCTAAAAGTAAGCAGGTTTTTGAGAACTTGGATAGGCTGTTAGAGATGAGCCCTTGTAGATGCTCTGCTGGTCTTGTTCTCTTGTGCCCATGCCAAGTCTAGGGCTGAAATGTGCCCCACATCTTCTGTGGATTTGATATTACTGCAGTTCTAGGCAAGCAGATACGTGCTCCTGTGGTACGAGGGCACCGGCTCGGGAACTGCTGTGTGCTACAGAGATTACTTGCGCTTTTCTCTTAATGTTTCTGTGAGCACAGTCTAATGCTAGTCAATCAGATACTTGTACCTAAGTCGTAAGTTACTCGGAACTAATTTCTTCTTTGATCTTTTCTCTAAAACAAGTTGCATGTAAAATAAAGTGTTTTATTTTAGTATAGTTTCTTACTATACTTTGTTAAAGATTTTTTTAAAGACATGCAAGTTTTACTGATGTTATGAAACATTTAGTTCTGCTAGAGGGGCACTGTTGTTTTCTGTGATCTTCATTCTCGAGTATTTGACAGACTTTTTGGTTTCAGAGCCTAAGACATGGAATACTTTGAAGGTAGCTTGAAGCTATTTGAATCTGAGTTAATATTAAGTTTCATAAGTGGTAGAAAGGTGGGAAGGTACCAATGACAAATCTTTAATGGGGAAAAGCCTTCTCAGATTTGAATGTTCCCAATTAAAGTAGAAGAGAGAGAGATGCCAAACACAACAATGTCCAGTAAATGAGAAAATTCATCTAGAGTGCAGGAGAATCAGATAAAGTCCCTACCTGACTATGATTCTGTACCTCCAAGTGAGTGGACCTAATTATCAGATGACTCTCTCTTTCTGTTCTTGCCTGTCACTAGACAAGTATTTAGGAATTAATTCACCTTTTTCTTATCTAAGATTAGTGCTCTGGCCTCCAGGCTACTTGGAAAGAAATGTCTCTCTGTTTTGTTTTATTGCAAAAATTTGTCTTGGACTTGTTACAATGCACATAAAACTATATCTGTTTTTGTTTGAAATTCTAGACACTCTTTGGATGAGGAAAACATTTTCTATTCATTCCTAAAGTTAATCAGAGAAGCAGATGTTCTGTCTGTATCCTATTTCAGAATTTCAGTATGAAATTTAAATTAATATATCTGATAATTTTCTGCACTGGTATTTCCATTTCATATCTATTGAAAACTAAATTTTCTCCGTTTGTCTTCAGGAGCTTTGCCAGTTGTCACATTTCTGTAAGGTGTTTATAACCACCAGTGACAGAAGAGGTGGTAGCAATTGCTTTTAAAGTGCCAGGGCTGGCAGCTCGTGAAAAGATAATTACTAACACTGCTACAAGACAGCTGTTCATTGCTGGGAAAATGGTCAATGCCTATGCACTGTAGTAATTCTAACTATCTTTTTTATCAGTGAACTCTTTATAGTGACTTGGCTTTAGGATATATTTTGTAATGAAAGGTTTGCTTAGTAATAGCCTTTCATATCTAAGCAAGTTGATATCCAAAAAAATTTAATCATTGTATTTTCAGTGAGGTTTTGGAGATAATACACCAGTTCCACTGAGTATGATATTGCTTGATTCCTGGAGAAATATACTTGTAACTTTGAAAAGTCAGAATAGATTTCATCTGCCTTCCTCAGCCCACAGCTAGAGAAAAGAATCAGGAAACTTGCTTCAGCCTATATTACTGGGAGATGTGTCTTTTGTCATAAAAATAACAAGAACCAAAGCCACAATCCTTATGGCAGCTTTGAATGTTTGATTTTCCTCTTTCTTTCCTTTATTTTTTCCCTTCAAATTCAAGTTACTGCTTTCTCCTTTTATGAAGTAGTAGGTAATATATTAAATTATTTTGTTATTTAGGAAAAGGAAATTAACGGATTTTTTTTCTTTATTTATCTATATCTGAGAGATATATGTATGATGTATGTGTATGTTTGCGTAGAGCTAGAGTGCATTCTGACCATGACAGAAGATAATACAGAAACAGTTTTTATGACACTTTGAAATTGATTGGTTTCCCAGTGCAGAGTTACCTCAATTTATTAATTCAACACATTCTGAAATTATTCACCTTTGCTTTTCAGAACCTTTCCTTTTTGTATTTAGATTAGGATGCCAAGGAAGTTGTAAGGAGGATAAGACCACAAATTGTTTTGTATATTCAGACTGTGCCTTTTAGGAGACAGCAGTTAATAGTTGCACTCAAAATGTCTTGTTCAGCAACTCTGTTTTATGAAGGATTTTATGATTTTGAGATTTTCTTTGCTTCAATAAAGAACAAAATGTGAAAATTTCAAGTTTATCAACAGGAAGATTCAAGAATATTCTTCAATTCAGCTAGAATATTTGACAAAAACAAATCATTTTGATTTCACCTTTATTTTTCATTTGCATTGTGATAATATATTAAAGATTGTTACAATTTTAATTGTGAGACAGGGCATTTCAGCTTTATCTAAACCTTAATTCCTCTCCCCTCGCTGCTTCAGAAAATGTTGGAAAAAGTGGTGATCTTTCACTTCCAACAAAATTTGTTTCTCAATATGAAAGAATTTTGTAATTTTTTAAATCAGATATTCTCCTGAGTCACACACAATTATATAAACCATAACAGATTTTTGTGCAGACTAAGATTGGTGAGCAGGCATTTGCTGAATTATAATAACTCATTTTCAGGAACAGATAAAACCCATTATACTGCCTGGAACAGTTTTGATGCTGTCTGGCTTTTACTTTTCAATTACAGCATGCATTATTTAATACTCTTCTCATCTTAAGGGCTGTATACCTTCTCTATTCTTTGCAACACTGAAATACTAATAACATGTAAAGCACAAAATTTACCATGGAAATGATATTTAGAGAGAGCTATTGATGCCCAATAGTTATGCCACCAATTGATCCAAGAAATTTCTTTCTTACAAATACCTGAGCATGCGTTATTGTATTTTGAGGTGGGATTCTGCTGTTTGAAGTCTGGATATGTGAATGAATGAGACTAAGGAGGTATCAGTGTTTCACTTTTTCATTTGTTTTTGTAATTGATTTCCCTAACTCTTTCCCTAAATTTTGGATTTTTTTTCTTTCTCATATTAATTCAGTTCATGCTGCCTCCTCACAAAGAAAGAATTCTCTGGATCATTAATATTATTAGTAGAGAGATGAAATAAAAGATTTTGATGCCAAAGGTTTAGCATTATCAAATGCTAATCTTTGGTATTTATATTCTGGAGTCCAGGATATCTTGTTGAAAGCGTAGGTTCAGAGCGGGATTCAAAACAATCCTAAAAGCTGAGCTCCCAAGCACATAACATTCAGCTTGATGCAAACGGATAAATAATACAAAACACAGAGGACAAGAGTAATGCAGGATTCTGCCTTTCAGTATATTTTGTAGCATGGTGCTACAGGCTTATGTCCTGTGAGGTGGAGGCAGATCTCTCAGACTGAAAAGGGGATCCATCTCTGTCGTCATGAAATAATCAATCTACTAAGCTACATCATTACTAAAACTAGTGCCATTAATAGCCATAATGTAATTCTGTGAGGAGCTGACTCCTGATAGTTTGAATTAGGCTGCTTTGAGAACACCAAGCTAATTGGCCTTCAGAGAATCAGAAGAGATAGCTAGCATTTATTCAAAATACTCAAAGTATCAGGTTGAAAGGCAGCAGCAAGCTGCATGGGCTGCTGCAGGTCTATACATACCTTGACATTTTATCATCAGCTTCAAAGACCCTAAGGAAATAAGCAGCAGGTTTAGCAGGACTTTATCTATCATACATTTATACCACAGTTTGGGTTTTATATCTTGTTCAAAACAATATTAAGTTTTATTTCATTTAAAATTACAGTAACCCCGCTACCTCACAACTGTATGGAATTTTTAGCGCATGCTCTCTACTCTGTTTTGACATCACAGCAAATAACACCAAAAACGATTTCAGGTTGGAAAATTAAGGTCTTTGTTTAGCTAAGGTTAAATGATGTGTTTATTAATCCACCTACTGTGTTTTAAATTCAATCAGTTCTTACTTTCCCATGTTCTACTTGACACTAGGTATTCCATCATCTAAACATTATTTTCAGATAGTCCTTTAAATTGCCTTTGAATGCGTTTTATCTGTGTGGAACAAGAGATCACACTGTTGTCTGAGCGAAGTATGATTATATGGAAGCAAAACTGGCTGAAGAAAAGAATACCTTGGGAAATACATAATGCTTCAAAGATATACGTACATAACCAGAAGTACTCCACAGTACTGCACATCCTGTCCTGGGTCTGTCCAGATCGGATAAGTGATGGAGGTGTAGATAATCCTGCCTTGAGACAGACTGATCTCTTGGAGGGCTTCCAACCCGTGACTCTTGTGGCATAATAAGAATCATATCCTGAACCTGAGCTTTGAGTTTACATCTTTGTCTCTTTTTGCCATTTACCGGAGGCTGATTTTGAGTATTTGGGCTTGCTGCTGTCTTAAATGTCTTTTTCTCGTTATTAAGATAGGAGTAGAATTTCAAATATTTTTATACCGTGGTGGTTTTCTTTATTTTCAAATTTTCCTTTATTCTGTCCTCTCTACTCCCTCTTTCACTTTCACCAGAAATTTTGTTGTCTTGGAAAGCAGAAGCTACTGTTTATGGCTCCTCATGTGACTTTCCACTGATATGACTTCTCTGTGTGCCATGAGGCTGTGGGGAGGAAGCATATAATCTTTGGCTTACAACTGATATGAGTCAGTGAAAGAGGGTAAGCCTATTTGACTGTGTCTATAGAGAGGTTTTATAAAATGGACCAGTTACTGGTTGTAAGATCTTTTTTAAGTAGTTCAATATTCATTTAACACCGAGCTCCGTTCACTTCTCTGTTAAGTGGCTAAACTAATCCTGAAATGCAGTAACTAAAGATTGGTAATTTTTAATTAATAAAATGGAAGCTGTTCATGAAGATAGCAACATGAAAGCTTTGGGGAAAATACACTGTCCTGATTTCTCCACAGTAAGCAATTTGGTATCGTTAGTCATTTAATATATAAGGCCAGATTTTGTCACATCCATTACTTGAGTCGTGAACTCCATGCTTCATCTGTCTTCCAGGAAATAGAATAAAATCTATATGTTTTGATCTTGTAGATGAGCAAGTGAAATGAATATGAATAAACTGAACAAACTCATCAATATTTTCACAGAAGTAACTAAAAAGTTATATTAGCTCATTAAGAGCAATTTGAGAGAATCAGATTACCTAGTTTTAGTATTGCTTCATTCAAATGGTTGAACAAAATCTAACTCCCCAAGTCATGATATTCTGGTCTAATAACGGATTTAAATACAGTATCATAAGACTGCAAGATGAAAAGCAGCTAATATCACAAGCAGTGCAGTTAAATTGCAAGAGCTGGCAACAAAGGCTTGCTTCAGTTTTTGTATTATAATGGATAATACAATCTATGCCCTTGTCTCTGTTAAGTAGGACAGACATATTCATGTCTTACACAATCCATTGACAAATTCAGAAGAATCTTGCATCAAACAGGGTTCTGTATTTATTCATTATTTGCACGATACTGCTACCTGAAGTACTCTTTTTGATGTTGGAAGTCACATTGTTTCAGATGCAGCATGAGCCTGCCCAAGGTTGTTAGCTGCTAGAGATGCAAATGGAGGGCTTTTTGGCCTATTTAGTTCACTATAAAGGAGTTTTTCAATTCATCCAACCTATTATACTGTTATACTACTATTATACCTAATATACTCATATTTATGTATATATATGTGCGTGTGTGTGTGTATTTAATATATATGAATGTGTTGATATTTATATATAGTATTACAAGCTAGATTGAATATATCGGGTCTATTAAATATTAGCAATTGCAGGCAAAGCTAAATGAAACAAGCATAATTACAATGCAGCACAAAACAATTAAGAGAATACACTGGCTGGAAGTGAACCAACAGCTAAAGTATATGCCTCTTGATAAATTTACTTCTAGAGTCAATGGAGTGTTGTAGATAAGGCTTACCACCTCTCAGTGGAAATAGAAAAGTTATATATCAATGATATTTTCATTTTTAATAAGGAGTAACAAACACAAGATCAGGTTTCAGAAAGAACATTAAAGAAACCATGATAGTAATTTACTGCATGTGAGAGTTATCTTTTCCTACCAATATTTTATTTAGTGCTCCACTAGAGTGTCAGAAAAATGTAGACTTCTGCTTTTCTAGGCTAACAACAGAGGAAACATAAGGAATGTGACTGTTTAATTTCAGGCTAGGAACTACTGTGATTTTCTTACATGTGAGAGAGAAAGGGAGAAGTAGGTAGCATGTTGTAAGCAAAATAATTTTGTTAGATAGAGTTAGCAAACCTAAATGAATTCATGTAATTTACATTTAGAATAAATAAATACATAAATTTTTATCTCTGAGGTTTACTGAACACTCTCATTTATTTTCCAGTGTATGCACTGAATTTCCTTTTATTGACTAATATTTCAGATTGTGTGTGAATTTACATTATTGGTATTTATTTTGCTGTTACTACTTGCAAAGTATTTTGACATGAAACACATGACATACTAATGTATAATATTCTGAGAAAGAAATGTGTTTTCATGGTTTTGAAAGTAGCTGTAGGTAATTTTCTCAGCAATACTGAGTTTATCATTTAAAAAGGAAGAATAAAATAACTTCGTTGGAGAACAAGTGCATGGATAGAGTTTGCAGTGGGATTCTGTACATTGTAGCCCAGATCGTTTCTTCTCTTGTGAATTTGGTAAGTGGGATGCTCACTGATGCTTGTCTTTTTCAGTAAGGTCCGGAGACCTGCTCTTTACCTTCTGCAACAAACTCCAACCCACAAAATCTGTTCTCTCTTCTCTGCTCATGAAAATCTTGCATGATAACTAAGCTATTCTAATAGTGCAGCTCCATCTGCCATCCTTTGCTGTATCTTCTTTTTTCCTCTCCAGTCTTCTCTTTCCCCTCACCTTCTGGCTTTGGATTGCAATGCTGCTGCATCTTGCAGGGGCACTATTGCACTGACCTGTGATCGTTATCAGGGGTCTCATGATCAGTCCTGTTTCCAGTCTGAGTGACAAGGATGTTAAATTCCCTTTCTCAAGTGACTGGGCTGGATTCTAGACGGCTGCGTGGCCTTGAGCTCTGAGGAGATGGCCGTAAAGAATTAGCCACAAAAACCTTCTCTTGAGCCATGTATTATGTGACCAGAGCAAAGGCATTTGGGAAAACAATAATGTTTCTGGCCCTTGTCAGGAGTAAGTTATGTATCATGAAGTGATGCTTGTCTTTCCTGACTTAGAGCCGTAGGAAAGGGCCGTGACTCCCATGATGGGAGGAGAGCACTTCTGCTCTTGTTCGCTCTACTGGATCATATAGCATCCTTGATGCAGGTGAGCCCTTGACTAGACCAAGCAAAGGCCTAAATTTAGACTGACTCTAAATGAAGGAGCTGGCACATGTGCACCACACTGGCTACTTGGGCAGGCATAAGGAGAAGGGGAACGGCTCTTGTGGAGAGGCGAAAGACTCTCACAAATAAAGATTGCCTCCCTTGGAAGAAGTGTTCCTTGCAGAGGCTAATAAGGAGGAGTCAAAAGCAGAACTACAGAGGAATGTGCGTGTATGTGCAGGAAAGAGCTGGGTGAGATTGGGACGTAACCTGGTGGGCATGCCACCTGCTTTCCTATGCCTGAGCCAAGCCAAAGCTCCTCCTCTTCAGACGTTCTCAGTTCACTCATAGTGTCTTAGTATCAACAGTATAGATTTTAAACTGCAGAGCTATAAATTAGTTTTCACCCCTACTGTTTGTGTTGTTACACTGTGGGCTCTTACTACCGCAGAGGTATTTTACAGAAACTCGTTTTTCACATGGAATAATTCATGGGTTCTTTATTGCTTCCTTGGGTAAATGTAAATGATTCCTTATTTGATGCCTGACTGTGATTAGTTACACTACAGTGCAAATTTGAAGTTATCAAGATATACAGCTAATAAATGAGATCAGAACTGTTGAGATTTGAAGAACTGTTGTGTTACAGTGCAAGCATGTCAGTCGGTTTAAAGATTCTAACCAAGAGTAGTCAGTTATTCATAAAGATTAATACTAAGCAATCAGATCTTTTTTTTTCTGGTCACTATTTGTATGACATGTATCCAGATTTACTGAGTAGAAACTCTTTGCCAGATTATTTCTGAAAACAATTATTCATCTACAAGATCTGAAAGTGAGGCTGGCCTTTAAATTTCAGCTGATTTTGACTAAACAAATGGGTTACATGCTCTTGTGTTTTCTGGCCAGAAGAATGTAAAATTTTCAGTCATATTTCTGGTACAAGTATTTACAGCTATAAATAACAATTCTGTTTTTTAATGTTCTCTAGTATGAATTTAAAATGCCCTGATACTGCAGATTCTTCCTGCAAGGCAAAAAGATGGTTGTGAACACAAATGAAATGGATTTAACTCAAAATCAACATTAATATTCACTGAAATTACTTTTCAATATTCACCTGCTTATATACTAAATGTTCTTCCTCTAATCATTCATTTATAATTGTCTTTTTAATCTTTGTGGCACCACTTCGCTAATCATTTCAGAACCACTTCAGTTTTTGAAACAGTGAATAAAAAACATAAACTAATTCTGCTTACCCTACTCTCACATCTCATTCCAGCAGCAGGCTTTGGAAAGGGTACTTAGAGGAATGCAATCATAATCTTGCTGCAGCCTTGTACCCTGAAAGGATGCAGTCTGTGCAGCTGGGGAGGTTATTTCAAGAACGTCATAATAAAATTTGGGGAAAAACAGAATCTGTGCATAGAAAAGTACTGGCACTACCTGGGGTTATCCAGATTTTCTAGAATAGGAAAATTCTCATATTTTATTCTGTTTTGACTCCACTTCCTGACAGTTTTTCTTTTCTTTCTAATTTGATTATGCAAATGAAAGCCTGAGTCTCTAGCTACCCTGCTAAGCTTGATATTTTATTGCCGACTCACTATTCTGACTCACCTTCAGTCCAACAGTCTGTTTTGTCTATTTATTGTGTATTATCTAAATCTGAGATTTAGAGTTCTCTGTAGCTGGAACTATCTTTTGTTGTCTAAAATACCAGCACAGTTGTATATTGGTTCTCAACTGGGGTTTGCAGGGACTAACATAGTATAATTAATAACTGCTATTAATAACTTAATCTACATTCCAGTAGCTTAGTCTTTGAGATACTACTGTAGCCTCCAAGGTTAATAATTATTACCATTTATTTTCTATTTCTCTTGGAGCCTAGAGACTAAAACCAAGATCAGAGTTGTGTGGACACATGGGATAGAATCCATCTGATTAAATGTAGATGTAAATCTGGGAAGCCTCCAGCCTTCTACATAATAAAATAGTCATAGAAAAATATTTGAAATTTTCGTGTTTGTCAGCTGCCCAAGTCGTCCGTTTTTTCAGAATAACTTCCATCTGCTTTCCTTAAGTACATTTACTTCGGTTATTTTTGAAAGGAAAAATGAAGTTGCACTTTCTAATATAAAATGTGAGAAGTGTAATTGTGGAGTTCTTAAGATAAGGACACTCTTGTTTCAAGCCAATTTTTGACTGAGAATTTTGCAGGTTTTTTTTTTCTTCTTGTGTTGCTAATAGTGATCTAATTTCCTATTTAGTTAATCTGACTGTTCTTATTAAGAAAAGAAGTGGACAATAGATGTTAGAGAGTCATTCTTGCAAGGTGCTGAGTACTCTGCCAGCAATTTAGGCAGAAGGATGTATTTAAAATATGGGTAAGCCACAGTTTATACAGCAGCACAGTGCCTCTGTTTGGGTCTCCCTTCCTTTCTCAATAACTTCCCACATATGATTTGCTGTTTTAACCAATGCTGAGCATTAAACTGTTCTTTTCCTGGGACTACCATCACCCTAGATCTTGCTCCTGAGATGCAGTAGTTAGCTCACTGCCCATCATTTTGGATGGGAGGTTAAAGCTGTATTTTTTTCCAAGTGTGTCATTTCACACTTAAATTGAAATTCTGCTCTCGTTTCATTGCTCATCATTATAACATCCTGCTGCAATTCTTCCAGGCCTTGTGCTTATTGCCCTAATTCTTAGCAGCAAAATTTGTCAGCTCCTTTTCGTGGGGACCAGCTGAGAGCCCGGCGCAGACGGCGGCCCCTCTCCACCGTGAGCACGGACCGGGGGCTGAACCGGTGTGCGGCCCCCTCCTCGCTCAGACTGTGAGCGCCTGAGCTCCTTCTGCCCGGCTTCGAGGCACTTGAGGCCAAAGCTAGGCGTGGACTTTATGTTACGCTTTAGATTGTTCAGGTGTTAAATTTGGTTTCAATCCTGCAAAAACTTGTGTTTTGTTAAGACTGTGTAGCACTTCAGAAAATCAAGCATGACCTTAAAGACTGTGGAGTAAATTTTCTTCCTGGATTTCATGCTGTTAGGCCTTTTTAAAGGTGTTAGATATGAAAATTGCAGAAACAAGCTGCAGTAGAATTTAGTAAATATATGTTGCTTTGCATAATAAACAGTTCTTCAATGTTACTTAATTTTGATCTTATCTGTTTAGTGCACATTTAAATTTAGCCAGTAGCAGTTGGAATTAAGACATTGTTTATCTTCTTTCAGAATTGCCTTAGGGTTTATGAAGAAGAACATAATACTGTAGTTACACATGCCTTAATATTTTAGAAGACAAGCCATTAATGGCATACTTATGAAACTGCCTTTAAACTACAACCAATATTTTTGCAGGACAAGTAAAGAGATTTATTTAATCTGCCCTATTTTTAAAGTGATATTGCCATGTGACACAGGGTATTACTGTTAGAGAACTAGATAAACACATTATAGTAATTAACCTTCCTGGAAAGAGGGAGCTTCTGAAACTTAAACATACTGTACTAAAAAATAGTCACTATTGAATTATCAGCATCTGCTGGATAAAGACTAATGATTTCATTTTCATTTCTTTTAAGACTATTGGACAGAATTCATTTGGAGGCAAGTGAATTGAACTCAGATGAAAGCAAGGGAGCTGAGTCAGTCTTTTTACACAAGAACTAAATTTGGCATGTTTTTTCCTCATCTATACTTTTTATTAGCTCTATTACAAACCAGTAAGCTGCAAACAAAGAAAGATCAGAATGTAGTCACAGAAATCTTAGCAAAAGGAGAACATCGTGCAGTTATTTAAGATGTGATATTCAAAATGGGACATTTCTGCTTTTTGATCCGGGAAAATAATGTAGGTCTTTACCGCTTCTCTGACTCGATAGCAGCTTGACATGAAGTGGTTGACATTTTCAGATGACTTGCTGGTCAAAGTTTTTGTGGCATCATTATTCTGATGAAGTAGCTGAAGTCTCTTATTTTGTCCTTGTTTTAGAATTTTGTCATATGATACCATAGTATTTACAATTATGCGTATTCTTTTTCTTTTCTCTGCCTCTTAACTCTACCTCCTCATTCATTCCCCCTTTTCCTGAGACCAAAGATATTTTAAAACTCTCATGTTGCCTTTATAATTGTTCCAGTGTCACTCTTCCCCAAAATGATTGATTTGAATCAAGGTTGTTCTTAATGCCCATCTAAAGAATGAGTATAATAGGCATATTACACTTGGAATGTGACAATGTAACGAGTATTTCAGTAATTGGAATGAAATGTAATCTCCTCCTCCTCCTCCTCCTCTTCCTCCTTTTTTGTCTAACTTTTGTGTATGCTGTATTGTATTAGTGAGGTACTAGTTGAGTAGAGTTATGTTCTCTCAACACACTATAGTTCCTTAGAAAGTTGCTTAACTAACTACTGCAGAGATTTTCCAGCATTAGTGTCTCATTTATATAGATCTCCATCAAGACTAAGTGAACCTCTGATGAAAACTGAATTTGAAACTTGCTAATGTGACTACACACTGCTGCTTATCTGTATGAGTGCCACTGCTCTGTTAGAAAATGTAGCTATAAAACCCAGCTGAGTGGGAAGTAACCTTACAGTGGAAAGAGCTCAATATCAGGTTGCATACAACAGACCGATAGGATTTTTTTTTTCAATTTTTTCAAAATCAAAAATGCATAACATTCATGTTTATTAATTCATTTTCTGGAGACTTGTTTGATGGCATTTTTTAAAGATAAAGAATAATATCATGACATTATTTTAAGCTTCATGAGCTGCTCTAGGTTTGTAGAGATTAAATGTAACTTCATAGACTATTGATAAGCCAGAATGATGTTCTTTTAAGCTGTCATGCAGCAGAACAGTTAGCTGCTTTTTGACGTGCACAAATATTAATTGTTAAAATTGCTAAAATTTAACAGAGAAATCTTTTATTTCTATCTGGGAAACATTATGAACCTGAACACTCCCAGCACATACACAACCACTCTCCTTCCTTCTCCCGCATTTAAGTGGAAAATAAAGACTCAAAAGGAGCTCATAAATGAAAAAGTGGTAAGTCTGCCTTCTCAAATCTTATAGTTAAAGGCTTTGTTCATGTGTTACTTTTCATATGCAAATATATTCAAATACAGGAATTGAATGAAAAGTTTAATCATCCTTTCTATGAATCTGTCAAATAAGTGACACCTTGAAATACAAATTAATTCAAGAATTTAATTGAAATGCAGTAGTTTTTGGCTACTTGAGTTACAAATACAGTAATAATAAGCATGAGGAACATCCCAAGTATAAGCTCATATGTTTCTGAGGAATGTGCTAAAGATGTCACTATTAGAATTAAAGTGCATTCCAGATGGTGATTACAGCTGATTCTTTTTGGCAGTGAATTGATATTAGACTCAGGCTTGACAGGAAAATATTTAAGCCTTTTGACCTAACATGTAGTACACACTGTTCTGTCTCTGTTACCATGGAGAAAATAAGTGCAAAAAGTAAACATCACTTCAGGCATACTTGGAAATAATCTTGCTATCTTTTCCCCCAAAACATATTTCCAGAACTTTTATCTCACTGAGGGTAGAATGTGGTTGAAATTTTTCTTTAATACAGGTATGAAATACTGCTTTACTACATCCAGTTCATAGTTAAGATTAAGACAGATTTTATCAGTGTCACTGTAAGTGTATGGACAGATGGGCACACCATTCCTGTCCATCTGCCTGGCAGTTTGCCTCTGTAGATGGTCTTGGAGATGCACAACAAGCTCTAAAGGGTCATTTCCCTGCTGGGTCTCATAACAGCTGCTACATTCTGAATAGTTAACATGTAAGTGTTTTACTTATGTAAAAGTAAAGGATGTCAGGAATAAAGGATGTACTCCCTAGATGTAGTTATTGCAGTAAACAAATCAAAAAACAAGAAATCCTCAGTCAGTCTGTCTCTTGCTGGTTCTTCTCCCCACCCACCTTTGAGGACTTAGGTGATACTCATAACCTCCAGAAGAAAGTGTCCTCTATAAAAGGGGTTAATTGAGCACAAATGTTTGCTCTATTTTTCTTCTGGCGTTTACTTCATCAGCTCATAGGAGTAAATATTTGCCATCTCAAAGTTTGATCTTTCCTTTCCTTTCCTTTCCTTTCCTTCTTTCTAAAAATATCTTCCTTTTCAGTTGGGTCTGTCCATAAGCTCCAGTTTTTTCAGTTGCCAATGTTTATAGAGTTCTGACCTTTCAGCTGCTGTATTTGTTAACTCTTTGAAGTGTGGTGATCCTCTGCTGACAGAGTGTTTGTGTATTGCAAGATGTACTTAAACTTTTCCCTCGACTATTTTTTAATCCTGCTGTTCTAAAGATCTAGGTTAGCCCAGTAACATCTGCTTTTCCCCAGATACTGCTGTGAACTATGTTGGCTGTGCATGCGAGAGTCCAGGCCGGGCAGGGACTGCTGGGGGAGCAGCTCTGCAGAAATGCCCCTGGGTCCTGGGGGGGCTGCACGGGAGCCAACCAAGGACTTTTGTGGCAATGAAGACAAATCATGTCCTGGGCAGTAGTAACAGGAGGATAGCTAGGAGATGGGGGAAGTGATCCTTCATCTCTATTTGGCACCTCTGAGATAGCATCTGGAATACCGTATCCAGTTTTGAGTTCCCCAGTTCCAGAAAAACATTGATGAACTGGAGCGAGTCCAGAGGATGGCCACCAAGGCCAGAGGCTAAAGTGTGTTACATACAAGGAGAAGCTGAGGCACTGGGCTTATTTCAGGTTTTGGGGAAACTCGTTGCTGTCTATGGCTTCCTAATAGGAGGCTTCTGGAAGAGGGAGTGCAACTCTTCTCAGTAGTGCACAGGACAGAATGAAGGGCAATGAGTGGAACTGCACAAGAGGAATCCAGGTTACTTGTTAACATTTATTTACCTTTTAAACCATGAGACTCAAATACTGGAACAGAGCTGTGGAGAGTTTGTGTCATCTCAGTCCCTTGAACTTGACATGTCCCTGAGCAGCCTCATCAAAGTTAAACCTTCTTCGAGCTGGGGCCCCTGTAGAGGTACCTACCAACCAATACGACTTTCTGAACTCTGTTTTCTAGTTTGTTTTTTGTTCATATGCCATTACACATACCCAGAGTTTCCTCTGTAATAGAGATGTGCCCATTTACTCTCTAATACTCAGTTAAACTTGTCATGGTGAAATACTTATGTATCTTTATCCAATTTAAAATTAAAATATGTTTTGTGCTTTCAGGTTGATATCTATTTTTCTTCACTCATGCAATAGATAAAACCACAACAGATGATGTATTTTGGTCTTCTTGTCCCTGCTTGCAACCTTGGAAAGCAATATGTTTTTCCCTCTCTTGCCTAAGATAGGCATCATCTTTTATATTGCATTGGTTGCCACAACACTGTGGCATTTATGTGCTGTGGGGCAGCTTTCAGCTTTGCATTCCAGAGGCCTCTCTGTCCTCTAGTGCTTTGGAATCCTTAAAATGCCTGTTGTGCCAGAACACCACCCACACATCCCGAGCCTCCTCTCCCCCGGCTCCTTTCACAGACACACCAGACTGGTTGGTTCTTCAGCTTTAACTCGCCTTAAGCTCTTCTGTTTCCCTTCTTTTTATATTCTTTTTTTAAAATATATTGATAACATTTATTTTTATGCTGAGTGCTGTATATCTCCAGTGTCTCCTGTGCAGTATTACACTGGCCTCTTCTTCCTGAGTTAACTTAAAGCTACAGAAAGTATTAGATCTCCCTGCTCCTGATACTGTGGGGTGTTCAGTCCTGACTCAGAGAAAAAGACGAAAGATGCTTTAAGAGACATTGCGCTCAGAGCAGAGCAGCTATCTTGAAGGATCTCAGAAGTCAAGCAGAGTAACTTGAAGACAACTTTTAAGCCCTGGTTAAAAAGTTTTCTTACACTTTATGTGGTTAGTTGTCTTTTTAAAGAGAATTTGTTTAGGTAATGTTTCAAAGTCAGTGATGAAGATGGATACAGCTTGTAATAACTCACTCGTTACAATCAGAGCGTCTGTTTACAGTACGTCTCTTGAATTGCACAGTCTCAGTTTTTTTCTCCCCACACAACTGGTATGAGAAGATAATGCTCAGATAATTAAACATGTCATCAACATTCAGAAACATGAGACAGTGAAGAAAAATATATTTAAAAATGATGTATTTAAATAAAACTGTGAAGGAAACATGATGCTAACTGTAATTTCAGTTTGCAAGCTTCAGTTCTAAAACAATCTTTCATTTACCAGTTGAGTAACCTGACTTGGAGCTGTTAATATTTTGGCCTCACCTACCCTGTCTGGTTGGTGCTTATATTTCTTTTCATTGTCTGTTTCTTTTAAACAAGGTGTAATTTTTCTTTCAATATAAAATGAAAATAATTTCTTAAAATCTCAACATTTTTCATGAAATTTAATATTCTTGCTCATGTTTTCTGGCCAGACCACATTTTCAGTAGTCTATGCTTCTATCCAAGAAAATGTTTCTCTCATTTTTCCCATTTTTCCATCGGAGGAAATCTGGGTTCAGTAATAAAAAAAAAAAAAAAAAAATCTAATATTAAGTTCTGTTACATTATAGAGTACTGTCTCATGACAGAAATGATAAATGTGACATTGTTAATGTCATTTTGATAGACTATCCAAAAAAACTCCGAAATATATCAGGACAAAAAGCGTCCTTAGCAAAAAAGGTCTTTATAGCCTAAGCATTTTCTTTCTCTAGAGTTTAGACTTCTGTGTGAGGGTGTTAATATCATCTGACCGAAAGCAAACTTGAAACTTAAATGGAAGTTATTAATAAATAGTAGTGCACATTAAAGAGAAGGTACTTTTTCCTGACCATGATAAAAGTTATATGCAACAGATTCATGTTGCAATAAAGTGTATATAAGTCTAAATAACTGGTTGCTTGAGACCAGAACATTTGCATCAAAGAATAACATACGCAGTATGATATATCACTTTTGCATATTTCCAGTATTTGGATACCTTCATTAGGTTTCATTTTAAGTGGGTGGCAAAAGATAATTATTGTAAAAAGATATCTGTAAGAACAGTAATTCTGGATGGCTAGTACTCCCCTAAACTTTGCATTTATAAGAATAAGACTGTTGCTATGGCGGGATCACACCGCTGATTTTGACTAAAATCAGAATGGATCAGACTGCATTGTATTAGCCATTCATATTTTGCTGTCATAGAGCAGTATGTTTCTTCAATTTCAGCTGCTGCAAATCTTGATATTTAATGGGACAAAGTTTTCGCTGTAAATGTGGGCTGCAGAAAAAGAAACATCAATCTAATTGTCTTACTCTTTCTTTTTAAGTTACACTCATTCCATTTGGAAATTTGTATGTTTTTTGACTTCATACTTTTCTGAAGTAATATTCCATCCTTGTTGTTCGCTTCATTTCTGCTGCTCAAACGGATGCACGACTGTCACCTCCTTTGGCGGTGTCTCTGTTCTCTGTCTCTCATTCCCCATTCGGTTTCTCTGGAGTGCTGTAGCTTGCACAGGTCATAGCAATTATGAATTACCTAGTAGTCACTGAGCCAGTCTAAGCCCCTACCCACTCTGTTGTCCTTTCCACATCAAGATACTGGATATCAGAAAAAGGTACCTTGATCCCATCAGTACTGGGTTTGATCAGCTAGTGCCTTGGCATTTGTTGTGTGGATACATAGGGCTTTAAGGAGGTAAATAAGCTCTGAATTTAGGTTTTCTACAGCAAAATTCAGACTTGCTAATAGCATATTGTTAAATTCTACACAATTTCTTTTTTAGGACAATTTTCAACCACTCTACCTCAAGCTAATCAAGGTAGAATTTAAGATTAATTATGGTAGTTCAGCAATGAGACGCTGGTCCAGATGTAGGAAAATGGGAAATGTGATAATTGAAAATGATCTGTTATCTATAAAATCAAGATAATATGATATTTAAAATTGGTTTCAAGTATTACTGCATTGTCATTCTTCACCCAATAATATTTGGGGGAGGGGGACATTAGAAACATTATTTCTACTGCTTTCTCACTATTAATATTCAACTGTATTTTTATCATGTTTTATTATTTAACTTCAGCATTTCAGAGTTTGCTCACTTTATACATCACATGCTTTTCTAAAATGAAAGGTTCTTGAAGCCTTATGACATTACTTTGACCATTTTAAATGAGATATATATAGAAAACTGCAATAAAATTTATAGTTGATAGTTGAAATAAATAAACATAGAAGCACTGCAGTTTTGGGATAGAACTATAATTACAGAACCAACTTCTCATACCTGTATTTAATGCATGTTTGCCATAATCACTAAATTTAGTTCAGTATTTTATTCCTCTAACATGAAGCTTTTCCTAAGTCTGAAAAGCTCTGTTCACTTCACAAAAACACATAAATAAAAAGAAGGACCACGCTGAGAAATAAAGAATGATGATAGTCTTAGTGCTTATGAAGTAAAAGATAATTAATTAGTATTAAACAGTTATTCTTTCAGCTTTGTTGCTACTAGAAAAGAAAATGTGTAATCTCATCTGAGCTAAGCTTGGAGAAGGATATTATGGCTTCTTCCTCTAATTTCTTGGTATTTCTGCAATTTACTGAATCAGGAAAGAAGAAAAAAAAAGAATAAAGTTGTATATTTGCTCCTGGGAAGAAGAGCACTTGCTTTCCCAACCTGTGTGCTTCAGTTTTGCATTGCAGTTAACAGGGTGAGATGGCACATCTTGTGAAATCATTGCTGTTAACACGGGTGACCAGCCTCACTTAGGTACAGCAGTTGTAGGCTTGCTTGAGGGCTGGAGCCAAAAGAAGTATCAAACAGAAATGTCTTCCCTTAGCAGGATTAAGCTGAGGGCTCTGCAATTCCTCTTTGTCATCCTCAGCTCTAGGAAAGAACTAGTGGAGAAAGAAGATAGTCAATTCACAATTGCTTTCCTTGCTCCTTGCCAGTAGCTGTTTCAGAGATTTCTAATTCAGGATACCGCTCCCCCATCTATTTCTCTCTGTTTTTGAGGGTTATAGGAGACAGGCCATCATCCACAAAGCCAACAGAAATAGCTTAGAAATTTGTTTGCATGAGCTCCATATGTCCCTTTGAATTTTCATGGATGTTGCTAGATGGGCATAATGCACAACAGTCATGAACTTACATATCTTGGCAGTTTTTCTTCCTCATTCAGTTTGAAGAAGGTTCATTGAATTACGGGAGTTTTTTTGTCCTTCGTTACTCTTGTAATTCTCACTTTGTTATATTTTTTCTACAAGTTACAGACTGCCTTCTTTTGACTTTCTGCTGTGCAAAATATTGCCCAAGGGAAGGAGAGCTACAGCGTGTGTGAAGTAATGCCTGAAGGCTGCATTATCAAATCGCTGCTATTATGCCACAAAATGTTATCACAATCTTAGTAATGACTGTATTTCTTTGCAACAAGTGGGAATGAACATTTAACTCAAATGCTTGTCTTGAATATACGTGTTATTGCTACTAATATAAGTGTTGAAGGATTTTTTAAATGTAATTAATCAAAGTTTTGCACTCAGATTAATTGCTGAACTTTACTATACTGCATTCTCTACCTGAACTCTCAAAGTGAAATAATCAAGATAATTTATTCCTCATAGAAGAGAAAATAACATACATACACCTGGAACAAAAATTGTTTCAGTGTAGAAAACTATTAAATATATTACTGGTTTTCTTATGATGTCTGACCTCAAATCTTATATTCAAGTAAAATTGCTTGTAAAATGTCTCATAACTACAATGCACATTGAAGTTAACAGAAACTGAACTATTGATTTCAGTGGACTCAGAAGCAAACTGTATTGTTAACTAAAGGTTAATAAGAGCAGAGTGTTATTAGTTAGTCTGACAGAAGAGCTCATGTTGCTTCCTTTTTAGTTTGACATTCTCTGTCTAGATCAGATATAGTATGATCAGGTTTGAGAAATTAGAATAACTGCAGCATGGGATGATCCCTTCTCGCTGTTTGAAAACATAGAGGGGCCTTAGGAAATAAATCAGATTAGCACACTGAATGACATATTCTGAAGGTCAATATGTGTAAATGAGGAAACAGCCTGTACTTTTATACTAGAACAATTAGCAGGTAATGGGAGACCGAAACCTGGGTGTAGTAGAAAATAAGTGCTTATGTTGTGAATCTAAAAGATTGTAAGAAATTATATTTTCATTAATACTATATTTTAATCATGATAATGTGAACTTTCCTAATGAATATAGTGAAAATGATGAAAACCTTAATTCCTTCTCCTTGAATTAAACTGGGATTTGGTAAAGAACAATGTACTGAACTTCTTTATATGCTTACCTGTTTGTTGTTAATACATGTTTAGGCATAATTCTGCATCAGTTGAGGATTTAAAATCCAAAATATTCTCCTAAATTTCAAAATCTATGTTGTTTCCTTTAAAATGAGAATAGGACTTACTACTTTCTTTTAAATTGAAGCCAGGGGAGACTGTGGTACCATTACTTTTCAGTTGCGTCTTAGTGGTTGGAGATCTCACCCAGATGGTCCAGGGAGATATATACTGATAACGATCATTTTTCCAGACAGTATTTTCCTGGCCCATTGATGACTCTGGCGTGAGGTACAGAGAGGTAACAGTTCTACCTAGTGTTCAGATTGGCTTATTTTTCTTTAGATGGCTAGCTTTGGGAATTTAAATCTGAAAATACTGACCATCACAATTTCTGTGCCTACCAGATAGTGTAGGGTCGCTGTAAGTTTTATTGTATGAAAAATTATTAAGGTCTCTGAAATTGCATCTCAATTTTTTGATCATGTTCAGTACCAAAGTATTCAAAAGCTCTATATCTGTATACATAACTGAGGTTGGTTTGGATTGGACTTGTTTTTCTCAAGCACCAATTAATCCTTTGCATCACAGTTTTTCTTTGAAATAAGGCAGTTCAGATTAATTAAGTCTGCATTTTGTGAACAACTTGCAAACACTTTTGTCAGGAGTAAGAATGTGTCAAAATACCATAAAAATTCTGCTGCATTCTTTCGTGAATATCACTCTTGCAGTTGCAAGCTGCAAAGCACTAAAATTTTGTATTTCTTTGTTGCTTGTACACTTTCTTCCAATCACAAGTAACACAAAGATACCATACAAGTGAAGTCCTCAGAGGTGCTGCAACACTTATCCTCTGGCTGCTCAATTTCATGGCTAGCAGGCAGTATAAAAAGATACATATTTAGAATATTAGAGTACTTAAAAACCTCCAGATGCACTATATGAAGGCTATTTGAAAATAAAGGATAAAAGTGATAAGCAAAATGACTGTGAGCCAAAGGCAAAACTGTTAGGAAATAATCACCGAACAATAGTATAACCATTAAGAGCGCCTTTCTATCTCTGCTTTGGTATTTATACCAGGACCTAACATTTGCACTAATTAGCAAATAAGACATTTTTGTAAAGTAGGGATGTCTCTGGTTTGATGTTTTACTGGCTTATGTCCCCATATTGCCACAAAATATCTCAAGCCTATTGGTAATTATTTACTTCTTTCTGATATGCAGTATTAATTTAAGCTTGTGTTACAAAAAGCTTTTAAAAAATCCTCTTTTGAAAATACATCATAAATAAATAAGATGGGATTGAATGAGCAACTGATCCGATAGAGATGCTGAAATACGTGAAAGTTGAGCTGACTTTAAACTGTATGTTATAAAACAAGAACAAATTTGTTAGTTACATCCTCCCCAGGCTACCCTCCACAATCTTTCTCCCATTTTTTGTCTTTTACCCATCACTCTCAGAGGTTCCTTGGCACAAGCATTCACAGGAGCTGCTCAGGATGGTAATTTGTCACTGGTATTAATCTTTCTCAAGTTTCTGTCTATTGCAAGGTCAAATATTTCTCTGCTTTTCAGGCTTGTGCTTCCTCTGAACTGCCGCTCTTTTCTCTGCACAGAGCCCCGGCAGCCTGGAAGCCTCCTCCCAAGCCCCTCTGCCCTCTCCCGTGCTGCTCCCTCTGCCTGGCCTGGCACCCGCTCGTCCTGTGCAAGAGCATGCAACTTCAATTGCTTTGGTCAGCAAGCACAGCTGTGCTCTTAAAAGCATTTCAGCCGTATGCCAATGCCCTCTGCTTGGCTGCCTGGTCTTTATGTTATGAGTGCTGCTTTTTCCACTGGCAGAGCCTTCGTTTAAATAGCTCTAATGCTATAGCAATGGCTTCAATTCTTCTGAGCCGTCAAGAGCGCCTATGCAAAGTTACAAGTTCTGCAACTACAAACTAGCATTGAGTACTGAGAATCCTTTTCCACTTGTGCCAAAGGACTGATTATTGTGGTCCTAGTGTAGTTCTTAAAATAATAATAATAAAAAAAAATCTCTCGTTTGTTTTATGAAGGAGGTCTGACAGACTTGGCCTCATCAGTTCTGAATTTTCTGTGTGCTGAAAAATTATTTATTTGTTTTGATGGATTCATATTTACAATGGTGAGAAAAAAAGCTGATGTTTTTATATGATGTAATTTCTCTGGTAATTGGACACAGTATGCATATACACGTCCAAGGCACAGAAGAGGATATATGCAAGGGGTCCATTTATTTCTTGCCTTACTATTTTGAAATTTATGAGAGCGGTTTCATTTTAGGTCAGATTTTCTATCTGGATTATAACAATGCTTAAAATGGAAATCAGTAAATGTATTTTATGTTCTGTAACAAATGTATTTTATAATCAATAAAGAAGGGTAATTTTTCCTCCTCCTCCTCCCCTTCTTATGCAAAACCATTTCAAAATGAGAAGAAATTATTCTAGGACAAGATTACCTCTTTTTTTTTTTTTCAATCTGTACCGTTTATCTAATTGCAGTAGAATCGAGATAAGCTTGCAATAGATCATAACTCCTTTAGACTTGGTAAGGTACATTAATGTATTTGTTGTTACATACTGCCTTCTGCTAAGGAGTAAACTTGAAGATGACTACTATAACATATGCTATTAAGCTGTCAATCACTGCATCTGAGAGAGTTAAAGCAGGAGTAGGCAGAAGCAATTATTTGGTGAGCGAAGAACAGAAACTGCACTTCCCAGAAACAGAGAGTGATCTCCCCTGCTCTCTCACTTCGAGAACAGAGAGCTTGTTCAGTATTGCAAGGATTAAAATATTTGAATAGTTATAGTATTGTACAGTTACATATAACTTTATTAAGACTTAGTTCTGCCGGTAGAATAAAGTTACTTTGGAGATGAAATGTTCCCTCAAAAAGCCTGTGTGATTCAGCTTTTTGCAGAAATTCTGCAATTGTTTTTAGCATTTTTAAGGCCAAATTTTTTCTTGATTTTTTTTTTTCTTTTTTAATTAGGAGGTGAAGAGGTTTGGGGACTGCTTTATAATTCAAGACTCTTTCAATTCTAAAGATGAAAATCTGGAATGAGAAGTAACTGAGGATTTTATAGCAAGCAGTCTAACTAAGTAGCAAAAATCGGTGGAAATGCAGTATACAGTAGGGATGGTACTTAAAAATTTCTAGGAAGGTTAATTGATATATTAGAACATATAATATAGCCTAAACTAGAAATTAGACTGATTTAAACTTGAAATGGTGATGAAATTTGTATAGCTTTGGATGGGAATTCTGATGGAAAAAAATGCAACATATCCCCAGCTTACATTTAGGTTGATTCTCAAGTATATTTGGAAAATGTGACTCCACAACTAGAACAGATATCTTGATGGTGAAATCAGTCACATAATAAACAAGTGTTTTAGGATAGCATCATCTGTGAAGGAAGTAAGTTTTTATACTGTGGATTATAGCTTACTTGAGACAGTAAGTCCATCTGCACTAGGAACCCCACTGTTGCTTGATTTTCAGCTGCCTTTTGATATGGTGTTTCCTTCGCTTGTGTTTTCAGTATTGACTCCAACAGAGAAGCTGAGCTGCTGTTTGATCAGTGTCAGGGGTAAGAAAACATATTGACAGAATAATTATTCAGGGTTGTATTTTAAAAGGTACTTTAACAGTTTCCTCTACAAAATAGAAAAAAAACAAGGTAATTATGAAAGCAATTCTAAAAATCTTTTCTTCTGCACAAATCCTTTTTATGGTATAACTTTCTCTATTGTAATTTTTACCAATACAGATGAATAGCAGCTTAGCTGGACCTGCCACCTGTCCTGTGTTTATTTGATACCAGGTCATCCTTTATTTTTCTCATACATTCCTTGCCCTAGATTAAATAATGTAATGTATGTCTTATTTTGAATGCAGGCTGGCTTTTGCTCCATAGTATTTTCCAGTATATTGTTATTAATTTGATGCACGTTAATTTTCCTTAAGCTTTGTGCACTATACCATACATACACTGATTTTTATGAGATGAAAAAATTAAAAAACCTTGCTTTGCTTTTAGATCGTTTCTCAACCTTCTGAACTGTCACTTTATAACACACACAAAGCATCTCACCAATATTTAATTAGAACTTGCTATGTTTTCTTTTTGTGTAAAAACTTCATTACCCTGTGTAAATTGCAGTGATTTTTGTAGATTTGGGATCTTCCTGTCCCATGGTTGTGAATATATGCATACATACACACACAAAAAGAATAACATAACATATTCTAGTAACAACTGTTAATCTGAAACTCATTTTAAAAATCTTTAAAAATTTAAGCAATATTTATTGAAGCATCTTGAGCAGTCTGTGTTTGGATAAATGCTAGCTTGATGGCAAACACTGTAGTCTAGCAATTCTATTAATGATTTCTTACAAAAATAAGATTCACACTCCTCCTTCCCATTGCCAAGTATTTTATTTGGATTTATTTTGTGATGGCTGTCACCAAACTTTGTTAATAAAACATTTATAAAAGCAGGGAAATTTTGGCAGGGAAAGACATGTTGCATAGTTGTGAATTGCATATTTAAGGCCCTGCTCCTGTCAGACTGACACATGTACAGTTTGAATATGTCTTTGGATTATTTTCCTCTTTTTATTTGTATGGTGTGAATAAGAGCAGCAGCTTAGTGCTGAAGATATGATTGTCCTAAATGCTTCTACAAATGAAACATATGTTTCCTAGTGGATTTAATGGAGCTTAATATGCCAGCAAACTTACTAGTGTAGTGCTAAGAAGCTACACAGTAAAATCACAGCTCCACAGATGTTGATGGTGACTTTGCTAATGATTTCAGTGAAGTCAGAATATAATCCAAGACTGAAAGTTCAAGTGAAACAAGCACCACTTCACAATATAAATTTACAGATTGAAAATCTGTAAACCTTTTCAACCAAGATTAAGGTGAATTTATAGCATTGCTTTCCTCAGAAGCTCAAAAATAACAAGTCAGGATCCAAAAGTTACTAAAATATTCAGCTCAGGAAGACATATCCCTGTCTATCCATTTTATTCCTGCATGAATCATCTCTCGTCATTAGCTGTTCTTCTCTGAAATGTTGGAAAATGAAGGAGACAGCTTGCACTTCATTTTAGAAAAAAAATGGAAACAGTAGTTTTCTCCCGCTTTGCACTGGATAAGTAGTGGAGTGATGTGGTAGAGTTTTATGTCATTTTCATTCTTTCATGGCTGGCTTATCCAAATATAAATTGTGCAAGAATTAGCAACTATGCATGCCCTGAAGAAAGAAAATAGAATAATCCCCATCAGTCATGTTCAAATCCTTATTTTAGACAGCCTAAGAATATGGAATAACTGGAGGTAGGGAGTTTTTTGACCCAGCTGTGCAATTTAAATCAATTTTTAAGTTAGCATTCAAATCTCTCAAGCTTTACCATTGTCTTATCTAGAATTTGTTTTGAGCACAGTAGATATTTATGATTGGATATTGGGTTGGTTATTTGCAGGAAGATAATTGCCTGAGAATAATTTTCAGGAAAAGTTAATTGGTATGGGATTAATAACCTTTAAAGAGAATTTGTAGAAGTCAAGAATCACTAGGGTAACATTTTTTTACTTTAACGGTTTAGTAAGAATCATATTACTCACTGTTTTGATAACGTAAAATGCTATTGTGAAAGAGTTTTTATTTTAATTGTTGCTTGATATGCAATTCAATACAGATTTAAAATCTATTAGAAAATTCTGTGGCTGTAGTGACGAAAATGGAAGCCTTAGACCCATCCTGACAAAATATATTTTGACTGAACTTTGTTTTTTGAAAACTCTGGATATTGTTTAATTTGTAGATCCGTGACTGTTCAGTTCTTTATTTCTTGTATACGCTCCTCACTCTCCCTCAAACAAATTTATTAATGGAATAACTTGTGACTTTCAAATACAAATTTTTCAAGACCTGCAATTTCATCAGCACTTTTTTCCTCCTCAGTGAACCTCACTATTTTCACCTACAGAAACATAATAAAAGGACTTGTCATTGTAGTTGCTTCTATAAAATACTTGAGAGGTCTCTTAACCATTCAGCAAGTTAGTTTGGATAACCTTGAAATAAACCTAGTACTAGCACAGAGTGGAGAAAATAGCCATATGAGGCTGTCACTGACTGAAGTTGGAAAGTATGAATGAAATAAATCTGTGCCAAGATTGAAGATATAAAATGTTTATTAAAAACAAGATGGGGCAGTTGAAGGAAACAGAAGATCATATTTCAGGGATCTGGGCTTTTTAAACAATTCAAGCTTGTGTGTAAGCGAGCTTGCATATCAAAGACAACTTTTTCAGTAGTACTATTACTATTGATGACTTAGGGTCATGATAGTAGCAAATAGTCATTCTAGGCCAAGAATATGCCACTCATTGACAAATAGTGAAGACTGTCTATGTCCCTCTGAGTTTGCAGTCTACAAATTAAATACTAGAAATAGAAGTTAGAGGCTAACATAAATATATTTCTATACACTGAGCAGCATCCTAAGCATTACTGAAAACACTCCTTGAAAAACAAGAATTCATACAACTCAGTGATAACTACATTTTCTGACCTAAGGCATGTGTGGCCTGGCCATGCTGCTCCCTGCTGATCTGTGAGATGCTGTAGCCAACTTCTGTAGGAAGGGATCAAACACAAAGAAGAAAAGAAGATAAGATCTAAAAAGAAGTCAAGATTATCATTTTAGCCCAGTGTCTGTGCAACAGCAAAGAATGGAAGAGAGGTGGTTTGTAAGACTGAAAACAGTCCTTTTTGCTGACATAGGAGCCAAAAATGTGGTTTTATGTCGGGCTAACCTCTGTGTTGATCTATACATTATATTAAAGCTTTTATAGCCTTGGGATTCTAGGTCAGCCAAAGTCTCATGGAGAAAGTGAGCAATACAGAAAATAAAATCATGGAATATTAAAGGAAGGTGAAAGTTTTAAACTCTAATTTCAGTCCAAAGCATCTGCTCACTGCAAGAGAATCTGACTACTTAAGAAGTCTGAAATTTCTTTTTTTATGCTTTAGAATAGGACAGACAGTTAATTCTGTCTGCATAATGTTAGGACAATTATGTAGACATCTTTTTTTCTCCACTTTGTTCGCAGAAAGAAGGACAGTAATCAAGGTCAATTTAGAATGCAAATTACTGTTCCTTTACTGTGGGGTTATGTATTTGAAACTTCCATTTTTTCTGTGCATACTGGTAGCTATTTGGCTAAGTATATTCTTGAAATGTTTGTGTTTGTCAGTGTACAGAAATACTGACAGAAGAGAAATTCCCCCTAAAATCAGTTAGGACTCTGAAATGGTAAGTTAAATGATCTATGCTTTAAATAGCTTGAGAATGAAGAGAAAGATTTCTGTTCGTAAGTATGTGGGACCACCTCAACTACTTTAATAAGGATGCCAAGGAAGTAGATGGATTTCTGCATCTGTGCTTTGTTCTTCTTCTGAGAACTGTAGACTGTTAAAATGTAAATCAATAGGAACAAGGCTATGGAGCGCTGTTAGCACTAAATTCTGGTCTTGAAATGCAAAGATTGCACGTCAGACTTACTAACAGAGGCAGGTGGCAAGATACATGCTTTCTACTTCTGTTTCTGGCTGGGTAGCATAATAGTAGTGAAAAACCATAAACAGGAATCTATGAACAGATTTCCTGAATGATTATGGTTCTTTTGGATAGAGGGAATAAACTTGACGAGAATAAAAGTTTCCTCTCCTACCGCTAAATGTCTTCTGCCTTGAGGTTGCAGAAGGAAGATGCTGCAGGCAGCACACGTTCTTTCATCTGTCATGAATCCAGATAATCCAGTGTGGATTGTGATTTGGAGACCCCTCCTCACTGTGGTACTGTTTTGAGTGGTCTCTACGTGTATACTTGCAGTATGAAATGTAAGTACTTCTGCATCACCCTTATTTGAGCTAGCAGATTTCTCCCACAGAGAGATGAAGGAGCCCAATGAGTGAGAGTGAAGATCAAGCAAAAAGAAAAGTTCTGTGAGCAATTGAAGAACAGATCTACAGAGCAACAGATAACTAGGTCATGACATAATGGACTTCTAGGGAAGGTGCTTGAGGTGATAGGCTGTCGTCTTGGTAAACTGCTGTAAGACCAAAGGCTTTAGCACGCATAGAAGACAAATGCACTAAGAGGGCTGTGTAATTCTAACTGCAAGTATCTTGTGTACTTTGGAAAGAATGGAATAAGGCAGATTAAGCTCAGCTCTTGCCAGTTTACAAAATTAACAAACTGCGTTCAGTGGCATGTTTGGTAGAAAATACTTGGAAGCATTCTGACGCTCAGGTCATAGCCATATGGAGAAGTAAAGTGAAAAGATAATTTACTGATGCAGATGCTTCTGTTTCTGATTCTGTGTGAGATATTATGTTATATTCTTTTTATACATTAAGTAGACAAACTGAGTATTTCTCTTTTGTCTGAGGTAGACATAAAGAGAAAAAAAATAGGTTCCCATTTTAGAACTCCTTATTTGTTCTTCGTTGCTTCTGCTAAACACTGTTATACATTCTTCATGGTGGGAAGTAAGAAATAAAGCAAGCAAAACCTGTTTAAAAGTGTGTAGCAAAGAAGAATGTAGGGAAAAAAGGTTCAGTAACACAGCTGCATTTACAAACTGGTGAATAGAAGTAAAAATGCATTGAAAACGATCTCAAGTCAACAGGTCCTGAAGTAGACAGGACAGCTGGATATAGAAATGTGAGCAAAGCAGTATCCTGAATTTAGAAGCAGCAACAAAATTCTAAGCTGGTTATCTCACCTAAAACTGAGAAGCTTCATGGCAATAATAATTGATCTGTATTTCACTCTTTCTGTCTTTAATGTCAATCATCAGGGACTAAGTTTATAAATCCTTCTATATCCCATGGAGGTATCTCTTGGAAGCCTATAGGAGTGCATGGCTGAAAATACAGAGTTATTGTACCATGAGTTCAAAATTCATGAGTTATGCCCCTCAAATATCATGAAATTTGCTTTTCGAAAAAATGATTGCCTTTGGATTTTGAGCCTCTGAGACTTGTATTTCTCAAGGTTTGTGTAAACCTAATAGAAATGAATGTAAAAGGAGCATACTTCCAGAGCATGCTGTTAGGATATGAGGCTTAAAGGAGTGATAACTGTTAGGCTGATGATGACTGTGACTTCTGGAAATGCAGAAGCCAGTCAGGAGAATCTGCAGGATCAGGCCCAAGGTCAACTTGATAAGCTTCACCTGTGTTTTATTTTTTTGAAAAAGATCACTAACTACAGAAGAGCAATAATCTGCTAAAGAAGCAAAATTTGTGAATGTTAATATTATTAATAATATAATCAAATTTAAACACTAAAATAAAAAATAAATATCTCCCTGTTAAAACAAGGCCTATTGGGCACTTGAAAATCTAGGGTTACTAGAATCCAGGATATGCTTGTACAATCCATTAGATTTAATAAAACTAAGCTTATAGTGTTCCTTTAAGTGTTTCATAGGAAACGCTGGCCATCCACAGCTGCGCTGCTTCTGTTGTCTGCAAGGTAAAGTAGCAGATCTCAGATAAAAAAGAGGAATTGTGCCACAGCTGGATATAATGGAGATGTCAGGTTTAATAATTTGACTTTGTAGGCAGTGAATGTGATAGATTTCACTGAGAGTATTTATAGAATTCAGTCTCATTGACGCAGAGTTGGGAGACTTTCGGACATATTTTCCTTGGCAAGCAAGTTTTCTTTTGCATAGAAAGACCGCTAAGACTGTGAGCCTCAGGAGAGACTAATTAAATTGAGGAAGAAATGTCAAAGGAAGGGGAATTAAACTCATAATGAATGTCATCTTATTTGATTTGGTAATCTCTTTTTCTTCCTTCCCATCTCCCTTCCAGCAACGTCACCTGCTGTATAGTTTTATATGCTATCCATTGAAATGTGTCAATCTGGGGAAAAAGCATGGGGAAAAGACAAATTCAGCAAGTCTCCACGTTAAACATTGACTGTTTGATGGTTTGTTTTCCATGTGAAATCTAAAGGCAAACAGCTGTTAGCAAGCTTTTCAGAGTAAGCCTGAAGATATTTTTTTTTACAGTTTAAATCTATAGTGGCCAACTTTCCTAATCTTCTTTGAGCAACTGAATGGCACCAAAAGAAAATATAATTGTCAGTAATGTACATTATGGCAGAGAATTGCGCCATCAGAGCAAAAAAAGTGAACTGTAGCAATCTGCTTTAATGTTTCTTCATTATTGAGAGTACAAATAAATGTTAATATTCTTTTAATAAAGAGAAGTTAGAAGGCCTATTTACACTTTCAAGTAAGGAGGTTTCAGATAGCTTGCTCTAACGGAGAATACACAGTGAATTTTAGAAGCCATGTAGCAAAAAAAAAAAAAAAAAAAGTGATGCATTTTTATCTGCTGTGGATGGTTCCGAGTACAACGCATCAAGCCATCAAGCTTGGGTACTCTGACTAGACAAGTTCAACAGTGAAGTCTTGCCTTAATTCTTCCTAAGTCTATTGCAATTCCAGTTTTAGTACTGAAGATTATCACTTACTGTGCTGAGTAAGTAGAACTGAAGTTATCAGAACTGTAGTTGCAGTTTATAAACTCACAGAGTATCTGTGAGTCTGCTGATTGTCTTTTTGTCCTCGGGCAAATTTTTACCTGGATTGGTCCAGTCCACCTCACATGGATTGATACCAGCTGGACTGAAATTCCATGTTCTCTTAGGGTCTAAATCTCTAAAATACTAGAAATTACTCAGTTGGACTTCCGCTCCTGAAAAACTGCTTTAGAGTGTTTTCATCAAAGTTGCCCAATAAAGCAAATTTTCAGAAAACAATATGTCTTCTATCTCATTCTCAGCAATAAAAATGGAAGGCTTCATACACTGATAGGTGCTGTAGAGATTCATAATGCAGTAATCTAATAATCCCTAGTTTAGTAGATTAATCATGAGTTAATAGAATATCTCAATCTCTATTTAATCAATGACCTTCATTTATAATCAATAGACTTGGTTGCCCGGTGAAGTTGTGAAGTCTCCACTTTTGTAGATAGTCAAAACCCGATGGGACATGGTCCTGGGCAACCTGCTGTAAGTGACCCTACTTGAGCACAGGGCTAGGCTATGTGATCTCCAGAGCTGCCTTCCAGCTTCAGCCATTCTGTGATTCTGGGATGCTAGGAGTAATGCATAATCTAAGAAAATAGTGTGAAGATTCTGTTGATTGCCTTTTAGCTATATTTTCTATGTGCAAACAAGATTATCAGAATTTAGGCCTCTATGAGGCTAGTCTTCCAAAACCCAAGTCTATCAAGACACTAATCAGGAATATATATTTAATTTAGGATAAATCTTAGCAAAAACTAAAAACTGCTAAAGGACAACTTCCTGAATACCCAGAGAGCCATGGTTTCACATTTATTCAGACTGAATGGGTTAGAAAACATCGAGATCAAAAGCAGATACGAAATCAGTGATGCATGTATTTTTATAATAAGTATGTAAGTGGAAGGGAAAAATAGACATTGAATAAAAATATCAGGTCAAATAGCTGGAAACTGATTTCTAAATAAATCATGGCTAATAGGGAAAAACATTATTTGAAAATTAAGAAAAAGTAAAAATATAACTCAGTAAATTAAGAGCGTGTGAGAAGAATCTGTTCTTTCATGTTCCATGTTACCTAATGTATTTATCAACAACATGGATGAAGATACAAAACCTTTGCTCATAAACTTACTAATGGAATGAAAATGACCAGAATGATATAAAATTCATTTTAATACTGCAATAGGGGAAGTAATTGACCTGGAAACAGAGAACATGGATTATATACCCCTACAGAATGGAAGGATTTCTTCTCAAAAGTTGTAACTGCAGGTGCAGTTTTGAGAAAATATCCTCCACAAGAAAAAGTGGTTTGAAGTGACTGCCTTGACCTCTTTTATCTGACTTTACCCCTTCAGTTGTGCCAGTGTGGGTGTTTGTCAGGTCACTCTGTAAAGCTGATCAGTGAAAAGATCCAAACAGAATAGACTTTTTGTCATTTTTTTTTAACCCAGATCATCTCCCAATGCATTTTATGGCCATGCCTACCAGTTCTCATGAAAAAAATAAAACAAGCACCCACCACCCAAACAGCAGAAATAAATGAATACTGTAAAAAGCCCTCCACTTCTTGTATACGCTTCAGAATAGGAAAGGACAGGAGTATTCTTGAGCTATTTGGAAGTGTTTGGTTAATAGTGTACCTTTGCAGTTTTATATTCCTTTCCTCCAATTTTTTACCTAAATCAAAAACGTTGTATTCAGGAGAAAAAGTATCTGTCATGGCTCTTTCTGACATCTTTTTTTCTGACCTGATGTAGGTTTCATGGTGGGATATGGTGGATGAGTACTTTCTGGACATCAGTCTCATTTATCATTTGTAGTTTTTATCTTATTCCATTGTTTAAAAACCACATTCTTTTCAAGGCTTCAGGATCAAGCTCTCATTTAATTATTATGTTTTGCATTTTATGACTTCAGAGCTTAGGATAAGGTGATTGCGAGTTTCTTTATGCATCTGTACAATAACACAGAAATTATTTATAAGTAGGACAATCACAAAGAGCAATTTGTGCAAGTCGAAAGTGCAAGGGAGCCTCAGAATAGAAACATGACGCCACAGTCCTTCTCCAGGAGTATCAGAAAATGCTGTCAATTAGGTCTAACAAGGGAATGTTTGTAACTAACAGTAGGGAGAAAAGATGATCAGAATTTACATGAGCAGTAGATTTTGCACAAAAAGCAAAAAAATAAAGTAGAAAATCCGCCAACAACCATTGAACTGAATGGTTTCACTTTTGTCCTGAGCTGCTGAGAGGCACTTGTTTCTGGCACAATGCATGCAAGGATACCTCTGTTTTGTGCTCTTCTGGAAAGACTTTTGTGGGTTCATTGGACACTTAGTTCTGCTTCAGTGCAAGTCAGCAAGCTGTCTCAGCAGTTTGTATTTCAGTCTACTCTCAAAGTAGAACCAGGCTACAGCTTCCCCAACACTCTTGCCATTTACATTTTTTACACATTAGCTTTTTGTGCTTATGTACAGCATGTTCTGTGTCTCAGTGAAAAATCTTTACCTTTAGCAGAGGGGAAGAGTCTCTGGCACACTTTAAGACTCAGACAGAATAGAGAATTGCAATGATACAAGGACTAAGGAGACACAAGCTCCCTCAGCCTTTTTGGTATTGCCTATTACGGCATAACTTCAGTGATAGAGAAGCTGGAAGCAGGTGTGCCATCACAGATGCCCAGTTTTCTCCTCCATTCACAGTGCAATTGCAACCAGCTTTTAGCCACTCCTTTAATTTGTCTTTGAGGTACTGTTCTTTTTCGGAGTCTTAATGTGAACCTCCCAAACCAGAGTTACAGGGTCACAGGACAACACTTTATTCTACTGCTACCTCTCTGGCACTATCACCTAAGTGACATTCATCCAAAAACACCTTAAAAAAAAAACAGCAGCAGTGTCCATGCTAGTTGCCAACTTGAAACTAAACTGCCTGACTGTTAAACTCTCTCCTTTCTCTCAGTTTACAAAGTTTGTTTATAGTTCATTGCAAAGGTGTTAAGCTTCAGAGAGCATATGTTTGAAACAAAATTAAAAGAAACATGCCTCTACATGCATAATCGTGAAAAAGAGAAGGCATAGTAATATTCATGTGAAGTGGTCAGAGAGAAATAGTTTTGTTACAAGCATCTCCTTGAAGTGAGGAGGAGAGAGGAGTGACGAAGGAAACTCACCAAAGTCTCTGAAGAGCAAAAGCGTATCTAGAGTGTTATGGTATCCCTGTTGTGCTTCCCAGTTTCAGTGCCCTTTAGGGGCTTAATGGAGTGGTTGGAAATTTCTATATTTCTATTTGTGTTTACAAGCTTATGCATGTCCTTGCTGTTACCTCACATTACCTCAAACATTGATACCTGTCTAACCTATCCTGGGTGCAAGGCTATCAAATTGCACAGTTATGTTGGAATTAGATATGCCGAGGACAGTGATATAGAGGTATCAGAGTTGGCTTTCTGTGAACAAGTATATGTCTGGAAGCAGAATAACCCCATTCATAGGGGCTAAGCTTATAAACCTTAATAAGCCTTATGGGTATGTATCACATCGGATACAGCATCACACAAACCTTTGTTGCTTCCAGATGTGAGCTTATGTTTGCATAACACAGCTCAGCATTGTACGAATTCACTAGCTTCAGTACATCCTACTTTGGAGTTGATCTACACCCTGTACATATATTGAGATGTATAAAGATTACCTTTAAAGAAATAGAGAAACTGTAAGGTGAGTATTCTGTATCACAAATTTTATATTGTTATCTTTTCTGTGAAATAAGGTAGCTGTGTTTTTATTCCTTCTCCGTCTTTGAAATAGCATATAGCATTCATTTGCGTGTGCTGTACAATTCCCCACAATTATGATATTTTAAAATGTGTTTCACAACTCTTGTTTGTGCAATGTATACCATTTTTTTCCTTCTTGGACTTCTCTAGTTCTATTCAATAAAGGAGCAGATTTCTTCCAGCTCAGCAAAGTGTACATTTGCAACATTCTGTCATTAAACTGATACAGCTGAATCACGGGAACTTTAGTGTCCCAGTCCCTGTCACTATTCTCTTATTCTACAGCTACAAAGAACGTTGTTATATAACTAACATAATTTTTAGTGTCACAGCAGGCAGCTAGCAAAATGGAAACTGAGAACTGGGTTATTTTAGTTAGGAAAGAAAATGAATATATGAGATTATTCAGATCTATTCTATTTACAAATACAAAAGTTTCGTATTTTGAAGAGCTTTGAAGAAAAGTTGTTCTCAGCAGCAAAATTCTCACCAACTCGTTTAGGACAGTAGTAAGTGTCACAACCCAGATATCTCTAATTCTACTCTTCTGCTTTTGTGACTTTATTAACAGATTACAATCTTTATCTAATAATGCCATGGTAGAACTTTTGTCGATAGTTTTTAAACACAGATGCTTAAAGTGGTAATGCTGTATTCACACACAGGCACCTAAATAGAAATGTCCTGATTTGCAGAGGTGTGATCAATTCTAGGTCCTATTGAAATCAATGGGAACTGATGAGTACTCAGTTCTTTTGAAAAGCAGGCCATTTATATATAGGTGCCTAAATATGGCACCCAATTTTGGAAAGCCTAGCTCTAAGATCATATACTGTCTTTCTCCTTTTGGTATCTGGGTCCCTTGTGCAAGCAAGTGTAAGAAGGGTAATGAAGAAACAATTGTAATGAAAAGAAATCTTACCAGAGCACCCAGAAATATTTTTGTTTAGGTAGTACCCTGTAATTATAAAAATAATCTTGTAAAATCACTAAGAACTACTTTCCACTGGTGTAAAATTTCCTCTCCTGTGTCTTGAGAAGACAAAGCAAAGTGAATAGCTTCTCCTGTGCATCACTATCTGGTAATTGTATTCATAAAAACCCCGAAACACAAAAAACAACTAATACCAGAAAAATCCTTCTGTATAGTTTTTTTTCCTTGCTTCTGATTTCCAACAGAAAATAGATGATGGAGATGTATTTGTGTATAAATGTTCACTTACTGACTCTCTTACTTTCCACAGTACCATGAAAGCAACTTTCCTTAAAAAATAGTTCCATTTTCACCAATTTTTGCTAGTGTTTTAAAATTTTTTGCTCAATATCCTGTAAAACCAGAGAAGAATCATGAACCGTTATCACAATAAAAGCTCTGCCAGATAACACTGTTACAGATTTTTGTAAAGCTGACAACATACTGAGGAACTCATTTCAGCGGTTCCATTAGCGTCCTCCTGAGGAAAGCGTTCATCGCCTTTAGGCCAGATTTTACTCTCAGTTACATAACTGTATGAAACAGCATATAACTGTTTCAAGAAATTGAATACAAGCTGAAGCATTAAAAACAATAATTTGTCATATTGGGATTGTAAGATTCGCAAAAGAAACCATTTGGGGTTTATGGCAGGTTTTAAGAGCCTCCAGGGTTTGTGTTTCTCTGTGCTCTTCAGTGAGTCATGAGAGTGCATTACTTGCCTTTTCAGGCTGTAGTTTGGGACACAGTGAAATCTATGAAACCTCTTTTCCTGTGGCTTTGTTTCATATATGTAGATTCTCCTACATTTAATAAGGTGTGATCTGTGAAACTTTCGAGGGGTGAAGTCTTCTCTTCTGGGATTTGCTAGTACCTAATAATGTTTGCAGCCTTATAGCCTTCCACTTGGATGAGGAGGAGAGACAGGAAAGAAAAGGTAAACTCGCTTCTTTTTCCAGCTAGCTATTTTCCTGAAAGTTGTAGGCAACTGATATACTGAGATGTGCCCTTCTGTTTCTTTTTGTTGGATTTTGGTTAAAAACAGGTGACAAAGGGGAAAAAAAGTTACACTGAAAAAAATCCAACTTACTTTTTCTTCAGGAAACTAAGTTAAAGTGGAATTTGATCATCATATTATTACATGATTCTAGGAGGTGACATTTTGATAAGAAGTGTTGCATTGCGTGTGTTTTTTGTTATTGTTTTTAAATCAAATGGAGAGGATTGAAAACATTTTAATGACATTCCTAAGAATTTTTTTTCCTTTCTAACTTCAACTGTCTCTTCTGTTTTCTTTTCAAATCACTCTTTGGACAAGGATGGAAAATGTTCCTTTCAAAGGCAGAAGTTCATTTTTTCCCCTTCTGGCAGGAGGCAGATTTTGAGACCAATCACAGTTCTTCCCTGGGCAGAATGTTTAATCAGTACTCTCTTTAAAGCTGAGCCTACCTATAGATTAGGTTAGCATGGGCTTGCAAAAAGCTTATAGCAGTGGTGTAAGGATCATTTAATCAATGTCTGTGAAGTGCAGTCAGATTTAAAAGAAAACAAATTTTTTCAGTGTAAATACCACCCTTGAAGCAGGATTTAGAAGACAGAAGTGAGGTCCATCTTAGTTTAAGAGCCAGCGATAAGTTTTACTCCTGTCAGCAGCTGTGCCATTTTTAATACTGTAATGAATTTTAACCATTGCATCCCTTTCTCAAGAGGTATAAATTGATGAACTTCAGTGAAGTCAATGTAAATTCACTAATTTAGAGCAGGAAGAAAGAGGCTTGTTGTCCTTCTGATATTCTTTGGAGCCCTGGAATACCCAGACACTATTTTAGGTATTTTTAATGGGTTACACATTTTAATGGGTAAAATACAGAATACTTTCTGGAGAAAGTAAAGCCAAGAGGGATAACGAAACAATTAGGTAACAAATTTCACATAAACTGCCTGCACTATATTTATTCAAAGACCTCAACTGCTCTGAGGAATCTGGAATTCTTTCACTCTATGAGGGCTGTTTGTGGAAGATGGGTTGTAATCTGATGAACTAAGTAGATGTGTAAACTTTGCTGTTTCAAGACACATTTTCCCCTTCTCTCCTGACTTTCCTCTTCTCTCCTGGCCAGATCTTCTTGTTTGGAACTGCTGGTGCATTGCTTTTCCAGAACAGGCTGGTCAGTAAGTGACCCCGTCGTTTCTGCTAAGAGAAGGGCTGATCTCAGTTCAGACCTGTTAAGGAGATCACAGCGAACTGCAGGAGGCTGCAGTTTAAAACCTCAGCCTGGAGGGAGCAGCTGGTAGGATTCTGCCCTGCGAAAGGTGACAGCTAGCAGCCTGAGAAATTAAGTGAATGCCCTTGGGGAGGCCAGGTGGAGCTGAAAAATGAATTGATTCAAGAGCTGTCAGGCTCACCACTTCCACAGGAAGATCCTTTAGCTGGCTATTTCACTTATCTGTATAGAATTATCTTTTTATTCACTACGGTCAAGCAGGAGATTCTATGGCATAACATTAAATGGAATATAGATAGAGCTACAGGCGCTTTTACAGATTTAACGTAGTCTCACTTATCTGCTGTGATATGCCTTGGAATGCTAGTCATGTAAAAGCAAAGTGAAGATACCAGAATCCCAAATTCTCTTTTATGGGGCCAGCTGAGAGAAAAGGAAGTATATTCACATTGGAAAGACCTTGGCAGTGTAGATTAATCTTAGAACATGTAACCATTTTTAGATTTAGAGATTGTTAATGGGGATATATTGTCATTCTATAACATCCCTCCAGACCACACAGATGCTTAATTCTTTTTGGCTTTCTCACAGAAAATCTATTCTCTGTGCTTGGCCTCTCTAAGCCTCTCTGTTATTGTCTTCAGCTATAATACTGCCCTTAGAACTTGATTAGTTTCAGTGTCACATTGAAAGCTTATACATGTTTATGGTAAGTATTACTTGGAGAAACAGATTCTTTATGCAGATAATATTGTTGTTTTAAGACTTACAAAAATATATAATGACAGAACTGCATGTCCAAAAGCTTAGCCACCTTTCCAGCTGTATCAGCTAGTCTGCAGTCCTTGTATTTCTTGTGTTATATATTACATCACAGCTACAGCAAAAAATGTGTTAACCTGTATTAATTCAGTTAGTGATGCATAATAATACTTTGAGAATGTATATTTGTCTCTGTAATGTTTGTTAGAAGTTGCCAGATTTGGTAGCCCAAAAAAGGCAAGGCTGCTGCAGTTCTATGTCCCCAGGTCCAGTCTGTAGCAAAGCTGAGCGTGTACTCCCAATAGGTACACATGCATGCATGAACACAATACTTACATACCTGTACACATGAGCAGCCACACAGATCAACACAGACGGAAAACACAGCACTCACACAAACACCAACAGCACCAGCAGCCTTATCCTGTTACCCTCACTGGCTAATCAGGATGTAAGCCTATTAGTGGAAAATAAATGCATATATATACATATACAATATGGATCCTTCCAGTAGATGGTCTTGGACACTCAATCTGTCCAGTAACTGGCCCCTGCATTGCCAGTTTCCCCAGTTGCACGCACCTGGACTGGATGTAACTACAGAATCACAAAATGGTTGAGATTGGAAGGGACCTCTAGAGATCATCCAGTGAGATCAAGGAGGATCACCTAGAGCATGTTGCACAGCATCACATCCAGGCAGCTTCTGAATATCTCCAGAGAAGGAAACTCCACAACCTCTCTGGGAAATCTGTTCCAGTACTCTGTTACCCTTGTAGTAAAAAAGTTTTCACTCATATTCAGATGGAACTTCCTGTGTTTCAGTTTGTGCCCATTGCCTCTCATTCTATTGCTGGGCACCACTGAGAAGAGTCTGGCCCCATCTGATCTACACCCTTCCTTCAGATACTTACACACATTGATAAGATCCTCCCTCAGTCCTTCTTCTCCAGGCTGAACAGTTCCAGCTCTCTCAACCTTTCCTCATGTGAAATGCTCCAGCTCCTTAATCATATTAGCAGCCCTCTGCTGGACTTGCTCCAGTAGCTCCATGTCTCTTCTTGTATTGAGGAGCTCAGAACTGGACACAGTACTCCAGGTGTGGCTTCACCATGGCTGGGTAGAGGGGGAAGATGACCTCCCTCAGACTACTGACGATGTTCTTCCTAATGCACTTCAGGATACCATTGGCCTTCTGGGCCACAAGGACACATTGCTGGCTGATGCTTAACTTGTTGTCCACCAGGACTCCCAGGTCCTTCTCCACAGAGCTGCTTTCCAGCAGGTCAGCCCCCAGCCTGTACTGGTTCATGGGCTTATTCCTCTCTACGTGCAGGACCCTGCACTTCCCTTTGTTGAACTTCATGAGGTTCCTCTCTGCCCAACTCTACAGCCTGTCCAGATCTCTCTGAGTGGCAACCCAGTCCTCTGGTGTATCAGCCACACCTTCCAGTTTTGTATCATCAGTGAACTTGCTGAGGAGGCACTCTGTCCCTTCGTCCAGGTCATTGATGAATAAGTTGAAGAAGACTGGACCAGTGTTGACTCCCTGGGGGACACTGCTAGCTACAGGCCTCCAACTAGACTCTGCACTGCTTATCACAACCTTCTGAGCTCTGCCTTTCAATCCACCTCACTGTCCACTCATCTAGCAAGCACTTCCTGAGCTTGCCTATGAGGATGTTATGGGAGACAGTGTTGAAATCCTTGCTGAAGTCAAGGAAGACAACATCCACTGCTCTCCACTCATCTACTCCATCATAGAAGGCTATCAGATTGATTAAGCATGATTTCCCCTTGGTGAATCCATGCTGACTACTCTTGATCACCTTCTTTTCCTCCACATGCTTAGAGATGCCATCTAGGATAAGCTGTGCCATCACCTTTCCAGGGATGGAGGTGAGGCTGACTGGCCTGTAGTCTCCTGGGTTCTCCTTCTTGCCCTTTTTGCTAGTGGCATGACATCAGCTTTCTTCCAGTCCTCAGGCACCTCTCAAGTCCTCCATGTCCTTTCAAAGATGATGGTGGGTGGCCTAGCAATGACGTCCACCAGCTCCCTCAGCACTCGTGGGTGTGGGAGCTGGCAGACATCATTGTTAGGCCACTCTCAATCACGAGACCCACGTAACTCCCCAGGCAGGCAGCCCCAGTCCTGCTGCTGGTACGTACCCCTTCACTCACACACATGCAGCCACATACACGTGGTAACTGTTCCTAGATTTCTCCTCTGGGACAGCCCTGGCAGGGGCCAGGGCTGGTGTCTCTGCTGGGGTTGTTGGGGTTCCCTCGCCTGCCCTCGTGCCTCCTCGCTCCTTGCTTTACATCACCTAACATTATTACTTTAAAAAATCTCAGTTTAGCATTGACATATTCCTCATTATTCACAGCACGTTCAGCGAGGAGCACTGTTACCATTAGACCCTTTGTCCATCTCTCCTTTATTGACGCTTCAGGAAAGAGTGAAGAGGCTCTGTAAATGCTCCTTTTCCTTTGTACATGAGCTAGAAGCTTACAACTTAACAGTAGCAAAGGAGCCAAGGACTATTTGAGTTATGTTTGGAGAAGGATTTTTTTCAACAGATGAAAGTCATCAAACCCCTTGAAAGGTAACACACTGAAAAGTATATATTATTGTGGACACCTCAGGAGTAGAAATTAGGAATGGTTAGGAATCAGTAAAAAAATGGGGGAAAAATCCCTTTCAACCAATAGGAAATGTGTGGGGTGGAAAGCTGTGCTTCAACAGGAATCTTCTTATCACAGGAAGTTCTGCCTGAACGTGAGGGGGAATTTCTTCCCTGTGAGAGTGACAGAGCACTGGACCAGGTTGCCCAGAGAGGTTGTGGAGTCTCCTTCTCTGGAGATCTTCAAGGCCTGCCTGGATGCAACCCTGTCTAACATACTCTAGGTGACCCTGCTGAGCAGGCAGGTTGGACTAGATGATCTGCAGAGGTCCCTTCCAACCTTACTGATTCTATGATTCTATGATCCTCTGCTCTTATGATTGAAAAGAAGCAAGAGATTGTGTAACTGAACAGAAAAATGCCAAATAGTCATTAAAAACATTAGAATAATCAATGTAAATATACTCTAAAGTGGATTTTAATAAATAATATTTCAAATGAGTAACTGCAACATTATTCAGATGGTTGTTCCTGAGAAATTGCACTTACCTTACATACCTTAATGTCAAGCATGAATAAATTATGGAAAAATCTTAGTGCAAAATTCTCTCTCGTGCAAAAAAAAGATGATACCAATGTAAGCAATTTTGTGCTTCAATACGAGGTAATTTTGAATTCAGAATAGTAAGATTATAAATAGGGTCATTTTCAAGTTTTGGAGGAGATTTAGAGCAAGTCAAAATACAAGGCAGTGATTGTTCAAGTGAAAGCAACGTGTGTATGATCTTGAATGTTATATAAAAGTTAGCAAAATTTAATGTATTTCAATGATTCTTTTAAATCTGAGTTCCATTGTACCGACTGTCTTAATTACTATAGATCAGAACGCATATTCTCCTATTCTGGAAAGGAACTTTACCCTGTAACGACAACTTCTGAAGTAGAAGCTATAATAGAGTTCTAAAAATTACCAGCAGATTTATTGGAATGTCTTATCCTGATTCCATTTCAAATCAGTTTGCTGTGCTGTGTCAGATGCATTTGAATTTGTTTAAAAGGCATTAGCCATTAGGCTATGTTATAGCATCACGGTTATAAGAGATAACCAGTAGGTCCGAAGGTCATTTTGTGTATATCCGTGCCTGCAAAGCATTTTCTCCTGTCTCATAGCTTTAGAGCGTTGTGCGCGTTTGTGTGTGAGGAGAGAGGCCTGCACACAGTGCACAGCGTGTGTGTGTGTCTACTGGAGCCTACGTGGTGAGCAAAAGTTATGCAACATTTTGTGTAGAGCCTGTCTTTTACCTCCCCCAGTTTTCTCTTCTCTCCTCCTTTTGATTCATTTGTCACAAGAGAACAGTGAACAGCATTGCTGCCTGCACGACTTGGCTCTGGATATATTTAAGGGATTCTCTTGCTCCTGTATTTCCTTACACGATAAGAAAAGTTCTATATTTATCTCTATTCTCCATGCTAAAGATATCATTTGTCCTGTCAAAGGGTAAGCTTCTGGATCAGGGGCTTATACTGATTATTATATCACAGTGGTGTTCTGTGATAATCCAGATTATAATAACACCCTGTTTCAGTGAAACAGAATCCAGATATATTGTTTTCCATATTACCAAAGGCATAGTAGGAAATCAGCGAAGTACATGTTGAGTAACTTAGGAAGTTAATTTAGGATGTGGTTGTGTTTTGTGTAAAATGTTTGATATGTCTCTAGCGCAAACTGTAAGTCTGTTTGAAAGATTAATACTGAGGTTATAGTTGAGAAATATATATGTGTGTGTATATATAAATATATATATATATATGCATTTTGCTAAGTGTCTTGCAGCTGGATTTTGAATTATTTGTAGTCTACTAATCGGCTTTCCTGGTAGACCTGCTGAGAAGGCATTTCAGTTGCCCAGGCAAGACATAAGAAACAAATTTATGGATTAGATTTCTGAATTTCTGAAGCATTGACGAGCATATTTGACTATAGCAGTAATGAGCTAAGAACCAAAAGTCAATTATTTTTCCTCTCCCATTTGTTTTGAGATCTCTACTTTTAATTTGTTAAATTTTGTTAGACGTAGATATAAGGAACATTCAGCTTCCAGTGTCTGATAGTCGTGGATCAATATGTGAATATCGCTGTGCTTTGTATTTCCGTATCAAAACCTCCTGGAGTCTCCACAGATAGGTCCATATATGAATGTTTGATTAAGTCTGCATGAGACCATTCTGTTAAGACCCTCAAATGACCTAGGAGTCCAAATGCAAGTGGCAAAGCCGCTTTATATACTTAGTCTAAATATAACTGGTTCAAAAATATTTATACCAGTTTTGAAAGGAAACTGAGAATCATAATTTTCCAGGGGCTACCACGTAGGATAATGGAAAGTGAAGTGCTGATGTGGAATCCTGTTTTCATTCCATGTGAGGCTGGGTGAACTGATGTTAGAAAAAGAGGAACTCTCTGCTGGTGTCTGACTGCCCACGGCTTTCTGACAACTCCATGAAAGTAGGGATTCCTTATAGGGAATTTTGTAAGGATGTTAGGACTCCTTGTATCACTTTGTGACTGGCCAGGGACAGTGCGAATCTCCACATGAGAGAAAAAAATAGCTGGAACTCGGTGCTAAATCCTTTAGTTTGGACAAAGAACCCTGAAATTGTTTTAGCGTGAAAGCAGCTGGCTCCACAAAATAGTAAAGTAAGCCTTTAGCCGTGTATCAGCCATGAGGCATCTTCACTTGTCTTTCTGCCCTCATGTTTTAGCAGGTTACTAGGTATCTCCAAAGTAGTGAATGCAGAGCTGGGATATTCCCTGTTGTTCTGGAGCAACAGCTTGCTCACTGGCTCATGGGGTGGTCTGCAGGAAGAATGAAGAAAAGCTGGATTTATTTTTTCCTCTAATATTTCCTCTCTCAGTCAGGAAGTATATTGATATTGCTAAATACCATTGCTTTGAAATTTTATTTGGAAGGACTTAGCTTGACTCCTCATGTGTTTGGCCCATCCTGCCTTACCGCACTGACATTTTTATTAGGCTCTCCACTGTTGTTGTTGTTTGTAGGCATTCGTTGCTTCGTCCATGCTGATTTGCAAGATTCATGTGCTTTGCCTTCTGTCAGTTCCCAGTTTGATCTGAGTACAGATCCCATTGAGCATGATAAGGAATAGTTTACGTATACGAGAAAACCACAAAGCTTGTAACAAGTTCTTTTCTTTTTTGTCTAAGGAAGATGGGATTCCATTTTGAAATTTTGGATGCAATCAGTGCCACAGGGTTTCAGAGCATAGGCTGTGATAAATAAATTAATAGATGCATAAAATGCATTACATAGTCAAAATAATCAAAAGGGAGGAGAGGTAGCTAAGTGCACCGCTTCAGAAATTGGTTTTTGATGTAGTACTGTGCTACCTTGTCCCTATAGAACAGAAGAAGGGACAAACAGCATGCTGAGCAGATCCACCACACAGAACATGGTACTAGACTGGGACCACTGGGCAGATTGAAAAATATGACAGTTTTGGAATGTGATAGAAATAGGCTCGCCTAGATTATCTCTTTACGACTCTTAAGAATTTCACTTTGGAAAAAATGAAGCTAATTATTAGGAAAATAAAATCTCTAAATACTTTTTTTATGAAAGAGATGATTGATTAGCAGTATATTAAGGAGAGGACCTTGCTTTCTCTGTATTTTTAGGCCTTTCTGTCACTCAAAGAGATCAACTTATCAAAGTCTTAGTTACCGAACATAATTTCAAATATTGTTTTTCATTTATCATTTACAGTAATTTCAACTGCCCTTAACCGTTTTTATCTTTCAGTGCAGGAGGAAATTGGCCCTAAGAGAATAAGGTAGAGAGAGAGGGTTTTGGTATAGATGATTAAACCATTCCACTGGAAAATCAAATTAGTTTAGAATGGTATACAGATGTAGAAATGCCAATACTTTAGTGAATTGTGTGCAGAGACCCTCATACAAGGGCATAACAGGATTTGCAGGATACAGATGCAAAAGGACTGGACAAATTCAAAGAAGATAAATAATGTAACTGAAGAAGCTCTCTAAATTGGTAGATGATATAAAGTTAGGAGTCCTCCAAGAGAATATAACAAGAGTCAGCTAACGGGACTTCAAAGAATATGGATTTACATTTTAACAGGTGACAAGGCAACTCTCCAGTGATGCTAGCCTAATAAGCTAAGTTGAAATGATGGACAGACCCTTCTTCTTCTTCTTCTTCTTTTTTTTTTTTTTTTTTTTTTACTGAATCAACACAACTGTTCATATGCTTAAAATAAGGTACCTGTTAAGTGCTTTCCTGGATTATAACCAGGGAACTCAGCTTTTTGCAGAATCGATGTCCTATATAGCATCTAAAAAAGCCGATATCGCCAGGAACTATCAGTTAACTAGCCTTTTTCCTCTTTTTAGCAGTATCTTGATTAATAGGATTTTACTGCATTAATGTTGCTGTATCATCTGAGTGCTTAGTAATATAATATGAAGATTCTCCTAAATGGCTCCACGTTTCACATTTGCACTGACATTAGTGCTCTAAATTAAGACTTAAATCCTCTGTTTCATGCATGTGTTTCTAGTTCCTACTGATTTCTAAGGGAAATGTTGACCAACTTCTTTGGAAAAAATCATTATAGTACACTGTTTATGAGCAATTCTTCTGCTTTCTAAGTAATCCATACAATTTCACAGAATTTTCAAACTTCACAGACATTCTGGTAAAGTATTTGAATTTCTTGACTGTAGTGATGAGGGGGTGTGCTTGATAGAAAGGAGGAAGCTGAGAAAAAAAAACTATGTGGAACACAGACCATTTGTCAAATGACTTGTTATCTTGTTTTCTTATGCTTTTCACTGAATAGACTGCAACTTCTACAGCTAGAAATGGGATTTTGGGGGTTGTATGCTGTAAAGATGAATGACTCCTACAACATTATGATCGAGTATGACTGAAGTCAGGTAGACTAAATGTTTATGATAAAATCATTCAGAATCTTAACAACAGCCTTTCTTGCTCCTGTGGTGTTTGTAAAAGTGGTATCAGGATATTTTGTAGAGGAAGTGGCATTTTAGAGTGAATGGCAGCAGCACTAACATTTTGTTAGTGATACTAACAAAAATGACAGGGTAGAGAGCGAGAGAACAGTAATGGCATAGGTGAGCAGTATAAAGGAGGGCTTTTTAAAGCCAGCTTTAACAAGGGGCAGAAAAAACTCATGCGACATCACCTGAAAAGGTATGTTTTGCTATTGAGCAAATTAATGTAATAAAGTTCTGCCTTGGTGAGGTGCTGGAGTATTTTTGAGGAGGTGGATCCATTCCATGTTCATAGATGTCTTTGGCTGTGATGGACTAAAGGCGTTTCACATGCTAAGGCAGCCTGATCAAAATGTTTTCATGAGTGTGGCCTGCTTGGTCATGATGAGTTGAAAAACAATAGAATGAATTAGTTTTGTATTTATATTACATGTCTACATACTACGGTATTTGCTATACAAAACCTACCTGAAAAAAAAATTGTCCGAAATTAAATCAGTGTTGTGTAGTACTTTCAAAGCTCGTTTTGGTAGCAGTGCACTTCATCAATTAACTGTGTCTGAAAGTAGCCTTAAATAGATTAAGCCATTTTTTGTATCCACAGATTTTCCAGAATAATTCCAATTACCCTCTTTTGACCCAAACTAGAAAGCAAGAAAAAAAATTAACAAGAATTGAAAGTGTAGTCATTGACTTGCACTTCAGTTTCTGAAGTACTGAGGAATCCTTCCCCTCTCCAATCTCTTGTCACGCTGGACGAAATGAAATGTAAACTCAAGCATCTGAAATGGAGTTGCACATATCAGATACAGCCTGTTAAAATCATTCTTAGTTTTTCAGCTGTTTTGCTAAGGTGGGAGTTCTGAAGCCGAAGGAGGAGTTTTTCTGATTATTTATACATAGCTGGCTCTGTGATTTTCTGTGAAAGAAAGTGACTTTAGAGTTATTGGCTGAAAAGAGAAAAGAATTAATTTCATTGTTAGCATATGCCATATTTTCAGGCTGGCAAAACAGAATTACATAAATCTCATTTAAAACATATTTTTATTCCCAGGAATGCAGTTAGGAAAAATAAACCTAATTCAGAATATTTGAGCTGTCAAAAATTCAAATTCATAAACTTATAAATACCCCTAGGTGGCACTACATGCTTTTTTTGTTCAAAAGTAAATCAAATACTTGATACGTAAACAAAAGCAAAATCATAACAGCTTAATACACCTGATGTTCTCTAAAATGTCAATTGTATAATAGATTCCATATTTTCTCTAGTAAAAGTGTCTAACAAGTTTTGTTGTAACTCAAGAAATAAAACTGTTCTTGTGTGAGGATTGCCTGGTGCTATAGTAGAGTTTATTTAGAATTTTGTTATGAAAAGTATTTGTAGAGGGTTGAATACAGATTCTTCTTTTTTAAAAAAGTGTAGATATTTCACTAAAATATATTTGTATTTATTATTTGGATCATTTAAAAACATTTTTAAACTTCCCCGGTAAATGCATGTCAATAATGATGGAAGAGACAAATAGGAGTGGACTGTTTAGGGGTGAATAGTTTAGAAAAAGGTAAACCATTAACATTGATTTGCCTGTGTTTCATAAGAATTCAGGCTCTTACAGTAAAATCCAGATAATAAAAATTTTAAAAATTACAAAGAATTGGTGTTTTTATTATATCATGTGACAGCCATATGGCTCAGGATGTTAATGAGTTAAGTCATTCAGCAGAATTTAGAGAAATGTAGACTTTTTGAAGGTAGGTAACAGAAGTTATATACGACAAGGCTACCTGCACTATATAAAAACCAATATGAAATAAGCAAACTGTTTAATTGGTGAATCTAGAATAAATTACCTCAGTTTTATTTTTATTTTCATATGTATTTCTTTACATAAATATTTGGGGTTTTTAATGGAAGTTGGCACAGCATGAGTGGATTAATACTTTCTGTCACTGCTGGTGACAGGATGGGAGTGTAATACGTTGATTACCATGTTCTTGGTTTTTATCTATGACCTCATGCATTTTAGTGAGGACCTATCCTAAAAAGAAACAATTGGGGCAAGATTGCCCTTGGGTTTGTGTGGAGATGATCCTTCTGCTCCTCCATCAGCTTCGCGCACTCTGAAAACGTGAAGCAATGCATCACCAGGACTTGCTGTGTAAATACCAAAACTGGCGTATTACTCACATCTCTGGGGCGCAGGGTCTAGGTGTCAAAAGAGAGTTTGTCAACTGAGCACAGGAGCTAAATCTATAATTTCCTCTCCTCTCAATCCCCCACAAACAGGAAGAAATCCCTTTACAGATTAGTGCAGCCTGCATGGTACTTCTTGGGATCTCCTACTGCATGAAGAACCTGCTGGAGCTTCAAGAGTGGAGAACAATAAACCCAACTAGTCTAGTAAGATAGTCTGGAAAAGCCTCCATATGATGATCTTAGGGCATTTCGATGCTAAGGATAGAACATTAGTATTCCTAGACCTCTTTCAAATTGAGTGAAACAGAGACTTGCAGAGGGCAGCTTATTTCGTGCAACTTAGTTTCCTGCTCTAGCATCGCTAGAGGTTTTTCCTATTGTAAGCACCTAGTTGGCTCATTTAATGAGAATGGCAGGGAGTTAGGATTGGTCTGCATATAAGATATTACAGAAGATACAGAACAGAGAAGTCTTCTCTGGTTCACTTTTTGTACAGAGATACCCTCCATACGAATAGCCATTGTCAGTGGACTCCGATTGTTAAATGCTATGGACAGGTATAGAGCTACATAAACACTAACATGGGCTTTCCAGCATGATCACAGATATCAACTATATTAATAAGCTTCAAAATTTAAAGCATGACAGCTGAGCTGTTAGTGCAAACGATGAGTAATCTCTATAAGCAGCATTTGGGAGCAGTCATTAGTCTGTGACACCTGGGCCGTTGTTGAATTTGCACTGGTGATGGTGGCTTTCCATTCAGTCCTGTTTGCTTGGGGATAATCATTTCTGTGACATCTGTTATAAAAGAACTGAGGTAATCAAAACTGAAAAAGACAAAATGGCTTTAACTGTGTCTAAAATGGTGAATACTAGTCACAAGGCACTTTTACAACTAATGCAGTCTTTAAAAATGGCATATGTGGGACCTCGGTCACACCAAATGCAATAATGGAAAAATAATTCTGAAAACTAAGGGCGATTAAAAAAGAAATCCAGAGCCTCCTGGATTAAACTGAAATAAAATTAAATAGACTGTATTTTGGAGGAGAACAAAATGTTCAGACATCCTGGGTGTTTGTTTTGTGCAGTAAGCTGCGTGGTATTTTTTCTGAATCCCTAATTAGCCAGGGCTAGTTGATGCTGCAAGTTGGTTTAGCAGAACAGGTTTTATAACTTTGTCAAAGTTATACCTGTCAGCACCAGGCATAATGCGCTGTAATTTAATTCTAGGTATAACATAGATAACAGGTAGTGGTATCCCTTTCCTCTCACGTTTTTCTGGTAAATAGTGTTTAGTTCAGGTCCACAGCACAAATAAAACAGTATCAGTTTATTTTCTGTTAGGTTTCAAGATACAAGTACAAGACTAGTAAATACCCACATGACAATAGTCTCCAATTGGTTAGATAATATTATGTCTCCTTGTTAACCTTATATAAACTGCAAAAAATGCAAAATATAATAATTTGTCTCTAGTTTACTTTTCAGAAAAGAACATGTTCACCATCATGGGCAATTTTACTGCTACAGATAAAATAAATGCAAGAAGAGCATGTAAGATAGACTGGTATAATACTGCTGTCTGATGATAACAAGAAGATGTTTATGGTCTTAGTGCCAGGAGCAGAAACTCACACAAATGATATTTGAACTTAGATTCATTTTGATTTAGAAGACATTTGAGGAAATGTTAATGAACTGTACTTTTGCTATTTTAGGTACAAATATAAAATGTGCTTTAATAAATTACATTTAATAAATTAGGAAAAAATACTTAAAAAGATCTCAAATCCATATTAACCACAATTTTTATGTTTCTGCTCTCTGTGAGGTTACTTTATGACATCTTTACCAAACAGTTGTCTACTTCCCTCTTACCGGCCTGTCAAAATTCATCTCTTCCAAATCCCTTCTCCTCTAATGACTGGGATGTACTGACTGCCATTTAATTGAATTCAGCCACTAAAGGACAGGAAAAATTAAGTGAAATCCTGGATCCAGTGGGAGCAATATCAAATTCCTATTGACTTTCTGGGAGAAAAGGATCTCCTTCTCTCTATTTATTCTTTGTGGGTTTTTTTAAAGGCATGTACGTTCTCAGAAGGAGCTCTGTACATTCATTTAAAAGGCTTTTGAAAGACAAGAATAAATGGGGGTGAGGGGAAGAATTGTGTACTGAGCATGGAATCAGGTTGGAGTACCAACTTGATTTGGTATCGATCAAGTTGGAGTACCAATATTTCTACATAGAAATGGTGTATTTGGAGGTCAAACTCTACTAAGAGTGTGGCTACAGTGGCACATGGGTTCTGATTGCTTAAAAGCTAATGGCATGTATATAAAGCTTGGCATTTCTTCTAGTAGAGCTACACACATCACTGTCATACATCATCTATGTGCATATTTTTACATAAATGCATGCCACATATACATATTATATATAGTGTATATATATATGCACATTATATCCAGCATCAAAAAAAAAAAAAAAAAAAAAAAGTACACTGTTTTCTCATTTTAAAGGTGGTACCTCTACGAAAGGTAAAGATCTAAGAGTGCGCTAATGGGATAATATTTCAATTACACTTTTGTTGTTGCAGTTGTTGCTGGCAGGGAAATACTGGAAGAGTAGATAATTGTTTTATAATTGTGCTTCCTAAGAAAGAAAGAATCAATAATCACTGAAGTGTAAAGGGAAGGCAAATCAATTGAAGGGAAAAGTAAAATTTGAAAGGAGGATGTTGGAGAGATCTGACTGTGATTTAACAGAGTTTAGTCTGTGATTACAAAATGTTCTCTGTCTTTTGGAAATAATGATGCACTTAGATGGTCAGTTATTTTATTTTGACTTTTAAGAGCTACCATTCATTTTACAGTTACTCTGGTGCAATAAATGCTTGGGTTGTTGAAAAAAAAAATTTAACTAGTTACTTATGCTTTTTTATATAAATAACATCTATCACTGTTTCTTAAGGCCTCTTTTAGTTCTCTGCATGATGAATGTAATGACACCAAGTGCTAACACTCCATAATCTTACAGGATTAAAGGGGATGAGTATTAAATGCATTTATAGTGTGGGGAAAGTGCCACCTCCTTGTGCTGTGTGCACGGGAAAGGGTGTAGCAAGCCCCAGAGGGATCTCAGCCTCTGCTGTGCAGCTCCTTTTGTTCCAAACAGTCAGTAGGGACCCACAGGAAGGACCATAATGTCTGTATCTTTTGCTTTTCAGGAATAAGCAGTTCTGTAATTAATATTAGAAGGATGTGTGAATGAACAGACTAAATGAAAGTCTTAATCATACTGTGCAGAGCATAATCTAAGTACTTAACAGCAGATATGTTAAAAAACAAGGCAATCTCTTTATTTATTTTAAATATGTTTATTCCAAAAATAAAAGTCAGATGGTAGCCAATTTGACCATAAGGTTTCCCCCAGAATGATCATGATTGTTTGTTTCTATACAGCTATGACATTTTAATATCTATAAAATACTCAGGTGAGCCAGGAATGGCTATTACTTGTTCTGGACATCAGATAGAAAATATTAAAAGGAAGAAGGAAAAACATACATACTTAGCAGGTTGATTTACCTGCTAGGTAAGAATGGCAGTTGTTTATTGCCACTTCTAGGGCTGGGAATAATAGAGCAAGTTCCAGGCAGAGGGACTAGCTGAGTGACAGGGTTATGTGGGCAGGTGATAAATAGTCTGGAGTAATATCAAAATTGTGCTTCAGAGAGTAGTGCATGGTAGAGACTAGAGTAAGTGCTACTCTACATTTCAGTAGTTTAGAAAGCACCCTGTGGCTTGTTTTCATTGCTTATGGCCTGTCTTTGCAGGGCAAGGATTGCAGATAGACAAACAGTTCTTGCAGCCCTGTAAAATCACTGCTTCTCCTTCTCTCCTGCCCTTCTGCCTTTTGGCAACACCATGTACATGTGCACCTCCCCAGACACACACCCACCCTGCAGAAGTACAACAGTAATGCAGCTGGAAAACTCTTTGGAGATAACCAGTATGTGAGTTTAAGGCAGGGTCGCTCCAGGACTCCTAGTATCTTGCTTTACTACCGTATTAGAAATAAGAAGGGCCGGTAATAAAGGAATCTGCCTCTGTCCCTAGGCAAATGCTTTGAAACACCGTGACGCCCTAGGTTTGGCTTACCCACCCAGTTGTGGCACGTGGGCAACCATCGTCGGCTGAAATGTGTTGGCGTTATTAGTGTGTTACACAACGTCAGAACGAGCTAATTGTCGATCTTAAGCCCCATTTACTGCAGTTCACTTCTACTTCCAGCAGTGCCTTTGACGGTAGGGCACACGCTTCGGTCTGCCGTTCTTGTCTGCCCCTGTTGACCGCGTGTTGGTGCCATCACCCAGTTGTCTGACATCTGCAGGTGTCACACAGTCTATCTGAGCCCATTTTTGCCACATCCAAGTTGGTTTTTGTATATGCCGGTTATAATTACCCTTCCCCCTCCTGCCACTTTTGTGTTTTGTCTTTCTCTTCCTAGGTTATTAGCTCTACAAAGTGCAAACCAGGCCTCTCGAAAGAGTCAAAGCATCTACCGCTTCGCTGATTCTGCCAAACAGCGATAAAAATAACTCTCCATTTCACTGTCACTCTGCAATTGCGTAAATAGTGTTCTTGCTATTCAGTCTCCGTCACAGAACTGTCCCAGTGATGCAAAATGCAGGACTAAGAGTATATCGGATACAGGATTTTACCCTCTGTAAACAAAAGATTTCTGTATTTTAGGACTAAATTAGTAAAAGTAGGAAGACTGAAATATAATGGCAGTTTTGCCAACTCTTCTAATGTTGTTTTGGGCCTGGAGTTGTGTAACTTTGTAAACATCTCAGGTTTATTACTGCTTTTCTTTTGTTATAGCTGTTTCTAACCTCCCACCAGTTTCTGAGGGAAGATTGATAGTTTCCACCCTGTGGGCTCAAACATAGGCACACAAATATGGACAAACCAAGCCTTATTTTTGAATTAATCACAGATTTTATGAGGTCACCTAGATCACAGTTAAATTTGCTTGGAGTTGATGATACTACCAATATGTGGTAGTTAATATGAAATATTAACCTCTCAATGGCAGCCACTGAATACAAGAGCTATAAGAAATGATGGACAGAGTTACGTGGTCTAAATCTGAGAGCACTTTCTGGATGTTATTTGGATGTAATGTTTCTGTTTGTTGTGGGAGTGCCTAAAAAAAAGAAAAGAGGATAGGGCATGGGAACAGGGCATAGAAGAATCAGAAATTATGAATACATGGACTGAAAATGTACTGTAGAGATACTTTGAAGAACTAGAATAATAAAATGCATAGAAACCAGAGGAAAATTCTGGTCTAATTACTGCAAGTAAATCCTTTTTGCTCCAGATGTTTGGTAAGAAAAGGATCTGCTCAACACCAATTTAAAATTGCTTATAAAGCCACAAATAAAAAGTGAGGATACCTTTTTCTTAAAAAAATTACATGATCCCACCTTAACATAGAATTTTTTTGTCTTAAATGTGGTCTAAATATGAAAAGCAGAAAGGAAAAAATGTAGGGAGGTTATTACTTTATCTCACAGGAAAAAATATTTTGTACAGTTTTGTACATAGTAACTCTCTCCAGAATAATGAACTGGATATTTGTGTGTTGAAAACAAATACGAGATGTAAAGAAAATAGGCTTTTTAAAACTCATATAACCTTAAAAATCAATTTTAAATGCTCTTTTCCCAAACTAATGCTTGTCCTAATGTTTATGTCACCATTGACACTGTCTGTACACATACTGTGGCTTCACAATGTAATACTGCAGAATGATGCTGACTTTTTTGTTAATTTGAAAAAAAGGCAGAAGACAACAAGAAATGCAAACATTTGTGTAGCTCGGATGTTGTTATGTATAATTAATGATCAAGACAGAAGATTCAGCCTTCCAGTATAAGGCCTAGATAGAAACAGACTGCTACAGAATGAAAGCATAAAATTGCAACCTGTACTGTAGAGCAACGCACATGCACGGCAACAAGAAAATTCTCTGTCGTTTAACAGCAGTGTAAAGGGAATGGAAAATAAAACTGTTAAACGTCCCAAAGGAAATGTCCCAAAATTTTGTTTCTGTTCAAGGAAAAATAAAAATAGGCAGCGGTATGTGTGACAGTTGAGGAGATAGAGACTTTCAGCGAAGAAAATGATGTTTGCTGTAAGTTCATAGGCATGAGGTTTGCCTCAATATCCCTCCTCCTCGGTGGCTGCCAGTCACGTGGCTGTCATGTACGTTATGTTTTGATCAATAGCCATTTGGATTCCAGCTGGATTAGGGAGTCGGCATCAGTGACAGGCAAAGCGGAAACATTAGATTGGAAGAAACCTGTGGCAGGGGCTGTTGTACACTGAAACTGCTCGAAAGCCAACGGGCAAGTTTGCCTGCACTTAAGGAAATATGAAACAAAAGGGGTTTTTTGTTGCTTTTGTTGTTGTTGTTGTTGTTGGGTTTTTTTGCTTTTTACAGTTGACAAACATAAGTATAGCTCAGTGTTGCACAGCAGGGCAGAACAGGCTGTACACTTGATCTCAGTACAACCCTGAATATCCTCAGCAGGAAAGAGGAGAGAGAACAGTTCCTGTGGGCTCAGGCTCTCTGCTGAGTAAGAGGACAGCATTTCACAGAAATAAATCCACAAAGAGAAAGTGGAAGACAAAGTGAAATCTCCATGTGCAATCCGTGAGTCACAATAATCTTGTAAACTAAAAAGAAGAAATTATCAGGCCTGAAAAGAAGAGGCAGTGTTACCTATTTTGGAAAGAGCAAGGGATATCACAGTACAGTAGAGAAAAAACAAGGCACTGAAATGTAATCATCTGTAACGTCAAGGAAGAAGTAATGCTAACACGAGCCTGCAATAACAATTACCATGGTATGGGAGTGCTTTAGTTGCTGGGAAAGTTGTAACAGATACAATTGGAGGATGAGAGTCAGACCGTAAAAGCAAGGTGAAGTGCTCTTGAGAGCAGAAAAAAATTCTGTCGCTTCTGCTTTCCTACACTGTGGACTGTAATTTGATAATAAGCCACAAGAAAGCAAAATTAGAAGATGACCACCAAATTAATTTATGCAAAGTAAATTACTGAGCCCTCAGCAATGTGTTCTGAAATAGGGGACAGCCCAGTAAAGCTCACGGTGAGTGGCCAAGCCTTTAGGGAAGGCACTTTCCAGAACCCGGCATAACCATGCTGTCCAAAACCAAAGAGGTTTTGGACATATGTCTGCATATGTGGCAGAGGGCAGCAGACAAACCTCTGGCAGCAGATCAGTTCAGTAAGCTGGACTGCAAAGAATGAGAGCGCAGAGGGCTGATCCTGGTACCAAGAGAAGGGGAACCTAAATAATGTTCTAAAGAAGGGTCTTGCAACAATGTTAGCTAGCGAAAGTGTTGATATGCTAAATCAAAATACATGATAGGACAGAGGTATTCCTGTGTGCTAATCGTTTTCTTCCTCAAATTACCTTAACATAGCCAAAAATCTAATAATTCTATTAGTCTATATTCTCAAAGAATAATGACAAAAAAATTGGTCCAGTCATAACATCTACTCATCAGCTTTTCATCATTTTAGCATATTATTTTTAATATTAAAACAAAATCCAAAATGATCACTCATTCAGTCCTCAAAAATGTTGCCTAGAAGCAAAGAGCATTTGAAATAAAATTATGGAAATAGTCAGGAATCAAAGAACCCTAAAAAGAATCAGAAATAATACTTTCTTCTTCTTTCTTCTTACAGTAGTTCCTCTTTCCTGATAGTACTTGTATGACTTGTATTACTCGTCTGTCTCTCCTTTTCAAACTTCCCCTTTTTAATAGACTATCTGTTGAGATTTGTGGTAATACCTTTTAACTTGAGTATTCAGAAATTGTTGTAAATGATATTTGTGGATATGCAAGCACTCTTCATAATGTTAGTCATGTATTTACCACATATTTAACACAGTTCCAACAATAGAGTAATTTAGCATCTGAAATTTTTGCACAAGGTATATACTAAAATTCTTAATCTTAAATCTTTCTTCTGCTATAGTTGTGCCTCTTAAACCTAAAAACGTGCTGTTCTTTAGATGCTTTTATGCGCCTAAGTCCATCCATCCTGGGATGCGTTTCATATTGGGGTAGCTTCCAGAGACAAGCCCAGCTGCTCGGCACAGCAGGTGGGACTGAGGGTATGAAAGGGGTCACAGGAAACATTGCTCGTGCTCTGTTTTAGTGTTGGAGCAGGGCAGCTGGGAGCCCCTGGTGTGTTCTTGCCTGCCCATTCCTGTATTTTAAATGTGTGAGCCAACAGGAAAGACCTTGCCTCTTGGGGGTAGAACGTGATTATCTCCAGAGGTTTGCTTTAAAAACAGAAATCAAAGGGCCTAGGGCTTGTGAGATCAAAAATGATTTGAAATGCAGTTTTATCTGACATGGCTCTTTTTGTGAAGGTTTTGGTACTTCATATAGATCACCCTAAATTGTTTCAACATTTATAACATGTTTTGTGGTAGACTTCTTTATAAAGTACATGCCTGCTATTCACTGTTTCTACTGTTTAGTTCACATTTAATATGGATTAAGACAGCTTAAATAATGATTTTAAAGCTTGGGAACTTAGGTTTCTGAAGCTCATTTTAATACCTAAAAATGCAATCAAGTATCTGACTTCATGCACATTTATTTGAAGGCAGTAATATTTCTCAGGATTTATGTTGCTCATTCTGTTACCCTTCTCAGACCTGGAGGAGCCCCTGCCTTGGCCTGTCTGGGAGAGGCTGCCTGAGAGAAAGTAACATTTCTTTCCTCTTGTTGCTACCAGAGTACCTCCACACATTAATATAAGAAACAGTTGCTCAAGCTCAGCTAGATGTGATTAAATAAATCATATATAGTATTTTGGGGCACTTAAGAGATAGCTCTTCTTTGTAGAATATATTTAATTATACAAGATAATAAATGAAATATTGGTTCTAGCTCAACTCCGCTCGCAGAAGTCTCTAGCATGAGTTCAGTGGTGCTTTCACTTCAGTTACGTGGCCCGTCAAGAAGCCTGGGCTGAAGTTCAGTGATGCTGACAGCTGAAATAATGTTGTAATGGAAACTGAGGTATAGCTCAAGCTGGCGTTCTGCAAAGCTCTCACGCTCTCTGCTCATGTACACTTCAAGTATTTTTTGCCATACGGTCACTTTCAATCACATAACTTAAGGATCATCACTTGAGCTAAATATCGTCATGGAGACAAGTTGCTAGTGGGGCACATTTGCTTATTTCTCACAGCTATGAGCTCTTTTTTTTTTTTACTTTGCTTCACTTCAGCAATAGAAATAAAGGCTTAGTCTAATAAAGTACATCCTGACATCAAAATAAATAGTGAATGTGACCTCCACCTCTGCAAAAACATGGCAAAGATTAGCACGGTATGTTTTATCGGAGGATCCTGAGGTTGGGTCAGCCTTGCCCTGTTTTCTTCGCTGTAGACCTGAAGGGACTGTTCCGCACTGTATCCAGATAGGTCATATTCATTAATCACAACTTGATAATAAAAATACACATTTTGGCAATGAAGTCATGCTCTCTGTGTGAGAGCTAATATATTAGTATGGCACTGGCAAATTTACAGTAGCAAATATATATGGCAGAATATATATATATAGCAAATAAATTTTGCTTCCTTGTTATATCTGACCTTTCCAAGGCTTGCCTAATTCTTCCTTCAGCAAAGTGGTTTTATTAATGCTTTCAGGTTTAACCTGAACTTAGCACAGTCACATTTATATGTTGTTGAGCTGTTCTTTTTGCTTCACAGAAACTGGCTTCCATTTGAACATGCCTTAAAGTGGAATAAATGGGACTTCTATTATAAAACCTAATGTCAGATTGACTGCATCTAGAAAATAACAATTTTTAAAGGTCACATAAAATAGGCCACTCTCAACTCTTTTTCTCCAGATATGTTTGATTAAAACTACTTTGTTCTGTTTATTAAATCACTGAGGTTTTCCCTCCAGGGTCAACCAAAGCAAATGCAGATCTTTACATTTGTCATCAACTTAAGGTCATAAATAAACTAGATTAAATAGTGCTATATACCTTTCCCCAGTACTAAATTATCAACTATGAATTGCTTACTATAAAATTAACGATATACATCAGGAGTTAGTAGACTATAAAATGCTACCCTGTAGGTATAGCCAGGCATTCCAATCAGTAGGCATTTACATCTACTTTTGCAGATGCCTTTTCAGGGTGGAGTGCAACTCCCCCCAAAATTGGCTTTAGTAGAGGTCAGGTCATATTTATAGTATCCCAAATTTTTTACAGAAAAATTCTTCTGAAATCAAATTGTAGAATATGAAGTGGCTAAACAGAGTCGTGCATGACTTTCATTGGTTAAGGTAGATTGAGAGAAGGATGCTCAAAAGAGAGGCTTTCAGCTTTCCTCTCCTTTCTGTATTATTTTATTTCTTGGGGGCTTTTATTACCTCAAAACAACTTAGAAGTGAAAATTTAGCTCAGGTAGGAAACTCTGGATCCTACAATTTATAATCCCTGTCTAGCTGATGCTAGAAGGGATAAACCCAATAACTCTGAACTGACCCAGAGAATGAACCAAAAATCTCTTGTAATTTTTATTACTGTTATTTTTCTCCTGTAGTCTAGCTTGAAATTCTGTTGCTGTGCTTCATACTACTTTCAGTATGATCTCAAGAATCTCAGTACAAATGCAACTTTTTCTGTCTCTCCACAGTGGCTGTTTCAGGCTCCATATAGCTTCCTTTAGTTTGAGTGTCATTTCATGTTGCTTGAGGCATGATGCAAACTGTAATTTGATGATTAAGCCTGAGCTAGCTTTATGATACTGAGCGCCCTTAGTACTTCTGAGAGGTTGCAAAGAAGTATGTCAATAAACTCTGTAATATAAGGTTTCTATTACATTTTCCAGAAAGTCCTGAGATTTTCTCTTTTTTCCTTTTTCTAGAAGAATTAAAATTTGATTTTAAATCAATTTTATATAAAATGAATCTAAAAATCAAACTGAAGTAAAAAATTACAGTTGAACAAATATTAAATCCCAGTGTCAGAAGGCAAAAGAGGTAACCATATATATTCCATGACAGCAGTTCAACAGATTTTGTATTCATTTTAGTTAAGCTATATGCGCACTATTAACTTACTATGACAGCCCTCAAATATTATTAAGCAAGTGGGCTGGTGAGGTGGGAATAGTTTTTCTGTCTCAGGCTCAAAAATCAGAGGTAGCAGGACCAATTTAAAGCATACACTGCATTATAAATGTGAGGAAGGAATAGTCTACTTTCTTCTTCACACAGGGGAATAAAAAGAGTCATTAATAAAGTGTGAGTGAAAACTGAGATAAAACATGTGAACTCTGACTTCTGAGCATTTTCTTACTTTCCTTGAACAATATTTTGCCAAAACATTCAAAATTGTGAATCTGTGGTTACATTTCAACCATTGTCAGAGGTACTGCCAATGCAGTAAAAAAACCTGCTTTTTAGGCAAATGTTTAAAGTTTCCAGGGTATTGAGGAAAGAGTATAAAAATAATAGAGGAAGATATTATGTGAATTTTCAGAAATTAATTCACAAATCACAGGTTATTATTAAACACTCTTTTGAAGTGCATGGAAACAATGGTAACATTATTCTAGTAAAGAAAAACAAACACATGATGCTAACAAAAACTATCAAGTGTAATTGAAATGAAATTGAGTAGTAAATAAAATACAGAGATGCCTATTAAATATTGCCTATTATGTGAAATAATTATGTGGAAAGAGTTAGGAATTTTAATTTTTTCTCAGTTACAGTGATGTTATAACTCTAGTAACCTTTTTTTTTTTTTTTTTTTAATGTGTTGCCCAGAAGTTGGATATCTTGGTGGTTAAGCTGAATATTTAGGTATGGAGTTAGGAGTCTAAATAAAATGACCATAATTTCAAATCTGTTGTATATGTGCAACTCTGGCTGACTTGCACAGAATTTGTGGATGGTGAGCATTTAATACAAAGCAGGTTCCCTACCTCTATTTACATACCAGAGTAATGAATTAGGTGCATGCAAGTGTTTGAATTACGCTAAGTGTTGAATTGTCTTGAAATCAAGACATCTGAACTGATTTGTGATCTTCTCATATTTCTTCCAGTCCTTCTGGTTGCCTACTAGCAAGTCATCACTTGTTGAAATGAGTGGTATTAACCTCTTAACTTTCTGTGTTCCAGTTCTCTAAACAAACACTGTCTCCTAGGAGTTTTATTAAGGATTAATTCATTAATGTAGACACTATAATTTATGATTTCAAAAAGAAAATGCTATAAAAATATTACTTATTTTACTACTCTTTGTTTGAATGTATCACAATTGTTTCAGAAATGGAAAAAACATAAAAGATATACAATATATCACTGCAGAAATTTGGGTATTAATTTTAAAAACAACCCTCTCCCTTCAAACCCAAAGATACCAATACATTACTGTGAACAACTGTTATTGTTTACTTAAAGTATATGTTTTGAGCATTTAAATATTTTTTCAAACCAAGCTCACATTTCCATGGTAAGTTTCTTATAGAAAAAAAATACCAAACTTTTTCTTTACCAGAAAGATATTTGAATATGCAGAGCTGTTTAAAAGGACTTTTTTTTTACATTTACTTAAGAGTTTTCCTGTGAAGTAATTTTCTGTAATACAGATTTATCAGAGTTTAGAATAGGCTGTACAAATATTAGATTCTATAAGCAAAAGATGAGCAATAAAACACTACAATTAAAATTAATGGGAGGTATTGCAGATATGTTGATATAATATTACCATGTTAAGAAGGCCAGATAATATCCAGAAAGCGTTTGTGCGTTTTTAATAGTACTTACTGATCCTGAACACTGAGCAGCGTAGCAACTATTTCTTGAGTGAAAGGTTTCACGAATGTTGAAAGGTTGCAGTGTCATATACTGCCTGTTAAGGTCTTTTCCTTTACTGGATGTGGTTTCACATAAAATTTTCAACGTGTTATTGTTCTCACAGTACGTGGTTCCTCCGCAAAGGCGTGTTGGTAACGAACAGGCAGGTGCTGCTTACTTGGAAGAAAAACCCGACAATTACTCAGTCGTACTGAGCCCAAACCCAACAGCAGCCTTGGGCTCAGCAAGGCCCTCTGATCTGAGCACTGTGCTCCTGCTGTTTGGTTCGAATTTTAGTCTTCCTTTGTAATAGCTCTTCCTGTAAAAATGTAGGAAATCCTGTGTGAAGATACGAGCTTTGCAGTTCACCATCTCTCTCATCTGAATCTATGCCAAAAATGGGCTCCATCCAAGTGAAAAATCCACAGAATAATCATCATTTTTGTTCAGCTGCAGTACAGTATGAAATTGCAGTACAGTACAGTTTTGTACAGTACACTTGCACAATATTTCATGTTGCCTAAACCCATAGTTCCAGAAGCAGGATAGGGATTCAGGAGTCTTGTGTCTATGAAAGACTTGTTTTGTGGACTTTGAGACGTTTCACCGAACCAGAGCTTCACATGCTTATCAGAAACACTTTGGTGCATGTTTTCAGTAAAATTCTGTTTCTGAATAATTATAGGAATAAAGGTATTGATGCTAAGTATTACTCTGATTGTCATATTTGTGATCCATTCAAAAAAAATAGTGTCCAATTCAGTGGATTATTCTGAAAATCTATCTCTTAAAGCAAAGCCTAATGAGATAATGGGAAGCTTGAGGCAGTATGAAAATTCTGTGGATAAGAACTGGCCTTTGATTTTTATCCTACCATATTATATAGATTTTATAACTTGATTTTCTGGAGCAACAGGAAATTCTTCATGAAGTTGTGATCTCTGTGTAAAATGTGTGTAATTTCTGTTTGATCTTCTTGGCTTTTTCAGACAGATATTCTAGAGGAAATCACATTTTCACTGACAACATTTCTGATTTTATTCATGTTATCAGGACTGTGTCTGCACTTTGTAGGTGCAATAAAATATCCATGCAGATAAAGAATAACCCAAATAAAATGAGGTTTTAGTGTTCCAAAACAGTACCAATCCTTGCTCTTTTTCCAGTTGTTTAAATAAAATTATTCCAATTTTACATTTCTCATCTCTCAATTCAGATCATGCTACTGTTAATATTAAAATAGCTGCAACATAAATATATTTCTAAACAGCACCAATTTATAATGGTGATAGTTTTCTCTTTATTTTCATTTACAATATCTTCTAAATATCGGTATCATCCCCTCAGTTTTAACAGGAATTAATAGTATTTGAATAAAACATAGCATTTTGAATAATGCTGTAAGCCTTTTTTTGCAACCTCTGTCAAAGTGGCGTTTGAAACACATACTCTTAAAATGCCCTAGCTTCAATAAAATGCTTTGCACATACATTGAACATCTAGATATGTTTCTATTAAATAGGTTTTGCATTTTGAGACTCAAAAATATGCCATCATTTTCAAACAAGCACAAACGTTGCAAGGTACCTTAATGTGGTCTCCATGTTAGCACTTGCACTCATTTACAGTGTGGATTCTTAATTTCTGCTTTCAGTTTAGATATGTAAAAGTTAGGATAGAAAAATTCCCTCTTCAGTATGTGAACTCTTTTGTTTCCAAATGCCAAATGGCATGTGCAGATATGGAAGTCATTTATTACATAAAGAAATTTTAATTTCTATGATACATATTTTGTAAAGGCAGAGAGGACTGTTGCAATTACCCAGATACTGCAGTATGCCGATGCCGCAACTGATCTTTGGTTTTGTTATTTGACCTAATACCCTCTCACAAATTGTGCAGCCTATCAGGGATGCAGTGTTGCTGTTAATGTCTCTTCACTCACCTGCCTTTACCTTTGGGGGGGGGGGTTACCTCCTTTTCTTCACACCTACAGAAAGTGTCCGTCTTTCTGCCTCTAGGAATCCGATGTGCTTTTCAGCTCTAACGGCTCAAAATTTCCGTGTCAGTCTGTACAGCTAAATAGAGTTTTTCTATCTAAAATCACGTGATATATCAATTGCACAAAACATTCCTCATCTTCTAACCTGAATTCCTGAATAATGATAATTATGCTCATTAAAATATGATATACATCAGGAGTTTATGTATATATTTCGCTGTAAGAGACCATTCAGGTGCCAAGCTCTTTTGTCCAAGAATGCAGCAATATATTGAAATCCAAATTATTACGACCATTTGACATAAACTTAACTGCTACAGATATTTCAGGATTTTTAATGTATTAGGAAATTGTCAGTGATTAAAAGCAATGAAATGACTTGTGTCATTTTGCTTGGTGAACTGGTATTTGCAAACTGGATTAATAAACACAAACTACAGAAACGGAAGTCCAAAATTTTTTACAATTATTTATATTGTTTTCTCACTCAGAATTTGGTTCACTCAAGCAGGTGAGAAATGTGGGATGAACCTTTCAGACTGAGGCACTGAATTTGTGTCTCCCACATCTTTGTGAATATTCTAGTTCACCAAGTTAACAGACTAGTAATGGTCTTTCCAACTTTAAAAAGCTCCCTTTTTATTTTATTTTATTTTATTTTATTTTATTTTATTTTATTTTTGAGACTTGCTTCCTTTGAGAAGTAGTGGACTCTAAGGAGGAGCTTTAGTTAGTGAATTCTGACCCAAAATAAGCACTTCTCAGCAGCCTCCGTAACAGTGGCCACACCAAAGAGGCAGTTTGGTCAGCGCGGCTCTGTGCACACTGAGTGTGCCCAAATTGATGAACCTTGCTGGGAGATCTGTACTGCACGGTACTTACTCGTCTTTAACCTATGTGGATGCAGAGTAAATGGTTTGTTTCTATTTTCTACGTGTTTCATCATGTAAATCGTCTGTCGCTTTTGTCTGCAGATATTCCACATGACATATGATCTGGCCAGTGCTGTGGTGAGAATCTTTAATCTGATTGGAATGATGTTGCTGCTTTGCCACTGGGATGGTTGTCTTCAGTTTTTAGTACCATTACTCCAGGATTTCCCACCAGATTGCTGGGTGTCCCTAAACGGTATGGTTGTAAGTATTGTTCATTTTTCATTGTGCTTTTTTAAACATTATTTTTCTAAACAGTTAGCTTCAGACTTAAGTGTAACAGTGCATACCTAGTAATATACTGCCCTGCGGTTTATTCAAGCTTACTTTTCTTTTATGTTGGTTGGCTTGCTGGTAAACTAATGTTGTTTTGTAGCTCTCATCACCAATAACATTATATCTAATCATTCTCAGTAAATGAACCAAATATCTTCAGTTTTAAGATCATTTTAATTTATTAATCCTCATTCCCTCGAAAAAAGCCACAAAAAGAAATTTGGAAAAAGTTGACCAGTGCTGTGGGTTTTGGTTATAGTTTCAAAATGCTCGTGAAGTTGTATTATCTGCATAATATGGATCTAATTTTGTCCTCAGTTTTTTTGTCAAGTAATTTCTGGATCATATCACAAAGCTCTTTATTGAGTTTTTCCAGATTTAACTGTCCACGTGCTCTTTTCCTAAGTAAACTGTGGGAACTATAGATTGATATTTTTGTGTATGTGACCAAACAATTCAAGGGCAAAATTTTTCTGCCTTATGGCATGTCTTATTCATAAAGAAGGGTGACAGTGTTGTACTTGTTTGACGTGTGCCGTAGAGACCAATGAGTGTGAAGAATTAGATAGTTCTTGTGAAGTCAGGCGATGAGGTACTACGTAGGACATTATAGTAGGAAGTACACTGAGAAAGTTGTTGAGATGTGCCTATGCCAAAAAAACCAAAGCAAAACAAAACAAACAACTATCTAATATATTCCAAACACATTCACCAGAAGATCTTATCTTCTTCCATACTAAAATGCAAGGAAATAAGAGAAACTGATAAAATACAGGAATGAGGCAAATCAGGCACCTGAAAAAAATGCTTCTGTTTTTTATAATTTTAGAATATACGAAACAGTGCCTTTACTCCTATCAAAAGTAGATAGGCAACCTACTCAGTCTCACATAGAACTGTTGTAGAAACAGAATAATATTTGTTCCTTTTGGAATCTGATACTGAGCATTACTGTGGGAGCTCATTGACTAAGCATGTCAGTCATACAGACAAGTATTTGCAGTCGTCAAGTAACATCTTTAATGATAAGCAGCATGTTTGCTGACACCTCATTGTGCAGCTCTCCCCAAAAAATAGTGACATATCTTCAAAAATGGAGTTGCTATAATAAAAGTAGGTCACCAGGATGCTGACTGGCATGTCTTTGCATTCTGCTGCGCTCTGGATTCTGCTTTGTAATAGCTTTCGTTCACATTTAGAAAGGGTACATTTTCTCAGCTGCCAAAGATCTGGATGATAATCATGCTAAAGGGTTAGAGGAAATAAATCTTGTATCTCACTTAGTTGAAATATTTAATTTTTAAAGAACATTTAACTCTTAAATTGTCTGTGTACCATAAAAAGGGTTACATTTAGTCTAAGAAGGCAATGCACATTCACATGGAGACCCCTCTTTCTGCCTACTCCCACTCAGTGTTTTATGGAGCAATACTCTTTCCCTACTGGCCACATACTCTTGGACACGCTTTTTTCTCTGGCAGCTGAATCTATTGCTATTAATAAACGCTTTGGGGCCATCTGAAAATTGAGCAAGATTATGCTCACAGCATATACAGTCTTCTAATCGTATGGCAAGAGAAAGTGTTGTAGCCTGACAGCCTGAAATCAGGAGCATATCTAAGGCCACTGTCAGGGGAAAACTGGACCTTTCTTCTGACCTCATTAAGATGTTAGGAGATATTTCCTGTTTGTTTCTAGCCTCTGGAAACTTAGAACTGAATACAGCCAAAGAAGCAATGAAGGAATATCAGTCCTCTGAAATGATAGAGGGAATAGAAGAAAATTGGTGGTGGTGGTATTATTATTATTACTATTATATGCCTTGCTAATGTATTCAGAGTCATACTGACTGCTAACTTTGGAATTTGGAAAGGTATCACATTCTCGATATTACAAGAACTTTGGGAAATGGGGTGTGTCATATGCCCCTGGTATGCTGTAGCATATAACAATTTAATCTGGTCTGAATTTAAACACTTCTCCTTCTAAAATGACTGTGCTTAATACTGGGATTTAGACTGAAATGCTGTTGCTACAGAAAGTGAGGTAAGACAAGTCATTATTTTTCCTGGCCCTGAGGTCTTTATCTGTGAACTGGTGATGACGGCCATCAAAGGGCAATTTTGTCGGAAAGATGAGATATGTCTCTAACTCCAGCTAATGTACCTTTCTATCAATGTATTCTCTTCTACTCACAAATCTTCCTCAGAGATTTTAGTAGATTAATAAGTAAGGGTAACTCCTTGCATCTAAGTACATTTGGAGTTTGGTTCAAATGTCTGACTCAATTGTGAAATACGATTACTCTGAGAAAGGCAAAATCGACCCCCCTTGAGGTTTTTCTTTTATAGAGTAAGGGAGGTTTTGTGGGGGATTTTCCTGGAATTCACACTGTGGGTGCAATGTGTATTCCTCAGAATTATGTCATTGCAATGGCTGACCTCAGGATAATGCACTAACCTTGCTTTGAAGTTAAATTTTAACAGTTAATTAAAGCATTGACTTAAAGACTCATTTAAACCAATGTGGGCTCAGCCAGAAAAAGGCGGAGAGGTTGATATGCAACAGGACGATGACCAATTGCAAGCCGGAGCCTTTGCAGATAACTTGATGGCAAAGGAAGTAAGGATGTCATGAGGATGACATGCTGTCTCTTAAATCCACAAAACGCAATGTACTCTTCTAGCCCTACCTGCCTCCCTTGTGCCTTGCACATTAGTTGCTTTCAGCCTGCAGAGTGCAAGAAGTTCTTCTAAATGCCTCTGCCTGAAAGCTGTTTCTTCTGTAGGAGCTGATAATTGAAGATGTTCAAATTCCACAGACATGCTCAGATTTTACTTTGGAAGTACTGGTAAGAAATGCAACAAAGGGTAAATGGAGGAGTGGCTAAGAAACTTAACTTCACCTAGCCTTAGGGTAATGAAATGAAGCTGCATTTAACTTACTGCCTTTCTGAACAATGAGACTAAAAGTGATTAAATAAAAACAAATACGTTGGGTTTTCATCTTCAAAAGCATGATAAAAATGTTGCAGTGGACTTAGAAGCAGACTATGAAATGAAATAGAAAGCCTCTTCTGTGAAAGAGAATACGATCACCATTGGCTAATACTGTACCAGCCTGCTGCCTAAGTAATTAAAAAAAAAAATCAGATAGCATTGAGATATTATCTTCAATCCCAGCTTGTGTTTGTGCTCTCTAATACTATTCCCTCTCCTTCCTTACCACTGGCCTCACAGAATTACCATAATCTTGTTGTTACCTGGTATCTTTCCTTATTTTTCTAGATGTGCTCCCACTTGTCTGCAACCTCGTGTGTCTTTCATACCATTTGATTGTACTGACCAATGCCTTCATTAGTGCTGGGTTATAACTAACAGAATATCAGTGTACTTCTCTTTAAAAATAATAATAAAAAAAAAAACAGTAAACACAATATGAAGTTGAGCTGCAGCTCTTTCCCCTTGTCATTTTTTTCTACCCATTTTACGTCACATTCCAGCTTATCCCTTATGGATGAAATAATATCTGTCTGTCTGCCTCTGATATAGTTACTTTTTTTTTTTTTTTTTTTTTTTTTTTTTTTTTTTTTAACTAGTATTGTATGTTTCTTTCCTGAAAAAGAAGGTCTTTTCTGATGAGGAAGTTTTGCAGAGTGTCTGAAAGCTATTCTTAATTTCTCCTTGGCTCAGATTGCTCAGTATGTGCAGCTCTTGTGCGATTTGTCCTACACTTTCTGATCTGCATTGCTTCAGACTACATCTTTACATCTTTATCATACCTCAGTTTGAGCCAATATTTGTTTTGTAAATCAGGATTAACTGAGAGGCCAGTGGAGGCACAAGAGCAAAAAACCCTCGTGATCTTATCCTACAGTCAGCCTGCGCTAGCTGAGATTCTGTATTTTGCATTAAGTTTCAGACACCATGACTTACAAAAATGCAGCATATAAGTCATAAATGGTAAAAACTTATAGCTAGGACTTATCTGGAACACAGTTTCTAAGCAGGTGGTGATGAAAGAAGACATCTTTGCCATTGATGCTATCTGGCTATCTAAGCATGACTGCCTGCAATAGAGAAAGCATCCTTGTACTAGATTAGTTTTTCTTATATTAAAAGTTTGCTCTTGCTTTTCATATCATGAGAAAGTCTCAAAGGTGTGTGAGTTCTTAAAGTAGCAATCCGAAGACTCATAACTTCTATTTTCCTGTCTCAATTTGCAGTAATTGGTTGCATAGCTAGGAAAACATGTGCTCCTTTAAGCAGACATTTACCTGAATTTTCAATTTTTCCATATATTTTGCATATAATGTTCAGGCAGAAATTTGTCCTGGAATTACAGAATTTAACTGGAAGAATAGAATTTCACTTAAAGGTAGAGTTTTAAAGCCAAAAGGCATTGTTTAGCTTTTGAAAAGGGCTTGCTTTGCTGGCATTTCCCATGGCAGTCTGCTGGTGTTTGGTCAGCAAGAAGCTTTAAGGTATTCTAGTTTCTTTCTTTTGGCTTTTCCTCACTGTCCTTGTAGTCAGATTGCTTCAGCTCTTGGGTTTTTTTTTATGTTTTGTATTTGCTGGGGGGAGGGGTTGCGTTCTTAGTTCCCCTTTGTATGCATATTTGCTGAGGGGCAAGGGAAGCCCAAAGATAGACTTCAGGTATCACTACTGCAGTAAGATGGATTTGGGAACTGTTAAGTCTGAAAGTTTTCTTCTGTTATGTAGTTCTTCTAGTATGGTTTAAAAGAAGACTTAATAGGAAAATTCATAAATGCAGTTGATGATCAGTGTTTACAGTGTACTAAGGTTTATGCTAACATATATATAGTATGCAAAAAACACTACACAATATTAATTCAACTTTAATTCTAAGCATTTCTTAAGAATTAAAAGAATTAAAGAAATATCTTGATAAGATTTCACTTGGAACACAAGGATAATGAAACCATTTTCAATTACATAAGGATATTTTATTTTCAGTAGGATCTCTGCTTCACTCAGTGTAGCTGGAGGAGTGGATTAGTCACTTGATGAGTTGTTCAACATTTGATTTTCTCCTTTTTGATAATGTATTGCCTTAGCAACTTCTTCACTATGTTGGCTATTAAGACAACCAAGAAAACCTCATGAAAACATCATGAGATTTTTATGCATTTGATCATTTCGTGATGGTCATCATTTAATGCTTCTTAGATGTTTTTAGAGTACTTTTCTGTTATATGGCAAAATATCTTAGAACTATGTTTAAAACATAGATTTGCCTGACTTTATTTGCTGTATTGAGCAATAAATCCTGATGTAAATGAACTTCCATGGTCTGAAACTGAGCGCTCAGAAAATATGGAACATATAAGGCATCTGATCACTGGAGGCATTCAGGATTTCTTGAGGTGCTCTGCTGACAGGCTACTGCTCTGAGGTATTTTGTACTTACATATTTGAATTTGAGTCTATATATTTAGTTATAACAAATGCTTCAAGGAACAGGTAAAAAATGAAATTTACTGAGACTGACTGTCATCAAAACATTAATTAAGAATTACCTAAATCATAAAAATATAATTTTTCCTATTTACAACATAATTTGGATAATAGTATGGTAATAATAATAGCAGAATGTAATTGCCATTCTTAGGATTAAGGTATCTGTATTTTGAGAATTTACACTGAATAGTAATATCTCTTTTAGTATGAGCAATTATCTTGAATTCAGTTATTATCTTCATCACTGCATACAACAGCGATTTAACCTCTGAGGGTCAATCCATTTCCTGCTGCATCAAGATGATGAAGTAATAGTACAGTTGATGACCTCTTTCAAAGGGTTAGGGATCAAGCAGTAGGCCTAAAAATATACTAGCTCAGGAGAATGTATTAGTTCAAGTGAAATGATGCTATAAGAAACTGCAGAGGAAAATTTTATAGACTAAAATTGCTAAATGACATGGTATGCATAATGTAGACTGAAGACGTGTTACCTGCAATCCCATAGTTTTATGCCAAACTAGCCAATACCAGAAATACGGAGTAGCTGAAGACACTTGATTTAACTCAGTATGTCATGATCATTGAAGAGGAAAACAGATTAAATTCTCATTTTCACAACAGTTGCTGAGGTTTTAGCAAAGCCATATGAATTCTGGCTTATGCTTTTTTTCTGTTTTCAGATAGGTTAGAAGTCCTAACTGCAAAGTCAAGACTTTTTGACAAAAGTCAGCTTTTGCAGTCCTGGAACACCCATAAAACAAGAATTAACAATAACTTTTCATTCTTACCTTTTGCCTGTACCATGATATTATATTTCATTTTTCTGATGTTTCCTGTACTTTGGGTTGTCTGTTTTTTACAGTAGTTCTCTGATGTGCTTAGATAAAAGCAGTCATTGGATTTCCTGTGTCTCTTTGCTCTAATGAGCTTTGGAGCTCATTATGCTACTGAGCAAGTTGAGGCATCAAAGTTTCAAAGGTAAAAAAACAAAAAGGATGCAAAATCATTTGTAGGGAGACATAAAACTTCATAAAAGTTTTAACTTAGTGAAAGTATTCACTTTATCCATGAACATTGGGATTACAAAGGAGACAAAACTGAAAACAGTCCCTTAAAGAAGGTGCACAGAGCACTATTCCACCAACTTCAGAAAATGTTTAGCATTATAAACTGAAGTACTGTCATAAGATTGCTATTTTACTCCTTTCTGTCAGCAAAATTCTGTAAACTCAGTTATATAGTATTGATATGATTATTTAATACTGATGGTGACAGTTATTTCAGTAGGAATTGTTACTGAATGCTACAGATTAAGGATCTAAATTAGGACTCCCATGTTTGAAAATGCTGATTATAGCATTGTGTTACTGTTGTGATAATAGGTTCTAAAGAGGATCACTTCAATTAATTAGTTAGTTGCCTTGCATGCTTTCATTCCTTTTAAATAGAAAGCTGTTCTTCCTTATATGGGAAAAGAATAGTGAAACAATTTGTTGGAGAAAGTATTCAAAAGCAAATTGATGCACCTAATAGATACTAATTTATTTCCACACTCCTTCTTTATTAACATAAGAGCTTGTGGGAATTTTCAAAATCAGGATTCAAGGAGGGATTTGCCCATTTATCATCAAAATTTAATTTCCATGTTTCTCCCTTGATAGCAACTCCCCTGAAGCATCTCAACCTATAAATGTTTTTACTGAAGTATATTGTAACAGGTTTTCTAGTAAATTGTTAATTACTAAGTATTTTGTACAAGCCTTAAACTTGAAGGAATACAATAAACTGAATATGGTGAAGTCGAATGTTGTATTGATAGACAGTCTCAGGAAAGAGAGCAAGCAATATAATACATGTCTTAAGCAATTATTTCTTTAATAATAAATGTGAAGTAAGCAGAAGCAGAAGCTGGACCTCCCATATTTTAGAATAAATATTCTGAGGGTGTTTTTTATACATGCTTCATGAGCCAAATGCAGTTTCTCTGTTGTAATAGAGAGTATTCTCTTTGTTTAAGGGAAGCTGGATCAGCTTTTCTACATCTGTATGACTTTCACAATAAGTGTTTGTCTGTGTATCACAGTATTCCAGGTTAAACTGGGTTATCAGTGTGGAACAGTTCCTCTGAAGTAGCTCTTCATAGGTAGTTGTTTTTCTTGGGGCTGGAATCTCCAGATTCTGAATATTTGGAATCTCTATTCAGAAGCAGTTTTCCCACAATAAATCCAGTTGTAGATAAATCAAGATGAATACCAGTCATATACAGCTGCTTTTCACCATATCCTTCCTTTTTCTTTGCAAAGCTTTATTAATATGCACAGTGTAACTCCTTGATCTATATACTTTAATAATGTATAAAGGCAATTGACTTTGCACAAGCTGGGTGTTACTGCTAGTGAGTCATTATCAGCCACATCCCAATTCAGTTTTCTCAGGAGCACTCATATGCACTGCTTTTAACTGCTGTATCAAATTTGAACTTTCTACACTCGGCTATTCAGCACTTGAGTCGTTTTAAGACCTAAAATACTCTGGACAAAATACTCTATTGAAATGCAATTACAGAGAAGTAAAGATATTTAAATTTCACATTAGAAAAACCAAAGCAAGATACTTTGTTCTGAGTCATGTCATTCTTGGCTGAGACACTTGGGATATTTCGTTTCCACTGATGTATGTTCTCCAGAACTCTCCAAATCCCGTAGGGAAGTGTGTGGGTATTGAACCAACGTTTTTAATCTGGTTATTTCTGAACTTTTCCTTTTGTGGAAATGTGAAGATTTCATGTTATCACCTTAATTCAGAATGTAAAAAGAGCAGATTTTCCTGTAGAACAGAAGTTCTGGATTTTCATCCATTTTTAGTTACCAAAACATAAGAAAGAGAGGAAATACATGGCATTATTGTTTTCTTTCATTTGTTTTAATCTCCTGATTTTCCTTAATCTGTGAACTATTTTTGCTCCAACGTTATAACCACGTAAGCCGTGGAAGGATGCAGCAGATTTGAATTTGGGCTACACATACTTTGCCTTTAAAGAGGGAGTAAATTTTCTGTAAGATTGCTCCCTTCCTTCCCCCTTCCAGCTTTCAATAAATCTGCTTTATTCACATACACTTATTTGAGCAAATTAAACCAGAAGTAATTAAATAATAGATGTAAAACTTTCAGAAAAATAATGTAAACATGTATTTCAGAAAGTAGTGTAAACAATGTGTTTTCAGAAAATAATGTAATTGAATATAAAGACTGGAAAGGATATTCTAAATGAGTAAAGTTTTTTTATAATTTGTAATGCTTTTTTCTCTTGCAGGAGTAGCAATCTTGGCATTAAATATTGCTATAAAATAGTTACTAATATATTTAATCTAGGTGTAAAAGAAAAAGAATCAGTGATCCCTTGATTTTCCAGAAAACATTACTGAAATTATGTTAGTAGTTTCTTTCTCTTTGTTTTGCATGGGTGTAATTTATTGCAAAAATTCTTGACACTCTCATGTAAATAAGATTGGAGGGGGCAGGGGTATATACTTTCAGGTATAGTTCATTAACACAATTTTACCTAAATTATTCACTACAACTGCTAATACAGTGCTGCGAGAGAAACACTTTGAAACAAAGCTTAAATATTCTTTGGCATGTGAATAAATCAAGAAAACAGGTCACAAATTCCGCACAGCTGACTCATACACCTTTTCCAGTCTATCTCATGATTTGTTTTAGTTCACTCAAGATGCCTTAATCTCTAATAAAATATGAGCATGTACATTTATGCATTGCATTTCCATAAAATATTTTAATCCTTTTTCAGTATTTCAATCAAAAATGTATTTGAGTGTAGTCCCTGTATTTTTGATATTTTGTATTTGGGAGGGATAAGAGTTAGCCTGCATTTGAGGGTAGCCTAGCATTAAGGTCTAACAGTCATGTATATCAGAACAGAATTCTCTAGATTGATATAGGCAGGAAATTATATGACACTGTGTTCTATTTATTTTGAATGGTTTTCTTCTAGATGTTCAGATATGAAGTTTATGGTATATGATAGAAACCTTCAGTAGGAACAAATATGAATTTAATTCAGATTTACGTGACAAGAAAATGCAAGCATTCACCTTCAAAAAGTACAGTCATGATCAATGGACAGGAATGCTCAATTTTCAATAGTTGTGGCCAGATTTAGTTCTAGAATTTTAGTACCATTTCTATACACTCTCATGAGCAATACCATTCCTCTAAGGCTCTCTGACCTTTATCCTCAGCTTTGTGTAATAAACGTAGATACAACACAGAACATATCAAAAGTGCTTTTAGTTTCCTGTTGTTCTCTGACATTGATTGCCACGGTTTTCCTGTTGCTGCAGTGCCTTTCTACTGCTATGTGTCCTCTCATTTCCAGGTAGTATAAAACTTATTCTAAAAGATATGAGTTCAGTTCTGAATTGCATAAATTTGTAAGGGTGAGCGTCCCTTAGGCTTTTGCAGTCAGTATCTGTAGAAACCAGCTGTTTGTGGAAAGGATAACATATAAATGCTGACAGGAAGTACATACTGGAAACGCCATATGTCCTCAGAAATAATGATAAACTTCAGTTCTCTTAGGTGAATATATTGTGCAGATCAATAAAATATATTAACTAAATAACTCTAAAACAGCTTAGTTGAATTCTAAAGTCAAAATTCTTCCCAAAGAATTTGGGAATGAGAAAGAAATAAAGACGCAAGTGTAATGGAAATTAGAAACACCTAAAGCAGAAATAAAACTATGAGACAATGTACTCACCCAGCCCAGTATGATTTGAGGAAATATAAGGTTGGCATATGTATAAGTCTATAAAGGCTAAAGGAAATCTATAAAAGGCTACTGTAAAATTTAGAAGAAGAAAATAGCCATATAAAGTGAAATTAGATTCCATCCAACACCATTTTTAAAGCTGATTTCAATGAAATGAGAATGTCAGTCTTAATAACTTTTGGTGGGAATTATCTCATCTAGCCTATTCTGTTTGAAAGTCAGCTAAAAGTTGTCTGAATTTATATGCTTAGAGAATGCAAAGCATGGTTAAAATAAAAATAAGTGATGGCTGTTTATCACTATTCATCCTTCGTGCCATACATAATGCTTTTCTTTCCAGAGAGAGATCTGGCTAGCTAGATTTATTAATATAATCAAACATTGACATGGTACTGGTTTCAAGCCAAACTGAACTGAATTTCTCTGAAGCAAATGATTTGATTACTTTGTTTCAGTGGATTAACTAAAAGTTAAAAAAGACTTAATTTGATTATAACTAAACATAAAATAGATACACAGCAGACTATCAGATTTTTCCAATCAATGTTGTCATTTACCAGGTGCCCAGTAAATAAAAAGCTTCCAGTTAAGAAAGTTTTCCAAACATTTCAAGTTAGATAATACAATTTTAGGGTAATTATACACTATTATCATTAGGATCTGAGTCCTTTAAGATGTTGCCAATTTAACATCATTCTCAACCTTTTTTAGGCAAAATAAATGGCATGTCTTCAAGATCTGAATATTCAAATATTCTCTCATTTTGTGCTCTATATAACTTTATCCATATAATTGAATAATTATAAAGTTCGTCTTCTAAGCATTCTTTCTGTATGTTGCTTGCTTCTTCATGTGGTTTATTACACCGTCTCATTGTATTATGTATTAAAGCCACAGTGCTGGAACTGAATTTGTGTTGACAAATTCCCAGCACCACCTATAGAGTCTCTCTGAATTCCCTGAGCCTTTGCATTGGCAATCTCATATCCCAGTCCAAATCTCAGGGTCAACTGCAAGAGCAAAACCTTAGATTATAAAATAAAACCATAGCTTCAGGGAAGAGACTGTCCTTAGGAATTTAATTTTCATGATTGGATACAAGCAAGGAAGAGACAGGAAAATATGTCTATCCATGAACTCACAAGAATGCTCAGTAGGGGAGCTTTAGGAAGCCGGTGGAGGTGGCTTTAGCTGCACAGGATCTTGCTGAAGTTGATGGAGAGAGAACATCCCTGCTGGAGGTGATAAAGAGCACCTGCATTAGGCTTTTATTCTAATTCACCATCTGCAGGAGTTTAATTTCTTTGCTGATTGTGTTGGGAGCCCAGGGACACTAGCCAACTAACTTAGCTGTCCAAGTTAAGCACCTAAAGTCAAATAATGTGAAATTTTACTATACCTTCCTCCGTAGCTGTCCATTCTCTCAAACAAAACACAGGACAAGTTAGATCACTGTTTGTTACAGATACCTGTTTGTACATAACATTAAATGGAAGGCACCATTACTAATCCTGTACATCCTCCATCGCTCATGGACCACGGTGTTCTTCCTTTCCTCTCACCTTCAAAAATCACACAGCTCCTGTGACAGACCTCCTCCAGGGCTTGTCCTGACGGCTAGGTCGTCTGCTTCAGTGTTACCCATTTAAGTCAGAGCACTTTCATCCTCAGTATCTAGACTTAGAAACCTGAATTCCTTTAAGCTACACAGCAGGTAGATGTTATAGTTGCTCTGCAGGACAGTTTTGTAGGTCTTCCTGTAATCAAAGGAGTACAGTTTAATTTGTGTAGAGAGATACTTTCCTACTTTTTATGTTACAGCTGTGAAGGTACTCCATATGCTTTCAAAGCATTTCTCTACAGTTAAATGGCATTACGTTTGCTCTGAGAATGGAACAACTGCCTCATAAATACTTACTATAGAGTTGTAAGAAGACAAGTTGACTAAATAAAAGCTAGAACCATAAAATGTTAGTATTTTATTATTTAGCCATTTCCTGCATTCATTAATCTATGGAAACAAAGTTTAGAACAATAAAACTCTTTCAAAATTTGACTTATTAGAAGTATCTATTTTTCCCCCTCTTTAGATTGTAAAAATCTTGCTGGAAGTAGATAATTTAGAACTAGAAATGAATGTATTTGAAATGCTGTTTCTATGATCAGCAACAAGAAACATATTGAAAATGTACGTGATAGAGTAGAATGATGTAACCCACCTGATCACTCTTCAGTTAAAAATAAAGCATCATCTAATGAAATAGTTCTATATAAAAGGTGGACATGAGATTATAATTAGAATTATGCATCAGTGGGTTTACAACAGCTGACTCTCAGGTGAGGAATACAAGAGGTTTATAAGGAAGAGGTAGGAAGAAGGGAAGAAAGAAGAGAAGAATACACAGAAGACAAAACAAAACAATACAAAACCCCTTTTGTCTTTGCATCCCAGGACCCAGGAAGCATACTCAATTCCTGAGAGAGAGATTCCAAAATCCTGGTGGGAATTTTTGTTTGCTGTACAGTTCATACAGCACAACACTATGCAAAGATGCTAAAGTGAGTCCTGAAAGCAATATAAATACTTCTGTAAAGCTGCACTCAAGTTAATGAGCCCTGCTAAAGATTCAGATGCTGTGAGTTCATTCACATAACATTGCAAGATCAGCAGAATGGCCATACGGAGTCAGACCTATGGTCTGTCTGGCCCAAGATCCCATTTTCAAGGGTGACGAAGAGCAGATTTCTACACAAGCACAGAGAGATGTTTCCGTAGCATTTGCTACAAGCTTCCAGAAGTCTGCAGTTCAGAGACTTCTGGGGACAGAGCTGATATCTTTGTGTTTAACAGTTTAACATTAATGTGTATTTCTTCCTTTAATTTGCCTAGTCACTTTTTGAATCCATGCAAATTTTATTAGTAGGCCAGAATTCTGCACGCAGTGTCAGAGTGTCGTGACTCTGCTATACTCCTCCAATTTTGAAGCTAGCCTTGTTGACTGCAGTTTGGAGTTCTTTGCACTGCACACTACCCTGAGAGTGCCTAAGAGTGATAGAGTGAGCACAGACTATTGATTACACAGTGATAAAGACAGTCAGGCGCTCTCATTTCTTTTAAAAGTCTGAAGATTTGATGATTTTTCCTGTCTACTGGTTCTTCAAATGGGGCAAAAGGCAGCTTGAAACAGAAGAAGAGGAACATAGACATTGGAGAGGAGAGAGAGAAAAGGAAACAAAGCTTCTTCCAGAAGTAATTTAATTATCTGTATAGTTTTGAGTATTCAAACTCAAAGGGTTAAAACACATTTCGCTTGTCATTGGTATTTTATTTTTTTGTTTTGTTTTGTTTTGAGAGTAACTTTTACAAAAATACAGTAACTCATTACCAAATGTTTCATCATGAGCTGGAGCATTCAGTCTACCCTCAAACCCCCATCTCTCAGCCTGGAAAAGAGTGCTTTCACTACCCAGCAAAAGACTCAGTTGTGATTGCGCTTGTATGTAGTTACCCACTTTACAGTAAAGAATTGTGGCAGGGAAGGTAAAGGACAATGAGCATCACCTTTTGCCTAGAGATTAAGGTATTTATATCGGCTTCAGTTCCTGAACCCTGGATAATGTCTCAGAGATAGTCTTGAGTAACGTACAAAATCTAGTTTTAGAGCAGGAGCTGGAACCGTCCTGAAGTCTCAGACAAGTGCTGCAGGGTCACACTCACTCTGGTGCTCTGTCAATACTTTCAAGGACAGCAGGAAAGCTTTAGAAGAGAAAAGGAGTATGTTCCTCTCCTTCCCACTCACAGTATGAGTAGTTGGTACCCTGAAAGTTAGAACATTCTTCTATGATTTAGGTTAAACCCCTTCTGGTAGAGGAGGGGATTGAATTTTTAATAATTCCCAATCTTTATTTCTTATTTTTTTTAATGGATAGCAATCATTTTGGGGTGAGGTTTAGGCTACTAAATCATTATGTCTTTTTTTTTTTTTCTTATTACCTTGAAAATCTTCTAAACAGTGGAAGCTCCTGCAGTTTTAGGGCACGCAAAGACTGCAATAACAGTTCATAGTGAGACTCAGATGAGTTCTCACTGCAAGAACAGCCTCTGACCTAGATCTGGCCCAGTTACTTTGACACCAAAGTTTGTCCTTTTTGTAGTGCCAAAATAGGATTTCAACTGCAAAACTCCCTTGCTTCATGCCGTCACTCCCTAATAAAGTAATTCACAGCTTTACGTAGTACTTGATGAAGGGCTGCGATTTACCAGATTGCAGGCTGGCCCCTTGAGGGCTCAGGTATTTAGTAAATTAATTTTCATGAAGAACTCTATGTTAACTAGGGGTATCCTAAACTCTCAAAGGCATCTGATTATGAAATAAATTGAAAAACTGGTAAGATAAGTATTGCCCTTAATACCAGCTAACTGGAGAAGAACTCTTAAGATCTTTTAGAAAACACTGAATCTGTGCCTTAAAAACTATATTGATTAAAGGGAAAGCAGCATATGATAAAAATTATTTCTTTAGATTAAAGAGAAAACTATTTCAGCTTGTCTGTGGGATACAAAACATCAACTTGCCTTGGAAGGAAGCTATTTTTTAAAGAATATGTAGTGATCTGGAACGCCCTGAATCCTAGTCACAACTGTTACACTGATTCTGTGGGTGAAAGTAGCATTGATTCACCTTGATTCATTTTTAAGCTGACGTTTAAAGAATATTCAGACCCTGTGTAGACACATTTGCTTTTATGAGCAGATTATATTAGCCCATTTTAATCTACTGTAATCTGTAATTAAATATATTTTTTTTTAATTTCTAAGGACATATTCCTAAAAATACTTAACAAAAAAGACTATTTTGCCTGAATATATATGTACGTAGAACAAGGGTGAAAGTACTTCTAAGGAAATCAGATAGCAAGCTTTGAATATTTTGAGGTATTCTTAGTGAGACAGTATTGTGGCATTATAATTTTGTGTATCTGTGTTTGTCTGTTTATCCACCTTTCAGATGGTATATCAACAGTTTTCCCGACCTTTTCCCAATAATAGACTTTTCTGCGACTTCCTAAGTTAGTAGTTTTCTTCGCTGCTTTTACATAGCTTCAGAATTACTTTGATTCATGGAGAACAGTGATAGCACTCGGAAAGTTAAGTGTCCGCTCTCAAAAACATTTTATTTTCAGTTGTCATTTTATAATTTGGAATCAGGTGCTTTACATAATCTGCTGTCCAGTGTGCGCTGTCGAGGGAATACGGAGATGCAGCTCCTTCTGCTGAGTTCCTTTTTCTAAATTGGTTGTAAATATCGTCAATGACAATGGAAATTCTGCTTTCTACTTCCTACTAAAGCAGCACACTGTGGAGTCACGAGTCAGGTTTATGTCACGTCACTCCTTCAGCTGTCTCCCAGAGCTGTGCTATATTAAGCTCGCATTATCATCTGCCTATTCTTGACTATCAGATAACTACTGCTGAAAATTCAAAGCTTTTCTCGGTGGTTGCATTATAAAAGCATTTCATAAACGGCTGGATTCTGTGCTCAAGGCTTGTTAAGTAAACATATCCATCTCCTTTCACCAACTAAAAAGAGCAGAGACAAAGATAGGGTGTCTTAAAAGCACTCAGAATTTTTAAATCTCTTGAACCACTGTTCATCTTATTTCTTATTTCAGTTTCTCATGCAAAAGATTTCTTGCAGGATTTACATATTCTCTCATTAGATGCACCATTGTTTTGACCCTTTTTTTTTCTTTTCTGGTAATAAAGTATTACATCTCTGGAATACAACTCTTGTTTGCAAAACAAAACTATGTTTAATGAAAACTTGGAGAGGTATTTATTTCTGTAATCACTTATAATAAAACCTTTTGGGATCTTTTGGGAAAGTTTCTGATTCTTCCTTTCTATATTATCAACTTGATGGATAGTGTATTTCTTTTCCAGTCAACCTCTTTAAAGCAATGACCTAAGTTTATTTCAGGATCAAAAAATAGAATGATGTAAGCTTCAACACACCCTGAGTGAGAGCAAGCAGAAAGCCAAATGTCTTCATCAGGTTATTATATTATCTGATAAATTTTGAAAATCAGATCTCGAAGAATAAAGTGCAATCTAGAATGCTGTTATAACATGATCAGTTCCAATGATCAGAATTTGTAAAAACGTTTTTTTTAATATTATGTAAGAATTAATGACATTAATTGGGAGGAGGGAGGAGTGCTCTCCAATGATAGTAAATGATACTAAAAGGTATCCCACCTCCTAAGAATTTTGAAAATGGATGTGTACAAAAATAGTTACCGCTGACAGGCAAGGCCCAGAGCATTTAAATGTTCATATTGCAGAAGCAGTTAGCATTCGGGGTGCTTAAATGAAATGAAATAAAACTCTTTTTAAAAATAGCCAAACTGCTTCCCTGCATTCTGATCTCACTTTTTGTGCAGAAGGAAGAGGTACATTTTGGAAGATTCCTTTGCTGGTATTTGTGTCTCGGTTTGTCACTAACTCATAGACATAGGGGCTATATTAATGCTGCTAAATTCAATATGTCTAAGTTGCTTTTCTCTCATGGAGGCTATTCGAATCCGTAGCCTGCTTCCATACCATTGAACTTTCCTAGTTACCAAGAGAAGGTGGCCTCAAGTGAACTGCTAAATAGGAGTCATCCATGACCTAACATGCATAACCTGAGAGTGCGAACTCTCATGCTGTGCCCAGGAATGGGTTTTGGAGAGTATTAATAGATCTAGCACAGAACCACAACTTTCTGAAAAGTTACAAGAACAGACAAACAAGTTCCAGAGCAGGAGAATGTTTCTTACCACTGTTAAATTTTCTGTTAAATTTTCACATGAGAAAAATAGAAATAGACTGTACTTTTGCCATTTTATTTCAAACTTTATAGAAGCTTTGTAACAGATTATTTAAAAACTCACATTAAAGTAATCCTTTTTGGAATAAAATGTTATTTTAAATAGGATTCATGCATCAAGAATTTTCTTCTGTAGCCTTCTGGGTTCAGTTAGGAAAGGAAGATGTCCAGATAAAAGGATGAATCAGAGAGAGCTGAATCATGGAGAAATAGGAAGTGTTTTTCCTATAAGGCTTAATTTAATATTTTGAGAATTTGTAGAAATTTCTGATTTTATCTCTGATTTTATCTGTGAAAAGACAGCAGTACTGAGCAATGTACAGGGAAGCCTCCTCTATAAGCCTGTAAGCGTATGAATGTCTTCTCCTGTGAGCTGTCCTTTTTAATGTAATTGACCTATTCACATGAACTCATATATATATGCAAGATCAAGCTGTGTGCATAAGCCAAATATTTGCACTTCTGTTGCTATTTATGAATTATTGCGCTGCTTCCACAAAGAAAATTATTATTCCTTACTATAAAGAAGTGATCATAGGTAGATATACTTGCTGCTTGTTTTTGATGAGAGAATGTATTAAGGCATAAATATTCAATTCTTTTTTTTATGTACTAGGCAAAATAATCAAAAGAACAACAAAGATCTGTTATGATAATGTGTTTTTGTTTGATGGCTAGTGCCACGGACGTAACACCAAAACATGAATAAGCTGTAATGACAGCAAAGTCATGTAACAACTCTCAAAAAAGTAAATATATAATATTTAGTCATTGCTCCTTCAGTCAAACCTCTTTTTTTGTGAAAGGCAATGCGGAACACTTTTTATTTTTTTTTCTCCTTATGTTAGTCTTCAAAGTATATGCTGAGTCATTTGCACCATCTGTTATCTGTGTATCAGCAGAGAGAAATGTTGAGCAGATTCTGAAGACATCTGCTTATTCCATTGAGCTTAACAATTTAGATTTTTTTCTTTAAATCATATGTACATACACACTTCCTAAAATATATGCTTCTTCCTAGTGCTTGTTAAGATTTTTAGAATAACAGCAGAATTTTTAGCCTCCCAAGTCTGATTCCATCTTGCCTTTGTCTAAGTTTTAGAAAATGACAAGAGATTCTAAGTAGTAATAGCTGTTGTAAGGATATAGGTTTGGCATGACAGTAGATTTACCAATTCACCATCGCCTAAGTTTTGAAACAATGAACACCGCAAAACTCCGTGGCTGACTTCATTATTCATTGTGGTATTCAAACAACTTCTTTGAAAGTTGAAATATATAGATAGTATTATGGTGTCACTTGTTGTCTTGAGATTACAGTAACTTTCTAAGGTATTGTATGAAGGCAGTAAATTGTGTAATTGATTGATGAACCACTATGTAAGCTGTATATCCATATCAAAATATATATATGAATGTTGAAATGGCAGGTTTTGCATATGGACATGATTCTAGTTTGATGTTGGTGTTATACACATATTACTGCTAATAGACATAATATTCTGAAATGTATGAGAGCAGAGTCAACATTTGTAGACATGTAGATGGCAAATCCAGAACATTTTGAGGTTAATAGAGGTTGTATGGAAAGTTAAGTGTAACAGTTGTGAAGATTTGGCCACTGAAGTTAGGTGATGTAGGGTTGGACAAGAAACACAGCTTCTTGCCTCTTATCGGCTCCCAAGTAGGCTTGGTATTACTTGGCCAACACCATGCCAGGGGCCTTTTAGCAGTACTTCACGTTACAGAGCTTGGAAATGCTTTCTGATACTTCTTATTTTACTAGGGGAGACACAGACACTCTATATCCTGCCAAGATTAGTGTCTATCTTCTCTTCTTCAGTTCTCACTCACTTTCATAAGAACCCAAAAGCTACAGTGGACGTCCCTGGACATGTGTCGCTGATAACAAGGAAAGCTCTTTTGGGGTAGAGAGAGGCAACTTCCCCACTCCTGCTGCGTGTCTATGAAGGAGAATCGGAAATCTGGGTTCAGGATCATTTCATTTAATTCCTACATGAGTCTTTGCTCCATAGTGGTAAAGCCCCTCTAAACTGAGCGGAGTGTCCATGGCACGGGCAGCTCCTGGGATGTGGGAGAAAAAAGGAACCCAGGCAAACTTTGGAAATCACTACTGTCCCTGCAATAGCTTCCGTGTTACAAGATTTTTAAATCAACTTATATCTCAGTGCAGGGGTACGGCTGAGGGAAGATAAGCTGTGCCTGAGGGAATAACTGCAATGTGGGAGTAGAGCTGATTTGTCTGATGACAACAAAAATCTCCTAGTAATAACCTCCATAGATTCCAGTAACATAGAAACCCTTTCTTAATCCAACTGAGAAAAATTATTTGTCTTTTCTTTTTGCCCCTTAAAAGGTCCCCTTTGGCCTTTTTGTGATTTATTTCTTATGACCTGAAAAGTTAATATTCCATGAAGGTATTTGTAGCAGGTTTATGTGAAATTATGAGGTAAAGATAACATCCTCTAGTCAGGGAAGATGCTTGGAAACAGACCCTTAAACATGAAGAGCGCTCTGTGATGAATATGTTCTTCAAACTAACTCCTAAACTAATGCATACACTTACAAAACTAATTGCAAATGATCAGTGATTGTTGCTTCTACAAATGTGAGGATTTCTTAATGTCATCAAGCTATATTACATAATCAGTCCTTGCATAAACTGCTTTGGTATTTCTCACAATTAGAGTCTTTAATAATTTTTTCAAATTAATGTCGTTTCATTTAAAACATTTTAAACCGATTACTGCTAATCTGTAAACTTGTTGTCAGCTAGGAAATTAAATGCCCTTTTTTACAGAATAATTTGATTTATTTTTTTTAATCTATACATTAGAAATATGACCATCTAGGGAGATATTTAGTGTACAGTACGTTTACATAATAAATATTGTTCATATTTAACAATTATGTTAAAGAAAAGCTGAATATGTAAAAGCACAGCAGTGTTTATTTCATAAGAAGAGTTTTAAGTAATCCAAGAATATTATCTGTGAATGCGTTACGTAAAAATTGCCTTATGAGGCAAGTGCAAAAATGCTTTGTAATGAAAAAATCTCTGTATGCCAATAACAGAGAGATGGTAACACCTCACTTTCATATAGCAAAGTGCAGCACATTGGAGTCCAGTTATGGAAAATTCCAATCTGTCACTTTGAACAAAGTTAACAGTGCTCTTGCCAAACTCCTAGGTTATACAACACAAACTGAAAAACGCTGAATTAATTGTTATTCTGATTTTATATTGTAAAATTGATAGCAGCATACATGATTTATAGATTTCTAATTTGACATTAGAAACAATGTTCCTGTTAAGTTATTTCTATACTCCAGCTAAATCAGTGAAAAAAGAAATACTGAAATTTTTACTCTTCAAGGAAAAAACAAGTAAATATTGAATTTTTACTCTTCACAGCAGTATTCATTCCACATCACATTTTTTAAAAATCCCCACAGAAACTAAAAAGACAAGCATGTGAGACTGATTCTACAAGAACTGACTGACTTTTAAGGAAAGAAAGAAATCAAAAAACATTGGCAAATATTTTCAGCAACAAAATCCCCAGGCAAATACAAGCTGAATTTAAATGGTTTGTCAGTCCTTTTCACTAGGTCTTTTTCTCCTGCTAGGCCCTTTCTATCCATCTCAGGACCATCTACTCTCAGATGTCTGAACTGTGATTAGTCTACACTGAGATAATATCTCATGCAGACTGTGCAACAAAATGGCTATTTGAGATGGCCCTAACCTCCTGTCTGGATTCAGATGTAATTAATGCCTCTGAGTTGTGGGATCCTACGGGATTACATATAGAGATGATTATATGATTGAACATCCATCCATCTATTTGGTTGTACAACTTTAGTTGTTCCTGTTCTGTCATTACTCCCCATGCTACTGCTTTTCAAGTAATATTTCATTTGTTTTTGACTCACTCAGATACATATTTGGTAGAAATAGTCTGTCATTTTCTTATTCTCCCCTAAAGACAATCATATTTTATTTAATATTGTAATTCACAAATTTGGAATGGGACTCAGTCAAGAAATAAAATTAACCAGTTTTTGCATTAAATCAAAGATTTTGATGTAAAGGTTTAATTTCATTGAAAGAACTTTATTTGAGATGTATTACACAAGGATATAATGGAAAAAATTAATAGACAAGGTCAAGATCAGCTTAATTAAAAAAAATATTGGTAATACAGTAATGCTAAGAAGTGCAGTTTAGGAGCAAGATCCACTATATGGAGCTATGCAAGAACTAAAGTCATGATCTTGCAGCCTCATGAATGCTGTGGCTTTAATAACAACACTTATAGCCTCAAAGTAGGACAATCTTTTTATTATTATTATTATTTTTCATTTTTTTCCAGCAAGTAGCCTATTTTGCCCAATTTAGTGTACATAAAGCTACAACTGTCAGTTGCAATAAATTTGATATAGTTCTGTAAGAATTCCTATATTAATCACTTTAATCCAAAAGAGATTGATACCAGCTGGATGGAAAGCTCTTCAAAATACACCATACTTTGATCACTGTAAAGGTACTTTCCTAGGAGATAGGGGATCTTGACTAAAATACCTGCACGGACCCAGACAGAGAGGAGGTTTCGTGTACTTCATCTGGGTATCTGAATCCCAAACTGGAGATTTTTAGAGGAAGCATCTCCAGTTCTTTCATTTTTGGAGTTTTTTTTTTTTTTTGCAACTCCAAAACAAAAGGAAATTTATTTCCTTATTACCCAATGAAACCTTTACCACTCCCAAGAGTTCTAGTTTAATGTAAGATAATTCTTTTTGTTGGTACAGACACTGAAAAATTATTCCGTAGCAGCATTTGCAACACAAGTTCCCTTTGTAAAGACATAAGCAGTTCACAAATCTGAAAAGCTTATAAACTTAGAAAAATGAAACAAATGTAAATAGAGGAATCATTGATTTGTAAATTATTGTATCAGTGAATAAATATTAACTTTGTCGTCTGCAATACAAGAATTGTTAGCTTATTCCCTGTTACCAGTTATTTTAGCTGATAGGGTTTGAATAAACGAAAAGAGCAAGAATAATTAGCATCCTTGGCATTTAAGATAGGAAGAGAGAAAGCCTGAAGCTCTTTGAGAAATGAAAAAAATATGAGCAAAGCTTTCATGGGTGGAACAGAGATAAAAATACTGATTTTTTTTTTTTTTGGGCACATCTCATATATAAAATGTGATCTGGAGATTTGTTTATGTGTGCAGAATTGTTATTTTTTCATCCTGTACATTTCATCCTGTATACACTATAGTAGGTAACTGTTTAATACTATTAATCTTATCGTTCTTCACTTCTTCATTTCTGAAATTATTCTCAGTTCTCTGTGATAAATACTGTGATTTCTCATGTAGGCTGTGTGCCTCCAAGCCCAATTTGTTTTCCTGGGTGATGGGTTGGGTGATAAACAGCTATAAAACTGTTCCCATTTCATTCCTTTGGCAAAGAAAATTGAAAAAAGAAAAAAAAAAAAAAGAAAAGAAAAGAAAAACTAACAAGGATTCCCAGGGCTTTTCGGAATGTGTTGAAATGTCTGCTTTTCTCTGGGAACAGCCCCTTTGACTGATTCTGTGCAAAGCTAAAGGGGAATGTTGAAAACACCTTTGCAGTTTTAATAGCCTGTGAATGAACTGCACTGTCCTTCTAATCTTCCTAGAAAGAATCCAAAGGGGTGCCTAAATATCAAGAGTGCAGGACCCAGGAATTTACCTATTCTTTTGAGTTGTGTTTCGCGAAGGGTAGCTATGACCACAGGTTAAAGGTGAAGAATACACAGAGTCCTTTTGAACAGAAGTGTTTCTGGTATAAACAAAATTACAAGAAGAACAGGATAAACAGACAAACAACAAATAACATGACAGCAATTAACAACAAATGCAATTTTTTTTTGAGTTTTTTTCCTCCTTGGAAGTTTTTTCCCTCCTTGGAAAGTGAAGCAGCTGATAAGATGAAGTGTGGTTGTGTGTTAAAATCAACAACTCTGAAAGAAGTGGGGCCACATGACTATGTTAATGCATATTAAATTAAAGTGCCACCTTCACACACTTGATAAGTCTGTGTGCTCGGCTCTTTCTAATCCTCCTGCCTCAGAGTGTAAAGTAACATTGACCTTTAGCCTCCTTGTAATTAGGTAAACACCCAAGTTTAAGAATACAATCATGTATTAAAACAGTCGATTTTATTTCATATCATTGTGCTAAGTAAGTACTATCGTACTATCTGATAGAATCTGTGATGTTTTATCTAGCAATTAATTTAGAAGGCATATATCTTTCTTCCAAGGATATGTTACCAAGCTGTTCCTTCAAAGCCAGTGATCTAAATTCCTACTATATGGATGCAGAAGTATTTTTTCCTGTAGCTGCTTGCTGGCTCAGTCACTTGTCTCTTTTCTTGCAGAATGATTCCTGGGGAAAGCAGTACTCCTATGCACTCTTCAAAGCCATGAGCCATATGCTCTGCATTGGTTATGGAGCCCGTGCTCCTGTCAGCATGTCCGATCTCTGGATAACCATGCTGAGCATGATTGTGGGGGCTACTTGTTATGCCATGTTTGTTGGTCATGCGACTGCTCTGATTCAGTCTCTGGATTCTTCACGACGACAATATCAAGAGAAGGTAAGTAATTTTAATGCATGCTTTTAAAGTTTTCAGATAGATTTATGAGATGTTTTAAATATGGGAAAAGCTTTATGATTTTGCGTGAAATAATCTACTAGCATCTGAATCCTGCAGCAAATTTCACTAACCATGAAATAATTCAGAGAATACTGCGAGCTAAATGTATTCCTGCATGACCTACATGTATCACATGCACTGAATGAAATCTTGGATGTAAAGCTTGCTTTCAATTCGGTAAAATCTGACATAGAAACTCCGTCTTCTGGTCCAGACTGTGCTTCATGCTGTAGGTACTTGAACTAAAGCTTGAATGAGGAACTTGAATGAGATAACTTGGGTTTGTCTATAGAGTTTGCTGTCATTCTTGTGGACTGCGATATAGGGATAAATTTAAACTTGTCATAAGAAAGGCCTTTAGATGAGGGCCAGGTCTGATCAATTACTGTTGCCTGGAACTGCTTTAGAGAATTGCTTGAAAGAAGTCTTTATTTGCCTTATCATAATATTGTTTACACTATAATCCATGATGTGCTAGCCTGTCTCCAAGGACTGAAGAAGAGTAGCCTAAAAAGCACTCAGCTAAAAGATAGAAAAGTAGAGATAGTGTACAAAAAGAAATAAATGGGGAGTTCTTTAAGAAACAGAAAGAAAAACTGAGTTTGTCAGATTCCTTGTAAGCATTAGTGGAATTAAAAAGACATAAATGGGTTCAGGGTGGGAACCTAATGGAAGGAGCACAAAGATGCACTAATGAACACAGTCAATTCTCTGAACAAAGGCAGAGACAAGTGAGGATGAACATACAAAACCAGGTGCTGATGGTAGGAGTGATGGTGTAAGGAAGAAAGGGTAAGAATGAAACAGCAAATGGTAATAAAGATGTGCAGGCTTACTGAGGTGCTTAAAAGAAGCCAAAATTGAATGTTACAGTGAATGGAGAACTGGAGAGGACAGCTGAACAAACTAGCCAAATCAGAGTTCAAAGGAAAGTTCAAATCAGCAAGTAAGAAATGTGGCCTGAGCAACAGTATTTGGCATGCATCTGAAAGGGAGTCAGGAAAGGCAAATTGGGCAGAAATCCCAGGGTGATGTAACACAAGCCTGGGGGAGAAACCTGGCAAGAAGTATGCAGAAGAGAGGGTTATCCTTGCATGTCCTGAAGATGAAAAGGAAGGGCCTGAGTTTGATGGGCAAGGAAAAGGGGAAAATCCAAAAAGACCAAAGAATAGAAAAGATTGTGTTTTCTTTACAGGCAGGCAAGAGTGTATCAGAGAAGAGTTTACGTTCAGTTTTGTTAAGCTGAAGTCCCAGCAACACAACCGGAGGCAGTATCTCGGAGACAGGGAGAGATAAGGGATGTGCTAAAATGCCAGCAACAGAAAAATTAGCTAGTAGTTGACATATTAATCTCATGGCTGTTTAAAACAGAAGATTGCAAACACAGTTATCTTGAATGATAAGCGAAGATGAGAGGTTTAGAAGGAGAGCATGAGTGAGCGTTAAAACGTCTAGAAATCTGATTTTTGTCAGTGGCCATGTGATACCTCCTAATCCATTACAGTGTACAATCAAGGCGCTAATCTGCTAGATGATTTAATCTAACTAACTGGCTGGTTGGGACTAGTGACAGGGTCTGTTCTGCCATCTGAAAGGGAAGCAGTTTGACCAGAATGGGACATTTATAAGGAGCTGTGGGACAGAAACAACTTAACCATCATGGAAAACATAAAGCCTTAGACCTGATGTAACTGCTTTTTCATTAGAGGTTGGGACTAACATATGTACGCACACATGCACAGACATATGAAATCAGCATCAGCCTGAAAGCTCATCATATTTGTCATCCTCAGTCCTTCATGGCTGCCCTGTAGTATCACAGTGTTCTTTCCTAAAAAACTTGTCTGGATACTGGCATGATTGCCTCAAAAATTCAAAAGGCATTGCCATTTTCAACATTTAGTTCAAGAGGGAAACTAAGGAAAAGATATCCATAAATAAGGAGAAGTCTGATATTGTAAGTTTGTTGATACATATATGTTAGAGTTTCAGGAATATTGTAACTGCATACAAATATTCATATATTTAAAACTGTGTTAAGTAAAGTCAGTTTTACTTATGGGTTGTTGTGTAAATTAAAATCTAGGGAGCAGTCAAGTGCTATTGCATTTCTCATGTTTTCACATAACAGCAAACAAAGCAGTATATTTTTTATTCTTTTTTGTACACGCATTTTATTAAACATAGCGTGGAAATGTCTGGCATTTTTCACTTCCTGGAGTTCTGAACATTTGCATTCTCTTTGTTTTCATTTCCTATTTACCACTGGTTTCCTGACATTGCAGTCCAAAGCCTAACACGGCATTGCCAATGAAAAATGAAAGAAATGAGCCAGAAATTGCATGTATGTTTCTATTCTGTAGAAAAATGTTTCCCTGTCGTTCTGTCTGGCCCTATTTTGCCTGGTGATTATTTTATGCTAGGGCTAAAACATGTTAAAGAAAATTTTCTAATGATTTCTGAGGCTCTGAAATCATCAGCTATAACATCTATAACTAACTGATTCTATGATTCTATGATTCTAACTAAACTGATATATTTGCATGTTCTTGTCCATTATTTTATCGGAATTTAATCATATATTTTGAAATAAATCTGTGACTGTAGTCTAAGAATTATGAAACCATTACTATATACTGCTGAAGAATATTGTTTATACTTCTAATAGTGTTTCTTTTCTTTGCAAGTTAGACAAATGGTTATTTCAAAGATCAGTTTGTGCTGCCCATTTTGTTAGCATATTTTCTAAATTACTGACAGATAAAAATAGCTTATATTTCACTTAACAGAAACTTCAGAAAAAGGTAAATCAAATCTTCAGTGACAAATTTCAGATTTTTTACTATAAATACAAAAATGTATTTTGGCTTAGTGTATTGCTTTCTCTTCTTCTGGAATTCAAAGTTAGATAAATCAGGAGAGAGTGACTTCATTAGTTTTCTTGGGTTTAACTGCCAGTAGCTTCTCCTTTTTTTGTTGCTAGTCTTAAATATATAGCATTGTGTATTTTAAAGATCCATTGCTTCTGTAATAAGAGATATTGAAAATAATGGAATTAGCAGGTTTTGCTAGAGAATGTAGAATGACACCAGAGAGTGGATGTTCTTAGATTCTCTTCTGGGTCAGATCATGACAAAATTTTACTCTCTCTCTTTTTTTTCTTTTTTTTTTTTCCTTTTTCCCCTTAACTGATTCTTTTGCTGCAGCTAAAATGACATTTCATAAATGTATCTTTAGTACTTAGCTATGAAAGGATAGTTCTGGTGCTTCTTGAAATGAAAGTAGCTTACAGTGACATATTTGCTGAAAACACCACATCTTCTCTGTTCAGATCCTTCCAAAGCTCAGGATATGCAAAGCTAGCAAGCATTACAATTCAAAATGGAGGAAATAAACACGAGAAGATGAGAAAGAGTTTTTGTTTAGCCAAATATGCCAAACACCATCCAAGAGAACCAACTAATAATTTAATCTGTGCCAAGCATTGCATGCTGATAGAAATCAAAGTATGCTTAAGAAAGCAAATATTACTCCACTAGGTTTACTGTTATGGACCAAAGACATTATTTATCAGAGGAAATGAACAGTGATTATTAGCTGCCAAATGCTGAGGGGGAACAATAACATCACATACCAAGAACTGCTAGAAAAAAGAACAGATTGCTACATTCTGCTCACTTTGAGGAATACCTCGCAGATTTTTCCACTGAAGTGAATGGAAGTATTTCTGGAGAAAAAAATACTGACTTCTGTCGGAGTGAATAAGTCCATCAGGACTTGGTTTCAGTGAATGAAGTACCGATGCCTGACAGCAGAGAAAGACATGTCCAAGCCAGGTATACTCAATCCATATTCCTTTTTCAATAAGAAAATCTGATAGACCATTCTACCTTATAAAAGGACAGAAAAAAGTCAGTGGTATCTTAGCACTCTCCCTCCCCAATCTCTGATATAAGCCAGAGACAGGTGCAGTAGTAAACAGAAGTCATATTTTAATAATAATTCCTCTGACTTTTTCTAATACCCAGGAAGTCACAGGCAGCATCTGAAAAAAAATGTTTGCCTCTGCTAAGGTAACTTTTGAAAAAAAAAAAATCTGAAATGCATATGCAGAATTTGTTAACCAAATACTGTAAAACAAAGGAGCCAAATAAATAGTCACTTGGCAAGGATTAGAAGATCATTAGTAAAATAACTCTTCATTTGGCTATTTATAGTTTTTAATACAAAAATGATCAGCTAATGCTTTGGATACTGTTGAATAAGCTTGACAAAGATTGGTTAAAATTTCTTTTGTTCCAGTCTGTTATAGTAGCACAAGAGATTCAGGAACTAAGTCTTAAACAAACTAATGGATTTGTAATAGCATATGGATTTTATCATATTCAAAAAGATTTTACAATTGGCTTGATAAAATGATAGCTATTCAATCCATTTTAATTATGCTATCATTTATATATTTTGATTTTTCTTTAAGGGTAAGCAAGTCTAGCAAACATGCAAAGTTTCAAAAATAGACTAAATAGATAAAGCAATTTTATCGGGTGCAAGTAGTAAAAAGGCACAAAATTCGTATATATGCATATCATGGAAAATAGAAAAAATTACAACTGTCTCTATATAGGGGTTGCTGTCCTGCTCTTGGACAGATATGTTAAATCATTATTAAAGATGAGGAAGTATTCTGGGCTTGACATCAACTTTAAATATCCCAAAGGACATCTCCTTCTAACCCTATATTATGCTTTTAACGTATCTCTTAATTTATGGTCTTTTAGCATGTCTTCTGTTAAATCAGTCACTAGACTCAAAGAGAACAGACCTTTTTAGATCTCAAAGAGAGAAAAAGATATAAAAAAAACCCTTTTCTACAGAGAAAAAGCAATAATTGCATGCAAAGATGATTTAAAAGCAGCTTACTAATAGGTGCTGGGTAATCTTACGTAGACAGCATGGTGATTTGAAGAACAGATTGTTCATATTTAATATTCTTTTTAAGCGTCCAAAGAAACGTTTACAAATGGGTTTACGAATGTTTACAGCATAGGGTTAAGGGAGGAAGGCAGTTTGAGATTTTGCAGCACGAGGGCTTGCAGCAGCTTTTCGAGTCCGCCCCTCACAGCTCTGATCTGGGTGTCTAAATCCTGCGTCCCGTGGATGGGCAGAGACAGACCCTCCACCGTTCACGCACAAGAGCCGGCAAGCTGGGCGAGCTGGCTTGAGGAAGCCGTGACTGACGCGTGTTTCCGTCTCCCCGCTCTCCCGCACGCCCTGCCTCCGTGAGGCCGCGGCATGTGCTCCCGGCAGCTTGTGCCCTTACGTGTCTGAGCTCCTTCTCTCCGAATGGCGAGGAGGGATCACCTTCCGCTCCAGAGGCAGCCAGAAGAGCAGATGGCGTTTCCTCCCCTGCCGGCGTATCGCCCTGGGAGGAGAAAACTCTTCCCAGAAGCGGCAGAAGCAGGTTCAGAGCCGACAGGCACCCGAGCGGTTCAGACAGGAGCTCGCCCCTACCGCCGCATGCCAGGCGTTTTGTGCTGCCACAAGATGAAGCAGGTGGAAAGGAGAGTGAAAAGGAGCCTCTTTGCCTCCCCTCGCCTCCCCTCACCCGCTTTACCCGAAGTAGGAAAGATTTGTTGTGCCCGAGAGGGTTGAGGTGTGTGGACGTGACTCTGGGGTGGGGGGGACAACGCGTGTGAGTCCTGCCCCGTCCCAAGGGGACATCCGTAAGTGGTTCCTGGGACGCTCACAGGCAGCGCTGGCGGCGGGCGCCGAACCTTCGCTCCCCCTTTCTCGGGTGAGCGCCGTCGGCGCCGAGGGGGAGAGTCGTGCCTCTTCCTCTCTCTGCTTGATGGTTGTGGTGTGCAGCAGGGAGGGCAGCGGCAGCGCGGGGCACTCCGCCGTAGACTGCAGCTTGGTGTCCCAACACGCGTCTGGGAGGCGACGTCTCTGCGTTCTCTTTGGGGAAAAGAGAAAGCCTTCCATGTTCCTAAGTTTCAGTCACTTTGTGGTTAAAGACAGGGTAGAACAAGATAAACATCAGACTCTTGATACGCTCATTAGTAGAGCTTTGATGCCTAGGAATCATGGACGTCTAAATATCAGGGACCTACGGATGAGCAGGAGTTCAGGAAGTGGCAGTTCTGGGGTTAGATCGTGGTGCAAACGCGTGGGAAGGGAAGAGGAGTGACAGATAGCAGGGCCACATCACTGTTTAATTAGACTTTGTCCACTTTTGGTACCTTTATTTACATACGTATGTGTACATATATAAATATATGTATGTGTGTGTATGTATGCGTGTGTGTGTGTGTGTTTGTGTCCGGTTTTGTCTTCCCTTGTACGAGTCCAGAGATGGCTAACAAGGAGTGACTGTGAGGCAGGTAACAGAGCAGAGCTGCTGCTACCTACGTTTTTTACGTACTGTTCATGAATTAAGAATCTTTGAATTTCTAATTGTTTCTGGTACTTTGGAATAAACTGCAGAAATGTAAGAAACAAAAAGAGCATAACTTGAATTTTAGACATCAAGATGAAGTTGCAATACTAGAGTTTTAACATGTAATACTTGGATCTGATCTGATAAGCAAAGATTCCCAAGAAATATTGGTTTGCTTAATCGGTTCAGCTGTGTTTCATGCTGTTCACATTATTTTTTAAAGGAACTCTTGCTTTTCTGTTGCTGAAGTGGTTTTAGGAAAGCCTGAAACACAAAACTCTTCTCTCATTGGTCTCAACTCATTTTCTTTACTCGACAATAGCACGTTTTCACTTATACAGCATAGTTTTAGCAATAGGTCATGTCATGCTCAGATTGCTGGAACAGGCGAGCCGTTTTGAAGATAAATCTTATCTTTATTGTGCAGTTGTGCTATAGTATATTTGCCACCCCAGATAGAATTATTTTTTTTTGTAGAGCAAAAGATGGTTTACTATGACTTGCAAGAAAAAAGGAGGCAAAGGGGAGTGAAATTTTGTCACTGAATATCAGCTTAAAATTTTGCAAGCTTTTTTAACATCTCATTAGCTTGCACAGATTTGTATCATATTTAGCTTCTTCATAGTGTGATATTTTAAATAGTAAGTAATTTTTTATCAGTCTTATGAGTGATTAAATACAAGAATTGTTAAAAGTTTCCTGTAGCCTCATACCTCCAGGAATAACTGAGTATTGTCTGAGTAGGCAAAATTTGAAGCACAGGAAGTTCTGCCTGAACGTGAGGGGGAATTTCTTCCCTGTGAGAGTGACGGAGCACTGGCACAGGTTGCCCAGAGAGGTTGTGGAGTCTCCTTCTCTGGAGATCTTCAAGGCCTGCCTGGATGCAACCCTGTCTAACATGCTCTAGGAGACCCTGCTGAGCGGGGAGGTTGGACTAGATGATCTGCAGAGGTCCCTTCCAACCTTACTGATTCTGTGATTATATGATTCTATGAGTGTTGACTGTGCCAAGAGCATTATGGTTATCATAAGCCTGAGAAGAAGAAAGTTCAGTGTTATTCCCTAAATATTTAGGAATAAATTAAAGCATGAGCCAAGATTTTGGGCTTATTTCTGGTAGTGATAATTCTTCTTGGCTTTTGTGATTTTACTGGGAAGTTCAGAGGGTCTTCTAGTTAAGGGTCTGGAAGTCTTGACTTCTGAATTATTCATATCTGATGCAGTATATCATTATTGTATGCTGTTTTTGTGACCATCAGATGTCAGACTGCTAAATGGATATAGTCTTTCTGTCTTCTGTGAGTATTATTAATCCTTGTACTGAGATTTTTCAGATTAGAGCAAATTACTGAAATATATTTGGTAGCTGTAGAATTATAAAACATTCCAAAAGAAAATGAACAAAAGGTTGCCACTCAGAGAAAAACTGCCATTTCAGATATTTTATTTCAAAGGGTTCATCCTGGTATTTAAAAGAATATACTTGTATCATTTGTAGATATGTTAATTCTTCTGTTTGTGTGTATTCTTTTAAATATTTTGATGCATAATTAAGACCGTCATGAACTCAACCCTCTGACATATGTGAACAGAGCTACTAGAGCTCATGTGCAGAGAGAGGCCTATTCATCGAATGTGAAAGTGTTGGCTATGTCAGGGTAGGACCTTTACTAGCACCACTTGCTTTCTCTTTCTGTCAGTTCATCTTAGTAATTTTCATTTATTACAATTATGTGAATTTTTGCTGGACATACTTGTGATACTTAATTTGACCTTAACCTTCTGAAGATTTGAAATAGAGAACAGCAATAGATATTACTGCAACAAGTAAGGACAAAATACCATCCTGCCTGCCACTGTCCGAATGATAATCAGAAGCTATATACTTTTAAAAACATATTGATAACAAAATAAGTGATAATAAATGTATCTGTTTCTTTCCAGTGGAACTGAATAGAACACTCTGTTAGAGGGAAAGGCTTTAGGAAAGGAATATAAATCAGTCAGGATGTTCTTACTACACTGGTCTCCTGTTTTGTCCAGATTCTTCATTATCGTGTTTCAGCTTCTCATTACACTCAATTCTGCTGGGGTAATCAGGTTGGCTATTTTTGCCTTGTATCTTTAAAAAGGCAATTGTTTCCTCCCAATAGCATGTACTGTGCAAGCCAAGTGCTATCCATCCGGCTGCATCATACCTGTGCCAAACTGTAATAGACTCCCACTGCTTCTAAAATGACAGATGGGACTTACTTTGATTTATTGCTGTGTTGCGGGTAATTTACCTATAAAGTGTTCTGCTGTCTTGCATTATGAATTAGGTTTCTAACACTTTTCCTTATGAAAATGCAGAGCAAGCTCATTACAATTTCAGCCATGTTCATGATGGCTATATAAAATTAGCTCTGAAGATATAAAGTTATACCAGAGTCAAATTTTAAGAACAATTAGCTTTCTTTTTGCAGTAATTATCATAGGATAGGTTACATATTAAAAAACAAAAAAAAAAAAAAACAAAAAAAAAAGAGAGAGAGAGAGAAAGAAAAAGAAAAAAACAAAGCAAACATCAAGGAACTAACTTTTGTTTTTCAAAGTCTGTATTAGAATATAGCACAAATTACCTTTTAACAGGAGAAGACTGTGTGATTCACACCAGATGGAGGTAACTGGTGGCAATTATACCAGTTACACTAGAATGATTCTGGTTGTGCCCTGTATGTGTAGAAGGAACTAACACTCAATATTATATAATATAGTATTACAAGTGAGAAAATAATCCTTGCTATGCTAGTTCTTTTGTTTCCGTTGTCTTGTAGGGGAAAAAGCAAAGAAAGAAGGATTGGTTACTTTTGTCTTCTACTTTTAAATCATAACGCTCCATACTTCACCCTTTTTCTGAGGTCTGAGTAATTAAAGCTCCAACACATCTGCCTTGAAACATTGTCATTTGTATAACCAAGACATGCAATATAGATTTATAAAGATTATGGAGTGCACAGGATAATAGTAGGAGTGAAACCTGTTCTCTACTAAAGAATGCTTTACAGAGTCCTCTAGATTCTAGTGTATGCTAAATATTAGATTTGTATAAGTGGTTAATAACCTTGAAAAATCATTGTAACATTAATTTAAGAAGCCTCTATTATTACAGGGAGTCAGTACTAAATATTAAAATATTTTTTCTCTATGTGTTTTCATAATATTCCATAGAGTTACCTTTTCCAGCAGATTGCTGTAACTGAAAATCAACCAATCCTTTAGAAAACATTTTTGTATACACTAAATATTTATTAAAAGCATGATGAGAGCAGATCTTTTCATAAAAGCACACAATACTATGAATTAGCATTGCACCATTCTGGGACAGGAAAGTGTCATTTTCACATAACCTTTTATATAATTTTCTTTTTGAAAAAGTATTTCTTCATCAGTTGTTTTTTTATTGTAAGCAGAGCTGGCCAGATATATTTCCTCCCTGCAAAATTTGATGAAAACATAAAAATCATGTCATATTGTTTCATAGAAAATTGTAAATGAAAAATGAAAGCAATTCTTTGTATGCTGTTATTACACATTTGATAGGAACTGGCAGACAGAGTTTAATAGAATTAATTCCTCTAATTAAAATAGCTCCCTAACTTTTCTCCTTCCTCAACATTTTTTATTCTTTTCCAAGCATAAGTGTTTCTTTTGCCTTGGACGAGACTTAAGGGAGCAGATACTAGGAGAGGATGATCACCTGGCAGAATAATCTAGCTCTCTTTTTGATGCTTCATTCTAGTCCAGCACCAAGATTTTGTCAGCACTTGTTTGGGTAGCATCAAGGTAGCCCCAGCAGATGAACACAGACCTCAGCAAGGAGTACCACCAGCACCAGAGGCCGTCCAGAAGGCTAATGCAAAGGAAAATTGAGACAGAGGGTGCAAAGAGATGATCAGTGTAATAGGCATCTGTGTCTCGTAGTAGGAAGTGTCTGTGACATTTTCCAGTGGTATGGCTGTGAGGGAAAAGGGTGCTAAAAAGCAGGAGGAGCCAAAGACTGTATGAAATGGGAAGAGTGAGGAGATGGGAGAATGAACAGGGGAAAGAATTGAGAGTTGCAGCAGGGGAGAGGCAGTCAGGTTATTTTGAGGGAGAATTGTGATAGAAGTAGGAGCTTGTAATGGAGGACTTACTGATGGGCAATGAATTCCTTTCCTGAGGAAAGCCTCCAACTAGACTGTACTTCCTTATCTGGAAGAAGAGCAGAAATGATTTGGATTTGGGGAGGTTTTTTGTGTGGAAGGGGGTAGAGATGAGCCTTTTATTTCCATCTATGTTTCCCTCACTTACTTTGAGCATCGTCAGCTTCTAAACGTGAGCAGTGCAAATAAAATAACAGAAGAGACTTGCAGAGAGAATACTCAGCAAAATGACTAGAATTACCTAGACACCAACTAGCTCAGTCAGCAGGCAGTGAGATTTTGAGTTGCATGTGCAGAGATATGAGAGATAGCAGCTGATAGTCCCTGCTCTGTCAGATGGATTTGTACCAGCAACAAGAGTATTTACTGTTCAGGCAGTTTTGCTAGACATCTGAAAAACCTTCTGAAAGAAACTGAGAGAAGAACTATAAAAGGGGGAAAAGAGATTAAAAAATCTAAAGGACTATATGGGGTCATTAATTTTACAGAAACGTGAAAATCAGTGAGTAACTCTGAAACTCAAGAGTACAATAAAACCACTAATATGTGGAACTCAATAAATGATGATATAATATAATTCTTTATTACTGGAAGATCAGATTATCATGTTTTAAATTTCTCTTTCCAACTTAAGAAACTGGTTCTTCCTCCATAGAGCTCATAGTTTGGGGAAGTTAGCAAAGCGTAAGCTTGCAAAGTAGTGCCAGGCTGGAAATGATCTGGGACAGTAAGAAAACATTATCTCGCTTTCTGGTTGAAACCTTAAGAGATAAACCTCAGCTCTCCCTTATTTTTTAGTTCAACTAGCTTTTGTTTTCTTTCACAGTTTCTCAGCCTACCATTCCCTGTCTCCGGTCCCTGTGCCCTTATCCAAGCTAGTCTCTGCATCTAGCAGAGAACACTTGTCCTTTGAGAACACTGTTTTTCCTCAAAACCCTCCGTAGAAACCATCTGTTTTGTGGAGTTTGGAGAAGATGGGGCCTTCATCCAAACCTTCCACCCAGTCTTCTCCTGACAGGCCTATTATGCCACTTATGCCAATGAAGTGAGAGCTTCCTAGGGGAGCAACAGTAAAATTAAATGGAATAATGTGACAAAGCAGGAAAAAAGCAGAGAAAAAGAAGTGAGTAAAGGAAGCATTGTATTGTGGACTATTTCATTAATATCAGATATATGCCCCATTGCATGAAACATTTAAATCTGCAATACAATTATGAGTAGGATGTGGACTAATCCTGTGGCAGATTGCGAAAATGGCCTATCTTTCTATCCTCAGTGTCTGAAGATAATTTTCCTCAGTGAAATGGCCTGGGTTTCCATTTAACCCTATTAATAAAGGCATGAAAGTGCTTAAAATGAAATTTTTAACTTACATTATGTACAACTTTCACATGGTGACATAGAGCACTTCTGTGCCAGCCTTCTGTTTGAAAAAATGTCAATATCAAACATGAAAAATAAAAGAAAACACAAGCTTGCACTTGACTTTACCACTGTTCTTGCTATTAAAATCCTTAGATTATCACAGATGTTCATTAATTACTCAACATCAATTACTTAACACTCAAGTTTTAGCCAAAGCAATATTCTGTTCCATGGAACAGGCATCGGATAGCCCAAGTATTGTATTTGATTATTACCGCTCAATATGGTATTTCACTGTCTGTGCAGGTTTAAAACATATTGATTTTTTACAAAGATTGTGTAAAATAAGCTCTGGAGAAGTTATATAAACAGTGTGATAACTTCAGGGTTGATCGTTGTTGCATTTGGACTCTAGGTCTATTTTGTATATGCCATTTATTCATATCAGTTATCATTCTTCATTTTGCCTGGGTATGGAACAATCATATCGCCCTACTTATACATGTGTGTAGAAGCTCTCCTGTAACCCTGGAGCATGTGCGACATGGATATTGGGTCTTTGAGGACCTTACTAAAGGTCAAGTCTTTGTAAAGCACATATAAACAGCAGTGTTTGAATCAAAGGTTCTAAAATGGCTAATTTTGGATTGAATTTTACAATGATGGCAAAAGAAAAGAAAAAAATCCTGGCAAGTACTCTGTGGCATTGCCAAGCTCCAAGACGTTCCCTGAAAATATCAGGGTGGTAGAACCTGCATTTTTTTTTAATTTTAAGTGTTCTTTTAATGTTGATAAAGCACTTCATTTCTCTGCTGCACTGCTCTGTTCTCACAAGCAGTAGGACCATTCGGACTGAAATCTTCCTCTACATGAGACAATGACCTGATATGGCATATTTCACATAAAACAATTAAATTTTAATAAAGTTATAACCATCTGTAAGAAAAAGCTTATTATGAGAAGTTTTGAACATCCTTAATGGGCACATCTGTCAGCTTAGTATCTTTGACTGTACAGTTAGAGTACCGCTTTTTCCTTGCCTCATCTTGTTGGCTTTGCTACATGCCATTGCTCTCCTAGTGCTACTGTGTGGTGGTACTGTGCTGATTTGTCCATGAATATGACAATAATTATGTTGTGATTTCTGTATTAGAAATTATTGTGGGGTTTATATTGTGTCATATCATGACTAACACCTGGCTGATATCTGGAGGCAGTAGTATGAGTTCTCAGTGGCTACGTGGCATGTATACTCCACTTCTGCGCCACTTGAGAGAGGTTCTTTTTTGCTGTATTTGACATACACACGACTAATATTCACATTGTATTTTGTAAGAGTTTATAACATGACAAGATAAAAGAAGCCAGTTTTCTATGTTTATTCAAATGGAGAAAGAGGGAATCTTTAATATTCTTAAATAGTTGAGAAACAAAATACAGACAAAAGGTCCTTCATTGCCTCAACAACTTGTTACCTGCCTTTTTCACAGGCTGTGTGCTGCTTCCCTTACGGAGGATGCAATACTATTCTCTTGGGAATGTTTCCCTGGTTCTGTTTCACGTTGCATGAAGCTTTGCAATTTAGACCACAGTTTCTCTTAAAAAGGAGTCTGGTGGTCTTTCATTTGTCTATTGCATGATTAACAAATAAGCCTTCAAAATAAAAAAAAAAAAGGTCTTTTAAGCAAAAAGAGAAGGGAAAGAGCTAGGTTGGCATGCCAGTAGACTTGTCAGCCCAGAGCTAACTGCGCTGCCTTGGCAGCATGCAAGGACCACTCTCAGTGGGGCTCCACAGCCTCCAAGTTGGCTTCTTTCAGGGCCTTTCAATGAGATGTCACTGTCATTGCTGATAATGATGTTTACATTATTCAACTCAAAACAAAACTGGACAAAGATTATCAATTTCACATGTGAAACAAGTAGCCATCAGAAGCTAGTGTACTTAAAGCCACTGATAGTACAATGCAAATTGTTTTTCTTGCTGTGGAAGAAAATGGCTTTTTTGTTCTAGTCTAAAACCAACTAAAATTTCTGATGCTGTAGAGTTCTCCTAAAAATACATAAGATACTAAACAGTTATCTAAATCTGATTTCTATTAAATCTAAAAAAAAAAATAATCTCTAGAATTTTTTTTATTTTTGTTTTTAGGGTTTTTTTTTTAAGAACCTTTTGCTTGCCTTTCACAACGTTTGTGTTTTTCATAGCCTCTTCTAGATGTTTTCCTCACCTCTTCAGAAGTCTCTATATTTTTACTTCATTTTATGCAGGAGGGGAAAAAAGAAAAGAAAGATATTTGATAGAAGATCCATTAGTTCTCTTTAGCAGCCACAGCTTTGTGAATTTACCTTTGGCTGAACCCAGCTATATTGAATAAAATACTTTCTCTGAATGTTTCTGCTAAAATGATCGGCACAGAAAAAAAGTTACAATTTGTTTGGGAGTTAAATCTCAATAGAGATGTGGGAAGTAATCCAATATTATTAGGAGATTTTTCTCTGTCTTCTTGGAAACTAGAAAATAACACCTGCTCTTGCTGATGCATTGAAATATTTCTTCAGAACCAGATATTTTACAAATACTGTAACTTTGAGGCTTTTCTGTCTCCAATAGGTCCTCCATTGCTCTTAATTCACTTTATTCTAATTACAGAATTATCTTTAATTCTTATAAAAACTTTTCCTGTATCAGTGAATAAATTCCATCATTTTGGAATACAAAGAGAAACATCCTGTATCTTACAGGGTTTTCTCTGAAACTGCCAGATCTATGATCACTCCTTTTCAAGAGAGTACAAAAGGCTGCTTGGAATATTGCTTTATTACCATGGCACTGGGGCTGTCATTTATTGGGGAAGCCTCTAGATGCCATAAATCCGATTCCCTGCGGGTGCCTCTGAAGTGTTTATGCTCCAAGACTAGATAAAGACAGGGTAAGGAGAAAAATAAGATGAGAAGATTACAGATATTTTGTAAGAACGAATGAAACAACCCCTGGGAACATGACAGAGACGATCAGTTTTTCAGCCTATTGGAGGCTGTTGCAATTGTTAATATAGAAAGCTCAGAATCATGAATACCAGTTAATTTGGTGTGTTAACCTCAGTGATTTTTGTGAAAGCTGAAGACTTTTAAGAGAGTCTGATAAACAATTGAAGATGATGAAAAAGCATAATAACCTCCAAGTCATCTTTACAGTCCAGACTATATCTATTAAACAATAAATCATAAATTTATAACAGTTGTTATTAATGAAGGTGCCTGCTCAGAACAGAGTTTTTCTTATCTCCTTTAGTTCTGCAGATTCTAAAAAATACCTTAGTAGGAGCCGTCTAACAGTGACTCAGGTGTTTACATTTTAAGTGCCTGCAATAAGGTGGACTAATTCCATCCAGTGACTGTTCTCTTCTGAGATGGCACCTGTGCGGGATGAGTCTTTGTCAGTATTTTCCACCACCTTGATTCTGTGTAAGTGGTTATAATTTCCTGAAAAAGTGAGCTGACATCTCATCATCTATGCTCGGATTTCTATCCCTGTGAAGAGGAAGAAACTTTCTTCCTCTCCCTCTCTCTCTAGCTTGAACCACATTTATTATACAAAGTAGAAAAACCTTTGAGAGATGTCCAGCCTAGGACAGCAATTTCCTGATCAATATGACCCTGCATGGAAATGAGGGAAGTCCAAGTTCAGCTCTCTGATCAGAAGTCACGGAAAGCAATACACCTATAGCTGAGCAGCTGGGTTGTCTTCATTTACCAAAGGATCCCTTCTCTCTCCCTTTGCCTTTGGTGCAATAAATGCATTGCCGCACAAGCTTTGAAATGGATCCAGGTAAAAAGCAAGTTCTTTTTGATGAACTGGCGTTTTCCACTAAGTAATACAAAAAAGCTGGCAAGCTGCAATTAGGCCTTATCAGAGCCAGCGTTTCCAGGATCAGCAGCTGCACTGTGCCAGTGTTTCTGTCTTACTCATGCTGGTACTACTAGTGGCGCAGATGTTGGCGCAACATCAAGCAGCTGTAACAATTACGGTGCAAGTAAGGCACTATTTTTTTCTTTTCATTACAACTATTTAACAATAGAACTAAAGTAACCTAATTTCAACCTAATTATTTCCTTTCTATATTCCTTTTTTAAATTACTACTTTAAATCGCTTCATGAAATAACTGGATTTCTGTGCAAGATGCTAATCAATTAAGCGTGCAGATTTAGCTAAGGCATTGTAGCAGGTGCCAAATTTAGTATCATGCAATATCTCTGTGTTACAGGATCAATAGGGTAAGGTGAAAGACGTGCCACAGTAAATTGCGGTTCCTGATAGGCAGACATAATAGGCATTTCTGAAAAACAGGTTCAAAAAAAGGTGATAATTGACTCTTGTCGCCTTGTGTTCAGAGGCTGAGCTAATGGTAGGTGTACTCTGCGTTCAGCTCCTGTGGACAGATCCACACATCTCATGTACTTCATCAGCTGGCACAAATTTGACTTGTGCCAGTAAGTGAACTGAAAGTTGCCTGAGCAGACACGAGCTGCCCCCCACGGTTCCTCCTAGAGCGCACGTGGCCGCCGGATGGTTCATTCTGTCTCATCCCCCCTCACTCCAGGCCCTTTTTAAAATCTATATTCATCTTTTACAGGCGTGGGCAAATTGAAAGGAAAAAAAATCAGAAACAAAAAAATCCAAAGATGAGGAAAATTGTACAAAATAACTAGACAGGAATTATATTTCACTTCAAAATTGACAACTTTAGAAGAGGCCATTACAGCATATCTAATATTTTAAAATAAGCTGTCATCTCTACAGTATTTTTCTTATTAGAAAAGAAAATCATCCTTCCTTAGACTTTATACAATTTCACCTATCATAGCATAGAGAAGAAGTGCTTGTCTTTTCACTCTCTGGGGTTTTGATGCTTGTTTCATTAAATCAGAGAGAGTTCGGTCACTGCCTCTGTGAAGAGAGGAAATGAGATTGGTTTTCATTGGTTTTTCCCCTCCTGTTTTTAAAACAGTAAAAAGCAAATTTGCACAAGACAACAGACTAAGAAAACAAATCCTATTCAGAAGATTGACTGTAACTTAATCAATTTCTCAATTATGCTAATTGGAAAGAACGATAATAAGCGGTTGTGTGTTTTGTGGCAATCAAAAGGAAATGTTTAATTACTGTGTGTAAGTAAAATGACAGATTAAAGCATTCTTGCAAGCAACAGTACTCTTTGGGGGCTAATTAGTGAAAATAGAGAATAAACAGATGCTAGCTTTTAGGCTAAATATTCGTGTCAGTTCCAGTCAGTGATAAAGAAATACAAAGTGAACCTATCACATCATCCAACAAGAAACTGTATATTTTGATTTATCATTGATTATGAACTATCTTCTGTGAATATATGTTTGCTAAGATGAGTACAGTAATGAAAGCAGGCTGTAAAAGTATCTCTGGAGTCGTAGTGGATACTACCATTTAGGGTATTGATTACGAGCATGTTTTCCACCTTCTTCTAACTACACACGAATACAGTGCGATAGACGCGGTGTGTAACTGTTGGGTTCTGTACCTGTGCACCAAGACGTGCACACAGTTTGTGAATCGTTCGCATGACTGACAACAGCTGCAGAGAGGAGATGATAACTTGGGAGGCTTTAGATCACCCAGTAGGTAGGTTCATTAAATAGCACTGTTTGCAGTTTGAGATGGAAACGATGCGATGTGTGTAACAGTATCTCACAACATCTGCATGCCCGGGCCAAACTTCAGCAATCAAACAATAGATGGGCCAAAAACAGGGTTTCTCCGTCTTTTGTGAGTAAAAATACCGTTTTTACCTCGTTTACAGTACTGTGTATCAGGAATAATGCTTGCTGTTGGTGAGACATTTAAGGAGTTAAAGGAGAAAAAAATTTCTTGGAATAAAAGTGACATCTATGCAGTTCTTCTCATTCCTTTCCCATGAATCCATAACTTAATGTCTTTTGTTATTTTAACATAGAACCAACCTATGAATTTAGACTAGAAGTTCTTGCAAATGAGAAAAAAATGCAGCCTGCTGTCTATGATTATCTCATGTAATTCAGATTCTTCCTGGGAGAATCAAGCCTCAGGGATTTTTTCAGACATTATTTTTATTTATACAAATTAGATTATTTATTCAGCAAACAGTCATGTGATATTTAGACACACACCAGGCAGATCAGCTAGTGGGTTGGAATTATTGAATACAAGAGTTAAGAATTCATTTTAAAAGTTTGTAAACAATCTATTATCTAATTTATTAAATGAATAAGTGAAAAAAGGCAAATGAATATGTTATGTCCTATGGTGGAGATTAACCTTTAGTCATTTGCAACTTGAATTTGAAGTTTTAAAATGTGTTCATCAATGTAATTTGATCAATGTCAAGATTTAATTGAATACCAAATTTAAGCATAATAGAGATTGACAAATATTTCAGTGAACTGTAAATCAGAATGCTGTTTTGATACCTGTTTCATTCTTAGCTAAGAATTGAAGTTTCCTACATATTTCATAGTTTCTGTATTTCAGTGGTAATTTGCTTTCCAAGTCCACTTGTATATTTGAATAATATTGTGAAAGGGCCTATAAAACCTCTTACAAAGCTAATAGGGCAAAGTCTCACACCAGCTCTGATTCTTTGCAAGTGTGTAATCACTGTTCAGTTCTGTCAGTGTCCATATAACTCTCGTTATCTCTAGAGCTACATATTAACCTTGTTTAGGAGGTTTTTCAAATTTTTTATTTCTGATTTTTTTCATTTTTAAACAAACTTTCCACAAAGTGTTTAATTTTTTTGATGGAAAATGGGTATTATTTACTTCAAGTGTAGAGACTAATTTTTTTTGTGGAAGATGAACTATCTTATAGAGTCTCTCACCTTTCTTTTCACTATAAAAAAAAATGGAGGTAGAAATTATGATTTGTGCCCAGCAAAGAGAAAGATGACAAGGACAGAGCTTCTTACTTCTTCCAGCTCAGATTTCGAGGCCCTGCAGCACCGTAGCACCTAGAAGAAGGATTTTTGACATTGATCTTGCTTATATTTTGTGGAATGGGCAGGAATTCCGACTGAATTCCCATGTAAAGCTAATTAAATTCCAGAGGGATTTAAAAAAGCTGGAAAATTGCTTCGTAACATTATGAATTGTGTTTTTGTAGAAAGAGTCTACCAAGATGAAACTATTTAAAAAATCTAAAACTGTTTGGGATATTTCTTTTTATTTGGCACTTACTTGAAAACCTGTTAGAATGAGCTGGTTTTTGAAATGTCATACAATCTGCCAGGTACGATAAGGTCAAGACAGTCAGCTGAGTCAAGGGTCAAGTCAACACTGAAAAGCCAGATAAAGGAGAAGAATGTTATTTATACTGCTTTATTAAAATCAAATCTTTTCTACTCCAAACTTCTGTATTCCAGTGGATTTATTCAGTAAAGTGTCAGTCTGCTAACTGCGTTTGCCTTACCTTAACTCAGAGATAACCTCATGTAGAGCAGTTGTCTGCTTTTCCATAAGGAATTTGAAACACAAATATAAAATCCGTACTTGGCATTTTATAACTAAATATTAGTCATTGCTTCCCTTTAGCATTCACTTTTTTCTTTTGGTAACCAAGTTTATTAAATTTATTCTTTAGGTTTAATGATCTAACTTAAAATTTAAAAATTTTAAATTCCCTCTAATATGAGGGAAAATGAAAGTAATCCATGAATAATATTTTTTTATTATATCACATGCTTTATATATGTGTATCACAGAAGAAAGCTTTGTATTTTAGAATCTAGAATCTTTAAATATATTTATATTTTAAAACTTGCACTTACAGTTAATGTTGTGCATTCTTTCCACGGTGGTAGGAGTCATTTCACCTAACATAGGTAATTGGTCAGTGTTAGTCATTTAGACCTCATCTAGAGTCCATGGAGAGAGAGATAAGCATGACAGAGGGGAGTTTACATCAGTGCAAGACATCAATTTTAGAATGATACGAATTGCCCCCTTTTATTTCTCTCCATTGACAACAGAGAGTCTGGATAACTAGGTTAAATTAGACACTTTGAGGAAGCTGAACTGAGATATTGCACTAATAACTTTCCAATCTTTGTCAGTTCACATTTTTCAAGACTGTTTAGCACATGAAGAGAATGGTCTTAATTTTGTAATTCTCTAAGTTTTTGTTTAAAGCCCAATTTGGTGGTTCGCAAATTTGCCACCTTTTGATTTGCTTGATTTGTTGACTGTAGTATTAGATAAAAATTTACAAAGAATAAAATCATTAAGAATAATTCCGTGTAGGTAGAGGTTTCTGGGATCTCTTCTGTATGCCATCTACTCTGTAGAGCATAACTGGTCATCTACACAAAGCCGATTTACATTTGGGAATGTAGACCTCATCCTGCTCTCACCAGCAAAGCTGTTTTAAGGGACTAGTTTTCTCTGCTTTCACCTGTGCAATTGCCAGTCCTTCCCCCAGCCAAATTGGGGTCTCATCGCAGTGTTTTCCAAATACCAAGCTGGAGCAAGTTTAGTAGAAAAATGCCTCAAGGAATAGTGCTGTGAATAGGCCTGTGTAAATCTTGAGGGGTGTGATGAGTTCAGTGACAATATAAAGCATAGGATGCTACAGGAAGATCAAGAAACTGTACTCAAGGAATTGAGCTTTGAAAGCAGGAGGAATAGGATGAAGTTCAGAAAATGCAAGGTCTCAGGAGCTAATGCAAGCTTTTGCTATAAAGTAGAAGATTATGGGGTGACATTTGTAGGTGGCAAGGGAAGATAGTAATCTGGGTGGTGAAGCTAATTATACCGTGACTGCAAGCTGCCGTTTCAATGCACTAGAGAATGTCATCATAGGCTGTTGGGGGAGAGATTTTCCAGTAGAAGGGGAAAAAAAAAAAAAAACACCATGGTGCTGAGCAGTCCTCTGAGACTTCCTCTGAAATGTTGTGTGCAATCCTAGCCATTCACATTGGAGACAAATGAACTCAAACTAGGACAGCTGAAAAAGAAAATGGCTAGCATGCTGTCTTCTGAGAAAAAAGCAGAAAGGTACTTGGATGAGACAGAGAAGGAAGATGATCCCCAACTGTAAACACACTGGGGAGAAACACTAAAAAAAAAGAGCTTTCAGTGTTGCTGGATAAATTTTTCCTAAGTGTTAGTTGATTTAAACTGTCTCCAAGTACCTTTTTACTGAAGCTTAGAATAAGGTTCAGAACTGTTAGTTCAGTGAGATTTCTAAAACAATAACAATGTAAAAGGATTGATGGAGAGAGAAATCTAACTATTCTTGAGATAGTTTGATCAGTTTATATAAAGAGTTCTAATGTGTGCGTTCGGCAATAGCAGGGGAATAAATTCAGTAACTCAAGGGACCTGTTTTCCTAATGTAGTTCAGAATCCATGCAGATTTGTGATAGTTCTTCATTTGATGTTCATTGTTCAGAAGGACTTCATCTTCATCATATTGCCTCCTCTCACCTTTCTGCTCCTGTTCAGCTAGTTGCCAATATCCTGTGCGTATTATAGTGCTACTTAGATTCTCCTTTTATGCATGGCAGACAGGCATTCTCAATAAATTATTTATTTATTTGTTATTACTTATTAAAGGTATCTTATATGTTTTGTTAAAAATATAAGTAATATTTTAAAGATATTTTACTAATATACACCAAGGATCAGGATTTGTCATAAAAGGAAAGAGAATTAACCTGAACATAAACATTTTTACAGACGTTTTTAGTTTCCTTAGGAGAAACTTTCCTAGGAGAGAGGGAGAGACCCAATTACCAAAGACAAAATCATTGCTAGAAGTCATGTACAACATGTAAAAGTTATATAATTCAAGCTAGATTTTCAAGTGAAGGTGCAGAAGTGGGATGCTAGGTCTTTTGAAAAACTAGTCAGTTATCAGAGCTGTTGCGTGTTGACATTTTGGAATAATCTGGCTTTGGCGCTTGGTCCTGCAGGGAATTAGAGCGGTTTGGGTGTGATCAGGAATTGGTAAGGTACAGGTACCAACAAGTGTGTGTATGGTAACATTGAGTATGTCATTAGTTCCATGGTTTACAACTGATACTATTCATCTGTTTTGAATCTTTATGTGGTTTACTGTGTCAGGGGCTGAGTGTTGAGATTATTAGCACTCTCTGAAAATTTTTCAGTTGAAAATTTGATAGTTATTGAATATTACGAGGAAAGGGTCTGGTAGGCTCAACTTACATACTACAGTATCTTGTGAGAGATCAGCATTCAGGTTTCACTGGGATATTGGCTGCTTTGAGATACTGTTTCCATTTTAAAATATGTCCCCAGTTTAACTGCACATTATTATGAAAAGATAAAGACCCCAGTCTTCTCCTTGCCCTCTTTTGAGGGGGGGATTTTTTTTTTTTTTTTTTTTTTGTATAACTTATTTCCTGACCATAAGCTCTGCTAAGAACCTCATGTGATTGATATTGGGTTACTCACCTTTTGCTAGAATAACGCAAGAGCAGAATTTTGCTAAATACAATGAGCGTATGAATATTTTATGGCTGAGATAGCAAGAAGCAGTTATTACTGGATAGTGCTTTTGGTTAAATCCTATGAAATATTATTTAATTTTGAAATCCACTTAGCTTTTTCCTATTTTGGCAGTTTTGTTTGTTAATTGTGCCAGATTTATGGACATTTTAATTGTATTGAGGAATATGAAACGCTGGGATAGAAATTTCTTAAATGATGGCAGCATAATATATACATTAAATTAATACACATATTCACATTAGAGCACACAATTCAGTATTCATCTTAAAAAAAAAAAAAAAAGGTAGCTGTGGTCAGAAAAACAGTATTTCTTCCACTCAGTGAGATACTGAAAAGACTAGGGAAGCTTATTTGTAACAGGTACAAAAAACAGCATTCAAAAATACTGGGAGGGTTTTTTTTTTAATATAAGACAACATATAATGAATTTGAGAGACAGCAAAATTAGAATGCTAAAAGAATATGCTCTTTGTACATGCAAAAAATACATAGAATTTAATGAGGCAAGATATTATCGAAGCACAGTGGGATACAAAAATAGGTATTTGTATGGGTAATAAAAGTATTTCAAATTGCATAAAGTAAGATATATAAGACTTCTGATCTCCATACTTCAGAGTACAAGCCAACTGAGCCAGGGAAAAGAAAGAAAGAAGATTGTCTTTTCATTTATAGCAGTCAGTTACATAATTATGCATTAAGAGTTTTTTTAAAGCAATCTGAAATCATTTGATTTCAATGAAACATACTGAAATTAACTTGACTACACTTATGGTTTTATGGAAATTTCTTAGTTCCACAGGAAATTAAACCCATACTTGGGTGTAGTAATATTAGACATAACAATGATTCTCATTTTAAAAGATTTATCCTACCTTTCTTTTGTCTTGCCATGTCTTCGTCCAGCATGGGCTCTGCTGGATGCCTGGTATTTCTCTCCTCAGTCCCCTGGAATCAAAGGCAGAGTTCATCCCTGCCTTTTGAGGCCTCTAACACCCCATTTCTAAAGCATGTGAAGCGGAGTCTACGTGGGAGATCTGCACATGCAGAATCCCTTACTTCTCACTCCCTGGAGAATCCAGTTCTCTGCAGTGTCAGGTAGGAGCAAGGCTGAAAAGGCAACTTCAGATCAAAGAATAAAATAGATTTAGCATAATCATTTATATTTTTATTGTTGTTTTTCCAATGACTGGAAGTTCCCATGTGGCATATAATAGCCTAAAAAACCCATAAACTTGCTTAATATTCTAGAACTAAAAAGCGATCATGACTGGATTTAGTTAGTGACAGATATCAGTTGTTGAAAAAAACGATCAAGTTAAAGCTTTTGAGGAAACACTTTATATTAGTACTCTGGTAGAACGGAAAGAAGGGAGAAGTAGCATGAATGATACAGAATATGAGTTAGAATCACATTGAAAAAGATTAGGCAAAGATTCTTTTCAGAATGGTAGCGCCAGTGTAGTGTACACTCACAACATTCAGATCTTGACATGGAAAGAGACCTTGGCAGTATTTTAGATAGGTAAATATTTCTGGGAAGAACTTCCTAGTTGTAGATTGGAAAACAAATGCTGCTCAAGAACATCAGAATGCAAGTAAATTGGGGTAGAAGGGTAGAGCTCCTGTGTGAAGGAGCATATTGCAGCCTGGACCCTCTCGTTCATCAGGTTGTGCCCTTGTGTTACTCCACGTGGTACGTTACCTGTCCTGCTTACGTGAGGACACAGCAATGGAGGGCTGGCCACAAGCAGGAAGTGGGTATTGTGCAGTGCAGCATCTTCTCTTTGGCTTTGGTTTGGAGAAGCTGCAGAAAAACAGAGCACGGCAAAGTTTCTGGGATTTTTTCACCACCTCAGTGAGATATACAGAATACTGGGAGATCTAAAATCCCATCCCTCCAAGTAAACCCTTACCTAGATTAGCTGCATCGTATTAGTAGCATAATTTTAGAAGCAATATATTGTTTGTGCTAAAATATGACTGTCTTCTGGAGTCCCAGAACTCTCATTCACACCCCGAATACATGGCGAAATTTCTCCTTATCAGAGCAGAAACCAATGATGAGCACTCAAATTTGAACCCTACTTTTAAGGGAAGGAGAAGACTTCTTGCTTCAGAGGTGCAAAATAGCATTGGAGAGGTTAAACTAGATTTATATACTTATAATACATTGTTAAATAGTTAGTCTCAACAAAATTACTTTCTTCTCATTTAAGGAATGCGTGTTGTACACATGACTCCACCTAATCTTATGCCACTTTGCAAAGCAAAAGCTAATTTCAGTTCCAGAGGACTGAATAGCCTTCAATTATACAAGTTTAAAGATGTGTGCTACAGTTCATGAGGAGTGCATGTACATTACAAATTCATTTAATTGCTCTACAGAGATGCTGATCCTAATTAAGGCTTCACTGGCCTTTTTTACTGAAAACAGAGTTAAAATGTTAAGCGTGGAAAAAAAAAAATTAAATGAAGACAGTTTGCATAAGGAGACCAAGTTTCTGCCAAGCTTTAGTTTACCTGTAAACCTGGAAGGGATTTTTTCTTTCTGTGTCTCAGCGCCTTAATCTCCTTCGAGTGAGTCACGGTTGGGGACCTGAGAGGCAAAAGTCTCACTCCGATGGTATTTGTCAGTTTGCAGTTAAGGCAACTTTCCCATTTTCTGGATCTCAGGTGTGTCATACAATTTTGTACAGTACAACTCCGTGGATGTTAGTTAGGGACGGTCTTTTCTGAAAGTTACGCTTTTCAGAAGGGCTTCGGAGTCAGACGGGTTTGGGAGCAAACAAAACAGGAGACAGGACAGAAGAGTGGTGGAGACAAGGAAGCATAACATGCTTTCCTGCGGCAAATGGGGTTCTCGGAGACTCCTGGGTCCTGTCAACTCTGGTTTACCCCACCTTTCTTCTTTTTTTTTCTTAATGCCATGCCTAGTTTTCCAGTTCTACAGTTACCTCTATCTTTCTCTCCTTCTCCTAAGGGAGTGCTTTCTCCTTCGTTGATTACACAGATTTTAATGTTGTTTTTTAGTCACCTTATAAACAACCTTAATGCAGCATATGCATCTCTTGAAATTTCAGTGCTTAAACTCTGAATGCAGTAGTAAAGTAGCAGATATACACTATATACAGTTTCCTTGTCTGCCGCATGGAATGAGCTAAAAATGGTGTTTATGTGCTCTTGGAGCTGTGTATAGCTGGGAACTTAGGGAACACATGACAAATGTGAGGGTTTGGCTTCTAAAATGCAGGCATTAATGTGGATAGTAGCACCACTGCTAAAGCAGTTGCTTTTATTTTCAGTTGTTATGTTGCCATCTGAGCAACAGTACTATTAAGGTAACTAATCTTTTTGTAGGGGTCCTTTGATGTATATATTAAAGGTTATCCTTGTATAATAAAATATATGAAGTGTTCAGCATTGATAATTGCCATTTAACAACAAAATGTTTGAGCAGATCTATGTGTCATTAATGTTGCTGTTGCAAATCCAAAGTCCTGATAAGATTACTCATATTTACTACTAGCTGGTGCCTCTCCTCTTTATTTATACCCCAACTATAAATCAAATGATTATAATTGTTTAGAATAGAAATTTTCTAATATAGAAAAGATTTCTATTTACTTAATTCCTTAGTTTCATGAAATTCCTATAGTGATCCTCTTCTCATACTTTTGCATACTATGCATACTGCAACTCTTTTTCTTTTTGTTGTGATCTTCTGAAATGGCTTTCTAACTGCTTGTTTTTATATTGCACCTTATCAAATATGTGACAGTAGTTCTAGGTGTTCATATTTGAAATTGGCAAACTTGGATCTGCTGTTTGCTATCTTCCCTGAACATACTGAATTTTGGATATATTAGAAATATTTTGGAATTTGCATTTCTTAAATGGATACGTGAATGAACTTTCATTTTCTAGATGCCTGTAGAAAAACTAAAAAGTTTTTCTATTTTTTAATTCTTTCTTTTATTTTCCCAATAGTACAAACAAGTGGAACAGTACATGTCATTCCACAAGTTGCCTGCTGAAATGCGCCAGAAGATCCACGATTACTATGAACACCGCTACCAAGGCAAGATTTTTGATGAAGAAAATATTCTCAATGAGCTCAATGATCCCCTCAGGGAGGTAAGACTGAAGTATCTAAGCAGATCTTCATGGTATAGAAAGCTTTCATGTCTTTGCTATTTCTGTGCTAAAATGCTATTTCAGTTTCTATTCTGTAACATTTTATCTCATTTCACCATCTACCTGGTCAATGAGCGACCAGGAGAATGAACTTTATGTTAGATTGGATTGATAAAAAGAAATACTCATGTTTACACTCTCTTTTGAACCAATCTGTCAGTCATTGCCACACAAGGATGTAAAAGAGAGTAAAATCTCATTCTTAGCTGTTGAGGCAAACTCCAGTTTACATGTTGCTAAGATTTCTTTACCCTTTTCCTCTTCTGTCATTCTTTAAAATAGAGAGAGGCTGGACTAGAATGGTCTTGGCTGAAAGCTTTGTTCTACACTCCCTTCTTGCTACCCAGAATATTAGTGCAGATAAAAGCCACTAGTGAAGGGAGAGAGCTGCTTTAATTCACTCAGTGAAGTAGCATCCTTGGCTAGGAAAGTCTTTACTTGAAACCAAGAAGCTGAAAATAATAACAGGATGTTAAATCCATCAAAAATATCTCTTTTATTAAAAATCCAATCTGTATTCTGGTTTTGTCTTTAATTATTATTTTCTGTTGGGTGGAAGCAGTTGGAATTTTCTTCTATAAGGTGTTTGTGTGGGAGGAAGGCAAGGTTCATCTAGCTGAAACAGCTACCTGCTTAATGCGAGTATAGGTCTGACTGTCTTCTCTTGGATAATATTCATGCCTGACCTACTCAGCGATGTTGTTTCGTGTTATCAGCTGGCTGACATCTTCCACTGAAGGAAGGATAAAAATACAGAGGAAAAAAAGAAGTTGAAAGAGAGGAGAAAGCATAAGCAGGGAAAATAAAATAAACAAGAAAAGGGGGAAAAAAGAGGAGGAATGTGATGAGTCCTGTGTAATTTTCGGTGATACCAAGTAATGCATTTTAATATCCCTGCCATGGGAGGGATGGTGCTGAATTCAGGCATATAGAACTCCCTACAGAGCACAGGATGACATCTGTACTTTTGGAAAGATATGCGAGGGTTTATGGTTTTTTAGCAGGGTTTGCAGAATAGTAAGAACATAGGTCTGTAAGGGATTGTCTGCACTGTTGAATCCAGCTCTTTGTTGTGAAAAAGAAGCATATCATATAATCTAATTCCAAAATCAGTCGAATTCCATATTTAAAATAGTTGGCATATTCAAGCTATATCTATAAGAAATAGTGCCCTGCCTGTTCAGAAGCTCTGAGACCAGCTGGCACAGTTTGACCATGTCCATGTTGTTACAGTCTCATAGTGGCCTCCCTCCCTACGAACTGCCAACTGGGAATGGTGAACTGTGCTCAAAATTGTTCGGTCAGTATTAGATGGTCCAAGTCAAAGTCAGGCCAAACCATGATTATCCTCACAATTTAACAGTATAGGTGATTGAATTCCAGTGCCTGGGCACATTTAATTCCCTAAAATAGAAGTAGCCTCAGAGTCCAATCATTATTATTATATTTTGGATTTGTAAGTGTTTTGGAGGGCAGATGGAGGGCTTTGGGTTTTGTACTGTCAATTTACCCCGAGCTCCCCTTGCTGACTTTTCAAATGTCATATGAGGAAACAAAAGGAGAATGTACCATAAAAATATATCAGTTGGGACAGAAAAAGAAAGCCCAGAAACTATCCCTAGAGTGCACTGACAGTCAAAACATGAATCTCGGCCTCTACTAAAGGAGTGGATGTATATACAGGCTCAGCAGTGACTGACATCTGAAAAAAAAAGTTTAATCTATTTACTCTTTTAGGGAAAGTATTTCTCTGAAAATGAACTACCCGTCCACTGCAAAGTCTTTTACTGGCAAAAATTTTCAGTTGCAGCACTAATTAGCTTTCTTTCCTTTCTATCCATCCTCATTCCCTTCTCTTGCTTTCATTCATTTTCTTTTTTCCTCTTTCTTCCTTTTTCTCTCTCTCTCTTTCCCTCTCTATTTTTTTAAATATTAAGACTGCAAGACAAATTTGGTCAAGCATAAAAAACAAAAATCACTTTTGGGAAGAGATCAAGCATGGAAAATTTCAAAAATTAATGAGCCGTTAAAAACATAGAATAAGAATGGAATATCAGTGAAGGAATGGCTTTTGATTTTATTATGATCATGCTGCATGTAGCATGATTTCTTTGTTTTCTGTATTGTATAATGAAAATTTATCCACCCAGCAGAGCGCTTTCTTCAGAGGTTACAGTCAGGTTGCACACTGTCCACAACACAGCAGTTGTTCCTGAAAAATATCAGGAAAAATGGAGAAAACTGGAGAGTGGCAATGACAGACAGAAGAGGTTTCCCAAGGATTCTGTCTGAATTCTGGTAGCAGCTTGTATGCTGTGCCCTGAAAACACCACTTAGATGTTTGCTTAGTTTAGCAATTTCAAATACTATTTTAGCTACCACTTTATTATACACACTTTTGTATTGCAGGTAGTGGCTTTTTGGTGTGACTAATCAATAATAAATTAAACTCTTTTAAAGGCAGAGCACAATTCTTCTTGATATTAGACAGCACATTTTACATGCCAATAATTGCATGAGGCTATAACATCCAGGCAATAGCACAGATACCCTAATTATGTCATTCAAGAATAAATATTTGCTGCATTTTTTAAGTTCTTAATGAATTTTGTATTTTATTATACCTTCAGTTTAGTAGGGGTGAGAACTGAACATTCAGAGTCACTGTTGGACATACTTAGCATGAGTTTCTGATGAAGACATTCAGATGAAACCACTATTTCCTCACTTACAGTAGGCAGAAAAGAAAAAACTCACACAAACTACTTAATAATTATAGCATGAATATCACCAAAAGCCATTAAAAAGTTGCAGTGTTTTCTATTCTCCTTCTTCTCAGCCATTCAAATTTACTGTATGGGCTGAAATTTCCCACAGCTTGTCTCTCTGTAGAAGTGTGACTTCTTTGTCCATAATTTAAAAATTTGTCTTACTCATTTTTAGTGGAAAACTACGTAGGAAGGTAATTATGCGTTATATAAATAAGATCTTCCAACTATTAAAAAAATAGAGGCATAAAATTAGGAGTAAAAATCTGTTATAAAATTAATTCTTACATGATCAACACTACTATTACAGTTGTATAGACTTACAACAGAGGTAAGACTTTTATAACCATAAAAAAGGATCGATGGTCATTTGGCTGTGTTTCTGAAAACTTCATATGGAATATTCATAGTACATTTGATAAATGAAATAATGATAAGCTGAAAATAGATGTGGTGCATATGTGTGGGTGGATAACTTTTTTTTGGTAACAAAAAATATCATGTTTATTATGGAGAATAAGCTAGCTAATTTAGCTACCTAAATTTCCAAGGCTCTTCAGTTGTTTCAAATCTGAGTAAAGCATACATTTCAAGAAGTAGCTGACCTATATCAGTTAAGAATAAGCTTACATTTTTAACAAAAAAAATTCCCCTTAATGACAGGAAACAAAGGTAGATATTTATTAGAAAAGGGGATTTTAAAACCTTATCCTCCTCCTCATTAAGTTAGTTGCACAAATTGAGTATATTAGTCACATGGTAATGTAACTAATTAGATTTTCTCACCTCTACACACACAGACTCTATGACCCACACATTACCATATGCGCCGTGCTACTGCCTGCTTGTAAGAATTAAATAGTGTCTTTTCATTAAATTCAAAACATTTGCTCTTATTGAAAAGCATATGGCCTTTTTCACAGGTAGACTTCTCTGATAATAACTGTCCAGCATTCCTGAGAGTCAAATAGTCATCAGACTCCTAGCAGTTACCTGTTCTGTACAGATGGATAATATAAAATTGCTTTAGACAGGCCGTGCGGGGTTGTATTCTTCTGACCTACCTTTGTCTATATAAAAGTTCAGCGTCAAGCCTAAGCTAATTATCCAGGCTCACTCTGCACCTCCCTAATCCCTACTTACTGTAGAGAAAACCTAGATGACTAGTTTAGAGAAAAGGCTGCATCTTTACACAGCTGATGATAGTGTGATAAATCCCACCTTTATTAACATTTGCAATTAACAATCTCCCTCACTCATCTCTTAAGGTAGCACTTAGCAATTAGTAGCAATTTGCATGTTTGTCTTGTATGCATATTGTCTTTGGTTCTTCGTCAGAGATACCTGTAAAGTTTTCTAGAGTTTCTCACTTCTTAATTCTGAGTTTTTGCAACCTAGATGCTTGAACATCATCTGGCATGACAAAGTCTTAGTCCAAAATGAGATCTTTGTAACTGTTATAGCGCAAATAGGAGATGGTAGATGATGAGAAACAAACCATACCTAGAGAAATCTCTTCGAAAATGGCACTGGAATTACAAACATTAAAAGACACATGTCATACATAAGCAGTTTCACCTAAGAACAGAGCATAAAAAGAGTCAAACTGGTTTGTATTCAGGGTCCGTCTAACCCAATAGCCTCCCTCCAGCAGCAGTGGTAAGTGGACGCCCAGAGAAGAATGAGAACAGAGAAGGTATAATTTTTCCATTGATTTCTCTCCTACACTCCAACTATTTTCAGCTCAAGGGATTTAATGAGCCTGATGTGGTTTCTCTAGTATTCCTTGAGAGGTATCCCTTCCAATTAATTATTTACTGTCCTCCAGAATCTGTGTAATCTTTGTGCATCCACAACACCCTTTGACAAGGAGTTCTCCAAGTTTACACCGTGCTGCATGAGGAACCACCTCCTTTTCTTGGATACGAACCTGGCTACAACTGTCTTTTGGGGGTTTGATTCTTGTACCAAAAGTAATGATGAAGTCAATTCCTACCCACCCTTTGCCTTCCAGTCATGATGTTGTAGTTTTCTATACCCCTTCTTGTATTGTATTTTTTGAGGCAGAACTGTCCTATCCTGTATAATCTTTCCTTGCACAGAAACCAGTTCACCCCCATGATCACCCTTTCCCAGCTCTGCTCTAGCCTTTTTGAGATGAGACCACCAGATCTGTACCTCCTATAACGATATTATAGTAATATGAGGTATTTTTTCCTGACAATTCCTAACATTAATTTGGTATTTTTAGTCACTGCCAAGCACGGAAAATACATTTTTATGGAACTATTATAACTGTAAGAGCTAAGTCCTAAGCGGTAATGGATAGATAACTAGATGTATTTGCCTACATGCATCACTTAGTGTTTCTCTCCATCCTGTAATCTTCCTATAAGAAGCCCACTTTAGTTTCTTTTAACAAGCTTTATTTGTATACATTGCCCTTTCTGAAGTCAAGCAGTGAAGTTCTTGGCCTGTATTGTTACCATAGGGATAGTGTATATAAGTACATGATGGGACCTGTTATAGACTGATGAATCAGGTATAAAATTCTGAAAAAGATCCAGCACACTGCTTAGTATTACATCACGAGTTGCATTTTGTGACAGTTCTTATAAGAAACAGACTCTCATAACAAAATAGTATAAAGCTTCCATTATTGGATTTATAATTTGCTAACAGTAATTACATCTAAGTAAAAATACGACTAAAAACAAAACAGTTTGGTACGTGTAGACAAGTATATTTTTTTAGAAACTATTTAGTACTCTTAAAATCAAAATTTAAAATGATCAATTCAGTAACTTCACTCTTCTTCCCAATTAATTTTCTCATTTCCCCATTAAAACTTACTTCTTTTTATAATATCTTTCCTTCTGTTTTATATTTATCTTTAGATATCACAAAATTTTATAGTTGCATTAGAACTCTGTACTATCATCCTGTGAGCAAAGGATGAGACATCTCCAGAGTCAATAGTATGAGGCCAAAATGTGGTGTGATTACAGCACAGTAAACATCAGTCTTTTTTAATAGTGCAGTCATCATCATTTTTGGATACGGGCCATCAAACATTAAATTAATAACAGAAAATCAAATTAATTTATTAAAAAACAACAAAGTGTCAGAATCAATATTAAATTATTGAAAATTTCAACTGCTTTGCTTCCATAATAACTTATGTCCATAAATTTAAGGTCATAGAAGACTGAGAGGTAATTGTTTCATTATAATCCACTGTACTTTAATACATTTTTTATATTCACTGGAGCTTGGGTATGAAACTTGAAGAGGAGAACAAGGTAAAATGCATCAGAAATGTAGACATAGACATAGAGTTACTCATTTGGGTATATCTTTATATAGCTATACAGAGAGAGTAAATACTTATTTATGTAGAGCATAAAAGTTTTTTTCACATAGACATAGATAAAACATAGCTTTAGTCTGTGCTCTGGAGCACTGAAATCATGGATGAACTACGCAATACATGAATCTTGCAAGGTAAATGATGATATACTATGGCGTTGTTTATTCCATAAATGCTAAAAAAAAAATGCTATTTTTCTGTGTGTGTCAAAATAATGGTCAATATATACAAGGCTTAACCAAAGCTCTAAAAACCCCTTAGAAAAGACGATGATTAAGTTTTATAAATTAAAAAGAATAATTAGGCCATTTTAATTTTGGAAATGGGCAAATGATCAGCAGTCACTGAATTAGTATTTTAAGGTGCTGTGCCCTACCTAGTGTGACATAGTACCAAACAGTACATTTCAAACATGACAGTTCTTTCATGAGCTGCTCAAATATACCAATCAAAATTTTAATTTTGATGCAGTAGTTCATTTGTTTCTTAAAGGGGTAAATTCTCTGAAAAAAGTGCCAAAAGACTTAGACGCAAAATGCTAGTTAAGCACACCAAGCTGAATGCTGTGATGCAGCAACATCAAAGACAATTATAGAAAGTAAGCCCAGCCTGTATCTGCTACTGTATGATCTGCTAGTCAGGCATCTGCGGAGCAGGATCAGAAAGAAGGGCCTTCAGCAAGGGCAGCGACTGCTGTTTCGTTCGGAGACCTGCAGCTAGTGCCAGCAGCATGCTGTCCTGCGGGGGAGAACGTCTCACCACTGCTCCAGGATCACACTTCCTGGTGTCCGTCATGTCTCCATTGAAAGGAGGTGAAAGATTGTTCGTGTAGCTGCTACCACGTAGTGTTAGAGGGAGGGGATGGGAAGAGGCAGGCATCTTTTCTGTTATTATTATTTTATTTTTCATGTAGTTTCTGCTAAAAGTCAGGAAAAGTTAATACGTATTAGACAGTGCTTACCACAGCATGTTCATTCCTATTAGAGCTGAATGTACTGTTGCAGTTATAAATGAATGTACTACTGCAATTATAAAGGGAGTTGCTGATTTCCAGGAGGTTAAAAATACTAACAAAGTACTTTAGATGTCTTCTGGTTTGGTTTTCTGTATGTAAACACATTCCGTTTTAACACTGTGCTTGCTTTTTCTTTGGCTAGTGTTCTCTCTAGGACTTGGAAATTTTTGGCTTATTCAGCTAATACTATGTGATCCTCTGCCTAGTCACAGAAGTATGGCTCTAAGTCCTTTTGTGAAAATGGAACAGAAGTTAACAAATGTTCCTCTGAATCTTTTAGGAAAATAAGTGTAAATCCTTCTTGATCCAGTGGCTGAAACTACATGATCTGTTTTAATTCAGGATTAGGAGCTGCAGGATCTGGCTACAAGATAGCAATCTACTACTGTGCAGCAGTAGTACCTGCCAGGTTTGCCCTGCTGTGCTTCTGAAGTAAAAAATCATCCTCCCTGTGTAAGGAGAGTGTGGGCAGGGGAAGGGGGGAGCATCTTGCAAGAGGCACAAAGGTGACGGATGCAGCCCTGATCTGAGCGGGAAGCTACGGTGCAGACAGGGCAGGGATGCACAGCAAGGATGTGTCCTTGCCCCTTTCCAGTAAATCTCTTTCTTGGAAATGGTGAGAAGGAACATCTTTTCCTTTTGTTTTCACTGTGAAATTTAAATTGTGGACCCAGACTCATTTTAAATTGTTTGTGCACCTTGTTTGTTTAGAGTTAGTAAAAAGCATTTAATACAAAAGTTTCTGAGTTGAGTGGGCGCCCTTAAAAGATGCCAGTCTCTGTGAAACTCACCATAAAGAAAGGTTAGTGTTGGGATTTACCAGCAAGAGGAGATAAATGTGCCATGAACTGTCTGATAGAGAAGAAAATGCAGGTGCCTGTTTCTATGCACTCACCACGTTATGTTACCCAGCTTGCATTAGGGATGGTAGTAACAGCATGTAGAAGGGTACACAGCATTTTCTATGCATAATTTGGAGTTCCCTTTAAAAGCATATGGCAATAAAGGCAAGGCAAAGAGAACGAAAAACAACAGAGCATAAAATCTGTCCTGAATGCATGCTGATAGATATATTTTTCAGTAGATACACCGGTGATTTAAGAAGGTAAATCTTGTTAAATCTGCGGGGGATATGCAAGTTAAAGTGTTGCACATCATGGCAATGCTAAATCCATGTTTTGCTGTTTTTCTAGTTTTACTCGAACAAAGGAATAGTGCATTTTTCAGCACAAAACTTGGTGTCTGAACTGTGGTTTTGGACTGTTGTTATTTAACAGTAAGCAAATACTTCCATTTTTTTCCAAAAATTGTCTCACTTCCAAGTAAGCAAAAGGGAATACTGATTTTTTTCTTAAGTCCTATTGCCTGAAAAAGCAGAGGCTGTACTCCTCAGTGCCAAAACATAATGTTTTTAAAGCATAATATCCATATAAGACCCTCTTTTGTTAGAGTCTTTATGTAAGAGATTAATAGACATGAGGATGGAAAAAAAATGTTTTTATTTATTCACAAAGTGTTCTTCTGATATTGCACGTTGGCTTTTCAATGGGCTCCTCTATATTTCCTTTAATAGTGCTTGAAATAACTTACAAATGGACAGATAATGGCGTATAGTTTAGATCTTACTGCACAAAGTGTTGAATTACACTTATTTAAAGATGTGTGTAACACTGAAGGAACTTAGCATTTGATTTTTTCAGGGGTTAACAAAATCAGCCCCACCTTGGGGCTAAACTGCTGTGACACGCTTTTGTTAGAGACTACAGAATTAAAAGCTGGTGCAAAATGTGCAATCTGACACCATGAGTGCGAGTACAAACTGCCCATTAGTTCCCAGGCTGAGTTCAAGGTAACAGTTGTACCTGTTGTGCCCTTTCGTGGTATCTTCACAGCCGTGGGCAGGGGTGGCAGTGGATCCTAACATGACCTTGACAGCAGTGAAGCTCCTGCGGGGAGGAGTTTTCCTAAGAGATTTCCCAGCTTGTTCTGCTGGAGTCTAGTGAAAAAGTCAACTTCCCTTTTCCTCTTTTGTCGAAAGTGAAAACTGTGGCACTTCGGTGCTTGCGTGAGAGGATAATAACGGGACCAGAGCACGTGCAGGTAGAAATTTTACGAGCCGATCATTGCACGTTTGTGTGTTCTGGTTACTGCAGCACATTTGAAGCAATGGATGGTGCCTTGCTGGAAGACAAAATTATTTTGTAGATAAGTTCCCTGTACTTTATAGCAAAGTAAATATCTTTGTGATTATATATATTATAAAGGACTCATTCTTTGTAATTAACATTTTTCCTTTTAGCCTGGATTGTTTCAGCCAATTATTATGTAGCGAAGCATTGTTTTCTCTACCTAACTTAAAATTAGGAAGCAAAGATGAACATGTGTATGCATGTGTGTGTTATTTTTTTTCCTGAGAAGAAAATGTAAGGAAAAAAATAGAACTTGGAATCACTTGAAAAATATACCTGATCAGGGCATGCTGTGTGGTGGCTGGACAGCAGATTACCTGGGAAATGTGATAGGTAGTATAGGCATCCACACCCATATAACAAAACTCCAGGCTCTCCTTCTATCACTCATTGCTACACATTGTATAGATACTTGCATATTTATGTAAACAAACATTTTCAGAGTAAGGCACATTTTACCAGGAGTAGAAAGTCTTCAGTTAGTAGGGGTTGAAAATAAAATAGCTTGTGATTATTAGCATCTGGCACAAAATAAGGCATTACCAATAGAAAGCAAAATGCTGGCACTATTATGTGTAAGTGCCTTAAAATGTGACAGACCTTGAAAGGAAATAAAAGCCAATGACATCTGTAGAGGTGTTGAGCAGCGCTAGAGGGATATGTAGCTTGCTTTGTCATTCTCTAACACCAGATACGTTCTGTATAATATGGATACTTATAGCACTGTGACAAACTTAGAATGTGAGAAAGAGGTTAATACCCTTCCTGAGCCATTATTTAAAGTTCATAGCTGGCTTATTTTTAGGCCACCATGTGAGAAGATGTAAGCTGAAAATAGATACAGATCATGTGTCCTTGCAGAATATAGAACATCAGGACATTTCATTTCCAAAGAACATAATTGGGACTGGGAGCAGACTCTTCTTTCCTCTCACCTTTTTAATTGTAGATTTTAACTTTAGTTATACAAGCACACACTTTTACATTAGTTTTATTAACCTCTAAAATATTTAACTGATACTAATTCCAAATATAGTTCTAATGGTGCACATTATGTTGAAAATACAATTTGGACCAAAAAGCTGAGCCCTGACCAAGTGTGTGTGTGTGTGTGTGTGTGTGTGTATGTAAGCATATAGGTATGTATGTAGATAATTAAATAGGTAGATAAATGGATGTACACACATACACGTACATCTATGCAAACACACATGTGTATAAGATATTTGTATGGAGAAAAATGGGAATCTGATTACTATATAATACTTTGTCAATACATCTGCATAGTACTCTGTAAGTATGTATGTTACATTACATGCTAATGTGTGGTCATTATGTTTCTCACTGCCACAGTATATCTCAATACACATTTCCTATGCTACCAGTCTGTGGCTATAACATATGACTTTATGAAGAACAGTAATGACAGGTTTTTAAGGCCTTTTCTATGAAATAAAATCAGTATAGATAAAAGTATTCTTAAAAGCAGAGATTAAGATATAGTCTTAAGATAATTTGAAAATCTTTCTGAATAAATGATAGGAACATATTTCTTATGGAAATAATCCTCAACGTATATTTAATTCATAAAGTGAGTAATGGGCTTATACTTAAATACTATTAACAGTTAAATAAATGTTAAACTTTGGACCAGCAGATGAACTAAAGTTGCTTTAAAAAAGAATATGACTGATGTAAGAAGTGTGCCACTGCATATTCACATATTCACACTGCATATTCCTGCAGTTGGCAAGTACTATGAATATGAACTAATCACAGTTTCTGAGAGCGCTGTTATCGTTAGGCTCCCTAGTTGCACGTCTAATCCTGGAAGGAAGGCCCAGGTGCAAATATTTAAAGCCTTAGTGATTGCATGCAGAGAGGAAGCACAGCATAGTTACTAAATATGGATGATAGAAAGGTACTGGTATCTCCCCTGGCTTCTTGGGTGTGTAATTTACATAGCCACTTCCTTCCTTGCTGCTAGAAGAAATATATTCAGGATCTACAGATACTGAGGATGTATCCCATGCATCCTTGATCTGTCAAGTCTTGACTATGGTTTGGCTGCTAGTTGTAATATAATTATTTCTTTGATACCATACACTCTCATTTATCTTTCCTCCACATGAGCTGCTGCTGAGGTGGTTCATGGTGGGTTGCTACTTGCACTCCTCAGAATTTCTTATGTTCTTTACACCTCCTGTGCTGCTTGCACATCTCTTTTCCCTGCAGCTACCAATATTAGTCAAAGTGGCACTCTTAAGCAAATTCTATCTTCAGGGCTGTCTGGCTGTCACTCTACTGAGATATTCCCAGAGACTTCATTATCATCTTCACCATCTGATTATCTGCCTTCTGGAGCTAGCTCTCCTTGTCTCACCCTTTCATTTGTAACTGATCAGCATCCTCATGTATCGCTGCAAAACTGGGCCCCAGAATATATCCTTTCATTATTTTACTACTTCTGCAAGCTTGCAGTCCAGCACAGTGGCTGAATTTGGGTCATGACTTCCTTACATTTCTGTCACAAGTTGCTACTTACAACATAACATCACAGCCCCTGTGTCTGATCCCACTCCAGTACCCTTTTCAGTAGTTTCATTCAGAAGGCAATTAAAATGGTTTCATAATTAGTTTGTCCCTGTTCACATAATAAATCTGTGACGAAGGCTGGATTCAGAATTAAAAAGGGATTGGGCATCCACCTTATCTTTTTTTAATATCATTCTGGTATATTTAGATATGTACATATATAGCTGACTTTGTAAATCTACTCTGTTCTAATGCATACACAACAGTCATTCGGAGTTCTGTCACACATTTCTCTCAGAAATCTAAATAAATCTTCAGCTGTTTATAAATATTCTTTTCTTCCACTTTAAGATATTGTTTATATATAAATAACAATGTTTAAGGTTTTTTGTGTTAGAAGAAGCTAGGAATTTGTTGTTTATCCTGTGTCATAATATACAGTAGGACTTCATTGAATAGTTACAAGCTAAATTAGAGGCAAACAGAAGTTACTGAATAACACTAAACATAACTTCAAATTGCATATTTCAAGCTCAGCTATCTGTTATTTATCCAGTATAATCAGTAAGATTTAATTTAAGCCACTTAATCATTTTATAGAGAGAGGCTTTGAACCAATTGGCTTTTAATTCATAATAAGAAGTAACTGTTAACCTAGCAATTAAGAAGATAACAGTATTTCTGATCCAGAGCTCTTAGAGAGCTTTAAAATAACTCAGTGAACAAATCACCACTGATTTTTAAATAACTGTTTTTCTGGTTGTTGTTGTTGTTATTGTGACAGCTAAACTGTATATTTAAGGGCCAGATAGAGCACATTCTCTTGAGAGCTACCTCAGTTACTGACTTAATTATTTTGGCTGTTCAGGTTTGCAGTGCAGAGAACTGGAGAAGGAGGAAGACAGAGGGAGAGATAAGATGGCAGAAAGAATTTCTTGCCTGTTGTTGTAGTGCAAACAATAAATTCTCACTGGCAGTATTCCTAGCATCAAATTCTACTTTTGAGTAAACAAGTACAAATCAGAATTAGTCAACACACAAATTTATAGCCAGGTCGTAACTTTATATTTCTCCTAAGGTGTCTTGAGCTTTTCCTGCCACCCAGTTCCTTGTTTCAGTACTGTGTTTTAGCCTCCAGTCAGACCCCTACTACCTTCAAATACAGACTTTTCCTCCCTACCTTCGTCTGCACATCATTATTTTCTTTATAGCCTGCCCTTTGCACAGCAAGGCAAACTAGATTGCTCTGCTGTCACATGCAGTTTTACATTTTGACTGGATATTTTTACACAACAAATTTTGCCTAATATAAGTCACAGAAAATGTAAGTGTAACTGGATGCCTTTGTGAAATTCTATCATCTCTGTCTTCTCTCCCTCTTTTTCTTTATCTCTTTCTCATATGCAACTACTCTTCACTGCAATGAGGTGAATCGAGCACTGTCATGAGAACAGCAGCACTCTTTTCTGCACATTTCTGAAACAGGATAATTTTATTCCTCCAATTGAGTAAAACCTCATTGACTTCGGTGGATATAATAAGTGCTCCTCATTCAGAATAGCTATAGTAGCATTTGAGCTTCTTTTGGGAAGGATATAGTAAAAAAGAAATAGTAGCTGCCACACAGGTCGCATACAAGGTCAATCACAGATTTATTGGTGTTAGCAAATGATTTCATTGTAGTTTCAGTACAGTTGCACAAGAATGAATATGGTTTCCAGAATCATCAGATTACTAGATAGAGGAGGTGACAGGAAGCTTCAGAGACCATGGAAAACCAGTGCGATAAATTATATGAACCCATAAGCAAAGCAGACTAGACAGAGTTTTGCATTTAGCATAGCCAACTTTCTCCTGTTCCTTAATCACTGTTTCATAAAAACAAGAGATTTTCTTCATTCGTTGTACAAGGAACATGATGACTGATTCACACCTTTCTTCTGTGTACTAACACAAGTTTCTGAAACAGAAAGGTACCAATAGGATTTTGTAAACTGTGCATCACTGAGGATTCGTCTTTCTGTCACAGTTTATCAAAACACAAGTTTAAATATGTAATCTCATTGGCTTAATGGAACAACGTAAATATTCAAAATGCTTTGCTAAAACAAGATTTCATTGTCAAGTGTCAACTACCCAAGATAGCAGTTAATAAATATAGTCTTAGCTGTGTATTTCTCACAGACATGCACACACACATGAGAATGAACATATTAGATTACTCTGGGACAGAAAGCTGAAATAGTCATCATTATATTCATTTTCAAATTACAATTTATTTATTCAGTTAACAAAAGAGAGGTTTCTATAGCAACTGCTGTTTCGCAGTAATCACTTTGAGTGTTACAAATGGTGAAGGAAGAACTTCAAGAGGCAGAGTTTGACGAGCTAGCCCAAACTTTAGGTCCTTATCTGAATTATCAGAACTTTAGAGGCTTTTGAAATTAGCCAGCTATCTCACAATTACACACTTCCTTTAAACATTGCCTGTATCTCCATTCTCATTTTGATACTCATCCTTTTCCCTGCTGGAAACCAAAATTAAAAGGCATAGAACATTTCAGAACATTAAAGAAGAGTAATGCTAAATTCACTTAAAAAATAGCCCAGCTCAGGAATGGATGGATGGTCAGAGGATTGAAAGTGTGGTTGGGTGCTGTCTTTTTTCTTTTTCTTTCTTTCCTTCTTTTACTCTTATTTAATCTTCTAAATGTATTAAAAGACCCAGAGAAGGGAAGCATAAGATGCTCAGAACTGCTCTCCCATAAGCTCAATTAAATCAATTAACAAGCTGAGAAAAAGATGGATATCCTTCATCAGACTGACTTTATTGGAGGTTTGGTTGAACCATATATTCTCGAAAGGATTATCCTGCCTGCATTTCAATTTAATGTAATAATAATTCTGAAGCATAAAAAATGCATATAAGGAGTTGAATAGAAACTTTTCATCAAGTAGGGAATGATAGAGAAGTATGCAGAAGGCATACATTTAATCAAAGAAGCCGGAAAAACAATCTGTCAAAACTATATCCCTTCAGCTTGCAAATGCATAAAGATTTCTTTCTCTTAGGAAACAGCAATACTACCATATACTCTGACAGAATCCAAGCAGAGGATTTCATTTAATGTTTGGCTGGAAAGCATATTTATTCTCCCCTTCTTTTTGTCTACATAAGTCAGCTATCTCACAGCTGGCTGTAAGGTTTTCTGCACCTGGGCAATAGTCTGGTATCAGGGTCTTGGGGACCTCGGTGGTTTGAAAATGTAAATACACATCACTGTATTTTCAGGATTTGTGCTTTGTCTGAAGGTCAAACGCATGTAGGTTACCTCAGATCAGAGAATTCTTGGGCTTCTAAGATACAGCCACAGGGTAGCTACGTGTCTTGAGGCTAGAGAACACAGTCTTTCAAAGTCCTGCAATATCCAGCTGTGTTAACTGAGCATCAAAATAGCAAAAACCTGAAGAAGAGACAGTCATCTTTCTCAGCGTAAGTGTAGACATCAACGATGGTGTCCAAGTGCATGAAGTACCCTATTGTAAGTGAAGTCCAAGCAAGGTCTCCATGTTAAAATTGACCTTGTTCCAGCATGCAGACAGAAGGTTTATGTGAAGAACTGAGCTTGGACACAAGTGAATCACTAGTCTTGTATTTCCCTGCAGAGAACTCTAGAAGAAGATCAATGTAACTGAAAAATGAAAAAAGTCATGGAAATGCCATTGAAAAGGAAATATGTACATATGCCACTTTTACTTATCTGAATGAGCGAAATGTTTCTAAGTAATAGATTCTGTATAGATGATTAAATGCAGTGTACCAAAGCAAATTGAATGAGCAATTTCAAGTGCACCAGAAATTAAGAATATTGTATCCCATTGCTCCATATGGATTTTCTGGCATTAAACAAGTTGTGAGCTGTGTAGTTATTCCTTCAATAAGGATACAAATCCTAGTAATCCTGCTAATCCTAATCTTAGACTGCCTATTGACATAAGACTTGTAGAATTTAGTATCTGTGAGATACCTTCTTTCTGACGAATTTAACCATAATTGACCAATGGATTAAAAAGTTACAGGGAAGCATGAGCACATACAAATTATGACTCCTTAAAAATCAGATTAAATATATTTAATCTCTCATATACCCCCCTATCTCTCATTGTCATATTTTTTCCCGTAGTTCTGCCTTAATCAGTATCCCAATAATTCTTCCATTGTGAGTTATTGCTAGGAGAAAAAACAGCTTTCTCAATAAGGTGCCTTATTCCTTTCAGTGACCAGGAAATTAAGACTGCTTCAGTTTCTTATTCAGTTCTTTCTCCTTTTAAAGCAGAGTGTTAAGGAGGGACACTCAGAAAAAGAAAATGCGTTGTTAAAGCTATGCACCAGATTTTCACAGTACTATGTAGAAGTGACCTAATGAACCAACCTATTTTGATGTGGCCATCAAATATGGCCTACGTATAAAAAGAACATGGTTTTTCAATGGAAGTAGACAACCAAAGTAGATTTACTTACTCAACTAGAATAGTGGACAACCTTTCAGACACACAGATCTTTCAAGAACTTCTTCTACTTTTTGCAGCTACAACTTTTTCGAGTCAGTCTAGAAGTACTATCTCAATCTAAAAATCTTGTCCTGAAGCAAACGTCATAAAAACTCTTACAGGTGCCATCAGAGAGGTAGCAAGTACTTGGAAGGTCTTAGCGTCTGCCAAAAGAGTGTGTTTGCGATGTAATTATTTTATCACTCTAGCCAAATTGTCATGTGTTCAACAAACTCTTGGTTTAGCTAAAATCATCTCTATTGCACATTTGCTTGCGTGAAATCCATTTGAGACAGTGTACCATGATACATAGGACAAGACTGTTTTTCTATAGGAAAACAGTTTAAAAATACACTTTGTCTAGAACAAAATTATAGAATGACATATCCTCGTAATAGTTTACCTCTCCAAATATTTTCTCTGTGGTATCCTTTTTTAGTTTCAATTCCTTCATTCCTTAAGTCTGTAACAGCTGGGATCTGTGCGAGATCCTAAGAACTTGGGAGGAAGTTGTCCACCTCATTTTTCTGTTCTTGTAAATCTGAATCAGCTTGAACAGACTGAACAAAGCACCAGCACGGGCAGGTTATAAGCGTGCGTAAGGCTGCTCTGGTGAATGTCAGCCACATGCATCTTCTGTGGGATGCTCTTTAGACTGTGGGTTGCCAGAATATTTCCGAGCCTAGCTCCCCCTTCCTGCACCCCTGTTACTCTCTCTCCTTGCCCTAGCTGTGGGGGAGACTGGTGTGAGTGCTGCCCTGTCCTGGAGCACCGTGCCCGGCTCTCGTCCACAGCTGCCTTTCCTCCAGCTCTCTAGCACTGTGTCGTACCAGGCACAGTGCTGGCCCAGGGTCACGTCCTGGTTACAGCTAAGGCAGCTTGGTGGTTGCCTCTGTAAATGTGACATCTTCAGACACACTGGAGCAGTCATGCGTAAGTGGTAGGTATACTGAGTGATAAATTTTGATGATTTATTATCACCTTGAGAAAATGGTCAGGAAGCCCAGAGTGAGTAATACAGGTAGAAGGAGCTAGTGTAATTACCGAACTTAATCTCTTACATAAAGCAGACTGTAGCACCTCCGATTTAGTTCTTATGTAACAGAGATCAATATTTGAACTAGATCAACACTTGCTCCATTTAGGTCTGAATCATTCTTTCCCTTTAGCCAATTTAGCAATATAATGCATTCCTAATCCTTTCCTGGGGCTTCACTTCGTATTCTTGGTGTAGAGGTGAAGACAGAAGCTTTATTCTAATTAAGACATAATTTTGTGGGACATAAGCTGGTTGCAATCAGGCTCCAAAGAATTAATATGTGTGAAAGATTTTTCTTTGCAGAGAAAAAAGTAACTTTTATTTTGATAGTTTGTTCTTCTGTTACCTTTAAAACACCAAACTGTTTCTCCTAGTGTTTTCTGAATTACATAAAATATGGTTAATAATCTTTACTGTTTCTTTCTCCCTAAGATGATATTTAAAGTAATATATGAGAACTTGAAATTGCAGCACTGCCTGTGATTAAGACTCACAGGAATGTTTTTTACTTATTCTGAATGGTCTTCTATTTAAATTAAAGAACATTGTAGAAAAACAAAGCACTTAAAAATGACACATTTCCTCTCCCTCAGTAATTTTCCACCTTCTAACATCTTAAATAAGGAAAGTTTGTACTTCAGCATAAACTTTCACAGAAAGCTAATCAATAAAATCAGTACATTACTAGAATATAATGGCTGAAATTACCGCAGTAGGGTAGTTGTACAGCTTGCTCATAGTTTCCTTAGGCAACTCAGACTGAGCAGACAAGGTGTGTGTATATGTGGATATATCTAGACATAGATTATATAGCAAGAGAGAAAGGTGGGTGGAAGCTGTATCCTGAAGAGGAAATGAGGTTCCAAAAGTGAAATTCCTGTGACTGGGATGTATTTTGCTGTGTTTCCCCAGAAGAGAGCAATTCTTTTCTTTCTGGGTTTGGATGGGTCTGGGCAGAGGAATCAGGCAGGCCTGAATTTACACCTCTGTCTGTGCTGTGCTATAAAGTTATTAAAATATGTTACTTACAACTTTTTTTTTTTTTTGATTTCCCTTTTATTTTCTTCATCTGCTCCACTTTTCAGTTCTTATTCTAAATGCTTGTGGCCAGTTTCTGTGTTCCCATGCTCTCACTCTTTCAGAACTTCAGTTTCTCGATCTCTTCTTCGAAGTAAACCTTCCTGACTCTTTTGCCCATTCTTGTAGGTTCTTTGCATTTCCTTTTTTTGTTTGCCTCCCATCCTCTTTCTCTCAACAATACTCCACCTAGTTTTCTCTTTCTGATCATGACTGTAGTTAAACCTTTCGCTCTCCCTACCTTTTCTGTGTTTTTTTTCAGTGGCTTCTTTCCATTTCAGCTCAATTTTTCTTTTTATTAGCACTTTCCTTTCTCTGCCTCCTAGAGGTTTCACTTTGAGAAGCAGAAAACAAGCAGCAAGTCTACTCAGAAGTCCCTGAGTAAGGCAGGAAAAGTAATAGTTATTGGCATCAGCCAAGTGTGCAGATGGGCAGTCTCATACAGAATGGAGAAGGTAGTTTAGGGCTCCTCTGCAGTGCCACCATGCTGGGAGTAGTGGGAGCAGAGAGTAACCTTTCCGTGCCAGAGAACCAGAGGCTGAAGCTTTAACTGAGAAAGGAAGTTCCTTGTTAGCTATTTAGATGAGAACAGGCTTTTCCTCAGCCCTTAGAAAAACAAGCAAGTCAAGTAGGATCTCTTTTAAATATTTATCCTATCATACAGCACGTATTTAAGGGGTAACCAGGGACTACTACTCCTGACTTAAAGAGTCAGCAGAATTTATTGATTATAAATACCAGTGGCACGTATCAGGTAGTTCACACCTTGCAGAGCTATTGTCTGAGATTATTTTCAGATTCCGGCAAACAGCACAAATCTTGTTTTTATTTTTCTGCTTGTTTTTACAGACAAGGAGACAAGACCCTTTCTTTTTTCTTAAGCTGAGATTCTGAATGTCAAGCACACAGATAATAAATACCATAGTAGATAGTAGCACCAGGAGTACCTGTGTCTTTTTCCGTACTCAGTGGGAGTCATAGCCAGACTGTTCTTTTCTATAACGAGGAGCCTCCATGTCGTTATAAATCTCAGTGCTTTTTTCATCCCATCTTTTCTAGCTTGCATTCCTGCTATATATTCTTCTACCTTTCAACTTTCCTGCAGCCCTACAGAAGTATACTCTTGTCTCAGATCCTTCTCATCCTGTCTTAATCCAACACCTTTACAATTAGCTGTGAATTACGTACATGGTGCGGTGTTTCAGGCATGATAAAACCCTCATAAGAAGGGGACCTATGGCAATCTGAGAAGGTGAGAGAGAGAGGCAGTACAGTGATGAAAGGAGAGTGTTATTCTACTTCCAGTGCTCATAAATAATTCTCAGATAAAATGTTCTTGATGAAGCCATATTCCCACTGAATTCAGTTGGAGTTTACCGGTTGACTTCAAAGATGTAACATCTTACTATTCATTCACTCCCTTTAATCCTATAATTCTGGAATTAAATCTACCTTAAATGATAATTATATAAAGTTATATAATTTATGCATGTCCTTGGTTCATTCCAGAGGAAAAAAAAAAGGGAAGGAAAATCATATATAGTGTGTAATTCAGTAGAGAGATGTGATGTTATTGAGACCAAGGTCAAAGGGAATTGCTCTATTACTCCTCGTCAAGAGTCAGTGTTCACTTCTGCTTAGAGACACTTCTGTTTCCACCTTGTCATTATGGTAATGAGGTAATGTCAGAAGATATTGTAGGTCTCTCCTAGGAGTAGCAAAAGGAAGTATTTTTACTTTTTTTTTCTTTTTTTTTAATGGAGATAACTGCTTTCTGCTTCCCTTGTGCCTAGTGATACATTTTGCTTCACGTTATTTTTCCACTGGATTTATTCTGAAAGGACGTAATTTTTCTGGGACAGGTTGTTGTTACTTCACTCTTATATCATGCGCATGCCTCTAAATTCCTCAGTAGCCCCACCTCCTTCTCTGATGGCAGGAGACTGAATTGAAGAGCCCATTAAGCTTTTGTTCTTATGATTAAAAATCTGTGGAATTATCTGAATTCAGGAGGGTCAGGACAGAGACAGTGTCAGCAAACTGGACACCCAAAAGTCTATGGGCCCTGATGGGATGCACCAATGAGTGCTGAGGGAGCTGGCAGATGTTATTGCTAGGCCAATCTCAATCATCTTTGAAAGGACATGGAGGATGGAGAGGAGTCTGAGGATTGGAAGAAAGCCAACATCATTCCAATCTGCAAAAAGGGCAAGAAGGAGGACCCAGGAAATTACAGGCTCTTTGGTGCTACTCTCATGTAGATGTGCTCAGAGTTAGCTCTATAAATAGTCTTGGTGGGAAACACCTTGTTCCTGTAGCACCTAGGTTTAGTGATATGAATTAAACTCTGGGATGGGGATTTTCCTGTTGCTTTCAGCTGGCTCCACAGCCAACAATAATGTATATTTATATTACCACTGCAGTTGCAGTGGTATTTGCAGTTACTATCAGAAAGATCTTACTGGTGTAATATTTAAAAACATGGGGCTAAACTTTCTTTTCTTCCTGGCATAACTTTAACAGAACTATTGCAGCCCAATCTTATCCATATTCTTTTACAAGTTAGCAGCTAGTGTAATTCCTATTAATTTTTTATCTTTCTGTCACTTTTTCCTTGACAGGCAAGGAGAATAATAAATAACCTGTGACAATCACCTGAAAAAGACAACATTTGACCTTATTAAAACAAACCATTACTGCACTATTGTTTCAATCACTTCACTAGAAACAGATGAAAATTTAATGAAAAGACTGAAAATTAGGCACAGAAATCAAAACAGAAAAATTCAATAAGTGCATAAAAATTTCTCTATGAAAAAAGCAGAAAGTCTTTTTTCATTGCCCATCATAATGTATTTATTTGCTGACTATTGTTATCCTTTTTTTTTCCTTCCCATTTAGGAAATTGTCAACTTCAATTGTCGCAAGCTGGTTGCTACAATGCCTCTTTTTGCTAATGCAGACCCAAATTTTGTGACTGCCATGCTGAGCAAGTTGCGGTTTGAGGTGTTCCAGCCTGGTGATTATATTATCCGAGAAGGGGCTGTGGGTAAAAAGATGTATTTCATTCAGCACGGTGTCGCTGGTGTCATCACCAAATCCAACAAGGAGTTGAAGCTGACAGATGGCTCTTACTTTGGAGGTGAGTAGGAAGAAAATGAATGATAACATTGAAGTGAATTCACTAGAATAAAACACGTTGAAATATCAGACATATAGAGACATCAGAATAAGTCTGCTGAATGTCTGTTGCCTGGGTAATTCCAAAGGCAGGGAAGAGTGCATTAAGTATTTCTGAATAATACATTTTGAGTCTGCTTGCTATTGAAAGCATAGCTATTGAAGATGCAGAAAACCTTCCTGAAATACTTCCTTCAGTTAAATTGTCCTGAATTTTGAGGTGATTTTGAATTAAGATTGCTATTATTTAACAGGCAGTATTTTGATAAAAATATAATAATTAGCACAGTAACTTTGCAACTATTTAAAGGTAAAATAAACAGGATTCATCTTCTTTAAAAAGAAATAAAAATTTTAGACATAAATAAGACATACTTCTAAAAGGTAAAAGTCACTGTGAGAATTACAAAATTTGTGGATAAAAGATCATTCATTATATATATGGGATATTTTGCTGTTCTTCATGAATATTTCAGACTGTTATTAGTGCATTTTTACTGAATTTTAGCATGCAGCATTGATTAGCATTCCAGTATAATAAAGTATAAAAATTTGGACTCCCTCTTTGAATAGATAGCTCTCTGACAGATGTATTAATGAGAACCAGACATGAATTTTAGTAAAAAATAAATTCATCTTGTAATGCTAATAAAAAATAAATTTTCATTTAGATGGTATCTGAATATTCATATTTGGATGAAAGTAATCTTTTTTTTACATATAGCAATTGACCGATATGAAAATCGTGCTCCTGTGATTGTAAATTATCTTTGTGGAACAGAATAGGTGTCTGCATCTTAGAGTAGCAGCAAGCTGATTTCCAGAAGCTGATTGAAATTTGTGGATACGGCCCATGACAGATACAGTTAGCTGCTTTTTTTAGTAATTTTCTGTTGAATACTATGACTCATCTCAGAATTGAGTTAAAAGCCTTTCGGAAAAAGTTAAATTGAAAGCCTAATCAGTGGCATTTAGCTAGTACACTGAAGTGGAGAACATAGAAAAGTGACTCGGGCTCAGTGTTTGAATTGGGCTGTAGAGTTACTCAACTAATCCCATTTTAGAATAATATACTGAAACAACTCCTGGTGATCTGGCCAACAGGTCTTGTCACTCTGCAGTAGCGTTTGCAAGGTGATTTGTACCAATATTTATACCAGTTGAAGTACTTTGATAAAGAAGTCTTGTGCTTATCCCACAGACTTAAACTGTAGGTGCTGAAGAGAGGAGATTAAGGAGAAAGAGAAGGTAAACGCTGAGGATGAAGAAACAGAGCAACCTTGGTCTTGGTCTCCTATATGCTTAGCAGTGCTCCAGTTTATGAAAATGAGTTTGCAAGAGCCTGTGTTCTGAATCTGGCTATAATACTCCTCTGAACCAGCAGAGGATCAGAGGAGATTGCCATATGAAAGTATTTTACATAACTGTCAGCCTGTTGTTACAGTCCAAACGACTGCTGAGCTCATCCTGTTCATCCGCTACCCTTCTTAACAGGAATGCATATAAAAAATATGGATATTGCCATTTGCAATATCCAGACATCACAAGAACTTATTACACTGTACCAAAGTAGCTATGCTCATGCACACCATAGGGACAGGTGTGAAGAGAAGGGCAAGTGCGTCTGATACATCTGAAATGGGAAGTAATAGCTACTGCTGGATGTAGCTGGGAAAGGAGAAGGGAGGAAAGGCGAGCATATGGGGAGAAAAAAACCTGAGAAAGAAAGTACCCAAAATGTTGCAGCTGAAAAGAGAAGAAACAAGTTACACATCTGATAACTGCTGATTGAAAAGGTTCAGCTTATTAAAGCATAAAAAAATTCCAACTCTCTTTAGAGAACAATGTATCAGATTCTAAGGAGAGCTTCCTGACCGGAGTAGCCAAGGGTATGTCTAAACAGCAATGTCAACACCAGACAAAGCACACACGCTGGAGAGAGGCAGGAAATGCTGTGTAGTAGGACAATAACGAGCCAAAAGATCATCTGTGTTCAAATCCAGACTGATCAACCCATTTTTGCCTGATTAAGACATGCAAAGTCTGAAGCTGAGATACCATTTAAGAAGCTGCAACTTGTAACTTCAAGTTATTACTTATAGCCCTCAGCTGTAACCCAGTAAACGTGTATAAATGCTCCAGCCCAGCACCTATTGCTCAGAGAAATTAAATGTTAGATGTTGGACAGGTCCCAAAGCATAGGCTTCCTAGGGACCCTGGATCGGGGGATTCAGGAGAGGTCCCTAGAAAGACAGCCTTGCCCTGAGAAATCACACAGGATGCCACAATATCCAACCTTGTATTTGAAATATGTTTATCACTTTGCAGTATTTTAAACTTTTAGGATTGATACCATTGTATCAATTCTCACATCCTGGTGTTATTAAAAAACTGGAGGTTAGTGTGAAAGCCAAGATTTAAGATTTAAGAGCCAGAACAGTGTTAGCAGAACTTGGGAGAGGTTTGAATGGAGACTGTCAGGAGAGTGAGTGCCTGCAAAATAGAAAGTTGAGGGGAAGCAGTTGAAAGTTTGAGAACTGAGATGCTGATGAACATTTAAATTCTCTGGCCTGATCTTTGTTCTTAATTAAAAACCACCCTTCCCTATGGATCTGGGTGTTTTAACAGTCTCCTGTGAAACTAGCTAAACCTTACAATTGCTTAGAAATTCTTCTCAGAAAGAATGTGCCTGGCTAACCATTAATGGAATTGATTAATCAAATTGCATTTCACCTCTGCTTTAGATTCTCAGCTGATTTTAAGGGAAGTGCAGGGTGTTGCCTCTAGATAGCCCTCCAGAGATCTGGGCTTGACTACCATCAGTCTCTTTCCTCATCGGGACATACTGGTTCTCCGTGCAGGGAAGGAGTAAGTACAAGGCAGCAGCCACAGAGGCATTGTGGTTTGTTCCTTGGTATTGCTGGGGAAGACCATCCCTTGGCTTTTATATGCATTCACAAATCTACTCTTGAGCTTTGGGTGCAGAAACATTTTTGGCCCAGCACCAGTGTAGGATGCTGATTTTCATCCCAACATTTATTTTTCACACTGCTAATTGAAGGATATGATCATCCTACAAATCTATTCCATTTAAAAAATATGAATTTGAAAGTAATTTCTGATATGATTCTTTCTGCTACGCCTTCCCGTTCTTCCCCCAAAATTTTGATGGGATATACAAAGTAGACGTCAGGGAAAACTGCCTTGAATAAGGCGGAAATGCTGACTGATCTATGCTCCATCAAATCTGTAGTCAAGATACCAAAAAAACAGTATCCCCTAATTACTGGAATAGCAAAGTAGATGATAAATATATTCAGAAAAAAGTGTGATTTGAGTCTGATTATGTTCTTTTAAACACTTGCAGTAATGACCACAAAGAAAATCTTTTAAAGAGATTGTCATAAATTATGTATTGAATAGACACAGATCAGTGGAAGGATTGTTTCATAAAGATTTAGGAGTGTCCATTTTCCTTTGCCTTTTACTTGCATTTAAAAAAACAGTAACTTTAATTCTTCAGTGCCCTACCTTGTAGACCCCGTCCTCCTATGGCATGCTTGCCTGGGTTTTTATAGAAGGAGCAAGAACTGGGCAATGGAGCACATGACAGTATATAGTCATCTATATACTGTCAGTATATATTAGTTCAGTTATATAGTCATCTCCACATCAGTGAAATGATGTAAACCGTAGGTACCAGCAGAGAATTACAAGTTTTTAATACTCTATACTTACTTTCATTGGTACAGCATTTCCATATCTTTCAAGCAAATACAGCAATATTCAGTTTTCCTAAAGATCTTTGTGAATTTCTGATGACTTCCTTCACTTTTCTCCCCTATTTTCTAAAGTAGTCTCCACTTCCCCGGTATTAACAATGGGATTGGACTGACACCGTTTGCAGCAGAGGTGAAACAAGGTGGCCACCTTGAAATGAAAAAAAATGAAAATTATAACATTCACTTTTAGCTGTTTGTGTAGGGCAGGCAGAGACATAAAAATGTGAACAAGAAGGATCAGGAAAGAGTTGATGGTCAAGAGAAAGTGGGCTGTGTTAGCACCTAGGAGAAATAGGGGAAGTCAGAAGAGACTGGGGAGCAAGATAAGGTCAACAAAGAGATGAGGACTGTGTGGGCAGAAGTCAAGTTGTGAGGGATGCAAAGAAATTAGGGGCAGAGAAAGCAGGATTGCAGGGCAATGTGGTGGGCATGAGATTGATGGGAAAGAAAAGGAAATGCAAGGAGCAATACACTGTGTCAACAGGACTAGGCATCCAGATGACAGAAAGTTGGACTCTGCTTGTCACTTAAGGAGGCAACAGGAGGGTGCTTACACTTCCCCTTTTCAAAGGATAGATAGGGAGACTTGACTACACGTGTGTTTGTAACTCGGTTGAATTGTAAGCCTGAGATAAACACACTTGAATTCAGCGCTCCTGTGAAGGAGGAGAAGAATCAGGAAGCGGATGAAAAGCTGTAAGCAATTATATTTTGAGGATGTTATGACTGCTAAATTATTTATTTGTTTTTGTCTGATTTATGATTTTGAATATCTGGAGTTTACAGTACTCAAAGTTAAGTATATAGCAGTGCAGAATGAGACCCCAAATCTTTTCGTTTTGTCTTTTTGTCTCAATACATATTTCTCTTCCTCCTCTCTAATAACTCAGTATTTCGAGCTCTTTAATGTTTTAACCATGGTAGAAGATAGTAAGGAGGAAATTGCTGGGTTTTGGACCTATCAGATCTTTTTCTCTGAATGCCAGATGATTGTTTCAGAAATTACTAAAAGACGTTTTTATATTAGGAGAAGTGACTAGACAGATTGTTTATTTCTTCCTCACTAGACAAATATCAAATTGATAAAAGGCAAAGGTTTTGAAGTCTTTGCAGATGAAGCACAAGAATATGAGTCATTTACTTATAGAGAAGCATATAGTGCATAATTTACTGTGGTTTACAGAGCAGAAATAATATTTTAATATTTCTAATGAGCCTAATACTAATTATATTTACATTCATTCATATAAACTGGTGTAATACCACTGATACCAGTGAATTCTGATTTTTGCTAGAGTAAATGTCATCAGAATGACTGCATAACCTTAATATATATGTTGACGATTCAAAATGTCTCAGGAGTAATAGCAACAACAAACATAGGGGAGCGTTATCATACTTACTTATTAAACAGAAGTTTATTTTAGTAGAAAAATTTATTTCTAACAATTCCTTCCTCTTACTCTGCTGGTTCTACATATGACTCTTAGGGCTCCTTTAGTCATCACTGTAAGATTTTGTTTTCCTGACCCAGACACTTTCTTCAGTCAACAGTGTCAAAGGCAATGCACCTGATCATCTTTATTCCTAGCAAGTGTGTAAAACAGCACAATCTTCTCTCTCCTTATCATACTTACCTGCTTTTTGTTGGAAGGAATCAAGGCCACAGACAGTTTGGTCCAGTTCAGTAAAAAAAAGCAACCAGTTTCTAAAAATATGGTAAAAAATGGCCTTTCCCTGTAAAACTGTCTTTGCACAGCTGCTTCACAGTGCCCTGTGAGCTGTTCCCTTTGTTCGTAGCTCAAAATGTTCTGTCTTCCATTCCTACCAGTCCAAAGGCTTTTTTCTCTGGACCTTACTACCACGCTTCTGCATATTCCTAGCCCCTGCCCTGGAGTCTGCTGGTGTTCACATCACTCCCCTACAGGGAATGCCAGACTCTTGCTTGGAAAAAGATGAGAATAGGTGCAGTATGCCATTTTATAACTCGCTGATTGTTACCACTGTGAGCTGGCATAAAGGTTAAAGCTGTCCCAAAGCTACTGCGAAGTACGTTGATGAGCGGGACTGGTTTCATGACGTCCCATTTCCCTTCAGCTGCCAGCTCTGTGGAATCAGAGGAAATAATCTGAGCGTGCAGCCCTGATCCAGTTAAGCATGGGCTGAACTGCATTTTGTGCTTAAATGGTGCGTTAGATTGAGGCTGACGCTCCTGCAAAGAGAAAAAAAGGAATAAATCCACCACTTTCCAACCAATAAGCCTTAAGCAGAACTTCCAGAAGGAAGATTTCTGGGAACACATTCAGGTCTCTGCTGTCACTGCCTTTGCTTTCTTGCTTGGTGGATAGATGCCTGACTAGTCACTGTGGGTCTCATCCTGCTCTTCCTGAAGTCTCTGGCAAAATTGTCCCTCAACCCCAAAGAACACAAGATAAGGCTTGTGTCCCTACTATCTTTTCCATTCTCCATCTGTTTTCCCACCTGTGTTTATACAGGATTTCCTGGTGTTATGCCACTTGGAGTAGCTCAATAAATGAGCCTGTAGACTGACTAAAACCCACATTGATAAGAAAGATTTTTTTCTAAGAGCTTCCACATATGTTGAACATGAGGAGGTACATGTGATTTTTTAAAACTCCTTTTATGACACCTGTATGAGATTTGCTGAAGGGGAATTTGAGTATTGCATATTGCATGATCCACTTCTTGCATTCTAATAGGAAAAAATACATGTTTTATTTTAATCATTCAGAGGCAGACATCATTAACTTTGCTCATGTAGCAAAGTTACATATAAAGCAGATATTCGTCCCTATTTTGTAGAATTTGGAGACATATAGCATCTTCTCTTTTTGTGATTATTTATTATAGCACTGGTATGTCTATGCAGTCCATGGAATACTTTGTATTTTAAAATATTTTTTTTGCTTAAATTACTGAATACTGTTTTAACAGTTATCCTTCCATACTTTAAATTCTAATAAATTGTATCTTGGATTTGCTTCAGCTTGTAGAAGGTCAATTAGACAGAACTACTTTGACCTACCTATTATTTATGGAGCTTTTCTCCATTTCAGAACAGCAACTGTCAGTATACTTTAGACCAGTGCAGTGGAAAATAATACCATGGGAAATGTTGAGTCACTTCAAATTATATTTTGCCACTTCTTTTTTTTTTTTTTTTTTTTTTTTTTTCTGAGTACACTGTAGGTATTTCCTTTGACTGAGGTACTTTTAAGCATTTGCAGTATAATATTGATTATAGACAGAGAAAATGCTGCTAAAGTGCTCTGTTGCTCACTGCTTTACACCTTATAATTCGTATATGGACAACACGATATGATACCGTTTTACATTTTGCAAAAATAGTGTATATGGCTTCTCATTATTCAAGGTGCTGATGAATTAAGTCTCTCAGTATTCATGCCCCAATCCAGCAGCATATTGACATACATAATTAATTATAAGTGCTTTTTCTGAAGTGAGCTTATTCATATTCTTAATGGCAAGCATACAATTAAATGCTTTAAGGGAGAAGGATATCATATCTCCATACCAACTCATTCATAAAATAGTTTTCAGATTAACAATACTGATTTCTAAATCATTGCCGTTTTTCTAGAATTATTGCCTGCATGGAGTCCTAAAAATGAAATATCTTTTTGGCACAGACTAGTTTGCTGTATTGGTGATACAATTTCCTTAGCATGATCGTGGCATAGCACAATTCCTTGTGCTGCATCATGACTTTTTTTAACATCATAATTTATAAAAAAATAACATGCAGTCAGAAGAGCTTTTTGCTATTTGGAAAAATTACTGTTCTAAAAGTCTAAGGGATGTTCTAAAAATTCAGAATGAAAATAACATTCTGCAATGTCAGAATGTAGAAGTTGGTTTAGTTTTAAGAGTTCTATTAATTAATAATAATTAAAACTTATATTAGAATCACAGAATCAGTAAGGTTGGAAGGGACCTCTGGAGATCATCTAGTCCAACCTCCCCGCTCAGCAGGGTCTCCTAGAGCATGGTAGACAGGGTTGCATCCAGGCAGGCCTTGAAGATCTCCAGAGAAGGAGACTCCACAGCCTCTCTGGGCAACCTGGTCCAGGGCTCCGTCACTCTCACAGGGAAGAAATTCCTCCTCTCGGTCAGGCGGAACTTCCTGTGCTTCAATTTCTGCCCATTGCCTCTTGTCCTGTCACACGGGACAACTGAAAAGAGTTTATCCCCGTCCCCTTGACACCCTCCCTTCAGGTACTTATAGACATTGATAAGATCCCCCCTCAGTTTTCTCTTCCCCAGGCTGAACAGGCCCAGCTCTCACAGCCGTTCCTCATAGGGCAGATGCTCCAGCCCTCTGATCATCTTTGAAGCCCTATGCTGGACTCTCTCCAGTAGCTCCATGTCTCCCTTGTACTGGGAAGCCCACAACTGGACACAGTACTCGAGATGAGGCCTCCCCAGGGCTGCGTAGAGGGGCAGGATCACCTCCCTTGACCTGCTGGCAACAGTCTTCCCAATGCACCCCAGGTGACCATTGGCCTTCCTGGCCACAAGGGCACATTGCTGGCTCATAGTCAACTTGTCATCCACCAGCACTTCCAGGTCCTTCTCTGCAGAGCTGCTTTCCAGAAGGTCAGTCCCCAGCTTGTACTGGTGCCTAGGGTTATTTCTCTCTAGGTGCAGGACTCTGCACTTGCCCTTGTTGAACCTCAGGAGGTTCCTCTCCGCCCAACTCTCCAGCTTGTCCAGGTCTCTCTGAATGGCAGCACAGCCCTCAGGTGGATCAGCCACTCCTCCCAGCTTGGTATCATCGGCAAACTTGCTGAGGAGGCACTCTGTCCCCTCATCCAGGTTGTTGATGAATACGTTGAACAGGATGGGACCCAGTACTGAGCCCTGGGGATACCACTAGCCACAGGCCTTCAACTAGACTCCACGCCACTGATGACAAGCCTCTGAGCTCTGCCTTTCAGCCAGTTCTCAATCCACCTCACTGTTCACTCACCTAACCCACAATTCCTGATCTTGCCTAGGAGGATGTTATGGGAGACAGTGTCAAAAGCCTTGCTGAAGTCAAGGTACACAACATCCACTGTTAATATTTAACAATATAAACAATAGTAACAACTATACTAATAAAAATTTATGCTATCTATATAAAATACACTCCAGACTAAATTATAGTTACAGTTCTGCAAAGTCATGACTAGTATAAATAACTTTTAATTTGGTCTTTATGAGTAATATGCAACCAAAATGTCACATCAGTATACGTTGGAAATCTGAGGTGAAAAACACAGATAACCCAGAATAATATTTTGCAAATACCTTCTGTTTTTACAAGAAGAATTCGATCCAAATATTTAAATCTCCAGAATTCAGAAGTGACAGACTCTGATCATTTGTCTAATAATTTAGTGAAAAAAGTGTAATATTTTTATAGTTCATGTAAATTCAACTTGAATAGTTTAATTTTAAACTGTTTTGTTTGCCAAAACCAAGATGACAAGAGCATAATACTGAATATGTAAGGAATTCAGTGGTTGTTTTCAACAGGGAACAGGCATCCATCTGAATAAAAGTAGGCACAGATGAATGGAACATAGTCACTTTTGGCTTTTGACCCAGCCAGTATGATACCTATGTCTTTATTTAGGTACTTAGTTATTGGAATCTGAGCTTAATATTTTTAAAATGTTTTGAAAATACAATGAATACTAGACAAATTATGAACTTTTCAAGGTAATAAATGGAGTATGTTCATCATAGTAAAAGAAGCCTTTGATAAAGTAGAATAGGAATGTATGGAAGCAGGATGTAGCAATGTTTCTGCCTCTGTTTGCTCCAGTCATGAAACCAGTGGCCACAGCTGTTTGCAGTATCTCCAGATAGGAAGAATAAAAGGCAAGTCAGGATAAAACATAAAATGGCTCTCTGGGCAGCCACTTCTTACAATTGCAATTGTATTCTAACAATTGATGTAAAAGTAATTACAACTTGATGTAAAAGCAATTACAACTACCTTTCTGGGGAAAAAAATACTTTCAATCTATATTAAACAGATTATACTGAGATAAAATATATCACTATTTACCTTACAAGAAGTATGAGGACTTACAAAAAAATCCAATTATGTATCCTACTTGTCAAAATTACAGAAGTCATTATAGAATGACTAAAAATGGATGGGTTTATAGAATTCATACCTGCCTTGAAAATTAATTTATACTCAAAGTATATTTTTCTGTATCAAAATTTATCTATATCACATTAGATAATATTTTAAAGGCTCTGTCAAGTTGTTTTAATGAATTTCACGTGGTAATAATAACACCTGTGCTGAGCAAGTCTCAAAACATCCAAATTAGTAGCATGTTATAATGCTGTTTTTGTCAAATCCGCTACGAAGTAGTGTCTTAAGCCTTATTCAAGGAAAGACTTAGTTAAAGAAAGAGGCTTCTCAGAGGTTGGTAGCATAAAAGACAAATTTGGATCAAAATAATAAAACCAGCATACTTTAATGCTTATTGTCAAACTCTAAATAAATATGAAAAGTTGGTTACACATTTACAGGCATTTTTAAACAGTAAGAATTCCTCCATAAATCCTATCAAAGTTGGGGTTGATTTGGGTTAAGGAACATTAGGCAATTCTTTTCAGAAGAATGATCGTTTTCCTCAGAAAACTGGTGATACTTCCAATGAAATAAATGTAACTCTTTGCCAATTATAACTGCTACCAAAAAAATAAGAATAGACTTTCTCTAATTAACCATATTAAGGCTTTGATATATATACCAAGGTTAAGCAAATGAGAGCTTGTGAGAGAGACCTGGAGGGAAAATAGTAATGGAAAGAAATTTAGCAAAAGGGCAGATCGTCCTGCACTGTGTGTTAGATCAGAAGTGTTGTTGTGAAAGGCCCATAAAGGCTACCTGTCTCCTGCTGCTTCTAGCTCATCTCTTCTGAAGAGTCCTTCTTATCTCAGAGCCGCTTTGGAGACAGAATCTCCTTTTAACACGCAGTGATCATGTCCAAAGGATAAGATTCTGGATGAAAAGGACCAATACAATACCTTTGTGGGGAATGCTGATATCCCTTTTTACCTGCCATTTTTTTTCTTGCTGAATACTCTTCTTAAGGGTCAAAAAGAATTAAAAACCTAGTTATTACTTGCTGACTGTTACTCAGTAGCGTAAGTCATCCTCAGACTTTGAAGCAAACGTTCTCTTCAGTCCCTGTTTCACTCTCTTCCTCTCTTCAGATACAGAAATGATAAATACAGAACATCCTCTCGATGGAGAAATTATCCAGGCTGGTAAAGTTGCTGGCATGGAGGGACAGATGTTTGCAGACAACGGTTGTATTCTTAACTTGCAATGAGGGGAGAATGCCACCAGCCAGTACCAATGAGTCTCTAGCTTACTAAATGAGATAAACTTTTCCATTTTTTTATTGCTATATTGATACAGATGTAATTCACCTCTTTGTAATCTTTTTTCTACTACAACCTTGCTGATTAGGGCACATTTTCCATTTCTTTTATTTGCCGCATTAAATTAAATAAAAAAATAGACATGCTTAGAGATCATCTGTCAAGGACTGGAGAGCCATAAATTCCAAATGACTAAAAACAAGCAATAAAAATGTGAAAGAAACCAACCCATTTTCTTTTCTCAAATAGGATAACTATATAAGGGCAACAGCCATCACAAATAGTTAAATGTAAGTTAGACTTAGGTAAAGAGTTCAAAAAGTGACAGGAGACTGAAATTGAGCCTTTAAGGAAATTGTTTTGGATCCTGAATTGTAATTGGTCGTGTTCGGTCCCCCCTCAAAATAGTAACAGCTCAGAGCCCCATATCCAGACCTCCCTTAGGAGCTCTGCCTGTGGTGGAGGAGCCTGTAAGTCTGAAGGCAGTCTTGCGACTTACAGACAGCAGGCTTCGAAATGGAGACGGTCATGCAGGCAGCATGGGCTATTGCTTGCTCTCACAAACTCAAGCTGTCTTGTGTGTAACTCCATATTTAGTGCTTACACAGTCAGAGAAGGTATAGTTTTTGTATATCTTTCTTTCTTCTCAGTTCTTTTCGACAGTCCAGATTACAAACCTGACTTCAAACAGCAGTAATTTCCTCGCTTCCTCCTTAAGTTCTCTCTTTTGCTGCAGTAATGTTCTTATTGAGGAGTGATGGAGTGATTGTATTTTAAGGTTTCTTAAATACAGGACTGGACACATGCATGTTACCTGAGCCTTTTCATTTCCATCTAGTCCATAGATCTGGATTTGGGGGACATGAATCACTTTTTTTTCCCATAATCTTGATTACTGTGAATGTCAATATTGTTTTACAAAATAAATGCAAAATAAAATCTGCACAGTTATCTGGCATAGTATTTAATCACTATTTTGGAGAAAATAAATCACTGGTACTAATTAATTGATGTAAGCTACATTCTGACTGTAATCAGAAGACCTACTGTTATCACATTAAGTGTCTATAATGAAGGGCAGCATATCCCTGGATTTTCCATTTTGTGCACTAGTGATAATATATTGGAAGATAAAAGGCTATATTAAAAGGTTAGAAAAAATAGTTAAAGATGGATATATTTGCTGTTTTTAAGAGCTTAAAAAGGAGACACACATACAGAAGTACATATTAAAGCAATCTAATTTTTATCATATGAAACAGTTTCGCTCTGTTTTCTGTATTAGGAGTGATTAAATCAACACAGAACTAGGAAACAGTTCTCTTTCTGAAAACTGTGGTGTCTCATGAAAATTAGTCATTAAATTTTCTTGAATTGATTGAAGTTTATATGGTCCTTTGCTAAAGAAAAAATCTCTCTCACGTTACCTTTTGTAAAGCTGGGATAAGAGCACCCTAGGCTAAAAGTTATGGTCCCTTCCTGTGACCATCTTGCCATTTAGCTAGTGCCATTTAGCTAGTCTGTGGTCAGTGGACAACTTCAGTAGCTTGAGGGAAGAACTATTGGTCTTAGCACCATGCCAAAGAGTTGCTGTTATGAAGAGCTAGTTTAGAAAAGCAGAATAACCTAAATCTGGTAGTTCTGGGAAACTTGCTCTGAAGGCACGCAGAACTTTTCATTAAAAGATGTGAAAGCCTGGTTGAATCAAACAAGCCATCATACATCTAAGTTCTGTCCATAATACTTTAGTTATTGACTATTATTTAGTTATACTTATTGTTTTCTATAAAATAAACAGGAGAAATCTAATCCACTGTCCTGTTCTCTTAAAATATTCTGGAATGGGTTAGGCTGACTGACTCAAACCTTTAAATTGCTTTGATTTTCTGTCTTTCTTCTGCTGCTAAAAGTTGCCATATGGTCCAAATAGTTGCTTGCCTATTTACACAGCAATGTGTACGCCTGCTACATGATGAAACAACAGTTCCCTGCTGAGGAACTGAAGCAATAGTCAGCTGTCCTCAGCTGGAAGGACACTCTTCATTATATCCTACAGTATTGAGTCTGTGACAGATGATGAGAAACCTGCTATAGCTTTGGAAAGGTACAAAGCCCTTAAGAAACTTCTGGGATTCACAAATGCGTAGAACCTGCTAATTATTTTTATATTATTTTAATATGGAGAGCACTATATGACTAACATTAATTAACCAATTTAATACTACAACAATTAATTGCTGCACCTAGAAAAGTGAACTTTTGTTTTAATTCTAGTTTTTGTGTCCTTGCAGAACAAAGCTGTGCATACAATATTAATTCACTGTATTATTTAATATTCTACGTATTACTATATACTATTCTAAACTAAGAAACATGTTCCATGCAGACAAGACCAGTCTGGTATCCTTTAATGAACCAGCTAACTACGTATTTCTAACTCTTTCCTGTATCAGGATAATTTATCTGTTTGTGGACATATTTTGTGTGCAAGGCAACTGTGTGTTGGTGGGGGTGGTGGTTTTGAGTTTATTTTCAATCTCTAATCAAATGTGAATGTGACATAGAAAGTTGAGTAATTACATTTGGAGTATAATTTATATGGGAAATGAACTGAGAGATAATGGATAGATGCCACACTATCAGATAAGCACTGTACTGCTTCCCAGAGAAAAAAAGTCTTTTCATAGATCTCCCATATCCCCTGTTGTTTTCTCTAAGAAAAAGATGGCTAGGGATCGCACAGCAACAGGGGGAAAATTAACACCCAGAATAGCATATTGATATATTTAAGAACTGTGAAATTCGTCTCAGTTGGTACCAAAGCTCTGGCCCTTACAAAGAGCTGGCTAATGCTAATTCTTCAAAAGTCATCATATGGGCATGTCATTCATCCTCATGCAGGTTCTCCCATATCAGTCTTCCTCAGGTCTGTCTTTCAGGTATGTAGAACTTCCTAGACAGAGTTTTCTGTCACTAGTGCAGTAATAAAATGCAATCTGTAGATGTCCCATTTTACACAACAGAGATACAGACTTCTTTGCAAGGTTTTGCAGTTCTAAAACCTGAGGCTAATGTTCCTGCAGAAATACTGCCATGTATGTGTGCAACTGATACGTTGTTGATCAGTTTGATTATTAGGCTAATAACCTTCCAAACAAGCTTAGCTTCAGACTTTCATCACAGCACTTTTTATTTCAGTGTCTGTACAACAGAATGTACTTGGAAATTGTGCCATTCTCCATATTCTACATTGTTCTGCAGAAAAGATCTGATGTGCCAGCAGAACATAAATTGTGATTTTCACATATAAATTGATTGCATTTGTATAAAATATGGACTGTAGGAACAAATGAATGCTTTTAGCATTGCTTAGTGCTTTCAAATAGGCATTTCTGATTAATGTAGTGATTGACATTTGTTTTAGAATGTTCCAGGGAACAGTTGTCCAAAGAGATCATATAATTAAAGTAAAACATGCATTGGAGTTGAATTACAGGTTCATTGCAGTCTCATACATAATTACTAATTGGAATTGAAGACATTCTTAGATTTGGAAAGGAAAGATAAAAGTGTTTGACACTTTTAAAGTGTCAGCATGAAGGCAGTGCACCATGCCAACCACAGATGGGAATATTAGTGAGTAATATGCTACAACCACTTTCTTTTTGTGCTAATAAAGAACATTGTTTGTCCAAGCTGTTTGAAAATAGTTCATGGCCTTTGTGTTTCACTGCACACTCCTGTGCTATTGTTTGTATTTCTTAGTCCATTTAAATTAATTGAACATCAAGGAGAGCATAATTGTAGAGGGCACCTGCTGTACTTGATGCCATTAAGACTTATTTTAAATGTCTTGTGTATTTTCATGATTCTGTTCTCTTCATAAAGTCTATTGTTTATTTATTTGTTGAAAAAAAAGATTTTGATTTACTTAAAAGAATACAAGAGTTTAATAGGAACAAATATTTTGGCAGTCTGTATTCTTGCTCTCCAGTCCAGGTAAATGAGATTTTATATATTATCTGTTTTATTATGCTTGAGAGTTTATCCTAAGCAAATAGCTAATAAGATGACATGAACTCAAATGCAGAACATAACTAACAAGCATGTTAGCACCATGCTAAACAAGCACAGCGTACAATTGATGTCATTAATATGTATGTCAAAGCAATATAAATGATGTATCAATGACTATAGTAAAAATCAAATTCACCAAGAAACATTGCCACAAATGCATTTCTTGGATTTTCGTCTCATGGTGACTCTCTGGACTTGAAGGTAGGTATTAGAAGCCTTCCCAAAGACATTCTTCAACCAGAAGTTGTGGATTGACATAGGATTCTCAGAATAGTGATTCTTTCAAGTCCCATTACTCGAAAAGAATAGCAGAAGAGGAAGAAAGGAAACAAAATAATGATATTTATTGCTGTAGCATCTCCAAATTCCACTGACCCTTTTCAAATCCAGAACTGTTTCCTATGGCTTTCTTCCAGTTTCGTTGTTCCTGAAGTCATCTAAAATACAGTGATCTTAGAACAGGTCATTAAACGAGTAGTTTATACATTTTGTTTGCATGTAATGGTTTTTAAACTCAAGTACTTTTATTTGCTGAGTACAGCAAAAGACCGCTCCATATGTCTTTAATATTGCCTGCGGCTATTTTAAATGAAAAAAGCTGAAAATCAAGAGGTCATTATTAGTCATACAGATTTTCCAGCTAGTTATCCGTAAATCCAACCATGGATTGTAAAACTTTATTCTATTTGAGATATAAGGAATGTCTTAGGAAGTGGAGCAGATATTTGCTGCATTTAACTGCTTCCTTTGGGCAAAATGATCTTTTGTGTCCTGTAAGGAGAATATAGTGCTTTCAAGCAAAGGAGCAGGGGTCATCTGATTTAGGGGATGGAGGAGGAAGTACCAACTTCTATTTGATCTGGCTGGTTCTTTACAGTAGCTGTTTCATGGGAATCAGGTTTTGTAGGTCAAGACTCTAATAGTAGTCATTAGTCTTTATAACTTCTTCCCAAAGCTGTAGGAGTTTCTAACTATATTGTATGTTAGTACTAGTCCCCACTAATGTACTTTGGTTTATCCACTATTATTTAAGCATCTTATCCTCCAAGCCTTCAGAGCAGGTTAGCTTGTGGGCAGGAAATTATCAAACCTACACTCTGATGTGCAAGGGAGGATGACATTTACTCTTTTCTCATTGCACCTGGAAGAACCTATGCTTCTTGAGGAGACGAATGCATGTTAGATTATACATAGAATGCATATATGTTCCATGTAACTTCTTCAAAGATAATTAGAATCTTTCTTTAGATTTCACAGGATTTTAGAACTGCAATTCTGGTGTGCAAAATCTGCAGAGTTTTGATAAAAATACTTTCTAGATTAAATTCTTCAACAAAAATCACCAGGGTTCTTTAGATTCTAGATTAATAAAAATGTATTTTATTAAGAACGAAAAGAAAGAAAGAACTACACTAAAGCTTTACATTTGAAGTAAAGCCTACAGAATTCTTTACTTTGCTAATTATGAATATTTGTATTTCCACACTTCCTGGAGAATTACAGTTTCTGACAGATATACAGGCAAGTTAGGAGACAGTTTCCTAGCCCACGCCTAGTACTTAAAGAGCTGAAACCAAACATGAACTCACTGCTCTTGGCCACTAGAACTGGGTAGGGAAACTATTTCCCACCATGTCTGAGCCCTAGAATTGTTGTATCTCAATGTTTTCTCATTCCCAAACCTGAAAACAGGATTGACACAAACATTTCTTTTTGCATTTGACTTTTTAATTTTGTTTTGTAATTTAATACAAAATAACTTCAGTGTTATGTAAAATATTCATTGTGATCTGAAAGAAAATTTTTTTGGGGGGTGGAGGGGAGGGTAAGGATGGATAGACAATTTGAACGAAGTTTCCAAATTGTTTTTCATTGAGAAGTCTTCTGCAAACAGCTTCACTTTTAGCTAACTGGAATATCTGATGAAATATGTTTCTAACTGACTTTACCTTATGTAACATTGTGTTGAACATTGTTATTTTAGGCAATACTAAACTTCACTTAATTTTCTAATGGAATATCCGATGAAATATGTTTCTAACTGACTTTACCTTATGTAACATTGTGTTGAACATTGTTATTTTAGGCAATACTAAACTTCACTTAATTTTCTAGTGTAAATTTTCATTGAAAAGAGAGGTGAAGGTGAGGAAAAGAATTCTATATTTTAAAGGTTGCATATCAGAAATATTGTGAGTTTGTCAACTTTATAGACATCAGAGGACTAATAATTATACAATATGTCTGAATATTGAACATTTTAACTGGAAAACTTTCCTAGGAGGAATTCATGCATCTCTCTCATTCCAGCCTAAATGTTTTGTTATAAGCCTATGATGCTGATCTTGGTTTTTATCCTGTAACTCTCTTTGTGTAGGTTCAAGAATCATCAATTGCAAGATTGGGGCAGGTTTGGGGGGACTCTCTATGTGGCCCTGGTAACCTGTGTTCCACAATGATGAATTCCAATTGGAAGCACTTGCAGAGAAAGTCTACTAGACTGGTCAAATGGGGTTTATCGTAAGAGAGGTTAAAGGGTTGTGTTGTTTAGCCAAATGAGAAAAAAAGTCTAACACAATCAGCTTACTCTCTGAAAATACTAGAGCATAAAAAACAAGGAGAGAAAGCACTTCTGTACCGAATATATTTTTTCTTTAAATAGTTCTTATATTCAAATATCATTATATGATGTACTAGATTAGTTTAGTAACTCTGTTGAATGATTAAAGGAATTGGTCTTTTATGTCAGCTGAATATTCCCGACAAAATCAAGAGAATCATTTGGATTAACTGGATCGGCAAACCAAGTTTGATAGCTGATAGATTATTTCTTACAACTTAAAGAAATTTTTTTTTATGTTTGATAGAATCAGTCTAGACTGATAAAAACTATAAGCAGATCTCTTAAAGTAGATTGGTTATTTTTTCAGAGCAGTAAAAATAGAATCAAACACCTTCACAATTGCCCTGCAACATTGCCTAAGCAGCAATAGAAAAATTGCCGCTGAGTACTGAATTAGTGTTTGTTAGCACTGAGTCGCTTCCTAGCTGTTCTGTTTCGCATGGTTCACTAACTTCGTTGTTTCCTGAATTTTTTGTCTCCACAGAGATTTGCCTTTTGACCAAGGGCCGTCGAACTGCCAGTGTTCGAGCCGACACATACTGTCGCCTGTACTCCCTCTCGGTGGACAACTTCAATGAGGTTCTAGAAGAGTACCCCATGATGAGAAGGGCCTTTGAAACAGTGGCAATTGATAGACTGGACAGGATAGGTATTATTTTTTTCTGTAACTAGAATTCTTAAAGCCTTTTTACTTTCTCTTTTCCTTAAGTTGAAAGATAAAATGCTCAGATTAAAGGCTTCTTAAAAATATCAGTTGTTACACTGAAGTAGAAGTTCTGTTGATCTACGAATAAGATGTATCCAAAGAAGAAATTCTGTAAGATCACTTTTAAATAATGTAAAGCTTTGAATTTTAGAAAGCTCTCATATGCCTCAGACATTTATTATTTTATACGCTCATACACTTGAGGTTTATTTTGTATACTTTAATAATGATTAATAGCATTTATTAGTACTCTGTATTTCTTTTGCTACTTCATAGAGTTTATGCAGTTTAGTGAGAAGTAGATGACATTTTCCTACATAAATAGTTTACAGATGATGTCTATAATGCTGGGAAGAGGTGATCTTTCTCAGCACTCACAAAACCCATGTTTGTTGAAGTGAATTAATCCTTTGCAGCAGGGCTCTCATTTTCCTCACAACATGGGCACTGTTAGCATTGATGACTGCACACTGGAGCTACTCAGATCTGCTTGCAATCAGAAAAGCAGGCCAAAGATATATAAGTGAACCACAGAATGATACAGCAGATTATCAAAACAGGGTGTACAAAGTCTTCTTTTGTGCAACCAGAGGTTCTGGACCTCTCTAACAGCACATACTAGATAAAATACGTGAGCTTCTGTAGGCAGAAGTGTACACAGGTTATAATTATTGATACTGGTTTTAAAACGCATCTCTGCAGAAAAAATTGTTCATTCTGTATGATACTGGTTCCTCAATTTCACAAGTAAATTTCAGCGTGAGATTTTAACCGCAGTTCCCCAGCAGAGCAATGCAACGCTACATGTATTAGGCTGAGCAACACCTCCTCATACAGATGCAGACACACAAGCATAGGTATATTAGTGCAGCAGCCAGAAGAATAAAATCATGGCAGATTTTGGTCTCTGATAAGCAGAAAAAGTAGCTTTAGTATAAAATATATTGATATTCTATTTAACCTAGAAAGAATAAAGAAATCAAATATGTATATACTGATTTTAATAGATTTATGTCAGTATTTTGCAGATTGTGAACACTCAGTGCACTAAGTTTTTTAATCAAGACTATTCAAAGTCTCATAATTTGTCTCTTGAAACTTCCTGGAAATATAGACCAATCCTGAGAAATATGTACTTTAAAAATATTAGTAGTCAAGTCTAATCTACTCTTGGAACAGTGGTCCAATCTGAAGTGCTCTGGTTACAATAAAAAAATCTACATAGGACAAAAAAATAAGACGTAAACTGTCTTATATGAAAAAAAAAAAATCCAAAAGAATTGTATTCCTGTGCATCTGATGACACAGAAAAGTGTCTGCATCTTGCAGATACTGAGAGTCATCAAGCAAACACCATCCTTTGAGAAAACATCAGGATACAGCTTACAGCAATCTTTATTGTGCAGCCAGGTATCACATTAGCACTGAATTCATATTAGTTCACCAGCACTTAAAAAGATGATTTCTTGCAAGCTAGTGGTCATTGGTTACTAATGTCTTATAATTAGTTCCAGGGAATGTGCTAAGTGGCAGATGTATTTATAACTTATGTAACAGCTTAGTGTTCAGGGAATTAGGATGGTTTTGTAATGGGAGAGAAAGATGTTACACATGCAGAGCCTGGTTGCTTTTTCCACCCTGTTGTTCAGTAAATTACCATGGTTACATTTTTCCGAATAATTGTAGTAATAGCAGTGCACTCTAAGTGAAGAGGCACAGAAAGTTCAGGTATTTTTGAACAAAATGGTGCTATTAATGCATGCAGTTCTGGGGCAGAGAGGGTAGGAATGAGGCGTGCTTAAAGGCCGGGGGTGAGAGCTGCGTGCGCAGCGTGCAGCCCCCGGCGCGGCTCAGCGCTGCTCCGCAGCGGGGATTGGGCTCTCTGGTCCCGGGCACCCCGGGCGGCTGGTGCCGCGCAGCCGGCCCGAGCAAGCTGGGTTATGCTCTGTGCCCGGTGCTCGGCTTGGTGTTTTCGCAAGCTTTTCAGCGGCTCACGTGCCTCTCGGATAGGAGCTAAGATGCAGAATCAGCGTGAGAACCTGCCCCTGTGTCTCAGGCTAGCTCTTCTCCAAGCGAGGGCCGCTCGCTCTAACTCTTCTGCTCTTTGTAAAGGGAAGAAGAACTCCATCCTCCTGCAGAAGTTCCAGAAGGATCTCAATACCGGCGTTTTCAACAATCAGGAGAACGAGATCTTGAAGCAGATAGTGAAGCACGACAGAGAGATGGTGCAGACTATCGCCCCGGTTAGCCTGCAGCAGCTGCCGGCGCTGAACGCGAGCAGCTCCGCCGCGGCGCCGGCGGCGCGCGTCAGGACGCAGTCTCCTCCCGTTTACACGGCCACCAGCCTCTCCCACGGAAACCTGCACTCTCCCTCGCCCAGCACGCAGCCTCCGCAGCAAGCCGTCGTCCTCTCGCCGTGCTCCTACACCACGGCCGTCTGCAGCCCCCCCGTACAGAGCCCGCTGGCAGGCCGAACTTTCCAGTACGCCTCCCCGACCGCGTCGCAGCTCTCCCTCATGCAGCAGCCGCCGCCGCCGCCCGGCTCGTCGCAGAAGAGCGAGGCCCACAAGAGCACGCAGGCCCTTCACAACACTAACCTGACGCGGGAGGTGCGGCCCCTCTCCGCCTCGCAGCCCTCCCTGCCCCACGAGATCTCCACCCTGATGGCGAGGCCTCACCCCACCGTGGGGGAGTCGCTCGCCTCCCTGCCGCAGCCCGCGGCCGCCGCCGCCGCCGCCGTGCCCCCGGCCGCCCCCCGGGCCACCGTGCCGCCGCGGGTCGCCCTCTTCCGACAGATGTCCTCGGGGGCCATCCCCCCGAGCCGGGGGGCCGCGCCGCCGCCGGCCCCCCTGCAGAGGGATTCTCCCGCAGTCTTAAGCACAGACCCCGAGGGAGACAAACCGCGGTTTGCGTCAAACTTGTGATCCCTGGCAGCTGTGAAAAACGGACTTTGTCGTGAACTGAGAATCGTCCCGGGAACTGTTTTAGCCTGTTTCCTGACGTACCCCAGCAGTCTACTACGAAAAAAATACTTTAGACAGCTTTGCCCTACGTAACGAATGTAAAAATTATATATATACACACACACACATATATATATATAAAATATATATATATATATCTGAAAAAAGGAGTTAAGAAAACCTATTTGAATTCATGTCTTCCTTTCTCGTAACCATTAAAGGCGTCTAAACTCTGCTGTGATATTATTTATTTTTAATGTGTCAACTCTAAAATCAGTCTAACCGATTTATTTATTTATGAACAGGTTTCCTACTTTCATGGGAAAATTGTCAACACAGTAACAAACTTCAAGTTTTAAGTACAACAAGTACAAAAAACAAAAAAATGAATCTAACAAAAACAGCACTGACTGGGTAATATTCTGGAACCTTCATTCTTTCATTTGTTCGTACACATTGTTAATAATTTCCTGTGAAGAATTCAGTTGTTATTTCCCATTGCATTTCATATTTTAGTGCTTTCCATTCGGGATTAGGTTGAAAAATAAATATATTGCAAATATCTGCAGTCAAAAGGCTGGCACTAGCACTCCTCTGGATAGGCTGTAATCTGAGAACACGTAAACCATTCTGTTGTTTCAGAAAACTGGGTGGACTTCAATCTTCACGTTGCTAAAGACTTTTACAAAGACTATAAATAATTGTCATTGTAAATAACTTTTTAGACCCAAACAAAAATAGCTGCTGTGTGGTGTACCATTACAAAGTCTTTGTTTAGGAATTTAGGTTCAGCTCTTCACTTCAAAATTTACGGTTTTAAAATTTGTTGAAGCTAAGTGCAACACAACTGTTAAATTGTAATGCAATGGCTTAAAACCTACGATGTTACTTTTACATGCAATGTTTTATGCAAAATTGTACGCTTGATCCTGCAAACCGCTTGTACTTCACCAATACCATCACTTTTCTTCTCCTTGACCTAAATAGCATCTGAAAATATTCCATGCATGCTTAAAAAAAAAACAAAAACAAAAAAAAAAAAACTATAAAAATAGGTTCAGTCAGCTATTGTAGGAAAAGGCTTTATGGTATGTTAGAAAATAATAAACATTAATTAATTGTGTCTACCTTAAAATTCCTATAATGCTGACTTTGAATCTCTGGTTTAAGTGAGATTTTTTATTTAAAGTATTATTTGTAAACCACAGCTTGATTTAGGCTTTCAGGTGCTTTCTGTGTCTTCACTGTAGTTTTGTAGTTGACTGTGGTGTTAATTTAAAAAAAAAATAAATATAATATAGCATCAAAGTCTGTCTGGAAATGCACGATTTGCTCTGTGTATATTGTAATTAAATGGATAGTATATCCTAAGGCATGTAGTGTCAAACATAGCCCATAGATATGAGGTTTATTATTTTTTATGTCTTCAAAACAGAAGGGAAATGGTGACAGAAAGCAGGGTTAAAGCATACCGTTTTGTGAACTTTTTATTTTGTTTGCTCAAAACTTCACATTATCTTATCCACAAAAGAAGTCCTTTCATAGTCATTTGTGCCTGATTTGTCACATTAAATAGAGATTGAAACTAAACATGTCATAATTTAATTAGTTAAAAAATCAGCATTATGGCTATGATGCAAGCATTTATTCTGTTCTTTAACACCCAACTGACTCACGTTAGGAAAATAAATGCAAAAGCGTTCTTCTTTTCCCATTAATGCTGAGATAACGATGCATGGAGAAATTAAATAACATCACAAACTACGTAATGCAGTGAATCCAGATGTACTTGAGAGCCAAATAAATATTCTGAAGCTAACAGAGCTTGAACCCATGCTGCCTGTTATGCCTTTTACTAACGTGGTACATCAAATAAAAAAAAAAGCACCAGTTTTTGCTGACTCCCACTCACCAGTACAAATCAATGTAATTAACACATTAATGTGCTGCTGCCATTAATCCAAGTGGCCCAGAGTAGTATATGAGGAAGCGATTGTTTAAAAACATTCAGAACATTATGGATACGCTGCAAGACCATTTATTTATCAGTAAAATACCCCTTATTTTGTTTTAATACTAACAAATTCTGTCAGTTAATTAAGATCATATTCTGATCTTTCAAACTGTTTAAGGTTTACATTTGATAGGAGAAATGGGGTTAGTAGCAAAATATTTTTATATATATTTTTATTTTATTTTAAGCACTATAAAGAAATATTAACGCACATGGTCTTTCAGTGAAACCATAAATAATTTTTAATGACTTTGTAATAGAGTGGACAATATCTAGGATTTGTATGTTAATTCAACAAAAATGGAACAGGGTAAAATTATATACGTATATATATATGTATGTATGAATGTATATATACTTAGATTCTAAGAAACAAATGACTCACATTCCTGTAATATAAAGGTCCATTGCTAGTTTCAGAACTGACTTATTTTCTCTGTACATAAGTAACCCATAAGTATGGAATCTCACATCTGTACAGGATGAAATGTATTAATGAAAAAGGTTGGATCTTACTGCTGCTGGGAAGACTATAGATCTGATTCTTAAAATAACTGTATGATCAGGGATGAGTTAGATTTTTTTCCTTTTGTCTTTGCTCAAAGCCATAAATAAATATATATAAAAGATTATTAATAAATCGAAGAAAATATATAAAAAATAAAACCATGTATATTTTTTGGTTCCAGTATGTTTATAACTGAGCAGGTTTTACCTTACCGTGAAAGAAGAACTGTTTGCTTTTGTCTTTTCTCTGTTCGTAGGCCCGAGTTTATATGCACTAGGTATGGGGAGGTGGGGAGAAAACTGCCAAAGTACTTATGTGTACCACAGGAAAAATAAGGCTTAGCAAATTTGAAGATACTACCTGATAAACTCAAGTAATTCCTAAGCAATATTTCCTCTGTAGATTAGAGGAATTCATTGTGCTGAAAAAAAACCCATTTATCTCCACAAAGCTCGGAATTAAGCTACTATCACTAAACTGTAATATTTCATGAATACAAATATTAGAAACTAGAATTTGCTTATATATAAAATTTAAAATATGCTGGTGGAGAATCCCAAGTAGTTGTTTTGTAACTTATGAGAACTGTATTTTGCTGTATTTTCGCCGACACTTATCTCACTGTATGTGCCAATCCCAAGTGATATACCTCTGAAATGTATAATATGAGGGAACATTTGGGTGGAGTAGGTGTTCATTAATGACAATCTATGTCATTGTAAATGAAAAAGCTTAATCCATTCAAAACAATAGTGGGTGTTTTTGCATCAGCTTCATTAGGAGCAATATATTAAATAATACTTCATTGATTTTAATGTTGATTTTAAGTAATCATGATTAGTTGCATTTTCAAACTGCAACCTGAAGTGCATTTTGCTATAAATTTAGTCCAGCTGTAGACAGTGAAATGATTTCCAAAAGGATGAGGATTTTAATGGAAACTTCTTGACTAGCAGCAAAATCCTGTCCTCTATTCTACAATAGCGTGGATATTAGAATAGATAACAGGATATGCTTTGCTGTTTTGGTCCAGTTGTATTATTTCATACATATTTATATTCAGAACCAAATGTTATTTTCAAGCAATATTTCATACACTGCATATGATATGTAGATACATATGTATACATATACACCAATGCGTATTTAGAAACATGTCTGTTATATGTTTTTAATATCTGTTTCTACCTCAGCTGAGCTGCACTTTAATTTTGATTAGGCAATAGCAGCAGAACTATAACCAATGTGAGTTCTATTTTAAACAGGAAATTATTATGTCTTAATGCATGTCATCAAGAGCTAAGCTTAATATTTCTTTTTCAAAATCTACTCACATGAGTTCTCTCACTGACTTCAGTATATCTATCCATGTGAGTTCTTTTTAATTCTTAGGTACCATTCAGTATAACGTGGTGATATTATTCAGTGAAGAAAATTTTTTCATTTTAAAAATTAGATCTTGGATTTTTAAACAAATGCATCTTGACTGCTCTGGGAATACATGGTCATTTTAATAATTTCTACTGTTCTAAAATCCTTTGTTCACACAAAAAATGTTTCAAGGTAGAAACAGAAATTGTTTTTTCTTATAAATTACGAGTCCAAGCTATAAGCATAATCTGGTACATTCTAGGACACCCTATGACAATTTGATATACAAAGTTTATTTGTTTAGCAGGTTTGTCTGCCCTCACTTTTTTTTTTTTTTTTTTTTTTTTTTTTTTTTTTGAGCAAGGAAGAATAAGAGTATTAAAACTTTTCTAGACCATATCATTGGAAGAATATGTTTTGTAAATCTCCTTGAATCGATACTTTTTTTTTTACCAGCAATGAGCATCCAGTACTCCACTTTGGTTGATGTATCATGTAATTTCTGGTCCATGATCCATTTCCCTCACTTCTGTGAATGCAAACAATATCTCTAAGAATTTACGATAGCACTGGTATTTTCAGGTAAAGTAAGAGAACATAAGAAAGAAAAACACAGTTATAGTAGATAAGCAGGGTATCTGGCTTCCTGAAGTGACTTTAAGTTGATCTATGTACTTTATATATTTTAAAATACTGCTATGTGCATGTGTCCCAGTTTAAACAAATTACATGTTGTACGAATAAAAACCGCATTTACCAACTCCATTAGATGATCTAACATCTACACTGTGACTCAGATGATCCTTAGCCTGTAATCAGAAAATCTCCAGTTCATATTTGAACTAAATTTTGCTGCACCCTTGAAATAATCCAGATATGGGATGTCCTTTTACCTACTTGCAGGTGATACTGTTTTCTTACTCTTCTCCAGTTTTACATAGCAGATTTGCAGTATAATTCCCTCTAAGCTCCATCTTGAAGACAGCATGTAGTGCAAAGGTAGTTCTCTGAAAGGACAGTAGCAAAACTGAACAGAGCAAATCTGCAGAGAAAGACCAAGTCTACAATCATTCTTCAAATTAGCCTCTTCATGAAAGGGAATGAAGGTACTTGTAACATCTCTTTCAAAACTCTCCAGAATGGTACAGAGATCCTGATACTGAACCATGGTACTCAGCAGCCCAAGGTCCAAGCAAAAACACATCTCCAAGGTTGGCTGCTTCTGGACTCCACAGTTACTGAAAGGTTTATGTGGCGATAAGCAATAATTCCCATAGCATTATCTGTCATCTATCTTACATTTAATGACTATTGTGCTCTTTACAGGTTCCATATTGTCCTTATCGGCACAAAATGTGAGACCGCCACTGAGCAATGCAGCAGACCATAACCATTGTTCATGGATTTACTTCACTTTTTCTTTAGGAAGCCAAGTGTGTGCAATAAGTGTCCTGTTTTGTTGTTACAGTGTAGGAGTTCTAAAGGGAGAGACCTGGCTTTGAAGTAAGGAACAATCTTCAGCTTTGCTACCAGAAGCTCAGAGGGTATCAGAGGGTGATCAGTGTAAACTTCAGTCTTCATTCTCAACAGGTAGTCATTTTTGAGTATTCTAGACCCAGACCTTGTGTGAATCTGATTTTTATTTCTCTGAGAAGTCAAAAAGCACAGTGAATTTGTTGTGCTTGTTACACCACCAGTGTAGTCTGCATTGTTTAGGAGATGCCTGCAGCATTTTAGATTAATTACTTTTGTTCTAAGTGTGAGAGGATTTATGTCCAATTATTCCTCTAGTCCATCCAAGAGATGAAGTGAGTATTAATAACTGGTGCCAAGTCATTGTCACTGGAATAAGCAATCTTCTAGTTAAGTAGAGAAGATAGACAGCAATATTAGAGATGATCATACAAAGAACCTGAGTATTGCTTAATATGACTTGAACTGGTCAACTGGCATCTGAATCTTTCATCAAAAGAAATTATACTGCTACTGCAAAACTTCATTTTTTTTTTCCTGTGGCAACCAGTGTTCTTTCTGCTTGTGATTTGTCTTCATCCTATGCAGAGTCATCTTTCCAAGAGATATGCACCAATATTTAGAGGCAGCACTGTATCTCAAATATATTTCATCATCAGCTTAACTGATACCTGTACATTGATGTTGAAGACAGAGTAAGAAAGAAATGATTGTTTTAAATTCTTATAAAGGAATTGTACTATGATTCATTTTACCAATTGCTGTTCTGATGATGCTTGTGTAATTTTAATAATTCACTTGGACCTTTGGTCTTATCTCTCAGATATTGGTTGCTTGGCCAGAAATGGTGAATGCTGGGAAAAAATCCAAGAAATAAGCTAGACATCTGCGTTCTTTTCTCCAGGAGCAAGAAGACATTCATTAGATTCACCAGACACTTCATAATCTAGGTTGGCTATCTTAAGGCTTTTGCTTCTGTTCCTATCTCCTTTTCAAGACAAAAAGATGTGGACGCAATTTATATGTTGTGGTTAAAATCTTGATTGAACTAATCAATTTCCACACAGGGAAATAAACTTCTTATTTAGAGCATATGATAATCTTATGTCCTCTGGCACAGAGTATCATAAAAAAAGCTTTTAGACAGTGGTAAAAGGAAAAAAATAATTTATGACCGTTGTACAAGTGAATGAAGATAGTATGTGTCTTTAATCCCTGAGTAATAACTATGCAGGTTAGAGGAAAGATAAACCTATGAGCCAGCAAGTGAGAAACTGAGTCTTTAGGCTTTTCGTCTCCTCTTTTATTTGTATACATTAAAATGTCCCAGAATTATAGAAATATAATGTCTGTCACTTTATGAATCCTTTGGGTTTTTTATTATCAATAGGTAAGAACTATAAGTCTATTATTTCTGGCTCTTATGAGAGCTGAATTAGTCTAAATGGAGATGTCTCATGTAAGACATCTCTCAGACTTGGAGTTTGGTAAGATGAATATTTTATAATCTTTATTTTCTTGCTTAGATCTATGATTGTGCAGCTTGCTAACAAATAGGAGATTTGGCATTGTTAATAGTTGGCTAAAACTGACGTATCTGGGGTGAACTCCCGCAATGTAGGCAGTGTTATTACGGAAGGTAGCACAGAGCACAGAGCACCATATGCCTGGGTCCCAGTTACCCTAGCTATTTCAGACCCATTGTTGCCAGCGAGGTCATGTATTGTTTATTGTGGTGCTATTCTGGGTCACTTCTTGCCCATCCTGTTCCTAGCAGTCTGATGCAAGACAGAGGTGCTGGATATCTGGAACCTGCAGAAAATTTTCTGCCTTAGAACAGTCTCTCATAATTTCAGCTGTGCTAGGTGATAAGATACATTGCACCAAGTGGAATGATTGTCCTTTTTTTTTTTTTTTTTCTTCCCAGAGTGGTCTCTCAGATATTTTGGGGGCGACTTCTCAATTAATAGTAATAGGACATACTGAAGTCATTGTCAAAGAACAATGAAAAGAGCAAAAGTGACAATAACAGTGGGTAGAAGAAAGGCGAAGAGAAATGCCTGGGGCAGAATAATTTCCTTGAAATAAGGTATTTGTGTTGCGATTCCCTGAAGGACATGAAAGGGATAAGGAAGGGAAGATAACAACATCGCATGTTCTATTTAAGGCTGCTAAGGAGCTCTGTCATGAGAGTAACAATAAAGCACAAAGAGCAGGAGAGAAGTTAGTCTCTCTTGTGTTTCCATAACAAATATATGGACTACTTCTAGGAAATTTATTTAATTTCCTTTGAGAACTGAAAGCAAACAGAGCCTTGCTCCTGGTTGCTTCTGTTGGTATCAGAAATGGGTGTTCTTGGTGGTTTTTGTCCCTGACCTCATGAACCCTTTTAGCATGTTTGGTGTAAGTTGAAAAACGCTGTGGTCATTTTTTATCATGTTATAATAGCATTACACTCTATGTCTAACAATTACTTTTATGAACATGGAAAATATGTGCAAGCATTGTCCACAGAGTTAATTAAACTTCATGATAGGTTGACACAAGATGACTATGAGTGGGTACAAACACCTTAGAAATGACAAACAATACTGCTGATCAGGACTTGGTGGGGGCTGCGACACAGCATAACCAGCATTTAAGATTTCTAAAGATGTGTCTTCCAAAGATTTGTTCTAACTCAGAACAAATCTTACCCTCCCACACATTCACTATCTTCCACATTTGCTGTGGCCAGCTTATCTCCCATTTCTTTTTTTGCACGTCCTCTCAGTCATTTGTTGGTTTCTGGGAGTAAAGCCAAAACGTCACTGAACTGGTGGTGAAAGACAACAAATCATGACAGTACTCCACAAAACTATGATAATCTTCAGAGTCTTTGGCAGTCATGGAGTGTAATCAGAATAGGTTACTTGTTTGCTTCATAGTATGCCCTGTAAATATTGGGGGTAAACAAGAGACATACATTATTTTGAAATCCATCTAGAAAACAATAATATTGAGAATATGATTGAATTCCATTTGTCTGTACATTAAGTTTTATTTTAACTCTGCAGTTGAGGGGAAAGGGGAATTCATTATAGATAGTAACAACAAGTCTAGTGTAAATAAATATACTACCACTGACTGTGTTTGCCATCCCAGAGCAAATGAATACTGGAATGAAAAGAGGTGTGAGCTCACTTAACCATTAACATCTAAGAACATTCATACACATTCTATTTTGTGATAAAACATCTTACATTGATAAACATGAAAAACTTGTTAAAAATGTATAGGCACTACGTTCTTAAGCTATGTTCTTATAGCAAAATGATGAGAAGTTATTCAGTAGTATATAAAGAAAAAAAAACTAAAAGATAATGAGTGAAATGAGTCTGAGTTAGTAATGTAAACCTAGAATTCCTGCGTGGGCTTTTATGCAGACAGCATTGCAGCCAAGCCTTCTACATTTTGAATGTGAAGAATACACATTAGGTGGGTTGTTACAACTATCTCTGATCTTCAGCCTGTGCTAAGTAGATGCAATACCAATCCCAGTGACTGACAAGGCAGTTTTTCAGCCAGCACAAGAATGCTGAAAATCAAAACTATTGATTTCAAATTTCAGGCCTAGGGAAATGTTTTAGCCAAAACTATTTGCTAATCTTAAATTGTTGTCAGGTATTAAAATACTAAATGTAATACTTTAGACATCTCATTTTAGATCTTTTTTCAGCAAGTAGTATCTGTCACTCTCATTTATACCATATACTGAGATTGAAATTTCATCGATATGGGTGAGTTTTCATTGTTACCTTTATTTCTTGTATTTCCTGCTGGCACTAGACTGTTTAAATACAACCAAAAATCCTTAGCTGATAGAACTGAACAGCAGGATTTCTTTAAGAGCCAGAGTAAAGAAATCTCACACTCTTCTATGCACTAGCAAGATCACTTCTTCATGTCTGCTCCCACAGTCTCGCTGTGACACCAGCCCTTCATCTTTGGTGCATCTACCCTGCCCAGGTTTATCTTCTCCACTAGCCCTTTATCCAGTCTTCCAGATTCCAGCTTGACTTCTGATTCTCTCTCCAGGACAAATGCAGGCCATTCACAGTAATTCACATTTCAAGACTTTTCAAATGATGCATGTGCATATGCTATGTGGGTTGTGGGATAGGTGCAAGGTCCAACTGGGGGTCAGTAACTAGTGGTGTCCCTGGAGGATCAATATTGGGGCCAACACTGTTTAATGTCTTCATTAATAGCATTGACAGTAGGACAGAGTGCACTCTCAGCAAGTTTTCCAAAAACCCCAATCTGGGGGAGGACAGGGCTGCTATGCAGAGGGACCTTGATAGGCTGGAGAAACGGGCTGACAGGAATCTCATGAAGATCAGCAAAAGCAAATGCAAAGGCTTGCATCTGGGATAGAATAGCTCTAAGCAACACTATATGCTGGAGACTGACTATGTAGCAAACAGCTTTGCAGAAAAGGCCCTTAGGGTCTTGGTGGACAACAAGCTGAACTTGAGCCAGGGTTATATCCAGCAGCAAAGGCAGCAAATGGCATAGGCTGTTATAGCAAGAGCATAGCCAATAGGCAGAGGGGAGCAATCCTTCTCCTCTGTTCAGCACTTGTGACTCCAGACTGGAGTAGTGTGTTCACTTTGGCCCTCCCAACATGAGAAAGCCATTGACAAACTGGAGGGAATCCAGCAAAGGACCACCAAGATGATCATGGGCTAGGGCAAGTGATGTACAAGGAGAGACTGAGAAAGCTGGGCTTGTTTAGCTTTGGGAAGGGAAGGCTCAGGGGAAACCTTAATGCTATCTCAAACTACATGATCAGAGAATGCAGAGAAGGTGGCACTAGAGTCTTATTGCAGGTGCACAGCAGTAAGACAAGAGACAATGGACAAAAGTTGGAGCACAGGATAATCCAATTAGATACATGGAAAAACATATTTACTATGAAGGTGGTGAAACACTGGATAAGAGGCACACAGAGGTTTTGGGATCTCTATCCTTGGAGGTGTCCAAGATTCAACTGGATGTGGTCCTTAGCTAATTAGCCCTGCTTTGAGTAGGGGATGGGACTGGGTGGGTTCTGGAGATCCCTTCCAACCTAAATTATTTTATGATTCTCTGATTGTAATGTGACCATCTACTCCCTCCTAGCACCAGCCAGGCAGTCTGAACAAGCTTGGGTCCACGGCCTATGCCACAAGTTACTCCCATACCTTTGTCATTAATATGGAGCTTTTGCAGGTATGGAGGTAATAGAGCAGCTGTTGTGCAAGGAGCTTTAGAGGAAGCAGAGTTCCATGATATCTCACTTCTACGTGAAAGAGAGGAAGAAAAAGAATGATATGAAAGAGTGGAGAAAAGAAAAAGGCAATAAATAAAATGTCTCAGGTAATATAGTGTCCTTCATGCCAGAAAATGCTTAAGTGAAACTGTCAATTCTTTCCTTAGGCAGTGTGATTTCTGCATGCACTCAAGCCTCTTCTATTCCCTTTACTGACAAGTATCTTTACTATCTCTCACACTTAACACCACAGTACCAGCAGGCTGGGCTGCATTCTGTTCTGTCTCCTGTTACAAACTAGCCCCAAATCTGTCAGCAAAAGTGTGATTATAAAGCCAAAACTCAGCCTTCATTTGTAGCTGCTGTGCAACAGACAAAATTAAAGCTGAAGTAAGCATCTTTTCTTAAAAAAAAAAAAAAAAATGCTTCTGTAAGAGTTGTAACCTAGCATTCTTATGTGTGATACAGAAACCAATATATGCTTATTGTATATTCACTGTCACTTGCACACAAGTTGAATATGGCCCTGCAAATTTGTTTGTATACGGAACTAAACAAACTATTTTGTTCAGCTACAAATCAAATTGATTTGGTGTGTGAATAGATTATCTGTGGCTCAGAAACACTGAAAAATTCAAGGTAGGGAGATAATAAGAGCTCATATCTGTTTTACACAGACAAATCCTGTGCTGATGGTATGCTTCTTCTGGATATGCCTGGACTGTGTTTCAGCCATCGCACTTCATTCAGACAGTTGCTTCCTCTAGGCTTCAGAATACCTAGTTATCACCTATGTTTCGTGCTTGAGGATAAAAGCTCTCTTCTAGTGGATAGGCTTTGCTAGATGAGGGGCATCCTAGAGGTGTCCAAAGATGGAAGTAGTCTTAGTTACTGTGATAGCTTTCTCATTTCAGAGGATGGACTCATAACATTTCAGGAAGTTTCCTTTTAGTCCTCAAGCCTCGCAGACAGATACACTTGGTAGTTCACAATATCTGAGCTGCCTGAGAAGAATCCCCAAGATGAACAGATGCCTGCTGCAATTGCAGATTGCAGTTGGTAGCATCTCGTTTAATTAGGAGGCTAAATATTCATTAGTTATTTACATCAAGCAGTGGTTTATTTTGTAATGTTACAAGTGTATTATGTATTTCAAATTTGGTGGTAGTATCTTCATCAAGGGAGGCCTCAGTCATTTTCAGATCTGTGCAGCACGATTCAAGACTCATTTAAGTAACTCATTTAGTTACTGAGTGTATAACTGTATAACATTTTAACATTTGCCTTCAAGAGATCTAGTTAGCTAGGTGAAATGCTGCACTATTGTTCATTCAGAGGGAGCTCCAGATACCTTTGCAGAGTGTTCCATTATGTCATATCTAAACATTTTCTGCCAGTAGTCAGAAAGAAATGTCCGCTATATTCCTTTTGGCTCGTGTTTCATTTCAGAAATATGGATTCAAATGAATCATCCTTTTGAGAATGGTGCATAAGCCAAAAGGAATACAGCAAAAGTTTCTTATCCCAATGGAAAGACTTCGGGCCATGTATTTGGAAGGGAAAAAACTACTTGTGCTTTGAATAAACTTGATTTATAGTCAGTGAGACACACGACATGCAGAGCCTCACACAGCCTAATTTTTGTAGCCACTTTTTCCATGCAGAATTACTCTTAGAAGAGTGATGGGGTTGCCCCTTCAGTTACACCTCTCACTAGGTGAAATCTGTATTTATTACAGCGTACCAATAATTTCAGAGCACTGCATTACACTCCCTGGCACCAAGTAGGAATTTTTCATTTCATAGAACTCACAGTGGTCAGCTTGCTTTATTTTGAGGAATGAAAAATTGAAGATATACTAAAAATTAAAATACTAAAATGATTTGTGTGTCTTGTCAGAGATGTTAACTTTATGTATGTAGGCTGCTGGAATTTGGAGATCAGTCTTCGTAAACTTCATCTATGGAGAGGCTTATTATTGGTCGTCATGTTAGAATCAAGACACTACTGTTCTCTTATTTATGATTTCTTTTTCCATGCTTGCCTGGTGTACCTGTCACCCTTGACTTAATTTCTTTCTTCTTCCTAAAGTCAGGAAGACTTTAGGAAGACTGTTCTCTTTTCTCTAATTGCCTTATTTTGTTGTAAACCTGTGCTATTGGCTATTATGTTCACTTTTTCTTATCAGGTACTCAATGATTTACTTTATTTAAGACTAACCTTACATCTGTGAGAATAATTTGCAAGTCTTTGTGGTTAATCAAAATTTCAGATCAATCTGACAATTTGATTCATTGTGATCACGTTTACTGATTCTACTAAGCCTTAAATATATTGTCAGCGTGCTAATGCCAATATAGAGGCATCTTAATAGTTGTCCTAGCCCAGCTGCAGATAATTAGAGTCTTCACTCAAATACCGGGGGGGAGGGAGAGGAGGAGGGGAGAAAAGGGGCAGCCATCTGCATTAACAGGAAAAAAAAAAAAAAAAAAACAATTTACTCTGTGATGTGAGAGCTGCCCTAGAACTTTTACTTCTATGGTTTCTGTCATATGCGATCTTCTGAAAGCAAATCTTCCTGACTATATTGATGCTGATGAGGGGACATGGACTTCTTGGTTCTCCTGTGGTAAGATTATGAGATCACCACCAGCTGTGAATAGTGGAAGAGGCAATGGGAAATGTATGACTACTACTGGTTTTATGTATTATATAAATGTGAGTGGATGTTCTATACACCTGCACTGAAATGTAGATGTAGTCTCCCAGGAAAATGTTTTATGTGAGAAAGATAACAGTTTCTGTCTATACAGTCTGTGGACTGTATGATAGGACACAGGATGTGAACATCCTGTGAATGAAATGAGCTACCCTGCTAACAGTAGAGTTTTCTTCTTTAACTTTTTCTACATGAGAGACCCTACAACTTAGGGCCACATCACTACCTATCCCTATTTCAGCTGTGTTAACCAAAGCCTGTCATGCAAGCTTGGGAAATGTGTTCTATATAAAATTTTAGCCACTGTATTTTATCTTACAGAATCATCCATTTGAACAAACTTCTTAGCAGAAAATATTTCCTGAGCTAATTTATGCTCTGAAGTTGTGCATAGTTTGTTTCCAGAAAAGCATCAACCTTTAACTTGGCCTGGAAATTTTTGTTATAAGAACAGTATAAAACTCTGAAACTGCATAGAGAAAGGAAAATGGTGATATAAAACAAACTTAAGATGTTTGTGTAAGTGGCTGTTTTCATTCTAGGTGAAATAGAAGTCAAGCAGTGAATTAATTACATACCAGGCACAGCTCATATCGGTGAAAGAATAGTTCAGTGTTGAAAAGGCAGCGTCAACAAAGACCTGTTAGTGTAATGGAAACTGAGAAGTTGGGTGTGATTAGCTCCGAGAAGATTGCTATCCTTTCTCCTAACTGCCTTCTCTGTGAATTGCAAATGGATCATATCTTCAATATTTTTTGTAACATTAAAGTGTCATTATGGCAGCCAGTGTGGGCACTGACTTTAGTGATAGGACAGGCAGTATTTAGATTTGAGGTTTCTAAAACTGAAAAGAGATGAGTTAAAATGATAATTGCATTTCTCTTTAGTTTTTGGTAAACTTCTTTCACTGTAAAATAGCAACAGAAAAACAAAGCTGCTTGTGAGCTCTGTGTGACCAAAACATATACATGCTGATATAATTTCCGTTTGTTTCACTCAAGAAAACTGCAGGAAGTGATATAAGTTTTTCTTTTCTTCATATTAGATTTATTTCTCTTTTACAACACATTTAAATGCTAGAGTGCTAACAATGATGCCAAATGGCATGCAGTGTGCTTCATATAACGCAGTTCTTTTACTTGAGAAAGTATCTTGTCAGCTAATTAGCTTATAATTAATCAGGCTTCTTTTCAGGGATATATAGCTGGCTATCTTAAAAAGAAAACATATGAAAGTATAAAATTTGAGACCCAGACACCCAGGAATTTGAGAGGGAAAGGACTGATGGGACTGATGAGCTGGTTGCCTTTTCTTTTTTTTTTTTTTTTTTTTTTTTTTTTTTTTTAACATCTATATAAGAGATTAGAGGGGATCTCCCTTACCCATGAGCTGTGTGTCTCATTGACTCACTTTATTATTTAGGGGTTTTGTCCCTGACTGTTTCTATTGATAAAACACTGTAGAATTTCGCACATGTGACGTTTAGAATCACAGAACCAGTAAGGTTGGAAGGGACCTCCAGAGATCATCTAGTCCAATTCCCCTGCTCAGCAGGGTCACCTAAAGCACGTTAGACAGAGTTGTATCCAGGCAGGCCTTGAATATCTCCAGAGAAGGAGACTCCACAACCTCCATCTAATATCTGACCTACAGTTCTTTTGAGATAGTTTATATTTTGTAAAAATTATCATCAACTTACAGATGGGGAAAGTGAGAAGCAGAATAACAGGAGCAGAAAGTGTTGCCAGAGTCTGAAGTCAAACATGTCTTTACTTCTGGGAGCGTTGTAAGTTCAGACTGTCTTGGACATTTTGAGAGGTTTTTACCATAACAGTCCTGGTAACCCTTACTATGCATCTCCCCTGAACTCCCCTGAACTTGGTCTGTTGTGCCTCCCCACCTTCTCAAAAGTTAGTGTGTGGTGTAAACCCTGAAGATTGTTACACCTTTTGTGATGATGATATATCAAATATGAAGCCTCTGGGATAAAAATAGGGAAGATAATAGATATGTAGCCTCTCAAAAGGAATTGATTTGTTTGAGGAGCAAAGCAACAGTTTTGTGAGCTGCTTGAATTTGAAGGCAGCAGGCTCAGGGCATCATCACATCACAAAGAATAATCATTAACTCAATGTGCCTACATTATGAACAGTAATAAATGCATTTCCAGTGCCTGTTGAATGTTAAACACATCTGCTTAAATGCAGCCAGTTATCTACGTGGATGTAGATCATGTAACTAGACAGTTTATGTTAGGAAATTCAGGGTTCGAGGTCGGTTGGGTGGCATGTGTGCCTCATATTTCATGAGATAATGCTAAAGTGGAAGCAACAGCTTTTAACACTTCACTTAAAATATATTTGCCTTTTGAAACAGTAGAACAAACTCAGACCTTAGGATTTAGGTATCTGGCTCCAGTCAAAAATCAGTTGAGGAGGCAAAATGCATTTAAATAGTATCATGTAGTAATAACAAAATAAAAATAGATAGTAAAATAATAATAATAATCACAGCTAAAGTGGTACTTACTACTGTTATTCCAAGCTGCAGAGGAGTACCTGTTTCAAAAAAATAAAAAAATAAACAATAAAATACGGTAGTATTTTTTTATTTTATTTTATCAGATTAACCTGGGTGCGTGAAGAACAAGGTCTCTCTTGCTAGTACTCCTTCTGAACCACGGCATATATCAACCGCTTTTGAGACGTACCAGTATGCAAGGAAACCACACCAGCAGAGCACATGGAGGCACCTCCTTCCTTTTTAGCCACTTCGGTCAATTCACACCAGTGCTCTGCTGTGTCACTTGTCAGTCCTGTGCCTCTGCCGCAGTGTTAGGCTGCCTACCAGCAATGTGGAGACTAAAGAATCACTCGTCAGCTAAAATTGGTATGTCAAAACTATCAACAGCAGCCAAGGCTATCTTGCTCCCTTCTGCCTCTTGGTTTTGCAGTTCCAATTTTAGCTCCCACTCTGCAAGACATTTTGGTGAAGAGGAAGGTGAAAAGCGGTATTTCAACAAGAGAATAAGTAACTGCTTAGAGAATTTTTAAGTAATCATTTTTTTTTAAAAAAAAATCTTTTATGCTTAGTCAAAGCCTTTTGCTATTCTCAGTCTTCCTAGAAAATTAGTAACAACTGTGTATGCCAGCTTGTTTTTTTTATACCTAAATTGATTCCTTTTAAATTCAAACAGAATCTGAAAGGATACCAAAAATATACTTAAGGGAAGTTCTTATAAAAGTTTTATTCGAGTAGCATTAGTCAGTAGTGTTCATTATAGTCTTCCTACTATGATACAATGTTACTAGTCATCATCAATTTACATTGAGTCTTATGATAAGTCATGCTTTTTTAACAGCTCCGAAACTTAGATTCACAAACCTATCACAATGTTAGATTCACTTATATAAACACACACACACACACACACACACACACATACACATACACACACATATAAAACTAAGCAAATTTTCTGGTTTTGAGCTAAGGTCAAATATACAGGATGTGAGGTAAACTGAAGGAGTGTGGTTGGTGTTATAGGCAGAGTCTCATGATTATTTGGATTCTAACACATGATTTTTAAAGACTCCTGGCTGCAATGAGGCTGCACAGTCAGGGAAGAAGAGGAAGCTGGTGTGGCTTTTGCCTTGCCACTTGACTGCTTCGCTTCAGACAGCAGCCTGTCATCGGTATGGTGCATCCTGGGGATTTTTTCCTATTTTGCAGTACTGATGTGATATGATTCTTTAAACTCTGGCGATAGTTAGGTAAAGGTTATATTTTTATCGTATCTTTGACTTGGCATTCAACCAGTTGCTGCTTTTGCACTAATTTGATTAAGTGTGCATTGCTGCAGTGAGAGAAAATTTAGCATTATTCATGGATGACAGAGAAACTCCTTAATTGCTTGCTGCAGCAAATCTGCAGCTGATAAGGATGTAAATATCTATCACATTCTAAATTCAAATTATTTTAATAGTCTAAAGAACCAACATATTTGTGAAAAGTAAATATAGCCTTTAATGATATTCAACGTATTATTTTGATCTCTATTTTCTTCTCTGTGAGACAAATTTGATAGTTTTTATTACCACTGGATAAATAAAGGGGGACTTTAACGGAAGAAGTCTACAGAGTTGTTATATACATATTGTATACATCATCAGAGCATGAAAGTTTGTAAGTTATGACTTATTATTTTGACATATTTCTTTGATTTTTGTTTTAAGAAAATGCAATTATTTTCAAGTCAATATTAATCTTCATAGATAGACGTGTGCAGATCATTTGTACCAAATATCACAGGCTTCCACATGCTGTGCCCTGTCCTGATGTAAGGGTCTCATGCATTGCTGACTGACCTGACTAGGACAGCTCTCAATTCAGTGAATGCTGAACTGAGTCTACGAAAGGCGAGATTTATTCCCTTACAATAGGGAAGCAAAAAAGATTCACATGACCTGTATTTCATGAACTTTAGGAGAAGGCAAAAAATATGTGCGCGCACACACACACACACACTTAGTACGTGTAACTATTTCTTGCTTATTCCTCTGTTTTCTTATTCCTCCTTAGAAACTCCTTTCTTCTTATTCCTAGAGATACATGAGATAAAGATGTTAAAGCAAGCAGGTTTGTTCCCTCAGAGATTTCACACTAATTATTTTGCTACTATCTTCTGAAAGAATACAACCATTCCTGATTCTGCTGTTTGAAGTTTAGGCTGTGCCTACATGTTACGCATTAGTGTTTTTGTTTAGAGCAATTGTTTTGAAGCGAGCCCCCAATTTTGTGCTGTATTGCTTCTATTTGCAGACAGGTTTAGGTACGTAAACTGAATTCTGGGCCTCAGCACCAGCTGCTTCAGTCTCCTGATCTGCTTCTGCTGTATCAAATTCTTTGACATAGAGACAGCCTTTGGGGTGAAAAGAGATTGGGTGGTCTCTTTTGCTTTTTCAGTTTCGTACCCTTGCATGTACTACATCTGGTCATAGTGGGGTAAATATTTCTGTTCTTTGGTTTTAGTATCTCACTCCACTGGGGCCAATACTGTTCAACATCTTCTGTAATGACCTCGTTTATGGGACAGAGTGCATTCTCAGCAAATTTGTAGATGATACAAGTTTAGAAGGAGTGCCTGATAGACTGGATGGTTGTGCTGCTGTTCAGAGGGACCTCAACAGGCTGGAGAAATGGGCTGATGGGAATCTCATGGAGCTAAAAAGAGGGAAATGTGAAATTCTGCACCTAAGTAGGAATAAGTCCCTGCACCAGTACAGACTGGGGAATGACCACCTAGAAAGCAGCTTTGCAGAAAACAGCCTGATAGACAGGAAGTTAAAAGTGAGACAGTGATGCACCCTTGAGTCTAAGGTGGCCAAAGGCCCCCTGGGTTGCATTAGGAAGAGCATGGCCAGCAGATCAGGTGAGGTGATTCTTCCCTTTTCAGCCCCAGTGAGGCCACGTCTGGAGTGCTGGGTCCAGTTCTGGGCTCCCCAATACAAGAGCAACATGGAGCAACTGGAATGAGTTCAGCAAAGAGCCATAGAGATGATTAAGTGACTGGAGTGTCTGTCATGCAAGGAGACACTGAGAGACTTGGGACTCTTATCCAGGGGAAGAGGAGGTACAGAGGGGATCTTACCACTGGGAGACGTAAAGGAAACAAAGGCATATTCCTCTAAGTGGTGCCCCGTGACAGGACCAGAGGCAAAGGGCACGAATTGAAACACGGGAAATTCTGTCTGAACATAAGAAAGCATTTCTCTAGTGCAAAGGTGACTGAGCACTGGAACAGGTTGCCCAGAGAGGCTATGGGGTCTCCATTCTTGGAAACAGTTGAAACTCAACTAGGCAACATGTCCTGGATGACCTTACTTCAGCAGGTAGTTGGACTAGATGATCTCTAGAGGTGCTTCCAGCGTCAATGTTCTGTGATCTTGGCATGGAAAAGGTACTTGATACTTCCGCTTCCAGTGCTAGAGCAGAGATACCATTTTTTCCTCATCTCCTCTCCTTTTATGCTCAAGGTCAATGATACTTTAATACTAGCTCATCACGAGCAGACATATCAAATCCGTCTTCACTTTTGGATGCCAGGTAAAAATTCTAGCATTGCAGTCATGGAAAAAGCTCATCTCTGCCTATACATCACTCAAAATAAATTAAAATTGATCATGAACTTCTAATTTCATAATGTCACAGTAACAGTCATTTTTTGGCTCAGAATATCACTTTTCAGTTATAAGCTGTGGGGAACCTTTTTAGCTCTATATCTTTATATCTCTATATCTTTAAATCCTGCCTGCGGTCTGGCAAGACTCACCAAACATGTTCCTACTCCTCCAGCTCAGAGGAGCTGAAGGGAAGCGCACAGAGAGCTGCCCTCGATTTGGACAGCAGCCAAGGTGGAGGAAGACCTGAGGGATGCTCCTGCGGCGGAGACAGAAGAGGCTGCGGCCATCTGAGAGGCGGCCGGTCGCAGCGGCTAACAGCCGTTAACACTTGATTGCAGGCTGCTGCAGAATGCAGACCCTCTGAGGTCTTTCTAATCCCTTCCATTTTCTTACTCAAAGTGTACTAGATTTTTCTTGATGGATTTAAAGGTGCCTTGTAGGAAACAAGTTATATGACTATTCTGACAAGCCAAGAGCCTGCAAGGTGCCTCACAGCTCTCTGAGCATTTTGGAAAGCCAAACCCAAATACTGTTTCCAGAAGCCATTATATACTTCCACCCTAATATCTGGAGACTCTGAGTGACTGTGGCTTGGCAGAGGATCCCAAAAATTTATTTACTTTGATCGCAGTAGTTCCTTAGTTGCAGAGGGGTAATGCGTGATTTTTTCCTCAAAAATACGCACGTTGTAGGAAATGCCTGCTCTCAAGACTGGACTGTTTCCTCTGAGTTACCTATGCCTCAGCCAGTGCCATGCTCTGTTTTCCTAGTAGCATTCAGCTCTAACATCAAATTTGTTCTTGAGGACACATTCAAAACACAAAACAGCAAAGCTGGAAGGGCAGCTGATGCAAGTCTGCAACTCAGATGCTAACAAGCTGTATGTTATCTTCACAGATGAGTCAGTATTTTACGGGGTCGAGCAGGACTCGTGCTCTGTCATGCACACGCGCTGCAGTGCGAGGCCGTGGCTGATCAGTAGGTCTGTAAAACTGACGCAGTGTAGGCTTGGCCAGGGCAAGACGTCACTGCGGGGCAGGCTGTGACTTGAGTTTCGTGTCAGCAGCTCTGTGGTAACTTAATCTTACCCCTTGGTAAAGTCAAAGGAATGCCCTCCTCGGTGAAAAATGGGAGACGATATCTCTCACCATAGGGTAGGAATGTGCACGCAGACATAGCCGAGACAGTGTCAATTCGTATCTTGTCCCCGCTCGTGGTAACACATTTGCATGCGTGTTTCCTACAGCGCAGCGTGGCGGCTGCTTGCGCTGCACAGACACTGCCCAGAGCATCCTACTGCGTCTCCTTGACTGGTCTCTCTGGGGGTGCCTGCGCCAGTGCGTGTGTGCCTGTGTGCACTGCCTACCACCTTCGCCAAAGAAGAGCTTTTAACAATTTGGTTAGGTACAGCTTCATATAAAAATAGCCTGTGCTAGCCTAAGCCAGGCTACTATCCCTGAAGGGTATGTCGGTAACATACAGAGTCCCAGGAAAGTGTACAAACAGGATTTGGGGGCAAGTGTACCCATATCTCTGCTTTATTTTAATATTTAAATATTTAATATTTAAACGCATATGTATTGTTGATTTTAAAACACTAAATATTGAAGAAAACTTGATCATTGCAGACTGTCATATTAACATATAGTTACAGAACTGTTATCTGTTGTAGATAGTGTGTTAGTAAAATTTTCAACGTGTTGAGCTTTGAGTTACTGCAAAAATGTAGTCACACATATCAAAAGGAGAACTGACTGCTTTAGAAAATTTGGTCTTTCTTAGGTATTGCAGTAAAATCCTCCAAAAATAATTTTGAAAATCTGACTCTCCTACTATAAAGAGAGGTGAGTGATCTTAATCTCATATAGTGAATTTAAGTTGGAACAATAAAGGATGTATTCAAACATCACTTCCTCCAAGCTCAAGAGCGGTGCATCTCTATGAGTAAGAAGTGCAGCAAAGGGGGCAGGAGACCTGCATGGGTGAGCAAGGAACTCTTGGCCAAATTCAGACAGAAGAAGAAAGTACACAGAATGTGGAAGAGGGGACAGGCCACTTGGGAGAATTACAGGAATGCAGTCAGAGTATGCAGAGATGCAGCGAGGAAGGCTAAGGCCCAGTTGGAATTGAGTCTGGCAAGGAATGTCAAGGACAATAGGAAGGGCTTCTTCAAATACATCAGCAGCAAGAGGAGGACTGGGGAAAATGTGGGCCCACTACTGACAAGGGATGCAGAGAAGGCAGAATTACTGAATGCCTTCTTTGCTTCAGTCTTCACTGCTAAGGGCAGCCCCCATGAATCCCAGAACCTGGATGTGACGGTGTTCCAGTTAGATTCCTGGGGGCCAGACATCTGGTTTGTCAAGCCAGCACAAACTCACACACACATGCACAAACACTCTTCAGCAGCAAGCAGTTTATTAGTAGATACTTACAAACAGACCGACCCAATGGTAATCTCGAGAAGGACCACTCCAATGCTTGTCCCGATCATCTGCGTGATGAGAGAGAGAGTCGACAGGCACAATCTTTTCGGTTGTCACCCAGGAGGCAACATGGTCCTCTGTTGTGTAGCAGCCTCACTCTCCTTCAGAAAAACTCTGATATTTATGATTATTTGTGGTAGGTGGGAGTCCGAGCACCTGGGGCCAACAAGTGCAGGGAGTCTAGCCCAACTCTGCCCTGGTTGCATAAGTGGGCTGTGATACCGTGCATGTGTGCAGACTTATTTTGGGGGCCACATTGACTTTGGGGGTTGCTATTTCATTACTCTTCAACTTCTGACCTTCATGTTGATTGCTTCTCATGGTTATTCTGTGGCTGGAAGCCACAGAATCTATATGTAACCAACTGCTGTTCTTTCTCACAGATTTCCAAGACCTTGTTAGTTGCTTATTTGTATTCCGCTTGACACAGCGGTATTGTTCTAGGCACCAAAAGGTTGCAACACGGACCATTCTCACCAAGCATCAGGTAGCACGGACACAAAGGGAGAAAGGGAGAAGTGAAGACTTTGCTTTGGTTGAGGAAGAAAGGATTAGAGACCTGGGCAGGCTAGACATCCACAAATCTATGGGCCCAGATGGGATGCACCCACAGGTACTGAGGGAGCTGGCAGATGTTGTTGCCAGGCCGCTCTCCATCGTCTTTGAAAAGTCATGGAGAACTGGAGAGGTGCCTGAGGACTGGAAAAAAGCCAATGTCACTCCAGTCTTCAAAAAGGGAAAGAAGGAGGACCCAGGCAACTCTAGGCTGGTCAACCTTATCTCCATCTCTGGAAAGGTGATGGAACAGCTCATTCTAGATGTCATCTCCAGATATAAGGAGGAAAAGAAGGTGATCAGGAGCAGTCAGCATGGATTCACCAAGGGGAAATCCTGCTTAACCAATCTGATAGCCGCCTATGATGGAATGACTGGCTGCGTAGATGAGGGGAGAGCAGTGGACGTTGTGTACCTTGACTTCAGCAAGGCTTTTGACACTGTCTCCCATAACATCCTCCTAGGCAAGATCAGGAAGTGTGGGTTAGGTGAGTGAACAGTGAGGTGGATTGAGAACTGGCTGAAAGGCAGAGCTCAGAGGCTTGTCATCAGTGGCATGGAGTCTAGTTGGAGGCCTATGGGTAGTGGTGTTCCCAAGGGCTCAGTACTGGGTCCCATCCTGTTCAACTTATTCATCAACGACCTAGATGAAGGGACAGAGTGCCTCCTTAGCAAGTTTGCTGATGATACCAAGCTGGGAGGAGTGGCTGATCCACCTGAGGGCTGTGCTGCCATTCAGAGAGACCTGGACAGGCTGGAGAGTTGGGTGGAGAGGAACCTCCTGAGGTTCAACAAGGGCAAGTGCAGAGTCCTGCACCTAGAGAGAAATAACCCTAGGCACCAGTACAAGCTGGGGACTGACTTTCTGGAAAGCAGCTCTGCAGAGAAGGACCTGGAAGTGCTGGTGGATGACAAGTTGACTATGAGCCAGCAATGTGCCCTTGTGGCCAGGAAGGCCAATGGTCACCTGGGGTGCATTGGGAAGACTGTTGCCAGCAGGTCAAGGGAGGTGATCCTGCCCCTCTGATCAGCCCTGGGGAGGCCTCATCTCGAGTACTGTGTCCAGTTGTGGGCTTCCCAGTACAAGGGAGACATGGAGCTACTGGAGAGAGTCCAGCATAGGGCTACAAAGATGATCAGAGGGCTGGAGCATTTGCCCTATGAGGAACGGCTGTGAGAGCTGGGCCTGTTCAGCCTGGGGAAGAGAAGACTGAGGGGGGATCTTATCAATGTCTATAAGTACCTGAAGGGAGGGTGTCAGGGGGACGGGGACAAACTCTTTTCAGTTGTCCCGTGTGACAGGACAAGAGGCAATGGGCAGAAATTGAAGCACAGGAAGTTCTGCCTGAACGTGAGGGGGAATTTCTTCCCTGTGAGAGTGACGGAGCACTGCACCAGGTTGCCCAGAGAGGTTGTGGAGTCTCCTTCTCTGGATATCTTCAAGGCCCGCCTGGATGCAACCCCGTCTAACATGCTCTAGGTGACCCTGCTGAGCAGGAGGTTGGACTAGATGATCTCCAGAGGTCTCTTCCAACCTTACTGATTCTATGATACTGGGATCCTAAGTGAGACTCGTGTGACTTTGATACATGTTGGTTTGTATAGTATATGACTCAAATCTCCAATTTTACTACAGAGGTTCATTTTTCACTGCAGTAACAGTGGTTGTTTAATATCACTGTTTTTCGATATCAATATCATTTATGAAAAAATAAATGTATACTGTTGGGAGTGGTGTTGATTTAATGGAAGAAAGTTGTTTAAAGCACAAGCAATGATTCCAAGTGTTGGCGACAGGTAGACTGTGGGATCTAGTGTGGAGATTTTTGAGCAAAAAAGAATTGCTGAGGACTATTTTGAAATAGTCTGCTGCTTTGAAACTGGTGAAATCATTAAAAAAACCTAATAAAATAGAATGGTCCTCTTTAATACTGAGACTGAAAAACTGTAATAGGCAACAGGCAGGAGGAGACTGCTTTCAGGACAGTACAAGAAGGAGGCAGTTAGAAGGTATGTAGTTATCAGCATTTCTGGAGGCTTAGACACTGTTTCCCTTGGGCTTGATCCACAATAGAAAGGAAATTTCCATTGACTTCAATAGACTGGTCCTCTTTTAACAAGCTATTGGGCTTTTTAATTCACCATATGGCTCTTAATAATCAGTTCACTACTAGTGAAGCTCAGAAATCATGTTAGGAATTCAACCGCATAATTAGATGCAACCAGCTAAGTCAGAAGTAGAACAACAGTTAACAAAATATTGGTAAATGTAAATCATGGAGAATCTTATAATACCTTTACACACTGCCAAGAGCACAGAATCTTCATTTCCTTTTCTTAAATGCATCTTGTGGTAAACAATTAAACAGCACCAGCAATTCCTTTACTCCAGCTGTCTTCCTGATGATATGAATACTTGGGCAACTGACATGTAATTTCAGAGCCATCCAACTGTAAATAAATTGTGAAACCTTTACGCTTGTGCAGTAGTACATAGTCATCTCTATGCAGGCAGATATCCAGTCTGTGTGAGTCTTGCCCCTTTAAAACTAATATAGTTTTGGCCAGATAAAGAAGAGTCTGAAAAAATAGCTTGCCAGGAATTTGAAATGATTTTTCAGTGTTTCTTTTTAGGGCAGCTTAGAGTACTCTGCATGTTCGAATGTGAATAATAAAGCTGATTCCCAGCATTCATGCTTTTTCCTTGCTCCTCCTCGCTCGCTCCTATTTTGTTCATCTTGAACAAGGAAAATAGATCCAACAGCTTTGTCATGTACAAATGTAAGACTACAAGTACAGCTTAAAAATCTGCTTTTATTAGCTTTGAATGTCCATTCAAGTTTGTCTGTTAATTTTGTGTATGAGGAACTGAGGAAGGTTCCATTGACTGTTCCTTATTCAGCATTTAATGTTCTGTATGTCAGCTAGATTTAGAGATTTTGACACAAATTTTTGATTTGTATCAAGTGACATAGCTAAAACTTTGTAGTCCCTTCTGATGTTCAGTTTTCTAATAGCTGTCTACTTGGGCAAGTTTGCTGTTTTTGGAATTCCCTTCTCCCAGCATTCTAAGATTTGTATTTAAAAACCAAATTAATAAAGGTCTAAGTAATGAAAGTTAATCTACATGAGGTGAATTGGTCAAATTCAGACTATTTCCCTGCTAGAAATATTCTATGTGTACTTTTTAATATGCTTTATCCTTATATACACTTGGAAACCATACCTTTGGTGGGCTGAGAAAGTGTGATACTCATTGGCATTCATTTCATTAGCAATCTAAATCACTTTAGATGAGATGTTTTGGCAGCGACTCTTAAAAACTCCTTGGAGTGATCTTACTGGAGAAGGAAGCCAGCACTGTTAATGCCCTGTTTGAGGCCATCCTTTGCAGAATTCACCTTGACTGGGCTCCCTTGTCATATATGAGGAACGTTAGGTGCCTAGGAATAGGCTCCTGTTCAGTCCATGACTGAGCAGGGGGAGGCTGACCCAATAGAAAAATTTCAAGGAGAAAAGAGAGCCAAAGCTCTGCTCAGAGAAAGTGATGCTGAGCCATGTATTTCTTTCTAGGCCAAAGAGAAGCATTTTCCTCCATTTATGATTCATAGTGGAGAACCCTCATCTGGCACTTATACAAAGACAGACCTTCTTTTCTGGCTGAAAGCTAGGGCTTTCTGCCAGATAAATGAATAAAAAATCATCTGGGATAGAAAGGACTCCAGCTCCTCTAACTGGACAGCAGCATGACAGAGATGTCCTACTTCACAGGGTAACCCTGAGCACCTCTCTCCCTGGGGTATTGCATAGTGAGATTTTCTTAATGCCTCCAGTTGAAACTGGTCCATTGGGTTTATCTCGTAGCCTGCTACATAAGGCATTTTCCTAGGAGGTGCAAAATCTAGATTAAGATTCCTCTTTCAAGGGAAACGCAGAGCCTGGCTCTCCCACATCCCAGATGGGCAGTTGTGCACACTACACAGATGAGTACATGTGCAGGGAGCATCGGCCTCCCTCCCTTACAGTAGGAAGGAGAGCGCTCTTCACCCACTTTCCGGACTGCACCATGCAATTTTGTTGCTCTTAGGGATGAAATGTGCATGAGGTGCATAGCCAGGATGCTTAGTTGGGCTTCCCCATCACCTGTAATTTATTCACTGGGGAAAATAAGCAGGGGAAAGTGTCTAGAAATCTTAGATGGATGAAATAACTAAGAGGCTACTGCAAGGCTCCTGTGGATATCACCAGGGTCCATGTGTAGGGCCTGGGCACCTATATAACCTTTGGGAATCTAACTCTGTGCTCTTCAGACACAGCTCAGAAGTCCAAATATGTTTTAACAAATACATTTTTCTGTGTCGGTCGTTATCAATTCATCACAAATGATGAAAAATAGGTCCCTATATTTCTTTGTATGGGCTCTAGCCAGCCAGTGGCCATTTCCATGTACAGCATTACCTCTTCTTAGTGGATGTTCTTGATTATTGCTTCTTTTTTAATTTTCCATATCCCATTTTCTGTGGCAAAAATGCATTTTAATGTGCCAGTGCTGCAAAGTACTTGATCCAAAGTGACAGTTGTCAAAAAGCATGCAATTTTTTTCTGTTTGGAAGGCTTCAATTAACAGCATTATAGGTAAATTATTACTTAATCATGCATTCAAAGATGTTGCCCTCATTGGCTATGTGACATAATGTGGCTGGACAGGACCTGAACTCTAATTTTTCCTATCACACAGCTGAGCTAACCATTGCTAGTGGCTTTTCAGTACAATTTACAGATTTTAGTGATGGAAAAACCATATCATCATTTTTTTTTCTATTTTCTCTTTGTCCATGATGATTTCCTGCTGCTTTATGATGTGCTAGATTTTTACATCACCCCTTTTTCATGTCAGGTTTTATGTGTTCTGTATAAATAGGCTTTGCATGGAAAGTTTCCCAGGTTTTAATAGCACTAAATGTTCAGTGTTAATGACTGTTTGCCTTGCATTGTCTTATTATGTGCAGTTGATGCCCCAGAAACAATAAAAATCAAAATCTCCTTTGAGATGCACATATCAAATACATGTACAAAAAAATAGCTTGTCTCCTTTAGTTGTAATTTTGGTGAATGCTGCTGAGTGAAAATGTTTCTCTCAACTACACTTGTTTCACTAGTGCTCAAAACAAGGCAACCTACAGAACAGAAAAAAAAAAAAAAAGAATATTCCCTTCACTTCTTTCCTTCAATAGTGTGGTTGATTTTGAACAAAATTTCTATCTGAAACATAGAAGATGCCTATTACTGATTCAGATTTGGAGATCTGCTCCAGGTTAGCATTTAGGAGTATGGTGCGTAAGGTAGTGTGTCTGTGCTTCTCGTGAAGCACCACCCCCTAAGCTGTGAGACACACTGCCCTGATGCCGTGCCCCAACACAAAGCATCGGGCAGTTCATCCAGGCTCGATGGCCTGGCTTTACACCAGCGCTGAAGCCGCAGCCGCCCAAGACAGGCAGCTGAGGCTGGAGCGAGGGTTTCGTTGCTCTCTGGGAGGGTGACGACAGGGCAGCACCGGCACCCAGAAGCTCTGAGTGAATAACGTCCGTAAGCCACGGGGCACGGGCAGGTAGGAGCGTGCCCAACGCATCTGCCGCGGCCCCGGGAGCCGCGTGGTGGGAGCAGAGCGTGGTGGGGACAAACGCAAGCTGTGCCTGCAGGGGAGGACTGCGCATGGCCGGGGAGCCTGCGCGCCAGCCCGTGGTGGTCACCTGCACGGCAGAGCTGGCAGCTGTAGGTGAGGTCCAGCTCACGGGCAGGCAGCGCTCAGTGTTTCAGCCTGCTTCTCCCAGAGCATCCGGGGGCTGCAAGCCATGGGCTTGAGGGTGTCGGCAATGAGACCCCAGACTCATTGAATGCAAGCTCTGTCAAAGACAAAACAATAATAAGACATTCTGGTTTTCTTGCTCCTTTATGCACGTGAACAACGTCTGTATCTTAAATTTTGCCAAGTTTTTAGGAAAACAGCACTTAAATCACTCTTAGTGGTGTTGACTCTTAAAAAGCATGTTCCACTTAACTAATTCAAATCTATTTTCTGCTGCCCTGATTTTTGCCGTACTTATTTTTCATCCTTCCTATATTAACATATATCAACTTTTCACTCTCAGATATCTGAAGCTGTATTTTAGAGAAATTTTTTGACCATCTTGATGGAACAATTTGTTCAGCAAGAGAAAGAGCACACTGATGTGAAATGACAAGTAATTTGAATAAAATGATACATTATTACGATAGTATTTGTGACTCATTTTATGCATTTCTTCCTGATGTTTGTACAAAAAGCTCCTCTGTTCATGATACATCCACAGAAAATGGGCAGTTACACTTACTAATGTGTATGCCTAAAGAGATGCAAGATTTTCTTGAAATGTCTAATTTCCTCTTCTTATTAATAAAATCTTTTGTCATTAAATCACAGAACAAGAATGAAACAGAGATTTAGATGATAATTTTTTTTTACTAGAAAATAAAAACAGCACACAAAGTTACTGATTTTTTTCTGGTGAAGCTTCCTTTGAATTTTCCTTGGTCTTTACAGAAGAAATTAATTCCATTTCCCAGAATTCTTCTCTTCTTATCTTTTCCTGATTTACTTTTCAGCAGAACTAATGTGACTAAGGGTAGCTGACATAGCTTTAACTGTCTGACAGTCAGTGTGGTGTTCAAAGTCACAGGGACTTGATGAACAGACCTCTGCAGGTTCTAATATAATTTTTAAGTTGACTGAAGAGCTGAGAGCCACAAATACATGAAAAGTCAAGGAGCTACAGTTATGTATTTCCTTGTCTTAGACCTTTAGATGCTTAGAAGCATATAACTCCTTTGTTTAAACAATTTTGTATGTTACACTGAATTAAGTGAGAATTGTGTGTATTTGAAGGAGGACAGATTCCAAATGCTTGTAATTGAAGGAGTTTTCATAGGACTATTAAGAAAAGTGTCATCACTCTTATTTTGTCAGGTAGTGACACATCACTTGCCATTAAACTATTCACAATTAGAGACAACATGTTTAATTTGAATAAAGAAAATAAATAGTATACTTTTGGAATAAGCAATGATTCTCAAGTTACTTACTAGTGCATAAAATGCACTGCTTCAATGAAAAACAGTTACAGATAAATCTTACACCAAAAGTGACCATTTCTAACTCCAGCTCTGAGTACTGACCACTTACGTGGGCTTTTGACAAGCATCTTGCCTTTTGTCCCTACACAGTTAAAAAGTAACTGTATCTGTCTTTGCTTCCTTGGTTCATAATGCTGTTATCAGTCCTCCCACAGTGCCATCAGAGGATGAATACATACATTTTCACAATGTTTTATAACATTAAACCCTAACTCAAGTGTCAGCTACATTTATAAAACCAAGTTACAGTTAATTAGAATTGTATGAGGAGTAAGAACACAATCTGTGTGTCTTTTCAGTAGTAAAAAAAAAATGGTTTCAGATTGTATTAGTTAACACCTAGTGGTTCATATAAAATCTAAAAGAAGACAAGGGAATTGTTAGTTTTCAGACAAATTGCAATTCAAGAAAATCTTATCATTTATTTTAGAACCTTATTTCACTATCTTCACTGGGATTTTAATTATTAGTATAGGTTAGCCTCAGTAAAGATTGCACCTTTCTCCTAGGAGAGAAGAGGCCTGAGATATAATTGCTCCTTAACTAGAGTCTAAGTGAAGTTATTAGAACATAATTTTAGTATAAAAGATGATGGTCTGAGAATGATCTGACAAGTTCCTCTGTTGTTACCTGAATTAGTAAGGAATTATGGTAAAGTGCAGTACTGCAGCATTCAATTTGTTGTCCTTCTAATAAAAATAGAGAGAGACCAGGAAAAGGGGAAACTATCGTATATCTCCTTAAACTTTGGTGAGACTTTGGCAGTAATGGGCTTTATCTCCTCAGACATGTTCTTTAGAAAATATGAGTATTATGTTCTGTGTATGTTATTGTATGTGTCACATTTAGGCTCTAATAATCTATGTCTCTCTGATAGAAACGTCGTAAGATTGGAGAAAATCGATATACTAAATAGTTTTTATTTTGTTCATGTACAAATTCCTTATCTGTCAATAAAGCTGCAATAAAATTACATATTAATTAGTTAACAGAATAATAAGCTTTTATTTCTTCTGCAAGTGTGTTTTGCCTGGAGAAGTATATACTTCTTTTCAGGAATAAAGATGATAGCCTAAATCTCTTGTCTTAGTGCAATCTGAGAACAGAATTTGGTTTTAATGATTAAAGTGGCCGTATAAATGCTCTTATTATTTATGACTGTTTACTTACTGCTGAATCAGATAGGCCAGTTAGATTTTGAAAGTTATAAACATTGAAACAATGCTTTTTCATACTTTTAATTATGCAGCATTTCCTCTCCTATACATTTCCTATTATTTGTAAATATTCCAGAAGTTTACCATTTCCATAGATATCTCTTTTGACCTTGATATTCTTGGCTTCCTGTTGTGTCGTCTTGTCTTTTTCAGGCGTAATTTACCTCTATACCTACTTCAGGCAAGATGAGTTTTAGTGTTCACCTATATCCCCTGATTTAATAGCACAGAACTGGACTAATTGCTTGTTACAGCAGAATGTGTCTTTTCTGTGTTGTTGCGTGTGCTGACACTGAAGAGCACTGGCCCCCCGTAATGAAGGGCAATGCAGATAGAAATGTGTCTCCAGCAGTGCTCGGTCAATAAGGCAAACCAGAGGATGCAGTGCCCAAGTCTGGAAGGACCTGCCACCCCGAGGCAGGAGCAAGTCTAAACCATGCAGAAAAGCCTGCAAGTGGATGGTTTGCACATTATTATAGGTGGACAGTTACGTGAGGGCATGACTGATGTGTATGTACAAATCTTACTCACTAGGTAAATCAATATAGAGAGAGACCAACACGATCATGTTGTTTTGTTTTGTCATGTTTTTCCATGTTACTATATTTGTTGCATTTACCAGATGTGGGTGTGTTTGCATGTACACGTGCTCGTGCTTGTGTGTGCATCCTTCTATTTGCTCTATTAATCTGCTCTTCACTGTCAATCTAATCTTTACCTTCAGACATACAGTGGGGCAGGATGAGCAGCCTGATGGACCCTTCTCAGGAACACATTCAGCGGTGGCAGAAACCACTTAGTGATATTGTTCTAATTCCTAATGACCTCCTCTCTCCTCTGCTGTGTTATTACCTCTCTCCTTTCCAGTGGCCTTGAGAAGCTTTAGGCATTTATCATATAAGAGAATTAGGATGAATCTGAGCCAAGCATGTGTGTGTGGGAGAGGAGAGGTGAAGAAGGGAAAGTTGCTCCAAAGACTGCTATAACCAGTAAAGATTCCTTTGATTCTTTTCTTGCTCATACCAAGACAAGATTTTTTTAATGATCAGGGAATTTGTAGGAGAATGATGCTCAGAAGGCTAGATCACAAATACTTTTTTTGTCTTTTAGGTTGGTGATAATCAATTTTAAATTGATAATTTTAGGGATTGTCTATTGTGACAGACCTGAGCAGGTCTGCTGATCTTCAGCTTCACTAGAGACATTCCAGTGACATCTGATTTAGCCACATTCAGGTTTTTCTACTTAAAATGGGACACAAATGTAACAAGTTAATAACCAAATGTCCTTATCCAGGAAGTACTCTGAAAGATGAATGGTTTAAATGCAAACAGTTAAAGAGACTGGGGCTAAAGTAAACACTTTTTACATATCAGATGATCTGACTCAAGAAAGAAGCTGAACCAAAATGGTAATGTTATTGAGGACTAGGTCTGGCTTAATAATTACTTCTATCTTTTTTTAGCAATTTACAAGGCGTGTGTCCTCCTCACTCTTCTACAGTGAGGGGCATTAATACAAAGGTCTAGGGAGCGTGTGGCAGCTTTCAAAATGCTATCCAGCCCTCAGATCAACCCCCAGTCTTTTTCTGGACACCCATTTCATGCTTAACATTAACAAAATAATTAAATGCATTTGAACAAATGACTTTATGACATTTTATTATAAAAACTCCAAATATATGTAACTCAGTTAGAGATTTTAAGCCTTTGCCTTTTTCAGCCTGAGAAATATTGGAAATGTTTGTATAGTTACAAAAAAATTATTAATGCTAAAAGAATGTCACAGGGTAGTTAACAACTTTCTTATCTAATTTTTGCATGCACCTGCCTTTGATATTGTACTAAGAGTCAGCAGGAAAAATTGCAACACTGCAAATATATTTTAGCACATAAAACAAGACACATCTGGGACAACGCACACCAGTGTAAAGTATCAAATGTTGTGAGACTCCCAAACAGCAGTACTTGCAAAACTAGAAATAGAAATAGGCTGAGATCGTTAAAGAGCAAATTTCTCCTAGAACAGTTGCACAGGTAGGAAAATGTTACTTTTTTTTGCTCACTGGGCACTTATTCATTTGTTTATCATGCTTTATAAAGTGGATTCATTAAACTTTTGCCTTCATTTCTGGGAATGAATTGATCTTTTGTCACTAAACTGAAGGTTGTACTTATTAAGACCAAACGAATCTAAATTTAAGTCAAAATCATTCCTCTTAAATCTCACCGAGTGCTTTAGCCCCGTGTGTATGATCCTGTGCTGGTCAGATGCCGTACATGGTAGAGGGAATGCTCAGTTATTAGGTAGGGCAATGTGGCATTGAAAAACACCAGGCTTTCTTACTAGAGGTTGTACTATGTTTTTAATCCATGTATAATCCAGCTAGCATTAGCACTACTTCTAATTAATTGAAATTAAATGCACAGATGTAGGAAAAGATTCATGCTGCTTATACACATGGTAACACAAATATGTGTCATAGTTTGAAAAAAGTGTGCAGATTAATGAATGCCTTAAATTTTAGAAGGTCATGATGCACTGTGTCCCCTTCCTCTGCTCATGTCCAAGCTAGCAAGGAGGCAGAGTGGGTGTGTTTCCACTATCTCGACTTTGAAGCGTCATGCAGGGAATATGAGTCCCCTGACTGATGCAGCATTCTGCTTTGAAGTAAATCCCTCTTAAACACACAGGCAAGAATCGGCCAGCTTTAAAGTCCCTCATCTTGGAGAGTGCTCCATGTAACCACTGGCACCACAGCAGCAGCAGCAGCATCAATTTGGTTGATCCTGCAGTCATGGCACTAAAGAAAGGAATTGTATTTTTGTGCCTCCCCATCTTTTCCATGTAGCTGCACTGGGACCATTATGCCCTCCGCATGGAAAAACTGTACAGCTGACCCTCCTCCTATTTCCAGAAATCTTTTCAGTATTACTACGTATCATCATACGTGAGCAAAGATACCTCATGCTCAAAACCTACACATAAAGCATGCGTGGCTTTAAAATAGGAGACAGTATAATTATAATGTTTACAGAATTAAAATAATTCCCTTACCCAGAATAAAAGAGAGGTTCTGGAAATTTGCCTGAAAGATTAGTACAGCTGCAAACTGCTTCTAGTTGCTGGTTTTTTGACAGTGGCCTGCTCCACTTGGCCAGAGACTTACTAACCTACCTGCTTGTGGAAAATATTTCCCTGAGGTGCACTAGATGGATTAATCAGTTCCCTTGGTTAACTTCTTCAGAGAAAATTTTACAAAAGCAAACAAAAACCACAAGAAATCACCTGCAGAGAACTTCAGCTAATACCTCTCATTGTGAAGGGGTGTAAGTGTTGAAGCTTATATGAGCTATGTGATTCACACTGATTTTGATTACCTACAGGTAGTAAATATAATGTACCATCTTGGCTCATCCCTGGGTTATGGCTAGGCCAGGAAACAGATTATCTGTTGAAGTTTATGTCTGTCAGTTTATGCATTTCACAAAAATCATTTTTAGAGGATTTTATACAAGTATGTTTAAGACAACCTATACATAAAGGTGTCAGCTTTTGTGTATATAACTTGTATAATAAGTTACATTCAGAGAGATTCCTCTCTTGCTTATCTGTCCTGTCTATAGTGCCTTGTTCCTAATCCTCCTCTCTTACTCTGCTAGAACTTAATCAGTATAGATGCATCACATTAATGTATTGAGGCAAGCCTACTGCAAGTAAATAAAGTGATAAATGCATTTGAAACAAAGATCAGCAATGGAACAGCCTTTAGCTCTAGACCAGCAATGCAGTGAACAAAACTCTCTGCTTCCATTTCATCTGCCTTTGCTGACAAATTATAAGTAATGCCAATTATTATACTAGAGCAAACAAAGAATGTTTTGGACTTTGTAAAATGTGCTCTGTGTATCAATACCTGGTTTAAGGATAAGCTACTGGCATCCATCCAAACACATTTGTAACTATTGTAGGCAGGAAAGCACAAATCTATTACACTTCATTTGAACAGAGGTCAGTGCAACACACGTCTTATATATTCTAAAAGTCTTAAGCTCTTTGAATACTAAATAGAGTTTCAGTGAGCTGGAACCACACATTGAATCTTATTACAATACATACTTATTCAATCAGTATGCTTCTAGCTTTAACATAGCTAGCAGGGTCAAAAGTACATACTGAAGTGTACATGATTGCTTTATTTTTTTTTCCAATTTAAACTTCTTTTTCCATTTTTTCCACATTAAAGCAGAAATATTCTTGCAAACAGTTCTTACCATTTGTACCGAGCTTAGATATTATGCATTGTAGCATGAGTGTTCCTCTTCAAGAAACAAAAAATGCAACAATGTGTGAATTACAGCCCAAAGCAAGTACAGTGAATGCAGAATGCAGCTTTCCACTGGGGGAGGATCCCAAACCTCCCCAAATCCCAAAGGACATGAGCAGCTGAAGGAGATAGTGTGAAATAAATTGATTCTTTCCCTGAAATGAGTGTCTTCAAGCCAGTGGTCATTATTTAGTCTGCTGAGGACAATGACTTAAAAAAGCACTGACGATGCTGGTGTTATTGGAGTCTGAAGATCTGGTCATATCTCCTTACTGTTTCTGAAGAACTTCCAGCAGGATAATGTCTCTATGATTTTACATCCGGAGGTAGTAGCATGCAGCCTTTTTCTGAGCAATTGTAATGAAATTTGTAATGTTGGGATTCACAATCTTCGTTAAATTTTACCCTTGTCATTTTCAGCAGATGCTAGATCTCAAAATTCATGCTTTAATTTTGGGATACCATAACGAGATCGTGTAGATAAAATAGGAAGTCTGTATTCCACATTTATTTGAAGATACTTGCCTACAATTAATCTTGCAGTTAAACTGAGAAGCTGAGCTTCTACTGCAGCTTATTTCACTGTATCTTATTAACTCATTTATTTAATTTACCACCTCCTTCTCCCTTTTGCTAACACCTCCAAAATGTAACTGAGTGAAGGTGGCATCTATTTTCTACTGAGTGCTCATTCCTTCCAAGAAATGGAGATGAAAATTATACAAATGAGATGTAAACTATTTAATTGGGTTTATTTAAAGAAAAAAAGGGCATTCTTGCTTAGTTTCTAGCACTTTCTCCAGTTTTTTTAGTCTGCAGTAGCAATCAGAAAAGTGTGCGCAAAATGCTGCCATCATGTGGTTTCATATTTATGATCTCATTTCTCTCGGTAAGTTGTAAATATCTTTCTCACGTCTTCCACCTTCCTCCTCTCCCCCGGCACCCCAGATTGATTTGCTGGAGCACTAGCTCCAGTGCAAGCAAGAGTTGTTACACGTTAGGTCAGCAATCTCACACCTTCTTGCAAGACATAACAGTCACTGCATGTTAAATAAGGAAATAAATAAATTGCCCTGTGGTTAGTGAATGAAGGATCTGTGAATATGGACAAATCAAAACCTAGAATATGTAAACGTGGGCAGTGGCCAAGCCTCTCTTCTAATCCTTAAAGGAAAGAGTAAAGGAGTGATTTGCTCACGGCTATGCGTCTGGTTGGCTGGAGGGGGAAAAAGTGGCAAATCACCACAGGGAAAGGACTTACAAAAAAGCTGCCAAGGAAGTACAAAGGAAAGGATTAGAAACATGGCTCTGAAAGAAAGCAGAGAAGTAGACCTTTTCATCCGAGCACTAGCTGGGAGGTCTCTTGGATCAACTAGGAAAGAAAGGGCTTCCTGCTGTCTGAGCCCCGCGGTGTTGGAAGGGCCACAGGCCAGGAAGATGGGCACGGGGCAGAGCTGCAGAGTTCGGGCTGTTCCCCCGTTCCAAATCAGGATCAGCTATTCTGTAAAACAACCCTAGCAGATGTTATTTTAGCTGGGTCTTAAAAACATCTGGAGACAGGGATTCTGCAGCCATTCTCTGTCAAGCAGTTTATATCCAGTGCTGCATTAGCTAACTTGCCCTTCATCTTTGCAATTACCAGCCTAAGCTTCCATTGATGTAATTTGATATTGTTGCTTTTTGTATGATTCTCAAAGGCTATGGAATATTTATTCCTTTGTTTTCACTGCTTGATCATCTCTTCTCTCTCCAAACTACCCCAGGATCTTCAGTATGTCCTTGTAGGTCATCTTGTATTATTATTTCTTCTACCGTGTGTTTTTTTTTTTTCTTTTTTTTTTTTTTTTTGGCAAAACTGTATTCCTTTGCAGGCAGGATGTTGTATATAGTCAGCATAAATAGATAGTTTTGTATCAATCTGATGTCCACATCAATATTTATTCCTAACATATTTGCAACAGATGCAGAAATGTATGTGCACAGTACACATTCATGACTCACAGGACCTTGTAATCTCCAATGTAAGATTTTGCTCATAGTGGGAGACCTGGAGAAAGTACAAAATAACCATAATACACTGAATTTTCAGTCTAGTTGTACAATAGGCTTTGGTCTTCTCATCCGAGCCTCAGCATAATGCTCCCTATGATTCTTAGCGATTGATACTTGACCTTGATAAAAACTAAAAGCAAAACAAAAACAAGCCCACATCCCTTCTTTTCTATCCTCCTCAAAATCTTTAGAGTAGTCAATAATAAGATGTGTTATCTTATGTATTCTATGAGTATAGACGCATGAAAATATTACTGAAAAAGTGAGCTGTAATGCAAGTTATTAGCTATCCCACAGTAATGGCCTATGTGCAGTCCCTTCCTTCCTGCCAAATGTGAGATCTCCTACTTGATGAAAGAGTGGTAGGGTATCTTGCACTTTGTGAAACGACATATGCGTGAGTGCTTAACAGGTGCTATATGGACGTAATGATGTACCTTTCTTAATAATTTTATAATTCTGTACTGCATTTGCATTCAGCTCTTGATTCAGAATAATTTCAAGTAAAAGAACGTATGCACAGGGCACCGGCCTTGACCTTGAGCGCATCGCAGTTATAACATCCTTGTTCCTGCGACGTTTCATGGATAATAGCCAGACAGTTTAAAAACTACATACATGTTCTCTTTTAGAACCTCAAATGTAGGCTCTGATTACACTTTTTGCTTTTCTATTTAGATTCTATCACAGTAAATTAATATGTAGGAGACTGCTTAAGGAGTCTGTAAAATTTCCAGCACTGGAAAGAACCATCATCTTAAAAAGAACAGTCTGAGTATAGTCTGTCAGGAATGGTTAGGTGTAGTTGATGTAACCTGGAGATAAAATAGGTGACCTTCTTAATCCATTTCTCCCCCTTTTCTGTGATTCTATAATTGCCTGCAGTGAATAGGAAAGTCAGTGACTTTACTCTTTAGCATGAACTTTTCTTCCCAGAACTAAACTAAAATGCATTTGTTCATTTGTTTGTTTTTCCCTATGGGTAATTTGAAGTGTCAGGATATTTTGTTCCAGCACTTTTCAGCTACAAACTCCACCTGGGATATTTTTGGCACAATCAACATTTTCCAAGATGGTTTCCAGCATTCATATAATATGGGCACAGCCAGTTTCCATGTATTAATCCTTTGCAAAACAGTGCAAAAATAGAAGGGCATTTCCTTTGGGTCTACCTTACCCTACTGGATCTCTTCTAAATTACAAAAGTGAAAATAAAATTAGAAGAGAAGCAATTAAAGCAAACTGAACTGTACAGTCTTAATACCAATGCAGAAACTACATGCAAATAACCTCAGGTAAAAATTACTGCTGCCTTCAGTGCAACAGAGTTTATTTTTATGTATGCAAACTGTGTGCATACCCGCTTCAGGGTTATCTGAGATCAAAGTAGCACATAATTTAAGGAGATTTTGCCTCAAACCTAGGTTTTTATAAAATAAAATATAAATCAGTGAAGAAGACTACCCCTTGCTAAGGATTTCAGGACTGAAAAATGTGCATTAAGTTGTTGACTAGGAAGTTATGAAGGACTTTTTGGATCCAGAACAGACTTTTGCTCATCTTGGTCACACAAGGGAGAAATTCAATTGGTTTCTTTCCAGGTGATAACATGTAAATGCTCTAATCAATCTAACTGAGGTAATAAAATATCTTGAAAATATCCTGAACTACTATTTATAAAGTAGATGTTATATATGGAGACAAATATCTTTCTAAATCTTTTTTTCACATATTGTTACTACAAATAAGAGATGATTACTATAAATGGGGAATTTAGGAAAAGTTTTACTGCTTGAGATGGGAACCTAGTTTAACCAGAGCACTGCACTGGATTTGCCTACATTTTTTCCTTTAATCAAGTGTGTTGCAACTACCAATTGCTTGCAGTCTCTTGAAGTCAGATTTTCTCAGCAGAAATATACTACCACAAGGCCACTTTTTAGAAGGGAGAAAGTTTAGTCTTCCTAGTAAAACAGGTCTATATCAGAAAGTTTCAAAGCCAAAATCTCCTGCCTGCTGTTTGGTCCTTTACCCTTGATCTTAGCCCAGTAACTTTCCTGGACTTCCTCAGTTGCTTGAAACTCTGCATAGTCCCTTGTGAGTCACTAAGGAAGGTTTCTTTTTCCTGCTCTCCTTCTGAGCTTGCCCATGTACCTGCTCCTTCCAGGTGAGGCAGGCTCAAGGCAGACTCAGCCCTTCCCAGCCCCCAGCCATTTGGGCCAGTTCCCGCGGATCCTTGCCGCGGCAGCTCCCAGGAATGGCCAAGCAGAGAGCCTTCTGCCCTGCCACACACACTCAACCTGCCAGTGATCCACCATGAAACAAAATTATATTGTTTTTATTTCTTTTTCCAGGCCATTTCACTTGTACTCCCATTTATGTGGCTTCTCTGTTGCAAAACTGAAAGAGATAAAGATGCTTTGTGTAACAGGTGAATTAATAAGTGTTTGCGAAGTGTTCGCTTTGTGACTCAAAACTCTTCAACTTTAAGGAGAAATATAAATGCAAGTTGGAAAAGTTTTTTTAAAGGGTTATTTGCTTGTCATTAGTAATGATGAGAGGTAAAAAAAATTTAAAATTTTGTATAAAAGAGTACCTCAGGTATGGAATCAGAAATGGGAAGACACTCTCAAGATTCAAAGTTTCTGTGTGCCTTATTGTGTACTAGATCATGTAATTAAACATTCAAATGTTATTTGAGGAAATATATTAAATAACCTACTAGTATTAAGCCAGTTATCTAATTTTACATAATTTACTTCATGTCAGTTAAAAGTGTAACTCCTGATGGCCTTCATAATCTTTAAGTTAATAGAACTGAGAGATCTCTTAACCAAGAAAAACAAGTATCTCCAGAGACTCGCTAAAATAAGTGCCTAAAATAGATAGGATGAATCACTGCTTGGACATGCCTGTTTTTCTCCTTTGATGAAAGATGGAGCCTAAATTACTAGTGTAGGTTTAGGCGTCTTTAGACATTTCACATTAGTTGGGATGCATTCTATCCTAGATGTTCCCATCAGATACAGAGATGTTTCCAAAGATACACTTTCAGCTTTGACTTTTTCTGGGTGGAATGTTACTGTCACTTGTAACACGTAGAGGATTGAAACCCATACCAGCACTAATGTTAAATGTAGTATAAACACAAAGCAAAAAAAAAAATTTTATTTTTGCTCGCGGAACTCTATATTTCAGATTTCAGTTTTCAGAACAAAGAAGTGAGAGAATGGAAGGACATCCTGAATTTATGCGTTTCCTCTCCAGCTTGGCTTGATTAATTTTATGTACAAGGCTTCTGTGACTTGAAGAAGACATCAGAAAAAGCCAGACAAACAAATAAAACTACCTTTGAATAAAATATGAGGATCCTAGAGACAACAATGTGGTGGACACAATACCAAAGACGTGGATCTTGTGGTTTCAAGTTCTCAGAAGAAAAGTTTAGTAATTACTAAAATATCCTGGGATTCTGGGATCACGTCTTAAAGAACTTATCTTGTCTGTTTTGGTTTCTGGGATCTTTTCATCATTCATAGGTCAAGCACTCAGCGTTCAGCCCAGTGTGCTTGTTATTGATCTAAGAAAAATCCTGCCAATTAGCTAGAATCTTTGTGGAAGCATATTTTAATACATTTTTAACATTAGCATCCATGCCCCCAGGCAGGAAGACAGATATGAGAACCAACAGAGGCAAGGGTAGATCAAGGTCAGCATTTATAACTTTTGTAATGAATTCTGGAACTTGTGTGCAGAAATCTTTAACCAAGGGGCAATCATAAATTAAAGAAGTTAAAACTTGAAAATAACTTATGTCCAGCAAAAGGCTCTTTATAACTTGATTTTTCTTTAGGGAACACGGAGACTGTTACATAACAGCAGACTAAGATGTTAAAAGAAAGTTTTCCCAAACCAATTTTTCCATGATCTAGCAATATGATATCTGTGATTCCAGTTATCACTCTAGTTATAACTGGTCCTTAATTATATATAGGCCTATAATTAGGCCTTTGAGCAGTTATACCAATACAGAACAGACAAAACTACATGAATCCAGTTTTCCATTACCTTTTTATTCCAGGCAAAAAAATTACAAACATTTAGGATGTACTTTCTCACTGAGAAAGTACAAGAATAATGTAAAAATTTAGAAGAACTTCTGACCATTGTTCCAGGATTTGAGACAGAACTTTCAGAAAGACCCAGAATTTGCCTTTGACCGAATAATTAGATTTGGCAAGCAAAGACATTTGTTCCATTCAGTCTGATGTTTGTTGGGACAGATAGTGGTTTTGCAGTTTGGACATGAGAGAGAATACAAAATGAGAAAGAAAAGAGACCTGAGGGACAAAGCTGTGTACTGTTCAAACTCAGAACCGACAAAACCAGTGCAAGGAGTTGTTCATGCTGTAGCATAAAATGTAAGATAAAACAATGCCCAGAAGCACTATTGTACAATGGTTTATCTGCCACAGTACTTGCAAAAACAGTGGCAATATATTCAAATCGAAAACTAGGCTTTGGTCCTCAGGCACTGGCATAAATAATTTTCATGTCTTCACATATAGGAGGTCAATACTGGCTAAACATAAACCACTTATCCCCATAGCTAAAAAGGTCTTAACCAAAACAGAAAACCCTCCAAGGAATTTAGTTCTTGTTTGTTTTCAGATGCAATTATATGATTTGCAGATTGGGCACAAACCTGGAAGAGATCTGTTTGATCCTGACACTCTTCCCAGAGCAGCTGACAAAAACAAAGCGAGACACAGTCGACAGCGTGTGTGATGGACAGCAGACCTCGTTTGTTCTTGCAGTGTTTTTTTCTTTTACCGTATGTTCTGGTTAAATGACGTGGATGAGCAGCGAGGAGGAGAGCTACCTGCTCGTCTTGCCGGGCTGCTGCACGTGGTGCCAGACACGACCCTTGGGGAAAGGGGAGATTGCCCAGCCGTCCCCGGGATGCCAGGCGGAGCAGAGAGATGCCGCCAACCGCAGCTCAGCCGTTCACGCCTGGGCTGGAAGGGCTCCCAGCGGAGCAAAGAGCAGTTGCCAAGCCGGGGGGCAGAGGCGGTGGAAAGGAGAAGTCTCAAGGGGCCTATAGAGGACTGTACAGATTTATAAAGCAGGTGGCAGTTGCAGTTCTATCTTCATTGATTCAAAGATCTCGGAAGGTTTGGGGTATATTCACTTAGAAAAAGTAATGCAGGCAGTTCCACTTCAGAGCACTCATCACAGCATGCCACCAGTTTAAAAAAGGAAGAACAAAACCTACCTTTCCAGTACTGGAGGAAAAGCATATTGTGATTGCCCAAACTACTGTTGAGAATAAGACAAGCGAAAAATTACTAAGAGTATTTGGGACAGTGTAATCATAGCCTTTATTACCTCTGAGAGTGAGAGAGTTGGCAGGAAAAGCTGCGGTTTTGTTTAAACACTTCTGAGCAGTTCTTCCTAAAGTGAAACAAACATGTTTAATGAACACACACAGGTCAGTTGGGAGCAGAAAAATATGAAATATAGTAAAGATGGTTTATATAGGCCTCAATTGAAAGTCAATATTGAGGAATCCTCATAAAAACTAACCCTACTAGTAAGTTAGTGGTAAGTGGATCAGCTGGAATCAGATGAGGTATTTGTTCAAGATATCATATAATTTATTTGTTTTATATTGACATTTGGTATTATACTTAAGTATGTGACTGTGAATATTACACCTAGTTTCATAATATAAGCCTTCCATTTCAACATTTGACCACGAACCAAGGATGTGACTTTAAGCTGCTCACAGTAATTAAGATTGGATACACATGTATCTTATAAGTCCCAGCTGGTCCAGTTGGCTCAAGAGGCTTACAAGGCCACAGAGACAATACATAGCCTGTCGTTCATGGACAGAAGAATGGGCTGTGGCGCAGGTCTGATATTCTGCTCTGTCAAAAGTCGAGAATGGGAATGGCTAGCACTTCTGCCGCCTGATATGAAGTCCACCTATGGACTTGAAGATATAAAAGAAAACAGAGAAAAAGCATCTAATTTATTGCCTGGAGCTGCCACAGCTCCTGAAAAGAAGATGTCGTACATATTTCCATGATGGGGAAAAAGTGGCACAGCCTCTCGTGATATCCAAATGGACAGGAGTTGAATTAACTGTTCCTTTTCACAAAGAAACAAATGGAAAAATGGGCAACTGCTCCCAGTGCAATAGCCACAGGAGAGGTCTGAGTTATCTGTTTTGCCTGCGGAGGTTGAAACCAGAAGCAGCTCTAGCAGCTTGAAATAACTGAGCCTTGGGGAATGCCATCACCAGAGGCAGTGGCCCAACTGCTCTGGGCAGCTACTGTGCTGACATCTTTGGACAGCTTCAGTGAACCGTGTGATTGCACAGCACAGTGTGGCACTTTATTAAAGACTCCCAGTTAGAGTACTCAAGAACTTAGCAATACATCCAGAATTTTAAATCCTGTGCTTTGCTAGTTGTGTTTTGCTTTAAGTTGTGTTTTGTGTTAAGTTGAGAAAATCAGATAAAGGAAATGGTATATTTAAGAAGTAGTGATATAAGCTATTTAGAACTGCAGTGATTAATGACACTTCTTGGTGAGACCTAAGCCGCTGAGTGAGGCAGACTTACCTCTGTCAGGCTTCCTAGCTCTGAGTGGTTTCTGAACACTGAGCAGACTCAGCAGCGGTCTCTGAGATCATGGAGTTAGGTCCTGTAGCTCTACTGCCCTATGGTGCTCCTTGTTTTCTAGAAAAGACTATGAGGTCTACTGGCATCTGGTCCCAAGTGGCCCAGGACCTATGTGTCAGGCTTCCTGAGGTTTTATCCAGGGTACCCACAAGAAGTAAAGGAGTTGATCCTCTATCTCCATCACTACATGGCTGTGCTAAGGGCTTTCTGCCCCAAGTACAGAAAGCAGGCCCTCACGCATTTAAGAATATCTGCTTTCATGTAACTTCTTTAAATAACCCTGTGCAATGGAAATGTAGCTTCCATCCAGAGCTGATGTGAATTTCTGAGGAGTGCACCAAAATGCCAGTTGTGTCAGCACAGCTGCAGGTGACATAATTAGTCAGCATGTGGCAGGCTGCAAAATAAACAGCTGGAATTTGGGGTCAAGTTCTGGCCTCTGGTTGTCCATTTTGCTTAATAGTCATGGTGAGGTGAAAAATCACAGGTCAGAGACTGCTCTCATTACTCAGTGTGGATGAGGCCACTTTGCACAGGTTTGCACAGATATGCCAGGACACTTGCCCTTAGGCCAGAGACCCTTCTGGCTGTTATCTGCCTAAACCTTCCACGTGTCTGATATCACTCACATGTCTGTGAGAGGCTGGACGGACTCTAGATCAGTACTAAAGAGCTGCTGTACCTTTACAGAACGTTCTGGTTAACAGCAGCCCTCCAAAATTATTTTGGTGCTGTCTACCAGCTGTCCAGTTCTGGTGCTTTCTGCCTAGATTTTTTCCTTAGTCCCACAGATCCCTGGAATTTAAACTATTCTGCCGTCTTTCATCCCCATGTATTGATCCCATAAATCTCACTGTCTTGTGAGATTTATGAGATTTATGCTGTCATATTTGTTATTGTAATGAGTCAATGATGACCATCCTTAAATTGTACATATTAACTGCCAGATAAAATATTTAAGCAATTTTCTTAAGCAAGACTCTTGCTTTGAGGCCAGGGTAGCAATGGATCAGGAGTGCAAGCTTTGCCAAAACACACTCTAAAGCTCCAGTATTACACAATGGTGATAAAGCGTTTATGGGATGATTTTAAATGACGATGATCATCATTTACTTTGTTCAACACATTTATTAAAATTACTATTCAACCATTAACTAGCTGGGTCTCTGGGACAGAAAGATAAAGATTCATTTAAACATTAAAATGTTGGAATGAGGCCATAATGATTGAGGAGGAAGAAAAATCCTATACCTACTAAAATGGCAGTGATGAGAAATCTTCGAACCCATGGGGTTATTAAGATGTCTAATAGGTGCTCGTTTTTCAGCTGTATTTTCATTTATTGTGTATCCATGACGATGCTTAATATTTATTCTTATTCATGAAGTTCAGAGGCAATCATCTGAAAATGGTCTTTTTTCTCCCCCCTTGGATTGTTTACCAAATTTTAGGTAATTAGAATCTAATGTGGAGTTTTCTGTTTCCTCCAATTTCCTGCTGCTCAGTACCATCTACTAGGTAGTGGAGGATATAATTATAACTAGAGAGTGCTTGAATGACTTCTGGTAATTGGAATTTCAGTAAACCCTGCCAGGTCATCTAGCAATATTAGGCAGACATTTAAGTCATTGCTCTCTTGACAATCTTCTGACTTTTTTCAGATTATGAAGTCATTAGATGAGTCCACATATTTCTTCTACGTGGTAAGGATATCTTCTTTTCAGTTCCTGAGGTACTTGCTATTTTATGCTCCCGTGACTGTTAATACATACAGCAGCCCCATAAATCCTGTGGTAATCTTGAAAATACTTGGTTATTTTCCTGAGAATATAGAACTAGACTATATTTCTACCTTATCTGTCTTTTCTGGAATGTATTCAAGTTACAGTATAAAGGAAGGCTTTATAAAGGAAGCCTTTATACAAACATATTTATTAAAATAAATAAATTCTTTTAAAGATTATCAATAAAATAAGTACAATTCTGTCCTTATATGGCCTAAGGGATCTCCATTCATGACATTATCTGATTTGATGTTGGCACATCTTGGTCTCAGTTTTACTGCACTCTTTTGTAATTCCTGCCTTGAGAGGCTTGAGTTCAGATTCATGAAAACTCATGGTCCTTGGCTGACCATGGGGGAGCTTCCCGCAGGGGAAGCTGCCTGGGGCTTTCCGTAATTCTGCCATCACACATCTCCCAGCTGCTTTTCTGCTTGACTCTTGGGAGAGGTACTGAGGCCCATGGTGACTCTTGCATGGTAAGGCTTTTCACTCATTTCGACAGCAATCCTGTTTGCATCAAGGACATGGTTGCACATCAAAATAAAAGGGCAACAGAGGCACGAATGAGGTGGGTTTAACCTTTCTAGCAGGGAGATGAGGTGGCTTCAGTGTGACACAGCCTTCTGGGGACGCTGGGTACCTTTTCCTATGTCTAGCCTGGGCTGAAAGCCATGCTGCAGTTTCTTTGTACTTAATTATTATTTCAGCTACCAAGATTAAAATTAGCACACCTGTTTAAACTCAGTTTAAACACCACAGTCATTCTGTGGCCTGCAAAAAGGAAAGAGAAAAGGCTTTGTGTAATTCATTAATTACTAAAGTTCATTCAGACAGCTATTTCCAACAATGTCAAGCCTTTTTTAGCTTCACCAAAAGTATACTGGCAATCAAGAAAACAACATTTAAAAAGCAAAAGCTTTAAACACTTATCTCTACGTTGTGCAGCTGTTTGTACTTTTTCTTTCCAATCAGTTAGGCAAACTTCTTGTGGTTGGCAGCTAACAAAACCCACTGTGGTAAATGTTTAAGTAATACAGGAGTCACATGTATCACAAAGAAACCTGCAAGTTTAATGCATATCCATTTTCTGATAATATTATTTGTATGCTGTGTTCTTGCATGTATCTTATATATGCAATATGTATGTCAATAGCTATCAAAGGTAGTAGTTAATATATGTTGACACAAATACACAATACTTTCAAGCATCTGGTATATAAATAGGATAATTATAACACAATCAGGATGAATAATTTAATTTTTAATGTCTCTTGTCAATGCAAATACTTTGTTAAACTTTCTATGATCTAAGAATTAGTACTAATGATTTTGCTGTTTATTTTTTCAATTAATTTCAATTAATATTTAAAGCAAATTGACTAATTGTGCCTAAATTTCATTCTAATGTTACTCCATGAGTTATTTCAGCTGGTTAGGATAACCAGAGTCCCTTGGTCAGCATAATGGGTAGGCCTATTACAGCTGACAAGTAAAAAACAGTTCTCCTTTGGAAGTCTGTTTTTCTTTTTTGCGCTGCAAGTATGCTGAGACATCACTTATGACTTAGAGATGAGACACTATGATCTTTCTCTCCCTGATGCTACCTAATGCTTTCTTATAGGAAGTTTCCCCTGTGGTCAGTAGTTTGCTCTCCTAAGACATCTGGAACAACAAGCCCAGAAAGTACAGCACCGGTAATAGACAGACATTATTCTATAACAAATGGAATTTAGAATAAAAAGGGAGGACTTTGATCTAGCTTAGAGAAGTGTCCTGTGTACTTCAGTGCTTGCCTGAAGGGTCTGGCCTGTACAGCTGACTAAAAGAGTAACAGCAAGGAAGTTCCTTCCAGTTCTCAATCCTAATATACCCTCTTCATTTGCTTCAGAGTAAATTGCAGCCCTGAGGCTGCTCTAAATTAATGAAAATTTGACTCTGGTTCCCATGCAGGAGTCTGTGAGAGAAGAGCCATAGGAGACACCTGTGTAAGTGGGGATTGACCTTCTGGGGCTTGGGGGCTTCCCTAGCAAGGGGGCTGTGGTTGAGTGGTATGTAAGGAGTGTTAATGTTAAGTTACTTGCTTGATTTTAAAATTTTCCTGTTCTCTGTTGTACGTTTACTGATTTCTCAGAGCTCTGGTCATGTGCATTCTTTTTCAGTTGTAGCAGATGAACTGTGTCCCAGCATGAGGACCTTTTTTTTTTTTTTTTTTTTTTTTTTTTGAGGAAGGGATGTGTAAAAGCATGTTTATTCTTTCTTGCAAAGTATATATATTCTTTGCTTTGAAGAAGAAGAAGAGGCTGAGTGAGAGCTAGATGAGATACAAATATGCCATAGAGGAAAAAACATCATTTGTTGTGTAAATAGATAATGGTATAGGAAAGTTCCATCAAGATTAAAATTAATTATTTTGAAGCCTCTGATCTATTCTAATCCAAGATGATAGATGCAAAAAACATCTTAAAAGAACATTTTTGCCATAAGTTTGTAAAAAAGTGTGAAGTTTAGCAATATATATATAAAAATAAAAGTAAACAAAGGTATTTGCTTAGAAAAAAAGAGATGTACCTTTAAGAGGAAAGAAGAAAATCTTTGTGCTTTACACATGCACTAAAACCTGGTCTTAGACAAAGAGCTGAGCTATCCTGAAAAGTTTTGGTGTGTTTTGCAGGCAGATGTTTCCATTTATTGGTTTTATTCTCTCAGTAATATCTACTTTTCTAATTCCTCTGTGTAATGCCTATGGCATTTCAGGAAGCTGAATGATAATCTCAGCATCTAAATTTGATCTATTTGCTATCTAAATCTGCTATTAATTATGTGTGATAATGTTTGAAGGTTCTGTGACGTTGATGTCAAAAAAATAAGGCTAAACTTTTTGACAAGCAATCAGTGAAGTTTTAGGTGGCTATACATAGGCCCAACTACCTGTTGGCCCTCGATTTCCTAGCTTCCAGCCAATATGGTCTTGCTGAGGATACAGCAGCTTTCCCAGTGTGTCTTCACTAGCTCTTCCCAATTCTACTCATTTGGTCCAAATAATGATCTAAGGTAGGTTCGGGACTGCTTGTTTAAGGAAGAATAGTGAGGTTCTGGGGTTATCCATCGTTCAGAAACCCTGGTTTGGGACAGTGCTAGGAGAATCTTCCTAGAGGATACGTGCAGGTACAGGAAGCCTGTTGTGAGAAGGCAGCTGTTCTTGATGCAGTGGGAGTGTGACCAACTGATGCTCGGATTACTTTGGAACAAACTTAGGTCCACCAGCTTGCCTGTACTAAATTGCAAAGACTTTAATGAAAGGCAACTTGTGCTGTTATTTACCATAAGCATTTAAGTCCTTATGTCCTTGGAACCACAAGTCCTTATGTCATTGGATCAAGTCTTCCACTAGCTGATTAAAGACAAATGCTGTGAATGCATAAAAACATAAGTGCAGCATGTTTGGCCCGAATCAATATGAGTAGATGTTCTGAGAAGTAAAAATACTATTTGATGTCTCCTAAACTGCTTTTCAAGGCACATCTTTTCATTAAGGCACTGAATCCTTAATACTGAGCTGCTTTCAAGGTTTAGCCCTCAAATTTCCTGTTCTCATGCAGTATGTTTGACTGGAAATGAACTAGGCTCCTCTGAAGAGCAGAGGAAGAACTAGGACTCCCCAGTCATTTAGAAGTTTAAGCCAAAAATCAAATCCAGTGGAAAAGGAAAAGAGAATAGCTGCCTCACTGAGCCAGGAAATTACCATTGCTGTGTCAGCTTTGGCAGAGTGAACTTTCTTTGGGTTTTCAGGCGCTGCCCCTCTCATATCAGCAAAATATTAATTTTCATTATCTTTTTCATCATCATTAATCATCTCATTGCTAGTTTCCATTTGACTATTAAATCCTGATACGAGAAAAAATACCTTGTGTTAAATCAGTGAAAGAGTCACAACAACAAGCAGACAAGCTTTCTAGTTTTTAAATATTCTTTTAGTCTGAAACATGAAGATGCAAGCTAAGATCAGACTGAGAACAGTTTTGCTTAGAATTTAATATTCATTTACTCTTTTAGAATTTGAGCAGACCTTTGCTTGTGAGTTCATAGGTGAATTCTCACAAGCTTGAGAATAAGATGATGGCTGGTGTCTGGCAGGGATGCAAAGAGGAGTTACACAAAAAGCTATCTGTGATGTCCTAAAAAAACACAGTATTTGACTATATGGTTACACATTATCCTGTATATGTAAGGCTATTATGTGGACGTGTGAGAGAGAACCCCAGAAGAACTGGCAAATTTCAGGAGCCCAGGTTACAGGCACTCAAATCTACTTTTAAGATTTTAATACTAATTAAACAGGAGGCAGATTAAGATTTAAATCAATAGCATTTAAACCATTTCTTTAAAATATTTCAGGAACATTTCATAAAGCACTTCATATTAGAAATGGTCTTTTGGGAACTTTAATAAAAAAACTACCTGAATTTGAATGGCTGATAACTTATCTGTGATTAACGATGCAAGAGCATTTAATGTCTTTATCTAGGTACCTGCAAAAATTACTTTCCCTGAGCATTGTTGGTCATGATATGAAAACCGTATCAGCTAAGTATTCATCTTATCAGACTGCATAATGAAGCACAGAGAGCTTTAATTTATCTTTTTATGAGATGATATGTCTACAAAATATAGTGCTTTCAAGTCTGGAAGAAACCAAGACATTTTGTTACTCCACAGCACAGTGGATGTGCTAATTAGCAGCAATCACACAGTTGAGTAGGCATAATTCCCTTTTTTTTTTCCCTTTTTTTTTTTCCCAGGCTAACTAGCAGACAAAGTTCATTTTGGGCTGCTTCTGTTTCTAGTCCTGGCTAAGGCACTACCCATCCCTGCTTGGCCCTACACTGAGAACAGACATCCCTCAAACTATTAAAAAGGAACATTAGCGTAAATACTCAGAAGCACATAGTCTCCCAAAAAAATTGGAACCTAAATCTTCAAAGTTACCACTTCTTTAACACCAGATTCACTGTGTTCAGTCCGCCTTCCTAGAAGGTAAATATATTTCACAGATCAATCACATAATATCATATAAAATTGGATCTTTTATGGATAATTCTGATCTTTCCAACAGATGTTAGTAAACACAAAGTTCTTGTTCCTAGGCATTCATTTAATGTAGGCAAAATATATAGAATTTGGGGAAAAAAGCAAGGTGCCATCTATAAATGTGGGTTTTTTTGTTTCCTCTCCCCTGCAACTTTTTAAGAGCATAACCAAAAAGTTTTCAGAAAGTGCTGAGAGCTCTTGAAAGAAAAGACCTTTCTCAGTTGTGCAGGGACAAATGGCATGAATAAGGGATCCTTATTTTCAAAGAGAGTGGAAAGATTTTGGGACTTAAGAGACAGACCCTTAGCTGGTATATGTCAACAAAAGCCAGTGGCTTCGACAGAGGTACAGCCCTGTACCTCGTGCCAGTCTCTTATCAGCAATTAATGTCAATCCTATTATCTGATAAACAAATATGAAACATGGAAGGTTTAAAACCAAAATGCATACCAGATTCTAACATGGATCTAGACTCATGTTTTCTGATGACCTAGGAGCTGAAGCTATAACTTTTTGTATTTAATACTTCTGACTCAGAGCAATTTGTACTGTACTATAGAACTCTTAACACATTTTTTCCTCAAGTGTTTAGTAGTTTTATTTTTCACAGGACTGAAGGATCTAGTAGCATAGATGTAGGTCTGTTAGTTTGAGTGCAATTAATTAAAACAGTATTAATATTTAAGGAATTTATGTTGTATTACCCTATATCAAATAACTGGAAATACAGTGATAGTATAGCAATTAATCTTATGTTTGATTTGAGCAATGGAATGAGTAAAACATTTTCTTAACAGACAGTTCTGTTGGTATATGAGATATTATACAGAAACGAAAACTTCAGTTCTGAAGCCAAGTGTCCAGGTAAGAGCAAAGGGGAGGTGAGGGAACACACACACATCAGTAGCTCTCTATTCACTCCTGGAAAAGATAGAAGATGATCAAGCTGTGTGAAGCACAAGCAAGACCTGAATTTGACTTGTTATTCTTGAGGATACTTTCATAGTAAGACAGCAATGAAGAATGAATGCACGCTTCACAAATGATCCTTGTGACCCAGCCCACATCTCTCAAAGGTTTGTATCAAGCTCTTAGGAAGATTCTTTTATTGCATGTCCTCCTTTGAAGTGGTTGGTCTGCAAGTATTTCCTGAAATACAGGTGGATAGATGGGCTTTTCCTCTGTATAATTAAAATGACAGTCTGTACTAGTGTCTTCTTTATTTGAATTAGAAAAAGGAAAGAAATAAAAAGCCTTGTGTTTAGCCACATGGAGTTGACATTTTCCCAGCCAGAATTTCATATCAAGATCTTTAAATCTCTGGATAACCCAGGCAGATTTAAGACAAGGGCATTAAGTGAGATGAGGTTTTGTCTGTCCATCTTACTTAGTTTAAAATCAGCCTAGTGCCAGGAGCCAAAACATTATTTCCAGAATGCTGGACACACTCCAACATTTACTGAGGTTACTTGCTTAGGAATAGACTGTATTTAACACAAGAATCTGTACTTCTTAGCTGAAAATAAGCTTTGCACCTCGCACAACAAATGATCCTAATGTTATGAATAAGTTGTCTTACTGAACACCAGAGGAATAAGGAGCCCTGGAACTCCTCCAAAGGTCAAAACAGATATGGGCCTTGGGTCTCTCTCGCTTATTAACAACAAACTCTTTGCTCTGCTGCCTGGTGAGTAAAGTCAAACCACATTCAGATCTAAAAAATGCCCTTAGCTGACTGGCTATAGTCCCAGTCACAGCATACTAATCGATGTTTGCTTTTCACACAGAAATAATGGATACAAATAATTTTAACTGTTAGTGGATTGGTTCCTGCTGATAATTGCAAATAAACTGTTTTCAAGCTCAACAAACATTTAAATGCTTAAGGAAAAGTTCAGCTTGGAGTTGCTCAGTTTTTCATTGGCTCTAGAAAAATCTGTAATCTTGGAAAATTAGTTGTCCATCAACAAACAAAGGAAAAATATAGCAAGGCAATGCAAGAGAGAAGAATTAGAGTTTATGTATTACTTGTTTTCTGTCGGCTGGTTAAGGCTGGTTACTGTCCAGTCATAAGCTGGAGGAAAAAACCCAGACTTCTGTCAAGATGGTGATGGTAGACTGAGAGAGAGACACTGAGAGAGATGGTGACACTGGTGACTGTGTTTGGGTATGGACCAGTCTCAAGGATGATCACACACATACTTGGGGATGGTCTTGATATTGAGAGGGAATTTGTCTCAGGTAGAATCTTGGTCAGCAAGTTGTGGGATATGTGAGGTGCGTGCTGTTTCCTTCTACTTTTCTTCTCACAAATCAAGCAAGTGGTCTGTGGTGAAACCACATATTCTGCCAGACAACCTTGCTTGTCACTGTCTCATAACTTTGTGCAACTACAAATCATGTGCAAATGAATGGTTCAGCAAATGTCAAGAATTATGAAATGTAAGATGCTGCAGATGTAGATCTGAGTGTATTGCCTATGTTCAGGAGCAGTGCTAAAAATGTTCCTAAAACCTGTATACAGTCATCTAACAGACATGAAGTTTTCGTCATTCCAAAATTGTGCAGTCATAGCAAATAGGGGTCGTGTTAAAGCACTGGGGTGCCTTGTGATGCTGTAGATTTTAAATGAGAAAACTTGCACAGGTGGCCACCCAGAAATTCAGTACAAGACACTAGACTCTACTGCTTGAGACCTAAACTTATCTCTGTCCTAGAACACATTCTGCAAGATACTTAACTCTTCAGACCCTGTTCTCACAAAACACGTCTCTTCCCACACCACCTGCATCTTCATAGTTAGACATTGAAATCAATTACTAGCCACTCTCAAGCTACCACTGAGGGGCAACAGAGATCAGTTCTGTAACTGAACGATCACAGTCCTAATCTCAAGGCCTGCTCAAGACTTGACTTACCCTTGACAACCTGTGGGGCTGAAAAGTCAGCATAAAGCATTTAATTTTGGCAGCTAAAGATTCCCAACAGGCTTAACAGCCATATAGACTTACAAACATTTGCTAACTGGCATTGTAAATAGATTTCAAATCATTCAAGCATGTTACTTTACACAATAGAACAAAATTCCTACATGTTGCTGTAGTGATGAGCTTGGATTGATCATAGGAGTGCCCAGATTCTACATGAACTAAGATCCTCCATGAACATAGATCTCCTTTATCAGCAAGTGCTACTTTAAAGAGTATAGCTTCCTTCTTTTTTGTTGCTTTGATTTGTTTTTTTCACATGGCTTTAGTTTCTGATAAGAACATGTCTCTCCACCCAAATCTCCAAAGGCAATTTCAGCACGTCTGTAAGATTAAACACAAAATGTCAACTAACATCTGTTCGTGTATGAATTCATAAATACAGGAATAATCAATAGCTAACTACACAGAGTTCTAAATGTCACCACTCTGCACTCATAGCGTTCAAACTTGTAACGGAGGAGCTTGCAAAGACCAAGCCTTTTTGTGCTTGGAACAACTACGATTGTGTGTGTTGCCAAGAATACTGAAGAGACATTGCCAGTATTGTCATAAGAGACTCACTGATTTGTCAAGTCGTTATTTCTGCATGATGGCAAAAAAAAAAAAAAAAAAAAAAAAAAAAAGGATAAACACTTCTAGACAAGTTTCCTTGTAAATCCTACTCAAATTGAAGTTGTTCTCTGAAGAAATACTTTCCAGCCCTTTTGTGATTTGGGAACATGGAAAAAATTAATGCTAAACAGCATTAATAGGGATTAAGTTTGTAAAATCAGTAGGCTCAAGTAACGTGAAGTCAGGAAGTCTAATAGTACTGAACACCTGCCCTGACCCACTCGTGTGTGTGCGCGTGTGTGAATAAATAGCAGAAATCCCAGAAGATTGGAAGAATGCTGATGTTACAACAGGGCTGCAGGATGGTGCTGTAGGCCAGCTAGGGTGAAATCTATCCTAGACAACATAACAAAAAGGTTGTGTGGCATTCATCTTACAAACAATTAAAGATGAAGAACATAATTAATCTCAATTACCATTATTTTTTCGTCAAAGAAACCTAATTCTTTAAAGAGACAGGAACTTAGGTTAATAGAAGTAGCTTTATAGATATAATATACTTAAAACATTACCTGTGACTGTATAATATTCTAACTGAAAGTGTTGCACATTTAATTAAGTAGTAGCCAGCTACTGAAGTGCTTGGAAAGGAATTGTCAATAAAAAATAATAATAGAACTGGAATATTTCAAACGGAATTTTTCAGGAATCAGATGTCTAAGCTAGAATGCGTTTTTTGTCATGGTTAAAGAAAAATATAAAATTAAAAATAATGGAAATTCAGTCTCGAGAGAAATTGAAAAATTGATTTAGACTTGATTAGAAAATGTAGTTACCTTCAAGAAGAGCAAATAACTTTTTCTATCATCTCATATAATTGCAGGTCTCAGGTGTACTAAGATGAGACCAGGCAAATTCAAATAAAAATAAGACACACACTTTTAAAGAGCAGATGCTCAGTCACCAGAGCAACCAGTGAAAAAAGGGACAAATTTCAGCCAAAAATGACTTATATTTTATATAAACACAAGTTACTGGACTCAATACAGAACTGTGTTAAATATTAATTACCTATGATTTACAAAAACCAGGCTAATGATTCTAACGATCCTTTAGGCTTCAGAATCCGTAACTCTAGTGATCTATTTTCTGTTGCTATTCAGACATATCCATTTTTAATGCTATTTTACTGAAAAAGGTAATAACTTATGCAGATCATACTCAATCTTATTTCCTTTTCTCTCACCCTGGCAATTAAGTTCTTCACACAAATAAAACGATTTCTTTTTATTTATTTCTGAAATGGGGAAAGACAAAACATCTCATTTTGTAGATTCAAGCTCACACAGTCCAGAAGAAAGGACCTTATAAAGAAATGAGTTTCATTCACTGGCAAAAGGCACTAAATAAGGGTCATTCTCTTATTGACAGAACCAGAATATTTATATTTTCCAGTCCCAGTTCAACTTTGCTGTTGATTGTACTTCTGATAATTTATGAGTACCTCTTTGCTTCCAGAAAAGCGCAAAGAGTTCTAACAACAAAAATGAAAAAAATCATATTAATTGGAAAAGCTGCTCTTTAGTTCTAGAAAAGAAAACATAAATAAAGCTACTACAAAGTGTATTTTACCCTTAGATGCTCTGATCTTTTCTGATCAGTTGCTGTGTACTCCCCCCATGATGGTGAACAGCTATTGTATCTTTGCTCTCATAGAAATTGCAAGTGAGTGTCAAGAAAGTTGAAAAGTGTGGGAAAATATATGCATTGTTAGTCTGACTTTTCTTGTAGAGAGCTGCATTTTGACAGCTTGGTGTCCATAATAATAATTATGTTGGTGCTCAGGAATCCAGGATCAAAGCCCCGGAAGAGCTTATGCATATAACGACTGCAAAATCATTACAATCCTTTGTAAAAATATTTCCTCAAAGCTTGCCAAGAAAAGCTACATTTATATATTAGAACTTTTTCCAATACTCTTTCCCTTACTTCCAGCTTTTCATTACCATTTTTAATACATAAATTCTATAATACTAGCAGAATTTATATCTTCTATTAATATTATATGCACATATAGAATATATTTTAATTCAGTATAGTTTGCTGAATATTTAAGCTAATTCTTATATATCCTGACATTAAAACTGACAGTAATGAGAGGGACAACACATAGACTGATCTGAAAGAAATGACAAGTCAAGCAATATTGTCTTCAACTCAGTATTGTGAAGCATACTAGATTCATCTAATGCACTCTTAATAGTGATGGTGCAAAGATCAACCCCGGGCCTTCTGCAGCTCCCTGACAGCATCCCATGAGGAGGAATCTAACAGTTCTTTGCACTACCTAAGGGTAGTGCAGTTTTTGCTGTAACTGTGGAATGAGTTTCTTTCTCTAGGAATCAGAGAATGAACCATTCACTAAATGGTCGGCATATATTTTATTCTTCTGAAAAATAAAACTATAATCTGTTCTTGATTGTGAACAGAATTTGGATAGTTAAGCGAGGCATTAGGGAGAGATTTGTCATTTTAGCAATTTCTATTACCACTGTTATTGTATGCATGTCTTACTAGAAGATTTTTTTTCATTAAGTATACATACTAGTAACAGGAAAAGTTTGTCTAGGAATTCTTTGGAGTAGAAGTCATTGCTTTTCTCTGCATGTAGTGTCTGCAGAGTACATTTGGACTGAATGGCTTACAGCATCATTTTTCAGTTGTCTGGACACAAAAAGCTAAAAAATTAATGTAGTTTCTTTTAGTTGCAACCCAGTTAAATCACCGTGAGCCACAGATGCAAAATACTCTCTTTAACAGTTATACATGCTACCCCCACCCACCCATCAGTGGCACATAGATAGAGTACCAGGATTCTTGTTATATAAAAGGAGAGGGAATCTCATAAGAAAATGTTTTACTGATGCTCACATATAATGCGCATTTTAAATGTCATGATATGGGTTACTGGCAAGCAGTGAACAGCTTGGAAAACACAAGATCATTGCTTTATCAGTGTCCATACAGAAGGCTGATTGCTGTCAAACTAGTACCTACTCTCTTATCCCCAGATTATTCATTTTTACTTACTGAAAATACATATGCCTAAGAAAGAAAAGAACACATACTAGCCTGAGCCAGTTTCCCGCTACTAACTCTAGAGCCCCTGATTCTCTCAAACTCACTCAACATTTATATTTTCCATGCTATTATCCTCTAGGAGAGAAGTGTACTTACAGAGCACCCACAGACAAACAAAAATACAGACAGAATATTACCTCCAGCAGCAAGTATTGGATTAATTTTGATCAGACCTCAGCATTTAGGTAGGATGAACACAATCTGTACAAACCACTTTTGTGCAAAGCCTTTCATACTGCTCCTTCACTAGACATAACTGCAGTTGTTTTTCTCTTACTGTCTAATCTATAATTTCTGTTCTTGGCAATTTGTGATGGATTGCAATGTCCTTTTCTCCAGACACGCGCTAATGAGCAGTCAATAACGTTCTTCATTTTAAAAAAATGTTATTTAAAAAGTACTTCCTAAACTATTGCTGTAATAGTTGCCATTTGAGTTTGAAGCAGCTGATAAATTCATCTCTATATATTTTCTTCCAAGGACTCCTGGTACATCTTCCATAAAGTCTACTAGATTATAATTGATTGATTGTATGGGAAGTTTTGGACTCACAGTGCCTGGAAGTGAAGTCCTCACTGTGAGCAGAAACAAGCAACGGTGACATTCCGTAAACTAAGAAAAATTAATAAAATGGGAAAGAATGTTATTAAAATAATTTTTTTAATAAATATCTACTGAAAACTAATTGAATTTAAGTTACCAGTCTTAGGGTCAGCCTGTGAGTTGGGGCTGAAAAGAGAAGTGCTACTTGCAATTGCTTAGAAATGGTGAAAATTTCATGAATAACATGATGTTAAATAATGCAAAACTAGTCCAAGGTTTTGAGCTGAGTAAGCTATTTTTTAGGTAATTTGCAACTGATATTCTCAACAAACTGAACACATTTAAAAAAAGCTTTCCAGCCACATCACCTTTACTACTCCACCATCATGTTCATCAGACAGAAATGGCAAATGCAGTGTTACTCTGAACAGTACAGACAACAAATAACTGCTGTAACTTAAAGAGATAGATCCAAAATAAAACCTTCTTTTCAGTTAAAAAGCACAAACTTATTTTGAGACAGACAGACCATGCAAGCTCTGCAAACCTGATGGTTAGTGAATTCGCTTGGAAGAGGAGTGGCTTCTACTGGACATAAAAATATAGAAACACGATCATAAATCATATTCCTGAAAAGCAAAAATATATTTGAAAGAAGAATTTTTATTTTACAACACTAAAAATTCTGTATGTAATTTTTGGTCTTAAAAGTGTGCATTTTGGATGGGGTGTGTGCATGTGTGTATATGAGTGTGTAATCATTATCATTCAGAACGAAAAGAAGGTGATATAGTAATGGAAGTGATACAATGAGAATGGAAAGGAACAGCCCAGATAATCATGGATTTATGTTTAAACCTTCCCTTTCATTACTTTAGGGCAAGAATCAGCATTAGCTCTAACAATCACTTATATATCAGCTACTGGTAGAGATTAAATCAACTATCTTAAGAAAGGAAGCTATAAATCTTATTAGCCTGATTGAAAGTCAGTGTATATCTGGTGGTTTTAGTGCCTTACATTTTCTATGGATCAGACAAATCATAGAAAATCCAGTGTTTGCTGGTTTACACCAATCCCTTGCTGAGCAGTCAGAGTAATTTCTTACTACAAGCAGGTGTGATACAGTAGCAGAAAAGAAATTTAAAATGAAAACAGAAGGAAGGGGGGAAAAAAAGCATCTGTTACTCCTGAGCTCTAAAATTTATCAGTGTTTTATTTTTGTCATTTAGCTTTGGAGCTGGGCGAGCATGCTGGCTGGCTGGCTGGCTCACTGTAGAAGACTCTGTGAACTTGGGTGATTTGCCATTTTTGCAGTGTTTTATAGAAAAGCCAAAGTCCTAGTCCTACTTCTACTGAAGCTGATGTTAAAACTTGACAAGTGCAAGACTTGACCAAAAAGGCAGAGAAGTGATGAGTATCTTCAATATTGAAATGTATATACTGAATAAACGTCAAATATAGCTTGAGGAACTTTCATTTTCTTGTGACAGGGTGCATAGCCTGTGCCTCAGAATAATGATTATCCGTGTCTCATGTATCATATATTAGTTGCATGTGTTTGGTTCACATTAAGAAACATAATCCCAAAGGCTAGTTACTTTTGTTTCTAGCCTGTCATCAAGCTTAGAAATGTACTCTAAGTGTACTGAGGTAGGTGACCTCCATCTATAAACGTGTAACATCCTTCCTCTGGTCCTACGGGAGGATAAGAAAGTTTGTTAATGAAAGTCTGTGCAGGATTCTGAAACCGTAAGTATGTTATTACTGTTTAGTGCTTCAGTTGATTACAGCAGTTATGGTCTGCTTGTCAACCGAAATCTTGCTCCCATTCTTTATAACTGATTAATTATGCATCAAGATGAATAAAATGCAATAAAAATGCAGGAAAATATGATCTAGATTTAGATCTAGATCCGGTACGTCACTCTTTGGGTCTATTTATATTTTTAATTGAATGTATGACCTTGTCAGATAAGGAAGCCCCTCTTCCTTGCTATTGTTTAAACCTTAACCATTTTGTCTGGATGAAAAATGTTCACTTACAAGTAGATTTCAGAGGGCTCACGGTATTGTCATGTAGAAAAGAAAAGAAAAAAAAGAAAAGGCTCATTTCTCTTGCAGACTAGCATGCCCAGACATTGTAGAATGTGATTAATTAACATGTCTTTGGATCTTCTGGTACAAAAACCAGAAGAAACAAATCTAATCTTTATCCTTAAAACTGTGAAAACTCAACTCTCATGAAAACAAAACAAAGAAGTGTAAACTGTATTTTAAAAACATTCTCCATTACACTTCATGCTGGTACTTCAGCAGACACATATTAATATTAAGCTGTGCATAACTTTGCCACCACCTAAAATGAAACGTGTTTAAAATGACTACTTCTGATACCAGTAAAAATAGATCACATATTGAAATTTGAAGGTAGATAAATCACTTGAAAAATACTGGAAAATGTATTCATAATATGTAAGATTCAGTTATGTATTACTTCTGGTCTTGTCCTATTAAGCTCGCTACTGTCCTAGCCTTGATCAAACATATATTTTTCTTTAATATTATTGGGAATGGAAAAAAAAACCAATATCCCTTCAGCATTGCAGAATAAAAGCAGAAAACAGTATGACAACTATGCTTTCTGTATCTTAATGCTTGTGAAATCCTCTGTTTTCCTAGAAATTACTACTTTTCATAAGTTTCAGTACAGGTCAGTTTTTAAAAGGATAATTTTGAAAGATTTATTATAAGCAATTAATAAGAATATGGAACTCAGTCTTTTCTGATATTCTTTCTGTTCATAGCTTTCAAGGATGCAGTTCTTCATCCATTCATAATGTAGACACACTATTATTAGTTTCCTATAATCCATGCTTAATGTTACTAGGTAAACTCTCCATAGATTGCACACTACATTGTGAAATCTGCTCTGACTCTCACTTGCATATCCACCTTTTAAGTTGTGGTATCAAGAGGTACCAAGAAGAACCAAAACAAGTTCACCGTACTTAAAACACAAAAACTGTCCTTTTAATGTGAATCAATAGCTTTCTGGGAAAGAAACTACTACCCCATCAGAGATCTTTCTTAGAATTTTATTCAAATAATCTGAGACAATTCTGACAGAAAGATTCCCAGCTGTTTTAGGAATAATAGAAATACTTGTCTGTTTCTATGCTTTTTTTTTTCACTTTTATTCTACTGTTCTTCTGTCACACAGATGTATTTAATCTATTTTATTTACATTTGACAGTTATACAGACAAAAATCCTTCAGTTATTGAAGTTTCCAAGGACAGACAAAAGGAGAGTGAAATAAAAATTCCATGGTTAATGGTCCAGTGCAGAACACATGTGAGGCATGATCAATTCTCCCAGTGTTTTAAGGGAACAAAGAGTAAGATCAGATGTTTAATGAGTGGTATAATTGGACAGTACAGTTCGTGAGAAGTACTAGGGGAACTACTAAACTCTAAGGTGATGCAGCCATGAAAAGGGTTAGTATGATTCTATGATGTATTAGAAAAGATGCTTTGCTGCCTGAGGCAATGGTAACATGTTGTTTGGAATAATGTCTAAATTCTGGACACAGTCAAAAAATAGGAATCATGGCAAGGGCAAGTAGTATGAGGACTACAAAGGAGATCCCATCTTGCAATACTAACAAATTGCTTCTCTAGTTCAGAAATGAGAAGAGTGTTCAAAGAGGAATACCTATTCTGCAGGAAATGTTAACACTGACGCATGCATCTATACCACAGTAGATGATATTACATAACTGCATGGGCAGTCCCCAGTGCCAATAGAGTGTCCACATGTGGATCTGGCTTATGAAAAAATTTGCTTTTTGAATCCTGGAAACCAAAGACTAAAAGGAGATGTAACTATAATTGCATCAGAACTGTTATTATTGCGGAGGATAAAGAGATATTACAGCTAAAAGGCAATACTAGTACAATTATAAATGGTTATTAAACTGGAGCTGAATAAGTCTAGTCTGAAGATTAGAACAGGTTTTCTAACCACTAGTGTAGTAGAACCTCTTTCTATGCAAACACTAGAAACAAAAGCCCTAACTAGTTTTTATAAGGATCTTTACTAAATACTTTCCTAAGATTATACAATAAAAGTGCCTACCATAAACAGCATTGGACCTGATGATTTAGGGAGCTCCCTTCACATCCTAAAGTCTTAATTCCAAGGAAAATAATGTAGATATTATCATGAGGTGAGTATTACAGAACTCTAAATAGGTAAATCCTATAATTTATTTTATTCTAGTCTCTTTTCCAGGTAAATCTGGCCAAAGGGTAAAGCCATTGTTTTTAATTATTCAAATTCTTGAAATTCAAACCCACTGTAGTTCTGTAAACCTTTGAGCTCTAGGATATCATCTACAGTGCCTTTTTGAACAGGAGTCAGCAATGTACCCTTGTAGTGACAGACTACCACACGCTGGGCTCCATCTACAAAAGTCTCATCGTCAGCTCAAGGGCTGTGATAATTACCCTGTGTTCAGCACTCAGGAAGATGCACCTGGATTACACTGTCTACTCAGAAATTCTTTGCTACAAAACAGAAATGACAAACTGGAGCAAAAGGCTACCAAGATGGCTTAGGAGCTGGAATACATGACTCACAAGGAGATGCTGAAGAAGCTGGATGGGGGACCTCACTGCAGTCTAACACTACCTGCTGGGAAATTCTAGAGACAGTGGGCCAGAGTCTACTCACACGTGCACAGCAAAAGGGCAAGTGGCAATAATCACAAGTTGCAGCAAATAAAATTCTGATAGCCATAAGAAAATAAAAAGCAAAAAAAAAAAAAAAAAAAAAAAAAAAGCAATGAGTTTGGCCAAGCACTGGAACAGGTTAGCTACGGAGATTCTGGAATCTCCATCCTTTGAGATTTTCAAAATTAGGAGGAACAAGGCCATGAGCAACCTGATCTAATTTTGGAGTTATCCCTACTTTGAGGAGAAGGTTACAACAGAAGTCTCATCCAACCTAATTTTTTCTTTTTCTCATAGGGAAGACTTTATTCCTAAAATAACTTACACTACGATTTTTAAAAATACAAGTGTGTTTCAGTTTCAGATGCCTAACTTGAAACACTTAACAGTATTTCTAGGTACACACTCAAATCGCCACTTTTGCAAAGCTTACCTTCTGCACATTAGTTCTCAATTTTCAGTCTGCTGAGTCTGCTGTCTTCTTCCAAATAATTCAGCTGACAGGAATGCAGTTGTAGAACTTTGTAGTTCAGTTTGATGAGATTGCACAAAATAAACTTTTTGGTGATTAGAAGATGGTTTATCTTCTTAGATGGTGTTTATAATCCCTTTAAAAGTTAAAAAAATGCTCAGTTTCCACATTACAGGTTGGTATACAAGGCATCTGCTAAAGTGCTTTGAATACTAATAACTTATTAAACATCTGTATTATGTTAACTCCTTGCCGTGTTAGGTATTATAGTATTTGCATCAAAAAAAAATCTTAATTTGTTAAAAAACTGAGCTAGTTCATTTTGCCAGAAAGGAAGGTTATTCACTAGCACCTATTTTTCTATGAGTACATTGTTAAACTTCTGCCACAAAACTTAAGAAAGGATTTGCATTATTTGTTTGCCCCCATTCCTCTCAGGTTATGGCAGAACCATTCTAATGACTTAGTCTTCCATCTTGTAATGATACTTCTGAAAATAACTTATTTTTGTTTTGAGAAGGATTAAGATTGCACAAAATACTAGATATCGATAATAGATCATATTAAAAAAAGAGTGCATCCAGATTCTCCAAAATGTTGTGACTATATCTGCCATTACTGGGTTATGTAATGACCCAGTACTCTCCATACTATCAGTAAATCACATTAACTTGATTATTTTTTCTCAAGAAAAGTCTAAAGCCTATTGAAGTCAGTCTTCCATTAACTTTTATGGAAGTCAAGATCGGATTTTGGATGCCTGGTGAGTACCTTATGCTAGTGTTTTAACATTACTACATTTGCATAACCTTGAGCACACACAAATTAAGGTCAGAATTGGCTCAGTGTGTTTTACCTGTTGCTTTTCTTTTCTAATTACTCAAAATATTGTAGACCTAGAAAATTGACGTATCATGAGATTTGATTTTGTGAGTTACATAGTAGAGAAATAAATGTGCTATGTCAAAGTTAAATCACCCTCTGCTATATTCACTATAAAAGCTTGTAGTGTTCTAGGTCCATCAATTTTCCAAGCCCAGGTTCTTCTCAATTTGAGAATGAAAACCTAAATGTAAAATGAAAAACTAAAAATGTAAGCAGCATCTGTCCAAAGCTAACAAAAATCCCCCCAAATATATGTACTTTTGCCCCCTTCAGATGGGAAATTACTCATTTCCTTTTAACGATATTGCTGGCATTTCTCAGGAAAGTGTGTTATCTCATAAATATACCTTATTTCTCTTTTTTGGTCAAGTTGATATTTAATTACTTGTGAGCAGTGATTTAGGCAGGTAAGGTGTTTCACTAATGAAAGTGCCAAAAAATTTAAGTCCTTAAAAATTATGTGATAGCTGAAAAAAAGTGAATACAAGTGCTGCCTAAACTGCAGTCTTTGATCCTTAATGTAACAATGATATGTGCAAGTCCTTTTTGTAAGTCTAATCTTTGGCACCAAGACACCTTTGAAAAACTCTTTTCTTAATTGCTTCTTTGGTACTTAAATGCCTTTATAAATCCGTCCCTCGGGCTCTTATCACAAGTGAAAAATCCATCAGGTGGTGGGCATGTAATTGTTACAGTTGCCTAGCCTTAATTTTTATTATAAGAATTGTTCTTAAGTGTCTTTAAAAGAAGGAATAAATTTGCCTTTCCTAGATTTCCTATGAAATTTAGATATATCTACCCATTTCTATCCACTGACTCTTCCTGCTTGCTCATATTCACATACTTTGGATGCTGCTACTGGGCTTGATTGATATAAATTTGAAGCTTCAAGTTCTCAGGTCTTATTTAATATATAAATAAAACGAGTAGATTTACTTAAGATTTATTTTCTGTCTTTAGTAGAGTTACTAATAGTTTACAATAAGGAGAAGAATCACTTCACTATTGAATATTTTAAAGTTTTAATAACTTTGAATAAAGCATACATTACTATATGCAAAAAAGCATCAAAGGGAAAGTAATCTAAAGTAAAAGGAATGATTCATGCAGTTAATAGAACTAAATGGATAACAAGTTGTAGGAATATATTAATATTACACTTCTGAATCAATAAATGAAAGTGAAAAATAAATGCTACATTCTTGTTGAGTGAAAACATCACTCAGGAATTCACTTTTCTTAATAAATTCCCTAAATATTGGAAAATTTGTGTACAAACTTGAATTAATCAATTATCACAAAGGAACTACTATGACTGAACATCTACTACAAAGAAAATAAATAAAAATCAGAAATAAAAGAATACATACTCTTCTCCAAATAATCTATGTACCATTAGTCCAGCAATTCAAAGTAGATCCTGAGTGTATTAAAGCACCCGGTATCTGTAAATGCCAAGATTGGTATTGACCAATTCCGGATCACTGTCTCTGTCTACTTCTCACCATTCTAGAGCAAGAACATTCCATTCTGAACAATATAAGCTCTCACCTGGGCTGCTATGATGCCCAGATGCCCATCGTCCAGCCATGTCATGTGGCTAGAGGAAGCCCATTCTCCTTTGCCCTCCTAAGATTTCATATGTTAACAACTGTTCTGGAGCATACATTTTGTCCAAACTTCATTTATGCATCTGAACTTGCTTATTTTTGCAATATCAGGAGCCCAAAAGGTACATGCCACACATATCATGAGCTGCAGCATCAGAAGAATGTTCCCAGCGTCAAGGAATTCCTGCCTCCTCCCCCACAAATATTTTAAAATTATAGTGCCACCATCACTTGGAAGGCACCCAATTTCCAGTCCAGATAGTCCAGTCCAGACTGATCTTTGGTTATCTGTGCTACAGTCTTCTTGTTTTTCAGAATTAACTTTCTGACTTAGAGCTTAAATTCCCAAAATAGGAAGCCTACTATCCCATATGGTAAACATCTTGATTAAAAGGGAAGACACCATGATCTTACAAAGCTGTCATGGTTTTTGCATCACTCTAATAACAGCTTAGTATTTTACAATACTCAAGACTCAATCACCATGAAAATCAAATCTGCTAACACAAGCTCAAGTTTTAACTCAAGACCAAATCAAGAATGAATTTCTGTTTTGCAAAGACCAAATCTGTGTCCTGGGTGGCAAATCGCAATTTGGTATTCCTAGGATAATATATCCTGATTTTCCTATTTGGCTACTTCAGAATATTCAAGTTAACCTCCACAGATTTTGACAGCTTAGTATGCAAGGTCACGTCAAATCATGTAGCAATTCTTTTAGCCTAGTTTATAAGTTGCATTGTGGGATTGTTAGGAAACATGCCTAACACTAAAAATTTATTGTTAATATAATTAAAATCTTAACAGTATAATCAACAAATTATTACTAGTGCAGATATAAATTTTATGGAAAAATAAAAAGAAATAAAGAATACTGAAACTAACTAAAGTTTCAATAATTATAAAGTTGCTATACTCTCGCTTGCTAGTATCTATCCCAAGTCTATCACCAGGAGGAGGTTGATGTGGATAGTTTCTTCTTCCTCACTCTAGGGTCTAACTGGGTCATTTTTATATCTTTGCTGATATGTTTTTTACAACTTGCTTTTTCTTCATTCTGTAAGTCAACGTTGCAACTAATTTATTGTATACAGTACATTCTATGTATATTAGATACTCATTCTTCGTTCTCTGTTAGTCCTAAAACCAGTTCTGCACAGCTCCAGCTCTGCATTTCTCTTAACTGTCTCCCTGGTTACTTGTAAGTTCTTACAGGTGTAGGGTCTTCAGTCCCAGCCTGTGCCCCATGCTTGTACTTCTCTACATCACATCCTCTGTCCCCATTTCTCAAGGTACCATATCAGGCCTGTGTTTCTCCACAATGCATCACTATGTCAGACTAATAAATATCTTGTTCTGCAAAGAATGTATTTGTTACTGTCTAAAACCATGATTACACCATACGGAGAAAAGCAATAGTATAATAAATTATGCAGAGTCATCTGGTCATTAGAAAAATTACTGTTACAGCTAAATCAAGCTCCAAGCAGGTCAAGACAGATTCAGATGAATCAAATCTGACAACTCTTCATCCTGAGGCCTTGCAAACTTGCAGTGGCAACATGGTAGTTACTTCATTAAAGAGCCACAGGATGAACAACCACAGTCAAGAACATACAACCCTACCACTGTACAGATGATTAAAAAAAAAAAAAAAAAAACTACCTCTATTCTAAAATCTTTTTGAATATGGAATTATATTTTATTAATTTGTTCTACATGACTAAAGTCTTTGCACAATGCCAGTCAAGGTATAAAAGAGATTATGCTGTACTTCATGAGCTGCAAAATAATATCCTACTATGGAGTAGGATAGCACTTTGCTTACCTGACCAGAGTGGGATGCCATCTGTGAAATACTTATTAAATAAGACAATGTATGTTAATACTGAAACCATATTCAATAATGAGTCCCACCAGGATATCACATGCACTATCAAAGTTAATTCATATTTAGTACTGACAGTTACATAACCAACACTTGCCAGTAGGTCAGCCCTCACAGGCAGTTTATGCAGAGACGTGCAAAAAATTGTATGGATTGGTTCAACATCACTAATTCCTGTTTATACACTTCTTCAGAATAAAAGGGGCTTTAGACTGGTTCTGCTTGATCTACTCTGGAAATGAAGTAAAGCCACTTCACATCTGGATGAGAATGTTGCATAGCGAATTTAATGTCCGTTAATCTCCCTTTTCTCCACATGTTTAGTAAATTGTAACTGGCTTTCCCACATAATCCACTGTTGACAACCCATAGATCAAGTCACTTATAACTTCAAATTTGAGAGGATGTCAGCAAACACTGCAGCATTCCAGACTTTTACCGTATTTACAAACTGTTAAAAATACGCTAGTGGCTCAACAAGAACTTCCTTATTTTCACCTTCACAGGTCATCAAGTCATTTACACATTATTGTACCAGTTAAGGGCATAAATAATGGGATCCTAATTTTCCAGGCATAAATGTTAACAACATACTGCCTAATCATAACCCACATGGCCCTATGGCTATGGGAGAGCACATTCAGTGGAAACCAAAAGCCTGTTCACTGAGTGATTCAGCAATTAAACATTAGGTATTCAGTTGTCATAATAAATAGAGCATAGCTTTATAGAGCTAACAGGTGCTGACTTCATCATCTCAAGACTGTGGATTCTAGTTGTTTTTTTAGTACTGAAGATAACATACTGCCATTCAGTTCTTGGCACTTAGAAGTACCTATTTTCCCCTCTCTTTCTTTCTCTGGCTGCTTGCCCATTGCAGTAACAAAAGACATAACTAATTTCTAGATAATGCTAGTGGAAACCACGTATAATGACATTGCAAATCAAGTAGTATATAACTAATCCCTTTTACCTTCACACCTGAGTTTTGACTGGCTCTTCTGAGTAAAGACTAACCCTTTCATCTGGTATTATGCCATTAGCTGCATTTATAAGACTAGCAACAAACATTAACTATAAAGTTCAGTAAAAGTAAACAATTACTATAGTCAAACCAGTGTCAGTGACTAGACAGATCTGAAATAGCCGTAAGTGCTCAGTTTGGAAAAGAATCTGAGTTAAATACTATACTGCCATAAATAGTAGCTCTCAAATAGCCATTTATTTTGGCCAATTAAATGATTCATTAGGGATTTGGGAGGCAATGATGAATGAAATATCCATAGGTGGATACAGCAGAGACTTCATATGTTAAATTATGTAGCCCAGTAGATTTGGGCTTACATATTTACCTACAGCTTCTCTCATACTGCCATCAAAAATACCTTATACTTCAATGCCATACAATAATGAGGTTTCTACTATATTAATGCAGATTGTGTTAAAAAGTAGATAAAGACATTTTCAAGAATGAGAGACTAAAGAACCTTTTGCCAGGATATCTCAGCAACTACACCAGTGGCTTGGTTTATCCATTAGTAATGAAAGGGCACAGGTTATGAATACTTTACACAAGCAGCAGAAAAATAATTATTAGATATAACTGCTTCTGTAGTTCACATGGGAATGTACTACTGCTCATGGGCATGCAGTACTTCCCTCTATTGAAAATTCAACAGCAAAAAGGGCTATCTAAAGGATAATACTCATGCTGACTAACATTAGACAACTCAGGAGGTTAGTCCTGAGTCTTAGACAGTTGCAATAGGTTGATGTCTGGGCAAAGAGGTAGTGTAAGCACTCCAAATGCCTCCCTGAAGAAGTGCTCTCTTTTCTAGGGAGCTTAAGAAGAGTAACCCCCTACCTTAAGTGGCAAAAGATAGGCAATCTGAATCCCCCAGTATTGTACAGTATAATCTGGTTCTCTGTCCTCTTTGTCACTGTCCAAAGTGACTCTTTTCCTTTCCTTTATACAGATAGATTCAGTTTTCATATGGAATCTTATGAGGAAATGAAGTTGCATAGCCTACCGAGCTATGCAAGGTAAAGCTTTGCAATGCAGCAAGCAGATCTTTTTTTTTTCAAGTAGTTCCCAACTTTGATTACCCACCTTCTTATAGTGTCACAGTCCATGACCTACAGGTCAAACAAGAATGCCCGCTAGATGAAGACAAGGTCTCATTTCAATAAGTTAGGGTTATCAATAGTGGGAGGTAAAAAACACCTTGCATTAGCTTCACAAAGTGATATTAGCCAGACCAAATAACGGTAAGCAAGTTTACCCATGTAAGATCTTATGAAAACACTCCATGCTATCAGACATAAGCAAAGACTGCACTAGTGGTGAGTTGTAGTCATGAAGGCCTGAGCCAAATCTTATCTGTTTCTCCTGCCTGCCATAGAAAATTAGGTGCTGAACAAGAACGAAGTTGGAAGCATTTGCTTCAACTGTGCAGGCTGTGGACAGCTTGTTAGGAATACTAGTAGATAATGCTCATACATGGTCTATTAAATGCTCAGGAGGAACAGATCCCTGCCACATTTTTGAGCTACAGTTTAAACATATTGTACTAATACTTCTTCTAAAGTAATGATTCAAGTAAAACACCTGCTCATTTTCCCTAAGATTCTCTAATGTTGCAAATATGGATTTAAATTGGAGGATTGAAAGGGAGCGATTCTTTTCAGTTTCAGTAGCATTAGGACTTAAATTGAGGAAGAAAAAACTGGCAAATATTTTTGCACAGCAGCCAAGAAAATAGAAAAGGCCCTTTAATATGATGATATGCTATTTTATTCTAATCATTCATTTAAATTGCCTCTAGTAGAGTCAAAGTATCAGAAAAGAGATGAAACAATAAATCTTACAGGGTTCCATGTCAGGAAGGACAATATTGTACATTTGTTTTCAAAAATGTTGGTCCACAGGACATGCACTAGGATGAAGCCCCCTGCTTGAGGAGCCTCTGGAAGGACAGTGCTTTGGGAAGCTTTGATCATATCACAAACTCCTGAGCTGCAGAAAAGCACACACTGTCTCTAGGGACTCCTCCAGCTTTCCTTGTCTAGCACTGCTGGGCACTTCTGCAATCATGTTCAAGTTTATAAGGAACACTTTTAAAGAGATTGGAATTATATTTCATTGCATTGTGTTTGATTCTATTTGTTTACATTATTTGATATCTTTATAGCCAACATACATTGTTAACAACACCAGAAGCAGCCTCTGGATTTATTTGCTTAATTTGTGGATCTTATAGAGCAGGTAAAGAAAAGCAACACTTACCAGGACAGAAAGTATCTGGAAATCACCAGTGATTCTCATTTCTGTTTCTCTGAGTGGAGTATAATAAAACAGAACCAGAACTACAGCAAAGTACTTGTGAAAAGGATGCATGACATAAACTAAAATATGGCAAATACTGTCACATACCCAGTAACTGGAGATCTTTCTGGGGTTTTAATGTTGTATTTTCAGCTCCAACAGAAATAGCTCTCTTTCAAGTGATCAGAGCTTGTTTTTTTTTCCTTTGACAAACCTTATCAAAAACTTCAGTGAGTAAAGGCTGTGGTACAAAAAAGTACAGAACTCCCGAAGTCTCTCAAATAGTTACCACTCAATTTATATATAAAAAAAAATATTTCTTTATTAAAACAATTTTCTTTTCAAAGAATAGCTCCTCAGATGCTATTACCAGATGAAACATTGCAAGTTTTATTCAATTCCCAATGAGGACCTGGCTCTAAATCTGTAGTGAGATCCTGGAAGTAGATTTGCAATGTAAATATTCAAACATATTTAATCATATTTATTTGCTGATGCAAAAATTCCACCTATTGTATAATGCTCTCTTATAAGATAAATTTGTCGACAAATAATAAGTGATGTAATATCACCAAACTAATATTTACATGCTCTGCCGCCCAAGGTAGTGCGTGAGGAAGTTGAGCTGGGCCTACCTGGTTCAGGCCTTCCTGGAGATGGTTCTGTTCTTCTCTCTACTACTTCCCTGTCCCAGATTAGTGGTTTCACTTAGCAGAAATACAGAAAGACAGAGAATAGAAAAGGGGAAGAGATGGGAGATGTGACGGGAAGGATGGATGAAGAGAAGTCTCTGGGGAAAATAACGCAAGCAGAGGAGTAGTCAATTCTAGGCATGTTCGGTGCTATTTCTGCTTCCCAGAATTTACATAGCCAAATGCAGTTTTCAGGTTCTAACTTTAATACTCAAACAAGTCCTCAATGGATGTACTCTGTTTTAGGCATATATGCTGCAGCACCTGCTGCTGTTTTGTAAAAGTATCTTTTCCTTGTGTTCTCAGATTTTACACATATTTATACTCAAGCTTTTTCAAAGCACCTAACTAGCGAGCATTTGACCAGAGCTTCAGAGTACAGACGCTTTTTTTACCTGCCATATCTCTCCTTAGTGACTGAGAACTTTCATCTCTTTAAAAACAAGATTTATTTAAAAGAGGAGGTTAGATTAAAGGAAAAACCAAGCGCAACAAACCCCATCTGAATACTTGACAAGACCAGTGAAGATGACTCCCTCAGCTCAGTTCTGGATTAAAAAAAAAGCCATCTTTAGATGTTTCTTTTCTAAAGAAGAAGTCTCATTCTTCTGGGCAGATACACAGGATCATGAGGTACCAAGTCCAATGAGAGCTATCTTCTCTTCCTTCCTGATTCACTTACTATTTTTTCCTCTGATCCAGGACAGCTTCTGTCTCTGCTTTCAAAACATTTTTTTCTGACTACAAGTGTGTACAAAGGGCCTGGAGAACAGATGCATTCTCTAGGAGATGTAACACTGTAAATGAGAAGATGCTTTAATGATGCTTAATCCACAGCTTTCAAAAATAACTATAAAGCAAAAGCATAAGACTCCACATTTTAGTTGATTAAAGCTGTCTCCATTTTTCTAGGCAACTTTTAAAAAACTCTTTTGATTTCTGTTCCTGAAAAATAAATTACTGGTACATACCAGATTTATAGAACATAAAAAATTTGAAGATACGTTAAATATACATTGAAAATGTTAGACTCTTGATAAATGTTACCAATTCTGACTGCCAGAAAAGACGCTTCAAGAAAGCACCAACAGTTTAGATTAATTTTAAACAAAAGTTCAGGGGACTTTATTTAGCAATCATTTAAACTCCCCACAGAGTGTAATTGAGGAAAAAGGGATCACCTTTTATCACCTGTTAATATGAAGTCAGTTTACTATTTAAATTAAGTAAACTACATTTTTAAGACAAATAAGGGAAATTAAGATGATCTGATTCCATTTTGTTTCACATGGAGCCAGAATTCACTGTAAATCACAAGCCTCCATGGTCAACATTTAATTTCCTTCTATTAAAATGAGTGCTATAAAGAGTTTAGCTTACATGGTTTCATACACAAGTTCCTAAACCAAGTTCCTAAAACAAATTCCTAAAACAAACAGTTCCTAAAACAAAGATATTTTATTCTTTCAATCATATTAAATACAAGCAGCCCCCAAAAGTGAAATGAAACAAAGGGAAATTTTACTTCAATATCTTTGTTAAGTGAAGTCTGCAAATGTCATAACCATGCAATTTATGAAAAAAAAAAGGTGGTGAAATTTGACAAATCGGGGAGTTCAAGACTCAGTCAAGACTCATCTCTGGAGTCATATAAATTGGAAGGCAAATTAACATATCATGTGGAAGGGGATGGCTCTTTTTAAAATATGATGCAACTGTAAACGGCAGACACTTTCAAAAAGTCAGGGCCCTGAAAGATTTATGTGGCGAGGTACTAAAATCAGAGGTACACAGATTTAGTCTTAGCAAATTCAAATCACTCAGCCAGCTTTTCAGATGATTTTATTCTACAGACGTACAGAAGGGGCTAAAAATATTCAGGATTACACCAGCTAAAGAATTGATTTCTTATATACATGTAACATTTCTAATAGGTTTACATTCACATCAGCCTCATTTTTAAGAGTACAGACGGAGAAACAAATCAACAAAAAACAAGGATTCAACAGAATCAAACAAGGATTCAACAGAACACTGTTCTTAGATAACAGAGTGCCATCCTGAACGGGAATTGTATATAACCGCTGGCAAGATGATCAGTGGCACTGTGAGCACCTTTAATATAATCAGACTCATACATGCAAGTTAAATTCTCCTTAGGATTTATGTCATTTAACAGAAAAGCTGAACTAAATCAAGCATTTAAACCTTATTTTTGGATCTGTCTCATTACACCATCTGGAATAGGAACATGCTGATCTTATGCTCTGATCTGCACTGACCCCCATCAATTACTGTCTTTGCAGCTCAGAGTACAGCTTTAGCTTGGCACAGTAGTACTATCACTGAACAGGTAGTGGGATCTTCATCTTTAACTCTTACTGTTGGCAGCAAATTGAACTAACCTGCTCCTGCGTGATCCAAAATACTACCATTCACCCCAATCCTTCTGATTCAAATACTGCATAGTACGTAAATCTCAGGGAGGGAAAAGGGCTCTTCATTTCTCATTGAATTTGTCGTCTAAAACTATAATGGTTTTAACATGTGTTTAACAAATATAATTCACACTTCCATTGCACAGCTTCAGGCTCACGGTTGAATACAGGAAAAATCAGTAATCAGGACAAAATATACAAATGTACTCATTGTTTATGAGAAGTAGTAATTTTCTCTGTTCTGGATGGGACCTTAATAATCTAGCAGAATTTGATCCCTGTGAAAGGTAGGATCTGTAAAAATACCATCTTTTCCCTTCTGAGATGGACTTTGCAGACATAGTTTCATGGTTCATTATGGTTTGCGTCCTTTGGGACCTCTCATTCAAGCCACTGCAAAGATGTTATGTGAACTTGACACCGGGATTACATGACAGCAGTAGGATATGCCAATGACATTCACACAAATGGGAAACGAATTAAAGAAGACTATAATTATGATCCATCACTCTGGCAATGTGTTATTTATGATTACTCTCAGGATAATGTTAAAAACTGACCCTGTACTCTCTGGACATTCCTCTGAAAGTGTTCCTACATGACTCTAATCCTGGGTCTGGGATGCTGGCAGAATCTAGACCGAGTGTCTTGTGGTACTGCCAAAAGCCCCTTGTGAAACTCCACCCTTGTGAAACATCCACTCCAGATGCACATGAATGGCAGCACCAGAACCAGCGCATCATTTCCAGTATAATTGTTCCTTATTTCCTGGAGGCTCCCAACCTTCCTACGCAGTCTATTCCAGTGCTCCCCTGTCCTCACAATTTGAAAGCTTTTCTTAAAATTCGGCCTTCATGCATTGCTGCTTAAGTCCATTATTTCATGTCTTATCTGTCATGGCTGGGAGAACGGATTGCTCCCTTCCTATTTTCCATAATCTCTTAAAAAAAATAAGAGAAGTATTAGCACATTCTCCCCTTGATCTTGATGTACTTGTGCTAAACAGTGCCTACTCACTCAATCTTTGTTGATAGCTCACGCTTTCTAGAGTGCCTGTTTTCCTTCATGCCCTCCCCTGGGCAAACCTGACGGCTGTCACAACACATAGGATGTGGCATTTCCTGAGTCACCCATCCATGTCTCTGCAAGAACTGTAACATATTGCCCATATATCTTAGATATATATTTTAAGATTGTATGAATCATCCTCTGACACTGGCATGTGGATAGCTAGTTAGGTAAAATTTTTGTTCTCTCTAAACTACTTTTCTGAGGTCTCCCCCTTCTCATTTACAAAGGAAAGTGCTAAGTTTATAACAGAAATTCTTGTTAATTTCTAATCCTTTTTCTTTGTACTTTAAAACTCAATCCGATTTTCAGTACTGAAATCCGCAGTCATTCATTTTTTATGGTATTCAGATTTTCTTTCTTTTTTATGAGAATCCTCCTAAATCTGTGAAAATCTCTGTAAATTTCATTTGCACTTTGCTACTTTTCAAGCAGTTTATAAATGGAAATATTGGGCAAGCTCATTCCCAGTAGCCATTCTCATGTCCTACTAGTAACTTCTTTCCTTCACTTTCTACACAACCAGTTGCTTTCAATATTCTAGCCCATCCCTTATCTTCCTTACAATTCATGCATTAATCCCTATCTTCTCCCTTTTAAATAATGATTGTCACATCAAATGCTTTATTGAAATCCAGCTAGATTACATCTATTTCATTTCCCTTGTTTAACATGGTTCTTATTTTATCAAAGAAAGTTATCAGATGTGTCTGGCGTTATCTGTCTTCAATAAGTACAACATGGAGTTCACAGGCTGATCCGGACTTGCCCTACTCTGTCATACGCATTATCAATTTACATCTCTTTCCCAAATGGACCCTACTACTATAAGATCATTTAATCCCTATAAAAATCACGTTATTATAGCTATACACATCCCTGAGATTTCTTTCAGAGAGACAGAATTTCATATCAATTATAATTTTGTCCCACTTTTATCAGGACTCTCAGGCTCTTGTGATCCAAACTACTTTGAAGACCCCACGTAAAGCCAATAATGGGACTAATCATAGCAATAGAAAATGCCAGTGACATATTCCCCAGGGAAACTGAGTTAAAAGGAGACGTATTTATGATCATCATTCTAGATCTATTCGTAATAGCTATTTTGGCGAACGCATCTTTCTGTTAAATGATCTTTTCCCTTCTGTACAAATATTAGCTTTCGCAACTCCTGCAGGGAAAATTGACGCATAATTATTCCAGTGATGTCTTCTTTAGTCTCAACAACTCAGTCAGCACCAGTAGCAGAAGAGAAATGCGCCAAGAAAAAGACAAATGAAATGTCACCTTTGAAGGGATATAGGCTTTATCATACCAAATCAGTATATTCGTCCTCTGTAGTAAATGTAGGTACCAGAGTATTCCTGATTCTTCAGAGTAGAGACAAAAATCAAAATAATAAAACAGCAAAATACAACAAAATAATAAACCTGGCTGCTTGGAAAAATTCTTTCAAGACATTCAGTTAATATTGTGATGAACTCATGAAATATGCTTACGTCAAGTTCAATAGAACTGGTGCCTCAGTGTATGCAGGATTAAATATAGCTATGAACATTGTTTGTGGGAACCAACACACTCATACTAGAGAAGACAAAATCAGCCAGTTTCAAGGCTCAGAGATCAAAACCACTTTTCAATTTTTTTATCAGTGCATATGCCCAAGTTCAGAGACTTGTTCATTATCCCACAGGTGTCCACTGTGAAAAATTATAAAGATTTTAAAAAGTTGCAGCTTCATTAACTCTCCATACTCTTTTAGCTATCCCCTCTCTGTTCTCATTCTCTTTATGGTTTTCTTCTCTGCTGTGCCACACCTGCTTCAGTAACTACAGGGAACTTTTTTCCCATATTTCTGTCACAGTGGTTCATTAGGGTCTGGATGGTGCCTATCCTTTTTCTTTCCCATGACCAGATTGGGAAAGATGTTTGAAACTAAAAATAGAGATGAGAAAGAAAAGGAGACAAGAAAAAAAAAACCAACACGATTTGTAGTACAGCGATCATATATATTATATCACTTAAGCAAACCATGTGATGATGATGGAGATGATGATGATACACTAGGATTCTAATACTGTATTAAGGAATTTCACTTTCAGCTGGCTTTCAGTCAAGCGTGATCAGGACAAGTATGAAGTGAGGGAAGGGGAGTACTATTATCAAGGAACAAGGACATAACGGGGGCACAGAAACTTGAAGTGTCTTGTTGAAATTTACACAGAAAATGTCAGAAGTAGATCGAGAAGCTTGAGTCTGGAGTCACACATAAGTTTCTTAATGATATGAACTTATCAGAAGTTGTGACCGTGTATGCATGAAGGGCAGAATTTGTCCAATTATATTGTCTTGAGAAAAATATGAAACACTGCAATATGGCTTAATTTATTCTCCTGTGTGCAAACTCACTCTGTATGCAGAAACATACACTGTGGTGATTAGATTTAATAGGATTAGGACTCCCTGATGCCTTGCTTGTACAGTCATTGTTCAAATTCTTATAGAAGGAGTGTTTTAATTTCATTTCATTGTATAACTCAAACTTCATTACCTCTTCAACTCATTTATAATTTAATTCATTACACGTTATTTATTTTCTCTTCTAATAATTATACCTCTACTTCACCTTCCTAAAACATACTCTCTCTTCTTGTACAGTGTTTTCTGTAACAAGCTTGATACTATTTGTGGATTGCTGATTTTATGGTTCTAATTCTCTCTTTATTTATAGTCACCACGAGACATACTCCTTGATACAGAAATGCGTCTATGTATACAGCTAGTTGCTTTTTCTAGCCTGTTCCCCACAGTTCGAAACTGAAATATTTTTTTCAAGCAGAGCTTTACTAGAAAGAATAAACAGACTAAAAGGAACACTGTCAGATAGCAAAGACCCACTTTTTCCCAGGTTTCCCAGCTTCAGCCACATCTGCTTAATTTTTGGTCAGGAAACAATTCTAAATTCTATTCTGTCCATATGAGGTGATGAATCACCTGCTACAATGACCAAAAATAAGTTCTTCAATCATTTGCTAGTTGCAGGAGCATACAAAAATTTCTGGAAGGTGCTGCTGTGTTGTTACGATTTGGTAAGGTATTGTGTTAACCTGCATGAGCAAAAGGGATATCACCACGCTGCAGCCTTTCTAGCTGCTGCTGTTGCTCTTGTTATTGGCTTTGCCCATGCAGAAGGGCTGTGCATCCACGGAGGTAACTGGAAGGAGACTGTGGAGGGCAGAGACACTTTAGGGGAAAGGGAGAAGGTGGCTGCAGCGTGTTTGGAAGGCAGGGATCAGAGTGACCTCATCCCAGCTATTCGGCTCTGAGTAAAACAGCTTCACATGATTTGTTTTTGCAAATCATAAACTTTCTGCATGTGCAATTGCTAGTAGGAAGACTGCCCATTTTTCAGAGCAGAGCCTATTCTTATTTCACATCTTGTGCTTTTGGCCTTGAATAAATAATGCATTTGGCACAGTATAAAAGGATCACATGCATCACAGCATACACTACATTCAAATTTTTAGTGCTTTAGAATTGTTTGCATGGCAATGACACTATATTAAAGCATCTGAGGAATGTACAGTCTCACTGCTACACTATCCTACTTTCACTGGGAACCATGAGAGCTGTTGTTGCATATTCTGGAACACGCAGCTCAGAAGAGTATTCTTCACTGTCCTGAGCCCCTTCCTCCCGCTCATAATTATCCACATAGCTCCTACAGATATGGTTAATAAGCAAAGCAAGGTAAAAGCTAAATCTTCCATTCTTAAAAGAATACGTTCAGCTGGGTATGCTCTGATAAGAAATCAAAGCCAGCACACACAATCGACCCACTATAGAAGGGCTTGCAAGAAAGACCTAAATTAAGCCACTTTCAGATGACAGCTATTTTGTTTTAATTTATTCCATACATAGAGGAAGGAGTTAAGTACTGCAAACGCTAGAGCAATATAGTCGCAGTGACCATTTCTTCTTAGACAAGTACTATAAAAAAAGGTGATAGATCAAAGAATCATGGAATCATAGAATCAGTAAGGTTGGAAGGGACCTCTGCAGATCATCTAGTCCAACCTCCCCGCTCAGCAGGGTCACCTAGAGCATGTTACACAGGGTTGCATCCAGGCGGGCCTTTAATCCCCAGAGAAGGAGACTCCACAACCTCTCTGGGCAACCTGTGCCAGGGCTCCGTCACTCTCACGGGGAAGAAATTCCCCCTCACGTTCAGGCAGAACTCCCTGTGCTTCAGTTTCTGCCCATTGCCTCTTGTCCTGTCACACGGGACAACTGAAAAGAGTTTGTCCCCATCCCCTTGACACCCTCCCTTCAGGTACTTGTACACATTGATGAGATCCCCGCTCAGTCTTCTCTCCCCCAGGCTGAAGAGGCCCAGCTCTCGCAGTCGTTCCTCACAGGGCAGGTGCTCCAGCCCTCTGATCACCTTTGTAGCCCTACGCTGGACTCTCTCCAGTAACTCCATGTCTCTCTTGTACTGGGGAGCTCAGAACTGGACACAGTACTCGAGATGAGGCCTCCCCAGGGCTGCGTAGAAGGGCAGAATCACCTCCCTTGACTTGCTGGTAACACTCTTCCTAATGCACCCCAGGATACCATTGGCTTTCTTGGCCACAATGTGATCTTTTACATCTTTGCAATGCACAGCCGATAGTTGAAAAGTAAAGTTTTCTTTGTTTAGTTAATAAAGTCTTTTGGATTGGGTGCAATTTCAGTTTTGCACCCAAAGGACAGAATTTGAGATAAAAATGTGTATTTCAGAGAAATAAAAGTCATTTTTTTTTCTCTAGATATAAAGGCAGAGATTAATAGCCAAGGTCACAGTCATCATCCTAGTTTCATCTACCTAATATCAAAGATAAGGCAACAGTAAAAGATTTGAAATACTGTAACTCTATCTGATTTGCACTACCTGGTCTTTCACATGGTGATGGTAACTTTTTCGCCAAGCCATTTATAGACTCTCCTGTACAGAATCAATCAGGCAGTTTGTAAAATGCTCAAAGCAACTGCAAAAACTTGAAATGTGTGTTGTGCATTGTGAAGGAACTCTGTGGCCACTTCCACACACATCAGTTTACAGAATCTATCAGTTTACATTAAATAGTATTCCAACTAGACTGGGATATTAGTGCATGTAAATTTTTTTATGTTGACTACAACATGGACTATAGAATATCAATTACAGTGTAGAAACACATTTGTCTCATTTCCCAGGTCTCACAGGTGGCCATTACGTGAAATAAAGAATAATGCAGTTGAGCATAACTGGTCTGGAATTTATTACTTTAGTAAAAATATCTCTTTCTATAACTTTAGTTTCTTAGTATAAATAACTCTTTCTATAGCTCTGGTTTCATGATTCATTATGTATGTTATACTAATCCTTAAGTACTATGTAAAAGTAAGAGCTTCTAGTCTAGTATAATTATCAGTAGTAAAGTGACAAAAATATCTCTGATGGAAATTAAAGCAATGATCAAACGCTGTAAGTTGCTTTTATGAAAGCATAGGAAGTAACAATACATCTTGGACAGCAACTTCACAAACAGCAGCAGATATTAGTCTTTGAAGAAGTAGAAAAATCATGACATACTAACTGAAATCACTTCATGGACTTCTAATCATACTGTAAAACTTATACTGCCTCACAGAGTATCTCTGTCAAAATTTTTCATATACTTGAGACTATCTCTAATCACTTTCGTTACAGCTTTCTAAAGGATGGGAATCATATGGAGCATGCTTATCACCTTTTTAATATCTCAGATCAAGTAGTGCTGCCGCATTTCCTCCTCAGAATTATGTAAATTAAAAATCTTTTAAAACTATTATAGGAATTATATAAGCTTAATTTTTATAGACTGTACCTTGGCTCTTTGAAGATTACTAACCCATTAAAGATAAAAGTGTTCTGAGGATGCATTATAATGCTGGAGTGATAAGTAGATACCAGTTATTTGTGATTTCCTGTAGGTGAATATTTCAACTTTGAATCACTAGCTGTTTACAGCACTAGATGCTCTTGACAGATCGTATCTTTTTCTTAATATTCCTTTACCAAGTTAAAACGCTGTTTAGTTCAGAGTTAAACTTTTGCGCTTGTGTTAAGTAGAAGTTTGAGAAATTAATCTCTCGCTTCATTTTTTCTGTCTGAACCCAGAGGTTCAGAAGTAAAGAGCACTCCAAAAGAGGCTGACAATAGTCTGATTTATACCTACAACTTCTAACTTTGGAGGGAAGTTGGTTTGGGAATGATCAAACTTGTGTTTTGTTGCTGGTCATTCAGTCAGGGACACGCTGGGTGCCCTTTTGGCTAGTCACTATTTCACTGATTAGATTTTTGTGCAAAATTGTAAATTTAATAGCAAATTACCATATTTGAAAATGAAATAAGGAAATAGTTACCAGAGTTGCAAATCTTAAATATAAGTAAGACAAAAGAACTCTGGGAGAGGAAGAGGCAATGGACTAATGCTAACACAGGAAACTGGTAAAGGGAAAAGGGGGCTTTAAATCATAGAGATGATTGTAATGACAAGTTATACACTTCACTTGGAAAACAATTTTCCCTATCCAGCCAAGTAATTTGTTAGTTCTTTGCTTTGTTAATACATTTCACCACATCTTCCTTTGGCACATGCACTGTTCAACATTATTTTGGTAAACCAAAATACATGGATTAGAGATACTTATTTCTCCAACATGCTTTTCAGTGAAGACTGATGCAAATAAATTATTTGGGTTAGTAGAACAGCTTATTTGAAAGTAGAAGAGACTAAATACCTTCATATGGTTGTCCTTCTTCATAGAAGGACATTCTAGTTTAATTTCTTTGCAAAAATCTATAACTTCCATATGAGTAATTGCATACTTAAAGGAAAAATTATCCAATCTTGATTTAAAGACCTCAAAAGACTGAAAATCCACTATTGCTAGAGAAGTTATATTAATTATTTATTACCTTCATTATTTAAAAAAAAAAAACACCTTATTTCTCTTCATCTAGCTTCACTTTCCATTAAGCCATTTCTTCTGATAAAATAGAGATCTGTCTACTACAAGAAAGGTCTTTTCTCTCTAGGAATGATCAGCTGATTAGTTTCTTTTGGATAAGTAGACTGAATTTCTTTTGTGTCTTACTGAAAAGCAAGTTTCAACATCTTAGATCATATCTGTTGCAGTTTCTGAAATGTCTGCAGCTTATGAGTATCCTTTTTGCAACTTGGTGATTGGAACAAGACATCAAGCTAGATACAAAACATAGCTTCATATCTACAGGTAATATTGCCTTGATATTTCCACACTGGTCTATTCAAGTGTCTTTAGCCTTTTATTCAGTGCTATAAAGAGAATTCTCACTTTTTTGTGGTTAGACAAGAGCACCCTATGGATGTACTGAACAAGCTAGAAACATATCCTCAGAGGATATGCTGAGGAGCTGCTGCGTTTCCTGGATGTGCATGCTTTCTTCATCAGGATCACAAGTTCTTGTTCAGGGTACATGCAGAAAGGAATCTTAGTCTAAAAGTCATTTTAGTTTTATGACTGTTCAGCTGTTGGGACCTAGCTCACCTCGGTTGGAAGACCTAAATTAGGTGTATATATATATATTTTTTTTTTTCCTTGTAGAACTGATTTGGCAGTCTTAGAGCCTAACTGGTTGAGCTCAGCCACATGAAGAGGTATTACCTTCCTTACTGCTAAGTACCTTTTACCCCGTATTCAGCAATAAGAGTTGCAGATTCAAGTTTCTCCTTTGCCAGTTTAAATTGAACCTACTTCTCCTATCTCTTACAATTTCCTTTCAGCCTTTCCTTCCAGATCTGTATGAAGTGTGTCCATTAGAAAAACATATAGTACAAGAAACCTCGATTACAGCTTTGAATGAATATATAATGTTTAAGACTACTTAAATTTATCTCCCTGCACCTTATCTGCTATGACAAAGATAAGGGCTCCTTCCTATTTCCACACTCCCTATTTCTGTAGCGTGTATTTGTTCCACATTAAATAGAACAACTTTGATAAACATGCTTAAAACTCAGTAGCCTCTATAGTTTGTCCTCTTCTCCCACAACCCCGTCCCCCTTCCCTCCAGTGTTGTACAATATTATGTAGCTTAGTGATAATCTTGTAAAACTTCCTTTCAGTCAAGGGTAAACTGAACCTGAGTCTCTCAGGTGACACAGGTGATTGCTTCAGTTACTGTGCTTCTTTTTCAATTTGTATGTCATAGCTAACTAAACCTGGCTTTAAATCATAAAAGAATATGGGAAACACATGAGTCTGGAGACATTGTGGAACTTCCATCCTTGGAGATATTCAAAAATCTAAAAATTCTAAGTAGTGCCTCATCTAACCTCAAAGTTGGAGCTATCTTCAAAATTGTCCCTGCTTTGAAGAGAAAGGTAGACTAGATGAACTCCAGAGGTACCTTCCAACCTGAATAATCCTATGATTGTCCTCGCTTATACAAAGTATGATAAAGCCTGGGAAAGGTGTACTTGAGATCTACCTGAGTCCTCATAATTTTGTATTGGTTAGGGAGCCTATCAGTATACTCAGATTTCAGCGTTAGTGTGAAATTCTTCCTGTACATTGTCCTTAAATGCCTAGGGAATCTAGGACTCTAAATCAGGCCATGAGATAATTCCATTAAGCTGCTGGGGGAGTCTAACAGCTAGGAGCTAAACCACTTCACACTAACATAGATCTTTTTTATGGATCTACTTGTTTACTTACTGGAATTGGAAAGGCTTTCTCAGCTGTAAAGATTTTGGAATAAGCCTCAATCCTATAAGTGGAGCCTGTGTTTTCCTGTTCTAAAGGTATGACATTATTTTTGTGCTAGTAAAATATATTTTGTTTTTCTGCTGTGGTCATATTCTCCCTAATTACTTCTCTTTCTACTTGGTATCCATTCATAATCAAATATTATTATTCTCCTACCCTGGTATGCAACAATATTCAGATGTGAATCCCTATCAAAATTTGGATAAAATGTAAACATCTTTTTTTTACATTCAATATCATGATTTTGCAGATTTTGAGCATGTGATTGTATTTAGTGAAGAAATACAATCACTTTTATCACTTGCCAATTGAACAATGTTATTAAAATTGGCAAGGATCCTTCATTCTCCCAGGAAACATAGCATATTGGTGAAATATGATTACCTCAGATGAATGTGTTATTTCACACCCTTGAGATTGACATAATTGTTGCCTAATGTGTGATTCTGTTTCAGTTTACATTACCCTAAAAAAAGGAAACAAGTGTTAAAGTCTACTATTATTTACTCCTCTCAGCATTAATTTTAGTCTTTTTTTTTCTTAAAACTGGGTAATTTTCAAAAACTTACATAGTAAAGCACCACATTCAAAAGAGTCCTTTCCCACTTCTGCGAAAATGCTACTATTTAAAACTGAATTTTCATACGTACTTTGAAGAACTGGAGAACCCATACTGTAGCATCATCACTGCATGCTGACAGGTATGCTAACGTAGTGTTCTGACATCTTCTGTTAAGTTCTGCAACAAACTGAACTCCAGTCTGAAATTCTCTATAATGCCAAATCTCTACTCTATGTGAACCGCTACCTGGACACCACCAGCTCAGTACTGGTTTATGCCAGTGGAAGATCACATCCATCAAACAGAACAAATTGAGGAAAATCCATTCCAGGAGGCCAATTTATCTATGCAACCTAACTTTTCACCCCTTTTCATCAAATGCCGTATTTACCACTATGAAAAATTGTTTTAAAACTCTTCTTTGATAGTTTGCAGAGACTACATGTAGTTTCTGGTACTGATTATGTAAAAATTGTACCCCCACAACCTATCAGATCAATTATTTACGTTAAATCATTCATAAAGTCACTACTCTTCTAAGACCAAATCTTTTGCAAATTGTTCTCCTGCTGGACTGAAGAAAAATCCTTTCACCTCTGTCTCACCTCTGTTCTATCACCTAGAGCAGAGTGGCTTTAGAGTCACTGCTACCAGCACAGGTTTCTTTAGCAGGTACCACCATACTGTATTAGTGCACAGGTACTGAAATAGTCTTCCTATGTTGCTTTCACCAGGTCACTGCGGGAACATCAGAGCAATTTTTGGTCAGTACTGGCCTAGATTTAAACCAGCATCACAAAGAGATTCACAGATCAGAGCTAGTCCTGTCCTACCTTCATGCATGAATTTGTTGCCTTGAAAAATTGCTATGAAAATCTTAAGAAGACCTTAAAGGTGCAAAGGCTAAGGGAGGGATCTAATTGCTGCTTTCAGGTACCTAAGGCGCTTCTCAGACGTACACAGCATAAAGACAGGACGCATCAGGCACAAGTTGCAGCAAAAATCTTATGATATTTTTATGATGCTAAAGTTCAGCAAGGTATCAAAAGTAATTATATAACCTTTTAAAACAAATAATATTACTTTAATGTTAAAACAACTTCTTATATGTTATCCCAACAAAACTTCCAAAAGTAGACCCTTTTAATATTTTAAAGGAAGAAATATAGCTCCAGTATACTGACAAAATATCTGCCAATATTATATTGTAAATTCCCTCCTCAAAAATCTGATATTTAATATAATAACTTCAGATGAGTAGAAAACATATTTCCTCTGGTGTAAAAAATTTCAATTTTTCACAGAAATAAAGATAAAATCTCAAAAAAGTTAGTAAACTATATATCTGGAAAAATATTTCATCAAACAAAATAAATCCTTTTTTTTTAATATTTTATATTCTGTAACTAGCATAAATATTTATAATCCAACTAAGTAAAAGAGGCTAATTATTGAGTTTTGGTTTCATTTTGAAGCAGAGAGCATGAAAATGCTGAAAATTTCAAAACATTTCCCAACATACAGAAAGGGGAATACCAAGGCAATCTGTCAAAACTGGTGACTTCTTAGAAAATATTTTTGTTTGGACCAGTCTGTTTTTTACAAACGAAAAATTTTCAAAATTGTTGTGAGTTTTCAACCAGCTCTAATGAGAACCCTACAGAAAACAAACTGTTCTGAGTTAGGCAATAAAGAGAGATTTGTAAAAGCTGCTCCTGTAGAAATTCCTGCTCAGCCTTTTGTAAATACTGAAATAACCATCTAATCTACTTCAAAGTTACCTCTCTGTCTTCTCCACTTTCTCTCTCTTTCTTTGTCCTTCAACTTAAAGTCACAGACTACTTTCAATCTTCTGATAGAAGAATGAAATAATGTACATAACAGCCTGTGCTGGAAAATCATAATTTCTGCAGCCTTTTGGAATTTTGTCTCTACTACTGAGAGTAGAGAACTGAAATCCTAAGAATAAAGCTATTGTTTATTTCTAGTAGAATTATTTTTGCATATTTCTTTCTAATCATTTCAGGCATAACAGTGACATTTCCAATTAAATTTTGTGAGGACATGAAAAAGAACAGACAACATAAAAAGATAATAAACGGAAAGGAGATAAGAGTGAATAATTCACATTTCACAAACATCCCTCTTTATGATGGATGAGCTTCTTATCAGGTCTGCATTTGTTTCTAAGCCTGGTGCTATCTGACTTCTGCTACTTCAAATTATTGTTGGGAATATTGAGCTGGGGGGGACTAAGATTCCAGGCAAATGATTTAGGCCTGGGCAATTGTTTTCGCCTCAGTTAAAGCGCCTCGCACGTCTGTTTGAGCTCGTTTTGCCGCAGCGCGGTGTTGGTGGCAGGCGCGCGGGCTCGTGGCGCGGCGCTGCCGGCAGCCCTCGGCAGGAGCGGCTGCGCCGCGCGCAGCGGGGCCGCCGCGAAGGGAAGCGCACCGAGTCACGGCCTCGCTCTGCAGGCAGCTTTCCTCCGTGACCGCTGCTCACGTGCATAAATGCTGCAGAGACACTGCACTAAGCATAGAGGAGGAGAAACAAAATCATCAGTGGGGCAGGTTTGCCTAGCACCTTGCAGCGAGATGCATATTGAGCCTCTGAGGTTTGCAAATAAAAAGGCAGGGTTTCTCCTAAAACTTACTGCATTTGGCTCTATACTACTAATACAGGTGAGCAGTCCTGGTATTTTGGCATGTTGGTCCTGGCTGAATCAAGGGAAACCACAGCACCAGAGAGAAAGAGAAAGAGAGAAGTAATAATTTGTCCAAGTCATCCGCTGCATCTTTGGCTTGCAGCGCTTTCCCGTGGTAATAGTGCCGTTCCACTGTTCATGGAGTCGTGGGAGCTGCACATGACCTCTCTATGGCTCAGATATGCTCAAATATGTCCTTATAACCACTGAAATCCATTGCCGATATGCATATAATATGTGGGATACTCTGGAATAAGATGAATTGAAATCTATAAATTAAGTCAAGTTTCAGATATATTTATTTTCTGCTGGTTTTATTCTAAGTTGATCATATCCCTATTCTATAGGTATTATAAACACAAGAGGGATAAAAAGGTACTTCAAAGTGTTAAAGATACTTTCTTTTTACTGTTTATGTGAAATATAAATGCTATACAAGCTTTAAGACTTAGAAGTCATTTAAGATTTAAAGTAACCTTTAAAAAAATGGCTCCTGGAGTTTGATCTTATCTTACTCCCTGCAGTCAGGTTCATTGAATTTGTCACAAAGTGGGAGAAACAAAGAAAGACAGGCTATTTCAAATGTGTTCTTTTCTCTCATGAAATAGTGGAAAAACTATGACCCAAGCATGGAGATCAGCACCTGCGCACACGTGTTGGGATCCTTTAGATTTCATGCAAGTTAGATGAACCAAAGAAAGGATAGAAGACGGATTTGATAGGTGAATTTTGAAGTGTGTACATCTGCAAAAAACAGAGAGAGGAAGGCAACACACAGCTCTCAATGCCCTTCTAGCATAATCCTAAGAAAAATCAAGAAACAGAAAAAGAGATAACTTGCTTGACAGGAAGGATTTTAAGGATAAACTGGTATTTAGAAAAAAGACCTTGTACTATTCTCAAACAACTTTCTCCTGCTGAGTGATATGTCCTCTGCTTAGAGAAATAGGAAGGTATAAAATTCCTGATTTCATCATTAAGGGCACAATATGAAAGGATGTGTTTTAGCTCATTATTTAGGCCCCCCAAAAGTATGATTAAATACTTGAAGGATCTCTATATCTCTTGAGACGGAAAATGAACACATCCACTACCATTCCTCATGCACACACCTTGTACAGAACTGCAGCAGCTCTGTAACAAGATTATAGAATTAAAAGCTGAATCTCACTGGGCAATGCTTATTTACAGCCATGCTAGTTTTCAGGAAAAATTCACTTGTCCTCTTTGCAGCTTTAAAAGAGAGCAAAATTTGGTGACGTATGTGCTAAGATAAAATTGCAGACCTGCCCTATCACCTGAAAGTTAAACTGAGCCTAAAAACAAATCTCTCCTGAGGTTTTAAACTGTTCAGATTACTTTACATATGATTATCTGTCCATTACCTGTATTCCTACTCTCAGTATCCCAAGATGGGGGAATGTGAATACTGTAAAAAGGAGGTATTTCCCATGTTTTGTGAGAAGTTAAATAGGTTTCTCAAAAGAAATTGTGCTTCCAAAAAGAGTTCTAGCTCAGTTAGATTAAAAATCTGAGTCTGACTTTTCTCATACTCCAGTTTCACTATAATACTGGCAAGTACAATTAAACTTTCAAATATGCCTTCTGAATTTGTCAGAAGAAGTTTCAGGATCCTTGGAAACATGTAAGAGGCATCAAAGCCAGTAACTGCAATAAACCCTTTCAAGTCAGTGAACCTGCTTCTGTTGCTATATCTATCACTAACTCAGTGTGTAACTACTGACTAGTTACAGGGTCACATTTAAGTCAGAAAATTAGTTCCATAAATATTCACCAAATGTGTTGCTCACAATTCTATTGTTGTGAGATATGAGGTATCTATTTTGAGGTAGCACAGACAAGATATTTTAAAGTTCCTAATTCTTATTAACTTCGATGGGCAGGAAGCACCTCAAGATCTTTTAAAATCTGGCTACATGTACTGGCTTTCTTTCTGGCAATTCCTCTCTGAGCTTTCTGACAAAATGAAAAAATAGTTAAAGGAAGCAGAAAGTTTTCTTCATATTTTCTATTAGATGAAAACTCATTTCAGCTGCAAAATAACTTGAAAGAGTCCTTCGACTGCTCCTCTACACAATCATTATTCTCAAGAGCCATATCAGATAAGCAACAGAAAATGATATATGTACCTTCAGGACCATTTCTGAGCCTGAAAAGTTAGGCATGAAGTACTGAGGTCTCTTCTGACCAGTCATCCACAAAACAAAAAAACAAGCCTTCCCAATCTTTCTGTTGTTGAGTTTGTGGCATTATGCCACTATCTTTCCTATTAAAATAGTCCTCAATTTCATACGTCAGCTGAGAAAGGTTTCCTGAATTTCAGCGTCACTGCTAAACATTTTCTCCTTGGCCCAAAGTACATTTAAGTTTCAATTTGATTAAAAAAAAAAAAAAGAAAATTGTTTCTTTTTGTTGGTAGAACGCAGCAGTATTTGGTTGACAGAAGTTCACTAGGACATATTTTATCCACTGAAAGAGTAAGAAGCTTAACAAAATTATTTTTTGTTGACAGAAGGAAAATAGACTTTTGAGGAAATTAATTCTGTCACTAGAATAAAGTAGACTTTTAAAAATTCATTCTATCTACCATCAAGTAACTTGTCTGCAAAATTCATCATCTACCCAACTTCTCTACTGCTGCATCTGGCAGATTTTCTCTAATGGTTTAAGTTTCACCCTGTATACCCTACTAAGTCACTAAAAAATAGCCTTAGAATACTGTGTACAGAAAGGAATATAGTGAATAAGACTTCCTGAGGATACTCACTTCAGCAAGAAGTGATTTTTTTTTTTTTTTGGGGGGTGGGGGGTTATTCATGGGTTTTTTTTGTGTGTGTATGCAATGATTTCCAACTAATATCCAAGTGAAAAGAAGGTTAATTTTCTATCCATATGTTCCCATAGTCATGCATACCAACCTATGTTATATTCCATATACTGTTATACGGGTTTGAACACTATTCTACATCATAAAAGGCCATAGTTTCTGAAAAACTACCAAAACTCTGATACTGAAGCATTCAGTTATCCAACCATACAATAAATAACTGTACTGTTTACTTCCCTGTACACATACACAATTGAATATGAAAAAAAAATTTGCAGGAAAATTTACTGATCTTTTTAGAGTGGTATCTTGAGCAAAATCATCATCTCAGAAAGGAACAGATTTTTTTGTGGATTCTCATCCTTCATCTCTTCTACTAGTTCTACCTAAATTGTCACTATTTCTCAGGAATGGCATATCAAAGTGTTTTTTTCAAGGTACTGTACTGTTAATTGCTATTTATTCGATCTCAAATAAAGATCATTTTGTGTTCTTCGTGTGCGTATCACCCCTGGAAAAGCCAACCTTCTGTCTCTAATACCAAACACCTGGTGGAACCAACTGGAATTCATGGGCTTTTGAAATATTCCCCTACATTTTTATTCACAGAAAACTCTTGCTTAGTTTCATTTTTTTCACTTACATAGTAACGTTCTTTACTTTCTCCTGAAATGTGCTTAGTTAATACGACCAATGTAGAACTGCTGAAAAGTGAAAGGAAGCAATCCTGAAAATTACAGACAGAACTGACATTAGCATTGCTTAACTAGCCAAGCTGGAACACAGTGATGACCCTGTGGCTGACCCCATCTGCATGTCCTGCAAATATGCCCCAAGCTCTTTCTTCTGTATAAAAAGTTACCTCAGGATGCCATTTCATTTTACCTATAAAACACCCAGAACCCAAATATCCCTCTACCTGACGCCAGGGTTTTGTCTTAATTCCCCTAATGTTGCACAGTTCACTAAATCATTATGAATTCTGCTTAATTTTTTGTTTTTCTCCTTCTAGTGGTTGCCCAAATGGGTTTGTTAGTGAGCTTACCAGTCCATGAATTTCATCCTCCAAGTTAGTCACGTGAAAGTTCTTGTGAACACTAGTTCAAAAAATCTTTCCATTTCAGTTTCTTCAAAGTTAGGAAACAAAATGGGTCATTGAGTATTATACTACTAGTGGCACAAATTACACTTTTGTTCCTCATCTTAATACAGCTTCCAACTCTACATTCATATACGACAGCTAGTATGAAGGATGCATTATAATGATCTTTATTAGATATGCAACATGAATTTTACAGGTATATGTATGTAAAAGAATTTCTGAGTTAAAAAACAGTATATTATTGGTGTTCTGTACAGGATTGCATGTAATCTTAGTCAATTGCTTGTAAGATTATTTGCTAATCTGAGAATGTCACTTAAGAGCATTGCCAAGTGCCAAAGGCCTGATGTTAGTGCAGTAAATCAGGTTACACTTCACAAGATCATTAAAACACAGGCACTACAGTGGGAATGACATCCATATTGGTAAAACTAAATGTTTAATACTCAAACATAAATACTATCCAGGATATAATACCAGATGTAAAAAACCTCACTATCCTAAAGAAAAGGACAACTGCTACAACTGGACCTCTAACATAACTGAGGCAAGGAACCTCTATTCCCAAATGCCATTGCAAAGCATCCACCAATAAGTCCAGTAAACTCAGAAGCATTTTCAAGACTCGTGTAACTGTGAGGCTGTAGCTGTGAACACAAATGTAGGAGTAAAATACTTGTATTATAATCGAAGCCATAATGGAAAAGTGGAGTTCCAGAACAATATTTTTTATACCAAGCTGAGAGGAGTGGCTGACACACCAGAGGGCTGTGCTGCCATTCAGAGAGACCTGGACAGGCTGGAGAGCTGGGCGAAGAAGAACCTCATGAAGTTCAACAAGGGCAAGTGTGGAGTCCTGCACCTGGGGAGAAATAACCCCAGGCACCAGTACAAGCTGGGGGCTGACCTTCTGGAGAGCAGCTCTGCAGAGAAGGACCTGGGAGTGCTGGTGGATGACAAACTGACCATGAGCTAGCAATATCTTCTCCTCCCATGAGAAGACTGAGGGGGGATCTTATCACTGTGCATAAGTACCTGAAGGGAGGGTGTCAAGGGGACGGGGACAAACTCTTTTCAGTTGTCCCGTGTGACAGGACAAGAGGCAAAGGGCAGAAATTGAAGCACAGGAAGTTCCGCCTGAACGAGAGGAGGAATTTCTTCCCTGTGAGAGTGACGGAGCCCTGGCACAGGTTGCCCAGAGAGGTTGTGGAGTCTCCTTCTCTGGAGATCTTCAAGGCCTGCCTGGATGCAACCCTGTCTACCATGCTGTAGGTGACCCTGCTGAGCAGGGAGGTTGGACTAGATGATCTCCAGAGGTCCCTTCCAACCTTACTGATTCTATAATTCTATGATTCTATAACACCGAGGCGATTATCATTGAACAGAATTAGTCTATACCAAACTTACTCATACAGCTAATCCTCTCTCAAGTGAGTAGAGGTACTGAAATGAAATACTAATGAAACCACTGAGATATGCTTCACAGAAACAACTTCTTTCATGAGAAAGAAGTTTTCTATTCTGGAGGGCTCTACACTTCTCCCAAGGCATGGAGAGCTCCCAGATACCCCTAGTGGACTAAGGATGGTGAACTCAGACAGGAAATCCCATTGGATTCATCAGTAGCATCTGAGTTTTAGTGTAACAGAAAGAAATAAATTATCTAATATAATAGTATAGCACTGGTGCTGTTAATATTAATGGCATAAGAATACAAGAAAAAATAGTTAACAGAAGAAAAATACAAAATGTATAATAGAAAGAATGAGGAATAGAAAGAACAGGATTCATCTGATTTAACTCCTTCCAACCAAAATCCAACATCTAGGTGTTAATTCCAACAGTCTTATATATCTGTTTAACACGGGAACGAAGTGTTGCTGAAACTGCATGCCTTCATTGACTATAAAACTAGCTTAACATTGGGAACTCAGACCACACACCTGCCTTTTAGCCAATTAAAATTAGGTAAGATGATCTTTATCCTAAGTTTCTAGAAAAAATTCAGAGGATGGCTCTCCTGATGAAACCTAAAACACACAAAACATAGAACTTACATACTGAACATACAGAATTTTTCCAACTGCATTTGAGAATAAACATATACTTCACTTGAACTAAATATAAAACTTGTAGGGAACTACATAAAACGTTTTCACAGAACAGACTGTATATTCTGCAGTTGTATGTGAATTTCTATTATTAATCTACATTAAAATCAACTCATGGATGCAAAATCACAGCTTCAGAATTGATGTCTTCAGATGAAGGCAGATTTTTCTCCTGTAACCTTTTTAGTGAACTGCACAATTTCTGTACTATAGTGCTCTGAAAAATAGAGGCACTCATCAGAACTCAAGAAGTCATCTGCTTTAGTTAGATTGTTATTTGGCACTTGGCAGCAAAATCATTGGTAGTAGGAATGAAATAAAAGACCCATGCCTCTATCCGTGCTTAAAGTTTGTTGACAAAATTCTAATTTTCATGTTATTATATATTGAACCACACCATTGTTATGGAGCATTGGTTCCAGCAGTCTTAGTGAAAGATTCTTGGAGACTTAAACTTATATAACAGCAAAATTAAAACTCCAGCTTTTTCCCTTCCAGAGACAGAGCTCAAAATAAAAATGATTGCTAAGAGGGCGTGATAGGAAAAGGTTTTTATTTTGCACCATTACCAAAAAGCTTGCAAATGGACAAGGGACTCGGGATTGCTGAACCTAAGGAATCTATCAGCCTCTACTTCTTCAAAACTTCAAAAGTCACTATGAATGACAGGATTCACCTGAACATCACCTATACCTAAACTCCATCCGCACCCGGTCTTCCCTGGGAACGTTCCCCAGAGCCTGTTACTGAACATCTAGAACAGAGGCCTGGAAGAGGTCATAAAGGAAGGGTAAGGAAAATTTTGGAGGTCCTAAAATAGATTCAACAAATACAATTTAGTTATTTCAGAAGGTTTCTTTTTGATACTTCCTAAAGAATAGTTTCTATAAAAATGTTAATATTTTTATTTTTCACTCTGAAGTGGAATGAAATATATATCAGAGTAATAACACATCAATTCTTGATCAATGCATTTTAGAAAAGGTTAAAAAATGGCACATCCTTAATTAAGAATCTTAATAGAAAGCTTAAGCCTACTGCTGGTTATAGAGAATTTTCTGAACATAGTGGACTCTATAAGAAATCATTGTAAAGAATGCAAAGGCATTCAAATTCATATTATAAATTAATATGATCATAAATTTATCAACATTGTAATTTGTGGTTACAGCCTGACATCTTTGTCTATATAGATTGAGCATCACATTCAACATTACATCAATTTAGCCAAGTTTAAGTAAATGTAGAAGAAATATTCATATGCAAATTAGCTCTGATTTAACACTATCAATTAACATTTTGTTTGCCTTTTAATAACTCAAATATTTTTGAAATATAATATGGAAAAATGATATATGCCTCCAATAAATCTTTTCTTGTGGAAAAAAAATCAGTAAAACTATGTCTTCAGAAATGCTATTATTGCATTAATTCGAATTTATTTGAGATATATTTCTTTCTAAAACCTCTGATCAAATCAGTGTCTTTATCAGGTATGTTTTTATATGACACCTTTGAAAGTATAGTGTGCTATTGCTGTCATATTAAGCTGACCTAAACAGGAGCATTTATCTTTTGAGAGAAAAACTAAATAGGACCATGATAACCAGAAGGAGAAAGGAATAGCTATTAAAACCACTGTTATTTAGTTGCCTCAGTATTCCTAGTACATCTTCTGAGTCAGATTCAGGTTGCAACCTTGCAAAGAAATGCAATTTTCAGTTCTGTTAAAAAGCAAATCAGCTCAGAGAAAAATAGAAATTGATGTATTTACTGAAAGAAATCACATCATACAGTAAATATAGCTAGAGGCAAATTGCAATAAATTAAAAAATCCTAGCCTGTATGTGTTATGATTTTGAACCTGCATTGGAATTTTTCCCTAATTTTGGAGCTTTCCAAGTCAAGCATATATTTTGAAGAATTTAAGTAGTCTGGCAATTCTCTAGCTTATTGTTACCATTTTGTGTTCCACTTTGTACGCCAGAGCATTATTTGATTCAACCACCCATCCAAACCATCCAAATACATAAAGACTGAGTTCAGAAAAATTAGCTCCTCCAGGGCATATGTGCCTTCCCAAGCTATTGAGGAGGTATTCAATAATGTAATTAAATAGATACAATCTCTTCCAGTCACAAAACTCATAGCTCACTTCCTGCAAAGGAATTATTCCTGTGAGTGTCAGGACACATTTTAGCAAAAGCTGCAGAGTCACTGTTCTCATACTAGAAAGGAGAGACATCTAAACAAACTGCCAGACCCCTGGAATCCAGAAGCTTTCAAAATTCTAAGGAAGTATAAAATTCCAAAATAATGCTGTATATTTTCCATTTACAACAAACAACTACATGTTGCTAATTTATCTTCATATATAAATGTTTAATTGATAATTAAATGGTTTATTTGCATAACTTTTTAACGATTATTATTAAGCCTGTAAAATATTCCAGTGAAGAAATGTATGCCTTAAAGGCATGTGTTATCTTTGATTCTGAGGTCATAAAAGTTTATACACACACACACACACACACACACACACACACACACACACACACACATATGTAATACACACACACATATATAAATAAAATATTATATAATCTGAAATAATTTTAAAGAGCCTCAAATTTACTATCAACCCTGTCCTGACTCTGTCATGTATTAGTTTAAACCATGATCTTCTCAAGCCTCGTTTTCTAGGAAGAATAAGTGTTGTACAGGTCATGATGAATATAAGTATAATAAGCTGGTTATGATGAATATAAATATAATAAGTTTCAGGACCGTAAGATATTCTTTACAATCAGATATAGAACAATTATAGTTTTTAGTAAAAAAAAAATAGTAAAAATAGTAAAAAAAACCCCAAAACTCGGCAGTTTATATAGTGAAAGCAAGGAAACAGAAAGATTAATATAGCTCTCTGTTCCTTTGTATTTATTCTAATTTAATTATGTTTGCTTAATAAAGGGATCATTATTGAACTACGCATAAAAGCTAAATTGCTGCCAAGATCCAGTATTACTGTAAATCTAGAGGGATGGCTAGAAGATGTCATCTCGTCCATTCATATGCCAAAGTAAGATCAGCCATACCCAAACAACTCTCAGCACTTACGCTCTTACCATCGCTGTAAAGACCTGTACACACAGAGCCTTGTTAGTCTCCCCAGAGAACGTAGGCAGAGGTTGAATCTCTTTCTGATTAGTCATGTTTTCCTAATGACTGGCCTGAATTTTCACTTGTGCAACCTGTCTATTATTTCTTGTTTTACATAGAAGTAATTGCTGCTTTACCCTATGCAGCAGCATTTATAAGGTCAAGACTCTTTTCGCAAATACCTCCTCCATCATTTATTATTTATTCTTGATTCTTTCAGTCTTTTCTGTAGGTAGTATTTTCTAGAGGCCTAAGTGCTGTTCCCTTCTGGAAAAAACTAAATTCCTTCAACATGAGGTAACCAACTCTAGACAAATGCTTCAACTGATGCTTTGCTTCCAGCTTGTTTACTTATTATAACACTAAAATTATTCTTTATTCTTTTTTGGCATTTGCGTTATAACATGTCAGTACTGACTCATACTCAGTTTATAGTCCGCAGTACTCTGAATCCTTTTTTCCAGAACAGCTACAGTGCCAGTAGGTTCCTACATTTGCATTGCTCTTTATTCAAAACATTGCATCCTACCCGCTGGCAGGCCTTTCCTGGCTCTTTGTACCCTCTTCTAATAGCATGCGATCATTAACGAAAACACTGAATGTTAGCACGGTCAGAGAGACCCCTGCAGAACCCCCCTTGATGTACCTTCCATTTTCATAACGGAGTACAGTTATTCAGAGCAGCTCTCTGAGTCGGTTTCCAACCAGACTGACAGCCATGGCATAGTATTCCTTCCAGACCATGCTGCCCTGCGTGCTCAGGCTGCTCTGCAGTTGGTACGACTATGTTTATAGAAGCTGCGCCATAAAACAGTTCTGTCTTGCTGTATATTTTTGACCATATTGAAGCTCTTGACCCTGCATAGTGAATAAATAACATGCAAACACGTTATGGGCAAATAAAAAAGGAGGCAGATGGTATGCTTTATTTTCCCTTGTACTTGTTTACCACCCACCAGGGCAATGCTTTTGGGGTCAGAATGGCCTGTGACAGACAGGAAAAAAGAGGCCAGATGTTCATTACGTATTGTTGTATTAAATCAAAGCCAGTCTGAAATTCTACCAGCAGTAAGGTCACTATTGCTGTGACACAAAAAAGAAAAAAAAAAAAAAAAAAAAAGAGAGAGAGAAATTGGAACAGATGTTTCCAGTTTTTCAAAAGAATTATTTTTATTTCACACTAATCTAAAGCCTCAGTGACATAAGTTTCTGCTACTGTCCTCAAGATGGAGAAAGACTGAACAGATGCTTCTCACATATTTGCAGTTGCTGACCTGAGCACAGGTCAGGAGTATGAAGGCTCTATCTCCACAGCATGGGGCTGCACAGTAACTAGAGCCAGGGGACTTGATGGAGCCTTCCTGTGGGCTACTTTTCAATTCAGAGACGGCTCAGATCGTGCACCAGAATATGGCTGTGCTGTTGCCAGCACACAAGGAACCTTGCCTAGGGCTAGGTCAAATATTTGTATGTGGCATGGTGTGCACATACCAACGTGAAAGAGAGAAAATCAAACGTTACTTACTTGTCCATAAATTAACAAGTGGTCAGAGAGGAGAAAAAAAAATAAACAGAAAGGCAATCTTCTATGTATCCTAGTCACTTTATATACATTAATTACTTGGTCTTGGGACAGATATCAATAAATAACCTACTTAAAAGGAAAACATCAACCGTGTCTCATTCTGAAGCAAATCCCTAACCAATGTATATTGACATATCTCCCTTACAGCCAGAGATGATATTGCTGATTAAAACAGCTTCGGATGTTGCCTAATAAGGCCTCTTCCATATGGCCTGCAGCCATGACCATTTGGTGTGTCTTATTACTGTACATCTGCACTACTTTCCCTGAAGTGACAGGTCAGGACCTTCAGTGTTCATTTGACATGAGGTGAACCATGGTCATTGGCAGAAGATGTCCATGGGATGAGAGCACCTTCTAAAATATTTGGAAGCTTAGAAAATCTACCGTGATTCACAAAATAAAGCAAAGGAAAAATTTACAAAACAAAAAAATCATGTTGTTAAATAAAGTGATTATCTGAAAAGGCTGAAGTCAGGTGTTTTAAAATGGACCTTAACAGAGTAACTGTTGAGACAGCAGTAAGAAACTTTAAGTATCTTATAAGAATCAAACAATACAAAAGAGTTGGTTCAAAGGAGTAATTGTAGACATAATTTCAGTTGCTTTTTGAACATTGTCATTACAGCATAGGAAAAAGAAAGACTCTACAGGTAGCTCATGATTACTTTCTGGGCAATGCTAGCAAAGGTAAGTTCCAAATATTCATATTTACAAGTGTTATGAACTCTCAAACTTTTGCACACTTCTTAAATTCTTTAACTGGATATTCATTGCTAGAGTCTAGGATATTGTAATTAAATTTTCAGAAGTATGTTCATTAATATTATGCACATATAGGTTTTTCTTAAAACCTTGCAATGTCAAGGTAAGTCTTACTGTCTTTCTAGCTATTATTTCTTTTATAGTAAAACAAATTAAACAAGAGGATACAGGGAGCTATATTTCTTTTTATCTTAGAAAAAGCTAGAAAGTGCATTTTTGGTCTTCTTGATTGTTAAAAATTTTGGAGACATCTGAAAGCCCTAGGGCCTTACTTATTCAGACAGCATCACTGAACATAGCATGAAGGTGGAAACAAAATAGGCCCGGTGTAATCTCCAAACAAATGTTACTCTGGAGACTGGAAGGGAGAACAGATTACGTGTCTGCTTGCAATCCTTCCGTGTAGTCGCTTCCGTTCTACAAAGCGGATAGGGATACTATGCTAATAGAAAGCATCTATTATGGGCAAGTGAAATACAAGGTCTCCTGAAAATTTTATGAATCCTGCTTTGGTGATATGAAACCACAAATGAAAAAGAAAAGTAAGAATCACACACACTACAGGTAAATGTGCATGTTTCACTATCCTACAATACAAAAAGGATATTTCTAATATTTGATGATCATGGCTCATTCTACAGACATTTTTATTAGTATTTTAGCACTGAGTTTTGAAAATTTTAGTAGCACTTAAAAGTTTTCTAACTTGTATTATATGCACTGCCTATTATGGCTGTATAGTGATAAATACAAAGTCATAATAGTATTGGGCAGTTCTTCACAGGAACACAAACTGCATTTAAAATATAGTCACTGGGTTCACTTCTTCCAGCAGGCCAAACCTCCACTCTGGAATGCCCGCTGAAATAGAATGAAATGACAGAAAAGAGTAGAATGCATAAAAAATCAAGGAAGAGGACGAACAGAAGAGGCTGAGATAGTTAAAGCTGGTGTTAATTCCCTAATTCTTGCAGTGGTAACTCCTAGTTCTCATTTGCTACAGGTGAAGAATATAATAAAATATTCGCTGTCCTCATTTCCTCAGCAGTGCACGCCCGCACTTATACAATAGGCAAATCAGCATTGCTTTCATGAATCAAATGAAAGGAACAAGAAACAGAAGGGAACAAGCTCTAGGGGGGCTTTTCTGTGTAGAATACACATCCTATGCCCTCTGCTTATATGCAGGGAATAGGAAAGTCCCATTCCCCAGAAAACAATGCATGTGTTTATAGTGCTAACCTATCACATTTCTTCAGCGAGGTAGCTTCCTCCCATTCTTCTTGATTACTTGTTGCCTTTCTCAATAAAAAAGCATTTTTAGCTGCAGACAGGCAATATCATCTATGGCCAAGATGAAACAGTAAGTTATTAATGTCAACAATGGCCAAAGCTTTGGGAAATTTAATTGGCTGCAGTTGATTAGAAAGGTAAATGCCTTACTTCACATCATAATAGAAGAGTTTTTGGTTAATTAAAATGTTCACTGGTCACCTAAAAATGTTGATGCTTTGTGAAAGAGAAGAGAAAAATGAATGCCAAAACCTGATTAACTTTTGATTTTCAGTTGCCTCAGGCTGGACCACTTACCAAAATATAAAAGAGAATGCCCTTCCTCCCAAATACCTCTAAAACCCAAAGCAGTCTCAAAGTACTGTAGCAGGTGGAAAGAACAAGCTTCATATCAAGAGATTTCCCTGTATTAGACAAAATTAAATAAAATCGTTGTTTGCATTGCTTGAAGTTTTCACCAGAACAGTGTCCTCAAACTTACACACATATGAGACTAGTGCTGCACATTCTGACTGGGCACTGAAATCCTTCCAATAATGCAGAATCAGTCTGAATCAGGCATTAAGATGTCTAGCACCTTCCCCAGACTTCATCAGTGTCTATTTGGCACTAACTGAACTTTATAATGTAATTTCAAGCTCAGGCCTCATAGCTGGTGACTTCATACAATCCTTTAATTGTTGCAGGAAGCAGTAAACAAAAGTATAGGGAAGGTCAAATAGATGCCAGGCATAGATTTATTAGGTTTACCTATCCAGCTGGTACCATACAAGCTTGAGTTATTCTTTCACTCTTTCCTCTGCTTTCATTTCTGAGCATATATGTTTGGATGGATTTTGTTATATTACTGAGCAAAACATCTGTCTAAAGAGGCTCATACCCAACTTGTCTAGTCAGTGAAAGCACCACATAGTTGTATATGTGTAAGATGTTTCTGAAAAGATGTAGTAACTCTATCACTTTATACAGATCTCTTGTTTAATGAAGAAGGATGCTGTTGGCTAACAGAAGCTGCCGGGTAAACTTCAACAGTCTGGACTGAGTTGATTTCAATGATGACTTTTAAGTGGTGGCCAGTGACAGGACAAGAGGCAACGAGCACAGACTGAACTACAGAAAATTCCATTTGAACATAAAAGGAAAGTTTTTCCACTACGAGAGTGGTTGAATCCTGAAACAGTTTGTCCCAAGAGGTGCTGTAGTCTGCATCCTTGGAGATGGAGATACTCAAAACCCAAGTGGACACGGTCCTGAGCAACCTGGGTTTGGCTGCCCCTGCTCTGAGAAGGAGATTTGGACTAAACAGTCTCCAGAGGTCCCTTCAAACCTCAATTATTCTGTGATTCTGTGATGTCCATGATCTAGTCTAATGCTTTTGCAAATCTTATGCACTCTTTATTCCCTGGCAACAGCATTTATACAGACAATAGCTTACAATAGAATCAGTTTTTTGTTTCAGAAACTAGGATATTATCCAGTGAATTTCAACAGACAAAAAGTTCAACATGAAAAATAAATAAACCACAACTTGTGTTAAATGATAGAAATGTTTTGATGGCTACATTAAATTGATGATGTAATAACATCAGTTACTAAACTAGGACCAGCTGAAGTGATTCCTTTTGATTTTAATAAGATTTGGGTTAGGCACAACAGGGCAAGTCTTTACAAGTAGGTGACAATTAGCTCTGTTGATGTCCATCAAAGTTAGTCACAAATGCAACTTGTGGGAGCTGGACTTCTCTCATTTAAGAACCCTCTTGCAGAATGTTTTAGTCTTTAAAAGAGAGGTATGCATCACTCTAGTCAAAAAAAACATTGTTTTTCTTCCAGGCACCTGGCACTATTCATTTCTTGTCCAGTCAGGCACTGTTACCACTGTTAGAGTGAGAGTCATCATATTTGCACTTCATTGGAAGCACTTTCCTGTTTTTTATAACACTAACTCTGAGATTTGCCTTAACTAGAAGACAAAGAGACATCAGAATCATAAAATTAATCAAATTACAAATGCTATTAATTAGTTATCTGAATCTTATGATAGCTTGGGTATTCCTTTATACCAATTTTGTAAATTAATCAGTATTTATAATTAACCTACACATAATCATTGATAGCTAGTGTCAGAATAATTTCTGTGGAGTGAATGGTACCGGGGTACCATGTATCAATTTCAGTCATGCTCTAGATAGTGCTAGAATAAATGTTCATCAGCTAATCTGTAGCTAGTCAGTTTAGCCATAATACCATGTTGAGCTTATGCAGTCCCTTAAATATTCCCAATGTTTTGTAAATTTGCTATAAAGCAGAGTCGTGAAGTTTGTAAAAACACCTTATATTCTTTATAAAGTAACATAAGGTGTGTAAATGCTGGCACATAAATGAGATAAAATAGAAAATTCAGTAAGTATATGTTGAGTGGCTACAGAAAGAAAAGATAAATAATAGGCCAGCGCGCATTTCAGACTCACTTGAGAACTGATAACAACTGAACTAGCTTGATGCTCAGCTAAGAGGCTCTGAAAATTAGAAGCCTAAGTGTAAAAGTATCTTCTCTGAATAAACATTAAAAATGACAACAAAATGTGGCAAAGAGTCAGCTTTCAGGGCAATTCATGTCATCTTTTCCAAATATTAGCTATTGTTTATGAATGGTCACTGCCTCTAGATGATCAGAAGTTTTGGACTGTCCATTTGGGATTATTTTAATGTTTGATGGATGTTGTGAAATTGCGTCTGGCCTCTAGTTTCTTTAAAGAATCACAAATTTCTTCTTTTTTATTGATGTTTTTCCAGTACAACTTCTGTTCAAATGCGTGTGTCATTAACAACTCTTTCAACAATAGAAAATGTCACCAAAGTTCAGCAGTTGTATCAGCTTTCAAATTCTGTATGTATATGTATATATACACACACATTTTTAGATAGGTGTGTAAAGAATAACGTCCCAGATTTGAATTCAATAGTCGCTTCTGATTCAGGTATATTTTCAAATTGTCTCTCTGTATTTCATTTTCTTTTTGGGATGTTCGTTATCCCAAATCCAGAAAAGCACACACCAAATACAGCATTGCAATATTAAATAGCCTGCTTATTCTAAGCTCCGTATTCTGCACTTCCCTTACGTACACATTATTTTCTGTATCATATTTTACCTCATATTTAACAGATTCTGCCTTTTAATTTTGCCAGGCTCTTTTTATCTGCTTTGTTAAATATGATTGTATACTTCATAATTGTATATTATATTCTCCAGGACATATATAACTAGGTACGGGTACTTAACAAGAATCAGATCAGCTTCAACAGTGTACCACCACACCAATTCAAACTCAGTAGCAACAGCTTTTTATGTCACATTTTTGCACAGACTAATTGCTGTTTTCACTTTTTTGATTCAAACAACATTCTAGGACATAATTTTAGCCAGTTTAAATTATAGTGGTTGTAAATAAGTACAAGCTATTATGTACTAAATTATACTAGAAATGTACATACTACATATTTTGCTTTAAAATTTTGTTAGGTGATGTTAATGACATTTACAAGAAAAATAAAGATAAATATTAGCATGGTATTATTGAACAGAAAACACTATGTTTGCTGCATTTTGCTCAGACAGCATGATTTGCCTCTACTTCTGATTCAACACTAGAGAGCACAAAGAATATACTCTAGTAAATATATAGGCAAGATCTGCATTCATGGCTATATTCAAGGATGTTATATTTTTTCCAGTTGAACATTATTTTGATGCTTAATAAAAAAATAAGATATTTTCATACCATCTCATGTAGTAATGGGATGGGAATGGAAAATAGTGATGCATTATGAAAAGTGCAATGTTTAACAAAAGACGTTGTCTAAAAAAGTCTTAAATATTCATATTTTTTTAAAAAAATAAGGATAATCTCATTTCTCAAGTTATTTCTACTCTGCAGTTAAAAGAACATCCTCCTATTAATCTGTTTCCCTCTAATCTCTATTTTTCCAATCTATACAGTTTGCCACTAAAAGATAATTAACCAGCTGAAATACAGTCTCACTGTTGCTGTAACTGATCAAGACTAATCTGTAAATAATCAACTAATCATCGTTTCTTTATTCAAACCATATATTTCTATGACATACATATCATATAAGGTTTTTCCTCAAGAGGGAGAATTGAGATTTTGAACATTATCTCATTGTTTGCATTAGGGAAGTGTTAAAGTTTCAACAGCAGCAATAGCACTCCATGCCCAACAATCAGTTTGAGCTATCACAAAGTTTTGATCTAATTCTGATCTTTCTCTTGTTGTTTACTACGAATAGTTCACGTATAACTGTTTCAAACTACTTTCTGTCTTCAAAATATTAAAACAGGAAATTTCAACAATTCTGAAACTTTTTTCCCAATACATTTTGGAAAGAAAAAATATAGTGATCTCGGTCTTTCCAAAATACAAGCAGTTTGGATTTTGAAGAATTTGTACTTTCCAATTGCAAAAAAAAGGTGTTAAAATACCTTCAGCCACTACCTTGATAGTCACTCAGCCTCCTTTAGCCTTTCTTCCTATCCTAATAGATCTTTTTACATTTAAAATAAAATAGAAATGTTCTAGAAATGGTTATTAGCTAATTTAAAACATAGTCCCTTTGACTTCATATTAAACCTGGTAAAAATCTGCCCTTCACCCTTTCTGTTGATAACCATGGTGATTAGTGCTACAATTCAATTCCCTGTAATTTTTATATTTGTTTCTCCTTAACTAGGATTGAAGGTTTTGTTTGCTATTGGTGGCTTTTAGGGCCTAGGTAAATCCCAGAGTTTGTGCTAACTTGAGAAGATTCATCACTACCAGGAAATCTCAATGGTTAAATTCTAAATAAAGTAGACAGAAGTCCAAAAAAAAAAAAACTGTTCGTTTGCTAGGAAGCGAACCTATAATATCTAACCTTATTACGCTTTCTCTCACAATTTTCATTCAAAAATAATAATCTCAGAAGCAAGTATCATATTCAGTAAGGACATAACAGTAGAGATTTCCACATCAAAGGGTCACCAGCCAGGATACTTTATTGAAAATATAATTTATAATGAGAGATATGCAATCTCTTTCAAGTCATATGCTGCTACTCATGCTACCAGCTAATGTCTTGTTACAGAAAAGCCTTTCAGAGATCGATTTAGCAGCACAGACAGGAGTGTGTGCATACGCTGTCCTTTTATACATAGGTGGCCCAAACATGGGCACAATGGCACATACCGTGGCCCATTGCTTCTCTCCAGTAGCTCAAACTTTAACTAATTGTTTTATAGACACTTGCTTGTAAACTGGCTAAAAAAAAGTAAAAGTGGAATAAAACACACAGGAAAAGATCAGCTGTTCAGATGAAAAGACTGACCCAAGAGAGATGGATTTACACAGATCATAAATAAATTGAGGATAAGAATTAGATGAAAGCAGATTCAAAACAAGTGGTAAGTGAAAAAAAATCTTCTCTGAAGATAGTTTTTTTTTCTCTAAGATAGGACCCTATTTTCCAAAGGGATAATATAGTAGTAAAGAACTAGATGTAAAAACTCAGTAGGCCTTTCCTACTCTATTATTTCACAAAACTTGCACACAGCACTGGAGAAAAGATTGCCACTTTTAGCATATTTCTGTCTACTCTGCTATAATTTATGGCCTAACTAGATGTTACCACATGTCATGAGGCCATCTTGAGTCAAGGACTAATGCTGGAGTGAGACTGAGTTTGCTTACAGCAAGGGTTTTCTGGTACAGTGTGCTCAATTATCAAAACATTCTGAAAAATGAGTCACTGGAGCCCGGAGAAGCAGCAACCTCAGCAAAATCTTTGACCACGTTGCCGCTGGGAAAGATGCATTAATGACACTGATAATGTAGAGAAAATGACATTGTAAAGATTCATTTATCCGGAGAAAGTAGGTCAGCTAGAGGTTGATCATATCCAGGCCATTTAGTCACCCTCATCCTTAATTTTAAACTATGTTGACTGCCTCTGGGCAATGGATGAAAAAATGCACATTCCTGGTGTTTAGCATTTTTTTGGATAACTTGAAATAAATATTGATTTTTTTTTTGGAACTAATAATGACTCCTGCTACCGCAAATTTATTGCAATGGGTAAAAAATAAATCATCTGAGGAACAGTCACAGATGCATATACAAAATGACTGCTACTCCTTTAAGTGTTCTTAGAATAGTAGGCTTCGAAATTAAAAGCAACTATAATTAATTTTTACAAGTGTTGGGATACACAGCAGATTCCTCAACCATTCCCAGGATGTGCAAGACTCAGATTTGACTCTCCAGTCAGTTCAATATGGAATAAATTCTGCTATAGAAGTCTCCTCTGCACCAGTCTGCTGGCAATAACAGGTGGACAGTCTTTAAGGGGAAATGAACTGCTAGTTACCTATACCATTTACATGAAGAAAAAGAGCACCATTTCTTTGTATTGCAATGTAAATTCCTTACTTTAAAGAATTTAAGGAGTATAACGTCACTAACTACCCTAAGCTGCTGCAATTCCCTAAGAGTATGTCAGAGGAAAAATTATGTCATGGAGTACCCTTATTCTTTTCTAGCTTCCTTCTTGTTACAAGTGCAGCCAAGCAGAGCACAAACAACTAAAGGAAGAGAAGTTTATTGTACGCTTATCTCCTGCAATGATGAGTCAGAGGAGTTATTCTTCCTATTCTGTAGGCAAAATCAATGGAGCGAAAGAGTGGAATGTAATCCTCATGTCCCATACAAATGTTCATACCATGGCATTCCGTATTTTAAAACAATATCCCACTCAGTTTTTATGAGCATCTTTCCAAGAACCCTAAAACTCAAAAAAAAAAAAAAAAACCAAAAAAAAAAAACAAAAAAAAAAAAAAAAAAAAAAAAAACCCACATTTTTTTAGATCCTCTATAACACTTTCTACTTAGTTCTGGAGTAGCTTATTCTGAAAGCTATCCAAAATGAAACGAGGAGAAAGTTGTAGGAATTCTCCTCCAGCGGCAGAACGGATTTGAATCTGCTTATTAGATACTGTCATACAAGTCAGAATATTTGTATGACAGGACAAAGCAGCATAATATCTCCCTCCTCTATAGACATTGGAGTCAGGCTCTTCACTTGTAGTACAAAATTATCCAAGTCTTAAAGAAAGCTATTAGGAAACTGAGAAAACATTTAGGTTGTCCCTCAATATTGCATTCAGAAACGTCACTCAACCAAACGAAAAATCGCTGTGAGAGGCATTTATCCGAGGTTTTCATGTGTTACTCTAACTTGCTTTTCTTTGACAAAAGCACAGAGACATGTAAGCCACAAAATTTTATTCCTACACAAATAACTTCCCAAAAGTATATCCAAAAGATTTACTCTCAGGTGGGTAAATCTTACAATGCCTTTCAGAGCTTTATTTCTTTTCTAGTGTATAGAAGACATGGGCCCTTTGCCTTCACAATGATTCCATTGTACAGTGCGCAAATCTTAAAAACATTTGCATTTCTATTCAAATCACACACAAGCTTTTTAATTTCACTGAGATTACTTCAGGTTTTCACAATTTCTATTCAGAGCAGAATCTGGTCCAGAATCTAATAAACAGACTTGACAGTTGATGATACAGGTTGATATGACCCCCCATATTGAGCAAAAAGTCACCATAAGAGATATAAAAAATCTGTTCAGCTGTCTTAGAGAAAGGAAAAGCCAGCTTCTTTAGCTTCCAAGGGAATTTGCTCTCATTGTGGAAAGCAGATTTAAACACAAAAGGAGGAGATCCTGCATGTTCTGATAGGAATTTTCTGCTCTTTTTCAATTGAAATCACTAGTTCCTCATCCACTATTTTTCCCTGCTCTATTTAGCCATTTTAATGTGATGTTCCATAGGGATAGCTGTAGGTATTCTTACTTTAATCCACCACATTACAGCAGTAAATAAAAATTAGCTCAAACCTCAGCAACATGACCAAAAGTGGCAGAAAAGGAAGTAGTATTGAATATTAAGGAAAAATTTAATGACAGTTAATTAATCTCTAATATTAAACAGTTAAAGCTATGCTTCAGTAAAAGAGCTCACCTCAGATGAGACCATTTCTCTGTCCACTTGTAAAATCCACCTGCCTTATCATTGATTTTGCCCCCTGAGCTGGCAGCAGTGCTTGAAGCACAGAAAAGGTAAGAATAAGCTGAGATTCACACGTGACATGTGCAAAGGTAAAGACAGAAATAGAGTAAACCACACACCCTAAAGTAATTCACATGTCTCACTTTAACTGATTTAGAAGGCCTTGTTTATGTGATGCCACCCAAGAGGGACTCTTCTCATTTTTAGGGCCTTTCTGTCAGTTCTACCATAAAGACATCTCTTTACTGATCCACCACTAACTCACCTAGATACTATTCGGGAAGGGGTGCATCCCATTACCAGGGCACTGCAAGAGAAGCAAACAGGGTATTTGTATATAAATTCCCCCGTACATAGTGTCCCAGAAAGTAGGGCTATAATACCCTCAGGGTATCTGAGGGATATACCACAGATATGCAGATATGGAGATAAAGACCCCTCTCTTTTTTTTCCATCATACTGGTATAACACTGGAACACTTGACTTTAATTAGATATGTTGTAGTAACTTGATTTATGCTTCACTGATAGCTCTTCTAGTTGCAGGCAGACAACAGGCTTAAAAGACAGCACACTCAGTGAAGATTCACTGAGAACTGAAAACACATTTGAGAGATTTGCCTTGGGGTTTGAATGAGCAGGAGCCAACTTATCATCTGGGACAGAAACCAGGAAAGCTTTAAATCTAGATCTTAAGGAGAAACTGAAGGAATCCAAATTCACAAATCACAGAAAAATGGTTTGCTCCAAGCTCAGCAAGGCAGAATGGTTATGTCTGGCGAAGCTCTTGTACAGACTTATAAACTTATAATTACTGGGGTAAAGGACACTGCAAAAGATTTAGAGGTTTCATCTGAACAAGTGCAAAAGCATTCACTGAGCTGTCTGATGGCAGGAATTGCAAGGAGGAAAGTGAAGCGAAAAAAGGACAGGCACTCCATTTCCATCATCACTGCCTTGCCTTTTTGAGTTCTGCTGAATAGCTTTCAGCACCATCCCACAGGAAGGCACTCTTTCCCCACAACAGACTTTCTGTATTTGCAGATATTGCTGCAGTGGCAAGATCTCTGATTTCTGCTGATGTGTTTCCAGATTGTTTTCTTGTCTAATCTTGAATAATAATAATAAAAAAAAAATTAATACCCAATTTTCCTCCAAATGATTTTGGAGCATGAATTAGATACAGGTTACAAGTCTACAGGCAGCTGAGTCAACCTCTTGGCTCACTACCACCAGAAATGGAGGTTTTGCTTCCCTTCTATCTTTTCCTGCTTCTTCTTCATGCTCCAACTCCTCATCCCCATTCCTAGATGCATAATACAGCTTCCTCCCTTGAGGCAGCTCAGGCATGGTCTGGACATTGCTACAGGCTGATTCAGCTCACTATCTCAGCAGAAAACTGTCCTGTCTTTTTCTAGATTATTTTTCTGCCATACTTGCAAGGTGGAGCAGCCACAGAGGCATCCCATGAGATGCAGAACAGACGCAAGTGGCAGGAGCACATGGCTGAGACAGACGGGAAATCCTTGGAGAGGAGGGGAGAAACAAGAGGATATAACTCTCTGCTCTACTTTCCACATCTTGGCATGGTAACTTAACTTCGAAACTGGTTTGAAAAATTCACCTTGGAATTCTCTCTCTGCTGCTCCTCTGATTGTCCCAGCTCCAGCCTGGTCACCCGCGTTCACACCTCTCATCCAGGTCCCTTGCGCTATTCTGCCTGTCCTTGCATTTCCTTCCGTTTCCTTGCTCCTCACCTCCGCGTTTCCTCGCGGCAGCTCCTCAGTTTCCACGCTCAGCCATGCTCCCCTGGCTCATTCCCCCTTCGGCCCCCTCCTTGGCCCCACGCTGTGTGCACCCGTACAGGGGGCACCCGCGGCGCCTCACGTCCGCCCAGGCACAGAGCAAGAGAGTAACCCTGCTTACATCCCTCTGGCTTCCTCCCGACTCAAGGCTTCTTACTATTTCAGCATTTGTATGAATGTAGAAGAGAGGTAGGGAACTAAAAATACAGAGATTCACACAAATGCACCTAATATGTCCGGACCTTGCATGGATTTCGTGAGTGACTGAAGTCTCCCCTCTGTGCTTCTGTGCAGACAGGTGTAATTTAGTCCCTAATCGGTTTTTCCTGAAGAATAGGCTTTTCCTACATTTGTTTTTCTCCTAAATGTGAATCTACTTTATTGAAAAAGAAAAGGAAAAAAATCAATATCCATTTGTATCTGCTGTGTCTGGGTAAATACATCTACTGTAATGGTTATAGGTCTCAAACCCTACAACTTCCTTACTGACAAATTTGCATGACAATATAGATAACAGCTGGATGTTAAAACACTAATCATTCAGGTTTCAGACTACTCTGACCTTTCTCTCCCTCAGCATTTTAAGATCTCTGTCTCTGGTTTGGTCCAATACCTACAAATGTGTTTTAGAAAACACTCAAAAAGATTTTGAAAGAATTTGGGTTACCTGTATGCTGTAACCAGCAATCAGACACTAACCCAATCAAAGTGCAAATCCCTGACATGTTCCATGCAGCGGAAAACATCACTGAGTGCTTATGAGAGTGAAGCAGCTCTTAATAAAAACAACAGAGTTCAGCCTTCCGCGCGGATCCAGTGCAGCGTCTGAAGAACTTCAACGGCTGCAGTGGTATGTTCTGCTCAGTGGGAAGGTTTACAGCAGCACCAAAAGCATAAGGCTTTCCCATTACCCCTGCAGGGTAACAACAGGGCACGAGAAGCTCACTGTCTGAGCTACCCTGCAAAGAAAAACCACCTGCAGGGAACTATTACACTCAGTTTTACAGATGTGAGAAGCCCTGTCCTGTCAAAGGAGTGGTGGCCCTCAGCTGTGTGAGACAGCACAGGAAGGGAAGGGCTGAGAAGAGAAGCCACCAGCGAAGCTGTGAACCAATTTAGAGCTCCCCTGTTTATAGGACAATTTCCCTGGGTAGGCAAATGCTGCCTTTTGCTTGAGACAGACTGTGGGATGCTGCTCCAGCACGCAGATGCTTAAGACCTAACAGTCAGACACAGTCAGGTCAGATCTTTCTCCCATTTCTTAGGAAAGAGCAAAGAGTAGCTATATGTATTATTGCAATCGTGCAAATAGACAAAAAAAAAAAGTCTGATCAGTTATTTGAAAACCTAGTTTGTGCACAATATTTCTACTTTCTAAAATGTCAGAGGCCCTCAAATTGCATTATTTGAAACTGGATCATTTCCTGCTGCCACTATAAGCTTTTCTCAGCTCCCCATTACTCAGCTCCCACTTAACAAGTTGTCAAATGACTGCTCAAGCAGTAAAAAATATGTCTCTGTAGAACTGTTAATTATTTATTGTTATCAGGTAGCTGAAAATTAGCCTAGCCATGCCTATGGGGAGAAAAAAAAAAAGAATCAGCTCTCTAATTAGTTGGAGAGGCTGGCAACACTAAATAACAAGTTGCAAGTTATTCAGAAAACAAAAATGTTATTTCAAGTGCCTCTTGCCTTTTCTTGGAAGTCAGAAGTATTTGCTAGCTGCCTGGTTTCCCTGTCCCTGACTGCTACCCACACAATCACTAGCTTTTCGTATCCAGCCTCTTCTGGGAGGCAGCATGATATTTCAGCCTCCGTGCATGATTCCTTCCTCAGGGGGATGGACTTTTCCCATTCTCGAAGGAGAAGAGGAAGCTGGGCATGCAGGAACCACTTCCACCTTGCTGGGGGCCCTTTCTTCTCGCATGAAAGAAAAGGACATACCATCAAGCCTGCCTCTGCGGTGGCCTGCTGACACTCTTCAGAGACCTGCTCCCAGACCAACTAGCGGGTCATCTGAGAGGTCTTGCCTACAAACAAGCAGTCCTTCCCTCTCACAAGTAGGCTTCTGTCCTGCCTCATTCGGACACTTCGGTCCAGTCCTTTTTTTTAAAAAAAAGAAAAAAAAAAGGGAGGGGGGGAAGTAGAGATTACTTTGGACTACTAAGCAAGTGTGACAGTGCCTACCTTTTACATGATGCCCTCTTTTAAGCAGCACACCAGAAAGGAAAGTTCAGTTCCCTCCTCAGCCAAAAAAAATATATCTCTTAACAAGAAATCCTAAACTATGGACTTCAAGCTTCCTATTTAGTTTGGGCCACTGAACAGCAACAAATGCAATATTCATGGAGCTGGAATGAGCACACGGCAGCACAGAAGACACAAGAACTCAGACAGCCTGTAAGATTATGCAAAGTTATTTTGACATTTTAAGGAAATAGAAAGAGGTTTCCAATCAGAAAAGCTGATAGCATGGTGGGCAGGGTACTTCAGGACATGGGAGAAGATACACTTATGAAGAAATTGAGGAGTCTTTTCATTTCCTGAGCAAGAGATCTAATAAAAGAATTATTGCTCTGTAATAGGTAGACTACAGCACATACCATTCCCGAAAGATAAAGACTACAGCTATAATTTGTGACAGTGCTTATCCTGTTGATATTTAGTGTACATCTTCCAAGAATACTCACAGCATCAGACTTCGCAGGGTAATGCAAGCACTGCTACCTTACAGTTGGACTGCTGTGTAGAAAAGTTCAGGAGAAAGACAAAAGGAAAAGTGATGGTTGACACCCTCAATTCCCTTGTGAAAGCTGATGACAATCACTGTCACCAGTGATTGTGTTCTGTACAGCATATAAGGTTAATAGTACTTGGGAATTCATTTAAAGGCCATCAGTGGCTAATCACTTCCCTCTTGAATTATCAGGCATTCCTCAAAAAGTGGAAAAGACTGATATTTTATCTAGCCATTATTGTAAGTGTTGAACATTAGAGCTCTTATTTGAATTACGTCCCTATTCACACGCTTTCTTCACTCATAAGACACTGAAGTATTTCTAACAAATTGAGATTTTTTTTTTCTTTTTTTTTTTTTAATAAAGCTCAGGTACGCTTTTGCCAAGCTTTCCTGTGCTAGGTGTTCAGTTTTATCCTGTTTGGCTTAAGTGGATTCAAGCCCCATTTATGACATTCAAGGGCAAAAGTGGATACAAGTGACAAATGAATTAAGTAACGGTTTTCATCCAGTAGATATTAAGGGTATGGGATGACACTGGAAATTACAAACTATAACCTCAAATTCTGTAGTTCAGTTTAAAAAGTGCTGTCAGCTCTTTATTCTGATAAAATTCATCTATGAAAGATCTGGACTGAGAGTAGCAGATAAGAATTAAAATGGAATTATTTGGTAATATTTATAGCTGATATAGAATGAACTGTACTGGATCATCATAAAGAAATCCCCAATTGGCTTGCCGTCTGACAAATGTTCCCACAAATGTAATCATATTAGAGGAGGTTTTCATTCATTTCAAAAGAAAACCAGGCATTATGCTGGAAATGGTATAGATTGCAGCATCAGTCCAGGATTTTGATAATTTGAGTGAAGTCCCGTCTCTGTTGTGATTTACCAACACCAAGATCTGACATGTCTAAAGAACCACACTGAAAATTTCTCTGCAGCATTTAGAAATGTGTATATATAATCAGAAATACATAGAACTATGCAAAATTTTTCAGAGATAATTTCTTTTACTATTATTCTTTTTTAGGTAATTAGCAATGGCTCCTGGAATGTGCTAAAAAACATGAGTCACAGTATCAGTGATGCAGATCACAAAACACTGAAGAGGACTAAACCATTCATCAGTTTGTCCTCTCTCTCCAGCATTTCCTGCCTCTTGCCATAAATTTCAGATGACCTCACTTAGAACAAAATCGCCTTACAATCTTCACCTTTTACTCTGGTGGAAATGCACATCCTTAAGCCACCATTCTCTTCCCCACCAGTTCTATTGCATAGTACTTTAAGACCCGAGTTGCAGTTTTTGTCACCTGATTACCAGGTTTCTTTGGAACAGGGTGCAAGTACATCTACTGACAGACCTACAGATTTCATCTGTACAGAATAAGAATCCAATTTCCTCCTCACATCTAATTCCTTGGGTATCAGAGAGGCTGTCAAACTTGCCTTGCACTGAGGTGCCACAGCTATGCATTCTTCCCAGGCCAAGTTGGGAGGCAGGTTTGTGAGTCTCTCGCCCCCTTTACCCTTTTGGAACCTGGAAACCTAAGTTGATGTTCTCCTCACCCATAACAAAGACACCTGAGCCACCTCACTTGGCTCCCTTCAGAGCCACTGAAGAGAAGTGAGCAACCCAAGGCCATGACTTGCCTGGCCTATTTCAGATGTCTGCTTCAGTACGTGATACCTCCCACTCTAACTCCCCCACATCTTCTCTTTGTTGAAGGACTCGTTTTCTAGGTGTGCTGAAAAAATGCTTGATTAATACGTATTAATACTCATGTGTTAGAGCATAGCTAGACTCAAAAGCAGTGTCCAGTTTTCATTTAGATATGATAAAGGGAGTGAGAAGCCTGGTTTCTACATAGGCCTTAGCTTATGCTTTCTGGTATCGCATCCTAAAGTTATAGCAAATACCCTCTTGTGCTTGGTCACTGTATACCCAGGAAAGTACAAACTATGGCTCTAGTATAAAAGGAGTCAAAAAGTATGGCTAGTAGCCTGTGGGTTACAGGATTACAGCCTCAAAGCACTCATGAAAAAAAGAAATATATATCTATATATATATATATACACACATATATACACATATATATAGACACACACACATACTTGAGATCAGGACCATAAAGACCAATGATGGTTCCTCAGAGCAGACCCCTACTTTGTAGACCTTCACTGTTTGTATACATATACGTATTTGGGACTTACAGATTGAAAACTTAGTTTCAGAAGTATGTAACTGTTCGTTACAAAACTCTGCAGCACACAGAGGACCTTGTTCCTTATATTTTGCTCTTACTAGAAGAGAAATGAACAGTTTCATATACTGAAACAGAATTAATAGGCAAAATGCTGATTCCACTATTGCATAAAGATCTATCCATGTGGCTTATCATGTGAAACAAGCATTTATCTATTAAGCGTTAGATTGCCATTACCTAATGCATACAGGTCTGTCAGAAGGTAAGAAGCAGAATTTATTAGTCTTATGATAAATATGACAAGAACATGAGGCAAAGTACACAAAAAGCTGTACTTGCAAAAAATTTATAGGAGACAGATAAAATAGAACAGAAAGATTTAGAATGATGCTTAACTGCTCTGGCATAACCAGCTATATTAGAGGACATAGAGAAGATAACACTGTTTGTTTATAAATATTGTTATGCAACACAGTCAGTGCATAATTTAAAAGAACTTGATTTCCAAAGTAGAAGTAAAAAACACCCCAACCAAAGGTGTTTGCATATTTAATAATAAAATTAAAGTTATTTTTATGTAAATTGGGATTAAGGAACAGTTTGTGAAGTTAATGATAAAGTTCCCAGGAAACTCTAGATTCTGTGACTGAGGGAAAGTTCTTAATGTTTTTTTAGATTATCCCACCAACTACATGAGCTGGTGAAAATTCTGCAGCACCACTCCTGAAGAATAAGAGCTTTTATGCAAGGTTTTGCAAATCACAAGCTTGGAGACACAGTGAACTGAAAGCACAAACCTTTTCTGACCTTTGAAAGAGGGAGCTATTGGCTTATACTATAAGCAGCAAAAGCTTCACAAAAATTATTCCAAATTAATTTATTCTCTAAAGTCTTGGCAAAGATTTAAGAGAAGACCTTCATTTACAAACATTAAAAAATCACTTTTGGTTCATAAATTAAATACTACAGCACCTTCGTTAGATAAGATTGTCTGTTTTACATACAGATAAGTAAACCAAGCTACAGATAAACTAAGCAGTACGTTTAAAACCATGCAGTTATTTACAGGCAGAACTAAGGATAAAATTTCAAAGTCTTGTCTCCTGGTGACCTTCTCTGCTCCATGTATCATACAGAATTGTTCAACTCACAAATTGTTAACAACAGGTTAATCACCAATTTTTTCTACTAAACTCATAAATAATCACCCACAGGGAAAAAAATGTTATAATAGAAGCATTTTGAAAGAGCACATTTAAACACACAACTTGCATTTAGAGACTGGAGAAACAAAAAATAATCACAAAGGAAAAGAGTTAGGGAACCAATAGAAATCTCTTTCCTTGGAATAAATGTGAAATGTAAGCAACAGATTACAACACATCCTGAGGCTTCTGAAAGATTGCAAGTGAATTTATGTTAACTTTCTCAGAAGTCTTTTGGAAATTCCCTTTGGAAAATGTCTTTAATCAGTAGGTTTCTTCCCATTCTAAAGTATAAGTAAACATATTGCACATGACACCTGTCTAGGTTATGAAATAGCTGAAGAAACATAGATGTCTGTCTTGTCAGAAATATTCTTTGCTAACATTTCAGCTAAGGTAATGCAATAATATAATGGATCTTCTTTATATGTGAGACAGTATAAAAAACACATTTTGAACAACTCAATTTCCAGTAATGATTATCTTCCTTCTGGATTCATTTGTGAAGATGACTAATTTATTTTTTATTTTATTTTAGCATATACTAAAGATTTACATTTATATTTGATTCTAAGTTTTGCAAGCCCTGATGCTGTTGTAATCACAAAACCAGACCATACATTGCATATATTCACACCTGGAACAGTATCTTTGCTTAAATGGGATGACACAGGATGTGAATGAGTGGAGAATTTGTTGTGTCATGACTTTTCTTGGTCTCAGGAAGAACACATTTCATTTCTGTGAGTATGTACACTTTTGATTTCAATTTTTCCTCCTCCCTTTCTTTCCCTCCAGCTCCCAACGCCATCTGGAGAAAGGAATGGAAGCCCCTGGCAACTCCTTACTGAAGACAGAGGGTAACTAGAGGCTATGCAAGACGGGAGGATGTTGTGTTAAATTCAAGATATGGCATCTTCTTACTCAACAGAGAGATCTTTCTCAGGATCTAGCAGAAGTAGAATTAACTAAGGAACATCCTACTCATCACTTTTCTTCACTCCAAGTGCAAGACATATTTTTTGACCTTGCCATTTCTAGCACAAGCATGTATAGCAGCACGTGTCAGTATCTACGCATAAAAACTCTGAAACATAACACTCCACTGCACACACTGCCCCCCGCCCTCGGGGAGGGAATGAGAGAACATGCACATGCCAGATGGTAGTCGCACTGCACTGCTGGAAGGCACTTGCTTGTTACAAACACAGCATACCGCTCTACAGAGCAGCCACTTTTTGGTGCTGCGTGTTTGCACACCACATAGCATATTAGCTTTCTGGTCCATAATAATGTCCATACACACAATAAAAGGACAGTGACACTTCCTAGTTTTTATGTGAATGGATGTAGAGGCTGGAAAGAGGAGCAAAACCAGGGTTCTGGTTCAAGCCTTATTTCTGTTCTTACACAACATGATGCCAGAAATAACACTACACACATACAAAGCACCTTTTTTAAGCTCAAAGCACTTATCAAATATTTCCTGATCCAAAGCTCAACACCTCCAGCCATCAGTTTACAGTATTTCTATTGAATCCTCTGAATGCACGTATAGTTTTCTCAATTCAGTAATAAGCATTATTTTTTCCCTTTTTATTTCAAAGTGATTTGATAGCATGTTTTGATTAAACAATACTTGGCACTGTAAAGGATTCTGCAGGAACCTGTACACTGAGAAGCTTTACTGAAGATCAGTGCTTTTGCAGGGCCTTTAAAAATCAACAGGTAGAAATCTCAGGTGGTGACTCGTATTTTACATTAATTCCAAGAAATTTCACTCAAATTTTGCAAGATTATTAATGGGGAGGAGGAAGTGGTATTTTCGTTTTTTGGCTTGTGCTTCTGGGAGATTTCACCAAAGTAATGCCACTGGAAACAGTCACTGCAAGTAGCTGAGACTTTGCCCTCACAATTGTTCCAGAAACTGCTCAGGAAATACTGAGACGAACGTCTAGACCAACTATTAGATCCACCCCGCATCCTAAATTCACCATGTTGTCCCCCAAAAGCTAGGCTTATGTCTTTTCCCTCCCAATGGTTGTGCTTCGCTTTGTCCGGAATAACAACCTTTTCATACTATTGGCTATTTTGGTTGGTCCTGCAGTTCTGTTACTTACTGGGTAAGGATTAAGGTTTCAGGCATCACACCAAACTATAGATCTACAACAGAGCAGTGATTGTAATGTTTAACATTGAAACATGTCATTACCCTTTTGGCTTTAAAAAGAAAAGGAAAGGAAAAAGGAAAACACAAAATTTGAGGAAATTATATTAAAGTAGTGGTAACTGAAGTTCTTTCCTTGACTATGCAACTTTGAATCTACCTGTTTTTGTATGCAGGTTGATACTAGTTACATGACTAAGGAGTTCCAGATGCCCAGTTTATGGAGATAAGTTTGGACGGGCAATAGGAAATCTGGCATTTCTTTATTTTTGGGAGCCTGATTTTTCTATCTAAATGATATTCATCTAACACAGTTCCAAGCACACGATTGTTATCCCATGGTTGTGGACCTTCCTGGCAACTGGTGTAGGAAGTATTTGTCATTTATGACTTTATCTACCAATTAATTACAAATACATTAAGATCACAGGGAGTTTAAATACTAGAAGATCAACAGTTTTTCAGGAAATTAGAAATAAAATGTTTTCAACAAAGGAGGCTCTGGCTTGGACAGCACTAACTGGAGGATGAGTTGAACAAGTTTAAAAGAAGACAGTCGCATTCAGAGCTGCTTATCAGGTGTTTCATTGCATTTGTGTATTTTCAGTAAAGAGGGTTGAAGTGCTTTCAGAGCTGAAGCCCAAGGGTCTATAAGCAATACTTAGTATTCCTCCATTGCTCCAGCTGAGACAAATATTCCCCAGCAAATTTGATATTTCAGATGTGATTCCATGAACTTCACACCAAATAACTACATAAGGATTTTTTTTAGTGTGTTAATGACTTACACGTCACTGAATCTAATCAAAATTCACTGATACGAAAAATACAGAAAGATGAATGTCAGACATGAGAGAAGAAAACAGATTTTTTAAAAGATTGTTTGTTATTGCATAAGTTTCATTCAGTTGATTTTAAAAAATCTAACAAGAGTCATAAATACTGACCTACACAAAATAAGTGCATTTTTCATAGATAGAGCTCACAAATAAAACATATCAGTCAAAGCTTGTTAAATCAATTTTTCTCTTATTTTCTATGGCCTTTTTTGCTCTATTATCTATAATTGTGTGGCCTGCATTAAAACCATATCAGAGTGAAGCTGTTAGCAACAGCTCACTGAAGAAGGATTGCAAAACCAGCTATCTAACTGAAGTTCACAAAATGCTTTCTCTTTCTTCAGAAAAGTCCCATGAAACTCCTTATTCTTGGCATAGTTTATAAAACTCATCACTTTTTTTACAATGAGGAATATCACTTGATTTGGTAAACGAATTTTTTTTCAGAACTAAAGAAGCTGATGGCACGAGCAGGAAGATAAGTGGGAGTTCACAGAGAGACTTAAAACAAATGCACTAGAATTCAATTCTCAGTAAGGCAGTTCAATACAATTTGTTTATAATGAGTTCCATGGTAGTTTGAAGATGAATCATGAGTTATTAGAAGAGATTGTTTCTCTGAACATTATCATAAACAAGTATTTGATGAAAGCATAAGCTCAGTATTCAGAGGTTTACTTTCTTCTTTACTGGCATGCCACAGAACCAGATCTGCAGGTTTTGAAGCTTTGACAACATGTTGGCTGCTTAGTAGTCCAGAGGAAAATCAGAGATACAGATTAAAGCTTATTTTTAGAATTCACGGCCAGCAATATAGAGAGATAATGTCTTTGAAATGACAGTCATTTCCAGCACTCACATTTTAGAGAATGGCTTTTCTGCTTACCCACCTATTACAGTCAATATTAGAATCAAGAATATTATGTAAAAACTATCAGTATTTTTCCCCTCAAATTTAATAAGTAATCCTCATAGTTTCATTCTGGGATATTTCACTTTTTCCTATAATAGATAATTCTATGTTCCTACAGTTTTATATGAAAAACAATATTTGAACAAAAGTGCTTATTGCTGATGTCTTTATTCAACCCTTTCACTTAACATAGCCGGTTTGAATTTGTGAAAAATCACATGCCCACTTCACACAAAGTCTAAACAAATAAATGCTTCTTATTTTTGGTTCCACTGTGTGATTGCATCTAGGAGAAAATCTATGACCTAGAGATTGGTCTGCCCCTGCTGGCAGTGTCCAGAGAAATTCTGGGGCTATAGGGAAGTCAAGTCAGTTGTGGCTACCGTCGTGTATTAGCATCTCCATTCTTAGAGCACAGATTCAGTTTGGAAAGGTGTCGAGCGGTCATCTGGCCTGCGCTATGACTAAAGGCAGAAATGCCTCTGCACAAACTTTTCCTGTCACCCAATAGCCCCATTTTATTTTACTTCCAGGAATGACTGGCTGTGTTCAGTATTTTAATTATGGTACTTCTTCATTGTGATATAGTTTTCTCCTCTGTATTTATACCAAAATATGTAAAGGTGGATTCATTACACTCCAGAACTAAGACAATTCTGTGTAGTTTGATTACTTTTAAAAGTATTTGATAAATCAAGCAAAGCAGATGAGAACTGAAGCATCTTATGATTTAATTAGGTTGTCAAGGGATCCTTCTCAATTCAGAAACAGTATTCTTATCTTTATGTAAATTTGGTGAGTGTAATTAGTTTGTAGGAAGATTATTTCTTATGCTACTGGAATATTACAGGTTTTTTGTGCTCCTATAAAATGGTTTATTTTAATAAAGCATACAGAAAAAATAATGCTTTTTAAAAAAATTGAATAAAATGTGGAAACCACCTTAAATTCTTCACTGTCCTCTTTTTGTGAAGCAGAAGTTTTAAACACAAATGAAATGCAAATACAGCATGCAAATAGAAAACATCATGAAAAAAATATCTGTGCATTCCCTGAACTCTGTTATCCTTGTGTAAAGTTTAATTAGCTCCTGCTTATTAGTTTATTATTCCTACTCTGGATTCTTTAGTTTTTCTCCTGTGTTTAATTTAGTATTGAGAAAATGTGTGTTTGTGGCATGGGGAAAGAACATCTTAGGGGAATGTGGTTGATTAAACAGCAAAAATAATAGAAAGGAGGAAAGAAAAAAAGTCTATCCCTATGTGTAAGATGACATAGATAAGATGGAGGGGCAGATATATTGACGTATAAGGTGGTCCTGGCCTGGATAAAGTGTCAGCCTTATAAAAATGAGGTCTTGTTTATTCATTATGCACCTCTAAACCTCATCTAAGCTTGCAGTATCCTGCTCTGATTGCGGTCAAGTGCTACTGAGGGAGTACTAGAATAAATGTTGAATCCTGATCATTCACTCCCATCCTTCTAGGCTACTTTAGAAATAGGCAGTAGAATTAGAAGCTGCAATCTATTTGCAATTTTTTAAAAAGCTTATTAATGGTGAAAACAGTATGAGGAGTCTATCTATCTGGTTATTTCTGTGAAAGTCTATTATAATTCAAAGTGTCATTTGAAGAATGATTTTGAAGAACTCACTTCATAATTGACATCTGCAGCAAACTACTACTTCGTATATATACAGCAGTGGGCTTTTAAAGGCAAGATCCCTCTCTCTAGTTTTAAGAGGGATTTTAAAAATGCCTATCTTCACATTCTTAGAAGGACTGATCACACTTTGACTGCTTGTGATTAAACAGTCATTGCATGCTTTTTCCTTCCTTAGAAGATAAATGAAGAATAACTGTGCCCTAGCTTCCACTCCCTGTCTTTCCCCCCCCTTCCTAAATACACAAGAGATCGGAGACAGACTGGAGGCATCAAATAATACTGATAAATTAATTATCTCCCAGAATAAAGCGGAAGAAGGTGAGTCAATGCCTCCAGACGGTGGTCAGCTGTACATCCTTCATAGCTGAAGTTCCTCACATCACAATTTAGAAAGATCGATTGGAAACATCCAGGCCTACTGAAGAATATATCAAATTACTGCCAACTGAGAGGTCAGTACTTTACCCACAACAAAGAGAAAGAAACTGAAAGCAATGTTTCTCTTGATATCCCCCAAAATAATTGGCTGGTTGCAAAGAATTCTGCAGCAACCTTCACTAGAGGTTCACTAGTGAATGACTCATTCACTAGCCTCATTCACGAGATCCTTCACTAATATTAAATTTCACCCAAATTCCAGAGTAAGTTCCAAACTACTTCTGTCTGTATAAAACTCAGGTTCACTAGTATATTTAAACAGAAAATCCTGAGAAAAATTTATGTCAGAGACATCATTACTAAGCCCTACTGTTCTTCCAAAAGAACAGTTATAATAGTTCCAACTATTACATAGTTGGCAATAGGCAGCGTTAGGCCAGTGACCAATTTTCAATTATTCTCTAATCATTTCCTCTTGACTACTTGTGACTTCTTAGACTGCCTTTTCCACCATTTCAAAAATGTCCTAGTCTACTTGCCACACAGAGAAAAGCATGAAGGATGAACAAGCAACGGAGCTGGAAGGATGAAGAGCAAGAAGGATGTGCAAGCTGTGGAGTTGTTTCTACAAACCTTTCCCAATTGTACTATATCTTTTTGAGTTGGCAATATCAGAATTGTACACCATATGCAAAATTCAGGAATAACATGGATTTATACACGGGTAAAATTATATTTTCTGCTTTATTATCTGTTCTTTTCCTACCCATTTCTAACATATTTTGGAAAGGCAGGAAGGTGAAGAGTTATTGGGTGGTAAGTTCATGTTCTGACAGACCATCTGTAATCCCAAAATATCATTCCTGAATGTTAATAGGCATCAGATTCTGTCATTTTAATATAAAATAAAGATGTTTTCCTTGAATACATCACTTTACAATTATCTACACAGAATATCAAATGCCACTTTGTCATGAAGTCATTCCAAAATCAAAATTTAGTTAGTGACTGTAAAAGAATTAAACAAGAAAAACAGTTCTGCTAAAATGTAGAGTTTATTCATGCAATGAAACAAAAAGTTCTCTATAGCAATTGGTGAAATCATTTGGGTCCCCGGGAAACACTCCAATATTGTATAAAATATGATTTTTCATAATCCATATGAACAGAAAAATATGATTTTTTTTAATGGAACCTCATAGGAATATACTTTTAGAAAAGAATTGCTCTTCTTTCTGTTCTTGCACATCATGTAAATATCAATCATAAACTGAAAGGGTCCATCTCAAAGAAGTTAGTTTTTTCATTGAGGTGTTTTCTGGAAAAAATGTATATAAATATGAGATACAAGTAAGACAAAAACACAAATAAAAGCAGAAAAAAACAGCCACAAGCCCAGGAAGAATGTCAGCCGTGAACTGTTCAATTTTGACAGGCCCCAGTGAGGATGGCTTCACAAAGTGCCAGTAATCAATTAAGGAAGCCTCCGCCACGCCAGCTGGAGCTTTATACTCCAGTGGCAGTCAGCGCTAACTCTGGAGAACACCGTGTGTCATTTTATAGTGACAATCAGGTTCATGTCACTAAATAATCTCAATGATCCATCTTCTGGGAAACATACTGGAAACACTATCTGTGACTAAATGTTTAGAAATGGAGAGAGGTCTTACGGAGAAAATAATACTGGTTAGTTCAAGTGAGAAAGTCCTTGTGCTGCTTCCAGCAGCTATTCTACTTAAAAATAGCCTTCAGGTCTAAATTATTCAGATAAACAATATGCTTAAACAACGAATAACTAGGTACTTTTATATTTTATAATACACATTTGCATAGATACAAAGAGCAATGAGACAATTCTACTCTGAATATGCATGACCGTTAAAAACCAACCACTGCTACCACGCTGGCTATGAACCCAAAACTCAGTCTCAGTTCCATCTAACAAAATAGCTATATTTTGCTATAGCCAAAATATATTAGCAACACATAACTACATAAAATGTGTACCTTCGTGTACATCAGAAGTATATATTTAATATTAATGATAATATTTCAAATGTAGATAGGTACAACAGACATCCAAGGAAGACTCATTTGCCTACTGACTGCTAAAAAATATTATTCATCTTGTCTAGTGTTGCTACCAGATTTAAATTACTGTCAGCCCTGCCACCTTGAACATCATTTCAATACTGCTGAGCTTCCTCATCTCCAATGATATGAAAATCTGAATAGCGAAAACGCACAATTGCCATTTTTGTAGATAATCATAGAAAAGTTCTAGAAACTGCTGTTGGGACAGATGCTGATATACTTTAGTACCTGACACTGATGGCAAAGAACTGGTAGTCTTAGCTCAAGATGAGAAGGTGCAAAATTAAAATAACTGCAAGGCCAAGGAAAACATATCCATTCAATGCAGAAGTTATTTTTAAAATCCTTGTGAGTTTGATTTATATCATTTCTAGGCAGTACTTTTTCTTTTATTAAGAAAAAACAGTGTTCAAAGTTTGGCTAATGAAGGAAAACAATATATCAAGGGTCTCCACTTTTATTTGAGACAATAACTTCATAAAAAGTTATATAAATTACCCTTAGAATTTATCAGTCCCTGCCTCAATCAGAGAAAGCCAGGACAAAGCTCCTAATATGTCCTGAGAAGAACAAACGAGGCCATTCTTACAGCTGAGAGGAAATAAGTTTAAGAATTGAGAAATGTTGTCTTCAGATTAAGGATCATGGAAATAAGCTTGACCCAGCCCATAAAGGGATGCCTTTATTGCAAAATCAGAACCATAAACTACATTGCAGGATGCCCAGCATGAGAAGGCCATGCTGAGACTTGCCAGGATGAAAGTGTGGAACAAACTATTTTTCAGTTCACTGTGCAGAGCATGTAGAGTAAATGCACCATATCCCTGATTTGTTTGAATCATTATATGCATGCTGTAAAGTCAGTCTGTGCATGGACAACGTTCCAATACCCTCCAAGTCCCATGATATGTTCAGTACTCGTGCTATAGTTAAGCATACTGTATATAAAGTTCTGTTAGATATCATGGCAATGAATATGTAAACACCCACGGTAAATCAGGTTCTAAGAGGGCCATATTTTTTAAATAACATGATTTATGAGATACCTAGGGAAATTCTTGTAAGTTGTCTTCCCATATCAACAGAAGAAGATTGTATATGAATTATTCTGCCAGTTTGCATGAACACCATGTAAAATGCAAAACGAGACCATGAGTACAGCAAAATAAGTTTCCACGACACCTCAGGAAATCATAAAAAAGCAAAAGGAAATGAAGAAAACAGATTTAACAGGGTTGACAATTGGGTTTATAGGAGTCATAGTGTCTTGCTTTTCTAATCTAGGGTAAATTACAAAGAGCATAAAGTCATCAAGTGCATGATCAGGTGAAGACATATAAACTTCAGAGTACAAATCATGATTTCTTTTCATATTCCAGCTTTCAACAATGGTTTGAATTTGGTTTTTAGATTTCCATATAAGTATCACTAATGAAAAGTTCCCTTTCCTCAGGTACTTCCTTTGGATATAAGAGAAGAATACTGTTTTGTACTGGCTGATGTCCTGGCCTGACATTCAGAGTAGACACAAGCATGTACCTCAAGGCAACTAATTAAATCAAATGAATCCACGCAAAATTTGCAGCCTCCTATGTCGTAGAGTCTAACAAAAATGTGCAGCCTGCAAGAAAATTTTTAGTTGAAAAATGATTTATCAGATAGCTGTTCAATGTTTTCATGAAGCAGTTACTCAGATGCTTCCAAAATTATGAATTATTCTTAAAAAATGAAAATTGAACTAGTGGATGAGAAGACCTAGATTGTATCAACACATTTCCACACTCAATGGCTTTCATTGTCATGCAGAATGTAATGCAGTATTTATTCAGCATACAGATTGGCATCAGTTTGTTTTTGAAAAAAATCTTCTTTGGGGGTTTGCTTTTGCAACAAAAATAACCTCCAATTGTTCACCGGAGGTATGTGCTAGGAATTTAATAACTAATAACTGGCATGAGCACAGCTCATAGCATATTTGTAAAGTTTTTCTCTGTTTCAAAAAATGAGTTCAAAGCGGGTTTGTTCCTTGATTCATAAAGCACATCTGCACAGCAGAAAATTTCCAAGTAAAAACTAGAACAAATGCACCTGCCTTGATCTCCAGCTACATCACTTCCGATAGCAAAGCCAGCTCATTTGCAACTAACTTAGCAATCTCCATATTGCACAGCATTATGCACTGTGGACATGCCATACCAGGAGTCATATGAATTATATATCTAAAATATATACAATATCACCCTTTTCACTGGTGGTAAAAGACACTGCTTCTAGATTCTTGTGTTTGAGAATAGTTTTCAGTGTTTAAAAGCACTCAATATACTGAAAAAATGATTCTTTGGGCAAATGGTTGCATGACTTATTTGCTGTTTGATTTATTACTTGTGAAAAGTCTGCCATTATTATTTCAATATTCCATATTTCAGTACATCATTTTGTCTTTATTTATTCAGTTTTGTAATTTCTGATCAGCCCTGTACAAACAACTCCTCCAGAATGTCCTTGAAAGAAATGTTCTCTCCACTAGATCTGAAACAAATCTGTTCCTGATAAGCAAGTGGAGGGAAGAAGGGAGAAAAAAAAAAAAAAAAAAAAAAAAAAAAAGATTTGAGGACAAGCAATGAATAAACACTGTTAAATGTAATGGAGGCTTTAGGTTGAGCTACAGCACTGAGTCATTTTTCAATGTTATGGCCAAGGCTGTGTTAGCAGTCTGTTCCTTCTCAAACCACTCAGTACACGCTTGCTGGGAGTTTTCAAATCCATCTAGATTTGGACATGTGCTTTTAATTTCAAATAAACGGGATGCCCAAATCGCTTAAGCATTGTTGAAAAATACAGCCTAACTAAGCTGAAATCTTTTTTTTTTTTTTTTTTTTTTTTTTTTTTTTTTTTTTTTTTTGTGGACAGCTTGAATTGGCTTCATCTAAGAAGAAGATCAGAGAGGGTTTGTGAATAATTAAGGTATAAACAAGCACTAACTCCATGAGCAGCCGGTGCATAGGAGGGAAGCATAGACTTAACCTTTCCCCACCCACTTCCAGCAGGACCCCATGTTTTCAAGAGAGAGAGTCTCCATTCACTCTCAGAGGAAGGCAAACTAGTTTTTTTACAAAACTGAGCCGAAAATCATGTCCACAAACAAGCCCATTGCGATGGGCAATCCTTCTAGGGATTTTGCCATACAGGTGCGAGCACACTGTATAGCCAGTTTAGTTAACAGAGAACGTGCTTGCAAGACATTGTATCTTTGACGTTCAAACCAGTTTTGGTTTCCTGCTCCCTACTTGCTTCCCACACTATGTTTGTGGTCCCCCCTACACTTTGCTAATACAAATGAGGACCTTTTTTTCTAACCACTTCATTTCACTAATAATTTGCTGTGCATCCCCACAAATAGTTGTAACAGCACAACTACAGAAAAGGCAAACTTCAGCACAGGGGCAAAGGAAGTGGGATGGGAAAGAGGGAGAGGAGGTGGGCAAAGAGAAGGGCATCTTCTAAACAAGCTTCATTAATGAAGCCTAAGGCGTGTTGTTAGAAAATGTCTGTACAGTTACAAAAGATGTTCAACAGCCACTGCTTCTCAATTGCATAATGAAAAACAGACAGCTGAAAGACCTCAGTGCTCGGCCGCAAGTGGACGGAGGGATGTGGGGAAAGGAGGGAAAAGAGAAGCCTCTAACCAGCCTTCCCTACTTCACAGTGAGTGTTAACGCTCATTGTCTTCTGCATAGTGGAATGGATGATTACCATTAATTTTCAGGGAACTGTTAACACCTAATGAAAAATTCTTCCTAGATCTTACTCGTTTGTTTCAATTAGACATTTGACAACTTGTGTTGCGGCAAAAAAAAAAAAAAAAAGGAAAAGAAAAGAAAAAAAAAGAAAGAAAAAAGAAAGGAAAAATCCCTCAGTGGTGTTGCAAACTAGATATTACCTGAGGATCCTGAGGATGAATTGGAAAGAGAAGGAATATACAATGAGAGTGAAAAAGAAGTAGAGCAAACTAACTGCAAAGCAGGACACGTGACACAGAGAAGCCTCGGGGCTAACGTACAAAGAGCAATGGACAAGGCTGTGCTGCCAGGCTGGCACAAGACTGGCTCTGGTATAGCAGCATGGTCTGTAACCAAGGATTTTAATCCCGTGTATATCGCCATAGGATGTACCTCAGTTTTAAAATATTCTCAACAACAAACGATGTAGCTTTCACATAAAATCCATACTTCAAAACCTATCTGAATAGGATGAATACATCAGCACCTTCAGGTGCTAAAATACTCTGCTTTTCACCAGCTTTGCCTACTGCCCCCTTTTCCATTCACTTTATTATTGGTGCAAAATATCCTGTAATATCTTCTCCCTTCACACTCATTGCCTCCTTTTCACTGAACGAGCACTTCAGAAGAGGGTCACCATCCTTCTGTTGAAGATGCCTGCTCATGAAGATGGATAAGTTTGCCTCATTGCACATGTAGTACACTTCATCTGGCTATGTCAACCTGCCATCAGTCTGGAATTTCCTATCAAAGCTACTGGAAAAATAATAAAAAGCTTTTAACTTCTGTCTAGGTTAAATTTCCAGAAGAGGGTACACCCCAGCAAGCCTGCAATCCTAAGCAGACCTATTCAAACCTCAGAGTTCCTATTTCAGAGGAAATGACAGGTTTTGAGATGGTTTTCAGTATTTCAGTATAAGCCAGTCTGGGGAAAAAAAAAAAAAAAAAGAAAAAGAAAGGCATTCTACAAAATCTGAAAAATACTTTTCTTTCGAAAAATACAAAACGTTTCTTTTCTGTCATTTTTAGTATTTCTCCAAATAATAGGGGAAAAAAACTAGAAAATTTTTAAGTTTATTTTCAAAATGTAAGAGTAAAAATTTCCCCAGAAGCCCAAATATACTGGTCTGCTTTTTTTTTTTTTAATAAAGGAAACTGATCAATTTTTGCATCTCACTGAACTTTAGGCATCTACTAAGTAGGCTGCTGTGGCTGAAACACTCACCTACAGCTCCTGCTGGAGTCAGTGAATACACAGGAACTTTCAGGGCTTGATTTAGCTAACTTAGATATCGGATTTATGATAAGATGAACTGTGACCTATATGTACTTATTTCTCCCTGCAGACTTTAAAGAAGTTCAAGATTATTAGCTCTGCTTTAGAAATACCCATATAGCAAGATGAATTTATGCATGGCAGGCAGAGCCAGTGAACCATGCTTCAGAAACATCCAATTGTTAGGAAAAAAAGGGCACTTCGCTAAGAAAGAAGGCTATAAGGAGGCAGCATGTTCCCATGGTTTCTGCCCCACTATCATCTCACTTTTTGAGCAAATTGTTTTGATGACAGCTCCCCTATAGCACTTTGTCTGTTATCTGGCACTCTCTTAATACTCAGTGGAGAAGGAAACATATCCATTTACCATCATCTGCTCTGAAAAATAAGCATTAGTCTGCCACTATGGTCTTCTGCATGTGTCCCTCAATGTTTTTGTTTCAATATACTTGCTCAATTTATTAAAAAAAAAAAAAAAGAAGAAGAAAAAAAAAGGGGGGATAGGTCTTTCATTCCTCCCCCTGCAACAATCCTGAAAGTCAAGCTGGACTTTTCCCTTGTCATCCATTGTATCTCTGTACAAGATCCTCAGCCACCAAAGAAGTCACTTGAGGACAGTGGTACAGCTCCCATGCCTGCTGTGGCACGCAGGAGGGACAGGGGCCACAGCTTTGTTCCTGCAATCGGGATTCAACAAAGTTAAGAGAAGCGAATCTGAATGCGAGCATGACTCATGTTGCTGAATCAAGACCTGGCTGAACAAACGAAAAAGGGCCACGGTTGCAAAATGATTGCTTCCACTGGGACCGAATTCATCCCTTAGCGTCTCAGTCTCTCTGTCCTTTAAAAAAGGATAGTGCTACTTCCTCCAGAGATGCTGAGAAATTTAAAAAGGCTTTTGGAAAACATCCTGATATTATTCAGAACACAGTAGCTACATCCCTGAGAAGTGGATGGATTATTTGGAGCTGCAGAAGTTTTGCATCCTCTGGGCAGAGAAGATGTGTTAGCACTGCTGGCAGCGAGGAAGGCACGGCTTTACGCTGCGGACTGGTCTCACGCTGCTCGGTGGGCAGTGGAGTCTCGGACTCAGTGGAGTCTGCCAGGATTTTGTTCAGAAAGGGAGCTGGTGCAGAACTGGAGGATCTGGACATACATCTCCGTAGTCATTTAGGAGAGAGTCCATATTGTTTCTTTAAATTTCTTTAAGCTATAGGAAAAACCCCTGCGTAACACTGACTGAAACGTATTTTGGACTGCAATGGGGTAGGGGAGATAACTCTTTATAGCAATGCTGGCTCCCTTTTGTATTAGAAGTCAGATTTCCAAAGTACAGATGCCTGCCACAGGAGGCAGAATTGCGAGTAGTGACATTTTTATGAAGCATTTAAAATCTGTAATTTTATAGTGCCCAGGAGAACTGGCAGGCAGTATCACTCACTCCAAACACAGCAGTTTTCAATATTTCCTCTCCCTTTTTTCCCCTCAACCTTCTACAATTCACAATAGGTATAAACATAATTTGCCATTCTGCTCTAATGTTTTAATTTGTTCCTAGAGCTCCCTTCATATGCTGTTGGATATTTTTTGCCATCGCTCTTACAATTCTGTAGTTATTTTTTCCCAGGAATCAGCATTATTTTTCTTTCACAGCACACAGTGGTGGCTCCATTTCCTCCTGTAAGCTGGGCCTTTCCAGCTCCTGTCCAAAGCACACGAGGGATTCTGTGTCATGTGAGGAGCACAAGAGAACAAAAAATTTTTATATTGTACATTCTGCACTCTATTCCTTGGAATATTTTTCTTGGAACAGACTCACTCCTAAGCACATAGCACATTACAAAGGCTAAGGCAGAGACCTTTTACTCTGAAGAAAAGTACAAGGTCCTCAGTACTCTGGACTTTCTAAGGAGGCACTAGGTAAAACTAATTTTTGAGACCCCTTTTGACAGAAGAGTTTTCCCTTGCCACAATAAGTGGTTTACCTCAGCTGAACATAGTGGCAGTGAAGTGAGAGGCATATATTAGTTGGTTTAAGTCCTGTTCCTATTTCAATGAACTCTCCCTGCAAGGGAGAAATTCATTAGTCCTTGCACTTCCTCAGACACAACAGTGAGGTTTCCCTTATACGAGCCACATGAAGGGCAGAAAACGCCCTCAACCTTTTTCATCCGCTTCTTGTTAAAGAGGGTAGCTAAAGCGCAGTTCTCTAATATAAAGTGGATTTTATGCAGGAGTTTTTCTTCAGTCATTTCTACTGTACCATATCATGTATGTCTGTCATGTGGTAGTTTGGACTGATGCAGAAGTCAGTCAGGGATAATAACTGAAATTCTGACACAGTGATGCTTTTGAACAAGAAAAGCACCCAAAATTACTTCATAATTCACTGTATTAGGTCAGTCTTACAGTTGTTTATGATTTAAGAAAATGTAAATAATAGATGTGTATAAATTCAAGTGCATGATGATGATAAGCCTACATAGCAGGATGACAGTCAAGACAGGTATTTTTTAGGTATTTCTTCGAATGCTGCTGAATCCGTAGGAGACCATAGGAGACCATAAAAATGACACCGTATTTTATGCAAACAGCTATTCTGCTTACACCTGAAAGCTTCATACTACAGCCAATATGAGAGAACTTACCTGGCTTTCCTAACTTGAAAGTTCTGCTTACTAGTGGAATAAAAATAATAATAACAATAAAGTCCAACATATTTAACATAATAATGTTGTTTCCTAAACTTTTGTGTTTAGGGTATTCTAATAATTTCCTTTTTCAGTGATTTAATTTATTCAGTATGTATACGCACTCTGAAACTTACTTAAACATCTATTCTGATATAGGCCCTAATCACATTTTCTGTGCAAGCCTATAATCCAGGACACATTTTTGATCCAATAATTTCAAGAAGAACAAGTATACCAGCAGAAAAAATGTATGTTCTGGAGACTTTTTTTTAATTAAACAGAGAAGTGAAAAACAAGTCATTTAAAATGTTATTATTTTTTTCAGTACCAGCACTGAAATCACACTGTGGTTAGTGACATATATTGAATTTTTTCAGTGAAGTCCTACTTGTTCAGTAGGAAAGTCTTTCTGACAGGAAGTCAAAATGAATTCAAAGCAACACTGAAGAGAAGAAAATACTCCAAAGAATGAAAGCAGCTGAAGACTCAGGAATGTATGAAAATGTTTTCTTTTAACAATTCAGTGCCAGTTTCACAGGGGAAAAAATGTTAGCAATATGCATATGACAAGAATTTCTACAGTCACAGAAGCGTGAAGCCAATGAGAAGTGTAAAGGCAAAAATTATTCTAATGTTATCGAGACGTGAATGATGTAGGAGAATAGAAATCAGGATCCAAGATATTTTGTACATTTGCATATAAGATGAAGGTTATGACTCTACTCACAGTTCTGTTTGATTTCATATATCCATAAAGCTTTAAAAGTCATCACTTCAAAGCAGTAGGAAAGGTCTCCTTGTTAGCAAACATTGTATGTTTAATTAGTACAAAAGGCTTTTTTATTTATACAATACCCTACATGTAATCGTAGATTGGCCTTACTGACATCTCAATGCCGTTTAAGGATCATACCAACGCCCATTTAAACTATGCAATAAAGTGATAAGAGATGTATTTACACATCTACCAGCATCACTAAAACAGCAGAACCTTTATTGAGGACAAAAGCTATTGGTTTGTTTCTAGTTTATAACTCAATTATGAAGACAAAAAGAAAAAAAGAAAAAAAAGAGAGAGAGAGAGAGAGAGGAGAAGGGCAGAGAGGCCAGAGTAGAGATTTTCTCTTTCCATTTTGAGATATTTCATCCCAAGGAAGAGCTAGATAAATTAAATAAAACTACAAAAAATATGATTGCTTTTTGATTAAGGCCCTAAAGAAAATTCAAGTCCCTTTATACAAGGCTTCACCTGGAGAATTTACAAAATATGTGGCAGAAAAAAGTGGGAGAAAAAATGTTGTTGCTCACTGCAGCACAGATGGGATTGTATCTCTTGAGCCCTGCGCTTTATCAGCTATGCTCTAGGGCCTCTTGTTGAGCAGGGAGAGCACTAAACTAAGCATGAGCATGCAGAAGTGAGATATTATAGCTGTTTTCAGGAAGTCAGAAGAAAGGTTTGTTGTATCCTCACAGGAAAATAAATCAAACCAAAACCAACTCTGATACTTGTAGACCAACTCATTCTCCTTTCAAAGGCTTCTATCTACTCTTCCAGCACTGGAATAAGCACCCCTCACTTTACTGTCAGCTTTCAGGCTTGCAGCCTCTGATGCCTTCAGGGTCTCCCAAAGAACATGCCTTTCTGGTTTCAGACCTGTTGCCTGTTCCTGCTTTTCCTCCTAACTAATGTATGCAGTTCACTATGATCCACCTTAACAACACTGATTTAACTCAGTGCCTGCAGATGAGCTGTCTTCTGGGACTAACGACAGCATAAATCCAAACCAGCCTGCTTTGATAGGGTATTGTTTATGCAGAAAAAAAGCACTGCAAAGAAAAATGTTCAGAAAATCACTAGCTCTTCCCATAAGCCTCTTCTCAGGCTGTCACCCAAATTCTGCAAGGAAACTTATAGGCTGAAGTACTTCTGACCATTTTTACAGAGTCTCCCTTTTGGTTAGTCCTATTTCGTTTCTTAAATTGAGTGAGTGACTTGTTTCATCTCATCATGTTTTCTTTTTCCGTTTTGGTGCCATTGAGTCAGACCAGACAATACATTACTTTCTCATGGGAGGAAAACTTAGACAAGTTACCTGCCTTGTTCCAGCACTAGGGATTTGCATTAAATTACTACCTTGTGTCATGGGCAAGCGATGCACTTCACTCGTAAGAGAGAAGCAGTGATATGTTTTATTGATATAAAACAGTAGTTTAACAAGATTTGACGGCAAGGTACACTCAGTTATTTACTGCATAGAGGACAGGGTCAGACAAAATCATCAAGGAGACCCTCCTGTTGAGGTTCAGGTGGATCCCCTTGCTTTCCAAACTCCTCCTCAGAAGTCTAGGTGTAGCTTCATCCAGTCTTCGTCCCAGTCTTGGTCAATGGTTTATGTTTAAAGGATTATGTGCACAGAGCTACAACTTACCAAAGTTTGCAAAGTTTCTCTGTGCTATTAGTCACTTATCACTCCAACTCCAACTGTTCCTTGTCAGAGGTTACCTTAACTCCCAGACAGTAACCTTCAGAGGCACCCCAACTCAAGGGGAAAGTCATCGCTACGCAGCCAGCTGCCATGCAGGAGGGCTCAGTGGGCTCTAGGCTGCAGCGTTATTTATGGGCACGGAGTATTGTATGACTCATGGTCATATAACATTTGGTGTGGAGATGTATCTTTTTTGCTGAGCTCATGCCACATAAATATACCCCTCTTTGCTGATCTCGTGCCTGTTTCTGGCCTCATCAGTTGCAACCAGTATCACCTCCTGATCAGCCCTGGGTGCTGTCAGTTATTTGCGGTCATTTGGGGCCTGGAATAAAAGGATGTGGGGGGAGGTTGCACTCTGCTATACCTTGTGATGAGCTCCTGCAAGAAACATGCCTGATCTGAACCACTTAGTTACATATAACATTTGTGATACTGATACAACAGTCTTTGAATATTCCACGTAGCCCTAGTGTCTGTCACAGTTGCTATGAAAGCTTCATTCAAAAAAATCGTTCTCAGCAGATGAGAAGGCTGTCTCTATTCTTTGCTTAGAAACAGTGACAGAAAGATTATAGGACTGAGCTGTTCTTTAACCAAGGCTGCAGCTTTAAGGAGATTCTTAGTGACAGATGGTTAGAGGAATATAGAACCATCACATTTGCTACATCCCCAATCTGATTTGAAATTTAAATAACCTGACTCATTAAAGGATAATGCATATGTACTTATACAATGCAAAAACAGAAGAATCTAGATCAACAAGCACAGTTTCAAAGCTTAATATTAGTGTGTGACAGGTCCTTAAAGGATATCAGCTTTGGCAGGGGGCAGAATTTCTCAGATAATAACGACAACAACAGGGGGTTGTAACAAGTACAGTCTCCATCAAACCATTGAAACAGTATTGCTACAGCCAGAAATCATGTCCCCTAATTGATGCAAGACAGATCCAGAAGAACTTTTATTTCAAAAACTGCAGGAAAACATGCCTGCAATTTCTTGTTTTTGTCTACTATTCAAATAACACAATAGCCATATATTGCATAGCTAAATCTGATAGCTGCCATGAAGGATCTTCCTCGTGTCATAATACAACTCAGATTAACTTCCTGCTCCTCTTCCCCCTCCTACCTGACATTAGTAAATTATTTTAATTTAATAAGGTCTCAAGAGTGTTATTATTTACATACACTTTACTGTATCGTGGGATTCAGTAGCATTTGGAATAGATTGCGTTCAGATAACTGACAGAACTTAGACATTAGAACAGAGCTCAAGTTACTGTGCAATAATTTATGCCCAACACGAAGTGTGATAGTAGTGAAGAATAGTATTTTCAGTGCAGCAGAATCATCGAACACTAGTTTGAGATCTAGATGCTGATTCTGTGTTGCTATGCAGAAGTGCTGTAGCAAGTGCTTTGTGGTGAAATTGGCTTGACTGGTGCTATTCTCTGCAAGGGAAGTGACCCTGAAAAGAGGAAGAGCCAGAGTCTTACTACATTCCAGAAATTTTGAATGCAGGGAGTAAAATAGCCAAGTAAACTGCACTAGGTTCAAGTAGAGGTGGCCAGATCCTTTACAATGCCGAGAACATGGAGAGGTGAAAGGAGATAGGAAATTCTCTTGTCCTTTTACTGTGGTAAATGAATCTGAAACGGACCTAACAATCAGGGCAGAGTCATTTTCTCAAAAAAAGAGAGAGAGAATCAGCATTTAAAAAATATATCCTTCACAATGGGATTCAATATGTCAACAACTGGAAAAAAAAGCTGGGAAATTTTTGGTTGCTTATGTTTCTTTAATTTTAAATCAATTATTTGACTGATCTTCCATAGATGTACCTGATTATAACTTCCAGTTTCTACTATTGGCTCTAAGTAGTATGTTTCCTCCTACACTAAGCTGCCTACTTTCTTTTTCTTCTTCAGATTTTTTTTTAATTAACTCTGATTCAAGAGCCTAATCCAACCAAACTTAGTTCTTCTACAGCTTTTAGTCTCTGAGGCACTGTGTGTGATGTTATTACGGCACCAGAAGAAAGTGGCTGTTAAAGAAAAGTCATTTGTGTTTTAGTATGACATTTGGAGATGGGAACAGTAGAGGAAAGAGTCAGAAAATATGCTAGAGGTTTGATACGAATATGTAGAGAATAAGGGGGATAGCGGCATATCAGTATTGGCATTCTTAGAAATAATGACCAGGCCAATTTCCTCTGCATTCTAAATCAACTGAAATGTAATCACAGTATTGCTTATTTGGGGAAAAAAACACAAACAAAAAAAAACCCCCAAAAATACAACCACTGGGGGGAAAAAATGATATTTTACTTAGCATTTACAACTGTTGATATGGAACAATTTTAGATAATATGCAACAAAACAGTACAAGCTATAGGCTTGGCTGTAATGCAACAACTCATCTTAGAGGGAGAGGAGGCAGGAGAGACTCTGCAGACCCTAACAGACTATGAGGAGGTATTTCACACTAGTGGTCTGCAGGGACCACTGAAGAGGCAACTAGCAAAGATAGCAAAAAAAACTCTTCATTTTGCTTACATAACTCTTTTTTCTTTTTAATAAAGAAAAGAAATCCACGTCCAAGGCATTCTTTTACATAAGTTATCAGATTTAAACTCTAATTTTATTCACTGCCAGACTGCTCAGCTCACCTTAGGAAGCCCCTGGAAACTGTGTTGAGTCCAGATGACTAAACTCTTACCTATTCCTGACCTGAAATGGTAGCCAGGAAAAGCAAATCAGGAAAGAGGATTCTGCGACAGATGGTGGAGAGAAAGTCACAAGCTGCAAGTGCCAGGTAAGCCAGGTAATTCTGGGTCCACAAAACAACAGGCCAACTGAGCCAGCTCTTCTAGGACAGCATACAGCATCCTGAACATACATGTGTTAACTGGAGGAGAAATCAAAGTGTGCCAGAGGAAGTCTGTAGCTGAATGAAAAAGTACCTTAAAAATGTTCTAAGCAGGATGAGATTGTTCTCAAATCAAAATGTGTCTCCATATAATTACAGAGGTGAGCACTTAATCTTGAAACAGAAGAGCATGTTGTTATTCCTGAATGTTCTTGTTACTTTGGAAAATGCTGGTGTTTCATACTCTTTCACCCTTACCCAGCATCTCTAGTAACCACAAGCACAAATAAGGTATTTCAATTGTTCTTCCAAAAGGCATGTGCCCTTTTTGGGTTTGTTTATGTTTTTGTTATTAATATTATTGTTAGTGTAAACCACCTATATATGGATAATAAGGCCTTTGAGCTTTCAGCCTGCTATGTAGATGTGCATGTGAGGAAAAAAAAGTTCCCATCTCAAAGTGTCTTTAAAATGATGCATGGCAAATGTATGGTCATTTTTTATTCAAATTCACCTGTTTCCTCTTCCTCCAAGTGTTTAATCAAACACATCCCACTGCACTTCAACATGGGGAGGGGGGAGGAAAAAGAAAAGAATATATACTTATGCTCTTTTCTAATTCCCTTTTCCTCTTTGGTATCTATACAAGGACTAGAAAGAATCTCATTACAGAAAATTATCAGCATCCTTACTCTGTGCACTAGAAGACAGGTTCTTAAGGTAGTATATACAAATAGAGCCATGACATCCGTGGAATGTTACCTGTATTAATATTCTATATAAAAGAAAGAAGAAATCTTAAAACTTCATTTCCAGAGAAATGTTGAATGCTGTTGACTGTCATCAATAAAAAAACTCTCTCTCTCTCTCCCTTATGCACACAGACACACAGTTTCTGTCAACAGAAAAAAGAATCATCACCATCAGCAACCATATGAATCCATATGGTTTCCAGTAGTACTGTCTTTGTCAAAGAAAAATTGGTTAATGTTTCCGAATCATAGATAACCGGGAGGCAGGGAAGATATGCAAACAGCAGATACTGTTTGAAACCTAGAGTTTTAGAGTAGACAGATGCATTTAGCATCATTGGTACTATAAGGTAGTAGATACATGTGAAAATGTGCAAGTGCAAAGACAGATGAATGCATGCTTTCTGTGTGGTTTGTTTGGGGAAAGGGGAGCCTGGGTGCAAGTTTGTTTTCTTTTCTTTTTCAAAGTGAAATATTTTCTGCTAGCTAGGGCAGGGCCATGTTTCTTTTTGCATGTTAAACTATTTAAAAGTGTTTGTAGTATAAGTGAGGGGCACTGCCTCCAAACAATCTAAATATTTTTGAGGTTTAACCTAGACCAGCCTTGTTGCTGAATAAAACTACATACATTCTGTATCCATGCTGAAATAGGAATTGCTTGGAATCATCAATTTGGTACGCTTCTACTCATTAGCTGGGCAATGGATTATTGCATTAATACAGTGACAAGTTCACCAAATAAAATTGTGAAAAAAGTCAACATTTTGCAGGAAACTTATTTAAACTCTCATGGAAGCGATGGTAGCTTTTTGACTAATTTTATTTACTCACTGTAGTCCACCAAAATCCAGAGTGTGTCTACTACATATAGAGGACTGAAGGAGCGAGGAGTTGCAAAGAAAAAAACTTCAACTGTAAACACAGCCCTGGATCTCTGCCATTTCAAGATATGCCGTGTTTAAAGTCATTGTGATGGTTTCATCCATTTTATATACAGGGGTCAGCAACACTGTGAGGATGCTTGACTTTTCAGTCAGATTTCTGGTTCACTTAATTTTCTCTTTTGTTTTCAGGCAACTATATAACATCATTTCATTCGCAAATGTTTCACATACAGTCTGTCAATCTACTGTCAATTTTCCAACTTTATCCATGAAAAATTAATTTCTTTTTGTTGTCCTAGCTTGTTTCAGTTTCCTTTTCATTTGGATAAAAATGAATGAAGATAAGTGCTCCTACTTGTCCTGGAAGCTCTTCTCTGCACGTATACATTTTGGATTTATCTTCCTTACACCTTGGTGATCAGAACAGCAAGTTGTATCGCATGCAAGATTTCATCTGCACCTTGTAGAATCAACCACATAAATATCTAATCTCCCAGGAAACCCCGACAGTGATGTATTCTAGGATCACAGATACCTTTTATGTATCTCTGTTAGCCTGCTGAACATAGTAGCATTATCTACTAATCTTGATGTTCCTTCCTCTGCCATTTTCAACTGATGATCTCTCCTCTTAAAGCAGAAGTTATCATAATTAGCATCTAAATTCCCATTATCTCTTTTTTTTTTCCCCCTCAAAAGCACAGGCTATTCAATTACTCCAATGAATTGAAAATGCCAACCAAAAGTGTGTCATCAGGAAGTTTTATCAGCATATGTCAATTTGTGCAGCAACTGAGATATTAAACTCAATCAATCCTTGGTTAAATCATTAAGGAACTTTACTAGTTACCATTTGTCTCAGCACAATGGTCCTTCTGTCATTACAGCCTAGTGTTATTACTTCTTTATCTACTTACGATGCTAGTACTGTTATTTCCTTCAGCTGGATTAAGTTTTTTAGATTCAGACCTGTTAAGTTCAACAATATTTGCAAATGAACAGAACTATGGTCCTGTTTTGCAGTTTCCAAAAGTACTCCATCATTTCAGTTGCCAACAAGCTTTAGATACAGTAAAGCAAAAATTATATTAATATAATTAAGAGATAATCATGCTGTCAATGTATTATGAATGCAGAGATTTGACAATGGCTTAGTGCAACCACAGGACACTTACAAGCCTAGATCTGGTGATAAAATCAGGTGAAGTTTGACATACAAGCAGCTAATGACATTACTTACATGTGTCACCAGTTCAGTGCAAATGATAGCTTATATTTTTATGACAGCCTATCCATGAATAGCAGAAGAATGTTTGTCTCTGCTGGATCTGTTGATGTTTCATGACCTCAAGGAGACTCTAATTTTCTGTATAATGGTCTTTCCTCTTCCTTCCATGATTTAAAAGAGGAACTAAAAAAGTTAATGTAACAGAAACTCCCTCTTCTCCTGCACCTGCAGTTTTACCAGTCAAACAATTTTTAGAGAAGCAACATCCCCTTTGAAAAAGGAAATTCTGCTTATCTGCCTGTCAAGGGGTGTATCTGTCTCTTTCTAGTTAAAGATATATGTTTTCTTTTTCATAATACAATGTATCTAAAGGGATCTCTCAAAATAAGTGAAAATATCTAATTTTCTTAAAGCTATTTATATATTTTCCTTAAACACTGCTAGTTACCTGCTTCACATTTCTAATGATGTTTCTTTGCTGATGACCATCTAACAACTTTTTTTTCCCTCTTCAAATAATTTCAAAACTACTTTGATTTTAAAAGTATAACGTAATGTAATTTTAAAAGTATAATTAAAAGCAATATTTCTTAATGAGATCATAAACTTAAATGCATTAAACACTATGGGTTGATTCAGTAGTGCTGAAGTCCAATATGTATTGTCACCAGAAAGGGTTAAATGCTACTGATGATCTGCATCTTTGTTAAAATACAAATCCTAAACTAGATATTTAATGCAACATCACTTTGGGAAACTAAATTCCTTGTTCTTAAAGTCTGAAGAGTAAACATATTTATTTATATGCTTTAAAATGCATTTTCATCTATTCTATGGAGCACTAGCACTCTGTGTAACCCAAAGCAATTCTGTTGACTCCATCAATCATATATTTCACAATCACAGCTACTTTAGTTGCTAACAAAAAAATGTTTTGTAAACTTTTTTAAAAAAGTCTTCAATTGCTTTGACTTGCTATATACATGCTTATTATGGTTTACACTCTTGTATGTTTGGCCTACTACTAGTTGTGAGAAATGTTGAGGCAGTGTGAAAGTTTCAGCAATATCAGAATGAATACTGGCATCACTTGCCACTTACTTTTGTATTTAATCAGCTAGTCAGGGCATAAATTATGCTATTTATAGGGAGCTGCCCCCATATTAAGGTTTAGCTGTAGCATAGTACTAATTAACTGAATAACTAGTCAATGCAAGTCAAACAGTGGAAGAATAATGTTCATTACTTGTATTAATGTTACTCACTCAAAGTGTTCTACATGTGTTTAAAAATGAGCAATATATCCATTTATGAATGCATAGAAAGGTAGTAAATGAACAGTCTAAGTAACCAGCACTTGTCAAAAAAAAAAAGTACAAGGATAACAAGGATTTTATTTGTTTATGTAGAAAATATTCAGTAAGAAATGTATTTTGCTTTCCAAAAAGTAACTAGAATATTTGTTGTGCCAGTTGTGAAAGTTTTCAGTGAGAAATATGACCTCAAAATGTAGAAACTGTAAACAAAATTTTCAATTACAATAAAAAGAATGTTGCTCAAAGGAGAGGAATCAAGGCACATACTCATTTTCTGGTTCATCATCTAAAAGATCATTCACTAGATGTCAGTCAGTTAAGTACAGTAAGAAAGGCCCATGCTTTGATAAATTTTTTTAATATATATTTTTTGAATAAATAAAAAATAAATTTAAAATGAACAAGTTTTACTGCCCTCCTTCCCCTGCAAAATGGTTTGTGAGGAGAACATGCACCAGGTTCACTCTTGGGTCTCTTTCCTACCTCTATTGCACTTCCCACAGCTGCAGAGCTCACTTGCATAGGAGGGATTTGCTTTGGTGTCACTGAGGACACATCATGGAGGTAACAGCATCGAAGGAGTGCAACTGAGGACAGATTTTGGCCTGCAGAATCTTTCTTACTGGTCACGTAATGTGTGATGGAAAGATCCCAGCCCGCCTCTGACAGACTGCATCAGCTTGTCAAGGTTGGCAGCTAAGGAAATAAAAACCTTGTTTATTGTAACCTGGGCATATTTGATAAGGACTGATTGAGACACAATACACACACAAGCCCACAGTATAATGTTTAGAAACTCTTTTTGTTCAAATAGAGCTACACTTCAAAGAAATATTTGGAGCTTATAACCTCTCCTGTCTTCCATTCATCCACAACAAGCATTTTAATTTTCATTCCCACATTTTAATTGATACAGCATGTGGAATTAATAGAAACCGTTATCAGCTAAATCAGCATGACCCTTCTGTGAATTAAAATATGTTGCAGATTTAGAACATTAAATGAGAGAACGGAGCTCTCTAACCTCTAAAGCCAACTTTGCTCTGTAAACCAAGAGCACTCACAGTACACTGCCCTATAGCTACTTCTTTGAAGCAAGTTCAAAAATTAAGGAAGGAACAAAGCTGCTACTGGATGTGTTTTTAATGTTTTCTCTGCCCCTCTTCTCACTGACAAGACTGTACAGGAGAAGAAAAGAAACTAATTCTTTAGGACATGTTTGAAAAGAATTTTTAAAAAGCATTTACTGATCGACTTTGCATCAAACAAAAATAATACCAAATGAGAAATGGGAGGGGAGCAAAAACAATGGGCATATTTCCTATTAATTTAAGATGCTAAATATTATAACAACTCCTTTCCACCTGAAGATAGGCTTGAAATATCAATTTTGAGATTTTTGGATGGTTTTGAATGACTGGAGAACAACAGAGTTTAAGACCTCATTTGGGAAATTTCCTGCTAGCCTGTCTTATATAACTAATAAGAGGATTATATACTTCAAAGCTGGGTTTTATCATCCTACTGTGCTGACCAGGGCCATCAGTTCACTGGTTTGACTGACAAATTGGATTTTGGTGTAAGAAATGGACCTTTTTATAACAGAAAGTAGTTCTATATCCTGAACAATTTATAATTCAAATAACTGACAACTGCAATTTGCAAAATATGGTAATGAGGAATTCAATAGCTAACTGAACTTTAGATTCCTGTAAACAGTGGAAATATTTTTTGACTAAAATTAGAATAATGCCAGGATGCTTTAAAAAGAAAAGGTATTATGCATCATCAGATAAAAGCTATGATTATGATCTGCAGCTTGCAGCTGCAGAGTTTCATATGCAAATTTTACCTGAAAATAGTGTGTTTACTAAATACTGTCCTATCTCTTAGAAAATACTCTTTCCTGTTGCATGAAAGGCATATCAATCTATTTAGAAAAGGTACAAGGTGCACAAGAACAATTATAATAAATATTTTATATATTTATGTCAGGGTATGAGAGCTAAGCAGCATTCACAATTAATAAGTGCACAAAAGAGAGAATTTTTACCTTAAGAAAATGTGAGATGCTTAACAGTCTAAGTTATTATTACTGAGTTACTTGTGCATTCAGGTAGGAAGAGATATTAAAAAAAAATCATATTTGCCATTTCAAAGATATAGAAACATGTTTTTCAGAAACACGGATTTGACCACTGTTGAACAAAGGTGACGGTGAACCTATCCTACACAAATGCCCTGACCTAATGTTATAAAAATGATATTCAGATTATTTCTTTTGCAGTACTAATTTATTTCAACTCGGTCATATAGTACACCCAGCTCACTCAACATAGCTTAGCTACAACTACTTCTCTGTTAACTACCTATGGCCAGCTTCCATCTCTTGAGCCAGAGTGTGCCGGTGAAGGAGCTGTTGGGAAGTCCAAATCTCCAGCTATGGAATAAACTAATCCCACAACAACCCCACAGGCCAATATTGTTAAGTGACTCACTTACTTACATGCAATGCAGTGACAGAGCTGTTATCATCTCCTGTTATTCCTGGAGCTCTCCATCTCCTTGGCTCTTTACTTCCATGAGAAACGTGATGGGGCTCTAAGCCAACTGAAGATTCAGGTTTATGGCTCAAAAGGTCAAGACACAAGTCACCTCCTCTTTTTAAAAAAAGTGATTTGAATTCAATCAAAAGTTGAGTCATTAACTTTCTATATTATAATATTTTTAATGTTTTCATTGAAAAACACTATACACTCACTCTTCAAAGTTTGCTTACACGATGATGCTAACAATTAAGCTCATTAGAATCAGGAGATTTCAGACTTATTCAATATCAACAAGGTTCCTGCCTCCTTTCTTTTCACACCCTCCCAATGGCAAGCTCCCAGTCAGTCTAATTTCTACAGTGAGTGGCTAAAGGTTATCTCCTTATTACACTTAAACAGTAGTCACCTGTGAGGGCATGAAGTATTTGAAATTCAGCTCAAGCTCTGCTTGTGTGCAGGTCTGAATGCTTGTGTTGGCAGCTAACGAAGGTGCGTTCTTTTATTTCCTTGCAGTTAGTAAGTACGCATTAGCCATTGCTTTTGCCTTGGAACAGTAAGAACTCTGACAGCAAGGCAAACTTGCCGAGGTCAGCACTATACGCCTACCAGGCACTCAACCTGGTAAGCGTCTTTAAAAGCTGATTTCCCAATATTCATATTGTTTTTTTATCTCTAGTTAGACCATACTCACGACTTTCCCTGAGGCCAAAAGCACACTTTTTTTTTTTAGCAGAAAAGCATGGCTTTGAGTGGGTAACAAGTGATATGTACAGCGCAGCTTCTGAGCAACTTCCATAGGAAAACTAAGTAGACAAGGGCTCTTCATAGGAGAAAAGATGACTGAGTGGGTACGGTCTAGCTGTCAAAATGCAAATAGTATTGAGAATTAACTGTGAACAGCAGTCTCCCACTATGAAATTATGAGGCAGTGAGTTTAAAACCAAGGGATGTTTGGGAGGAATTTTTAAGCAGTACATAATTAAGTTGTGGAAAATATTGCCATGAAATGTCATTGATGAAAAGGATGCAGAAAATTCTAGATTAGAGAAAACTGTGAATTGATTTCAAGAACTAAGGACTGCATAAACATAACAGAATGCTAGCAACCTGCAGGAAGTTTTTAAAAACTGAGCCTGGGAGGATCATAGAAGGAAGAATCATTTTCCCACTTGTCCAATTTCTTATAGTTTTGCTTAACCATCTCCTTCAACTACTTTGAAAGATGGGATACTAGGCTAAATAGACCATTTTTCTGTTATAGCATGGCACTATCAGCTAAAACAAATTATACTGGTTGATTTTTCTGCATTTCATATGTGCATAATAATACCAACTATGCATAAAAGGACAAAGTACCCCTTCAAATTTATTATTTTCATTCCTACAAGCAGTACAATTATAGTCATCAGAAATATACAAAAAAAAAATCACTTGTGTGCCACATCGAGCCTAACCAATCTCTACAATGACTGCCTACAGTCCACCTTACAAGAACACTGGCAGTTACCACTGAGAGCAAAGAATATATTTGAATATTTTGTAGGAAGCTGCTGAACTCTGCTATGCTCAAAACATTATAAGGGTCTGACACTGACACCAAATGGATTTTAGGACATCATAATTATCAGAATCCTGCAGAGGTAAGCCAAATCCTGACACAGGGCACAAGATTCAAGGTCTGTCATATGCATCAATATGGAAGGAGACAGGCAAGAGACAGGAAGGAGAGAGGCAACCAAGCTAGAGGTGAGTAGCTCTGTACATCAAAACAGGAAGAGAATGGATAACAGTCTCATGGTTTTTGGTGATGGATAGAGTACTGCTAGCAGACCACCTTTCGCTAGGACCAGAGTGGCCACGGTACAGCTTTCCCTGCATAATCCCTCTAAAAACAAGCCTTATTATTTGCAGTGTGAATTTGCTGAAGGTCTATAATTAAGTTATAAACTAATATGTATGTATGTATGTATGTATGTATATATATATATATATATATATATATATATACATAACTAATATAAGTTATAGGTAGGGTAGGTACCCAGGCTATTGCACCATGACCTCACCCACTCCCTCGCCACATACCCCCAACTTATCTGTGAATATGGTCCCCAAGGACAGCATCTCTCTTACAGAAAATCTGGGCACAATGAGGTCCAGAAGTCAGAATGCCTAAATTCCACCTACAAGCCTGCGTCTTGCGTTTCTTATTCATTAGTGCTGCTGAAGATTAAGCTCTATCACTCTGAGGACCTCACTCTTCACACCTAGCACAAGGGGTCAAGGCTGCTGAGTATATTTTCTGAACTTCAGCATTGTCCTGCTTATGCCAGTGCCAGCTTCATATACTAAATCAGAAACAGTCCTGCTAATTACTGTTTAGCAACTTACGCACTGTACACCTCATCACAGACTGTCAAATCTATTATCCTCTCACAAGAAGAGTGAAAGGGAGGAAAGGATCACATATCACAGGCTAGGTGACTTTGAACTGCTAAGAAATTAAGTCTGAACTTGCATTTTTTCTCCTGTAACTAGTGTTCTGCAAATTGTTGTTCTGTTAGAGGATTTAGCAAGATGGAGTCATGATTCAGGTTGGAAAGGATAGGTGAGTGTCATACAGATGTCTAAGCTCTGGGATAGAGTTCATGGGGAAGCTCTAAGCAGAATTCTCATTGGCTTTATTTAGAACAGAGTTAGCTTTAGGCATGGGCAGAGTAGCTGATTAGCTATAATTGCATAGTAATGCTAGCAGAAAGAATAGCCCCTTAATCAGCTGCTAAACTCTGCTGCCTGAATATGAGACACAGTTTCATGTTTGCCTCTACCTTACACACTCATTCTCCTTATCCAACTCTAGAAATGAATTTTTATTCTTAGCTTTATCTATTATAGGTGGAATGATGGTGAAAGTGGTCATCCAGAGAGGAAGGAAGGTTTATAATCTATATTGTGATCTGAAAGGTAGTTGTGTTTAATTTTAATATGGAAATAAGGTACGACTTGTAGTGTTGGGAAAGTCAAATAGCCCACAACCTAAGAATTTCCTTTCATGTTTTAGGTGCAGCAAATTAAATTCTGAAGAGCCTTGAGCCAGCTGGCCCTTATATTGAGTGTATTGGGGAAGAATAAACTCAGTTTAGCCAGGTAGGGTTTGCAGAGCTTATAATTAGGGTTTTGTTGTTGTTGTTTCCTTTTTCTTTTTTTCGTTCCTTTAAATTGAGTACATTTGATGAAAAGCATTTGTCTTTCTTGGAATCCCAAGCTTTTTCATGGAATTACTCTTCATCATTGAACTAAAAAAATGAGTAGAACTGGACCAAAGAAAAATTTTATAACACAACTTTTAAGCAAATGCAAGTCAACTGTCTGGTTCAAAAGAAGCAGGTGTCAGTTTAGATTGTAATAAAAGGAAAGTAGTGCATAACAGATAGGTCCATAATATGTTTTTTTCATTTGTGCTACTTGGAAATAGTGATGGGTGACCTCAGTTTGAGTGCTTCAGCCATTTTTGGATACAGAATCACAGAATCAGTAAAGTTGGAAGGGACCTCTGGGGACCTCCAAAAGATTTGTCCAACCTGCCAAAGATTTCCTGGTGCTGGTTACCTGGGTGCGTGCAACCCAAGACCTTCAGCATGTAAAGCAGATGTGATAACCACTACACTACATCACCTACTAGAGAAGCTGAAGAGAATATATATATTAAAAAAATAGCAACAACTAAGAGGTCTGAAATACATAACCTGAAAAAGGGGATTCAAATTTCTCTAGCTTAGAAAAGACTGACATGGAGCATAACAACAGAGTTCAAACATGAAGGAAGGTGATATAAAGAAGAGTTCAGTTGTCCACTATGTCAACCAAAGGTCAGGCAAGCAGCAACCAGTCTGACTTCAAACAGAGATCTGGACAGTATATTAGGAAATAAATTAATTTGGAAGTGTAGTTAAGTACTGGGACTGGTCAACTGAGAACACAGTGAGAATTTATAAGATAAACCACCACTGGAGACAAATATTATCTAATACCAAATCTTACCTAATCTTACCTGGAGACAAAACATGCTTCAGCCCTGGAGTGAATAGGAATGATCTTAAGACTGCACATCCTAGATATATATTTATATTTATATATTTATATTTCAAGCTGGATGAGAAATTACATTACAATAATCTCAAGTGTTCTCGAAGATGGGTTACAAATAATTGGTTGTGAAAGTTTATGTTCTGTTGTGGTCTTTTGGGGGCCTAGATAAATATTTTCATTAAATATACTGACAATGGATCAGAAAATATGTTTTTAAAAAATTTTCAGATGATAATAAATAGGGAAAGGCTGAAAGTGCTTTGGAAACTGAACTTTTAAATGATCTTGACAAACTGGAGAAACAGGAAAAGAAAAAGGATGCAATTTGGTTAGGTCAAGTGCCAAGCACAGCATTTCAGCAGAAACAACCATCACTAACAGAAGACTGAAAGACAGCAGTTCTGCAAAAAGGGGTTAGAATAGATCAAAAAATAAACATGAATCAACATTGTCATGCTTTTGCAAAAAAACACACTGAAGTGTATAAACAGGAGTGTCATATGCAGGATGGATAAAGTAGCCCTTATACTCTATTCGGTAGTGATAATGCATGAGTATAGTGTCTAGCTCTAGGTCATGTACTTCAAGAAAGATGTAGAAAAATGCTGATGATGTTGAGAAGATGTGATATACTAGGAAATGCCATAAGAATTGCTTTTAGTGTAGAGATAAGATGTTTGAAAGGAGATATTGCAAACATGCAAATATCCAAGACTTTAAAGAAGAGGATTCAAAGAACATGGGGTAGAGTATTAGACACATTTTCTAGTACAGGCATGGAGTAAAATGCCAACAATAGGTGTGGAAGCTCCATCACTGGAGGGCTTGGGGAACATCTTCAAGAAGCCCTGATGAACTGGGATGGGAATGTTTAAGAACACAAGAGCACTCTGAGCTTTTCAAATCTGTCCAAGCATGTCTGAATGTATGCTGGCTTTCCTGACACAAGTTTTTACATTATATTCATAAATGTTTGTCCATATTTCTTATAGTCCTGCTAGCTTTCTCTGAAATGGAGAGGTCAATTCCAAGATACTTTTGGTAGCAATAATTACTGAAAGTGATACCAAAGGTTAACAGGATTTAGGAATTACATGGTTCCAGTCCAGACAGACTACAAAAAAAAAAAAAAAAAAAAAAAAAAGAGAAGCTTTTTCCTTAAAAAAAGATAATGAATGTTAAGTCATCCACCAGACAATGAGGGCAATTTTTTAATTACAGAGTTTAATTGAAAATGTAATTGTAGATTTAATGCAGCATAATATAATTACTAGCAAGGCCACAAAGAACAAACCAAATGGCTCTCATTACTCGAGTCAAATCACTGAGATTTTGGGTTGTATTAAACCTAGCTTTTCAGAAATACACTTTCTGGAGACACGATAGAAAAAAGTCAGGGCTCTCCCGAGCTGCAGCTGACTATATTGACTCCCAAGAAATAGTAATGGCTACAATGATTTCTTGAACATAGGTAGGTTTTTATCGTGTATCTTTGCCTTTACCACCCTATTGTTTGTTAGGATGCAGAGGACATTGCTAGGAAGCTGGTTTTGTCGGTTTTCCAGCTGTAACAGTTCAATGAAGAGCCACAGAACACAGCTGAGAATTGATACATATGGACACATCTGACTATGGAAGTATCTAAATCATAGAATGTGCTAAAAAAAGATTGTTCTTTCTCAAAAATTTTGAAAGGCTTTAGCCTTGTGGTAGCAAAGCTGAGGCTTTACACAAAATTCAGCACTTTTAACTTCTAACAGCATTGGTATGTGTATGTTTAGCTTCATTTATGTCCTGCATAGGCTTGTTTTTCTTCAGTTCCATGGCTTTCATCTCTGTGAATAATGCTATTTAATCAGGGACATGCACCAATATACGTTATAACATAACGTGTCTGCCTGTCCACTTCAAAAAATCACATGCATCCAAAGCTTATCAGAAAGTAAATCAGGTGTGCTCCAACTTGTATCAAACTGAGTAGGTACAGGAACTCTAAACACAAGCTAAAAGTCATAAAAAGGTCAGAATTGGAAGGAATGTCAAACTGATCACTTAATCCACTGTCCTACATGAAGTAAGAAACAAGCATGCTGAGAACCATCTCCGATATATTTGTATATCTGAAGTTTCATTAACAACACACAGAATGGGACAAAAATCTTCACATCTTACACCTGACAGCCCTGTTAATATATCCCCCATCCCCAGAAATTCATTTTTTTTTTGTTTGCCCTAGTTCTTTCATATATAGAGAAGCTTCAGCAGAGAAGTTTGTGTATGTTTTTACTATTCCCTCTGTAACAGCTTTGCAATGCAGAAGAAATGGAGGAAAGTAAAATTCAGGGATTTTATCATCATCTTTGTTTTTTGGAAACAAAGGGAAGTTTCTTATTTTCAGTCTGCCTGGAGCAGAAAAAAAAAAAAAAACGTAACAAATTAGTAGTCAGATGAAGTTTATAGTAGAGAGGTAGTGTTGCCTTTTTTCTATGTCACATAAGGATAGCCAGATGGCATCTGCAGGAGTTGCTTTAAGGACAACTGACCAGAGCAGAAAAGACAAGTATTAACATTCATTGTCAACTATTTTATGTAATACCCTAGAACTGAAATCTCTTAGGATTGCAAGTTATTCTTTCACAAGAATATGAAAAGATAAAACCATACACCATCTGCACTCAATATATTCTTTCATGTACTTTTCAATTTTGCAATGTTCCCTATAGCTGCTGGCCTCTCAAGCAAGATGCAGTAGAATCTGAAGCTTGTAATCCTAATATAACATTCCTGGAATTGCAGCTCAGGAAGGAACAGCTGAGTTCTCAGCTTCTTCTCGGTTCATTCCCTCACCTCTGCTGAGGCACTGCCAAATCTCTCCTGGCTTCCCTGTGGCCTCTACACCTCTTTCTCACCTTATCAGTGTCCACCTCTGACAGGCTCTGTGCTGTAGCCAGACAAAGTGACAGTGATTTTTACATCCATAAACACTGTGGTAGTGCCAAGCCCTTTCAGTTCTTCATGATGCAATGGTGGTTCTGCTGTCACGGACAAGGCTGTGCCAAAAGCTAGGGAAAACAGTCACAGCATTTAGATACAGTGTGGAAGGTCTGAGAAGAGATTTCTCTCTGCTTCAGTTTAAAAGAAGCCCATACTCCTTCTAGTTCTCATCCTTCGCAGATCACACACCAACCACTGCACCCATCAGCTTCTTAAGAAATATCTGTATTAACAGAGATAATACTGATAGCACCTAGTTTTGCCGTCACAATGTTGTTAGTAACTGTGCACACTGTTTGTCGCAGTTCCTACCAGTCAGATAAAAAAAAAAAAAAAAAAAAAATCCTGACGAGGGCTGATGACTGCAGGCATCTCTGGACAAAAATCCCATCAGCAGTTAGTACCTATTATTTCTCCGAAAAGAAAGCAGATCCGCTTGCTCTCTCCCACAAGGTTCTTGATAACTTTCCAATACTGATGTATCCTGCAGTAAATGCAGTATTTCAGTTTAATCACACCAAAGATACACTAGGACCTCCATGGCATACTTGTCATCTGTCACTGCGATGACTTCTTAATTGCAAAATGATATTTTAAACTAATTTCTGACATCTGATTTCTAATTATCACTGCATTTTTTCTTAAGAAGCCCCATTTCATTACCAGAAATTTCAGATTATTTATATTCTTTTCTCCATTTCACAGTAAGACCAAAACATTATTTTCTTCCCCACTCTGAACTTTAAAAAGACTGCAACTAAATGAACAGCAATCCATTTACAAAGTGTAGAGCATAAAACAACACTTGGACTGGTAGGGCAAAGTTAGCAGTTAATTTACAGCACTCCTATTTTACCTGCTGACTTCACTTTTTTTTTTTTTTTTTTTTTTTTTTTTTTTTGCTATTTTATTACAGGAAAAAGACTACATAGTATCTTACAATGAAAGTATTTTGTATGCTGTATTACAGAACAGTAGCCAAACATTTCCATTGTATTTTTTCCTCATAGAAGCAGCACCTCCACAGAATACAAAGCTCCTAACAAATGGACGGTTTTGAGCAGGGCTATTACCTCCCTCATCGCAACCCTAAACAGACACATTTATGTAAGCACAAGTGTGTTTCTGCTGCCAGTGCTTCACTACAAGGAATTTTATTGCAAGTCAGCTTAAAGGAAAACAGTTAAGAGGTGGCTTTCAAACGGAGGCCTTTGTAGATTAACCTGGTCTAACAGTATTTCAGACGCCACATTGTCTGAAAGGAAAGAGAGTGGAAATTGGTAATTAGGAGTTCAGAAAATGGCACCAATTCATCCTGCTTTCTAATCATTGCATATAATCCTGTACCAAGATTCACACCTGATGTAAACCCAGTTGCCTGAAGGGACAGGACTCCACACAGGCTTGCTGGAGTTGCTCTGGAAAATGATGGCCAGCAGCAGGGCAGGGCTCCCTTGCCAGCCTTCGCCAGCAAAGCACGCATCTTTCTCCGACTGCCACTTCCACCCCGCCACTACTCCCCCGCACGCGATTCCCGTCCCCCCCACAAACGGGGAAGGAGAACCACTGACGGCCTTGCGCCCTGCACTTCCTCCCCAGCCGCGCAAGAAAGCCTGCGCTTCTCGACGGCCGCGGCACCCGGCAGCCCTGCAGCGAGGGGAGCGCCACTCGTGGGCAGCAGGATTTTTTTAAAAGCTCAAGTTGAACGTTGTTCACGAGCTGAAAAGCACACGCAGCTCCTAAGCCTAAGGCTTCGGTGCATCTGTCAGCGCAGAGCTAAAATAAGGTTCAGTATTTTGGCTTCACTATACTGTACAAGATTATTTGGCACCGCATTTCCTGTGTTTGTGAGGGCAGACCTTCAATGTTCCTTCGTGATTATCTTGGCTTAAGAGGTCAGTTTAAGGCCTTCTGAGCTTTTACTTTTGTGACATTGTTTTGCCACTCATCCACATCCTTCTGAATAATGTGAAAGCAGCACAACAAATATTCAGTGAGAATCACAGCTCTATCTGTGCACACTATAGGGAGATGAAAATTTCCTTTCAGCTTGAACACTCAAAATGGAGATGCCTGTAAATTTAGGATATGTTTTCCAGACATTTAAAACTTGCAAATTATAAAACTTTCCTCTGATTTTTTTCCATACCACTATAAGTCTATTAAAATTGCTTCAGAAACAGGCTTTTGAAACTACAGATGTGGGAATTTATGTCATCTATCTTTATTTGAAACATTCAAGGTGCCTGAAGTGCTGCCTTCTTGGTCGTGTTGTGCTATTACTGATTATTTACACATACATAATAAAATTAACAGTTTAATTTGCTGTTTCAAAATCAGCCACATTGGTATGGCAGTACAAACTAATCATCTTCAAGGAGCAAATAAATGCCTTCAAAGGCAGGTATTGGCTCTAAAGGTTGCAGAACAGGACCTCACACCTCATTCAGGTGTTATTAAACTCCATAGCTTCTAAACAACTTACTTGTTTGTTCACCAACACTAAAGTAGTTGTGACAAAAACATCTCACTGAAATTTTTTTCATGTTATAAATATACCAGCTGCTGGAAGCATAGATGTTTATAAGCCTATAGAGCACTCAACTTGAAATAAAGTTGTGCTTTTTATTGCACCTCAATTTCCGTTATTTCAAGGAAATTATATAGCAAAACTTAAGATTTTTTTCCTCCTCACAGTGAGACAGCAACTTGCATTTTGTTTCCAGGTACATTTGAGACAGATCTGGCTCCTGCGTTAAAGGGAAAATCTTCACTACATTACATTAAGTAAATAAAACAGTAGAACACCTATAGAACATTATTGCTGAATTTGCTGAATATTTCTTTATTCCAAATTAGTCTGCTATGCACAGCATATCTTACGTGTGTTGAGGTATAAATGAGGATATAAGTTATGTTATATGATCACTGAGTTCTACAGTATTTTGAGTATAAAGTATTAAAACTACATGAGCATATTCTGCCAAACTTCAGAGGCAGATTTCTGAGGCTGCTGTCCTTTACAGTATGTTGGTGAAATATAGAAATTGCTCTAACTACAACCCATTGCAAAGCATTTCCAGGGTGCATGTCAAAGCCTTTTGGGATGATAAATGAAGGTTCTTCAAATGCCTCCCATATCTATATTGAACTAATGACAAATTAATGCTTCAGTCTAAAAATCTGTTTCTGCCCAGATATATTGTACGTATTGTAACACTGTTGTTTTGTCTACTGGAACGGGAATATTGTTAAATTGAACTGGCATATTAGTTAGCTAAATCTCCATCTGACTGAAACAACAGTACCTTACCAGGTCCTAAGCAACTTTTTGACATTGGAAAAGCACTGACACTTGGCAGTTAGCAGTCTTTTTTCCGGTTACTTGCTCTCTGGACTCCAGATTCTGTAAAGAGATGATATTTTTAATCAGTTTTCATGCCTTAATCTAAAAAGGAACATTTCCTTTTTTCAGTATGGATTAGTTACACGATAGTTTTTAGCAAAGAGATTAAGCGAGATAAAAAGCAATTTACTGCCAAGCAAACTCAGTGTTTGGCACCAGTTATCCTAACTGACAAATTTTGTGTTGATCTGTTTTAAATAATCTCATGTCCTACTTATCCATATGTAAGCCTAGAAATACCTATCTGAGATTATCCTTTTCAGGTGCAACCTTCAATGAACCAAAATAATTACAGAGAAACATTGCCTTTCTGGTTCCTGAGGCCATTATTCTTACTTGTCTCCAAATAACATCTTCCTGAGTTCACATGTAACCACTTTTCAACTGCTTATAGAATCAAAATAATCACTAGATCTTCCTAGGCCAGGAGGAAAAAAAAGGCTTTGTGGCACAAAAATTCAATACTGTCATTTAAATTCTATGTGCTATTCTTAGTCTTGACATGATCTTCTGAACAGCTCAACAGCATCTAAATGAAATGCTTCATTATTTCCTTGATGGTTGCCAACTGTCTACTACTGTCTTTACTACCCTTGAGGTAACTACATAAAAAAAAATAAATAATAATAATAAAAAAAGCTAGGCAACACAACAGCCTTGATCACAGCAGAACGGACATATTGCGAGTCCTCTGACTCCTTACTGAACCGAGTACTCAGAAAAAGAGAAAATATATAACTACCTTTATCTTTTTGTTAAAAACATCTCATCTAATGTTATAGAGGGTTTTAGCAGTATGTTAAAATACAGCTAGAAATGCAGTGAGTATACAAAAGAAAAACTGTCTCTAATAGTATCCACCTAATAAGTAGACATTGCACACACTTTTTTCTTTTTTCTTTTGAGCTGCAATTCCTTATGCAAGCTATAAGCACAGTACATCCAAAAACCCTTTATATTTTCTATCCTATTCTAGACTATGGAGTTCTTATATTGAGCTCACACCCACAGCAGCTCAGTGCTTCGCTACTTATTTTCATCATGCATCTGCCTTGTGCTGGCTCATCAAATAGAATATCACCCTCAGAGTATGATCCTGCTCCATTTGAAGTGTATGGCACATATTCTGTTGAATTAACTCAGACTGAGATGGTCCTTCACTACACAATCCAAGGCTCCCCACACCAAGGTAATGCAAGGCTCTCCCCTAGCTTCAGTGGACTGTAAATTATATCTTCATTTCTAACTGAAAATAACTCATTTTGCAGTGGTGGTGTAGAAATGAAAGGTAGGGAGATCTTCTGAAGTGCTGTGACCGGTATTTGGGAATTTGCAGGGATTCAGCCTTCCATCAATACAACAGCACCTAACTGGCATACAATTCTGCAATTTCTCATTGCAACTCCAGCCAGCCCTGCAAATTGCTCTCGCCTTTCACAAATTTGCAGAATGACAGTTCTCAGTTATTCCATTTGACTGTCCAAATAAGTCATCTGTTTTTTTCAGATAAAGTCAAATCAAATGATTAAAGCTGATAAGCTTTTCAAAGTTCATTTCTGGCAATCAAAAAAATTTAATATGATCAACTTCATAGCCTCTTTTCAGAATTACTCTCTGCAGGGAACTCTTCCTTTGTTGCCCTTAGTACTGAATATATTTTCAGCAACAAGAAATACTTATTAAAATGTGGTACAGTTGTCAAAATTCATGAGATTATATAGTTTTACAACTGGAAATAGAAAAATTGTTTGTGTCCACATAGTTAATTGGTGAAGAAAACATTGGGTAGGGTTCAACTTTTTACTACTTTCCTATTCAAACATCAAATGTAGATAAATTTTAATTAAAAGTCTGTCCAATTAATACTTAGTTTCTTCCTCAATCACTAATCTCTTCCAAATCATTTCCCTTATTTACTTCAAGATGCCTTCTTTTAGTCTTAGAAAAGATGAGTTATTCTAAAATACAGAAATAACACTGGTTCTGTTTAGCTTTCAGAGGTCAGTAATACATAAAGATAACAGGAAAAGCTACAGCACAGATTCACAATTATGTGATTAGTACTTCCCTCAGCCTCCAGAAGATAGTAATGATTTAACAGCAACTATCTGCATTTAATGGTTATTAGCAATTGACAGTTCCTGCTAAAGAGCTGACTGAAAATAACTTGCAACTATGTGCAATAATAGTGGGCAATGGTTTCCAACCAATTTTCTGAGTGCCTGCGAGAACTGATTTAGTACCGTTACCTGTGCTCCCAGTTCAAGGCACAAGAGAAAAGGCAAGATCTCACATAGTGCAAGAAGCTGTATTTTGATGTGGAAATGGTTGAAACTGAGTTCTGGTTGCTAGAAAGCTATAGTAGGAGAGGATAGGAACATATGGAAGAATGAGTCACTTCACGTAAGCTGTTTAGAGTATTCTGCCATTTATAACCATTTAGAGTATTCTGAATATATATTTTATTATGCTGGCGTGATACCAAATATTTCTACCTCTATTAACTCCTGCCATTAACTGTCGTCAGCTCCAATTCAATTGTACCCAAGTGCTGAAACCCCTGTCAGTTAGGAGGAGGTTTTCTTACTGTATACCAATTTGTGTACTTACGGTCAAGTTCTCAACTGCTCCATGGGTTTAACTGCAGCCAAGCAAAAATTGTAACTTTTATCCTCCTTTAGCCCACAAGTCTTCAACAGTTTTAATCTCAGTTCAACCTTTGATTCTGGAAATCCTAAGCCGTTTGTAAAATCCATGTGCTGCTACTAGAACATCAAATTCTTCTGGCAGACTTACACTAGAGTGGAAGATAAAGTGAACAAAACAACTCTGTGTTTCCAGAGGAACCATCTTATGTATGGGTTATCTCACCAGCCATCTAGTGAAAGAAGAAGGAAGCTTATGTGTAAGCCTACTCTCAGAAGGTAACAACCGAGTTCGATGTGTTTGAATGAGTAATGCTTTATAAAGCTCCACAGTTAGATCAGCCTGTTCTGACTTGAGTTCATCCCAGCTAACCTAGGGCACGTAATTAAAACACTCAGGTCGTTGTTAACGGAAAGAGAGAAGTGCGAAGTGCTTCTAAGGAGAATTCATCCCTTTGAAGGTAATCACCTTCATAGATTTTACTAGATCCCTCCTCAATGCACGCTCAAAGTTAGCTGGGATGAACTCTGCTCAAACATCAGACTGATCACTAATTGAACCTTTTTATGGGTACTTAGTTAATCGTATTGTCTGTTTACAAGAGACCCTGAAACTATATAAAGCACATCATAGCCAACAAAACCTCACATCTATAATCTTCAAAGACTCACAAAACTGGAGCAAATGATTCATAGTTCCTATTGCTGTATCCTAATCAAGTAAAACTCACAGTTCTGCATGGTTTGGGTGAAAAGTGAAACTTCACAGTTTTGAATAAGCTATGTTTAAAGAATTTGAATTTATTCAAGCCCCAAACTTGCATCTCAAAGGTTGTAGTTTTGGGATGCAAACCCACACTCCCTCACAAACCTAATGGAAGAATTTGCATGAGAGCCCCCAAGCAAGACTGACAGTGCTGCAGTGTGAAGTATGCTGTGCAGCTTGTGCTTTCTGTTCTACTAGCAAAAAAATAGGAGGCAGAAATAAAAAAAACACAAGGGTTAACACTCAGCTCTGAACATCTAAGAGTTCATTGCTTTCCAGGCCATGTTAGCTGGGAAATCAGAAAAATCTGACACCTCTTTGGCAACTTGCTAACCGATGTTCATATTAGGGAAGGCGAACAAAACCCACTTCGGTTATTTTCAACTCCAGCGTGGCTAAAAATAGTTCTGTTGAAAAAAGAAACAAAACCTGCATTTCTCTTTCTCTCTTTCACTCTTCTAGTAGAGATGAAGTATATTGATCTGAAATTAAGAAATTATTGGGCATGAATCCCAGTATTTAATAGCCAGAAATGAAGCCAAATAGTTTGCTCTAGTTACTCGTTTCATATCTCTGTCCTTTCTGCTTTTATATTGTCTAGGTTGGACCAGAGCCAAGAGACTAATATTAAAATATTTCCAGCCAGTCATGATGTCCAGTGGAAAACACCTTCCATGACTGACAGAACAACTTGCAATGTGGGAGTTCTATCCTTAACTTCTCTGAGAATAATTAAAAATGTTTTTTAAATCAACAAATGAAGAGAACAGAGGAGTCATCTTATTTTCACAGACTGGATAACTGAAAACTATGGATAAACATAATTAAAAATAATAATTTTGCTTATTTCTCTGTTCCTTTGGCTGTGACCTGTTAGTTAGACCATCTGTCTTCAGTAGGAGAGCTGAATGAATAGGGTAGCATGTGTCCTGGTCAAATATACATTAGTATATGGTGTTATTCAAAATAATATAGATATTACATCCGAGGAAAATTGCTGGCTACTAATTTTCCATAGATATTAATACTTATAGTCAAATGGAAACTGAACTCTCCTTGCATATAAACTCTAGCAATATCTATTCCACCAGTGCTAAAAACACTTTTCACAGAAATTACCTGAGAAACATCAAAGTAAACTTGGACTAACAACAGCATTAAGATGCCTCTTCTGCTTCAGACCAGAAGAAAGGACTGCATGGCTGAAAAATCACTTCTTTTTTCTAATTCTATTATTTTTTGATAAAAGATACTACTTATTCTCACAAACATTATGGGCATAGATGTAACCTCTAATGAAGACTGCACAGGTGTATTAGATAAATGACTAAACTTTGATCAGGAAGAAATATGTTTTACATAGCCTAATGTCACCACTGGCAGCTCCAGTGCCTGCAACTACCCAAAATTACAGCATTGTACTATTTCCTCAGTGCTGCTGCATATTCATTTCAGTTTCTAAATGTTCTATTTTTCTGGTTTTCATTTTAAAAATAAAACAAAGAAATGCAATGATGTCATTGACTAAAATTGTTTTGAAATAGGTTTGGCAGCTTACTTATTAAATAAGTTACAACTCTCATGGACAGAAATAATCCACTTCCTTTAAAATATAGCCTGTATCTGAGTGATAAAATGGCTGTGAAATTTATTTAGGTCAAGATTATTTGAAGATATGACTAAATAAGCATACTAGTGTCATATAGCTGTCATTCTAAGAACAGCTTCCTTTTGAAGTTGACTGGAGCACATATTCAGCTTCCTGATAAGGTATAACTCCCAGTAAATTAAGTATTCTTGTCATCTAAACATTGTCAGCACCAGTGGATTCTCAATCATTATGTACACTGAAATCTTTAAGCAATACATTTCTCTTCTCTATGAAATATTAACTTTAGAATATAGGACCAGAAAGTAAATTATAATACAGTATCACAGTGATTTTATCTTAATAAAGAACTCTCCTAACTCCAGTTTATAAATGTTCCTTCTTAAAACAAATTAACAGAGATGGCTCATGGTATTTTTCTCATCTGAGAAGCAATACAGAACCTACAGGCATCCATGCCTGCTTCCCACGTTGCTGATGTGTGTGGTACTTTTGCTCACAGAAAAGTCTCAGCATTAGCAATCTAACTGCATACCACATTAGTGTTTGACAAAATGTATCTACTCAAGCTTTTTACAACAACCACTCACAAAAAACAACTAGCCTTCCACCTTACTAACCCAATCTACTTAAACCCAACTAGTAAAGCCTCACAGATATCATTCTTCTCCGCCTACCTTTGCAGATTTCAACTATTTACCTACCTGACTTTCTTATATTACTTGAAATCTTCTACATTTCCTTAAGTATTGACACTCATGGAATCTCTGAAGTCACTGAATAATAAAATAATAATCGTCATCTCATCTTAAAGCACCTTCCAGTTACTGGATCTCAGCACCCTTACCGATCAGCTACAGACATCATTACCTGTATTGGAATGGGGAAAATAGGGAGCATAGAGAATACATGACCGAGCAAGCTGGGTAACGGGTGTACACCTGGCAACCTGTAAGGTTGCTAACAGCGGGCAAATCTACCGAACCCCAGGTAATTCCAATACATCCCAATGAAAACTGAAAATAACTGGTTGGAGATTACTGGGGTACCACAGTGAATTTAGGAATGTGGGAGAAAGCATACATGAAAGCTAGTGATGGCAGAGGTGTTTGTTTGCAATTTAGGAGTATCGTATGAGTGTCAGTTTGTAGCAGAACTTTAAACAGAAAAATGCTGTGGATGAGTATCAGTGTGAGGAAGACAGTGCAGTATCATTTTGGAGTGGCAAAGGAGCTGATCTAGCATTTATATTAGATCAATAGGAATCACTTTTATGAAGGTTAAAAGAGTATGCCTATAGCAGCTAATCTTGAAAAAGCAAAGCATTAGCACCTGACATTTTCTCACAATTACGTTCAAGAGTATGAGGATGAACATAAGCTGATCCCCAGCAGCTAAAGAAAACAGCAACTCCAAGATTTCTCATCAATGCAAATAGCTTATTAGAGCAAAGGTAAACCTATGCGTATTACAGGCACTGAGAGCAGCCAAGAGGCTGTACAAACTCCCGATTTAAGGACACTTGTTTTGGAATGGAACACAGTGTTATTCAGGTCTTAGAGTAAATTTACAATAATTTGATTCATCCAAAATAATCTCAATTTTATCTTTTCTTTGCCTAAATGCTATTCCACAGCAGGAAAAGATATTAGAGAAAATAGTTTGATTTTCTCCAACCTTCTATCATCTGGCACTGAAGTTACCTGCCTGGAGCAATAAGGCACTCTTTGCAGCTCTCACATGTTCATTGCAAACCTCAAGAAATAGAATCCCTTATTTCCCTAGGCCCCTGCGTATTACCATTCTACAGGAGATGCAATTCATCATAATTGTTTGTGAGGGGCATGTGGCATATATGAATGACAAGTTATAGCTAAGCAACTGAGTGACATGACCTTTATCCAGAGAAAATAATCAGCCCTAGGAGAACGCAGCTGGTAGCTTAATTTAGAATAGCTCTCAGTGGCTGAGACAATCTAATCACTTTTTGTATCTAAATTGTTATAGAACACAAGAGCAAAGCATGGATTCATAATAATTTCAGACTCCTCTTCCCAAAATGCTTCAAACCACAGCACTTATATTGTATCAAATGATGTACTTACACATTTTCTTTTCAAAATCGCCCACGTACATTCATCCTACTCCTATCAGAGAGAATTAAAATCTGAAAGATTTACCATGATTCACAGCCCAGGACCAGGGAACCAAACATCATTTTCAACAGTGACATACTGAGGATGCTGCTAGTCTTCCCATTGCAAAGGACTGCACTTCAGTATACCCATCACAGAGGTTCTTAGTTCAGCAGCAGGGAAGAGTGAACATAAAGAAATGTGTCAAAACTAACTTCAGCAACTGGACTATTTTTCGGAAAAAGAAAAAGTAGAAAGAAGCTAATGGAGAAGATTCCTCAAAAATATTTTAAACTTTTGGCAGTGACTTCAGACAGCTAGAGAACATATTTATATTCACACTGAAATACATAAAACTTGCTATGTAATTCATACCAAAAAATCTCAGGCTGAGAAAGAGGTAAAATTCCCTCTCAGATATTTACAGGACTCACTCATTTGCAGCCATTCAGACAAAAGGATCTCATAGAGAGAAGTAAAAATATTATGCTGTTGTAAATTTGTTATCATTGGGTTTGTAAATTTATTATATTCCCAAGCTCTGCTTGGCAACCCGAATTGCTTTGGGGGATCATGCTGAAAACTTGCAGAGCAAGGGGAGGGTCTGATGGACTTTTGTCTAATTCGCCTTGCCTCAGTTAGCCTCGGCGGGTTTGGGTCATCCTTTAAGGAGCAGTGTTTCTGAAGCATCTGTTTATGCTAACAAGCAACCTCAAATGTAGGTGATGTGTCCAAGGAAATTTGCCACAATTTTCTCAGTGGGAAAAACTCTTTCCCTGAAGTCCATGTTAAGCTCCTGCCACAGTGCCTCGCTTCCCAATTAAGGGCAGAGCTGGAAGAAACTAACCAAAAATACAGGTTTCACAACAACATGATCACACCAATAACCACACGCTGGGAGCATTCCCAGTGAAACGTTTGGCCTCGCATCTTGTTTTTCTATACAGCACAAACTACTTTTGGCTTCATACAAGCTAATCCGAAGTAAATTCGAAATGCAGCCTTGAAACGGAATGTCTTTTCTCACATGCAAACGACCACAGAAAGTGGTCCGGTCTGCCTGTAAGGGACAAGGAGCAGCATTCCTGTGAAGATATTTGCTTTATCATACTTACAAGGAAGCTGGCAGAGGGGAACCTGATGCTGCCTTATTATTCTGGATAAACAGGCAATGCTTTTTCTCTAAACATTAAGAAACAATACCTGAAATGAGAACATCCATGTATCTTGTGGTATGTATTTTGAAATTTTCAAAATGAAGGTTTCTGTAATAATCTGAACTGATCCTCTGAGGCTGAATCTTCCTTAATGGCTTTTATCTCTACTGTGGAGTTCACAGAAGCATAGGAATAAAATGAGCCTACCCTTACAGAATAATAATACAATAATAATGTACATGTGTGTATGTATATTAGCACATAACCTGCTCTCAGATGCTGAAAAATACATTTAGAGAGGCTACAGTGTATGTTACATAAATGATGCTACATGTATCAGTATGTCTAAGTCTTACTAATATCTCCTGTTCTAACTAAAAAAACACAGCAGAAGGTTTTGCAGGGAGACTAGACCAAGTAGATGGATATGTGCTTCAAAACTAGTATCAAAAGTAGAGAGAGAGCTGAAAAGAAATGAGAAAAGGGATTGATCAGCATCTTCGAAGTGAGAAGGTTCAAGAGAAAGTGAGAACTGCTAGCAGTCAACCTGAGTAAAATCTCACAGAGAAATATAAAACAAACGGGAGGTACACTATGAACACCACAAACGCTAGAGAAACCAGGGATTTCTCTGATGCCAAACATCACAGAAACGTATTCTAGGTATGATCCAAGAAAGAGAAAAATATTCCACCTTAAGCTGAGTTTGAATCCTAGGAGAAAGGCAATCACAAGGTCAAAAAGTCAAATGCTAAGATAATGTTTGATCGGTTTCTGAAAGGGATCCTGGCTGCCTGCAATATGCAGGGAATGAACTCAGTGGCTTAGAATATCGCTTTCCGTCCCATATTGCTAGATAAACATATATTGTATTGCAATTATGAAGGCTATGGACTCATAAAAAATGAATGCTATTAAAATAACTCTGCTACTAAAAGGTTAATTGTTAAAAGAGGTAAACAAGAACCAGGATTTTGTGTATTGGGACTTGCGCTTGCTTGGTTGCCATGGCAGAGGCTGTAGGAAACACATGTCAAAGTTTAGAAACGTATTGACTAAGATAAGTAAAGGCAATTGAAACAAGACATACTTTCCTGAAATTGAAATCAAGCAATTAGTATTCAAAAATTCTTCTATGGCCCTTTCCTCAGATGGTTAAAATATATCATTCTGTCATGCAGTCCTTTTCAGTGGGGAGGAAAGAGCGAGTTTTGATGGTCAGGGGCACTGTGCCTGCTTCTCTGTATGAAGAATGTGAGGAATGGAACAGTACCTGCTGATGGTTTCCACATGAGCCCAGTTTGATAGGGCACCTCTGACCAGGACTTGAGACCTGGAGAGTATCTACATCCTTGAAGTTCTATATGGAGATCCAAGGCTCTGATAGAAGAATGGAGCTTAAGAACTGTATTTAAGTTTTAGTCTTTACAAGAGGCTACATACTACTTTAAAACATACTTTGGAGTTCAGTATCATATCTTCTGTCTGTGCAGACATAGTTTTCATCTCACCATTTCTAAACTATAGCAACAGTCTTGTGTAAGGCCATGGTGATCTACAGCTCCTACTGCACCTGACACAAAATAAATGGTCTTGACTTCAGCAGTGTGCTCCTTCTGAAATGCCAGTCTTCTTCCCCACCTCTTCATAAACTTAAAAATCAGCCTCTCCTAAGATACATTTTAATTAATGAACCGCCCTAATTCCATTTTCTGACAGTCTCTCATTTTAGTTCTTTTTTTACCCAGTGTCCTTCCTTTTGTGTATTCGTAACTTAGTTGCCCTGACTGCTAGAGTTAAAAAGTAAAGATTCCTAAAGCAGGATAAATCTCTAACAGCAAGGAATCACCTCAGTCATTCATGTATATGGAACTGACTGTGCAAACACAATATAAGACTAAGAACAAGGGTTCGTGTAAAATAACCTGCATCCATTCAAATTGCTCACACCAGCGACTTTGAACAGCTAATCATGATGGTTAACAGCCCCACACATACACACAAGATTTCATAAAAAATAATATAGTTTCATTTCACAGTATAGTCAAATTAGAAAAATACATTCAAATGGAAAAGACCTGTTTCCAAAAATTCGCCATAAGAGAACATGACTTTCCAAGGGGAATCCAGAGTGTTCTGCTACTGCTGACTCATTTCACTCACTGCTTCTGCAAAATGAAAAGCTTCTTTGGTCACCTTTCAGTATGAAAGAGGTTATAGTGCAGCTCACTATGGATACATTTTGTTTGCTTTAAATTAGCTAGTTCAAATACAGGTGGAGGTTTTGCTGTGGCAGGCTACAGCTCAGTGCAAACTAATGGCATGACTGTTTGCCTCACTTCCCAGCTGACTTCTGCCGCCCTGCTAAACTCCACGCTGTAGTGTTGACGTTGCTCAGGCACCAGAGCTAAGCATTTTGAAGTCAGCTCAGGTGCACCCTTATGTTTTTTCAACCATAACTGATGACTGACCGCATACATTTTACAAATTTTGAAGTGTTTCTTATCACAACACATATCCACAGAAATTAACCAGAATATCAGCCCCAAATTCCTTGCTCTTTTTTACATAGAAAGCTAAATATAACAACACTGTTGTGCTTGTCTGCACACCAGTATACTCATAGGATAAATAGGATGGTCCAGTGGTGCATTTGACAACATTAGCTTAAAGCAACCATCTGTGGGCCTAAAACAAATCATCAGAGTTTTGTAACTAAAATGAAGGAAGGAGGAGAGAAATAGATAAATAGGACAGGACAGACAGGGTGTCTGTCACCTGTGCAGTGAAAGGGTTCACTGAACGCTGCAGTGCATACAATGCACATAGATAAAGTAAATAAACAAATCCAAATACATGCTATACACTTATCAGACAATTGATAACAAGTAAGAAAATGCTTGGTAATACCTCCAAGATACTGATTAGAGGCCTGTCAGCAGAGCTGAGACCTGCATTCCCTGGACTGTGGTTTTGCCGTGTGCTGTGCCTTGAAAGATACGTAACATTGCTACTTGCTGTATTGTCCAAATAAAATAATATATATAACAAAACTGGTCTTGAATTCGGTTTGTCCTTAAAAATATCTGCCCAGCTTAGGGTCCTGGCTGATAGGAAGGGCAGTATGAGTGCTACTGGGTCAAGTGGGGACTCAGTCAGTAAGCAACTGCCGCATAACCAAGAGCAGGTTCTAGCCCTCGGATGGCAGCTGCAGGAGCTGAGAGAGGCAGCACCTAGACAGCCTGTTGTTGGGTAAGTTTGGGGGAGATTTCCTGCTCGGTCCCTTTCATGAACCTGGCCCAAGTCCTTGGTCACAGATTTCAGTGACAAAATGAATGCTTACACTTATGATGGATGCTTTTTTTTCTTGGTCAACATGAGCTCAGTCTCTGCTCAGTGCTTCCATACCCTGTAAAAGCAATAAAAATTCCTCCCCACACACCCAGACTTTACAAAGTTTTCAGATACTCTAACAACAGAGACTAAATAAAATTTTCGGGGTGGGGGAGGCGGAGGGAAGGAGTATCATTCAAATTCCCTGATAGCACCTTGTAAACCAAAGATTTTTTTCTTTGAACCTGAAAAGTAAATGTTTTAGAATCTGCTGAATGGTTAGGCTGGAACAGTCCTGGGGTGTCTTACTGGTAGATCTTCTCTCTGCAGGGTACACCAATATCAGTTCTTATGGGAGACTGATTCCCAAATAATTAAGGTCTCTTTGTTGTGGCTAAAACCAGCTCCACAACCACTCTATCTTAAACCTACCACTCTATCTTAAAATCCACTGACAGCTCGGACCAATTCCACTTAGCTTCTTGTACAATGTGTTGCTGGAAATTTAAAGAATCAGAGATTCACATAATCACTGAGGTCAGAAGGCACCTCTGGAGATCGTCTAGTACCAGCCCTGTGCTCAGAGGGTGGTCACCTACCGCTGGTTGCTCAGGGCTGTGTCCGGGCAGAAAGACTCCACAGTCTCGCTGGGCAACCTGTTCCAGTGTTTGACCATTCTTACAGTGAAAAGTGAAAAAGGTTTCTTCTTATCTTTAAATACATTTTCCTGTATTTCAGTTTGGGATCACTGTCTCTTGTCCGGTCACTGGATACCACTAAGAAGAGTCTGGCTCCATCTTCTTTATCCACCCCCCCTCCCCATCAGGTGTTTATAAACATCGATCAGATCCCCCAAGCCTTTTCTTCTCCGGGCTGAATGGGCCCAGCTCTCTCAGCCTCTCCTTGTATGAGAGATGCTTTAATTCCTTCATCATCTGTGCGGCCTTTGAGTGGACTTGCTCCAGTATGTCCATGACTCTCTTGCACTGGGGAGCTCAGAACAGGACCCAGCACCCCAGATGTGGATTCAGCAGTGCTGAGGAGAGGATAAGGATCAGCTTCCTCAACCTGATGACAATGTTCTTCCTAACACAGCCCAGGACGTAGTTTTCCTTCTTAGATGCAACGGCACATCGCTGGCTCATGTTCAACTTGGTGTTCACCAGGATTCCCAGGTCATTTTCTGTAAAGCTGCTTTACTTGTAGTCAGTCCCCAGCCTGCATCTTGATTTCCAAGAAGATTCTATAAAGCTCCAGAAATTCTTATCTTAAAGGAGGGATAGGTGATGAAACGGATATAATAATATAAAATAATTATTTACCTAACATAACTCCCTGAACATCAAGGTTACAACATTTGCCAGGTGCTTGTTAATACCCCAAAGAGTGCAAAGAAACAGCAATAGCTGCCACTATAGCTGATTCTGTCTACTCATTTGCAGGCATGGTCTGCTACTGGGCAGAATCATCCAGCTGATTACTGCTGTACAAATTAGATTTAGCTATGCCTCTTTTCCTCTCTTTTTGTGTAAGTGTGTGTGTAGAAATACATATTAGTGATTTTTGTTGTTGTTTATACATTACAGGAAGATATGAATATTTCATAATGCAGCTAAATTTACATCAGATCACAATTACGGATTCCTCCCCAAATGCAGTCTATTTTGGACTTGGTATTCAATTTCCTTTCAGACCGTAGAAAATAAGTGCTTTTTTGCAAGGAATTACTCTTTCAGACCTCAATGTTCTCACCTAGAAATGCTGCAAAAGTTTTGACTCTAAATACAGTGCACACAAAAGAATATTCTCTATTTGTGCTTCAAACATTAGTTGTCAGATATACACCTACCTGAGAACAGAGACATGGCAATCAAACAAAATTATCAGAAAAATAAAAGAACTAACAATGCAAGTGAGTATAATTTAATAAAAAGTAATTTTCAGTTCTGAAAAGACATAGAGAAACAGATTAGAGGACATGGTATGGTATTTGTCTTTTTTCTGACTAAAATAAAGCTGAATATTATCTCAAATTTATTTTTCTATAGCAGACAAAGGTATTGAGGATTTCAGTAGTTAATATTTTTTAAAGTTACTGGCTTTAATACACTCAAGTCAGTGTAGTTTAGTTACAGACCTACAACATAAGGATTTATGCATGATACATCTGAGGCTATTACTGACAGACACGGCTTTAATTATGAAATTATTGAAATTAATAAATGATATTAAATGGCAATGAAATCAATATCTTTAGTAGGATGAAAAGATACAACCTTTTCCCCATTTGTAGTTATTTTTGCTTTTATTTTTGGTTTGTGCTGATAGGTGGATTTTTTGAGTTTTCTTTTTTAATCGTGGGCAGGAAACTACTGAGAGCCAAACATGAACAATGCGTCTTCAGTCTGGTTTCTCACCAAGTTTTGCTTGTTTGGGGTTTTTCTCTTGTTGTTTCTGTGGTTTGTTGATTTTGGAGAGAAGAAGCCGAGCCCTAAAGATTTTTATTTTGTTAACGAAGGATCAAATTCCAATTCTGTTGATCATGCAACACTTAAGACCGCACTGTGCAGCGCACACGTTCTGGGAGCTCATTGTGTGTTCTGCCATCTCTTTAGTTTCTTACGTATCATAAAGCCAGTGCAATACAGGCAAAAATCCTAAGGACATCAGATACCATTTGGACAAGGGATATCTGCAGGATCTACATCATTTTAATACTGTTTTATTATTTGTTTATATGAAGACTATTATTGAATTCTCCCTTTTTAGTTATTTTTACAAGCATCTTACTTCAGTCAACAATTAATATTCTCAGTCCTTAAAACGCATATACAGGACTTCAGTTTCCTTGGAATTCAAACAGCAGATTTGAATTCCTACTCCTTCGCTTGTATGTGTTGCTGGTTATTTTGAACATAATAGAGCTGTTTGCTCTGTTCACAATATACAGTGATTAAGAGCCATGTTAAGCAAAGAACTCTTGATGGTTCTAACCTAATCCACCAGAAAAATCATTGACAATATTAGGCAAAAAAGAAAAGCCAGCTGTTCAAATACCAAGGTCAAGAGCACTAAATGAGTAACAGATGGTACAGACTACCTTTGGCCAACTAAATCAAGCCCAAGCAATATACTACTCAGTTGTGCAGAAGACTGGAAATACAGACAGATTCAAGTGAAGGGAAACATACATCATGGTTTGAGGGTTCTAGCAATGAACTTCTTTTAGCAATGTTTATAGAGCACCACCGCTATCTCTATGAATCTCTTCTGTTTCAGACCCACAAGCAATAAAATCTGTCCCCTCTCTGCAATAATGTAATATGCAATGAAGTATTTGTATTTCTGCTTTTTCTGTAGTATTTATGCTGCTAAAAATAATGTCATTCCATATATAAAGTGATTATGTGTCTTCACATGTAAAAATGCATGCTGTCCTGGTCACCCTGTCTCAGAAAGGATTAACTGTTACAGACACGGATTCAAAGGTATGACAAAAAGGTACTGGAAGCATAAACAGCGTAGCATAATGGAAGTGAAAACAAAACCATACTTCTATACTAGTATCTTTTAGCTTCATTCACTAGGTTTTGTCAGTGCACTGGGACTGCCTACTTTCAAATGTAACAATCCAACTTGACAAAAAGATTTAGCTGTTCCACTCATTTACTGGTGTGGGCATTTATGGAGAATATGGCAGAAGTCACAAGCAAGGTAGAGAGGGAGAGCAAGCACCCATCACTCTCTCAGGCTCTAGTAGGCATCAAGTGGAACCAGCAGATGACAGGTTCAAAACAAATAAGAGATGATGGTTTCCCACACAGTGTGCAGCTAGCCATGAAGGTCTTTGCCGTAGGATGTTGCAGATGTTAAATTTTAATGTCTCCAAAAAGCAACTAGACAAATTCGTAGCGGAAAACACAGTGGAGACCATGAAATATAAAGACCTCTGGCCTGATGCAAACATGTCACTGCACAGTCTTATTCTCTCCTCTGACTATTAGTTGAAGTCAGAGGCAGAATATTAGGCTAGATGGGCCTCCGCCTTGAGTTAGTACAGTATCATCTTTTCCAAAACTACAGGGGTAGGGTTTGGCCTTGCTCAGACTCTGCCTAACCTTTCAGATGCTTAAATTCCTCATTGTCTCCACAGAGTTCCCCATGTATCTAAATGCCTTCTTCCGAATATGCACAGACTTACAACAGTCTTGACAGCACTATGCTACTTATCACTTGGCTTATTCTCCTTCTGGTCATAAGCTATACATTCTTCTCTCTCTCCACTCCATTATCAGAGAACCCCCGACAACCAGTGGCAGCTGGTGTCACCCATCCCATCTCTACCATCCCTTGCTTTCTGAGCCATTAGTCCAGTGGCAAGAGTACAAACCAGTAGAGATAAAACTGGATATAATTTCCTGGCTGGTCTTCTCATTTGAATGTTGTAACATAACCCCTAGTGTAGTAGTGGTTTTGTTACGGAATGAAAAGCACTTTCATTCATCTCTAGCCCAATCAATCTGTTATTATATCAAGCAAAGAAAACCTTTTTTTCCCCCCATGGGATGGCTTGATAATAAAATACTTATTGTCTGATGATCAGAGTATTTTCAAGAAAGTGAGAGAAGGGAATGTCAATCTGTTTAGGCAGAAGAGAATTGAGCATAGCCCCCTTACATCCCGGGGGAGCTCTCTAACTACTAAGCAGTTATAGATAAAGACAGAGGCACAACTTCTTTCACCAGTTTGGAAGAGAAGACCAATTCCTTTTCAAATTTCTGCAGAGATATCTTACATATCTCACTCCACAAGAAGATTCTGTGTTGCAAATCTAACACATGAAGAAGTACTATCCTACTATCCTCAAGGGTAAAAAAAAAAAAAAAAAAAAAAAAAAGTGCCTTGGGGCACTTTTCTGTTGACTATGACCAGCTTAGGTCCAAGGGCTTTGAATCCTCCTCTTTTATTCCTAATTACAGGCTGTAGATTCCACTTGACTTTTTTTATTTTTAAGCTTAGACTACATGACAGAGGATTGAGAAATTAAAGTGAAGAGATCACACAGCAACCGTAACAGTGAAGAAAAGAGGAATATGAAAATCCTTTTCCCAAAATGGTGCTATTATGACATTGGAGATCGCATTGCCAGAGCTTTGGATATGCATTTGCTACTAGTCTGCAACTACTGTTCCCAGAAAAATCCTTGCTCAACCCTGACCCCTGAAAGGGGCTATCATCCACTCTGGTCTCTGGACAAAATGCTCATGTGACTTTTCTTCAACATGATTCAGTCAAAATAACCTTGAAAATAGCTGTTTAAAAAAACCTGGTTCATTCTGACTCAAATGATATACCCTAAAAGTACTCAGCCATTGGATTTGAGAAGCCAGAAACTTCCAGCAAAGAGGTGGTCTGGGGACAAACAGAGGTAATTTCTTCAGTCAGCACAAATACAGCTGGAAAAGGACACATGCCACAGTCTAAATCACAAAAGAAAAAATGAAACTACCAGCTAGGATGAAGAACTGAGCAACAGTGATAGTTTAAGAAAAAAAAATAAAGATAGTTCACTTTCAGAATATTGGGTTTGAACTGAGAACAGGACATCCAGAAAGACAGGTTGAAATGTGAAACTAAATTGAGAGAGACAGAATGGGGTGAGGAGTAAGCTTGGGAGTTGTCTGCAAAGAGAAGCTAGCAAAAGCTCTCAGAATGCTTTATATCATTCACATACAAAAAAATAGGGAGCGAAATGGTAGTGAAAGCAGGAACCCTGAATGACTGTGAAAGAGTTCAAATAAGCAAGAGAAAAGACATTAATGGAGATTCTGAAGCAGCAGCCAGAGAAATAAGATGGAACCAGCAGAACAAAAAGTACAGATTCATCATAAATGAAAGTGGGAGAACACAGCAAAATGACAGGAATATTTGTGTCAAAAGAAGTTGGTTGACTAAACAGGGTAAGCATTAAAAACAGAGTCTTTTTAATTTGTACTTTCATATATACTTCTGAGTTTTTCATTGACCATTTCAATGAAGCTGAATATTAGAAAGATAAGAATAACACTTATAAGAGAAGCCCTGGAAAAGCCCTTCCAAGACTTGCACTTTCTGAGGCAGGGATTACTGAATTATACAGAGTTATTTTGGTGTTCCCCAGGAATCTGTGTACTTCAAGTGTGTCCATATATACTCATCTTTTACTTTTCATTACTGGACCAGAGTATACTGTATTCTCTCTCAGGTAATACCCTGACTGTGCAGAGTTTTAGTTATTATTTAAGTCCGTATTTCTAATTTACAAATCCCTCTTGAATATCCTAAAAAATATCTTGAAAATAATGCTTCTTATATAAATAAGGTCATTTCAGGTACAGCTTGAACAAATTAGCAACTGTTATGCTGTTAGTCACTGAGGAAGCAAGGCTGTTCCCTTACTCAGTTATGATGCTGCCAATTTCATCTTTTGGCTTTTGTCTTTCAAGCTAATGTATGCGGCTTAGGACGAATTCACTTCTGCTGCCCCATACACCTAACAATTCTGTACCACAATCCTTTGACCTTAGAAAATGATGAATAATCATCTGTCAACAACACAGATGCATTTCAGGCAGAACATAACTCCTATCTCCATTCAGTGGGCTGTGTTACCAGCAGACCACAGCTAAGTCATGCAGTATGACTTTTACTGTAGTAAAAAGGATGCAAAGTAAAAATAAATAAATAAATGATGGGCGTGAACTGCTCTCTCCCTTTTTCTCTAGCGTAATGGGTTCTGCCTACCTACAAACAGCTCATTATCCTGTAATTATGTATAAGCAGATTTTATCAACATCCAATAAAATGAAGGGGAAGACATGTTATAGCCCAATTTAGCCACATAATATTCCAAAGTTAACTTGTTAATATTCAGGCTGCTTTGAAGATATATCTCTTATTTGTTCATTTAGTATCATATTACAATAGTCTATATACCACAAAAAAATCCTGTGTTTAATTAACAGAGACACCTAAAAGCAACAATATGCTATAACCACCTAATTATCAGGTTCCATCTTAAAGCTGTCTATTTTTCTTGCTTTCACTACTTCTGTTGGGAGGCTATTTGAAGTAGAAATTTCATGCTATGCTAGTAAGAAAAGTAAGTTTAGTCAAAAACTAGACAAATCAGTGTATCTGTATGAATATTGTAATTTCTTTTTTAATTCTAGACTAACTTCAGGGCAAGCATATAATTATTAGTTCTTGTTCCTGATTTTTTTCTCAATTTAAAAAGCTTTTATCACTGTCATTTCTCCAATGTATTTATAAACAGTGGTTGAAACTCTTTGCCTTTGTTTTGACAGTTTAAATGAAATTCTTCTGTTTCTTATCTATTTCCCTGATTATCTCAGGAGCCCTTTTCTGCATCTGCTCTGGATTGAGAACACACATCTGAATCTGAATACTGGTGATGGATTAGGATAGCCTTTCAAAAGACTATTAGAGGTTTGGGCATTGCTGTAAATAAGCTTTTGCTTTATATGAGTTTGTAGACACTCCTAAATAACCCCTGTTGCTTTTGCTTTATATGAATATAAAGACACTTTCCTACCCTCTTAGGCTCATATCTGCTCTTTCTTCTCTCTTCCCCCCACAAAGCAGTAGCATACTGCTGTCTTGCAGTCACTACGTGATCAACCAATATATCAGATGTTTTTCACCTGTAGTTTGATTAACGAGCTCCTAGCTTATGGCATTACATAAGTGCATAGCCTTGCATACTGCACTATTAAAATATATCATATTATGTAACTTTCATTGCTCAAATACATTCACTATTTCCTATGTGATATTCAGCAGTCTTTTATATTGATAATTCCTCCTAATTTTGCCTCCAAAAATGTATTAGGATTCTTCTGTCCTTCAGTGCTAACTCTACTGAAACCAGGAAATGGCATTAACTGTAAGATTCATCCTTGGAGAAAGTCCTCAAGACCAAATGTTCTCTTGAGAGATTCTATTAGCACTTTAGGCTCATTTTTACCAAGTCTTACAATTCCTATGTTACTCATCTTTTCCTCTAGCTTAACTAGTAGTGTCATAGCTGGTACTGTATCAAATACTTCAGTGAAATGAGAGCTTCTTTTAAGTGAGTCATTTATCTAAGCATGGAAAGCATTAAACTAGTGCAATGTGATCTACCTTTTGGTAAACAGAAAATAGGTTAAGTTATGATCTATATGACTTCTCTATCACTATTTCCTTTAAAAAAATTCTAGAAGTATAATACTGAAATACTCTAACAGTAATCATTTCCGCTCTCTTCCCTTTTATTTGAATAGTCCCTTCCCACCCCCCGGCACATTCTGATAACACTGATGCCCTTCTTCCCTATCTTACCTATTCCATCTTCATCTTCATATTTGCTCAGATTCCTTTTTGCAAAATAGCATTCATGTATTATTCCTGTCTGGAGTGTCTTTAATCTTGGCCCATCTTTGCTCCCCAATACCCTTACCTCACTTGCTCTTTCCTTGTTCTCTTTTCATGTATATATACACAAAAAAAAAAAAAAAAAAGAAACTATTTGCTTTGATTTCCTTTTTAAGTTTAAACTCAGCTTGACTTCTGGCAATTCTCATTTTATCCCTGCACTTTCTGACCTCCAAGCTGTACATTTCTTTGCCAGAGTCTTTTTCCATTTCTGTATTTGGTTCTTCTTCTTGCTTAGGACATAATTCAATCAAGGAAATAGGACCTGCCTTACTTCTCAGAGACAGCACTCAGCATTTTACAAGATCATACCCTGCAATAGATTTAAAACAGCCTAAACTGACTGTGCATAAATGCAGGCTTAAAACGAAGACAAGGTTCTTGTTCCATCAAAGAAATGTTCTGAAACTGTATCTCAATAGAAGCAGGGGCAAAAAGCCTGAACTCATTTTAGAAATGAGATTTAGATATATTAGATATTTTCTTAGTCTACGGAAGAAAGTCATATGACAGATCATCTTGCTTCTATTCAGAATGTACTTCCTTATTCAAAACAAAAATGTCAGTTCTTAAACAAATGGACAAACATACAGACATACGAAGCTCTATGCAGTCACCTATCAGTATATCTTAAAATTACAAAAGACATGTTTAAACTTCATATCAATCCTCAGAGGACCACAGTTCCAAGGAAGTCAAGGTTTATTGGGCTGCCTTAGTTACCTAATAGTATCCAAAAAATGACATAGGATTTGTACACCTTCATTTCAGAGAAGACTGTAGTAGTTGCTTGAATTTAGTTCTCTATCCACAGAGGGAACAAACTGATTATTATTTGTAGTCCTCAGCTCAGATCTGTGTGTTCACCCTGTCCATTGCATAAAAGCATAAATGGACTGAATATGGTGGGGTGGGGATAGGCAAACAGTACAGCTCAAATGACTTGTCACATCCACAACCCATCAGCTATCATACTATGGTCTCACCAGGAGAAAACTGGTTTTTGAAAGTTCTGAGAGCCAGCTCACATGCATTTCCAAGATCTGCTGTTGGTCACCATTTCCAATCAATGAGAGCTCCAAGACAAGGAACATATGTATTATTTGCCTATATGAAGCTGACATATATGAGACTGTATAAATAGTACAGCTGAAAAGAAATTCACTTTGCATGAGTCGGAAACATCAAGCACCACTTAAAAGGTGAAAGTCATTTTGGAGGTGCTAGTTCAAACAGCATTTACTTCAAATCCCCAAATCCTTTGAGATTTGTATGCTTGTCTTTAGATGAGTTTGGGTATAGATAAGGCAAATTACATAAAACAGACTTGTTCTTGACAGATACTAAAAAGGGGTACAAGCAGAGAAATTCAAATGCAAACTTTCATCACATACCATCTCAAAACACTTGTTCAGACGAGAGGTGTTTGGCTCATTAAAGAGAACAGAGGCTATGTGAGAAGTCCAGCTCCGAGTTCGGAATCATTAGAGCTCTTTAAATCTGCAGTTTTGAATCATACTTTTCTTTCAGACGAAAATAATGATGTGTTTTATCCTTTTCTTGTGTACTCACATTTGCACTCTTGCTAGAGTCACTGCAGCAAATCGTAAACTTAAGACGGTGATGAGGACACCTTGTTCTTGGACTACAGCTAGGGCTGCATTTGGTTTTACAGGTTGTACAAATAACAGTTTTTAAAAGCTGCTATTCTATTTGAAAGCCATGCCAGAAAACAAAAAATATTCAGAAAAAATAGAAGAATTCCATGAGGACTAGAACTGTCAATGCATAATTAAATATCAGTTTATGCTTTGTGATCAATCAATGATTGATTTTTTTGTGTCTAAGACATTTCCATTAAAGTTTTGGGGTACTTCTACAGGGTGATCTTCCCTTTAATCTTATTTTGAAACTTTTTATGCAATTCTAGTACTTTTAGTGTCTCTGTTCTTTACTGATCTTCCTGTTTTCATAGAAGTGGAAGGAACTTATGTTTCTTATTTAAACCCTTTAACACCCGTGTTATCTGAACTTGCACACACACCAGCACACAGAAGCTTGGTTTCTGCAGGCTAAAACAGGGAAAATAGTATCTTTCAGGATGCCTGCCTTCCTTAAATCAAACAGTTAAATATTTTAGAGCCAGGAACAGAAAGAAAGGAAAAAATGAAGACCTCTGGTTTAGCTGTTCAACCTAAGCTTTTTAAAAATTCTAGTTTTTGAATGTTTTATTCCTACCTGCATGATGACAGACAAAGCTATATTGAGAGTTTCTGCAATCCTGATATCAAGTCTAAAATCTGATATTCTGCAACCTTTTCTAAGTAGCATTTTTTTCTATATAGCTGTGATTATTTTTACCATTTTCTCACCCTGTTTTCAGTATAACATTTACTTACTGGTTTTACTGATGTATGTAATTTCTCCTGAGAAATCATCAGCAAAAAAAGCACCAAGACCTAGATTGTTTTCAGTGGTACTAGTGCAGGAAAGCAGAACTGATGTTTTCTTCAGCATATCAGTCAAATGCAATTAAAAAGCTATTGTATATTCTTAGGATTTCAGAGAACTGTTAGCAGTCACAGCTGTCGGAAAATATCTGCCACAAGAAAAATGCTGGTGTGTGTTTGTTAATGATAAGCCACATATGGACAGAACCTGTAGAATCATCACTCCTGAGGAAACCTAAGATATGTCTCTTGTATCAGTGGATTTGAGATTTTATTTACCCTATAGAGGTAAACCTAGATTTTGTTTGGCAGACAAAATTAAGGAATGGCCTTACCAAGCTAACTCAAAATATGTTCCATTAGGAGAAAGGACTTTGCCAATGCAATGTGAAATTTTAGACAGTATAGATGTCCCAGGTTGCTCCTGAATAATACAAATTCTCTTTTTGAAATAAAAATGGAGCACACCAACTACACCAGGTAGTTACTAGCTGTTGATGTTTCATTCCTGCCCGCTAGTCATACCATAAATTTTTTCTTGATTTTTTTTAAAAACAACAAACATCAGTCAGCACTATATTTATCAAGTGTTTCACTCTAGGGCACTAAATGTAAAGTGTCTTGTTTTTCTAAAGCCTTACTCCCTCCAGGGAGTTGATGATGGATGAGATGAAATATGCTGACTTAGTATTTTCATGAACTGTCTGGTTCCAGTCTCTCTAGACTTGTACTGAAAACTGTTCCCAAACATTTCAGCCATAGTACAGTAGTTTGACTGGCTTTTCTTCTTATCACAGACTATATTCAGCTCCAGAATGTAACGTGCTCTATAGCTGGAGGCTGATGCTTCTTATGAAGCTTTCATTACACTAAAATAAACACCATACAACAGTTCCCATATTCCAAAAACAAAACAGACACTAAAATTGTCACTTTGTGAAGGTATCAGGGCCTCATATTAAGCTAATAATACAAAGAGTTGAGAAATGTTGGCTTAAAGAGCACATCTCTAACAAGATTAAAATAAAAGGAACTCAGGAGAATAGAGACAGTCTTGTCCTAGGTCCAGACAAATTAAACAATCCCCGTATGGCAGATAGGATAAACACCGACTGAATTTGGTCACATACAGAACCGCAGAGGATGTGGCGGGCAGAGCAAATAGGGGTTTGAATGACAGTGGAAGTTTTTGCCCATCTTGCATTTCTTTTTATTTCATTCCATGCTCCTAGAAGATCCTCCACAAGGCAGACCCTCCTCCACACATGAAATTTCGCTGGCTTACAACAGCCTCCAAGCAGGCGTTGGGAAACAGGAGACAAGAGGAAGAGGTTGTGCTCATCTGTAACAGAACTGGAGTCTGCAGCTCTCCGCAGCTCCAGGACACCCAGATCGCTCAGCACAGTGCGCCCAAGCGCCAGTGCTATCTACCCCCATTCCTTTCCCCTTCACTTCCCAATGTAACAAACTATCAGTGCAACCTTGTCATATTCACAGGCAACATAATGACCGTTTTCAGGTACAAGGATGGAGATCCTAAACAGCACACTCCTTTGTTCATTTCTGATTAACCTTTCATTTTTTGACAGTGGAAAAAACTGTAAGCAAATCCACTTGAATCTCCGTTTATGAAAACATGATTTGTATTTTATGAATACATGATGCTTGATAAGTCTTTACATGTTCTAAGGCTTTCTTTGGTTGATGTATTGACTTTATTCAAATGAGTTTAAAAGACCTAGAGTTTCACTGGGGATTTTTTTCAAAATAGAAACACAATTCTCTCCTTTGCATTATCAGTGTGTTACCACTCTAACATAAAACCAATTTCAAAACAAAAAAAAAGAAAGAAAGAAAATAGATATTTTTTGAAAAGGAAATATTTTGCCAGAAATCATTTCCCTTCCTAAAGGGAGGGAGGGAGGTAAGAGTCCAGGAAATACGCTTACTCTATGGAAGGCACAACCAGAATAACAGCCTGTGCATCCTAAATCAGCAAGAGGGATCCAGCTCAATGCTAGGAAAAGCTTGGCAAGTGAGGACTGGCAGAGAGGCTCTGTCCTAGGAGAGCCGTAATCAGCAGTCGAGCACAGGAGGGCTTGGCTCAGGAGAGCCACTTCTGCAGCTGGAGAGCTGCTGCAGGGTCAGATCACTAGAAGCACCTCTGCTGTTTCCACTCACTCCTGCCCACAGTGTCCCTTAGCTGTTCCTCCTGCAGAGGATGCTAAATTCTGCTTGTTGAAATCTTCCTTTGATTTTCATACCTTCAGGAAATAATCAGCACCTCTTGTTAGCTCATTGTGATGAAAATCTCGACCTCACCAGGCAGGGCACTAGAAAACAAAGCATCCAGAGAGACGCACAGAATGACCAAAGCATTTCCTATTTTCTAGCAGAAATTCTACCTGGCACAAATTCTGTGTCTCAGATTTGCACAGTTCTAATAGAGTTTTGAAGTACTTGAGTAAATTATTCACAACTATTTCTGTCAGCTGTGACTGTAAGATGTCCCTTTTATTTCCAGTCACTGAAAATCCATCTATAATACGTTCTTTGAAGACCTCTGGTGGCAAAAACTGAGCACTGATCTTCTCTCAATAATTCCAACAAAAAGCGAGCATAAAATTTGCATTGGAGTGTCCTATAGTGATTTCGCATGGTGATCCTCTGCACCTTGGAACATTTTGCAGTGATCAGCTGCAACTTTGCTCTCAGACACTGAAATGCAGGGACTAATATATTACTGCCATTGTAATATCAAGCATCACAAACAACTGCAAAGCTAGAGCTGAGCAAATAATTATGCTAAATATGCTATATGATAACTAATGATAAAAACCTTACTTTCCACGATGTTAAACCGTATCTCTCAAGGGTCCCAGACTACCTCAGAAGTTTTATTTTACAAATTAGTTTGTTGTCATATAGCTAAAACCTTACCAAAACCTGCTTTCCTAAATCAGGATGGTAACATCCACAAAACCACAACATTATTAACAAAGATTAAGTGGCATCCTACTGTTTCCAGCTGTTTTAGAAGTAGTTTTAGTGCATCCATTTCTCTTAGACAGCAACAACCACACATCAAGAAAATAAAGAAGGGTTAGGAGCAAAAGGAAAGATTCTCTCTATTTGAAGCTGGATTCCATGTCTGAGGCTGAAGTTGACATCCTCTATTTTTCAAAAAAAAAAAAAAAAAAAAAAAGTAAAATAAAATTAAAAAAAAAAAGGCAATACACCCCTTCATTAGCAGAATTTCTAGGAAAGGTCAAGGAGATGCATTTTCTTCAGTAAAAGCAGTGAAAAATACCATATATGATAGGAAGGTCAGAGAGCCAGTCACCAGCCAGACTGTTTCAGTGTTCATTGAAGCTAAATCTCCGGGGGTTCAGAATACCTGGAAGCCACAGCTCACCTGTTCTCCTAAATGCTGAGCACTCCAGTCACATAAGCCACTTTGTCTTCATTTGAAGAGCTACTGGAGCTCCATCAAGCTCCAAGATTAAACTATTAAATTCTGACAGAGTCTAGCTCCACTAGTGGTCTTAACATACCTGTAGGATGACTCTGAATTTGAGCAACAGAACCAAACTGCTCATTACCACGAAGGAAATTGCATTTGTCTTGATACAGACAAAAAATGATGGTGACATATCTAATCTGCAGGATTTTTTTTACTTTTTTTTTTTTTGTTTTAAATGTATTCCCCCTCCCCCCCCCCCCTTTTTTTTTTTTTTTTTAACTACTAATTATGTAATACCTAAGGCTACACCTTTCCAGTGTTTCCCTGATGAAAGTACCTGGAGGACAGGAGCTGAGCTGAAAAATACTAACGCCACTTCAAATTTTGTAGCTGGTCTTTCAACCACTGTTGAACCACTCTGCTGAAAAATCCAGAACAGGAAATGTGGCAAGGTGTGCAAATCTTTAAGGGTTGTAATGGCTTCACTGACTTAGAAATCAGCCTGTAATTTCTTTTTTAAACTATTCTATAAGCCCTTCATAGCAGAGGTCATAGTCTAAACCCCCCAAAGCATGTTATGCTTTGTGGATGACTAAACCAAATACTTTGCAGTTCCTGTGCTAATAAGGTATTTTGAAAGGGAAATAGAGGAAAAAAAAGTGAACAAGTCAGAAGAACAAAGCATAGCAGGGTATGTAGAAGTCAGCAGCAGAAATATCTGAACTTATTTAAGAATATTAGAACACCATCTAAATAGTTGTGATTTAAATGGTCACGATGCCATTCAAGCGGTCATTCATCCCTGATAAGGAACGCTACATCCTTTAGCTGCAGACACCTCTGGGCTTTCTAGATCGGTTCTTATTTCACTAGTATTCATTGGGGAGGGCAAAGTGAAATTGTACTATATGGCCAGTTTCTCTGCCCCAACATTAATACCATCTGTTGATACTCAAACCTGCCACAAGTCATTCAAAAGGAACAAAAAAAAAAAAGTAATAAGAAGTAAGAGTCCTCTATGTTATGAATTTGTTTGGATGTAGTTACAGAATCAAGCCTCAGCTGGGGAAAGAAAGGACTGCTACTCAAGCAAAAAGGGGGCTATGAAGATCTGAGATGTGTAGCATTAAGGTATAAAAGAAAACATTCACATGCCAGAGTAGCAGCAAGGAAGAAAAAAAAATTACCAATGGCTCATCTTTATCTCTGGAATTTTATTAAAGTTTACAACAAAATCAGAAAAGGCTAGGAACACATCTGGTTCAGTGGAGAGGTTACACTGAAATCAAAAAAACTAACATTTAAACAAGAGATCTACTGCAATGTTTTCAGCAAGATTCCACTGTCATTCAATCTACAAAGTCAAAACTAATCTCAGAGAAATCAGAAAGATCAGGCTGGACAAAATGAAACCCCTACAGGTGAATCTTCATACAGTTCATTTATCTTCTCAAACAGAGCTTGTTCAGATTACTGCAGTGACTGCTCCTACCATTAAATCCTATATGTGCAGCTGCCTAGCAGAAAAGTTGTTGACAAAGAAAGGTAAACTTATCTTTGCCTTAAGCACACAGAACCAGAAACTGTTTTTGCTATTGTCTTTAATAACAGGTTTACATCCCTTAACTTTCGTTTTTATAAGTTAAAATAAATTGTGCCAAATTCTATCAGTTACATGTCCACTGACTTGAGTTCTCGAGCAGCTTTTAACCCCTAAATATAATACTGTGACATCAGTAGACAAGGATCTACTTTATATAGACCTTTTCATTCATTGGCCCAGCCTCAAAGGAACTATATTTCTCTTTTAAGAAACAACAGAAATGGATGTAACATAACATATAGACTTCAAAGTACTGAGCTGACTAGCTCCAATACTAGTTGCAATAATCCTGTGCCATCATAAAAAAAAAATCAGTGTAAGGTCACTCATGTTGATTCTTCTAGAATGGAATTGCAGAGACACCATAGTTAATGTGATTTCTGTTACTAAAAAAAGTGCACTTTACATGCAAGGATATAGTTTTATTAATAATAATAATAATCTAGGATGATACAATAAAGTAAGTAAGGCAAGTTTGTAGAGGTAGGTAGTATTGGTTGCTTATACCAACCAATATAGTCAGAATAAAATTCATACAAGCTTCTGGACACTTCAAGTCCGAAATGTTATCTGAACTACATTTCCCTCAAGCAAATGTGGAAATATCATTTTCCTTTGAAGCTCTGAAGTTATGTTACTGATTATTTGGTCAAATCCTATTTCTAAAGCTAGTTTCCATTACTCCAAACGTATTTATCCCTTCCTTATACTGGATTACCAAGTTTCAACTATGATGACTTGAAAACAGCCTATTTCCTCCGATCACAGGCAGCCAGCTTTTTGAATGTCAACAGGTAAATAATTCAGAGTGCCAGTCAACAGAAATTATAAGTTGAGCTATAACTCCCTCCAGCACTAAGCTATAGACCAATTTCCTTGCCTCCTCCTAATCTTGTAAAAGCAGACTTAAAAACCTGTATTTTCAGTGGTCTTCAGATCTATAAGGAACAATTTAATATTCATTACTTGATGTGTTTATTACAGACAGTCCCAGGGAGCACAACATAGTTGTCTAATGTCTAAAAAAAAGGCATTGATAATCTAGTTTAAATTAGATCACTAGAGATTTCAGTAGCCGATTGCTAAGCTTGAAGAAGCAAAATTGTGGGTTTTATTCTAGTGAGTAGGAATGGTTCTGGGAGATGACGGAAGAGAGAAGGCGGGGGGAAAAAAATGAAGCTCTTAGCCCAGGCAAACAAAACACTTGAGGCTGCAGCAAAACGGGAAGGTCTTCTGATGCCAAAGAAAGTCCAGTTATTCTGGGGCATTTTCCAAGTATGGAAAACAAGCCCATCTGCGGAACCAACATTTCCCCAAAACTTGAGTTTACTTTAGACAGATGAGGATTGGCATTACTTATGTAAAAAATAGCTATTTCCTTTCAAATACTTTGTGCAAGTTACACATTATTACAGACTAAGCTTATTTTCTTTCACAACAATATACTTAAACCACTGCAATCTCAAGCATTCAATGAAGCCTCTTCTCTGAGATGTTTTAAGTACAGAAGGCAATTGCATGAAACTTGCAGCCTCCACCATTCACATATAAAATGTTTTCTTCTGCATTTTGATGCTTGACTGCTTATTAAATAGGTCTTGAAACTATCTCAAGGCTGCATTTCTTCTGCCCATCTTACCCTCATCATTCTTGAAAGAACTGGAGTCCTGAATACACTAGCTAAGGAAACATGAGTTAGACAGGCAACTAGTTCCAATTGCAAGTCGTAATCTCCCTACCCCATCAACCTCATCTTGCTAAACCCTCCTAAATCCTCTGGCTTCTGCTCCTCTAATCATGAGGGTTAGAAGCTGCAAGGGCTGCTTTTCACTTCATTAAAATTTCCTTTTAATCTTTTATAATCTATTAGCACAGTGCATAAACACCCATCAGAGGCTTATTCCTTCTAATTTCACAAAAGGGGATAATTTTACTATACTTTCCATATTTGCAAAGTTAAGCTTCATTTCACACCCCCATAAACCCTGGCCAAATGGATGAATAGTTAAGCAGTTGAGCAAATGGCATTTACAGCTAAAGCTGGGTGCATTATTCATTGTGAAGCATTTATTTGGTGAAGTTAAACCTCCCTTCTGTCTGCGAAATGTCTGAAAGCTGACCCTGAACGATTTCAGTATGTGGGGCTGTTTTCAGAAAGTACATTTCTGACTGTGTTGCCTATGTATCTCTTGCGTGACTGGTTGTCTAAATCAGACTGGATTAATTTAGTGACTCCCGAGTGACTAAAACTTCTTTTAGATTGGAATAACTGTTTACCCCCAGCACACACAGAATAAGTCAACTTCTGTTACAAATGCATTTTCAATTTTTTCAGTGAATAAATTAACAGTTATCTAAGCTTGCAAACCCACTTATTAGTAAAGCATATTTTTCATAAAAATGTTGTCAACATCTTATGGATCTACATAACTCCTAACAGTCCCAAGTCAGGCATGCCTTAAAATAAATCAGTTAAAAACACATAATATACCTGCAATGTAAGCTTACAACATAAACCAAGTGTTTGCTACTGTACATCTTCCATCCAATCTCATTTTAAAAGATCAAGCAATGAGTTTTTTAAAAACACCTACAGTCTCTGAGAAGTAACATGAGTCATCCAAAACAGTAACAATTTAGCATCACTTTTATTCTCTTACCTTTCCAAGAGTTATCGGATATAGATTGGAAAGGCTCTCTGGAGGTCATCTAGTCAAACCTCTTCCTCAGAGCTAGGCTAACTTCAAAGCTCTATTCCATTCAATTCTCATTCTACCCTTTATAAACACCTCATGACAGAGCATGACAAAGCTCAAAACAAATGAATCTACAGATTTCAACCTGGTGTTGGCTGTTCTGGTTTATTACTCTTCTCATCAGATTCCTCCTCTTATTTTTTGTTTTTTGAGGGGTTTTTTTTTTTTTTTTTTGGAACAGAAAGCATTAAGGTTCTCTTGTTTTTAATAGCCAGAAGCAAACAATCATGAATATTAATGTGTTATTCCTTGTACCACTGTAACCATCAACCATCTCCACAGTTTCTAAAAATAAGCAACTTCCAGCCTCCAGAGCAGTCTCATTTTAAAACATACAAAATTGTGAACTGCGTGAAGGCACTGCCTGCAAGTGGACTCCACAGAGCTGCTTTGCAAATTTTATGAGGCATGGATTTAGCAATGTAAGATACTTGTTCATGTAGGAATTCAAAAGTCATTTGCTCATGAATTACCTGTCCAGTTGTTTGCACTACTCTTCCATTTCCACTGAAATAACCTTTTAAAGCCAGCTATGATGATATATTAAAAATTATGTTTTGACAGATGGATTGTTAGCTCTCTCAAACACAGTTAAGTATGGAATTATATGGTCCTATGCTCTCTCCTCCCAGTGTTTTATCATTCAGTGTTTACTTTGCTACTTCTAATTTAATTGTTCTAATTTGCATTCTTTATTTTCCCACAGTTTGTGTATAGAAATCTCCCTGACTTCATTAGCTTTTCTGAGTATAGAAGGCAGAGTACGCTTCCTCACTCACAGAATTTTTAGCTAGCAGAAGTAAAAAACAATTAGGCTTCTCTATTTTTTTATATATATATATATATATATATATATGTATATGTATATATACGTGTGTGTGTGTGTATATATATGTATAATAAAAATATATGCACACATACTAACATAGTAGCTAAGCACTGCAATTGTTACTTTAGCAAGAGCTTCAGACTGACTGACTTCAAACATACACCTGTGTAACAGAGACCACAATTTGCATTCTCTTAACTGATGAAAGCTTTTCAGAACAGCTTCCAAGTAAAAAAAAAAAAAAAAAAAAAAAAAAAAAAAAAAAAAACGAGTGACAGCAAAGTAAGGAACATAAGGTTACACCCAACTGCAAAACTGCAAAACACATTTCCTTGGTTCTCTTTACAGAACTCAAAATAAGCGATTTCCTATTGCACTCTAGGTTTTGATTTGCTTTTTCTCCTGAAGATAGTGAAATGAGTGGGTGTTTATCTGAAGAGGGAAGAAGGAGGGAAAACAAAAAACACCCCACACACTTCTTGCTTATGGAATGGCTTTTTCTCCATTAGGCAGTGAAAGTCATGCTGCAAATGCTTCCTCCATGCAATTCTATCTTTTTAATGTGGTTTAAAGGATAGCATCTGAATTTAAAAGGTATCATCTTTTCCCCATGCAACACGTAATGAGGAATCCACATCAGATTTAAACAACAGGAAGTAAGTTTTGAAGTGACACAGGAAAAGTAATTAAGAAGTGGTAGCAAATCACTAGAAGTTAGCAGTAAAAGCTCCACAGAAATATTGTCTGGTTCTTAAATCTTCCTTTGCTGACTCCAGCATTGCGCTCCGCTGGACTTCAGCTCCAGCTCTGTCCTCTGTTTGTTCATTCTCTCCCCTCCACCCTGCCCCATGATGACTCCTCCCCTTCTGACAACCACCTTATATATCACAACCACCATTCTATTCTCCATAGGAAACAGTAAGTGCAACTTTAAAGGATGCTTTAATACAACCTCTCCAAAACTGAGGTGAAATTAAATATCATATTTCCATTGGACAGGAGCTAAGCACGTTTTAATCATAAAGCCCTGAATGTACTTAAAAATTCCCCTGACTTTCCAGAATGAGATTCAACAACCTCCCTCGCAAATACAATAGAAAGTTCCCAGTTTGCTATGTCACATTCTTATTCCTCCAAATATTGTTAAAGTCTGCCAAGAAAAAAAGACAACAAAAGAAAACCCAGAACAGAATACTCTTTTCCTCACAGAAAGTACACAGAGACACAGCTGAAACAAGTAAACAACAAAAAAAAAAGACCCTTAGAAGGGCATCCTGCTATTCTTCACATTGGCTGAAACAAAGAAAGCTAATCTTTCCAGTCAGACAGTATTATCACTTTTTTTTTTTTTTTTTTGCTGGTTTTTTTTTTTTTTTTGGTCATCTAAATATTTAAGTGCTTGATGTCCTGAAGGATACACAGATTTATGCATGAACCCCTGGGGCAAGTCACCTAGACTAAGCCCAGTCTCCTTTACAAATAGATACTCTGTGGATCCTAGGTATCTGACTCTACATGCCATCACATTTCAAGAATTACAGACCACTTCTAAAACTAAGACCTGAAAAAAAAAAAAAAAAGAAAAAAAAAAAGTCAAAGCTACAGTCACCAGAAGAAAGAAAGAGGGAAAATGAAGTGATCAATATTATCTTTGCCCCTACAGTAGCAGAGAATTTATTAGTTCTTAGCAGGACCTTACTGTTCTTCGGGGGAGGGAGGGTGTCTCTCCATTGACTCCAAGAGATTTGAAGCTTATGACAACTGTATTTTAATTCAAGTGCTCCTATTAGGCAAGATAAGCCTGTGTTCTACATTAACTATTTACTAAACCTGGATGTGAAGCCTAGCCCAAAGATGCTTCATCTTGGTTAGTTATCATCAATGTCAATTAAACAAATTACTACCTAGCCAATGAAGTCACAAAGTTTGCATTATTTTAACCTTTTCAGCTATAACTTTTCAAAGACATTATTTTTAGACTATATAAATTATTTATCCTGTCTTGTAAGGACTTTTCTGTTTATAATTTGAAGAGTCATAATTCTTTCCCTCCCCCCTCCCCCATTTGGCTCAGTTTTCTTTCAGGATATAAATAGACTTGACTTCTGCTTCTCCAATTATTTCTTCGCATTATTTGGCTCAAGTGCTGCTCAGTGAGGTGTTTCAGTCCACCCTGCCCTTTCCCAGACATCTTCTAATGCAGAAGGTAAAATAGCAACACCACACTTTGACATTAAACTTCAGTCCCAATTGCTTCTAGTCACCCACAGATTCAGGGCAATGCCTTACTCTGAGCCAATGGCTTACAACAAAAATACAGTTGATGCATTTAAGCTATATTTCTTTGTGCACATATGACATTTTCAGAAAAGCCCAGTAGGTATGTCTCTGCAGAGGGCAAATGTCCAAACACACTGTCATTATGTTGATCTTGTTTAATGTCTCTGCAATGCCATTCCGGCCATATGCTAGTTCAGCTCACAGTCAGCATAACACTATGCTTATAAAAGTATAAAACAGAACACTTCAGAAGTGGTACATTGTGCAGTCTGAGCAGAGGAGTAGAGCTGAGTGCTGTGTTTAGTAATTTGTATGGTCCTAAAATCTCCCTAAACCTTTTCAAAGGCAAGTTAGTGCCTTAAGACATGCATTAAAACAGATCTACACACCTTAGAAAACAAAATTTAAATCCCATTAGAATTAACAGAATTTGGACATCTAAAAAGTTTAGGTGCTTCAGAAAATCCTCATAGGCACTTAGTTGCAACACTGAGCATGTGTGTGTGTATATACATATATATATGTATGTATATATACACACACTTTAATATATCTAGTCCCAAATGATTTTCATCAAGAACAACATGCTATCACGAAACTATTTAAAAATATGGCTTGTTATTGCTTTAACTACGCAGCTTGGAAAGTAAAGTCATCTAATAGAGTAACTCCCTAGTATAAACATAATTACACCAATGTCAAATTACTACATTCCTAAATGCTATCCTCCTACTAAAAAAGTCCTACTCTGAACTCTACCTCAATTTCTCTGCATATTCTTGGATAATTTTTCTAAGCAATAGGCACTACAGTTCCCTCATTTTTACTTGTCCTTCCCTACTTTCCTTTTCAACTTGATAAGCTTTTTATGGCAAGGTCTGTCTGCATATATAGGATATCATAGTGTTTCTGAGCTTATTTGAGCCTCTCTATCCTATTAAAACAAATATTAAAAAGTTGACATGATCTTAACAGCAACTGGACAAGAGTTAGAACTCATTCACAGCACTCAAACACTATATGCCTTCAAAAATAACGGCAACCTCCGGTGTCATTTATCATCACAAGCAGTTAAGAGTGGTTGAACTCAGTATCAGTATTTATATACAGAACTAAGCACCCACATTCATATACAAACAACACAACAGCTGAGACACCACTCCCTGTTGTTGGTGTCCGGAAGAGACAGCTGAGGATGTCCAAGATCAAATGTGAGGAATTATTATATTGATATGAAGCTCAATGGCAAATCTGCTTTGAGATGAACTTGGAAATATGTCAATGTATAGCCTTAACTGTGTTCTCAGTATCAGTACTCATCCAAAAAAGGAAAATGTAGTAAGGGTCATCTTTTCTGCTGAAGCCATTTGCAGCTGTGTCTCATGTAAAATTTGCCTATGCTAGATATTGCACAAAATTGGATTCCAGTACTAACAGTAGAAGAGGAAAAGGTCCAGGCCGAGTGTCTAATATTTACCCAAATCTCTGCACGGGGTTTCTTCCAAAATCCTCTAACTCACCCCTGTGTGGCAATCCTCACATGTACTCTTAATATGAATTTTATATTCATACAAAGAACCGACATGATCATATCTACTTTTACACTACTTTGTTAAAAGATAAACAGTTTTCTTCATAAATTACCAAAGGGACAAAAAGGTAGCCAAGCTATCCACTCTGCACATAGCATAACGCAAAGTTCCAGTGAGACCTCAAACAACATATTTAAATCAGACAATCAAGAACAGGGAATTTAACTGGCAAGTGACTAAATTTTGACCTGAATTAGTCCCAAATCTCTGTATAACCCTAACAGTGTTATGAAATTCACTGAAGTTTTTTTCTCTCCATAATAGTTTAAAATTTGTTTTTAAACAAAGTATTGAAGTCAGTCTTATTTTGATATTAATACAGTATCTAGTGGACAGTAAACAGATTTTGATTCTTTCTGCTACTCTACCTGCTGTCTGTGGCATGGCTTGACTAGATCATAAATATTCAGGACTCACCCAGAGTTCACCATCAAACCTTAGATGCAACCAAGACAAATACTTTAGCTCCTTCTCAAGCAAGGAAGACAGAAACCGAAAGTCACATAAAAACTGGGATTAACCTAGAATTACTTATGAATTTGATTTACAAATAGCCGCGTAAGATTAGATAGTGTCAAGTTTAAGTTAATTATAGGGATCCACGAGTCCTCAGCTATTAAATCAGTAATTCAGAAGAAACAGTTATATATACCCAAAGCAGTCTTTACTATTACCTTTATTCCTCCCCATACTCACACCAATTACAAGATTATTTCATACTATACAAATATATTTAAAAGATTAAAATAAAAAAAATCCAAGTTAAGCCATTCTCTTTTTTATCACAAATTCATGTATATGTTACCTGGTTTTTCTAGCTCTGGGTAACAGGAATGGGAAGAAAAAACTTGGTCAGCAAGAATGTACATGTTTGGGATTGATAGCATCCCAGTGCAAACACCAACAGAATTAAAATTCACCTATCCTATCTGATTTCTCCTAAAATTGTGAAATTGTAATGATAGTATTTATTGAAGCTTATTTCATCTAACCTACTTTGAAAAAGATAAACTTTGAAGCGACTTTTTGTCACTTGAGGTTTTTGAAAAGACTTCATTTTGTGTCTCACCACAGACTGACCACTGATTTATTTTCACAGAATCATACAATGATGGAGGTTGGAAGGAACCTCTGGAGATCATGTAATCCAACTCACCTGCTCAGAGCAAGGCCATCTAGAGCAGGTTGCTCAGGGCTGTGTCCAGTCAGATTTTGAGTATCTTCAAGGACTGAGACTCAACAACCTCTCTGGACAACCTGGGTCAATCCAGTGTTTCATGGGGTTTACAGAAGAAGAAAGGGGTTTACAGAATTTCCAGTATTTTTTCATGGCCACTGCCTCTTTCTTTCACTGGATACCACTGAGAAAAGTCCATATACATCTCCTTCACTCCTCATGAGGTATTTATATACCTCAGTAACAGTGTTCTCTTCCCCTTGCCTCACCTTCTCTTACAGAAGTTAAACCACTCCAGAAGTTGGTTTTAAAAATTTCAATTACTGATCACCTCCAATCATCTAGAGAAATTTGCAGCCACTGAAATCACTAAAAAGCCTTTACCCTAACTTGAGGTTGAAATTAAAATCTGCTCTGGGATACCTCACTGACAAAAGCACGCGTATTTGTGGCACAGACACTCTTGTGTTAGAAACTACATAGAATCTTATTCACTGTTGAGACTATTTCATGTCCCTTCAGAGCAATGACAAATTTTATTTAATTGATCATAAGTAAAAGGAATATTAAAAGCAAAAAAAAGGAAAGAAATGGAAACAAGGTAGGTGTTTTTCTTTTTAAAAGAGGCACATTAGTAGCAATTTTTTCCTTCTTGCTATACAAGGAGAAGCAGGAAATATTTAACTCACAAATAAAAATCAAGGCTTAGTAGGAATGAGAAAAGCAATATAGGATTAGATCTATTTCAATAAACTGAACTTCAAACAGTTATGAGAAGACCAAGAAAAATACTGAATGTTGATTCAAAGAATATTTCAGCTAAAGACAGAACCTTCAAATTATGCAAAAAACAGTCACAGTAAAAAAGGAAAAATAGATTAAGAGTGATTGTAGATAGTTACAGGACAATACAGTTGAGTAGCTATTGTAAAGCTGTCTTCCTGTCTGGACAAAGAATTACTTATCTTTCCAACAGCATAAAGCAGATAGTTAGTCCTAACAAAAACACAAAAACAAGACACAGATGCTAAGCATTTTTCAGCCTCTTTGCCTTTTTCATAGATTTTTAGAAAAGGTTGTAAAAGCACACCTCAGAGGGAATCTGTTACTAGTTGTTTGAAGTGGCCTATCCACTCATGCACAAGTCTGGCATTATCCTGAAATAAAAATACATGTCAATGAATTTCTGGCTCACCCATGTGTCTTGATGCCTGGAGAATGGGTTTCACCTTGGTCTTACTCCACTGACTACAAGTTCCTCATGCCTACAGGAGCTCACCAGTGATCAGTGGCCTCCATTTTGTTATTTATCAATTGACACTTTCCTCTGACCCCAAGTAAAACCAAAGCAGGGAACAGATTCAGCAGTTATCGAGCCTTTCAATTTGTTCTGGCAAGACCCAAGATGTTTGAACTGTCTCCTGCAACCGCACCCAGATTTGCTCTCACAGCAGACTGCCACAATGACTATCAGGGCTCTTCTGCATTTCACAGGTATCAAATTCATTTGGGGGACTGTCATCATCTCTGAAACGGGGCTCAGTTTACTGTTTCTGCTGCTTGGCCTCTTCTGCTAGAATGTTATTCAGCTTGTTGCACACACCTTGCAGATCTCAGAGACAATAGCTGTCTGGTGTCACCTGCACAGAGACCAGAGCAGCAGTGATGCCAAAGTCTGTCTCTAGTATTCAAGTACAGTCAAATGTTGCATATAGACATCAGAAGACAAAACCATTCCTAAACCACTTTCCAGTAAGGAAAGGAGGACCAGGTCATCTTCAGAAACCGAACAAGCGATTCTGTTCTCCTCAGAGAAATAGCAGTCATCTTCAAACTCCAGCTTCAAGACAATGGATTAGTTACCAGACTGAATAGAAAGGCAATTTTCATATTGTCTCGCTTCATGTTGCATGTGATATGAATAAAAGCTGAGCACTCCCTCTAATTCTGAAGTCCTGCTCCTGTAGGAGTACTTAGTGATGTTCATAGTACACATCATACTTTCCTCCTTTCACATCCATAACGTGCATGAATAAAGTACTGAATAAATCCCTTAGCATCTACACACTACTCCCTGTAGCTTTTAATTCTTCTTAGCCTGTTTCTAGATGCGCAACAGCACAGCCAAATTTTCCAAGAAACAGAACTCTGAAAAATCCTTTCTGTCATGTATTTACCAGGTAAGCTTTAGCTAATTTGTCAGTACATTTGAGAATGGCTGCAGTACAATGACTGAAATCATTATTGGCCTCCCTTTGACAGCCTCCAATAGTTCCGTGTCCTGGGTTTCTGGAATCAGAATAGGATGGTGTTCCCTAACGCCATCTGGCACACCTCCATGATTAACCAGCCACAAGTTAATCAGCCTTGTCAGGAATTCTCCCTCAGGATCTACTTGACCTGTCTTATGTTGATAACCACGTTGATTATTATCAGTTATTGACTATTACACAGAGTTTTGACCCACAGGACATTATTCTTTTGCACCAGATCAGACTTTGTGCTTCTCACACAGTACAAGCTTCACAGGCCTGACTTCTACTGGTGATTGGAACCCCTGGCACTTATATTATGTGACAGACTGAAGATGGTTCATTTTGAAAGAACTCTGGCACAGGATGCACTGGAAAGCTGCCTTCAGTGCTTCTGTCAGAGGTACTGCCAGCATACGTGGCATCCGCAGAGCCAGTAGGTTGACTGTCAATAGGTTCTTCTGACCAACAACTGACTCAAAAGTCGGTCTTGCCTCAGGAAACCCCCTCCCAACAGATCTCTGAAAAAAAAGGAGAGCTTTATTTCCTTCTGAAATAAAGTAAATAGCAAATTTCTCCTCCAGTTACAGAGGGAGTGCACAGGAAGGATAACAAGAGAGACTTAAGTGACAAAGCAGACTTTGTAAATGCCAAAGCTACTTATCTTGTCTAGAAGGAAATTGAACCCCAAGACTGACCTAATATGACCCTATTTAGAGATGAGAAAGTTTGAAGAGTTCCTTTCTTCTCCCCCCTCCCATTAGTTTTAGGAATGGCTGCCTCACCAATTCCATTTCAAGTTACCATTTTCAGTCTCAGAATCTAACTCTAGTGCAGGTATTTCCTAGATCAGTCACTCACTTGAAGGTGATTTAAGTTTAAGCAAAATAGTTTCGTACTAGAGAATATACTTGCCTTATTACGTAAAGGCAAATCTTATTTTTAAATTCCTCCTTACACTCCCTTGTGATCTGCTCCAGTAGGCCAGAGCTGAAATTAATAAAGGAATAAAGTTCCAAATGTGTATATTTCCATTATGTCTTCTTTGAAATGCTTTTTTGTGTGTGTTAGACAGCAAACTCAAAATAGAATGCTAAAGAACACTGTTCCCATGAGATTTAAAGCAGCAGAATAAACAGAAGTTTCCACTGAATAAAGCTCAACAAAAGGAATGCTGCAGCTTTAACTTTTCTACTTTTAAATACTTAGCAGTTATACAATCTTTAAGAAAAAAACAGCTTTCTTTTAGCTTTATCATCGTACTGCAGCCTTAAACAGCCTGAACAGATGACTACAGGATGAAAGCTTGCTGTAGAAAACTGCACAGATTACGATTAATTTCAACTTTGCTGGTCAGTAACAGAGCAGCAGAATACCCACCCACACTTTTTCCAGTAAAAGGTAGAACACTGCCACCCACTGCTTTTTCAAGGTATTCCCCTTCTCCTTTTGATACCTCACCTGCAGAAGGCAGAAATATTCTGCAATCACAAGGCATCCTTTAGCCACCTTACACTAAGTCTTCCATTCCTCCCTCAATCCAATATTGGGTTCTTCTATCAGATTACGTATCTACAATATTTCTGTCATTAATAAAACTGCACAAATGAAAAAAGGCCTCCTATAAATTCTCTATTAGAATTGAAACCTCAGGGTAGACAAAGGCTGAATCACAAAAATTACATTCTGTTTATACACATACTGGGTGCAGGCTTTTCTGTCTCTGAACAGTTTGAGGTTTCTGCAGTCACTACTTCTATGCAACTCTCAGTTTCTAGCTGAAGGACTGTACAAGCTCTATATCTGTCTGGTTAGAACACCCACCTGTTATTGAATATCTTCCCATTCATTTTGCATTACCCCTTATCACATCAGAAAACACGTACTATAAGTCACTCACTTTTCAGCCATGGCACAGGTCATTCTCTGTATCAATATGCCCACCCAGCAGGTTATCTTCTGTTCCTGCTTAGAATATGCAGATTTTCTAAATCAAGGACCAGCCACGATCAGAACTACTGGACACTCAAGCATTGCAAATACAATAAAGGTGCTTAAGGATTTTTTTCCCTTCTATTAAGAAGCATGTTATATGAATTATCCTCTGCTGGCAAAGATATTGGAAGCTACAGTTCATTCCTCACATACCAGAGTGCCAGTTTAAATAAGTTGCCTTAATTACTTCATATTTCATTAATAAAATACTTTGGGAATTCTACTTCCTGTTGTAAGCTGGCTTTCAATTGCTCAGGTTGAAGTATTTATCAGCAAGTATTTTAGAAAGCACCATACACAATTCAGTTCTACCAAAACAAACTCAACTTGATTCCTAAAAAGAAAGTTTCAAAAAGATACGTATGCAGTATATGGGACTGCACATAATACTACATATATTTAATTACCTCAAGATCAGAACCTCTGTTGAGAAGCAAGCATTCCTAAACAATCATTGCACTTTGTATCTTATCATTATACCAGAGATCCCAGTCATGGTTTAGGATCAGCTATTGTCCATTAAAAACAGTCATAAAACATCTAAATATCTGCAATGACAAAAATCCTTAAGATGTCTACAGTGGAAAAAAAATCAAGGTCTCACACTAAAGCAAAAACAATTTATATTTAGGGTGGTTTCTCTAGGCTGGGAGATGGAAAAAATAGGCCCAATGACTTATAAAAGGGAAGACTGAGTAGCACATACTTTTGTATACAGGCATCTAATACAACAACATACATCAGCCTTCACCTACTAAAAACAGCACCAAGCTCAACTCAAATTTCTTTGAAAAAATAGTGCAGTAAGAGCATCAACTGCATAAGAACAGGTTTCCTTCACAAATTTCATTCACAGACTCCAACAGTATTTCAGAGGTGTCTCTGTTTCATGGAGGCAACAGCATTAAAAATTGTATACACGCTCATAAGAAAAACTTTGAAAGCAAGTGTCACTGTATTCATACCACTGCTCAAAAAAAGCCTAAGTACTTCCTTTAGTATCTAATTAAATTGCCAACCATTAATGAGTAAGAAACAGTTTTTTCTGAGCTGATTTTCTCTTCAAAGTGAGTAAAGCAACTTTTAGGCACAGAGATTTTTCACTGGTCTTGAACGCCAAGACAGCAGCTCACTAGTAATCAGATGAGCATGTGAACTCACACTTTGCTGGAACAGTTCAATGTACATCTATAGATCTGCAGAAAGACAGTGTTCACATAACTTTGAATTAGTCCATACCACTCAACATTTTTGCACTCTTGTTTAAATATCACAAAACTTCCATTAAATGTAATACAATTCTAGTAACTGTACAAGAGACATTAAGGTGCTCTAGACATTTATTTTCAATGCACAGTATCATATATTTAAATGTTAAGAAATAAGGCCCAAAGATTTATAAAATATGAATATAGTGTTCACTCAATAAATAGTTGACTAAGAACAAGGCGCATTCTAAGCCATACTTCATGGAGTTACGATGAAGTTCAGGCACATCAACAGGAATATCTTATTGTTTTATGATTTACAACTCTTCTGGTCTGTTTAATAGAAATTGAACCAACTGAAGCAGAATCTCATCATTAAAACCTTTCACATCACCATCTTCCACAACATCGTATAATGGCTTACTTTCTGTTCCCCAACAAATATTCTTCCGAGGGTTATTTCGAATAGTTTCTACAGTTAATGCTAAAGTATTTAGCTGGTAACAAAAGAAAGCGAAGTATTTTCCATCAGTCACTACTGCCTGTGATACAAAAGGACGGGTCACATCTGCTTCATTCCAGAATCCTACAAAATAAAAAACAATACTAGTTATATAGGACTCAGAATTCCTACCAGCAGACATATCTAAACCCAGATCTTGAAAAAAATAAGAACAGCAGGAACTGCGGCAACCTTTCAGCAGGGGGAAAAAATCCTGCCTGTTTTACGAATACAAGCATTCCTTGCACAGGCTAACAATAACAATATAAAAGACAACCACCCATTAAGGATTTTTTCCAAGATCAGAAAGACAGTGGTATATTTAGATCCTGTACACAGCTCCCTATGAGAGCTAGGCAGCAATCACAATGTTAACACATGCTGACTGATATAAAACCAAACTGATCTTCCAGATGACTTTCAAAATTACAAAGTTATGAATGTATTAAGTCCTGCAAGCAATCAGAGGGGAAAAGTCTTTTGACTATCCCACTCTTTCACAGGGCACTGAGCATTTGTCCCATGACAGAAGAATGGTTTATATTACTGTAAGCCTAACTGGTAAAGGTAATTTGCCAGCAGACATAGAATGCTATGTTGATAGGAATTCATGCTTCAAACATTCCCTGTTGAGAATTAAAGTCTAACATTTTTCTTTACGTATTTATGTATGTGCATTAGCAGGATCATATTCAATGGCACTAGTAATCAATACAGAACAAAACAAGGAAGCTTCAGAGATTTGAATCATGTTGTCCTCATCGCTGTCCTTGCAACTGTAAACAGCTTTGATGCTGAGACTTAATTGGCTTCAATATTTTATGTCCACAGAAAACGCTTTAAAACAATTCCCAATTTTGATGCAGAACCAGCAATATACATACACTAGTCAAAGGATTTTCCTCAATGAGTTGTTTCAGAACTGATAATACTGACCAGTAAACTAGCTTCCAGTACCACTAGCTAATAAACGCGTGCTTTAAGTTCTCCTCTACCTCCCCTTGCCTAATACTGAGATCTTACTGTAAGTCATCCTGAATGCACTGAGGACACCAGACTATCAACGGAAGACTGCTTTCTTTCAGTATTCATAGTACCAGGCAAGAAGTTCTCATACTGACATTTACATAGATATTGGTAAAATACCTGTATGCCACAGGAAGAAATAAAATGAGCTTTAAATACAACAGTGACATCTTGTTTAGAATATTTGAGGATACAAGAACTAAAATAATTTGAGATACATGATATATATTTCCTACAGGAGGAGAACAAATGCTATTCAGTACTTTGTGAACAGTAACCCTCCCCTTACACTAGAAGAGGTTATTCAGTTTGACAGTTTTTTTTTTTTTTTTTCTTTTGAGGGAAGGGGTAGTGTCAAGCTATTACACACACTTTTAGAACAGTTACATCTCAGAAGACCAAAACTGCAATGTCCTTTTTTATTTTGAGGAAGAAGGAAGAAGACTGACTCAAGTTACCTATTCAGAAGCCTATTTACACGTTGTATCTAAAAATCACGGAAGAAAGAATGCTGACTTTTTTTTTTGCATTTGTTGTAGTTTCAGAGATCTGACATTTCTAAAACAATGGACGAAGTGTCTTCATTGTTGCAAAAAAATCCCTGCAATTAAATGGCTTCAGATCTACCTGCTTTTCCCATCAAAGCTTCGTCTTGCCAGTAAATGCAGAAAAAACTCTGCAATTAAATGGCTTCAGATCTACTTGCTTTCCCCATCACAAAGCTTTGTCTTGCCAGCAAATGCATTAAGGGTTCCTTTGTTTTTTTTTTTAAATACATAGATTTAGTGTTATATATAGAAAAAACACTTTTCCACAGAATTAGTTCTCCCTGACCAAGTGCTTTAGATAAGAGAAAAATCTTAAATTACTCCCCTGTATAAACTCTGCTTCATTCACTGGTTCAATTAAATTTTCAAAGACCTACTTAAAGGATGCTCTTCAGAAGAGGCATGAAAAACGAGGAAGAAAAAAAGGCTATAGAACATTAGAGTTGGTATTCATCACCAGAAAGAATTTGACAGATTGACTGTCTCACCTTGATACATTGCTTGTGCCGCTGTCCAGGCAAAGAGACTTGTAATACCATTAGCTCTATAAGTAACTTCAATCTGATCTTCAAGATTCGCTTTTAAGAACCTCTGCCTTTTTAGCTTATCAGGAATAAGATGAAACTGGGTGTGCCCATAACAGCATGGATCTGCCACCTTTGATCCTGTGCCCCCCAAAAAAGAAAAAAAGTCACTGAGTCAGTAAATGTCCTTCATTATACAAACATGTCTTTACTATCAGAGTCTATACAACTGAGAATTATACAGATCTACAATATAGGTTCAAAATGCTGAAATCTTTCCATTCCTGGGTGAGACTGTAGGACTTGCCCAAGTTCAAAAGGCTCCTAAGAGTTAAGATAAAGTGTCTTATTTCTTAGATTTGTATCAAAATTCAAAGCCAGTTTTCTGCTAGTTTTGTATCCAACTCAACTCCTTCAAGTGGATCGTGAGACAAAGTACGCTATATGCACATGAGGATGCTCCTTCCCATTGCCCAAGATGGGATCTCAAAACCTCAAGCATTCTACTGAAAAATAGAATACAGAACATAGAATAGTGTGTTTGGAGGCTGCAAAGAGAGAATTAAACTCTCATCTGCTTCTATGGTTACTTATTACCATAAACCTAAAGCTTCTCAATGGCTAAAGCCTAAACTCTCACAAGAATTGGTAATGTACGCAGAATATATCCTGCACAGTGAGTACTAGGGAAGTAGGAGTTGAAAGGACTGTCAAGGTATTCACAGCGTAGTAGTAACATTATGATTTCATTTTACAGATTAGTAACAGCTCTCTCAATGGATTTTCTCCAGTTAAGTAGTTATATATCCCCAATATGTTCATATATATGCACACACACGTGCTGTCACTGTTGATGGGAAGAGCAACCTCTGGGTTTTTTATTTTTATTTTAACAAGTTAGCATATCATGGCTAGAAATTCTTACCTATAAATACCTTGTTTTCATATTGCTTTTTGAACAATGGCAGTTTGGATGGTTTGTGCTCAATAACAGGAACATCTCCAAGATCTGACTCTAGCGGTACAACCTTGAAGAAAGTAGAATGAAAAAAAAGAAGCCAGAAGAGTAAGCCACATATTTCTTGACAAAAGGTATTATATAATATGTCACTTTCTGTTTAGACAAAAGAACATACAAGTCTTGCTCACATATATCTATACGTAAATTTAAACAAAAAAAAAACAATAGCCATAATATGCTTGCAACAGAAGCGCCTATCTTGTGACAAGTCTTATTATAGGCATCTTACACTGATCTCTTTTAAAGTCTGAATTTTCTGCAGTATACAAACAATATTGTGGGGTTACAGTGCTAGCAAATCCACCATTTGATACTACCTTCAAAATCTGGATCCACTTCTGTGCAAACAGGATGAGCAAAAATATCTCTAGCAGTAGTCATTAAGCAAATCTAAACCAGCAGAATCAGCTTACAGATATTCAGTGGTTCTCTCTACACAGTATTGTTATGGGGCACCAGTTATCTTAAAATAAAGCAGGTGCACGTCCAGTTCAAATCCACTGACATTTAAGAAAAATGTCAGTTTAAACAATTTCCATCTTCAGTAGCACTGGTGCAGCCACATATGGTTGCATTCTATACTACCTGCTGATAAGCTTAGTCTCAGAAAAACCTTGTCAGAGGGATCATTGGAATCATTACATTTGACATTTACAACCACTTCCAGTGTTTGGCTGCACTGACACTATTGAGCCAGTAACTAACTACAGAGCAAAGGCAGGTCTTATAACAAGTAGTTGGAATTTCTTATATCACCTATGTTCCTTGTCCTTTTGGTTTTAATTGCTCAGATATTTGTCCTCAAAACGCCAAGAGCATTAGCCTAAGCAAAAGGTACACTAAAATTAACAAGAAACATTCAGCAGTTAACAGTAAGTGGAGCATAGTCTTCTGTTTGTGGTGGAACAAGCAAAACCAAGACCTTTTCAGGCTACACAAATACCACTGTGTAACCCTACAAGAGGTCAGAATATTTAATCAGCTTCCAGAAAACCCATTTTCGAGAAAACAATTGGTAAGCCATAGTATCAAGTAACAGTGCTCACATTCAGATTATATGTGCTCTCTCACATTCTATTCCATTTCTCCCATCTTCTTGTCCTCCTCCACTGAGGATAATACTTTCACACTCACACAACAGTCCCTATTCTTGCTTTCTCCCATAGTCTTGCCTTCTCTTTTAAGTAAATACATAAAAGAAGCTGAAAGCTCCATTTAACTAAACTTAACAACATGTAGTGCATCTAAAACACAAAGATGACCAACTTGCAGTTTAGAACAATGTCTCAATATCTGCAGAGCACTTCGCACAGCAAGGCTAGGCACAAAGAGCCTTTAGACTTGAAAAATACAAAAACGTGCTACATAAGTAATTAAAGGAGAGTTCACATATTACCTATCACATGAAAGTTTCAGCCTTGCTCAGAAACATTACTGTTGTTAAAATAAGTATGATTAACTTGCTATTGAAAATATCCACACCTCTGGAAGTTGCTTTGGTACACGGATCTGGAGGTGCGGGTGATCATCTATCTGAAATCGCACAGGATCGACTCTACCTTTACGATATCCATGGACAACAACTTCCTCACCATGATGCCAGTAATAGTTAACCTCAGGCTTTAAGTCTGAAACAGAAAGTGGGGGTAGAGTTATCCAGTTGTCCCAAAACTGTCCTAATTCCTGCTCTGCAGCTGAGGTAAAACTAAACAATCCAAATCTTTCTGCATCTCATGGGTTTTAAAAGAACAAGGAGAAGCACTAATGATGTTTAGAACAACCCAGCTCCACCAGCGACAGTCTCGCAGGGTTCACAAACCAGCCCCACTGCCCAGGGCCCCCCCTCCTCTCCCACCCCAGCTCCGCACCAAGGGAGGAGGCAGCCAGCAGTGGGTTGCGACTGCAGAGGAAGGCCGTAAGTGAGCAGACCAGCTGCGTGAGGAAGGGGCCCGGCGTGTGCTCCTGATAGCGGTAGAGGAACGGCCGCTTCTTGTTCTGGTAGAAGCTCTCTTGCAAGAGCGCGTCGCAGACGAGGGAGCGCAGCTCGCCCAGATCCAGGGCCGGGGCCGCTCCCGCCGCGGCCTCTGGCGCCGCCGCCCCCGGAGCTCTCGCGGCCGCTCCCGCCGCGGCCTCCAGCGCCGGCCCTGGCTCCGGCGCGGCCCTTAGCGGCAGCCCCGGCACGAAGACGGTCTTGGTGAAGCTCTGGTACCAGCGGTCGGCGTTGATGGCGAAGGTCTGCGGGTAAACCATGTACTTGGGCCGCTGCAGCAGCCCGTAGAGCCGCAGCTTCTCCTCGATCGAGGGCGCCTGATGCACCCGCTGGTGGAAATGCTCCAGGCGCCGCCGCTTGGCCGCTTTGCTCTTCGCCGTAGCCGAGGCCACGATGGGCGGATAGAGCGAGTCCGGAGGCACCGGAGCCGCGGCGGACTCCGCCTGCGAAAGCCAGCGCCGGCCGGGCCAGAACAGCCGCCACCCCCGGGGCGCCGCCATTTCGCAGGGCGGCGAGAGAGCGGAAGGGGCCGGCCTTCGCACCCGAAGATCTGATTGGCCGCTGGAAACCACGTGAGCGGGCCAACCTTCCAATCGCCAGGCTGCTGAGGGAAATAGCGCGCTGCCGGGAAAGAAAAGGGGCAGCGCCTTCCCGCGAGTCACGCCGGTCTCCCAGGCACAGCGGCGCCGGTTACGCGCATGCGCCGTGTGCGTCCCTCCCCGCCCTCTGCGGACGGGAACTACAGTTCCCGAAATGCACAGCGGGAGCCGGCGCGGACGCGCCTGCGCGAGGGGGCGCCCCGGCGCCGCCGGCGGGGCGGCGGGCGCGGGGTGGCGGGCGCGGGGTGGCAGCGGCCTGTGCCGCGGTGGGTGGCGGCCTTTGCGTGAGCGCCTGCTCGCTCCAGTGCTGCAGGCGTGCGGGTGAAACCCGCACCGCGCCAAGCCTGCCACGCGCCGCGTGAAGGTGCCTGTAACGCCCCTGAGCTGCTGTGGGCTGCCGTAGCTGAAGAGCGTCGTCTCGGTGACGCGCAGGCGTCGCTGATCAGCAGCGCGACAGTCCAATCCTCTCAGGGCCGCAGGCAGCGGTACCGAAGGGTTATACTGTATGTGTCATGTTTCGGTCCTGGGAGTATCCGGTACAGCTACAGTCTTTCAAAGGTGGTTGAGAAGTTAAACCTCAGAAATCCCTGATACGATCAACAAATGATGGTTAATACAGGATGTGTTAGTCGCTGATTAAGCTAAGATATAAAATTGGCTTTCTGCAACATGTAATACTTCGTGTTACTGAAGAGCTGTTCGGCCCAGAAATGGGTGTCTGAGCAGCTCCATCTTTATCCAGCTAATGGAAGACTTACCTGGTTGCTGTTGCTTTTTCTCGTCAGCATTAGCCTATACTTCAGAAGGAGCCCTACATGTGAAATTAGGATACTTACATTGCACACACAATGAATCTTTACTCTCTTCCATTTACGAAGGCAAAGATTTTTGAACCACAGTAATTTTCTACATACTCATCTTCAGGAGATAATTAGGCCCCTAAGCACTGAAAGCATCATTCAAGCTAAACAACAGAGATAAATTATTTCTAAAATAAAAAAGAAACTCTTTGAACCATTTTCTATTTATAACTTCTATTGAGAATAAAATTTTAAAGTAAGAACTAAAAATAGAAGACAATGTATTGACAAAATCTGAAAAAGCTCGAATGCTTAAGATTCAGTCTAGGATAAACGGAACACAAGTCAGCCTCATTTTCTCTACTCACATGAAAGTAAATATTGATGTGGTCTGTTCTGTTGCACTGTAGAAAAGATTGATTTTTACAGGCTAGTAGTTACCCACGGCACAAAGAAGTACAGAAGTAACAGCTTGTCAGAAACTGCAAAGCCTATGAAGCTGGCTTTAATAAAAGGAATTCAACTATACTAAAATACGATTTATTATGACAGTTGTTTATAAAACTAGAAATAAGCTAAAATTGGCATGCTGACACTTCAAGGAGTAGTGGTACAGTTACTCCTTTTTGAGATAGTTGGAAAAGTTGAGGGTATTTCTCTTTGAGGGTCAGATAAAGTTTACTGTTATTCTTACAAGTGTTCTTTCATTAGCTTTTTTTTTTTTTTCCTTATCCCTCTCAGTATTTTGGGGAGATTTTTCCCCGTATTTCCATGGCATTTCTATATTTCCTGAACTGTCTGAAGCACTTAGAATGACTGGGAGACAGGAGGGAAATTATGAGTGGAGCTAGTATAAAAGGCATTTATATCACAGATAATCTACTCCTTTTCATTAGCTTTAGCCTAGCTTTCTACTTAATGGCAAGTCATCACTGCTGTTGTTTTGGAGGGATTTTCAGAATACATGACAAAGATTGAAATAGTTTGGGATTGAGATTTGCAAGTAATAAAGAATGTAAAACCACCATTTTCTTTAGTACAAAGTAAAACATTCTTAATCAGTAGGTAAACAAAAGCTTTACTTCAGTTAAGACTAACAGGATATTTATAAAAGACATTTAAATGTCAATTTGCAAGTTGGTTAAATATCAAGCATTTAAGAGTATCCTCTTTTGATTTTATTTTTTTAATCCAACTACTGTCTTCACCATAAGGGAATAGAAGTGAACAAGTCAAAGTGGGACAGCCATATGAGTCTGAGAATTTTAAGTCTTCTTTTTCTCATAGGCATAAGATCCTGTCAGTGGTTCCAGACTTCTGTCTCCCTAGGAATGTAAATGAAATTTGACTCCTCCCTTGGAAAGGGCACTTAAATCAAAAGGAATAAGAACCTTAGATTAGGTGACTGACCATATAGGGAGCAACCTCCCTCATCTTCCTCATCCCACATACTATAATTTCCATTTGCATCTGGACTTTTAAAGGACACTGGCCAAATATGACCCAGATAAAGCTATTGAATCTATTCCCTGGTAATCACAGGCAGCCACACCATGAATTTACACAAACTCCTATGTAAAATCACCGCTACAATTCTTAATCTTTTTGCTCTTGCAACTCCTATTTCAGTTTGGTGGTTAGAAATGTTCTTCTCATTTCATGCATGAATGTATTCATGGTCAATTTATACTATGTCATCCTTGTGCAAACATCATCCCTTAGCTTAATTAGTTTTTTCCCTCTCTAGTGTTTGCTTTCTAAAATATTGATGGAGACCAGTCATATCACCTGTCAACCCTCATCTATAGAGACTAAACAAGCTCCTCCAACACAGACAGCTTTCTATTTCCCTGATCATCCTGACAGACCTTTCTTGCATTTCCTCCAGTTTTGCATTTGTCACAGAGATATGTGACCAGACTGTACCTATTATTTCATACGAGGAGGCTGTATTGCACTGGGATTACTAACACTTTGCCACTGTTAGAAAAAACTTTTTTGTCATGTCCTCAAATCACAATTGCCTTCCTCACAGCCTTACAACATTGTGAACAATTTTTTTATAGGATAGACTTAAAACCCTCAAGAAGTTCAGTACAGAAACTTAACATAAGTTATGAAGCACTTTAAAGTTTAAAGTGAAAGTTTAAAGGACAGACTTTATTTTCCCTGCTTTTTTAAAAAGATTTGAATGTTTCCTGCACCCTGATACTTACCTTATAATTAGGTAAGAGGTGTCAGGAACTAGTGCTAAGCTTTAACCTACACTTAAAATCCCTGAACTATCTACTGTTGCCTTGGTCAAAGGTCAACTTTATTTGCTTGGTGTACAATGTAATATTACTTGTCTTGATTTAGGAACTGCAAGGGCCCAATAAACAGTGTGGTTATAGTTACTGACATACGTTGCTGACAGCTCTGTGGTAAGTTTTTAGTAACCTACCATATCCTACCATAGAGCTCTCTGTTTTAAAAAGAATACTCACAGAGTTGGGAAAGTATGCATTTTCCTTGTTTTCCTTTACTCTCTACAGTTTCTAAATTATACTAAGCCTCTAGACCCAAAGCATCTTTATGTTGGTTAAATATATGCTTAAAAAGATCCTAGATTAACAAATTCAAACCTTGCCTAAAATGCTTGATACAAATGCTAAAATGAATGCTGTAGCTTAGCTATAAATCTTTAGAGTAGAAACTAAAATGAAAATATCATTTCAGCTCCAAGTAGAAAGTCATTGAAGAGGATTAGTTAGAAACCCAAAAGTAGGTCTGAGACTGCTACAATTCTAACCTACCCTGTAAGGTTAATGTGGAAGTTATTCTGTGTTTCTGGAATTTGGAACTCAGACAAAGTACATGCCAAGTACACTCACTCAGAGATGAGATTGCATAGACACTATTTACTGGGCAGGCTCACTATCCCTTATATTCCAGTATAGAAGCTGTTTAAATGCAAAAAACATCTTCAGTTTTCTACACCAGAAATGCAGGCACAGCCCAAATAGAATCACATAGTGAAGGCCTCTTTTATTCAAGACCCAGCAGGAGGTGTGAGGTCCAGAGTCTGCTTCACATGCCCACAGTATAGGAATCACATCACCACCATCTGCGGCTCCTGGGAAGGATTCACCCAACCCTTAAGCCATTTCTTTCATGCCTGTGCCTTGCTGCTGGCATGTTCATTTTCTCAGAGAGCTGCAGCTTATTTTAGAAGGAAGAGACAGGGGATAACAGTGAGAGTAAATCCCTTCAAATTAGAAAACCTCCAAAAGTAGCGACAAGCCAGACCTAGGTTTTATCATAGATTCAGTAACAAAAGATATTGTTATTTTAGATTATAGATGGCAAACCCTTGGCACATCTGAGTACATGCTGAGAGATAATGATGTCTCATCTCATTTCTCTTTGGAAAGTTAGTTCAAAGATACAGCAAAAAAAAAATAGAAATCAGTTCTAAAAAAGCTTATAGTAAAAATAGTCTCTAGAGATGTGAAAAACAAAGTTACTAACTAATATTAGGTATTGTTTTGTAGTAGCATCTCAGGGCCTCAGACAAGGATCAAAGCTCCATTGTACTAAACATCATACACCTACATAATAAGATCTTGCATAAAGAATTACTACAAATAGCACTGTTATTCTGCTATGTGTTGCAGCACTTCAAAAACAATCACCCACAACAATTCACCAGAACAGAATGGAAATCATGGGACATCATCAGGATATCTCTGCAGTCCCTCACTGAAGAGGTGATCCCACAAGTGTTCAAGGTATTTCGTTGAGATAAGAGAAGGAGAACATGCTGAAAAACATATGGAGGTGTCCTCATTCTCCAAGATCAACATGAAGAAGAAGGGATGTGCCTGATCTAAAATTTGCTTCCAAATTAATTTAAGGCATTGGTTAGGTCTATAGTCCTGTGAAATTTTTAAATAAAAATTTTATCTGCATTTTTCTCTGTTAAGAGAGTAATTTAAAAGGCATGTTGTCTGCCTGTTCCAGTTATCTAAGAGGAACTTGTCTGTCTTCTTTAAAACATAATGTACTGAGGAGTACATCATAGAACCAAGAATCATAACTGGTGACTAGTTTTCAATCAGATAGGAATATCTCCATTTTTAACCGGGGTAAATTTTAAACAGTAAATTGGAAAAGTGTCCATAAAATGCTAAATCTGTTCAGTGGGAGTAAGGAGGCCTAAAGAACTCAGGAGCAGAGTCTGGCCTTTTCAAATACATGTGATTTATTTGCTCTGCCTTTGGTATATAAACACACACAAGCACACTGGCCTCCTGTTTGCTGCCTTCATATTTATGCAGTGTTAGTATGCATCTTCTGACCTATACATCCTGCAAGAATGCAAATGGTAACCGAGCTTTTTGAAGACCTTTTAAGCTTTAATTCCCTGCCTAGCCATATGTTTTGTTTGTGACTCAGGGCATGATCCACAAAAGAACTTCAGTGAGCAAATCTGCTTTGCTAGTCACTTAAAATTCTTACCTCTGAACAGGACTTGAACCCATCTATTTATTGTTAAAGTTAAAAACTAGCCTAAAATGTATAGGGTATTTCAGAACTGGAAGGAATAGATCTCTTTAGAAGATACTTTCAACTTGTTATTGACACAGCTCTGTTTAGAGCTACAAGTTCATTGTTCCTCAAAGCAAGCGTGATATTAGATATTCACTGGAGAAAAAAAGAGTGTCATATTCATGCTTTTACTGTCTCCCTGACCGACTTAATGGGAAAAGAGAAGGTGTCAGCATCTCCCCTCTTTCTTTGGTTGGGATTTCTATACCTACAAGCTTATTGTTTTATGTGCAGCCTACAGCATTTGCTAACTTAGGTAACATCAGCAAGACTGTATTCTCCATTTAAAATTCCACAGACTGTAATAGACAGAATCTGCACTGTTGACAGATGTTCATCATTTTATGACTTGTCCTATGTCCTAGGATTATTTCAAAATAGATTGTGTGTAATAATGACAGCTGCCAGATGATAATTTAAAGCAATTCATACCATATTTACATGCAGTAGGGAAGAGCCATCATCACCCTTTCTAACTGAAATCCATGGCAAAAATATGCTTCCTAAATGGTGTTCCAAATACCTTTATAATAATATAACATGCATATGACAGGCTAATCTCTTCTAGTATACATATTCGAAAATGAAAATGCTTCTAGGACTACATAAGGCTCCAAGCAGCACCAATTAGAATTCAGTTTGTGTTATGTTTCAACTGCTATTTTATTGTAGTTTCTCAGACAAATTCCATTTGGTCTAAAATTGGCCATGTTTGTCTATAGATCAAAGATCATCTCCCTTCCCCCTTCTCTCCCCATGCCATTTTCAGCAAAATCAAAGCACCTTTGTTAGAAGGGTATGGGAATGGCAGGAAAAAGATGTGTTTCAGAGCAAAATTTCTCCTTAATTAAGAAAAAATGTTAAAAGAATAAACTTCAAAGTTGGACTACTTTCTAGTTCTCATATAAGATCTGAAAGTCCAGATGAATTTAATGAAAGCCCCTTGCATTGTTTTAAAGTAAAGAACCTTCCAACTGGGAATTCCAAAGATGCATAGTAAAATTCTACCTTCTGTGTTTTTCAATACCATTACAGCAGAGCAGCTGAGAATGGTGATGACATTTAAGACCACTCTAGCTTCAGAGGGCTGTAAAGATAAAAGCTTATCTTGAAGACATGGTTTGACAAAGCTTAGCTTCACTGCATGAGTGCCCATTAGCTAAAAAATTCAGAAATCCTTAGGGAGAAGTAGACTTCTTAGTTGGTTTTATATAGTGTTTCAGTGCTATTGTAACAATTACAAAAGAATACCTCACACATTACCCATGCATTTGGGGGCAAATCTAACTAGTGAACATCCCATGTGCCCTTTCAGGCCTTTGTGTGCACATAAGACATTTTTTCCTAAAGATGTTCTGTATTTGCCAAAAATCCACAAGTATGAGTTAATTTTAATCTCCACTTTTGGAGATAATTTAGTGCTCACTGAAAAATCTTCATTGTGATATTAGCGAATACTCTAAAAGAAACAGAAGTTGGTTGACTAGAGGAAATAATATCCTGTCATTTTGAAAGGCAAGCAGAGCTACTTAGATTCTGATGAAAAAGGTAAATAATGATTCAAATAGTTGCACTAAGACTTGTTGTTCATATAACTACAATATTCAGCTGCTGAAAAATGTACACTGTTATGAGAAAAATTGCAGAGTCAGTGATAGCATTCTAAAGATCAAGCTAAGGAAAGACTGCTGAGTAGACTCAGCTCAATGCTAAGATGAGGCCTGGTTGAGGGAAACTACAGAAAAAATCTAATGTATGTGAATATTAATGTAGTATTACTAAGGTAGCAAATGTTTATGTTTGTTTCCAAAGGGTGTCATAAAAGTGGTATTTGAAGAACAGCAGGCATTCCACTTACTGCCCCTTTTCTTCTAGTATCAAGACACCATTTTTTTTTTCGTGCAGTTTAAATGGAACACATATCCAGCCATTGACTGCCTGAGTGCTTTTTAGAGTCTTGGAAATCTTACTTCAGTTTATGGCTTACTAAGCCATAAACCTGTTTTGGCAAAGGAGGGCTTGTTAGCAGATATTTCTCAGCCATTTTTTAAAAAGTATTGTCACCAAATCCACATAATGTTTGTTCTGTTTTCCAACTTACATAGCTATTCTAGCCAACCAAAAAGCAATGCTGATCATCAAAGAGCGAAAAGTGCAGGTAGGAAACAGACAGACTTCCAGTCTTTCCAATCCCCATCAGAACCCAAAGACAACTACCTTTGTAGACTCTCTCTGATGCACCCGTTAGAATTCTTCAGCTTCAGCTGTTCCTCACCAGCAGGAAGATAAAGTCAGCCTTGCGGAGTATCCTGAAAGTTCATTTCAGGAGAGCATCCTGCCATCTGCACTGTATACCTGTTCTGCCTTCCTGAAAGAACACAAGGAAGATAGCAGTGAGTTGAAGAAAGTCGTATGTCTGTTCTTTGCACACATTTAGCTGGTCTGCCACTGGAAAGCATTTTACCATGCTTGACATTGGTAAAGCCACACACCACACTTAATTTAAGCCACCTTCTGTGGATCTAGTCTGTATCTAGCCAGATCGGAGTGCAGACTAGCCTGATTGATGGACCCTTCATTAGCAGTATAGCTTTCATATTCGAAACTAGATAAAACTGATATCTGAAAATCAGTGGGGACAGCTATCAATACAAGAACTGGAGCCATAGGATCATGGAAGGAAATCCGGACTACCATATGGATTTCTAAATGCAGCACTAAATTTAGATTCTTTTTGAATATGACATGTTTTATTTTTCCACAATGAAAAAATGCACAAGTACAGTCCTTTCCAACCCAAACATTCTACACTTGAAGTATCATTTATTTCATTTGAATAGCTTGAGGTTTGAGAGCAATTTATCTGGTAATAAAAAATTTCTGCATCTTCTTCTAAACAGTAGAGGAACCTTTATTGCTTAGATTCTCAAGTGCTGACAACCAAAAGTACTTAAACTGTTTTTCCTAACTGTATTTAACATTTTTTATATATGAAAGTCAGCTGATATTTATCCCCAGTGATTAAGTCTAGAGAATGACTGTAAGATAAATACGTGACCTGACTAATGACTCACAACTGACTCACAGTCAAATGCTTGCTAAGACAGTATTTCTAAAAAGAAAAATAATGTATAGTTACAGATTTTCTTTTTTCTTTCTATATATATTTTAAGTTCTGATTTCCTACATCACTGGGTCCCTGTCCTTGTGTTTGACTACCTTCATGGTAAAAACACTTTATCAAGTCAGAATTTTCCAAGTTCCAGCTTGTGCCTTTTGCCTCTTAGCCCTCCACTGTGCTCCTCCAAAAAATGTCTAGCTCTGTTTTCTGTAGGTCTTCTTCCCATTAGGTAGCTGAAGACAGCCTTAAGATCTTCTTTGGTCTTCTCCAAGCTGAATGAGCTCTGATCTCCCAGATTCTCCTCACAGGGCAAGTGCTGCAGCCCCCTGAATGTCTTGGTAGCGCTTCACTAAACTCACTTCAGTTTGTCAATGTCTTTTTTCTACCAGGGAGTCCAGATCTGGACACAATAATTCAAATTCAGTCTCACAAGTGCCAAATAGAGGGGAAGAATCACTTCCCTCAGCCTGGGGGCTGCCCTCTTGTTCATACAGCCTAGGATGCTGTTTGCCTTCTTTGCTGCCAGGGCACACTGCTGGCTAATGCTCAATTTATGTCCACCAGTACCCTCAGTCTTTTTCTGCAGAGCTGATTTTCAAGCCACTCCACCCCTAGCTTGTACTGGTGCATGGGGCTATTTTGTCCCAGGTAATGCTCTTTACATTTGTCTTTGTTAAACTTCTGGAGGTCTCTGTCAGCCTGTATCTCCAGCATGTAAAGAATGCAACAGCCTCAGTGTAGTCATAAACATAAAACTATATGGACAATAAAATGACCTATACTGTAAATAACATTTGATACCAAACTGACTTGGAAATTTGGTATTGGGCTAGCTAAAGCTAAAGACAAAGAGGACTATTTTTTATGATAATTTGAGAGAGTCAATGTCTGCTGAAGATTTCAAGGAATTCTGCTTTATTGTTATTTGCTTTCAAGCTGCATCATAAACATTGTAAGCCCTAATCGCTATTGCATTTGGTGTCGCTGATTTATCTCACATTAGTAAAATAATACAGAGACTACATCTGTACTAGTAAAGCACTGAATGATTCCAGCTGGCATGAAACAGCACATCTCGACACTATGAACCTGTCTTGGCTCCCAAACTACAGTTTCATGTACTGACTATTTAATGGGAATGTTTCCTGCCCGTGCCCATGTCAGGAACTGACTGGGAGAGTCCAGCTGGCCCAGATCAAAACCATCTCATGGACTAGTCCAGCAAGTTAGTAATTCAGACATTTGAGCTCCAGCATAAGGAACAATACTGGACAATGGTTATTTTCTGTTATAGATATTATCTGGTTTTCTCTTCATACCTCTATCTTTTATCTCTCTTTGTCCAGACTTCTATTTAAGCAATATTTCCAACAGTTTAATAACTTAGCAGATTAGACTTTATTGACTTTGAATGAGACATAAGCACCAAAGTCACTTTAGATATGACTCATCTTACCTAATTTCAACTAACAATGTCAACTTGTTCGTTGAATTATTGTCAACTAACAATGCCAAAGTTAGACATCCAGACAATACTAATTTGCAAACCAGAGATCAGTACCTTAAGAGTGATTCATTCCATCCAGTCTTAACACTTTTCTTTATTAGGAAGGACAAATAACTCCCTGGAGCTAAATCCCTATTGAAACAGGATCCATCATCTAAATCTGCAGAAAGTGACTCATGAACTTAAGTTACGAGTTCAGGGAGAGAAAACTCTAAGCTGTTATCACAATATTTACAAAGCATTTTATGATACCACATTATTTGCATACTACAGAATTGCTTCTTTATGACAATTTCTGTTTTTCAGTATAATGACAAATGGAGTAATTACATTTGAGAAATTCAGAGGATAGCGTGTTTGGTGAAAAGTTGGTAATACATAAAGATAATATTAAAGCTATCAACAAGAAAATGTGTTGAGTATGTAAAATAAGATTGCTGCACTATTGCCAAGATGTTTTCAGACATAATATGGACTGTACCAAAAGCAATACCACTAGATGTCACCATCCTTCCACTGAAAATGCTGCAGCAACCAGCTGGCTTTTCCTGACTCATTTACAAGTACACTGGTTCCACCAGTAACAGACTGAGATGAAGTCTTAGGTCATGGTTTTCTAGCTCTGTTGATGTGTAATCCAATCAAAAGCCATGTGGTATCATTTCTTCAGTCAGTTTTAAAAGCTTAATTCTCAGGTAAGAGCCCAATCTTGAGTCTGATGTTAGCCAGGATTCTCTAAAATAAGAAGAAACATTGTTGGTTTAAGTTCATCTAATGCTACTGCTGCCATACAGTCCAGCAGACAGTGGCTTGACTGGAGAGTATGAAGTAAAGATCCTATTCCCATCTGTACTGTTGATATACTGTATGACTTGCGCAAGCCATTTCATGTTTGTTTTTGTTTTCCCATTAGTACTGACACCATAGTTTTCTCAATGCAGAAACTATACAAAAATATGTTTGTCAGATTATCTGTATTCTGGCTGAGAACAAACAATGACAGGTGTTTCACAGAGGCTCTGAAACAACAGCTATATAGGTCAAGCTGAGAATAATGCTGGTAGGAAATATCCGCCTTCTGTTCTAACCTTACTCATCGCCCCAGGCTAGAGTGCTAAGAATGGACTGGAAGGCAAAGAATGGAAAGTATCTTATTCTCAGCTGTTGTGGCCTGTAAAGAGTTGCAGTCTACTGACATAATATTAGAGTAACTCAAAGTCTGCCTAATCTAAGATGGGCCTCAGGGCATCATGTATATACCCAGGAATTGCTGAGCTGTTATGGAGCTGTAACTAGTTATATAGACTCAGCTCTTGGCCATTGCAGCATCTTCCTTCACTGAAACAACCTCATGTCATCACTCTCTGTCACATGAGCATGGTTAAATAGAGCATTATGAAAAGTCTCATTGATAGAGTCTTTTATCACTGATAGATCTGATCATTTGGAATTTGAGGGGGAACATCTATTCTCATGATTAATAAGACAATGGGGAGAAAATGCAACCTTTCCATTAATTTTCTCCTATCTTATTCCACTAGGTGTTTTTGTTCTTCAAAGAGAAAAATCACAGAAATATCTGCAAAAAACCCATAATACGAAAGACTGTAGCAGAATGCAAATCAAGAATGTATTCTCCAAACGCAGATCTAACCAAATATGCTTAACAGCTGATCAGCACTCATTTTCCCATTGTCAGTCCCCTCGCTCCTGCAGTGATCCTCACCTTGAAGTGAGGTCCCATAATATCTGATGATAATAATTGCTGATGAGGATACTGTATTTTGGATCTAAAGAAGAAAATATTTTTTGAGCCAATTGGCCTGTCCAGTTACTACTGCAGCATGAATCGCTAGAAGAACAAAAAGTGACTGATGAGAAAAAGTACAAAGATTACTAAATACTTCCTATAAAAAGAACGTATATTTATAAATTGTCAACTCTTAATATGGATAGTGATTATATTTAATTACATATTTAAATGTTTCACAGTCTGAATGAGACATACTCTCATCTCTCAGGATATTTTACAAATGAAAAGCTATGCCAAACATTTTTTTTATTCCTGTCAGCGCACTAGGTGACAACACAAAATAGCAGTCCGTACTGTCCCCTGGAGGCTGCTCAGTTTAGCACGACATGCAGGATGCAAAACAGCAAAATTGCAGAGCACAAAAATAAACATTCATAGGATCTCACAGTCTGTAATCTAACAGGCACCACATAATTAAAATCCCAGCCCATTATGCAAAAGTTTTCAAAATGACCAAAGAATAAATTTCTTATATTCCAAGACTGGGTTTCATATACATTCATAAAACCACATAAAACAACAGAAATTCTTTAAAAATAGAGGACCCCACTGTAAACCCACTTGACAAAGTGTTTGACAGACATTGGTCAACCATAGGATCACTCCCTGAATGAATTTGACCACTTGTGTCCAGCAAAAGCTGTCATCTATTCATATGAACATTTCATATGAACCATATGAAATGAGATAGTCATGCTGTCATAACAAAAAGCCTTTATTCTTTATGCAACATTGTCATGTGTAGTGCACAATACAGATTTAAACAGCTTTCAACTTTTATTTCAGAGCAATTTGTTAAAAAGAAAATGGCCTGGAGCTTCCCTCAGAGAAAGCTGCAGTGCTAATATTGGATGGGGAAAAAGGCGATTTCCGTACACTTGGTTTTACATGCACTTGGTTTCTGATAATTCATTTCAACACTGTTATATCATATTACTCTAATAGCCATGGCAGGATTAGTAGCAATACTGCAAATGGCAATGTCATCAGGCAAAAATGTATAGCTTTGTGGTTTCAGAAAAATGAAAGCACTCAGAGTCATTAACATATAAAAGATTGAATAATGGCCTTTATAATAGACTCTTAAAGAACAACAGATGTTGCTCACAGGAGATCTGAATCTGGGCGACAAGATGTTGCTACTTGTTCATTAAATGAGACAATCAAAAATTACAATTTCACTTCTACGAAACGCTCTGTAGAGCTTCAGATACAGCAGTTCTTCCACTCTTAGCATTTTTTTAACATGATGACTGCAGAGATAGAAAATTCACTGCTACAGAAGCAAAATATGAGTTATCTTGTTTCTCCAAAACACACGATTCCATGAAAAAAAACAAAACAAGAAAAAGATATATTGATATTCTTCGTAGATCATAACATAGAGAAACATCTCATCTTAAACAAGCATTATTCCACAAAGAGATGCATTGTGGGCAAGTCACTGCATACTCACAATGATGTAAAAATAAAAAAAATGGAGATTAGGGAAAAGGTAGGGAAAAGGATAAATACAATATTACTTAATTATCATATTCTGCTCAGATTCAGAAGCTCATTCTTAATTCCTTGTAACTGGCTTCAGATTAAATCAGTTCATCAACATACATGCGTGAGGTTTTAGATGAACTATACAAACTCACATTCCGTGAGTTTTTTTAACAAATCATTTTAACAGGTGAACTTTTAAAACCATATGTTTGATGGGCAACCCTAAGGCTAACCAAAGAAACACCTAATATTTTTACTTTATGTAGTTCTAACGTTTACATATAATGCATTATGTGTAGTCATTTGAAGGACATCCTAGGTAAGATTGATATCAACTGATTATTAGTATATACTGATCAGGTGTTTTTTAGGTTAAGGATGTTAACCTGGATGTTGTCCAGCTTTCTGTTACAGTCAGCAGCTATCTAGTAAACGTCTAGATAGCAATTTTTTCTGTACTTAGAATAGACATCTACATTTACTCAGCTAAATAGTTCTTCAACTATTCCCTATCGACTATAACGAGAAATTATAGAATTATAGAATCAGTAAGGTTGGAAGGGACCTCTGGAGATCATCTAGTCCAACCTCCCCGCTCAGCAGGGTCACCTAGAGCATGTTACACAGGGTTGCATCCAGGCGGGCCTTGAAGATCTCCAGAGAAGGAGACTCCACAACCTCTCTGGGCAACCTGTGCCAGGGCTCCGTCACTCTCACAGGGAAGAAATTCCCCCTCTCGTTCAGGCGGAACTTCCTGTGCTTCAGTTTCTGCCCATTGCCTCTTGTCCTGTCACACGGGACAACTGAAAAGAGTTTGTCCCCGTCCCCTTGACACCCTCCCTTCAGGTACTTATAGACATTGATCAGATCCCCCCGCAGTCTTCCCTTCCCTGGGCTGAAGAGGCCCAGCTCTCGCAGCCGTTCCTCACAGGGCAGGTGCTCCAGCCCTATGATCATCTTCATAGCCCTACGCTGGACTCTCTCCAGTAGCTCCATGTCAAATGCATGCAGCAAACTTGCAGACACACATGGTAAACACCAAAGCTGAACTTTGGTCACTTCAATAGATAATACCGCTTCTTCAGCTAACATGTTAGGGTTGGACAAAGCCAGCTAAAGGGTTTTTAGCTATGAGGCAAACTTGAATTTTAAGTGACATGAATGACTTGCTACTCTTTCTACCAGGGGGATGAGGTAGCTATTGCTGTGGGAAGGACTGCCCTTGCCTCCAGCAGTAACCTCCTTTGCAGAGTTCTCCATAGCTATATGGGACTGAAACGTCCTTTAAAGAAATTGATTTTTCCACAAAAACATTTAATATTTTTTTCTGTTTATACCAGTTCAGGATGGGAAGAAGTTTCGCATATCAGAATTTCCTGTTGGACAGACATACCACTTTTTCTCCTTATTTTATAGCTTTTGCCAGAATGACATCTGGAATGTTTTGGTCTGTCTGCTTTACCTCCTTCATGCCTACAGAGTACTTTTCTTTATGTCCAGCAATTTGCACTTTTTCCCCTTCAGTTTTCTTATTTGCATCTTCTAAAATGTTAAATCTTTAGAAAGATTTAACATGGAGCTTGATTTGAGTTTTACTCCCATTTCTGAAAAAAAAGGAAGTCACTTTTAAAATCTTGCTGCTATCACACATAGCCTGTTGTATATCAACAAATTGTATTTTTGGTTGATTCCAAAAAAAGTAGTGTCAGCAGCTGGGTCCAGAAGATATCCTTAATTTTTCTGTTTTTATTTGACAGCATGGTGTAGAGCATAAAATATTTATAACATCTATTGCTCTTACATTTGTTCTTCCACTCTAATATATCTCCATTTCAAATTAACAGTTTGGTCTGAGGCTTTAATCTACAAACATCAGTTTTTGTGATTACTTTAGCTCTGCTCTAGTTATGCTTTCTGTTCCCAGCAAAATTTAAAATCTCTTCTCCCACATGCAGCTTCTTCTGGGATTTTCAAAAGAAGCTTTGACAGTCTTAATCCCATAGAATGGTATTGAAAAGCTCGGTTTTCCTCAATTTTTCTTTCAGAGTGTCTAAGCTCATTGTTTTCCTACTCAAGCCCAGAGAAGACAGCAGGTATAGATATACTGAGGATGGGCTGTAAGCCTTCCATTAGCACTGCAGTGTCATGGTGTGCAGCTGTGGCCACTATTTTGTCCCTCCAGCTCTACACCACTACTATGAGCAGGTCACAACCTGACTTGACAAACATTTTAATATTATTTAACAGTTTTTGGAGCAAAGCCAATAGAGACCATTAAAACACCAGCAATCACCAGTACCTGTACTACCTTACTACCGCGGAGAAGGTAGAGAAATGGTAGAAAAAATATACTAAAGTTGATAACATCAAGCACTTTGTATTTACTTCCTCTTCCCTGAAAACAAACAGCATCAGCCACCTTTGCAACCAGCACTAGCCCATTCCCTCCTACCGGAACATCTCAGCAAAACTCTTCTCGTCCAGCCAGCTCCCTCCCTTCTTTGTCTCTTCCCTCTTTTCATTACTTTCTCGCCCTTGGGGAAGGAGCCATAGGAGGGAGGGCTGCACAGCATGTGCTCTCCAAACAGCAATCCACCCCTTTGACATTGGTTGTCCTGCTTGGTCCATATATTCAGAGCCTTTCCTGCTCTCCTCATCCCGAGGAAACAGTGTTCTGGAGACCTTAATTCATAAAGAACTTAAGCATTTAACATTCATGTCAGTGTACTTTATGCATATGCTTAAAGTTAAGCAGAAGCTTAAATAATAGAAGTGGTTTTCAAAATCAGGGTCAAATTCTGGCAGAGGATTATGTATTGGCAGTGTAAGTTCTTCCTCACAAAGAGCTATATAAGTCCCTTTACAGGCCCAAATTCTAAAGCACTGGGGCCAAAATCATCCCTGGAATTACACTGGTTAAGCTTCCAAAAACAATTCTGCAAAGAAAACAGTCTGTAAACCCAGCAGATGATTTTGATTAATAAGAATACGTTCCTAAAAGTAAATTTACAGAGACTTTTTAAAAGCCCTACAGTGCTATTAACTAGTAAAACAAAATGTAAAAAAAAGACACCTTCTAAGATAACATACACACTTATGGTTACAAATTACCTGACAGCTTTTTCAGAAGAAATTAGCTGGCCCTAAGCAGCGAGATGCTGTGGAGTGGTACCCATAAGTGTGTTTTGTCTTTGCTATCTGATTTCTGGAAACATTTTTGGAGGTTACATTGCCTGAGGCAGCCAAATCACCCCTAATTTAGAAGCAAGCATGAGATTAAATAAGCTTTCTCTAAAAGTCTCCATTTCTTCTCTTCTCAGCCCCTTTTGTTATCTCTGCTTCACATTTGCAGCACCTTCCAGATGTGTGTGTGTGTGTGTTCAAGAGTTTTCATTATCATGAGTGCTGTTATTTTTGAAGCACTACTTTTTATGAATAAAGAATCCTAAGGAGATAGAGTTTGTGCCAACCCACCATCTCCCTCCTAGTAAAAAAAATCAGCTTAAATAACCTGGCATTTTTATATGACCTTGTAGGTTTTGAGTAGTTTTGTGGGGAGAATGGGAACAGAGTTCCATTTATTTGCAACTATTTAAAATTTGATTACATTTCAGTGAAGACTTGCAGAAGGTTTGTTGACTGAAGGACAATAAAAAAGACACAAAATTAACAAGAATAATGAGAAAAGCACAGGCTTTCACAATTCTTTTTCAATCTCTTCCCTTCCTCTAAGATATTTTCCTTTCTTGATTGCCCTACTTTTCCTTCTATTTACCTCAGAAACACAATCACATTAGTGCTGCCATGTCATAAGTCTCCTTGCTGCTGCCACGTACCCCCAAACCCACTTTCATAGTTTGCCTATAACAGCCTCCTTTTTTCCTTTCCCCTATTTATTCCAGTTCCTCTTCGCTTTTATGAGAAAGAGATTTCATTGTTTTGCTTTGACTTTCCTTGTACAACCTAAAACCAGCTAATCGATTGAGCCCTTAGGGAAAATACCAGATTTCCTAATTTTTTGATTCATACACAGTCATAGGCTAGGGTATGTGCCTTGCAGCTCAGTAATAAAAAGACCATCCAAGAGAGCTACAGACATGATCAGGGGCTGCCCAGAGGACTTTGAAAAGTGAAGCACTAACAAAGCTGAGTTACCAGATGAAAGGGTAGTTTAAGGATCACAATTCTGGATTTACATGACCAACTTGTGCCTCAGCTATGTGCTAGACTACCAGTATACCAACAAGTGTGGACAAATCTCCTCTCACTCTGCCAGCAATGACCCCGGAAGTAGGAATGCAAGAGAAAGCTGCACAGGCTGATACAAGCCAGCTCATGCCCAAACACAGTCTGGCAGCATTAGTCCAATGCTGCACCTGAACTAATGAGCTTGGCCAAGGACTTGCTACCTAGGATGCATCAACAGACTAACACAGCTGGACTCCATCTGGATCCAAGCCCCTATCTCCACATAAGTCCATACTTGCCACAGCTGTGTGGACCTAGGCTTCAAATCTTTGCTAGATAAGACCTGCACTCCCTTGATGTCAAACTCTAAACGCGTTTGTCTGCTAAGCAGTAGAAATACACACGCCTTATAAAGCAGTGAGGAAAAGAATAGGTGAACAAGAGACGTTTCAGACTGGAAGGGTAATGGAAGGGTACACCAGACAGCAGGAAAAAGAGAGAAAAAAGAAAAAAAGTGACAATCTTTGAGGAACAGCCACAAAGGCAGACAGGGAATTGTCTGCAGACTGCTGATGCCACTTGTTGTCATTCAGAAAAATACAAATATAATGTTTGAAATTACAGGCAAGCCCTCTATTGCCAAAAAGAAAATCAGCTCTGACTTCTGCACACACACACAAAAAGCTGCAGCTTATGTTTAATTTATTGTATTTTTTTAGTTTCCAAGGGAACAGAACATATAGTGATTGAAAGCACATGTTGCTAAATTGATGCACTGGAAAAATCCCAAGTGGCTTAATGTCACGCAGCCTAATTTAATTTGCATTAATAGTACAGTTTGCCAAAAACATTGCTGGTAGTGTGAGGTTTGGTGAGTGTGCTACTGCAAAAGGCAAGGGGAAACTGTATTAACATTTTAACATAACATTTTAATGTTGACTCACTTGAAAGTATACCCAAGGTCCAGATCTCCAGAAATCCTTAGGTGCCTAAATGCCACTATGTTCAAATCTTTGAGAGTCAGAGTCTGTCTTGCTCTATCAGTGTGTCTATGTTTTGAATAATCTTAAAGAAATATAATAGAGGCATTTAAAGAGTTTGTTATAGCGAATTGAGCTATGCTGCTGTTTTCAGTGCTATTTCCTATACTTCTAACAACCTAAAATATAAAACTGGTAATACCCAAGGATTAGGGATTAACAGAGACTGTGCATATATTAAAATGAAGGTCAGGAGGAAAGCTGTTAACATCAAGATTCATACTGTTGTGCTGACATGTGAAGCTCTAAGCTCAGTGACAAATGAGCAAATCTGCAGAGCTCAAACGCTGTAAGAAGCACTACAACTTGCAGGAATAAAAAGAAGTAGCAATAGTTGGTGGCTCCCTCCACAGACTATAAGGACATGAATGAATAAGTAATCCATCACATCGGAACGAAATTTAAGAAGTCAAGAAATAAATTAAGACACAACAAATGAGGTATACCACGTAAAACAAGAAAGCATAAGGACATTGTTACTAGGTGGGAAAGGCCTATTCCGCTGTTCAGCAGTGGAACAGAATTATTGACAAAAAAGACTAGAGCATTTAGTGTCTTTTTGCACTACTTTTCATTAACAAAAAATATTGTCACAATTAATGAAATCAACAGAGAAGACAGATTTAAATGGAGATGGGATGGCTTATGCATGTGCAAATTACCAAGAACAAGTAAATTGTATTTGTTATCCCCAACAAGCTGCCCAATAAAATGCACAGTCCATTGGAAGTTCTCTCTAATAACTCAAAGTGAATGTCTGAAGAGAGGGCAAATATGGTGCCTATGTTTAAAAGGTGGGGAAACAGAAAGTGTGGAGTTTCTGCTTAAATTCAATTGCCAGGAAAATATTGGAACAAATAATCAAACTATTCATGTGCATCTACAAGAAAACAGAAAAGACTAACAACCTGTATGGATGTATCAAGAGTGAAAAATCTGGGGGTCAGGCAAAAGAACGTATGTGCTTTACACCTGGACTTGACCTTAATCTATTTAGAATCCTGCGCAAGCGAGTTAGATGATGATATATGCTTATTAAATCTATATCTGACATAAGGATGGGAGGATCTGTAAGTACATTGGAGGGCAGACTCCAAACAGATGTGAACAAATGAAAGTCATGATATGAAAAAAGGGTGCTATTCAATAGAGATAAGTCTGAAGCTCTGCATATAAACTGAAATAATCCATTGCATGAATAAAGAATAGGTAAAAACAAGCTAGGGAACAGTTCTGCAAAAAGGCTTGGAGGAGAGAGGGATTAACAGAGGATCAGTCAACAGCTTCAGACTGTTATGAAAAAGGCAAACACCATACTGGTAAATAAATAGAGATATAGCTTGTAAGACATCTCACATAATCCTTCAGCATTAGTCAGGATTACAATACTATGCTCAGTTTCTAGCAACAAGGCCTTAACATCACTTTGAGCAATGCACCAGAATTCATTGCCTGGGGCGGTTGTGAAGTTTCTGCCAGTCTCTGAGATCCGGGCAGACAAGCATCTGTCACAAATGCCTAAGATATATCTATTTAGCATTCTGAGCAGCTGTGTGTATGTGTGTGTGTGTAGGTAGATCACATTCCTGGGTCTAAATTTAAGTGGGGAAATTAGCATGACTAGACAAAAAAACAATGAAGTGCAATATTAGGAAAGTTGTTATAGTAATGGGACAGTAAATACGTTAAAACTTAAACATTAGTGTCTAAGAGTGCCATATGACATAAAATGCACCAATAAGCTTGTAGAAAGGCAATCCAGAAACTAGAAGGCCATCCTTGCTCATCCTCCCCACTCTACATCTCCTCAGATGACACTGTTGAGGTACAGCACCAGATCTGGTCCACCACCACCATTATTTATACACCATACTGCATATACTAAAGTCCCATCAGTAAACCTTTCAAACTGCAGGAGGATTGCAGTAGCTGGCCTGTTTTTACTGGCATGAGACAAACTCTCCTGATCTAGGAGAGGAACATGGGCTAGCTTGTTTTCAAAGTCCACAGTAAGGCACATGCCAGAAGTGGAGGAGAAAACAAAATTGTTGCTCAGAATCACAGTTCACTCCTTGTTCCACGGGAGAAATAACCTACTTCCCTTCCACTGCTTCCACGTCTGCTCAAATGCAACTCTCACAGCAGCAAGTAACACTTGTTGCTCTAACTGATCTCTGAGCCTATTTCTGTGTATACACATGTCCCAGTACAGATTCCACACATGTATTTTTGAATCCTATACTCCCTGGAACAGGTATCCTAACAGAGTCACCCACACTGGGAGAGAAAAAAAGGTCCTACCTACATGTGTTCCTTCTTGGAGTGAAGCACACTGTGCTTAGTCCATACAAGGGTGGTAGCAACAACTTGTGCCCCATCTTCAGGCACAGAGTGAAAGAACAGTCACGTCCTGACATTACACAAATATGTTCACAGTTAGAAAATATTTCTGTGTGGATCAAATCTTAAAAGAAAAAGAGTTTTGTTTTGTTTTGTTTCTTCTGTTTTTTCTTCTTTTCAGCTCAGTATTTTTCTTTGGAGCATTTGCATAATCATGTCATTACTGGGGAGATATGTCGTGTCCTGTGAGATTACAAGAGGTATAGCTCCAAAAAGGCAACAAGGGCATAGCCTATGGCTTTTATCATTTCAAAACAGAATGAAAATTTATTATCCGTTCTTCTTTGAAAGTAGATTACAAGTTAATTATGACATGGGGCATCTGAACTGGAATCATTTCCTTTTGCTGGCACAGGTTCCACTCCACAAAAGCTCCATTAAAAAGCAAAATTTAAATCCCAACTTTATACTTTTTAAAGCATCAATTCTGAGGTTCTGCTGATCCTGTTTTTTGTATTCTGTTAAGGATTTTGCAAGCACTGCACAAATTGAAGACCAGACATATCCCTTGAATACAAAGTTGCAGGCTGAGATGAATTTACCTCACTGGGACATGGGCTAAGGTTGGAAGTTCGATTTTCAACTCATTTAATTCCTTCAATTTAAGGACAGACATGTAATACAAACTAGAATTCATGATCCTCATGCATGATAGGCCTAATTTGCATTTTTATAATTCTGTACATTGCTGATACTAGACATTTGCCTGATCACATGCGTCCTGACTTCAGGTCCAGGAATCACTTCTAAAGCTTGCCTCCCTCAGGGAAAGTTCTAGTGACATAGTCGTTGTGGTGTTAACACATGTTTTACTGCATGATTAATGTTTTTGGTAGGTTAGAGTACCTTATGTAGCTCTACATGCTTTGCTTTTAGTTGGACACTATGCATTATGAATTCCCTGCATGACACCACAGTGCTGTATAAGGTGAGTTTGCTAGAGTATCAAGCTTGAGAGCTTGGCTCTTTAACGCCAGTTGTGAAGATCTATGATTTCAGCTTAAAAATTGCTCAGTGTTGTGCTAAGAAAGATAGAAGCTGTTGCATTTAGATTCAGCGAAGGAAAACTATCCCCACCAGCCATAGCCAAGTTGGACAGCTAGTCCCCCGCTCTCCGTTTAACTGGGCACCTAATTAGACACTTCACTTTGCATTGCAGAAAAATTACCCATCTCCTCTGACTAGTGAGGGAGGCCAGGGAAACCCTCTGCTTAATTTAGCTGGTGTGAATTCTGGGCTTTCTAATTCAGGAAGTCTGAAATTGGAAGAAGGTACTAATTGATTTCTTCCCATAAAATTCTGTGTATATCCTTTTGGCTTTGTAAATAATAACTATAGAGTTAAAGCTGTTTCTTTCTGTAAGTCACTGGCAGAGTTTGGAGAGTCAGAGACTTAAATGAGCTGTTTTTTGATTCAGCCCATGCTGATTTAAACCTACATTATTCCCTTCTTCTCTTCTCCAGCCATTGTCTCTGAATCCAGATTTTTTTTCCTCTGCCAAAAAATACTCATGCAATGAACACAAAGCAGTGCTGTTATTAGGACTATCAACCTCCATTTCAGGAACTAAGCTACAGCATTCCTTCTACCCCCTCACTATCCTCTCTTTCCAGTTGACTTCAATGATGTGATTTTTCCAAGTTTTGTAAGGATCAGTTTCTATTATAAGCTATAAGACAATCTTTTTTGATAATACATGAACTGTGCAATAAGTTAGAAGTCAGAAAGAGCTTCCTAACCAATGCTCTTGTAATCTCTTTTTCTGAAAATAAAATAAAATAAAAAATCTAAAAAATGTGCTAATACTTGTAATCAAGAGAAACTACAAAGAAGCAGACTTTCCTGTGAGTTAATTGGCTTCCTCCTTCCCTCACCTACAGTCCTCTGACCAGGTTTACAAACACTGCCTTCCCCATTTGATGTGTGCCTTTCTGCTCTGTTCTCTCACACTTCTTCTCTCTTTCCCTGAATTTATTCACGATACCTTCCTAGATCACAGTCTCCTTGAAAGGGGACACTTTTTACATTACAAAGTGCTTTGCGTGTTGTGGATGAGTTAGAAAAAATAAATAATATTTAGGACTACGTATGAGCCAGCATAAATGAACAAAGATATTCATAAATGTGCTACATAAATAAGTATGTTTAATTTACCTCATACCCCAAAAAATGAGAGAAAAAAATTATTACAAAGGACAACAGTTGGTCATCGACAAAAAAACAGGAACTATCGGTTTAAATATTTAGCATCTTATCACTGTTGTGCTAGACAAAATATAAACGTATAACAAGAAGACAATCTATATTCCAGAGAAATATATTTCAACAGGTGGCAAGGTAGCTGGATATTATCTGACTGTGTTTTCAAGTATAGGTTTACTAGTAACTGTATAGGTTGACGTTTTCCTCCCAGATGTCTTAAGTTTGCCACCTTCACGTGCACTTATCAAAGGCCACTGAAAAATTCCTAACAGCTTTGAGGGATTTTGAGCCAAATCCTTTGGGAGGTTTATTCTGATAAAGTAATTAGGGAGGTTATAAATATGATTAATTCAGCATGACTTAATTTAAAAAGTTTTTTTTTTTTTTTTTTTTTTTTTTTTTTTTGCATAAAAGCAAAATGAAGTACAGAGATTTCTCACAGGTCCACAACACACAGGTAACAGATAGGTCAGCCTCTCATTCAGAGTCACACAGTTTTGGCTTACAATTTTTCCCCTAAATGTTGCCTACTTCTTCAATGTTTTTGAGCTTCCCTTGTTGTAATTACTTTTATTGCTGGTTTTGGCAGTCTGCTCTATGTATTTTCTGTAATCTCCAAAGAAATTCCTCTTACATTCCTTGCAGTCTTGACCCACTGTTCGCTTTAAACTGTGCCCCTGAGTTCTCTCACACTTGGCACAATCTCAGAGAAGGTTTACCATCTGCCCTCTTATTTCCTTCCAAAACTTGTATGCATCAGTAAAATCAACTCATAGTTACCATTTCCTAAAGAAAACAGACTTTATTTCTGCAGTTTCATTCTATAAACATGATCATGGAGCTGAAGAACCACTTTTGAAAAAATAACTTTATGGAAATATTTATTATTTTAATGGATGACCAGAGCAGACAGGGAAAAACTAACTGACCATGTTTATCTTCCACAGTAGTAAAGTTCATCCCTGAAATATAATGTTGTAAGCAAAGAGCCAATAAGCTTTAAATAAAGGATTATTAATAAATAATTACAAAAAAGTGCAAACACATTAGCACCAAGAAATTATAACCAAGATTAAGTATTAGTTTATATTCTGCTCCCCAGGTCCTCCTCAGGCAGAGAGTACCACCCTACCATGGCACTAACAGAGTGAGAAGCTTATGGACTTACTGGCTCTAAGCCTAAGGACTTCTTTTGGTGTAATTCCACCTTTTTGCATGAAGTACATTTGGAGCAACATAATGGAGGCAAATAAATTATGAACTAGGATTAGCCAGAAAACAGAACGGAATGTAGTGATATATTTTCCAGTTCTGATGTTTCTTTTTATTTCAAACTGAGATGAGAAAAAACAAGATCTTTTTGAATACGCATTGTTTTGAAACAAATGCACAATAGAAATCCTTCATCAATGATAATTTTGTATTTAGTAACAACTTGCAAATTTTAAATACTAAATAAAGTAAACCCTGACCGTCCTAAAGATAAACCACAGATCAGAAAATAAATAAGGAAAGAAAATAGGTTTGTTTCTCATTATGGCACATACTTTGGTTTTCCCACAACTAAAAATTGGACAAAATTTACCTTGAGCTGACAGTAGATTGTTCTGTAAAGATCTCTGCCAGACATTTCTGATTTATCCACACTCTCAGCAAAATTTTGAATGTTCTTCATATCTGAAATATACATCCTGCCTTTTGGGAGCTAACTTTTTTAATAAGCCTTGATAAAGCCTAAAACTTGTCAGATAGTTCACATGCTTCATATTTTCCTCATCTTCTTTGTAATCCTAATAATTTTTAAGTGCTATATCGTCAGATTGAAGATTTAATCAATAAATTAGATAAACAGGCACAAAAACATGCAGCACTCCTATTTCTGTATTTTTAAATGCCATGATTACTTGGGCTTAGAAAAAACATTTGATTCATTCTCTTACCCAAAATAATCTTATTTTTCCTAGTTGGTGTATTTTATGCATTCTCAGCTCGGGGGACATTTTTACCTAATTTTGGCCATTCAAATTGAATGTGAAATTTTTTAAGCTTTAGACAAGGCTCATGTATACTCTCGATACAGACTGTGAGCTGAGAGAGTAACATCCAGAGAGGGCAATTCATTGCTATAGTACATGGAATGAAAAAAAAATCAATTAGACATCTAAGTCTGACACAGTTACTTTACTGGAAATTAATTTTGTCCTTTTCGCGTATTTTGGATGAAGTGAATCTGTCTGATTTTCCAAGATAACTCCCATTGAGTCAGGCCCACAGGACAGTCAGCATTTCACCAGACTGGACTCTATATTGGGAATGATTTTGCTGGTTGGAGCTAGTCTGGTCTGTAAAAATGTCCTAGGGACAACATCGTCCAGTAAATAAAACCTCTGGAAAATACACAGTTTTAGACTACTTTAGGAAAATGGTGTAATTCAAAATTAATGAAAATCAATTTGGTCTCATTTGGTTAAAATTTTACAGCTAGTGTATAAAATCGATAAAAATGTTGGTGGAAAATTTTAAAAGTGCTGTTAGTATCTACTGTTTTCCAATCTTTAGTAGCCTAATTGAAACAGGAAAAAAAAAGACTGATTAACAAGAAGAGTTTAAAAGTTTTGCAGATGTTCTAATTGATTGATTTTTATAGTAATTCCAAGTATCATATGCAACTTCGTAATCACTAATAATTGGCATAAGCACTGTACATGCTTTTCCTTCTGCCAGTGTGCTAGATCTTGATGCAGCATCAGAGAAATTCCATGTTGGAACATCAGCTAACTAGGTTTATGAGGAATGACTTTCATATGTCGTTGTTATTAAGCACACCAGTGTAGAATGCTCTGGCAAGCAAAAAAAGAGGAGAGGGGGGAAATATGACAGAAATTAGTAGATTGTTTCTCCAGTAGAATTCTTAAAACTGATCCAGAGCAGTATGTATCTTCCACAACAAATCATTTTGTCAAGCTGAATTTGCTTATGACTTCTACAGAACAAGTTCTTTGAGAAGATGACAACAGATTGAGGTATACAAAGCCCTGCAAGTTTATCAGCATGGAAATAAAAGTCTGTAATCCCTTTTGTCCACAGTCCTCCACTCCATCTTGTCTAGAGAAAAAAAAAGTGGAATTCAATTCTCAAATCTTTTGAGAGCACAGCTTTAGCCCTTTTACTTAAACATAAGGAGTTTAGCTTATTTATATACATGTTGGTATCAGGTGAACCAACATGTGGCATTGTCTTTCATAAATATAAATACCTCAATACTGTTTTTTGAATGCAAAAGTGCAGGTGCTGAACTGACTGTTCTCTAATGAATAATACTGTTTAGTAAAAGAGATGGTGTTCTGGTGTTATTAAGGGTTGAAAGTAATTGTTCAGACTAGACAAACTGTTATCATACAGGCTTCCATATAGAGCATCATCAATACGAAGGTGCTACACTCCTGCTCAACATCAGTGGAAAGAGCAGAAATTAATGAACAGCAGGGAATCTGAGTTTTCTCTCACCTCCATCCACATGTAAACACAATGAGGGGACTCACAGTAATTCTGATGCCTGTCTCATCTTCCTGTAGGAGAAGCTCTGGGAAAGGAAGAAAAATAGACAAAAATGAGGTGCATATCTTGAGGGTACTAGTGGGCCCCTCCACCCTTCCATACCAACCAGTGACAGGAAAGCCCCTTACCTGAGTTATGCCAAGAAAGAGCACCTTTGCAAACACAAATAGTCTCTCTAAAATGCAATTCTCATTCCTTTCCAATACATTTACTAAACATTTTTTACCATATGAAAGTGTGGATAGAAATAAAGGGAGTTCATTGAGAGATAGATTATAGTATGTTGAGTGAAGTGGGTGATCTTAAGTGTTCCTCTGAACTGAGTGACACAAGTGACTCCAGCTGCAGGGGATGGTCTTGCTTGTTCAAGACGTCTAATCTAGACTACTGTTTCCCACATGTCTTAGGTCCAGTTCTACTGATTGAAAATGTGGGCATATTTGGTATGACTTTTCCATTTTGTAAAATCTTCAGTAAGTAGCACTTACACCAATGATGTAATGCAACAGAAAATATTGGACTCAGTCTCAAAACACTTTAAAGAAACATTGTTACAGCAGTTCAGATGAAGTAAAGTGCCCCTAATACAATTGGAGAAATCAGAATATAGTATGTTTCTGCTTCAAAAGAAATCTGAGATGTGTGGTTATTCCTATCTAGGATTGAAAGCCTGAAAGCAGAGCCATATCTGCTGTCTAACGATGGTAATACATTCAGGCTGAGTGGAGTTCGACCAGAGATAATTATTGCCTCAGGTCTGATCCTTTCTTGACTGTACTATCAAATCAAGAAAAGCTTTGCTACAGTCAAGTAGCTGTGGTAGACAAAGGTTTACCTATAGTTTTAAGTACAGGCAATCCACTATCTAGTTGAACAATTAAATGAATAACTGAAAGCTGTGTAAAGTTGTGCATTTTAGCCAAGATTTGCATAACTAGTTCCTAGTAATATTCACGTAATAGCCAATTCAGTTGCTGTGCTTCAACTTTTGTAGATAGCTTTTTGGGAAGATGCAGGAAGTGTTGATGCTGGCATCTCTGACATCTGCACTTCTTCATCCAACTGAAGCTAATTTAAAAATAACATTAACAGTGTTACAGTAGCTGCAATAAAGATAAATCTCTTGAACTGTGTACTGAAGTTAAGTCATTTCTTAAATTAACTTGATTCATTTATTTGTGATTTGTCCGTAAGTATGGAGATCTTCACATTTATTCCAGATCAATTAAAGCCTGAATAATCTCCCTAAGTAATGCAAGCTCCAAAGCCAATTTAGGAACATTTTGTCATAGGCAACCTTGTCAAACAATTCACTAGGAACAAATGAAGAGACTAGGCTTGTCTCTTCCCCTGTTTGCTAATTTTTCAACGTTTATTTTTGGGAACTGAGTTGTGCATATGGGATTAAATTTGCTTTGTAACAAAGATTCCTGTTTAATACTTAGCTTTTAGTCACGCAAATCTTTTTCTATGTGCTCAGATTCCTGACCAATAAACTAACTTGGATCTGCAGAAGGAGTAGTAAATTATGATGCTGAAGCTTTTCTGTATTGGAGTAAGATGATTTCAGAGAATCAGATACAACAGAAGATCAGTTCATAAGTTCAACTTGAAGTCTAATGTTTTGATGTTCTTTGGACAAGGAAGAATATGCTCTAGGGTGAGTTGGGCCATAGAACATAGAAAGCTATGAATTCATCTATGTGGATTGCCAGATAGAATTTACTTCTGCTTTTCTCCTACTAAAATCACACCTACTAGATGGGGATTTTTGAAAGCACAAACAGGCAGTAGATGCTGAATTTCATTGAAAATATGTGGAAGTTGATTGCTCCACTTTTCTGCATTTGAATACATCCCTTCTTGTGAGTTCGTGCATTTAGCATGTAAAACTGCTACAAACAGCTTAGAGAATACTTAAGAATAGTTTTTTACAAGAATTTAGGCAAATTTTGATGTCATTCATGCATTGCTGCCTATCTGTACTTGCTGAATAAAAAATAATCTCTCCAGTTATTTACAGAAAACACATTTAACCATTTCAATATTCATAAAGTTTACCTAACATTTCTCTGCTGAATTTAAAATCTAATTTAGAAAATATAGCTATGATTTTCACACTACACTTTGATCAACAGATCTACATATTTGTCATCTGAATGCTACTTTATATTAAGGTTAGCATATCTCTCCCCTAATGCATATGAAATTTTGCTGGTTTTGCTCTCCCTGGGCATGCGTGGAAGGAGTGCACAGCACAAACAAAAGGAAGGACAAAGTGTTCCTATAGACACAGCGGGCCGAGAGAACCACGGTAGCAAGCAAAAATGTTCCTGTAGTTCTACGGCACTAAAGTAAGGTAGGGTGAAGAAGAGAAAAAGTAGCCTTTTGAAATGTATTCTTTAGTAACAGCAAATATTTGGGGATCATTGCAGTTTAGTAGAACCCTCTTGCCAATAGGTTCAGGTAAGTATGAGCGTGAGACCCCTCTGTGAGGGAGCTCATGGCAGAGGAAAGCCAAGAAGCTCTGTCTGCCTCTGCCACAGCAAGCTGCATCACTAGGGCAATTGCACTTGTGTCAATCTAAAGCAGAACTCTGGAGTTCACTCTAAAAAACATATTTTTTAAAGTTCCACAATGACTTGTGCATTTCAGTGACTATCACTTGGGCCCCTTTCCACACAAGATCAGTTGGCTAAAGCAGCTCGGTGCTCTGCACATAAGTCTGGATAGTCAAGACTATGAATCAGTTGAGTTCTTGGAGGTAGGATACTCCTTCCACAGCCAACAGTACAACAGAGTTTATGAGTTCATTACTTAAGCATTGACAGTTACATGAATACTACTCATGCGGTAATACCCTGAAACTGAAGAACAAGTGTCTCCTTCATCAAGTATATAGAAAGAATATAGCACATAGGAAAGGAGTCAGGGATCCACCAGAATGAACTGTGAAGAGCAAAAACATTGACCATGAAGAAAATGTTTCAAGGATGCTGTAATGACACATTTGTTTGGACACTAACTGGCCTGTGCTTTGCCTGGCTCTTAGATAAACACAGGCACTAAGTTGTATACTGATTTGAAACTTCCTACTTGGGCAGAAAAAGCCTGCAAAGGCATAGCCACAGAACCAAACTGGCACAATATCAAGTGGCACTGAGGAATGTGTGACAAGTACCATATAAACAACTCCCTGCCCACCAGTCTTGACACCCAAGAGCATCAGTATGATGGATCATTTCCCATAACCCGATCAGAAATAGAAATCTATCACTTGTTTCCCATTACCTGAAGAGTGACTGGCTCTTTCCATGTTCTCAAGAAGCACCTACAACAGGAGGAGCTAAACAAAAACAAGAAATATTTTTATTATATCTGAAACAAGAAAAATGACCAGCAGCTGCTATCCTGATTTATCTCAGATTCTTATTGCTGTGACGTCTTTGCAAATCTGCAGTTGATAAAGACTTTGGCAGCTTTGAATGATTACTGGAAAAGTGTTTTCAGGAATATTTATTCTGAGAATACTTTATTCTAAGAGATACAATAAAGCTACCTAATTTACTGAATGCTATGTTACTGAAGATAACATGCAAAGTGTATGTAGTTGACTAAATTGAGTTATGCTAATAGATACTGGATATATTGATTTACATTAGTCACTGTTAACAAGAATACAAAGCCATTATTAGATTAAAGTTAATACCTTTAATGCTAGATGAAGTAACAGCCACTGTAGTATAGTCTTTTTTTTTAAATCAGCCCTAGTGAGGACTATGTGATAGATGTAATACACATTAAATCCAGTAACTGCCAACACTAGAAAAACTGCAGATTGTTTGGAATATGATGATTGCTGTGTGCTGCCAAGAAGAAGCAAATTTACAAACTAAAAGACTCAGGTCATTCAATCAGGAGAAATCTGGAAGGAAAGTAGAAGCTGGTAATAAAAGAATCATCTGAAGACTGGATGATGTAGTAAAATATTTCCAGACTTGTAGACGTAATATATCCAGTTCCATGCTTTTCACACTCTGCCTGAAAAACCAAACATGGAAATTAAGAATTTTTTCAGTTTATGACTACACATTGTAAAAAAGCCTTCAGAACAGCACTATGTACATCCAAATACTTTGAAACAAATGTAAGATGTTTCTGTGATTAGACAGTATTCTTAGGGTGATAATATTCTTAGGGTGAGCCTTTATACCATGAATAGAGTAACCAGTCATTTAAAATTATTTTAAAACAGTAAATACATGGAAACCATTAAATGTGCATATTTCATGACATTCACTGAAGTGAAGGCATATTTTAAGACCATAGATACTTGGCAACAAATTGTCCTGTATGACCAAATCTTTCTCTCTAGGTTGACTAAGAATCCTGAATTATGGCTATGAAAAGACAACATTTATCCTGTGTACCTTATTAAAAGAAATCAGGCCAAATAGTATCCTGATTTATAACCTGAGAAATCCCCCTGGAAGCTGACTTCATTATATGGGCTATAAACTAACTCAGAACTTGTATTATTTTATTTAATTCAAGATATTTGTGTGGCAAATCTGAGGAAATGTTTTCATTTACACTCATTTATAAAATTATTTAGATAATTACATAAGTAAATCATCAACAAAAAAAACCAGAAAGCTCAAAACAAGTGTGATTTTTGCAAAAGTAATTTTTATTATTATAGTCTTTCATTTTTTATCTTAGAATAGTGAAAACTTGATTTTAAGATTTTGTTCCATTCACAGTTTCAAAAACACATTAAATCAAGATCTTCAGTTATTCCACAATCTGCTTACATATTTTTTTGATATAGGGAAGTATTAAATGAGGAGTAAACTTTCCATAATGGAAAACTAGGATTAGAATTTGGACTAGACAGATCCAGTTCAGCTGAAACCAGGAACTAAACTCACAAATTAAGGATCAATGGTCAGTATGTCAAAAGCTTTAGATTCTCTAGAGATACAGATATTCCTAGCAGGAATTTCAAAATTAGATTTCAAAATTAGATACTCTGTCTCCCTCAAACTAATGCAAGTTTGACCTGATATTTTTTAAAAGAAAATACTGCCTCTGCCAGCCTTCAAATAACTTTTAATATCAAGCCCCCATTTCTGTTCTTGCTTCATTGCATGAATCAAAAGAAATGCAAGTAAAAGAAAGATTTAAGTTATACATTTTTTAGGAAAAAATAACAAAACTTTTCAAGTCAGTAGTTCAAATGTGAAATAACAGCTTTGAAAGAAAAGAGAAGCTGTTTGTAATTATAAGAAGTTACATATAAAATAAAATATTACACATACTTCAGTCCCTGACTGACCAGGCTCTTGTGCTCAAGCTTGCCTGTTGCCTATTCTTCTGATTACACTCTCACCGGTATTTACAATATCCTCTGCCGTGCAGGAAGATATTATCACATCTTACCAAGGAAGCACAGAACCTTTGCATACAAATTTTGGCAGATTAAAATATTTCCCAGTTCATCTTTTGATTTTGATTGTAGCCCTTAAAATTTGCCTCCAGCTTTCTGGGTGCCGTTTTTACTCCGGTAATTGATTGCAAGCTCAAAACCAAACAAAACCTGGTTTTCAACTTTTAGCACTTTGGCTCCAATCCTGCAAAAATCTCTGTGCAGGTGGACCCACCATGTTGAAATCACCAGCTGGCTATAGTGTTATTTTAATCCTTCCTCTTTATTTATTTATTTATTTTTTTTAACCTAGGTACAGTCTGCTTTCCTACAGGCATGGTCATCGCTGGGGAAAATAGTGACAGAGATGCAGCTGAGGCTATCTGAGGTGATACAGAAAAGTTTATTAGTAAAATTTTCCAGATTACCCCAAAATAAGATTTTGCAGAATGTGGCTGCTGAGTTGATAGCTAAACAAAAGCACTTAGTGCAGCTTGTCTAGTACAGCTTGTCTAGCAGACCCAAGTCATCCTGAAAGGGAGGAGGACTTGAGCTACGGCAAGCACAGATTTTAATTCTAATTAGCAGCCAAAGACTGCCAATAGCTTCTCCATAATCCTAGGTCCTATCTGAGTCTACGGCAAGCACAGATTTTAATTCTAATTAGCAGCCAAAGACTGCCAATAGCTTCTCCATAATCCTAGGTCCTATCTGAGTCTTTAAATACACAAGTACCTTTGGAAATCCAATCCTATGTGCCTTCCAAGAGTTGTTTTAGACTCCTAAATTGTTTACATATTTTTTTTAACCTTAGTAAACCTCCAGTCAAGCACCACTTCAGGTATTTATGGTCCCTAAACTTTTTTTTTTTTTTTTTTTTTTTTTGCATCATCTAGGAAAAGAGTTTGCATTTATGAACATGGTGACTAAACAGGACTAAAAAATTGGAATATGTTGATGCTCTGATTTAATTTAAGAAGATCTGAAGTTATTTTAGGAATTGTTTCTTGCTGGTTTATCTGTTAGAGGGAATATCCTGCTAGTAGAGGTAATGCAAATCAAACAGCATCTGAGAAAAAGGTGTACATCGCACTGAAATCATCCCTCTATAAATGTTAATCTCTAATTCCTGGATATTTCAGGCACTCTTGAAAGCAATGTCTTCTTACAGTGGGATGAACTGAGGAACAACAAATATGTCACTGCTGTGCAGGGATTAAAACAGTTTGACACTTCATTGGCTGCGGTCCTTCATGGCTTCTGTTCTGCGGACACCCAGTTAGAAAGTTACAGGGAATGAGGAACAAAAGTTCATCGGGCGAATGAGAGAGGAGCTAAATATCCTTGTGTTTTCCTCTACCTGATTACCCCCATACACAAAGATGCAGTCACATTGTGATTCACATTTCAGTCAGCAGCAATGAACAGGCGCCAAGGATGGCAAAGGAGGGTCTGCAGTCTCGTCCCACCTGCTCCAGGCTGCAGTGCTGCAGACATTGTGGCTTCAGAAATGTTCTCCCCTGTACTTGGGAAGGAAAGTACGTAAGGGCTCTGACCTTATGTAGAGACACCTCTTTAGCCAGCTCTGCTCAAAGCTGCACTGTTTTTAAGACATTGCGCTTGTCTTCATTTAAGGCTATGACTACTTGTAGAACAATTACACACAGAAGATCAACTCATCCCTATTAGCCTGTCATAGCGTCTCCAGTCTGTTGGCTGAATTAACAAAAGCCTTACGTACAGTAAACAGTATAAACAGTGCAATAACTTCTGAATGTGTCATCTGATCAATTTGCAGATTTCTGAGAATGTTTTGGCCACCTAAAAATCCAGGGAATGAAGGATAGAACACTATTTCTGCCACCCAATTAGTATAGCCACTGTTTCTGTAGAGACCAAACAGCTAATGGATGACATTCATTAATGCTGTTCAGCATAACAATGTCCCTACTTGACTTCCTCTTCCTTATTCACCTCCTAGATAACTAATAATGAAGAAAATAGGCTGAGGAGATAAGCAGGCATCAAGTGCATGGGCCAGGGGAAGGTGAGGGTCCCACACGAGGGAGACAGACGTACTGGGAGGGCAGCACAGACAGAGGTGCTAGTGGTGTGGAAGGAGCGCCTGATGTGAGTAACTATCACCATCAACAGGGGATTTCTAGGTACAGGTAGGGATCTAACTGGGGTTTATAGATCGACACAGCAGATGTGTTCACAATGCCCAACAATGTAGTCACTCATTAAGATTTCATAGTTTGGGAATGGTATCCAGAAATTAAATGTGAATTTATTATCTGTTTCTTTATTCAGTTTACATATATCCCTCTAGAGATATAGGAATATGTGCAGGCAGTTAATGAGACATCTATTTATTTGAATGGAAAAATGTATCTCACTGTGGGGAATAAGATGTGATATATTTTTCATCACTAAAAAGATTAACTCTAATCTAGCAGTAGGTTTGTATTCCAATTTACTTTGACTTGTGGAGCTGTATAACCACAAGCCATTGTGGGTGCTTTAAAATCAGAGATTGCTTCTTCTGTTAATTCATTATTACCAAGCAGATCTAAAAATGCCCAACATCTACTCTCAAGCCCACAACATCTTTTTGGAATCATTTATAATCCATTGAGAATACATTTTAGTTTGACAGATGGATCAAACAGGGATAACTGAGCAGGCTGGAGAAGAAATATTTCTGAAGGGAAAGTTAAATGATTTGTATTTCAGATCATGAAGGGAAACCACTGTCTGATTATCCTTTTTCTGATTACCAAAGCAGTAAAAAATAAAATCTGATGAATCTATTTTGTGTTGTGCTACAATAAGATAACCCCGTGTTATAATAAAGAAACCCTCAGTAATCACATGAACGTTTGCCCAAGAGAATACTCTCATTCTTTCTCCTAAAATAATCTTTGATAAACCTGTTGATTTAAAATATAAATATCAAAAGGACTATAAGACTAACATTTTAACGGTTTTGTATTTCTATTTATTTGAGGGGCTTAAATGCTGAGAAATAACCCCCAACTCTTGAAAGCCAGCCAAACTGCAGATATCAGTCATAATTCTAACGAAATCTATTTATAACAGTAGAAGTTCTTTATGATGAGGAAAGCAACACAGTTAAGTCTACACAATTTTTCTCTGAAGTATGAGCATTTTAAATTAAATTCTAATGCCTTCAGAAAAAAAAATGTAGGCCCAATATAAACATCAGCCCATAGTAGCTTAAATGCTAATGTTAGATGTGGGAAGAACAGTCTGTGTGAGGTTATTACTGAGACAGGCTTAAAATGTCTTTGGATCAGGGTGTCATCTTTGTTACTTCTGTTTGGATCAGACATAACTCCTGGATAACTCCGTTTATTTCACTGATAATAGACATTACAGAAAGCTTCAATAGGATTCTTCCCATCAATAATCATATGACTCAGTAGTTTACAACATTTTGGAGATAAAGCTCAGCTGATTACAGATTGCTTTCTAAGTGAAGAGATGCAATTACAACACCTAGTTGACCTTGTCTGTTTAGAAATCCTGTGATAGGCTTTTAAGTACACAGTTTCAGAGGGGTGGAAGAATTAAAGGACTCGGACAAAGCAATTGTGTGGATCATGATGAATGCACTAGCAGAATGACTTTGAAAGTGTAAACTCTTGAACTGAGCCTAGAAATTCTTTTAACTGTGGTTTATATAAACATTTCACATCCTGCTCCATAGCAAACCTGTGCCCCTACTAGGCTAAGATAAGATTAACTTATAGTGCTTGGAAGTATGCAGAAATTGTTTAACATATAACCTTATAGCATGTTTTTACTCCTTTTTAGCAGAACATTTACATTTTATCTGAAGAAAAAGTAATATCCTGTTTTAACAGCATTAAAGGCTTGTTGGAAACTTTAATAAAACAAATATAATACTGGCAAAGGTTTATACTAAAATGTGTCATTTAATTGGCTCAGCCTCATGATAGCAGCAACAAAGCTATTGTTATGTTCTTGACCATCATTTATATGTGCTGCTACGTTAATTATTGCCCTTCAGCTTGCTGCCCTTCTACTGAGGCAAGAAAATCATCTGCTTAGAAGGGAAGAGAGAATAGGAGGCAGGAGTGGAAGGGGGCAGGATTTAATGGTTTTCTGGTTAAGACTTGAGACTGAAAGCCAGGTTATCTAGGCCAAGAATTTCAAAAGTAGGTTCCAGATTCAGACAGCTTAAATCCAACCAAGCCCTTCTGCCTAGTATTTCCTGTTGACTGGCTCTAGGCTGCAGGAGGTGCCCTGCCAATAGAAAGCACCAGGCACAGAGACTTGGGTGGAATTTAGCATGTGTGAATCTGAGCCAATGCCTATATACAGTCATAGAAACCCATTTTGTTGCCATTTTAAAAACACTTCAAAGACCTCACACAGTCATAGGAACCTAATTTTAAGTAAGTTGGCTTACTTTCTTTTTCCCCAGATCTGTTGGTCAGCTGCAATGAGAACTGCACCACATACAATTATTCTAAAAATTCAGAGCTTTTGAAAAACAGTACAATAACCAAAAAAAAAAAAAAAAAATCTAGCATACTGCTTGGTATGCTCTGGAGTAGCTGCAAAGAAAAAGTTCTTCTCAACAGACAAATGATACTCGTTAGTTTAAAGATTCACTGATTTTTGTGTTATGGAGGTTTGTCTCATACCGAGAGAACCAAATGGTCCTTCTTCTCTCAAAGCGAAGAGGCTGTCTGTGGACCCTTGACTTTCATAAATTAAGGGAAGTTACTCTGCCTTGAAAATGCAAAAGTATGTGGGAGACAAAGAAGAGAATTGAATATATTGAATATATAGCAACTTACTCCTACTTTCAACAGCAATGAAAAAAAATAAATGCTAGAAGTATTTTATCCTTTCAGAACATCAATAAAGCTTTGTGCCTTTCCACATTAGGTTAAGTCAGATATGTCTGTTTTCAGGTTCTGTCATTTATTTGGGGAAACTCTCTGCTTGCTGCCTATGTAGTCTCTTATCATCTTACTTCTATTTCCATGTCTGCACAAGACATCAATTCTGATGCCTCAGAGGCATGATCTTTCCAGGAGCATGTTCCTGTTTTTTGGTAACTTTAAGTACTGCCATGGTGCATTCCTCTCATTTAGGATCTGATCCAAATTGCACTGATGACCCTGTGGATCAACCATTTGGCTTCCAGAAGCCTTATGTCAGACTTAAGTACCTATCAAAAAGTCTACCATTTCTGCCAAACCCACCTGCAAATAAGTGAAAAGAGCACATTCAGGAGGACCTAAACTGTCAAAAAAAAAATCAAACAAAAAAAAAAAACCCAAAATTAATCTCTAAGGGAACACAGAGGTTTAAATGAATTAAGTAAGTCCATATAGGGCACAGTGAACCACTATTATTAGCAGAATATCTCCAGGATGCTGTGATTCAAATGTGTGTCTGGAAAGGCAGAAACAGAACCACATGCATTTAGTTCTGTCTGTCTGCAATCCTGAATGGAGGATGACTGTAGCAGGCTTTGCTCAGCTCGTACATCTTGTCTTAGTTCTAATTTAAGCACAACTATTTCTGACACCATCTGCATGCAGAATTAGAAGTAGACAATGTACTAAACTGGAAATCTGGAAATCGTGGAGGAGTAGCGTGACTTCGGTTGCATCCTACCCTACTCTTTTGTGCCTTGTTCCTACCTACAGGATGATAGATTTTTTTTGTGTTCATTTACATTGCCATTCTAAAAAAAATCATGACTACTGAGAAGAGAGAAATTCCACCAGCCGACCACCCAAATGGTAGCTTTTGGCCACCCAAGCTCTTGCAGGTTAGTAAGGTCCTAGAACGCCTCCATAGTGTTCAACCATAAGAAGAATTATAGCTCTGCTACACATGCCCTCCACAATGATGGCTTCAGGAGTCCAACTAGTGGGATAGTATCACCATAATTTATATATATCATTAACCCCTGTGTCATGAGAATCTAAGTTTTCTTGCCAATTACAATTATCCTAATTAAGATGCATATATCAGACTAATTACTACCCTACTTTAGTGTCTGAAATCATCCTGCCTTTGGTCTCATGCCCAAAAGTCTAAAGAAGCTAACTGCGAATTAAGAAAGAAAACTCAAAAAACCTCAATATGCCTGTTGTAGCTGGGCCAAGTAATGACTAACAGGGACAATATTTGCAAGGATTCAGAGGGCATAAACACTAAGGAGATAGCTAAATTATATTGGGTGGTCCAAAGAGGTACTAGCAACAAAAGAAGGAAATAAAACAAAAAAATCAAATTCAACTAGCACTAGTTCCCCCCTTTTATTCTCATTAAAAGCAGCAGCAAAACTGCAGAAGGCAGTTTGAAGTGGGTGGACACAGTCATGATTTGAACTGAGAATTTCAAAGGGAGCAGATGTTGTGCTTGTTCTTCCCCTCCCTCCATCCCCAGTGAGAATGTTCTTCCATGAGCAATGTTGGGGTAAGACACCAGAAATGAGCAGCTGGCACAAGATGGGGACTTCCATTCAGCGGCATTCCTGCTCAAAAAGAAGTGAGGGTCTAATGAAGAGTCTAATGGATAAAAAATGAGCTGACTGATCTTGTCTGGTTTCTACTTGGAATCTGCAGATATCTGCAGGGTAGAAGAATCTGATTTGGAAAGCATTGATTTAGAGAAGGCCTTGTACAATCATCACTTCAATGAGAGTCATCCCATTACAATGCTACAAAGGACCATTATTATTTTCTTCAAACAAAGTTAAAGAAAAGAACCATTAAAATGATAAATAAACTAGAAACAATAATTATGATATGATGCTTGGTATATCTAGCTCTTCAAAGAGAAAGTTACTGGGTAATTTGAATCCTGCCTATATGTACATGTCCAATAGGGAGGGTGGGGTGCTCATTCTGGCTGACAAAAGCATAATCAGATCTAATACCACAAAGCAGAAGTAAGGTAAGTTCAACCAGAAGGAAAAATACAGTAAGCATAATTTAAGTTGAAAATGGAAAGAGAAGAGTCATTTGTTCTTGGGAGTCTTATTATATAAATCTTTCTAATGTGCATTCATCAATATTTTGCAAAAAGCTCTGTGGCTCATGGGTGCAGACAGTTGGTCTGCACAGTCATATTTGAGCTTGGAATCGCTAAATCCCACTCTTAACCCTTCTTTCATGCTCTTTTAAGTTAATGAAGTCTCAAATGTTAACATTTCGATTGATTAGCTGGAAAGATTAGAGAAGATTTTACAGTGAGGGTGGCTCAGCACTGGAAAAGGTTGCCCAGAGAGGTTGTGGAGTCTCCATCTTTGGAGATATTCAAAACTCAGCTAGTCACATTTCTAGGCAACCTGCTCTAGGTGCCCCTGCTTGGGCAGGGATGTTGGACTCAATGATCTTCAGAGATCCCTTCCAATCTCAACCACTCTGATTCTGTGATACAATTTCCCAAATATTTTTCATAGGTGTCATGATCAAAGGACTATACTTTTTTTTCCATCTTCTAAAACACTTACCTGGCCGTTAGTCTAAGGCAGTGCAAAGAATTATTTTCTTAGAACAGTTAGCCAGCATCTCTTGGTTATATATTCAAGCTTAGATTGCCAGATTTGCAATTGGGAGGGAACTTATTGCCAAGTTAGACTGGCAAGGACACTGAGGACTTTTTGCCTTCCTGAGCATGACCTGGTTCTGGTTTATCTGCATCTCACCTAGTCAGTCCTCTGTCTTTGACCAAGTCTCAGGCAGTGCTGGAACTTGGAGTGTCTGCTTTCTGTCCCTGGCCTGAGATGATGTAGTCCTCTGGACACTGAAGTGCTTCAGTGTAACCAAAGTTTTGGGGCCCAGTGCAGAAGTTAGTGTCTGAAAGTGAATGCTTGACAGTATCCAGTCTTGAATTATATGAAATTATAAGAAAACAGTGAAATCAACTAAGATTTCATTAATTAAACTTCCAGGGAGAAACTGCAAAAGGCTAATCAATAGCTGAAGGGAAGGAAAATGAAAGTAAGACTCTGTAGATCTGAATATCTTTCATCCAAAGTCATCATGAGCAGAATGAATTCTAGGGACAGATCCCTGAAAAAGTATTGTTTCAAATGTAAGAAAGCCATGTCAGCCCTTAAGGAAGAAATTCTTGCACTTATCGCAGCTTGTAACATGGGATTCTAGGTCCCGATGCTATCAGTGAATGGGTGGGAGAGGGTAATCTGCTCGCTGCCAGAGAGAGGAATTACATATTGTTCTTCTGCTTCCCAAGACTGAGCTCACTGTTTAACAACAGATAAAAGAATGTTTCCCTGTAATGATCAGTAGTGCATTACATCACTGAAGATCTGGTTTTCCTTCAAAATTATTGGGCCAGCTCCACCTAATATTCTGTTATCACAAACTACTATGTTCAGATTCAGGAAATTCAGAAATAGTTCTGATAATCCTAGTTCCTCCATACTTCAACATACAGTGCATTGTTTGCTTCTTCAAATGCAGAGGAACTTAAGCAATCCATAAGGTATCTGCAATAAAATGTCCACTCAAAATTAATTTGGAGCATTGGTGAAAATTTTTGTTTGTGCATGTACTTTGTATGCATACAGATATAACTACCCTACTTGGGTTTTAGAGCCAGTCCATCAAACGTAGGACTCATTGCCTTTCCCTTTTTGTAGTTCTGTATAAAAAAATATTGTCTATTTTGCTAACAGACAATAATATGATTTTGTTTTTTCTTTTCGGTATAAAAAGAACTCCTCAGTTCCTATACTTCCAACTGCTTTCATATTCTGGGCAACTGCTCCTGCTTTTCATTCACAAATCCAAAAGAAGCATTTCAGAGAGCTACTCCTTTCTCCCTAGGTGTTAGTAAGTGTAAGAGCAATAGTGATTTCTTCTCTCCCTCTTTGTCCACCAAGTGATAGGAATGTTTTCCAAGCCTGGATATCTATAGCTGGCTTGTTGAGAAGGACATCATGATAAAGTGAATAAATAGGTATTTGGGGGAGAGAAGTGAGAAAGATTTGGAATGAAAAAGAATACAAAAATGATTACTGGGAAATAGTATAAAAGGAATACAATTCATATCATTCACTTATGTATTCTACAGGTCATCTCAACCTCATACTAAAATAAAAATTCCTGTTCATCTTTATTTACAGTAGTAGCAATAACTAAAGTTTCCTGACTCACTTTTAGGGAAATCGTACAAATACCACAAAAACATTGTAACTGCCCCAGAGAGCTTACACAGAAAAGATGCCATCTGTTATCAGCATCATCCATTTTCAGTGTTGATCCTTACTGAAACTACCCATGGATGCGCATGCCCAACAGCCACATGTAAGCCACTGCTTGGCTGCCTCATTTTGCTGATTCAGCTTTGCTTGAACAATGAAAATTAATGAAGTTTTGCATAAGTGGCACACCATTGTTCCAGGGCACATGGACAACTGCTTATTTCACTTCTGTAAGCAGACCTAATTCATAATGGGAAACAGAAATAGGCCCCATGGCTTATGCTGAAATCTCCATGCAAATAACTACCTGAATGGAAATGGTGATAAATAATTTGAAATAGCTGTTTGTTTAAGTGATTATTACTTAGCACCTCTCCTCACTTTGCATCAGGTTTACCTCATATGTTTTACAGTAAACTGCATAACTCTACTGCTCAGAAATGACTTGCAGATGACTCTAGTATATGTCTCTGTTTCCATCAGACTTCGAATTTCAGATCTCAGAGGACTGATGTAGTGCTGAATGCCATCAACAGAAATTTCAGAATCAGACATGGGTGGATCGCAGCCTTTCCATGTCTTACGCTAATCCTTCTCTTTCTTCTGCTTTGATACTCTACAAACATAGAACTCACCAAAAGAGGTGAAAAGAGCACATGACATCATCACTGAGCCTCAGGCACTTCTATACTAACTAATCTATGAAAGCCATAAACAGCTGACTCTCACATTTTACTTAAATCCTTGTAAAATATGTGCCAAATTAAAACTTGGACGCTTTAATTTACAAAGGAGGAAAAGAAAATTGAATCCCAATCCCAATGGCTGAAGAGCTCAATGCAATGAACCCCGTATTAAAGCCTCCCAAACTGTGTACCAAACTGAAAGACTCAAGAAAGTTTTATAAATGAGTTTATATTCCAATCTTAGTAATGTAACACCAGTAAGTGCCTTTTACAAGATATCAATATTTATATCGCCAAACAATGCGGAATAATCTAGTATAGTGTTAATAAAGATTTTCCCTCAGAGTACTGAAGCAAGAACAAATCCCCACCATGTAATAAGTTATCATTCTTTTCATACACAGTGATAATCCTCTGCATTCAAGTCAGGGTAACTTGTACTTTTTTCATCCTTCAGTGAAAAAAAAGAGTAAGGTCTCTTGCATTATTGATGCTCATTCTTTGTAGAGCAGGTGATACACTGTAAATTCATGACTTAGCATTTCTTTGACATATTTCATTGTGCCAACAACCTAAGCATCTGCTTTTTCAAAAACACTGCTCTGCACCAGAAAGCAGAGAAAAAAAGAACATATTCCAAAGAGAGCTGGATAAGACTGCTCATTGTTTTAAAATGCTGATTTCTCTTCCAAAAGTTTTTTTTTTCTAAAAAGTGTACCTGTTTTTATGCAACTTTCATGAGAAATATTTTCACAGGCCCAAGATAGAATTCCAGCACTGGGATGATAATTCTGGTCTATTATTCTCCTTTGTCCTAAATGAGTGCTCTGAATCATTTAATGAGACAGCTTGGATTATTTGGCAACACTAAACTTTCCCACTCATTATTTCTTGTCTTACCAGTTTTGTCTCATTTGGTCAGTTTATGAACAAGATACTGCCTAAGTCACTGAGAAATAATATTAAATCACAACATTGCCAGAAATAGCCCTCCACTTTCATCACTCTTGGCTGACCATCACATTTCAATGTATGTAAAGGATTCTGAAGAGCGGGGCTAGTTAGAAGGGAGTCATTATGTCCTACCACCATCCATAAACAGACACTTTTATGCCATTTCTGATAGATCATTGTCTACAGACCTCCAGTGAGCATGAGTTCACATTTCCACCAGCAAACGGTAACAGATCTTTGCTATTCTTACCATTAAAGAATTTTTCCTAAAGACTAAGTGAACTCTCCTATTTACTTCTTGTCGTATCTCCAGTGGACACAGAAAACAGTTTATTCCACAGCTCTTCTCAGCAGCCTTTTATGTATTTGTAGATTGCTATCATGTCTCCCTTCAGCCCACTGTTCTCTAAACAATCCACTTTCAATCTCAAGTCTGGGGGATCCAAGTGCATCAATGCAGATTTCTCTACTTTCCATATCACGTGGCTCTCTCTTTCCCCCCAGTGCCCAGAGCACATATCCTGGTAGCATCTAGTCAGTACGTTTCAGTTTTGCTCAGTGTGTTTCGCCTGGCACAGGGCTGTCTGGTATTAAGCCCACAGAAAGGGGCAATGGATTGCTGGTGGGGATCAGTAACAAAGTTCTCACATTCCTAGAGAAGTGTTTGAATGCGTGCCCCAGTATGTTCATCTGATACAACTATTTTAATCAAAATCTCATGTGAAATAAAATCATTTGGTGTGGAGCAATTTAGGAACAGAGTATCAAAACAGTGTCCTTTATCAGACAAAGACTTGTGATCTGCTTTAAAAACAAAAACAAAACCACACAGCAGGTTTTTCAGCAGAACCTATTTTCCATGAAACACAATGACTGGAAATGATCATATTTTTAGCCTCTCAACCTTCTTGTATGGCTATGTGAAGCTACTTGAGTTTAGTAACACTTGCAGTAATTCAGCATGTTCAGTTTCACTCACCTCATTCATGCAGGTGTGTTGCCATAAACTGCTGGTATACAAGATCTCAGGCTTGATATTACAATGCCAAATATTTAACCGTACCTCTGAGCAATGCTTTAGGCTAAGGAAAATATTTGATCTTCACTGCTTGCATAAGCTCTACTTGTATAACTTGTGTAAGCTGGGTGTCTGAAGCCTGAAAGAATGCAGCCTGGCAGAGGCTTACATTTGTAATGGGCCAGCTAGCAAAAGCGTCATTATTAGCAGAGAAATCATGGCATCTCGATTCTAATTTTTTCCAAAGACAGCTAAACCATACAGTGCGATAGACTGTTCCAGGCACATTTTGGAGACATAAACCACAAAATAAATGCAAAGAAACTAATAGAATCAAACAAGAGAAATGTGATTTCTTTCAAGACAGAATATCTGGATGATCTCGTTCCTTCCAGATCCTTCTCTCTGCTTTCTGGAAAACTTATGTGCTCCCTGTATGTTTCTATATTTTCTGTAATATTTTTCCCCAAATACTCTTAATGTTTTAATCTGTGTTTTCCAGTGACTAAGGTTCAGAAGCCATAGCTGGTTACACTTCCATTATTTTTCTAGAGAAGAAGTAGGAACAGCCAAAAGCTGGTCTTTATTACTGTGCTAGATTGTTGTGTTCAAGTAAGTCATCTTAAAGCTTCCAAAGCTAGGATCAGTAAAATTAATTTCCCCATATGAAGCCTTCCATGATTACTTTTTCTTTCCATATCACTCAGAATCCCTTTTCAAGGGAAGGCAAGCTTCAAATACAACAGTACTGGCAGGCAACTCCTCTCGCACAGTAAAAGACTCAAGGTACACACCACTTGTCTCAATCATCCTGTGACAGAAAGAAATCAAACCAGACCAGTCCAGAGAGTCTGAGTCCCCATAACAGAATATCATTAAGCACATCAGTCTCAAACAACCTTGTTCCATGGCGCATAAAACATAAACATACCACCCAACTTGCAGAAATGTAGAGTCAATTAAAATTACACAGACTGTCTCATTACAAAAACTTGGTAGGATTAGAATGGATGTAAGAGATAATAAATGATATTGTTATGCAGCTACCCAAACTGACCTTAAACTACTGTGACACTTTTTCCATGGAAAGGGTCTCCGGACTTCTGTTTTGCATTTCTAACTACACTTATTATCCACAAAAGAAGCTTTATCATTTTTCTTAGAACTGCATTATTCCACATTGAGCTGCCAACAGGAACAGTTCATTTGGTTTCATTTTAATAAGAAAATAAATGACCTTTGGAGAAAATAGCTATTAATAAATAGTAAGATGCATTACTAGAGGCTCTTCAGTTATTTCAAAGATATAAACATGTGCTCATTTCCAAAATACTTTGAGATTGAGGCAAAACCACCAAGTGTATGATAATTCCATTCCCTGCAGATCTCTGGCTCCAGTTTTATAAGGAGAGAGACGGCCTAATAAAATCCAAGATGGCTAGAGTGACATTTGCCCTATGCATGCAGTTTCATTTTCACCAAAACAAGAGAAAAATTATGGAGAAGGCATATTTGTTCTGGCTCTATCAAGTCTGGCAATAAAGTCTTAATAAATAAGATTCCTATAAAACATTGTTTATAAAATGCACTAGAATGAATGGCCTAGTTTTATAAAGCTATTCACAACACAGGGCCAATAAAAGCAAAACTCTATAAATATCACCTGCTCTGGGAATTACACAAGTATAGTCTTAACATCTGGAACAATTCCACATTCTTAAAATTGTGTGTTATTTAGCTACTCTTCTTTAAGTATAAATGAAGTTGATGAGTTTCTACCTTGCAGGACTCTACAGATTCCCTAGCTCCTACAAATGATCTAGTTCCACAGTGCTTGATGCTTTTCCAAAAATAAAGATGAGTTTTTAGAAGATTCTATCTCACTTTTTAGAAGCTAAATTAGATATCTGGCACCCTCCACACAATTTGTAGACTTAGATACCTTTGAACAATGTACCTCAAAAATCTAATACAGAGGAGGGAGTCATCTACAGCTAGGCAAAAAGAAACAGTGTATTTCCATAGGAGGCACCTCTCTCAAGTCTAAATCTGTCAGCTGTAGTGGCATGTTAGATATTTCCATGTACTGGAAAATTGCTAATACTGTCTGGTACATGTACTGAAAAAATAGGTATTAGTCACACTAGGTACCTACACAATTCTTTTTAAAGTGGGTCATGATGGTTATTACCTTTATATAATTATTTAAGCTATTGCTCAGCTCACTCATCCAGAAAACAGGAGACCTGGATCCTATTCTAATAGTGACCTGAGTGTGTTCAAAACCACATCCGGAGATAGTGCCTTTCATGCTGTGTTGTGAAGGCAATGCAAGGAAAACAGCTCAGTGTCCAGTTGTTGAAGTGGGCTGCTGTGCACACCACCAAATGCATAAATGGGAGGCTCATTTCACGAACAGGAAAAGTGCAAGAAGGAGTGGCCAGTGCTAGATTCCAGTCCTTCCTTAGTTCTGGGATTTAGGTTTGATTTAAAACTAGTTCTGACAGTTTAACATGAAATACATAAGCTACAGCACCTCCCCCACTTCCAGTAGGGGACCCAAGGCACTAAGGTACAGAAACAGGCCTCCTCCCTTGTGATTCTTGTAATGCTCTTGTAGCCTCCCCTCAGCAAGACAGGCAACGGACTGGTCTGTGGCTCCCTGCCGGATGCACTCTTCTGAGAATATACCCATCTGAGTCCTCTCCACTGAGGTGCGCCCCCACACTTTCTGGAGATGCCCTGTACACAGAGCTGGGCAACAACCTCTCTGCTTGTGTTTTTGGCCCTGAGATGACTATTGCTCTGGTGCTTTGTACTCAGCTCCATGAAGTGACTCTCTTGGTTCTACTCAATGAGAGGCTGATGTAGGAAATATGATACACCAAAGCTTTCTCCCTTTTTATTATGCTCAATTTTAGTACAAATTGCAAGAGGAAGCATTGGTACAAAATGCCCTCAAGATCTGACCCTGAAAGTTTAGAACAGCTGCTGATAATGCAGGTAGTACACATCATCATTTCTAATGTACTTCATCCCTGACCTCTATGGTTAACAGTTACGGTAGCGTCTCCACAAATGCAGTAGGATTCAACAGTCTAGAACTTCTGATCTATTTAACAATGTTTGTGTTGGAGTTGCATAAAATCTTAGAAGCCAGCAATGGATTCCAACCAATGACTTAAAGGTGAGTTGCTTCATAGTCTGCTACCAATACCTCCTGGGCAACCAGGTCTTCTCTCATATTTGCCTTTTAATTTATTCTCCAGAAGAGATAGAGCCATTTCACATCTATGAGGAGTGCTTGATCTCTTTATCCAAGGAGAAGACTTTAAAGTAACCCTCACGACTAAACTCACACAAGCAATACAGACTGCTGATTTGTGAGGTGTCTTTCATATATTTCAAACCCAGGCCAAATGCCTTAACAATTGTAAACCTCATCCTGACTTAATGGGACAGTTAAAAACCTGTGCATTAAACAAAACAATTCAGAGGTCATTAGCATCAAACCTAAAAGAGAGAGTAAAGTAAATTAAAAATTATATCTCAAGCTCTGATATGGTATGATACATATGAAAAAAACCTCCTTCCCAAGGCAGAGTGAAATAACTTCAGATAACCTGCTAACTTTTATCTTCAAAATAAGAAATCTTTCTTAGAAATATGTGCATATAAATGACATTAAAACATTGAGGCAATTATTTTAAATTTTTCAGGAAAAGGTTTTGTCTTGAATTGATAGTTTCCATATGTAATATCATGCAAGCAGTGTATAATTATATGATACTCATTGCATATAAGAGGATGATTACATTTGTGCTTATTCTTATTTTTTAATGTTACTTAAATTAGATGAGTAATAAAAGCTTATTTTATGAGAGTAGGAAACCTACAGTGACATTTCTCTAGGGAAAGGCTCTTTCTTTGCTGCAGTATGAAAAGTTAGCTGGAACAATATTTATTGACTTTTGTAGTCAATCTGTTGCCAATTACTCCTGACTTATACTGCATTTGAACCAGAATCTCTCTGTAACTCCTTTAATAACAACTAGTGATATTATTCCCTAGCCTCTAAGTACAACCTTGATAGAAAGCCAGTACAACCCAGAAAGTAAGCATCTGAAGTGTCCTACAGTAAACTTTACAATTAGTTAGCTCAAAGGTCACAGATGACTTCCCTTTAATCCATCCCCTAAGCCGACTCTTCCTCATCCTTTATCCAGACCTTTTCTCTGTCTCCTGTTAATGGAGGCGAGCTTTCAGAGCTGTTTTCATAGTGCTCCTCAGTTATGTTGGAGATAGCAATCTGCATTTGGCTTGTAACCTCACCACTGTTTCTCTTTCCCACAGGATGTCTTTAAGGCTTGTGTGTGTGTATACTTCTTACATGAAAGTTTTTGCATAAGGAGACCTAATAACCTAACATTTACATAGAAACTATGTAAACCTTGAAGGATTTTTTCTAAAAAAAAAAAAAAAAAAAAAAAAGGTTAAGCGTTTGTAAATAATATTTGGCCTCAGTCAGTAGGGGTAAACCACTAGACTGACAGCAAAGAAGCCCGAGGTCTCTTTGAGGGTTCTGTAACCTGGGTAATATTTTTCTCTTGTGCAGGTGTCTTCGCTTGCCTCCTACCGCTTTCTTCCTCCATCCAATTTTCTGGAAAGCACTACCGTGCAGATGTGCCTTACTACACCTTTGTGAAATGAGTAGAAAAACTGGGATCCTAACCTTTGCTCATTACATAAAGTATATCATTTTGAAAGTGTGTGTAAATAGGGGTTAGAGGATGGTTCTGTTAGCTCGGGGGTTGGGGGGAGGGCAGATGACTTAGCTTGTTTCTGTAAGCGGCCAACCCATTTGTAGTAGTCTCTGTTCCCTCACTGACCTCACCACTAACATCTTTGGTTACACTCTGGAAGAAGCGGGGGGAACAAACCCTGACATTATTGCCATAAAGACAAATTAAGCCTAACTCTCATCTTCAGTCTTGGATGCTGTGAATTTGCACAAGTGAAAGACCAGGACAGAAAAGAGCAATGCAGCGAGGAGTTAGAGCAGTTACCTCCTGCACTCTGTACTGCTTGTTCAGAGCCAAAGGAATGTGAGAGGCATGCAAGCTGGAAGGGCTCTCAGGAGACAAGACTTGTCCAGCCTCCTGCCACAAGCAGGCTTAGGGTGGGAGCGGGTGGCTCAAGGCCACATCTAGCCAGGGTCTGAACATCTCCAAGGTGTAGAGTCCACAGCCCCTTTGGGAAACCTGTCCTGGTGTTTCACCATCCTCACAGTGGTTTTCTTTTCTTTCTTTCTTTCTTTTTTTTTTCTTTTTTTTTTTTTTTACATGTATTGGGAACTCAGGAATTCATAAGAATATTTTTATGCAGGAATTCACTCTCTCATCCTGAGGGCAAAGGGAGACCCATGTTTATTCAAATTCCTTCTCACATGGCATCTCCCCTCTTGCACTGGCTGAGCTTTGAATAGGTCTCTACCCTACAGAACAGGATTTGCTGCATATGTTTAACTGTTCAAAACTGAAAAGAACGTCCCAGCTAAGCATGATTTTCAAATGCAGAAAAGATATTTAGGCTCCAACCTTTTTATCTAGGAAAATAGCCTTCTTAATTTCTTCTTTAGTAAGATTATCTTTGAATGGTGCATATTCTGTGGCAAATTGACAGTATGTTGAAATGTGTTTCAACACAAGCTCATGACACTGTCACCTGCATAGGTCAGTGTCTGCTTATAACTAGAAAGAAAGATACTCTGCATACTCCTACTGGAAGAAAAAAGATCTATCTCTTCTGTTTATATACGGAGAGACAAATATAATTCTATATCAGTGAGTACAATACATGTTGTTATCAAGAATTTGATGTTTGGAAAGAAGATGAAATATCTTCCTCTATTTTATAAGATTTTCCATCTTTTTATTGATTTCATTTCATTATAAAGTCAAGTCACCATCTTGATCTCACTTATATTGTGTCTTATATGAGCACTATGTTTTAATCTGTAATTGCTTAAATATTGTATTTTTAACTTACAGATCAAACAAGTGCTTTGGTATAGTCATGACATAGTAAACATATTAGACTGGTTTCACTCCAGAGAATGTGATATAAGGATATTTGTGATAAAACAAGTGGATGGATGAAATGTATTTCACAATAATGAGGTAGTAAATGGCTTGTAGATGATTTTTCAAGTTTAAGATATCAGTCCTAAATGATCTTGTGCTGCAAGAACTTCATCTGCCCAGAATCATGTTCCACAGTTTAAATTTATATGGCAGTTGCTTGTCTATTACCCAATGAGGACAATTGTCTTCACGCTACATGGTACATTTATGGGCGATTCCTAGGGAGAATTCTTTTTTCATAATAAGCTCAAATAATTTCTCTAAAAATAAACTTTACAATAAATTGTTTTTAAAAAACATAAATTTTAACTAATAGGAATACAGAAATGTCTGTAGATTAGACTTTTAACAGATTTGGAAATAATATTTGATGATTATTATTTGTGATGTGATAGACAAGAAGGAAAGAGACCAAGAAGTCATCATTAACTGGCCTTCATTGGATGTTCTGCTACTGATGAAGGCCTTGGCTGAAAGACAGCTCCGTTACAAAAATGCAGTCTTTCCATGCTTCATACACCACCTCTGTGAGCATCAGTAGGGCTGCAGGCAAGAAGTACGATATTTAGCTGTAAAATTTTTCGGGCACATGAAAATTATAGATGCATCGTTCAGATCCTTGTGACTTTTAATCTGATCAACATTTCAATTTACACAACAACAGCAACTGTAGCTCAGTCTAAAAAGGGCCAGTGGAGAGAGTGACTAACTTTAACTTCCAGCAAGCTTTAGGAAAGGAACATCATCATGTAAGTCACAGTTGCTTGAGGGGAAGAGAGACTGAAGTGATACAGAGGCCACTCTCTTGAACTCCATTCTGCTGTGGTATCTGTTTTGTAATTTTCCCACTTGATTTTTGTGTTAATGAAGCTCATTTAAGATAAGCCATATGCCAATAATTGTCTAATTCTTTCAGCCTACTGACAAGGGAAATAAACACTTCCCTTTCCTTCCCTGTTAAAGTCAAACCAGATTCACTCAGATATTTTGTTTCTGTCACATGGACTCATCTGTCTTCTCAAATAGTAGTAACACACCAATCCATCTGATCAAGGGCAGTTTGAGAAAGGCAAAGCGTGACACCGTGCTCTTTAATCTGTCAAGGCATATTTTCCTTTGCTTTTGAAATGTTCCAGTATCCTCTTTCAGAACTGTCAAAGGCAATTTTTTGTATCCCACCCTAGCATTCATATTAATTAATCTTTAAAATAAAATTGCTGAAGATAATATTAGTTGCTGAAGAACATATCCTTTCCTGTCTGATTTTGTTGCTGATGCTGTGAGCATACTGCATCTGAAGATTAGATACTTCATACCAATAAAGGGAGGATGTTTCAGAGGTCAAAAGAGGTGAAAGGACATTAAGACTAAAGCTAGATTCACTTGATTCTTTAAAACTTTTTGGCAGTTTCTCTGCCACAAGATCTCTTTGCATTTTGATGAGACTTTTGATAGCATGGGTAAGATCAGAAGAACAGAAAATTGGCTGATTTTGACAATAATCCAAAGATCTTAATAAATATTTTGAGGAGAGAGATTTTATTACATCTGGAAAATGAGCTTGTCACAGAAGAAGACAAAACTGACTTCAGAAAACAAACATCTCTACCTTTTCCTCAACTTTCACTGAAAGGTTGCAACAGTTTCCCATCATCTATATCTATTTGGAGGTTCTGTGGTGGCATTTAACACTGTAGAGATTCAGATTTGCCATGGAAAGTCTGATTATCAGGCAAAATTACTAGAAGCTCTCTCCTGCTCTGGGACTGAAGCTGCTTGACCACTCTGCTAATGTCCAAAAACAGCTTCTGTTTCTGGATTCCATCTTTCATAAAAGCTGTGCAGTGAGTCTTCAACAACACTTACGCTTTTTTTACTCCTGTATGTACAAGACTTAAAATATGCTTCCCTTATGTAGTGTGCCTGTCAAATAATGGATGTAATTACTCAAACTAGCATTTTAATAGATACCCAAATTAAATACACATACCGTAATGAATAATTAATTTAAAATCTTATGCAAATAATTAATATGATCTAATACCAAAGTTTGGTAGTCACGCTTGTTAGCCTGATACAAAACACACAAAAGTATCAGTCACAGCCTTGAATGATTTATTATCTGTGGCACTGACGCAGAGAGGCATAGTGTAAAACAGAGCACAAGCTAATGAGCTGTGCTGCAGCTGCAGAAAGGAGCTAGTAGCAGAAATTAGGAGGGAATTATCCAAGGCCACAGATGAAGAAAAAGCAACATCAGTGGGACTTGCCTAAAAACAGTTGGAAACATTCATATGGAGTGTCTTCAAATTCTATTGCTAAATCCATGAGGATGCTGGGTCCAGATCCTGCATTACACTCTGCATTGTTTTCTGGCAGTCATGTTTGCCATTTAGAAAACCTTAGACTGCTTGCCTACAGACCTCACTAGTGTGAAATAAGGAAATCTGACAGCTGTCATGCAGCCTTTAATTAGAACATTTTCCCATATAATGGATTTACTCTGTTGAACTACTTTTATAATTCAAGTTTAATCCAGATTCCATGTATTCCGATCCAAAGCGACAAAGGACATAGAAGACAGATGCACATGATAATGCATCTTCACATTTGCAGGGCCGAAGATAAGGGACATAGAGAAAGTTGGAATATCAGACTTTAGGATGAATAAGGGATACTGGTACAAAGTACATTAGGAAGTCATCGCTAGCATTTTATAAAGAAGAAGAAATCTTTCACTTGGAAATGTTAGTTAAAACCTTGAAAATCTTTTTAGATGCTCTTCTATATCCTTCAGAAATATTTTTTGTCTACAAAATGTACAACCAGTTCTAATAGTGATCTGTCCTTAGCCATCTTTCCAGGGGCTATCAAGTCACATATAATGATACATCATGGGCTTGTTGCAATTCCAAGTCATTGTAATGGACAGAACAAGGCAAAGACAGTGACCCAATGGGAGGTCTGCTATTTTTGGCCTCTATTTTCTTTCTGCTCTTTCATTCTCAGCTATAGATTCTTTTCAGCAGAGTGGAGTAAGAAAATTCAACAGTGTTACTGGGTAACTAGAGTTCATACGTGCACATCCTTGATTATCTGTCTCTTTTTGAAAAGGCTGACCTAAATAAAATGACTGGCAAATAATTCAGTTCCCTGTAGAACAAAGCAACAATGTGAATTTTCCTGTATTTAACAAAATCACATGGAAACCTGGTACAAAATCCAAAAGCAAGCAGCTACATTTTCATGTTAGGGAGTACTACTTGAAAGCATATAAAAATTAGATTTTACTGTATTTGAAATATCTGAAAATCTCTCTCCTACCTAGGAGAAATATAAGAGGAAAGAGAAAAAAATCCTCACTCGAAGATATTCATGAACAGCAAGTGAAGTATCTGAAGACATGTCTTCTACTCATCTACTTAACTCTGAGCTCTCATAATCTTGGCTAGAAGAACACAGAAGTTTTAAGAAAAAAATTAGATGAGAAGAAAAGAAATTAACAACATTCAATATATTAATTCTGTAAAATTCACACACATGGTGTAAACAAATAATATATTTGGATGCGTTTAGCTACTCATCCTTGGCATGTATAGATGGGAGTGAGATGCAGCCAACAAACAACTTTGCAAATAAGGAACACAATGTTGCCTAGAAATTATGCTTTTCTTTGAAAAGATGAGTAATATTCCAAGATGAAAACAATTAGTATTGGACTCATGTATCAGATTTTTTCCAATACTTTCAAAAGAATTGGAAAACCAAGAGACATAGTACAATGAACTTACAAAAACAAAAACATGAAAGCAAAATTACCAAAGATTTTGAGAGTTGAATATCTATATTTGGGTTTCAAAGTCTACAGTAAAGCAGCTGTATATAACACCTGATTTTCCAAAGGGCTGAGATCCCAGCATTTTCTATGTCAGCTGACGTTTTTGAAAATGCAATCACCTAATTAAGTGCTTTCACCTGAGCTTCAGCTCATACGGTTAAGTTCCCATGTCTATTAGTCTTTGGGAAAGGAACATAAATTCTTTGCAAATAGTAAAATATTATGAAGAAAAGAAGCATAAGAAGAAAATACAAATAAAGTATTCAAAAAGAAGTACAATAGCCAATAAGTCTGAAATGTCTGCCTTTATCTCAGTACTTTTAGTCATCAAGGTGAGGAATGCTCTTATTTCTGGCATGCCTAATTGCTCCAGAATACTCAGGTAGAGTCAGACCTAAATGTAAGAAGATACTTAAAAGGTTCATCACTTCACTGAGAACACATTGATAAAACTGGCCATCCAGCCTTCTCTTAGCAAGTGTTCTTCTTCTTGGATGCTAAGAGTATGCTTTTCTAAGCCAACAAGAGTAATCTCTGCTTGGCTGTTTCCTGATTTTACGTGCACAGTGATAGAATGGGCTCAATTTAAGTGTAATTAAACTCAGCTCATTACACTCTGACACTAGAAGTGAATATAGTTTTCCTCTTAGGGAGATAGGGGGCCTTCCCTATGAAAAATAAATTATTTCTACATGCATTGTGGATGAGGTGGCCGAGTGGTTAAGGTGATGGACTGCTAATCCATTGTGCTCTGCACGCATGGGTTCGAATCCCATCCTCATCGGCAGTGTGGTAACTTTTGAAACACAGGAAGTTCCACCTAAATATAAGGGAGAACTTCTTTACTGTGAGAGTTGAAAGAGCACTGGAACAGGCTGCCCAGAGAGGTCGTGGAGTCTCCTTCTCTGGAGATACTCAAAACCTGCCTGGATGTGATCCTGTCTAACATGCTCTAGGTGACCCTGCTTGAGGAGGGTAGTTGGACTCTAGACAATTGCCAGAGGTCCCTTCCAACCTCAACCTCTGATTCTGTGATTTGTTTTTAATGAATATATCATAGGACATTTATGTTCTAACATGAGATAAAATTAGGGAAGCAATACAACATATGTAATTTATATTTATTTTACTTGAGGCACTTTTAAATTGAATGTTATGCAATATGTCATGCATGTCTGGATGCAAGATCATTAATGGTTCCCTTCTAATCATACTATTGGGCTAAAGATGCACAAAAAGAAGGAGGAATACCATTCTCATATAATCAGTGGAAACAGGAGAGAACAGATATTGACATTGCAGCAATGGTGACCATACAGTTTTCCTTGTGGAACACTTTTCCAGCAGTAGAGAACAGAGAGTCATTCATGTTCTCTAGAAGAAGAGTGGTTCACCAATCTCTCATACTTCAGTGGTCTTTTTCCCTGTGATCTAGTCATAGAAAGTCTAGAGAGACCTTTTACCTTTCAAATATCCACATTAGAGTCCTTAACAGATGGTCTTGACAGAAGGAAGAAGGAAACCATAAAGACAGAAACCATAACGCAAGAAGAAAAACATCAGAGTTGAAAAATAAAAAGTGAGAGTCAGAGCTAAATAAAGAACCAATTATTTTTGGAGGGTAAGAGAAAGGCAGTGCTGGATTTTGTATAGTTAGTATTTTTAGAGAAGCACACAGATCCATACGGTTCATTTTTCTGACACTGCATGCCTGAATTTTAGGTGACTTCAAAGAGCTGTTTAGCCCAGGCAAGCAGATCACTCAACAGTGTGCAAAAATTATTATTAATATAAATACTTTTGTCTGTACAAAAAGTGATATTCTGTTCAGAAATACAGTAAGCTGTGAAAACAAACAGATTATAGCTGCATGCACGGTTGCCTACTCACATAAACTATTTCTAAAAGGAAAGTAAAATAAATGCTATTCATTATCAGAAAAGAACCTAACACACAAGGATACTTATCATGATTGGTCCTTGATAGCAAAGTGGCCTAGATTAGATGCTAGATGAACGATCCTCGTCTTGGGGAATGCTTTAGCAAAGGAATGGCTTCGTAAAATTTACAATCTTACTCAGCTGAAGGTATTTATACCCAGAACTGATCACTGCAGTCCAGAGTTTGAGACCGTTCCTGTATTGCTTACAGCCACAAAGCTCTTACTGAACGTATTATCCCCAGTCTGAGCTTTCTGGCATATTGTTGGCCAAATAATTCTATCCTGCACTGGCAGATGATGATATAGTCTCAATTATTCAAACTCTCATCAGCTTTCACTTGAACATGAAACATTAGGTGCCTAGGAAACTCCAACTGGTATAAAACATTACAGTTTCTCTTCTTAGTAATACTGGCTACTGTAAACAACTCAAACCTGCATCCTAGTCTCTACAGTAAAGATAACAACTCATCAAATTTGGAAGAGTTCAGTAATCCAAACCCAGTATATTAGAACTGTCACCTAAAGCTTCAGGCTTTCCTTAATAACTTCCTGCTTCTGAGGCAATGAAATCATTAAGAAAAGGGTAACAATTTTGTGTGCAAGGGGCAGGCATTTTCAGGGGCTAATCTGACCGCATGAAATGAGTTCCCCATAGGCAAAGGACTATCTTGCCACCTTCTGTTCTAAACTTGTTTCTTCAGCATTCATTTTCTGCCTCTCTACTATAAGCATGAAGCAAATTAATATGTCATTGAAATGAACCCAAAACAAAACACTTCTTTTGCATCTGTCACTAAGGAGGAGATGTGAGAACGAACATGTGGCATATGTTAGTTATGTTGCTTAATGTTTTATTGGAAGGTGTTCAAATATTATAGTGATAAGTTATCATATGGAATACAGTAGAAGAGAAAAGAACACAGGCAGCAATAAAACCTAGGAAAGAGCCATTGTGCTGCAGGTTCTCTGTATTTTCTATATTTTTTTCTTCTTTCCTCACAGCAACCTTTTTCCCAGCTTTATGATCTGAGATTCTCTCTTAACCTTAGAAAAAATGAACATGTTAGCATCTTGAGGTCTTTTTCCTCTCTTATTTCTGACCTTATCTACACAGAAGACTTGAAATGCTTTGCTTTTTTTGTCTAGGCTCATGTGGAAATTTGTTCCCTTAATGTGGTGTTTAATGGAGCTATTTTACTGCTTCCTCTAATATGTTTATGGTTTGTTCTGATATGTAGATAGATTAATAGAACTGAGGGCCCAAGTTGACCTCCAGGTCACCTATCTAATCTGACTTCCTGCATATCGTGAGCCACGAAGGTTATGTCTACATCTTACAATGCAGCATGATGAAGAGATGCCTGAGCTAACTCCAGAATCATAAATATTATTGTCACATCATTACAGCATTCCTCCTGGGATGATTAGCTCGGTTGGAGCACTACATAACATAGCTACACCACTGCTGGATACAAGTTAATATTTCTACATGAGACCCTAAGAACACTCCAACTCAACATATTTCAACATAAAGCTACTTGACTTATGTTGGCATTCCCTCAATTTCACTTAGTTACTGATGCTTGAGACAGGCTAAAGATATGCTGGGTATATATGATTTGTTTAATTCATCCTTGCACACAATTCATAACTGTGTGTGTTTTGTAATATAATATTAGACATAAGTGGAAAATTAAGATAGGAAAGCCTATCTTAAGCATTCAGATAGACAAATGCTGATGCATATGAAGACGAGATGATAAGCAGGACATAAAATTATCTCCATTGTTTTTAAAACTTTACATGGCAATAAGCAGAGGCTTCCAAGAGGACTAAAGCCATGTGATGTTGTACATTGTAACTGTTCTCTGTACTCCTCCTTTTCATTTGCCTCTTGAAAATAAAATGTAGTGTGCTTCCACTGGCAGAAATCAACCTGAAGGTTGCTTGGAATGGCTCCAGATTTCCTTTGGAGCCAGGAGATCCCTATTTTAACAATTACAACTCATATTCCCAAATAATGAAGCTCTGTGATTCCAATTCTGAGCAACTTGAAGAGAATCTAGCAGCAGTGTGACCTCTCTTTGTAATCCCTATGGATTTTATTCATATGCCCAGTATGCATGCAAATATATTCATTTTCAGGTTGAGGTACTTCCAACAGATCAAATGAACTGCAAGAAAACAAGCTAATACCAAGGCTTTCACTATAATGCTATATTAAAAAGCCAGCTAGGCAAGAATCATCATGGAGATAGCAGTCACTGTTGCAATGGGAAAAATAATGAAATTATATATAATTTTAAAGCTCTGTTTGCTTGCTTTACTGAATGAACACTTCCTCAGCTTAATCCGTCTCTGTACACTGCATGTTTTAGTCCCTAGTGAAGTGACTCTTTCTAACTACTTCGCAACTGAAGGATGAAAGTAAAGTGAGCTAAAAACATATGGTTCATGTTTCAATAGAAACACTTCTTTTCTATATACAGCCTAGCAGGGTGAACATAGGTTCTTATTATGCAGATACAAAATGTGCTATTGTCTTGATTTTGACCTATGTTTCCCTATCATCCTCTGCCATTCACAGTCATCTGTAACCTGCACACTGAAAAGCAGTGATATGAATGCAAGAAGTCACTCCACTTTTCATCAGATTGTACTTAATGCAATATCCATCTTCCCATTGGTAGCCCTACCATGCAGGGTAATAAAACGGATTTATGAGCCACCAAACAGTTACAAATGCATGTGTGAGAATTCGCAAATGAATCATGAGCATGAGTCAGGAGTAACTGAAGCAGACTCCAGTTACTGAGACTGGTTTTAAATACAGCCATTCCTCTTTGGCCCTTTATTCATAAGAAATGTACATGATAATTAAATAGAAAATAAATGTGTTTTCAAAACAATAAATAAAAAGCTATAATAAAATCCCTGTGAATGGGAAATAATAACAAAAGAAGCAACTGTGGAACGAATGACTATATTCTTCAGTTGCTTCTATTACTTCTTACATGCCCTACTTGCCTTCTGACTGTCATTCAGTAATGTGCCCCTTTTTTCTTGGGTAAAAAGCTAAATATGTTTTCCCCTTCTGATCAACCGTCAGTCCCACTGGTGACTGAGATTTGAACATAATTGCTTCTATTTCTGTAACAAGATAAAATGGAGAGGTCTTCCTGCTTTAAGATATGCATCAAGGCAACTCAGCCTTGATTCCACTCTAACATAAAGCAGCATGGTCAGCTGCTGTTTTGATGCATTTGAAACAAAACACTTTCTGAGAGAATGTATTTTAAATATTAAGTTATGAATCTTATATTTGTTTTTAGTGCTTAAGAGTTTACTTCTCTGTTGGAGTTTATAAGATTTTTTTGTTTGAAAAAAAGAGAAAGTGACTAACACTGTAGTGTCTAAATAAACAGGGGAAAATATACTGATACTGACTCAGATCTCCCCTATGAACTCATAACGGGATTGACACCACTTTGTTTATTTAAAGGCTATCAACACAGCATAATAAAAGAAAGCAGGGAAAAAGCTTATTTTTGCACATTTTTCATCATATTAATCTTAGTTAGAATATAAAAACTCACAGCAAACATGTGACCTTTGGCTGGGTTGCTTTAGCCGAAACTAGAAAAATGTAAAATATAGCTTCAAAATTTCAGATTTCCTTACCTGTGCCCATTCAGCTTAAAGCACTGCCTCTTGTCTCTTTTAAAGCCTTGCTAAAACACCATGAAAAATTCAGCCCCATGCAAGCAACTGCAGTGCAAAGCTGCAGACAACTGTAATTTTGGGTTTTTTTTTTATTTAAACTGGGATGTCCCTGTTTCTGCCCTAAACTAAGCTCTACTACTCCATTCACACAGCCCGGGATACTATGCTATAGTTTTTTGAAGCCAATTAGACTTAGGCTGTCTTTAGGAACAAAGTTGGAATATGAATCAGTCCACTTCACCACCTCTTCTCCTCACACCAGTGTTTCCCTGCCTGGCAAACCAGTCAGGCGTGATTCCCAAAAAAGGAAAAACAAACGCTCAGGTTGTGTGGACACTCAGAGTGCTTTGGTTTGTGTGCAATCCTGAGTCCTAAGCATGAGCACAGATAGATATATTCTTCTGAACATACACATGTGCACAATGAAGGACAGTCTTTGTCACACACATATAATGCTGTGTTTTCTACTAGCTGGATTTGGCAATGAGTGTTCAGTTCTGCCATTTTTTTTATTTATTTATTACTGCTAATTGGATTTTTTTCAGTGTTAATTGTATATATCTGGACTTTCGGTTACCAGTTTTAATGATCTTAGTTTGGAAGATGCACACCATTATAATTGGTGACATTTTCTATAAATATTTATTTTGTTGATAGAAAATTTCACATTCTGCAGGACACTACAGAGCATGCAGTGAAAATAAAGGGATGGCCCATTTCAAACAAACAGAGGAAAGTCAAGGCAGCAGATATTTAGTGCCTGAAGACAGAATGTCTGTTTTTTGTCAGCTAGCAATAGGAAGCAAAGCAGGATGTAAGAGCTGCTGCAGTACTGAGGAAAAGGGCACACCGAACATCATTCATGTCAAGTCCATTGTTTGATCCATGCTCCTTTATCCTTTACATTTTTCCATATCCATATCATTTAAGTTTTGTCCACATGGACACGACATCCAGCTCTCGAGCTCACAGTCAGTTTTCAAGGGTTTTTAATTTACATCCAGAACATGTAGCTAATTATCTTGCAGATTTGTTCATGTAACTAACAGGCCCTAGCAACAGTAATAATGCTGTTAAGAACTTCACTTCTTATGTGTGCAATGTGTGTGTGCAAGCATATTTTACAAAGCCTAGTTAGTCAACACTGTCTCCATCATGGAATAGGAAAAATATCTTCCATAAATAAAATACTCCATAACTTTCAGAAGCAGTTATTTATGAAGACATTCTGACTAAATTTTCATGCAGTGAATCTTAGTTCTTGTATCATGCACTAGATTATTTTTAAACTGTAGTCTCAGGGATCACAAGTGATGTAAAAGAGAACACAGTATGCCTCACCAGGAAAAATGTTGGTGCAGCAAGCCCCAGTTTCCATGCTTAACTTCAGTGGATTTCTGGGCCAGAGTAACAAGATGTTGTTTCTCATAAGACATATTGTGGATATTGGGAGAAATAAATAGATTATATACAAATAAATAATAACCTTTCCATTTTTTAGATTTTTCTTTGGCTAGGAAAATAAGGAGAAAATAGTCATGAACAGATGTAAATATGGAGAAAAGCAGACCTGAGAATGTCACATTTTTTCGCTGTTGAGAGTAAAGTTGGGGGTTTGGGTCCTTTTAAAGGTGCACGAGAAAGACAAGGCAAAAAATGCTGGTGGTGCAAGTCTGTTTATATAAGTTTGGCTACCAAGACTGCCTTTCCTATTACTAATATTTGATCTAAAGTCATGCTTGCTCAGAACTTGAATTCAGGTTTTTATACCTCTCCCATGTAAGAGGCAGTATGAGCCCTCTGATCCCGAGTGTTAGTACAATATTCCTGCAGAGCTACAGCTAAAAATTGGAATTCGGGTCTTCCATGTATGGAGACATTTGCCTATTAATGCAAGGTGTATAACATGCCTTTCAGAGTATAGGAGCGACACAGGATAGAAGACACTGACATAGCCGGTGCTAGGTACTCTAAGTATCTATTTCACTGAAGAACTATGCCCATTGAAGAAATGATCAGCTATGGTTAGACAAAAAACATATCGCAAAATCCAGGTTGCATTTTGTCCTTCCAGTATTCACTAGGTAAAACTGTACTTCTGTGTATCTTTCATCTGTGTGTTATATTCCACAGTACTCAACCACATATTAGGGCTTGCACCACCTCACAAGTGTAAATGTTACCGTTGCTCCCAGCAGCAAGTTGGCCTACCACCAGATTCTGTATATATGAAAGAACTCAGAGCCCAAAAGCTGGCTTGTCTTCATTTTCCAATATTTCACAGCAATAACTGTGAATCCATTTAGAGTCACCTCTTCATACCTTGCTTCTTTGACATCTTTAGACCATTGCATACTCAATGAAACTGCCACTGCATAGTATATTGTGGTGAATGTATCACTATCCCAAACTCTATAGAGAGCTTATATGGGAGGCAGGGAGTACTAGGAAAAAGAGTGTCCTTAGATCAAGGCTTCTGAAAATTGATTTCTGTGGCACAATCAGGGAACAGCCACATGCTGTTCAGTTTGTTTAAGCAATCTTTCAGCGTTATTGCAACCACTTGTACAGCTGAACTGAAGTTATATTTACTTTTTCAAGAAGCTACTCAGGTTTAGTTTATGGGCTTATCCAAATATGTTCATAGGAAATGACCTTGGCATAAAAATCCTCTCCGTGACCAGAAGGGTGCATTGTCCACACAGAATTAATTACAGTGGAACTTGAGACTATGAAGGCACGCATCATGGGTGGAGTCTAGCTAAGTATTTCAGTGTTGAAATAATGGTATAAGAAAGGCATCTTTTGACTGCATATTGTAACAGAGCATACCCTCATGTGGAAAGCATTTTTACACCCTATTCATCAAATGGAAAAGCCTCCACTGACGCAGTACAATTGCAAACACAAAGATTTTAAGAACCTCGCACAAGAAATCTGACTGTAAAAGTTTACGGTACTGCTGAAACTCCTGTTGATGTCACGTTGGCAACCAGCTGGCTTCCTCAGCATCTGGTGCTACTACACTTGATCAGGTCAGTGGTAACTGGATGCCAATATATTAAGAATGGGAAGGCTACTTCTAGCTTGCTCCAGGGATACAAGTCAAGAAGCTTTAGGGCAACAGAACTTAGAATGAACAACTGAATACCCCAGAACTAAAAAAAAAAAAAAAAAAAAAAAAAAAAAAAAAAAAAAAAGGGGGGGGGGGGGCAGTGGGGGGAAGCTGACTGAAGGCAGTACCCTGCAGCTAAGGCTGCTGAAAGTGAAATGACGGGCTCAAGCCAGTGGAGATTTCTCCACCGAAAAAGCAAGAAAAATAGGAGTATGAGGACCATGAATATTGCAATTCCAGACTTCAGTGGTGAGAATGAAGGAATGGAACAGTCCATCTTCAGATGAAGAATAGAGAGAAATAAAGGAAATAGAAAAATTTCATGCAGAACGCTGGCAATTTTACAGGTCAAAAGGGAGAAATCTCATGACACCATGTCTGAAGAGCAATCGCCCTATGAATTCTAACAAGATTCATCACTTAAGTGGCTAATATGTTGTCTGAAGTGTACGTGAAATTCGTATTCTGTAACTGGACCAATTAAAAGATTTTGTAGAATTCAAGGATACAATACATATAATTGATTCAAAGACAAACTGAACTGTGATCTAATGCAATTTTTAACCCTGTTATTATTTTTATGTAACTCATACGTTAAATCCAACTGATATCCAGTACAAAGTTGTTGTCTATTTTCCTTCAAAAATGATTTCTCAAAATTTTAGCACAGCTGTTCAAACTATAGTTTCTTCTCATAAAACAAACACAAAAAGGAAATCCATCTAGAAATACCAAAAATCTACCATATGCTATGGTTATTTTGACAAAAATTTATCTGCCATTTCAAAGGCCCATTTTTCAAGAATTCAAGAACACACCATGAATATCTACACTCTGGAAAACAGCCAGCATCTATTCTTGGAAATACCATTGACTGTAGACTGCCCCAGTAACATTTAGTGGAACTGTTGGTTAAAATGGTTTCCAGAAGTACAATTCATATTTGAAGTCTTTCTACAGGCAAAAAGTAGAATCTATAGAAAGAAGATCTTTGTTCATCATTCAACCTAAAACCGATTTTTCATCTTGTGTTGATACAACTAATTCATATGATATTTGTTCAACTGGTTCTTTTACATAGTTTCTTCTATCCAAACTGGCATGAATTTCTCCTGTCTACTATGTAGTAAATATTGTATAACAGAGCCATAGCTGAGGTAAGAAACCCTGCAGAAATATATTGGAAGGCAAATCAGTGGTATTTAGGAGTAGCTTAATTAATTAAACTATTATTTGAAGTCACGAGACTGCTATATAATGGATGCCTAAACTCATGTTTTGCTAATCTGACACAAAATAGTAGTGTCTGGATAATATTCGGCAGAGTACCAGGAGGGCCAGCTGAAGAGAATATTCATCATTTAGACCTAAGCTTTGTACTGTGAGTTTTGGACATAGTCAGATCTATGTTTCATAGAGCTTGTTGCATAACTAGAAACTCTATAAAGGTTTATTCTATTTTTCTGAATCATAGCTTGGGTCTAGTTAAAGGCAGAGTATTGGCATTTTTATGGGTCATCAATTGGTAAGGGCAAGGAGGTTGGTGCAGCTTGAGTTCACACACATCAGTACCATTGGACATCAGATGTGATTCTGATCCCTCCTTCTTCCTTGAATATGCCTAAGCCAAATGCATTCAGAATGCAACTTTTATAACTTAAAAAATTTGTATATCCGGGCTACATATAAAGAGTAAGATCTGAAACAGGAGAGAATATGACTATAGTTCACATTAAATCCGGTATGAAATAAAGAACTCTTGCTTATGCCTCTATTTCTTACAACTTCCAATGGAAATTGGAAATTTTCCTTCCATTGTGAGTGCTGCAAACATATAGGAAACTATCTCTGCCATCTCTAGACAGCTTACCATGGTTACATGAACTGCATCAGCTCCTTCGTATGTGAAACAGTAAAATATATTCAGATTTTAAACATCTGAATGTAAATTTTGTTAAATTAAGCATCATATCTGATATCCCACAAGGCAAATCCATAATTTCAAGATTTTTTTTTTTTTTTTGCTTACCTTTGTCATTTCCTTTCTGGAATGCAGAATGAAGTGAAGTAGGTTGAAGTCAAATTATTTCCTGAGAAAAACCAATTCCTTGTCATCTGACCTCACCATGAATGAGTACAGTACTCTGAATTATTTCAATAACCTTCTGTTTAAATTTAGTTTATTTTTCATTGCTTTGTTTGTGATATCCAGGTTCCTAGAACCTTGATTTCCTCTCCCAGAAATCCTCCTACCTTTAAAGCAATGAATGGTTCTAGAGTAATACTTACATAAGTAGATGTAGTTACAACTTGCTAGCAAGACAGTAGTTTAAAAATACACCTTTTTACAGAAAGTCAGCTTTTGCTTGCAGAAATGTCCAATTAATACAAATAGATTCTTCAGTGAAGTACAAAATAGTTCAGAGACACCAGCTAAAGCATTGCTTTAAATCTGTATATCAGTTATTAAATTCATACACAACAAGGCCCTTGGTCAAATTGTTTCTGTTTTTCCTACTAGGCAAAAAAACCCAGGGCTGAGAAACATGGAGACATAATGTTGTTATGCCATTTTAAAAGGTCATGTGGTCATTCTTTCTTTTCATTTAACCCAAGCTGATTTGGAACAAACAAACAAAAGCCTGCAATAAGCCCCTCCTAAGCCAAGCCATTCATGGAGGTTTGGACTGGTGCAGCTTTGAGAGCAGAGAGGAAATGCTGAGAGATCTAGTACCATTTTACTTAAGAAATCTCTAAGAGCTTCTGGTTTATTTAGGTTATATGGGCATATGTACATAATTGCTTATTGTTTAGCTTACAGGGAGGAGTAACCTCTTTATATATTGTAAACTTTAAGTATAGGAAACAATTAAAAATAGGCAAGTGTTGACACTTCAGTGAACAAAGACTAGATAGCAGAGAACTCCTCTGGTTCTCCATTACTTTTAACTTCGCCATAAATCTCCAAAAGTAATGTAAGGTCTCTGAGGGGCAGAATGATTCCTCAGCTCAGTTGGTGTGGTGCTGCTAATGCCAAGGTTGTGGGTTCAATCCCCGTACAGGGCTATGCTGAGGGTTGGACTCGATGATCTCCAGAGGTCCCTTCCAACCTTATGATTCTATGATTCTCTTTCTGAGACAATTCACAGATTTTGTTCTCTACCAAAAGTATTTTTAATACAGAGCCAAATGCAATTCTTATTGATACAGCTTTGGCAAAAGCATTCAATGACTACTTAGCTACAAGTATCTGGTATCATTTTTAATATATATTTTATGTATATGTGTGTGTACGCATACACATGCACACATACATACATATACACGAGGAAAATTATTACTTCCTGAGCCTAATCCAGTCTTTGTACATGTCCATGGAAAAATTTTAGATCAGGAATGAACTTAGCCCTCTCAATATATCATAATTTAGTTAATAATTCAGAGGCCTGGCAAAACTTGAGGATAATACATGTTATTCATGCACTAAACATCATAAAGGGCTTGTCCAAACAAGGGCTTTTCTTAGTAAAAAAGCTAAACAAGTTAATCTTATTCACAAAGAATTAAAGCTCCTTTACCTTAGAGATGACCACTGAAGAGTAGACTCACTGCATTAGCATTTCATGCCTTAACTTTCATTGATTCATTGATTCATCCTATCTTTCTTTTTTCCTGTATAGAGTAGCCTAAGCATCATTTTTGGCGGTTTATGCTTGTCACTCGGTTGATTTCCAGGCATACCTATGGGGTAAGTAAGCTAGAACAGTCCCAGAAAAGTTTCTAGGAAAGCTCGCTAAAGAGCCATCCTCCACAAGCTCTTTTCCATCCCTGCAGTACTGATGTAATGTAGCTACATGAACTTTAAGAGTATACAAATCTTAGGCCTGCTTAAAATAACAGCAAAATAGATATCTGTCAGCAATATGCTTTGCATTGCATTAGAACACAAAACCAGAAAAACAACATAAATCACTGTATAACATAAGGAGTGTTGCAACAGTGCTATAATTTATATCTGTTTTTCACAGCACTTGATTTCATTCCTGTCAGCCTTCATTGTCTCTTCTCTACAGTCCATATTCTTCTTTGGTAACACCTTACTAAGTTTAATACCAGTTTAGATCAGAAAGAGAACTGACAGCTAGATGCATAGGAAAGGAACTAACATTCATTTTGCTTTGGAATGATAAATGTAAGAGGAAAAGAAAAAAGGAATGAAGAATTAAATGATTAAAATATCCAAAGTAGATATTTCATTTGCAGTTTGGTCGCATAGAAAGTCATATCCGGTCATGATGCAAAAGATAGGGCTATTTTCTAACACTCTCCAAAATATCCTCCCATCTGTATTTAAATTGCTGTTAGTGATTCTTTTAGTAACTTGAAGTTAACATTTCCCTACACATTGTTAGTTTCCCTCTGACAAGGCAACTTTTCACACTTTTGTATAGGTTTAACATTGAGCTAAACTTAAACTGCCCTGTTTTTATCTAAGGATGCATCTTAATGTTACAGCTAAATTGATCTAATAGTAAACTGTTGCCAAAGAAGCAGTCTTGCTTCCTCTCCTCTTTCACCCACCACTCATTCCCACGCCTCCACCCTCTTTGCACTTTTGCAAAATATTTCTTTCTTTCACTCTTTCTATCCTTTTCTCTCTTTCTGTCTTTCTCTCCCTCTTTCCCTTCTGCCTGAACCAACTCACCAGGGCTGGGATGACGCTCAGGGAGCCCCAGCCTGGCTCTTGGCTGGGCGAAACACCAGCGCTCTGTGCAGAAGCCTGGTGGTCGTTGCCAGCCGAGGGAGCGCACCGCAGCGCATCCCTGGGGCCAAGAAAGCAAAGCTTCCTTTTGCAAGCTCCGGCAATGATGGAGTAACACATGGCACAACAACAGCGCTGCGTGTAAAAGTCCTTTCCCATTTGTTGCATCGAAGTTGAGATTTAAAACAAGCAACAGCTTAAACTGAGTGACAGCTCTCACCTTTTCTTTATAACAGGTTTCATCCTAGTCGGTTAGAATAATCACTGTTTATTTAATTATTTGGTCAGAATTCAGGTGAGGGATGTGCCATAAACACACATGACATCATTTCAAATGAACAAGGAGGTAACAAAGCAACAGCTTTGGGAGAGCCAAAAGCAGCCTTGCAGTTCTTACAATTTCCATAAAGCAAGTAAATTTACATAAGAAAATACATACAAGCTAACATGAATAATGCAAGATGCACTCAAAAGTCAGGAAAGCCAAATATTAAGCTTTAACTTCCTCAGTTTTAACTCTTCATATTGTATATCCTGTAGTTTTTATGTAAATAAATAAATGTAAAATATGTAAATAACAAAATGATACATTAAGGTTTCCATTAAATAAGGAAACCAGGAATAGAAAATAACACGTGTACAACTTGGCCAAGTAAACACTGAGGAAACAGTCTTAAATTTTAGTGTTTCCTGAGTCAGGATTGAGGATGTTTTTATACCCACATCTGGATCAAATGATGTGACTTGAGTCCTTCTCAGATAAGGAATTATAGCATAAGAGATATTTTTGTATTAGAATAGCTCAACTTGGCTGATTTTTTTCAAATTTGGGGGAATTTAAGCATATTTAGATTGAAAAACCAGCAATCGTGAATTGCAGCTCCAAAGTAATTCATTTGAAAAAGCAGCAGTCCACTAGAAATGAAAAGGTAGAAACAGACATCCTGTGCTCAGAGAAACTGTGATTCTTGAGATGCCCATATTTAAACAAGAGAACATGCAGTAAGTTGGAGCAGACAATGATCCACCTTGCATGGAATTACAGCAGAACTACTACATCAATTGTAGGTTTATTGTTACTGATTTACATGAGCATATGTGAGATTTAAGAAGGATTTTTGATTACATATAGAATACAAGATCAGACTTTCCAAGAGCCTACCTTTCTGACAAACACGTCTGCTCTACCTTCGTGTTAATCATAGCAGAAAACTCCCAAGGTGAACTCTGGTTCGCTCTTGATTTGTATAAAATAACGTTATCTTTTCTAGGGCCCTGTTGGAGTCTCTGGAATGTGCACCTTTCATTTGGTTTAGAGCTGTAACTTTGAGAATGTCCACAGTCAGATTTAAAGAAAGGGCAGTAGAGGGGCACATAAGCATAGGAACACATGAATTCTTTTTGAGAAGGATGTAAGAAAAATCAACCTGATATATTATAAATATACGGTAAAATATCCTGCCCAGGTAACAGTCTTCAGCAGCTGCAGAATCCCTGAAAAGGGGGCAGAATCATTTTTCACTTATGAGAGTAGACAGAGTTACGGTGATGGCCTCAGACATGTTAGCACACCCACCTTTGCACATCATCCTTTCCTCACAGAAGGGCACAGAAGAGGAAACATGTCTTTTTAGCTTCCCAGTTCTTTCCCATTTGGATTCCATATGGCCTTTAGGGACTTAGAGCATGTTTAAAGTTACCTCAGCTTCACTTGTAGCACAAAGTCTGCTACATTATAGAGGGAATCAAATTTTTTTCTTCATCCCTTCCAACTGCCAGAGTTATTAGCTATTTTTCACTCTTGACATTATATAAACGAGAGGTATCTTCCACGGAATCAGCAGCTCTTTTTCCATTAGAACGTGAGGTCCTTATTCTTGTCAGATTGAGAACTGTCCAGTTCCAATACATGTGTCTTTAATTTGAGGCATTTGGCCTAACATTCAGGCATTCAGAACTTTGGTTAGACATTTTGTCTGAATGCCCAAAGGTATTTCCATGTATATGTGGCCAGCATTTAAAAACAAGGCTTTACTCCTACTGATCTAGAAGTGAAGAATGCGGGAAGATCCAATTTTCTTGGTGACTAGGAATTTTGAGAGATAATGTTGCTTCTTCTGAAATTCTTAAACAAATTCATGTTCTAATCATTCATGATTCTACAAGGTGTTTGTTAAGTAGCTATGAACTTCAGCGATTGTACAAAGGTATGGAATACTCACCCCCAAAAGTTCACTTGGAGCTTCAACTGGTTCTGGAACTGACAGCTGCAAGTGACCCAGTAAATTTAACTATGTTTCTCTGTCACATTTTGTCATCCCTCCTTCCATCAGAGCCCCGACCACCTAGGGATATGGCTAGAACAAGGGTGGGACATGCCCCAGTTGTCTTGTAGAAAAAGGCTCTAAATGTTTGCACCCTCTCTGAAAGGTCTGCACACAAGTGGGGTTCCCGAATACCAGAACGTGCACCCTACTGCACATTGACATTCTGTCAGAAGACATGGTCTTCTGAAGACAAGGCTGAGGCAGAGCAGACTGCTCAGCTCAATAAGCATTTGTCCAGGCCAGAGTAAAAATCACTCACATCTGCCTGAAAAACACCATACAAATGCAACTTTTCGTTGCTCTCTGTGTGCAGGCAGACACACAAAAAAACACTTACCCTGTCTTCTGCAGAGAAAGGATTCCAAAGACCTCTGAGAAACTGCTAATTTTACACAATAATAAGGAGCATCTCTTTTTTTGCATTCATTTTCTCACTCTTTTCTGTTCTAACTGGATATTCTCAGTGACTATTTCCTTTTCTTATAACCACAAAAATTGAAAAGCGTTTGGACAACCTGTCAGCTTGTTGTCCTTTTATATTTTTCAAACCAACACTTCATTTTGATATAAATCAGAACTTCATTATCATTTCATGTAAATTCTGTCTGGAGACAGCAGATAATTTTCAGGTATTCCTGTAACTAAATAGTTTAGCCATATAAAATACATATGTGATCATGTCTGCCGGAGTCATTCTGATTCAATAGAAAAGCACCAGTCACATGTGCTGTTTCTCAAGTGTGGCTTTGACAGATCACAAGTGCCCAGATCTTAACCAAGGTTTCATAGGGTTTTGGGAAAGAAAGTATTTGTCTCGTGGATTTATTTACCTTTACTACACTATATGCTTCTTGCATATATATTTCTTCTCTTGTATGTTCTGGCAAGGTTCCCAAAATATTAAATAAATCATAGAAAAAACTAAAACACTCCTAAACGTGCAAATATTTCTTCTTCATTCCTTTTTTAAACCACAATACTCCAAATGAAGAAGCGTAGGGCAACTTCTATATAAAGTTTCGCACTGTTAATAGCTGATACGGCTTGACTTTGATCCAAAAGAAGAGAATAAGCAAGGAAGAGACACAGACTATATAGAATTCACCGTATATAGGATTTTGTAGGAGATATCTGGAACGAGCAGTGTGAGGTGCATAATAAATGTTGTTGATATCACTGGGGTTTTCCACCCTGCTCAGATATGTCCTACACCTCCTGTCATCAGTATGAAAATTGTCTAGGCAGTTATTTTCAAGCTGGAGAGGACAAAGCCCTTGTGAATATACCCATGCAGAGCAGTGGCAGGAAGTCACCTGGAGATGAACAGAAGATGCAGCTAAGAAGGTGTCCAACGAGGCCAGGGGATGACTCTGCACAAGGATGCCCAGAACAAACTCGGATGAGGGATGTGCTGAGCTAAACTCTCAGCTATTAGCTGTCTCCCATCCCAGTGCACCCACTAAGAGGCAGCAGAAACTCAACTTTTCCTGGGAGTTTTGAGTTTTCTTCATCCTGTCCACTACAGTGTCCTTCCCTCCCCTGGCCAAAGCTACTTCTGCACTGCTCCATCCCCAGCCTGTTAGACACCTGCCCAACTCCCCCCACAGCTGGCATCTCCTTCTCCTTGGGGACATATTCCTGCTTCCTAGTCCTCTCTGCCAGCTCCTCGGATATGCCATAACAGCTATGGTTACAATCTTCTTTCCCCTCCTCCCTCCACTCTAACGGCTACATTTCTCATGAAAGTCTTGCAACCAGACAGAACATTTCCACACTGCTGAAGTTGTCCATTTTGGGGTGCAGGGTCGCTCTGTGCATTAGGTAAGTCTCATACCCCATCTCCAGGTGCTTCTGGGCCTTCTCACTCACTTGCTCACAGGATGCACAAGTGCAGAGATGCATCTGACTCCATGTAGTTTTCAGAAATCACTCAGACGCTTCCCCTCCAGTGTCTGAGAGCAACCCTGGCAGCCATGTGTGACACAACCCTCTTCACAGCTTTCTAGGAAGAGAGTCCTCTAAGTTCACTGTAGCTTCTCTCCTCCTCCTCAAAAAAAAAAATGCTTAACAGTCAACTTTACTGTGATACATTTCAAACTAATCTTTTAGCTAATTTGGCAATACTCGAGTAATCTCCAAGCTGCCTTGTGGATTTCATTAGCTGTCAGTAAATAACAGTTTTAGCTGCAATTAGAGAGCAATGAGTGTTTAACTGTACAGAAGCATAAGTATTATGGGAAAGGTGACAGAAGAAGAAAAGATGAACACAGTTTCTGATACCCAGAATGACCAACAGGGTAAAATTGCATCAAGGAATTTGAGGTTATATGTTAGGAAGCAGTTTCTCGCAGTAAACATAGTTACAGAATATATTCTCTAGAAACTTTAACACCAGCTTGTAAGGGCAGATCAGACAAATGCCTCTAGGAAGGAAGCGGCTCCTGTCTCGGGTGGCAAGACAAGGTCTCTTGTTCCTCCCAGGACCACTTTCTGCCAGGAGGGGAGTCTGTACACCCTGCAGACCTATTGCTACTAAATCCTGTTTTCTAGGTCATCCACAGTATCATAAACTCTATTTTGACAGAGTGTTTTGCTATTATTTTTAATATATATTTACAATGTCCTCTGTGTAATTAGAGCAAAATAGATATGCCCAAGGAAGCTTTCAGCTGTCTAGCCTTGGTTTGTGTGGTTGTCCAGCACGGTTTGATTTATCTTGTTCCTCCAGCAGTTTAAAACTATTCAGAATAGATACACAAGAAGAATCCATATGTTATTCCTATTTGAAAGCTGATTGGGAACCATTAAAATCTACTTATGCCCTTTTTTACTATACTAATGAAGCTACATTCTTATTAATGTTTTCTGAAAAGTCTTAAAAAGTTAAAACTAGCTTGTTCAGCAAGAAAGCAAGAGGGGGGCAGAAGGAAAGGGAGTATTTTAAATATACAATTGCCTCGGGACTCCTTAGTGCCAGTGTTTTAGAAACATATTCTGCAGTACTCTCTCTCTCTCTCCAATATAAATTGGTGAGAGTCCAAAACTCCAATCACTTGTTTTTAAAAAGTATGTCCTTATTACAGCATTTTGTATAATGAGAAGATAAAATGCTTATTAATAAAGAAGCGTGTCTTTTTTCTGCAAATACATGGAATTTTAAAGCCCCAGTTTCACCCTCAGTTTTCCATCTGTGTGTTTCTGCATCTATCCCAAAGAGGGAAAAGCACAACAGAAACAGAAGAACATTACAGGAATAAGGTCTTGCAAGAGAAGTTGTCAACTCTTACAACTAATTTTTGGTGGGCTCCAGATAATGCACAAATAACACACGTAATATAAAAAAGTACTAAATATGAAATATAGGCCAGGAAATGTTAAGCCAGGAAATTAAAATTATGCTTCTTCCAGTAAAATTAGTGTATGCTGCAGATAGAGACTTTTAATGTTTTTGGAGTTGGTCCATATATTTAATGTTCAGCTAGTGTAGGGGAATGGAAGAAGGAACATGCAGCTAGGACAGAAGGAAAAGAAGGGAAGTGTTAAATTGTTTCAGCCACAGCATTAGAGTGACGTTCTGAATTTCAGGTGCCAAGGTAGTAAGGGTCTAAGCTCAGGATTACAAACTTCAGGATCATTTCAGCAAACTCACTGATTTTGTCTAGATGTACTTTATAATTAGAAGAAAAAAAAGTTTGCTATCAGGCTATCATTACAGTGGGCATGGAAGAGGTTTTCATAATGAGTTTTGACCTGTCTTGTATGTTCAAGATGTTCAGGATGATTTCTCCCCTTCATTTCAACAACATCATTACTCTTGCCCAGAAAATTCTGAGACATCAGCCAGTGTCTGGCTGGGTGAGATGAAAAGGAGATTTTCCATTCCTGTGATCACAAAGGTGCTGGAATCAGTAAGTATCCCACTAATGATACTCAAACAGGTTTATAATCTTTACTCATTTAGTATTTTAGTATATCTAGCAATGGTTGGATACTCCATTAAAAATACATTTTTTTAATGGAAGGATATATCCCTACCCCTTTATACTTGATGTGAAAAGTGATAAATTTCCTTTAGCTTTCCTTTGGCTGAGATGTTACTATGGAAAGCTTCATCACATTTTAAGTAATTGACATATGAAAACAAAGAATTATAGCAGTTCCAATTTTTCATCCCAAAAATATAGCTTTTACCACTGAGCAAATGTACAATGTAAGATAATGCAATTGGTTATTCTGGACATATTAGAAATATTTATAATACAACTGCCTCTGCCAGAATTCTGTCTTAAATTGCTATTTTGACAAAAAATAATGTTCTGCTTCTAAATTCCCTTCCATACAAAGTTTTCTTAAAGTCATATCATAACCAATTTTTACAACAGAAATCCCTAGAGAAAACAAGAGGAAATTTCAAAAGCATTATATTTCAACAGAGTTGGCTCATTATAAGCAATTGTCTCAAGTACAATTATCTGAGTTATCTGAAATTCAGAACCTTAGTAAACAGGAAAAACTGATATAAAAAAAACTTGTATCTTATTTGCAGAATTGCCTATTGCTAAAGCTGGCGTATCTTGTAATAACTGGATGATTATCCAAGAGCCTTTGGTCATTAACCTAAGTCTTTCCTGCACTCCCTCCTTTTTCATTAGTTTATGCCAAAGCCCCAAATCTGAGTCTAACTTAACACATGTAGGAATGTCTGCCAAGGAACAAATTAATTCTTTTTAACCTCTGCTTAATACACTTGTCCTAACCTGTTATGACCATGAAGCCAAATAAAACTGGCCAAACCAACATCAAATCCACAACAGGGTTCCTTGTTTCTAGACAGTGATTCAGAGTGGCCAACAATGTTTCTCTGGAGAGCAAAAACAGGTTTCAGTTAGCATCCTGTTATTTGGGGGTTAAATGACAACAATACATGTTGCTGTGTTGGCTGGCCTTAGTAGAAAAGCGATATGAGGTTAGACCAGGAGTCCCTGAAGAGCAGATGCAGGAGCAACAATAAATCACAATGGTATCATTTTGCTTTTTCAGAGTAGATTTTAACAAATTAATTTTAATGTGGTTGCAGGAACACATTAGTTCCTGAAAAGGCTCCTTCCTGTTACTTATGAACTACAACTCCTCAGTGGCTGAATGCAGCCTTTGATGTACAAGCTTTAGTTGGAACACAAGCTCACAAGGTCATCTCTGCTGCCCATGTTCCTCTGGAAGCAGGAGAAGTAGACGAATGCCATCCCCTCGCTTTCCTTTCCCAACTGCAAGTCATTGCCAGCAATCAACTTCGCCAGTCACCCCGCTGAAGAAGAGTCACTCAAGTACATATTTCCTCTGTGAGCAAACATCACGAGCAATTTCAACCCTTCTTTTCTTATTCTGCCTTGTCATATCTGCGATCCACACCTCCTGAACACACCTGCATGGGACATATCACCCCTTACTAGTACACTTACACAGATCAACGTCAGAAAACAAACCAATACCATAGCTATGGTCAACACACTTGCTGATGCAACTTGCCCAGTCTCACGGCTAAATTCAGAACAAATACAAGAGATAGTATGGTGTTTTTCATGAGAAGGCTGATTTTTGCAGACTCCTGGAAGTGACAAGATTCACCTATATAAGATAACATAAGATAAACAGATGATGGTTTAGGCAGTATTTTTGCATCATGTATATTAGGTTTGCATCTGTCTATTAATGGCATATTTTCCATATGTGTATGAAAAAACTTCATATTAACATCATTTTGAAAAATGAATATCATATTTTAATGTCACTGTTATATAACAATACTTTATAAAATATAAATGTTGAAGATTTATAGATGTGTTTATAAATACATATGTTATAGAATATTTTATAGAATATAAATTTAATATGGTTTTTATATCAGCATGATAAATTTTAAAATTACAACATTATTTATAAAATTATTCATTTGGCAATGATATATTTAGAACTAGTGAAGGTAGACAAGTGTGTGCTGTTTCACACGTAGGCATTTAATGGATGTCTTTAAACACCATTAGGGTTTCCTGATTATAAAGGAATAACTTGTACTAGGTAGAACATCATTTATTTTTCTTTGTTACGTAGCATCACTAAAAATACATAGTAGGATATCTTGAAATATAACTAAATTCCTTGCAATTAAGCGCAGAAGCAGCTTTCCACCTTTTTTAACTGAAGATTTACCCAACTTTTTGAAAATAGTCTATGAACTGTATTCCATCATGCTATTGTTAGGCAACTGAGGAGTGAAAGGGTATTTTACTATCTAGGTAAATGTCATGGCATCATTTTAAACAATTGTAATTGTGTTTATTACAATATTTTAATTAAGAATATAATTATGAAACCACAGCTATAAAACCATTTATGTGGACCTTAAATCTTTCAGACAGACAGATATTGCTAGTGTCAGGATTTCACGATCATAGCCTGACCTTCATATGTGTTATTCCACCAACAAAACCATAACTAACTTTTTGCAGAGATCTGGGTTGAATATTCAGGTCCATTCCTTTTCCCATAGATCTAGAAGTTTATTTCAGTGGCTCCTCCTAACACATCATTAGAATAAATAAAGTCCAATCATACAATGATATTTGGGGTAGATTAGCAGAGTTACCTACATTTTCACTAGCTGCCTGCAAAAGCCTCTGGAATGTAATGGCTCGGAGAGGGAAGATGGAAATGCTTTCAGGTGTTATCAGAACGGAAACCTTCAGCTGATGCCTGTTAAACTGTCCCTATTAACCAAGCTGAGTCCTAAAATGGCAGGTTTGAACCATTTAAGCCACATAAAGTAGGCTTAAAATTTCCAATAGTAGCAGAACATTTCTGGAGGGATTTTTGTCGGAGCTAGTTTGGAATTTTCTTTCAGGATTTTTTCAGGCAAAAAAAATATATTTTCATTTAAAAAAATCACAACTCTCAAGATGAAAAGCATTAATTCTGACTTTCCAAACAGTTCTTTCCATTTTAGGGTGGACCTGAAAGGTGCCAGGATACTATGGCTTCCAGCATCAGTGAGTCTGGAGCATTTCAGAGGCTCCAGGCTTCAGAGTGAGGCACTCGAGGTTTCAATTTAGTCCCTTCAGACCAGAGCTTCCCGGCCTTGCCTGCTGCCACTAAACCAAGATGTCCAGGCTTCCTGATTCAGCTGTAGGGCACAAAGACAGCAAAAACAGAATAGCACTTACATTTCATTTTGGCAAAAAAGTCTTTAATGAAATTTCAGTTCCACAGATAAAAAAAGAAGAATTTAGGAGATTTTTTTTGTGACTTGGGACAAAAAAACTTGACTGTTTCTCAATCCAGCTCTAATTTTAATTAGCAGAAAAAGGAGTAATCCTGTCTTATTACAATACAGATGTTAAGTAACACTAGAATTTTATTCCTACTGAAATTATTCAGTCATAAGCCTATCTATATTCTTAAAATGTTACTTGATTTTATGCTATGTTCGCAGAGCAAATAATATAAACATAAGTCCTGCTGGTATTTGGAGAAATTGACAAAAACCAATGTTTGTTAACTCAAAGCTAGCAGCCAACTTTGTATACAACAAATAAATGTGGGATGTATTCAGTTAGTCAGTTACTGAGATTGGAGTACTTGCTCTCAGGAAATTTAAGCGTGACTTATAAAAACAATGGAAACCTTTAGTATGTGAATACAAGGAAGCTAGGAGAAAAATGGATGAAGAGCTACTAGTACGGGATATGAAACCAGAGATAGGAGAAGTAACAAGCAGCTGTTGTAACTGAAACATGCGTGCAGGATTTAGACGCGCAGATAAACATAAGGATGAAGGTGCCAAATCGTACACTTGTGATGACAGATGCTGTGAAGAAATAAGAGCAAATATGAATAAAACAAAATCTATCTGGGCCAAAAATCAGTCTCTAATGATGATGGATACTGCAAATTTATTGGGATTCATGATGGAAATCTGTGAGAATTCTTTTAGATTAGATTTGGACATAAAAAAGATCAGTGTTATTTCAGACAAATACTACTGCAAATTTATGTCATTATGGGAGACCTTAACATTGGATCTCCAAACTATTAACAGCATAAGGCTCAGTTAGCCCTCAGTAAGTTAGATTCCTAGAAATATAAATAGGTCCTAGGCCACGCATGGGCACACGAACTTCCTGTCAAATCAACCTTCTGGCTCCACGCTTTGGCTGATTTGACAGGAAGTTTGTGCGTTTGTGCATCATCTAGAACCTACTTACATTTCTGGGAATCTAGCTGTGCACAAGCACATTTTATTAGTGTCAACTAAAATTTTGCCATTAAGACTCAATTTTCCTTTTTTTAGTTCAGCCAGTTTGGAAGCCTTTTGTGTCAGAGTACAGAGGTCCTCTGGCAGACGTTTTGATTCTCATTAGCTCTTTGCAGCATACAAATGACAAGGAATATTTCAAAGGATAAGGATTTCAGTTTATTGAATATCCAGGAAAATTCATGATGTTGGCTCACAAAGTTGCCATAGCTATTAGTTTCCAATATTGCATTTATAGCCGAACTGTAGTCCTAAACTATCCATCCTCAGAACAGTGATGGACAATTAAACTAGAAAATTTATAGATCTCTAATTTTAGAAAATGAGAGAAAGCAGAATTGACATAATGAAATATTTTGGATGGAATTTCAGTTTAAACTCAAAGTTCATTTGTGTCAGATTTTAAAGAACATTTAGCTCTTCAAGTCGTTCAAGGAACAGTCATGTATAAAATAAAATACTTTGCTACTTCAACTTTTAAAAATTGATATGTTTATTTTTTTACTTTTTAGTATTTCCGTTTGTCTTATATCTGGAACCCAGGAAGATGAAGCAATGGTAACAAACCTTCTCTCTGTGGGAACCCTAAGAAAACGTGCTATACCAAATGTAGAAGGTGACAAAATGCCTAATTTGTCAAAACTGCTTGAAGCAATTGCTTTAGCTTCTTTTTTTGTTCTAGCAGGACTAATCAAGACAGGTTTAGGCAAGAGCCTGTGTGAAGTAGCACGAGTCCTTCATTCTAGCATCCTTCAGCCAAGTTAGTATTAACATCAAACAGATGACGTAACATCATTGCTACTGTTTCATGAGATGGTTTCACAAACATTTCAGTAACTACCATACATGTATATACTGTTTTAGCTTCTAAGCTCATCATTAACATGCCTGCCTATTGGAGCAGAATAGTTAGAAGCATCAGCCTTTTCCTTCCAGGGGGACTGCAGTCTGCCTGAGCTAGATAAGGGCTTCTGCTTTATGTCAAAGAATAAGGCAGGGGTTCCAAACTCCCCTCTCATATCTAAAATCAAGTAGTAACACTACAATAAAACAGGTGTCCAGGACGTTTGAGAAAAATAGCTGCTGCAGCAAGCCTGCAAAAACATGTCACTTCCACCAAATACCTCTTTAGTGGCAGCCAACAAATCCCTATCTCTCCTCTCCCACTCTAATGCTGTGGTGCCTATTATGACAAACTCTGTTAAGGAAGACAATTCAGAAGTGGGAGTAGATTTTTTGCTCTTTCTTAAGATATTTAGGATGGTAATTGGAAAATTGAAAAACAGGCTGTAAGGAGTTGAGCTAGCAACTGATTAGAGACTATTTGTTCTGTTCTGCTTATTATCCATGATGGCAGCAAACAAATTCTTCTCTACATTAATTCTGATGAGGAGTTCTCCTACAATTACAAAATCCAAGGAATGTTTTCACCACACAGTTGTCAGATTTAATTTAGTGTAGCTCTTTCTTAAAAAAAAAAAAAAAAAAAAAAAAAAAAAAAAAAAAAGTAGGCTCTCTTTTCTTCAGCTAGCTGGCCACTAGTCATTTCAAATGTATTTACAGCACTGTAAATCATCTTCTGCCACTTTTTGTTGTTGTTCTTAAGAGTATCAGGAGGACATAAATTAGCTGACTTTTCACATTTTAGGATTATCTCTAGAAAATCTTTATAACCCTTAAACTGACTCCCATAAGACTGTTTACCACACTTCATTTCATCATAAAACGTCTTATGGGGTAGTCTGCCTCCACACATTAAGTTCATATGGCCAACTACTTCCAATGTACATTAGAGAAATTCCTGGTGCATTTGTTCTTAGTAGGACTTCAGTGTCTATTACCTCCTGCCATCAGCGAATTTCCATGGTCTTTCTGAGGCAACCTAAAGAGAAGTGAGAGCTTCTTCATGTGGCAGTGTGACAGCACACTAGAGATGCTACAACATTGTCTTGGAGGACTTAAGTTTTGTTCTCAGTTTGATTCCTCTTCTTGTTCAGTCTCATCCAGAGACTTCCAAAACTATTAAAGCCTTTGATAATCTGTGGTTTATTTCATTGTGTGGGTGTGCATCCTTTAAATGGTGCTTCTTATTGAATGACTTCATCCACTGCAGACAGCAAAAGTCTAATGATGATGTTAGCTAGCATCAACAAGAGCTGGTTGATAAATCTTTTTTATTTTCTTTAAATGAAGAGTAAAACCAAAGTTATCATAAGTCCTACGGACCTTACAGCTACTGATAACTTTTTTTTCTTCAAGAGACTGTTAGGATCACCTGGATTACTTTGAATTGGAGGTAATGGAACAAATAAAAGAGGAACCTAAAGTTGATCCTCTGAAAGGGTGTTGTTAGTAAGACAAGAAAGGTCTTTAGAGAGACAGATTCCATGAAAGATCCTGGGCTGAGAAAACTTGCCAAGAATGAAGATGAGGTGAAGACAAATATGCAGTTATTTCTCCATTTTGGGGAAGAGAGTGGATAAATGAAAGGCAATTCATAACAAAGGAAGAAAGGTAAGATAAAGGAAAATCATTAAATCAAAATGAAAAATTGCCTTCCTTAAAGATTATGCCTTAGATTGATGAGATTTTTTTTCCTAATTGTCAATTTACTGACTAAAGGTCTTTTAATTGTCCTTGATGCAATCAAGGGTGATGGTCTTCTGCTAAATTCTGAGTTTCAGCCACAGTTTATGTAAGTTGTTCACATTACTCATCCTATAATGATGTACTTGGCTTCATTGTTTGCGGTCTGGTTCTCATTTGTCTGGCATTACATTCAAAGATTGCAATGACTCAGATTTCCTTTAGTTTTACAACAAAAATCACTAGCATGTATTGCCTGAGATATCTCAAATTTAATCACTTGTTTATGGTCTTGTGCAGGCCTTTCAAGCAGGTGTATCTAGGCATACACCTCTGCATTCAGAGGAGAAATAGTAACTTCTTTGCTATATGAAGTCTCACTTCTACATGAAGGTTTTAATGTTATTTACAAAATTTCAGCCTGGGATGTTCCTGAGGGATGATTTAATCATAAGTCTCTATCTTTATTAAAAACAAAGGACTATTTACTCCTTCTTAGAACTTAAAAACATAGAGAAAAAAACTCTACTCAAAGTATACTATGCAAGAGCACACAAAAATAGTATGTAATCTACTTGGCAGTGCTTCCAGCAAACCTTGCCTAACCTTTATTTAGACAAAGCACTGCTAAAGTTCACAAGTCTTTCACCTGGACGAGAAATGCAGGAGTTGGCTACTGTGGTGTTATGGTATGCTTTCACTTTTAAAAAAAGAACTGCTATACATTTTATTTGGCTTTATATCAATTAGTATTTTCACTGTAAGCAGTAAAAAAGAGACTCCAAAATGTTCATGCAGATAAAGTGAAATGGATTCAAGATTTTTATTAGACTTTGAGATATGACTTCTACATATACTCAGGCAGCAGAAACACAGTGGTATAACCTTTAGCATGTGTTAACTCAGTGTCCCTACATAGTCTATACTTTAACCATTTCTGAAAGCCTTGGCTTCATTGTCACTGGGTCCAACTAGTTAAAATTGAACTCAATAGGCAAGTGTACGCTATTATCTTACCTTCCCTTTGCCATGCACACACACAACCAGACTACAGGGTGTCCAAGAGGAGAAAGCCTAAAGACAGGAAGGAAGAAATTCAAGCAGGTGTAGAGATTTTCAAAAAACTGAATGAAAGGATTAGTCCCTGTACTGGGCCTAGGAGTGAGATAGGATTCAAAGGGACCTTTAGAAGAAGAGAAGCTGGAAACACCAGACAGAAAGACAGAAATCTCAATTTCTAGACTCTTCTGTGGATAGCTGTTGGGGCCTATTGCTCCAAACTGAGGAGGGAATAAAGTATTGAAGAGACCCAGCAGTGGCAAATCATTTTTTGAGGAAAAAATGCGGGTTCTTCCATTTTTCATGAAAGATATTTTTCCCAGAACTACAGTATCCCATTTCTTCAATAATCAGTAGAATCCAGCTCAGAGGCACTGTACAAAGAGTGGAGAAGACTCTGGATTTGATTGACACTGAGAAGTAACCCCCAGAAGCACAGGAAGTCACATTTTAGCAACAAATAGATTTTCTTTGAACTTAAAGACTCTTAGTCACAAAATAGATCTAGTTCTCTCTATAATCAAAGCAGAGTGTTAAATTATAGTCAGTTAGGTTCAGCTCTACTCTGTAAATACAAAAATTAAAGACCCTACAGGTCTCATGACTACATACATGGCTAGTATGATAGGTCCTGAACTACAGTCTGCAGCAGCAATTTGATGGAGTGAGACAAAATATTGCGGCCAGAAGCAGCAACAGCTCATTTTCTGTGGAAGTAAATGGACAAACCTACATACAAGCACTCACCAAGAGGTTTTGAATACAGCTATGCTGAAATAATTTTGGACAATAAATTTGTTAATCAATTTTCCTCTTAGTTGCACGTGAACAGGTTAACCACCAAACAACAGAGATTCAAGAAAATCTGTAAGATAATCCAGTGACTATTTTATTTTTAAAAAGACAAAATCACATGCATTTTCATGTTCTCTGATTTTTTTGATGATTTTCATAGAAGTTTTGTGTATTACTTCAAATACCAAAGCACGTACTCTATTCCTGCGCTGGCCAAAAAAATTAACTAGAAAATTGTAAGTTGTCCTGACAATGGAGAGACTTGCATGCATGCCTGCAAGCTGTTGTTGGCTTATTCTGTTGCTTTTTATTTTATTTTTCTTTGGTACCCTTAGCACTGACCCCCAAAAAACAGCTATAAAAAAAATCCTGATAATTTTCTGTTCTCTAAAGAAATGACTGAGAGTAAAGATAAAATATATATATGAACATATATATCAGGCTAGGCAGCCACTGGCCTGATTCATTTTGGCAGATCCATAATCCTTTGAAAAATTCAGTTGATTCCTGGAGTTTGACTTTATGCCATTGTTGACATTTTTGTTATTGAGGTCCACTCAGGCTGTTCCTGGGACCCTAGCTCAATTTCACTTAACCAATCTAAGCCTTTTGAAAGATTCCAGCTCTCTTCTCTGGGACACACTATTCCAAAACCAGTATTTTTACTTTCTCAGGAATTTAGTGTCATACCAAAAGAAACTTTACATCCCCATGCATGTGTTTATAACACAGAGGATCCCAGGATTTCAATAAGCATTGCAAAATGATGCTGATGAAAGCAATCAGCTTTCAAACTATTCAAGTAGAGAACACAATGGATCTGTAGCCAACAGAAAGGCTTCCCTTTCCCTTTGCAAGGTCACTTCAGCTGGCTTTGGATTAGATATTACGATTATCCCATGAGGGCAATGAGGAAGGTCTGCATTCTTCATTCCATTATGCAATTCACCTTCACATGCTTTTTACATTTGAAACCGTCCCAAAAATGTAAAATATGATAGTCTGGTTACATAGATGTTTTATTTTCAGAACAGCATTAACAGGAACGTTAGAGTTTCAGGAAGAGCAATAAAAGTAAAAACACACATTACATAATGTGGTTTAAAGAACCTGCAAAGAATTAGTTGGAATTGTAAATACACTCAGAAGGACTGTAATAATTTTGAATCCAAAGTAGATCATTAAGACTCAAATTTCATATGGGCAAAACTTTACTTTCCTAACTCAAATGAGTAGCCCCATAGGAGTCAGTGAGCCAAGAAAGGAGTAATTTTGATTATGTAGAGAAGAAACATTTCTTATCCACATGTTCCATGCTGTTTTTTCTTGGGACAGACCTGAAAGCTATCCTCCCGACAGTGATTATTTAGAGTCACGTCTGAATCTCCCTTCTTGTGACGACTGATTTGCAGTACCAGGGGCCAAGGATGGTGAAAACTGGATGGAAAGAATCATCATCCAACCTAGACAGAAGTACAGTATTAGTGAACTAAGGCAGCTTCATCACAGAAGATGCAGCAGCTCAAAAGCACAGAGAAGTTTGTGCACAGAGCCATCCCAAAGGTGACAGTACCAGGTCCTCATACAGTTCCCCCGGCTTTCTGCAGCTCTGCGCTCTACTACACCCAAAGTCAAGGCTGTAAAAAATACAACCTATCACTGATTTACATTTGCCATGGCATCCAGGAAAGGATCAGTAGAGCAGATATTTCTTCTAGTTTCCCAGATAGGAAACTAGCAGCATATTAATACTTGAAAGCCCCTTTTAGTAAGAACTCCTATTGGAAGAGGTAAGAAATAAGGGACTGTATTGTCCTTTAGTCTAGTCCAGGATGCTAACAAAGCTGGCATATTCCATTCCCTTGGGATGAAGTTTCAGGCACACAGGAAAACCTCCATGATGCCTTACACAGAAAAACAGAAGGAAGAAAAAGAATGCTGATGTGCAAAAACAACTCTCCTTGTGTTATGTATATGCCCACACACATAAAATCAGCATAGTTCAATAACAAAGTAAAGATGAGCAAAGATGAACTTAGAAGATAACACACCCCTATCAGAACAGGATTACAGAAGTAGCAGACATAGTTTTCCCAAAAGACCATTCATGAAAAGTGAATCTCTTTCTGATAATAGTTTGCAGCAGAAATACCACTACCAAAATCTTTTTGAAACCTGCAAGTTTTCAATATATGTACTTGTCTTCTCTTTCCCCTCTATTTTTCTCAAGAGACAGAGATTCCTCAGTGATGAGAAGCAGTGCATTGTGAGAAAGAAAAGTTCTGCCTAAAATAAAGCAGCAGCACAAAGCCGAGCAACAGGCATGAATGCCCATGAGGCACTTTGATCATCCTCCAAATCTGAGATGTCTCTGGTTATGTCTTAAAGATTTGTGGGGTTTTGCATTCAGGTTTTAAAGTACCAAAAGTTTTAAGAGAAAATTAGGTTTAGTTTTGTTTTGAAAATCTAACACAGTGTCAAAAGCAGTTTTGATAAAATTTGTTCATAAAGCTCTTGGAGGGGTTCTAACTGGAGTCTGAACATAAGCTTTTGGCTCAGAAGGAAGAACACCAGTGAATCCATGCTAGCTTTTGCAGCATTCTGCTTGTGTACTCTGATCAGAATTTAGCTTGTAGGCTCCAGATACAGTTGAGCAACATTTGATTGTGATTATTTTATTTGATTTTCTGAAGTATTTGCACAAGACTCATGTTACTTTGAAGATGCCTCACTTCAAGCTGTTCAGCTTTTACTCAACAAAGCCAAACACAATTTCTTTTTAAGAAACACTGCAAATATAGAAAGCTGTGAATTAAGTTGCTTTGGAACAGAGAAAGCAATTTTAAGAAACATCAAGTGATATATCTAGCTTTGAAATCACTCTCCACAGGAAGGAACAGGACTTTTCCTATGTTCCTGCCACAATGGGAAGCAGCAAGGCTAATTTAATTTCAAGCCAGAAGAAAGAAAATAACTGTGTTTACATTATAACACACATCAGTAGAAGAGATATTTGGGAAAAAAGAATGTTGCTCCTGGCCACACAACTTCAGTGTTAGTATAACTATTAGCAGTACAATCATAGTTTTTAAAATATGAACCAGTTATAGCAACACTTTGCATATCAGAACATATTCTTCCTTTACTTAAAAAGTCACTTACATGGTTATAGCATTGCTTATATACCACAGTGTTTTGAATCTATCTTAATAAAAATAAGTAATTAATTATTCAGGAAAGTATGGATATCACTGTAGTGTTATGAATGGGTCTATTTATGGTACAGCCTATTCTTACTTTTGGTATGCATTTCATACACTGAAACATTCAACTGTTTCACTCTAAACCAAAGAGGTATTCTTCTGTATGGGCCAGCAGCTACTAAAACCTTAGTATGAGAAAAGATGTTGGAACAGAGGTTTCCAAACCAGTTTGCTTGCTGAACAGAAGATGCAGAATTCCCCAAACAGAGGGGATGACCTGAGTTAAAGCACTTCTCACAAGCAGTTTCAGCTGACCGACACTAAGGCAACTGCTGTGGCACACAGCAGCCCTTCCTTCCAGCCTGTAATTTGCAGTCCTCGCTACAGGAATACAATCAGTGCTGGGACCTGCTCTTCTGGCTCAGCTCATGACAGCCTACAAGGAGGAGAAGGGAGCCAAGCTGTGGTATGTAGGCTTAAGGATATGATGGCACTGGCCAAGACAGTGAATCTGAATGTACAACTGGGTCGCAGCTTGGGAATGTGCAAGGGGAAAGCAGGACCTTGGCAGTGGGGACCTGGCTTGGCAGGTTGGGTTTGCTGGAGGAAGGTGGTAAGAAAGGAGAAAGATTTTAGACTTCCAGTTCACTTATACAACCAGCACAAAACAGGCAAAAACAGATTTTGAAAAAGTCATCTAGTAAAATAGATGATGGAAGACCAATTGGGGGAGATACATGTAAAATGTTATTCGTTCAAAACAAGTTGTAAAACAATCTTACAGTATGTGGCTCAGATGAGTAAATTTCTGCAAGGTAAGGGCCCAGAAGATCTGTAATTTTATTCCCAGAGAATTTGCAGACAAAGGTTTTCTCTTCTAAGCTTGTCATTATAGGCTATGTCAGTGCAGATACCTGCACAGCAAAATAAGTGTCTTAAAAATCCAGTAATAATTGTGCCCAGAAATGGAAAGTGATTGCTAAAAATGCAACTGCATGTGCCCTAATTGCTATGATTCTTCAGTCCTCCTAACGGAGAAGTTCCTGTAGGGGTTGTACTCCCTTTCAGTCATTATCATTGTTGTTATTCACTGTCCTTTGGATTCTTCCCAAATATCTTTTTTTTTTTTTTTTTTTTTTTTTGGGGGGGGGGGGGGATGGGGGAGAGAAAAGGGAGAAGGGAGACCATGAGAAAGGGGAAAGCAAAATATAAAACAGCCAGTCATGCTCTTGAGATAAATAACATCTAATAAATGTAAATATAGACCTATATGAACCCAGTGTGCAAGACTGCATTGGAGTTAACTTAAACAACTGAAGAGTACCAATCAGAGGTAATAGGTCCAGAGCATTATACTACAGCAACCTCAGAAGTTATCTTCTCATCTACATATGAGTCCTGATGAGCAAATACCTCTTGGATATTCAAGCCAGAAACCTCTATCTGCTCTAATATTCCAGCCACATACCACAGTGCTTGCTTATTGATATGAAATTATTCATTAGAACATGACAAGTAAGTATCCCAATAGTACAAGCAGGATTTCATCTCCTTCTACCCCGCCAGAACAGAAAAAAAGAAACTACAAAAGATGGCAGTGTAAAGATTGCTAGATATTGATGTCTGGATTTCTGATTACAACCCACTTTCTACCATCCTTCCCTTTCATTTAATAATGAAATAAGGAGTTTTGTTTCTGTTGAAACTCTTGACATCCAAATAGCTTGTGTCTGCTGCTAAAGTTCTGCCAGAGACTATTGCTTGTTCGTTGATTGAGATTATTAGCAGCTTTTAGCCAGATATATCAGCTGCAAGTAGATCACTAAAGTCCTTAGCAATTTCTCCTCCACAAGCCATCCATCCTCTTATTAGTCATAAAAAAAAATCTGGGATAGTTCCAAATTCCCTCTTCAATGTTCTGGGATGTTTTTTAAATCTCTGTACCAGGTCCTGAAGGATGACAAAGGAATGAGCTCTTGGTTTTCATACAAGAATAAGCTGTTTAGTTTCTTAATTACTGGGCTAGGCTCTCTCCAAGAAGGACTAAGTTTGGAATTTTTTTCCTGGTAATTTTTTTAAGCAAGAGATGTGCATTTTTGGCTTCGTGGATGGGCACACAGTTCTATATCTTTGGGATTTTGAGTGCCTTTTCTTATAGTTCAGAACTGCCTTGTATTCAGAAATAATGTGCTGAAGGCAGAGATACAAAAACACTCTTCGATGACAGCTTCCAAAAGAGAACTCTGATAATTATCAGTGCCTTTTTATTAAGACACAAAAAATCAGAATTGCAAAAATAAGCTCAGGGAGAGTAATGGATAATAGAGCCCCAGCAAAGAAAACAAACATTATTTTTATATTCTAGCATTTATACTCTTCACTTAAGACTTTAAGAGTTTAATTTGCAGCCTTCAGACTCTGCACTAATCAAGCTCTATCTATTTAAGTGCAAATCCCATGGTAACTTTCAGCATTGCATAAAAGTAATTTCCCATACAGAAGCTGCAAGTGCCTACAATCAGTTTGGAAATTTAAATACTGACTGTTTCATAAAAGTCCTTTCTGCATCAATTCAAATCCTTTTTTGCTCTTCCTCTGTCAAAAGTCACTCAATTACTTGGTACCATAGTGCCATTGCCTACTCATCAAAACTCTAAACAAGTACTTTTACACCTACGAATTTCCTCCAGTCTTGCAGATGTTCTCTAGCCTTTTCTAATGATCAGCTCTGTTACTGGAGCTGCAGCTTGCTCTTTGCCCAGCAGCACAGATACACATTGCATTCCTTTAACCTTGCATTCTGGTCATGTACATTAAGATGTGAACTCTCTAAATTGGGAACAAATATTCGAATAGCGTTACAATCTTCTAGTTCCTACCAAATCCTACCTCTTCTATTTTATATAGACAATTGAAGTCACTAACTACTTGAGAATGTTCTCCATTCCCAAAGACTTGGGCTAGATAACTTACTGCTCACTTGTAAATCCAAAGGGGCATTCAACAAAATTAAAGTTGTCCTCAGTGAGTGTTAATCTCAGTCTTCAAGCACCACTTTAATTATAACCAGAAACAAAACATACGATACTTTGCTACAAGCAAGCTGCTGGGAAAGCTGTTAACTATATTGAACCATGTGCATATGGGGATCAGAATCAACCCATGTCCTGCAGTTGTTTGCCATGCTGCTTTAATTATTACAGTAAAGGATCTCTAATGAGCTCATTGCTTAGTCTTTATCTTTAGGTGATACCATGACAGATATCAACTTTCTGTCAATAACATTCTCTGATCGTCCTAGTGATGCACCAAATCAAATCTCTCAAGCTTACTGTTATTTTAAGGAACATACTAGCATATGTTGAAAAGAATAATTAAAATTATTTCTTGCTTTTTTTGGCTCCTCTCCTCCAAGCTGTCCTCTAGCTCTTTTACTTGCAGCAGCCTCCCAGCTCTTGATCTGCCATTAACTTTGAAACACAAGCTACAGTAAATGCAGTATCTTTGGTCTCGTTTCTCACTGACTGATTCTTAGTCAGCCTCACTATTCTTAACCATATGTTACTCGAAAGTACAATTTCAATTAACTATCCTCAAAAGAGCAGCCTTAATCACAGATTTTAACTTCAGATGCCCGTGAATTCATTGGTACAATCCAATACCCATTTTATGTATTTTTTATTTCTACTTCATTTACTTTGGTTCAGACTCTAAGAAACTTTCCTCATGTTGAGTCGGCCTTTTTCATATGTAGTCCCATTGACATTAGAGGATCATTTTCCCATGATTAAGTAGTATTGTACATGTATAACACGTGTAGATCACCACATCCTTGTTTCCTTGACATTACTGTTACTCTTCACACACCCCATAAGATACTGAATTGCTGGGCAAGAGAGCAGGAAAGAGTCAGCACTGAATACTGAAGGGATTTCACGTATACTTAGAGCTACCTCATGAAACAATATCCCAGATGGTAAGTACCATGGACACCCCTGATTAATTTAGAACAGGAAAGGGCAAAGAAATTGCAACTATGTGAAAGCAGTCATTAAATAAATCTAAAACGAAATGCCCTAAACAGGTCGTTTCACACCATCACCTTTGTTATTTGGATTAATCAAATCTGAAAGAATATCAACAAAGACTGGAAAAGTAAGAAGAAAATTAGGCTCCTTATGTAGATGTTTTTTTCTTTTTTGCTGATTTCTCTTCCAGGTTTCATACTCACAGAAATCAGAAAACAGGAAAATTCTCAGATATTCTCCAAAGCAATTAGGAGGATCATGCTTAGGAAAACTATACACTCACCCTGTTTAATATATGAAGTCATTATTTATTCTGAAGCAGAAAGAAAGTAATCCCATGCCAGAAAGTTTCAACTCTTCATTATTTGCTATTGTGTTCTCCTCACTGAAGCACTAATAAAGTATCTTATCATGTTTAATATTTGTATGAAAGGTGTGCCCAGTACCACAACATCAGTTTAAGTTCTAGTGTGCTTGGTGCTGCACAAATTCCAAGAAAAATACAGTTCCCTTCATAGTCCTAGAGTTTCATAATTTGGATAGGATCCTAAGAATACAATTCCCATTTAATTCAATGGTAAGCACATAACTAAAACCCTGTGCAAGGCATTGAACATTTAGCACAGTATTCACTAAGTAGATCCAGATGATGGGCCAAATCCAGCTCTGATGTAGGTGGGCAAAATGCCATTGAAATCATTTGAGTTGCAACACTGGAGCTGAATTTGACCTTATATTTTTTGAACATGATGCCAAATGACTGCAAAAACAATGTAGTTTTTACTCAAGTGCAAATGAATGCGGTGGTTTCATCCTAGCCCCTGGAGGACATGTATTCAGAGCACAAAAGCATCACACAGTTTGGCACGGCTTGTAACTGCTTTTCCGCAAAGATCCAGGACTAGAGTGTTCAGGGCGTTGCAGGTCATGAGTGAAGGAGGCAAAGCAGAATAGCTACATGGACATGGGTGCACAGTGTTTGCCTCTTGCTAACCTCTTGCCAGCACTCGTTTCCTCATTTTCATCATTCACTTCGATGTTTCAAGAACAACAACAACTTGAATTATTCTGAAGTTTCAGTAGATGTGCATTACTCCTCCCCAGGGCCTACTGAAAGGCAACTGTTTAACTCTGTATTTATGCTGATAGAACTAAGAGCTGAATCTGTCTTAGTGTGACTATTAGCACTTGACCTGCGTAATGTCTTACCTTGAAAGATGTCAAGGGGCTTTCTGAAGGCAAGTGATAAATAGGATCAGTATTTTTAAAACATGTACTTGTTAGCCATTCATATTTTCATATTTAGACTTTGGCTTCCAGAATTACCAAGCATAAGCAAATTTTATTGGCTTCCTTGTGAACTGTATTCACCCTATGCCTCTAGGGACCTGATTCAGGATATAAATTCAAGCCTTTAAGTTCCTAGTGAAATCAGTAGAAACACCTGAGATTAGCACAAGACAGGTAACAACTGAAAAACCCAAATGTACATAGCCAATGACTAACTGAAAAAAGGCTGCCTGCATCATCAGATCCAGCAAACAAATAACACTAATATAGTTAAGAAGGTCTTGAAATTCTATCTTAAACTTCTTGCGTAAATTGAGCACTACTGTTCCCCAGCTGCTGCTTTTCCTATTTATTTTTCTGTCTTGAGGTTAACTGGGAAAAGCTGAAAGCTTTCCTTAGAAAAAGAAAAAAAATGGGATAAAAATGTCATTGCTGGGGGAAAATTTCCTTGGGTGGAATATGGTGGGGAGGCTGGTATATAACAAGTCCAGTATTCAATAAATAGAAGACGATGCACAGCTCCTGTGCTTGCTGGTATTTCATAATTTTTGTTCTGCTCTTTATCTCATTTGTACCCTTCCAAACTGTATTGTCACCAAAGAAACTTCCCTGAAAGAAATCACAAGGTAACACCCTACATCCACAAAATAGCTGAAGAAATAATCTGCAGTAGTATGTGTTCATTTCTCACACAGGAATTGTGAAAGTTAAATATAAAGATTTGTTCCTCACAGCCCTCTCCTCCATTCTCTTAGCAATCTTTATTATCGGTTTATTTCTTCCTTACAGTATTTTATTATCTGTCCAAATGTAATTTTACAGAAACATTTATTTTGCAGCCATGTGGGTCCCACACCACCTCAACTTTCTACAATTTGGGTCCCATATCACCTCAACTTTCTTTTTCTGTAGTCTAAATCTACAATATAAGCTAAAGAACTAAAATAAACCCAAAGATACTGGTACCAATGCGAACAGATGCAATTCTTCAGCCATCTAGCTAGACTTTTAAGGGGTAACTATGAAAAACACAAATGGAACCTGGACATTTATTTATTTGGAAATTTCCTAAAAGCAAAAAGTGAAACTAAAGGCCTAACTTTATGAACCCAGTTTTGACCAACTTGAGTCACTGGTTCTAATGTGAGATTCTTATTTTAATTAGAAAAACACTGCATTCAATATTTTCATAGACATTCTAGAAGAGAGATGTTCTGATCTCATAGATCAGAATTAAAGAACTTTTGAAGAATCTTCCAACCAAAAGCATGTCATGTTGTTACATCTATGTAAACCTACTTTATCTGGTTACAGTGACATCAGAATTAGATTCTTTACAGGAATCTTTATACTTTTGTTGAACAAACGTCTTCTGATGGGGGCAGATAAACTCTTTCTTTGCCATTGCACTCACACCAGTACCAGGAAACAGATAGAGAAAACATGCAAAGTGTTTATTTCTCTATGAACCACAAAGTAGACTTTTTACACTAATGCATTTTTTCTTACAGCTGGGACATCTGGAAAGCTCTGGTAAACTGGCTTCCAATTCCAGTAAGCCCCCCTAGGAAAGCAGCTTTCAGTTCCAGGAGAAAATTTTTGCTTAGTGGCTAAAAGACTTCCAAGTTCATGATCCAGAACAGGCCAAGAGCACTTAAAAGTCAACAACATCATAAATTAGCTAAGTAAAACTGAAGCATTCAAGTATCCAAGGCTGATTCAGGGGATATCAAATCAGAACTTAACTCAGACTTCCAAACCTTATTTAATTTCCTTATAGAAGTTGTGTCTCAAAAAACAATCTGTCCCAAAATACTACATCCCACAGAAACCACCACTGAAACCTTGAACAGGCTTTTGCATTGCAAAGGCCAAACTTTTTTTCCCCCTTGACCATCTTTTTGCTAAATCAAACTTCAAATAGAGCGGTTTTCTGGGAGGAATTAAAAAACACGCACAAATTACCCCCGTTCTAGATTGACTTTGACATTTCATAAGGATGTTAGAGCTAAGTCCAGCCAACTTGGGTGGAAGACTTCCAGCCTAGGATTCTGCGGTGCGCAGGGCTGCTGGATAGGTCACATTCTTTCCTCCAACCAGTACAAATCGATGTCCTAATATGGTGCTAGGTGGCACTGTGCTGTGGATTCTTTCTCAAATAAAACACAACCCTTCATCACTAAATACCACTGCACTGTTTGACAAAAGAGTGGCGTTAACTCATTCTTCGGCAAAGACGTTGCATGAGCTATGTTCTGCCCACCTTAGCCTCACAGATATTTCAACTAGTCTGACTGGTGTGGTTCATGACATAGGTCAAACTCCACATAATGCTACTACCCAAGTGAACATATCCCTTCACACACATTTAAAAGATGCTTTAGCTTTCTAATCTTAGTCCCATTTAATTTCAAGAAGCCTTTGAAAACATTCAGTGGAGTATTCATTTGTAAAGCTCTATAAGATCCTTCAGCTGAAAGATTACAAATCTGTATGAAGTACTATTTATTATGACAGAAATTTAAATTCCTTTGTCCTGTACTGCAGGCAATTCAGACTCATGCTACCCTGTCTCCCTAATCAACTGGTTGCTTTAAGATTATACCCTTCCTTTGCTGTGCATCTTTCGCCTCTTCCTTCTCTCTCTCTTTCTCTGCAGATATCACTACTGTTGAGGATCTACAAACAAGAGTTTGCTCAGACAGGATACCCAGGTGACTGAAAGCTAGAAACTTGCATTCCAGTGCCAACTGTACCATTAACATCTGACAGGAGTTCTGTTTGCCTCAGTTTCACCTAGAAGAAAATAGGGCTTATGGCAATATTTATTCATGCTTACAAAGCATCTTGAGAACTCTAACTGAAAAGTGGCATCCAAGTGTCTCTTATTACCACTTTCATATTTCAGAAATGAACAGAATGTATATAGATAAGCAGATTTCCTTCCCAACCAATATAAATCAGAAATGGGGAAAAGAATTTATCTTGTGATCTTCCAAGATTTCTTTTGTGTCTTGATGTTGCAGTAGTTTAATATAGTATCACTTTCAGACAATGCTTCCATCTGCAGGCACTTGTAATTCCTGTGTCTCCCCAGACTACCCTTGGGGATACCAATCTCTTCTATTTAGCTCAACTTCTTACCATAGTCCAAGATTTTTAAAAATAGCAAAGCTGGGGACCTCCAATAAAAGAGAATCATTTTACATTTATTTCTTGCCATCCATTCTTATTAGCAATTTGATGACATTCTGCAAACATTTGGCATTAAACAAGCAACATGATTGGTCTAATTAACAATGATGTTCTTAAATTCTGCACACTAGTGAAAAATCCTCTTTCTAGTAACAACCACCACTTTCCACAGAGAAAGCTATAGAATTGTGAAGATATTAAAGCCACATTTTCCCAAGCACTTCAGGTTCAGCTTATTATAATAGGATATCTGTTGAGGCTGCATTCCCAGGTTTAGATTGTCTTTATAAATAGTATAATACATGACAATAGAAAGGTATCGGATTCATCATGAACACATTTCATGGAAGGGAGCTCCCTCTTTAACAACAGCCAAATGAAACAAAGAAATAGTTCAGAATCCTGGGGGCGTTGAGTGTTGTTCTGTTATTTTTTTTCTCCCCTCTCTCTTTCCAGTTTGGCTATTTTCTTATATCCTGTGGGGAGGGCACGTAGCATTCCCCTTCACTGTTCTCTAATTTGTTCTTCTCACATGCAGCATAGCGGAAAGAGGCAAGATAGCAAAGGCAGAGCTTGGTTCGGGTAAGACAGCGTAAAGAATTAGAGGGCACTTGGAGACCATGGCGTTTCCCCTCCAGGCTGCTCGAGTTTGTCCCTCTCAGAGGGGCAGGTTGTGGCTGGGAGGAGGGGCAGCCCCCAAATGATAGACTTCAGCACTTCCGTCGATTTGCAAACATCAAACAGCTCCATGGGGTTGTTGCACTAACACTATCCCATTTGTTGTCGTCCTAGGCTCTGGAGAAAACTTTTGAGTAATGCTGAGTTTACTTAGCTGCAGAAAGTTTGCTGAACTTCAGTTCATTCTGAGGCCTGTTAACAGCAGGAAAAGTCCAGCCTACAGCTACAGAGGAGTCACTGCCTGATGACATTAATAAGATCCAGATCCAAGAGGTAGAGACAGCTGTGATCTTCCGTATCCTCTGCCCTGCAGGGTGAGTATGTTAAAGCTTTTCATCCCTTTGTAACGTTCCCTTTCCCTGCTCAAGTGCCAAGGGTGAGGGGAAAACAACAGGAGAAGCTAAGAGAAATCAGTGCCATAATTTTGCATTGGTAAGAATTTGTAAATCATCACTGAGCAGATAAAGCTTAGAGAGACTGCTACAAAGGCACTTCAGTCTCAACAACTTTTTAACAGAGAGTCTGATTAAAAATACAGAAGCAGAAGCTTCTTACAGAGGACAAAAACAGAAGATAAACATATGCATAAGGAGTCTGACAGTCTTTGATAAAGTCAAGATTCTCAAAATACAAACCATAGCAAAAAAGCTGAGGATGCATAGAGCTCCAAACATTGAGCTCCATAAAAGCAATTTCGATATCTACTTTGCATATTATACTAAAAATGTATTTCTAATGAGCAAACAACTATTATGATTTTTTTATGAAATGCCTTTGTATTTTTACATAACATTAGCTATCATAGCTGAAAAATGCAACAAAACTATCCAAGGGAAAAAAGTAGTATATATCTCTTGCTTTCTTTGCTTCTTTTCTAAAATTCTTCCATTTCTAATGTGAGCAATTACATTAAGAACAATAATTTGCTTAAAGTATCATTTACATGAGTTATATATGAAGTAACTGCATGCCACAATCTATTCAGACTAAACAATTTATGTTCGCTATTGAGAAAACAGAGAGGGCCCAATTCTGAAAATCCTGGATCGTGAGCAAACACTGATCACTAGTGTTACTCACTTGAACAACAGTTAGCAGGATTAAGTCCTAATCTGTGCACTTGACATCAAACCTTCAAGGAAGATCCACACAGACAACAGATGTTTTTCCTAAAGTTTTAACAGCAAAAAACACAAACCACATCAGAGGAGTCACAAGAACCCTTCTGAACTGTATTTATTTTTGTCAGGAAACATATACCTTTAATATATTTGGTATATTTTGATTTATTAAATCTAACTTGAACAGCTGAAGTAGTAAGAAGTGGTTCTGTTGTTAACAGTCTGTCTTTTAAGTTCAGATAACATTGGTATAGTTAAAGAGAATGTCAACAGAAAGAGCAAAAAATAACATGAAGTGTCATAAGTGACTGAAAAATATATATCTTATAGCTTTAACTCAGTAGCTTCCAACAGAACGTTTCTTTGGATAACGGCTGATGCAAAACTATGACCTTTTTAGCCAGTTGTGTTATTTTATTACCCCTAGAATTATCTTGTTTCAATATTACTTTCATGAAATACAGAGTTTATAATATATAAATCAAATTCAGAAAACACCATTAGCATAATCTAAATCAGTGCATGATCTATGTGATTTTTGTCTATCTACTGCAGTAACTATTTCCAAAGCATACGAGCTACAAGGAATTTTAGCAGTCACCTAATTCAAAAGTCATTATCCATGTTTGGCCTTGACTTTAATCATGTGAGCAGGGTGCCATTAACATATGCTGTGTGATACAGAATTGGGATCTCATTTAGATGTTGCATCATTAATCTCAACATTGGTGAAAAAATCAGTGCTTTCAGAACAAAAGCAACAGAATAAGTTACAAAGATTTGAACGTACAGAAAGTTCAAGTGTTGCAGATGGTTCCTATCAAAAGACTGACACCTGGATATACCTTTATTGGAAAACTAAATATTTATAAAATAATTTGGGCTTATATTTAAAGGTCATCTAAGTAAACAAACAAGTAACATTAAATTAGTCACAAATATTCCTACAGTATTGGTTAGTGCCATTTACAATTAGCCAGTAGAAAGCTGAGTCATTTTTCTCACATCTGACAAAAGTATTACTTTTAATTTTTAAAGTAATAAAAAGTTTAAAGCATCAGGCTACTAATACTTAATTGTGAATTGAGAACTGGCATCGAGTTGTATTTGGCATGATCTTATACTTTTCCTTCCAACAATAAAAAATTATTGTTGAATTTCCCATTAACTTTCATAGCAATGTTATTAGACAACTGGACAATTCTACCCAGATTTACACTCTACGGAATCCCAGTTAAAGCCATTAGGGATGCAAAATATGGCCAGCATATATCTGCCAAAAGGTGACATGCTGTGATGTGTCTGTTTGCCATCAAGATACTGCTGTGGTAAAAACTAATATTACAGTTATCCCAAACACCTTTTCAGAGCCACTACTCTTACTTTGAACATTTAGGCAGTGTTTACTTCAGAGAAGCACTAATCTGAATGTATGGAGAGTTAATTTGATCCCTGCAATTTAGCACTGTTGTAGTACAGCATTTGTAAAAGAACAGATAACTTAGTGGTTTCAGACACAGGATTTAATAAGACGGGGCAGGAGGGGTGTTCTTCAGGGATAGCACAGTTTTGTCTAATATTTGCAATACCCACTATTCTCTCATTGGTGCTCACAATGGTTGTTTCAGCTTTATTTAGTACCTTCTTGATTTTGCTACAGAGACGGTAATTAGATAAAGTCCTGCACTGAAATGCTTGCACATTTGCCAAATTGATATGAAATTAGTTAATGGATAAGCACTAACAAAACCTCCCCCCCCATAACTATAACAATCCAAGTTCTTAGCCTGATACCACAACATTTTATAAAGCCATAATAGCTCGGCTCTAGAGTGATTATACACACCAGTCTCAATTGCTGTAGAATTATTTGTGCTTTGGAACACTTTATGCTTAGCGTACGTCCAGATTTCCTTTGTAACATTCGCATCTAGTATCTACAGTAGGATTCAGTTTGATCTAAGCTGGTTTTAGTCTGGAGGTCATTTTTGTGAGCATAAGATAAACAAAAAAAAGCTGAAATACACTTGATTCCTCTTATCCACTCCAGGAATAGTTCTACTCCCGAAAAAAAATAAACAGCAAGGAAAAACTACAAATGCTCAAATGTTTTTATGCAGCATACACCAGATAGAAATACATGGGTTCCTGCTTCAATAATAGTCTGTAGCAAAATTCCTATGGGTACCAAAACCACATTGCATGGTATCCTTTTGACACTATATATAACATTATCCAGCAAGAATACTCTACGTAATATATTTCAACATCTGAGCCACAATTATTTTTAGGCATCTGATTCTCAAAACCTTTTATGTTATTGTAAGAACTCTCCAGCCTTCACATCTGCCTCCCTTTCCCAATTTAAACTACAAAAATATCTGTCAACTCACTGCAACTTAAACTACAGAACAGAAGAGGAGATTGCCATCAATCCCAACACTCTACAGAGCTCCTCTTACTAGTGACACACCAAGAGCTGAGGATTTTCAGTCGGATACAACCTCAGTAGCCTTAAAAATATTTTTAAAAGGTAAACTTAAATTCCATTGCGGTTCACTTATTACAAATGTATACCATGTGACACAGTAAAATTTGCCTGCATATTATGGCCATTTCTTTCTTTTAAGGACCTCAGTCCTTCCTTAATTAAAGGAAATTGCAAAACTCCTGCACATTTCGGTGGGAGAAGAATCAGTTCCCTTCAGATCTTAACCAGGGACTACACCCTTCTATGCATGTTTTTACACAGTGATCATCCATATCATCCAAAAGTATTTCTGCAATGGGAATTAACACGAAAAATGAGGCCCATAACACAGAATCCAGAGTAGACAGTCAGTAACGTTTTCTCAACTCCTAGCATTTGGCTGTCTTGCTCAGTCCCAGCAGGCTAGTTATATTCCACTTCATAGGCTTCAGGATGTAGGAAAGGTCCAATAGTCAACAACATTAGTTGAAAAGGTAATAAATGTGCAAACAGAGCAGGACATCTCACTTGCTTCATAAGAAACCTTAAGCATACATGTGCTTAGCTGAGTGTCACCCTCAGTCACACTGTAGGGCATCACAGTAACCAAAGTAGCTAGTGTTGTAGTTGCTTTGTGTCTTTATCAGACTGCACTTTCTCTTCATCCCAAATTCTCCACTTCAGCACACCTAAGAAAACACTTAAGTCAGTACACAACCATTTCTAACACTTCCATAATTAGCTCAAGCTCCAACTTGGAGGGGGTTGGTAAAGGAGCGGGAGGAGAGAAAAGGCTGTGTTAAATATTGTACGACTTCCGCAGTTTTATATGTAACATCAGAAAGAGAGAACTTCTGCATAAGGTCGTTCTCATGGTTTTCATTATCGCATATAGTTAATCAAAAACACTTCAACCCCAGGCAACCATCACACTGCAGAGAGAATATTAAGAGGGTATAAAAGCATCCTACTCACTTGGAAACTAATTAACTTGGTTAAAAATGAAGCAGTTTTTAAAAAGTACTATAGTGTCAGGAAGGGTTGTTGATATCTCAGATTTACTAAGTGCATACACAAATGAAAGGCAATCTTGCTTCTGTTGAAGGTAAGGGTGGATCAGGCCTCAAAAGAAATAGGACAGTCTTTTACATACTCACATTTTAGGTCAAACAAATTTCATATAGTCAACGCATCTTGAATCTCAAAATCCCAGTTTCAGAAAACCTCATTTTCAGAGCTTTATAGTAGCTCAGGCTTTAAAAAAACATATATATTTTTATATATATATATATATATATATATACACACATACAAATACATATATATATATATATATATATATAGTATTTAGGTGCCTGTTGCTGGTTTGAGGCAATTTAGGCACTCAGTTCCAAAAAAAACAGCCCTGAAAACCTTTATTCAACAACTTCCTAAACTTTGCAGATGCCTCTGTTATTGTAAATACCTATTTCCATTTCAGTGCAGACTAAGAGCAGCTGCTCTCTTAGCAGTTATACTGCTCCCTACTTAACCATGCACCAGATGTGGATCCAGAACTCTGAAACTAAGGCCTTCCATCTAACTGCATGTGTCTACAACATAAGTCTCACTTCTGAGTTTGTCAGCAAGAATCTCTCTACAGCCAAGGCAGATCAAATCACTGTAGTTCATGACATTTAGGGCACAACTCATCCAGGACAACTACCTCAGACATATATTTGGAGATAGGCAAGAAGAGCTCTGCTTTTGGATTCACTCTTTCCATTTCTCATTTCAAGCACTCATTCTCTAAGCACATTACTGAAAACCCACTGAAATAGGGTCTGCATAAAATGCAGTAGCAGTTGCTTTCATGTAAAAATGTCTGAAAGAACTGTCTCTCCCTTTTCACCAAGTGATCAGAGCACATGTCCAGATGATGAAAGAATCATTTTCTACCTGAGGATATTTGAGTCCACATCTCCAGGTGTGCCTAAGCCTATTGGTTATTCTGATGTAACGTTATGACAAGTAAGAAACTATAGTAATCAGTGATTTCAAACCCTCTTAATGAAGCTGTTTCCTGTAAAACAAAAAATATATTAAAATTATGAAGACAGAAAAAGATAGTACAGAGCCTTGCTTCTCCTTGCTGTTCTGCCATTCCCCTTTCCCAGCAGGAGAAAGTGAATGCATCCTTCCTCTTCCCCTACAAATTCTAGTCTTTGCACAAGGCCATGCTCCCACCTTTCAGAAGATGGCCACACTTTAGTATTCCACCTGCTTGGCACCCCATGAGGTTTTCAAGTTGAGATGACCAGAGATGTCTCTCTGAAATCCTGAATAAAATATGTAAGCCCTGCAACAGCAGAACTAAACCCATCTTTGTTCATTGCCTTTCACTCAGACCAGCCTGGGTGACTGTTCAGCTGCTCTGGATTCCATTTTGAGGTTTCTCCATATGGAATTGATATGGAATTCTGGATTATTTTCCAGGCACCAGTTTGATAAGAAAAATGCAGCTTCCTTAAGAAATGTTCAGCCCTTGCCAATTTAGGTTCTAATCTTGCACTGAAAGCCTTCTGGCTAGACCTTCTACCTATATGGAAAGCCAATGAAATTCTCAGCGAGTGCCTTAATATGCTATGGGAGTTTCTGGAGAGCAGAGGCCCTACTTTGAAACTCTGCCTTGCTGACACGGATTAAAATTACAATGGGCAAAATGAATAAATATTTTCATAAGAAATCATATTCTATTTAAAGTCTTTTTAGACATAGCATCACAATTATTTGAATAGGGATCTCTTAAAAACTTCACTTAAAAAATTCTAAGAAAATTCACTGTTACTGATGTCTATGGTGCACTGGGATATTTTAGGAGTTATTCTGTTGCACTGATTAATAATAGATAGAGCACATTAGAGTGGTTTTATTTACTCAGCTTTCTCTCACATGAAACTAATCCACACATACATTATTGATATATAATGCACACCTCTCCAGTTCACAGCATTTAAATTATGCAGCATTAGGAACAGCTGACAAACTAATACACATAAATGTTCCTCCTAGTAGATATCACTGTATTTGTTGCCAGCATACCTGGTGAACTGCCATTTTGAATAAAGTCTGTATAGGTGGACTTCCCCCCCCCCCAACAGAGATGCCACAACAGTATTTGTCATTCAGATCAATACAAATCTCCTTACTCTTTTGCTCAGATAAAAGGGATATTTGAACAAACTTAAATATATACAGAAGCATCAATTAAAAGCAATGATGCAGTTTATTTTAGTGCTTTTGATTAGCCGTTATAAAAATCAAATAAAATTACATATATTTTAGAATAATATTAAATTGCAGGTATTTCAATACTGTGTTACACTATATTGTTCCATCAACAATAAATAACATTGTTCTACCCATGCTCACTTCTGCCTTGCTTTTACAGAGCAGTGTTTATTTTCAACCAGGAACTAAACACAACATTGTCAAGAAGCATCTCTCAGCAGTCATGAAATATTCAGGACAATATTCACCTGAGAGCATCACCTAGCACAGATTTTCAAAGCAATACTCTTGGGTTACATTTGCATTGGGTTTCCAAAAGGAAGTATGAGTTTTCCTATGCAGATGCACGAGGCCAAATTCACCTCATCAGTCCATTTGATTCATGTCTGGAATGAATTTGGGCTATTCTCTATTCAACTGTGTTGAATTGGGTTTTGCATCTTCAGTTTTATTTAGATGGAAGTAATTACCTGAGAAAAGCCCCACAGAATATCCATTGTTTAATACTGTAATATTACCATGAAATATATTTGAGGTGCTTTGCCTGAAGTTCTTTATACACTATGTTCTGCCAGTCACAGTTGGACAGCTTCGGTGAACAATTCATAGGGCCAGAGATGTATGTTGTGGGGTTTGGGGCTTTTTTTGATCACTGGGGCAATACAAGCGTGAGACGAAAGCTTAAAACCCCTAAAAGCAAGCCATTCTTCAGATACTGAAATCTAAATCCCATTTTATTATGCTGTCAATGAACTGCTGAGATTCTCCTTTGCTTGTTAACATGATAGCAGACAGATGAGAAGAAATAAAAAGTACTGGCCTGTGAAAGGCAAATCAAAAGGGGAGATTGAAGGGATTTCTCGAGTTACTCAGGTGAGTGTTTACGCCCCAGCCGGTGACCCAGCCCGTGGTCAGAACGGTGCAGGTTCCGTTTGGTTGCTCCGAACCCTCAGACACGGGATCCAACTGTCTGCCCAAGAGGCTGAGAATTTGCAGTTTCTTTGTAAGCTTACTGCACAATAAACAAAAGAAGGGAATTTGATACTAACTAAACAGAGAATGAATAGTCAATAACATTGTACAAACTTTTTCAAGTCACAAATCTTCACGCAGCAGGAACAGCTTTCCACGTTACTGGAGTCTTTTACTGCAAAAATTTTTTTGGTCCCCTCCCCTCATTTTTTTAAGCACAAAATGTGTATTTCTGAAACAAAAATCTCACCTGTTAGCAGATAACAGCATCAAATCCCTAAATTCTGCAAAAGAAAGATGAACCCTAGATTGAATAGAAGTTAAAGTAAATGAAGGAAACTGGAGAGTACTATGATTAAATGGATATTTAAATATTTTGCAGAACTGCAAAATAATTATTTTATTTTTCAACACAGTTGGCATACTGTTTATGAAACAGAAGATTCCAGTAAAATAATTTATAAAATATTTTTCTATAATTGTATCTCCAACTTTTAAATTTCAAAAAGTATTTGAAATACCATGATCAGCATTTTGGAGAAAAAAAATATATGTAACAAGTTCCATTCTATTGTAGCTTTACAACTATGAAACAAGGTGGCAGATGAAGGAGAAACACACAAGGCATAATGTAAACACAAAAATGTTTGTATAATAATTTTAAATGTAGCATAACTCTAGTTATAACTAGAGTTATTAACTCTATAACTAGTATTAACTCTAGTATAAACTAGAGTTTATAGACCTAAACCTGAATTCTCTTACAGTGCAAACGTATCATAGTGTATATTTCTCAGAATGCATTAGCTGTCAAGTTGAAGTAATACCTTACATGCCCTTTTTGTAACTTGGGGAATTAGTTTTATGAAACCCAGCTGTTCAAAATAAAGCCTGGACTAGCAGTGCCATCTAGCATCTTTAAAAAAACACCATCAACAACAAAACCCCTGTGCACTCACAGAAATGGTAGGTTAGTATTTATGAAGACTATCAATCTTTGTAATAGATCTATGCATCAAGTCATAACCTTCAAGTGAGCAACAGGACATGTTTTGATAATCAGTGTATTACCAAATATAACATTTGTACACATCACAAACCGTCTGGACAATAAAAGTGTCAGACAAAACTTTTTATTCCGTAGAAGAGCTGAACTGAGACTGGGACAAAAGAGGTTCGCAATTACTTTTTCAATGTTAGATTATAATAAATTAAGAGTGTAAAGATAAAGATGTGATAAAGATGGGAGGAAGGAACAGCAAGAGGTTTTCTTCCTTAAGTAATACAGACCATGTAGAATGCTTTAGATTAACAGGATAAATATTTGCTGATGCAGTAAAGAGAAACATCTGCTTTGCAGGGCTTAATAAATGAATTTCCCATTCTGAAATGTAATAGACTTGTCTTCTTTCACAGGTATATATTGACGTGAAGCAATGAATATGAGCTATGTTTGTCTGCTCCTCTCTATGTGGAGTTAAAAGGCTTAAGATTTACAAAAGTATAACAGTGAGCAAAATTTCACCCACTTTAATTGTTTGTTGAGCAGAATGAATTGCTTGGCATTGCATTAGACAAAACATGAAAACAAATATGCCTCTCAGAGCCTACAGTATAGAAGGCAGGCTCTGAAATGACAGGATGTACTGGGAAGCCTGCAAACACAGACATTAATTATCGTCATTGTTAGGAGCAGGCCTTCAGGAAGAACTCGAGTGCAAACAAGGATGGGGAGACACTGTAGCATAAGAGCTGCGGAGAACATTTGCCCCATAGTTACAAATCATTGCAACACCACATAAGACAAAACAGGTACATCACAGGCACCTGTAATCACAGGCACAGGTAATAAGATTGTGAGTCTTTCAGTTCAAAGCCCCTGAAGAACTTACGTGCTGAAGAAAGTTACGTATCCCTTGGTGACTTTTAAATAAGTTTTTAACTTCCACTATGTTTTCCCCAGTTTCTATACATTCTTGTGTGAGCATTCCCTGTGATTAAAACCGTAAATTTACGAGAGCGCTTCTAGTACTCCAGATTATTCTGCTCCTGGGAAACAAAAAAAAAAAAAAAAAAAATAGCACATGATATTAATCCAACGAGTACAGATGCCCAGCCACTCAGCTCCAACAGTCAATGTGACCACCCTGTGACGCACTACTACTGATTTTTATTTTTTTTTCCAGAAAACATGTGCTAAATAAACCAATGAAGAGACAGTTCAATACAACATTCTGAATCTGGTCTAGGGAAAAAAATCTGCCAAAATAACTATTCAGTAGCCATTCTAAAATGACCTGTAACTATTTCACAAAACCGTCATTCCATTAGCAGATTCAGTAGAAAAATACCACATCTAGATATTGATTTATTTAGGTCTTTTTTTTTTCAGGGAACAGGTGTCTTTTATCAATAAAAACATCATTTTATTATCTTACTTCAACTGATATTGCATATCACTTCAGCTATGGCACAGCATCCAGTAGTGTTAGATACAAACACTAAGTATATATCTATGAAATTCTCATTTTCTGTATCAGGACTTGGACTGTTTGTTGGTAACTCCATAATTAATTATTTCCCTGAACGCTTTTTCCTAGTGTAAAATGATACTTCCTTGTAAAGATTTATTTTTTTAAAATATATCATACCTGCAGTACTTTCAAAGAGATTTGAAAGTTTATATAGAAAACTGGAAAAGCAAAGCAGCAACAACACTTTAGTCTGATAAGAAATTTTCACACTTGTAAAGAAATACACAAATGGCAGTGTTTTCCAGCACAATCACCCTAATTTTAGGCCTCCCAATAGAAAGGAACAACACACACTTTGAAAGAGAGTCTAAAAGAAAACTGGGAATGGAGACATAGCAGATGTTTTTACAGAGCTTCTTTCTGTCTTCAGTTGCCTGTTTCAGGCTTGCTAAAAAGAAAACAATATAAACTTGGTAGACCAGAGATTTTTTTCTTTCAGATTGTTCTCTTTTCAACTTTCTGTTTAAACGCAAGTTCATGTCTTACCTTTTTGCTGTGCTCTAATTAAGAAACTAGAATTTTCCCTTCTTATTTTTCTTCTGTTACAGCAAGCTGGTGTGACTGGGAATTCATCCTCACTGGGTGAGTCTCTGGTTATAAGCAGAGGTAGTCAAGACACCTTCATACCACACTAGTATAGCTATTGGTGCAGATCACATCAGTTTATTCAGAAGACTCAACATATTCCTGCAGAGGTTCAGTACTTGATATGAGAGTGCTTCTATTTGTTTAAAATTGTCCCTTTAATGCTTAAAGAACAGGAACATTTCCAAAGGAAACCAGCAGCAGAGGATAAAATTCTCAACCTAAAGGGGGGAGGGGGGGGGAGGTACATGCAGACCAGACACCCCCTCACAACTAACCCCCAGCACAAAGCTGAGTAGCTGCCTAAGGCCACTGAAAGCATAGGCACAGGATGTTTTCCTAAACAGAGGAGGGGCTAGCTTGACCTTTTAATTTATAAAGGGAAACCACACACCCAGGTGTTGCAGCTCTGCTTGCTAGGAGCAATTAGGACATAATCTGGGTTGTTTATTTTGCTGGGTTCAGAGGTCCATGCTGAAAGATCAAAAAAGACTTATAGTCACTCAGTAAGCTTCATGCATGTGATGATTCTCAACTGGCTTTTGTGTTGGTACTGTCTAGTTATTTGTTTGTTTGGAGAGAAAAAACACTCTCTTTAAGTAGGAAATCCCACTTGGGCTAGTCTGCTTCAGCAAGGCAAGCTGGCTGCCCCTTCATGTTAAAGTTGGATTTTAAAGGAAAAGAAGCTTGAAAGGGAGTCTGTGTTTGTGTGCTGAGCAGTAGCCACTCAGTTAAAGGTATCTTCTTAAAATTGACATAGCCAATCAGCTTTAGACGAATCCGCCTTTATTAAATACTTTGTGACTTAAGGTATATTGTTAAAAAGAAATTTAATAAAGAAATAGATTTAGTATATTTTAAATCAGGTTTCAGGGGCTAGAAAAGTTCTACTTGCTATCTCAAGAGAAGTATAAAACATATAAGCCATCAATTACGACAGGTGCGTTAAGGGGCTCTTCAGGACAAAAGCGATACCAATGTCCCAGCCAAAGGCTTCATATAGATGCACAATGACCTCTGCTGCTTTCCCAGAATGAAACAGTCAGGCTTGCATGGCTTTTCTGACCCAAGCTGTACCAGCACAGCCAAGAGAGTTGGGCTGTATTTCAAACAAGCAATAAAAAGTGTTTCTGAGGCTGTCAGCACAGATCTAGTAGTGAGAGAAACAGAACTAGGGGGCTGCTATACAGTGGTGCTCCCATCCTCTGGTATCTTGAACCTCTTCAATGATCTATAGGTGTTGCCCTAACAATGCCGCCTTTTACTGTAGTCTTGGGTTTGTTTAAAACAGTCCCACGTAAAAAATACGCAAAGTAGACCATTTGGCCATGATATTGATTTAGGAATAAATCTGTCCCATAACAACTTACGTCTTTTCTTTCTTTTTTCTTTCTTTCTTTCTTTCTTTTTTTTTTTAAGCACATCGAAGATAGTAGTTAAAGGAAGATTGTTTCAGTCATCCACACAGGAAATGTAGACTTCACACTGGCCTCTAAGGGACAAGACCTAGCATTTAATATATGGCTATGCAACATTTAGCGTACTGTAAGGTCTTGGGCAATCTCCAGGCAAGAAAGAGATTCTTCTGCTCTACTAAAGTGCTTGGTAGTTGATCCATCATCGGCTACCCACAAGAGAGAAGGAGGGTAAAAATAGCCATTCTTCACAGCACATTCCCTTTTAAGGCTTTCAGGTTTCCTGTCAATGCCTTCTCTGCGGCCACTGTCACAGCTACAGGGCACCTTGGCCAACAGGATGGCAGGCCAGCCATACAGTGGAGACTCTGTGCAGTCTTGAGATTGGTACTGAAAGATTTCAAAACTCACCAACAGAGTGACATTACTGCAAGGATAACAACAGTCTGAGGTACTGTGGTCTGGTCACTACCCTTGCAAACTCTTGTACACAATCTCAAATTAACACAGTTAGCCCGATCTGGAAAACACTGATATTAATAGAGACCTTTTTCCAGTGGCTGTCATAGGCCTTTGGATCAGGAACTTTGGAACATGGAAACATGAGCTTATGACAGCAGCACCTACATGAGACACGCTGGGACATGGCAGCCAAAAGCAGCACTACAAAATGAATACAGAGTGCTTTTTAATGAAATGTTCCGTTTAGCTCTAATATTTTCTGACATTTAATCTCACATCTATAAGACGCGTTAAGTTAAGACAAACTGGCCATTTATCTTCTCTTAGTTACTCAGAAACTTCCTAAGGTTTTCACAGAAAGAAAAAACAAAAACCAAATCTAACACTCAAACTTCTAGAACAATCATATGTCTAGACATATCCACTTTTTTTCCTTTTTTTCCCCACAAAAATGAAGCAAGTGTGTTTTACTAAAGGAAATAGCATATGAAAACCTTGGCACTGTAAGACCTGATTCACTGCAACATCATTTTCTTCCATTCCAATCTGACTAATACAAACACCAGAGATGTAGAAATGTCCACTCTCATTTTATATTACACTAATATTTTCCACAGCCTTGATACTCTAAGATACAAACTACAATAGACTCAGTTCTGCTATCTTTAGCTTTAATGAAGAAAATTTGAGTGTTTTGTAAGACATACAGTATTCATTTTCCTTTCTTAGAACTGAAAATGAATTTACCATAGCACAAACAGGAAAGAGAGAGAGAAAAAATAATTTTTGAATGCATCTGTTGGTTATGAACACAAATTAAGCTGAGTTTTTGTTCTTTTTAGCTGATGGAAAAAGTTTAAAATCTAAAAAAACCCTGTAAAAGCAGAAAATAAAATATGGCAGTTTCTTCAATATTTCATCCAAAATTTAGCATTCTATACTTAGGCAACAACTACTTCACTTTTATGTAATTGAAGTATCTTTTTATTGTTTCAATTTTGATTTTTTTTTTGAGCAAGGCTATGGTATAGATTTGTGAATTTCCAGTCCACAAGACAGTGGATGTCATACTCTTGGCTTGTTCTCCATCACAGTGCTGACTAGCATCCACTGTTGGAGTTTCCACTTCTGGAAATCTACCCTTCACCAGAAGTTATTGGACTAGCCACAGGAATAATGTGGAAGAGAGGAGCTTTCTGCAGCATATGTTAGAAAGCAAGTTGGATGTGATAGCCATAGTAGTTATTCCTCACTCTAATGCTTATGAAAGGATTATAAGAAAACAATCTTTATCAATAGTGGGTCTAGATTTTATTCCATATTTTGAAGAATGCCTACCATGTACAAAGCTACCAAGTTACAAAGCTGGTAGTAATTTAAAAAGAAAAGCAAGTTATAATTAAGAAATAAAGAAGAAAATTCAATGGACTATTTCTTAAAATTTTAAACTACAAGATGAGCAAAGTAGGTCCTATTTTGTCAACTATTTTATAAACCAAAGTAAATTGACACGGTATGAGCAGAAACAGTTTGTTGCATAGATGCAGGAAAAAACTAGGCGTCTAAGAGACTAGGAGTCTGGAGACTGGGCTCTTAACTCTATCACTGACTTGATGCATTGCCTTGGGCAGGTCACTTTCATAGCCTGTTTCCTAGTTTGCAAAATGGATTTCCTCTGTATTTTGACATCTATTGATAATGCTTTCACTGTTAAATTGTATTAGTTAAATATTTTATTGTGATCTTATCCTTTTCAAAGGCAAAAGGGGCACGTGAGATATAATTTATCCCATAGCACTACCCCTGGGCAAACAGTGTTATCCCAGGGCAATTCAATGTATCCAAAACTGGATTTAAGGCACACTTAGGCACCTCACCCACTGAACTTTTGAAAACCTTTGCTCAGAGATTGCTTAAAGTTCATAGGTGTCTCAGTCCTCAACAAAGCTGCACCGGCATCTAAATATCAATTTCTAATATGTACAAAGGATCCTAAAATGAGACGGGACCAAGCATCACAACAACCCAGTGCATACTGTATTTCACGGTGTGAGCACATCATGCTGGAACCCTAAATCTCAATCTGCTCATCTCCATAAGGGATTCAATTCAGTGAGTGTTAACAATCATGCTTGTGAAAAAGAGAGACTTGAATTTCAGTGTAGTCAAAAGATACATAAACAGACCATGGAGCACCAACTTGAGCCTAGATCTTCCCTAAGCTACAGTGTTACAGTTGGTGTTTTTTGCACAATAGTCCAGTCAAAGTAGAAAAGTTTCAAAAGAATTGAGTAAGAGGGAAAAGGGAGGAGGCAATTCTTTCTCATAATACGCATTCCCTAGTGACTCAAGCACTTTTCTGGACTAGAAATGTGGATCTAAATCCTCTTTAGGTAGATGGATTTGAACCCAAAAATTCCATCACATTAGTAAAAACTTGTGGATGAAAGGGGATTACCACTTGTGCTTTCATCTGTTTCACAGTACTGATTCCTTCTTCATTTGACAAAAGAAGATTTACCTGAAGCACCTATAAATTCAAAGAAGAAGAAAGCATCTTTCCTTTAGTATGGAGAAAGCACACAAGAGTCCACTAGAGTCATATATAAGTCAGAATGTTTTGTTGTAGGTATACAGACAACAGATGAAACTCAGCATTCGGTAGCTTCTTCTAGAGGAGCCAAGCATAAGACATTTAGGGATTGTGATAATGATCATGAGGATGCCCAAATCCTTTATTATGGACAAATGTTCACAGTATGCATATTGTGTAGAAACAGTCAGTAGCTCACCCCTACAGATGACACTGTCTCCAGCCACCCAGTAATTTCTGGCAGTTAGGGCAGTGATTCAGTTCTAATGATTTCCTCAATTCTGCTTCTTTCTTCAATTCAAAGGAAGAATGTTTTAGATGTCTTAGATGTACCAGCAAGAAAGGACATTTTGACAGTTACATAAGGCATAACTAGTAACTATTATGATACAAGTAAAACACCAGCCATGACTAGAAATTCAGGTCCTTAATTGACATCATATTTATTACAGTTAATTTCAAGAATGTTGCAAAAAATCTTTCATGTTTTTATGTGTGCACACATATGCACGTGTGTGCACAAGTGCTTGTGTGTGTGCATGCTCTCACACATTTCCAGAGATTGATTCCATCAGTATTTGTAGTAGTACAAATTAAAGCTTCCTAATTTTTTTATTATTGAGTTACTTGTTTGAATGCCAACTATTTGAGGATAATATTTCGTAGTATAGTTCTCTGCTTTTCACATCTTTTATCCATGCAGAAAATACCAAAAAAGCTAGCTCAATAAAAGACAAAGAAAAGGTTATTTGAAACTGATGGAATATTTACCTTTTTGATATACTTTTAAAGCCATCAGGAGTTCTTTGAGTAAACAGGCTGCAGAATTGGTTTAGGACCATTTATAGGACCCAGATTTTTAATTTAGCCTTGAATAAGGGTGACGAGTAAACAGCATTATGATAGAGGCCTCTTAGAGTTAGATAGCCTCTTCTGACTTTTCTTTTTCCTTTGTATAAGGGTTGATAACATCACCAGCCAAAGATCTCTTCTTCTAAGCACCAGAGGAATAAAAAGAACCTAGACTGCCTAGTCTCTGTTACTGATATCCCCAGCTATCACCCCACCTTGGTGAACCCAGCAGAAAAAAAACCCCTACTTGCTGCCATAGCCTTCCAAGGCACCAGAAAAAGGGGTATTGGAAGAAGCCCTCTTTTCTCAGCCACAAAGATGCATTCTTCAAACTAATTGGTTACAAATGTTCATTTAACAAGCAAAAGTTAGTCATATATTACAGTAATGCAATAGTAAGTCTTGAAGACTTTAAATGTTGTTCACTTGTCCTTCTAAATCAAAATCATCCAGCAATTATTATGGAGTGAAAAAACAGTATTTAAAGCAAATGTCATTTTTAATCTAGGAGAAATTTGTATCCCAGAATTTAATGGATTGCTAGCATTCTTCTTTTTCTTAAAAAAAAAAAAAAAAAAACAGCAAGCACAACTATATGAATGCATAGCATAGCTGAAAAAATCAAGGATTAGGAATAGAAGACTTGCTACTACGCTATTGATTTTCACTCAGTTGTGTTCAAACAGTGCTACCAACAGCTATTCAGTGCACGAGGTAAAATAACTTTCAATGTCAAGTTCTTAGTGGATGTGCACATATGACATAAATATGCTAAAAGTGCACGAGGTAAAATAACTTTCAATGTCAAGCTCTTAGTGGATGTGCACATATGACATAAATATGCTAAAATGAAAAAAATTATATGCAGGACTAAAAAATCAACACACGCTAAATGAGCATTAATTAATGTCTTCCTTAGCCACTGGGAATTTCCAGGGAATTTCTAGAATTGCCATGCCTTGATATATTTTCTGCACTTAGTCAGCACAGGAAAACCACATAGAATCTGTTGAAGTCAGCTGCCCAGAATCAGCTGAAATTTGAGTCCTGTTTATTCTCTAAATTTTACAGGATTAGGGTTTTAGAGAGAAAAGATCCTTCTGAGAAGAAATGGAAAACAAGTTATTGTGAAAGCTTGTGAGCGCTTGCACTATTCTAGCTCATGCTGTAGTTTTGCAGAAGATGCCCCTTAGAACCAAAGCACTCTGTTAAGTTCTTAATTAAGATTCATTTGGTTCATTCAAAATCATGAAAACTATAGAAAAGGAATTCAGTGATCATCTAAGCTAATCCCTGCACCAGATCATGTCCACCTGGAACAACTCAAATAGTATCTTTTTAGCTTTTAAAACTTCCCATGAAAAAGGTCATAAAATGTTGTAATACTCATCAACAGTAGCAAACATTGTTTCCTTAATAATGATCTTCTCCTGGGAGGATATGTAGGGGCTACCTTGGTAGCATTCCTTCAAGCTGTGAAAATGCTAGCATCTTTCAGATTTGAAAATGTGCCATGCTAACACAGTTTTTCTTCCCACCTTTTTGGTATTTTTGATATCATAAAAGTCTTGATAATCTCACTCCTAATAGCCAGGTTTCTATCATATGAATTCCATACCTGAAGAACTTTTCTAAAACCAGCCGAAGGCCTAAGTAGGAAAGGATGAATAATCCAGAACTAAGTACACACACTTAGATTTACACATACATACGATCATTTAAAATATATTGGCATATTCAGGGGCTTAATAAGTTGGTTCTTGGCAAAGGGCTCAGTGCTGTGCAGGGCCAAGCCCAATTTTGTTCAAAGACTAAGAATAGAATAGAGCATCTGATTTATGGACACTGTTTTCTATGTCATTTTACTTAGCAGAACACATTACGACTGTGACTTGACTTCTGTTCATAATCTCAATATTCATCCCTTTACAGATGTGAGACTTGCACATTGGCTGCTGTCATAGAGAACAGTACTTTTTCTAGTTAAACAACAGCTGATATTGATTGGTTCGATATCACCTTGGTCCAAGTCACCCCTCCAAGTCTGTTCAGTGTTCAGAAAGCAGATCTATATGTCAGCCATTGCTCCAAAAACTGGGGAAAGGACCAGGTGTCCTTCACTCTAACACCAGAGGTTCTAACTTGTAGGTGCTCTGTGGGTGGTGAATAGATGGGCTATTTTCAGGGCTATAAAACTGTGCATACTTGAACAGATCTTGGAAGGGGAAGTTTCCATTCCAATCCATAGATTCTTCCTAGCTGCCAGTTGCGGGTCCCAATAATGGCAAGAGAATTGAAGGACGTTTCTTCTGAAAGCCGCTAAGGAGGAAATTGTCCAATGGAGCAGTAAACAAGGTCCTAGTTTTAGACTTCTGGAAGAGGACCTTTTACTGCAAACTGTAGAGAAAAAGAGCTTTAACCCAACCCTGTAATAGCTCAGAGCCTTAATTTTCTTCCTTTCAGCAATGACAGAAAAGAGAGCTGACTTGTGGTGGCTTATCTAGTGATGCAATTTGTTAACAAAATTTGAATGCACATCCACAGGGAACCAGCACCAGAAGAATTGCTTGTTAACATCATTGCATGGTCTGAGTTAATATATTATTTGTAAATGCTTTTTAAATTTTTCTGGGTAATCACCATTCAGTGACTATGAATCTAATTAGCTGACTCTCCTGCCTGGAGCTTTCTGAAGGGAGCAAGATTTTGCCACATTAATAACTAACTAACTAACTAACTAATAAGGTCTTTGCTACCTTTTGGCATATGCCTGACACAAGCAACAAGTCAAGCTGATATGGGGCAGGGTGAAGCAAGGGTCAGCACTGCTTTATTAAATCATTTGTACAACAGATCCATGTAACTTCAGAAGACATAATGAATATCTATAATAAAAGCCTTAGTATTGAATGCCTCAAAAACTAAGCAAATGTCTTTATCCCAGCACCATTTGTGGGTATAGTAGGTTGACCTTTCTGCTCAGCCCCTCCATATGCTCCCTTCTGCTTAGATGGCATTTTGTATTAAATAGTGCTTTTCCACAGATGAAAGTCAACACTTAGCACGATTAAGTAACTTGCTCTTTGCTGTTTATATTTCTATCATTCAGATGCACAAAAAAGGCTCTAAGATAATATTTTTTTCCAATCATCATGTGAAATAGATAACTTTATGATTCAAAGCTGGAAGGAATACACCAAAGGCAGGGCAGCATCACAGAACAGTCATAGAAAAAAAGAAACAGAGGTGCTTCTCTTTTCTCGCTACTCTCTCCCTTTTTGGGATACAAGATGTTCTTTTGCTTTGAAAAATGCTCAGAATGAAGTAATGCCATATAGGTAGGTGTACTGCTTGTTTTGATCAGTAGCATCTCTTGGTTTAGCAGGTTTCTGCCTGGGTTTAGGGGCTAAATATTGCTGAGCTACACTGAAGAGGCTGGAAAACTGTCTGTGGCAGTTTTTTAATATTTAGAAATATCTGAAAGAGTTATTTTTACCTGTTACTCATACGCAAAAAACTATGCCCATCATTTTCAAAGTTCCTTTCTTGAAGGGTGCATCAAAAGTGATGTCAATTTTCAGGAATCTGACATTTGGAAGCTAATTATTATCATCAGTGACTGGCAAGGCGGTTAAAATCTGCAGTAGTGTGGATCTGTGTGGCCAGTTGTTACCCACATGCTGTAAAGAAAAATCATGTCTTTAAACTTAGGAGAATAGATAACTGCTCTTCAGAGAATTGCTTAAATCTTTAACATGCTGTAAACATTTTAAATAATGCTTGAAAGAAGATATCATATTGTCATCCTTTATCTTTGTGTTTTGATCTTAATAAAAAGCTAAACAATCTGCTAATAAATATAAATCTAATTAGGCTGTATTTCCAAAACCATAATCAGCTGCTGGAGAATACCTTCTAACAAAAGAAAATCATCTTTAAAAAGGTCACAACTCCACAATAAGCTCTCTTTGAGGAACTTGGTCTTTGATAGAGAGCCTAGCACATCAGTAGAGCCTAACTTTTTCTTTCTGAAATCCAGGACTAACTAATAAGGCGGCTATATCTAGGGGAGTAATTACATCTGAGTCATGATGTTCTTAGTAATAATAATAATAATAAGGGTGCTAGTCTGCCCTAAGCCTTGAAGTACTTAGGAAAAACAAACCAAAAAAAAGTGCCACATATTTCAAGATGTCCAGTCACTTTTTTTTTCTTCATGGTATCTCTCATGAGACATATTTGTTTTATATACATGTAAAAAGATACGGTTAAAGTCTTTGGAAAGGTGGTGCTCAGTCCTGCACAGCACTTCTATAGAGACACGAGTAGAGTGTGTTATACTAAGACGTAACTGGCTACATATCTCAAGGCTTGTGACCGTACAGAAGAAGGCTGCCAGGCACCCAGCCTGCCTCGCAGGGCCTTCCGCGTGCACGCTCGGCACAGACTGAGTAGGGAGCTGTCCGTTGCTTACCGACTCCTGAGCACGTTTCTTAGCTCGCAAAGGGCTCGAGTCCTTACCCCCGCTCTCGCCGAGAGGTGCTTACTCGCAGAAGTAATTCTAGTGACTGCTGCAGATGAAGTGACAAAGAAGAGGCAATGCGTGAGCTCCCCCTGCAATGTGTGAGCTATTAGCTAGCTCAGAGGGAGCCCAGCTGGCTCCCGGGTTGTCTGCGCTGAGGCAAGCATGTTCAGCTGTTGGGCTGATGTTCCTAGCTGTCAGCTCGGTTTCAAATAGCTCCACAACTAATGCCTAGAAATGACTTCTTCACTCCCTTCTAGTAGCACTCAAGAAGGATGGAGCCTAGCAGAGCTGCAGATTTTTGGTTTGGCTTTGTTGCCTTTGTAAAAGGGATCTTGGTTGGCTCCAGAAAGGGTGTTGGACAGTTAGCACCTTTCAGGGTATGCATTCTCGTTTATAAAAAAGCTTGCGTAACTGTTCTGTTTTTGTCTGAGTGGCAACCCATTACAACCATATTCTCCAACAAATTAATAGATACAATCCAACAAGACAAAGATAATTTTATATATTTAAGTACCAAATTATCTTTACCTCTGGAAAAGCTTTGCCCAGGGAACAGGAGTTTTGATGTTACAAATGAGCCAATTCCTTGTTTCAGGGGAAGATTTGATTCCTGGGAACGGTTAGAGAAAATTTTTACAGTGGAGCTTCAGAAGTTATAAAGAGTTAGAATAACCAGTACGAGGGGAAAATAAAAGAACTCGCTGTCATTGCACTCTGTATCAGATGGTGTCAGTTTGTCTTTTTCAAGTATTAGCATGGCACACAAGCTCATTTCGAATGATAGTTCAAGATTAGATCCACCAAATCAGTTGAGTTCTCAAGACGGTGTGAGAGAATCCCACGAGCAAAAGGATAACAAATTCACATGGAGCTTCAGTGGCTGAACGCATCAGCATTATCCATTTCAAAGAAAACCCGCAGGTGTATTGGCTTATGTGGAGGGAAATGCATATCAGAGTATCGCACAAGTATTCCCCTCACAGCCCTGATAGGCTTCTCTGTGAAAAGTGTGTCTGAGATGAGATTGGATGGGAAAAAAGGAATCCTGAAAAGACCTGACTGACATTTGCTCCACCCTGGCACTTTCTGGCAGTTTTATTCTCAAGTGCTCATATTAGTAGAAGGTATTTAATTCATGACTGCTCTGTATGCAATGAGAAAGAAAAACAGATCCTCTAAGACTAAAGTAACTCCTTGAAAATATTGCCTTTTAATTATTTTTGTGCTGCAGAGTATGCAAAACTGGCTGCCAGCAGACCATTACTAAACATTGTCAAGAATCTAACCCCTGCACAAAGCTATTTATGGGACTCCACTATCTGGAGGTCTGTAGTCTCCACTAGCTGACCTCTGCAGAAAGCATTTTTTTTTATCAATTTCTTTTTCCTTTTTTTAAATAGCTCTATTTATCAAACAAAAATCACATAGGTATTTTCAAATTTGGCATACATATATTATTTACAAATCTTTTTGTAATTTCTTTCCAGACATAGCGTATCCGTAAGCATATTCCAAGAGAATAGACGTATTAGCATTTTAAGAAGAATAAACAATTTTCTTAATTGTCTGTTTGAAGTGCAGCATTCAGACATCTTTCCAATACATCCATGACAAAGAAACATGTCCTGCTAATCTAAGTAACGGGGTAAGTCCTGATGACTAAATCCTGCCTAGTCCCACAATGTATATGTCTGTTCACAAGATGATCTGTGTAGTCCTAAGAGCTGCAATACTTTGAGTTTGTTTCTTAAAAGGAAAACATAAAACACAATATATGCCGGGTAATCATTATTTATCTCCAGTGGCAGTAGCAACCCAGCCAAATCTGAATTCTTCCACCAGCTCTCAGAGTGTAAAAACCATTTTACCCTTCCTGATGACTAGTCCCTCTCTGGGCAAGGCACTCAGCTACTCTCACTAGCAGATCTGTTGGCAGGGTGGAGCAAGGTCTGGCCAAATTAAATTTTGATTATTTCAGAATCGTTTTGCACGTGTCTGTTGTTATGTCTGACATAGAAATGCAAGTGGTTTTGAAATTAAAAAAAAAAAAAAAGTTGAAACAAGTATTTTATTAACCTCTGTTAAACTCTGTTTTTTAAAGGGCAGAGCTGGTCTAGTGGAGTGACCATGAAAATCAAAATACTCAAGTTCTTTTCCAGTTCTGCACGGTTAGTTTGAAAGAAATGTGCACAGAGGAGCATGTTTTACACACTACTAAATCCCACTACAGGCCACTAAAATAGTACTCTGGCTTTATATGCCATATTTCAGGTTTATATAGCGTAAGAATGAGTTTCACCTACTTCAGTCTTGATCTTTGATGACTTAAGGGCTTGCTTTATACCTCATTCGATATATAAGGTGAGTATAATAGCAGTATTTGGATTTTTTTTAAAAAATAACATGGAGGCCCATGAAAAGGTGACAGATAAAGACAAATGCAGTGGTGGTGATTTTGCAGACTACTCAAAAGAAAAACAGTGTAACAAAGTTTTTTTCAAGCTTTAGGCCATATTTAATTTAGATAAAACTCAATGGCTTTCAGTCCCCAGTGTTCTCCGGCATGAACTCCAGAGTGTAGAAAGTTCAGCAACCAGCATTTCATCTTCAGTTGAATGGCTTGTGTCCTTGCTGGCTGGTTATTTGTGGACATTATGTGCCATACCACTTTTTTTTTAATGGGGATCCATGTTTTACAACACTGCCAAATTCTGCGCTTTGTCGCTAACATATAGATGGGCACATCTGAGCCATCGCTGTCATCTAGCATCCCTTGCCTCCTTTCTGGCAGAAATGCATCTGTGACAGTGACATTCCTGGCCCAAGTCACTCTCAGTCAAATCACTGGCAAATTTCCCAACACTTTGAATAAGAACAGAAGTGGGTCCCATGACCGGAAGACACATGTGCATCTCTAATCATACTGTAAGCAGCAAATGGTCATGATTACTATCTAGCAATCCAAACTGAGGGGCTGGTGACATCTGAGACTGAGCTGATTATATTAACGCTCAAAGGCGCAGACAGAGCTTATTTACACCACCAGAAAAGATAATGTTTTGCCTAAGGGAAATCATACAAGGCAAAATCTATTCCAACTACCTTGAAATACTCCTCTGATTCAAGTCATCTACTTATCAAGGAAAAGAAAACAGAAAATCCCTCCTTGCTGATCAAATGACAAAAATATGATACAAGCAATTGCTTGTATCAGAAAACTATTTTGTTTGGACTATTTTTCATTAAAACTTACCTAAGCAATTCATTTCCCTGAACATTCTTTGGAAAGAAAATAGCCCCCAAAGGATCCTTAAAATATATTCTCAACTCTTTGCACATTTTTAGGAAGCGTTTTATTTATTTCATTGTGGATGGGTCAGTGTTATTCAGTATTTATAAGACTGCAGTGAAAGAAGCCTCTCACAAAATCTTAGAGCAGTAAGAGGCAAAACAGAAACACTGTTTTAGAAGCAGCAGGTACCATTTCTGGTCTAGGACCTGTACTGAAGGTAGTTCCTTTTCAAACTTAGCAATGGAACAATTAATAAAGGAACCCATTAAGGTCTGATTGTTGCTGCTAAAAAGGAAGGTTGAATTTCAGTCCTTTGAAGTAACTGAGAATGATTCAGGCCTCATTACAGAGATATAATCTACATTCATACATTTATGTTAGTGATTCAAATCTATTGGGACAGATTGAATTCCGTTAAATAGTGCATCTTTCCTGTGGAACCTTTCTCAGGCTTTCTCAGGCTAACCTAAGAGGTGACCTAACAATACAAAGTAGTGGGGTATTTAGGGATTCAACTGTGCTATAAAAGAAAGGCTATACAGAAAGTAGAAAAAAGAATGAGATATAATCTAAAAAGCTATGTCAGCTTTTCATTTGGACTCTGTTTTGTAAATGCCCTCCCTGTCATCACACGGCATAGAAAAGGACTCTATGTGTTGTAGCAGCTTTAAGTACTGCGCTGATTATTGCACCTGCCAGAACCAGATTTAATATGAAATTCTGGAGATCTAGATTTTTCTTAACTCATTCAATCAACTACAAGCTAAAAATAGTCTAAGCAGAACTCTTTGAGAAGCGTAAATTCAAGTGGGCATTTTTGTTTTAAAGCAGTAGGGGTTAAATATATCTGTTTGAGCTCTCACTGCTATTTTCTCTTGCCACTACAGAGAACCTAAACTGCCAGTTTAGTGTATTATCCAACATTGGACAGAAAAAAGAGCAAATACAAAAACAAAGTTTCTTCAAATTTATAAATTTAAGACATTTTGTAATTATCTATGATTTAAGATGTTGGAATTGAAAGAACCTGAGTTTCAGAAATCTTGCTTTGTACCCTTCATGACCTAGACAGCATGCAAGCATTGAAGTTAGCTTTGCAGGCACACAAATAAGCTGTCCGGCATTTACCGCAGAGTAGGCTTTTGCTTTTCATTTTGTTCTTATTTCTTTTTTTTTTTTAATTAGTTGCCACAAAAGGAAAGCCTAAATCAGATTCACCAAAAATTTTTCTGAAATGCTTTGCACTAAGTGCAAATATATGTAGAATAAATACTCTGAAGTACCATAAACAACATCATAAAACATATTGATTCTAACATTAAATGGTTTCATTTTTAAGGCTGTTTAAATGTCACCCCCAGAAGCTGAACACATAAATTTAAGAGCCAACTCTTTCCAGAATAATTTCTCCACTGTAATTGGAGAAAATCATCTGTAATTTCTGTTGTGAAGTTAACAATATATTTAACATCCTAATCTAATGAATCAGCCTAATTTTAGCACTATTTCTCCTTTTCTGCATATTCTGTTGTTTAAATTAAGATTGACTCCAAATGCCAAATGTGACTGCATAGGCGGTTTTCCGTTGCGTTCCACTGATCTGTATTATTAAACTGTGTCTGCTTCAAAATGTTCTGGTTTTACCTATTCAGTAACTCACTTTGTTTCTGCATCACTTCACCTCTCCATGACTCCATTCTCTCAGCCAGTGTTCCCCTACTTGCATTCCAATTCAGTTATTTTACAATACTAAGTACTGACCCAAAATTGAATGTCTCACATGCTGCCCATATCCCATCAATCCTGGATCCCTTATTATGGTGATAAAACACAGTACATCACATGGAAGATGCCTGTTAACCACTGGCTAAATGGACAGGTCAGTGCCGGGATTGAAATATGAATCTGTCATAATATCCAGTATGTGAAATGACAAATCTATTAGGAGAGATGGAAGCAAAGAGGAAAAACAGCAACATACGCCCCTCCACAAAAATAACAGCTTGAAAAATCGCTTTAAAATAGCCTTGGAAAATAGAAATTTTATTTCTTTCTGGCAAAGGAAACTGCATTAGTTTAAAAAAAAAAAAGACAGCAAAACATTCAGACAGACTTTATGGGGAAACCTTTGCAGTCCTAATAAAGCCCCTTTGGCTTTGAAGTCAGACTCTGATTCAGTAAATGACTCATGTTAGCAATTAGAAAATGGTCATTTAGAGCCCTGATTTCATTCGAGACAAGGAGGGTGAGGATGGGGAAAGAGACACAATAAATCTTGAGAGGCTTAAAAGGAAGAGCAGGCTAAAGTGTGAACTTTTTATTTCAGCAACGGAAGCAAAAAATCAGTGATTCATTAAAGGAGGGAGAAAGACCTCCATGGAAGCTGGCAAAGAAGAAGGAAAAGGAGCTAATTATGTCTCTTCCCTTTTTACTCTCTCTGACCAGCATATAATCTGCTTTTCCAGGGTCTGCCTGTAGTACGTACTCCTTTCCAACCTCTCCACCCAACCCCTCCTCCAGCAGGGGGGAGGGGGACTTCTAGCAGGCAACAAGCTCCAGGTGGCTTTCTCGAGCACTTCACTGCCAAAGAAATAAAATAAAATCCTGCACTAGAAAACAAATTTCTTTGGGGGGGGGGGGGGTGGAAAGAGAGAAGGAAGGCTTCCCTCGAGGGGACTGGTTCAGCCGGGAAGACAGGGAAATTAGTAAAGCCTGAGTCTCCAAGCCATGCTGGTGGCCAGCGCTCAGCGGAGAAGGACGCTTTAGGAGCAATTAGCAGCGAGCTGAAGGCGGCGGCCGCCGCCGCCGCCGCCGCCGCCGCCGCCGCCCGGGAGGAAGCCCGGGCAGCTCCCGAGGCTCCCTCCGCAGCAGGCGCGCGCGCGCGCTCCAGCTGCAAAAGGGTTTCAGATGTCCCACCGCTGCTTGACCCCCTGCAAATAAGGGTTGACCACCAGAGGCACATCCCACCTCTGCCTTGTAATCGCTGACATTTAGGCTACAGCTTCCAACCTGTTTACAACCAAAGGGGGAGGGAGAGGAAGGGAAGAGAAGGGGGGGGAGACAAGTTGGGATTTCCCCCCACCCTCTTTCTTTCTCCTCTCTCTCTCTGTCTCCCTCCCTCCGTCTCTCTGGATTTTTTTTTTTTTTAATACTGTTCTGGAGAATTCAAAGCAAAACAAAGAAACTGCCTCCTCTGGGGTTGTCAGTGAGAAAGGACGAGTTGTGCAACTGGTTTAGGATTTGCAAAAAGCAAGGGGGTGGGGATCAGAAGAAGGTGCAAAGCCACAAAGTGTGAGTGCGTGTGTGTGTAAAGGGGTGTGTGTGAAAAATCCCTTCTAGCACCCCTTTCTGCTGGTTATTGTTGTTGTTGTTCATTTTGCTGTCATCTATTTTTCAGACCTTTCTGCATCTAAGATGGTGAAGAAAGGAGTGAGGAAGAGAACAAAATAACTACTGGGAAGTCTCAAACCAGGTTGGGGAGTGTGTGTGTATGTGGGGAGGGGGAAGAGAAAAAGGAAAGAGGATTAACCACAGCAACCCCCCCCCCAAAAAAAAAAAAAAAGAAAAACAGCTCTTTTTTTCTGAGGGAGGACTCGCAGGATTAAAAGGCAACAACTTCTGAGGCAATTTGTCCCCTGAGTTATGGATGTTGGTGCACTTACTTCAGGCCAGATCAGAGCTCAGAGGGATCTAACCAGAAGCAGCAACCACCGGCTCTCCACTTGCCTTTTACCAGGTTTTACCCTTCCAGTATGTTTCTTTGGATAAGACATTTTCCAGCGCCCAGAGTTTCAGTACAATGTGCAAATGGATACTGACAAATGGTGCCTCAGCCTTTTCCCACCTGCCTTGCTGCTGCTTGCTGCTACTCTTCTTGGTGTCTTCTGTGCCTGTCACCTGCCATGACCTCGGCCAGGACATGCTGTCCCCGGAGGCCACCAACTCTTCTTCTTCATCATCCTCCTCCTTCCCCTCGTCCTTCTCTTCTCCTTCCAGCGCGGGGAGACACGTGCGGAGCTACAATCACCTCCAAGGAGACGTGCGCAAGAGGAAGCTCTACTCTTACAACAAGTACTTTCTCAAGATCGAGAAGAACGGCAAGGTCAGCGGCACCAAGAAGGAGAACTGCCCCTTCAGTAAGTACGGCTCTGCCGCGGCCCCGAGCGCCCCGCGGCGGCGCCGCGCCCGCCGCCGCCCCAACCGCGGGGCGCCCGAGCCCCGCGCCGGGGAGCCCCGGCGACGCCGCGCCGGGCAGCGGGAGAGGGCGAGAGGCGGGGGGGCTCCTCTCTCACGCAGCTCCCTGCAGCCCCGCGCCTGCAAATCAGTCCGGGCGCATTTGTTTTGCAAATGGCTTCGCCGAGCACGGTTTGTGTGTTTGCCGGGCAGAAGAGCAAATTAGGAAGATTGGTAAGGATGTGGCGCGGAGTGTGGGCGGGTGGAGGGGGGGGAATATTGTCTCCTGAGTCTGAAAATAATTATCCCCTGTCATTAAAGTGCCTTGATGAGAACGCTATATTAAAACAATGCATCGGCTTCCCCCACGCACACGCTCTTCTCTCTGAGCCGCACGAGAGCTCTGCGCTCCCTCCTTCCCGAGCCCCCCCCCCCCCCCCAAAAAAAAGTGCGTTTTCCTTTGCGCTGGGTTGGTTGCCAGGCTCGATCTGTGCCGTGCGGGTTCCCCGGCGGCGGGGCCGCCCGCCGCGGTAACGCGACGCTCGTGCCTGCCGCGTCCCTGGCATATGTGCTGCGCCCTGCCGCCGCGCAGCTCTCGGGTTGCAGCGCCGCTATACTACTACTCACTCCACTGTAAACATCTGTGGCTGGATTCGCACAGACCTCACACACATTTCATTGTCTTTTTTTTTTTTTTTTTTTTAAGAAATAATTTCAAAGTAAAAGTCATAAGGCTGTTTCCATGGCTGTAGTTTCAAGTTTTTTTTTTTTTTGTAGCACTAATTAGGCTTCTAGTAATAGCAGGCTTCTGGTAATGTATTTTTGGCTGTCAGTGCTACAAATGTAACCTTTACTTGGTTTTCTTGCCTGTGCAATCTCAAATTGAAGTAACTGCAGTAAATCATGATATATTGCATTGTTACTCTTAAGTGACTGCATCCCACTATAGCAGCATGCTGAAAAAGTAAGCTCTGTTCTGCAAGTGTCTGAGTACGCTTTCTTACTTGTCTTACTGGTAGAGAACAGCTCTTTGGTTCTTCAGCTGTTTTTTGTAAATCCAGCTAAACCTGGGGATAAACCTGCTGTTAAATCAAAGAGATGTAAGTCCCCCTCTTATTAGCTAATGTATAAAGTATGGAATACTCTAGCAGGTTGCCACGCCGTATGATAAACATTACCGTTAATTCCCCTGTATTTCTATCAAACACCCATAATACGCACTTACAAACAGGGAGGAGAGAGCTGCTGTATCATATGTCACTATTTCACTTGCTCCACCTTGCAACTTCATACTTTATCATACACCTAATGTTTATAAAGGCTTTAGATGTCAAAGCAGCTGATTCTCACCATCTCATTTTATATTTCAGAGAAAGCTAGTTTCCTGAAAAAACAGCTATGAAGGGGGCTTCATTTTGATGAATTTGTGTTTAACTAGGTCTTTGCACTGTATGTCTTTTATTACTTTTGTTTATAGAGCAGGATAGTGTGATTTCCCTAAAATGGGATCCTGAAAGCTTTATATGCATCTCTGAAAACAGCAAGCCATTCAGTTCACAATATTGCTGCAGAAAAGGATATAAGGGGCTGATCCTACGAGAGTGTATTCAGATACTCATCTGAACAGCGAGTAGAATGATTCAGTAAGTAAAGCTCGCATACAAGCATGAGTTCCTGCAGGATCCTGCCATGAGGAGGTAGAATAAACTGAGATGCACATACACATCTTTCAAGGCCCAATTTGTCAGTCTGCACTCAAGAACAACTTTCTGTAACTATAAAATATGATTCTTCTCCTAGTTTTCTGGTCAGTGCATCAGAAAGAGAATTGGCATTCCTCATGATGTCATGGCTATTTTCATATCTGCAGAGTATCTACTGAAAAAGAGAAGAATGATTTTTTTTCATATAAGTACAAATCAATGGCTTTATTATACGTAATCATATCCTGTCCCTCAAGTTTATGTGCAATGGAGAAAGCAGTCCTACCTTCTCACAAATACTAGCTTGCTAGCTCCACTTACTTTACTAAACCAGGCACAGCGTATAACACAGCATATAACATCTTTAAAATGCAAACAATTAGGACTTTGCTAGCAGAAGAAAGGTCAAATGGTTATATGCTTTTCTTTAATATTCGTTATAATCTGTGGTGTGAAATTGTGTTTTCTGTAAAAGCACATAGGCTGAGACCATTTAAGTACTGTTACTGCCTCTTAATTACAAGAGTGTCTGTATCAAAATGTTGCAAGTAAAATTTATGCTTTTGGTAATTTCACACATAGCTGTTTGATCAGAATGCTGCCATAATCCCCAGCTACACTGACTGATTCCATGAAAATATACAGTATCATTAAGATATTCTAAAATGTGTAATTACATATGAACAAATTTCTGCCATGCATAGTTAGTCAGCCAGCCCACTAAACTGTAGCCTGTTTAACATTAAAGCCTATTTAATCTCTAATGTAAGTTCCTTTTTCAAAACCACACTTTCCTAAACAAATAATAATGACTATTGACACACAAGACTTTGTTTGAAATATTCTGATGTAGGGATTAATTTGCTTTTCTCATATGATAATGTTTAAAATCCATTTATGCTGCAGTAAAACCTTATCTGTAGGGCTGAAAGATCATGATATGTTGTGTAATTAGACAACAGCTTTCATGGCTGGCTGCCAGTTAAGCACTGTCAAGTAAGGGGAACAGTTGGAGAAAGTCAGAATAAACATTCAGAAAATACTGTTTAGGCCCTAGCCCTTAAAAATGGCTCACGCAGCATTCATAGATTTGCTCTATAAATATTGTGTAGCATGCACTAAATAAAAGTTTACTTTGGCAGATGTTTTCCAACTTGATTGCATGGAACCATTACATCAGCCTTGCTGTACCTATGGGACAGCGGGAACAGAGGTGGCTTCTGACTGTTCTGCCAGAACACTGGGGAGTTTGCACAGCTTAATAGAGCTGGAGTGCATCTGTCACTAGATATACGCTAGACAGTTTAGCTTTTGTTTTATTATTCCTTACGTATAGAGTTTTGTCCTTGACGTGCAACCCCTCAATACTAACTCGTACCTCAGCATCACAGCTGTAAAGTCCCTTGCCCTTGTTTTTGATAGGTCCATTTGTATATGTGAATAAGGACAGCTGTACTGCTTTCTGGTGACTAAAGTACTTGCAGGGAAAAACAAAACCCCAAAACCTCCAAAGATTAATTACAAAAGCATTAGCTATAACTTGACATTTGAGATGACCAAGAAGAGCTTTCACCATATGTAAAAATGGAGGAACAACTGCATGTGTGCAGATTCTGACCTTACTTGCACCCAGAAAACCTTTCTGAAGTTAGTGAATCTCTTTGGGTTTAAAGGCAGTATGGTTTGGGCTACATGATATATGATGAGCTGATTCATGACAACTTGAACTTATTTTTGACAGTGTTATGCTGTCAACATACTTTTTAGTCGAACTGTAAAGCAACCGTTAACACTGCTATGAAGTACATGGACTTTAAATATAGTTACAGGAGAGAAATGGTGATACAATATGTAATGCTTAATTAGCAGCACCTAACCTGCAGTCTGTAATAGTTCTGCCTGAGCAAGGATTGCAGGATCAGGCCATTGATCAGTACATGTTTACAGAGTAGCATCTATGTCAATATGAGACTGGATGTTAATAGGAAGAATTAATGGGATGATTCTTACAGGCTTTGGACCAAGCTCGGCTTGCAGTGCTATGCAAAACCTACAGTAGATGGCGGCACAGCCACTATCTGGTGTCACCTCTGCTCAAAGTAGGTGGACAAGAAGGGGCCAGATCCTCAGCTGTATGAGCTCATTTAGTTCAACAAAGCTCCAGGGGCTTACACCAGCCAAGATGCTATTAATTAGATTTCTGAACATCCAAAGTGGATTAAACCAAACAGCACAAAGGCATTTTCAATGCAGATTAAGAGTGTTCACTGAGGTAGTTAGCATGAGATAATTAGCTATTCTTCACAAGCTAACCTATTCTAGGCTTTTCTCCCAAGTACACAATTATCTTTAATATACAGCTTGGACCTGGTAGTTCTTGGCTTTGCTCTAGTGAGTGTGGGATCAGGTTAGTAACACAGTGAATCACAGCAGATTTCTAGTCTAAATTCCGTAGCCCAAACGATTGTAATTGCTCTAATTGCTAGAACAACAAATATCGCTATTGAGGGTTTGCATGTTGGTTTGTATACATACAAACAGCATTAAAGGGCTGATTAAGTATGTGCAGTTCGGTACTCAGTTTTTGAACATAAACAAAGTCCCAAGTCACAAACAGTCTGCATCATTAGCATATAGATTTAACTGTCTACATATCAAAGTTCTCATCTATTCAGAAGTTATTTCCTGTGATTGACTTTGTACCAAGAAACGATGTTCACAGGTGTAATAAAACCATAAAACTTGATAGCTATGTTACCTCAGATACACAGATTCAAATAGATTAGAATTTTTGGTAAAATAGATTCTCTTGCTCTTGAACTCTTTTTCATTTGGTGCTATGGGGTTATCAGCTTTTCAAGAGCTGGTGTTTGTAAATTAATATGAGTCTTCTCTTCACATTTTTCTAAAGACTGCTTATTAGGTATATGTGTTTCTTTTACTTTCTATAGCAATCTGTTATATTTGTTACCAATTAAAGAGACTTAAATAGGAAATAATACCATTTCAATGAAGTAATTTGAATCTTGGGGGTTTAATAGGAAGTGGGTATATTATTATGTAGATGGTTTCTCTCTTTTACTCATCTTTTTTTTTTCCTCTAGAACTCAGTTACGTAATTTATAACCAACAGTGTACACCTCAGGCACATAGGATTTATGAATGTGGAAAGAATTGTACTATTTAATGTCTACATGACACACTCCTGTTACCCTTGCTGCATTCCTGCCTCATGGACCCTGTGTGCTGATACTGTAGCCCTGTCGTAAATCTGCTTAAAATACACAGTTGTAAGAAGTCTTTTTGTCTTCATAAATCTAATTTATAATCACTTGCAAAAAAAAAAAAAAAAGAGAGAGAGAGAGAGAGAGAGAGAGAGTTAGGAGCATTTGAAGGTTTGTTCTTCTTAAAGCCTCAGAAGAACAAGACCAAGGGGCAATAGATGCCCTGCTGCTGTTACAACAGGCTGATTCTCAGGTATTGGCTTGGTCAAAACCACCACTGAAGCTGCTGTTAGCTGAGTGAGTGCTACAGAATGTGCTTACAGTTTTGGTACATCTTGGATGCATTCAGTCATAGGATAAGATCCTCTGTTTTGAAATAAGGCATTTTAAGATGACTTTCAGATGTCTTTGAGCTGTGTGTGTGAATAGGGGCCTTTTCACTTCTGATGGGAGTTGGATCAGATTCTGCAGTAGGAGAGTTCTCATTTCTTCGACAGAGCCTTTCATTTTGGAAAAGGGAAAGCCCTTCTATGAGCAAGTCTTGTTAATTTGTGTCACAAGCTAAAAGCAGCAGGTACTTGTATGAATAGCACAACATCCTCTCTTGTGGGGGCTTCCTGACTTTTTCTCTGACTGAATAGTACAATTGCACAAGGAGGGTTCTCAATAGGAAAAGCATCTTTGTAAACAATACTGTATTTTTATTCATAAGCCTAATATTTAGGATGATAGAAATAGTGTCAACAAAGCAGAGAAACAGTTCAGTCAAGGTGGGATTGTTATATTATTGCTCTATTTTTGGACCATTTTTGTTAGTTTGTTTTCTCAGTTTTCTGAAGAGCTTTGTGAATCAAGCTCTTCAAAGTCCTTTCCTCCCCCAAAACAGCACGCAGCTGAAATTTCAGTTTGCACATACTGAATACTTGCTGCCTTTGCATCTACTGAGCACCTGTGAACATTCCTTACAGCTGCCTTATCACACTGAAGTACTTTATCCTAATATTCATGTTTTATCTTCTAGTCATCTCACTTCAAACAGCACAACTGCAAAGAAATAGTTCCAATATTTATCAGCATTAACAACCAGTGTCAACTTGATAAGACTGCATGGAAAAATACATGTTGCGTGCTTCAGCCTAAGAAATCCAAACTATCAGATCAGAAATGGAGGATAATTTAGTAACCTGAGCACATTAACATTTCTTGATTGATATGTATACTAGAGCCACTAGTCCAACTGCATGCACTTACGAAACAGATCTTCCTTCTTTTGCTTCAACAACTTATTTTGATGTAATATTTTACTGCCTTTCATTGTTCAGCTGCTCTGAACACAAAAAAGTAGTTGATGGTACTCAGGACCATTAGTTCTGTTAACTGGAAAGATCCTTTATTAACAGTATTAATTGCTTTTGTTGCAAGTGCCAACTTGTTGTAAAACATCTCTGTTAGTTACAACGTAGTAAAAATGAGACAGGAAACTGTTACACGACATTTTGAAAAAGTCAGCCTGGGAAAGCTCACTGTGTTTATGAAGAAAATCAAAATATTCAAGGGGAGGGCTGAGGAGGAAGTGACTTGCTCTTTAATCACTGGATGGATATTAAAACTGAATTCATTAGCTGAATGGATAATTAAAACTGATTGTGCTACTTCATGAGTACAGTGTAACAAATGGGAGTTGCAGGGGAAAGAAATGGTTACAAGTGAGCCAGGTCACACGCTAAATAATGGCTTTAAAGGCACTCTTTGCTTTTAAATTAGGTCACTTGTGTTCTTTCTTTGAACATTCAGTTCTAATTGCAACAGTAAATCACAGAATACACTCAAAGTAGATTCCCATGTAAGGTGGACAACTGGACAGTGCCTTTTTACTGCTACTAACACGTGCATCCAATTACTGGGTTGATATACTCACAGTGTCAGCTGTAAAGCATTCTCCTATTTTATAGTTAGCCTAAAGAATTATTAGCCTGTCCCCTTTCACATTTACCTCTAAATAATCTGTCAGTAGTGTATATCTTCTACAGCTAAAGAGGAATTTTCACACGCATTGAGGCTGACTTTCAAGAAAAAGGAAATGTTGAAACTTAGAGCAAAAAGTTTCATTCCTTTTCTATCTTCCCCCCCCCCCCCCCGCAGCTTCTGATGTTGTGCAAGAGAGGAAAAAGCTACAGATACTAGAAACATGAATGCTCATGAATTTTATGTAAAAACAAAGATCAGATCTTTCATAAACCTTGATTTAGTAAAGCAACATGATGCCTGCTTCTTTCATGGTGAAAAACATCTGTGAAGGACAATAGACTTGATTTTTGCAGTTCCTGACTCCTCCTATATGGGGAGCAGAGGTGAAAATGGCGGGGGGGGGAGGGGGGGGATGAGAAGTTCGGTCACTCTTCCACCTTCTGCTACTGATATTTAAAAGATAGCATAGAAATAAAGGAAATAGAAGCTTTCTTTTAGGTTCCTACTGCACATCTGTGCAGCTGTAGTCAGTGTATGTGGGAGTTTGGGAAAGGCTGCTGAAGCATTTTGGAAGTATTCAGGATGTTGCTTAATTGAAATTAAGGCATGGTGCTGAGCAGAGGCTGGTAATAAATGAGTGATACCATGCCCGCATTAGAGGAAGGGGATGGGAAGTGTGATGAGTGCCAGAGCAACACTAGAAAGGATGAGAAGAAAGAAACAGGGGCAGCATGTGTCACAAGTGGGAGAGAAGTGATGAGAGAGGGAGCATGGTGAATCCATTTTGGCAGCAGTGAACTGCTAGTGACACTGAATTATTGTCTCATCTGACTGTATCCTCAGTTTGGTCAGTCCGAACCTGTGAAGCCACAGACTCATTAAGGTTCCTAATGATTTTGCCTAGAAGTATGCAATCGATGTTGGGATATGAAGTCATCTGTGTTGTCCTGACCCAGCTTCATTCTACATTGTCTGGGCCCGTTCTATAGACAGTTCTCAGACTGTGCTCCGGGATTCTCTTCTTCAGTTTGTCTTGCTCTCCAAGAGGCTTAATAACATGCTTTGTTCCTTGTGTCAAAGTCCGTGCTGACCACTTGCAAGCTGAAAGGTGGCCATACTTTGGAAGTAATAAGCTTCTTAAAGCAGCCACAATTGAATTTATGTTAAAGAACAAAAAGGTGTTTTGAGGGATTTTTAAAATTTTTCACTATGCTTACACTATCCAGTAAATCTGTTATGATGACGGGGGAAAAAAAAGAAGCACATGAAGCTACCCCAGACTTCTATGTGTTTTAATCTTTGGGGGATTGAATAGGATATTTTTATGACAGACATGTTTATTATTATCAAATAAGTCATTTTGTAAGCTTATCTTTAAGTTTTGAAGCAGTTATAATTACAAGCTCATATATTCAGTAATTTTGTCACTATAATGAGAGAGGGAATTTACACTCTCGAATAGAATGCAGGATGTTTGCATTACTTTAATATGAAGTAGATTTCCCAGGACTACAGTTTCGGTGCCTCGTTTTCCAATGTTTTTGCAAAACCTTCCCCTCAATTCAACCCTGTTGAGGCCACACCTGGAGTACAGTGTCCAGTTCTGAGGTCCCCACTACAAGAGAGACATGGAGCTACTGCGGTGAGTCCAGCAGAAGTCTACAAAGATGATTAAGTGATTCTGTGAAAATTTTAGAACATGCTATCAAATCTACTATTCACCAAAAAAAGATTTTGACTTTGACAAAACAAAATTTGTTCCCTGTGTGTTTCACAGATACCTATTTTCCCCCACTATGGCTTCCATGGGGGGTGAACACTAAAATTGTAAATCATGTTGATCCAGAAGTACCTCTCTAATCTGTATTGTGGTACCTGTGGCACCTGTCTTTTGGAAGTGAGCAAAGTAGCAAAAGCCCTTCCCAGAAGTCCATCCTCATCTAATTTCACTACATTTTTCTCCCCTGTCTTAAGGGAAACAGAAGAGTGCACATGCCTCACATTCTGATGACGGGACACCTTTCCTTTGTCAGAATGCTAATGCTTATAATTACAATACAGAAATTTATTCTATTGTGTATTCACTGACAACTCAGAGCTGCAAAATTGAGGGTAATATGAAAAGAAGAAGCAGAGCTAAGGCCACTTTTTGCTATTCTGCTTCAAGGTCTAGGCCTGGATGCTCAGCTGGCTGTTTGTATGCTGAGAAGGTAGCCTCCTCATACAAGAGATGCATGTGTGGTTTTGGTGCTAGCTTACTGGAGAATCTGGGTCAGCAGTAGACTATTTGGCCAGGGGCTGGGCCAAGACACAACTGTGTGTAAACCGGAGCAGAAAGTTAGCATGAGCTGAGTTTCACTGGATGTTCTGAGGTGCAACCAGGCATGAAAACCATTGCAAGCTCTTTAGACTGTCAGTTTACAGGAGTTCTCACAGAAACAGCTTGGCAATGAGTAGCATATAAGGCATAGAAAGAAATGATAAATTCTTCCAGCTTTTTTTTGCTTATAGATGAAGGTGCTGGGTAGAGCATATATCTTGGAAGTATGCTGAATATTGTGAACAGTAATATTTTTTGTTCAAGTCTCCCCCTCAGGTTGATTCATAGAAGAGCATCACCTCCATTTCCATAGAGCCATGAGTACACACAAACAATAACTCACTTCCTGGGGCAATGCATGGTCTAAACCACTTAACCAGCCAAACCCCAGATTTACTGAAGTTAGCAGTAGGAGGTGCAAATGCCATTTCTGATCCCCAGAATTCAAGCACTTTTGCTACTTCCTCTGACTTTTGATTTGTGAGTAGCCCTCCTCCTAAGCCATGGAAGATGGAGGGTGACGCTGAGATCATGCAGACTGGCAGTCTATCTATCCTGGCAATGATGATGTTTCTATTACTAACATAATGCAGGAAGGGATCAGGGAGAGAACACAGACAAAAATCACTGCTCCGAGCATTATGTACAGAAATGGGATGCTTTTCTTACAGCTTCTTGTGCCCAAATGTTCAGAGGAGTGGGAATTAGAACCCAATCCTATACATCCTGTGGCATCTCGATTGTGTAACAGCTGTATATTAATTTGTGGTACTATTTTGGTACATTTTTCTCCCATATGGCATACACCAATTAAGAACAGTGATTGTCATTTGCTTTGAGGCTGATAATAATTACGTATGAATCAGCTACAAGAACTGAACCCGCTGACATTGCTAAAAACTGTCCATATCACTATATGGAAGACAGAAAGATTACTATTAGTAAATGCAGTGTGTAAAATACCTTACTATAGTGCTTTGATGAGGAAATGCATTTCAACTATATGCTCTACCCTACAGAACAGCTGCTCCTTCAAGGTTGAACTAAATGAGTTGGGAAAGAAAAGATCCAACACGAGCACTTTTTGTAGAAGTATTTTTTAAATAAATTTTTAAAAGGCTCTTAAAGACTATGACGATTTTTTTTAACAAAACAGGCTGAAATGCATAAGGTCTAGAATAATAACTAACCTGGGAACATGGACAAATAAAGGGTTATGTTTTTCATCACAGATAAGCTGTGAAGAAGATATCCACAACACAAAAGAACTGGGGGCAAGCTTTTCTGAGTCCTAGGTGCTCCTCCTGCTGATGGTCTAGCAAGACCAAGAAAGAATCTGCCTACTTAAGAGAGAGAAGGAAGAAGACTGAACAATTTAGCACAAGGATAGTCTGCGAAAGCTAAACGTTGAGTATAAGTGCCATGAAGTGTTAGGTACTCTGAAATATCAGGTCTTATATGTGTTTATTTTCCATTGTACCCCAAAATTTATAAATGTATTTGACTCTAATCTCTCTTTGGCTCCTTGCTGTGTATAAAATCAGGATAGTAATACTTCCTACATTAGCAAGGGTATTATGAAAACAAATTATTTGTAAAACATGCCAGTAACACTGTGATGAGTGCCAGAAAAAAAGCCCACCAGGAAGGTAATAATTCTCTTTTTACAGTAAGGTTTGGATATAATGAATAGTGAGGGCAGTTTTGTCCTCTTTATGGGGGGAAAGGATGTTGGCGCTAACAAGGAGCTAGCTCCTTGTTAACTCCAACAGACTTAGGCGTTTGTCCTCTAACCAGCAAAAAACTTATGGTTCTACAGAAAAAGGCATTCTGTCAAGATTATTCAACAAATTTCTTGTGTAGCACAATGCAGAAATTAACAGGAAAATACATCCTGACCAAACAGTATGGGTGTAGGAGCAAAACGGTTCTGTCTCACTGTCAAGCTGAACTCTAGCTCTGGTTGTGCTGTATGACCATTATCAACATGAGAGATGTCCAGTCTGATTTCACTTAAAAGTCCTGAACATAAGGATTTTTTGTGTTAAGGATCTGTGCCATTTCCATGATTACTATTAAAACAGTTAAAATGTAGACAACATTTCTCTCTCCTTTTTTAACCTTTATGCCTTTCATTTACAGGAATTTGAGCATAATTTCTGCCTATTATTTTTAGCATTTGGCACTATTACACATTTTTGGGACTGCCTTCACTTTCCTGAAATGCTGTGTATGCTTTGGAGTTAAGCTACTGGAATTATTTGTTTTTTATTTCTTTTCCTACCATTTTTTCATTCTTGGTACCTCCCCTTTGGTGTCACAGGAATTATCCTTTCAGTTTAATTTATTGCAGTTACTTTTACATGTCACAACTTCTCTTTGAAATGACAGCCATCCAAGTTAAAGTCTTTTCAACTTTAGTGAAAACACATATAATGAGGCTGACACTTGGCTCATGTGGTATTAATCTGGTCTCTTGGTCATTTCTTCTGTGTCTCCTGCTGCAGTCTGCTCTGAAAAAGACGTATCTGCAGCTGGGGAGTACATAAGATTAACTTCCGCTTCTCTGCGGCTTCTTGCCTCAGACCACACACCAAATAATTCCTCAAAGCATTATCCAGATTTGCTCAAAATTCACCATGCTTGCTTTATTCCTTCAGTTCTGCCACACATGCATTTGTGGACTCTGCTTGCAGCTGATTCTGCTTATGAAACAGGAAACATTTTGCAAAGATGAGGATTTGGAGACAAGCACTATTGTAAAATATCTATAATAATCTTTCCATGGAATTCTTCCCCTTTTGGTTTTGCTGATTTTATAAATGTACACAATAGACCATAAGGTCTAGATGTAATGTTTTGGTTTTCATTTGTACTATGGACATAACAAAGCTTGATCCAGCTTTTCAGTACAGATTGAATTGCAATAACTCCTGTGCCCTAAATGAAACAAATAAATAAATAACCCCACAGTGCTTATACTCAGAAAGATCTTCAGTGGTGTCTGAATTATTTAATTCAATAATGCAACAAAAATATTGCTGCTCTGCTGATGGAGGAAGTGTCAGCTCAGCTCTCTTATCCAAAGACCTCCAAACCTTAACCACAATTTAAAGTCCTTTAAAAGGGAGCCACAGATGTGAAGTGTACAAATACCTGTGCTCACACAGCAATGCAGACTCAAAAAATATCCTTTAACAATGAGCAGGAAACCAGTACATAAGAACCTCTCACTACTCTGTTACCTTGTTGTTATGTTATAGGTGAGGTTGCCAGACACTTTTCATTAAGTGCAAAATGGGTATGGGAGCATATTTTTGCTATTTGAGTAATATTTTTGTATTGGCTTTTCAGCTAAACATTTTGTAATTATAGTTTCAGATTCTTTCTTTCCCTCAGTGCATGACATCTAATCGTTATAAGAAACACTCACTGTAAGACCACCAATTGGATCACACTTTCTGCCATTCAAAGTCGGTCTGTTGAATGCTTCTAGCTACATGTAACCTCTTTGTTTATAGAAGTGTTTTGTGTCTCAAACTATTGCAGTTCTGTGTGCAGAACCCCTGTTACAGGCTCACAGAAATATACTGGTAACACACGAATAGATAGCGCGATGATGCAATGAATGTTCCTCATAAAAGATGAAATTTCCAAAGAATCTGTAAAGGCCCTAACAACTGATGAACATACTCGCATTTTCAGGTGTAATCGTTGTGTAGTTTTGCTGTAAGCACCTCTTTGAGAGTTTTCTCTATCAAGCTTATGATATAAAAGCTCTTGTGATATAAATGATCTTGAAAATAAGTAGAAATCTGTAATATTATTTCATTATTTGAGTCCATTTGATTCATGCCTTAAAAAGGACCATAGCATATGCTTTTCTGCACCTAGCAAAGGATTACAAATGTTGCAGATACTTCTGGATATCTAGTAATAATTCCAAAATTTAGTCAGTTAAAGAATTTATCTCCTTCTCCTATTCCAATAAATACTTTGATAATGAATTCTAGCTAACATGATCTTGTAACAGTTTTTCTGTTATTTTTGTTGGGTTTTCTTCATTCCTCATCCAAAAGGTAGATTTGTTTTCCGATTTTGAAGGAGAGCTGATACTCACAAGTCATATGTCACAAGCCACTAAAAGTGTCAAAATCTTACAGCAGGCTGTTGGTGGCTTGTTAATCTCTCCTTCTTTTTTGTCCTTCTTTTTTAAAGGAAACAGAGTAATTCACTTAAACGTAATGAGAGCCATGCCTGCAATAGCCTAGTGTTTAAACAGTGTCAGCCTAAGTAAGTTCTGTCTTATTTCTTCACCTCCTTTTCTTGGCTCCAACAATTAAATGCAAAGCTGAAAAACACAGTTTTTTATGGCTGAGCTATTTCACATGTCAAGTGAGAAAAGGAGGCTGCCATCTTCATAACAGAAAAATATGCAAGTGTTAGAGTGGGGAAGTGTTTTTCTCTTCCTTTGTGCCCCTCTTTCCAAATTGTTGTCAGCAACACGCAAAAGATAAACTTCTAGGTTAAATAGAGAGACCAGATGTATGTCTAACCTCTTGCCCTCATTATTCTAATTGGCTTCCATTAGGAGCAAAAAGTTAAAATACCTCTAAACAAAAATAACTGATACGGTAAGGTGACCTTTTCAACTGGATAGGAGGTCTTTATAACAAGAGAGTACCATGAAGTCCTGTGTTCGGCCAACAGACTGTTTTACCATAGTGATACTTCTGTACTTGGATCAATAACTGAATGTTTACTTTTGCAAGGTAGCAGTAAAAGGTTTCCCAGTTGCAGTAAAAATGAAAGTTATCTAACAACTGGCAAAATATTCCATTGTTAAAGAAAATCTAGAAATACTATACTACAGATCTTTTAGCTTTCCTGTGTGTTTGCTTTTCTGTGTTAGACTCTCATCTCTACAAACATTAGCTGACTAAGCCTCAAAAGATGGCTGTATTTCTCCTTTTTCAGAAAAAGTAACTAAGCAAGAGAGTTTAAAGACCTAGATTTTAACTTCTACCTTTATTCAGCCTTATTCCACATAAATCCGAGTGATTAGTTTTTGAAAATCCTTAATGAGTCTTCTCTGTTCCCTATTTTGTGTTCATAGTACAAGCAATGATATTCGTGTTTTTAGTAGAAATGAGAACTGAAGTGTAAGGTGTTATTCTGTTTAGTTTGTATGACAGACTATGTCGTCTTTGTAGGCATATACGTATGACATTAAATTGAACTTTACCACAACTTAAAGATACAGAAAGTAGAAGAAAAGTTGACAGAAGTGATTGAATATAGGCAATAGGCAATTCTGCCTAAAGACAGAAGTATGGCAGGTGGATCCTGTTTGTAAGAATATCCCGGAACCAGTGGAGACAAGAAAATTTACATTGCTTGAAAACTGTTCTTGTAAGAAAAAAGCAAAGCTAGGAGCTGTTGGTGACCTATCAGCTCTCCTTAGGAAGAATATGATGGAACTGAGTTTGTTTTATCTTCAAGGAAAGCTTTTTTTTTATGGTGCTGCTGATCTATTCACCACTGGTCACTAGCAGGAGAGAGTCTGTGCTTTAGAGAATGCACAGTCTGAAAACTTGCATATTTTGCAAGTGGATTCTGAATTTGTAATCTTAATTGCTTCCTTTTCCTCTTTTTAAGTTTTTGTGGAGGAATTAGTGTTCAGGAGAGAAGGAAGAAAAGATGATTGCCTAAAAAAGACAGGAGAAACAGGTCTGAAATCAAGAACAGAAACGGAGAGACTGTTGAGATCAGGGGATTCAAGTGGATATTTACAAAAAACACCTAGAACTCTAAGGCTTTGGACAGCCTTTATTAGAACCAGGTGTGCTGGTGGAAGAGAAGTCCTCTAGCAAATTTTTATAACTTCCCTGCTAGAGGTTACCATATCTCGTCAGTTCATGTGAGCATTCCATAACTTCCCTCAGGCAGTCACTCAGCTTAGCTTCACTGTCTTAAAGACAAGTTCTCAACCATCCTGGTTGAGCAAATGTACACAAGAGTGTTTGGAGAGCAGCTTAACTCCATCTGGGGACAGTGATGAGCAGCTGGAGACAGGAAGCTTTTCTGCCAGCACAGGAAAAGATACCTTTATTCCTGCTGAAATCAGTGATGTTTGAATTTCTGGATTTCTTTGCAATCCAGATCTGAAAGTTTCTAAAAGTTTCTGCGATCAGACCATATCTAAGGTCTAGGCAGGGAAAATTTTACAGCAAACTTTATCATTCCATTCTCTGAAATATCTCATATTGCCCTTGACAGAAGTAGGACATGAAATCGTATAATGACTGGCTTGTACATAATATTTTTCTTCCTTAATTGCAATTCACAACAGAGAGGCAGGATGTCATAGAAGAAGAAAGAGTAACTCTTCCAAGAGGAATGCTGGTTGATACAAAATCACTAGATTTCAGTCTCTCTGAACAGAGAAAATGGAGATCTGGCCCTATAGATGAGTGCAGCAGTTCAAGATCTCAGTTACGCATTCCTCATATTTCTTTCAAATTGGCAATATAAAGTAGCCAATTTTTTCGCATTGTGATTTCAATCAAGAGTATCATTTCAGTACTTTATAAAAGTAATAATACCACCTAAGAACCTCTTCAAGGAGAAAATATCAGCTGATTTTATGGGTTGTGCCAGTCCTGGAAAAGGTTGCAGATACTAGCTTTACAAACAGCTGAAGTAGCCAAAGGAAAAGGTCAGTCATGGGATAAAGAGGAAAAGGAAATTAAAAAAGAATTATTTGTACTGAAAACTTCAGAATAACCAGTGGGGAGGCAGGAACACTTCGAATTCATATGATAAGCTCCTCATCTTTTGTGCCCTGCAACTACTTGAGGACCTCTATCTTCTCTATATCTGCATGAACTTCAAAGCTAAACTCCTAATACTGGAACCATTCCTACTTGATACTAGACTGCATCAGCAGACAATTTCTATGAAACAGTCTACACATGGGATCAACAACATCTTAACTGTATTTGCCTCCAAATTGCTCCCTTATCCATAAGATAGGTACCTTCCAGATGACCTCTCCCACCTACAAATATCTGGAGCCGTAGTTAGGGAGTGGTTTGTGGCTCTTAGTCTAGAACAGGGAAGTCCTGCAAAGCCATATAATATATAACCAATGAACATATGGTACCAAAAAATTATCTGCTCTTCTTTCTCTAGCTTCTTTCTTTACATCAACTTTTGGTGAACCACTTCAAAAGTGGTCAGACAGGCCATGTGCCCTAGGATCAGGAGGCAGTGCTGCTGTATGGCTTGCAGTGACTGGGGAGTCCCGCTGTGCGCACAGCCTAGCCATGGGCATTCATTAGTTAGTGCATCTCCATGAATTAAAAATGTGTTAAGGCACAGGAAGAAACCTTCTGCAAACCCTGTTCTAGTCCCTGTTATCACAAGCGCTCATATCATGCAGATTTGTTCAGAAATTTATCAAGCTCAGCCAACACAAGGCAGGTCCTGTTCATGTTACTCCTTAGGTCAGGGCTGTTCCAGAATTTCACTCCTCTAAGAGCTACAAACACTTCTCATTTTCGGTCTAAATACATACATAGCGAGTGGTACTCCTCCCATTCTTATGCTAACAGTGTATTTCACTGTCCCACCATTCACCTCCACAACGTACACATGGGGAGCAGGAATATCTCTGTTTTTCCTCTGCCGCGCTTGATATGCCAAGTTCATTGTCGAGCAGAAAACAGTGTACTGAGACCTAGCCTCACCAGCTTCCTGCTGGTTCTGGCCAGGAAGCAATACAGCCACATCCTCAAAGGCCACTAAGCTATGCATTTTGGTGGAGTATATTCAGTTGTGTGCAGCACCTGGCAAACAGAGCTATCTTGTTTTCCAAACTCAAGTTGGTATTTTTTCTGGATTTTCCAGCTATGACTGGTTCTGTGTAAGCATGACCTTCCCTTACAAGCTATTGCTTTCACTCTCCTGTCCTTCTAGACCACTTCTGTATGGCAGGTCTCAAAACATACATAACCAAAATTGCATACTGTGTTCCAGGTGAGATTCTGTCCTCAGTGCTCATTACTGACAACAATAATTTCCCACCTCTAGAGAAAATACTTCATAGGAAGAATTGTAAGATTGCCAAAACCAACAAACCCTGTAAGCAAACCCTACATGTGTCACTTGGCAAAGGCTGCCCAATAATTAGGGGAAATGTGGGCTATGGAATTGGAACTTGTTTACAGGATATTTAACAGCTCATAGGGCTGGAATGGTAGAAGTACTCTATGAAGAGTGATGGTCAGAAGACAGCTGATGTAGAAAAGGTGAATTGAAACAATTTATCACATAATGTATTATTTTCATTGATGTGACATATGAGGCTTCTCCCCAAATATGAAATTAGTGTATTGGTTTATGACAAAGTATTTTCCATTCTGAGTGAATACGGAATATTAAAACAAACATTTTTTTTTCAAAATTAAAGTCCAAAATAACATCAGTTTAGATTAAGCATAGCATTTTGTTGAAATCATTTAGAAATATATCATGAAAATAGCCAATATTGCAATAGTTTTTACTACAGTAAGCTTGAATCAGAAATAAAATGTTTCCATTTTTCTTTAAGAAGAGTGGTAATTATTTTATTAGAATTTCTAGAACACTGAATTGAAAATTTGGTTGAAACTTATTCTTTCTATAATGAATTTAGTCATATTTTTGGATGAAATAATGTTTGGTCAGAAAATTCCCATGCAAGTTCTATGTACACACTACCGATTTCAAAATAAGAAAGGAATTGGAGAGCAAGGAGGTAACTGCTCAGAAGAGAGCTGTAGTATTCTTTGCCAAGCTAATCAGGCTCTTCACTGACCTTATGTTAAACACAGAGAATGAGCATGTTGTGTTTCACACAGGCCTGTGGGCAACGCTTCGGTCCAGCAAGCAGTCTGACCTCCTGTGAAATGTCTAAGTTGTTGCTTGAGGTTCACTGCACTCATGTCCATGCAACCGAAGAAACAGGCAATTCAAGCCAGTCCTTCGGTATCTTCCATCCTTAAAAGTACCACCTATAACAAAAGATGATTGAATAGGAATACCAGAGAACTAGGAGGGATACAAGCAGTGGCTTAATGCTCACGCAGAACTGTTGTTTTCCAGGTAGAAACCAGTGCACAGGTATGTAACACGTCTGCGTTACATACGTAGAAGGGAGTGGGCAGAGCTGTATCTTCACTTCCTTAGCTTCATCCCCTATTATTATCAGTGGTTTTAGGCTAAACATCAGGAAACTGGCCTTTTTACTCTGTCCCAAACAAAGCATTGCCTCTCCTCACTTTTTTTCAGGAGTAGCAAAACAGCTGACATTTGTTCTGGACACACTGCAAGCTGAGGAACCAGGACTTCATTTCCTGAAGCTGTCTGTTTTCCATGGTACACACACATTTGTATTCAAAATATAGGAAACCGTGTGCTTTATGTTTCTGTGTATTTGCATTTGATATAATCCATACTGGTCTCTTGCTTCTGTGTTGAGGAGGGGTGAGGATGTGTTGATGATATTTTTTTCATATTGTGACAGATCTTTTTAATATGGTGCTTCCTGAAGCCATTAGGTGTAATTTCACTTGTTCCTGACATTCTAAGATAGATATATCAACCAAAGCTATTCTTAGCACTTCCCTGATGCTTCAGGATGCCATAGAGGAGGTGTGGACTGTTGCAGCTGATATATGGAGATAATGGGCACCACATGACATTTTTTTTTCTGGTTTCCTTTTCTTTTACTGTCCATATGTCTGGCTTTAATCAGTGACTTCTCTGAAATGTTGCAATTGGGCCTGAACAAGCTCTTTGCTCTTCTCTGATATGGAACTGTGGATTATAGGTGAAACTGCATTAAGAGGCTACAAAGGTTAATTATGCCTGAAAGTTTCCAGGACTATCCACATCAATTGCCACTCTCTGCACACTACATAAACAATCTGGCAGAAACTATCATTAGCAAAGCAGAACTGCAGTTGCCCGTCCCCTGCACATATGTGCTTGGATTCTGAAGCTCTCACACATGGCTGTGTACTTTGGATGAGTCAGTTTTGCACTCAAATAAGTTTGTTGCTCAGCTTCATGTACCATGTGTAGTATCTCTTTTGTATGTACAAGGGGAAAGATTCATATGTATCCTCAAAATATTTAGCGCCTAATTAGCTTTCCAAAATCTTTCTCTTTATTTGAAGTGCCTGATCATTTTTTTAATAGTTTGAATTAATTTTGGTAGAACACCTGCACATCCTGTGCTTATATAAATTTTGAAGTTCTGTAATCACGTTTCACTAGTTTAAAGATCACTTATTCCCTGTCGTTCCACAAAAAATTCACATCAACACAGAAACTAACATACAGGGAAAACATTAAAGCTGATAAAAGTGTTAAGAGTGCAGTGTGAACACACTGATGCATCGTTGTTGATTTTGAATAGAATCATTTTAGGTGTCAGTTTAAAAACAGAATTGTGAGCTTTTTAGACAAAAAGGGCAATCCTCAGAAAAATCATATCCCATTTAAGATTGTTTTATTTCAATCTTCAGTAAAATCAGTTATCTCCTATATAAGATAGAGAAATGAACGTGCAAGTACCTGCTCCCCTCTAATATATTACTCTATCTCTTCTTACGGTGTTTTCTTACATTCTAACACCATTTTCTTTACTCCTTTTTCTTAAAAAGAAGAGGCAGCTTTATGCTGTGGAGTATGGAGGAACAAGTTGGGGAAGGGTTGGAAGGTCAGCCAGTGAGCTTAAAGTGTGGCAATTCACTTCTGTCTCACCTCATTCCTGCTTCTTCAGAGCAGCAGCTCAGTAATCTTTTAAATCTGTTTGATATGGCTCATATGCTTGAAGCAACTTGGACATTGCTTGCATAGGAGCTGTCTTGAATTTGCCTATATGAGATCACAGCAAAAAAAAAAAAAAAAATTCACAGGACACTCAAGGAATTCTCCAGGTTACTAGATTTAATTACTAGAATTTCTAAGGAATTCTTTTGTATCAAAAATAATTGGATCATCATTTTTTTAAAATGGATTAGATACAAAAATATAATGTAAAACAGCCATTACATTGAGATATGATGTGGGACATTTTTAGCTGTCAAAATGTGCTTAGAAATGTATAACAAATGCCAGCATGATACTGTGAATTGTGAAAAGGAAAAGCCATGAGTTCTGCTGTTTGCTGTTGCCAGTAAATGTCTACTTTTGTTTAGACATTATTAGTACAAAAGCCAAGATAAGATTGTCATTTGCCAAATGTTGTATTGTACTGTCCAACTCAGTTTTTGAATTAAAACACACATATGCCAAAAATTATGTTTATATCATCTAGTGTGTTGTGTAATAAAAGAGTGTTAGGTAGTCCAGTTAATGAAATTATTAAATTTTGGCAGAGTGATATTAAACTGAGTTTATATTTAATATTGTTCATGCGGAGAGTGGGTGGAAGGAGAGCTGAATTCAACATATTAACTGAAACAGTATAAGCTGTTGTTGATATAATAATGCCTGTAAATAACAATTAGCTGCTATTTGATGGCTGACTCTTCTACAAAGACAACTTGGAAAGAGTTTGCTTTATAACAGAACCATCTAAAGTGGAACTATTAGTCTCTGTAAGTGATAATCTGTGTAGCCATCTCCCCATTTATACAGGTGAGAAAGTTGCTGGTCCCAGGAGAACAATGTGCTGAAAAAAGGCACTTTTTTTAGCACACAGTGCATGTTAAAAAATAACAGTATTCAATGGTACAAGTTGATCCAGGGGAATTAACACACATATTGCCTTCAGTCAAATGAGATCTTGGTCCTCAGAATGAGTGCAGCCTTTTCCATATTGTGTAAATTAAAGTGTACATGTACACTTTACACTGTACATGTACAATTTAAAGGACCATCATTATTCATATCATTGCCCTATTGTAGTCACTTGGATAATTCTCATGACTATGGAAGAGTTTGCAGGATCAGCTTTGGTCTTGCAATTTGCCAAAGCACTTTCAGTTGGACAAAATCTGCACACCCCAGCTTTTATGAGTTATGTTTGTTGTTTATTTTTCCATTATCAAGATGACCAGGCATATGTTTCATAAGTAGTTTTTTGATTAAGAGTGTGGTAAACAAGGTCCATTCGTCCCTTGTTTAGTTTGACACCCTTCCTGGATGCTAACACTTAATTATTCGTTGTCCAATCTGAGGAATTTGAGTAGCTTGTTGTTTTTCTGTGTTTATCCCATGCGATCTGTAAGTAGGGTACTGTAAGATATATTCTGAAATGGAACATGATGTGAAATGTCCATGTTGAAAAATTTTTCATCATGGGTAACAGAAGTGAACCCGTTGCACCATTACTACATTCGTACTGACTGTGCAACGATAGACAACAGCTTTCCAAATAACGTATCAGAAGATGAGAAGGTCAGACTGAAACTGTAGCTAGGAATGTCTTTGAGGTTTGAAAGTAAAATTAAACTCTCCTTTCGACTAAAATAGGAAGTATGTCAAAATTTAAGAAGACAATACGTTTTACAGAATGGTTGAGGTTGGAAAGGACCTCTGGTTGGAAAGGACCTCTGGAGGTCATCTAATCCAACCTCCCTGATCATGTAGGGTCACCTACAGCATATTGCCCAGGACTGTGTCCAAGCAGCTTTGAATATCTTCAAGGACAGAGACTGCACAGTCTCTCTTGGCAACCTATTCCAGTGCTCTGCCTCCTTAACAGTAAAGAAGTTCTTCCTCATGTTTAGACAGAACTTCCTGCGTTTCAGTTGTGCCTGTTGCCTCTCATCCTATTGCTGGGGATCACTGAGAAGAGTCTGGCCCCATCCTCTTGACACTCTCCCTTCAGATACTTATATGCATTGATAAGCTCCCCTCTCAGTCTTCTCTTCTCCAGACTAAATAGGCCCAGCTCTCACAGCGTTTCCTCATAGGGAAGATGCTCTAGTTCCTTAACCATCTTCATAGCCCTCTGCTGGATTCGTTCCAGTAGCTTCATGTTTCTCTTGTACTGGGGAGCTCAGAATTGGGCACAGTAATTGAGATGAAGCCTCACCAGGGCTGAGTAAAAGGGGAGAATTACCTCCCTCAACATGCTAGCCGTGCTCTTCCTAATGCACCCCTGGATACACTGGCCTTCTTGGCCACTCCAGCCACATTGCTGGCTCATGGTTAACTTGTTGTCCCACAGGACTCCCAGGTCTTTCTCAGCAGAGCTGCTTTCCAACAGGTCAACCCCCAGCCTGTACTGGTGCATGGGATTATCTCTCCATAGGTGCAGGACCCTGCACTTGCCCTTGTTGAACCTCATGAGGTTCCTCTCTGCCTGTCTCCAGCCTGTCCAGGTCTCTGAATGGCAGCACAGCCCTCAGGTGTATCAGCCACTCCTCCCAGGTTGGTATCATCAGCAAACTTGGGACCCAGTACTGAGCCCTGGGGGACACCACTAGCCACAGGCCTCCAACTAGACTCCACGCCACCGATGACAACCCTCTGAGCTCTGCCTTTCAGCCAGTTCTCAACCCACCTCGCTGTCCACTCATCTAGTCCACACTTCCTGAGCTTACCTAGGAGGATGTTACGGGAGACAGGGTCAAAAGCCTTACTGAAGTCAAGGTAGACATTATCCACAGCATTTTAGCCATTTTCAAATAAAGCCATCTGAAAATCAAGATTGCAGTTGTAAAGGGCTCATGTAATTTTTTGCTGTGATATTGTATACTGTCTGTTTAAAGCCTGTTAGCTTTTTATTTGGGGTTTCACCTAATACAAATTTAAAATGAAGATTCAAGTTTTGGTAAGATTTCCACATAAACAAGAACATCAACCCTCTTCCACCTTGAATGATTTGTATAAATGCTTACTCAGTCCTAAAAAGTTCATTAATGTAAATGTCTGGTAAGCTTCACAATTTCTGGCTTTGCTGCGAACATTTCCAGTTGTTGCAAACTAGATATTGTTTCTTTCCCTTTCACTTAGCGTATTTTGCTGTAGCAATAAGCATGGAGGCAGGTAAAACATTTTTTTAGGTTAGATGTATTCAAGTAAAATCTTGACTGCTTGTGTTTGTATGAAATCTTAACTTTTGTATTTACTTTAAATTAAAAGAACTTTAAAATCTTTCACACTGGAAGCTAAGCCTCTGCGTATCTACTGATAGTGTCCAAATGTGCATAGTTTTTCACACATTCAAGCATTTACAGCTGCTGTCCAGAAAGATATGCCAAATAATTTCACTCTGCAACAAAATAGTTAGGAGTAGATAAGAAAGGCGAGACAAGGACAAGAGCAATAAGATAAGAGATGAGAGATCTGGTTGCTTATAAACAAAAAAGTCATTGCTGACATAGTTCTCATGCGTATTTTCTTAGTTCTTCATTTATACAAGATGACCAGGTCTGACTGCCCAGCTGTAGAACAGTATTAGGTGTCTCGTAGTGTTATGAGCGTAATGAAACCACAAGAATCAGAAAGTGTGTGTGTCTGTGTCTATGTGTGTGTGTGCACATACATGTAATTAAAGAAAGAATAGGTCAAACAACAGATATTACCTTAACCAAGGTGTTAAAAAAAAAAAAATTTTTTTTGTTTTTTCTTAACTAATTCTTTGGCTTATTATTTAGCTGCATGATTGTTCTTATGGCTGCAGTGGTTTTGCCTTGATACATAAATGCATTAACACATATTGCAGGGGCTTTGGAACACTGACTTTAAAAAGTTTACAGAAGTTAGTCACATAAAATAAGAACAAGGACATTCTTGTTAGAAACCTGGCTTCAGGTAGCATCTGCCTAATCACTGTTGTGTTTAATGAATAGCAATGGAGCCTGGTATTATGAAGTGCAGGGAATCATCAAAGGTAATAAAATTGAGATCAGACCAAAGCAGCATCTGGGAGTGAAGTTTTAAGTAGCAGACAGGAATGTGTACTAATTATTGGATTGTTAATATGTTGCATGTGTTGGTGGAGTAGAGATGGTGTGACTAAGGGCAGGCAGTAGCACAACCAGTAGCCCTGGATTTTATCCATCACAGATTCTGTATTAAATCTCCAGCTGCTTTATAACTTTCCTACTACAACATATTCCCATGCAAAACCTGTCTGACCAACTGAGCACACCACTTCTTTCAGATGTCACCAAATTTATGTAACAGCCTAGGACCATTTTGCTTCCTGCTAAGCTGTATTGAAAGCTTAGAAGAGACAGCTGGACAATGTTTCACTGCTACTAAAGTATTTGCATTGTATACATCAGACACTGCAGGGTACTCAAGTTCATCAATGTGCTTTGATCGCATCTTTCCTATATACATAGGAGGAACATTTAGTTGAGACGATGTTGCGGCATTGCCATCAAACACAGCATTCTGAGGTGTCTTATGGCCTTGCAGAAGACTGTCAATCTCTTCTGCCTTTTTACAGATAAAGACGCTGCAGAGCAAGGCTTGTTTTTTTCTGTACAAAAGGTGCCAGAGAAATACAGAACAAGCACTGCGCACCTTCCTTATTTTAGAAAAGAAAGAAAACTTCTTTATCCTGAATTTTACATGCATTTTATTCAAAGTATCAAAGCTGTAAAGGCAATGTAATACTAATCACTCTGTTGAATAGAATATTTCGCACTTATATTTTACATTTTCAAAGCTGTAGCAACATAAGCTAATTAATGTTCTGGAAGCACAGGAAGCAATAAAAGTCTTGTATGTGTCTTGCATGTGATGGAGCAGGATAATGGAATAAGTTTACAGGCCCGTACGAGAAATAAACTTGATTATTAGCTGAACTAATAGTGTGGTAAGTGAAGCCATCTTTCTTTTTTTCCTATGCAATGATATTAGTTTCAGGCATTTGCCATTAATGACTGTTTTAAAATGCAAAAAATTCACCTGCTATCATTACTGCGATTAGCATTGTTCTATATTTATGTTCTCCTCCTGTTGTCCTCCTGAATTTCCTCAGGCTATCCATGAAAAGTCAGGATTACGCCAGATGTCAAGAGAATTTCCCTCTGACACCTAGTAGTCTTGTGGAGCTCTTACAGAAAACGGAAAGGGGAAGTGTGTTGCAGCTCTCCTGGGCCTTGTCCTTTCTTCTGTACTTTATTTTTGCCATGCTAACAGGACTCTGATTAGGTTTTTTCTATTCTCACTTTGCTCTCAGACTCTGGTGGTAAGAAAATCTGATTTTTTCCCAACACTGCTGATTCTGAAACATATCCTGTTGCTATCACTTTTGCTTTGTAACATATTTTACTTTGAGCACAAATATGCCCACCCATCTGATTTTCAGTGGTAGCAGTGGCTTGGTCAGCCTACATGATGCAGAATGAGAACACTTGTAAACCTGATATATTTCCTGGGCTAGGGAGATGGTTTCCCACTCAGCTCCTGCTAGCAGACTCATATTTATCCATGCAATCCTCATAGGACTTTGTAGGTGGTAATGTGTGGTGGGCAGATTTCCCATCACAGCAGTTTTCCTCAATACAGATTTATTTCTCTTTTGTACTGCGGAGTTTTCAATCTTAATCACTGTTAAACTTAGGCCTGGTGTGTGTAGACCAGTATTAATTGTATGAGGAAATAGCCTATACTGAGCTTTACAGCTCCTTGGATGCCCATTTGTTACTTTTTGTCTTTAAAATTGGATAATTAATTTTAAAGGTTTCCTCATCCTGCCTAGAGGCAGAAGAGAATGTACAAAATCCTGGCACCAAGACTTTCATTACAAACTCCAGCCTGGAGGCAAACTGGTGACTCTCTGAGAGTTGAAAACCTCAGCCATGCAGAAAGCAGAGAAGAACCAACAAAAGCAGAGTCCTCTGGCTGACTCCTGTAGATGAGAGCACTTGCAGGGCTCTGCATACATAGTAGGGGGCAGACAGCAATCAGCATTCAGCATCTTTGTCATCTCTGAAGTCTCTTCGGAAACTCATGGCACAAAAGTATGGCAACAGCAGGGTCATCTTGAAATTGATAAATATCAATTTGAAAGTGTCTTCCATTATATAAAGTTTGGCCAGAACCAGACTGGTTCCTACATCTTGCCCTGTTAGCTTGTGAGTACGAATCCAGGAATTTGAGCCGTGTACCTGCCCTTTGTCATTAATATGCTCTGAGGGGTTGAAAAGTCTTTTGGTCCCTGACCAGCAGACTAGACTTAGCTTAGAGATTCTTCTCTGGCAAAATATCACACATTCTCTTACTTTGAGGAAATATTATTCTTGTTATATTGAGGACAGAAAAAGGGAAAGAATAAAGTGTGATATACATATCCTATTCCCACTTGGGAGTTCTCAAAATGAGATTTAAGGTGTGAAAGGCATTTATGCCTACTGAGGATTTCCATTAAGGCCTGGTACCATGGCAAATGTGGCTGGAGACAGACAGCAATTACATTTTCTTCTCTTGTCAAGTGCAGAGAGTACCCTTACCCTGTTCCCATATTCTCATGGAGCCTAAGTAGCCTTCAGGCAGCACCCTGTGAAAAGCTGTCCTTCATTTCATGAAGTTCATTGGAGATTTCATCCCTGCAGACCAAAATGTTTTCTAAAGCAGTAGTTTTTAACAAAGCTATATGAAGGTCTTACCCGGTATGTGAAATCTGTGAGCGGTGTGGGTGTCCATGCAAAAAAACCTCACAATGGCATGCCAGTTCGTATGATCTGGCTCAAGTTGGGGTTTTTGTTTTTTGATTTCAGGAATACTTTCAAAATATTTTTAACTATTTAAAATTATATGATCGTCTATTTACCTTGTAGGTGGATCTAAATTGGCATCTCACCATGTTTTATTATTTCATATACACTACTGCCTAGCATAACAAAAGTGCAAACAAAACAAGAGAGTATTATTTAAGCCTAAACTCTGTAAGGAGGTGATAAACATTGCCATTCACACAGGATAAACATTTCCATTCAAACAGTGCCATCCATCTTTCTCTGATGGATGCTGTTTCAGAAAAAAAAAGCAAGTAAATAGGCCAGTTACAAATACGCACTGAAGCAAGTCAATCAGTTGAATTCAGAATTCCTTTTACTTTTGTTCAAGTCAGTAGGCTATCCCTACATTTCAAACCATTAGAATAATCAAAGCTGTGAATTAAAATTAATTGCAAGTGTGTATGTAAACAAGCACACAGTGAATGAAACTCCATTTCCCCAATAAAACACCCAGTAAGAGTTTGATTTTGCACTGCTGCAATTGAAAGAAAAATTGCCCTAAATTTTTAGTATTTTTGCAAGCTAGAAACCCAGACAGGCTCTCTTTTGTAGTAGAGTTATCCTGATTTAGTGAAAAAGAAAGTACTGAATATCTTTAAAAATTCACCTAAGAGATGTCAAGCCATTCTTTCATTGTCCCTATGTTCCTAGTCATTTGGTGATATTTTAGTGGCAGGGGCTGAGGGTTTTTTCTTGTTTTTTTTTTTTATTTTTATTTTTATTTTTTTGTTAAGGAGTTGGATTCCTGTACTACAAGAGTTGTTTTGCCAGGTGCTGTACAAGCACTTAACAAAGAATTATCTGAACTCTGGAAGCCTTTCACTTGTGTCTTAGGGAGCAGATAGCAAAAAGGGGGCAAGAAGAGGGGATTTGAGGAACTGTCATCCAACTAGGGATTTCAGGATTTCTTGTAATTATTATAAGGTCCTTCACATTACAAAATGAGACAGTCACTCCTGGGTGAATAATCACAAAAAGTTTCCTTGTCTAGTTATACCTGCAGTTTGAGAGAAGATTAAGTAGAGCAACAGGAATGTGTTGTGGAATAAGCTGTGCTCTGGGCACATTTGCTAAGTTGGGTAAAAGGGATGAGAACAGATAGACTGTCTTGGTGCAGGCTCAGAGAACAAGACTGAACTGAAGGAACTGAGCACTGAACAGCACTAGAAAGGGCCCTGGCTTCCCATCTGTATGAATAGCTTAGTGTCAGTAGATTAGAAACCACAACTTCGATGACAAAGGAGACAGAAAACTAATATTAGTTAATATTTGAATACTTGTTAGTCAATCCTGTTTAAAAGGAAAACTCTCAAAATAAACCTTAAAAGAGAACAAGTTTCTCTGACTTCAGACAGTTTGCATAGTTCTGTTTTACCCTCTTGTTTCTCCAGTGGAAAGCACAAAAGAACTATTGCTTAAATGCAAGGCAAACTCCTTCTTTAGAATCTAAATCAAAATTAGATTGTGATGCATCAGTCATAGGTACACAGTAACAAAATATATGGTTTTCATTTTCTTTCCTAAGCTGGCAAAAGTTAACTTTCTGTCAAAGTCCGTGTCCTCAGGGGATTTTGTGCATCTGTTCATTGTATTAAACTAGAATAAGAGAGCAGCAGCTGGAATTGCAGGAACTGATGTTGCTCTCCTTCAAATCAGCAGTAGTTTCGCCATTGATTTCATTGGGAGCAGGGCCAGGAGCATGGGTTGTATTGCACTAAAACGTAAACCTCTGATTTCTGAAAAAGAATAGCACTTTGAAGGGAAACTTGAACTAGCTTTCACAGTCTTCATGTGTTAAGAACTCCACACGGACTTCATCTTGTACAAAATACTCTGTTCAAAAATACTACCCTAAACAGAAGTCACTGACAGAGACATTCCCAAAGGTCTTTGTAGTATGAAATAGATCTTAGTAGAGAGAATCCCTCATTTGCAGCAGGGTAAATCTTCACCTTTTTTTTTTTTTTTTTTTTTTTTTTTTTGGTCTTATTGTGGCATTTTATTTTATGCAGTCATAGCAATAGCATTGCAGTATACAAGATAACAGCAATTTGGAACAGATTCTTGGGTGCCATAGCTCCACTGGAACTGCTGACAACTTTTTTTTGTAATTTTATGTTTTCTCTTAATTTGTTGTTACAGATAGTGACAGAGAAGAAAAGCATTTTCTGGGCATTAGTTCTTTGTGGACTACCAGCAAGTGTTCAGTGGATGACAAAGGCTGTGAACATTCCCATCTGAAAGTCACTAAATCACTTTCCAGAAACCAAAACCTCACTAGGCTGCTATGTGACACCAATGCCTTTACCTATCATCCTGCTCACCAAATCTAAGCAACTCAATGTCTGAGAAAGTAATTAAAAGCTTGTATGCTGCCCAAATAATCAGTACGAATACACAGAATAAGACCTTATTGTGGGCTGAAAGAGGATAATCTATTGATGTCAGTGGAGCAGCTTTGCTTTTAAGTAGATGAGGATTTGTTCCTATTGTTTTACTGAATTACACAAGTTTTTGTTTGTCTTTAAGAGCAGGAAAGGCTTGGTAGTATATTTGTTATTTTGATTTTGGTATTCAAATATTTCACTTTAAAAGGTCAAATAGGAAATACCCTTTTACGTTTGTTTGCTTAGAGTTGTTGATAGAGTGATTATAACTATTGTTTTTTGAAGAAGTATCCGTCCTTCGTTGTAGATTGATAAAAAACAACTGTCGGCCATATCTGGCACAGATATAGCTGATCAGCAACGGACATTAACAAGCAATTTTGGTGCGTTTTATTTTACTGAAATTTTCTGTGATGTGTGTATATTTTCAGACTGCAGTAACATAATATTTATTCTGACTGAGAGTTGAGTTTGAGTTGTGAGAGAATGGACTTCACGGAGATGTGTGCAATTAAAGGGCCCTGCCTAAAGTTAATGGAAGTGTTTCCACGGACTCCAGTGAACTTTAAATCTGGTCCCTAATGAATCTTAAATCAAAGATACATTATTTTCTTAGATTAATTAGACTGCACTTTTGGTTCACAGTTGGAAGATAACAACAGTTAATTTCACCACAAGAATTTCATTTCTCATATGTAGATTCTTTTATAAAAGAGAGGTCAGTCCCCAGTTTGTTAATATGTAGTGTGATAAAGCAGGTACCTCCTTGTGGCTAGCTGTAACCTTCACGAGAAGAAAAACTGTCAAACATAGAGTTGATTTTTCTATTTTATTTTTAAGCTGCTTGTCTTCAAGAGCTACTCTCTACCTTAACTTTTAAATGGAGTTTTTGAATTAGGTTTAATCGTAGTTCCAGATAAATCAACTTCTAACATGTCTGTCTTGGTAGAATATTTGTGAGAGGTAGAGCTAAGAATTAAAATGTGTTTTAGCTTAGACAAAAAGGTTGGAAAGGCCACAGATTGTTACATTCCTGCTTCTCAGACTATTCTAGAAGATTCCCATTCTGTGTTTCCAAACTTTAATGATCCATAAAAATTATTGTATGCTTGGGATGGATGACAAAGGATCGATTTTCTTCCTCTGCATCAGGGATGGGCATGTATCCTCCTGAAAAATGATCCTGGTTAGCAATTTCAAAATGACTTTGAACTCATTCTTGACAGCATTTTATTCTGAACAGAATTTTGTCTCAAAGGGCCTTAGTGGACACATGGCTGCCCTCAAAGATTCAGGTCTCTGACATCTGGAGATGATCTCACTGTGATTGCTCTCTCTCATCTCCCACCAATCTTCCCTCAAACAATTTCCAGCTCATTTTTCTCACGCAGGCATTATTATGCCCAGAACTTACCTACAGAGTATTTTTATCTGCACAGAAAAATAGTCTTAGTACAAAGCTGTGACTCATTGAATAAAGTCCATTGATATGAATTCTGAAGACTCTTATCTCCAGAAAGCTTTATTTGGGCTTTGCTAGCCTTGTGAGTCTTTATTGACCATTATTGCACCTTTTCCAACTCCTATTGCTATTTTTCACCTGCTCCCTCTCACCTAGGAGAAGAACTCTGCTTTTTAAAAGTCTGTAAATTCATTATACCAGTCTCTGCTTCCAATTCATTTATCACAACATACACAGAAAACTGTTGCTAATTGACCTCATCACACCATCACAATGTTAACTGGGGCTCACTTTGCTATTTGTTGCATCTGTCAATACATGTTTAGAGTGGAAACCCTTGAGACCTAGAAGTCATTTCAATAATGAGCGTGAATACAGAGCTCTACAAAATGAGACATTAGATCCTGAATGAGATCTGGAAGTATGGTTGCAGCTAAATGGAAATACTAAGTCAATAACTGGTTTTCTTATTTTGACATTAAAAAAATAATTAGATATAATTAATAATACCCTAGTCTCTTTATACCCACACATACCTACACATACACATGCAGCCCAAGCTTTCCATACTAGGAAAACTCTTCCTGTAATTGCAAAGTAGCAAGGCACGTGCTTTTGATGGTTTGTACAAGACCATGTACAGATATGGTTATAGTCAGAGGTCTGGTATAATTCACTTTTATTCCTGTTCACTCCTTGTGTGATGTGTATATTAATTTCAGCTTAAGTACTTTTCAAGTTAAGAGCAATCATTTTGTCTTACTTTCCCTTACTATATGCGTCTGCTACTTGTATGTGCATCACTCCTTGCAATAGCATGAAGAGAGCAAGTTTGTAATTTTGCTTCCATTTGTCCATAAATGAGCAGACTGTGATTCTTTACAGTGCCATCCTATTCAATTAGTACATAAACTTTTTTTTTTCAAAGAGATAGATTCAAGCATTTTTTCAGATAAACACTACTTGGTGAGGTATTTTTCAAAGGACATAAGGTATTTTAAAAAGGTTTTAGCAAAAAAGGGGTATCATAAGAGCAATTCTCACAAGACAAAACATTCTGATCAGTCACACAGACTTCTGTCCCATGGCAGCCGGCTATACTGCACACTGGTCCATTACCACTCCTTACTGAGTGGCACTAAAAAAGGAATGGGATGCTTCATCACTGGCCATTAACAGGCAGAAAAATTCAGCAGTCTTGGGATCTATTGGTGATTCAGCTGGAAGGAGAGTGCTCTTAGTGATCAGGCTCTTCTGCTCTTTCTCTTCCTTTTTGCTCCGTCCACACAGTTAAAATCAAATTATCTAGAAATCATATAAAATAATTATTCTCTTCCTCAACATTAATTCTAAATGAATGGAAATAAATGGAAAATGGGATAACATTCAGCATGGATTTTCTAAAGGTGCATCTTGTCAGGGTAATGTGATATCTTTCCTTGATGACTGTTTTCTCTGGACAAGGAAAATAAATTAGATCTCATTTATCTGGCTGGACTTTGATAGAGCTGGTATATTTTCAATGCTTTCAGTGGTAACTTGGACAACAAAACAAATTAAATTTGGTGGTGTGACATTGGGAAGTCTTGTTAATGCAAAGCAGTAGTAGTATACAGGAAACATCTGGTAAGATTGATGAGTGGAGAGGTGGGAGGAAATTTAATAGTGTAAAGAATAAGATATATCCGTAAGAACTAATAACAAGAATATACATTGTAGGGCAACTATAAATCATCCTGAAAGAAGGATTTCAGTATACAATCTCATCACGGAATGAATAAGAATTGCTAATGTGATGCTGCCATGAAAAATATAAATGCAAGTCTCCAGTACTCTATAATAGATATTTCCTGTAGAGAAGGAGAAATTGTGATTCGTTGTACAAAACACTTCTAAGACATAATCTGAAAAAAAATGTACAAATCTCATTAAAAAAAAAAAAAAAAAGAAAGAAAATTGAAAGGGAAGTTGGTACAGACAAGAACCTTTTGATAGTTCTGTAATGGAAAGCTACAATTTTTACCAGGGAGACTGATAAAACCACACTTCTTTAACCAAGTAAGACTGAAAGAGGACTGAAATGTTCTCTGTTAATACATCTAAACAAGAAAATAAAGAGCAGTAACCCTATAGATATGGAAAGAGACAAGACGCCTGCTTACACTGAGAGAGTAATGATACAGAAGCGAACAAGTAAAAACCGATCCTTTAAAATTTTAGACTAGAATTTAAGTTTTTAAACCACACAGTAAGCGAGATTTTTTTAATGCACTTTCAACAAAAATTTAAGCTGGTGTTAAGGCTTATCAGTTGTTGCACAGGGTATATGATGTGGTTGCTTGACATATGAAGTAGCTTAACTCAGCTTCATTTCCCCACTTAACTTTATCATGATTTAAAGCATCCAACAGAAACAATGAATGCAAAAAAAATCATTTTGCATTTTTTTAGTTGTTTTGTTGATTTTCACTGCTTGGTACTGTTTAACACTTCTTCACTAACCACAAAGCATCTGCCGATTTTTGTATACGTAGTTTTATGGCTTAATAGATAATTATTAAATATCTTAATTTTTCTCTTCAATTTTGCTAGAAAATGGAGGATGATAAGTTAGCTATTTACAAGCTAATAATTTACATATGGCTTTTGTCAAGCCACATTTGGAAAGAAATTAGCATCTAACTAAGAAAACTCAAAAACAACAATTTAACATTGTTTTGTTAGTTAAATTACATTAAATATGTTGGATACATAGAGAGTAATTTGTCAAAACATGCTTTGTATTTAGTACGAACTAATTTATTAAGCAAAAGAAGCATATGTGGTTAATCAACTGCACTGATTGCTTCTGGTTGCCATGCCCTTTAGGTTTTTAAAAGTAGTAGATCTCATCTTCTGACACCTTATTTTTAACCACTAATTTTTTCCTTTAACAAATGTTACTTTCTTTCAAAATCCCAAATGCTTCTCAGCTTTGAATGAATTAGTTGCTGACATGAATAAGTAGAATAAATCACAATGAAGAAGTCATTTTCTCTGTTCAAACTCTGATGCAAGTGTTTCATCAATATCCTTTACTATTTCAGTACTTTGACACCATTAGCATTCATTAGCATGCATTAATAAATGTATTGCATCATTTAATTTGCATGATTTTAGTGTGAGCCTTAGTATATATTGTCATACAGCTGAACTTTCTTGTTAAATATTTGTGAAATGATAAATAAAGTAGATATTTCAATTAGATTTGTCTGATTGAAAAATAATCAGTGTTAAAGTGCTATAGATTTGTATGTTCCCACCTATAAAGCATAGAGAAGTGGCGGGTGCTCTTAATAATAGGGAGAGCTGTAACATTATTTAAGCAAATTTCATGATTCAAAGCCAATATTCTATTCAGATTTTTGTATAACCCACTGAAATCAAAAGACTATCTGTTTCTATATCTAAAAGATCCACAGTATACGGCATGGATGTCCAAGTAGCTTAAATACATTTGAATGTCACATAGCAAATTCTTTATAAAGCTGTATCTGAGAGGCAGCTGCTCCCTCCTTTAGTTCACAGCATTTTGAACTAGCACAGAGACAAGATACTGGCAGTAAGGTGACCTGGAGCTGGGAGCCCGTGTCTTACATCAGCAAAAAACAGCATCTGCTTGTTGTTACTGATGGCATACTTAGCCCCTGATCTGGCAGAGCAAAACAGGGTGACTATAAACCACCCTTCAAAAGTTACTTACTGCCTGATACATGCAGTGAGTTCTTCAAGGCCAAATCTTCAATAAATAGACACTGATGAAACTATCATAAATGTAGGGGGTGAAAGGCTGAAAGAAATTCAACAGAGGACTTCAATGGGAGTAGAGCTAGCACAGAACTAAACTTTGCAAATTCATGCCAATCCGAAGTGTCACTGTGCATTTCTCACTTACCAACTCTAACAAAAAAAATAAATATTGCTGCAATGAATACGACAAAGATGATGAGCTGTAAATGTCCTTGTGAACTGTAATATCTACTACTAATTCTGCAATATCCACTAAGCTCTGATTTTTATTCACCATGTTTTAAGGGACCTGAGCCTTTTTTCAGGCAATAGATTGTTTCCAGTGTTGGCAAGACTTCCAGGCTGTGAAGAGAGTGTATTTTATGTGGAGAAATAAGAGACCAAACTTGAAACTTAGCTATAGCAGACATACTTCTACAAAAACTGTTGTCACCACTATATTTGCCAGCCCTGAATATGGCTCACAGGAAAAAAAACAAAAAACAAACAAAAAAAACCCCTATAAACTCCAGCCATTTCATACCCCCGTTTTCAGACACTACATTTCATAATTATATTTCACAATTCCTTTTCAGCAAAGCTAGCCAAATGTTTCATTGTGATCTCTTCACTATTAATGAAGTGTCTATGTACAGACCAATTTTTTGATGATGCATTTGTGATGTATCTGCAGTAAGCCTACGAACATGCTTCATTGACACATCTCAGCCCTGTGCTGAAGCAGCAATGTAGTCCCTCAATTTCAGTTTTCATTATTTATTCTCTATTTATGTCACTTGACGATTTTTCTGCTTAGTGATGAGATTACTGAATAACCATGCATTGGGACAGCTGATGAAGAAAATTTCTGTAGCGTGGAGAAAGATAAAAACCTGTATTAATGAGCCTAATATTAATTAATTAGCTTATTATAAACAAATATTAGTATCTTTAGGAATACAATGTAAGCATATGTGTTATCTATGTTACCAAAAACAAAATATCTTTTTTATGGTTGTTTGCTAAAAGTCAAATAAACACATCTGAGCTGAAAAGAGAATCATAATTAGTGAAAACCTTCAAATACTTTTTAAAAGGCATCCTCCTCTAGTTCTAGCTATTATTTCTTTTGTTTGGCCTGCCTCCAGATGGGAAACAGCTTAGACCAGATCTATCCATTAGACAACATTGACATCTGTCTTGTGGGTAGAAATATGAGAAGGGAAGATGAATGGTGCCTCTCCCTTGTGCTGAAATATATCAAATTTTAAGAGAAGCAAATTCACCCTGTGCCCTTGACTACATGAAGTATTTAGAAGTCATTATAATTTTGTCTGCACGGGTGATGCTGTAAATTTTCTTTGTCATTTTTAGTATCAGAAATATTCATTACTACTGTGCTTTATAAGTATTCAAAATAATTTGAAAGCAGGAAAAATCTGATAGCTATGTAATGATTTGGCTTCTGATAGGAAATATACCATCGATTCCACAGCCAGTTCCACATACCTCTGATTTTAGGAATACTTTTCGAAATTATATGTGAAATATTTATAAAAGTCTTCATGAACTGTATTTTAGTAGCTAACACTGACATGATTAGATCTATATTTTTACATCACAAATATAGTAATGTACGTGATATATTTATACAGAAATATGCATGTGAAAGAACTCTATGCTATGTCTTCCTACACATACTTTAATGTTATGAACAAGATGAATGGAGATATTTGAAGGTTCAAAGATAGATAAAGACTTGATTTCTAACTGTTCAATTTTGCCGCTGAACCTAGAAATCACTTGTTTTTTGGATTTCTTTTAAATAAAAGGACATGTAAAACTGTTCATGGCAGGTCTTTACAAGCACATGCCAGTTTATAAGCACCATCTGAAGACACAATAACACAGGAATGAAAATGGAAAGATCATTGGTCACCCATACCAGTGGACCTCACAAAGATAGGGTGCAGGAGAATGACTAAGCACAGAGAAGAAGAAAGACTTAAACAGAATGGGTGGGGTTTACTCTGGCGAAGAGACAGTGTATTTCTGTCTCTTGAAACAGAAAGTGTTCCAGAGGTGTTCGAAGTAGCTTCAGACTAGCTAGCCTGAACACCAGTAGCAGTGAAGCCACTGGGCTGAAGCACCTGCTAAGTCAAATCCAGAACATCTCACAGGAAACAGAAGTTGCAGGAAGCCCGTGAAGTCCGGAGGTTAATACCTGGGAACTATCCAGCAGAACTGCCACTGATATACTGTTTCGCAAGACAGTGTGGCTTTGAAATAAATCCTTTGCATTTTACTTTATCCTATGTATCAACTTGAAATATTAGTGCTTAGCTGAGCATTTAAATTGCAAGTGTACCAATTTTATAGCTTACTTAAGCAATAAGATCTGCAATTATCTGCATTGTGGCAGCCCCTAGAAGTCTCTGATGTTAATCCCATTATGCTAAACACTGTACAAATATAGAATAGGATACAGTTCCTGTGAACAATGTGATGGCCATAAACATCATATTTGTTTAGGCTTTTTTTGATCAGATACAGTATTGTTAAGTAGTGAAAAGTGTTAAGTAGGCTAAGTGGAAAGAGTAATTCAGGAAGAGCAGTCCATCTTCTTAGAAAAGAAGATCAGAAAAAAAGGCAGAGAAAGGAAAGGTGTGGAGTCGCGAGAGATAGGAATTAAGGAAATTCTGCCCTTATCTGCAGAGGCAGCTTCTAAAGGTGTTATATTCAAATCAAATGATTTCGATAGATCAATGCGGTCTCCCAGCCTGCCTCGGAATTCATCCCACGCACAATGCTGCCTTCTCAGATTCCCAGCTTATCTAAGATGACAAATCATGTTTCCTCTTTTAAAATTCTCTGTACTGCCTCAAAACCTTTACAACATTGTTTTAGTTGTTCTGCTAAGTGATATTACTGCAGCTTCTCTATTCATAAGCACTAGTGGATTCCAAGGATTTCAGAAGAGCTGTTTTCAGCTTACATTGTGGTATTTTTCCTTCCTCTCTAGCATTCAAATTCCTACCCCTAGTACCTACATATGCAATTTTATATGTTGTTTCTGCACATCATATATATGTACCTCCTCGAATTTCATTGTCACAGATGTTCAAAAAACTGTATTTCAACCAGCTGCTTGTTTGAAGGAAAAGAATGCAAAGGTTACTTTAAATGTGAGTCAGTATTCACTATTTTAGCCATATGCACCTAAAACTAATTGTAGACTTGCTCTTTTTGTCAGTTTACAATACAGCTATGTTTTATCCTGTAGTTCCAGGCAAAGCAACATAGTGAGGATGAAGGTGAATCTTGATGGGTAAAGATGGCAGAATTGGGCGCACTTTATCCTGAAATGGCAGACATAGTAAATTTTGATATTAAAGTTTAACAAAATATGTACTAACCGTCTTGTTAAATCTTGTAATTTATCAAAAGTTCCATAAATTAATTTAAAAATAAGTGTAGTTTGGGAGGGAGACTGTGAAAATGCCATGTCCCTTGGATTCTGCAGGTTGTGTTCCTCCTTCCACATCCACCTCCTTTGGGAGTATGGTATTTGCCAATGGCTTCTTTGTCTCTATATTTATCCCTTCTAGAGAGTTACCTGCAATTAGTACTACCCTCATACATGAGAGCACAGACGTATATCATCTTTGTGAAGAACAATGATTTTCAAATCTGGCTTTAGGTAAAATCATTACTTTTATCTTGAAACAAATTCCTTCATGCTTAGTGTTTTCTAATTTTTACTGGTTAAAGTTGCTTGTTACACTTGGTTTATACTGCTGTATTTTTCACAACCAATCCTATAGCTAGTATATAGGCTATATGCTCCTGATGTTCCCTAAGCAGCTGTATTTTATTTCCGTCACTTTCAATTATTTTGTCTGTAATAGATAAATGGTCAAAAATTAACAAAAAGTAATAGTGTATTTGACTAAGATATTATACCATTTTTAATGAATAAAGTTACACTAAAACTTTACATTGCAGCTCAAAGCTGTTATGAAGCTTTCAAAGCTGTTATGAAGCTTTCGTTACAATTCATAAGCCTTTTCATAATATGTTTTTCTCAGAACTTGTACCACAATGGGGAAGATGAGGAAAAGACTCTACTGATATTTGAGATATCAAAGGCTTAAGAAACTAAACATGTGGGACAGATGCTTTCATTAACCTATGCTGTATCTCATTTCACCATCTTTAACATTATATACAGCTTTGTGATTTAAGAGAATTATTATTCTGTTTATTGATGGGAAAATTTGATACACTAGGAAACACTTATTTCTGGAGAGAAATTTCATTTTTCACAGTAGCTCTAACCTGAAATATAATTTTGAAGAAAAGGAGCAAATAAATAGATAGACAATAAATTGGTAATACACAGCAGACTTTTAGAATATTTAACTATATGAAAAGGCCAAAAAGGCATCAGTTACGGTTTAGACACATCAAAATAAGGAGAATCTTTGGTTTTCTTTGATAGCTGGTTCCAAAGGCTGATCAACATTTTTCATTAAAATGTTGTTCTTTATTCCTAATGATTTTTCCTGGCTTCAGGTCAAACTGACCTCTGCTCAATCTCTGTGTATTTTACATTGGGTAGTCACTGCTTAAAAAAAAAAAAAAAAAAAAAAAAAAAAGGAAGAACAGAATCCCCAATACAAAAATAATCCTGGAAGTCAGGAAGTTTTGTCAATATGACTGTAACAGCAAATTCTTCCTAACATAGGCCCAACCTTGGGTCTGAAATCTAAAGATTGATTTGGAAGTGGAAGGGGAAAGGAAGTTTGGAATCTCTCTGTTCCTGCAAGTGGAGAGCCCCAGCTCCTTGAAGTTTGAGCCCTCCCTTAAACTCCTATATGTATCAATAACTGACTTCCAATATTTTTTCTTGAAATGAAACAATAATGATGGTGATGATGACCTAAGAAATTGTCTAATGAATAAGAAATAAATTGGTTAATGAATGCTGCCCTCTACAGCATAGACTCTAGGGTATGCACATGTCTAGCCTGTTTATAGTTAAAGACAATTCTTGTTAAGTTCAAGTGATAGAGAGGCCTGCTATGTGCAGGAAGATCTGGGTCCTATTCCCACTTCTGCTATGTAACCACAAATTTGTTACAGTACTTTACACATACTGCTTTTCATTTGTAGACTTCATTTAAAATACTCATCTAAATATTCCCAGGTTTCCTCCTCTTTCAGAATATGCTATACCTCACTGGGATTTCCTTATCTTGTTTTAACTTAAAATGGGCATGGACTAAGACTGTCACTTTTGGTTTATTCCATTATAGTAAAAGTAGCGGCCTTTAATCATTACCAGCAATATTAGCGCCACAACAGTGTTTACATCTCAAATATGCTTCTAATTTTCTCAGTCAAAGGCAAATTGTTGGTGATATCTTAATGTTTTCTTTAGGTAGCTAATGCCAAAATGCAAGGTTATGATCTTGATCTGAATATTTCCCAGATGTGTGGTAAGGTGAAAGGTGGAACAGCTAACAGAACTTGACTTCCTATGCGTGTTAGTCTAAGTTAAGTGAGTTCTAAGTCAGGCATAATTAGAGAATGAGACCCCCAGAAGCCTTCACCTTCACAACTGTTTGAGATGAAAGCTTAGTGCTTGCGTGGATGTAACCTAATCCACATGTTGGAAGAGAAATCAGAATCAGCTGTCACTGTCTTCTTGCATATGTTTTACAGTGCCCCATTAGCCACCTTCTTGTCAAAAGTCCGTGATCTTCTCCAAGCCTCATGCTTCTAATTCATTTACAATGGAATCAGGACCAGATTCTGAATCTAATGCCAGTTGTATCTTGTGACTTCCATTGGTTGCAGTTTGCACATGGCATATTCAGTTTTGGAAGAGATTGTTGATGAAGATGGATTCTAAGGATCCTCAGTCATGAAATTCACTTCACTCTTTTTCAGAATACTCACATGAAAAAAGAAGCAACTCAGCAACTTAGCGGAACTTTGAAGTTGTCCCTGTTGAGTAGGGGGTTTAGACCTCTAAAGGCCTTTTCTAACTTAAATTATTGTATGGTTTCATGAATCAAAAAAGGATCTGGAAATTTTTTATATGTTCCACAACACTCGAATTCTTATGGTGGAAATCAGGGATTGATATTCAAATCAGTTAAGATCAATTAGAAATTTTGTTCTTAACAAACATTGTGGCCTATCTGGATAAAACACTGAAGTGGAACTTTGACTGACTAATGCAAAAGTGTCAGTTCCTTAAAGCAAAGAAATTCACTGAATTGTAAAAATGATCCTACTGGCTGACTGATCTGACCATCTCAGAATGAGGGTCACACTCCTTTGGGGTATTCTAATATATTACAAAATGTATATAAACATATTCTACACTAATATATTCACACATGTGTAGTAAGTATATATAGAGAAAATGCATTCAAGGGTATATCTGTTAACAGTAAACAGGTAATAGTCTTTTTTTAAAGCACACTCTATGAAATATTTTGAGGGTTGAGTAGGAAGACATTACAGAGTTGTCCTGTAACAAATCCACCAGAGATTTGCTTTAGCCCAGTTATTTCTTAGATAAACTTTGTAAAGAAGCAAGGTTTAGGTATTCATGCTAGTTGTCTTCTCTTTTTACATTCACCGGAAATTTTCATTCAGGTTTGATAATGAATGATTTGGAGATGTCATGTAAACTAAGCTCTGGCAGTTATGAGATAATAGGTAAGCAAGCAGAAGAGAGACAAAATCCACGACAGGCCACAGATCTGTAAGAATTCTTTCTGTTAATTTTCAGAGCTACGTATATTTGATTAGAAGTAGCACAACAATGAGGAATTACTGAAGTATCAACTGATGTTTACAGTGTATTAGGACAGTGCTGATCACCGACTTTACAAATGTCATATGCTAACTACGAAGAAGAGAGGAAGCTTCATCAATTAGAGCACAGTGCTCATGAAATTTTTCTATTTCTGAGCATTAGATTTGAGATGTTTTCAAAGAAATAAGAGAACTGTGCCAGTCTAGTCAATTATAGACAGGCCTAAAATCTCGTGTAGAAATGGAGTTTAAGGAGGCAGGACAGATTCTAGATAAACCTAGGTCAGTCTTTGGAATCTTACAATCTGCTTGACTGTGTTTGGGAACTGCCTCAGTTTGGGAATATGTTCATGAATCTGTCTTTTATATGTCTCACAACACCGGAATTGTTATGATGGAAATCAGAGACTGATATTCAAAAAGTTAAGATCACATAGAAAACTCCAAGTGCTTGTTGAGTGCACTGGGTATGCACTGGGTCTTGTAAGCTGACATTTGCAGGAGTGGCACTGACAGCTTTGAGATCCTTGGGTCAAATTGTTAGAATTTCTTGTATCAGAACTATTCTATTTTGATACTAGAGAACTATCAAACCAAGATTTCTTCCTCTCTTTCTTACTAAAGACTCTACAGAGTACAAGCTGTTGTTCAGTATGTACATGAAACATAAGGAGCACGAAAATTACTAATAACTTGAAAATAGTTTCTCTAGTATATTGCTGTTGCTCTGTTGTCATAAAAAAGGAAATAATAGCAATATAATTTCTATGCTGACACAAAGCTTTCCTCTCTCATTTTTTTAATCAGAGGCTAGATTTGTTACCTTCTGCTTACTTCAGGATCTCTCATTTTTTCATAGACACTCAACAACATGGATTGTGGGACTGAGTGGGGTCAGGCAGTCCAACTGCTTTATAGTGCCATGGAAATGAATTATGATTGTGCAGATGGATGACAATAGATTTAGCAGTGTCTTGTAACTGCTGATTACTGTGTTATTTTATATGCAGCAAGGAGCTCCCAGAGCGTGGTCTTGGCGCACACAGATTTCAAAACACAAAAATAAATAAAGTAAATAAATAATAGACTGACAGTTTAAAGGCAGCCACTGTGATTCTTAGTCATATGTTTCAACTTACTCTTTTTCTATCAAGCTATTTTCTTGGTGGCTACCAGAAGGATAGAGGGGAGAGATTACAATGGTGGTTTGAGGGAAGAAGAGGCAAGCCACAAAAATGATGACTAGAAAGAAAATAATTCACCGGAGGTGGGCAGAGGAACATGGACAGAGAGAGCCATATTTTCAGAAGTAGTTTCAAGTATGTCATGTAGAACACTTGCTATCTCCGACCCTGCTTTGGTAAAGAAGCTGTATACATCGGTAAGTCTTGTATGAAGTACAGATGGGAGTCCAGCTTTCAGAGATGCTGAAAGTCCATATATTTTTCTGGAAGTGCTGGACTTCCTAAGCAACTGCTGTATGGAATAGTGCTGTGTACTACAGCAAGTCCAAGATTTTCAGAAGCATTTGATTAACTTCAGAACCACATCTTTACAGGGCTGAAAGAAGTCTTAAGATACGTGGTCCATCCCCTTGACACCAACCTTGTTAAAATCTTGTCCTAATATCCTCTCTAACTCTTTTGTGCTGTTAAGATCATTTTTTCTATTCTCTCTTACATGGAAAAGGAGTTTGGAGTATTTCTCTCCTCTTTGCAATTACTTCTCAAGTATCTGAAAGTTACTGATATGCCTTCTCATAACGATCACCTCTTTTTAAGATAAACAATACTAATTTACTTAATTGTCCTTTACAAACCTTGTTTTCTAGACCTATGGCCATGTTAGTTGCTCTTCTTTAGATACATCTTGAAACGTAGTACTCAAAACTGAGCACAGAGCCTAGTTGAGGCCTTCCAAGTGCTGGATGAAATGAAAGGATTTTCTTATGTGTCTCACAGGCTATATTCATGTTTAGACGTGCTAGGATGATGTTTGCTTTTCATACTGTTGATAGAAGCCTGCATTGTGGTCCATTAAGCCTGTAGAGGGTTTTCTGCAGAATGGATATCTCATTCTTCTCCATCCTATATTTGTATTTCCTCAATACCTCATTCCATTTTGGCAGTGAATTATTTTCTAAATAATTTTCTAAATATAGTTTTCCAGACAGTTTCCATCTCATTTAAAATAGAGTTTTGAATGAATGTAGTGTATTTACGAAAATGTAATGTGATACAGTGTCAAAAGCCTACTTACAGGCTCATCATATGACCTGTTACACTGTCATAAAAGGAAATTAGATATGATAGAATTTGCTCTTGACAAAGCCATGTTGGCTTTTTCTCTGCTTTCTCCCATTTCTCTATGTAAGAAAATGTATAACTAAGATTAAAGGGCAGGCCCACTGCTTCTGGCTAAAGGTGTCTTATATTCTGGTTTCCCATCTCTGACAATAGCAGTAGCAGAAGCCTACAGAGAACAGAACAAGCATATTGTGATAACTCCCTTCTACACTTTTCTAGCATCCATCAGCATGCAATTCAGAGACTAATGATGGTATCTCTTTATTTACTTGTCCTAGGAAGATATTTTTTACACTAATTGTTCTGGTCACTTTTCAAAACATGTAAACTGACAGCCACAATATCCCACCTACAATCTAACAAGCAGAAAGTGAAAAAAAATCATTTTATACATCTTGCCCAATAATTTCACTTGAGACAATGCACAGTTGTTCCCTTTTTATTTTCTCAAGGTTGCCCACAATTTTATAGATTTTCCCTTCCCCCAGTCACTTTTGTTCCGCCCTGAAAAGCCCTTGATTTTAGTCATTCCTCAAAAAATAGCTATTCTTTATTTTTGATCATGCACATTGCCCTTTCCTAAAGCTTTTCCAGTTCTGCTCTATCCTTTCTGATATAAGAGACTAGGGCAGCACACGGGGTTCAAAGTGCAAGCACAGATGGATTTAAATATTGTTTCCTGTCCTTTATATTCATAACTTTCATTTTGCTTTTTTAACTACTGCTTAGTAGTGACCTGAAGTTTTCATAGGAGTATTTATTATAAGACTGAAAAGGGACAGGTAGGCCATAGGCCATTCCATGTTTATAAAATTAGCATTACTCCTTCCCATATGCATCACTTCATATTCATCAACATTGAATTTCATCTGGTATTTTATTGCCCCGTTAGCTGGTATCCTGAGATTCTTCTGCAGTTCTCCCCAGTTTCTTTCAGATTTACTACCCTGAATAGTTTAGTATAGTTAGGTTCTGTCATGTCAGTATTTACCCATTTATGCAGATCATTAATGGATAAATAGAACACTGATTACTTTCCTGAGAAAACTAATTACTTTTGTTCCCTATTTTTAACCTGTTATTTATTTTATTATTTTTTTTATTTATTATTGTTATCTGTGCATCAGCTACACAGTATGGGCACTATAAAGCTGATATAGCTACAGAGCTGATTCATACAAAAGCAGTGAGTCACCGTGCACAGAAAGTTTTAGATTTATTGTATGTGCACAGACCACATACGCAGCACATGCACTGTAGCTCTGAAATTTCTCAGAGTGTCTGTCTCAACATGCAAAATCCCAGACAGAAATATGACAGCTCTGTTCTTCAACCGCTCATCTCCATGATTGTCTAAGGCTAAGTCTACACTGCCAAATGACTTAGCTCCCCAAATGGCTTTTGAACCCAGCACTGCTGATCACTCACACTGCACATTCACACGTTAGTTCACTCTTAGCCTTTTTTGGCACAAAGCAGTCCTTTAACAGTGTCCCAAACATAGTTTTGTGAGCCTTGTGCAAAAGGATCATATATTTCAAGCAAAGGGAGAAAAAAGAAAAAAAACTTTAGCAACCCAGATTAGGGAATCAGAGTTTGTACAAAAGGACAACACATGAGGCACAAGCATGTGCCATTAGATAGCATAATCCTGTGTGCAAAACATGCTTGTTTGCTGCTATATGAAGGTGTCAGCAGGCAAGATGGGAAACAATAAAGAAGGAGACTTGAGGATAATGAAAGCAGAGGGTGTGAAGTGATAGTGCTCTGCAGATCAGCCTTTTAAGTTTCTGTGCAAGACTGACGATTTTGTCATCCTACTTTTTGATGAGGTGTTGAACAAATGTTTAAGAAGACAGCACTTATCACTACTCATCAGAGTTAAAAAAACTGTTTGTACTAGAAGACTAAAGATACCAGGTCCAGCTAGGTTAGGAGACAGTCAAGTATTAAAGATGAAAACACTGTGAAAGACATATATCAGGTGCTGATGCTATAGCAGGCAATAGTTTACATCTGTGTGCGAGAGTACAGACCTTGTTACTTTCTTTAGTGTTTCTGCCTACCTTTGATGATGAAGAGAGCATACAGGATATATACAAGAAAGTAAAAATCTCGAATTTAAAAGATGAAAAGCTGATCACATGGTGGTATAACAAGAATAATACATGCAGTTATTGAGTGGTTTCTTTTTGATAAGTTTTAACATAGGATGAATTAAGTACAGAGAATTATTTGTGTCAGAGACAAAAAGGAATGGATGGGGAAAAAGATGAACTGATAATCAAAGGTCATCTCATTCTTTTCAGCTACTAAACTGTTGGCCTTGATACCTTCTTATGTAGTAACAACTTACAAAGAATTCTTACTCCATTCACCTCCATGTCATCCAATAACAAGTGCTAATATTAGTTGACTCTTTCGATAAATATTTTGTCTGAAAAATTTGGACAGTAATTTGTTTGCAAGGCATCCACCAGGGTTATTAACCACTCACAATCAATGTCTGATCATCTTAAATCATACACAACATTGTCCCAAACAATGTAAATAGAGGAGTATCAGAACCAAAAATATCTGCCTTCTATTTTATCACATCCAGATAAGCCAAGAAAACAGATATTTGGAGGGTAGGGGAGAAAGCTACAAAGAATAAACAGTAGAAATATTGTTTGCAGTCATTTTCTTAATATTGAATACCCTTACTGTAAAGCTGTCCTAGTCTATGCTTCAGAAATACTCATTTTGTGTCCACAATCATTCTGAAGTTTCCTTAAAAAAAATTGTTATGACTGAGCAATAGTAGGAATAGTAGTGGCATTAGAAGAAAAATGCTGAAAGTGCTGATCAGTAACTGTCACCTACAATAATTACGTGAAGAGGGAGATCGTTACAGCTGTCCAGCGGTATTTAGTCTTGCATTACAGACATGTGGATCCCATATTTTAAAATATCATGGATTCTTTTTTCCTGTGTGAGGCAAAGACAGACAAAAACCATTAGAACCAACAATTAATTGATGTGATGGATAGTGCATGTGACAAGTTTCTGACTGCAAGGAAAATAGTATCATACCCTTTTCTGAGAAAAACAGTGGTAGCAGGATAGTGCCAGGAACTGCACCTAGTCTAGGTGTCTTATGTATAAGACTAGCTAATATCTGGAAATATATTCTGGCTTTTTCTATCTATCCTATTTCATTTCCCATGCATTGCCTGTCAGTTTCCAGTCTGGAGTTTATCTGTCACTGGTTGCCATTAACTGGCACGAGAGGAGATTTTTTTTTAACTGCGAACTTTTTATCTTGATGTTTTCAAAATCAGTTTCAAAACTTCCAACTTTTGTTAAGTAATTGAAGTATGACATAAGAACATTTTCCTTAAAATTTCAAAATCTATTTTGAACAGATGCGGAATTTAGTTTTCTTTAACAAACAAATCTGAAAGCCTTATAGCTGGAGGGAATTACTGGCAGGTAAAACAGACATGCTCTACATGCAGTGGCAGTTTCTGCTTCAGTCTGCAACTTTTGCCTACATCTTTTAGCTCACACAGATTTACCAGAGGACCTAGCTGGCATAGGCAGCGCAGTGCACATTCCCAGCCTTGTGGTGCAGCGAGACTCCCTCTGACTCCCACCGTCCACAACATGACAAGCATTGGACACTAGCAAATGCAAGACTGAATTTTTGCAGTCCTGTTGTTTTAAAGAGTAAGGACTCAAGTTGAGATTAATCATAAAAATAAATGAGGCCCAAAATTAAACAGAACTGCTGAATGAAACTCTTGTCTCATTTTGACATGTAGTCAAGCAGCCCTAGCCAGAACAGCTACTGTATGTGTCAGATATTTGCAGGAGGAGGCAACAGACCTGTCATTTGGATAAAGACAGCTGAGAGACAAGCAGCAGAGGCTATCTGCAGCACACTGAGTTTCATAAGTCATATAACTTCCATACATCATCTCATAAGGATGCTTTTTATTACCTGTTTCTACATACTCTGACTACTGTAGCACTGAGGCTCCCTTCAGTCTGCTCATATCTTTTAGTGCCTCTTTGGCAACTGACCAAACGTGGGCTTCATTAGCAAATGCATATACCACATCTGCTAGGAACTTCTGACAACCCTATAGTCCTCCAGGCTGCCCCTCACAGCAGCGAAGACCTGTCTTTCCTGAGACTGCAGATGATGGACAGGTACTTCTCCTACCAGTTCCCATGCCTTTTGACTGTTTATTCTGTAGTGCTACTGCCTACATGTTATCATTTCATGGTGTGTAAGGGTGGACAGTAAATGGCACAGCTTTAACTCTGGCCAGCTATTTACAATTTGACTCTTCTTCGTATTGAAATTCAAACAAATGATAAAATGCAGGCAGCGAACATAATGATCATGAATGTGAAAGACAACTCAGGATTCCACCCAGGTAGCTCAATACACTCCTGGGAAAATTTACTGAGCTCTACTGATCTCTTACAAGCTCTACACTCTCCTGTGTATTTCTTTGGAGACCTAGCAATTTAAGATTTGGCAGAAAACCTGAATGCATGGTCCTGTCTACTAAATGGAAATATATATGAGCTGCCAAATTTCGATCAGAACTTGGATTGAAATCCAAGTTTCCTTATAAACACATGAAGTAATCTTTCTGCTCTATTCAGTACCCATCAGGGCTTAGTTAGAACACTGGTCCAGTCCTGGGCACCTCACTTCAAAAAAATTAGCCAATTGGAAATAGTCCATAAAGAGAGCAATAGAAGGTCTAGAAAACATATACTACTAGGAATGACTGCAAAAACTTGTATTGTTTAGTCCTTAGGGTTTTAGGTTGATTTGTTTTCTATTGAGAGTTATTTCCAAGCCAGATCATTCCAATGATTTTGTTTATAGTGCTGCTCCACAAACAGTTACATTTGAAGGGCTGGTGAACTTCAGCACAGAGACAGCACAGAACAAGTATCAGGGGGAAGGGAGGGAAGGTCAAAACTCCTTAAGCCATCTTGGTCACCAGAGATAACAAATCAGGTAACTACAACCCTGTATTTAGTTATATATACCAGGTGCGAGTTGGTTGTTTGGTTTCCTTTTTTTTCTCTTGGCATGTGAATGGCTACCATGCCTTGGTTCAGTATAAATTGTTAGTTATAACACCTCTATCCCAGTAACAATTCACATAAGGAATTCTGACAATCTCACTGTGTCTATTCCACAAGATACCCAATCTTGCAATGTTGGGATCAGGCATGCTGGGATTTTCAGTTCCTTGTATTTTCCATCAACTTTCATGTAGCTAACTGTACCCCTTCATATCTGGGCTCTGAGCATGGAGCTCAAGAAAGCTGAGCTCTAACAGAACTAGGTATATTTGGCTCTATCTGTGGTCATCCCATCTCCAGTGCATGAATTAAATACATGCAAAGACAACAAATGTGTTTATTCTGTCTTTCAAGGGAGCCTCAGCATTTAGGCTAAATCTAAAAAAATTGCTTACATGCGAGTGATGCAAATGATGGGCAAGTCTGTCTTTGAAGACAATTCTGAACTCATCTTAACCAATGGCATATATGTGTTCTCAGAGTCACTCCCTGCATTTTCTTTGCTTAAGATTACATCACCTAACTTTGAGGATTTAAAAGAAGTACTGGTGACATTCAAAACTGTTGTACGGAGATGTCTATCTCTCTAGAGGGAAAATGTAGGCTAGCTCTGCTTCTGAATTAATTGCTTCCGTTACATGTTAGAATGTATACTAGCCTACGTTGCTTTCTACCATTTTCATATCTAAACTCCTGTGCTAACCAACTACTCTGGCTATTGCATCACTCATAAGGTTATCTCTTCTTATGTACAGTACTGTTGCCCCCTTTCCATGTACTTTGGCTCCCGAGGAGTGCTGGTTGAGTGGTCCTTGCTCTGCTCAAAAGCTGAGGTCATAGAAGATAAGGAAAGGAGAAGCAGCTTATTTCCCTTTACTCTCTCTGTGGGTTTGAGAAAGAGATCTAATAATTTAGTCTTTTATATAGTCTTTTCTTGTGTTGATATTGAACCAATGCAGGAAGAAGGCTCAGAGGTCCTGTTCCCACAGCCTTCCAGAAGTTTGGATACTTATCTCAGGCTTATCCAAATGCATCAAATGTGGGAATTGGACTGAAAAGTTCATGGGACATTCACATTTTGGACACAGTTGATCTAAATATGACACATTAGCAGCTTTGTTTGTGTTAGTTCAGTAGTTTCACTTCTGATTTAGAGCAGAAAGGGTGGAGGTCTGGGCAAATATTAAGTAATAATGAAAATAAAAAGCACTGAACAGATTTCAACCTTACATAAAGCTTTAATTTTAAGCCAAAGCTCAGGTTGTGGATCAAGATGGTTCTTATTTGGGATATCTGTCCATAATTACTCCATCATGGGTTTACTAGACATGTCTGCGTGTAGGGAAATAATTTTGTTGTGAGATTAGTGTCCTAAATTGCCTTACAAAGACTACCTCAAAATTAGTAAAATTATAGGTCAGTGAAACTGTTTTGATTTATTAAAAATGCTTCCAAAAGGCAAGTCTTCCTCAATTCAGTTTCAGTTCCCTAGGTTTGTTCTGTCTTCTACATCACCACCTTCCTCTATCTTGTCAGCAGCTTTTAGGCAAAACAAATTAAAAATGGGAATAGTAGTATTCCTTCCAGTTTGGGGATGTTTTCAACTGCTTTATGCAGGTGTAAATGCTAACAGACATGCTACAGAGAGCTAACAGACTCAGTAGCCTCCTATTCCTTCTCTCTTCTCTTTCATAACAATATTCAAACAATTTTCTCACTTCCTCAGATCACCCTTTTTAAGCCATCTACTAAGAGCAGCTTTTTGAACTATCAAATCCTTAATGTTATGTGTCATCACCAACTGTATTTCACCCAAGACACTGCCAGTCAAAGGAACCCCTCCAAAACAGCTCACTAGAGAGTAAAAAAAAAATTGAAGTCCTGAAAACGTAGCTTGGAGGAATGTTACCCAAGTTCTCCCTCTCCAGTTATCCAAGAGCAGCTGCCTTTGAGGGCCCAGCAGCTTCTTGCCACCATTTGGGAAAAGTTTCAGAAGCTCTCAGTCATCATCACATTCCATCCAGCTGAACTCACTCTGCATCTGCAGTACTTCTACAGGCAGAAGCAAAGGCAAGGAAAGGAGGGACTACGTGTGGATTGCCATACCTATGGGATTATCTCTGAAAGCAGAAGCTTCAGAATGGGGGAGGAAGATGGAAAGTGGTCCTGTTCCTCTACATTAAGTCTAGGGTTTCAAGCATTTAAAGTGTATTCTAGTAACTCATTACACAAATGACAGCTATAAAATAATGGGTCACTGTCTCGCAGTGCAAAGTTGAATTTAGTCCTAGCATCAACTGGTTCTTATTGCAAGGCAAGTTTGGATCCATTGCAGTACTGTCTTGATAAAATATCTCATACTCTGTCAAGTTGTCTGTTTTGTAAAAAATTGCTTGACATAATTTCATACAAGTTCCAGGATTTTCTGTAATTTTTTTTTTCTGTTTCATATTACGATCATATATATAGCAGCTTAAGACATTTGGAAATAGTGTACAGAATTACATAAATTTTTTCTTTTACTTTTTTACAGTTCCTCTGTGTGAAGCAAGACAGCCAGACAGTTTTCTGTTGCCTTCCCATTTATATAATGATCACTTATAAGCTATAAAAATACATTTTATTTAAATTAAATATATTTGGTTTCTATGAGGAATACGTTTCTAGACTTTGGGATCTATAAAGAGAACACATGCATGGCTACAGGGCACATCTCAAGTTGATACTTAAAATGTTTCTAATTATAATGAGTTGGAAATGTCTTGGGTATTGAAAACCATGCTTATACAGTGGAGGTGGTCAAAGGGAATTAATTGTAATTGTTGAAGTTTACAGAGTTATGACTGTAAAATAATAGTGTGCTATCTGTTTTAAAACCATACTGAGGCCACATTATTTTGAGGGGTTTTATTATTATTTTATTATCTCTTTCCAAGTTTCTAAAAAACATGAATTAGAAAACAGCAACTACTAATGTGAATTTCCCCCTGCAGAATATTTTTTGTACTGCTCATTATCAAGCCTAATTACAAGTCAAATTATTCCACAGAAATTATTTTCTTTACACATTTTGTTGGATTGATGAATATTAAGCCATTAAAATGCCAGAGCCCAAGTCATGGCATAAAATCACATACAAGGAAAATACAAGATAGTATTTTATCAGTGCATTAATGTAAACAGAAGAGCAAGGATAAAGTGGTTCAATACTCAAAAGAAGGAAAGAAACAGGTGATGCTGACAGCCAAAAGTTAACATGTCTTTTGTGCTTCCTCAGCTCCAAAGAGGATCTAATGTAGAATAGAAAAAGAATAACATGAAAATTAGTTGGATGTTTTACCTTCTTTTTAACTGATAAAATTTACCCTCAGTACTGAGTGGGTTGGCCAAGTCTCTACAGATTGATTCTGAAAAGCTGAGGAAAAGCACAAATTCCCAGATAACTGAGGAAGCACTAAATGTAACACCTATCTTTAAAAAGGGAAAAAAAACAAAGAATTAGAGACAAGTCAACCTATCTTGAATTTTTGGAAAAAAATGGGGAAAGTAATTCTTAAATATGTTTACAAGCACCTGCCTAGGAAATTAGTAACCAGATGAATTTATCAAAGATAAGTAATAGCACACCAATCTTATTTTCATCTGTGACAGGATAAAAATCTTCATATATAGGAGAGAAGCAGCAGGTATCTTAGGTTTTGGGAAGATTTTTGGAACTAATTTCTCTAATGATACTCTCCTAACCAAGATAAGCAAGGAAAATCTAAGTGAAAATACTACATTACGGAAAGCCATATGCAAGAATTATCATTTTTTTGCTGCCAATTGAACAGAGGCATCAAGTTTCAGAAGAATCTCTTTGAGGTATCTTCAAATGAAAAATTCTCTATTAACTTGGATGGAAGAATAGAAAGTATGGTTATAAAAGTTGCAGACAATATCAAACTTGGAATAGTTGCAAGTATTTTGAGGACTGAATACGAGCACAAAATCACCTTGACAAATTAGGTAAATGACTAAAAAAATAAGTAAGAGGCCACTCAGCTGGAGTACGCGCAGAGTATGAAATTTATTTAGGAGTAATCAACTTCACAAACAGAGGATGAGGAATGGTTGCTCACATTTCTTTCAAGGATTCCAGGGTGGTGGATCACAAATTGAACATGTATCAACGTTATCTAATTATTGTGAAGAAATGAAATATTCATAAGTCTATGCATAAATGTATGAGTATGCACATATCCTCTGTAGGAAGTATGAAATGTTCCTTCCTGTTTCCATACTTACAAGGCTTTGATACAAGTATTATGAACATGTTGTGGGGACAAAGAACAGGAGTGTTCAAAAGCCTAGGAAATCTGAACATTTTAAGGAGAGCTTTGAAAAACTGGGCTTGTTTAAAGAGAAAAAGTTGATAGGTACATCTGATGATAGTCCTTGACCATGTAAAAGGTTTCTGCGGACAAAAATAATCTCTTTTTCATGTCAGTTATGGTTAAAACAAGGCTTAATGGGCTCAAATTACAGCAAGACCATTTAGCTCAGATGTTAAGAAAATCTTTTTATGGTAGATAGTGGAATAGGGTACCTGGGAGGTTGTAGAATCGCAATTTTTGAAAGGCTCTAAGAACAACTATCTGTCAAGAATAGTTACCCTAATTCAGGCAGTGAAGTAGATTTGATGATCTCCTGGCATCCTTTCAGACATATGGTCTGTGATTATGTATAAGCCTTTATCTTCAAGCCTACAGTACTTGAAGAATATGAAACTACTTTAATTTACAGAGTCTTACCCTCAGAGCCCATGGAAATTATCTATTATTCTTACTGCAGCAGTAAATTCAGTCATAGCCCACAGCTCTACTACATAAACTTTAGGTAAATACAGCATAATTTCTTCTGCCCTCAAAGAAGCCAGTATCATTAGATGGTGAAAACACTATTTACAGTTTTGAGCTTGACAGTGTAGGCCTCAATTTCTTTTCTTTCTATTTTCTTGGAGAATTTAATGACAGTAAGGGAAACATATTTTCACCTTGACATCAAAGACACTTGATCCAGTCTGATTCAAAGTTCTAGAAAGATGCTATGACTTCTGCTGGTAGGTCCGTGTCAAATGAGTCAGTGCCCTTATTCTGAACTCTGGAATTTGTGCCTCCATCACTGACACCTGTAAAAAGATTCCCATTGACTTCAACAGATTTCTGTTAAATTCATGAGCAAATGTCCTCTAGAGTGAAATCTATAAATAATGCTGAATAATTTGCAATCTAGACAAAAGCTAATTTGGTGCTTTTAGCAAGCATGTAACTCCAGTAAAGCCTCTGAGGTTTTTAGATAGCAGCAGGGTAGATAAGTATTAAATGAGATCCCTTGCACCCAAGGGGTAATAGATCAAGAGTATTACATTTATTTGAAATAAAAACATCAATTGAAATCCTCCTCTCCCCCAAAGGACTACAGAGGTTAGAATTTGCATACTTATCTCTGAAAGTTATGTAACATTTTTCAACAACAATTCCAAATACAGGAAACAATGAAAATATATCCATGATCAGTGGTGATAAGATCAAACTGATAACAGTTCTGAAGAATTAAGCTACATTTTGCTCCAGTAAAACAGCACAACTGGTTACAACCGGATTAATTCCTGTGGTATATAACGTAAATGCAATAACATTTCTCCTCATGATCTCCTCTCAGCTGGCCTGCTAAGGATATAATGGAGTGTGAGATTGTGACCAAAGTATATCAGAAAAGTCTGCTGTACTTTCATGAATTCTATAAATATTTTTGTTGCATTGACTTAGGTATTGTATTGAAAAGCAGTATATCAACATCATTCAAGCGCGAAACATTTAGAACAGGTTAAATCAGCAACGGTTTCATATTAATATGTTCAACCTCAGCTGCACTCAAAAATTTCACAAGCGTATTATTCAATTGAATTGGTCTAATATACTGTTATTGTCACAAGGATAATATGACAAAATATAACTCCATTTAATCCATTTCCATATAAAACAATTAATAATGCTCCATGTAATGCCCGTATCAGATTTTCTTTCTTTGCTTTTGTTGTTAGAGATGGATCCAGCCCAGCTCTACTAGTGTAACAGTTGAGATTCCAACAATTAATTTTATGTAGAAGGAACTGACTGGCCTCTTCTCATCATTTTTCAGCACGTAAAAGGGAAAAAACATGTCAGTCACAAAAAAAAGGGGGGGCGCTGTGTTAGTTTTCACGTCACATTCTCACTCTCCAATAGCTTGTAATCCATTTAAGGCACTCCACTTAATTGTGCTTGACTTTGAGCACAAATACTTTAAGGTATGATTGAGTGCTCCTGCAGAAAATCAAGGAAGACAAAAGGCATAGCATATATCTGGAAGCAAATTACCATGAATACCTTGGAAAAAAAAAAAAAAAAAAAAAAAAAAAAAAAACAGGTTTATCGCTGTTCCAGCCGATCTGTTCCTCATATTATCTGTAGGCCTAGTCGAGGGTGCTTTTCTCTAAAATTCCTTGTAAGCTCTACCTCTGCTGTAACTTCTCCAGTGGTAGCAACCGTGTGACCACTCAGTTAGATGAGCTATTGTTTTGACTACTACAACTTTAACATCAGGAGAAAAGTTGGAGCCAGGCATCCTCTCTGGATAAACCATTTGAGAAGTTACTTGATTGGAGCTATATTTATCCTAGATAAATACAGTACCCAAACAATATAGCCATCCAGTTACTCTACTAATAGCTGAAAAGGGATTTCTGAAGTCACTATATAAGTGGTCATGACTTCCACTGCTCCCGAAGCAGTATGTACTTGGACTGAAAAATCAGAGATGAAAAGCTCTGTCTCCCATTAGCAGCCCCTTCAGCCATCCAGCATCCCAGAAAGAGTTTGTTTTAAAGAAAAAAAATGTAATCATATTTATTACAAACAGAGCAAAATGTTTCTGATATCTGAAAAACAAAGATAATGTGGCCGTTAGGGTTAGTCTTACTATATCCCAAAATGTCAACACACTTGCCAAAAATGAATTTATCAGCACAATGCAGCCAAGAGATTTAGTTTATCTAAATGTCCTACAAGGAATAAATAGTTTACCACTGGTTTTGAAGACTGGGGTAAATTTAACATTCTATTGACATATGCTATAGATTTAATTTAATGTTGTGGTTCAGATGTCTCTTCTGATAAATTTTCGTAAAATCTATGCTAAGAAGAATGGAGCTGTTTCAGTATTTATGGGGTTTAAAATTCAGGGTTAGCAAGAGAAACATGTTAATTGAAACAATGTTTGTGTATATTCTTACAATGTTTTGCAGAAGAATGTTGCTAAAGTTTGTTAGTTTATTAGAAGTTTAGTATTTTTCAGGTTTATTGCTTTTTTCTATGGTAAAAAATTCCTTTAATGAAGTGATTAAATATCTCAATCTTTTTTTTTAGGCATATTGGAGATAACATCTGTGGAAATAGGAGTTGTGGCAGTTAAGTCCATTAAAAGCAACTATTATTTAGCCATGAACAAAAAAGGAAAAGTCTATGGCTCTGTAAGTATTTCTTTTCTCCTTCAAAATGGTTTGTACTAGTCAGCACAGTTCCCTCTCTTACCTACTGAAAAGCTCACTTATCTGTGTATTACTACTAATTAGAGTTGAAATTAGCTGTTATCAAAATTTCATCCTCTGGTAAGCCAGCAGCCCCCTCTCCACAAACTCCCGTTGTTTGTTAGGCTCCTATCATATCAAAGCGGCTGCTGGGATTTATCATGATGACTGTTCCAGGCAGGTCTCCTGTTAAGTAGTGGCCAATAGGGAAGCACCTGCAAAATGTAATCTTTAGGGATATTTTTCCCTCTTTTTCTGCAATACAGCCACATTTATCAATAATTTGGTGGGGATGAGGAGTACTTCAAAACTTGGAAACTTCAGCAGATGGAGCAGACACACTAAATTCTCAAATTGACAGCACAGAGATTTGCAGAGTAGCAGCTTTAAATGAACTGTACTAATTAATATATAGGATTATAGGAAAACAGAGTTTTAGATCAGCAGGCATGCAAACTTATGATTGAGCAGAATTTGGGGATCATTTAAAAACTACCCATATATACTATATATGTATTTGTATAAGTTTAGGTTTACTGATTTTTTAATAAAAAACACAGTAGCCATACAAATATTTTTAATAGCAAGGAACATGATCTAGTAAATCAGACTATAAAACTCCACTTTATACTCACACGTGCACATGATGACATGGATACCAAACTGGCCTGTTATTACGTCTGGTTCAATTTAAGGTTTTGCAATTTTTGCCAGTTCCAATGAGTGTGAACCCATATAAATCTAAACTTATTCAAGTCATCTATAAATATTATGAGCCAATATTCAGAATACTCAGTGTTCAGACCATCTACAGCCATTAATGGGAACACTTCCTGGATAGGTTTTGACACTGGGTTTAATCTCAGGCAGTGCAGCTAAGCCTACCTATGCTGAATATGATGAAGCAATGCCAGACTGAGACTACCAGACTCACCACTGATATTGAATCAACTGAGACTGAAGTGGGTTGAAGTCATTTGGTCCTTTTTTTTTAAGGAAGCATTTATACTAGGTGTGGTTTGTATAAACTACATAAACTTTTGTTTTCCTTCATCAGGAAGGAAACCACAGTACGTGGTGAGGCTAGTTATTTATCATTTGTAAGGTTACTTCTAACTTCTAACCTTCTAAACATCCAAATTGTATTAAGGAATCGCATTAAGGAAAGAAATACTGGAACAGAGAAGTCTTTCTTAATTTCCTCCTAAATGTGGATTTTAATTCCTAAAATTACACTGGACAGAAAAGCAGGATGATCAGCGCTCAGTCCTGCATCACTGAGAGGGATATGGGTGTACTGACTAGCTGTTAAAGTACTGTAAGTTACCACTAAGCACCATTCATGGATTGTGCATATGCTCCTTGACATAAGTGAAGATACTATAGTAAATTCATGTGTCACAGCTAGCAGTGTTTAATTTAGTCATTTGTGACTGTCTGTCCTAAAGCCTAAGACAAGTTTTCTATCCAGGTTGTTTGCTAGTGATGGTATCATGGAAGTTCATCCCAATTCTATATCTATACAAAAGAAGGCAAGGCAGTTTTCATGTACGATAGGTGGAAACCACTGTCATAAGATTCAGTAATTCACAGTGTATTAGGAATAGTGTTGACAGGAGGATATGAATGTGGAAAGGGCCTTTTTTTAATTCCAGCTGAGATAATTTTTCAGTAGTCACATCATAAAATCTCAACATAATGACTTATCAAAACCTATTCTGTAATACTTCACAGATTTTTGAGACTGCTTCTGTTATTATTTTTCCCATTCTCTCAAGACTTCCAGTTAGACTCATATTGCTACAGTGTGGCAGCTTGCAGATGGATATGAAAAGCAGAAACAATAAAAAACTTTAAAAACATCTTAAGCATGTGCACAATACACACTGGTGCTGGATTATCCTGAAATTTGTTTGAAATGAGCAAAGCAGTTTCAGGCTAATGACCCCTGCCAATGAGACTTCACAACATCATCTGTTTTCTCTGTATCATCTAAGAACAGAGATAAAAGTTTGGATTCCAGTACAATTCTGCATTTGGGAAAACAAGTCAAGTAATACTGTTTCTGTGTTTATCAAACATGTTACCATTTGACTGACTTTGGTTAGGATGAGGGAGCAAAGGAAGACTCATTATTTGATTTCTTCAACAAAGCAAAGAGTTATCAGGCAGGAAAAATTACTGTGGTTTAAAACTTTGATTGATGGTCACCTGCCTTCTTAATACCCTGACACAGAACACGGCACATTAGAGCAAGTAAAGTTAAATGACCTATATGTAGCTATAGGAATGCAAAGAACATTAAGAGTCATCTTGGAGAGCATCTTCTCCTCACAGTGTTTTTCCCAACGTTCATTTTTCAACTGATTACTAATCCCAAAACTAAAGAGGATGGTGGGAGTCAAATTGAGCTTGAATGATATGTGCAATCCTGTTAAGAAAGTGCATCTTCTGTGGTCTTAAGAGAAACTAAGTAAAACATCGATTATCAACATGAAAATTCTTACTGTGCCAAAATATTGAACATAACTAGTTTTAAAATTCTAATTTAAATGAATAGGCAGTTTGGATATATTTTTAAGATTCTTATTGTCTTCCATGTTCCACTTTAAAACAATGCCAGTCAGCTGAACAATGCTCATATGATTAATATGGACATTTATCTTTATTAGCTGAGTATCTTTGATCATCATCAAAGATAAAATACCCCAGAAATTCTTATCTGCAGCATGAAAAATATTTTATTATTTAGGCACACATTTCTATTGTCTTCATGGTAGACATCTTAAAAATACTACAAGCCTTAGGTAGATTACACACTGAGATTCTGACATGCTTCCTTCAGTGAGCTGTGAAATAACTTATTTTCTGAAATACAGGAATAACAGAAATGCTAATTTTTGGTAGTTATTTAAATGGTTGAAAATGTCCTATTTCAAAGGCTTTTAAATGAAATATAAGTAACTTAATCAAATTGATTCTTCTTCTGTAGGAACTATTTGTGAAAACAAGCATTCTTGTCTTCATTATAGAGATGCAAATCTATGTTAGCATATTTAACACTATAGAAAAAGAAGGTCTCTCCCATACACTTGCTACATGCTTGTATTTTTTATCCTTCCTAACAAACTGACAATTGATTCTCTTGAAAAAATAGAAAACCTTAAACCTTGGTACTATAAACAAAATTGCTTATAAGATTACCATGAAGATTTTCTCAGTAAGACACAGAGTCATATATGATTCCTTTTTTAGGCTAAGGCCCTCTTGAGGTCAGCAAAGTAAACAAATCTCACAACCATAAGAACAGCACAATAGTGATTTGCACCCATTCAAAAGGCCCTGTTTTACAGCCACTGTGGTGTAAAAGATCTTACTTTAAATAAGAAGTAAGTCTATGCCATGCAGATTTATTTAACATATGGTATTAATAATCTTGTTCAAGGTATTTAAGGATTGTATTTGTTAGAGCCGAAATATGATAAGTAATTCCAAGATTGCTATCTTATACTTTGACTTTATGATTGAGAATTTGTTTTAATATTACTGCCATATTCCAACACAGAGGAGTTTCGTTTCAAGTAAGAGTGAACTGTACCATTCTATTATCTATTACTTTAATTATATATTACATAATTGACTATATCTTTCATTGATTACATTTTTTTGCATTTTTTAAATGCTATGGACACAGTGAAATATTTCTGTAAATACACTGTAGAATCCTAAAAGGATGTCTTATATAAAACATTGAAATTGTCCAAAACATTTTTAGAAGCTATCTAACTTCAGTATGCTGCAACTCTGAAACATTATTTATATTTCGAATTTGTGTATTTGTTTTCCTCTTTTAACAGAAAGAGTTTAACAGTGATTGCAAATTGAAGGAAAGAATAGAAGAAAATGGATATAACACATATGCATCCTTAAATTGGAAACACAATGGAAGGCAAATGTTTGTAGCTTTGAATGGACGGGGAGCCACAAAGAGAGGACAGAAAACAAGAAGGAAAAACACTTCAGCTCACTTTCTTCCAATGGTAGTAATGTCATAGATGAAGGAAGTGTTTTATCGATGCAGTTGAACGAAAGGCTTTTTGTGAACAAATCCTTTTGAAGAAAAAACGCATAGAAATAGTGTGGACATCTGCTTGTTTGAAAAGGGAGCAAGGGAAGCCTTTGAAGGTTTTGTACTCACTGCTGGCACATGAAATACTTTTAATTAGCCTGGTGTCATATCTTATAATCAAGATACAAGCTGCATCAAATGGGATAGAAACTATTGCCAGTGTGAACAATGTTTTTGTTTTTCCTTTTTTTTTTTTTTTTTTTTTATCTCGGCGATTGAACTTAAAGGACGAGAGACAATCTGTTGAATGATCTTTGGGGGAAACTTATTTATGGAATACTAACTCATATCAAAGACCTTAATTGCTCATTCAAGCCTAATGATCCAATGAACAGTTAGACACGCAGGCATTTACTGGAAGCACTTGGATCATATGCACAAATAAAAGACGTTTCCAGAGAAGCCTTGTGGAAGAATGGATAGGATTAAGGAATATAAGCAAAGTAGTGTAAAACTGTTCTAACAAAACGAATAGTATGGTTTGCTTGTATGTTCTAACTTCATTCCTTTTTATTTCTCTCTAAGTTATTTATTTAATAGGATGTTAAATATCTTTTTGATTTGACATGTTTTCTTCATTTGCTTCTTTGTTATTTTCCCTTTTTCTCAGTACTTCACAAGAGGTTGATAGGCTAAAATGTCAAAGCCTCCTAAGTACTCTGAGAATAGGTAATGGACTAGGTTTTAAACGCAGAATTTAATGTGTATAATCCATTTTTTTCCTAAACTGTCTTGCACTTAAGCAAAAAGACCAAACAAGCAGAGCTTGAATTTATGGTATTGGGTGTGTCTATGTTGAAGAGGATTTCAGCACTCAAGAACAAACTTCAAGAAATACTTTGTTCAAAGGGTCTTTCTGCTGTTTTGAAATTGAGAGAAGGGGCCACATCTGTACTTGGGCATCAATGCATGTGTGTATATCCACTTGTCTTTGATTTCAGTTTGGAACTAAGATCTAATCCACTGCAATCAGTGAGAGATTTTGCAGCAAGTACGGGGCTGGAACCTCGATGTACACAGCCCAGTTAAAATCACTGAAATCGCAAACATTAGAACTAAGCAGGCTACAATGCCCAAGTGTAAAATTTGGCCTCAAAGAGGTAAGTGAGAACACAACACAGTCCTGTACTCCTTAGTCAGTTAATAACACTCATTTGTCCTTGTTAACAGCTTGCAGCGTCACCAGCATATAGTGGGAGCAATAGCTAAATAAAGACCAAGGGATAGAATCCAAAAGCATTCTTATGCATTTATCAGAGATTATTACTCACATGTATATTATATATGAAAGCCAACCAAAAAACCATGCTGGTGTCCAGCTTTAGCATGCCTTTCATATCCATCATAGTAACTGAAGGATCAAAATACATAATATCCAGCACATTCTTATGAAGTGTTACTAGTCCCATGGCTTAACTTGAGCAAGTGCAGTATAATAAAGTTAAGCATAGTATGAAGTCTGTTCAATTAAAGGTACATAAGGTTTGTTTTATGTTTTTCTTTACTCTGTAACTTTAGAGAGCTCTGGATAGCTCATCAATGTAACCATAATGAGATTCATTTTGTTAGAGCAGGTAAATAGAAAACAGTACATCAGCCAATTTGTACCACTGTCTTCACATTGTATTCCACTAAATAAATAAATAAGCCTTTGCAGTGTCTGTAGTAAGAAACAAAAGTAGTATAATATTATTTTGTTCTAAATACTTTAAGTGATAACTATGAGATTATATTGATGCTGCAGTTTTATCTTCAATATTTCTTGTTGTAAAAAAGTTGATTTTATTTTTATTGTTTGGAAACTGTATTTTGGTACAAAGAAGAGCCTTGCTTAATATGTCTTTTTGAGAATGTTTAACCTCTATAAAGGCTGGTGTTGTTGGGATCTTCTATAACTTATTTAAGTCAATGTTTAACCAGCACTTCAATCTTAATTTGTTATTTAAATATTAGCTGTTTAAAAAAAACAACAAAAAAAAATCCCCATAAAATACAAAATGGTCAGATTGTATTTCCTGTCCTTAAATAAAGTCAACTGTTTTAAAACCAGAAAGTCATTTGAGACACAACATTTTAGCTGATAGCTAACATTTTATATCATGGACTTTATCTCCAGCTTGCTTCTTAACAAATAAGATTTTTCAAAAAAGGGAAATAAGAATTTCAGATTTTAAGTGTAATTGCAGATGATTAGCAAAACTTAACTACCATAATGAAAGGGAGTTTCTGTTGTTTATAATTTATAATCGATAATTAAAAATGACAAGACATAGTAGACCACCCACAGTGAACATTTACTTTTTGCTTGGGCAAATGTAGTATTGGATGACCACTTTAAGAACACTTAGGGTACAAATGAGGTTCTCTTTTGACAGAACTACCTAGATTACTTGGTCAGGGGAGCAATTATACATAAACATGATTGATTCAGTTTCAGGACTGAAAACACTGTGCTGCTCAGAGGTTGAAAATGGAAAATGTAAGGAGCCAACTGCAAAATGAATAGTGGTTTCTGAGAATTAACTAAAATAAAAAATCTTTGAAGAAATTGATAATTCCTGCACGTTTGACAGACATACTGAAATATCCACTGTGGTAGGAGCGAACTGCAGACAGTCTATCCAGAATATCACAGATTCTAAACCATAAGCTCTGTTTTCTGTCACCCCCAGCAGATGAGACTCCTGAGCAAGGGATGGATTTAAAAAAGAAAAGGGAAACAAAAATCACTGAACAACAATGTATAGTATGTTATATTTAAATAAAAATAATAAAATGCTGGGAATAGAGAATATTCTCCCTGTTTGTTTTATTAACCTGAAATACTGAACAACAAAAATAAAAAGTGAAAAGATCTGTAGTACTACAGGATGTGGTTTGGTGCTGTATAGCCCCAAAACAAAACAAAAAATCACTTGAACATTTGTAGAGTTTCTTTAATTTTTTGCATCTGTGAGTCAGCTATCTCCACTCTAATAACAACCAAATGCTTTAGATTCTTCCCATAAGTATTCAGGTCCACCTAGTTTATACAGTGGAAAAAGCAATGAATTTAAAACAAGTACACTTGATGAAAGAATGAAGGGCTTTAGGAAGAAGAACACGTACTCACATTTTTGAGTAAACTTTAGATAAAGAAAAATAGCTGCATTTTATATAAGACTTTGTTGAAGACATTTCAGGTTATAAAGTTCACTAAAGGTTAGTAAGCTTTAGTAATACAAAAATACTAGTATATGAGCACAAATTTGTAATTCAGACCTCTTCTGAAACTGATATCTATATCCACACAATCAATCATTACTGCTTCAAGAAGTGATCTTGAAACTAATGCAGGGAGACATCGCATACTTTGAGATATCAAATGTCATTATTTACTCAAGTTAGATTGTAGGGAAGTATTTCTTATTACATTGGAGAAAGAAAAGTAAAACATAACACACAAATACATGTTTTATGCTGAAACTAGTCAGGGTATGATTACTGACAGTTTTCAGAAAAAGCTCATTGGCTGAAACAACTTCAGTGGAACTGCCCATAATAGATAAACATACACAAAAAATTGCCTGTTTTCTATTGTGTTATAGGCAAGAAATGGAATATGAAAAAAATATGGGTTTTGACCTATCACATTTTTGTTTATAGTCACATTTACTTGCTCGGAGAATTTGAACTTCATTTTTAACAATCTGAGAACTTTCTGGGAATACGTTTTGGTATTAACCATTTAGAACAGTCAATTTCTAATGAAGGACAGTGAATCACAGATATCCAATTGAGGTCTTTATATTCAGTCATCCCAAAACAGAAAATGTACTGCGTCCTTTAGCCACCTCAGCAACTTAAAGAGGATACATGACTGTGAAAGGCAAGTTAGAGAAATGCTGCCTGAGCCTCAACTAATTGATTAGGGAGCACCTTTATACTGCGGCACTCCAGGTTGCTGCAGTATAAATTAGAAGAATTTGGACTCCTGAAATTCCTCACCAGAACCTTTAATGAAATTGTATACACTGGTGTCACTCATGCAATTGAATAAATGGATATGCTGGGGATGACCTAAGAAATGCATATTAGATAATTCCATTGTCCAAATACAAGGCTATGAGCATCATGATACCTGAAGAAAAGCACATGAAATACTTCAGTGTACAATTCTTTGCTAAACGTAGAGAGCAGTGCTAGTATTTAGATAATAGACCACAGAGAGAAAAAAACAGAACCTGTATCTACATCAAAACTCAGAAGTTATATCTCAAGATAAATAAATGAAGAATCAATATATTGCAGGTTCTTTATTACTGTTGAAATGTAGAAGTTCAGTGTAGCCACTCGTCAGAGCTCCAGATATATTATTTTGTTATCCAAATTATTCAATTACTTGCTTTTAATGATGTTATATTTTTTTTAGATTATTCAATTGTAGCACTAATTGTTAAATTAACTTCTTCAACCATTTCATCTGTTAAAGGTTTTCATAAAAATTTGGGAAAAGGCTAAATGCAGGTCTACATCTGATTCTGCACTTTTTATCTAGCTGTAAAAATGAATAACATCTTCTATTTAATATACAATATGCAGAAACTTGCCTTATTCAGTGAGATGTGCCTGAGCAGGAAGAAATACAGCAGTTCCAAAAAATAAATAAAAACCGTAGCATAGGTACTCATGTAATGCATTTTAAAATTTGGATGAAAAAAAGTGGAAATGTAGTTTCTCCTTCCCTATTACCCATCTGTAGTATATTTCTTGTTCAGTGGTTGTATGGCAATTTCCTATTAATTCCTCCTTCCTTCACATGTAGATATGCCCCAAACAACAAGATTCATTCACGGTTCACTGAGGCAGCTTGCATGGCTGATGACTGCACTATGCTGTCATCACTGCCACAAGCATACAACTCTTATTTTTGATTCCATATAGAATGCTATTCATAGACCCATTGATGGTACCATGCTTTGGCATTAGCTTCTCTGAAACTACCCATATACTTAATATTAAACATGCAAATATAGGTTCAAAAGTTAAATGTGGATTCTGATCATAGCTTTGCTTTTATAACAACCACTATGCACAAGAAATGTTACAAATTAATTAAAATGTATTATACCTCTGCTTTTCTTTTTCAAGGTCCACCCAAGGAGAAGGAGACAGAAGGAAAGGATATGACATTATTATTGTTCTTCACAATCTTGATTGCTTTCCTCAACTGGTAGCTAGTACATGGTCTATGCTTGTCTTTCATGGAATCTTATTTCAGTGATGAAATAGAATAGAGATATCTGTTAAAGAAGTCTCTGTCTCTTCCTTGTGGTCAATCAGTTTGACCTACTGAGTGCTACTGATACAGCATAAAGTAAGCATGTTCACTTAAATATGGATTACACTTTGCTAAATAGATTCCAGCTTTGAAAGAAGAGCTATGGCCCTGTTTATCCTATTAAATGAGTATTGTAGCCTTTGCTTGACAGAGACAGATAAGATTTAATTCATTCATTTATTTAACTGATTGTTAAATGCTCAGAGATGAATGATACAGTGTGAGCGAAAAGTCTTGCTGATACACATAATTATTACATTTCTGCAGTAATTGGGAGGTGCAGGGGGAAGGTGCAGTGACAGGTCAGTTGAAGTGCTTTCACACAGAATCCTGCAGCAAGGTTCAGCCTATATTCATACTGAAAACCATCATCAAGCTGTAAATGAATGCCTGGGCCTCCAGTCTGTGGAAGTCAGTTATCCAGAACTGGCAAAGGTGGGCCCCTCACTCTTCAGTCTGCTCTAGTGCCTTCACCATTCTCTTCTTAAAGTCAGAGCAAACTTGACTCTGTTTAGGGATGTTCAATGTGCAGCAAATTCTATTCACAGTCAAAGGAGATGGCTACTGACTTGTAAGTCACCTGTGGCAATAATGTGATCTTTTTCCCCTCAGCCCGGCAACGTTTGTCCAGGACATTTTGTCAGAGTTCTAACACTAATGTAGTTTTTTCTCGTTCTACTTGAAACGGAATACAGCATGAGGTTTCTAGCACCAATTACTAAGGACTGAAGTTCACATGTGAAAAAGTATCATATGCAAAATAATCCTGTATTGATAATCCTAGAGATGAGTTCTTCTGAAAAGCCACAATGCTTACACCCATCATATGGCAGCACTTCCATACCGCCCTTTACATCTATGCCTCATCTAACTCGGAGGCAGAACCTGCATTGCTAAGGAAGCTGTTCAATTGCCAGGACCATTAGAACAGTACTTCAAATCTGCTGAGACAAGTTAAAACTCCTAGTGTTGATTTTGATACCTGTCTATTTGGACTACTCCGTTACGTTAAGGAATGCCCAGTACTTGAGGGGAGCCACGGTAACTATTCTGAGATACCTAAAAGCAAGAAAGGAATACTTTGCTTCCTATTTTCACCACAGACAGAACAAGAACAAAAGATTTGAACTGAAGCAAGAGAAATGTAAAAATAAATATTGGGAAAACCTGCCTAACACTGGAGGCACTGAGGTAAATTGATTAGGAAGATTCTAGAATTTCCTTTCAGAGATTTAAGGATGGGGTCGCCCCTGCGAATGGTCTAGGTAGTCGATTCTGTCACTGACAGGAGGATGGACTAGCTCTTTTCCAAGATCCCTCGCAGTGCTATTTTCTATGTTTCTGGGAAGCCATTAACTGAATCTATATAAAATATTAGGCAATCAATGGCAGTAGTAACTTTCAATCATTACAAACAGGGTCAAGCTCAAGACAGAAACCTGAAGAAATCTTATTAAAAATCCCCAGAGCCATCCAGTCCCCCATAATTACTTTACACAAGTGTGTTTGTAGTGCCAAACAGGAAAGAATCATAAACAGCTAAAATATTTCTAAATTAAAAAAAAAAAAAAAAAAAAAAAAAGAGTGACTAAAAGCAGACTAAGTGTAAATTTTTTCAGCACAGCATAAGCTCAAACGGGAAATTTCAGCCAGATGATATTTTGTTCTTTTTTTGCTAACCATCACAGAGATGCAATCTGGGTCTGACTCAAGCTTCCACTGCACACTGATTGCAGGAAACAAGACTGACCCTGGCAGTCATGATATGCAAAGGTCAATATCCATCTCCTTTTGACATTTGGTAACTTGTACAAAAACAACAGATAATTTTCAGAGATAATTGCTATATTTTTCAGTGGTTCTTGAAAGGATACGTGGCAGCAAATAAATGTCTCCATTAACCCACTCCTCCTCAAAATGTGCTATGTCCTGATATCTGTTGACTAGTGGATACTGTCCAAGAACCTTTACTCATTTCAGCTATCACTAACAGCAGCATAAATTAACCAGTAAATCAGTTTGTTCTATATAAAGCAAGTCTTTGATCTGATTGCAACTTAATCATTTCTAGAGCTCATTTCATGTTTATTTTCCTTTGGTCATTTTAAAAAATGTGTGTAGTTGATTGAGTGATAGACTGACCCTGCATTATATATAGCTCCCTACTTATAGTTTTAACCTGTAGTCATAAATACCACACATATATACCACTGGCAGTTCTTTACCAAGCTCGTTACACGCTTTTCATTTTTATCACTCCATTGGAGCACTGATATTATCACCTGCTGTTACCTTCTTCTTAGGTAGGAAGTTAGCTTAATCAGCCTCCTTGAAAGATATGCCCATCACTAAAATTCACAGCTGTCATAAATCTACACTACAGAGCTTTGCATCTCAAACTCATACTATTCGTAGCAAAAGTACAGTTGTTAGCTTTAGCTACTGCTTTTATCAGAACTCTATTGTCATGAGTGCCAAATAGAAAGGTAAGAGAGAAGACATATTTCTACTCCAATATGATTACAACTCACTTTTCTGATGGGGTAGAATGTGTCAAAGAAAGAGAAATAAATGGAAGCCTGTTATCATGGAAATCTAAACATTGGTATGCATACCTCTAACCTATAAGGGAAAAGATGGGGTTGTGGTCCTTACTGAAGAGGTAGACTACAGGAAGTGATCTATAAGAAAATAAACTAGCAGTTACGAAGGAATTTTTTCCTCAGTCCAAAGGAAGGAATATGAAAGAAAACACAGACCTACTGAAGGGAGAGGCAACAACCACTGCTATTATTATAAGACTGGTAAATCATATAAGGCATAGCAGGGAAAGCCTCAACAGGGCCCTCTTCTTCAGCGGTGGTCAAAGACAGAATGAGAATGAAAGGATGCAAAGCCCTGTGACAGCAGAATGGTCCTAGCAGCAATGTCCTAAATAGCCATAATGAAGGACACAACACAAGTGGCAACCAGGACAAAGAGCAAAACAACACAGTATTCAAAGCCCATCATGATAGTCCTCTCAGAACATGACACATCTTTCCATTTAATAAGGTCAGCAAGTAGTAGAAATAAATTGATATTTACTATTTTCAAATACAATCTCTATATAGAACTTATTTATTTCAACTTAGAAAATAAAATCACAGAGAAAACCATAGCAATCATGAAAACACAGCTGTGCTTTAGAAGAAAATACTACATACATTTCAGGGGAGGAAAAGATCACCACCACCACTGTAATAATCAACATAATGATCAATGTTGTTCATAAGTGTAGTGATCAACCGTGTCAGATTAAGAGCGGGAGGAAAGGGAGTGTGATAGATCTAGAGACACGGATCTTTGGTTGAAAATGCTTTCTAGTCGCTTCTTTTTTAAACAAAATGCTAGCTCAGAGCTACGATATTACATAAAAGTGAAAGGGCTCAGGTCAACCTCATAGAATAAAATTTGGAAGGCACACCCGAAATCCAGCAAGGTGATAGAAGTGGGGTTTCACGCATAGGGGATCACTGCAAGAAACCACTGGGAAAGTACAGACATCACATCACAAAAGCAACAGAAGAATTTAAACTTGGCTAAACCAGGAAGCACAGGAGCGGAAATAAGGAATATTGGGAAGAAGGAGTTAAATTAACTTTGCAGAACCTCACAGAAAAGGTTCACTTTAAATTTTGGTTAGTGCTTGAGCCTGAGGGAGAAGTTCAAATTTTTTTCAAACCTAGTCCTAGAAGCAAGCTGCTATTTGGTTCTAATTATTAAATTAAATGTGATTTTTGTTTGTTTCAGTCCCTCCCAAATTCTCCGTGCTGTAAACATTTTGCTGGTAACATTATTGTGTTTTAAGTAAATATGGAATATCTTCTTAACTTGAGCCAGATTACACTTAAAACAGCACCATATAACTAGGACAGCCCTAATTAAATAGGGGACAGCTGGCAGTACTATTGCAGTACCTAGAAATCTTGTGCCGTTTCCTTTTTTTAAAAGGAGTATGAAATCCACAACAGATTTCTTGCCACCTAGGTAGAACTGAACAAGATACTCTCACTCTTATTCCTCCCTGCAGAGGCATATATCCAGTACTGTACGCAGCCACTGCACTAACTGGGCCTGGACAGCCCTTTGTGTCTCCCCAGGCACGCGATACGGAGCACTTGCCCATGGAGTCACTGCCGATGGGAACAGCGAGCCGGGCTAGCCTGCATGGTAAACCTGATGGCTCTCATTGCACACACTTCCAAAAACCTATTTGGAAAGAAGTATTTCACTTTTGCAGCTTTTCTCATCTAACACAACCTCAGAGTTCAATTCTTTGGAGAAATGGCCATGTAAAGCAAGTACAAACACACTTCACAGAATGGGGAAAGAGCAAATGAAGCTGATACAGCCAGTGTTTTATGTGACATATTCCGGTGAGGATTCCACTATGCTCTAAATATTGCTTCTGCAAGACCAATAGAAGCAAAAAGGGAGAAAGAAGATCAGAAAAACTGAAGACAAAACAAGATGAGAGAAGAAAAAGGCTCTAAGTAGAAAATGTGAGAAGCTGGCTGACTTTCACTGGTACAATTATCTGTACTTGCACATACTTTCTACACTGACCAAGAGGATTTCATCAGTACAAGAAATGGTCAAACCATTCACTCCAAGCACTTTGCACTGCTTAATGATAAATGATAAATGATTTGTCTCCACATTCTCATGATTGTTTTGCCTTTATTATGAGTAATTACATATCCAATATTTTTAAATACATTTTTAAAAATATATTTTTTTCAGGAATTGTTCATGGAAGCAATTGTTTTGATCATCTTTCTCCATGCACCTAAAGGGTATGAAACTAAAAGAGAGTATCCCTTTATCAAGCCTGATTTTCTTCACAGATTCCTTAATCATAGCTATATTTAGCTCAGTAAGTTTGTAGCTGTTTACGGTGTAATTTGTTTTGCACTAAAGCATATCTTCTTGAAATAGATCTTGTCTTGACAGGAGTCCTCAAAGAGATAGAGAATCCAATTTTGTTCCAGTTATATATTTTATTTACATTTTATATTTGTCTAGCTTTAATGCTAACCTTCAGTTTCAGTTATACTTTTTTCCACTAGAGTTAAAAGACAGTCATAGCCAGTGTTTTACTTTCTGTGAATGACTGGAATCAAGTCACTCTCAACCTCTCTGAATAGCTAAAAAGACAGAAAATTTTTGGTTGTTCAGAATAATATACAGCCCTTCTCCTTTGAGTACTTTTAATATTCCTTCTGTTTATCAGCATCTGTACTGTTAACAGTCTCCTACCAAGAAAAATAAGATTGTCTAATTTTATAAACCTTATTTATAAATCTGAGGATGAGATTAGTCCATTTTTTGCCATTGAATGCTTTTTATGAACTTAGTTTATATGGATGTGCAAGAAGCTTATGTTTATTTCCAGGTCATTGATTAAAATTTTGAATAGCATCAGCCCTAGTATGAATATTTCTGGAACGCTTGTCTAAGCCCTCTATTCATTTTTTTTTCCTGCTGATTGCTACTTTTTGCCAATTGGTAATTCATATAACATGTTTTACCACTACTTCAAGTGTTAATTTTTGTAACTGCAATATGATATGATATGATATGATGCTAAATGGAATGTTTATAAAATGCAGTGTATCTAGACAGCTACTTTCGTCTTTCAAACTTATTATAGAAAATCTAATTTACTTCACAAAATCTAAATTCTCTTTGAGGTCTATTAGCTAAACTTTAATTCTCAGGCTCACAAATCCTGCAGCTAGAATTATATAATACCTATATATCCTCAAGTTATCCCTTGGAATTACATACTTTTATGTAATTACATAGAATTACATGTTTTTATTTGTAAGGAATATGTTTAACTCCAATAATTTTGAACGCACTGTATGTAGATGACTCCCAAAGGGCCTAAAGCATTAAGAAAATAAAACTATCCTCAATATGTCTAACTTGCTGAACATAGGTTTGCATCTCCATTTCCACTGAATCTGCAAATGGGCTGAAAACCATTCAACTAATCATTAAACCCATGATTTGCTATATTAATTCATAACAAATAAGAAATTCCATGCTGTCCTTATTGTTTATAATCATTAATAATGTCATGTACAAAATTTTGAAGTTTTCAGAAAAACTACCAAGTGATGAATTTCTCAATCTCTATGAAAAGTTACAGTTCATTTTCTGTTTGCGTAATTCCTACTACTTTTCTTTATCAGAGAGATGGAGATCTGAAAAAGATCAAGGAGTTTTCTATTCCAGGCTTTTTGTCTAAGGTAGAATAAATTACCTAGACCACCCCTGACAGAAGTTTATCTAACAGTTTTAACACCTCTAATTATGGAAATTCTACTGTTTCCCAAAGTAGCCTACTTTGGTGTTGAACTATCCTTTTGATGAGAAAGTTTGTTCTAATATCTAATGTAATCTAATACAAATTTCCCATGCCACAAATTAAGCTGATTAATTCATGCTTTACCTTCTGCAGGGAGGAAAACAATTGATCACCATCTTCTTTGTAATAACCTTTTATGTATTTGAGGTATTCTTCATCCTTCTCTTTTCCAGACTAAACAAACTAAATTCTTTCATACTTCCTTTGGAGGTCATATTTTCTGAACTGCTTATCATACTTATCATTCATGATAAGTTATCTCCTGTTTCTATATCTTTCTGAAAATGTGTCCTTTCCTCCAAAGTCCCCCCGAATACCAGGTAGCATGTAGTAACTGCATCTAAACTCTTACAAGTGATGCTGCTTTTAACAACTTTCTGGAATGTCTTTTGCCTTTTATATAAGCGTTCACTTGTATCTGTGTCCTCATCTTTTTTCCTATGTTTGCCAGGCCAGTTTTTGCTCAGTCCATACATGCAGTCATGTAATCTTAACAGTGAATGACTGTTTTCTACCAGCTGTGAACTTACTTTATAGCAATTTCACTGAGACCCTAAGTTTGCTTGAGAATGGCAGAGAGGACTGCATGGAAAGCACCCAGTCACTGAAGATAAACATAAACTCTGACAATTCCAGTCCAGAACCAAAACTCACAAACTGATAATCTCATCTCTCTGCCTTCCACCCTTACTATATACCAATATCTACCAGCTCCTAGTCCTGCTCTATGAATTTACTAACAGGTTTGTTTCTTGAGATCTGAGAAGAGGGAGTCAAGATAAATTGCCTGGGTTTTCTCATAAACCCCACAGAGACAAGAGTTTAGTTTAGCTAGTTTACTCAAACAGGTGCTGACTAGGATTAGCTCGCCATCCTGAGGGTCTAACTGACAGCTAACTGCATCTATAATAATCTAAAGCAATCTCACACACCTCAGGGATCATGTTTTTAATGTCTGGAAATAAATTTTTATCCTGTCTTCAGTAACATGCATTTTCCGATAAAAAGCCTATATAGCCTATATGTAAAAAGACCATAAAGGCCTATAGCTTTTTGCTTCTCCTCCCTGCCTTAGGACAGGAGTGATCAGGAAGCAGCCTATGAATGTATCCTGTAAAGCTTGATAGAGTATCCCTGGTTGCTCTTATCTTTACTAAGGAAATGCAGACCACAAGACTGAAAACTCAGTATCAATCTCATCAAAAACAGTAATTTCAAGATGGAATAAAATAACACAAAAGTAAAGAAACAGCTGTACATGGTCAGACCAGAGAAAGAAGTTCTTCTGGCACAGTGTCTTCCCTCTGATCGTGGCTAAGGAAAAAACATGCTATGGAAGAAAAAAAACAGAACACAGCAGGTATAAAGTGATGAATCAGTCTGTGTCACCTTGCTCTTCTGCCCTTTCTCCAGCTAATCAGAATTCCCTGATATGCAGCTTTTTAGAGCTGCAGTTTAGGAACTTCCTGACCTGGGGAAATGAGGGTGAGGGGTAGCCATATCATAATGTTTAATAGCTCTTGACAAATCTATCTTTCTTGAATTTGCTTGATAACTTTTTGCATACACCTATACTCTTGGCATCCAAGCACTCCATGACATTAATTACCATGATTTTCTTAAAAGTGTAGTAAAAAGTAATCTTCTCATATTTTAAATCATAAGCCTAATATTGTCCTTTGTGTGCTACCTAGTTATTGTATGATAAGAAATAATTTGATTACTCTTCTCGAAGCCATTCACGATTTTCTACCCTGATACTGTCTCTCTTCCATCTTTTCTAGATCATTTAAGAAAATGTCAACTAGACCTCAACAAGATCTCAGTAGAAACTGACACTTATTCCTGCCTTTAGCAATGGGAACCCACTTTTTCTTGTCTCCAGCAATAGCATAGCCTTCTGTGAGAAAACTCATCAAAAACTTTTGGAAATGGAGGTATACTATACCATATAGGTACTATATATCACTTGACTCTCATTATTCAGAGGTTTTTCATTTCCCTTTACAGAATCCATGCTGGTTCTCCTCCACTCTTACAATTTTTTTTTCTCATATGTCTACTAATCCTGCTCATCAGTACAATTGTATCAATTTGTCATGCATGGTTCTTCTGGAACCTTTTTATAGAAAAAAATTAGTGTCACATTTGCAACCTTCCAATCTTCTGGCATCCGTGCTCTTTTAAACTAGAGGCTACATAGCCCATGTAGTCAGTTAGAAATGTCATATCTCAGCCTTTTAGGGAACCTGTGGGAACTCTGATGCTTCCTGAATATTGTTTTCTATTCATTCTAATTCTATCATTTTTTTCCGAACTCATTCTATTGACACTTCAGCTTCCTCTACAAAGAAAGATGTAGATACGGATGCCTATCGTGCCTCCTCAAAAGAAAATAGCAGTGCAGAAAATTTTCATCACTGCACGCCACTCAAAAGTTTTGTCTGAGAACATTGTAAAAATGCCTGCTAACATTTGCACTACACACCACTTGGGATGTTTTTTATGTCATTGTTCCAGTAAAGGAAAAGTTTGAGATACTCATGGTACAGGGGCTAGTAGGGACTGGAAATCAGTTAGACCTTTAAAACACATTGGATAGTGTTTGATGGTAAAGGAGTAGCATGTAGATTAGCTGATCTTTGAGACCAAAAACATACACATGCTTTGATATTACAGTACATTCTAAGAGCAGGCTGCTGAATACAAATGGTGTCTCACTGAACCTGCTCGATGCTGAAACAGATCCCAAGGCAGGTGCCCTGATGTGACCAGACAGGATCCAACTTTGCAGATTAACTTGTCATTTTGCAATTACTTAATGCTGAATTTGAGGACCTCAAACAAGTCTGCTTTTTAACTGTTCTTGGAGTCAAACTGTTTAAAGTTGCTTTAGCCAGAGCACTGAGCAGCCAAAGAACCTAAAATGAGGAAAAAATAATATGCAGCTTCTATTTTATTTGGCTCTGTCAGAATGAAATTCTCTTTACAGCCTAATCTGGGGAGAACAGGAGAAAACCCATACTAAATCTGTTATTACATCCTTGTACTTCACTTTTAAAGGCCAGTTGCTTAGTGGTAGATCCTCATGTCACCTCAAACCAAAAGCTATCTCTCTTTGAAATGTTTACTGTAGAAGACAGGAAATCTGTTTGCAATCCTAACCACAGACCAAACTTTTCAAAAGATGTCTCTAGTGTCTAAGAGTAAAGATAAACTTGTGGGTAAGGCACTGGACTGGAATTCTGACCTCAAATCTCAGCTGCCAGAAGGGTTATATGTGACCTTGGCAAGGCATGCAAGTCCAGATATAAATAAAAATGCCTAAATATAGATTCCAAAGTAGATCTGTGGTAGATGATAGATGAATCAAAAATCAAAATTTGCAATCCGACAATCTTCATTTGGCTGCTGCTGAAATTCGTTGGCATTTTCCTTTTTTACACCAAGGTTCCCTAAACTATTTGCATTGTATCCCTGTTCAGGACTTCCCACCTCATGTTCAACCTTCCTCCTAAATATGGCCTTCTTCTCGGTGAGGTGCTCAGAGGGGCCGTGGATCTAGTCAGCTGATCTGACATCAATAAAACCACATCTACAAAAAGACATGAATGTTTCCAGCACTTTCTTTCACAACATATAAATGGCAGAACTAACAGTTTTCTCTCTCTATTCATCAGAACAATGTTTGTTTCTCAGACCTTTGGCAAGTCCCTTGTGAAAGGGTGATGAGTCCTTTTTAGAGGTTCATCCACCTTTGTGTGACAAACCCCCTTCTCACTGTCCATCACATCACAGTTGCAATTATGAGGGAAAGAACTAAGTATTTCTAATTTATCTGGCAGAAGCTTAGTCTCCCTAGGAAAGCAGAAGGATAACTGGTTGTAAATATTTGCTTCTTGTACTTAGTACTAGTTAGCTGCCCTTGAATAGAAATCCTACAACACGCTTAGATCCACCAATGGCCCATTTGCTGATTGACATTGCTTAGACTAAACCATCTGCCAAGGAAGTAGAAAAATCTATGTTCAGTTCTGTTCTGATTTATTCTCCTACACATCAAACAATCTGACATTTCTTAGAGAATCAGATGCTGAATTAACAAGATTACTCTTGAAAGTGCACACAGGGAAACAGGGCTTTGTACGAAATTTAAGTATTTCTTGTAATATTTTCTTCCCATATTGCAGACTTTTCCTCCTTGCTCACACAGAATCATGTACCACTGCGCTGTTGCTGGGGCTCCCAAAGTAGCAGGAGGTTAACGCTACATGGGTTAAGACTGAGGTCTTCAGAAAATTCTCTCAGCCTGAAGTGGGTGTCGTGAGAAGTTAGTTGTCTTCTCACTGGCTATAAAAGAAGCCTCGGTCTCCAGTTTAGACTAGATGCTAAAGGCAGTCCATCTTAAGGCTTTAAGCTCTTTAGGAAAAGGACTGTCTTTACTATGTGCTGCTTTCTTCCACAAAATCCTGGTAGAAGCTCCTGTGGAAATAAGTAGCAGTTAAGGTGTTATTATTAAAAAGTATGACTTTTCTAAGTTTATCCATGCATTTTGATGAAAAAAGCATTCATGGGCATCTTCTACTCCATGACCACCAAAACAGACACTTTACATAAAATCTGTTCAGTTTTTATTTCTTTGGACCAACTGGATCCACTGGTATGAATTAGGTGCTCAGGTCAAGACCAGATTAGTAAAATTAAACACAGTTAAGCATAATTCATGAATCTGATACCAAAGCTTTAAAGTACAGCTCCTCCAATCTGATCTCAAGCAGATCTGTATGGGTTTCATAAGCCCTTGTGTTTTACAAGCCCCTCTTTAAAGTTGTGTTTGATAGCTGTACATTGTTACTGGGTGTGCATCCCAATACAAAACACTACATTGACATTAAACATTTTCAGCCAAACATAATTTCTAGAGACTCTTCCACATGTTTGGCCCACAGAGAAGAGGTTATAATACTATTGCAATTACATCTTCTACAGATGGTACATGCTGTATGGATTACAGCATTGCTTGTTCTGTCACTGTGGACTTTGTTTGAATTGTCTGTGAAACACTGGAACCATAAATCAATTCTTCTCCGTCTCAAAAAAAAGAACAAAAATACAAAGAGAATTTTGTGCAAAATGGCAAGGGTCATGGAGGTTAGGGCAGCCTTCCACTTCATATCAAGAAGAAATCTTCCGAATAAAACAGCTTTCTTCTCCTGACCTCATATATCAGAAAGAAAATCTCCACTAGAACAACCTAAAATGGAAGGCATTTCGATTCACTCATGCCTTGTATAGATCTCCAGGGCTGGCAACTGTTTTCAAGAAAAGTTTCCATCAGTGGAAGACTGAGCTGAATTCCATATCTAACACATATTCTTTAATATGTAGCCTGTTTGTGGCTAGGAGGACTGTAAAATACTGTAATAAAATGGTTTTCGAGCTGTGTTGAACCAGATGACAAGGTAACGTCATGTCTTGAGTAAGTCTTATATAACTGTTTTGGTGTGTGGCAACATTAAATGCCAATTAATCTTACTAGAATTTATCTTTATATATGAACTGATCATTAGAATTACTGTATTTAGAGAAATCCTTTTGATAAAAATGCCAAATGATTTTTGCAAAATTCTATTTTTTAATATTGATGTTTTGTTGCAATTATTCCCAGACCTTATTGTGGTTTCCTGCACAAAATTATATCCTTAAGCACACTAGTCCAACATTTACTACAGACACAGGACAATAAAAAGTCAGCAGCAGGAGACAATATGCTTTATATGTGCAGTTAACTTTACACAGTGCTGGAAAATATTGGCAAGTGGCACTTAATTATGGTACTCCTGGATTCCTAAAACATATCACAAAGAACACAAAGGCACAAAGCACTTATTTGCTGTAGTTAATTTTAGGGACTAGTTTTCGGGGCACAGACATTACATCGTAGAATACGATTTCAAGATGTTGTTTCTAATTTTGCTAATACAATTATTCTTCCTTGTTCATGCTCTTTGTTTAGTTTTAAATCATTTCCAATTAATAATTATATGGAAAATGGTTTCGAGACATCTGAAAAATAACTCCAGACAGATGTAATTCCAATTTATTTACCATGTTGGCTTTGGGTTTGTAAGTTTTAAACAATACCAAAGTTAGAGAATTTTCTGCTGGATTGCAGAATATCTAGATCTGGAAATAAGATCAGTGATGTAAAGTCCTATAAAATGAGAGATAGGAGAAAAAGATCCTATCAGTGTGATGTCTATGATAGCAGCTCGTTGATACTACCTCCTAATATGAAACTGCTATAAATGCTGTGATGGATGGTTTTTGGAAAAATAAATGATCTGATGGTCTAACCTTCTTATTTTTTACTCAGTGGCACACCTTTTCTATCCTGATTTACCCTCACCAACCCAATACCGACTAAATTTGTATGCAGAAACCATATGCCATTTATTTCACATCCTGAAAAAAATGTTCTAACAAGAAATGAAAAACTAGCTTAACATGGTCATACCACTAACTAAATCCAGTAAGAGAAAACACCAGCTGACAGTAGTCTGCTGCTTTAGTACAAGTGACAAGAGCTTGTGCAGGACTAATTGTACGTATCAACATAAAGGAGAAGTTTTAGGACAGTAAACACCTTCTTAAAACTTGTAAATACTACCTACATTGCAGCATGCCAAGATACATTGTACTGCTTGACAGTTTGAAACAGGCTTCTTTAGGGTCTGATTCAAAGGCCTTTGGAGAAGTTAAAAGCACTTCTCGAATTTTTTTTATCATTTTCAGCTAAGTATGAAAATGGTGAAAAGGAAGGGCTTTAAATTACCTCATTATTCCAGTCTATCAAAAACGTTCCAATCTACAAAAGATCATCTAAAGGAACCTTCTTGTCGATTGCTTCATAAGGCTGACAGCTTTCTCATAATTTCTTTTCATTGAGAAAGTAAATCCATAATATGCTCAGATTATAGATTCTGGAAATGTGGATAATGCTGTACTTTCAATAGCATGAATGTATCTTTTACCTTAACAAATACGACTTTTACTTTCAGTGATTGCTACAGACAACATTGCAGCTCAAACACTGTGTTTAATAAACAGCTATTTTTGTTGCTACTCCAGGAGAAATGTGCTATTGAGTTATTATTAGACTCAACACTGCTAACTTTTGAATCACACGTGAAGGGAGAGACCAACATTTTTTCTTGAAGTCCCTTTTCAGCTCTTAAAACAGACTTCCATACATACATAGTTCTACTTTATTAACAATATTTTAGTTCTGCCAGCTTGATTTAAAAATAATAACATTTGTGGCATTGCAAAAACCTCAAAAAACAGCTATTCCTCCCATTCTCTTTATAATTTTTTTATTATTACCAGGACTGCACATAGCCACAAAATTGCCATTGGCAATTCAAAAGCACATCTTCTCCCTGTCTGGAAACATGGAGTGTGCACAACACCAAGCCACACTGATGGGGTCTACAGTTCTGTTAGCCTCTCCTGCTAAATTCATCCTGACTAGTAGAAGAAAAAGTGCTGGGATTTGTTTTGTGTTTGGAGGTTTTTCACTAAATTGACATTTGGTTTCACTTCCAAAAGAAATGGGATAAACCTTTGACCAGACTCCCTTCTGACACGAGATTCTGTTCTGCTCACTTTAGTGGCATCTGCGCTGATTTATACCTGCTGAGGATCTGGCTCAGCATGCGTGTGCTAACTCCCAGTCAGAATCCGAATCTATGTTGAGTTCTCCTGCACAATGGAAGTTGAAAAATGAGTCTATTGAAAATGACATCACCATGTGAGAAACGGGGTTTATGTGTTTTGTCTTCTATCTTCATTCAAAGAAAAATGGCTGTTGTCTTTGCACACAAGAAGATGCTTTCAAGTGTAAAAATGCAACTCTCAGAAAATAGACATCATCAGTTTAAAGGTACATAAACCAAACCAATCTTTTTAAAAGATTTAGATTTTTCATCTAGAAAAAGTAATGAATAGTTCTTTGTGATAAGCATCATTAAAAATGTGAAGGAACAAAAGGAATTTTGCTCTGTCTCAATCTGCTAAAATCTTCTTAATGTAAATTTCCACTCACAGCAGACTATGGCTCAAAGACAATTCATCCTTTTCATGTTCAGTGTCCTTCATATGAAAATAAATAAATAAATAAGTGATGCCACTGGGCATTCCTTGCACTCATAAAGTGAATAGCACATGCTGAGCCAGGTATTTACAAAGAATTTGCAGTTAGGCTGACAGCCCAGATGAATCTTCTCTTTGTTTTCCAGAAGTTAGTTTAGTAGACTGTGACATATTAAAAATTACTATTTTTGTTGTTGTTTAGACTTTGTCTAAAGTGACTGCAGTTTAAGAGCACATCTCTCATTAGTCTATTGGTCATTATTTTTCACAGTGAAAAAATGCAGTAAATGAAACTCCAAAAGAGTTAAATGATGTTTTGGGTTAAGTAAGTTGTGGCTAAACATGTGCAGGAACAGTTTTTCCAAAATGATGCATTTAGTTACTTTAAAATGTTTACACTTCACTTTAGCCATTTAGAAGAACCGCTACAATATAACTGGTTAGCTGTATTTCACACTACTGGGATATCAGGATGCCAGTATTGATCCTTCCCATATGAAATGATATTAGCCAGTCTGGCATTTGTTTATGACATCTGGAAGAGTGGTATCCTCCTGTATTGGAATGATACTGTAATACTGTGGTTTTATCTTACTTTAATTACAATGGACAGTCTGTCAAACCGCAAAGATGTAAACAGTTATACTTCACTTTGATCTTTTAACATGGTTCTATCTCATTAAGTAGATATATTTGTGGTTTCCACTTCCTCTTCAGAAACAATATAGCTTTTTTTTCCTACATGTTAATTAAATTCTTTCCTGAAGCACATTTTTTTACCTGCTAGTTCAGATTATATACATACATTTATAAATATTGGCCAAGGTTCATCCGACTTATCTTCAGCTATCTAAAAGGTGACTCTAGTCAGTGTACAAATTCAAGTATTTCCATTTTAGGATAGTAAGAGTTCCTCTCCAAGGGTAACAACCTTTTTTCATTGACTATCAGAGGGAGTCACCAAGACTAAGGGAGTAGGTGAGAAAAATCTCAGTTTTGTAGTAAAATCACAGAAAAGTAATAGTGATAAATATTCTTTGGAAACAGGCCATGCTTGTGTTACCATACAAAAACAAACAAAAAATCATTAATACTGAGCCTCAGGTATAATTTAATCACTTTACAGTTTCTGTGTGAAACATTTTATAAGAACAATACATACAGCTTCTCAGCAAAATGTACAATAATTTAACTGAGCATAAATAGAATGAGAAGCATCTGGTATTTCCATATTTTAGATATTCTTACTTAAGGCATTTTTAAACATATAGCTATTGTGAAATTTAAGATCTTGATCCTACTACTTCATACGTACAGTCTCAAAAACAGACAGGTAGGAGTAGTTCTGTTCTGCGTGGGAAGAGTCATATGACGTATGCATTTTTAGTAAGTTAAATCTACCTAAATCATTTTCAGAGCCTTAAATGTAAAGCAGTTTTAAATCTGTAAAGTGTGGAAATTATATTGAAATATATAAAAGCCATCATAACAGTGATCATTAATAGGTAGTTAAATCTACACAAGAAAAGCTAAAGTAAATCTCCTCGATATCCCAAACTGGTTGTTGATTTTTTACTGATAATAGTTGCTGCATCTCAAACTACTACTGGAAGGACAGCTCAACTTCTTAGGGCAAATGGAATTAATCAAAAAGGGTCAGAATAGTCCAAGAAGGCCAAGAAAAAGAATGGTTAAAAATGAGAGAATGTATTCAAATACACAGGTAATTTTTCTCTCATTAGTCTATCGGTCATTATTTTTCACAGTGAAAAAATGCAGTAAATGAAACTCCAAAAGAGTTGAATCAAACTTGCTAGCAGCAAGCTACACTTAAGACCAATTAATCATGTCAAGATGTACAGCAATGTGCTATTAACCCACTTCTGAAAATACTGAAATCTCAGCCTTTGGTCTCCAGGCTCACTGAACATCCAAGAACTACACCACCAATCTGCTAATGTGCACCCTTGTTGTGGCTTATTTTTATATGTGTCAGTGCAACTTCCACATGTTCCAATTTTAAAACCGTATGACACTTTTGGTTAAGTAAATTGTGGCTAAACATGTGCAGGAGCAGTTTTTCCAAAATGATGCATTTAGTTATTTTAAAATGTTTATTTCCCTGAGTAGCCAAAAGTACTGGTCCGCAACCACTAAAGGGTGGATTGGGAAGGCTTGCAAAATTTCATTTTGAAAAACAAAGCAATGCTTGAGTTAGAGAAGTGTGGAAGAACATCTGAAAGCAGTAACTTCCTTTTTTCAGTTTTATTTGTTTTTTGCACTTGCACTACTTTAATTTGACAAAGAATCAAATTGGTTTCTCAAATATTAGGAAAACAAATGAGCTGCAGAATTGAATACCTAAGTGTCAGACTGGGAAAATATTTTTACAACCACATTATCATTTGTTGAAAGTAAGGATTTATATGGGGAAATAGTGAAAGTATTAACTATTACCAAACTCCACAAGTGAAAAATTTCATGCTTGACAAAGTGATCTGTTGGAGAGTGGAAGCACAATAGATTTGATAAACCTTGGCTTTGTGAGTTTTTTTACATACTCCTACATGACATTCTCAGTTGCAAACTAAAGAAATACAGTCAGGGTGAAATAGCTACACTGATACTGTACACTACAGATATATAATACTCACTGAAAAATATTGCTCAAGAGTATTTACCACTCTTTCACTGTCAAGCAGAAAACATATTCCAAGTGAGGTCACACAAGTCCTGAGCTTGTTACTATGTATTTTTTATTAATGACCCGAACACTGCATTGCAAAATACACTCCAAATCTCAGAGACTTCTCTACACACCCCAGTTCATGAGGGACAGGAATAAAGGCAATGATATGCAGAACAGGATTAGAATTCAATCTGAACGTGATAACTCGAGAAATTATTTGAAATCAGTACGACACAATTCAATAGAGGGGAGTGCAAAGGAAGTAGGAAACAAAAACTGAATGTCTTTATCAAGTGGGGAATAACTCAGGTTATATAGAGGCACCACTTTGCTTTGTAATGATGTGTTCATGCCCAGAACTTCCACACTGTTTCACTGCTTCCAAAGGCAAATATATTAGGACTGCTTAAAAGCTTGCGGGACTTGTCTCAGTTACAGGAATGAAAAAGAGTCTCTGACTCTTCGCTGATTATTTTTTATACTCCTATTGTATTTTACAGCCAGTTATATTCTGCTCTTTGAGAATGAGTTATTTGATCTGTTTGTGTGCCTTCATATTTCTCTTCTTTTCTCATCTTTTCCAGTTTGTACAAGTTTTCTTCATCCATTTAGGGCGTTCCTATCCAAAGGCTCACTTTCCAGTAGAAATTCAAGCAGAATTGTTTGGCAGATAATAAATAAAATACTATAAAATATTTCCTTGCATTTATTTCCCACTTCCATGGTTTTCCTTCTCCTCCCCACCTGCCATATCCCTTTAGGCTGTTTAAGTATATCATAGAATCATAGAATCAGTAAGATTGGAAGGGACCTCTGCAGACCATCTAGTCCAACCCCCCTGCTCAGCAGGGTCACCTAGAGCATGTTACACAGGGTTGCATCCAGGCAGGCCTTGAAGATCTCCAGAGAAGGAGACTCCACAACCTCTCTGGGCAACCTGTGCCAGTGCTCCATCACTCTCACAGAGAAGAAATTCCCCCTCACGCTCAGGCAGAACTTCCTGTGCTTCAATTTCTGCCCATTGCCTCTTGTCCTGTCACATGGGACAACTGAGAAGAGTTTGTCCCTGTCCCCTTGACACCCTCCCTTCAGGTACTTGTACACATTGATAAGATCCCCCCTCAGTCTTCTCTTCCCCAGGCTGAAGAGGCCCAGCTCTCGCAGCCGTTTATCATGGAGCAGGTGCTCCAGCCCTCTGATCATCTTCATAGCCTATGCTGGACTCTCTCCAGTAGCTCTGTATCTCTATATATCCAACCCTTATTCTCATTTTCTAAGATTTTCTTTACTTTTATTCAAAAAATCTTTTATTCAAAGATCCCCATTTCCTCGCTCTTGATCTTATCTTAGTCCTTACTGCAACCAAATTCTGACTGCTTACTTCTCTACCTACTTGCATTTACAGATTTGCTCACAAAGCAGTCACTGATGTGCTGTCAAATGCAAATGTCTCACAGCAATCCCAGCAAAGCTGCACTGCTCATACTGAGGAGAATATTGCTGAACAGTAGTGAATCAAAACCAAATCAGATCATACAGTCATTTAACACCAAAAATACACATACGCCAAAGGACACACTACTCCCTGGCTATTTTTTGCTTTAAAATTTGAATTTCCTCTTTCCTTCCACCTACTTAGATATGGCTTTCACACCCTCTCCCTGTAAAACTGTCAATCAGCCCACAAGAGACATAGATGATAGAGACTGGAGTCCATATTCTTATAGACATTCTTCAACCTATAAAAACTAAAACAGAGCACCACTGAATTCAGTTTATATTGGATGATTCACCCTTTTGAAGGATTTGGCCAGTCCATAAAGGAATGGAAGAACAAATCCCAAACACTGCAGTTGATTTTAGTGCAATAAAACAGCATTGTAAGATTAAATTAGTAAAGCAAGTATTTATAGTCAAACGTTGCATTTAATTTGCCTAAAAATATAAACAAAGTATATGAATAACAAAGGCTCTTATCTGGAGAATATATAGCTGTGAACCATGGCTAAACATTTTAAAGGAAGCACTGTCTAGAGAGTAAAAAATCTGTTTTATTCTGATCTATATAAACTACAAAATAATCTGCCTGTTTTCTTAAAAAAATATGTCAATATTTAAGGGCAGGCATCATTCTGCAAACATAGTTCAAGCAGGCAATAATGTAACCTGAGATCTGATTGCCACACACACAACAGAGCATCCTTACTCTGTTTCTGAAACTTGAGATCTTCAAAGAGGAAAGCATTCAGAGAACGAAAAGGCCTGAACAATGTTTACATTTACACGGGAAAATATATTTGCATATAGTTTTTATGATTTGTTATAAACACCTTAAGATAAAATCATTAGCCTCATTGTAAAAGCTTACAGTTACAGTCCAAAAGGCCCAATGGGAACTTCTAGTCTACACCATGGCCAAAGTTAAAATCAACTCAATCATTCCTGCTGTCTTTTGGACCTAGCTTTTAAAATATTCAGTAATGAAGCTCCAAAAAAGATCTCTTGTAGCATTTAGTTATCTTTAGAAAGTGGAAGAGTTCTTTTTCTGTTCACCTTACATCTCCCCTACTGCACATAAATATTTTAATTACTTAAAGGAGCAGTTTATTTCCTTATTCTTAATAACCTTTTGTATTTTTAAAGAACATGATCACGTTTTTCTACTGTCTCTCCTAGATAGGTCTAAATAATCCCAATTACTTAGTCCTTCCTTATGGCCTGTCCCCAGACCTGGGTGAGCGCAAATACTTGAGTCCAGTATCTAATGCTAAACAACTATATTAGAGGAACAATGGAACGATGTTAAACAGAATCACATTTCTTGCTGAACTCTGCAGATATTAGCACAATTTCCAAGAAGTCTTTTGGAATTTTACAACACTACTTCAGTAGTCCCTACAGGATCATTAAAAATTCTAGTATATATAAAATCAGTATGCCATTTCTCTTTCAAAATAAAGGAGACTGGAAAAATGTTTAACAGAATGGTAGACAAATATGGACTGTAACTCCTTACATTAAAATCTATTATTTGTTTCCATCTCAACCTAATCTTTTGTCTCTTAAAATTGCTTTGCCAAATTCAGTTGCCAGTATCATATGTAAACAGTAAAATATGTTGGCCAATTTACACCTTCCAGACAGAGTAAAGTGGAGACATCCCATACAGGCTTCTGAAAATGGTTTGATGAAAATCTCAATAATTTTGTCAAAAATTATTTCTTTCATTCCCAAACTAATTATTTTCTAAAAGTGGGAATATATACTAATTTGCAAAGAAAAAATGTTGCAGGTTGATACAAAGCAGGTCAACCAAAAACTAGACAGCCGACAGTCTGCAAAATGTTTACCTGAGACTGAAGGTAATGAAGTAAAGGACAATACCACTGGCCTTAGCTCCATTCTGCCTTTTCAACAACAAGGCAAAGTTTTGCCTCTGTTAAACTGCAGGATGACTCACTGCTGGGCTTACGTCCTATGTAATAATTTAATCACCAAGTCTGGCTAAGTTAAAAACTGCATATCATAAAGTAGCTTTTACGGGTTATCAGCTTGCATTGCAGTCTCACGTTAAAGCAAAAAATGATTTCAAGTTTCTAAGAAATCAACACATAGTATTTAAGATTTTAACTAATAAGAAACTATTAGCATAATAATACGTGAAAGCATCAGCCTATTATTTCTTTGAGTGGCATTCCCGCACTGAGAGTATCATTAGCTTTAATCTCTAATCAAGGACATACATACTTCTATTACTTTTATCTTGCACCTCTCAGAGTAGGAGAAGAAAAGCACAGACTAAGAGTGGAAAGAAACAACTTGTAGAAGATTTAAACATGAAAATAACTTAGCCTGGGTGGGAATGGAAAAGGTTAAGACCGAAACAAATTAAGTTGCTAACCATTATTGCATCTGGAGACAGGCAGCGTTCAGTGCCCACTGGCAAGTCTGAATATTGCAAACAGCATAACCAAGATGAGTGAGTCCAGTACTTTGTGTTTTGTCAAAAGATACAAGGATTCTTTATTTAATTGTGAGCCCACTCAAACATTGTGGTTATCATGTTTGTTTTCTTTTTAGGAGAATGAGAGTAGGGGACAATCCTGCTAGAAAAGCAAGTTAAAAATGACTCAGGCAGAACAAGAAAACAAACATAAAATAATGTGGAGCAAAGAAAGGAACAAAGAAAATTTGAATGGAAAACAAATAGGTGATAAGACAGGAGGCTTCTGCTTTTGCTAGCCTTCACACCTTACAAGAAGATCGGCATTTTTATTTAGCTACCAAACCTTCCATATTTAAGCAATAAATTGATTATCAGGTTTTCTAAAGTGTGTAAATTTTCAATGCTTACCATCTCAACTGCCCGAAGGTACAAGCAATACAAATGTACCTCTTCTATTTGGCAAAGCTTTATAAATTTAAACAGTGATTTTGTACAACTGGAGTCACTTTGCAACTTGATTTGGAAAACTTTTTTGGTTTTGGCATACGACCAAGAAACTGAAGCTACAGATACTGTACTAAAGCTGTGCCTGAGCCACCTGCTTAGCACTGTTTGGAGTGTTATAAAAAGGAAGAATGTGGATTAAAAGTCAAAGTACAGTACTGCACCAAGTCATAAACTACAAGTAATAATTCAATATTGTCTGTGCAAGTATGGATGAGATGATAATATATAAAAGTCTCAAAGCAAATTACTCAATTTTAAATAAGCAGCCTTACTGTCATAGTCTTAAAGGAAAATTGAGTGGTATTCCTGCACTGAGAGTATCATTAGCACTTGTGAATACGAGTTGCTGAAAACCTACACTGCATATCTCAGGTAGAAAACAGCTAATTAGCCTAAGCTATAATATACTTGATAAATACCAAAAGCTGGTCTGCTGAAACCTATCACTGCTGCATGTGAGCATTTTACAGCAATGCATTAAGAAACATGATTGGCTTGTGTCTGTTCCCCTACCTTCTCCTAGGTAGTTAGCAGATTGGAAGGTTCTGGTTTGAAACTCTTTATGCGTTATACTATATTGCATATGTACATATATCTTGGTCTGTGCTAGAAAATCCGAGGTCAAAGAAAACTGTTGTGCATTTATATGAGAAGGTAGTGAGTTTTGTGATGGTTGTTAGATCACACTGTTTTGACCTGTTACAAACATATTTTCTGCACAAAAGTTTGGCTCTCTGACACAAAGGAAATTTTTATAATAAGGCTCAAAGATGACAATCAAGGTCTTCATCCTGGCACTTTTGGAGTTCATCAGCTATCCCAGTCCATATCACTGAAGCAAAGTCACTGGAACATTCCCTCCATGCTAGTAAACTCTTGGTATGTTCCCTGGCACGAAGACTTGTTCCAATAGCCTTCTCCCAAGTGTTTCCTGAGCATGCCTTAGTAGCTATAGCAGTGCAGAGACAACTCCCCACAGGCAGCTTGCAGGCCACTCCCTGTTTTAGGGTTAAGGCAGTTTACTAGCATAGACAGGGGTCACACGATGTGTTTGGGAACAGCCTCAGGGCCTGGAAACATCCCTGGTCAGGCTTAATTTACTAAGTTAAATGTAGCCAGAGTGTCTTGAATCTTCTAACCAAAGACTGCTGCTTGATTTTAAATTTTCTAGGAAAAAGATTAAGGAGAGCAGGATCTGTCTGGTGATGATAAGTAATGACATATGTTTGTAATAGCCAGCATTGCTGAGGGAGGCATCCACTTCGTATGAATTGGATATTTGTAAGTGGCAAAGGATTCCTGGTAAGATATACTGTGTTGCTATATTGCAGCCACTAAATGAGGGTGGAGGAGAAAGTCTGCAAAAAACCCTCATCGCAAGTTAACAAATCACTAGAAACAAGATAGTAGAGATAGCTTAGTACATCAAGCTCAAGATACTCCGCACTGATCAGAGGTTAAATTACATATAATTTATGTATGTATTATATATTATATAATTTGTGTATATATACACACACAGGCTGTGTGTGTATATGTATATATACATACATATATATATATATGCATATATGCATAAGTATATACATTTACAGACATATATTTATATATGCACAAATGGATAAGTGTATCATACACATATCTAACTCCAATGATGCCATTAACATCACTTGGCATGTATTACTAAAAAAGTAACAGTCTTACAAAAAAGTTGTGAGATGTACAGATGTAATTTTCTTTTCTTAAAGAGCATTTTTTTAACTATAAATGAAGCAAAGTTCACTACAGAATAATAAAATGTGATTAACCTGCCATGTATAGCAAATGACTTTGTCAATATGGAAGGGACTGAATGTACCATTTTGAGCTCCTCTTCCTCCACACATCTGCCAAAATCATATCAGTTTCTATAGACATTTGTTACTACACATGATTCCACATATCAGCAAAGCCGCACTGATTTTAATTGATTTGCTCACATCTTATATGTTAAGTGTATAAGCACATTGCCAGGATTAGATATGATTTGACAATGACTGTTCACTTTCGCTTAATGTTCATAAGGCAAGTGATATCAGAAGGCCATCAAACATGAAAAGAGAGGACAGAGATAAAGTAAGAAAGAAAAGGAATAGAAATTCCTTGTTGTAGGTAGTATGTGACTTTGGACTTTCATCTGAAAACACAGACAGAGGATACTTTTCATTGCTGTATTCACACATCTAAAGGCTTGGTTTCTTTGCAGTTCCTGTGGAATAACTCTGCAAAGTATTACAGAAACAGAAAAAAATATACAGATATATACAAGTGCACTTGCTCATCTGGAAATAGCAGCACATAACAGATAAAGCAGTAGTAAATCTAAACTGCAATCTAAAATACGAACTATTTCAAACCTTAAGAGGTTTGGGTAGCAGGCTTGCTAATCTGTTTTCCATTGCTGTGTATTTCTAAAATTCATTTCCTTCTAAGGTCTCATTCTAAAAATCACATGAAGCCAGGCTTTCTCTGAAGATTCTGCATGTCTTTGATTCTGGAGAGAGACACGAAAATAACTTATTTCCTTGTGATGTATTGGCACATCTGATTTTAATATTTCACAAGTTTGTTTTTAGCCTAAATTGGAAAATACAAAGATGAGATGACATATCAGAATGCACGGCCCTCCTGTTATTTTAGGTATTTATTCTATACTTATCACTGTGGCATCCAAGGTGCTTTTAATGCTAAAGATATCCTTTAGGTGTTCTGAACTGTATGCCTTTTGCCTTGTACCAGAAAATGGGTAGGGAGAAGCAGATACACTCCATGAAAGATAACGTTAAAAGCAAGGGAACATATGGCACCTTTGTCCTCTGTCAAGAGAGTCTCACAATAACTGTTACCAATATTCTAGCTTTTGGTCTCATTTTGTCATAAGTGCAGCCAATACTCCCAAGACCTCCTGACTCCCAGTGCTTTAATCATGCTTGTCACAACCTACTCTCCCAGGCTGTGTGTGTATATGTATATATACATACATATATATATATATGCATATATGCATATGTATATACATTTACAGACATATATTTATATATGCACAAATGGATAAGTGTATCATACACATATCTAACTCCAATGATGCCATTAACATCACTTGGTGCATATTACTAAAAAAGTAACAGTCTTATAAAAAAGTTGTGAGATGTACAGGTTAATGGCCATAGTCCTCAACTAGCATAAATCAGCATTGTTCTACATAAATTAGAACTTTACTTACTCACACTTGCCTAAGACTGCTCTAAATGCTTGTAAAAGACACTCTGTACGCAAATCACTCAGTTTCATATCAGTGCTATATTCCATCAATGAATTTTACAGTTATTTCTGTTCTCCTAATTGCAGTCATTAATAGCACCATAATGACTTCTGCGGATTCTGAATAAATACAACTGAGTTAAAACAGTTAAATGTTCATCTCCATTTCCAAACCACTTCTTATTCTTGTCTAAGACATTCATACCTAGAGTAACTTACACAGTAGGTCAGATTCTATCTTTAATTTTGTCTTTCCTGTGTTCTGTGCATTGACAGTTTTCTTGCTTAGCTCAGAAATTAAAAAGAGAGTTTTCCTGTGAGGCCTAAATAGGAACCAGCAATAGTCCACTTAAGAAAAGCCAACATGACAGAAAGACAAGATTAAAGGACTTGTAAACGACAGTGACAATTTATGGGACAGAACTAAGCCTTTGTCTTTTCTCCCTGCAGAAGTGAGGCTATTAATAGTCAACTCTGAGTATCACTTACAATTTTTCCCTATATTTGTTTATGAAGACAGAAGAGAAGACTGATTCCTTTTCAGACTGCACCAGAACAGATTAGATGTAAATCCACTATCTGGAATTCATGGAATATGACTGGGTCAATTTCTGAAGTTTTGTTAGGGAGACTGTTCTCTATTTCAGTATGTAAGGGAAGATTCTTTTGGCTGAGAGAGTTAAAAACACTTCAAGGTACCTATCCACTGCTGAGGACGTAGCAAACTAACAGTAACATATGTAACTCTATATGTAAAAGCTTAAAAGAGATCACAATTTTAAACTACCCAACTATGACCTAGCAAAAAGTTTATTGTTAGTTTTGCAGCACTGCTTGTCATTTCTTCAGGTATATGGAGTCAGCTAGGGAAGTCAAAGGAAGAAGTAGGAACCTTGGTTTTCCTTTAAGAACCAAGCTGATTCTACTGTTTGTACCTTCACAGAAAAATCTTGAACATGTAAAGTCAGAAGACACACACATCAAAAGACACATAAAATCTTACAGGCATTTTATTAAATCCTATAATTCTAAGATAATCTTATATTTTAATGAGATATTTATGGGCTCTGAGTACCTGAAAAAATATTGTATGTCTGATTGTTACAAGAATTGTGTTTGAGGTAATGAAATAGAAATCCAAGCTGAACAGCAGCTGTATTTATGCTCCTCCAAAATGCCTCAAACACTTGTTAACACAGCTGAAGCTGCCATACTGAAATATCTTCAGAGTCAGGGATTTGCTATTCCAGGTACCTGTATAACTGTTCTGTATTCCAAACATCTTTTTCAAAGAAAAGTAATAACCAGAATAAGCTAGAAACTGGAGACCAAGGTTCCAGCCAAGGCAATTTCCCTTTTAAGTTTTAAAGAAAATGTTTCAAAGTTGTGTGATTGAAGACATAATGAAATGTATCCATTTCAGAAGTAATTTAAAAGCACCTGTCACTAATTCCAGTGATCACTCACACTCTAGCAAGCATTCGGTGCATTCAGTAAGTAACAATACTAACAAAGGATAAAGTGACATGGAGCATCATTTCCTTGCATTCTGACACTTAGCCAACCTGAACACAATTTCTACTTCAGACTTTCTACATGGCCAAAGGCAAGTCTCTCACTATATTCCTTGCCTCAGTTTTCACCAAAAATACGAGATAATACCTCCAAATTTTATAGAAGCATTCTGAGGATAAAATTCATTCACGTGAAATGTTCTGACATTCCAGATGTGAGGGCATGTAGCTAGTTTGCCACTACAGTGAAGGGATGCAAAAGTCATTTTGTGAGGGACTGAAACAGCTGCTATGTATAAATACCACATTGGCATGTCATGAGGACAAGCTATTTTTTCGGTACCAGCACCACACTGGCATGCCATGATGATAAGCCATTCTGTTTGATTACTCTTCTAAAACAAGAAAGAAGTGACTCCAAAGGGAGCGTCTAGAGTGATTTCTATGCCATCTGCAATGAAAAGCCCTAACCAGTATGATCCTATTAAAGCACAACACAATTCTCTTTTAGCCAGAATCCTCTCTGCGTCCATTTACAGTACTTGAGTAAGAAAGAATTGGTCTTGTTGGAAAACTCAGAGAATGATCACAGTACTTCTATACTGCATTGTCTAGAGTATCTTGACTCAAAGACTTAATGTGAATAATATCTTGTCTTTTGAACCCACCAGTGCCAAAAGGTATAATGTATTCTAAATCAGAACGAAATTGGTAAAACCAACATGGTTTTAAAGCTAGATACAATCTACTTCTATATCTTCCTCTTCCTTCCCCTGACACTGTACCTTCTCACAGTCCAAAGATAAAATGAGCTATGCAGAGCTCCATACTGCTCCATGTGTTAAAGAGTCTTCAGAAAAAACAGAAATCTGCCCTGTGTCTGTGTCAGCAGGCATAGGACTGGAAAGACAAATGTTGTCATAACCTCCACCCACTGGAATCTGGTTGTTGGTTTAGTTAACACATCCTCTGGCTATTTGAACTGGTCACTCGAGAAGTCAACAGTAAGTCAAGTTGTCATGCATTCCTTATTAGTCATTTCCTCCCACAGCTGGATCCTCTGCATTCATGTTTACAAATCAGCTGAAATCTTGTTTGTGCTTTGAGGATGAACTGAAGACATCAGAGGAATAGCCACCGTTCAACTCTGTAAACCGAATAGATTTAGATTTCCCCATGAAAGTGAATCACATCAAGTGATTTGCTGTTTATCAGCTGTCTTACTGCTGCTGAGTCGCATAAGTTTTTCAGTATATCTGTTTTTTTTTCCCTTGGAAGGGACCTTCTCTGATCCCTTTCACATAAAGTACTCAAGTAGGAATGTCAGCTTTTTTCAGTGAAGGAAATGCTTCTTTCATGTAATTTTTCTTTGACATACTAGCACAGAGGGGTTACAGTTGTTCATAGAGAGAAAGACGTGTATATAATGACTTCTCTTGTCTTAATGCAACAGCTATTCCTGGGCAACATTTCCAACTGTCTGGGCAACTTTTGAGATTGCAAGACAACCTAAACGCTTACTTTTCTTGACTTCCACGGAAGAGGATAGAAATTCTACCTTCAGGCATTTTTTTTTTCCGCCTACTCAATGCAGAACTGGCAGTATCTGAAAACAGACAAAATGGCCACGATACATATTAGGAATCTGGTAAGTTCTAGCCAAACTTCAATGCATTGTCAAAGTTATTTGTCTTGAGTGTACTCTTGTGTTTTATGGCAATGTTGCACTTTCTCTCCCCCTGAAGAGTTATCTGCGTTACTATGTCCCTATCCTGACTTATCTGCCTACTTTGTCCATCTGCTGCACAAAGATCTTTGCTCGTTAAATGTGAAAGACTTCACTCTATCAATAATTTTTTTTCTCTGAAATATTCTCACTGGACCTATCTGTTTTTTGATGCCCAGTTAAGAATTGCCTGAACAAGTTAAAAAAAAAAAAAAAAAAAAAGCAGAATATATTTGAGTAAAAGCAAAAGTAGAAACAAGAAGGAAGTCTCACAGATAAATTTGTTTAATATATTCTGAAAGGGATACTGCTTCTGCACTGGAGTCAGAACATTTTAAATAAGTATGTCCTGAATCTGAGAAGTTTCACATCTTATTTTATGGAATAATTACTATTATACTGCCCTTTGACTTTAGCTGCAGATAGAAATGCCAAGAACTGCTAGTCCTAAATTGGACACTCAGAAAACGAGGAATCCAAGCTTATCAACTACATGTGGAAAATCTAGCTTATGCCCAGAGTCTTCAACACTTACTATCAGCAGAAGCGAGAACAGTTCTCCAGAGCAATATCCCAGTGCCTAAACTATACAACAATCTTTTTTCCCCTATGGTGCCCTTAGTACCTTTACTGACTGATAATACGCACACCAACTCCAACAAGTTCTGTAAGTAAGCTAGTAGATGCACACTTAACTCACACCCCCGCACAACCATTATATATCTCCAAAGTCAAGATCTCCCAACAACCTGAAGACAAGCTTCCTATAACCACCATGTCGAAACTTTATTAACTGTCTCCACTTTAGCATGAAAAATGATATATTATTATTTTATGAAAAAGCTTCTCAAAAAAAGCCTTCTTCAAGAGGCTCCAAAGTATTGTCACCACTACAGTAGAGCCACTGGACAATCGGACCAGAGGTTATCAGCCCAGAGGTAGAAAATCTTCCATACAAGCTTTCTATAAAGGTGAAGAGTCTTATATAATATTTTATGTATTTCCTACTACACCTCTTTAGTCTCTTTTGATGAGTAAGAGTCTGATGCAAAGTAATTCCATGGCTTGCAGTGACACAATTGCGGCAAAACAGATGCTATTTTCATTTGTCTATATTATGACAAGATAACTACATTTTACAAAAGCATCTGTTTGCACTTTAAAGACTACAATCTTTTTTCTCAGAGTTCATCTCACAGCAACCATTTTCTTAGTTCCAGATGAGATTTGTCTTGAACCAATCAAATATACGTTATACAGATATTCCTCCACCAATATGAAGACACATTAACTGCTTGACATTGGATGTTTTCTTGTATGCTTATTGCCGGTAACTAAATGTCACACAAAAAAGTATGTCCTTTGGCACAAATGTTTTTTACCTTGACAAGAGAGGGTTACACTCAAACACAAGAGATCTATTTTGTTCAAATTCACTTTTGTGTTAATGATTTCGCAACTGCTGCTGCTGCTGTGCTTAAGCGGTTACCTTTTTTGCAGTCCACTATGCTCTTAGGCTTATTTTCAGTGCCTAATACAAACTGAGCCATGGGATGTATTTGGCCTGCAGATGGAAATAAGCAGAAGGAGGAGGGAGATATGGCTTCCAATGCTTTGTTTATGAGAACATCCTTCCTGTCATCAATATCCGCATTCCATTAACGTATGGTTTTAATTCTGCCTTTGCAATGTGGTTCAAGCACTAGAGTCAAAGCGTATATGTTCCAGTCAAGCACATTTCACTTTATATTTAATCAAATAAGACGAGGTACTCTAGCAGTTTCTGTGAAAGCTCTAGCTGCTTACTAACATGCTGCTCCTGATCATTCTCAACGGTACTGCAAAGCACTCTTCCATGATGTAAGCGAAAATTCAACCTCTGGGTGACACATCATGGCTACTATACATGGAAAATGAGATGTACTCTAAAATGGTTGAGGTTTTAGTTATTTATCTAGTTGTTTAAAATTTATGTGATTTAAACTAATATTCTGTCAAAAGATTGTTTGAAAAAGCAAGAGTTGAGGACAAAAGCTTGAAACAGAACCATTAAGCATTAATAAATCAAAACCACTATATATGTCCCTTTATTTCCATAGAGTATACACTATCTCCAGTTTCACAGTCCAAGAAGACCCATAGGAAAGTTTTTGGAACATGTACAGTAATTTTAAAGGAACTAAAGAATCTATTAAGATATTTGATGAGTATGAGCTATATTATGTACTGAACTGCTGACGGTCAGCTGAACAACTCTCTAAAGTATGCTCTAGGTTAGCTAGATTGTCCTTTACTGTGATATGAGTGCAGACATACAGTTTGCATGCAAAACCCAACATATAGCCACCTAAATATAGGGGCCTCATTCTGCAAGATGAATTCCATATTAAAGGTCTGAAGACCCAACTTTCATTCTCTTGAAAATGCATCAGTAGAATTCTATTTAAGTCAACAAAGAGATGCTTGCATATTCCTAGTGACATTTACATAGCCAGCCAGGCACAGTAGCAAAGTTTACTGCTTATATTAATTCCCTATATTAAGACATAGCTTTCTGATCAAGCTATCTCTGTATAGCACTACATAATCACATGCAGACATACCTCCAGCTGCAAATAAGAGTAGAATCCGAACCAGAGACTGGATCAGCTAGATTTTTTTTTCTGAACATAGGATATTGGCACTATCTGTGGCCAAACAAATAAAATCATCTTGATATGCAACTCTAATCTCTCTTCTAAATATTAGACATTCTTGACTAATGTGCAACATTTTCAATGGACAGCTAGTTATAATAGGTACTATAACTAAATGGGTGATTTCTGAACATTACACTAAACGTGTAACTGTGTGAATCCACCAGGCTGCCAAAATCCAATCTGGCAGCAGCTGCTATAGATTCCTCTGTAGGAAAAAGGCCTGGTATGGTTCAAATAACAGGCAGATACTTTTATGATGATGGTAATTACTAAAGACATAGGAAAATTCTAAGGTTGGGAAAGGATAGTAACACGCCAACTTTACAAGTCCACCTTGAATTCCTGTTATCTTTCCTGAGGCTTCCTGTGACTTCTCCTGAAGAAGTTTTTTCTTTCTACATGGATATAAAATCGTATCAGACTATTGGTTGATCTAGTATTGCAAAATCAGTAGTTATAACACAGGAACTGCATTTCACTAACTTAGATTCTGCTTTACAAGGGTGAAATGTCTTTGATTTTGAGTTGCCATTTCCCTTGTTTACAGCAAGTGCTGTGTCTAATATAAATCTGTTTTTTAGAATGTCTTCCCTATCTGTTAAAATGTCTTCTCTAGTCAGTATTAGGTCAATTTATTTCTCTTTCTCTAGAAATGAACAGACTTACAGTCAAATCATTGGCTTCAGTGGAATTACTCCTGATTCACAAATCTGAATTGTTCTATAGCACAGCTTCCTGATGAAATCTAGCCCAATGACTTCTAGAGAAAGAGTAGAAAATAAAGCAACTTCCATATTCTTAAGAACAAAAATCTCAAAGTAATTGAAGAAGTAGACATAAAAAGAGGAAAAATCATGTTTTCGCTCGCTAAATTCAGTTGTTCTAGAGAATCAAGTATTTTGGAATACAGACAAAACTGTTTTAAATAAGCATGTCATCTGAAAGTTTCTTGTGGGCAAAATAGCTATCATTTCCTGGAGTGGAGCCTAACTTCACTCTAATAAAAAAGACTGTAATACTATGAGAAAGAACTGGAGGCTGAAAATTAAAAAAACAAACATTTGACCACATTTCTGTCTTGCGGTGCAGGAAGTGATGGGGAGACACAAAATTACCTGAAATCCTGCCAAGGCTTGCAGAAGATCTGTTGGTTCCTACAGAACAGGGTGTGCCTCAAAACCATTTGCATGGTTCTTTAGTTCCCGAACAATGGACTTCATTAACATGAACGAGATATTCGATGGGGGAAGGGGAGGGATATTTCCACAGTTCAACTTCTTGGGAGTAGTCAAGGAACTGACTCCTAAACAAAATGTTCCAGCACTATGTGTCACAATTGAGACTTTGCAATTGACATGATTTATGAGGATGTATCATTTTCTAATACTTCTTAGACTTCTCTTTATACAGAGGTGAAAATGTGTATCTATATTTCTGCTGCAGGAATTCAAACATTCTGACTCTAAGAGCAAGGACAATGCAAACAAGTAGCATTGCCAAATCGTTTCTATTACTTTGAATTATTGAATTTTAATTATGTTCCCAACAGTAGTAGCAGAATTATAATGTCTCAACACAAGTCTTAGTTTATATTCATAGGTAAGAGAAAAAGAGTTTCAACAAACATTTACTCATAACAGTTTTATGGAACAAATCTTAACTCTGATGCTGTGAAATCTCTGTGACAGCACTGGAAGTGATGTAAGTTTATTTCACGGAATTGGAGGTTAAGAGGCAATAGGATACAGAGCTCAGGATAGAGAAATCAGGACTTCATAGACCAGGATTTGTGGAGGGCTGGGCAGTAACTGAGTAATGTGTACTCATCATCATCATCATTAAAACCAGGCCAGGAAAATAGCTGTTAGAACTACTGCAGCCTCAGGGTTTCTTTTCACATTGCCTATTAGTTGCAAAAAAATTAATTTGAGATAATAGAGTACAATAAGCCTCTGAGGGTTTTTCTAGGTTTGTAAAGGACTATTCCATTCTTATAACTACAGCCCCCATTGCTTGTAGTCCAGCAGGCTAGCTGAGAAAATCATAGAGTAAAGCAACGCAGGCAAGTTACAATAGACGTGACCTTTATTCCAAGGTTTTTGCATGAAGAGAACTGTGGAATCAATGGCTGAACCTGAACAAATGCTAATTCCCGTAAAAGTTCTGTCTATTGTTCCAGAATTGTTAAGTCACCAAAAAAATAAAACAGAGATGAAGGCTGGGAATCACTGGTGGAAGAAAGAAGGCAGAAATACCAGTGAAAGAAAAATCCAACTATTCACAAGAAACTCCTGGATAACATCATGATATCCAAGTAGTTACCTGTGGCATATCCCTCTAGTAGCAACAAAAGCTGATCCAAAGAATCTGCAATCAGATGTTACACAGATAGGGGCTCACCACAGTCAAATATACACAAAAAGATGACCGTATTAGTGTAACCACAACTGATCACAAAAATATAGTTTGTGATTCAGAATCATCATATGAGGACAATAATTAATTATCCTTCAAATATGTCTTTCAATCCTCTTACAGAACAAAGAACCCTAATAGAGTTACAAGCCATAAAGTCAGTACCATTCATCAGATGATACACCTGTATCCAGAAATTCAAAAAAATTGAATGAAAGAACATTGTAATGACATACAATGTATGACATATCCTGTTGCTAATAGTAAGCAATGAACATCCCATTGCTAGTTTTGAGCCATGAACTGAACAGGCACATTAGCAGTTTCCACCCAAAACTTAATGTGTTTGCAAAGAACATGTACATTATTCATAGGCAGTCAGGTAACTGGTTAATGGTCACTAATTTTTATAAACAGTTTCATTAGTGGCATCATATTTTTCTTTACCATATGCCAGTATCGTGATGATTCTTATTCAGCTCACCATTTCCAAGGATGTCCCTTCTGCAAGTAACATACTTGCAGACACTGTTTAAAAGTATCTTTCAGATAGAGCCAGAGGGGTTAGCATTTCATATTTAGACTACATTTATTTCTTCTCTCACCTCCAAGCACTTCTTTCTCCATATAACAATATATTTCATGTGTTTTATGGATTTTATTATTTTTTAAACACCCTGGTGACCACATTGAGCATGAAATTGTTAATCTTGCCAGTTCTCTCAAATTTAATGAATACTGCATTTTCTTTTCGTTCTCACTTCTCTCCAGAAAAGGCCAACAGCCACATTTCCTTTTCTCTAGCTCTGCAGAATATTCAGTCTCAAACTCTACATCAATCCAGCAACTCAGTGCTTAGTGTAATATCACCATCCCCACCTCATTAGTTCTGGCTTTAATTGTCCCCCTCCCTGCCTAAGATCTGCTCCTCCCACAAGTTCTTCTATTCCAGTGAGATACTGCAAATGTGTCTTGCCCCTCATACCTGAGGTGAGCAGCTCCAGTTCTTCACACTCTCATCACCATTCCCATCAGCAAACAGGAAAAGCCATCTGGGTCTTCTATCTCCACCTACAAAAAAAATTCAGCAGAGTGGAAGAGAATTATTGACCTCCTGTGGCATCTAAGTTTGGCTATCAAAGAGATAGCTAGGCAGCGTAGACAACAAATCTTCCCCAGAAGGCAGAAGTGGCAGCATTAAGGGAGACTGAACTTTCTGCAGTGTTTTGGAGGTTGGCTACACATCAAGCCATCCTCTCTAACTTGTGGAAAAAAATCAGGAAAATTATTTCAGGAAAAATGGTTTATTCAATAAGGTACTCAACTAGGAATCAAAAATGGAATTTCTGAACAAATAGGAAATGCCAAGGAGATTAATTAATTGTATATGCTGGTTTCTATTCTAATTCATTATGCCATATAGCAACAACTAATTTAACCATGCAAAGGTTCTCCTCAAGTAATCCCTTTCAATTTTGCTTAATTCTTCCAAAAATACATTTATTTGGTTTACATTTATGGGAAGAGTAGCCTTTTTATCACATACTTGTGTTTGTACAACCAATATACTCTATAGCCTCAAAGGCTTTGAGGGACATTTCCCCCAGTTGATTTCCATGGGAAATTAATCTACCTGCAGATCAATCTCTTAACAAAGCAGAAATCCTAAGGTGCAATTTATCCTGCTCTGAAGTATCCTGCCATTGAAGTAGGCTACTCATAATTTTTTAATTTCTCAGACACTGCATACAGAGGTAAATGTACAGTGATGTTACAATTGTGATTGATTATACTTATGAAAAATAAAAATAGTCTAAATTATACATTGATTTTAATTTCTGGGAAAAGAAACTCAGCTGGGTCACTTTATCTGAAACCAGCAGTGAAGACTGTAAGCCAGATGAAGTCAACAAAGCTCTAGAGACGGAAAGCTCAACTAGGTAAAAATTTTTATAGTCTTACAATGAACAATACTCTCTGCAAATTATTGATCTCTTTTCGAAAGGCATGAGATGTAGGGAAGTATATCTCCAGGCTTTTACCAAGGATCAGATTAGATTTCTTCAGTCAGTGAATAAAGTATCCCATAATGCCTTGCATAACAAATTCATATCCTCTTGAGATGGGATGTCTAAATACGACCTTCCCTAGAAAAAGCCTTTGCACTCCACTGCCTCTGAAAAAAGCCACCGGATGTCTATCAGTTAGATGCCTAAATTAGACAAATTAATCCCTCCTACACTTTCCTAAATCCCACTAAAACACTTAAAAGCCTATTATATGCTTATTTATACATGTTGTGCTTAATTTTATTTGGAATACAGCTCTTAAAACCTAGGTTTCATGCTACTTGCTTTCTTCATGCAAGTGGAAGATTCTCCCTGCTGTGCAGTCTTTTGCAATCTTAAGTCTGATCACTAATACTATGAGGGAAAACTGAGCTCCCCTGAAAAAAAGGTGATTCACCTCATTTATTTAATTTTTAGGACTTTCTTTTTCCTGTAACAGATGGTGACCTTCTCTAACTGCCAGGAACTGTCAAGCATGTGTTGACCCGTAGCTAGTCATTTATTCCAGGGAAAGTGTGCAATAGTTTGACCCTCCACTTTATACTGGCTGACCTACAATGTTTCTCCTAATGTTTCTACTCACAGCAAACTGTACTTTTCACCATATGACAGTGACCTCAGAAGGCAACAGTATAATCTGCTACATAAACAATATGTTTTCAAGATAAACATAATGGTGGATCAAAGCATGATGAGCTTTTCCAAAAAGAGGCATGTTAGCTTCGTATTTGTTACGCAATCATCCTGAGACTGTTGCCTCGCTAACTTTTTTTCTCTTGTATTATATTATATACTGATTTAAAGCATTATTCATTCTTGCCAGTATAGGTTAAATTTTGCAAAAACAGATGGAAGCGCATGATCGCTCCTAGTTCTAAACGTTGCCTTCCATGTTACATTACTGCTCTCAAAGTGACTCCTCAGTTCCCCACTCCTAAACTAGGTGAGGCTACAGGAATTCAGCTAAAGAGAGCTCAAGTTAAACAGACTCTGGACCAGTGGAAATTAGTCACTTGCCCAAAAGGTGATAAAGGATAGGTGCCACATGGCCGACTGAGGACGAAACAAACTCTCCTGGTGTATGCCAAAAAAAAAAAAAAAAAAAAAAAAAAAAAAAAAAAAAAAGATTAGCATCAGAGGATGCTAACCAGCAGCAGAGCAGCAGCTATGTGTTGTCTGCAGCCTGAATTATCACAACATAGCAGTTTCACCCGCTGGATTCAGACAAAACTTCTGTGTCACTCTTACTAATATACATCAGTGAGGCAAACACAGCGTTAAGTTATGCTTTAGGTCAGCCACAAGCTACTGGGCGCCATACAGTCATGAGCAGATGAAGCTGAAAGGCTTATGATGTGCAAGAGGGGAGGCAGATCACAGTAACCTGTCTCTCCAAGCCAGTCTTCATAAGCACTTGCACACATGCCCTCATCCCACCTGCTTGAGGAAGATACTCCAGCCTTATAACTCAGAGTTAATGACCTAAGTTGTGTGCACCTGATGCCTCTATCACTTTGATTCAATAAAATAAACTTCTGGTACCTTTGCAGACTCCCTGGATCTTCTAGTCTCTTGGTGGTGAGGCATCCTGAGTGCTAAAATGAGCCCGTGAACGACAGGGCTTGGCTGGCGGGCTGTGCTGACTCCCGCTGAAGGCAGCAGGTGTCTTTGCCCTCCGGGGCAGGTGGCATTAGCTATCCTACATCAGCCACTCTGGGTACAGGAGTCCTACGCCAGGCTACAGCAGGACAGACACCAGCAGGACACGGCCTCCTCCTCCTCCTCTCCGTGTTTGCCGGGGAGCTGACTATGCCTCCGTGGCTCAGGGCAGCGAGGAGCCTGGAGGAGCCCTGCTGCAGCCAGCCAGCCATTGCTGTGTGCTCCGGGAAGCTCTCCACAGCCTGGAGACATCCACCTCGCTCCCCAGACGCATGGCACGTAGCTCCAAAAGAGGGAGAGACGTTCAGCTGAACACAGAGGAGCCGGGCAGGCATGCTTTCCACAGGAATGCAGCGCAACATGAGGCAAATCTCTGGTCGATGCTGCCTTGCAGCGGGAACAAGCCCTGGGTAGATCTGGACGCTGGGGCTGTCTGGATGCAGGATCTCCTGCGTGAGGCTGTGACGGACGGGGTCAGCTTTTGGCTGCGGTGTGCAGCCAGGCACGTGGCTGAGAAGTGAAGCGGAAAGCGTGCCGGTGGCCCTGATGTCGTGGCGGCGGCGCTGCAGGCCCGCAGAACCTTCCAGAGTGAGGAGGAGAAGGACGCCATGTCAGAGCTGCGGCAGGCCCGCACCGGGCAGGGCTTGCAGGTGCCCCAGGAAAACCGGGAGGCCAAGGGGGTGAAGCAGGTGAGCAGCCGGGAGCGGGAGCAATGCCAGCCCTTAGCTGAAAGGGGCTTTTGCCAGGGGCGCCGGGGCTGCTCGACAGCGAGTGCTGCAACCCGGGAAGCCACTGGGGGATCGTGGAGTGGGAACAAGATGGAGGAAGCCGTTCTCCCTCTCCTGCGCCCCTGCGGGGGGGTCGTTGTGTCTGCCCTGGCATGGCCGTATTTTTAAAAGCTTGCTGTTCTGTGTGTATGTTTTTGTTTTGTTTTGTTTTGTTTTTTAATTATTATTATTACATGGTTTTAGTTTAAAAATGGTGCTTTACAGTATAAGGCTCTGGGTTGCCAGGAATGTCACCCTTACATTCCTGCTAAAAACCCAGCACTTGTCATTCAAGAAAAGCATGAAAACCGTGGGCTGTGCTCACTCCCAGAAAATTTACTGAACTCTGGCATTTCTGCAAAGGCAAATTCACTCCATTCCAACTGTAAAAGTTCAATAAAGTTACATAAATAGAACAAAAGCAGAGCTGGCAAAATATAAGATCTCACAAAATAACTTATTTGAATATACTTAAATGCTCCATATTAGATATACAATTGCAGATCCCTATCCTGATATGCAAATGAAATTCTGCAAGTGAATAGAAGATTGAGGCACAAACATTTCAGAGAGGATATTCCTACTTGCACGCCATTAAATAATTTTAGTAAACTTACTGGATTTTCTAAATGAAAGGTAAATTAGTACAGTATTCCCTCCCTATAGATTTTGAAATCTGCTTAACAGCAGCTTTGGTTCTCACTTTACACAAAGGAGGCTGTACATTTTAAAAACAAATTGACTCTAGCAATTCATATATATATATATATATATATATATACACACACACACACACATATAAAACAGACCTGTTCATTGCCCACCAAAAATGTGTGTGCAGTTTAAAATCTGAGTATCATTAGCCCTCAGAATAGGAAGGTACCAAAATACAGAATTTCCACAGCTGTAAATAGTAAATACCTGAAAGAGGGAGAGTAAGAATGCATGAAACTTCCAGTAGAGTGTGTTTTGCATTAATGTACACAAATCAAATGTTTTGTGAACAATTTAAGTAAGTGGATGAAACGTCAGGAATGAAGCAATATAATCCACTAAAATAAAGCATGCTTACCCTGAGGCAGAAGTGTTTTCAGTTTTCTTTGTCATAGCACAGCATTTTGTTGTGAATATGCGTGTTCGTGGAATGAGATGGAGGACACTTGAAACAAAGAGCTTTGCAAAATCCTAGGAGCTTTTTTGCAAATATTTCTGGTGCTAAAAAGGAGGTTTCTGTGTAGGGCCAAAAACCATTCACTAAAGTGCCTTGAACAAGTTCTGCTTTCTCTCACATGGATTTTCACTCTTTCCCCTCTCCTCTATGTTTCTGTTTAGGATGATACACTAAACTATTCCCCTGCTTTTTCCCATATGCAAATATAGTGCAGACTTTAGACAATGTGTACTTCTGGTATTCCTTTTTTATTTTTTATTGCCATACTCAAAGTTCCATTTTCCTTTGGAACCACCTTTATCTTTATTCTGTTTTCCCTGAGCTCTGTGTCTAAAGAATTTAGCAACTGAGAACTGCAGTGCTCCAGGTCTGGGAGTTATCCATAGACCTCGTCTTGTCCTTCCTAATCAGACAGTCCATTGAGAAACCAAACAACTTGCAGATTTTTTAACCTGATTGCAAGATCAGGTTTTATTGGACAAAAGAAAAAAAATGCCTCTATGAACAACCTGCCACCCACTGACTTAGCTTTGCCAAGTTCAGGCATTTGCTACAAAGTGCTGTCTTCAGAAGGACAGTTTTTAATTAAATCTTTACTTCCTATCTTTGTCCTTTGGATTACATATCCATGTATTTGTTCTTTTCACAGATCATCTCTGTGTTTCATTTCAGGTTCATACGTTGTCTATTACTCTAATTACCAGTAGTAAAAGAAGCAGCTGGAGTTATGTCTTTTTGAGAGACTTTAAAGTCGCAGCACATGTTAGCATCCTCAGACACAAGAGAAGATCCTTTCCCAAACCTTGCCTGAGCTGGTCACCTCTTCACTAAAAGCTTGATCTTCAGATGATGTGCCTTAGTCCAAAATCTCATATTCAGTTGGAGAAGGAAAAAGCAGGGTGTTCCATTAGTTTTCCTTGTGTTTTTTTTTTTCAGTTTTTCTAAAAATATATATCAGTAAAAAGCAGTTACATGAAGAACAAGCTCTCAAATATATTTCTATATTCTTTAATTTCAGTGTATTTGATCCTTCATTAGAAACCCATCATGGATAAAATAAATCATAAGAACTTTCAGTCTGTTTATGTAGTAATATATTTAAAAGAATAGGCATATTTCGCCTTATACTTTATGCTTCTCAGGTCAAATAGTTTCGCCATGACATTTTCATCCTTTTCACAGCGCTGTATTCTCCCCTCTTACAGGTTGATAAGTGACTACACTACTGAAAGGTATCCAAATCTGGAAACAATTTTTCACATTGTTTGAGGGTAAGAGGATTGAATTCCTTGTGCATCTTCATGCAGGCCAGAGTTGGGCCCGCAAGAAGATAATCCTTGATGTTATGGTGCGTGCTTTGCTAGCGAGTATACAGCAATTTCCATGCTGTCATGGTGCTTCTCACCCTTCACAGTGATTCTGCTGAAAGACTTATCTTTGATGTTTCACAGCTCTGCCTTTCAACAGCATGTATTTTTAGACCCTGTGGAATTAAACTGTTGACATTTTTCTCCTTTTTTTGAGCAGAACATCTCACATGTTATTTACCCTCCTCCATCTCTGGGTTTTACTGGATTGTTCCTTCTGCACTGAGAGGAACATGCTGCTCATGTGCACTGTTTCTCCTGTTCATGTTTGTGTTGCCTGGAAAAGACCAATTTTCCCTAACTGCATCATGCTATGCACTATAAATCACATTGTGTCCTATTTAAAATATAAACCACAACAGACACAGAAGAACAAAAGGAACCACGCCGCTCTTTTGACAAGACTCCCACACACTGATAATTAGAAGCACATAAAACTGTACACAGTCTAGGAGAGCTCAAGCGGCTGTCATGCCTCATGCTGTCTGTCTCAGCCTCCTCCACTTTCAATTCTGCCACAAAATATCCTGGAACAGTAAAAAGGGCAGGAGACGACTAACATAAACAATCTGTGAAACAATGGAGATTAAAATAATAGTAAAGATTGCCTGACAAGTGTGCTTTCATGAGATACTGGGAAATCGTAGCTTTAACTAAGTATCTGCACTTCTCCGAGTGATATCTGAAGGACTTAAACACTAAAAGGAGGAAAATGCATTTTAGAAGACATCTTTAATACAAATTGTTGAAAACCTTTTAAATAACTTACTGAATAGGCAATGTAGACAAGGGATTGTGGTTGCATGTTTGTTTTATATTTTGCAATTAGACTTATTGGCTCTACAGACTTGAATCATAATCCTGCAAACTTGCACGTATAGATATTCCCACTAGGCTTAACAGAACTATTCAAAAGAATGAATTTGCCCAGTTTGGTAAATATATACTATGAAATACAATGAATATTGCTTATTATATTCACTGGTACTTCTGCTGTCGTTGCAAGGTTCCATATATTTGTTCTTGAACTCCACTAGGCATGGTGAATCCCCATGCCCCATGTACTCTTTACCCCATTAGTAGTTTAAACACCTAAGGAATGGACTGAAGATATTAGTGTGGGAAGAGAAAGGGTGGCATGAAGAGGTAAAAGGCCTTTACCTGAAGATGTACAATAGATGAAAGGCAAAGCTCAATGGAAAATTGAGGGTTCTCAGTTCCGAAATAATGTCACACGCTAGATAGCCGTACTTATTTCACAGGAGGAGTCACTCCAGTTTGCAGAATCAGGCCTTTATTTTAGGGACAGTACAGTAAGAGTAACAAATAAAAATGAGGTGAAGAGCCTCACTGATTACAACAATGTAATGAAGAATATTTATTATAGAATAAAAAATGACCAACTTTGAGCAGTCTCATTTCTCAGCTCAGATAACTTTGGCACAATTTTGTTTTTACATTAAAATCCAATTATCTTGTATTAATTTATCCCTTCCATTCAGCTGAATAAGATTTGGTAGGGCATAATCATCCTTAAAATGAAAGATGACTTACTTATATAAAAAACATTTGTTTTATTTTTTTTAGCTCTGCTATAAGTATCTCACATACCAGTATTTGATCCTACTCCCCTCTGCCAATATTTTACAGATGCTTCACCCAAAGTGAAGGAGATACACTTGAGAAAAGAACTTATTCAATAAAATTACAGGAGCTTCAGGCTTCCAGATCATCCTGCCATATTTATAGATTCTGTCATGCTTGCTCACTTTGAGCAGTGCCAGCCTTTAGTAGCTCCTAGTTTCCCCAGGACTATGGCAAGTGAACGACTCAGTCTAGTGATCATATGAGTAACTACTCCCACAACTCCTCTTATATGCTAGTCAGAAGCAATCAGCAAGAACAGTTATTTAGTTTAAGAGCCTAAATTAATGCCTAGGTTCAAGTGGTTTGACAGCAAGATGAAAGTTAATTACCTCTGTTTGCTAAATTTTTAAATGCTAGTGAAAAAGACCTTCTCATCTTAAGGTAATTAATTGCCTTTTGGCCATTCATGCTGTTCAGGACTGCAAGTCTGAAAGAGCTTGTTATATCCCAAGAAAACAAACCAGCCTTATAAAATCCTGGAACATCCTAACATCAAGCCACCAGGAAATTCAAACAACTCTTTGTCCAGAAAACCAAAGCAACAACCAAAAATTAAAAAAAAAACCCACCCTTTGAAAGAGTTCTAGGAAAGAGAAGCTTGGAAATGTCTGTTATTAAAAAAAGAAAAAAAAATCAAACATAGACTGAGCTGATGAAAATATTCAGTGACTGTGGGTTGATTTTCCTAGGTTATGTTGGTTAACCATCATCCTCCATTAAGAAAAAGTATAAAATAGATGAAATATTTCCATTTTCACATTGCTTTCATAGTTTGAATTAATGATACATTAAGAATTTTTTTCTTTTCTAAAGTTTTCACTTTTCTGGAAAGCTTGAAAATGCATGTATACATTTTTAGCTTGCTAAAAAAAAGAGGCTATATGATCTGAAATGTTTTTTTCCTCTTGAATTGTCTAACAAACGAAAAATGATACATACTTTAGCCCCAATACCATTGAAGTCATCATGAGTTCCATCACTAACTTCAATAGAATATTCTCTCATCCAAATAGTCACTTCTATTTCCACTGTCTTTATTTCCAGATGTTAACATACTCAAAGATTATGAAGAGATGCAGTACAGTGTTGCTCAACATTTTTCAGATTTTTAAAATATAAATTGTTTGTTTCATCTAAATTTTTCATTTTATTTCCAATGAAAAAGAAAAAGGCGTGAAATCAATTTTTCTTTGAAAAACTGTGATCTGAGTTTTCAAATTATGTGTTATCTGATACAGCCTAGGAACTAAACAGAAAAATGATGCTATATTAAATTTGTTGTGTAACCTTCTGATTTAACTTATAAGAAATGGAGCCAGGATATTTCATCCCATATTTTTTAAGGATTCTGTGGGGGAGAAGAAGAAACCGAAGAGAAAGTAGAAAAATTTCTGTTCTGTTTTTCCTTATTTGTTACAGCTGGAAAAGGGTATGAAAGCTAAAAATCAACATTATAGGTTTTTTATAGTGACTTTCTTTGAGATTGTAAATATTAAGCACAATACTAAACATTTTTAAACCAAGTTTTATGATTTTGGGGAAAAAAAATCAAACTTACCTTACTTGCTCTTGTTCTACCTGTGCTATGAACACTATTTTGTTTTTATGTATTTAATTATAAGCTTATTATCACAAGTATTTTACTCTTTTTCTGGTTTATTGTTGAACTTTGAATGAATTAGGACAACTGAATTACCCTGGTAAATAAATATTATGGTATCTATTTCAGCTTCTGACAATGCTTCAGTGTTCTTGCACAAAGCAAGAATGCACTCAGGAGAGAATCCTGAGTGACAAATCTTGGTTGCTTCATATAAGCCATTTTCAAAGTACAGTATTGTTTGCATATATTCTACTTTTTCTGTTAAAAAATCCTTGCAGTTAAGTGGATGCCAGGGAGGGTAGCTGACTTTAAAATCCCTGCAAATGGGACAAATTTGTTCAGCTCATCAAAGAAATAGTTTCACTTGCAACTGGAAAAAAAAAATCCTCCCCAGGCATTAGAATTCTTACATATTCTGAACAGAAAAAATCTGAACAGTCTTCTCTGAGGAGCTAATTAGAAACCTAACTTGGGCATTAAGAAATTACAATTTTAAATGGTCTTAAAATAATCCCTATGCATAAAGCTTTGTGTAAATTTATTTATTTATGGAATTTGTCTCTAATTTTCAAACTGGACTGGATGTTTCTATGTTTTACTTAACTCAGAATGAGACTTAGAGTCCTAGCCCAGGAGAAGAATTCTTAGAATTCTTAGAAGTTGAGGTCAGTTGATGGTTTGGGAAAAATAAATAAATAAATAAATAGATAAAAGTACATCTAAATTACATATAGAATAGACACTTCTAACCACTAAAATTGTTTACCAATGGCACCCACATACACACACAAAATTCTACAGATTTGCTATGTTCAACCTAGGAAATGATCTGAAAATAATTATGCTTTACTGATTTTTTTTTTGTATAACTTCCATTTAAATTTAACAGTAAACTGAACTGGGATATTTGGACCTATGCTTTTTTAATAATTATTTTGGGGACAGAAGAGAAGAGTAAGATTTTGCATATTATACTTAAAAATGATGTCAAAGCGGGGGGGAATTAGCTTAAAGAAGTGGAGATCATATATACTTAAAAAACAGAACCGCCCCTGTCGTTTGGCTCACAATCAGGAAGAAGAACCTAGTGAGACATCTTGAAGCTTTAAAATTGTAATTTTCAACTCTGAGGAATTCTTCTTACGTTATCAATGTTAAAAAAAAATAAAGAGGAACATAGGTCCTTTTCCTCTATACATTTCCAAGTCACAGTTGAAATGTATTATACATAATGTAGATGTTATTTTTAGGTTAGTTTACCTGGTATTGTGTTCTAGGTACTTAATGTATGGGTCACAGAGAGTTCAGTAGTAGACATACTCTGTTGTTTTGCTGTATGGGCAGTGTGTGTTCTACCAAGGACTTTTACTCACAGAAAAAAATCACTTGAACTTTGCAAGAATTCTAAAAATGCTGGGTTATTTTTAATTTGTAACACAGCCCTTTCGGAAGGCTTCTGTTGTCCCAGTTTTGTTTGCTTCCTTTTGTAAGCTGCGAAGCCATGTTGGCTAGGAATTAATTAGCAAAATTTCCTAAGTCAAAAGTAATTGACCTTTGGAAACTTAAGTTAAAAACACTTGTCCAGCAGAGAACCCATACCTCAGGACTGTTTCAGTTTAAGTGTTTCTCACCCTTCACAAGCACAAAGACCACATGAGGTGATGGAAAGCCTCTGCACATGTTTCATAGCCCTGCCAAATTATTCTGCTGAAAAATTGGTAATTACATGTAACTATTTTTGGCTTTTTAAGCAGAAGCCTCATGCAAACAGTCAAAATTTCATTGTTCTCCAGCCTAGATTACCAATGACACATCCTCTTCACCAGAATTTTCCATCTTCTCTGTACTCTCTATAGTCTACTTTGGCAAGGTAAAGCATCTTTCTCAACTTCTGTCTTGATCAAAGCTGCTGTAGCCACAGAAATTAGTTTGACTACCTGGTATGGCTGCTGCTCCCTGACCCCAAATATGCAGCTTCTAGTTGATACCTCCTGTACGCCTGTGCTGCCTGTGAGTTTTGATCGTCAGTATTAGAATCACATTGATTAGAGCTCTTCAGCTGCTGCACGGATTAGGAAGAGCGTTAACAACTGCTCCATTTCAAGTGCCATGTCTTTTGAAAGCAGCTCAGTCGTTCCATCTACGCAGGATTAAGAGCCAATCACAAGCCAAGCAAATGGCAGCCAAAATATAAATCATCATTACATGCTGGCAGCTGGCTGCAACTACATGACAGCTATTCACAAACAGGATACTTGGTGCCCTTTTATGTGGATCTTGTGTTCTTTGCACATGTTTGTTCCACATGAATTGTTCCCATGGAAATACAGGGCAAGACCTAAGGTGCTGAGAGAATAATAAAATACCTCATTGTCTCCTGCTGTCTTTTATTCTTAGACAAAAGATTCTTTTATTCATGGACAAAAGAAGATTTCAGAGCTGATGTAAGATAGATAAGCAAAATCTGCAATGCGTCCTTCAGACATGGCACACTGAACGTACATGGTCTCAAGACTTTTCTACTGGCATAAAGAAACTCTGACCTGCAAAATTATGCTAACTGCAATCTGTGTTGCTAAGACTTGCATCTAGGCACAGTCTTAGTACCCCTTCACCAGTGCTTGGAGGTTCTAGGTAAATGGTATTTCCCCCACACATTACATTCCCTTTAGTCTGAGAAGTGTAAAAAACATCAGTGAGAATTCAGGGTGATCTTTATAAGTGTTCCTTTCCTCTCAGAATGACCCACTACTGTTATCAGACACATGCAGATCATCTTCCCTTTCAGAAAAATGATTGTGTGTTTAAAAGTCCCAATTAGGAATTCAGTATGATTTAGTGACTTCAGTGGCAGGGTTTTTTTTACGTATTTGTTTTACTGTCTTCTCAGTACTTCTAATTGCTTTTCATATAAAAGTCAAGGATACAAATATTTCAGTCACATGCGTACATAAAAATGTATAACTATACCAAGAAGAAAAAGCAAAAGGAAATTCCACTAGCTTACAAATATATGCATTTTCCCTCATAATCAAAGCCAAGCGTTGGAGAATGGTGTTTGAAATGATTCCATGGCAAATAGTATTCTTTATGGCAGTATCTCAGTTAATCCAAGAAAAAGACCCAGTACCCACTAATTGTGAGAGGTATTAGATCAAAGCTCAAAAATAGCTTTGTAATGAGCTTTGAGTAATAGCCAAGTAACACATGTTTCTTTACCTATATATTTACACTTCCCAGTAAAGGATTACTTTTCAAAAGCATAATCATTATAAACCATCCCAAAGCAATCCCAGCATTTGCCATTCAGTTTTTCTGACTTTCAGACCTAGAGGTCAATACCTTATCTGTAATTGTTGTAAATACCAGATGTTTCAGAGAAAGGTGTAAGAATTTCACCATAGGCGGATGTTGGATAATCATCTATCATGTTGGCTTTCATCTTCAATCCTAATCTTCAACAATGGCTTATGCATCAAAACATGATACTAATTCCTTTAAAAATGTGTTAGCTTTAGCAAGTGTAACTCTGAAGCTCTCATTCCTTGTGTGAATGTCCAGGATTTTTCAGACCTTACTGAGTGCTTTTTCTCACTGACTTTCTCTGGAAAAGAGCTGCATGCACCTTCTGGTTATTGTTGAAGTCTAGGAGGGCTCTCCAAAACACAGGAATATATTGCTGGGCTGCTCATCTATCTAGACCAAGAAATATATATAAAATCATATATTTTGAATTTCACAAATCTTTAAGCCAGAAGAGACAATGGAGATGAACACAGCAATCTCAGAAGAAATTTATATCCACAATGAAAATCAAAAACCTAGTAAAGCCTGTTTGTATACAGTGCTATGAAAATATAAATAAAAATATTATCATCATTTCTTCCAATAGTTTATGCAACTTTTCTGAATAAGACAAATCCTATTTAACTTTGTGAGACAGCAGTTGCTTTTTGCAAAGGAATGAGCATTTCTCTTATCTTCCTTGAATTTTTCATGTAAATAACAAAGACTTTCCAAATTGCCTTGGTTATTAAATGTGGCATTGGCATATTAATCTACTGATTTCTTCCTGCACAATACTTTATTTTATCTATGTATTACATCCAAAAGAACAAATTTAAATACCTGAATGCTAGACTCACTAATACAAATTGTCAGAATTGTCAGTAGCTTCATATCCTGATAACATACTAAGTAATATGAGAGTTGCTAATTATTCTGGGGCTGGAACCTATTAAAAATACCAGAAAGCTAAACCAGAGGAAGGTGCTTTCTGTTAAATTCCCAGCAGGAGTGAAAAGTCTTTGAATCCAATTAAGTGACCTCATAATTTCTGTTTGAAACCAAGGCCTTGCCAGGCCTACAAAACATTTTGTCCTGAGATAGCTTTTCAGATTGATGTGAGTATTTTAACCGAAAGTTGCATGATATCCCGCTAATAGGAATTCTGTTATGTCAGTGAGCTTATTTGCCTTCGTCGAAGGAATAAATCAACTGTAACTGTTTTATATCTGTGTAACTGAATGCACAGTAGCAAATTTTATGTATCAGTAAGACAAAGTAATTTAAAATAAGCATCTGAGAAAGGCTGGCTGAGGGTCGTGTAACCTTCTCTCAGGTTCTCTTCAGAGAAAGATGGTGTCTATTGACTTAGGCCGTAGCTCGCAAGAGATCTTACAAATGTGTTTAAAAGCCACTGAAGCCAAAAGACTTTAAAATACATGCTAAATATTAGACTAAGTTTAAGCAGCATTTCTGAATACAAATGTTTTCCTGAATCGAGGCCATAGACAGGTTCAGAACTTCTTTTCATGGCCCAGTATCCCATGTTGGTTGCTGTAAGTGTAGCCCTCAGGAACTGGAACTGGGTATTCTGCACCAGGAATCAGCTTTCAACCTTTTTTCAATTTGTGCTGGTCCTTTCCATTTCCAAGAATAGGTGGTCCCGATTGGCATTTCCCCAGTGTTAAATAAAGTAAAGGTGTGTTGAATAACAAACCTCAGGAAGACATTACTATTATACTTACATGTATGGCTTGTAAAAGTAGTTTTCTTGCCAGCAGCAACAACAGTAGTTAGTAACTGGAATTGCTTTATTTCAGAGTCTAATGGCAAACGTGAAGAAAGTGGTCTTTGCTCTGCAAAGGAGAGCAGTCCTGTAAGCTAACAGAAAACAGAATAACTTGTAACTTAGCCTCGAAGTAAGAAATGCAATTTAACAATAACCCAAATATGTTGTCTTTAAGGAATCTTTCTGCTACAAAATTCCCCCAAATATAATCTACTGGGACACTGTCTTAGGTCTGATATCCAGAACTGCTCCAGCATCTGAGATGACAAACGTAGATCATAGAGAAGGACTAAGCAGATTCCTTCAGTTATGAGTGCACTGCTTTAAAACATCAACTTTAACCACAGCCCTTTCTGCACCATAGAATGAACAGCAGCATTTGGCAATGCTACTGATATGCTTTTCTTATGGCTGTTACGGATGATCAATCCAAGAAACTATTGAAAAGTAGGCTTTAAAGAAAGTTTCGAAGCCTCCTTCAACCTGAGGTCCTCATTTTGGCATACAAAAATGAGAAAGTCAACCATAAAGGATGCTTTGGGAAAAAACAAAGATATGAATGGAAACTATGGAAAAAGGTGTGTTGTTTTTGAGGTGGAAAAAGCCTATATTACAAGTAGTCCACTCCTCTATGGATTTTTAATACAATGCCATTATGTGGAAGCGATGTCAAGATTTTTCATTTAATGGTGTCTACTCCCCTTCCTACTGGCACAAACATTCACAATGCTCTGTCTCTAAAACAACATTAATATATTTTCTGTAAGATTCCTATCGTAAGACTGTAGTAAACAACTATTTCCATCTGTTCTGGGAGAGGAATGATTCAGGATTTGCCAACAATGGAAGTGAATATGGATGCAACCCAATCCCTAGTCTTAATATCTATAATTAGAGGGGCAATGGACATACCAAAGATGACAGAACACAGACTAAGACCCTGGATATAAGTGATCCAGAACTGGGGAATAGATGAGCTAAAATATCATTCCAGACTTAGTGACTTGATCTCATCTCTATATGGACTGAAACTAGGCCCATGACTACACTCCCTTACTAAGTGGGAACAGAGCTGCGCCACAGCTCTGTGTCTGGTTTGAGAATAAGAGAATTCATTGTTGCAGTCTCGATAACTTAAATATTAAATACAGATTGAGCTAGTAAATTCAGGGTCTGAGTTTTGAGCAGTATGGGAGGTATACGAATCCAACACTGAGTCAGGCCTCAGGCTCTCTTGCTGTTTAGCCAAAGCTATATGTTTGCCTAGTATGCATTTCCAAATTCTGTATATAATGGTTTTCTCTCCTCCACATATTGACTGTTCTAAAAACCTTCCCCTCCCCCCCTCCGAGTTTCTGATTCTTTCCTTCTTTCTCTCAGGATTGTTTTTTATTTTCTCCTGTTGTTTTTTTGTTGCTGTTATTCCCCTCCCCGCCCTGGTTCTGCCCTTTAAATTGCCCTTTTCTTTATGGTCCCTTTATTGCTCTTTTTTTTTCTCCTCTTTACTGTTTTTCTCTTCTATTACCATTGATTGGCTGACCACAGTTGTGGGGGAAATGACTAGAAATAAATCAGTATTCTTGCAAATAGCATAAAATGAGTGAGCCTTCATTATCTGAAAAATGATGAATCCCTACATTTCATTTTATGTTCATGGCAGAGCAGGTGGTCAACATCTCTAGGAATAAGATATTCCTTCTCTCTACATCTTACACTCCACTGTCCTCACAGAGCGTGCTGGTGATGATAGCAAGAATGGCAGGGAGCAAGGGGAATAGTTCTGCATAGAAATTCAAGCAAAGAAAGCATGCTCCATACCTTGGACATTGAAGCTCAACTTACAGATACAGGCACTTACAGGTGGAAGAGACTAGTCAAAGACATTAAAAATGAGGAATGTGATTATTTGATTCTCTCTTCCACAAAAGCAGATCTAACCACAGAAAAAGCAAAATGTTTAATTAGGTTTTTTTTAGGGGTGTATTTCAGGAAAAAGTATTGATAATTATCTTTTGCTTATTATCCAGAAGTTCTGCTCCAAAAATTTGTGTACTGTATTATCGAAAAAAAGAATTTATAAAATCTTTCATCTGCAGTGATTGATGCAATGGTTACATGTGGTTCTATGTCAAAAAGGAAACCAATATGACATATCACAGTTCCATTTTATTTTCTGATTTTTGCATAAAGTGCCAGTTTTCTAGTAAAATTAATTTGGAATTTTAAAAAATCTGAACCATTCATAATCAATTCATAAACTTTTTATTTTTTATGAAACTAACAAAATGTTTCATTATTTTTTTCTTACCATTACTTCTGAAAATCCCCTGTACAGTTTTGTTTTCTATAGCACCCACTCATACATCTTCCTGTTTACTTAGACTTCCAGTAGCCTTGAAATGTGGACATGAGTTTTGGGTTGGTTTTTGGTTTTTGTTTGTTTGTTTGTTTGTTTGCTTTTTAATTCTAGCAGTCTGAGATGTATTCTGAGTGGATGGACATGGATGTGTGTCACACATCCACATTGCACACGTAGGCCTATATCATAGCTTGCAAGGGTGGAAGTGAGCAAACTCCCCTATACCTACTAAAATGACTCAAGACCTGTCGGAAAATAACTTTTAATCACAGCTCAGCTCAAGCCAGGTGCATCAGCCACCTTGATTTCCGTGTAGACCGCAGAGTCACCCAGAGTCAGTGTTGCATCATGCAGTCATACCACAGCAGGCTCCTTGCTCCCAGCTCCATACCAGCATGCATTTTGCATCAGGACTTGCAAAAGGATCCTCAAAGTCTTCTTTAAAGCAGACTACCACAGTGCCTACACTATGAGGCCCTTTTAAAGAAGCTAGATTACTAGTGAGATTCTGAGACTCTGCAATTCTGAGACTCTGCTTTTTACAGAACATCTGAAGTGAGTGTTAAATCATACACACTATTTTTCCACTGGCAATTTATAATTAGTCTGTTTCCACTGCTCATCTAAAAACAACCAAGTCTCATCTTGCCACTGACTTGCTACTGTGTACAAACAACTTTTTTTTCTTCCTTTTTCTCAATTAAACATAAGCAAATGTGTTTTTCATATAATGATCACTCAAGTCACTTTAGGAGATGTGGTGCAAAATGTCATTTGCACCTACCAAATGAAGTTCTAGTGAGCTTAAAATAGCGATGTGAGAGAAGGTTTGGCTGCTAGTCTAGACAGAATGTAAGGGCTCTGAGAGTGCCCGTACTGGATGTTTCACTGGAAAAATGTAAAAAGTACATTCCACTAGGCTTCCAAAAAATCCCACAGCATCTACAAACAGAGAAATTGGGATGCTTTTAGAAATCAACCTCAAAATTGTTTCTTTCTCTGTCTCCCTGGAAATTGGGTTCCATGACTAGCATTAGAAAACACAGAAACTAAAATTGCTTGACATGAACAGAAGTACTTTTCTATCATTCAGGAAGGTATTTTATCAAATCATAGTTTGTTCATAGTTTCACAGAAATATAATGTCTTAGTGTGTATGCTTTCATACACAGAGCAACAGATTTGTAATTGGGAAGGGAGAAATTGCGCACTTGCAGATTTGACCTTCATAAAGGCCAGGATGCCTTATCAGCTGTAGGACTGACTCAGGTATGGAGTGTTTTCACTGAGAGGCATGATTCCCTGCTTAATCCTTTTTTCCTGCAAGAGAGGCAGTAGTATGTCATGAGGCCAGGCTTAGCTGTGCTAGCTGGAAGAGTGAGGCTATGTCCAAACTGCAACATAGGTGAAAAGCCCCTGCAGGGGCATGCTTCTGGGTCCCTCCTGACTTGTGTGCGCAGGTTTTCTTCCAGTGGAATCCAGGACTGGAGGAAAATACAGCTGCTCAGGTCCCAGGTTGAGTGCAGGCTACTGACAAGAAACAGGATGGATGCAAGTTGCCAGGTACCTGGGGGCATCTTGATTTTTGAAGTGCTACTGAGCATATACTAGCAATTATCTCCTTCTGGAGATTTTATTCTCAGTTATCATTGTCTAAACTTCCACTACGAACTTTGATTTTTTGCCTTTCATGAGCATATGTGTATATTATCTACATTACCTACAATATAAAGAGTGAGAGTGAGAAGGAGATTTAGACATGATAATTTACCCTACTTCTTCATGAACAATGTGAGTGATTCTAGTTATTGTTCATGGTAACTGTGTGTACCACAAAAGGAAATGTAATTCTTCTTCAGTCGTGAAAAACTATTGCTGGTATAGCACAGCCTATGATTTGCTAAATTCTGGAAATCATACGGCTATTGTAACTCCAATGGGCTCAAAGAAATCTTTTTTTTTCACTGAACAAAAACAGCTACATTTAACTGTAGTGCAAATTTATAGAAATTCACATTAAAAAAAATTACTGCAGTGCTATTCACAGTACAAGGCAACAGAGAATGTGACCAAATAACTAAAACATTACAACCTCACATATACTATCTATACTGGAGAACAGTACTTAGGCTTAGGAAACCGTAAAAAGATCAAAATCAAGCTACAATCATTCTGAAAAGAACATATTCCAGACACAAACACTAACAGAGCCACCAAGTCTTCTAATTCAAATAAACTAGCACCTTTTGTATTATATAAATCACTGGTATGAACACGTGTTAAAACTAAATACAGACAAACACACTACAATAATTTTTTCCAAGTGCAACTCTTGGAATCATGTAAGTCACTGTGGTTTCCAAGAAGACAAATGGCCTGGAAAATGAAAAATAAATTAGTTCTGTGACTAATTGGAGTCAGAGATTGTAGGTCAGACTTGGTTCTGCAGTTGACCCTGGTGACCAGTAAAAGTCCAGCTTGGCTCACACTACAACTTTCTGTATTTAAGAGTTGTTTACAGTAGAGAAACACTGAAAGTGTACATTAGAAAACTTCCTCTAACAAATCTAAACCACATGCCAGTTCATAGGCAAGTAATAAACTTATAAGGGGCCATGTTGACAGTTTCAAAGCCTTTTGGTAGGACTCTGCAATTTAAGATTGGAAACATTATAATAAACATCTCTGCTTTTAAATTTCGCTGCTTGTCCTAAGATGCCTGAAAAATGTATCAGCTTCAGAAAGAGTTTTGTCTCCCTAGTCTTTTTTGTCACGCAAGTGAAAATATCATTCAATTCTGAGCATATTTTGTCTCAGGTATAAATCTCATACAACTGTATTTAGGTCAATACCACTGGTGAAATACTGAAATGTTATTTCAGAATCAGAGCTCTTATTTTTCACATAGAGAAAAATATGATATTAATTTAGTCCATTGGCTCATTGTGTTGTTCAAACTATTTTGCTGCCTTGAAAAGTGTTAAAACTGTTTATACAACACATCTGTTTCCTTGCATCATGTAATCATTGAACACAAACTGTGTTTATAAAGCACCACACATACAACAGGTTATAAAATTTCTCAGAGCTCTGATGATCATGAAACTCTGTAATCAGAGAAAAGTCAGGCTCTTTGTGCACACAGCAATATTATTATTTTAATCCACTTGTGGCCATATTAGAAAAAAACGTTTTCCAACAGAAAAGTTTTACTTAAATAATTAGGATCGAATCTTTCACTGCTCCCCCAAATCCCAAGTAAACAGATGTTGCGACAGATGGAAGAACAGACTTGGAGGGAAAGGAAGCCTGCAACATCATTCAGCAACCTGACTCACAAGCTTGGGTAGGAGCAGATGCAATCTTTACTACATGACGGGGAGAGGGGAAGCTGCACAGTCAAACTGACGTCACTTTTCCTGATACAGAAGCACGTGGCGTGCTAACCCAGGCTAGCGTGTGGGCTCAGATCTTCTTAGTTTTCATGGATAGATTTGTGCTTTTCTTGACCAGCTGTACTTGCAGTTTGGGATTTCTCACTGCTCTTCTAATCTTTTGTCAGGTCTGATCCATTTTTTTCTTTTACACCTTGCTAAATCTCTCTACACTTCCTCGCTTTTCCCATGCCAGGTTCAAAAGAGAGCAAGGCATTTTCTTTTTTATCAGCCTGCAAAGGTCACCATTGTAAGTCCCAAGTTGTGGGTCGTTTATGAGAATTGTAGGAGCACTTTTTTAGAATTACTGGCAACACTGATGTCCAACAGTGTGAATGCATCCACTGGTCTTGCCTCCAGAAAATTCTCAAAGCATTTTAAAGTCAAACATATCACAAAAATAGCCTTCCAGAAATTAACTCCTTAAATGTTGGAAGCTGGGATTTTTCCATGACTAATACATTCCATGTCTGTTTAATCTATTTTAATTTCATTGATTTCATTTTTCCCCTTCCATTGTTGAGCATGCTCCTACCAGTGCTTAAATGAGTACTTCTGTCCTTGTTTCCCAATAGCTTGTGAATGTCAAAAGGCAAGAAACCTTTTACTCTGACTGCTTGGCTACAGGCTAAAGTAACCTTTGACCTCCCCTGTGAATCCTGGTAGTATCCTTATCCATCCAATAACCCAGAAGTTATTACAAAAATTTTCAGCATAAAATATGTTTATTTTTCAAACACTACCATAGGCAGAACAGTCCCCCTCTGTAAATTTGTGGCAATAGTATCAAATGATAAAGGGCCTATAAAAATTCCTCATACTTCATAAATTAATTTCTTAATTTATCTAAACAAAGATTCTAGCAAATATATGCACGAGAGGTTTTTGGTTTTCTGTTTCCTAACAGTGACGTGAAAGATGCAGAGGGGCATGCAACATAGACACAAACCTTATATCTGTGGGGCAGAGATAATCCAGCCCTTATGAGTCATCCAATTTTCCACCAGAAAACTAGGCACTGTTTATTTAGAGAAGTCTGTGAGGAACCTAGCAAAACCCAGCATGAAATTAAAGGAGACATTTGCCCAGCATCAGCTTTGGAAGAAATAGCACAAATTTGCACCCAAAGAGATCTTGAAATAAAATTGGTAAATTGACAGGGAAACAGTATGGGTTGGTCGTCTCCAAAGAAGCTTATATTTGCACAACAGTTAGTCAAAAGACCCTACAAAATGTTAGGTTGTATGGCAGAGATGAAACAGGTGGGAACTGAGCTGCATTCGTTGATATACTATGTTATATGAGATACGCTTTGCAGTAGATGGAGAGACCACAGAGTGAAAAACAAGCCCCGTCTCCAGCTGCAATGAATGCGAGTTCTGGCGCACAGTAGCTACAGGAATGGCTCTCCAGCCCGGCTGTTTTCAGCACAGGATATAAGCATTCAACACACTGCAAGACCCCAAACGCCTGCCCATGCCCAAGCCTTTGAACAGTCCTACCCTTGCTTCCCAGGCTCCCTCTAGGATGCAGAGTAAAGGAGATTGCCAGCAGGCAGGAGAAACCTGTCCCAGTCAAGAACTGGGAGAGGATCTCACCCACCGAGCCTTCTGTTCTACCTCTCCAGGAAAAACACAGCAGCTAGCCTGCTATCTGTGCTTGGGACTCAGAAACCAAAATGCTTATAGCATATTCTTCAATAACAGCTCAACCTTTAGTAGGCCCCAGAAGAAAAAGCCCTAATAAGAAAGAAAAACAAATTTTTTTTCATTTTCGTAGATCATTCTTGAACTTCTATTACAAGACTTAAATTTCTCCCCTGAGAAGTCAGCACCTCAGTGGTGAAAAATGCTGATTTAGAATAGTTCTCTCAGCTAACTGCGATATACTCTACTATTATAGATTAATAGATCTCATAGGTAATCTAAAAACCATACTGCTTTGGATTAAATTAAAACAGAATCTTTTTAATAATAAAAGGGAGTAGAATAAATAATGTTTGGCAGGTAAATGAAAAAGGCCTAAGGTGTTTTAATGTACTCACCATAGGTGATGATATTAAAACACTAAGTTTAGCTTATGGTTAAGGAAAACGATACTCCTGTCATCAGATATTCTACACTTACATTTTATTAATGTTATAAAATATTTTTTGAATAGCATTTAATGAGATGTGAAAGGAAACCCCCCTACAAAATATGCCACATAAAGAGTTCAATTTGCACACTATTATTTTTTCCTAGTTATTAAAACTAAAATTTCCATTTATGAATGTCCCCACAGGATGGGTTTCCAATATCAATTAATTGTGAATAAAAAAGTAATTGACTGAACTACATTATTGGCAATAAACTGTGTAATGTTAATATAAGCATAGTAACTTACAAAAACAATGAGAAATAATAGAAGAGAAATGGATCAGAATATGCACATGACATTTGTGCCTTTTCTTCCTTATACCATGAACTCAGAGGTCATAAACTAAGTCCTTGACTCAGGCCAAATTAAAATTTATAAGACAACCTGGGAGTTACAGGAAGATACATTTTCCTCTTGATTAATGTCAACCTATTGCCATAAGTAGAAGTATAGAAACATAGAATGGTAAGGTCAGAAGGGACCTCTGGAGATCATCTAGTCCAACCCTCAGCATAGCCCATACAGGGATTGAACCCACAACCTCGGCATTAGCAGCACCACACTCTAACCAACTGAGCTAAACCTGCCCCTACTTGGGAATGCTGTATTTCATCTGTGATAGAATACAAACATAATGCTTGTCTGTGTCATGAAAAATGTCACACCACAATTCTAACTTGGAGTACACATCATTAGCCTTACTGTGTTGGTCAAACTCTCTGCAGAGATGATCACATTATGTCTAGCTAAAAGATCTCCCCATACTTCCAAGGGATAGAATGTTCTTATTTGTTTGAATTTAATTTTAATTTGATTGATTAAAATTATAGATATACCCAGTAAAAAGACATATGTTCACAAGATATTAAAAGCAAGTAACCTTTAAAATATTCCTTTATTCTTTAACCTGTCCTAAAAATAAATAGTCTTTACAGCGATACATAATCAAAAAACTAAAAAGCAACAGCCAGTGTTTGGTGATCTGTAAATCCATATTCTCATTTATTACCACTGATGTGGATATTATGGAGACAAAAACAGTCAGTATCATTAAATGTCAAGAGCTAAGTTCTAGTTTCCTGTGTTATCTGAGCTCCTCTCATAAATTCTCCAGACCTTGCTTTCCTGCCTTGTAACATTGTGGTCATACAGGAAGCTAAGACTTTTATTAAAAGTTTGTGAGGCACTTGGTATCACCAAAGACTGTTTGGACTCCAATATATACATACTAAAGGCTTATAGTCAACAAAGAATTTAAGCTTGCAGTTGACTTTAAGCCTTCCAACCTGAGTTGTCTTTCGATCCTGTGTTGACATTCCACTGAAACTGATGGTAAGATATATCTGTTCAAATTGACCAGAGCTGATCAAAACCACCAATATTTTCTGTGAATTTTTTGCTGAAAGACATTTCAAAACTTGTTAGAAAGATTCAGTTATCAATTAGGACTTGCATCACAGTACCTGCCAGTTAAATAAGTCTTCAGGACTGAGTTAAGAGCCAGGAACCGTGAGTGTTAGGCGCACTACATTGGACTGCTCTCACTGACAAGGAGCTAGATTAGGAAATGCAAAAGAGGCATTTCTGGGCTTCATCTTCCTCAAGAGGCCACACACTTAACCTAGTACCTGACTACACGTTTGCATATGTGAACCTTTTCCTAGTGTTAGTCAGTTTAAATCAGATCAGGCTTTACTGCAAAAGGTAGTTCCCCACTTGGGTGCAAGGATATCTGAGATTTCAGTGCAACCCTTTCCACTGTCCGATTTGAAGAAGTATTTCAGTGCACATCTGTCAGCTGAGTGCCTGCATCACCACAAGAACCACAGTCATCACCACGCTCCTCCCGGCCAAAGTAATACTTACCTAACTTCAGAAGAGTATAAGAACTTCACCAGCAGAGCCTTTTGTATTTCTAAAAGTTGTTTTTCAGTTCAGAAGCACAGATGAGGTCTTCAAATATGGGAGGTCCAGGTCCAAAATCTCTCTTTTAAGGTGGAGAAAAGATCTTAATTCATGTCACTGATACCACAGACGTGTGTGATAGACGAGTTAGCACAGCTCTAACTCTTTGGCTATTGCCATAGTAACAGCTGTTATGGTAGCCTCAATTTGTACAGTAACTTATATTCCAACATATAGTACGTGTTATTCATTATTAGAAATCTTTGCACTGAATCAATGAAATCACTTCTGGGATAAACAGCAATTGTTAAACTGAGAAAGAACTAAAAATTGTTTAAAATTAGTTATGTTAATTTGTACTTTATTTACCCCTCTGTAATATTTGTTCATATTAAAACTATTAAACTAGATCTCATCAAAACTTAGGAAACTATTGAATTACATAGTACATATTAAAGCACTTTTTCTAAATACAGGATTTTTTGCTATATATAATAGGAATGAATACAAATGAAACCCTGGATGCATAACTTCAGAGCACATTAAAGCCAGTTGTCACCAGCACATTCTTTCCAAATATGTTTGCAGGCATCAGGTATCTCAAATCATCGTTTCTTTTTACATCTTGATCTAGTATTTCCAAAAAAGTGAAGTTTTAGCTCAACAGTAGAAAACACACTCCATTCACTTACAGAACTCAGACAACCGGACACAACAATTTTACGGTCATATTTCTGATATTATGACTCTTCTGATGTCATGAACACCAACGAGTTTGGCATGATCTGTCCTCTATGAAACAAAGGTTCAGATGGTTGCACAGCTCCTATACTCAGAAAGGGAATGCATCTTCCAATTTCCATCATACCTGATGGACATTGTTCAAATTTTTACTGTATTCTTTTCATGGAAAATTTCCTACTTTATTTATACTATGAAACTACCTTCAATATGGAAGCTATTAGTCCAATCAAATTTGGAATTTTGAAATTGAAAAAATAAGTCAAAAAATGAGCAGACTATTTGACAATGAGATTAATAACTTGAAATCCTGAAACAGTCTGATTTGCTTCTCTGTATAGTGCATATATAACTTATGAAAACAGTCCTTGGAAACTCTCATGGCTGTTTATATGTTTGGTCTAATTCTCCTGATATTGACAATCAGCTTTTTCAAATAACAGCTAGTAACAAAAGAGTTTAAAAAACAAATTTATATCAAAAGATTGATACTATGCAGGTGTTCAGCTATCTTGGAGAAAGGCATTTGAGATATACTCTCTTTGCTGTAAATATCATTAGGAGACAGATTAGGCAGTGTTATACAAAACTTTAGTAAAACACAAGGATAATGAAAAAAACATTGTTCAAGTTCACTAGAATAAATTGCCAAACACGTGACCTCCAGCATGCTGGGGTGTCCATACAGCCAGCAGCAGGCTTATAACCTCTCATGCACAGTAAAACACAATATTAGGCTCTTCTATCATAGGCATACTACAAACATTAACAGCTATTTTGATACTATAAAAAATTCTGAATTAGTCACATAAAAAAATACACTTCACTTACTCCTTCAGGATACAGGATCCATAAAATATCTTGGTAATTTTCTTCAAATTACAGGATCTATGTGTTAAACCTAACTTGTTGCATTACGTAATTCTGATGTGAAAAATAATACTAATCAGAGATCTTCAGCAGAGAAAAACTAGTGTAGTGTACACTCTCTAAAGATCTGCCCCTTGGATTCAAGCTCGCTTGCATCAAGTTTGGTTTATATAATATAAACACCGAGCTGTTTAAAAACAAAACAAAACAAAAATACGCCCCTTTTCATGAACTACTATGAGAAAATATAACCTCAGGGTTAAAGGCTGCAATCACTCACAGGTGGGATTGTCCAGGGGGCTGTGAGTTTTCAGAGGAGAACTTGCACACAGTCAAAAGAAGCCACTGCACAACAGTTCAGGGGTGGCAGAGGGGCAGTTTTAACTAAGCAGTAAAATAACTGCATCTGTTTGTAGTTATTGGGCTGTTGTGCTTTTTGCTTTGTAGGTCAACACACTGTCGTCTTATTAATTTGTGTCTGGGCCTATCACGCAAGGGCTGTTGCTTCGCAGACGGTTTCAATCAGAGCAGTCAAACCAGCAAAGTAGGACATCCTGATCAGAATTACTTTCTCAACCTCATTTTGAACTGTAGTTTTTTCAATCAGTCTTGGCAGATTTCATTATATGCTATTTATTATAGCATGCACATTTAACAGGGCATAACACTTTCACGTAAGAAAAGCGGGCCTCTGTTGCAGAGTACACCGGGATACAAATACACTGGTAGAAAAGGAAATGGCCTGAATGAAACGTCACATTCCAGGAGACAGAAGTAGCTAGTGTACGTCTATGAAAGTCTTTTTGTTGTTGTGTTAATTTATTCCATATAATGATGTTCTATAATAATTATGATGTCCATTCCAGACCTCATAGGGCAAACCATGTGGCAAGCTAACTTTTCAGTCCTCTGGCCAAACTGGATAAAAAAATTCAAAAAATATGTGTGAACCAGCTCAAAATAAAAAAAAAATATTTTTCTTTTCCTTTAAGTAAACTCCCTCTCTGAAAAAGAAACTAAGGAACTTTTATTTTGCGTTTTTAGTTTTCAAATTTTCAAATTTTTTTCAAGTTTTCAAATTTTACAAGGAAATTGTACAAGAAAACAAATGTCTTTCCAAAAAGAAACCAAGACATTTCATTTGTCAAAAGTTAAAATGAAACATGTAGCTTTCCGGAAAAAAGTAGCAACATTTCAGCCAAAATTATTCACCAATTGTTGCATGAATTCTCAAGTAACTGGAACTGATTCTATATTTTGCAGTGAATGAAATATCAATCAAAAAATATTTTCCTAGCTCCATCTTTTAGTCTTCCACTCATTTTCATTAGCTATTTCAGGCAAAGTATTCTTCACATCTCAACAAGCACTAGTAGAGATTAATCCTCTCTAAATTTCAGCATTTTATGACTGTTGTTAGGCCAAAGTAAAACTTATTTTTGCAAAAACTTTAGTTTTCCTTTCAACTAAATAAGAATTATTAGCAGCAATGTTTTTAATATCATAAATAAGCAGTTTTTAAATTCTTAATAAAGCAGGTATGTGTACGTGTATGTCAGCCTGAAAAGGGAACAGGAACATCAAGAGAACTGAACATAAATAAATTGGCTTCTAAGCCTATTTTTGCTCAAGTGTTATTTTCAGTTGTAAAATAGGTTGCTGAACACTGCATCTTAAATAATAATGATGTGAATGTATGACAAGACATGCTTTGACCTTGTATGATATTACACCACTCAAAATATGATCATGATGCAGTTCCGTCTGAAAGCATAGTAAAGGCAATTTATACTGTCGTATCCATACTGAGGACTAGTCATTAAATGAGTGAATTTTTTTTTTAACTTTTGATAATGAAATATATTGAATGTATTATGTTTATTTGTAATGGAAATAATAATGTCATTCAAATTTAAGATGAGGGGAAAAAAGCTTAACTTACCATTCTCTCTTAAATACATGAAATTGGATTTAAATAGTTAAACCTATATCATGTTCTGGCACATGTGCAGTTCTGTATTTTATGCCAGGCCACATAAGTTGTGGGCACCATTCCTCAGTGGGTCAGGAAGCAGCGGTACTGCAGATAAAGATAACAGACTACTTACGAAATGCCAACTCTTTCTATTCTTCTCACAATTTTTGCAAATGGGCAATCAAAATACATCAGCACAACCCAAACTGAGGCTGTTTCTGGTGGTGGCTTGCTAGCTGCTGTGGATGCTGTGGTTACATAATTGGCATAGTCTCAGTTGGTAGCTACTGTGGTTGCATTTAATGACGTTGCCTTGGTTGCTAGCTACTGGGAAGCTTTGGTGCCTTCTCAATTTACTAAGAGTTACTGCTTCTGCTGCACTTTTTCATTGCTGAGCGAGAATACTGTTGTGGTCCAAATCTTGGGATTTCTTCTCAGCCAGATGCTTGTTATTGCAAAGTTTTACTGGATTTGGAGTTTTCAGGATTCAACCTGACATCAATGTGCTGTTGATGGATACAACTGGAATATACAAGTTATATGAGAAATAATGGTATTTGTGAGTTTCAAAGGTACAAAGAGGAGTTAGACACTGCTTTTTTTGGAATTTCCTCAGGAGATGAACACTCTAATTCCTTGTGGCTTCTCTAAAGCCAAGGAGTTTTGCTATAACCATTTCTGGTTATAATAGAAACATGGCTTACCAATGTAACTTGTTTAATCCAAATTTTCTGAATGTTTACCTCTTCGGAGTGGAATTTTCAGGCAACTAGTTTGAAACCATTCTGCCAATGTGGGTGTTTGTGAGCTATAAGTATGAAATCCTTAAGGTCACTGAATAAACAACAGTTCTTACAGAGACCAATGGAAGACCACATTGCTCACTGCCTTCCTGGATCCACCTTCTTCATAAGTGCTTTTCATACAGATTTAAGAAGCTGTTTCTTCTTTTCTTCACCATTTTGCAGCAATGATGCTGAGTGGTCAGGGACCACATCAGGATGGTGGTCACTGAGCAAGGAGTAGAAATGGCTTTAAAAAGCTACCTTTGTAGTATCTGTATTAGGAAATGGCATAATTCACTATTTACTCCCTCTGTATTTTCTTTGCAGGCTCTTACTGAAAGGAGAACAAGGATGGCCAGATCAGAGGCAAGTGCATGCTTTTCAGAAACAGAGCTTTCTGATGTAGTGCTGGTCACACAATGACATTTTTTTCCCACTTATTAGATATTTTCCCTGTTTAGTCTTTGATCTCATGTTAGAAAATTATACCTTATAAAAGAGACTACTTCTGTGCTTCAGTACACTGCAAGTTCTGGAAGAAAAAAAGAGAGAAAATCCTAAGTGTTTCTCTAAATTTCTGTGGATTCTTACCGTAGGACTGGCAAATGCAGAGGGATAAAGACTGAAATGAAAGATTAACAAAGGAATAACATCTCAAGGAAGTGACAAATGAACATATAAAGTATAAGATCTACTACAATAAACTACTGAAGGCCATTATTACTCCTACATTTTTGCTTTGGAAAACATCTATCTTCCTCCCCCCCCCCCCAAAAAAATATTATTAAATGGAAAAATCAGGTTTAAAAGAAACAGGGAAGAACAAAGAAGAGGACTGTTAACTAAGAATCTAATTGTTCCCCTTGCTTCAGGTTCAGACCATATTATAAGCACTGTCTTCCTCCTAGTTCAGACCACTGTCACGAGACTCCCTTTCAGAGACATGCCACTTGACATATTTCATTTCTCTTTTTCTGTTCTTTCACATATCTTCCTACTCATCTGGCTTTAGATTATGACAACTGCTTCCTGCCACATGTTCTTGCTTTCTTCCACCAGAATTCACATTTGCCAAATACTCTTCCCCCCCCCCAAAGCTTTTCCTGGACCACTTTTCTCAGTGACTGCAGTGCCAGTTAGCACCACTTTTGTGTCCTCTTGCTCATTGTTCACTTACTTTTTCCTTATTACTTTGTGCTTCTCATTTTTTAAATTTAATTTGGGGTTTATGAAATCACTGGCACCACATGTCTTAGCACTTTCTTCATATTTTCTACAGAGAGCAAGAATCACAGAATCACAGAATGGTTGAGGTTGGAAAGAACCTCTGAAGATCATCTAGTCCAACCCTCCTGCTCAAGCAGGGTCACCTAGAGGACATTGCACAGGATCATGTCCAGGTGGATTTTGAATATCGCTAGAGAAGGAGACTCCATAGCCTCTCTGGGCAACATGTTCCAGTGCTCTGTCACTCTCACAGTAAAGAAGGTTTTTCTTATATTCAGGTGGACCTTCCTGTGTTTCAGTTTGTGCCAGTTGCCTCTTGTTGCGGGGCCCAACTGAAAAGAGTCCAGCCCCATCCTCTTGACACCCTCTCTTATGGTATTTGTAGACATTGATAAGATCCCATCTCATTCTTCTCTTCTTCAGGCTGAAGAGGCCCAGCTCTCGCAGGCTTTCCTCATAAGAAAGATGCTCCAGCCCTCTAATCATCTTCATAACCCTATGCTGGACTCTCTCCAGTAGTTCCATGTCTCTCTCAATGAATGGTATTCATAGTGTTTGTGATCATAGTGTTTGTTTGTTTTTACAACATATAACCACGATTAGTATTTTTAAAACTGGCCAGTTGCCTCTTTATAATAATCTTTTCCAAATGCGCATGTCACTTTTTGTCCAGTTTTAAAATAAGAGACATAATGCTTTAAAAAAACAAAAAACAAGAAAGAACAGATAGCTGATGTCAGCTCTGCAATAATAGCACAGTTTTTCTTTAGAATTTCAGACAAGTTCACAGGGCAAGTATATGTATAACTTCTCCCAGTTTTTTGAGACATTTACTGCAATAATCAAGTACTGTCTGTCCACTGCATATTTTAGTATTCAAGCTGCATATGAAGTAGATGGAGTGCTGATTGATAGACAAAAAACAGTGTGTGTTGGGTGTACGTGCTATCAACCCGAGTGTGTCTCCTTCCACTATGGGTCTCTGCCACATAAACCCAGTGTTAGTCCTCCTCCCACAGGAAGAACAGATTTTATTTTTTGTATGGTTACCTATATGGAAAATGGGAAGTGCCTGTGTGAAATTTATTTGTCCTATTCAACATACATTTTTCCAATGTACATGGTCCAACATGTCATTGTCCACTAGCTCACTTGGATGACATCTTACCTCATACAAATAAAACTACAATGCAGAAGTCAACCTGATCACAATGTACAAATGCAATTAAATCAGCAAACAGGAGTGAAATCTGTAGCTAGTACATGAACTTAATCCTTAAATCAAAATATCATTTTTGCTTCTCCAAGTCAGCCATTAGCCACTTTCTTTAATAAAGTCTTACCTCTCCCGATGAACTGACATACCCACTCTTGTCAAAGGACGTAACTTTATCAGAGGTCCATCTTCCATCCTGGTATTTGCCCATTCAGTGCAGCACTGTGGGAACATGGGCCAGAAAGAAAGTGTCTAATTCAAAAGGCACTCTCCAGCTAGTGATGCTAAGATGCTCCCTGCTCTTTCTCACCCACCTGTGATCTTTTCTCTCTCTCTGTTAACTTATGCAGAACATGGGGTCCAGTAAGTTATATGTCTAAAATGATTTCTCCTCTCTGACCCAAAGCAATATAAAGAAAAGCAGAAGACAAACGTGTATACACAGCCAAAGATGTGTAATGCTAACTTACTGCAAGAAAGCAACCCTGAGTTCTCTGATGCAAGAGTTTTCTAGACTATCACAAAAGGCAATGCAGATCTCAATGTCCATGGATATAAGGGCCTAAGAAAGAATAAGTAGGTACCTAATGTGAAGGTATCTACATGTGCTAATCTTCTTTAAAAAACTATTTTGACTGTTCAGTCACTTACTGCATTATACCCACATTTTCTTGCATACATGTTATGGTGAAGGCCATTCAGAGCTCTAGTCAGGTAAAATGGATAGTGTAGAGGTAGTTCAGCTCTCCAGACAGTAAACTGCTGTCATTGTGGTTACATTCAGCTGGGGCATCCCTCTCCAGAACCAGCAGTAAATCCAGTGAAGTTCATGGAGTTATTGAGATGCTATAGACAGCTCTGTAGGTGGCTACTAAATTTTACTCTTTGATAAAACCTCAAAAAGACCTAAACTTGGGCCAAACCTCCTGCTAAGATCTGTATAAATATGTAGAAGGAAAGACCTCTTTTAGCATGGTTTCTCATACTCCTTTTAAACATGAATAACTGGTCACTGTTGGAGACAGCAGACTTAGCTGGTTTGATTTTTGCTCTAATACACTGCAACAGTTCTTATGTTATGAAGTGTAAGCAAGAGGAAAATCTCATCCAGCAAATCCACAGCTTCTAGCCTTCTGACTTTAAACAGAAGTAGAGCAGCGATATTGTTTTAATTAGCTCCAGTAATAAGATGTCCTTCTGGGTCCAATCTTATGCTACTATGAAAAGAATTAATTATTTTACCAAGCTCTCAGTTTAGAGGAATGAAGATTACATAATTCCAGCCTGGCCTCCTTAATTAATTTAGTACAGGAATGTTACTAGCCCACAGTCTGTCTCCTATTGTCCAGTGTAATGTTACACAAACTAAATAGTAATCGGTAAAAATAAAAGCTTATGTTTATTATCTAATTACCAAGAAAACTGAGCAGTGAGGTTTGGACTATTCCCATATTAAGCTATATCGGCACCCAGAAGTTAATCTAGATATTTATTTAGTCTAGTGAATTTCTTGATACTTCCCTTCCCTCGTGCCAAAGGTAGAGGGCAGACGGGCATTGTGCCTCTTATCTGCAAGCCCTGCCAGCTAGAGGAGGAGGAGCCCTGGGTAAAGAGGAGGATGGCCAGCCAGCTCCTGCTGTTGCTCCACAGAAACAAACTCCTGTTAGAGCACCCACAGGGTGCAGGTGGGACTTGGTCAACTAGGACAGGGCCACTGTGCCACCATGGCAGACAGCTGGATAGTGCTGACAAAAGGTGACACCTCCCTCGCACTGTCCAGTGTACCTATGTCCCAAACACAAAAGACACTTAAGCACATGCCAATAGCTCTGCTTGCACCGAGGTGCACATCTACCACCCACTGAGCTGGTAGGATCCTTTCCACTGGCAATGGGATTTAGACAAGGCCTCTTAGTCCTGTAGCAGCCACTGGTACACCAGCACATGCTACTGCTTCTTGCTAAGGAGCAGAAGGTTTCAACTCCCATGTAGAACTAAGCACTGTGAATTGGGTCCGAATCTGCACTTGGGGAACTCCTTTTACTAATTTCAGGGAGCTTTATGTAGACCTCTTGGCCACAAGCTGCTCAATAGGCATTCGGGGGGAGAGGCTCCCAGTGCCATGACCCACCCACTGGGCAGAAACCACAGCACGGCCCTAAGAAATATTCTTTTCTTCAAACAAGGTTATCGGAAAACATGGACATTTCTGGGCAGTTTATTCTCTTGATTCGCAGATTGCTCAATAAGAAAACATTTCTGATCCTACACAATCTATGTTCCAAAAAATTGGGGGGTGGGGTTGGGGTAGGAAAAGAAGTATGGAAATAATGGCATAAAAACTTCTAGGCTACTAAGCATCCAAAACAAATTTAAAACACATGTATTTTTTTAAAAGTAATTTTTTTCTACAAATTGGACAATATTCAAGTCATTGCTTAATTTTTGCCAAACCAGAAAAAATTATGCCAAATACAAAGCTTTGATGAATACACAGGTGATGTCATTTCAGAAAGTCCAGGGACATTTAAGGGGGGGAAAACAATTTATGATTTCACCTCTGAATGAGAACAGTCTGCTGTTTATTCAAACTGGATACTTGAAAACAATACTAATCTGGCGCACAGAAAATAAGACAATTTTATTTATTTCAACAAAAGAACTGTTTATACCTAAACAAAGCTGTAACATTTTTTCCTTTCATATTGACTGTGAAATATGAAAATATCTTTGTAGTGACCCCCCAAAATGATCCTTATTGAATCATTGCAACATTCTGCTCTTTGTTGGCTTTGTAGGTCACATCTTCCATACTTGATCTCCATATTTATGGGTAGCATTCCTATGTATCCATAGGGAACGGAATATCAAAGTGGAGATATGACCAGCAGATCTTAGACCAGAATTTTGTACTCAGTAAAACAAAAAAAGATAAGAACAAAACACAAATCTGTCTGTGTTCCTGTTGCCCCAGTGATCATCAGTTCCAGCTTTCCTTCCTTTTGGTCAGCTTACTGAGGTGCATGTGAAAAACAAGTTTATCTATCTCTGCATTTCTAAATGGTTGTTGCTTTTATGAACAATGATAAGCTGAACATGGTCTCCACTACTGGTTTCTGTACAGAGTGGATATAGCACAGAATGGATTTTGGGAATGATACTGCCAGCTGCTCTCCCAGCCAAGCTGTGCTGGTCTCCAGGCATGCCACCTTCCAAGTGAACAGGGGAGGTGGTTTGTTGTAGTAGTTTTGCCACATTCTTTGGAGAAATTCATATAATCAGCCACGACCTAGTCTTACATGACTGAAAGGGAAATCTAAAGCTATAAGGTGACATTTAATGAAATTAGAACAGCCAGAAATGATCATTTCATTCTTGATCAAACTTAGTCAATGTTTCCTGCCAGCTCATTCCAAGTACAAAGCCCAGTCATCTTCCTTTCCTTTCACTGACCTCATATAGCTCTGTATTTAATCATAGAATCGTAGACTCATAGAACCAGTAAGGTTGGAAGGGACCTCTGGAGATCATCTAGTCCAACCTCCCTGCTCAGCATGATATAATGATATCTGTATCTTAATACTAAGTATATAAACAGGCTCTCTGTTTCACCACTTGGTGTTCGAGCTTGTTCTGCTTTTACCATCTTTCTTGTGCCTCCGCTCCTACCCCACAGCAACTCCACCTTTGTGGACCATTTGTCAGATTTCCCACACAAATACTTTCAAGGCAACCCTAAACATAGTCCCGAGACCTGCCTGCCCCTTCCAGGTCTCTTAGGAGCATGTGATATGTTGGGGAGCACGTGAGTTATCATGTGACTATTATTTGCACTTATTCTATCTTCTTATCTGTTTCTGTTTATACAAAAATAAGTTCAAGTATATCCCCAGTGGGTCCCTCTGAACAAAGAATGTGTATGTTTGCTTCTTTCTGCCCAAACCGTCACATTCAGCTCTATGCCAGTTATGTGAAAATCATAATACTAGGAGAACCTCCCAGGTCAGCAAGGCTTGGCCTCTGAGACTACTGTCAACAGTTATATACATTTATATCTTTATATTCTCTAATATGATTACATAAGAGGGTAAAGAAGAAGAAAAAAAAAAGAAAAAAAAAAGAATGCCAGTATTCCAGGCAGAGCTGAGACAATATTGGTAAGCAGAAAGTGCTGGAATGTAGCCTAAGAGTGGGCGCAAGAACATACCAGACACTTGAGAAAGCAGATACCAAGAAAGCACTTTAAGAATACTCTCCCATCAGCTTTCCTAGGATGATTCCTTTAGAAGACAAAGGGAAAACTTAGATAACAGGACTGAAATAGACCTTGAGAGGTCATTTAATCTATTGCTCAAGAAGGATCAGCTATACCTAAATGGTACTTAAGCCAAGAAGGATGTGAAGTGTCCTTGGGCTCACAGCAAACATTAAATCTAAGGTATTTCCATCTGAGACTTTGACCCAGGAGCTCACCTCCTGATGAGTCCATAGGGTGTATATCTGAGTTTCAAGAGCCCACATCCTTGTTTGGTCTAATGCTGATCAAATACAATCATCTCCTGGATCTGTTAGTTTATACAGCAGTTCACACAGGCGCTCCCTGACATTTCCAGATGGTTAAATCTTCCTCTTCTTTTAAAGGGGAAGGAGGAGAATGAAGAGACTGGTGATGGGGAGATGGAAGGAGATTTAGGCTTGTACTGCAAGGGAACTGATATCCTGGCTACCTCTTTATTTCCTTTTGGACATCTAGATGGTTAGCTAGTCCTACAAAGAAGGTTTAGCTTGGTTGGTTAGAGCATGGTGTTAATAATGCCAGGGTTGTGGGTTTGATCCCCATATGGCCCACTTGTTTGAGGGTTGGACCAGATGATCTCCAGAGGTCCCTTCCAACCTTAGCAATTCTATGAAAGAAAATAATAAATTTAATTTTCATAGTACCCAGCACTACAGCAGCTGGGATCCTGTTTCAAAATTAACCATCCTAAACCATGACATCTAGAGCCACTGTTACTGCCTGAAGAAACATTAGCTACCAACTTGTCATTTTGTCAGACAAAAAGAGTAAGTAAAACAAATCAAAAAAAAAAAAAAAAAGAAAAAAAAAAGGCAGCCTTAAACAAACAGCCTAACATTGTGTGCCAGACACTGCCTCCAGCAGACTGTCAAGAAGCAAAAAATATACACACAGAGCCACTCAGCTGAGAAAGTCATGCTGCCAGTCTTGATGGTTCAGCTCCACAAACCAGCTTTGCCCTCGCAATGGTCAGGAGCAGCTTTGAGAAAAACAGTTCAAAAATAAAATAGTAAAAATAGACAAAATGCTGCTGTGAGTTTTAGCTAAAATGTAAGAATAGTATTACAGCAATTCAATCCACTTGGGGAAGAGAAAGGCTTTGCACCATGTAGGCCTCCAGAGAAAGAAGAGCTGCCAGCAGAACATATCACAGCAGACGAAGACTGAGACAGCTGCTGTGAAGGTGGCACGAGAAAGTCCTAGAACGCTCCCAGGCACAGAAAATAGAGAGCTGCGGTGCACTCCGGGAGGTATTATTTCTCCCATAGGAGACAAAGAACAATGTATTTAAATATTTTAGCCCCTTTTTTCTACTGTAACTTACTGTCAATTATTCCATTTTAAACGTATGCAGATAATCAATGCCATGTCTTTTGCTCATGAACTGCTATGCTATGCTTCAAATCTTAAACTTTCTGCAATTTAGTTTTGTGATTTATCTGATTTTATCATTGCCCTTCCTTTGAGGTCAAATGAAGCCTGCTCAGTTTTATCCTCTTGCCCAGTCCCAGTCCTTAGAGCTTGTTTATGTGCTAGAACGAAGTATTATAGAGAGCAAAGATTCTTCTATTCTCCTTCTGAAGAATAAATGTGGATATTTCTGGCCAGCATTTGCAACACAAGAAATAACTTCTGCTTGAAACTTAGTCTTGTTAAAAATTTCACATGGCAACTTTAATGATAGCTGATAGAAATCAAATGTAAACATATGAATAAATAATACCATTTTCTAGATAACTTGATTTTAAAAATCACTACATATGGCTTCTTTTGAAGCAGGAGGAGAAATCATCTTTTAAAAAGTCAGTGTATTTGAGCTTAAATAAGAAGTCCAGGACAGCTTCTAAGCTCTGCTGTACTAGCTACAAATTGCTGCTTCAAAATGTGATTAATTGTGAAGATGAGCTGACAAAGATGCAAAATCTAGTAAGTAAAGTGTTAATTATTTGGGGGGGAAAGATAAAGGGAACCCCTACCTCTGCGCAACTGCTATGTTGCAACATTCATCCTTCTCTGAAGCCAATCATTCTGTAGCCAAGAAAAAATACTTTCCTGATTTGTTAGTTTTGTTGTGTTTGTCTTTCCTACCTCATTTAAAATTCTTGCTTTTAGAAACAAACTTGTAAATATTTACAAAACAAATCAAACTAAACAGCAGAAGAGATTAGAGAAATGTTTTGGTACTAAAACAACGTGTTTCACGTAGCCTGATTGTATAATTCAATTTTATATTTGAGGGAAGATATGTAAATACAAATGATGAAACATGATCTGGTTTTACAAGGTCATATTTCAAACAATACAAATGAAATCCAAATGAAGTTCTATTTGCTATATTTACTGTGGTTAAACTAAATTTAATAAATATATTGGCACCTGGAGATATGTGGTAATTTCTGAATAACGACATTAAAACACTCATAAATCAAAATGTGTGAGTGTGGACAAAAAGTATGTATATGGCTTTCGGGGGCTTTTGCTACTGAGATTTATTTTGTTTGACTATTCATAACACCTACTTCTTTTCACAGAAACACATGTAAAACTTGTGTTAACTATTAAGAAAAAAACAGTATTCCCTTTTGTTTCCTAATGGTTTATCAATATTGCAGTAATAACGAAAACCATAAGAAACAAAGCTGTGCAACATTTGTAGGTAATTAGGATGTGGTTTATTTCTGCATAAACCACATTTGCAATTTATTGAAAAGCAATGTGGATTACAAACAAAAATTACTCACATGGTAGGCCACCATAGAAAGACTATCTATTACAACACTAGAGCAAAGGTGGACAGACCAGTTAGCTTATTAAAAAGGACTGACATTGAAAATATATCATTTCTAGAGAGAGCTGAAAGATAAGCCGGAAAGAGGAAAATGTGCAAAGCTAAGGAGATTAAATATTTTACGTAACAAAGATACAGTGTTCCTTGTGCTAAATCACATTAGATGTTATCACAGATAAATCATGTTCTAGAGGATAATAGAAGGGCAGAGCAGCCTAAGGAGACTGTAATGTGCAGGAAATCCAGCTTAGAGTAACAGGGAGCCTGGATGGTTCCCTGTCTGTGGAAATAGCCCAAAGGGGCGGGAAGGGCCCAGGTGCCCTGCGTGTGCAGAGGACACTCAGCAGCAGCCCGCCAATGGTAGATAAGAACAAAGATGAGCAGCGCAGCAAATTAGAGGCAGAAACCTCTTAAGTGTGGCACAAGGATCACACCGCACTGCTGATCTTGACCTTTTATGGAAATCCAGTCTACTTCTTCGTTGCCACTTCTCAGAAAAAAAATGATCCCGGTCTCATCTCATTCATCCTGAAAATGACTTGTTTCCCAGAGTTCGTGTAGCTGTTAGTTGAGATATTTCAAATCAAGTAAAACTTGTAAACTAGATTCAGATTGCCTTGAAAGATTGCAAGTCTGCAATACAAGATAAGGTACAATACTGACACTGTTAAAAATTATATATTCAGATGAAATGATACTTCGGCACCATTAATGAGACCATACTTTGATCCAGTGCAGTTAGCAGCTGGCATAACAAGAGTGCTTTCATCATGTAAGAAAAACTCAAAATGAAAAAAAAATCAAGCTAAAAGCTAATGCCAAAGAAGGCAATCCCCACAGCAAGTGTGAATGAGCTGGACATAAGAGAATTAGTGGCATTTCCATAAGAGATTCAGATTTTCATCCCTGCCCTGAGGCCTTCTTGGCTGGATGCAGTGCAGTGCAGGAACATGACATCTAGGCTCTGCCAGTGTCTTCTGAGGGCTTTTTACTAAAAGTGATTCGGTTGTCTGACGCCAGTTTCTAAGCACAAGTTTAAGCATTTGAACAAATGACAAAATCCCTTCTCTCTTGGGTGTTTTTAATACAAAGCCAAGATGTTTGGTTCAGATCAAGTTCTCTCAGAAGTCAGTGGGAGTGAAGGGTTCTCCCCTTTGGAGGGGTGTGTGGCTCAGCCCCTGCAGAAGTAACTAACCATCTGGAAGGATTTCTGTTTTAGAGGGAAGCTCTGGTAATGAGGCTCCAGCCTTAGCTATGTCCCCATGATATGAAAGCCTATGTCTTTTCCCCAGCTGCAACATGGGAGTAGTCACATATTTATTGTGTTTCATAGAAGTCTTGTGTGGGAAGTGGTTTAGGTCACTTTTTAGAACACTCAGTATCCATTAAGTCTGCTCCTACCAGCAGGTATTAATTATTATTTAATTCTGAAATAATTTCTAGAGTTCTCTCTCAGCTGCACTTAAATTTTTGCTAAGAAAGGAGCCTGTTAGTAGCTTCAGAGATGCCTCCCTAAGCTGCCAGTTATTTCTCTCTGTCAGCTTCTCCAAGCTGGGAATGGAAGAGTTGCATTAAACATCCCTATTAACTTTCCAGTATGTGACTCAAAGCAATTCCTCTGTCTTTGATTAGTTAGAAGTACATCTGCAAAGTTGAGTTTACAATACACCACATAATCTCAAATGCAGATCTTATTCTGTCATCTGGACCATACGTGTTAGTGTCAACAACAGCAATAAACAATACAAGACACAGCTCACATAAACATTTCAGAAATCATAGGCTTAATCATTGTTCAGAAGTTGGACCAAGCTATGACTAACCTCTTCAGCACTATAAGCCCTTGGCTTTCTGACTTTGAAATATATCCAGAGGAAAGTGTATCCAAAACCTGAACCTGGAGATGAAAGAGAGATCATGTGGCATAACAATGATGTGAAGATCAATAAACAACTTTAAAAGTTGGTCAAGTGTGGAACTGAAGTTGTGTCGAATTGCAAGCCTTGCTGAATGGCAAGGTCCTCTAGCTCTGAGAACATTGTTACTATTACAGGATAAGATTATTTCTTAATTCATTTTATTAGCTACTTCTTTTCCAGTTCACTGAAGTCTGCTGGATTGGTTATGCTGCTGTCCCTCTAATATTTGGCTCTCCAAAGAGTTTCTGGCAAACAGCATCAGTGGATAAAAGAAATTGAGTTGAGTTGGGGGGAGAACAAAAGAAGTCTGAAACCTCAGTGGAAAACATTTGCAGAAAATGAAATGTAGAAAATGTCTGTAAATCTGATCTGCACATCCAAATGTGAGGTTTTCACACACAAGTGCTAGTGTGACTTAGCCTGAGCCAGAGCACGTCCAGCTCCCAAGTTTGGGTGGATTTCCAGCCATGCCACTTTCCTCCTGTTCTGTGGTTTCCAAACTAGAAAAGATGGATGCACTGGGAAAGGGGCAACCACAACATGCTGTCCAGTCTGAGAGCAGAGCATCTAGTTCATGGTTTAGACAGCGTCTTTGATTATTTTTAGGTTTTTAGAGTTTTTTTACAATGTTTCAGACAATAAAATGTACTGACGAAAATTTTTTCCCTCTTTTTTCTTCATACAGAGACATTAGGTCAGAGATGGCCAAATCCTAATAATATTTCAGGTCCAAACTCTGTGAGAGTAAAAAGGTACTTACATGATATTTTAGACAAAGGCCATGCTAAGTAGCCATTTTTGTAGCCTTATTTCTCAGTCTAAAGCATGCCAGTCAGCAAAGATCTATACTCTACTAGCACCATATATTACACTGCAAGAACTTGAAACAGTCATTTAGCTGGCAGTATTGGGAAAGGCAGGGAGGAAACAACTTTTATGAAAGAGAGAAAGAAAAACTACATTTTTAGACTATTAGATAGTAATAAGCATCCCCATTTCCTCCATTGGGAATGAAATAATGGTCATTGACTCAGGGAAGTTCAGTTACTGCTCATAGAGAAAATTCTGCCTGCTTTTCCTTAAGCAAGTGGCAAGTATGAATTGTCCAAAATAACTCCCAGTCTTTTTCTAATCTATGGTATGAATCCTAAAATACAGTCCTAAAATGTGGTTGCCACAAGACCTAATTTGTGTAAGAAGAGAAAGATGTCCTTCAGTTATTTTGTTATCTGATCCCTGAACCAGTGAGGGACAAAATACCTTCCAAAATCCCTTAAAGAGGCTGACAGTTTGCACCAGGATCGAGGCACTGGAAGATCAGCACAAATTCCCCAGGTGATTTATTGGTGTCTCCTTGCTTTGAGAGCCTAAAAATAAGAAAGCCAGAATCAAGAGCTAGATTAGCTGTCATATGTCGACTCAGATTTCAGAAACCAATTCTGTGTCTTTCTAGCTGAAATCGTTGTGTATGGGTGCTCTATTTAAGAAACACCAGCCTCAGCAAGACAAGCTGTCATTGTATAGAGCTGCAAACCGCGAATCCATTCCACAATCCATTCTGACTGATATTTTTATTATGTCCCTGTCTAGACCTACCGTTAAGCATCAGGGTTATCAAAGATTTGTTATTTTAAGGAAGTAAGTAGCAATCTATGTAAACTGGCAGAAGCTACAAAGTGCCGTCAGTGGCAGGAGTAAGAAAACAGAATGCAGGGCCTCATGCAACCCAAGATAATGATATAGCGTAACTGAAGTCAAACTCCAAGGTACCGACTGTTACAAAGCTATTGCTTAAAAGAGGAAAGACACTGAGACTAGTGCAAGTTTGTTACATAACAAATACCACATATGCAGTCATCAAACTGATGGCTGTGTGCATTTGCTGCGAAGGTAAAAACTGACAGTCGTCTGTTCTGCTACTTTCTCCTGTTGCATCCAGAGTGACAGCTGTTTTGTGGATTTCTGAAACATCTACTACTTAATATCGCTAATATAGAAGTCTCCATTGGCAGAAGAGTTCTTGGGATATTTTAATACTTTCTCAAAAAAAGAAGCCCAAGGAGGCTGGAAGGCTCAAATGCAGTAGAAGATTTTTGACCACACTTGCCTCCAAAGCACAGCCACGATGGCAAAAGATTCCAAGTAAAACTGAGAAAAATTTACTGTGACTTTGTTAGCTGCCCTTCCTATGAGATCTTGAGGGAGACTACTTAAATATATACATATTTCTTTTTTTCCTGAACAAAAAGTTGAGGCTTAAATTGATCTTGAAATAGTTGCATCAAATTTGTTTAATGAGGAAATTCCTTTGGGTATCTATATCCAAGATGTATTGACCTTTTCTTTCCTCACCCAAAATTGCAAGCCTCCAGAATTTGGATGGCTGGAAGCATCAGATGGTTGTGATAAAGGTAAAGAATTAAAACACTTTCTCCAAAACTGCTGTCTGTTCTGAGATTAAAGCCAAAAATCGCCAACCTGTGAAGTCAACTGTAACAATCAATCATCAGTAATCAACAGAAATTCATTGTCCACATGTTTTCTGAAGTGAGATGGCTCGGCACAACTATTTTATCATGAGATTGTAAAAAAAAAAAAAAAAAGATAGCTAGCATATTTCTATGACAGACAACTGAGATTATAGGAACTGACTGCTCTAAACAGTACATGTTAGTTCAACAGTTTGCTAATTCTTCCAATCTAGACAGATTTATGAGCTTTGATCCAATTTAAAATTTGAGGGGACTTTTTTCTGGCTCAATCTCATGAAAAGAAGTGCTAGAAAGTGCTCAGTATCTTAGGTGCACACCAAATAAGGAGTGTCTACATAGAATGTTTTATACTGCAGTAACTTCATGGATTTGAAAAGCAATTTTATATATACTTTATATATACAGCGTACTTCAGTGGAATGACTATTTATTTATATGTAGCACTTGTTTGGAAGAAAGTCATGAAATTCAGCGTGAGATCCAAATATATTTGTTTTAAAAAACACTACACAGATTGTCTGATTACAAACAGTTATAATTTTATTACAATAATGCTTAGGATCTCCAGTTGTGGACTGAGGCCAGTTTTGCTAGGAGCTGTTTGGACCATTAACAAGAAGGCGATTTCTTACACTTCAGTGTGAGACAAGAGGAGGAAAGGAAAGGAGAAAGTTAAAGACAATATGAATAGCAAGACACACCACAGTGTCAGTGTATCAGCAGCCTAACTATCATCAGGATTTTCACCTCTTGTCCAGCTGGTTTCCCTTTTTTTGATATCAGAACGAAGTAAACTTTGATGATAAGGATAAACACTATCTAACCAGAAAAAAGAAATACAACTTAAGGCAATAAGCAGTTGTAATTATTGAGTTATCCAACTTCAAACACCTCACACCAAAAAGGAACCAATGATAAATAATATAATTTCCAAGAAAGAATATAGATGATGGATGATGGAGTGCTGTTTGAACACAGTGATGTAGGAGCACGGATAAAGAAAGACAATGTCAATATCATTAAGTGCGCAAAGATTTAAATAAACAGAAGGTGGTGTTTGTATGGAATATATCTGAAATGAGAGGACAAATGTGAGAAAATAAAAAGGTAATACAGAAATAATACTCTCTCACATTATTTTTCAAGAGGAATTTCAGAAAATTGTAAGGCATTAAAAATCTAGAAAAAAACAATTCTTTTTAACCCATTTCTGTTTAATTTGCATAGATCACAAAGTATTTTAAGTTTCCTATGAATACGATGAATTGTATGGACATAATGTAATTTGTGCTGATAGCATCAAAAGTTTTAATACTAATTTCAGTGAGTTTGATCAAGTCTTGATCAGGCAACCACGTGCTTTATTTTTTAATCATTAGGGTTCATCCCTGAATGAAGTTAAAATTTCAATATTGAATCATTGCTTCATTGACCTATTTACATCTTAGGCAGTTCTGAAGACTCCACATCTGATTATAGAATTGTCTTATCAATCTGTTCTCACTTACAGCTGCCCATCACCACATTGTCTATGTGCTGCACACTTTGTGTAACAAGATGATCTGAATTCTTTGGCCAAATATTTTCTTGAAGAAAGTTTACAATTTTGACAAGACCTTGAAAATATTTATGCATCAACGCTACTGCTGATTTTTACCAACTCATTTCTCATTGTCATTGTCAGGTCTCCAAATAAATAACCCAATCCTTACTAACATTTACAAGCAAAAAAAAAAAAATCCTTAAATCAAGGAAACAGATTGAATAAGGGCACACAGATCTGGTATGAAAGTATATCATGCATATTTTGTGTTGGCCATTCTGTTATCAAAGATTTATCCCTTACAAGCCAGTAGCTGATGTGGGCAAAGGGCTTTCAAGCCACGTGACATGTATCTCCAACAGCTCGTAAGGCTAGATCATTTCCAAACACTCTGATTATGTCAAAAAAATCATTTGCAATGAGTGTTATGCCATCTACTGTAGTTTGACTCCTTTGTTACATGTTTTTCTTGCACAGTTCTGGACATGGAAGAAAAGCAGATGGCTTCAAACATCATCTGTCACCACAACTACTTGTTTCATGAGCAACACTTACGATTTGTTCTTGTTCAGCTGAAAATATCTTGTAGGGCCTACTCCACCATTAGCTCAGAACATTCACAAAAATGATGTTGTGAATTCATTTTATTAATTTTCAGAAAAGGCATTTTGCTAAATAACAAAGTAATAAAAACATAGCACATCAAAGAAAAGAAAAAAGGTCAGAGCCAAAAGAAAAAAACAGAGTCGAACCAAGCAACAGCCCATAAATAGAACTCACTTTAGTTTTCATTTTCATCTTCTGTAGTATGGGAAAAGGGAGACAAAAACTTAGCATGACCGGCAGGCTAATAAGTATGAGCTCTAGCAAAGCAAGGGTGAGAGAAGGTCTGCTAACAGAGAATCTCTCACACAGATCTCTTTACATTAGTGAACAGTCTCTCCTTCACTACAGACCCAATATTATCCTGAACTATTCCTTTCATTTTAAATGAGGCTTAGATCAAATGCAATCTCCGAAGTAGAAAAGGTTAGATATTTTGCAACAAAACATTTTATCTACCAAAGAAATGATCCTTCAAGATCCAACTATCATGGAGAAAGTTTCTCATCCAAGTAAAGAATTGTAGGGAAAATTTCAGAAATGTTAAAAACTAATTTTTGGCATTTTCTAACAAAAAAAAAAAAAAAAAAAAAACAAACGCTTTCTCTGTTCAAAATATGTTTCAAGACTTCTGACAGTCATGGGCAGAAAAGGCATAAGATCATATATAGATTGGAAAGGACCTCCAGCAGTCTCTAGGACAGCCTCCTGCTCAGAGCAGCATCAGCTCAGAGCTCAGTCAGGTTGCTCAGGGCTTTATTCAGTCTGTTCTTCGAAACTTTCAAGCATGGAGACTACACAGCCTCTCTGGGCTACCTGCTCCACTGCTGGACTGTCCCCGTGGGAAAAAGGTTTCCTTTATGTTCAGTCTGTTCATAAATTCATTTCAACTTATGCCCATCATCGCTTGTCCTCCCACCACGTGCTGCTGCATAGAGCACACTGCTTTGTCTTCTTGATGCCTTCCTCATATGTGCAGGAAGGCTGCCCTGAAGCTCCCCAAACCTTCCCTTCACTAGGCCAAAGGAGCCTTGGTCCCTCAGCCTCTCCTTGCAGGGCAAGTGCTCCAGCCCTGAGCATCCCGGTGGCCCTCCACAGGATTCACTCCGGTTTGGCAGTGCCTGTCCTGTGCTGGGGATCCCAGAACCAGCGGATGCAGTATTATAGTGTGACCCAAGAAGTGCCAAATCAGTGGGGACACTCATTTCCCTCCCTCTCCTGAGTGTGCCCCTGCTCATACAGCCCAGGAGGTCATTGGCTTTTGTGGCTGCCGGGTCCCTGACTGGCTCCTGTGCAGCTCACTGTCCCCCAAGGCCCCTGGGGCCTTTCCGCAGAGCTTCTCCCAGGCAGTCCCTGCCCAGCTTGTAGTACTGCAAAATGTAGAGGCTCTTCCTTCACAGATGCAGGATTTTGCTTTTTTTCTCCTGACATACCTATGTTTTCTCCTCAGTACTGGACAAAAAATTTGGATGATATTGTCCTTAAAGACCTGTAAGCTTTCTTGAGCTCCTTTGCCCATCAGAGCTGCCTCTCATGGGATTCCACCTACCAGTTTTCTGAATAAGCTGAAGTCTGCTACTCTCCTTCCTCACTCCCTTCAGGATTGAGACAACCACTATTTTATGGTTGCTACAGCCAAGATTGCCACTGATTATGATGTCCCCCAACCCTATCATCTTCCTTGTTACTGATCCAGCTGTGCCTAACCCTTGCTTGGCCAATCCCTTGTCTGTATCAAGAAGTTTTCCCTGACACTTTCCAGAAATCTTCTTGACTGCTTCCATCCTTGTGTTGCCTTTCCCACAGATGTCAGGGAGGTTAAAGTCTTCCATGAAGAAAACAGAGTATGGGAGATTTTATCCAACTGTTTAAATAAGATTTTGTCCACTTCCTCACCCTGATTGGGTAGAAAGTCAAAATGCTACAAAATGCTTTAAAATTATTGAAATGTTTTGACTGACTGCAGAACATTTTTCTGACTTACTTTGTATTCTTTTCAGATTTCAACTTTTTATCCCAAGTCAGATCAACAAGTTTATTTTAAAATTTTGACTTATTTCCTAGGACAAAAAAAAATCATGTATACAAAAGCCAAACAACAATCTCCTTTGTTTTCTCAATACATCTTGTAGAGCAGATTCCAAAGCAGTTCCCTAAAGAGACTTGAAATAAGCCATAGAGAGAGCCATAGAAGAAAGACTGTGAAAATGGAGTTATGCCCTAACAGCAGCCTCATTTTTTGCTCATATGGAAACTTTTCCTTGGGGTTAATTACCTTTTCTGCATCCTACTGCTGTTTACTACATAAATATCAGATTTATACTCTTTGTAAGCTTAGCTAGTTTTTCTTTTGCTAATGGCTAACAAATCATTAGGAAATATCTTCTACATATTCTCTATGTCTGGATTTCTGTTCACTAGTCAGTATGTAAGCGGACCCTGAATATCCTAAGAGATGACTGAGAGAGGAATAGCAAGAAAAATCTGGCCACAGGAGAGGAAACAACCAAACACGCCAGGTTTGTTCTACTCATTGGACTCCGTTCTGCAGCTGGCAAAACATTAGAAAATAAACATTGTTTCCTGATATTTTAATTTCCCATTGGAGTTTACTATGGTAAACTTTGCTTTTGGGTAAAATATGTTTGGAAGATTTATTTGCTTTGTAGCCAGAATAAAAAGTTATTAGGAAAAAACCCTCACACATGTTGATTGAGAAAGTTTCTTCCTTTGTGTTCAGATGACCTGGGTAGTCCTGTCATCACCATGGTGAAGAAGCTGCATCCCTGCATAGAAAGACACATTTACTGGATACATTGACACAAGCCCTAGTACTGAACTTTGCAGAACCAAATCAACCGTCACATACTGATAGGAACATTGATATGAATTGAAACAAAGTCTTTATGAATAATACAAGGCAGATGTTTGCTCACTGTTACCCAACTAATCCCAGCCATCACAGCAGCATGTGGCAAACACCTGCTATGGCCTGGCTGTGTCTTGGATGTGCTCCTAGTCATTGGAGGAAACTTCCCGTAGCATTCTGTGGTAAACTAAAAAGTATAAAAGTCATCAGAAGCTTCAAATGACAAGATATTTTTCTCAAATTACATAGAGACCTTTCCTCTTCCAGACACAGACTCCATGGTGTTTTTTTTTAAAAAAAAATCCACCCTTAAGCCTCAAGTAGTGTTCAATAATTTCCAAAAACAAAATTCTTTCATGCATGGAAACGCTAAAGGAGCATTTTCCTTCATGACAGGGAGCACTCAGGAGTGCAAATGAACTCACCCATTTGCGGGAAGAGAGACCCGCTCAACGGCACTGTAGCACAGTAGCAAGAAAGAAGGATAAAGCTCTGAATCCAGCAGAGGCGATAATAACCCCCTTCCCACCTCTCACATCCTCCGTTTGAACAGTAGCACTTAGTTGCTTCTTCCATTGTACTTTCAGACTTTTCTGTAAACAGAGAAGAATCATTTTTGTGGATTTATGCCTCACAGACCTATTTTGTCCACTGAGGCCGTCTAAGGAGCCATTACTTCATCAAAATATGGGCAGGGTGAGAGGATTTTTGGATTAACAGCAAATAAATTAAGAATTAGAAATGTACAGCACCCAAAATGGAAACAATCATGTCCCCAAATAGCACATTTTGTACAATCGATTAACTGCAATTATAGTTGTCTTGGAAGCACGGAAAAAATAATATAGCATGATAGAGTGGGTGAGAAAAAATGCTAGATTCTTCCATTTCCAGATATGATGGGAGTTACCTCTACCAAGAAGCCTGCAACATCTCTGCAGAACTGTCCAAAGGCTGAGTAATAATGTCTCCTAAACGTCATCCATTTCACTGGCAAGTCCTTAAGTTTTTATATTCAGATCTTTTTAATGGCAGTACACTTCAGGTACTCCAATTGATTTTGTAATCAGATAATTCCCTGAATTTTTCATTATATTCCTGTAAAAAAAAAGAAACAAACTAGTGCAAGAGGAGGAAATTAAATGCACGAAGAGAAAGACTCCTTGTTCTGCAAATAGTAATGCAAACAGCAGAGGGCTTTATTCTCCTCACAAACACATTTTTTACACTAGTGAAACTGTACTTGTTTCCATGAAATTATTACCAACTTAAATGCATAGGAAAGTAGAACCAGGCTGGCAGCTGCTCACTGCTCATCTTTTTGATCTCCAAGCATCTCCTTACATACTTAATTTATTAAATTAAGTGAAAGCTAAAGCCCAAAGTAAACTAATGATATATCCAAACAAGAAACAAATTTTCATATAAGTAACAGGCCATTTAGGAAAAGGAGTTACACAACTACATAGTTATTTGTTAAGTATAATACAAGTATTACAATATGTTCCTTACATTCAAATATTTTTCTAATTCTATCTCGAGATTGTCACTTTTTTGTATATGTTGGTCTAACACAGTGAATTTCATCACGCAGTAGAGATACTCATGTTTTTCAGGATGGTCATCAACCTCTGGCCATTTTTACTTTGGTTTGCAATAAATCTGATCGAGCCTACAAGAACAGAAGATAGTTGAATGACAGACTTTCCCTTTTCAAGTACTTGGTCAGGAACACCACAGTGTCTCCAGGTAACAGTCCAAGTTCAGATATGATGGTGACCAAATTAAACACCTTATCCAACCTATATTCCGTATTAACAAGAGGTCTGTGACGAAGAGCAATGACATTACTCCCCTTTACAGGTGTGAACCTAGGCAGAGAGCAGAGAAAAGAAAGTGGGTCAGGGCTATTCTCTGGCTCTGAGTGAAACCTTAAGTCCACATACTAAACTTTTCTTCCCTAGTCCTGAGGCAGGGTCGCCTCTTCTACTCTGTCTATTGGGAACAGCCCCTGATTATCAGGAGACCAAAAAAAACCACAACTGACTCAATTAAAAAGAATTAAAGACTGTCCTGAGAGGAATTAAATTTAACAATTGTAATGATTCTATATAGTTAGACTCTATTACAGATATTCTGCCGCAAAGGGCTTTATTTCCCTAATTAGGAAAATTAGGAAAACCAGTGATAAGAAGAAGATATTTAAACAGAAAAATATGAGTACAAATCACAATATTTTAAAGAATAACTTACTATGAAGAAAGACAGACTATTCTTCACAAAGAAAGAAAAAGACGTATTTGTCTAAGATCTCAGTTCAATGGTAAGATGAAAACAGAAAAAAAAAAGAATGCATAAGAAATAGATGAGAGGATAAATAGCTAGCAATTAGTATACGGTAGCTCATATAGACATAAATATTAAAAATATTTCTGGAATAATATGGATAAAGAAGAGTATTGGTGGGATGTATTATGCTTCAAAAATATAGTAATAGTTTAGCTCTTTAATAGATGCAAATGGTAAAGTAATTAATAAGGATAAAGAAGAATCAACAAATGCAGATCCTGACTGAATACATCTTTATTCTGTATTTCTGAATTTGAATATGTTCAGTATTTAAAAGCAAACAGGTTGAGCAAACAGTCATATTACATTAGACTAATAGTGGATTTTCTGTTCTGCTACTGGTAGAATAGTAGCTATTCTATTCTACTAGTAACATAGGGAAGTGGTAAAAACAATCTCTGTTTGAAATAAAATCCACTGGCCTGGTTAATTTGTGCCCAACTGTCTAAAGAGCTAGCTGAAAGAGCCAGAAAGAGTGCTGTTAATATTAGAAAGCTGGGCAGCATATTCGAGCTAGGCTAAATAGCATGACTTCTGGCTCAGGTAAAATAATGCAAGTTCAAAATTATGTTCATTTAAATGTATGTCAATTTACATGTAAGTCTTTTTTTAAATCTTGAAAGAGAAATTTATAACTTATTCAACATTGTTTTAGGAAAACAGACCTTGACAACAAAAGCAATTGCATTCCTAGAGGAGGCCAAAAAAATCTAAAAATGGTGCAGTAAGATTAAAGTTTGGCAAACATTATATGAGCATGAAGCTTCTATAGCTTAATACAGGATGACATTCTGGTTAGAAAATGGCACAAAATATTTTCAATAAATGTGCTGACTTGGATAAGAAATACTTTTGTTTTGGACAAAATCAATACCTAGCCTGAAACAAACATCTAATGTTAATACTGAATTGCACTAAAACCAGTGGAAAAAAACATGGTCCATAATCCACGTCAGTCAACAAAGAAATGTGAGCTCATAAAGAGCTTCCCAGACACTGAGAAAACAGTCAAGACCCCCCATCACCTAGACTAGTTGGGGTCTAATATCAAAGGAAGCATCAGGACACTGACCTATAAGTTGTCCCTTGAGCCTCATATCCTTAAGTAAGGTAACGCACCTTAAAATAAAAAGTACCAGAACAACTGAAAAGGAATCTTGCCATTAACTGTGATCTAGAATTGTGATTTACTGTTTTAATTATAAAGCAGTGTCTTCTCTTGGAACCTTGCTTCAGTTTTGTAAATCAACATCTTTACCCTTTGCTTTGCCAGAATGAGATTGTGTTATTTTCGGCATTAGTTTGTGTGGTGGCAGAGGGATGTCTAAGTAACAGTGGATATATCATCTCTCCATATGCAACATGTCCAAAGCAAATAGTGTGTGCAGGTAGCCCCATTGAGATTGCACCCTATGATATCTAAGGAGCCTGGGTTGTGCCCCCCAACCTCCTGCAAGGGTATCTGAGAGAGTGACCATGCCCAGGTGCTGGATTAGGAGGACCAGCTCCCCTGGCAAACAGAAGGAAAAGTCTTTTTCTTTCGAGGAGCAGGATGCAGAGGAAGAGTTCACAACCCCAAACAGACCTCTCAAAAAGTCTGAACAAAGAAATAGCCATAAAGAGCTGGTAGATGATTTGGTAGAGAATGGAATCAATTCTGGCAGGGACATTTTCGGATGGATATGTGAAAGCACATCAGAGTTACAGAAAGACTTACCACAGGAGACAAGGAAGAACCTTACAGCAAGAAACTTGCAGAGTTCTGACTCCAGCTTACTAAAATGGGTCAGTTACTTTACTAAGGTGTCTATGTATCATCACGAGGAGAAAATACTGGGCAATAGAAGTGTAACATTGGAGGGAAGGTATTAGATGGGTAAGAAGGAAGGAGGATACCAAGGAAGAAGTTGTGCCTTCCAGCCTTCACAGTGAAGTTTCAATTAGAAATAGTGTTAAAGCAGGGAAGGTGATTAATCTTACAAAAGAGTGTAGTTGACTGTTCAAGTCTAGATGCCTTCAAAATCCATACTGAACATTTTACTCACACATAAGCTACTGGCCTCAAGAACAGTAAAATACAACGGCTAGTGACACACTGAAGGCTGGCAGTGGCAACATAGTGATCTCTGTGGCTCTATCCTCTGGTAGAGGGAATAAGTCCCCTGCACACCTTCCAGGTGTACAGATGACACAGTCACCACAGCTTTTATTCTCCAGTTTTATCAATAGTCTGAAAACCTCACTGCTTGGGCCAGCTCTCCCAGTTGGTGCCTGCTGACATTTCTCACAGGTGAGGCATAGCAGGTCTGCCTGAGGCCACGTTCCTTCCTCCCTTCCGACGTGGCAGAGGTGAGGCTGAATTATAAATCTGAAGAAATAATTCCTTAAATCATTTCCGAGGAAATTCTTTGTGTTTCCTACAAAAGGCAGCTTACGCTTCAGGGAGAGGCCATATACGCCAACAGACATCTCTCAAGTGAAAGAATTCAATTTGGTTGTGGCTCAAAAAACCAGAAGTGTTAAAGGGGCTAAGGCCCATATAGCAAGTCCTTTAGGGCACAGTTGTTCCAAACTTCCCCCTCATTTTCTGTGAAAATGGGAGTTACGCTCCAAAGAAACAACACTGTAGAAATGTCACATTCTTACAAAATCTGTCTGCTCCTTGTGTGTCTTTGAGAAGTAGCTCCTGCTTCTTCTGACAAAAGGAACGTTTCACTTCTGGTAGCTCTGCAAAGCCAATGCAGCATGGAACAGGGAGCTGGATTCTGGCCATCCCTGTGCATCATCAACAGCGCTGTCACCTAATTTGCACACACAACAATTATGATTGGCAAGGATATAAGAGTTTGTGTGGTGGCAGAGGGATGTCTAAGTAACAGTGGATATATCATCCATCTCTCCATATGCAACATGTCCAAAGCAAATAGTGCGTGCAGGTAGCCCCATTCCAGCTTGAATGTGAGGGACTGGCAGAAGAAAAAAAAGATCTTTTGGGTCTCAGCAAATCTGATCTGAAAGCAGTCTAGAAAAAAGTCACACCTTCACTTATTTTTGTAGCAATAATATGATATTGAGCCAGCAATCAGCAATAAGATAGAACGCCAAATAATATCCTCATACTACTGGATTTCTGCTTACTCCAAAATTTGTTTCTTTAAAATTTTCTCCAGCTTGGAGAAATCAATCAGTTGCATGATTTGATTAATTGGCCCCTGGCTGCAGCTGACAATATGTACTCATACAATTGTGCTCATAAACAGAAAAACTATTAGATCTTAGAAAAAAACAAAGGGAGAAAGATATTGTAAAATGGGAGTTACAATAAGGGGGTAGAAGAAACAGGAAAGTGGAAGATGAAACATACATTTCATAGCAGTTATGATGGTCATTGAAAAGGAACGTGTGAATCAATTTAATTTTTGAAATGGAAATATTTGTGAAAGTGCCCACTGTTATACATTAAAACAAGAACTTACATTTTATGCTTATTTTCTGTTTTTCTTCAGTGCCTGTATTTAACATTTTTAAATGGGGAACATACACAAGAACTCAGAGTCTATGTCTGTACAGACCTCACTGCTATTTTTCTCTTAATCTGCTGGTATTATCTTTCAAGACTATTATGTTTGCAAGGGGAAAAATCTTTTTGGTATTAACGGGGATGACTAACAGAGGCAAATAGTGTAGATCAAGCTGTATGACCTGCATTTTGCTCTGATGATTACTACAGATTAGCGGTACCATAATATTTTCTAATCCTCTGGATTAATGAGGAAATATATTTCTTTGACTTACTTACCCCATAGCAAGATATGATCACACTGGGAAGGACAACAGGATAGGTAGCAGGAATGTTGTATCAAACAGTTACAACTTTTTAACTCTTAGATGTCTCAGTCCACATGTAATGTAAATTAGAGATACGCCAGAGGCAAGATTAGCCTTCATACAGGTCTCACCCAGCCCTCAGACCTCTGAACCTGTGGTCTCCACAGCTCAAAACTGACTAGTTGGAGCCGAGTGTCAGCGTCCCCTGCAACTGGGCAGAGATGAGCACGTAACCCACAGTGATTAGCAAAGTGCTGCTGAAGTGAGTTCGCTACAAATATCTGTGAGTAGAAACACTTTTCACTTCTGCAGACTGTGACTTATGTGCCTGTAATCTTGACTTCTGTCCATCCCTAAGCAAAATGTGCCTGCATTTGGCAACAAATAAATACAGAGACATGATGCACAGTTTGTCTGTTGGTTTTCTTTTGTATTTGCTTTGGAGATTCTTGGGATAAGTGGGTGTATTTAGGCAAAAATAAGATTCTAGTCCAGCCTAGACAATGCTATAATCCAGGATAAAGTTAAATATAAATTGTACTGGTTTCACTTCAATTTTAACTTAAAGTCAAGGAAAGAAGGGACAAATGAACAAAGGAAGTTTAATCCTGAAAGCACACAAGATTTTGCTGAAATGATTTTTATAAACAAACCTTATTCATCACCAAAAAGCCCTCTGTTGACTTGTAAGTATCTTTCACATACCAGGCAGTGGTTTTGTTTCCATGACTTCATGGCATTTTTTTAGGATCCTCTCTAAAATCTGAAATCCTCTGTTCAGAAAGAGTCAAAATCTGCAGAATCTTTTAAGGATACAAAGGAGAATCTTTGCTCCAGAAGACCCTCAAAGCTCCTGACATACTTGCAGCTTCTGAATTCCTGATTTCCAGTGATTATGGGAACAGGAGACAAATATAAATATAAATATATATATATATATATATACATATATATATATATAGAAGGGAATATGTACATAGAGTTTTACCTACCAGAAAATGGACACTTTTATGAATGCCTTTTGTTTTTGCAGATACTTTTTCACTACTTCTTCTCTCTCTATTTTTCTAGTTTCATTGTTTTTTCACCCTGGTATTTGTTTTCCCCCAAAGCTTACTAGTGTACTCTGTCACTCTGTATTTCATGGGTATTAGATGTCATTCATGTTTTCACAGCTGGTACTTTGACTCTTTCTAATTAGTTTTGTACCTTGATAAGACCCATACCTGCCTCTTATGCTTGGTGACATGGGACTCGATAAGCCCTGAAGCCCTGAGCTTGCTCCATTTGACACCCATCCCAACTTGCCCAGCTTCAAAACATCATTGCTGGTAAAACCTCTGAGCCACGTCACAACCCTGTACAGCTCACCAGCCCCGTGGGCTGGGCACTGCAAAGCCTGACACAAGGACTGTCCAAGTTCACCCCTTCCACAGCCTGCTCCTGCCTGCCGCACTGCATGGAGACCCACTGATAATTTTATTCTCTTGGCATCCAACTGATTATTTTTTACTTTAGGCCCAAAATCTTTATTTTCCCCAGTGCTTATTTTCAAGAGGGTATAGAAAGAAGAAAATTTAAGACATGGAGGTCTCTCATATCATCTGTGAAAAGTAGGTTAAGCTGATTTTTATGCATCCAAAGATTTTAACCTAGCCCTTACATGTCACTTACAGCTTGCCTTTGTTTCCGGCATTGGCTTAAAATTCCATTCATTTATAACAAGAGCTGGGAACTCCTAATTATGCTAGGATGAAAGGATGGTGTCATCGTTCTTCTTTTTCTTTATGGATTTTTTAAAGAGAATTGGTAACCATTTTAGTTCTTTTAAATGACAGAGAACATATTTGCCGTCCCCTTAACAGCTTCTTTCTTCAGTTGTTCCCAAACTGGAAGGAGCATCCTCTGCCTATTACAGTAGTTTGGGGCAAAACAAAAAGTTCTGAATTCTCATTGTGTGCAATGGAGAAAGCGATAGTGAGGACGTATACTGCTCCTGTTTGTGTCACTCCACATAAACTCATCTTAAGATGCATATAGGAATGCGGTGAGCTCCTGGAGCCTCCCATTTGCTGCATCATGCAAGTGCAATGTAAACATTTTCTGTATGCTCTGAAAATACTGAGTGTGCATGAATATCTCATTTACAGTGGAATCGAGCCTAAAAGACCTCTCTCAGCCATGAATCACACAAAAAGCAAACCTCTGAAGAGAACTTCCTCCTCTTGTGGATGGATCACTTGCTTTTGATGTATCACCTTGAGGTTTCTGGTGGAATTCTTCTGCCCTGAAAAGGGCAGCTCTCTGAAGATGCAAGTGTCCCTTTGTTCCCAACCTTCATTCATGGTCTCTAACAGTATCTCAAATTTGGTTCATTTAAAAAAATCACACAATTGGTGGTTGATATATTTATCTATTAAACATGAGGAAGCCTCCGTTCCATTTTCATAGACTTACAGTTCTCTAAAGAACATGGTGAATGGTCATACATCAGGAATTAAAAAATGCAGAAAAGCCAAATCGGTAAAGAATTTATCCTCCAGGTCAGCAAATTTTAGCATAGCCCATACATTTGTTAGTAAGTTTTGCAAAATTGGAGAATGTTAATTCTCAGTGTTTCAAATCAAATTAGATGCTCTATTTATTGTAACATCTTTTTTCCCCTGTTGAGTCTCAAAGCATTCTTGCAAGTTTGGCCCTGACTTCCAACCACTCAGAATGGCACAGTTAGATCCAGAATTCATTGAATTATTTGAGGAAGCTGTCTGAGAGCCAACATTTCTCTGAAAGTGTGACAGATTAGTCAAAAGCTTCAAGAATCTGAATAGCAGTGCCAGGCTGTAAACCTCTAAAATCTACAGCTGAACAAGTTAAGGGGGTTTAGACAAGGCAGGGGGAAGCAGAAGTCTGCCCTGCCTTTGGGCTTAAAAACAAAAAGAACACCAACAAAAACACGGCTGGGCATTAATGCAGGCTGAGTGACTGTGCACGGGTGTCTGAGCCTTTCTCCTGTGCAGAAAGGGTCAGTTTTATCCCACTGTCCGGAAGGAGCAACAGCAGAGTGCCATTTTGTGGGGGCAGAGGAGACCTACCAGCCTTTTCAGTAATCATAGGATCCACAAATAATAACCTTCGGGCTCCTCTGTTCTAACTGCCTTTCAGTGCAGGAGCATAACCCCTGTTGTATTTCTACTCGCATTTTATCTGGCTTTCCGCGTTCCACAGGACAGAGCCTCCACTCTTCCCCAAGCGGATTATTCCATTGCTAGCAGCGCTCCTGGCCGGGAAGCATCTGTTTCTAAATTCTCTCCTACTGTTCTTAGCTAAGTCTCCCATTGCAAAGCCATCATAAATAATTTCTCCATATTGCTGAAGCACCCATCTTTATATATGTTTATGCAAAAGGTTGTCACAGTTTCTTCTCCTTCAAGAGTTCAGTCATATTTGAAATGCTGAATTCTCCAAGAAGCGTCTCTGAGGTCCGTTTACAGAGCAGAGTTCCTTAATGCTGAATTCCCGCTGCCTGTCAGCACCAGCACCATTTGGTGCCAGCACCATTTGGTGCAGTGCGTTGCCCAGATCGTATTTCAGGTGCGAGCACAGCACACTACTGACAGAGGGATCACTACCTCCCTGCTTTTAGGCATGAGGCTGCGCACAGCTGTATTTCATTAGCTTGTTGTGATGCATGGTTTTTGTATGATATCTAGAAATTGAGTAATAAGACAATCTCTGAACACTGAAATGGAGTTCACTGTATTTTGCTTGTTAGATGCTGCTGTAAATAGAGCAGCGGTAGGTAACTAGCTCTTCTATGCCTGTAAACAATTATTTGAAACTCAGCTCAGTGGCTCCTTCGTATGTTTTTTGACATTTAAGCAGCAAAAGGCATGACGAAACTTCACTGGAAAAGTCTAATTTAATTTACACAACTGGACCAACACCCACCCTAGCTTCCTCCTTTTCACTGGATAACTGTTTCAGGATATCTTTCCACATTTCAAGTAGTTTACATTTTTTTCTAACTAAAAGATTTCTTTTTCCAATTTCTCCAATTTCTGCTGCAGAAGTTCTGCAGTCTTACTATGCTCTCAGTTCCTCCCAGGCATTTAAATATGACTCATAAATGTTGATACCAAGCTGGTTACTTCATGTCTTTAGTCACCAATTAAAGGACCAATTTAAACTCACATAATCCTTGATTCCCAATTAAGCTCATTAAAGACACCTCTTACTAACTTAGTATTTTTCCAGAGGCCATAACCTTTGCTTTTGCCTCTCCACAGAACAGGCATTGCCAGAGATGCAAGCTTTCCTATCCAGACATTTTTTGAAAGAAAAATGATGGTCTGAGGGAAAGGATATCTCATCTGAAATACATTTGAAAATATATTTGATTTTGTATAATCTTAAGAATTTATGATGCAAACCTCGGAAAGGCTTTCACTAGCAAGAAAATGATCCCTAGGAAAGATGCGGTTTTAAGCAGTGATTTCAGAGAGAAGTAGACACTGATCTAGAGAAGTCAGTCTATGTTAAGTAGGAGGCTACTGCTACTGTAAGCGAAGACCAATCCTAAAGGGAAAGCTATGCAAAGAGTCATCCAGGAAGAGAAAGAATTCTTCCTAATTTACTATATAGCCAAAGGTAAAGAAAGAATTTAGTACAAAACAAAGGAACTGTGTCTGTGGTCCACTTGTCCTTATATTAAGCAGTTCAAACCTGAGTTTTCACCTGTTTTGAGATCACGGAAATACAGGGAAATACAGAAATTATCAAACTGATCTAAGACAAGTTAATTTTTAACACTTCAATTCATGTTCGAAGCTGGCATTTAGGTCTTACTATATCAGTGATCTTTTGCATGGTTAAGGATATATCATTCCTTCTTCTGTGTCTTCTACTAGTTCTTTGCTTGCCGGGTTTACGGGAGTGTATTGATAATAAAAATATGTAAAGGTCATAAAGAGCTCAGATGCTATAATAGTTCTATGGGTAGAGAGTTAGGTAGGATTGAAAATCCCTAAATTTTAGGTGCTTAGTCCTGACAGGCAGGATCCTCTATTACTCCTAGAACAAATGATTTGTTGACTTAATCAGTGACCCATGTGCCTGTGCCATGATGTAGTGAAACACACAGCTCCTGCAAGCAGAACTCCAGATCAACTCAGTTATAACTGTAGCTCTGACAAAACACTGGTATCTTAATAGCACTGTTATTATCTTATTAGAGTAAAATTATCATGATCAGGATTGCTTACTTCTACACAGCAGAGAGATCCAACTTGCTCCAAGCCTGAAAGCAGGTTTCATTTGTTCTCACAGCTTATGCTAAGACCTCTCCAGCACAGCAGGTTTTTCTTGAAAGGAGAAGGGCTATGATGTCCAGAGGGTGCCAGGAGAACCAGCTGGAGGAGGAAATTAAGGTCAAAAGTTGTGAAATCTCTATTGTTGATACTGAAGAGTACAATCTATAGAAACCTTTTTAAAGCACATGAGCTAGCTCTAACTACCATCGTAGGTCTTCATTTACTGGCTTCCAGTGAGCTGCTCCCGACTTCTGTACTAGCATTTGAATTTTCACCCTGAAGCTTATGCTAAGCCTCGACTGTTAGCATCATGGGCCCACAAGCACTCATCTCACTAAAGCAGTGGCCAGCAACTTTCCGATTCAAGCTTTCGGGCTGTCTCCAAGTTTGCATGAAAAGAATTCCCATGTAGGAATCCAGCCCTGTGTGGCAGAGGTTTAGTTGACTCTTTCAACTTTATTTTAACAAAGACAGCTGCACTGTTTTGCCTGGGACAATTTAATAGCTAGAAGAAACCAGATAAATCTATCCTAGCATACACAAGACAAACATCTCAGATACCACATTTGCAAATGGCCATTTCTTCAGAACCCCAGTTTGTTTCATTGCTCAAGAACACGCAGCGGTTTCAGGCTCCAGTTTCTCCTGGCTTTGTGTCCTAGGATTTACTTCTTTCTGGGCTTAGAATTACACCGTTGGAGCTGGAAAACACCTGAGTGCTGGTGACGGTTTTGCCACTAGACTGATAGACAGGCAACCTAGGGCAAATCACTTTCTTGCTTTGTGCCTCGATGTCCCCACCTACAAGGGTAGGAGAGGGTTCTAACCCTGCTTTGCAAAACATCTTTTAGTTATTATGAGTAATGTTATTGGCATTATAATTGGAGACATTGTAAGTGTGGAAAATATTGTCTGTCAGCTGAAGTAAGGAAATCATGTGAAAAAGATTGTTTTAGTTGCCTCATAGTAAAACACATTTTGGAAATCTCTCATCAACACAATGAAGCAATGTGGGGAATTTGATATTGAGGCAAGTAAGAATGATGCTGTGTAACCAAATTGCAACGTGGCATCCTGATCCATACCAGTTCTGTTAGTGTTTCCACAGTCCAGAATTAAGCAAATAGGCCTTGTTATTAACTCATGCTTGAATTCTAGCTACACGTAAGTAATAATGCAATATAGTGTTTCCAGCCTCAAGTAGAGAAATTTTAACATACGCTGTTCATAATTTTGGCAAAACTGAAAATGACTTGGGCTTCATATTTTGGTAAATCAAGGATGTGTATGGACATCTTATAATACTTTTCAAATGAAAAATATGTTAATGATATCCAGGATGCAACTTATGCAAAGATAAATATAACATGCAGTAACAAGAACAAAAATTTCTTACAATTTGGGGAGATTTTTGGCTGCAAGTATCAAAAGCAAATCACAAGCTACATTAAGTAAATACCATACTGCGAGAGTAAATGATTTCAAACTTCTCTTGCCTTGATGTTTTTACTTCTGTGCTATATGTGCTTCTTCAGAAGGGAGAAAGTTCCACAGAAGCTTTATACTTGGAAGACAAAGCAACGCATCAGAAATCCGTGGTTTTTAATTTGCACCCCCAGGTTTTACTGCAAATGCAGGCAGATATGAGTAACCATCTACACTGGATGCTGAAATTCAAAACACAGAAGATGCTAAGTTGAAGCAAGAGCAATGGCACCATTCACATGTGCACACAGACCCACATGAGAGCACTAACATCTTGCGCCTATTACTTGTCCTTCGATACAGACATAATCTAGTTAAAATGGAAATGTATTAAGAAAGTCAAACAATTAATTGATCTAAGAAAGGTTGTTTCATGCTTTGTGTAAATCAAAGCTAAAAATTCATTTGAGGGACACTGCCATACTGTAGACTAAACACAGTTTGGCATGAGCACTGGGCTTGGTGTGGGTGTTAAAGTTGTTCTGCACTACACATGGTCAGTAATCCTCAGCAGAAATGTTAACTCAATTTGTCAGTATTATCTTTATGTCAACAGTGATGCTTAAATATTTACAATAGACATAGTACTCTGAGGGTTCGTAACGCAAGATAAATTGGAAAAATGCTAACAAAATGGATGGTACTAATACAAGCCCTTGGCACTTTGTACTCTTCAATTTTATATACAAGAGGGTTTGCCTGAAAGTTGGATTTTATTAGGCTCTATGGTTTATTTTCTACCCTCAAGCTTTTGCTAAAATGAAGCAGAATTTTGTATAATCATAGTAAAAACAGAAATGTACTGGTTTAGTGATGCATGAGGACTAGGTCCACAAGAAAGGGGCACAGATTTTTACAGAGATATTCGGGACCAAATTCAGTCCTGATATAAATGAGTACAAGCACTGTAGACCTCAAACTGAGTTGCACCTGCTTATATCCTGGCTGAGTTCGGCCTTGTGTCATTGAAGAAATTACAAATATGCATTATATCTTTCTTTAGATAATATGCTTCACATAAATTATATCTCCAAATGCTTTACAGATAAATACAACTGCAAATTTTGCAAATAGCTAAGAAGAGAGAAATAAAAAAATAACTAGAGAAAATATTTTCAGAGCAACTCTGGAAATAGAAAGAAGATGATGTAATGAAAAGAGACAGCCTTCCTCAACTATTTCCCTTCCTTCCTCTCCCTTTTCCAGCATCATTGTCATATACTCTTTTAATGAACACCTGGCTGTGCTAGCCAAGTATTTGCTTCAACCATACATGACTTTTGCATCAACCCTAGCCTTGAATTTTTTGCTACTTTTAGCTTTCTGATTCTAAACCATCCCTCACCACTTGTTCACTACCTGTACTCTGTCATCGTCACAGTCACGAAAGTGCTCCCAGCATTTCCTCCACTCGTTGTTCACCAGATAGCAGCATATGAGGAATGTCACTGCCTGTTCTGACACGCTAGTTTAAAACAAAACGAAATTGTAACTGTGTCTCCTCCAGGACCAGACAGCTTCACTCTCCATTTAGTACAATACACATTATTTTTAAGCCACTTTATAGATTTATTGTGTCCTACATGTCTTCATTCCTCCTCATTACTTTTCCCTCCACTTCCTATAACTAGTTTATTATCTGTCATAAGTCTTGCTACTGCTCATACAAAAACCTGCCACCTCAGTAACTCCCTGTCTCTACTTCTGAAAATGTATCATCTCTGTCTTGTTATTAACTCTAAATTTCTCTCTGCTTCATTGTCTGCTCTTGCTTTTAAGCCTGCAAATGTTTGGGCATTTAATTTTTTAGATAGAATATCTCACGAGAAGACATATATGACATGGTGCAACAAAATATTGTAATGCAAAAAATGATTTCATCCATTCCACTACTTTTTCCATTGATGATTGCATACCAGATCACTGAGTACAAATCCTGTATATATTGCTCATACAGTTCTTGTTAAACTCCCTGTCCCCAAAGATTCACATACTTTTAAACAGATCTGATCATAGTGAGAAAAGGGTAAATATGATCCAGCCCCTTCCTACTTACACACACATGTATCCTATCTATAGCACGTTCACTGTTCTTTAATTAGGGAAGCCAGCTGGGATTCGGAAATTTCTTAGAAGGAAGCACAGAAGCAATGTTTAGAAAATGTATGAAATCCCATCTTGCCTCTGAGCTGTCACTCAGGCTTTGAGTCTTTTGCCCCATATTCCATTAGCCATTCTTACTCTGGACCAGTGATATCTGACTCCTGTTTCTGTAATTTCCATCTTTTGTTCACAAGTCTATTCTCTTCACAATAACACTATTCAGATAAGGTATGTCTTTGAGTTGTCAGCTACTACTTTTTTTTCCTCTATGTAAAGATACCGTTAGTGCTTTGGGATTTTGTGATAAAAGTGTACAAAGTCAGACCCTTTGCTGAAATATTGCAGCTCACTTTTCAGTACTGCGCGAGATAGCATTAGTGGGGAGTTTTTATACTTTACCTTTCAAATGATGGAAAACACTTTTTGTTAAACAAAAGAATGAAGGGAGCCCAGCAAAAGATATATTTATAGTATACTGCTTGTGCATTATGATGTCCTGGTACTGGAGGAAAAATGTAAGAGGATTATTCCAGATAAGGCACCTTGCAAATATAACATATGCATGTTGTGACACTTCGCCCATATAATCATCATTCAGATCAAAATGGTATGCTTTCAAGGTTTAAAAAGTAAAAAGATCAGAGTAATGACCTTGAACTGTACAGCAAAAGGCACAGTGCATCTTTATTATGTCTCCTCTTAACACAGGGATTGATTTTTTTTTTAGGTACACATTGCCTAGAAAAATGGAATTGGGAATCTAAGCACTGCTACAAAGTAAGTAGTAAATCCATAAGAAATCCCACTGTATTGGAAAGAATTTTAATAACAATAACAATAAGAGGCTGATGCTTTGTACTCTGGATCTCGGATAGAAATATATAGTGCATTATATACTAAAGCCCTGAGACCTAAACCCCTGGTTCCTTGTCAGTGACTTGCTTTGTGACTTTCAGCAGACCACTTAAACCTAGAGATGTGTCATCTTATCTGCTTGTAACATGGGGAATGTTACCATTTCTATCAAAAAGAATTGATCTGGAGGTGTAATTTCCTTTAACAGCACTTGGAGATTCTTGGATGAAGAAAGTTTCATCCATGCCCTAAGTCTGCACTTCAACTACTTATCAGTAACAAAAAAAAAGTCAGTGAGGTTCCACAGGCTTATATTGTTGGATAAATTTACAATTACACAAAGCAAGTGGTATAAGTAACACTAATTGTGTAAATTCAAGCTTTTCTAAAAATTTAATTTAAAAAAGTAATGATTTCATAGTCTTATAATAATAAAATAGTGACTTTAAAATTTGTTAGCTGCTATAAACATAGCTCAGTAATCTTCATTTGCAATCAAAATGATGGTCATTTTGAAATATATTTGTTAAAATGCAGCACCAAGAACAAGTTCAATAACCAGACATTTTCCTACTATTTTATAACATTTTAATTTTAAAAGAAATACAGAAAAGTAAGTTTCTATAAAAAGACCTGTATATTTTAACCAAGACATCAAGAGTTTGTTTACCTTAGATCCATTTTTTTTAAGTTTTTACAGTAACACAATCCTAGACACAACTAATTGCAAGGATAAGCTATGACTGTCATTTAGGTCACTTACTGAAAACAGCTGAATTTCTAAGTAGCACCAGTGACTTTGATATTTCTTGGCTATTCTAAAGTCTAAACATCTAAATTCTAAATATCTAAATTGATATTTCTAAAGTCCAAGAAAAAATGATTTGGGATGCACTTTGTACGTCATAGGAAGACACACTTCAACACAGTACTCAATGAATTTATTTAGGTGGTATTAAAGTCAGCTGCATTAAGAACTAAAACTGAGCTGTGCTTAAGTGCGTTGTTGAACTGGGAATAATCACCATCTGCACTTGCTAATGTGGAAGTCTCATGCATTCAGACTTGAAAACAATAAGCACAAATATGCGCTCTTCTGAACAACAAAAAATTATTTCTTTGGCTTCACTAAATCATTTCTCTTGGCCCTCTTGAGTACTTCTGATCTCAGCAGTCAGCACTACCAAGATACCAAACAGAGGAAGTATATTTGCTAATCATGGCACCTACTCCCTGGCAGCCTCCAGCAGCAGTTGTTGGCTGCAGTTTTAGCTTTATCTAAGGATATGTCACATATTTAGGCTGTTATGTGATCTGTCTTTGCTGCTTTCCTCTCCTAAAAGCTTTCTCCATTCTCTGAACTTCTACTCTTTTTTCATGTTTGTGAATTAGGTGCTGTATGACTTCCTCGTGAAACAGCTGCATGGGCTGTTTTACAGATGGAGAGTGGGAGCCAGGGCTGCCCCGCGTTTGGGCGCATTCTGACTCTCAGCAGGCAAGACAGGAGGCTCAGCGCAGCAAAACTAATTACTGTATGGGCACATCTACGTATTGAGACTATCATTTCAGGGAAGAAGGGTCAGATGTGCACGTGCAGTCTCTTGCTTGCTCCTTCAAATCATATTCTTGCTTGCCACTCAAGTAGGAAGCTTGTCACACAGAAAAGAACCAATCTGTCCCTAGTAGCTGCTTATGAAATAGCACAGGCTAACACAGGCTTTTGCTAACAAAAACTGGTCCCTCAGCCTCAGTGTCTCCGTTTCTTTCATTCTTTAACATTAACTCAAAAGATAATTGAAAGCCATTAGAATAAATTCAAAGAGCTGTGTTTGGGGCCTGGGTACCCATACAACCAGGGTATTTCACATCAATAAGAATTCAGTAGTAAATTTGATTTGTCATGTCCACAGCCAAGAGGAAATTGTAGGTACAAATCAAAGTTGTGTGCACACAGGAATTGCAAGGCAGCTTTTGTCCTGTGGTTCAGCAAGCAGCCAGCCTGCATGATCCCATTGCCTGCAGCTGGAACATATGCCCTCCTTTAGCCCTTTCCCTGGTCAGGAGGTTGGTTTGGAGGAGAACTCTGTCAGAGGGAGTATCTATGCTGCACACCTACAGTACTTTGCACTAAAAATAATCAAATTGTCCACGAATAATCTGTAGACAACTGGAAAGTCTCACAGTAAATGTTGAAGAGGATTCCCTTGATCCCCCAAAAGTGCACTGCTGCAGTACTGCAGAGAAAATTGTCCTCCAGTTTGTTGGGAACATATTAAGATAAATATAAGATACATAATGATAAGTAGAAAGCACCAACTAGCCCCTTTGAACCCCAGCTTCATACGTGAAGCTATACTGGTTGGATAAAACACTAGACTTACCAGACATACTGGAATCAGAAACAAAGCTATTTCAATGGACTCAGAAACAGGTCTTAAATGATCATCTGGATACCAGTATGCAAGTCTGCATATGTGCTAACTATACTATTCATTTTGTAATAGGGTTCGTCCTTCTCATTCACCTGACAGACTTTTTGGTAGACTTTTTCAGTTCATCCACATAGGCATAAGCTACATCTTACACTTGCTCCTACTGGCAAATAGTATGAACTGTCAGTGAATTTAGTCTCCAGTCTAGCCTTTAGGCTTCCAGCACATCGGTGTAAACGCAGCCATTGCAATTAATCCTAAAAAGATTACTATAAAGGTAAAGGGGTCGTTCAGGGCATGTGGGTCGGGTCCTAACTTACTTTGTCTTTCTATTTAACTTCAGTGCACCTTGGAATAGGCCTTCAAGTGTCACCGTCTTTCCCATAAATTAAGTATGGGGCTTCTTCTAAGTTTAAGTGTGTTCAGAGAGGATTTTATTCTATTCTCACGCAATGATCAATGAATCAATTCCATTCTACCCTTTACACCTATTTAGAAATTCTCTGTAAATACTTATAAATAAAAGGGGGAAACGAGCTTGTGGAATACACATTTCAGAGTGGGGATTTGCTGTAGAATTTGTAAAGCCCTTTACAGGAAACATCATAGACAGAGCGAGAGAGACATAATAATGGAATATGTACAATTCATCAGTATCTTGTCTTTACCAAAAACAGTGTTCTCTATGGTTGGAAGTGGACCACATCTCATACCGAGCGATTAATTTGCCATGAATTATTAATTCTGTGAGATTTAAGCTCGTTCTTTACTTACCACACATCTGTGAATAGATCATTTTCACTGAACTTACTTGATAGTCATTGAATTGAGCTACTTGCTTAGTTCATCAGGTGCTTCTACTTGCTTAGTTCATCAGGTGCTTCTGCATATATGAGATTTGAGCTATACTATTGAGTCATGATCAGCTAGATAAGTGATCAAGCATATGATGTGCTTGGAAGTAGAGCTCATACCCACTCAAAAATACGTTGGTCTTGTTCCCTAATCTATTCTCTACTTGGAAGGGAACTCAAGAATTTCTATCACTTTTTTTTTTTTTTTTTTTTTTTTTGCATATACCTTTAAACAGTTTTCTCAATAAAATCCCATTTTTCAAATGCATATAGCTTCAGATCAATTGCCTAGAAAATTACATTACACTTTAGTACCTGATTATTAATCACAATCAATTAGAGGCCTGTTTTAGATGTTAAGATACATGACTTGTAACAGAGTTTCGGGTAGTTCAGTGCAGGAAGAGAAATAATACTAACTTAATGCCAGGATGGGAAAGGAGCACACTGAATCAAACAGCAGACCACAGGGTTTTGTATTTATCAAACAGAAAGAATCTGCCAAGAGACAGTAGTTCGGTATCTCTTAGACAGCCTAAGTATCTTCCACAAGGGTAATTCATTTACCTTGTTTTGCATGGAATCCTGAAGATAAGGGGGGAAAAATGGAGTTCCACTCCTAGAATCTGATATGACTTGTGTAAGAAATGCAGGAGACATTTTTAATTATTTACAGTATCAGCCAGACACAGGGAATGTGTGGGTATTTTTTCTTTTTTCATGGAGTTGATAAAAGCAACAATCAGGTAAGTGCTGAAGACATGGTGTTACAGTCATATGCCTGACCCAGTGAATGCACATCAGTGAATGGGGAAAAAATGCTTTTTTCAAGAAAAGATAGAAAAACATGGAAAGCCTTTGAAAATACTGGCATTCCTGATGTGAGAAATGCTTTTATACAAGTCGGAAGTATTTTGGAAGAGGACACTGGAGTTCTGCACTGAATATCACTCCACAAAGGGAAGCAAGTAGGGATCAAAAGAGTACAAATTCAGTGTTCAGTAGGAAAAGACAATAATTATAATGCAAGAGCTCTCTGTAGGGAGAGAATCTATGTATTTTTCAGGTAGTAGTCTGATCATGCTCTCTCCCTTCTTGCCTTAAACATCCCAAGAAGCCATTTACAGTAATGATCAGCCGGGGGGGGGGGGGAGGGGCAGTTTCTGAGCCTAAACCAAGTCTTTCAGGATGACTTCAAATTTTCCAGTTAAATTTGCTCTGTAGAAGTTCTCAAGCCACATCATTGTCATATCTGCGCAGTTTCCAGTACCAAATTTTGTAAGGTGTCAGTATCCAGGCCATGGTTTTGTGGTATCTGCCAGACATTTTCTCTGCAAACATGGATTTCACATACTCTCAAGTTTCCAAGCCATTCCCAGTAGCTTATTTGTTAATAATAATAGTGGCATGTTATCTTCTACTTTTATTTCTGTATGTTTACAGTCGTGTTTTGTCTGTTCCCTTCCGCAAGAACTCATTCAAAACAGATGGTACAAGCTAAGAAAGAGAGTAAGGGTGTCAGCAGTGTCTCCTGGAAAGAAAAGGAAGATGTTGAATCATGAGCAGTGATCTTTTTATTTTTTCCCCTAGGTGTCATCCCAAATTACTTCAAGCATTAGAATGAGAGGTCTTTTGCCATGTCACTTTGCTTCCCTGCATCCTGTAGAAAGACAGTCTACAAGTAGAGCACAAGGCCTCAGGATTTGGCACTGAGGACGAGTGTATAAAAATATTACATACTTAGAAATAAATGAGAAATATCTTGTATTTCTAAGAAGAAAAGAAAGAGCATGATGAGGCTATACTGCCTTTTGTTCTTTTTCCATAAAAAGATTTTATGTGGATGGATGTTTTTTAAAAAAGAGCACATAGGTAAAAACCTCCCTATGGTTAGACAGGAAAGCCCAGAAGAATTAATCACATCTGATGAAACCCTGAATAATTCCACTTGTAGTGCAGTATGTCTGGGAAAGACACAGAAGCAAATGTTACACCAGAGCAGATAAAACTACAATGTTCCACATTCACCCGAAGTTTTAAGAACTTAAGTCTGCCAAGATGAAGACTTGTTGGGTTGTGAAGTCCCTTGGAGACCATTCAGTTACTGACTATATCATCATTTCTAATACAGCATTTTCCTCTTTCTAGGAGATATCCTTGAGAGTATCTCTGACAGAAAGGGCATTTTTCTGTGATAATCTGGTATCAAAATCTTTCTACCTGGCTTTGTAGTCTCTTTTGTTCTCCTCCTTCTGTATTTTCTCATATATTTCTCCTCACTCTTCAGTTCAGCGCTCCAATATATTTAAAAATTTTTTATGGGTGTCTATGCTACACTGAAAATGGAAGAACTGTGACATATTTGACAGTAAAGAGAGTGGCTTTCATAAACCGTTGCCTTCAGTGCAGAGTAACACGAATTATTCAGCAACATAACAATGGAAAAAGTGTTCTCTGCTGAAATGAAGTGATCATGATTGCTGGAGTCACGACAGCTGGGGCCATTCTCAGTTAGTCAGCACAGCATGGAAAGATAGTGTGAACAGTCTTTTAGGTAAAATCTTGGCCCTGCTGAGGAAAAGATGAAAACTGTTTCTCATCTCAATGGAGCCATGATCTGGCCTTTTCAGAATCAGAAGCAGTAAAGAGATTGGCCAACACTCAAACACTGTATAAGATTGCACAACAATTTTTCTATTTTAGTTTGGTTCATAATGTTAACCCTAATCTTACATACTTTACTTAAAAAGAGACTATTGCTTTCTATTTTCTGAATATAAACAGTTTAAGTATAAAGAACTTGTGAAATTTAGAAATTTAGTGACAAAGTTCAATATATGAAGACAGAATGTATAATATTTACCACTTGGGGAAGAGCAAAGCCAAAAAAAAATCTCTGTGCTAAAAGCAGTATGTAATTGTGTTTATGTGGCAAAATGTGAACAAAGTAGACACAAAACTTTTCAAAAGGGTTGAGGTGATACTGTCATGAAGACCAATTATTCTTTGAGCCTTTGTGCTATTTTAATAATATTTTTCTTGATATTGATGTTTGCTTTTAATCTCAGAGCCCCAAGCTGTTAGCTAGCCTTCTCCTAATGCAGAAATAAGAGGAAAGATTATTTTCATGGTTCTGTACCCCAATATTTCATTGAATTCAACAGTTCATTGAAAATAGCAAAATATAAGCAGTAGATTTCATTGAAATGTCAAAAAAAGAACAGTTGACTGAAGTAGAAGGAGTTTTCAAACTGACTTCAAAACAGATGAAAGCTGCACACCAGAAGGAGCCTACAGAAAGTGAAAATTACTTAGGAGAAATATAAAGGAGCATGAACACATAGGTACAAGTCACTGTGACGCACATACAAAAAATATGAAGTGCGATTACAGTACAAATGTTGAGTAAAAAGAAACTTTCCCATTGGTTCTACAAACCCCTTAGGAGCTGGATGATAAGCAGGAGGAATATTGCTTTACTACACAATGAGAAAGACAGAAGATACCAAATGTACCATAGCCCATAGCATGTAATGCTTTTTTGGTTTCAGTTTTCTGTGAAAGGCTAGTCACACTTACAGAAACAGAATTAATACTAGAGAATCATTAGATAAATTAGATGGATTCAGATCATCTGAATTTGAAATCTAATCCAGGAAACTTGAAGACCTGGCTGGAGTACTGTCATTGCAGTTTACAACAATACTTGCAGGGATGGATGAAGTTCCAGAAATTGGAAACATGATATGTACCCTTAAAATAGGAAACAAAGGGAACCAGAGAATAATAGACTTGCCAGCTTAACTACTCCCCAGGAAAAAAAAAAAGCATACATCATGAAGGAAATGGTTTGTAAACACCCTGAAAAAATGAAGAGATAAGCAACAGCCAAGACTAGTCATCTAATTTTCTTCTGTAGAGATATTTTAGACAAAGAAAAAGCAGAGTGATTGTGTATCCTGACTTGAACAAGTTTGTTGATACTGCTTCCAAAGATGTTCTGAGATGGTCAGAATGGGATGAGCAACGACCACACGCCCCCTTCATTTCCAGCCAGGTATTCCACTAGACCAACACAGTCCAGTTTTCAAAATGCTATGCCTGATCAGATAGATCCTAATAGGCCTGACCTGGTCATAGATAACCATTTGGTCAGGCTTAATCTGAAAAAACAGACTAAAAAGTAGGAGCATAACTAATAAGAAAATCAGACACAGGCATCTGATATCAAAAAGTTAAGAATCAACATAGAAGACTTTTGAGCCCTATGAAGGAGTCTGCCATAGGGCTGATACTCTAATTCATGGCTTCATTATTGGCCTGGAGGATGAAAGAAACTATTTTTCAAATTTACAGTTAACATCAAGCTTGAGACAAATTGTCATTTAAGGCAATTAAACAACAATTTAAATATATATAGCCCGCAAAAAACACAAATTAATCTTTTCACTGTGGTGAGACCACATAGGTTCAATCATATACGAAAAGACATGGACGAGCTGAAGGAAAAATCCAGAGGAGATCTACCACGATAAAGAGGTGACCCAATGACTTGGAAAAAGTAGTTGAAAGACCCTGGGAATGTTTAGCTTAGATAACAGAAAACCCAGGGGAAACAGAGTAAGAGTCACCTGGTGTCTAGGCTGTTGCTAAGATCAGCAGGAGAAGGAATGCCACAAAGAATACGTGAGTAGGCATTAGGATGAACCTTCTAGTACTAACCACTGTCAGTCAGTTGCTTTGTGAAGTTGTGGTATCAGCATCACTGGAGTATTTAAAAATAGTTTAGACAAACATCTTTCACGAATGATATAAGGGAATGGACTGGATGGCTTTTTCCTCTTCCCTTGCTATGTTTGAACATACACACACACTTACAATGCTGGCAATCTCATCACCTCATGCTAATACTTCTCTTAAGTTCTTCTCCTTGCAACAAGCCCACCAAGGTGACACTATCCATGTTTGGATTTTTGTAATATATTCTGCCTACTGTGTTTGTATTTTCTACTCTATGCCCTTTGGCTAAGAAATGTCCCTAATGTGCACACTTTGCAGAATACAAGATAGCCTGTCACTGTGTACAGTCAGTCAGTAAACTAACATGCAGATGCATTGCCTGCACGTTCACTTGGCATATCTTTATGCCTCCACCTAATCTGTAGTAAACCAATGTCTCAGCATGAAAAAAACTTGCCTAAAGAGCACAAATCTGTTGGCAGTCTTCATGGACACCAAGAAGAAAATAGAATTTGAATTAAGCTCTCGTTTTGGTATAGTGTTACAGTTCATAGTGCTATAGAAATAGCTAGGAGAGACACTGTTATGAGAATTGTCACTTTATGTCTTTAAATTGTACCAAGCAGTAGTTCAATCTGTACCAAGTACACCAGTGATGGGACTTGGTACAACTTAAAGACCTCAATTATGACATTTTCTAAGTTTTCCCTGACAAACACTGATAGCCTGTGTGCATGTCTAGAACAGAGAGACACTGTCACGTCCAACACAGAATTCTAAAGAAAAGGGGGAGAAAATACTGAAGCATGTTTCCAAATAGATGTGTGTTTAAGGCTCAATTGCAAATAAATACATTTTAAAATATCATATAACTGTTACAAAATATAAACTTGACTTTGTTTTTCCTCTCCCAATTATAAACAATTCATTAGACCAGTAACAACAAAAGATTTGAGTAGCAGAGTTAAAAATATAAAAAGAAAAATAAATCTTATAATTGTATCTATATTTTTATCTGATAACTTCAGATGACTTACTTTTCTCAGGTACTATGCAAAGTACTCTTCTTTGAGATTCTTGCAGCTGATGCTTTTAGCAATTAGATCCATTGTTTGTCAAACCATAATTTGCTAATAAGCCAAACTGCTATACTGTCAAAGCATAAAGAGTCCAGGAACAGAAACTGAGTGAAGGCCAACCTATACATAATTTGTTCAGTTACTCAGTTGGTTTGAGGGTTCTGTCTGGGAGCAGTCATAACAAATGCCTGGATCGTGATATTCTGGGAAGAATAATGGAATTGGAAAGGAACTGAGAGAGAAATAAAATCCTGTATCAAGGATTTATTAACTTTCCTTTGAATTTTTACACTAGCTCTCCGAATGGAATGGAATATGAAATAGCCATAGCTCTGTCACAGGAGAGATCAAACTAGAGAAGACCCAGAGCAAGAACTGATGGGCACCAAGTGAGAAAAACTGTAGGACGTTGTGAGTAATCCCAGACAGACATGGCAGACAGCAGTCACCGTTCTGCAAATAACTAACAGCAACAAATAAAGGTTACATGATATAAACTGAGAAGCTGTCATAACACTGGTTATATCTATTACTATTCTATCTAATCTACTGCAGAAACTAACAAGAGGCACGCTAAAATGTTGCTTTGAGGTAGAAAGATTGAAAAGGTGACATAGCTTAATTTTTCAATTAGCTTTTCTACAAAGACACTCAGAGTTTGTTTGCATGGGAAACAAGGAAAGGCAACTGTCCCCTCCACAGCTAAGCATAAATTCAACTGCCCTAAAAACAAGTAGCTGAACTAGCCTCTTGTGGACCAGCCTCTTGTGCTTTGGTAATAGCCAGTACAGTAACACCCTTCTAGAAATTATTATAATGACCCAGTAGCCTACTATTTCCAGAGAAAGAGGATTTGTAGGAAAGGAAGAAAGCAGTTAAGTATAGGATAAACAGATGTCAAATAAATATTTTATTGTTCCTTTTCTGCTTGTTTTATTTTGATTGCTGTAGTTTAATGCACCGTCAGAGCATGTGAGAGGTTGTATCAAAATAAATACACCTCCACAGAATCCTGAAAATGCCCAGAAGCTGCAAGAAAGGTCTAGGCTCTTTTTTATGCAGAGTCTATATTTAAACCATTTTAAGATTTAGATCTTAGAATCTTAAAAAACATTCTGAGATTACAATAAGGTGGAGAAAGAGACTGGGAGTGTGGAACAAATAAACCACTGGTCTCAATAGACAGTCAAGGTCTAATGTTGAGGATCTGAAATGATCCAGGCAGGAAGAAAAATGTTGTTTTCTTTTTTAAAGGATAATGTAGCGACAACATTATGTATTATGAGAAAAACGAGAAAAGTGTTGTTGGGGAAAATGAGCAATCAAGGATAGTGAGCATGGGCTGTTTGAAAGAGGATATAGAACATGAAGAAAAATAAAGAAATGAGGTCTAAGAAACCATGCTGAAGCATCCTGAAGAGTGAAGTTGCTGATGACATTTTAAATTCTTGCATCAAACCAAACAGCCAGTTGGAACTAGGCTTCATGAAATCCTGTGTATATCAGTGCTACACTCAAAAGTATTTTTGAGGCCTAGTTCTCCTATTTATAAAACAGAACTCTTCATGACTTTACACATTTTAGCAGTGGATTGAAAACAGTTACAATGCTTTGCTTTGATTCTGCTTCGTATTCTGCATTGGAAGCAGGAACGCAAAATCTACAGTCTGCACATGTCTTCCCTTCTTATGTTGTCTGCCTTTGTTTTCGGGGTGGAAGGAAGACAAGCGCCCAGCTTTGCAGAGCTGAGCTAGAAGTCAGTAGAGCAGGAGCAGACCCTACAAGCCCTAGAACACCAGCCACAGTTACATCACAAACTAAATACACCGCTTGGATTATCTGTTGTTTAAAATAGACGTCTTTAGTATGCTATCTATGTGAATAAAAGCATAAACATTTCAGCTATCAACTCATCAGAACCGCTTGAGCAAGCATAAAATATCTTCTTGGCACCAGGTAGTCACTCCATCCTCTTAACGCGATTTCTCTCCCGAACTTACTCTTCAGCCACATGCTAATGGGTTCATCTTAAGATAGCAAAGCAATGCATGTTTTTAATATCAGACTTCCTTGCACTGGTGAGAGCTACAGATTTTTTGCTGACAAGACAGTTTTAGAACTACAAAAATGGTACAAAAATGTTTGTTTAGGGAAAAAAATGAGGTGAGCAAGAATTCTGAACCACAAATGATACCACGTGGAAGACTAAATTGAACCCAGAAAGTGTTACAGACCACTTCAGCGATGCAAATGCAAATGAAATAAGGTGAAGAATAAAATGAAAGTTCGTCTCTCTCCCAAATGTTTTTAAATAGCCTTCATTCTTTGTAATTTGATCTATATTTCCATGTTTATTTTCTGAATTTAGTTTTTATTTTCCATCTTTATTACTGAGCAGGAGTACCTGAAACAGGTCACTCGAGTCTGTTTTTGGCTTATTTTTTAATTTCCATATAAATTCTTGGATACTGTTATTTAATTGTTTAGAGAACCACCAGAATTTATAAAGCCATAAGATCAGCCCTGCCTGACTGGTCACATAGTGCATGAGGCACAGGCTGAAACATTTTTTCATGTAGATTACCACTGATGATTGAGCGCTGTGTGATTTGGAGCACGAGCCACTTCCTGCTAGAAAAGGTCTGTGATGACAGGTTCACCCTATGGAAACACCATGTCTTCCCTTTTCATCCCCGAGACAAATCAGCATGGGTTCCCTCTGCTCCAACCTGCCACCAGAAAGTCTTCATCCATTATTCTTCCCAGTTCCCTTTACAGACAAGCATGCATGAATTTCTGTCTGCTTTTCCTAACACCAACACCCACCCCCCCAACTACATTCACATATGCACCCACCCACCCTTATTCCCTTAAATGGAAAACAAAAAATTAGAGGCACATAGGGAGAGAAGATTGCACACTAAATCTTTGTTGAACACAGCAGGAGAGCTTAATGAGCACTTTGGCTGAGAGCCCCACGCTGGCTTGAGCTGGCTCTTCTCGTGAGGAGAGCATCAGTGCAGATTTATTTTCAGCTCAGTCAGCACCTAAGTAGCGAAGGACTTCAATCACTCCAGGCCCTACTTTCATGCTGTAAGGGACCATTGACTTCCTCTTTATTCCTGTGGGTGACATACCACTGAAGATCAGGGAGAAATGCAAGAGAAATCCACTCCTATTCTAGATTAGGTTGGTGAAATAATTCCTTTTGGATTTGTATCAAATTCCATTTAATACCATCAATTTCTGTGGCCTCTTTTTTTCCCCCCTGCCACAGAAGTCCTCTCCACTGTCCTGCTGACAAGTCGGCTTTTTCTGATGTTCCTAAGTGTCTGCACGGACATGGTATCAGATAAGCACTGGGATGAGTGACTGGGTTAACTGATAAAACTGTTAATTAAAGCCCTGTTTTCAGCACTCCTGAAAGATTAACTGGGCCAAAATTTAGAGCTCAGGGGAAGTTTTACTTTTAACAATGTACACTGTTTGGTAAATAAAAGGCTCTAACAATTTCAAAGAAACTCATGCCAAGAACCTTGCAAAAACATTTTTCTCCTCAGAGAATTATACAAATGGTACAATTCACTTTAAAGCTTTGTAGGTTTAACTGTGAAAGTCTCTTGTAAACACTGGGGCTAATTCACTGAAAGCACTGTAGCACTGAAAGCACAATCATTCTATAATCTTATCCACTCACTTCCAACTACAAATTCTTAGCATTTCAAAGTGGCCAAAAATCAAAATTATTGGAAAATTGGAAGTGGCTTTGAGGATATAATTTTTACCTTTGCCAGTATAAGGTTAGGTATCCAGTTGCTGGTAGAACTATACAAATGAGATAATGAAGTAATATTAGGATGGCAGTGACTATGCTAATACCTATACTAAACCGCTAAATGCACCTGGTGTAAACTGCACGGTTCTCAGAGGCTGGCGCAGCCCTCACTGAGTCTCTGCACAACCCACAGAAAGGCTGCTGCTCCTCTTCCTGGCATTGGCACAATCACCAAACAGTTCATCATCACCTGTTGTATAAAATACTACAGAGTCTAACCGGCATAAGCAGAAATACTGTTGAGGCTTACAAGCGTTCTCAGATGCCCCAAGTATGTACACACCAGTTTTATTTCTTGCTTGTAATATTCCCAGAGAGTAAATGATGAAGATCTATTTTGAAACAGTGTGATGAGCTGAATTACGCTCTGTCTGATAAAGAGCACAGAAATTTCTCAGCATGCTTTTGATTTAAATGCTGCAACAGTGAATATTTACTGTGAGGGTAACCGAACAGATGGTGAACACTTTGCTGACTGATACTTACAGGCTGCACATGCAGCATGCTGGGATTTTTTTTTTTTTCTGGTATTGAGGTAATGATCCTAAATTGCAGCTTGGTTGCTTACTTCTTTCTGGAGAGAGAAATTGAATGGAAAATGGAAGATGATTACCACTGAAGGATTATACTTACCTCTTGGCTACTATTGCGTTTGATATATTCAGATTTCATAAAGCAAACCAGGTCAGGCAGGTTATAGTGAGAACACTCGCTTATAATCTATGCTAAGATTAAAATAACATGAGCAATGCAAAAAATCTGAACACAGGTCCTAATCTGATCCCCAATTTAAGCATAAACTGAAATTTTTTTGCACATAATAAGAAGCAGATGAAGTTTGTACCAGTTTGTCCCATCACCACCGATGAACTTCAAGTCCTCAGCTCTGCACTATCCATTTAAGAGCAATCTCAAGTTTATTGTCACTGTACTCTTTTGCCATCATCACTCAAGAAACATAACAAAAGGAAGGTCATCATCTACATCATTATATTTTTTCATAACAACAGAGTGATCACTGTTGGTGTTAACTCTGCTTTTTAATTATATTTTTCATCAGACAAATTTATTCCCTCCAGTTATCCTGCAATAGTTTATTGAACTCTTTGTGACATATCTTAAAACCCTTTGAGAGATCTTTGCACTGCAACTATGGTGGTGTATCTTGGTGGTAACCCTATTTCAGAAAAATATGCAGAACTCGCATCTCACTTTCTTCTAAGTCAATGAACAGTAAATTGTCAAGGCTTTCTTCATGCTTTAAAACTACCTTGCCACATGGATATCTAATATTCATTAAAAGGCCTGGCTTGACAACCTAGAAGGTCAGAATCTATTCTTTATTCATAGAGCAGGTACAGAACAGCATCACAAATGCATTATTCACTGGGCTGCCAACATAAAGTCTGCTTTGGCCTCCAAATGAATAGTGCCAGGTGGGACTCCAATGTGACCCCACTTTATTCACCTTCACATTCATAGCAATGATTACAGATTTCAACAACTCAGACTGAATTTTAACTGAGAGCCTAGTATTTATTGTAGAAACCATTTATTTCTCCTTTTTTTTGCTATTCCCTCTCTATGAATATTGTTCAAATTCCTCCCTCCTTGCACCCTTTAGGGACTGCAAATACCGAGGAGCCTGCCTTCAGCTAAGAATCTTTAAAAATTGTCATTACCCCATTGCTTGTACCGAAGTCAGGAGCAGTAGCAGCTCAAAGAATTGTGACCCAGAAGTGTCACAATTCTTACTGTACATCAGCAATACACAGTAAAATGCAGTTTGGTGAATATGGGATCCTGTAAGGTCCAGTGCTCCATGCCCCCAGTGCTTTTGCTCTCTGTCAAGATTACAGAGGCACTATAATGCTAACATTAAGTGGATTATGGAGATTCATATTATAAATTAGATCAGGAAGGATATACTGAATAGCTTAATGAAATTGAGTTAGCCTCATCTTTTGCCTCCTGTATGCTATAAGGTGGGTCCCCAAGCAATATCCAGCAGAAAGAATGTTAGAGAATGCACAAGAACAGGAACATAAAACTTAACAAAGCTATGGCAGAAATTATCTAAAACATAATTAGAGCTGTAGCCCTACACCACCACTATAGCCTTATTCTGTTTCTAGGTCAACTCTGAAAACTGAAAGGCAGCCTCATACTTCATTTAATTATACAACACTGCAAAATTCCTCAATAGATGTTTAATGAGGAAACATTTCTTCCAGTTCTACTGCCATGAGTCTGATCTTGCAAAACCCTTACTCACGCAGGGCAGCACAGCTGAAGTCAATAGAAGAATTTACTTTGATAAGAACAAAGGTTTGAAGGTTTTGTCAGTCTCTCAGCATAAACCCTTCCTGCCTTGTAAAATTTTGTCCTTAGTTTGGGTCAATAGAGTTAAAAGAATATTTTAATTTACTTCTCTTTTTACATTAATTTCTTTATTACCTTTATTTTCCAGTTGTTCTCCTCCTCCTCTTCCATGCTTCTGCCCACATCTTTTCTTCTTTCAATCCTTCCATTTTCTTTTCCTCTTCAGAATGTTGTCATCCAAAGCAGAAATTGTCTGAGAAGAAGTTGCTTAGGATGTAGAAGAGAAAGGTCGCTATACACCTAGAATGTATAACATAGAGATTTTTTGATATAAAAATAAGAAAAGCAATCAAGTCAATAAAGCAAAAGAAATTATAGAAATTTACAGGTCTAGACAGATAAGGTGCCAAGTTAGATACTTTACTCACATTCTAAAAGGAAGGAAAAGCAATACAATGTGTACCACTCTGCATACTGCAGAGAATAATGCACCCAGCAAATGAGAAAGCAAAACATTCATATATAGTGAAGAGAACCAAACATTTACTAGGAGGAGTCCTTAGAGCCAAAGAACTAGTAAGAATGGGCAAATTCATTGGCTTCCTTCCACCTACAGATGAATCAATAATGACAAAAGCTCATATGTGTAAATGGCAGAAAATAAATGTGTAAGCTTTGGAGGCAAATTATTTTGAGAGACATTTCAAAACGGAAGAATTCAGAAAAATCTGTGCTTTTCCTCTCTCTTCGTATTTTTATTTGACACCCTGTTGATTCTAAAACATTGCAGAGCTTTTTGAGAACTAGCAATAGCAGAGATGTATAGGAGGGATTATTCTACCAAACCTTTACCCTGTCAGAAGCATATTGGCACAGTCTGTATCTGAGTTCTAGTTTGTATCTAGCTTGTGGTACAACTGCCTTTAGATAAAAACTATGTATACGATTTTCCTTTTCCTTTACACTTCGCCTTTAATCTAGCTGTAACTTCTATGTATAACAGTAGGAATTGTAGCAAACAGTGTATGCACTGGTATTGGTAGAAGCCATTAAGAAAAAGAAGCCCTGCTGAAATCAAACCAGAAGGCCTGCCAAGTGGAGTGCTTTGGAGCAGGAAAGCAAATCCTGGCAACATATGAAAAAGAAGCGGAGACAAAGCACTGTAACCTTGAAGTCTTAGATGCAGGTTTGTTAGATACATTGCAGGAGCAACAACTCTCTTCTTACTAGCGATTCCTGTTCATGCAGGAATTAGACTACCACTGTTTGCAACGTTACGCCATCCTCCACCTCCCTCCCCCTATCAATATGCAGCTGCATTCAGCCTTGCCCATAGCTGGGACCGAGACATAACTCTGTCCCCTACCGATAATATGCACTATACTATATATTACAAATATAAAACTGCACGAACACTGAGGGCTACCACTATTTTTATTTTTTTGACAACTACACACGTCAAATGGGTAACTAAAATCATGTGCTATTTAAATAAATAAGCTTTTTTCTTTACCTTGTTTCATCTCTCCCCTCTGAATACCTGGTCAAGTTCTAACATTCTTTTTCTGCCAGTGAGGAACTTGCTTTAAGAAAAGCGAGAAAACCTTCAATTCTCTGCTTTTCTTCAGGACTGCTCCTGCCAAAGCAGCTGTGAATAAAAGCCAGCTTTCATCGCCTATTTGAGCATCTTCCATGCTTTTTGACTCCATCAGATGTGTTTCACAGATACCTTCCTGGGTAAGATACCAGTATCATCTCCTCTCACCTATACCGCTCTGCCACACTTTGAGACTGTGGCTTACTCAATGTTCCCATCTCCTATCCAGTTAATTAGGAGTAGGCACTTCAGCTTGGACTGAAACAATAATCTTACAAGAGATTCTATAAGACCAAATGCTGAGCTAGCTGGCCTTATTTTCTAATGAAGTGATCCAGTTGTGCTTGCTATTCCAAAATTGGGTCCAACACTATATATCAGAGACTTGTGTATTTTGCAGTTACCACACAAGCAGCCTGCAATCCTCCAGTTTTCAACTGTTTGCTATCCACATACCTCCACAACACGGATTTTACATATGGCAGAAAGAACTCGACTTCCCTAGATAGCTCTTTGCTTTCAGTCAGGTTATTTCAGGCATGTGTTTATAAAATAGCAAAATGCACTCCTAGACCAAACACCCTCCAAATGCTCTGACAAAGAGATGCCTTGTGATGGCAGGGTGGCTTGGGACCAGTGCCTGGAAAGAGCACATTAGCCACTTGCCTTCTAACAGTAAGTAAATAGCTAGACTTTGTGCATTGCCCCCAGTGGCTGCAGAGCCACCAAAGGACCCGTGCGCCAGGAAGGTCCTTTGAGTCTTGTTTATATTGACAGCTGCTCTTAACATATCTTTGAGAACAGTAATAAGTCTGACACTGTGTAGCTCTCCATATAAGTCAATAGGGTTGCAAAGGTTATAAATCATGAAATAATATTTCTTGTAAATAAGCCCAGAGTATTTAAAATAATCCTAAATAAGACAGTCTGATTACTTCTCAAAATAGCAGTAGGGAGAATGGATTGCCTGGAAAGCTGGATTTCAGTTAATCCAGATGTGTGCAATGCAATCATTTTTGTTTTCTTACAGCTATTAAAAAGTTATCCATCTTAGCTTTCACCATGGAAAATTACCAAACTCGGGGACTAGTCATGAATGACACTAGAATCAATTTAATAGAGACAAAATAAGTCTGAGACAAAGCTGATTTAGAGACAAGAATGATTTATGATGCTCTTTCCCCAGTATCGGTTGTTCTTTCCACTGCAGTCAGTTTAATCCTAAATATCTGTAACGAGGCATGCAGCTAAAAGAAGACTCCACAGCTTGTTTGGAAAGATGGGGAGATAAAAATCCTCAATTGCCAGGACACAAAAATATGCATAGCTCCTCAAATATGAAATAATTATGTACTTATTTTTTTCTAGCAGACATGGCCAACATTACTGGAGCATTTCTGTCATCAACTAAGTAGAAAAAAAGCAGTGTTTTCTGTGTACTGATGCACCACTTAAGCAATTCCTATATTCCTTCTAATGAGAGCACTCCCCATAAAGTCAGAAAATAAAAGATAGCAAAATGTTATATGTATTCTTTTCTTCACAGGAGTCACATACTTCTCCCAATTGTATGAAAATACTGCAGTAAGCAATGCATAAACTAAAGCTAAGGGGGAAACTTGTTCACCTGTCACCCTTTCCATCACCTTCATCTACACTGATGCCTTCTAGATTTCCAACCTCATTCCATTTATCTCAGCTTAGGAAAGATTCATCCTCTGCTTACCAATATTGTAGTAGTGATCTAAAATCCATCTACAAATAGGATGTTTGGACCATCACAGTAAATTCCTCTGATTGATGGGCAGGGTTATAAATCAAAACTGAAAGAACATTTTAATTGCTTTTTTTCTCCCTTTCTTCTTTGATGAAAGCGATAAGCTGCTTGAAAATGATGCCAGAATTATCATTGGACAGAGTCCTGTGTTGAGTACAGACCAAAACATGGGAGAGGTAACAGAAAAGTTCAGTCCCTGGACAAAATTATATCCTTGGCCTCTCTGCTCAGACAGCCAGCAAGGGTATCAGCCTAAGCCAAATATAGTAGCAATGCTTTTCCGTGACGCAAATTCATCCTCACTATGATTTAGATCAAGATAATCTAAAGAAAGATTTTCAGACACCTATAAAATGAACATTTTGAAAGAAAAAAAGTCAAAGTGAGATAAAAAAAAAAGTCAATAAAAGAAAGAATGACAGTGCAGTCCCTGCAAGAGCATGGGCTCTGGAGAACGTGAGAGCTCATCAACATCTCCAGTGACTAGGAAAGCACCAGGATGGTGTGAAGTGGGTTACCAGTTGACTTGCACTTGCACAGTTTGCAAATACATTTACAGATTTGCAAATCTGGAAGTTGTTTTTGTGTGACTGCTAATTTTTACAAGGTGGAAAGGTTGAAGAGGTGGGTTGTGGAGACAAAACTTTATGCTAGAACAGTGTGTGATACTTGCACATGACCTGACCTTATTCCTCTTCTTTTAACATACAGGACAATATAAACTGGACTTCTGCACTGGAATACAACCACATTACCCCAGGAATGACTCTATCTTTGGGAAATGCCATTTTGATATAACTTCTACTCTGACCTTTGCTTTGCAGTATCTCAGTTGAATAACTGAACCTGTTTGGAAAATCGGTTCAATATTAACAAGACCAGTCTCTTCTGTACATTGACAACACTTCTGCTGGCATTTGGAGAGTTCAGAGAGGATTAACGATGAGAAATCCATCAAGATACATTGGTGTCTGACAATCCTTTACTGGAAAAAGAGTTTCCTACCAGTAAGGTCATTGGATTTGACAGATTCTGTAAAGCAGCCAGCGGAGGGTGGGGAGTATGCAAACTAGACTGCTCCCAGTTGAAGTATGTGAACAAAAGAACGACGGAGACTATGATAAAAGTTGATCATGTGAGTAAAAAGGCCAAACCACTACCACATGCCTGATGAAAAGGCAGGAAAGATGCTATCCAAACCAGGACTCCCGGGAGAGATGAGATCACACTAAGCGGGGGAGGAGGGTACATACAGGATGTTGTTTTGTAACTGCCTAGTGCTTTCCAGAGTAAAAGTGATTGTGGCTTGGCTAAGCCCAAATTCCTCGCCTGCCTGCTACTTTATCCCTAAAGAGTAGAAACAAGAGCTCCACCACCAGGTAGGCCCTCCAGGAACACATCCAAGTAGTATGGTGCTGGGATCACCTATGGTCACCTAAGTCTCTGAAAGAGCCAACCTCTCTGTATGGCTTGGCGGTACTGTATTTGGGACCTGCCTGCCCAAGAAATGTAGTATTGCCTCGGATTTCTGAGGCACAGAGCTAGACAACTCAGTACCATAAAACTAAGCATTCAAACTAATTTCATCATCAAAGATGTACTCTTCTGTACACTGACAACACTTCTGCTGGCATTTGGAGAGTTCAGAGAGGATTAACAATGAGAAATCCATCAAGATACATTGGTGTCTGACAATCCTTTACTGGAAAAAGAGTTTCCTACCAGTAAGGTCATTGGATTTGACAGATTCTGTAAAGCAGCCAGCGGAGGGTGGCAAGGAAAGGGCTTCACTGGGGCATTCTGTGTTCAGGCTAGGTCTTCATTCAAGAGGAACATATAGGCTAACATTTATGACATCCTGTTTAAGATTCAGGAGCATTTTTACATAAATTTACATTTTACAGTTCAAATTTTACATTTTTCTATTTCAAGTCCTCTATAATTTGCCAATATTTTCAGTTTCTTCATCTGTGCTGAATTCCTTTTTGCAGGGAGACAGCTTTAGAAGATATTTTAGCAATTTCTAATTTTGCTGGTGGTAAATTAATTCAGGCTGCTCTTAAAGGCCCTTCTCCTTCCTTTACTAACTTCTTGTCTGTTGTGTACTATCCACTCTACTGGAAATGCTATTATCTTAATCTCAAAATATTCTTTTGCCAGCATTGCTTTTCCTGTCTTTTACACTCTCAACTCCACTATGCAATCATTCCATTTCTCCTCTGCATTTAATGTTTGATTCTATGACCACATCTTCTCCTTGCTCTGCACTACTTTTCCTGGTTCTTGGTTTCATGGGGCCTTGCAGTTTTTTAGGTTTTGCAGAGTTAGCTCCCCTGAAGGTTTGTGCTCCATTTACATTAATATCAATGTTAGCTCTGGTGCACAAGTCTTCATTCTGTTCAGAGTATGATGGACAGTATTTATAGCTGGTTACACAAAACCTCTTTATACTAATTATTCCATCACTCTATTTCTTCTATTATCACTTCAAATTTTTTATCCCATTTCGTCAACTTTTCTTGTATGCTACTAAAATTTTCTCTGGCACAATGCAAAACTATTTCTTTTTTGTTGTCTCAATGCCAGTTAGCTATAAGTCTAATTAAATTCCAAAAACAAAACAGTCTCTTAATAAGGGTTCTCCTTGACAGTATTGGACATGCTTCTCACTTCAGTTGGAAAATCAAACCATAAAGTGAGACAATGATTAACAAAAGTAAATTACACATCATCTGTTTTATAAGCATATATATTTCTCTCATACATTGCGTTGTATGAGAGAAATAACCCTATGAAATATCTTTAGTCTTTTATTTTCTAAGATGTTAGAACACAGCTCTGATAACATTATGTATTAAGACTATTGTAGACCTTATAGCCTGAAGCGTATTGACTTAGAGACAGTTACACTGCAGGATTTAGGATGTCCGGTTCTGTGTTTTCTAGCCAGGTCTGCTATAAAGCAAGTACACATTACCAAAAATTATTTTCCTTCTGAATAATATTCCTTGTTCTCTTTCTTTCAAAGTTTCATACACTTCTGTTACTTTCAGTCTGTAAAGCTGCTCATCTGTCTGGGCTTGAGTGCTGGTTTTTCCTTTCTTTGCTGCTGGTTCTATTTTTTTTTTTTTTTTTTTTTTTGATTACAACATGAGAAGAAGGGAGATATATTATTTTAGTTTATGAACTGAGCTGCACCAATGAAGTGTTTCTCTGAAAAAAAGTAGTTTGGTGCAGAGTGTCTTTCTCTATTCAATAATATACTACATTAATTTAGAAATATTATGCAAATTAAGCCAAACTACTAAACACTTTCAGTTATAACAGTTTGAAGATGAATTGCCTGGGATAATCAGAGCTCTGAGAAAGCTCTTCCAATTTCTCATACTCCATCCACAAAACAGTTTTTAACAGTCATCACATGCTGTCCACCAATGATTAAAAGGACCTTCAAAGACCATTAATAAGATCCATTCCAGTGTTTGCCAGGAAAGTCTCTGAGGCCTTGCACACACCATCTCACTGCAGTCTCTCTCTAGGGACCAGCCAGGGACTAAGGACAAGAACAAAACCATGCAGGGTCCCATGTCCAGCTCTTGTCTTTCCAAGCTGACTGGAAATAAAATGTCACTTGGCTGAGGCGACAAGTTCACTGAGGGGGCAGGAGCATCAAGCAGTGCAAGCTGTTTGTCATCCAGCTGACTTCCTAAGAGTGTGGAGAACTGGACCAAACGTATTACTAGTAAGACAGATCTCAAGGCAAATCACCAAGATATATAGAGTATATGTAAGGACAGTCTGCACTGAAGAATGTAGTACCTTACATATCAGTAGGACCACCTCATACATGCAGTCACTAAAGAAGTGGATGAAACAGCACATCACAGAAATATTAATTAATCCATATGCATTTTCTTCCTGGCTACATCTAGACACTTTGCCCGCAACAAGAATCCAAAGAATACGGTTGTACAATAGAAAATATATGTAGAAATCATCACAACTTATCTACTGCTGATTCAATCAGCTGAAGTCAATTTTATAGCACAATTATAATCCTTTAGATTTACAACTCAAGTTATTTGCCAGACAGTACTTTTGAGGCAGTTACAATAGACAGTAAAGAGCAAATATTTGATGAGCATTTATGGACAAAATAGTGTATAAGACAGAACAGGCTGTAAATCTCAGACTCATACAGTAGTGCAGTAAGGTGAAGATTTTCCAGACATTCAAATCAAAGAACAATGCAGCTCCCTTGGGAAGTTAACAGATATATCCAAGCTCCAGGAAGGGCTCAGAGAAGAACTGTGTTTTCAGTAACAGGGATCTGGAGTCAGCTTCAAAATCCATTATTAGCCATGAGCTATATTTTCAAATTTTTGGTTCCTACCAAGGTCACAGGGGACAGCTGAACTCTTATTTGTAGACTTTTCAATGCCTTTTACACTGTAGGGGAGAGGGAGAGAATAGGAGCATGCAGGGAAAGTAGGCCACCACAAAAGGAGAAGCAGCACTGCTGGAGATAAACCCCATCTTACCAGCCTAATGCCCTATCTCCCACACCAGGATATACCCCAAATGAATGCAGTTAAACTTTTGCCAGAAGAGAGAAAAAGGAGAAAATATAGCGAAACGGACAATATAATTTTTTGCAACCCAGGCTCCAGTTAAGATTTCTGAGAGAGATTAAAGGAAAGATCGATGGTTTTATGACTATAAAATTGGCAAGAACGTGTTGCTTATGAATACAAATACAACGAGACCTCTAAGTTCATCTTTTTGTAAGAGAAAAAATGTACCAAGAATTAAAGTCAGAGATCTCAAAGGAAAGAGAGACGATTTTCCAACATGGCATCAAATGAAACTATCTTTATTAAATGACTTGATTTTGAAGAACAAAGATTCTAAAGATTTTTTGTATAGCTGGGTATTGTAGTGTTTCACACCAGCTGTTATTAAAGGCTGCGGGGACAGTTCTTCATGAAGTTGGAGGCATAGAAAATTGCTGGTATAAACTTCACTCAAGGAGACCCAATCAAAAGTACTGCTTTAACAGCACACAGCTCATAGACTATCCTGATTTCATCCCAGCTGACCAGAGCTTCAGTGCAGCTGTGGCAGCTATCAGGAAGAAATATAGCATCACAGCATCCCTTGTTTTCACCATCAGGTTGCACTTGCTGATGACTTGTTGATTCATCCTATTCTGAAATAATTCCTTAGCAGGAAGTGGAGCCAGTTGTTCTGCTTTCAAGTCACATTACGACATAAAGCAAGGGAGGGAGTCATAATTGAGAGCAAACGATTTCCACAGATGTGACCAGCAGTGCGAGCAAAGACAGCAGCCTGCAGTACTCAGTGACATTGTGTCTTTACTAATCTACATCATCTCCCATGGACACTGACAGCTTTCCATCTAAAAGACTGTTGTTTTTTCATGCTACATGGCCTCTTAAAGTTACACAGGCTCTGTACATGCTTGATAATAAGAGAGTTTGCAAACAAAAACTCTTTCTGGCCTTTACAACATACTCTGTGCACTTTTAATTTTTTTAGAAACACCCGCAGATGAAAGAGAAATGAGCAGGTCAAAGAAAACCATCCAAGCATAATATGACCATTAGTGTATCAACTATAGTGTGTGCGTTTATGAACCTGTCACTCAGAGACTAGAATAGGCATGCTTCTCTCATCAAAGGCTTCAAAGTCAAGCCTGAATACTCAACTGACTTTCCCAAGATGGGATTCTCCTACTCTCAGAACAAACATGTCATTCATGTCTGCGCTGGAGAACCCTCTCATATAATGCCACATCAAGTATAATTAGTTGCATTATTGAATCCAACTGCTCCAGCATCAAATTCTCTGGTAAGTTTTAGTGCGGATGACTTGCTGGCTTGTAATTTGCTGACAAAAGACATTAAGGCATCGTTTCCGTATGCGCTAGGACTGCTCTGAGTTAATTTACAGTTCCAGTGAACTGTAATCTAGTGCAGCCTAATGGCTTAGAGCATTCACTGGAGAGTTGTATTAGCAGGTCAGGCATTGGGTTACTATATGACTTTTGGCAAGTTGCTTAACATTTTAGGCTATCTTTCTTCTAAATTTACTATCATTATATTTACTATATCTACAAGAATTTTATGAAGCTTAATTCATATTTATAAGCATCCAGGCTTGGATAACAGGCCCGCTGAAATGCAGAGTATTATCACATCGATTAATGCTGCTTCTGTTTGATGCAAAATCACCATTTATGGCTATTTCTAATCACCAGTGCTAGCAACAATTTTAAGCACTTTTATTATCATACCATAGAAGCTAGACTGCTGCACATCAACTAAAACTACCAGCAGGATAAACCTTTCTGGTCACAGGTCAAAATGGTTGATTCCAGATCTAAAAATTCAGAAACTTTTCTGTGTTCCAATTCACAGTTAATTAAAGGCATTGCAATGACATTTTTCAATTATGATAGAAATTCTTTCTTTTTTTTTCAGAAATGTATTCTTCTCCAACTTAGTAGAATAGCACCGTGTTTGGATCCTGCTTTGTACTTTTGTGTTTGAAGCCCTGCATAAAGTCAAAGGATGGTGTCATTGGAGGTATGACATGTAGGAAGAAATTTATGGGCTTTAGTTATTCATGGGGCAGAGTAGAATGTAAGCACTGATATAGTAGATAAATTAAGATTATAGCAATTACAAGGTAAATGGTTTCTCCACTGTTGAAATTATTCCTGTTCAAAAAATTGAGACTGAAATCTGAAGGCCTTGACTCAATGTTTCCCAGATAGTTAGTGACTGAAAGCAGTGACGCAGTGCAAAGTATTAATTTTCAAGCTATGAATAATCCTGGCAAAGAAACAAAAAAAATCTCCTTTACTCTCTGTTGTTAGCCAAGTACAACACATTTCACACGCATCTACCACACAATCACAAATTAGGATAGAAAGGTTTGTTATATTATGATGAAATACTAATTGTCAAACCACAAACTCCAGAAGCAGTTGAATACATAGACAGTCTGTGTTCATAAACTGCCTTTAGTGAATTCTCAAAGTGCAGATGATGAACTGATTTGAAACATTCTACTATTTCTATAAAAACGCAAGATGGCTACTAATTGTACATAACATAGTAGATGGACACAGTGGACTGAGCTCATACATGTGCCTCTAGCGAATCTGAGTCCAGAGACTGTTGCAAATCTTCTGGAGAGTTTGCTAAGAATCTGCAACGCAGTGGTTTTCAGCTGCTCGCATGCACTCATGCGTATAAACACGTCCTTATGCACATAAAACAGGAACTCAGAACCTTCTGGCTCCTACTAGCTAATAAAATCCTTGGGCTTTTCAGCAACATTTTATTAAATAATCTTAATCATCATATTTTACTAGGTACATTTACCCTCTTCCTGGAGACTAAAATTGTAGACAACAAACTTGGGCCAAGATTAATTATAATTAATAATTAATTATATTAACAATTTCTGGATGCTAAGATGTTTAATTATATGTAATTGGCAATAAATAGACAATACACTTTTGGCATACATTAAAAAAAGTGAAGGCTTTTTGCACCTGGTGAGTTCTACAGAGCCATAGAGTACGAACCCATGCTGGCAAAGACAGTTCATTGCAGAACTTTTTTGTGATGCTGTATACTAGTGCAAAACGTTGTATCTTGCATCATTTGTACTGTCTCATACATGACTAGAAGTTGCTGAGAAGGCAAGGGTAGAGATCTGCAGCTGTTGGCATTTATTGGCCCCGAGTAAACAAAACTGTATTGTTGTTCTCATCTGCTCATGCACACTGTTTTCAGCTCTAGGGATCTTATGATGAATATTCCAGTACATCATATTTTTCAGTTTTCTTTTTTTAAACAGGAGGATCCAGTGCTTACCTTAAACACTCATCTTGCATCAACACCCCAAAGTGCCCAAAGACATCTTGCTTTCTGCAAAACTTCAGACAGGATCTCCCTCTACAGGCCTCCAAAGGCACTTCCTTCTCTCCTTTGACAAGAAAGGGCTCCCAGAACAGTGCCCTGAAGCTGCAAGTTAGGTGGCCTGGATACCAAGGGAAGTTTCTGGCACTGCGGTTTAGAGATGCACATCTGCCAAGTATAAAAGTACAAGAACAAAAGGCAAAGCATGGCCCATTTTATGCCTTGCTGAGTCATGACTTAGAAGCCACCCTCATGATTTTTGAAGTCTGTTTATTGAATATGCAGATCCGCTGCATAAGCTCTTGCATAAATACTCAGACTCTCAAGTAGAGCACATCCTGTCTCTTTAAGCGAAGCCCAGGCAGCTTCCTTCCCCTGACAGCATTAATGGCAAGTCCGCGAGAGGCCATCCGAGAGGCCTGTGAGGACAGCAAAGGCTGTATGCGTGCATCCACGCACACTTCAGTCCTTCGAGCTGAAGAGGAATTCAGTGTGTTTGGACGAGCTGTGGCAGCTGATGTTTACAGCGTGTGCTGTGTGAAGAAACACACTGTAGGTTATATACAGAAGAATTTTCTGTTGTAACCTCAATGTTGATGATAGAGATCGCATGCTGCCACGTGACTGAGCAAATGTTCTGCTTATTATGAGTGTGTATATACACACAAATACATACATGCGATGCTTTGGAAAAACCCTGAACGGGGATTTTATTTCCTTGTGGAAATGTCAGTGAACTCACAGGTGAGTGAGAATCCCAAATTCTTCTGCAAGTCTCAGCAGCTCAGTGCCTTTTTAGTACCACAAACAGCTTTGTCTGTGCTACCTGCCTTGGTTATATGTTCCCACACTGCAAGGGTCTAGGGTCTCCCCATTTCCGATGATAAAAATGAACCGTGTCAAGGCCATCTGGTCTTCACAGGGAAACTGTGTAGAGACACAGAGCTTTGAAGTAGTCTGGAATTCTATTTTGCTAAAGTGCCATGGTGACGGCCGCAATGAAAATAAAGGACTGTTGCAGCTTTAATACAAAGTATTTTCTATCCAATTCTTCTCTTTTTATAGTTACGAAGACTTCTCACCAGTAGTTTAGAACATCAGAGAACTGCAGTGTTTAGAAAAAAATTCAGCATGCTAGGAGCCTTGAAAGGAATTTGGAACATATTGTTTACTGGATGTTAGCAGCTACTTGAAATTGAACTTTTTCTGTGTGTATACATTACCATCCTCCAATCCCACAGGAATTATACACAAATATCCAGCTCTACTGATGGAAAACATGACAGGGTGCATTTGGCAAAGATTTTTCATTCAGAACCGACTTCCCTGCCAGGAGGTTTAGACGCTCATGCAGCACTGTTCATGTGGCACCTACCCTTCTGCAAACCATCAGCAGTGCTGAAAAAGCTTCCTGATTACATCATCCCTTTTCATTTTCTTACCAACTAGTAAAAGCTTCCTCATGGCGAGAAAAAGGTAGGATTGTTTATCTCAATCACGCTAAATATTCTTGTCCTAATTCTAATGGTTTATTGGTAATATTCATAACACATTTAATATGAGCAAGAATGGGCTTAAAACACCGATTTTCAGCTTTTTCTATTTGTGGATTTTCAGTATTTCTGCAGGAGAGGTAAGACCCTTGCATAGGCAAGCTTAGCAAAGCCTCAATTTTGTTAACTGACTTTCACAGAATCCTGGCTGAGAAACTGTCCTAAACCATAACACCACATAGCTTCGCTTGTGCAACATTTGTCCTTATGAAAGCAGTAAGCTATTCCTTTGCAGAAGTACTGTCTGTTATGTAGCCCATAATGGCATTGTAGGTAGCTTTCACAAAACTTATCACACAACGAAGGAAGGACTTCTTCCCTGCAAAACTGAAGACATTTGTCCATACCACCACACTCTCAGAGTACCTCAGTCTCCAGGGTACTTAGGTCTACTGCATATGCATGTATGAATATATGGTATATTCATTTTTAACAGCAGAGAAATGAAGAACAAGGGAATACATTCCCAGACATATTCAGGAGCCTAATTCCAAAAGAAGCGGAGAGAAATAAGCTTCACAAAGGGGGATGCAGGGGAAGATGCTCATGTATACTAAATATCCTACAGATCCCTGAGGGACTGCAGCCTGTGGGACACATGTTGGGGCAGGAACACCTCCAAGGGACTGTGGCCACGGGTGACCCACATCAGGCCAGGAACATCCCTGAGGGACTTTCTTGTGTGCAACCCACATGGGGCTGGGACACTCCAAAGGGACTGCAGCCCATGGAGGGCTCACACCGGGACAGGAACACTCTGAGGGACTGTGGGCAACCTATGCTGGAGCAGGGACACCCTTGAGGAATGGCAGCCTGTGGGGGTCCACCTTGGGCAGGGATACCCCTGAAGAACTGCACCCACAGGCAATCCGTGCTGGGGGAGCAGCAGGAAAACCAGCAGCAGCAAAGAGCAGCAAAGAAAAGCAGTAAGAAGCAAAGAGCAGCAAGAAAAGAAGCAGGAAGAAGCAAAGTGTAGCAGAAAGAAACCACTAAGCAAAAGAGTGGCCAAAATAAATATTTACGTATATTACCTCAAACCTCCTCTGTCACGTGTAGCCTCACGAAAGGAACCAGGATGGAGTAAGTCTAACCTGTGACAAACAAAAAGGTAGCTGAGCCCGGTGAAGGGAGAAGAAAAGTATTTGGCTGAAGTGTCTGAATATTTATGTTTGCTTTTTTCTCATTTTTTCAATCTGTGATCAGAAGTTGTTCCAGTTGTTAACTGGAAATAAACTACATAGTCCTTTGAGTAGTTTGAGTGGAGTTGTTTTGCCTGTGACAGATGTTTAGGCTTTCTTGCCCATTTGGTGTTCCACAGGGTGACTCAGCTCAGCAAAGATCTGATTCCTCTATGTGGAAGTGCATATCTGCCTCCAGTAAAAACCAGACCAGAACCCACAATACCCAGCTTCCATCAGGTGCTGCAGCCAAGAGTTTCCTTTAACTACTGTGACATAAAACGTCATAAAGAGTTTATTAATAGGCCAAACCTAAAGCTACAGGAATATTTCAAAATATTCATTATTAAGCGTCAGGGGAAGAGGGAATAGAAGTTATATCTGGTAATAAAGAATTGCAGCCCAATATAAGAAAAAAATGAGTATGGATATTATTAAACACAGAGTTAAGTGATTGCCACGTTACAGGTGAGGCTTTAAAATTCAATTTTTCTTTCACTAGAGTCAGTAGTAAAACATGCTTTTACTTCAAGAGGGTCTGAATAGAGCCATTAAGTAGACTTGAATTGTTATGCCATATGTTCTCTCCTCTTGCAGGTTTCTTCAAGTTGCAGGTATTTGTTTCTGCTTTGTGTTTGTATTTACATTTTCTTGGCCCTTTTAGTACCCTAAGGAGCCATTTATAAGTGGTCATAACATAGAAACCCACAAAATTATAGCTCTAAAAATTATTCCCTCAGGTATTAAAAGAGTCTGGGAAAATACAAACACAGACTCAAAACCTTTATTTAACAAAATTTAGTCAATATTGGTGGTGAAAAAAAAATATCATTTAAAAATCTGTCATATAAATGAGACATCATTTTGTTTAGTAATATGCAATAAATACAAGAAAGTACTAGGCCCTCCACAGCATCACACTACATCCAAATTGATGCTTTTATTAACAGGAAAAATGAGTTTTATGTAAAACCAGTGAATATTGCTAAATGACAGTGTACTTACTTATCACATCATTTACAAATTGGAACACTTAAAAGCCAGGAAATGAATAAAGGACATCTGAAATCTTACACTTGCCACATAATAAAAGAAATTACAGTGCCATCTATTGCAATGGTATCCTTAAATATCACACTCGTTCATACATTTATTCTCAAAGCTTTTTTCTGAGACAAGGATATGATATTTTTAATCATTAGGAAACTGAAGCACAAAGCAATCAATTCTGAAAGATACTTTACAGATGCAGTGGACATACCTGATAACTATCAGCTTCTAAGCCAAAGAGTCCCTTAAGTCACTGTCGAACATAAGGCTGCATTTACAACCTATAGGAGTGCAAGCAAGAGGGCGATAAACACGCTTATGCTCCCTGACCCAAGTTCCACACACAGGTTACTACAAGCAAAATATACGTAGCTCTGAGACACGGAGCTGCACTATTGGACATCAGCTCAGGATAGATTCAGACTCCACCCGCGTTTTTGCCTCATAATTTTGGGACTCACCTACTAAAAGCCTCACAACCTGCTTACACGATGTCTACTATATGGTGCTTGCGGTGCTACAAGGGTATCATGGGTCCAAGCATTCCCTCACACCACTGAATACCCCCAAAATCTCACACTTACATGTGACCAGACGACCTCCCTTGCTCACATTTGAAAACAAGAAGTTGCATGGAAAAGCGAGGTGCAATGCCAGAAAAGCTATGACTCCAACTCTACTTGGCCCCAAGTTGCCTACTGGTTTGACTACAACTCTCCTGAGAAGTTGCCTAGCATGCCTTGCCATACTTAGCTTGCGAGATTTGATAAGAAGGTAGCATGGCCATAAATACTCTCCTTTATAAATTCTACTCAAGTGATATTAAGTTTCTTCGTGAGGACATTTTGACTGGAGAGGTAATCGTCTAACACTTTGAAACCACAGAATGGTAAGGTTGGAAGGGACCTCTGGAGATCAGCTAGTCCAACCCTCAGCTGAGCCCACATGGGCATTGAACCCACAACCTTGGCATTAGCTGCACCACGCTCTAACCAACCAAGCTAAATAATGTTTGCAAGAAGACAAATGTCTCCATGTTAATCCCAGAAACAATAAAAACAAGAAAATGCCTTTGTCAGTTGTTTCCAAATGTTTTTTGACCTCTTAGTCCTAAGGATTATGAATTTCAGATGGATGTGCTGGATGCCAAATGTATTAACTCAAATAACGGGTGCTCTGGAGACTTACCTCTCTGGGAGACTGAATTCATCAACAGAATGTGCTGCAGGACCTGACTTTGGCACACATTAATATGAAATGAAGCCTAGGGGAAAGAACCTTAAAATTTACCTTAAATACATTTATGGACTAAATTCATGGTTATATGTTATTATTTTGGCTACATTGTTGCTGTGCTAGGATTTGAGAAATGTGTGAGTCCCTCTCTCCCCTGAAAGGGATGAAAAGTGGGTGAGAAAAAACACATTTTTTTCTAGGATGAGATATTGAAGAGACAGTGCATCTGCTGGAAAGATAAATGTTTGAGGGAAGATTTTTTAGGCTATTATACTGGGGTACCTTAAGCCTCAGCCTTCTGCAAAGAAACAGCTCCAGCTCACATCAGTGGTGAAACAAAGCCCAGAAGAGCAAGGAAAAGATACTCTAAGAGAAGAATTTGGGCAGAGCAGGAAGGAGATAGACCGCTTAAGAGCAGGTCTCCCACAAACACACCTCTCCACTAAAGCAGCATGCACACATTTTCTGGGGCAAAACTTCCCACTCCCTGTTTTTCCAGTGGGTACTGATAAGCTGCCTTTGCCAACAGAAAATTTCCCTGATTAGAGAGAGCCCTCAGTTCAGTCTTTCTAGATGCTTTCGCCATATTTACAACTAGGGAATAACTCAGGCCCAGGACTGTTCTCCGGTCTTAAGCACAGAGAATGCTACAGAACCACAGAATGGTTGAGGTTGGAAGGGACCTCTGCAAATCATCTAGTCCAACCCCCCTGCTCAAGCAGGGTCACCTACATCACGTTGCACAGGATTGCATCCAGGTGGCTTTTGAGTATCTCCAGAGAAGGAGACTCCACAGCCTCTCTGGGCAACATGTTCCAGTGCTCTCTCACAGTAAAGAGGTTTTTCCTCACATTCATCCCGTGGTTCAGTTTGTGCCTGCTGCCTCTTGTCCTGTCACTGGGCACCACTGAAGAGAGTCTGGCCCCATCCTCTTGACACTCTCCCTTCAGATATTTGTACACATTGATTTAGATCCCCTTCCCCATCCACCCACAAAAAGAGGGTGGCAGCATCTAAATCACCCACTGGGAATACTTCTCAGAGTATTTGGCCCTTGCTCTTCTGGGCCTTATTTCACCACTGATGTGAGCTGGAGCTGTTTCTTTGCAGACAGCTGAGCTTTAAGGTACCCCCATGTATTAGCCTGCAATATCCCAGCTTGTGCTGGCCTCTGAATTGTGGCCAGGTCTTGTTTTCAAAAGTGCCAGCTGATTTGGGCTACAGCCAGGGACTACACAGTTTTACAGTGTCCTGTCCCTCTTTAACTCACCTACTAGTTATAGCCACTTGGAGCAAACTTGGACTAAGTGAAGGCAAATCAGGCATAATTAAGACCTATTTAAGATCTTGAAGCTTATGAAACAAATACTGTCTCCCTCAGAGTGAGAAAAAATTCTCCTAATCATGCCTGTGACATAGGATGACAGAAAAAGAGCATCTCTAAAGCCTTTCTTTTGAGTCCAGAGCAAAATCCCTCTCAGACAATTGTGTTTTTAACAGTAAGGGAAATACACCATTTTTAAATCCAAGCTTTTACATTCACAGAAGTGAAACATTATGAGTATCATACATTTTATATTAATATATACAAACCTTTCATATTGAGCATGGATTGTGCCCAAGCATCAAGTATATATTTTAATAAATATTTTTACAAAATCAGGGATTTTAGCAGATACAAACCATCAAAATTTGAGAGCAGTGAGTTAAATTTTATAAGTATATGCTCAGAAAAATTCATAGAAATAAGATGTGATTTACTGCAGACTGTAAATTGACAGTTTTAAACAACTGTTTTCACTTCAGATGTTCCATAAACTAATTCATAATTATTTGAAAATTCAAAACCAGACATTATTGATTTTAAATACAGCACTGAAAAGCGCTAAGACAGAGCAAGTGATATTTAAATTAGAACACTGACTTCAAAATTTCTCAGAACAGACTTCCATTGATCATCTTTTGAAATAAAGTTACCAGAATATTTAAATTAGCATGCTATTATTTGTCAAGCATCAACCACCTACTTTGCACTATGCAAATAAAAACTTGAAGACAATTCATTCCCTGCACAGAGTTCAGTCAAGATACTGAATATTCTCATGCTACACAGACTCTTATATGCATAAACTATGCACTTACAAGCATAAATTACATGGCATTCAAGAGCAGATTTAATTAAATGTTCTTAAAACTTATTGTGAACTGTCTTCTAGTCTGCTGGAGGAATGTGCCAGTTGAGTACTGAAAAAAGATAAGAATATCCAGACTGCACATGCTAGTTGTCTTTGCCCATGCTGAGACTTTAGAAGAAACTATTCTCCTTGAAGACTGTCACCAGAAAATGTTCTTTTTCATTAAAAATATTATTACAGCTCAAATCATATGATCAAATTAATGTAAATGATTGGTTACTATGCCTAGGTATAAACTTAATAAGATATCATCTTCAATTCATAGCAATAGTTCTGCTAAGGAAAATAAATCTTCCTTTAGGTGCAAGACGACCCTTGCAAATTGTTGAATTTCAATACAAAATAAACCAATTTTTATTGCATTCTTCAGAACGGCCTTTGAAGAGTGGAATCCTGAAAAGACTGTTCTGTGCTGCAATGCAGTTTGGCAATACTTTCTTTCCAGAGATCATATCCAAAACTTTTCTGTCAATACTTCAGTTTTCAATGATAGTCATCATCTCTGATGATAACAAAATGCACAGGGTTCCCGGCAAACTGCAAAATGTTCCGTAAGAGAAGATACAGCCCCACAGCCCCCTTACTCTAGTAGGTTCTGCTTTTTATCTACCTGACATTCTTTATTTGCATGCACTCTCTTTAATATATTGTTTAAATATACAGTAAGGTTGCTGGTTTTGTAACTGTATAAATATACAGCACCAGAGTAGATAATCTCAGTTCCAGTCCATTATTCACATGCATATGCTGGATTAGCACAGGATTTCTGTTTAGCAACTGAGTCGAATAATATTTTAAAAAGCTCCCTTTTTATCCTGCTTTTATGATTCATTAATGAAAAAGCATCTACTTCTGAAGGCTCCATTTTAAGCAGCATTTGGAGACTTTGATTGAATATGTAATACATTCAAAATGGTAAAGTTTTACATAGAGAATATTTTTATTTCTAATGCTCCAGTTAGGTTTTAAGGGTTTTTAGCTTTCTTCCACTGTCAGAAAGTATTCTTTCCAAAATCATTCTTTATTAGATCAGTAATTCTTTAAGAATTATAGGGAGACAAAGAAGTGAACACAATTTTCACTTTAAAATCTTCTAAAGAATAAATGAAAGGCAATTCAGCATCTATCATCATGCCTAGATCTGCAGTCCTTCCCTACAAAATAGCTTTATTGATCCATGTGTCATTAGTCCTGAAAGGACTACTTACATGAACTGGGAGCCTTCTTATTATGTAACATGCCATAACGTTGAAAACATGTCGGGGAATAGCTGCATCATTATGCAACACAGCCTGTGAACCACGGCTTCCTTACAATGGCCAACGCTTCACAGCGGTTTGTTTTAGTCTCTGCTGTAGTATCTCTCTGCTGGTTACTAAATATTCTAGAACAGTTTATATCAACTCCAGGGACAGCTGTTGAGGAGAAAATTCCTTGTTTCAAGCCAAATATGGAGTTCATGGCTTAGCTCAGGAATTGGACAGTACCCAAGAATTTGTTAGGGTTTTTCCCCCTCCCCCTTTACTCTGAGTTCTCCAACATGCCTCCTACCTCCCCCTTCTCTCCAAAAGCCCCTCTGCAATAATAAAATTTAAAGCATATCCAGAGTGCTTATTATATACTGAAATTTTCTTAAAGAGACAGTGTCAGGATAACATAGGCCTCCATTTCAGATTCAATAAAAAAACTTTTTTTAAAAAACAAAATTTAAAGTTAACACAAGGTTTAATGCATGTTTTAAAATGTCTCACTAAAAACAGCAGTTTATATTTTAAAAGGCCCCTCATGTTGCTGCATTTCAAAAAAATGTCTCATTCTAAAAAGTTAGGAAGTAGAACTGAGTAGACAAAAAAAAAAGGTACAACACACTAGTCTACTCTCACTATCTAAGCAGAGAAATGCAATGAACAAAAAAATATTTTGAGGATTTTAACTTTTGTTTCCTCTTTATATTAATCACACACCAGATAAAAATACTTTCTGATGTGGCACTTACACGCTGGTAACAAATATCCCTTTAAAGGAAAATATGTTTTTTCCTAAAAGTTAATTTGCATTTGGTAATGAAAACACTAGTATATCTTCCATAGTCCACTAGCCAAAGGTCTTTCTGCCTTTCTGCATGACTATCATAACAAATATTCCAAGAGTATCAAAACATAAGAGATATTGACCAAATTCTTCTCCGGTCAAGAAAAGGAAATAGTTTACAAAACAGCTCATATTTGTTACAGGAAATATCTCAATTTGAACTTACTGTATAAAACCAGGGTTATATGTTTGATTTCTATTTTTACCTCACTCTTAAAACATAAGACCGCATAAGAAAGTTACAGTTTCTACAAGGCGTTAAGAAAACGCAGTTTGTCAAGGCAATACTATTCTCTCTAAAGATAACACCTGTAAATGTCTTCTATGAACGACACCTCATATGTCATATACATAACATGTCACAAGTCTTCTGTGAACGACACCTTTTGTCAGTTCCAGTAGAAGAGGAACTTGATAGCAAGAAGAAAAAAGAGCTTTTCAATAAAGTGAGGTAATGCCAAGAACAAAAGCAAATCTGTAACTGATAACCTCCAAGGCACGGGTGACTCAAAGCAAATAATGCTTAATCCTAGTGATATGTAAAGTATTTTAAAGATTTACAGTTGGGAATATCTGAGCAGTTATGAGTTTAGAAAAAAGTTTCTTGGGTTTTATTGAGAATTCTTGGTGGAGCAATGCACCTGTCTGATGCTGGTCCAGCAATAATAGCTTTATTGCGATCACTTGTACTGGGCCAGAGAGCTCTGTGTCCTGAAACGATGGGTAGCAGGAGAGGCCTTAGGCACTTCTCTTAGTCATGTGCTGTAGCTTCTAAAACTGCCTTTGGCACCTACTGCAAATTGGCATGAGTGCTCTGTTCCTTTGGCAGGAAATGAACATCGACCCTTTAGGCAACTAGCAGTGATAAACAAACCTCCTGCCTGGAGCTCTGCACAGCAAGGTATTAAAGACAAATGGTTGCAGAGCTAGAGCCCAGTGCAAGGCACCTATTGGCGATACATATATCCATCTATCTATCCGTAAGTTACCTCGAGCAAGTATCTTAGGCTTAGATCTCCAGGGAGGAGCTTTGTGGCACTAAGATACCTCTTTTCAGTCTACCTCAAGTGGATTTACACTTACAGGCACCTGTCTGACTAGAAAGCGCTTACAAAGTTAGAGGCCGACTTCCACGCTGGTGTTTCTCTAGCCCAGGCCCTTGAGAGGTGCTACCCTGTTCTCAGGGCTTGTTTTATGTATGGTTGGTTGTACAGGCTCTTTTTTCAGAAACAGTTTGGGGTATCTCCAGACACAGCCAGCAGAAGCAATAAATGTGATTACAGAACTACACTCACTGGAGAAGAGGATAGAGTTACCTCCCCCACTCCAAAATTGTCCATCCCCCTTCTAGAACTATGATGTTTTGCTGTTAAATAGTCGAGATTAATCAGAAATAGAAAAAATGTATAACATGGAAGAAGTCACATAAGTCTGCAGTCTACAGAGCACTCTGGAGACACATTTTAACTCTGAGGAGGCAGGTCCCTCTTCACAGCTTAAAGCCTCTACTTCCAGAGCAGTAGGCTATTATATAAAGATTTTGTTTGCCAACATTGTCTGTCAATCCTGTTTCAAAACAAAGCATCTATGACAGTATTTCCAGAGGAACCCAGTGCTCTCACTGGGGCACAGCTTTTAAGCATCCTGACCGAATTCCCAGTGGATTGGGATCCCAGGGGAGTGAGGCACCACACAGCCCAGGCTCAAGACCCTCTGAAGAAGATAGGTGTTGACCTGCTCTAATTTTTATATCCAAAAGGTAGTCTGAGATTGATCACTTTTACTATTAGGTAGCAGCTAAACAGTATTATTTTGGATTTGGTCCGGACTGCTGTTGAAGGCGTCTGCTTGTTGCTAGTTCTACATCTCTAAAACGTGAACAACAAGATTCTGGACCAAGTCTGTGAGAGACTTAGCAACACCTTCAGTCATTAGGGAAGAGCATGCTCCTTTTCTCTGAATGCATCTGTCCCCACATCTTCCTGGCGACCCTTGGCTATGCCACAAAATTGAGAGATATTATAATCCCTGTTTGGAAGTAGTTGGAGGTGTTGTTTTTGCAAGAAAGCAACATTTTATTTAAAGAGTTCATTGGTATGCAGTAACAGAATTATCAGTGCTACAACTGCTAGCAGACACAGTTTTATGCCTAATACGCTCTCAACTTTGTAAAACGGAGAGCCAAAAGAGGGGAAACACATAGTCAAGACTGGATTCATTCCAGAGACCAACAGTCTCATGCTCATATCAAGCCCAAGCTCCTCATTCCTGTTCTAGTCTGCACTTCAAATGCTGACATGGTGAAACTAAGAAACTTGCAGTGCTCCTGTTTAGCAGAGCACTTTTCTTAACACCTACAGGTTATCACCTCTTAGTGCTTTGGCTTGTATAAGCATGAGGCCATGATAGAAAGGTCACAGCTTGCACATGAGGGAAAAGAAAAACATGCAAGTGTTACTGCAGTTTTTCTAAAGTGGAATCCTGGAAAAATTCATGTAAACTGTGCATAGCTGTAATGTGAAAGGGGACATTTGTTTCTTCAGAAGGAATTATGGTGCAAGAATTGTCTTGGCAGATAAGCAGAACAGATTTGCCCAGCGTGTAAATAGCTTTCTTCTGTAAAACTTAAGTTAGTAAGTAACTTTTTGAAAGGCAAAACAACCTCATCTCTGTACCTTCCATATGATATAAATACCTGTCCCTTAAAAAAAATAAAAATTTTAAGGCAGATTTTTAATTTTTACCTTTTGACCTCAGTGGTTTTGTTTGGTTTACCGATCAGGAGAAGTTTCAAATGTCAAACCAAAAAGTATTGCTCATGAAAAGAAATCCGTTGGCAAAGGTAACTCTCCTACTGAGGTCACATTCTAGAGTTCAAAGTGTGGGAAAATAGATAGTTTTTCCCCCAGTTTCCTAAGAGATTAGTCATATAAACATTTTTTAATTACAGAAAACAGTACACATGACTTTGCCTATTGAAATGCATCCGTTCGAGTGTCCATTACGCAGTTTTACTAGATGGAATGCCTGCCTTTTGCAAATTCTGTGCAAACGGTCCTTCCCTACTTGCTGACCTAGGGAGCAATGAAACCTCTCCAAACGATTGCAGCTATCCTGACAGAAATTCCTCTTGAGCTCAAACCACAGGAGGCCTGTGTTTCTGGAGACGCAGCAACCAACCAAACCTAGTCCACGCTGTTCAGTTGCAGACTATCTGTATGCAGAAATGCAATGGCCATGTTAACACCCTACGTTAATGCCAGGCTGAAGCTCTCAGCTGGATCGGGCAGAAACACTGACTTTCTTCTTGTGCCCACAGTCAGAAAGGTTCTTTGCTAGAAAGGGATTGTTAACACAAACTTCACACTGTTACTACCAAAACCTGCCTCGTACAAAACATGGGGAGAAGAGCAGCTATACAGTAAACTAAGCTCATTTCATCAACCTGGATCATTTTAGGACTCAAACAGTTGATGATGGAGATACCAGATACAGACTTTCTTCCAATGTAATGATGAGTGTATGAGTGCAAGGAACCCACGGTTCTCATGGATTTTAACATGCATCAAATATACACACTGTTACAAAGACTCATTTTGCTGCTTGTGAGAACTCAGGAAAAAGGTCAGGTCTTGCTCTTTATTTTCTTTGGACAAAATGAATTATCTACACGATTTCAACTGTATTTCTTCTCTCTACTTAATTTGTGAGCTGTCAGTAGCAGATATGTTTTGTTGTTTATAAGAAACTAGGCCATAAATATATTTTTCAATATGAGAATTTTAAAAAATTACAGTAACTTAATAGAGAAGTCAGTACAGGAAAAGAAAGAAAGAAAGAAAAAAACGATTTGCATTTATAGCCTAAGAGGAGCTTACAAGTTTTCAAAAGAATGAACAAAACGAAAAAAAAAGTTTTTCTACCAAAAATTTTGTCATGGATTTTAGCACTCAGCAGGTTGGAACTACTTAGTCCTTTCTCATGATTTGCAAAAGTAGGTCTATCACATACTTTTAAAAAATTAATGAATATATCACCCTGAAGAACACTAATGCATGCATTACTCATTTTGCCTGAGCTTGTTTGAAATGTCTGAGTGAAGAGGAACTCTAACAGGTACTGTTTCATTTCACTGCTTACAGAGCCTACAACCTGACTGCAGTAAAATTTAGAGCATTCTACTCTTGAATGATTAATATTTTACTGACCTAAGGGTCTGATTCTTTTGGTACCACTAAGCAGATACACAGGTTTCTGTTGGATACCAGTCTGAATTCACGTATTGTGAATTTAAAGCTGAAAATATTTCCTTAAAGTATGCTTTTAATATTATATACCAGGTAGTGGGAGATATTCTGTTCAATTTTTTTAAGAGCTCTTTTGGAGGCTATAGTTCTAGCTAAAAAAGCAAACTAAGATTAATCTGTTCACATCTGCTTTTCTGTAATTTAGAGTTAGATAAGCCCCCAACATGAAGGGACCCTAGGAATCCCAGACAAGTAAATGAATAAAAATACTTAAGCGAGGTCTCCCTCACTAAGTTATCAGGCATATCAATGGAAAGGTTCCCACCACGCCATAGCACACCAACTCTGACACCTTCTCTTTGCTATTCCTCTTGGAATTCTTCACCATGGGAAGTAGCTCCACAAAACCAGAATAAAACTACTCGGAAGAGCCATTCTGCTCACAGAGGAGAGAAGGCAAATGGGGAAACAAGATGTGAAGTCAAAATACATGTTATTGTCTACCTGTAGCAGCCCTCTGCCCTCCTCCTCAAATATACAGCAAAAGACTTATGGAATGAGTAGAGTCATAAAAGAAAGCAATGAATTTTGAATATGGCTTCTTCTGAAAACAGAGATGGAGATTTAGCTTATGAAAACTTATCTTTCAGAACAGTCATAGAGGAAACAGTCTCCTTTTTCCTTCTCCAGATTCTGTAGGGACCATTTAAAGCTTCATGGTAGAGCTGTCAGAAGAATAAAATTTCGCTAAAGCAGCACGTTAGATGTGAATTTTTGATTTCTTTGTATTTTTCCATTCATCGTATGTATGTGATTACAAAAGCTCCATGCATATTTTTAATTAAAATATTCAGTGCCAGAAAGCAGCTACATTTCACAAGACAAACTGCTTCAGTTCTTCTAATCTGTAAGAGAGTCCTTTAGGGCATCATTCACCAAGTATGACCAATATGTTTAACTATTAAACAAAACTAGCAAAGATTTGTATTATACAGTGCTTAAATTGTATGTAATTAAGAGTAAACGAGCTCAGTTGTCCCTGTTCATATCTAATATAGTTTTATAACAGACAGAGGCAGACATTGCTGTTGGGAAATTAACACTATATGCAGTAATGAAAAACCGGGACTGAAAACTTCGCTGCAGAGTTTTAACAGAACCAAAAAGAAAAAACTTTTACGAAGGATGTGATGAAAAAGCAGACACGCAACATTTCGATTTACTGAAAGACCCTTGAAAAGGGATCATTATTTAATGAAAGCCTGAAGAGTTGGCAACCACCAGCCACCTGAAACCCTACCATGAAGTGACTCCTACTAGGGTTTAACAGCAGATGGTATCAGCCGACAAAAGCACAAACTAGAAGGAAACAAGACCATTTCAATTTTAAACAGCACATTAACCATATATTTACTTCAAAAACGAAAAAGTTTTCCAGAGCACTAAACAAATCTTTAAAAAGATAATTTACCAAAGACAGTGAAACCTAACCAAACTTTAACGATATAAACATATTAAAAATACATTAATGTAGCCTGCAAAGACACTAACGCTTTAGTGTTTATGCTTCAAGGGGAAGACGTGTAGAAATAAATTTGTTCATAACAACTGCTCATTTTTGGATTGGATCTATACTTCAGAAATTTTTATCCTCCAAGATCAAATGCATGTATGTTTGTAAGATACAAGCTTTCCATGACGAATTAAAAAAAAAAAAAAAAAAAAAAAAAAAAAAAAGAGCTATTTTTTTACTGGATGACTTCTTTTAAAATTGTTTCCCAAAAGATGTTGAGGGAGATTAAGGGGCGGGTGGGCATTGCTTTTATTTTTTTGTGAGGATGTGTACAGTTTCAGAACGACTCAGGACAAATGAGAAAACTCTCATGAAGGGGACCTCACTTCACTGAGGCCAAGACATCAATCTACATCCTAAATATCAGTAAATTTTTAAGAGCTGACAATTAGACAGGAAACATTCAGTAGAATAGAACATTTTGACATTACAGGAAGCCTGTGTTATTAATACTGTAAGGATGACAATGATATTAAAGGTCATTAATTAGCTGATGAGTGGCCAGACAGGCCCATCATCAGTACCTATGTAGGATTAAAAACTTTTAACTAAAAAGAAGTATTTTTACATCTTAGCAAGTTTGGTCAAGCTCTGGCTCTGAGTATCTTTCTCTTTTTACTCTAAACTGGATACAATCATCCCATTACTGTGGGCTGAGCTTCCAGAAAATGAATACCTGTTATTTCATAGATTATATACAGTTCATATTATTTAAAATTTTATATATTTTACACATTGTTCTATATATGTGCATTATATTATATTTAGAACATTTATATTATTTTATATATTTACAAGGAGAATGAAAATTTAGCCAAGAATAGGTAAGTGATGAGACAGTGTGCAATCGCAGAGGGTTACACACATACATTGACTCATAAATAAAAAAGACATAGAACAGCTCTCTGTGGCTTAGTCCAGAGATTTTTTCCTTTTTTTCCCAAGCTTTTTGATAATGTTGTTGTCAGATGCTGCAGTTAAGAATGACATAACAGACAAGCTGTATATAATAGGTAAAATTCTGTTTGTATAACACATGACTACAGCAAGTGCAGCTAGAGATACTGATCAACAGGACAGTTAGAATTTCACCAGTGCTGATGTTGCCCATACAATTCTTCAAGATGTGAAGATACTTAGCTAGATCTTCTGTCACGATAACCACTTCAAAAAGATTTGATTTTTATTCTTATATCTTTTCTTTTTCTTTTTGGTTGCATCTTTTCCTTTTTCAGCCTTTGATGCATCTTTCTCTACATCTACATTTTCATCTCTAAGACAAAAGAACAAATGCACAGAGGATTAAAAGCATTGATGTGAAAATAACCACATTTCTACTGAGTCAAATTCATGCAGTAAGTCATTACTAACACTAAAGGAGGGGAGGAAGACCAGCCTGGTAGTAGCAGAAAAAGGACCCTCCTGATGGATGTCTCATAAGTTACCTATTACAGGAAAAGTCAACATCCTAATCCCACTCAAGTATTAGGGTTACATTGGCAAAAGTCAGCTACAGGCACCTTGAACTCCAAGATGACAAGATGTCACCTCAAAATAACCTCTCAGTTTTCAGACAAATGAACACAAAACAAAGAAAAATTCTGCTGCCTATGCTCATCTAGACACCCTTTCTATGTCTTCAACAGACGCCTGCAGTATTTTCTTTGGTTTCGGACTATTAACTTCTTTTATATATTTTTGTGGAACAAGTGACATCCAGTGGTTGGTACAGTCAATTACTATCCAACTCTCAAGCCTTCATTTTTTCAGCCAGGTGTTCCATCATGCATGTCTTTCTCCCTTCCTTTCTTTACTCCCTGCTCACTCCAAGTGTCTATAGGAAGTCAATCAGTACTTCTGTCTGAAGAGAGCTCTCAGAAGAATGACATGCAAGTATGACAAGGATTAGAGAGGTAGATAGCCAGGAATCTCAATTAAATTAGATCTGGATGTTCAGTTTTGCAATAGCATTTGATCACAAAGCCACTTGTGTTGAAATTTGTTTTGCACTTCAGAAAATCCAAAAGCTAAAACTCAACTTTCTAAAGATATTCAAAATAAATTTGCTACCTATCTGCGACATAAATCAAGTCTCAAAGTGCTACACAGCATCTCATCAAAAAACACATAACAGCTGAATTGACTAGGAGTATTTAGAAGTTGTTTCTGAAAAGCTCAGTATGACATTGCTAGGACTGGGAAAGGAAACACACAGAAGCAGCTATAGGTATTCTTCCTAGAGAATATCGTTATATAAATATCTGACCTCCAAAGGTGTGTTTATATTTTATACACTACATTCAAAAAGCATTTTATGAGCTCAAAAAATCAAGCATTTCTGTAGTAACTAGATCTGCAGAAATAATGCTACCTACAGAACATCATCTCTACTTCCTCACTCTGAAAGGAAAATTGATATAGAGCACTTAGTAACAGTGAATGAGCAGAATTTACACACCAAGCAAGAGGGGATCAGGTAGATCTCCAATCAGGACACTCTGGAATGATCCCAGGAAAACGGAAGATCTCCTACAACATTCTCAAGCACCAGGTAGAGTCACAGTAACTTGGACTTATATTATCTTGCTCTTCTTTTTACAATCAATATCAGAACTTAGTGAAAAAAAGATCAGAGCACAGAAAAGTAGTCCTCATAAAAGGGCAGCCACTGACCTTTTGTGCTATATTAATTCTTGCAGTTTTCACATATTACATGATTACCAAACAGCTTTGAGAGAGTAGGCATTTATTTTATATTATTTTGTTACCAATTAATAAAACAGAGACTGGACCCCAGTTAATTAATAGAAGAATGTTACAAAGTAACATGTGTTACATGTAACAGATTGAAATGTTTTTAGTAAGTTTTAAATGAACATTTGATAAAAATACTTAAATTAAATACCTGGGTCTCAAAGTCAAAAAAACAATGCTAAGAAAATACAATAAAGCATTTTAAACTCTTCAGCTTCTTATTCTATCTTGAAATAGCAATATTCATTATGAATGCACAAACTTATTTTTGCTTTAACTGATTCTTATGGTAAGAAACTTCAATTTTTGCTGTATAAACAGTAGCACTTGCATTTTATTTTAAACTCTTACCTGAGAATCTTCAAGATTTTAGGATTTAAAATAAGAAAGTAATAAACATTGCTGTCAGAGAGAAAGGAAAAGGATTAAGTCATAGAAGAATCAATGCCAGGAAAAAAAAAAACACCAGAAAGCTTTAATGTCATATTAATACTTAATCCTAGATCCCATACCAATATGAAACATTGAAGGTACAAATTTGCCTGATGTATCACAGGAAAATGAATTTTGTAGAAAGAAACAACATTAAGACCAAACAATAGTTTTGGTCTTAAGTTTTCCAGCCCATAGACCCTTCAAGTCTGAGATCATAGCCACTTCTGACTGGAAGAAAATAAGGTCTGTGAAACATGTCTATTCTTTTCTTAGCTACATGAGTTGCCTAGTAAAAGATGTCAACTCTCCCTTTCATTCTTATTCTGTTATGACAGCAACAAGCCACCAAACAATAGCAACAACCAATTCCCCAAGAACAAAAGATCCTTTTCATAAGCCTACGCCATAGCTATTCCATGACATGTTCCGCACAGGAACTGTTTCTCAGTGGTAACAGGAACACATGGTAAACCAAAGAGAGATAGCTTTGACATTTCTGGAACAAGGTTTCAAAAAAAAGCTCCAATTGTGCAACCAGAAGATACATATATGCTATGGATGTTTGAGCAAAAACATGTCTGTAGAGATAAACATCAGCTGACACCTGCATTTTGCAACTGATTTATAAACACAAACACACATACATTCAGAGCCTTACTCCACCACTGGGCCTCAACAGCATTTATTCCTACATTTTTTTAATAAATGGAGGCAAAACTTCAGCATTAAAAGATATGGCTATTTTGTGACAACTCGTACTACACATCCTGAATACTTACATAAGTGCTTGGGTGACAGATCCTAACTCCTCTTGTAAAGATGCTTCCTTTGCAGAGCAGCCATAAGGCAGGCTAGGAATCTCCTTCTCAGCATACTAAACTTTCCCTGGAACACAAAGGTCTGAATCACACTGTTCAACAAAAATGTTTATGGGGGTTGCTTTTAAATCATCTCCTACTTCAGCCCACATGTCCTTTCTACACAAGAAACATGACCCAGGAAGGCAATAATTGTTTATTTATTTATAATTTATTAGAAAACATGAATTTCATATTTTAAAAAATGGGATTGATTTATTTCTGTAAAAACCTCTATAGTTACATTTCTTAAATTCCTGTTTTGACAGCTTGAATAATGAAAAACACCTAACAGTTCTTATTACTAACACTGAAAGTTGCAGATCAAGTTGCATCAAGAGCAGGCTGGATGAAGTACCTTGTCATATCTTTACTTTAATGGCTTTCTAATACACAAAGAACAAAAGTTTCAAAACCAAAAAACACTGCTTTAGATGCCCAGCTCCTCCTTGGCCTCTGTTCCATTTGTATTATCTTTGTATTTCATCACAATTTAATGTCTGCAAATCACAATAACAGTTTTTTCACGCTTCCATTCCTGCTAATCATGGTCACCTCTTCCAACACAAAATGCAGGCAATTAAGAAAATATCTGAAAGCAATTTTCACCCACAAAATAAACCCAATAAAAATTACACTGCAAGTTCATCAGAGTAATTCTAAAATAGATTAGAGCTATTCTTAAAAGTAAAAGCCATGTTCTTTAAATTAAATAGACAAAAGGATGACTGATGACCCAGATGAAGGGACAGAGTGCACCCTCAGCAAGTTTATTGATGATACAAAACTGGGAGGAGTGGCTGATACACCAGAAGCCAGTGCTGCTATTCAAAGAGACCTTGACAAGCTGGAGAGATGGACAGAGAGGAACCTCATGAAGTTCAACAAAAGGAAGTGCAGGGTCCTGCACCAAGGGAGAAATAACCCGTTCACCAGTACAGGCTGGCAGCTGACCTGCTGGAAAGCAGCTCCACAGAGAAGGACCTGGGAGTGGTTTTTTTTTTTTTTTTTTTTTTTTTTTTTTTTTTTTTTTAAAAAAAACAGCGGAGAATTTTAAAAGCAATTATTTTGAGGAGAATGCATACACAGAACATATTAATTTCTGTTACTAAACAAATTACTATTTATTTAGAAATTAATTGCTGACTGTTAGCCAATGTATATTTTCTCAGACAGAAGATCAGTATCACATCTATTCAAACATTTAGATTCAGTTGTTCAAACCAAAGCCAAAAAGCTGGCCCCAGAACTGAATAAAAGAGAATCAACTGCTATAAAAGTCAAACTCACTCCTCTTAAAACTCTCCTCATTTCTCATGTCATAAATAAAGGATATAAAATTTCCAATGCCACTCTCTTATCCAGAGAGATACACTGCAACTTACCAGGGACCAACCCAGTACATCTGCAGGTTAACCAACGTAAGTCTTTTTAACTCCAACATTAGACTGTTTGTTTTACTGAGATGTTTGAACTGTATTTTTGTTTTCACTGGCACCTCAGCTTCATCACAGCATTTTCTGCTCAACCTTTTAATAAAATCCACTTAAAAAATTCTGGTTTGATCTGAGGAATTGCAACAGGGGTCTAACATGAGGACTAAGGCATTTTCAAGGCAATAAACTTGGGTCCATTTTCAAATTAAAACCGAAGTTTCACATGCAGCTCATGTTCAGTTTACTCAGATCTTTAATGAACACAGGAAATTTACAGCTATATTAAAGAGCAGATCAGCAGCTTTACATTAGAAAAGAGTTAGATGCTAGAAAAAGCAGCAGAGTAACATTTTAGACAACTGTAATGGTCAGCCTACAGCAGAAAAAGGTTGAAAAGTATAATTATTATTAGTCGCAGAGGGACTAGAATTAATTCATAGAATCAGCCCAGATCTTCTCAGCTTTTTACAGCTATATATGAGATATGTCCTCTGAGGAATCACCACATCCAGCACATCATCTAAATGTGGACAAGTATTTCAACAGGAAAACAGGAAGCTGCCTCTTTCCCAGTTTGGTAGCACATTATAGATACAGGATAATAAGGTGGGGCTACTGTATAATTTCCTGTAAGATCAAATCCACAAAAAATACATAGGTTACTACCTCCTTCTGAGGCCAGTGGAAATTAGATGCCTTAGCAAAACCTAAGTATTTAAACAGTAATGCCATAATGATTTCATACAAGCCAAAATCAGAACAAGGTTAAAAGGCAATTGCTACCTATTCTTGCTCCATTACTTGGCCAAAAAAAAAAAAAAAAAAAAAGAAAAGAAAAAGAAAAAGAAAGAGAAAAAAAAGTTTCTGATGTCTACAGACAAAATTCAGCAGCTATATGAGTAACTTTGTAACTTTAACAAAGTCTGCTCACAAATCTAATTGACCAGGTACACACAGTGGTCAATATCATCTCTGAGAGTAAAAACATGCCTCAATAATGTCAGGAATGCATCCCCTGCCAAGTTCACAAACCTTCACAGAATGAGACTTGAGCTCAAATCTATAAAGTCACAGATCCTTCAGAATAAGAAAATGTTAGAAATGAGGTGTAAAAGGCAATAGATAAACTGCCTACATAACTACCATTTGGCCACTTGAGGGTAGCTGGTTACAGATAACAGTTACAATGTTTGCTCTCTCACTGCTTGAAACACTCAAGAACACATTCTGGAGCTGTAGGTCCATTTCCGGTAGAAGTCTTTGAAGAGGAAGCAAGACCAGCAGAAAAGAGGTCCAGCTGAATGCAATTAATGCAATACCACACTTCCTCCTTAGAAGGAGGAGCAAATTCTGAATGCATGTAAAATCAGTTCCAAGCCTGAGAACAGTGGCAGAAGAAAAGAGAAATTCCCAACGACTAAGCAAACTTCACTGAACAACATGAAAATTACAGCAATACTTAGCACATGACACTATTTAGATTACACTCTTCTGGTTTCAAAACTCCAACGTAACTAGAACACCTCATATAATACGCTTCTCTAAACTAGCCTTCAATAGATACCTTTGGGGACAGAATGTTGACAAAAAAAAGGGGGGGGATTGTTGATGTGTTCATAAATTAGAGAAGAGTCAATCTCCTGTGTTGTGTTCGCATATCAACAAATACAACATGAAACACTTGAAAATGTAAGTTCATTGTACCATAGCCTATGACAACAGTGAGCTTCAGAGAACGTAAAATCAGAGAACCAAATGATTCTTCCTATCCACATCTGTAATATTTTAATAAGGAGTGGGCAACTGCTAGTTATTATTGCATGAGACATTTAACAGCTGCTTGAGCTTTTTACGTTCACTAGCTGTTAGTTTCCATTCTGCTAGGGATTTTTTAAATTATGGGTTAGACTGACCATGTAATAGAGTAATTCAATTTCATGCTGTGATGAAGTTCAACCACAATCTTCTTTCAGAAGACACTTCCTACCGAGTGTAAAGCCCCCTAAGCCCTTTTGTCCTTCAGTTCTTTTGTTGCTTCCTTCCTTTAGTAGGGAGAGGTTTGGATAACAACCAGTTTTCAGGGTTTTGTCAATAAGGGACAGGAAAAGGTCAACAGACATAAAAAGCCTTTTTCTGCCTAGTCTGATGCCTAACTGCAAAACATCAGACTGTTGGTAAATGTCATACTCAGCACACTTAACAGAGGTCTACCATATATAATTTTTGTTTCAAAACCACACATAGGGGGAAGAAGTCTGATGTTTGCAGTAGACAAACAGTAGACTACTTCTCTGATATAAAATTTGTGAAAAATCCATCTTTTCTGACCCACTTCAACCCTATTTTCAAAATATAGGATCTACCTATAATGTTGTTCTTAGTCACAATATTCCAAGAGAGGTGTAGCTAGTAAATAAGGTTTAGTGAGTATATATTCTGCATCTGTGACTGACTGTTTCATAAGAATGAAAATATAGCCTATAGAGGTCAAAAAAGTGTTCAGAAGGGTGAATTTAAAAGTTAGCATTGAATAGCATAGAATTCAGACAGTTGTTCCCCTAACAATTATGTAAAATTGAGTATTAATCTGTATTTTGTGCCGTACAGAAAATTGGATTGGAGAGTGCCAGTGACTGTAGTCACAGGGCTACATGCAGCCTTAAACTGTATAGAAAGAAATTAAACTGATCAATTGTCCTGAAGGGGAGCGCACAAACTACTTACGCTCAGTTGAAGAAGTAGATCTCCCTCGTTCTCAGGAGAATGTGTCTCCAGGTAAATGGAGGGAAAAAAAAAAAAAAAAGAGACTATACTATTTCTCACACTTTTATTCTTCACTCTTTACTCAGACTTGCATTTTTCATCTCTATTTACTTGGAGAAAAAGTTCTCATCAAGAAATTCACGATAATAACCCTAGGCTAAAGATCACAAGTTAGTCTTTTCATTTTGCAAGTAATATTTTAAAATAATGTTTTAGAACTGTTCTTTTTCTACTTCAGACATCAGCTTTTGGAAAGTAAAATAGTACTACATCCATTTATGAAAGTGTGCAAGTACATTTCCTGTTCTCAAAAAGAACTATGTATCATATGATAACATGATACAGTTAATGTAATAATATTTCCTCTGGACAGCTACACAGCAGCTGGATTATGCAAGTCAATACCATTTAAGAAATATATTATTTTTATATACATACACACACACACGCATATATATGTATATGTATACACACACATACACACTTTTTTTTTTAAAAAAAAAAAAAACCACCCTACACTAGTCATATGGCTGGAGCAATACTCATTGCAAGCTCCATGAAATAAATATTTGATCCATACCGCTTAGATATGCAAGACTGCCTAGGCCTCCCAGTACTCAAATTCCTTACTGTAAAATCTTACTGCAGAATTTGACCGCTTACACAGGAACATACATATTGGTGGAGCAAAAACGTTTTTTGTTAACTTATTATAAATAATTAAGCTCTAGACTGGAAAGAAATGAATTACACCCTAAAATATCTTTCTCATGCTCTAGACGTCTCAGAGTATGTCTACTTTAACAATTAGTATGGCACAATACAAACCAACCTGGCAAATGAAACACTCTGCTGAGCACAAATTCATCTCTGTGTTTACAGGTCTTACTGTGGCCTACCTCTAGCTTTGCCCCCACTCTAATGCATCTTCTGTTATAGTTTCATCCAAAAAGAATCCAAGATTTGTATTCCAAGACTGCTCTGCAACAAAAACCAAAACACAGCAAGTGGAAAAAAAATGACAGGTTCATTTCAAAAACAAACTCCTGATTCAGACTAAAAACTAGAATACAAAAATAGGTTCAGTCTCCGATTTCCCCATCCTTGGAAATGTTCAAATCAAAACTTCAAGCAATTTGATCTAACCGGACCTGTTCTGAGCAAGGGATCGGGACCAAGTAATTTCTAGAGAATTCTTCCAAACTAAGTTGGTCTGTGACTTTAAACAGTGCAACAGTTTCTACTGAAAACAAAGATCCAAGGCATCTCAAGGCCACAGACATACACAGAAGACTGGAAAAAATTCTATCAGCTGAACAGAGATTAGCATCCTCCTTCCTCCCCATTTGTTCTTGCTGCACAACTCTGCCATGATCACAGTGTATTTTCTTAATCTTCTTGAGGCAGGCCTCCAAAAGAAAGGAAGTATTGCACTATGAATTCCTTTTCATTTTATCTTTCAGTTTCAATATGCTTTGGTGGTGTTTTGATCTTGTAATTCCCAGAAAGAATCTCAGACTACCTATCTACTCAGAAAACACATCAGGAAAGAAAAGAGACTGTGATCAATACAGAAAAATAACCACCTTTTTATTAGCACTTCAACAATTACCTGGTGTTCCACTGTAAAGTACAGTTTTAAAGATAACACTGGTACCTCTGTTTCATTACACAGCTTTATGTTTTGTTTCCAAAAAGGAAAAAAGCTTCTTCCCCTCTTATTTTTATTTTTTCTTTTCTTTTTTTTTTTTTTAAAGAAAAAAGAAAAGACATCTTAAGTTAGCTACATACAAGCAGAGATACATTGCATACTGCAGTTAGATACTTAGAAGTTTGGCACGACAAAAACGTTCCAGGATATTATTCAATCCCTTCAGATTTGTTTTTTGCTTAATTGGGAAGAAGGGAGGGAGGGAGATAAATACAAGATCATTTTCTAGTCCTCCTCTTCTCCTATTCCCCTCCTATTTTTGGCAGTTCTAAAAGCAAAGTAGAATACAATGAAATCAGAAGGCCATAGCATTCCAACATAGCTGCCACAATGTTTTAAATTAAAATTTAATTGCAAGTATTCTCATGCAGTGTACAACATACCAATGCTTATGTGCTAAGGTTTACTTTCAAATTATAGAAGAGATTTCTGAAAAGGGTAGCTTCTATCATACATCATTACATTTAACACACCACCTGTTTAAAGTCTTGGTTTTAAGCGATCTTCACATGAAAACAGAGGTAGCTAAGTGGAAAAAATTTCTCACATGTTTTTATATTTTATACAAGGTCTCAATACATTCTGTAAAAAAGATTTTTGTTCTATCAATCAAAATGGTTTAATTTCAAGACTTACTTCATAGTAGTTTGTCTTCCCCAGCCACTAATGCTTTCTAACACAAGTACAGCTATTTGTATTTAGCCTTTGTCACCATGGACAGTTGCTACATCATTATGCAAACATGATAAATTCATTTTATTAGGTAAATATTTGAGTTCCACTCAAGTATACTTAACATAGTAAAAACAAAACAGCAGTCTATGTCATAATTTGATTTGCTACTTTGCTGTGCTTATGGGAATTTAAACAGTACTTTTAATCAGATTAAGGAGAAGTCAAATAATGAAAACACTGGATTTTAAGCTTGGTATATTTCTGTGCTGTCCAAACAATAGCTTATTTATTTAGAAAAGTTCTAATGAACTCCAGCATCTTAAATATGTTAAAAAGTGCCTTTTCCAGCATCACAATAATGTTGATTAAGAAAGTATCACTGACTTTTAAAGCAGCAAATACAGTTAAAATTCAAAGTGAACAAAACTGAAACACTGGTCCAAATTCTATGAACAGATCAGGTATGCAAGATGTTCTGCCTGTGCAGAACTGGACCATTTTTCCCAGAAGACTTAAAAAGGCAACAACTGGAAAAGAGAGGAAATTTAGCAGCTGCTAAAAATAGTTAAGCAGTGCAGGTGTACATTTCCTTGTCAGGCTTAAAGATCACTTGGTAGGTCCCTGAAATCCTGTGTTTCGTTTTACGTAACGTAAGCAGACATTATGAAGAAAGTGGAACCGTACTGCAAAGAAAAACAACTTCCCTCAAATATTCTCAATTCACAGCATCCAGCACACTCACAAAAGGAACAGTTTGAATTTTTATCTACAGATTTAATAGAATATTATATTGAGGTTCTCAAATTATATAAGCATGTTTGCAACATGTCTTATATTTTGATGAAATAGTTATTTTTATTCATACTGGCCAAAAATAGCTTTGATAAGATGGAATACAATTTTGGCATAGTATTTTTAGTAAATTTCCATGACAGAAGCAGAGACAGTTAGAGGGAGGAAGCCAATAGCCACTTAAAGATGACAAAGGGTATTTGCTTCCTGCTTCCAACAGCTTATTACTCAACTTAGAAAGGACATTTTTATACTTCAACACATTGCCTCATGGGGAGATGTAGTCTGAAGGGCTAGAGTCCCCATCCTTTCAAAAAAGGATATACCCCTAACTGAACTACATCTTCTAGGAGTCAATGCAGTCTTCTCTAAATGCAAGCTGCACGGTGACAATAAAAGATCTTTCTAAGTCTTCATTTCTGTGACCTCTGTGACAAAAGCATAACCACAACCATGAGCAAGTTGAATATGAATCAGTATTTAGTTTTGATACGACTCCCTGACTTTGGCCTGCAGGGCATCACAAGTCTTCTTAGCATCTCCCAACAACATGGCAGTATTGGGTTTGTAGAAGATTGGATTGTCCACAGCTGCATAACCAACTCCCAAAGTTCTCTTCATTACAATGACCTGCGTATAAAGAGTTCATATTTGACACAAGCACAACCAACAATTATACCACCTCAAGTGTTACTGGCATGAAACCAACCTCAAACAAAAGGTAGAGAAAAAGATCCATGGCCAAAATAGGGTGCTCATAGCTAAGAAAATATATTTTAAATTTTAATATACCAGAAAAAAAAAGAGTAATTGAAATCCAAGTCAGCTTTAGAAACATATTTCAGCACAATATATTATTACACATCAGATAAATAAATTGCAGATAACACATCTGTTCACATGCTTTTACATTACTCCACATAAAAAGTCAAAGATGGGCATTGGTGATTATAATTTAAAAGTAGTTCATCGTCCCTCCCTATCCCCTGCTCTTTTTTCTTTTAAAAACTATTTTAAGAACTCAGTCCCAAGACAACCACACACTCCAAATGAGCATTCACATCAATGCTTGGTGCAATGCTCTCCAGTACTTTTCTAGAATATTACTGTGTCATTGATTCATACATAGGATTTATAGAAAAAAAACACTAAAATAAGTTTCAGCTAGTTTTAGCTGAGGTGTCAAATGAGTTAACCACCAGACTTTCACAAAAGAAATTGTGAAGCTGTGTCAGTTTTAAACACATATGTTTATTTCTGAAATTCCGATAAATTAGTAAAATAGAAAAAATAAAACTAACAATGTGCCCTTGACACTGAACTTGAATAGTTCAGGATAACACAGCTGAACTTACAAAAAAAAAAAAAAAATCTCCACACCCTACAAAGTTGGCTGTTCAACCCAGCCATTCACGTATTATATTCAAACATGGTATTCATTTTTGTATTTTTATCTCAGTGTTAAAGTTATCAAACAAAATTCCTGTAAAATATATCTTTCTACTGAAATATTTTAGAGTTGCGGATGTGAGCAGAACATCATTTATTCTGATTTTTTTGAGAAGTACATTAATTGGTTTTATTGACTTCATTCACCACTTGTCTCGTTAAAGCAGACTGATGACTACAAAATCATGAAGTATACTGCATCACACCTGCAGAATAGAGCCTATTTTATTGGACATCTTACAGAAGAACTTCTCATGGGAACAGAAAGGGTAAGAAAATCTTCTTAAGAAAAACTTCTATAAACTATATTTTTAAAAGCATGCTGTCTACAGAAGAGCGCTAATGCAGCCCTGTTAATCTCACCTGTTTGGACTTCCACACTTCAAGAACTGGCATTCCAGCTATGATTGAGTTTGGATCTTCCTGAGCTGCTGAATTAACTGTATCATTTGCACCAATCACAAGCACCAAGTCAGTCTCTGCAGCAAGAGAAAAAATAAGACTGAGGAAAAATTATTTTAATCTTCAACACTGAGGTTGAAATACTGTCATCTGTGTTAAATTTGGACCTCAGAAGCAAGGAACTCCTTGTAGTAAGCACTCTACAAACTTTTATAGGGATTTTTCCCAAATATCTTACAACCTAATCAGGAAAGTACACATGAGAGAATCCACGGATGCTTCTACTTCCAGTAGAAGTACTAAACTGTACAGCCTGATTGAGATTTCCTGTTCTGTACAGTGTAAAAGCAGAATGAAATAAATTGACAAGGACAAACTCAGTCTACAAGAAATTTAAAAGTTTGCATGCTAACCTGGGAAGTCTTCATTAATCTCATCCATTTCCAAAACAATATCATAGGGAACACCAGCTTCTGCTAGGAGTACATTCAGCTGACCAGGCATACGGCCAGCCACAGGATGAATACCAAACCTAACAGGAAAGAAAGTCCAGCCCCATTAGTAGGTATGACCACTCTGTCTTATACAGTAAACAAATGGCCATCTGTGACCTACAAGGCTGAAAAGTTCTGAAAGCACGCACCAAACTATGATTTAAAATGAAATAAAAGCTAAACCTTAAAAACAATACTGTAAGTTCTTTTCCAGTGTTGTAGGGAACTGAATGGGAATGAAAGGAAACAAAGCCCATAGATTTGATTCTTCACCTGGACAGCAGCTGCTCTTTTCCTGGAAAGTTAAAGAATGACTGACAACAGGTATGCAAAAGAATATGCTCATTTCCCAGTGAAGCTAAACACATTAAGAGAAAATTTTAAATTCCTTCATCATAAAAAGATGTTTTCAGTAAGCTTTTGCACCTGTAAGAAAAGTGGCTTTGGAGAGCCTGCTGCAATAAAAATGCCAGAGACATTTCTAGTGACAACATGGGAGGAACTAATGGCCAGAAGTATCAGGAAATACATTGTTGCAGGATGGAAAAGAGCAAGTTTTCCAAGCATATAATCAACGGATTTGGCAAGTTATCTTCAATTACTTTTGAAAGTAACAAGGCTCCAATCACCAGTCAGGGCACATCACACACAGCAAGCATCTGAGTCCACCTTCAAAGCAGTACCATATTTAAAAACACATGACTGACACCTTTGGTTCTTTATGAATAAGTTTGTTTGCTATAAAATCACCCCCCACATTAATATTCTTTGCAGGTCCCCTCGTATCACTGAGGACCCAAAGCATCACAGAATAAAAGAACAGGCCACAATAACACTTTCTCATGAAATAGTCAAAACACTGTTCAGCTTCCATAAAGAAAAGAACTCCTAGATCTAAGAATGCCCTTGGAAAATGACCTTGCTGTATTAGGTATCTGCACAGACACCATACCCTAACACTCCAACTCAACAGAAATCTTAGTAGTGCACTCAACTTCAAGCAGAAAACATCACTTTGCTGAATTAGGGTAACATGCCACTTCCATCTAGGGATGATTGATCCAGGGAGTGGAAGAAGAGTGTGGAGAACTGCTATGAAGCTATAGATGTTGAAATATAACTGTGTTTTTTTTTTTTTTTTTTTTTTTTTTTAAGTATTTTCAGAACTGCTCAAAGGCAGCTTACAGATAATACAGTGCTTGTGAACTACTAAATTCAGACAGATGCTTCAATTTTGGGAGGCAAGAGGGCATGTTAAGGCATACACCTAGTTCTCTAAGGGTAGTAACCTGACAGAGTTCAAAATAGAGATAAATTGATTTGTTCACAACTCCCAAAGATTTCTTTTCGTTAGATTCAAATCTATTCCTTGTGGGCAGATTATACTCTTCTACTGTCCCTGAATAAACTAGTCTGAGCATTTCTACTGTCCTGGGCATTTACTATTTTCCAGTTTTGGAGCCATCACTATATATAATGCTGACTCAAGCACACCAGAAGTGTCTCATATGAACACTGCATATACTTGAAGCTAAATATTTAATAAGGAAGTCTACTCATTCAGAATAAGCAAAAATACCAGAGAAAACTTGCAAATTCTTGGATTTCTGAACAGAAATCTCTGAACAAAAATCCAAGCAAGGCAGAAGTGCAATAAAAGGACATCAGACAGACGACTTTGTGAAGGAAGGAAAGACTGATAAATCAACCTGCCTTAACAGAGAGACTGCCACAAATTTCTGTTTTCAACAGATCACCACTGTGATAGAAATGGATAATACATCCCTGAGGGTCCACAAGTCACAGTCCAATCAGCGCAGCACACTTGTGGATTTAACACTCTATGAATACATCCTTAAAAGGGCAGCTCAGTGCTCCATCAGCAAGGCAACATTAAGACAATGCAAAGATGACAATTGTAACTCCAGAAACAAAATTAAGGACATATGATTAATCCACATCCTGTTAGATATAGTATGATTTTAAGCTCTTGGTCAAAGAACAGGATAAAAAGCTAGCTTTTCAAGAAGCACTTTAAAGGAACAAAGAAAAGATTATACTTAGCTAATAAACATTTGGGATCCTGATGTGAAGGATAACATCTAGAATCAGAAAAAGGAGAGCAAAGCACACAGGACAAAATATTAACAGCTTACACTTCACACCAATCGCTCAGTTATATAAGCCATGTGTGTGGATTGCAGCTAGTCCTAAACTGTACCAGATACAAATCACTTACAATACAGTATAAGAACTCTTATTCTGAAGCAAACTCAAGAAAATCATCACTCCTCTGGCAGTGAAAATAGATTTTCCAGCAAAATTCTCTTTTGTTCCTAATAAAATTATTTGAGCTTCTTTGTGACCAAAGCTGCTTTGGCAATACACAAGACAAAATTGTGTGTGTGTATAGTATTTAATAGAAGCCTCACAAGTATTCTATTTCAGGGGCTGAAAAGCCAAAATTTAAGCTGCCAGGAGAAAGTATTTCACCTTTCATATAATCACAGAATCAGTAAGGTTGGAAGGGACCTCTGGAGATCTAGTCCAACCTCCCTGCTCAGCAGGGTCACCTACAGCATGGTAGACAGGGTTGCATCCAGGCAGGCCTTGAAGATCTCCAGAGAAGGAGACTCCACAGCCTCTCTGGGCAACCTGTGCCAGGGCTCCGTCACTCCCACAGGGAAGAAATTCCTCCTCTCGTTCAGGCAGAACTTCCTGTGCTTCAATTTCTGCCCATTGCCTCTTGTCCTGTCACATGGGACAACTGAAAAGAGTTTGTCCCCGTCCCCTTGACACCCTTCTTCTTCAGGTACTTTTACGCACATTGATAAGATCCCCCCCTCAGCCTTCTCTTCCCCAGGCTGAAGAGGCCCAGCTCTCACAGCCATTCCTCATAGGGCAGATGCTCCAGCCCTCTGATCATCTTTGTAGCCCTATGCTGGACTCCCTCCAGTAGCTCCATGGCTCCCCAGTACTGGGGAGCCCAGAACTGGACTCAGTACTCGAGATGAGGCCTCACCAGGGCTGAGTAAAGGAGCAGAATCAGCTCGCTTGACCTGCTGGCAACAGTCTTCCTAATGCAGCCCCGGCTACCGTTGGCCTTCTTCGCCACAAGGACACACTGCTGGCTCATGGTAGTTTGTCATGCACCAGCACTCCCACATCCTCCTCTGCAGAGCTGCTCTCCAGAAGGTCAGCCCCCACCTTGTACTGGTGCCCACGGTTATTTTTCCCCAGGTGCAGGGCTCTGCACTTGCCCTTCTTGAACCTCAGGAGGTTCCTCTCCGCCCAGCTCTCCAGCCTGTCCAGGTCTCTGAATGGCAGCACAGTCCTCAGGTGTGTAAGCCACTCCTCCCAGCTTGGTATCATTGGCAAACTTCGGACCCAGTACTGAGCCCTGGGGGACACCACTAGCCACAGGCCTCCAACTAGACTCCACGCTACTGATGACGACCCTCTGAGCTCTGCCTTTCAGCCAGTTCTCAATCCACCTCACTGTTCACTCACCTAACCCACACTTCCTGAGTTTATCTAGGAGGATGTTATGGGAGACAGTGTCAAAAGCCTTGCTGAAGTCAAGGTAGACAATGTCCACTGCTCTCCCCTCATCTACCCAGTCATTCCATCATAGGCAGCTATCAGATTGGTTAAGCAGGATTTCCCCTTGGTGAATCCATGCTGGCTATTCCTGATCACCTTCTTTTCCTCCATATGTCTGGAGATGACATCCAGTCATCTTTGACTTCACCATTCCTGGTGAGAGGTTGCAGGGTAGGGTGGAAATAAAGGAAAGAAAAGGACAAACAATCTTGGCTCAGAGTTATGGCATGGACTTCTGGGCTTCTGACAGACCCTGCTTGAAACCATTTACTGCATATTCACAGAGTTTGAGAAGGTTGCTCACACAAAAGCTTTCTGGAAAAAAACCCCAAAAGACACTGAAATGACATACTAAAGTCTGCTTCTGAGAACCCGTTAACCAAATATGACAGTCGCCTGCCAGTATCTCTTCAAACTAGATATGCCAGCGTATCAAAAATATTTGTCAAGAATTACGTGCATTTCTAACATTTTCATAATTTCACAAAATAAGATTTATACACACCTGCAGTGAAATCGTCAACTCCAACTGGAAGTAGAATTCAAGCAAGCAGTGGGTGGGGGGGAAAGAGGAGGAAGCTAACACAAACATCATGTTCCCAAACACAGATGTACAGCTTTCACAATATCCACAAGAATTATTTCAAAAATGCCACATCTAAATGATGCACAGTATTCCATAATTTCTGTATCAACTCAAAAAAAAAAAAAAAGCAAAACCAAGAAACAACACATTTCACAGAAATAAAATATTCCAGAAGCTAAAAACTTCACGACCAGCAACAGGTCTAACAAAAGCTGTATATTCTGGTCCAGACCCTAACAGTAGCAGTTCTTCAAAACTGCCTTCTTCATGGCAAAAACCTTGTATCACGTATGCTCTCCCAGATGTTTAAAATGAACCAATACAATTGTATTTAAAACATTCAAAATATTAATGATTTTAAAAAGGAGGCATGTTTTATGTTTTAAAGCAAAAAATTGCTAGGTAAGTTTTTTTTTTTTTTTGATATGTTTTAAATAACAGTGATGCAAGAACCCCTTAGGGTTTTTTTCTTTTCTTTTTCTTTCTTTTTTATTTTTTTAAATCAAGCACAAGCGTTGCACTACTGACTTTCTATTTTGATGACATTGTTTGGGATAAGGCATGAGCAGACTGAAAACAAGATTCAAAATCATGCTGTGGCTGACTTGAAACATTATTCTGTTCACTGAAAGACAAAATTCACCAAGATTTTTTCTTCTGGACCCTGACTAAGGCTGTATGACATGGGCCTTGCTTCTCACCTCCAATTCTCAGATGTTCTGCTGAAGTGAGCATACATCCTTGCTACTAACAGACTCCATACCTAAATAACATGACTAACAGGAAAGGACATTCAGCTTTTAGCCTCAGAAAAACAACACAACAAAGTGAGAAATTATTTCACATTTCTAACCTTTTCCTGTAATACAGACAGGACATTTTCTTTTTAAGTTAGGCTAGAGATCTAGAACTCCTGGCACATACTTGGCATATCTAGTATTGCCCATATGGCCCTTTCTAACACAAAAAATGTTTAAATTCTAGTGCAAATAAAGTTACTATTAGTAACACGAAAAAAAATTCTGCATTAAAGAAGAACTGAAGAATCTCAAGAAGGAAATTACTTTTTCTACAGTTAGAGTCAGTGTCTTTATTTACTACAACTGGTTAGATAATGTTCTTGTAATCAATATTGAGAGAGCTAGCATATACCTAACCTAATGCAGAAGTGTTTCAAGATCACTTCATGCATGCAAAGATAGTATTCCTGTCATTATGCCAAAGCTGGACAAAGTGATACAAGTAAGTAACATCTGGCTGATGCCTAGTTTAGCTTGCTCAACATTTTACTAGTTGCACATACAGAAAATAATTTACAAAGGGGCTCTGCTTCACCTCCTCTTTTTCCTCCTCCCCATTCACTTTATTTGTACTTTCACAGAGATGATTCCTCTGCTGCCTTACAGACAATGATGCGTTATTCAAGGTAACAGAACAAAAAACCCTAGATAAACTGGGAAGTCCAGTATTCCAGTATCTGATAGCTTGAATCCAGCCACATAATAGTGTCAGTTGCAGTGCAACTGTGATACTTAGACTGTGATTGCTAAGCAAAGTGTAATGCTTTCTCACACATTATAGATTACTTGTGGATTACTAGCATCAAAGCACACAGCTAGCTCAGGTGCTAGCTTGGGACATGCCTCTGGCTACAAGATTTCTCCAGAAGCAGTACCTTGGCACAGACTGGCTCTGCTGCAGTCAAGCAGGTTTAGAAAGAGTATGCTAATAACCAAATCACTATTTTTCTTACTCAAATCACTATTTTTCTTACTCAAATAAGGGCTAGCACTCTCTATATTTCCCACTATGTTAGGAGAATTTACGACTACAGGAGCAACCACACTGGATTCAAGCATATGGCATGCACCTTATCTCAATGCCTCCCAGGAGCCCAAACGACAAGCAGCAAAACACAGCATGTCTTTATAAAACACAACAAACTGAACTAAGAAGTTCTGCAGCCTAGCTGACCAATACAGAACCAACGACACACTCACACTACACTCCCACCAACATTTTTATGCCCTTATATCCCTGCAGAAGCAGCTGCAAGACTTACCAGTTCTCTCTGGCTGCACAGATTTGAGCTAACAGACCGTTGGACTGCATTTGTCCCTCCATCTGCAGCATTTATAATTCAGAATCCAAACTTGACCATAAGGAAAACAGAACTGACATACATGTACTCACTTAGTGTCTTCCTAGTAAATATACTAGGAAACCTGTATCAACACACATTGTTCTCAACTTGCCATTTAGACATTGTGACAGTAATTTGATGAAAAACTGAGCTATGTAACATATTAAGATTGATTGGGGCAGCATCTTACCTCCTCACCTTTTAAAATTCTACCAAGTTTTCTTGTACATAGAGCAAGAAAGATAGATTACTGTAAACTAATTAAACAATTAAGTTAATCAATTTACTGAGTTACATAGAAATGTGTTAGTACCACCCATCCACATGATCTACTACTCACAAACAAAAACCACCAAGAAAAATAGACTCTTGAACGTACTTGATTAAAGCCCAGCCATAAAGGCAACAATAAAGATTCAAAATTGCAGATCCAACACTAAATCCATCCTATCACATTCTCAGGGCAAGAAATCCGTTTCCAGTGATCAAAAGTAATCATATTAAGCGGTATCAAAAGACAGAAATGCAAGTCCTGCAAGATACCTACCAAAGAAAATTAATTCCAGAAAAAAAGAAAAAAGCCTTTTACCAACTAATTTGAAAGGCTCTTCAAAGAGTAATCTGTGTTTCCCTCAGCTATGAGAGTTAAAAGAAAACCATCATACTTTAATTATCAGTTAGTGCTTTATACGGAGTTCCTGAATCTACTGTTTTAAGAGTCTTCTCATCCTGGAATTAAATTTCATTATCATGAGTACTATGTAGGAACTTGAAACATACTGATAGAAAAAGCTTTAGGTAAGTGATACTGTGAAAAGCTAAGATAGTTAACTTGGTGTGGACATGAACAATGCTGATTACCCATTGCATATGAGAACGCATAAAATTTAAAGATGTATTATATAGAAGAAATCAGAATTTTGCAACTAGGGGCTTTTGAAGAACACAGCATGCTACCAAAGACCATTGTTAAGATGAGAAACTTCAAAAATCTACTCAGTTTTAACTTTGCAGAACTGCAAAACTAGTTACAGAACACAAATTACAGGCCAACAAATTCTGGAGACTATGGGATTTAGGTTGTGAAAAGACTTGTTGTTTCACCTACCCGTAACAAGAAAAAGCTATAATGAAAGCTCAGCAAAACACAGTTTTTTTACATGATCCTACTAATGCATTAAAGATGTGATCTGCTGCAAGAGATTTTAAGTTAGTGATGATGTTAGCTATGCAATTTGATAACTAAAAGTCTGAAGTTTCCCCAAACTCTCCTGTATTTCTGAATTTAAACCCCAGTCATAAAAGGTTATACATCATGTTATGTAATCTATGTTATTCACTGAGAATGTTATGGCTATAGGCAAAGTAAACGAAAACAACAGCGTCTCTGGATCAATCGTGAGCCATGAAGCAAGAAAAGACCATATGACAGATGCAATTTTTCTTGGCACAGTATGGGCATTACAAGTTGATGACAATCGTATGTCCATGCTGGCACTCTTCCACAGCGGATGTGTGTGTCACTACATCTGGATGGCGAGCGTACTAGGGTCCTGAGGCACTCCAGGCCTACTGAAACCAAAGGGGCAGCAGCTGCACTCAATGAACACCGTGGGAGCTTCACGAAGTGAGGAAAGGCCTAAATTACCACAAACTGTAAATACAGATTTATTTCATTAAAATACTAGGTAACCACTGCAGTGATCCCTTTCTGAAATTGACTCATTTCAAATATAAGCCAGTTATTTCAAGGATTCATTCACATTTCTCCCCTGCAAAGCCAACATAAGGCAAAACCAATAACCCCTTATACCACCAGGATTAATAAAAATGTCGCTAATCCACACACAAGCTCTGAAATGAAAGTCAAAAGCACACGACACTGTCATTGCATTAGCCAAGAAAGGTTCCTTTGTTGCACAACTAACAGGTCCCCATACGGGGACTGAACCTGCAACCTTGGCATTATTAGCACCATGCTCTAACCAAATGAGCTAAACAGTTACACAAAGATTTTTTTTCTCTGCACTGAAGTTAGCTTTTATGATTATTCCTCACAGTAACATTTTTTCCACAAAGCAGTTGCTTTCACAGAGATCTCCAAACTCCGTCTGTAGAAAAGGCAGTTGGTTGTTCCCTTGAACTCAGTACAAACTACAATAAAATATTACTTTTCAAAAAATTTCACTGCTGGTTTTGTAGAGAAGCACTGCTATTTATAAAGACAGACCATATCAAAATAAGGAGCTAAGATTCTGTACAGAAAAGATTTCGTTGCAACAATAAGTAGTAACAAATTTAAATCTATTCCTCTTGAGTGAACTTCAGCATAGCACCAAAGAAGAAAGGAAATAAAATTATTCTCCACCTACTTTCAAAACCCAAATTTAACAGAAGCATAAACAAACTTAATTTCCTGAAATCAATAAGAGCTAGAAACATCTGTTAGGATAAAGCATGAAATTTCTAGATACTCAGCTACAGGTTAGTAAGACTACAACATTTCTCCAACTGATATTTCTCAGAGATCAGTGTAAGAATGACTATTGAAAGAAAAATGAGATGCAAAACACAGACTTGTAGGGGGTTTTAATGCAATAAAAATAAATAAATAAAACAAAACATGGTAATACTTTCCAGCAAGAAAAGTACTTACCTGACATTTTTCCCTTGTTCTCTCAACATCTTCACTAGATCTGCTATGGGGTACTGAGCTTTAGCGGCACATAGACCATAACCTGAAAGTACATCCAGTTTTAAGCTATTTTTCTGTTTCAGCACAGACAGAATAGTTACAAGAAATATATTTACCTTTCATACAAACAGAATCTCTCATCAAAAAACATCAGATACTTATATATTCTCATAGGAGTTTCATCCTGAATTCATCTGTAATTCATCTACTCTTCTTGGTTTCCTGACCAGTAACAGTACAGCAGCTTGACCAGTCAAGCTACACAAATAACTTATTTCAGCTTCACAGAAGCATGAATTCATTACTCTATCAGAAAAGGATATTTCAGATGGATGCCTTCAAAAATTGAAACAGAGGCTATTATCAGATGACTATTGCAAATCTGGTAGCCAACTATAGCTTTTAGCAGCAAATAATATTTTCAGGTTTTCTACATTTGAATCATTTCAATATAGCAATAATGCCTAGGAAGAAAGTACAGAGTATAGATTGTTAATGTTTTCCTAACACTTCAACTACAGCAGTAAGAGACAAACTTCTTGAAGGTATGCATGAGCTTGTTTGAAACAAAGGTAGCTTTCCAAATTAGAACACTACCTAACCCATGGTTTTGTTTAAACTGAAAAACAAAACATGAGAAGACTTTGATTTTAGCTCCCCCCCCCCCCCCCCGTTTCAACATTAAAACAAAATTTAACGCAATAATCATGCTACATAGCTGAAGTAAAACAAGTCTTAAACTATTCAGTACCTTGCTTCTCTTAAGAGGAACCGCTGCTATTGAACCATATGAAGCTTATGGCTGACCTAAGAGTTCTAGAGTAGTCATTGTATTGTATTCTCGCTTTTTTTATTTTTATTATTATTATTATTATTATTATTATTATTATTATTATTATTATTATTATTCCAGTATTGACTAGATACTAATTTGGATTTAGATGTTTCTCTGCAGGTTTCCCAATAAAACAATACAAACCTTAAGCTAGTAAAAATTGTGCAAGAAACACAAAAATAATCTGCCATTGCAGTATCTTAAAGGATAGGTAATTCCTTACCGGGAACACTGGCACCTGGAAACTCGTACCATAACAGCCGTACACAAAACTAACTATACATAATTTGCAAAACACAGCCCTTGTCCTGAAGAATTTAAAATCTAAATAAATAGGACAAAGTTTGCGAAGAGACATACACACAGAAAAATAAAGTGATGTACGCATGTCTACGCAGAGGAATGGTGACTAAACCGGGAACAAAAACAGACCTCCCATAACCCCTTTTGTGCTGCACAACACCTTTTATGCTGCTGTCTTACAACCGCAAAATAGATTATAGTTTTGTTTAAATGACACATCCTCTGAAAGTCATACAGTACGAACCATAACAGTCTTACCTGGGGTAATAATAATGTTATTGGCTTCCTTCATCATTTCAACTGCATTGTCCAAATTGATTTCTGTGTGGGTTCCAGTAATTTCCATAGGCTTCCCACCAGCTGTTGATGTGGTGCCATAGCCTCCTAGAATCACATTTGCAAGGGAACGGTTCATAGCCTGAAAGACAAAAGAGTTTTGATCAGTTAATGATGAAATCCAAGAACGAAAGAGAAGAAATGTCCACAAAGCAATCTTCTAGAAATACTAAAAGTTTCCTGACAATAGTATTATTTGTCTGCTAGCTTTGCTTGCTTATGACTCAAAACTTCTTAAAACAGACTCCTTAAAATAGAAACCTAGATTAAAGTGATGGTAGCCAAACATTAGCTCCTACCAACATCTGTTACACACCTAATAAGAGAGAATCAGCATCTCTGTGAAGAAAATAAAAGAAGAAAAAAAAGGAGAGAAACACTACCAAACTCAGCAAATACTGGTGACTTTTTGATCTGAAAGGAAGGAACATTAAAAAAATATATATATATATATTTGATGACACTGATACTTTTCTGAGTTCTTGAGTAGTTCAACATGTAAGCTTACAACTACTACAAGAAATCATGGAAACTACATAGCTCTTACAGCTCGTACAGATACAGAGCTCCTACAGCATCAAACCAGGAAAGAGAATAAAGCTAAGCAGCCACATAAAACTTTTTTTTTTTTTTTTTTTTTTTTTTTTTTTTTGATTTAGCACTTAATCAGTTTTAATGAACTCAGAGGGGCCAACATCTTACTGGCAGAGCACCAAAGAGAAATGAGAACTTAAAATAGGAGTTCAAGAGGAGAACATGTCCTGAGAATTCAGCTCTGTAGATGCATAGCTAGGGAAAACTCACTGGCTAAATCCTTTTGCTGGCACATATCTTTGAGTGGGATTCTGTAGCCATATCTGGCAATATTTGGAAGTAGGCAAAATTGTAACTCCAGTCAGGAAAAACTCTCGAAGTAGAAAAGGAACAAAATAAATTAGTTCTTTAAACACATGTTATCCCTCTGCTGTTCTAGGTCACAAACCACAGCAAAATTTAAGAATGGGTATGCAGATGCACACATACAAGCAAGAAAAACCCCACGCAAAAGTATGCTTCCAGGTATACAGTTTCCACTAACATGCCATATTATACAACTCCGAAGGTTTTTGCTATAGTCTGAGAAAATACACCATTTTGTGAAATTTTACATTTAGCAAATAAGCAGCACCACCACAAGATGTTAGAAGAACTTCTGTTTACCCTGGTACATCAGTGTTTCAGCTACTATAAGGAAGGAGCATAAACGGGCCCAAATGCAGGCTTTCTGGAATCAACGTCTTCACAGTGACTGCAATAGTTCACATCCTTTAGAAATACATTGCCTTTGATATGTATCACAATATTAAATCTTCACAGAGGAATACAGACTAGTAGCAATACTATTACAGAAGTTAAATGCCAGGTAAGACAGTCTGGACAGAAAAAAAAGACTTTTTAGATATTGCATACTCATTGGGGCCAATATTACAAGAAGCAAAGCACTTTAAATTCTCTTCTAAACCAACAAAAAACAGTAAAACAAACTCAGAGATCAGCCAGGCCAAATGAAAAAAAAAAGTTTAAACATTTATTAGGTATCTGAGAATCCACACATGGCAAGTGTGAGATTGAAGCACCCTTGCCTGGCTATGTACCAGAGAGCCAAGGAAAGAGGAAGGAAGTCTGGCAAAAAAAGGAGTGGTACAAAAGTCTGCAGGATGAGTCGAGACCTCTTTAAGCAACAATTAACAAATGCAACTAAGGTCTACCTAGTATAGGGACAGTGTGATAAGTCCTATATAGCCTCTCCCATCTTGTTTATCACTACAGACCAGAAACACAGATGAATAAAATCTTGACTTTACCATTCATATATAACACAGCTACCAGCAAAGAGCCCTTTCTGCTGTGCATATACAGGTAGGTGATACTGTCTTGGAGTTTCCAGCCCAGGGAAAACCAAACCATTGTTCCCCAAGAACATTGAGTCTTCTCACACCATACCATGACCATGTGAGCAGCATGGCTCATACAAGTAATGAAGAGGATCTAACCTGCAAGATCATTGCAGAATTTGTCTCTTTTCCTGCTCTGTCCTCATTACCCACTCATTCTCTTCCTCACTCCCCACCCAATTAATGGCTCCTCTTATCTGAAACCTTTTCCCACCAAACATCCCCAGTATACAAATGCTCATACTACTTTGCAATGAAGAAGTATTCACTCTGCAAAAAACAGGGAGAAGGATGTGCTAATACAATACAATACAGGTTGCATTCACATTGTCAAAGGCAGCCCACTTCATGAGATGAGGATCTAACAGTACATGCCTTTGCTTTTTTTGTTTAAGTCTTGTCCTTAACTCACCCTACTAATAGCCAGAAAAGGTGGGCGAGTAGAAAAATATGTATATTTTATATATATATATATATATATATATATACATACATACACACACACACACACATATAAATATATCAGTCAAACAGATATGAGCACAAAAACTTTAAGATATTACATGAACACATTTTTGGCAATTTTATCAACTCATGTAAAAGCTTTAAGAGTTTATCTGAATAGGTTTTGGATGATTTAGCTAGTTTTATCACAAAAAGGTCATTAAAAACGTTACAAAAGGAATGTTTTAACCATTACGATGTTACCACAATCACCTTCTCATCTGAGCTACAGAAGTTTCAAAAATACTCTGTTTTGGATGAAAATCATAGTTGGGGTGTGGGGGAGGGGGAAGAACAGCATTACAGATGCATGTTGCTTCTATAGCATAAGTTGTAACAGCTTAAAAACAGACAGCCTATTAACACACAGGAGCTGTTTTTCTCCTGAAACACAGCTTGAAGACAACAAAGATGCTGCACCCCTTGGTTATAATAATAGTTTTTAAAAGCAACAATTTCCATTAATGGAAGTAGAGCCAAAAAGAATAATGCTGTAGGAGAAAGTTATTCTGTTTATTGTGCAGAAATACAAACTGATTTCAATTACACTGATTGACTGACTATAATTGTCTAAACTGAGCTGCGGAAACACAAGGTCTCCTGAATTTTATGTCAAAAATTAAACTTAAGTTTGAGAAATAGAGAGCTGAACCCCTCTGCCACAACATAACTATTTTGTGAATTACAAGCCCAGGCTTCAAATTTACACAGGCTCCTCCAAACAACAGATACCAATATCTCTACATTTTGTGAGTGCAAACAGAGGAGCCAACAATCAAAAAAGAAAAGGGGGGACAGGAAAAGAAAGTTGAAACTACAGAGTGAGTATCCTACCGGTAAATGCATATCCAACGGATTACATTTTTACCAAGCCTTTCTACAGTTACCTGCAAGAATCTGATCTGCACTTTAAAGAACATACATTTTACATCTATATTATCCCACAAGCATCTACTTTCTACTGATATGGACTAAATTGCCAATTATACACACACACAAAAAATGTAGGCATCCCATATGCCATGATCAGATTTTCTTTTGAGAAGAGCATACAAGATGTGCAGAAAACAACAAGACTCTTAAAATTCCCACTGTGGATTGTACTGAAATATGATTACAAAGTTAAAGTTTCGTCTGACACAGAAATTAGTATCAGAAATACATTAATGCAAGCCTGCTGCCACCCAGTGGTACTTCAAAGTAACTGTTCTCTGAACAAAGTAGTTAGCACACTTTGCTATACTTCAAAAAACAATGTTTAAAGTTAATCTCTAATCAAACCACACATTGTAGGTTTTATAAGAACTCATTTTTGAAAATATTTTCTGCTGATAAAGCAACAAAATCTTAAGCTTAACAACACTGCAGAGTGACATGATTAGGCAATATAGCACAAGTAATCATACTTACCTGGGTTTATACTCAAGACTGAACACACAAGTCAGTGTAAAGGCCTTCAATTTCATTGAGTTTTGAAGTCTCTCTCCAAAGCCAAATAGGTATGATTTGTATCCAGACCAACAAATTCCATGAGGAACTTTCTAGTCTCTAAATACCTGCTAGTCTGGTCTTCTGATTGCTAATCACCTTAGCAAACGTTCCAAGCAAGGGTTTTTTATACTGTTTGGCAAAAACAAGCACAATTTGTTTGGTTCTTACCACACACATGATGTAAGAGAGGATGGCCCCAGAGGAGCCAATGAGTGCACCAACAATGGTCAGCAAGTTGTTGTTCAGCAGGAAGCCCTCAGCGCACAAAGCCCATCCAGAGTAACTGTTCAGGACAGTAATAACTACAGGCATGTCAGCACCTCCAATAGCTGCTGTTAAAGTGACACCCTGGAAAAGGAAAGAAAATACACACTTCAAAATAACCTATAAATGCAGAGAAGACAGTCCATCTGCAGTATTAGAAAAATAAATGTAGTTACGTAATAACAAATCCAAGCATCTTCTACATAAGAGAGATCAAGTTGTGGCCTGAGCATAGGACTTACTGATTCTGCTTAATAAGAGGGGAAAGGAAAGCACTCCACTATCCTCATCCAACATTTATTCACAATTTTTAAAAACAAACACTACAACACAGTTCTGTGGAACTATTCACACTAGTAAGTTATTCATATTGAATAGTTTTTGCAAGACTCAGCTTACAGCATGGTAATATTCAGGTAAATGTTGCAACAGCTGGAATAAGTTTAGGAGGGAAGCATAAAGATAACTTTATAAAGTTATCATGACAATCTGTACATCCAACGCTCTTACAATTCTTTTAAGGATGAACTTTCCAAATCACAGAATCATAGAATGGTAAAAGGTTGGAGGGGACCTGAGGATCATCTAGTCCAACCTCTTTGCTCAAGCAGGGTCTCAAAAAGTCTTTTAAAATGCAGTTTGTCATATAAAAGGCTCTATTAAATAGCTGCAAAAAATACATAAATACATGCTTGTTCTTCAGAACAGTTCTGTTTTACAGCTAGATTTAGGAAAGTCAGTTGCTATTTGCTAGTAAAGTTAACAGACCAGCACTGTAATGGTGCTTCAGGATGGTAAGATACAATCATTAAGGGAAGAGAGATCTAGAAAGCTGAAGAACAAACTGTTTGTACCATCTGTTTTACCTCCTGCAATTCCTCAACTTACCATTATGGCTGAGAGTGCTGACACAGAACCTAAACAAGTAATTCCCATAGTGTAACTAGGATCAATCATGTATGGAACCATTCCGCCAATGCTGGCAGCCAGCAACCCTGCATTCAATGCATGTCGACCAGGTAAGAGCAGTGGTGCAGAATTCAGGATACCTGTAATCAAATGTATTATCATATTCAAAAATTAATACGTACATGTAGGAGAGCCTGTCTGTTGCCATAGAAAAGACTGAATGCCTCAGCAAAAAAAAAAAATTTAAGAAAACAGAAAAGAACAGATAAAACAAGTTATCTGAAGCTGTGATATCATGCTGGCTTAAGTACTGCAACACACATTCAGCCATTATTCTAGACTCTCAAATACCCATTTAAACTTTTGTTTTATTCCTTAATCTCTCTGAAATGATTCGCGATAACCTGCCAAAAAGATCTGTTTTCCTTCTAAAAAGCTTTTAATTTGTTTGTTTAACTTACATTCTGGTCCTAAATCATTGCATGCAGTACAAAAACATGACTACTGAGAAAACTCAGATTACGGCTATCCAATTATTAAAAAAGTCCAAAACACAAATGAAGTATGGGCAAAACAAGTTTGTAAAATATGAATACAGTCACTTAGCATATTATGACATGTGTGAGCACATTAAGAGAACTTATAAGAAATTCTATCAATTACTAGTTGCAGTACATCCTGGAAGTATCTTAAATTCTCTTTGCTAGTCACAGCAAAGTGTTTTAAATGTAGTATCTCTACTTGTGAAAGGGGAGGCAAGGAGTGTAGGAGGACAAAAGGATCTTCAACTGAAAGCACTAAGACATTTCATAGGGACATTCATAGCATCTCTAGAAGCTGTGTATCCAAAACAGTATTTGACATTTTCTTCATTTTAGCGCTAACTTGCCACAAGCAAGGCTAAGATCAGAGTTGGAAGTTATATAAATAACACATTTTTTTCATATCCTGCTCAGAAGTTGTAAAAAATGAAATGGATTTTAGCACTACATAGATTGAATGATTCAAGACTTGCATCAACACCAACTTGAGTCTCATTTTTCTACACATGAATGATAAGAGTCTTTAAAAATACAGCTGTTTCTATTGGTGCTTTAATTCCTTCTGCTATTGAAAGAAAACCTCTTAAGAGGAAGAGTTGGAGAAAAGACATTGATCTTCCTCATTCCTTTCAGAAAGCCTTTTTCCCTCTTTTTTTTTTTAATATCTAGCACTAACAACTAAGAATATCACATCTGTTCTTGAGTATCTGTTGAGTGGTTTGAAAGAAGTACAGTTTGACAAACAGGAGGAGGACAGTGACAACTGATAGCTAAGTATTTAAGTGTTAAATTATGCACTGGCGTAGAAAAACATCAATATAAAAATCCCTTCCTACCCAGTTGGTCATCTTTCTGTATTCAAATACTTTAATTTCACCAGTTCCCTCAGTCACACAGATCTATATTAAGTTTTATCACATTATGCCTATGTTGGCAGGGAGCTGAGGGGAGGAAGGATTTGTGGATATTTATGTGATTCAGTCTAAAAGGACAAATACAGATTTGTTTTCACCTCCTAGCTTTTTTTTTTTTTTCCTCCTTCTTTTGTTTGTTATAGAACAGCTCCAGCTGACCTAGTCTGAGCAGGGAGGGTTGAACTAGATGGTCTCCAGCATTCCCCTCCAACTTCAACCAATATGCAATTTTGTAAATAGATAGTGCAAAAGTATCTAAGTCACCCAATCCATTCCATCAGTTAGGACTGCCTCTGTCTATCTAAAGGAAGCCTGCAATGCAAAAGACAGAGCTCTATAAATACTAGTGATGCTCACTGAGTCCAGTAAGACCATGGCTTCAGTTAAAACAGCTGCTCAGGAAGATTAAGTTGTAATCATAAGTGTTCAATAAAATAGTGACACACACCGTCTCTTAAACAACAACTCTTAAAAAAAAAGTTTCTAGACAAGATGAATTGAAATACGTTTGTATGATTTAGTAATTAATAGCAGTAGCATGACCAAACACTGAATATAAACCATTCATAAAGTTTGTATTCAAAGCAGGAACAGATTTAAAAATAGAAAGTACAATCATGAGAATTAAACATAACATTTACCTGATGCAAAATACAAGTCCTTCCAGTTACACAGCAGTCTAAAGGCAGAGCTAAAGTCTAGAAGAAGAAAACTATATAAAAAAACAAAAATAGTAATACTTAGTTCTGAATGGAAGATCTCACCTTGCAGTTTTCCATAAGCAACAAGAGAGCCACTAAAAGTGACTCCGCCAATGTATGTTCCAAGGTATGCTACAATCTTGGTGAGGTTTGCAGCTGGATCAGTAGCAAAGTGAGGATACTCAATCATGTATTCTGCCACACAGGTGAGAACAGCAGCCAAACCCACCAAACTATGGAAAGCAGCAACTAGCTGAGGCAAATCTGAAATCTGGATACGTTTGGCAATTGTCAAACCTATTGAAAAATGAAGACCAAGGAGAAGTGTTACAACACATTACAACACAATTAAACTGCAATTAGAAACTGATGCATTTTCAATATGCAGTCAATACATGTACACACATATTTCCTCTAATGTAAACATTTGTTCTAAGTTACAAATTGCTGTCTACAGCATTTAACTGGAAGATGCATATCTGTATTTTGTGCAATAAGAATATCAAGCAAATTAGAAAGAAGATTAAAGTGTATGAAGTACTAAGAAGTTTCATTAAGTATTGGAAAAGCTAACATTTTATATGAAAACGGCACAGTATGACAAAGAATTTGACAGCAATTAAACTTAAACATGAGCTTGGGCATACTAACCTGCATACACCCATTTTTCCTAACCATTATAGAGAAACTATGCACTTCTGATTTCCTGCTAGTCCTCTCTTTCTTTACTGCATCCTGATGCATTAATAAAAGCCCTGAGACTTAGGATTCTTTGATTCATGTACTTGTAAAAGTAACATAAGCAAGTCATAAATGTAAATTAGTCATTTCACTTGTAACTCATACAATACTATGTATATACAAAGCCTGCATTAACACGCATGTAGTGCATATATAAAAAAAATAATATACATACCTATGGTACCACCAAGTGCCATTGCACCTGACATCTGAGCCAACAACTCAGGTGATGGTTTAAGGCCTCCAAGAGTTGCTGCTAAACCTCCAGCAACACCTATCATACCTAAAGCGTTGCCAAGACGAGCAGTTCCTTGAGTGGACAGACCAGCCAGGGCACCAACACAGCATAAGCCTGAGGCTAGATACATCATCTTTAAAATAAGGAAAATAGGTATGTTTATGTGACACTGAGGTATATAGTGCATAATACATCATTATTAAAATCTTTCCCATTACTACACAAAAGGGGGAGAATTCTCCTGAACGTGTATCACTTGCCAAGTTATTTGTTCTTAACTGAAATAAAAGTCAGACTGAGAAACTGTCATAATAGATGTGACTTTGGACAATTAAAATGTGACATCTATTAAAACATTTTCCCTTTGTTTCATGACCTTAGTTCATCTGTATTGTGCAAACCAAATCTGAGTCAAATCAACTTTCCTCTAAGTTCAGAAGAAAATTTTTCTTTAGTACAATCCAATTAGCATTGGCATTAAAGTTTAACTGTCCTAATTGTTTTAAGAATAGCCTTAGAATTTACTTATAATGCATCTGAACTGCTGTTTTCAAAAAGGATAAACAAACTTAATGAACTGAGTTGTAAATAACATATCTATATCACTAAAAAAAAAAAAAAAATACCCAGTGCTTGTATAGTAATGTACTACAAGCCTCCAGGATAAAGCTGTTCTTAAGTAACAGAAGGTAACTCAGAAGGTAACACATATTCATTTTGCTACCTATCACAACAAATGCAAAAAGTATACCGTGAAAAATGCAGTAACTACGCTTCTCTGTGATGAAATCCTATCTCACCTCATCCAAATGCTGCATCTCTCCACTGTCATTCAAAGTTAAACTTTGAAAAACATGTAAATTGAAGACTGTTTTTTGTATTCCTATTAATATTTAAGGTGTAATTTAGGAACTGTCCAATAAATAGTACAGTACCATCTGCTTAAGAAGAAAAAAAAATTCTAAAGGCTTTTAAGATGTGCAGATTCAGTATTTAGGGCATGACTGCAAGCTTAAACTTAATCAGCTTCAGTCTGGTCTCGTGTGTGTTCAACGCAGCAAGCACTGCAGAGGTGTGCTGTACTGTGAATAGTAGGCTCAGAGCCGAAAAGCAGTTAAGCGCAAAGTGCTTACCTGTTCAATATTATAGCCACCACTGAGAGCAGCTGCATAGCCTCCTACAAACACACCACCAGGTAGCAGGTACAAGTAGTTGTACTCAGGAGGATCTGTGGGACGTTTGAACATATCCAGCATTCTCTGTGTAACTAGAAACCCGCCTGGCAAAAAAGAAAACCCAACAATTTTACAAACACAAAATTTGAAAATAAGCACAAGCCAACTAGGAAAAAAATATTTGGTTAAACCATATTATATTACCACATGGAGAGAAGTTAACAACTGATAACAACAAAGCCTTTGAAAAGCTATTAAGTTGGAGATCTACCAGTAAACAAATGTGAAATTTTGGTGAGAGTCTTTTTTTCCTCAGCTGTTGGAAGGAATTCATCAAAGGAGTAGTTTGAGAGCCCAGAGGGCTAACTGTAGCTCCATACTCTATAAACAAGAAGAACTCTCCTATTTCTTTAGATTGCTTGCTTCTTTGCTCATGCTCCCAACTATCTACCTCCTCAGAAACAGGGACTGTATTACAATAAAGACTCTTCATCCACGATGTGTTTCCACAGCACAGCAGGAATGCATCGCTTGCCTCAGAAGTCCACAACGAAAATTCTGCAGATGTTTTCTGATCTTGTTATCAAAATGCTGACTCTATGGTACAGCTTTGTTTATGACTGCTCTTTTCCCTGTCCACCCTAGCTGGAATACAATATTTATAAGTCACATGGCTCAATTTCACTTTTTCCTTTTTTTTAAAAAAAAGGAAAAAAAGAAACACTATAAACCTGCATCTGTTGAAGATCAAGCAAACAGAATTTTGTTCTATGCCACTGGTATATTTTGCAAGTGGAACAGGAACACAAGGATAAATGCAGTATCATCTCTGGATAAACAGGGAGAGATTATTTCATACAGTTATCACCCAAAGGATGCTCTAAAAGATAAAACATTTAAATGCTTCCCCCAAAGGAAGTTACTCTATGAAGTGTATGAACCAGGTATTTTAACTACTGTAAGAATTTTTTTTCTTTATTCATGGATGTTCTCAGACCCTATTTCCAGGACAGTATTTCTCAAATATATACACTTGAACTAGAAGAAAAATAAACGAATTATACAAGTGTTTTAAGTTACTTTCAGAGAAAACTAATACCCATACCTGCAATGTTGACTGACGAGATAAAGGCAGAAAGCACTGCCAGACTTTGAGGAACATTTTCAGGTATGTAATGTCCTCCCATCAATACCAGTCCACCAACTGCAGTTAGTCCTATTTAAAAGAGGAAAGAGTTATTGAACCTAAACAGATTTACTATTACAGCAAGCTTCCTTTCAATTGTCAAGCTGATACTAAGTTAATTCAAATTTTGTACTGTGCTCTCCATATTAGCATCTAAAGACAGACCGCCATGAGGGTTTTTTTTCCCCAGTAATACAAACATGTTTCAAAAGAAGAAAGTTGTATGAATGAAGTTTTGAAGTGCAGTCCCTTCAAGGGAGGGAGGAGGAAAAAAAAACAAAAAGAGGAAAAAGTTGATAAGCTGAAAACAACTTGTTTTCAGCTGCAAGCAACTAGAATATAGAATTGGTCAACTTTGATTTCATTATTCAAATCACAAAAACGATCCAAGTCTGACAGAAATGGTACAGTAGGAAAGATCAATTCATGCTGATCATCAGATCAGGTACTCAAGTTTTTTTTTGTTGTTTGTTTTTTGTTTTTTGTTTTTGTTTTTTTTTTGTTTTGTTTTTTGAAAAGGATTGAAAGCTATAAATCTTACAGGTCACTTTTGGAAAAACCCTCCTCCTCCCCAAAAATCACGTGGTTTGAGGAGAGACAAATAAGGAAGGAAGCAAGCAAGCAGAAGAGAAAGGTTATTTTAGGGGTAAAATTTTGGAGAGACTGAAAGAAAGATGTATTGTGTGTTGTATGACAGGGGAGACTGCAAGTTAAACTTTAAACTAGATGCTTTAAGAGTGGAAAATTACTTACAAAGATCAAGAATACACAGCATCATGTTCACCTTTCTTTTGAAAAACCATACTCTCCGGAAGAGCATGTTTCAGGGTGTCATTGCTATTTATGAAAGTAAACTCAGAGGTATAAAGGCTCTTCAGAATTAAAAAGGCATACTATTAAAATTTTGCCTGAAGTTCAACTACCTTGCACCTACCTCACAGAAAATGAGCAATTCTGTAACAGCTACTTACCTGAGATAGCATTAGTCACTGACATGAGTGGAGAGTGAAGAGCAGGAGTCACACCCCAAACCGTATGGTACCCCACTATTCCAGCTAGGCCAAATGTCGTCACCATTTGTGTGAAAGCAGCGTTTGGAGATACAACGCCCAGTCCTAACATTGTAGCTAAACCTAGAAGAAAACCATAGCTTTTTAGTGACTTCTGAATAGTTTCTTATATTTAAGCTCTGTACAACACTAGGCCAGTATTGAGCTAAACGCAAGAGTTTTGTACACAGACTCTTTCCAAGATCAGATGGATTGTCTTTGTCCAGTATAAGGCTCTGAAGTTTCTTTTAAAATAGAAAATAAATACATAAACACGATGCAGCCACTTTTACTACATATGCACATAAAGCAATAAGGATATTTTTCTTCCCTAACACTGCCTCCTCTCACTCTCCTGTTCTATAACAAAAATGTAGAAGAGTCACAATCATGTTAAGAGACTACTGCAAGACTTAAAAGTAACAAACACTCAATGCATTAACTACTAGCACAGAATTTCTGATGTACACAAACATTAAATGACAGCAACTGCCAGCATTTACTTGCGAAGACAACTCCTGTTCCTAACACTTAGGGAAGATTGTGGGCATTTAAGTCTCACAATCCACAAAGGTTGAAAAAAGCAATGCCATTAAACTGATTCTGCTGCAAAGTATGCACACAGTCCCTTGCAGGAGCTTGCAAAATTTTAAGTATTTTACTGAGATTTAATTTAAAAAGTCAAAAACATTTATGCTCACAGCATGACTCAACACTGCTGGAAATGTTAGTATTTTTGGTTAAATTTCTCAAGTTTTATTCTCCTCTTCAAAGCAATTACTGCAGGGCACTGATTTTGTACTGGAACATACCAGCCAACCAACTGCTCTCCCAGATAGCTACTAAATTGAATGAGCAAGATGTGTACTCATTTAAAATATTAACCACATAAGAATTACTCTACACTGATTCTCCAACTGTGGAAGTCGCCTACCTGTTGTATATACAGATGCACTAGTCATAGTTTTTCTAAAAGGTGTAATAGTAGCTGCTTTTTCCGCTTCCAGCTCTGCTACAGTCTTCTGCTTCACAGGGGCTCCTTGAGGAATGTTATTTGGTGGAGGTGCTGGAAAAATTACCTTGCCATCCTGACAAGAGATATTTACAGTTATCCCTAACGTAGTAGATTCTTTAAAAATAGAGTCTACTCTTCTCTATCCTGTAGCTCAGATGAACCTCAACATCCTAGAGCCATGCCATAAAAAGTCTCCTCTTTCCACAGAGTTTGCAAGGCTGGATGAGATAGATGTACAGCTTGACCAAATTTATTATATTGATTCACACATTTTTCTGACAAGATTTAACATCAGTATCCCAGAACACCTGTTAACAACACAGCACATGACTTGAAAGCAGGAACCATAGGGACAGTTCATTAATAGAAAATATTTTTCCAAAATAAAACAGAGCTATGGAAATGTCAAATTCTGCTACAGATCTGAAATGCAATCAAAATCTGCCCAGCAAGGTCCCAGACATAGTGTCTCACTTGCCTTTCTCCAACCCTCTGGAGGAGTCACACCTTGAGTTGTCAAGCCTCGAAGCTGTATGCCTGCTTCAGTGGCTCAGGAGAGCTGAAGCCATCCAATGCTTCCTCCAGAGTAGGTAATCATAAACATTAGAAAATCTTGGTAAAATTAGCCAGTAAAACTCAGAAACAAAAAAAAGTAACTCTTGCCTAAACTACAGATTACTATTTTCTAATAGAACTTAAAAGTACTCCACATGTTGTAGTTACACCGAGAGCCTTTACTGGCTCATGCCCTAAGCTTGTATTAGGCAAGCAAAGACAGAAAAATAAAAGTAGCAGTGTGACCATAGAGAGGTAAACAGAAAAAAGCCAGCAATGCAGAGGTTTAGAGACTCTTGATGAGATTGTAAGAGTACTCAGCTCACAAAACACAGACATATTTGGCAAGTTTATCATCATAAACAGTTAATTCTTTTGTCCAAAAAAAAAAAAAAAAAAAAAAAAAAAAAAAAAAAAAAAGCTTAATCTAGAACATACTATGCACACATATCCTTTCTGATTCTGAAAAGGAGAATGTTAATTCCTGGTCTTATTTCAAGCCTCCTGGACAGATATCTAAGACAGCAGACAATGATGCACCGAGTAGAGAAGGCGCAATCACATGGTTTTCTCACACGACGGTCTAGTTCATAATCGTGGAAAGAAATGCACACTCCTGATATCCACACTATACCTATTTTGTGCCTGAATTTCACAGGGTTTTTCCTTTCCCCTTTCATGCATGAAAGAAAGTTCAGTGTGAAGAAATTTGATTCAATTTAGCATTAAAATCATTTCTCCCCGTCAAAGTTACTCTTAGAAGAACAAAAACGTATTTATTAAAGCAAAGTTAAAGAAGAAATGCTTTCCAGTCCTTTAGCAGATATTTCAAAAATGTTACATAGCCATGTTTTTAATCACATGGATACAATCGGTAAATTCAAATATAATATTTTTCCTTTGTTTAGTAATAGGCACATTAGGCATTTGTTTAATCATGACAGGTAAAAACTTACAGACAGAAGCAAAAAGGTTTCCCTTTACAAAAAAGGACGAAGGACTATTCGAATGAATACAAACGTGATTACAGGTAGCTTGATGGACAGCATATGCAAAGTATGTAAGCATGCAACATCTTTGAATGCATTTTAGGAGACAGCACTGATAAATGTAGAAGTAAACACACAGGTTGCATCACGAATTAGAAAGATATCATTTATTGACCTACCTTCATTACTACAGTTCCCCTAATAACATGATCCAGAGTGCCATAATCAAATTCATCTTTTGGATCAAAGTAGAAGTTCTCTTTGTCAGGACTAATAGCCTTTAGGAGTTTGATAATATTATTGGAATATAGGGTACTGGCCTGGGTAGCCATTCTGCTAGGCAGGTCCGTGTAGCCGATGTGTGTAACACCCTTTAAAAAGTAAAGTATTAAGCATTCATTAAATCTCTAAAGAAGCATTTTCAGAAGGACGTACTGGAAGAGATGATACATATATCCAAATAGTTCAGATTATTTCTGTCTCTAAACTTCTCTAGAACTGTTACTGCAGCTTTACCAGTAGTAGCTGGGGGCAAAGAGGAAAGGTATTATTCTTGATTTAGAAAATTTAGCGTGACCAGACCAGACCAAACCAAACATCTTACTTGCAACAAGCGTGAATAGAGAGGAGGATGTACTGGTGCAAGAGCCTGCCTCTCCCTTTTCACTTTGACAAAATTAAAATCTAAAGGATTACTTAAAACCAAATAGCATAAGCAGCTACTCATTTTCAGCACTCAGTTTACAAAATACAATCTTCAAATTAAGTATGAAAATAAATTCACGCAAACTGAGAATGATCTGCAGTCCAAAGTGCTCACCTTATGAACGTACAATTCTCCAGGCTTTGTAGTTTCAATGTTTCCTCCTGCTTCTGCAGCTAAATCCACAACAACTGAACCTTCCTTCATTGATTCAATCATATCTTTCCTAAACAATACTGGAGCTTTTTTACCTGACAAGACAAGACATAGTAAATTAAACACAAAATACAGCTTTAATCTGTAAAGCCCAGGAGACAAAGTTTCCCCTGCCCTCATCTTCATAAACCTCTCACCTCAGAAGCTATATTTGCATTTTATAGGTACAAAGATATGAATTTTTTGCTTAAGATAAAATGTCACGGAGGACTTGCTTACCTAGACAGAGAGAAGATATGCTGGAACACTCAGCACCCAATGCACATATGCAAGGTGTTCATGAGCAGTCTACCAAAGATTGTAGAAAGTCTGATTTTGACCTTAGTAAACAGACAACCTCCAGTCTTACAATTCAAGTCATAGCTAAGTAACAAAAAAGCCACACTACAGGTTGTTGTGCAATATAAAACACTGAACTTTAAGCTCTACCCTACCGTGTTTCAATTACAAAACACAATCCTATTGCAACTGCACTTGCTTCAGTGCACATAGCGGATATTAGATGTAACAGTGATACAATAAATATGCAGAACTACTACATATTCTTACTTTATTGTCTTTTTGTTTAATAACAAAATATGAAGATATTAAGTCAAAGACTGCTGGTTTGTAGCAACATAAGAGAGCATCGATAAATATTTACTACTTACTTACAAATAATGCAAGGGTTTTAACACATATATAAAATAAAGAAATCTCAAGTATTAGTTTATTAGGATTGTAGAGTAGATTCCAGTGCACTACTATTATCCAGCAAGTCTGAGGAATCTTCAACTTTCTTCTCAAATGACTCCAGGTTTAGGGAAGACTTAACAGATGAGGGAGGCACAGAGTAAATTACACAAGCACTCAGAGAAAGCTCAGAAAACCAGACATTTCAGAAGCAAAGCAGAGTCTTTCCAGCAAGACAATCTTTAGATACAAAAGAATAGTATAGAGTGAGCTAGTAATTATTTCCCTGCAGACTAAAGCTTTTATTTTCTTTTTCTAATGAAAATGCAGTTGCAAGGAAAAAAAAAGGAAAGAAAGAAAGAAAGAAAGAAGAAATGCTAAAATGATAAGTTTTAAAGGTGACTGATTTTTTTTCTTTATCAGGGAAGGGAAAAGGTATGTGCTTTAAAAGAGATAATTGATTTACATCTCCTTTATTTTCACTGCAGCAACACCCCCAAAACATACAAATTTACACAAAATAAAAACAAGCATGTTGCACATAAGACATACCTGGAATAAGTGCTGTAGTGATGATGATATCAACATCTTGGCACTGTTTTGCAAAAAGTTTCATTTCAGCTTCAATAAACTCTTTAGACATTTCTTTAGCATAGCCACCTTGTCCCTCTCCTGATTCCTTTAAGTCTACTTCCAAAGGCTCAGCACCAAGAGACTTGAACTGTTCCAGAGCTGCAGCTCTACAGAAAGAAAATCAGAAGGAAAGAAAAAAGAAAAACAAAACATGGACTACATAAAAAAAAGGAAGTCTGTTTTAAGCAACAGCTCAATATACTTTGAGTTTGGAGGCCACTTTAGTAGCAGTTGTCTTCAGACAAGAGATAAAAAGCTTATTCTAGGACTAAGGAGAACAGGATAAAAACATTTTATTTGTTAAGTGGAACAGAAAGAACATTTGCATCACCAATTTTAGGTTCTGCATGAGAACACTTTGACTAGGAATTATAGCAGCCTACAGTTTCCTGTATAGTCAAATGAAGTTGCCCCAAGGAGGTATCCAAAGCTGGGAGCTTAACTATTGACTAAGTCTGCTCACCTGTTTCTCTTACCTTCACTAGACAAGTCTAAAACCCTAACTTAAATGCCTAAGATGGGTGACAGATACACTCCATAGCCTGTGTCCCCATCTTTAAATATGAAACGGGAATACCAGTAAGTCCTTTTTCACTGGGAATGCAACAGAGCTTCTGAAGCCTCTGGATACTACAGAGATCAGAGTCTTAAGAACCTTAGATGGATGACAAACTCCTTCAAAAAACTAGTTTCACATCAAGTTATACCACAGAATATGACAACAGACTAAATTCTAGGGGTGAGACAAACATTCACCATATGCAGGTATTTACTACAAACATCCTTGTACGTTAAGATAAATGTACACAGGATGCTGAAGAGCATTTTGTATCTGAAAAGTTTCAGACAGATTTTTTGCTTTTAAGTAAAATGATTCTTTTCAGTTTATTTTATGAATTATGCTGTTTTGCCTAACATAGACTGAAGGCTTTTTCCATATTGCACATAACAGGTATGGAGATACTCATTTTTATTCTTTCACATTAGATATAACTAATTAGCACTAGGTGCTGTTTCTGCATAAAAACAAACATGTATATGTATTTTTAAGGCAGATACAATGTTAAGCACATACAAATTCAGTATTAGAAGACCATTTAATATAGAAAGTTTAATCAAATTTGTGCTTCCTATTGAGTCAATAAGATAATTTTCCCAGTCTATTGCTCTAAAAATGACTATTGAACAAGAAAATTCTTCTGAATGAAAAAAAAGAAATCCCAAGCTTAATTCTGCTTCAGTTGCAGTCCCTGTTCTTTCATCTTAAAGACATGAGTTCCTTAAATAAAATAATTTTCTCTCCCTTTTTTTTTTTTTTTTTGGTCCTTTGAGCAGATTGAAAGGAGTCTGACTTCAGAGAGATCTGACTAGCTTGTTCATCTGGGATCAGGCAAGTGGAGATGAATGAGAGTATGCGGCTGTAAATCTGAATCAAAACAAGCTGTAAATGAGAATATAAAGAGTCTTTTTCCACTATTTTGCCTTGTGTCCTCAAGAAGAGCACAGACACAAAATTCTGGACAAAACCCCTCTCTTTCTCATTTTTATAAAGCAGGACTTTGGTTCATATGACTCTGGTTGATTTAATAATACAGAGTCTTCGGAAGGTTTGGGGGAATAAAAAAGGAATAAAAATGGAAGAATAAGGCAGGAATAAAAGCAGCAGGCAGGGATTTGTGATTCAATGCAGCTTTCGCTGCAATACAAACAGCTACAAAGCTATTAACCTTAAAATCATTCTATATAGCCGTTACTGTTTTCACACACCCACCTAGTATCAAATCCACGAACCACTGCACCCATCGACTTAGCTGCTCCTGCAGAAGCCAGGCCAGCAACTCCTCCTCCAATAATCAAGACCTAGAATGATATCATTATCACACTTGGCCCACAAACTAAAAATAGAGTCAGCTAGAAAAGTAGCAAAGTGATACTGCATTCACAACAGTAGAGATGCAAGTTATTTTCAGACACAGAACCTAAAGCAACTCTGGCGAAGGTAACCATCACAGCTTTTAAACTGTTACTGTTACTTCATCTATCTATCTGCGGCTGACTATTTAAACAAGTAAACGCAGGCTTTCCCCTTGCTTTGGTTTAATTTTGGGGGAGTTGTTTTTTTTCTTTTTAATTCGCACACTTTCACTTCTCTTCATCCCAATCCACCTGCAACTCCAGTCAAGCAAGCCCTTCCACCACAGCTTTCAACATGCCAGAACTCTTAACATCTCTGACCTTTCTTTAGGTCATTTCTTTATGACTGCTTCATAACCTTCCCCTATCCATCCATAGGGGTTCTGACATTTAAAAATAAGTAAATATAAATAAAACTCAAATTATTCTACTCTTTTCCAAAAAAGAACTAAAAGCAGTAAGCAAAAATTACTAATCCCATATGAGGAAAAAGCTTTTAACACAAGCACTTTCAGCAGTGGTTAGCTGCATCCAGGAAATGACCTGTTCTTCTGCTCAGTACTTACTTTACTGTACGTACCTTGGCTGGAGGAACTTTACCAGCAGCTGTGATTTGACCCGTGAAAAATCGACCAAAGTGATTTGCTGCCAATACAACAGCCTTGTAACTGTCAGGTAAGGAAGACAAGAACACATTTCAGTATTTTCCCAGATGCAACTTAATGCCATTCATTGACAGCACTCAAAAGAATACACTCAGACCAAAGCATACATACAATGAAACAAGTTTAATGTTTTACTCCTGAGCACAAGTTTAATCCTCTCTCTCTCTTTGCTCATTCTTAGAAAGAATTTGTAGACAGCAGTATGCTCAATGTAGAATTATGAATGCATGATAAACATGTAACCTGACAAAAATTCACTCTGTCATCTCTGAAGCTATCTTCAATGACTGCAACTAGAGGTTTGTTAGGGAAGGAACTACATACAAGCAGCTACAAAAGCCAGAGTAGTTTTGCAGTAAGCAGGAATGCAGTAAGCATTTAGGGAAGCAAACAACTTCAGAATAAGATACTCGGAGCTCTGGGGGTGGTGGTCAAGGGTCTGGGAGCCCTGATCTTTTCCTCCTCAATCCTACCAGTGAGGGGGGAGGATGGGAGGAGCAGCAGATGTATTTTACAAATTAACAGCTGTCTGTGCCACTGGTGTTGGCAACAGGGTTTTGGTTTTTATGACCACAGGACCCTGCTTGAAGACAGGCAACTGATGAGGAGAGATGGGATCAATCTCAATAAGCAGGCACATATGTCTTTGCAGGTAGGCTGGCCAGCTTGGTAAGGAAGGCTTTAAACGAGGAAAGAGAGGGAAAGGGAGAGTTATAGAGACAGGGCAGTCAGCAAAACACAGCTCAAGTCGGGATGCCTCCAATGGGTACCTGCAGCCAGAAAAGTGCATCTGGGACATGACTATGGAGGATCCTCTTGCACCCCTCCTGGAAAGCCTGCATGCTTGATTAACTCTCTGAAATACCTGTACACCAATGCACAGAGCATAGATCTCTAATTCTTCCTGCTTATTCCCTGTGTGCAGTCACAGAGCCATGATCTCTCTGCAATTACAGAGACATGGTGGGATAGCTTGCATGACTGGAATGCTGTTATGGATGGCTACAAGCTTTTTTTTTTTTTAAAGAAAGAAAGGCCAGGAAGGTGAGGTGGTAGAGCTGCTCTTTATTTAGTTACTCAATAATTTAGTAACTGCCAACTTGACAATAAACACCTCAAGTCTACAATGCCAGGCACAAAACATGAATACATTTGAGAGCAATTACTCTTTTTGTTTGCACCTGCCACAGCCTTGGCATTCATATTGAGCACTCTTCTCACTAGATAGCTCCCAAAAATGTTAGATGCTAGTGACAGACACTCTGCATTGAAGTTGTTTTAAGGATAGCTCTCATCTAACCCAGAGCAAAGTGGTACTAGACTAACCAGTCCAGGAACTGAAAGAATCCAACTTTTTTTTTTTTTTAATCTGCTTTGATTTGAGAAAGTTAAAGTTGTTAGGCACCTTCAGCAGGTTCATCCTGCTTCAAATAGCTGTAGGAAAATAAAGACACAGAACTGTCTTAAATATACCTAATATCAAAATACGTTGCTTTGATATTTACTCAAGATGAAAAAAGAATAAAAGGTTTCATACCCAGCAATGTTGGCCATGGAGCTAAGTGCATCATATCCCTGAGCAATGGTGACCCGTGGAACCTGATCCATGGCCAAGACGGTAGTTTTCTTTTCTGCAAGTTTATTCAGGAGGTCTGGATTTTGGGCTGGATAGATAAAACTAACCAGGGTAGCAGCTGTCTTAAAAAGATCCGCCTCATGTACACCTAGTGCAGGGTTATATATAGGAGCCCTCACCTGAAGAAAGAGAGAGGTTTCCAAATTAATCACTAGAAGTAAATCAGGGCATGCCCCCTCTTTTTTCTCCCCAGCTTACATTTTGTCCATTCACAACCAAAGTATATGATGAAGGAAGTGTATTAAAGGCTGTTTGTACAACTGAACTCAGTAAAAGCTCAGCTACAACTCACAAATAACTGTTAGCTCTAGGTAGACAGGTGACAGAGCAGTAACAGCACATATACTTGGAAAGAATTCATGGCTTCTAAGAAGCCATTACTGACTTTTGTAACAGACAGCTGTCCCAAAACAGGTCATTTTGAGGCAAAACAGATTAATGAACAGCTGTGACAATTAAGTTCTACAGGGAAAAAAAAAAAACTCCTAAGTTTACGATATACCATCATATATAAAGAACTTCAAGCACGAAGTCTAGCAAATACCTGTCTTGATTTGTAATGACTTCTTTTAGATTTTTTTTTTAAATAAAGAAACAACCCACTTACCCAAAATGTTCACAAACTAACTCACAGACATGAATTACATTCAATCTTGACAGTATAGCTTCAGATAAAACATTCAAAGAAAGCCACAACATCAAAACCAAGGTCTTCTTGCCTCAAGACTGTACAACCTAACACCTCTTAACTTTACTTTTAGCAGTTTTCCCACATCAGCTACAACTCCTTGCTGTTCAATTGCTGGATATCCAATTGAAGAGAATTAGAAATTCTTCTTCAAAACTCCAAAGCAACTTTTCTTTGAGAGTAACTTGAAGTTGGATGTTACTGATCTTGGAGAAGAAGTTGCTTAGAATGGGGATCTTTTCTGATTAGTGTTCTGAACACAAGTTTACCTTGCTCTAGAAAACATAACTCCAAGGCAGTGAAAAACTTGATAAGAGATTGTCCTTACATTCTTCAATGTTCCTATTTACAGAAATACTCCTATATACTAGTTTATTAGTTTAGACCCACACCTGAGCTATATGAAAAAAAGAAAAGATGACTAAAATTAAATCAGAACTTAGAATGGAAAGTATAAATTTAGAGCAGATTGTTTACTGAACTTCTAGGAGACTATAAGAAAGGTATTTTTTTTTTTTCAGATAAATATATTAATAAAGCAAATTACTTTGACAACTAAATCTGAAGCCAGTACTTCCTTGGTCCCCTGGATCTTTGCTCCGACTTCTCTGTAATGGTCATCAGAAAATTTGGAAGCTTCTCCAGCACCAGATTCCACTACAACGTTGAAGCCTTGCTTAACTAAGGCTTGAACTCCAGCTGGTGATAAAGCTACCCTCTTCTCATTTTGAAATATTTCCTTGGGGACACCTACAGTCAGCTGTTTATATGGAATTCCTGTAAGAACAGCAGATAGGACAGCATTAGTTGCATGAAAGATCTTAAGGTTTACTGAATTGATACTAACGGCACACTTCAGTGCTGTATAGAGACATTCAGACGGGTCACATTTAGTAATTTTCCCTCCTCAGGAAAGAGGAAGCAGAATCACTTTTTCCAGCAGCGTATTCTACATTTCTTTAAACTATACCGTCTTTCCAGACATCCCTCTTCCCTCAGATATTAACAGGTCAGTGCAGTCACCACAAAAGCACTAACAAGCTTCTGGTGCAGTTTATATCCACCTCAGTTTATACAATCAGTAACAGTATTCTGGGGATATCATATTCTAAACTACAGTAAATGAACTTAACTTCCTCTCTATGTGTTTCAGTTTTTCTCTGAAGAAGCAAATGAGTTTGAGCAGCTGATCCACATTTTAACTGAACATTAGTTCTGAAAGTCTATCAAAATCATGCAACAGTTGTCTCAGTTCACTGTAAATGAGCATAACTTTCATACCACAGGAAAAGTAGGCTGAAAGGCACAATTTCATTGATGAACTGCTTGGACAGTCATTACAGAAATTAAAAACTTTACATGAATACATGAATAATCGAATATCTGACTACTAGATCAATCCATCTATATTTCTTTAATTTTATCTTTCTGTTTTAAGGTATTCCAAGTTCTACTAAATAATGCCAAGAAACTTGCAGAAACTGCAATTTATCGTTTTTAGCTTAAGGTTTCAACTTACAAATCTCCAATTTTACCTACAATTTGAGGGCCTTGAGTTAAATATTTGATAGCTGAACTTCTCTGATCCCATCAAATGTTTAAACTTATTATATATGCATACATAGTCTCAGACAAGATAATCACATAATCGAATTACCACATTGTTTCAATTACAAAAAACCACATGGAGTCCAGCATGCAAGACCAGTTCTGCAACAGCTTCCACTGATCTCTCTCCAAAATTTAAAATTTGCATTGTGGTATTTATACATGAGAGGCCTACATCATATATACTGCACTGTTAAGAATAGAACTTAAGCAGCCTGAGAAGCCACTCATATTAAAGGCCAAGCTAAAAAATAATTAATTGATTAAAGGCTTGTTTTATAGTATCAATCTTTTCACTTGACATAAACAGTTTAATTTTGACAAAAAGACGCATATTTAGTTTAAAAAATAGTACTAGAGAGTTAAGTGTCTTGTATGTTTTAGAAAGGCCCATTTTCTTGTCTCTTCCCCCCCCCCTTTTTTTTTTAAAAAAAAGAATCAAGTAGTTCCTAAAGGTACCTTACTGTGAGAATTTTGAGGAAGGGAATTATTTGACTTTATATCTAAAGTTCTTACAGCTATAAAATGAAACTGGGACTAATAGGTGCTTAAACTTGAAAATCAGAAAATGTTTAGAATAACAGTTCTTACGATATGGCATCAACTTGTAATGTTCTGAAAAATATAATGTATAGTTGCTAAGAATTGAGATTTAAAAATCTACCCACACTCAGACCTATCATCCATTAAAAAAAAAAAACTATCCAACAAGACGACAGGATAAAAGTTCACTAGAACTGCATTACTTCTAATTATTCCTACTCTTCCTTTTTTAAAATCTTTCCCTCTAAAACTAAACTGATTAAACAGCAGCAAGTAATTTTGAGACAGAACTTTAATATGTTGGAGAACACCAGAAATTCTTTACATTACTAGATAAAATCAAATTCAAAAAAATGTATTTTAAAGGAACAGAATGCACATCTAGAAGAGCTACAGAGGTAGCAATGTACTTTGTAAAGATTTACTTCATCAGCATACACCACATTCAAACATCACCGTGCAACTTGAGGCATCACTATCGCACCACCACTAGCTACCTGAAACCTATGGTAACTGCTGACATCACTCAAAATAATACTCTTGCTATTCAGAAGATAACTTTTCTCTCATCTCTTAAGTACTATGCAATGAAGTCTGCTTCTGACTTTTGATAAATTAACTCAGTGAAAATACAAGAATTCTCATTTTTTAAAAGCAGAAATGAAATCTAACAGACATAATTCCTTGTTAGACTAACAGATACGAATCATGATTTGGGAAGGGTGGTAGCTCGAGGACAGAGGATAGAAAGCTTTCCAAGAAGCTCTGAGAAAATAAGAACTGGAGTACTACCTCCTCTTTCTCCTTTTCAAAGATTTACAGTGCACAGAGGCAAAGAAAGAAAGGAATAAACTACAGCATACAGGGACTAGAAGGATAACTGCAAATTTAGAGGCACTTGAACTATTGACTAAAGCTCATACATTTTTTTAAAAAAAAAAAAAAAAAAAAACAGAGCTTTTAGCTTGTAATGCCAAGCTCAAAGGACAACTGTTGCCTCTATTTTCTTTTGTCCACTTGCTTTGTGTGGAAGACCAAATAAACCAGTAGAGCAAACAGGTGGGAAGGACAGAACAGAAGGTGCACTATGTGCCAAACGTGTCTCATTTTCTTCATTAATATTGTTAGGTGTTGCTTGCAATAAAAATATGTTCAGCTTTTTCAGAAGAAAAAAAAGCATTTGCAACTTCTTTTGTAGGCAGAATGGTCAGAGACCAATAAGGAGGCCTATGTCCTGCTCCAAGGCTTTGGTAGATGAAGTCAAAGATATTAAACAAGTTTCATTCTTCTCACACCCTCTTTTCCCTTCTGTCCCACTACTGACTTTCTAGCAACCAAAACTCAAGTGCACAGATTTCAGTTTCCCAGCCTTTAGCTAGAGCAGATATTGTTCATGAAGTAAGCTATTCAAAACCTTTTTGACACAAAGAATCAGTGTGAGGAGGAATTCACTACTATCACAAAAGTAGAAGCACTAAATTTCACAAGCCATAGAGTCTCCACATCAAACACGCAAATTATAGTTCAGAAAAAAAGAATGAGAATATTGTATTTTTAAATAAGGCATTCTTATAACTGTGCTTTCACCCCCCTCAACGTAATCTTCACTGTTTAATGAGACGACAGCAAACCACAGTCTCAGACTACAAGAGAACCAAAAAAGTAGATAACCTGGATTCCCAATCTTCAAAAAGTACATATATTTTTATGTATGCATATATATATATACATGTATGTATGTAAATGGAGAAGAAAGTGAGATAGATATAAAACATTTCTTCTCCATTTAACTTCTATCTACAAATTGAATGCTTAAAGAAGATCCTAAATCAAAATCATCAAGAGAACTCAGAACAAAGTATACAGAGTAATACAGAAAAATACAACTTTTTAACCTCGGTGACCTGATTTCAGGAGGCAGCCTATACAAAACAGTATCAACAAGTGTTAGAGGCTGACTTAGAGGAAACAGACAGAAGTTTTCACTATATACTACACTTTCTGGGATGGGAAAAATGGGATACAAAATTTGCCCAATTAATAAGACATTTAAAAAAAAAACAGCTTTAAATGAACCATCTCACCTGTTCTGAAGTAAGATGAGGATGTATTCTGAAGAACAGCAATATGATGTAGGCAAGAAAAAAAATGGCATAGAAGATTAAACACACACACACCTTATCTCTCTTCTCACACAAGTAAGGAGAAGTAACAAAAGAAGTAAAACTATAGGAGAATGTTTATGCTTTATAAACACTGTACAGCTCATCTAGAGATTTGAGAGTAAAATATTATGTGTTTCAAAGTCTTGGAAGAGTTAGAGAAAAAGGCTTTTTTTGTTTTTGGTTTTTTTTTGTTTTTGTTTGTTTGTTTTTTTTAATGAAAGCTTTATAATAGAAAGGACATTAAAAATCCTAAAATAGAGAGGGGTAGAAGTCTGAATGCTGCAGTATATAAAACAACTGGAAGCACATTAGAAAAGTCAGAATTGGTTACTACATAAGCACCAGGGTTTGGAAAAGTTTTGTATCTATTGCTGAAGCATCTGATTGCGATAAGACACTGGAATACTTGTTTACTCTAGTATAGAAATTACTGTTTCTAAGAAATAAAGAAAAAGGTAGCAAGACAAATAGTGATAGGAAAGTATCCATCCTCCTCGTTTACTGAATACAAATTTTCTCATTACTACATAGGCATGTTATGTACATGTCATATATGCTGGACAAGGTGAAAGCTAATCTAAGAGAGTGCAAGTAATAACTACAGGCTTGAGACAAATTACACAATCACTACACTTTTCAGGAAAGTTATTCTTCCAAATAATGTTACAGTAATTTTACCAAGTGCTACTATATTCAAACACAATTTCTAGAAGAAAGAATAAAATGTAGTTATTTTGAATCAAAGCTCAACAGCATATAAAAGTTCTTAAAAGAGTATATGTAGGCAACAGCACTGCTGAAGTGTCATTCAGTTGTTATTTATACCCTTGATTTGTCCTCTATCAAATGGCAAATCTCATGTTACCAAGGTGAGACAAAAGAACAGTTTAATTATCAACCAAGAGACTTAATCAAACTTTACAATTCTCAATATTAAATGTCTAGCATAAATATAAGTATAAATATAAAGCTTTCCTCAATAAAGGCTTTCACATGAAAGATCTGAAGAGGACAGCACTGAATGCTTTAACATGTAACACCAATCAATTCTCTCTTCTCATGTAAACTCCTGTATTTTCACAACCAGACATTTCTATTCATAAACAGTGCTACTTTTCTAGGCCTTCAAAAGATTTAATGCGTCACCTACAGTGCACACATAGAAGAACTGAACATCACTGTACAATCAGAGTAACTCTTTGCATACGTATTTTATCTGTTCAGACGCAGAAGCCCCAAAATCAGAGGTGAAGCCTCTAAATTGCTTCAGGGAGACCTGACTCATGCAAGATAAGGGGCAAAAATAGCATTAAAGTACTTTTACATATTCTTCAGTCCTCTAAGTTGTCAAGCTACACACAGTGTAAGATAGAACATGCCCTCCCTCCCCCCCCCCCCCCGCCCAAAATAATCAGCCCTGACTTTCATACACCAGGCTCTCATCATATGTTGGAACCAAAGAGGTTCCATCTCCCACTCTCCCACACATTTTTGAAAATATCTGAATCCATCCATTATCAAGATGTAATCAGTATAAATGTATCAACAAACCCTGTAAGTGAAGATTCAGCTCAAAGCTAGAAGATGGTACAACATAAAAAATGTTTCCTGAACAAAGAACTTTTCAGATGCAATAGTTAATTTATATACAGTCATGCTGACATTCTCTTTTTGTGACAGAAGTATCTTCTCCATATGTACACAAACAGTTGGGTTTGCAAAACTCTTGGGGAACTTGGGCCTTTACCTGAGAAAGGCATTTCTTTAAATATTCCCTCCAAGCAAGATAATTGTCAGCAGGAGCTCTGATCATCTACCCCTTAAGACTATTTGGACTCAAAGTATTCACAGTGAACACAGACTCTTTCTGCATAAGTCCTGGAAAACTTGTGTAAAACTGTACTGCAACTGATTGATGAAGATCAGCTGGCTGCTAACCTGATTTAAGTGTTCTTTTTAATCTTTTCCATACTAACACAAAACCAAAAGAAAAAAAATCCCACAAACTATTTCAGGAGATTATTTAAAACCTTCATGGTATGAAATGAAAGAATTATTTTTGATTGTTTAATCAATTTACCTGGCTTCAGAGGTGCTTGAGACCACAGTATTTGGTGGGTTCCAAACATTCGGAAACACGGCATCTTTGCAGAATGCACCTTAGGTGGTAACACATTGCCAAAGATGGGAGGTGAGCACGCACTAACAGCAATACGCAGAAGGCTCGCCATGTTACCCAGACCTCACAGCGGACTCCTTGTCAGCTACAGGATCCCTACAAGCCTGCTGCTCATGTAAGAAACAAACAAACAAAAAACATTGATACTAGAAAGAAGGTACGCAAACTCACTAGCTTAAGTCCAGTTGATCCTAGCCATAGGATGGTCATTTCTCTCTCCCTTTTCCTTCCAGGTAGAGAACAAAGTCCACTTTTCCACACCAAGTCTGAGTAAATACCAAAACTAAGCCAACAAGCCCATGTGAACGCTAACATCACAAGCTGATTTACACATTGATATTGTTCTGTGACTCAGAATTGCATTCTCATTGCCAAAACTGCAACTATTTGCAGAAAACAGCTATTTTCAAAGAGTATTTTGGAAAGTCTTTGCTAGAATTAATGTATTTCCCCCAGAATACGCCAAGAAAAAAAGAAAGAGCACTGAAAGCTGGCATAGACTATTGGCAAAAAAGGCACTAAATAACCCCAGAGCCGAAGTTAACAGAACCCCAGGCAACTGCTCAGATTAGTTCATCTTTTCCTGAAACAGCACGAGATGCAAATTTGAAAACGGGGCGGTTTCCCGTGCCGGAAGGCAAATGACCCGCACTCCAGCTGGAGCTCCGGAAAGAGGCACCGAGCGCGGGCCGCCGGCAGAGGGGCGGGCGAGGGGCGCTCAGGCCGCGGCGAGCGGGGCGGGCAGCCCGCGAGGAGCAGCCTCCCCGGTTCGCTCCCACCGCTATTCGTAGCGCGCGGCCCCTGGCTGACCTTGGGCAGGCCGCTCGCCCGTTAACGGCCGCCTCGCCACCCGCTCCCTCCGCTGACGCTTCCTGCCCGCTGCGGCCCCGCGACGGCACCTGGCACCGCACCGCACCGCCCTCCTCGGGCCAACGGCCGCCGCCCGCCCGTTAACGGCCGCCCCGCCCGCGGGGACAACGCGGGAGGCGGGGGCGCCGCCCCGGTGCCCTCCCGCACCCACCGCGAGGAGCCCGGCGGGCGGGTGAGTCTCCCCCTGCGCCGCGCCGCGCCGCGCCCGCCGCCGGAACCGCCGCCGCACTGACCGACCTTGGGGTGATGCGGCGCGGGGCGGCGAGGGCAGGGCAAGCGGGGCGGGGGGCGGGGCGAGGCGAGGCCCCGCCCCGCCACCCGGAAGGAGTGCGGGGAGCGCGGAGGGCGGGGCGCGCGCGGCCGCGAGGCTCCGCCCTCCCCTCGGCGCTCGGGAGGGGGCGGGAGAGCGCCGCGCGCCGCCTGCGTGGCGTGGCGTGGCGTGGCGTGGCGTGGCGTGGCGCGGCGCGGCGCGGCGCGGCGCGGCGCGGCGCGGCGGGTCACCGGCTCCCGTGGGGCGGGCGCCTCGGCCGCTGCCGGGCTGCGTCGTTGCGGCCGCTCTCCGGGGGCAGTCTGGGGACGGGTGGGCTGGGGCTGGGTAGCGCAGGCGTCGCGACGGTTGAAGTCGTTGCAGCCGTTGGAGAGGCGCCAGGTGTAGCGGGCTCCCGCAGCGGGCGGGCGCGGGTGGCCGCTGTCGCCTCCGTCTGATCGTGCTGGTGTGCGGAGCACAGAGGCAGGAACGCAAAGGTCGAGGCAGCTGAGTTGTGAAGAGAGAGAGAGGCTTTTTTAAACGTGGTTGTTTCACTTGAACTGATGCCGTAGCATATAGATGGTATCTTCATTCATTGTTGCTGCTGTTTATTGAAACGTGTAATAAAATAGTGATTGGTTATATGGGTTGAACTTAGACTGGTACACAGTACATACAATACCTGAGGGGAAAGGGAGGGGAAGGAGCTGCTTGCACCTAAGATGACCTTAAGGAGACTGTATACAGAGGGCAGCTTGTTAAGTTATACGCACCATCACATGCTTTCACCGTGGTTGCTGAGCTAAAGTTCCCAGTGAGCTAATTAATTCTGTGTCACCTTTACTGGTTGTGTTAGGTTTACTGGCTGGTCAGCCTTCCCTCCCACCAAGAATCAATCTGATACATGCCTTGGGGAAGTAACAAATCTATATTTTACAGTCTATTCCATATTTTAAAAATAGGCAAGATGGTGCCATTATGATCTTTTATGAAGTTTCATACATACCTGAATTTTTCTCATCCTAAGTCATCCATAGAGTTTGAACCAACACTACAGAAGCCTTTCACCTGTATAAAAATAACAGATAGGAAGGCAAGCATGGGGCGGACCGTCTAGGGGGACAGAACGCGAACATCACCAGCAGGGTGCACTGAGGCGTGCTGCAGGCACCGAGGTTGGAGAACAGGTTGTGATCTGGCATTTGCCAACCAAAGAAAGAAGTACTCTGCCAGCTGGACAAAAGACAGGTGAATTCAACTGTGAGTGGACAGCCGAGCTGAATCTTTGGTGTTTGCTGAGACAGGGTTTTGTGTGAATGCGGTTTTTGCAGGCAGGGTGGCTGCGGTGCGTCCCGAGCCCTGCGCGGGGGCTGCTGCGCACACAAACCGCGCGCTCCGTTGTCATTGAAAGCGCAGCCGGTGCCTGGCAGAGGGAAGGGGCTGGCTCATGGTTTTGAACACGTGGAGCTGGCAACGCGGCCCGAACGCCGGGCAAAAGCGCCTTTAAGGCCCGGCAGCCGCCTCGGCCCGGCCCGGCCCGGCCCGGCCTAGCGCCGCGCCTCACGGGGCCGCGCCGGGGTTGCCATGGCGACGGGCGGTGCGAGGCCGGCAGGGGGCGCTGCGGGCGGCGCTGGGCCGCGACCATCGTGGCGCTGCGAGGGGGGGGTGAAACTGAAAGTGAAGGGCTGGGGCCGCCGCCAGCGGCGAAGCGCGGCGCTGCTCGCGGGCCCGACCCCCCCCCGCGCCGCGGCCTCCGCCTCCCGCCCAGGAGGGCGTGAGCCGCGCCGGCCCCAGCATGTCGGAGAGTTTCGACCGGGCTCCGGGCGCCGGCCGAGGCCAGGGCCAAGGCCGGGGCCGGGGCCGAGGAGGCGGCGCCCTCCTCAGCGGCGCGGGCGCGCCGGAGAGCGGCGGCGGCGGCGGCCGCCTCGAGGGCAGCGGTTCCCACGGCCCGGGCCCGGCCGAGCAGCAGCAGCAGCAGCAGCACAAGCCGGGCGGTTTCCCGCAGCAGCAGGAGCCGCTGCGGCCGCCGAAGACGGCGCCGCCGGGCACCGGAAACGCAGGTACTGGCCGGCCGCGGGGGCCGCGCCGGAGGCCGCCGCGAGGCCCCGGGCGGCCGCGCTCCCCCGGCAGGCGCGCCGGCGCGGCCTGCGGCCCTGCGGCGGCCCCCGGGCGAGCGGCCGCCTTCCTGGGCGGCGGGCCCGTGCCCAGATGAGGGAGGCGCGTTGCGCTGAGCCTGCCGCGAAGCCCCCCTGCGCGGCCTTCCCTCCGTCCTGCCCCCGGCGCCGCCGGGCGCACGCACATCTGTGCGCGCCTGGTCCCCATCTGCTCCTCCGACCGCAGATGGCCGCAGCCTTGCTCCCGCTGAAGAACTCTTTGATTCGGGCCTGCAGGTTTGCCAAAAAGAAACCCAACCCAACAATAGCACAGAGCGTTTGTTGGCTGGCTTTCCCAGATAGCTATCAGATCCTGTTTTCAGCAAGCTTAGGGGCTACCCCAAAGAGAAAACGTGGAAAATAAGCTTAAAAAGAAATACAGTTTGATTGGATTTTTGGCTGGTGATTTGTAACAAAGGTAATAGCTAAAAATCTTTGAATAACGTGTTAAGATTTAGCGAGGCTTGCCCTTGCCTTTGAAATCTGTGAAAACAACCACAAGAGAGGAAGCTTAGCAGAGGCAGATTTACTAGTTTCTCCAGTTAGCTCTCTTAGAAAAAGTGTTTTAATGGTAGAGGAGAGAGCTCCTCTTTTTTTCTCTCACCTTCACATGAATGTTGCATCTACTTTCTGACTTGTGGAAAGGCCTCTGGTGTTTGCCAAAGTCAGAACTTCTTACATTTTAGGAAAAGCAGTAAAAATGGAGCCATTACTATAAGTTCTAAAGTAAAACTGGACTTTAGAAATTAAATCTCTAAAGATTGTCAGACCTAAAGTATTTAAACTGTTCTACAGTCTAAAAAGGAGTACAGTATCACTTTGAGGGGAAAAATATCGTGGTAACATTGTTATTGCCTGTTAGAGCAAGTAATTCCTGTTCTCTTTCCCACACTGTCCCTGGAAAGTTGTGTATTAGGTTATATGAATGCATAGAAATTCCTTGATGTCTAAGAAAAGATATTAATGTAACAAAATCTTTCCAGAACACTTGCGACAGACAAGGATTCCATCTGGATCACAAGATAAAATTTCAGTTCCTGATTCTGGACCACCAATGGCTAAACCTCAGGTGGCCGTGGCTCCTGTGGTAATCTCAAAATTGTCTGTTAACGCACCTGAGTTTTATCCCTCAGGATACAATCCAAACTTTGCAGTGAGTATTCATCTTCTCTGCTTGATGTATGCTAATTTATTTATATTGAACTTAACAATATTTTCTTCAGATCCTGTGTATTAGAGAGCTTGAATGCTGCACTGGCCTAAGAGAATTCCAAATTTGGGTAACAACCACCTGAGACACAGAATGCTAAGTGATAATGAGTGAATAACAGGGAGTACTTCAGAGTCTTCAGTGTGGGATGATTTGCTAAAGTTAACTGAAGATAACTGCATTCCTTCTTAATTGCACCATTGACTTCACCAACATGAGAGCAAGCTGTTTCTTCTGAGACTACATCTGTTGTAGCTGCATCTACACTTCATTTTAAGTAAAGGCTTAACTGTATTTAATTAAGATTTCTCATTTTTTTGAAGCAAGTGTGGAAGACAGCTTTAGCTCGTGTTTTTCTAAGCATAGGTATCCCTTTCTTAAATGTACCGAGCCTTGGCTATGATTGACTGTGACTGCCCAACTGTTTGTACCATCATGTGTCTTGTATTACTGAAAGGCAAAATTACAGTATCATCAAAGGAAAAGTACGGTTGGGCTCCTTTCTAGCAGCTGTCTATCTACTATAGAATATATTGGCAGCCAGGCTAGGGGTAATCTCAGATCTGAGTTGTAGATGCCCCATGTAAATACAAGCTGATTGCTTCTTATTTTCTACTCCCCTGTCTTACATGTTACTGGTACAGTAATTTTATTCCAGGAGAGACCTATGTTAATCCTGTAATGCCCTTTTGCCACACAAGCAGACAAAATCTGGTGTGTGTGTGTGGGAATTACGACTTTTACAAATATGGTCAAGTATAATAAGCAACTAATTTAAAGCAATTAGATTTTGAATAATTAATAGAAAAATACTTAAGTTGAATAGTAAATAACGTGTTTAGATGTTTTAGAGTTTTTTTTCCTCACTTTTATAAAACTGATGTTATCTGGATGTTACAAGCTATGTCAGTTTACTGAATAAAATTACTGTTCCGAATAATGCAAGCCCATAGCCGATAGACAACTGTTGACAAAATACCAACATGAACATGCTTCAGTGAATGGATAATCTAGGGGGGAAAGAGTGCTTTGCCCCAATGCATGTTTCCAATAAAAGGATTTCAGTTCCAAGATCAGAAAATGCTATTTGGAATGAATACATTTGCATGCATGTAATTACAAACACTTAAGGCCAGTGATGTTGCTTTTTGACTGTTTTACAGAAACACACAAGCATGTGGGACTTTCTAGTTGCCATGCTGTAAGAATGTAACGAATATAAGTGATCTATTAATAAAAATAGCTTTAAAATGTTAGTGAAACCTAGAACAGTTATCTGGAGGTATGTTTGGTATGCTGTAAGGATCCTAATCTAATCAGAGTATACTAGACATGCAAGATCCATCAGAATCTGATAGACGTAAAATAGTGATCCTTAAGAATTGTTAGTCCTTCACTATTACATTAGTAGATTTTTATTTTGTTATTTTAAGGACCAGATTATTTTAAGAAACTGGGTTCATCTGCAGCAGTGTGAAATTTAGCATGCTTTGCACAGGTTTGAGTTTTACGATGGCAAATAGGAAGCAAAACAATTTTGAGAAACTTGTTTCTCTGAGTTATAAATAATACTTAATAGCTCTCATTTAGAATATTCCCTAGAGTTTTAACTATGAAAACTCACATTCCTCTGAAATAATACACAGCGCTTTTTTTGCTATTTACTAAGCATTTAAGCTTTGGTTGCATATAATCTGAAGGAAAAATAGCATCTTCCTAAAAGGTCTGAGGAGAAATAAAGTTGATGATAAATTGATGGTGACTAAGACAGTTTGTGAGGAAAAATGTTTTGAATGCTTCTCAGGTATAGCAAAGTAGTGTTTGGCACGTGCTGGAGCAGAGGCTGAGAGCAGATTTGGATCGTAGATCTTTTCCTACAGTTTGGGGGTTTTATGTTTCTGTAGATAAAAGAGGGATCTTACTGTCTATGTAGACTTTATTTAGCCATTATTATGTCTTTAAACTCATAAATGGATTCTTAGTAGAAGAGAGGTAATGTTAGAAAGAGCAGCTTCTTTTGCGAGCTACAGTATTTCCTACCACCTGACTATGAAGTTTTCAAACAGATTGTTTGAGGAGATGTTAGTTCTGCTGTATGTTACTAATAAAAGCTACAGTTGTTACACAATGTCATGTTTTTGAGGAGCAGGATAGTCTAACTTAATTGTATAGTATTTTTATTGGGGTATTTGAAATTGTCTAGTAAAAGTTGATTTCCTTTACAGAGCTAGAATATTTAGCAAGTTATAGCTGTTAGCTTCTGGAGCCAAGGAGTAAAAGCACCAAATTGCTGGAATCATAGAATACTTTAGGTTGGAAAGAATCTCTGTAGGTCATTTGATCCAACCAGCAACTCAAAGCACAACCAACATGGATCAGGTTGTTCACAGCTTTCTCATTATCAGTAGTAACATTTTGTCACAATTTCTTTAAGTCAAGGTGATATTTTTTTTCCCTTTTTGATGGGCCAGATTAAGTCCCTTTAAGTCTTGTTCAGTGTTGGCCATTGGGCAATTGTTCTACTTAATTAGATATCCCAGGAATGCCTTTCTAGTTTATCTTTTGTTATTTTGATGTGTCCCCCATTAACTTAAGTTGTATACCTTTAAGACATGGGTTTTTCAATAATTTTGGAATGTATGCAAGGTTTTCCATGTATGCAAGGTTTTCCATGTGTTCCTTACAGGCCCTGACATTAATGTCAGTACTTGATTTTTTTTCAGTAATGTTTATCTGCATTTCTCTATAGCTCATATCGTGGTCTTTCATTTTTCACAGATGGCACAGTAGAGGAGAAACTGAGGCATTTTGGAGGCAGAAAGTAAAAGACATCTGCTCCTTTAGGGAAGTGAGGGAAGAGAGAGAGAGAGAAAATAAAAGCCTGTTCAGTGTATATATCTCCAACAAAAAAAAAAGGTTTTTTAGCTCAATTTTTCCTTGCAGTGTGTTTTAAATCTTATTAAATAGTCAGTTGAGAATTCTGTTATCCTAAATGTTACCCTTCAGTTTTGAATCACTGAAGTTGATTCTTTAGTGATTTGTCTTTGGGTTTTGGCTTTTACTTCTGAATGCTCATGTAAGAAACTATTTGCAAAATGAATTATTTGTACTGTATTAGTTACATCACAAGTTATCTCATTCCTGATGCTATTCCTTTTGTGATTGCAATCATTCAAGAGAGTATTGAACTATACAGAATGTTAGGTATGTCCATTCAAAAACTGACAAAACTATCAGCATTCTGTCCCGTCAGTGGGAGCATAAATGCTGATAAGTCAGTATTGTGCTAGCTCCTTTCTTTAGGAAGCAGGTGTGTTTACTGTCCTTTCTTTCAACATCAGTAACTGCTGATTAATGCCTTACTACCTAGCTTCATTTGATGCCTTGTGGTCTTAGTCCATTGCCAAGCAGTTTGTTGACTTTAGGAGATTAGTTTTTGTAGCTTTATTGTACATGGAAAAATTACACTATATTTACTAGATTTCTTCAGTTTCTCTTCTCCTGCTTATTTGGAGCACTTTTTTCTGTAAGCATAAAACATTCTGTTTCCAATTACTTTTCATTATACTATTCTGTTATCTTCAGTACTATTTGTGTATGCATCAGGCAGGAAGGGTTCTGAGGCTCAGTTTGGTAGCTTTATTCTTAACATATATACTTATTTTTTTGTTTAAGGGGTTGAAAGTTAGCTGATCTTACACTCAACTTGGCAAACCATTTGATTTGCTTTTTAGTCTCTCTCTCTGACATGTTTGGCTAGGAGACTCTAATCTGTGTAATGACAACTGACATAGTTCTTAGAATTACAGAACTTAATGGAGCTCTCTGATGCATTGAGGTGTATGCAGTCTAAAAATGTTCTAGTATACTATGTTTTTTCTTTAAAAAAAAAAGAAAGAAAAAATCCCACATGCGGAGTCTCAGGAGTTATTTAAGGGCCGTATAGCTGCTTTTGGAGATGGTATGTGTAACAACTTTGTTTTAGGTTCTCGTTAAATTGTTGGTATATTCCTTCACTGTTCTAGGAGTCTTCCTTTGAAGATGGGTGTGATGGCTATCTGACTTTGACAGAGTATGTTCAAGATTTTCTGAATCATCTCACTGAGCAACCAGGTTGTTTTGAAACTGAAATAGAGCAGTTTGCTGAAACGCTGAATGGCTGGGTCACTACAGATGAAGCTTTGCAAGAACTTGTTGAACTCATCTATCAACAGGTAGCCTGTGTATACTGTTTTGTGATGTGGATATTATGCCTCTGTTCCCTAGTCCAAGATACACATACGCATATAATTTGTTAGGTAATTTTATATATGTAGTATTTTATTTTGACTTTATTTTTCTATTTTTTTTCTTTCATTTTGGACTGAACAGTATGGGGAAAGTTTGTGCCTAGCAGGCTCAAATGAATGCTCAAGTGTGGAGTACTTGCTTGGCTGATAAATTCCAACAATTTACTTCATTTCCTTTCTTCTGTCTTTGGATTTCTGGGGGCATATACTGGAGTGCAAATTACAGCAATTAAGAGTTATATTTCAAATGTTTTATGGTAGAGATTGAACAAAGCCTTAAGCTATGTCAGAATTCTCCATTTTTCTTCTCTTCCACAAAAATAAATGTTTCATAGTACTTAGATATATTTTCTTTTCATTATTTGCTATTTTAAAAAAAACAAACTCCCGCTCATTATACATACTACCCTTTGGGAAACACACTGTTATTGACTGGCTTTGTTCTTTTTTTGGAATCTTATCTATTTCAGAACAGCATAATTGGAGAAAAAGAAAGCTAGTCTGATGGGTAACTAGGTCCAGTCTCATTGATGGCTATGGAAATGAGGGCAGAGACCTTGAATTGAACTCTGTACTAATTGAGGGAGCCATTGGAAAGAACAGCTTAATCTGTGTTGCTAAGCAAATGAGCTGCTGTTACTGTCTTTTGGTCTTGCTGCAGAGAATAAGATTAATAAATTACATTGGGTATCTCTTACTCTCCTGTGTTGGTTTCTGTCAAATTCTGTTTTTTAAGGATGAGAACAACCAATCTTTTATTCACTTTTTAAGTGCAGATACTTGCACATTGTTTTTTCTCATGAAATAAATGAGGGTATGTAGAGCTGCATGACTGGTCATCATACAGTACTGTATGGTATTAAGTTTCTTATTGTCATACAGAATTGATGTACATTTAATTCAGAACATAGTTCAGCCAGCGGTTAAGAGAACCTGTGCTTTGTTCAGCTGCATTATTTTTTTTCCGTCTTCTATTTGGACACATGGGAGTATAGATAATTAAAGACTAAAATATGCAATATTACTTTATTGGAAGAAAATGCAGGAAATTATCCCACATGTAACACTTCATGTACATAAATAGTCTCATATTTTGGTGCAAAGTCTTTAATGTCACCTCCTCTTCTCTCCTCCTATTTAAAACAACAGTACAATGTTGGGGGATGGCTGTGCCTTCCTCAACTGAGAAACAGTGAATGCAAACAATTTAAAACAATATTTATGTGAGAAATAAAACTGTAGCTCAATGTAAAAAAGCTGTCTTGCTATCTAAAAGCATAAGACTTCAGTTTGTTTGTAGATCAGGAGAATATAGCATTTGAATGCCAGTCAATTATGTTTATTATTCTTTCTTGAGCTTCTACTCAGGCATTTGTGTTTCCTAGTCCTAGCTTATCACAAAACATCAGTTAACATTTATGAAATGCATTTATAAGCCATTGCTTCAGTGATGTTGATTTAACCCAACTGAGCAGAACTACAGATGCTAGGTTTGTCAAGGAAAAAGGCTAAAACAAAAAAACTCATTTTTTGTACAGCTTTTCCCCTCATCTGGGTGTCAAGTAATTCAGACTTTCCAAAAGATTATCTACTTTCCCCTGTTCTAATTTATTTATATCTCTATCCAGAGTGAAGTGTCAGTTCTCCTGTCTTCCAAAAGCTGAGCACTCTGACTCAATGGCCTCAAGAATCCTGGTTGTTGTGTAGTTTGCTACTCTTATAGTAACTAAAATTTCTCAAGCTGTGCATTGATAAACTAGCCTTTATGCTTAGATTCTTTTTTTTTTTTTTTTTTTTTTCGAGTAGGAAATAAACTGGATTTGCCAACAGGAAAAGCATTATACTGTAATTGGTTATTAAGATGATGTTTTAAGTGATTTTTTTCTCCTTTGGTCTTTGTGTGATGTAATCACATAATAAGGACATAATACCTAAAATTGAGTTGCTTTAGTATTTGATACAACCACAAATGAAGACCAACTAATTATAGGAAGGCAATGATTATAAAAATGCAGCTGAGGTTTGAAAAAAAATATTTATTGTTGTTCGTTTTTTTTGCTGTCAGTAAGGAAAGTTGTGCTCTTAATTAATGCATTTTACATTTTCTTAAAAGCACCTTCTCAGATCCAGGCAATTTATTGAACAGCACCAAAATGCTTATTAGATGTTTTAATAACTCTTAATGGATAGTTTGGCTAAATCAAATTCACTGTAGCTTCCAAAAACAGCTCAGTTCTTTACAGCAACATGATGCAGATTGTACAAGTGCACTGAGTGCATGTTTTCCTCTGCTTGTAAAAGGTAACTAGATATAACACATTGACTTGTTAACTGCAAGATTTTTTTTTTTCAAACACTTAAGCAGAAGCCTGCAAGAGCATCTGCAGTGCAGACAAGTATTCAAGGTGTCAAAAGAATGTTCAAGGATGATAAAGACAATGGAGAGAAGTTTAATAAATTCTCAGTATCCATTCTTCCTTTGGTAGAGCTGATGGAGTTTCTTAGTCCAGTGCCTTCTTTCACTGAAGTTGTATCTGAGAAATAATCTTAAATTTGAGTGTCACTAGAGGAGAGTTTAAAACAAACGAACAGTAACAAATTGCCAAAACAAGGGGATGTTCTGCTTGAATTTCTAAAAGAGACTTCATGAATTTCTAATTATTTTTCTGCACCTCTAGAAGTTTCCAAGTGTCAGATTTAAAGCAAAGTATTTTCCAGGCAGTGTCTAACTCAAGTTATGGAATTTTATTGCCATCACCTGTGTTTTAGTTGATAACAGTGTAAGTGTTCAAAGGAAAAGGAGTCACTTTAGAGAAAAAAAAAGACACATCAAGGACTACTGACTGGAAAGATGCAGTTTTAGCAACTTCCTGATTCAGCACTTACTCTGCAGATTGCTGATGAGTGAACTAGGGGAAGTATTTATCTTTACTTGACCTGTTTTTGCGTTCTTTCCCTAAACATTCACTATTGCCAGAAACAATTATGGGCTAGATAGCCCTTAGACTGAATGAAGGTGAATTTTTGATTTTAATGGCCTCATTGCTCCTCTAGAGAGTGTGTCCTTAAGAAAGCATCTTAACTCTTGGTTTTTGTATAAACAGGTTATAAGTGACATTCAGACACTCAGTGTCGGTCACAGTGCAGAAGTAGAGTTGAGGACACGTGGCATAAGGCTGGTTGTTTTCTTAAAGCCAAGAAATCACAATATAATGAACTTCTCAGTGCTGAAATGCAAATAGCAAAGTGTTGCTGAGGTACAAAACTTAACATGAAACAAATAGTAATTCTTGTAATTTTTGATAATACTGCTCTTCAGTGGTCTAGTCAACTGTTGATAAACATTGATTTCCAAAATGCATTTAAAGATACTTCCTAATAATCTAATCATTACTTTGATGGATAATTTATTTTTTCAAATTTATTTTGGAAGGCCACATCTGTCCCAAATTTTTCCTACATGGGAGCACGGTTGTGTAATTATTTATCTCACCATCTAACCATTAATCCACAAAGTGGAAACTTCCGACAATTGTTACTTCAAAGGTCAGTATCAGCCTGTCATTTTAAGCCTATTACTCCTGTTACATGTCTTCCTCTTTTGTGTATGTAACTCTTAACTCAGTGGGCAAAGTAGTATATCTTTAAAACCGGAGCTTAAATTGAGCATTATTAAAGCAGAGGTGCATACTGGATATCTAATACCTGTATGTGTATTATTTTTAATACAGAAACATAATTTTAACATAAACATAGGACAGTTCAGGGTTCTGTAGGCTCTTTTGAACTCAGAAGAATGTTAGACTGACATCAGATTACAGGGGGAATCTGAAAGATAGTCAACCTTAAAAGTACTCTAAAGGTAAATTATACTTATTGTCCTTGTCCTTGACTCTTTACTTACTTCGTTGTGTTTTTTCTTCAGTAATTACAGTCAAAAAAGTAATTGTGTAAAGTTTATTCACACATTGGCTAATTGACTTTGCATGTGAGATAGGCACACAAAACGCAGAAGGATAAAGTATCTAAATTTTCAGTTACAGAATTTTGTGGGCTTACAGTTCACAAATGATTAGACTTCATAGTTGGCAGAAGCGTGACTTATTTTTAAATGGATGTATTTCCTTTTAAATTGTGTTAGTACATTAATACTTCCTGATTATTTAGAAATGATTACTTTGAGGACTTCTAGATTTTAAGCTACAGGTTTATTTTTCGTTAAGTCTCATTTAGTCCACCTGTGGTTAGGAGCAAATGCGTGATGAACTTGTAAGTACATCATCAAAATGCATTTCTGTAAAGCAGAAGCATTTCCTTATGGAATTGATGGAAACTTTTTCATTGTCTCAAAGCAGATGAGCCTTTTCTCTTTCAAAATGACTGCAAACCACCATTTTTATCTTTTTTTTTTCTTTTTTAAATATGTTTGCTTCTTACAACTGTTAGTCTTGTGAAAGAGCCATGTTATTAGTGATTAGATACCAGAATATTCTCAGCCCATTTTTGAATGTTCTGCATCACTTTGTTTTTCCTTTCTCTGATTTGTGAGTATACTTGTTCCTTGAGCAATACCATAAAGGAAATCCCTGTTGATGCTCAATTGTCTATCTCATTCCTAGTTTTGAAGCCAATCCAATAAAAAACCATCCCTTTTAGCACCTTGAATCCACAAATTTAAGGTTGCTTATATTTTTATTGCCAATATCTATAAAATGGTGTGGGAGGGAATATGAACAAGCTAACAACACCTATAGAAAACCTTGATGTTTCTAAGCCCAGCCTTGTATTCAAATTTTGAATATTCCAACTCCTTAGATTTTTTTCAGTTTCTCAAGTGCTCTTTAATCTATTGCATAACCTCTAATTTGTTCTTAATGGTTATCTTGTGTTCCTTTTATTTCAAATACTGAATTCCTTTTATGAGCTGGTATGTAAACTTGCATGTTTTTGAGACGATTGTTGAATACTAGAAAAATTACCTCACTGCAATGTTATCTGAAATTATAAATACTACTAAATCAATTCACTGAATTTGAATCCAAATGTTAATAACTAAATTATGCATAGCTGTAACTTAAAATAGCAGGATGAAGAATTTATGAAATAAATATAAAGGCATATAAGACAATGAGACTGCTCAACTAAAACTTCTTGGACCTATTTTCTGAGATAAACAGCCATCTTTTATTTTTACTTGCTGTAATTTGCCCTATTCTGTTCTCTCAGACTTCATGGTGTTTCAAAACATAATAATGTAATCATGTTTATTCATATACAACAAATCCACATTATCTTTGTGAAGACCTCATTTTCTTCACAATCCGTATTGACGTTTGGTGTTTAACAAGTTTCGATGCAGTTTATTAGTTCTTAGCATTGCTTTGTGTAAGTAATACGTTGTGTGCTGTGATGTCTACAGATGATTTTTTTTTCCCGTGTTTCAGGTGTCGAACGGAGTATGAAAACAGAGATCAAGCTGCAAAAGGAGATGAGACTACTCGAAAACAATTTCATGCGTTTGTGCTCTTCTTAGCTGAACTTTACCTTAACCTAGAGGTAAGAAGAAAGTTCTGTGTCATTTTTTTTTGTTAACGTTTTTGTTGTTTTAAGCAAACACTGAAATGGAATATCATTTTGAGATTTTTTTTTAAAAGGGTAAAGGGAAGAAAGTCAAAGAACTTCAGAATGATTTCATTATAATGTGCATCACAGAAGCAGATAAGCAAAAAAAGGACAAGAAGGTAGAAGAGAAATATATCCAGACGAATACAGTGTAAGAGTTTATACAAAGAAGCAACCATAAAACACCTTTCCTGAAATCTGTCTAGTCACAAGTGTTTTCTCTGTTTACTTTGGAAAATTGGAAAGAACCTTTTGATGTTTTCTTTTGTTTTCTGTCTTGAAACTACCAGATTATTATACTTAAGCTGTATATTTCCTATGTTTACCAGAAGTAGATCAGGATCAGAAATCCATGTAATTCAGTATTCTGCCACCATTGGGAGCTATTAACAAATGTTTGAGGAAGGTGTGGGAACCTTCAAAATGAACAATTAAATGCAAACTTAAAAAAAAAACTTTCCTGAAGATTCTGTCCTTCGCTTATATATAAAGCATGAAATCTTGTATTTAGATCAGTTTCTCTTATACAGATAAGAAGAGAACACCTTCTTTGGTACACATAAAATTTGTTCGACTCTTACATCCATGAATTCAGTAATCTCACTAACTTCTGTAGTTTTCTTAAATATTTTTCTGGTTTGTTTCAATGGTTTGATTTAATCAGGCACTATAAAAATGTTCTCCTGGTATGAGAAAAGAAACCAATGCTCTGACCCATTTTTGTTTGTAAGTGGGCCTTAAAATTTACTTAATCACTTGCAAGAAGTAAAAAAAGAAGCTTTCCAAAGGGTGTGGGGGGTTGACAAGGTTTGTGGAGTATTTCCTTAACTTAAACCATTTTCTGTATTTATAAATTATATAAAGAATGCCTTCTAGAAGCAAGCCATTGTACAGCTGAATAGAATGCATAATGGAAAGGATGGAAAACAGCATAGGATTCCAAGAATTTGGGATGATGTGCACCATTTGTCAGGCATTTTGCAACTTCCTCCAAGAACTGTTTAACAAAGAAACAAAATACTAGGCATGCACTGTTTGTCAGACGTGCAAGAATATTGCTCAGTCTGTATTGAACATGTGCTGCATGCTCTTCCAACTGAAGAGCCCATGTATGTTGATCACAAACCAGCATTTGAGAGGGAAAATGTGACTAAATTAATTTCTAAAACTTAAATCTTTTTAATGGGTTTTTGGTCTTCTGCAGATTAAAGGAACAAAGGGACAGGTAACACGAGCGGAAGTTCTTCAAGCTGGCCTTGGGGAATTACTAAATGCTCTCTTCTCTAATCCTGTGGATAACAACTTGATATGTGCAGTGAAACTGCTGAAGGTGAGACAATAGTTTTAAAAGAAGAAAAAATTGTAACTTCTGATTTTTCTAATCTGTTATAGTCCTGAATGAAAGAGGGCGTTGTCTGTATTCAGCTTAAAATATATACATATACATATATATATATATATATATAAATAAAAACAGCCTAGCCAACTGACCTGAGGCTTGTGCCTTTAAAATTTTGTATATAATTCCCATCAAATATCTCACTCAGTTAATCAGAAGAAAATAGACTATATTAATATTTAGGAATAATAATTTCTTAAATACTTTAAAGGTCAGAACTTTAAATAATTCAGTAGAAATCTCAGATAAAATCTAAACACTGCCATTTTATTTCTTCACTCCTCTAGCTAACTTGCATTACAAATTCAGATTTCCATGGCAAATCTTAGATGCCTCAGGTTGTTCCCTTCTTAAATTGAACAGCTAATGAATTTTGTTAAACCTTATTTAAACAGTAATAATTAGCATCTATGGAAAATATTTCTCATGCTTATTTAATTCTTGCAATTTAGGTTTTTTGGAGAGAGGGTTGAGGGGATAGTTTGCCTGACTGCAGGACCTCTCTTGTCTTCTTGTTTGTATGATACGAAAGAGCGCTATCTAAATTGAAAATGTTTGTTTGTAAGTAGTTATAAGTGCATTGGTTAAACTGCATGGAACAAAGGTATATCTGATTTCCTGAATATATGTGGCATCCACACAAATGCCCATTTTCAAATAAGCCAGACTGTTCAGGCTGAATATCTTTCATTTTGCTGATCAGCTATTCAAAACTCTGCTGTGGAATCTCCCTTTCCTTGTGGTGCATTACAGGAGATCTACTTAAAACAGTAACACTGAGACTTGAGGATGGATTGCTAGACAACTCTAATTAGCTTGTTAGTCCTTTGCATCTGTTCTCAAACTGAGACGAGACAGCAAGTTTGTAAATCAGGTTTATGGCACCTTTTATTAAACTGAAGAGAATGGCACATTAGAGTGTGTGGCACAAGAGAGGGCATTTTGCTCTGAAGTTATATGATGCTCTCAATGCTGTAATTATACAGTTACAGAAAAAGGAAGAAAAGGAGGGAAAAAAACACATAATTGCCTGAAGCATGTACATAGTAAAAACATAAAACGTTCCTAGAAAAACTAGCATTGATTGCTGAAGAGGGTCAGGATGTAGTACTGAAATGGTGAGCACTGACAGTGGAAAATCAGGATGATGGAGCTCATTTTTTCTGAAAACCAGCAGAGACATTGTCTCAGTACCTGTTAATTTCTGTAGGCATGGGAGGAACACAGGACTGTCAGCCACAGCTATAAGCAGTTCTTGGTCAGTGGGTGACAGGTTTGATACTGGCCATTTCTTGCAGTTGCGGTTATGGAGGTATGTGAAGCTGAGCTGTGAATTAAAGCTTCGTTATGCTTGGAAGACTATTAATTTTTCACATGTGTATATTCAGCTGAGTAGAATTCAGTGACAGGATACATTTCCTTATCTTTCCTTCCCCTCTTCCTTCACCTTGTCTTCCCCCCTGCATGTGCATGTGCCTCCCCAAAAGGAGGAAAAAATAAATTAAGGTCTGTTTCATTGTGGCACAGGCTAGAAAGGATTCCTGTATCACAGATTCAAGATTCAGGCCAACCCAGGCAGCTGCAGCGTATGATTCTTGCTGTAGATCTGTGCAATGGCATGTGGTTAACTGCTGTCTTTAAGTGGAGTGATACGGAGAGGTTTCTGATTAGAGGTAATTAGAAATTCAGGATTTATTAGTTGAAAGGAGGGAGGAAGTGCTTCCTCTCCAGACCAGCATGAGCATTAATGGAGTTAAACAATTGTCTGTTATTGCTGGAACTCCAACTTGTCATGTGCTTCCGTGCTCTGGGAATGCTTTCACTAGATGCCTGAAAAGGGAAAGGAGCAGTGCATAACGTCAGTAGGTTGTAATTTTGGAATATTTTGGTTTGTAATTTGGAGTAAGTATAGGTGACTGTTTCACAGAAGTTTTTCTTGGTAGAAAGATGAAAAGTTTTGTGTATCTAGAAGTGCTTGAAGATTGGAAACAGAAAATAAAGAGGCTTTTAAAATGTTTTCAGTAACTGAATGGATCTGTCTTCAAAAAAGCCCTAGCAGACAGGGAAATGCATGTAGGGAAGTATTGTGTTCCTTTTGAAGGAATGGATAGGCATGCCTCTGGGAGCAGTGGGAGAAACAACTGCAGCTGAGGAAATGCGTATAGGATTTTATGCATTACACCATTTGTTGAGCAAGCTGTACTTTCTTTTGCTGAGTACCACTATGAAACTGAGTAAATTGAGTAAACAAAGTAACATACTGCTTTGCACAAACAGCCTTACAGTTTGCTTCTAGATAGAAGAGTAGAACTGAGGCCAAGACAAAGGTTTAACTGCATTTGCTGTTTCTGATGTGAGAGAAAAAAAATGTTACTGACTCATCTGAGTGATGGGTTTTTTTTGGTTACATTTTGATTAACACCAAAGAGTTAGGGTGTATCACTTGATCTCTGCAACAAAGGATTCTTTTTTTTTTCTTTTTTAGTTCTTTCCTACTGTTTGCATCACTACAAATATATAACCATCTTGCTTGATGAAGACAAGTCTTTTTGCAATTAAGCTTTACTTAAAAAAATTATTAGCCTCCATGCGAGGAACAATTCTTATCTTTATAAGCCGTTGTTACAGAGTGGGGAAAACGATTTTCTTTAGAAGTGAAGATCAAAAATTAAACATTTCTTTTCTTTTGTTGGTGGTTTATTTCTTTCTCATTTCCCCCCTTCCTCACCACACAGTGTATGTGGGGGGGGGGTGGGTCTGGTTTTTTTTGGGGGGGGGGTTGGATTTCTGTCTTAAATTCACATTCTGGGGTTTCCTTTTGCTATAGCAAGTAGAGAAAAGGGAAGAGAGATATTACTTGTAATCTAAGCATTTTGAACAAAGATAGGATGTTCAAGCAGGTTGCTTTATAGCAAGCATGAGATAGTGTTCAATAAGCAGATTCCTTCCTGCAGGTGGCTGTTTTAGTAAAAGTTTAGTATCTTACTGAAACAATAAATGTCTGTTTCTTATGTCTTTTCCTTTTAATAAATGCAGATTTTTACCTGTTTGCTTTGCAGTATATTTATTTTTAATCAAACCACCTTTGTGTTATTACCAAGGATCAAGGCAGGATTGTAGTAGAAAACTGGGAATGTGAATTGAGTGTTGGTTAAGATATTTGCTTTTCCTTTTAATAAATGCAGATTTTTACCTGTTTGCTTTGCAGTATATTTATTTTTAATCAAACCACCTTTGTGTTATTACCAAGGATCAAGGCAGGATTGTAGTAGAAAACTGGGAATGTGAATTGAGTGTTGGTTAAGATATTTGCTTTTAGCTTTACGTTTTAGTCCTTTGTAGCATGAGACGCCACTCTGAGCACTTTGGATCATGTGACTTTTATGTTGAGTACATTGGGAATTGCTATTAACTTTGCTTGCTATGGTGGCAAACTATTATTTCCTAGTTTAACTCTTAACTCCTACTGTGCAATTGTTGGGCAATGAAATGCAGATTCTTAATGGAAAAGGCTTTCATCCATGGCAGTTCTAGGCAGTCCACTGCAAGAACTTACTGGGCAGCAGTTCCAGACTCATAGATTTTACATATTAAAATTCAAGCTGGCTTTGTTACATAATTCTTGGCTTCTGTAACACATCTCTGTATGAAATTCTCTGGCATATGTCTGGTGCTAGCTATGTTGACTGAAGTGTTTCTAAAGATTGCTAACCTATTCCTTATTCTCAGGTAAACTAGTGGCTTGCAAAATAATGGTCCACTTTTTCATACTGTGAACTTAAAAGCAATTAGGATCTGGTACTGTTGGTTCTCTGTTGGTTACAGAATCTCTTATGTTGATAACTTTTCTTATTTTTCTGTATTTGATTTAAAACAAATATTTCTTTTTTTTTTTTTATTTTACTAATGCATTGTCTTTAGTTGACAGGCTCAGTTTTAGAAGATGCCTGGAAAGAAAAAGGGAAGAATGAAATGGATGAAATGATTCAGAGAATTGAAAATGTTGTGTTGGATGCAAATTGCAGCAGGTAGGAAGGCTTTTTTTTTTGTTCAGCATTTTAGTTTTTATTAATCATCTTTAGAAACTTTTCATGAAAAGTAAGGTGATACTTTGTTCACTTCCCACCTATCAAAAAATATTTTTCAATCAATTTTTTTAATCTCTTAATAGAAATAGATACACACAGGATTTCTAACCTTTGTCTTGATATATCCCTTCAGTGCTTTAGACTCTAAGAAATTAGAAGTACAAAAATACAATAATGGTATTGTGTGGCAGTTTATACTTTTACATCTGAATTTAATGTTAAATATGGTATGTATAGGTCATCATCATAATAAGGACATAAAGGAATTCTTTTTTTTTTCTTTTCCTGGAGACCAAATATCTTTTTGGTAGAATCTTACTACAGACTGGCAAAAAAAAGAATGCCCTGCTCATCTATTCTTCTTCTGAATTGCAGTTAGCTCTGTACGTAAGGCTATCTGATTCTGCTGTATTCCATCCTCCAGCTTTTTACAGACTTGTTAAAAACATAGTGTGTTCAGACACTGAACTGATGTCTTACTTTATGCCTTATGAAGGGATGCCAACAGTACCTACTTAGTAGCATCTGTGGGTTGTAATTGAGCTTCTCTGCAGGGAAGAAGAGGAAGGTTCTGCTTCGAGAATTCAGAGAACACTGATGACACAAGCCACAATCCAGGACACAGAAGGACAAACCTCTTTTAGTAAAAGAAAGAGCTGAAAATACATTTCTTTTTTAAATTTATGAGACTCACTGAAGTTTGTTCATGGACTTGCTGAAGAGAAAAAAGCAATTCCCCTTACTGTAGGGAAGTCGTTGGAGACAGTATTTAATGCATTGGCAATGTTACCATTCACTGTTTGCTAGAGAATTTCATTGTGATGTAGAGGACCAAAGTTAGGAGCATAAATTAGATGCTTAAATTAGTGTGATAATATCAGTCCCTGTTGCTCCCAACTACCATCCTTTATAAGAAAAGGATCTGCTCCTCAAATAACATGTACTGTAGATTTGATATCTTGATTTAAAAACTACAACAGTTTCTACTCCATGTGGGCTGCCTACTTCACTACAGAGGAAGCAGAGAGGTAAAGTAAGTCAACCCTCCCTGTATTTTGTAGCAGGGAGGAAATACACATAAAGCATCTAGATTCAAACAAGAGAATTAACTCAATTTTCTGTAGACTGTACCAAATTCTGTCCTTTTAGATTTTTTTTTTTTAATGTTGCTGTGGGAGGAAGAAAAATTACCTTGTCATCAGATTGATATAACCAGTCAAGTAGTTGTAGTTATATATTTTTTTTCCTGTTGTCTGAGGAATATTATAAATTGGGATTCCATAGATAAAAAGCAAAGCTTCTTTGATGTTGATAAACTCTCTGTGTTCTGCTGTGAACACTGTTTTTATCACCTTTAAAATATCCTGTGAAAATAATTTGTTAGTTGATGCAGCCCAAAGGTGACATTTTAGAAAAATACATTCTTGTTGTTGTGAAGGAGGAAGCTGTTGCTTAATGTGCTTAAATATACTGCAATGGCTGTGTGGAGCTGGGAGAGGGTAGTATGAGAAAGATCTCCACCTAAAAGACCAAAATGGTAATTTGCCTTAACTAAACAACATTTGGTAAAGTTAAATCTCGACGTAACAGAAAATGCATCATGTGTGTGCTGTTTCCAATCTTATAAACCTATTAGTAAATCTTAAGGACTTTGTTTTTATTAGCATTAAATTCAGTGATATTGACAGCAAATTAGGAAGAAAATTTTGTTGCTTGCAACTGTGTTATATAAAATAGTTTCCATAAATAGGTGTACTTGTAGTTTATTCTTATCGGTGAATCTATTTTGTTAAAAACATATCTTGGCAGGCTGGGATTTAACATCACAATATACATATGCAGAGTAATTCTGATCTTGTGTATTGTAGCCATTGTAAGAAAGTATTTTGGTTAGCTGATATTTTTAAGCCAGTTTATGACTGTAAACCTGCAGTAACAGGTTTAACAAGCATTAAGCAGTTTTTTCTTATTAACATTTTTCCCCCTTATTCTCTTGCCTGGGTTGTGGTCCCTAAATGATTTTAGGGACCAATTTGTGAATCAATACTTGCAGGGTAAAGACAGGTCTGATTTCTTGCTTAGCACAAGACATTCAAACTTCAGTGCTTTTCTCTGTTTCAGAGACGTGAAACAGATGCTTCTGAAACTAGTAGAACTACGATCAAGTAACTGGGGTAGAGTTCATGCAACTTCTCCATATAGAGAAGCTACCCCTGAAAACGACCCCAACTATTTTATGGTAAGAATGTACTCAAACTTTGGCTCGTTAATATATTGGGAATTTAGTTTGATCATAGAAAATCATGTTGTTGAAAACCACGAACAATTATATCTCTGAAAGCATATAATTTACTCTATAATTTTATTCTTAGAATGAGCCAACATTTTACACTTCTGATGGTGTTCCTTTCACTGCAGCAGATCCAGGTATGTCTTAAGCTTAGTACACCTGTCTTCTCATGCTTAAGATACTTGTAATTAAGTTTGCCCTGCTGAACTACATGCAAAGTTCTCCTTAAAGTATCTGAAACCAATACATTTAAATGGCAAAATTATGTTTGAATTTCTGGCTTTAAAGTGTGTAATATATGCCCTGTTCTGGATTAAAATAATGCAAATGTTAGAGGGTATGCTTGAGTTCAAAGAATCATAGAATTGGTAAGGTTGGAAGGGGCCTCTGGAGATCATGTAGTCCAACCCTCAAACGAGTGGCCCATACGGGGATTGAACCCACAACCTTGCAATTATTAGCACCACACTCTGAGCTAAACCTAACCAATTCATATAGTTCAGAAGAATTTTGGCCATAAACATCAGCGCTTACTGCTGTCTCTCCAGGTAGTCAGAAATAGTCTCGCCTATTTTTGTTTGTCCATTGATAGACATTAACAAAAGGGACTTTGTTTCTTTGGTGGCTCTTTTTCTGTTTTCTGGGCATAACATGGGGTGACATCATTTGAAACAAACATCTGTGACTACTTTTACAGTTCTTTGGAAAATAGGTATCTTTAATCTTAGAGGTGATGTCAAAAAACACTGTAGGAAAGAAGTTTTTCTGTATGTTTCATGTCATTTATTGTCTCATTAAATATTTTCAATCTGTGTAGATGAATGTTAATTTATAGGATCTTATTATATATCATTCAGTCTCATTTTTACTGTGCTAGATTATCAAGAAAAATACCAAGAGCTGCTGGAGAGAGAAGATTTATTTCCAGACTATGAAGAAAATGGAACAGACTTATCAGGGGCTGGAGATCCGTATGTTTCCTTTTAGAGTGATGTTTTTCTTTTTTTAATACCAGTTATTTTTACTGCAGACTTAAGAACACAGTCTTGACAAAAATGTAAAGCCTGTATAATGAAACTGTTTGCTTTTGTTGTAATTAGGCAAGTTTGAAAAAAATATATTTATCCAGTTGAGAAAGGTGGTTATATTTCACATATTTTTGCACATAGGCGAGCATATTCTCTTCTACTTTTTTCTTTTTTTTTCCTCCTGAATGAAGCATCAGAGCTAGGAAGTATCAGAAATAAATCAAACAACTCCAGGTTGCCTCATGTGCATACATCTTAGCTCTAGGTGATCACAAAATTTTCAGTCTTTCAAGGGGAAAATGAAAGGATTACAAAGGATTCCAGTTCCTCTCCTTAGGATAGATAGTATTCTCTGAATAAGTAGCAATTCAGTATTCCTGTAGAACAGGAAAAGCAACCTAATAGCAAAAGAGGAATCAGTAGATAGGAATATAATCTAATCTGTCTTTTTGATGCCAGTTTATAATCATTTAATAGGAAACTAGTAGAAGAAATTGGTTCCAGAACAAATTGCTCTGAGCTTTGTACTTACTTCTTTGAAGGGTGGAGAGGAGTCGCAGATCATGATTTGATAATGAACTTCTGTATATGAGGTAGAGCGCTGTCCTGGATCAATATTTTTGGTAATAAATTAGAACTAACTTCTAGGTGGCGTGTAGTCAAGAAGAGCTGCAGTAACTTTAGAGAATAGGTTTAGATACTAGAACGGTTCTGGCAAATCAGAGGTGTTATCAGAAATGAAGCAAGCTTATATTCAGAGTAAATACCAATGTGAACTGCTGTGCTTTAAAACAAATGAAATGCAAAATGGAGACAATAATTTAAAAAAAAATCTGAAGAGTGACATATGGAAGACAGCGAGGCAACCTTTATGCAAGGTGACCGTGGACCCTTCTTTGTTAGAGGCTTAAGAAAAGCTTAGATAAATGTATCCTGATCCTTCGTCAGCTGCATGACTTGGTTCAGGAAGAAGGGTTCTATGTTTGAATCCGTCCTCAAGCCTCAACTTTTACAAAAAAGGAGAAATGAATAATAAGTACGCAGACATTCTTTTAATGCACAGTGTTCACGATGAAAATTCTTTCCTTAATGTGTTTCTGTGGTGCTTGTTGTGGTTGGGTGTAAGATAGGTGTTGTTCTTGGCCTCAGCGCAGCTGAGGTGCAGCATGGAACATATACCGTATGTTCAAACTACAACTCCATTGTCCTAACTTATGGTGATGAACCCTCCAGTTGGACCTACAGAAAACGAGCAACATCTAAGTTGCTTTCAGCAACTGTGGGGTGGGGGGAAGCTGTTAAGTGATCACCATTCCTGCCCAGTTTTATTTTGAAACTGTATGGTAGTTTCCACTCTCTGCAATATCAATTATCATTAACAGGACTGAATCTTTCATCTTGCCTAAATATGACAGATGTTCTATGAAATAAAGACTAGTTACCATATAGGTAATACCTATATGGTAACTATATAGGTATAGTTACCATATAGGTAATACCATAATGCAGATGCAAAAGAGAAATGAATCAAGATTGCCTTCTTCCATGGGTCAGCAAATAGACAACCTGTATTTCTGTGTAAAGGGTTTCTTTTTTTTTCCTGAATAGTGTGTGAATAAAACAGTTTGCAGCATGTGCACTAGAAGGTTGACCAGGATGTTGACCAATCAAAAATTAGGCTAACATGATGCTTTTTGCACATAAATCAGTGCAGGCACATTACTAAAGTTTAGAAATAAATTATTTTGGATTGTATTATGGATTGCTTTTCTGTCATCCAGGAAGCACTATTTCTGTCTTTTAACCCATGGACAGCAGAAGATGGTTTATAATGGCCACAAACTGCAGCAGTTAACACGTATTTGTGCAGCTTGGAGCTTTTTGTTTCTTTTTGTTTTTCTCCTGGTAACCATGAATTTCTTTCCTTCGTGGTTCATGTCATAGTTGACTTGTTTATGAATAAAGCTCTACTTTATTCTTCAAAATTACATAAAAATCTAACCTACTTACTTTTTCTAGAAAAATCTTTACCTAAACATATATTTTTTTTTGGTTTCTTGTAGGTATTTCGATGACATTGATGATGAGATGGATCCAGAAATTGAAGAAGCATATGAAAAATTCTGCCTAGAATCAGAACATAAGAGAAAACAGTGAGATGCTACACATAAATGTTAGTTTATTAAAGCAGTTTAGGTATGATTAGGATGCAGGGGAACACAGAATTGTAACATTTGTACCAAAATAAGGAAGCTGAGTTTCTTCAAGTACTAACGTTACAGTTTTCATTTTGTTAAAGAGAATCTGCCAAAAATTGTAAACTTATGCCCTGTAACTTAAAATGTTGTGTATATATCATAGTTTATTTTATGTACAGGTAAATGAACAATGTTTTGGCTGCAATAAAATCAATTTAAAAATTTAAAAAGTATCACAATGGAAATAAAACTTAACTAACTGGGAATGGTCCCATTAAATTTTTCATGGGGGAGAAAGGGGATAAATAACTTGATTTAAATTTAATTGCTTGCTTGGTTTAGTATACGTGAGGACTCATTCAACCTTTTCTTCATATGCAAAATATCTGATTTTTGGCAGGGTTTGTTTGTTTTGTTTTTTCTTTGTTGCTCTTTTGTTTTTTGGGGTTTTTTTGTTTTTTGGTTTTTTGGTTGTTTGTTTTTGGTTTGGTTTTTTGGTTTTTGCTAGGCAGAGTATTAGCCGAATATGGATTATCTTTTCTGTTGTCACAATCATGACAAGTGGTTTCTTAAGATTTTTTTTCCCCTCCTCCCCTTTGCAAAACACACATAGGTGAGGTCTGGACTTTTTTTTTTCCTGGAATAAACATTTAATATATTGACATTGTGAAGAAGCAAGCAGTATTTTGGAAGTCAGGTGCTTTCAAGACCTTTGATTCAGCTATTTTCAACTTTTACAAGCAAAAACTGTCCTTTAAATACTTTGCTGTGTTCTTCAAGGCTACATGAATATAATTGAGTTTTAACCATGCTCCTCATGAGTATGTGCAGTTCTTAATATATTTTCTGAATGTATCTAACATGTCTAACTTTCTGGCAACCTTTGTGATTTTCTCCATTCTTCTAATTATTTTATATAATTTGTTGTAATTGTGTAGCTTGTGTACCCTCATTCATTTATTTCATAAATATTAACATTCTGAAGTGAACTACTCCTTTTTGACCCAAAATAATCATGTTAATTTTTCTTGGATACTTCATTGTTGTTGCTATCTAAGTTGTATTGTTTCCTGTCATTTGTTATTGGTTAGACTAAGTAGAACCCCTTTAAAAAAACAAATGGACAAATTTCCCGAAAAGTAGCTACTGTAAAGAACACGTTGTAAATATGCATGTAAATAATTCTGTTAATATTTCACTGTAATACGTTTGGTTAAATAACTTGTGCGTCTGCTAATACAGTGAGCACTGTTTTCTGGATGTTTTATTTAACATACTCATTTAGATCTGAGTTTTGGAAAATAAAAATTAACTAGCTTTGTTTCCTTTGGTATATTTCACTGTATTTTGTCTTTTTGTTTAAAGAACAAAAATGTTCCATTTTGTTCCTTCTTTCTCCTTCCATTTTTCCCTTCCCCTAACATCTCGTTGGTTTTTCTTTAAGTATACAATTGTAAATACTATCCTTTTAGTACAGACTGCAAAAAGAAAATTCATAAAAGGACAATATAGTCATAAGTCTCTGGATAAAAATCCAGAAACTAGGTAACTGTAAATTGTGTAATTTTTTTCAGGTGAAAGTACTTCGCAAACACATTTGCTCACATTTAATTGAGAATATTTTTATTATTAAAACTTAATCCAAATACAGATTAGATTTCTTGGTAACTTTATAAGCAGATGCTTTGTGGAAAACATTAATGAAAATAATATAATCAAGAAACAAGGATTAAAGTATGCATTATAGTGAGTGAGTAGTGCCTTCAAGGGACTCTCCCCTGTGTTTATTTTTGTCTTCTGTGGAGTGTTTCTTTCTTGTGTAGCTGTCTGAATCTGGATGTGTGCATCCTGTCAGAGAAGGTGTTACATGTAGATATAAATGAAATGTACTATGAGTCATCCTGTATGAGGCACAATTCCCTTATTGCAAATGGTGTATTTAAAGCAGCTGAGGTCAAGCTTTGCAAATTAAGCTTTTTTTTTCCTGCTGCGGAAATAAAGTTCACAAAGTAGGACTTAAGTTCAAGAGAGTGGAGAGGTTTAGTTTGTTTTACATGTATATATGGAGGTTTGTAAGACCTTTAAGCCTCTATTGCACCAAGAAAAAATTGGCAGGGTGTCTGTTTTTAACTCTGTCCTACCTAGTAAAGAAGACAAGATCAACATCTAACACTACTGCTTTTCTTAAATCTCACAGGAGTCTAATACAAGTTAGTGATGGTGAAATGCGATGAGAGAGAGACAAAGAAGCAGCTCTTGCACTGTAACAGTCACCACTCGCTGCTTGTCTGCCTGTGTTTAACAGGCAGTAGCTAGTTCTTCTGTGTATCGTAGAGGTGAGTCTCGAGGGATTTAGAAATGATTTTACCTACTTTAATATTTACAGAGTTTAAGTGTGCTATGTAAACATGCTTTTCCACAAAAAAGTTTTATTTTTCTTGTGGCATAATGGGAAGCCACTTCAGGCACACAGACATGGAAAGAACACTTTGGGGGAGCGGAGAAGCTGTTGTTAAACGCCAGCTCTGAAAAGAAACGTACTGTGCTGGTTTTCTTGCATGTAACTACATAGTTTTAACTTCACGCATCACTAAAACCTTGCACAGCATTTGCAACTTTGACAAATCAATTGTGATTTAACAAAAATACGTCTAGTATTTGAAAATCACAGTTTCTTTCTGTTGGACTAAATTATTTCGTATTAGGAATACAAACACTAGGTTATTTGAATGTTGGGTTTAAATGTAATTGTAGTACTACACAAAGATTGGTTCAGCTATCTCAGGTATCACAAACTATGCATAGTTGGGATTTCTTTTTTAAGCCATAAATCCATTATGGTACTGACTTCAGATGATATTCACAGTGGTTTGTATAATGAATTCTGTTACTTTTTTTCTTCTCTCAGGGCCAATATTTCCTCATCCTTTCTCCTTCCTACTGTATATAACTAATTTATTCTATTACTGATAGCTTGTTTGCAGCTTTCCCTCTCCTTGAATCAATTATAGTTCTAATTATCCAGTTTGTTCTTGTAAATCCTACTAGTTGATACCAAACAGAAAAGTGTCACTCCAAGTAAAAGTTAAGAAATATGCAGGTTTGTGAAGTTGATAGCTAAAAACAACACGTGGCTGGCTTCATCAGTAAATAAGGAATTAAAAAATATGAAGTAGAAAAGAACCATTATTCCTACCTGTTTTTTTTAAGGTAAAATATAAATAATGTAATGCTCACCCACAACAAGAATCTCTGTATTCTGAATCCTACCCTAGTCCTATAAATGTTTGGACTTGTGCTTGTTTAAGACCAAATAGCTTTTAATTGGTAGGTTTTCTTTCAGTAGAAGTGCTATAACAGCATTTATAATCCAGAAAAAGTGCTTTGAAACTTGCCTCAGACAAGTGTAATGTGGTATAATAACTATTAAAGGGTGATTAGAAATTGGATGTTACTATTTTGATGCATGTTTGTGTCTGCACTTTCCTAGATCTACCCGCTCCATCTGCCTTATCAGCAAATTAGAAAACGGGGATTTATACCAAATTCGCTTCCACAATTCCGAACTGATCTAAGAAAGCCATGCATCCACAGTGAAGGAATGATTTTTTTTTTAAGGCTAGATGAGACTGTGCCATCTAGTGTGATGTGTATTAGAAGGTCTTGAATTACATTTGCTTAGTGCTTTACACAGGAATCTGTGTTTATTCCCAGGTTTTTGGCCTAAAAATTGTCTCCTGATTATCAAAAAGCCACTACTTCTTTAAAGAACAATCCTTTTTTATTAATTTTTTTAATCAGAACTAACACTTTTCTCACGACTCGACTCGTATCTCCCGAGCTTGCCGCCACCACCGCTTCCGCCCTGGAGGGGCCGCGTCTCTGCGGCTCGGTGACCGCCCTCCGCCGGGCCGGAAGCGCCGCCGAGCAGGCGGCCGCGCGGGGAGGGCGCGAAAAAGGGGGAGAGTGATAAAAGCTATTAGAAAAAAAAAGAGAGAGAGGGAGAGAGAGTTCGAGCGAAACAGGGCCGCGTCGCCCCTCCGGCGGCTCTGCGCGGAGCAAGCGGGGCGGAGGGGGGTTACCTCGCCGCGGAAGCGAGGCCCCGCCGCGCTGCTCGGGGCGCCGCCGATGGAGCCGCCCGCGCTGATGGTGCTCTACGGCGGCGGCTGCCTGGAGGCGCGCAGCGCCCGCGGCTCCCGCCTGCGGCTCTCGGCCTGCGGCTCCGAGTACCGGCTCGGGCGGGCGGCGGCGGCGGCGCGGCAGCGGGTGCCCTTCGCCGTGCGCGGCCGCAGGGTGCGTGCGGGCCGGGCCGGGCCGCGCCCGGGGAGGCAGCGGGGTGAAATCTGCAGAAATATTTTCCCTGAACGGGACAAATTCGTGATGCTGCGTTTTTCCCCCCTCCCGCCTTCCCCCTCTTCTTTTCTTTAAATCAGGAACAACTTCTACAAGCTCTAGATTTCCGGAACAAGTTTTCCGCTCGCCCGTACTTACCTTCGAATATTATACCCCCAGAAAGAAAAAAAGTAAGTTTTATACATTAAATGCTTTAATTAGCATTAAAAAAAATTAAAATTTTAATTTTAATTAAATTAAAAAAAAAAGCGCAGTCCCTGGGAGCGTGGCGACGGGACTTGCCCGCTTTCGCGTGCCCGCGTGCCAGCACAGATCTCGACGGGCTGCGGGGCACGTTTTGGTTAATGTGTTTGTCAGGTCGATTAGAGCATAGCTGTTTCAAACTGCCATTTCAGACTAAACTTAGACCTGTATTTATACATACCTTTTATAGCTGAGCGCTGAAGAGTTTGCTTACCCTTCTTAGCAACAGTAAAACCTAAGTTTTTTTTTTTTTTTTTTTTTTTTTTTTACATTTGATACTACGGGCCATTTTGTATATCGTATTTTTTTTCGTGTACTTAAAAGAGCTTTTTTAGAGAAGACTCGGTGAAGCAGGACTTCTCTGAGGGGCCGCCAGAGCGGGTCTCCTGGAAGCGCACCGGGGAGCGCCGAGGGAGCCGTGGCTGGGGCAGACCCCGTCCCTGCGGCGCAGGCCGGGCTGGAAGCCCCCCAGCCCCTTTCACTGCTTCCAGGAGCAGAAACTTGAGCTGTGTGTTCGACCAGCGCCTGTATTTCCAGGGCCTCTGCTGCTTCCCGCGCTTGAGCCGCCCGTTGCAGCGGAGCCCGATGCCAAGCCCCAGCCGGGTACCAGGGCGTGCTCGCGGCTCGGTGGTGACAAGCCTGGCAAGCGAGCGGGGCCTTGCAGCCAGCGAAGGCACGGTTAGCGTTACGTGGCCTTGATGCTGCGCTCGAACGTCGTTCTGGGGTAGGAGGAGGCTCCTCTTCTGAGGCTTCCTAAATGTAGTAACCGTCCAAAATCTTTTATTATAATTTCCTCAGAAGCATGTTTCACATGCTCTCCCAGCAAGAGCTGTGTAACTTAACCTTCAGTGCTGCTACCATTGCCAGGGGATTAAGTAAGTTTACTCACCTAGTTTCAGAAGACTTCTGATGCGTTTCAGTTATGGTAAGAAAATGTGAATGCATGTTATGTGCCACTTCGTACGATTATTTTAGTTTTATAAATGGAAGATTCGAAATGAATGATGCTTTAATGTACACAATTTTAACATAGGCTCTCCTTGAACTTTACCGTTAGCTGATTTGATCAAGATAATCTAGGCTTTCTCTAAAGTGTTTATTGAGAAGCAGTTGGAAACATAAATGTCTGCTCTCTGTGGGCAATTATGACTGATCAGTTCATTATTTTTATAGCTTACTGGTTTATGAGTAGATATTAAAATACCACCTTGAAATTAGAACAGGAAGAAGCAGGATATGAATATGATTTTACTTCCTCTTGAGTTCATGTATGCAGTTAATTATAGGACAAAATATCTCGCTACACATTACCTTGCAGAAACAATTAATTTAAATGTAAACCCTCTACTGTAACTTCAAGCAAGCATGTCCCATTTATCTTACAAAATATTCCAATCGTTTTTCTTGTATTAGATTCTTCTCAGTGATATCTTTGAAGTTAGATGGCCTGACCCTGCTACTACTGATCTGACAACATGCATAAATAATAGCAATGTGAAGATCTCATCAGTAGATGGTTATGCTCACCTTTACCTGTCAGAATTGCAGCAAGAGTTTACGGTGGAGTTCTTATGCAAAGTTAGTCAACCATCTCCTGCATCCTTACGCTCCTCTCAAAAGAGTAATCATCAAACCAAAAATCAGTGTGGACAATCAAGTAAAAATGCTGTTCCAGAAATGTCATCAAGACAAGTGAGGACAGAGACTAAGGAGAGTGAACATGGTTGTGCTGAAAGTAAATACAGAGAACCAACCAAACCAAAGGACCAGAAAGACAGAGACGAAGTACCTTTGTTCTTCACAAGTTGTTCTTCTGAATACACGTGGGTTACGCAGCAGTGGTCTGTTTCCTCATACCCAGAAGAATGGAAATACCCTTTGTCATTGGCGTTAATGTTACTCACTCCTAACAGTGAAATGGAAACTCATGAGGAAAACAGCCATACATCTATAGGATCTGATGTTTTAGAAGACTCTGAAACATATGAAAAAGTTTCTCGTTTGCCCACAGCTTTGCCACTCAGCTGCAGTGCACCACATTTACACAGGTAATAGAAACTGTTTGCTTTCCTAGTTAACATATGTTTTGCAGTTCTGCAGGTCTGAAATTAAGCCTCTGGCAAAATAACTGAGTTTTAGCTATCAGAAATTACAAATGCAGTATCCCATCCTTTTTTATTAGGAACTTCTTGCGATGTGAAATTTGTGAGGCTGACAATGTTTATCCTACTGTGATGAAATTAAGATAGTGATTGGTCTAGAGAAAAATAAAATTTTGTTTCCTGACATGCTGTATAAATATGTAAATGAAAAAGAGAATACTGAGAAAGAACACCACTTTGTTGTTGTTTTTGAGAAGATAATGCTTCTGAGTTGGGACAGTCACATATATTCACTGTCAGCACCGCTAAAAAGAGTTCAAAAAACCTTTGAATACTGGTTTTATATTTGAGAAAGTAAATGTGGTGCCTCTCTGACAGCTAAAGAACAGAAGGTCATTGAAAATAACATGGCCTCTTTTCCTTTGAACAGGTATGGATACATCTGTTTTCATTGTAGAAACTTATTTCGATATAGAATACAGAAATGGTGACTTTAAAAAAAATGCAGATCTAGTGAAACTTTTATTGTATTTTACACAGATGGAGTTTCTGTGACTTCTTTCAACAGAATAATGAAGAGAGTGAAAAGCATTCATACCCTCAGCTAATTCAAATTGTGTGGTGCCAAGGTGTGTTTTACAGGTATGAAGAAGATCGTGCTTTTCATCTTTGCAAGACCTCACTTGTACAGGAATTAAGCTTTAAGATTAAATGGCTGTCTCTGTCCCTTTCTCAGGCCTTGAGCAACTATACACAACGTTCATATAAGATTCTGTTAACTTCTGCTATTTGTAACTGACTTCAGATTGCTTCAAATTTTCTAATACAGTATATTTCCAAGTCTGAAAGTGTATGCCTAAAGCAAAGACTCTAAAATCATGTTTAAGGACTTTAAAGACATGATCTGACTTCGTAGTTGTTACTGGGCAGCTGTAGCTCCCATAGGCTTCACTGACAGTTAAGTTGCTTCGTTTTTTTGCAAATTATATCACTTCTCTTGGTGTTGAAGACTTCGCATTTTAGAAATGTTTGTCTTTGTGATCTCTGTAATACTCTGTTACAGGCGGCTAAACTCTACTGTGGATTTTATTGGCACTTAGCTTATCCTTATGTTTTTTCAAATACAACTTTTTTAAAAATAGGCTTTTCAGATTGTGATACAACTTTGAAAATGCTACATTTGCTGTCAACAACTGCAATAAGAGAAATAGATATCAAAATATCTTTGATAAAAACAAGTCGGTCTTTAAAGCTTTAATCTTTCCGCCTAATGTTTTTTATTTTTCTAAGTGTAATTCCTGAATTCTGATCTCATCTGAAAAAAAATGTTTAGCAGCATTTCAGGACTATAATTCATTTCTTTTGGGTCTTAAAGCCCCACTACTGAAATCAAGGCATCTGACCACAGAGCAGCAGAAATCGATCCTTAAACAAGTTTTGAGCCCCAAGACACTGCATGATCACAGAGTTTGGTAGTCTTAGTGAAAAATGTACAGCTGTAATGGGAGGGAATACTTCAGGTTGTTTAGGAAACAGTCTGACAATTCGTTCTTCTGTGTACAGTAGGTAGAGCTGGTCCACTAAAAAGAGTGAATTTTTCTCTCTTCAGCAACACTATATTTTGTTGTCTGAGGATTAAATAGCTCTTGTGAGATGTTTACCTCAACACAGCATACTAAAAATTTCTCCTCAGTTTCTTTAAAAGAAAAAAAAAAACACATGTGAAAAGAAAGCCCCTGATTACATTATAAAAGTAATGCTAACCTTGTGTCTTAAAAGAAATGATTGGTAACCTCTGCTGCTTTGGAAAAGTAAAAAGCTTTTCTTGTTTTTTTTGGTGAAGATGTGTTTGTGCTTAGTGTTTTCTTCAATTGTACTAACCTATGTTGCTTGTCTAGTGACACAGCATTTTGAATACCTTTTATAAATCTTATTATTTCTCGTAGGTTTATTCATGGTAATACCACCATTGTAGAAATTTATCCTGATGATGGCACTTTTTTCAAGTCAGAAGGAACATTTTTGGGAAAGTACTTCAAACACTATACAATTCAAAAAGGAACAAAAAAGGTAGAAATAAAACTGTTAAAAAATACTTCCCAAATTCCTTTATCAGCAGCTTTCATAATTTTAACACATTTGGATATTTAGCCTATAGTGAGGTCCCTAGAATTGTCTATCAGGTAGTTACTGTGATAACTAAAGCAATCAATGAGTTCTACACAATCTTTTAAACTATTCCTTCTCTTTCAGAATGTATGGACACAATAAGAAAGATCTGTGTTACAACATTTATTTCAAAAGCTTAGGTATTGTCATTAGATTCTGTAATACCCGTTTCTCACTAATTTGGAAGAGGAGTTTGCTTTTTAAACATACTACATTGAGTAAACTCTGATCTTTCTTAAGTACTTGGAAGTGTTTTCTTTTTCTCAGGAGAGTAGTGTGCAGGGGCACAACCTAGGACATGCTGGTTCTGGACCCAGCTTTGCCGCAGACCAGCTGTTCAGTGCTGAAGAAGTGATTTTGCCTCTTTGTCTCTGTCTTGTCTGTTGTAAGTTTCCTGGAGTAGAGGCCATTTCAAGGGCTTACGCAGTGCTTAATACAATGCTTTGCATGTAACTACAAATATTAAAAAAAAAGAAAAAAAAAAAAAAGCTAGTAAGACAGCTTCTGTTTCTGTACTGCGGTTCACATGCTGGACTGGATGTTTGAGACAAAAAGTGGACTGGAGTTTGAGACAAAACCAGCAGTTAGACAAGCTTAGCAGTGAGATGCTCTGGTGTGTTTGGCAAGTGAAGGAGTAACTGCACAGTTAGGATGCTTGTTTATGAAGGTGCTGTTTTACCACTTACACTTCACATGTTATAGGCTAGCTGAATGTCATCTGTTGAAAAAAGTGTATGTAAAGAGCAGTATCCAAATCTGAGCAGCAGAACAAAGGGATTTCTCCTTAGAAAATAAGGAGGGAAATGCAGCACTCTACTGAAGGTTACCGCCCTAAAGAGGATATTTTTAAAGACAGTCTGAGCGATCATGCATCATTCTCTTTTCTGTTATGGTGAGAACATCTTTGAAAGCCAGGAAGGAGATGCAGTAGTCCTTTAATCTCTCTTGTCCCAGAACATATGTTCACTATTCAGTTGTAGTGGTGCTTGCTGATATGGAAGGATGGTAATGGCTTCTTGCACGCTTAGTTAGGTAGCTAGAGCAATTCGCAAAAAAATCCCTGAGTTGAATAGCAAATTTGCTCAGTTAAAAAAAAATGTTTTAAAGGCATAGTAGCAAAGATACTTCCTTGTTTTGAAGTGACACGTTTCTCTGGCGCAGCTTTTACTACATTTATGTTTCATAAATTTATCCCTCGCTTTTTTCACCGTTTATTGACTATATCTTCAAAACATAAAGGTTTTTTCTTCTGTCCTTCACTAGATTTGTATATTTGTATTTTTAAAGTAGCATAAAGGCGTTCTAGCCTACAGACCTGGTCTGTACCTTCCAGTCAAACTTAGTCAATCAGTAATGAACTGCAGTCTGCTGTCTGATACAAGAAATTCTTGGTTCATATTGACTGCATGAAAACTATGAATATATATCTTGCCACAGAAGCAGACTTAAAGGATACATCTGACTTTTTTACTTTTCAACTAGGCACTTACCTGTTTTCTAGGATAAATTTAAATGTGATTATAGCTGCTGGCTGGGAGTTAGAAGTCAACACAATTTCGTGTCTTTCAGGCTTTTAAAGGTAGCTTTCATTCTGTGGTATCTCTAAGAACTTAACTCCTTTCTGCTTTTTACTACAGAGAGAAGAAAAGATGTATTCAGTAAACAGTCTACCTCCTGATGTACCAGGAAGTCCGTATTCCATATCCTCCATTATTACTCAGGCAACCAAGTAACTTATTCCTCCACTCCATTATTGTTATGTTAATTGCTCTGACTTTGAAAAGACAGTAATTAAAATGATGCGTAATGCTTGTTATGACATTAAGTGCAAAAACTAAAGGAACTTCAGCTGCTAGCATGAGGGACATCTGTAAACGTAAAAAAAAAAGTCACAACTGTATAAAAGACATCGTAAATAATTATGAAATGCATAGTATTTTGTGTATGTGTTTTCTTTTTTTCTTTTTCTTCAGGATGCTTCAGTACTGCTACAAGGCTAAACTTTCATTAACACATAACTATAGTATCTGCTGCTGGAAAACGGTATGTAGCTGAAGTTTTATAAATATTTGTGTGTTTTAAAAAACAATTATATCAGCTATGAGGAACAGAACCTGGTCTAGGAGGAAGAATGGTGTGTGTATCCTGTCAACAAAGACCAAGAGTTATGTATTTGGAAACCAAAAACATGCAGTGTTAAGATGCATTTGTGAAGCAGAAATCAACTGCATGAATAGGAAGGCTGTTGGTGTCTGGTAAAACAGGTGAACTGGAAATTTGGGAGAGAGAAACAGCTGAAAGGGCATAAGTGACCTTTCCTGAAATTTTTGATGTATTTGTTTGGTTCTAGATACCCGAGACAGATGGACGTGAAATGTTGCCATTTTTGCTGGCTGAAAAATTTATTCATGGAATAGGAAGACTTGTTGTATACTCAGATAATAAAGTTCATGCTATGTTTTGGGATGGGATAACCTTGAGTATGGTCTGGGATTTCAACCCTGGCTGTAGAGGGATCCAGGTAACTCATGGGTTAGAGGAATGGTTATTCTTAAGACTCTTAATATGAAACTGTAATTAGAAAATTAATAAGAAATGGGAAAAAAAAGTTTTGAGGCTTTTAAAACAGAAACTGAACTTTTGGGGGGGAATTTCTTAAATCATATCAGTTTTCTACTGTGATTTGCTCTCAAGCTGGTGTGATAATCTAAGGGGAAAATCAGAACTGTACAGAGATGACACCATTAATGTACTCTTAGCATTTTAACTAAAAACTGAGGATGAAGAATCTTTTTGGGCACAACTCATGCCTAAGGAGATAAATGAGACTGTCCATTGAACAAGTCATTCATATTGATCAGAAAAGAGAGTATTTGATTTTATGTAATTTCAAATTACCTATAAAGGAATGAGGAAGGTACAGTTGTCTGAGAAATCATTCTCCTTTCTGAACTCCCTCCTGTCCTTCTAAAACATGAAAGGCAAATGATGGGATGGATTCTCACTTCTTTAGGTTATGCAATCTCGTCTTTTATATATATATGATAAATCAAGACTAACTTGAAGCCTCGCCTGCTCTGTACAGTGCAATTGTGTCAATTGGTCTTCAACAGACTTGTTTTTAGCAAGGTTCCCAGATTATAAATAATAATAGCTAAAGCTAGATGAACTATAGTTTGTAGCTTCTTGATTTGGGACATTTTTCTTGACCATCCACTAAGAAACTAATAACATATCTTAAATACTTTTCCACTTTGAAAAAAAGCATCATTAAAATGTTTGTAATAGAGACTCTTTTTGAGCAAATGAATAGTGAAAAGTTTCACTACTTAGAAATGTTACCTTATGGATATGGAATTCCACATACAATTTTTTAGTGTACTTAATATAGAAGTAAAAAGGTTATGCTCACTTTTGCATACTTCGGGCTTTGTACTTTTGGTTACTTTTGGCTTGTATATCTTCACCATTACCCTGAGGTGGCAAGACACATAAAAGATATTGAAGTGTCTAAGGATCTCTTTATTATAAGCAATCTAAATGTGATACTTAATTTATCAAAAGATACAGTAACGATGTAATGTGAACCAGCTCAGTGTGTAGTGGTATACACATCAATGATAAAAGTAGAAAGAACTGAAAGTTCTATGCATTTGGAAACTTCTCTTCACACTTTTATGAATAGGTTATTCTTAAATAGCACAAAATCAGTGTCAGGGACCATGCCAGGTTTTCTCCTCTTCATTTGTGACAGCAGGCTATGCCAAATACTATCCTTAACAAAATACAAACTTCAAACATTTGAAGTGGCATGTTCACAGACATTTAATTTTTAAATTAATAGATAATAGTTTATATGCATCCTTTTTTTCCCAGACAGTAGCAGAACATTAATACTTTCAATTTTTTTTCTTCTAAGGTAAATGAAAATGTAGGCTGGTGTAAGTTAACTACTCCTGATGGGGTACAGCAGCTAATCCAACTGAGTCATCCTGGAATCTATGAAAGGTATAAGCAATATAAACAATTTTAAATTAAATATTAAATTGTTCTATGCAATTCCTTTACTGAAAGTGCATCGGACAGTGTATCAGAAAACCTCCACAAAAACGCAGTGACAAAAGCTGCATCTCATATCTGGCAAGGATTCAAGACTTGTATGACTCAGGATCACAGCACACTGTCATTCCAGAATAACTGTTATAAAAAAGTAATGTCCTTAAAAAATAAATTCTCAAACTAGAGCTGCAACTTGGCACTTAAATCAGTGAATAAGCAAAAAAATAAAAAATAAAAAAATAAAATAAATCTTTGCCCTAAGTAGAGCAAGGAAGTGATAGAGCTTTATCCAATTTTTGCTTCATTACAGATACTGACCTTTGTCTGCAGATTGTTTTTCTAATCTGTTTGCTCTAATTACAGCATCATTATGGAAATCACCACAAGCTTACTCTGCTGCATTTTAGCAAGCAGACATTCGCAGAAAAATAATTAACATTTGTATACTGTTAGTTACAAATCATACAGCTTTGTTATAATTTTATATGACTGCATAGATTTAAATGTGAAGGCGGTTCTAGGGGAAGAAAAAGTAGGAATCAAAATATGTCAAAGAATCCTAGAGAAAAAGCTACATTTTGAATCATGGCTTTTTCTTTCAAATGCAGATGTTTGGGTTAATACCTCGAACTTTTTGTTTGAATTAATAGAGTGTATTTCTCATCTAAATAATCACTTATTTTTTTGTGAATTTTCATGTTAACATAGGTACATCAGAACAGTAATAGAATGGTGCAGAAATTTGAATGACAGAGAGAAGGTTTCTGAATATACTACGTGCTCTGTAAATGAAGAAAACTGGTATTCGTCTTTATCCTATATAATTGATTATAAATAATATTGAAAATAAAACTCAGTTATAAATTCTGTATTTTGCAGACTGCATTTCTTAAGAATCTGAAATGAAAACCTCAAAATCCACTATTTTGCATTATTTTATATTTTTCTTTCAGTATTTAAAACATTAGATAAGTTGAGTCCTAGCTGAAGCTTGTTTTCTTGTACTTCATTATCAGAATTATGGTGACATTGTACTTCATTATCAGAATTATGGTGACATTGCCAAAGTAAGATTAATGGTACAGAATTAATATTTTACAAGGTGAACAGGAGAAACCAGACTAAGAAAGGCTTTTTTAACAGAACACCAAACAGTCCAAAATAGTATATAGAGCTTTTAAATTACATCTGGATCACTCGTGCTTAATAAATTTGTCCTTTTTGATCTAGGAGGCTGACCAAAGGTCTAATGACATCATATAAAAACATAATTTGGTATTGAAAATGATAATTAAAATTGATTATATTTGCACTTGTTATTCAAATCATTGGTAATTCAGTAGTTGATGAAACAAAAATGTATCTCTACACATATACAGCAAAGAGACTATTCTTAGATCAGAGCCCTGATTTTTGGAAACATAGGGGTTAGAAATGCAGCCATTGACTAGCTGTTGAAAGAAAGATAAAAATAAATCTTTTTTTTTACTTGATTTTGCTCAGCTGATTGTCTATAGTTTTGCAAAACTATACAAAAATCTGAAGTACAATATTTTATTTAGGAACCCTTGTAGATACTATGATTGATAATGATCTCTTTACAGGTCTGCTGATGCTGAGCTTGAAAAAATACAGAGATTTAACTGTATCCTTTTGAAAGATGTGGAGATTAGTACTTCTTGTTCATCTGTATATTCAAAGCTGCAATTTTAGATTATCAAAGACCTTTCCCTCATTCCAACCTCTTTTACTATCTTACTCACTTCTTGAAATTTCCTTTTTAAAGACACTTTTGTTTTCTCATTTATCCTTTTTTAATTTTTTTTCTCATGTATCTTATTCCACTTCTGTGTAAGACCACTAGCAACAAAAAATGGCAGAATATATAATCCCCTCCTTACTTCTAACATGTTACATCTGCATAGTAGATTGTTTCTGAAGATTTTGTGATGCTACTTGGAGCTACAGAAAAAAGTTAAATCCTGTGCTAACAGGGAGAGTAATCTGTGATGTTATAGAATTTTAACAGCTCTCAGCAGTTACTTCTCAGTAGAGAGAGATACCAAAGATGGGAGCCACTATGAAGGATATTTAATGAATCATACAATTTCTATGGAACCCTTCCCGAGTTGAGCTTGGTGGGTGACCGTATGCCCAAGTCAAATTTGGCGCGTGGTATTTGGGGACTAGATCCCAAGTCCCAGTGTACGAGGCTTAACCACAAGGGAGCCAGGCAACAGCACAACTCTGCAAGACTGAGCAAGCCCATATTGTCTGCGTGATGAATTTTACTGTTGCCTTTACAAAAAAAGGCATATATATGTGACTTAAGAAAGTCACATATATATTTTATCCAATTTAGCCAAGAAATTAAACGCCATTACCCTTACTGGTAAAGATGTGAAGGATGTCCGCGAAGGATAGGAGAGCCCTTCGTGAGTATTATGAGAGTTTTACTGACATTTATGTGCTAATCTGGTCAAGAGAATCATCAAGAGATGATTAAGTTGCCTTTTGACATGTTCTTGCAATAAACTACCTTTGTATTTATCAACTCTGTTCTGCATTGCTGTTCAGTCAGTTGTAAAAAAGTATGCAGTGCTTCATATGCTTCAAACTGTTGCTTAATTTTATTAGTATGAAAATGTAATCCTGTAAACTGCAATGTGATATCTGATTTATTATATACTATCTTAATATAATTTATTTTTAAGTCTACTTCGGGATATATTAAAGTTTTATAAAAAGACCTTTCCTAGAAATACATTATGGACATTTTAAGTAATTAGCACTTTTAGTCTTTAGTTTTGTGTAATGAGTGTGCTCTGAAGTGTGAGGCTTGCTAATGATGCTTAGAATGATGCTTACAAATATGTAGAAGAATTTTTCTCATTATGTGGAAAATACTGATTTTTTTCCTTAATAAAATAATATTAGTTTTATTGGAGAATAGCAATGTTCTGAAAAGAATATCTGCAGACAACAGTCTATCTGGTATTACTGGCAGAAAAACGGGGAACGTGAGCACGCCCAAAGAAATCAGCAAAGAATGCATCTTGGAGGCGTTGGAAAAAACCTCTAAAGTAATTCAAGATATTGAATCTTTGCTTGCTTCCTCTAAGAAGTGAAGTTTCACAGCGTTTGAAGGCCTGTCTTAGTTATCTTCATAGGAGCTGTCCTGCAAACCTTATGTGTAATAAGATTTTGGGGGTGTTAGAGGAAGGCAGGCTTCAAGCACTGGTAGTTGAGAGCCTTTTCAGACAAGCAAAATGTATCATTCATTGATGTCGATGTTGACATGATGGTGCAACTTCTGAAGTGTGTGTGTTTGTATTTTGGTCGTTTAATTTTACAGAGAGTTGTATGAGCAGCTTCATTTAGGACGACTCAAGTGCCTGGGGCAGCCTTTTAACTGTAAAAGTGTTTTTATTTAGAAGCTTACAGCATGTTTTTCACTACCCAATAGAGCAAAAAGTCCCCCAAACTAATTTTAGTTTACTGTTTGGTAATAAAATGTATATATTTATTTAAATATGCGTTTGCTTCCATTTCACAGCAGCCCGTTCAGGCATGGCATCGCTCAGTCAGCGGCGCACAGCAGGAAACTGACATTTTCCCTCTAACCTTACTGATTAGATAGCAGCCTTTTTACCTCCTTTTCTAAAAATATATTTTTTAAAAAACCTCCTTCCCCGCCCCTTCCGGCGCGTTATTTAATCCCGTTGGGAACACTCAAAGGCCGCTTCGTTCTCTGCCGTGAGAGAAAACGGATTTTAAACCGCCGCCCTCACCGGGCGGGGCGAGTCCCGCTCCCAGCGTGCCTGGCGGCCGCGCACGCGCGGTGGCCGCGCGCCGGCGGGGCGGGGCGGGGCGGGGCGAGGCGGAGCTGCCGGCGCCGCGTGGGGCGGGGGCGGAGGCGGCGGCGGCGGCGCGCCGAGGGGATGGGGTGAAGGGGCCGGGGCGGCCGCCGCCGTCGTCCCGCCGAGGCAGCCTCCCTGCCCTCGCCCCTCCCACACCGGCTGGCCCGGGAAGGTGGGAGCGGGTTCCCGTTGCCGCCGGCGGTGGAGCCTCGCCGAGGTTGCGTTTCTCGGTGAAGAAGCCGGAGCGGGGGGAGGCGGCGGCGGCGGCGGCGCGGTGTCGGTACGGTGCGCGCGGGGAACGGGCGCGTCCCCGTAACGGCCGCGGTGCCGCGGCGCGGGGGGGAGGCGGCTGGTGCGGCGCCCTGGGGCCGTGCGCCGAGACGGGCAGTACCTCGGGTCTAAGAAGGGGCATCGCCTCTCTCCAGCCCGCTTGTCTTGCCGTCAGCCCTCCTCGGCTGCGGTTGTGACGGGATCCCAATGCCGTTGTAACTAGCGGGGCGGATACCTAAACCTTGCCAACCACACTCGCTCTGTTTTTTTTTTTTTGTTTGTTTTGTTTTTTGTTTTTTGTTTTTTTCCGGTCTAGGATGACAAATTAAACTTTCCTCAACTTAATTTTACTGTGATTTAAGTTCACAGTTTGTTCCTCGGTATCTTGTTAAATTCTGCTGGTGATTTGTATGCTTTAGGAAGCACTTTTGTCCTCTTCCTTCCCCAGCCGCCGCCTCCACGCCCTCGCACCAGGCATAATAAACTGACCCCAAAATATTTTATTTACTAGTCCTTCACGTTGTTTTACTTCGATCTGATTTTTTTTCTGGGAGATGCTATGCTATAGGTTTTATCTTGTGTCTTAAACCTTAATTGTATTTGTTGAAGTTTTTCGTATGTGTTAATTTCCAGTACCAAATAATATTTTAGCAGATTGTAGAAATACAAGGAATCAATGTGGTCTTTTGACTTTTTGGATAAAGGAGATGGTAGAATTTTGTTGCACTAATTCCTATATATATTCATGCACCTGGTAACTTGTTACTAAATTGTAGCAAAAATTTTGGAGAGCAGTAGTATTTCTAAAAGTTTATTTAGCTGTTGGCTTTCTGTTTTGCTCTCGTTCTTACAGGGTAATTTGAAAGGCCTTTTAATGTCAGGTGTTTTCCCACACACATGCTTATAGGGCTGGTATACTAAATATCTTCTGTCAATAATTTATGATGTCAGCTGTGGGGTTTTTTTATGTTTTATCAGATGAGGTGAGATATGTCAGCAAAATTGCATTTTGTGGGTATAGACAGATTATGCTTGATATTTTACTATATCAGCTATTGTGTGCATACGGTTTATGCAAACCCAGCCTAAATATTTCCTTAAGTATATTAACTGGACTCATGGTCTTTAGTTGTGGAGTTAGCTTTCTAAGCATTCTTGTGTAATACAACTATTTCCAAATTTCCTGTTTTAATAATAAGAATCTGAGCTCCAAGCTAGAGGTAATACTCCTGTTGTGCTACGTACAAATACGATATTCCCGTTTATGGTCTGTAGTGGTTTGATCCTTTAGAGGTTTGAAGGAGTGACAGCATACTGTGTTTTAGGTGACTGTATTCCAAGACAAAGAATATATGCAGATATTAATATTATTAGCATAATCCCCTTTTTCTGAAAATTATTAAATCATGTATGCAATCTCACAGGAAGTAGTACTTTTGTCTATGTAATACTTTCGCGTGGAAGTTAAGCTGTAGGATTTCTGTTCAGTATTTTGTATTTGGAATTAACAGTTTGGAAAAAACAATCAAGATTTTGTTTCACGAAGTAGAAGAAACTGATAATTCCATTAACGCTGTGCTTTGTAAAATTTATAGTATGGAAAAAACTGTTGACGCTTTCTTGGAGTATTTTGTAAGCAGTTCGAAAAACATTATTATTCTGACAAAAATATAGTTTCTAATTTTAAATTAAAGAAAGAGATTTAGTTGAATGGAGTTTATGCTGCTGCTTTGATTTGTCACACTTGACCTGTAGCATATTTATACCTACACTGTTGTGCCTGGGAATGTGACTTGTTTTTGTACAGAGAGTAGTCATTTTTATCTGTAAAAGTCTGCAGACTGTTTAGAAAGAATAGTTATGCCAGCAGTGCTGGCCCTTCTCACTAAGGTAGTCCAAACCTGAGTTTAGCTTCCTGTTCTGTGTTCCTGCTCAAAGACACCCAGCTTGTTTTCTAGTTGGCATTCTTGCCTTTATTTCATTTGTGGTGAATAATTCTCAAAGGTGGTATTCATTTAGGAATCTTCTTTTAAGTTCATAGTGATTTTCCTATATGTTTTACGTACGTGTATATAATACTAGTAGCATAGCAGTGTAAGACTATAGAACTGACACAGACCTCTGTTGCTTTTTGAATTTATACATCTCTGCTTATCTATACTAAAATTATTAATTGATGGGATTAAATTAAAAAGTATCATTGGATGTGACTTGTATTATGTTTCATTAGAGCAGGAATCTTTAAGGCACATGGCTACAAGGAAAAATCTGTTCAAATAAATTCTTGATATTTTAAAATGCAATTCCTTAAAATAGAAGGCTGAAAACGCACTTTTCTGACTTTATGGCATTGATTTTATTATTTTTGTTTTTTCCATCTTTATTTGTGCCTTTCTGTTATGTTACAGCCTGATTTTTTTTTCTTTCTGCAGATCTTCTAGGCTCTAGTTGAACTTCTAGATCTCAAGTTACTTTCAGCTTAATTATATTTACTCAGGAATTCATTAGAAAGATGTTGCTTCCTTCTGTATCTTGAGTATTCAATTTTCATGCATGTTTTGTAGAGAGTTAAAAGCTTTTTGTAGTCTCTGTCCTTACTATTGCCTCTGTTCTTTTATTTAGGTGTGGAATGAACTGGGCAAAATCTTTCCTACATTGATGGAACTGGACAGGATTCAGCAGCCACAGAGGTACAACTCTGAGGCTTAGACCACATTTCCTACTGGAATAAGTCAAGGCAGCTGGAATGGAGGGGGGGAGAAAATAATAAAGTATCCTCCTAGTTCCAGGGTAAGTTTGGCTCTGAATGTTCGAATGCTTTTTAAGGATATGTTGCTGCATCAGTTCTCCCTAGAGAGGAGGCTTGTACAGGATTTATCTAGGTCTCAAATCTGATCTGATGTGATGGCTGTATTGAAGTAATACTTTTAAGGACTTTGTTTCATTTGTTCCTTCAAATGGCATTTATTCAGAAGTATAGTGTATTTTGTAAAGTTATTGTAATAAATTACATTTCTAGTGTTCAAGAAACCGTTTTATTTACGTGATTATTCAGAAGAGACACAGTCATGGTTAACAGACTCTAAACTTGACCTGCTTTTTCTCATCTGTATGCAAAGCCTATGTATTATTCATGCTTTCTTCTTTCTGTTCTTAACGTTTTTCAAATAAATGCTTCAGTGAGCTTTTTTCTATAAAAATCAATGCCTATAGTTGAGTCTTGTAGATAATTCTGCAATAAACCGGCATGTAGATAAAACAGAAAAAAGATTTAATGTGTTATGGACTTATAAAAGTTAATGACACATTTAAAATCGTAAAATATTATGTGCCAACAATGTTAGAAATAGATTATTTTTAATGAAAATTTAAAATTAGTAAAATCCTTTTTAGAATAACATTTAACCTGATAGAATTGTTAGCAGAAAGGACATTATGTTTATCAAAATTTAATTTACAGCACTGAAACAGGAACCTCTTGAGCAGAACCTATTTTCAGACCGTCATTTCAAAGCCTACATACTGTCTATCTCCATGGCTTCCCAAAAAGAGAGAAAAGCATAAAAATTTGACAGTTAGAATTCATAGTGTTTTAAAGTCTGCTTTTTAGTTATTATTTAATGTAACAAAGCTAGGGAGTGCATCAATTATGAGGATTTTTATTTGGAATTCTTTTTTTAATTATCACAGAAATGAGTAATATCTTTATGACCCAGGTATTCTACAGTTTCTTGTTGTGTGAGGTTCTTCTGATTTAATTTGAAGTTTCATTTGAGGTGCTAGGCAGTTACTTAAGGAAAGGGTAATTATTCTCAAAAAATCACTTTACACCGGAGGGTTTTGTAACCATCACAGAGTATATATAAATATTTAAGGACTTCTAAATGATAGAAATCAGTCATTAATACTAACATTAATGTCTTTCTTTTCAAATCAGTAAACAGGATTATTTATTTCATCATTTGGCTTTTATTTCTTTCAATGTTTTGCCTTTTCTGCAAGAGGAACTGTTTTTAAAGTAAATGTGGCAAATGTTGGAAGAGTCTTGGAAATAACAGTAGGCATTACTGCTGAGCACACGCTGAGGAAAAGCACATGTAGCTTTGCTCTGTAGGGAGTTAATTTTGATTACTTCTGCTTGATTGACAAGTGGTCTTCAGGTTTGTGTTGATCCTAAATACTGAAGATACTTCAGTAGTGTCATTTTTCTTAATGCTTATTCTTCATACCATTCTCCAGGATGAACTCTGAGTTGCTTAGAGGGGGGTACCAGGGTGGAAATACGTACATTTATGAAGTATGTTTTTCGTTCAAACTTTTCTTTCTGTTCTCTCTGACATTTACAGAACAACTGAAGTTACCGAGGACAATGCACAGCGTATATCCTGATGACACTCAGTGTGCAGCGACATGGTTTTTGCAATGGCATCTGAGACTGAAAAGGCCCATGCTCTTCTCCAAACTTTCAGCACAGCTTCAGTTATTTCTAGTCTATGTTTGGGAATATTCTGCTTTGTAGTGGACAGACTTTTGCAGTTTTCCTTCATTCAGCAAAATGACTGGCTCCGAGCCTTCTCTGATAATGCAGTGCATGGTATACTAGGAATGTGGTCCTGGGCAATAGTGATTGGACTCAGGAAGAAAAGTGACTTCACTGAAGTCACTCTGGCTGGCTTCCTCTCCTCTGTTATTGACGTGGACCACTTTTTTCTTGCTGGCTCTCTGTCATTAAAGGTAAGTAAATTGATTAGTGATTGCTAATTTTCTGTGTTCATTGTTAATGACTGTTTACCGTATTAGTTCTTCTACCACATGCTATACAAGGAAGTTTAAACAATAATTAGATAATAATTAGATTTTTTGGAGGACATATGGGAATTTCTACTTTGTATGCAGTTGCTGTGATTATAAAATCCCACAGAAAAATGATGTGTAGAAATCTCTGGAAAACAGATCATCCGGTCTCTATTTTGTCACTTTGTCAGTTTTACTGAGAAGTAGCCAGTCCTAACTATTCCCCCCCAGCCCCGATGAAACTTGCAGATATTTTCCATCAGATTAAGATTGCTTCAGTGTTGGTTACTCGTGTTTATAAATTGCAGAGCAGAAATAGCAGGCAATATATGACCTGTTCAGTTCTAAAGTAATCTAAGTTTGTCCTAAAATATAATTGGTTGCAGAAGAAACTCAAGCAAGTGTCAAACTTGTTAATAAAAGCAGTGAGTGAGTTGGTTGCTGTTCAGGAATATACATGATCATCATTATTCTGCAGAATTACTTGTTAGGATGGAATTCCTCAATGGAATTAGTATAGCCAGATCAAGGCATTCTGTCAGTGGTTCTCCAATTTGTGTCTGTCTTATTCCTACTCCCCCATAAACGTGCTTACATTTGTCCTTGTCTTGCCAGCTTCAAGCATTTCTACCAAGCTTTTGCCTGAGTATAACAGTCTGCTGTATACTCTCCAAAACACACGCGCTTTCCCCAGGCTGCAGCAGTGGCAGCCCACACCATACTCGCTTTAACCCTGCTCTCCAGATTCCCTCCATCAGCTTGTGGCAGATGCTGTTGCAGCTGGCTCGTGGACTCCTTAGCTAGAGCCCTGGCACTCTACTTGTTACCGCAGATTAGTTCTGCTCAGAAGCACAATTGCTCACATTCTGATTGTGTTGGTGTTGCTAGCAGACATATACATGTGTGTATACTCCTCCCAAAAATGTACATCCGCACTTCCAGACTGAGCTGCTCTTTGCTCAGGGAAGGCTGAAAAGATGGCAGCCTTTGTCCAGCAAGTTGCCGGAACATACTTTGATCCTCTTCCCTTCTTTTCTCTCCTTCCCCAGTTTATTTGGAGTAGTGTTAAACTCTTTGTGTGGATGACAGAGGAAATAATGCCAAGAAGTGGAGACAGGAGAGGAAGGAAGGAGATGGAAGGAGAACTGCTGTTTTGTGTAATTCTTTAATTACAGAGGAACTGTGCAAAATTGTTTATCCATTTTTTTAAACTTGGTAGGGATGATGAATGCAAGAAGCATTACTGCTTGTGATAGAGATCTAAAAGTTAGGCTTCTGACAGGAAAATACTTTATCTTCTTTGTTTATATATAGCATCTGTAGTTGCTATAATTAAAAGATACTCACGTTTCTTTTGTTCTTTTGGCAGAACTTTTGATCTGATCACTTTCCCCTTTAATCAACCACAATGATTTTTACAGCATTTCCATAAGCAAAAGGAACAGAAAAGGGGGAAAAATTACTTCTCTGTCAAAGATGAATAATGAGACCTGTAAAACACTAGATTTTTACATTAATAACACTTTAATATTGTATATAAATCTATTTTTCTCTTATTTTGAAATCAGTAAACACTCAATGAATACCTAGTTACTAAAACTATTAAAAACTATTAATTGTTACAGCATTCTTAATAGTTCTTGCATTTGTTATCAAAACCTGTATTTTCCTTAATCACCACCACTAGATGGCGTTCTGCAACAATGTCAGTTTAGAAAGCTGATTTTTTTTTAATCCTAGGATTGTAGGAAAGAATTGGGATGGGTCCTTTCTCCTTACTTTCTTCAGTGAGGCAAGATTAAATACACTTGCACTTCCCATGACGCAGAAATTTATCTAGCCTGTTCGAGTGTCCCAAAGTAAATTACTGCAACATCATCAGTTAATTTGTTCCTGTGGGGTTTTTTTTTCAGTTCTTAAACACCTAGAAATTGTTATTCTAATACCCACTTAAGTAATCTTTGTTGGCAGTTTGGTCTTTTTTCTTATTCTCTAAAACTTCTTTGGGAGAGACAGTTGACAGTTCTTCTCTCTCAAAAACTGTTTTACAAATTAGAAATACAGGATCTTCCTGCAGAAGAATAGTTGGGCCCTTTAATAGCCCAACTTACACAGCAAAAATGAGAAGGCAAGTTACCCAAAGAGCCTGAAGACCTTTCCTAATTACTTTCCTACTTAACTCCTCCCACTTGAAGTATGTTAACTGGGTTAATAAAGGAGGTTTATTCTGCATACAAATACTGTGCATCTTCTGTGCATCTCTAGACCCTTACAGCTATAACAGCTTTACTCTTATAACTTGTAAAAGCATTATGCCTTCCAGAAAGTCTCTTTTTGACTAAATAACTCCTCCAAAAGGCCAGAGGGCCTGGATTTATGTTTTCTAGACTTTGGTCTCCTTTGGATAGACTCTTGCCTAAAAAATCTTTAAAGGGTTTTGTCCCAAACTGCGTATGGTATTTTAGGTGAGGCCTTATTTGAGGCAAGCAGAATAGGGTAATTTTCCTCATGCTGCATGAATATTGCACTTCTGGGGGGGGGCTGTTTGTTCATTTGTTTTTAGAAGGGGAAAAAAAATCTGTTACAGGTTTTATGTCTCCTTGCCAGACCAGCACAGTCTAGTGTTTAGTTTGTGATCTAATGTAATCCCCATATATTCTCTGCCGTTTTGTTGCCTGGCTAGTTAGACCTGATTTTTATATTTGATTTTTCTTTTTTCAGCTTATTATGATGTGCCTCTCAGTTTTGTCTCATGATTCCAGACTCTTCCATGTAGCAAGATGATTTTGAATTCTGATCTTGTCCTCTGGCAACTCCTGTTGCAACTGAAGTATTCTCCTATGATTTTTTACTTTGAGTTACCTTTTTGTTAATTGTTACTTTACCAATCCCATTCTACCTCTTCAGTCTGCTGGCTTGAGAGTTACTGATTTAAAAGACTACAATGTTTGGTGAAGCAACACGTTACTAAGAAATTAATAATCTAATTAACTAAGCATAGCACTATTTCTAATTTATAATTGCAGCACTTTTCACAATAGTGTACACAATTATAAAGCTATTCATTATCACTCTAAAATCTGATGATGGGTTACTTTTTTTTAATAACCCTTCCTTTCACCATAAGGCAATATTATCATCTATCTTCACTTGCTGCTCCCAGACTCCTCCAGCAGAATTCCATCTACTTCTGTTACTGCCAGCACAGCCTGCTGTTTGGCTTTTGGGCTCTTTTGCATAGTTTCATCATTCTGGAGTTCTCAGGGTAGATAGTCACCTGTGGTATTTATATTCTTCCTCTGATGAGTACTTGTACCAAATAGTGTGATCTAGCCTTTTACGCATGTTTCTTTTCTTTTTTTTTCCTTTTTTTTTCTTTTTTTTTTTTTTGAAACAGGTATAATTAGATAAAATCTACCAAATTTTGCTGCTTAGAATTTGTAGTTCCGTGTATTGTGTATATATACAAGCACACAAGAATCTAATGGGGAGTTTGTTGCACTGAGTAGTCCTAAAGGTGGAAATTAGTGCAGCCTGCCATCATTCAAGTTAGAAAACAGGTGTGCAGAAATTGCTATTTTGCTGCTTAATACTCACTAGCTCCTGAAAGTATACTAAATGCAGTTGGCAGCAAGTAATCAGGACAGATTGTATCAGGAAACATTCACAACAGAGCTGGTTGATGTGCCACTGGTGATCTAGCCTGGGCCGCACAGGAGCGTTTCTGTAACTGGAGAATAAGCGTGGCACAGCGAATTTAAAATTAAATGTACAGGTCTGGAATTAGCCCCAAAACTTACAACTTCATGTACTTGTGAGACTTGTGAGATATCACAGAATGAGACTGAGGGAGCTCACATTGTTGTTGCCTACCTACAGCTTCTCATTGTAATATGAGAGGTGCTGGAGGCACAGGATCTTCAAGAAGATCTTACACCTTGGTTGAACATTTTAGGCGTATGGAAAGGTCATTTGTGTTGTGAACAGATTTTGTTAGTGACTGCAGCCTGACCTTTCCTATCGTAAACTTCTCCCCAAATCTGCAAACTCTGTACTGATTCATTTTTCCAGGGAGCTTAAAGGCATGAGAGACTTGTACTTGTTTGTTAAGACTTGATGATTTCTAGGGCCAATGAATCTACTTGTTAGGAGTAAGAGAAAGTGTAAGAGTTTATATTTCCAAACAGAAATATGTGGGCTTGGCAACTCAAGGATATAACTGTTCTTCTAGCTACTAAATGTAAAAAAGAAGACAGATCATGAACATGGACAATAACTTTTCAGAAACCTGATGACCATAGTGCAATTATAAAATAGGGTTTCTGTTTCAAAAATTGAGCAACATGGTTTGCCTTACAAGCAAACCCCTACTTCTATATGAAAAATTATCAGTCATCACCTCCCCTGAGCTACTAAGTTGCTTAAGTAATCAACATTCAAATTATCCCTATGCGCTGAGTTTGTGGTTACCACCTAAGCTCCATAGGGCAGAGGTAAAAGAACCATTTGGGTTTTGCCATTAGAAGTTTTTTTTCTTTTTTTTTTGGTCTCCCTGAAGCGCAGAAACAGTGACCAGCGAATAGGATCTCTGCCAAAATGTATCACTGTCCAGGACAGTTCTACAGAAAGAGATTCCTATGGACTTTTTAGACTTTTGCTGACCAAAAAATGTGACTACCGTGTAGGCTAGGTGATAAACAATTTCACTATCACAAGATCATGCTAATTTATTCTCTGAACAATCTGCTTGTATGGGGGGAGGGAAAGAACACCTTACAAAAACTGTATCTTTTCACTAAGTTAAAAGAGTCAGTTCCATACCATGACAGTTAAGTTGTTGAGAAAGTTTTATGAGACTTCTACTGGATTGTTTTTGTATTTGAGAGCTTTTTCCCCATCACTTGCTCAAGAAAGTCACAGGCAAGCATGTGGTGGGAAGCTAGTAGAGCAAAGCTTTTTGCAAGATTTCTAGCATAGCCTGTGCCCTTATCTAAAGCCAGTTGTATCCCAAGAAAGCCCATAACTTCCCATCTCTGCATTTCTTGGCTAATGTTGAGACATCTTTCTTCCTTTACATCTGTTTCCTCATAGAGAAGGCAGGGTTCAAGCACTTTTCTAAAATACCCACAAGAACTTGAAGCTGTTTCTCGGTTCCACAATTGCAGGTACAATAGTAGCTAAGTCCTGCAACAGTTAACCCAGGTGTGCGTTGATGGATTACTGTTAATATCAAAACCCCTAGTCACAAGTTATACATATGTTGACTTTTGAACATCTTTTCCTTGTCAATAAAGAATACTTTGCCAAGGCAATCAAAATTTATGTAAATTTCATAATTTTTTAGTATGTATGGTATTAGACATTACTGCTTTGTATTGCATATTGGCAAACCAGTATATTACAGATGGTAATTAGTGTAATATACAGTGTCTTTTTGAACATAAATGTCAATAAAGCTTACTAAATATTTCAAATGTGTGGTTGTTTTATCTTTAAATTGTCTTGAAATGATGCATAGTTGGTGTGGTATACTACACGGGTTCACATATACCACACAACTAAATGCCAAATAGCATACTTCATCTCCCTCCTCCCTGTTTTACTATTAGTCCGGCTTAGTAGGATGCATGATTCATATCATAAGCTAGAAAGCCTGACCCACCACCTGCAGCTCTGCTACTGGTACAGCAGCACACAGCTCTCATATATTTGAATATTTGTATTGTTGATTTTGATCAACTAAAGTGGAAAGGAAGAATACCTTTTTCTTTGCACTTTCATTCAGTCACTTGATAATACACCTCTAAACATGCATAAAGCATTTTTTTTTTCTTGTCATGATTGTAGCCATCGCCAATTGTATTTTTCTTTTCTGCAGGCTGCTCTGACTCTTCCACAAAGACCACTTCTTCATTGTTCTACTGTGATTCCTGTTGTGGCTCTGACATTAAAGTTTATTATGCACCTTTTCAGGCTTAAGGACTCATGGTGCTTTCTTCCCTGGATGTTGTTCATATCCTGGACTTCTCATCACGTCCGTGATGGGATTCGTCATGGCCTCTGGATTTGCCCAGTTGGAAAAACGCCGCCTTTGCCATATTGGTTGTATGTGGCAATTACAGCATCTTTACCTCATCTATGTTCATTCATTATGTACTTAACAGGGACTAGAGAATTAATGTCTATAAAACATGGAATCCACATTGATGTATAAGGATGATGGATCTTAGAAATCGCTTGTATTAAAACATAAGCTATCTATCACTGGAAAGGCTTCATAGAAACACATTTCATGAATGGTAATAATGTCACATCTACACTTTCCCCTTGTAAAATATGTGGTCTTCCATTATGGTTTCTACGTAGCTAGCTGATTTATAAAGTACTCTGTAGTAATTAGGTTTCTTAAAATTCTGTTCTTACTGACATGGTGCTGATCATCTGATAACCATTCACTCTGGATTTGTGTCCTGCCTTTGAATAATACACTTCATCCATGTAACTGATGATAACTAGCATTTGTATAGCACTTGGAAAATGTACTGTATGAATGCTAAGGGTTAGTCAGAATTTATTAGTGTGTCACTTCTGTGAATCATCAGTTAGACTTTTTAGGAATTATTTGTTTTTGTGCTGGATTCCTGTATTCAATTATTTTTTTTAAATGATGCTTGTATTTCACAATGTTCAACTGCATATCTGCACCTGTTTGAACACTGACTGCTGTAATACTGTGTTTATATTGAATTCTGTTCTTCCATAGTTGCTTGATACTCAATTTGCAGACTATTATTAGCTATTATTTATGGCTAGGAGAAAATAGTTTGAGTACAGTACTATGGATGTTGACCAATATGTTTAAAAATATACTGATTATGAATATTATTTAATTCAAAATGAAGGAGTTCTAGTTTCAGTATTTAAGGATAACATGTAAAGACAAATTTGTATTATAGTAAAATGCAAGCTTTAGGGAAGATTCAGTGCGACAGGAAAATTAAAATTGCTCGGAATAAGAGTTTGCTTTAGGGCCTTCCTGCTGTATTAATCTGTGTAGCACTTTCCATTAAGTGTAATATTATTATTGTTGTTGCAAAATAAAATGCATTGTTATTATAGCGAGATAGAAATTTCCTTGAAAATTAAGTTCCATAAAGAAAAATAAGATCATGTTGCAGCTTCATAAAATGGTAGCTATTTGTACTGTGGGCTATTCAGAATAACATTCTTAAGGAAGTTCCTCAGAAAAAGTCCCAAAGTAACATGTTAGCTCGTGTCTGGTTGACAGCATACGAGCTGAGAAGCGTCTGTAATAGCTATTTTATTAATCTTCTTATTCATTGAACTCCATTGCCCCATTAAGGTCATAGGACCTAGGTTATTCCAGTGTATGTGATGATTAGGTGACAGAAAGGGAGTATGTTTGTAGAGGAGCATATTCTATCTTAAATAAGACTGTAAAAAAAAAGATACTTTCATATTTAGCATTCCTTAAGTTATATGATATTTACATTAGTAAATATATATTAGTCTAAAGTAGAAAAAATTTACAGGAAAGATTAGCTGTGATGACTAGCTTAATAGGTACCAGAGACCTTCCTCTACAGTTGCAAAGTACTGAAAGCCTCTGAAGCCCACTAAGTTGTTTACAGAAAATGTTGCACCTTTTAAAAATGTGCCTTCTCTCAAAAAGAATGGTCTCTGCCCTACCTGTTTTTCATATATAATTCCATGCTTACAGAAACTTTTCTGACAGTTCAATGGGCTGTTTAGTCTAAAATTAATAGAGTTTAATTAATTAATGTTTGTTTTTCTTGGAACTTGGGGAAGCAGAACATCCCTTAAAGAGTTGATCTTATACAGTGGTTCTCATTTTTTCTTTTTTACAGCATGGGCAAGTTTCTGTTAACCTCATCACAAATGCATCGCTTTAGCACCCTCAGAGAAGGAAATAGATATTTGTATTTTGTCCAAAAGCATGATGGACTAATAGAGGAGGAGTGTTGCTTGCTCATTCATTTTCAACATACATTTTAAAGTATATGCTTCTGAATGCAAATATGTCTTGGGAAGATGTGAGCACTTAAATCCATACAGAAAATTTTCTGTATTCTTGTTTTATAGCAAAATATTTGTATAGTTTTGTGCTATATTCAGATTTGTAGCAGAGTGAAAGATATATAGGAACAAAGTGGGGAGTTGCACTTTCTTATTTTTAGGTTTTAGCTGTAGCATTTTTATGATAACTATTTCCACCAATGGTCCTTAAAACCCATTCTGTTCTGTCAGATGTTTGATTCTCTGCTGAAATGATTTATCGTTTTAACTATATTTAAAGATGAGCTAATGGGGGACATCTTCAGTAATTTAAAAATACATATTTTCAATTTCTGTGTTTTTTTGCAAAAAATTTATAGCTAAGTTTTGGATTTGGTATATTGTTTTTTCTGATTTTGTTCTTATACCACTTCTACTCCTGCAGTGGACAAACGTGATAGAAACATATTAAGGAAAGTAGCAAACATTTGGCGTGTGACTCGTTTCCCCTCTCCCCCCCCATGACACCCACTTCTTCTTCACTGAAGTCCACATATTTCTATATGCGTGCCGCTATCTGTTGCATTAGCAAAACCAGGTCGAGGAAGTGCTCCTTGCATTAGAACAGGAGGTAGCAACACTTTGAAAAGATCTTCGATTTTGCGGGAATTCAGAATCTTGAATGTAGTCCTAAGAAAGGTGTGCATGAGTTAATAGATAAATCTGAGGCAGGCTTCGCACAGAAGACCAGACATGTCAGTCTCATGCCTCATGCTGACATTTAGATGACTTTATTTCAAGACAGTTTTATAAGCTTTTTTTTTTGGTCACTTAAAAAAAGCTATCATGTTGCATGGGATGCTGTAATTTGTAGGTAGCCAAATTAGAGAACAAAGGGGAAGTTAAATATTTGTTTCAGCCTACTCTATCTCCTATCACTTAGGAGATAAAATTCCCTGTTACAAATGAACTTCCTAAAAATTACATAACAGTATTTCATGTACATATCAACTGCATTGATTGACCCAACTGTGTTGGTACTTGCCACTCTTATAGCAAAACCATGGCAAAAAATCCCCCAAAAAGTATCTTAACGAGTTTGTGCTTTATTGCATGCATTACAATAACGAGCAAATGTGAAGTACAAAAAGCATATGAATTACACAAAAAATTGTTAATAAACTCAAGCTAGTAATTTCATGTACATTGTAATACACTTACTACTAAAATATTACTGTTATTCTAGTGATTCACTTATTTTGCTAGTCTGAGCTGCTTCTGTGTATTTTAAAGTTGAAGAAAGTGTGGGGTTTTTGAACTATGTTATTTTTAGAACTATACTGCTTTTTTTCTGTCTCAATGAATTGCTGCCATAAAAAATAGATAATAATAATCTCTAAATTAAAAGAAAAAAGATTGAATGATTCTTCTTCCCAGTTCTCCAGAAACAAAAAAAAAATTCTTTTACCCTGGAGGCCTTAATAGAAAAAATGAACACATTTCCTATTAGTTTATGTTTGACTTTAAAGTGTAATCTGTTTTCTTATGACTACTGGTACCATTTTTTGCTCTTGTGAAATGTATAGTATTAATGATCATGTACCTTTAATTGGTTACTGATAAGTGAATTATCGATAATTGATGTTATGCTCCAAAGAAAATGCTGGTGAGTTTGAATTAAATTGAAATAATTATACTTTCAGCTACCAGGCTGCTGGTATTGGCTTATTATTGGAAGGACAGTTCTTTTGCTAGTGCAAATAAAGTACTGGGAAAACATGGAGAGAGGAAGGGGTTCAGATTCATTCTAAGGAAATGCTAGTACGTAGTTAATAGTTTTGGAAATGTATGGTGTTACTCCATCGTCTAATGTCAGAATGAAACTAAAGGATAAAATAAATCAAAAGAGTACATTTCTATTTAAGAATTGAGCCAACCTAAATTCTGTCAATTATGTAAATGTGTTAATGGCAGAAGCGAAAATAGTTTTTTTAAAGTGTTACATAGCAGGAGGGGGTTGACTAAATGGTAATTGATTTTGCAAGTTAGATTTTGTTTCCATGTTACAAAAAACCTTGCATTGAAACAAAAGAAGTGCTGCCAGCGTAAAGTACCCTTTGCACTTATTACAAAAAAGGTAATAACACTTCTTCTCAAAATACTAAATTATACCTGACATTTTTTTCTTAAATTTTTCCAAATGCTACATTGTCCACACTGAATCATAAATTTGGATGTCGTACTGTAAAACTGTTTTAGGTTACTTACAGCAAACCTGTCATTAAAGATAAATAGTACTTGTATTTACATATATCACTGTTTTATTTTTATGCTTATATGATCACTTTGTATTTGCTACATGTATTTTCTTAATGTAATTTAGTGTTGAATTTTCATGAGGGAAGAAGGAGTTTTTGTCTAACAAAATAGGAAACCCAGCTATGCTGCTTCTTAATTCTGCAACATAGTTTTAGTGCAGTGTTAAGGATGTCTTCAGATTATTGAAAATTAATTAAAAGTGACCCTGTGTACCCTTAATAGAAGTTTTAAGTAGATTTCTAGGCAGTTTGTAAAACCAAATTTGTTTAACCAAAACCGGTTTGTGTGTGAAAATGGGCGAAGGGATTGTATACAGAAACTGTTGAAAGAGTAATTCACTGAGTCAGACTATATGCTGCGTTGCCATATCCACCACAGAAACAGTTTTTGTGTCCAAGGAATGCTATTCATGTCCTTTGAGCCTTCCTCATGTTCTCAAGTAAATTATTAATTCAGTTTTACTGGAGTGATTTAGTAATTAGTCTTAGTAATTTTTCCCCTTTAAAATTGCTCGTTATGCAATAAGGGTTCCTGGACTGGTGTATGGTCTTTAGCTTCATGTGCTGTCCACCCATGCGCAACAGTTTTTGCGAAGGAGCCAGAGAAACAAATCACAGTAGCTGTGAGTTTGGGTGCAGGAACTGTGATAAAGTAAAGCCAAAGATAGCAGACATAACAGGGGCATGAGGAATGTGCAGCTTTCACCACATCAGGGCTTATTGTCTCATTTATTTTAGCAGAATGTCCATTCCTATTACAACGCTTTAAAAGTTCCTAGAATGTAATGCTACTAGTTTCAATTTAACAATTCAGTTTAAATTGCTAGTAGTTAAACAAAGGCAGAATTACAAGCCTAGTCAGAAAAAAGCAGTTCTGCATATTGTTGCTGGCATAACCAGCGTAGTCGGCTTTTTAGTTAGAAACAGTAAAATAGTTTGGATTAAAAAAAATGTATGCACTGTAAAGCTGTAAGTGAAGAAAAGAAATATAGAAGAGATTTGATTATCTAGCTCAAATGCACAGTAACTTAAATTTGCACTTAGCAGGCAGAAATGGATTTAGATCTTACTGTCACTGATGCTGCCAAGATCTTCAAAATGCCAGCTCTCAGGATTTTGATCAAAACTTTTAATGAAGTAAAACTAGATGGCAGCTGACAAAAATAGGAGCTGAGATAAGCAGTTCAGATGTAGATACCTAAACTAAGGAGGGATGAATCCTGTGTTCCCCTTCAGATATCTTGTAATTCTTTTCCAGTGCAGAAAGTAGTAATTGGTTTGAGGAGGGTTTTGAGGGAAAAAAAATGGGTACTTGTCAGTTATGTTTAATGCTTTCCAATTTTTCATATAGTACTGAAAAAAAGTAAAACATACTTGTGTGAGGAAGCTTACAGGCCAGCTGCAATTAGAATCCCAGGTGGCTTCTTTTGCATTGCCTTCATTCCAAGTATGAATATGATCTATGGGTAGGACAGACCTCCAAAGGGAAATGGCATGATTGCAATAATAGATCAAAACCAGGTTGTCCACAGCTGTGTGTATCATGGATTGAAGTGAGGGAGGGCAGAATGCCTCGTATGAGATGGGGTGACTATGGAGGAGACAAGCAGAGTAACCAAAACAGGCAGATAATAAAGGCATGAGAAAGGGGGACCCTGCCTGAAGAAGGGAACAGCGCTAGGTTTTATTGTTTTACTGAGGAAGCATAATGCATCTTGGCTTGGCTCTGCGAGAAACTGAAAGGAACTGAATATGGATCTCAAGCTTAACACTAGTTGTCTAGGAAGATGGGAGAATAAGTCAGCGGTAAGAATGCAGGAAGAGGATAAAGGCAAGAGATTTCTTTTGTTTGTGATTTGAATAGCAAAACAGTAGTGGGAAGAAATCAAATAAACATCTAAAATCTGAATTTGGGTAAAAGAGAAGGGAAGAACATAAAGGTAGATCTGTAGTGAATTGGCATTAACCAAGAAGGTGGCTGCTTGTGCTACTCTGACTAATTCTAAGGTAAAGATTTATTGTATACCGGAGTGAAAGACTGTCTGATATGCTATGATTTGCTAATGTGAAAGTGTATGGATCACATCATTCTTGGCGTTTTTTATCAATTATTTTGTTGAGACATTGCAGAATGTGTTTGATCTGAATGGAGAAAGTTGTTTATTCCCAGAAAATGAGGGAGAGAAGGCAGCATTATTTTACTGTCAGAGCAAAATCAATGTTCCCTTACAGGCAAATGCAGTAATATTCCTGAGAACAGTGACCACTTGTGATAATTTTCTGTTACAACATGATGCTTCTTTTGCAGGGATTTTTACCAAATATGAAGAAGGATTACAATGTCAGCATTTTGTCTGAGTACATATTCACTAAGTCAGGTTTTCTGCATGAATTTTGGGGTCCTTAAAGACCACCCAATATTCTTGAAAATGAGAGCGAGAGCTCCAGTTAAATCATGATTGTGGGCCCTCACTCTGTTTTAGTTTGCTGGGATTTGCATCATCCATAGTGCAAGCATAATTGCTGTGTGAATTCCCCAGGTCCTGGAAGCTATTCTTCTTGTCATCCTGCCCAGCAAGTCTTTTACTTCTTTTAAGTCATGAAGAACTTGAGGCCTAGGACTGCCAAACTGCACTTATTTACACCTACGATATGCACCCTGTCCACTAAGGCCAGTAGCAAAATTCAAAAACGAAAGTTAGGTATAGTTAGGAAGGAGAGAAAAGAAAACTTTAGCACATACTCAGATATTTCCATCTGAAAGTGCTTCTGCGAGTCCTTCACAGGAGTTGTAGTATGGGTGCTTCAGGCTCCCATCTTCATTGAATGGGATTGTAGATCAGGCTATACTTCCTGTCATCTGTCATGATTTCCTGTTACTGGAGAAGGAAACCATCTCTTCAGGGAATATTTTGTCCAGCAGATCGTTTGACCTGGAAGGAAAGATGGAAGACTGAAACAACGGAATGCAGTTCTCATGAGGCAACTCAACATCACTTCTAGACAGGCTCATTTCACTAAAGGGATGATCAGCTTTTTTAAATGAATTCTAACTTTTTTAAAGCAAACAAACATTTATTGTAAAATTAGACATTTTTTTCTCAACAGTCCAAAACCAGAAACATCTCTTTTTAAGTTCTAACAATTTCAGTTATTATCCCCGTATTTATTATGGCTGACATTTTCAATGCTAAGTCTTTGCTTCAGTTTCCATTTCTTTGAAAAAATTAATTTTCTAAGGTTATTTTTCTTGTAAAAGATATTTTCCTTGCACTTTTAAAATAGCTTGAGTATGTGGAAACTTGGGCTAGGACTATAAAATTTGTTAAAAGATTGCTCTTCTCCCCTCCCCCCCGAGAGCTGATCCTTTTTTTTTTCCCCCATTTATAAGACTTAGAAGATGCTCTACTTGTATAACCTGTAGTAGAGCTTGTACAGTGCACTGTCAGTCTCTGTTAATGGCAGTATAAAACAGTTCATCATTTGTGATTATCATACCAAATATTTATCAAAGCAGTTAAAAGCCTCTGATAATATTCTGTGATGCTCTCACAGAGTTGGGTTGTACTTGCTGCTGCCATCTGAGCGCTCAGTGCACAGGCGCGCGAGAGCATTGGTTAAGGAGAACCATGATTGCAGTATGTGCTGTGCAGGATTCCTTCCTTCTGCAGTTCCTCTGGGTGTTAAAACTTGCTTCTCTTAACAGTAAATCTTGCATTTCAGCTGTGATTTTTCTTTTTTTTTTTTTTTTTTTTTTTGGCCACTGAAAGTCACGTTGAATGATCAAGTTCTATAAAAGCTCATTTCAGATAGGAAAGCCAGTTTGGCTCTGCCTAGACTTATGAAAAAAGTATATTCTTCCTGCCCATTTCAAAGGGACAATGTTAGCATGTTCTTCTGCTGTTTGCATTTACTGTGCAAGAAATGCAGCATCTCCTTCATTATCAAGAGCCTGAGTGTTTTTCCTGTTTTATAGTGAACAGATGCAAAGGCTTGAAAAAAAGATGAGTACAGCATTTTCTTTTTTTGCCATTGGCACGTGTTTACAAACGTTCTCCCACTGTAGTCACAAAGGGTATTTCGTTAAAGATGGAAAATGGCTGAGACTAGGCTTATACTGAGTATTCATCAGAATAGGTTTGAACTGCTTATGCAGTAGAGTGTAAATGCATCTTCTCTGGAGAAAATAAATGATATGAAATAGTGTGTTGGAAACACATGAAAGACAGAATTGTTGCTCTAATTTTTACTTCATCCAGTTTTTCTACCTGCCTACCTTGCTGAAAGACTGGCCGTTTAATGAGTTTGTTTGCATTGCCACATAGTATATACGTACTCTACGCTTGCGAGAAGGAAGAAAGGTTTCCAGTGCACAGGTGAGGAAGAATTGAGCGATTATAAAAGCACTGTGTGAAAGCTCTGTTACTGAGTTGCTGGATGGCACGTGATACCAATTACTGCAAGGTAAATCAGGGGAAGGAGTGTTTCTGAAAAAGCGTGGTATTGACTGAAGGTAGAGAACAGGTTTTCTCTGATGCTGGTGATATTTCTTCATGTCAGGAAATCATTGCAGTTTCCCTGGCAAGAGTTACTTCACTGATGGAAATAAAAGCTTTAGTTTTCAATTCAGTTTCCAGCTGGTCTGGCATGCTGATATAATTACAGAGGTAGCAAACAGATCTTCTTTTTGCAACAAGAAAAACTACTTAAAAATTTTCTATTGTTTTACTGTATCTAGGCTTTAAAAAATGTGGCACAATGTACTGTAGTAGAAATGTGTTTTAAAACTCTCTCCCATCATGTTCAGAAAGGATATTGTTATTTCTACTTATTTTCCATCTCAAAATTACCCCTACTTGCTGACCTTTAGGAATAATTGAAAAGTCTGCTCAATAGAGAAGAAGAAGACTTGCAGAGGTACATAAAGAGAAAATGCTTTACCAGCCTGCTTATTTATTGTCATTTATTTTGTGAGTCATGAGGGCTGCAAGGTTTATTTTATTATTCAGAGCACCCAGACCTTCCGGAGCAGGTGACTTCTTGGCTTTCAGAATCAAAGTAGTTGAACAGAGGTGTCCTGTGTCATTAATAAAATATATTTGAATGCTATCAAATGTCACATTCCTTCATAATTTATCAAAGCAAAACTTCTTAGCTGACACCAGATTCTTTCCTCCAGTATTCCTATCTCAATGAGTCACCTGGTGGTAGCATTTCACACTGCTGCTCTTATCTTCAAAGTGCTTTATAAGCATTGGCAAATCTCACTAGGTCCCTAATTAGTAAGGGAGGAAAAAAAAGAAAAAAAAAATAGGTTGTTTTCCTCTATGCACAATTGGGGAAGCCAGGCCAGGTAAGTGTGTTCAAAGATAAGTTCTTCAAAGTTGAAGAAGTAGAGCTGACTGAGAGATGGTAGGATGAAACACAGCTCTGCAGAGGAGCGCGTTTCAAACTCTGTAATTCCTAGCTTTGAGTTGCACGGTTAAATCATGTCATATCAGTGACTTCCTGCTAGCTGGCCTTAAATGATGTAACAGCTTGGTTTTAAAACTATAAAAGGACAGTAGATTACTGCAAACAATTTCCAATACCAGGAAATAGGCTTTAGAATAGTGATGAAGATTTCAGATATTTAATTCACTTGCCAAAGTAAATCTCCTTCCTGCCCCTGGTAATCAGTAAATACAAACGTGCAAGATTTTTGTTCCTTCCAAGTATTTTATGTGCTGGAAACCATTGGCAATAACAGAGATTATGGCAGGTAGTGCACGTAATGTCTTCAGGAGAATATAAAACCACCTCTGGGAAGGACAGTCAGTACCATATGAAAAGCTTTCTTGTGTTTCTTGTTTGTTTTTTATTAGAACCCCAAAACTGGATCCCTGAGAGAATGGAGAGGTCAGAGTGCCCCATCTGTGACTGACGAGATACAGTAAGTGGTACCTGAGCGTAGGTAAGATAAAACAAAAGGGATCACTCACTTGCCTAACGTTAAGTGGTTACTATAACACAAAAGAGATTTGAGCACATGTACGTTCCTGTGTGTTTTCCTGGATCCAATTATGCTCTCAGGTCTATCTGTGCAGCCTTAGTCTGCTAGCCAAGAGAAGGGTTTGATCCACTGTGCGAGTTTAACAGAGTAGCCTTCATTGCAGATGAGGAGTATTTGAATTATTTTCTGTGGAATTCAAAAGAAAAACAGTCCTAATCCAGCAAGCAAAGTGCTCTTTGGCATTAGTGAGTGAGAACTGCAGAAGCAGGCTATTATTAACAATGCTCTTATTAATAGTTTTTTTCTGTTTTAGCTAGTGCAGAAAGGTCTCAGTCACTCATTATGTTAACTATTGTACAGCTGTCCAAGTAGTCTTATGATAATCTGTTTTATGTGTAGGTAACCTTTAACTGTAAAAATATAAATGAAAATAGAGGAGGTGACTCTGGTCTTCCTTAGCTTGAAGTAACAGAAAAAAATGCTGGTGTTTCCCATGCCTCTTGAACTTGTGAAACTCATGTATCAGGTTTTCCAAGGAGAGCTGCCAAAATAGGTCTATGTAGTTTTTTCTTAAATTCTCACCAGAAAAAATTCTTAAGTAGATTTTCCAGAGATGGTGACATGTAGAATTCATGATGGTGGAGGACCTGGAGGACCTATACCATCTCATGCATCATTTTACTGTTAAAATTTTAGTATGGATGTCTCCCATTCATGTTGGTAAAGTATTATATTTTTCAGAAGCAGTAGATACACTTCCTGCAACACATGAGTGCAAATTACAACATAAGCTCAGCTGCAATCCTGCTGACCATGTTTCTTCATAACATATAATTGAGCTTTATACTGAAGTCCTTTTGTGTATTTCTGGGAAAAAGAAATTTAGAAATCCAAAAGGAATGGGGAAGAAGCTGTTTGGGATGAATGCTCCTTACACGCTGAGTTTTCCCATTACTGCCAAGCTGCTTGGCAGCCCTTGAATCAGGAAGTACATGGATAGAAAATTCATGCAGGTGAAAACACACCACTCTCTTTCATGTCCTGGACCCTTGCCATGATCAGAGGTCCAGGAAGACCTTTCAGATAGGAAAGATCCTTAATTAGAGCAACTCTCTTATTTCTTAGTAGGATACAAAAAGAATCTTCTTCCTCAGCTTTCATGCTTATGCTGAGCATAAATAAAATGTGAATTGAACCATGTGAATGAATAACTAAGTGCATGATGCCAGACTGAAGAGATGTCACAGCGTCAGAGGAAAGGACTGTTTGTTGGCAGGGAGGTAGTACAAAAAGCCTTGGTGCTGACTAACTAGTGCAAATGTAACATGTGGGCATGCTGGCTTATAAGACAAAACTTAATTTCCTGGTATAAACCAGGGCTGCCAGAGCTCAAAGATCAGGGTTTGTAATGACTCCACACACCCCTGTAAAAGCCGGTGGATTTGGGGCAGCAAAGCAGGGGAGTCACACTTGTCACCTGTGAAATCGGTACAAGCCTGTCGATCTCCATGCTTTGATGTGCTGTGCTGCGTATCTTCCCCGCAGCTTTGTGTTAATATAACCTTGGGCAGCGGTTATGTTTGCGTTTGTCTCTGCGTAAGTCTTTTGCCACCATAAACATGTTTTCAGCCAAAACTTAAGACCTGAAGCCAGAACATCTGTGTCTATTTATGCTGGTAGAAAAGGGCACCAACGTTTTTTGCTTAACTTAATTTCAGTTAGTTTCCATTAGTTTCCACTGAACATTTCTTACTTATTATTATCCCTCTACTGTAATGTTGGTTTTAAAAAGATAGAGAGATCAATGCAATATGTTTGGAAAGCCAACTTCAGCCTCTTTTGGACTAAGGAGAAGCAGATTAGAAACGAAAGAAGTACCATACTGAACCAGACCACTTATCTGTGTGGTCAAATATTAGCTCTATGGGGCATGAACTTTCACTGATTTTATATTTGTGCGTAGACCTTCTTTCCTTTCCCCAATTTGCATTTAGGAATCAAAAAAAAAAAAAAAAAAAAAAAAAAAAAAAAAACAGACTCACTTCTTCATCCAAAAAGCCAATTAAGACATAAGATTAAAAAAAAATAGGAGAACCTGTTTTTTGGCACTCTGTTTTGCCTTGAGAAATCTTTTGGAAGGTAGGGTTGGGAAGAGGCTGTGGCCAACTTATACAAAATTCCCATTTTGGCATATTTTGTTTGAGAGAATGATAAAGCTATGTAGCCAAGGAAAAATGTTTTAAATAATAAGAAAGCCTACAGAATTAAAGATTAAGAAATTGTATTGACATGTATTGAATTGTATTGAAATTAAAAGATTAAGAAATCTGTATTTAGAAATACAGATTACAGTATTCTTATTTCCCACTTGCGTATCTCAGTGGCAGCTTCTCTCCTGGGTAAAGTTGCTGGCCAACCATGGAAAATATCCCCCAACCTTTTTTTCAGGGTCTTTTCGGGTCCTCTCAGCACACATCGCAGTGCTTTAAATTATGACTGATTTTAAAGAGTGGGGATTGAGAAAGGAAGTGCTGCAGCTTCTAGAACAAGACATTTTCCTCCCCTAGCTTCTTACAGCAACTTCAGGACTTCCTAGTGCCTTGCTTCCTTCCCACCACCATTTTTTTTTTTTTGACCTGGGGGATTAATAATGTCTTCATTTTTTCTTCCCCTTCCCCTTTCCTTTTCTTAAAGGTCGTTTTACTAAACCTGCTCAACAGTACGTCAGTTTTTAAATGTCACATTGGAGATATGGAAAGGGTGTTTTAATTTGGCTGGGGACAGCACATTGGCAGCCAAGCTTTCCAGTTCACCAGCACTGATGTGTTCTTTGAAAGACTGGAAGAAAATTCTTGGGATGAATCCTGGGTTCTGCTGGCAGGTGACTTCCCAGAATGATTCAGCAGCTGCAACATAACACTAATATAGCAGTCTATCAAACTGGTATCCCTTGCTGCTTCAGTAAGTGAATTTTTGGATGTCCCCTTCTCCAGCGTGCAGTATTTTGATGTCTCAGTTTCTTGCCTTCAAAGAGGCAAGGAATCACAGACATTTATCAGCCTCCATTTTCCTTTCAATCCTCACTTCCATCGTCCCAGGGAGATTTTTACTTCCCTTCTCTTGAGTCCCAGTCAGATTCTGATCCCTGTTAATCACTGTGCTGCAGCATCCTCTGCTCTTCCTGTGATCTCAGAAGTGCCCTTCTGCAAGGGAGGCGATGCGGAACAACGAACCCTTTTGTTGTGCGCTGCTGGAAATGGTTTTCTCTGTGCTGTTTCCATTGGCGGCAATAGCCAACACTACAGTAAGAGCTGAAATCCAGGGAGTTTACCTCTTCAGGTAAAACATCTGGCACTTAAATAGTGTATGAGGTTGAGTCAGCTGCTTCAGCATAGAATTCAAAATACCCATGAAGAAAAGTGTATGGAAATAGGCAATAAAAAATATTAGGTATTTCTCTGCAGCTTTGGCCCTGGAGCGAGCACAGGCGCCTTTGTGTGCTTGGAGGGTAGAGCCTGCTCTTCAGGGCAAAAGCCCTGAAGCTCCCTCCAAAGAACTGAACTTTTGTCTTAGATCATGATTTAGGTGTCAGAGTGCCCAGTCCCTGAGTGGGAAATCCATGCTCATATCCTAATGCGAAGCGCCAAGCCATAGCGCGGGTGAGCGTCGGCGTTCCCAGCTTCTGCTGATGAGGCTACGACACTGGGCAGCAGAGAGTGCGAGAGTCACGGGTCCGGGGCGGGTGAGCCAAGGAAGAGCTTGACAGCGTGATCTGTCTGCAGGGACATTCACCTGCAGGCACTCCAGGATCTTCTCTTCTTTTAAGTATTGATAAAATGTAACGGTGAGTGTAAAATGTACCTGCTTGAGTCTCTAGCTAACTGACTGGGGAGCTTTCCTGGGAGGTGGGGTGTATTTGTACCCCTCAGTCTCAGGCAGAAAAACTTGAGAGACCAATAGTTGATTATTACAAGTCTTAACAGAGTATTAGGAAGTACTGAAGTAATAGTGAAGCTTATTATATCTGCCAGTACATCATGAGCCTTCTTGCTCAAACTTAAATCTTACTGGAATCAGCAATAATCCAAGGTCTTTTTAATATGACTTAGCACTTCTGTTGGAAGTTCAGGTCCACAGACTGAAAAGCTGCAAAGACTCAGTTTTCTCTTGTGTGTCCCACAGAATCTTTTATTTGGGGGTTCAAGAATATTGGCTGAGCAGAAGCCTCTGCTGGTGTCCCCCACTCAGCTCCTCTCACTGCAGAGGAGGTTTGTCCAAGGGTAAGGAGAGAGTAACAGGACGACAGTCTATCCTTGCCTTTTTTTTTTTTTTTCTTTTTTTTTTGAGGAACTGGAGAAAGCCATACAACATTATATTACAATAAGCACTAACATAGAGAAAGTCACAGACTTTCGCAGAGCTCAGAACTTGCACACTTAGATTGAAAGAGCAGTTTTAGCATTTTCAGCAGTCCTGCATTCACAAATGGAAGGTAAAACTTAAAGGACTACACGAAGAATGTGCTTTGTTTCTCAGAACGGAAGAATGACAACTACCTTTTCTACTGCAATACTTTCTGCCTGCAGGTCAGCATTTTTGTTTGAGCTTTGAATGGGATCCAAGTCAATATGTCAATAAAACTCTTCACTTTACTTTAGCCATAATTGTAACTAATGCCATTGTCAATTTAAGTCAGTGCAATTCTGGGAAAAGAATTTGTGGCTGGCTTGTTCTTTCTTTATAAGCTGCATGGTTGCCAGCACATTGAAATAAATAAACATTTGCTTTCTTTTGGACCCACTGTGAACTCTGAAAGAACATAATCCATAAAACTTGAACTAAAATTGAGTAATCTGATTGAAGAAGGAAGGTTTATTCAGTTTGCAGTAATTTGCTGTCAGCAGCAGAGGAATGACTATCTGCAGATATGCCTAGTTACTCAGTATGTTTCATAGTATGTATGCTTATCTGAGCAACCAACTAGAAACACTTTGATTTCTTACTGAGGAAACAGAAATATGGAAAGCCTTGGTTTCTTCCCCCTCCCCGCCTTGTATCAGTGCTATAGCATGCCGTACTTGATTTGCTTTTACTGGAATGAGACTTTCGTAGTCTCTATCAGGCCTCTCAAACTGTACCTGGAGATTGCACGTGAAGCATTTGTCAGAACAAACTATTTAGTTACCCTAAGGTGCACAAAGCACGTCGTTTTGCAGTGAGTGTCCAGCAGCCCCTGGAATACAAAATCTCATTAATATGGACTGATTCTGTTGCTCTAGATGTTACTTCTGTAACACCTGCCTCATTGTGTTTCGTTTCTTTCTTTCTTTCTTTCTTTCTTTTTTTTTAAAGTTCCTCTTGTTTCATTTTGAAGGACATTTAATGCTGCTAATACCTGTCCTTATCTAGAAGCAAACTGAGAAAGGTGTTGCAAGCTCTCTTAGCCTTGGCAGTGGTATTTTAGTTTTATAATACAGATTTTTCACTGTAATTAAATTCTGACGATGAGTCAGCTTGTTGATTTCAACACAAGTGACTTCTCTGAAACTGTACTTAAAGCAGTATACATTACCTTCTCCTACTCCTCTTGACACCATAGACTTTCATTTGAAAGTGTGGTATTCTGCAGGTGCCTCATTCTGTTATCCTAGTAGATAACAGTGTCAAGCAGGAACGAAGTTATGAAGTAAAACTGATAGCGAGTGGATTTGATTGCATTATATTATTTTATTATTAGATGGAATTGCAAAACTGATGTTGGGACAGTGTAAGTGTAGATTAAAGTCTCTGTGGTTAGCAATTTCTTGTTCCTTGTGTTCTGGAAATTTAAGAATGTTATGAACTGCCATAATGAGCCAGAGCAAAGGTGACTTTGGCCAAACAGTTTAGGGACTTCCTGAATTGATTTTTCTAGTTCAGCCCTAGGAAAGATCTAAGTAGACAGTGCAGTGTAATGGCAGTGGTGGAGTGGGGCAAAATACAGCAACCGCTTGCTGTCCATAGAGTAATACCTTTCTATACAGAGGCCAGGCAGTAATCTCTTCAGTTTTGGAAGATGAGAACACATTATATATGTCAAGTGTAGCAGGAAATAGGAGGAGCTGTTTTTCCCTGGAGACATTTTCCCCATTGCCTGCAAGAGTCAGAAAAAGACTTTTTGATGCCACTCATAGAAGCATTATGGAAATTATTAACTTCTAAATATGCTTCTTTTGTTTTCCCACTGAAAGCCACGGATTTGTTCAGATTGAATTGAAAGATACCACAGGACAATATTAAAATGGGCTGCAGAAGCAAGAGTCAGGAAAAGAATGAGGGTGATATGTCAAATGTGGTTTCTCTCCAGCTATATTTCACCTAATACGTTCCAGAGCATCCTTCATGAATAACGCGGCTGCTGTGATTACCTGCAGTTCAAAAAGGGAGTAAGGTGTGCTAAATAACATGGCCCTGTTTATGGTCTTTCACAGGCTGAAAACCAGCAGGTCAAATGCTATCCCAGAGCAGGTGTGTTGCTTTCTTGAAGTTGTGCCCATTGACACTACAGCAGGTTTGGCCCATGACATTGCCTGTTCTGCTTTCACAGGGAGGCAATGAATGATAGCATATATTCTGCCTTAATCCTGCAAACGTTGATTTCTGAAGTCTTCCTATCAGTAGGACTTCTACTGTTAAAGCACCTCATCGAGGAGGAGCACTGGGAGGATCCAGGGGTAAGAACAGGATAGGATTGGTGCAACTAAGAAAAAAGATTATTTTCACACCTGGCAAAACACACAATCGTGTTTCTAGCTAAGAATAATAATCCTGCTGAAGCGCATAGGACTATGTGGAGGTACGCCTGACATCGGCCGAAATGCTGCACAAAATTGAGCCTTCTTCTAGCCGCTGCTAAGGGTGGGGCTTTAAACAATTTTCTTCCACAGTAGCCAGGGAGGTAAGGTCATACTTTATTTCCTGTAATTTACAACCTGTTCTGTTCAGTAAACCTTCAGCGCTTGGAAGGAATGGATGTGAGCTTAGTCACTGTTTGTGCCATTCTAACAGTTGCGGTCAGCCAGACATCTGAGAGTAAGTAATGTACTTCATCTATATTTTAATTTCTTAAAGCAAAAAAGAAAAGAAAAAACTGCTTAGAATTGAGTCTGCTTAAGCCTTTACAGCTCTGTAAGGGATCAAAATTGATAGCTGTAAGGTCTGTGCTGTAGCCTGAGAAAATTTGTAAAGTGAAAGCCTGTCTGTTAAACTAAATAGAACAGTTGCCATTTGTTTTAATGGAATTAAGATTTCACCTTAGCTTTTCCTTAATGTTTCCATAACAGGTCAGGGGACTTTGTTTCTCTAAAGTGGTTTAAACACATAAATACCAGGTGGGTTATTTGTCAAATATTATCAAGAACATGGTAGCTGAGACATTTTAACTGCCAAAGGCAAACGACCTTTAAAGCAGTAATTTCTCAAGGGAATCTATAGACAAAATTTCACTGTCTAAAGGGATCTCTTGTTCAACTACAATTTCCTCTTTCCAGGCTCCTTGAGAGGGAATATGTTTAGAAAAGCCCTTGATCTTTTTCCTTTAAAAGGAGATTGCCCTGAATGGCAAAGATTTCAAACACATTTTTTTTTTATGACACACTTCATGTAATTGGTTTCTTATATGCAGAAAAGAGGCTTTGCTTAAAGCTTTGCCCAGTAATCAATGTAGTATGTCTTGAGGAGTCAAGAGACCTAATAAAATAACACTTTTGTGTTTTTCTTTTCTTTCATTGCTTTTTGTTTTCTTGCATTTTAATTGAAATATTTCAAAACAGAGTTGAGTAGCCAGTCCTTTGCTTGAATTCTTAGTTTTTCTTTGTAACTTTCTGTTATCAAATAAGCTGTATTCTTAGCGAAGATAACAAACTCCCAAATTCTGGCGAGCTTCACCCTTTCAGATACTTTTTTCTCAAGCCATTAAGAGCAGAAACTGCTCAGTCCCCTGTGAATTTAGACAACACATGGACAAATCTGCCTTTAAACTTTATCGGGTTAAGATGGCCCCTGCACCTGCTGGCCTCCGGAGGCTCTGCAAGTTCTTTTCCGGTCAGCAAGGTCTTGTAGGATAGGAAGGGCATGTGCACACCTAGGTCAAAGTAAAGGTTTTCTGAGACTATGTTCTTTCATATTAAGCTCTCTAGCACAGAGGAAGTCGCTTCATCACCTAATTTGCCTCATAAAACGATGCTCCACGTTTAACAACAGCCCTCAGTAGAAACAGGCAGAACTGCCTAAGGTTGGGGACAGGCAGCCGCAGCCTGACTCGACCCAGCGGACGGGTTGGGCTGCTTAGGCTCGGCCCCGGGCACCCATCTCAGTGGCACAGTGCAGGCACGGAAATAAAATTTGGCCTGGTAAACACAAATCCAGAAAGGTTTCCTTTCCCTGCGGACCTCCGCGGAGCAGTAGCTGTGGGAAGGAGAGTGGGGAAAGCCCTCTGGTGGCCAAAATTACATGTGGGCATGGTCGTGGGCACGGCCTTGCCGGACACGACCACAAAAATGACACGGATCAGAACTGTTTTTGTCTAAATGTGAAGCAGAACGGTTTTTTAATTCTTAAAATATTTAAGAATTTTTACAGTTTTTGTTTTTGAAGACCCTGATATTCTTCTATCAGCATGTTGTTGTCAGCACTGGGGAGTTAGAGCAGTCCAGCATTTTAATACCTCTAGTAAAGCTGGCAGCATTGAATGAAAGACTGTGTAGCAGATTAGACAAGAGAATTCATTCTTATTTTAAAGGTGGTTGGTTTGAATTTAATTTTGGAAACAGAGGTTTTGTAAAAGCTCCAGCATGTTTCCTCTTTAAGATATGAAGAGATAAATTTGATATTAAGGGAAAAAAAAAGTTAAATGCTACAAGGTTCGAATAACAAGTAAATAAGGAAGCGTGTGCCTCCCCTGAAGCAGATAGCTGGAGTTGTTACGATCGAGTTATTCCACTGATGCTGCTCTGGTAGGAGTGAGGGTCGCCTGAGCGGTCTGGGCAGTGGGTTCCCTCTTAAACTGAGTTGCTTCACAAGAAAAAAGATGCGCGTTCGCACGTTTTATGTGATAATGTGTGAGGTATTACGTGGTCCGTTTTTGCTAGGAATGGCAAAAATTGCACCTTCTAATAAAGCACTAGATACTCGTGTTTCTTTGGCTGCTTCAGTATCACACAGTGTTTCGGCAATTTTCAGCCTGTGTTTCCCTCTGCTCGACGCTCCAGCTGCACCGCCCAGCCTGTGTGTCATCGGGTGCAGCAGGATCCTGACAACTGGTTATTGCTTTCTTCAAGTGCAGTCGATTCCCCAGGTTTAGTTCGTTTGCGCTTTTGTGTCCTTATACTTTTCCCGGTATATATAGTCTTACTCTTATTTCACGCCTCAGTGTTTCCAGCTGTCGCCCCACTGAGGTTCTGTTCTCTTCACCATCTTAAAGGAGACAAAGTGAATAAGCCCTGGAATCCAGACTGAAAAATATGAACAATTTTAAAAATCATTGCTCCATGGTGAAGGCCATGCATCCAACACTTCACAAAGGATGCAAACTGCATCGGAAGACAAGTCCCTGGTAGTACCCACGTCCTGTATAGACTGTGCAGAGCTGGATTTTGACGGAGGTCCCGGTTTTGTCGGCGGCGTTGTTCCCATGCACAGGCACAGACAGCTAACAGATTGATGTTGATCTGAGGAACAATCACACATTTCAAAATCATGACCTACATGACATACCCATCTGCCCACCTCCAGCGAGGCTTCCAGCCTTGAAAATGTCCATATTAGCAGCAGTCCTCATAGCAGAACAGGAAAAGCATCATTGAATTTGTATTTATTCTGGGCCACAGTATTATGATTTACACTTTATTTATTGTTATTTCAGTGGCCTAGCATCCTTTCTAGATCTCTTTGCCTGTTACTCAGAATTATGCTTTAATTACTACACAGTCAGAATCATAGGAACAGATTAAGGCATTTTGCAACATCCGAGTTCCCCATCTCATCTCCTACTATTAAGCAACATCCTTGCTTTTACAGAGTACCACTATTCTACATTTGCCAAGAATTCTAGGATCCTGCTTTGTTCACCTGCCAACCAGGATCAGAGCCTTCCTCATAATGAAACAGTTATTGACTTGCTTTGGGTTAAGCTGAAAAGACCTGCTTTGAGGTACTGAATTCTTAAAACAGCCTCAAGTTTGTTTAGATGAACGTTTTCTGGCAGCTTCTTGAACAAATGAGTACTAAATGATCCACCTTATAGTAGTTAATACAGAGCATACATTATATGTACAGTAATTTGCCTTCCATAGACAGCACCTGGATTCTACGTTCATAAACCAACAACACTGGATTAAGAGGTGAAACTTGTCTATGGAAATGGCCTGAGTATTTTAGTATATAGCATGTCCTGACTAAGTGAGTGATCAATCCAATTAATCAATGCAAGTTTGTTTGTTTTTTTTTCCTCGTCATACAAAGCCTGCTTTGTAGCTGTATAAGAATTCCATTAGGAAACATTACTGCCTAAAGCTATTAATCTCAGGTGTGATACGGAAAAATCAAGCAGGTTTTTATTCAAATGTGCTAAATGATGTAGTCTTGCTAGAAAGACAAAGCTTCCTATGCTGTGAAAGCTCTCTTTTCTCTCCACTTCTTTCAAAATTAATAAAACTATGTATAACATGTTAAATAAATCCAGTGCAAAGATTAGCACTAATGTATTCCAGAAGCCTCAGTGGCAAAGCATGCACCGAAAATGGAGGTTCTTTCTAGGCATCTTTGGAAGAGAAGATGGGCAGGTGAAGGTATTTCCCAGGTTATTCCTTGCTCACTTTCTGCAAGGGTGTATGCTTAATTTGTTCCAGTGGACTTTTCTGCAAGATTAAATTATTTGGATGCCCCCAAAACATATGAAACAGAGACTTCAAAAAGCAGTAAGTGTTTCCCTGGAGAGAATTCCCAAGAAAGAAAGATGAGAACAGATAATAAAACCTGCCAAAATAACAAAAGAGCAATCCCTGAGGGGACTTCAGGGACTTTCAAGATTCATCACTAAGCGTGTTGATCCTCTCAGCTGCTTCTTAAGCTTGTTGGTTAAAGAGGCTCCATGTCAGACAACAGGTCTAAATACCTCTTGGGTAAGCAGCGGTAGGATGCATTTCTGGTTGAGTCATCGACAAACACAGAGACAAATGAAATAGGCATCACAGGAAAAATCTCTCAGAGGACACACGGAAGACCAGAGCAACATCGTTGTGAAAAAATACAATTCTTTTCTTTTAACCATTGTTTAGACCAGTGATTACTAACTAATGAGCCTAGTCTAATTGCTGAAACTCAGTGATATTTCTGGTATAGGGTTAGGCTGCATTCACTAGCTTTGCTTATTACCTCCTGCTTCTACCCCATTGTGGGATGAGAAAGTAATCATGGTAATGACGGACCGGGCAGCAGAGCTCCAGTATGGCTAGGCGCTGGGCCTCTGCTCTAGGAGAACAGTGTCCTCTCTTCTGTGGAGGACGCTGCTGGGGCTGAGGCTCTGGGGAAATACAGCAGTCCCTTGATTCACTGCCTGTAGTTCTTACTATCCGAGTAAAAATAATAATTAAAAAAAAAACTACTTTGAAAACTGACTTCTATTTAGGAAGGTACAAGTTATCACAATAATCTGTCATTACAAGGTTTGCAGATGACATTTTCCTGTTGTCTGACAGAAGAACCCTGATACTGTGTATTCATCTGTGATTCAAAGAAAATTAATGTCTATTTGCCATACTGCAACTGCACTTTCATGCAAAGAAGAAAAAATATTTAAAATATATATATTTTTTTTGTCAGAAAAGTGAAGTGAGTGCAGCTTGGAATTTCACAAGGAAATATCCATACAACCTTGTTAAAAAAAGACACACCTCCATTAGAAAGTCACTAGCAGGTTTCTCAGTCTCTGTAAGGAACACTTTTGTCTCTGTAGCAGATAAGCACCACTTCATTCATGTTCCACTGCAAAACTTCAACCTGCTTTCTTTTGGTGTAACGCACTAGCTTCACATGCAGTCTGCTGTGTGTTCTCCTATTTAGAGGTAAGGCTTTTTGCATTGCTCTATAAATCAGCTGGGAGTGGTTTAATGCTGCAGTTCAAAGATTGACTGAGCATCCGGTAATTGCATTCAGTCTAAAATTGCTACTTATGGAAGGGAATCTGGCACATGAGTGACTAATGAGATATTCACAAGATCACTTAGGGGCATCAAGAATTTTGCTTTATATTTCTTACATGAGTTCGTGTGTATTTTTCCTTGTACAGCTACAAAACTGCATCAGAATTTATTCTTCATTTTCAGTTATAAGGTATGCAAAGGACAGTACAGCATAGATGGTGCAGATCTGGGTAACAGAGCAAGTGGTGTTTCTAAGTACAGAAAGCGGGTAAAGACAAGAGATTATAGCTAGTGGAGCAAATAGGTGAGAAAGTTTAGGACACAGCTACATCACTGTAAAACTTTCTGTGATATCCACAGGAGTCTGGCAGCACTGGCCTTGCTGTGTTTTACCAGAAGAAGCACGAGACTAGACCTCTCCAAAAAGCACAGCTGACAACCTCACATAGAGTTCAAGACACAATTACTCCTCCTTGAGCTTTTATCCTGCATAATCCTTCTGCTAGAAGCTGACTGGCAGCAGCAGAAGTTCATATTTTAGTGTCACTAACACTGTCTTGAGCCCTCAGAAAAAGCTCACTTATTGATGCTCAGTGAGCTTACCTCCCATTTGCAAACATTAATTAATTGGCTTCACAAACAGTATGCTACTGGACACGGAAAAGACAACAAGGAAATAATCCAGGTAACATAAGATAATTAATCCTTCTGCAGCACAGTCCTTCTCTCTGGCTTGATGCAGAGGCAGTTGCTAGGCCAACGGGTTTCTTTCAGCCTCATTTGTTTGTGACTGTGAAGTCCCAGGGCTCTATTGTCTCTCCCACCGGGTTGGGCGACCTCCTGCAAGCTGTAGCAGATAGTGTGACCAGCCTTCAGCAACTCCTGCTACCTTGCTAGCTGCTGCAACTAACTGCTGCAGCTCTGCTGATGTCCAACATTTTTGCAGTACTCAGCAAGACTCCTTGGAGCAAACAGAGCACACAGTCTTCTTGCTTACAAGAAACTTTTTTAAGAGGCTTCCTCATCTTCCTGTTTACGGGCACCTTTCTTTCAGCAGGCTTTTCCTGCTTCTTTTTTTTCTTGTGCTTCAACTCTTGTACTCCAAGACTAAGTGATTACCTAGGGAATAGCCTGGTATACAGACCAGGAAAATAATTCTATTCAAAACACAGAGAAAGGAGACTCCCTCCCACTGCTCCCATCCACTGATGGGGACATAGGAGCCCTTGCTGTGCTCACTTTGAAGCAAGGGTTTGAACCTGAGACCCTCACATCCTCGATAAATCACTCAGCCATCTAGCTTTGGTTGTCCTTGAGCTGGTGGAGGGAATCCTTTTTAGAAGGTATAGTGGGAAGAAAATCAAACACCAAAATCTTCATATTTGTCACCAAAAATTCTTGAGTTTTCATGTTCTTTTTAAGCTTTAGTAACTTTTCTATCAAAGTGGTATTAGCAAGCAGGTAAAGATCTGCAGGAGATTATTCCTTAGCAGAGATGCGTTCAGTCCTGAACCTCCAAGCCCTTGGAAGAAGAGCAGAGCAGAGAAAAGAAGCATTAATTATTTCAAATCCAGCAACAGCATTAATTATTTCAAAAACAAAAGATAATGTGGCTGATTCAAACTTGCAAAGCAGTATTTTTAAATTACACTCCTAAATACTTCCTGTGTCATTAATGTTGGTGATCATCTTCCACAAATAAAATAAAGTTTTTTTTTAACTGTACCAAGCCTTTACAGATGTGTGCATAGGAAGAGATGGAGAAGCTGTTCTTTTAATAATAAAAACACACATCTCTGTGATAGGAGAGGTCAAAAGGATGCTATCTCATCTAATAAGCTATAAAGATGAACTAACCCTTGACAAGTCAAGCTATGGTTTGTCCCCTTCATATCTGTTATTTCTAATTTTGTTATTACTCTTTTCAGCTTTGTTTCCTGGGGCCTTTAGCTGTTGCACAAAAATTTCAGATGAAATTCCCAAAGGAATTCTCCAAAGAGCGGAGAGGTTTGACATCCAGAAAGCTGATGGCCTGTGTCACTTAGAAGCCATCATGTAAGAGATGATTTGGGTGATTTTCTATGAAAGGGGTACTTCAAATCAAAAGCTGTTAGATGCCATTTAAGCAAGTAAAATCTTAGTATGCTAACATCAATTCAATGAAAAATAAGCTCCTGTGTAATTTAAAAACTATCTTTTGTGTGTTATTTAAACTTCTAATTGTTAAATTTGAATTTCCAGTATTAATATTGATCATTATTCAGCCTATACTAACTCTGAAACTTGCTTTTCTTTCAGCACTGAAGAAGGACTCATGCACCTTAAAGCTTCTCTTTTTTTTCCCAACTGTTGGCCCAGTCTCCCTACAAACCTTGCTTAAATTAATTAAATCAGCTTCACTTTAATACCTAGGCTATTTCTAATTAATGTATTTTTGAGAGTGGTACAATATCACACTGTTTGGGTTAAATTGATACATTTTAAACAAATCCTAGTGAGTACCTTTTGTTCTTAGACACTTTGATGATGATGATGATAAAATGCTGTAGTTATGTATTTCCAGTACAAATGTACTGTTTTACAATGTAATTGTCTTCAGACTCAGTGAAGAAGAAAAGCATTTTCTACTGATTTGGGAAAACAATATAATCATGAAAACCTTAGATCCTAACTTTACAGTATCTGAAATGGGACAAAAGCTAATAAACACTATATAGCGAAGTGTAACTTTGCAGCCTACATATATGAGGGATATGTATGATAATTTTACAAAGAGGATTTTTTTTACATTTTTTCTTTGACACTGACAATTATTTCTCTCTATTATTTCTGGCAGTCTCTACATAGAAGGCAGAAAGTTCTGTGTAAGCCCACAGATTAGAAAAGTTAAGAAATGGATGAAAAAGAAGAGGTTAAAGAAACACAGAAAAAGTGATAGAAGACAAAGAAGAACCAAAACTAAAAAGAAAGAGAGAAGAAACAGTAACACAGTGAAGCAAGCCCCATAATGCAGACACCTGTGGACTACGGCACTGTGTACAAAGAAAGCAGAATTCATCAACGATGGGTGATTGTAGCACTAAAATGACCTTTCAAATATCCAGTATCTAAGGAAAAATGGTGTTAGAAAACATCACCTGAACACAAGACTCTTGCTGGTCAGAATACCAGCAAAATGACAAGGTCTTTTGGACAAAGTCTTGTAGTACACGCTCTGCCTTATCTCCTAGATCTACAACAGACTTAAATTCTCCTTTCTCCTATCTGGCTTTCATGGCTACCTCCCCCGTAACTTCTGCTCTAACATCCCATTAGACAGTTCCTTCTGCTTGCTCCATTTCTCCTGGTCCCATCCTTAATCCCTTTCTGTCCTGTTCTCTTTTTGCAATCATGTTTCTGCAATACCTGTGTACTTCTGTCTATTTTGTTTTCTCACAGTCATGAACTTGAATTTTTTTCTGACACAACTTTACAGTTACGTCAGTTATAATTTTACCTGGTCACTAGTCCACTTCAACTTGGCAAAAAGCAAGGTATCTTTTTCCTATTCCAGACTGTCTGTGCTTTCAGCTGTTATTATCACCAGAAATATCATTCTGCTGTTCATCAGACTCAAAAGTGTGGCATCCAAAACCATGCAACAAAATCATTTCCATTGCTTTTACTCATTTCTTTCCCCATTCAAATTATTTGACTGCATCCTTTGTACCCTTTTTTGCTGAATTTCTTTTAATTGCCATCGAGGGTTGCTGATCAGGGCCTTTCTTGGGGGGCTGCTAATGATGCCAATCTGGCCACCTACTCCATAGCCTTCCTCCTACTGCACTTCACTGTCTTCCACTGTGTGGCACAGTCTCCAGTTCCTTCCCTCCTTCCTTGAAATGCTTCAAACTAATGTAATATTCCTACAATGCCATCTTAATCCAAGGCACTTTTCCCTCAGAGAAGCACACATGGAAAGTAACACATAAGAGAAAAATAAGAGATCTTAAAAAGAGCTAAGTGCCATAGAATGCATACTCAAAATATTTTCCTGATGAGCCAAAAATACTTCACATAGGAGTATAATCCTCATATTCCTCCTCTTCCCCTGTTGATTAGTTTGTTGTTCTCATTCATTGCATTTGATTTAAATTAGCTGCTCAGAGATGTCTCTTGTGTTTGTTTTATAATTTTCAGGTCTTAACTATATTTTGGAAAAATGAGAAAATGTACAGCAGGTGACAATAGGCAGAAGTAGCTGCTAATAGGCTTCCAAACTAAAATAAAGGGGAATGTGTGTAGCAAGATCACTAGAGGATAGATGTGCTCCCACAGCTGATGAAAGAAACTCCTTCAAATCAGATAAGAAAGTAATTATCACTTCTGATGAGCCAACAGTATCCTAACAGGGATGATGCAACTGTTCTAACTGTTCCTCCACTTTCTATAGAATATCACGTACAGTATATACATTTGCATAGCTCCATCCTCTGCCTGCTAAAATGACATGTAGAAACTGCTCTGCCAGGAGCAGAAGTCAGGATTATTCTCTCTGATTGTGAACATGTGCAGAAAGAAGCTGATGCCTGTTACACCAGGCTGGGGAAGTGGAAGAAGTGCCTCTGACTGATGCAGATTGAAATTTGTTGCATACATTTTCCATCATTTCATTTGCATTCTGATACTACACTTCTAAGATACCACAGTGCTACAGTGAATGTGTATTAGAAAGAATCCGGCCCTAATGGGCCGAGGTCAGCAGAGCACCAAGACTGCCAAGTTGCTCAAATGTGTTATGCTGCATTTATCACTATCTTACTCTTTCTGGCAGTCCTGTTTCTTTAGTTCCTCATGCTCTGCTACTGATTCCAAATTTAGCTTTGCACTTCCCTCTTGAGTCAGGTATCTTCAGGTGGATTTATGATGACATTTCAGTGCCTTATAGCTTTCCCATCATCCAGCCACTGGCCTTTTTCAGCAAACTATGGAGTGTACCCTCATTTCCATGCCTGTTCTATCAGAGATATCCATCATATCACAGTATTAGAGCTATGTATCTAACTTCCCAGGCTGGTGTAGGTGTGTCTGAGGCTCCTGTGACTTGCATGTACAGAATTTTTGAGTATCCCCATGTGGCAGAGGCAAATCAAGAAGTTTGGGAGACTGGAGAAAGAAGGGTGCAAACTCAAGCTGACAGAAAAAAAGGAGCATAAATAAGGATAAGAAAAAGTGAAATTGTGGTTCCAGATGAGACAACAACAGCAGCTGTGAGCAAGGGTGAGAATTCTTGGAATACTCAAGTCTATAACAAAAATGTCTCTGTAATTTTAATTATGGGATGTTATGAGTTGCTGGGAAGCTACATAAAGTTCTGGCTTGCAGACCTGTTCTCTGCCAGTTGAAAGAATGCACACAGCTCACTCATTCATTTCTCTACTTTGGAAAGCAGTATCTGCTTCCTAGAGGTCACCAATTTTTATAGTCAGCTGTCTTTCCTCCTTCCTCTGCCAAATCCAAGGTTCCTAGGTGCTCAAAAATTACTGTTTCATATTTGAAATTATAACATGGCTGCAGTTCTTCCTCTTATGCCTACTGTATAAAGGAAGCAAAGTGTAATCTAAATGATTTTTATAGTTTTCTAATAGCTGGAATTGTTACAAGACATGAGCATTTTCCATGTCACTAATATGACAAGACTCAGCCAGGTATGCAACTCAAATACTACTAAAATACTTGCATTTCCTGGGCCAAATTTAAAAGACAGGCTTTGATAGTTTCATTTACATCTTCAGGTTCTTCAGAGCATATGTTATCTCATGATAGGTTCTTCTGGGTTCAGTAGATCAACCTGAGATTATCAGAAGATAGAAGTCATCTCTCACCTGCCAAGTGTGTTTCTAATTTGGATTCAAGTGCATTTTGTTTGCACATGGGTATGGAATTAGGAAAAAGATCTGTAAGTCATCTAACAATTTCCCCCGTGTTGGTTTCTAAAGTATCAAAATAGCCCTTAAAGTTCTAACACCTGGTGCAGTTTCATTTATTCCTAAACACTGACACACAAATACGTACAAGAAAAGCATCCCAGAATAGTGAATTATAAATATTAGTGTGATCTCTTTGACTGCAATACTGTGTGTGAGATTTTCAGTCAATTCTTAAAGTAAGTCTGTACTAATGTGGTTCTCAGTAAAAACACAAACTTTATTTGACTTAAGTGACCTCACACATGTTGTACCTGAACATTATTTTTGACCTTTGCTATTTGTGTACTTGGCAAAAAAAATAAAATCAATATTTTTTTCAGTAAAGTCATCTCAACATCTTGTTTTTCAGAAGAGATTATTACATCATATGACTTGGTTTTCCCTGAGGATAGTGGCTAGAGCCACGCTTTCAAAGGGTTTAGATGCCTAAAGATGCAGTTTGGCTGCTTCTCAAAACCCCAGTGAGTATGCTAATGACTTAGAAGTCTGGTTCTGACTGAATTCAACTGAGGCTTAGAATTCATTTAGTTAGGCCCGTAATTATTATAATTTTCTTGAAAATTCCAGTAGATTCACTCTTAAATAGCTTTAAGAATCTGTCCCTTTTTACTATTTATTTTAAGAGCTATTACCACAACTTAATATGATAGTCTCTATCTCTGTGGAAGGCTTAGGAAAAATGTCACAGATACAATTGCTTGGCAATTACTAAATAAAAGCAAAGAATCTGTTGCATCTGTTAAGACAAATCCATCCTAAATTTGATACAGTGACTTAAAGCTAGAGCTAAGAGAGAATCATAAGGCGACAAACATAGTAGCATTTTTCTTTCAAACACTACTGGATTAGGAGCTCTCACCCACTTTTACACAAGAGAGAAATGGTAAGAGAGACCTAAATTCAAACTCCTCTTTTATCAAAGTGAAATCAAATGGTAAATGGATTTTAATAGAGGAATAGGAAGTATTGTTTGTCCTCTACTAGCAAGATCTGAGCCTTGTTACAAGGTTATTCTGAGTTTCTTCAGTAGCAGCATCTTTAGTAAATGGTTTTTCTTAGGTTTCCAGCTCTAAGATTGCTAAGATGCAGTACTCATTTTGCGATAGTAATCCAAATATACCAAATACAGTCTTTATTAAAGTCTCTCTCTGTTAACAAATAAGTCATTGGGCAGACCAATTAAGTTTTACAACTATGAAAGCAGAATGACCTGAATTATTACAAGTTGGGCTGGAATTGTGGCAATTATGTGTCTGGAGTATAATTTGATTAGAGGGTTATAATTAACTACCTAAGAGATCTGGAACAAGATCTACCAACCACTTAAATGTTATTATTGCAATCTATCCCAGAAATCCATATAAAGTAATTACAGTATCGTAACAGCAGTATAGAAAGGTCCTTTCTTGTGAAGATAATAGTAATTTTTATAAAATCTATAGTATTTAACTTATTAAAATACTAAATAAAATAAGCTTAACTTCATGGCATCTCGAGTGAATTCAAAATAATATCTCATTTTTTTAATATTTCATAACTTGTTCCAAATAGGGTATATATTTTCTCTCAAATATAAGAGGTTCCATAAGACCCAAAGCTTGGAGTCTGTGGGTCCCTACTTGAGACAAGATTGAAGTTTTATCTAAACTTTATCCAAATGCTATGAATTCAGCTATTGAGATTTAATTATAGCTATCAGTTTCTGCAAAGTGTGCAGGTAAAATACAATGTACTGTCTAACAAGCTACTTTCATAGAAAAAATCTAAAAAGAGATTCTGTAATTTCATGTGCTTGTGGATATAACTGTTATATGAAAGATACACTAAAGAAAAAGCTGGTCCCATTAGACTCTTATTTCCAATAAAAAGGATTGCTGTTTGAAAACAACTGTACCCATAAGTTTATTCACTTACAATATTCTCAGTGACAGGCAAAGCAGATTAGAAGACTTATAAAATTTAAGAATAATAATCATGGTATTGAGACCAATTATAAAAGAAATTTTACTGGTTAATAAGAAGTAGTAGTAAATCTTACAATATAAAGAATTAGTCTGTCATGGAACCGTTCTGTAAAAAAAGAACACCTGAACTTGATGCATGTTTAAGTGAGCATCTGGATTCAGATACATACTAACAGATAAGTACAGTGCTTTAGATTAGATACCTAGATCCTGAATTTCACTTCATGTAATTATTGAATTACTATGATTGTAGTGTGTGTTTAATCTTGGCTTTATTATTCTAGGATATAAATTAAATTCCAGGAATTTTTTTTTCATATATTATTTTTAGCTATCCTTCATCATATGCAAGGTATAATCTTTAAATGTGCTTTGAAATAGGCACAATAGGAGAACATTGTTATCATTCTATTGGCTATAGGTAGTTATTTTTTTTCCAAATATATTACTTTAAACTGATAGCAATGATATCATGCATGTCTATCATCTTCTACATTCATATCATTTCTACAACATGGAAAGTTAATGTGAAAAGCTATGGAGAGTCATTCATAATCTTGTACCATGGAAAAAAAAGCACAGATAATACACATCCTTTCCTCAAGCTAACGTTAGTCATTTTGGCACCCTTTCTTAATCAGATCTATGAAGATATAATAAAAATTAGAAGCAAAAACTTTATAAGTGCTATTAACATCTGCATATCTTGTTGAAGAAACAGCTCAAAACTGCAAAAGACAATTTCCCTTTTGCTGTTTTGAAAGCAAGCATGACATTTATCAGAAAAAACATGCGACTGCAAGCTTACAGCCAAGCACATTTAAGCTCTCAGGGAGCAGCAAGGGCAGGCTGCTCTGCAAGGAAGCTGAGCCAGGAGCCGAGCGTCACAGCAAGGCAGGCAGGGGCAGCGACCTCACCGACGAGGGCATGGTCCCATAGTGCCCAAACAAAAAAAAAGCAGAGTGGGCCTGGCGATAGCAGCCAGGGTCAGCCAAGAGTCCCACGCTCTGGCCAGGTCCGTAATGATGAGGTAGCCGTGTGTCAAGCCGGGAAGTCAAGTCGGTGAGTTGGGACTGGCAAGGCCAGGCATGGGCATACCTGCAGCATCGCTCAGGCACGGGCCCGTGTTTGAACACGGCTCCTGGGTTAAGGGGGAAGAGACAGCTGAGGAGACCTCTCGTAGCTTTTTCACACACAGCTTTTTTCACCGCAGTTTGATCCATGATTACATGACTGCACTGTAGCAGAGCTGGCCTTGCACAGAGGCAGCTAAACCCCCAGAGAGGGGGGGAAAGGTGCACTCCGGGCTCCTTCAAAGCTCCCTCAAATTCAGTGAGATGGATTATTTCATCTCCTCCTGAACACTCTCTGAAGGCAGAACAGGCAATGTACCCCAATGCGAAGAAACATCATGCCACCGATGTACATAACGAGAGGCTGACATTAGGAACCAGTTCTGAAGTCTAAAACAAGGAAACGGTTTGATTTGTTTTGTGGGTGGAGGGAAAAAAAGGAGGAATTGAGGTTTTATATACTCAGGGCAGAAAAAGTCAAATCTTTCTAACAAGCAATCTGTGTGGTCTGTAGGCATGGAAGATACGGTGTGTTTATATAACATAACTATGCCATGGCCTACAGAATTTGCATTCTGTCAAAAAAAAATTTTCATCATTACAGATTGAATTTGGCTTGTGCACAGACTGACGTAAGCTTAGCAGCAGAACAGAGTAACAGGCAAACTTAAAACAAAATGTCCCAATTTCTCAGCAGTATTTCTCAATTCTTGTCCTAGGAAGAGCTGTGTTACAAATTGGTAATCTTACATGACGATAGCAGAATAGTTACAAATTTAATACAGATTGACAGAACAAGATAGGAATTAAGACTTTCAGTGAGAGTTTTCCCCTTCCCATTGCATTGTGTTTACCTGCTCCAATGTTGGTGCAATTAACCTGGTTGTTATGTCCTGATACTGTGTGTTGTCCTCCGCTGGCTGCAGCAAACAGGTGTCACGGAACCTGGCACCCTGTAAAGGGAGTATATTTCTTTGGCTTACTGTTTTGCAACTAAATGATCCAGGCTTTAAAATGTGTATGTGATTTTTATCTAGCACTTTCCCATTGCAACTAATGTTTATACTCCCCATAGTGCCAGGGAAGAATCCTGCGGGAACACTCCGGAGCCTACCCAGTAATAGCTCAGCTGGATATAAATCATCATAAAGCCCAAAGGCTACGGAGGTTGGTACTTGAAAACTGTGCATAAGCAAATTGTGAATGTGTCAAATAATGGTAACGTCATGAGATATGGCTTGACAGACCCTGCATTCAATGAGCTGGGAAGATTGTTACAGTAGGATCCTGGGCAAATAATGCTGAACCTTGGAGCTGTGAGGCAGTTTAACCGAAAAAAAAATCTAGTGCATGCCTCGAGCCCCTGTTCTTCATCAGCTAAGGTGACGAAGGGAGGCGGAGGAGAGTATGGAGAGCCATGGGGACAGAAGGGGGCAAGGATGGCAAACGGGGACTCGAGGGCCCCCGCCAAGTCCGGATCCACCGTCCGAATTCGCAGAGCGGCTGCACACGGTCGTCGCACGAGTCCAGAGCGACGGAGCAGCGCTGTGGTGCCAGGGCCGCGTCCACGCAGCGGGGCCCTCCTCCACGCCCCGAACCGCTGCTCACCACGCGCCCGGCGGGGCCGCTGCCGGCGCCCCGGCGGTAGCAGCGGGGTCCCCCCACTTCGACCACCGCAGCAGCCGGTTCTCGCGCGGAAATCGCCCCCCAGAGCGGGCCCTACGCCGCCCCCCGCCCCCGCCGCCGGTGCGCGGCCGCGGGGCTGACGAGATGCTCGGGCCCCGCCGGGCCGCGCGGGCCCGGCCTCCCGTTGCCGGGCAACCGCCTCCTCGCCGCGCCGGGGACCGGCAGCCGTCCTACTCTCACCCGCAGTCGGCAGCGCGCTCCCATTGGCCGCCGCCGCGCTGCGCTCGGCTCCCATTGAGCGCTCTGCGCCTCTGCCGCGTCCTCATTGGCGCGCTGCCCTCTGGCCACGCCGCGTCACTTTCTCACACCATTCCCCCCGCCTTCTCCGGCCGCCGCGAGCCGGCCGGTAGGCGGGGCGCGGGCGGCGGCAGCTCTGATTGGCCGGCAGAGCTGCCGTTCGCAGCCCCAGCCGGCGCTCGGGCGGCGGGGCTGTTTAAAGGCGCCGCGCGCCGGGGCCCCGCGTTTCCTCCCGTGCGCGTGGGCAGGGGCGCGGAGCGCAGCGCAGCGGCCGCCGAGAGCCATCGCCTGGGACAGGTGAGGGCGGCGCGGCCCCGCTCGGCGCTGCCGGCCGCTGGGCCTCGCCTCCCCCCTGCGCGGGCGGTGCGAGAAGGGGCCGCGGCGGCGGGCGCTGCCCGGCCGCTCGCAGCGGTCCGCGGGTGGGCAGGTCTCGCCCGAGGTCGGCGCCGCCGTGCGAGGGGCTTCCCGCCGGCTGTGCCCGCAGTGCGGCGGGACGGGCGGGGGAGGCGGCTCCGGGCGTCCCTCCAGCGTCCGTGCCAGCCGGCGAGGTGCGCTGGCGCCGTGCGGAGCTGCCGAGGACGCGGCTGCGCGTGCCTCGTCCCGCCGCGGTGGGGCGGGTGCTTCTGTCCAGGGCTCGGCGGAGCTCGCGCCGTGCGGCACCTGGTGCGGCACCTGCGGGCGCTGGTCGCGGGCTGGCGTCGCGGGGCGCCCCGCCGCGCCGGGAGCCGAGCGGAGCCCGCGCGGGCCGCGCCCCCGGCGCGGCGGAGCCGCAGTGCGGGCGGTGCCTCGCCGCGAGCGGCGGCCGGGGCCGGCTCCGCCGCGGGGTCAGCGCCGCCACGGCCTCCGCCTCGGCGGAGTCCCGGGAGGTGAATGCGGGGGCAGAGCCCGGGCCGTGCAGCGATAACCGCAGATCCTTGCAGCGTGCTGAGCTAGGGAGAGAAACTTGAAACACTCCCGAACGGATTTAAGATCTCTTCTGACTGGCTGCTATAGCTGGGTGTGTTCTGACATGACTTGCTTTTTTTGGTGTTGTTTAGTCTCATTTTGTTAACTCGGTAGTGAGCAGTGAACATGATGCCACGCTTCATGCATGTTGAGGCGGTGGACGCCTACAATTTCGAGTAGCCGTAATTTGGGTAAAAACACTGACCTCTTGTGGTCTGAGTGTTTCGTTTGTGCTTCCAGATAATTAATTACTCGTAAACGTATTCTAATTGAGTGGAATAACTAGATTTATTTAAATGATATTTTAAGTGAAGCTACCACATCACTGTTTTGCTTCTGGAAAAAAAAACTGAAGTCATATTTCATAAGCAATCTATTCTGCAAGTAGTCTATAATTCTTTTCCTTTGATTTCCAGACTGCATAGCCTGTAGCAAACAGATTTGGGTTTTTATTTTCTACTTCTCAGTATTTTGTTTGAAATAGAACTTAAGTAGGAAATAATAGTAAAATTATTAGAAGAATATTCTTAATAAAGACAATGAAAGGCACCAATTCCACTTGTTATGGAAAAACGTATTTCTGGTATTTGGCAATATTAGCAGAAATCAGCAGCTGTTGATATTACTCATTTATCTCCTATGTGGTCTTAAGACTCAAAACTGATTTCTCTTTTTCATTTTTTTCCCTTAAAAAAAAAAAGTGGGGTTGTCAAGTTCTAAATACTATGAAGAAGTATTAGGAAGAAATTTGAGTACTTGTTCTGTAAAGATCAGTGACTGGCTTTTTTGCATCTTTAATTAAGAGGTCAAAGGGGTGTTTGTTTTTCATCAAGTAAGCATTTTTTTTTGCTGTAATGACTGTCTTGCTTAAGACATCATATGTCTCATTTCTTGAAGTGCTCAGAGCATACTTATGGAGGAACGTTTTATGTTGTAGTATATATCCCGATAGACTTGACTTGCTCTATTTGACGTATTTGGTGAACCACCCATGAAAATACAGCTAAAATAGCCTCACTTTAGTGATCTTAAGCAGGAAATCTTCTAATGACTATTACAGTGAGTAATACAGGGTTTAATGCCAATTTTAATTGGAGTTCTGTAACAGGCAAACACACAAGAAGCAAAGGTGGTGCTTCCCTTTGCCCTTATCAATAAACTGTATCCTCCTGGCATGTTGAATTTCCAAGGAATTCACTCCCAGCTTAAAAGCTACCTTTTAGTTATGGTTGTTGCCTGCATCAAGTCCATTTATGTGTTGTCATTTTGTCTTGTCTGTTAATACAGATCTTTTAATTAAAACCAAATGTGTTAGATATGATCTCTGCAGCTTTTAACTCCTGGTGTTTTGGCTCCAGGAGCCAAAAATATGAGCTCTACATGTGTTTCCTACCTGGCCTGTGTGTGTGTGGGGGGGGGGTGGGGGGTTAGGAAGGTGTATTGTGCCCTGAAGAGTGCTAGACTCCAAAATCCATTCCCTAGCTGGAGCCTGTGCCTTGGGAGCTCCCTGCTTGATAGCATGTGTCCATTTCCATCCAAAGAATTGAGCACACCTGTTCTCTCTCCTCTTTAATGCATCTGCACATCTGGGATAAAATGCAGTTCTTGGAGCAGGATCTGCAACCCAGGAATCCTATAAACAACAGTGTGCAACCTCTTAGTTGCTCTGTCTGCCCCAATAAATCCTTAGTTCTTGTCTGTACGGTAAGAGCGCCAAAAAAAGACTTTCACTAAAGTAGCCTTTAGAAATCACTCTTAGTAAGCATTACCCTGAACCTTCCTGTTGAGAGGAGAACTTGCTGTGCATTTCTGGGTGGGTGTCTTAAGGCCATCACCAGACAGCTCTTCCCCACTTGTGACTTAAAGCTGTGGCTGGCACTCTTCTATGTCTCAGAACATAGTCATCTCGGTGTGTGATGATAAATTCTTAATCCCAGCCACCAGGGTGAGCTTCCCTTAGATATGTTCTGTTTAAATCAGTCTCTTGTAGCCTGGTTAGATTAAAACTAGAGAGCACACTGTTCCCCTGCCCAAAAGAGTTTAGGCATGCAAAAAAGTCCAACTTAAAAGCATTTGAGACACCTTAAGTTCTATTAGCATTTTATTTTAGAGGCTTACAGGGTAAGGAGGGCTCTTATGAGGGATTGTCAAAAATCTTAATTTAATTAGGAGTTTTAAGTCTTTATTGGATTTACTTCCATGCTAATGCAGTTATCTGGAGTTGTGTCAAGGTTTATAACCGCAGAACACTGCAAGGCTATATTAAAGCAGTTACTGGCCCTCAGCCAAAAACAGAAGGTCTCTGGAAGAAGGGAGGTTTGTTTCCATAATGCGTACACTCCTCTAAGCATATCTACAAATGCTAGGTGGCCTGGGGTAGGTAGCGCTGGGGGAACAGCTACTGAATGTGGGCTTTTTCACATTTTCCATCTTGTCAACCAGACACCGCATGAAAGTATGCTCAGTCAGAGGAAGGCGCAGGTCACGCTGCTCTCACCACCTCACCTCGCAGTTCCTGCCAAGGCATGAGAGCGCACCAGCAGCTGGAACGGGGCAGATCGCACTCGTTCACGTGCTTGCTAGGCTTATCGTGTAGAGCCGGTCTGATTCATGCAAGGAGTTTAAATCAGCAACTTAAAACATCTCCTCAGCAGCTGATGCCCTGCATACGCTTTTATGGATTCCCCCCAGCCTCCTCAAAAGCGGGGGCTAAGATGAAGGCACGACAGCCGACGGGGGGGACGGGGAGGGGACGGCACCAACCACCCCGCCCCCGCTGGGAAGTGCGTGGAAGCCGGTGGCGGCCGTTGGAGCAACGGCGCACGGGAGCAACGGCTGCCCGGCCACGCCCACCGCGTCCCCTCGGGGCGCGCGTGCGCGCTGCGCGCCCGCCTCAAGGTGACGGCCGGCGCCTGCGCCCTGCCGCGTCCCCCCGCCCCGGGCGCTGCCCGGCAGCCGGCCATGGGATTCCGCAGCGTGTAAGGGGGCTGGGGGGGGGGGCGGGGGGCAGCGGCCGGGCCCCGCGCCGCGCCGCTCCGCGGGGTGACCTTCCCCGCCGCTACCGGCGGCGAGGGGTGCGGGTAACCTTGGGGCGCAGGGCCGGGAGCGGCTGGGGCGCGGCGGCGCCCGCTGCGGTGCCGCCTGCTGCCGGGCCGGCTCCAGGAGCCAGAGCGGCGCGTAGCCCGCCGTTCCGCCGGCCTGGGCGGAGTGGGGGAGCGCCGGGCCGCTGCCGGGGGGCGCGGCGCCTCCCCACCTGCAGGGCCGGAGTGCCGGCAGCCGCGCCGGGGGCCTCGGGAGGTGTGCGCGGCTGCGGTTGTTCCGCGGGCACGCGTTTCGAAACGGGAGAGACTGTTAGCTGTGGTTCCATCTTTGATCTTGAACTCGCAGTGGGGTTTTTTTTTTTTTTTTTTTTTTGAGCGTCGTTTTTTTCATTTGACTAGATAAAATAGCGTGAGAGTTTGAGTGTAATAGGAGTCATGAATATCTTAAAATCTGTTTTCTTTCTCGAAATCTTGTGTTAATAGATTGCATGCGTTGTTGTTTTGAAGCACTTCAGAAATCAGTTTTAAGCGGACTTTAACACGAATTTATACATTTTAATACAAATAAGTATAGAATGAAATGGGTTGTTTTAGGTACGTCATAGGTGTGTTTGAAACGTTCTTAAAAGCAGTCAGAGTATATGCAAGCCGTGCACTCTTGCTTTAAGTCTCGTTTAGGACTTTCATTTTCAGTTTTACAGGTAACAGAAGGCATTTTTAATGTTTTCCTAGCGTTTGTATTAATATGTATCATGTGAAGTCATCATTTCTGGTTAGAAAGGCTTTATTCCTTTATACAGCTCATCGTGATCTTATAGAAGAAGCTGGATAAGGTCAATTTGACAGTACTTATAGCTGGGCACAAAAGAGACGATTGTTCCTTAAGGATGTAAGTAAGAGTATAGGAAAAATTGTGCTTATCTGCTTAATATGGGTAGGGTAATAGAATATAGTGCATTTTAGGTATAGTACTAGCAGAGTAAGAGGGTTAAAGGAAGAATCCCTGGGTGTTTTCCTTATCCTGTGAAATACTCCTCCAGGTCTAGTGTTCAGGAATGTTAAAACAGATTACATGGCGGGGGCGGGGGGGGAACAAAACCTGCCATCTTTGTTGCAAGTATAAGCAAAGCGGAGCAGCTTGGATCATTTAATTTTAAAATAAAAACAAATTTAAAGGCTGTTTTAGGGGGGAATTTCCTGGAAAGATACATTGTAAACTTAATTTCTCAATTAGTCACATTTAAAAAAAATCCAGTGTTTTTAGCTTAGTTGTTTAAAACCTGAGGCCTAATACAACTCTTAGAAGCAGAAGTAGAAAAATGAACATTCAGACTCGTTTCTTGAACACTTAACATTTGTTAATTGTCCATTTTGCTTCAGTGAAATATCCTGGGCTTAAGCTATATCCCTAAATCTGAAATTGTATTTTCAGTTAAAAGAACTTCTTAGTATAAAACTTTAGTAAATTTCTGAAGATGTTTACTATATGCTTAGACCAAAATCTCCCAAGAGGCAAAGGCTTAGCTTTTGCGAGTGAAACTAAAATAGCTGAAACTTAACCTTTTCTGTAAACTGTAGAAAATTGTAGTATTTTTGAAATAGGTTGCTAAAAATGGATGTGAATAGGTCAACTGTTTTTATGGTTTGTGTGTTGCTTTTTTTTTAAGATCTACCACGATGCCTGGGTCTCTTCCAGTGAATGCTGAATCCTGTTGGCCAAAAGATGTGGGAATTGTTGCACTGGAAATATATTTTCCTTCTCAATATGTTGACCAGACAGAGCTGGAGAAGTATGATGGTGTGGATGCTGGCAAATACACCATTGGTTTAGGCCAGTCAAAGATGGGATTCTGCTCTGACCGGGAGGATATCAATTCTCTCTGTTTGACTGTGGTTCAGAAGCTCATGGAGAGGAACAGTCTTTCCTATGACTGTATCGGGAGATTAGAAGTTGGAACGGAGACAATAATTGATAAATCAAAATCAGTAAAGACTGTCTTGATGCAACTCTTTGAAGAATCTGGTAATACAGATGTAGAAGGAATTGACACTACAAATGCATGCTATGGAGGCACTGCTGCTCTTTTTAATGCTGTTAACTGGATTGAGTCCAGTTCTTGGGATGGTAAGTTTAGGGTATGTTGTTGAAAGGTTATGTCATTCTCTGTTGTTGATGAATCAGTGTTGTGTTTAACTATATAAAACCTAAAGGGTAAAATAGTGCACTCTTGAGAAGATGTCATCTTATGTTCTCTGGACATTGGCCACTAGTTCAGTTATGTGTAAAAAGTAATGACACAGATAAACATCGCTGGGCTGTCCTTGTAAATTTTGGTGATTGCCAGGAAAAACATGAAATGGGGGTAAATAAGTGAAGTTTGAAGAGTCCTTTAATCCTGCAGTCATCTCTTCTGTAAACAGAGGTCTAAAAATTGCTTCTGGATATTAAAATCCAGTAGATCTTGACTCCTTCTCATGGCTGTTTCTGTGTGTTCTTTGCAGGACGTTATGCACTTGTTGTTGCTGGAGACATAGCTGTGTATGCCACTGGAAATGCCAGACCAACAGGTGGAGCTGGTGCTGTTGCTATGCTAGTTGGTCCAAATGCACCTTTAATTTTTGAGAGAGGTTAGTTCTATGAGAAAATACACTATTCACCTAGACAATTGTATCTCTTAGAAAGCCTGTCCTCTGTTATTGTGGGTTGCTGGAGGGCTAGATTAACTCCCACTCCTGTCAGAAATCTAGTTTACCTCTTCGTGCTGTGGGCTAACTTGTGCAAGTCCCATTAGAGGAGACAACAAGGCTCGATTAGAGATGCTTCTGTCTGTTTTTGCCTTGGGGATTCTCCAATAAAATTGACAAAGAAGCGACTAGAGCTGAATAACAAAGTGCTCTGCTTAGAAGAAGAAATGATGAAGATCATTTGTTACTTGTATTTGTCATGTTCATTCCTACTGCACTTGAGTACAAGGGAATCAAGAACTGTGTGAGAAAGAAGGGGCTGTAAGTGCTATTAAAACCAGCTTGGCAGGGGCCAATTATTTGTCCTTCACATGTGTCACCTGATGTTTAAAGCTGCTCAAAGTAGCTGAATAAAGTAATTTTTGTCAATTTCTCTTAAACCAGGATTACGTGGAACCCACATGCAGCATGCTTATGACTTCTATAAACCAGACATGGTGTCTGAATATCCTGTAGTTGATGGCAAATTATCCATACAATGCTACCTCAGTGCATTAGATCGCTGCTATACTGTCTATCGCAACAAAATCCATGCCCAGTGGCAAAAGGGTATGTAGCCTCACGTTATGACATTACAAAATCTGGCAAATACTGGAGTACATAATTATACAGACATATATTCTAAAGTTTTGGCATCTAATTCAAAGGCTAGTTTATGCTCCATTTCTTTGTGTTTGTGTGTTTTGAGGTGGTTGAAATCTTTCTCTCTCGCATATGAAATGTCTTACTTCTGTACTGGTATGACTGAATACATTATCTTTAGTAAGGATTAGCCTCTGCAGGCTTTTGCTAGTTTTGTAATATGCAATATCTTGCTTACAGTTACATTCCTTCTCCCTCTCCCCCAAGATTCTTAAGATATTGAGGTTAATATTTAAATGCGGTATAACAATATTGATGCTTACCCCCATATATTTAATAATTGTTTCATCCTTATGAAGAAGCATAGGTGTGAAGATCGCACGAAGTAGCTTATTATTCCAAAATACTGAGTAGAAGTACTGAGATCTTGTCATGCTTTTAGCTTTTTCTGCAAGAAGGGCATTGTTAGTTGGTACGCAAGATCAGTAAGAATTATTTTTAAAAAAAAAAAGAAGCAGTGACAGTATTTTAAATGAACTTGGCAGCAACAGTTAATCTTGTGGTTATCTTTTGAATGCTGACATGTCAAAATTTCCCCTGTTTTATTGTAATAATTAAAGCAAATACTAGTAGTAAGTTGTAACACAATATTCTGCCACTTACAGAGGGGACAGACAGACGTTTTACTTTGAATGACTTTGGATTCATGATCTTTCATTCTCCCTACTGTAAACTGGTACAGAAATCTGTGGCCAGACTATTGCTGAATGACTTTCTCAGTGACCAGAACCCAGAAACAGCAAATGGTGTTTTCAGTGGTCTGGAAGCTTTCAGGTGAGAATAGTTGCTATTGTCCTTATTCAGCCAGTCTTAGTTTGTTAAACATCCAAGATGATTTTCCTTTCTGCTATTTTAGTAACTGCTTTTAAATGCTTTTTCTTTTTTCTTTTTTTTTTCCATAGGGATGTTAAACTGGAAGATACCTATTTTGACAGAGATGTGGAAAAAGCTTTTATGAAAGCTAGTGCTGAGCTCTTCAATCAGAAAACCAAAGCTTCATTGCTCGTATCCAATCAGAATGGAAATATGTATACCCCTTCAGTCTATGGTTGCCTTGCTTCCCTTCTAGCCCAGTAAGCATAAAATCGGGAAAAGAAAGTAATAGCTTTTTGTATGTAAGCATATAAAATAGTTTTGTTTCAGACAGCATTCTGTAAAAGCACCACCTAGGAAATCTTTTACTACAAGATTACCTTGAGCAGCAAGACTAAAACTAGAAAATTATTCTGCATACATAATCAGCTCAAATGAAAAGCAAACTCAAAACTTCTCTGCCAGAAGCTGACCTTAAAGAATGCTTCTTGCCTTCTAAAGTAGGATCTTTTTTATGTAGGGTGGTGATTTTTTCCTAGCCTGAAAAAAAAAATTAAACTTTTAAGTAGAATTGGAATACCTTCTCTATTCTGCTATAATAAGCATAGCCAAATGAAATCAATATTTGCTTAACACACTGTTGTATTTTGTGCAATTACTTGAGGCTCTCACAAAAGTCCTTTTAAATAGAACCACTCTTCCTGGGTCATTTTTTCCTTGTTGTGGCCTTGCATTCTAGCATGTGATATTTCATTTAAGGCTTTAGGTAATTTAAGAATGAGAATTAGCTACCTTCTGGATAATCATATTCTGGGCAGTAATGTACTCTCTTTTGCTTAGTCATCCTTGAAAATAATTGCATAGCAGCAGTGTTTGAAATCATGTATTAGAAAAATCATCATCTATGTACCTAGGCTTATTTCTCACTGTAAACAGCTGCTGTTTGATTTGCAGATACTCTCCAGAGCAGCTTGCAGGACAGAGAATTAGCGTGTTCTCCTATGGCTCTGGTTTTGCTGCTACGCTGTATTCCATCAGAGTTACACAGGATGCCACTCCTGGTGAGTGAAGGGAAGAGAGACTGACTAACTCCCTTGGATAGCTCACTTAAAAATGCCTTGTTACAGTAACCAGCAGCATAAGTAGACCTGTAGAACAATGGCTAATGGTAATAACAGTAAACTAACGATGCTTCAGGGAATACTCTCCCTGGACAAATAGATAACATGTAGTGTTCTTCAAATGCTAAGTGTTTTGCTTGTGTAATCTGGAATATTTTTAATTCATTGAAATTTAGCTTCTACAGTGCAAAATATTTTGAATGGGTTTGAAATGCTAACATGCTAGTTTGTATCTCTCAGCACTGGTGCTGCCTTACATGACAGCTTTTTATTGTAGGCTCTTCCCTGGACAAAATAACTGCCAGCCTTTCTGATCTTAAAACAAGACTTGACTCAAGAAAATGTATTGCACCTGATGTCTTTGCTGAGAACATGAAGATTAGACAGGAAACGCATCATTTGGGTAAAAATTGCTTAAGCATAAATCATCCCTCTTCCTACAGCAAACTCTATATGGCTTAATTCACCTGAATTTAATTAAATGATGAGGGTGTAGAATGAAAGGACGGTCCAACTCTTTCTGTATAGCTTGTAAAGTGCTTTTCTATAGTTTGTATTTATTGGACCAATGTAGTTGAAATTAAAATGCAGACTTGGTTTTTCTGTCTTACTGCTTCCAAACTGCACTGTATAAATGTCTGTCTTATATAAAACTGTCACCAGGAACTGACTAACAGTATCTCACTGGCTTCCTTACAGCCAACTATATTCCACAGTGTTCAGCAGAAGATCTCTTTGAGGGAACGTGGTATCTTGTGCGTGTGGATGAAAAACACAGAAGAACTTATGCAAGGCGCCCACTGATGGGTGATGGACCTCTGGAGGCAGGAGTTGAAGTTGTCCACCCAGGCATTGTTCATGAGGTGAACGCTCTGCACTCTTTAGAAGTTGGAGTTAAATAGTGGAACAGTGTATGTGCATGTATTAGCATGTGGATGTATGTCAAAAAAGGAAGAGGTCTGAGAACATATTTCAAAAACTTTTTGTTAAAATATGTAATGTACAAGCCAGAGGTAAAATACTGAACATGGAATTTTTAAAAGTACATTTCATCATAACAAGAATGAAACTGCACAAGTAACTGACTGCTTTCACATAATTAGTTTGCATGAAACCTGAGTGATTTGGATGACTTAAGACCAAGCTGTCGAATGTTGCATGAATGCTTTCTGAGAGTTGGAGTAGCCATGAAGTAAGAGTGTATGGGAAATAGAAAACTGTATTTAATGTTTTTTTTCCCTTTCTCTTAGCACATCCCAAGCCCTGCTAAGAAAGTGCCAAGAATGCCTGCAACAACAGAATCGGAAGGTGTTACTGTTGCCATTTCCAATGGGGAGCATTAAGATACCTCTGTGAGGTGGGGAATGAAAAAAGGTGTGAGGGTAGGGTGAGAGAGAGAGAGAAAAAGAATTAAAATAGTATGAAGTTCCACTATACAGTAATGATTAATTGGAACATGGAAAAACTGTTTAAACTCCTTGAAAAATATTCATTTTAATGTAGTGTGATATTTATAGTGTTTTCAGAACACTAAAATTATTAATATACTGGAGATGGAGGGACTTGCCAGGGTCTTTGTGGATTCCTTAATGTATCTGATTTTTTTTTTTTTTTAATTGATGAGTCGTAGCTGTGTTCTATTACAAGATCTTTTTATGTAGAAAAAGGCAGGGGCCTTTTCCGTGTAAAATGACTTGAAACTTAAACTGTTAACAACTTGTGTTCAAAAGTGTATGGCAAAACAGTCTAAGCTTTTAATGTTTAATGTTAGGGTTTTCAGTGCCTTAACAGTAAGCAGTCCATCTTCTGAATACTGCATTTCTCTTCCCCTTTATCACCTTCCTTTCTCCCAATACACCTCCCACCTGCCTCATTGCTTTGGAAAAGGTGTAGAACTGGGTAGCATTGATTAATGGAATAGGATCTCTCACCCCTATCAAAATGACTGGATTAAGAACAGCTAGACTAGCTAGACTGACAGACTTTTCTTTTTCTGTAATTCTGTAACTGACTGTGTTAGTTACTGTGTAATTCTTCCTCATATTGTGTGTTTTATACCTTCAGTATAAATCATAGCAGTATGGAAGGAAAGAGGAATGACATGAGAGGCAGTTACTTTTTTCTTCTAGAGAACAAAAAGGTGTATTTCTTAGTTTTATTGGTTTGGCGCTTTTCAAGATTATTTAACTGTAACAGAATAATAAGTATTTAAGACAGGTTAATTTTTAAATCAAACTTCTAGGTTTTAATTGGCAAACTAAGAAGGGAGGAAGATCAGTTTGTCTGGAACTCTTGCCTCTCATTATTCTTTATATATACATTTCTAAGAGACTATTTCTAACTCTGAATTTGGCTTCATACTATGAAGTATTAGTAATGTTGTAGTAGGTAGGTAGATAAGTGTAGGATTCTTCTTTTTCTTTCTTTTTTTTTTTTTTCCCAACATGCAAAGTAAAAGTTAGCCATTTTACAAGTGGTACATGTATAATGCTAATGGGGAATCCATTCTGGTAGATATTTGAAGCCCAGATTGGAAATGAACTATGATGTGAGCCTTGTAAGCTTGTAATATATATTTAAATTGAGTTAATGTACAGAACAAAGTCTTGCTGCGTTTTATTTCTTCGTCTAATTCTACAAAGCTACGTTACCTAACATAAAGTAGCAAAAGAAATGATTTGTCTGTTAAATTACTTTTTTTTTTTTGGTGTAATGAAGTGTTTGTATGATCACTAGGATTTGATAACTTTTGCTGGATTTGTACAGTCAAGCTTTGGTAAAATAATTGTTTATGAATTGCTAGGTACTAATCTGTTCTGTTGAAAATGATGGAACAATGATGCATGAAGATAGTGTTGCGAGTATTGGGGTTTAGGTGCTCTTGTGAAACTTACTTATTTTGGCACCAGAAAAAACAGATTGTCATGGAACAAAGTCCATTGCTGGCAGTGGACAAGACAAGGATTGAGCTGCTGGCACAAAAAATTAAACTACAGGGACCTCACTGTTTGTGAGGCTGATCCTTTAATAAAATAAAGTTTGAGATATTTGAAACCTGTTGGAGTAGTGCTGACTTGTTGGAATTTCAGGATGTATTTTTCTCTTCAACAGGAAAGAAAGAGGAAAACTGTCCCTGGGAAAACTCAAAGTTATAGGTTCACAAGTTGTGTGGACCTCCTGGATTCTATTACCCCCTTCTTAATACCATTCCATTACAAAAGTGGAAAGGGTTGCTCAGGCTGGTGGAAGACTGTTTCAGGGCTATGGATCAAGGTATCTTAAATGCTTTGGATAGAAACTGCTTATGGAGAGGAAGAATTAATTCTTAGCGTATGAAATACAATTCATCTTACTGCCTTGTGAAGATGGTATTTTTTTATCCCCCTTTCACAACTGTTATGAAAATGATTTGTTTCTTGCTAAAGCATGAAAGAAATGCTTACCTGAGCCTGAGTTTGCCCAGTTGCCCACTGGTGGCTTCTCAGAGTCATTCTGCTGCTCATTTACATTAATTTGTTCCTTTGAAAATTAACTGATACCTGTTACTGGGGCTGATGAGATGCAGCAAACCTGCCTTTAAATTTGAAAGCACCAGCTTGAACATCACTAAACCTTATGTAAGTAAGTTTACTTGCCTTAAATAAAACCACCTAGGCTCTACCTCTTAGCTTAGGTATTTCGTCTGTGCCTGTTCAGAGAATACCTACTGCATCTTTCCACCATTTGCATTTGAGTCAATGGTGCTGCATATTAAAATAGAAAATACCTTATCAAAGCTGAAGGTAGGAATGCCTGCGTTTTGGTGAAGTTCAGAACACTTGGTGTAAATTGTCAGGCTCTCCAAGATTTAACTTGCCATGGTGACAAGTATCAAAATCAGCTTTGTGCCAGCCCCTGTTGCCAATTATGCCAGAAGTTAGTAGAAACACCTTTAATATTCAGTTTATAAGCATATGTCTTTACCAGTTGCATTCAACTTACTGATACCTAATGCTAAAAGCAGGAACTTAAAGCCAGATGAATTTAGCATACAGTTAATATCCAGTATTTTTTTCTGTTGGGAGTGCAACTGGTTTCCAAGCAGTTCTCAGACTATAACCATCTTAAAAATAATTAAAAGAGCCAGAAGGTTGGTAGATGGTAGCCCAGCTGATTATGGAGTAGGGATTACAACCATACATGCAAGGTTAAAGCAGCGTATCTAAATTTGACTAGGCAGTCTTTCTGAACTGTGTAAAAATCAGGAAGCATCATTCAGCTAATTCTGTGTTTGACAGACAGCATTATAGTTTCTTTAAATGAAAGTTTAAAAAAATGAAACTCTAGTATACAATTCAAATGAAGCTTTTATGAAAAAAAATTGTTTAGCATGTGGTCTTTTTTTTGCTTAAACATATTTCTCTGCAAAAACTGTTCTGAATTGTGGTTGTCAAGTTGTGTCACGCTAAGGTAAAACTTTCAAGAAGTTAACTGTTATTATGCCTGTACTGAGGTATCACCCAAGAGCGCTAAGTGCAATACTATTTGATCTTTATTAAAAGATCGGCTCCAGAAATGAACTCTTACCCGTTCTATTTACTCGAGTACTTCTTGCGTTGTCTGTGCCAGGTCTCTGGAGCAGGGGATGAGCGTAAGTCTGTTAGAGCCCTACATTTGAGCCGCTTCAGTGTGAATTAAAAATACAGAGGAGATAAGGCATTTTGGGTTTATTTAAAAATTACAAAAATGTAACACCAAAACTTGTGAAAAATGAATAAAACCCTTTGTTAAACATGCTGAGTATGAAGCCTTCAGTGCAATTTATAAAATTGAACACAGCTTGGATGTGTGTTTTAGCCGACTGTAAGAACTGTTTTCTTTCTTAAAGTCTTGTTCTTTGGGATCTGGATTGGACATTATAGGAACACACTCCAGTGCCCTTTTTTTTTGTACTCTGTGCAGAACAATTCTGTAGATACCTGTTACTGAGCTGCGAGCATCTTTTCCCCGGTTGTTTTGAATGTGGTGTTCTGTGATTCCCAGATCATTCAGAATACTTTTCACTTCATTTTCTTCATCTTTGAGCATACTGATCTCTGATAAATACTTTGGATCCAGTTTAAATGGTTCTAAAGGTTTAGGATACTGTATCCCTTGCATCCAGTCACTGTTCATAATAAGTTTGACAGAGTACCGGTCAGTTGGTACTGGCTGAAGGATGCCTTTTATCAGTTTCTGACAAGTTTCTGAGAGGGAGGGGGGCAAAGTATATGTCCCTTCAAGAATGCACTTTTTCAGTTTGGCCACTGTATCTGCCCGAAATGGCATAATACCAGTCATCATAAAGTAGAGCAGGATTCCTAGTGCCCAGATGTCTACATAAATGCCAACATAGTTTTCATCGCGAAAGAGTTCAGGGGCAGCATAAGGAGGAGAGCCACAGAAAGTATTTAAAGTTTCATCTCTCGTACTTATTGTGCTGAATCCAAAGTCTCCCACTTTAACACAAGTGTTACTGGTGTAGAATACATTTTCTGCTTTCAAGTCCCGGTGAATGATATTATTGTCATGCTACAGAACAAGAGGCAGATTTAGTGTTAGCTTGTTCACAGCAAAGATCTTAAGTGACCACCACCATCATCAATTAGTTAAAATAGAGGGGAAAACTGAATTACCATCTCAGGCAAAGTCAAAATAACCATTGCTAACTTCCTTCTCTACTGCTATGAAAAACAATAGAGCAGCTGGAGAAGACAGGACAAAGGATTTTTTTTTTTTTAAGGATAGTCTTGTTAACTAATAATCACTATTTCCATTAAGCAGATTTGTAATGACATAATGAGTAAGTGGGCAAGACTAGATACTTTCTTGTAGCAAAAACCTGCATAGCTTACTTTCTAGGGTTCAGAACATTTGCCTTTGCAACTATTACATTTCTGTAATAACTTAAGTAACAAAAAATTTTTTTCACAGTAATTCCATTTTTGCATATGTTGTAAGCATGTAGAATCATGAAGTGAAAGCTGTAGTTCACAAAGATCATGATGGTTGTAGTCACAGATAAAGTAATAAAAAGTTCCTACAATTTTGTTTTGTGATCTTTGTGAACTAATGTCCTATGAAAAACTGGTGCTGGCAGGAGAAAAGGAGCACAAACTTGTGTCTTGTGATATTTCACTTCCTTGCAGGACACCCAATTCAGTAATACCTTCTAGCTTTAGAAATCTAAAAAGAATAGCTATTCTGTGACTTTCATTCTTTTTCCTCAAAACTGGCAGTGGGTGCCAAGCATTTAGACTGAATTTGCTCTGCTTAGTGGAGCAGTATCTTGTCTTGATTAGGTAGCTTCAACTTTGAAATAACTAGGAGGAATAGAGGGGTTTGAGCACTGTCTGCCCTATCCTTTGAGGGAACAAGGTGCAGGTATCTGGAAATTCTAAGATACTTTAGGTTAATAATGGCTTGGGATTTTCCTGTCCCCATGTGAACTGGGGGCAGTGAGATGGGATATGAGTAGCCTAGATTTAGTGAAGATTAGCAAAAATAAAATGTTTTTCAGAAGTCCGTGCATTTAAGCAAAGAGACAGGTGAGGCAGTAGTTTGGGTTTAATGCTAAGAAACAGATGTGAGCTTTGAATGTAAACTAAGTTGTACCAGCTCCTGAATACCTCTGCTACAGAAAAGCTGTTGAAACTAATCCCATCGCTTACAGGATGTCTGACTAGTCTTTCAGTATACGTAACAAAAAAGGGGACTGCTTATGTATGCCACCAGCAGATTTTAATACTGTTTTAGATGTCTGATCTGGAAATACCCTTACTTTTGTCTTCCTGGTTTTCAGAAGATGAGCCTATGTTGCAGGAAAATAAAAGTCAGTGGAGGGCACCCCGAGCCAATTTAACAAATACTAACTTTATTACTTAAAGCGGCAGAACACTTACTTATTCTTTATGCTGTCATTTTAAGCAGCTGTAGTTACTATGTAAGGTTCAGAGAACGCTGTATTGGAAGTAGATAATTATAATTGCCCTTTTCTGCTTTTATAAGATACTTTGTGCTCTACATGAACAGCATCATCCTAAATCCAGTTGTGATACTGAGGACTAGGCAAGGGGAAGTGACTTGCTTGGTGTTCACTTCGCAGATCTGTGCCAAAGCAAGGACTGGGAATTTCTGTCTAATTTCCAGGCTCCAGGCTCCTACATTCATTACCACTTAATAAACAAACTGGATTTTTGCAATACCTAACACACCTCTTCTCTGGAACACCTTTGTCTAGCAGAAGGAGGCGGGGTGATGCTATGTTTTGACATATCTGCAGGGAGGAAATGCAGCTTTGTTACCTTGTGCCTACAGCAGCTTAAAACAGGAAAGCACCACGTTAGTGGGTGGTTCCACCCACCAGTATTCCCAGATGGATGTGAAGGATCCCTTAGGTAACTAAGACAGCTGTTCTCTGATAGCTTTTCTCTTGAGAAATATGGGCCTGGAATCTTGATAACAGCAAGGCTTCTCAATGAAAAACAAAGACACATCCACAAAAATCTGCTAGAGCAGTGCAGAGCAACATGCTGTGCAAGAGTAACTTACCATGTGCTTCACAGCAGACACGATCTGGGAGAAGATCAGTTTACACTCTGTTTCTAGTAACTTCCCCTCTGTACTGATTTTAGTGAAGAGTTCCCCACCTCCTGCATACTCCATCACTAGGTGCAGCTTTGAGAGTGTCTCCACCACTTCATACAGCCTGATGATATTTGGGTGGTGCAGTTTTTCCATGCTGGATATCTCACGAGATAGCAAGCGCTGAGTCTTCTGGTCGAGCTTTGTCTTGTCCAGAATCTTAATTGCTACTTTCTCTGAAAAGAAAAACGTTTTTCCATGTTATTAATGCAATGGATACAAATGGTAACACTATGCATGTACAACCATACCTGGTTATATAACTGCAAAAATATTGCACCTCTGATTGATTTAAGATAAGTGGCTGAGGCCTACTACACCCTGTAATCTTTCACACACATCCATGTTCTGTTGTCTCCTGCATCCTACTCACTACTGCTAATAGCTAAAGGGGCAATGAAGTATTGCTAGTGCTAATCAAATCATCTGTTATCATAGTGTGCTTCACTTGTCAAGCTAATACATACCTGATGGCCATAGTTATATCATTGCTTCAGATGTCCAACCTAGGTATTGCAACAGGGAAAGCAGAAAGCTGGCCACAGTGAAGCGTTCGAGTGAGATGGGAAGCCTGCATTCCCTCTGTTACCTACAAAGATGTAGGTGACCAAGTTGCCCATGAAGACTTTATAGTATCTAGCAGCTACGATGCATTCCTGGGATATAGATTGTTGCTGCAAAGCCCCTAAAGCTGGGCTGCAAAGCTGTGCCTCCCTTCTCCAGCGCGCTGCTTGCTAGGCTGTTGAAGATAGCCCTGCTCTCTGTTTCTTTTGTAATTATCTCAGTGCTGTTCAGATGAATTAGGCATGTCAAGCACAGCAGTCTTGTACTTTCAGGCTAAAGGAGGTGTCAAATATAGGTACTTTGTTTCAGCACGGACAGGCTCACCTGGGGGTGATTTAGGGGCTCTGGATATACCCCTGCAATTTTATAATGGAAGGATGTGATTAAGTAGGTGCCACTTACAGAACCTTTGCTTACCTTCCTATCTCCACAAATTGTCCTGAGTTACCAAACCCAGTGTCATAGGGGTTTGCCTTTCTCAAGATGGTTGTGCCAGTTTTTCCAACATACACAAATAGTTCTTGGCTCCATACAGAACACAGAAAAAGTACAGCTTTATGTCTGTATGCCACAGTGGGCCATGAGTCCATGTCACAGGTTTTATACTGAGGAAAGGAATAAAACAGTAAAGTAACACAAGCTGCAGGGATCCTATGTACCTTGATGCAAAGCTAGCTGTGTTATACTGTCCTGGTAATGCCGGCTGCTAAGGCCTCCATGCTTCTGTAGCTTATCTGTATGAAACCAAGAGTCACAAAACGCTGATGTATATGCGCAGTTGCACTGCATCACCCATGTAGCTCAAAACATTATAAATAGTTCAGTTAGAATTGCCCTCATGTTTCCATATTGAGTAATAGGTTGCAACTTTTGTCTTCACTCTATTGAATGCAGTTGGTATTTGAAGGATTAATCTGCTTAAAATAGGCTTTATGTAACTTACCAAGACAGCAAAGCTACACTAGAACATGCCGCTAGAAGTAACTGTTTCTTCTTGGTAAAAAGGGATTTTTCTAAAATACCTTGAATGTCCATACAAATACTATTTTAATCTGATCTTGTAGAAAGGAAAACTTTTGCTCAGTTTCTAGCACGTGGCTATAAATTAAAAAAATAATAAATCAGTATTGTTTACTTGTCACTTTAAGAGACAAGTGAGAAGACCATTATATTTGTATATATGTTCTGCTATAAAAACATTTGAGATGTTTTAACTTAATATTAAGTTTATTTAACCTGAAGTTTAGTGTTTCAGTACATGTAGAGGAAACATCATTGATATATATGCCTGTATTTCTGTACAGATCAAGGAAACTATGTTTTGTACATTTATATTCCTGAATAACATAAATGCATATTTCAATCCTGCTACTAAAATGTGCCAGACATTCTAAGCAAATGGGATTCTTGTAAAAGGTGAATGATCACTTTGATGTCCCTATTTTCAGGAGCCTATGCAAGTCTTCCCCATGCTGCTTCAATCCTTTCTAGTGGGCCAGTTAGGAAAGATGCCACCTACTCCTGCAGTGGTGCTGGTGGTGGCACAGTGAATCACAAGTAAATGCAGCCACTGAGCAGAAACAGCGTACAACACTAATGCTGGCAGAAGCCTGACTGCTGACCTAAAGGTGTAAAATCCTTGTCACGCTGGTAGCATACTGACCACCTAAACCAAGAGGAAGAGCGTCAGCAACAGCAGAGCTCTCAGTACATAACATTTCCACAACTGAATGCTTGGATGATAGAGGGACAGCAATTCTCACAACCTTAAAACATGAAATTGCATCGTTACCTCTTGCTTTATAGAGGTTGGGGGCATTTGGGCCAGAACAACAAAAAAACAAATCGGGGGGCGAGGGGGGGCAAAGGAGGAAAAAATCGCTATCCTCTCCTTTTGCTGAAATTTACCATTCCTCATGGTTGGTTTTCTTGCAAAATTTTTAAAAAGGAAGTAAAGAAATGTAGAATTAAAGGGCCTGATCCTATTATACAACCATAAAGGAGGAGCAAGCCCCTATAAATCTAGATCATTGCAGCTGCACATGCATGATATGTACAGAAAACCAGCCTCACATCATTTTCATTTTTAAAATAATTCCTTCTGCTTCCACAAAATGCCTGGCTTACAAATCCCCTATTACCCTTAGCATGGCACCAGGGCTGAACAGAAGGGCAGGCAGTTCATTCTCCAAAATACTAAAACACAGTAGCAAAAGATTGTGATTGACTAAACCTAGTGAATATTGACGTTTGAAAAGAACTACCTGAAGTCTTAGCGAATAAGATGAGAACATTAGGAAAAGTTTGAGAAATGATACCGGAAGAAGTACGTCTGCTACGACTGCGTGGCAAAAACAAACAAACAGAGCCAAGTTAAAACTGCTCAACAACAAAGCACACTGAGTACCTGCACGTCCCTTCCTGGGCAAGCGGGGTTTCACATGGCACTGGCTTTTTCACCTCTGTGAACTTCGGACATCCTTAATTGCACATAGTCAGATGGGTTCTCACATGATATTTGTGATATGGAGGGTATTTAAAATAAAGGTTACACAGAGCTTAGAAACCCAATACCCTCTGTAGCAAGCAACTCAGCAGGACCCTGGAGAAAATCTCTGCCAAAATTTAGATTAATGAGTAATCCTTCTGAATCTCCTTGATATACATCGTAACACCAAACGATTTCCTGCCTCCTCTGAGAGCCTCCAAGATAACACCTGTGAGAGAAAGGGAGTTCTGCATCCAGCATGCTCTGAAGTTCCTTCTCTCTCAACCCTTCTTCGCCTACGCCACTGGGACACCTCGCAAGGGCTTCGGAACAGCACACATTAACCATTAAAGAAGCTGATCTTAGTACTAGGAACAAAACGGTTTCCTTTTGAAAACTTAAGGTGAAATGTCAGGAGAAAGGCCATATTTAGGACCATCACCACCTCCCTTGCAAGGGCCAAAAAAAAAAAAAAAAAAAAAAAAAAGACTTGGACTCACTAGCTCCGTGCAGGAGCTGAGATGTACTGAAAAATCAGAGGCCTCTTCTAGAGAGGGGTGTGTGTGTGTGTGTGTGTGTATGTATGTGTGTATGTGCATGTGTTCCTATTTTCTCATCCATGTTTTCTGAGGACAGATCTTCCGACTCATCTCTGCCTCTGAACTTACGTTTTCCTCCCCTCACCCTTCCTTTCTCCTGACAATTGCAAACTTAAAATCAAGAAGTTAATGCCTTCCCCTACGAACATTTTAACCAAAAATAAGCTACCAACAAAGAACAGGAAAATAATTTTAGAGATTTCTGTGGAAAAAGAAGAACCTTTTCAAGAAAAACTGATTACTTGAATTTTGGTATTTGGTTTATTCAAATTTACTGTACTTGCAAAATTTTTCAACTAACACTACTCAAATGCCAAAGCAGCCTCTGTCCCAAATTCAACAGGCAAAAGTTCATCCAAATCAAAACCTGTCCCTTTATTTCCATTAGCAATCCTCTTATTCTGAGTATAGAAGCAGCACTTCCTTCACCAGCAAGCACAAGAGTTTTCCACAAGAGAAAATTCACTGAGCAAAAACGGATATAAAGGGGCCAAGTAGAACAGAGCTATTTTCAACAAATAAAACAAAAAAATAAAACAACAAGCCTGTTCCCCTCTGATTCTCAGTACAACAACTGCATCTTAACTAAGGTAAAGACGAGCTTTCCGACTTCTGCAATCTGGACTGACAGATTCAGAGGAAAAAAAAATGAGATCATAAAGTATGAAGGCTCTGAGGAATAACTAATTCTCTCACCTTTAAGACGATGGAGGGAAGGAGAGTGAATCCAAATCTGAAAGACAAGACTATCAGACAAGGGAGGTAGAAGCGTACCAGGACAAAGTGAGCTTTCCCCGGAGGGAAGGCAACAGCTCCTATTGGCACTGACAAGTGAGAGAAATGCGACAGAGGAACGTAAGTTCTTAGTGATAACTAAAGCGCTCACTGTGGTTATCTAGCCTTTCTAGCTCTTCCTAGGAGCAGCACATACAGTGTTTTCCTGTGTTTAGGAAAAGCAAAGTAGGTGACTATTCAACATAACCTTCTGCCCAGTTTTGGCTGTACCAAAGCTCATTTTCCTGCTCAGCCCACACCTATATCCCCTGTCCCAACTTTTTACAATAATGATCTGTAAAAAGTCAGCAAAATAAGGATATTTCTCACCAGAATTATTGTTACCAAAGGAGAGCCTGTCCACACTAGCAGAATTTGCTCTGAAACAAAGGAGGCCTTGCTAATTCTGGCTGCAAGCAGGAGCATCCCAAAAGAGGTCCCAAAAGGGAAGCACCCTTACAAACTCATCACCCAGCCCTGCATCCCATGGCTGAGGCAGGGGAGAGGGCAGGTGGACAGGACTGTTCATTAGGACTGGGGGCACAATGCTGTTTTCCAAAGCATGGGGTCTCCTGAGCCACGTGGTGCAATGTGTCGACTCCCTGAAATGCAGAGACTATTTTTTTCTTGCAAGGGATGCCTGGAGAAAAAGTTTCTAGCAGCTTTTCAAGCATAAAGGATAATCCAAATGTAAGCATCTATCTGTGCCCCTGACTACAGTCACTTAAAAAACAAAAGCAAATCCCCCCACCCCTGACATACAGCCTATAAGTGTATTTAGGGTTCAAACAGCACCTTTCTTCTCAAAGAAAATGCTCCACTTAAATATGTGCAGAACAAGTGTGATCAGAAGCCATTTGACCCACGCAGCAGTGCCTACCTTTGGTTAGGGAATGAATTCCAAGCTTTACTTGTGAGAAGTTCCCGCTCCCTATTTCTCCTCTGACTCGATAAAATCCAATCCTCTTCCCTAAGGTTAATTCCTTCACTACCTTCTCATTCTGGGACATATCCCGGGTTAGTTTCTCAAATGGGGTCAGCCTGTGCTCCCTGTCCTCTTCATCTCCTCCGTAGCACTCCACGTGCCCATAGTCCTCTCCACTGTCCTCACGGTTCCATCTGGTGTAGCGGTGTTTTCCAAGACCTCCTCCATTCACATACCCTGTTGTCATAGTCCGCAGAGTAATCACTTCCCCATTGAACAAGGTGTTTCCATAAAGAGTTTAAATGAAATAATAAGCAATCTTCAACATAATGGAAATTGTGACAAACTCAGCAAAAAAAGCGGCTTACTGCTCGTCCAAGGATCAGTTCAGATATGACTTCAAAACCAAATCTGGCATATCTGCATATTGCAGTTCCATCCAAAAGTCAGGCATAAAAATGGAAGCTATTTGTGTCCATCTCCCACTGCGAGATAATGGTGTGTCAGGATCTTCATCTATAAGGTAAAAGAGCCTTTGCAATTAAAATTGTAAACTGTCTATGCACAAAAGCAACGAATTATTCACATTCTATGCAGTATTTTTGACACAAATGCATATCATTTTGCAGGTCAATGTTCAGGCTTTAGTTTGATGCCCTGAAAATTAACTCCATAAAGGTCAGACTAGTAGCTTAATAACTGCTGTGAACAAATCCAGATGCTTTGAGATGATTTTGAAGAGCTGACCTTAAAGGTGCGGTAGTTCTTGAGTTTGGTACCAGTCCAGAAGCCGAACGTAGGGTTTTCCTTTGATTCATTCTTCAGCCTGCAAGCTTGCCACTGTGCCTTGGAAAGGGCTGATCTCGCAGCCTTGCTGTAAGAAGTTTGCTGCCTTTCCGTTTCCTTCCCATTGCTGGTTTAATAGAGCAGCTCATCCCGGAAAATGATAGGGGAAGTACAATCCACGCGCCCGGCAAGAGAAACACCGCGCCTCAGTATCACTGAAGTCACATGGAAGGACAATACAGGATTAAGTAACTGCAATGTCACTTTAACCCTCCTTTATTTAGATGAGCTTTCTTTAAAGCCTTGAGCCGTCTCAAAATGTTGCCAGACACATGGTGTTCCTAAGCAGAGGGATGAAGAAAGTCATTAAAACCTTTATGTAACAACCACACATTTCACTAAGCGAGAGCACACCACGCGTCCGCTAGCGATTTAACTCTGTTTGGCAATACGCATAGAGAAACACGTATTCCGGACAGACACGTAATCATTTACCTCGAAAACAGCGTAATATTTTTTTCTTCTTGGCCTGCTGGTAACCTTATAAAATAGGAGTTTGATCAGCAACTACTAGTTGCAAAGTGCCTGCTAGAGCGCAGCGGGCTGTGCCTGAGCGGGCCGCGACGCGGCCAGCGGCGGCGAGCTCCCGGCCGCGGCGCTTCCCCGGCCCGCTGCCGAGCGCGGGAGGCGCCTCCGCGGGCACACGGCACCTCGGCTCAGCGCAGGCGGACGGCCCCGAAAGGCACCGCGATGAGAGCGGGCGCGGGAGGCTGCCGGGTGGGAGAACCAAGGAGGAGAAGGCAAAGGCACCGCAGAAGGGCAACGGGAAGGAAGCCGGCGGCGTTTCACTAAATGGGAACTGAAGCGGCACAAAAGTGTCGGTTTGCTCTTCGCAAGCAGCCCAGAGCGGGGCCGAGCAAACGGACCGGGACCCTGGAAAGCTGCGTGTAGCTCCTCGCCCTGAAGCGCGCGCGCGCGCGCGATCCTGGCAAGCCGCCCCTACCTGTCCGTGCCCTGGCCTCGCAGGCCAGCGCTTCCAGTTCCCCGGATCCTGAGCAGGGAGCCTCACCTCTCCTCATATCCAGCATACAGCAGGGTCCGTCGTCTCTCCTGGCTGCTTCTCTCGGGCGAGATTGACTCTTGCAGTTGAAATCCTTCACACCTGGAATGCAGTAAGACTATATTTGTTTCACGAAGTATCTGATCTCATCACTTCTTTTTATTCCTATTTGAATGTTACACATCAGATACTTGTCAAACGGCTGCAGAATCAGAGGCCGTTTTCATGGGTGACAAAAAAAATAGTAAGTAATTAGATCTCGGATGGATCATGCAATATTGTGAAATCACCGAAAATTATCAATGAATACAAAGAAAAATGCTGTGAAGCAAATGACTTGTAAACAGTGCTCTAAGACATCATTTTCATACTTTATTCTCTCTAAACGGAGTCAAAACCATGTCAAATACTGCCTATATGCAACAACTATTAGAAAAATATTGAAATTAGAGGAGCGACTGAGCAGAAACAGAAGAGTTTCAGGATTCTGCCACTAATCCAGCCTCACTTTGGCCAGATGTTTGCCACCAAGGAAGAAACACGCGCCTGCATGGGAGGAAAACACAACTAAACACAACCCAGCATTCTGTATTTGTTTTCCCTTTCCATTTGGGCAAAGGACGGTTTCTTGCAGGAATTCTTAAGTTCTGGCCTATAGTTGTTTCAGAGCCACCTTTCAAATAGTTTAATTTCACAATTTTCAGGAGTGCTTAGACAACAAAAACTTGTTACATGCACCACGATTGTGTACTGCAATGAATTTTATGGGAACAACAGGCGGTGAGACCAAGACCGAGGCTTTTGGAAACCACTAGTTTACTTGATACCCTGGTGGCTGAAATTAAACTAGAGAGTTTGAATTTTGATCTCGCTGTGCTGTTTAATTTTGTGGGAAACCACAGCAGCCAAATTTGTCCATATGAAAGACCTGGAAAACTCTGTGAGCACTGTCAAGTGCCACGTACAAGCTACAAACTACCATTTAAGTATATTTTGATGGGCGGGAAGGTCCTTGTCTCCTTACCAAAGGACAGCTGTAGTTCACAGTCATGTTCCGACCCAGCGGCCTGACTGCTCACGAGCGGCAGGCACATACAATTAGCTCCTTCTGCCCCTGCAGGATAGGCACAAAACTACTACCTTGCTACAAAGTACAAAATTACTACTATCACTACAAAACAGAAAAAAAAAAAAAGAAAAAAAAAGATGCTCCGGATAGCTGAGTACCATGAATGTCAGTCTCTGCAGACTCCGAGGTGGAATAATAAACCAAATTTGTGTGTGCGTGTTAGTAACCCAGGGAGAAGTCACACAACTAAAGACCATCTTCTGCACAAATAACCTGGGTCTTTGCAATCCATTAGCTGTACGAAAGGGCTGCCTGTGCGAGAAGGATTTCCTTCAAACAGACCTATGTAATCCATTCCTCAGCACAGTCACTAAGGACAAGGAGAAGCCGGCTACCACGGCGTACGTCAAAGTTCAGCCTCGCAGGGACAGAAAAACAGGGAAACGCCAGGGCCTCGCAGGCACAGAGCTGCTCAGGGAAAGGCAAAACTGCATTAAGGCCGTAGCGCACGGCTCTTCCCCGACTTCCTCCTGCCAGATTTCTACGGGAGCGCAGCGGGGTTGCTTTTACAGCACAGCCTACAATTAATCTCCCTTTCAGGCTTCCCACTAATGTCAGCCCGGCGATCTCCTGGCATTTAGCCCACTGGCTAGGCTTCCCCTCTCTTCTAAGATGAGCTATTTCAGTATTCCTGGAGCCAGCAGAATATACACCATCTATTTATGGCCTAGGTTCCTTCCTGTAATTTAAACCAGTAAAATGCACCCCGCTACCATACGAAAGGGCACTTACTCTAAAAGGAAACTATAAATCTAAGAGAGAAGGGAGAGGGAAACTAGGAAGATCAGAAGTCATCCAAATACAATGAAGAAAAATGATTTGTTTGTCTCCAGTCTGACTTACTGGTGATCTGAAAAACCTAAGGAGAATATAACAACTGCCCAAATTATTTGTTGTTTTAAAAAACAGTAACAAAGAAAAACAAAAACACTACAAAAAACACCACAAGACAGAGTGAATATTAAGCTTAAGACATGTCCTAAGTCAGCACTGCTCTCATTTGACCTTGTTATTCAAATATTTCCAGGTACTGATGTCCTGGTCCTATTCGAAGAAGTGCTGAACACTCTCAGCTTTCAGCTGAAGGCTCAGCTTAAGCCCTAGATCACAGATTTGAGAAAATTTAAAATGAATGAAGAAAGCAAAAAAAGCAAAGGAGAGATCATTGGATATACAAACTTTGTTTCCTAGATTCCCATCTTGGCAGGTAAACAAAAGTGACTTGGATTTTAAGGATCTTTGAATACAACATTTGGAAATCTAGAGTCAGCCAGAGCAGGGAGCCCTGAAAGCACCGTGCTTTGCAGACCAGGTCACTCTGACGCAGCCTCTCTGAGTATACTAATTTGATTTTTTTTTCCTCCTTAAAACTGGAGCAGTTCCTATTCCAATGAATATGGAAGAACTCTATTCTGAACAGGATACCCTCTTACTCTACAACACCTCAGAGTAAAAGTGTTTAATGCTTCTGGACATTAAACATTTGATGCTACTGGACATTTTCGACATTGCAATAAATTCCCCAGAGTCGCCCTTTCAGCCCCTCCGCTGTCTAGTTTGATTGCTCCTGGAGGATGGCTTGGCTCTTTCGTAGTGCAGTGTATTTACTGTGCACCAACAGTGGAACTGGACTGAATTTAAGGTAGACGAGCTTTTTTCTAAAAAAAAAAAATGTAACTAGTAAGAATATATTGATCCTTCTTTTTCTTTATAGCTTTGAAAGTTCAGTTATTGAAAGAAAATAGGAACATGCTAGTATATTTGTATGGTCAGGAAAGCCTAACATTTATAAAAGACAAGAGCCCAGTGGAGTCCACAAGACCTGTGCCTGTGACCAAGCACACCACAAAGGGTCTCCTGTGCAGGCACACAGCACGTTCATTTATACAGGCAAAGGAATAGCTCCACTTCAGTACTTCTACTCAAGTAATATTGGTTCAGTGCATGGCTGCTGTGGCCAAAGAAAATCAAAGAGCACTTTTTTTTTTTTTTTTTTTGATTTGAACAAAAAGCACTTTCAATGCTTTTCTTTCAGGTAAACACTTCAGAGCTTCGTATGAGTAGTTAAAAAACATTCAAAACTACACAATACAGCACAGTTAAGACTGAATTCAGATTTCTTTACATTCGCAACTCACACAGCAGGAAACAGTAGCAGAGCTCAGCATTTGCCATGGAGAGTCTTCAGCAGTAACTAGTTCTTTCTGCCCGGGTCCACATGCCACCAACTACATCCCCGAATTATTACTGTTTCTTATCGTAGCACAAAGTTATTGCTCTGCTAGTTATTGTTTGATCAAAACCAGACCTGACCAACATAATTACCTTACAAATAGTAACCTTATAAACACCTTTGATTTTCCACACATGGAGGATTAACATACACAGCAGATCTGGCTAAGGCAATGTAAGACAACACTGTATGCACTTCTGAAAACGTGAGAGTACACCCACACAGATACTGTACCAGAGGTAAACAGGATTTGATTAGGTTGATGAAAGGGTAGACAGGCCCCTTATAGCAGAATGCACATAAGCTCTATTTCCTTTTCCGCTTAAATGAAAGTTGTATTTGTTTAATACAACACATAAGCCACAATATTGTGTTATAAGACAATGACTCCGAAGCACGTTACAGTGAGTTCCAGCACTTGCTCCTTCCACTACCCTGTTTAAAGCATTTTAGATTGCGACAAGACATGAAGGCACCATCACACAAGCAGCTACATACAGGTCACACTATACCATTGACTTTTCAGCAGATCTTCCAGTGGTTGGACATGATACCTAGACAGCAGCACCAGGAAGCTCTTAGAGAAGACACAACCACCTCTTTACACAGGGTATCTCCAGAGTCGCCGTGGCAAACTGCGCCAGCCCATGGGTTGCTCAGCAAATATTCCCTACAGCACCCCCCAGCATCAGTCACACAACAGAAAGCAGCAGAGGGTAACGTGTCTGACTTGCAGCTTGGAGCTCAGGCTGGGCGAATTTGCCCTGCTGAACCACTGCTGCTGTGAAAGCAGTGATTCATCGTGCACAGAGAACTGCTACAAAGCCTGCATGTCCTGAAAGACCCATTTGCGGCTTTAATAGGTAAGTGCATCTGGTTTTGGCTCTCTGCAAACGGAATGAATTTCATCCAGAATAAGTGCAAAGATGCTTCAGAACTGGAAAGAAACTTTGCTCTATTTGCTGCATCACTTCAATGCAGGGAAGCAGACTGCTAAAGAACTAAGCAAAGATAATTAAGATTTTGGATTTTTTTTTTCATCTATTGCACACACTTGTGCAAAATATTATCAGAGAACAGTATTTGACCTTGTAATGTGTTTTGCAAGATCTCACAAACAGTTAATAAGTCGAAGTGATTCTCCTCCACCACTTAACCTTGGAAGTTTTTTGGCATGATCTGAGTTAAAGCAGTCTGCAAAATTTACGTCAAATTTCAGCAGTTGAAATAATTACATTATCTTGATTTGATAGAAAAGAGAAACTACGTGCATTGTGTTACAGCACTTGATCTAATTCAAACACAAGAAAAGTCATTAGCAAACTCAGTGCAAGAGACAGTGAATATCACACAGAATGGTTGGGGTTGGAAGGGACCTCTGGAGATCATCTAATCCAACCCCCCTGCTCAAGCAGGGTCACCTAGAGCATGGTAGACAAGGTTGTGTCCAGGCGAGTTTTGAAGATCTCCAGAGAAGGAGACTCCACAACCGAGGACTGATGTGGGAGGCAGAGAGTTAATAGGTATAACAGTATTGCCCATGAAGGGAGCTGGCAGGCTGCTTCTGATGTTGCAGGAGCATTTGGAGGGCTGCCGCAGAGCTCTGTCATGACTTAGAGGGACATGTCTTTTCTGCCAAACCCAAGATGCTCGCAGGCCATGCAAAGCTCGCTGGGTTTCAGCACTGATTCTGTCCAGTGACCAGCAGAGATGAACCAGACCTCTTCTGCCAACCCATGCCACCTAACTCATTCGAAATGTCAAATTCAAAGCTTTCCCCATTTAGGTAGTAGTATCTTCAGGATATTTATGCACATGAAGAAAAGTCAGTCCAGCTACCAAACAAAAATGTCAACTGTATAAAACAGCAGTAATACACTAGATACAATTATCTATCTCACATAATTGAAGTCAGACTAGGAAGCCTCATCGCCAGCTGATCACACCGATCATGTCAGGGCGTGTGACCTCTCATGAGCAGATGTTAGAGTAACTGACTGATGGCTTCAAACGAGCCATTGGGATGTGTACTTCAGCAGCGACTCGGCACGTGAGGCTTCTTCCAAGCTGTCTAAAGTTATATGTGGCACACGGGGTCTAGAAATCTCGTTCATTTATTCATCTCCCCAACTCAGTATACCCTGCTATATGCCTAAGGACAGCAGCTCAACTGTGGATATGCAAACATTCAAAACTGTTTCTCCAGCAACATCTGCACAGGGATGAACCAATCCCACATGCAGCTGAATTTCCCTTTCTAAAAATAATAGTCAGATTTTTGAGTTTTAAATATTAACTCTTCTGCTATGAAAATTACAAAGATACCACCAAGAGAAATATTACATGATTTCTCAAACACATCTACTCTGCTGGTTTTATCTATTTGCTCTTTAAATGAATGGGGAAAAAACACAGAGACACCTTTTTCTGAGAGGAACTTCTGTGCCACAGAAATTTTAACAGCACTGGGTACTTGTTCTGCAGATGTAGAACCTTCCACAAGATACCGATAAACATCCAAGCTGCTTGTCAGAAAGCCTGATTCTGGCAGGAATTATGTCATTAATTTGGAGAGTGCAGGTTTGGACTTCTTCTTCTTCTTTTTTTTTTTTTTTTTTTTTTTTTTTTTTTAAGTTAGCTTCCCTCCACACTGATCAGATCAGAAGAGAAGTGCCTAGACAAAATACAGACAAAAATATTCCCTTTAGCTGTAAACCATTAAAAAAGAACGTATATTCCCAGGACCCTGTTTTGGCTGGGGAAAAAACCCTGACCACTCAAAATGTATGCCCAGGGGATTTATCCAGATCATCTGCTGAAGTCATGTTCAATTCAGATTTTCTGCATACGCAAATCGCGCAGAGTTCCTCCCTAAACAGAGCTGTCTTCAAAACACGGATTGACTAGGAAATTCAGGTCTTCTAACAATCCTGAACCCATTTCTATGGTGGTTTATTTTTCAATATCAAGAAGGAGGAAACAAAAATCACAACTGATGCAATAAAATTATATTTTTAGCGAACATACAGTTTCTCATTCTGCTTACCATTCTAAAGAACTGAATGTTGTTGCTCCGATCACCACTATCATTACAGGTAAAAGTGGGACCAAATTCATCAGCAATACTAGCCTGGACTTCAGTAACTACCTGACAGTTATATTTGATCCACAGCACTTGAAATGAGCATTGGTGTGAAAAGATTAGTGTGCAAGCCTCTCACAGGGGTTATCAGCCCTAAGAAAGCTAGTGTGGCCACCCTTTTAGGACAGTCTCTATCAAACCATTGCAGTCACTATTTCAGGAAAAGAACAGCTGAAGAGAAAAGAGAGAATCCTAGTTTTATTTCTCACTGAGAAAAAGGAAAAAACTGTGCAAATGAAAACGAAACAGAAGTATCTTTTCTTCTCAATTTCTGTGGGGTTTCATTTAGTAAGATAAGTCAGCGTAACACTGACATAAGCATTTATTGCTATACAATTGCTTCGTTAGCCATCTACTTCCATATTCTCACGAGCATGCTTGCAGTCAGAAATATGTGCATGGGCGCCTGCAACCCCTGCAATCTCTTGTCCACAGAGGAACTTCCCCCATCCGCTCCATTACCTGTATCTCATGCTATCCCTCTGCACTATAGGTAGAACTTGATCAAGTGCCTCCAAATTCACCAGAAAGACTAACATCTGCATATTTTGGATTAATCTTGCATTCATCGATGGACCCCACTCAGCACAAGTCACACTGGTGGTAGATTCTAGGTCCATACAAACTCCCACATGTATTTAGTCCAACCTCCTTCTCTCCAAGAGCACACAGAAGAAAACTCCCTCACAGATGTGCCATAATCCGTGATCCACCCCAAAAGATCTCTTCATGGTCTTTGATAGACAGTCATATGTCCAGGGAGTCCTACCAGTTTTCTCAGTGCTACTTACTGGGTAGACCATTAGGCCGGGACCGCGTAAGGATGTTCATCCAACAAGGCAGTATCTGCACCAGCGTCTGCACCACAGCTGCAGCTTGCAGTCCTGCGGGCTACTGAGAAGCAGTTCGTTAAATAGCGATAGCAGAGGCTGTAGCGCAGACTCACCTTTCCACTTTCCCATGTGCAATCTACCCACGGGCTGGACTAGCTCTTGTACAAGAGTAACAAGGAGGAGAGGTGGCACAGAGGCGGTTATCCTGAGATGTAACCCCCCAGTCCCAGGTGCACAAACTGGGCACAGCCCAGCATCTAATCTCAGATCCACAGTCCACACACTGTATGGGGATTATTAAAGAGAAAATAAATGCACATCAATCAACATAATACAAACTATGCTACACTAACATATTAAGGCCTGTGAATTAGGAACTAAAATGTGAAAAAAGATGTCTTTTATCCTTTTGCAGCATTGCATGATAAAATAGCTAGAGAGGGAATTAATTACCCTTTGAATTGCTCAGAAACTCACATTAAAAATGAACAAAAGGCAACATTTATTAGCAGAACCCACTGATTTTCCAGGTCTTTGAAATACATGGTAGGAATTAATTTGAAGTCTTACTGTATTTTGAAATAAAATTTACTATCCCAAAACTTCAACCCGGCCAGTCACTTTTATTTCCTGCCCTGGGGTATAATGCAAATTGATCAATTTGCCATGAACTATTCTTCCTAGATAAAAATGGCATAAAATAAATATCATTAAACATATATTCAAAGGCAACAGAGATACAATAAAAATCTTTATTAGCCTTTTAAATATGGAACAAAATTTATCTCTAAATCAATTACTTCACAACAAATGAATTTGACTCATAGACTTTCAGAGAAAGACATTCTCTGGAAAAAGAATGCTATCGTAAAAGAAGTAAGAGGTAGGGAATTCTCTGAGTCCATATCCAAATCACTAAGGAAGTCAGTCTTTAGTTACTTCCAGAAAATGACTTATATTTAAACAGATATGCATTGATAAGCAGATGATCTGCAACAAAATTTTACTGCAGTGACACACACACTAAAGAGAAATATGAAATACCTTTTTTCCAGATAAAGAATACATAGGGTGTTTATTTTGTATTGTATTTCACAGTTTTCTTTCACTATTCCTCATTTACTTATTTTAGGGGCCCTAACAACTACAAATAACTGTTTTGTGTTGTATACTCAGGGGAAAAAAGAAAAAGAAAAAACAGGAATTTTAAAAAGTCTGTTTATCACCCTAAAATATCAAGGAAGACAAATGGATCTCATTTGCAGTCTCATAAGCAGTCCCAAAACAATTCTCAGGAATGATTTCAAGATCTAAAAAGAAAACTTTTCCTATAGCTAGGTTAATCAAATCTGATCAGACAACAAATAAGCTTATCTTAAGGTAATCAATTTTAGTTGCATCAGTATATAAGCCCTCCTTAAAAGTACTGTGTAATAAAAGATTAAGTATTAATTCAGTAAATTTTAAACAAATCTGGGCAGAAGATAAGCAGCAGGTATTATTTCCCAGGAAAATACTTGAAAAGATATATGGGATGGGTTTTTTGAAATCAGGATCGAGGGAAACAGCCTAATCACAACGCGCAACACTCAGGACAGCCGGTGAACAGTTCCCTCGGCCAGACAAGGGACACTGAGCCAAGCAACACAAATCTGGAGATCTCCTTTTCAACCCGGCTCTCAGTGTTGCAGACCATACAAAATACCGTAATATTTACCGCACGGACAACTATAAAATGCCTCCAAAGCTAAGACAGATGATACTCATTAACATTTTAACAAAACAAGACATTCAACTTTCAAGGTTTGGGTCTAGATTTTGACAAGCTTGTAAGAATGAAAGTTAGGAATAAATATAACTCTACAGTATTATACGGACACAAATTACATTGCTTGGTTTCATAAAGTATAGGTTCACTGATAAAGCAAAAAGACAAGATATACAAAAGTAGAGTATAATATAATTTTAGAACATCTTTAAGCCACATTTCATTCTCTCTTTCTCTATGAACATCCATTTCCTCCCATGCAAGCACTTACTTGAAATCGATACTTTCAGAATCCCTGCTCACATCACATGACCAAAACCCATGTAATATCTGAAAATCAAAAAGGTACTCCAAATTCCTTACCTTTTCTCAGTTTTCTTCCCCCAAAAAATCTGCAGGAAAATCGCAAAAAAGAATCCAGAAGTGAAGCTGAGAATAGAGGCACAATCATGGCAGTGCAGCAGAATTTATAAGCTATTCCTGTTTGACTGAGGTTCTGAAATAGTGATCTATTTTTAAGTAGATGACAATATAATGCTTCTAGCATTTAATTCACTGACTAATCCATCCTGGATTTGCTTAATGCTCTACCTCTTTATAGCAACTTTCTATCAACATGAGGAAAGGTAGCTGCTTGAGTGCAGCAGAACTCAATGGAAAGAAAAAACCCTCTAGTTTCATTTTCTGTGTTAAAAAAAAGGAAAACAAAAAAAAAAAAGAGGAAAAATACTAGTGTAGTGGAACCAGCTAGTAATTAGTGTTAAAAATCCATACAAAATCACGGTATTGTAAGATTGTGCGCTGCTTTAATGGTGATAACTGCTCAAGCATGCCAACAGAAAAGAAGTCATTTATCATTAAACTAGAAAAATACATGAAAGCTATTGCGTGGAACTTTTGTCAAGAAACTTCTGAAACTGCTGTTCTAAATGGTATTCACATGCAATTACATGCTCACAGAAAAGACATCCTGAGAGCAAAGCTGACTTTAAAACCAAAACGATTTACTACTATTTTATAATGCTAAAAGCGACACTCATTACAGTGTCACAAGCAGTTCAAACGGCTGCACATTTTTTTAAAAAAAACTCAAAGCGATAGAGATTGCTTAGGTTTTTAGGATTGCATTTGTTAATGGGGGAAAACGTAAAGAGGAGCTATGAAAGCACAGCCTCTGTTCAGATTGCAGCAGCTAAGCAGGTTAGCACACGGCCAGCAAGACAAAACAAGACGAGACATTCACGGTAGCCTGAAGCTGGAAAGAGGTACAGCTGGCAACCCAGGTGGTCACATTCCCTGCGAGACACGGCAAGGTCGGCGAGCTGGGGAAGCGCCGCGCAGGACAGCAGCCCAGGCGCGCGCTACCCCAAGCTGTCGGCAATCGAAGGCCGAGTTCCCAGACGATGCATCTCTCCTTATGTTTTATACATAAGGAAACCATGGTTGCAGAGGTAAAACTTGCCTACAAAAACAAACAGAATCGGAGTCCAAATCAGGTTTAATGTTCAGCAGGTCTTGGCAGACCTTGCGTTTCCGCAGCACAGAAATTCCATACATACACCGTGCTGTATTTACTTTTGGGAGGACTAGCAGAAAAAAAAACCAGCATTTGCCAGTGTTAAAGCTGCCAGATCTGGGGAGTCTTGACAGAAACCGTATTGCAACTAATGATAGCTGAGAGTCTGCAAAACTTCAAAGCAAAGTCACAATTTTGCTGAATTCTTTCCTCAAAGCTAGTTCTGGTTGTAAACCTTTATCATCATTTTTCCTTACAATGGTACATAATTACAGTTGTCTCTAAGAGGTCTTGAATGGCAACATCAAACGATAAGAAAACCTCTTCCATTGCATAAACATACACATTAGAAAAATGCATTTTCCCTTTAGCAATAACTGACATCAGTGAAACAAAAGCTACGGTCAGATGCAAGTGTGCGACTTCCAGAGCTTTTGGGCAGTTTCTTTTCCTATATGACAGCCCTAAGCTCCATCTCTTTCCATTTTATATCATTCTGATCCCAAACTTAACAAAATCTTAAAATACACCATCACACAGACACATCTGTAGACAGATAGCCACAACCGATTGACACATGCACTATCCAAGGAAAACCACTTCTCACAGAAGAACTAGGGGTACCTGGAATAATTCTTTCCACATTGCTTCCAATCCCAGCAGAAGCACCCACTATTTTTACCTTTGAATTTTATTTCCTGACAGATTGTCAGTGCTTCACTCAACTGGAGAGAGCAAAGCACGGAGCAGAGGTTAATGGAAATAACTACTCCCACTCATTCCTAGGTTTTGTAGAGCCAACAGTCTCAGCATTTTCCAATTAAAGATTACTGTCACCTTGGTCAGAGCAGCACAACCCAGCACATCCACAACCATTTCAAGTCTTCAGCCAGCCATACAAACGCTCCTCTACTGAGACGCTCTCAGATGACACCAAACAAGAAAAATAACTATGAGGAAAACAGGGAAGTGGTCAAGATGGGCTTTTCTTTTAAGGAAACTATTTGTGGAAAAACACAAATGTGTGCCTGTTAAGGAAGTTTCCTTCTGGTTGTTAGTGATGCATTTACTATATTTTCAGATTTCATTGATAACATTGATATCTTTTTCCTCTGAATAGCAGAAGAGTCAATGTCTTAAGACAGTTTTTTCTTTGCAAATGTCCTACATTACTTCATATGTCTGTTACATGGAGCTGATAAAAACAATTCAGTTTCATTAAAGGAGCTATTTTTTGTTGTTATTCCACACATGCGCAAAAACAACCTTTCATATAATTTTAACATAACAAAAATGAAAACAGACATCAGATCAAAAGAACTAACATGAAGTAGCCTTATTACTGGAGCATCTACCTGCATTTTGGAGGTATGTCTGAGTCCCTGTTCTAAATGCTCAAGAAGGCTTTCAAACTCAGTTGTTTTCCTGCACAGGAAAATATTGTAACTACTACCTTATCTTAAAGGCACACCTTCAAGATTGTAAGTAGCATTAAAGCAAGTTTCTGGGAGTTGAGAGGAGGACGATTCACTGACTGCAATGCAATCTCATACAGCAACTCTTTGATAGGATTTATGAACCAGATTCCACTATCCCCTCACATGAAACAAAGTCAACACAAGGTTTCTCAACAACAGGATCATGGGAATATGTATGATATCAGCATGAGATAACGTGACGTTTAGTAAGAATTAAACCTCAGTAACGATGTGTTTGACTATTGAGTATAGAAAGTTTTGAAAACTCCAATCTAGCTTCATATATATATATATATATATACATACATACATATATATATATATTCAATACATATTCCTCATGACTGTATTTTCATATGAAGCATGGGGCCAGTTTGGAGGTATCTTAACCTCAGGGCTTTCATTTTTCTGCCCAACAGATACTCAGGAGCTCACCAAATCCTGGGTCACTAGAGACTAAGAAAGCTACCAAATCTAGCTCTTACTGAAGCTCCAGCTTTGCTTCCGAAGGGAAATCTGCATTGTTTCTTTGATCCAGCAAAATTGGGTATTTCAAATGGCGTCTCACAACCAAAAGGAGTCCAGGAGAGAAGGGAGCATGACAGACATAAAACAAGGAAAAATAAGCAAGAAGGCCTTGAAAGAAAATATAAATAAGTCTTCATTACCTATACAAGAAATCAGAGTTAATTACAATTGAATTGTTATCAAGAAAAACCTTATACAGAGCTGATTACATTTCAAATTAAAATACAAATCAGCCATTGATATGATGCAGAACAGGAGATACTTCGCATTAGCACTTCTTTTGAAATGCTTTCCTTTGATGTTTTTTGAAACCCGATCCTGACAGAATTGTAGTGCTTTTCAAGAGGTAGTCAATGGCCCCAGCTTAAGGGGAGCCCTCCATGTACTCCACCAGCCTCTAGATGAGGGTTCTGAAACACAGTTCTGATGATAAATATGATTACAAGTCTTTAAGGAAGAGAGTGCAGCTGTCCTTTCCTTTCCAACAGCAAAGATAAAGGAAGCCTACACTGAATACTGTTCCTTCATAGCAGAAGGATACAAACGAATACAGCCATAAGGGCTTTAAATGTTCGTGGTTAGTCTGGCAGTGTTGCACCTATATGCACTTATATGTGAACAAGCTATGGACTTCTGAAAAATTACAAGTTGTCTGTAAACCCCTCGCAGTTTGATAGCAATCCAGGTAACTCTTCGCTAGAACCGAGGGCGGATCATTCTTGAAATACTTAAATCCCCATGACCCTACAGCATGATCTCTGATAGCTCAGACAACCTACTGCACAGCTGAGAGTGATTACTAACACACAAGAGATTTACTGCTTGACTCATTTGAAGCCGTGCTTTTCAAGGGAGGACAGTTGTACAGTAGAGGTCTAATACATACCAAAAAGCAAGCACAGCGGATGCCATTTACCATGAAGCTTTGGTTCTTTATCCAGATAAACTACATGCATTATTAAGGCCTACAAAAGTACACTGAATGGTCTTGATGATGGTGGTCTTTATGCAGATAACAACAATGAAAAGCTGATAAAATTGAAAATGGGAAACAGCAGCTGACACTTTGGTCACAAATTAACATCCATACCTTCTAGACCATTAGATTCCTCTTAACACTTTAAATGTTTTTGGATGTATAGCACATCTTTTAAATATTTTCACTTTTCTTCACAGTCTAGCAGTTTATATGAGGAAGTCACATGTCAGAGCTACAGGTATGAGATTCAAACAAATACATGTTTTTTTCTTTCCATCCCTTGCTTAGAAAAAAATCTAAATGTGAATCTGGAAACTGGAACTTTAAGAAAAATAGTTGTGCCTTCTCATTATTTCACACTCACTATCTCCTTCTTCCATGCAAGTTAAGGCAGGGATAATCATTTAGACTAGAACACATTTCAGTGGATTTTAGGTATCAAATACAAATTATATATAAGAAAAACGTGTAAGTAAAAGATAAAGAAATATCTTTAGATACTTTAGAAAAAAGAAAACTCATTAAATCATCAATAAATATTGTGCTCTGAAAGAAGTACAACTTTAACTTGGTAATAAATAGTATAGTTGCAAAATGAACAGATATTTCTGAATGTGTTATGCTAAAAGTAACCCTGTAATTATAAACTTAGGCATCAGGGCTGTGACATTTAGTAAACAGCATCAGTTTCCAAAAGGAAAGAAACAAGACCAACGTATAAGCACTAACATTACATTTTTGGACTTAAACAATAGTAAGATAATGAAACTATAGAGCTAAACCTTATCCTGGGCTGTACATCTGAGCTGGAAGAGCGCAACAGTGAAGCCACTAACATGCGACAGCCAGACCTGTGCTTGCATGGAGCCAGTGACTTCCTGGGGTCTAAGGAAGTATCCAGAGACTGGGCCTCCCACCTGAACTCATACTGGGCACCACCCCTAACCCAGTGGGACCGCTGTAAAACTACATAGTAACTCCACCACACCTCACAGTACTGAGGGGAGCAGAATGATGGACATTCTTTCTATAGAAAGAAGGTATCATTTTGGCATTGTAAAGGTATAAACTATAAGCATATGAAAACCTAGCACTAATAGCTAACAGCAGAAGTGCTTTTGCATCTACAGATCTAAATAAAGTACTTATGGAAGATCGTTTTTATGCTTAAGGTTGATGACACCTTAATAAATTAACATGGATATGAAACCAGTGACATACCTAACCTTTATGGATGAAGTTGCTCTGGTGGAGCTGGGCAAACACAGTGAAAGAGCAACACATCCATATGAGGGAGCAGCCAAAACAAGCAGTGACACACTGCAGCACGGCACCTTGGCAAAGGGGGGATGAGGGTGAGGCAGGCAACTTTGGTTTACCAGACTGGAGCAGCAAGCATATAAAGTGCTTCCTGTCATTTATTCCCATTTCTGTTGTCTGTACCAGGACTTCTGTGTTAAACCCTAACAGAAACAAACCACTACGGTTCACATATTGGCTACCTGTTCTGGTCAAAAAAAAAACATTTAAAATACTATGTTTATTGATGCTGGTAAGAGAACAACTTTCTTTTAGCGCAATTATGCCACACTTAGCCAGCAGAATGAAACTTTATTTGAAATCAGTGCCCCAGGCTCAACTCTATGGTGTAATTTTTGTACCTTCTGAATATTGAAGTGGACTCAGATTTGGATAGACAGAGATCCTGAACCTGACTTCTGCAAAATCATGTCTCCAAATCAGGATTCTGTATGAGGCCTATATTTTATAGAGATCCATAGACAGGGACTGTTGGGACCTGCAATCTGTAACTATACAACTTCTACAAGTCCATCATGTAAGTGGAAGAGGAAGAACACTGCCCGAACCTCCCTCTAGCCAGTACTGTATTTGCATGCTGTCCCTCTCTCAGCCCAATAATAATCTAGTTCATGATGGCCTAACAGGTCAGAGGAGGAAACTACTAAAACAGTAACTTCCAGCAGGACTCAGAAAGGCCCATTCCTTCAACTACACTATACAGAAAACTGTATTATACACGGTCCTACTGGAGGAGATGGTTGTCATTTTATATCAACGCAGCTGATCTCAAGGAGATGATTGTGCACACATGAACTGGGCCTGGTTACCTTGTCTTCATCAAAGCTTCCACAAACACTGGGGTTTTTAAATTTCATTATTTAAATTTCATTAAATTATATGAAAAATTGGGAAAGTAACATTGCGGTCTTTTTTTTTTTTTTTAAAGGCATATATAATTGATGATCAGTTCAAATCAGGAGTAATTCTCCTCAATGGTATATTAGTTTTCCAAGTGTTCTAATTGCCTTACAGGGAATCCTTACACTTTCTACTTCCTTGCTAGATTAAATACTTTATCATTTTGCAATAAAGGATTTAAAAGTCATGATTATACCGGCACACCTTGTTGCACAATGTAGTAACTGAATTATTGTAATAACGAAACAAAGTGTCCTTAGAATTTTTATACGATCTCTGAAACAAAAATGACATAATAATTTAGATTGAGAACAATGACTTGATATAAATATATAAAACCTATCTGGCTAGGGTCACTGAGCCAAATCATGTATTTTTTATTACAGCAACATATTGCTTCATGGTTTAACACTGTGTCTTTCCCAGAAGAATATATGTTTATCACTTTGATTTTGGGTGTTACTTGAGAGAAGGGAAATCAGCAGCATTTAAAACAGCTGTTATCTAGCTGCTCAGCATTGAGGAGCTAATCTGGAAACTGGATTAACTTGCATGTATTAACTTGCTGCTTTACAGCTGCATGGAGTTATGGTTGTCACGACAACCGGTAGAAAATGTATCCAACTAATCCTCTCTGAACAGATCTGTCTCCCTGCAGCACTAACAAGATTTATCACTAGCAGAGACATACGTACAGTGATTTTATTGCAGATACCTAAATTGGTATGATCTCTACCTTTGTGTACAGTTTAACAAGAACACCAATTCACAACCAAAAGGAAAGGAAGGCTTGCCTTGTGAATGAATTTCAGAAGAAAAGAAATATTATTGGCTCTTATCTTAAATACACAATTTCTTAGAAGAGATTAGGGTTTCGAATTAATTTTGAAGAGTGCTGAGTGTGCAGATACGCACTTAATTTATGAACACGATAAAAGTGAATATTATCCCATTCCTCCCACTTTACATCCTCTGATATTTCAAACTTAGCAAGAGACACGCTGATTTCTAGGCTCTGGGATAATGCTGGAAGTCAGGACTGCAAAAGTTACCTTGCACGTTTCCAGCCAAAAGGAGCTAGTTTCATTGCCCATCAGAACGGCTCCAATCCATGAACTCTCCTCCATTATTTTCCCCACCCCAGCGTAATCTCATCTCCAAAACAAAAACATGCACAAAGAAACAAACCCTGAAGAGCACACTTTAAACAGGAAGGTTATAGTCTCTGTCACTGTGCATCCTCCTAGAGCTGACAGTGTTGTGTCTGCCTGGGCCAGCGTTTCGCATCTCACAGAGCGGGAACTTGCAACACACCTGCTCCAAGGGGCATCTTATTTTCCTAGTAATGAGATCTAGAAAACTCCCCCATGAAATTTAACCTGTAGGAAGGACCCAAAGAAAAATCGTTCTGAGCAAAGGGCTAATCAATCAGTTTATTATGCTGTTGCTGCTTTCTGAGGAACTGATACTTTTCAGTGAAAATTAACTGCCTTCAAAACAGAATTACTAGACCAAAATGTATTGTAATAAATGATTATATTTGCAGTAGGGCAGGCCCTGGTTAGCTTGATTGAGTTACCTGACAGCATCATTCTATTTTCACAGAACAAAGCTAAGGAGCTCGCAGCCGGGCAACATCTTTCAGAATACCCTAGAAGCTTCAATTTCTAAAATAACGGTCTCAAAGAATTCCGAGCACATCAATCAAACCTAAGAATAGTAGAAATCAACATAGGCAGATATCTTTAGGTCCTAACTCCCAAACAGAACAGTTGTCTAAATCTTTTCAAGTTCTTGCATCTGTTTGTGGGGTAAGATACTATTTACATACAAAATATTAGTAGAATTAAAAGCACTAAAAAAATGGGTGACGATACTTGTCAGGAAAAAGATCAAGAAATTTATTCTCCCTCATTTACAGAAAAAAAAGGTATTGCTCAACCCCTGGAACTGAGAAAATATTAGAAAAGAAGTTACCCCAATACTGAAAAGGAAAAGAGAAGAGGAGGAAAAATAGAAAAAGATTCTTCTTCCCTTCCGGTAATGTCCATGACACAGATGTAATCCACGGAGGGAGGCAACCTGCCGCCGCCCTCTCCAGCGCGCACACACCTGCGACTGCCGGGAGCGCAGCTGCCGCCGTCCGGGCCAACACGGGGCCGCATCCTCGAGGGACGCGGCCGCGGGCCGGGCGAGCCGGCGGCGCCGCGCTCAGAAGCGAGCGCTGCGCGACGGGGAACGCCGCCGCGCCGAAAACGCCGAAGCACGAGCGTGGCCCTGGCCGCTCGCCTGGCGTTGGTCGAACGCCCCGCGCAAACGCACGGGATTTCGTACGCTGAAAGTATTTTGGCTTTACGTTCCGATCGGTACTTCAAATGATCTGCATTTAGGTAACAAAAAACAAACAAACAACCCCCAAACCACACGTGTATATCGTGCTCAGTTTTGACAGCAAAAACGCTTTTTTGGCCTTTTAGGGCAGCGCACGAGGAGGTAACGCAACACTCCAAAGGAACCTGACCACGTCCCCAGCAAGGGATGCGATAAACCAGGTCACGCCTCCAGCACGACGACATTTTCTGTTTTAAATACTGCATGTGTTTAAATGTTTTATTAAGAAAAGCCACGATCAGAAGAAACACGGGGCCCCGGCCTCCCAAGCCTTCCCCAAATCGGCGAGCGATGAAAGCGGCCGCCGCCCCGGCGCCCTGCCGCGGCCCCCCGGGGGCTTCCGAGAGCCGCAGCTCCCTCGAGGGCACACGGGACGGCTGGTGACCGAGCCGCGCTTCCCGGCATACCCGCGGGTCCGTCCTCCCCGGCCGCCGCCACAGCCACGGTTCCCGCCGCCGCGGCCGCGCTGCTCGGCCCCGGCCCGCCATTTGCTCCCGTCAGCCCGCCCGCCATTTGCCCGCGCCGCCGCACGCAGCGGGCAACGGCTCCCGGCCGCCGCCGCCGCCCGCGGGGGCCGGGCACGGGCCGCGCCGCGCCGCGCCGCGCCGGCCCCGCGCCGCCAAACCTTGGACAGCTCCCGGCGCCGCCGGCTGCCGCAGGGCGCGCGGGGGCAGCGGCGCTGCCCGCAGCCGCGCGTTGGCGGCGTTTCTCGCCTCCGGGCGGGTCGGAAACGCACGGCGGGCGGCGAAGGCGGGAGCCGTGCCGGCGGTTCTCATCCTCGTCACGGTGGCGAGCCGGTGAACGAGGAAAAGGCTCCGTCTGCCGCTATAACTTACCGCAAATTATTTTTACTTTCTTTGTAAACTGATCATGTGCATTTCTAAGTTGCTTACCAGAAAAAAAAGAAGTGTAACTTCAGGAAAAAAAGTGTCTGAAGCATGGCACCGCCACCAAACTTCTATTTCGATATGGTACTGAGTCCCTATAGAGGGGAGTTCAATCCTTAGAAATAAGCTACACTCAAACAAAATTGTGTTTCCTCATTTGAAATAATAGTTGCTTACAGAATTTCTGTAACTGAGTACCATGTTCTGAAGAATTTTCTTGGAATTTTCACTATGGGCAGAAAAGCCAAAGCATCAATTCAAAGGTCTTCTCTACTAACTATTCCATCCTAATAAGTCTGCGAATTAATTTTTCTTTGGCTCAAATATATTAAAAAAAAAAATGAAACAGCTAATTCTATCTTACACTGAATAATTCAGCAGCTCTCAAACTATTGCTCGGTCCCTTTCCCATCCCTACTCTATTTTCTGAAATAGTTTGTGGCCTCTCAAGGGGCTATTATGTATGATCTAGAGGTTTACCCCTAAAACTCCCTCTGAAGAGAATTTAATGCTCACATTTTGCATCCAAACACACTTCACAGATTTCTGTTCATTTCCACTTTTCCATTTCTCACTGCCTAGACCCACTTGCTTTACCAGATGAACTTCATTCTACATGGATCCAGCCACTTACTCTGCATGCCAAGCAAGTCCACCAGCACGCCATCCCATGGTATATACGAGAAATAGAGACTAATAGTATAGTGTAATACCAGGCTTGGTGATCAAAGTAGGTATTTAGAAGAAAGAACTCCAACGATATATGTATATTTGAGGCAGAAAGATCATGCCAAGGTGGCCACAACAGGGAATGACTAGAACTTGTGACTCCTTAAACTTCTTCCCCCAGGATTAGCTGTTGTAGTAAGGAGACCGCGGGGGCTCTATTGACTTGATTCCTCAGAGGGCAGCAAGTTGTACTTCAGACGTTTCAGAAGGAAATTTTAGGGGTTTGCAAAAACAAAACAAATAAAACCACTGTCCAGTTGAGTTGACTTGAAAAGTCCCTTTCACAGCCCATCCCTCAGGCCATTCAACCAGCCCCTTCCCCCCACAGAACTCAAACTCTTAACCCCACGCAGCCCCCACTCACGCAGCTAGACACTCAATGGCAACCTCCGGCTCTCCGAGCACCTCAGAAACACACACTTGTGGGTACAAATCCCACTTAGGACCTGGGCTCCTCCTCTGTACAGGAACAAAGTGGCCTGTCTTCCTCTCGTTCCTTTGCTGAAGATGTAAGGGACCGCATAGTCTCCCAGGCTCAGCTGGGATCTGGGCAGAGGCAGGGCTAGGTGCGGCAACAGAACATCTCTTCCCTGCTCCCTAATTTGAGGGCTGTTTCACTTAGAAAGTGACAGCTGTTGAAAAGGGAAGAACAAACAGAACAAAGATCCCAACTGTGCTTACCAAAGCATGGCCCTGTAGCAAATACCACACAACTTCTCAATGGACCTTGGACATTTGATTATCTATGTTTTAGTTTCAGTGGATAAACATCCAGCCATTCTGTTCCTTTAATTCCACAGATGCAGACCTTGTCTTTATATGCCCAGCTTTACAACTGCCTGAAAGAAAAATTAGTTATGCAATAACTAAGCAGGCTGTTGTCCCCTGCTTGTTATCACAGAGTGGAGCAGGAACTAATAGAAATCATTTTAGCTAAATAAATTCCATCAAAAAATTAGAATGCTTATTTAAGATTGTTTTAAATGATTAAAAACAGAGTGCAATGATTTCAGAGCCATGTATAAATACAAAAGCCATTTTTTACTTTCATTATTAAACACTGGGCCACATTTTCTCCTCTGCTCAAAATCTCACCATGTCACTTGCATTTTAGAAAACAAAGTTTAAAGCATCATAAAAAGAAAGAATGCAAGTTACATTAATCAAAATTGTTTCAAATTTTAATCAAGATCCATTTGTTGTGCAACAGTTTCTCAGATGCTATGACAAAACACAACAATCATTTTGAGTGAGACTACATAAAAATATTTGAACAAGTCTGAGGAAATCTGCACTTGGAGAAGACTGAGTAGAAAAGCCTAATTTTAATTAAGATCTATAGGATTATTCAGAGCATTAGAGAACTCTTGCATGATTTCCCCCTTAAGGGAAAGTTTTTCAGAAATATGAAGCACCTCTAACCTCAAGGCAATAATTGAAAATTAGAAGTTCTTAGCATCTTCAAAAATACAGCCAGATCAGTATTTACTAAACAAGTCTTACAATAATGAACTCTTATCTTAACAAAATGAGACTGATACCTAACAGTGGGACCTGGCACTGTAATTGATCTGTAAAACAGTCATCTCCTCACTCATTCCCTAACTTATTGGATGAAGCAAATAATGCAACATTTCATGGTTGGTACTGTTTTATTGTCTAATATTGATTAAAATATTTACATTCCTACTTTTTACTCCGTATTTAACACTCATACCTATGGCTTTTACTTTTATTTTTAGCACAACATCTTTGTGTCAAGTGTCAGAATTTCATTTCAAAAAAACCCAGGAACCTGATACCATATAGACAAATCATCTCTATGTTTAAACATAGTCATTTTTAAAAATGAAAGATTTATAAAAGAGGAGTCCGATAGTAGGATGCTTTCTTCCAGCTCATGTTTACCACAGATTCTACTGGGCTTTTCCTATTTTAAAGTGTCCCTTTTAAAGTGTCCCACTGCCTCCATGTGGAATCTGTTTTCTCCCTCAACCCCTCCCCCCCAATCTAAATTGAATGCAAAAAATCGGTTGCTGACAGTTTTAAGCAAAAATATAAAGCACTATAACATTACCTACATTGCCTTTAACTGCACTCGGTTCTTGAACACTCTAGGAGCTTTGTGGAAGTTTTAATCAGTCAGTGTTGAAAAGGCACGGGATTTTTGTGCTCCGAGACCTCCATGATTTTTCCCCAGCCTGAAAGTTCAGAAGTACTCGGCTGATAGAGAACTAACCGGATTAAAAGGAAAGCAAGGACTGCTGTTAGGACACAGCACTGTTGTTGGATGGCAGTTTGCCTAAAAAATTCACAGGTACCCAACTGGCTGTTTACATTAAAACCCAACAGATGTTAACTAATTCTTTTGCTGTAGACACCCTGCAAATCTGTAACAAGAGCTTGATTCTATGGCAAAAGGAAGAGAGGTCAAATTACTTTTATGTATACCTGGGCATGGTATAACAGTGATACAGGCATTTCATTATTAAAATCCTCACAAAGCTGTCCATTTCTCTGGTAGTTTCTGCTCCTTGGTACTACATGAATGGAAAAGTTCTCTCTCATGTATAAGAGATATTTAGTTGGACATGAAGAAAATTAACTTTGGTCCACTTGTCCAGCTTCCTGAGGACAGCATACTGGAAAGCTGATCACTGATGGTGCAAAAACTAATGTAAAAGTTAACAAAAATAATTTGGTATTTCATCCCTAAACCTGCACAATGTGGTTATTTGTCCTAGTCATCCACCTTTTCATTTCGTGTGTCTACTAATTGTTGAGTTAAGTCTTCAGCTTGTTCATGATCTTCCTTATTTGTATCTTCTACTGGACTAGGCTCCTTTTCTTCTGCTTCTCCTTGATCAACATTTTCATATTCTACTTGTTCAAGTTCCGTTCCATCTATAAGTTCTGCCTGTACTTCTTCCATTTGTATTTGATTTACATGCTCAACATGTAACTGCTCCACATGAACCTCAGCACCTTGTTCAGTCTGAATGTGTTCAACTTCCAAGTAGCTAATTTGTACCTGTTCTTGCAGTTCATCTATCTGCGTGCCTTTCACTTGATTGTCCTGTATGAGATCCTGGTGCATCTGTTCCACAGTTACTTGTGCAGGATCCACTTGTACCTGAATTACTGGTAGCACATGGACTTGCTCCACTTGTTCTATTATAGTCATTGACGTTACTGGTTCTGCTTCCACAGCTTCCACTGGAAGAACTTCTTCTGTCACTATTCGTTCTGAAATATTGTGTATGTCTTTGAGGTGCCTTCTCAGCTCACTGCCTTGCATAAACCACAAATCACATAAGGTGCAGTGGTTGGGTTTGTCACCTGTATGTATTACCAAGTGATCTTTAAATTGATCCCAGCTGTTAAACACGCTGTTACACACCTGAAACAAAGGTACAGTATGTTAAACAGTGCCAACTGAAATATGAAAAAGCATACTATTTCACATCATGGCTTTACACAGTGTAGCTTCTTGCTACTTGGATTAAAAAAAATGCATGTTAGAGGTCAAAGCTGTAAATACAGCTTCAAACGTACAGAATGCCTGCTTTTGGGGGGCTGTTTTTCTTAAGAAGCAGCATGTCACTGAATTACATACACAGGATACCTACAGACTTTATGGATCTGTGCAGCATTTGACTATTTTCTTAATTTAAACTTATCATGTGAAATTCACACACAGAATCATGACCCAATAAAATTCTGGTGCTAGAATTGTGTGTGGAAAGCTATTTTTATAAAAATACTGTATGATGAAACTATAACACAAATTGTCCTTTTACTGAAGTTCTAGATGCAGTACCACTAGCCAACTTTTCCTCATCAGCTTTCGTTTGTTATAGTATTGAGATTTAACTGGCTAGAATAAACTCTTCCATTTTGCCATTTCAAAAAAAAAAAAAAAAGAAAAAAATATATATATATACATACACATACACACACACGCAAAGAGTGATTTCAGCAGATAAAGATCTCTGAAAATTTTATCCCTTAAGTCTCTTCCAGTTGAAATTGCTGCCTACACTGCAGATGCACTATTTTCAGAAAGCACTTAAGCACACTTCTTCCCTCAGCTGGCACTGAAATAAGCACCTTGAAAATGATACACAAAAACACTGCAGACATGGATGAGGTGCTAAGATGTAGAGTTGAAGGAGTGGGATAGACTTGTGCCTGGGGTAAAGAGACAGGCTCAAGAGTCTTGTCCATGCTAGTGTTCCTGGCTGTAGAAAGAAGCAAAGAACACTCTACAAGTTTGAACACTCCTTCACTGTCAGCAAATATTTTTGAAACAAAGTATTCTACCTCCTCCTCATTTCCCGCAATAAGCACAGAAAGACAATGGAATATCTGACAGGGATTAATTCAAAGAATAGGTTTGTGAAATGGAGCTAAATATCACCATTTTGCTGTTGAAGTCTGATAAAACCAAGCTAGTGATGCACTCCCTCCACGCTCAGTTTGCACTTCTGAAAAAAGGAAGCTGCATTTACACTTTTAAAAATACTAAGCTTATAGTCAAGCACTCAAAACTAGTCAGTCATTATATTAAGGCAATGACTATCACTAATGCCTAAGTATGTAATTATCGTTCTTGCCATAAATCTTGGCCTAACTCAGCACACAAAATACACAAAAAACACTGAAAGTGCTCGTTGAGCAAATTCATTTTTTTCTCCTCTTTGTTCGTTGAGCTAAGATTTTGTTATTGATCACTATTCTAATTTAGTTGTAGAGTCAAAGACTTACGAAAAATTTATTTAAGAACTACTGTAGTGGCTAAGGGCTTAAGAAACATTAATCCACATTTCACAAAAGTTGTGAAAGAAGGTGATACCATTTGAGAAAATGAAAGCTATAAACCAGAGCAATTAAACTGAAGGATTGCAAAGATAATAGTTTCAAATTGAATATACTGTTTTAAGTACAACTATATAAGTAGTTCTTATGTTCAAGACCTATAAACTTAAATTTATCATTAAGACAGTTGCACTCTCAAGGACTAGCTTCAGAGTAACATAACTATATTATATAACAGCACCAGTGAAACTTCTGGTTAAATGATCTGATTAATAACGTGAAGAATTCAGTTATCTCCTATTGTGTTCACTGCTTTCTGTGAATGAGATCACCCTTTCTTTTGAGGCAAATAAAGCTGATGTCCAGCAATTTTCTTCAATGCGCAACCCAATTTAACCTCAAAACATAGCTGTTCTGTGAACTGAACGAGCTAAGTCTCTTAAGGAAAAAAAGAACAAAAAACCCACAACACATTTGTGTTCTTTTTAAGACTGTAACAGTGTTGGTACAGCAAAATGGTAAATAGAAGTCCTACAACCAATTTTCATTCTCACATTTCTGGCTTTAGAAAGCTGATTATTAAAAGCTAAATAATATTCTTCTGAGCAGCTTTTAGAATGTCAGTTATAAATAGTGTCCAAGTATCTCAGCTATCCATTTATAGCATTTATGTTTAAGAGACACTACAGATTGTCATGAGTTGGAACAACTTTCCAGACAAGAGTCAAGATGTTGGGTATCAAACAAAAGAACAATAAAATAGGAAATAAAATAGTACTTTGCATTTTGGACTTTAGTGAAGCATGCTCACAAGCAGGAAAGGCCTAGGTCTGTGCATCAAGAACCTTGAAAAGGAAGCAGAAAGATCAGTAAAATGCAGCTAAACACTTACCTACCCACAAGCATCTCTATGATTAACAAAGTGTTATGAAGCTCCACATGCTAAATGGAACCACCTAGATATAAATAACTGATCTGGATGTTACAGTCAGATATGATCCTTATAGGTATTTTACTAGAGTGGGTTCATGTCTCCAATAACTACTACTCATTGCCTTTTCAACTCAGTATTCCCACACTTCCTCAACACAGGAAGCAGGTAACTAGCCTCATACCCTACTTCCACTACTCACCTGACATTCATACAGCTTCTTTCTTCCCTTTTTAGCTCCAGCTCCAGACTGACAGGCTGTCAAGTGACATTTGAGTGTGCTATTCCTAGCAAAACGTTCGTGGCAGTTTGGACATTCAAATGGTTTCTCACCTAGTAAGACAGGCACAGAGATTTGTAAGTATAGATGAAAGAACCAGTTTTCTGTCAGCTTTCCCTTTTTCACCTCTCCCCTTTGTGTAGATAGAGATATATGCTGAAAAGACTTGGGGGAAAATATTTTAAAGCGCTAAGAGGCAGTCAACTAGATTATTCTACAAAATAAGAGAAAGGCAGTTTATATAACCTTTACTTATGTAAATAAAAGGGCAAACCTAATGTGGAGTCAAAACTCTCATTTAGAAAAAGACAATTTAACATAATTACAGATAACATTTAAAGTACAGTAAAGTATTTATGCAACTTACAGAAGTAGCTGCTATTTCATTAAAATATTTTACAGAAGAGCAGTTTTTTTTGACTTAATATTTACAGTTAAATACTCAGCTTTAGTAATTATAGTCATCTGTTATTCAGGAAGAAAGTAATTTAGTAATTTAGATAAAATTTTATTTTCAAGAATTATAACTCAGCTTACGCTTGAGAGTTTTGTTTTCCTGAAACAGAGCTCAATATAAAACTGATAACTTGTTCCTCTTTCCCCAGTGTGTCATCCCGCCACTAGCTTAGTCTTACCAAGTAAGATCCGCTCTCATTCTGAGAGGAGATTGTCCGATATAGTGCTGGTCCTTTAAAATCTTACAGATACAGGAAAGAGTTCCCCCCAAATAAATGCTTTTTAATCCCCTCAAAAGAAATTCAGAGTTCTTCATAACAGTACATACTATGATTTTTATTTGCCTAATATATAGGAAACATCAATTAATTCATCTGGTACCATAAAAACACTACATCAGTATTTAAACTGCGTTTAGAGAGAAGTATTAATAAGCCCCCCCCCTTTTTTTTTCCACTAAAATACTCGAGGAAGAAATGTATCAAATGAATTCCTTTGTAGCACTTATTCAAGGTATGCAAACCATTTATATGGCCATTTATTCATTTCTACAGTTTAAAGTACATGTCCCATAAAACTTAGATTTACCACAGAATTGCAAAGACCTTGATTAAATTTTCCAAAGTTTATATTTTTGTAAATACAGATTAGTACAGTTAAAGCGTTGATTAGTTTAGCAGCTTGGAAGTCAAATTCCTTCACTTCCATCTTTGCTCATGTGAGTACCTGCACCCTTCATAAAAGAGAAAAATATCTATCCATAAATCCTATATATCAATCTATCCATCTATAATCAAAAAGGCCTTTTTTTGAGAACTACTCAGCAGTCAAAATTCCCAGTCAAACCACAGGGAATCAAAGTTGTTCATTGTCTCTTTCTGCTAGGGGACAAGCTTCATAAAACACCAAGATTAGACAAGCATATGCTGAACAGTAGCTTCATTCTAAGAATAACTTGTATACAAGTAAATTGTTTTTCTTGTGGAAGACAAGTAACAGCTATTGAATTCCATGGATATATGTTATTTAAAGTGCAGCCTTGCAGAAACTGTCCTCCTGCGAGTTACTTATGATTTTAAGTGAAATCTCATTCATTCTCATAATGGAGAAAAAGATAATCATGAGATCATGTTAATATGTTCAGTTATGTGATATTCAAGGCAATTGTCTTAGAGCAAGCTACCAGCCAGTGACATATTTCTTCTGTTCTTACTCAGATTCTTACAGTCAGAAGCTGCTTAAGGCTCTGCTGAGACAAGGTGGAGGGGGGGGAGGAAAGGAGAAAAGAAAACCAGCAATGTCAAATTATATCAAACGTGATTATCCACATCCATAGGTTGTCTTTGTTCATCATTTCTTCATCATCTGCTACTTTCAGTTTATTACCGGCCTTGTAAATAAGTAGCAACAAGATCACACACATTGTAGGACTTTTTATCCTCAGCCTTTTAATTTTATTTAGTTTTCAATCAATGCCATGCAGAATTCAGAGCTTAGAAAGCTTTTGGCTCAATACAAGTTTTTTTCCCCTGCATTTCCTGTGATGCGCAAAGTTGCTTTGTCCCCAGAACCCTTTGCTGCAACAGTAACCAACCTGTGGTGACATCTGGGTTACTCTGGTAATCTACCACTAACTTCTCTCTGAAAAGACTTCTTGAAGTACCTTTATTTGGCTTGGTCATAACAGAAAAATACTCCCTTCTTTATAAAGGATAAGGATTCCTTAAAGCCTTTTTATAATGGCTACTTTTAAGTGGCTATTGGGAGTAGATAAGATACAGTGTCGTATTAATACCCAGCAGTCCCATACCCAGGTGCAAAGAAGTTCTAGTCAGAAGGCTTTAACAACAAAAACAAGCTGCAAAAGAATAGGGCTGCTACCCTCCATTAAATTCTTCCTGATGAATTGTGACCGACATTAAAAACCATCTAGAGAATGCCCATTTTGAACTGCTTAAAATATGTATCTCACCACAGCATCTATTTTTCACAGTTTATATGAGGGCGGGGGGAAGAAATCAACATTTCAGTTTAAACAGAAGCCAAATATTGCTAGCATTGTTACTGCTCCCAGGTCAGAGCATATGCTTCAGCATCTTCTCTACTTCACTAAAACATGCGAGATGTTAGAGCCAAAGCCACAAGTACAGGAGTAGTGCTCTTACCTGTGTGTTTCCGAAGGTGCTCTTTAAAGTGTCCAAAATGGTCAAACTGTTTATCACAGTACTGGCATATATGTATTTTTTTGCCAGGTCTTTGCTTCTTGCTGGCGCCACCTTCATCAAGGTGGTAACAGGTGAGGTGCTGTTTCAAAGCACTCTCCCGTAGGTACCTTTTATTGCATATGTCACACTTGTAACTCTCAGTAGAGTGTGTTTTCATGTGTTCCTTAAAATGGTAAAACAATTTAAACGAACGGTTACATTTCTCACAGTGGAATAAATTGTTCACGTGTGACAGTTGAAGTTCCACAATTTCAATACCTTCTACCTGTTTGCACGAGGGATCAAGTGCACTGTCACCTTCTTCTTGGATCTGGCATTTTCTCTCTCCCTGACGATACTTGCTGGTGATATCCGCCAAAAGAGCCAAAGCTGATTCATCTGACGTACCAGTAGTCTGTATGTACTTTATGGATTGCTCTGCAGAAGCCACTTCTTCAAGTGTTTCAATGCTGTCATCTTCCACTTCAATTGTCCCTTCAGCAATCTCAACCTCAATTTCAACAGGCTCCGATTCTGCAGATGGCAATGTTTCTGTGATAACATTAGAGGTTTCAGCTATCTTCCTCTTTTTCAGTTTATTTTTACCTTGTGTTTGATTTGATTCTAAGGGTGATGAATTTTCTTTGTTCCTGTAAAAAATTTGCATAAAAATGGTTAAGATCCACCAGCACTTACCTGACAATTCCTCCCTGATATTAAGCTTCTGCATTAAACACCTTCTAGCTGTTTCTCAAAGGAGTTGCATGATGCAAGACCACATAATCTGCATGTATTTCTAAAGGTAATTTGTCCTAATCCATATTCCTTACAGCTGTAAAATAGCATTGTTAAAGCTGTGGAGTCTCTGACATGAGGTTTCTCAACCATTTTCAAAAGCTCTGCTTAAAAGATAAACATATCAAAGAGAAAGAACAGTTAGCCTGATTTCTTGTTTTAATCCAAGAAACTTGTGAAATTCTGCACCTTGGAAGAAAACTTCCCTCAAGGGAGGAGTTTTGCCCCGCCTTCTCAGAAATGAGATTCAAGTCCTTCCTATGCTATTCATCTTCTTTAAGCCCTGGAGAGCAAATGATTGCTCACAGTACTTATGGCTTGTTAGAGAAAACATACAGCTGTGACTTCAAACAATGATTATAATCACATCTCATACTTCAGGAAAGTGCACAGCTTACTGCTGTGTAAGAAAAATCTACATACTGGGATGAGGATAGAGTCAATTTCTTCAATTTTTGGGGCTTAAGAACTCCAGCTCTCTTCCTCCTCCTGTTCAAAAAAGGAGAATCTACAATTATAGAAATAAATGTTTTGTTCACTAAACACAAATGCAAGCCATTTTTTGATTATATTTGTTTCCTTGTAACTTAGTTAAAACATTTACTAGTGAAGGACAACAAATAACCTGCTACCAGGCTTAATCTTGATAATGTTCAAGAAACAGGGAAGAAGGAAAGGGAATAAGAGGATAAGACTAGAAATACACAACTCTGTTGTTTTATTTTTCCTATATAGAAGAGATACAACAACAAGCCATGTGTGCTTATTCAGCTCTGCTGGCAATCCACAGAGTAAGTACTTAAAAATAAAAATCTATGCTAAAAAAAAAATTTTCAGTGTACCATGTTACGGAAGTTTTTAAACAAAATGTTATTTGGTGCCACTATAGGAACTCTGGCCCAGTGCTGTTCCCTTGGCTAATGTGTTTATGGAGAGATAAAAAGAACCAACAGCCTTTCCTTAAGCTTGACACAAAGGCATCTCAGAAGGTCTAGAAAAGACAGCAAGGATGACTGTAAAGCCAGGAACCATTTATTGCTCCCCACTCTGCTTTCATGATGGAAGAGCAGTTCAGCATTCAGAAGGAAAGAGGACATTACAATATTCAGTGTTTAAGAGTGATAGGAAAGGAAAACAGCATAATGGAAATTGCACCTGCTTTTTTCAGGTTGCAGTTTGGTGACAGAGTACAGTTCCTGGCATTGGATAGAAGGTGACAGCAATATCTGATTAAGTGTTCATCCAGTATAAGACTGATTATAACTATTATATCTGTTCAAGTAATTTGAGAGATTAGTTTTGCATCAAGAAGCTTAAATCACTGCCTATTCTCCCACAAATAGCAGAAAGCTATGTGAAATCAAAACACCAGCACAAACTCATTAATGCAGACTAACTACAAGATGCACACTGTCACTGCACGTCCAGCAAACTTCTCTGAACCTGGTATAGGTCACACAAAGTCACAGCCGACAATATACGCAACATTTGCTAGCCATGTCACTGGCCAACGAGTTCCAGTCCAAAGAATGTAACATTCATTTTTTTAGCTTTGTAATTCCTACTCATACCTTACTGTAGAAGGGTATATGGTCCCACAGAAGTTTAGAAGGCTTCAGGATAAGGAATAGTGCTGCAAAACACTGGTAGCCTGCTCTGGTAAAAAGATTCCTCAGACAGTGCATTTCAGTGTTTAGGAAGAAAGACAGACCTATGAGTTTACCTGATTTCAAGTGCTTTGATTGCTTCTAACATCTGTAGGTACTCAGCTGCTTTCCAAACATCATTTGCCTCTTCCTCACCTTGGACCATTAGTTTTGCTGTATAAGTGAACTCAATTAGGTGACGAAATGCCATGTTACTTACACCTGTTTAGAAGCAAGAAAAACAACAATTCAATCAGCAATTTCTCAATCTTGTCTGTTTGAAAAGTCTTGCCCTCTTATCTATGCAGCATTACGCTCAAATACTTTGGCTGCTCATTTTATGAAGCTGGCATTCTTGAAAGGCTCATGCTGGATTAAGAAGTCTACTTTAGAAATATGAAAATCTGGAAAATCTACAAAATCAAGCCATTAAGACAATCATAAAGGAAGAACAGAAGTAGTTTGTACAGGATAGTAAGAAGTAAACAGCCCACACAAATCAAAGACTATTCATTTAAACACAAAAGATACAGTATCTGTCTCAAGAGACCTCTGAGCAGCAAGTTAATGGAGGCTGAAGTGCCCACCAGGGAAGTACTGCTCAATATCTCTGCTGTTCTTCACTCCACCAAGGCATCTGCCACTGACCACCACTGGGTGTTTTCAAGGAAAAGGTTGATATATTAGGTTGTCCTGAAAACATATAGGGACCGCAACCTCTATTAGGAATATATAGGAAAAGAGATAACACAATTTCCCTTCCAAAAGTGTTCTTTTTTTTTTTTCTCCAAGCTGTTTCCTTCAAGGGTAGTTTCTTCCAGTGGCAATAGCTGCCTCATGAACTGATACTCAAAGCTGACTATACGAGCAACCATGCATGTTACTCCATTTAGTCCGTACCACCAACATTGGGTTAATTTCTAGACTGAAAACAGAACTGTAAAGGTGTTTATTTGCATAAATCAGATTACCTTCTATCTCCACCAAAGGTTCCTGAGTGAAATCTTGGAAGAATTTGTAGAAGAACTGGCTACAGGCAGCAAGAACTGCCTTATGAGCTTTGAAATGGTGACCTAGAAAGAGAGACATAAAACTTCAATTTAGGATAATACCTTCCTTATTCACAATAACAAACAAATCACAGATGCAAATAGTTAAAAGAATACAGCTGCAGAACATAGGCTACAAATCCATTCTAGAAGCACATGGTCACTTAATGTAGCTGCTTGCAACACGGGATACCATTGTAGGCAGTCTGTCCTTTCTTGTGCAAAACCTTGCTCACATCACTGACCTTGCTGAAGCTCTGCAACTCAATCACTTCGAGGACTAACTCACTGCAGAGTCTCTCTTTTCAGGTATTTAAGTTACAGGAAATTCCTGTGCGAATCTCTCTCCCTTATTATGTTTTAGCTAAGCTCTCAGGTTTTATCCAAATTCTCCTGTTTCTACTGAGCTTACAGATCAATGTATTTCACCACCATTTCAGTCAACACAAACACCCTTGCAGTTCTGCTCTGTCCTTCCTGTTTTCCAGGTTGCACTGTGCTGCTACCAGGCACAGACATCAACATTCATAACGTACACAGGCAAGAGACAGGAGAAGCAACCTGGATTAGAACTACAAAGCTGCACAGGAAAATAGTTTTGTTCACCACAAAGGACTTGTTAATGCTAGAGCAGGAGCAAATATCCAGGATAAGTTACGAGCAAGCACTGCTACTGAAACTATGGTGACAGATTCTAGAAAAGTAATCTTCTCCCGGTTTGTTTGCCTTTTTCTAATTCAAGACCTTTTTCATTCATGGGAGTTCTTGCTATCCTTTCGAGAGCGAGCTGGCTTTACTCTAGTTAAATCTGTCCTGGTAGATGCTGACTATTGTTTCTTGAATCAGAGTGGTTGAGGTTGGAAGAGACCTCTGGAGATCATCTAGTCCAACCTCCCTGCTCAAGCAGGGTCACCTAGAGCATGTTAGACAAGGTTGCATCCAGGCAGGTATTGATTATCTCCAGAGAAGGAGACTCCACAACCTCTCTGGGCAACCTGTCCAGTGCTCTGTCACCCTCACAGTAAAGAAGTTCTTCCTAATATTCAGGTGGAACTTCCTGTGTTTTAGTTTGTGCCTGTTGCCTCTTGTCCTTGAGCCTGAACAGCTTATCCATTCTAAGACATCTTCAGGACAAGATAAGAAAAGGAGGTGTTTGATATATCACATAAGGCTATTTCTTAACTGGATAAAAGCATGCAAAAGATGCAAGTGCTTATTAAGCTTATATTTGTGTCTCTAAATCACATAGGAAAAGAAAGTTGATTTCTTGTACCCTGCTTTAATTCTACATTAAAATAATGAGCAGATACCACAGAAGCAAATAGTCAATCTTATTTCAAGCTTTGAAAAAGTTTGTACAAGTTCTTTGCATGGATGCAGTTTGCTCAAGTTAGGGAGAAATATTTTAACAATGTTTTGGAAATACTTAGACAACATCTTAAATATAGCACTGCAGTTTCAAAGAGGGCTTCTATCTGAAAATATTTAGCCCCTTGGTTGAAAAAAATGAAGCACTCTTACTAACCACTGCTGGAAACTCCTTTTAAAACCTTGGGGTGCACAGAAAGAAGGAAGCCCACCTGCACCTCGCAGACCTGTACACAAATAGGAAGCAGGTGGGTTTTTTTGGTTTTGCTTTTCTTAAACTAGCCCAGTTTGACAACTGGCCCATGGGAAAAAATGGACAGCTTCCCAGCACAGCTTTCAGAATTCTCTGTCTACCAACAGGCCTATACGCCTATACGTACCATCTACGATCAGAGTGATATCTGTAAACTGGTCCTGCTCACGTTGTTCATTCAATCTATCCAGAATAACTTTATAATGTTCTGGGAACTCCTGGATGCATTCCATTGTCTCTTCAGCTTCCATGGCGAAAGGACTGGTCTACAAAAGATATTAGCAGAATAAGAATATTGTGCCACTCTGTAAATACACACAGTCAAATTAGTATAAAAATATGAACTAGCTGAAAATTTTTAATAGACTACAAAAAAATCAATAGAAACACAGAATTATTCACCTGATTTTAGCTAGCAGGTAGGACACACCTGGGTTAAAGTACAGTATGGCCTTACTTATACACAAAGACCAGTCAAACTCTTGGCCAATACACAAGAGTATTTCTTCTACCAATTCAGCAGAGACCCATCGTCCTCAAAGCAGATAACGCATGGATGCAACATCTTCACAGCTGACTACTGAACAGTATCTCAGGAGCACGTCAGAATCTTTACACAGTTCCTTCATGCTATTCTACCAGTCCCCTTTACGGGCAAACAGTTCTTAAAATTTTCAATTTTAAGCTACATTATAGATCTAGTTAACACAAGATGTTTACTTCCCTTAAATAACAATGTACTAAGGCAGCACTTCCCAGCTTTTGAGCACACAGGATTTGCCAGGGACTTAAAGCATTGTTACATTCAAGAGCAAAGAACATATTATTCACCCAGCCTACTTACCTTGCAGGAGAAGTGTAAAATATTATTTTCCAACCTTTTGAAATTGGCACACAAATCATAAGTTTATAATCTGACATTCCTTCCTTCCTTATTATACAATAAATGTAGCTGGGTGTGTGATTTATGGAGGTTCTCAAATGAGATCAAGCAAAATCTCTGTGCCAGTGGATGAGATGTGGATGTTAGTCTGCTGTTTATGCAAGAGAACCTCTGGGAAAAGTCCAAACACTTGAAGAAAAGCATTTCACAAGCTAACTTAAGGTAAAATGACTTCAGATCTGCCCAGCAGCACTTCAACTCCCACATTCACATTGCTATCACACTGAGAGCATCTTACAAATAGCAAAGACATTTCAGAACTACACTAGCAATTTATTTTCAGAGTCAAACTCACTTTGAAAAACAGTGGTTTCTGAGAGAAAACAATAATTAGGCTTGAATAAGTCTCAAATACACATGAGAAATACCTTCACTATATTGTTTTACTTAGTATGGGCAAAATAAGTTTCATAAACCTGCTCAAAACCAAAGAGAATAACAAGCTGAAAATTAGGAGAGCAGCTAGCATTAAACCTAACAGACTGCAGAGCAGGAAGTGTATAGTGTGACAAATAAGCCAATGTGCCAGAAAAAAACACATCTGAGCTGCCGCTTGCTAACTCCCCAGTTCAGCTGTTTAAGTTCTGCCTCACTTCAAACACACATACTAGTAATGGGGTTTGATGGAAGCAGAGAGGAGAAAAATTACTGGGTTACAATAGAGGCAAATACTTCTTTATTGCTAGCAGACATCAAATAGAGGAAATCATGAAACTCCTATTTTCAGCACAAGACAGACTCTTCCTTGTATCTTAGGAAACTGTCCCACGGAGAAGAGTCGTTTTGCGAAGTGTCAGGGGAGGGAGGGAAGAGCAGAAGCATTTGCTTATGGAAGTCTAGTTCTACCTCTTATCAGTACTTTGCTAATTGGATGGCAAAACATATGTCAGGCTCTTAAAGCATGCAGAGAAGACCAGCCTAGGGGAAGGGATTGGGGGCAGAAGGAGAAGGTGAAATGAAAGAATGCTGTTCCTCCTGTTTTCACTTCACTTCTGTTACAGTGAACCTAAGATGACCAGCAACTCCTGCCTTTCCTTTACCATCTGGTGTCCCACATAAAAGTCTCATGTGAGAGAGACTTATCAGCTTCCTTATCAGCTGTTTACTTCATTGTTTAATTCTGTCTATTTTTGACAAGACATACAAAGATAGATGACTTGAAGTTAAAAGTAAAATTTCCTCAAAGTTAAAAAGTACTTGTTACAGTATCACTTGTGTATTCTCATTTTAAACTCTGTGGTACTGCAGAAAAACAACATAACAGCATACGTCAGCAGGAATACTTTGAAGGCAGAAGTGAGCAATACAGCACCAAGAGAAAAATCTTGGTAACATAACAAGGAAGACAGGCAGAAGAGACCTACTTAACAGTTACAGGCAGGCTTACAGGTAAGTGATAGAAACTATATTTACTACTTGATTCTCTACTTAGATTTTCTTGGAAGACTCCATTACAGGCCTGACTTAACCGTAGCAGCTTGCGAAATTCACGTGACATGCGTAACATCTACAAACTGTTGCTAATAACTACTTCAGTGAAGCCATACTACTACTACTACTCTCCTGGACCACAACAGGAACTCCTCTTATCTCAGGCATCAGACAAAACGCTCTCTCTGCCTGCACTGGCCAGCTCCGACCGTGGCTCGGCCTGCAGGCAGGCCGAGGGCCCTCACAGCAGACCGGCCGAGCAGGGGCCAGCTGTGGCTGCTTTTCGCAGGCACCACAAGAAGGCAGAACCGGAGGGGGCTTTTGGAAGATGACAAGCAAACTGCTCTGCTGGAAGTAGCCGCTTCGCCTCAGGAGCGGGAGGGAGGAATGAGGCATTCTTTTAAGCGCAAGGGGCGAGCACGAGGCAGCGCGCCCGGCCTCGCTGCCCAGATCGCCTCGCTAACGCGCTGCCCTCGCTCCAACGCGCTTCGCTACGCCCAGCTCGGAGGGAGAGCAGCGACGCGAATGCGCCTCCCGCGGCGCCTGAGAACAGCGGCTGCCCGGGGAGGAGGCGACCGCCACCGCGGCCCGCCGCTCCCGACCGGCCGGGCCCGGCGCAGGGGGCCGCGCTGAGCCGGGCGCGGCGGCGGCCCCGGCCCCTCCCGGCCGCGCGGAGGCGCCACGCGCGCCGCCGCCCCCGGGCGCCGCCGCCGCCGCCGCGCCCGGCCCCAGCCCGCGCCGCGGGGCGCCCCAGGCCCAGCCCCGTTGGCGGCCGCCGGTGGCAGTCAAGAGCACCTCTGCCAATCGCGCGGCCGCGGCTGAGCCCGCCCCGGGCGGAGGAGCCAATGAGCGCTCGCCGAATCCCGGGAGCGGGAGAAGGCGGAAGGCCTAGCGAGCGCCGAGCGCCCGGCGGGCGCGGGCGCTGCGGGAGCGGCGCGGGGGGCCGCCGGCAGGGCGAGCATCCCCCGGGCGCGCCCCCGAGACGGGCGCCGGGCCGCGGCCGGCCCGAGCCCCACGCTCGGCGGCACCGCCGGCTCGTTAGTCGTTATTACGTCATCAAAGCGCGCATTAAATCGATCCCTTTTCAATTCCCGGCCGGGCCGCGCCCCGGCGGCGCGCGCGGCCCCGGCGTGGGGAGGGGGGTCCGCCCGGTACTCACGGCCGGGATCCCCTCGCCCCTCCGCGCCGGCTCTGCCGTTGCCGCTTCCTGCTCCCCAGCACGCCGAAAAGCGGGGCGGGCGCCGGCCAATCGCGACTCGCATTCCCGGCCTGCACCACGCGGCGGAAGTGACGGCCGCGTCACCTTTAACACGACAGGACGCGCGGGCGCCGGGGGAGGGGCTGGCCGGGCCGGTGCCTGCTGGGAGTTGTAGTCTCGGGGGAGGCGCCGCGGCGGCCGTTGGGGGCGGCCGTTGGGGCGGGCGCAGGCGGGAGGAGGCGCGCCCGCGGCGGGCCGCTCGCAGCAGGCCTTTTGCAGGGCCGCCGGCAGCCCGCCAGCGGGAGCGGCGCGTGCTCGTGCGGCGCGGCGGAGCCGCAGGAGCCGGTGGCGGCGCCGCCGTTTGGCGCCGCGCGGCGGGAGGCGGCCTGGGCTGTTCCTCCTCGGGCAGGGGCGGGCCCGTCTCGGAACATGAGAGAAAAATGCAATTAAATGCATTATTAAAATGAGACTAAACACTGCCATTTTCCCCAGACCTCAAGTCTGCTTTCATCAGTTTCATAAATGAACCAACAAGTCTGTGCAAATCAGTACAGTAACCGCAGGGACTGCAATACTTGTCTGCCCTTACCATAAGATCAAAAAAACCCACAGCCCCTTATATATGTGTATTTTGATTGCTGAAGCAAAATGCTTGTGTCTGCTCTTCCAGACATACTTTGGAAAGTTATATTGCTGTTATTTTGTGGCAGTGAGGATGTTACTGAGTGGGATCTGCCACAGTATTCTGAAAATCAGATTGGAGCAGGGGCTGGGAATACTTTTCACCTCCAGCCTTTACAAACATGAATCTACATTCACTTGACCGTCTTTTCCAGCTCTTACTCCTCACTGGACCAACCTTCCTCTATGAAACATTTGTTTTTACAAATATGTAAGACAAACACACCATGTAGTTATTATTTTATAATTAAGTGGTATTCAAAATGAGTACTGTTAAGTCGCATCAAAAATGCCTGTGCTATATACCATACCCTGCAACGACATTTTGCTCAGCAGTTTTAAGTGTTCCTTTCGTGGGCTGCCTCTATCCCATGTAGGTCTAAGTTCCCACAACTCTTCCATTAAATTGAATAAGAAGAAAGTAGCTGAGCAGCATCTAGCAGCTCTAAGAGAATTGCTGGTTTATTTGGATGAGATGCCTTAGGAAAAGAAAACCGTAGTTGCCAGTCTGACTATAATTGCTCCGTCCAGTGTCATGTCAAAGGTTGGCAACATGAAACTACGATTTTTCTTCTAGGCCACCAGTCTTCCTGGGCATCCATAGTCAGCAGGGACTTCGTATGTTGTCACCAAATGAAAACTTACTTGTCCAAATAAGCCAGCGCGATAATTTAACTTGTCAAAACCAACACTATGATCATCCCTTTGAGTCATTATGCCAATCTGAACAATAGAAGAGCTGCCACATGCAATGGTAAATGTTTTTATGAGCTTACCCGCATAATTGCTGTTAATGAGCTTGTTTTATGAACTTTCTCAGCACTAACCCCTAGCACCAGATCTACATGATTTTCTTCACCCTGTTCCTCCTTCGTTAAATGGACAAATGCCTGTGAAGTTGATGCACCACAGAAATCCAACAACATCACATCAAATAAAAATTCAGTCAAGTTCATTTTAATGTTTTCATATAGTCTCATAAATTGAAGTGTTTGTTCAGTGTTTTATCATACACTACTACAGAAAGATTGCCAGTTTTATCAGTGCTAATGGTTTGTAATATAACATAAAGAGGTTTAAAGTCCCTCTTATTTCCTCGTGTTATTGCTTGATGGATAAGCCAATGTGATAAAATTATTTTTTGTATTAATAGGTCTGTTTAGACTAACCAATCTGATAGCCGCCTGTGATGGAATGACTGGGTGGGTAGATGAGGGGAGAGCAGTGGATGTTGTGTACCTTGACTTCAGCAAGGCTTTTGATACTGTCTTCCATAACATCCTCCTAGATAAGCTCAGGAACTGTGGGTTAGATGAGTGGACAGTGAGGTGGATTGAGAACTGGCTGAAAGGCAGAGCTCAGAGAGTCGTCATCAGTGGCGTGGAGAGGCTGGAGGCCTGTGGCTAGTGGTGTCCCCCAGGGCTCAGTACTTGTTAGTCAATGACCTGGAGGAGGGGAGAGTGCCTCCTCTGCAAGTTTGCCAATGATACCAAGCTGGGAGGAGTGGCTGACACACCTGAGGGCTGTGCTGCCATTCAGAGAGACCTGGACAGGCTGGAGAGCTGGGCGGAGAGGAACCTCAAGAGGTTCAACAAGGGCAAGTGCAGAGTCCTGCACCTGGGGAAAAATAACCTTAGGCACCAGTACAAGGTGGGGGCTGACCTTCTGGAGAGCAGCTCTGCAGAGGAGGATGTGGGAGTGCTGGTGCATGACAAACTACCATGAGCCAGCAGTGTGCCCTTGTGGCGAAGAAGGCCAACGGTAGCCGGGGCTGCATTAGGAAGAATGTCGCCAGCAAGTCAAGGGAGGTGATCCTGCCACTCTACTCAGCCCTGGGGAAGCCTCATCTCGAGTGCTGAGTCTGGTTCTGGGCTCCCCAGTACGAGAGAGACATGGAGCTACTGGAGAGAGTCCAGCGTAGGGCTATGAAGATGGTCAGAGGGCTGGAGCACCTGCCCTATGAGGAACAGCTGCGAGAGCTGGGCCTCTTCAGCCTGGGGAAGAGAAGACTGAGGTGGGATCTTATCAATGTGTACAAGTACCTGAAGGGAGGGTGTCAAGGGGACGGGGACAAGCTCTTTTCAGTTGTCCCATGTGACAGGGCAAGAGGCAATGGGCAGAAACTGAAGCACAGGAAGTTCTGCCTGACCGTGAGGGGGAATTTCTTCCCTGTGAGAGTGATGGAGCACTGGACAGGTTGCCCAGAGAGGCTGTGGAGTCTCCTTCTCTGGAGATCTTCAAGGCCTGCCTGGATGCAACCCTGTCTACCATGCTCTAGGTGACCCTGCTGAGCAGGGAGGTTGGACTAGATGATCTCCAGAGGTCCATTCCAACCTTACTGATTCTATGATTCTATGATTTTTGGTCTAGGAGTGGTCTGCCACACCTATTCTTGCTTTCTTCTATGTGGGAGTACTTTAAAGAGTGTTGATGCCTTGTGCATTTAATAATTATAAAGGCTCACTTCAAACTATAATGAGTCTAATTTTTAGCTGAAGTACTGTATCTTGAATAGGTTGTAATTCAAACAGAAATAATGCTAAAGTTACCACTGTAGGACCAAAACGCAGTACAACTAACAGTCTTTCAGACTTTCCATTCCAACTCCTCATTATCAAGACTGCTGGATTGCTTATTTTTCATCAATTTATGTTTTTTTTTTTCTGACCATTTGCTTTTTCCCCCTGACATCCCCAACATCTTCCATGTTGTTTCTTTCTTTACTTTTTGCTTACGGCTTTACTCTTCTAATTGTCCTGTTGCAGGTCAGATGGGAGCAAGTAACTCATAATTTGTCCTAAAGCTTTTTAAAGATAAAATTTAAATTTCAAATTTAAAAATTTTTAAAGATAAATTTAGACTAGCTGATATATTACTTTTCAGGTTCTTCTTTTTTTCTCTTAGAGATGGGTGCAATGTTTGCCCACAGCTACCTCTCTGATTTATGACAGTTTTGTTACAAATGAATACAATTTAGTTTTAAGTCCCAAAATAACCTGGTCTATAGTTCATTTATTTATGTGAGAAAAAATATTAAGTAAACCACCTGTAGCATCCAAATGATCTTATCTATATCTTTTCTATTCAATCCATATTAGTCATTTCTATGGCTAATAACTCCGTATGCTTTTTTCCTAATAACATGTGACTTGCTTTTTCCAAAATCACCTCAGCAGCACTCTGGAGAAATTTGTATTCATGAAGATAACCTGATAAAACTTCTGGCACAACATTCAGCTGAGAATAATAGCAAGCTTAGGAAGAATATGTGTTTCCTTCCAGCTATGAGCTTTTTACTGCAGTGTTAAAGAAGGTAGAGAACGTTCAACCAGACTGAGTGTTTGCAGGCTGTCCTGTGGAGTGGCATTAAGCAGCAGAGAGCACAAAATGAATACTAAACTAACCACAGAAAAGTGTGATTAATGCATTTACTTTCTTTAATAAAAAACCCTCATTTAATGCATTTCCCTTCTTTAATAAAAGACCTTGTCTGAAGAAATGAAGGAATTAAACTGCAGATATGAAATCAAATATTAAGAAGCCCTGCTTATATGCAACATTGAGTAGATACCATTTTCCAAAAGCAGCTGAGTCAGATTTTAAGTGAAGGCCAAAAGGGACCATTAGATTATCTAGCCAAAGGCTATCCACCAAGCAGTCTGTGAGGCAGACACAACTTGCTGGAGATTCCTGTCTGGCTTCCTAAATGGTTTTGAAAGCCTTTTAGTGCACTCAGATACGCCCAGATGTATATCCCCACCACACTGTCCTTCATTATGATTGGATGATTGCCCCAAAGAGGTGTAGAACCCTGATAGTCATAATGGGGCCTTTTCTGGCTTCTTCTATTAAAAAAAAAAAAAAAAGAAAGAAAAAGGTCTTATGAAATCAACAGCTCATCCCTGTAGTGATATCAATCATTTGTAAGAAATCTTTTCTGTAGCAGAAGACTAAAAAAGTCTCCATTGTGCAGTGGCTCAGACAGTCATGCCTAGAGCAGGCCAGATGTATGCTATTACGCAAGAGAAAAACATGTCTACAGTGCTGCTTTGATACACACTGAAACAATACCAGTGACTGTTTAATTTTTTTGAAGAAAAATTAAGGTTGGTTGTGCCTCAGCCAGTGTGATAGACAGCATTCTAATTCTCCTCATCCTATTACTATTTCAAGAGAGAAGGAGAGATATAAGAAGTTAACGACAGTGAAGATGCTAGTGATAATTATAAAATGCAATACTTAAAAACTGTCACATGTGGAACTCTGAATTGTTTGATGTTAAAAATCCTTAAATGGTACACCTGTGAGAAAAAGATATCAGCTTGTTCCTTGGTTGTCTTTAAGTTTTTGGAAGAAATGCACAGCTCTTGCAGGATGTGCATTTATTTTTACTCAGTATTTTCTGCTGCCTTACAAACTCCAGGTTACTGTGCTGTAACCTCACAAAATCAGCTAACAAAATCAGTGAGATCAGAGTTTGGGGAATGCTGCAAGAGAAAAGGATTAAAATCTAGCCTTTTTATCCAAATATTTTCTTTTAAATTATTCTAAGTTTCTGGAAGATGAAACAAGTCTAAGAATTTAAGGTTTATGTTTCAAAAATCCTACTGATTTGGATCTGTAAAGGCATGAAAAGCATGCCTAAAATAATTGTATAATGACTTAGGGTTTAAATAAAAGTGTTAAGTATTTTGGTAGTTTTTCCTTTTATCATAGTGTAAATTCAGCGTATCTTGGCTATGTCAGTATTTATCTGGGAAACCTCTTAAGGAATATTTATGTAGAAAGGTTACGTAAGTTTTCTGTTTCAGTAAATAAATATCATGCTATTTTCTGTATGGGTGTGCATTGTTCATTGTAGGTAGAAATAACATATACACACACTGTATGTAAGCACATTCTACATATAGACATACATCTTCAATGGTAACCCAGATTTTCACAAGGAAACCTTCTGTACTCTGATTTGCAAAAATGTTTTGTGTTTTTGATACACAAAGGTTAACACAGGACATGAAATGTGATGATTTTTCTAGGTTTCTTTAATAATCCATGGAAATCTGTACTATCTGAAAAGGTTTAAAGCTGAAATGGTAGACGAGGTTTTGGCTTATTCCACCAGCAGTTCTGCTGTTCCACATATTATACATGTAGAAACATTAAAAGTTAATTTTAAATTCCCTCTTTCAGACCATATCATCTTACTAGAAAGCTGTAGATCTATGGACTATCTTATTGCTGAGAAGACATAATGTCCGGCTGATACATTCTTAAAATGTTCATCATACATAAAAATTTACTTTGGATCCTAGAGCCCGTAATCAGAAATGTTCCACGTGCAATTAAGACGATACTAAGGGCAATAAAAACTGGGAAAGCAAGCAGTCTAGAAATACTAATTCCCAATAACTAAGGGAAGATTTTTTCCTTCAAGAACTTTTTCCCTTCTAGCACAGCCTTCCATCCATGCAAGACTGTGTGCGCTATGTGGCTAACTGTACCTGTGCCGATTAAAAAAGGCATCTCCTTTTGCAGTAACACAGATGGAGCGGCCACCACAGCACATGTGCTCTTGAAAGAACCCCTGGCCTCTATCCCTCCTGTCATTTAAGTTTTTAAGATCATCCTCATCTACTATCCACACTGTAAACCTCAAACAGGTGCTAAAAAGAGCCTTAGCCTGAGCCACTGAGGGCACAAAGATTTGCCTAAACAAAAGATGCAGAAGGAAGCCCTGCATTTGGCTGCAGAATTTGGTATCTTTAACCCTTAATGACCATTGATTATATATTTTGTAACTTACTTCAGGGACATCTCTGTGTTAAAAAATAATCAGAAATTTTATCATTAACTTAGAATTTTTATAAGTGATGAGTTGTGAAGAAAAGGGAAAGATAATTTAGAAATATTTATTGTTAAATACTGCTATTACTGCAGTCACAGGATTACTTATGTATCTAGTTTTCTGATCTCTCTCTCCATCAGAATGCCTGCTAGCAGTATTAAGAAAATGTTCTGCAGCTTTATTGCCATTTGCCAGCATTTTTAAAGTGCTACAAGTTTTTTCACTTCACATTCATATTTTGTTTCCTCTTCTTGAGTTCACACAGGAAATCTGGCAAAGATTGTGATGCAGCATCAGCAGAACTCCCTAAGTTGTCTGTTTTCTTTTTTTTTTCTTTTTTTTTTTCTTTTTTTTTTTGCTGACAAGCACAGTTCAGAGAAATGCAGCTTACAGTTTGGACAGCTGCATAAAATTCCGGTGGTTAAAGATGGGCATAGGAGCTGCTCATCTGCTCCACTATGAGACACTGACTGCAGGCTGTACCAGGAGTGATACAGCCTCTTTAAATCCTATTCCAGTAAAACTACATTTAAGACTGCTATATGCCCAATATGTAAATAATAAATGTTTTGAACATGTCTCACTGCCAAGAGACAGGAAAAAAAAAAAAAGAAAAAAAGAAAGAAAGAAAGAAAGAAAGAAAGAAAATGGAAGTCAGCTGGAGATGAGGACTTACCACAGTAAAATGGCAAACTGGGATACATCTTTCCTGTAGTGGTACAAGAGCCCTCATGGATCTGGAAAGATGAAGGAACAGCCATGCCGTAATGACTATTTCTTTTCAGGACCAGGATTCAGTCACTTTTCAAGTTCCACAAGTTGAGTCAATACTTTTGAAACTGGAAGAATATGATATGAAGACATTTTGGTGTAGAAGTTCTCAGACAAGTCAATATGTTCATCCAAGCACATGTAAACATTTTAAATAAAGGCAACTTCACAGAAGTAACCAATAATGGCTGCAAGTGAGTTTCATAGTGCATTTTTTTCATGCCTTTGTTATCTGTCATGGAGCAATGTAAGGAAATGAGATGGCTTGTGCAGGTGACTTCCAAAGATGACCTCAGGAAAGGGTCATCATATCTCCTTCTCTACTCTCACTTCCCCTCTTCCCTTCAAACACTATGTTATCTCCTCTATGTTGCGCATGTTGGCCTTTCTTCTGGAATATCATTACAGTTCTACTACTATTATTTTGGCTTTTCCTCTTGACCACCCAAAATCTAGGAGACCAAAGATATAGAAAAATAGGAGGACTGTTACAGTCAAGGTAGAGATAGTATGTTTGTCATACACAACAGTCTCCAATCTTTGCTAGCCCATTGCCAACCTATTACAGAAATAACATTCTGCAGTCAAAATTTACTCTCATTGGTATGTTGAAGAACTGTAATGGTGGAAAATAAAATATAGGACTGTAATATCATGGGTTTGGGGACTTCTATATATATATTCTATATATTCAATATGCCCACAAAGAAATGTATGTTACTTAATAATTATCACTTTCAACAAAATGTGAACTCTTCAGAAAAAAAGAAAAAGCTTTGAAATCTGAAGCTAGTGATTATCTTCCTATCAGATTTTTTCACCACTTGCTGTGAATTTATGAAAGATATATTATGTACTCTGATATTCAAGTTAGTCCAGCCACAACTGTACTCTGAGGGAAACTAAGCAACACAGAACCCCCAAAAGAAATGTAAATAAAAATATGTGATCTGTTTTTCATCACAATTCAACAGTCTTGCAAGAGAATTTTTTCATACAAAATCTCTCTTACTCATTAGCTGGATCCAGTCTTTAGTTTTCAGGTATTTTACATCAGATAAGCAAAGAACACACTTGCATTTTGTGCAAAGATCACTAGACTGTCACAGAGTCCCATGTGCTATGCTTCTCTCATAGTTTCCATTCTTTGGCTAGAGTTCAGTGCAGTGAACTATGCTTGGATGATCTGTTATGTTTAATTAACAAGAACTTGCTTTCACAGATAGACTCTGTTGAGACCTGATCTGTTAATGTCAAGAGAACTGTCTGCATACAGCAGAATCAGGATTGCAGTTATGTTTTTATTATGATTTTTCTCTTTGTATTTATTTGTCTGGATCTTAAACTGCTTTAGTTATTTGTTGGATCACTGTATGGCACTGGAAAGCCAAAAGCTGCTTGCAGAATTCCAGATGCAATTGCATCATCCCTATGGAAAGTGGGATCACTGATTACTGTGTGAAATATTAGATCCATAAAGAAGATCTATACAGATACCCCACTTTGTCATCATTGCATTATTAAATTTGCTTCTTCCTGACTTGTTATCCACAACACCAGGAGCCTAAGCAGAGTCCACCAAACTGAAGGAATTTGCAGCTTTCTTCTGTAGCCCACAGGACTAGCAAGTGTTGATAACTACGTTAAAGCACACAAGTACCAAACATTTCCAGTAACTATGATCTTAATGTTCCTCTTTTTAACCACCTGCTATGTAAAGTCAAATAATTTGTCCTTCCTTCAAATAATGAGATGACCCATTGGTTTCAGGCGTTGCTGAGATGACATGTGAAACTTGCAGTTTGATACAAATACTGAAGAGCAAATGCTTAAAGTAAACAGAGCCAATAAGGAATTCAGATATGTGTGTAGGTCTTCAGCAACTAGGGTCAGTTTGCAATTGTAATCTGTGCAGTGATTATGACTGAAGACATATCAGATGAAAAGAATACTTCCCTTGCTAATCACAGTGTACTACAGGTAGGTTAAAGTAGAGAAAGGTATTTCATTATTATAATAGAATTTCCAAGTAGAAAAACAAAACAACATTTATCTAAAAGATCAGAGTCTCATTTTGTATTTAAATAGGCATTTGCATGTATCAGCTGTTCCTTAGTTCACTGAGACAGCCTCCAGGTCTGTATCGGAGCATGTCAGCTTTCTTCAAGTTCTGGGAAGTAGCACCTGGTTATCTCATGCTGCTCTGGATCTCACATGATAGGAGCACAAGACCAAACATTGCACCACTGTCCTTATTTTTGGAGTTACTTTAACTAATGCACTTGTGGTCCCAATTATCTTGCTGAATATACCTTAGTCTAACTCCTTAGCCTTCACTTAAATTACCCTTTAGTTATAGCACTTAACCAATGGTTTAATGCCTCACAAGCAAATGAAAATTTTTCCATGTAAGTATTGGGTAAACCCTGACAGCCTGTTTCTATTGCAATTTATTCCAGTGTAACGTATAAGTCACTCCACTAAAGCTGACACAGTCAAACTGTTATAAAATCAGAGGATGTATAAGAAGAGAGTTATGATCTGGCCAATGGACTTTGAATTCCCTGTTTGTGACATCTTTCATGCACGAAAGCGAAACAGACTTTGAAGTCCTAAGGTCTCATGCCTGAATAAGGCTGGATCCTTATTCTGCTTCTGTCCTCTCATTATTTGCACATTCCAGATGACTACAGCAGACTTTACCAGAGTAGAATTGCCTCATAATTCCCTGTCCACTTCTGGTTTTAAAGAAATGTGTACATTTGTGTTATAAATTGTGTTACCAATGTGTTATCAATTAAGATTACAGAAATAGTGAACGTCAGTTCCTGGGTAGTGGTATTTCTGTGCTGTGATATTTGAAAAGTTTGATTGAGACATGTCAAAGAAGACTTTAATGTTCAAGAAGGAGGAAAAGGTGCTATTATCTCCAACAGCATTACTCCCCCTAAATATGAAAGACAGTGAGTAGAAACAGGATTATAATTATAAAAATTATTGTTTGAAACTAAATACTTGTCCAAATTAGAGTTGATAACTTCCTCCTGCAGTGAGATTGGAACATACTCGACAACTAATAAATACTCACAGTGGGAAGCAAAATTAAGATTTAAGACAATTACTTCTTAGAAGCTAAGGAGAAATGGCTGTAGAGTCTACTAGTTCAAGGGGAATGAATATAAGAAACTGAGTGGTCTTACTTTTACACTGTGATTTAACAATTACTATTTTCTTTATTCTACTGTTCATAAAAAAAAAAGTGGAGGAGGAGTTTTTCCCCACTCAAAAAGTGTAAAGCTTCAGACTGATGTTTAAACATATTTTGGGATTCATACGTATCTAAGACAACTAAATTAGATCTATCTCCTCCCAGACACAACACTACAATATTCCTTACCACCTGTTTTGAGATCAAGGAACTTTTTTTCTGAGTAAATCTTGAGGCAGAATAATGATCTTAGGCAGGGTAGACGTTATAAAAGATGCCTGTGGCTTGTCACTACAAATGTGGTCAAAGTATCCTTTTTAATATTATAAAGGCACAAGTTATTAGCACACTGAGACTTGCTAACAGACACAATAGCTGTTTCTCAGTTCTCTTTGAGAGGTGTATGGAGGTGACTCTGCATACTACCTAGAAGCAAACACTTAACTTTTTACGGGGACCACTGTACAGTTTTATCCTCAGTGTGCTTTTCACAGCAAATTAGCTGTTTTGTAACTTAGTTGCTTCACTTTGCTTTGCTTTGGTCCTTCATTCTTCAGTACTTTGGAGCTGCTGGTCTCAGCAGCACTCAGTGGTAATGCACAGAGCTCACAGACTCAGTACTTGCTAACCCACCCTTGTGCACATCCCTACACACAGTAGCAAAAGGAATATCACTGAAATATTGCTCTTTATTTGATGTTATCTCCACCTGTGTTGCAATTCTGGCAACAGACTAGTCACTACTGAACAGCATTTGATTCCTTTCCCTTTTAATAGAACTACACCTGTACAACCTCTTTTTGGCTACTTCAGTGGTTATTTAGGAGTTAATAGGATGTATATAAATTATTTACAGCAAAACTCACTATTATCACTGAAAATCAACATCCTATCCCGAAGGGTGAGGCCCAGCAAATATTTTATCATTTGGAACAGTAAGGGACATAATCACAGATAGAAGGGTCCTAACTGGGCAGAGAATATGAGGGTCTGTTTCCCTAACAATATGAGCAACTGTGAGCACATCATACCTTTTAAAACATTAGTCCCATCTGTTTCTGCTTTCCATGTTATGTCCTAAGAGACTACTGAATAGAACTGCAGCTCTTTGTCCTTTTCATCAGCTTGAGCATAGGATTTCTAGAGGACAAACCTGAAGGTTGGCAGTTCCATTTCTCAAACTCAGGCCACAAAGCAAAACAACATAGATCTCCTCACCTTAAATTCTGAGGGCACAACTTTTTAAACATTTATTTCTGCACAAACATACATAACATTGACATTAAAGAAAATCAAACTCAAGCAAACTACTACCAAAATAAAGCATTACATGCATAAACAATTGTCCCACTGAGGAGACAGAATAAGAGAACAGTTTAACATGAATGTTCTTAGATACCTCCATGACGATGGAGTAAGAAAACCTGCTAAAATAATATGAAGAACTAAAGAACTTCCACTAAGTTGCCACTTAGGAGAACTTCATGGCTTGCATGTAGCTGCACTGATTTAAATGTCTGGAAACCTGGACTTAAACCTTCAACGTAAGCTGATAAACTGGTAGGCTCTCCAGAAAGTTTTAAAGCCAGCTGACATAATCAAGAGCAGCTGTGCTAATGGAGTTTTGCTATGCACATGCACCCGGACACGGTTTGCCATTGTCTTCTCCAGGCAAATACCAGATAAAGAACAGGAGAAAGAAACTACTAGCTCAGCAAGTTTATGAATAGACAAGTACCTTCCCTCTCACACTGTGGTTACCACTGTGTTCAGAAAATTACTGTTTAGCCCATCCCCCTCCTCTGACTGTACCACTACCTCCAACTTACTGGGGTGACTGGCAAACTGCATAGCCGAATATTCAAAGTCATTATATTAAAAATATCTTTCCATGCTGCATGATAAATGGTTACCACTTGGAATTAGCTAACCAAGAAACATTTTGGCTGCTTTCGCTAACGTGGTTTGCTTTGCTTGCAAGGTCATTTTGAATGACCTCCCTGAACTTTGAACTGTATCTGCACAGTGAGATAAACAAGAGCTGTATAAATACCACAGCCCTTCTCCCTATGCTGTTTTCTTCTGCAGTGCACAGTCAAAGAGAGCAGCCAAGGAGGGGAGGGAGGAAAGGGTAAGTGTGTTGTTTTTGCTGTGAAAGAGCTTCATGACTTAAGGTTTGGCAGACTATGTTTGTTTCTTTGGCTGTAAAGATGAACTGTGGAAATTTCCATTGGAAACCAAGTAAAAAGCTGAAATGTTACAGGAAGTGTAATGCAGAGCATAACTTTTATCTTGTTCGCACAGCTAGGCAGCTGTTGCTAGTCTTTGTACATGAGTGCTGCAGAAAGCTATGAAAGTACAGAAGAATCTCAGCATGGCTTAGGAGCTTTATGCCTTTGCAATGGAGAAAGGGCAGGCAGGTTTCCAGGTGTGCAGGAAGAGTAAAAACACCTGGCCCTAAAGATACCAACTGGGCCATAATTTCATCCTCAATTGTCCCTAAAATGCTTTTGGTAGAACTGCAGGAAAGAAAGAGGGAAAGCGGGATTTCTACAAATGATGTTGAGAGTTCCAGTAGCTGGCTCTTGCTTTAAACGATCAGTAATTAAAATATTTTTTTATTGGAATATGACAAGATTGATGAAAAAAACATGCTATTTATCAAAACTTACTGTTTCCGAAGTATTCTGTTTTTTCTGCTGATGTGAATGGTGGAACTGTAGAATCCCACAACTTATGGCAGGTTGGAGAGCAGTTTTTAAGTTTCATTTCTCAGTAACAGGCATTTTTCTGAACACATTAAGCCAAAATTATTATGTAATTGGAATAAAATGATCACTTTTTTTGATTCTCATAAACATGAAAAGGACTCAGTGTGGGCAGATTTTGTAAAATCTAGGAAATTCTAAAACTGAATTTTCATTTCCTGTTTTTGCAGAATTGCATCTAGTGACTGCATTCTTAAGAGATTTTTATGAATGGCACAAAAATGCTACAAACTGGCTTGCAAAAAACTTTAAGCTTTTTTTGTGCCAGGTTATAGAATATTTTCTATCTATCAAACATACAGTTGGTATAGCTACTTTAAAGTTAGTGGAACTGTGCTGCACTGGACTGGAATCAGACTAGAATCTGGACTGAACTGGTCTAGGTTGTTTCTGGTGAAAACTGGCTCAGCACCACTGACTTAAAAGCACAAGAAATGAGGTCACTTCAAAATCACTGAAGTGTTAAAAACCTGAAATATTGCAAAAAGCAAGGAACAACCTAGTATTTTAGTAGCATTAAAAGAAAAACCCCTTATATTATACTACTTTTAGCTGTTTACACATAACAAAAACCTAGACTTATTTATTATTGGGAAACTCTACTGCAAAACCTAAGAAATATGACCAAGGAGTAAATGTATTGTTCAAATGCATCCTTATACCTTACTATATATTTAAACTGAACAGATAAAATATCCTGCTGTTTTGTTATAGAAATTTCAGAATCTGAACTTTCTGTAAGCATTGATATCATTTTGTTTATTTTCTCTCTTTTCAGATAAAGCCCAGCCATGTGGGCAGGGCTTGGGCTAGTTCTGAGTCTCTGCCTCCTCCCAGGAGGAGAGGCAGAGATCCAGAACTGCAAAGAGCCCCCAGAATGGTATATTGGGGAAGAGAATCCAATGCTGAACTCTAGGGGGTCAGTGACAGTGGTAGCCCTCCTCCAAGCAAGCTGATACTTGTGCCTGCTGCAGGCTTCCAGGTAAGTGTAAATCTCTCTTCCAGTTTTTGTTAAAAAATGATCCGTCAGTTTTAAAAGCCATCTGAGGATAATGTATACCTCCAACTGCAGATATACTCAATGAACTACAGCTTCCTCAAATGACAGTGTACTTGCTAGAATGTGTCACCTGGCCTTGCTGACCTGGTTAATTCCCAGTGGGAACATTTTGGGCCAGTGTTTCAGATTCTTCAGCTTTTGGCTTAGTACTCATTGCCAGATTAGCTTTTCCAGATTGTAGTTACAACATAAAAGTACTATCAATTTAATATTCATGAAAACCAAAACACAAAAGTCAAACAGAAACAGTTCCTCAAGAGCTATACTTCAGGTAGGAACAGATTAATGTAGCAAAGATGCTGAAGCCAGGAAACATTGTAATTGTCTGACGTGGACAGAAACACCTGAAGCAGATCCTTATATTTTACTAATGCTTCATATAAACACATGTTGAATCACATAATCTTTATATAAGTTCTGTAGGGGAAAAGACAAATCAAATGTGAATTTTTACTGTACTTTCCCTAGCCCATGTTCAAAAAAGAAAACTTTAGAAGATACAGTAAAAAGAGTGGCCTTGCAGAAAATAGATGAGATGCTCAAGGGAACAATGCTCTATTTTTTATAAGACCTGAGACATTAGCGTGCTAAGCCCTTATCTTGGATTCAAATAGGTTGTAAATATGTGGTTGTAAAATACCTTTGGTTTAAAAGTTGATAGTGCTGGTTTCACAGCTTGATTTTGGTCAGTGTAATAAAATCTCAGTACCCCTCCACACCCATAAGATACATAACTTCATAATATAGTAGACCTTGCAAGTTTTCCCAGAACTGGATTTTGAAAATTTGGTGGTAAATCTCTGGCTCTAAGTCAAAAGTGGGTTTTGTGGTTCATTTCTAAGGTATTTGGATTTGATTCCATGCACTTTAGAAAGTCTTGAAGGAATCTGACAAATTCAAGACCATTAAAATGTTTTATTTTTTTTCTGAAACTGAAAAAATAATTTTTCTAGAGCCATTCAGTAGGAAAGAATGACTCTGATAAAAATGAAATGAGCAAAAAGCACTGTACAGTAAGAAAGAAGTTTTCTGTATTACACAGCAAAAAAAGTGATATACATATTCTAGTATTAGAGAGGAAATACTAATAACAGCCAGCCAGCCAGCTCATGTATAAATTCCATAGCCATCCTTCTGTTACAGTGGCCATAATACCTCTTTCTTGGTTATTATGGAAAATAGCCATGTCAGGAAGAATAGGAGAATGATCAGCCTTTTAACTGCAGGTTTGCTTTCTTGATTATCCACTTTGCTGCTGTCTTTAGTCTCTGCACCCTTTTACTAGTTGTATGACCCAAAACTGAACATCTAAGTAAAGACATTAGATAAATTATGTTAGAAATATGGGGAAAAAAAAAATGAAATGAAAATATCACCAAAAATCGGTCTGAAAACAAATGTGTCTGCTTGATTTAGCACTGTATTCTACTTAAAAGGACAGGAACCATGACATGTCACTACAGTGCTAGCTGTTTTATGATCTGGTTTTGTGATAATGTAGTTGATGGTGATGACAAATAGGAAGAATCTCTTATTAGTTTTAGACTTGCATCCATTAAAACTTGGAGGAAATAACATTCACTTTAATGAAAGCAGGATGGAACTTACTGGCTTTTGATGAGTAAGGCAAATAATAGATCTCTGGAAGCATGCATATATTAAAAATAACATATTGCAAAGGAAAAGAATTTTATGATTCCCTGTTGATTAATGATCTTCTTTCTTTATATTCTTTATTAGATTGGAGGACCTGCGAGTAAAGTTAGAGAATGAAGGACTGGTCAATATCTCATATGTGGTTGTCAACCACCAGGGAACTCAATCACATAGGAAATTTCACCTACTGAAAGAAAGTGTTTCAGACTATATTACTGTTTACCAGCAGGATGAACAGCAAGCTGATGTATGGACTACCTTGAATGGCAACAAAGATGATTTTTTGATCTATGACAGGTTTGTGTATAAAAATGGGAATATATTTGCATGTACTTAAAATAATGCTTTGTAATTCACTATAATTCATCAATTTGCAAATAACCTAGTTAGCACACACCATAGATTTTATAGTCAGCTTATATAAAGTACTGTGTAAAGAACTTCTACTTTTACAGGAAGAAGAGAATGGAACTCTAAAACAAAAACTGTTTTGTTTTAACAAAACAGAAGTCTATTTTTGTTTAGATAAGTCTGGGATGAATACGTTCCCTTTTTGGTTACTATAGATCTACATTAATAAAAGAGTAGAATTTGATAGTGTGATTCTTGCACTGTTTTTATTCTCTGAAAACTTCATGACATGGATGCATGTGAAAATAGAATCAAGCTAGAAAAGCTACCTAAATTTTCATGAGAACAATTTAATGAGAACTGTTCAAAAATGTCTTGTATCTTCCCATCTCCCTGTAGAATTTTTAGGTGAAACTTAAAACTTTGAAAAAATCCTAGCTTTTTGATCATAAGATTCTGGAATATGTTAGCTTTTGGGACAACTAGTAATAATCGCTTAATTGAAATCAAACATTCTCAATTCATATTAAAGCACAGTTAAGTTTAATAAAGAACTAGAATTCTTTTCTACTATGAAGAAATTGCATAAATTAGATAAATTAGACCTGTGGGCTGCAACTAACACTTCAGTGATCTTTGGCGAGGGAACAGATACTTCTGCAGCAAACATGCCTGAGCATGTGGGAGGAGAGTTGTTGTCACATGACAGATGAACAAAACAAGGCTGTATGCAGCCCATGAAGGAAGCCCAAAACTGACACCTGGCTCACAAAATCTAAAAGGTTGAACCAGTCTGTGACATGGACATACAAGGTGTCGCTACCAATTGTTTTAGCACTGGTTTGGCTGCAGTTCATTATAGTTCAAGGAATATATGTCCCTACTATGTCTTTATTGGCAATGAAGTTTGTCAGTTGCTGGTCCTTGATATGCACTGCACCCATACAGACAGCTATGGCTGGAGAACTTTGTTGTCCATGTTGCAAATGCGGCACTTAATATGGCGTGTGGTGTACAACTTCTGCCTTTGTTCCAGCTGCTCTGAGTGTACCAGTGGTGTACTCCACTCCACTGTACACCTGAAAACTCCAGAACAGACACAGGGCACTATCAAAATCTCCTTGTGCACACTAGATCACTAGTGTGATCCATAATACATATGGATTGCAGTGCACATTAACAATCAAGAAACATGTTACACTGCATTAGAACATTCCGTGAATGAATGCAGCAACGATCCTGCTATTTGTACCACTATGCAAACAGCAGTCCTCATTAACAAGATAGCTATGTAAAGAGTGTACCTTTGGTAGTCCAAATGCTGCTAAATGGGAGGCTTCTGCCAAGAGAATTATGTCAATAAGAAATCATGCTTCACCCTATTGACTGATGTAGTTGAGAAGGTAGAAGTGTGTAACACAGATACTGCTTTTTATTCCTTGGACAGAAGCAGTCTCTGTACAACTGTGATGGTATCGGAGGATTGAGGTGAATAAAATAAAGATACGAGGAGAAGTAGAGAGATTTAATTATGTAACTATGTATACGTAATTATGAAGTTCTTTCTCTCTTTAGATGCGGCCGTCTAGTGTATCATCTGGGTCTGCCCTACTCTTTCCTGTCCTTCCCATATGTAGAAGAATCTATAAAGATTGCATACTGTGAAAAGAAGTGTGGAAATTGCTCTTACACGGTATTTTCTTATTTAATTCTGTACATACTAGGAAGGAAAGTGGACTCAACTGGTATTTAAAAAGAATTCAATATGATTAATTCCAAAATACATAACTTAAAATCTAAACATTTCATGCCTCTTACTAGAGGCATTAAATATTTTTTAAAATAAAGCAAATCTAATTTAGAATCAACTGATTCAGAAAGACTGATTATCTGAATTCCTGCCTTGATAGAAATGTGAATTGTTTTTAGAAATCTAAGTCTGATCTTGGATGCTATTCAATTTCTGGAGTTTATACATACACTTAGCAATCATTTAATATTCCAGTCTTGGGGGCCAGGTAGGTACTTAAACAGTTAGTATACTTGTAGAAGACTCAGGAGTCAGATCTGAGCTGGTTTGAGTTACTATTCTTTTTAGTTTATATTTAAACATAATATATAATACTTTAAAAAGTTGTAATACAAGTTCCAAAAAAAAAGCAGCTTTGTTTTAAGTATAACTGAAGATCAGGACACTACTTCAAAGGTTATCAAAAAATGTACATACCTAGTTGTAAAAGTACAGCCAGAAGCATCACGGTTTCAGTTTCCATCATAGAGTTTTCCAGCAGAATGTAGACCACAGCAGGTCAAATGTGGGATCCTAGCATAAGGAAACATTTTATTAGCAATTATTTGAATTTTGACTCCTCAATTTACATTAGGAGCCTGTGTAGTTATCAGTGACGCTATAGACCAAGGTTCCTTTTGATAGTCACACCTTTCTTCAGTGAAGTAGCACTCTTACAAAAAGAAGCCCTTCTTTCTGAGATAGTCTTAAAGGGGACGATTCAGAAGAATTCAGATGTCAAACACTGTATATATGTTTAGAAGGAATTTCAGAGTGCCTATGTGCCTATCTCACATTCAGTCTGTAGTACTTATACAGGTGCTCATAGTTTAAATCATCTAGCTTGATTAATCAGATTTACTTTGCTCACATTTTTTTTCCTTTACAGCTCAATTACTGTGCTTCCCTTGAATTAAGAACCTATGACATTCAGTAGCACAATAGAGAAGAATTTCCTTCTTGAATTTGGTGTCCTTCGTGTTTTTAAAAGAATACTTAGTATGTAAAGAAAAATAATTAGTTTTACTGAAAAAACTCCAAAACTCCATCTCCCATCAATATGGCCTTGTTTTCATAGCTACTCCACTGACATACTTAAACTACCTGAAGAATACAACTAGAAAAAAAGTGGCAATTAAGCCCAATAACCTGAGGTATACAAAAGACTGAGCCTCACAGATAAATCTTGGAAGCAGATCTTCCTAGTTTTCCCTTTTCCTGGAAGCAGATCTTCCTAGTTTTCCTTTTTCCTGCAAGACCTTTCACAAGGTGCTGCAGATTCCCTGCTTGGCACCAACTTGTTCTGCTTTCCATCTACCCGCATACTTTTGGAACAGACTTAAAGATCTCCAAAAGACAGAACTTTTTTGCATTGCCCTTGTATTTTCTTGATCTTATTGGAAGCAGAAAAGCTAAATGAATTACTGTTTTCTGTAAGGAAGTATAGGCTGTTGTCTACCTTTTATATTACAGCATTAGTCTTTCAAAAATATTTATAAAAATAATTAAAGCAATCCATTGCCTAGATCTCAGGTACTGCAAAAATATCAACAGGATGATTATTTTACAGCTAGTTTAATTAGGTACAATGCCTTATTTGGACTTTTTATTTTCTAGGAACCTGATATTGATGATGTATGTGAAAACATCACTAAAAAGGCAGATGAAAAGCTAGCAGATATAGAACCAAGACCAACTGGCCAACATTCACATCATCACCACCTACACAGACACAGACATCACCACCGGGAGGGGAGTCGTCATCCTGAAACTGCAGAACGACATCCTTCTCAAGGCAGCAGGCGTCATAGAGTTTTTGGCCGTAACAGACATGATCAGAGAGGTAGCCAAGAACAGGTAGAAACGCTTCCTCAGGGAGAAGGTGCAGATTTTCTTACACAAGGTAAAAACCTATGAAAAAAGGGAAAAATCAACTGTAAAAATCAGCTAACTTGAAACTGGGAGAAAGCATCAGATTCAACTTCTAGTAGCTGATGCTGACATTGTCGACACCTTTTGTTTGAACAGCTAGGGAATTCTGTCACTTGACAGTGTCGTGGGGCACTTCCCAATTCTTGCAGGTGACATGGCCAGCTGTTAGCAGAGGACATTACTGAATCTTGACAGTGACGTCTGCTATCAGCTGCCTGACAGTCATCAGCAGCAAGTGAAACTCGTGACACCTGACAGTGACGGGAAAAGGCAGGAAACTGAGCCTGAGAAACAAACTAAACACCTTAAAACACTGCCTAAATTAATTTAATTGTAAGAGTGGAAAAATTAACAGATCAAGTGTTTTTATTGGCCCACAATAAAAAAATCATCTTAAGACAGGTGACAGGGGTGTGGAGTTAAAGTGTAAATACTGTAAACAACCGGTGTTTTGCAGCAGTGCTCTTAAGAGGTACACAAAACCTGTCAAATTCCATCAATGTAAAGCTTTGTTTTTTAAAGTAATTTAATTGACCCATAGTTTGTTTTTCAGTTGTAGCTGAAAGGTGTCTGGATTCTTGATTAATTTGTCTGTCTTGTTATTCTTCTAACATTCTGCTTGCATTTGTGAGGACAGAAGCATAAACTATGACCTAGGGGCTTCTGTTTGATGCCAGCAAACAAGAATAGAAGATGACAAAAAAGATATTTTAATCATACTTTATTATTAAGAAAGAACATGGAATATATTCAGAAGTTTTTTCCTAACCTATGGATACAAAATGTGTACAATGAAAGCTTAGTCCTAAGCTAACACACCAAAATACCTTTTTATCTTAAATGTAACCACTAATTGCATTATTTTAAAGTAACAGATTTATATGTTTATCTTATATTGCTATATACTGTATCAGAGCCCAATAATACATACTGCTGTGGCTTGTAAAATCTCATTAAATGAATAGGATCATGTCTAAAATGAGACAGCCTTAACAGCCCTTGATGCGGATCAGTATCTGTACCACCTCCCCCCCTAAATTCAGTCTTAATGTTTATCTTTGTAACAGTGCTGAATTTGATAATCTATATTGATTTGTAATTTGTAAACTTCTGTTTGTAACTTAGTATTCTTTAACTTTGATTAACCAAGTTGAAGTGAAAAGAAAGTTGTTTGAAAGATTCTTGGATAAGGAAAGGAAAGCTACTTTGAGAGCATACACCATAATTAATGATGGTTTAATAGGGAAATTTTTATTCCTACAAACCTGAAGCTTCTTATGGTGGATAAGCAAGAAAGTAATACTGAACAGAATGTATGCTTATGGAATATTTGACAAGAGAGTTTTCCAATAAAAACAGATTCACTACTTCCTTGTATTTTGCTTTTGCTTTTGAAGTGTGCAGTTTGAGATACTTTGTCATACAGTGAGAACTAAAAATAGTGTATTTCAGCAGTACGAATTCTCAAAACCGTTTCCGTTTGAAGTACAAGTCCTGGCCTTTATTAAGACGTTGCTCCAAGTCTCTTATGGTATTACGCAGAATTTCAATTTCTTTGTTTTTTTCCTCCTGGAGATGCTGCAGTTTCTGTAAAGATGTAAGTAAATACTTCATTATCAAGTATCTTACAAAATTATGTACTGATACAATATGCTGTTGCTAATGAGAAATATTCTAACAATATTTTTCACAGTATTACAAAAATGACTTCCCCAGATTCCTGTTTCTGTGACGTCCCAAAGTTCCTAGACTACAAAACAATAGTGCACATACTTCATTTATATCACAGTCAGTGATGTCACTTGTATCTTAAGTTCCCAAGTTAACAATTCTATATAAGAACCCACTTGACATGAGGGCTTTTGGTGCTGCTGATGTCAAAGTTATTAAGCACACCCATATGAAGAGCAGTGTGAAAAGGCATTAAATAAGTTTTCCAAAGGTGGGAGGGAAGTGTTGGAAAAGTGAATGATATGGATCCTGTCAGACACGGAACATTTTTTTTCCCCTCCATATTTTTTTTGCAGAGCAAACCAAACAATAAAACATAAGGAACAGCAGTTTGAAAGATACTCTAACAATAATTGCAGACTCTAGGCTATTCAATCACATACCCTGCGATAGATACTTTGTGGCAAGACAGATGCATCTGAAAATGGTTTTGCAGTTTTATTCTGAACTCTTGCTAATTTAGCATTAAACTGAAAGAATCGGGAAAAGATAAAACATTAATAACCCAACAGGGGAAAAAATATGCTAAATAATAAACGCACAATTTTCAATTTTTATCCATGTTTTTGTAGTTAGAATAGTAAGAGCAAGCTTATCTACTCTTTAATCATAGGACAATAAAACTAAAAGTTTATTTAAAAAAGAATGCAATTACATGTTAAGTTTTTGAAGTCAATGCTTCAAATTATTTCAAAAAGAAAAAATTGATATAAAATAATGCCAATTTTCCATATATAAATATTTCTGAAATGTTAAATGAACAAAAACTCTGCCAAAAAATGCTCAAAGAACAAAGATGGTTCCCAGGCCCACATGTGCAGGAAGAGAGAATGGGGAGGATGCTAAAAACACTTGAAACCATTACCCTTCCTTCATGTTCCAAGGGGAACTCAGTCCAAACAATTTTAGACCTTATTTCTTTTTTAATGTGAAAGGTTTGAAGTACTTCCTTAATTACTGAATAATTAAGAGAGTGGCCTTAAAACCTTACCCATGAAATACACATTGAATTCTGTGACTCTCAGAGCTCTGCAGGATTAGAAGTTTTTAAGCTCTTAAGTTTATGAATAACCATATCTTCCAAACATTAACAAAATTAAAAAGAAGTAGAAAATATTTTCATTTTATTATAGCACAAAAAAACAGATGACAAAATTTCAAAAAATAACTTAAGAATGCAGAATGTCCTTATATAGCAGATAAAACATTTTTGAGCAGAAACTATTCAGATGCAGTTATGGAAGGTAGTATATGCCACTGCCATTTGTATAATCTCTTGAATTTTCTTAGGTTCCATCAAATTACTCTATTAAAATACCATTTACACCATTCTTCACTACACAAAATCTTCTAAGTATACCAGTGTCCAATTATCTTTAACTTAGCTTCATAATGCATACCTCTATCTGCAGTTTAATTATTTCATTCTGCTTCTCTTCATCTTGAGTTTTCAGCTGTCTGGTTAACTCTAATATTTCCAGTTCTTTTTTCTCGATTTGTTCTTTATACTCCACTTCTATTAGTTCAACTAGTAACAGTAGTAAACCAAAATATGATGATTAAACTATAAAGAGACTTAGATGGAAAAATAATAGCAGTATTTCACAAATATTAAGACTTTCTTGAACAGTCTTGAAGTACCTCACAGGAAAACAATGTTAGTGAAACTGAAAATATATTTTAAAACTACATGGAAATGACCTGTTCCATCACAGTAAGATGGAGTCCCTTTAAGGAGGCACTGCTTTGTTAGCCTTTTTTGAGTTGACTGGATAACCAAAAACACCTACCCTTGAAAGTTACATCAGTAATGAAAAAAATTAATATTGGAATCAGGTATTTCTATGTGGCAGTATTAATTACTTACAAAAATGCACGAAGTCCTGTTCTTCTGAGCAGAGCTGGAACAACAATCTATCTCACGGTTCCAGCCAGCACTTAACTCAAAATTTCATCCCTTTGGATTTTTGTTAGGCCCACATTCCCAGTGTTTGTTCCACCTGATTTGGAATTTCTGATCATCTTGTACTTCTGTACTATTACCTCACTGCAACTGTCTACTCCTGAGCTAAGGTAAAATTCAGTTAAACACTCTATCCACTTAGAGCTTTCATGTGTCTTTTTGAGTACTATATTTGTACTTTACCTAAAAAAATTTTTCCAGTCATATGTTTCCATTAGGAAGTTGAACTATCTTGTGTTTAATCCTAGAATAGATTCCAGTATGGTTTACTCAGCTCCACAGCATTTAAGTCTTTAGAGAACTTACTTTTTTTTCTCATGTCACAATTCAATTGTGTTATTTCTAATTTGTGGTCTTCCTCTTTGTTTTTAATTTCTATCAAAAGCTTCTCAATCTGAAGTTTATATTCCTGTGAATGTAAAAAGCTTCATAAAAAATCTTCAGGTTTCTGTGAACTACAACATTCTGATCAAAATGTACAATACTCTATATAATTCAGTATTTGTATTTCTTTCCTCTAGTAAATTCACAATGTCCAGTTACTACTTCCACAACCTGATGAATTCCACAGATGAAAAAAAATAGCAGATACAAATTGTGTTACAGCTATCAGTATTGTTAAAATAAAATTAGAATCACAGAATCAGTAAGGTTGGCAGGGACCTCTGGAGATCATCTAGTCCAACCTCCCCGCTCAGCAGGGTCACCTACAGCATGTTAGACAGGGTTGCATCCAGGCAGGCCTTGAAGATCTCCAGAGAAGGAGACTCCACAACCTCTCTGGGCAACCTGTGCCAGGGCTCCGTCACTCTCACAGGGAAGAAATTCCCCCTCTCGTTCAGGCAGAACTTCCTGTGCTTCAATTTCTGCCCATTGCCTCTTGTCCTGTCACATGGGACAACTGAAAAGAGTTTGTCCCCGTCCCCTTGACACCCTCCCTTCAGGTACTTGTACACACTGATAAGATCCCCCCTCAGTCTTTTCTTCTCCAGGCTAGAGAGGCCCAGCTCTCACAGCCATTCCTCATAGGGCAGGTGCTCCAGCCCTCTGATCAAAATTGATCTTATTAGGAAAAAGGGATGAATAGAGAGGTAACAGCCCATTTCCCTAAACCAGCGCTCTAGTTAGTTAATGACTAGTTACACATTCACAGAGTTTGACTAAAGATTGTATAACAATGAATTGTATTTATAATATATAATTTTGTTACTATTGTTTATATCAAAGATTCCACAACTTCTCACTGGCAGCAATGAAAATGGTAGGGGTTTTAGCCGCAGTGATGCTGGTGACACCGATACCTGAGGAAAGGAAGTTTGAACATTCCTATTATAAGTTTGCTCTATTATGTTAAGAAATACTCCAGAATTACCAAGCAGTAATTACTGGCTGTAGTTGCCAGTACAGAGATGCTTACTCCAAAGCTCCTGCCCAAGTTCTCTTCTCTAGGCAGTCACTGACCAGAGTAATGTCGAGGCACTTTAAAAAGTAATTACTGATTGATGTTAATAGTATATGTGTCAGTTAAGTGCCTTCAAAACATTGGGAGGCTCCACCATGTATATAATCATAGTTTGTATGCCACAATTTGAAGACTAATAATATAGGTTTTCTTACCCTTTTTGAAAGCTTTACTTATTTTATCCTCAAACCATCAAGATAACAGCTTACAGTATGAATTTAATTTAAACAACTCAGTATTAATGCAGACAAAGAAAATCAGTATTGAGAGTGTTCCAAATACTATATAGGTAACGAATGTGCAATCTTAGTACAGAGTACTGACATGACTCCTCACTAGCATTGCTGGTGTTGTCTCTCTTCCAAAAAAAGTGTAAAATAGATGAAAAGTAGAGAGATACTAGATGGAATCTGTTATGAGCCAAGGGACCTATACTTTGTAGCATTCACTCCCAAGGAAACCAGACAAAATTCAGAGTGGTTCTTGATTCTCTGGCAGTAAAGCAGTTATCTTGTACATCAAAGGTGTTTAAATTTTTGGCCTACAAAGCTGAATTTAAAGCAAATACAGCTAAAAGTAAGTGCAACTTAGACTGTGCCAGAGGTCTCAGCACTTAGTAGAACTGATCTTAGTCTTTGTAACACATTCTCATATTGGTACTGGTTTGAGAACAACTGTTCTCTTTGTACACATGATAAACTCTAGGAAAAGAGAAAAAATAATGATGTGATCAGTAGCAAAGAGTTTAAGCATATATAAACTGTTACAATAGAAAAACTTTATTCCTGTGCCAAAAGAATGACCATTTGTGACAGACCTGTTCACGAGCCTTTAATTTCTCTTCCAAGATGTGAATGTTATCCTTCAGTCTCTCATTTTCATCTATGTAATAATAAAATAAACTGTATGAAACACTAAAAAGTTCATTTCAGCAGTATTATTAAGAGTAAAAAATATTACTTCCATTTGACTTGTCTAAACTTTAAGAACTGTTAACATTTTGAAGACATGATAATCTTCATTTACACAACTATGCAATTTTAGTTGCCATTTTTGAACAGAAAATTTATCGTTTAATCATATTTGCCTAATATTACTACTTTTGTTTTTAGCCTTCTTATTATTGATTCAGTCAATAAAACTGCAAAGTTCTTTAATTCAGAAATTAAGAAATTATTATCATGTCTCTGGCACTTGCAAATAGGAGGTGCAACGCTTTCTTTTTAAGTACCTGTTCCCCAAAATAGGAGCTCAGTAAATATGTGTAGGTTCCCTTGCACCCTGACTGTAGTGATAGTAAATACGCTATTATTAGTAAATATGCTATTAAATTGAAAGTAGCATTGCAAAGACAGAATTTTTAATAAGTAGATGGTTTTATTATTAAAAATCATTCTGATTATTAAAAAAGCCACATACTTCCCATTTTTAGATGTTTATTTCTATGTTTATTAACATTTATGTTACTGTGCCTTGAACACATAATGGGTATAAAATTAAGTATATGATATATATATGATATAATATACACTGTGATAGAAAGTTACCTTGGTTCATGTTATATTAAAAAATGTAATACATATTTATATATTATATATTTACATATTTATATTATACATTGCATGTATATATTTTTATTTTAAAATAGCAATGAGACTTTGTCAAATTTTACAGACAACAACTAAATTTTAAAACATCAGCTGAGGATTAAGATTCTGATCTAATAAAGCACTTAAACATGTAAAAACTATGCCTAAATGCTTTACTAGACTACAGTCCAAAGAACGAATAAAACTCTCACTTCCTTGTAATATTTCTTGGGCAACACTGAACTAAAATTAAAACGCAACTATTGATTAAAAGTCTCACTGAGCTAGAACTTCTTTTACTAGCAGATTTTAAGGATAATTGCAATAGACATTTACTAAGCACACAGACCACTAAAACATGCATAGGATTGATTTTAGATACAATTTGCTTCCTTTCTGATCGGCTGCCAGTGAGCTTTCCTCTCTGAAAAAAAGCATTAAATATAAATTCAACTTTTAAATGCCTTATTTTAAATTATAGTACAGTATATATAACATTTTTGTTTTTACCTTTCACGTTACACTGGTTCTCAACAGTTTTTGTTAGACCATTTATCACATTCTGTAGAGCAGTACATTCTAAAATAAATGACAAATCCAGTAATTTTGAATAATTTCTTCACTATTTTCATTTTGGAATTCATTATAAGTATCAAAACCAAATAATAAACATTACATTTAGGTATTTTTTAAACTGCATCAAAGAATAACATATTTTTATAATAGAAGTCTAAACATACATCAGCTTGACCTTCCCAGAATATTCAGTATTTTGAATTGTAGGAACAAAATAATCCTTTGCCAACTGTAAAAACAACTGAAACTCTTTCTTCAAGAATCTCTGTACAAATACGATCAACTATCTTTTTTTTTTCTAAGACATTCTCCTTATTTCATTTATCATACAACTTTGGAGAAGGCTATGTTTTCAAAGAATGACTTCTGGACTATATTTAATTATATATTATATATAATATATATATATAAGCGTATATGTGTATATATACACATATGTAAAAGTATATATATTTATTATATTTACTTAAACCTCACTTCCATAACTCAGGTTAAAGACTCCTAGTCTTTTATTAACAGACCACAAAACTTCAGAAAAAAAGAATCTATATATTGTGTTGCCCAAAGATTGTACATATAAAACAAAAGTAAGTAAGTTACTTCATATTTGAGATTTAGCTTATTTAACAACGTCATTATCCCAAGCCTCTCCTTTGCAGATGTACTTCAGGTTAAGACAATGGCATGCAAGAAAAAAGGCTGCTGAACATTTTGTTAATGTTGTTAACGGCTATATAAACAGGAAACATTTGGCACGTACAACTGTTAGAATAGTTTATTTTAAAGATTCAGTGAACATGGTGTATAGGATAGGGGCTTGAAAAATAGTAACAAGACAGATATCACTAGATGGATTTGGGAGTTCCCAGTGTATCAAAGTGCTCTGACAGGTAGATGTTGCTCTGTAATTAGACCTGATGTCAGACCCTACATCCTTTAACCTGGATGTTTCTTCTGCTAGTAATTAAATATGCTTGATTACAATGAAAAAAACCCCCAGAGATTGAGCAAGACATTGTGCCAGAAACTGAGGCTAGGATTGGAGGGGCAGGTACTAGAAGTGCCAACAATGGGGACTGGCATAAGGAGCAAAAAGGATCGTAAGGGTAAGATGACATATACAAATCCACCAAGGTGAGGTGGATCATCAGGAAATCTAGGGAAGGATAAAGGCAGGATATAAGAAATCAGGCTTTAGGAATGTCAGCGCAACCCTACTGATGAACCATGATGATACCTGTTGGAATTTCTGTATTTCCCGTTATTTTATTAAAAACAGACACTATATACAAAAATCTATATAAATGGAACATTAAGACTGCAAGTCAAACTTCCAAAAATTTGGATATGATGGAATTAAGATTGCTTAAAAATCATAGTTTGTCTTGAATACATGTGCAGTAATACACAATTCTTCCCCAGAATGAACTAGATGAAGAGAATGAGGAGAGACAAAGACAGTGATCTGGGGATAAATCATTACCATTGCCATTTCAGTTATACAAAGTCAGAATTTTATTTTGAGTGAAATGGGATGCAGTAGGACAGGGAAAGTTTGGTACCACAGCGCAATAGATTCCATCCCTGCCTCCCTCAAACAGTTTCTTTGTAGTACCTCTAAGCCAGGAGATGGTGTCAGTGTGCCACTGTCCATAGTCTGTGCTACTAAGTGTCCTGCAAGCCACTGTGACTACGTAATATATCACATTCCTGCAGGCATATTAAGACCAGAATAAAGTGTCCTTGACCACTTACTCCTCATTTTATGGATACTTACCTTGAGATACGAGCTTCCAGGTACTGCAAATATGTAACTACTAAACAAGACTGTGCAAACCTACCAAATCATAGAATCAGTAAGGTTGGAATGGACCTCTGGAGATCATCTAGTCCAACCTCCCTGCTCAGCAGGGTCACCAAAAGCATGGTAGACAGGGTTGCATCCAGGCAGGCCTTGAAGATCTCCAGAGAAGGAGACTCCACAGCCTCTCTGGGCAACCTGTGCCAGGGCTCCGTCACTCTCACAGGGAAGAAATTCCCCCTCACGGTCAGGCGGAACTTCCTGTGCTTCAATTTCTGCCCATTGCCTCTTGTCCTGTCACATGGGACAACTGAAAAGAGTTTGTCCCCGTCCCCTTGACACCCTCCCTTCAGGTACTTGTACACATTGATAAGATCCCCCCTCAGTTTTCTCTTCCCCAGGCTGAAGAGGCCCAGCTCTCACAGCCGTTCCTCATGGGGCAGATGCTCCAGCCCTCTGACCATCTTCATAGCCCTACGCTGGACTCTCTCCAGTAGCTCCATGTCTCTCCTGTACTGGGGAGCCCAGAACCAGACTCAGCACTCAAGATGAGGCCTCCCCAGGGCTGAGGAGAGGGGCAGGATCACCTCCCTCGACTTGCTGGCAACACTCTTCCTAATGCACCCCAGGACACCATTGGCTTTCTTGGCCACGAGGGCACATTGCTGGCTCATGGTCAATTTGTCATCCACCAGCACTCCCACGTCCTTCTCTGCAGAGCTGCTCTCCAGAAGGTCAGCCCCCACCTTGTACTGGTGCCTGGGGTTATTTCTCCCTAGGTGCAGGACTCTGCACTTGCCCTTGTTGAATCTCATGAGGTTCCTCTCTGCCCAGCTCTCCAGCCTGTCCAGGTCTCTCTGAATGGCAGCACAGCCCTCAGGTGGTCCAGCCACTCCTCCCAGCTTGGTATCATCGGCAAACTTGCTGAGGAGGCACTCTGTCCCCTCATCCAGGTTGTTGATGAATAAGTTGAACAGGATGGGACCCAGTACTGAGCCCTGGGGATACCACTAGCCACAGGCCTTCAACTAGACTCCACGCCACTGATGATGACCCTCTGAGCTCTGCCTTTCAGCCAGTTCTCAATCCACCTCACTGTCCACTCATGTAACCCACACTTCCTGAGCTTCTCTAGGAGGATGTTATGGGAGACAGGGTCAAAAGCCAAGTATAACAGACTATGAAGAATTAGACTTAAAGTGGACACCTACAATTGAGGGATTTTTTTTGACATTCATATTCATATCCAGTACAAATGGATTCCCATTTGTAAAAGGGAAACAATAGAAGATCTGCTTTTCCTTAAATAGTATTTATACACCTTGGGTTCCTTGTAACCTTATCAGTAAAGTTACAAATCATTCAAAGACTGAGGAAAATTTGAAATTCAAATTGCCTGCTCTTAAAACTTTCCTTTTTATTTCTGGAATACCAGTGCATTTCTGAAATGGCTTTTAATTTCTAAAATAAATAAAGCACATTAAACAACAATTTCTCATCCCGTAACACGAAAGCTCTTTTGAAAACAGTAGATCATATAATTAAAGAGTACATCACAAATAAGGCAGTCAATAAGAGGAATTAAGAACCCAGCCCTAAGATTAGGTTTTCTAATCAATTTTATCTTTAATCTGTTTTTCCATCAGACGCTTTGCATGCATCTAAATTGTCAGCTTATCACATTCTCCTGTTGCATGCTTTCAAAGAAGCAGTAGAGGGAGCACTAACAGCACAGAAACTACCTGCCCTCAGTTTCTATACTAGGTACCACAGCAGCTCAAAAGAATTTGCAGAAAAACCTGCTCAAAAGCTGAAGCTCCAAGTTAGTACGCTTAGTACACAGAGAATATTAATTATGCAGAGATAAATCTTAATTTTCAATAGAGATAATTCTGGAGACTGAAAAATTGGGCAAATAGGAAAGGTTTCCCATGAAAAAAACACAAAAAATATCATTTTCACCACAAAATTTCTAAAAATATTATGTCTCTGCTCTAAAATATGAAGAGGCAAGAACTTCTCCAAAAAAAGCTTTAAGATATTCTATCAAAATAATTCTTTTTTGATTTTTTCTGCTCTTGGTTTGGAAAAACACTGACATGTTTGTGTTGAAGTGTAAACTACGTGAATTCAGAGTGAGACAGGCACCTGCTACAGAAATTTGCACTGTGAACTGTCTGACAGAGATATAATCAACTGAAAACCTGTTAATCTTTACCACAGGCAGCAATAGTAACTCACCCTGTAATTTAAAGAACTTAATGGCTCACTCTAAGCCATGGAAGAATGATTCTTCTCTCTTATCACTTCTACTAATAATTACAATGCATTAAACAGTGCATTATTTGGGTGCCTTACAGGTTTATTCTCCTGTAGGTCTGTTTGTGCTGGAAGAAATTTCCACATTTTCATGTATGGACAGAAGCTAAAACAAGACTGCTTTCTTAAAATGTGACTCTTCCAAACTGTTCACAGTGTTTGTACTGAACTAGTTCTACTACAAACTTTCTATCCTTCCAGAATGTATGGATGTCAATTCAAATGCCTGAAATTTATGCAGAAACTGGAAACATCTGGGTAAACGTGGAAACAGCAGCTAGTCTTAACAGTAAACCACAGCCATTTTACATGCAAGTCATTTCAGACAAAACACATCCAGTCCCAAGAATATTTCCTTATTTTTATTATCTTTAAAGCATATAGCTTGACAAAATCATTTTAACAGTTGTGTGACTGTAAAATTTACTGGGAACCCATGGTGAGTTTTGTTTGCCTACATTAAGGAAGAAAAAGCAAAATTGTGCTGAATTGTTGCAACTTTGTTAGGTCATATGGCATTAGCATCTGTTAGCAATCCTGCACTGTTACTCCTCTGTAAAGGATACTCCATACATGCAGAAAAACTTAACAGCCTAATCTTTTTCCATGTTTCTAATTTACTGCAGTTTCTTCCATCTGCAGTTACACTTGAAGCTACTGGCTTTCTTAATAGGGCAAGTTACATCAATCATTTTTTAAGCACATTCAACACACTAAGTCAACATCCTCCACAAATACGTGACCCAGAAGTTGCTCTGAAAATGTGACATGCAATATGTCTGTCCTTGCTTGGTTACTAAGGAGCGTCCTCTACTGCTACAGAGCAACAGTGAAGGAATTAACTGTTAGCAAACATATTCTAACGAAGTGTTAATTTAGTCAAAATGAAACCATAAAGTGTTTTACAGGTAATTAGATTGCTTTCTTTTCAATGATTACAGCAGATGCAACAGTCTACTGCAACAGCAGAGCCTACTTGGTCACCACAGATGTTCAGGGACAGGGGGAAAAAACAAGAATTACAGAGTTTTGTCTGTCTTCTGTGAATCTGCAGTGAGTTTTCATCAAACTAAAACTATGGACCTGAAGCTTTGTTTAGCAAAAAACGTATTAGAATAAAGCAAGGCTTATTTATGACTGTTCAGAATACACTTGCCCAGCTTTCTCACCCTTTAAACAAAACTAGGGTAAAAAAAGGTATCACTCTCCTCTCTTCCTTTAGCTTTAAACATTTTTCTTCCCCTTTTGCATTTTGTTCAGAGTTCCCACTCTTATGCTACCTTAAACAATTCTAGAGATAAATTTTTGGCAATGAAAGAATATCAGGGAGCCCTCAAATTCTCACCGATACTTCACAAAGATTTCTTCAGCCATGAAAATACTATCCCTATCACTGTTTCTCCCACTAAGAATTCTTTAGGTGGAATAAAGTTGCTCCACACCACCACCACTAGCAGCCATGAATCCTTTAGGGTAGATGGAACAAGAACCTCCCTTCCATAATGCTGCTTCTCTTTGCTACTCTGCTGTACGCAGCATGTTTGTTTGGGATTATATGTGAACCGTTCACGAGCAGGTGGCCTCTCATGCTTTTTCCTTAGCCCTTCTGCGAGTCTCTTGGTGGTCTACTATAATGCCTTACATTGTAAGGCTGAATTGTTTACTTACCCTATGAATACATTTACTCCTGTTTCAAACTTGTAATATGATGACCTGAGCATTAAGAATGCATATCGATATTGTTGATCATGATGTTGATGCAACTGTCCCAACCCAGCAATTTCACCTGCCTTTGTACTGACTCTTCAGTTGATACACTTGACAAGTGTGGCTGGTTTGGATTCTGGGAAGTGGTTTGGGATGTGAGACTAGAAGGTTTATCTTTTCCAAGTTGTCAGGATCACTGTATAAAGCCATTCTCATAACAAGAGTCCCTAAGGATAATGTTGCCAGAAAAAGAATGGAAGTGTCAACGCTACATTTGATCCCGTGCATCTTCTCCAGGCCATGAGGATCTATTTCCCCAATCAAAGAAATTTTTAAACACACAGTGCTTTGACTTTCAAAAATGTTTTACAAAGCAGTAATCAAACTACCTGACACAACACTTTTAGTGTTTTGATTCTAAAAATACAGTATACTACTACAACACAATAGACTTAATAATAAATCTGTCTTCTGAAGGGCAGATGTAGGTGAATTTGATGAAGGTGTGAAGAACGTTATCCACTTTAGAAAGAAAAAGCAAAATGCTGTAGTAACATTTTGTAATAACTTATTAAACTCTAATGCCCTTATGAGCTATGGACGTTGGTGATAACCAGTAATGCTGTAACTGTTTATTTGAAGATTCCTCTGACAGCAAATACTGTACATTACAGCAATTTCCTGCCCAAGATAGTTTATGAAACTATGCTCTGATTACCATTAAATGAGTGCAGTTCAAAAGATTATTTATACAACTAAAAGATTACTTCCAACATTCTGGCATATCAGAATTCTATTGGAGTATCTTATTGGTACCTCAGTCTAATAAAATAGCCCTATTAATTGTCCTAATTTCTAAATACAGTCTATTTACTCTGCATCTCTCATTTACTTTCTACCTCTTTAACATCAAATGGCTTTCAGAATCACCTGTTGGATAGCCCATATTGTTGCAAGTTCCTGCTTTTCCTTTTTTTTTTTCTTTCTTTCTGCTATTAACAGTTTGGCAATCTCTCTTACTTCTTAGACTGGAATCCTTGCTTTCCGATAGTTCTGCCTCCCTATCCACATTCTTAATAATTTGTACAACTACTATGACTTGAATATTATTGAAATCTGTTCTTTCCTGACTAACCCTGCTGTTAAAACTCTGGTTCCTATTTCATGCTGATTGCTCTGGTATTTCTACTTGGCCTTCTGCCTTCCACATTTTCTTCCCCCATCAAGTGTTTCAAAACAGCTCCAGAGGTCATTCTCTATCAGTTATGACATCAACGTAGCTATCTCCTCAAATCATTTTGCTCTTATCTCATCAAATTGAGGAGCTACTTTCCATCTAAAAAGCCCAAATCTGCCATCTGACTTCCATCTGTTTTTAGTCCATTTGCTTCCACACTCCTTTCTGCAATCTTCCCAGCTGATCTGACTTCCTGCTTTCTCTCTCTCACATTGCCTGCTCTGTCTTCTCCATTGGTTTTATGTTAGAAATAACATTTTTTGTCCACCTTCTTCCATCCCTCTTTGAAATCTATCTTGTACAAAAATCCTCCTCTTGTTTTCATCAACTATTATTGATGAACCATCTGTTAATCAACCATCTCAATCTGTTTCTGAGCAACTGTCCTACATTGTGTTTTGTGCTTGATTGATTGAAAAACAAATGGTTCAGCCCAGATTTCCATCCAGTTTGCTAATCTATTTTGTTATATTCAGTAGTAGATGCTTCCGGAAGGGGTAAAAAACCTTGGACAAACACGATCCTTAAAATACTCTCTCAGCTTCACAATAATAACAAGCGAACAATAACCACAAGGAAGACCTGCATGAGAGATACTGTCTTTAACAAACTTGATAAAGTTTTCTTTCACAATTTTGTCTCATCTTTTTGGACTCATCTAGACTTTTGACATCCACAAACTCCTGTGACAAATGATTCAAAAACTTCACTTTACAATACGTGGGAAAAGTTCCTCCTTTTGTTTGCTTTAAAGAATATTATCCATCAACAAATTTGATTTCCATCTATTTATTACAATGAACAGTGAATAATCATCCCCTAGTCATTTTCTCCACACCATTCTTAATTTTATCGCTATCAGTAATATCCCAACGCTGCTGTTTCTGTTTAGGCTGAAAAATATCTGTCAGACTAAGTCTTTCCTCAGATATTCCATAATTGTTACCATACCTTCCAGGGTGTTAAGTGCTTCCTCCCCCAATCCCTTCCTGAGGGTTTGACTGCCTGGGCTCAGGGCCAGCTTGGAAAGAGTGCAGCTGGTGACCTCGAAACATGCTGTTTGAACAGAGCTGGAAGACGACTCAGCAATGGCTGCCCCTCTTTCCCTTGGGAGCTGCTTTTACATTGCAGCTGCCTTGCGGCCATGTATCCTGTAGAGCCAGAGCCCAATCATGACCTATGGACTAACTTCCTGGCTTCCTTTCAGACCTGCCTCAATACTATGGACATACTGGTGATCACTGGACCTGTTACTGTTTCTAGACCTGATTCTAACCCCAACTCACCTTCCTGTCTTGACCTCCAACCTGCCTCATCACTATAGACTTGTTCACTAACGTGGACTCTTAGCTGACCCTCACAACCATGCCTGGGCCTGCCCTGCCCTCCTGCTCACGTACAGCGGGGTCAGGTCCCTGTGGGTCAGGTCCCTGCCTCTGTCAGCCTTGTTACATATGAGGCTCCCTGACAATACTGAACTGAATAGATTACTACCACTAGCAAACTTGTATTCACTTTTTCAATAGCTTTTCCTGTTCATTTCTGAGTACATTAAATAATTTAAGTCCCTGCAAAGATGTAAGTAAGTGAAAGCCACTGGCAACTTTACTCCTGTGTGAAACTAAATTTATTCCTACCCTGTTTCCTAACTTAAGCAGTTTGACTTGTCTGAGACTGAAGTTTTGTAAGAAGATACACCTTTCAGTGCTCTTATGAACTACAGAAGAACAGAAAACCACAACACTATATATACATAGATTATATGCTATATATGTATAAATATATAAAGTACCAGATATTATTTCCCTTTTTTAAACAGCCATATGAAAAGATATACTTCCAGCACAGAAACATTAAAAAAGAAAAAAAAAATCCTTCATGTTTACATTCATTTTTTATTTTTAATTCCTCAAATATATGGGAACATTTTTATTACAAGCTAGGGTCTTAAAATTCCCGAAGTATTACAAATAGTTAAATGCCATCTTATTATTTAACTTTAGCTGTTATTAAACAGTTTGAATACTCTTAACATTTAGATAAACTATTATTACTGTCCGTAACTTTTTACTGCCATAATGACATCTGTTATGCAAAGTAAAAGAAATATGATCAAAACCTTGATCACATTAAAACTAACAGAAAGACAAATACATCCTATGGAATAAACTTATGACAGTAATCAGTGTAATTGAACTCAAGCTTGAAGGAATTATGTGTAGTTGCTAACAATACATAACTGAGTTGGAAATGCAACTGTGGTAAAATATTGATGATTACATAAAGTCAAACAGGCTATCACATTGTTTAATCTGACCTCTTAGCATCACAGGGGATTAAATCTCACACAGATATAAAGTCTAATCCCTTTGGATAGACTAAAGCTTTTAATTCCTCAAGAAGTTAAAGAAATGCTTAGGGAGAATGCCAGACTTGGGTTTCACCAATACCTAAAGTCCAATACAATGGCACAGAATTAATTTAGGTTAAATTATTTCAGTGACCAATATTAAAAGAGTACTAGTAGAACTTCAATACACCTGTCATCATGGTGCAGGGAAGAATGTTGTCCAGACCCAAACGAGGCTATCAGATTGACCTTAAATAAACCAAATCGCACAGGCAGCTAAGAGAAAACATTTTTACACCATCTCAGAGCATCACTCCCACCAGCCCGACATCCCATCTCCAATTATAGGCAAACATTGATGTTTTGGAACTCTGACATTTTCAAACTTCGATATTTTCAGAAGACAGTAAAACACGCATCCAAGAATGTGCCAAAAAAGCAGAGAGAAAATACAGAAGGGAAGCTTTTCTTTCATAGATACCACATGAAATCAAAAATCTATTAATGTGGATAGATACTAGTCTTGACTTGAAAAAAATAATTATTTTAACTCTGCTCTCAAAATGCAGTTGTGGATTAAATTTATGTTATGCAAATGAGGTTGACTCCATTGCATTATCAAAAATTAAGCATTACTATTTTTCAAAGTGTTTTAGATCCTTGCTATTTTGTTTTTATATTTGAGATTATCACAGATAAAGGAAATATTTCTCAAAACTTCCTTAATTCAAAAAAAGAACATACTGTTTTCAAAATACTATTTACCTTCTTTTACTGAATCCTCTCTTGATTGGCTGAATTTTACCAACATGTTAGATTTTTCTAGCTGAAGAACCAGTAGGTTATTTGCTTCGTTAATTTTTGATATTTTCTAGAAAATTGGTAAGAGACTGATGTTATACTAAGAATTTTTGATAAAAGTTTTAGATTTAGAATTTTTGATACAAGATCTTGAGTTTTAAATTCATAAAAACATTTACACAACACAATAGTTGCAAGCCTGTTTTACTTGACACTCTGGGAATTCCATTACAGAGAAGAACAAAGTTAGACTCGAAAGCCTGTGCTGTACATAATTCAATATTTACCATCCATAAACACAACCTTGACTTACCTCATTACTTACAAACTCCAGGAATCTTTGCAAGAGAGAGTCCAGAATTATACTTGTCAAAATTAAATATACTAAATAAATGTTACAAAAGGGCACAAAGTAGAAAATGTACCTGCAAAACTGCTTAATCCCACCTTAATTTAATTGCTTCCTCTGAACTCCATAGTCTAGATCAATTCTCAGCACGGTTCTTTCTGTTGCTTTGCATACAATGCCCTCATTGAGTACTGAGTAATGTGTGTGAATAGTGATTGGTGTGATAACTTCCATGAGAATCACAAAATTTCTTCCAGGTGCTCCTTCTGTACTATCTCTGGTAAGCATTTACTGATCAGGATCAATCAGCAGAGAGATAGCCAAAATGGGTCTAATCAAACGAGAAATACAGCACTGATTTTCTCAGTGGATCCATCTTTAAAGAACCGACCTGTTCTTAAAGTAAAGAGAGCTCAGCACATTTGGAATTTAAGAACAGATGCGCCTGCTATGGCAATGACTTAAAAAAAAAAAAAAAAAAAGAATAAGGAACAATTTCTGCAATGAGTACAACAAAGCTGTGTAATATGAGTATCTCCAATAGAGGCTTCTGATGCAAATACTTGCACGTATTTCCTGAGGAACTAAGTTCTACCACAGAACACTTATTGAGCAGACCCCACAGATTTCAACAAGTCAGGCATTCTAAGATAAATTTTAATCTGGGAATCTAAAGGTTTTGGACCATAAAAAAAGTGTCTGTTTGCATGCTTATGCAACCTAGATGGCCTTATAAATCTGATTTTACATCCACAAATTCTGATATTCAGAACTACTACTAGCTTCTTTTAACCCACTCCATCTTTACATACAGAGATTCTGATTCACTATCAGAAAGTTTGTTTTTAAGTGCCTAAAGATAAAACATCTTTGACTATCTATGGACACAGAAGTCTGAAGCTTACTATACTGAATAGGCACATGTAGAGTTAAGTATTCATTAGGAATAACAAAAGAAATACATATCTTTCCTGCAGACAAAAGGCATTTTAATGGATCACATGTAAATTGGCAGTTATCTGGGATCTATTGTTATTCACCTGTGAAAAATGATCCAAGATCCTCCTTCAAACAAACATTAAATGCACAACAGCACAATTTTCACGTGCTACTTCATAAATCAGCAGTAAAAAGGAGGGACATAATCATTCATCTTGAATCATTCTGAGCACTAACAGCCAGTACAGACACTTACTTTCCAAACAAAATTGGTGTTGCAAGACACAATAAGAATAAACAGACACCACTTAGAAGAAACTTTCACCTGAGAAGCATATTAAAACATGCCAAAGTATTTACAGATAGTAATTTCAATGATTTTTACCGTTGTCACTTACCTTTTCTATCACTGAGAAGTCATCTAGAAGTTTACCAAGATTCACCAAACTGATCTTTTTCATAGTTCCTTCACAGCTGTGATCCATTTATTTCTGCAACATGTCATCCAATGTTCATTGTATGCATAAAAAAAAATTCAAAGAATTTTTATATTCCTCACTCACACTATTTCAAAAGAATTCCATAGATGTAAATATAAACAGAATACAGAACACCTTTTTTAAACTTAAAACTATTTTTGCATGTTAAACTAAATTTTAACCACTCTCAGTTCCAGCACTTCTAGGAAGTCAGAAAGCTCAAGCCAAACCTATCAGCTAGATGGTATCACTGAATTTGGAATTTTTGTTGCTGTTTAAAAACAAACCTGAATCCACTTCCGTAGACACTACACCACAATTTTACCTAAAAACAGTGCTCTACATGTTGGATGCTTGTAAAACATTATATGACTGACTCCTCTTTATATGCTACTAAGACAGATTGGTCTTCCTATACTTGTTTTAAAGACTAGGGAATTGAATCAGGGAAGCAATTCAGCAAGTAACCCAAGGCCACAATAATTTTTATGTTTCAATAAACAATTACTCATTCTCTGTGTATATGTTAGAAGCAACAGATCAATTTTTGTTAGATTTGGTAACTTGAAAAATGTTACTGAAGTAAATGAGACTTTACCAAGACTAGATCCTGCATTAACATATTCTGGGCTTTAAGTCCCTTACATGTTCGCTCTGAAGTTATATTCTTCATCATTCAGTATTTACAAGTGTTTACATACATACATATATATATATGTAATTTCCTTACCAAAAAGGTAGATAAAAAGATAGTTCTCTGCACTTAACGCACAATTGTGTCTTCTATCCACTGTTTCCTCAACAGGACTAATAAAACAGCTAATTAACTTTTATTTTCTCTACCAGTAATTTTAAGGAATATGTAACATTAAGAATTAATACTTTTCTCTGTAGGTTAGTTGTTTTCTTCTCTGAAAGTTAAATGAGTAATTTCAATAATCTGTAACTCTTATTACAATGCAGTAACTGTTAGAATGGATTTTGGGAATAAATATTTATCAACTTTGCAAAACAATAATTGATCTTAATATGCTATTGGTTAATAATCTAAATGTACAGTGTGACTGCCAAGTCCTGATCTTTCCAGTCTTCATCATGGACAGCATCTTTTCCATTTGTTTATCACCCTTTTCACCATGCTTTTAGAACCGTTTCTTTGTTGTTATAGTTTTTTGTATGTCATCCTCTAAATTTTGACTGAGGATGGATGTTGAGGGAGCAGTCAGGTTGTACACTGCTTTGCTTGTGTGTCTGTGCACTGCCTGGCATCACCTCTTCTTTTACAGGACAGGATGTGCTCAGCACTTAGCAGCATTAGCCAACAGTACCAAAGGGAATAAAACTCTTGTTGAACTAAAATGCTAAATTCAAAATAATTATAATACAAAATAACTATAATACATTTCCCATCAGGAAAACTCATTGTTTTTATTTTTGTATAAGATTACTACATATGCCAGATCATCCAAAGACACTTTTGTTCAGACTTTCACCTCTACTTTGAACAGTATTTATTTAACTAAAGGAAAAAAAATCGAAGACCTAACACGTATTTTCGACTGTCTTAAAACTATTCAACCTTTCTATGACCCTCCCTCCACCATGACTGTCTCTCAGTATATTTTTTTTATTACTGTAGCTGATACCCGAATTTAGAAATTAAGGTTTCATTTTTGTTTCACGTGACAGTGAAACATGTATTAAAAACCAAAATAACAAGAAAACTTCTTCTTAGATTACTAACTGCATGTCTCCATCGAATATTAATTATTCAGTAACAGCACCTTTAAGCAGTCTCACCCTTTTTCTGCACTTCACCCTTTTTAAAGACAGACAACTAATATTTGCATTGAGTCCAACCTCACTTGAACCACTCAGTCTGTGAGGATCGCGGACCCCGAGGACACCGCAGAGCACCCGCGGCGGCGCGGCGAGCAAAGCGGCCCCGACGGCCTCGCCGAAGGCGGGAAACCAGCGCCGCCCGCGGAGCGTACCACTAGCGACCCTGTGGGGGGTCCCTCCTCCTTCTCCCCCTCTCCCCCGCCGAGCCGCTCTTGGACTCGACCGGCAGGCGCGTGGCAGCCGTTGGAGCTTCGCGCGCCAAGCGCTGCCGTTGCCCCGCCCTGCGGGGAGGGGGCGCTGCGGCGCGCGAAGAGAGCGACTGTTGCGGGGTGCGCGAGGCAGCGGCGGCTGAGGGCGCTCGGGGTGCTCGGCGCTGTGGCCGGCCTCTCGTAACGGTCTCTGTTATGGGCGACGGCTGTCCCTCTGGGGGAACTGGGGAAGCAAGTGGACTGTGCTGTGCGCCCTCATGCTGTATTGACACAACCCAAGTGCTTCAGCGGCACCCTTGCTCAAAAAAAAAAAAAAGCCCCCAAACAAACCAAACAGCCCACCTCAGAGGATCATCCGTGAAGGGCCTGATTTCACTCTGCTGTGCAGTCTGTGAATTATTTTATCAAATGGCTCCTCACATCGACGTTGATGTGAGCTGAGGGGGGTGATTTAATGTGTGAATGCTCCTTTGAAGAGCAGTGAATAGACATCGGGGGGGGGGGTGCTTTTGTGAGTGACAGAGACCGATTCATTCCCTTTATCTTTAGTTTCTCAGCGTTTATACTATGCTTGTAACTATGGTTACCAAGCAGTGGTACTCCCCCTGCCTATCACTCCTTTCTGAGGAGAATTATCACAAAGAGCTTTTGAGAGAAGTTTCCAAGATATCCATGCTAGTCTGGGAGTGTGCCAGCAGGCTTGAGACTGATCAGCTAGGATTTCTTATTACAATCAAGACCTTGTCTCCTCTGTAGAAAGGTTGCTATTTTGGGGCAAAGTGCTCAGATGCTGTCACTGTGCTAGTGTCTGAAGAGTCTGCAGCTGCTTTGAGTAGACTGGGAAAATGATGGTTCTGCTTAAATATGAAAAGGAGCACGTTTCCCTATTAATTGTTCTGTTACTGAAATTTGATAATGAATCCAGTTAAGATTGCTTTGGCCTGATACCTTTTATGTCTTGCCAGACTTTGTTAAAAGTATACATATAAGACTGGAAAGGACCTGTTGCATGATTGAATATCCCTGTGAAATCGCAGGCAACCTCCTCTGTCCCAGCCTGTTGCCACTTTACTACATATAGATTGCTTCTTTTTTCAGGTTAACATTGAGCCCATGACCAAGACATATCAACCTGGCGTATGACAATCCTGCTAGGAGCATCTATATTTGCTTCTTAACACCCTGTCTTACCATGGAAACAAACTGTCCTGGGGCAGTGGGGGCTTTTCTGCAGATAGGTTCATAGCAGTTAAATGTAACTGCAAAGAACAACTCATCAGCTAGATAGTCCTGCTGAGAGGTTCACAGAAAAACATTAAATATTTTAACATTTGCATCATTAGTTTTCAAGGTTGGTAGTACTAGATGAGTAAGAGAATCACAGAATAATTCAGGTCAGAAGGGACCTCTGGAGGTCACCTAGTTCAGAACCCTTTTCCAAGCAGGGCCAGTTTCAAAGCTACGTTGGGTTGCTCATGGCCGTGTCATGTTTGGAGAATCTGCAAGGAAGAGATTGTTTTATGGCATAATCTGAAAAGATTTTGTTTTAGGGTAGGACTTGAAAACACTACACGAATGTAGATTTTTCAGAAAGAAGCTACAATATTATATTCCTAGGGCCACATCTGCATGCTATAAAAAGTGTCCTTGCTCTCAGAAATGCTAAAATATGCCATAGGGTTCCCAGATGGTGCATTTTTATTTGTATTAGAGAGGAAATATGATATAGCTTCAATGCCTTTTGATGCTAATTAGTTGAATGTTGATTGCAGATTACAAGCCAAAGGAGCATGCAGGACTTTACCTGAACGTGTCCAGAGAAGCAACAACCTACCAGGCACAGTGACAAATGCTGTTTGCAGGCAACTATATGATTAGAATGTCAGAGGGTTGTTGTCCACTGGGATATAGACACAGACAAAGTAATTAAAATCATTTTTGTGCATAGAGGATCTGCAGCTGAGATGCAACTGGGAAAAGGAGGACTACGCTATCAATCCTAGCACTAGACTAGGCAGTCTAAGTGTGTTGCAATGGCTGACACTAAGACGATCCTCTTGTCATCCCCTAGTGAACTCTTTGTGATTTCTTGCGTACCTTTCCTGCTTCACTGGTCAATTTTTTACAAAACATGTTATAACCTTTTAGCTGTCCTTGAAAACTGTACCACCCCTAAAACCCTGCTTTAAAGGTTAAGTACTTAAATAAAAAATTCAATCTCTAATAGAACTATTTGTGGACAAGACTAGATCAGTGCTTTAGTCAAACATCACAATAATGACTGTTCTTCTCAGGCCTGGAAAAAGGTGCGCAATCACTTTTGATTGCTATAAAGATTTTTTTTTTAACCTGAGTGGTGAGGAGTTTACAGTACAGTCTGGCTTGTGATTATTTAGTGATGGTTTTATTTTATAGATTGCATTCATAGGAAGACAGAGAATGAAGATCCAACACTCATGATTAGGCAAAAACAGACTTTGACAAAGAAATACATAGCATAATAAAAGACGAGACTTTGGGAGACAGAGCTTTAAACTTACAATAGGTTTAGCAGTCAGCAAGTATTCTTATGTTTTAGCTTCTGAAATGCTGCTAAACTAGGAAGCAATCTGGTAGCTCTAAAAGCCAAAATATGAGAGTTTTGCTATTTATAGACTCTAAACTCTAAACTCATTTAGAATTTATTCTATTTTTTTGCCTTTTTATAGATTAGAAACTTTTCTGGAAAGACACTCAAGGATTCTAGTGGTCACTGGAAGATATAATACATACACAGTGTATTAGGCAGATAGGGTAGTATTTTGTGGCAAAAATCAAGTTAATTGCTGAGTAATGCTGTATTAATACATTGCAACCTGTAGCGGGCTCCTAACAGTGGGAAACACAAATGCATTTTATTGCCATAATGAGCATCCCTGTAAGAGAAAGTTCTCTGTGCCAGAGAACTATGAGATGGTAGTCCCAACCAGATTTCCTGTTACCACAAACAGCATCATCTGTGTACATTGAAAATGTCATTGTTAGGCCGAGACTTGAGTAATTTTTTACTGATCTGTATGTTATTCTTGCATTTTCGCGTTCCTCCCTAAACGTCCCTCCAATCATATCAAAGGAAGGTAGCATCTGCAGTTAAAATACCAACAGTGCTAATATTTACTAGAATTAAGGTTTGCAAAATTCAACTCAATTTACAAAATGATTCTTTTCATATTACTCTAAAGAACACATGGGAGGATGTGCATAGGTTTCAGCTTGCTCTAAACTTTTAGTGTCAGACTCATCGCAGTAGTTAACACTCTACAATGTGAGACTGCAGAGCCATTTAATAAAATCGAGGAAGAAATTATACTATTGTGCATCGTGGGCATCGGCACTGTTCTTGCTGTTGTTATAGTCCTATTGATAAAGGAGTTCATTTTTCTCATTTCAGAAATGAAAGGTTTCAGGTTAGGGTTTTGGTTCAGAGGCATCTGCTTCTGTTGTGTTCTCCAAAAATCTCTGTATTTGTCCAGAAGACAAAAATGTATCAAAATATACAAATGTATGTTTATTAAGTATTTTAATATACTAGAATGCATTTAAATATAGACATTTAAGTGTATAAATACACACATATATAGACACCTTGCAACTGAAGCCATCAAACAATGAAAAAAGGTCACTTAGTTTCAGCGTGTGCTTGAGTTATTTTGTTCAGAAACAAAAAATAAGGATTTTTTTTTCTGTGCAGCATTCTTTTTCCTGCATACTTATGTCTTTTTACTAGGCAAAAGATGACCTAATCCTTCCTTTGTAACTGCAGTAATTGAATAAACAATAGCTTAGCTTTTTTATTTTTTAGTTTTTACAGTATCTATCAAAATACAAGTCTCATTATTTCTAACAGGACAGTGGTAGGCAATAAATTTCTGATATTGCTTATATAAATTCCATATGCTTGTAAACCTAACAGTAGTGGTCTGTGATGCAGGATGAACTGAAAAAAAGGAAGGTATACACCAGGTAAAATGGAAATGAAAACTGTTAAAATGTGTATCACTCTGTGCCTCTGTGATAAGCTTGATTTTGTAGTCTCCAGATGTTACCTATGTCAGATGTAAAATCACACAGTCTTCTGTGTTAGCTGTACTACATGCTTGACTTAAAATATTTTTGGTCTGCCTTCTGAAATAACTTTGTTAGTGATTGGATGAAAAATAACTCACTATATCATGTTGTCTACAAGACTTTGTCTGAAATAGCCTGTGTTTGTCTACAGCATAACTTTTATTAACATATTTGGCCATATGGTGTTGAAGGTAGACAGCATGTTCCAGCACTAGCCTGCCTAGGCAGGCTGGACGTGCTGTTTCCAAGGGGAAAAAAAGCCCCTTGTATTTAACTGGAGCCTAAGAGACCTTACAATCATTTAGCTTGTCAGAGCAATATTTTTCATTTTAAAAGTCTCAACCATCACTCAAGTGAGAGTGAAAACTTTAAATTGTAGCACAGCTTATTGCTTTTTTTCTGACACACATGCTCATTTATGTTGACTCAGTTTTGATTAAATTCCCTTGTGTGTATACATACACGTATACTTACTGAGGCCCAAAGAGAAAGCACATACCTGCATTCAATCATTGTAATACAATATTATCAAATTTTAATCTATGCTGCAAGGCAGAAAATGTCTGTCTACACACAGATTCAGATATCTTTATGTCTTGAGTGAACTTAAATGTCTTCAGTATTTTTCGTGTGTGTCAATATAATTTATAATGTGCGTCAATATAATTTACTTTGTGTCAGATTTTGGGAGAACCTAATTGTGCAAAAAATATATTGTTGATTTTGAAGACATGCATGCATAAAACTTCAAGGCACTAATTAATTATTTTTCCTTCTTGAAAGATTTTCACTGTATGAATCACTGTTAACTGTTTGTACCGTGGCTGTGTCAGCACTGCAACCATGTCAACCGTGTTGCTCTGACTGTGCAAGCTTATTAAAAGGCAGTCTTTGCTTAGAAGCACGTACGAGATAGATGTCATAGGCAGTTTAAATAGGATATGACAAAGAAGATGGATAAACATTAGGGATAAAGAGCAGTGAAGAAAGAAGGACAAAGTCAACATAATAAAAGTCAACAGAAATAATTGTATTGCTTCCACTGAATTCCCAAGTAACCATGCATGCATACCTTTGCTTTCTTATTTACATAATATTGATCTTTTGGCATATTGATGAGTCAAACTGTAATAATTTTTATTTTAATTAGATTTGCAATAATTATGCTGTTTTTATAATTTATTTGTGATTCTGGTTCTGTTGTAATCCTAAAGTAATGCTGAAGTTCTCTTGACTAACTTTTCTTTCTTTTTTTTTTTTAAAAAAAAAAAAACAACCTAAAACTAGGGTGCTTGTGTGTGTGTCAGAAGCAAAATTTCTTAAATGCATCTAAAACACTATAGGACCATGCTGCTTTGATAGGGACCACATTTTTGCGAAAGTATTGTCCCGTCTAATTGATCCCATCCAAAGCAACCCATTTGGATGGCATGTTTTTTATTTTGTCCTGGTTTACTTTCTTTGTTTCTCCCTCTTGTCCTGGCTCCAACTATTACCTATTAGCACTTCTACAGAAGTTAGGCAATGGAATAGTCTTGTAAGGAACGAAAGCTCATGTTGAAAGTGTCATTTACTGCACTATGGAGGTAGAAAGGCAACTTGTGAAGACACATATGCTTTTATTTTCTTGTACTTCAATTTGTGATAGTGTTCAACCATCAGTGTGCCATGCTAAAAACATGCATCTTGCATCTAAATAGTAATTTAGTACATTACCGAATGGAGGTAAATTCAGGAGCCTGTTATCAAATCAGCTAATTAATAGTAATCACATTCCAGGAAGAAAGCGACACCACTTTACAGTTATTTATACTATAGAAGCAACAGGCTTTTTATTCCTATATCTTTTCATAAAATAGGTCATTCTTTGGCCAGTTGTTGTTGTAGTCTGACTACTGTTATAAAATGTATAAAGTAGAGATAGGCAAAATTTTACCCCTTTACATACTGAGGAATGGCAAACCTAACTTGTCTATAGATAATACAGCTCATTGTCCACAGTTGCATGTTCTTCCATCAGCAATTTGGCTCAGAGAATTTAACTTAAAAGATTTCATGGCATTTCAACACACTAGCAAATTGTTCTGATTCCATCATAAAAAATACACCATGACTTAAAATTCCAATATATAGATAAAAACTTAATGAGTCTAAAGAATCCTACACAGCTAGGCCAGAGATGGAGGACAAGGTAGATGCTCATAAAGATTTTAACGTGTCTGGGTAACAAACTTAACAGAGCACAAACTATCACGGAAGCAGTGCTGGACCCCACTCATTTGGTAGCACAGTTTTGCTAGGAATCATGTTGCCTCTGGAAATTTTCCAAGCTGGTGCCTCACTCTCTTCCAAGGAAAGTACATTTAGTTGGCTCACAGAACAAGTTCCTGAAGACGTTTTCCATTGAGAAGGGCAAGCTATTTCCTTAGTTTGTAACTAGAGATTGTAGCTGCATGGATAGCTGCTGTGAGATAGATCAGAAAATATAATTTCTTTCTTAGCATGTGAAAGCTATACAAAAACCATATGGTTCTCTAGCTAAGGTCTTTCTGGTATAATGTAATATTTCATTTAAAATACAAATTAAAAAATGTAAAATAATATTCTGTTTCTTTTTTTTTTTAATAGTAAAATTAACAGAATATTATTTTACATTTTTTGATGTAAATCTTACTGATGAGAGGAATCAGTTTCCTGGCATACATAAGACTCAGATGTCTCTTAGGAAACACATTTATTTCTTTCCACGTAAGTGCAAAAGCAGACTAAGGACAGTAGTGGAAGCATGAGTTATTTCTGCTCCGGTAGTGTCTGTGACTACAGACAGCTCTACAGAGAGCTGACAGCGCTTCAACTTTATTTTTACTCCTGCTCGTTGAGGACAAGGCTCTTACTCCTTCCCATCTGTAAGACAGGAGTTTACCTATGTTCTCTCGCAATTTGCAACATGACATGGAAGGATCCTATGCCTCTCTGACAAATTTCAGGAGGCCAATGCATCATTAGTCTGCTAAATTTCATATATGAGACGAAAGAAGCTCACATTATACGAAAAGAATGTTAAAGCTTGTGGGAAAATATTTAAACCTGTCAAACATTTATGTCAATTTATTGGATGTGTTGATTTAAATAGATGCGTCTGCTTTTCATTACAACTGGCTACAGTTGTCATCTACACACCACTCCTACAGCTCCACCTACAACTAATTACCCTGTGCATGGCTGACTCCTTTTGGCAGCTGCCCCATTTTGCCTGGTTCTCTGACACCACTGTTACTGTCTTCCTCCTCTTCTGTCTCTTTGTAGTGTTGCCTACTCCCTCTACTGGCACTGATTAGTGAAGGTGAGGAAATACCAGAGTGCTTAAGTAATATACAAATCATAGAAATGGACTTAGGCTACATCTTTTGTTTGGCCTAAGGGCATGCGTTCTATGGCAGTTAAAGTGTTGGCTGTGTATATAATTAATAAAGATTAGTCAGAAAGCAAAATCTGTGGAATAAAATTAGATTTAAGCAGAGGGAGTTCCAACAGAGAAATATATCTAGTGGTATCTCTTCAAAGTCAGTCAGCTATAAACTCTGATTAAGTCCTTATCAATTTCATTCTCTTGGTGAATTAGGATATTCTTCTGAATTAGAACTAACAAATATCTAATGTAATCCTCCCTGGCTAACACGCTGTAGGCGACCCTGCTCAAGCAGGGAGGTTGAACTAGATGATCTCTAGAGGTTCCTTCCAACCTTACTGATTCTATGATTAACCTCTTTGTCTTCCCATTCTCCCAAACAAAGTTTGCCCTGCTTCTTTAATAAATATTCTAAACTTTTTTCCTCTCTTTTCTTGGCAAGTAAAGCAATCTATCACCTTGGGTCAGGCACACTCTTTTTTGTGTAGTAATAGCCCCGAGTTACCATGTCTCAGTGCTGGCAAAAAAGGTCATCTGTGGGTACACTTCATACAGCTCTCAGTTTTGCTTTGAACTAGAGCATCATTTCCATTTCTTAAGACTTGCTGATACATAGAAATCTGTGTATAGTAAGGTCTGAATGGCAGTAGAGTGCTCCCAGCTTGGATTGCCATCTTAATAAACTTGAAGCATTTTTAAAAATGGTGCAAGACTACAGAACACCTCCCATTCTCTTTAATACTCTTCCTAGTTTGAAAAAACAGAGCATGTCTTTGACAATGTTAATTTTCATTCATAAAAACTGGACAGCTCTCATGGGCTGCTGATCGCTCCTTTTGCGTCTTGGAAATGCATATTGAGCTATTGTGCACTGTTGTATTTTCAATCAAAATACTCCTCGCTAATAGTATCCCTCTGCGATGTTTGTGTCTTTTCTCCTTCAATAGTTTATCTAGTGATTAAACTTAGCAAATAAAAAATTTAGCTGGCATTTTGCCATGTTATGATTAGAAGTATTTTTAAAAGAATTAATTCTATCACTTTTTCTTTGAATTGTATGTATGGCTAACATCATTGAAACAATATATAGCATTATTTCTCTATATGAGTAAGAGAGGAGATGATAAATTACTGGCCCAAAGGCTCTTTCTATAGACATCAGATATATTTTTCTCCACCACAAAGAGAAGTTGAAAATAAATAAGCATGTTGCTTTGCAACAGTGTAGTACAAGCTTTTCTCTCTCTGACAAACATACGCTGAAATAGTATGTAGTTGTATTCAGTAGAAAAATAGTGAATTGCCAGAATAAGAAAAAAGAAATGGTCAGAGACAACTGCAAGTCTGACGCTCAGACCCCTATATGTGAACAGTGCCCACAGACTGCAATTGCCAGGCATGGGATTACTTGAGCTATGTTACTGCCATAGGGGGCCCAGGTTGGCTTTCCACAATCCGTTAAAGCTGACCTAGGTAATAGGATAGCTACCACCAAGAGTTCTTTACACTACCTTCCTGCAAGCCCACACCTACTTTAAAAGTTGTATATTCCTCCTGCCTCTTCCACAGAGCTGCATGCAGGCTGTTTTGGCTAAAAAGATATTTTTGGGAAGACCCTCTAGTTCCTCCCCTTTCTCTTGTCCATGTGGTCCCGTCTCTCTTCCCTGCTTCTCATCGGGGACTTTAACGAATCACTTGAATTCATTAATCAGCAGAAAAAGGCTTCTGATAGTTTGCTCCCATAATTATTTCAGGTTTTAGAGAGTTGGATCAGCTCACAGAGAAGTCTGGAGAGCACAAGAACTTGCACAGTTAAACAAGGGGAGCAGGAGTTCCCCCCCATGGCAGTGGTGAGTCACTGTGTTCATTCTTTGCCATCTCTTACCTTCCTTCAGTCCACCTACGAATCCTCACATTCCCACCGAAGCACAAGCATTTTTAGAGCCTTACGAAAGGCATAAGCCACTTGAAACTTAATTCTTCACATGGCAAGAGTAAGCAGTGTATTTACTCATCACGTTAGTTCATTTGCACTGAGTTCTAAAGATAAAGTTGTTTTTACACAGAGCATAAGCAATGAGAAAAAATGCCAGTCACTCCCTCTGGCCTAGCTTGTCCACAGGGGTCAGTTAAGGTGAAATTAAGCTCAATATTAAGACACCTTAATTAACACATTTTGGTGTCTGAACGTGAGCAAGATGTCCAAGCTCCCATTACAGTCTGAAGAGTCAAGAACACCAGTCAGCCCATCTAAAACAGACACCTGTATTTGGTCCGCGAAATAGCTCTTTAGACTCCACTAACTATAATGGTAACTTAGACCTGCCTGACACAAAGACATTTACGTTCCTGGTGCTGCATCCTTCCGCGAGGGACTGAGTTGCCAAAACATGGGCTCTGCCATAATTTAGCCTGACAGGTAAGACAGAATCTACAAGAGACCTATTCCGAACCAGCTGCTGGAAGCCAGATTGCATACCCTAAATGACACTGGATTTCTATCTGTAGGCAACTGAATCATAGCCTGATTCCCTTGAGAGGGAAGGGTTTACTCTTATCTGATTGGATTCTTTCAACAGCTCCCTTCATTTCAGTCAACAGGGAAGATGGGCAGTAATGAAATACTGAGCTACATGCTGACAGACATAGAAGATAAAACAGCTTTCATAGAGACAGACTTTTCAGAGTTCATATACTGCTAGGACAGATTCCTTTTAACTATTGCTGTAAGTGACTGATGAGATTTGTCAGAATATCTCATTTGTGGATTCAGCTATAGGTGCAAATCTTGAACTAGTACAGCTTACTTATTTGCAACCACAGGTTGTTCCCACAAAAGGTGAACTGGGCAGCTAAATCAGTAACACATGTCTTGGGCAGTTCTGCGTACAACGTGTCCTATCTCCGTCTGTAAATTTAGGTCTGTGCTTCTATTTTTAGCTATATACATATCAATCAGTGAAAACATGGATCCCAGTTGGCCTTGCTTCTGTATAAAGCAAGCTGCAATCTACTCTATTCAATGAGAAATACTTGATTTCTCCTGATAAAATCTCTACACTCTATAAAATTTAATTATCTGCAATAAAACACATTGTGTCGGGACAGATCAAAGACAATACATTTATTAAACTTTGAGAAAAAACAAACAAAACACTGACATAAGGAAAGTTAAATAGAAACTGAAAGACACAAATCTTCTGACCGGCGCATAATGGCTTGTGTGACCAGTAAAGTACCAAAATGACATTCTGAGTTTGATTGAGGTATTTATCTATTTTTGGCAATAGAAACAGAGTAAGAAACTTCTTCCAAACACACACATAGGCATTAATTGTATTAGTGTCTATCTTCTATGAAATTTTATATGAAACTAAATAACACAGCTGTTAGAAAAATATAGCAGCAAATTAGCAGAATATCTAATGCACATTTACCATAAAGTCTGTGCTAAACCTAAAAATCCCTCCCAATAGTTGGGCCCCATCCTGTAGCCCTTGGTCACAAAGAGCATCAGTGAATTCAGTGGGAGATATCATGAGCAACAGCTGCATTCGCTGCACTTCATAAACTTCTATTCAGGTAACAGAAAGGAAATGAACATCCCTATTTGTTTTCTAAGTAGTACTTCTGCTACGATGGACCTGTGGCCTGCTAAGTTAACTTCTGAAGCCATAACAGTTGATCGCAAAGCTTGTAAAGTTCCTAATGTACTTAGGAACAAAAAGCTTCCCCACTGAGTTTTGTTTTTCTCTCCTTTCCTTCTGAAAGCCTGCCTAACGCAGTCAGAGGAGATGCTGTTAGGCTGCAAAAGGGAGAAACACTTTTCAGCAATACTATATTCACTTCCCTTGTTCCACTGAAGTCATTTAATCCCAATATAGCTTCAAAAATGAACTGCTGGCCAAATCCTGAAGTCCTTATTTTATTTGTTTAATCAATGCTTTATGTGGCACAAACTAATGACTGTAGCGATAGCTTTGGTTGTAAGAGGGCTTCAGAACTTGGTCAAATGTGAAAAGATTATGCTGCTAAATCACTAGAGCTTATTCACATGTGTTTCAAAATTGTTCAATGAAAGTGTAGTTCTACACTGTTAAATATTGTGGTCAACAAAAACTTGCTTATAAAAAGTGTATTATTAGTATTAACGAGGATCTGATGAAGCAGAAAATATCATTTGCCCAAATATTCTGTATATTTTAAAGTTTTCTACAAAACTTTAAATTTAATGTATATTTCTATATTAGTTACTGTAAGAAAGTAATAGGATCAGTTACTGTAAGTTCCTATAATATTTCAAAATTTCTCTATAGGGTTCTTTGGAGGTATAAAATGGCTCTGTAAAAAAATCTATTCTTTTTTCCTTTTTGCTGCAAACAAAATTTTTATAAAACAGAAAATACTTTCTAAGATTGCAGCAATTGCATTGCTTAGATGGGTCATCATAATTCAACTACAGTGTGTAGTGTAATATAAAACATTTATGCTTTTATGACTAAAATATTAAAATATATTTTATTAATTTATATAAATCAAAATAAATGTGTTCTTTATTCAAACTACTTTTGTTTTTTCACCTATATGTTCAGTTCCCAATTACTGATATAAAGATCTCTGCCAACAGCATTTTTATTAAATTCTTAGACTTTAAACCACTTGATTTTTAGCTTTATCAAAAAGCATGATTTACTGTACATTAAACATAGTAATTTCAATGCTTAGTATCACAAAAATCAACACCCACAATAACAAGACAGTCACTGCTTGTAAAACAGTCTCAAGACAAATTCATAGATAATATTTACAGAACACAATAGGAATACTTTGATGAATATTTTATGTTTCAACATTTCAGATAAAATTATAACAACCACAAGAAACTTTTAAACTTCATTTTGGTTTCAGCATACAAGCCCAAGCTGACTCTCTGCTGTGAAATACTGCATACACCTAGTCAAAGAAGAGCTATGGCATGATTTTGTTCAGTTGGTCTGTGCTCACATAGCCACAAGACATGTTAAATTCTTTGTCTGGCACAGGCAGCGCAGTTGCATTGAGCACAAGCCCTTGTGGAGAGTGAACTATATGAATAGAAGTATAGTCTGGGACAGGCATCTCCGAACTCGGAGCCTCTGTTGCCGCCCCTCCAAGATTGACACCAGTAGTGGTAAGGCTCTCTGTGGTGAAGTAAGCGTCCTCATTACAGCTTTGCTCCTGAACGGGTGGATCATCCTCTTCGCGCGAAGTCACAGCAATACATTTTTTCACGTCTGCCTCACAGAAGTAGGCACTGTCCGTGGTGAAGTTTTGTTCTGTGCAGCCTTCACACTCTGCTCTCCCCACCTTGGATTTCTGCCCAGGTGAGAGTACAACACTGCCTGCTGGAGTAATATCACTCACTTGCGCATAAAAGTCAGTATTTGTCATAGAATTCTGGTTACTTAGCTGGGTATGGACTGATGGACTGGCTGATTCAATGCTGTCAGCAAAAGGTGGCCACGACTCGTTATTTTCACACTGAATTTTAGCATTTTTAGTATTAGGCTCTTGGGTGTCTATGTCTAGGATTAGACTAGGAAGTGACTCATTATCTTTCCTATCAAGGCACAAGAGATCCTCTTCTTTTTCAGTTATCTTTTTAAACTGATCAATATCAGAGATGGCATCACATGTGTCACTAGCACTGAAGTCTGTCTCTGGAATATCTGGTTCACAACAACTGGCCCGTCCAGAATCATCATCCTTCGCCCCCAGGCAGCTGTTTGATTTCAAATGATCGTCAGTTAAGAGCCTGTCGGTATCTGAACCTCTGTTCTTTTCATCAGGGTCTTCTATGTCCAACTCAATAAACTCAACCCACAAGTCGTCGTTGTATAGCTGTGTCTTGTAGCTGTCATGGCTGGCTAAGATGGAGTTCACTTCATCTAGCTTTCCTTTCTATAAAGCAAGAAAAAATTAATGTTATAAAGCAACAAGTAAAAATGTGCTTTTTAAGATGTTGACCTAAGGAGATATAACTGTAGCTGATGTAGTAATTGCAAGGTGTGTTCTTCTGTACTTAATGAAAACTAATTTTATGGCAACTCCTCTGATTTCATGATTTCTTTCTGCAAAACTGTTCTGCCTGGGAGAACAACTGTCACCTGGTACTACTACAATGATTCCCACTCAGAAGATTTTAGAACATAACATTACCTTTAGGAGATCGGGGTCAATCCCTTTAATCTTTGGAACTGGCACAGGAGGAAAAATCAGCATTTTTAACCTGGAAAAAAAAGAGAGATGTTTTTTAATTTGAAATTGTTCTTTTTGAGGAGTTCAGAAATAAGGGGTTTTTATTTTTTTCCATTGCATTTATACTTCAAAAGTGAAATGCTTAAGGATTCAATTTACAATAATGCTAAGGAGAAGGATTGTTTCCTTCTTTCATTCCAAATAAAAACCAAGCTTTTTGCAGTCTGCCTTGTTGAAATCACATACATTTATGCTGGACTCCATTCTGGACTCCAGTTTTTGATACCTAATGCTCTATAAAAGGAGAGTAAATTCCTAGAGTGCTGTCAATAGTTTTCCTTTTTACATAATTTGCAGAAGAACTTAATACAAGTCTCAGTGTTCAGAGTGACTTTCCCTCCCTTTTTTTTGGGGGGGGGGGGAGGGCGGGGAGGAGCAACGTAGTCTTGCAGAAGGCCAAGAAATACAAGTAAGGGAACAGAGAAGGAGGAGTTGGTGAAAAGCAGTGAATTACTTTAGTAGTAATGAACAAAACAATTGAAACACAACTGCAAACACACAGGCTAATGTTTTGCCATCTCTGTGATTCTTCTGTCTTCCCAGGTATTAATGTAACAAGTAAATTATAACAACAGCAGTCTGGGTTTTATCCTTGTAAAAAAAGAACTGGTCACTTTCTAATGCATGATTACTTACTACAGAAATAGGTATTATTCTAGTTGTTCATAAAGCAAGTAAATTTCAAATTATTTGAAGAGAAAAAAATCCAAATAGAATGATGATTTTCCATTAATAATACTTGGTCCTTTTGCAAATGAATGATCTGTACTTCCCAAAAGGAAAATCCAGCATTCTCTTTATACTTGCCTATTTCAGAAGGTGAGTAAACTATGCAAATATAACATCCAAATCCAAATATTAGTTTTGCTCTATTGTTAGTGACCTTGGTGAGGCCCAGGAAGGATCTAAGGAGTCTTAAAAAGTGCTAGAGAGATTTAGGCACCTTCTGCTTAACTATGGAAGGCCCAAATTCCCTAGATGCTTTGTTTTTTTGGCAGGCATTGCCCAGTAAGTTAGAATGACAGTCAGAAATCCTGTAACTTTCCACCTAATCCCTGGAGGGGCTGTGCTTGCTGTGCACTGGCCATGCTCTCAGAGCAGCTACAGGGCTGAGCACTGCCTCTAACAAAACAGCTGAAAATTTCTACCTCTTGCTGCTTGGAGAAATCATTCAGGAGGGAGAACTAGGCTCAGTTCCTTTCTTTTCCTCAGATAGTTCAAACCTGCATCTCAACTCTAAGAGAACGAGCTAACCCCTAAGAATAGAGCATCTGTCCTAGGGAGCCTCGTTTGGATCTTGTGAGGTCAGAGTTGAGAGAAATATGAATTGGTACCTGGTATCCTGCAGCTTCAGGAGGAAACTGAACTTTGGTATTTTGTGTTATGAGAAATCTATGCAGCCTTCTCCTCTACAGAAGTTCCCACTCCCACCACAAGGAAAGGGTAAGAGCTAACAGGTCCAAAGCCTTCCCAGATAAAGGGCCCTCAGTGGAGGAAAGCCTCTTCCAATAGTCATGAGTAGTATCTAATCTAAGATATCTGTGATCAGATATGCTTCAGCCTTAGGATCTTCTGTGACCAAGACCAAACCACTCCATGCTGACTTCAGTAAGCTCAAGGTCCTGTATGTGAGCTGCTCTCTCCCTATTCTGACACATCTAGATTTTCTCATGCATTGTAGAGTTTTGATGTTAGCGCCAGATCACAATACTACTACAGGGAGTGGCTGCCTGAAAGTTAAGCATTGCCAAAGCTTAGAGCTGCTTGCCTAAATTATTTTTTTAGAGGTAGCTCAAACTGCACCCGTTGCCCCATCTTATTTTCATTTCAATGATTTCCTGCCATGATGGTACGTGAAAAACACCTCAATGTTCATTTTCAGAGTGTATGTACAAGATCACTGACATGCATGGGGGACTGGCCATGATATTGCTCCATACTCTAGGACAGTACTGCCATGACATCCAAACTGAATTAATTCTGCCAAATCTGAACACACATTTTAGGCAACGAATTCACTTTGAAACCACTGTGTCATTTTTATAAATGACACAATCCCGAGCTTTGTTTTGTTTTAGTCATGTTATTTATAGGAACAGCAGTCTGTCCACAAACACCAAATATTGCCTTATGACTCAAGCTCTTTCCCTTGGCTCAGTGAAGAAATAGTCAGTGATCAGCTGAATAGTCTAAGAACAACAAATATATTGACATATGTTTGTATGAAATTTTTGAACAATAAGTGTAAAATAGTATTTACAAAATTTGAACAGACTAAAAACCCAACCCCATTCAAAGCCAAAGTAAATTAGCCAAATACTGTGCTCTGCAATCCAAAAGCAACAGGAGCTGTCGATAAGACTCCCAATGTTCAAGACCCAATGCTTATAAATGCCAGTATCCATGTAGCTTAAGAGGATGGGAAACAATCCCCAAAATAGTTTCTAGTCCCCCAAATTTAAAAAATCTGAAGCACTTCATTTTTTAAACTACAAGCAAAGAAAACCTGACAGATAAAAACTCCCTACCTTGGTTGCTTAGACAACAGGACTAAGATCACTGTTACAGCCAGCCCACATGCTCCACAGATGACAACTAAGAGCCAGGGAAACTCAATTTCTGAAACAACAGAACAAAAACTTATTAGCAGGAATCTGCATCTCTGTTGCACCTTTAATTTCAATTTTCTCTTCTGCTGCCCAAGGATTCCAAAGCCATAAAAACTGATAAGAGAATTTCTGGTTACTTAAAGGTGAAAATTTAATATTAGGCAGGAACAAAAATACTCTTTTAGTCTCAGTAGTTTCCATATTGCAATTGTGAGTCTTCTTAGACTCCTTAAAAAAACAGACCGAGCTTTTTCATATAAACAAAATCCTAGAAGAGACAACATAAGAAGCCAAAACAGTCATGAGAGGAACATTCTGCCTACTTGGAACACACTAGTAGTCGTGACAGCATATAGGGCTGCAGACCATGTTACTGCTGCTGTCTGCCAAAACCAAGTGAACACTATTTATAGAGTATAATTCTACTAATCATAGGCAAACCATCCCTCTTTCACAAACTAAACATGGTTGTGTCAAAAATTGTAACGTTACTCTTTCAATGGCACAATATTAATTACATTGTGAGCAGTGTCAAATGCAAAAAAATGTGATTTCTTTTCCTCTTTTTATTTACATTGCAGATCATTACAAGGAGACAACTTAGCTGATTGATAGAAGTGGTAGGATTAAAGAACAATGAAGATAAATTAAATGCTTTCTCTCTTAAATACTGGCAATTCCATCATACTCAAGCTGGCACTGTAGAAAAATGTAAAGTATAGAAACATTTCTTCTGGCTGTAGCCTTAGATTCTTCTCATTTGTTCCCAATGTTAAGTTTTCCGTACAAACTTCACTTATTTTTGTGGCCAAGAAATACTGGACAGGGAGCTTTAGAGTTCTATATATGAATATAAATATATAGTCTTTTGGAAAAAAGTAGTTTCCGGCAGTGGTTTTAGCCCTCTATTCACAGCTTAGATTATAGCTGGACATGTTTTGAAGCATGAGTATTTACAGTCTTATGTGGATAGACTGTGCCTATGTTAGACAGTTCCCTGTTTTGATAGAGGAGAAGCAGTAACTCCTTGTCACGTCAGCAAGAGCTGTGAGTATCTGGCTGTTTTGAAAAATTGGAAGATTACATTCAAATTTAAATGCTTAACTTTTAACATTGACAATTTCAAGTTTAATTCAATGTTCCTAAAGGTGAAGTATCAAACAAGCAAAAATAAATTTTGCCACACCATAGTATGGTGTCTCAATTTTCTTGTGTGGAATTTCCAACTTAGTCCCAATCAAGCAACTCAATACACGGAGGGGAAACCATCCATCAAATCAGATCACAGCTGCTATGTGAGACATGCAGATATCCAGGTTGTAGTGATTGAGTAAAATTGTACAAGCACGACAACTTAGATTTTCACAGTGTTTTCATTTTGTTTATATGAAAATTGTGACAATTCAGATTGATTTGGGATAATAAAAATAACGCCAAGTGTTCATATAAACTATGAATGAAAACTATTAATATAAAAAGTTAAAAATGGGAATCTAGCAAGATTTTGAAAGATAAGAGTTATGTCTGGTTTTATTTAACATCTCTACTATATTCTAGAAAACAAAGTGAAGTAGTGTGTTAAAAGAATTTGCTGAAGAGATCATATTTTGAAGAGTTAAGTTTAGTAGCTCAGACCTGAAAATGCTTTAGGATAAGGCACTACCCCATTGTTTTAATGGCGAAAAGGTAGTGCCCAGCAGTTGTTTCTTCTTCTATCTTATTTAATAGCACTTTAAAAGCAAGTACAAGCACAGAAGCAAGAATCAGGAAAACACTATCCTTGACAGTTTCAGGCAGATCAGGAATGCACACCACAGTTCTAGTAACAGACTTAGCCAGCTGTATGGAAGTGATAATTCTCTTCTTCACTTCTGGAGTGATCAGTTTACATAATAAAGTATGAGATTTAACTGTCTTTATTTTAGGCTCTATGGTGTGGGCAACAGCAGCTATTATTTCTGTTTCTTGAAACTATCCATATTTTTGCTCTCTGAAGAGCTCAGAGTTTTTCTGAGTTTACTTCTGAAACTGTATATGAAACTTGTACACTCAATCTCATCAAATAAGTTTCACGTAATAGGCTGAATTACCAATCTATTCAGGTATAAAATATAAAAGGAAAGGAGAAATTAAAAAAAGGGACAAAAACACGGCAATGCTTATTAAAACGTTTTGCTACATTTTGCTTATTTACCTTCAGCACAATGAACAAATTCAACGCCTGTTTGAGAAAAAGATACATAAAGGATTTCACTGAACTCCCCAAATGTTTCGGAAGTACGTTGTCTTGATCGAACTCTTATCTCATAATCTCTTCCCATCTTCAGAGAGTACAGTGGGACCATTGTTGAGAGCCTGGGTTCTAACTGTAAAGACAAAATGACTGTGATTTACTTGTTTGAGTTGTACTTGCAAATTTATACTGCTTCTTATTTCAAAAATAAGCATTGGGAGGCATTTTTGCTACTTGGAATCTTTAAGGGCACCACAAGAAGAGTTCAGAGAAAATTCACACCATTTACTTTGGACTTACTAGCCATCAGACTCTGCTGTGATTCAGGAGACCAAGGTGGAGAATCAAAGTTCCCTGTAAGTCCCATCAATAAAGTAAGGCAGCTGCCTCCAATTACATGCTCTAAGTAGGTGGTGTGAATATCTCCCAATGATCTTATCAAGTTGTAAATCTTTTTTGCTGTTACAACACACCATTATCAACTTCACAATGCCCAAAGCATTGTTAAAATAACATGAAAGAAACTACTGTAATCCCCACTACAGAATCTATCTTAAGAAGGAAAAAAATGATTTAAAGGCCTTCTAGCCAAATTTATTACATATAATACAGATCTGCTTTTTTTTTGGAAGACTGCATAGCTTTCAAAATCTGCAACTATATATAAATGGCATAATGCATAGAGCTGAGATCAGACTAGTTCTAAAGACTTCTATGTTTAAGTATCAACTGCAGCATACTTGGATATTGCTGCATACCAAACTATGTGGGAAGTTACACTGGAGATCTTAATATGTGAAATCTCTCCTTATGTTCCTCTTCTATGGAATATGTTTTCTCGCTCCAACAGACCAGCACGAGTATACAAAAAATAAGGAAAATGTGCAGAAAATACAAATACATCTGGCAGATATTATATTCTACTTTTATTTCAGAATCAAGGATAATACTGGCAAAAATGATCATGGGCTAGGAGTTAAAACGGCTGGAAAACAATAGCCATTGGGGATTTAAAAGAAGCTTCAACAATGCAATCCTACTATTACTGCACCTGCACAACCTACAACTTGAAACACATTCTGTTGGTAGCTATGATCTATGAAGTGCCTGTAATCTTTAGTATCTCTAGACTGAAGTGTTTTGAGTACTAATCAGTCAGATTTTGCAAGAGCCAGTGATCACAGATTCCTTTCCTCTGCCAGTGGTTTACAGCAAGACACTGGAGAAGCATTGCTTTGCGTCACGGAAGTTTTTATACTGTGAAGCCAATTCAGTTGGAAGGTGGCAGGGAGAGAATACGATCGGCACCAGCCCATTTTACTCATTTCAGGCTATGAAGTCACAAAGAAGTAGTACATTAAATTTTTACACTAGATGTTTTTACTGAGACAATTAAAGGAGATTCTTATTACAGGAATGCCAGGCCACATAAAATCGCATGTGCCCCAGATAATAGTGGCCAAAGCACTTGGAAATGGCAGTATATAGCCCAAAACGGAGACCTGAAAAACGTGAAGTATAATTACTGCAGCTGTGTAATTGAATTGACCTGAACTTGCCAGAGTTGCTGAAAACCAGATGATTGATTAGTAGGCAAGATATCTCTAGTTCATCAGTGGACTAACAAAAGTTTATGTAAGACACCTGGATGGTGCAAGATGTATAGATTGAAGAAGGTACAGCATGAACTAGAAGTATGTCATATGGATCAAATCAATTAAAAACTGTATGAGAGACACACAATAAAAGATAACCAATAAAAATGAATGACTGTGCACAGGAAACTCATTTAAAATACCTGAAAGGGAGCTTGGAATCAGACTGCTGGGCTGCTGGACCCTACTGCCTGTGGTTTAGTTAGTGCACGCTGTTACGCCTGTGACCACCATACCGTTCTGACTACGGAAACGTTTGACAAATCTGGTGTCACACTGAGCTGTGAAATTGCTCAGCTTGTGCAAGTCTGGCCCCTGTGAGAGGGTGGTGAAAACTGAGCAAGTGTTTATCAGCAGCAGGCCAGAGCCCCCGGGGTGCTGAGGGTGCCCACTGGGGCACCAGCACCCAAGGCAGAGTCTGGCCCAGGCACAGCAGCCAACACAGCAACCGAACCACTGGCTTTAACTGACCCCGGTGGAAAGAACAGTGAAAACTGGGAGAAGCACCGTGCCAGGGCACAGTTCAGAGTGCACAGGGCAGGCGCAGCACCAGCCGTACGGCACAGTACTCCATGGGGATGTCTATCTAATGCTGGTAGGGATATGAGACTGGCAGCCTCCAAGCACCGCCCTACCTCTCAGGAAGGCTGATCAGCTCAGTCACAGTGGTGTATGGATGTAGCTATGGACTTCAGCTCTAAAGACAGTACATCATGTGTCACTGCCCTAAGAATACTTCACTGCAAAATTGACCTTTTCCTGCAAAAATTCAACAAGGTATGATAGCCAGCAGTGAGTCCTCACTGGTCCATTCCTCTTCGCTGAGGACTGACTTGTGATCATCGGTGTCATCCCATGTCAGGTGGGATGTATTTGGGCCTGTATTTTTTTGTAAATAAATCAGAAGATCAACCCAATCTAAAATACGATAAGAACTAGAGGAAGATTAGACTCTCAAGATTCCCTATTTTGTATATATTTTTAGGCACCTCGTAGTTAGCCACTTCACTTCTAGATCACCACTCTTCACTGCTGTTCATGTAACATGCAAGTTTTCACACCTTATTAGAAGAACACAACAGCCTCACAGAGACTTTATAACTATTGCTACTCATAATTAGCAGACTTGCACTGAAATAAGAGGGGACAAACTTTTAGCCTTGTGAATGAAATGGGCAACATTTTAAGATAAGAGTAGAATTTTAAAAAGATACTCAACAAAGAGCTAGTAACAACAGCAAAAGCTTTTCAAAGAAAGAGTAAACTAGATTAAATTTGGATCTGTCTCATGAACAGCCACTAAACGAGGATGGAGATTTTATTGTTTTAGAAAGTTGCTCAGGAAATAATTTTGTAGCACTGTAGTACTGTAGTACTGTAGCAGTACTTTATTAATTAACTAATGTTTTATCCCTCTATCAATATGTAAGTTATCTACTTTCAATTATCAAATGGATTGAAGGAACAGGTATGATGTACATGAAAAACCAACAAAAGCACCTAAAATAAAATTACAAACAAGTCTGATTTCAAAGTACCATAAATTCATTTTTGTATCAGTTATATATAGAAAGCATTATGACATATTTAAGTAGCCAGAGATCATCCTTTGTGTACAAAAGTAGTAATTTAGTAATGGAAAATATAACTTTCCACTAGACATCCTTCCTTTACTTCTTCAACATTCATTTTAGAAGACATTTGCAGAAAGGAATGCAAAGAGTGAAATCATGGCTATATTGTTGCCATTAGAAGTTTTGCTATTGTCTTAGTCCAGACCAAAATTTTGTCCAGAAATTTCAGTTCTGTGTTCTAACTGATAATTTTGCATGGAATTACGCCATGCTGTGTAGGCTGAAAGGCACAATAATATACAGTACAGCCCTAATACATCATAACCTGTGATACTATATTCTTGAGGCAAGTACAGCATTCAGCAATTCCTTAATTCCTTTTCTGAAAGAAGAAAGAGTAAACTTCAAGTCTTTGCCCTCCTGAGAAGAACTATTCTCAAGGCATACTGCAATTACCAGTACGGGAACAAGCAAAGAGATTTATTAGGGTATTTATATGATTGATAGCTAAAGGCTTATAAAAAAAGCAAGACTGGGCATTTTTAAAGATGTATCTGTATTGCCACCTTCTTTTGCAAGTCTCATAGAAAAACCCTGCAGGCTTTTAGGTTGCTCTTAAGGAGTATGGATTTATTGCCTAAACTTAAACTATTAGTAGACTTTAAAACACAGAAGGTATACAGTAAATAAATACAGCCTAAATCAGTATAGAAAGAAATTCAGACAAGGAAAAAGTTAAGAAAAAGTTATACACATTCTAGCTCCTGCTTGACTATAGATTTACTAATAAGATATAAAATAAACAGAAAATGTTAGTATTGAAAAGGATCAGAGGTGAGAAGGGGTCGAAAGTCTACCACAGATGAAGGCCAACATATCAGCTTGACTATATATGTTTCAGTTGGTAAATTTGCCTTTTATAAATTAACACAAATTCTTAATGGTGTTAGCTGCTTTCCTTCTGTCAGTTAATTCAGTTCCTATTAATAAGATGATCAAAGGTGGGTTCTACTCTGAAAAGATGTTCTTACTTCATTGAACTGATGTTTAGGAAGAAATCCCCATATCCAAATATTCTGCAACACTCTGACACTTAGCCTATACATTCAGGTAAGCCAGGTATAATTTTTTCGTGATAATAGGAAAACTAACTTCATGAGAAGTTAGTGATCTTCAAAAGAAAACTTAAAGATTTGGAGTGTAAACATTTTATTTTTTTATGTCTTATCTTTATAGACACATTTCTCATATTGCTTTCTTGTATGAAACCTGTATGTCTTGTCTATGTTGCATGCTTGCATTTGCTTACTATATCAAAATTTAAATTATAGGTAATTAAAAAAAAAATCATTTGAAAGATTTGAAAGAATTCATAAATACCAGAATTTTACAGATACCCTGGAAAATCTGGACAGACATTGTGACATTTTCCAAGAATAAAATACCTATTCCAGCTATTAAAAATAGCATGCACTGTTTCAAATAGCTGTGATTTAGGAATCTAATAGAGAAATATTTTATCCTTGAAAAACTTGTATATATCTGACTATTACTATACTTTCTAATCTAACACAGGGATCTCAGGGTCTCTTATGTGTGCCAGCTATCTGGACATGAAAAGTTATGGTATTTGCCAGAAAACCTCAGAAGATTCTGAGTATATTGTTTAAGACTTAAAGTATTATCTAATTAGCAATTAAAAACCTGTTACTTTTCATAATAGTACAAAAGTGTTAGGGACAGAACAAGCCTGCACTGTGCTGCTTTTACATAAGAAGTATTTGCTTCATACCTCCTTCCATTTTGTCTCATTAACTTCTTTGTACTGCAATTCATACTCCAGAGTAATCCATCCCTTCTGAACATCTGCTGTTGGTGGTGGATCCCATCTTACTTGGATATCCCCATGGATCCCAGTCTGACTAGTATTTAGCAGAGTCCAGTTAAGGTGGACAGGGGGATCAGGTAGTACTGTTTAAACAGAGTATTTGGAATAAAACAGCCAGTTTTCAATGTGAAATGACCATTCTTGCTATACACTGTTAAATGATTTCAGGACTTAAAAAGCATATTAACCACACATTTGCTGATCATCATCTAATCCTACAAGTTAATGACAAATTCACTAGAAGTTTGGTAATAAGAAGGCATCCTGCTTTGGAGGCAGATATGCTCTGTGTAAATCTTATCCAAATGACTAATAAAGACTAAGAATGTATCACCTATTACACTGTTTTTTCCAATAGCACCTTATAAAGCACTGAGACATACACAATTGTCCATCAAAATTTAAATCTGTAAATTTAAATTTGGAGTTCTGACTATGAATAAAAACAATAATTGAAGTTACATACTTTGTAACTACTTCAGAAATAGTGTAGAAGCTCAATGATAAAGTACCGTATCTGAAAAATGATTGTGATTTGGTTAAGCTGAAGAAAAGGGAACAGTGGGTATTCTAGTCACTTGCAGGAATAAAATGTTAATTGCACGTGTGTACATCCCTGATCTGAACAAACAGTAACATCCAAAAGTCGAAGGACAGTCACAATTCATATAGCAATAAATATAAGCTCTAGCTTAGAAATGCGAGACATGCTGATTCTGCAGACTAGTGCTGATTCAGGAACGAAAACATATTTGGTTCCAGAACTTTGCAGAATCAAGATTTTATGACACTCTCCTTGCTCATACAAAACAGAGCACGTACTATCCATTAGAAAGGGCCTGGAGTGACAGCAAAGGCAAACTCATCTTCATACATTTGAGTGACCACTGGTATTCATAAAGACAAATCACACATTTACTTTTATCCTTTTAGCATTCTTTCATTCTGGGCAATACTTTCTCATATGGATCACATTATGTATGTTACAAAACCAAATCTTTTTCTATACATTGTATTTTTTTAAAACTAACCTTCCCAAGAGAGAGAATAATTAAATACAGTATGAATAATAAGAAACCTTATAGAACCATCCTACTGTGGTATAAAAAAATAGAGTTAAAATGCAAAATGGAAGCATACCTATTTCATCAACACTGAAACATTTTTCATCAAATACTTCATCTTTATTGGCAAGCTTAACGCAATATGGTATCCAAATAGAGGTGTAAGACGTGTTGAAATAACAGCTATTTTCTCCTGCAGTGATATAATCAGGACATTCTTTCCAGTCTTCATCATTCCTAGAATGACAATAGAAACATAATATAAATGAGAGAGAGATTTATAGATTTCGTAAGATACAAATTATAGATTTTACAAGACACATTGTTGGTAAGTCGTAACTTGCATGGAAGTGAGAAATATATGTCAATATTTATTGTGATTTACAATGAAGCCAAACTGCTATCCAAGCTAGATGTGTCTAGATTCTCATATACTGTTAGTGGCATTTCCATGGTTTGGATGGTGCTGCTGAAGGAATATTCAGAGGTAATACTTTAAGCAACTGCTATCCAGGCTAAATTAAATTGCAACAAGATGCTCATCTGCATAATGAGATCTGAAGCACTGGAAGGCAGTCTGTAAGGCCGATCAGTACTGCAAGCTGCAAAGCTCAACCAGGGGAGTGAGTTTCCCTGAGGAACTGAACGCGAATGCAGGCACTGGCGTATTGATGGCTAACCCTGGCAAGCGCCCAAGGGCGAATGCTGCAAGAGACATGGCACAAACCAGCGGAGAACTGTACCCCGTGCCAGGGAAGAGAAACGCAGCGCTGCAAGTGAGGAGAGGCTGAGCTCCTTGGGATACAGGACTTCTACGACACAGGCTCGGAACTACGAGCAAACAAACTACTTATGTTTTTCCATTCTGACTTTGTTCAGAAAGTCATGTTATTTGTAAATTAAAGAATTGCAAAGTAATATCATATTCATATAAATCATTTCACCTCTTAGAAGAGACAACCTAGCAGAGTCATAAATATTGGCTTGAATTTTCAGACAGAGAAACACTGCTAGTGTATACTGTCATTTTCAGGTGGCCAAGCCGAAACTATCTAGCAGGTCCAAACCCCAAAATGTCTTCAATGAAAGCAAAACGGGAAGGACCAGCTTGTCAGAAATGTTCTACAGGAAAAGTGACAGGTGTCACAACAAAACTCACAGTGAATAGATCTGCTGTTGCTGTTGTTCATCTCTACCACTACTCTCAGACCAAATGTAGACTGAATAGGGATCTTTACAAATACTTTTAGATGTTTGTTGGAGAAATAACAGTCTTGTTTTTAAAAAAGTATAACTAAAATGTTTCTTCTTACTAAGAGCCATTCAAGCTGCACAGGAGGATTGCCAAGTGCAGCCTTCAGTACTTGTGTGGCTGTTTAAGAACCCAAATGTGAAATGTAGATGCTACATAAACTGAAAAAAGAGCATTCTTGCCACTAGGCACAGGTCTTGCAGTTACCTGATGAGACTAGACGCTTTTCTAGAAGAAATGCTGTAGTCAGGACCTGATGCAAGTGTTAGGAGATAATATGGCCTGCTCTATGCATGAGACTGGGTTAGGTGGTACAGTTGTGTCCTTAGCCTTAAATGTGGTTTGCAAGTTAAAACAGAAATATGTTCAGTTCACATCTTTTACCTCAATATACTTATTTCTGCGGCAAAGATGAAATGTGTTCAACTTACGTGGCAATGCTTTATCACAGTTTAAGTATTTTTTAAAGTCTGTACTCTCTTGGTGCTTGCCACTAACAACTGTCAGCTAATCATTTACACTTAAACAGTGGTTTTTAGTTTGAGTCCCTGTATTTCTGAGAGACCCAGGAAAAGTAACTAGGAAAGCAAGCTTTGCCATTAAGCTTAAGTTTGCTAAGGAAATGTATCATCATTAGTGGAAAGTTTTAAAAAGTATGAAAACCAGTACATTAGTTGGAACATAAATCCACATCCACCTCTAGTTCATGTGAACAAGAGGGTTTTGTCCTTAACAGCCAGTACTGATAATATGTATGTCCTCTTTCAGGCTGCTCACTTTAATACTTGAAAATTACAGATGCTTAAGGAAAATGTGAATCTAAGCTATTTAATTCAGCAAGACTCAATAAAACATCATCCCCAGTCTCAGAGCAGACCTCCTGGACATACACATTCAAAAATTAAACTAGCACTTGATCAGTGAAGCTTCCATAAAACTAATAAAAATTTGAGAGGGGCTTGGATCCAAAATCCACATACATAATGCAGAGACATAATGAATCCCATTGCTGCATGTTAGGTTGATAAGAAATAAACTGAAGTTCTATATTAACACTCCCTTCTCAAGCCATACAGTGTTCAAACTCAGATTCTGGAACATGGATCTGTATTTACAAAAAATGTTTTCGTAATTATCTCCCAAGTGAGACTGGTCACTGCAAAAGGCTTTAGTATTAACAAAGAATTCTAACATTGAAAAATACATATTTAAAACACAATTTTATGCCCTTAAAACGCAGTATGGTTTATACCATAGCAAGAAAGCAATGAGATAGCAGGCATATCTAAGTATATGACTTCTTTCTTTCTTCTATTCTTTCAGTCTTTTGTTCTTTTCATTTTATTACCTTTTCATGTATAACAATTGTATTGTTCCTGGAGCAGTTAGGTTATAAAAATCTCCATCAGTCCAATAACAAGAAAATGTCTCCAGTTCAGGTGATCTGCACTTGCTGATCTGTGGCCACCGCAGAAGATCTGTCATGAAAAACGCCAGCAGACTGAATGAGACTTAAATACATAAACCAGACTAACATGCTGTTAAAATAAACCTTGGCATTTTTACAAGTAATTGTCTTTTTCTTTCAATTACTTATGCACAATGAGGCAAGATTTAAAATCCTCTTACATGCATCTATCTAGGTGACTATACCTGAAAAAGCCAAATTAGTAAGACAGAAAAAACTATTGTACAGTGTGGAAATTTTAGTATCACAGCTTCATACACAGAGTGGGGATATGTCAGTTCTGTGGCTGTAGTTCAGTACAGACATACCTGAATTAGCCCAGCACTTGCTTTAAAGAAACTGTGGTGCTCCAGAGCTCACCATTAGACTAACTACAACCTAAGTATTTACCCAGCTGAACAGTTTTGCAATGTATGAGGCTCTGCAGGGCTAACTTAGTGTAGGTACCTTGAACTGAGATCAGGTTTGCCTGTGCTACACTGTGTAGATACAACCTTGCTCTAAGAGAGATAAGGGCAACTCTAAGCATGTGCCTGTTGTGCCACATGTTGCTTCTCTACTCACGATTTCTATTCTTTGTCAAAACTGTAATGATGTAGGATCATGCAGTGGCAGGTACAATTAGTCAACCTTATTAATCTTCGTGAAAAAAATAAAAACAAAAGCTGCAAGTATGATTCATTGCTTCCAAAGTAGGTACCTAATTTTTTTCTGATTTTTAATGATCTAATGGTTTTACGAAGCAGTCATCCAAAAATACCAATGGTTTCTATTTAGCCTGCAAAGATTTCCAGAGAGGCATTCATGCACATGGAAGTGGCTACCTCTTTTCACTGACTAGCTAGGAAACACGAGCATTTACTAAGAAAATTTCAGCATTAGGCACCTAAAATTTTGTCATGAGTTGGGCGTTTCTGATGATAGGTGAAATGATCCCTGGCCAGTGAGGAACATAACGCTACTGTATTGTGCATGTGAAGGTCTTCGCAAATATTTTTGCAATATCATAACTGTAAATATTTGGTACAAAATATTAAACACTCAAAATTGAAGAAAGTATCCACAATACAGATGCTTCCTCCTATGTATGAGGATTCCTGCATGTGGAGTCTTACAGCACATTGACTCTTTATTTAAGGCTTTTACAGACTGCAGACACTGAAAGACAAAGCAACTTGTATTTCTTTAGCTTAATGGTTCAAACTGTCCCCTCTACACTGTACACTGCTAACCATCCACAGTGGCAAAAAATAACTAATATATGAATACTATGAATTTCTGATTTGCTTACTCCATATCATCGCCTGATTTAACACTTTGGACATTGAACAAGGCCTGAACAGAAGTGTGTAAATAAAAGATTTTGCAAGTTTGGTGGCTAAACCGAAAGAGCATTTAATATTTTTTTTGTCAACCTAAACTAATTGATGTTTGATTAAACAATTTAAACGAACAGGATTTCCTTAGCTAGAAAGTTCCTTTTTACTGAACTGTAAAGAAATTTCTTTTTTAAATTGAAAAAAAAATTACACAGAAATGTTGCAGCAAATGGAAAGATCAAATTGTTCTTTTTCAGAAAACACTGAAATAAAACATTTTAACTATTGCACATTGTTTTGTTTGGCATGTATTCAGTGTTTGACAGCTTAGGCCTAAAATCCCCCAAACACTTTTGGCTGACCTTGATCTGAGATTTTATATATTTTAACATCATTCTTGAAATAGATTTTTACCTAGTAAAAATACTATGGTAAAAAACATGATAATGAAATTACAAACTACTATAATATATAACCACAAGAAAATGGAATAAAAGATCCAGGAACACTATTATATTTATCGTTTTTAAAATTCATGAATGTTCCAGCTTTCAAACTTTACATTTCTTCTCTATTTAATGTAAAATCAAACCCAAAACAAAGAAAAAGAAATGAAATTTTGTGCACCTCCTTCAGAGACATCACTAAAATTGCCTCAATTGCATAATACCTATAATCAAGGAAATGAGTCTCTCCCTTCTTCTATAAACAGATAATGTGCACAGAAGTATATGTTACGTTTTTTCCTGTTTCTATCCTCAGCTATGAGAACCAAGAACAAATATAGACAATTTCACTGAAGCAGGTAAGAACTTAAGAAAATGATATACTGAAAACATCCTCCTAAATTAGAATATTTCTGTTGATGCTGGCACTGTATTTGTAACTAGGACATAAAATATTTAAAGTCCATGCAGATCATGTCCTCATCTCCAGCTATATATGAAGTCACACGATCATTTCTTAACATGACTGAGTAACAGCTGGAGTCAAACTTCACTTACGCTTTTGGAGATTGAGCAGGAGTTTAGATTTAGGCTCTATTATATCTTAACAATGAACGCAGCTGAACTCACCAGCTTTATATATGAGCTAAATTAAGGACTTTAAGATATGTAAACTCTTCTAGAAAAATGGATTATAGCGTAGCCAGAATTAGCATCAATTACAATAGACAGGATTCGCAATTCACCCTGAACACAAATTCAGATGTGGTCCCTTACAGCCTAAGTTTAGGGGAATGTATTCCTAAAGTCGCACTTGTTTGTCTACTTTCTCATGACAAGACTCCTACTGCTTTGTCTGGACAGATGCTCCTTCAACAGGCCCAAGAATTTTTCAGCAGAGAACAGATTTGTTTAGGATTCATATACTCTTAGTTTAGTGGTTTATAATTTTTATTTTGGTATTTTATGACTACTTCCGTTTGTAAAGAAAATTACCTTCTGATTGATCATTTCCAGTTTGTGTGCCAAATTTTCAGCTTTCAAAACAGCAGGTCTTTGTGACAGACTGGAGGAAACTTTCGTCAAATTGACTTGTTTAATGCTTGGCACTCTTGAGGTAGATCTCCTGAATTCCTTATTTCCCCCCAAATCAATTATCAACATTTTACAGGACCCTGTGTGAGCTCCATCTTCTGAACAAACCGTACTAGAATGTGATAAATGAGCACAACAGCTCAGTGGAATGTGTTTAGGCATAAAAGCAGCAGGCTACTGAGGTAAAGGCTGTCAAACCGAGATTTAAAATAGACCAGAAAAGTAAAACAAAACACAAATACATACTCCCTCTTTTCCCACCTGATTGAATAAATTCTGCTTGGATTGTCACAAACATAAATTTCAATCACTGCATTCAAGTCACAGCATTTAAGACACTGCATATGGGAGTAGTTTGCAATCTCTTACACTTGGCAAAATACTCAGATTCAATGGCAGAAAACACGGAAAAGGACTAGAAACTCTGTGGCTTCCACTATGGCTGCTAAGAAAGTTTGATAGAAAAGTTTGAGAGGAAAGCGAGTCCTGCCTTAGGGTTCGGTGGAAGGTAAAATGTTACGCTACCACAACCACGCTGCATACGAGTAAAGTCTCTTCCCACCCAGCTTTCGTTTTGTTATGACCACGGATTAGCTATGGTCCAACTCTGGCTCAGCTTGAATAAACTGTGCCAACACAGTAGCCAAAACAACAGTGTGGTTTATGGAAAGAATCAGGAATGCAGATGTACATCTCTTCTTACATTTGTCTGTAGGTCATCAGCTTGCAGTTTTCCATTTAGTGTAGTTTCAATGCTATATATAATCATTAAAAACAGAATACTGTAACTGTTGTTAACAGAAATTAATATTTAGATGGCCTGCAAAACAAAAAAAAAGTCTTAAAGACAACCTAACCTTCTCAGCAGGCCAACTCTTTTACAGATCAATTTTCCTCGAGTTATAGTCTGTCTTAGGTATTGTTTGGTTTAGAAGTCCTGCTAACAAAAATCTAACGTTAAAGGGAGCTGGCCACGAGTGTAGAGCAGCAATTGTTAAATACCAACAGGAACTGAAGTTTATAACCTGAGTATAACCGAGCAGGTTACTCTCACCTTGGGGGAAATCCTGCTGCCGCCAGAGCCCTAACAGATCTGTGAGAACAGCAGCAGAGCATTACAAGAGTTGCAAAGAAACTTCTCCTACCAGTATGGTGCAGGTAAATTCATAATGATCGTAGAAAAGAATCAAGCTGACTTGATCACTACGCTAACTTAATCAGTAAATGAAGAAAGAGAATTTTTTTTGCTGAACTCAAGGAAGTATTTCTGGTCGTGGTGATTTTAAAAGCTTTATGTAAAATTGTCCGTTATCAGAACTTTTACAATACCTATCAAACTTAGAACAAACTTACACTTTCAATAACATGTTCTAATATGAAAATCAGTGATAGGGGAAACCTTATGCAACAATATATATCTTCATATGATCAACTCTCAAAGCATACACAATGCGTCATTTGTAGAGCATAACAGAGAAAGATGAAAAAGTAGCAGAACTACATCTAAAATTGGAAATAGTTATGAAAAACTGGAGGGTTATTTGCCATAGCTCAAATTTGTACATTGAAAGTGACTGTTCTGTCAATTAGGATCTGCTCCTGAATCCACTAAGCTCAACAAATGCTGGTGCAATTTACTTCAATAAGAGCAAGATAATTTCTATTACTGGTACTAGGAAGTTCTGATTCTTTCAAATTGCACAAAATAGACAACATTTGCTGTCAGTGGATGACATTTTTAAGTACAGTCCAGTACTAATATATTAACAGACATCACACACATGAGAAGTGGGATGCAGTAGGCAGAGACAACCACAAGGTCACTTCCTAATTAGGTTGCTTCCTAATCTGACTTTTGATCTAGTGCACCCTTGCCATGAACGGCCAGTAGCAAAGTTTCAGAACAACTTTTGGGGAAAAAGAAGAAGAATTTCTTTCATATCAGTAATGAGTGAGATCCTTTCACATGATGTCCTCAACAGAAAGGAAGTTTAGTGACTCTAAAATAGATACTATATTGCTATGAGACCTGAAGGTAAGACAGTATTTTGCCTATGGAATTAGTCTAAATATTGTAATGCTTCTTGATAAATACTGGTGCTTTCCTAAGGCTTGCCTAAAACACTAGTGATGTGTTTTAACCACTGCATTAAGACTATTTTAGTGACTGCTACTTAGAGCAATGATACATCAGCATCCCTGCGTAACATGGGGCTGGGCTCAGAGTTTTGGGGAATGCCAGAAGTAATTTTTAACAACTTTGCAACATAGTTCATGAACAAAAAAATCAAAATCCTGTTCTGGAGTTTGATAACACTGAACAACAGAGATGCAATAGACAGTTATTCTCTTTCAGAACAAACTTCCTTTTATCTTTGTGAGACTGATATGGTGAAAAGGATAAAAGCTTTGCGGAAGCAGATCTGTTCCACAGCACCACAACGCAATCGCTATTCTGTTTTCCCCATGTGCTCTGTGCTACTAAACGTCCATAACAACAGAAGACATTGTAGCTTGCAGAAATGCTGTCGATAAGACACACGATGCTGCTCAGGTACACAACAAAATTAACCAGTTAAAGCTCAGAACTGTGGGAAAAACAGACGCCGCCTGCAGCGCTGCTAGACAGTGCAGGGATTAGCAAGGACGTAGATATGTGCTATGTCCCAAGCTTTTTTGGCATATGCTTTCATATCCTGCTATATGCTGTGGCAAAATCACATAATTCTGTTATATGCAGGCCAAAAAAACTAGCCTGCCTACGTATAAAGGCAAGTGGATAGATGGAGAACACCACATTTGTAAATGAAAGGCAGTTAACGCAACGAACACAACTGCAATTGCTTCTTAATTGATCACATACTTTTAGCTCAAAATGCAATTATATTTTCAAGAAAGTATATAAAAATAATAATGAGTAGTGCTTTTATCTTTTACTGTCGTAGTGGTAGACATTCAATATTGCCTCACATTAGCTGGTAGGGCATATGAGGAAAGCTGCATTCTTACAGGAATGCAAAGGAGGTCCTGTTAGAAAACCGTATGTGCAATAACCAATGATCACAAAAGGTTTTCCATTCCCTTCTTAGAGAAAGCAACTTCTATAGTACTAACAACATAACCCCCAACAGTCTTCTTTCTCCTGTGCATCTAGCAGTGACTTCCCATCTGAAGCCCAGTTCAAAGGTAAGAGCTATTTAATTGCAAACCCACTGCTTTATCGTAATGAAGCACAATAAAGCCACTCAGCTGTGAGAGGACTGGGTTGTCCCACCAGAGCTTCTCAGACACGGCTGTCACCTTCCTGCTGAAAATGGAGCGCTCAAAACCAGAACTGAGGTTTCTCCGGAAGTGCAAACTGGAGCATATAATCTGGCACTCACAAATCCCGTTCCAAGCTGACTGGCACAGCTCCCAAGACTCCAACAGGAAGATGGTTGGAGAGTCTGGGGGTAAGACTGTTAGATTATGCATCCTATTTTGTGAACTGCAGTTTTACAGCTACCTTCATAGAAGCCATGAAAGGGCACATCATGACAGTCTTGGCTAAATCGAACTATTTATTTTCCTTGTTTTGACATTAGGCTGTTTCCTACAAAAAAGAAGGGGCAGTTTGACAGTTTTAGAATGAGCATTCACACGATACTGATATTTTGGTTTGACTTCAGGAGAAGGGGTGATCCAGTCTTGAGCTCCAGGAGGCCTTCAGAAGCACCCGGTGGATCAGAGAAGCCTGCTGAGGATCCAGCACAAGATCCACACCAGATGCGCATGGCAGATGCAATACTAGCAAAGCTGCGTGAGGTGGCAGCAAATAGTTATACAGCACAGTTAGAAAAGCAAACAACAGAAGTGCCAATGTGAGAACAATATGGAGAGTGTTTGTACAAAACAAAAGTTAAAGCACAGCTAACACACACAGTGGAAGTGGACAGATGAAGTACAAGATAAAGAAGGACAAAGAAATAGGAAAAAAGATGAAAAATAAGATTATATATTTGGAAAGAGAAGCATGAGAGAACACAAATGGGATGTGTATAAGAAGAAGACAGAGAAGGGCAGCAAAAGACTTGAGGTGAAAGAAGAAGAAATATAATACTGACAATTTGTAAATGAAATGTTAAGGTGACATAAAGATGCGATCACACTGTCACTCAGTTTAAATAGTGAAGATGACAATTACTTGGTCTGATATATAAATATCCTGATACGTGGAGGAGAAATTGCGTATTTCGGGGATCACCAAAAGAGAGAGTGAGTGAGTGAGAGATGGGGGAGCAAACAAGCAGTGCGAGGACAGTTCAAGTGGCAAGGCAGAGGAAATAAGAAATTAAAGAAAATATTACAATGCACCTCTGTTTAAGGATGTTTCCAGAATGATGGCAACTCAACAGAAATACTGCAGTCTCCCTTACAAATCTAACAAGATTTCAGTCCCTAGGTTTAGTAGAATCAATACTCCATAAAAGCAGGGCCACGGATTTGCTGGGATCCATTAGACAGACACAGCTGTGTATTATCAATTACCAATGACACTATGTCCCCAAATCTGTATTTCATCATCAAAACAGTGCTTGTTATGCACAAGCTCATCCCGACATTTCTTGTTGTTTATTCCCCCTCCACACCCTCGTTACATTCGAATGAAGTAACTCATGAAGATACTGGCCCTCAATCAGTGCTTGTTCTTGACCTTTAATCATTTTAACTCACACTGCTATTGTGAGACCAGAATTAAATGTAAATTCTTGAACTTGTTGTTGCTTCAAGCTACTCCTGGCTTCTGCAGATTTTAACCTTTCTTCAAAATAATGACTGCCTGTTGTGTGAAGAATAACGCTTGCATATAATAGTTAGAAAAATCCTACTCTGCATTCTACAGAGATTTCAACGAGACCCAGTCTCAACAATCTCCATTTCACAAAATTTGAAGTGTTGTAATTTGGTGCTGCTTTCAGTCATCAGAGAAGGAAAAATGTCATTTTTGACTCTATCGGAATGCATTTGGAGGAAACTCCCAGGAGCAATCTTCTTCAGTCCAGAGAGATGTTTCTTGTTACAATCAACACATATCAACTAAGAACTGGAGAGAGAAAAAGCTTCCAGAGGTTGTTATTAAGAGGATTGTTCATACCCTTCCACATCTGCAACCCCAAAGGGCATTACTGATCTGCCAGTCAGAGACTCCTCTGAGATGTCCTGCTACAAGATTCACCTCTCACAGCAAGGGGACATTTACAGAAAAAAGATAATGAGTTTTCAGAGCAGTCTGGGGATTTAGCTGTTGCACTACAATCAAATGTAATGAGAACTGAAACCTAAATACGCTTTGAATATCTGAAGATAGATTCTTCAAATATTTTTTATTCCATGGTGAAAAATGCTTGAGTTCATCTTTGCACAGAGACTGAGAAAAAGACAGTGCTTACATGATATTTTCACTTTTTTTTTCCATATCTGGGCCATAATAACTTTCCTTGGGTCACAGAGAATACTGCATCAATTTGAGTATTTTAGAACTTTCTGGCATAGATTATCTCTCCTGTGCTTTCTGGAGTGTCTGATTTATTGCTGCAGCCAGGATGTTTATTTATTCAGTAATTCAGAGCTTTATTATTGCAATGAATCATGAGCTATGAGTTACCAACTTCAAGAAAAATCCAATGAAATTTAAAAAACAAACTACAGAAGAATAAAGTATTTTCTTCTGCTCAGTTTATCATCAGACTTAGCAAGAACCTGAAACTTTTGTATTTTTGCGTTTTTTTATAAAGCATCCTTTCTTAAATGGTTTTCAAAAAGAAAATGACTGTAACAAATTTTGTCCCCCTACTTATGTAGAGTTATTATAGACTTACTTTTTTTCCCTTTGATAGTATTTCTAAAGTAATAATCTCTTTTTTCCCCTCTCACTTTTAATGGTCTGAAATGAAGCCAATAATGTCATTTTTCACGTAAAACACCTGCTAAATTAACAAGCAAGTTTTCCTTTAAGAAAATCCCACCAACAATCAGAGTATCAAGCAGTTCTCAAGAACATGACTAGCCTGGTATGCTTTGGATCCTGGTTGGACTCTTGCATACGAAAGGAAATACATGCAACACATTTAAATTTACAAACATGGAGTATCTGATGTTCTGCTGAAAATAGGAAAATTGCTGAGCTGGATATGTTTTAACCTACTGTGAAATTCAGGATGATGTAAATACCAAAAGAGAGAGAAATCATGACGATGACTTTAGGCAGATGGAATTATATTAAGAGTAGAAAAACAAGCCCCGGAGAAGCAGTGGACATATAACACTAGGATGAACAAAGCACTAGACAACACAAACAGGGAGTATTCATGACTCAGAGGAGAGCTGAACTTAACAGAATAATACACATTTTCCTTCAGTTTTCATTTCTGCAATCTGGCTGTGATCCCGAAAGAATTTTCTGATCATCTGCATAGCAAGTGGCCTGAAGTATGCTTCCAGATTCATCCTGCATTTAGTGATTCGCATGCACAAGAAACTTGGACAAAACAATCACATTCAAAATCACAGTGGACAGATCTGTGATCTCATTTTTTTCTGACAGACTGCCAAAAATCTCATTTTTTTTCTGTCAGACTGCCAAAAATGATTTAAGTTTTACATATCCTCTGCTGAACTTAACTTTCTCTAACATGCACTCCCTTTTTGTGAGACCTGAGTGGTGTCAGCCTGAGGTTTCACAGCACAGTTAAGTAGGAATTGCAGAGAAAGGTGGTGAGGGTCTGCTCTTCTCAGTGCTTGAAATACACTTGAACTCATGGTATTAAAGACCAATGGGTTTGTAAGAGGTCAAGTCTGATCACTACAAAAAATGGGTTTTCCCACTTGGCTTGTTTCCCAGCTTCCCCCAATGTCTTTTCACAAAGGAGCTTTTTCAAATAAACGTAGGAGGAATGCAGAGGGAAGCCCTCATTTTTTTCTTCTGAAAACACAGCCGTTTCCTCCCTGGTCAAAACAGAGCGCAAACGACCAAGTCACCTAAAGACCAGTCCAAGTATCTAGAATTACAGGTCCCACATTACTCCTCAGCACAACTCCTAGGACAACTCCACTTCCGACAAAAGCATGGACTTTAAGGGTACTGTGCCAAGGAGGGACTCATTCCCAGTGACGGAGCGACACTGATACAGAAGCAATATGGCACTCATGATTTATTTAGATTAACAAGAGATTCATGGGCGCTGTCAATAAACATATACCCAAAGATTCTTTAAAACAATCAAACAAACACAAGTCTGCCAAAAACTGCTCTTACCTATCATCTATAGCAGTCCTTGCTTGTCCTCTCTATCAAGCTTTCCAAAATCCACTTTAGGTCAGTGGGTTCTGGTCAATTATAATTATGTGCTTTGTAGGTCGCCCCATTCAAGCTGTCATTCAAACGACAGCACGTAACTCCCTTAAAATGATTATGCCATACGCATTTTTCTGCATTTTGCAGTAGGAAAACAGGGGAAGAGAGGTTCATTAGGTGAACTCCAGCTGAGCTTGAAAAGTGGAAAGGAAGGACAGTCATCAAAGTCAAAATGATCACTCAGAAATTCCTAGCATCCCCGACTTGCTCTATGTCTCAGACACTGTGTTGCCAATCAGTTACATAACTCCATTCACATTCAGGTTTCTAAACACATGTATTATCATTAATCATTACTATATCTGGTATAGACTGGCACCAGGTATTACTATGAGATATACCTTGCCTGCCTTCAGCCCCTGTAACTCTGGAAAGCCTTAAGGCAGATATTGCAGAATCCGTCACCTCTGACAATGCCCATGTCTCACCTTGCTTCTGGCCCAGCTTTTCTGCTTCTTCTCACTTTTGTCTCATTATCTCTGTGTATTCTGTAGGTATCAATAAATGCAACACTTAAGCCAGCGGTCACTCTGTTGACTTTGCTCCACTGCCTTTGCAATGGAAAATATGGCTTACAACAGCCCACAAACCACTTCGCTGCATTTAGCCAGATTTACGCATTTTGACTATAGTTTCAACAACTATGATCCCATCTACGCTCCTGCACAGTAACAGAGAGAGGTTTCTACTCGGGTCTTTGGAATAATGTTATAATTGCACCATTTTCTCAGCTACAATCACAAGCTGTAATTATACATAAGGACCAAAACTACATTTATGACATAAATAAAACACATGCGATTAAGTGATTCATTCAGGACCTCTACGGGGAATCAGAAAAACATATAAATGCAGGGAGTTTCATCTTCAAACATAATTTCTTAACAATAAGTAGAAATAGTAAGGAAGATGGAAATTGAAGTGAAAGCACCACTGAGTCACAGGATGACAATTTTATTTCAGCAAATGGTTATTTCAGTGAAAACTCCCTAGTTAATGCTGTTCAATTAACATCAACAGGTGAATTGGATTTATCCAAGTGTAAGAGACAAATGAAACCAAGCCCATATCCAATTTAATTTTGGGTAGAAAATTATTGTATAATTTCCTTCATACTCTTATTTTTGGCAAGTATGTTCCACATCCCCATTGGTTTGCAGGCTGGTAATTTTTTGATTAAGAAATACATAAGATTTAAAGAGCTCTTAAAAATTATTCATATTTTAATTTTTATTATGTCATTTTTGAAAGATCTTTTGATCTTTTAAAAATTATATTTAGGCAGCTTTATGGTAAGAAAAGGAACAATCATAGCACTACTAGACTGTACCTTTAATTTCTGCGCATTTACAGCACAGACATATGAACTGTGCCTTCAGACGTACTATCCGTGTATATAAACATCCATTTTTGTTTCTAGAACAGTAAGTTTATTTGTAAATCTAAACTCCTGTATTTATGAAGTCCATGTTTTCCTCATGATACTGAAAGTGGAGTTTGCCCTGGTACAAACCGTCAGGTCCTAATCCCTGCTGATTTTTATCAACTGTAATTCTTTTCATTGCTCACAGAAGTCCAAGAGTCCCAGCTGCAACACAGAAACAGCTTGGGAGATTTTGCCAGCTGTGATTTTTCTTAGCCATGTAGATTAAGAAATTTGTATGGATTTATTGATATAATTTAAGAAAATACAGAGACTGTATGGTAAGACTAGAATTAGAAAATGCAAAAAAAGCAGATGCGAACACCTGATTTTAAGCAGCTAAATGCTTTTTCTTCAGCAACAAGAGAGAACTTGTAAAAAATGTTACCCTTTTATTTAGATCTAATCATTGATTATCATACTGTCTCAGTTTATTTAAGGAAATGCTAAATCTTGATGGCCAGCCAATACAAATTTGGGAAAGTGAGATGATTATACAGTGGCCTTGAGATTTACCTTGAGATTTATAGTGCTGAACCCCTAATCTAACCTTTAAATACGCCTGTATTTTCAGTCACTAAAGATGTTATGCGAGTTAAACGCAGCTGAGAATAAGTAGGTGGAAACAGGCAGGAAAAAAAAAGGAAGAAGAAGAACAACAAAAAAAGCATCCGGAAAGAAAACAAAGCCATGAACTGTAAGCCATGAAGACACCTATACCTGAAAGCTGCCTGCTTTTAAACTCTTATCACAGAAAGCAACTGCTGCAAAGATACTAAAAATGAAGCTAAATTTTTTGATTGTGTATATACCAGTGAGATTTCCTTATGAGTGGTGCTGGCAGACCTGCCTGTAAATGGCAGACGGGCAATGGGCAGCAGCGATTTCCCGGGGCCGCAAGAACTGAGAGATACAGTCGCACTGGGACCGAGAACCGTGTGCTGCGGGTTCAGTCAGTGCCACTCAGCAACAGTGAGACGCGAGAGTTACCAGCAAACTGAAATGCTAGACTGGCAACTTACGTAAAGTTTGCATAAAATTTAGCCAGAAATTACTCTTTTTTTTCCTGCTTAACATGTCTGTTTTAAAAACTTGCCTCATTTCTCATCACATGTTTTAGCGAGAAAAAAATATTTTGATTTTTTCCAGGGCAAACGCATCGGCTCTCCGTTTGAGCGCCTCCCCCTGTTTGCTGGTGACTGAGCGGAGATCCGGTGCGGCTCGGTGCCCAGCTGATGCCAAGTGCAGGAGTTCAAGGTTGTTTCGGAGCCTGGACAGCGAGAGGCAGCTTCACAGCGTGCACGCGAGCACCCACGCAAAACGAACGGAGCCGTGGAGGCCAGCTGTGCCCACCACCTTGCTCGGTGAAATGAACACTTGACCCGAGTGTTTGACTGATCGTGAGAGAGGCCAGAAGCTACAGCAGGAGACAAATTGAATGTTTCTAAGAAAGAAAATAAGATTTCAGCAGTATACACCCGATCTGCGAACAGAAGAGTCCGTGCTACAGGCACAGACAGACACATGTGGTTGTTGAACTGAACTATATTGCACCAATTCTTTTGTATTACAGACACATGTAACATTTATACCAGGTTTCAAAGAAGTCAGAAAGTAAAAATTACACCTACCGGCATTTGTCGTAAGAATCAGCTAGGCTGAATAAGATGTATAATAACAGATAAAAAAAATTAATCAGAAACAAATTCTGTTCTTTTCAACAGATCCAATCCTTGTGATTCCGAGTATCTACAAAAATTTTTTTTTAGTGAAAACAGATAGAGAAAAAATTTTTCTGTGGAAGCTTGACATTCAAGAAACACAAGGGATAAGCAAAAGCTAAGACAAAAGACTGGAAGATCTCAAAAGGCTCCCGACAGAGGAAAAAGAGTAAATGGTAAAAAAATCCTAAACAAAGTAGAGTATGTTGAGACTTATTTGCACCTACTGGAATGTCTGGGAAGGCAATTCATCAGTAAGAGCCTGTAGTATTTGCATTTCATCATTTACTTTGAGATCAGAACTATCCTGAACAGTCTGATGAGTTTACATCGGCAGCTAATGTTTAACTTTGTAGACAGTAAAAAACCCCATTATCTCCTACAGCATTTGCAGTAAAGAATCTACCATAAGAACAGCACTATTTCTACTAAAAACCACTTTCTTAGGAGATGTTCATTAGTGCTGAACACCAGTGACAGTGTTGGACTGACCTCAGACTATCTGAAAGCTTCATTCAGCATTTCAAGCTTGTATGCTTATTTGCATCTCTAGAGACATAGTTTTTTTTAAACTTGCAATCCCGCTGGCTTTAGCAAGGTAAATATTACATTATTAAGAACAGAATATGATCTATGGTCTGCAAATCTGAGTAGGAAGTCTCTGAACAAGCCCTCTCACGGGATCTTCAGCACCATTGTTTTATTGCCAAGCTAAAAGTAACACTAGAACAGTCTCATAATGGTTTTTCCCCTTCTCTATCTAAAGTTTTTGCTTAAACTGTAAATTAATGGTAAATTCCTCCCAGCATTCCACTGTTTCTCACTGATTCTTTATTAAGAAGGGACTGATTGATCCCAAGGTACCATGAAGAAATCTCTTGTATGTGAATCCCATAGTTTGTAACTTCAAGCAACTAACAAAGATCTGCTTCTTCAGCTGGTGGTGCTTTAATGGTCACTACCTTCCAGCATTTCCTGTTTATTCGTAGGCTATCCTGTCTAAACTGTTTAGAGTGGGCTTCATGGATTATAATTATTTTCATGGTCCTTTCAGCACATAAGCTGTCTTCCCTAAGTGATCAACAATTCGATTAACGTGGGCAGTAAGGCATATCTGGCTGAGAGAGAATGAACGGCTCACGCATTGCTCGCAATTGCAGAGTCCATGATTTCATATACACTTATAATTATTAATTGCACTTTTGTTATGCTTAGGTGAAAATAATTATGCCTAGAGAGGCTACCTAGCTTGGATTTGTCTATTTTGCAACACTCACTACTGTGTTCCAGTCCAAATGTAAAAAGACCAATCTACCAAGGAAATATTAAAACTAAATAGGGGCCATTTCAGTGTTTCTTTTCACCTTGTTTATGTCAGAACCAAGACAACATTATATTGAACAACACGGGACATCATATTCTCATGGTCACTTCAGAAATAACATGCAAACCAACTTCTGCTACGTCTGGACAGGATATAGTTATTAGGATGTATAACCAGCAAATAAGCACACACCTAACACAGCACTGAGTCAGGTCCAAGACAACAGAAATTCAAATAATACTGATTATTTTAATGTGCTTTAGCAGCTTCCGTTAGCTGTCAGACAATTCATAAATAGGAAGATGTTATTAATTTAAGAAGCATTAAAATCCTCCAGCTCTCCAACGGCTTCTGTTTCTCCTGAAAAGGTAAGCAACACATGCATCACATCTGATAGTGCCCAGGCAATCACACAACAAATTAATCTTTATAGAAACAACAAAGAGTTGAAATGATGCTATGACTGTAGAGCTTGGAGAAAAGAGAAGTGAGGAAGACACACTCTTACATGCTTTGTGGTGGTAACAACGAACAATTGGTGTTACAAAGGAAGACAAGAAGGAATGGCTGTGAGGAGAGAGGACAGCCGGGGAGTCCTGCTGTGAAGCAGCTTGATGCTGACAATAATATTCAGGAACTCCGTCTCCTGCGGTGCAGCTCACTGTGACGGGGAATTCGGGGCACCTCAGCACAAGCTGTGGCCTTCAAGCAATGCAAACCTAAGGCAGACAAGGCAAGCGCAAGCCACCACTTACAAAGCCCCCGCTGACACTTCCACGAGGAGCAATGAGGTGTGGTGACAATCGCCTGATGCAGTTTTATCATTATGCCACATTTATATTGACCTTACCCAGAATTTTGGGACCTTGCTACCAGTGAAGGAGCCAATGCTGTCGTGGTTTTATTTAAAACATATCAAAACACAGCTAAGAACCCTAAACAGTAAATCTAACTGTATATTAAAATGTTTGCACTAATTGGGAGGTACAGTATGTACAAAGGGTGCAGGCTGGATAATCTCTTTGTGGCGTTCCTCCTAACATTAAAACAAGGAAATGCAGCAAATATTTCCTTGCTGCAGCCTGTTCTGTCTAGCCTCTTCCAAGAAGCCTGGTATCTGGTTTTTAACAGTCCCAACTCGGTGTTGGCAAAACACCCTCGACTGCACGTTCCCCAGACTGCGATGGACCCGCACCACCAGGGCTGCCCCGAAGTCTTCCTTGTTCTGGGCGCGCTCCAGCGCTTTCCTTTTCCCCGGGCACCCTTTCTGGGTGCTAAGATATGGATTCTTGCCTTCTATGTTACAGAAAGAACGTAACTGATGCCCCTGAACTGCCACCTGGAGCTACAGACGGCTCCTCACTGACGGCAGCTCATCGAAGCCGTGGAGAGAAGCAGGCTCAGAGGCCGTTCGCCCCCTCCTGCCCCGCTCCGCGAGCCCGTAGGACCATGGGGTACGCTTGGCTGGGCAAGGGGAACAGCTGAAAGCTACCACTTGGAGGTGGTGGTGGGGGAAGGATTATTTTCCAGTCAGATTGGTTCCTCAAACAGCTTCCTGTGTGACTGCAAAAGAGCTTTTGCCAGCACATCCACGGAGGCAGCAAAGGCTTGGGAATCAGCAGCCAGGCGACAGATGAGCCCACTTCTTTTGGTGGCAATAAAGCACTTACTTCAGAAAAATCTTTGCTCCTTATTTGGTGCCTGAAGGTGAGAACTAGTGTTTCTGCACAGCAAAAACATGATGTGGGGGACGTATATCCTCAGTAAGAGGTTCAGATAAAATCCCGATTCAGCCCCTTGTCATAACTTGCTATGTGACTCTAGCAGCAGGAATTAGGATAAAAGGTAAAACCTACCTCTGAGAACTTGGTTTCTGTGATTTGCAACTCCCACACATGGGCTTACGGAGAGAAACTTATATTGGTTGAATGATTCTGAAATTTTGAATAACGTCTCTGTGTTGACAGTATGTCTGGTTCCAACAATTACGAGATATGTGTATGTTAAAGAGTCGTAAGTAAGCCAGTTTATGAAACAAGAATAGCATATTTTACACAAGCTTATTACTTTGCTTTGTTTGAAATTTGAAAGACTGAAGCTAATTTTTTTTCACTCTTTCATATTTTATTTATTCTTCCTTAACCTTTTAAGTTAGCAGAAATGGAAATGTCAAATTAACATTAAAAAGATGAGTTTCAAAGCACAAATTGTTCCAACAGAAGCAGGAACAAAGAAATATAGGAAGTACTTACACACACCTGTTCTTTTAAGATTTCTAGGCTCATTTGTAGACCGTTAAAGCATAACCTAGGCCTCCAAATTCAATCACAACATTTAAGAGAGAGAGAAGGAAAAAAATGGAAATCAGAACTCATTTTGCCTAGATCTTGGAAAAAAAATGGAAATCAGAACTCATTTTATCTAGATAGTTCTTGGAACCTTATCTTAGCATTAATTATGGAGAGAAAAATTACTGGAAGGTGGAAAGAGTAGGGAGAGTAGAGTGGGTAGGAACAGCATTCACAAGACAGAACAGATATGTAAGATGCCAGACAGTGTGCTACACATCAAAATAAAGTATATATCAGCAGTAGGGCTAGCAATGCCATCTGCTAAGGCTTCCTCATATATCCCACTACAAAATTTGGTATTCATTCACTTGACACGTTGCTATAATTTATTTCTTTGGGCTCAAAATCTTATTATCAGGTGCCTGCCTTTTATGGATAGCACCAGCTAAAGCAGTTCAGCTAGTTCTGAGCAGAAGGCTACAGAAAACAGCTAGCTCATGCTAAGTAATTCTGATGTCCTTCATTTTGAAAACAGCTTTTAGATTAGGAGCATGTCATCTTCCTGTAGAAATCTGCCCTAATTCCATTATGTACCATGCCGAGGGCTTCACGTTGTGCCCAGATTTGCACCAGCCCTCTGCATTGGACCCGATTTTACGACATGATGCTCACATAGACCTTCTACATTTATTAAAGTGACTGCTTATATAATGCTACTGTAGGTCAGGGTAGGTCTCAGTCTATTGGCAAGATGTTCATGGTGTTACCTGAGCTGGGAAACCTAACCCAGGAGCGATCACCTTTGGTATCCTGCAGGCACGCAACGTTGTGGCACATGTTGTGAATTCCTAGGACAGTGGCAAAATGCTGACAGATTAATCTTCACCTGGCTTCAAAAAGTCCTGGCATGTCTCACCAAACTATATCAAACGTGTTTTTACAAGGTTTCTTCTTTTAGAAATAACTCAGCAAATATTTTGAGCTAAAATCAAGCAAGGATCCTTTTTCTCATGAAAGTGCCAAGTCCTTTAAAAGCTACTGTTAATGGAGGAGCTTATTGAAGTGTCACTCGCTTCTGAAAAACACAAACTTTAAAGCAGCTGGAGGAACAAGCACTACAAAGAAAAGCATCTCTCTGATGCTGCTGTGCAGAAGGTAAGCCACGGAGTCATTGCCTACTACCCATGATCCTGTAACATTTCCAGCGAGCTGCCCCCACATTCAGCAGCAGTCTGCATGCCTGGTGGGGTTCTCCGTGCTCCCTTCTGCCCTTGCCCAGTCGCACTACGTGAGGGTGAAAACACCACGGTGCGGAGGGCAGCGTGGCGTGCTGCGTACGCATGCACGTACACACCTGCACACCTCTTCCCCCTCCAACAGACCTGACTTCCCATCATACATTGTTTTCAGACAAGGCCTACCGAGCAAACTAAAGAACAGATTGTTTATGATTAAATAAGCAAGGACATTCCAGCATGGAAAAGAAACAGCTTAGCATGCAGAGATCTACCAAATCAAAAAGGACATAGAAAAGATGAAGTGGAATTGATTAGTTAGCTCTGTCAATGAATGAAATACTCAAACTTAATGTGATTTGCTAAAAAAGAGCTGTGATAAAAAGTTTCTTATCTTTCTTACTCTCAGTTAAAACACATGGAGTTAAAATCATATTAGATCATAGCTCTGTGCCAGTCAGTTCTGCTATCCCATTTTATCTCTGCAAAGGAACCTGAGTTACATACTGAGAGCTCAGAAAGAACAGTATGGCAAGAACAGCAGAAAATTAATGGTTTTGAAAAGTGTGAAGTCCCGTCTCCTTCTCTTAAATGCTGTCCTAAATCTTATGTTTGTAAACTACACCCTCTCAAGCTCCTGTATGTGTTATTATATAGCACAATGCTGTGAGTGTAGCCAGACACGAGGGGATCTAAGCTATATAACCCATTTGGTCCATGGACAAGGTGGTTCTTTTTTTTTTTTTTTTTTTTTTTTTTGAAAAGGCGGCAGAAGGGAGGAAACATCAAGCTGTAAGAAGAGGCAGCCTAATAAATTCCTTCAACATCCAGTAATTTAGCACCAATAAAACTGATATGCCTTTCTTGCATATAAAATTCATACTAATTTCTCAGTTATCAGAATGCAACATTCACGGTGGTTTTTAGCTTGCTTCCCAGCCATAGCTCCGACATACAATAGTGACTTGAAAAACTGAAAGAACAGATTATTTCTTGAACTTTTGCCATGTGATTATTCTACTGCTGAGATAGGCAGGGGACAGACAGAAAAAGATTTATTTTGTTGGAAGGCCTCCTACAAACACTATTAGGTTATGATCTTTTTTTTTCCTCTTTGTAAATCTTGTGGAGCAGTTCATGCAGCATTAATTCTCTCCATGACTTCTACATCACACATGAAGATAAGGCAGAGCATGTACAGCTATGGGGAGTAGTCACTGATGACATACCAAGACCAGTAAGCAAGCAAAATAGCAGGGACTCTATATAACTAGATATAACTCTATGTAACTCTATAAACCATCAAAGGAACCTAAAACGTTTTCAAGCTCTGAAGAGTCAGATGCACTGTATCTTTCGTGAGGGATTTGTGACAGTGCAGCAGGGCAGACTGTTTCACAGCCCTCAGTGATGCACTAGTAAGAAAAGGTGATTAGTGGAATAATCCCAAAGCATGATCAACTTTCCTACTTTTCTGTGGGAACTGAACACCCATGGGGCCAGGCTCCTAGAAGGGTGACAGTCAAATAAAAGGCAATGTTGGGATTTGTTAAGCCCAGTTTTCAAAGAGAATGTCTTCAAGGAAGAATGTGTGTGTGACAGGAAGATAAGAAAACTAAAATCCCTTTCATGTTTCAGAGTACTGAGGAGTTCAGCTTTTGTCCCTTACCCTAGTGATGCAAGTCCCTCAGCACTTTCCATTTTACACTTTTTCTCCTTTCATTCTCCTTTCACTTCCTCTCTTTTCCTCACTGAGCTCTTTACTTCCACTGATGAATTCCTTCATTTCTGTTTTCTCAAAGCCTTTTCCTTTTATCCTCATTTTCCTTCCTTCCCTCTTTGATATCCAACCTTCTTTGCTGGTAGTTCTGCAATTCTGAGTTAATTTTCAGCATTTTCTCTGATGGATGAAGCTGTGAGTGTATGATACATTGTCATGGGATGCCCGTAAGAGGATGCTGCTGTGTACAGCAGACTGCTGCGGAATGAGAAAAATCCAAATACAGTCCCAAGACAGTTCTCTATTTTCTGTTTACAGCCTGAAGTTCCCAGCTAATTTTGTGAAGTGGAAGAGTAGAAACTGGCTAGTTCAGTTCAATTGAAGAAACAAGATTTACTAAGGGATCTACCTTATCATCTGGAAGTAGTACAATTAGGGCTCATTCAACGCTATATACTTCAAAGGAAACATGAAGTTTTTGCTATTGAGTCAATGGCACAGAACTTGAACTACCTATAAAGTAAGAAAATACAATTTGGCCAACATTTGTGCAAATTTTGTTTTGCGTTTTGAAAAGGGCCCATGAGAACTACAGATCTGTTATGTGACCTTTAGCACTTACCAAAGTGTGTTTAAAAACTGCAACAGTAACACATCAAATGAACTGCACAAATCTTTCAAAGGAGAACGCATTAAATCCCTACAATTCTACAAAACTCCCTCAAAACTGTTGTTACAGAATCCTTGCCATTCCTTCTAAAAGCCTTGTATAATGAAGCTGTTGCAGCATTTAGAAATTTTAGAGATGGATTTAATTTTGTCACAGGCATCCTGGTGAGAAACCTTTTGTTGCTGTAGACAATGGCAATTTCTTCTATGGAAACCATCTTTTATGTTCACATCAAAGACGCATCAAACAGACATTAACATTTCTACTGCTTTTAGAAAGTTAGGTTATAAATTAAAAATGTCAAGATTACAGTGACTCCTGACCAATTCAATTCCTGTCACTTGCACTAAAAATACACATTCATTATTAAATGAACACAGGATGGGACTGATTCTTACTGATGCTTACTCATGCTGAACAGCATGTACCTAGATAAACTACCATGGGCTCATTTGGCAAATTGTAGAACAGGCCTTTCTGATTAAAACAGGAGAAAAAGGGTAACCAAACATTTACAGTCTAACACCTTCATATGCAGATCTGCTGAGCCTAATGACACAAAAGTTTGGTGCTCTTCTGGTACACTGCCTAGATGAATCTCAGTCACTAGCAGATTTATGTTTTCTGCTTTCTGCAGCTCTAATGTGTAATGGAAAAACGACGTATGTACATAGGAAGAAAATATATAACAGATAAGAGCCAATCTTTCTGAATGCCAGCTCCAACAACACTGATTGCCTGGATGTGAAAGGCCTAATTGCTGGCTCTCTAGAGCTGCTGCAGATGTGCACTTTGCCGGTGAGATTTGTATCTACTCACTACGAAGCAGCAGACCGGTGAGACTAAGGAATCTTTAGTTCTAATTCAGTCTCAGAAGAAAGCAGGTTGTAGAGCTTACACAGAGCCTCTCTGCGCATTTCCCTGCCAGTGTGACCCCTTCTAGCTCAGTATCACAAACCTGTCCTTACCTGCTTCTGACTTCTCCTTATCACAGGATCTAAACTTCAAGCTTCTGTGCTCAATTCTGCTTTTCTGTTCAGACAATTCTAATCTTTGCTTTGCCTCAGTGGTCCTCAAATATACAGCAAGCTGTTATACAGTTTCTTCCCTTCAGTCCTATCTCAACGAGCCTCACCTAGGTCCTTGGCGGACATCTGGCAAACGGGTGCTCTGCACCGCAGCATGCCCCTGGATGCAGGACTGCATGTCTGCTGTAGTCAGCCTAACGCGAACTCTGGCTGCTTTGTATCTCATCTGCCAGACTACCTTAGGTAGCACCTGCATGATGTTACCAAAACAGCAGTAGATAACACAGGTAAAGGCTGTACAAAGGACTGTATCTGATCATACTGCAGCTAAGTTCATTCCACAGGACTATTTAAACACAAGATACACTGGAAATTTCTCCTGCAACATGAAGAGGGTCACTCCAGAAAGCAGTCCCAAAAGCATTCAAGTAGGTAAGTAACAAAGATGGTTATCTGTCTGGATCATTGAAACTCTTTTAGTTCTGCTCTGTAAAACTGCATAAATTCAACCCTTGCCTATTTCCCTTTCTCCCAGCTTAGTTCTTGCCCCACTAAATTTGAATCTGTTCCCTTCCCCACATGGTCTTGGCACCACCAAGAGGGTCACTGAATGCACACCAGAGACAGGCTTCCTGCTCTCATTTCCAGGACTTGGCCACATCCCAGCCCACAGCAGCTGGCTGGAGCCGCTAAGAGAAATTCTGCTTTGCCTGCAGGACAGAGCATGCTCAGACACCATCGGCGGGCAGCACACGCAGGCTCGTTAGTACTAATTGCTAGGAAAAGCCTAAGCAGACTGTGATGTCGAAGCCTTGGGAAATTTTATCTACTAAATGCAAGACAGTTTTTACTGAAAACATATACAAAAATATGAGAATTCTCATGGGATTACCAAAATCTGAGTACATTTTCACAGACAAGATAAAAGACAATTTCCTAGTGAGTTAGAAGCTTCTTGGAACATTTCAGTAGGAAGAGTTAGGCAACCTTAATCACATACAGTGTTAGCAGCACTTCCTACAGTCATTTTATTATCAGTTAATTTGGAAGTGCAGAGCAGCAAGCAAAGTTAGTCTAGGAACAGCACCAAAACAAGAGCAAAGTTCTCTTACTCTGCAAGCTCCACCATGCACCCTGCACAGAAAGTTTGTGCTACAAAAAATATGCAATATCCGTGCATCTGTCCATTATTTTAAATTGATAATGAACATAATGAATTGATAATGAATTTTGATATGAACAGTGAAAGCCCAGGACCATGAGAGATCAGAACTGAACTGACCATTCTTATCAGGGGTGCTCAGATGTCACATCATTATATAAACAATTATTTTTCAAATCTGACAATCTTTACAACGAAAAATATTAGCCAATTGTCTGTTTCTTATGCTACCCAAGTGAAACCAGAGATTTATCCAGGAAGACCCATAAATATATAAGGGTTCTGAAATCCAGAAACTAACACAGATGCATTGATTTATGTGAATGACAGAATTCAGGTAGGAGGAATTTCAGGCGGTGGTCTAGTACAATCCCATATTCAAAGCACAGCCAACTTCAAAGTTGGATGAGGCTGCTCCAGCCTTGCTCCTATCCTGAGTATCTCCATAGGTGGGATTCTGCAGCCTCTGCAGGCAGCCCGCTCCAGCGCTTAACCACGCTCAGGGGAAGAGTTTTTCTGTATGTCCAACTGGGACGTCTTTTGTTGCAACTTGTGACCACTGTCCCTTGTCCCTTTGCATCTATCTCTGAGAATAAACTGGCTTCTCTATAAAACCTCCCGTAGATAATGTAAAACAAAGCCAGTTTCTTTAGCTTCTTCTTGTATGTCACATGCTCCAGCCCTCTAACTATTTTAATGGCCCTCTAGCGGACTCTCCCCAGCTTGTCAACAGTATCTGTAAGTATAAAGCTCTGTAGAGTACACAATTCTGCAAGAACGTGCTGACTTGACTAAAGAAAAAGAAGTATAATGAATATATGTTACTGAATCTTCATGACTCATTAAAGAAAACGATGGCTAGAAAATTAGTAGATCTGGGCAGTAGTTCTTTATGCAGGAATATTCCACAATAAAGTTTTTTTTTTAAAAAAAGCTTATAATAAGAACCTAAGTATTAGGCACAAAATGTTCTGAAGATCTTGATTACTCTAAAAAGAAATAACTGAAAGCGTATTTGTTATAAGCACAGGTTAGAAAATTTCAGCTGAAGTTCCCTTCTACTAAAAAATATCAAAGCCACTTATTTTTGTGAACTGAAATGGTTTTGATGAGCTTCTGAAAAATATTTCAGAAAAAAAAATACTGGTTAATCATCTTCCACACTTAAGCATTGGAAACATTCCTTGTTGACTGTGTTTTGGTCAGTTTGTCTGAACTTGTGTCGACAGAGAAGCTCTCCAAATTATCAGAAAAATCTCTTGGGAAACAGCTACTGAAGAGAACTGTTCCAGTAGAGTGAGGGCAGTTAATTTATCCCATATCTTTTGTATCTTATTTTGTAAGATACAAAATACAGATAGCATAGATACAGATAACAGTTGATGATTTTATGGATTTGTTGGGTCACAGTTGCTCTCATGAAGTCTGCCTCCTCCTTTTTCAGCACGCAAAAAACCCCCCACAAAAAACACAATGGGGACAGCCGCAACCATATGTCAGCAGTTATGTTATTCCCCAAGGAAAAGAAAAACAATCCGTTTCTGACAATGCTTGCCACTGCATGTAGCAGTGCTGCCCAACCTCATTCCCACATTCCCAACACTGAGAACTGTGTTAGTGGGTTTGGGGAAATGCGACACAAGGTTTCCTGGAAGCATCCCTCTTCCACAGAATGTTTTAGAATGGGAAATGGAAAGAACCACCACATCTGGAAGGCTGATGAACAGAGAGAAATGTGGCTTAGAGGTCCACAATGCCACCTTTGCTAAATGAAAGTACGAAACCCAGGAGGCATCACTTTACCAGGAGTAAACAGTTCCTTCAAATAACCTTGAGAACAGAAACTAACCACGCTACATTCAGGAGCCAGTGAAAATAGCGGCCAGGCTGAAAAAGAAGTTAATGGGGGATTTTTCACACCTCTTCAATACTGCTTGATGTTACCTACTCATATGACACAAGAGGTCCTACTCTGTCCCCTTGGTCACACCATCATCAGGCTCATACTGTGTAGCTTCCTCCTTTTCCAGTGATCCTCCTTTTTCATTTTCCCAGATAAGGCCAGAACCCATGCTACTATCTTTGCTATACTGCAGTGAAATCAATTAACTCCCTGCCTGGACTGAAAAGGGTTGCAGCAATCTATTTTGACAACACAGACGCAGATTGCTCTGAAGCATTTTGGTAGTACAAAGAAAAAGTACGAGCTCTGATTTCATCTCAGTTTGGATTGGACTCACAAAGTTTCATTTTTCAGCCTTGTTTAAGCAGGGAAAGTCATAGTTCTATTATTTCTAGATCAATTTAGGAAGTTAGGAAGTGTTTACTCTTGGGCACCTATGTAAATAGGATGATAAATCTAATCTTACTGACTTCCCTATACAGATAGTCCCAGGGTGACTGCCCCCACAAGGCTCTGCCTTGATATATTCATTCGTTATCCATAAGATTGATTCTACTTCTCCAATTACATTTAAAAATACATTTTAAATCCTTTTTTATTTTTTCCCCAGACATAAGATTTAAATATTTTGGATTTGGCTACAAAGACTGGTAGGAAACTTGCTGGGGACTTTTGTATTTGTAAATCACAGTGTGTGCAGTATGTGAAGGACTGTCTGCAGTCATGACATCAAGACTGACAGAAACCTTACAATATAATTCCAAATATTTATCAACTGTACTACTGTAAAATAAAAAACAAAAATGGTTTTGAGATTCAACATTATGAGGCATTCTAAATTAAAGGGCTAAATATCACTCAAAACTGGTTCAAGTAAATTTAACTACCCAGTAACAGTTTCACATTTAAACAGATACTATTACTGTATTTTTTAGATCCTTACAAGCATTAAAAAAAGAACAATATAACAACAGCCCTACTAAAAGAAATTTTCTTTCTAATTCCCTCTGTTCTTCATATTCTTTCTATTGACATGTTTATTGTCTTCCTTGGTATACAGTCAATTAGTTTCTCCACAGTTGGTCTGCCTCTTTTACACAGTAATGTGACAGCAAGAGAAAAAAAATGGAAAATGAGTATGTGCACACTACGCTACTAAAAATGCTTATGTACTTGGAGACAGGAGGAAAAATTTGGAAATGTTTTAAACAGATTTTGAAAGATCAGTTTCGGAGATGTCCCTTTTAACTCCTGTGCAGTTCCGACACATCTAGACAACGGATGGAAGACCTGCACCAAAGAGAAGCTGGGGCCACGTGCTCGTGTTGCAGCGTTACCTAAAAACCCGTAACAGCTGTCCCCTTGCCACCCTATCTTTACAGAACAACTGCTGAACTCTCCAAATGACTCCCCGCTTCAGCTTCACATATTTCTTTCCTATCTGGCACTGTACCTTCTAGTATGATTTCCAAATGTCCTCTTGACACACGCCTGTGCACGTACTGCTGCATCTGCTATTAATTAGGGATGGATATTTAGCCTGGTTTGAAAATGAGGCTGTTCAGCAGAGAAAGGCTGCAAGTTAAAAATACCTTCTCACTCCAGATTAATTTTTATACATACAGAAACAAAGAGAAGAATCCCCTCTGAATCTCTTCCAGAATACAAGCACATCTGTGAAAACACGTTCAGGTCTCTTTCCAAGATGTCAGAAAGTGTTTTCTTTTGCTTTCTTTTGAACTCCCTGTCAGGTTGGCATTTTTCCACATACCTGTTCATGACAGACCTTTTCTATCAACAGTTGTTAAAATTATGCCTAGGCTTGCACAGACTGAACAACAATTTTGTAATGTTTAACATAGCCAAGCATTACAATGTGTCACTGTAGAACACAAAACAGCAGACAAAATTATCAACGTATCAGCAAACACGCACAGCAAACAAGAAAGCTCTTATAACTCATGTTAATTTAAAAGGCATTGCAAACATTTCAGAGCAAAGAAACAGGATATTTAGTGCCAATAAAAGCTGTGCGCTAAACTAATGTATGTTCTTGTGAATGCTAAATCAAGCACAAATGCTGCTGTTGCCACTGCAACAATATTCCTAAAGGATAAGTAATTCAAAATACAGCATTTATTGTATTCAGTAAATTTGTACTCTGACTCATAGAATGGATTTCAACATCCATGAGCAACAGAAAGATGTGGTCGTATACGTAAGACTCGGCAAAGGTGAGATGCATTTCACTCAATTTTAGGTATCAATATGGTACATAGTACAGTGAGCAGTCTCTATGTTTACTAGAGAGAAAGAGGTGTGATTCATACACCACTTTAAGGACACCTGCTTTAGGATGAGCTGGATTGCAGCTGAGGAGTGCCCGTCACACTTGTCTTACTGTCACGCTGTTAGACTGTCTCTTCCAAAGCCTCTCCAGTTACAAACTTTCGAAATTTCCTCCAAAGCATCAAGTGAGGAAGATTTATTTTCAAAATATATTTTTAAATTACGACAGTGAAATACTCCCAGAGGCAGAACAGCAAGCTGTGGGTAGGTAGGGAATCTTGCAGTCACAGCGGCAGGAAGGCGGACGTGGATGGTCAGCTGCTCCGCCGAACACGTCAGGCTCACTGCCGTGACTGCTCCTTCCACTAAGCCATGCCCGGGCTACGGGCTTGGCTCTGCTGGAAGCGATGTGGTACACTCCTAAAAATTCTTGTCCTTCGTTTTTCGTAGTCAAGGCATACCCCTTTTCAGAAGCCATCTTTGCAACCTCTCTGTGCGTACTGGGGACAGTTCAGGTTGATCCCCCTGGAACCTACTGTGAAAGGTATTTTCTGTGAAAAGTAAAAGGCAGGTATATTTTGGAAAAATTCTGTTAAAAAGAATGGAGCAGGCTGAACTTGTGCTTTAAAAAAAACAGGAAATAGTCTTTCCCTGAAGCCTGTACTACTTTGGAAAATTCAAATTCCTTTTAAACTAAAGAAAACAGAAGTAGCTCAGGAGTAAAGCATTTTTAAAGAATTTAAATTGCATGAAATTACATTGCACTTCATCTCAGTTAATGGTTTATTAGTAATAATCCCCTGAAAAAGCAGTGTGACTGGCAAGCATCCGAACAAAGATGCACATAGCATGTGAAACAATTAGGAGAAATTAGAAGTTTGCTTGCATTCACAGAGCTGTGACATGACTGGGATCAGTGAGCAGAGGTGGGACAGTTTGCATGACTAATACGGAAGTGGATGGACAGAAGTTCTGCAGGAAGGTCAGGTAGGAAAATGAGAAGGTGGGCTGTGCTCTGTGCAGCATCTCAAATACATGGAGTTTTGTTGTAGAGCAGAAGGCAGATGAGCACTGATCAGTCAGGATCAGAGGGAAGGGCATCCAGGGGTGGCTCTGGTGTGCATCTGCCTCAGACTGCTCCAACAAGTGGACAAAGACTAATCTTTAAACAACGGGAAGAAGTCTCTCAGTTTCAGACCCTCGTTCTCCATGGGAACTTTAACCACATCCTTCGTAGAAACAACATGGTGGGGCACAGTCAATCTAGGCACAAAGCCCTGAGCAACCTGATCCAACTTCAAAATCGGATCTGCTTTCAGCAGGGGGTTGGACTAAAGACCTAAACAGGTTTGTTCTGATCTAAGTTATTCCATGACTGTATGATTCCATGATTCAATAAGGGGCATGCAGAACAGCTACTTAGCTTAGAAAATACAATTTCTCTTAAAAGGAGACTGTGATTCTTCTGTTTAATGATCCAGGATTTGGAAATCCAACTTTGGATGAAAATAGTAAAATTTGGAGATGCGATTACAACTTCTAAGGCTTTTCAAAAACTAGATTTCCTCGCAGAAAATCACTCCAATCACATTCAAGACCCAAGATAATTTCTTCCCTGTTGCTGCTATGGAACAAAAAATTAGTAATGTCTGAAAACACAGAGAAAAACTAGGAAGACTTTCTTACAGGTTTTGCCTCTCTTGATGTGACAGAATTATGCTGCTTTTATGGTTTTCAGCTTTTTTTAGAGCTTCCACAAGTTTAACTGCCCTCTTCTTGCCCTCTTCTTCACCCTTTTCCTTTTTATTTCAACTCTCTTTCTCTCCTTAGTCTATTCCCACCACACTCTACTAACCAGTTTATGCTTGATTTCAATTCCAATAACAACTGTGTTATTTACTCTATATTTTCATGTACAGATAAGAGATTAAAATATTCAGATGAATATACAAATACATAAACTTTATGAACATAGACGCACACGTACTCCTTCTGTTTCCATCTAGTGGTCAAACGATGTTTAGTTTTTTTTTTTTTTTTTGTAATAGTCTCATTTCTTCCATACACTAAATCCTTTTTGTCCTATTCCAAAGAGTTTCACAGAGTCCTAGAAGACGAATGCTTGTAGGACAATGTATAAAACTCTGCTGATTCACTTTAGGTTTATCACCATAATATTTGGAAAGAGGCTTCTTGGACATTTAACAGCAAGACTAGGAAAATGATAGTTGCACTTCTCAACCCACCAACAGAGTTCCCAACAATAACTCTTACTACCTCTATGGAATCTGTTATGGTTCTTCACAAAGGAAAAGAAAATCTTCTTTTTTAAAAAAATACTTACATCTCTGTCATAAAAAGGGCATCGTTTGTTAAGAGGCAAAGGCGATAATCACAGGAACTCTAAGCCCTGTTAACAAACAGAGCAGTTTCTCAAGTCCAGGGTGAATGTCATAAATCAACAACTGGTTGCAGTAGGCAGAGCCCCGGGGGTCATCACTCCGACAAAGTAGCAAATGCCTCCAACTTCCGCGACAGACTGCCTGCAGAGTCCAGTTGTGCCTACTCATAAGATTCTGTCGACGTATCACGAGCCGGATGGCTCTAGGGGCCATGACATAAGTTTCTTCTCCACCAAGCCACCACGCTCTCAAGCATCACATTCTCCTTACAATTTCTGAAAAATCACTGTTTCTCCGTATCGGTTTCTCTCATTTGTTGAGCAAAAATAATACTTATGAAAAATATTGTTGGATTGTACATTAAATTTATATTAATCTATTATGTATTTTGGTATTCTCAAATACAAGGTCCTCTCTAAGAAGTGTAAATTGTGGTCGTTGTTGTTTATAATGATACAGAAAGTCTGCACTGTCTGCTGTAGAGTCTGTATTTTACATAAGGACACAAACTGCTTTTAAAATACCACATCATAACATGCTACACTTCTTATACTAATAAAATATTTCACTTATTTCAAACAGAATTGTAACACTAGTACAGATTACAGATATTTTGTTTTTAAGTTATAGTACGTCTTGCTTTTGACTGGTGAACAGGTCACAGCTGTTGCTTGTAAGATTGTTTTAAATTCACAGACACTGGAAACAATTACATGAAAGCAGCTCATCTTGTTAAAACAGTGTGTTAATTCAAACGACATGTTTATTTTCACCAAATGTGCTGAGGTTTTATTGATAAGGATTCATCGAAAATTATGACTTGCTGAACATCTTTGCCTTTAATATAAATAAAGTAATTGGAAAACAAGCTAACTGCCTTTAGGAAGGAGTATACTTCTAAAACAAAGACTGAACATTGATTTCAATGACTAAATCTTTTACCCCACATAATTAAAAAAGGCAGAAAGAGTTCAGATTTCATGAGCAACAGCAGACACTATACCTATGCCACCAGAATTAATACAATTCGCTATGTACTGTGTTATCTTTATGCTTATTTTGAGAGGAAAGCTAAAAGAAAAAAAATCACCCTCCAATTCCCTACTCACATAAAATACAGTAAAAACCAAGAACATTAGATAACTATGTCTAAAGCATTCTCCGTCTCAAGTTTTTACTTTAGAACAGTTATTTCCAGTTCTCCAGCTACATCAGAGCCTGCACCAGTTAGCTGCCAAGAGCATGTGTTCTTGGACATAACTGCAGCTCCTGAGGAGGGATAAAGCCATCTCAGCAGGGAAAATCTGGCTACAGAGGGAACTACCAAAAGACTGTTACCCATCCTTGTGCTCCAGTGTTCTGAAGGTTTGTGTTTTATTATTATTTTTAATATAACTGGAATGATACTCATTACATACCAAAAGCAGCAAAGGAGCCAAGGACTCCCTGAAGTTAACTAGGGATTTGCCTATTTTGAGTATTTTCTGTGGAAATAGCACAAATACCGGAACAAAGGATGACACACCAACACAGGCACCGCACTGATTCCACAATATGCTTCTATTACTCCTGCTCAGTAACAGAATTCACATGCAGGCATGATGTCTTTGAACTCTAGTAAAAAGTTGGCAGAAATAAAAAAAGAAAAAAACTTCCATGGAGTAGTACATGGACTTCTGAGATCCTTACTTTTTTATTGCTTTCCCTTAAACATTGGCTGTGTAGTATTTTGTCTCAGTTAACAGGATTTTTGGCCATGTTATTTCAAAAACTTTGTAATGAGTGCAATAGTGCAAAATGGACTAGAACTATCAAACCACATTTAACAATTATTTGAACCAGTCCGTATGAAAATCTTTTTGACTGCATTGTTTCTCTTGGATTGTGCTGTCTTGAACATTACATATGTTCCATTTATTTTTCCCTAACAGACTAGATACTCATACAGAAAAATCACAACAGTCATCAACTAGTAGTAGAAAACTTGCATGTGATGTTGTGCTTAGGCGAGAAGATCAGAGATAGGCGAGAGTCTGTACTGAGAGGTCCAAGAGGACACAGCCAAAACTATTCTCAGCGTTCTGCATGCACTGGAACAGGACGTTGCTATAGAGAATCAGCCCTGCCCACTGACTTCTCCTTTTAGTGCATGGATCTGATGAAACCAGCATCCCAACATCAGACAGCATCTGCACTCAATATCCTAGTTGCAGCCCACATGAGTGACACCTTTCTTACCAGTTCTTCACTTCAGGATATGGATTTCAGGTGCATCCGAGAAATTACTACTTAGCAAAGGCCACACTGATGAAGACCACCAGTTGTTCTAGCTCAGTATCTTGGCTCCAGAAGTGGTCAGAAGTAGATCCCCAGGGAAGAGAATATAAATAAGAGGAAAGGATAACACGCTTCTTCAGACACCTCCTGAGTTGGGTCTGACTTCCACCTGCTGCAGATAGGTGTGGAACTGGTGTCCTTTGTTCAGCACCTCTTTCAACTTATGTAAACTTAAGGATCCACACGCTGGTTTCTGCAGCTCTTCAGTTGGCCCTTTACTTTCCAGTCCTAAGTAACTTAATATAGCACCAGTAAACTTTGTAACCTCAGTATTTGCCTCCTTTTTGAAGTTGTGTAAGAATATGTAGAACAGAAGAGGTGCCAGCACAGATACCCATGCAGCTTCACTAGCTCCGTCCCTTTTCACTGAATTTGCTCTACTTTGTTCCCTATCCTGTTCAGCCATGCAAGGGACTCCTCTCTTTCACCTGTAAGAGACTGACTTGCCCTTCTACAATTTTGGATGGGCTCTACTCCCTGTTACTATATTTATTTCTAAAATATTTACTGTTTTAAGTCCGCACACCAGCGATAATTCAAGATGAAAAAAATTCCAAACAACCCCACTTTACAACTAGATTTTATATACTTGCTTCAACAGTTTTACTCTCCCAAACAGCTTTGCTGGTTTGGCAAACTGTGCCTGCTATTTTTTAGGAACCGCTGTCAGCCTTGCTCTGGAGAACACAGCATCACTCCATAACTGGCCCAAGCAACGTCATCTTTGGGACTTAAAATTTTTTTTTAAAATACCTTTTATTCACTGATTTTGCATGCAGTGTGGATTGAGGCTGAGGTCTGAGAACATGGCAGACATGCCTCCAAATCTGCCAGCGACAATGGATTATCCCATCCCTCCTCTGGAAATACCAGTAAAGAGGTGAAATGCTGATTTAGTGTGAGGCTTGAATTCTGTCTGGCGAAATTGCTGTGATCTAACTCTGTTCTGGAAGCATAATTTCCCATACTATATCATTTTAGGGGACAAACAAAGGATTTCAGTTTCCACAGATTTCAACACACCACATTTCAAGTATACCAAAACAATTTAAAATAAAAATGAAAACACACAAATGGAAAATGCCTAGTCTCTTCCTGCAAAAATCCTCCCACAACACCAAATTGAAAAGCCCAGTGTATATTTCTGTCTCTTCTAGGCAGATTTTGTTAGCTGTGCTTTATGAACAAACTATTTTAAGCATCTAAATTGCCACATGATTCACAGTGATGATAAAAGCCAGCAGAACACATTTGAACTTTGAACAGATCCATCTCCACTTCTTTTTAATGGATTAGAACTGTCCTAATGTATTTATACAGGTTTGCTAGCTTAAAAAGCTGGAACACAGGAAACCTCTGGGCTAAGCTAAGTGTGATGAAAGTTCAGAGTAATGGATCAAAAAACATATCAGAACAAAATACAGTGAAAACTTTCAGAACTGTTTTGCAACCACTTTAAATAACAGAATTTAGTTGTTGAAAACACAACTAAGTGCAATTTTCTCTGAGTTATCTAGAAGGGACTGCTTGTTTTATTTTGAATTTTTCTTCACGTTTCAAAAAGATTAAATATGACATTTAGAATATGGTATGTACTACATTTTATGCTTTAAAGTAAATTATTCTCCTAATAATCCATCTTATTCAATAAGGTATTTCACAAAGTAAAAGAAAAATGCAGTCAATTGTAATCTCCCATTGTGCCCACAGTTCTACAGATACAACTGTAATATGGCAAATATCTGGATTTTATATAATTTCAAGGAATTGAAACCAGCACTTTAGCTACTTAGAGATCTAAAAAAGGGAACAAGTTTTATGTGGTCCACAAAACACATACAGTGTATTAAGGCAACTCAGGAAAAATACAGCTAGACAAGCTAGGTTTTTATACTCATATGCTTCTATTAATATGTCTTTTGTCCCTTAGCAAATTACTCAGACTAGGAAAGGTCTCAGGTAATGCACAGCAGACAGCTTCTTGGGGAAAACAAAAAATTAAGATGTTTAATTTTGCAACTTTCACTTTCAATATTGTTAGTTGTTACTTTCACAATACTAGATGAAGTATTTTAGTTGCATGAGAGATCTTCTGGTTTAAATTAAAACTGTAATTTAAGTAAATACAAGCAAACAAAACGTACGGCATTTAGAGGTATATTACTTTTCAACCCACCACCAAGTACCCAGGTATCTGCAGTCATCTTCTTATCCTTGAAATTCTACATCTACATTAGTTTATTCATCGTAATCTAATTAGATTAATAGTATGCGCAGTCTCCATCTCTTTGCACTCAAAAAAAAAAAAAAAGGGGGGGGGGGGAAGTATGGAAATGCTTCTTACACTGCCCAGACTAAGTGTGATTAGAAGACATAAAGCTGCAGCTGAAGGACCCTTGAAGCTCCTCTCCTATGACACCTGCACCCCAGTCCTTTATTTAAGAGATAACAGGGTGGTGCTAAAGATCTGCATACCACGGAAATGTTAGACACACAGCAACAAGTACTTGCTTGCCGTCCTATATTATGCTGTAGTTGACATTTATATTAATCTAGTCATTATTTGGATATACATAAGGAATTGGAAGATCAGACTGTTTTAAAGACAGAGAGGAAGCCAAGAATCGTACTCTAGTGCCGGGGTTTCTTTCATCTCAAAATATAGTGCCAAATTCAGAATCCAAAGTAAATGAGCAGCAAAATCAGTGACAAGGCAGTCTTTTTTCACAATATTTCATCAATATGTTTCAACTTGCTTCCCAGAGATTCTGTCTAAATGGACTGTAGTGTACTTACATTTACAGAAGTCCTCAGTCTGCTGATGCACACATAAAAAAACTATCAGATTTCTTGAACCTAATGATCTTCTGACATAGTTTGCTAGCAAGTAGCCTGGCTTCAATAGCGTATCTAAAGCTTTCAGAAATTAAGTAGCTAAAAAAGTCAAATTTAACCTGTCAAAGAGTCTAACTAGAAATTTCAACATCATCTTACAATTCCTCTGCGCCAGTATATCTGCAAAGCAGGTAAGGCTACAGGACTGGTAAAAGCACAGGAGCTGGTGTAACAAAAGTACCTCTATTGGCTTCACTAAACGGTGACAGTGTTGAAGAACAGGAAAGGATACAGAAATCTGTGCCAAAGACAGGGAAGATAGAAAGAAAGTCTCCTCTCTATGTTTCTGTATATAACTGCACCCTTAAAGAAATCTGGCTTTTCTCCTTGATTTCCACAAGCACCTGCTGGTTAGCAGAAATGATGGGCAGTCATTCCCCTGTCAGCCCCCAGTGGAGACTGAGCTTCGGCGCATTCTTCCATCACTCTTCGAATATAAAGACGTTTCAGTCACTGATAACTTCAACCTTAATAATCTGAATTGAGACTACCTAAATCGAGTGTATGTCTCATGCCAAAAGTATTTTAGAAAACTCTGCATGGGCTAAATCAGCCTTTTCTAAGAACAAGAAAATGAAAAATAAAATAAATTCATAATCCGAAAAAAGTACTTTCTTCTTCTTCTTTGAAAAGCTCCAGTACTCCCATTTTTATTTTTGGGCCATAATGTTCAGTGGGGAAAAGGGTTGGAGGGTTACAGTGAGCAATAATTAAGAGTAATAAAAGTGAGAATTTAATCTGACTGGCTTTCATCTGTGGCCTTCTATATGAAGCAACAAAAAAGGGTGCACTGGGTGCATCCCTAACAACCACAGAGAAAGTGTTCAAGGTGCTTCATGCTGCTTCCTTCTAGGAAGCCTTTGTATTTCATCTTGACCATGCTGGACTGGGTGCTTCTATGCACTATGCGCATACATTCATGGACCGATTGAGGAGTATGTTTGAACAAAAGCGTTATTCAGAAATCAAAATGTGGGTGGCCATTTCATAGTTACCCACGGTAACAATTAGTTATGGACTCACCTTAGTACAAGGCCTTGCCTGTTGGAAGAAAAGCAGAGTTTCTGTAAATACAGGATTTATGCAGAAATCAAATATGTACTGGGGGAAACTGTTCAGGGTTTTCTCTGCTTGCTGGTGCTGTCACCTGCTTGCTGACAAACACACGACTGCCCTGGCAGAGGAGGAGGCTGCATGCCAGTTCTGAGTGTTGGAAAAGAAAATTTATCATTTTGCCCTGCACAATAAATGCAACACTGCTGGCAGAGAATATTGCATGACTTCAACAACTTCATCACCCTTACATCTGATCAACTCAAAGCAGCTAAGGAGTTTATTTTCAAAATGCCTTCTTACAGCTAGGGAGTGGGGACACAGATATTAGCTGATTTTCTAAGGACACAAAGGATTTTCTGCAGCACAGCCAGAGGTTGAAAGCTTATTTCAGACCAATGTCTATATTACAGTACTATTATCCTTTCTGGAGTCATAGGGATTTTGTCCACCATAGGACAAATAAGTGGCTTTGGAAGCCTCTCAGTCATTCCTGCCAACCAGCCTCAACCTCATCTGACTGGCTCAGCTTACTGGGACCCTTTTTGTCTTTCTGCTGAGACTGGTGAAAGAAGTGACTGCTTGTGCCAGCTCAGGTACCTGCAGCATGTTTCCTCCAGGAAGCAATCAAAAAATGAAAAAGGAAATTTCACACAGACCATGTGGGAGCCACCTATTAATAAAAACAAAAGCCAATCAGTAAAACCAATGTCATATCTTAGCATTGAAATAAACTCCACTTAAGAGCTCAGGATAGACTGAGTGCTCTACACAACAGTCTCCTTGAAACATCCAGCATGTTTGGCTGTACAGATTTGATTATGCCAGTTCTGCTCCTTCTGGGAACATGTCCATGCTGTAATCAATCCAAAAACTGTCAGAAACTAATTTTTTTCTGTTTATCTATAATCTAAGCCTTGCCCTTATTTAAAGGAAGGAGGACTTCATCACACGCATTCTTCTAACATTCATGTGTCTTTTTAACGTTCTACATTTAAAAGCTATACTGTATTATGCTAACAATCAGGAAATGCTGCAGAGCACCCATATAAGAAGGCAGAGGGACTAAATATCTTTAGTGCAGGAGAGATACAGTGGATCCAACACTTTCCCAGAAGTAATTTGTTAGAAGATTATAGTGACTTTTCATAACCTGTAATTGACTGAATGATGAGATTTCCTCAGGCAACTGGACCAGCAGACAGAGGGCACCTCTGTTGAAATCCAGGAGCCCTACTAATATTAAATCATTTATTTTTTTGATTAGTCCATGCTTCTTTTCTTAAAGGGGGTTAAGATCTACATCTCAAGTTTATTTTTTCTAGGCCTACCTAGGACTTTGGGAAAAATAATGCTGTTTCTCAGGTTAAAAAGTCAATGCATAAATACAGCTGTCTTGGGATTGCTGGAGATCTTAATTATATTTCACACATCTCTGCAAATTCCTCAAATGTAAAACCCGTGGAAGTGAAAAGTATCATCATGGTCATAATTCTCATGTTTCTAAAGGGATTTGAAGGAGACATAACGAAATTAAGTGGCAAGACATTAACTGTTGACGCTTCTCTAAAGCGAGAAGAAAACAGAGCCTCATTCTCTGAAGAAAAACTGCACTTTTGGTTTAACAAGTGGGAAGAAAAAAACATGTTGAATTCCAACAGTAACAAGATCTCATAACTGAAAAACAGCATTTAACAATAATTCACAATCAAGCCTACTGTTACGAAGTTGGACAACAGAGACCTAACAGTAACCTCGATAAATGTAATCCTTGCAGTTTTTCCTGTAACTAGAACTGCTACTTAAGTCTATTAGCTAGATAAACCAGTGTAGCTGAGTATCAAGCCTGCTGTGGGGGGGATAAGATAACATATCAGATTGGGAACTCTGCAAGGAGGATATAGATATTTTCAGATGGTCAGCACTTCTGGAAAAAAAAAAAAAAAAAACAAAAACCCTCACCTCCTGACAGAACACCAATGGGAAGCTGTCACTCACTTATCTCAGCAAAACATTCACAAGATTTCACCACAGGCAAACGTGCCCAGGAGGCCAGAATCTGTAAAGTTTGTCCTCTTGGCAGAAAAAAAAACAAACGTTCCTTGACTCGTGCAGCAAAGAAAGACCAACTCAGAGCAAAACCTAGTTTGAACAATTACCCACTGTTCAGAGCCTGGGGAAAGCAGACAGTAGCAGTTGGATATTATGGGCAACCATCCTAAATTCCGCCAGCTTTGTCTTTGCTACCTATCGTAATATGAAATCTCATTCAGAGGGGATCTGCAGCATTACAAGGATCTTTGTAAAAATGGATGTAATCCTACTGAACCAGCCTGTTCAGCAATGGGAGGTTAAACACAATCACAGCTGGCTGTCCCAAAGAGCTGCCAGGGCAACCTTTCGAGAGCAAAGCCTTGCCTTGTATCTCTGCAAAGCATGACACAATCCAGCTGGGACGTAAATTTAATCCTGAAAGGCCCTAGGTGCTGAGAGGTATGTGCCAAGAGTTACAGGAGATAGCTTGTGTTTTTCTGATCAACTTCTACAGCTTCCTGTTGTGCAAATGGCACTGATTCAGAAAGGAAAGATTTTAAGTTATTGATCACACATCCACTTCATTACTTGTGGAGTTGTCCCAGATGCTTTTCCTAGGAAGTGGCTTGTCAGATCTTCACAGCAAGAAATGTTAGTGCCCTTGGCTCTGGAGCCAACTGGAGGCATCCTTGGATATTAGGGCAATTTCTGATTAAGAACAGATGAGGCAACTACATTCAAAGCTAACTAGATTAGTTAGCTAGACTGAACATCTCTCCACAAACCCACTGACGAGTAGATCCAAGAATGAAACACTGCACTGAAAAATAACGTCTAAATATACAGCAGCATTTTTCCTTATTGTTCACCAATCTTATATACCTCATTTATATATTATTCAAGAATGTTTTCATCCACCCTACGAATATAAACGGACTTAAGTGGTGTAGACCAATGAGATTAGAGACAGATTAGAGACTTATACTTCCAAACATCCCACTCTGACTGATTCCAAATATTCAACACATAGTTCTACCCTCAACCACGTCTGTTTAGAAGCCTTCTAAAATAGATGTTAAGAATTTAAAAAGGCGTTTCTTTTCCTTGCCAAACCATGACTTACTAATAATTTCCATCCCTGTAATAATTACTTGTAACTTCCAGAAAAACATTTTCACTGCAAGCAAAGATGAACCCAGGATATATGCAAACAGATTAAAACAGATGGTTTGAATTAAATCCTATACAACAGTAACTATAGTTGTCATCAGCATTTTCATTGAAATAGTTACCATTATTATTAGCTATTTAATCATTAACAGCAAATAATAGACAATGTTAACATTTATAGTTAATGCCTATATGCACTTCCCCAATACTTGCAATTACCTGTTCAAAGTCAAATTAATATTTGAGTTTCAGTGATTAAGAGGAAGAACACAAATTCAAAGGATATAATGACATTATTTTACTTTGTACATCTTACTGTTTTTGTAGTTTTTAAATGTTACTACAGTTTTCCCTGCTACAGTAGGTCTGGGTCTGGGTAGGTCTGGGTGGCAAACACTCGGCGCCTCTCAGAAGAAGCATGACGCAGCAAGCGGTGCCTGCAAGCCAGGCCTGCTACTGTTCCGGTTACCCTGTCCTCACGGGGTGAAAAACAAGGGGCATATACAGATTCAAATGTAAACTCTTGATCCAAGAGAGTTTTCAGACTTGCCTATAAATTTTCTGTGTCAGCCCTGTCTCTAAAGCCAAGACTACACATTGCTAGGGGAATAATAAACAAACAAAATCTCAGACCAAATAAAGGATAAATATATTTCCTTTCAGTAAGTTTCCATGATATCTTCTGGCTAATAGTTAGGGATAGTCCACAACAGAAAAACTTTTCCAGCAGGGTAGATCTCTTGCATCTCTCCAGTCAAACTGCCCTCCATCATTTGAGCTTTACACATGCACATACAGGAATCCAAGCAGGCCCCAAACAGCTGCTCTGCACTCAGATCCTCCTCTTTCACGTTCTTGGCACCGTGCAAGACTGCACAGATTTCTGTCACGTCCCACCCCTGAGCCTTCCAAGCCAAAAAGTTCTCATCTGCTTAACGTCTGTTTGTACTGACTGAAGAACCACCTTTGCTCTGGTGTCATTTCAAAGGCTCTCTGCAAACTCACACTCTAGAGGCTGCACACGTGTTTGCCCATACCTTTTTTTGAGACACTGGTCTTAAAAGGTCCAGGAGGCACTGGTGACAAACACATACCTTTCAAAACAATCATTATTTGCATAGACTCTCAAATACATCATATTTATCCGTGCATTTACCAATCTATGCTCTTTTCAGAATTTTCTTCTAACTAACCTTGCCCAAAAGACAAACTTTCTGGCATGCAGTTTCTCTGAATTCTTTTTAAAATTGATGTCATGTTTGTTACATCCCATTTCTCCAGTGCCAAGGCTGATTTAAGTGATAAATTCCTATCTATACCTAAGTTTCCTACTGCATTTTTTTGAAACTCCTAGGTAAATTTGACTAACTTAATGAGAATGAAAAATAGGTCCTTACAGAAAATCCACCTGGTTCTCTACACGATATATTAACTCTATTAGCCCTTCTCATGGCTAGAACGTAGCCCCTAAGATGGAATTATCTATTTTCTATAAGATTTTTAATTATCTGCAAAAAAATTCCTGTACTTCAGGAAACAAAAAAGTCTTTGTCACATTAGGAAAGGAGCATTTAAAATCCCTAACAAGTGACAGTTTCCCAGAAGTTTTGCTGAAATCTAACCATTGCTGTTACTATTTAATATTGCTTTCTCCCTTATACGGAAACATGCTGCAAAGTAAAAACCTCTGTCCTGTTAAATCCCAGGACTTTTTCCAGATACAGAAGTTAAAGAATCCTTACTTGTAGCCTGCAGCTCTGCCTGTCGTGTAGAGTCATTCCTAGGCTATTTTTTTTTTCCTATAGTTCATCCTTAGCACCTTCCCAGAAGCAGAGAAGAGAAACAACCTACGCTGGGTACTTTTATTGCCCAAGGGAACAGAGACACCCTTGCCAGAGTTTGGTCGCCGAGGGCCGCTCGACGGACTAGCTCCCCGGCACTACGTCATTCCAGCTCCCCTTTCTGTCACCCCTGGAATCGGGTGAGCAGCCCAGGACCGGTAGCACTGTACCTTTGCTGCTACAGAGTAACTGGAAAGGCAGGGGAGATAGTCAAGGTTTGAAATAACCAGATGAGGGGCTGCCTGGAGCCCGTCTGACCACAAATTCTGCAAGGCCGAACTAAGCCACCCTCCAGACGGCTGATGGCTCCACTTCCCCAAGTACCCAACAGTGCTGGAACTGTTGCCGCAACCCCCAAAATTATCTGGTTCTGCTGACGGGGTCACCAGTGCTAAGCTGTCAGAGACACTCCATGTGATTCAAGGACTGCACTTTGTGAACTCTTGCTTTACAGCATTTCTCTTCTAATTCTGATCTTTCGGAGTGCCTCAAGAGAGCAGAGTGCTGAAATCATGTTGAGGTGCCGAACAGGTGCTCCTTTATCTGCAGTGGCAGGAACCACTTCTGGTCAATGATCCTTCTCCAATTCCCAGTCACATAAAAGAAAAAAAATCAGATCTGTGTTTCTCCTCCCTATGTTTTTTTTTTCTTTTCCAAACGTAATTCTGACTGACTTTTGAAGAGTACAGCACGAAAAGTTGCAACTTTCTAGACAGTCTCTTGGTTCTGAAAACCTGTTGTACTTTAAATCAGGTAGGGCAAGTTACTGTATAGTAACTATATCATTGTTTAAATATTTTTTCCCATGGCCATTTCACCGCATGCTATGAAATGTACAATAACACCAGAGGTTTTTTTTTTCCTTTCTTTGCTGTGTTACAGATTCCCTGTTACAGTACTGAAAGCAACTGCTATGCAGGCACTCCATTGCATGGAATGATCCGTTGTAACTCAGGCAGTATACATTTATAATACAAATCAGTGTTTATTTGCTGGAACTAATTTTCCTCTTCTTTTTTCACAGTCAGTTTATTGATTAAGTTCATTTGGCTAATATTGTATAAAATGCTTAAAAAAGTTCATGTGAAATATACAACTATATTTAAAATACCAAAACAGAAGTGAAAAAATAAAACAAACTGTAACCAGGAATTTTCTCACTTGTTAACTTCCTAAATAGCTGTAACAAACTGCTGGGCCCATTTTTGCTGTGTCCACAATCTAATTTTCCTCCTTAAAAACACGGACTTAAATGCCTGTGTGGGCAAAAGTTTTTGTTTGAAATTAGCTCAGCTGCACAGAAACTGGGATTTTACCATAAGTGGTGACAACTGTAAACAGCAGCACATTGCTTCCGATGGCTGTAATTAGTGAGAAGAATAACTCTGGTAAACGAAGTTTTGGATCAAATTCCAGACTTGGAGATACAAGTGCAGCTGTTCAAGTGGGACTGCACATCTCTGAGGGCAGAAATTAGTTTTGCAGGACAGCTAGATATTTAGGACTCTTGGCTCACTAGACTGGATTAAGCTCATGTACTTTGATCATTGCCTTGACAGAAGCAATTATAAAAGATTATAGGAAGAAAACGTCAGACACATTCTCTCGCTCGCTGCCACTAGAACATCCGACACAGTATCAGAAACACAGTCTGTCCCTCTTCAGATGGGAACTTAAGCATTTGATCAACTTTAAAGCACTTGAGTTGAAGCTACTTCTTACATGCAGTGGGGCGTAACTCAACTGTTCTGATCTGTACCCAACAGCCTTACAGCTTCTCCATCAAAAGCAAGCCACAAGTGACCAGCGGGAGCCAGCAGTTTTGTGTGCAGCTCATTGCTGGTAAAGGAGGAGCAATTCTGGTCCACAGGAGGACAAGTATGCCTGCTGGTGGCTTGGCTGCTTGAGAGAGAGATGTACATTGGGATTACAAGCTTTGCAGCCAAGGGGTGGAAGGATTGACTTCTGCTGCTGACTATTGCTGATGCAAATTACAGAGATGAGGCTGATTTTGGCAAACAAATTCAAAACCGGCAATCAAAGGAGAACAAATTGATGAGTTCGTGTTTAAAACAGAGAAGAAAATATGATGGCAACTAAGCAGTAATAAAAGAAATCTACACAATGGCAGGAATGTTAAAGATAACAGAGATAGCTGGATGGGAAAACTGTGGCATGTATGTTATTTCACAGGGTGTCTGACTGAAGCTGATTGTTCACAAAGTGTTGCCTGGCAGTCTAGCAGACAAAGATATCCTTAGGTCTGAATTTTTCATCAGTAAAAGCTGGAGTCAGATGTGGTTTGGAGGAAAGGACATAGGAGGAAAGTCTGTGACAATGCAAGTTCGCATTTTAACCACTGAATCTACTCACCTATAAGCCTGAATATGGATTTTTAGGGGCTACTATAGCTGAAAATTTCAACAGTATGCTTTTATTTTCTTTTTTTTCCCTTACAAAATAGAGGTCTGTCCACAGTTCAAATGCAGCAAGTACCTCCCACTCTTAAAAATCCCAAATCTCTTCCTGTTAAAGTATTGTGCATATTACCAATACATAAGAAATACAGTGTGGACTTCTTTCTTTTCCATATGAGATCACAGATACTGTCACTTTGGCATAGACAAGTGGCTTATTCGAAACATACAGTACTGGCTAGGAAGCAAGAGTGTTAAAAGCAACTCAGAAGTGCACTGATTCAAGGCCTTCCCTCAAAATTTTCTGCTAGCCATCAAAGCCATGCCTAATCGCAATGGAAAGTGATGATGGAAATACTATTTTGGTCTTTGCCAGAACGAATCTTCCCTCCAGCAGAAATGGCTTAACCAGATCAGAGTGGTATAATTTACACTTCCCTGTGCCAAACTTTCTGATCCTAGTTCCTGGAATGGCTTCTATAGCAATTTCTACTATATAATGGAACATTTTTCTTGCTCAGAGATACTTAAACTTCTGGAAATAGGGCTACTGCTTAAAGGCTTTGCCTGCAGATAAAAGCTTTTAAACCTGTATTCTCAATAACTCTGCCACTGTCCATGTAAAACAAGATGCACTAATCTGGTATCAATTATGTATTTTTCACGGTTTAATGATAACTCTGCTTTGGCTTGTACCCCATATTATAGCAGCACATAACCGCAAATAGACTCCATTTATAAGAATTAAGAAGATGCACTACCAGATATATTATGATGACTACCAACTGTATTATGATATTATTATTTACCAAAAGAAGGCAAGAGTTTGCAGATTAAGCTAAGGAAATATTCTGCCCTTTCCCATTCATCTTTTGGCACTTCCTAACAACATCAGAATATATGCAAAAATATCAAGTCTTCCTGATCATCAAAGAAGTCATTAAGAAGGAAGGAATATCCTGCATGTATGAGAATTGGCTTGTCACTGTATTGACTGCTAAAATTTATAATTGCTTTATAAATTAAATAATTAAATTAAATTACCTTATAAATTAAATTTATACAATTCTAGCTTGCCTAAACCACAAGACACATCTTCAACCAAAATTGCCACACAGCTCCTGATCTTTAGATTTCTGAATATTTCAGGCCAGGCAGCAAAGTCCCTATTATCTTCCAACTCCATGAGCAGATGGACAAATCTCACATTTTTAATCTCATCTCCCACATAGAAAGTGAGACCCCATGGCAAGGAACAGTTTGCCAGTCCTGAGACCAACCTGCTACGAAATTAAAACACAACCTTACCTCTGAGTCGACAATAAATACTTACTTACTTGCTTAGCTCTCCCCATGCGACCAGCCCCACCGATGTGAATGGCACTATGGCAGCACAAAGCTACCTACCTGAGAGTCTGTAGGATAATTCCCAAGGTATCTTTTGTCTATATAAACTACTTCATATCATCTAGCACCACATCTTAAAATGAGAATGTGTTCACACTAAAGTATAGTTAGTTCCTCCTCTTAAAATTCAAAATAAATTCTCATGAATAAAAATAACCATTGTTCTATGAGCTGTACAATCTAATAGATCTCTTCCAAGAATTTAGTTTAGAAATGAATCTCTCAACTCAAAAGTCATCTTTATAAGGGCCACTCATTTAAGAACTCCTCTGCTTGCCTGGTATACCAGATCTAAGAAACTAATTATGCTTGTCTCACTGCGGTCAATGGACTATCCCAGGCAAAAGGTTACTAAATTGCAACGCATACTGACTTTGTCCCATGTGAAGATGAGAAGGTTCGAGGGTCACAAAAAGAGTCTCAAAGAACAAAAACACATTCAATAAATCTTCTAACCAGCTCAACCCCCATGTACTCATCCAAAATGTACAAATATATCAACAAATATTCCAGCAAGGATACCTGTTTATATGTCAGGCATCTGCAACATAGTATTTATCTTAACACTAAAATCATGATCTAGCTATGGCAAAAAATGTTCACGGGAAGCCTATGATGCTCCAATAATATGCACCAAGCCAGCTAGTTAAGAACTCCTGTGACTAACAGTTAAGACTGTATAACTTCCATCTGCGGTACTATAACTGTTACAACGTCTTGTACATAGTTTAAAAGTATTCCTCTTTACTATATAGTTGGGTTATTGAGAGTAATAAAATTTATGATTCAAACATCCAAAAAGGCTTCTGAATTAAGAAAAACAGTAACAAATCAAAATATTATCTTTTAATCCTGCAAAATTCATTTATTTGGTGGGCAGACTAATTCTCATTATCTCAGTACTTTCATAATCTTGATCCTAATGGAATAATAGGTGAAAAGAGCCTTATAAAAATTGTATGAACATTTCTGAAAACATCTTTAATGTTTATTTCTATCTGAGAGTGTTTTCCACCCAACAATCTCAAAGAATCAACACAGAAAAATCAGCTCCCCTCATGTTCCTGTAACAGAGATCATACACACAAGCCATAAAACTACAAGACAGATAAGGAGACACAACCAAATTGCTGGTAAGCAGAACAGTCATTCTGACAAATTCTTATCAAGCTGATATTGACTAAAAACATGCCTTAAACGTGGGTAAATGTTTTTTTCATCTCACCACACTTCAGCTCAACATGAGGACTGCAGTCTATCTTCTAATCAAAGGAACACTTTGGTTTGACCTCAAATTTATATTTTGTACTCAAATTCTGAATATAGTGCCATGAATTTTAAAATCCCACGAAAAAGGAGATCCTAGGTAGCACCATTCCTTTGCTGACACCAAGCATTAATGCACAGCTTTACCCTCTGAGACTTCTCCGTACCGTCACGTAGTGCAGAACTGCATATTATAAGATCACTGAAAGTGAAACCGGCTAGTCTCTTAACTGATTGAATAGTGAAATGCAAAAAAAAAAAAAAAAAAAAAAAACTCTCCATCTGGCTTTTAAGAGTTTCCATTAATCTAACGTCAGGTGATATTTAAACATAAATGGTCACATGTATGTTATAATCAAACATACAGTTTTTAAGATGAGTGTTTAAAATGTGCAACCTGTTAAAAAAGGAAAGAAAGAAGGAAAGAAAGAGAGAGACACAATTAGTTTGCAGGCATGCAATGTAACAGTTTCCTTTACTTTGCTTAGGTACTCGATTCTCAGCAGAGAATATGCTGCAGATTAAGAAATTCCTCTTAGTGTCAGGAAACTCAAATCCATGACTTCAGATAACATCAGCCTGCTACTTAGTTTCATGCTGACAGCTATTATCCTGTCTATTCACTAATAAGACCTCTCAGCCTAGCTGACCACAGAAGACCAATAGAAGACCAATGGTTAAGCAGCTATATTACCATCCGGTAGAAAGCACGCAGAATTACGCGTATCTGGCAAGGCACATAACCGTAACGGTTAAACTCTTCAAAATGAAGAGACCTACGCTTAGCTCTCTATGTGCAATCTAGGGCAAAATTTAGTTGCCTGAACTTCTATGACTATGTCAGATTACTTAGGGTATTCTGCCTGCCTTCAGTTTCTGCTTCAAAAGATATGGTTCTCCTTTAGGTTGTATGCTCTATGTCCAGGTTTCATGTAGATATTTTGGATACCTATAGCATCTACATGGTATTCACAGATAGATGAATCTCACCTTTAGGTGTCCAGCCTCCCATGAAGTCAACAGAGAGCTAGCCAATATATTCCCAACATGAAGAATGGTTCAGCTGCTGCAGTTCATTTAGTTGCCTAAACACGATGTTCAGGAACCTTTGAGATGCCTGGCTTTAAACTGCCATTCCAGAAGGATGCACATCTCCCATGGATGCTCTGTCACCTCCGCCAGCCCCATACAGATGTCTCAGGTACCTAGAGATGTCTCTAATGACAATAAATTCCTGTGCGTAGATAACAGATTCAATCCCTAGATCTGTTAATCGGGAGCTTTGACACTCAGCATACACTTGAATTTAGATAGTTTACTCTGGATATGAAATGCACACAGAGTGTCCAATTACAAGAAGAGAGTAGACACCAGCATAACAAAATAAGATTTCGCTGGAAATACAAGTAGATCTGGTGTGTCTCATCAGGGACACAATTAAGTAATTAATCATATTTCTTATGTAAAACAGGAAAGTACGGCATTTGAGCTCAAAACCTACATAGAAGAATTAGGAAAAAAACCAGCAGAATTCCCCCAAAACAAAGCTGTGTTGCAAAAAATTAAAAACATTTCTGAAATCAGATTAAATAAAATTCAGGCTTGTCTCTCCTAAAATATCATTGTAAAAAACAGTTCACTCTGAAGTATTTTTATTGTGCTAGCATTAAACCTGAGTGCCGTTCTAAACCTGTTTCAGAGGATAAATTAGCAAAGCTTTAATATTCTGGAATGAACTTTGTTTTAATATGAAAAATGATAAAAGATGTTTCCCACTTCTTTTCACTGGGGATGAAATTAGTTTTGGAACTGCTTGAGCTTATGTATTGTTTTATTAACTGGGACTAATTCCCAGTTTACTCCTCTATGTCCTCATCTGACCTACGCTGGTCAGTTGTAGAGAAAGAACAAGCACACAAAATTTATTCTTGCTTCCTAAGCTTTCTGCAACTTGTGATTGGAGCACCCACCCATCCTCTCCCATGTTAGCAGGTATCTTAAACCAAAATAACAAGACATTTCAAATGCATATATTCCAGCATATATTATAGCTATGTATGTAACTATGTAAGCATTCATACTAACTGTTTATGTGTACATGCATATAAATTCTTTATTTTTTCTTAAACCATGATTGTTATTGCACAGAAGTAGCTAATCTATTCATCAATCAGTACTGTCTCTTGTTCATGTACCTCATTAACTAAAAATAAAGCTACAGGATTTTCAGAAGTATGCAATTCCCCATCTTCAAAGCAACCTAAACTCTCAGGAGCCTGAATTCTGTTGACTGCTCCACTCTGAATTATGCATGGAGAACTGCTGCGGCAGACATACTTGGCCACATTTAGCACCATCTCTCAGATGGCAGCCACCGCTGTCTGTTTACTATAGCCATAGCCCTTGTTTAAGGAGCTGGCAACCCAGGCTCTTAGGAAAAGGCGAGTACAAAAACTAACTAAATCAACAGAAGGCCTCTGGCAGAACTGGCACCAGCCCGGAGACAGCAAATGAGTGACTAAATGTCCAATATCTGGTCTTGAATGTTTTGCAGTTCTCCAGCCAACTGCTGGCCTCACACTCTCTTTCCTGCCAGGAGGAAACACGTATGGGATTTAACTGCACGCCAAGGGCGGATCTGACCCCACTGCACAAAGCCAGCTCAAAGCACAGCACTTGTAAAGCTGCACATAAACTTTACTTTCAAGACACAGAAGTGTGCAGCTCTTCTACAGATCCCTCCATGTACAAGTCAATATTACACTGTGTCAGTAACATGCTTTGGTGTAAGACTAGCAACTACCTCTAATCATTTATTGTGCTGTCACAAAAACTGCTACTTAACAGAGTGGATTTCTCAGGGAACTGTGGCACAGCAGATCCAATTCCTCTGGAGCACATATAATTAAAGTATGTAAGAAGGTCTCAGCAAGATTGTGCTGGCAGAGCTCTGTAAGACTGTCAGAATTCATGACGTAGTAATGGGTTGGGCTGGAGGTTCATGAGAACTGTTTGTATACACAGGCACGCTCACACGGAAAAAAGGAACAAAATGATACTGGCTAAGAAACCGATCTCATCTAATAATTGTCCTAAATCACGCAAGAATGATACATGGTTGTTCTGCCACGCTGTTATTTCAAATATTCCCATTCAAGTTACACTTCTGTGTCTGACTTTCCCAGTGGACCAGCTCCCCCACTCTCAAAATAAAAGTGTTGCAACCTTAAATGTAGTTGAAAGTTTAGAATTTTATTAAAACATTAAAGCTCTGTTCCCTTCACATACACAATTCTGTAAAAATACAGCAGATCAGGATGTAGCTATTTAGTATTGTGTCTTGGATTTAAGTACAAGAACACAATCTAAATGTTCTTCAGTATTTTGGTTCCTGAAGTTAGCTCATGGAAGTTACTATTTGACGGTGGATACATAACCAGGCAAAAAGTGACTTTTTTTTTTTTTTTTTTTTTTTTTTTTTTTTAATATTTAACATGAAATTTTCACAGAACTTAGGAGATCTGGACCACACTTCATCTGCCAAAGACCAAAAAATCCTCTTATGCCTTGTGCTCCTGAACTTCAGGAGAGAAATCAATTGGTCCAGCAGATTGCATCTGAGCAGGGATTATTTTTGCCCATTTAATGAACACACTGTAAAATATAGATGTAGAGGGGGAGAGGAGATCAAGTCAGCCACATTCATTTTTTTCTTCTGACCATTCTGTAAGAAGCAATGAATAGAAGCTGGTACATGTATCATATTTCACTGAAAAATACTGACATTTCATATTTTAGCAGAATCAAGGACAAATTTGCAAATTTTTTCAGTTCATAGATCTAAATAAAGGGAGTGGTGCACAAAATGGAGGGGGGAGGGAGAAAGAAAAGAGTACATAGCTTTATTCAGCAAATTCCTATCAGAAACTTCTTTTAACTAACTCAGAAGACAAAGGATGCAAAATAATTTAATAAGAATTAATAAAAAACCCCACTTATTTCAGCCCAAATTTATTATGAAAATAAGCAGTGCACTATCACAGACTTCTTTATACACTTCTTAAACAGGTACATTCATTTCCCGTAAGACAAACACGCGGCAGACTGAAAGTGTCCCTGCAAGTAGGAAGAGAAGAAAGCCAGGGAGCAGACGTGCAAACTTAATTCATTCATTGCCTTTAACAGTCATCCACAGTAGAACTAATGTTAGTGTAACCACTGCTGCTGCGTCACACCCCTCAACTGCTGAAATGCGAAGCAGACTAGCCAAATTAGCAATCAAAATCAAAAACAACCAATGAAGGAACTCAAAATAAACCTGGTAAATGTAACAGAAAATGCCTTAACCTACAAGGGAGAGAGAATCTTGCAGATGATCTGGTGTCTAACAACAAAGATGGCACAGTCTGAGCCACTCATAAAAAGAATGGTTATGTTTCCCCTATCCAATACTTTTTTAAAATAAATAAAAAAACAAACAAAAAACCCTCAAAAAAAAAAATCTTTGTGGAAGAAACCATTGAAAATTGATTCTTTGAAATAGATTTCAAATCTATTGTTACATCTTATTTTCAGCTCCATTATAAGCAAGGTAATACTGATCATATTTCTTCCCTACTTCTGCAAATAGAGATATCCAGAAATGGTAAGAATGCAACTCCAAGAAAATGCAGAACTATATCTGGGAAAAGGATGATGATTATGAATTTAAAATATATGGCAGTTATGACTATGGGAAACTGAGCCACAGCTCTTTGCCTTAGTATCACATGCTAAAACCAATACTAAACTGGCTAGTGAAACACGGTTTGCAACTCTATGCATATTTAATTTGCATTTAGTAATGTTTAGGTAGGAGCAGAACTATGGAGCTAAAGAGAAAAGGAAACGAATCTTCAAAAGATGCAAGAAATTTTCATCAAAGATTTTATCAGTTCATTTACAGTTTATGGTGGAAGCTGTTTCCACTCCTCTTTTTACAAAATTACTTGTCAGACTGCCCCTCTAACCTTCTCTGCTAACACTGTTCTTGGCTAGGTGGTCAGGAGGACACCTGCTCAAGGAACCACTCTAGGGCAGCTGGTTCAGTAGCTCTGGGAGAAGAAATGATGCGTTCATATAACATTAAGTCATTGCAGAAAACTGTTACTGTTCTCTCCAAAGGCCCCAACAAGACAGAGCACATTGAGTAAGCTGTTTTTGTTTGCAAGAGCAGGTCTTAACCAGCATAACCAGATGAGTCTGAAGCAATGCAAAACTCCCACTGAAGCTAATCTTAGTGCTAAAGTAGCTAAAGACCAGCTTCAAAGGATCAAGAAGACTCAAGTCAGGCCTCTAGAATGTACAAACGCTGTTCTAAATCATTGCTACCTGCAAAAAGAGAAAGAAGCAGTGAAAGCTCAGCCGGAGGGAATACTTTCCAGGCTGCATTTAATTTAGAAGATGGAAGTTGATACACACTGAGGTATTTAAGGCTGAGAAGGGGGAGAACTGTGGAAAGCCAAGGGATAGATTCAGTAGCTGCAAAAAACTGAGCAGATCTGATGAATCAAAACCACAACAGGACGTGCATTCAGAATTTGCGCTAGATAAAAAGGTTTCTATTGGCTACCCACAGCAATCTGGCTGGTTGAGGCTGCATGCTCTTTTCAAATTCCTTTTTTAATCCATTCTGCACAATTTTTAAGTGCATTTCTTATGAAATTTGTTTATACTGGCCTTAGACTCAAAACATATGGCCTGAAAATGCTTCCTCCATATTTCCAAAGTTTTACATCTAACATATGAACACTAGAAAGATTTAAGGAAAAAAAAATTTTCTATTAAAAGTTAACCTCCATTCAATTCTTTCATAATGTCAGTACTAGACAGACTAGAACGAGGCAAAGAAAATCTAGATTATCTAACATCAACATTCACTCAACCTCTTTACGTGCCACAAACCTTCACCATCTACTAAATTCACCTTAAATCTGCAACACTTTGTCTTATCCATCATTTTCGTAACAAAATTAACTGACATATTTTTTACATGGTGCATTCAGATTACTGCAGTCAGGGTACTTGCATAGTTCTGATGCATATAATATAAAAATACTCTTCATATAAAGTCTACATATACACAAAGAGACAGAAATATATCATAAAACTTACCATCACTTGTAGAGAGAGAGTCATTTGCACAGACCAGTGCCAAAGTAAACAGTAGATGCCAAAGATCCATACCTCTAGGTTCTGTAATAATAAAAGACAATCAGAGAGTTTCTTTATAAACTTATATTATTACAGTTACATAGTATTTAAGCTACCATTTAGTTTTATTGAATATCTGACTGGAGTTAAACCAGAAGTGTATTTATTTTATGGCTTATTGCCTTGTAAAGTCATATATTATCTTACAGTCTAAGACAGATAGTAAATACCATTTTTTTTTTTAACATGACTAGCTTATGGATCACTAGTTGATTAAATATAAAGGAAAAATATCAGTATTTTCAATGTCTATCTTGCTCATAGGAAATAACCATACTTTTCCTATAACAACCTTTCAAAAATGGAATCCAATGATCAGCCTCGGCTAAACGTGAAAGTGGGAAAAGAGCAATAATATCTCTTTCAAGGAACAAAGATATGATCCTCTTTCCAGGCCATGCTCTCCTAAAGCTGTGTGTGTCTTTGCAGGCCATGTATACTGTTTCCTGGGTCTACATGCAGTAAAACAGAGAGGAGCGATGCAGTTGTATAATGCAGCTCCCACACCAGAAAGTCCAAAAGATGCTAGTAGAACAACCCAGCTTAATGCCTACCGTCACCGCCAGAGGCAAGTAGCACTCAATTAGCAAAGAGCACAGGCAGTAGCTGTGGTGACAGCAAGAATTTGAGTAACCTGGACTAATTCTCTGTTCTGCTCCCCACTGGCTTCCTGTGCAACTGAGAGCACGTGTCTCAGTGCCTCTGCTCTCCGGCCTGTCCTTAGGGACTGCCATGAAGGGTGTCTCACACTGAACACTTCTCTCGGTGTCAATTCTGAGCAGGCATCTTCAGATGGACCCAAGCATATTCACACAGCACACCCCACAGTCCTTGGCCCAAGAGTCATCCCACAAGTCTTTACAACCTCCTCGGAAAGTAATACCTTCCTTCTGCCCAGTTTATTTGCACCACAAACTCATCCTACAACTCCATCACACGACTGCGTATGGGGGACACTATTTTGCTCATGCCATAACCACTGGCCTCTGATAACAAAGAAGGGCAGAACCTGGGCTGTGCTGCACGTGTGGGCAATGTAGCCTTCTGCACAAAACCGTACAAAAAACAAAACAAAAGATTGTGAGGTGTCCATCCATAGTAGGGAAAAATATGTAACATGGACAGCTTACAATAGTGCCAGTGGAGCACAGAGGTTACCAGAGACCTTCAAAAGCAAAGTTAAAACACCCAAATGAACACAAACACTGAAACAACACTTGAGCTTTTGGCATGAAATTGCCAAGCTAAACTGCCATCCCAGCTCAGCGAGGCAGTGGAAGGATATAATAACGACTCCACTTTTGGATTTGCATGGATGACAAACTGTGCTTCTAATCTGAAGTATTTTTAATTGGACATTTTCTTTCTTCATCTAACAGGAGACTACATCAGCAATGTTCAAACAACCAAGCCCACTAATGAGCAACAATCTTTAAATGGGTGTTAACACAACTAATGCTGTCAAATCTGGTATTAAAAAACAGTCTCCCAGTACAATTAGCAAAGTCTGAATTTCATCAACCACTGTAAAACACAAGCACACTGGGTATTTAAAAATATGTTAACACTAAATTTAAGAGACAATTCCCTTTTCTAAATTTTATTGCCCCGAAAGAACATATTCACTCACGCTGCAGAAAGAATGTAGAATAATTAGAAACTCTAAATTTCTCACTCATGCTCTTTAGTACAAAACTTGAAAATCAGAAGGTGTTTTTCACATCTTCTGTGAAGGTGCATTTTCACATCTTCCTTAACATCTTTAGTGGCTCAATAATTTTCAAGTTTCAAATGCAATACAAGAATTTATTTTGACCGCTCTTTAGAGTTTAACCTCTGCAAAGACAAACCAAGAGACCCGCCCGACCACATCTGCTTTGACACCCAGACTGCCTCAGGGATTCCCAGCTCTTACTCTCACACACCCTTCAGCCAGACCTAGTTGGCATACGGCAGAAGGAGCCAGGGTTGCTCAGTGTGACTGGCTGAACGGAGGTAAGAGTCGGAGGAGCTGTCCTCTGGGTGCCTAACAAGACCTGTGCAGGATCTACCCCTGTCCAACCAGACCCAGGTCTGTCTGAGGGCACCTCCTTTTCTCCCAGGCGGACAGGAAGGAAGGAAAATGTATGGCGCGACTAGACACGGGTTACCGAGGATTTAGGACAGAGACTGGTCTGAGAGCGAAGCAGCCTGTGGAGCAGGGCCAAGGCATAGTGGAAGGCTGCAGCTGTGGGAGGGCACAGGGCTGGAAAAAAGCTCCTAAAGCAATGACAGGCCAACAAGCCTTCTGCTCTCAGAGAGAAGCTACACTGACAAATCCCGAAGCGCGTCCAAGCACAGCTGATTTTTTTTTTAAATCACTCCCCCACCCCACTGCATCTGTATTTGTGTTTAAAGGAATCTTATTGTCCCCTATTCATAAATCTCTTACAGAAATGCTTTTCTGTATTTGTCACTTCCTTTCCTCTTATGCTATTTCTACTCTATCAAACAGTCCCTCCTCCCCTCTAGCCTTTCCGCATGAGTATTGCCTGCTTTTGGGGACAGGAAGGAGTTGTGCTCTGGTAAAAATCCTACTCTGTCTTGCATTGAACAACTGGAAGTTTTCCACAGCACAAGAAATTTCTCTTAAAATGTGCTCCTCCAATCGGCTGTGCTCCTCTGTGCACATATTCCCAAACATCAATTTTCCCAGCCCACATTTCTCCCTAAAGTTTTGTTTTGCTCTTTGATAGGCCTGAGCACAATGTCCTTTTCCACACTTCATCTACAATCCCTCTGCTCGCTCTGTACCGTAATACTTACACATTCAGGCTGCCTCTATCCACACTTCCCCCTTCTCTCCTCTCCATCAACCTCTGCTGAGTTTCCTACCAGTCTACTCTAAACTTTCCTATTTCTTCCTGCCCAACAACATGAAAAGAAAACAACAAAAATATCCCCTCCCCCCCCCCCCAAAAAAAAAAACCTCACAGGAATTCTCCACACAAATATCATTAATGGAATCAGTCTTTCAAAGCACATCTGTGAACAGAGTTTCAGCTTTCACAACCACATCACACCGAAAAACTCCGTAATTAGAACGGCATCAATTCTAACATGCAGCCGTCCACAACATGAACATCCCCTTTACCTGTTGCTGTGGCTGGAAGCCAACTCAGCTTCCTCCACAGAAGAGAGGTTTGAGAGCCAGGGTGCTAACCCAGGATCTGCAAATACATCCCAGAGGTCAACAATAATTTGAAACTTGAATGAGGTTTTGTTGCTGCAGACAAAACCAATCCCATTCCAGTACTGCTCTTCTGCTTGTGCTCACAGACTTGTTTACGTACCTACATGCAGTAAACTCCTTCAGGAAATTGTTCAAGTTAAAATTAATTCAGCCAAAAAACTTCCATAAATATTTGTTGTAACAAATCTGTTCGCTGACCTGGTTTATCATATGATTCCACAAAGATGCATACTGGGAACAGAGTGGGGACAGCACAGACGTGGGAATGAGCAGCCAGGGTTGAAGAGAGGACAGACTGCCCCTCCAGCAGCAGCTACAACTTATTTAAGAGCAGTTGTAGGACTGTACTGATCATTTCAGCTTCCTGCTTAGTCACAGACCTTGACCAAAACATTCAGTGGCCTGAAATAGGGCACTAAATGAATTTAGGTTCCTAAACTCTGAAGGTGACTAACTCCCTGCTTAATGCCTCAGTAGTGTGTTGCCGCTCTGTTCAAATCCAAATGGGTCCTCCAACAAAGTGTCTCTCAAGACAAGTGGCATGCAGAAGAAAAATTCCATAGGTGACTGAGTATGGCCAACACACAGGCAAGACTTAGCTCAAAACCCATGACCATTCTTGTTTGAAAATACAAAAAATATGGACAGGCCATGTACCATCCATTGTGCAGAAAACAGGAGGTCCCATGCTACCTTTATCAGAGCTCAAAGCCAGAGTCCTTGAGGCAGGGTCATATTCAAGATCTTCCTCAGGCAAAAAGTGCTGTAGTATGTGCAAGAGCTGTGAAGCACTAGGGATTCTGCAACCTTTGCATCTACCAAGAGCTCAGCAGAGCTGCAGACAAGGCTACCACTTCTAGGAATGCTGGAGGCCGAGGGCATGCTGTACTGCCATGGCTCCGGTAAAGGCAACTAAAGAGAGGTCTCATGGAAGAAAATGTGTTCCAAAGCAGGAGCTGCCCCATCACAGTACTGCTTTCAGTCATACAGAAGAAAATTTCTGAGAAGATTCCTCTGAAGTGCCATCTCCTCCATCAGTAGACAATTATTGCAAAAATTCTCATACACTTGTTTTGAAAAAATCCACTGCTGTTCCTCTAAAACCACTCTTGTAAGCTTGCTGCCAACAAGAACAGTATTGTTTAGAGGCTGCAATGTTAACCTAGCAAGAGACAGCTTCTTGCTTCTCATCAGCTTTAGGAGAAAACTGATCTTTTATGGTGTAGTAGTATCTGTCCTGCAGCACTTATTCCTGTACGTGATGAAAGACAAATGCCACTAACAAAGTCCCTGCCACTTAAAAGGACAAAAAATTTCAGTGTCTGTAATGCATGTTATTTTAAGGAATAATAGTCTACATCTCACCCAACTCTTAAAGCTTGCAGGAAGGAAGGGAGTTAAAACCAGAAAAAAATTACAACAGCTGACTGTCCTCAAGGCAGCTGAAACCTGACCACAGGAACATTTGGCTAGAGGTCAGCTCAGGCTAATTGCTTCAGTAGAGAAAGGGAGCCAGGAGTTATAAAAAGGATTAAAAAAAAAAAAGTGTTTGCTTTTTTTTTATATAGTGATATTAGAGTATGGTCAATCACAAGTGAATCTGAACACAACTCTTCTCCAGTGGGACATAAATATAGTCAGTATAGATGGGGGGAAGCCAGGCTAGGAAAATCTTTGAGAAGAGAAATTGTACAGCTATAATCTACAGAATGGTTTCCACCTACTCTGGTCAGATAACATGTTAAACCCACAATAAGTCATAAAGAGTTTTGCTTAACAACAGAACTGCCGTCTGAGGTAAAATATTAAGGTTTAGATAGTGCCTGAACCTGAGAGGACCAACAGGAGAGTACAGAAAACCTTTCTGTTCTTGTTCATTAAACTGTGCCTAAGAAAGGACTTCTGCTTTTGCCATCTTCATTAACCCACTGATCTCCAAATATGAGAAAAACTTTTCCCCTATAACCTCCTTCAGTTCAGTTTTGCTTGCCAAAGTAACACACGTACGACTATTCCAGAACCAAAGGTGGCTTTTTTGCTGCAGACTGTGCAACAAAATTACTGAGTGAAGGCTTAGTCTGAAAAAGTTCAGATTTTTGTATATTGCTACATCTCATCATTCCATCAGATCAAGAACAGGCAAAGACACAAGAACTTACAACACATATGAATACACAGAAATACTTCCATCACCAAGTAAGTACGATAGCTGAAAAAAAACAGAACGTTAAACCAGGCTCTCAAGTCCTGTGCTGCACTGCACCATACGTTTATGTACAGGTCAAACACATACACACATATTCTTGCAAACTTATTTTAGGGAAAAGGCCTTATGATTTACTTATTTTTGCAGCGTGTGTATTTCTCACAAGTGATCTCACGGCAAGATTTGTGCTACCAACAGAAAATCTTCCTCCTGTGCTTGCGTCACGTAGTACCAACAGGTTTGGCTCCGTATGCGTAGCTGAAATCCCTCTGCCTGCTCAGCCTCATTCCACTGAATGCCATAAGACAGAGTCATTCTGCAGACGAAACGCAGTCTGCAAGGGCCGGGCACTTCAAGACTTCTTTCCTTGCGAGCTGATATTACAGTTTGATTGAATCAGCAGCAGCGCTTGGAAGAAAGCCTGTTTCTATAGACTCCTTGTCAGTGTTATATTCTCAGCTGTGTTAACAAGTAGAAACAACAAGTTGTCTCAAATGATACGAATCGCACAGCATTCACCCAGGCTGTGCAGTAATCCAGGATACAAAAAAAATCAGAATTCATTATCACTGAAACCAAAATTATGCACCACAAGTAAAAAAATTCCTATACAGAGTGCATTTCTGGGGAAGGTTGGGGGTGGGGGAAGCACCACTATTAAAGAATGAAGGTCTCTGGCATAAAACTGCAATTATTATGCATGGTTTGACACCAATTTGAGGATTATCAAAGACTCCTCTTTGTGACAGTCTAGAAGAATGGAACAGAGGTGGTTTCATATCATTAGAGTGCTACATAGGCTAAAGAATTTATAATAATTTTAAGTACTGGAACTGAAAATGGCACTTTTTACTCTGATGGGCCCATTTAAACTGAAAAAAAGGGCAACAAGCCAACCGATTATCAGCTCTTAGATGCTGTTAAGGAGCCTTTCAATGAATCCAGAGTTTGAGCATTCTTCTGCAGTTGTACTGAAAGCTAACAAAGGGATAGCCCCAGAAACTGGCTTAGCAACTAAAAGGCAGATGGCTGTGGCATGTACCATAGTAATTCTTTATTTACAACAGAATATGTTATGCTTTGACAACACTAACCTGATGTACAAGATATTTGCAAGGGAGGACCTTAGCTGTAAAATTAGTTGATCATCTCTTTCAGAAGACAATTGCTAAAAGTGAATTAAAGTTATATTTTAAGGTTCTGCCTACCACCTAGGTATGAAAGTTTTCAACCGGGAAACACTTCATTGTTTGGTTTCCCTTTCAACCCAAAAAAGGTATCACAGCTGCAAAGTAGATGCATCTCAGCTAAAAGTCATGGTAACATCCAGCTGCTATTATGAAGATAGGAATTTTTGAGCTGACACTGGGTTTTACATGTACTTGTGTCACTAAGAAAGGGGATTCAGGCCTCTTTATGGGAATGACAATTCTTTCAGGCTATAAACACTTTTTCAACTTTTTTCAATAATTTTTCCCAGGCCCTTTCTTTCTTTCTTTCTTTCTTTCTTCTTCTTCCTTTTTTTTTTTTAATTTAATAATCATCCAAAAGACAAAATCCATCTCTTTGTTTTGTTATTTGTATACTATATTGCAAAGTGAGAGAATTTTTCTATATGTGTTAAAGCATACTCCATTCTGTTTAAAGAAACATAATGCATCAATATAATGTCAAATATTATGACAAGAAATGTCTGAAAATATATCTAGAATCTCCTCCTAGTAATCTGTATCAAAAAACATCGTTTTACCTAAGCTGCCAAACAAAAAAACATTTTATTATAAGTGCTTACACAGATAATTAATTACTTAGTAGCTTTTTTGTATCTTGATTTTCTGTATCTTTTAAACAGGCAAGGCTATTTTAACGTGAGAACATGGCTAAGTAATTCACCTAGCAGAGTTCTTTAAACCCAACAGAATGAAGACCTTGAACATAGGAATCTTGGTAGAAAGCAACCTATGTGACATTACTGGGAGTTCGGGCAGGAACACAAGTGTAACCTGCACGATAATTAACATGCTCAATATTAAAGAACCTTCTTACACCGGCTACCAGATCACACTTATATAGCAGGCCAATTCTATTGCTCCAGTTGGTATTTTCTTTGTAAACCTTCTTTTGTGTGCTAGTATTTGTGTATCACAGGAGTTATTAAGTATACTAACTAGCACTCTGGCAAATATAAATTAAATTTCAGTGCAGAAGTCCGCATCTGCTCTCGTGAGCTATTTTGTGATATGATCAGTTGATCATGGACAGGGACAGCTCGTGCAAGAAAAATTTCACACTGCAAATGAGGTCCTGCTGACCTCAGGTGAAACAAGGCTGGGTTGTAGCTAATTATTTTTGAAAAAAGTACCTCAATTTCTTTTAATAATCTTGAACTCAAACCTACCTTTCAGATCTCAAAGAATAATTCCAGAAAAATTCTCTATGAGTTTCATTTGCAATAGTATTTACACAAAAACTTTTTCCTCTAGGGAAAACATCTTCAAGAAGCTGTAAAACTCCAAGTTCAAGACCAGATACTTATCCTAGACTAATGGGACTATTTGACAGCTCATTACTACGAGACAACTGAGTTATGTGGTCTAATGCATGCTAAATTATTTACGTGCTGCAAACCAGATTAAACAATACATTACAAGGCTCATATGGCATTAAGGAAGTTATTGACTTAACTACCAGATTAAATGAAAGCTAGTAGCTGGCAGACAAAGGATTTTGGCAGGATTTCAGGATGGCCACTCCTGAGTCAAAGTAGTCACTTATTTGTCTTGGTCATCTGCAGAAAGGAGCAGGAAATCCTTCACATGCTGCTACCTCCATCATCTCCTACTGCTTGGTCAACATATGAAGATTCATCAGCTTGACAAAAGGTACAACTGGAAATAGTGCATTTAAGTTGGTGCGATTCTTTGTGTCTAGAAGTTTGTACCAGTATAAGCAATGATTTATACAGACTTAATTTACATCTGTAATTTATGGATGGAAACTAACTTTAAGTCTAGTTTAAGCTGATACAGGAGTTTGTATATGATTTTGTATCTGTTCAACAAAATTGCTTTTCAAAATAATTTCAAGTAAAATTCTCCGTTTAAAAAGTTTCAAAGTAAAAAATAAACAGACACATATTAGATAATGGGAACCAATGTGTGGAACTGCTTTCCACATCTCTCCTGTAAAATCATATGAGCACTGTTTCCATGGCCCTATTCCCCACTGATTTGCTGCTTCAGGTCCACATAAATCTGAATATACAAGCTGTGCACATCTACCAAGAAGTAGCCTAGTACATTCAAGGATTACATAAAACATTTGGAAAAGTCATATAAAAAGATCATAAGCTAGATCTTTAGTTGGTATAAATCAACAAAGCTGACGGACTGGTAACTGAATGTTACCAGCATGAAAAAAAACATTATTCAGTACTTTTACATGCAGCGTCACAAAAACAAGTCTATGTGAGGTAAGTAGGAACTCCTGAAGGAGAGCTGTTATCTGTCTGGACATTTGATAAAATTTTAAAAAGTCCTTTCACTTCTCCCTCTCCTTGCATTGGTAAGATCTGAAAATTAAAATACCCAAATAACAAGTCCGAAGTTTTTTTTTTTAATGAAGTACCTCACATATGAAAATGTTATGCTTTGATGAGGTAAGAATATATTTTGATGAGACAAGAAAGTATTTTGATGAGAGAGTATTTATTAAGGAAGTGGAGATGTGGGTTACACAGTGAGTGATCAAGCCAGCTTGACCCTTTTAAGGGCAATAAACCAAGAAGCCATGCACGGTAATCTCTAGATTTAGTGACCTGTTAAGAGTTAGTGAAGATGATAATCACCCAGTTAATCTTCTAAGCGGGCACCTGCAGTTAGCACAGCACTATGAGGAAGGCTATATTTTAGAATGAGAAAGGTAAAGGGAGATGACAGGTCATAATTAGAAATTTTTAACTGAAATTGAAAGGGGTTACTCAGGTCCAATGCCCAACATTTCTTCAAAGAAAACCCCAACTAAGACCTCTCTGCAAAATAAGCAACAGAAACAGCAGTACTAATACTGAAGGAGATGTACCACATCTATTTCAGAGATCTTTTAATGCTTTCAGACAGTCTTTCCGGTCAGCAAATCCTGAGGCAGGCTACAGTGGGGGTGAGTGTCATTAACCATTTCACAAGGGGAAATGGAGACACTGGGAAAGGAAATGGCTCGCCTGCGTTTACACCACAGCCCAGGCGCAGGGCAAGGGATGGACCGCATCCCCTTCAGGGTCTAACCTACCAGAGGTGAACTACCAACTTAAAACCAGATATTCTAAAACTTGCATTATAAACAGAAGAGCTTCTCAGGGGATGCCTGGCTGGCTGGCAGGGGGAGCGCAAGTCTGCTTCACGACACCTTCCCCTCCAGGAAGCCCATCATGTTGCACGCTTTGCAATTAAGAAAGCGAATCTTTGGAGCAGATTCTACTACTTTTCAAGAAAATGGAGCAGTACATTCACATTTCCCCATTTCTGCTGTTATTTTACAGAGGATCATGAGTAAGTAGATGTTTACAGACAAAATTTGCAAGGCATCTGCCCTGAGAAACAGCTGAGAGCCTGATCATTCATCCACCGCTACCAGAATTATTGCTTACACTCATACTGATTTTGTGAGGGCTAGCTGCAAAAATAAATCCTGTATGAGGCTAAATTTAAATCTCAAAGCTTAATTCATCTACAGTTTGAACAGCAGACTTGCCTCTGTATCCACTTCCATACTGAAACAAGGAGCAAGGCTGCTTTCACACGAACTTGTCAGCAAAACACTCAAGAGCAACTGGCTCTCTTCTCTCTGATCAGCATGTTTATATCATCCTACTCAATACTTGGCTCTGTGGAGTAAACTGCAGTCTTTTTAGTCTCACCTGTCTGATACGTGGAAGCTTTCTGCACACAAGTGGAACTTACTTCATTTTACTCAGGAAAGAGCATGATTGCCCCTTTTGTGGTTCTTACACTGATTAAATTTAATGAGGGAACTTTATTTTTGGAGAGATAAAAGGTTCCATTAAAAAAAAAAAAAAAAAAAAAAACTTACCACAAAAGTTCAAATATATACATATTCTTAAAGGTCATTAATGATGATATCATCTGCTCCCAAAATGTGTATGATGTTCAACAATCACATTTGAATCATGTGTATAAGCAACTACATTCACAGTGGACTGATTAGTCTCCAGTTCGATTACAAGGTGTAGAGCAGCCTTGGATAAATCGCATTGACCTAGGTTATCATTTAGCCCAACATTACCAGAACTGTAGAATATCACAGTAGATGGAGCTTTGAGTTTGAAATTAGCCTGATGTACAAATTAGTCCTGATTTTTATTTCACTTACTGCATAAAAGTTTGCCTTCAGGAATCAGAATTGATAACAGGTGATTGAACTTGTACACTAAGAGGAAATAATAACTCAGTATAGTTCATTCACGTAAGATATTCTTCTGTTGTTGCTACTGCAAATTCTAACAGGAAAAGTACAGAAAGACTACGGAGACCTGACCAGCCATATTCACAGCCGGCTCTAAATGTAAGTTCATACAAGGTGCCCTCACTCCACGTTAAAAAAAACCACCCAAATCCCACAAAGTCTGTAGCCTTTTCATAGCTTAGAAAATGAATACAGATGTTAGCTGTTCTGTAGGTCGCAGAGAACAATTAATTGCAGGATTACTTGGTGGTCTACTAAATTAGTTTCTTGGTTAACAGGACTCTGGTTTTGGCTGGCTTGGAATTGAGTTTCTGTCTCCCTAGGAAGGCAGGCTATCGTCCAATCTCACACTCCCTATAGCAGAGAGCTACAATTTACAGGAAAAAAATTGTGGATCAGCCAGCTTTCTCACGAACAGCTCAGCTGCCAGAGAAGTACTCAACAGCTATATTCTTACAGAGTACTGAAGTCCCCAAAACATAAAACTTGTAGAGCTCTTATGGATGTGTTTTAATTTCCCTGTGTCTTATTTTTTCATATTAGAGGAAAAGGATTTATTAAATCTTAAATGATTAAAGTATGTGTAACACTTAAATTTCTTGATATAGATACTTGTTACAGATCTTGCTGTAGATACTGCTTTGTGTACTTACATGCATATTTCACATCAGATCTTAAAAACAGTTTTGGAACTGAAATGTTGAGGTACCAAACTGCAGAAATGGTAGGAAATACATATCATGCTGTGCATGATTTTTATGCAACTAGCTTATTCAAAACAACCTGAAAGCTACTTTTTCCAAGAAAAATTTGTCATGATTGGAGTTGTACATTTAACTTACTGGTGTGGCTGAAAGTTACCTGATAGGGTAACAAGCAGCTGTTACTAGGAGCTCTAGCACGAACAGAGATGATGGCAGAGCTGTACAGAAAAAATATATGCAAAAAGGACTAGCACTTCTTTCTTTAAGGATTGTATGATTCTTTAAATAGGTTTTCGTTTATGGTATGTAGTTCATAAACTAGATGTATAGGCCATGAAATGGTGCCATTTAGCCAGTGCCATTTCTGCACAGAGAAGCACAGCTCTTAAAGCAGCGACCACTGCCCAAACACTCCAGTTCTCCTTTCTGCCACCGCAGCCCAAAGGAGACCTTGGCTTCCTCCTGTTGCACTGGGTGAGGAAGGTATGGGGAGCAGCTACTTCTGCAGGAACAGCTCCTTGCCCTCCTCCTTGCCCTTTTCATATTTCTCGACCCCTGCTGATGGTGGAAGTGGGATGGCAACTGCCCAGGAAGGAAAGAGATGGGAAGAGGACAGCTGCTTGCAAAGTGTGGTGAAAGAAAATAGCTGCTTCCACTGCGGCCAGAGACTGAGGGAGGATCGGGTAAAATAGACTGCTCTTGCTATACTAACAGTGGGTCAACTGCTGCTAAGTGTGAAAAAATAGAATTAACCTTTCCAAAATCCAGATTTAGTTTTCACACATCACTGCAAAGATTTTACTAGTCACATGTTATAAACCCTACGGTAATATCTACAGTGCAAAACTTTCTGCTGGTTTTCCTTTTTAAAGCACATAAAACTGTGGGAAGATAGGTTCCCCTACATTCCAATCTGATTGTTCTCACTGGTTCAGTGTTGTATATTTACCCCGAAAGATCTATTTTTAATTTCACAAAAAATTCTTAGACTATTTATGAGATGTTTTAGCTAGCATTCTGTATGAGTTAAAGAGTAGCAGAGTGCCAGAGCAGAAGTGGATACCAATAAACATGGAATATTCTCATTTAAAGAAGTATATATTTGGGGCAGTATATTTTTATGCTTACCCTGTTAGTTTCCTTTCCACCTTATGTATATTTGTTACTAAAATATGACTGCCTGTAGCCCTTCCCCAGGACATAACATCTGGCTTTGCTAGACCCATTCAAACTGAATCTTAGCTTTGATTTGAAATTTGCAGTAACATGATTCAGCAGCAGCAGAATTTGACTCAGTTCATTTAACATTAAATTGTCCTACTGATAGTAGTATTATTAGCTGGTAAAAAGTGAACACTTCGATCAGCATGATGAACTGATAAAGCAAAATTATGAGGAAAGATAATAAAACTAAAAAAAAAAGGCTGTTTTTGTTTTTATAATTAAGAATATACACCTTTTTGATCTACTTGTAACACTAGCACTCACAGAATTTGGATCTGATCCTAGTAGCAAGCTAATGGACGTAACCACAAATGGTGGATATACAGTTTGTGGTAGCCTAAAATCACTAAAGAAGTTGTCTGATGAGAAAAGTATTAGGGCATGTTGGTATTAAACTGATGGATATATTTATCGTCAATGTAACATCTGTACACTGACACTGTTAGTTTAGGTACGTTGTTCCCTGGGTTTAAAAGGTCATTCCAAAGAGAGAAGGCATTTAAGTCTATAAGCTCTTTCAAAATGTGGAGCAAGAGATCACGGTCAGCTTTATTTCCAATTTCTTAGCTTTCCTCACTCGCACATAGTGCCACAAATGGTTTCTGCAGTCTGTACGCTGTATTCCATAGGAAGAAAATTAGCAGATCTTCATTTTAAAATGAGAGAAATGGGCTGACCCAATAGCTGGATAAGTGTTAACAGCTAAAGAAACTTCAGTTACTGGAATATTTTAGAGCAGTTATTTCACAAACACCTCTGCTACTTTCAGCCAGATATTGAAATTTTTTCCAGCATATTCAGCAGAACTACCAACACTGTCAAAATCTATTTAAAGCTGTTCCTTGTGTGTTATCTTCCATTTGGATTGTAAATTCAGTAAGACACAAATTTTGCCACATCTATGGGCCACTTCTAGGATCGCAGACTTGAAGTAACAAGGTATCTGTTTAATTTTTAAGGAAAAATGCTACACATTGATTTAGGATAACAAAATCATTATTTTGAGTAGAACACTTGATTAATCTCGGTTTAGAAAATGTGCAGATGAACATTCCCACTGTGCCTAATGCTTTAAATGCCTCAATTTCACAGAAAAGCTGAGCAGTAAATCCACTTCCAGAAAACTGAATCTAGGGCTGCTGCGGCCAAAGGTATGTTAAAAGGTGAATATATAAAGCCCAGTCATTAGCAGGTCTACTCAGGAACAGTTATCACATTTTAAATTCTTATCTTAATCTAAAACTAACTTAGCACAGATAATGCAAGTTACAGGTATGTAATTTTTAGCATATCTGGTCAGCATAATCTCTCTTCCCCTATGATCACATCATCCTTGGAGAAAGTTAGTTCCTGTTCCCTGTGCCAAAATGTTCTCCAAGTCTAGTTAGTCTAGTCTACTTAGGGGAAAACTCCACAAGAGAAAGCATCAGAGAAATGATCTGTACCATCCAGGGATCCAGTATCAATTTCCAAGCAGGGGGTCACGCAAAAGGTAACAACTCTGCCTTGGTAATGCAACATTAGTACAGAATCAAGCACAGCACGCTATGTGAGCAACAACATCTCCTGCGTATCAGGATGCTTTGTTCCTATGTGGAAGTTAAGTATTAGCAGCCCTCACCTACAAATAGGAAACTGAAACACCACAAAGTTGACCAAGGTGGTGGAATCGTAGAGGGAGCCAGCAGCAGCGCTAAGCAGTGAGTCCGGACCCCGAGTCCACGTTGGGCGCTCCAAGTTCTAGGCGCGCTTCTTGCACTGCTGCTTAGCTGGGGAACAACAGGGATGCTGGGCACAGAAGGCCACGAGAACAGAACATAAAATGAGCTTTCTGTATGGTTGTATTACCAAGTTGCAGCTATAAAACTAGATAAATCATTCATAAAAAAGTGTGCTTAATAATTTTATAAGAGAAGGTAAGGTAATCACAACAGAGAAGGTTGTGGTTGAGGAGATCCCTAATGACTATTATGTTAAGCCTACTTTACATACATATTTAACAGGCAACTTTTCCACTATTCTGACCATTTAATTTTCTTAATTAAAGTTAATTCTTAGACAAGTCTCTCAGGCACAGATTTATGCTACAATGAATGCATATAGAGTTCAATCATCTGATTTTAGAAATATTTAAAATCTAGACAATAGGTGGCAAGTTCTACCTTTATTATATCGCAGCCTAAACAAACAAACTCTAGAATTTCTCTTCTGTTTAATAAAATAACATTTATGTATGCTTAGACAGAAATAGACAGCTAAGCTGCATGAAACTTATGGTACACAGAAGCTGGTTGTAAAATCCTATGTAACTGTTTAATGCTAGATAATGGCTTCCCAGCTCTATTGCATACATAATCACAAGTCTAGATCTCTTATATCACAGAATATTTCTGTGCTGTTTTTGATTCAAATTTACCCCTACAGTAACTGGATTAAGCTCACAGAAATACACTCCAGAAATGAATCGCACCAAATACATACATTCAAATTGGGCATCATTTCAGTGTTATCTAAACCAAGACTGGTCATATATAATGTCACAACAAGCATTTGCAAGCTCTCTTTCCCTGGAAAAACGTGTATATGCATATATTTTTTTCCAGTTGTTTCAGTATTATGTATTGAAAATATCAGGCAATTAATACTTAAAGTAACTTTACAAATGAGAACTGTCTCATAAAATACAAAGTAATTTCTCTCAGACAAAGAAAGAAGAATTTTCAGGACTTCTGCCACTTATTGAGTCCCTTATCTCAAATGCTAGCCACTAGTGCTCAGTACAAATAGGCCTGAAGCCTTAATTCAAGTATTTCTATTGTTTGGGGGAATATGAAAAAGTTAAGATTGGGATCCCGGTCAAATTCTGTATACTGCCTATTATCAATACCACCTTCTGCAGGAATGGATCGTGGGATTTCTGAGGATTACCTGCAGAGCACTACAGCACTCAATCTGATAGCTCTGCTTAGTCAACATTTATCTAAAAAGCTATTTGCAGGTAAAAAAGGTTATCACAGTACCTCAAGTGTCAGCAGGGTACAGATGATGCTTCACGCCTCCCTCAGAGCAACTGCAAAATATGACCACCTCCAGCCATCCCAGCACCTATGCAAAATTAGCAGAAACAGAAAAAATAGATGAGTTCAGCCATTCCAAAGGTCACAATGGAGGGAAGACAACATATTAAAGTACTAGTGGGTGTCCTGACACTGTCCTCCGCCAGGAAAGGCCACTGCGGGAAAGGCCACCAGCTGGACACTTGAACAATGGAGGTGGCAGGTCCACCTGCACTTCTCACTCAAACAGCGACGGCTGCCTCGGATGTCTCCCGTCACTGGTAGCCTGCCAAGCTGCAGTATCCTATGCTAACCTTGACATTAAAATGTATAAACATAGATTTAAATGGCCAAGAGAAGTCAGAGAGACTGATCAAGATTAATTTCCTACATACATCTAAGGTATAAATCAGTAGGACTGGAAGAAAACTCCAAATTATCAAGGAGTGGGTTTGGATGAATGGTATTGCACTCCTACTGCTTTAGGCAACAAAATTATACTGTAATAACTTACAAACTTCTAATTTCCAAAAAGTAACACTTCCTTTTCCTCTGGCAGTATGTAAAACTCACAGGAAGAAGCATGGTGTTAAAAAAAAAAAAAAAAAAAAAAAAAAAAAAAAAAAAAAAAAAGCACAGCATTTGTTAGATTCAGAATTCCTAAGTATATTTATCACTGCCATATTTGGCAGAGCAGCACTGTATAAAATGGTATTAAATTAGTAGTACTTTTGTATTTAAATACATTTTTCTCACTAGAGTAGCAATTAGTGTTCTTAGAAAAAGGACAAGTCCAGGGAAAGAGGGAATGTATTTTTCCAGTAAAGCCAATAAAAAAGCCTTAGCTGGTTCTGAGAGCATAAGCAATAGAAATTTGGATGAACATAGGTGATATTGATTTGCCCTGCAGGAGGGTTGGACTAGATGATCTCCAGGTCAACTGTTTTGTGAAAAGAGTTTTCAAGAAACATGCTGGGTTGTACTGCTAGGATTAAAGATTGTGAGTGAACATTTTATTGTGTTTCTCAGGAATCCTTCTTCATCGCAATGGTAAAAGTCTAAGTGGCACCTCTGTGTTAAAAAAAAAAAAAAAAAAAAAAAGCAACAGTGATAAACAATCACCCAAACAAAAATCTTTGAATCTTGAATCTTTGAAAAATTAAACATGCATCTGAAAATAAGAGAAAGAATTTTCCCGGCAAAAGCAAGAATAATATGCAACATCAGTCAAGGTTAAAATAAGTCGTCCTATGTGTTGTTAGCCAAAGTGAAATCTGTTAAGCAGGGATCTCTCCTGATTATTATCATTAAATAAGAGGGCTGAATAATATGTTACATGATAGGGTTTTACATTTTACACCATAATACACACAAACAAGCCCTAATATCCTGTTTTTCAGAAAGAGCTTGCTCACTTTTATGAGGTTGAAGATCTGATTGTTTGCTCCATTTACATATAATTTTGTAAGGTTTCCAATATTGATTTAATTCATGATTTTCACACAAGCCACAATTCTCTCTTTCAACAATAAATGGACAGCTTCCACCGAAATGAAATAGTAACATCTAAGGCAGCTGTTGACTGAAATGAGCTAACAAGGACTACTGACAAATTCCTGTTTCAAAACACTTGGTAGGGAATTAGCAAGTGGAAACGATCTTCATGTGACAAAGTCAGACTACTACAAAAGCAAAGGCAAAAATTATTCCAGTGGCTTTTTCAAGATATTTTGAAATCCTGCTCAACAGCAAAAAGATTTAGCTACTTTAAGGGCAACAGAAGGGAAGTGCCCTAATTTCTGATTACTTAATTATACTCGGAACATTTTGTTTCACTCTCAGTAGCAAGTGGTGATAGCACACAGACTGCATGCAATGACAACGCTTATTTGCAAGACTGCAGTTTAGAACAAGACACACAAACATGAAGATGGTTGTATTCATACTTGGCTTTGCCACTTCAATGTGTGTGAAAGAAGACAGGCAGTATTCCACATAAAGTAACTAGTTATATGTTTATATGGCCTGCAGCCACTTTCAATGATCTTGGAAAGAACTTCATCTTCAGCAAAAGGAGAACATAGATTTGTACAAATAGACTATACACATGAGGAGGATTTTTTTTCAATAAACTTTGCTTTTATTCTAATAATCTTAATGAACTAATGGGGCAAACAAAAGGATTGCAGCACTGAGTTAAGATAGGGACCATCCAAGAGTAGTTTCCTTCCCAAACTCATTAACAGGCTTAGTTCCTTATCAGCATATCAGGATTCCACCAGAGATCTGTGCCCCTTACATCCTCCTAAATGCCTCATAAGCTAATCTGTTAGAAAAGGGTAAAGTGGAATGGATGAACTGGTCCTAAGCATGCCAACAGTCCTTTCGTTCTTTGAAAGTGCATCTAAGTCAAGAAAAACACCAAACCGGTAGATTTTGTTTTTAAGAAACCATCTGAAAACATGTTATTTTCAGATACTGTTCTGCAGTCAGTTTTAAGGCAAGCAGGAGGCAATGCTCCACTGGATATCTGTGCAGGCATCTGCTCCCGAGGGAGAGGGCTGACCAAAATTAAACCGCTGCTTAAGCTGGAATGTCTGGGAACTGCACAGGCTCCAGTGTGCCTCCATGGACACTCACTGCTCCCCTCGTTAAGTCAAATCAAGTAAGGTGCTCCAATGCAATGCTACTGAGATGGAGTTAATCCTGCATTATGATATAGAGGTCATCAAAATTAAGAGAAATGTCAGCATCTTTTCTAGTATGTTATTCCAGAACACAGTAGGCATAAACTAGTTACTAGTTAACTTGATCAAGGTCATTTTATTCTCAGAAAGAGGTAAGGTAGGTAGAAGAACATATCAGCATGTAGTTTTAGGTTCACATCAGCTTCCTTTCTGTAGCATATGGTCTCCTAATAGAGCAAACAGGAGGAGCAGTGGCCTAGAACTGACAGACAGATACCAAGCACTGCCACTTCATTTATGCATGTTTTTAACTACAAGGCAACACACATCTTTTTACAGATATGTGTGCATACATACATGCATATGCACACAGACTTACTGATGCTGTGCTACAGCGTTTATTTGAATTGCTTATTAAACATATTAAGGTCATCATTTACACGAACACTTTAAACATGCATAAATGTGAGTTTGACAATTAAGGTGAATGACATTTCAGTGGCTGTGGGCTACAAAAATACAGTTACCATGGCTCAAGGGCAAGGGTAACTTGCATTAACAAGACAAAATGTAATTTGCCCAAGAGTTTTATTCTGACTGTATTTGACAGACTTTTATTCATCTCTCCTGTGATGTGTGGGACTTGCAGTGGGTCCCAAACTATTGTCTCCTGAAGCTGTATTGAAAATGACAAAAAGGAAAAATGGGCTCTTCACATGTATTTTCATGATTTCTCCAATCAAGAGTAGGGTTTTGTGCTTCTAATTTACTGAAGCCTCATTAATCATCATACACGCTCTTGTTCTGATGTCTCAGTCCAATCTGCAGCACCAACTGAACACTCACATTTACCCTCAGAATTATTACCTTGATCCCACTTCCACTGAGCAGTATTCCCTTGTTCTGACAGATGCAGGGTGACCTTTTAAGCGTTTTCTCTGAGCTCTTATCAGAATCATTTATCAACTGTATACAGGCTGTCACATTCCACCCCCCCGCAATATCCAGCTCATTCTCACTAATGACTTAGCTCTCTCCTCACTTCCTTTCCTCCTTTCTTTATGATTGCTGATTCTCTCCTTCCTTCAGTTCCTTTCTTCCCTTTCTACTCCTCATAAATGCATCCTCCCACTTCCCCAGCTTTAATTTATCCTCAGTATCTGTTTTCCTTGCTCTTGTTCTTTGCTATAACCATCTCCAGTAAAAACTATGTTTCCAGAAACTCATCCACTATCAAATCATTCCATCCTCCTTAAGTTCAAGCTACTTTAAACTCTACTTCTCTAATATAATGAAGTTTCATATCCTTAGCTGACCTACCTTTTTGCCACCATGAACTCACTCCTCGAACCCTCTCATCAGCTTTTTCTCTGCTCAGGAATTCCCTAAATCCTTTCAAGGAAACACTGAAAAAACCCACCAAGACTTTCCATCATCCTTTCATTGTTTTTCCTCAATTCAGATGGCTTTTTTTTTTTTTTTTAACAAACAAACAAACAAAACTTCTTTTCTGCCTTTAACCCTTCCATTTGCCTCACCAACACATGCTGGCTGAGGAACGACATCTTCATAACAAATCAACCTTCTTTTCCTCAATCCCTTTATATCCTTAGGAGTCTAACCATAAATCTAGACTTGCCCTTCAAGTTTTAAATGCTTTACTGAACCACATTTCTATTCTTACAGATTTGGAAATCTTTGCCTCTTTGATGTAATAATAACCGGAACATTTTCTTAGCAGCACTAAGCTGAGTTACAAAAGATATTTGTTTTGGCATGCATAGTTTTGTGTTTCATGCTGCATTATGCTTACAAATATATCTTCGGACAGGATAGCTCAAGAGTAAGCACTGCAGTCCAAGGCCAAATATAGGAATTAATACACTCCTTCAGGTTATAAAGAAACCATCAGCATTATAAAGGATGTAAACAGAAAAGAAGTCTCAACTTTTTTAAGTAGGTAATAATATCGCACCTGACACACAGGATAAATCTTATGGTAACCAGAAACAGTATCCAGGCTGTCTTTTGTGAGTGAAACATGTCATATTCCCAGCTATAATTAGTAAGTATCTCCTTAAACTGGAAGAATGTTATGAAGAACTGTTTAGTCAAAGTTTATGTAAAGTATTTAGAGATCTGGGTGGCAAGAAATTCAGAGCAAGAGTTGAAACTCTTGCTCACATACCAACAACTTAAAAGGGAAGTTTCCCTGATAAATTAACGGGGAAACATCAAGTAAACCTGAAAAAAACAACAAAACATATTACTGAATTATTGTAGCCAGTTCTCATTGAAGCCAGTCCGCACTAAAGAGACTAACAGACTTCAAAGGAGTAAAGAGCTAGGAATGTTATTTGAAGTCCGAGACATCTTTTTATAATCAAGATGATCTCTCCCATTTATTCAAGAAAAAGATAAAGGATTACTCAACTGCAGTTAATAATAACCTCCATGTGGAAGAAGCTACCGATATTAGACTGCTCTTTAACGAAGTAAGAGAGATACTGGAAAAAAAAAAAAAAAAAAAAAAAGGTACAAACTGGAATTTACTAGAGGTTGAACAAACAAGATCTCCATCACTTGAACTTTCTTTTCAAGCCTGAATATCTTTCAAAAACATGAATTACTGGTTGAAATTCTCTGACCTGTGTAATACAGCCACAGAGAACACGCTGGAAAGAACTGCCAATCTATTCCCATTCTTTACAACCAAATCACCTAATTCTTTCCTGATCTCTGTCTATTGGATTTTTGAAAGAGCTACAAAGATGGAGATTTTGCAATCTCTTCAAGCAATCTATCCCATAATGCCTGACTGTCCTTGCCTCTAAGCAGGTTACTCTAATATGTACCTCGAGTCTCTCTTGATGTAATTTAATCCTTTTTTTAATAGGGGAATGAAAAATAGGTTATTTCCTACATTTTTATCATAGTCCTTTGCCTATTTGAAGGACTTTCAATCAAGTTTTCTGGAACACCGATCGTTCTCATAGCTCTCCTCTGGATTCTTCCCAGTTAGCTCAAGTCTGAAATAGCTTTGATAGCTCAGATAGAATGGTAAGCTGAAAGGATTATTTCATATAGTTGTCTTACAACTTTATACATTCTGCTATATTTATCTTTTCGCAACCAAATGACATTGTTAACTCATGACCAGCTAGTGATCTTCTAAAAGCTGCAAATAACTTTATGCAAAATTGGATGGCAAGGCTTTTGAATATTATTCCCCTTCCCCTCACCATCTTCCCCTGCTTGTGATTAAATATTTTAAAATATGCAAATAAAACATTTTAAAAAAATCGAGAAAACAAGAAAGCAGTTGCTGTTTATTTTATCTAAATTTAAAACTACTGTAAGGATTAGAGGAACCAGGAATGTAAGAAGGCAGAAGAAAACATTTTTCCAAAAGGAAATAAAGACTATTAAGACAGTCATCTATTAAATGCATGTTGCCAAAGTAATCAAAGAAAAAACATGACATATGGAGAGATTTGGCAAAATGTTAATACAGAAAAATACGAACAAGATTCACTGGATCAAAAAAAGCTAATCTTAGCTAAAAACTAAATTGTAGCTAAAAACTAATCACCACAGCGGATAAACAGTTTAGTACTGAACAGGATTAAAAGTTGAGAGATACACAATTTTATTTAAAGCTTACTGCTGTCTTAGCATGCGACTTGGGCAAAGTTACAACCTCGGAGGCTCTCATCTTCTCCCTACTTTTGAAAATGGTGTCATCCATACTTTAGAAGATGGCTCTTGAGGACAAAAGAGAAAGACTAGGTAAATTTGCTGTTATTACCAACATCTCCATCACTGTTATGTTTGAGTTTAATTTGTCCACTAAGCATTGCAGCTACTATCCTAAACATTATTATAGAGCTTCATTTTTAAAGGACTGGCTTTACAAGTTTCACAAGATGGCTCATATTAAAAGGAAGCGCTACTCATGAACTAAGCTACTTTAGCATTTTATTTCTCTTGAAGAATTTGGGTAATTTAGTCAAAATCACAACACAGCAAATATGCAACTGAGACGTTCTTGCTCAGTAGTGTAGATTCACCAGACCCTGCAGTAAAGCTGCACACTGCCTCTTTGGTTCAGGCCTTTCTGCTCCGTGATAGGAAAGGTGTTGACAACATGCTGTCCATCTGATGCAAAGTACAGTCCAACTGTAAGAGTATTAATATCAAAAATTAAGCTTTCTTTACATGTGGCTAACTATGGAACAGAAAATACCTGTGGCAGGAGTTTTTTTGTTTTTTTTTTTTTTTTTTTTTTGGGGGGGGGGGATGGGATGGGAGGAGAGTCAAAATTAACAGAGAAGACAGGGACGGAGAATTCCTTCAAAGCATGTATTCTCTGAGGCGCCAAGCGAGAACATGAATCTTGTGCAATACACGTTTTCAGCCAATTATTTCTCCACTGACTTAGGCTTGTTTTCTCTTCTAAAAATATTAAATCAACAATCGTAAGTCAGACTTGGGAATTCAAAGAGGCCTACTTACAGCAACCGGCAGGAGCACCACTGATGGCAGTACTCAGTTTCCAGTCTGCAGCCAATATTAGACTGTATTAGGTATACAAATGTAAGTATGTATAACTTACTTTTATGTAATATATGTATTTCTCAGCAATTCTCTTTTGTTTGTATATATGTACGCATGCCTAAACGACAGAAGTCTGAGTAACGCCAAGGCAAATGAACTCACTGAACACTTTCGATGGGAAGCAGCGGCGAGCGCTTCCTCTTCCTGTTGCAGCCTGCAGCTATTGCCGGGGAGCCCTGAAGATACCACTGCGTGCCAAATCAGATAACCTCTAACAACTTCCTCATGAAACACTTATAATTTGACTGTAAATGATATCATTAAAAAGCGAGTATGACTTGTAATCTTTTCGCATTTCTACAATATGTTTACTAACGTGTATCTAAATATAGTTCCCTCTGAAAAAGCGGTCTCCAAGTTATCAATACTCCCAAAGTTTGTCCACAAACAAGAGGAAAAGAAACCTAAAACAATGAGATTTTGATTTTTATTTCTCTCCAATCTCAGATCATTTCAGAAGTTTTCATCATAATGAAATAATTGATGCCAACCGTAACTGAGTGGGGGACGTTACAGTGAATGCTCCTGGACATAAATCATTTCTGTCCCCACAGAAAGCATGTGCATTTACACAACTGCAATTTATGATTCACTCTTCTGCCATTTAATGGTAATTTAAGGCAGACTTAATTTATACTTTATATATTATTCTAAGCCTCTCCCTTGAATCCTTCTTTTTAATTACTGAATCATTAATTTAAGGAAGCTTTGATTTATTTTGTCAGTGTTTAAGAATCTAGACTAAGGGATCAAGGCTTTCATTATGTTATATTGTGAACCTTTGAAAAGATTACTGCTAAATAATTATTTCCATAAACAGTTCTGTACTAGGTATAAAGAAAAATAAAGTTAGTTTTCTGGAAATAAAGCCTGATCATGATTTTTAAAAATAAAATATCAAATTCAAAATGAAAATACATGATTTATACAGATAAACAAAAAATGGGCATACTTAAAAGAAATGTTGCTTTAAAATAGCACATTTCAGACAAATTTTGATTCAGCTTGTTCTTCATAGCTCTGGCGTATGTTGCTTTGCCTTGCCAAAAATAATGAATCAGAACAGTGGACAACAGTTAGCTTGCCAGGGCAGAATGAATTATACAATATATCACTTTCAGACTGAAAACGAACAACAATGGTTACATAAATAAGAGAGAAGTATCATTTCAATATCTGGTCCAAAAATCTGAACAAACTTGTGTAGATACTCTAAAATTTAATGCAATCCACATAGTGCTTTGCTTCCTCCTAAACCCAAGTAATACTAAGACCTCAGTCTGCGATTATCTCAGAATGTATGATAATTTTATGACCTGTAACTTCTTTTGACCTTCACTGAGTGATCAGTGGCTCAACTCTTTTAAGAAATATTTCTTAACTTTGGTTCATTTGGCTGATTACTTAAAGAGCTAAAAAAAGAAAGAAATAGTTAACGACTCCAGTTGCAATAGTGATGTGAGATGCTGGCAAATGCTTCTCATTGCAATGACTGCTTTTCTCCAAAGAGCTCATGAATTTTGTATTAAAATTACCACACAAAGTCAGACTGAAATACCAAAGCAGGCTGTAGTTACTGTTCACAAATCTATTGTTTTTGAACATTAGTCTGAAATGCACAGAATAGCAGAGAGACAAAAATCAGCTATACCTACTGCCCGCCTGTGGAAAATCAAATCGCAGAACATTCAAGGCGAATGAGACTTTTTCTGTGATTTCCTAAATTAGTAGCAATCCCTGCCTGTAGTCATAGCTTAAATTGGCGAACAATCAAGAGATATCGGAAGGAGTTTCACCTTAACAAAGACTTGAATTCCTTTTAGAATATATATATATATGTGTGTGTGTGTAATATATACATTTATATATATATAATATATACAGTTATATATACATATAAAGGAATTTTCAAGTGGCTGGCTAACAGCACATCTTTTTTCCCACGCATACCACAGATGCTGTCCTGCAATACGTTCTAGCTGCCACAATGATTATATGATATGTTAAGACTGGCAGGTACAGTTAAATGTCATGCCCTTCAAACCAATCTTTCGAAAGGAGTTCATACTCTTGATGAATGGTTCCTAATCATCTTTCAGCCAGTGGATGAATGTGACTTTGCAGATTGGGACCTATCATATTTCCAAGAACTACATCTGTTGCTGAGAAAGTACTGCATAAAAAAGGGCATACCCAAACGAGCACAGATATCTACAGTTGTGCCAATGCATGAAAGAGCTGATACTTACTATGGTGGGCACTAGAAAAAAGAATTATTAGGGGGAAGAAAAGAAGTAACCTTCACCAGCTCTGGTTCTACTAGTGTGGAATGCAAGAAGAAACTGAAAAATAATCATATCTGTGACACACTTCCAGATGAAAAGCACTATTGTGTGTATAGGCAGAACTCAGAGAAAACAAGAAATCCCATAACAGTTATGGGAAAGGCCTGAAGTATCAAAAGGACTACCAAAAAATTAAAATAAAGAGGAAGAAACTGTAATGAGATACGTTTTAGAAAAAAATAAAATTAGAGTCTAAAACAGTCCAGGAAGAGGCTGGAATGAAAAAGATGGATAGAAATTAGAAGACTCATAAATCATGAGCAAGTATGCACATTTAGTTCAAAGGGACAAGAATGACTGCACAGGCAGGGAAAGAGAAAACTGAGTATCATGTATCAAAGCCTCCACACCTCATACACTGGCAGCTAGCACACAGGCCGAGGTAAAGATTTCATCTGAAGATCCAAAGTGGAGCAACAAAATTAGCAAGACAGGTCTGCCTGAACACCGACCAACGGACTGGCTCTCCCAGTGGAAGCAATGACTAAAGGATAGTGTCATTCGGACAGAGTGGGTAGCGTTGCCTTGCCAGAGAGCAAGGACACCTCCTTTGCCAGGCCAGCCCATAACAGGGCCCAGCTTCTCCCGCAAGTATTCAAATGTGCTTTGGAGTCATTAGGCAGAGCACAAAAGTTACACCGAGATCACTGAATGAACTTCACTTTCACGTTTGATGTCCAAACATTCAAGTTATTCTAAGGCATCAGTCCAGAAGATAATTACAAGTCGCATCAATCCCTTGCTTGCCAAGAGATCGCAAAGCAGCATAGATAAAAGGGATCAGACAGCTGCCTAACTGACTCCTTGAGAATGAAAACCTTTCGAGTGCAAGCATAAGGTCACTAATCGAAGGAATTCTTCCGAGACTTCTCCCCTTCGGTTACTTTTATTTTTGAGGAAGAAAGGAGAGCATTAATGCTGAAATAATCTCAAGATTGCTCTCAGGCATGAAGTGGATGGCAAATTGTTTCTTGTCTATTCTAACCCTTTTAGCTCCCTCCTCTTTCCATTCCTCATACCCCTTCTCTCTCCCTCTCCTTCAGGCTTTCCTCTAACCTTTCACTCTACCTATTATCCTCTCCCTCTTTCCTTTCCCATTACAAAGGAGTTCAAATTTTCTCCTCATATAATTCCTTCCATTCCCTTAGCCCAGAACTACCATGCACCTCACCAAAGCCCCTCAAGGTCTGTTTTTGAATAAACTCAGGATCTGGACTCCACGCTACTGACTGCGCTCTTCCTGGAGTCTTCTCCTGTCTGTGACTCCCTGCCTAAGAACTTCTCAATTCTGCATCCAGAGTGCTCGCACTCCTGCCCCTTTATCTTTAGGCAATTTCACCCCAAAACACTAACTTAACTCATACTTAAAGTTTTCGCTTAGAATTCTCCTCCTATGTCCTCCTCCAAACCCATTTCTGTTTTGTCACATTGAGAAACTGGATTGGGGATAACTGGAAAATAACTGTAAGTTCAGACCAAATTTCACAGAATGGAGATACAAAAAGTTTTTTAAGTTTCAAAGCTTTCTACGGTTAATATCTGTTTCAATGTTATACAAAAAAGGTCAATGTTTTGTTTAAAGATAATCTTTGTTTTTAAAATTTAACCTAAACCAAATTTTAAAAGGTAAAATGACACCTGCAAATGAAAGGTACCATAAAGCCAAAGAAAATATTAATCAGCTCCCCCTTTTTCCCCACATTTGTTTCAGGAAATTCAGAATTTAAAAGTTTCTTGCTAAACTGATAAGCTACTCGAACAGCTCTTAAAACTATACAAAGCAGAATGCCTTCAAATGAGAGTTCACTAGCTACTGGTTTCATTTTTAGCAGATTTCATACAGCAAGTTCTTTTTTTTTTTTTTTAAAAAACCATGCCAACAGTAAAGAACGCCAAGGCAAATTTGGTTTGCATTACATTATTTCAGAGACACTATCAGTTTAAAAAGTCTCTATCTGAAACAATGAATTTATATCCAATGAACCTTTAGTTACTTTTATTTCATACCAATATAACAATAAGTAAAGGCAATTAGAAGGGCTTTCACCACTGCTTATCCTGCAAATAAGTACAAACAGCTAATGCTTTTAAATAGTATTAGCTTTGTCTATATTAAGAACAAAATTACACTGGCTTCTGATTAATTAAAGCAGACCACTAACTGTAGTTACTTCTTTGGAAGTTGTTCACTTGAATTTGTATTTATAAATATAAAATATCAATTATGTCTTGTTTTAGCAGCAATTTGCATTTGCATTAAGAATAACTGTCATATTTTTTTTTAAATGTAGATAAACACATTTCCATGCTACATATTTCAGTAGATGTAAATTTCTGTAAAGTACCATTTTATTTCAAAGATAATTGTTCAAGTACTGGATCTTTAGTATTTCTCTTCCCCTAGGAAAACAACAGAGATGAATGGAGATGCTCAGTTGGAGCTCCAAGAAGGAAGGAAAAAGTTCTGGAACAAGTCTTGTTTATAAATACAGACCATGCAAATCTTCTCTTCTTGGATAGCTAAGCATTGTCTTGAGTTATGTATTTGAGCAAAAGGAAAAGCACAAAATGTGCTTGTAGTCTGCTTCATTAACAAGAATAGGAAATGTTTCTACTGCATCATTTCTATAGTTACTGAACAGTGACAATCCTTAACCAATATGAAGCTGCTAAGAATTAACACCAGGCAGCTAAAACCGCACCAATTAGCATTTCTCTGCTGGACATCCAATCATAGAGCTATCATAGCATTAGACTTCTATATTGTAGAACCACTTGTAGCTGGGTTGCCAGTTTTCTCGATTTTAATCTCTGATTTCTACTACTTCAAGTGAGTAGGAGAAAATACCGTCTTTTATACACTATAGTAAGAGTGTAAATCTTTATGTTCACAGAGGAAAGCTTAAGGTTTTTTTTGCTTTGTTTTTAAAGGCTTGCACACTAGAGGACAATTATATTTAATTTGAGAATACTATTTATACAGTATCTTTTTATTTTGAATTCTTGAGACAAGAGGTTTCAACATAAAATTTCACAGATAAATGAACAATCACATGCATATCTAATGTACTGATCTTCTTCATCCTGGCCTGCAAATACATTAAGCAAATGAGGGGAGAGGGTCCAGATACCAAAGTTACCTCTACGACTGTGGCACAGACATACCCTGTTTCTTTCATTTCTTTTTCTCACAATAACATACTTGAATATGCATCCTACCTTATAGTTCTGAGATGCCTATATTTTTAATATAAACATTTAAAACAGTTTCTCTGAAGCTGGCAATCATACCAGTGCATCTTCTCATTGTGTAGTACCATTTCATGAGGCAGGAGGAAACTACAGCAATACCTAGAAGAATTTTGCTTTCCTCTTTCTACCTAACAGTATATTCTCACACTTCATGTGTGCTGATGCAACTCAACTGCTGCTAGAGATGTTCCCTTCTTTCTTCACCATTTTAGCTGGAATTGCCTCTCCTCTCCCTTCCTTGTTGTTGGCACTACCTGAGCTGATTGCAAACTTGTAATTCTGTTAGGTGAATTTCTACAGGATCAACAGGAACACATGTCCTGCCGGACAGTCTTACATGGACTTAAACTAATCATGGAAACACGCTGTTGATTCATGAATGAAGAGAACACAACCACGAGACTTCCTCCCTTCCACTGCCATGGCACAAGCACTTAATGTGCTCATCAGCCAAACGGGCTCTCTGAGGCTCTAGCACCTTTCAGAAACAGTGGACAACTGAGCACAGCTGCCCTTGCTGTGAGGCAGCGTGGTGGGGGACCCCACAAATGGACATGGCACAAAGCAGAATCAGTGAAGTTTGGCAGAAGCAGGAGAGTAGGAGCTCAAAAAAAAAAAAAATCATACACTTGTGACAGACGTAGATACTGGCATGTCAGAATACCAATTTTCATACACATACATCATGACCATATTGTACAGTGAAGCAGCACAGATATCACAGGAACAGTCAGGAGAGTTAAGCATTAAGAACTTCTTATAACTGGTAAGAGACACTAACCCAAATGCTGTGCACTGCACTGCCAGGAACAGCAATCATCACTTAAAGGACAGCTTACCCTGTGGAAGTACTGTGCATCGCCTGATGAGCACAATACTCCTACAAGCTTCCCTCATTTTTTTAGATGGCGAAAGCAATGTAGGAGGGCTAATGCCTTGAGCCAGCAATGCAGCCATCCATCAACTTAGAACCCATTAACCAAGAACAAATTATCTTCTAGTGCAGGCTTGCTGAGTGCCAGAGGACGGAATGAGACCTGCGAGGCAGCGTGGACGCCCCACAGTTACCATACAGGTACGCAATATACACAACAGGGAAAGAGTTTTGAGTTAAGAGCCCTGTGTCTTAGTCCCAGAATTCTGAAGACATAAACCAAAGAGTTTGAAATGCAAAGTTTTAAGTCTTCATTTTTACATTAACCGTTACTTCCCTTTCCTTAAGCTGCAGTTTCTACATGCAAAACGTGCTGCTTTAGAGTATTTGGAATGTGGTAGTTTTCCCTATTCATTCTTGAGTTTATACAGATTCTATTATGACCACTGATGCTGACATGTACACTCAAAAAGGATAGAGAAAACGTTAGCTGAAATACGCTGAAATTAGATTCTAATTTTTAATGATAAGGAGGAGAAACATCCTAGAGAAAATAAGAGCCTGCATATAAAACGCATCTTGCTTTTGGTGCCCACTAGCTCATTTGATGCTACAAAATAACAGATCCAGCACACAGGCTTTGTATTATTTTGACTACCTTTATTCTAGTAAGCTAAAAAGTACCAGGGCATGGGCCCAACTATTGGCCCAGTCATCTTTACCGCTCAGTTATTAGCACAGTCCCGGCCCATCCAGGCCCTAAGCAGTTAGCACTCTTGCAGACAGCAGGACAGCTGCTCTCCGGAGGGGGTGGAAACACCACCAGCCTGGTTTGGGGTACAAGTGTAGAAGAGCTCAGCTGCATGGACACAAGCTGAGCCAGTCCACTTGGTCTCAAGGCAAGAGAACTGCACCTGGGCTATTTTAGCCTAGATGTAACCTCCAAGGCTTGGGAAATCTGTATTAATGTCGGAAGACAGTTAAAGGGGAGAGAAAAGAGAGAAAAAGAAAAGGAGGGAGAAGGCTTTTACAGAGAAAAGACAGGCCTGAAACCTATCTCACCCAGTAGACAGTTTTTAATCCATAGTTGAACATGTACTCATTAATAATGGGAATTTGGACCTGGCTCAGTCCAGTCAAATTATCTTTCAGGTTTAGTAAAACAAAGGTCAGATGATATCAAAATTGATCATACTCTGAAAAACACTGAATGGCAGCTCATTTATATTTGTCTACCTCTTCTGCTGACCAAAACCCCCAGCCCAAATTCTTTCATTAACCTGATGAAGTCCGTTCACCTTGTTTTCAAGGCCTGATGATCCCAGTGCACTCCATAGCTATCTCAGGCCCTTTCAGTCTAGGCTCCACCAACCTTTAAGCATATAGCCTCTTAGAAATAGTTTTAAGTATTAGAGGGAGATGTGCTTTTCCCAGCTAAAACCACCTTTTATGTAGGTCTTTACACAATTTCTTCTATTTGTAACCTATGTGAACTGCTACCCAGTTAGTTCCTGTTACAGACTTGTACACAAAGCCTTTTCAGAAATATCCCTGCTGCAGAAACTCCCCATGCTAGCATTTACATTTACTGGCCATATTTTTCAAAATCTCTGTTTAAAGAGAAAAATAATATGTGTAACATATGCACAGTTTCTAATATGGAAACCTGCCAAGGCCCCATTACACAATAGTTTACATAGAGGGCTGGATTCAGTGTTTTGCTATGAATGTGTACAGCGAGAAGCACTGTGATCTCAAAGATGCTACATTATTCATGCAAGCTCCTTCTTCCCACTTCTACTCCCCTAGAGCACTAGGGGTCGAGTAATGGTCTATAAAGCACCACCACAGTCTACGAGTCAGATGGCTGCACGTTGTTCTTCTTTAGATTACTGGATAGCAAACAGTGGATTTGCAATGAAGAGCCGAAAGCTTTATTTCCCCCACAATCCTCTTGTATGATTTGTAACAATCATGGTAATTCAAAGCTGGCAACCACAGACCAGAGAGCTTCATTTGTATTGTTTTACCAGCACAATCAAATTACTCCACTTGGGCTTTTACAATTTACTTGTTATTTGCATATGTTATCACTTCTTAAATGGTAATTTCTCCAGATGGAGAAATTCAGCGGGGAATAGCAACAGAAACAATATTCTGAATATAATTCCTAATCTGAGCATCAGTGAGAAGTCCTTTATCATAATATATATTTAAAGCAGAAACATTAAAATTTTAGAGACTTTAAAGGAATCTGTTCTTTCCCATTCCAGTTCAGGTACAAAAATGAAGGAAAGAAGGCCTTCAAAAATAAACATATGAAATTCCTAAACACTAAGATAACATACTGTATTTCATTTGCCAAATCACTACTGCACAGATATTTAACTGATCTTTGAGGTCTTTAAAACTTTTAATTAATACTCCGAGCTACAAAGATTCCTATTGCCAAAGCTAATATCAGCCAGGTACCTGCTTCTTCCGTTTCCACCTCTAGGCTCATGCACTATGACACTAGCCCGTTGTCAACCTGTCCGACGAACCAGCTGGAGCTCTAAAAGGTCATCCTCTTTCTATACTTATCTCGCGTTCGCTTCTGTGGAGAATTTTGTCAGCAACACTTTAAGTTAACTCCACATTATTGACATACGGCTGTGAAGTATACGGAACTTCAAGATGAACAGCATTTCACTGCCATGCACCGTGGTATTACGTACTGCAAGAGGGATGCAGAAGAAAGCTCTCTTGGTATAGCACCTTGAAGAAAAAAGATGAATCACACCAAGTGGGCAGCCTAGCAATATTTGTATGGCAAATGCACCAAAACTAAAAAAGAATCCCTCTCAACCCCCCCCCCCCCCCAAGAAGTAGGATCTCCTGTCCACTTCTTCAGTGGAATTTGGATTTTTAATAAACTGAAGGTTTAAGAATTTCAAATGGGCAGTGAAGAGAGTTCATAGCTCTGAGAAATCAGACCCTTTTCTAGCCATGTGGAGGGAACCCTAAACTGGAATAACAACAATGGCAAACGCCCGCTGTGTTTACACACTGCTCTGCACAGCTGTGGATGGAAAATGAGCTCAATGTTATATCTAGATCCTCCTTCACTGCTCAGATCTTACCTTCATAAACAGGTTTGGTTTTTTTGCAGTCCTGACCTTGGGGATATACTAACTCTTCAAAGGTATATTTATGTTACATGTTTACTCTGGGCTCGAGTTTTCATGCAACGATCCTTGCGGCTTGCTCTCATGACTCCCAAGTTAGTATCTGAAGTCACGTCTTTGCCTAAATATTAAGAGCTCTGCCCAAGCACACCAGCCCTTACGCAACAGCAGTTGCAGAAGTGTCTTGTAGTAAAAATGAAGATTTTGGAAATAGTATCACCATTAGCTACCACTTAAATGCAGCTGCAACTGCAATTCTTGAAAATCTGCCTTTCTAAACAGACTACAAACACTCAAAGAGGGGTTATTTCACAGCAAGGAGATGTTACCAATAGTTAGCTGAGGAGTAGTAACCTCCTGAATCGCCTCCCAACAGCTGCGTGAATGAAGAAGTTTGCTTTAATGCAAAAATCAAGCAGGTTAGTTTAAACCGCTGATAGTAGGTGCCTGCTTAATTCTGCGCTGAAGCGGACAGGGGACCACGGCACAACGGCAAGCTGTCGTTTAGCGGAGTCGCTGATTCAGAGCCAGAAACGAACAGCAGCAAAGGAAAAGCTTCTGAGCAGGGATCAAGCCGCGAGCTCTCGCGCGGCCTCCCACCAGCTCCCGCGCCCTTCCGAGCGTGGCGGGGCCGAGCTCGGGACCTCGCCGCGGGACGGCTCCGCTCCGGCCCGGGGCTCCGCAGAGGGCTAACACGAAGGCAACTGATTTTCACGGTGTGCACAGGCAGCGAGCGAGCTCAAACAAGCAGCGGGAAGCCTGAGTGACTGTACAAAAATAGAATGGAAAGAGCAGCAGTTCACTAGCAGTATTAAATAATATCTGTCCCCTGCCTTGTGGCTGTGTGTGACACATGCCAAAACAGAGGAAACGGAACAGAAAAGTAACTCATTTAAGGAACAAGTGAAATAAGTGCAACACAGAGGTTACGTGAGGTCTGAAACACCTTGAGCTGAATAACAGGAACAAGATTATACGCAGAGTAAGAGCAAACACTGATTAACAGGCAGGAAAAAGCCCAGAACAACACTGGAAAAATGATACAGCACAGCGTGGAAAAATTAAAGCCTCCGAATAATTTAAAGTTCGGCCACTAAGAAGTACAGCTATCCACATGCTGGACTCGGGAAGACCCGGCTGTGAGCTGGTCTGCGGGCACCCCCAGCCCCAGCCCCAGCCGGGCCGCCGGCACCCGCCCCGGAGCGTCCTCACAGCTCACTGAACTCAACAGCCGCGGCGAAATCAGTGTCTTTGCTCAGAGAAAGAAATAAAAGCAGGTGTGTAAATCTTAACAGGGCTGTGGTATTCCGACGTTGATATACGACCTACTGCAGGGCTGTTATTACTTAAGTAAACAGGCTGCGTCTCTGGAGCCACCTCTCACATCTCCCCATGGCCAACCCCTCTCAAATAAATGATTACTCCTAATTATTCCTTTCCACTGCTCACGTACGACTTCATCCAAACCAGCAGTGCCAGCAGAAAGACTCACAAGGTGTTTGACTACCTTTGGTTAGACACTAGTAGAAAAAAAAATAATCTCACAGATCATTCACTAAAAAACAGTTATTTAACAGCCATTATGGGCTGTACAAATACATGGACCACTTACGAACCAACAACCACTGAAGAACAGCTACGTTTTCCTACCGTCAGAGTACACGTTAACCCAAAGGGAACATGAACCTCAACAGCACTGTCAGTACTTACAAAACAGGAATCCACGAAATCAATAAAGTTACGAGAAGTTTCCTTACTATCAGCTGCCCGTAAGGGACAATCAGCTCACCCTTGTGCAATATAATGCTGCTAATCATTAAAAAAAAAAAAAAAAAAAAAAAAAAGGAGAGAGAGAGAGAGAGAGAACCCAACAACTTCTGTGTTAGTTTGTTCATGTTGATAATTTTTACACATAAACACCCCTCGTGTCTCAGAGTCTGTGGCACTGCGGGTACCACGCAACCGGAGACAACACCAGACCACACTGATCCTGCAAAGCTGAAAATAGCGCCCGGAGGGGCCGCAGCGAACCAGCCTGCTTTAGAAGGAAGACCTGCTTGGATGGAAAGTGAGACCCCCCTCCACCCCAGACTTCAAAAGCTATATGGAAATGGCTTCCCCGAATCATCCCAGCTTCAAGTGTGGACTTCTAAGTACACACCCAATGCCTACTGGTAAATACTGATATTTCAGTATTATATTAATGTAAATCAGTTTCTTTTATTTAGATAGTCTTTTATGCTCAGGCCATCCTACTTTGAAAATTAACTACTTGCTGTTGCCAGCTTTAGAAAGGAACTACTACTTACAGAAAATCAAAAAGCTTTAATTTACAGTTCAACCAACCTGGATGATACAGTTCTTGTCACCAAGCAGCCCTTGCTGGAGCTATTCAGTTACCTAAGCGCAGTATAGTATGATGATACATCTCTTCTTTCAGCAAGCAAGTTCAAGTTTTACAAAAGATAAATACAGGGTGTGAAAGCTTTTACTGTATTCATATTGAAGATGTATACTTAAAGAACAATTCCCAGTTGATAATAACAATTCCATTTAGACTGAGAATTGTTCTTTAAGTTTACATCTTCAGTACGAATACTTGAACTTCCTTACTGAAAGCAGAGATATATCATCATACTCTATGGACTGGTCTTGGGTAAGTGAATAGCTCTAGCAAGGACTGCATGACTGCTTTATTACTGCTTTAGCCACCATTTAAGATCAAAATTAAGTAGTTGCACCAGCTGTGCTACGGTACTGTGACCTCTGCTGTCCCTGGACCACACTGGGGAACCAGTTCTGGTAGCCCTTGATAGTATGCAGGGATAGCACCTGAATTCAAATGCCACAGTAGGCGTCAAACTTTCTCAGAATCAGCTTCCATAGTAAGCGGCCTACATATGACATATAAGAATGTGAGTCTCAACAGGGCAGCTACTTAATTTTCCAATGATTCTTGATAGGTCTGCTCCCAAAACTTGCTTGATTTCAGATATTTTCCCTCCACCTACTCATGGCGCTAAGTGCATGCTCACACTTAATACAGCCATGAAGTTTTAAGGAGCATCCAGTTAAGTTCAACATGTGTAAAAGTCTTCTCACATAAATGCCATGTAGATCTATATACTATTTGTGGTAGTAGTAACTTGATACATATGCAAAAAAATAAATATAAATCCACAACCTCACATCCTGAAAACCTGGCCAATTAAAGCCAACAGTAAAGATTTCATCAGTGAAGTTTAGATACTATTTTATTTTTAATATAAATTTACAGCTCTTCTGAGGAAACTGGTATGTATTTAAAAGCTTTTTCATCCAATTATGATACTCCAGATGTAAACACTGTTCATTAACACAGTGCTGACAATCAAAGTGATGTAAACACTAAGTATTCCAATTTGTACCTGCTATTGCACTGAGTACCAAAACTACAACACAATACCAAAGTACATGCAAGATTCAAAGATCAGATGAGAGCAAAAAATTTGAGAAGCCAAATTATGTGTTAATGGAGGGAAATATCTTTTTCCTTGAGGATAATCAGTGGATTCACTGAACACTGAGTTAAATACATACAATATAAATATGTGCAGTACATACAGAAAGTTAATTTTCTTTTGATACTTTCTTACAGATACTAGGAAATCAAACCTACTCTGAGGTTCAACTATTGGCTGACAAAATGCTACTGGAAATCTGCAGACTTTCCTATTTAATTTCCATAACTTGACCATTTGCAAAATGAAAGGTCATTGTAGCCAATCTGATTTTTTAATTTTATCAAAAAAAAAAAAAAAAAAGTAGCAAGGACAGCTGGATCTAGGTTTCATATGGGAAGAGTTCTCAGAGCAGGCCTATGAAAAACAGTGTAAAAGAAATCTGAATAAAAGGGAGCGCCACACACAGAATGAGTAAGTACATTAGGCAAATATACTCCAATTATTTACTTTCTAATTATAAGTTCACATGTCTTCTATGTAACCTCTGACAGTGCTAGTGTGGTGAGAGTAGCAGCATAAATCAGCATCTCCACCCACACAGATGACTCCATTGTAGGTCTGTGCCCCACAGAATATATCACAGATGACGATTCAGGAAAGATTTAGAGAAAAATTTCTCAGTATTAAATGGTAAGCATTTTCACAGGGACTAACATATTCACTTCCATCTCTTGCTGGTTGTATGAAAGCATTGCATCCCTCAAACAGCATCTCAGCAACACTGAGTTCTGCCCATGTCTCCAGGCTTGATCACTGTTACTCATTTGCTTTAAGAATCGAGTCAGACACCCTCGAACAGCTCTGAAAAACTGTAGCAAATCATTTGCTTAGTGAAAGAAATGGAAATTAAAATGCCATCCTCTGCTGTTCAAACTGAACTGAATCAGTACTTCTCTCCTGTTCAAAATCCTCAGCCAAAGTGGCTGAAGTGTCAGTGGGGACATTTCTTCCTCCACTACTAGGACTCATGATGATTACTACTTTTACTCAAAATTTCACAGGCTTGTCCAAATCTAGACAGCTCACTTGCTGAAGGCATACTTATCTTGGTATTTAATGGCAAAGGAGAAGCAGAAGGGCTATTATCACATCTCACCATCTGCACTGGGTCTATACTAGTGAATTTAACAATGCATGGGAACATTTCCAGGCACTTTGCCCCTGGAACAGCATTTATCCAATTCCCCTGAAATTCAGTTATCTCTGAAGTTAAACTGTTAGCATAATCCCTGGCAGACTATTGGCTTGAGTCAAGTAGCTCATTTAAAACAATTCTGAGGCACAATTTCACAACGTGAGCAAAAGCAGCTTGAAAGTAAGGAGGTAGGCTACTCTGCACCAGCTGGTCTCAGTGCCAGGGAGCAGTCTCAGGCAGGCTTAATTTACTGGTTAGCTCTGCCGTCCAAGCAACAAGACAGCCATTTCCCACTAACTTGAGAGGGAGCCTTCATGCCATACTCAGGCAGCTGTGGTGCAACAGGAGAAACGCCATGCCTTCTCTCTCCCATTCCTTGCTCCCAATAATCCAGTGGCTCTCCAGAAACATTCTCCAGAAACATCCAAGGATGCTCCCAGGCAGAAATGGATCAAGATTATTAAGCTCGTTGCAGAACTAAACAGTTCTAGCATTAAATGGAACAGTCTTTTTTCCTTCAAGACAGACTGTCCTCAATATTAGCTTTCTACATGCATAGGCACATAGGACAACACAGCCCCACGTTGACTCAAAGTGGGGAGAAGGCACGAAAGAGGCAGTGTTTTTCCTCTATGTCATGTTTTCTTTTTTCCTTCTCAACAAACACAGAAGGGCTAATTTTAAGTGGAAGTCATGCGATAATGTAAAAGCGCAAGCACAAAATGAGGCTCTGGCTCTCCCATGTTCTAGATTGCTGTGGCACAATATTAGCCCCAGGCTAGATTCATCTGGCCAGCATTAGACTGCCTACCCTGCAGACTAAAAAATATTTTTAAAACAGGTCACACTAACACTGCTGAAACCATAAAGCGAACTAATATACCAAATAGAATAAGTATGTATAAAAATTCTATAAATAGGGCGCCAGACTGGGAAACACAAGTTATGCATGATATTCCCATCATTTGCAGAGATCAGTAGGACTACTTTGGAAGTCACTTTATTTAAGACTATAAAAGAGACGTTAATAAAAATATCTACAACAATAATACTGGTCTCTTTATAAATGCTATAAGCTCTGTAGAGGGAAAACAGTACAGAAGAAATAGTTCCTACTAAAATGTCGTCTGAAAAACAACCAAATAATGCAGCAAAACAAGCTGAATAAAGAGAATACAAAAATAAGATGTCATATATATATATATATAAAAAATACACACACACATATATATGGGACATATGTGGAATGAATGGATTTATCTAGCCTCCTGAATCAAAGGGATGACTTTGAATGAAGGCGAGGGGAAGAAGAAGGATAAAAGGATGAAGAGCAAGAGCGAGTGTTCAGCAAAAGTACTTGCTGAAAATCTTCCTGACTCGCCAGGATGCATACTTACACTAGGGGAGCGCATGACTGAATAGCACTGCCTGGCTCTGCTTAACATTAGCACAATCACTTGTTGCTGTCAACAGGGGCTTCTAATGAAGTGATAGCGAAAGACAGTATGGAGGTGACAAAATCATTCTTAACACCTTGAGAAAAACACATGTTTAAACTGACTACCCACCACAACAGCAGTTGAGCCATTAGCAGCAGAAATGCAGTCTGATCAATAAACAGAAACTATTTATAAAGATCAAAAATACAGAAGTCTATATAAGTGTAGCAGGGTATCCTAAAAATAACAGAATCCATGTAATTTAACGGAGAATGAAAACAAGGCTTTTTAGCACTCTACAGAAATCTTTAAATTTATAACTCTCTTCAGTATGCTATACAATGAATGTTCAAAAGGGCTACAAAACACTTTTCATTTTCTACTATACAAAATACTTTCCATAAAGGAGGGGATTTTTTTATTAATCACATTTCTCACAAAAAGCTGGGACTAATACACTAGTCTGTAACAATATCTGGGAAAAAAAGTGCTTAATAATGATCATTTTTACAGAGTAACAGATGCCAGTAAAACAAAACTAGGTTGTGAAATTTATTCTGTCTGTTTTCTCACTACATACATCAGGATAAGGTATCTATACTATACAAAGGTTTAATTTTTAATAGACCACCTGCAGGCTGAGTTGTTTAACTGCACTATTTGTCTCTTAGAACTACAATTGCCTCATCTCCCCACTGTTTGGATTAGTCACTTGTTGAGTATATGCTGAGCTATAAATTTTAAACCACTCTACTCCTGCGTCTAATTCAGATCCTTTGATCTGAAAAATTATTTCAACTAACTGATAAACTTGCAACAGAAGACAGAGTAGGATTGTCACATCAAAGTAAAGCACGGACGCACAGAATAAAAAAAGAAGAAAAAAGAAAGTCCCTAGAAGAGCACAAATATGCTCTTTTTAAAGAGACACAGTAAAAATCAGAATCCAGTTTGGCAAAAACTGTTACTTAAACTCGTTTCATGGCTGCATCCAACTAAAAATCTCCTGTTAACTTTTCTGGCTGTTTTTCTTATTTCTGACTGTTTTTCTTCTATTTCTCCATAGTATTTCTCCATCTTTCCCTTGTTGACGTACTGTCAGATAAAACTGTGCCAAATAAAGAGGAAAAATGACACAAAAAAGGAATCCAAAGCACAAATCAAACAACATCAGGCACTAAAGAGAATAATAATCATATTATAATTAACAGCTAATTATTTTTTCACTAATTTTTCTAGACACTATCATTTTTCAGGTTATTTGTAACAAAATTTATCTTCAACTGACCAGTGCAAGGTGCATGCAAGGTGCATGCAAGGTGTATCAATTCATGATTAGGGCATTTTTGAAGTAAAAATGCACAAAGAAGGTAAAACAAAAAGGTTTTCTTTTAAAGCCTTTTACTTTTCAACAATATCTAACTCAGTATTAAGAATCCAGTTACTGAAATATATATGTATATATAGAGAAATGAGAAGAGTGTCACCACTGAAAGATTTATGTCTAGTATTATCCACTATTCCCTGATAATGGCAATCAAATCAGACCGGGAAGGTAGGGATGGGAGCTGTGCTTTCACCCTTACATAGGTTACAGCAGAGCTGGTTAAGATCTGCTTCACAGGACAAGGATTCATCATTACCTGATGTCCGTACAGCACCAGGCAAATATAAAGTACTGATGACTATTAAAACCACAAAGGGAAATGCTTCCCTCTAATGCACCAAGTATTAGTCATGAGACATCTCTGCCTTGTGACTAAACCCCATTTTTCTGTAGTCAACCTGGTTAGAAAATTGCAACTATTTAACACTTATATGACAATAATTCCTGGGGCCATAGTCACATACAAAATAAAAACTACCAAATGTTTTACAAACAAAAAAAGGAGACAAGGACTTCGAGACTTTTGCTTACTCCATCAACTAAAATAAATAAAAACAGAAAACCAAAGCCAAAGTAATGCTTTTTTTTTTCCTGAACTGATTGTAGCAATCAATAACAAAGTCTCAAAGAACTCTTTTAGTAAAGCCCAGGCCTAGCCAGCAGGTATTACATTAACTGCCATTATCAATTAGAGCTCACTGGAAACAGATTTTATTTACAAAGTAAGAGTTCTGGGAATTCATTTGTGTGTTAAAACAACCTTTGTATTGCTCCAATATGATGTCAGGAGAACTAAGTGCTCTTTCATTAAGTGCAGTGGAACACATTTCTAATGGAGAGCAACTCTTAATATTTTTAGGGAGTTCAGCAGCATCATCTAGTATGGGATGTACACATTCACGTTAACAATTTCAAAAATGAGATAAAACCCCATTTGTTCATCTTCTCTTCCCTTTTTCTTTCCTCTTAAAAAAGGCAGGATGGCATAAAATGGAGAATTAGTGTAAACCAGACAAACATCCTTCCCATTTATTAAACTTTGCCAACTAACAGCAGATTTTAAACTAACAACTGAAATTTTTTAAAATGTAACAAAGGAAGGAGGCTAAAAGCTGCAAAATATTTCAGCTTCTGAGACTCACCTCACATCATCGGTCCTACTCAGGCATTGATCACTCTATTTTGTGATGGAAATAATCAAACGTAGGAAAAAAAGGACGACAAACATTCCTGATGACTCATTCTTTTCTTTCTCAGTAATTCCTTCCCCTCCCTTTTCCAAATGCCTCCTCCAATAGTTATGGCCATCAGTAATATAATTTATTAAGACAACTGTACTTTTCAAAAGGTTGCTCTTCAATGATTATAAAACACACAACTTACACTAATGCAGAAGTATCACTGTAGCTAAATTCAACTCAAATCCATAAAGGAGGGAAAGAGCACGATTATCTGCATGTCAGACAGCAGCCTAAAGGCTAGCTAACAACGATGACGCGTTCTGCACATACGAACCCAAACTTGTATTTTTGGTAATCAGGACAGGAAGCATTTCTTTTTAGGTGCAGGTGTCCAGTAAAACATAGTATGACCCATATGTGACAAGGAAATCAATGGCACTGTCCTCTTCTCTTGAGAGATCAGATGGCTCTGGAATGTAGTTAACATTTGTCCAAAGAGATGAAAAGAACTTGCAGATGATAGTATCAATCTGCTAATGGAGGAGAAAAGCTTAGCTATTACAATTAAAAGCATGCAAAGACATCTCCTGCAATCAATTAAACGCAAGTCTTTCTTTTTAATAGAGGCTATTTATTGCCACTATCAAGATGCCTATAAATTGTAAAGGGCAAAACTGCTTTCCAGCTCAGCGTTTATATCACTGAGAAAGGTAAGAGGCCTTGGGAGTTCGTTGCTTTAATTGTCATCTAAAGAAAACAGCAGGAAAGCGAAGACAAGACAATTTCTTCACTTTTTAAAAGCAGCTTAACTTTGAAATGCAATTTCTATACTTTAGTAAGTTTGGGATAATGTCCTATTAATCAGGAGGACACCCTCCTGAAATGAAAATATATTGGAGAAGATTCTTGCAAGCAACTAAAATTGATGTTTATTTTAACATGGAAGCTCATTTTTTGTACATAAAAAAGTATGACTCAGTCCTACACAGCAGTTTTACTATTAAGAACTTCCTGCCGCTTCCGCATGCTTACAAGATTCTGTGTAACATTTCCATGCTAAATTATGCCTTGCAGCTTTCCCTCTTTACTGCCCAGTCATGGAATGAGCTCTTCTCAGATAAATGTACGCATTCTCAGAGAGTACCTCTGATTTTTGACAGTGCTTTATGCTGAAAAAGCTCACTTTAGGATTGAGGCCTAAGTAGTGTCCACAGAGAGAGCAATATGCACTCAACTAATATAAAACTTGTACAGTAATCAGTTTGTTCACAGGTTGAAAAAAAGATGTCGAGAACAATACTGTTTCTACTCTCGTTTAAATAACTGAGGCATTCATACACCAACTACAGTGAACAGGATTGTATTGAGAAGTTACTCAAATTGCCAAGTCTGCTACAGGCATGCAAAATTCATGCAGCTGGCTTAAAACTGTGCTAAAAATGAGCTTTTCTACTATTTCTGAGGCATTAACCTTTAGCATTCACATTTGCAAAATTCTGTAGGCAACAAGGAAGGCTATAAACTTTCATCAAAAGCAAACAAAAACATGCCACAATTCTTAAGAAATGAAACGCCTTCAAGCATTCTATAGCACCATGTTTGGCATAAGATCTTTAGGCAGGTGCTAAACAGACAGGGAGGATCTGGGGAGGTAAAATGAACAAATTAAGCTAAGCTTACCATATGCATTCATCTGTTTTCAGCCCCCTCCCTGAACCCTCTGAAGATGACATTACCAATAAATAAATAGGATCCATCAGAAAAGAGAGGCTGTACCCACAACCAAGCATTATTTTTAACATTACTGCATTTCACAATATTCAAGTGGACAGTGTCCTTTTTCAGAATCAACCCTTTTATTACTGTCAGTTGACTGTAGCAAAAATTCACACTCAATGTCCCTCAATAAGACACCAGATGTCTCTTGAATAGCTTGAACATAAAGGGTAACGTGTTTTGTGTGCCCTCTTCGCTTTGCAAATATTTAATTAAATACAAATAGCATTAATTTTCTTCCTATGATCCATTTAGCAGTTTAAGAAGTTCACTCGAACACACAGGACTCGTTTAAGTAGCTCATGGTGCACAGTAATTATATAAGAGCTGTTACAGTGAAAATGGGATGTAAATTAATTAATGCTGCATGAACAAAACATTATTTTTCTGTACAAACCAGTTCACATCTTCAAAGTCTCTGTAAACCAGCCCTTATAATTTTGCACTGCATTCTGTCCTTTCCATCCCCACATAGACCAGAAAACAACAAATAAAAGATAAGATAACTGAGCACCGGGATTGGGAATCCAGCCAAGTCAAAGAACTAGGTTGTTCAATGGGAGCTCACCTGTGGCTCCAGTTTTCAGTACATGTGCAGCTAAGGTCATCTTTAAAGGAAGAAAGAAGCTGTGATGTCCAGAGAAAGGAGGCAGGCTGGAAGACAGCGGGGCAAGCTGTGCCAAGGAGAACGGGTGAAGGTCAGAAGAGTCCTACTGGCAAGTATTCGCCGACTCAGTCCCTCCCAGCTCCCACCCCTTTCCATTTGCCCTACAGGCAGAAACTCCTAGCCAAACACCCCCCCCCAACACACACACACACACACACACACACACACACACACACTTCCTACTTGCCAAACTCCCTCTCTAGGTATGCACCCTGTTCTCACATCTTCTCCAGGAGTTCAAATATTTCCATTTCCAGTGCTAAACACCAGTAATGTGCAAAACTTTTACAGTCTGTCCCATTGAATGTTCTTATAGCAAAAGAGAATGATCACCCTCAGCACAGTTTGGAAACTGTGCTCCCATTTGGTTTTCCAGGAAAAAGCCCTCTGACAGAAATGGGAATAAACAAGAAAATGTGTACAGGGATCATCTGGACATTTCAGGACAAAACTGCACTGAGTGAGCGCAATGGCCCTATGTACCCAAAAGTCAACAACTAGATTCCAAGTATTTTGGAATCTGAACTCAGTATTTCTTTGGTTAACAAAGTTTACAAACCTGAGTTAATGCCAGAGACAGAGAACATTTTCATTTTGCAATAAACCTCAGGGAGAGCAAAAGCTTAGCAAGGTCCTCCTTGTAGATGACAAAAACTACCGTTTAGTAGTTACATTTGCAATGTTGTATTAGTAGCAGTTGAGGCCAAAGGGGAAACTATACCGTCAAAAGCTTAACTTTGACCACCACAGTTATCACCTCAATCCATGAAAAGCACTGTTGGGATCTTTGCTGTCCACAAACCAAACAGGACTTTGCATGTTTACTCTGAAATGGAAAAGGGAAGGGGGAGAGAAGGGAAGGGAAGGGGGAGAGGAGAAGGGAAGGGAAGGGAAGACCTCTTGAATCACAGGCATATGAGTGATTATGACTTGGTTATATCCCATGAGTCAAGATAGTTTTCTCAATATTTTATTATATGATTAAATGTCAGAGTGTAAATACTATTAACCAATATAAGGTAAGGAGTAACTGGCTGGAGTGCAGTTTCGCAAAAGAAAGAAAAATTCAAACATAGCTCTATAATGCAATAGGAGTTTGGAGTAACCACAAAGTGAATGTGAGCCAATGCTGCAATGTCATTGTCTCAAAGGCAAGAGTCATTCTGTAACACACTAATGGGAGCATCACATGTGTGACCCAGGAGATTAATTGTTCCACTCTCCAGGGCTTCTGAACACTATGTTCCGTTTTGGGCAGCTCATTCTTGAACCGGTTGTTGACAAACTGAAGAGTGTGCAGAAGACAGCAATAAAGATAAGAAATTCAGAAAACCTGACCTACACCTATGAGAAAAGTGTAAAGAATGGTGTTTGGCTTACAAAAGAGAAGTGAGACATGGGGAAGCAGAACAGAGAAGGAATGAAGAGAAATACAGTAAATCTTCCAGTCTGTAAAAGTTGTTGCAAAGGAAACACCAATCAACAATTCTTCATGCCTGTGGTGTTAACACAAGTACCAACCGTGATGAAGCAAATTCTGATTAAGTTTTTTGAGTAACTTTCCAACTGGGTAATTAAGAGAAGCAAAACCACCCATAGTGTTGTGGAGCCTCCACAGACTCTCTGACAACTCACTCAACTATGCTCTACAGCTCTGTTGTCCCATCTGCAAAAGAGGTAACAGTTTTCCTATTTACACAGCAAACTCTTCAGGGACAGGCAGATTAGTAATAAATGTCTGCTTAACGTCTACTACGTTATCATTAGCAATAGTATCATGTCTATCATAACCCTTATCTGACATTATCATCTTGCATAATCAACATCTGACATTAGTAAATATTCATTATCTTTTTAATCTGTTCAGTGGCATTTCTAGTATCTTCAGAAACATAACAGAAATAGTCTTCTCCATTAAAGAAAACTAGCAGCAGTTAGCACAAGAGCAAAAGACAAAGTTCAAAAAACACATCGTTTTGGGGTGAGGAAAAAAATTAAGTTGACTCCATTTGTATTGAAATATAATTGTAAAGGAGGACCAATTTATTTTAATTTCTAGTCAATCCATAATATTTTATACAATTCAATGAGACATATATTTTTGTTTATTAGCAGAATTTATTTGATATTATTTCTATTTTGCTTTTTTTTTTTCTTTCAGCTCCATTAAAATCATGCTTCAGGCTGAAAAAATGATTTTTTTTTTTTAGTTAAAATATGTTAGAGCAGTCTCACATTTATGAAATTAAACAGCCCCAGCTACTTTTAAGACAGCTATAAACTGGCTTGGTTTATTGAAAACTCTATTCTTCCAGCAATTCACTACTTGACTGCATCCAGAGTCAAGCTTATAATGAAAAGCTTATACATCAAAGCACGGAGCAGACTAAATATTTTCATTATGAATTAAAAATTCAAGCACTGTAATATTTCATCAGGCTACATTCAAAATTTCCTTAAAATTTGAGATTTCAGAAAAATACTTTCCTACAGCCATTTTAGCAAGTAAAAAGGAGCAGGTAATAACAGGGAGTGTCAGACTGCAGAAGGCTTACAGCATGCCAAAAAAAAATGTATTAAAAGCAGAAGTAGACAACATGTAGCGCAGTCACATGCAACTGTATTTGTTTCATATTGCACTGTAAAATATCCTACCATTCCTGAATGCAGTCAAGAATCCAGTCCTCCAGGGCAGGTATCTTTGTATTCATTTAGCATAATTTACAGAATTGCAAATTATATCTATGACACCGTAATAGTAATGAATTAATATGTCACCTGGGGCAAGAGTCTCCCTTCCTATTTACCATAGCAGATAGCACATACCATGAAAATTTTGCATGTACCATTGAACATCAGGCATTAAACTTAGGTAGTTGAATTAAGATCTTAGTCTTAGGTACTAGCTCATTACAGTCAGTAGACTCTTCAGAAAGGACTAATAATTCAGGCATTTAATGCTTACTTAAACTCTTCTTAATATTAGAACATAGGAATATTCTCCAGTAACTGAAGTCTTGGCCTAGTGACACTTGATATATTGAAAAAGCTTATGATAATGGTGGATATTTATTCACATAATCAATGGGGTATCCAACACACATTTACTTGCCTGACTTCGAACAAACCCAGATGCAAAACAATTAATTGTATTAACACACCTTCACGTATTTTCACTGTTTCCATAAAGGCCTAACACCCTCAGAAGCGCAGGCGATGTAAAAGATGTTTACAATATTCTTTCTCTTCTGCTATAAACTGAGTTGCCTTTAGCAGGTCACAATCACAGGAAGGACCAGACCAACCTGTACTGACAAAATAAACTAACTGGCATTAACCTGTACTTTCAGTTAAAGTTCTGCTTTTTTTCAGTATAACAATTTTGTAGATGCATAATAAGGTTTTGGATTAACATAGCAAGTATTTCTTTTAAATAAAAACATAAATCAAAATTAAAAAAAATAATGTAAACCCTACTTGTATCATCTAACCAGACCAGGCATCATTAGATCGCATCTTCCATTTGCTGCTAAGGTTAAACCTTGTCCATCCCCGCTTGACTGAAACTGGATTGTAATGCCCGACTTGTAGAGCTCTCAAATCCCTTGTCTCTGGTTAAAGGAGTCCTTGGGTCACCCGATAATGACACCCGTGAACTTGGGCCACGTAGCAGTTGTATTGCAGTCAATGTTAAGGAAGTAGATCCCAATGCCAAAGAGTGTCCCCAGCACAGGCATGAGGCACCAGCTGTCCCAAGGTTGCCTCTAACCCCAGTCCTGTGACAAGACGGACTGTATCTGTCATGTGGGGCTGTCAGAAAGCAGCCTCGTGTCTGATTAAAGTCCACCTGGCTGTGGGCTGCCCTTTCTGATGTCAAGGCATCCCACTACCATGGTCTTCCCACCTCTCCTGCTATCCAACACTTGGGTGACAATGCATCAGCTCACCAATTAGGATGAAACTAGGCCTTGCTGTTGCCTTTTTCTTCAGTTAAGATGACCTTCTTGATTCACATGCAAGCTGATTTGTCCTACACTGGCAAAATGATTTATGCTGACACAGACAAAGAGTAGCAACACAAAGCTTGCTTGGGAGAGAGGGTGCAACCACCTTTTCCAGAGGTGGAAGATTCTCTGCTCAGCATGATCCAAGTGTGAAACTGTGCTCTGAACCAGGAAAGCTGCTCTGGCATCCTACTGATGACCTTCATTTCTATGCCACAGAGGCCATAAGATTGATTCATTCAAGAGATACATTATGTAGAACATTTTCATGTTTAATCTTTGGCCAGTCTTTTGAAGGTACTTTGTGTTAGAAACTCTCCTAAACAGACTGTATACTTAAATAGATCCAGCAAAGCTGTGTCACTCTACTTGTAGTGACTCTGAAGATTTAACTTCAGATTCAGAAATTGCAGCTCCTTTGAGAAATAACAGGCTTATACTACAGCAAATTGTCAGGACATTGACAGTCAAAAGATGGTTAGAATGAAATTCCATAAAGCAAAGACAATGCCAGCTGGTAAATTCTCAGGTTTTCATTGATATGGTCTGTATTTACAACTGGCTTCAGGAGATTTTTTGTAGGTCCTAGCATCAAAGGCCAGAACTCTAAATTCACTTCTGTATATACATGCACATTTATAAATTTCTGTGTATAAGATTAGGTAGGTAAACACCATATTTTCCTTTGGTAAAACATGCTACAGGACACAGAATACCTCCAGGAAAAAAAAATCATACACTTAAATGCTCTGCAAGTAACCAAATATGCTTGATGACTAACTCCCAGCTGTGAAATGTAACATCTCATTCCGTCATGACAAAATAGTTGCTGATAAGGGATGAAGCAAATCACTCCTTCAGAAAGGAAAAAGTTGATATATCCACACATTTACTTCCCCCAAAGTTTTTTCACCTTATGGAACTTGCAGAAAAATTTTGTTTCAGCCTACAACTATGGAGGCATTTCAGCTGTATGCTTAAAATAAGATCTATTTTTCCTGTCTACAAAGCAGCCAAGAAAATGCCAAAAATTAATTAGGAATGAGAAGCATACAATGCCATGTGAGCTGAAACAGTTTTTAGTCTGGAAAATAAAACACTTAACAACAGATATGGAATGCTTTTGCTCAAGCTCTTTTATTCAGAACTGGCATGACTGATTTGAAAAATAAGAGATCATGCGCCAGCCTACTCTTCAGGAAGAGTTTGGATGGCTGAAGAATTCAAACAGGAGAAGAAACATCAGACTAATCACATCAGGTGTCTATATTAATTTTGCAGAAAGAAAATGACCATATCCACTGAAAGACAGCACCATACCAGAAGACCATCAGGCAATTCTCCATGAAGCGATCTCCATTCTTGCACACCATTTTCCACTTGGGGAATGCCAGATCCCTGTTTGCTAAAGAGAAAGCTTACAGACATTCTGAGAATCGTGAAAAAATGATTTTTCTCTTGCAGATACATCATCACATGGCAGAGACAGATTATCCATCTGTCTAAAAGGACATACTTACTGGTGTTGCTTGGTTAAGTTTCTCTGGGTTTATGAAAAAAAAATGTTTAATAAACATTTGAAGTCACAAACTGAATTTTATGAAAGTATGCTGAATTTTGAGGAAATGCCCAGAATTCTTGTGCATGATAAAACTCAGATTTGTTAGTGAGCAACAGGAGATGTCTACCGACTCCTTGCTTAGGAATTCTCCATTCAGTCTCACAAGAAGAGTTCTCTTTAGGCTCAACTTGCTGATGAACAATGCAGGGAAGTTTCATGATGAAAAAATTTCTTCGTATCACATAACCTATTGCTGCCAAGTTATCCAATGTGTATCTGTTCCGAACAATGCTGGCTGTGTTTTTCAATTACTTAAAGTAGCTGTGAAGTTATTGCCCTTTGCCTCACAAGACAGGCGTGCTGTGAACTGGGTCATAAAATAATCAACAAACCTGACTCCCAGAAAGGATGTTGGATTGCTTCTAGCAGCACCTACCACCACAGCAACTAAATATAGCTGGTTAACGTAATGGTGGATTTTCATTTCTTTATTAACAAATTGCTCAAGGTAGTGTGATAAGCAGCAAGATAACCTTAATAGCCTGACTTCATATTCCACCATGAATCTTTAATTCACGTAAAACTTTCAGTTCATGCTATTGCCAAAGAGAAAGGCTTTAATAAAGGAGATACAAGATTTACAGTAATCTAAAAACAGGTATTTCAAGGATAATGTATCCAACCCAAGCAAAACCTGACTTTTTACTAATTCCAACAGCACATAAAAACTAAGAGCACAATACACTCAAAACAATACCCAACCACTCACCAAATATTCCACTGATTTAAAGGAGGAAAAAAAAAAAAAAACCAAATTGCTGCAGTGGTTCCACTATGGTTTAGAAGCAGATGCCATTAACACAGTGCTCTGAACATCATCTAAATGTTCACCTCTGGCTGAGGTCTTTCTGAGCTCACTGCAGAGAACACAGTCATGGTGAGAAACATGGCTACATTCCTAGCCACAAGAAGCACAATGCTTCCAGAAACTACTGCTTGGGAAGCTCAGACCAAATCTTTTACTCCAATCCTATAACCTATTCTGCAACTCTTTTTCACAGCTACATTTAAATTCCCAAATGTGAAATATGCTGTATGCACTCCTAGAGCTAACAAGACAGATGAGAAACACTTCGCTCATAAATATCATTTCTACCAGTTTGCCTGTCATTCAAACAGTCAGGTAGTCAGTAAAGTATTAATAAACTCCTAGAAGAACTGGACTTATTATTGACTTTGAGCAATTTTTGAAAACTAATCCCCCCAGTGGTGGCTGCTGTTCTCTCTCATTCAGCATCAGCATCTGGCAACAAGGGATTCCACTGAGTAATCTTGGCAAGACTTGGAGAGACTGTTTTGAATTTTCTTCACAACTTCTCAGTGCCTGACTGAATTAGTAATTCAAGATGAAACAACACTATTGTGAGTTCTTCTGATCCCATGGCAATTATTTCTAATGGTCCTCATGGCACTCCGTCTTCACATTTTCCTAAATTTATTACAATCAAATGACTGTCTTCTATACAGTGACATGCTTGGTAATAAAGGGAAGAAAAGCAGCCAACATTTAAAGCAATGTCCATAGATAGGCTCTGAGATAAGCAATGACCAGAAATTCTAATGACACTACATAAAATACATCCTAATGTATTAAAATACTATCTGCAGAAAGTTCCCTACATATAATCCAGCAAGGTCCTGTTCCACTCGTCTGAGAGCAGTGACCAGGACAGCTTTGCAAGCATCATTTCTCATCCACTAGACAAGACTAGAGGTCTAGGAAGAAAAAAAAGACAGAATGTGAGGAGGGTTGTTTGCTCATTTTTATTGTTTTAATGATAAACAGCACTAGTTGTCTTCTGTACTAACAGAAGTGCTCTACTGAGAGAAAGACAAAGGAATGAATACAAAGAGCATTAGAGGTCAAAAGTCAATGCCCAAAGCCAAAGCTGTCAAAAAGCAACTATTTATAATGCAGAGCATCCAAAAAGTCTGTTTTGTTCACTTCAGACATACACACCTTCAACCTTGACTTGTTATGTTAGAAAAACCTCTCTCCTCTTTTCACACCTCAGTCCCTTTGCACATTCCAAGAAGCTTTGCAACTTAAAGAATCAGTGACAGCCTGGAAGCAGCACTACAATTTGACCTGCTTTTGGTGCTTTTTTGTTCCATTTTGATTCCTCCATAACTGTATTACAGCACCTACAAATGATTGCCAGTCACCTCCACTACAAACTGCACAAATAAAACAAAACTCAGATTAAAATTCATTTTTCCTCAGAAGATGCTTTATTTCTGCCCTTTAATTATGGTAATGAATGTGGCTGCTTGTTCAGACTTCCTGCTGTTCTGTATTAGCCAGCTTCCATATTGGCCAGTGCCCACATACACCAGCTTCTGCAGCTCTACAGCTCTGTAGAGCTTCTGCAGCTCTTAAATTCTCTTATGCACAAATTTTATCATTTGCTGCTCCTTCTGCACTGGAAACCAACTGGTGAATTCACATACATTAGCACGAACTCAGTCAGAGACTTCAGCTTCTGCTCAATAATCCAAACATTGAGGAATAGCAAAGAAACTGTGAAAGGAATACAAGGCAGATGTACTGGAAGACTACTGATTGCACCTCTGAAGCTATGACCGCCTTTTCCTTCAGCCATGCATAGTTCAACACTTTAACAAATTGACTTCTCTATGGATTGGCTGGAAGTGGTCCATGACTTCAGTCAAAGACTTCTAATAACACTTTTGAAAAGCACTTATTTGTATTGTTCAGGTGGAGAGTAAGCAAAACATAAAACACATGGAACATACCAATTTATGAGGATGTTAAGAATGTCACAAACACAGCATTTTGCCACTGTCCACCAGAGCTACCCTGCCAAGGTACAATCACGTGGCAAGAGCTAGAGATTGCTTACTCACCCTATAAAAGAATCTTCTGTAGATCCTTCTGCACCTTCTATAAAACATGCAATTCAGAAAATCATACCCATAATTGCAAGCCAACTTTCTGTCAGAAAAGATGGAATAAACAAAACAAAATAACCTTGCTTGGCCTTTTATATATTACTATGTATGAAGTTCAAGATGAATTATATACAATAAAGCAGCATACAATTCAATAGTTTGGAATTATAATTCTTTATAGATTATTCTGTTAAAGAATGCTCAAAGTCAACTTTAAGCACATAAGTTCAGTAAGTTGTGGATCACCAGTCTGGTATTTGGTTTTGTCAACTATCTAACACAGCTGCTTGTCAGAAGAAAACAAGAAATCCTCAAGTGGAAGTCTTCGCAAGTAAACTGCCTTCTTCCTCATGGTCAATATTGATACTGACACAGCAGAGCTTAAAAGGATTCTTTCCTCCTTCCTCAATCTATTGCTACTTTCCTTCTCTCTAAGGCCAGCTCATACAATTTTTCCAGAGAAAAACGCTTAATAGTTTAATGATTTTCAAGCTGGTAGGCTACTTCAGCAGTACCTATGAAAAAAGGCAGCATAATTAAGTTAATACTTGCTTTAATGTAAATATGTAACATTTTAACAGGGCTCGTACATCCACCAAAAGCGTTTTAATGGTTTACAACTTAAATGAAAAATAATTGCTTGACCAAGCATATTCATCTCCTGCTTTCAGCTGTATGATGGTTTTGGCACGTAGCTCAAGAGGCAAAGGAGTCTGGCCACCCTGATAGAGCAAACAGAAAACAGTAAGAACAGATAGCTGTTTAACTTCTAGATCTAGAGGCTACAGCTGAAGTTGCTACTCTGTAGCACTTGTCAATCTGAAAGGGAATGAATGTACCTTTCATGCTAATCTCAAGACATCTGATAAAGGAAGATGTCTGAGATCTAGGGAAGAAAAAAAAATAAAAAGGGACTCTTCTGTGCCCTTTAAGTGTATTTGTAAGGATATGTCTACATCGTAGGAATAAGATTATCACATTACAGCCTCTGTCAGAACAGGTTCCTTGATAAGAATCTTTTAAACCCGTTTTTTAAAAATCCAGACAATAAATAATTAGTACGAGATACCTCTTCGGTTTCAGGCATAAGAACAAATGATGCCAGTCATTTTTATTGATGTCTGAAGCTTTTCATGCCTCAGTACCAGGAATAAAATGAAAACTGCAGTATAAACATATACTATGAGTACCTATAGCTCACATATAGAACAAGTTGGTGAAAGGTATCAGTTGTTAGATGCAAAAATATCATCTTTCAGTTCCCTGCCTTTTGTTAGGGGCTGCTGCATTAGCAGTCTCCTACAACACACTGCAATCAGTATGCATTTTGGAAGTCACAACAGTGCAAGATCCTTGCAAAACAACTTCCACACTAGTGAAAACATTTCTATTGTTACCACAGATATCATCTGGAAAGTGGCATAACTACTATGGCCAAATCTATAGGACATCACATTTCTAGGTGCAATTCAAGTTACACTTGAATTTTTAATCACCTTGTGTTCTTTTCCTGTGTAGTCCAACCTCAAGCATCCTTACATAAATCCTTAACATTCAGTCTTAAATATGCTTACTTGATCACTAGTTACATGATTAATGCCTAGCTTGCACCTTAACATACTGCCAACGAATAGGTAAGAGTCTGCAACTTCAGACTTTCTAATACCAGCCAACGATTCTCCAGGCTTTTGTACCCTGGTCTTTCTATCTGCACATATTTTATTTTCCTTCTGAAATTATTCATAATCTATACACAGTCCCTGGCTTTTGACCCTTCATTCCACATTACCTTCTCTTCTCTTCTGCATGATCTGGCAAACTGAAACATCTTCAGAATGTGTTTCTGCTGTGGAAAACTTATTCCCTGTTCTACTTTGAGATGTCCTGTGGTTAACCATGCTCTCAGCTTCCTTAGGCTTGAAATAATGTTCAAATGGTAGGCTAAAATTCTTTAAAAATTAATTAGATCTGACATTTATATCTTGGTGTACAAAACCGCAGTGTGACTATGGAAGCTGCTGTATGACTACACGTATGTTTTGGTTATGTTGGTCAATGTGAACAACTAGTGCACAGCATGAAAGTGGGGAGAAGATTTTTTATTATTATTATTCCTAAGCCCAAAATATAGCACATTCTTTCTTTCTGATGGCAGAACTTTTTATTTCCATTGGAACCATAAAGATCTGCGAGGCTTCTGCAGACACCACCCTCAGCCTACAGTTGTAGAATGAGAGGGGGGAAAGCACCTGCAGTGTTTTTCAAAATGTTTTTTGTTACTTTAATAACATATTAACTTCTTTATAATTGGGAAAGAGGAACAGAATGGGCCATAGGAAATGCATGGGCCTGGATACAATAGTGAAAAACATTACTTTTTCCATAATGGCATTATGTGCAATGGTCCATGTCTCCAGGTGGATCAGAGATACCTGTATTGCTTACCTCCCTTGTACATGAGAGCTCTGGCTTTATAGATTTTGACATAAAGCCTGGAAAGTCAATAGTATATAGATCACATTCATATAAATATTCTTGCTCTCATCTTTGCTCTGATGCCTGTTAGGCAGGTCCTGCACAACACTTTTAATTAAATAGGTAAATGCCAACTTTCCTTAATGTCACTGGCTGGCCTTCTGGTAGGTCTGACACCAAAAGCTTCAGCACAATCAAGCAGTATCCTCTGTAGTTAACACACTTGTATATGCCTTTTGGTGCACAACTACATGCCACTGAAGAAGCGTGTCTAAACTCAATATATTAAGTCAAAGAAATTTATTTTTTCAAATCTACCTACTGTTTCAGGTACATTAGTTATTCAAGCAAGACCCTTAATGACAAGCTAGCAGAAGAAGTGGTGCAGACTGTTTCTACAAAAGTGAGTGCTTTTTCTGAATTGATATGGTCACCCTCATTAAATGCACCTTAGTGCTGGGAGATATCAGAGCCCTTCACACAGTTCCACAAAAATAGCCTTCTTCACAGGGCGTTCTCCTTATCCCAGGTTACAATTCCTCCCTGCAGTACAGGCTGTCCCTCACCAGAAGAACTGGCCTGCTTACAGGAGGCCAGCAGCGACCCTATCAAGTAACAAGCGTCTCTACTGTGCAGTGCTACCACCTAGCATGAACGAACTCTTCCCTGAGACTCACTGCTGCTCTCCAAAGGTCAAAGATCACACCAAAAACACCCCAAATGCCATCTCTTATTTTCTCTGATCTTATTGCAGCTGTGAACAAGAGCAGTTCATCTGTATGTACTGGGCCCAGTTTAGCACTGGCTGGAACAAGCATAAGTATAAAGTCTGCAAATTTTTGGCTGCGCGTGCTTCAGTTACACACGCTGTTGAGCCAAGAACTTCTGCAAAGGAATTCAGGAAAAAAAGGTAGGATTTCCTACAGTGTGGTACAAATCATTCCTGAAAGCTTCTCTGAAGGACTAAAGCCTCAAGTTAAGCACAGCTAACTAGCTTTCATCTGTGGGCACTCTTATGTACGGATGGGCTTGTGCAGTCTAGGAGCCTTGACCACACTATATTCTGTAATGTTTACATAACATTTGACTTAGCCCTTAGAGCTGCTCTGTGCTTCAGTTCAAACTGTAATTTCAAAAACAATAGCTTTCCTGAGGGTTTTTTTGTAAGTAAAAGTTCCACAGGATTCTGGATTCTCTAGACTTTTTTCTTATTCTAAAAAAAAAAAAAAAAAAAAAAAAAGTTATACGTTTTTCTTCCCCTTACTAGGCTCAACTATAAAAAATAATTGAATCCAAAGATATGCCAGCTCATTACTTCTAATTAGTTTTCCCTGTCCTTACCCCAAGACCTTCTTTACTCTAGGCAGAACAGATACAGTTTAGTCCCAAATGTAATTGCACTCAGGCTTCTTCAACTTGTATGAAGAAAAGGGCAAGAACCACAATCTGGAAGGAAAATGACCTCCTGGAGAACATCATGCTATCAATCACACTTTCATAGACCTCCTCACTCACTGTTTACAGAATGACATAAAGTGACATGCAATCTCATGAACAGTCAAAACACCAAACAGTTCAGGCTTTCTCCAGATGAACAGTTCTGACTTTTTTGTATTCTTAGAGAACAACTCTGAGTTATAAAGCAAGGTCAAACTGTGTTTCTTGAGCAAACACAATTTAATAAGCACTCAGTACCAGATTCAAACAATATCTGCAGTCAAGCGATAATGGGGAGCCCACTGCACCAACTTGTTCTAAGGTAACACTGATACAAACTTCTACATGTATGTGAAAGAGGCAGGTGAAAAAAAGCCAAACCGGAAACATCAGAAATTTGGCTGCTACCTGAGCATCTGAAAGCAGCTGGAAATTCCAGCAGGAATGCAGTTTGTGAAGCAAAGCAAAATACGACAAGTATGCTCCCTTAACTCAGCTGAAATAAAATTTGTCAGTTCTGTCAGTCTGTTTCTCCTGGCCTATAGATCTCTCAGTCAGACCATATATATCCAATCCCCAACCTACCATTAGGTAGGTTGTTGTTCAGCTGCATCAAGAAGGCTGTGAAGATGAGCCATGTATAGAGTAAAAAGCAAAACTGCTGCACACTGCCCAGACACATAGATATTTGTTCACAGGACTGACTAACAGTGTAGGTAATCTATTTACAGATTACCAGCACTGCATCCTAGAGCTCTACCAGAAAGTGGAGCCAATTTGCTAGGATTTAAATGAATCTAGTGTTTCATATATACAGCAGATTTTTAAGACTAGAAACAGCCTTTAGATGTTTCTACCTGGACAAGAATAGACGAATATACTTCTGTTCTGCTCAAATGCCAGGCTGGCCAGATCTGAGCCAGCAATGTTACAAAAGCTAGAGTACTGAACTAACATATCAGACTGCCCAGCAAAATAACATCAGGATGATCTGGGGCGCAAGCAGACAGACACTTAGCACTGTGCTGGAACAACTTCTGATTACAGGATTTCTTTTTCCTCCTACTGAAGGACCAGGTTTTACCAATCTCATTTCTCCCGAGAGAGTAAAACTTCAGACTCAATTTGACCACCTGCACAATGCAACATGATGGTAAGGAGACAGAAGTGTTATTAATAAGCTAAACTGTGTCCAAATGCTCCACACTGTTATTAGCATTAGCTATTGACAAACTATTGCACAAATTATCCTAGAGCATCTGAAACATTACGTTTGGACTGGTTACTTAAAAATGGAGTATGAACACTGCAATGGACCTATGATAGTATTTAAACAGCTTTTTAAATGCTAAACTTCAAGCATCTCTATCTTTTTTATTCTCTAATATTTACATGGTACTCAAAAGCAACCGTTTACTCTTATTTATAATATGTCTTCATATACAATCTTTGTTCTAGAATGATGAGCAAAAGTCTACTGTGCAATCACAGCCCCAAATCTTTCATCTTAATGAGTATAAGGCTGGTGTAGTAATCTCCTTTTCACATATTCTTAATCCCATATCCCACGTTATATATCCTACACAGTGACCTCTGCTGATCCAATGGTCTAACAGGTCTAATACTGCAACACCCTAACAGTATTTTTCATACCTTTTGCATCTCTGTAAATAACCACAGAAAATGTGAGACAGGAAAGTATAATTCCTTCCACACCTTAAATGCCTAGTCTGTCTCAAAAGAAGGGGTGCTGTGCTTACACTCTAAATTAGAGAGGTTAAAATTTTCTCGTAAATTTATCAGACTCCTATTTCCTCCCATTTACACTCCCCACACCAGAGTTTGCTGTCTCTACCACATCTCCAAAGTTCTCCATACAGTGCTGTTACTTCTCCTTCTACCCAGTGGATCCCTTCCACAAAACATCATTGTTTTAGCCATGTAGCAGTAAAATAAACTAATTGCAGTCTGTATCATTACACAAATACAATTTCAATAACTCAGTGTTACAGGTATGATTTAGAAGATAAGGATGTTTGCACTGTGGTTGGTGGATTTTTGGCAAGTCAAAAGACTAATATGAATGCAATTAGCATGATGACTATACATAGCATGATGGCTAGAATGAGTTTTAAAACTCATATAAACAGAGTGTTTAATTACTGCTGTAGCTTAGCTACCCACTACATTGATAGCTGCATTATATTCTACCTCTGAAAGGATTAAGGTATCCCAGGAACACTACCTGATTTAGGCAAGACAGCAAACCCCATCCTACTGCAGAACACTGCAGTACTTTGAAATGTTTTCAAATTTTCTGTCAACTTACAAGATCATCAATAAAAAAAAACAGAGTTTCAGGCCACAGTTTTCCTTTCAACAGAATAATGTTTTTTTTAAAAAAAAGGTCAATAAAAAAATGCTTAAATGCATTTTCATTTCATAATCTGCAGCAAATGTGATATGGAAAACATCTGTCTCTGTCAGGAGACAGCCTTTACAATTCACTAGGAAAAATCTTCTCGTACATTGAGAAGAACTCTTTGTTAGGATGATGTTTGTTACATCTCTTGCAAATTAAAATGATGCGTAAATAAACACCCACCTCACACAAATAACTTAACTTGGGATTCATATACAGTAAAGAAAGATCTCCCTTGTAGTAAACAATCCAAGCACAAAGTGTTCCTTCAAGTCCTGACATAAATCTGTTCCTGCCAAGCTAGTATCTTGTTGCGTCAGCTTTTCTCCTTCACCACAATTGTAGTGGCAGCTCTGCTGCCTCTCTGCCTGCTTTCCTCACACTGCCCTCTTCCTGGAATTACCATCGCAATTCTGCTGGACCAAAAATTCATCTTTTCGTGAGATCTATATGTGGTGAAAAAAAAAATTTGCAAGGTCCTTTTAGCCAAAAGGAACCCAACCATTTAACAAACCCATCATCCAGGGATTCCCATGTGGACTGAATGAACTTGCTATTGTCTTGCTGTTATCCTCGCCTTCCTGTTCTCCCCTACCTTTATTCTCTATTCTTGGTATTACTATCATTTTTATTATGTGCAATGCCTTGAAAACTTTTAGACAGTTAAGAAAACTTAAGACTACCAATGCTTCAGCTCAGTTGAAAAAAATTTTATCTGCCCGATAAAGCATTTTTCAAAAAAAGAACAAAAAGCATCATTGCCCATTGTACTTCCTCAATGACAAATATTCACAGGTATTTTCTCCAAGAAGATCTGATATTTCAAATAACCTATACAACACTGTAATGATTCAGCTTGATGCTCCCATTAGCAGCCTAAGATAAACATTTGCTTTGTTAAAAAAAAAAAAAAAAAAAAAAAAAAGTCTGCAGTAAAAAGAAGCTTCCTTTGATAGGAGCAAGGCCTATCTTTAATGTGTATATATATCAACAGGAATGTACAAACAGTCATGGGAAAAGACCCTACAAGTAAAAGTTATACAATCAATAAAGCACCAGTATCTATTATACTTCCTCAACCTTTAGACTGCAGAAAAGAAAGGTACCAACCTAGAAATAGGAGAATTACCATCATAGATTTTAATTTTCCCTACTGGAAACGGACACAAGGGACCACATATGGTAACATACGCTGCTTCTGTTAATAAAAAATGCGCAGAATCAAGCTCTATGTCTATGCTACATAGCCAACATTGTGCAGACCCGCAAGCTTACTCTGGTAGCAGTACTGCCATGTTGCAGGGCCCTACAAAGTTCACACCTCTAAAAAAGCAGACATAATGCCTCCAAGTTTACATATCTGCATGGCACTGCACTGTGCTATGCAGACATGTCAATGCCGGGAGACAACGGAGCAGCTCAGAGTAATCAAAACAACACTTGACCAGTTAGGCTCCAAATTACTTATGAGGTATTTCCTTTCTATACATTAGAGTTTCAGAAGTTACTTTCATTAATTTGGCATACTACTGCCATCATTTTCTGGCAATTTTAAAAATCATGCCTCAGGAAACTATTGTGAACTGTCTTGTTTGCACATCCTTTATAACTAAAATATACTAAAGTCCTATATTAAGACAGCAAAGTTGCAATTCTAGTAATACAAGACAGACACTGCATTCCCATTTAAACATTTTAAGCTGTTCTGACAGCTTTCAGTAATATTCATATTTATCACTGAGAACCACAAAACATTTCAATTGCAATCTGCTCTAATCTCAGTATTTAAAATAGCATCTTTTAAATAAACACTCACATAAACTTAACAAATCTGCTCTTACTCATTCTATTTCTGATGCATTTTCACTACTGATGTGACTAAACAATGCTATAATTAACAGTTTTTCAGATTTAAGTCAAGTACCTTTTTATCTGGTGTCTAATTGCAATTTTTCCTGCCGGTAAATACTTGCTTAAAGTTTCACAGGATTTATAAAACAGAAGCAAATTCAAGTCAATTTTTTAAAGTTATTTGTTATTTCTGATTTAACGAAGAACAGAAAGAAGATCAAATGTGCCTGTTTACTAGTTAAAGGAGGAAGAAATTGCAGCAATGACCGAACGTATCAAGCTGACAGAACACTAGGTTCTCAACGAGATACTCGCTGAAAAGATACGGACTGTAACGCACCTCCGCACGCTGGAGCGCTAGAATTAGCCCTGTGGCGATCCACAGACATCACAACGATTTGTGTGTGCGTGCGTGAGAGAGAAAACACTCACTAGTCTAACAGTAACACCTCCTACTTCGTATGTTGCTCATACGCTCAGAATATTCGATTTGCAGTGTTCGTTTTAAAAACACCCTGTTCGGTCTTGCTTCCTGAGCAATACTTACAGCAGACCCCACGCTGAGACACGCGGTCAGTCACTTATCCATAGCGTGGAAAGTTAAAAGGGGGAGAAAAAAGAGGAAGGGAAGAGGGGAGGTGGCAGAAACTGGAGTAAGCCACAGGGCAGAGGCGCTCAGAGCAGGTCCGCAGCAGCCGGCAGCTCCGGTCTCCCCGCAGAACAGGGCCCGCGCAGGACCCGCCGCCCCCTTCCACGCAGCTCCCCCGCGCCGCCCGCGCACGGCGCCTCGCAGAACTCGCGGCGCCGCCGCCGCGCCGGGTCCGCCCGGGCCGCTGCGGGCGTCGCGCTGCCCCGCTGCCGGCGCCGCCCGCTCCTCGCTCGCGCTCCGCCCGCCGCCGCCCGGCCCGGCCCGGCCCGGCCCGGCCGCCCCCGCGCAGCCGCCGCCCGCTACTCACCGCCTCGCGCGGAAACTTTCCCCCAAGTTTTGGCGGCGGCGGCCAGGGCGCCCCGCGGGCGCGGAGACCATGGGAGCGTCTCGGCGAGCGGCCGCCCGCCGCGGCGGCACCGCGCTGCCTCGGCCGGGCTGGCGGGGCAACTTCTGCGGAGGCGACCGCTAAAAACGGGAGCGCTCCGCGGGCGCGCTGCGGCGGCGCTGCCCCCTCCCTGCCTCCCTCCCTGCCTCCGCGGCGCGGCGCGGCCACCCCGCCCCTCCGCTCGGGTCAGGTTACGGCGGCGGAGGCTGACGGCCGCCCCCGCCGCGGGCCCCGCCGGCGGCACGGACTCACTCCGCTCGCCGAGCCGCCGCCGCCGCCCCGGCAGCTGGGACCCCCCCGCCCCCGCCCCGCCCCGCCCCGCCCCGCCCTGCCCGGCGCGGCGCGGCGCGGGGCGCTCAACGGCCGCCGCCAGCCCCCGGCGGCCGCGCGGCGCGGCGCGGGCTCAGGGCGCGGGCCCGGCGGCGCGCGGGGGCAACATGTCCGCCGCGAGGGGCTGGCGGCGGCGGCGGCGGCGGCGGGGGGCTGGCGGCGGGGGGCGGGGGCTGCGCGCATTCCTGCGAGCGCCGCTCGGCCGCCGCCGCGCCGCGCCGCGCCTTGGGGCTCCGTCTAGGGGACGGCGCCGGCTACTGCACGGCATCGCCCGCCGGCCGGCCGGCTGGCGACCCCCGGGGGGCCGCGCTCGCCCCGTCCCCACCGCGCGGCCGGGGCGGCCGCGGGTGGAAGGGGAGGAAACACCGCGACCGGGGGTCCGGCCGCGGCAGGGCAGCGGCTGCCTGGGCTCTTCCTGCGGGAGCACCGGCTCCCCTCTCACCGCCCCAGCACGGAGGCAGCCCGGGCGAGCGGGGCGCCTTGAGGCGTCGCTTACCTCAGCGAAGCGGCGCAGAGAGGCCCCGGGTGGGCAAAAGCCGGCCGAGCCGCGGCGAGCCCGCTCCGGGAGCCGGCCCGGGAGAGCGGGAGCGGCAGGCCGGCGCTGGCCGCTGCGGCTCGAGGACGGGGAGGTTGTCGGGTCGCGGGGGCCGCGCTCATGCGGCTGGGCATCGGCTGGCTTCAGGGGCCAGTCTGGAAAACCAACGTGCGGGTGCCGTCGTCCCGCAGCCGCCAGGCCGTCCCGGCGCCTCAGCCGCTCACGCGAGCGCTGGGCCGAACGAAGAGGCGAAAGCGCACAGCGAGGGGCGGTGGGGTGCGACAGCGTCAATTCTGGATCGGCATCCCCCACCAAGGAGTTGGAGTCTAGGTTGTCAGTAACTGTCTGCCAAAAGTATTACCGAGGCTTTAAACTTAGCCCTGCTCAGGGCACACAGGTAACTCTTCACTCCTACACCAGACCCTTCTCTCGCCTTTCTGTTGTTTCAAAAAAACCCGTGAAAGTGGGGTTCTGTATGCTCTCCATGGTTTTGAGCAATGATGTAGCATGCGCATGTAACATGTATGTAATTTCAGTTCTTACTGCCAGTTGGGGATCCACATCCACATCGACCAGGAGGTGCCTGTGCTACCAGACTGGCGGCCGTTCCTGAGGCCTCTCATTCTTGCTTCATGCCACGAAGGTGTATGGTAGAGCATAATTAGTAACTCCCAGGGCTAGAAATGACAAACTTGATCCTGACCCTCCAGTTTTGTGGTAAGAGCACTCTGTTGGGAGAAGACTTGTACTGCAGCTCTAGAGATGTTTATAGTGTTGTTTAGTACAAGATTCCTACGATGTATTAAAAATATATCTGAGATTATTTCAAATAGTTTTATAGTGGCCTAGTAGCAGTGACAATTGAACATCTAAAATACCAGTTAGATAAGTCAGGGAAAATACTACTCCCTTATTATATGTTTGAGTAAGTGTAGATAACAATACATTAGTAGATGCATTATATATTCCGGATTTATACTCCCTGCACTTACTGTTTGCTATGATAAATACTGGTTTTTATTTCTTCATATTGCAGGTGGTTTAGCTTCACTGGGATTAACATCAAACACCATTTATAGCCAGCAAGACAAGATTTAGACAAAAGATCCCAAATTTTTAGTTTGAGTTTGTGAGGAAACACACACAGGGTTTGAAAAATAAGCAGGGGTGTAGGTAAGTGCTGGTCTAGGATCCTGGCCTGGGCCATCCAAAGGTGCTTTGGAGCAGTAATGGTTATCAATACAAAGGTGGAAGAGGCTTGCGAGTTTGTGAAATAGATTTTCAAAAGGCGGAAGACATGATTGATTTATTTATTTTTTAAGTAATAAGGACTATGCCCCTGAATTAGGCTTAGAGTCTTCATGATACAGATAGTTAGTCCTGAAGTTGCAAAAGGAAAAGGATGTGTGTGTGTTATGCATCTGCAGGATAAGGATTTTGAATTTTCTTCATTACTCCAGTACAAGCAAATAACATAATACATGGTCAATGATGTCTTGGTTTATTATTAAAAAAAAACGACACAAGTCCCCTTTTTTTTTATATATAAATACTATCCTCAGCTTCATTAGAAGATGGCTTTAGGAAGGAGCTTGTGATATGCTCATTCTGTGCTTCCAATCTGTGATAACATTTTAATTGTTAACGGAAAGTCAGCTTCAGTGTATCTGAATTTAGAATCCTGTGAAGTATAAATCTATTAAATTTTAGCTCAACAAAAATAGTCAAATTGTTTATATTCTTTAAACGTCTGTTAGGAAACATCCACCTTTCCAACCATGTATAATTTTATGTTTGTTTATGTATTTCACCTTTCATATTTTTTCATTTACACTGTATCTTCCAGATTCCCTCTGGTCCCCTTTAAAAGCCTGTAAAAGCAATTTCGACTTACATGTACTCAGTGAAGATAATTAAATTCTAACTTTTTTATGACAAACTCTTTCTGCAAAATGTGCAATCATACAGATATTAGATAGTGTAAGTATTCTCTTCTCTAGGTACTCTGTTACCACTCCAGTCCCTTCCAAATGTACCCATACTGAAACATCTCCATTCCAAGTGTGATACTATGAAGCCAGGCACAGTAGACACATTGGCTGAATCCGTGTGTTTTTAGTATAATTTTGATGCATAATGGAATCTATATCAACATGATACCAAAATAGGATTCAAGCAGCTCTATTTGTAAGAGTTCCTTCATCTGGAAGAGGCTCCATTCTTTTGAAACTGGCTACAGGTAACATGGTCTAGTGCACGTTACATTATAATGGTCAGTTCTTTCAGCAGGACTATCTGTGAATTTCTACTGTAATCGCAGGCCTACATCTCCGCTTGTACAGCATAAAGGAAGCTATATCAGTAAAACCTATCATAACTGTATACCTTATTACTTTGGTAAAATTCTGGCTATTTGGTTTACAAGGTGGTAACTTTTCTACAACCAACCAAAGCTGTATGAGTGTGTGCATTTCTAGATCAATATAATGGAGTCCCCGTGGAAGGACCATGCTACACAAAGGTTTTCTTTGGCTGGTACCGTTTATACCAGAAAGGAATAAACAACAAAGCGACTTTTTTGGTTGTTTTGGCTGCAGAGCTTTTAGACTACACCTTAGACTTTGAGAGTTAGTCTTAATAGTTTCAGATTCTACACTGTGTACAGTTTAAGTGAGTAGGAATGTTTTTGATCAAAGAACTGCTTATATGAAAATACAAAAACAGTTTTTTCCAAATTTGCATGAAAAAGTGCATATTCCACATTCTTACCTACAGCTTAAATCATAGTTTTATCTATTCTGTTTGCTTTATGTTTAGCACAATAATAGAAAAATTTGTATTGGAAGAAACTTGAGGAGATCTCTAGTCCAAATTCCTGCTCAAAGCAGAGTCAGCTAGTCAGACCAGGTTGCTCAGGGTTTTGAGACCAGCTGCCTTGAGAACAGCTGAGTTTCAAAAACCACCAAGGATGGAGACTGCACAGTGTCTTGAGGCAGCCTGTTCCACTGCTTGACTGTCCTCATGGGGAAGAAAAGTTTATGTTTAATATGAGCTTCTCTTATTTCAATTTATACTTCATCTCTTGTCCTACTGCTATGCCCTGCAGTGAAGAGCCAGGCTCCACCTCCTCAATACCTTCCCTGTAGGTGCGGGAAGGCTGCTCTGGGACCCCCCAAAGCATTCGTTTCTCCATGATGATGGAGCCCCAGCCCTGAGCATTCTGGTGGCCCACCTAGACTTGTTCCAGTTTGATGGTGTCCTAACAGTGCAACTGGCAGCCAAAACTGGATGCAGTACTCTAGATGCAGTCTCGTATCAGATAAAAATGAATAATCGCTTCTCTTGATCTTTTGGCCTTCAGTGCTGTCAGGGCACAGGGCTGGCTCTTGTTTAGCTTGCTGTCTATCAAGTCCACCTGGACCTTTTCTCCATGCAGTCAGTCCCTAGCTTTCATCACTGTATGTGCTTCTTCCTTCCCAGAGGCAGGACTTTGCCTTTGTCCTGGCAGAATTTCACAACGTTCCCATCAGCCCATTACTCCAGCCTGTGTAGATCCCTCTAGAAGATAGCTCTGCCCTTGAGCATATTAACTGGTCTCCCAGTTTGGTATTATCTGCATACTTGGTGAGAATGTGCTCCGTTACCTCCTCCAGGTTATTGACAGAGTTGTTAAACAGGACAGGTAACTATATAGATTCTGTGGCACCTCACTTGTTACTGGCCTCCAGGAATGGGGACTATGAGGGGTTATTTTAGTAGTGGTAGTATAATTTTTTTTCTCCAATTAATATACTGGTCACATTTGGATGGTAACGGAAACGTGGAGGTTGTAATAGGAACATACTGGTTTTGTAAAAGTAGGATAGAGGATGGTGTTCAGAGGAATGTTATTTTCCCCCTCCCGTACAGTTCCCGTTATGTCACTTCTGAGAAACCCGGCCCAAGATTTCGGTCAGAAGTCCACTAGTTCTGCGTGAAACTTAAGTGATGACCTTTATGAAGAATACATCACTCTCAGGCAGAGACTGTGTTTTGTTGAAATTTCTGTTCATAGGGTAGGAACAAGTAAAAAATTGTGTAGTGTGTAGGTTAGTGCCTGCTATTTTTCTTCACTTCATCTCTGTAATGTTCTCTATTAATTTAACATATAAGAAGAGCTAAAAGAAGAGGAGCATTCTCTTAATCTTATTTCCATCATAAATCAAATTGCAGAAAAAAAATACTGTTTAGGTTATTTTATTATGGCACAAATGGCACATTGCCATGATGGAGAAGCCACACTAATAAAATACATATTCCAACAACGATCAGACTTGTACCAAGAGCTGGGAATGCACAGTGCTTGCTGTATGCAAAAATAAAAACTATTTAATAGCAGCTCTGCTCTCAACCTCTGAATATATGGAAAATCTTAGGTTGTGGGTTGTCTGGGTTACTTCCTTTAAAGCTACAGACAGAGCAGAGACAAAGCTCCCCTGAATACTTTATATGAAAGTAAAATAATTATGTAACCAGCAAGATCTATGGAGACAGAATTATCTTTAAGGAAGTAATCTCCAAGGAATCAATATGAATATGCTTACAGAAAAGGAAGGCACAGGCAAAGTGAGAAAGGAAAATGAAGGAAGAGACCCTGGTAGAGCCTGCAGTATGTTGCACTCTCTTTCTTTTGTTTCTAAGGTATCTATTCTGTTCTCAACAGCTAATGTGAAATGAAGACCTATCAGACTAATGAATATATTGACTTTCTGGTTCTCTGGGAAAAGAAAAGTGACATTGTAAGTATTTTGCTCCCTTTTTGAAGAAGGGAGATGGAGAATAGAAGCATCAGTTTTAGCATCAGCCACTTAATTATTCAGTGTCCTTTTTTTGATGCAAAAAATTTCAAATCTTGTGTCTTAACCTGTTTCTAGAACTGCACAGGCTATCCTGCATCCTCCATGTACATTAGCCAGAAGATACGCTGCAAATGAAGAGTGAAACATATTAACTAACTGTAAAATAACTAACATGCAGGTATTGTGCTGATGGATCTTAGAGCAAATGTCAGAAAATAATCTTACGTTCAAGGTTTCAGTGATACCAGATCAGACTCTGGAACAGCGTACTAGGTGAACACCTGAGGACTGGTCCTTATTTGCTGGGAACTTCTGGCTGCTATAATTTTACTTTTGCACTTCTTTGTTCTGCAGTAGATGCATGTGACCTACTCCACTAAATGTTTCCTCTTAGAAGGTCTAAGCACCAAATATGCAAATCTGCATATTTGCAAGCTCCAGAGAGTACCCAGAGACAACCTCATGCAACGCTGGCTAGGTCAGCATTGGAGAGGGCTGAATGTATTTTGAGGCTGCCTTCTTGTTCCAATTTACTGGGCAGAGGTTCTGATGCCCTAACTCTGGTGCCCACTCACCTGGATCACTCAAGACAGACATTCACTGAAGCACTAAATGTGGTGTGATATTTTGAGCCCAGAGGTACTATGTTATTTCTGCCACCGCCTTATGTATATCTCAGATACTCTATGGCATCCAAAATAGCACTAGATGACTGTAGCAGGTAACTGAATTCCACCTTTGATCTTTTCAGTATTTGTCTGAAAATTGTGACCATGCACATCTGCAAAACTGGAATCCAGGGCCTGAAACCACTTCCTACACCAACATGCCTTCCATTTCATTTTCTTTCATCAATAGCACAAGTTTAGGAATCCAGTGAAGTTTCTGCCTCAAGTGCTAGTGTCTAAAGCATCTCAAGGGTGTCAGAAAGTGAAACAGTATTCTCCTGAATTGGTTTCCAGTACTTAGCTTCGTAATTTCTCGCATGTTAGAAGCCTGAGTGGTTTACTTCTCAAAATGTTTTCCATCTTAGTTCCTAGAACGTAAACCCTTTGTTCCCACATTATATGATTGTTTTCCTGTGACTTATGCTGCATATTTTTATAAGTATTTATATATTTTATATAATAAAGTTATAGGAAATTATGTTTGTAATAACATTTCATATACATTTTATATGTGTGTGTATATGTATACACACACACACACTTTATAACTGTTCTTCTGACCTGTGTACTACAGAGGATGCACCGGACATAGAAATCTCCTCAACATCTTCAGCAGTAAGACCGACACAAAAGATTCACTATATTTCTCTACTGTTGCATAATCTTCCCTGAGCAGCTGATAGCTTGCATAAAAGAGCCCTTTTAATTAACTTAGCTATTTACAAATTTAGAGAAGGCCAGTTCAAAACACTGACAGTCTGTCTTCAGAAATCTTAAGCCTTCATTTTGCAGTCAAAAAGTAGATCTCCTTACCCCCTTCTTGCTCAAAAATCCTTCTCTCCTCCCTCTTCAGGGGTCTCCTATGGACTTCCCATTTCACCTCATAGAAAAAGGTTGGTTTGTCCATCCGCACGATGGAATGTCCTTCAGCCCTCAACTGCTGCGTGGGTGAAATTGCTGAACAGAATTATTTCAAAGTCATTTCATCGTGCATGCATGTACTTTGACAATTCTCAGCATACATAACACGGTACTGAAAGACAGTGAGGGCAAAGATCAGTTGAGAGAGGATTGACCTGAAGAGTCATCCAGTTCAAGGATGGCCAACCTGCCTGATTCAGGGAGCTGCATGACAATATTTTCTTTCGGCCAGAAGCCATGTGATGCACACCATGTACCTTGTAAAGGCCAAGGAATAGGATTCCTATGAACAACCATATCTACTTTGGGACTCCAGAGTGCCATCACAGAATGGAGGCAAGCTGAATATAAAACTGGGTTCCAGGAAAACACATATTTCAGTCTAAATAGGACCTGATGACTTCTTTCCATAGGCAGAGACCCAGATTAAGCAGGAGCTGCCATAACCTGCTCATTGTGTGCTGTAACCTTGACACAGTAACACATTTGAATTACTCAGAGGCCAAACATGGCTAAAACCTACAGGTTGCCTACTCCTTATGTAGTTCATTCATGTGTCCCACAGCAGGATTAACTGTTCCTAATTGTTGATGTATGCTTGACTAACTTTTCTAACAATTCTCAGTGGTAAGGACCCAAGCCATCTATATGAGAGCTTGACAAACTTACTAGAAAATATTTTCCTTAATGCCTAACCTGTATTCTTATTGCTACAATTTTAATAATTAAATTCTTTTATCCATAGTGCAAATAGTAGTCAGATTATTCTCTTCTCTGCATGAGATGCATTGCCACACCCCTTTCAGTTTTTCTTTAGGACAAACAATCTCTATTTTTAAAAATCTTTCTTTATAGATCCCATTTTCTAGACCTCTAGTAACTTGCACTGTTCTAGACTCTCTGGCCCACATCTTTCCCAAAGCATAGTGCCCAAAATGGATCAAGTCCTCCAGTTGAGGTCCTATTAGTCTCGAGTAAAGGAAAAGAATCTTTAAGGCCTGAGGGCTATACGACTATTTATAAGTTACTACATATTCCTTGCCTTTTTCATTTCCAGTAGAATGTTATTTTTGACACATACTCAGTTTGTTACCTATTATCACAGAATGGTTGAGGTTGGAAGGGACCTCTGGAGATCATCTAGCCTAATCCCTCAATTACCTCCAGATACTTCTCTGAAAAATTAATTCTTAAATAGTTGTTCCCCATCCTGTATTTTTGAATTTGATTATTCCCACCTAAGTGAAGATTGCTGTTTCATTTCAGCTACTTTTCAGTCTAATTCTGCATTTTTTCAACATAATTCTGAATTCGAATGATGTCTTCCAATATTTAACTTTGTGACATTTGCAAATTTAATAAGATTGTTGTCCAGATTGTTAATAACATAGAATAAAAATCATACCCAAGGTAGGTCCTAGCAGAACTCTACCAGCAACACCACTGTATCACAAAATTAAAGAAAATTGGCTTGAAATTATGTACTAACAAATTATTTATCATGCTATTAATTTTACTGATATCTTTCACGTGTTTGTAAATAGTTTGATTATTTATTTTCAGTTTTCTTTTTCGTGTGAGCTGGAGTTAAATTGATTAGTATATTATTTCCTGGTTACTCTTCCTCTGCCCTCTCCCCTTCTGTTTTAAATGCAGCTCTTATTTTTGTCCTTTCCCAATCTTATACATCTTATCCATCTGTCATGAATTCTAAAGCAATAACTAATTTGACTACTTCACCTAATTCTTTAAATATCCCAGGCCAAAGTCAATCTGGACCAGCTAACTTGAGAACATTTCTCAACACACACTTACCCTGTTCCTTCCCTGTTCTAGATTGAGCTATTAACCCTTTGACATACAATTAATTTTGCTAGTTACTTGTATGAGCTGACCTGAAAAAAAAGGTTTTAAATATGCTGACTTTCTTGGAATCATCAGTTGATGGTCTTGTCCTGTTTCCTTCCTCCCCCTCCCCACCCTTGAATGGGCAGGAATATGTTCCTTGCTCTTCACCTTATTATTAATGCACATTACTTTTTGAAGTCTTTTGTAATTGCATATCATTTTTTATGTTGTGGTTTTCTGATTGTTTTTATAAAACGTATATAACAGCATGAGTGAAAAATTTGACTTAATTTCCACACTGAACTTGATGAATTTGGGATCAGTTAAAACCTTCTGGTTTACCTAAGCTTATCTCTTACTAGTTTTCCTGGCCTCTCTTTTGACAGGATAGCTTATGTTTTGTACCACAACCGCTAAAATACGTTTTCCTTTGACTTTCTTTTCAAGAAACTTTGACTTGAGTTGACTGAGGTCTCTTTTCAGATATGTTGTTTTATTGTTTTCCCTGCTTTCTTTCTTAGGATTCTGAATTCTATAATTTCATAGTCACCCTCTCCAAGTTGCCTTTTGTCAGCATACTCTCAAACAGTTACACGTCACTGTTTAGAACCACATCTGGAAGAGACTCTATTTGTTTTTTCTACTGCACCACAAATGGTGACTAGTGCTTTTCAATTTTGATTACCAAGCTCTCTCTCTGACCCGATGTATTCCTTTCCTAACAGTTCTATGGGCAGTGAAATTCACTCATGACTCCCTATTCCTGTGCATTGAATAATGACAAGTTGTTCATGACAAAGGCTTCCACATTCTCTGCTTGGGTGGTTTGTTCTAATAATGGTAGCAGATATATTCTTTTCTGCTTTCATCATTACTCAAACTTTTAGCAAGATTGACTTCCTCTCCACTCTAGAATTCAGAACCAGGCTTTAATATTTAATAGTACTGTTCGGTGAGTTATCATACTAAGTAAGTGTATATGTTGTCAATTAAGTAATTACTGTGCTCACACATTAAGTTTTCTTGCTCTTCTTGTGGATTTCATGCATTTCCTCACACATCTTTTTTTTCTTTTTTTTTTTTAAACTTGCTTTGTCATTATTCCTTTATTTATTTAAAGGAAATGTTCAAATCTGCTTTGTGAACTTGAAATAATCAAATACATATGGAATGGGACATTGTATTTAAAATTAAATCTTAGCATGTCACTTACTTCATGTTCTTTCATGTTCTCTCTTTGAGCACGTTCTTTTTTTTTTTAAAAAAAAAAAAAAAAAAAAAAAAGAACAAAAAAAGCTTTTCTATGTTATTGGCCAGATGAGCAGAAACTCAGAACAGAAAGACCAAAGAGGGAGAAAAAGTCTTTTTCAAACTTCTATACCAATCCCATGTTTCTGTTCACTTTGATGGTGGTGTCAAATGGTGCATTTGTCTATCATTGTTGACATGAGACCAATACACTTTAGATAATATCTCTGAATGCATTTGCAAATGTGTTTTAACTGACTTCACTCAACGGCAATGATGTTTGCCTTTTATTCTTTAAAAAAAACAAAAACAAAAAACAGTTATAATCTCAAAGTGAAGTACCAGCAGATGTATCCTATCCAGTTCCCTTTAACTGTACTTGATAAAATTCCACTGATCCTGACACTTGTAAACCAATGCTTATATATCTAGCCAACTGGAACCTCTGACATAGGCCACATCTAGAAATAACTCGTACAGAAATAATCCCATAAATCAACTGACACAGCCAAGAGAAGGGCCCTGTAATGTTAAGAGACTTGTACTGTTTGCATACACTGTTTAGCAAGAACACCATCTACTTTCACCCCAGAGATCACCTTCATGATTTCTTGTGTACTGCATTATACAGTTGTTATGTTTACATTAACTTCCTGTAGTAAGCAGCAGCTGTCACAGAAGTGCCATTTCCTGTTTTCATAAATATAACCTTTTCATTTGATAGCTTCAAAGTAGTTTTCAGCTAATGTCTGTGCAGACATAGTCCTGACATGACGAGGAGGTCAGTGTGGTTGGGACCATGTCTCTGTCACATACTGACGGTGGTGGGTTAAAGTTCTGTTTGTTTCTACCTCTGCTCCCAGATAAATCCGTGCCTGGCTAAAGTGTCAGTATAGAGGAGCCACTGGAATATTTGCTTTTGGGTTTAGTTGGGTGAAGTTTAATTTAGAATATGAAATAAATTGTTAACTTTCCTAAACGCAGGGTAATATAGTGGAAGTCACTCTATGTTGTTATTCTGGAAACATAGAACATTTGAAAGGATAGCTTCTATCTATAGATAGGAGATAATCTATAGATAGAACACTGATCATCTTTCTGATGCTATAGATGAGAAAGGGAACATCAATCCTGAGATTTCACAGCAGCCTGAAGGACTGGGACCTCCAAGTTCTATCCATTTCTTTGTGATGCAGAAAGTCAAAGCAATGTACAGCTAGGCAGGATGGGTTGGGGCAGGCAGAACAAGAGTTATAGCAGTAGCATTACTGAGTTTTGGTATGTACATGTCTGAGTGGTTCCAGTAAAAGGTTGCATTTGTAAATCGACTAACATTTTGGAATTGACTGATACCTATTTTCCCCCCAAATCTACAGACAGATCTGGGACAGCTACAACATCTGATTGTAGTAGGAACAAAGGTTCCCCTAATTGTGCTCTCCACTTCATTTCCCTAATCATTCTGTTATGAATCTGCCTAAAAAGGAGAATTTTCACTTCACTGCAAACACTACTCTTCCCTCCCTCCACCCTTTTTTTAATCCTTCTGATTTGGACCAGAACCCAAACATTTCAAGATTTCTAGTGAATTCTGAGAATGTCATTCCAAAACTATCCATATGAACATCAACTGTTGCATCAGTTTTGCTGCTCAGGATCCCAAGCCTATGGCTCAGGTTGGAGTGGAGATCCCAGGCACTTTGCTCCTACGTTTTGAATCTGACTGCCCTAGAGTCACAGCACCTGAAATCCCAGTCTCATAACATCAGACCCTCATCCAGTCTTGTCTCCTAAGCCAGTGGGGGCAAAGGGTCTGGCTTCTGGTAGGCACCCAGCAATCCAGCCCTGCCTTGGATTCTGCAGAAACTCTTCAAAGCTTCATTTCAGATGACCATTACAGGTTCTGTGAACTGTCTTTTTTTCTTCCTTTAATTAAACTAGAGTTACTTTGTCTAAAAGTCTCCAATCAGCTTTATTTTATTAATCTTTCCCTGCTATTATTGAGGTTGTCCATGATATTCCATCAGTGCACTGTCACTGTATACAATATTAGCGCTTTCTATTTCCGTACACAATCCTTTATCCAATAATCTTTCAGCTTTCTTCCAATAATCTCTCCTTTAGAGTAAGCCATAGTCACTATAATGCTGGATGGAGCTGGGTGGTTTTGAGGCGAGGAGGACACTGCTGTCCTCTGGGGAAAGGAGAAACTGTGCCACATGAGAAAGAAAACAGTCACTGTATTTGCAGGTCGTAATAGGCGTAGCATGCACATAGTGCCATGATTCCTTCAGTATCAACAGCAAGGCCATATTTAGTCACCAGTTCTGTACTCCCTTTTTGGTCTTGTATTAATTCCCATCCCCTCTGTTTTAATGAAAATAATTTCACTGTACTGCTTAGTAAAACATGACCAGACAATGAGCTCACTCTCTGGGCGCTAAATCACCCACACCGCTTAACACACTCCTTGGCATAGATTTGGCCTGAGTCAACAAGTCCCAAATAATGCCAAAGGGATAACACTTGCCAGGGACTGCTCCTAGGAGACGGCATGCAGCTGACTAAACCAGGTCTGTCCTTCTTCTTACATAGCCCTCCAACACTATCCCAGCAGACTCTAGATCCCTAAGTAGTCAGCATGCTACATGTCAAGGTATGCAACCCATGCCCTCAGTTTCAAGCTATGAAAACACTGGTTTGGCAGATGGAAACCTAGTCCCTCGCGATTTTAGACAGCACACAGAAATAATCGTGCTGTACAAGTGTTGGATGGGGGCCCAGAGGAAGCCCATGGCCAAAAGCTATGTGGTTAGGGCACGGCCCATCTCTGACTAGCCCTGCTTAATGTAATAGTACAAATGTACCCATGGTCATCTGTCTCCTTGGACTGTCTTTAATTAATTTCCATAATTTAAAACTCACTAGAGTGAAAAACAAGGGTTTTTTTTATTATACTCTGTCTGAACATCTACCAGTTTTCTGCCCATGTAACCCAACTAAAAGCCTGCTTTCAGCTGATGCACTCAGCTTTTAAATGGTGCTTTATGCAAGCTTCTGACAGTTTTCCTCCCAGCTGGTGTTCTCCAACCACAGACCCTCCACCTCCCAATGAAGATACAGCTGTTGGAGATCACACTTCAAAAGTATACCATTGGAATTAAAAATACTAGAGCAGCTGTTCTCATTGTCTCAATTGCCTCTTTCATTTACTGCATCCTACATCAAGCTTGGCTTTTTTGACCCTCTTTCATGTGAAATAAAAGCATCAACATTTGTGCTGATATTGTTTCCAAACCTTTCCCAAAATACTCAGATCCCACCTCTCTTTCCCCATTTTTAACTGCACAGCTCTGCACCAGATCAGCTTTATATTTTCAGGGAAGCTTAAGTTCCTTATGATAGTTCCCAGCCCACCCTTATATTTAAACTATAAACTCCAAAGACCTGCTTGAGAAAAAGTCTCTTATCTAGTCATTGATCTAATCACTTGTCTCTGCACCATAAAGCACCATTCTTTTAAACGGTGCTTTGACTCATTGGCTCCTCTGTTATCAGAAGTCTGTTAACTTGCTCTGTATTGCATGGGGAGGGGGCAAGGATCTTTCCTTCCTCCTTCAGAGATTTATTTATTTGTTGCAAATTGCTTACAGATATAGGTTTGAAGGGTCCATTTGAATAAATCTGCTAGAGCAAAAGAGAGGGTGAAGAGATATGTCAAAAAGATTTGATGATATTCTGAATTGTCTCATTCATCTGTATTGAGAAAATAAGATCTATGAACTTCTAATGCCAGGAGAGAGATAGTGCTCTGAACTCTGCTGTTTAATTTGTTTACTGCTTTTTAACCATCTGACTCAAATATTGGCCACAGCATGGGACCTATTGACATACCTATGAGAGCTATGCTAACTACAGAAGCTGCAGGAAGAATTTCAGCATCTGAATTCAAGCAGGAAGGCTGCTTACATGAAAGTGCAACTCTGAGCACCAAGGTAAGTAATTAACATGGTTCCCTGGCAACATTTGAGCTTACTTTCTACAACTTACTGGATTGATTTGAGAATACCAAGTCCAAGAATGGACTCAATGTCTAATAATCAAAGCAGGGCTGAGAGCTGTGGAGAGCAATGAAATCACATGGGAATGAGAAGAGGAAAAAGAAAACAAACTTCTGTGCCAGTCTCATTTATGGAATATCACTTTTTCGAGCCAGTTTGGGCAGGACTTACTTAAAATAGGAACTAGGTGTGCAAATATACACAATATTACACATATTAGAGTCTAATCCCCTTCTGTCCCCATTGGGTGGCAATCATCACTTTTTTCAGTAAAGTGACAACTTTGGTTATTGTTACAAAAGTAAAAGTTAAGCCTAATAAGAGGATTTGTCATTAAGCTAAACAGGAAAAAAATATTGCTGTTAAATAGTGCTTTGGTTATTAGCAGAATGAGCTAATGAATGCTATTAGTTAGTTTTACTGCTTATTTCCTCTTGATGCTTTATTCATAAACCTTGCATTTTTTGCCAAGATGGGAATGATAAACAGCTGCAGAGTGTTCTGGGTCACAGACTGAAACTGCCTCTTTCAAAGGCATGTGAAGCTGGTAAAACTGCAGAACTAAGTCTAAATCAAAATCAAATGCAGGCAGGCCAAGCCTGAAGTATACTCATTTGCTCATTTTTGACCTAATTACACCTGATTACAGAAGATGAGAGTGAGTTGATTCTTATTGATAGCAATAGAGTAGTTGCACTGACTCACTTAGTCTTTCTCCTGCTATAATAACCTAGATCATCATCATGTTGCTCAAAGAGCAGAGAGTCAATTTTCCTCTCAACAAGGACGATCACTTTTCCTCCTTTCATATTTCCTAGCTCTTTGCAGCATTCAAATGTGGGCCACTCATCCTTTATCCTATAAGTGTATCTCTACCCTTCAAAGTAGAAGCTTTGGTAAGATAGTTACCTTTCTTCCTGCTTTTAATATTGAGATTCCGTTTATCTTCTCTGAAGGGGTCTTGTTTGTCTGCCTCTGACTGCTGTCAACTGAGTTCATTATTACCTCTTTTCCCCTCCCCCAAAAATTTAGGTGTCTATGGATATAATGGAAGTCCCTCTGGACATTAGCTTGAAAGCTGCTTTTACTATGCTGATGCATCTCTTACTGCTTTTCAACTCCTTTTAAAAAAAAAATGTCCAGTTATTCTTCTCCCCATCCTTAAGTTGCTTTTTATTTTCTTATTATTAAAAAAAGTCTTCAATGTTCCCATAATCTAACCTAACAACAAATGTTGTCATGAGCTATTCAGAGAAATATTTCCCTTATTTTCTGCAAATGCATGCTATTTGTTTAACAGCATACTGGCCATTTGTAAGCAACAAAGAATAGAACAGCTTACTTTCTTCTATGAATATAGAATTATTCTTTTTCTCTCTCTCTCTCTTTTTTTTTTTTTAAAGCCTGCTCATTTGAGAAGGATGGGGCTCCTCTCTTCTGTTTCAGAGACAGAACTGTAACATATTTGTATTGAAATGAAATACTGCCATAACTATCATGGTACTCATTCTTCAAGCTACTCTGTTTCCTAAGCAAGAAAAATTGACCATATAGCTAGGGCCAACCAAATCAAGGACACAAAATTGGTTAAACAACAAGGAGTTTATAGCTGTTATGTACCTGTAATTTTTAGCAAGTCTTACAACTCTCTGCTTCTAAAGTTATGCTATGACCTGATAATCTTGCTCATAGGGACAAAGAGGATGTTGGTACTCCATAGCCTTTTCTGATAATCTCTGCTATTCCATAATACATTTATTTCACAATAAAGTAATGGCCATTGTGTGTTGCAACTTCATCCCAGTGAGCTACTTAATTCATTGGGTTGGCAAGTATACTGTTTGCTGAAATGATAAATACCAACAGAGCTCCAAATTCAGCAAAGTTCATGGTGTGACCTCTGATTACGATCACAGCAGAGACTGGGAGTAGAACGAGAGCAGCTCTGCCAGACTCCGTCTTGTGACCGAGGCAACTGTAGGGCATTCAGATGAGGGCCTTGTCCTTCCAGCCCAGCTACTTAGTGGTTATCTCCTTATTTTTCCCTTCCAAAAGCTAATCTACATGATGGGTTTATAACAACTCTTTGACAATTACAGGGAGGGAATGAGGAAGCATGCAGTGCTTTTCTCTGCTAAAGCAGAAAGCCTTAGAAGGAGAGATTTTACCCTTAACATCTTTGGACTTAGCTCTCCAAGTTTGATGATTCAGTTCACTGCTCCTCCTTTCCCAATGAGGAAGGTTTTGCCCGATCATATGTCCACTAACAGTGTTTCACTACAGCTAGTTATATTTGATCAGCATCTGAGCTCCAGGAAAGATAGGGGCTTTCACAGTAGGACACTTATTTAGCATCCCATTGCTTCTCCATTACAGAATAGGTTATCTGGAGAGCCCATAGCAAGGAGAAACACTGGACCAAGATTCAGGAACTAAAACAAGATGGGCAATAGCAATAAACAGAAGAGTCTATAACATGAACTCCATCTTCACCTTGAGGGGAAAACAAACAAACAAACAAACTCAGAACAATTCACACACACAAAAAAAGTTTGCACTAGTGTAAAAGCAAGGCGTAAAAGGCTTTTTGACAGTATTTTTTTTTTGCTATGAGATCACTCATCATTAACGAAAGCGTAAAGAAAACCCTCTCCTGTCCAGAGGAGAAAGATCCTGCGACATCCAAAGCTGGGGTTGGGGGAGGGGGGAGGAGTTAATGAGTGGCTTGCTTTAAGTCAGCCTGTGAGTTTTGAGCTCTTCTAGGCATTTTTCAAAGGTTACATTCCCTTCAGATTCCTCTAAGAGTACCCTTTGCTGTCAAGCTGTTACACTGGGATAGCAAAGACCTGTTGTTTGCCTACAGTAATACTCGCTTTCTACTCAGCTTGCTCATTTAGTGCTCCTTGTTATAAGTACTAATGAGGGTTTGCAATCACTTGGCACTGCCATTCATTTTCCCTTTTAATGTTCTGCATGTATTCATCTCCCCTTTAGAGTTCAGCTCATCTCTGAGCAGAAATCTCAGTCCTTCTCCAGTTAAAGGTAGTAATTACCATTCTTACAGCCTCTGTGCCTTCAGTAATCACAAATGCCTATGGAAACTTCAGAATCACAGGCGAATCCAAACTCCATTTTCTATTACACAGCTACCTTGACACAGTAAGTTTTATAGTGGAGTCTCCACAACGTGATTGTCTCCAGCACTAACACAGCTGTAATATCAGAGTGAGAATGCCTTGCATCCTTCAAAGCACTTACCTTTCTGAGGCAGCAGAGTGCTTTGATCCCCATTCGTAGTTGGGGAATTTAGACTGTCAGAGGGCAAGTCTTAAAGCACCCTCTGGACATGTCTGTCTGTCCTCATTGCCTCTGCAGATACCTTGATGACTGTTTACACAAGAACATCTAAGTGTGAGTTAGACCCTATAATGAGTTTGTCATAAGTGTCACAGAGGAAGTAGTTAGCAATTCAGAGGATGGAACAAGAGTATTTTGAAGCTCAAAATACTGCTATAGCTGTTGGAAAAAGGTGCAAACACTAAGAAAATTTATCTTCAGGGGAAAAAGAAATTCCTTGGCTTCAAGGGTCAGATGACTTGTCTTGTGGACCAAAGGAAGACTGTTCCTTTGCCTTCCATATGTTTTTAAAAGGCCATGAAAACACAGCCAGTTCCAGAAAGAGTTGGGAAAAAAAAAAAAAAAAAAAAAAAAAAAAAAAAAAAACATACCCCTGCACCTGAAAGAATGATGCGACTCTTTGTAAGAGTTATTTTCTTAAGAGAAATCCCTTACAATCAATACATTATCTGAGGAAGGAAGAAGAGAGTGGTAATTTTGAGAGGTGGTTTTCTTTTATAATTGGTTAGGTTCCAAGCAAGCAAGAAGCACTTGATATGATGGGCCACTATTCTTATTGTATTGTCATTGTAAAAATCAATGAATAACCAGAAAAGGACAAATAAAAATATAGACAACGTTAAGACAAAACCCAGAACAACAAGTGAGGGCTGCAGAGTAAAACTCATAGGCAACCTCTAAAGCACCTTGAAAGCCAATCACTTAACATTTATCATTAACAAGACACAGTATTTGCCATTTAATTTGTACCACATTGTAAACTGAAACTGGGCAATAAATCTTTTTTGGATGCAGCAGTAGTTTTTCAGTATTTAACCATTTCCTCTCCGTTCTAAGATGGATTTCCATAGAAAGAAGATGGATATTCCAGGGTTCCAGCCAGAGGGACATGAACCTCAAAATGCCACAACACAGCTGAAAACTGTTATCATCATGGTCATTTCCAAGACACAGCAATAGCAGCAGTCTCTCACAACTAGATGAGTGTAAGCTTTCCTGATTAAAACAAAACAGAAAAACCCACACAACTGATTTATTTCTCAACGTATGATTAAGATTGGACAAACTGATTTTTTTTTTTTTGGGGGGGGGGGACATTGTCAGGTTCTAGGCCCTTTCTACTGGAAATGCTATCAATCAAAAATGCTGTGGCACAGTTAACATGTCTTTACATATGCCTATACTGAATGCTACTGCACAGATAAACAGTAAAGTTTAGAGCACAAAGTACAACTACCTTTAATTCAACAAATTCAGTAAATAAACCTGCAAGTTCTCATCTGGAATAGACAGAAACTTGTATGCAAAAGAAAGTACTCTGATTGTTGCAATGTTTTAGACTTGGAAATTTATTGCAAGTTATTTATAATCGGTTAAGAACAAAACAGAGATTGCTTAGCTTATTTTAAGATATCAATCCCAAGGGCCTTTGACAGGACAGGAAAAAAAAAAAAAAACCCATCCTGAAGTAATTAAAAGTTCACTCCAAGTCAGACTCAAATATCACATGGATTGAAAACGTGTGTGTGTTGGGGGGGAGGGGGGGGAGAAGACTGATCCTGTGAATTGAAGCTTCTAAATTTCAAATGTCCAGTTTTATTACAGTGCATAGTAGCTGAACACTCACAACAGTGTAAAATGAGGCTGAACTGAAAAGGCCATGTTGCAAGGCCTCTCTGCTCATCTTTGATATGCCTGGTGGAGTCAAGTGCAAGTATTCAACCAAACTGCAGTCCTCTCCAGCACATCTTCCTAGTAAGGAGACCTGGTCAAAGTGCTTTGCTAGGAAAGGTGGAAGTTTGGTGAGGAAATGAGAGAAGCCAGCTAAGAAAGCTGGGACTGTTTGGCTTGGAGAAGAGAAAGCTAAGCAGGGATCTTGTCTATGTGTATAAATATCTGTTGGGAAGGGCTAAAGAACATGGGGCCAGACTCTTCTCAGTGGCATCCAGTAACAGAGTGAAAAGCAGTGGGCACAAACTGAAACACAGGAGATTGTGTCTGAACATACGCAACAATCCTCACAGTAAAGTAGTGTTTTAACACTGGAACGGGTTGCAAAGAAGAAGTTGCAAAGTTGAATATCTCCATCCTTGAAGATATTCAAAATGCAAGTGGACATGATCCTTGGCAACCTGCTGATCCTGCTTGAGCAGGGAACTGGACAAGATGACCTCCAGAGGTACCTGCCAATCCTAACTATTCTGTAGCATAACACTTCATCCTGGTAGTGTTCCTTGCCATTAAAGGCCTGGTAAAGTAAAACCCTTATTCCTGTGTCATTCATTCAATCCTAGCAGTCTCCTCCCACTATTTCTTCTTTTGAATATTCATGCTCCAGTTGGTCTACAACTTATCTTACCAATTGTCACCGTTCATCCTCAGCTGTCAGTGCATGTCCCTCTCCCCACCCCATATCGTCCAGGCTTCCCATCTCCCTTCAGTCTGGTCCCCACTGCCTTCAACCACCTCCTCCATTCATGAAGCCTCATCATTCAGTGAAATCCCTACATCCACAGCTCAAACCTTTTCAGGCTCTAGGTTCCTGGTACTCCCAAGTCCAATTTTAGAATATGCCTCTGCCTCCCAAGACAAACATAGCGTTGCAAGAACAGAAAATTTTCCTGCCTTAAGAGATGACAACGAGCCTTGTCTTGTCCTCTTGCATATCTACACACATCTAGCTGCTTCTCAAACTGTAAAAGCAATGCAAGAAGTGACACAGTACATGTGTGTGATATGTCATCATTGAGTGTGTGTCTCCTCTTACACTGGTGCTACAGAAAATATTTTGGTAGAAGTGAGATGCTATGGGAAGCAGACAGACCTGTAATTACTGCCAGAATAACGTGCTGTAGGGCAAGAAATCCCCTTCATGATCTTGAGTTAAAGCAGATTTTGTCTTATAAGAATACCCATTGCCTCCATCAACACTATTTTGGTGGGGGGGGGGGGGGAGAAGGAGGTGGGGGGAATTAGATACACCTCACAGTCAGGATGTTAATAGGATATTTCCACAAATGGATAGTTATTCCCAATACTACCTTTTGGAATCTTTACACACCCTCTCCAATATGGTGTCCATGTCAGCTGCTTTCTAATACTGCCTGTCATTACTACTGTCACCATATTAATACTTCATTTTATTTCATAATTTAATTCCCCCCCCCCCCCCCAGTATGTTACTGAAACTTTCTATTTGGGTATCTAAGCAAGACATATTTGCATTTCCATAGAGCTCTGCTTTAACGCTCAATTTTGCATCAAATTGATGATCAAATGATCCAGGAAAACTTATACAAGGGTGAGAGAAATCATCTCTATGAAAAGCAGTGAAGCAGTTTTGTAAAAGCATTACTTAACTCTTTCATCAGGATGAAATCCATCTCCCTATCAGATTAATTCAGCTATGGATTAATTTAGTAGATACTGTGCAGCTATTGCAAGAGACCTCTGAATTTTTCATCTGTATTTCACTAACTGGTTTCTAGGCTATGAGATAAGATCCAAACCAACTCCAGCCAGTCACAGAACCTTTACACTGATTTCAGTGGAGCTTGATCCAGCCACAAAAGCATGCAGCCAGGAAAGCACTAAGAAATGCAGGGGAAAGTACTACAAAGTCAAACACAGTTCAGACTAACACTGTGTGCTGTAGCTATGCAGATCTTCTCTGAGAAAGAATACTGAGAGAGGAATATCCTGTGCAAGTTCCATGCAGTAAAGTTTCCTAAAAATGTAAAGTAATAATTCAGCACAGAAGGTGTTGCACTGCTTAGAAAGTAACTCAACTTTGGATCTTATTAGGAAAGATGATGATGAGTTCGAAGTTTATAGTTGCCCAGGCAGTAGCAATCATGACTTGATAACATTTCTTAACAATCATAAGAAGCCAGTAAGACTAGTTTCTTCTGAAAGCTTTTCTTTAAAAATAAATAAATAAATAAAATAAAAATAATAATAAAAAAATAAAAAGACACTGTGCTTTAAGCCTTCCTCTCAGAAATCTAAGAAATAAAGGCACAAAGCAATAAGGATTATCTCCACAGGTCAAAGATGTTTAAACAAAAATAAATTTAATTAAAGAAACATAGTAAGACAATAAATCAGAAAAAAAAAATCTACATAACAAGGCATCAGCAGACAAGATTACTAACCTTTTCATAGGTCCAGGGCAGCAGTCCAAGAATCAGTCAAAGGAAGACTGAGAGACTAAGAAAAGAGCTGGCCTCTTTGCCCCCAATTAAGAAGTATCTGAAACAGTCAATCTCTAATCCCAACAATATGTCAAGCTCTAGAAAATATATTGCTGGGTGAAAGGCAGCTTTTGTTATTTATACCACTGCTCTTGCTGCCTCCCTACCCAGAGCATCCACAATTACCAGTGCAACCCCCAGCTGTTGTTGATCTTCAGCACATGAGCTGCCTCAGCCTCTCCACGAGGTCACCTCTGTATTTCACTAGCATGCAGATTGCAAACTTAGTCCTTATCTCAAAAAGAGACAGTACTGACCATTGCTTTTTCTTGTTCCAAGCGCTTTCACTCTACCATTGCTGGCTGCTGCCGCTGTGAGGGTAACATTTGCCTGTTGGCATATTTATCAAAGATTTCATTTCAGTAATTTTCCAGGCACTTCAACATCAAAATTATTTTTTTTCTAACAACAGATGTATCCTAAGCTACGACACTTGTGGCATGGAATTGGTGTCTGGTGCAGCCTTTCTCTTCCCTTCTTTGTTGACAGATAGTAACAGAGGACTCCTGTGAGACAAGTCCCTGCCTATTTGGGGTCCTCAGGTAGCTCTGAAGCACTGTTAACCCCTGTTTACTTTTAACTGAGTAGCAGCTCTAGAAAGGAGAACAGAGAGTTGAAATGCTCATATTTCTTTCAACATTCCACTTTTTTCTAACATTAAACTTCACATAATTATTTCCAAAATAATTTTCTGGGTAATAGAAATCTAGGACAAAGCTTTTCTGCTAGACTCCAAAGAACGTATGAACCACCTACTTTTGGCTGCTTTGATCACTTGATTCACAACACCTGCAGTTAAGAGCCTAAATTCTCTATAACAGTGTGTGGAGATTTGAAGGCATCTCTGGTCATTCCTGTCCCCTAAGCTAGATACCTGAACTCAGATTCTGTGGTCAATCCCTCCATGGAGTAATCTACTGATCAAAAAGAAAGGGGTGGAGAAATGCTCTGTGTGAAGGAAGTCTAGGTACTTATGGACAATGTGGTGCAAAGACGCCTCAGTGTTTCCACAAGGACACAAAGAGGTTTTATTAGCCCTGGTTTAATGATGATCCTCCTGGACCTTGTCTGGCTTGCACAAGGCCAGTAGAGTGCTTTTCTGTACTAATTTACAGGGCACTGAGTGGGCTCATTGCCTCCAGCACAGCAATATCTAGGGTGAATGCAAGAGCTAGCACAGTTCAAGCAATCACTTATTCCTGGAAGCCCCAAAGTGCTAAGACTCAGGTAAAATATGTAGGATAGTGTAATGAACCTTCAAAAGGAAAAGGACATGAAAGTTAAAATTCTCGACAGGAGCCAGACCTGTCCCATGAGAAAATACTTTCACGTATAATCAAACATTTATAATCCCTTACAAGCAAGTACATTGCTGTGGAAGTGATACCTTCCACAGCCTACATACAATCTAATTATTCTGCTGAAAGAAAATGCAATTTTTCTGACTCTTTGCCTTGGTTTATTTATTGATTTTTGTTCATATAATCAGTTACAAATGGCTGTTAATCGCAGCAGCTCTGAGTTTTCCTGGCATCATCTTTGTGTCACATTAAAAGACTCACTTACTGACATTTAATAGGGCACATACATAAAGAATTCAACTTGACTGGCACACCCTGTCCTTTGGAAGAGATTGTACTACTATTTTCACTGTGAAGCTGGTGTATATATAAAAGAAAGAACCACATGCATAATTTCAAAGGATGAGGCTAGCAATAAGAATTTAAACAGATAGCCATAAGCTTAGTAAAGCCAGGATTAGTACAGACTGTGGTGGAAGTTGCTTCTAGGCTACAGCTTTGTGGATTTTCATTTTATACTAAGAAAACAACCACACACGACCACTAATTGTAGGTTGCTTGTTCTCTGAATCCCGTGCTTGAATCAGCTCGGGCTGATTTTCGTAGAGGCTGACGACTCAGTATAGTGTAAGCCAGCAGAATTCGTGGGCGAGTGGTAGTTATAAGACAGGTCTTGAGCATCTCAGGTGAGGTCCGCACTTAAGTTTAGAGGCACTCAGTTTAGAGGCTGCTTCTGCGAATTCTGGGCTGAATATTTATTTTGCAAAATACTGCGGAGAAATACTGTACCAAGGAGCTGTGAAGGCAAACACATCTGCATTTGTAGGGTACTCAGATGGTTTGGTAACAAGCATCATAGGGAAATTTAAGATACATTTAGGTAACTTGTTTCATTAGGGAGGCAAGGTGCAGATGACATGCAACAGGCAGGACAAAGTCACACCTTGCATGAGGTGCAAAAATTAAATATTTAAATATAATATTATCTCATTCTCTTCTGATTGGAATTATTGAATGTTTTGATATATTTGATTATATATCTATTATTTGAATTATTAATGAATTATTTTGTGAATCTCAGTTTGGACTGTTCATTACTTTTAAAAGGATTTTGTCTTATTTGGATTTAGTTAAAAATGCCAGTTACATTTTGCAGTTTTTGAAAATGAAGTTTTCCTTATTAGATGAAACATCTTGTACTATAAAATCAGAATTTTTAAAAATACAACCTAAAAGATACTAAAAGTCTTTTTTGCTGAAATTTAGAAAAAATGCTTCTTTCCTTCTCCCTCTTTTGGTAAAAGAATATTTTTTGCCAAAAAAATCTGGTAAAAGGCCAAGAACCATTGTCCACCCAATCTCTTTAAAGCATCTGGCGTATTTCTAGATGCTTAGTAATACATAGTCCTCTTACATCATTGCTTAGCACAGCTTTCTTGCTCTGTAGTTTCCTTTTTGAACTAAATCCGTATAATTCTCCATTACAACTTATACAAAATTCAGCTGTCAAGAGAAATTTCTCATCTGACTGGATAGATAAACTATTACTTTTTGGTGAAATAAAACAACATCTCTTAAAAGAGATGCTAAATATGCACTTTGAACAAAGTTGATGAAAGATGAAGTCCATGGAGGAGGCTGGAGGGGCAGTGCAAGCCTCTGGGTCCTTCGAGCCGGGACAACAGGCAACACACTGTTAGAGGATCTATTTCTACTATTTAACAGGGGAGCTTCTTTTCAAATGTCCAACCCACCTAGTAGGTTAACCAAAAATTTCAGTGCATTTAGACTTGACTTACTGTGTTGCAACAGGTTTTTGGCTCCCATATATGCTTCTTTAAACTAGTTATTTCAGGAAAACAGTGACAGTAACTTTTTCGCGGACTAGTATTCTGTATACATTGCACAGAAGATGTGATCCTGAATATCCATTAAAGACAATTCAGCTTAGATATTCATATTTTCTAACCCAAGTTCAGTGTTACTTCCCCAACTGTGAATAACATGAGCTCCTGCCTTTAATTGTTCCTATACTGTTTCGTTATACAATAGAAATCTGTTGTAACCTGCAGAGATTACAACCTTCTATCCAGGATAAAGTATACCTCGGAAACAGGAGGTGAAGCTGGCGTTGCAGATTAACAACAGTCTAGTGATGAGGTTAATTACAAAGGATTATTGCTTTATTATTATAATAACTTCAAGTTCCTGGCGACAGCAGTAGATGCTTTTTAAGGGTAGGTAACAGTACTAGTATGCCAATTATACCAGCGTTACAATTATCAGGGGAGTATTATCGTTTATGGTGTATGGTGGAAATATTTTTGTTGTTCATTTTGTTTTTTTAATAGTATGCATAGCAGAACAGTCTTTTATTTATTTTCCAAAAAATACTTTGAAACAACCTCAGAAATGACATGCTAGCACATCAGTGGCGCAGAACTGCACCTTCCAGATGTCTGGGCTTTTTTTAACTCAGGAACACATTTATCTCATGAGAGTTTTCACATGCTTAAGTGAGACTTACAGTCTTATAAAGGTAGTGCAAGATCAGCCATGGCACATGTATTTCTCCACTACAACTGGTCTCTGTTCAGTTGCAGCAGCAAATATTGCGTTAACAATTCTCAGGGCAGTGGAGCAACTGCAGTGCTAATTAGAAGAGGGCTCCTGAAAGACACTACCAATTGATAGAAATGATTCCTACAGTCTGCTATTTAAATTTACACTTGTCAGTCCTTTGGCATTACTCCTGCTACAGGGCAAAATATCTGAATTCTGAGAAATTAATATTTTGACACATTGCTGGAAGAAGGAAATTTTCAAGCTGGTAGTGAGGCAAAGGACTTAGGGTATTGCTAGGCAATGCATTGCGAGGATTTTTGAATATATTACAACCTGCAGTTTGGCATCTCTCCTCTCTTTCATCATGATGATAACAATATTATAGAAGGGTCTTCTCCTCCAGCAGCTCAGATGACCACCAACAATGAAACAAGCCCTGGAGAAATGGATGATGGTGATTATCACTAGCTTCACTGCATAACCTAAAATGGATGTGGCACGTCTTTATGCAATAAATAACTGATTGGTTTCAGACACAAGAGACACTGTAGAGATCATCTAAGCAATTTTTTGCATGCAGAAATATTTATAAGCAGAGACTTCTCCAAAATCTCTTTTTACTGTGCTAAAATCTGCAGGATTTGCATATAACTTTGGAAGACAAGATTTGTTGCAATGTGTATAAGACGATTCAGTGATTCTTCTGGAGCTATATGCACTTGATTCACTGTCATGTGTGATATGGTCACTGGTCTGACTCTGCAGGGACAACAGAACAGCTGCCCGTCGGACAACCAGGAATACAAGTAAGATTAAGCACGAGATTTTGCTTTCTTCCTGGAGGGAAATTTTATAACCTCCACAGTCTCAGTAGAGAAAATTAATGAGTCAGGCTGTGCTATCCTGGTAATACCGGTCAGGAGCAGCAGGAACAAGAAGTAAAGCAGAATAAAAGTGAGGTCTGGGCCCTCCTGCGTGTTGGGTACTGCCCTTGGCTCCGCTGCCGAACAGCCGGCCTCCGGCTGCGAGCAGAGGAGCAAAGGTGCTGACCGAGAGCGTCCAACGCCCCTGGGAGGCAGAGTCCTCCTAAAGAGTTGGTCACAACAGTCCATCGCTGCCGTAGCTCACGTAGCTCACATAGCTAATGGACTTGCAAAAGTGCATGTGTGCGGTTTGGCTGCTACGGCCCGTGGAACTCCCTCTCGAAGGAGCTCCAGCTGCAGCAGCGAAAGTGGAGCTGGGCCAGTTTCACCCATTAGCTATGAAGGAGCATAAACCCTCTCACAGACTCCCACGGAAGTCTCTTATCCATCAGAGAGTCAGCACTACAAGATGAGCACCAATGTATTTTCTTAACAGCTCTTCGAGGAACAATAAATGGCAATGAAACTGCAGAATGAAATGCAATTCTCTATTGCTGTGCTATTTAAAAAATTCATCTCGTGATTCTTTACAGATCCTTAATACTGCACATCAGAAAAAGTCTCTTTTTGAAGCACTTAACGTATTGTCTGAATGTTTTGAAGCTCTCTTCAGCTCTTCCAGAAAAGTGTCAGCTTGTATCTTTTTCAAAAGTTTGAAACACTAATATACATTGGTCTTTCTATAACATTTCTGTTCACATCTGTATATATTAGGAATAAAATTCTAAGAAATTTTTGGAGTTATATCAAGAGGCATAATTTCCTTTAATCGTGGATCCTGCTTGAATATTATTTTGCACTATAGTTACGTGCAGTTCTGACCCTCAAATCTTTTTCTCCTTGTGTACCGCTTCTCAGCCTCACAGCTGCACTAGAGCAAATTACTCCAATGACCTAAGATAACAAGATTGGGTTTGCATAGGCGTAGCCCTGGGAAGCAGGGCAGATCAGAAGGACCGCAAATGCTGCTTAGTATGAGAACAGGTGTCTCCTAAATGGAGGACAACATTGTACACAAATACAGATAAACTAATCAACTGTTCTGAGTGAAAGTTGCAAGTGTAGCTGGAGAGACTTGCATCAGAAAAAATAAGTAAGAAAGCATTCATTTGCATTGCTAGAACATATCTGTCATCTTTAAAGTTGTAGAAGGTATGTGGATATGTGATACATCTCTCTCTCTCTCTCTTTTTTTTTAATTTGCATTTAAAGATTCACCATGGAATGAATCACATTTTGGCGATAAAGTCCAAGACAGTATTGCTCTAGAATAAAACATATTTCAGCAACATGAACACTGTAACAAGCCAACAATTCCCTTTGTAAAACTAATCCCTGCGTTAGTCTAAAATTCCTTCTCTGAACTCTAATACAGTTCTAGACCTTTCTCCATATAATAATCTATATTCTGACCATGTGCCCAAACACATACCTCAACATGCTGAAGTGCCAATCAGGCTAGCCCACCGGGGATTGTGGAAATGATTTTCAAAACTAAACCGTAGTAGTGTGCCGGGCAACATCACCGTTATCATATATCCAGAGATCCTTCAATGCTAGGGTAGCATGCCTCGGTGGGGAAAATGCATTTCTCACAGTAGCAATCCCTCCTGTAGCAGAAGGAGAGTTAATTTCCTAGAAAGGAGGAACTGAAGCAGTGGAGTTTCTGGACGTGATGGTGCATGACCCTGTGAGCATGGGGAAGTGTCAGGTGGAAACCTCAAGCATCTTCTCGTGCCTGCCCGTGGTGTCAGAAGCAGGCTGGAGCGGGTGCAGGGATGCTGGAGAGGGGCAGCCGTGGCTGAGCAGCACCCGTGCTGCTTCAGTCAGTCCAAACTGCCTCCAGAAGTGCTTGAAGAGGAGTAAAAAAGGAGACTGACTAGGGAGGCATAACTGAGGAACAGAAAAATCCTCCAAGTGTGTTTTGTAAGCACATGTCTCCAAGCAACAGAGAGGGCCATATAAACTCTGCTCAACACATTACTGTAAAAGCTCAAAACTGGAAAGTGTTCGGATTAAGGAGTGACACTGAGAGCAGTAGAAAAACACGTTAGGACTGTAAAAATGCTAGCCTTGCATGTAAATTAATCAAAAGTCTAGGACCTTGGATATGCTTGCCTTGTGACTCTCACAGTGCAGCATAACAAGGGCACACAAAGAATATCGGGGAATCAGTTATTTCAATGCTATATGTTTAGGGATAGCCAATGACACTCAAATGAGCTGTTACTATTCAATCTATTCCAGAGCTTTGCCTAATTCTGCCATTTTATTCTTCCTGGATTTTTTCTTATCTCTTGATCCATCACTAAAAGAGTCACACACTTTTACTTTATAGACCCTTGAGACCCACCTCATCAGTCTTTATTCTTAATTCTTTGTTCTTAGCAACGTAACGAATGGCTAGTTTATACTCGCAGAAGGCAAGAGACATACACAGACACACGTTAACTATATGGTGCAGAAAAAAATTGAGACGGTGCTTTGTTCCGACATTCCCATGTGTAGACAGGGAGAAGAGAACGGCATCAGATACTGAAATACCAAGACTTAGGCAGAAAAATGGTGAACACTACAGAACCAATGATGATTTACTGGAGACCAATTTTTACAACTTGTACAACTTGTTAACAGCAACTGAGGATACAGAAACAAGGACATCTAATGATTTATCAGTTTTCATTAGAAAAGTAATAACCTTGTCACCGCTTAAACAATGATAAATGTGTTATCAGCTTGCTGAATACCTCAAACAGTCTCGTATTAGTAGAGCAGTATTTACACTTTTAGTTAAGATAAAACAGGATTTGTTATTTTAATCTAAAGTAATTTGCTCTGGAAAACCAACCTGCTTACTAGTTTTGTTGTATGAGACAATAAACAAATCAAATGTAGGTGTCTGAGCTCTTATTTTAGCCAGTCAAGTATCTATTGCTTCACTAAATAATGTAGATACCATTACCTGATACAACCACCTTGTTAAAGTAATTAGTCGGTTCTGAAAGAAATCTCAGTAATTGTTCCTATCCTCAGCTGGCGAAAACTAGGGGGTAATGCGAGGATTAATAGCAGAGGCTCTCTCTCAGGTCCTGATATATGGAAAATGCATGTTAATTGCTAAGTTTTGTAACAAAAGTTAAGGCCAGATGCCTGAAAACCAGTAAAATGCAGACCAGAGCTGCTTAGGTTTTCCTTTGGGAGTCTACAAACTGGCCAACTGGGCATATATAAACCACACAGATTTTTCACCCTGTTTAACCTCATTGTACACAACAGCATAAATGAGAACAATATCTTTCACCACTTACACCACTGAAGTCAAAGTTAATCAGCGTCAAGGTTTTTAAGTTTTCATAGGATTCGATAATTTCAAAGACATGTCATGATCTTGTATCATTTTTAGTATATTTGTGCAGTGTGTGAACAACTGTCAATACATTAATTACAGGGATACTATTTACCAGGCTACACTTCTGTGTTTGTGACAAATGTCTTTCAAAAGAGATTTAAATGTATACCCAAAGACACTCTGCAGATAGAGCTAACATTAGAGGTCTGACAGGATGCAGCTCTTCAGACCTGAGTAATCATCTCAAATATTTCAAGCTCTTTTCAACTCTTCTCATGACCTCTTTCAACTTTCAACCCTTCTCATCAACTCATCTTAGTAACAGGCTCAGAGGTAAATGTGCCTTATATGACATCCCACCAAGAACACCCTGATCTCCTAGAGAAACCTGGATTCATAACCACAGATGAGTCATTTTAATTCACTTTCAACCACAAATTCTTCAAAAATAGTGTTGATGGGACTGAAACTGTTCATGAAAACAAGACGAATAAAAAAAAAAAGTAGTTTTGATTAGAAAAGGAGACATGGAGAAAAATTTGAAACTGCTGCAAATTTGAAACACATTTCCAGTGTGTTACTGGGCAGTTCACAATTAGTTAAATCTTGGAAAGAACATTAATAGGATCTCCAGGAACTGATTTAGAGAAAATAATTTTAATAGAATGTGATTAGGAGGTAAAATGCTAGATATCCTTTGCTTCGTAGGTTTGTAGAGTTCCTCCCTCTAACCTCTCGCTCCCCTCCCGCTACCTGCAGTGCAGCAAAGCATGACCAAGAGCAGTTAAAAATGGGGGGAGGGAAAGTAAGTTGCAGGTAGTCACCACCTACGTGTCAGAATCAACCTAAAGTCACATGTTGGATGCACTGATTTAGATGACAAGTCACAAGCATTGCAAGAAGCGCAATGCCTCACATCTCACTGGCTAAGCTAATAAAGTTTGGAAGAAACTTTTCTCATCGGTCCATTGCTCTAGAAATGCCAACTTTAGATTTCTTGTGCTCATGCTGGCCACTGCTAGATCCAGGTTTTGTTGCCTAAGCCTGTACAGAAATTTCTGTCATCCTACTTTACCTATGCGGTGCCGGCGAGCCCGATGGCGTTCCCCCAGCAGCAGCTGCAGGCACCACGTGCCCCTTCTGCGCCCGCGTTGGCCTGGACAGGTGGAAGCCAGCTCCTATGTAGGGGCTATAGAGCGGTGTTAGGACACTGCTGAACCTGACCTGAAAAGTCAGGCAGGAGGCAAGGTGTGTTACCTTGGGCTTGGTGGCATGTTTGCATGAACGTAAGTTTTCTTTACCAGAGCTGGTTTATGCCCAGAGTGAGGGTGTGAAACAGGTATGCATCACCTGCACCCACCTGTGTCAGCACACCCTGCGCCGACCTTAGAGTGGGCATCAGTTGCAGGGTGTAATACAAGGCTATCACTTCATCTCATGGTATTTTATGGGGTTGTCTCTATTTTGTTTCCAAGAGTCAGAAGAAGAAGTCATTTCTCTACCAGAATTCACAAATCTAGTCAGCTTTGCCATCCATATTTGAACACTCTCAGAATGACATCAGGATCTTACCTCTTGTGAGTGGAGGTGTTGTCAATGCAAGGAGACTGACCCAGAAGCTTAGTCCAAAAATATGTTATTTGGGAAAGGCTCTCAATAGAAAGAAACTGTTTGTTTTGGTTGTTTTTCAGTGGTTTGCTGAGAAAGAAACGTTCTAGGGATACTTATTGGCTTTATTGTTAATGCATATTAATTGTCTGCTGCATTGTCTTCTACTTTCAAGTGTCATGAGCTTTGTCACCAATGCAAAAGGCAACTTTTAGAGGCTAAGCGCCTCTGCCAGATTTTAGATGCGTGTTTACATACTGGGAAAAACCTATTGAAGTGAATGGTATGCAGATACATGAAGTGTTTGTTCCGACAAAACAAGACTCATCTTTGAAGTTCCAAAGTCCAACTATTCTATACTTATGCTCCCCTATCACCAAAGGTTACTATCTTAGAAGCGGCAAAAGCTTGCATCTCTATAACACTTCAGTCATAAAGGGAAGGAAAGCTGAAGTGCTCTCACCTGAAAGCAAAGTACATCAGGCACGAAAAATTCCAGACGACGGATTTTCCCTGAAGTCCTCCTGACCCGAGAGTTTCGGTTATAAGACCACCTCTGTGAACAGCAGTTGACAATTTGATCCTGATATTTCCAAGTTACTGTTACAGTCGTGTTAACTCACAGTTTTTGCCTTTTGGGCAATGAATAAAGAATTATAAGATTACAGAAGTGTTAACATGGAATATCATGGTAATAGTAGTCTTAATACTGTAATCTTTGATATTCCTTGGCTCTTTTTGTTTATATCATTTGACTGAATTTGTTCCCCTAAGGATGCTGAAATGCAGAAGATTTACCTGCCCTCAGGAAAGGGTTGAACTCTGAGGGAGAAGAGTTGTGAACGTGTCTCAGAGAACATATCTCGGACGTGGGAGAAACCTGTCTTTCTCCTTCAAGTGATAGGGATATATATATATGTGTGTCTGTGTGTATAAATGCACACATTCAACACAATGAGTGCACCACAAGACTTCACCTGGAAGAGATCTCGGGGCTGTCCGCCTTCCTGCCGGGCCGGACAAGCTAGCCCTATAACAAACATAGCAAAGGTATTTTGAAGAGAGTTTTGTTTGTTGTTTTTTAGTGAACATTATCCAAAATGAATTATACCCAGGCTGTTAAAAACAAAACACAGCAACCTGTGATTCATGTTTTCGAGCTAGAGAAGCCAAGTTTTTTGACATTTATGTTTTTTCAAAGAGGAAAAATCTGGAGTGATCACAGTTCAGTGAAAATATTCTCTGCTAATACTTATTACTCCATTTTCAGCACAGCCTTCACTGAACATTGCTGGCTTGTCGCTAAGAAACATTGATATATGATACCCAGTTATATTACTGACATTGAATTTTTACTCCTTATCATGTTATAGCTTGCTTGAAAACGGTTCCAATTAGGTTTTGAAGGTATTAAAGCTAGCAGCCTCTATTTGGTACCTTTTGTATTTTAGTTACAGGCTGAAGCCTGTATCCTTCTACTACATGCTTATGCTGTTTCTATAGAATTTGAGTTAAAGGGTACAATACCATACATTATTGATCTCCTGAACCTTTATTTCCTACACAGCCATCTTGACAGTGTACAAATGTTTTCCTTAATTTTTACTTAACATGCACCAAATTACAGGACAGTGTTAAGGATTTCTTTATTTTCCACCTTAGTATTACAGTCTATTTGGATCTGCACTTAATAAAGTAAGAAGCACTCAAATTCATAGCTAAGGTTTTGGAGGCACCAAAATTTCATTTGCTTTGATCTACCCAATAGACCAGTTGCAAACCAAAAAGAAAAAACTTTTACAGAATCTATTTTTGGTTTTCTGTTGTTTTGTATGAATTAAAAATATTTTTCTTCAAAATTATCTCTCTCTAATAATTGATATATGTTAAATACAAGTAATTTCTGCTAGGGAAGAAGTAGCTTCCTATATAAATGGTTCACTTATGCTATCTTTTATTTAGCACTGGTGCCCAGAAGCCCCATAGCCAAGAATGGGATTTCAATGTAGTCAGTACTCTAGGAACATATATGTTGAGAGAGTATTCCTTTCCTGCAGAGTTTACACTCCAAAAAGCAAATAAATGACGAGCAAGTAAGGCTAGATATATAAACATTTTGCAAAAGGACTCAGGATCTTAAGCATCTTTGTAATAAAGTCTTTAAGCAACTTGCCCATCATTTCTGTAGCAGGCCATTTGCTGTTGTCTCCTTGCCTACAAAAAATATTTATTGGTTATTTCTCTCTCAGCAATGGGAATATCATTATTTGTTTTAATAGCCATTGTTATAGCTGATCTTAGAGGATTTGAATGTTTTTATTGATAGTCTACATTGTTTTCCACTTTCTTAATTTGTTCTTGTTAAAACAAGTATAAAAAATTAACCATTAACCCTCCTTGCGATAAAATCCAGAAACCCTTCAAGTCAATGACAAAAATTGTAATCACTTCAATGAATTTTATCCTTTTTCTTCACAGATTTAAAACATTTATTTCTTTACAGCTTTAAAACATGCATAGGCAGCTGTTATGGTGCCAGATGTTGCTACCTAATTATAAAGAGAGAAAAAAGGCTTCAGAATGGGTTAGCTTCTGCTGCGCACTCCTTGATCTTCCTGGATTTTCCTGTGATGAGTCTGCAGATGCTCAGTACTTCAGAAAGTAGGATTTCCTACTGATATGCTTCAATACTATTTTAGAATTTTATGTTCTGAGGCTACTGAATGTTTATATATGGAATTAAAATCTTAGTATTTTTTGTGTTTGTGAAAAGAAAAAAAAAACAACGCTTTTATCCTACTAGTCTCAGAGAACAAATTTTGCAAATCCACAGAAATGACTAAACATCAGAATATAAACAAGAAGAAACATCTCCTTAGATCAGAAATAAGGAATCTTTGGCACTAAATACTAAGTATTTCTCAAGCTAACAAAAATGTTTCCATTAAAAGAGGATTAAGAAGTCAACTGGAAGTAAATCACAGAAATCTCAAACAAGTAAAAACATGGTGTGGTAATGGAGAGAAACATCAGTAAGGTGATTGATACCAACTCCTAAAACAGAGTAGAACAGATATCTTTAGACCAACACAATGTAATTTCAATAAGGTTTAAATGTTATTCATCAAAACACTTTTATTTTGATTCTTTTGGTCCTGATGTTAATCATTGACCATTGGCCTAGATCACTGACATCTTGCAGTTTGCAAAGAGGTGAAAATAATAAATCCAAGGAAGGCAGGAATCATCTCATTTATCTCCTGGTATTTACTTTTGTTAACTGGAGAGAACTGAAATTGCGATCCTTGCAACCTCTGCACAGCACCACCTCAGAGAGAGCGCCATCAAAAGAGACTAGTTGTCTTAGCAAGTGTCCCAGTTTAGCATGAACCTTCCTTGGATTTTATTCTGAGTGCACCGGAAAGTGCCTCATTTTCTGTTTATTGGCTGAAATACCAGAATTAAAATCCCAGGATTGGTTGGAGAGATTTTTTTGCACTTAGGTTTTCTCCAAGGTTCAGTAACGCATGCCTGTCGGATTAGGCTCCAGGTGAAATATGGCTAAAGAAACGCTTGCTCTTTTCACCTGCCTCCAGGGTTAGACCAATATCCAGAAAGTGGGAGATATGCATTCAGTTCCTTCTTTTTCAGGATGGATCCAGACACATATTTGCTGTGTACTGAAAGATGGTCATTTGGTTCCATTTGGTCCCCCCAGTGTTATCTCACTTTGTATGGAACTATTAAATATTAAATATTAATTGGGAGTAGTAAGGCTGTGCACAACTATCACCTAGTGGTTAGAGCACTTTATCGAGAGAATGGAGAGGTGGACTTCTATTCTTGTTCTAATTAATATTTCATTATCCGTATTAAATGCTCAGTGGAATAAAGACAGGAGAAATTGGTCTCCAACTTCAAGGGGTGAAAATGAATCTTTCTCATTCATCATCCATCCAACACCAAAATAGCTCAAAGTTCAGAAACAGAAGTGCTAGTGTGGTTTGCTTGCAATCCTGATCAGGAAAACATCACCATCATCCACCATTTCTAGGAGAAAGGACTTTCTCTTCCTTACTGTGGGAAAGCAGCTCACAGGACACAACAGCAGAGGAGGGTTCTGGCTGCAAATTCTTACCAGACAGAAACTCCTCCAAGAAGATGCGAGTAAAGTGCCTCTATCCCAGAAAAGACAAAACTTAATAAACATTCTTTTATTTTCTTGAGGAAAACCTTCTTTACTGTGGGGGTGACAGAGCACTGGAACAGGTTGCCCAAAGAGGCTGTGGAGTCTCCTTCTCTGGAGATATTCAAGCCCTGCCTGGATGCAGCCCTGTCTAACATGCTCTAGGTGACCCTGCTTGATCAGGGGGTTGGACTAGATGATCTCCAGAAGTTCCTTCCAACCTTAACCATTCTGTGATTCTGACATCTTTGAAGGAAATACTGTTTCTTTACAACTTTATTTAGGAAAGTGGAGTTAAAAAAGCAAAGAAAAGCCAAAATTGTTTTGTTAATGTTAGTATTAATTGGGTATCAGACTGGAGTAACATCCCTGGTCTTAATCATTGACCAAATACCAAGAATGAGCCCTATAACTACATTTGGTATTTTACTTCCTATAGGTCATCTTCCTCTATGCTGGAGAAGATAGAAATAAGTCATGAAGGAAAATACTTTAGAAAATATTCTTCACACTGAGTTCTGGCCTACAGAACATCAAAGGTTGTTTGTCAAAACAAGGCAAAGATTTAAATCAAAGGCGCAAAATATTTACAAATACAATCAACCAACGAATCAAAATGGGTTGTATAAAAAATAAATAGGTATTTGGTTGTAAAAGAGAAGTAGGATAGGAACCCTGCACAAAATAGTCTGTGGATGCAAAAAAAAAAGGCTGAGAAACATTACATATGCATCTGATTTGCATATGAAAACAACACCCAGCATAACAGATGCCAGACCTGCTGAGATGCTATGATATATTCAGAAAGTTACTTAGGGTTGCTAGGGTAATGTGGAACATTTTGTTGATTGTGTGGAAGTTTTATCCTCATCATTCATTCTGTGTATGCCTAGTTTCACATGAATTAATCATCTCCAGTTCATACCTTGTGCTCATCCATTTATTGGTACTCTGGATGGTTTCAGTGCCTGTTTATTACTTTTATTTCTTTTTCTTTAACAAATTATTTTCAAATCGGAGACTGCATCATCTCTAGTAATAACGATGATCCTGTCTTCAGAGCTGTAGTTTAATGTGGTTGCAGAGTGTACTGAACACCAGAACTAGGTTTTATCTCTTGAATGATGATGTGGGGACCGATTTTACATCCCTTTTGCCATCTCTAGATTGCATCATACCATGCAACAGCTCTTTGACTGAGTTTCTGGACATGCACGTCCATCAGTGTTATCCCACTCAGCTCCCAACAGTTTTGAGGTTCCGAGCACTTTTCTTTTGGATCCCATGACAATAGATGGTAAAGAAGAAAAAACAAGAATACGTTTTTTTCTTATAGCTTTTGGAAAAAGGCAGTGACTGACCATGCTGCTTCTCAGGTGTAAAAGCAGCATTTTCTACCAAGCATGCTGCTGTGGAAGACAGTCTTCCTGAGGGCAGGTGGTGGGATTTTCCCATGAACTGCTGACCATTACATCTCTCAAGTGCTATACCTAAGCACAAAGCACAGTGCTTCAATCTGCCTTCTCCAGCATCAGCAAGCAACAGGATTTTGGAAGCCCTTCTAAAAACAGCATTCTGCAATACATTCAGTTCTGTTGACAGGAAGAAATGAAAAGAACCTGGCATCTGTGACAGTCATTGTTTATGTGCTAGCAGAAGATGATCATATCAAATTGATGGTGAAAATGATATAAGAACAAAAGGCTTTTAAGCTTTTTAAAGACTTTTTTTTTTTTTAATTGGACAAATTGAACTGTTTCTAAAATGTGTCTAATACAGAGCAGTGCAATATAGGAGACCAGTGCAGGACACTGGTGTGTTCCTAATCCAGGAACTAGGACTGTTAGACTCATCTGTGTCATAAGCAACGGGAAATCCTGTTGTCCTTGGCTTTGAGGTGCTCAGCATGAAGGTTTATAGAAGCTCTGGCTCCTCGAAGCCACCAGCTATCAACTAGCAGATTTGACAGAGGAGTTTTCCTGGGAACCCAGGTTGTACCTCATCAACAGTTGTTAAATGGGGACACTTCAGCAGATCACTTAGCTTTTAACGAACAAAAATCCAATGCAGTTCTAACTGGAATCTAGCAAAAGAGAACAACAAGGTGTTTTCCTCCCTTTTTAATGCATTCTCTCACAGCTGATCTTTAAGCTGTTCTTGCTCTAAAAGTGCTTGTCAGTATGTCCTGTAAGTCAATATATTTCTGATGTTTCATCTCAAGATATGAAAATCTATTTCTTTAATTCCAGAAGAAAGGATCTTTCATAGAAAATATCTTTCTAGGAGCTTTGTTGTTTTCTGATCAAGGATGCTGCTGCTCTTCAGTGCCTTGGTTGATACCATGTTAGAGAAGTAGTTCAGAGAGAGAACCAGATATGTCAGCCAGACATTCAAATACTCTGAAACCCACATTTTCAAAAATTTGTTATTTAAAAGCAGGTCTGATCACTAGAAGAGCTTAGTTCCCATTTGGACAACTCTATAATACGAAAGCTGCAAGAGAACTCAATGCCATGGATGCCGCAAGCAAAATCTGCTTGTGTTTGTGGGTGGTGAAATATTGTGCAAAGTTTTGCCATAGAGCCACAAAGTCAAAATCAGCACTTTTGAAGTCTAAAACTATAGCAACAATGAAGTAGCTGAGTCACAATTTCTTAAAATACCATAGTGCTTTTGGCAACATGCTGTGAAATTGCTCATTGTTGTGGTTAAAAAGCCACAAAAGAATAAGTTTGCTCTTATTCCACCCTTAAAGCTTTGGCACAGTCAGCAAAATGTGTTGTGATTAATGATACTTCCAACATTTTGAAGCAGGTTAAGAGCATGTAAATGTTTTGGAGTGTTAAAGTGTCACATGAAAGCATATTAGTGCTCAGTGCTGTCTAAGGAGAGTATAGCGTCATAGCATTTGTAGCAGAGATTGCAAATAATGAAAACAGAAACTAGAAGTTTGTTCATTTTGAGTTCCCATTACGTTTCCATTAGAAGTAAGAGTGATGCTACCACAAAATGAAATTCTACAATCTGATAGCATCTAATCAAGCATTTAAATAGGAATGCTCTGCTTTTCAGATCGAAAATTTGTCTTGAAGATTAAGGCGTCTGAACATCTGGGGCACAAAGTGTCCCGAGACTCCCACTCCCCTGCCACTGAATCATGAAAGCAACTAAAATTTTTAGCGGACAACTTTGACTTTAAAAACGCCTAAGCTACATTTGTAGTGTACCCAAATGCACTCCCAATTCAGGAGGCACCTAGCTATTAGGCACCTGAACCCTGCTGGAGTCCACAGACAGGCTGGTCCTAGGCCAACCTCAGTGTAAGAATCCAGTCCAGGTCCTTGCTCTAAGCCCTGCTTGTGCGCTTTATTTGGCCACTGTTCATACAAACCGTACACTTACTCAATGGGAAATGAACTGGAGACCTGGCTACGTCTCTGTCAGCTGGAAAACGTACCCATTAGGGGAGCGAGTCGTCTTCATACCCTGTCTGCCTTTTTCTTTCATCTACCAACTGTTTTGGGTCCTTTTTTTGCAAAGTGAAACAGCTTTAACAGGAACGATGCACAACCCTGTTGTGCTCCGTGGCTAGAGTAATTTCCAGAGCTGTGAATTTGAGCTTCTGCAGGCTGAACTGAGCCCAGAGAAGATGCATTTTCGCTGAGCAGTGTTTGGCTATACGCAGTGCTTCAGTTTTGCCTGTGGCAAGGAGTTTGTGTGCAATATGGCTTATGTTACTTCTAGCTGTTTCTTTCAAAGTCTGTTCTATTGTTAAGAGAAGATTAGTTCGTGTATTTATTTAGGGCCTAATTTATCTCCTTTTGGACTTTGAGGGTTTCCTCCTCCTTCTCCTCCCTCCCCCCCATGAACTATTGCCCACTGATCAATTCCAATTCCATTTTAGGCTTTCTCATTGCAAAATTGGATGGTGTCTCTACTGCATTTTTTTAAAAAGACAGATCTATACAGGTATATACAGGTATATTCAGGATCTTGTTTAAAGTATTTGGCTGAAAGACTGTATTCCTTTAATAACAATTAGAGACTTGTGTTAGATCTAAAAACCATGGTTTCAATGAAAGTCTAAATGCCACGTCTGTTTTTGTAAGTCTAGATCAAGCTTAGAAATGTATTTTAATGAAGATATGAAACAAATTCAAGTTGTAGCCCATATTATATGTATTACAGAACAGAATTTGCAATTATTCTTATAATAGCTTTTTCATATTTTCCTTTGAGAAATTGCAATTCTATATCCAACTGACAGACAAAATAAGCAGTTCTTCAAAAATCTCATGCCAAAAAAAAAAAAAAGATTTTTTTTTTTTTTAATAAACGAACTACTGGCAATTGTTAACAATGTTACAAAGCTGAGGACTTATGGTAAAGTCCGACTTACGGAGAAGGTTAACCCACGCCTTGTTCTGTGCACAAGCGTGGCGAGTTTTATTCTCGGTTCACACACTGATTTCAACAGCTCTTTGATCAAGTTTCCCTTCTATTTCAGCTGAGGATCTTTGGAGCAGGAATGTGCTGCTCTCTCAGCATGTGCTTGGTCAGTACTTACCGAAACGAAGGCCAGAGCTCCGCTGATACGTCTGATAAGCCTAGAATTGATAATAGAAAAACATCATTAATTTTCTTACACCAGCCCAGCCGGCATCCTTTCCTCTTAGCTGGCAAAGCGTTTTGGGAGCCTGAATTCTATTACGTGGCCGCGTCCAAGAGGGCAGTTTTCTCCGGAGGAGCCCCTGCGGGAGCCGGCGGGGCCGGGCGCAGCTCCCCGAGCTCTCGTCGCGCAAAGCTAACGGCGGCCAGGCTGCGTCCGCGAATATGTTCCAGGGATCTCGGTTACACCGGGGCCTTGGAGGGCAGAGTACGCTGCGGCCTTATAGGACGGCTCTTACCTGGTAAAACTTGCTTTCTGCTAAGTCGGGATTCAGGGACAAAATGCTATTACCTTTTGCCACTGTGCAGGTTTCAAGGCCCTTGCAATAAGCATATATTTCTTAACAAACAACACGCTTAACAACTCTAGTTACTTAAAAGTCTTTTTGAAATCTGGAGAGTTTATTTCCATAGCTCTATCATTCTGAAAATAATCTTTATAGTGATGGCAATATTCTTCCATGACAAACATGATAAGTCAACAGGCTGACGTGGTCCCCATATCACAGCTGGAAGAGAGAAACAGAGAGGTTACATACCGAATCTGCTCCATTTGGTTTTTCCTTTTAGACAAACGTGGACAGGGATTTTACCAACAGCCAGTGTATTTGGCTATGCCTGTGCATCCTCATCTGTTTCTTACGGGGCAGACATCTCAAAAGCAATCACGGAACATTCGTCACACTCGGGAGCTAAATCAAACACCGGTTTTTGCTATTTCTCTGATGCAGAACACGAGCACACTGCTCTGCTGCGCATCTCCAAAATTAAAAAAAAAAAAACAATCACAGCTCAAGCAGGATGTAACACAGCAGCGCCCGCAACCCCGGCTCCGCGCGGCCCCTGCCCGCCGCCCTGGGCGGCCGCCGGGGGACCGAGGCTCAGCGATTTGGCCGTAACCGCCTCCGTCGGTACGTCTCGCTGGCAGTGAGTTACACCGCCGTCGCGAGACTCACGATACTGTGTTTAAGGTGAAAACTGCCGGATTTGCTTTTGCGTTTCTTCAGAAGTTTATGCTCCTCGTGATGACGGAGGAAAGACTAATCTGACCCACATACACCAGAAAGCAAGTGAAATGAATCCCAGATGTACTAAATTTCTGAAGATTTTTTTTGAGGTTTGATAGATGGTTTTAAGTGCTTAGTATTGGCAGTACTGAATACACATGGCTAGCTGGAAATTTTTCTTTTTTTTTTTTTTTTTTGGTGAAACATGTTTTCATTGGAAATGTTGATTCATCTAAACCAAAATATTCTGTGGGAAAAAGCCACTTTCAGAAAACTTCTTGAACATTTTAAAACATCTTTTCTTAATGCTTTCAAACTCAAACTTTTTGCTTTCTGATCCAAAAAGACTTTACTGTTAGAAATTGAAACTAATGCACTGATTAGGTTGATGTACAGTCAGAAAAAAAGGAAACTTTTTTTTATAAAGAAGGATAATAAGAATCTCTATTCAGTGTAAAGAAACATAATAAGAATTAATCAAATATAGTACATTTCCTGCAAAATTTTATTGTGATTTAGTAAGATTAAAGGGTTTATACTCTATGAGACCTAATGTAACTATATAGCGTATTCTGTACAATTGGCAAAAACTCCTTGGAATACTTAAAAAACACATAGCAGTATAAGAAAAAAAAATCAAGCCAGACCTTCATTTATTAACTGGCCCAGAAGACAACAAGTAGAGCTTCAATGTGGGGGGGGGGGGGGGGGGGGGAAGGAACCACAACCGATTAACTCACAAAGCTGTATCTTACTAAAACTGTATTTTCCATTGTCACTTCATTAGACAAGACAGCTTTCCAGGTCTTCCTTTGGAAGTAGCTCTTTCATCTGTAGAAAAGGGCTGAATAAAAATTATTTCTCTCGTAATCAAATTTCACTTCCTTGCAAGTGGTGATGCCATCAGTCCATTTGTGGTCCAGTCTAGATCTTATACTGTGCCTAAAATACTGATACGTGGAAAAAAAGAAACAAGCCGGCTCCTGAATCTCTAATGAAACTGCCAGAAAAAACAAAACCATCTCCAATATTCTCTAACAGTGAAGTCAAAATCCATCATTCTCCCTGCTGAACTTTTACAGGACACATTTAGGAAAGAATTACAAGGAGCTAAAAGTGAAACAAAAACACCTGGGCTGTTGGGGTGGATGCGGAAAGCTTCGTGCCCTGTGATTACTGACATTTAGAGCATATCTCCACTTCAGTAGCTGAATTTCTCATTTTTTCAAATACTGAGCAACTCATGCTTTTGGTGAGATCCTGCACACACAGGAACTGGAAAGGTCCCATTTTGAGTCAGCAATGAAGACCACTCAGAAGTATAACATAAAGAAAGAAAAACTGGGGGAGAAAACCAGAACAGCCTAGACAGTCTGAAATCTCCTGCTCAGCAGGGCACTTCTGTGCTTTTTGGGGGAAGTTTTATCCCTTTAAAACTCGTATCATATTCCAGACATAGGTTTGAATAGGTGAAGAGCGGAGCTGTAAGAAAAGTTTGGAAATGCTTATATGTAAACCCCAGAGATACTAAGAGCTTTCTTTCGGGTGGGGAAGATAGGATTGAGGTGATACTATGTGATTGCATAGTAAAACTCTCCAGAAAAAATGTGCTAGAGATGAAGCATAATTAGCTCTCTGCTCTAATTTCTGCTTCTTGCCTACTGTTTCTTTGACCTTGTAAACACAGCATTATAATGTAGAAGCCCTAATGTAACTCTTAGTGGTAAAACTCCAGGTGACTTTAAGCATATAAATTCATACATTCTAGTAAAATAACAGAATGTGGCACATCTTTTTTTACAATGCACATGTCCATTTGTTGCAACATATAGAATGAAAAACAGGCTCAAATACATCAGTTAGATGTGTTTTATGTTGGAAGATGTTGCTTATTTAAACACTGGCAGTTTATCATAGCAGAAATGCATTACCTATGCCATTCTTGCAAGTGTAACAGTGAGTGAGAGGTAAAAAACATGAGTGATAGCCAGCCAGCCTTTTCTAAAAGGCTGGCCCTTGAATATCAGCAGCTGTAGCCAGATTTTCATTATTGAATTTGCCTTTTTGCTAGGTAAAATGACAGAAGCGGTAAGCCAAAGAAAAATAGACTGTGAAAGAATTTGGGAAGCAGTAAAAATTTAGCTTTTGGGAATCACACTACAAGTTTTTGTTTGCAGATATCTGCGGCAGCACATGGATTGAAGCAATCCCAGTGAAAGGAAGCAACAGATGGCATTTGAACCAGGAGCAGCCATGGCAGTTTTCCACAGAGCACTCTTCAAACCACTGCAATTCCCCCCTCAGTCCCCCTTCTTGGAAGTATTTGCATAAGATGATTTTGGAATAGTGAAAAATCACCCAAGATGGCTTTCTCTGCCACCTGCTTTAGGGCATTTCCTAGCTGTTCAAACTTCCCAGTAGAAGAGTGGGGAACAGGGATTCTGGCAACAGAGCCCCAGTAACCTTTTGGGTGAGGAAGGGACAACAAAATGCCACCTGAAGCGCACACACAAAACCACAGTGAGATGCAATGTCGCACTACAAGCTCTTCTCAGCATCCGTAAGTTCTGTGGAAATATCAAGTAGGAGATTCGGACAGGAAAGCAGAATGGCTTTGCCTTGGGGTTACATATTGCATTTCAAAGGCTGATTTTAATATACTAGAATGTGCTGTTAACTTGCTCTCTTATCAGGTCTCTCAGGTCAAGATCAAGAGCAGATAGCTCCATCAAAGCTACTTATCAGTAATGTTTCAAAGATGCCTGAAAGGGTGGCAACTTAGATTCCCTTCACCTTCATAGAAAACAGCAATAGTCCTCTTCTTCCTAGATTGTGTTCAAAACAGAGTACTAAACACATCTGCACAACCATTGGGATGGCAGGAGCAGATCTCTAGATTTTGGTGGTAGAAGTCTTCCAGCATCTCAAGTGTCGCACTTTTATTTGTATAGTTCGTATTTTGTTTCATATGTTCTTATATGACATATTCTATGTTACCAGTAATTAAGACATGATTAGATACAGAACAATAGGTCTGATGTAGAATTTTATGATTTTGGAGCAGAGTGAGAGCTTAAATTCTGATATCTATGTTTGTGCTTGGTCAAATGAGATGGAAGTTTTGTCTACCAGATTTATTACATGCACAAACTGCACACTACTTATCTACACATTGCTTTGGAGGAGATGGGAGAAGCATGAATACAGCATGCTATGAGATAAAATGGATGTGCTTACACTAAAGCCACAATTAAGTTTCTTACAGTATAAAACAATTTCTAAATTATACAATCGGACTGTATATTACAGTTTTCGGTACGGTCCTTATGTCTTTTATCTCTAGTTTCTGGGCATTTTTCTGTAACTGATTTCTAAATCACTTTAGAGATCAAGTGACAACCGTCTTGTAATTACATCTCTATACTCACATTTATAGTCTATATCTAAAGGAGCTGCAATATTAACTTTTCATGACAGTCTTGAGGAGTGCAGAATTGCATCTTGCCTAGAAGGAGAGAAGTACAAAATACGTGCCATGATACGCCACAGTTACATTATGACTTTAAAAAAGCCATTAAGAAAGAGTTTAAGGGAAATATCAGTCTAAGTTTGTAAACTGGAGGCTAAGAATGAGTTAAGCGGACAGCTCATCCTTCTTTTGAGCTTTGGGACAGCTCATCCTTCTCTTGAGCTTTCTATCTACTGCCTCTGAAGACATTCTGAACTTGCTCTCCACTTGCAATCTATCCCACAACAAATTCATTCAAAGGACATGCTTTTTCATAAAGGAAAATTCCTAGTTTCTCACTGTCATAGCAATAGAAATAGCATTAATGTTACACAGAAAACATCAACATACAGGCAAATTACCTGCAATAAGAGTATTCCTTACAGTAAAGCAGTTTGCCTTGCAAAAAAATGATATAAGGCAGTTTACCCTTAATGGAAAAAGTTGCCAAGAAGCTGGAGAACATGCCTGCACGTTTACTTTGCAAGAGATGTCACATAGTAATTTATCATGCAGTTACATGTTCCTGAGTCCAAACCCTGAGACTTGGGAAGATTTTTTCTATCTTTCGAACTATGTCAGAGCAAGCAGGGCTTGGCAAGATGTTCTGGCAGCTTATTCAGACACCTTTCTTCAGCGGTTGACACACTACCCCTTTTCTGACTGCTGCTCAGAGAAAACAAGGCTCCTGTAAATTATTTACTGTTGCTGATACTTCTGCCTCTCTTAATTCTACAAAGCAAAGACCATGAAGAGATGAAGAGAAAAAGCATAGAGAAAAAGTCTCTGACAACGGAGGTGACTTTATGAAGCAGTGGCCTGATATGCAGCACTATAACTTCAAGTTACCACCAGAAACTAACAACAACATTTCTGCAAAACCTACCTCAGTTACAGAAATCAGTATTCAATGTATTATTGAAATACCTTTTATCTATGTCTAGGAAGCTCTACCAGGTTTGCTTCTGAAACTTAGCTCCTTTCAGAACTGCAGAAATAAGCTTAAGCTTTACTATCCTCTATTTTGTGTAGCCAGCAGTAGATACAGTTATAAATGGTGATTCTTGAAAGTGAAAAAAATAAGAGTAGCTATTAACTCCTACCTGAAACTACACTGAAAACTTTTTCCTGTCTGTAGCTTCCCTCCCCCCCCCCAAACATTGCAGCTTTACCTGCAACTCAGACATTACTACTTATTAGCACAGTATGATCTTCTGCTTCATCTACTGTGGCATTGGTATACGGCATTGACATGGTGCCTTGGCAAACAAAAGAGTAAAAGAATAATCAGATAGTCGATAAAAGGACTGCCAGTTAGAGCAGACTCTGACCTTTACGATACTTTGCAAATATCAGTTCATTTAAGGTTACCTTGTTCACACAATGCGAGAACTTCTTGTGGTGCGGCTCCAAACGCAGCTTGTGTGCTGACAGGATGGATCTCATTAACAGTAGTTTTCCATCTAACCTAAATTATGAAAAACCATAATACTACAGTAGAATGCTATTTAATCTTAAACTTCTTCCCCAACTTACTGTTCAGCTGTTAATAGAGCAAAAATTTAGAGTAGACTAAAAAAAATCATTTGTCACAGCCCCTCTTTCTTTACAAGAGAGCTATATATGCTTTATATAAAAGCTGTAGTACTTCATCCCCTTGAAAATAAACATGAAAATAAACTCAAGGAGATCTACAACTACAAAAAAATACTTTTAATAGTAGGTGATCTTTATGAGCCAAAGAGACAATTCAGATTACCCATAGTCAGTGCCCCCATCTTGCTTTCGGCACAGAATTACTACTGGCCTCAGAGAGCTTCACCCTGAAACATGAGAGGGGACTTTGAGTCTCTTCTCACAATTTATCAGTACCACTTGACTATGGGCCTGATGAAATCAATTTGCATGCTTAAATATCAACCTTATCAAGGCTTGTGTGCTCCAGGTGTAGTCAGTCTCTAAACTGGAATATCCTTTTGCTGTGAAATACTGAAAGAAATGCCAGGTCTCACAGGTGGAGGCAAGAAACAGGTTCTCTCATCAGGTCAAGTAGAGATCTGAAAAACACCGAGGGAATCTTCAAGCAACAACATGGCTAGCCAGACCAAGGTCAAGAGAAAGATGTTTTGAAAGACAGACATCTTGACAGGCATCAGGGCTAGATCCATCAGGATCCGACACGATCATGAAGCAGATTTTAGCCAACTAGGTGACAGGAACAGAACGAGCAATCAAGTCCCATGCAGGCAGGAGGCAGAGACAGAGCCCAGGAGTGAGGAGCCGAGGCAGGAGCGGAGTTGGAGTAAAGGGGCAGTAGTAGTGTCACAACTACAGAAGAATGATTAAAAGAGTGACTGAGACAGTGGGGTAGAAACTAGGCTCTAGAGAATGGAGAGGTTGCCTCCATCCAAAGACACACAGAGCAGGAAAAAGCAAGCAGTACAGTCCCATCATACGTCTTGCTCTTGCAGCAAAGTGCAGGTCACTCTCCTTGACCAATTTCTACCTAGTTACACAATTGCTGCAATAACAGACTGTGGGCAGCTACACCCTTGGCAAACCTGGGCGAAGGTTTCCAGTAATCAGGTGTCTGGTTAAAAGCTCCATTACAATCTTACAGTCACACCCAGAGGTTCATTCTGTTCTCCTCTACTTCCCCAGGAGCACTGGTGGGGAAAGAGATCCATGTTTCTACATGTAACAGATAAAGCACAGATTGAACCTGGGTTTTCAAGCACAGATTTAATTGGTGGGGCCAGAGGGAGGGCTGCATGCAGATACTCTTTTCTAATGCAAAAAATCTGTAAGATAAGTCAAAGTAAAAATAATGACTATTTTATACTTCATCCAGAACTGCATAGGTTCTGCATAGGGAAGGATGTCCAACTAATTTTATGAGATGCTGCATCACAACAGGCACTTAATATTGACATATTGAAGTATTACTTAACTTTTCTTTCAGCATTGCTGTTTCCATAACCATATGGTTAAGAGCTGCAGAAGTGTATATAGCAGAAAATCAAGGAAAACAGCATATGTGGTGTGCAACAGAAAAAGATTTCGTGATGTCCCTAGTGCTGTGAGGTTCTGTTGCAATTAATTAGGGATAAGTGGGGTGAAATGCTTCATTCCCTAAAGAATACCTGTGCTCCCTTGTCTCTAGGAGCCAGCTAGAATCTTGGATACCAGACATTTATACCAGCATTTAAAATGCATTTTGAAAATAGATGGCAGAAAGAAATGACAGGGGCTTGTACAGCCCACTTAGTGGTGGATTAAACCTAACCTTAAAATACATCTGTGTTTTTGGAGAAGTGTAGATTTCCCAGCACCCAGTTAGGTGCTTACAGCTGAATGGCAAGGGGACAGACCTACGGGCGTACCTTTTTTAGATCCATGCTCTATTAAACTTCTTAGTTTAATAAATTTCTTAGTTCAATGCTCTATTAAACTTCTGAAAATTAATCTAAAAATATTTCTACCAACTTGTCAGTTTAATAATAGAAGGCCTATTTCTTAATGGTTAGTATTTATTATTTGATAATTGGGGAGTTATTCTAAAAATATAGCAACTTGTCAGTGTAGCTGTGGAGGCACTAACTTATTAATGATTAACAGCCACAACTTAATAATTGGGGAATCTGTAATATTTCAGAAGTTCACATAATCCTCCATGTGCTCATCTGACTATCCAGGCTGCTTCTGAAGTTTCTCAATAAGTATTTGTATACTTTGCCAGGATGTGACTTACCCATACTTACCTCATCTCCTCATCGGCTCATTCCAGTTCACGGAGGAGACACATCAGGCCAGCTGTGTCTCCTACGGACACAACACTTCATACTGTGATTGTTGTGATTTAAAAAGCGATAGAAATAATGATACAAATCAATTTCCAAGCTCTTTTGTTTGTACTTTGGGAACATAACATGGAAATAATAGGGTCTATTCATAAACTCAAATGTATTTAGTTCTAGGTTATCAAATACTGTTTCTTCCCCCTTTCTGCTCCTCCTCATCAATTTTCTCTCGCAGTGTTAGTAGTTTCCCAGAGCTCTTTCCATTTTTTTTTGATAAATGAAGGAGTTTTTACAAACACTACCCCTCACTTTTCATTACCAACGGCACTTTTTATAAGAAAATAAGGCTTAGGAAAAGGTTGTTGCACGACACAGAGATACTTCAGCTTGTTCTGAATGGGCTGGAGACAGTACGAAAGCAGGAACAGAGCGCTCTGCTTGAGCGAACACTGCGTGCTGCGCATGGCATTGCGCTGTGCATGAAGACGCCCCTTAACATCTGATTTCATTTTAGATTCAGGCACTTTAGTTTACTCTATGAGGGAATCCTAATGTCCTGTCAAAACCTTACCCCCGGAGGTATAAAACGCTAAAAGAAACAAAGCTGCAGAAAGTTTTGTACAACAGCAAGAAGAGGAACTAGACGAAAGTAAATCCTGCCCGTGAAAAGGCAATGAAACTGTTGCAGGACTGGTGAAGTCAGCTCCTGCGTTCATATTTGAGGGACCTGAACTGACCAAACACTATGGGCAGCAGACACCTGTGAAGACCCTGTAGACAGTACTTGAACTGCTGAGTGAAAACTAAGAAGGGCCACGATTTATCAAGAGCTTCCTGAAAAAAAATGGCTAATTTTGCATGTAATGAACAGCAAACAGAGACATGTTAGGGGAAAATAAAATGACGACATAAAATGTGAACAGTACCTTTTTAAAGTGACTTGACAGAACCTCTTAAATAAATGGCCTAGGCAGTTAGTATTATTGATAGATATTCTTAATGCAAGTTGTATACGCATGTCCATGCATGCTCCAAAAAATACATGAAAATTACCAGATGCAGAATGTAACAGGTTTTGCTTGTCCTGTTTGAGAGCATGCCTATCATCAAAGCAATATTTCAGATGTTTATAAGGCCAAGCCTGAAGCCTTTTCTGTGGGAGACAAATGCACTTGAAAATAAAAATCTTTTAATAACCTGAAGGCAGCAAAGCTCACAAAGTCAATGGAAAACAGAAACAGTCCTTCCCCCAGGAGCTGCATAGGTATGGACCTGCATTTTAAAAATTAACTCTAACGTGCCTCCCACTTTCTGAGTGTTCAGCGAGGAGAAGCCTGCAGATGACTAACCTTCAGAGAGCACTAAGGCAAACATTTAGAAATGCTCAGGAAGGCTCAGGTTCGCCTTTCAAAGACTGATGGTCTCAAAAATCAATTCTACAGGTATTGTCTCAGTTCTGTGCAGCTGAAATAATAAACAAAATAATACTTCAATAAAAAAGTGCTAAAGAGGCAGAGAGAGGATCTCAGCTCCCTCGGAGAAGAGCCCTATGATGGGCTGCTGAACTTGCCCTGAGAGGGCTGCCCTGGGTGCTGGCTGGCAATACCACCATTCTCCTAGCGACACGAGACAGAATAGAAAAACAATCATCTGAAATGCAGATTGCTGCTGACATCTCTGACTGTGATGGAGTGTATGATAGGCTCTTTATCAGTCTCTTCCTCAAGAACCCCAAATATATAGGTACTGTCTCCTTCAGGAAGCGTATTTCTCAATGACTTTTCAGAAAAACAAAGTGTAGCACAGGTATTCTTCATGCATTTCTCTTGAGTGATGCTAATAGACGGAACATTAATAGTTCTTCAGCTTTGCATAAAGCAGGACCCAGTCATTGCTTTCACGTACACATGTGATTAAAGTTATATACCAAAAGAATCCCAGTGAAATCGAATAATTTATTTCATACAAAGAGTGTGTGGAAGCCTTTGCAGGACTGCAGAGCACCAGCGTGGTGAAGTCCCACTCTGAAAGATTTGGTAAGACAGCTACACGGGTATCTAAGAATGACTTTAATGCTAACCTGACATGGCTTGTTCAGTGTTACTTGCATAAGAAAAAATATTTTCCAGATTAACTATTTTCTATTTCAAATATTTTTGAGAAATCCCAGTCAAGCTACACTGTCGGTTCAAGGTGTGGATTTCCTTCCCACCTGTTTTGCAAGGGACTACGCAGAACAAATCCATATGCTACTGAAACCTTTAGCCTCAAATTTTTACAAAACACTACAAACAAAAATACCCTTTTCAAAAATACGGGACCACGCAGGGAAATAATAGCAGCAGAGCATAGCTGATATAGAGCTCTCTATATTTTGAAGTGCGATGCAGTTCATTCTAGAATATACAAGACATTATTCAGAATTAGTAAAATGAGTTACTTCTTCAGCTGCTTTGTGGCAATATTCCATCACAGCAACAAAACAATAGCAGGAAAGAATGAAATGATAGTTGAGAAGGACAAAATGACAGCTGGAAAGACGAATTACAGAAACTCAGCAAAGCTGGCCATTGTCCTTTTTCTAAGAATTTTTCTTCCACCAGATTCAGCTATCCTTCCATGTTTTTTTACTATGTATATTTAACATTTTTCACACTGTTTTAGTAGAAGGGATCAGACTGGACAATACAAAACAAATCAATTTCTTAGAAAGAAGCAACTAAAGTTTACTTTACTCAGAGAATACCCAGAGACAGATATTTTCCTTTTATTTTGTATAGTAAAACATAGAAGGGAAATGTACTGATGTACACTTCATAATTTGGGATGCCCTGTGTTAAAACTGACACAGCCCAATTATCCAGCACTGAAACCCACTTCAGTACTAAGAGGAATTTCCTCCTGATGCACATCAGAACCGAAAGGACTATAATTAACTACAGCAGGTTTGCTATGATCTCTGTAAAGTGCTGATTTAAGCTAAAGCCCAGCATAACTTTGTTGAAAGGCTTTTGAAGAGCTGATATGAGTGAGGAATTGCACCCAATAACTTATTGGCTTAAAAAGATGTAAACAGCATTGGCAGCAGCACCTTAGATTATATACTTTTATTTCTAAGCCCAGGACAACCATTATCATGTCATACTTCACTGCATGAATCCTGAGGGCTTTCTTACGCTGAAAAAAATGGTAATTGCTCATTCCCACTAACCTGAAGTATGTTCTGGACTCTTCTCCCCTCCTAGCTAGAAATGTTCTGATTTCCAGGTCATACCCTCTCTCTGCATACCCGTTGGATATTCACCAGTATTTCACTTTCAGTTTAAATCTCATTTATTTCTTCTTGTTGTTTACCTGAAGTCTGCAGATTTATTTATGTACAGCTTGTGCCAATATATTTTGTGCTTGCTTTTTTCTTTTGTTCTCTAATGGGTTATACAAGATTCCCAACAAATTGGCAGAGCAGACAACCCTAAAAACCAGCGGTTCATTAACAGAAATGCTCTGAACGGGTCACTGAACGCCCCTGGCATCTGCTGGACCCATCTCTTTTTGCAGAGCCTCTTCAGTGCTCGAAGAACACTAGAAACTCCTGCAGAGTTGCACATAGGTACCTGTTTTCTCAGTGATTTCCTAGCAAAGGTAACCTGTCTGTTTCCTACCTCTTTTCTGCCTGAAGGAGAGGTTTCCTGTTTTGTGAATAAATATTTTTACACTCTTTTCTTTCTCCCCACTAGCCTGCATGGAATTTAACTCTGTCAGATACTGTCAGAGACTACAAATGCCTTCTTGGTGTTCCCACTCCTTAAACTTGTGCTCTTGGTCTACAGCCTTTTTTGTTTGAAATTTATGTTCCTTAAAACTGGGATTGTAAATAACAAGCTGTTGAAGCTTATCTGATTCTAGCAAAAATGAATTACCAGCTCACAACAGCTCAGCTTTATCAGGAACTGACCCCTTCATACAACATGCTATGGAAGGTGCTGATACTGAAGTCTGGGGAGCCTCCTGCCCTCTGAGATCAAATATTTATCTAAAAAGTGTGCAAGAAACCTCACGAGGACAAGCAAGATTCTAGCGGCACCTACGGAACAGCAAATCCGCAGATCTTCAAAAAGTTCAAGATGTGTTAGTATTTCTACAGCATGACCTGGATTAACTGCCCAAAACAACAGATAAAGCCCTGAAAAAAACTTCTTAAAACATGAAAGAATTTTGTCGTTGATATGTCTAATCTCAGTTTACATCTCTCTTGTTTTACCAGTGAAGTCTTGAACTAAGGATCCTGCTAGCACTACATATATTCCTTCCAGAACTTTTTTTGGCTAAAGTTTAGATTAAATTTTAGCTGAATTTGTTGAGTGCAAACTCCTTGATCCACCTTTGTACCAGCGGTCTCCTGAGCAGACTCCCGAGCACACATACCTTTACACATCGCTGTGGCCTGATCGGATGAAAAGTCGACTTTCCTCTCCCAGTATCTGGCATGACAGGACATAATACCATTGTTCTGTTCAACTGTTAAGCTTTACTTAGGCCTGCAGCTGAGGTCTTCCGATCATTAATGCCTGGTCTGTCTGCTCTAATGATACCTGTTGATTGGTGTTTTGCAAAAGGGAAAAACCACGCTGAGTTTTAGCTCACTGCTGCGAAAGACAAAAGCATGTTCTGAATCTGCATCCGCTGAAGAGCAGCCACTGTCACTTTTTTCAGCTTGCATCTGAAGCAAAATCTGAATTCTCTCAATTTACTATTTTCCATTGGAAGCACCTTCAGAAGCAAAAGATACATTATGAAAAGCATAGAGAAGAAACAGCAAAAGAAAGATGATTATTCTGTCTAGAAACCTTGATAGTTCAGTAACCTGCTCTTAAATCTAGAGAAGCTACTTTATTAGGTGAGCATTAAGAGCAAATCTCTGCTTAGTCACAATTAAAACCATAGCATTGAGGATCATGTTGTTATTTCCCTGTCTTTAAAGTCTTGTGCAATGAAATCCTTAATATAGAAATACACTTCACAAAAATCTCCTGACCAAAATTCTTTGTTCTAGGAAACTAGCTAGAAAGACACCAGCATTTTCATTTTCATTTTAACCAATGCCAAATTATACAAATTTGAAAAAAGGTACTTCAAAATGAACTTCTCATGAAACAGATTTGCATTAAGCAGCCTAGACAGAGACCACAGAAAGAACAAATAAACAGTAGAACTATTTAATGGTCTATAATAATGAAATAACTTCTAGAAATTAGCTAATGAAACAAGGGTAGAAGAAGGAATGTGTTATTCAAATGCTGAGGAAATCACTGAAAATCAGTGGTTGCACAACGTCTTCCTGGGAGTGGACTGTTAATGCTATAACGTAAACTCCAGGCAGCTCCCCGAATGCAGGCCAAGGTATACTGGAATGTCAATACACTTATCAAGCCAAATTTCTGATTCATTGGTTGCAGGACAAGCCAGATATTTTCTCAGAGCTTACAGCTAGAGGATCACACAAAAATCCTTAGAGGCAAACATCCGAATTCATTTGAATGCCATTAATCCTTTTTGACTAAACAGAATGACGTTACTTGTTCAGCAGAGGCTTCTCACAGATAGCTCGTTCTCAGATGAAAGGAAATAACTTTTTCTAATAGAGGAAGAATTATTCATTGTTGATTTCATTGTGCTTTGGATCAGGCTAAATACAAACAAGGAATCCCTGAAGACAAATATGCTTGATTTTTCTGGTCTAGAAGGAGCAGTAGCTCAATATCCTATATGCTGTGTGGGACACTGGAAGAAAGTGGTGGTGATAAGATTCCCATAAGATGTAGACAAGAAGGAAAACCTTTAAAATTAGCACTCCAGGAAGGAAAGTGAAATCTTTTCCCGGTGAGCTGTTTTTCCACAGTATTCAAGAAAGCAGCAGCATTACATCCTCACCTTATTTCTATTTCTTGTCACAAATCTAACAGTGCCCCTATGGTAGGCATCAACTTCTGCTGTTGCTTTGTTGATGGCATTGGAGGAAAGCCCAGTTAGCAGTGCTGTGGCTACATACATTTCATCCAGACTACCAATTGTTCTACTTTTATCAGCAACAGAGGAAAGGAAAATAAAATTCTGAAGTAAGACAAAAAGGGATTCTTAACACAGAGAAAACAGGCTTTATAAAGTACTACATTATTCCTTTTCTGTTTTCTTTATTTCTCCTTGTTTTTTACTCTGAAAAAAAAAAGCCAAGGAGAAAAACGAGTAGGCAGACCTAATATCACGGTGCCAAAGAGGCTTCCCCCACTTTGGTCTTCTGCTCTGCCTATTAGGACATTGCTCCCCGATGGGCCAGATCAGCGCCTGCCACCCAGCAGGCTTCAAAGGTCCTCCGTGACTGCTCTCCGTCCGAGCTCTCTCGGCACAACTCCTGATGTTGCTGATCTCTCTGATCCCCTCAAACTAGCAAACAAAATAGGCTTTCAGAGTATTTCAGTTTCTTTCTCATTAAGCTTGAGAATTTGGTTTGTTGCAGATATATGCCCTATGGCAGAAAACCAAGCAAATAAGATTTCAGAAAGAGAAAGTGCACTGCAGAACTGTGACGATTTACAATTGAGCGGGTTAGCATTTGTTGCTAGCATATGGCTTAATCAAATAAAACTCTATCTTAAAAGGCTACTCTGTGTGCAGCTGTTAATATGCACTCAGTACTGAGTGTAGAGAAAAGCTCCAAGGCAATTTATTCATTTAAACGTCAAAAAATAAACAAGCACCAAAAGAGAAAATTGGCATTAATTCTTTGATTTTGTTCTGCTGATTTTATTAATTGGAGGCAGCTCCTTAGGAAGCAGGTTTAAAATCTGTAGGCAGGAGAGCCCACCATGAAGTCTACAAACTCAGACCTGTACTCAACAGCAGATGGAAACAGAAGAGGAAATTTCTTTAAAGAGAAAATATTTCTACACATGAAATTCTGAATCTGCCAAAGTCGGCTACAGTTGCTGCTTTATTACTGCCAGCAGTGCATATGTTTTTTACAGGCAAATAAATGCTTTCCATTCAGTGTTTAAGCATCCTCTCCTCTTGACATATATTAACTGGAAATGCTCTAAAAGTCGGAGTCATACAAAAAACCTCTCAGAAATAATTATTTCCTTCTCCTTAAAAGGTTGGAAGTTTTTTATACATGTATATGTTGGTTATTGGTACCAGTGAGGAGGTAGATGCATTCACTTAAAATTCAGAGGAAACAACAACAACAAAAAAAGGTGTCATTTTAAATATGTCTTTGGAGCAGCCTAAGCGGACTTTTTGGCAGGCCCAGGCAGTCCAGGTCAGGTACGCTGTGGGAACACGCTGGGTCTCCTCTCTGGCCTGGATTTTCTCCATAGAAACAAGAGCATGTGTGTGCATGGAGGGAAATGCTCACAGACAGGTTTTGACCTAAAGGGTGCCAGAATGTGCTTGGGGCATGTGGCCAGATCTGAAAACTGGGAAGGTTTCCCACGTCCCAAAGTACGGACGTAGCCAGAGGGAGCCAGGATCTGGCTCCCCAGTTCTCTGCTTTTCATGCTCCAGTTGTCCAAAATAGTCTGGAAACAGGTCGAGAAGGTTTCACCATCATTTGCTTTTTCATAAGAGCTGTCTTCAAGGAACAGAGAAATGTGAATTCAGACATGAAAGGCTTCAGATCTCAGCCCTCGTATCCTTGCGGATCAATCTGTTATAAGAAATGAGGGCCTTAATCAGGTGTGGGACTGAGGTAGAAAAGAAAATCTCTGACAGTGAAATATAGCATATGAGAACAAACTTTTCTGAGGAAAGCCTGTCGTACAGCTCTTGAGCAACAACCATTATCCTATAAGCAGGAGAAACAATATTCCTTCTGCAGGCTAAGAGGGGAGAGCGTTCAGAAATGCAAATAAAATGAAGAAAGATAGTTATGTCCCAAAAGGCTGCCAAGACTGTGCAAGATCTCTATCTTTGTTGTTGGAAACCTATAGCTATTAAGTAGAGTGTTTCTTCCAACGGATTTATGAACTGCCTGGTCTAGAAAAGTCAGCATTTCTGACTTCCATAGGATTCCTGAGCACTTTCCACAACAAAGATTGAATCACACCACACCTCAAATGCAACGGCTTCAGATCAAATGTCTGACAGAGTGCAGAACACGGAGAAACAGAGACTATCACATCTCACCGAAACATTACAGAGAGGGGGTTTTAGAGGTTTATCACACAAAACACTGATTCAGTTTCACTTTGCTTACCCTCTTGATCAGGCAACAAAAAAGTAAATGCAAATGATACAGTACTGCAATGCAATATTCTCCCCTTTTCTGACAGATCGTGATACAAATATTTCAAAAAGTGATTAGGCCAGAATAGCTACTTCTGGAGTCACGACAATCTAATCCCTCCGCTACAGATGCACTTTTCTCTCCATACTTCCAACAATCAAAAAATGCTTGATGTAGCTGATGGAAATAGAAATGTTACGTGTTGATCTCCTTCAGGCTACTAGTAACTTCATCTACTTCAGTGCCAGTTGCCAAGGGAACCAACAAATTGAGTCAGTGATAAACAGGGTAATCAATTTTAGTTATTTCCCTTCGCCTTTCTGTACTGAGGCAAAATGCCCTTTTATCTCAGTAAGCTGATCAAGGTTCTGCTCTCTCATCCTTTTTCTCATAATCATTCAATTAATACAGCTCATATAAAATACAGTAGTTCTGCTGCATCACAACAGTAGAGGTTGTCAGCTAGGTGGACCGAAAATTAGATGCATTCACAAATGTCAAATTGAAGTCCACAAAAAAAAGATACAGCTCTTCGTAACAGATTTTTGCCTGATCATTGAGAGGCAGACAGACAACATGGGCACTTTATACATAAGCTGGGGTTAATTTGATCTTCATTACTCGCACACAGCCAGCTGAAATGAGCCCTAAAATGAGCAAGAGCAGAAGAGATCAAAACAGAAGGAAATAAATTGAGGCCTCAGACTTGAGGCATAGCTGAAATTAAGCAAGAAGAGTCTGAGAGAAAAGAATGCGTGAAATGTGGGTCTAGAATAACATTCTGGAATAAAAATGGAATAAGTACTCTTGCGAGTTTGTGCTTTGCTCAGGTCTCAAGGTGATGACCATTCAGAGGTCCTAACAGAAACAGAGATGACGACAGTCGTGGGAGATGAAACAACCAAAAAACAGAATACTGATCAGTTCATGGGCAGTGGGACGACGATCATATAAATACTTAAAGTCAGGCATCCAGACTGCAATCTGTCTTTCATCTAATATATTCCAGGGTAAAGCCTACTGAGGCCAGTAGGAGTTTTTACCATTAACTTCAATGAGTTTTGAATTAGGCATCTTTATTAGACTCTGTGATTGAATACACTGGCAGAAAAATAATGTAAACTGACAATATAAGCCTTACAGATAATAACTGCAGATATAAAAGCACAAAATTTAGTATGTAATACAGCCCCAAATCACTACTAACTACTTTTTTTAAAGCAACAAATGCCCTTTAATTTAAATTAGGTAAGGAATGGAACAAGAAAATAAAAGTGTTTCTGACTAACACTGACACATGAAATTTTCAATACTACAGAGAAGTTCCAAACTGTATTTTTTATTTCATGACACTGGATTCCCACCTTCTTTTCATTGTCTGTCTGTCCTGTATATTTTGAAGACATTACAAAATCACACTGGAATAGTTTTGAAGCAGTAATTATAAAGGAATTTGAAATCAGGGAGATCTCTATTGACTTGAAAGAGCAGGTTATATTATTTCTATTTATAGCAATGAGATTAATTTCACTACACTGAAGGGTGAAGGGGAATATTCTTTAATGAAGGAATGTTTTGAGAAGGCTTACTTAGCCGTTTTGCAGTCAAGTGTTTGTGCGATCATAGGTATTTTTGAGCACGGAGGCTGCAAATGAGATGGCAATTGATCTCTCCTCCGTGGCCCATTGGGTCATGCTTGATAATACTTTGCTACAGGTGAGCTACGATTACGTCCAGACTCTAACCAGGCCAGCAGATCTTCTCATCCATCTTCTGGCAAAAGACTGTTAACTGTGACATGCTGGAAAAAGAGTCTGTCTTTCTCTTCGTTACCTCGGTGGGTGCAGGGAACACATGGAGGCAAAAAATGTGGAGGCAGAATTGTAGACTAGGAACAGCAAGACTGTATCTTTCCGATTCAGTGAGAAAGAAGCCATCAACACGCAGAACAGCGAGTTCCCCAAACGTGTCTGCGAGGAACTCTTCCCCCGTATACCTCTGCCACTGACAGTGCAAGCACACAATAAGGTGCTTATTCTTGAATTTGGTCCCTGAAAGAAAATCTTCAATTGCATCGCTTTTGCAAGTTCTTTTGGTCCTTTTGAGGCAGACTTGCATTCTCTTGTCAGGCAGCCAGCTAGATTCCCTCTTCTGTTGTTTTTAATACTTCATAATGAGCTGTACCATTAGAAACCCAATCTCAAGATTTTAGAAGACTGATTTTTACTCATTTTCAAACAAGGAGTTAGATTTAATGTTTTGCCTAGTATATATATAAAGTTCCTTGCTTTTCCAAAACAAAACTATATATACAACTGCTCTTCAGCAAAGCGCTTTAAAAACCAGGCTGATCTGAAGGAAATTGCATTTTAAAATATAATTATACTTGTAAATGTAAAAATATATACGTGAATGTAAACATCATGTATTCATAAAGAATCTAACCTTAGCAGCACGCATGATCCCATTGCCCGAATTTCCTTGGACATTTCCACTCCCTCTCTCCTGCTGATGCTGTCAGTCTGGCAGGGCCCTTCAGAAACTGCTGCTGGTGAGAAAGGTTGGTTGAACTGTTTCACTCGTAAACAGCTATGTTTAAAGGGAGAACTGAACAGTTAGCTAGATCCTTTCTTCTGCTAACTCTTCCCATAACGCCTATTTTCTGAAACAGAGTTTAATAAAGATGGTTTGGTTTCCTTCTGGTAGGCATAATTCATACCTAGAAACTATGCTGACTAATTTTGGAACGAACAGGAATTCTCTCCAAAACTATCTAGTCAGACCTGTGTCTGTAAACACTGATACCATTTAATTACGTCTTTATAAAGAATATCAAATAATCACTGCATTTGTATTTCCTACACAAAAATATCCCTGATAAATAGATAATAAGGTTTTGGAGAGATAGATCTAAAACATGTCCTGGATGAATTCAGAGTGGAAAGAACTAGGTTTGGAAGATAGCAAAGCTCCTAGTTCTGGCTTGTTAAACCTTTACCTTTGCCAAGAGATGTTGTTATAGCGAATGGCTTTGAACAGTCCTCATCATCCTTTCTGCACCGTAGCTCTGCCAGTTCCAGCGTTACTAAGACCAAAGAGCTGCAGAATACTTAGCGTTTCGCTTAGAACCGACAGCATTCAGTCATGCCCTAGAGAAAAATCTCTTCATTGTTTATAATCCAAACAGTTTAGAGATTTGTTTTAAATTACTGTAGTCAAAGATCAAAAGGACTCTTTAAAAGCTGGATTACCAGATCACCTTTTGCCTGTTGTAACATTTCACCTAGCCTTATCCCAGAAAGCAAAAGTATTACCACAAAATCCCCACCCTTCTTGCAGGCTGCAAGTCTACAGGTCCTAGAGATATTGTTGCAAGTTACACAGAGCGATCTCCAATGATTCCCACAGACCAACTGACAGAGAGAACTGTATGCTCATCCCTGCAAAAGCATATTCAGCATAAAAAGTGCTGCAAAATGCCTGAACATTTCTCACAAACAATTATGAAAGCTCAGGTTTAACAGAATTTGGAGACAATGTCTCTTCAATGAGTGTTTCCATCAAACAGAGCAGAAAATAAAAAGAGCTTCAGAAGCTCAAGTACCATTCAGGATGAAGGGGAAAATGGTTTTGTGATCGTGAAACTGGGTAGCAATATAAGCTACAAATCGGTCTTCAGTCTGCCAGCACAGCTTCTTGACCTTAGTCACACCACAAAGGGCCAAATTCTGTATTCAACCCTATCCCATGACACTATCTGCCATGGAGTACAAGGAATGTGGTTGTTAAGCTGTGTGTCTCAGTTTGCCCTCTGCAGAAAGACCGTAACAACCTGTTGTCTCTCACATTTAAGTATATGCTTAATTTTATGTGTTTGCTCACATGGCCAGTCCTACCAAAGCCGGTGCACACTTGCTTGTGCTCAGTGATTCTCATATGTGTTTGAATTCATTCTGTGTTCACTCTACTTTTACTATTATCACTACTGTTATGATATAGATGCGGCCACAAACAAGCAAACAAAAAAGCAGACCACCAAAAATGAGGATGAGAGCAGAAAGGAGCAGCAGAAGTGAAACCCAAATCTATAAATAGAAATTTATACATGAATGAAATACAGCGTTTCAGTTCATGTCTGTGCTAAACACTTCTTAGGAATACATACGAGGATAGCCTCAAAGGCTGTTTGCTATGTCTGCTGAAGATATTGGCTATTTATTAAGAATGAAAAAGTATAGCTCTTGAGGTCATTCTTCCATGATATTAAAAAAATAAATTGTACAGAAGGACCTGTGCTTCAAAAGAAATTATTTTCTGGGGAAGCAGACTATCTTAAAGTTGGAAGTAATTATTTTGACAGAATAGTAGCACACCCACAACATATTTCTACTACTTATTTGTCAAAATAACATCTATATCTTTTACTCTGCTTCTGTGACAAGTTATGAGACATGAGAGTGCCTTCTGTAAGACTGTAGGACTTCATTACTCTGTTCATGTTAACATCTTTTTTCCTGACCTCTCCTTTTTTAGAGAGTGGAAAATAATTTTTCAGCTAGAGTGTGTTTATGGGAATATTATTAAAGAATTATAATATTTACAGAACATGTTTAGAATTAACACTCCTCTCAGTTTTGTTAGTATTTCTTAAGTGGTAGCACAACTTCAAGAGTACAAAGTCAAACCATTAAAAAGCCATGGATATTCAAAAATAGGCCTTAGGTTTACACTTCATTAATCTAGTCTTGTGTTGATGACAGAAAATAATAATTTACACGTGTAATTTTCCCTTAATGCAGCAGTAAAAACTTTAATTTGCAACACACGTTTTAGCTATTCAGTCAACATTTGTTCATCAAAACTTGCTTTCTGAGGCAGCTGTGGATTTCAGTCATTGATCTGTACTTAGTCGGTCTCCTTAGAAATCCCTTTGATTTTAGCAATTCAGACTGGACAGATAAAGGAGAGATATAAAGAACAGAAGACTAAATTTAAAAGTTATAGTAATTAACAGGTTGGATGACAGGTTGAGCAGATGACCCAACCTCTAGTGCTCAGAAATTTGGTTATACTTTAGCAGTAAGAGAGACATATGCAAAACAAATTAAAATACATGATGGATGTGCTGTCAGCTCCTTCAAGCACTTTAAAAAAGGAAAGCTCCTTCCTACCAGGTATATTCTTGTATATTGATTCTCTGGTAGCAAACAGGGCCCATTGATATTTCTTTTCTTCCTCAGGGCAAACTGTGTGAAATAGTAGCACGGCAGAGTAGCCAGCCAGATGACCTGAGGGGGTTTAGCTGTTGGGAGCTATGCAGCTTGGAGTGACAGAAATTCAAGTCTCTCCAGTGGTTTCTACATCCTGTGAGGTGTTAATCGCAAATGTCACATGACCACCAGAAGGTCCAACTACGTTCACATTTTACTTTGGTTCAGGCGTGAACTTTCAAGTCCAAAGAGTCTCTACTGTGTTGTGGTTCACAGCACGAGGACAGCTCGGAGCATCGGACCTCGATTCCTTTCTGAACTAGAAGAGATATTCCAGCTGCTAACAGGCCTTCTGGCCAACGGATAAGACCAGAGGTTGTCTGAAGGAAAACTTCTGAAACATGGAGGTGGCAGGCACTGTGTCCTCCTCCTCAGCTGCACAGAGCCGCTCTGCTTGTGCTGCCTGATTGCCCACACAGACACGGCCAGAAGCAGCACTTCTGTAAGGTTTGCGCTGCCCCAAAAATACAGGGAGGTTCAGGTCTGAGAAAAAATGGGTCTGTGCTTCTGGGTGATAACTTCTCTTTCTGCAAGAGCTGCTTCTTGGCTGAGAGAGGATGAGAAGACCATGGCTTCTGAGCACAGAGAAGAGCAAGTTCTTCTGTGACAGAGGTGGCAGTGGCAGATACGGTAATAGAAAGAACTATGTCTCTGAACCATGGTATTTCTTGTTTGATCAAGTTTCAGGGCCCTGCAACTTCCTATCACCCTTTCTTCTGGGTATAATCCTCCTCCTCCTCACTCTTCCTGAAAGGCTCCACTTCCCCTTGTTTCTCTTCTGATCTGTGTTTGCTTGCTGAGGAGGAGGAATTGCCCCCTACAGAAACTGTTATCTCATCGGGCTTGTGGCCCAGCTAAGGGTTGGATTTCTGAAGGTTGATGCAACTTTAAGAAGGCCCTAATTATGGGGTTGAAAGATTGCAGGATCCAGTCCATTATGGGATCAACAACTATCCTCAGCAATGATTTAACAAAGATTTGTACCGAAATATATCTGGATCCAAACCTGAGGCTTCCTTTAACAGCGTTCCAAGCCTGACAAGTCAGGTGTATTCGTTGCACCTCCTGCGTAGTCAAAACTGGATTGACGTGATCAGTTTTTTAAAGGAACTTACACCTTCATCACTTCTCTTCTTCCCTAGCACTAATCTCCTCTCTTAAGTTGCCCCCCTATGCAGTTGGACTAGAAACAAAGAGTAAAATATTTCTCTGCAAATAAAGGTGATCTTCTTAAAAACATCTGACATGATTGTTCCCTATTTATTGTGAATTAGATTGAAAATCCATTTGTAAGAACTGTAATGATCTCTATAAACTCTAGTCCAATTTTAAATTAATGTTTTTATCTTCCCATAATAAGTAAGCAATTTAAAGTATTTAACTTAATCATTTATACTGCTGTAAATGACTCAGTGTTTCCCAAAATTATACAAATGAAAGTACATTCCAAATCATCAGTTTAACACACTCAAAGTTTTAGAGTGCTCTTTATTTCTTGAAAATATATATTTTCTTGAATTAGATAAATAGTTTTCAATTTTGAATTTAATATACACAATGAAATTCTTATTTTTCAGAGTCATCTTCTGTTCTTATTGTCTGAAACAGATCTGCAAGGTGCCTAAATGCAGAAACACCCCCCAATGAAGGCTTTATAACTAATCAAACAAGAAATGCAGCATTTATTTCCTACCTGCTGCTAGACCTCACAGAGTCCAGAGTCTGCCCTTTCATGAACAGCTCTTCTCCCTTTACAGACGTGCATGCAATTATGAACGGAACCACGATGTCATAAAATTAACAAGCAGGTGCAAAATCATCTTTTTTAAGCAACAGAACCTTTATTTTTATTTCAAATTGGTTCTGGCCCTGGAATTTGTAGTTTTCTGGTAGGGTTTTTCAGAAGGGATCATTAGAGCTCTAATTTTGTTTTTCCGGCTCACTTTTTTCCTACTATATTTTCGTATTTGTTTTATGTCTGTTTATAGGGTGAAACTGGGAATCTACCTTCAGTAAGATTCCCATGCAAATGGTTTGCATTTGTTGTGGTGAACAACAGAGGATACAGAATCCCTCAGGAACAAAATTTTTGTGTACGATCCCAGTGTAGCAAAACTTAGGCTATCAGTACATCAAAATCACGCAGGCTGTCCTGAGATCACTCATGGGCTAAAATGTTTGTCAGGCCTGATACCAGCATAAAACTTTGACAAAAATAGAGATAATACTTATAAGTTGTTCATAACATCTATAAAGCAATAATATTTAACATATGCAAAGATGACAGAATATAGCTCTATCTATCCACTTCATTCAGATTTGACAGAACTGAAGATCATTAGAAGAACATTTATTCCTCAATCCGTTTTATGCTAGAGTCCACTCTAAAACATTGTTACGTGAGGTGAACGGCAACATTCCTAAACAAATTAATACCTTATAACATTCAAAAAGGGAAAAGGGAAAAAGGAAAAGAGAAAAGGAGAAATTGCTATATTTTTAGCCTAGGTAACTATTTAGGTTCAAATATTCAATGTAATCTGTTGCAATAAAACAAGAAAAGAAGAAATTCCATCTCCACGTGAAGATCAGCCAGTACGCCCTGGTGTCAGCTCTCTGTTTTAGGATTCAAGTTAATCTTTTGAAACAAGCACTATGGACAAACAGTTTTCACCGCCTGGTGAGGAACATGAGCTCGTTGCATGCAAGGTTTAGCTGAGGCTTACAACAGTTTTATGGTATTGTATCTGACAGCTTCCAAAATAGAGCAGTCTCTGGCGTTTTGAGGATGATAATTACATAGCTCCATTTCATTTATTTAGGATGCACAGAAAGCAGTTATCTTTAAACTGTTGAAATTGCCTGATGCTGAAATGTAATTTCACCCTATTTTATTTGTAATTCATCTGGGCTGGAATAATTTTCTATTTCATAGCTCAGTGTTATCCTTTCCTGTAAATAGCTGATCGATCTGAACAACTCTAAATGTTATAATCCAAAAGAGAAAAAATAATTTTGAATGTTTAGATTTCTACAGCAGAAAAGATAGTTCCTTATGCTCAGGACTCCCTATTAAGTAGCATTCAGAAATGATAAGCAGAAATTGCTGCTGATGGGTAATTGTCAAACTATACAGCGTGGAGGCTGTCAGCTTCCTTCCAGCGCAGTCAGAGACAAACCTTCCTTGTCTCTGCACGGTGACAACCAAATCTGATCCTAGCAGCACATCAAAACCGGCACTGACAACGATTTCCACCTGGCACACTTCCACATCAGAGCCATTTCAGCAGCCACAGTAAGTCTCGTCAGGTTACTCACTCTTATTCCTTGACTATCAGCCAATGATCATTATCCGAGTCTACTTCAGTGATGTAAACTCACGTCACGATCTCGGTCCATCTGAAGGACACGTGCTCGCCGCCAGCACCACCTCCCATGCAGACAGCTGGGGAGCCACAGGAGCAGAGCAAATTCAACGTGGTTGTGACCAGTATTGTTGAAAGAGCAACAGAACACTTACTGTTGTTAAGTTAAATTGAAAAGAGAGAGAAAAAAAAAAAAAGTGGCTGAAGTCACTGCATAGTGATTCCTATAGCAATAGGAAAAAAAGCAGTTCCTGAAGGAATAAAATCCAGATTATTTAGGGACATCTTTAGACTTCCCTGTGCACTTCCCTCTCCAGGTCGTTGATGAAAATGTTGAAGCACTGATCAGTCTCAGCACAGATCCCTGTGGGACCCCCACTGCTGACTCTTCTCCACCCTGAAAAGTGATCATGAAGCTCTATCCTGTACCGTGAAGCTGTATCCTTTAACCAGTCTTCAGTCCTCAGAGAGGCCTTTTCTCCAGAGCTGTGCCAACTTCCTAAGAAGAACATGCTCGGAAATGCAATGTTAATTTGAAAGAAGGATGCCCCCCCTGGAAATTTCTTCATGAATTCTGTACACACACAGTGGCAGACTAAGAAACAAGGATATGCCACGAGGAGGGAGGGAGGGCAGGAATACGACACCTCTGTGCCTTGCTTGCTGAATCTTACTTTGGCTGCAAGAGGGCCACAGCATCCCTTTCGGTGATCAGCAATACTGCACGGAGCCAAAGCCCTGCGGGTTGTCTAGTGTTCACTGTGCAGGCAGGAGCACGCTCCTCTATCGCAGAGGGACTCTTGAGCTAATAAGAAATGATGCCTGAGATAAAGGGCATCTAGAAAACCATACAGAAGAATCCTGAAGGAGTTTAAGAGTCTAGCTTAACCAGCTAAAATTTTTTTTTTCTCCAGCTATAATAATAGAACAGGGAAACTGCAGGTAAATACAAATGGGTAAGCCCCGCTAAACTGCAAAAATCATAAAAAGCCCACAACCATACTAGAAAAAAAAATCTTCCCAGTAGAGGTACCCCAGAAAACAAGTATAAAATTGTTTCCCCAAACGACTCTTCCAAAACTGGTAATGATGATGGCAGTAGTGAAATACCTGGATAAACATGATGACAGCACACACCAAACGGGTATTAGAACCTGGCTACCAGAGAAAACAAAAGCAAAGCCCTAAAGAGCAAGAAAAGGGATTTGAAACAGCAGACTAAGAATTCATAGTGAAGAATGGCATTTGATGTGCCCTTAGTTATCTAGGACATGATGAGCCCTATGTTTCTTCATCAGAAACATAATTACTGACAAAAAAATCTATTGTTATCTTTAAGGCATTTTCCTCTTTTGTGCGATCCCTCAAATGCTCTGTGAGTTGCCTATATAAGATTTATTTCTTATGCCAAGCTGAGGCAAAATATTTATTTGAGTGGACTATGATAACAAAAAGTATAAAATAACCCCACCTATGACTTTCATGATCAAAATTTTAGACATATTCGTACTCATAACTACAATCCATTAGAGAAATGTACTGTAACACAACTTGAAAGCTGGTATTTTAAATACATTTTTTAGACATTTAGAGTCTTACAATATTCTTTCCCTGTTTAAACTCCCTAAAGACTATATATGAAACACAATTCTTTCAATGAAACTTATTTCTAAAGAAGTTAAGAATGCAACGTGACACTGCAGAGATTAATTGAACTACCATGTTCCAAGGTAGTGTATAATGAAATTGTTAAAAGCTGCCCTGGAGTTTTCATTAGCACTAATACATTTGTGCTTGAGATAGAAATGATTGTGTTTTCTTTATACTGGATAATTTGGTTAGAAAAGAAATTTGATTACCCGTATAATCGTTCTGCATACTAATGAATTGAAAACAGCATCCAATTTATTCTACACCTTTATCTCCCCGAGCATAGTTTGCATGGCCCTGGGTAAGCGGAGTAGGGAAAATACTCCGAGCAGCGAGCTCTCAGGCCTCGGCCCGCCACGTATAGCTGCAGGTTGGCCTGGAGGTCTCCCCTGGCCCCAGCCGCACCTCCTGCCCTGCCTAGACGCTTGCAGTCACCCCAGTCCCGGCAGAAATTCCGTAAGAGCAGAGCAATAATATTTCCTGTGCTGGAAGTACCTGTTACCTAGGTATTAATAGCATTACCCAGGGGGTCTTTTCCTGAAAGACCGCACATAATTTTTGCTCTACAATTGAAAAAGAGAAGCTGAAAAAAAAAAGTTGTTCAGAAAAGAAGTCTACAAACAACCTGAGATCTACTCCTTTATTTCACCTAGACAAGACAAAGTGGTCTACAAGGATATACACCAGGAGATTTCTGATACCAAACAGTTCCTTCATCAAGCACAAAGAAGTATGATAGAATTGAACAAATAAAAGACCAGTTGGGTCCAAAAGAGAGGGATTTTGACTAAAAGAAGTGATCATTCTCATGTGCTGCAATAATTAACCTGTAAATGTAGTGGATTCTCCGTTATGTGAAGTTTTCAAACAACAGAGTGGGTAGTTATCATCTTGTTGCACAAATTATTGCTGAGGACTACATTAGTAAATAGACCTCTATAATGGAAAATGTCAGCTATATGTGTCTGGGAGTTCTGTGTGATGAAACATATTTAAATGGAATATTGCCTGATAAGAGCTGAACTGCTTGTCTCCCAGAAATATGAGCAAATTATCAGATAATCAAGAATTCTCTGACTCATTCCTGGTGTTAGCATATTATTGCGTCTTCAGCCACATGGACAAAGTTACTGTTGCTTCTTGATATTAGCCATTCATATATCACAAATACATTAATCTAGTTCTTCATTTGTATTGACTTCTGGTTGTTTGCCTTTTATAGTTGTCATCTGAAGTTTTTAGACCTTGACTTAAATATAAAATGCTTCTATGTAGTTTTATGTGCACAGTTAAAAAAATGTTCCCCATTGAGAAAGTCAAACCTGACACTGAGAAAACTGTTTGAGGAGGTTTAGATTATTAAACCTAAGTCTTTCACTGTCGTAAGAACTTTTTTGCTGACATTTTAAGGTCAATAATTGCATCCATGTGGTGTAACTCCAGCACTCAGGAATGGAATTGTGCCCGGAGACACCGGCTTCCACACCTGCTTCCCTTCCAGAGAGGAGCTGGTAAGAATCAGATGGGAGCTGAATGGAAATTAAATACAAAGGTGTAAGCTCTTGAGTCTCTATCCAGAAAGATTTAAAGCAATTTGCTTGGAGTGTGGAGCTTTCTCACCCTTTGCTTCTGCCCTCTTTGACGTGCAACATGTTGCAGAATTAGATCTTATAAGCTTCCCTTCATGCCCGTCGGAAACTTTCCATTCATCCTTCGCTGGCGTTAGACATGGCCATCAGCTACGTTGTCTAAATCTACTTAGCTTTTATTTGTTATGACAGAAAACAGAACAAGTAAAATTGCATAGTTACTCCTTTTGGACTAGCTCAAACACATTGTTCAGGGCTATATATTACCGTTGGCAGGAGAAATTGGTGGCAATCACCTTTGTCATGAAGTCCTGGTTCCTAAACAGGAAAAGACAACCAACAGGAGTCCAGGGGAAAGATTTGCTTTGCCTAGCAGCATTTTGCAACCTAGCAAACCTTTCTCTCTTTTTCTGTCTTTTTCCTTCAGGTCTAAGCTAGCAGTGACTCCGTATCTGGTGTCTCTTTGATGCTGTCTCTTACCTGGCTGCTTATTCCTCCTAAAAATGAAAGCAACCTTAGTAAAGGCACTTAGTAAAATCTTTCTGTCTTTGTTTTTCATAGTGTTGTAATTCTTCTATGTGATGGACACTTCCTATTTCAATTAGCTGGTTTATATAAAGACCTTAATTCTTAAAGAGAATCTTTTAATTCTTTTTAAAGATTAAAAGATCCTTTAATTCTTAAAATTATGGTAAATTAAGGGAAGTGTTTACATTCATCAGAGATGTTAGATATGGCTTACTGAAGCCAAATTCCCAATAACTATATTCCAGCTTTTTCAGAGTAGACAATCTACACTCCTAGTAAAATAATGGCTCATAGTCCAAAGACCTCAAATGTGCAAAAATCTTACTTTACCAGATGTGCAGGTGGAGAGTCATTCTCCATCCAGTATTAATCAGACTCTATTAATTAGCTCTGAAAGATCAGATTAGAACTTACAGAATAGCTGTAGCACTCATCTCTTTCCCTCTCCATTCCATTCCCTCATATGCTATTTTCAAAGGTATTATTTAATATATTTGGTCTAACAAGAATAGGATAAAAATTCTTAAATTCTCATTTAGTCAAAGCCTGTCAGTGCAGATACATTGATACCTACTTGGATGCCAGGAAAAAAATAAGTCACCTTAATATTCTGAAAAACATGGCCAATATTTATCAAATAACCTATTTTTCAAATAATTTTCTAAGTGATTTTTCTATTAAAGCAAAAAAGTAACTAATCAGAATGTCTCATTCAAGTTTAGGAAGATACTGTCATGTACCCAGATGTACTGCAGATATGACATATTGTATCATATCATAATTTTTAAATACATTTATTAGCTCCATATAAAATGATGGAAGTTTTTGGTATTTTAATGGCAATAGACCATTATGCCTATCTCTGAAATCAAAATTAGAAATAAAACCTAAACCAAAGCCAATCCCTAATTTTCAGTTAATAGTTTGGAACCATTTCAGCTCAGGGGCTGGAGGGAAAAATGCAGGGTAATGTTCTGTTAAAAATTAAGTAATTCAGATCCCACTTTTTTCATGTTTTCTGTCTGCTGAGACACATTAAGCTCGTGTCTTTATATTGAAACAAGTTTATCTGTGCCAGTCACATATGACAGAGTATATGGTGGGTATATGAAATACTTTAAAGGTAAAGAGAGAAAAATGCTGACAGTTTAATGGAGTAATAAAGATTTTCATGGACTGAAATTCAAAATGAAAATTCTCAATGACTTCCCATTACTTCAACTCATTTCTTCAGGGAAGTCACCCTCACATCTCCTCACATGTATTATAGTTGGATAGAAAGAAGTTTTTGCCTTCATATTGTTAGGGCAGGTCAGTCCTACCTAGCAGAACAGGAAGCTGTTGCCTCGTCTTCCCCCCAGGAGGTCTCATGCTGATCTTCTCCGTCCCCCCACTTCCCAGGCTCTGCACTGCTCCGTTTGGCCGGGGCTGTGGTTTGCATGGACATGGGTGTCAAAATGGAGAGAACTGGACAGCAGGAGTAGGAGTCACAAACTGTGATCTTGAACTCTGCTCACCTGCCATCCAACTCAGAAGGAAACTTCTGCTGTGGGTTCCATTAACACAATGCAGAGGTGGCTCCTATCGCTGGAGCTACTGCCAAAGATGCAGGAAGTATTTGTTATAACTGAATGTAAACAGCAATGCAGCATAACAACACGGATTTCAATAAATGCTGAGTGACTGTGAGCCAACAGAGTTAAAAGAGCAAAACCAACATGCTTGCGAACAAGCCTAAACTGCTTTTGCTTCAAATTTTGAAGATATGCTGCAAAAAAGTATAATCTACTTACTTGTATATGCTGCAAATCAATTGAAATTAGACTAATTTTTCACCTAGGGGTCTCAACTATTAGAATATTGTTTTAAAACTTTTATGATATCTGTAAAATATATCTGAGTTACATATTAATAGTTGAGATTATGAACAACTTTGTAACAATCTCTAAACTATATGGGATTACAGATAATTGGTGTGTTTCAGAAGAGCAAACTTCCAGAAGCCTAGTTTTAGGAGAAGAGCCAGGCTGTAGACACTCAGAAGAAAAAGGCACCTCACCACAGTCCTGATTAAGTTACCCAAGGGACAAGAGACTATCACATATTGGCAAAGTTTTGGCAGTAGGTATCTTTAGAGAGCTACCTCCTGAACATGTGATTTGGGGCACAATAACTACATAAATCATTTCTCCTCCTTCACAAAGACCTTAGAGAAAGCTGTTTGTTACTGAACAGTGTGTTAGAGTAGGTAACGACGACTTCTTCATTTCTAGCGACATCAACACAGGTATTTCATTTCGGAGGCTACACCATACATTTTTATTATTCCACTTCATATATCCTCTTGCACTAGATTTACTAGATAGAAATGCACAATCTGTTTTAACCGCAAAGAGAGGGATATCGCTCCCCAAAATAGGTTGTAGTGTTGATTTTAGGTACCGTGGGTATCTCATCTAGCTTCCAGATGCTGCTCTGAAAGGACATGACTCTCAAGTTCCACGTCAGTTCCATGAAATCTTTTATAGTCTCAGCCGAATCATGCTTTAGCTTGCTATCCAGTTTAAAGCAATATGCCTACAAGCGAACACTTCCAGATTTTTCAGAGATACTTTTTTGGACATGTGACATAATATCCAGACACATTACTAAACAAGGATTTGGGAAGATATGTTTATCCTTAATTTTAACCATTTTCTCAAGCCAACTTTTCCCATTCAGAGTAGAGGAAATTACGATACTCACATAACTACAACCTCTATTTAAATACACTTTCACCTTCAGTCTAAACTTTGTGTTGAATTACATTTCTGTTAGGAAAATGCAAACGTACTATATAAGTAAAAGACAAAGCCTACAAATTATCACTGGCTACAAGCAACATTTGTTATTACAGCTATCCCACAGTTCTTTGTGATTATAAATAAAATAAACGCTAACTGAAAATCATTTTTAATGGTAAAAGATGGGTGATATTTTGGATTTTAGAAATCGTTTAGAAGAAAAAAAAGGAAAGGACTTTCCAGGTTTCATTTAAAAAAATATATGGAGATGTTCTCTGTTTTTGGTTAGATCATTTTCTCTTAAAAATATTTGCTGCAAAGCTGACATCAACATGGTCAGAACTGTTGTAAAACAAACAGTAAGTGAAAAATATTATCTGAAGGGAAGGTCAACACACTTGGAAGCTGAGCAAGGCGACCAGTCAGAAACCAAGAGTAAGGAGAACAAGCATTGACATAAGATGGTCTTATCTATAAATCACAGCCACGTCCCCACTGTAGTGCAGACCTCTCTGGCTGGCCAGCACTGTCCCAGCCCTAGGCCAGGATCAGCTCTGGAGTCTTGTACAGATTTGAATGTGGGGACGGGAGCGGTGACATTTCTTCTTCCTAATGCCTTTTCCATGTGCTCTAGACAAGCAAGAATGAGTACAACAGGAACAAATATGAGAGATTTCAAGCGCCACACATGAATGTGTGGAATTGTGACTAAATAATGTATTGAAATTTGGTTTCGTTTACATTAAGTAAGTAGTAATATTAATGACATCACTGGTTCAGATTTGAATTTCAGTTACACTGGCATAAATCCACAGGGGTTTCCCCTGGATTAAAAATGTTACTGATGATTTATGCATACATAAATGAGATAAATATCTGATTCAGGAGAGAACTAGCAATGAGTAAAGGAAGCAGATAAACATCTAAAGAGAAAGACAATATAAGAAATTGGAAAAAGGAAATTAAAAGACACCAAAAAAACCTAAATTAATATCAGAGTAAGATTAAGAAAGCGTAAGAACAAGAGCTGTGTCCTAATTACAGTATAACCAAGGCTCTGGCCATCTTTTCTCTCAACCTGTCAACTCTTCTCTCAGTCTTTCAAACAGAAGTTAAGAACAACAACCTGGTGTATCAGCTCTAGCCCGCAGCCCTGCAAAACTGGTGTTATCAAGACTCAACAGTAACTGGGGCAGCTCTGGAAAGAGCATTTCTAGGCCTGGTGAAAGGGAAATCAGTACCCTGTAACCCAGCACTACGAAAGCCACTGGGCAGGAAACAGCATTAAGACAGGTATTTTTTATTTAGCTCTGATCCTGACAGCAGCTGCTCAGCACGTCTTACACAGGGGAGAAGAACGCATGTTCTATGCATAAACAGTACTTCTGACCATGCTATTCCGTGTAACACTGAGAAAGACACACACACTGCAACACCCGCAGGAAGAGTTAAGCTCCAATTCAGGAGGAACAAGCAAATCTATTCCAATTGTGTTCCCGTGTCGTCGTTTGCATGGTTCTGAAAAAAATAGGCTGGAGAAAGCATCTTCCTGCCTGATGTAAATGCAGATCTCTTCAGCAATCTTGATTTTGGCAATAACAGGTCATGTTTCAGATTAGGTTTTCTCTAAAACAGATATTAGCAATAACATCTGCTTCCTGTGTGTGCTAGTGAAAATTCAAGTACCCAATTCTATTACCAACAGAAATTTTTTTTAAATGGTGCATTTATATAAGTGTTTGAGAAACCTAAATCTCATATGGCTCATACCCTTTTCTGTCAAAACAGATTAATAGTCCTGTTTATCCACCCAGCACATGCAGCACCATTACTAGAAGATGGGCTTTCCCACATCACTCTGGCAACGAGCAGCTGCATGAGGACCTGGGTACAGCTCTGTCATTAGACTGCTGCATTGGCATTTTCCATTTGCTGTTTTCAGGTGAGAAATGCAAGAATGCCTTTGCTGGAAGATGCTGAGGTACCACCTCAGCACTCAGGCATCCTCCAACTAGCCCACCATGCGCTAGACTCAGATCCAGGCGATAAGGCCCTCTAAAAGATGACTGGGAAGGTTCGGTTTATGCAACAGACCCTGGACTTCTGCAGGAAGAGGAGGGAAGAGGCTCTCAGTTCCTGCTGCTTGCTTTGGTCTTTCAGAGAAGGGATTTGAACCTAAAGACTTATCTGGAAGCCTGAGAAGGGTCTCAGTCCCTTCGTGGAAGGAAACCTCCTTCCTTTGAAGAGAGTAATCCCCGTTCCCCTTGTCTTCAGGAGAAGATTTTGAATTCCACATCCTCCATGGAGATCGTAAAATGATATCTGAGTACAGCATATGAAAAGGTGCTGAACAAAGATGTATCCTAAAATTTGCATGGATCTCCACAGCACTGGACTTCTCAAGCAACATGAAGTGTAGTAAAGTCAAGCATTGCAGCACTCAAGCTACTTTTTTTGGATCTATCCCCAGATTTACACATACAATCTTTGCTAATCTGTTTTACTGTGTTTGTAAAATAAACAGCCTCAAAGAAAGTTCCTCAGTATGTTTTAGATGTGGTGGCTACAAAACACTATGTCCTCTTGGGACAGGGGAAGTGGCCAGCAGCTAAGGCACTTATTATTGTTGTCCTTATTAAACACAAGGACATTGCATGTTAACACATAGAATTAAGATGTTGCATAAGTGATGTAGCTGCAAGCAGAGCCTAGCATGTACAGTACTGCCTGTTCCCAGAAAGCTAGGGCCTTGCCTTCCAAAGCCAAAAAACGCAGTTGTTCTCCGCAGGCTTCTGCCTCAGTAAGACCTGCTCCACCGACGCAGTGCCTCCGTCAGGCACCGGACTGAGAACACCAGCTCACCGCAGCGGGAGCGCAATGCCCCGAGTTCAGACCATTAAAAGACGTAGGAATCTAGACCAGGCGCTTACCCCATGCCCCGGACGTGCTCCCTAGAGCTCAGCGCCTGCAGGCCCTCGAGGGCCTTGGAAAATGCTCATTACATAAAATATGGCTGCTGTTTGATCAGGCTACAGGGATCTCCGGTCATTTCTAAGTATATTTTAGGCATTGCCCCGGAAAGAGGGTGATGAAGGGGCTCAGGTACCTTCTGTAGAAGAAATGGAATTTAATACAAGGGATAACAAAATGTGCTGAAGTTACCGTCAGTTACGTTGTCTTTAAGGTGTGATACAGCTGGTTTCGATTTCATCCAAGGTTTCACAGCAGCCGTCCCTGCCAAAGTGCTACAGCTCCTAGCTACAGCACACCTGCTGCCATCAGAGGAAAAGCTCTGCGTGTACGAATACTCAAGGTCTGTTCACTACTGATCAAAACAGCAGCAGGTCGTGCTCTGCTGAGTGCACACATTTTGGAATAAACACGGTTTAAACATTCTTTACACTGCCATTCTCCCTACGGTATCGATTCCCTTCATTTTACCTTTTTTTCTTCTCCTGCTTGGTACAAGTTGGCCTACTTTCTAATATTTAGCAGCACCACTGTGTCGTGCTCAGCATTTTCTTTATTCATCCCATATTTCTGAATGCATGTAAGTTAATGGAAACCATGCATTGAACTCTCAGAAGTATTTTGGCGGATGGGCCCACTTCCCTTCCCTGTCTATCCAATGTACAAAACCAGTCTGCAGATAAATGCCAGAAGTCAAAAAGAAAACAAATGCCCTCACACATGAACAAATAAAAACAGAGAGGTCATCATTAGCCACAAACCAGATTGTTTGTAGGCAAGCTTTCTCAATACCACATTACCACAAAAGACAATACAGGACAGCAAAGGAAAAAGAACTTCTTGTTCTCAAATAAATTTTTTGCAGCATATTTATGAAATGAAGAGTTTTAAGACACTGAAAGCATGAAAATGAACTAAGCAAAAAGATCAGCTGAGAACCACCTAATTAAAAAAACAGAAGGGAGCTAGACAGAAATTGGTGAGTGGTCTGTGTGGCAGCCACGCAAACATAGGGGATGAGATTTGCATAGGTTTTTCAAGACAGGAGGACCACCAAGGCCAGGAGTGGCAGAAATGAAGGAGCACAGGACAGTGCAGATTTGGAACAGTCAGCTGGCCAGGAAAATGCAAAACAACAGCAGGGACATATTACAGCCTAGAAGAAAAATATCAAGAATTTGCTTTGAAAATTAAAATCTGTTCTAAAAAGGGAAAGGGCAAGAATGGCAAATATATTTGCAGTTACCAGAATAACAACAGAACTGAATTTGCATTATTCCTTTGCAATAGCTGAGGCTAAAAGGCATTAAATGATTAAGTGATTACCTGCTAGGTAAGATGGTATGACATGGAGCATGAACTGAGCTCCATAACAAGCACATTTAATGAGACCTGTCTTAACCAAGCCTTAGCTACTCGGTAGTTAACAAGACATCATTAGGACCTCTCTCTGCCACTTGCTTCCTTCATAAAAACTTTGAAGATTTTTTACTAGAGTGGGAGGACGCAACGTGACAGAGGCCAGTTAAAATAGTAGATAGTGTATGCATATTGTAGTCGGGAATGACTATTGAATACTAAAATGGAAGTTAAGGGTTTTCGCTGAAGATATAAGTAATATTGAGACAGACTAAGGAAATATATTTCGATCTACAATAAATTAATCGATAGAAGTCACTACCACAGCATGCTAAGGAGGCCAAAGGGATTGGACCAATTCAAGGAATACACATCTCCCCCTAATCATGGAAAAGCGGTGCTGTGGACTACAGCTCAGTACGTCCTGAATGCACTGACTGCGGAAAGCCAGGAGACATGGCAGTGGAAAGATGCTTGCACGTTTCTTACACTCTCTCTAAGAATTTACCGGCCCAATTCAGTATAGCTGTTCTTAAACTGTATGAAAAGGAAATGTTACAGGTATGAAAACTTTAAATGGGAGAGCACACAAAAAACAAAAATCCAGTACAGAACAAAACATTTGACTGTCAGCTCCCCTTTCCCTTCAGCAGAACAGCTTTCTTGAGGCTTTCCTTTTGAGATTTATTGTCATTTGCTGATACATAGACCTATGATGAGAAGAGACATACAGATTTCTTTCTACAAAATAAAAAACAAATATTTATTTTCAGTGGTGGTGATTTAGAACTGCAAAGCAGGAACCAATCCACTCCACATTAAAAATGAAAATGCTGTAAGTTCATTAAATACTGCAAAGGGACTCCATGAAAATATCTGCTGCCTTTTTGCACTTAGCTTTGTTGAAGTTGATATCTTACATATCCCTGTAGCCTTTCCTCTTGAGATTGATCCAAGGTCCAGCCTCATTTTGCAATGGCCACAGCTTGACTAAAGAAGCACATCCCAACCCAAATATGCAAAGATGGTATTTTTATTTTTATAGTTCAACTACAGGAAGAGAAACCGTTTGAGTTCACTATGCATTGGCTCCCACATTTTAACCACACGGAGCTCCTGATGGTTAAAGTAGTTAGGATCAAGTAGAAGTGGATGCCATCCGGCCGATATTTGGGTTCTAAAGTCCAAAGACACTAAAAATGAACATGGCTTTCATACTGCAACTCTTGGTTTTTTTGAGTTCCTGTTCAGGCCTTACTCATGCGTTTAAGACTGCTCTTTTCAATACAGAGCATGATTTTACAAAATTCAAAGGTTTGTTTAATGTTACAAACAGAAAGCTTTGGGAAAATTCAAACATTTGGGCTACCATACTTCCTGTACTTCATAGGCAGAATCACAGCTGGTATCTTGGAAAAAATTGTAAATAAAAGCATATAAGAAGGTGACCTAGAGCATCTGAGGCTAGGTAAGAAAGCCCACAAACATCCGTGCATAACTCTAACTGTGCGTGGTTTGGAATTTCACTCTTCCACACTGAATGCCTGCCTTCCAAAAGCCTATTAACAAAATCTGAAATATGTTTGCTCAGTACACCGGTAAACACAATTACAAAAGCTATAACTAACAGACCAGAAATTAATACTCAGGATGTGGTGCAAACCTTGTTTAATCAGATCCGAGTGCACTTCCACCAAAATGGGAGTTTCTGCATTCCCTTGGGCTGGCAGCAATGCTCAGGTGGCTCCACAGTCAGCTGGATCAGGGGACTCACCCTGCTAAAAAAGCTTAAGCTTCAGCTTAAGCCACTTGCAAAACTGTACACTTAAAAGCATTTAATCAAAATCATGTTCAAAATCCTGGCTGTTTTTCATCAATAAAAGACAATAAAGTTTTACTTTTGAAACTGTAAATACGGAAATGGTCCTTGGTTCACTGGTGTGCATTTACCACAGGTAAATCCTATGTGACCAACTTGGTTGCCCTGTAGGATGAAATGACTGGCCCTGGGGATGAGGCAAGAGCAGCGGATGTAATCATCAGGTTTTAGCAAGGCAACATTGTCTCCTGTAAGAACCTTGTATCCTAGCTGAGGAGATCGGGATGGAATGGGTGAAAAACTCACTTTTGCACTCAAAATGTGGTGTTCAACACTTTGTAGTCTAACTAGTAGTGATCTGGACCACGCATTCTTCTCATCTGTCTTGTTCAGACCAGCTGCTCATTAGATGTAGTTTCATAACTGCTCTGATCTGATTTCAGCAACTTCTAGAAGTAAAAAACTAATTTTAACAAAGCGTTAATCCGGGTTTATATTGCTGGACTTGCAAATTTTGGCTGGCTGCAGGATGCTCAAGAGAATTCCTCTATCTTCTACAGATTTCAGAATTGTTACTTATCCCAAACTCTTACTGTTACACTTAGTGCTGAGAGATTTATGCTCTTCCGTGTGAATAGATTATTGTATCTGACAGGGCAATCTTCAAAGAAACAAAAATAGTTTACTTCATTGTGGATTGCAGAACTAAATTCCAAAGAGTTTTATTAAATCCAAATAACTAGTAAAATTACTATTAAAAATGCAGTATAACTTGAGTTGTAGCAATCCTGCAATGATCCCTTTGGGAGCAACATTCTGGTTGCCATAAACGATCATTTGCAGTTTACTTTCTGCTGGGAACCTTTGCCGAACAAAATAAAACACTGTATTCTTCGATACTTCACTAATAAAATCATTAAAGCGTGCAAAGCAGGGTGCTTTTAAAACAGTACCAAGTGAATTGCAATAATGCCCTTGATCAATAAGAAAGCATGTCCTTCAGCCTTCGGTTTTGGCAAGGATGTACTACTGATCACCTGAACACAAAACTAGATCCAACAAAAGAATTGCGTACCTGTATGCTGTTTTTACTACTTCCCCTCTGTTTCAGTGACTCACTGCACACCCACACTCAAAAGATAAATGAAAATGGACACTAAGGCAGACCCTTCCTCCTGGTCTGTGAGTATCGCTGCAGGCACGCTGCACACATTTTCCAGCCTGTCTTTCAGCTCTATCTTTTATTTACATATCTTCAGCCAGATTTTGTGAGGACAGTTACACCATAGCATCTATTAACGTATGTGCGAAGGATGTGCACCACTCTAGTTGCATTTGCAGCAGTGTGTTAGCTGTTTATGTCTCATCAGTGTAAGGCAACCAGTGTAAGAATCTTAGTTGCCTGAGGATATAAATAAATACTTTACAGATATTTATAGCTTTAGCAATTAAATTTCCATAAAAATCTGGCCCTTGAGGACTTCTGAAAATTTTAAACTATAACAAATAATATTCAGTTGCTTAAGGAAAAAGGTCATGAACCTTGCATCTATTAAATTTGTAAATGTATTACACTGAGCACATGGGTAGTAATCAACTTTATGAACCCATGTTGCACCATCTTTCTGTTAAAGTAGTCTAATGTGAATCTTTTATAAATGCTCTGGCAACCAAGTGTTTGCAGGATTTTTATTTCTTTCTAGGTGTCCGATATAATCTTTCATGTGTTGTTCTGTAGCTACAGGATTGTGCAAATATTGAAAGAATCTTTAATTAAAATCTTAGAGAATCAAACTACATACAGCATTGAAAATGCCTAAATAGAAAAAAAAAACCAAACATTTTTATTGAATTGTACTGGGCCTTGTACTAGACTTGAATTTCTTACAGTACAGACTTGTTAATTTTTTTTCTTCCTCTCAGATTCATCTCATTCTGGAAGGAGTTCTTTCATAGCAATACAAGTAATTTTGGTCATTTTGGCTTGCAGATAAAAAACTGTGAAACAATAGTCACATACATGCAAAGAATGAGCCTAAAGGGCCAGCCTGGAAGGAAAGAGGAATATACAGGGCCTCCTGCAGTCTTGTTGAGATGGGGAAAGATGCCTGTCTAACTTCTGAGTTGTCTAGCGGGTAAGGATAAAATCCATTCCTCGTAGGTATTCAGTTAGTCTCTAACTGGCTTCTTGGAACAATCATTTGAATGCTTTTAGTCTTTGGTACCCACATGGCTATGAGATAACTTGTGCTACGAGAAGTGCAGTGCAAGTCTTAGAAAGTGGGAGACAGGCTCGCAGAAGCATTAAATCCCTAATGATAAGCTACAGACTACAACTGACTGGCACGGAGACATCCCTAAGTGAATTCTCCTCAGCAAATCTATGGCAATAGCTACTGAGAAAATGCGGCGTACATTGGCTCTTTCCCATAAATGCCCTATGTTACCATTTTAGACTTTGTGGTAAACAATTTAATTTCAATCTTAGCAAGCACACTTGAAAATACGTTCTTCAGTGTTTACCACCTACAAACAACAGCAGGTAGCTAAATCCTCTTAATTTAAGCTTTTAGCAGTCGTTATCCAAACTGCTTTCTACCTGTGCTTCTGTCCATTGCCAATTTATAGGAAATAAAAGTTGCTAATATTAGGTGCCACAAATTGCACAGAAGTCAGACACTTAAAGCAGCTGGTGTGAATACTCCTAACGCAAGTACTTTTATTTACTTATTGCGATGTGTTGAACACTCTGGATGATTACAATGACCAGCCGCGGTCTGGTCGGGTGGAGGCATTCCCAGGAGATGGAGCGGCCCTGGCAGAGCTGCGCAGTCCCCTGTCGCAGAAGTGACCTCTCCATACTGATCCTGAATGGTCAGCACACAGGGATATGTCAGAGAAGCCAATAACTGCCAAACTCACAGACACATCCAGAATCACAGTCTTTGGTCCAAGGGGAAACAAGACTAAGAGACTACTATACCACTAAGCAAAACACGGGCAGGGATCACACTCCCCCTCAGACCAGAGGCACATACTAGTCCAGAGGGTCCTTCTAAGCCCTGTATGAGGGTGTCCTGAGGCATTATTACTATTTTGAAGTCAAAGTGCCTGGAGTAATGTGGGGGCTGTTTTGCAACTTGTCAGAGCAGTGTTTCTGTAACAGCAAGCGGAAGGGATGTGCTGGGCGAGTATGGCACGAGAGCATGTAGGAGTGCCTGAAGATGCTGGGAGTGTTCAGGGCACTGCAGCCTCGTCATTCCCACACTGCCTACTGAGAGTAGTCTTGGTGCATGCTATCCCTTAAGCTGTGAGTGCCGACCATCTAGCTGGCACAGGCCAAACTACACTGCGGTGCTTGCTAACAGCTAAGCAATCCGGACCATCAGTGGTCGAGCGCTCGTTCTTGCGCTCTGTCCCTTCTTTACTTAGCAATATAAACACAGTGTAAACCAACCCAGAATTTAGAATCAGTTTAGAATCTGAGGCATCAGATCTAGCAGAAAACCATCCTAACTTGGTAGAGGAATGCTTATTTCTGTGGTTACTGTTTACTGCAACAGAGGCATGCTGCTTCTGTAAAACAGCCAATGCTCCAATTACTGCTGTTCCAGACTGCAACTCCAAGGCTGGGAAACAGCAGTAAACATGTGCAAAGTTCAATATCTCAGCTTCTTTAAACCTTTGACTCACACACTGGCAATTGCACAAAGTTACATCCCTCACTGCTTGTCAGAAGACAGATATCACTGCTTGTAATCACTGAACATCAAAGATGCAAGAGAGCTATGGGCCGTTAGCAATAGGCCAGATTGCACACGTGCACCCTCAGACTTATCTATAAGGACAACTTTATCATTTTTAAGACTCATAAATGGAAAATCAATTACTCACCTCAGGTTACCTTGGTTGGATCACCTGCATATCTATCAGCTTTTACTCTTTTAGTCTATTTTTTAAATTATATGCTCATATATATAATGTGAACTGGCACATGCAATATTACTCACCTGAAAAAAAACAGGTACGCTTTGAATTCTCTTTTCTGTGTGGACATTGGTGCTTCTTCATTAATCTTCATTAACCTTTAAAATCTGCGTTTGATTTAACTTCTAATAGTATTTGTGGTTCCTGTGCTCATTTTCCACTTAGTGTTCTGCAAAGAAGTTTTTAAAAAAATACATCTTTGGAGTTGGGTGAAGAATTGTGAAAGACTTTACAGTCCCTTCACGACTTAGCTCATGAGACAAGCTGAGTCATCCCAGACAATTCTGCTCTCGACAGCTCCATCAGGAAAATAAACCATGCATAGTATGAAGGTAACATGCAAAATAGCACACTAAAAAAAAAAAAAAAAAATCTTTAAATGTATGAAGAAACTGATAGTTTAAAGGATCTGAATAGATGGTCCACAAAATATAAGATATGCCTGTACCCATCAATCTGTATGTTAGGAACATTCAAGGACTTTTTTTTAATATACAGTTTCAAAGGAGATATACTTGGCTTAAATACTAACTCAACATTTAGTCAAGATTTCCCAAAAATTCTGATAAAATGTCACTAGAATCTGTGAAATGTTTACATTTCTCCTAATAGATAACTCCAATTCATGGAATACATGTTTTGCTGACAAAATTGGGAGTATTTCTAAAATCCCCAACCTGACTAGCTCTAAAAGTTTCTTACGTCTGTATTTTTTTCCCTAGGAATTAAAAAGACTACCCCAGAACGATTTGCTACAGAAATCAGTACAAATACAAATAATATAAACAAACAAACAAGAACAGCCTTTGGAAGTAAAGATATTCCTGTCATAATTTGTGCACCTCCACCATAAACTTGCTAATATTTGGGAAGAAGAGAACAAAAGCAAAGCTTTAATTCCTTTCTCCATTGTCAAATATAAATATTTAATATTTTTATCAGAAGATCTACAGGATATATTCTACTGCCCAGACAACACTGTCAGAATAACCTGAATTTTGGGCTCTTTCAAAATTTTTCAGCACTTAATGTTTCAGTCTTACCACCATGTTATCAAAATACATTTTTGCAGCTGTTCAAATAACTTTTTGATTTGCTTAACTCTTAAATAAGTTATTTCATGTTACAGATTATTATTCCTATTATTTTAGGAAGTTAAAATGCAGCTTTGTTGAAAACAGATGTTTGGAGATTTGCAGTAATTCAGGAAGGAAAAAATGAGCCTAGGTCCCCCATCCAGGAAAGTCATTGGAAAAATGGTACTATTGCAAAGGCTTCTGGAACAGACAATTTTTCTATTTTAAAGAATAATTCTTTCAAAGAACAATTTAAGGCCTCACCTTGTTCCCTGCTGGTAGCTCTGCATTATCTAAGGACAGCAATGGTGAAGTCACCTTCTCTTTCCAGAGAGTTAGCTCCTAGCTGAAACTTTCACCAGGGGCTGAAAACTTGGATAATAAAACTATATAGGATGTTATAGGAATGTCGACAGTTAATATTGATCGGAGATTTATTTTTTTTTCATCCAGTCAAATGAAGGTTAGTGTAAAAGGTAGATTTCACAAAAATTCAGTGAGTGGAAGATTCAAAGATACTATTTTTCAATGGAAAATGCTAGTAAGCAATGGAGGAACAAAAGTGCTGCTTATAATAGCATTTAAAATACCAGAGGATAAAAGTCACCAATATAAGCTTAATTTATTCAGGGGCAGAAGAATGAAGCTCTAGTGAACTGATGTGTTTGTGCACAATCCAAACACAGGCTCATAAAAGGCAGCAAGACTGAACAACCAGATACTCTGAGCACCACCCTCTTAGGCGTTACCTTGGAGGAGAAGTTTGGGACCCCCGAGGCTGAGCAGTGGCTCCGAGCAGCAACCAGGGCTTTGATTGCCCGAGGCTGTCCGCAGGCCACAGCAGAGACAGACCCGAATCGTGGGGTGTCACACAAAGTTGCCACAACCCCTTCAAGCTGCCAGTGACCCTCTGGCTCCAAGCAGAGGAGACTGAATGGTCTCCCCTGAAAACATCATTCCACCCTGGTAGATCCACACTCTGCTGTCGCTGGGATGTGAAAAGACGCCCTAGCTGTGAGTGGTCCCCAGCAGCCACGAGTGCATAGCCACAGTCAATGCTAGTACAAATCAGCGTACTAAAGACCTGAATGTTTCTGAAAATATAAGCACTGGTGGGTGTTCCTTGGCATACAGTGTAGACAGGTGGTAGCTATGCTGTCCACGATGCCTGTTGTGCCTCTCTTGGTTGGACCTGCTCTTTCTGTCAGCCTTTACTGTACCCAGAAATTCCACTTCTTGATTCCTCGTTTTATATGACAGCTTTTTGAACAAAGCTACTTCAGTGTTCATGGAGCTAACTCCATTAAGACTCTTAAATTCTTGTGAAATATTGAACCAGGGGATGATTCAGAAATCTTCTCATGAATGCTTGTGAAGTAATCCTAGAATAAGCTTTGTTGGGTTTCAAATATATTACATCAGCAGCCATCATGCTCCTTTTTCTCTGGAAGGAACTGATTTTTGCTGTCAGTTGTTAGGCGCCATGATCAATAGGTTATGATTTCTTTTGACATAAGAAATGCAAATCAGCAAAGCATGCCCACCACACTGAAATCTCCTAGGGAATACAAAGATACTAGCTGGTTCTCGTGCACAAGCTCCAGCTTCTACCATGTATTGCCAAGCAGCCTGGAAAAACGGGTACAAGAATGGTTGTTCGGAGCTCATCTGCAGAGACAACATAGGGAAAAGGTGCCAGTGCCAGGCATCCAGAGCACCTGGGCAAAGCAGATGTTGTGATGCTTTGTGCTTCCATGCACAACTTTATTTATAAATGCTAACCCTTGAAGACTACCCTTTGCTGGTCAGTGCACTCTCTTCTGCCTAATTATGCTTTCTTTTCATGCTCTGTTTCCTCTCTTCCTAAAATTCTTCCCTCCAACCTCTCCCCGTGTTGTTTGTGAGGAAGAACTTTCCCTTTGTTCTAGCCGTAATTGTTAATTAAACTATAAACTGATACAAAGCATGGCTGGGTCTGAACACCAGGCTTCCTGCGCGTTGTACGAAATAGTGAAAGCTAGAGTATTTAGTTAGATATAAATCCACTTACTTAGAGCATGATAAAAAGTAGCTAAAGTTATTCCTATTTGTGTAGGCAATAGAATAAAAACAAGTTTTATATACTTATAATTACAGTTCCTTATACCTCAAGATAAAAATGCAAGCACATTCATCACTGATAATATATTATACAGTGAATTGAACACTGATGAGCTGGAAAAACAGGGCAAAGGTTTATTTGCTTCATGCAAGTGACACATTAAACAAACTAAAGCAGACAAAATAAACAGTCTGGCAAAATGTTGACAGTGGGTCTAGAAGTAACTGCAACTGCAAATACTGGCAATCTTTGTTTGTGATGAATTACTAATAAAAATAACATTCAGTTAATGATAAAGGAAAGATCAGTGGAAACCAATCGATCTGGCTGTAACCACTGGGCAAAATTTCAGTTAAAGGGAGCCTTCCACCCATCTCTACAGAAGTCACGGAGGCAGCATTAAGCTTCTGCCAAAAAGGACACAAAAATGCAATTATCAGTAAGAGTTCTCCAGAAGCTTAGGAAAGACATTTGAATACCTCCTGATTAAAGTAAAGAATTTAGAAATTACCTCTCAGAGAGCAGGTTATAGGGAGGGGTGTAATTTGAACCTTTGCAACACTGGCTTCTAAGTCTATAAGATTCTTTAAAATTCTGCCTAGTAATCCACAATAATAAATCTCTCAGAAAAAAAATCACAGAAAAAATCTAGATGAGGTGCCACAAACTGTGGTCCAGAGGCCAAATTTCCCAGTTTGATGATGGCAAAAACTCTTTCTTAAGAAAAAAAAGTAAAATAAGAAATGTATTAACCTGATTAGTGGGGGTAGGGATAAGAAAATGAGGGAATTCATAAAAGGACATGGGGGAAAAATAGTGAACTAATTTATTAATTTAGAAAAAGGCATTTGGGACCCACAGCACCAAGAATAAACCAACTACCATTCATAGGAGGATCGGATAAGGCAAGGGAATAAAAATATGACTATTTTCAGAAGCATGAAAATTACTTTTGAAAAGACTCTCTAAAATGCTCTTTATAAGCTGGCAGGTTATTCATGAATCAGATTAACAGAGCTGCTCATGAAGTTCAAAGGTACCTCAAATCTTTTAACTTCTCAGCCTTAATTGATGTATGTCTGATGATCAGCCAGTAAACTAGTCTAAAACATAATTCCCCAGGACTTGCTAATGCACATAAAGCTTCCCTGAGGCAAAAAACCCAGTAACTTGGCAATTAGCTGATGAAAGATACAGCGACTAGTTTACAAATTCTCCCAAGACTACAGCACTCAAAAATATGCTGATTTTATTTTATTATTTTAATTTTATTATTTCTTAATAAATTATTTCTTCTTATTATTTTATTTATTAATTTAATTTTATTATTTCCTGTGAATTGGCTCTCACATACTTGTCTCCTAGAAGACAGACCCCTGATTAGAGGCCACTGAAATTTTCCAAACGGCTCTAGCTGCCAAGCACCGCCACTTCCCTAGCACTACTCCTGGTCAGCCGGGACTGTTTTTCCCTCCTAACTAAGCTGAGCGCCACACTGCGAGTGGGAGAAAACTACAAAGTGAATTTAAAACTGATTTTTCCATGTTTAGCATTACAGACTATTTTCCCCCATCTAATTTAAAGGAGGCTCCAATAATGCTCAACGAACCATCCCAGAATATGCAAGAGTGCACCATAACCAGAATCACACACTTTCCAGACAGCTTCTCAAAACGCCTTTTACATGCTCTGGCTAATGGCAGTGCCCAGTCCAGTGCTTTATAAGAAACTCTTATGCTGAGTTATTCCAAGTGGTTTTGTTTTTAGCTGCAGGAAAGGAGTTGGGCAGAGGATGGTTGTTATCTAGCGATCATTTGTTAAGAAAGTCTTCTGGGAGAAATACTCACTGACTGTAGAGCAAGAACAATTTAAGGTCACGAGGAATGTGTGTGACTAGTGCTAAGAGAGCTGCAGTGTGCTTGTTTGCTGAAGGACAACAGGAGTTCCAGCCCTGGATCACAGCTTCTAGCCATCAACAGGTTAAGAGGTCTCCACTCTTATCCCATCTCCTCAAATTTTTGATTCAAGTTTAACAGGTTTTAGGGGGTTGTTTGCTCAATAAAAGTAAATAACAAAACCCATACAGATTTTGCTTGTTCCATCCAAGACATTCACAAAGAAGTGGTGATTCTTCTCTCAGGAAAAGTGAACTGTCATCAAGCAGGAGTACCCTACCAAGCAGATGACAAAATATTCAGGGAAAGGAAGTCCTCAGACACTTTCAGACTGCTTGTAACTCCTCAGTATCACAAGTACGTAACATGTTAAATGATACAAAGTCCAGCCCTCTGCTACGTGTGTCCCTAGTTCTCCAGAAGATCTTGGCATAAATTGACCAATACTCTCGTATTTTTCCAGTCTAGATCTTCACTTGGATTGTCAGATTGCAGGGTCACAGGAAAAGCTTCCAAGAATCTGGGGCATACCTGGCCAAAGCAAGGGAAGAGCCATAGCATGTAGCAAATGGCAAAGACCTCACTGCTGTGTGCATCTGCCATTTCGCATGGTTGTCTTCAGCCACAGCAGTTCACTTGTCATTGATACAGCCTCTCTGATCCAACATGCCAGGACAGCACACAGTCATGTTCCTCAGGTGAATGACCTTTTATCAGCAATAGCAAGCCGAGTCCTTGTCACTGATCCTATCACCTACTTTTCTAATTTTTTCATGTTGCACCATTACAGCCAACCGAGCAAGGTCACTAAGTTGGCTGCACGACGGCCACAGCTGGTGTCTCTAGATGGGATCCACACAATGAGGCTACGGACAAGTCCAAGTGACAGTGTACACTGTAGAGCAGTGCCCTTTACTTTGACTTCATGTCAAAATGTCAAATACTATTGATATTCAACATTTACTGTTGTTTGTTTTGGCAAGATGCAGGTTCATTAGATTATCTCTCCTTTTGATACTGTTGTATAAAAAAATTGAACGCTTATTGGCACATGATATGTAAGTCAGATGTACCATGTCCTTGACGAATTTTCTAACCAACAGCTCTCTCAGTTCCCTCTCACACTGTGTAGCAACGGCTATTCAAGAACTGTAGTAAAAGCACATTGGCCTCACTAGGGTATATGGAGACCAACATTTAATAACCTGATGATTGAAGCACATAATGAGAAGATAAGCGAACCCGGTCCTCTTATTGGTCCAGGATCAATACATCCATGGATCACTATTATGTTGTATTTGTGCAATGGCTTAGAGGTTGTAATACCATTAACACCAGCATTAATGACCCAGCCCCATTTCTGCCATCAGTTGCTGCCCTGTGAAGCCACAGCAGTGCTAGCTCCAGTCCTCTCACAGCCCGTCCCCATGGCAGTGACCAGGGCTGGGGCTGCTCCAAACGCCCCCGGCACCTTGGCCTGGCCCTACCCCACGGGGCCACCCAGCACCGGCCCTGAGGAGCCACCAGCCTGTGTGGTGTGTCCTGACCATTCAAATGACAAAGCATCATTTGATTTTCAGCAGAGATTTCTTTGGATGATTTGCAAATTCAATAGCAACATTGAAAACAAAGAAAAAAAAATAGAGCAGAGTTTTGTTTTCACACTACTGAAAGAGCTATGCTATTAAATACCACTTATCAACTCCAGTTTATAAATGAATTAGAAAGATATGAGGTACAGATGGAAATAACGAATGGCAAAGCACTGTGACCTCAAAATAATTCTGACAAAACACGGAACAGAGAATGGCACTATCTTCTTTTCTTCCCTCAGCTCATAGTTGCTCAGCTGTCTGGAAATTTCCTTTATCTCTTTCTGCTCAACTGCACGTTTTTATCTGACAGATAATTCACATTAAGCACTTTAGGCTTGCTCAGTGTTATCTGTCCATTTATTACAGTTCAGCCAGAAAGCGATGCTACAAAGACAGAAGCCAAGTGGCATTAAAAAGGTGAAAGCTGGCATTCAGTGCAGCACATCAATTATGCATGCATGAAAAAAACCCAGGAAATCTGACTAGCTCAATCAGGTGATAGCTGATAGATGGGTGAAAAGCACATACATTAACTGACAAGATATATGGGCAGGTGAGTGATGGAGTGGTTTTGAGGTACTAAGTGAATTGGACAGCAGAGCCTTGGTTAATGACAACAGGATACCTTTGATCCAAATTACATCAGCTATGAAAATGGTGTTGCTCAACAAGGGCAGAGACCAGAAGAGATCTTAGTGTAACATTTACTATAAACAGAATGAGTGACATTAATAATGGTGGTGCACACTTAGCATGTGGATAAAGTTATTAACTAATTAGGTGATTTGTTACGCAGATGCGAGAAAGAACGCTGATAAACAAACCAACAAGTCTTAGAGAGAGGAAATAGCAAACTGAGCTACAGTTCCCTCTATATGGTTGTTAACTCTGACTGGTACAGAGCCGGACCGGACAAGGTGCACTGCCAGCCTCCTGCTTGTTCCTTCCTATATTAGGTGATAAAGCAGTCTGAACAATGAATTTGAAGTCAAGGATTATGCCAGGGTAAGGCAGGGTAAGTGATTTCTGGAAGAGGTGTGATTAGCCAGCTGCAATCTGTGGAAAGGCAAAGAGCGAACGTAGCTGTATCAGCTGTCAGGTTGTCAAGTCCAACACTCGAGCTCTAAGATGGCAGAGCTCAGAGGGTTGCGATCAGTGCTGCAAAGTCTAGTTGGAGGCCAGGAGCTAGCAGTGTCCCCAAGGGCTCAGTACTGGGTCCAGTCTTGTTCAACTTCTTCGTCAATGACCTGGATGAGGGGACAGAGTGCCTCCTCAGCAAGTTTGCTGATGATACCAAGCTGGGAGTGGCTGATAGACCTGAGGGCTGTGCTGCCTCAACAGGCTGGAGAGCTGGGCAGAGAGGAACCTCAAAGTTCAACAAAGGCAAGTGCAGCATTCTGCACTGAGGTAGGAATAACCCATTCACCAGGAAAGGCTGAGGACTGACCTGCTGGAAAGCAGCTCTGTGGAGAAGGACCTAGGAGTCCTGATGAATAAGTTGACCATGAGCCAGCAATATGCCCTTATGGCCAAGAAGGCTGGTGGTATCCTGTGCTGCATTAGGAAGAATGTCATGAGGAAAGGCTGAAAGAGTTGGGACTTTTCAGTCTGGAGAAGAGAAGGCTGGGGGGGGAGGTGGAAATCTTGGCAACATGTATAAGTATCTGAAGGGAGGGTGTCAAGAAGATGCAGCCAGACTCTTCTCAATGGTGCCCAGCAACAGGACAAGAGGTAATGGGCAGAAATTGAACCACAGGAAGCTCTGCCTGAACATGAGAAAAACCTTTACTGTGAGAGTGACAGAGCACTGGAACAAGTTGCCCAGAAAGGCTATGGAATTCCCTTCTCTGGAGATATTCAAAACCCACCCAGATGAGGCCCTGTACAAAGTCTAGGTGACTTTGCCTGAGTAGGTGGGTAACTAGACGACCACGTGATCTTCCAACCTCAGCCATTCTGTGATTCTTCTCAGTGGTGCCCAGCGACAGGATGAGAGGCAACAGGCACAAACCAAAACACAGGAAGTTCCTTCTGAACATATGGAAAAACTTCTTTACTGTGAGGGTTGCTAAGCACTGCAACAGATTGCCCAGAGAAGTGGTAGAGGCTCCATCTTCAGAGATACTCAGAAGTCATCTGGACAGGGTTCTGGACAGTGTGCTTTTAGGTGATCCTGCTTGAAGAGAGAGGTTGGACCAAGTGATTTATAGAGGTACCTTCCAACCTCAATCATCTGGTGACTCCAAGTCTTTAGCTTAATCAGTAGTTCCTAGAATGGACATCATCCCATCCATATTTCTCATCAACCTTGTCACATTTGTCATCGTATTTGTCAGTTCTACTAGAACTTTTCTGACATAAGGAAGGGAATAGTGTGACTTATAAAATTGCTACCAGTCATTTTTGCCTAGCTTTTTTCTTTTCTCTTCACTGCTGTTTACCTCTGAAAAGACCTTTCATTTTATTCAAGGGCATTTTATTCAAGAGAGTTTAGGATCTCATGGTAAGGGAAATCCAGAGGGACTAGTCCAAGGAAATCCTTCTCCATGTGGCTCATAATTCATTGATGCATTCTACACAATCTCTCCCACCTTATATCACATTTATACAAGTATCCAAAAATTACATTCTTTATGTGAGAATTAGTTTTGTAATTTATACATAGTTTTCTACTAACTTGCCTGCTGCAAATATCAGGCTTACTAGAGTTTAGCTACCCCCAGATATCTGATGCATCCCTTTTTAAAAATTCATGTCACAATTGACACCTTCCACTCCTGAAGCATTTTTTTTAAAAAAAAAATACTTTTAAACATATGGCTGCACACCCCAGGTAGTAATGCTGAGACTTCACGCTTCACCCTGGATAAACACTGTCTGTTCCTGGCGTTTTGCTACAGTTCAGTTTGTCCATTTGTTCCACAACTTCCTCCATTAACACTTTGAGACAAATACTCTGATGTATTCTCCCTCAAAAGAATTCCAGCACGCAGACCTCTCGAACCTTGCCTGTATTGAGCGCAAAAACCTCCTTTTATTTTTCCGATACCTGTTTACCTTCTCTGGAGGTTCCTTTCACACTGTGGTATCAATTGGCCTGATGTACTCTCTAGAAAGCTCCCTCCCATCTTTGGGAAAGGATTGACATTTTGTCATTTATTAGTTGCTCCTCAAAGTGTTTTGCCTGCTTTATCAAGTTTTGCATTTATCTGATAATTATTTCCAGCATCGCTGAGCTTTCCAGAAGATGCTTTTTTGCTTTCAATAATGACCTTTCCTCTTATGTTGATGCTTAATCACGATAGCATCCACTTGCCTTTCCTCAAGGATTTTATTTATTTATTAAATAAATAGCATGCATTTGCTCTGTACCTCTGCTACAGTTCTGAGATATCAGCCCCAAACCATCCAACTCTACAAGGCTGGCCCTCCAAGGGATACATAATAGCAGTAACAAAAGCCAGGACCAGTTATTTCCTCCACACAGTAAGAAAGTGAGAGATTTCAGGACATCATATTTATTTCTTCCTAAACACACCAATTTTGTCTAAGCTTTGTCCAATACAACCTCAACACTTTCCTTGTCTGAAGATATTCCTCCCCTTTCCTTACTCAGGTGTAAGATCCCTATCGGTCTTGCAGATCTGCAGCATGGTCACCCTCATACATCTAAGAGTCACACAATTATGCAGTAGAAGGGCTGTGCTCTCCCCATCTTCGGGAGGGGAGGAGGCCAAATGTAACAAACAGGCTCTACCCCTTTTCATCCCTTAGTTGAATGTAGACCAAAGACATTGATTTGATTCTCCTGTTATGGAGAAGGATGCAAGATGACGAGAGTAGCTTAAGAGGTTCTAGGCTGAAAGATAATTAACCACTTACAGAAAAAGAATAAAACTTATTTGTAATTTAGTGGACAAACATCTTACAGAATCAAGGAAAAATCCCTTCAAGACAAGGTTGCATTGGCTGTTTTGCTGTCATCATCTGAACCAGGTTGGGCAAACAGTTCACACTCAAGGCATCCTTGTGAAATGCAGGACCTGCAGACTTGGAATTCTGCAGGCTTCGTATAATACACTCCTTTTTTTAAGGAAAAAAAAAAAAACAAGCAAGCAACAAAAACACTTCTTTAGTTTGGGAACCTTCATCTGTTAGGAAACAAGAGGCCACGGTGGAATTTATTGAAGTGTTGGTATAGAGCAATATCTCATATTCAGTCTCCAGTTGTTTAGCTACTGGAGACCAGTAGCCTCTTATTTTTTTTTTCTTTTTAAAATGAAAGTGCACTATCTCTTATATTTTGTTGTTATTTCTGTCTTCTCTCATTTTGAGCACACTGACAGCCAGTTTTTTGAATGTGTCCTAGAGAGAAATGGAGGAAAACTACGGTAATTTTCCTATTTCTATTATCAGAAGATAACACTAAACAAAAAGTCAGTGAAATTGCTATGTTTCAGTGAGACCACTGTCATGAGTTTTTCCCCAAAATTCCTCTTCTTGGCATGAAATTACATGGTCACAGTTTGTAAATAATTTCAGCCAGAACCTGATCTCATTTGTTTCAAAGTCAAACAAGGGCAGCTAACAAAGTCAGAAAATCAAAACCAAACGTGACCTCTTTGCAATTTTGGGATCAGTTCTTCCTATAAGATCTCAAGCTTCTTGACAGACACAAATAGGATTGATCATGTCCTTCTGCATCAGTTTTAGTCCCTTAGACACTAGAATTAAGTGACCAGTCCCCAAGCTCCATAGCTTAGAGCATCTCACACTGCACTGGTGTGATGCCTTGTAGAAAGGGTGCATTCCCTAAAATGGTATTAAGGTAACATAGGATATCTACTAAAGACCTGTAATCAAGCACGGCCCTTGTTCCCATATCTACTTAATATTCTCTGTCTATGTGTTAATGGCTTTGGACACACACTAATTGCCCAACCAGCAAGTTAGAGTAGATGTCATACATAACAGCGTTAGTTTGATAACAAAGACAAGGCAGATGTGAGAAGACAGGGAAGGCTGCAGGATGGAGCAGAAACACAGCCATTGCATTTCAATTAGACTAGTCCTTCAGCACTCGGACCTTCTGCAGATGCAACCAGTTTTCTCTAAAATTGAATTCTTCCATAAATACTGATCTTGAGTATATCTGAGATAACTCTGAGCTTTTGACTTGCTTTCTTAGGAATGGCAGCATATAAAGAAATTATATAAGATGTTCTGTAAATAAATTGTACAAAATAGCACTATATAATAAAATTATGCATTTTCCCCAATATATCTTTTATTTCTACTACAACAGAAAGTTTTTCAGAAGAAATTTAGAACAACACAATCAAACAAGATTTGCCAAAATACATTAGTAAAAACTAACTTCTGACATAAATTCATGGGTTCATCAGTCATTTTATAATCTGTATACTGTAGTTATCTAATAAATACAGTACACCTCTATGTGACTCTGCATGAACCAGGTACAATCTGCTATCAATGAGTCTTCATAACAGAAGAGTTGCTATGTATTAACTACTGCCTTCTCATGCAAAATCCTTGAGGATACAACATACATTAATATCTTTCCCCTTTTTGATACTTTTACTAATGAGAAGAAAATGACAACTTCAATAGCTGGATAAGTACTTAGATGAATAGCTTGATTTTATTCTTATTCTGTGTATTTTTTACATTGTCAAATTATCAAGCTTCAAGGAAAAAAACATGCAATGCCAACTTAGTTTTAAGCTGTGCACAACAAGATGTAACACATTTCACAATCAGTCTTCTCAGAAATGTCTAAGATTGACAGGACAATGTCTATTGGATTGAAAGCGTAGGCCCAGGTAAAAAGGGGAGCTTTTGCTGCAATATTCTGAAAATTCAGGCTGCTGAATAAGCCTACAAAAACCACTGAGCATGAGAATTTTCTACAATACTTTAGAGTTGCTTTCCGTATCTGCAATTATATTTCTGAAATTCCTGTGACTTGTTTGGCTATTGTATCACTTCAGTGTTGTGTCAGAAGAAAGTCAATTCTGAAAGCAAAAAACACACTTTCCTTACCAATTACAACAACACTTGGGAAATAATCATGCAGAGAAGTACCTATACATCAATACTTCTAAAATTTGAAGTAGAAGCAGATACAGACATGGGAGGACAAAAAAGTGTACTATAATGAGCATTTTCTTAGCAGTCCAAACCAAAGTGAACATTTTGTATTATTTTGAGAAAAAAAAAAAAGTTAAGCACATCTAGAAAATACATTAAACTTATTAGTGAGGAACAAGGCAATATTAATACTAGAGCTGATTGGCAGATTCAGAGCCATTTCATAACAGATTTTTTTTACAATCCATTCTATACTTCCTCACCCTTCAAGAAGCCACCCATCTAAATGAAACTACCATTCCTGTCCTGAGTCATTTGAACGGACAAATGGCAGAGACTGTGATTTGTCAGATATTACTACTGAACCATCCATCTCCTCACAGAAATCCAGCATTACTGCAATACTATAAACCTAAAAATCCTCAGAACTACAACTGCAGTACATCTAATGTACGAATGGCCACCAAAGTTGCATCATTTCTAGATTACAGCAAGAGGGATGCTACCTGCACTAAGGCATTAGTTGCCTGAAATGATCACTTGTCCTGAGATTAGGAGACATTTAGATGTCCTAAGCATCCACTGATAAGAGTTCCTCCTCACTGCCTGGACCTTGCCCAGGGATCTCCCACACCCAGTACGCACTGCTGAGCTCCTGTATTGAAGGACCGTTTCAGCTATATGGTCCCACTGGAATGATTGTGTCCGCTTGGGACCAGCTGCAACAGGAAGTTTTGCTGGGGTAACAGCAAATGAGTTATTGATAACATTAATTTATGTTACACTTATTCTCTGGTTCCTCTCCTGCTGAGAAAGGTGAGGAAGAAAAGGGTTCTTCAGTCTAGAAGATGGCTTGAGGGGCTTGTTTCCAAGCTGAACTCTTAATTTGGTTTCAGCAGTAGAGAGGAACTTTGCTATTGCTGCAGTTTATCCTTAATACAAAGAAGTAGGTGAGTTCCCATATCTGCGGTATGCCTAAGCCCTTGAGTGCAGATGTAGGGAGCTCAGTTCATTCCACAGGATTTCCATGAGGGGTAGCAAATGGAATCAGTCAGCTAGTAAGACATGAGATGCAAAGGACAATTTAAGAAGGGGCTGTTTTGTTTCAGTCTTTTTTCCTAAGCTCCAGCATTACAAACAAACCCTCCTCAGGGCTGATGAAGTGGCAATAGCTAGTACTACTTGTTTTGGGGATTTTTACCTCACAAAGCCTGCAAGGGAATAAATAACACTCAGTCTGGCTAGTTTTTTTTTTTTTTTTTTTTTTTTATTTTATTCCTGCAGATTGTTTTCCATTTTCCTAGGCTGAAACCCTGCTTCCATCAAAATCAACAACAAAACACCTACTGGTTGTCAGCTAAAACATAAGCTATCTTTAGATTATTTTAAGGCTCAGTTCTAGAAGTTAGTGATAATGCTATCCAATTTGCTCAAGCAGAGAGACCAGAACACCCAAGGCTCAGTGGCTTGCCTGAAATCTTGCAGTCAGCATGTGGCAGAACAATGATTAAGATGTTTTAGCTCCCTTTCTAAATCCATCTGAACACACTGTTCTTGTGTACAAGGTCTGGGATAAGAATACCCCAGTTTTCATCTGCCACTTCCAGTTGTTACCTACTTCAGTCACCAGGTTTCTGGCACTGCTACGAAACGGCACGATGGAGACAACATTTTAGGCATAACCTAATCTAACTTCAACCTTTTCCTCAAGTTTTTCTTCAGTCTACATCTTACAGCTTTTGATTTAACCATCTCAGATAGATCCAGATAAGAGAAATAATTATAGGAGTTCTGAATTTCCAAGTTTACCTATTGCTCCTTATTAGGAGCTTCTTTTTTCATTTTTTCCATCCTAATGCAATATTCAAAAAACAGTAACAAAAAGGAGGTGAAAGGAAGTTGACTGTAAAAGATGGAGCCCTTAGGGTAAGTAAGCAACTTGATATATCATTTATGATAAAAAGAGATGCTATGGAAAAAAAAATTCACAATAGTTTCTTTTAAAGCTTTCCTGTACCCAAACAACAAAACAAAATTAAACTGAACAGAAAGCAGTAGGGGAATGTTTTAGCCAAAAAGATATGCAATCTTTCTTTTCTATCAAAGAAGACCTTTCGACATCTTTGCTCAGCTGTGCTCAGATTTTCTATGATCTTTATTTAGAAGCTACACAGAGAACAACTTTTACTCATGTCCAGTGTAATATGTAGTTGCCATGCCAAAAGCATATTTCAACTAGTGCTTAGAGTCTTTTCTCAAATATGTTTCACGTCAAATATACAACAGTGAACTGAACCATTTGTTCTATTTCTCCTGCAACCATTTTTCGTTATCTTCTGCAACACCTGACAGTCTGATCTGAGCCACAAGGACATTTAAATTCTTGGGGATCCATGTTCCCTATGACATCTGCAAGGACTGTGCTACATGCAGTGAAGCTATTTGCTCCTACCAGCAGGAATGCATTGAAGCTACTTGCTACTATCAAAGGAAAGATCAGATGAGAGAAGTCTGTGATGCACCTCAGATTTTGGTCCAAAAAACTCCCACCCTTAAAATTCAAAAAACCTCCACTTTTCAAAATACATTGTCTGGACTGAGAATCGACTTGACCACTGTCCTAAGCTGTTTTTGTTGTTTCATTTCCACTATCACTCAGGTCACTGCGTGTTCCTGATGCTGCTAACATTCATTATCAAAATTAAGTGTTTTCTATTGAAAAAATATACATCCTGTCCCTACAGGCCTTTTCCTTAGTAAGGAGAAGAGGCTTAACAAGGTTTTCTTGCAAGCTAATTCCAGTAATAAATGCATGAACTGCAAACAAGAGAGAAATGATGAGAGACTGATTTCCTGTTTCAGGGTACTCCTTTCAAAACAGCATGTTTTCATTAGTCTTCAAATACTGTGGCTCTATGAAGGGCTAACGTGTTTTGGACTTCAGTAGCATAAAGGCGTAACAAAACTCTCAAACAAATCACATTTTGGTTCTAGTTCTGCAGGCAGTAGCACAATGTTATTTCAGGTTATGCACGTGAGAAACACTGGAGGCAAGGGAGAAGACCCCTTATATGCAGAAGTGTGGTGCTGGCGCAGACTAGTCTTCATTCTGAGGCTCAAGTTAGAAAATGAAACAAGACATTCAGCTGTTGCTTGTCAAGAAAGAGTGAAGAAAACAATTAGCAGTCCATTGCCTATTACATGGGTGCATAAAGATAGCAGATGTTCTGCAGGAGAAGGAAAAAAATAGGAAAGAGGAAAAGCCCCTTCTCCTGTGAAAGGCAGGTGACAGCCAACATGAGTTAATAACATGTTTTGAACACAGTCTACTTCACTGTGTGTATAGAAATGGAAGAGAAGAAACAGAATTACAGCATAAACTAAAGACATCTCCCATCTCACCACCTTATGAGGCATAGAAAAAGCATAAAAATACTCAAAGTCAGGAGTCAATATTATCTTCTGCAATGTAAAATTTAACGCTTCTGTCAAAGGTCTTCTGGGCTCTGAAGAACTTCTGGCTTTATTTCTCCATGAGAGAAGCATCAGCCATAAATAGGGTTGTGCATGACTAAAATGAAATATCCATATCTTCTCCATATCCTTCTCTGACTGTGATTCCCTATTATAACATAGTTCTCAGAACTACCAGATGGCCACCAAGGTATAGAAGTTTCCGGGGGAAATGGACTTAAATTTCCTAATGTCAGAACCATATAGAAGACAGGAACATTGCATTGATTAAATAGTTTTGGGGTTCGTATTGTACCTTGGAGATAATTTTAAATGTATTTTAATGAAAACTAAGGTATCTTACAGGGTAGAAATTTGTTCTCTTCCAAACAAGCATAGGGAAATCTCACATATCTCGTTCAACAAGTCACAGCCACAGGGACCCTCCAAAGCATCCAGAAAAGAATTATAAAATCCCACTGAGGACAAAGCATTGAAGAAGTAAAACAGTATAATAATTCCTAGATGATCAAAGAGTTTAAGGGACAAGCAGAGACTAGATATCTAAAACTCAAAATAGAAGTCCTGTGAATTACTTCAAGTCCTATAAGGTCCATTCTTCCCTTTTCTGCAATTAACCCTGTTCTAAACCAACTCCAAAGGTTGTAAATATTGATCTTTTTAAGCACAAGAAATGGCCTAAGCTGCTCCCTTAGGAAAACACCTCAGTGTGTGCTGGACTGCGGACTGCCTCCTTTTGGAGGGGGATGCTCCTTGGCTCCTGTGGCTGCCGCAGCAGCTCCCGGGGCCCCGCTCTCCGCGGAGGGGCTGCGGGGCTCCCCACCACCCCAGCGGCAAAGCACACTTCCCTGCGAGCTGGCATTTCCCTAGGTGTTTACCAGCAAAGGGCTCAGGCCAAGCTTTCAAGTGCCCATTTGCAAATTGGACATGCAGGCTTTTCCTCATCAAAAAATGACATTATTTCTCTTCCTTGAATAAACAAAACACTTCATAAGCAAGTTAAAGCCAAACAAACTCAGGAACATTTTGTTCTTCCTGACAATGCAAGACAGCCTCAGCACTCAAAACAAGCGTAAGTAACAACATAAATCAGTAAATTATTTCCCCAGGTAAGGCAAAATCGTGTAACAAAATTGCCAGCACTGTACCCATTTTTTAAGGTCTTATGTATGCTTTCCTTTTTCTCCTTAGAAGAAATACATTAAGGGAAAAATTTTAGTCAGGGAATAGTTACTGTAAGAATTTACTCTCTGCTAAAGCAGTAGTCAAGGTAGCACTAAGTCACGACCTCAGCCTTGATGAGACTCTGTGGCACAATTCAAATTTCAGCTTTGGCTCCCAGGGCCTGTAAGTCGGAAGCTCATACAGCACTACCAGCCATTCAGCCACGTTAAACCCCAAATTCTTTTAGAGCTTGAATACAGTGATTTGCAGGCTTTGTACCTACTGCTCGTTTTGTCCCTGCGTTCAATTAGCTCTTCTCCAGCACTTCAGTATGGAGCAGATTTCTCTGATGAAATGCTACATTTTGGTAATTGCTTCTGACCTTAAATTTTCTACACTTCAGTTTCTGCCTATTAAAAAAAAAAAAAAAGAAGAAGAAAGTTCTATCCCCCTATTTCATAGTAACATGTGATATGGTAGTCAGTCTTCACATACCCAACAGACACAGACCCACACCTTGATGAGCACACAGCAAAGATCCCATGAAAATTAATAATTCTGAGGAGCCTAAATAGCATACACTGACTAAGTGCACATACTAATCAAACAGGAAAGGGGAAGATACAGAACAGATGCTCCCATCTGTGTCCAGAAAGCAGGCAAATGATGAAGTAGATGATTTCAGGATATTCCTGGATTTGGTAGCCTGCTCCTAGTGCACAATATACTCTTTAGATCTATCTTAAGAGCATAGCAATGTCCTGGTGAGAATATTACATTTTTGTCCTGCAGCTCCAGGTGATTCTTCCTGCTAATACAGTTGACAGAATGTGTCTGTATGACGTGGAGCAATATAGCTTTTGAGTACATACATTCCCAGGAATCTGATTTGAGAGCATAATTCCTGCTGGCCTACTCACTTCCCAGCTCTCTTTTTATGACTGCTGCAAAGAGCAGTAGCTGTCATCAGCCAGAAAGGATCACAGTAAGGACCCCAAAAGAAGGTGCAGGGTCTATACATTTAGCATTTTGACGTTTCAGATAGCAAAATACTAAGTTCTGGAGGTCTGGTGCACTCACCTATTGTTTGAAGAGTTAAGAGCCTCTGAAAGCTTGCTCCCTATCTCACTGAGCATAGTTCTGAAAAAAAACAGACTTCTGAGTCCTGGTTGGGTGACTTCAGCCTGGTTTTGGTTACCTTCAGCAACCTGCTATGGAGATAATCGCACAGCTTTGCTCAGTGGGGGCAACAATCACTGCTACGATCTTGATTAAACCTCTGAGGATCACAGGGAGATCACAGGTTAGGAGCTTGTGAACCAGCTGGGCTCGTGAGGAGGGGAGCTGCCATTTGCTAGAAGCCCATTTGGGGTTTCTCCTTCTCTCACCTGTTCTGGTAAGGAGATGGTTCCAAAACCACAGCGATACTTTTAGTCATACTGACAGGGTAGTGATTTGCGCCTATGGCTGCGTACTCTTTCCTTCAGTTTTTCAGGAATATCATCATATACCTGTATCTTGACCAAAAGTCGGCTATGCCTTGCCTGATGAATGCCAAGATAATTTTTATTCACGTAAGAAACAAGCCATATTTGCAGTATTTACCAGCTATACCAGTGTCTTGGCCAGGTTACCCACAGGCTGCGTGGATGTTGCCAAAAGTGACTTCAATGGTCCGTGTTCCTCTGGAGGCCATCTGCAAAACTGACCTTTGCATCAGAGAGAATACAGAGCACGTGAAGCCTTTGAAGCCCTCAGACAAACTGATCACTGGGGAGACACTATAAGGCTAAGAAATGGTCTGGAAGCACGTGAGCAAAACATCAGTGAGAGCAGTACCTCCAGCTTTAACTTGGTAAGAGAGAAGAAACTGTGAGGAAGCAGAAGAGGCAAACTGCTGACACTGCACTGTCAAAGAGCGAAAATGCAGTCAGGGGTTACCGCTGCTCTGAGCTTCACGCTCTCCGTGGTGAAGCACCCAGTCCGAGTAGGACACAAGCTATTGGAGCCACGCTGCTGCTGAAAGGGTTCTGCGAGCAGCGGAGGAAGGAAAGAGGTACTCAAGAGAAAGCTCTCCAAGTCATGAAACACTCACAAATGCTCAGCTCCAGGGAAAACAGACAGTGAGGTGGAAATCATTAATTTTAAGTTGCCTGTGCAGAGACATGTCTAACAGGTTTTATACACTTTTCAAATACTGCAAAAATAATAGCACTCAAATCAGCACAAACGCATTTAGGAACTCAATAGTAACATAAATGGTGAAAAGCATACTTTAAGCTTTTCCTCATATCAGAACCCTGAGAATTTAGTAGCGAGGAAGCAAAGAGAGATGGTCTGTAGTAGAGTTTCTGTAACTTTAGGAAAAGCCCATGAAAAAGACTCAAACGCTTACACTGAGAAACCTGGGTCCTTCTACACAATGGAAAGGAAGGCATGAACATTGTACAAGTCTGTTCTGTCTTGCTCTGACCTATATTACTTTATTTAAAAGCCTTCAGTGTAAACTTCTGTAGAGTCTAGGATGTAAGGATTCAACAGTCTTTAAGAAACAAACTAGCTCTGTCCCAAAAGGCATTTCAGGTTATTTCTCCTGATAGTCATAGCTGAATCATTCTTCATACCAAAGGTGCAGTAAGCAGGATACCAAATAAAAAAATAGCCTTCCTTCTTGAAAACTTAGAATTTTCATGTAAAATTGCTTAAATAACCTACAGGCATCTACATAACAAATGCAGATTTTTTTCCAGTTCTTTTAAAGTTAAAGATTAGAAAATTTAAGTTAGAAATAACAGAAGAATTTGAGAGTAACATTTTAGCAAGAACAAAGAGTGAGTGAATTAATGTTAGTGCCTTGGCTTAAAAAGCCCTATTACTGCCTCAAAGGATAGAAAAAGCCAGCTGCAGGTTAGCCCCTAGGGCTCTACTCAAGAGTTTAGCTAACCATGACATCTCTTTATTAGCTTGAAAATATGAGTACCTGGAGAGTGAGCTCATTTTAGTAATCTTACCTGCTAGTCCTTCATACTGTGTTTCTTGGCAAATAATCTACATTCAAAAGAACATGTAACCAAATGAAACCTGTGGTATGCTCTCCCATAAGGCCAAATATAGACAAACGTGTATAAAAACAGCGTGACTTCCTATTTTGTGAAATAAATATGGCACATCAGAAGAGCTTATTTTCTATGAAGACCTGCAAAGCTGCACTCAGCCAGTGGGAATGAAAGGATTCCTGTGAGCTAGAGTCCAAGCTGAATGGCATCTCTCTGCGGGGCGCTGCGTTTTGCCGCAGCAGGGTTGGGAAGGTATTGTGGTTTCTCTAGCTGAAGGGAAACTGAAAATCATTGCAGCTCACTGTCCCGGTCTGAAAATGACAAATAAAACAAAGTTTCCTCTGCCTAATTAGGCAGCGAGCTGGATAACATCACAGTGCCAGGCATGAACGAAGACTTGGGCTCCTTTCTGCAATAATCAGAGCACCCCAGGCTAATCTACCATTGAAAAACACACCCAAATTATTAGTCTCTAGAGACTCTCCTTGGAGATAAGGCACTCAACCTCGTGTTCCGTGAGAATAGGCAAAAGCGCTAGATGGCTCAGCATCTTTTATGACTGAGGTTTTTGAAGATATGAAGCCCTGAAGCCATAGAGCATGAGGGATTAGGAGGAGATGGTGAGAAAGAGCATATAATTTGATTTTCCAAAAATAAGTCACCCAAGAAACTCAGACTGCAGTCAGACATGCTGTAGTTGTCTTCAGGCTGGATGAAAATGCTGTTGCTCCTATCCAGCCCCAGGTACTCATTTGCAGCTGTCCTACGAGACAGTATTGCTTGAGAAAGCCTGCCAGTTTTGCTGCCTGTGCAGTGTTCCTCAGCGTTGGCTTCCTAACCCCACTACTCCAAGTGCATTTGCCAACCGGGAGCATTTTAACAGAACTGAGTGAGGGAGAAGAGGTACAGCTGATACTGAAAAACAAGCCAAAAAAACCCCGCAATTTTTGTAACATGCAAACAGAAAAAACAAGTCATTGAAAAATAGATGATATATCATCTGATTTGAATTAAAGCATCCAATTTGAACTAAATTCCATGAATTAATCAAAGGGATTTAAAACAGAAAATAAGTACCTATTCTTTTAACATGACAGCAGGGCACTCTTTCTGTTCCATTAAGTGCATCTAATTGCTGTCCAGGATTAAGCCAGCTTCCTCATCAATTTGTTTTGTTTTTCAAAGCACGCTGAAGAGAGAATGAATTGGAGAAGAGCAAGAGGTATGGAGATCAGTCCTTGAATCAGTACCCCAACTCACAACATGGTGTTCACTGAGGACAGGGGCGTCTGAAGTTGAGTGCAGCATGGTAAAAGCTTGCTTCCTTTCTTCTTTTCCTAGAGATTTGCATTATATTCTGAACAGACAAGAGTAATGTTGGTAAAAATAAAGGGGCTCTTGTAAACTTGAGACAGAAGTGGAAATGCAATTTAAGGTATTTGCTATACTGCTTCAAAAGAAAAGAAGAGGAGAAACTTTCACCTTCAAGAGGACAAGCAGCTGGGGCAATTCCAGGCTCCAGCCAGAACAGCTAAGGAGACAAAGGAGAACAACAAGAAAAAAAAGGATGAGGAAAAGTTAATGATGATGATCCCAATATGTAATCTTTCCCTTAACAACATTTATTGGAAGCCTAGGATGTCTAAGTTTGCTCTCACTTTCAAGTGTCTTCTCCTTTATCGGTTTTCGTGTCGGCCTTTGAGTTAGAGAGTTTGCGGCTACAGCCGCTTTGTTAGCGGCAGCCCGAGAGAAACGTCCCATCGGTTTGTTTATTCTTTATCACCCTGTTTATGAGCCTCGGTCAATATCTGAGTACTTCTACACTGCAATTAAAGCTGTGACTACGGGACAACAGAGAAATTCCGGACCTAGCTCCGAGTTAGCTACTTTGGATACTGGATATCTTATCACAAACACCTAGAAGGGCTGATTTAGCCAGACTGGTGTGCCTTGGGGACCAGTTTACTACACTTGCATACATTTCCCTTATCTTAAGCAAGAAAGGTGCTTTTTGCCATTCAGGATCTGATCCAAACATCTAGTTTGATTTTCTGCCCACACCAGCAGAAAGCAGCCAGTGTGCCAGAAGACTGCAAGAACCCCAAATTGAGCAGTACAACCTGCATGCAGCTCGCACTACTCCCTCAGACCAGTTTAAACACTGATGTGTGCTGCTCCATAGATCTCCTGACATTTAATTAGGATAATCATAACTGGAAGCAAATTATTCTCCTTGTAAATATTCAGTTCATTTAAGGAGGAATATATTGCTCAAAACATTCTTATTTCAAGTGATTTCTTGTGGTAAGGAACTCCATGATTGGTAATGATGATAACACTTCCATGTGTTTAAAAAATAAAAAACCAGTGCATCATACAGACAAAATACAGCTCCTCACCAGGACCTCTAGAAAAATGTAGCAAAGGCTTATAGTGCAGGTTTTAAATATCTGATGAAGAATATTTAAGCAAAGTTTGTAGTACACAGAAAAGGATCCAGTTTTCACTAAGTGTTGGTTGCATTACATAAAGTCACACATCCACGTGGGCAACAGAAGTGAGGGCAGGTGTGCTGGCTCACACATGATCAGCAATAAACCTCTAAGCATACAAAATGACCAAAATTTATTACAGCTTTGTGAAACTGAGCCCAAATCTGGAATGGACATGGGAGTATTCTGAAATACTATGGTGATTAAACCCTTCTGTGCTGATTAAATATATGCCTATACCCAAAATTGTGAGCAAGGGCTGCACAAGATAGTGAATTAAGTTTCTACACAGCTTCAAATCCTTTAATTTTATTCATGTCTAACAACAACTATTAAAACAATTAAAGAAAACTATTACTTTTTTTTATGCATATAAACTGAAAGAATAAGCTTTGATATAAAATTGTGATGCCCTTGAGCTTTATAAAACTTATACCTCCTCCTTCGCAGCAGTTAAACTCAATTTCTTATTAAATTAGGTATTCAATTCATATGTTCAAGTTTTTTATTTTTGGATTATAAGAACAAGTTTGACCTAACTTGCATTTCATTTATCATGCAACATTCAACTTAATATTTTATCTTTCCCTTTTGTATGTACTGCTGTTTTACTTAGTTTTTAGCTAATGATTTTATTGTTTATCCATTCTTTCAAAATAAGACAGTTGCTTGATGAATTTTACTGAATGTATTTGATTGCATTCAAATATTTCTCTCCAGGTCTTGTCTGATATTTTTTTTAAATATGCGTACATTAGGAGGAGTTATAAAAGAGAAAAATAAATATAGTTTTGATTTTTTTCCCTCCTGAAATCACGCTATGTAGGCTGAATACTAGCATTAGCAATTCAGTGTGTCCTAGATATGCCTACATTCACACACACACTTAATTATATTTTAAGAATCGAAATCACTTTGATGTGAATGCTTAGTTTATTGTATAGGCCTTGCAAACAAAACTGTCCTTTGTTTGTGAAGTTTCCACTAGATCAGAACAGCAGGGTTGTGAGCACAAGTCCTACCTGCTTCTGTCTGTGAAAGACAACACATTTGTGAAAGAGAACTTACTTCCTATATAGTCTTTTTTTTTTTTAAAAAAAAAAAAAGGAAAAAAGTGAAAAGTAATATGCATTAAGAACAATTATAGCAATCCATCACTGACTTAGAAGATATTTATGCAATGTAATCCCAATATTTTTCAGTAATTTGTAATTTTAACAGCACTAGAGAAAAAGCTATTTCACAGAGATAACCCATTTTATATAGAGTTGCTAAAATGAACCTGTAATATTTACAAAAGCATGAGCTAGCTGGTTTGCATCTAACTGATCAGGAGAAGTAAGATGTAGGGTGGAGAACACTTAAATTTCAGTACTGGAAGAGAGGGCGCAAACAGGGAAGGGAGGCAGTTATAATGCAGATTGAATGTCCATCTAGAGGCAGAATATAAGGAAACACAAGTACATGCTGGGGCAGGGGGAGAAGATTCCTTGGACTGAGGAGCAGGAAGGGACATAAGGACACTGGCATCTGGAGAACTTCATAAGCCCCCTAGTACAGCTAAAACTTGGTTAGTTTATAGCAGCTGAAGTACTGAAGCTGAAGTTATTACTTTAATCCCTTCACAACTTTGAGTCCTGTGCCCCTCCACCCCCCACTTAGGGGATGGCATTGAATTAAAAAAAAAAAAAAACCAAACTTCCTAATAACACAATTTAGGTATGTAGTTTCTTAGGCAGCCCATCAGTCATGCCTTCAGCGTTACATTATCAGTAAATACAAGCATAGCAGCATTAAAGATTTTGTCGTCCCTTAAAGAGTGTTAGATAACTGAAGGCTCATAGAAATTATGCAAGTACCTAAAATAATAAGCAGTTGTATCACTGTGTGCAAATCTGTCCAGAAACAAAATCTGAGCACAAACAGTAAGTGCCTTAAAGAGTATATTAGCATGCATACAGAACATTAAGTGATTGGCTTGTATCCCCTCTCATTTTTCTTCCAAAAATGAAAAATACATTTCTTTGGGCAAAAGAATCATCCCCTCTGCAACCACACAATTACTAAATAGAATGTTATACACAATTTCCGTGAAAGAAACACTACCATTGATTATTTAATGATGATGAATGTACCAGGTTGCACCCTAAAGCACCACAGTTTTCGTTAGCAGAAGAAGCACTTTCCTGTTAACTCATTGGTAGGAGTTTATCTAACCAGGTACAGAGATGCATATAATTCTATGCAACTTCACAGGACTCATATTTTATATAACTCACACAGCAAAGAATTTAGTCTCATATTCACACATTTCAGAGATAGCAATATGCTAATACAAAAATGATACAAAGGAGCTAGTGGACTAACATATTTTAGGTACTCACACACCTGCTAAGAGCTCTTCCACCCTGCAGAAAGTGGCAGCACCCCTCTCAAAATCTGCTCCTTTTAGCACAACCTTGAAAACATTTAATTTTGTAGAAAGCAATGCAGCTGGGGCTGCTCTGCTCCCACTGAGGCTGTCTGCTGATGGCAGTCCCCCACCGCTCAGGTGCTCCCGATAGGCGCAAGGCAGCACTTCAAGGGAGCCGCCTGGCTTGCTGACGGCCCCGCGGCCCCGCAGGTGCTCCAAGGCAGGAGGGGCAGAAGTAGCACAGTTTTTCCCCCCGTGAACCCTCTTTTCTGTAGTGCTTCGTGAGTGGATTAAGCCGATGTGTGGCATGGCAAAGGCACTTGGCTGGAATGGGGGCACGATATCCAACACGCAGCAATAAGGGATTTGGATGGCTCAAGGAGTTCCCTGAGGCTTCGCAACTCTATAGGGGGAATTTTTTATTGGCCCTCTTCTCCTCCTTTATACCAGATAAATGCAGAGCATTCTTGAGAACTATTTTGCAAGCAAAATTGTGGCATTCAGTATTGCAGTTAGCAAACGTTGGCAAAAAATCTACTTTGCACTGTTTTTAAACAGCCTACACTGCAGGGGCCATGCTCTTCTGCATTACTATAACAAATTACAGGAGTTCTGCAAATGCAGGTCCTGGCTGTCCCTTAATCCTCTTAGTGGCCCTTTGCTGGACCCCCTGCAGTTTGTCGATAGCTCTGGTCACAGGGGGCCCAAGCTACGCATAATGCTCCAGCTGTGGCTTCACAGATGTGGTGCAGAAGGGAGTCTTAACTTCCCTGCGCCCGCAGGCTACCGATGTGATAATACGGCCTCCTACGCAGCTAGTCTTCTTCCCTGCAAGGGCACACTGCCAATGGGGGGGGGGGGGGAGAAAAAGAACACTTGCACAGTCTTCTTCTTCTTTTTTTCCCCCCATATAACATCTATTTATTTTATTGTTGTGTGTAATAAACTGCTCCAGCTGCTTTTAAGCATCTGCAGCCTTAGAGAAGAGATTGACACCAGCAGAGAAGACAGGTTGTGCACACACCTCGTTTACAAGGAGATTAAAGGGTGCAGATAAATCTTGCTGTTTGGTCCTTGTTAACCAGCTGAAATCCCTCCCTCCTGGATCCTTGAGATGAGATGTGAGATGGCAGGCTCCACACAGTCACAAGCAGAGCTGTTAGGAGACCAACGGGATGAAAAGGGGCTCTGGCGGGCGCTAGCAGGCGTAAAGCCATCGCGTCAGCTTTCACCCAGCGTAACACTACAGCTTCGCCAGATGGATGCTGCAGGGCCATGGCCTCTGTGAGAGTCAGGCCGTCGGTCTTCAGACTACGCGTCTGCTCACGTACAGCTATGGATCTGCTGGAGGGAATTTATTACATCTCCTCCCTCCCGTATTTGCATTTTTCTCACTCATGAAGCTTTGTGGCCTTAATGTGGAAGCAGGTGGAGATCGTACGGCCACGTCCCAGGTGCACAGACAGAGAAACCATGGCTGATGCAAAGCGATGTGCAGAAAGCAGGCTCTGGTTTCCTCTCACCCGCGTGGGACAGTTACTGGTTTTCCTGGGGCTCCTTGCTATTCCTCGGGGAGGGGGCTCACCCAGGCCATGAAGCAGTGGGTTGTCACAACATAATGCTGTTTTCTGGGAAACTGGTGAAGAGGAATCACTTTGGGCTGTTCTCATATACATCTGTCCTCTCACACGCACGCTTCCAGCTCCGTGCTGTGTATCTTGGGGCCTCTGATGTAATTTTTTTCCCCAGGAATTACAAAAGCAGGGTTGAGGTACTCTTCCAGTGAAATGCTCCGTCTTCTGTCGTGTACATAGTACAGCATTCTCCCTTTTTGGCTAAGAGAGTGACACAGATGAGAACATGAAATAAGGTTCTGAAGCTTAATTAGTGCCGTTAGAAAATTAGATAGAAAAGCAATTTAGGCTGCTGCTGCTAAGGGAGAAAACCCTTGACGACAGCAGAGAATTGAACTCATAATGTACTATTCACATACAACTAATCTCCCTATCTCTGAATGGACAAAGATGTTTTTTCACTAATTTGAACACCAGCTGGCTTGTGCAGTTTTTTTGAACAGTACAAACACTTGTAATGCAATTCTTATTATGCCTGTTTATATCTCCATTGCACCTACGCAAAGTTTCACTGTGACTTGATAGCAACTTTCCCAGTCTAGAGTAAGTCTAATGTGTCATTCATGTTTTTACTTGAAATATTGTCTGTAACTCTTCAATGACGTACCCAAAAGTCAGCTAAAAATTTAAACTTGCCACTGAGCTCTTCAGCGTGGTTTCAATCCATTGCTCTTCTACAGACTTTTCTGTGCATCCATGAGCAAGCTTATATCATGCTCAGACCCCCCCAGCCGGGACTTTTTTAGAGGGGAAAAGCAGGTTAACTACTCTCAAGCATCATCTACTCCTCAAAGGTACCTAAAATCAATCAAGCCTAAGTTTTATTGCAATTCAGAAATCCTTTGTGTCATCAGATCATATTCTGCTCAGTTCTTAGAGTTCACTTAAAAGAGGAGAGTGAAGGGACCTTTCCAAGGCGGTTTAGTGATAAGAGACTTTCAGAAGAAATAGGAGATGAGGGATCCCGATCCCCTCAGCCTGGCCTGGCGGGATGCAGGCAGGCGTTTCCTTATCAGACGAAAGGCAGAGGAGCACCAGTACACAGCCAGAAATGCAAGATCCCTGCCTGGGACTGCCTTACTCTGTCATCTGGTAGGAGAATGAGGAAAAGCTTGGTTTCTGATCTCGAGGAGAACCATGCCTGTCCTCCTCACTTAGGAGTCGGTGAGGAGGGAGCCGAACTGGAGGCAGCCTTCCCACGGAGCAGCAAAGTCGGGCTTCCCCTCTCCTTGCTGCTGCCAGTCCTGCAGGCCTTTCCGCAGCGCCCGAGCTTTGCCGAGCGTTGCCGTGAAGTGCGAGCCGCAGGCTTAAATCCTTGCAGACTGATGAGGGTCAACACCGTGCTGTGTGGTTTCGGGGTGGGCGTTGTAACCACAGAGATACCGCGTGGCAGGAATCGTTCTCTTCCCTACAAGCCTCTCCAGTGCACGCAAACGAGGTCTCAACTTCTGGGTCCCCAGCTCTGGATCAGAGAGTGCTCAGGCACAGCCAGTGTCTGCGTGTTGAATCTTGGCTGTCAGCCCCCCACTTGGGGGTATGGAATATCCCCCTATATACCCGTATGTATGGGAAGGGCAGTTCCACTGCTGCAGTGCCCCTGCACCCACGGAGGTTTCCTCGTGCAGGTGCACTCAGCTCAGCTGCTCTTCCCAGCCCTTCCCACTGCAGAACATTTCCCTGCCTTCTCGCTTCTGCTGAGTGTTGCTGCACGGAAGATCTGAAAACTGCTGTTTGTGCCATATGTGTTGTTGTTACACCTAAAATATTTTACTGCATGCATGCCCAGATTTTCCTTTCCTTTTCCTTTTCCTTTTCCTTTTCCTTTTCCTTTTCCTTTTCCTTTTCCTTTTCCTTTTCCTTTTCCTTTTCCTTTTCCTTTTCCTTTTCCTTTTCCCTTTCCCTTTCCTTTCCTTTCCTTCCCTTCCATTTCCAAAAAAGGAAAGGTCCTTTTTTGCTAATCCTATTATGAATACTGAAATTTGTTCGGAGAAATCTGCCAGACAAGCATGGCTAGACAAACTATTTTTTAAAAGCTTTTTTACTGCTTTTTTAGATTGACCACCATTTCGCCAGTGTGAATGATGACCGAATTCAGTGAATAATTTTTGCCGAAGGAAAAAGCAAGGAAGAAACTTCCAGAATGGCAAAACAATTGATTTACCATTTCCATAACAGATCGTTTCAAACGTTTACGTTGTAACTGGACCAAGCAATGTAGATGAGGAAGAGAAAGACGGTTGCATCAGTGGTGCTTCGATGTTTTACGCAGGACGCCTCTCAGTTCATCTAAAACTCAGAAAGAAATGGAAATTTGGCTCCTTCTCAGGCTGCCTGACGGCAGGGTCTGAGCGGTCTGCGGGGCAGACCTCTCGCAGTCCGCCCGCCGCCCTCCCGCTCGGGCAGCCTGATCCCGAGAAGCCGAACGCCGCCAGGCCTCGCGCGGGGCGCCGTACGCGTCTTCCCTCTCACCAAAAAACCCCCAGAAAAACGGAATAGCGACATCCACGCAGACAAATGGGAGCCTGCTGGAGCTAGGATGCTCTCTCAACTTTCCCTCTTCTCTGGGAAAAGTTGATTAACTTACATCCCCCCCTTCTGTCTCCCATTTTATCTTTTTTTTCTCCTTCCCGATTTGCTTAAACAGCATGGTAATGATCAGCACACTGCTCATCCTACCTGACTGTGGGAGGAAAAGGGGGGAAAAAAGCCTCCTGTTCTTCATTTGTTCGCCACTGTGTAGTAAGACGTGCAGCAGGATTGACTCTAGGCTCTAAAAATACTCGTTGGTCTAGTGGGACTGACGCAGCTCTTGGCTCGTGATCGGCGTGATGCGGTAAGCGTTCGTACAGCAGTCGCATCAATTTTTCTGGTGAATTCTGCCATTAGCAGCTATGCGCAGTTAGAAAACCGCAAAACGTTCCCCGTGTTGCTGCCGTCCCTGCTGCTCGGACCTCTAGTCGCAAGCACACCAAACCATTTAAGTCTCTTTTCTGGTTCTAGGTAAATGAAGGGAAAAATTCCCTCAACGGTTAGTGCAGGCTTTGCAGAGGACTGCGTTACCTCTAGGCACGCCGCCCCGGCTCGTCGGAGCTGCCTTCGCGGCAGGGCCCTGCGTGCCCGCGGAGGTGGCATCTGGCCACGCTTCCTGCTCCGCTCCCGGCGGGAGGCTGTCACCGCCGCGGCGGCCAGGACGCCCTCCCTCCGTGTCGGAAGGAGCAAAACGCTGAGGAGCTTTTTGTGCGGAATCCTGTCAGCAAGAGGAAATTGAAGCCTGCAGGTACCCGACTTCCGTCCCTCGCTTCCGGAGGCGCTGTCTTCTGCTGCAGACGGCCCCAGCAGAGGGGCCTCGCCGTCGCCGAAACGCGGGTCCTTCCTGCCGCAACACCTGCAGGCAACGGAGAAGTTGTTACCGCACGCACGAAACACCTCTTCCAGGGTTTTATGCATCCTCTTCCCGCTTGGTTAGCTTTAGGAAAACAGATCACGACCGAAAGCTCTTATTCAATCTTTTTCTGGATTTAACAAAATTAATGTGGAAAAAAAAATCAGAAAGCCAAGATAACAAGCGCCTGTTTATAAGAAGAAACTTATAACTTTCTATACCAAATAGTTTTCATAAGTTTTACAGATCTTTTTAACAGTAGAAAGTGTTTTTCTTGCATTTGAGAAAGACCTAAGAATGCGTATCTTCACACAAAATTGACACATTTGGTACACTTGTTGTTAAAAGCAGCACATGGACTGTTCTAGAAATGAGAGGTGATTTCCTGACGTTTTTACGCATAGAGTGCAAACCAGCTTCATAAAATACTCTCAGTCTGATAATTTTATGAGAGCTGATTTTGAGCAGAGAGCCTAGACCACCCAGTCTCTGTCCCAGCCCCCGGCTCACGTTCTCCGTCCGGCTTTCAGCCTTCCTTTGGGTACTCCCTACGAGCCAGCAACCCGCAGGCTCTTTTCGAGGGCGGCGCACGGACACGTTCTCCTCGCGCGGTGTGGGCAGCGGACGGTCTCCGAAGGAGCGGGGCCTAGAGCTTCGAAGGGGGCTCTTCAGCTCGACCAAGCCGAACGCTTCTAAAAACATTTCTCAGCGCTGATTATCTTAGCAAATCTCAGGCTCGGCGTTATCAGCTGCGCGGTTTCTCGAGCTGACAGTTTTGCCAGCTTCCTTTCCCTCAAGCATTGATTCAGTAGAAAAAGAAATCCTTGATTCTTTGTAATCAAAAGAAAGAAGCAGCGATGAAAGTTTATGCGATCTTGTTTTGCAGGCCAAGAGAGGGAGGCCAACACGAAGAGGACGAGCAGATGAACAAGCCTGAGACACAGGCAAGATGACTGTGTTTACCTGAAGCAATGTCAGAAAGGAAACGGATAAAGAAAGAAAAATCTCTTTAAAACTTTGTTTAACTGAATGCCTACATCACTGTGCGCAGACATTCACGCTTGTCCTAGCCAAACACTCCCACTTTTTTCTACCCACCTGTGTTTCTCATCTTATAATTAAATGATGAGCACAGAGGAGCAGGATCCAGCTTCTCGCTTTGTGTTCGAACAGAACCTTGCACAAACTGCCCCCAAGTCACTGGCTGTGACAGTGATTGCAACAAAAACAAAAATAAAACTGGATCCTGAGACTTTGATAGAGAGTACCCTGAGTAACCTAGATAAAGAGGGGATAAACAAGCTTGGCTTCAAAAGGATGTAAAGGCAAAGGAGATGGAAAGTGTCAAAGACTATGGGACATCCATAAAAAAGGGCAAGGGAGGAGAAAGGAAGAAATTTCTGGCAGAAATTATACCACTAATTCACTTTTGTTTAATTTTGAAACCAAAGTCTTCTAGCCTTCCCTGCCTAGAAACACTCTTCATTATGCTATAGACTGTTGGAGTTATGCTGGTAACCTGCAGAACAACTGATCTTGCTAAAATCACTGCAGCAACACAGAAATCAGCAAAGGGCACACAGGAGAACTGACAAGCACCGCACCGTATAAATTGCAGTCCTCATTTCACACAATGAAATCAATCAATACATCTGTACAACCAAATAAATCTAGAACTTCAAAATCAGTCTGTTTAAAAGCCAAAATGAAAATATATCAACCCAATAAAACAGAATTAATGAATTATTGGACATACATACATAAATCCTTTATCATTTCTGGAGGAAAAGCAAGGTATCCATTTTGCAAGGACTCGCATGCTAAATTTCAGACGTGTGAGTACTGTTGACTTTGATGACCCTTTTCACATATGCAGTACTTGGGGGACCCAAATCCAGAGTCAAATTCTAGAGCATCTGAAAGCAAATTCAAGGAGTAATAGCACTGACCCTATTACATTATGGCAGAAATGCTCTCTGATATCTTAGACTTTAAATAGATCTAGTCTGTACAGTAAACTCTTATTATTCTGCAAATAATCTGGTAATTCCCCAGAGGGAATGGCACTACGATCTCTGTGTGATTGATAGCAAGGAGCAAGACATTACATTGCCTATGTCCAGACAAAAGCAGAGTATTAACTTGGACAGACTCCAGGTTTTTTTCATCCAAGACTTTCAGGGTGTCTCAAAGAGATAAAAGGAATTAAATATCATAAACCAAATTCTCTAGGAGAGATTGTATGAGCAGTTACATTGCAATGTGCTGAGGTAATACAGGAGCTCTGAATTACTCTCCAGGGGTGCGTTTCCCCGTCTTTCCCGGGAGTCTGGGTACCATGACTTTGGGTACCATGCAGCATCCTGCTTAAATGCCCTTAAATAGACATATGATGAAAACTTATCTTTAGAAACCTTGGGAATAAAGAGAGGAGTCCTAATTAGCAATTCCTTGATCCTGTCCTAACCTGAGCCAGTGGGAAACCTGCAGTGATTTCAGTGGGTCTGGCTACACCTGAACACTATTCAGGAGCTGGTTCCAGGTCACCCTCGGCGAGAATGAGACTAAGTTTTGGGTGGGCTCCAGTGCACTGGCACCTCCGAGAAGAAAAGACCGTATTAGACTTTCCTGGATGGATCATTTTAGGGTGGAGTTGTGCCTGCTGGCCCTGGGTGTTGGGGAGCTGGGAGCAGACTGCAATGATAAGGCAGGCACCAGCAGTGACCTCCCCAGGGAGCCAGACACGGGTGGTGAGGCCAGGATCAGGGCCCAGTGGTCAGGGTCAGGCATGGTGCACTGGTCAACCAGCAAGTCTGTAGTGATGAGGCAGGTCTGAGCGGCAGGTCAAGTGGTGAAGCTGGGCTGGTGGGTCCAGGTCTGAGTCAGGCTCGTGGAGGTCAGAGACCGGGTGAGACACAGCTGCTGCACAGCAGCACAGCGATGCAGCAGGGGTGGGGGCCAGCAGTATGGATTCAGCTTAAAAGCAGTTCCCGAGGGAACGGAGAGACGGGCCCTCGCTTCCGGCTCTCCTCACGGCAGCTCTTATCGGCGAAGGCACGGACTTGGAGGCAGCCAGCTCATCTCATTGATCTACCCAATGAATTCCTAGAAAGGGGATGTGCGCCAGGCTTTCGCAGTGGGTCCACAAACGTACAACTCAACATGCTCTGTTGACGACACGGCGCCGTATAGGGCTGTCAGGCGACCCAGTGCTGCGAGCAGCACAGCTCCGCTGGACGAGCTGCAGCCGAAGTACAGCGCCGGCATGGACCACAGCTTACTGAGGTGTGTGAGACACTCCACAGCACCTCCAGGGTTAGTGTGTCAAAGAACGATCCAGGAATAAAAAGATCTAATTCAGAGGTTTAACTCACTGTATTTTTATTTTGAAAATACAATACTAATTCATCTTATGAGAAGTTACATTATTTTCTGTGCAGTTAGTCTGTAATAACTTTATTCCTGGATAACTTTGGTGTGCTGATGCTCTTTTTCTAGGGCAAGAGTACATCTTTCTGGTGTAGTTTAAGCCACTCTGAATGAACAAAGTGCTCTTATTTTGAACTAAGAGTGGCCTAACATGGAGTTGTTCAAGAATAGTAATTTCTTTCTGAATACAATCTGTAATTTGAGCTGACTTTCAAATGTGGACAGGTCCTTTAATATTTCACAGAGGTTTCAAGAATAAGATACTGAGTGGTAAGCTAGTTGTCATGCTGGCTTCTACAGGTGATCAGGTAAATGTGCAGCCTGACAGTCTGCGGGAATGCTGCAAGTGCTCCTCTGCAACAGATTTTTCTGCCATTGCAAGAAATTCAGTGATGACACCAATATTCCAGTACGCAATTATCTTTATTTCCTTTCTTTGTGCACACGAAGATATCAGACTAGCAATATATAAATGCATGCAAATATCCAAGCAGCAACTTCATCATGGATTATGTAGCTGGCTTGAGGCATTTCACTACATACCGTGCCACAGCTGTTGAAATTCTGTGGATGCAGCTCCAGTGTTCAGAGACTTTCCTTTCTCCCAGTGTACATGAATCTGTGCGCAGAAGCACAGGATAAGTTTATACATCTGGCATACGATCAGGATTAGGAGAAGGCTCCTTGGCATACGGCTGCACCTGCACGTGCGGAGCCACGCATGGGGCACGCGCTCCAGACAGAGCGCAGCCCTGCACAGTTCTTCCATTCCCCGACCTCAGATGCCGGTTCGTCTGCCCCGGAGATCACAGATCAGGCAAACAGAATAACAGAGCAGGAAAGAAACTGCTGTGCCGTACTGCTGAAACACAAGAGAGGCATGAAATACAGCCCCAGGGAGAGTAAGAGAGGAGCTGACCATGGGAGTCTCAGGTTCAGTGTGTCAGATTTGGCTGGGTCGCTCTCCCGTAGGTGGCCGCTGTCTACCCCCTTGGCAGACAACGAGCATCGTGGAAATGTCAGTGTTGGTTATTCGGGATGCTAGCCAGAATTTTCCAGCACTGATCTTTTTGGGTGTGCAGTGGGAATGTTGTTGATTATTAGAGCATCGGTTCTCAGTATCTTCTGTTAAGCTGGGCCTTTCAGACATATCAAGTCACTCCTAAAATATTTACACACTAATTTCCAATTTATTTGTAAATTATTAACTTGTATCTGAAGCAAGTGATCAGAGCACAGCCAGAGAAAAAATTTTTTTTTATTGTGGATTTGCACACCAGCTGATTTATGTCAACTCAGGTTCTGTGGTAGAGTACAAGTTATAGTATATAAATACTTTGTAGCAGTTCTAGTTTTTTAATGAGTCTAAAAAAATTCAGGTATATCAGATGAGAAGGAGGATATTGATGTTGGTTCAGCAGTAATTCATTTCAACAAGAGTGAAAGATGCTTGCATTCAAATGCAAAATTCCTCCCCACACACACATTTTATATGAATGTAGCAGTAATTAGGTAATTAAGTTCCTTGCTTTCAAAATGTGTATTTGTACAGAATTTGAATATCTGATCTTGGAAAAACATAAGATTCTTTTCATATGATTAAAATGATCGAAATGATCAAAACTATCATTTGGATAGTTTTGCATTGATTGTCTTGCAAATAGCTTGTGCTTTTTTGAAAAAAGCATATGTGCTGTTGTATCAGGATATCCTCGTGCTGTACTGTGCCAGGTTTGGACATATGCTGAACAAGGGTTATAATCTGATTATAACAGATAAAAAATAAAAATTGATTCCCAGGTAATTCATGTAATTTATTTTAATCTTCATGATTTGGATTGATGTCATTTTAAAGAATTCATCTAACAGATTTCAATCTATAGCAAATAAGCAGATTAAAATTAAACTATTGTTTTGACTTATCTTTTCTCTCTCTCAAATTTAACATGAAACCTCTGAATTTCAAAGGTAATTGTCTGTGAATACTATCTATCTCAAAGGAAAAAGTTCTGAGCTGATTCACGTGCATAAGAAACCTTTTGTGAAAGACAAGCTGGATTTGGTTCAAAGTAGAGAAGAGGGACTTTTTCTGTCTTTGAAGAGTAGCCCTCGTATATTCATGCTTGTGGAATGTCTCCCCTGACATCGAGCTGTGGAATTGCTTTCATAATTCAAGTCTGTGAGGAGGACACAAAATATGGCACATAAAAATGGTATCATCTCTTTATCAAGAGAATGCCAAGAGCACAGCCCCCCCCCCCCCAGCCTACTCCATTTCTTTGATTGTCACCCTTGAGAGTGTTTACAGAGTGGTTTATTTTCTTGTCATCACTTTGCAAGGAAAAATATTAACAAATAGAGCAGGTGTCTCTGGACTGTCGGAGAAATATGCTTCTGGGACACTATTAGATTTTCATACCCACAACCGCTGTCTTCTGTCAATGACCAATTTGCCACACTACAGCGGAATTAATTTGGAGTCTATGTCCTGTAATTTGGAGTCTAAGTGCTCAACTGTGGTCTAGCAAAAGGCCACTAGGATGGTTAAGGGGCTGGAGCACATGCTGGGGGATGTCTGGGGACTTTGGTCAATAATGTCAAGACTGGTAACTGTGAGCAGCTGCACTGCAAGAACTGAGAAGACCTGGCCTGATGCTGCCAGCAACGATCTCCCTGCCAGGAAGTGGAGACCTTGTGAATGTAATGCTAGGGGTGTGTGTGGGGGGGAACAAGCAAGTGCATGAGATAATCAAGTAGCATAAAAATTCTAATCTCATTGGTCCTTAAACCAGTATCTAGATCCACTATGGGTTGTTGTTTACTCTCTGCTATATGTGTACCTGCATTCTTGATTTGTACTTTCATTGTCCTGAGGGAACTGAGAGCAGCCTGTGAGCAGATGTCTGCTGATCTGAGACTTTAATTGTAAGCTCTAGCAATAGCATTAACTTCTGTAACTGGCTTGAGAAAATTATTTCTTTACTCTTATACATGGGAATATTTTATTCAGAACCACTCGTGCTAATGTGGCACAAAAGACAAACTTCACTATCACAGACTAAAGCTGCAATTGCCTTGCAATGATGCCAGCAGTATTTCCATACATCCTTTTGACAGTGACTCTAGATATTCTCTTCAGCAGTAATACCCACTCTGCCAAACAAATTGATATTGATACCTACCAGATTAAAAGAGGGAGCATATTCCCCTATAAGCTTTTGAAAAAATAATTGATTTTTTCAGAGACTTTTCTATAACTGCATCTGCTTGCTGCCATATCTGGGAAGAGAGAGTAAAATTGGTTACTTTGAAGGAGACAATTTTGTTGGACAGTCTAAGGATGCTGCCTGGAGAGCAGCAGCAGCAGGTGTGGATCAGCAGTGCCATCCAGCGGGAAATGCAGCGAGCCACAGCTCCCTCTGAAGCCGCAGGGAGAGGCGCCCAGACCCCACTCCCTCCCGACCTTCTGAGGACAGCCCCATTAGCAGAAACTCCAAGTGACACCCAGCAAGGTACCTGGACATTGGCAGTATCCTGCCACTTTCACCCTCTGGCTTCTGTAGGTACCGTTATGAATTTTTCTGGAACTGACAGTAAAATTTTCTATTTTTTGTTTTTTCGAGTTTCAAAGATATTATGAAATTAGCATCTCCACAGCCACTTTCTTTCTGAGAAATTTGCTTGGGGAAAACTCAATGTTTGACTTTATTATAAAACAGATGCAGTACCAGTTTAACTTTTTGCTTTTATTTATTTAGTGTCCACTTTTCAGATAAATGTTCTGCCTCAATGGTCAGGAAAGTGATTCTCTTCCTAACAGTGTTAGGATCCTTCCTGAGAAGGACACAAAATTTCTGGGAATCAAATCCTGATGGTTTCAGTTCTCACAGACACTTCACAGTTGCACTTAATCTTATGAACACAAAATTGATTGATAAAAATATCGGGTTTTAATTTTTTAAATTATTAGATTTAAAATAAATTTCAATGACATTTTAGTCCTTTAACTAATGCAAGCTGTCCTACCAACTCTGCAACTTCAGTGATGCTGGAGCTCTGGCACTAGATCAATGTCCGATTCCCACCGTTTGTCCCCTAGACTACATTTTTGAAACTCTTAACTCTTTAATCTACCTTTACTAATACAATTGACCCTCTTTAGGTTAAGATGAATTATATTCCCTACATTATCGTGACCTTTAAAATGACAATGAATTAATCTGTTACTCAGTAACTTTAAAGTCACTAATAAAAGCAACGTTTATACCAATACATTGTTGTCTGTTGTTGTAGTACAATCACAGACATTGCTAAGCCTACACACACACACACACACACACACACGCAAAGAGAGAAATATCACTCTCAAAAATAATTTATTCTTTAGGAAGAAAGCAGAAAAATGTTACAGTGAAGAGTTTGCATAAACATGCACATTCATGGTAGCTGACATAATATCAGATTGCAACATTCTAAAATGTGGATGGATCATTACAAAATTTTTATGACTAGCAGGAAAGTCACATACATCCAACCACAAAATATGGAAAATTCCCCCAAATACTGATACACATTTGTGTCCCCACTGTTTCAAGGGGGATTACACATAACTTAATATTAAAAAGGATGAAACACTCAATTAGCATAGCACAGTTTCCCATGGATTTTCCTTTGAAGCACCCCCAAAAGTCCTGATAAAAAGTCAAGGGAAAAAAAAGTCTAGTAAATTGAGTTAACTGTGGATAAAGAAGAAGAAAAAAATGCAAAGATACTTCTATCTCTGGCCTCCTAGTTCATTAAAAAAAAAAAAAGACTTCTCAAATGGAATGTTTCTAAAATAGTTGTGTTAAGCAAACACACTTATCAGATTGAGGGCAGTTACTGCTACAGTGTACAGTCATACATGACAGCTGAATGTACACCATGTATCCATTTATCTAGATATCAAGAAACAACTGTTTGTGAGACTACTGCACTTCCATGCATAGAAACGAAGCTGAAGATAGAGAGCAAGAGATGCAGGAAAAGAAAACAAACACATGCCTAGACAAAAAAGTCAAGGGAAGTCTGTGGGCATTCATCCAATAATTGAAAAAAAAACAATAAAAAAAATAAAAACATGGAAGACTAGAAGCAGAACTATCCTAAAATGCATCAATATGGAAAATACAATTCCAGCTCTAAAATGTTGTCTTCTCTTTTTATAAAAATACTTCCGTGTAGAAAATTTCAAGTCAGGCACACTTCACATCTGCAAATGCTACAACTACTTGAGTAACTAGTAGGTTCTTTGGATCTATGCATTTGATATATGTTGTAAAATCCTAATGATTCTATCTAACAATGTTTGTGATAATAGGAGATGCTTAAGTCTTTTGTGGTTCATTAATAAATAAGATCACAAACAAGAACCAAATGATTCATACAGGCTATTTTGTTGGTTTGTTTCCAAGAATTTTGCTCTGCGCTGACAATCTTCCTTCAAGCACTATTTTTTGTCTAGGCATTTCTTCTGAAAAAAATACTGGAATTTATTACTTTAAAAGAAATATTGCCTTTATATCAACTTACTACAAAAGATGTTGAGCTGAAAGCACAGTACAGGATACGGTGTATTTTCTTTGGTTGGGAATTGTCACTGTCAAGATCTCCACTGAATATAGTTTGTAAATGTGATGTGATGTATGCCATAAGGCTGTGCTGATAAATTAACCTAGTATTAGGTATATTTACAAAAACAGATTAGATTATAAGATTTACAGAGAAAAGATTGCATCATAAATGCCTCAACTTAAAAGAGAACAAATTCCAACAGCTTCCAAAAAATCCCTTCTTCATCAGCTACTGGAATCCAGGCAATCCTGCCTGTAGTTCTAATTCAGGTCTACCGTTGGAAGAATGTTAATTATGACAGTACGTACAATCAAATATATGTATGTCTTAAATCTTTTATCTGACAATGCTGTGTCAGGACAAGATTCTCACTTCATTTGAATTGCAACACACTAAAGTCTTTATACAGTAAAACAAAGCAAGTTTAATTACTGTGTATTTTTACAATCTGCTTCTTCCAAGAGCCACTCAAATCCACTTAGCAGTCCATCTAAAGTAGCAGCTACAGTGTCCTGCACCTGTAAAAAAGATAAACTACTGTATTACAGATTACAGGCAATGGACCTAATACTGTATCAGCACTTCCTGTCTATTCTTATGTCAGAAATATTCATGTCAAATTTAAATTTTTATCACTGGTTTCTAGGTACCTTGACATTACGGGTTTATTTGAGTAAGGTACAAAAAGAAAACACTATTCTTTACATAGGAAGTTATGAGAGCCATTAGAAAAGCTTTGTGTTCTCGGTATCACAAGTTTTATATGAAACCCTCCATCAGCTATCCTGGAACATTACAGATGGTCTACTTGAAAATCTTTTTTTATAGTAATTCTTAGAGAAAAATGCTGCCAGCTTTAGAATTCAAAATATATTATTAATTCTCAAAATTTTTAATATATTATGAAGTAGTTATTGTAAATGGTACTTTAAGAAAAAAAGCCTGTAAACATTGTCCTTATGGAAACAAAAGGAATTAAATCCGTATTTTTTTTATTAAGTATTATCCTTTAGCTACGCTATGTCACCAAAAACAAAAATATGTGTTACTGAGACACACTGATATATATTGTGCTTAACAAGCGTAAAACAATGGGCTCAGGACCAGGGCTAGGCAAAAAAATGATTTGCCAAAAACTCCAATATCATGTCAAGTAGGTGACAATTAGTCTCCTGAAAAATGACAGAAAAGCCTACCTCGTGGCTAAGGCTTTGGGTCAAGGAAATTCAGATTCGAACTAACTGAAGCTCTCTTATCCTCTTCAAGACCAGTAATTCATCCTTCCTTCCATTCTGGCTCCATCTGAAGCTTCTCGTGTGTTCCTGAGCAAGCCACTTAGCTTCTCTACGCTATGCTAGGCTATAATGCTTGGTCTCATAGGATCACAAAAGCTAAATTCATCACTTAAGTAGAGTGCTCAAATAATGGCGTTGAAAGCTATACGTTTACTTCGGTATGTACAGTTCAACAACTACAATAAGCCTAAATTGCTTAAAAGCTAAATAAATCAGAGAAACAGAAGGAAAATAAAGGTTTAAAGGCAAGTACCATCCAGGGCTGATGTAACAGGTTCAGCTGCAACTGATGTGCCATGTAAACACAAGGAATTCTTTTCACATCAACATGTGAGATACAAGATAAAACCAGCAGAGGTCTGTTTCGAGGCCCAAGAGCAGGATCAATCATTGCCAAAATATGGGCCAGTTCTTCTTCACGGTCGTGCTCTAGGAAACAATTTGTAATATACTGAGTATTATATACATGTAAATCTCAAGCAGAGTATTTTTCTTTTCTCTTTTCAAATATTTATTATTTCAATTCACAAAAGCAAGGAAACACAGGGCTGGAAATGGCATGGGCAAATCTAATTCTGTTTATCCCAGGGCTGGATCAGCTGTACTCATGTCGTTTTTAACTGTTATTTAAAAATCTCTGTAGATTCAAGGGCAAGCTATTCTAGTCCTTAACATCAGAGCATTTCCACGTTCCTCACAGAGATCAAAATCACAATAGGCCACTAAGAAATACTGACACACTGCACAGTCAGTAGCCCTTCTCTGCTGACTTAATTTTTCTCACCAGTATATCTCCCTCACATATTTTTACCTGCTGCTTTCCTGAGCTAGCCCCTTTCCTCCACTTAAAGTAGATGAATATAAATACAGTACCACAACAGGTGTTTGGATTACCCTTATTTAGGCTATTATAACAGGACAATCCTAGTTTGGGTTGGTTACATCTTTCACTGCAGTGTTCCTGGTAAAGGCTCTGTTTCCAGGTTATTATATCACTATTGCTATATTTCAGGCTTCTTCTCCTAATCACCCTACTCCCTCCACTCCCCTACCTCCTCCCATATTTTGTTTTTTTAAATCCAGATCATTTCCCAGATCTGACGTACGAGAGCAGCCACACGGTACTGGCCCTGACAGAAAGGGCCATAACCCCTCACAGGAAGGTGAGGGAGAGTGTCTAGGAGAGGGGACCTCTTCGTTTTGAAAAGTCACTGAAGAAATAGCACCAACGAAGCATGGTTGGTGCCATGCTTTCCATGCCTCTTTGGTGCCATGCCTCTTTCAGAAGTTCTCTGAAAGAACTGGAATACGGATTTTGATGCATTCCATATTCTTCATAGATCTTTTATGACTTTTCAATCATTCACAAAATATGAGTAAATACAGTAAAGAGAAACCCCTTACTTTCATGAGCTTCTGCATTAGCAACATAGATGAATCCATCAACTACTTCGCACACCTTTTTAACTTGAGCTATTACACTGTAGTGTACAACCTGCTGATTCCTCACTGTACTGTTGTCTTGGTAGAACATCTTATTCACAACCACAGCTTGCTCTGTCCTTGCTTTCCTCCTTTCCACACTAAGAGAAATGAAAATACTTCAGCCATTTAATAACAGTAGCCAGGTTAATTTAGATAGAAAATGAGAAAACAGAGTCTAGGCAAAGAGAGCAGTACAGCAGAATGTCAGGAAAATGGCCTGAGCCAGGAAAACAGTTTCACTGCCCTCATTTTATTTGACTGTGCATATACAGATGGTTACCAGACTGCAAGATGCACAATAAAGTACACCTCAGGATGAGTTTACAAAATATTTCAAAAGGAAAACAGTCAGAATATCAAGAGGGATAGAATACCTGTTATGTATTTGTCATAAAACATTTGTTATGTATCACTTTTAGTAAGAAGGCTTACTACATGGAAATTTAGAGGTTAGAGAAAGAAAGAGAAGTAGGGGAGATATATATTGAAACATCAGTTTATAAGAGACATCCATGTATGCAATGAAGGCATAAAACTGACATCATGAAACCATGAGAAAAAAGTATGAAATAACTGAGAAACTGTACTGTTGAGGATTTCTTTGTGGAGAAAAAAAAATCTTACCTGGTAGTTGAATACAATGTCAGAATATTGAATTTTTGATTGTTATTGAACTGAAAACTGACTCCTGATCCAATCCCTACAAGGAGAAAAAGAACATATGACATTACAAATATCTGCTTACTGAATAAAACTAAGTGACAGGCTGAAAATTCCACCGGGGTTGTAAAATAGATGCATCTAAACTTAGCTGTTGCTGTTAGGGGGAAGTATACTTATTATTTCGCAAGGAAATAAAATCAAAAGAAATTCAGGAGGCATTTCCAAGTTTGTTTGGTTTTTGCTACTTGTATTAGAATCTGAAAATTTAACTCATGGAGGAGCTGATTCACATCTGGTAGCTTAAACTGACATAGAAAAGCTCTAATCTATTTAGGACAAGTTGCATTGAAAAGGACGTAAAAGAGAAAAGAAAATAACAGCAAAGAATGCATATTTTCCCACTTCCTATAAATACAATTAATTATCTCAATTCTGCTGTGCTTAAATATTAGTTATTCTTACTTTTAAAAAGTCCTAACATTTTGTACCTAGTTTGGACTGAAGCAAAATTACAGATGTTCAAAAGTATGTTTTTTTAGATCTTTTCTAAATACTGAAAAAAATTCCTTCACCTGATCCTACAACCTCTTCTTTAATGAAGAAAGTTTAAACCCATTTGACACCAGAATACTGAATCAGATAAAGGAGCAGTATAAAGACAAGCATATTTTTAACCACTAAATAACAGCGGCACTAATAGTACTCACAATAGTAAGTACTATTTAAAAGGAAAATGTGTTTGCACTTATCCATTACTACAGCATATGTGGCATGGAATTTAGGATCAAAATACAAGTATAAAGAACAAAATCTTGATCCTCTGACACTATACAAATTTAACCATTAGATTCACTGGAGCTAAAATTTTATTTTAACTAGTTATTGTGTTTATCCCTTGGAAAAAAATATACATACATATATATATATTTAAATACTTTTTTATAATTACATTATTAAGCTTCAAAGAGTATGTTTAAAAAAAATTCTTCGTTCCTATTTCTCCCCCAACTTTTTTTGTTTTATAAGACATATTTTTACAAAATTTAAAAGTCCCCTAAAACAAAACCCAGAGCATTACCATGAATTCGTCTTTGAGGTAGGCCCGCCACTTGTAGAATCTCTGGGCAAGTCATCATCTTTTGCACTAAAGAGTCATCCAGCTCTTCCAACCCTGGCCCAAACATAGCAAAGCGAGGTTCTGCCTGAGTGACTAGTGACTGCAAAAACGATGTCACAGCTCCATACCGGGAACGGCTTGATTTCAGGCTTCTTCTACTCTGCGGACAGCTTTTTTTATATCTGTGTAAAATAGATGCAACTAGAAATTAAACACAAAATACAAAAGAGGTATTAATCAAACATCAGTTAATTTAGGTCCCAAAATTCTCATGCTGTGTTATCAGAACAACTTAAGCACAGGTCAGAAATGGCAGTTAAAAAATTGATGTTTAAGATCACCAGCAGTAAGCAGGTGGAACCACTAGGCCTGCCAAGTTTCAAATGCTGATTTGGGGATCTTAATATAGTTCCACATGGTAGATCTTTCACTTAAGAAAAAAGAAAAGTATAAACTTCCCCCAACTCCCTAGCCCACAATATTAGTAAAATAGCACTAAAGCTGAGGAATCAAATATAATGTAAAAACAGGAGAATTCTGAGCATGTGTCCAACGTTAATTAGACCCCTTTTATGTTTATTAGTTATAAAAAGGCAGCTCCATCTGACAAGGGCCTTATCTCATTCACAAATACAGTATGCTGGCTGTAAAAGGAAATGGGAGTTGTCTGCAAGCTTATGTGTTCATTTGATGCAGAAGCTGGAAGGTATGAGGAGACTGGCAATCACGAGATCACACCAACAGTTAAAGCACTGATAGACACCCTGTCTTTGCCTCTGGTCATGTGATGCTAGATAAATCACTTCAAGAAAACATTAGCTGTGTGCTCCTCTGTGTCCAACCCAAGACACTTCAGTTGACATCAGTAAAAACACTAAGTGCTCACAGACAGAACGGAAATCAGTGACAGCTGGCTTCAAGTATGTGATGTGCTCTGAAGTGTTCAGCCCTAAAGAGACTTAAATCCAATGTTCAGCACTGAAGGACATTTTGCACTTTGAATTCTGGGGTGCCTCTTCCCTGGCTATAAAATGGGGATGAGAGACAGAGAGATTGCCAAGGTTAGCACATTTACTGTAAAGCAACAGTTTCACGAATTACCTTTGGAAATTTTTATTCCATGCAGAATTTCGATATTGCAAATGAATTACACACACACACACACACACACACACACAAATAATCTGCTTGGCTTGGAGATTTTTTTTTCAAGTAATCCAAGTATATTATGAGTGCTGCTATGCTTTTCTACTATGCTAGTTTAAACCATGGTCTTTATCTTTTATCTTTAGGCTACCAGAGCTCAAGCAGCATGACCTGTTATTTTTGAATGTGCACAGAGTAACATTTTTTTCCTAGTTTTTGCAGGTAAGAGATTTTAAACAAAACCCTAAGATTCATTTGCTATATTTTAAACTTATTACTTTCAATAAAATAAGTAACTATCTCTTGTACCGAGAGCAGAGAACATATCTTCATCAACAAGAGCAGCATAGCACGCACAGCTCCTGAGACAACTATTTCTGTGACATAGCTGGCACACAATACACAAAAAGGCTTTTCAGTATCATTTTACATTCTTCTTTAATTCTAAATGAGAACAGACCAAAATGTCATATAGCAGGAAATTACACTCACAAAAGAAGTAGCAGATCTGAGGCCCAAGGTCCCATGAAAACTTGAGTGGCACCTTAGGGCAGCGCTTTGCCGGCACAGTTCGCAAGCTGCCTGCAGGCTGCGCATTCCCGCCGTGGAGGCTGCAGGTGCTGTTAGCGAACAGAGGATACTCACACTGCCATGTAGTCGTACAGCGTGTTATCACTGACTTCCGAAAAGACCTGGTTGAAAACTTCCACATCCGGGAGTGATTTCCAGTCCACGGCTGCCCACGCGGGGAGATCCCGCCGGAGAAGGCACCTCCAGAGCAGCGGGTCCCGCACGGCCGCCCGCCAGTAGGAGCCGGCGCTGCCCAGGCGGCACAGGTCCCGCGGCGAGAGGAAGGACATGATGTGCAGCTGCACGTCCAGCTGAAACACGCACACGGCGGCTCAGCACCCGCCCGCCCCCGCCCGCCGGGGAGCGCGCAGGCCGCCCGCGGCCGGGCCCCACTCACCGGCAGCGCCTCCAGGGCGCTCACTTCCTCCGCCGCCTCCGCGCCGCCGGGACCGGGGCCGGGGCCGGCCACCGCGCCGCCACGCTCGCGCTCACGGCCGCCCCGCGCCCAGCGCTCCCGCAGGCCGCGCAGGCGGCCGCGCACGGCGGCCTCCAGCCGGCCGCCCTCCGCCATGGCGCCGGGCCCGCCGGCGGCAACGCCTCCGCGCCGAGGGCGGCGCCCGCACCCCGCCACCGCCGGCCGAGCCGAACCTCCAGCGGGCACGGCTTTACCGGGCTGCGCCGCAGCGGCCTTGCAAGCGGTGCCCCTGCAGCAGCGCTCGCGTCCGGGCCAGGCAGTCAGCGAGCGGGCAGCGTCTGGCCTCAGCGCAGAGCAGCTCCCTAGGCACATTCCTCCTGCAGTGAGCTGCCCCCGAGAGCGACAGCAACAGCACCAGCTTCAGACGGGGGATTTCCTGAAGTAATGCAACATTTGCTTTGCGCTCGTTGTGTTCCACCCTTGTCCTTTTAAAGGTCCTTCACATGCTGCCACGTATTTTGTTAACATGTTTTTGCCCACTTCTCGGAAAGCCAGTGATGCACTCTGCGATCTGCTAGATGCTGCATCTGTCGTCTCAAGGCTTTTTTGCTTCCTTTCTCCACAGTGTTTCAGTCCCCAGTAGCACATTTCTCCACTGTACATCATTGCCAGTAAGTGGGTATCACTAAACACACCTGCAAAAAATAATTTATAACTCAAGTACTTGCTCAGTACTTGCAATGAGGCCTTGCTCATTGTTCCATCCATTTTGCCTTTTCACAATGTCAAAATCTATAGCTGACATACAGCTTGACATATAAGTATTTTCTGAAAATTGTTTGTATATTAATCTTTCTGTATATCTTCATAACCCATTAAGCGCAGATATGATTATGCATATTTACTTTAGAACACTTCTATGCCTCCCACATTTTAGACCTCATGGAAGATGCTACTTGAGAATCATCTTAACTCAGATTGACCAACAGAAGCTTTGATATTTAAATAAACAAAAAGCTGCGTAAGTGTCCATGATCATTCAAAAAAAAACAAACAAACAAACAAACAAACAAACAAACAAACAAAAAAGCCCCATGTACCAAATAAATGCATGAAATCAGCTACTGAACTTGGCTTCACATTCTGGAGCAGAGTTGGAATAACCCCTCTTGGTCCCTTTCACATAGAACTAAATGAGAAGGTGCTCCATCCCATGTAGGCATCCATTCCATAAAACCAGAATAGAGTAAATTGTGTGTACAATGCGGACCTCACCACCAGCTTTTTTCTTTAAAAATCCACTCCCGCTGCATGACATTACTTGTATCACACTGACGTAGCCTCAGATGCTCAGATGAAATGCACTATAGTAATACAACTTATATAAAGCCACGGTAGGGAGTGGTAATAAAGTTTTGCCTACTCTAAACAATGTACTCCTTTCTACCTCTGTGAAATCAGTAATTCATCACCTGCTTTCTCCTAGATCTGAAGAGAAAGACAACATGAGAACATTTAGCACCCTCTGTAGTCCTATTTATGCTTTTAAAAATTGTCATTTGAAAACTGGATGGTTATAAAACACGCATATTGTGTATAAAACGCAGTCAGCCTCTGTTGATTTTCCCCAGATGCAGTTACAGAGAAAATGAACATCATCACCTCCTAAAACATACAAGTCAGAAAAAAGAAAAGTTGGAAGGGCAGGAAAATACCACTGCTTGCTAGCCTCTCACAACTTTTTTTTTTTTTTTTTTTGGGGGGGGGTTCTAAAAAGTTAATTTTTGAACACAAATGAAATCCAACCAGATATAACAAAAATATACAATAACGGGTTTTATAAAGTGGAGATGGTATTTGAGGTGTTTTGTACTTTCCCCTTCCCCCCTTGTTTTTTTTTATTTTTATTTTTTTACCTTCACTGAGTAATCTAGCTGTATCTTTATCCTGAAATGAGACATCTTCATCTACCTGTAGAGGGCATCTAAAGCTAAGCATCTTCATCAAGTAATGGACTCCATCACTAAGACACTGAATACAATTAAAAAGAGAGAGAAAAAAAAACTAGACAAATCTGACAAATTTAAAGATAGCCATAAATACTTTCAGATATGATTTTCCTAGGCAGTTATTTAAAAGAAAAAAAAACGTACTTTTTTAAAATCATGCCTTAAAAGTGTATGTATGGGCACTCACATTCTCACGATGTTATTATTGTTATTATTATTTACATATAATCTCCTTTACCTTTTTAAATAAGCTGATATTTTCTCTTAGCCATTCACTCCTTTCTTTTACAGTGTGACAATACATGTAAAGCAGGGCTCCTTTTCTCCAGTAAAGACATTCAAATAACTCTGTGCCAAGGATGCTGGTAGACTGAAATAAAACCCAGTAAAATGTGCTAAGCCAAAAACAACCATTTGGACTACACATACACACACTCACACATGCAAACAGTGTTGTATTAATCGTCTAACTTTAGAAGAAATATTTAATAGTGATGGTCACAGACACAAGTCTAATATTTTGGATTTAAACAGCAGAAACCATTTGGAATCCTGAAATATTAGCAAGAAAAATTCTGAGTATACAGTAAGTTATTCAAAAAAATATTTAAGAGTAATGATTTGGGAAACACTGTTTAAATATAAATAAGCCTTGGAATTTTTTCAAAGGATCTCAAATTTTCCTCATAAAAAATGCAAATGCCACGATTGTTTTAGATTTTTGATTTTTAAACAATGAAATAATTAATCCTCTGACTGAATCATGTTCATACTCACTTCTTCATTTATGTTGCATTCTTTCAGTAAGTCTTCCGGTTCTGAAAGAATACAAGTAAGTTCTTTAACTTTTTGTAAGGAATAATCTTCTGGAAAATCTTCATCCACAAGCTGGTTTTCCTCAAAATATGTTATATCTAAGACAGCCTATAAAAACAAGAAGATGTATGATGTTAAAAAAAGAAAAAATAAAGTAAGTAACATCAGCAAAAATAATCAGATGGTGGCATATAGTAACATACTAACTTCTTAGTTTACAAAATACTACAATTTCACAGATAATTTTTAACATTTTCCAAAGTGTTTCAAGCTAAAAATATTGTTAGACTGTTCATAATAAACACACTCAGAACACTTTTTATCTTCACAATATTCATACAATTATTATCAGCTCTCTGTTACTTTCTATGCTAGAACAAAGGTGGGCTGGTACTTTGACAAAGTCCTGTACTCACTGCACACACTAAAAAGCAGAGAGATATTTTTTCAGCTATACTTGCTTTACTGCATCCTACCCTCTCATACACTCTACAGAATGGATTTTCTTAAAGTGCTGCTTCAAGTGCTTTAAACATACTACCTGTGCATAAAGCTGCAAAAGCTCAGAAGGATTTGTTTTTTCTTTCTCTTCTGTATAGAGGTCCTTCAATTTCTCCAGAGTAGCAGCACCTTTCATTAAGAAAGTATCTGAAGGAAGAATATAAGGCTTTCTTAGCACTGAAGAGCACCCAGCAACAGCCTTGCTTGCTCCCCTTTTTGATCTCATTTGCTTTTATCAATCCTTGTAATATATACAATAGCAACTGAATAATAAAGTATTGGGCACCTCGTCCTGTTAGATTACTGATGTCACGACTAAATTCATGGCATTAGTCATGGCTATGGTCCGATGCTTCAGAATCAAACACCTCATTTAAAAAATTGAAAAATGCTACTTGTTATGGAGTTACAGATGTTGGGTGTCAACCGCCCTGCTGTAGAGAAAAGACCTCTTCTGCAGAGAGGCCCGATCACAGCACTTGAGGCGCTGCCCCAGGGGCAAGGTTCCCCTCCCGAGAAGAGAAACGCTCGGCGCTTGCAACCTCCCCCCCCACCCCCGCCCCGGGGACGGGGCAGCCGGCGCCCCCGACAGCCCGGCAGCAGGGGCGGGCCGAGCGATGCAGCAGAAGGCGGAGCAGGCCCGCTCGGTCCCCCGCCCACTGCCGCCCCTCACCGTCGCCGCCCGCTCCCCTCAGCGCCGCCAGCCGCCGGCCCAGCGCCGCCAGCCGCCGCCACAGCGCGGACATGGCGCACGCCACCTCCGCCATCCCAACCGCCACCCGCTCCCGCGAGCACGTCACCGCGCGCCGCGCCCCGTGACGCGGCGGGGCTGCGCAGGCGCACTAGCGCCGCGCGCGGCGGGCGGCCGTTGGTGTCCGGGCGCGTGCCGCGCCCCCCTCACCGCGCCGCGAGGGGCGGGCGGCGGCTTCTGAGGTAGCTGGAAGGGAGTTGCTGAAGCTGCGGACGTTGCTTTTTTAACGTGGACTTTAAAGCTCTTTCCTAGCGGAAGTGTGGGGGACGTTTCCACAAATGTGCCCCAGGCTGCTAAGGGAGAGCCTTCGGCGTGGCCCTCTGTGCCTGCGCACGCCGTCCAGGCGCGCTGCGGCGCGTTTCTTGCGCGTGCGTGAGCTAAAGGGAATGGTGCCAGACTGCTGACACGGGGCTGGCGTTTTAAGGCGAAAACTGATTTATTTTCCTGTCAATAAATATTTTTTAACCGGAGAGGGAGAGGTGTTACTTTTAGTGTTGGGATTGTTTAGCTTGTATGGGTACAATTGTAAAAGTTCAGCTAAATCAGCTTGAACACCAAGCCTTTGATTAAAGGAATCACGCTTATGCTCCAGTGTGTTGTCCAGCTTTAGTACGCTTAATGAAGCTGAGGTGCCAAACAATTTCCATGTTATGAAGAAAAAACAGTTTTCCTTTTTTTTTGTAACAAAAGCATGCTGCTATACCACTGTAAACTATCAAACACTATGTTTTGTTATGTGAGCACAGCAATAGAATATCACTTTTTAAATTTTATCTCTTGTCTGAAAAAAACAGTACATAGATGTCCAATTGAGTAATATGTCATGACCTTACCCAGTATTTTGGGTTTTGTTAGCTTGAATATTTTAAAATAATTGACTAACAATATTCTTCCCTACCTGCATTATAGTTTTAACTTTAAAAATCATATAATGCTTATTTATTAGTGTCTGTGTTCCGTTAAGGTACTTGAAAGAAAGTGGATGCAGTTTACTGATGTATTTTAAATTAGACGGTGAAAAGTCGCTTACCTACACATACACAGATGTTTTTAGTATTAACCTTGTTATGCCATATGTAAGAATTGTCAAACAGACTAAATACAACAAAAAAGTAAAACCTAGAAGGCAAAATTGTGTTTGCTTCCAGAAACAATTTCATTTTTTGAAGAAAACTGTTGATGTTTTAGATGGGTATGTATTGTCATTTACTCCTGTGTAGTCTGTATCCAGAGGGAGTTCTTCATCTAAGGAACAGTTGTGTTAATAATACCAAAATTATCATCACAGTTAACCATAATTATAACTGAGAGTCAAGGATATGGTGCTGTATGTTTTAAATGAAATGCAACACTTTGCATGTTCTTTTGAGGACTGAAAAATGTCCGTGCATTGAAAAGTTCCCTTTTGGTTCTTCAGATTCTTTACTTGCTTGTTTCTGCCCCTAACTTTCTATTTAAATTCCAGGCTATGTTTTTATGTGTTAGTTGCTTTTTTATGTAACTATCAAGTGGGTCCTCCCTTAATAGTGAAGGACATGTTATCCAGTTTTTCGTGGTATCAGTGGTAACAGAGAAATGGAAATGCTGCAAATGGGAAAAAATGATGTAGCGTCCACTTTTATGAGGAAAAGTAAACTTGATATATTTTTACCTCCCCCCTCAACCTATTTTTGCTCTGAAATGTGATAGTCTGTCATCTGTGAATGAATGGAAGACACTTACAGTGGTTTTCAAGCTTTTTTTCCTGCGTTGTGCCCTACACACTTCCTGTTGGGAGCTGATTTTTGCAAGGAAGGAGGGTGGCATGAGTTTTGGGTAAATATTTGATAAACCACAGAGCTAGGAAGAGCAGGCTTGTGCTGAGACCGTGCCTCCTTGCAGTGTCGTGTGGGAGCCCTAACCTCTGTTTGGGCTCTGCGTTGCTCCTGGCTGGAGTGGCCTCTGAACTGCTCCAGTATCCACCCCTTTAAGTTGTATCCCGGAAGCCACTAAAACCCCAAGTTATATTTTATAATTTAGAGAGCTGCTATTGTCATCCCATACCTTACAAAACTATCAGTTTTCAAGTTTGATAAAAGGATGGATATCTGATTATTTGAGAGAACGATGACTTTAACCCACTTCGTATTTTGTTTTTGCTTAGAACACATTCAGACCAAATCTCTTCCACATGTTTGAAAGAGAATGTCCTGGTTTGGGGTTTGCTACCTCTCCCTATTCTTTTCAAGTCAAGGAAATATTACAATTCAAATTATCAGAGCTTCACACAAAGAGAAAATTGCATCTACTGTTTTTTCTGAAAGCTTTCCACATTTAAGAATAAGCATTCCTTCTGGATGACTCTTACATAAACTATCGAAGCAAAAGTCCCCCTTTTTACTATATAGAACTACTTTAGAGAATAGTCATAGTACGGTAAAGCAATTTCTGGTGAAGGTATTGCCTGGGGTTTGTGATAATTTACTGCCTGGCACTTGCTATTTTTAAAGCTGCAGTTAGTAATGAGGGACAATGTGAAGTGTTGCCTATTTAAAGACAGACTGTGTTCCTAAATGGATGGAAGCACAACAGGAAAAGGAAGTATATCGCAGTGTTTAAATAGCTGTGGTTGGTGGAAGAGGGAAGGCTGTTAAGGTTTTGTCCTTCTGAGCCAAGAATGCAGCATTGCCACAATTATATCTTCCTATCATTTGGGATTTATATATAAATACACCTCTATGTGTGTGTTGGCAGTTGTGAGAATGTACATACACACAATGTATGTGCTTTTATATGGAATATATATTTAAACATATAATATTATTTGCTTTTATGCGATGACTTTGGAATTATACAAGCAATAAATATGGCTATGATTTTTTGTGTTATGAATTTGTATCTCCAGTGTATGCGTTAGGATCTATTTTCAGAGAACATGATTTTTTTTTTTAACTGCAGTGGATTCCACTGCTTATTTCCTTCCAAACCACATACTCTTTCTGTCCTTCTGAGATGAGAAAAGACTAGTTGCAAATACGCACTTTGGAAATACTTTTGTCCTGTGATATTCCATCAACACTTATTAACTGTTCTGATATATGTAACAGTAAAACTGGCATATCTGAAATCCTTAAATATTTGAAAACTTTGACCATATATATATATATTCAAGATATATGTTGTTCTAATAATTTATCTTATTTTAGAAGATGATTTGTAACCTCTTTTATTTGTGAAAGTTAAAGAAACAATACTTTAGTCATAACCTGTGTTGTTCCTCTTTATACTAAATATTACCAAAACTCGTATTTACAGAGAGGAACTGGAAAACCATGGTGGTAGGAAAATGTTGTTAGCTCTAACTAAAAGTATAGAATTGTCTAGAGAAGAAAGCTTTTCACAGCTGTTACAAAAGATACACTTTTATCATTGTTAGTAGTTTCAAGAGCTTTGAAGTTTTGCAGGTTGTGCAAATTTTGTCGAATTGTAGCACATAAGTGGGATGATAATGAAATCATTCTAATTATTGGTGAAAGTAACCGGAGAGAAGTTTTGTTGGGTTCAGATGAACAACAAATTCTGATTATGTGATGTTTTGATCTCTGAAAGAATGAAAGTTGGAAGAAATGGGCTTTCTTTCCAATGAGTTAGTTTTTTGACCAGATGTTACTACATTTGGTGATGAAGATAGCACTGGATTATTTCCTGCTTGATTTAGTTCTGGATCCTCATTAAGAAAAAAAAGAAAGCGAAAGCAGTTGGCAACACTGAATGGAAAGAGAGTGACTGGACTGGACCAAATAAGACTCAAAAGATACCAGATATATAATTACCACTTATCCAGTGAATTCCTAACAGGTTTTAAGTCTATAGTCAAAATTTTGGCTTTGAAATGAATAGATAAAACAGATTTTATATTAATGCAGATATACCTCACTATTTTGAGTTTAATCTAGCATAATTCAGGTCCTGCAGAATCTGGAGGAAATCATAATAAAAATATTTGGTACATGACACTAATTTACTATGATTTGAAGAATAAAATATTAAGTAGAAATAGAAATTTTCTGTAGATTTTCAGAGAAATGGGAAGCTATTCCCCCTCCTCTTTTTGTTTGAACTGAAAAAATTACAAAATTTGATAGTGTACAAAAACATAACTCCCTAAATTAGGGCACAAATTCTGTTTTACTGGTTGCTGGTGTGAATTCAGGTTTTGAATAAAATTTTTGTGGTGAGGTTAGGCTGATTTATCTGTTTTATAAATTATGCTTTTCTGTTATCTTGTACCCCTAATAACTCAGGAGCATTTTATAAAAATCAGTCCTACAAATGTACTTGATGTTGTTGACATTTAGTTATATGTTTTAATGATGCTTAGTTACATTTACCCTCTTTAGATTTGAATAATGGAAGTTTGCTCAAGAGGTATTACTTGAGATCAGTCTTGTTTCACTTTACATCAGCTGAGAAGCTTTAGTGAGCAGACGGGTGAACTGAATGGATGCAGCAGTTTCACAGTCTGTTTTGTGGCACAGCTAGCCAAAACTGCCTTAGCAACAACTGTTTTGTTGCACTCAATCCTAGGCATCAGACTTGCATTGTAATCTATGTTAGTTGAGGATTATGAGAAACATTGTCTATTTAAATTCTTGAGAGAAACTGAATTTGTGAAAATGTGTTATAGAATATTTGGTCTTTTGCCTGTCTTTTATCACTGTACTCTTTGAAGCAAATATTTTTGCTCTTGAAGATAAACAAAGAAATTCCTTGTGATTTCTAACACATAAACTATTAAACAAGGATATATATTTAACAATATGTAAGCTTCATGAGTGTGTTGAATCTAATATCTCTATAAGAAAGATTGTCAGTATTGTGGTACCAACTTTCAAATGTCTGATTCACAAAGATGCATGCTTTTACATGTGACATATGTGGAACTGCTAAAATACGAGTTACCAGGGAAGGTGTGCAAAACTGGAAGTTAATCTGAATGATGCTAAGTGGAAGGTAGTTGTCAAGGATTTCCTCTGAGTTCGTGAGATTAAGCTTTGTGGAATGATTTCCAGAATTCAGGGTCATGGCAGGTAAGAATGTCATATCATTAAATAGGAAAATCTAGATACCTAAATCAGTCAGTCCTCTTCTATTATCTTTTTATTTGGATATATACTCACTCTATTGCTCTTTATCAAATGGAAAATAAGACTCTGTATTCAGTCTGAAATATATTCATATTGTTAATCTCAAATGTGAAATCAGGGCGTAAGGGTGATCTGTAGAGGCATTTTACTTCTGTGCCTGTTGTGGAATACATTAGCTCTGGAGAAGCATGTGAATGACAGCTACTAAGAGAGATCGTAGTTGTGTTGTGTTGTGTTTTTGTTTGCCTAACCTTGCTTGATTGTTCCTTGTTCTACCTGCTTCAAGTGTATGCGTAGGTTAGGTGGGTCCCCTGATAAAACATAAAACAGTTGTTTTCTTATGATGTGGCCTTCTGCACAAGGGACAGTGTGGCATCACATTTGCATTTAAATATATTCTGACTATAGGAGAAGATTTAGCAGTTGACTGTTAATTATTAGGAAATGGCATGCAGTGAACTTTGAAGCTGTAGGTGCTCTTCTGAGTGACCTCCCAATAAATAGGGAGCAAAAGAGACCAACAAATAGGGATTGCTTTTTGCAGCTGGAGAGAGTTCAAGTAGCTTTTAAAACATCAACTATAAAGTATACAAATGTCTTGATTAGAATGAAACAATTTACTTTGAACAAACAAGGAAGACAGTATTTTTCTGTTGCATGGTTAGTGATCAAAGAATGGGAATGTGTGCAGTGCAGGACTTGCTTACACGGGCTTCACCTCTGCCTCCATAATGAGCATTACAGATTATTGTGTATGTGATTTAGGGTACTGATTCACAGGTGACTTCTAGCTAACGTAAAAATAATGTCATTCGGTCAAAAAGCAAGTGACCATAAAGCTTGTCCCTGACTGTGTGCTCCCATCCTTTAATCATATGAATCCTGGAGTCACGTAACAGCATGGTGTAGGAGATCAGCTTACTTGTCTGATGAAATGCGGACAATTCTTTCCATGGACCTAGCCTCCAGTGGGATCACCAAGCCGATCTGTGTGGCCATGAGCCGCACGAGATATGTAACTATCGATTTGGAGGGTTTTGCCCCTGTTTGAGACTTGCAACTTCCCTCACGAAGCTGTGATGTGTGACTTATGCTCAGATACACTTCACCTGGCTTTTAGTAAAGTTTTGTGCCACCATAAGAGGTTTTATAATGTTAATTCTCTTAGATCATAGCAAAATTAAATTAATTGGGATTTTGTATTAACTGGTGTGGCACTTACCATTAAAACTTTTCTGGTTCTTCTGGGGCTTCCTCTGAGAAAAAACACACCTTTTCCTGGAAGAATCATGGATTGAATAAGAAAAAAAATTTATGTTCCTGTTGTGCTGCATGCATTTATAAAATACAGTAAAGGGGAGCCACCATCCATACTTTACAAAGTTTTATAGAAGAGTGAGGTGTCGTGTCATAGTTCGGCAAGCATTTCTTTTGGAAGAGGACTAGTTTAACCAGCTGCTCTGTTCTGTTGCCTCTTCTTCCCACTTGTTTTGAAGCAGCCCTTCTAAGTAGTGCTCACATAATTGTTTGTGTCTCTTTTAGATGAACATGACTGGGAAATGTATCTGTGTTAAAAGCATCCTCACCCCTTTGTCTGGATTACAGTTCAATGTGCAGCCACATAAGTGACCATACTGTCCTGAGTGATGGGTGACTGGCAAGGAGTGGGGTAGGCTGCATGAACTGGAAAGGATACCTGCCAAACTATGTGTTGAAGGTAGAGCCTGACCTGTTTTGCTCTGCCTTTAAAGTGAGGTTATTTGAGTCTTGAATTTGGGATCAAAATTCAAATTTAGAGCCTCTTCCCTCTCACACAAAACTTTAAGGGATGCTGAATATGTCCTTTACCTTCAAACTCGTTATAAAAATGTCTCCTAATGAAAAGAGGAGTTTTACCAAATAACAAATTACAAGTGAATCTCTGATCTTTAAAAAAAAAAATCAGGAAACAGATATGTCACCTATTGCATGCATAGTATTAGTATGTTCATCTTTACTTTAACTTGATCCATAAATTAGCACTAAAATGTCTCTTTAACATATTGTTACCTATTTGCTGTTTATTTTCTTGCTCTTTCTTAATTCACCTGGATGGTCCAGTTACTTGCTCACAGTATAGCTCAGTGAAGAAAATTTGACAGTACTTGTTAATTTTCCATTGAGTTTTAGAAAAAAAAATTAGAAATTTCAGAAAGCTGTTTGAGAAAATAACCTGATAAAAATTTTTAAAATTGTCTTTGCTAAATTGTGCAGCGAGGTAACTGAGCATCCTGCTACATGAATCTAGAAAGTTAACTCAACAATACAGTATTTTTAAATAAAAAATCAAGGAAGATAATCTCCTGGTGAAACTTTGAGTCTTTGTTAGCATTTCTATCTATGACTGTTAAGGATAGTGGTCACTATAAAATCATCACTTCAAGCTCTGGAAAAGTGCTGGAAGCTTATACTAAAGATAAGACAGGTGGTGGAGGGGAGAATTCAGAATTATAATTTGCAGTAGTAAGTTCATGAAAACTATAGTTATTTTTTGGAACTGTGTCATTTTCCTTTTTGGGTAGAGCTTAAAAACAAAAATCATTTGTTTAGAATTGTAAGAGCATAATTTTTATGCAATGTTTTGGCAGCACTCAAGAATTGTCTATACATCCAAATATAGCCACACAAATTCTCGGGTATATATTTATTTTAGACCAACTTAAACTAATGTATTAAATCATTAATTTGTCAATGAATCTTGAGAAGTAATGACCACATAAAAATTTGTTTTATGTCCATAACGTAGAATGAATTAAATTAGAAATAATGTAGATAAGATTACATGAGAATTGATCTACTTCTAGAGCAATAAGTCTAAGATGCACAGTGCCTACACACTTGAGGTCTCTTATCTGGTGGCATGATTGTTGAAAGTACACTCTTGAATGGATGTTCAGGTGAGTATCTTGTATTTCAAAGGCATAAGTAAATAAATATAAATTTACTGATTTTTGCAGAGCTATTCTCGTCACAGGTAATTCTTCTGTTAAATTGCACAACTGTTGAGATGGTAAGCTATGATTATAGTATTCAAGGTTTTATTCTGTGAGGTAAATGGGAAATCTAAGATTGTTACCTTATGACAGATTTTCTGTTCTGTGTTGTGGATAACTTGCAAGCTGAACGAAATTCTGAAATTCTTACTTGAAGTGATAAACAATTTAAATACACTACAGCCAGGAAGCACCATATTCACTGGCTGGGTGAATAATATAGAATCATGTGAACTATACATTCTAAAGGCGCTTTAGAATTATATGGGAATCCGAGACCCCTTTCATCATTCCCATGGTAACTATTCAACTGAGTTCACCTGGTTACTGTTATTATTTAAGATATGTATGTTAGACTTGGTATGAAGTAGCACCTCGTTGAGGCCTGCTAGTTTAGGTGAAGACAGCCATCAGTTCTGGAGGGAGGCACATGGAAAACTGCTTCCTTTTTCTACTTGAAAGTTCAGTAGCATGCCACGGGGTGTCACTACTCTGCTCGATGTATTTCGGAATTTAATGGGGATGTTTCACTGTAGTAATGTCAATCTTAAATGCTTGTATTTCCTAAAATGGTACAACCCCCTAAAGCAGAGTGCTGAAGTCCTCAGGGAACTATTGGAGTATGGCTTCAAAGTGCCCCCTCAAACAGACTTCCTGATCTTTAGGTGATGTTTGCAACTGATGGATTCGAGGGTAAGAGAGCTGAGACCATCCTAAGGGGCAGCTGGGTGCCTGAAAAGATGAACTGCTCACCCATACTTAGGCTTAGCAGGTTTCTAAGCTTCTCTAGAGTGTGGTTTTGTAGAACCAAGTTCAAAATCAGACAGTTAAACCAGAACCAGAGGAGAGCTGAAGGAAATCCCAAATTTCTAAGACTGTTTGGCTAATTCTCTGGCCTTTTTAAAAGATGGACAAATGAATGGTGGGTATTCTTTTTAAATTTTCTCTTGAAGAATTTAACAAAAGTTCCACTTTTTGCCATATATTCTATATGAAGGTTTAGTTACATTCCTTAGTAATTTTACCAATTCTTCTGTTTGTTTACCACTAAAAAATGAAATGGAACAGAAAACAGCTGTCTTATTTTTCTGCATGTGTAATTTTTCTGTCGTGCTGTGATCATGCATGTTGAGAGTATTAACCAAGCTATTAATGAACTGGCTCACTGTAAAAGGGAAGCAGTTTTGAACTCCAGAGAGCTGTTTTTCAGTAGTTGAATGGACTAGAAGAATTGGGCAAACAAGTAATTCAGGTAAGACTGTATTGGCAACCGATCCTTTCAGAGCATGCAGGAACTGTATAACTGAACATGGTAAAATAATTACATGGGTTTGGACTGCATGCATGAGTTTGCATGCCAGACTCTTGTAGCCCCAAAGGGGTGGTTGCCAATAAAAACCCACACCTGCGAAATGGTTGACAAAGTCCAAGTTTCAAAGAGGAAGCCAGTATTACAGGTGAAACCTGAAACTTTGACAGATGTTAGCTTTTGTTAATTTCTGACTAGTGTCTGTGCAGTTGGCTTATCACACAGTACTGTCTGCAACTTGAGGTGTGTGGTTTGTTCTCTGTATGTGACTCCTGCAAATGTGGTTCTACACTATCCTTCAGTTTCTGTATTTGTTTTGGTAAGCTGCATATAAAACACAAATAAAAAGGTTTTTTTTTTTTTTTTTTTTTTTAAACTAATAGTTTTGCACATCCTCCCTAGGTTCTGAATTTAAAATACATGCTAATTCTGCTTGCTGGTGAGGTTTGTTTGAAGTACCTCTATGTAGCTTTTCAATGTAATGTTGCTTTGCAGAATCTGGAAAGGCCTGTTGCAGTAGTGCTAACAAACATGAATTGACATGCAGCATGATGGCTGCTCAGGATTCCTGTTTCCCATTTATTATTCCTGTAGCTCCTTTTGTTACATTTAGTGTTAATGTTCTACAACACTATCAGCTTGGAGTGTAAAATAAGCCCATGATTTGTGTTTGGCCAAAGAAAGAAAAGTCTTTCCTGTTCTGCTTTATTCTTGCAGCAAAAATCTCCTGGCAAAAAATGAGGAGTAAGAGATTAGTATCATTTTCTCAGAACTAAAAACATGCTCCATAAATATTGATGTAAAAATATATGGCATTTTTGCAGCTGCTGTCTGCAAATATCTGCTGAATAGGCCTTTTGTTTTTTCTCATTTCTGCTGTAGGGGAATGAACGATAAATCACTTATCCTTATTTCAGAACTAGTAGGCATATTGGACTGTCAGTGTTGAAGGTTATTACTTGCTGGTACTTTTGACTGTGTTGATGACAGTTACTAAATACATATTATCAAAACCTGAATAGTAGCCAAAGATCATACTAGGTATTTTTTTTTTCTTTTACTATGCAAAATTAATTTACCTTAATTCATAAGTACTGTATAATTTAACATTGTAAGTGTTCTGGTTTTAAATTGAGATGTAGCATTTGCAGTGGCCAGAAAGTTAGAAGTTCTCTGTGTATTTTTAAGACCACAAAATTGCAGTAACCAGTTAACTGTGGATTTAACTGAGTTTTCAGTGGCTATTTCTGTCAGGATTGTAGAGGCTAATAATTGAATAACTTGCTGTAATAATTTTAATTCTCTAGCTTGTATAGCTAGAATACAGACCTTGTATAGCAATAAGAGACCTTGTATAGCTTTATACAAGTTATATCTGACCTATGAAATATTCAATAGCTTCTAAGAAGTTTTGCATAATTGCTTATCCTAACTTGTAATCATGATATGATAGTCTGACATAATATTAGAAACTCTTCTCTTTGATATCTGTTAAATGAAAGTGGGACATCCTTACTAAAATATGAGAGTGCTATAATGGAAACCGGAAAAGGATGAACTAAGTAAAAAAATACCTCCAAGATTTTTTGATCTGTTCATCCAATCAGTTCATGAAAATTTACTTAGAAGTTTTTATAGTTACTTGAATTAGGTGTATCTTTGCATTCCACTACGATATTCATTGTAGCAAAAATATTTAGTGTTTTTCTATTGACTGCTCACAAGTTCATTCAGGGATAAAAAAACTGTAACCAAAGAGTTGTTAATTCTTTTTTATTGTGTAGCTTCAGCCTCCTCTCACAACTTGGTATCCTCTTTGATACTAAGTTTAGGCCTGTGAAGATGAAATCTTGCCAATTAGGCAAAGGAATTCCTCAGCAGCTCGCCAGGTCATTTCCTTCAAAATCTTGACTCTGTGATTCTCTCACTTGCTTTACATTTCCATTGCTATCTAGAAGCTAGCTTTGGGATTTTTTTTTGTTTGTTTGGCTGTTCAGTTTTGCCTTTGGTATTTATGTTTAATTATGTATGTATTTATCGATTAAATAAGCTTTCATTTGGTGACTACCTGCTAATTTTCACCAATTCCAGCTTTCACTAGACTCACAAATACCCCTGCTTCTTTGTAATGCGTAGATTTTTCTTGGTAATGACCTTCCTTTCACCTAACTCTTGTTAATAAGTTTATATTTGTAGTTGTGTTATCTAAGTTCACATGACTTACCAATGTAACCACTGGTGATGCAGGTGGCAGCCCTTTTCTCTATAAATGCTATGAGTGGATCTTAAAGTTGTTAAATTGTGTTGCACAGGCACATGTAGTTATTCTCATGTTCCTGGCTGGAATACATTTATAACTACATAGTACCTTTAGGTTTGTAACCTGCAATATATTTAAGAATTTTTTTTAATCTTTCTTTGATTTGCTTTTCCTTGTAGCATTCCACTCTTGAAGGAAGATGTACCTGTCATGAATTACCTTCTTTCATTCTCTTTGAGTTTCTATATCAACGTGTTTAGATTCGCTCCACTTTGTTGAAAGATGAGTTTTTTGTACTCTTAAATGAGTAATATCAAAAGTATGCAAGTATTTTGAGTAACACTGGAAGGTTTGTAAACACCAGCCTTTAGTTTCAGATTAGGTCCTATTAACATGTTGGGAGGTAAGTGTGTATGTTCTATGCATGTGTTCTAGATACTCCATAATTTGATGGGTTTTCCCTTCTGCTTGGCTCAATATGTGATTTTTGTGTCTCAGTGATTGAGTATTATTGCCAAGTTCTAATGAACCTAAAGGAAAACTTCAAATTGGTAAAAATCTAGTTAAAGGTATAATAACTTTATAAGCAAATGTTGATGAGACAGTGACCAGAAATAAATTAGTTCATCTCAGATTTCTGGTTCTTCCCCCTATACAAATAAAGTCAAGTAGATAAAAAATGCCTGCATCTTTGTTATTCTTTGACAGCTTTTGTTTTACATCTCTGGGAAATGGTATTTCAATGTGTTGCACTAGTCTGACTTTGATGTTATTGTGCTTGGTAGTAGTATAACTAAATAGTGTTATAACGAATATATAATCATTAACCTGTGGTTGCTCCAAAAGACCTACCTACTGACTTGTATTTGGCATTAAGGGCTCAAGACTCTCCAACTGTTCATTTCTAAATGCTGTTAAATGTGATAAATGTTTGACCAATGTCACATGCTTGACTTCAGTGGAAAAAAAATAAGACCAAATGGAAAATATCCTTGATCATTTCAGAGAATCCTACAATATTGGCTGTTTTGTTGTAATTGTTTGTGTGAATAGCTTTAAAATATTACGAAATTAAGACACAATAGATCATCTATTGTACTTCCGTAAGATACTCCAGAATAAAGTCCTTTATCTACTTATTCAGTTATGTTTGGAGTTTGTCTAAGCCAAAATAGGATGTTTGCAGTTCAAAGCATGTGGAATTTGTTTAGTCTTTTTTTGGAATAATTTTGGCTTTAGATAGCCTATAGCTGCTCATAAGGAAAAGGTATATCCCCCTAATTTCCTTGTTAATGAACTGTAAGTTATGTAAGAGAAAATATACGTATCAATGTCACATAACATTAGGGAACACAGATGTTTCAAGGAGGTATTAATACTTACCGTGTACATCTACTGCATGCAGTTAGCCCCTTTCCTCCAGAGTGCAGTTAGCACCCTGCTGGAATCCAAACTGTGTGCAAAGTGCAGGCTATGTATGTAGCAAACATTCAAGAGCATGAACAGCTTTATAGGTAAGTCTGGGAATGAGCACTGTTGGTTTAAAGGAAGATATTTGCTCAACAGAAGAGAATAAACTTTTAGATGAACAAGTTTTTCTCACTTAGGAAAAATGTTTCATGATAGGAGAAATGGCTTCATCTAGCAAGAAATTTATGCATCTATATGAAATTTAGGTTTGAACTGAGGTTCAAGAATACAGTCCTGTACAGCTTTTCTGCTCATGCTTAGCCCTGGGGAGAATATAAACTCCACTGCATCAAGCACCTGTAATTTGTAGCTCTTCACACCTTGAACTGCCCCAAGCTAAGTCTGATAGGTATGTAGAAACAAAACCATCCTCCTGATCTAAATCCCTGAGAGCCCAATTTGAAAGGAGTGTCCACCACATGCTTCACTGACATCTGCAAGATTTATCTGTTTTGTGCACAACTACAAACACCACCTCTCTGAAAGTGCGTAAGAGACTGATGTGGTGGAGCCAGTGTGACACAGCCAAATTCTTCTCCGGGATGTCACAGAGCAGCACCCTGGAGGCTGGATCTGAAATTGGAATAAAATGCAATAATGTGCATAAACACAAAGTGAGGCTAGTGGCACCCTCTTAAATGTTGGCCTCCTAGTTGTAAATTATCTTTTGGCACATTTAAACCCCTCAAAGTTCAGTATAGCAAAGCTGGCAGCTGTATTGGGAGAGCCTGGAAACAACAACAGCAGTGTGACAGAAGAAAAGTGTGATCTCATGTCATGTCTGGAGGCGATTCCTCCTTTCCTGCATCTAAACTACTTCCCACATTTTTCTCTGAATCTTCCACAAGCCCTCGTTAGGGCATGGACCGATCATGTTGGATATTTTTAGAAAGTGCAGTTAATGGTGGAGGCATGCTGTGAATTTTCCTTCCAGTAGGAACAGTATTGCTAGCGGTAAAGGGGTTGCATCAAGTAACTGAACAAGTATCCATCTATTCTTGTAACATTTTTTCCATCCGGACATAGCATCCAAGTGCCTGGTAGAGAGCATGTGCTTACAGGAGGCCAGCTAACCTTGAGCGCTACAGCTCTGCACGTTAACCATTCAAAGCCCATATCAGGAGCTCAATTCTAGTGTTCTTAATTCTTGATTTCAAGTCACTAGGACAGAAATCTAAGACGTTTATTTTGAATATGTAAGAAACCAGTCTACAAGTAAATCAGAAAATCTTAGGTCCTGCTAGACATAAGATTAGCTTGAGAGACAGCTTCTCAAAGAGGCATCTGGTGGCATGTCTGAGTGGTCAGTGGAGGTAATCACAAAATCATAGAATAGTGGAGGTTGGAGAGGACCTCTGGAGATCATCTAGTCCCACTCCCCTGCCCAAGCAGAGTCACCTAGAGCATGTTAGACAGGATCGAGTCCAGGCAGGTTTTGAGTATCTCCAGAGGAGACTCCACAACCTCTCTGGGCAACTTGTGCCAGTGCTCTGTCACCCTCACAGGAAAAAAGTTTTTCCTCATATTCAGGTGGAACTTCCTGTGGTTCAGTTTCTGCCCATTGCCTCTCGTCCTGTCACACGGGACAACTGAAAAGAGTTTGTCCCCGTCCCCTTGACACCCTCCCTTCAGGTACTTGTACACATTGATAAGATCCCCCCGCAGTCTTCCCTTCCCCAGGCTGAACAGGCCCAGCTCTCGCAGTCGTTCCTCACAGGGCAGGTGCTCCAGCCCTATGATCATCTTCGTAGCCCTACGCTGGACTCTCTCCAGTAGCTCCATGTCTCTCTTGTCCTGGGGAGCCCAGAACTGGACACAGTACTCGAGATGAGGCCTCCCCAGGGCTGAGTAGAGGGGCAGGATCACCTCCCTCGACCTGCTGGCAGCACTCTTCCCAATGCAGCCCAGGAGACCATTGGCCTTTTGGCCACAAGGGCACATTGCTGGCTCATGGTCAGTTTGTTGTCCACCAGCACTCCAGGTCCTTCTGGGCAGAGCTGCTCTCCAGCAGCTCAACAGCCTGGGCTGCTGCGTGGGGTTATTCCTCCCCCGGGGCAGAACCCTGCATTCGCCTCGGTTGAAGTTCACGAGGCTCCCCTGCGACAGTGGGGCGTTACAAGCAAAACGGGGGCGAAAAACGGGGCTAAAACGCTGAGGAGGGCAGAGGCCGGCGGCGGGGCGGCGCCGCGGGGGAGGGGAGGGGGCGGCGCCGCCGCGCCCCGGCCGCGCCCGCCCACGTGACCCGCCGCGCGCGCCCTGCCCCAGCGCCGCGCGAAGATGGCGGCCTGCGCGCGCCTGCTGCCGCCGCGCCCTGCGGGCCGCTGCGCCCTCCTGGCTGCCGCGCGGGCCGCCCGGGCCGAGGTGAGGCCGGGCCCGAGCCGGCCCCGAGCGGGGACCTCGGCGGGGAGCGGCGCGGGTGCCGCGGGGGGCCGGGGCTGCCCCTGCCCGCGCGGGGCGGCGGTTGCGGGCCGGTTTGTGCGTGGCGCCTCGTGGGCGCGGGTCGGGGCGGCCCGGCCCGGCCGGCCGCTGCCGGGATGCCGTGACCTTGTGGCGGCTCCGGCTCGGAATTGCTGGGTTTTTCCTTTATTTTTTTTTTTCCTTTTTTTGGGGGATGGGGGTGGGGGCAGCGCCGCAGCCCGCCCGGCCCGCGCCCGCCGTGCGCTCGCTCCCGCTGCCCGCGGGGCTCTGCGCGCTCGGCCCGAGGCAGCGCCGCCTCTTCGCCCCTGCTCGCTGTTGAGCCGCTGCCGTTTAAAACCACCTCTGCGCCGCATCCCCGGGGCGGTGACCGCGCCTCGCGCAGCCGTTGCCGTGCCGCCCCTCCGCGGCGCGCGTTACCCTCCCGGCCTGGCCGCCGCCGCCTCCCCGCCGGCGCTGTCGCGGCCGGGCAGCCGGGCGCGGCGGGTTCGGCCGCGCGGCCCAGCGCCGCCTTGGCTTCGGGGGAGCTCTGGGCCCGCAGGTAGCGGAGCGGGTGGCGAAGGCTCTGAGGGAGGACGTGATGAGGATCGCGGGGCAGACGCCCTCCTTAGCCGTATCCAGCCTGGTGTGGCGTAACGCGGCCTGCTTCGTTGAAACTGTAACCCAGGTTTTTTTTTAGCTCGTGCTAGAAGAGGTCTGGTATAAACCTTGGATTTGACTTGGCTATTTTTCTTACTTTTTTTGTTCCAAGTTCCTTTGATTACCCATTTGTTTTTTTCTTTTATTGTCACGCTTTATGTCTACGTTAGGATAAAGCTAGAGTACCCTTTCTGTTATTATGTTTACATAAAACCTGAAATAAGTTCAGAGAACTCTAGCTGAAACTGGATTTCACTGTTAGTTTCTTCTGACCATCTTCACAAAGTTTTGTGACTAGTGGAGTATACTTTTGCTGTTACACTGGCATCACGTTTTTGTTTTCATCCTCATTTCTTTCTAACAGTAATTAAGAATAGTCGACAAAGCTTACTTCACTTACTCTCAAGGAAGTTGTTCTCAATAACTGAAGAGATAAATGCCGTTACTGGTGTGTGTAGGTGCCAGAATAGGAAGTTTCTTAGGACTGACAGTTGCTGCTTTTTGAGTGGGAATAAAGGGGCTGGTTTATACTTTTCTAATCTTATTGTTCCCCACTGTTACAGGTATAGGGAAGGAGGTTTAGGGAAAAAGTACCTGTGGTCTCTTTAAAATGTTGTTACTCATGTGCCTATGGAGCAGGTGGCCTGGTCTCTCTCCAGTCGTGGTGAGGCCTGAGGGCAAGGAGCCATCCTGCCCTGCCGCTTGCCCTCTGGTTGCACTGGGTCTCCTGTGGCTGCCCATGCTTACTGCTCCTTTTAGCCCCTCCCTGCAGAAGGGGGCCGGAGGAGAGGCTCTTCGCAATCTTACTGTGGTCCTGAAACAACTGTTTCTGGAAGAAATAACCATTTTTTTCCAGCCAGTATAGAATCTCTCCTTATGACCTACTTACTGGTGTTTTACTGAGCCCATCAAAGCAAAGGAACATCAGTGTTTCCTTTGGGAATGAGATAAGCAAGCCTCCTGTCAGAAGGGCTTTCTTAACATTCAGTATAGACTTGTGCAGCTTTAATTTTGTAAAGAAGGCAATTTGCGTAAACTTGAAATGGAGCCCAAAATTATTGCAGTGGTTGTAATTGAATCTTAAGGGAGGCGCATTAAGGAGGAATTACATTACTGTCTTTAAAATATATATAGATTAGATTATTTATTACTTACTTATTTTTCCCCTTCTTTCACAGCCTAAACTTTCCTATTTTGGCTATCAAATTAGAAGTGGAGTCATATGGATGTATGAAGTGTATATTAAACTCCAAATACTCTGAATTTACTGAGATTGTCTCCATGTAGTATGTTGACTTAAACATCAGCTAGTGCTGGTTCTTTGACAGTACTTGATTAGTATGTATGCCATAGCAGTAATGAGAGACACTTAAGGGGGAAAAAAAAGGTTTAGGATAATTATGACCAAAGAATACAATAGGTGAGCTATGACACTGACTATAATGCCTTTACAGAATGGCTTTATAGTGTGAAATCTAGTTTTGGGCATGTGAGTTCTATTGTGTGTGTGTGTGTGTGTGTGTGTGTGTGTGTGTGTGTGTGTTTTTTTCCCCACTTGCACCTGTTTTTTTCTATCTGTCGCCATCTCCTTGATTCTAGGTTGTTCTCCAGCAACAGAAGGAGCGCTAAAACTGGATCAGGAAGCTGGTGGAAGTGTCACCCTGTTGGTGACAGTTCCTGCTTACAGTACTGCTAACACAGTGCAGTACTCTGTGTCTTTTATTGCCCTCCTCTCCAACTTTGTGGAGGTGCAGCCTCTCTACTTCAGGAACTTCGTTGTCTGTAGTGCCTGTATATCTTCAAAGCTGCAAGTAGCTATATTCAAGCTACAGCAGTTTTGCTCTAACTTATTCTGAGTAATTAGCATTTGAGTCTGTTTAAACTGTTGGCAAATTTTGACTTTCTGTAGTATAGGATTCAGAAATTTAAAATATCTTTGAATATTGTCAAATTGATGAAACTTGCATTAGGCCTAAAGGGGCCTAATTATGCATATGAACAGAATAGCAAAATATGCTATGACTTGGGGGGAGAGAAAACACATGAGTTCACTCTTGCTTTAGAGTTATGTAAGAGTGATACTGGTCCATAAAGGATGCTGCAGCTGAACCTCTTTCTCTCTCTCTCCCCAGGCAGTGTCTAGAGTGGTTATACTGTTTTTTTGCACGCCTCCTTACTTACGTGGATAGTCATCATTATAAGTCAACAATATAATGCTTTTGATTAATTAACATATTTCTATTAATGTTATTCCAGATTTGTGGGTGCTATTTTTCTACCAGCTGTCAGCGCAACACCAAGTTTTATACTGATCCTGTGGAAGCTGTAAAAGATATACCCAATGGGGCAACTATACTTGTTGGTGGTAAATATTAAATTCTTTATGGATGAAATCTTGTATCCTATTAAAGAGATACTTTAACCTTGGTTCTTTTTAAATTAGCTAATTCAAGAATCCATATTCTTATAGGAGTATTTTAAACAGGTGATTTTTTTCTGTTACTCATGGGACAAACTTTCAGTAAAAAGTTTGTTTGTTAGGGGAGAAAAATAGTGTTTTTTTTTTGTTTTTTTTTTTTTTTTTTCCATTAGTGAAATATTAGATTCTACTTGTGCCAGTTTGAATGCAAAATATTAACTTGGGCTTTTCAGGTTGGTGTTATTATTTCAAATAGTGTGAAATTCTGGTTTGATTGGTTTTATGATAGCATTCTCTGTATTCTCAGCTCCTTGTCACCGGCTCTTTTGATGCTGAGCAAATAACCTAACCTGTTTCTGATTGAGAAATGAAGATAGTATCTACCTACATTATGCTAATTGGAGAAATGTAATATTTTGAGAAGAGTCAAGAAGTGGTGTCACGTTGGTTTTCAATGTGTATTGAGCTTTTGAGTCTTCTAGAAGATTTTCAGAATTTTACTCAGTTCAGTCCACTTAAAGAAGAAATCTCTGTGTAATTGATTTACAACTGATTTTTAGTACCGAGGAAAAATAAATAACATAGTGTAAAATATAGGAAACATCACTGGAGATCTGTAATGAGTCAAAACGCCTAATGAGAAGAATTACTGCATTTGCTTTGCTTGATGGAAACAAAGGAAGATCTGAGGCTAAGCGACTGGAAACAAAATACTAGTAATTTTGTTGCTAGTGCCCAGTCTAAGACTTTTTGTGCCTCAAATCTGGCATGGTATTTTGTTAGGCATACAGGGTTCTTGCATCAGAGGCAGGAGTTTTAGGCATCTCAGCCTCGGTGGAGTTCTGGGTAGTTATGCTTCCCCTGTCACAGATCTTCCCCAGCAGGTTAAGATTCGCAGATTTTTTATCATGTAACGATAAGCTGCATTGTATGGCTTCACTCCTGTTGATGTTCTGTGCAGGTAGAAAAAGAGGGTGAAATAATGAGTATAATGGCATAGTGTAGCTGTTAGGATGCACTTAGGAGAACCATGGTTCTCTAGCCGTGGTTCTCTAGCTCTGCTTCGATGCTTTCATCCAAACTGAGAAACATCTGGTGACTCAAGGAGATTCCAGCACTAGGGTGCAATGGAATAAAGCTTTCTGAGTCACGCTTCTGAGTTTAAATACTTCAGATTTGGTGTGGGTGCAAAGGTAATTGTTGCCTTTATACTTTCCAGAAGTATTGGGCTCTTCAGTCATCTAAAAGACTTGTTCTTATCTATTCAGAAAAGATTTTTTTTTTTGTGTGTGTTTTAAGTCAACCAGTGCATGTTGCCAGACTTTTGATTAAACAGTGTTCTTTCAAATACTTGTTACATATTTGATTTTCTTTATTTTGCATAGGTTTTGGATTGTGTGGGATCCCTGAAAACCTCATAGGAGGTCTGCTGAAGACTGGAGTAAAGCAAATAACTGCTGTCAGTAACAATGCAGGGTAAGTATTCATGTAAATTCGTAGTTTAAAAATATAGACTAAATATTCTGCTTACATGGGTAGGTTGATATGTCTGAATAAACGCTTACTTTTCTCTGTATAAATTTCCATATTAACTCACTTAGCTGTGTTTGCAAGTGTTATTTTTGGAGTGACTTTAAAAAGTACTGTACATTTTGTCAGGGAGCAGTTTTCATAAATGTAGAACATAGCAAATATATGTATATAAATATACATATATAACTGGTGGACTGTAAATGAAAAATCTGACTTAAATGCTTTAAATGTGGTGATTGTGTGTGTGTGTGTAAGTTCCACATAGTATTTTTTATAATTGCATTTTGATGCTTTTTGACAAGTTTTTATTGTAATTTGGTTATTAAAAAAAAGAGAATATTTATAACAAAGGAATGGAAGCCTCTTCAGTAGGTCTTGTGATTTTTTTTTTTTATTAAACTTTTGCTCATTAAGAAATTCAAGTGAGATTGACAGAATTATATATATAAATAAAACATTTCTCAGCTTCTCATTAGGGTTGACTTTTACACAATCGGTTCATTGTAATAGACTCCATATACCTTCGTACTTCATATAGAGAAATACTTACAACCACTTCTATTAAGATGTGTTGGTAGTTTAGAAATGAAACTAAAGTAAAAATAGTGATATGCGGATTGATATATTTGAAATTGACCTGGTCAGAAAGACTGAGATTCTATTCTTCTTGCAATGTGTCTCTGGATGACTAGCATCTGTAGGTGGCAGTTACATTGGTTGGTTACTTTATGATTTACCATATAAATAACCAATATAATAATCTTGGGATTCTTTGACAATCTTTCTTTTATAAGGTGATTCATTTTAAGTTATATTGTCGTGTGAAATAAGATGCCATAGCTCACTGTACTGGAGTTACAAGCCGTAACTGCTAAGGAAGCTAGTTTGTTAGTGTTGTTTTATTTGTTTGTTTTTAATAGCGTTGCTTACATTCAACAAACAGTAATATCTGTTTTATTAAACTTTTTGTGAACTAAATGCTGCATTCTTGACAAACAATGATAAGAATAATATATTATTTTCAGTGAAGCTTCATTGATACTTGCAATTATGTGCTCCCTCCTTGAGTTGGAAGTCTCCATCTGTTCTGTGGAAGTACAGCCTTTGTATGATTGCAGAACAAAAGATGTAGGGGGGGGAAAATGGGAAGTTGTTTTCTTCTGTGGCCATGTCAGAATACAAGAAAAAGGAATTTGTTATGTAAGCCAGAAAGGTTGCTTGGGTATAAAAGAGATGGTTACACAAGTAGAGTAAAAATAGATGTCAAATTCTACTCCTCCAGCTTTGCCAAATAAATGAATTAAGTTGATTTTTTCTAGTAGTGCTTGATGCTACTTTTAGCTATATCATTACATCTCCTATATACTTTGACCATAGGTTTATATCCAAATATTAGTGTTTTATTAGTTAAAAACTCGACCAAGATTAATGTGAGTTAAAAACAGAATACCATTTAAAAAAATGGCATTTTAAAATGCCATAGCTGTCTTAAAAATTACTGTCCTTTCCTATGTTAGTGAACCCTCATGTTTTAGTTTTCATTTAAATCACCTCTAATAAAGTTTCTTGGTAATAGAGCAAGGAAACAGCAAAAATCTGTATTGATCTTTTGCACTACCTTTTCAAATGCAGAATTAAACATTAACAAAAGTTTCTCTTATTGCCTACTCTGTTGATAGTGTTGACTGGATGATAAGATAATACTGACCTGTAGATAGTTGAAACACTTTTTCTTCCTTTTATCATTGCTAGTTTCAATGTTACTTGCTAGAAGTTTGATATTGTGAGCTCAAAATTTGAGTAATGAGTCCTATTAAGTAGAGAAAGCTACAAGATATTTGTATTTAGTTCTATGAAGCTAAAAACTTCTGTTCTCTCTCATCTGAATTCTTTTGCTAGCCTTAGAAATAAGCTACCAGTCTTTACTTTTTACATTTAACTATCTTAGATTTAGAGAGAGTTTTTTTTTTTTTTTTTTTTTTTTTTTTTTTTTTAAAGCAGAAGAGATTTAGTTTGTGTAAACAGTTCAGTTTTCTAAGGATGAAGTTCAACGTATCTTAAACTTCATTTTTATTGGATGGGCATCAAGCGTTTAGTAGCACAGTCACAGTATGCTTGAATTGATATTTGGCCTATAGACAGTCAAACTTGAGCCCCTCAGAGCTTTCTTTCTTCTTCTTCTTTTTTTTTAATATATATGTTTATCTCTCTCTCTCTCTCTATATATATACATATATATATATATATATATATATACATACATGTAGAGAGAGAGAGAGATTGTACAGATGTTTTTGGAGGAGAGATAGGGATTTGAGTGTGAAAAAAAAGTGGAAAGAGAAGCACTGTGTAATAGAACTGAGAAGCTGCTATTTTATGTTGTATGTTGTTTGTGGTATTCCAGACTGGAAATAATTCAGCTCAAAAGAATGCTAACTCTCCCGACAATTCTGCTGTCTTTGAGGCTGGAGAGAGATAAGGTTTGGTTGGTGGGAAAGCGTGGCTTAATTCAACTCTTCCTGAAACTGTTTTTCCATGAACGCTCATGGCAGTTAGATAAGCCCCTCACAGATGGTGTAACGGTCCAGGCCTCCTCCTGGCGTACTCAGAAGCTGCTAGTATTTGGTCTCCAGGGCAGACTTCTGGAACCTCTGCAGATTTTTGAGGTGCTTTGCACTTGCATCCTCCTTTCCTTTTATATAGTTGCTAATAACTGTTACCTTTGAGGAGCAGTTGAAGCAGCAGTTCTGCTAGGCCTTCCTTGTAGAAGTTACTGTATATGACGATTATAAAATGTATTGGGACATTCACAGAGTCTAATTTATAACAAGAGATCAGATCTAGGCCTTTTTTCATGCTGAACAATTCTATCTATTTTGAAATTTACTCCTGAAGAAAGTATAGTGTAATCTGCTTTTATTCATTATATTACTTTTATATGGAACTGAGCCTACTGTAATTCTGTAGGATTTGGGATCCATATTAAAACAGATGTTGTTTATTAATAAAGTCAGGATGCTGATTGACAATGAATGATACCATTTAAGTGTGTTATATCATACCAAAAAAGTGTAGTGATATTAACAAATATTGTGATACTAATAAATAGATTTGAAAATTGAAGTAATCAGCACAGCCTTCATATACCCTGCAGCAACAGTTTTGAAAGAATGAATTGTTCCTTCAATCTTAGGTTGTCAAGTACATTGTGGGATGACTAATTTGCCATTTTCCAAGAAGCCTCTGGATTCAGTGTTTTGATTTGCTGTTATGGTGTAGCTGATGCCCTGCTATGTTTCATCTTCCTGACTGCAACTACTTTCTATTCTCCAGCTCTTCCAGAAAACAGGTGGTAATTGGTTGTGGTCAGATTTATTCAGTATGCAGTGGGATTAGTAGGCAGCTTGCAGTTGGAGAAGGAAGAGAGCCAAGTACTTAGACAGCTTATTATGGAGAACAGTGCAGCCACATGGACTAAATCACATGGTTTTCAATATGTGTGAAATGTGTTATAGAGCTATCTGTTTATAATAAAGTGGCAACAATGGAGACAGCATTTCACTTGCATGTAGGGGAAAAATATTGACAATACCTGTGCTTAATTAAGCTGGCAGTTCTGAGAGAGTAGGAAGTCTGAAGGCAGTCTTACCAACTCCCTCTCTCCTTTAGCTGGAAAGAAGATTCCGTACAGCTTAACACTTGTCAGTGTCTAGAAACAGTTTTAAAGGAGCAGAGTGGTCACCAGTTCACACCCAGTTCAGTGTAGTGGGGGGGGGGGGAGAGTCCTCATTCAAGTCCTTGCTCCATTCATGTAGTTACTGTCAAGGGAAGTTCTTATCTTGGTCTATTGCACACTTGCCAGGGACTGAATATATAGTAGTGTTGGGGTGTTCCACTGTACCTCTTTCATTTGGAAACATGATACTCCTACAACATTTTGTCTATCGCTCTCTGTTATGCCAGCGCATGCATGTGTATTGGCTAGTGAAACAGTCCCTTTAAGAGTAGTTACTCTTTTGCCAAGCCAAACAAAGCCAAGTGTTGGAAAGAGAAACAACGCAAATATGTAGTATCTCTGATATTTACACAACTCAATGCAAGGAAACTGGAGCCTGTGAGGCAAACAGTGAAAGCTACCATGGTGAGTGGATGTACTGCTAAAATACCACCTCTCACACCTTCCCTTACAACTTGTTTTGTCTACGTTATTCACATTTTAAGTATTTTCTGGACAATATTTGATTCTATGCCCTTTTATCGTTATAGGATTCTGTCTCCATAAGGCACTTAAAATCCATTTTATTGAATCTGCAGCATGTTACTAAAATTTATTCAGCTCTATGTCCATCGAAGCTCCAAGGATATTTTGCCACATCCTTGTTTTGAATCTTGACTCAATAAATCCCCTCCACAGTTGTGGTTACTATACAATACCTTCTAGTATGTGGCTGTTTTGTTATCTAGCTTTGACTTTGTAGTAACCTTGACTTCATAGTTACAGTAGACTTGGACACTTCAGGTCAACTTGACCTGCATTAGGGAAGTCTTAGTATATCAGGCCTGTTGTTTCAGGATCTGTGTTGCAGCAAAATTATGTTCTTGTGGCCAGCAGTCAACAAAATGAAATATCTAAAAAGAAGATTTAATATTGACTCCAAATGGCTGATTTTAATATGCTTTATGAAATAGATAACTAATTTTGCATATAAACTCATTCTGAGATTAACTGTCTTCTCTTTCTACCGTCTAAATAGACTGAATTTGGGCTGGATGGAAATGAAGTCTGTTACTTATACTGACTGCCCGTATGGTCTGACAGTTATATCAAATGAGCTCTTTTCTTGCTTTTTTTGATCTGTTTCTGATGCTTAAATGTGCACTCTTCTTAAATGAGATAGTGTTGAACTGTATGAATGTCATTGTACTGTTTACAGTAAAACTGAACAGTTACAGTTAATATCTCTAATTCTTAATCACTTAGAGGATCATCTAAAAGGAGATTGACAGCATGCTGTCAGATTATCACAGATTCAAATTGTCTTCTTAAAAGGCATTAACAGTGTTTTTGAACCTTTGATCTCTCTGTTCTTTGTGGAGAAGTTCTTTCAAGTTATGCGTTAGTAAGGAGAAAATATCTGTGTGATAAACATTTGGACTGTCAGTAAAGTTATTTATTTGTATTGAATATAAAGGCCTGGTTTTCATAATGGGCTAATTGCAGTTGCTGAATGTCTGGATCAGGAACTATTCTATGATAGTCTTTTAAAGCACAATTTAGAGACTAAACTTCTTGCATCTGTTTGCATTCCTGTTATAAAGCACTAAAGATTTTTATAATTTTATCAATAAAATACTTTTAAATTGAAAGGATTAATACATTTTATCTATCTTAAGCTAAATTTAAGATGTCATGTCTCAGTCACTGCTTTGAGTCATATGTTTCTGTTAAAACCAAAGTGTCTACTGTCTTTGCCACAGACTTCCTGTTTGTTCTTAGGTATGTTGCTCCCATGCCCTGATTCCTTCACTATTATTATTTATGTGTAAAATGCCCTTGGGTAGAAGCTGCATTCCACATTCACAGAAAGTTGAGAAATCTTTCACATAGTGTATCAATAAGTGGTTTTTAATAGGCAAATTTGACAAACTCTAGATTCAGAGAGCTTAAATATAACCGAACCTGTATGATGGAGTGGGAAGAAAGTTTGTATATTCACAAAGATATGATCAAAATAATGCCCCAAATGTTTTCACTGTGTGTATCATTTTTAATATACATAAGAAATTCTCTCAACCTCCCAAGTTAAATATACTTTGAGATGAAATATAAAGGCATCAATGACTATTATTGCCACATAGTGGTGAACAACTTAATGTTAAAAATATTTTATACAGCTTTCTTATTTACCTGCTTTTTAAATCACCATTCTTCAAGAAGATTCTAGTCAGGTTCTTTATTACACATTTTAAACTACTGACACTGAATGAACTGTAAATCCCTGAAGATGTGCCCAAGTCATGCTGCTAATTTTAGTATAGACGTTATTTAGGATTTTGGCAGGGCAAATTTTGCTAATCTTGCACTACATAAAGCTATTGAGAAATTAGCTGTGCAGCAGACTGACTTGTCTGTTTTAATTCCACGTGTGGCAGGCAAAACAGGTCTAGAACCTAGCATGGTTGTGGAAATGTGTCAGCTTGGTTTTAGAAGAATGACAATAAAAGTTAATCTTAACTTTTAGCTATGAGTCTTTTGAAGAATGATGCATTTGTGATGAAATTCAAGTATTTAAAGGATTAAGTCTGCAGTATATAACTGCACTGTAAGAGCAAAATACAGTAGATAGAATTTAAAATTTCTGAATGCAGAGCATAGTTTCATTTTCTTTTAATAAAGACAACATACCATTTCATTAGTTGAAAGGAACGTGGGGAGATGAGACTTTGCTGCTGATGTAACTATGCAGCATCTTCAAAAATCTTCTGCCCTCGCAACTTTTTGGTGGATTTGCCAAATGTGTCTGCATCAGTCATCCTTAAAGCAGTGGTGCATCTTTTGTGGAGGAGGATGGCAGAGGAAAAGTAGTGGCTGTAAGAATGGAGCAGAGATGAAGTTTAGTGGAGTAGAGGACAGTTGTTCTGAAAAGGCTTTAGTCGTGGAGGGAGAAGAGTACTGTGTAGATGCTGCAGAGGAGCAAAGGGAGTTTAAGGCTCATGAGTCATGAGGGTAAATTGCAGGTCAGGCTCCATGACTTTCAACAACCATGGGCTCCCTTTTTTTCTTCCCTCTTTGTCCTCTCAAAGTGAAAGAAGCCTCAGACTGTGGAGCTGGGAGCTCTTCACTGCATTGATTCCTTTGCCTTGGGCTGAATTACGGCAAGACCGATTCTGTGTGAACTCCTGTCCTCCTTTCTGCCTTACCTGTTGCTTCCTCGGACCTGGGCCATCTTAGCTTTTGGCAGCTTCAGTACTTCTCTCTGCCTCCGCTCTGCCAGTCACCTTCCTCCAATACTTTCTGCTTCTTTTTTTTCCTGCCTTCTTTTAAACAGTTCTCATTAAGAGAGATGGGAAAACATTCTAGGCAAATGGAAGGAAAAAAGACGGCTGAAGACAGTGTCTCAAGGATCAATGGGGCAAGCAAACATGTCTCTCTAATTTACCTCTCCATGAGCTGAATCTATTTTTTTCCACCCCGTTAGTCAACTCTCATTCCTCATCTTTACCTTGTTCCATGTACTGTGCTGAGAGAGTAGGGAAAAGAAAAGAAGCAGAAACAGAATGTTATCTGAGCTGGCTCCTTGGTAATCTTTCAGCCTAATTCATGGGAGAATATTGTGGGACGTGGTCTCACTGTTAAGCACCAGGTAGATGGCTGAGGAAGACATTAACGGTTACATGAGTGAGTACAATAACTCATGTTATTGTACCCTTGGTGTACCTGCACTTTAGTGTCTTCTGACAAAGGATATCCAGTGGGACTGGATGCTGCTACCTGTTTTTTTGCCCAAAGGGTATAAAGGGTCACAGTCAGGGGCTGCCAGGATTATATTTTGTAATTCTTGTGGTGCTGCAAATGTGCATCACTAAGAACTTGGATAGTGTCTTCAGCCACATACCTTGTCTCATGTTGGTCAAGTTTCATGCCATAGTTCAGGCTGTCTCATAAGCCTAAAAGCTGAAGTCTGTGCATTTAAGACATGCAAGAGAATCAGTGATTGAGGCATCCCTCTTAGCTGGGGAGTATGCCTGGACTTCTCAAGGAAGCGTGGATCTGTCAGGAGATAAATTGCATGTAACTTGGAGCAGATTGTTTGAAATGAAACTCAAAAGCTGATGCTACAAAGTAAAACCAATAAGATGAAGCATCTTTTAAAGCGAGAGAAAGGGAAGTGATAGTTTGTTTCACAATCCTAAGCTTTTGCCAGGAGACTGACTAGCTCTGGAATGGGTCCATTATCAAGTTTTGTACATAGCTGTACAGCGCTTTGATCTGCAGAACACCTAGAGAAACTGCTTGTGTATCTTCAGAATTTGACTAGTGTTTTTATATAAAACACTTTCCAGGAGCAGCACCAACTGAAAATAAGGTCTTTTGCTGCAACAGCAAGTTTCAACAAGTCCCAGTTTCTGTCTGAGGTAGAGCCTCACCCTAGGATTCTTACTATATGCATTTCTTTCTCAATTCATAGTCTCCAGGAGCAATGTAGTAACCCTTCTGTCCTCCTGATTCCCCAGACCGTGAGAAGAGAAAGGCCAGGTAGTTAGCCACAGTCATTGCATTAGCTGCTGCTTGGCCAACGCAGTTTAATTCTACGTGACTTAGATATGCATGTTAATCTTTCAGAACCACTGACTTTTTGTCTTGATATTATCTCCCAGGAAACTCCACCTCAGGTCCTGGGCAGTCTTTAGATAACAAATATGGAGAAAGTCTTTTCTTTAAGAGAAGTAAAAAAAAGCCATCATGTTAACTGATACAGTTCAGCAGAAGTTTCCAGTGTTCCCAGTGAGGGCAGCCAGTCTGTCCTATTTACCCTCACTTTTTCTGGATACTTTTAAATCTCTTTAAAATGACAAATAGGGAGAGAGTTTAATTATCTCAGTTTACTGGAAGAGGAGCAAAAAGCCTTCTTAAAATATTTTGCCAGGGTAGTGTGACATTTCAAGCCTCCTTTTTTTTCTGTGTGATAATACAATTTTTTATTCCTTGCATCTTTGGACTCAGTTTGGTGTGTGATGCGCTTGTCTGCTTGGAAACTTTGTAGTCTCTATGATGCAGTACAATGTGTCTTGTTACAGGGTCCACCGAGGAGATAAAAGTTCTGAGCATTGTGAATTATCTTTTATTTGAAGGGCAACATTGGTGTTGCCTTTGACTGCTTGCAGTGTATTTGAAAACGGTGGGCTAGGTCTGTCTGGGAGTCTTTATTGGCTAAATTTTTTATTAGAAAATGCTGAGACTAGTTTTGAAATCTTTCTCAGAAAGATTTTTGTAGGTCTGAAAGGGACAAAACAGAGAGCAGAGTGCTACTTAATAACCAGAGCTGCTTGATAGTGATTGCTTTTTCTCATCTCAATATTGTCTTGAGAAGTGATAAACTTGTGTGATGAGCCTGATGGTGAATAACTTCTGTGTATCTTGTTGTCTAATTTCTATAGTGATCTTTGTAACTAAAAGCTTTTGTTTGAAAGAAGATTGTCTTCCTGTAGTAGGTGAGACTCAAACATGTCCACATGGAGTCTTGCAGGAAGATGCGCAAAACCCGGTTAAGGATAATATATGCCAGTTGTTACTTCTGAGATAGGTGGAGCAGAGATTATAGATCTTGGTGAAATGAAGCAGAAGTGTCTTGAACCATTGCAAATTTACTGTTGACTGTCACTTGCTGTCCCTTTATCATGTGCATTTGCACTGAAGATTTTTGGTCTGTATGTGGAAATCTCATGTCTGCCTGTTTCTATTTATAGCTTGCAAGTGTTGAAATGTAAGAGCACTATTAACTGGAATGAATGATATGCAAAAGTAACAAACTGTGTTCTGTAGGCAATTCAAAATACTGCCCTGGTTGTTCTTGTGCTATTAAGCACTAGACACTATTTTATCTGTTCTTTTGCTAGGTGGTACTCCAGTTATCAATCCCCATTAAACTGCTAGTAGATACTGTCTGCTCTATTTGTTTGTTGTCTTTTGTAATGAGAAGTCGGGGTTTGGTATTATTGTGAAAAGAATTTTCCTGCTATTAGTGACCCTATGCAGTAAATCCTGTCATTTATGTGTCTTTATCCCTTTCTTTGCCCTCAGGACCTATGGTTCTGTTCTAGTCTCGTTCTTTTAATTCCAAACTGATGGAAGCTTACTACAGGGAATTAAAAACATAGGTTGTTTCCAGGCAACACACATTTTACTCTTGAGTCTTTGACCCTGGAACGTTTTTGACATAGTGAGGTATTGTGTTAGGCGTATACTCTTGTAGGTCAGATTTGGGGAGTGGAGAAAGCTTTTAAAACAAGTCAAACTCTTTACGTTTAGAGAACATAAATCCAATCAGAGAACTAAATAAGAGAAGTTTGTTTTGCTTCCTCTCATGCAAAGTTTCCAAGATACTTGTGTATGCATAGAACTGGGCTGCCAAATCTTAAAATAGTCCTCAGTATACATGCAATTGAGAAGTCTTTCTGACTGCATGTCATTGTCTGTGTCTATGCAACTGCTCTGAATGTTGTGATAGGAGAAGAGCTTTCTCTGCTACTGCTTAGCCCCTGTTCCTTCCTCTCTACCAATACATACAACACATGCTATGGAAAGTCAGTACTATCAAGCAAGAAGGTATTTGTCCTGTTGTAATAGTAGGCAAGTCAAGCCTGATTTGGCTTCACACTAGACTCCTAAATTTTAATTGTAACTTTGTTGCTTTTTCCCCCAAAAGCTGGAATTTGACTTTATCTCTAATTCTGTATGTCTAAAATGGGGAGGAGAACTTCATTTTATTTTGTGAACTTACTAAACCTTATCAAATGTTTGAATACAACAGAATACTATTATGAATGCTGAGTATTGTCTTTCTTTTTCTACACAGTGTTGACAATTTTGGGCTTGGTCTTCTGCTTCAGACTAAGCAGATAAAACGCATGGTAGCATCATATGTTGGAGAGAATGCTGAATTTGAGCGCCAGTATTTGTCTGGTGAGCTTGAGGTTGAACTTACGCCTCAGGTAAGACTGAGTATTTAGGAGACTAGTGTTTTTTTTTTTCCTAAGATAGTGATGATATTTTTTTCTTAAAAGTGCTCTTTTAAAATTATTTGACAGTCTAAATATTTATACATATATGTGCAATAAAGACAGATGGTAGTTGCTATCTTCAGATCATGAGCTGTAGACTGCTACTGGTCTGTTAAGAACTGACTAGATATATATTGTGTAATTCCTTTTACAACTTGTTGCCTTACATTCATTTCAACTAAATATATATATACATATATTTATATGTTTTATTGTACAGAGTTTGATTTTGGTAGATCTCCTGGATGGTTAAAAAAACATATGAAGTAGGCCTTGTTTGCTGCTGTGGCCCATATAAGGGGAAAAAGAATCAAAGAATCCCTGGATTAGCCTATTGGTTGCATTTCTGTGTGCTTATAGGGGTGTCATGTGTGCAGTGCCTGCCATCTAGTGGTTGGGAATCAAAAGAGGAGCTTTCAGTTCATTGAGAGGCTTTTAAAAAGTTAAGAATACTTTACTCTGTTGTGCTTATTGGTTAAGTCTCAACTGTATTAATCTCTGTAGTGTTACAGTTTTACTACTTACAGATTTACTTTTTAGCACCACAATTGTAACTATTTTAGTGCTGCCAGGCTGCATGCATAGTCTGAACACAGTGAGATCCTAAGTCAGAGTAGCAATCATATGCCACTAAGATCTAGTTTTGCAAAATTTGTAATAAACTTTAAAATATGCAGCATGTCACTGTGTGGCATTTCCAAATTTTCATCTCTTCAAACACCCAACTTGCTGCGTGCACTGCACAGACAAATTAAGAAGGTCCAGCAGGACGATACCGAGGAAAATGTGACCTGTGTTTTGGAGACTATTAAGCTAAGTAATTGTCAGTGGTGATCTTTTCTTGCTTTAAATTCAGAAAAATAATAATCAGATTTGTGGTAGGACACTAATGAAAGGCAGTCAGCTGTGTTCCTCCCCCCCCCCCCCCAAACTCCACAGCTGAAACTGATAAGGAATTTGGGATATTAGTGTATGTGATGTGATCTGGCTGGACATAAGGGAGAGCACAAATAGGGTGGTCAGACTGAATGGAAATATTGTTCCACCAAATTCTCGGCATTTTTGGTGGAGGGAGGTAGATTACTTTACTCTTCCTTTCTTAATCTGCTATGCATGGTTGTCTCAACTTGGAAGGAGGTATATATTAAGTTTCTTCTGAGATGCTGGAGACTGAAATGTAAACAAATACATAGGATTCATATAAAAAAAAACCCTAGAATATGTAGACAGGTGGGCAAGAGAAAAAGAACTGTATACTCTTTTCGGAGTAATAGTTTGGCAAACAAAATTAAGGCAAGGTGTTACAAAAGGCAATAACAAAATGCTAGGGATTAATTATGAGTTCTGTGACTGTGTGCTGTTGAGCAACTCATGACCAAGTGCAATGCTTTTCTTGTCAAATCCTGTCCCAGTCCTGCAAAGGCGAAGTAATGGGAGGAAGAAATAGATGATGGTCTACTGAGTTCAGAAGGAAAAGCTCCAAATGATGGGATGTAAAAATAAGTTCACATAAGTGAAACAGAGTTTGATATGATTTTTTCCAAGTAGCAAAGCCTGTGTTCTCCTATAGGGTACACTTGCTGAACGCATTCGAGCAGGAGGAGCAGGAATCCCAGCATTTTACACCAGTACTGGCTATGGGACACTGGTGCAGGAAGGGGGGGCACCTATCAAATACAACACAGATGGTACCATTGCCATTGCCAGCCAGCCAAGAGAGGTAAGATGTTATTTTGTGTGTTATAAGGAAGCTTTGAAAACTGCATTTCTTACAGTTTTCTAGGATAAATAGTAATTTAACCTTCTCCATGCCAAGTTTAACCTGGACATGTTGGATTAATAGCATGGCTGTGGAACTGCATGCATTAATTTCCTTCACCTGTCATTCCTGCTCACCCCTCCCCATGAAGTGCTAGTAAAATTCTTCTCTCAGCTTAAAGGTGACTTAATGTCAAGAAACTAATCAAGGGGAAAGCCTTCCCTGCTGTGTTACTCTTCATTTGACTTAGTTCTCTGATCTGATTCTCTGTGTATTAAAAAAAAAAATCTTATACCAGGCCAGTGCACTGCCCAATATAAATTGAGAACAAGCTGCTGTAAGGGAGGCAGGCTCTCCTTAAGTAGTGTCATATGGATTAAGTAGCCCTGCAGCTGAATGTGAAGTTTTAGGCTTAGAAGAGACAGGACCTTTTACTGATAAGCGGGGGAAAAAACTCAGCTGACACAAACATATGCAGCAAACACATATGCCAACAGTTGAAATGCGGCTTAGTGTGAACCTTTTAAATTGCAAAGAAATGAAAAACATTGCATCTTTCAAGTGAGAAACAAGGACTGTTTGTTTCAATATGAGGACTTTATATTGAAATTGGATGGAGAATTTGGAGAAGGGAAGACATCTCATGTTATGACTGTACTTGAAGAGATGGAGTGAGGCTGATGCTGTATGTTTCATAGGCGTTGTACTCTACCTGAAGAATCTCAGTAAGATAAAGGTAACTCCCCCCCCCGCCCTGCCATCACCCTCCACGGAGGATTTTGTGTATTTTATACATGGCATTTCCATTATCCTATCACTGAACTAGTCTCTCTCTCTCTTTCTCTCTCTCTCTCTCTTTTTTTTTTTTTACTGATTATATCATTATGATGTTTTGCCCTTTGAAGGACCATTTCATTTATTAAGTAGCTTATAATTTTGACAGCAATTTTCTTCTCACTTTAATGTTTGTTGAAAAAATGTATCTTATTCTCTTCAATGTTTTTGGAGGCTAATAACATCACTAATATTTGGTCAAGTTCTCCATTTCACATGTAAGTGTCATTTTGTAAAACGAGATCTGGGCTTTTGTAGGAGCTTAAAACTGGCTTTTGTTGTACTCTCTCCCTGTCCCAGAAATCTTAGTTTATGTTCTAATAGTTTTTGTGTATACTCTAATCTCCTACACTGTTAGGAGAAAAGCTCTTTTGTGTTTCTATATAGATGTGTCCTACTTGCTTGGTGATGACTGGCAATTGTAAATATGGACACCACCTTTTCTGAGGCAGTAGTGATTTTACCTTGATAGAGTTTTTTATGTTCTTTTGTTTTGTTTTCTGCAATGGTTTCTAGTGATATGCAATATTTAGTAATGAAAGGGTTTGTTGAAGTTAGAGTTTGGTTATTGTGTAATCTAGATTTTAAGGAATATTAATTTTACTTCTAGCACTGTTTTTCATGAATGCCTGTGTTCTTTGGAACTGAGGTCTTAGATACCACTCTACATAGACTTGGGGAGTTCTCATATAAGGCAAGATGGGGAAGAACAGTGTTCTTGAAGCCACAGTCTGCAGTGTGGCTAAAGGATGTTACATGATCTCAGGCACCTCAACAGAGAACATGGAGGTTAAGGACTTAGCCCAGCCTGGTGTTGGAGGGTTGAGCTGGCTTCAAAGTGTGAGAAAGGCCTTGTTTCCTAAAACTAATCTAATAATATAAGAAGAATTACTTTAGTCTTCCTCACTTCTGACTCTTTTTAATCTTTGATTTCTTTTCTGTATACATTGTAACACAGTTCTTGGTGAGTAATTTTAAAAATAATCTCAGTCCCTCTTTTAAGGATTTAACAAGGTCCTGTACCTTTTCTTGCAGCATCAGTAATCATATGGATTAAATATATGTACCCTGAGTTTACCCATGTTCTTTGAAATATTCTTTGAAACCAGAAATGGTTTCCAGTGACATCCAGTTCTACCTTTATCCTATGAAATGGTTCAGTGTTGAACTTCACTTCTGATTGTGAAGAAAACTCTATTAATGTTTTAGAGAATCTAGGAATAAGTTTGCTAGAATACTTTTGTTAGATTTCATTCAGTTTCTACATTAAATCTAATTCTAGTATTGTTATATTTAATGTATGCCCGGTTGTTATGAATGAGCTTGGCAATGAATTGAAAAAACTTTACTTGATAATAAGAAATTCTTCCTACATTTGTTTTTACGAAATGAATTTTGTTTTATGGAGCTGTTAAAATACTAGCTGTTTGTCAATTACATATTCTGGCTTCATGCACAATATCATTAAAAATATTGATCAAAAATGCAGAGAATACCAAATGAAGTTCAGCCTGTCAGCTAAAATGAACAGATGATCTGAACTGAGTACTCTTACTCAAATCCTCTTCTTTTAGATTTGGGGTCTCTGCTGAGGGGCCTACTTCTCCCATAGTGAATAGGAACTTTTTCAACAGTTCTGCTTTAGCACTTCAGTTTTTAGTTTGCTGGTAGATGTGCAGCAAAAAGCATGTTAAATTCCAGTAGAGGAAGCAGCAAGAATATGTGTCTGAGTCTCATTGTGTTTTAGTAAACAGGAACGCTAAGGAGTATGCTACATCTGTGTTTTACAGCTTTTCAGAGCTTCTCTGTGATTATATACATCAGCTATAGTTTTTCAGATAAAACTGTACATAGGTGAAAAAAATTTAAATATAACAGACTGTAAAATTAATACCATAAAATAGGTATTATGTGAGAGACCTGTTTGAGGAAACCTGTGTCTCAATAGTGTACTTTTCTCTATAGGTGCGAGAATTTGATGGTCGTCACTTTATTATGGAGAAGTCAATTACAGGAGATTTTGCTCTTGTGAAGGCATGGAAGGCTGATCGTGCAGGAAACATCATTTTCAGGTATGACTTGTTTACCAATAAGAAAAGATTCTTTAATGGTTTAGATAATGAAAGAGAAAGAGAATCCTGTCTTCTATGTGATGGCAATAGTGTTTTACTGACTTCACTTTCTTTCATGTTGTGTCCGTCAAACGCATAATTTGACAGTCAAATGACAGTGCTATAAAAAACAAAATATAATTGCTTTTTCTAATGACTTCTGAGAATTAAAATACAGCTGGTATTAACTACAAATACATTGGTAGCTAAAAATGAGGCATAGCAGATAAAAGCCATTGTGTTGACTATTGAGAAACATAATGACATTCTATTCACATTGCAATTTTCATGTGAGAGTTTGGGTAATGTTTCTTGTACATCTGAAAGTTGACCCAAGAAGTATAGGTTCATACACATCAGAACAGAGAGGAGCTGAGTTGTTATTCTCCTGGCCAGAAGTAATGTGAAAGCTTAATTCTGTCCCCAGAAAACAGTATTTAAAATACGTTTAATCTCAGTGATGTAAGGAGAGGCATTATATGATTTTAAACATCTTCTGTAGGGAAAAGCTTACACTTGACTTTACGAGCTTATGAAGCTTATACCTTGTAGAGAAGATTGTGCTAGTGATAGCATTTATTTAGGTTGTCATACTGGTGCTCTGGTTTGTCCTAAGATGAAGGAGAGGTTTGCTTATGTTTAATATCTGGTCTTTGTTTTATGGCTATCAGATTAGAAGGTAAGTGCTGTAGCAGTCATTTTCAGATTACTGCAAGAAAGTGCTGAATCTGCATTTGCATATAATAGAAAAAACAAGGAGCTGGAAAAACAGCAGTGATAACCTGACTGTCCATAAAATATACAGATAAAATAATGTAAATAATTATTTATATGTGTAGTAATTAGCTTTCAAATTTTTTTGTTTTATCTATATAAGAGAATTACTTTATCTCTCCACTCCCCAACACTTGATATACTGGCTTCCCCGTTAGCAAAATGATACTGCTTCTGATGGAAAATTGTACTTTCTTGTGTAAACACACGTAAGTTTGGCTGTTAAACCGCTTTCCCTGTGCTCTGGGACATGGATTACAGAAAATGTTGTCTTTCTCCTTTGGTTTGTCTTTATCTTTGATGAGCCTTTCCTTTCTGAGACCCACTGTCTGTCCCTGATGCTTACTTATCTCTGAATTTGTTTCATACCTCACAAATAAGAATTGATTGTGTTCTTGCTTTTCCCCCTTTATTTGCATCCTGTAGTCTTTCATTTGCTCTTTACCTCTCTCCCCTACTCCTTTCAGAAATCTTCCTATCTCTCTGGAATTCACACAATACAGTTGATACCAGAATGAGTTCCATCTGGAGACCTAAAATTTTAGCTGCTCCTTTCAAATGCTGCTAATAAAAGATGGAAACATCAACATTTAATGTCTTATTCTGTGTATAGTACTGCCAGTTTCAAAGAACTTGTTCGTAGTAAGTGGTGACCCATTCCCTTTTTGAATGATGCAGTTTGCCTGATGGTCTAGAACAGTGAAACAAACATAGGCTGTTCTCATAGCCTGCTAGAGATAACAGAGGAGGAGATTGGAATAGATTAAAATATAACATTGTTAAATTTGTGACCTACAAGTTGAAAAGGGGTATGTTTTTTTGACATCATGCTCCATTCTGCTTTTGTCAGTGGAACCGTTCCATAGTTACTTTTACTATATGACCTCTATTTCCGTTTGCTGAGGGTGCCCTCAGCACCTCAGCTACACCTAGGTTAGCATGGACTCTAGGCTTCCTCATATCTACCACTGTTTTCACAGCAGCGGGATATTATTTATAGTGTATTTCCAGTTACTCTGATACCTGTTGTGCCAATAGGAGTGGAGTAAAATTTGTCAAGCTGTTATGTTCAAAGTAAGGGTTTCTTTTATGTCTAAAGGATGTACTTCAACTATATTAGACTTATATAGACTTATAATAGACTTATTTGGACCACACGGGCTGGTGTAACTATTTTTGTCTGTTCTTGTACGTGAAGCCATATTGATTCCTTGGTGATCCTGCGTGGATCATCAATGGTACCAGGACCAGCAATTTTTAAGCAAGGGTTTTTACATGAGGCTTTAAGTCCCATTTCACTTTTGTTCCATGCTGTGGCCGCCTTCCCTCTGGGCATGTTCCTGCTGAGCAGACTTCGGCAACACAACCCTTGTATAACAAGACCTCTGTGTCTGTGTATGTGTATTTTTTTTTTTTTTTTTGGCTAGTAGATAATCATTCTTAGTTATAATGCACCATTACCAAGACTAACGTTCCAATTCTTTGAATCTTGATAAAATAATTACACTTTGTTCTTATGCTAGCTTTAAAGATGCATATATGAGTGTATAACTTGTAGTCTGCTGTAGGTACTAGTTCTGCTTAGCCAAACAGCTTGTCTCCAGATCTTATAGCTCTCTTACAGGAACATTTCCTGTTAGGACAGCAGCAGGGAGCTCCACTGCATATGTGAATATTCCACTTATTTTTGGCTGCATTCCTTTTTCATTTAGTACCGTTCAGCTCTGGAGTTGTTCTGGCCTGGTATACTCTCAGCTCACAAGTGAAGATGTGGTTTTGTACCATTCAAAGTATGCTTTTGACACAGGAACGGAGAATTAAGCAGGGGCCTAACTCAAGATACCCCTTTATCATAGACAGTCATGTTAGGTCATCTCTTCATACTTTAAATTACTCTGAAATACATTAATTCAGCTCACATCTGAAGTGTCATTTCACCCCTGTGCCACTGGGTACATAGTTGATGTACTTAGTTATTTTGTCTGATTGTGAGCTAGTTTACTATCTTCCACCTTTAGGAGAACAGCCACTGTCATGCCCGTGGGTCGGCTTTGAGTCCATTGCTGGAACAATAAACTTTGTATGCATTGCTGAGCCTAGATATACAGTAAGGTACCTTAAAATGCTAAGTTAGATTTAGCTAGCTAGCTTCTGGATTTCAAGCGCCCAGAACCTGAACATTAGTCTGTGTTGGAAAGTAAGTTTAATATTTCTGTTTCTTCTCTACCCCCCCCCTTTTATTTTTCTGGGTTGATGTGTCCTTCAGAATTAAGACACTTGAAGTAAATTTGATCTTACAGAGGACTATTTTCTCTGAAGCAATTTTACTTACCCAGGAACATTTCAAAATGAAGAAAATTCATTCATAAATGAAGTGGGAATCAAGCCCATCAACTCTTCTTAATTTGCCTTTGGAATTTTTTTCTTCTTGTAACTTTTTCTCCTATGTAAAAATGACTTTATATCAGTTTCTTTTATAGGCAGATCAACCAATAAGATCTTGTGAAAGTCTTAGGCTCAGAAAGGAGTCATTTGGGAATAAATGTTGAAATCTTTGTTGGTACTTTTGCCCTCCCCTATCTATATTCTTCTATTTTAGTTCAGCTTTTGTAACTTTATTTTTCTTCTTACTTGCTACTCTGCCGGTTTAAGACTATATTTCCCTAAATAACTGTCAACTGGTGTTATATCCATGCACTGAGAGAAGAATATAAACTTAAATCATTTTTTATGCTTTCTTCTTCTTGCATTCTTTTGTGTTTATGCAGCCACAGAGGGGACCAACAGACAAAATAGCTCCCTTATCCTCTGTTAGAGACTTTACAGTTGCTGTATATTTCTAGTAAGACAGTCACGCTCTGGACGTGTGCCTTGGGGTATAGTTTTCATTCTGTGCATTACAAATCATCTTAAAGCTGCGTTGTAGATGCTGCACCTCAGCATTCGGCCAACTCCTGCTGCCTCCAAGACCACGAGGTGGCAGCAGCTCCCCAGCGTTCAGCGTGGTTATAGCACTAGGGCTGGTTCCTGGACAAAAGGAAAGAAATCAGGAAAATACATTGGGAAACATAGAGAGTCAGAGGAAAAAAAAATACTTCCATGGAAAGGGGAAAATAAGGTTTTGGCTTTCTTTTTTTCTTTTCTTTTTTTTTTCTTTTTTTCCTTTTTTTTCTCCAATACAAATCAAAAGCAAGCTCTTTCCTGTTTAACTGGAGAGGAATCTAATCCAAGATACAGGACACATGTGCAGGTCCCTGCCTAACCTCGTTTATGGCAAACACTTGAGCCTCAGTTGCATGCATTTTGATTACAAATTTTCAAGAGTGATACTTCTTAAAAGAGAAAAATGCTGAGAACTGTCTCATCAAAACACACATCATTGATTCAAATATTATGCCCTGCAGCTGTTTGCTTTCTGGAAAATAGAAGGGCTGGCATGAATCTTCTGTTGTTTCTTGTATCCATTAGGATCTGGGTGCAGATCCTGACATAGTTATGTGTCACGTGTTCCTTTTACTTCTTAGCGATTATTTTTCCTTTTTACAGAAATAATGCAATTAAGACAAATGCCAGAGGCTTGTAGTGAGTACCAAAACTGGCATAGCTTTTTAATCAAGAGAATTGGATTAAATTTAGTGTGCACAGAATGCTAACCCAAGTCCATACAGCTGTCTAGATTGAATTATGAAGGCATGTATGGGACTTGAGAGGTTGTTAGGCCCTATGTTGGCCCACTTGTGGAGATGAATACCATTCTGTGTATAGTGGAGTAATAGGAAGGGACATTGTACACAGCTTTCTGCTGCTCTTGAATCTAATAAAGATATCAGTAGCTTACCCAATTCTAATAAAATAATGTACTGTTTAAAAGTTCCAAGGAGCTATAATTAATAATACTTTCTAATGTAGCAAAATCTTTTTATTTCATATGTGTTCTACATAATTCTGCAATATTTTTTCCTTCTTCCTGTTTTTCTATTAGTCTTCTGGCTATTTGGCAAAAAGACTTGTTCTTTATTTTACAAAGATACTTGAAGTAGTTCTGAGAGGTGTTTCCATGTACATTTACAGCTTTCAATAGTTATTCATTTTCTTTTCCTTCACAGGAAAACTGCAAGAAACTTCAACCAACCTATGTGCAAAGCTGCCAAGACAACTGTGGTGGAGGTAGGGAACTAAAATGTGCCAAGTCCCCTATAGGAACAAACCTCTTTGGTTTGTGTGGCATTCTGGAGGTGGAGTTCCTTTCTTTGACTAATTTTGGTGGATTTTATACTATGGACAATGGTCTAATGGTTCTTTGTTGGTAGTCAAGCAATTCAACATGCTTGACTTTTAATTAGTTTACTAGAGTTTCTCCAGTTATTGCTTCTCTGACCCTGGCCAGGCCTTTATATTCACTATAATTAGCCTTTGGGAGGCAGACAGGCTTCAGTTATTTAAAAGGATGTAAAAATAACAGAATATGTGGATAGAAGAAGAAACAGTAGGCTTAGGCTGTGTCTGAGAAGACCTTTATAAGACATTATGAAAAATGTCCTGATAATAGAGATGAATACCTACCAGCATAGACTGGGCAGGTCATAAGGTGTTCACAGTGGAGATCTTTAAAAATAAGTTTGAAAAATATCAGTCATATGATCTAGAAGTTTCTTCTAGCCTCTGTCATTCCATTTTTTTGGGTCCTTTTTCCTTGCTACCTAAAAATAAAATGTTTAAAAGCATGGCACAGCCTACACTGGAAATATGTTGGTGACTGAAGAGTTGCTAAGGCAAAATAGTGTCTAAAAGATAGACTGCTCTGCTGGCTTTTTCTCTCTCCATGATAAGTTTTTGTAAGCCTAATAAAACCTAAATAAGATTTTACAATAAGATCAAGAGAAACTATTGCAGAACATGTTTAGTAAATTCTAAATAGAAGAGGCTTATGTTTCTTCAGATTTTTTTGTAAGAACTTATCTGGAAAAGATGTTTGTTATATAAACATCTTTAGATAATACATTTTAGAACTTGAGTTATTTCTTTGTGTTGCACAGAGCTTCGGCAAACAATGCTGTATGATTTCCCTTAGAATTTGTCACTTGAATTACAGTGACAATTCAGCAACAATATATGAATTTTCACAGTTGGCTTTCAAGAAAGACTTAAAATATTTTTCTATTTAAAAATGAAATAAAGAATCCTTCATCATTTCTTTTCCTTCTATTCACTTTCCCTTCATACTTTGTTCATACTCTGGTGTTTAGAAAATTTAAGTAGATCAAAGACTTCCACCTACATTCCATCTCATCTCTCTTTCTACTGTTCTTTGCACATACGATGGGGTAGAATTTTCTTGTCAGTGAACAGTAATTATGTGACATCCTTCTTGGTATAATTCTACTTAGGATTATTTAGTAGCTCTGCCATGAATGGTGTCCACCTTGAGTTTGTTGCATTTTCAGTACCATTTAAAATCTGATATGCTTTTTGCAGAGTAGCACACTAATATTATTTTTCCACTCTAGTTTTTATGGACAAATTAATGGGCAGAGATGCATAACTAGTGGAGTTAGGAAAAATAAGTATTTTAGATCAAATGCAGTGCCTGATTAGCTGAACTGTTAAGTGCCTTGTTTCCAGAGTGGAATCCATTCTGAAGAATGTTGTGGTAGGATTTAAGAGCTCAGATCTTAGGCTTTGAAAAAGAGGTTTCTCAATATGACATCTGGAACATCCTAAGCACTGAACGTAGTCAGCCTGAGATGCTTAGAGCTAATCACTAGGGAATGGAGGAGATTCATCCCAGTTTACCCATTGTGTCTGATGCTGCTGCTTCCTCCTTAGGATTTATTATTTCGCTAGTCTTTCCCCAGATTTCTTTTAGTTTCTGATCATTGATTACAAATATGGAATGGCATTGAGCATAGTGACATCTGTGCCAAGGAGACATAAATTGCTGGAAATCCAATCTCAGGATATCTGTTAATCTAGTGAAAGTGGAAAGTGCACTAGGAATTGATTGCTTTTGTTAACCTGCCCTTTTCAGATATCCTATGGAGTGATGAAATAGCAGACAAAACTGCATGCACAGTAGAAAGCACATTTTTTAAAAAAATATATTAATGTATTAAACCTGCTGTTCCCTAGTTTAGGTCAGTGTGTCAATTTTAACTGTCTGTCCATATTTAAGCTAAAACAGTATATTTTTTGTAAGAATTCAGAGGTAAGAGAAATAGGTAGCATTTAGGAACGTGGAGGATAAGAGCAAAGAGACCAAAAAAAAAAAAAAAAAAAAAAAAAAAGAAAAAACTCAAGCCCCTGAAAGCTATTGCTTGTCTGAAAATTGTACCGTGTTAGGAGTGACACTGTTTGTGCATAGAGAGGCTCCTCCTTCTGAAGGAGGAGTAAATTCTCTGGTTTGAGAATTCCCTTAGAGCAAGCTTCAGATTAAGGTATCTGACCTGTGCCTTGTTTATTTTACCTAGCAAAATGGTCAGGGGTAGCTGTGGTAGCTGTGCTGAAGCAAATGCAGTAAGTAGTCTTTTTGAGATTAGAAATGTTTTGAATGTAAGCTTCTGCTTAAAAAAAAAAAAAAAAAAACACAAGTACAAGAGGCTTACTAAACTGCACAAATATTTGGCACTCTTTAGTTTGTTTTTGTTTTGCTAAGTGATAGGTAGTAGAACTTGATAACATGCATGATAATAAGGATGTCTTCTGAGGCATAGGTAAGAGGTCTGATGATGCTATATCTAGAGGAATTTCTATTTTAAATTTAAAGATGACCAGTTCTGAGGGTCAAAAAGTTTTAACTTAAATGGATGATTCCTGTTGTTTGTAAGGCAACTGTTGCAGAGAAAACTTAAATAACCCAGCAAGATTAGTTACTACGGCTTTATCTGTATGTGAAAACCAAGTGATACAGGAGTTAAGCTGTTTTTTAGTTCTACAGTGGTGCACTGTAAAAAAAAAAAAAAAAAAAAAAAAAAAAAAAAAAACTCTATTTGGTATGCTCACATCTCGCTTCATCTGGCGTAAGCATTGGCAGTAAGAGCTGTGGCTTTGCATGTGGACCGGGGCCTTCCTGTGCACATTCTGCCTGAGTCCTTCAGGTTGATTTTCAGAGCTATAAATGCTTCCCGGCTCCTCTGGCATAGGCACTCCTATTGCAAGGGCGAGGGAGCTGGGAAATCAGCCAGGCAATCACAAGTCATATACAAGCCCTGAGCATTTGTACAGGAGCAGAGAAAGGACTTGACATGTGAAGAAATATGAGGGTTTGTGTGGTCTTATATATGTAGCAGCATTTCAAATGCCCTCTTGCTGCGTGAGGGACTTATCTACTGAATTCACCAGGCAGCACTGCTGTTAGGCCTCTCAACAGGCCCATACCCCATGTTATGAATTGTGTGATAGGAAGTGAAATGGTGTTTGAGGAAGGCCTTTGGATGTGTGGTCTGGAGTGCTGGGGAAGGGCTGTGATACAAGGCTGCTTCCAGAGAAGTGGGTCTTGCTGCAGAAGCTCCTGTGAGCCGTGTCCCACTCGGAGGAACAGCTTTGGCTGTGGTGCTGCTTTTTTGGAGAATATCAAGATAACCTAAAGCAGTGATTGTGCCAGATGTGGGTGTCATGACAACACAGGAGAGGCGAAGGGTGTTTTTAGTCTCAGGCTCCCATTCTCTGCCTGAGAGAGTACATAAACATCCATAATGGCCATAAACATCCTCAAGCTGCTGTCTGTTCCCTGCCACTGTTAGTCTTTGCTGAGACCTGCAGAATACTTGTCCCTGGTGAGGTGGTTTGAGATCTCTGTCACTGCCATGACATAAGTGTTTGATAGTGGTAATAGTCAATATGTTTAAAAATATTTATAGACAGGCTGTTTGGATATCCAGTTTGAATAATTTTTTTTGGTTCAGATAGCGAGAGGATGGCTAAATATATCTCCCTGTGTAAACAGCATTTCCTCCTCAAATAATAGCAGGGCAAGAAAAAGGAGAGTGTACTTTCTCATAAAAATGCATTAAATAAAAATTATTAAACCTTGCGTTTTATCTTTGGTTGCCTAGTAACAACACAGCCACGTCAGTGAGCGCCATTATCTCAGGTACAACGAACTGTGCTGCTCTGAGGGACAGAAGCAGACTGAAATAAGTCATTTGTGTCCAATTATCTGCGTTAAATCACAGCATTGTGTTTTATTGAAGAATGAATTTTTTGTGCCTAATCCTCCAACCATTTTAATACCAACATAACTTTACTGAGATGCATAGTTCTATTGCAAGAAATTTTTCAGTGTTTCTGCACAGTGGTGGTTTACTGTAAAAAGCCTGTAAGCTCTGTTTGAAGGTGGAATAAGAATCCAAGTCTCTTTTTCTTTCCTTACCTGAATGCTGTACTCTAGTGCAGGAAAGAAATCTGAGATTGGAGTGGGCACTGACTTTGCATTAGGATGGTTTTCTGAGGGGAACCCAGATCAGGATTTGAGGCCTGGGAGGACAGGAAACCCATGTCTTTGTGCTTCAGTGTGAGTGCTTGAACCACCGAGCTATCATTCAGCCAGAGCCTTTCTCTATATTGCTGTCCAGGCACTCAGTGATGACAGTGTGGGTGCTCAGGGACGGCTGTCAAGAGGGTATCCCAGCGGATTTCAGTGGAGGCATGTTTTGTTTGAGAAACCTATTTGGTAGAGGATGACACTGAGTGGCTTAGTCCAGCCACATTATCAGACGTTTTTGGCACAGGTGACAATAGAATTCTAATTGCCATAGTAATTTATTAGTGTAAATACAGAAAATGCATCTTAAGCAGCTAGGGGTTAGTCAGGGACTTTGACTGCATGATTGGGTTTACATGCCTAAGTTCTGACTAAATCCTGCATCAGAGAGGTTTCTCAATCTGGATTTAGATCAACTTAAAATTAATAAAGTAAACCTAATTGTAGGGTTTACAGGCATTCATTATAATCCCTTCTTCCAAATTAACCTTTGGTAAAAATGATTAGAATGAATGCTTGAGGGAGAGTAACTGAAATACAAGTTCATGATGCTTAGAAAGCATAGAAAGGAGAGCAGCAAAATATCAAGAATGATGCTTAGGGTTACTGACCTCATGAGCTTGTAGATTTGATAGATGAAGGCTTCTGGGAGGTAAGAAGAAATGAAGTTAAGAAAGACCTTGTTAAAGGCTTGAGAATAAACATTCCCACCAAGGAGGAAGCATTGGAAGAGCAGCAGGAGATGATTTTAACTTCATCACAATCATCACTTACCACAAACACAGAAACAAAGTTATGGAAAGTGACACCAAAGTCTGAGGATGAACATTTAAAAAAAAAAAAAAAAAAAAAAGCCTAAGCACATAGAGGCAAAATCAGAAAACTCCAGCCCAGTGTGAAATAAAAAGAAGACATAAAGGTAGCAAGAAATTGTTATGAAAATATATACATAGTGAGCTGGAAGACCAAGGACCCTGAGACACTGATATTTCACTGCTTGGTGAAGGGAGGGAAAATTACCAATGCTGAATACAAAGAACGCTGAAGTGTTTAATGCCTTTGCTACTTCAGTCCTCAGTTATGCTGAAAAGCAGTCTGGGGGGTGGCTCTTGTGATGGAAGTCATAAGGTTCAGGAACAAGTCTGAGGAGGATCAGAGTAGAAATCCAGAGCCTGCTTGCCCTTTTTTGGGGAGAGTTGGGGAAGCTCTTAGAACCATTTGCACACCATTGCCACAGTAACTTCAATTTGCCTGCTACCCCCCAAAAGTCCACACCTGGACTTGAATGCTCTTTGATTGCTTTTATTTCTCGTAATTGTATTTGATTCCTTTTTTTTCTGTATTTGTGTTTTAATGAAAAGGTAAGACAGACAAACAACAGCAGAGCATTTTTACAGGCATTATGCAGACTATCTCTCAAGAATTTGAAAAGCACTGGAATAGACTGGGTTAGAAGGAACTTTATTAAAGAAGTTTCTTCTCCCCAGAATCAGAAGCATACTAACTAAATGTAAAAAGAACTACCTTATAGTCAATCAACTATAGGTTTTTTACAGTTTATTTTCTTTTTTACATAACCTTTAATTATGTGGGTTCAGGAATTGATAGCAGATCATAATGCTGCTTGTTATTGGCTTCAGACAGTTTTACCTGCGTACAGCATTGTGCTGAAAGTTGTATTTATTTTTCTGTCTCATCTTTTTTCCTTTTAAACTAATAGCTTCTTGAATGTGTATCGTGAACTATTTCAGTATTCATCTTCAGAAGTTCATTGCAGATATGTTGAATATAATTTTCAACGAAAAGGTCTTTGAATCCTTGACACATGCGACACTCAATGTGTTAAAGAAGCTTATGGCTGGTCAATACATATTACAGACTACTGGACAGCAATGTGCTGTGAAAGCTGATGGATAGCTTCTGCTTGCTCATAAAGCTAAATTCTTCTTCTTTTTTTTTTTTAATAAGTTGGTAGAAAGCACAGTGTAACAGTGTATTGGGCATTTGAGGTGTATTTCATTAACAGTATTCATGTCCTATGTCATGAGAAATTGAAAATAGATAGGATTTTAAAATACTCTAGACTGAAATTTTCATCGTAATACAATGAATTCATGATGGTTCTAATGTCTTGCTTTTTCGTAAGATGCATTAATCGGATTTATCAGTTTTTCATTTTAAATCATTTTCAATGATGTAGTCATGTGAAATGATGCAGAGAATTTCAGGCATAATTGAAGGAATTTATATGCATAGGGATACATATATATTATCTGTTCCTACTTTGTTTAAATGCTTTGCCCTCATCTTAAAGTAATAATTTGTTTTCCATGTGATAAATAACTTTTTTAGTTTCCATTGAAGTTTGAGTTAAAAATGAAAGGCTTGACATTCAAAATCTCGCAAGCAGTTCACAGTGTGAGTGACTGGCTACTGATGTGAAACGTTTTTTTTTCAGGTGGTCAAAATACTGAGATCTGAAAAGTTGCAGCCTTTTAACTATTACTGCTATGAGAATTTTGGAATAGTTATTTTAAATAGTTATTTCGATCAGTAGCTCAGATTCTTTTTTTGCAGCATCCTTCCGTGCAAATGCTTTAAAACATAATTACTCAGTGAAGAAACCGAGGTTCTAAAGAAGAGTAAAGGATTAAGATATCAAGGCTGTCTTGAACGTCATACAATGCTGTTTTTACTTTTCACCAGAGACACCAGAGAAAGTGATACCTATTTAGACAAGAGATTGTTTTAAGATTTATGTAGGTTTTCTTGATTATAGAAAGATGGAGGCATTTCCCCATTTTGTCAACCTTTCCAATTAGTCAAAGGTATTATACCATTTTTTTAATCCTTGTTGAAAGAAGCAGGGAAAAGCAGAGAGCAGATTTGGGACAGATATGTTCCTGATGAAAGTGGGGACTGTATGTAGCTGATTGATGGTGTAAGCTAATAAGCTAATGAGGACTAAAGCCTTCCTGGCTCTCCTGATAAAGCTGTAGGTTCTGAATTGTTTCTCTGACTTGTTTGTGCATATGGATTTTGAATTTTGACAGATATTTGCTTAACATAGATTCTAAACATAACAACTGGCAATTTCAAACTTGGATATCTATCCTTAAGACTTTTTAAGTGCTGAGTTTCTCACATGCTCTAAGCATCAAGGGCTGCAAATGAAGGCACAAGCACATCTAGCAATTAGTTTAAGTAGACTTATTTTTAAAAATAGTTTCAGGTACTCATTTTTCCCCCAGTGCTTTCAATATAGACACATACATTTTTATGGGGTGGTTGGTGTGTGTGTGGTTTTTTGAACTTATTTGAAATCCAGTCTAGTGGAAGATATACTGATGTGTCTCATGGTTCACCTTGCTGCTTTTAAGCAAATTAAAGAATTTTTTGCACCTTCTTTTGCTGTAGCTTTGTTCTGTTGTTCTTTTTCAAAGTGGCATTTTATGAGGAGTCTTATAACTGGAGAAAAGAAAGCATTATGCTTCCTTTTTAATCTTTTGGGATGAGGCTAGTTAGGAAACAGACTTCCTAGCCTGGACAACAGCACGTTCTCAGTGCTGTAATATTTGGTTGCCTCCCTAAGGCATTTAGGAGGGGTTATATGTTTTTGTTTGTTTGTTTTTTGCCACCAGTAATCAGAAAAGATCCCTTCTTCTTTCCAAATAGCCTGTCCCTTGATTCTCCTGAGCTGTCTGTGTATGTGTTCTATCTCTTCCAGCATTCATGCATTGAGAGAAGTAAAAAATAAAGCTATTTTTTATGTGTTTGTCATATATTTGAGAAAGATATGACAGAAGATGTAGAGTGGTTCATTGATTCAAAATTAGAAGCAACCTGTGATTTTTTTTTTTTTTTTTTTTTTTTAAGACACTCCTGATCAAAGAGAGTATTCTAGCTATGGTGCAAGTAGAAATGATCTGCTGTTTGTGATGAATTATAGCAGATTCCATCAGGGTTGACTACACACTAACCAAATGTGTCTGATTTAGTCCTCTGCCAGGAAAATTCTGAGAAAGGGAAGAACCACATGAGTTATATGAAGTTGGCCACCCAACCAGCCACTTCAAGGCAATGTCTAGACTTTCAGACACAAGAAGAACAAAAGTTGCTAAATTAATGTAAAAGTTTCTGTAAGAACTATTTTTTTCCAGTAATTTGGATGAATCAGACAGCAAAGATGCCTGTGATTAAGGTATTTCTATTTTTGAGGGGGGCTGGGGAAGTGAAGGAATGTATAGGGGTGGCATTTGGGAAATGAAAGCCAGTCAATATTAGCTTGATGTGCTTCAGCTGTTATTCCCCCAATTAACAAATACACAGATGGAATAGAAAGCTTGGTGTGATTGGAAGATTAGAAATCATACTTGTTATGACTTTTGAGTATTAGATTTGCTGAAGACAATTCTTCAGTTTCTGGAAGGAAATAAATCAGAGTTTTCTCATTCAGTTCTGATAAACAAAAGTGTTTTTCTCCAGTGAGAGTCTGATTTAATGCGCTTGTGGCAGTTTCAGCTTCAAAAAATGTATTTGGTTCTATGAAGCATTTTATTCTTGTTATTTATTCCCCTGCATGTGGTGGTGTCTTTCCAGGCAATGTTCAGGAAGGATAAGGTGCAGCTGTAAGAAAAGTTGTATTTTTCTTAATATTTCTGACTTGCAATTCATTGTTACCTAAGTTCCTGTGATTTCTAAGTGAGCTATTGAGATTGTTTAAACCTCACATCATAATTCTTCTATCACTTCATTTTTTTTCTTCCATTTTTCTTTGAAAAATACTCTGACTGGCTTCTTCCTGAGGTTTCATTGATTTTTGAATATTTGGGGGTTTTGAATACCTGCTATGGTTTTGAAGCTAAGATGCAACAAAATGCTTTCTTGTTGAAGAAAAAACAAAATGGAAGCATGCACTTTTTTTGAAAATCTTTGTAAATCACTGCTTTTAATGAGCATGTGGAGTAAGGAGGACAACTCAGACATGCATATACGTAGGGTGCCATTTTGTTGTCTTCAGTAAAATACCTGAGAGCTTTCTTTCTCTTCCTAGATGGAACTAGCAACTTAAGTTGTTACTAAATAGCTGCTACTATATTGGTTCATTCAAATTACCTTACTTTGTATCTTGTTCAGTTCAATCTGGCCTGATTTCTAAGTATATTCCTTGAATTTGAGAGAGATTTAGCGTAAGCTGGAAGATGCAAATAAATCTCTGATTTCTTTAAATTTTCTACTTCTTCCTTCAGCAACTAAAATTCTTTTTATATCGCTTTTGAAAGTGAAGGTTAAATTTATCTTCTGACCTTTGAGTTATTTTCCTTTAAATTTGTAGGAGATGAGAGAACTCTTTCAGTCTCTCTTCATTTGTTATTTCTCTGATGAGTAAGAAAATACAAGTCTATTAGTTTAGGTTTCTGTTCTTCCTGATAATTTCTAAATATTTTTAATAAAAAGGGCAGTTATTTATTTTTACCCTCTAATCATTTCAAAGGTTTTTAGTTCTAACATTCAGAAATAAGCAGTGAAGTACTGGAAATACTTACTTGAAGCAATGTAACTTTTATTTGCAAAAACATTAAATTACATCAATTTAATAGTTGATATTGTGAGCAGCTATTCCACTTGAAACTGGAAAGATTAGGGATATGGCCTGTCTACTTATTTGGCATATGTACCTAGTACAGGTTAAACAGGTTCTTTTGCCATTAGTTAGGATATAGAATAAAGACTGCGTTCATGGATTGTGGGATTATTGTTTTTCCTCTGGCTTCTGTCCTATTATGTTGATTATTTTCAAATCATTGTGTAATATAAACTAAAAATTAACTTTCCAAAACTGCCTTTCCCAGAGCTAAGAAAGTCATTTCCTACATGTCGAGCGTAGATGGTTATGTTTCATTTTGTTTTAAGTACAGTTGGATGCTTTCTAATAAAGAGGTGATAACATAATTATATTCCAGTTTCTGTTGCATTGCTAGCATCTAGTTGAGTATAGTAAAATAAAGTATTGAACACTGAAATCACCTCATTTTTATCTAGAAGGTATAAACTGGAAAATTTAATCAATTATAACCGGAGTGGTTCACTGATAACTTATATCCAAACAACCAGAACGATTTAGGAAATGGTCCTGAGGTGATTCCTAAAAATTATTTTGAGAATGTTGTATCCTTAGGACTATTCCTTTGAGGAATTTCAGTATCTTCTGACTTTGAACATGACCTTGAAAGTTAAGAATATTGTATTTCCTGGTTGTGCTGAAAATTGACTAACTTTTAAGTTCCTGAAGAAGTGTAGTTCATATGCGCATAATAGAGCTCTTTCAGAGCCTGGCAACTAAATTTGTCAAATTCTTTCATTTGTGCATACGTGCACACAGTTCTACAAATGGATAGCTTTTGCAGATAATCAAGTATGCTGCTGCTTTTTCTTTGCAGTTGTTATCCCAGAACTACTATGCACATGTACCAAGAGCAGATAATTTAGTACAATCTGTATTCTTCTTTGCTGTCACAGTACAGCATGGAAAAAGAGGTTAAAAGCATGGAATGGAAAGTGATCGTTGGAGAAAACAGAGGAAGCAGGTGCAGAGAAACACGAAAGAAGAGATTAAGCCTGAGGCAACTAGAAGTGGAGGTAATTGAGGAGATTTAGAACAGAGAAAAACAAAAGTTAAATAAGTATAATGTAACAAGGGCTCCTAAGTTATGAACATCAGTAGCCATATGATGAAAAATCTGGATGCAAACCTAGGAGATTTATTTCAGATTTGGTCTTCTAATGACCAGTTAGGACATGCAGCATCTCTGGCTGTTTTTTCACTGGAGCGTTCACAGAGCATAACAGTCTACTAATAACCAAAAAACAAACAAACAAAACAAAAAAAAAACAGCAAAAAGAAACATCAAAAAACCCTATATATACATATATATATGTGTGTGTGTGTGTATATATATTTATGTACGTATGTATAAAAAATAGGATCTCCGTTAGTATGGAAAAGACAAATAGAGAACAGCTGTGTGCTGTTCTTATACTGCAAAGAGAAGGAAACACCCAGTGAAATTACAAGACATACTGAGAAATATTTTTGACAGAATCACAGAATGGTTGAAGTTGGAAGGGACTTCTGGAGATCATCCAGTCCAACCTCCCTGCTCAAGCAGGGTCACCAAGAACACATTGCCCAGGATTGTGTCCAGATGGCTTCTGAATATCTCCAAAGGAGGAGACTTCACAACCTTTCTGGGCAACCTGTTCCAGTGCTCTGTCACTCTCAAAGGACAGAAGTTTTTCCTCATATTCAGGTGGAACCTGTGTGTTTCAGTTTGGACCCATTGCCTCTTGTCCTGTCACTGGGCACCACTGAAGAGTCCAGGCACATTTTCTTGACATCCTTACTTAAGGTATTTGTATACATTGATAAGATCCCCTCTCAATCTGTTCTTCTCCACGCTGAACAGTCCCAGCTCTCCTGGAGGAAAGTCCCAGCCTTTCCTCATATGAGAGACTCTCCCATCTTCTAATCATCTTAGTAGCCCTTTGCTGAGCTTGCTTCAGTAGCTCCATGTCTCTCTTGCACTAGGGAGCCCAGAATTAGACACAGTACTCCTCACTAGGGCTGAGTGGAGCAGCAGGATCCCTTGGCCTGCTGGCAATGCTCTTCCTAATGCAAACCAGAATACCATTGGTCGCCTTGGCCACAAGGGCACATTGCTGGCTCATGGTCGGCTTGTGTCCACCAGAACTCCCAGGTCCTTATTCACAGAGCTGCTTTCCAGCAGGTCAGCCCCCAGCTAGTACTGATGCTTGAGGTTGTTCCTCCCTAGGTGCAGGATCCTGCACTTGCCTTTGTTAAACTTCAAGAGATTCTTCTTTGCCCACCTCTCCAGTTTGTTGAAGTCTGGTGTATCAGCCACACCTCCTAGTTTTATGTCATCAGCAAACTTGCTGAGGAGTCACTCGGATTCTTCACTAAGTGTCCCTTCAGTAATGAATTAAGTTGACAGTAGCCAAACTGAGGAAATGCAATGATACACAAAGTTTTGGGTGCGAAAGATGTACATGTTTTCAGAAAAATATTAAACAAATGCATGGTCCATCAGAAGCTATGAAGCAAGATGGTGTGTATCCAACCTCTGAATCAAGAAGTTCCTGAACTAAGTGTCAGTAGGGGATAAGTAGAGTATCAGCAGAAGTATCACACTGTCTTTTAAACTCCTGTCCTTTGCTACGAGGGAGGGTTCAGGGACTAGATGGACAGACAATTGTGTCCCAGATGCTCAGTTCAGTCAGACTGCAGGTTCTTTAATAAGTATGAACTTTACAGATTTTACTCTTTTCTTTCACCGTAGTAAATTTATGAAGGTATTTTTCCAAGCTGCTAGGTGAGCACAAATCAGTGGTTATTACTGAGACATGCCTTTAACTGATTAGTAGTTGTTTGCTTATTAAAATTACTGTAAAATTCTCCTCTTTAAGATGGATGTGTCATTTCATTTCAGTGAGAGCTTGACAGAAGTAGAAATTTCATGATGTAACCTGATCACAGAATCAGAAAAGGGCAGAACTCTTCTGAGACTCTCAGAAGATCAGAAGAACATCTGTTTTGTCTCCCTGCATTCAGGCAGAATTGATTAAACATTGACTTGTTTTACTCTTTATGACTAAAACAGCTGAGAACATTTCACATATATATATACATATATATATACATATATATATATATATATATATATATATATATATATATATAAAGCATCCAGTTAGGCTGCAGAAATAAGTAAAGAAAAGAAAATAGTAATAATAATAAAGAGTTTTTACTTTGAAGTATTTTGACATGAATAGGTGTGCTATTACAATTCGCTTGCCAATTTTTGGTCAAGTATAAGTGTTCGTTATCTTACTAGAAGTTCATAATCTTTCAGTTCAATTTCTCTCTCTAAAAGCCTTTGGAAATTCTGAGGTAAAACTTTAGGAGAGTAGCTGAATTTCCATGAGCAAAAATAAACTTGCTTAAAAAGGGAAGATTGAATGCAAATTACAGAAGGAAGTGATATTTTGAAACAAATGACCATTGATTCTATGACTGCTGATACCAAAAGGATTGGCAGGAGGCACTTGTGAATCACAGCAGAGAACAGCTTTTGGATTCTGAGTTTACTTGTAGATAAACCATTGTTCAGAAATGATTCTGCCCCTGTTGTTAGCAAGCATTTGCTAGCATAGCCATATTTGCAAGGATACACAGAGGAGGAAAATGGATACTGGGAAACTCTTGAAGCAACGAAAGGATTTTTTTAAATTAAGAATCAGAACCTTCCAAAGAGAGAGTACTTGGCCTGTATGGTCTCTTAATTTTTAGCGTTACCTGTGTAGCAAAAAGTTTCAAACTTTCTATTTTCTGTTGCTTTATTGGTGAAGATAATATTTTAAATGATTACCTATGATCGAGACAATCTAAATAATACCAAAATATTTTCACACTCTAATTAAAAAAGTTTACAGGAGGTTCTCTGCCCTAATTACTTCCCTCTTTACACTTTGCCAGACTTCATGGTGCGTCTCCTAGGCAGTTGGTCATATGATGATTTTTGATGTTTACAAAGATTCTTCTGTACATGACAAAATAAAGCCCAGGGCAAGGTGAGTTGAGGGAAGGAAGAACAGAAGGATAAATAAAATGGAGAAGTAGAGCGGGAAGAAAAATATTGTGAATCCCATACACATTCTTCTAGCTATTCATATAAGTGGTTTCCTAACTGTTTACAGGTGATTGAAGCTTAGGTTGGGATGTGTTAGAGACTCAAATGCGAGGGAACAGAATGTGCCCAGTTACAAACCAAATCTTGGATTATCTTTCTCATCTAGAAAGATGCTTGGATTATGTGTTGTGGTGGTTACAGTAGTGCTGTGTATAAAATTAAGTTGTTGATTCCCTTAGCCATCACATTTCCCATAGTTTCACTTCTGTTGGCACAGTGCTGACAATACTGATGTAGGTGTGCTACCGATAGCCTTTTATAGTGGTATGTAGTTTGTTTATAAGCAGAGTAAGGAGAGAGAGAGAGAGAGAGAGAGAGAGATGGAGAAGTGGCAGGCAGAAGACATTTGTACTTCCCCTGCAAGACTTCTTGCTTTTTAATTTCTGCCACATAAACATGCCGATTAATCTTGCTTGCAGGACGGAATGATTTGGATTCTTACAGGCATTACATGCAAATTTTTAATCCCCTTTCAAAATTCTATTTTATTGCTTTATGGATATTTCTAACGTATTTAATTATACTTGATACTCGTTTCATAACAGTAGTATGTGGAAATTGTAAAACAGCAGCAGAAATTGTGCGTGTGGGGGATTGCCTATGAAGATGGAGGTGTTCAGTGTGCAAAGGTGCTTGGGCTCTTATAAAATCCCTAGGATAATATACATCTTGTTTGTCTGTGTGTCCTACTCATTTAGGATACAATACTGGGAAAATAAATAACTGTGTTGGTGGTTCTTATGAAGAAAAGCTATCATGCTGATTGCTGTTTCCAAAAAGATAAAATTCTAACCAGTTGAGGGAATGGGGGTGATTAATAATAAAATCTGATATTGTTGGATAAATTATTTATTCTGTGTATTGTAAGGGGGGGAGGAACACAGTGTGTCAAGCTTTTTGATAATAGCATAATTCTGTTGAAATCAGATGAATTGTGGCAGCAAAGAATTTGGTTTTTATAATCCCAGCTACTAAAGTTGATTAAAGCATACTTTTATAACAAGATTCAAATCGGTAGCAATGAGTATTCCCAAGACCTAGTTTTTCACCTGATAAATGAAGACAAATGTTAATTAGAAAAGGTGAATTTGAATTAAATGATAGCAGATCATATGCTTTTATATGGTTTCAATGAAAAGTCTGGACTTTTCCTATTTTTCCTCCCTTTTGATCCTGTTCTGCCAGTAGACAGTACTCTTGAGAGAACATTTTCATCTCTGCACATCAGGATTTTTTTCATCTTATCCTAGGCTTGATTGATCTCCATGTTCATTTGTATATTAATGTATAAAATAATAACCTTTAGGTTAGTGAGACAGGGCATGAATACCATTGTACTGCTTTTCTCTGACGGAAATAGCTTGAATTTTTAAAATCCTATATTGATTGTCTCTTATCTTGTAAAAATTCTCATAGCTTTGCTACTTTTTCTATTTTGATACTCATGAACACTGTGGCTTGCGTCACTGTGGCTGCTATAGTCTCTTGCTCAAAACCTTCACTTTAGAGAACTTGCCTCTTGTCTTTTCCTGTCTGTTTACCCCATGGCTCCTTTCAGGGATCAACTGGAACTGATCCTATGATCACTTGTCTGTTAATTTTTCTTCTCCTTCTGCTGCTTTTTGAGGTAGGTTGATTTGTTTGTTTATTGTCAGACTGCAAGGCACAGTAGGAAGGTAATTGTCCTTCGGATGTGTTATGGATTTTATTATTGATCATGTTGTGCAATAGCAGTAGGATGTCAAATCGGATTTTAAGTTCCTTAGCGTTGCTTCATTGGCGATGGCTGCTAAGTGATGCAGCCCTGCTGGTAGGCAAAATTCTGTACCTTTGGAAATTCCTTGACGACTACTTGAAGTCTTACTAGTTTCTGATAATGTAGTTCAGAAGCTGTTTGCTTTTCCATTGAGCAGGTTGTTTCAGATGTTATCATTGACCCATTGCTTTGCTTAATGTTATGTATATTCTTAGTGGTCCAATGCAGTCCCCAAATGAGTGTCTGTTTTGTGAGTTTTTTGACAGGATGAGGTGTACTCCTTGCAGTTGAGATTTGTCAGGGAAAGTACCAGATGTGGCCAAGGCTCTGAGCTGCAGGCACATGGCCACACAGTGGGTTTCCAGCTGTGGAGCATGGGACCATCCTGAGCTCAGACAAAGCAGGAGTGACAGCTGTAACATCTGTGTTACCCCCAAAGAAATCACATCTAAAATGCGCCATGTATGGATCAGTGCCGTTTTGTGCCGTGTTTCTTTTTCACTGTTAGTCTTCATCTTGCTTACCATTAATTATTGCCTTTCAAATGTTTTCAGCATTCTCTGAGTACACTACAGAGTAACTTCAATGCAGCTTCTGAGTTTGTATGCTTAAAATTCATACTTCTCATTTGTACTCTGACTTCTTGCTACCACCGTATTGTTTCCTCCTGTTTAGATGTAAACTACTTACAGGTGCAAAGAACTCAGATATGAGTGTACATGGTATATTTCTCTAAGGTGGTTTTGTACAGTTTGAGCTTTTAGAACCTCAACTACTTTCAATTTATGTATAGAAATACCTTGGCAAAAAATGCTGCAGTTTGCTGCATGTGAAAAAGAAGAAAGATAAGTATGTAAAACAGTCTGTTTTAAAGGGTATTTCTATTTTGTCCCATTCTTTGCTTTTTGTTAAGTGATTTGATTCACTGTGTATTTAATATTTGAATTTTCATTGCTAATAAACTCTCATTGAATCAGTAAATATTTTTCTTTTTCTCTTTGTAGGTAGAAGAAATTGTCGATGTAGGAGCATTTGCCCCAGAAGATATTCATGTCCCCAAAATCTATGTTGATCGCCTGATACAGGGAGAGAAGTTTGAGAAGAGAATTGAAGTAAGTAGTTCAGCTTTTTGATAACAGCGTATTTCAATTTCATTTATTTTTTTATTTTTTTAATTTTTTAATTTTTTTTTTTTTTTTAAGAATTTACAGTGTCTTTTCTGTAGACACTGAGTGTTAGCGGTAAGAAAACACTATGAGAAAGACCTGCCAAGTTTCAATAAGTGCTGGAGAGTAATAGGTAGATGGAGGGGCTGACAACTAAGCATTGTGTCTCATGTCTCAGCCTCTCTGGTTTGGACCCTGAAAAAGTTAGAGCACCTGCCTGTGATCCTGAAAAGCTTGATAGCAGCTGAAAATCTGTTGACGATCCATTCTCCTTCCTTCTCCCAGCTCACCTTCTGTAGACACAGTGAGGAATGCCTAGACTAACTTTTGACGGTCAGATACCTTCTTTCTTACTGGAGAGCTTTTGAGATGGTCAGGTAGAGTCAATCTCACTCCTGTTTATGCCATGTAGTGAATTACATTGCAAAGGTCCTGGAACCTGTCTTTCTTTAAACAGGAACTTTTTTTTTTTTTTTTTTTTTTTACCAGTAGCATTTCTGAATTAAACAAGAACTTTTTTTTACCAGTAGCATTTCTGGACTAGATACAAGATGTCAATAGCTGTTAAAAATTTCAGCAATAATATTCCTACACTGAAAAATTCCAGGAAAGTGATGATCATGTATTTTTTTTCTGTTGCTTTGTCTTACTCAAGCTATGTCCCAATGCTCATTTTGGTGATGTGAGAATGCACTTGAATTGCAATTGAAAATTCTATATTTTTGCAGTGTTTCCATACTCTGGAGTGTGTCATTACTTCAAAATGCCATTAGAAGAGCTGGTGGAGGGGAGGAATATATGATACAAGGAAAAAATCTGCATGACAACAGTCAGAACAGTGCAAAAAGAAATTGTAGTAGTTTAAATTTTTGTTAAGATTAAGTCAAAAAGTCCTAGAAAGTTATATATGTCCTTCTCTCTTGATTAACCTTAACATTCCCAAAAAGAGGTTAAGCTGGGTGTTGGTGTGTGTGTGGTGGGGGGTTATTTTTTATTCCCCCCCCTTCTGTCTGTTCATCCTACAAAAACATATTGTCTCATTGAGTACTGGACTGGAAACAGATGTATCAAACTTACTTTTATTCTTCGGGCATGTTGTGTGAGACTGCAATTAATAAATACCCTGTTCCAGCCTTTCAAATGGGTGCAATAGCTCAGCTAAAAAAAAAAAAAAAAACCACCTTTCATATGAAAAACCCATTTTGTGTTTATTAAACTGCTGCTCTTATTGCAGTTTGGCACTAGATAAAGAGGTAATTCTCCACCCGGGAAAGACCTATATAAAAAATGCATAGGTTTTCTGAGATTTTCTTTGACTTCTCTGTGTAAGTGGGAACTCCTTTGATGTCTAATCAACTGCTCCTTTTTTATACGCTTAAGAGAAAAAGGATGTAAGAGAGAAAAAGAAAGCTTGTATAAACTACACAGCAAAGTTGCAATGGAGATTAAATTTGTCCTTGGAATTTTGTAATTCTAGCAGTGCTGCATCTCATTAATGGAAATATAGGAAGAAAATGGCAGATTGATTTATTATATGTGAGGAAAGAGGTTGTACATATAAAAGCATAGAGTATGATAATTGGTAAAGGGGAGGAAATAAGGGATAAGTAGAAGATAGTTTGTCATAATTCATACTGATCTTAAGTAGCAGTTCCTGCCTGATTGGATTCAGACTTGGTCCCTCTACTGGAAGTGCCTTTGTCATATTTCCTATCTAATCTTCCATTCACTGAAGACTGATTGTTCTTACCTTTTGTATAGCTAGCAAGTGAAGGAGTTCCAGGGAAAATAGCCAAAGCACAAAAAAGAAATCTATATAATGAAATACCAAATAAGTGGGAAAAGGGAAATCAAATTTTGAATTTTATCCAAATATGAACTTTATTTAAATCAGTTCCTGCTGCTGGCCTTTATCCTTTAAGGAAGGGCCTCTTTAGCACAGACTCGTTGCCTTCAAACACAAAAAGCAAAATTCCAGAAAATATTTTGTGGGCAAAGTTTTTCTCAATGGACTAGATCTGAAAAATGCCTTTATCAAAAAGACTAAATTTTGAAAAGCCGGATAGCTTTTATAGAAATATTCAGCCATTTTTTTTCATTCCAATGTGAAAATGATACAATCTAATTCTGAAGGATAATTTTTGTAAAGAAATTAATTTAATAACGAGTTCTATGTATTTTTACAATTCCTGTAATTTGAATTAGTTTACCTGTATAAAGTTGTTGAGATTTTGAAGAAGGTATTCCACTTTTCATAAAAAGAACAGAGCTGTGCATTAAAATACTAAATAAAATGCAGTTAGATTACAATGCGCAAGAAGAACCTCTTTCAAATGGGTCAAGAACCATAATATTTTAAGTAAGAAAAAAAAAGTTACTCTTCCCCCCCCCACCCCTCCAAGATGTCTTGTCCTTGGGGATTCTGCTCCTAGAATACATGCAACGATGTGCACAAAGTAAATTATTTTGTCTAGGATTGTCCAGGAGACTGTCTGCAATTTGTTTGTCTTTTTAGTTTTCCATATACAGCACAAAGGGTAGAGTTCTTGTGCTAATTCAGAAGCCCTTGGGAGTTGATGTTAGATGTAGTGAAAAAGGGCTTATCACCTGGACCATGGAGACAGCACATCCTGAGGAATCATTGCTACTCTGCAGTTGAGAATTGTCTTCCCACAGCATGAACCCTAACCTTCAAAGTAGAAGCATCTTCTACATAGCTATCATATATGTTTTTATATGTGTGAATGTTTGTATGTACATATATAAATATATATGTTCCCAAACAGTAGCAGAAACTCCTTAAGTTCTAGCTGAATAAGTGCTAAGGTGGCTAAAAGGATATAATTTGAACAGCTTGTAACTCATTCTTAGAAGCTGAAGATTCACTTATGATATCTGCAAGGATATTGGCTATCCATAACCTTGTCTACAAAAGCTGCAGCTGAAGGTAATCCTGCATGATAGTGTACCATTAAGGTAACATGTTGATGCCCTTATAACTTAAAGTGCATGGAGCAGTGCTTCCCTGACGTAAAAGGAGAGAAAACTGAGATGAAGAAACTGTTTTGTGTGGAACTCTGTAACAGCTATGGGCAAAATCCCTCTTTATGAAAGACTGCATGAGAGAAGTCTGTTGAAAGTCTTGCTGTTTGAGACAATGTTGTGCATTCTGTAAAGTTAGTCGTCACTCATAAGTGATATAGAGAAGAAATTGCTGAGGACTGTAAGAGAACTGACAGTGCTAGTCTGTGACTGCCCAGTAGAAAGGGGCTCCCAAAATATAAGGAAAAGGCACTGAAAAAGTTGTTGGAGAAAAGGAACAGAGGATTATTTTGCCTAATTTGTCCTTTATTACCTGGAGTAGGAGACAATGTGAGGACATATGGAGTGCAGGACCTGCAGCTTGAGGTTGTTCAGAATAGTCCAAAATGGTGCATGGGGGAGATGCACAAAGAAGAGAATCCATGTACAAAATGTATTGTAAGTGACCGTACATAATCACTCGATCTTACGAACTTTTTGAATGCCATGGCATTTTCACCTACACATGATTTGGAAAGCATTGCCTTACGCCCAGGAGATGCCTCTTGGACAGATTTGTACAAAAGTAAATTTGAAACTTAGCTGCTTAGCTCTTTACGTGACTGGTATTTGTGTGCCTCACGCATGTAAATCTAGAATAGCACCACTGAACAGAATGAAAGCAGAGAGGGCAGTATCTGCATTTTAGACTGACATTTTTAAAATGTAGTTATCTATGAGGAAATGAATCTCAGACTTGTTAGTGTCTGCACTAATGCCTGGTGCTTTATTTCTCCTTTATTCTTAACCAGTTGTGTCTGTGTGTCATGCATCCACTTGGCAATACAGACAAAGAAGTAACGTTTTCCTCTAAGGCTATCATTTGGGGTACGTGATGACTCCATTGGTTTCAGTAAGAATGAACTGATGGAAGAAAAGGTTACTTTTTGTAAGGGACAGATTGTTAACCTTGGTCTTAAACGAAGTGTCTCAGTGCAATCACAAATCAGGCTTTCGTGTCTGGGAAGAAAGTGCGTGGATGCTACTCGTTGTTTATGATTTCTTTTTTCTTTTGCAGCGCTTATCAATCCGAAAGCCTGAAGACTCAAAATCCAAACAAAAACAAGGAGACAATGTGAGGGAGAGGATAATCAGACGAGCCGCTTTAGAGTTTGAGGATGGCATGTATGGTATCCTCTAGCTGTGCTGTACGTTAAAGCTGTGGTGATTCGCTATGGCAGCCGCAGCTGTTCTGCTTAACACAAATTTATTTTCATGTTTGTTCTTTGCATTGCCCCGCACTTTGAATTATGTCATTTTCTTAATGCCCTATTGAAATAGATGGGATGTTAATGCATATGGAACTTGGAGTCTTTACCCAGGCACATCCAGAGTGTTTATTAGCAGTTGAATGTTTCATAAGTATGTCTTGAAAAAGTACATTGGAAATGAAGATTACTTGGACAGGCTTTTTTTTAGCATGTGAAGCATTTGGCAGAATACAATTAGGCAGTCTAAATGCCAAAATAACTCGGTACGAATGTGAGGCATCTAACTGAAAAATAAAATGTTTGTGAAGAGAACAGTTCTAAGCTAATTGTATCACAATGGTAACTTTGTCAGCTTACTAGTTTGCAATAACTGTGTTCCTTGTTTGTGCCTTGACCAATTCACTCAGCAAATCTGGGTATTGGAATCCCACTGTTGGCCAGTAACTTCATCAGTCCAGATATAACTGTTCATTTACAGAGTGAAAATGGCGTCCTGGGTTTGGTAAGAATATATCATGGTCACTGATAATTTACTGCAGTATACATAACTTCCTATGCTGCTGGGTTTTAGTCTTTCCGCTAAACTCATTATAGTTTTACTAAAAAGCATATTCAAAAATTTGCTATATTGCATGATTCTATAATTCTCCTTGTAGTGTGGAAAGTCCTTAAGGAAATGCTCATTTCAGAATTATGGTGTTATTTTATTAAAATCAACCACTTTCTTAACTTTTTTCTGGAGGGATCAGAACCTTCACTAGTTCACAAGACCAAGCCTTGTAAGTTGGCTTATTAAGCACAATTTAACATAAAACTTAAAATGAACGTTTATTTTCACTGTGGTAAAGCTTTATTAAATTGCATTTGGATGCCTCCCTCTGAGAAGTATTTGACATTCTGGTGAAAATGACACTGTGGTCATTTAATAATTCTGAGAGCCTCCAGCAATGTGTTCATCAGCCCTGATAGGTTAGTCAATGGAAATTGTGATTTGTTTATATAGGATGGTGTTGTGCCAAGGAAGGGGTGGGGGGGGGGAAAGCAAGTTAGCTATGATCTACTTTCAGTAATAAGCATTAGAAATAATAAAGCAGTTGTGGATTGTATCTCAAAGGTATTTTGATACAGAGCTGACATATGTCTATTTTGTTGTCAGGGTCCTTATCCACTTGAAAATGAAGTGGATCCAGACCTGATTAATGCAGGTAAAATCTTTTGAATAAATTTCGTTTGTAGAAAATGATTATTCATTAATAATCTAATTTTTTTCTTTTAAGTATTTGATCCCAGATTTCTGATTTATTTCCTTATAAATATTGATGTATTTGACTTCTTTTAGTATTTTAAGTAATGGTTGGTTTTGATCAATACAGATGACTTATATTCTGGTTAGAGCTTATGCATTGGTATATATTAGTAGCTGCTGACGGAAACTCTTCTATAGCCTAAGCAGTACAGGGTCAAATTTTCCTTTTCAGAAGTGAGATTGTTTTGCGAGGCTTGTATGCGAATAAGGATTTTTTCTGGTTACTTTTCACATTGTGTCTTCTAGAAAATGGTTTTCAATGATTCATACCTCTCTAATGCAGTTTTCAAGGTTGTGTATGTAACAGGCTGGTATCTTTCTATGTAGTGAATTGTGTAAGTGATACTAATTGTATATTTGGAGAGGGAGCTGTAGCCAGGGCAGGGGCAAAATAGCCTGCCACAGAGGGCTGGGCACATTGGAATGCTGCCGCTGGAGCTGCTGCCTTTGGCACTTTGGGAGAGGTACGGAGGTCCACGGGCACTGAGAGCAGTCTGTCTGAGAGAGGTCAGCAAAGGAGGAGTGCTTCTGGGACTGCTCTGTCTAGAAGAGCTTTCCCATCTTCAAACATATCATCTGCTACTGCTCCCCCTTTTTTTTTATCCAGTGCAATTTTGCACTGCTTCCATCTGTTTTAGGGCATCTCATTTCAGAAGCAGCCATGAAATGTGAAAACACCAACTTCTTAAGGTTTACTGTGTCTGTGTCTGGCTTAATTTCTGTTTTCTTAATGGTAAGTTGTATGTGTACCTGTTCCCCTTGACTGCTTCCATATAAAACTAGACCTATATATTTCATTGTGATGAATTTCAGGAGGCCTTTGCACCTTATAAATTACCATAGGTATTAGCAGAGTACATTAAAAAATTAATTCTAAAATACCAGCTATAGATCTGTAAAGTTGTCTTTATTGGAAACCAGTATATCTTTATATATAGAAAAGTACCTTTGTCAATCACAATTTCTTAGTACAATTAAGCTCTGAATAGCCAAATGAGATAAACCACTGGCACAAATTAAGCTTCTAATATAATATCATGGTACATTTTAACAATTGCTCACTGACTTAAAATATGTACTATCTGGCTTAACTGATTGATACCCGCTATGTTATTCCTCCTGTTTCAGTGTTGCATTTTAAATAAAGAATTATTTAAGCCTAGTGTTTCACCAGTAGCTAACTGTTGAAATATATTGCAAGATGGAAAATGTCAGAGACGCATGAGAGTTGAATTAATGCCTGAACTAAATTGAGGATTAAAAAAAAATTATTAAAATTGTCATTGGAAAGAAAAATAGTTTAAAATAAAAGAATTTACCATAAAAATTGATAATGATAAGTTCTAGTATGGGTATTTTAGAAATGAAACATTTTAATAATAGGAGGATTAATAAAACTCCAAGAACATTGTCAGACTCAGAAAATCATCATGCTTTTCTATAGATATCAAGATGATGTTGAATTATTATTTATGATCAGCAAATTTGTTTTCAAGAAGTAGTCTTACTGGGTTGAAGCTAAGATATGAGATGCAACATGGAAGTCAAGTTATTCTAGGATTGGGTAATTCAGTGTTGAGCATCTTGTCTGTGTCTGAAGCTGCACTAGACTGGACACAGGATTAGGTGAATCTCAGAACTACCACCAAGCTTATTCTTGTTCTCAGTAGTAAAACATTCAGAAACTACCACCAAGCTTATTCTTGTTCTCAGTAGTAAAACATTCAGAAACTGCTGAATCCCACTGAGACTTAGTTGGGTTAAGACCACTCTAGGTGCATTTGAGCATTTCAGCCAAATTTGTAAAACCGTCTGAAGAGGACAGAAGCTAATGACAAAGGAGTAGGATTTAATTTTGCTCCTACTCATAGATTGAATGGTACAGTATCAAAGGTTGTGGAGTCTCCTTCTCTGCAGATATTCAAAATGTGCCTGGATGCAATCCTGCGCAATGTGCTGTAGGTGGTCCTGCTTGAACAGGGTGCGTTGGACTCTGCTCTCCAGAGGTCCCTTCCAACCTCAACCATTTTGTGAAATCCCAAATCCTGTTACAAAAAAAACTATTTTTACTCAAGTTTTCAAAATAAATCCTTGGCTTTTTATTCGCTAATTTCTTTTTTCTGAAAATGTAATTATATTTTTCCAAGAGATACATGGTGGTGGGTTTTTTTTTTTTTTTTTTGGGGGGGGGGGAGGTGGGGGGTGTTCCAGTTTGAGTATCTCAATTATATGAAGCTTATCTTCACTGTAATTTAAAGGTAAACTTTTGTGTCTTTTATGTCTTATAACATAAATGAAAAAAAAAATATATATAAATACCAGCTTGCTAACAGCATCTTCAAGCTCTGGGTGATATGGAGCTCTTGTAACATTATTCTTTGGCCCTCAATCTGCTTCAGTCAGCTCAGAATTGCCTTAGCTTCTCTTTTTATCTCAGAGTTCTCAGTCCATATTACTGCTTACAGATCTTGTAGTCTCTCCAGCCCTTTTGGGTGCCTGATAAGGAAAGACAGCTCAAGCAGTCCCACTGCTGGTGTGGGTGACTGCATGGTGAATTCTTGAGATCTGAATGCAAAACCATTTGTATGACCTTAATTCTGTACTATTTTCTATGTCAATACTTCATTTCCTACAGTGTCTTTGTATATTATGTGAATCAAATGAACTAAGCAAATTAAAACAGGTAACTTAGTTCTCCATTTTAACTTTCCTACTATGCTTCCTTTTGTTTTCTTGTCACTTTTGCTATGCCTGTTGTCTTTTTTTCCCCATTTTCTAGAAAATGTTCAATGATGTCGCATTTTTCTTCTCCTCTGTTTTTAATATTAACTTTTTTTCTCAGAGTCAACTTGCATTACAGTCTCTTTCTCTCTGGTTTCTCTTTCCTGGCTGCTCATTCTACCCACAGTTGTGCTTCTTATGCATTTCCATAGACACTTTATGTATATAGTTATTGCTCAGACCAATTCAGAGAACTGGCAGGGGAGGAAAAAGAGGGCTCTGGATGGAGTCAAAATTAGACACTTCTATGTGATTTATGCACTAGGCACTGACTGAAATTGTGTTCCATTGGAAAGAACAGTGCAGCGCAAAAAAGCACATTTTCTTGTGCATTTAAATGACAGATTTAGTCTGCTATTTTTTTGTTTACTCTTCTGTTTTCTACATCATTGTCACTCTAGACTATGTAGCATCTGGTCTGCTTTCTCTTCCTTGCAACCTTCTATCTTTTGAAGATGCTCTTTCTCTCTTCCAAAAGTGATTATCCCTCACTTTTCCTGTGGATGGAACGGAAAACTGAAGTCTGCAGGGATTTCTTAACCTCTGGCCTCAGTGATATCTTGTCTGGGACTGCTAGTGTTGAACAGTAGGAAATTCTGTGATTAAAAACTGTCACATAAACTACTCCACAATTCACTATGACTGATTAGGAAGTGTAACCAGATCCATAGTTGTGCAAAATCCAAAGGAATGAGATAAAAACAATTATTTCCTAGTTGTTAATAGCTGTGACTGTATATATTGTCTTTTACAAATGCAATTGCTTATTTCTCTTACAGGAAAGGAGACAGTCACAGTTCTTCCAGGTTCTTCCTATTTCTCTAGCGATGAATCATTTGCAATGATAAGAGGGTACGTAACATCAGAAGAACTTATCTTTTGAAGCATTTAGAGAATAAACTGAGTCACTGACTGAACTCATTAGTAATTCTTTGAAATGTGATTAGCATTTAACAACCTGTAAAAGTGATCGCAGACTTGTTCAGTGATGGTTTACAAAGAATTAGATCTGGCTATTGGAAATTGAAATATACTGTAACTAATAGATACCATATTGATCTTTGTGTCTAGCACCACCTGGCCTTATGTAAACACGTTTATGACTATGCTTTAACAAATACTTTTTGGTGATTTCCAAGTATCTAATCTGTAGTTGTACACTGTATATTCTCTTTACTCAGCCTGCAACTTCAGTCCTCATTCCACCCTGCTAATGGAAATTCACCATCTGCACCTGTTTTTTGTTTGTTTTTTCAGGAAGCAGGTTGGATGCAAACAAATACTAAATCATAATGGCTCTGAAAAGATAATGAGTGCATATAAGTATGTGAAGGAGTGCACTTAAAATATGAGTTCAGAGCTGATTGAATGTGCATGCAATTAACCAAAACCAGACAAAAATGATGAGATTTTGAGGCTCAGTAGGCAGACAGAAAAGTTTGTGTCAGTGATGCATCTACAGAAAAGAGCAACTACATGAGTGAAACATGCTCTCTACTTCTGTGGTATACCGTCGTTTTTTACGTTGAAATAATGAGTGTGAACAAAAGTTTGTAAAGATTTGTGGGCTGTTACTTGGACACGACATGCTAATTACACACTTTGCTTCTGTTACTAGAGGCCATGTTGACCTGACAATGCTTGGAGCAATGCAGGTGTCCAAGTATGGTGACCTGGCTAACTGGATGATTCCTGTAAGTAGACATGTGTATTTCTGTCACTGCACTGTATTTAGGAAATTACAGATGTATTAGTAGGTGAGAGTCAGATAAAAGAGCAAAGGGTTGAAGCAGAAGGGACATTGTGAAGCACAAAGCTTTAAAATAGAGATGTGTACAGCTTTAAGGTTAACACTGTTTTTCTTGGATATTGTTGGGACCAAGCAATCAAATATCTGGAGTCACTCCTCTAAAATTATGCTTACATTAAGCATAATGTGTGAGGAACCAAACATGATATAGGTTAGCATTCTTTTTCCTGTTGGGTTTAATCCTTGAAATGGCATATTTTGGGGCTGAGCACTGGTGCTTTTGTTGAGAAAGCAATGAATCTTGTGTGGTTACCTAACTAGTGCAAGAGCCTGGCAAAAGGTGTGAAAAGGTGTGTAGCTATTATAGAGTTAAAAAACTGTAAAGATTCACTGCCTTTTCTTTCCCCAGTGTTTGTGTCAAAGGATCCCAGCATTGCTAATTTGAATACATCTAGAATGAAGTAATACTGTTGTAGTTACACGAATAGTACCACAGGTGTCAAACACAGAAATATAAGCCAGTCTCAGTGTTATTTAAGCCACTGATGACATTAGCCATTCTTTGAATGCTGTTTACATTTTAACACTAAACAGCATAAAAGTTTTTCACATTTTACAAGTTTTTTCAGATATTTGCAACTACTTACAATACAGTACTATCAGAAGAGATACCTAGAAACAAATGTGTTCTTAGTCTGGTTTAAGGTAATGAGCTGTATGGGGAACTGGATAGAGGAGGGGAAAAAGTGTCCTGTCTGAGGGAAAAGCTTTAGCTGAGCACAATAGTCTGTGTGACCTTCCAGCAGATCTACGAGCGTGCAGGTAGCATAGCAGTGCCTGGAGCACAGGTTGCTTTTAGCAAGGGGGGGCCAAAGGATCTGTGAAGGGAGATGCTGGAGAAAGGGATATCTGAAGGGATGTTGCAAGTGTATGTGTGAGAGAGATCATAGGAGATGTGAAGAGCTTAGGACTAGATTGGAATATGGGGTGTATGACAAATCTATCAGAAAGCAGACTTCCTTAGCTCTGCTTCTTGCAGAGTAACTTGTTTTTATAGTCACCTAACTGAGAACAGAAGGACTAATGCTGATTAGATCTTTTCAGACTCTGCTGATAAAAGTGCTGGCTTTTTTGTGATGCTTTTCTGCTTGCAGTGTCATCTGGTTATTACCGTGAAAAATACGGTCTGAGAGTTAATGCTTCTCTCTATTGCATGTCTCTAGGATCCTGTATGTGCTCTTCTGTTACTACTCTGTCTTTTGACAAAGCTCTGTATTTGAATCTAAGCTGATAGTCAGCTATACTGTAAATGTCCAAGTGTGACATGCATGAAAGTAATGTTGGTTAGCTTTGCGTTACCCAAATTCCAAATTTGTACTAAAAATACACAAGTGAACAAATGATAAACACAAGTCTCTGGTCTACAAAGTTTCTGGTCATCTACCAAAAATACCCTTGTACTGATATCTCATAAAGCTGAAATGCCTGAAAATAGGCATTCCTGATTCATCAATGGACAGATTTTAATGTCAAAGATCCAAGTAATTTTATCTGACCACACTTAATATTGTTTCACGCAGTTGCATTTGTACTGCGTCCAAAAGCTTTTATTTAACTAGAGCATTCATTCTTGAAAAGTGAACTGAACTAACTTCAGTTCATTGCAATAATTGCAGCCCTTTCTTCACTCTTATCCTCTGATCTCTAATAGAGAGGAAAATTCTGTGAGTAAAGGAAGATGAATGTGAGAATATTCAAAGCATATGCACTAAACCAAGCTATTTATTTGCTTATGCAGGAGATTCTTCCTAAACACAAGCATTTATTGATAGATTTATTTCATTAAACAGTACTTATGACTTTTTGAGTTCATCTCTGGTGTTTCTCAAATGAACAAGCAGGCTTTGGGGAAGGGAAAGAGGGAAAGAAGAGGGAAATGGCAAATTTCTGAGGAGCCCCTGGGAACAGAGTGCACTTGAGACAGCGTGGCTGAGGCAGGTAGAATAGATATGCTGAGGACACCAGTGGATGAGGGCTGGAGACTGAAGGAAGACAGGCAAGCAGGCAAGAGCAGATGGGTGACCATGATTCCTGGGAGCTGCTGGATTGAGCCACCTCACTTAAGATTGAAGGACACAATAGCCGACCTGTTTCTCCCAAGCTATTACCAGAACTGCTGTTAGGAGGACAGCCTCACTGCATGCTTGCAGGGGAGCAGTACAGACTGTCACAGCAGTCCTGGCTCCAGTGCCAGTGTACTTGCCTCAGGATTTTAAAAATTCTGGGGTTGACCACTTCTCCCTGCTTGTATTTGCTTCATTTCTAGTTCCTTTCTGCCTGTGACTTTTTGGGACCCTGCTAAAGAGTTTTATGAAACACCTCAGTTTCTGCAGCTTCTCTAGTGGCTAGATCGTCCTGGGAAATAGCTCTTCCTTTTCTGTAGCCTTCCTGACGGAAGATATGATTCCATTTTTCACTGAGACATGTAGCAGAAACTGGGCACAGATCAGAACAAACACCGGAACTACTGAAAGTGTCACCCCTGTGACACTAGAGGCTTTGTCTTACTATTAGTTCTGCTTGTTTTAATTGTTGCATTTGCTTAGAACTTTAGTATAAGGAAACTTCTCTTCCTCCAAAGATGTCAGAGTAAATATTTTTCCGTAGTCTACAGGAGAGAGCAAAAGACAAGGTTTAGGTACCAAAAAGTAAAGTACTATTGTGTCTTGCATTTTGGTGTCTTACCTCTGAGTGGAATTTGATATCTTTGGTAACTGGATAGCTTTATATCTAATGACACATGTCACTTTTCCTGAGTATTAAATTCTAGTCTTTTGATTTGTGCATGGTACGGTATAATTTCTGAAGTCAGTTACAGTGTCTCCAGATTAAAAAAAAAAAAAGACACTTGATATGGCCCATTAATATGGTTTCTTTGACTAATGATGCTTCTGCATTTCTGAAAAACCTACAAGCCATTAAACAACATCTTTTAATCATTTTTCTTCTCTTTCTCTTGCTCTTAAAAGTGATGAATGAGACATAATAAGGATTCAGTGATACTAATAACATAACTACTGATACTGTTGATACGATGTACAGCAGAAAAGCTGTAGAACCAATGATGGAGATGGCCTGCATTTGGAGGTAGAAAAATCTGAAAGAGTAAAATGTATGAGATTTCTGTGACAACATTTCACTAGGTAGAAAATTCCTATAGATTAAAGTTATGTGATGAAGCACTTCATTAATGAGAGAGTAAAATACTCCTGGATAAAGAACATGAAAAGGCTGAGGTACTCAACAACTTCTTTGCTTTAGTTTACTGGTATGGCATCTTTGGCAGAATTTGCGGGAGTACCCACCATAGAAGAAGATTGATTTAGGGGCTATTTAAGTAAACTGGACATATAGATGTCCATTAGGCTAGACTGGAGGCGTCTGAAGGTGCTGAGGAAGCTAGTAGTTGCTGGGACCATGAGGCTCAAAGTGTAGTGCCCAGCACAGCGTGAGGGTTGATACTGTGCTGATACCATTTAACATACCTGTTCTGTATGAACAATACAAAGCAAATAAAATTTTGAGCAAGCAGATCAGCTGTAGCTTGCCCCTGGAGTGTAAGATATGTTTTGATAGCAAAGGAAGTGCAGTTAAGGGGCAGATCAGGACAGTGATGTAATTTGTGGAGGGTGGCTCTGTTGGACATCTGGAAGTGGACTGTTCTTTAACTCACACCCCTGAAATCAAAAACAACAGAATGAAAAAAAAAAAAACCCTCTTTGGATTTTCAAACCAGCACCCTATATTTTTAAATGCTGTCACTTGGAGTAGCCAGATTTAAAGATTTAAATTGTTAATAATGGAATAGAAAGAAAAACAATACAAAAGTTCTAGAGCTTTCTCAGAGGAGATTATCTGTAAAGAAACCATGAAGAAACCCATTCAAATTTAGTAACAAATCTTTTAATTTGCTATCTATAGAGGTCAGTATAACCTAAGATGTTAGGAATGAAATTCTGTACATTAAAAGGTAGGATTTTTTTACAAGGATTCAAAGTAGCTTTTTTGTATGACTTTGGACTTTTAGCGTTGTTTGTCAGTTTGCGTGTTCATCAGTTGAGTCTTTTTTTTATACCTAAAGTGAAAGTAAACTTTGGCAGAGACCAGTCGAATTGCGGGAGGAATGCAAAAATGTTGCTGATCTGTTTTATTTATTTGTAACATCTAATCTGAAAGCAAAGGGCTCCAAAGCAACAATTTTTCTGACTTGACATGTTCATTGCTGATGATGGGAGGAAGTGTGCCTGTCTCTGGATTCCTCAGAACATTGTAGCTTCTTCTCTAAGGAGTCTCAATACAGGCTGTTTATACCTATGCTTAAATAGAAAAAATTTTGAGCAAGACTTTTTATTTTGAATCTAAACATATGGCCTGCAAGTGGCTCTCTCCAGCATTTCTGTTACACCAGGTGTATTGAACTGTCTGCATTTGTTTCTTGCTCCCAAGTTGAACAGTGTGATGTTACAAGAAATTTTATGAGAAATATATTTCCTTTTTTTATAATTATTGTCAGTAAAATAGTGAATGCAAATTTGGCAATTAAATTTTGTATAAATACTAAACATGCAGGTTAATTACATTTAATGTGTGTGTGTATCTCAGCAGTAAAGTATGATAATACCTGAGTAGGACTTACAAAGTAGTAGCTTACCAGTGAGGAAGGACAGGACCTGCAGTTACCTACGTTCTCCTTTGAAATTTAGGTTTCAGTGGAATATTATTTTAATATGAAATGGTATTTTGTGGACACCTGCCTTGGAATGAAGCCTCCTACAGTAGTATGTCAGCTTACTGTTTCTCTTCCAACAAACAAGTGCTTGGGAACCCTACAGAACCCTTGCAGGACATAATTTTTACCATTGAAGGACTCTTGGGGCCTGAAAAAGAGAAGGGGAGTATATTATGTATTTAATCTTCCTTTCATCATTTTGAGGACTTTTTCTTATCCTATTTTGTTTGTGAAAAAACATAACCTTCTCTTGTGTTTTCTGAAAAATGCCCCATCACCACAATAGCAACATTTTATTTTATAATACCTAGGCATTATTAGAAATCTCTCTTTTTGCAATTCTCTTTTTTTGCAAATAGCTGTAAGAAAGCAGAAGAGCTGAATATCTTATCTTTTTTAAAAAAAAAAAAAAAAAGAAAGAAAAAAAATCCGTTGTGTCCATGACCCACACCTTCCCAAGAATATTTGGACTGAAACTCAGCAAAAAACTGTCAATAAGGTGAGATGAGAGGGGCAGAACTCTTCCGAGGAACATAAACCCTTTACAGTAACTGATGGAACAAGAGAGCTACAAGGGAACTGTCAGCTTGTCTCTGTCTTCTCCCTAACCCTTTTTAAGGGTTGGACCTCCCAGAGAGCACAAGTTAATTTGCAAAACTTTTTTTCTTGCTTCAGACTCTAGCTGATCAAGTGTGTTTTTATAATAGAGCACTGTAATTTGAAGCACTGCCACTGAACTAAATCTTTCCTTCTAGTTTCTTAAGCTAGCAGCACTAATGTATTTGGAAGCTTACAAAGTTCAACTACAAAAAGCATACAAATATGTAAACCTTGGGCCCCAGACAACATGCGAAGAAGGAGCAGGAAAACTGCAGGTGTACTCTAGGAGCTGCTCATTTGAAATTTTTAGAATGATTTGTCTTAAAAACTGAGGTCAATGTGAGTTAAATGTTACACTTGTGTCTTACCAATTGCAAAAAGAGAACAATTATGCTACCTGCAATTTGCCCTGTTAAGTGAAAAATGAACAAAAAAAATGAACACTACTTTTTAAAAGTGAAATGTACAGTTCCCATCCCAACTGGTTTCCAGCACTATTTTAAGCCCTGCTTAGCTTTTAACAGAGATTCCACATCACAGCTGGCTGTTGCAATTGGTCTCCAATAAGAGTAAATATTTTTTTCTGTGACCTGCTGTGACCTGCTGCTTTTTACAAAGTTGTCAAATAAAACAATCTGGCTCATGTCAGGTGCAGTCAAATGTACTATTAAAATCTAAAGGAAACAAATTGCTCATTGCTCATAAATGCGCAGTGTTTAAAGGTGGTAAAACTATTTTGTTCTGCGTGCTTATCTTAGGCAAAGAAACAATGTCTTTTTGGAATCTTTTTGTGGAGCATTGTAGTTCAAATTTAGAGTTCAGTTTCAATAGCTACAGTAAGAGCAATATAAGACTCATATTTTGAGGAATATCCAAAGAATAAAACCATGGTTAGCTGGAGTTAATGCTTAAGTTATTTGCTTTGCCAACAGTGAGTATGTTTGCCTAAAGAAGAGCAGCAGATGGATTGATTTAATTGTCCCAAAGTCCTTCTCAACTTGCATTTTACTGCTTCTGCACACATGTAGGGATGAAATTCTGTATCTCAGTCTGGTGTGACATTTCCAGCAGTGGTTTTTCTTTGTCCTTCAACTGTATTTATTTCTTAAGGAATTTCCCAGTTGCTGTAGCTCTTTAATAGAGTAAAAAAGCCTGGAAAATGAACTAACATCATTATTAGGGCAGATATTTTGATAACATAATCCCTCATGCAAACATATTTTGAGCCAGGAAGGTAATGTCTCAGCTTCAGCTACTCAAAATAACATAATTTTAAAGTAACATAATTTTGCTGGTGAACCTCCTGCAGGCTGATAAGAGGTCACTGCAGTCTCTGGAAGGATTCTGTATTTCAAGGTAGGATGGATTATTTGAGCAGTGCCAGGAAATTAGGTGCAGATGTAAATTCTGTCATCCCTTTTAGGTTTATATTTACAAGGCAGTGTTTACTAGTGTGTTAAGACAAAGTTTGAAATGTTTCAGGTGATTAATATTAAATATTAATTTGATCTCAGAAATACCAGGGGAGTTTACAGATATAGAAAGGGGTGATTCATTCTTTACTCTACAAACAATAAGAAATAAATTTTGTTGTGTGTATTCCTTTCATTATACTAAAGAGATTTCCGGTAAGTTGCTGGCTTGACAGCTTCATGAGACAAGTCTCTCCCATATGTTTTGTATCACAGACCATAGATACTTATACTAGTAAGATTCTGAATAACATAGGAATCAAAAGGAAGTATAAGAGAAATATTTTTCTATAGGGAAGTTTCCAAGCTATTTAACCATATACTTTTAGACTTTACAACCAAAAGTAAACAACCAACCACATATTTTCTATGATTTATTTTAAATTCCAGAAAAGAGCCAGTCAAAAGAGAGAAAATATAAAACATTTGAGACAGACATTAGTTTCTTTTAATCTGTAAAATTCCTTGCCTCGTGTTTCCTACTAACTTTCCCTATCACGCTAGGGAAGATTCCATTCCCCTTCCTACCCTCCCAGCAACTCAGGGGAAGGTATGAAGTTGTTGCCTAGCTTGGTTTTGGGGGTCTAGTTTTTGCCAGCTGTCCAAAAATGACTGCTTTTAGTCATTTATAAGAGATGTGTGCCAAGCCTGGACTTCTTGCCTTCCAAGATCAGATGCATTTTGTTTAAGGTGCAGAAGCAGGCAGGAGTTGAATTTCAATAAATAGTGCAGCATTACAGAAAAGAAAAATAAAGGTAGCTGAACACCAAGCCACAATACAGCTGCTGTGATAACAGGTGCAATTTTGTCACTCTTTGAAAGAAGAATGAGGCACAGAGGCAGAAAACATTAGTTGGTTTGAGGGACAAACAGAAATGAATAATGATCCAAATTCATTTATTTACCCGTGTTCCAAAATGACATCCAAAGGCATCTGGAATAAAGTAAGCAGAACAGTTTGTGCTGATACAGTGATACAAGCCATGGTTATCTAAACTAGCAGGTGGAGAGCTTGAGTGTGCTCAGATGTTTTTGTTACGTTTTTATAAGTGAAGATTTCTTAGGAGGGAATAATGATATTTGTATCACCATGAGAATAAATGCTTTGCTTTTATAATGTCAGAACCATTGGAACTAAACTGCTGTCTCCTCTGTGTCAGGGCTTCCATTAAGTCAATGGTACTACTAGATTTAAGTTACACCCCAGGACACTGAGCATAGCAATCGGCCCTATGTACTACTCATTATTCTTCTACTGTTTGCAACACAGAGAGCTTAGAATGAGACAACTGTTTTCTCTCTAGTGAAACCTTGTTTTTGTCTGAATACAGTGGTGAAATATACAGGCTTTCTATGCAGAAAAAAGTGAATATATTGTCCTGTCAATGCAGCCAATATATCTGTCTTGTTTATTGTAAAAAATGTTAAACTACTTTAAAAAATTTTCATTTCAGGGTAAGATGGTGAAAGGCATGGGGGGTGCCATGGACCTGGTATCCAGTGCACAGACAAAAGTGGTTGTCACCATGGAACATTCAGCCAAGGTAAGGCTCTGCTGCGTCTTTCTAAAACAAATATTTTGTGCCAGAAAAGATTTCTTACATTGATTGTTCCTCTTTGTGAGAACTTGATGGTTTTACAGTTAGCTATTATGGAGATATAACAGGGAGTTAGTGTGGTTCCTTGCCTTTTGTAAGTGAACCATTCACTGTGGAAAAAATGGAATATGAATGTGGCATTTAGTATTTACTAAATTCACTGAGAGTAGCAATTGCCAGAGCTGCAGTAAACGCTGCCAGGTTTTTTACTGTTTACGTCAGGACAATTGGAAAAATGAGGTTTCCTATGGCTAAGTACTTGCTATGATGAAAAGATATTTACCTTTGAAGTTGCCAATCAAATTGGTATTGACAGCTAGATAAAATGGATCTTTTGGGGATAATATGATGCGGGCTGCCTTACATATTATATTATTATGTGATAGAATTTAGTCTGGAGAATCCTTTGCAGGGGAGGTTTGCAGAGATAAACAGCCTCCCACAACAGAAAGTCACAGGAACCTTGTCTTTTGAAACTTCTAAAACTGGGCTGTCTAGAATGTGAGAAAAATGGGCTGAAGGACAAAATCTCTATTCTCAGACAACTGAAGTAGTTGTTTAGAGTTAACCTTTTGTTTCGTTTATATGTTGTTCCAAATCTGTTGTGTGTCTGCAGTAAGAATTAGTTATATTAGTGTGAGGTTTATATCCCTGCTCTGAACATAGGGCAAACATAAGGAATTTTCTTGATAGTAGATATGAGAGTTAAATATATTACTGGGTGTGGTTTTTTAAAATCTGAAATAAGGAATTAATTTTCCCTTTCAAAAAAAAAAAAAACTATTAAAAATACAGAATTTGCACGATTTGTACAAAGCTGTGATGTCAAGGGGCACATTTTCAGTGACAGGACTGAGACTGACCCAGCAGTATATGCAAAAAGCAAATTCATCTATGTGTCTTGCTCCCCTATCCCAACCTCCTCCCCCGCACCCCAAAACTGCATGTGCAATTATCCATTTTCTCAGACACATACTTAATGCATTACTGACATTTGAATAAATTTTTATTTCTAACTTCCAGATACTGTGAAATTCAGTTAGGGCTCTGAATCCACACACAGTACAACTCTCTGTGCCATTTTGTCTCTTTAAAATACTATTACCAAAGTCTCTTTTCAGTAGGGTGCTTGGAAGTTGTTTGTTTGTTGTTTTTAGTCAGTAGGAGTACTGAAACCTGAGAAGGATGGAAGCACAGGTAGATTTGCTATTATAAGCAGTCTAGGCATAAACTTATTTATTTTTGTGTATATGTACCTAATTTGGGTCATTAGGTACAAGGAATGCCTGATGTGCACTTCTTGAAAGTCTATTATAGGCTTTCATAAAGTATTTCTTCCACTTCAGCTCTTTATATGAAAGCACTACAAAAATAGAGTATAATTTTTCATTATATACTTATTTTAAAAAGAAGGCTACTGATATTCTTGGAGCTCTTCCTCTTATGTAGCTTCTTTCTGGGGTCTTCAGACTTCTTCCAGAAGTGAAGAGGCTTTGTTCAGAAATCAAAAGCTGCTGTTACAGTTTTCAGATGCTCTTTCCTCCCCCCACCCCCCCCCTCCGCATACCTAAACAAATTTATAGCACCTGTGACATGAGTTCTGAAAGTCAGAAGCCTTCTGTTGGGGTGATTAGATCTTACATAGCTGATTTTATATTCAAGTCCTTTTATTTCTTTACTCCAAAGATTTTGTCACAAACTGTTATTTCATCCATATCTAAGAAGCACTTCATACATCTCAGGAGCACTCTTTCATCCTGCTCAGAGCACAGTGTGCTACTGAGTGAAAGAAATGTATATACGTACTGTTAGAACATGCTGGTTTATTTAGAGGTATACTGGCAAGAGGCTGAGGGTAGAGTGGCTGTATTTTTTGTGTGTTTTTGTTATCTTATTTTCCCAATAAATAATACCTATTATTAGATACTAAAGCCACCTGCAAATCTGTACAGGAGTCAAGAGCTGATGGCCTGAAATACAGTGGAAGGCTGTGGGATATACACAATACTTTCAATGACCATGTTCCAGAGTTGTTGCAGTAGATTGTTCTTGTAATCAGTTTTGTCTGATTTGTGATCTCATAAAGGACCTTTTAATGCTTTCAAGTTTCTTTTTATTAATAATGATAATTTGTTAAACTTTAAAGTACAATTTCTTAGAATTTAAAAGTCCATTCTCTGTTAAGTATGCATATTGTAGTTTTAAATGTAACAAGATGTTGAATCCTTGCAAGCAATGGAAGACACAACTCATGTTTAAATTATGAAGGTGAATCTAGTATCTCTCAATGCCCAAAGAAATACTCAAAGGATTTTCTTGTTTTTACATTCTGATATAGAGTATATTACAAACAAAACTAAACACTCTCTGTTCCACATTGTTTCAATAACAATGTTTATACTAAAATGGAACTCAGAAGCACAGAAAAAAGATGATGACGTGAAATGACTTTTGCAGAAGACTCTTCAGCTTAAGAAAGAGATCATTAAGGGAGGGTAACATATAAAACGGTGGCATGGGGAAGATGGATGCAGAATGTTTGGTCGGTATCTTAACTGTTGGGAGCTAAGGGAAATTAGCAAGCAGCAGCTTTAAAACAGCAAAAAATATTGAAGTTGTAGATCATCAGCAGGATGTTGTAGGAGCTCAAAATATTGTCTGGGAGTGATTAAACTGATTTATGAAACTAGGTTTATCAGTGACAAATAAACAGGATTGTCCAGAAGCAACCTCCATCTCAGGAAATCGGTAAATCACAGCAAGTCAGGGACCAGGAGGATACAGTTGTGGAAGGGTGACTATTTTGGCTCCATAGTTTAGGTCACTGTGAGAAACTTGGCAAATGATCCTTGTGTCTAACATTATAGTAGTGCTTTGATGTATTTTTTACTGAATTAGCTCTTTTTTTGCTTATAACTCTGAAAAACAATAGTAAAGGAGAATAGTAGTGATGTTAAATGAACAGATGCTGCACCAAAATTGCTAAATATTGCTATAGGTTTCTCTTATAAATAAGAGAGAGAACAAATCCTATATAGACATAGACTGTAAAAATGCATGCAGTTCCATTTGGATTCCTATTCTGATAGTGCCCTGAAAGCTCAGATCATGATAGATGGCTTCTAAAAGTCACCTTTAATGCTAAGTGGTAATATAGTCATCTTCAGATCAACTGTTAAGAAGCTGGAATGTGTCCATGCGTTTTAATCTCAATTGGATACCAAGAAGGGATATTGCATCTCATATGCCTTAGAATTACACCTAATATGTTATTGCAGATATTAAAAATAGCACAGGTGAGTCTTCTCTCTTAGGAAAAGAGTGCAAGAAGGTCCTTGAGGTGGACATGATATAAGTTGATCAATTGAAAGTAATGCTCTGTCTCAAGTCATTATTTTCACCAAGAGTGAGTCTATTTCATTGAAGTAGTTGCCTTGATACAAGATGTGGATCTTGCCAGCATAATTAGAGTGAAGAAATAGTTCTTCACAGAAGATAAATTCAAAATCACACAGATTGCTCATTTTTTCATCACCCAGGAATCATACTGGCTGAGGTTTGCCCAGTTTGTTAAGCCTTAAGGCAAACTGATGATTGTAAATTAAAAAAATTAAATTAAAAAATATTTGCATTCAGATGATTAAATTAGACTTACTGCACTCTGAGATGTTTGAAATGCATAGCTGAAAATTAGAGAAAAAATAAAAGCATGTGATAATGGTTGAGATGAGCACTTAATGCTACTTCTGTAAAATATCTACAAATAGTGACTAAAAGTGCAGTGATCTGTCCGTTTCATGTGCATTCAGAGCTCTTTCAGCCTGTATTCATTTGGCAGGATCTAAAGCCATTTGTGAACTGCTATTAAAGAAAAGAAAGAAAAATATGGAGAGAAAGAAAAACTCTCTATCTGAACCCTGAATATCCAGCTTCCCATCAAAACTGCATATTTTCATTAGGTGATATTTCTCATAGGATTTAATGTAGCTCGCATTTGGTGTCCCAGAAAGAAAGTGCCTGAAAGTAAATTGGGTTTTTTTTTTTGCCTTTCTCTAATTTGTCTTTGACATGTCATCAGTGGGGTTCCATCTGTCTCTTTTCCTCACATTCCAGTAGGAAAGAAAACAAAATTAAGCAGAAGTACATTTAACTTCTAAACTCAGGAACCCACTCAGTGGTACCATGAGATTCCTGTTAGTCATCACACTTCATGTAGGATTTAAGTAAGAACTGTCCCAAATTGTTTGAGACACAGTCTGCCATAAGGGAGAAATCTAACTGTTCTGAGTACTGTGAAGTTTCAATAACACTGAGTGTCTTCAGCTGTGATTTTTCTTTTTCATGTTTATATTCGAATGCTGAGTAAGTGTCATTGTTTTTGAAAATTAATGTTTGTCTATATCTTGTTAAACACAGGGCAATGTCCATAAAATCCTGGAAAAATGCAGTTTACCACTTACTGGGAAACAATGTGTAAATCGCATCATTACAGAGAAGGTAAGTGCTTGAATCCTTGTCAATCCTTTCATCCTGTATCCCTAGGGAAATGCCATTTAGTAGAAGTAGTAAAGCTTAGTAAAAGTAAAGATTGTATTCTGTATCTGTTACCAACAAAAGGCAAAGATTCCCCTTGAACTTCAATTCCCCAGGCCCAGTGACTCATATTTTTTATTTTAAAGCTTTTACCAGTGACATCTGACCTACTGGACCATATTCTTAAACACCTTTGGAACAGAGATGCTGTACATGAGCAGTATTTAAGCAAAGCAATTCTACTTATAATTATTCCCAACGCATATCTGAAAATTTTCCTTGAGAGGTGTAAATTCTCAAATACAGTTGTAAGTGTGCTATGTCACAGCTCACTTCTTCCAGCAGAATAAAAAATGTGGCACATACACATCAGACAGCTGGCGTCTTCATTGCTGTACATGTCAGACTCTTTTAGAGAAGCTGTAACAGTACCTGTAATTATACCAGGGCTTTAATTCTTTTATCCTTACTTGAAGTTCACTTGTGAAGCAGTTTACTCTTCAGTTTAAGTCCATGAGTGTGTGTGATCTTGCTGCTGCTCAAAGTAGGCTAGAGAATATTTTCAGTAGAGGATAAGTGTCTTGAGTTTTTGCTGTAGTCATGCTTTTCTCATTGTCAGTGTTTACATATTTAAGGGCTAAGAGTAGTCCCTCTGTGATCCTTCTGTCATACTAAGTAGAATGCTTCAAAGGTGCTGATTTGCTTTCTCTCTGTGGTCTGTTACTACTGTTATTTAAACCCTTCCTCCACATAGTAGGGAAAAATAAATGAAAGTGTGGAAGTTTATTTACAGTCTTTACTATCTGGCCAAATACAAATGAAACAAATACAAAAAGCAAAGAACAAGAACTGAAAGAAAATAAGACTATGACATAAACATATAACAGCACTTAGAATATATTTTAAACTCTGTTTCCCCACTGGCTTCCTAGGCTGGATGTTCCTTACTCCCAACTTCCGTCTTAAGATTCAGATTGTCTATCACCTTTTAGTCCTGTAAATCAGTCTCATGTACCTGAAGAAGGAATGTTGAACTTCAGTACACTTCTGCGATGAGTTTAAGACTTTGCTTTCCTTTCAAGTTTGATCGTCACTGGACTTTTTCTATTGACTTTCTTTATGGAAATGTCTAGACCTTATGTTTTCCCTGGCAACTGGTTTGCGACCTGTATCTCTCCCTCTGGCAGGCAGCATTAAAGTGTGTATCATTTTACAGGTGTGTTTATTTGATGTATTTTAGAGCCTTGGGAAGAGGAAAGCGTGTCTTGTGAAGATATCAGGAAAGAGCAGCCATTGCCCCTTTAGTCACTTCCTCCCAGGCTCTATATTACAAATAAAAATCCTTTTCTTTCATTGCTAGCTTCTAAAACCTAAAACTACTAAAATCTGTAATGAAATAGGATGTGTAACAGATGTTGGAGAAGATCATCCTCGGTTGATGTTCAGTGGCCAGCCACTCTATACCTCTCTGCTGGCCTAAAACCACAGACAATGGTAGTTCTCCCCTGTTTTCTATCATAATCTCTTGGTAGGCATTGCTTTGTAGCAAAGGATGTCTCTACCCTTTCCTTTGCCCCTCCCAATTCTCACCAGAATTTTCTCCTCAAAACTAACATGTCTCATACTTTTTATTTCTTCAAGTACAGATGAATGTTGCAGAAACCTTTATTGGTCAGTCAGAAATGTGTAAAGTGATAGTGATTGATGATGGCATCATTTGTTACTTAGGAAACTATACATATTTCAATGCATTTTGTATAATATAACTTTATTTCCTTGCTATCTGTTTTAAAGTTTTTTAAAAAAAGTACTTGTGTGCTATTTGAATCTGACAGGCTGTGTTTGATGTGGACAAGAAAAAGGGGCTGACCCTTGTGGAAATCTGGGAAGGACTGTCAGTGGATGATATCAAGAAAAGCACTGGCTGTGACTTCACAGTAAGTCATTCTACAAACAAATACAGTTATTCCTTTGTCAGAACAAATTTTCTTCACAGATATTCTTCACAGATACTTATCGCATGATGACTTCTAGGTTCAGTAAGTTTCCCTTTTACAAATGGAAGGGTACTGGGTAGACTGCCAGTGAGATTTACAATGCAACTAGTAAGAGACCTTATGGGACATTTTAGGGCTAATTGAATGTGATTATATTAGTTACTGAATTAGAATCCACCTGGAAAAGACAGAAGAGAGGGAAATTGTCAAGAGTAAAAAGGATAATGTGGAAAGGGAACTTCTTGTAATGCTTTGAAGAGGGCAGCTGATTCGTACCTGAGGTAGAACATTTGTTCTTCTGGATAAGTCAGTTTAACCCTATATTGCTAAGTTTTCATAATATCTGTAGATGAGGCTGTGAGTCTTCTCAACAGGGGTGACTACAAGTGTCCTCTCTATGCCACTGATGCGATTCGTTTACATGCTTCTACTGCTGGTATTCTTACTCTTTCTTTCCTATTGTCTTATATGAATTAAACTTGTGTTCTGCATTAAATTATAAAGTCACTGCCTTTTCACCGCCACATTCCTTCTTAAGAGGCCACTTAATGCCAATGTAAAACTGGCTGATCAATGGAAAACTGTACTCATTGGAGCATAACTGAGGAGACGTTTAACAAAGACTGATTCCGTATGTGTGGCTGATAACGAGTATAGCTTGTTCAAGTCCTTCTCCCACATGCAAGTTCTCCCACATGTGTGTATATATATATTTATACACACACACGCATATATATACATATAAATGTGTGTGTGTGTATGTATGTATGTTTTTCCTCTTGTGTTGTAAAGTCTTGTGGGGTAGTCAGCTCTCTTTAGGTAACAACAGTGACTGGCAATGTACCGTGTACTTGTGTTGTAAGAGTAGCTGGGGAACATTTGGTAATGGAGTGCAGTACTCTGGCTATCTTCCTCTTTGTATGGTTGCATGGCAGGGCTAAGGCACATAATTGTGGAGCAATTATTATGTAAAGATTTTGTTATTTGAATATTTGAATGCTACTGGCAGTAAGTAAAAAATTCTGAACAATGTGCTTTGAAAGCCTGGTGAATTTCATTCATTCTCTGCGTCTATAAAAGTAATTTTTGATAACCAAATATGATAGGGAATGCTAATTTAAAATATTTTAAGTAAAGAGCAGTTCACTACATATTCATTCATTGATTTGAATATATTCATGTATCTGAGAAAAATTCTCTTTATAGATGAGTCTCCTGCAATGGCATAGTGTAGGAAACTTGCTACAAAAACACTTTGCTCCCTTATTCATTTTCCATGTAACATTTTCTGGAAGTCATTATTATTTTTTAATTTACAGTGGAAGCAGCTTCCCATATTCAGCAGCTCTATGTGCAAAATAAATTGTCTGTTCAGCTGCTCCCAGTGATCTAGGGAAAAGTGACCATTTTTTTAAAACTTTGATAGTGTCAGAGCTCATCTGTCTTTGACTGATCAGCCTCTCAAAGGCTAACCCCATCCTAAAACATAAAAACTCACCTTGTAGATTTATATTTGTTGCAGTCAATCACTATTTTATTCTTGCATATTTAATTTTAGGATTAACTTCATGTGGAATTTGAATGTGTCCTGTTTAGTAAGCATTTATATAGACTGAAGCTACAGGAAAGGACTTTATTGTCAGAAGATAGCAGTGGTGAGATGCATTACCTGTTTGTTTGGAAGGAGTTGGTTTCTTTTGGTCAGGTGAACAATATATTGCTTTCAACCCAAAGTGAAATCCAGCAGCCATAGCTTGAGGCAGTAAAAGCAGAGCCAGCCAAGGGATTCAGAGAAAGAGGTGACAGGCGCAAATGATAGGCTATGAGAGCAAGCTTTGAAGCGATACTGCGAATGGGTAAGATAGGGAAAGACTGTCACTATCAGGACCAAAGAAAAGTTTACCACAACCCACTGGCACTTACTGCCTTCCTGTAAATGTTGTATAAGAGTAGCACAAGTTTTTAATCTTTAGGTTTGCCTGTAGTTAGCAACTGATGAGAGAGAGTGCAATATTATTGAGATCCCTGGAATCTGTCTCACTGGGATCCAGAAGAGACTCTTCAAAAGCACCCCTTCCTGCTTCTCGAGCAAGCAAACTCCAGTGCCATCCGTTTGTACAACGGCCTGGTTATGCATGAAATCATGAGTTGCACTGAAGGAATTGCATGAAAAATGTAGATGCTACTTGGTTTATGCACTTTCATATTCTTATCTTGAAAGCATGTAGCTTGCATAAGTGCTCGAAAAGTTCATACTTGGCTGGCCTCTGCCAGGATATGCGCTTGGGTCAGTGTTACCTGCTGACTGATAGTTCCAAAAGTACCAGAAATCTTTATAGCTCTGCAGGTGGAAGGGGTGAATTATAAGGATTTGTTTATTTCAACAGTAGCATGGAAAAGCATTAGTTCTTCCTGTCTCCCATTTTCTGTCTGCTGTCTTCTCTTAAAGAGTATTTCCAGGCCACAGTGACTCAGTTCTCCTCCCATTGCAGTCCTTAGCAACACTTCCCTTGATACCGGTGATGGCAATCCTGGCTTACTGTTATGTGAAGCTTGATCCTTGAGGACCTGATTTTTCATATACAGAGAACATCTGTAGTTCCTGTGCTTCATTTTGAAGTTAAGAAAATAGAGGTTTGAGCAGTGGTAGACAGTTGTTCAAAACGTAGTATCTTTGATCCTTTTTTCCACATATCAATACACTGTCTCAGGCTCCCTTAAAGAATCACAAGTGCAGCTGTTACTCTTGTATGTTCACTGAATGAAACTTCTTGCTTACATTGCTGACAGGGACTTCAGTGATATTTTACTGCAACAGTAAAAGCAGAATTTTAGCGTCATATATTGTGCTAGTTTGAAACAAGACTAACGGATGGAAAATGAGGAGCTGATGTTTTTCTAACTTTTTTTGTAGTGGATGCAGAGAATCATGCTAACTAAAATTAGCATCTCTTCATGTTCATTACAACCTGAGAATTGTACATTCATGTTGTACTACCTGTGCAAGCTCCTTTCTTTTGTAGAGGAGAGCTTTATAGCCTCTATGACTTTCTTTGAGAGACATCTGCCCATGCATTCCCATTTTCACAGCCTGCTTCTTTGGGAAAACATCTCCTAAAGGACACTTGCAACAGCAAAATGTCAAAGAAAAGAAGATTTAGAGTCAACAATCTTGATTATACACTGGCATCACATCAAAAATAAACAATTCACCCTCAATTTCACTGTGCTGTGAAGGCAAAGTATTGGTTTATCTTATATTCTTAAATCAGATCTGCTGCTACCTAGCGTATAGATCACCTTGGCAGGTAATCTGTTTTGACTTGTACTGGCTCATACCCTTGAGACCATCAGAGAAGAGACTGAGAAACCGTATTTTTGCAGATATATTTCATTATAAAAATAATCAAGGAAAGTCTATGTACATAAAAACTCTTCTCCTCTTTTTTTAATCTGAGAGCTCAGTTTTACAAAAAGAACTGAAAAGATAACATGGAGTTTTGGAAAAGTGGCTGCCAGGACAAAAGAAACACAACATAGTTGAATAGCAATTGCCTCATGTATGGTAAAAAAGAAAAAAAAGAAAAAAAAGAAATCAAAACTGTCCAAGTTCAAGCCAATGAGTGAAAAATAATAGAGTACTGAGAAAGATATGATATCAGCAAGCTAAATGTGGTTTTATATTATAGTAGTATTTTTTTTCTTAAAGGAAATATTGTAGGATGAACTTTTTTAAAAATAGATTGTGTTTTATCCTGATCATTCAACCCTGCTATAAAAATCATGTTAGTAACAGATTTCTGTGCAAAAGCTGATGCTAGAATTATGATTTGTTTTTATCTGCAATTTCAAATAATTTGGAGTTAATAAGTAATAAACAACTTTATTCTAGTGAACAAATATGCTAAGACCTTTTTGAAGGAGTGTTTTTATACTATTGGCACAATAATTTGCGTTTGCAGCTCCTGATGAGATCAGGAAAGGTTATTAGGATTCAGTACCACTCAAAATCAGGCCAGATAGAACTGCTAGCTTGCTATAAATAAACATAATGAAATAAGCATGCAGATGTTTGTGTAGCTGAAAAGAATAGTTTGGGGTTGGAAGTCAGGGATTTATCAGGCTTGAATTGCGGGAGGTCCCTGAGGTCACCAGTCCTTAGCCAGCATCTTCCGCTTAACCAGTTCTGAGGTGGCGTAACAGGCTGACGAGGCATACGGCTCCCAAGATACCTGCTCAGCATTGGCAGAGTATTCTGAAGCTTCCAAGATGAGCTCCTCTTTCTGTACATGAAGGAATAATAAGGAAATGTCTTGCTTAGAATGATCTGTAAGAAGTAACAGCTCTGTGGTATTATGCTGTGCTTACCAATAGTCTTTGGTAAGCACATTCAGCCCTTATCAAACTCTATGCTTTTGGCATAGACTGATACTGAATTAAAAGGCTCTACTGGGATTTAAAGCGGTGGACTCAAGGGGCTTTCAGACTTGATGACTCCCTGTTTTTCAAGCCCAGATTGTGCCTTTATTACATTAGCAATTTTCTGCTTATTTAGTCATGTTTCTTTAGAGCAAACATTCTGTTTGGGCCTGCTTCTGAGTGGTGCTGAGCTCTCACCGCCTTTATGTTCAGTAGGCAGTGTGACACCTCAGCACCTCTTGGGATCAGCCCCTTCCTAGAGCAACTCATGGTACACACAAATGACAGCTGTTAGCGTCAAATGTGCAGACATTAAATGTAATGTAATATGCTCATTCAAATGTAAAACACTTGAAATTTTGATGGCAACAAAAACTGTGACAGCAGAAAAACAATAATCTCCTCTGGTAATTGTCTGCTGTTATGATTTTCAGAATACAGATTTGAATGGTAGCATCTTTGCCCTACAGTTTTTGTCTTTACTTCAATGGAACCATTCCTGGGTGAGGGATGTTACTTCAGGATGGCAGAAATAGTCCACATTAAGTGAGGCACACATCCACTTTGAGTTGGAAATATTGAAACACTTCTGAAATTAATTCAAGAATGTCTGTACACTCAGGGAGTTTCTCCAGCTCTTCTACACTTGTAGCTGTTATATCTATTTATTACCTCATTCCCCACAGAACTTTGAAGAATCAATGAACAGTTTCCATCCACCAAAAATATTTCATTAGCATTTGGTACAGTAAACATTCTTCATGAACTAAGCTTTTCTTCATAGTGGCTATTCTCATAAGGGCTGTTTATAAGTGATGATATACTGTGGCTGGAGGAAGGGTAACTTAGAAATCTCACATACAGGAAATGCAGACCTATACTTCTAAAAGAAGGAGGCTTTTGTGCTTGGAAAGGCAGATATATCTTTCTTTCATAAGTTAGCTTATACAATCATAGAACCAGTAAGGTTGGAAGGGAGCTCTGGAGTACTATTCACTAAAAAAAAAATGGAGGTAAAGAGGCAGAAGGAATGCATTATGTGATATTTCACTGGGGCACTTCATCAGTTGGGAGCCAGGTACCTGTGAAGCTGTCTTTCATCCTGAACAAGTAAGATCATGTGGGTGTTTTTGTTGTTTTTTTTTTTTTTTCTTCCTGATCTTCGTCCTGAGACACCTATTTAAATAGGGCTGGGAACAGGCGATATTTTAAGTCTGGGTCAAGGTTCAACCAATTGTTAACCATTATTACTTTTCACTCCAAAGTCGTCTTTATTTTGTTCCTGTTTACACCTTCTTTCTTCATCCACTTTCCTATTTGAGCTTGCTATCTTTTGCATTTTGTCTGCTGGATTTCTTATAATACCATTAATTGATTTGATTACTGTGTAGAACTAAAAGAATACAATACATAAATGTGTTCTGACATGAAAATGAATGCGAATAGAAGAAGGCAAGGAATAAAAATGAATTTAATATTTATTAGTTTGAGTTGGAAGTACTGAACTTCACGTGTAGTGTCCCTTGCATTTGAGTTGATGGTCTATTCATATAATATACATGTTCTAAAACCCTGCTGACTCCTGTGTAGACATTGGCAGACAGCATCCCATTACCTGTTGTGTGGAGAGGAGAAGCAGAATTAACTTGGCTATTGAGCAAAGAGGAGAATCTATAATCTTTTATCGTCCTGTACGTTAACCTAAGCCACAGCCTATTTGAGTTCTGTTAATGCATCATCCTGTACACTGTATAATTAAGGAGCTACTTCACTTGCATTCACCTATCTCTTTCTGGCATCTGGGGCTTTCTAAGAAGACCATGCAGTTAGTAGGGGAAAATACAGGTTCAGCTCTCCAAGTTTAATCTGTTTGCATTTGTAAATCAATAGCTCAGCTCTAAATAAATGAAGCTTATAAGCTGGATACCAGCTTCACCTGCATCTTGTATTCCTGCATCAGAGACTTTAATGGTGAGAGTGTCTACCTCTGAAATACTGTAAATATATCAATTTAAATAAAGACAGTGTCTCTAATGTTCAGTGGCACATAGCTGATAGAGGCAGAAGTGAACTGTGGGTTATCTTGCTATATTTGTATGCCAATCATTGTGTGTTTTTCCTTTCCTTCTTGCTAGGTTTCGCCAAAACTCATACCAATGAGGCAGATTTAAACGTGAAATACAGACTGGGCTTGACTTGCCAGAAGGCTTGTCTTGAAATGGGAGCTTGGTGAAGAGAAATTAATGTCTGTTTTGCAATTTTACTTTACTTTTTTTTAAGGGCTTTGTAAGTAGTTTCCAGGTAGTGAGGCTGTGACTAGTAGCTTCAATTGTATTTTTACTTATGTAACTTTATCAACTTTAATGGAATATTGAATTTATTCCCTAAATTTTGAATAACGTACTAAAATGTTAGTGAACAATGTCAAAAAAATGCCTTGTAGTCTCTCTGCCAAAGACTACGTTTTTTTAAACAGATTCAGAAAATGCCTGTGCAAACTTATAATTGCCTATGCTTTTGCTAATGTCATTAAATTTACAAATCACTCCTTTGCCCTGGAACTACAGCACTTAATATGTTAATTGATCTGTAAAATTGTGAGTTCTTCTGGAGTGGTATATAGCAGATGTATGCAGCTGTATAGAGGCAGCATGAATATGGACTTCTCTTTTCTGGACCTTTTAATGAGTCAATGACAAAACTGTTTATATCCATGGAAGCTAGGTTCTTAACCTTGAATGTATCTGCTGTTTCCACGTTGTCTGTGTGCTGGCATTAAGAAGCCTAGTCTTCCCAAAGTCCAGCTCTGACTCCTTCTATTTAAATGGTACAAGTTAGAAAGGGACTAGTTTTGAAGGAGGAAGATAAAAGGTCCCATCTTCACCTAGACAACTGCTAGCTGCACAGTTGTCCCATGTGAATTGCTGTCACTCTCTAGATATAATCCTTCTCCTCCCCAGCCTCCATTCAAAGGCAAATGAAGATCATTTTTGAGAGGTCTGTCCTTCCAAAGTTAGAGAGGAACAGATGATGTGGGCACTTAGATTTGTTCCAAAGCAAATATGATTGGTTAAGTGTAAAAGCAATAAGTCTACACCACTTGCTGATCAAAGCATCAGCAAAATTAAAGTCTTTGGAACCCAGAGTCATGATAATTAGAATTCATGCTGTGAGACAATCAAAGTGAAAAGTCATTCTCTCATACTGGTTCTGATATATAGTAAAGAGCTCCCTTTTCCTGATCTTAATTATGAGGTGACTGGTTATTTGTGAGGTTTTAATTATGAGAATTCTTGTTCATCGTCAATTAGAGGTCTAGCAGAAAGCACTCAAAATAGATGCTGTTTTTTAGAGTGGGAGGGGATATTATGTAGGGGGAGAAGAGAGAGTTGCTATTAACTTATCCAGATAAAAAGCTGTATATTTAAGTAAGTGAGGAAATCTTAAAGAAAATCAAGAAATAAAATGTTGGTCTGTTGCAATTACCTTTGTTACATTAATCTTAGTACTGAATAGTTAATTAGAGCATACATTTATCAGCGCATGTTTGGTGCAGGAGGAGTATCTAAGGGTGGCAGCAGCTACATGTTTCTTCTTCAATAGAATTATGCTTTGCTGGCATACGCACAGAAACCATAGTTGTCATTAAACTATGGCTATTAAAAAACTAATGACATGATAATGTCTAGGAGTTCAGTTCCTTGGTTTCCAGAGTAAAGAATTAGGAATTAAGAACTCCTGAGTTTCAGCTTTTCTGGTTCTCCATTTATTGCCTTGAGAAATGTACTCTCTGCCTCATTTCCTGTAGCTATGAAAGGAGATGTTTTGCTTCCTACCTCACAGGGATGTTGTGAGGATTAACCAGCTAAGGTCTGTACAACATTTTTTTTTCTCTTTAGCTTGGATATAACACTTGAGTGTGGAAGAGTACTTGAAGACTGTTATACATGCTGTATATTTAATTCTGTGTCTTCTCTTATTGTTGTCTTGCATTACACTGATACAGAAAGTCAATATGGTGCTGAAAACTGGGGAAGAAAGAAGAACAGACTCTCTCAATATACAACAGTGGTGCAAATATTTGCATGTCACACAAATTATTTATCTTAGGAACATTGTATTGTAGTAGGATATTGGTGTTGCTATGAAAATGTCAGGTGTCCTTGCAAGCCAACTGCAAGAAGCTGTAACTCCCATTTTCCTTATAAGGGTTGTAAAGTAGAATTAGAAATTAAAACACTCCTAAAGGATTTCCCTTTCTGTGAAAGCAGGCGTGGTTCGTAGCTACTGAAGGGTGTGCTCTGAGCAGTAGTTGTGATGATCAGCATTTTGAAGATGAGAGATTATTGTTCCTCTTTCTCTTCCATGGCTGTAAGAGAAATGGTTTGCATGAAGGATGATTGTGAAATCACAGAGGTTATCCCCTGGTTGACAGCACTTCACAAGATGAGGACAGCTGGTACTGTGTCCTGAAAAGCTGATGATTCTGGCATATTATCATGTTGGACTTATTTTGCATTATATTTTATTGACTTTTTCCCCTGTGAAATAAAAAAAAAAAATAGAATTTTATAAAATGTAATTATACTGTAAGCTCAGTGAACTTTATGTCAAAGTCCTTCTATGTATTTGCAAAATAATCAATTAAAAAAAGATTAAAAATCCCAGGTTGTGTCCAGTGTTACCCTTTTTAATGGTTTTCTGTTCTGCCATTAAGATCATCACACAATTAGCACATGTGCAAATGAGCATGTCACACCTCAACATGCAGAAAAACCTGAAGATCCTGGTGTAAGGTGGAGAGATTTGATAAAACAGAGCAAAGCTCAGATAGCTACTAGTTTTTTGATTTCTGCTTCTGTCCTTGATGTCTGTGTTGGGTCAATCTGAAATGTAATTATCATCACATTCATTTTCTTTAAAGACTTGCTTTTCAAACAGGTCATATAATGGGCTACAAGTATAGTTCTTTCAGAAAAGTGATTTTTTTTAAAAAAACTTTTAATCAAAACTACTGTAGAAATTATGGCATTTAACATGTTTATCACTGATATTAGTGTGTGGCTGCAGTTTGGAAATAGTACTAGATAGCACATGAATAGAAGTTCCATTAATGCCCTAGTGAATAACAAATTAGATGATTACAAAGCAATGAAAAGGCTTGTCTGCGGATAACTGCTCATCCATCCATACATGTAAATTATGAGTAAATATGTTACCATTTTTGTAGAAAAAGAATGTTAAAAAATGTGAAGAAAAATATTTAGTCTCAAAAAAAATTTGACAATTTCCTCTTAAATGAGAATCTTCAGTTATTTATATGCACTGCCAAAATCCAACATTCTCTTATTCCCGTGAACAGGGGTCCACGGTGATCTCAAAAACACTGAGAGAGTACTCCATTCTTGCAGCTTTAAAATCCCCTTATACAAATGTAGAAGGTAAAGTTTTCATTGATACCCCTCAGAGCACAATGCTGACAAGAGGAGAAAGAACCCAGCTCGTTAAAAGCATAGCTGAGCAGTTTTGTGGCCTCCTGTATATCTTATGTTGCCTGTTTTATAGTATCCAAGTTTTTCTTTGATGCACTGCAGTATTCTGAGCCACTCTCCTGTCCGTGTCCATCTGCTGCTGTAAACCAGAGGTGTCTTATCCATAAGGATGCACTTACACCACAGTATGCGTGGGTGGAACAACTTCAGGAAAAAGTTAGGGGAGGGAGAGGCTTTTCGTTCCTGAATCCATTTACATAATATAGGATTTTTGAGGCACTGGCATCTGTAAACCGCAGTTATTGTGTTTGTGCTGAAGAAAACTTGCAGTGCCTGCTTCACATATTTAGTTGCGTACCTAGATGATGTGAGAGCATAAGAAAAATTCTTGCCTCCAGTGCCAACCTTGCAAAGGGTTCTGTCTGCTGCCTGAGGCAGTACCTTTCGTTAAGATAATGGCTTGCAAAAGCAAGTAGATTATTTATATATGCAAGCAATAGAGTCTATGAATAAAATCTCTATTTCCATATTGTTAAAGCTGTGCATGCAAAGCATGTAATTTTGACAGAATTTGGTAAATTTGTGTGAAGGTGTGGCAGGTGTTCGCATGCTTGCTGCAGTGTATTCTTGGCTTTAACACTGCTATTGGGCAGAGTCGGAAGTGCTGCACCCGCTGTACGTGAATGCAAAGCATCATGTTTGCCTCGAGCTGGTGTCTGTGTGAGTGGCACAACCACAGTCACTTTTAAAAAAATATTGATGACACGTCTTTCTAGAAAATAACCCGGTGAGGAAAGTGTTTGTCAAGTTTCAGTTCCCAACTGTGTCTGAGAAGATTCAAACCACATCGAGCTTTTCCCAAGAAAGCACCTAACGTACTACATGACAGCTGGCTAAGAGCACTTCTCCTAGTGAAACTGGATTATGTTGCAGAAAGAATTGCAAGGGTTATAGGACCATGAATACAGAAGTCAAGAAAGAGCAAGAGACTGTCTAACGTGTAGCTCATTTACCCAGTCGTGGGAAGGCCTGAATTACGCTCTGAAGAATGGTTTTTGTTTTATAAACACTGACTTCAAAATAAACTATGTTAAGCCAGTCACTTCCGCTCAATTCTGGATTCCCTGGGGAGGAGACACCTGCCTATATTAAGGCAGGTGTTCCTTCGCAAGCTCAGAAGAAAATCTGAAGGCACCTACAGAACTGGCAGGTCAAGCAGTGAGGTGCCCTGGTGACTCAGTGAGATAGTGGATTTTTCAGACCACAATTTTAAACTTAGGTTGTCTAAATTAATCAGATTGTTATAGGTGCCTGTATCAATTAGTTTTGTTTTTTGGATATGTTCCTAAATGCTCCCTTTGGCTCTGCCAGTTGGAAAGTACATAGGTAGAAAATGGGAGTAAAAACTTTAACAAATTAGGAAAAAATAAATCACAAGAAGTGTAAAAACTGCAGCCAGGAGGAGAATTAGAATATTTGCTTAAACTGAGCAAAAACAATGTGAAAAGCAAACTTACACATTGCTCCAAAAAATAAAAGCAAAGCACAGAAGGAGCACATTGGTACCACCTATGGACAGTGTATGTTAATTCTAGGACAAATTCTATCCCAGCTGTTTAGGTGGTGAGTGAATAAAGACTATAAATTGAACCTGCTGCTCATATCCTGCAAAACAGTCCTTTCTGTACCCTTTTGGATAAAAATCTGGATGTATGAGCAATTAACACGTTCTCTTAGATCTGTCCAAGAATAAAGAAAGGCTCAGCAAGGCAATAGCAGGAAAAATTGTCTTGTACAATAAATATTCCTAAAAATACAAATTTTAAAGCTATAATCAGGAACCCTAGCTTCTCAGTCATTTCTGTCTAGTTTCATCATGTATTTTCTAGAATAAAACCCATCACATGTGATTTGCTTCTTCCCTACGATCGACTCTTCTGGCACCTTCCTAATGCTGACGGAGTAGCTCCCCTTGCCCAAAATATTGCTGGGATGTGCTCAGACTTCAGCAGTCTTCCTGCTTGCCTGGGCTCTTTCGCGGCTGTAGAATAGAAGTGTGTGTCCACTGAGCTACGACAGCGGGACAACGAAAATCAGAAAAGGGAGGTCGGTGGGGAGAGAAGAGGCCCCTCCGCCTGGAGCAGCGTGGGCATAGGGGAGCTTGGTCTGGCTTCCCCTCACCCTCGCTGTGGCTGTGGCTGTGTAGGCAGAGATGGTGCTGGAGTATGAAGTTACAAAGCTGCCACTGAAGTTAATGTATTTCTGCACATGAATTTCCTAAAAGATGGGTGATATATTCTTGTCTCCGTTTTCATTTCATTTTAGCTTGGTATTTTGTCATTTGGATACATCTGTAAAATAATGCAATTTTGTGAGCTGGACTCATCCTAGCGGGGAGCCCAGGGGCTAGCTGGCCTGTGACTTGTGCATGGCTAAAACCCCTCCTCTTCTGGACCAGGGGCAGGGAGGAAGACACCCGACTTGGACATGGCTCTCCTCAAGTTCTAGATTCTTGTAGTAGGTCCCATGGTTACCCAGTGGCAGGGCAGGGCAGGGACATATATCTGTACCTTGGGCTATTTGGGTTGTGAGTGGCTCAGGACTTCTTCAGAATAAAAGACAGGGTAGAGATCAGTGGCTCAAATGCCATTAAAAAACTACACTCCGAGTGGCAGAATCTTTACCAAGCTTTTGGTTCCAAGAGGAGATGCTTCTCATGGTATTCCTGATATTTCCTTCTTTTTTTTGTCTTGAAGATAGTATTTGCTGATAGTCAGCCATTGTATCAATTAATACAGACATTTTCAGATTCTTCTCTTTCTCAAGCAACCTACAGCCTTGGGGAAAAAAAAAGCCAATTGCATAAACCTACTAGCAATAAAACTGAAAGATGGTGAAATTAGTCTGCAACAGCATATCCCTGTTCTCATTAAGAGCAATTCAGCATTTTTAGGACATGTTAACTGCTGCAGTGAGGAAAAGAGGCTGCAGATCAATTTAAAATAAACCACAGATTTGCAAAATCCAATCTGTAATTTACAAAGTACCTTTCCTCAGTCATGTAGGAAAGTCATTTTCTGTATGTAAACAGGTCAATAGTTACAAAGAAAATGCCACATAGTTACAAAGAAAATGCCACAAACCAGTCTGAGTGAGGAGCTTGACTATGTTGTCAAGAACTGAACAGAGAAACACTAAGAATCATTGATAAGTTCATTCTAGAAGTGAAAAAGGTCATAACTGGTAATTATCTGAATCATCAGTGTTATAAATCTCTATCTAACAAGTTGTTTGACCCTTTGCAGAATAATCCAGTTGAGAATATATCAAGTTGAGAGCTTGTTTCTATGGGGATTTTAATTGTGTGGCAGATTATTTTTGCAGCTGAGCTGAAATGGATAGAAAGGTCAGAAAGCAGCAAGTGGAAGCAATGCAAAGAAAATGGGAAACTCGCAGGTAAATTACTTCTTGACCAAAACCCTTTCTCTGAACACGGTCGCACCTGAAAGCACACGAGAGTGTTGTCTGGTGGTTTTTCATTTTATTAGCGGGATGGAGAGGGAAGAGGTGAAGTTAGGCTGAACACGGGGTGTCAGGACTCCTGCTAGGATTCTCAAGACTTCCACAGTCCTGCTGACAGACCCAGCAGCAAAGACCCTGACAGTCCTGGCAAGGTTTCTACCCTGAGCGTGGTTTTCCTTGCTTTTCCTCAGCTGTAGGGTATCTGTGGCTCCTTCTGGAGCATCGCTGCCGTGCCCCGCGGAAGGCCAGGTTCTACCTGGGCAGGTAACCTCTCCACCAGCCTGGACCTTGCGAGCCTCACGCGTGTGATGATGGCTGTGCTTCGTCCCAGAGCAATGGAGTGTGAGACAGATGCTCCCTAGCTCGCAAGGAAAGCAGTTTTTGGACCTAAGTTGCTCCTACACACCAGCTCAACAAAGCACCATTTAACTGACAAATATCTATTATTTATCTAAAATATTGAATATGTGAAATATCTATCCAATGCTCTAAGATAAAAGGTACAGGATATCTAGAAGTTGCAGAAACATTGCTTTTTTTCACTCATAAAGGCTTAAAAATAATTTAAACCAAATAATCATTCCCTTGATTACATTGTTACTTTTGGTTTGGAGGTTAGACCTGGCGCTCCTCCTGTGGTCCTGAAATCACCTCGCTTTCCCTCAGCGGCTGCCCCGTAATGCATTCGCGCCTCCCCTGGGTTTCTAGGCTGTGTCGAGTTCGTATAGAAATCAGGCAGCTGGACAAACGCCATCCTTGGCGTTTTGGTCTGTCTTTTTATTTACTTTGCAAAACTTCCAGCTTTAAGTATGTTCTTCTGCTCCATAACTGTAGATTACAAATTTTAACAGAGGCATCAATGTTCTCTGAACACATCACTTAGATGTCTTTCACTGAAGACCACATCCATTCCTCGCGCTGTCATAGCTGATGAGCAAATCTGGTTGAAATATAATCTTTTAAGTAATATTGAAATATTTTTATTTTATCAAAATTCTCCACTTTTCAATGATTTTTTTAATTATATCATGCCCAGTTTTCCCATATTGTGTTAGAGATTTCTTTTTTAAGTTCAGTTTTAGAAACACAGATAAAAAAGTAAACTAAGAAAACAGCCCACCTAGGATGGTAGTGAAAGGCTGAGTTTCTTGGAGTATATGTTTTTAATTGTCTTTTCATCTGAGCTTGTCTGCCAGTTAAAATAGATGACAGGAATTGATTAGAGAGACGTGAAGCAGAATTTGGAAAGCTGAGGATTATAAACAGAGTGTGTTTTGCACAGACGTACAAAAGCTACAGCAGAAACCCTCACTGAGCGCGTGTGCGTTGGCCTCACCGTGAGCCCCAGCACACGCGCACGCCTTAATTAGTTAAAAGTTATTATAGATTTAATAAAAAGTCAGTGTGCTTGTGGCCGGAGAATCCCAGGTTTTCTTCTCCCAGGTCAATGTTTTAACCCTGTGGTTTGCAAGTATTGAGACAGGTTGCACTAAAATCTAGAAATAGTCTAATAGCTAAGTTTAGTTTGAAAAGGCCTGTAAAAATCCAGCAGAGAAAGAGTGCAGTGGAGAGAAGCCTCACCTGGACTTGCCCGCCCCTTAGCACCCAAAACCTCTGATGTTTGCCCAGTGCCCCACAATTTAACAGAAAAGGGGCGAATCCAATGCAGCAGCGTTTGTTCCTCTGCATAATTACCGAGGGCCGGATAGCAGAAAACAAGGGCTAATGCCACCACGCTCTTTTCCAGGTGAAAACGTTGACATAAAAATGAACACAGCTCGATTTTCCTTAGCTATTTTGAACCTTTAAGGGGGAAAATTCGGTTCGCTGAACAAATCAGCGCTCTAGTCTCTACTGTTTACCTGTTCTGCTTAGGGTCATTTTCGTCTGTGGGGCAGCGGGATCCGTCGCTCCGAGGGGAGGTTGGTGCCCCTTTGCGCAGGCACGGCGCGGGCAGCCAGCGCGGCAGCGGGACAGAGCTTTACTGCCGGCCTCCTCGCTGGTACCATCCTCGTGATCGGGGAGCCTGCAAACCCGCATCAGGACCTTCCTCCATGGCTTTAATCATTATTGTTTTCCAGAACATCACGAAACAATAGGGCTCGATAAGCCTAAAAGGGAGCTGTGGTAGAGATGGCATTTCAAGTAGAGGGCTCTTGTTTCTGTTCGAGTTGTTTATCACTTAAGCAAGATTTCAGAGATAACTGCTAATCACAACAAATTAAAAAAAAATGAGAGAACAGGCAAACATTCAACTTTTAGAGTCTTTTAGAGTCCTTTTTATAACCAAAATGTATACAGTTTGCCAGTTGGTATTTCAGACAACTCCAAACTAGGCATGGCAATATGAAGAGCTGGCACGGCAGTACGCAGCAGAGCAAGGTCTGGTTCTGGTAACTGGGATGTGTGTTACCTACTCTGGTTTATTTTGAACAGCTTAAAACAGTTATTTCGGGTTTCAAAACAGAAACCGTATTTGATCCCCCGGCTGGCTGGTAGCCGCATAGTCCGACGTTCCTGGTAGCCTCTGCATGGCTTCTCCAGCAGCTGAGCCAACAGAGCAGCTAAAGGGGCCACAAAGACCGGGACTGGGCTCACGGTGAGGCTGATAGGATGCACTCACCTTCTGCTGTCAAGAGTAATCTCCAGTGGGTCAGAAAACAAAGAACACAAGAATATCTAGAAGAACAAGATAATTTAAAATTCAAATTACGTTTTTGAGAAAGAGTGGTTGTTTTGCCACTCTTAAGCCCAGAGAACAGCCTGCTTATTGCTCATGGCTAGAAGTCTCGTGAAACTTGTTTTAGAGAAAATTTGTGGATAACGGTGGTAGCTAGTCTTCCTATTGCCATAAAAGTTATTTTTCTACTTCTCATCTGATAGCATCACTAAGAGCTCAACCTCTCTCTTAAACTTCACTTCAGCTCTGAACGATGATAAACCTAGATTTGACCACCAGTTCTTCCTGCTTTTCTAAGGTGACCCAGCAAAGTCAGGAAACAGAAATGGTTCTCCTGACTGCTGTGCCATGGTTGGCCCCATGGTGTGAGACAGCAGGTCTGACTGATGCACCAGTCCAGCTCTATCACAGCAGCTGTAGGAGCTTCAGTCCTTGCTTTCTATGTCCTTGCTCCTGTTCAAGGAGCTCACATAGGGTAGATAAAGTTAATCCTGTGGAATTCCCTGTCTTTCTAATCCTCTCTCCTTCTCTGCCTTCAGAAGTAACCTCAAAAATGATTATTAATACCAACAAGGGAAAAAAATCCTTGAGCATTTTGGAGTGGAGAAAATGGGATAATGTTGCACTCACCTTGTGCTAAAGAAAAGCTAGAATTGGGTAAGTTTGTGTAGGACCAGGGCCTCTGGCAAATGGCAGAAACATTATTGTCATTGTCTTATTTTATCAACGAGGACTCGAAGCTTGAAGAGACACGGATTTTCCCATGATCACATGAGAAGTTAACATCAGAGCTGAGAACTGATTCTCAGTCAGCTCAAATCTCCTGTTCTCTAAACAGAAACGCCAGTAATAAATGGACAGTAATAAATGGTATAATGCTCTAATGAGCATTCTGTTAAGAAATAAGGCTGTAAGCCGGCTAATCTCCTCTGTAATCAGTGGAGAAAGGAGGTATTTTTCAAAGACCAGTGTCTAATTGGTGGGGTAGAGACTGCCCATGTCCATATGAATTAATAGACAACAGAAGATCTTGTGGTACTTAGCAACACATCTAGGACCTTCACGTGGCAGGCAAATATCCTGAACCTTCGGTAAGAGCCCCTGGGCTTCAACCCACAGACAGCCCAAACCTATGTCCAAAGCCAGGCTAGGTCTTGCTGGTGTCTCTCTCACCGTTCCAGTTGGTAATAACAATTCTAACACCATGGAGAGATAGCGTTGGCTACAAAGAAATATTCTCCAGCGTAGAAAGATGTGTCCAAAGTAACAATAAATAGTGCTCTCCCTCCTGTAGAGCTTCTGGAGGCATGCCCAAAATTTTCTGTCACAGCAGGTGAATGTTTGCCCAGTCAATGCTGACTGCTTACACAGCTTTGCTGCCAGCTCCTAAAGACAGAGTTTTCTTGTTTGTTCGTTCAATATAAAACAGCCTGTTATCATATTTGTCTGCTGATTTAATCTAAATCACGTGAGATGCACACTGCAGAACTTCCATGTCTGTGTGTGTGTGCACGCAAGCGCGCGTGCAATTAGCAGTAAAATGCGCCTCTTTTTAATAAGAAAAGTGTCCTGATTGCAGCAGCAGCACATTTTGCAGATTAGATGGTTAAACCTGAAGTAAGTGCAGACTGACAGGGGAAAAAAAATTGAGATAATCTCCAAGTACTATTAAAACCGTTTTACTAAATCTCAGAGCACTCTTTGGCTAGTAATGAAGAATGAGGAAAACAGTAAATGAAGATAGTTGGAGCAAGAAGGTAATTTTTCACTAAATATACTGTTTTTTACACAGCTGCTTTGTGAGTTTCAAGGGAGAGAATGAAAGAAAAGCCTCGTCTCTGGGATGTTGGCCTCAAACACAGGAGCCTCTTGGTCAAAATTCTGCAAGCTCCAATCTAAATAATCTGGCATGTAGCGTTGACCTTTACTGGCTTTTATTTAGAAGAAACGTGAATGAGAGTCTCCTAACGCAGACTCTAGCACGTTTGTGGCCGGTGAGCTCTGTGTAAATGGAGAAAAGCCTGCTCCTGAACTTTGCAGAGGCTCCCCTGGAAAGACGCGTGCTGAGCGTCCAAGCTCTGTAACCCCTTCTTGTACGCTCTGAAGCCAGCCAAGGCTGCAGCTTCAATTCGAGCGTGCCTGTCAAAGTCAAAGGCTGGTTGGGCCCTGCCCAGGAGTCAGGCCATGCGTCTCATCCGGCTACCTGTCCCTCCAGGCAAGATGCCAAGGACAAGCCTCCATCAGCCCTATCACTTTGAGGTGTTCATAAAGGATCTATTTGTACCTAGACATCTGTCACTCATTCTTCAAAATATGAATGGACATGCAAGGATGAAAAGCCCTGTAGACTCTAGGAAAATAGCCAGACTGTCCTGAAGCTGAAATGTTAGGTCTTGAACTTACTGTAAAGTTAAATAGCAAGTTTAACATGCAGGTCCCTTAAACTCTTAAAGATTTAATTTAACAGAGCAATATCTCATTTAGCAGAACAGATGTAAGTCCTCTGGAAACAGATCCAGTTATGTTAATGCCATTATGAACAATCCAAGTAAACTGATCTTCAAGGTTAAGCGATTTGTGTCCATCTTCCAGTCCCTTGAGAAACAATTCTAGGACCAATTCTAGGACCATTTTCAGATGTTTGCATTTATGTCTCTTCAAAAGGAATCCAAAAGTCACTGCAAATTAACTTAGGGCAGAAGCAATGCATTTACAGATGAATAAGTGCAGCAAAAGCTGAAAGGTCCTAATCCAGGCGTGAGTTTGTCTACCCCAGAGTGCAGGTGGGTTTGTTTTGACAATGTAACTTTACTGGGATGGAAACAGGGACAGAGAAAATGACCTTTGGTTCTTTAAGAACTGATTCATTCTCACATCACCCTTGGAAATGTAACAAATATTATGGCTAGTGGCTACCAGCAAACATGAGAATATTTGTCCCACCTCTTGCTATCACGAAGTGGGAGGGATTTTGTTATCTACCCATGCAAAAAGAAGAAAATGACAACATCAAAGGGATGATCTCCCAAGAGGAAGGACTGGACAGCAGCTATTCCATGTGGAGTCCCTGATTCCCCATGCTCAGAGCAGAGCAGAACAAGCAGCCCAGCAAAGTCAGCTACAACTGTTCCTTAGATCAGGCTGCAGCACATGAACTGTATCACCACTAAAGCCTGAGTGTAGGAGATTCCTTAATATTGCTGCATTTTACTGAGCAATCATAACAGTCAGTAACAGGGAAAACTGGATATCCACAAGATGCTTCAGGATGAGATGAAGCTCCTCCTCAGGACAGTGAGGTACACCTGCTACCTCCTCCATGCAGAGGCTGAAAAATACATTTAAAACAGAGGAAACTACCTCTAAATCCTGCTGCTGAGGACTGTTCCGCAAGCTCGTGTGTGTTGCCAAAGGGCAAATGCTGTGACCCACCCTGACTGCAGTGCATCACACTGCCAGCGGGCAGAAAGCCCCAGGGGGCAAAGAGTGGGCATGGGCTCCAGTGAGCTCCCTTTCCCCCTCCGGAGCAGAGAAGGGGCTCTCACCCTCCTTACAGGGCTCTCACTCTCTCCAGGCAGCCAAAGGAGCAACACTGCAAAAGGCCAACAACAGAAGCAAAGGACCGAGCACTGCTGATCGGGAGGTCCCGCAGCGCAAAGGCTGCAAGGGCACCCAAGGTGCCAGAGATGCTCCCCTGTGACCACAGCCCTGCTTACAGGGAGGTCCCTTCGCCCAGAGTGCCCTTCTCTTTCCTCCTTTCTGGTCTTCCTCATCTTGCTCACTCTTGACTCGCAGTTCCACTCGACTCCTCTTCCTTCTCCCCCACGAGCAGCTCCGAAGGAAACCAGACACAGTCAGGGCTGAGAGGAGTCCCGACACGCAGAGAAGGCCTGATTCCTGGAGAACCACTCCTGCAGCTCTCCACGAGGAGAAATTGTACTGCCGGCCACCTCCTCCTCTTCCTTCCTCCTTGTCCTCAGGGACCCCGTTCAGGTTCTGCCAGACCCCTGCCTGGGTCCTCCCAGAGCTTCCTAGTCATGACAAGTCTCAGAAGTAGTTACATTACATTCATATAGTGAAACACTCTCACAAAGCTGCCTTTTCTCTTTTTGTCTTAACTTTTTTGTCTGATCTTTTTTTTGCCAGCTACTGCTCAGAAAAAATCTTTGATTGGCACTTGAGGAAGTTTTTCTACTTCAGCCAGATCTAAGAAAGCAATTGGAAAACACACTGTATTATTTTTGTTTGTTTGTTTGTTTGTTTTATAATCTTTGGTGTTCACTGAACAAAACAATTACTGTATATAAGACTACTGCCTTTCCCAAATGTTCACTTCAGTAAAGAAAAATATTACATGTTCCTTCCAGTGCAGTAGGTGCCCCCAAAATTAGTTTATCCCACAATAACTTCTCTTATCTCTTCCTCTACAAGGAAAACTCCTTTTGAGCTCAGGAATAGATATCTTATTACAGGGAAAAGTGTGAAACAGCCAATATGTCAGCTAGCCCAGTCTCAAATATTCTTACAGACTTGCACCTAACCTGTTCAAGCCTGTCTAGTCTCCTAATAAAAGTTCTTTTCTTAATAAATTATACAGTAAGTCTCACAGAGTAGCAAGTCTGGCTCAATAACAATTCATTCCAACACAACTACTCTTTTGATCAGAATAAATCTACTTCAAGAGCCCAGCAACAAGGGAAGCTTCAGTCTTTATTCAGTGTTTCTATAGAAAGCTTATTTCTCTGATATTTATGATAAAAAGGACTTACTTACAAGATAACATATTTTTCTATATTTAAATGGAAGATCAAGACAATTTCCCTTCCTTATGCACAATGGAAGTCCTCGAGTAACCCTGTAAAGAGATTAGGATATTACATGAACATTTTTCAGAATATATCATGCTGTGTAGAATATCATTTTAATGCAAAGTCAGTGGAAAGCACTTTATGAAGCTAGTAGGAGATATGTATGTTTCTGAGTTATCAGCAAGGATGATTTCTTGCAAAGCAGGGACCCATTCTGCTGGAAAGCAAAATGAGAGATAAGTGATCTAGTTCTGCAAATTAAGACAGCCAGAGTGGACAACAGTGCCAGTGCCTGGTTGCCCTCCCGAGCTGACTGATAGCCACATGCCAGCCCTTGGTCCCTGCATGGGCTGGAGAGAGCGACCGCAGGAAAACTCCAGCTGGAAATTACCGCAGTGATAAACACCTCCTGAAGGCCAGGGCATGGAATTTGAGACTTCTTCTTTCTTCCTACAAAGCTTTACTGGAGCACTTGAGCACGATCTTGCAGGTTTTTGGAACAACTTGTCCAGGACCCTTCTTCATCACCCCATGAGGTTTCACCCCTGTTCCGTTCAACAATTGTTCAGTAAAGGCAGTATTTTCAATTTTTTATCTTAGTGGCATTCTATGAAATTGTGTTATTTATAGGCCTATGTCCATTCATGTCATCTTTACTCTCTAACAATAAACTTAACAATGCCTTTGCAAGTCTCTGTTATTTGCTGAATACTATGCGGTGCCGTGTTTCTGATCTAACAAGCACTTTAAAGAGCCTATGATTTGTCTCTTGGGTATATTATCTTGGTATTAGCTGTAAATAGGGATGTAGATAATGTTTTACATCTGTACCATTAAGAAATAACAAATTAGACTCTTTCCCAGCTTACTTGCCAGCTCACAAATCTTTGTTAATTGCAGGAAAAATGGAATGAAAAATCATTGCTTGTAAAGTCAAAACTCTATGATTCATATGCTTGTGAATTCAACAGTTGAGATTTCTGGCCAGAACAGGTTGAAGTTTAGTGTTCCTTTTCCAGGGAAAGCTCCAAAACTTTGCTGTTTGTTTTCATAACAAAATGAGAAGAAAGCCAAAAGCATTTCTCTAGGTGATGCTGACTGAGCAGGGGGGTTGGACTAGATGGTCGGCAGAGGTCCCTTCCAACCTCAACCGTTCTGGGATTCTGTGCTCAGTTACCCCCAAAACAAGATGAAAACCAATTAGTTTCAAATAAACCAGTTAGAACATTTTGTTTCAATGAAATAGGTTTTCTTCATTTTCTATTTTTAATAAGACCCAACACAGCATAACAGAATTTCCCCAGACGGAGGCCCAAAACTGCAGCATAGGATGGGTGAGGAACAGCGGCTTGTTGATTTTATGTGGTATTTCAAGTCACTCATAAGAGCATGGGACGACGCTGCCCTGGCCCTGGCCCTGAACGGGTATGTTCAGAGGCTCGTGCTCCCAGCCTAAAACTCCTAAAGCAGGTTTAAACACCATAAGTAATTTGCAGACACCCAAAGGGACAGGCTTATTTTCATACTCTGAACTCCTGTGTCGCAGAGCTTCTTCAGTAACGTCTGCATCAAACCCGTAACTTCTTTTGCTTAACATGGTCAGGAATCCATTTTAGCTAAACTAGTATAATCTAGATTAATTTAATATCAAAGCAGCCTCCTGGGGGTTTGTACTAAATTAAGTTGCCTTTTAAAGCTGATTTGGTTAAAGTCGTGCCTCTTTCCAAATACACAGAGTTTTCGTGGCTGCAATTGTGGGATAACCTGCCCAGAGACTTCCTAAACCTCCCTCAATTACTTCCTGATCTATACCCTGAAGAAGGACAGTTTAGATATAAATGAATTTAAAGAGATTTATTATTTCTCTTCCACACACAATAAAGCCTTTTGCTGATTTTTTTTATAATACTCCAGAATATTTTTTCTCCCAAAGGTTACAGTTAATGTAGTTTCTGGTAATGTGCAGAGATAGGAAAATTATTCTTTCCGGCACCTGTTCCTGGAGGTTTGCAGAGAATTTTGCCAGCCTCTGAGTGGTCTCAGCCCCTGCAGTTCCACATAGTTTCTCTAACCTTGATGGCCATAATTGATTGGGATCATCTGCATACGTTTTCACCTCACTGTTAGCCTTTTGGGGATTTTTTCATAACTGTACCAAACATTAATTCTCTACATAACCGTGAAATGCCCCACAGGACATGTTTAGCTTTTTTTTTTTCTACTCTTGATTTTCTCTCTTAGTTTTTCCGTTCTGAGAGCAGTTCATTTCATTAGCTGATGTGGATGAAAAAAAGACCCAGGTATGTTCTGCCTGCCCAATACCAGTTTGCTCGTTGTTTCACTGACAGCGTGAAAGCATTGCAACCTGTTAGACAGATGTGCTGTTTCATTACCAACATCTTGTTTCTTCATCTCTTAATATATTAATCAAATGTAAAGACGATACTAACTAACTGTTCTATTATAGCAATAGATTAACTCGTTTTGTTGGAAACAGTCACCACAGCAGCAAGCTCGCATGTCTGTAGCTAAATGAACACTGAATTGTGTAAATACTTTGTTTCTGGTTGGTTTTGTTTTGTGGTTAGAGAAAAAGGAAATCCTTTTATTACAAGACTGATAATTTGAGCAGACCTACAGTTGCTTGGAGGAACTTTGTGCACGTTCACAACCTCAGGTTAGCACCACATAGACATCGGGAAATCCTGAAATTTGGGATTACAGTGGATGTCGATGGCCATGTGTTTTGCCTTCCTAGAGCCTCTGCTCAGCAGAGCTGAATGCAACGGATGGCGTAAATGCAAATGGCAACCAAAGTGTCACTCGTAGGTGGCCGTATATAGCTCAGTGTTAGGTAGTTGGAGGGTTTTGCTGTTTGTTTCCAGTGTCATATTCGACCAGATGGGAGGCGCTTGTATCCTTTTCCGTGGCAGGGCTGAATGTGGGAGGCTGGGGCAGAGCGGTGCAAAGGGGGCAGAAGGGACATGCCAGCATATACTCCTCTGGGGAGTGACAGGGAGAAAAGGTCTGCAAAGGTTAGTAGGTATGTGATCTCGAGGTTTCTCACGTGAGGGCAGAACTGGTTCATGTGCAGTGCGGCTTTTTAGCTCCTCGCAGGGTTGTGCATCTAACTCCTGCGATGGGTGCCATGGGCAGAGTGCAGGGGTGAGTAACGTGGGCATACAAGAAGGATCCAGCACACGTGTCGGCATCTGAGCTGACCTTGTATCCCTCTAAGGGCAGCAGAAAGAGATGTCCAAGAGGCCAAGAGGCAGTGCTGGGCTCCCCCGTGGCTGGCTGCACGTGGTGAGCGTGGCCACGAGGCTTTAACCCCCTCCACGGGCTCCCTTCCACAGCGGCATGGCTTTTGCTGCACCCACATCCGCCACAGCTCTGTAGAAATTCATGTTTGGCAGATGGGAAGACACAGGACAACTCCAGGCAGCTTTGTGTCCCCGCACGGCATCCTCACCCTTGGTGCTGGGGCCCGTGCTGCAGTCAGAGCTGGGTGCTGTGCTGCTGGGTGCCCCAGGGCCCAGGAGAAATCTGGCCAAGCAAGGCAGTCTATCTCCTCTCCCTCAAGAGGTCTAAAGGCTGGTGCTTTAAATACCAGGCTACCCTCTTTTTCAGTCTACGTTGGCAAAGCTGGGGTGGGGGGGGTTCATTTGGAGGCTGTCTAGGTGCCTTTTTGCCACCTAAGAGTTTTTTAATGTATTGGTTTGTTGCAGAATTTCCTGTTTGGTACCTAATTAGCTGACAAAGCCAAACCTTTGCTATCTGAACTAGTAGGTCCTGGTTACACAGTAGTATATTATCATCTATAATGATGACTGATGGAAGCAAATTAAATTTCTATGTAATATTCATAACTTTCTTAATCGCTCCCTTCCTACCGAGGATACTGACTCACCTGTTCTCTTGCAAGTTTTCACCTTCTGATAAACTGAACTGATTTTGTTGTATTGGTTTCACTCCTTTCCACTTTTCTGTTTTGAATTTTACCTGTCTTTTTCACTGGCTTCACAATGACTGTCATTTTTTGAAGATCTGTTCGGTTTGGATAATTGTGGAAGTTATTCTTTTCAAGAGTTTAAGATATATTTTCAGTGTGTCCAAAGCATTTGGACATTTCCAATGAAATTTATAAGGCAGAATAATCCAAACTGAGAAAAAACATTGTTAGAGAATAGGAGACACCATGGAGAAGCAGCAGGACAAGATGTTTTGCTTACAATTATTAAGATTTACCTGACTGATTTGGCTGGCTGCCTGGGTAGTTTTATGTTTCTTTTTTTTAATTATTTTTGTTTTAAAAAGGACTGTGCCAAGGATCCTTCTAGAAACCATGCAGGTCTGCAAGAGAAATTCAAAAAAGGCTTTGTGGAATACAAATTTCCCCTGACCTCTGCTACTGCAGCCACAATATAATAAGAACGAAGTGGCATGATAAAAAGGACAAAAAGCTCACTAAACCTCAATTATAAGTTGGACTTTAAAGACATATATGTCTTTGGCTTGGCTAAAGAAGTTAACATAACACCCAGGAATGCACAATATTGTATTTAAACATAAAATACGTCTTTTGAATATCCCTTGATTTCTAATGAATTCAGATTAAAACATTATGCACACTTTTAATAGGGCTGGATTTGTTCAGTCTGTGATTTATGCAACTAAACAGCCAAAGCATATGCATTTTTAAATGGTGATAATATTTAAAACCAAAAAGGGGGTGGTTGCTATGGGGATTGCACTGAGGAGTGTAGGTGAGCATCTGAACTTAAAATGCAATGTAATCTCTGGAGAACTAGTAGCTCTAGGAGTGCTGCACTTGGAAAATGACTCCAGACGAAGGGTTCAGATTTGCCAGCTGAGCGCAGAGCTCTCTTAGATGATGTGGGGATGCTCGAAAGCTCATTATGCCTAAGAACTAGGTCCACTCCTGCCCCAAAAGATACAACCTCACTTGTTTTCAGTGATGCTAATTAGCTGTTTCCCACTGAATATCTGCTAAAGAAGAATCACCATTGCCCTTCCAGGCTCTCACGCTGGGTAATATTCACCTACTACCCATCACTGAGAAAAATAACTATTCCCTTTATTTACTCCAGCTGTGTTGATGACTATGCAATTGAGAACGAGACCAGGTGACATACTTTCAGTTGCCCTTTTAAAGAACATGGTTGCCTACTGCTTCTTCTTTGAATCCTTCCCCTGCATTTCTCCCTGGAGTTGCTGGTGAGTCCTAATACCGAAATTCTGAATCCTGAAGAACGGCAGCCGCTGAGGTTACCTGCTCCTTCACTCCCCTTGCATCTTCAGAAATCCTTCTGTGAGAAGGAAGCTAAGCCTATGGCGTAACACATCTGATGAGCACATTGCTAAGAAAAAAATACAATTTTCTTGGCAGGAATATGGACTACCTCCTCCACAAGCTGAGTTAATGAACAGTAAGTGAACAGCATTGTATTGAGCTTGCAAGTTGAAAGGATAATTTTTGGTGTCTGAGAGACCTTGAGCACAGTTCTTGATTTCAGCCTGTAATTGCTGGATATACTGGAGCAGGAGAGACTGCACAGGTGGTCCTTTTTTTCCTTAATAAGTCCCAATAGACTTTTTCAAAGTGTTGCTATCCACTAGCTCAGGCAAGTGGAAGTCAAGTCAGGTATGTGAATAACTTCAGGCTCAGGTATGGCCTTACGCAAACTTGAAAATAAAGGCATGATTCCTTATGTCTCTCCTCTCTCTTGTCTTGTAAAAATACTGAATAAAAAGCTCCCTGAAAGGTCAAAAGGGAAAATATCAACATGAGAAGAGTTAAGGAGCCTTTCTGAGGCTGCAGTGTGTTGCAGTGCTAGGAGCAGGAGTAGTAGAAGGACTGAAGGGTCAGAACCTGCTGTACAGGCTGCAGGGACAGCCTCCCTCCAAAAACCTCTTCTCTTTACATAGTTTTTCATAAATAAAAAAAGAGGGAGGAGGAACAAAAAAAGAGAATTGAAGACTGACCCAAATGCCAGGGTCCAAATGCCTTTCCTCTACCGGCTGTTAGCCTGTTGCAAGGGCTGTGGTTGTGGTCTATGTTGATGTCCAGAGTGCAACTCCCAAAGACTGGGTCTGAGAAGCTGCTCCTAAGGACGGGGCTGGGGCCGTGGGGACGCGGGGCTGAGGCTGTCACGGCACCGGCAGGCGGAGGGCTGCTCGACACCTTTCTCCAGTCCCTCAAGAGCTGCTCCTGCACGTGTGAAACCTCAACCTGCAGTTTCCACCGGAGCTGCTTTCTGTTCAGCGCCAGCGACGTCGAGCGCTGAAGGGCTCTGGTCTAATCGCGGGCAGCGGTTTAGCAGGGAAGCTGACGGCGTTGCAGCCCCTCACGAGCGCCGCGCTGGCGACCCGGGGCGAAGCCCAGCACACGCAGCCCCGGGAAGCGCCGGCACCGAGCTCCTACGCCTCCCCTTGGGGCGAGGGACGCGGTGAGGTGCGGGGCAGCCAGCGCGCCCGGCGCGTTACGGAGCGGACCCTTTCTGGCGTTCGGGTCTTTCTAAGCTACCTTGCTGAATAACGGAGGGTTTTTGGAAAGGGCAAGGCGGGCGGGGGGAGCCTGCGCCGCGTCTCGCTTGTATGAATAAACCGACGTGAAGGTTTCCAGCAGGTCCTGCTGGCGCGGTCTGGAGCTGTGGTGCCCCTGCGCGCAAGCGGCGGGGAAGCAGGCTGGCGTAGCAGGACAGCCTGCTTGCGTTAGGGCTAGAAGGCTCCAGGGCTATGAGAAGCGGAAGATTTTTAAGCTGGAGGAGTTATGAAGTATATGTAACAGGAGAAACTTTCTAAGCTTTTGTCTGTCTGTTTCTCTTGCCTTAATTTCATCTGGAATTTGGAAATTGTTTGAGTGGGGATTTATAAAGTCATTTATGGTGAAATGCTAGAAGTAGAGTTAAAAGATGAATGTAGAAAAAAAAGGCTGCTTTTTATGAAGCTATGTTTTCAAAAAACGAAACTGAAATACTTGTGATCAGGATATTACAAACTATTGACTTCTGAAAGCTTTGGGATCCTTTCTCATCCTTAGTCTCCTTTATATTATGTTCATGTGGATGATCTTGGGTTGACCCCTTCTTCCCTCCGCTGTGATGGGCCTCCAGCTCGCTGCAGTCTCAAGTGGAACCACGACAGGTCTCCAATGTTGGGAGCACTGAGGATGTTGAAAGATTTTGTGAACTCCAGAGCTCCAACAGTAAGCTCTGAAAATTGAGAACCTAAGAATGGGACAGAAGAGAAATGAAAGGGTTTATTAAAACACACACACGCAAAACTCCCTCCTCTTTGCTCCCTACAGCGTGCAGCAGGCTGTTTCTTTCAGGCTTGCTCATTCTTTGGTGGCTCTCTTGGCTGTAGAAAGCTCTGCTGCTCTGTGTCTTTGGATGGGGAAAAGGAAGCTTCCTCTCTGCAGCCTGGGTGCATGCTCATCCCTGCTCCTCGTGTCAGTGCCCGTCTGACAGCTATAGCGCTGGGCTGAACCTTGGCTCCCAGCAAGGCTGTCAGCAGGACAGCAGGCATCTTCTCTTTGCACCATTGCTCAGTGGCGTGGGGTGGTCCTCTGCCACCTGGCTTTGCTGGGGTGCTCATGGCCATTGCAGAGCAAATGAATAAGCAAAGATGTGGGCACCTGCCCATGACTCCTGTGCTGCTGAGTGAGGAGTGACAGCTGTACCCCCAAAGTGCAGCCTCTGCTCTTCGGTGATGGGATGCCATGAGCTAGGCAAGCCCTCATCTGCTGTGAATGGGACTGGTCTGCCTACAGATAATTGATTATCTTCAGGTTATTGGAAGCGGGCAAAACTGGAACCGTATTCCTCTTTCCTCTTTCGACTGTGTCTGTGCTCTTGATCGCATGCTGCGCTGACGCTGTTTTCTTAAGCCGTTCTTCCCTCTGTGCTTGCAGCTCTCGGGCATGTTCACGCGCAGGCGCTGTGGGAGGGCGTTTGCTGCAGCCCCAGCTTATACAGGAGAGCTACGTAGACGGGGGAAAGAGGTAGCAAAGACTTGTCTTTCGGAGCAATATTAGTTGTAAAAATCAAAGCAACACATTTAAAGGTTTATTTGATTTTTAAAAAGAACTTAAGATTAATGTTAAGGACTACAGTGTTGACAGTGTGGAAAATTGATCTCTCATCTTCTAGAGGAAAGAGAAATTTGACTATTTGGCTCTGTCTTGCTTTTAATGTTTCTGTTAAATTGCCTACTTTTAGAATAGATGCATAGTGGGGCTCTGCTGGAAAAATGTTTTGCTAAGGGAATGATTGTGATTAATGTGTAGTAAAAAAGAGAAGGTTTGACTGATATGTTCTGGAATCTATTTTAACATGTTTAAATTACAGTGTTTTCCAGTCTAATCTGTCATTTATTAAAAGAAAACCATCAACTCATGTTTTTAATCATTCATTTATTGCAAAAACTGGTGTTCATGAAAGCTCTGCTTTTCATAGGAATTGGTTTTGAGTAATGTGGGATTGTAGCTTGTTTTCTCAGAGCTACAGCTCAATGTTTAAGTTGCATCATCAAGAATGTATTCATCTGTTGTAGAGACATTCAGATGACTCTCCTCATGGCTGAGGGAGGCAGATTCTTCTCTCCAGCATATTTCCTAAGGGGTTCAGAAGCAGTGGCTCCTTGGTATCAAATTACATCTCTCCTGAAATATCCTAGTTAGACTTGATCTTGCTATTAGGTTCCTGTTCAATGGCAGGAGGGTGCAGGGTGGAAATCAGCCTCAGCTTGGCCAATAACCACAGCAAACGTGAACAACTTTGCGTGTACGTAAACTAAAATTGTGGGGAATTTGGGGTGCCCACGTGCCACATCTTGCAGATTCAGGCAGGCAGGGTGTCTGCTGCTCCCTTCGTGGCGGGGCACAGGGAGGCAGCAGGAGGCTGTGCAGGGCCATGCCGAGGGGTCAGGACCATGCAAGGTTTAGCAGTCAGATCTCTGCTTACTGATGAAAACAGACCCCATATTAAGAACCTCAAGCTGCAGAATGTCATTCAATGCCAATGCTAAAAACGAGGGAAAAAGGAGTTACTGCCTATTAGAAAACATTCTGTATCTGTTTGTCATTCATCCACCATTTGCATTTTTCATGTGCTACCTCTATAGCCTGTAATGCTATAGCTTTCTGAAAATGGCCATGAAATTGGAGTAAGACCTGAATGGAATATTCAGCTTAATTTTATTTCAAACTTTATTTTAAAGTCATACCATCTTCAAAGTGAAGTCCTATGTTCAAGTCAAATCTATCTGTTACCATTTATTGTTCGTATCGTCAGCGTGTCTTGGAGCCCGAATCCTCGTTGTGCAAAGGGCTTAGGGGAAAAAAATGCTCCTCTCTTTCTGTCTTTCTTTCTTTCTTAGACACTAGGAGGTTTTTTTTTTTTTTTTTTTTTTTTTTTTTTTTTTGTTACTTATGCATGTTTTATAGATAAAGCAGGTGTTTTATTAGGTGGAGTTAGGGCTCATTCAGTGAGGAAAGGGATGCAAGCAAACACGACCCTAATGAGCTTGGATTGCCCTCCCAGGCAGCTCCAGCAGAGTGCGTGGAGCCCAGGGGGAAGGAGTTGATCCAGCCTACTACTTCAGAGACCTGCTTTATACAAATAATCTTTTACTGCAGGCCTGAGGTGGCTGTCAGCCTGCTGCCTGCAGCAGCCCCAGAGTATCAGGGGGGCCTGGAGGGCAGAACTCACCCTCCTTCCCTCAGAAGCACAGCCTGGCCCACGTGTGCTGCCAGCTAGCTGCTGCTGCCAGCTGAGTCTTGTGCTGCTGATCAGAGAGTCTCGCAGTGCTGATCCTTCCCAGCAGAGAGTGGTGGTACGCAGTAACTCAGGCAAGGTACTGCTAGTGAGCCACCTCCACTCATCTGCACAGCACCCTTTAGACATATGGTGACATTTGCATCTTCATCAGTCACTTGATATAACGAAAATACAGGCATTTGTTTCACTGCAACACTTGTCTTCCAGGAATGTCTTGACATTTATGTACCACGAAGAGACATTATCTTATGTCAGAATTTTATTCTTGTGGCATTATCTACCCTAATTAAGCCTGTCCTTACTGGCTTCAGCCATGTACTAAAGTAACAATGAGCTTGTTTTAATTTCTGAGTCTTTTGAAGCTGTAACAAAAGAGGTGATAAATGCCAGCTGGAAGAGGCTGTGGATCCCCACAGCCTGCCTCAGACGGGGATCCAGGCCATGGGGTGCTGTAAAGCTCTCCTGCGCTGGCCAGCAGAGCAAACCTCCTTTCCTCTCCTTTCAGCTGGCAGCGAGGATGGGTCCTGGTGCCTGAGAATGGGCAAGCCTCACCGATTCTAATCCTCTCTATATCCTCGACATAAGAGAGGATTATGCTAGCATACTGTTCTGTATAGCCAGCTTCCTAAAAAGTTAGGAAAGACTAGACTTAAACTGCCCAGAGCAGACTCCCTGCAGGGTGTCCAAAACCTGTCCTGTGCCATCTGCTTCCTCTGAAGGTTTTTGGCCTGATATTTCCCAAAGCAAATGGTGCTTCTATTGCACCTTCCCTGTGCAAAACCCAGCTTCACTTGATTTTAGCTGCACCTGCAAGGGCTCAGCACTCCTGTGGCTTTGACCCAGATATTTCATAGTGGCAGTGCTGAAGAGAAGGGGAAGATCATGGAGCCTTTGCAATATCTATAGAGAATGTGGTTCCTCGGTATTCATCTACAGAGGCAACTGCTAGATCCCTACAAACCTGATTAGTAGCTTGGTTATAGCCTCTTCCCCTTCATAGGCCCTGAACAAGGCAGAGATTTAAAAGAAAAGTGAATCTATAAATAAAAATTACATCTGCATTGATTCAAAAAGGCCAAATCCAGCATAAAGTGGTAATCTTAACTTCTCTCACTTTTCTAACTTGATCATTGACTTTAAAAACTCGGATTTTTTTGAAAGTAATGTAATTTCTTTATTTTGTTTGTTTTTCTTGTAAAATAATAGTTTCTGTGGTACCATATGTATCCTTAGCCGGGCGACCTGCATAACTGGGATTTTTGACTCCATAGCAGAGCCTGTAAGGATAAGTGATAGCGGCAGGAGGTTGTCGTCGTGCTTATTGACTGTCTTCTAGCTCCTTTTCTTTGGATATACAGTTTGCCAGGGGATCGCACACCTATTTGTCACAGCAGCAGGATTTTGGGAAGTAGCAGCTCTTGGTTCCTCTCCAGGTGCTGCAGGGCTATGTGCTCTGGTGAGCTCAAACCCACCTGCTGCTCCACACATCTCATTTCTGCACTGCTTTAACACTCATCTCCAGAGCTACCAATTTCCCTTTTCCTTTCTACCTTCCTGTTCCTGCTGATCCTTTGCTGTCCTCCCCTCCCTTTGCCATGGTGGAGACCCACATGCTGTCAGGGCACCACCAAAGGCATGAGGAGAGCCCAAGTGTTTCCCTCTTATAGGAGAGCAATGCCGGTCTCTGGGAACTAGGAAAAATACTATAATCTGAGTATGGAGCACACCCTTCACAGGCAGAAATGTTAGAGGAAGGGCTGAAACTGGGATAACTTTCTTGTCAAGCTATAAAGCCTCTTCTGAGGATGCATGTATTTTGTTTTTGTTTATCTGGGGCAAATAGCAATGATATTTGAGAAGGATTTCCTACAAGGAGCAGAAAGGCACAGCTCTGACAGGGAAGGGAACAGCTATGCCAAATTTCAAATCTGTCTTTTGCAGTATGAGGGCTTTGAAGTTTCTTGGTGAAATTGTTTGCATTTTTTTCTCGATGTGTGTAAAACAACTGCTTTTTCTCAACTTCTTTTTCAGAAACAGATTTTTTTCTGCCAAAAGTTAAGCAAAACATTTAGCTTAAACAGTCAAATTTTGGCAAAATTATGAAAAAATGAAAATGGTATTTTAGAATGGGAAGTGTTAGTTAAAATTCATTACACTTGGCACTTCTAGGTTCTCATATCATGTAATAATTAAATTCCAATATTAGATGTATTTTATCATAATCTGTGAAAGAATGATTTCTCAGGATACACTTTCTTTCACCCATATTCTCTTTGATTATGTTATATTCTTTTGAAATATCATTACTAGCAGCAAGATTATGGAGCAGGAGTTTCTTTTGTACCAGTAGGTTTCTGCCAGCCTTTTTCCCAGTTTCTGTGTAGCTGCAGCAGCACATTTAGCCCTTTTATTATCCTTGAGATGCACCAGGACTGGGATGTCCCCAGTGTTTTTTGGCAATATCTTAACCACAGATGCAAACCTGGCTGGTGTCCTGGGAGTGTGTTAAATCCTGCGGACTTGGCCAGTTGTTCTTGGGTGGGAAACTCCAAGGGAGGTTGCCCCAGGCCATGCCCCTTGGTAGACGAAGCTTTTTTTGCCTTTGCTCAAGTATCGCTTTTCAACTAAATACTTCTACCAAGTGAAGGTTAGTAAGGAGTGAAAAGAAACCCACCTACAGCAAAAATAATCAAGTCCTTTTCTTTCACATAGCAATGCTGAAAGTCCTGCTCCATGCTGAGACTGCTGGGTTGTTACAGTGATCAAAGTCATCCTATTGCTGCTGAGCAAGGACAGCAGGTAGAGCTCTGTGATCTGTGTTTTGGAGGAGGCCAGGCAAGTTGCTTTTGCATCTATTCTCTCATCTTTCTATCCTCCCTTTCTCCCCTGCCATTTCCTGAAGCTGTGTGTGTTCATTAAGGTGGAGTAGACTCTTTTCATATTTTGACAGCTCAAGGTCAAGCACAAAAGGCTTGAGAGTGTTGAAGAGAACTCCAGCTTCCTTTCCAATTTGAGATCCGGATTTAATTTGTATTGCAGGGATGCGCTGTGTAGTTTGGAGTTGTTCAGGCCAGCATTAGGTTTGTCTTTGTGAATTTTGGTTTGCTGATCTGATCCCCTGATATAAATTAAAGCAGCTCAGGAATGGTTTCTGCCAGCTTTATACATCTCTCAGCAAGCAGGGATTATAACAAACAGAAGGCTTGGCATCACACTTTCTTCTCCTGCCAGGATCCCAGGTACTGCACTGCCACTGCTAGAGGAGTGTTTAGTGCATATTGGCTTTAGGGTTGCTTGTTGCAAGCCTTGTTACAATTATGTTGGAAAATGCTGTGCCACGGGCTAAGGAGCCAAATACTGCTCTTATTGTACACTTGGAAAACTGCTTATTTCACTGTTTTGAGTCTAAAAGGTGAACAAAATACTCAGATCAATGTTGTTCTGCTACAAGGCATCACGTGCACCTACTGCCACAAGAATTTCAGCAATCTGGGTGAATTAAAAGCTCTGGACTAGTCCAGGTCTCAGCTTTCAGGCTCTAACAAGGGCTGGGTGCTGGGCCAGGTGTGATGGTGGCTGGATGGGGCCATGGGCCAAGGTGTGTGCAGAGGAGCCTGTGGGGTGCAGGCCGGTGTTCCTCACAGTGTGCACCTCAGCAGCATCAAACATGGGTCAAGACACGCACATGCATGTCAGTGCTCAAACTGATGAGGATGGCAGAGCTAAGGATATGGCTAAATCTGTCTTCCTGATGGCTTTTATGTGTGGCAGGGGGCAATTTTGACCAAGGCACTTAGCTGTAGCTGCAGCGCAGCACAGCGTTTTCCTGTCTCTCCATCCTCTGATTCCGGCTTGGGTGTTGTGCGTCCTGCACAGGACATTTAAAGGTTAACCCAAGCACAGGGGTACAGAGGTAGGAGGATAGGTCCCTTTTCTCTGCAGCACTGTAAACAAGGATATGCTGGAGAAAGGTACTCTGAAAAGAATGGCACATCAGTCATTAGAAATCTCATCTTGATGGCGAAGAGTGGAAAGTGGCTGGGCTGAGCAGCAGCTTTGAATCTCCCAACTCCAACTTGAAAACTGCAGCAATGAAGGAGACAACCAGGTTGCTACTTGCTACTCCAGCCTCTTGATGTTTCCAGGCTGAGCACACACTTAAAAATGGTGCAAGGAGGTAGAGCCTTGTCTCTGCTGGCAGCCTGCATGCCATGGGTTGACTATACTCCTCCAAAGCTGTGTCTTTCAAGTGTGGAAATGTTAGGCTATGCTCTGTAAAATACAGCAATTTCCACTAACAAGATGACAATTGCTGTTGGTTTTTTTTTTTCTCTTTCTTGCTTCGTGCAAATTAACTGCTAAAATGGCCCAAATACCTTGCTATGCTTAGTACCTCGTGATCAGACTGGGAGCCTTCACCCCTGTTACGTGGATATAACAACTGCCCAGTATGCTAGTGGTGACTAGGAGAGTTTGCTGCTCTTGCTGTGTTAGCCTAAGTTAACACATTTATATAAGCAAGCCCATTTATGTAAAACAAACTATTCCACCAAATGCTACTTTAGAAGGTACTTTTCTTTTTGGTTCACCTCTCTGCTTTAATATCTACTGAGAATGGATTTCTGTAGACCTTCCTATTCATGAGATCAGTCCCAAGTTTTTCCACTTGCAGGATATTCCTTCCCTAGTCAGACAGACCAGGTCTCCTTTGGCTTCTACTCTGACTGCATCAACATGGAAACTCACTGAGGCTGGTCAAGCAAACAGGAGTTAGGTGCCTCTTATTTCTGGAGCGTGCAATGCAACTTTTGATAATGCTCTCATGCCACTGCTATTTAAGAACATCACAATGAAAACAAACAAAATCCATATAGGAAGGAATGGGAGGGGACAACGAATTTTTATATAAATTTACCTGGTCTCTACCACTAACTGAAATAGCTAGGAAAGCCTATAGAGTGGATTAGGCTTGAAACCTAGTGACTTGACTTTGTTTCAGTTTTAAATTTCTGTATAGTTTGACAGCACTTTTTCACCTTTTCTTCAGGGTACCTTATCAGTGCCTTTTAAACTGGAGATTGATCCTGTACACAAGATCCTTTTACATGCATATGTTCTGTTTTGTCCATCAGATATGCAGCAGATTTGGTCTCAAACACCTATAAGGCCGCATGCAGACTGTAAATCTTGTGGTTTGCTACTGAACAACTTTGATATCATATTACTGTGCTTCTGTTTATAGAAGGAAGTATGATGGCTTAGGAGAAACAAACTGTGAATGAAGAGAAATCATCTCCTATAGCTTTTAGCAGTTTTATCAGACCACAAGGCCAGAGCACTTTTCTTCCTCTATGCAAATGGAATAGACATCTATAGATACAAATCCTGCATGCTTAAAGACTTTAAAAACTGCCAGAATCAAGCGCACTGAGCGGTGGAGTGGACTAGGGGTTCACTGGCTGATTAGTGCTTCTGGATGAAGCAGATTTGTAAACGGTCTCAGAGAAGTGCTGAGGGCTGAAGTGCCCCCATTACTCCTGAAGAGCTCTAGTTTGGAGAGGACAAGGGTCCTGAGAGTGCTCTCAGGGACCCTCTTTGCAGACTCCAGGGGACACAGCACTGTGTCAGCATCAGGGCTTCATGTCTGTTCAGCCCTGACTGCTTGGAGAAGGTTGTCAGTAAAACTGTAGCTTTTCTTTCTGCTGTACCTTCTCAGACACTCGGAGTTTGTCATATTGAGCGCTGCTGGTTTTATGACAGGGCTTTTCCACAACATGGGCCAGTCAATTTACCCACCATTCAACCTGTCAAAATAAAAATATAGATGTCTTAAAAATACAACTTGGTTAAAGAGAGGGGAAAATGTTGTTTTTTTTTTTTTGCTTAAAAACGGGTTGAAAAAAGACTTAATTGGAAATAGAGCCAAGTGGGTCTGACAGTATGTGGCAATGGAAAATAAATTTAGTAGTAACACTGCTAAATGAGTCAAATGATTCCCCTTCAGCACAGCCAGTCTTCTGAGTTGGCAGTCTTCTTTTTGGAAAAAAAGATTGCGAAGACAATTTTAAACCAATGAATGGGGAGAATTTCCATTTTGTTCTCCTCCATCCAAGATCTTTATGGAAAAAGCACTGAGTTTTCAGCCTACTTGATAGCTGCTGCAGGTCTCATGGAGTCCAGCAGCTCCCTAGGGAGCAGTTTGGGGCTGTGGTGTGGGGTGGGTGAGGGACATGTGCCATGGAGCTGGTCTCCTGGAGCTGCTTGTGGGGGGCTGTCTCTGCCCCAGGCTGGGAGTGAGGGGGCAGTGCAACATACCGCCCCATTAGTGGGGTGCTGTGTGTGGCACTGGGGCCCATCCCAGCTCTCTGCAAGCTGTGCCTCCAGTGCTGGAAGAGGGTTGAAGGTGCTGCTGAGCCACTACTCCACCTCAACCTGTGTGGAGCTGCAGGGCACCGGCACTGCATGGCACGGGGGTCCTCAGCCTCCTGTTTCTTTCTAATGGATGCTTCTCACATGGGGAAGGGAGGCAACAGTGTGACAAAGGGCAAAATCCATCCACCAAACGCTGCCTCTGTTGGGCCTTCACTTATTTCTCTGGTTCGGAAGCAGCAGAGTTAATGTCCTTCACTTTCCTTTGCTAATGCTCTAGATGCCCTGGCTTGCAAATATTCCCTATAATATCCAATGGGACAGGACCCTTTTTTGCTAGGGCAAGGGAGCCCACTGAACTCCCTGTGCTGCTCAGCGTTTACCAAAGCAAGCCCGAACTGACGTGTGCATGCACATGCATACCTGTGCGTGCAAGTGAACCCATGGCCACACATGCACACATATACAGGCAGGAGGAGTGATGGAGCAATGCAAACATCACGATACCAGGAACTGCTCCTCTTCACACCACATTTTGTTTTCTTTCCATTTTGTTATTCTTTAATACTACTATACGTTTTCTACTCTGCCGTTGTTGGCTGTTCTGTGTGAACACGGGGATAATGTGTACAGGCCTTCTGGAAGAGAGATACAAGCTGAATACTACGTGTATTTGGTATTAAAGAATGTAAAACAAATTATTGCTAAATTTAGCAGGAGACATACTCATTGTTGAGTGACTGGATTCCATGGGGGAATATGTGTTCAGGAAACTAATGACTATTTCTAACTAAAAGCTCTAAGGCAGGTACCTTCATGTTCTACTTGTTATTACTGAACTCTTCCTGACTTTATAGTCTTTTTATTCTCTCTTATTTGTGGAACTGGTAATTTTATTTTAAAATAATTATAACATTTCCTAACCTGAGCTTAGCTCATTTAGCCAAGTTGAACAAAGGATAGAAGGGATGTGATATCTCTTAATAAATATGTCGGGTGGAAAATACTGAGGAGAAGAAAGAGCTTTCTGATCTGAAAGATAGTATTAGCACAGGATCAAACAGTTACAAATTGTTCATGAATAAATTTAAACTGTAAATTAGAAGACAGTTTTGAGGCATCTGAAGAGGCAGTTCTGAAATGCTCATTTAGCCAGGGAAATGAAGATTTTGGACTTGTTTTAAGATGGAGCTTCATAACCCCACATAAGGGATAGAATAAATTTATAGAAGAATCCTTGGAGAAAAGAGATGAGATTTGTCTTGTGAGACCTTGAGTATATCAAATTATATCCAAAGTGTTTTTGAAGAGACACTGAATTACTCTGTTTACACCATATTTGTATTGCAGTTCTTTTGCATTTCAGCTTTTGCTGGTGGTTTGGGGTGCCAGGAACCTTCCTCTGACGCGCTGTTGAGTAACTGAGCAAGGATGACACCAGGGTGCACCATTGCTGCTGGGGTCGTTCGATTCAATGGTGTCTTGTTTGCATGTCCTCTTTGCCCACCGTGGTTAAACTGCTCACCAGAACTCAGCCTAGGGAGAATGTCTGACTGGAAAGACTACCGAGGACTTCTCATGCCTGCTTCAGAAACACAATCCTGGTCTGATTTGCTGGTACAGCTAGTATTTTTTTATTATATTATTTGCAATAATGCAGCAATCTGCAGTTATTTGAGAATCAATGGTGTGAGTGATGTCCCTGATCTCTCCCATTCTCTTCTTGTAGGTGTGTTTTGGCTTCTTATTACAGGCGCTGTTTGTTACAGAGGCGATGACCGTAGCTGATGGACGGGGTGCATGTTCTGGGGCCCCTTTACAGTCCATGTGTGGTGCTTTGCAATCATGGCAGCTCCTTCTCGTTTTATGTTCCTGTGTGTACCAAACATATACAACATGCACAACTGTATATTACCCTGAAAATACCGTGAGTACTCTAGAAAGCAAGATAGATCCTGTTATATAAGATTTTTAATCCTAGGTAAATTTTTCCCAAACGTATGTTTTCATGTCTAAAGTTACCTTCCTGTATGTAACTGCTGTGCACTTTTTCTTCAAGTATTCATACATGAAATCATAAAGCTCTATTACAGTGAAGACCTTTGCTCAGAATAGACTTTATATTTAAAAATAATAATTTATATCAAACTAAGCCTATAGGAACTTAAAAGATAAGAAGCACAGAGTAGAAGCTGTATTTGCAAAATAGTTTACTTAGGTGTGTAATGTTTCTTTGGCCTTTAGCAATATGTTCTCCTTCCTTAAACATTTTTGTGAGTTGAGCTTTTTCCCATAGCAAGTCATAGTACCCATTGAGTGCAATACTTGTAGCACAAACTGCTGAAGCCCAAAAGTGGGGAACTGAAAAAACTCCAATGTTTGGCAATATTCTTCTTTTATATCCTTAAAGTAGAGGCAAATCCGTTGGATGGTTAAATCTGTTCTAAGTTTTACTCTTGCTTATTTTGAGAACATGCTGGGCACATTGAAACAACACTGAGTTTTCAGAGAACAGACACGTGAGATTATTTAAGTGTGGCCTGCCATAAAAAGGAAGTGGTTGTTCTTTGTATCCTTCAGCACTAATTATATGAATTGCTCACGTGAAAACATTATACTTACCATCATAACCATCATACAAGCCATCATAAACTGAGAGCCAAATCTGGTCTAGGGTGCAGCTCCTGCAATCTTTAGGACTATGAAGAAATGTAAATCAGGTGGTGGTATGTCCTTTTTCTTGCTATTTGTACTTGTGTTGTGCATCCTTTGCTCGTTTTGCTTGGGAAACTCCACCTCCACGTTTGAGAGAGGTGGGAAGCTTCCCAAATGGTTTTGTTAGCATGCAACCCCACTTAGCTCCTTAATTCTCTCGGTGATTTCTTTTTCTTTTACACAATAAAAGGATGAAAAAAGAGCCTACTGTGAGCAAAAAATCTTGTGAAAGTTCTGATTCAGTATCCAAATACCTGGTCAGTCATCTACAATAGCTCTTCAGCCCCTTGCTACTTAGCTCTTTCCTCTTCTATTTAGAGCAAGATACAGCATGAGTGTTAAACTCAAGTGGTGCGTTTTGGTTAATAGAAGACAAAAGACCAAATCTGCTCATCTGCCCATCTGCCAGGGAAACTTCCTTTGGAAATGCCAGTTGGGTCAGAGCAAAAGTGAGAGTGACTGATCCAGCAAGGAAGCAGATTGAATAAGACGGTCTTGGGGCAGTTCCATTATTCCTAAACCCAGAGCGTTAAAGAAGTGTTTGTCTTCTGCAGGCATGTATTTGTACTTAAACAGGATGAGTAGCTGTCTTTATTTCAGAATACTTCCTACTGATGTTTTTATCTTGCAGTAGGGAAGAAAACTTTATTTGTAAAATAAAGCTTGGAATAATTAGTCCAGCTTTATGTTATGCTTTTGATTATAAACATAGTACCATGATTTAGTTAATTTATTAATCCTAGATACCTTCAACAAAAAAATCTGGTCTGTCAATACATTGTTTATAACCATGGATGATAATTATCTAGTCACAGATGTGTGTAAGGCTATCTCTGATAACAACTAATTGAGCCTGGCATACCTACTACACCACCAATTAATCATTTACAAACTCTTTACAAATAAGGTCTCCACATAATTTTATGACCAAGGATTTTTAAAAGCCACTTGCTTTTGCAGTCTGCCACCTCTCTAAATGAGAAACATGTGGGTGTGTAATGTCAGAGCCCTCTGTGGGGGCACATAGTTGCTTCCGAGCATGTGGGGGGGCTCTTGTGTCTTAAAGCAGCAGAACTTGGCTTTTCCAGGTAAGATTTGTTCAGAACAATTCTCTCAGTGCTCATAAAAACAAAATAAATCATTTTTTAAAAATAAATAATCCAATGTTCTATTCACAGATGCATTTATAATGCAGTGGTGATTTATGAGAGTGACGCTACTACCTATTCTTTGTATGCCACAGCATAAGTCTGAATGGTTATGAGTATTCTTGCTACTCTCCCCGGCTGATAGGAATCCTGTACATTCATTCCTTGGAAGAAGGATAATTTTCTTATCCTTTGAGAACGGTCTTTTATAGGATAGGAGCTAAGAAATGTATGTTTGTAACCCTTAAGATAGAATTTTCTCTTACTACTCACAAAAGAACATGCAGCAAAGCCACACTGTGATGAACAAGATCAGTTGTCAAAACTTTGCTATTTCTAGCATATAAAATGAAGACTTCTCTAGACTATCCTGGCAGAATATACAGCTGAATGTTACTTGTTTACTCTTTGAACTCACTGGCTGCTTGTGACCATTTAGTCTTTCTCGCACGAGTCATGCACGAAGGCACGTGCTCCTCTGCAGCTTGTTTCTAAATGCAGAAGCAGAGGCTGAACAGTTGCCTTCTCGTTTGTACTAACACCCAGGCTTTGCTGGTCCAATTGATCAACCTGACTCCTTATCACAAAAATCACATAGCACCCTGTGCTATGCCAAAACAGGCTACGAGGATGGCACTGAAGGATGTTTATGGTATTTCCAAGTTATGTGGCTGCAAAAATATTTCTCATTTGAATGAGGCCCTGGAATCTACAAAGTTTGTATGTTTTACATCAGAAACAATAGATTTGTACTTCATTTTCATACCTTATTAATGAAATTAAACAATCTTACTCCTTACTAAATATTTTACTTTGAGTTTAAATCTTTGTAGGTTTCAGGTCCCATTAATATTATTTGGCTACAGTTCAGATGGGAGTAATAAAAATGTGTGAAACCAAAGTTGGGTCGTATGCAAGGAGGGGAATGAATCTCTTATCTGGGAATGATGAAGGCACTGTTCAGGCACTGTAGCATCAGCACCGTGGCAAATCCTGAAATCCCCCCTCCAAATTTCACTGACCTTTCTTTGCCCACAGACACACAAATAGGAGGCGAGCCTTCCATCAGTCAGTCACTTCATGTGGGCTCACTCGTGACTCTACCAAGCTCCATCCGTACAAGTAGTTTTGCCCACTACTCAGCCTGAAAGGCTGTGTCAGAACCTCACCCCTCTGATGGTTGGAAACTTTTGTTCTCAGCCCGAAACCATTAATAACAGTTCGTACTTTTCGCTGTGGTACTAACAGAAGTCTTAGCCTTAATACCTTCTCTTCTTTAATGTTCAATTCACTTCTTCTGTATTTCAAGAGCAAAATCACATCCCTACTTGCCTTTGGCTTCCTAGGCTGACTCCTCTATGACTCTAAGGGGTTTTGTTCTCTCTCAGGGACAGACTCCCTGCTTTTAGTCATCCTTTTGCGTACCTACTCTAGCCTGAATTTATTCTATTTATTCTTATGGAAGATTTATGACTTTCATAGCATTTAGTTACATTTAAAAATCATATTATATTAGCTTTTTTTTTTTTGCAAAAATAGGTTTGACCTATTTTTGCAAATCCAAGTCCAAGATATGCAAATCTAGTTTGCTAATACCATGGTGGTGCTGCTCCCTTCCTGGGGACTGATGGCCGTGACTCCTCACAGGGTAAGGTGAGATTTCTTCATAGAAGCCCCTGTTTGGGGTAACGGGCTCCAGGCAGGCCCTTGGGGTTAACAGAAGAGTTACCAGGGACAGCTGGGATGCCCAAGGACCTGAGGTGCCTGCAAACCAGAGCTGCAGCTAAGGATGGTGTTTAGAGGGTTTAAATCTGTGATTTTGCATTCTACAGTGGCAAGTCAGTAGCTTCCAGGGTCTGGTTTTCGTTGTATCTTGAGCCTCTCCTCTGGCAGGCGGAGGCAGGCAGGAGTGCTCCTGCGATTCCCTGCTGCCCAGGGCACCCCTGCTTGAGCCAGGCAGTCCCAACCCCTGCCAGCATGGTCCCACCAGCAGCTGAGCCCATTCCCCTGTCCTCCCGCTGCAGGGGTTTTCCTGGTGCCAGGACATGGAGGTGAGCAGCCGGGCTGCGGTGCATGGCTTTTCTCCCGGGCACCTTCGCCTCTTCCGTGGAAGGGCACAACACAGGAGTTCAGTTCAGTCTGTCGCTGCCTGCCAAGCGCCTGAAATTCTCCAGTGGAAGGCGCGACCGCTGTGGCAAGGATTTTTATTGTGCCAATTCCATCAGCAAGAGAGAATATTGTCTAAGCTGGATGAACTATAATCAGATGGTCCAGTAATTACCTGGAATATTTTTTGCAGAAACCGTGGTAACAGTCTCTATCAAAGTAACAGCAGCGTTCCTGTCTGGCAGCTCATCCTGCACCTGCTTAAGTTGTTACTTGTGGCTGATCCTTTTCCTTCAATAGAGCTGCCCAGGTAAGTAAAGTCAACCACCTAAGCACTTATCTGAAAGTTTGGTCATTTGGCCTCTGAGGCTTCAGCAAAATAACTTGAGAGTAGTTTTCTTAGGCAAATCTATGTATGTGTAATTTCATTTTCCACCTAGATCATTTAAATTTATTGACATATAAAAGCTCTCACAGTTGGCTATTCGTCTTGCCCTACATTATTCTTGCATACTGAAAAATCACTCTGCAGTGCTGTGTCAGAAACAATTCATTGATCTATGGAAGGTCTCATTTTTCATTACATTTTATCATCCTGCTTTAAGCTAACTATAAACCATGGCAGTGAGTTTATTTATTGAAACCAGGGTGGTTCAGCAGTATCCCTACGTACTTCCAAGGCAATGCGAAGTGCAGAGAACGTTGCTCCCGGAGAGGTTTGTTTTCCAGCCGCACAGGGCTTGTGTGGAGCATTTGTCTCCTGCTGTAGGGCAGGTGGCCGGGGTTCGGGCTTCCCTGGGGTGCCCTGCATCAGGCAATGCAGCATCAGCTCTGCAGAGGCAGGGTTTTCCATGTGACCCTCTTTATTTATTCAGTAAATTTACATGTGTTAATGCTATTTAACACCCACTACAAGGAGGCTCTTTTGCAGGACTTTTAAGAATCAGGTTGATTTCAGAGTTTTTTACAGGGGGTACCAGCAGCTGTTGAAAAACCAGTGCCTGTCTGGGCACCACTCTGGAGCTCTTTCCTTAACCTCTCTTCGGCTGTTCCACGTTAGTCAGTTTTGGGAGAATGTGGACTAATGCACCATGACTGTAGACACTGTTGGAAAGAGAATCATATTAAAACCACACTCTTTCAGGCCATAAGAAGCTGGGTGGCCCATCACTTGAGGGATCTTCTCTTCTAGTGTGTGGTGCTCCTGCATCTGTCAGCCTGTTCATGACCTCGTCCTCCGTGGCCCCACTAAATGCAGAGGGATGCCATAGGGGAAGAGGCTATGAACCCTCTTGTTTTTCCCCTACTTTGCTCTACCCTCCCGAGCAAGCTATCTGCCTCACTAACCTGAGGATAAATAAGAATAATAACCTCCTGATTTTTTTTTCTAGAGATTTCTGAGCTATATCACCACATTCAAATGAGGGGAAAATTAAAAAAAAAAAAAAAAAAAAAAGCATTCAAGACCTATATTTCTTAACAGTGCTTTTATTCACATGAGTCACTAAATACTGTTATTTAAAAAAAGCTAGTGTACCACTTATTGTAAATAGAGACAATGTTTTAAGGCAGAAATTCTCTTAACTGCAACTGTGTAGAGCCTATTTCTTTTTATTGAATCAGAATAAGCCAAGATTTAAACAATACATCAGTGGATGAGAGAAATTTCATAGTTTTGTTTCTTGATAGGGTGATCCTTCTGTAATTCAATATCATCAGTGTTATCAGATGGTAATAAAATCCTTGTGAGGCAAGGTACAAATCTGATGGTTATTTTTTAACTGAATGGAACCTTTTCCACCCATTTTTAAGGAGTTCTCTGCGCTAAGAGTGTAGAAATTGCTTTTACTTGATCCAATTTCACATTAGGACAAAAAGTACATTTCATGCCACATTTCATTTTCAGATGTAGGATATGAAATCATGAGCTAGAAAAGAAAGTTGCGTACTGTTTCTATCCATTGTCTCATAATAAAACCAGAAAAATAAATCTGAGTGAAGAGAAGCAGAAAATTTCCTAGGGAAAAAGGCTTTCAGTTTCGGGTCGTCCTGAGGAATCTAAGCCAGCTTATTCTGTAAATAGGGAGAGCTCAAACACAGGGACTAATTTTGAAGGCTTAACCATCATGTCCCATTTTGCTATCCGTATCTAGATCTTGGGACGCTCAACAAAATCTCTGCAGTCCGATCCACACAAGCAGTGGCACGTGTAAGAGGGTTCGTAATTTTATGAGCAGCCCTCTTTATGCTCATTGAATACTGGACCAACAGCATTACCATGTGTTAGAAAGCACCCTGCTGCTTTCGATAGGGTCTTCCAGGTGAGATGTGAAATCATGGCACAGTGCACTTGCTATAGAAACAAGATGTGCCATTTTATTTAAAATGAACAGGGATTTAACCTGGCCCAGTAGAAGGTCCCCTGCCTACCTCAGTTTCTGCATGGAGTTCTTACTGAATACAAAATCTTTCATTCACTGTCCTGATCTGCTGAGTAATAGATATTAAGCCTGTAAGTTTACACTATTATTTAGTCTGGCCGATATGCGATGTACAATAAAGTTTCACCCTGGACCCACTGAACTACAACTTATCTTCAAGAAAAGTATCGAGTCTTGATTTGGAGAGACAAAGTGATGGCTGACCATCTCTGTCTCTTGGCACTTTGTTTCAGTTATTAGCATCCTCACTTGTCAAACTTTATATCCTAATATTTCTAAGGTGGAGACATCTGCCATCAAGTCTCATTATTTTTAACCTGTAACATAGACGACTTGTCTTTACTGATGGCTATATTTCAACAGGTGGCAAAAGGATCCTTTATTAATTTTCTGAGCTTTGCAGTTCCAGGAAGGTCTACGATTTTTGATCAAACCCAGAAATATATACCCACATAGTATTTTTTTAATTAGGCTAATTATATATGAATAAATTAGGTCAAGAGTTACGTAGCCATGACCAGAAGTTTCTCCTTCAGTCTGTCTCTGTACTGTGCCTTTTCTCTGACTGATGATTGAAGGCCTTGAGACAGTACACTGCTAAAAAATATCACCTGAACATTTCCAAACAATAAGCAAGAAAATTGTACCACCACCACTAGAGATTAGCACACCAATACATTGATGAAATACTACACATTTTGACTGTGTCAGATCAAAATCAGCTACACTTACATTGCCCCACATTTCTTCTTTGTTTTATGATGAAATATGGTGAAAGCAGAAAAAAGATCAAAGGCATTAACATTCCTGCAGAGAACTCATTCATACTCAGCCTAAGAACAGCTGAAAACTCCTGACATCTTTCTGCATTGCCATTATAACAGATAAATAAATAATCTGTCTCCCAGGCACAACTGTATCAGACAAATCATAACTACTCTAATAGCTCTGTGTGATTAGCAGATAATTAATCCTGACTGTCAGTTATGCTTTGAAAAATTTTTCATCTTGTTTCTACAGCAAAATTGGAGAGACTTTTTGGTTAGACAAAGGTAACTGGCCTTAGTGAGATGTAGACCTATCATCTCCAGAAAAACCTAGATAGCCATTAAGAATGAACGGTCTTGCTGAATGTCAAGTTCGTGAGTAAAATAAAGACCGCTTGGTCCAGATGACCAAAAGCATTAATGTCTCATTGGAAGGCAGTGAACGACTGGCCACCTACAAACATGTCACTGTCCCTGTGCACAGATGGCATCGATGCCTTCCTGCTGCTGCCCGGAGTCGGGCTGCTGTTCCCTGCCACTGTTACTGGGGGCAGCCTGGCACGAGGGGCCTGTTCTCTCGCAGGTCCCAGCTCTCCCCTTTGGCTTCACGCTCGCGAGGAGAACAGGATATGCTGACCTTATGTCCAGCTTTCTGCTGGCCTTAAGCAAGAAGTATCGATGGCAGATACTTTTGTGAGGCTTCTTACAGGACAACATATCTGAGTGTACTAAAGACATTATATGAGGGTGTGCAAATGCACAGAGGTCTAACTCTTTGGATCCAGGCTAGGTAGATTCTCCTGGTTGTAACTCTGTTTTATGGCAATGTTGTCACACTCCATTTTTCCTCTCCTTGCTCTGATCCTTCATTTTCTTTTGTTGTACAAGTGAGAATCTTCAGAGAGCTTGTGAGACAGTACTACTTGTGTAGACATAGCAATGGTTTGCTTTCCTTCCCTTCTTTTTGCATAAACCCCCCAGAGCCTGGAAAACATCAACTGCTCTTTGTCAATCCGTTCATATATGTGTTACCCAGGCAAGACATATGTGAACATCAATAATGTTGCAACATTATTAGGAAACGCTTTAAGGATCACCCTCATGCTTTAATCTTTCCAGGATTTTGGGCACCTCAAAGTGGACTAGTAAAGCGGAGCATGGCACTGTGCTCACTTTCTGTGTTTGGTCAGGAAGTTTTCAGCTGGTTCAGATACCTCCTCCTCTTTCCTCAGATGAAAATGCATCTCTCTTGATCCATATTCTTGTCATGTCTTGTATAGACTTGTAAATCTTCTTTTCCCTTGTTCTTGATATGAGCACTACAGGAGGTCTGAAATTATACAGCATGCAGCTACATGCCTCATAAACAACGATGGCTAGTGTGAGAAGTTCATGTCTGCACTTTGCTAGCCACGTTTCTTCTGTTTGGAACAGAATTCAACGTCATTATCATAATCTACAAACTCACTGCTAAAATAACTGAGCTTTTTTATCCTCCAGAACACCGCTGTGCCGCAGGGAGGATGATAATTCTGGGTTACACTTTCTCTGTTGCTTGAGATGCACAGGACGTCCTCATCTGAGTATTCCTGTCGGAAGAGGACAGGACGAGGCTGAGTGTGAGCCTGACTGTGGTGGAACAGGAGAATACAGCAGTTCTTCTTCATTCAGCAGATGAAGCACTGGTGCTAATGCGTGCTAAAAGAAGAACCAAGCACTGCAGCCTCCTTCAGTAAGTACGTTCAGATGCTGCAGTAAAGCAAGAGAATTTGGAAGGCAAGCAGAAAGATGGGGTGACCTTGTGGTTAGGGTGGTGCCTCCAGGTCTTATCCTACTTTTAGGCTCCTCTGACCAGATTTTCTAATCTTTCTATACCTTGGTCTCCCATTTATAACATGATGACTTGAAATGCTATTTTGGTCTCTTATCCAGGTAAGAAGAGATTTTGTTAATGAATGATTGTAAGATAAGCAGATAATATATCAAAGGGAACACATCTTTTGTTCTTCAATCTATAGTCCTATTTGGATAGAAACAAAATTAGCACCTAGATATCAAGGATTATTTTCTACAATAACAGATAGTGGACAGAAAAAGAATTCAAGATGTGTTCAATTAAAACCTTGGAGCAGCTTGGGTGAAAGTCACCATAAAATAGCTCATTATTATTTTTTTTTCCTGTACTAAAGAATAGAAACCTTATCCTTTTGTTCACTGAGCATTGCTTTCACAGCACGTTTGACACCACTGAAACTGTTTCTTGCTCAAATGCCAAGACCGTGTTTTCTACAAAATGGAGCTAGTCCTTACCCAGAACGCATGACGGATCTTACCAGCGCTTGTCTGAAGGGTTCCTACGATGATGCCATACTGTGCTTACAAATGTGACCAAGCCACCACTGCCAGCATCAGTCCATGCTGCGGTTGAACCTAAAATAATAGCTTACCACTGATCACGAGGAATCTGTTAAGGTGAGGAAGAAGCGCTGCTCAAAGGGCATGTCACCCCTCAGTGGTGCTTGGGCTGGTGGGCACGTGGGCTGGCAGCCTGCTGAGGCTGCTCCGTGTAGAAGAGATGGTGCTGGGAGAGCAGAGCACCTGCACGGACCTTCCCAGGCACAGGAACGCAGGCAGGAGACAGAGCCAGCGAGGATGCATCAGGGTGCGCACGGCAAACTGTGAAGCAAAACAAAACTGTTAGAGCTATTTTTGCGTGTAGTAGCATGAGCAGTGTGTCTAAAGTCCAAGGAGATGTTCAACTCCTTTTATTTTGTCTTAGAAAATCATACTGTAAGAAGTTACTTAGTCTAGCTGGGATTTAATAAAGCAGTTCTATCACATTTTATGCTGCAGAGAATGATGTTGAATGAAAAACATATTCAGTAAAGAGAGAGCATTTGCTGCTTGCTAACGGTTGTTCCCTGAGGAAAGGAGGACTTGCGCGGCGAGGACGTGCTGCTGCACTGCCGCCCTGGCGCTCCGGGGACACGGCTCTCGTCAGCACTGAGCGGCGAGAGCAAGGCAGCGGAGCGGTGCTGCTCTCTCCTCCCCTTCTTCCAGGGTGGTGTAATTTTGTGAATACCTGCAACTGCTATTTTGAAATCAGTGAGATCCAAAGTTGCAAAATTAGGAATATACTTCAGTAAAAAAACCACGATAAATCCTGACAACATGAAAACTTTATCACAGATAGCAAGAAATAGTGGTATGAAATGAAACCAGTCATGTTACCACAGGTAAATCTGTTTCGATTATCAAGTGAATAGAGAATTTAGCGATTATTGCTAGTTAATTTGCTATTTGATACCCCTTTTCAGTACACACTGAGTATTTCTACATTAGCCAATGAAATTAGGCAATCCATAAACCTGAAGGCTTTGCTCTCATTTGCAGTTTAATATGCCAATAAGGACAATGTAATTTCCTTAGAATGAATAACTACGGCCTAGCTGGGAGTTAATGGGCCAAGGTGTGCAGAGAAACGGTCAAACCCTTCTGGTCATTAATTCCCAGGATCCACATGTTCTGGTTATTACTGGGTAATTATTTAATAAAGTCCCATTCAACAGGAAGAGAACCAGTTTCTCAGAGCACAGCATGCAGTGTATCTGTCATGGCTTATTTGTTCTGGTTGAATCTGATTCTTACTTTAGAAGATGTATACTTGGAAGATAATGTATCTATTTTAATGTTTATTTTGCTTTCGAAACTGCAAAAACAAGTGATGACAATGCTCATGTACTAGTTTAATATGAAGCATTTTTTAAAAAAAGCAATGCACACTAGAGGCAGCGCTTTGGGTTGGGAATAAGAAATAGAGGTGAAGGGAAATGATAATTTTGAAGGACAAACCTGCATATGTGACTAGGAGAAGATGACAAATAATTTGAATTTAATATCTCTTACAATAAATATTTTTGCTCTCTGCTGTCCAGAAGTAGAATGAGATTTAACATTATGTTTGATTTACTACTAATTGTATTTTTGAAATAATTACTTTGAAAAGTAGCTGGTCTTCAAAAAGAATTGTCTTGAACTGTTTTAGCTGGACATGTATGTTATATGGCAGTTAAGTGTAAGTCTTATACCTGTGGCCTGGTAGTCTGAATTTAGCGATTCAAAATAAATTTAAATTTCTAGAGTATTCACTTAATATTTTTTGTATAGGCTCATAGGGTAAATTCATTGAACAGAATATTTGCAGAAACAAATTCAAAGAAACCTCGTTGTATGCAGGGAAATTAATGTAAAATCTTAAATGAATATTCATGAACATTTTTTTTTCTCTGATCTGCTTCTCCAGCTAAACTGATCAGCTTCTCAAATCAAATTAGAAAGCAGATCCTTCCCATTCCTTTGTGAACACCTTATGAGTTTAGGTCCTGATCCAGAAGACTCGGTGGGAATCAAATCTGGCCAAAACTATTTCAATCCCTGATCAGTAGCAGTCTGATCTTTTTTGTGGTTAAAAGGCACTTTTCCAAGAAATAGATACCACTGTCAGCAGCCTGAAATGAGAACTCTAAATGCCTTATTGATACTGTTTGGTTCAGTGGAGCTGTTAGGAATTCATCTAAACAACGAACCAAATTGTACCTCCTAATACCATCAGATCAACAGTTGCCTATTTTAATTACAGATCTGTGATGGCAGGTCAATAGCCGCATCTTTGTAGCCATTTACTGCACAGCAAAACCTGAGGAAGTTGTTGATCAGCTGGAGTGAGTCGAGTGGAGGGCCACCGGGACGGTCAGGGCTGGGGCACCTGCCCTGCAAGGAGAGGTGGAGAGACCAGGGCTCCTTCAGCCTGGAGAAGGGAAGGCTTTGGGGGCCTCAGAGCAGCCTTCCCGCACGTTCGAGGAGGGCATCAAAAGGACAAAGCAGTGTGCTCTATGTAGCAGCGGGAAGAGGAATGATGACGGGCGTAAGTTGGAAGTGGATATAAGGGACGCCTTTCCCCCACGAGGACAGTGGAGCAGGTGGCCCACAGAGGCTGTGTGGTCTCCATCCTTGGAGGTTTGCAAGACCAGCCTGGATAGAGGCCTGAGTGACCTCTTTGCTTCAACGGTGGCATGCTGAATTTGATGAAGCATGCAATCTCTTCATTTTTAAACCAAGGTTATACTTGAAACCCTTATTAACCCTCTCTTCTGTTTCTAGTGATTTCAGTTCAATGCCTGACTCTTACTGTGACACACCCATGCCAGCTGACCACACTTTTCTGTACCTTATAACATTTCACTTTACATAATGGTTCTCTCTTACAAGCTACGAAGCCAAATTAAAATGTTTTATCGTGTGTTTACAGTTAGCAGTTTTATCACTGTTTTTCTATACACCTTGACTATCCAGTGTTCTCTCCTTCAGTGTGAGCAGTCTTTGAAAAATGATGGGTCCCTGAGCACAACAGAGCTGATGCTGAATGCGCAAGGTTTGTACAGTCTGTATTTGCTTTTATAGTTGAGTCAAGTGAATATTTCTTCTCCTATGATTGAATTGGCTCAGCTTGAAAATCCTCATCTCTGTGAGGATTCTGCAGTGCATATCTGCTATCTGCTTGTTTCTCAAAGGCTTGGTGCCTTATTTACCTTCTTCTGCTGTTACTGTATAAATGTTAAGTATAATGGAATTTGTTTCATTCCTTACTCATTGCTTAGGTTATGAGCAATAGCTGTGAGCTGGAGCTCTAGAAACTGTAACTGATGGTGTTTTTTTCAAGATTTAGGTTAAGTTCTCCCTATTATCTTATAAGAAACATGTCAATTCTTTACCCAGTTCATGTACCTCAGTTTTAGAGCATTCATTTTTCAATTATGACACTGTTTGGAACGAGGTCAAGCATATGTTACCGAAATCAGTGCTTCAGGGACATTACCTTTAGCCACTCAGTAAATGAAATCAGCTTTGTCTGATAAAACTTGTTTTCCATAAAATCACATTGACTCAAGTTAGTTATTGTCATTGCTAATTTTTTATTAATTGAACTTGTATGACAGACTCGATAAACTCTACCTAATAACAGCCAAGGAAGGTTCAATGAATTATATGCTTCTCCAGCTACAACTGAAAGATCAATTTTGCAGGTGGCAGAGAAGGGTAGGGGCAACAGGTAGCTTGGAAGTTGCTTTGGGAAGTGCCTTAGATAGCAAGCCTGGGTGCTAGTAAGTACTGGAACATGTTGCTGTGGAAAATGCACAAAAAAAAGAGAGAGAAAATGAAACATCCTAGAGAACAACTGAGCAACTGTAAAGAGTAAACCCTAGTACAAGTGAGTTTTCTGGGTTTTCTCAGTCTCTTATTGTAGAAGAGTGTTGACGCTGTAGAAGAAAGCAGGAAGAAGGCAAGAAGCATGTAAACAGCAGAAAGCAGGTGAGGCCAAATAGGCCTTAGCCTTTGAGGTTAGTGGTATCTTTTTCTTGTCTGCAGTGCAAAAGCCTTCACTGTTTGGGCAGAATGAAGAGCAGCAGTGGCAAATGTATTGCTATGGCGGATGTAATATAGCTCGTTTTCTGTGGGCTGAATCTCCTACAATTGATTTTTGATTTCCCACTATTTTGCCTGAGATAGCTCTCAAATTAACCCACTGTCTGTTACTGTCTGCTCTTGCTGAAGTGTGGACAACATTACAGCTCTTTAAGTTCTCAGATATTTTCTCTGGCCTTTCCAAAAACTTATTCAAGGGCTAGAATTTTCCTCAGTGGTTTTTTTTTTTTTTTTTTTTGTGACTTATGTAGCAGTTATCTGGCCCTGTAGACACAAATTTTTATCCCCTGTATATAGTTTGGTGTCCTTCTCTAGTTACTGCTGGCCTGGGAACCACTTTATAGCTATCACGAAAATAATTCATCTAATACTTCATCTTGTCTTTTTCCAGATACAGAACAGTAAATGACTATAGAAAGACTGTTACTAATGAGGTAGAAACTACTGTTCAGTAAACAGGTGTCTATCTTGATTTGATTCTTTCTGTTATTAAAACACTTAAAGGAAAGTTGCTTTGTTCTTTTCGCTGTCTGGAATGGATTTTTCTCTAACATTACTAACTTTTCATGTTACATTTTCCTATACTTTGTGAGCTAGACATTATATTTACTTTACCTTTTCCTCCTTGTCTCTTTTTCATGTATCTAGCATCATCTGTCTTGTCTTCATTTATCCAATAGGAACCTTTGCTCAAAAAAGTCCTGTAGCTTTTTGACCATCTAAAACTTTTCTTAAAGCAATACAGTTGTTCATTTTTATTCCTGCTCTTTTTTTCTGAATTTTCTTTCAGCTGAAGTTTCCTAAAACTTTTCTCAGATACAAGAAAAGAACTGTTTCTGCTTTACTCTCGCAGTGATGGTCCCAAGGAGAACTCCCATAGCTGGGGCATGGAGGATTTAATTCCAGACCACCACAATTAGCACTGCCCAGCAGGGAAAGCTGGTGTGATCTCTCAAGGTCCTGACAGAAAGAGGTAAGTCCAGACCATCACAGTTAAGGCTGCCCCAGCGGTGAGAGGAGGCTTTGCTTCTCAAGGTGCCAGCACCCAAGCAGGCCTTATCTCAACGTCTTGACATCCTCCATTTCAAGGTGTGGGGCATGGGAAAGCACACTACTTGTAACTGGCACCAGATGGGGGGGGGATGCTGGGAGCATCCCCCCAAGATGAATAGATAAGGATGGGATCCTGTAGCATGCCAAGTAGCAAGCAAGCCAAAGATGCAAATGTCGGTATAACAACCTGGCGAAGACTACAGTCTTAGCGCATATACTGCTTTAATTGGTTTACTGCGTTCAGTCTATCCACATATGTTAGACATGGAAAGAAGAACTAGAAAAAGAAAAGCTAGCTCATAAGAGGTATGCCCAGATTTCAAGCTGCTACCCATTTTTCTGTTTATTATTATTATGCACACAGAACCGCGGTTTCAGGACCCTACAGTGAGCAATGGTGCCTGTGACACATGGTGCCATTCTTCTATCTACCTGCCACCTGCTTTATTCCTCTTAACCAGCTTATAACCAATGTTTTAAACATTCCAGACATGCAAATCCACCCACTAGATTTCTGTATTGCCAATTATATTAAATGTCTTCTTGTAAATGAGAAATTTCCAGTTCTTTTTGCTTCCCACTGCAAGTGCTAGCAATTGGAATATTATTTCTTTCCGTATTTTCTGTCATCGTAGGTCATTTTTTTCATGATTTGCTGAGTTAGTGTCTATGTTACATTTGTCTCCTTTGTATATTCCCATAAAATTTTAAAGTAATACCTTCCTTATTGCTCTGCTTGTTTCCATTCCTAATAATTGTTGCTGCAACACAGGAGATACCGGTCATCCAGTCTTTCAAAAAGCTGTACTGTTTAAGACTGTGCAAAAAGAAAACCTGTTTCATTCTAGTAATATGGCTGGTGATGTGCCTCTATTATTTTCTTCCTGTTCTATCTCACTAATGGGGACAGAAAGAGCTTCTTCTCTAATCTGTCTCGCTTTGTTTGATATTGTATTGATCCTAGTGTATGTCATCATTATTGGAGGTTTTCCAGATGTCTTCATAATTCTATCTAGTTCCTGCAATTAAAGCAAAAACTCAAGATTTGTGCTTTTCTTTCTTCCTCTTCTTCCTTATCTGGTATAACAGACAGGAAAGGTCTATAATCTTGTATTGATAATAGTCATTCATAATTTTGGTGTGGTTGAAGAATTTCTCTTGGTGATGCTTCATACCACAAGGATGCCTATCAGGTTACATCCTCTGTAGTTGCATTTTGTTTCTTCATAGACAGATTTCTTGGCAGTTGACTTGCTGAGAACCTGGTAACCGTTTGATCATGCAAAATTGTACTTTATATTTTGAGTCACAGCCTGCATGTTCTCTTATGTAAGAGCCTGCAAGTCTCTTACATAGACTTGTTTCTGTAATTTGTCTGAAATCCAAGCATCTTCCTCTTTAGCCGTGCTGGATGCTCTGCCACCGTTCAGATAAAGTTTTTAAAGGCTTTCCTAAACAAAAGCAGGAATTCTGTAGGAGTTTGAACCCTATCCCTCCATGCCAGTGTGAAGACTTTTTCAGTTGCTTACTGTTGGCGTATGGAGCCGAGACACCTTCTGCTAATACAAGTGCAGTAACGCAGGTGCTGGTGCATCCAGTCAAATGCACCTAGCCGGAGTGGGGCACCTCAGGGACTGCAAAGATAAACCAAGTTACACTGCCGTCCCCCTGCATACATGGGAACAGCAGATCTATCTCCTTGTTTCTTGCACCTCTTCTACTTTAGGAGTTCCATGGGCAAACCAGCTACAAAAGCAGCTACTCCAGGAAGCAAGCAATGAAAATGGGTCCCAGTGAGTTCACTGAGAGTTACAACTAGTACACTGTCGATAGCAAACAGGAGGAAGCGTGCCTTGGCTTAGGGATGTGGCCAGGGCATTGGATATTGATATGAATGAGAGAAAGGAAAGATTAAGAGAAGTTGCTAAGCAACAAGGGAAATTATTCTTGGAAATGACATTTGGACTGAAAAGGGCCAATGTCTGATCTAAGCCTTCCTGTTGCAGAGGGGTTAACCTAATAATACTGCTATGCAGCTCTCTGCAGTGGGCTCTTCACTGCCTTAAATGGAAGTTACTTAATAGCAAGAGAACTGATTTAAAGACAGAAAAGTTGTAACTTGCAGAAGTGAAATGGGCTAAGATAAAACTAGGGAGAGAGACAGGATAATAACTGCTTGCAATGAGAGAGGTGAAGCCCTGTCATTGCTGGAGTCTGAGCACAGATAGCACCGTGAAAAAGAGCACATAACTGTTCAGCACATCAATTTCCTTCTGTGCAATATATTTACAAGTGGTGTTTTAGGTATTTTTTGTTTAAGAATATGGTATAATATTATAGTAACAAGTTGGAAAATGTAATGCTGTGCAAAAAGGAACAGAATTATAATGGATCATTACAATCACTTAGGTATTCCTCCTGAATTTGTGTTCAGTATAAAAATCATATATAGCTCATTCCCAGTGGCTATCTATCTCAGAAGAGTTCCCTGGTGGCACCACCAGATGTGTATATCTATGCCACACACAAAAGTTTGGTGTTTAGTGTTATTATTTAGTGTTCTCCTGGCAAGGCCAAAATCTTTAAAGCAATCTATGGATCAACAGATCCACAGAACTGGCAGGGCACTGAAACTACCACTAATATCAACAGGAATTTGAGTGTCTCACAAGTTTGGCAGTAGCTCCTACCAAAGGATCTTAACTCTCTTCTCAGATTCTAGACAGTATCAGGAGTACACATATGAAGTACTTTTTTCTACTAACTTTAACAATCAAGAAGCTTTATGGAGAACACTCCTAGGTGGCAATGTTTTTTCTAATGTGCCCCATAGCCCCGTGAGGACAGAGTTAGCTTACTCTGGTGGAAGAAGGAGAACTGCAAGAGAGCTCCGCAGGGTTCTCGTTTCTGCCCGAGCAGACGGGGGCCCCAGACGGCCCCAGGGAGCAGAGCACAGCCTCCTGCTAAGATACAGAAAAATCCTGTTTCTGTAACCCTAAACTCTAAGAATTACAGTTTAACCATGCTATCTCTCACCAGTCATTTAGTCTAGCTCTGTGTTTTGGGCTAAGCAATGCGAAATTTTGTACAAGAATCTAATTTTGCACTGTTCTCTGGTATGGACAACAGTGCTGCTATAAAAAGATTGAACCAGTGTAGATCCTGCCTGTAAATTCAGTAACGTCAGCTGTGTGTGAGAGAGGTAGTGGCCTGTCCGTTATGAAAGCAAGGAAAATCATACATTAAAAATAAAGATTATTTTGGTATTTTAATTTCAAAGTTGATCTCATAAAATATTAAGGCCTAAGTACACTATCATCCCTTTTTGCTGTCCCTGCAGCCGGACACGTACAAGGGGAGTAGGCACCTGTGATTCCTGAATTTGTTGCTGACCTATCTTCTGCTTTGGCATATGGTATATACTGACATCTCTGCTGCATCAAAAAAAAAAAAACAAAACAAAAAAAAAAACAAACAAAAAAAAAAAAAAAAAAACAAGAAAAGTCCTGCCCAAGCAGCGCATGTTTGCTGCCAGGGTTTTAAAGCATGTCTAAATCCTGAAATAATGTCATTGGCTATGCATTGGGGGGGGGGGGGCAGTTTGAAGTGAAAAACAGCTTTTGATTGAAATAACCTGTTTGGTATCTGCAGATAGTAGTCTATCTTTCTCAAACAGATCTACCAAAGATGATTTCCCTCACAAATAAAAAGCCATTTGGGAGCAGAAAAAGTAGACAAGCTTGTTTTCCTTTTCCAGTTTATGAATAAAAATTAAGTGTGAAGTGAAATTTGTTGGTTCTAAAATCTTAAGGACATTGTCAGCAGAGACAGCCTATTCAGTTCATTGTATTTCTTAATAAATCAATTTTTAATGTAGAATATGATTTGATAAGCTTATTTTTTTTCTTTTTTATCCAGCAAATTCAAGGCAATTTAACAAATAAAACTACCCTTAAGTTCTGTTGTAGTATTTTTGCTGACTTCCAATTTTAATCTAAGTGTTTCTTCGATGTATCACAAGCACAAAGTTTCTGGTAGACAAGGCATACACTGTTTACATTTGTGTTAGCAACTATTGATTTTTAAATGATTATGAAGCCTAACAGGGTTATTCAGTCTTATTCAATCTTGTGAATATATTGTGTGTATCCTTGTGCTATCAAAAAGAATTAGGAAACCTATTGAAAGAACTGTAGCTGTTGGAAATTCACATGTAATTACAGCTCTCAAAATGTGAATCAACTTTTCTCTGGGAAAATAAAAGGAGGATAAGATTAGAATGCATGACAACATAAATGAAGACCTCTTCTGTGGTGCTGGTGTGGTGTTTTATATGAATTTATCCTGATAAAAGTGCCTAGATCAGGCTTTTGAATGAGTCTGGCATACTCTGAGCATTTTGAGATGTTAGAAATGCACAAGGCAGCCTAGTGGCATGTGTATCTGCCATTGCTAAGTAGCAGTGAAATGCACCAGGCACTGCTAAGGAGACAAAAAGCAGATGTAGCAGGAAAAGCAAACACTGGCAGTATAAAAAAAGAAAAAGAAAAAAAGGTGCTAATGGAGCTTGAGTGCATGTCCTTTTTCACAGACATACCCCATGTCAGGGAACTTCCTTTGCCCAGTCCAGAGCACAGCAAGCAAAGCACTACGGGAATTGCAGCTGTTGGACGTGGCTCAGCCCAAGGCGCACCGCCCACGGGCAGTGCTGGGTTAATCATCAGGAGAAATCATCCCAGGTCCGAGTCTAAAATGATACAAAATCACCAGAAACAAGCAGTACCCAAACTGAAGAATCTTTAACTTCATCTCTGATTAAACCAATTCAGAGAAAGCACGAGCCAAGGCCTGGGCAGCCGCAGACGAGGAAGGGATGGAGAGGACAAGCTGGCAGTAATATCGGCTGGCAGTAACGTTGCATTTGCCTTCTCCTGAGTTTCAACATCACATGGGCTGCTTTGGGCCCGGGAGCAGCCCTGGGGTCGCTTTAATACAGATAGCTAGTGATTTTTACCGACAGAGCGCGTGCTCTGACTGCGCCTCTTCTAGCTGGGGAATTGGACGCGTGTGGCTTAGCTCTAAGGCTACGAGGTCTCTCGCGTTAAAGTTGTCTGTCGCTCCAGGGAAATCTGCCCCTTTCCAGAGAGTGGCTTTCTGTGCTTTTGTGATGTTGAAGCACTGATCCAAGCGTAATGGAATTGACCTGGTTTTGATCAGGTGCCTATAGTCATCTAATGTATAGTATTTCATGACCATGTCTACGGTCATGAAATCAGAATGAAGTGCAGCGGAGAAAAGGAAAAGGTAGCAAACAGCAGAATTTCAACTGTATTTTCCCTGTCTTTATCCATTTTTCCATTGAGCATAGTAGGTGAATACAAGAGTTTGGTACTTCCTTTCGTTCTTAACACGTAATGCTCTGCAGTGCAGTGGCAGTAGCACGGTTCAGTGCGATGTGGAGATCTCTGTCGTTGCCCCCGTCAAGGAACTTTCAGAATAGGGGGAGGGTTTGGAAGTCACATTTTGGTGTGACTGTGAATGGCCTGGTTCAGCCTCCCTGAGAGCTCTTTGCAAAAGAAAACCACAAGGATAAAGTATCCCCATTAAAAAATGTGGTAGCACTAAAACACACTAAAATGAATTTCTGATTTAGCTCTTTCAGAATGATAAAAATCCCTAGCAAATTTGCTTAGATTTAAGATGAATTGAAACATCCAGTAAACATATGTGTTTTAAACTGCCATAGGAAAACATTTGAAATACATTTCTACACATCTGCTGTCTTATTTTTCATGTTGTTATGGTATGTAAGTGTTCACAAAATATTAACTGACAGTGAAGTTAGGCTTCGCCTAGAACTGAATGGTAGGTCTGCATAAAGATGCCTGGCTCCATACAGAACGTTAATGTGCCGGATGTGCTGGTCTACGGATCACAACAGCAAGCAGACTCTCCACAAGGGTGCAACCAAATTTGTCTTTCGACTATGACACCAGGTTGTCATTTCACCTGTGACAAAGCAGTTTGGTCTCTTGTATTTCGATATACCATCGAATAACAAAGATGTGCCTCCTCAGCTGCAGCAAATGTATTGTAACAGCTAATCAGAGAACAACCCTTCCTCAGGGGAGGCAAAGCTGCATCTCCTAGCTGAAGAAGCTGTGAGCTCCCTGAGAAGCCCCTGGACTTACTCAAAGAACACACAAAACCTGGGCAAAGGCTGGGATCTTGGGCAATATCTGAGCATTAGGTGGTCATATGCCACTGTTGCCTGAAATGGGTTCATTTGGGGTAGTCAGTTGGTAATCTGGTACTGGCTGCAAGGTACAGAGGTTGCTTTCCATAGCAATTTCAGAAGCCTTAAAACCTTCTTAAAAATCAAGATCAACAATTGAAAATTGACATCACTCTCAGTCTTGGTGCGTATGTGAGCAATAGGAATTTAAGCTTATTAACCTGTCATTGTAGTTGCATTAGTAGAAGGCTGTGTGCAACTGTTTTATTTCATCTGATAGAGCTTATATGTTCACAAACTGAAAAGCATAATGAAAGGTATTTCAGCTCATTGAAGCAGTGGGCTCTCCTCCTCCCATTCCACGTTTAGATTTCCAGTGGAGAATGCAGTAGTCACAATGTTGTCCTCCTTTGGAATGAGGATGCTAAACTGATTTGTATCTGGCAATATAAGTAATATTCACTTCATCTTATTTATGTTTTTACACTGGAAAGCAATAAACATCATATCTAGGTGCATGCAAGCACCTGCTGCCTAATTGCTTATGTGACAGTAATGGAATTCGAGCTAGTTTTTGGCTGCTTTTCCCCTTCTGAGCAGCATAAATGCTTAAAATTACTGGCCCTTGTCAAGAGCAGACTAACACTGCTATCAGTCAGTGTATTAGTTTCTACGCACCCATGTCGGAGCAGCCACCGTGCGTTCCTGTGCCCTACGGTCACTGGGATGGAGGGCCCCATGCCAGCCCTGCACACTCCTCTGCTCTGGACGTGCACGTACTTCCAGATATAAGCCTGTTATTGCTGCCTTACAACCAGTCTGGAGTTTTTCCAGCCACTTCTTGCTTTTCTATAGCCAGACTGGAGACGTGGGTCTGTGGTTGCTCTGGAGAGACCCCCCTTCTCCATAAAGCGCCTTCGGACCATGGTGCTGCCCGAGCTCAAATGTGCGAGAGAGCTCTCCCCGCCGCTTCCTAATGATTTTATCTTGTGGATTTAAATTTTAACCATTATGTTAAACCACTCAGCTCCTCACCGGAGCGATCAGACCCCTATCTTTCGCGACCCCTAGCAATGACGGGGTGGTGGGCATGGACTCCCTGGCCACCAGCTCGTGGGTCTCCTCCTGCCCGGCCCTGAAATGGGGGCAGAAATGCCTCCTGGAGAATCGCGCAAATACCTGAGAAGAGGGTGCGTGGCCCCCTGCGGTGGGTTTTGTCCACCTCTCAGGTGCCAGGGCCGCGAGAGCGCTGCCGGCTCCGCGAGGGGCCGGCTGCTGAGCGCCCCGGCGCCCGCGAGCCCCTGGCTACCCGGCAGACGCCCCAGCCGGCCCGGCGGGCTGGGCCCCCGCGAGAGCATCGCGACTCGGCCTCGGGCGGCTTTTGGTCGCGTTCTTTAGTTTTCTCAGTATAAAGCACGACCCCAGAAGCACTTGGGCAGAAATTGTACTTGTGAAACACAGTAATCCCGATATTTCCCGGGGAGCAAGACAAATCACACCCTTTTCAGTTCGAATTCCAGAATGAAGCAACATTTTTGCAGTAATGTAAAAGTGTAATTGCCCTATGCTGAGAGACAAATAGTGCTGAGACACTGTTTGATACATTTATTTAGTCACGCTCTTTGCCTCCGCTTGTTAGTGGATTGCAGAATATTGAGATAATACTTTCAAGCAAGGATCAGTGTTCGTGTTTGAGCGGGGGGTAAATGTTGTCATAGGTGGAACAGAAACAGAGACAAAACGTGTCTTCAGATGAGGTCTACAGAGAGAAAAGTGACTTGCCTCCTTGTGGTCTCTCTGAAGGAAGACAGGAAATGAAGTTTCTTGCTTGGTTATATGGATACATTATGCGTGTGTGTATGTGTGTATAAAACAAGCCTTGAATCATTCTTAAAAACTCTCTTCAGCAGTAGAGAACCATTATAAAAAATCAAGCAGCTGGAACTTAAGAAGGAAGGTCATACTGGCTGTTTAAAATCCTAAATCTTGTTTATAGACTCTTTTAAATTCCATTTAAGAGTTGCAAAGGCCTATTGAATATGCGAGTTTTGCTCGTAATAAGTAGATGTATTTTATTGTGCTGTCATCTCATGGGAAAGATATGAGAATCTTAAAAGCAATCGTAATCCGCTTATCGGTTACAAACCCTATTGATTTATTTTTTAAATGAAAATGTAACTGGAAAGGTAAAATATTTGCTTTTAAAAGATGACAATTTTACTGACTGTGTGGGTTGAGAATAAGAGAGGCAACTGACTGAAAGTCTGCAGATTTGATTGAAGAACCAAACAGAAGATTGTTCTCGCATGTGTTAAAGCATAGACAAATAGCCTAGTTTGCTGTGTTTATGATGGCTGATAGTGATGTGGGATGAGAGAGGAGGCAGGAATTAATAATATTTTATTGCTGCTTAGGGAAATTTTAAATAGAACCATTGTGATCCTTTACTGATTAAGGCTTCATAAGGGAATTTTATTCTTAAGAAATGACCCTGCTAGATACTGCCTAAAGAAGCAGAATCTTCTCGCAGATGGGTTTTGCATGTTGATGGGGAATTTGAAGCTTTAGGTCTAATATGTGTTTATGCTTTAGAGTGTAGGCTTTAGAGTATATTCCTGTTTCAGGAAGGCACTTTCTCCAGCCACATAGGATAGAGACAAATTCTCAGGGAAGAATGTGTATTTAGGGAAATTTGTTCACAGGAGCCAAAAAAAAAAAAAAAAAAAAGCAGGGAAAAAAAAAAAGACCAACCAAAATGTGCCTATGTACCTAACTGCTGCTGGTGGAAAATATGTACCAGGCCTTAAGACCGCATCTTGCGCAGAAATGCCATTCATGACATTTTATAGATGCCTAACTATATACAGAATAAATAGAAAGCAGTAAGAAAGGAAGGAAAAGTGTTAAGAGTAGAATTCAAGACACAACGAATCCAGTGATGAGCTGCTTCAAGGGCTTCAGCAGTGTGGCATGTTTACTGTTTCTTTCCTGAGGTGTAGTAAATCACTCTGTAATTTCCATGTTCCCACGGAGACAGAAGATAGACATTCATTAGTCTCATTCATTGCAAGTCATTGACTATGGGGAAAAAATCCTCTCTAAATTAGAAATCTGACCTTTGCATTGTGAATCCCTGGTTAATTGCATACTGTTTTACTGTTCAAAAGGCATCACCTGTGTTTCAAAAAAGCAGTTTGTAATACGGGCAAAATGCATGTTATCTATTATTTCAAGAAACTGAACACGTAGGGTCTGACACCTCCTGTTGACAGAGGAAGAGAGTTTGTCTGGCATCCTCTGAGCTGACCTTTCTGGTCCAACGCAGAGAAGGGGCCTAGGACTGCACTCTTTTCGTGGTCTCCTGTCTTCTCTTCTTGTGGCAAATTGTAGTTTTGTGGATCTGTGGAGAGAGAAGGAGTGTCCAGTGGATCTTAGGTTTGTTTCAGGAGTTCTGAGGAGGGGAGAGAAAAAGGGGAACGTGGAGAACGTGCACGTTTGGACTCAACGTCTATCACCTGCCGGCCCGCAGTCACTGTGCCTCTGCTCGGGGTCGCAGGACCAGCCCCGCACGTCAGATTTTCCACACAAATGGAAAACAGGTGTACCTGGGATCACCTCTGTTTTAGTCTTCTCAGATAACGGATTTACTTGTTTTTTTTTACCACTCATTCACAGGCACACGTTTACTCCTAGAACGGGGGTGTTACGGCAGAGTAGTGGTGAAAAAGAGATTGTCCTTGAAGGGATTTGCAATCTGCAGACCCACTGGCAGCTGGTTCCACCTCTGAATTTAATTAGTTTTACTAGACGTGATATAAGGCAGTGCTGAAATTGGTCTGTTATTATCCCATAGTCTGTCTGTTTCCCGGCGCAGGATTAAACGTACGCTGAAAACCTACGGGCAATGTCACCAGGGAGCTGGAAAACTCTGCGTTTGCAAACAAGCTAAAGGGTAAAATATTAAGACAAATATTTCTTCTCTAACGTTCGCTCTCACGGGCTGTTCTCTTTAACTAAAACAACAAACCCAAGTAAAAAGATGCCATTTAAGGAGACCTCGCCTGCCGGAGGCAGACCAGTGCACGCGAGGCGCAACGGCTGCTCAGGAGGAGACTGCTGAAAATCATGAAACATTTGCACTTCTAGCTCATACTTCGAGCACTCCTGTAAGGAAAAGGTATCAGAATCAAAAACGTCCAGGTGTCTTGCAACAGTATTTCACTCTTTCAAGCCTGAAAGCCAGAGAAAACATAAACTACACATGTTTATTTCCACTGAGATCCTTTCAGGTCTCATATAAAAATATACATACAAATAATCATAAATCGGTGAGCATTAAAGCAACTGAAAAGGGTTTGTATTTTCCATGGGTCTGGTTCTCTCTTTGTAGAGGTTTTATACGAGAAAAATTTATTCATTTTCACTTCAGTATTTGTACATAGATATGTAAGTATATATCTACAAGAAAGAGATTTAGATTTTTCCCTTCTCGGTGAGGATCTAAAGCACATTTAGCTATTTGCACAAGGAAAGAACAGCAGAATTTCCTTGTATTTTAAAAGGCAGCAGTGATCAGCTTCTCCTTTTCAGTACCTTGTGTCACTTGGTGCAAGAAGGCAGCTTGCCTCTCTGCAGATACCAAAACACAGGTGCGTGCTATAAAACTGAGTCAGACTTTGGATCCCAAATAAAAAAGATCTGTGATTCTTTTGATACTCTTAGGCAAGCAATTAGTCCTAAGATTTGGTGATACTGGTCACATGATTTAAGTTCTTTTTTAGCTCGTAAATGAAATTAAGCAGGTGTTTAACTCTTTTGCTGGGTTAGGCCAGGCAGGATTTACTGAATGGCTGAGGGATTGCTGTTTGAACCAAAATCTGTGTTTGATCATGTTTGGTTAAAGTCTGAAAGGGGAGAACAAGCCTGATTTTGGTATTTCTTTTTCTCTCAAAGATAAATTGTATTTTCTTTATAAACATTCAAAATTACAGTGAGCCTCAAGCTACAGAACCAGTGTCAATGGAAGTATGTATCTGGAGTTAGGTAACAATTTCTAAAAACTTTTGATCCAATATTTTGTATAAATCAATCTTGCACCACTGCAAGAGTTTACCACTCAGAGGAAAAAATGTCTTTCCATAGAATGCCTAATAGTCTTATTTTCTTTTTAAATAAGGAACAGCTTTCAGCAGGTGAGAATTTTGGCAGCTGATCATAAAAAGCTTTAAATGAGAGCTTTAGTAGAGAAACTCTACAAAAGATGACTTTCTAAATTGGCCAAAAATACAAGCTTAGGGGTGATGTACTAATAAATAGCAAGTGCTCTGCAATAAGATTTCACTGTTACATTTATCGAAGGATGAGATCCAGGGACATGCCAAAGAATATGTGGGAGGTGGAAGCCATTTATTGCAAATCTGTGTAAGTAAAAAAAAAAAAAAAAGAAAAAAAAATTCCAAAATCCAAGTGGTCTGGATGCTTTTGCTAGAAAGAGGCCAGGCACCTATTGTTTTATTTATTGTGGACAGAGGTCCTGGGAGCTGCTGTGAGGGTCGCGGTCCTGCTTCCACCTTCTCCATGGAGACCTTGGCAAAGCCCCTGCTGGCCCACCCTGGTGGGAGGTAGCCTCATCCAGGTCCCCAAGGAGCCTCGCTGCAGCAGGTAGACTTGTCCCACGTGTAAAATGTTGACACAAGCGAGTGCTTGCTTGCTTTGTGCAACCTGTAGGTGTTAGCTCTGCACCTGGAGAGGGCTTGCTCAAGGAAACTGATGCCTGAACAACAGGCATCATTTTCTTGTGAATCCTCAGCTTCTGAAGCAAATTTCACCTTAACTAAAGCAGTAATTCTTTTCAGGAAGATAGTGCTATCTGTCATAATTGCACTTGGCAAGCCTCAGTATGTCTGCAGTTGTTATTTTAAAAGCCAGTGTTTGCCAACATGTTAAAATCCAAGATGCAAGTATCTTTACTTCAAATAGTAAATAGTGGTGAAATGCCCTACGCTGAAGTTTTGCAAATTTTGGCAGCTATTTTAACAGTGAATAATTAATTATGTTATTCTTTGCAGTGCTACTGTTCTTTCCATGAGAATTACTGCTAAGACAGCTCAGGAGCAGAAGACACAGTGGTACCACTTTCAAAGCTAAGATAAAGCCTTGGAAACGTATTAACACAAATCTACATCTGTCATCTAAATGCGGATTGATTCAAAACAGATTATTCTTTATATAGGGAGCATTTGGCACACTAAACTGAGGTGTTTAGATTACTTGATTGGTTTCTATTTTTGTTACAACCTCATGTTTATTTAGTCTGGTCTCCTGTTTGATGCTAGGGATAGGTATTTGGTTTCCACCTTTTTTCTCAAATCCACCACACACTGCGTGCACAACAGTTGGCATTACTGTTCAGTTTGTTGCCTAGAGACAGCTGTCGGGATGCATGGTAGTATAAATCACACCTGACACTGTTGCTAAGGAAATAAGACCATCTCCTGCTTTTCCTTTAGGCCTTGTAATAAGAGACGCGAACAAAATAAGTGGTTTGTATTCAGGATATTTAAATATTGCTTTAATTTAACTGAAGTGAAAAAGAAACTACATAGGGTACATCTGTAGCAGCTTTCCCGGGGAACAAGCACTGCTTTTTCTTCCTTCCTAAGTGGCTATTGGAAGCACAGCATTACAGCTTGTTGTGTGATGGAGGAGAATAATTAGATGCAATTTGGATTTAGGGCATAACAACTCGGTAAACTTTTTGGAGGGCGTTTACAGAGTTGTGCCTGCTGTTCACCCTGATCTTTATGGTGTTTTGAAGAAAAAGAAGTATTTTTCTTAATAAAACCCTGACAATAAAAGTGAAAATTGGACTTGAGAAGTTACTTTTTCTATCAAGAAGACCATAAAAGAATTTAATTTGTCAGGTGAATTTATTTCTTCCCTGTATGTGAAGAACCAAAGAATGCACACTTAAGTTCTTGACAAAATACTAGATAGAGAGTTAGCTAGGTAAATAGATTAGGGGAGAAATGGAAAATCTGAGAACATACTTCTTGGACTTTCTCAGCTTTCCTTTAAGTTTCTTTCCCTAGAGGAAATTGCAGGGAGGCTGGTTGGAGGGATGGATCATCTATTGCTGCCACCAGTCTGTCAAGAAGCAGCAGGAAGGAGTCAGGCAGCTCCTGCTCCAGTCTGATTTATTCTTATCCCTTGGCTGAAAGCAGTGTGCCAAGAGCTCCTTTTTTATAAAAGCAACTTCACTATGTGCACAGTAACGTACACTTATTTTGCTCTTTTCTAAAATAAGACAGACTTCTTGAACAGCTTTCTTATCTTTTATCCTTTGCAAAACCCATGCAATCCCAAATGAGCATAGCATACCAAATCCTTGTGTTGCGTAGTGCTGGAAACAAAGTTCATCACTACAGGGAAACAAATCCTTGGAAATTTCTCTCTTGAGAGATTTTAAGATATTTAGAGATATCTAAACATTTAGGATCTATTACGAGTACTGTAGCTGATTTACAAGTCTCATAATTACTTATCATTTATTTATTTTGATTTATGCAAACAATAAATAAAGAAGCTACCTCTGTCCCTGGGCACTCCTCGTAGCTTCACAGTATCTTAATCCTCTGAAGCTTTAATGGACAAAACACCAGCAACATTTACTCCTACTTATTTTAAAGACCCCATTTTAAGCCCTTGACATTTATCCTCCTGAGGCTTTTTGCCCTCAAAATCAAGGGGAGGACGACAGGCTTTGCAGCCGTGTCCACAACGCCTTTCTTTGGGAGAAGCAGACACGGAGCGCGCGCCGTTCGTGCAGCCCCGCGGGGCCAACGCCGGGAGCCGCCGAGGCGAGCGGTGCAAGCGCCGGGTGAGTGGATTAAAGGAGAATTTGAAAGGAAGTGCTATACTTCTCCTTTCTCTTACCCTCTGATCTCTGATTGACACACGCAGTTTTAGTGAGACGTGTCCTGCCTTTTTGTGTTTATATTTTTTCATTTTCTTACGTGTAAATGCAATGCCAGAAGTTCCTTCTATATCTAACAAGACTTCCTTTTTTCAAGGACTAGATGTACAAAAAAAAGATATTCAGATTATTCCAATGTACTTTTATATGGATTTTTTCCCCCCTAAGATATTATTTCTTGGTCAGTAAAAGTTATCCACTGCTATCACACACCCAAAATCTGAAGTGCTTTGCTCTCGGATTTTTCTTTATAATTCTTCACTGTCCTGCAGCTCCTCTCTGCACAGCAGACAAGGTGGCATTTCAAACCAATCTCAGCTGAACTTTTCTAATTTACTGAAAGTTGCTGAGCTCCTCCTAGTAAAGAAAATTGCTAGAATAGTTTATAGCAAAAAGTATTGGAGTGGTGGCTGTCAGATATCTTCTTCAAGAACACCTGAAACCCCTCTAGCGTGAGCAGCACATCATTTCCTAGCCTGACTTCTAACTTCAAGTGAGTATGTTTGAAATACATTTCTCAAAATGACTTTTTTCTGGAGGTAGTAGGGTGTAAAAGTATTACTTTTGCACTCTGCATGCCCTTAGTTTGGGGAAATAAGGATGTCTTTCTCCACATAGACCAAGAAAATTTTCAGCCTGGGATCTCAAGTTTGTTTCCAGGGAAGAGGAATGATATAGGAGATGACATTTTTTTACCAGTATATATATATTTTTTTGCATTGAAAAAGTAGCTCAAGCTTTTCATTTTCTCTCTACAATAGAGCAGCAGTTTAGCCAACAGTGTGACTTGAAAAGAAGATGTTACACATTACAGTATTGTCATGTTCTAACTTGCTAAACTCTTAAGAAAATATGTTTTGAGAGCAGCTGATCCTGAGAAATAACTTGAAATATTGCTGAAAAGGATTGCTTTTCCCTATTGCCCTGAAAAAAATAATAAAAAGAGTGAGTTTCTTGAAAAAAACAGAACAAACAGAAGCGATTGCATTGTATGCTGAGTTCAGGAAGGCAAAAGAAATGAGCTGCTTAGAGCTGCATGAAACACCAACTCTATTTCTTTATAGGATTGACTCTCTGGAGTTGCAAAAAAACATTTTGAATTTGTACTCCAGTTGTGATGGGAGATCCTTCCTCCCTTAAAAAAAAAAAGAAAAAAAAAAAGAAAAAAAAAAGAAAAAAAAAGAAAAACAGATGATCTTGAATGCTCATACTGGGTGGCAAGTTCCTCCCCAATGAACCGGGAGAGTTAACCCCACCTCTCCTACCAATGACGGTGCTGACGAGATTTCTTTCTTCCCTGCTCCCATATATGATTTAGTCAATGACAAAAGATACCTCTGAAGAGAAGGTTTTGATTTGGTTATTACATGTTTTTTTCTTAACAGGCAGGAAAAATGCAACAAGCCTTTGGGTGTCAGGGAAGTGTAGCTAATCTTTCGTCCTAGACTCAGAAAAGCTCATGCTCAAATTCCCTTTACGCTTAAGTGCTTCACTGAATCGAGGCCTTATTCTGATTTTTAGCCTATTGCATCCAATGAAAAATATTTTAAAGTGGCTAAAGTGAGAAAACACTTTTGAAACACTGGCACACTGTGAGGAGCACGTTACCAAAGCTGCACTCCCCAGCCGTTCAGGGGACCTTGGAGACGTGCTGGCAGTATTGGGCCCTAGAAATAAAATTGGGGGGGGGGGTGATTCTTTGCTGAGGGCCACACCGAAAGCCAAGCCCCAGCATGTCCACAACAGCAGGACTTCAAGCAAAATGAGTTAATACATTTGATTTGCTGTAACTTGTTGGTTTATACTGCTTCCAGGTTTTGTGAGGAGAAGTCTCCTACGGCTTTTTTAACCCCAATCTTTTCCAAGGGAATTAGGGAAATATTGTATAGCCTAGCAGCTAAAATATGTGACTTATATTGCAAAAATAATGAGTTTTAATTCTAAGGGGATTGTACTTTTATTAGGGATTCCTCATATCTTTTATTCATTCCGTGTCATACAGATCATTACATTTTCAAACTTAATTATCTTTATAATCCAGAGCTGCGCTGCATTTAATGAAACTGTTTTTAACAACTTTTCTTTCTGGTAACAAGTCGTAATGTGAAGCAATTAGAGCCAGTCCTACAGGCAAAAAAATCTTTCGGAAACAGATGCTTTATTTCCTAACTTTAGTTAAAAATATTTATGGCCTTTTGGAATGGTTCATGAGCACGGTCAGGCGGCTAAGATGTTAGGTGCATAATTTAATCTGCCAGACAGGCTAAGGGCTAGGCAGCAATTCAAATCAGAGAAACAAGAGCTGAGCGTGCAGGCATCGGAGGAGGAGCTGTGTGGCGGAGGGACACGCTGCAACCGAAGGACAGGTGGGACAGCTCCTTCCCCCCATCGTCCCCGAGGACGGAGATCTTGGGACTGAGCTACGCCCTGCAGCCTGGCCTCTCCCACGCAGCCCGGGGACCCTCTCTGCTGCGCTCTCTGGCTGCCCTCGGTAGCCCTTGGAGGCTGGCCTCCCCCAAAGCGTACCTAAGGGATGCCGTGCGTCCCCTGTGGGCAAACTGGATTTATAGTCCAGCTTCTCTGAGCTTTGAGGTCTGCTCCTGTAGTCCCTCCTGGCCCCTAGCAGCATTTCAGGGTGCCATCTACTTAGTTGCTGACCACAACTGCCTGTTCCCAAATCTGTCTGGTTTTCCACCTCCCTTGGGGCCCAGCATCAGTCAGACTTGCATTTCTGCAAAGCTTTGCTTGAACCTCCCCTACATTTGGTCCTTTATTAGGCAGTACGAGAAGTCATGCTGTCAGCCAAATGTCATACCCTAACACCAAGATCATCATCAGATCCCTCGGTCTGGATCCAAAAGTTGCAAGCCCGTATTCGCTCTGTAGCTATCTGATTGTCCGCACGGCGTTGTATCAGTTGCTATCCTGTTGATCATTTTCTTGTGCATCTTAATGTCACACATTTATTCATGCAGAAGCCCACCTAGTGGGGATCTAGTTCTGCGTGCCATATTTGGTTGTTCCCGGTCTTCAGGGCCTCACTGTGCTGTATCCTTTCTAGGACTAATATAAGCCAGTTGCTTTCTTTAATTAGCCTGGGCTCAGGTGCCTGTTCAGTTTGACATGTTGAGGTCTCTATCACTTTATTACTTGGCTGCAAGCAATTAGCCAAGGGTGAAGCGTCGTGCAGGTTTCCAGGTAATGCAGTTGCCTTGGGCCCAGCTGTTAGTCACCCCGTGTTTGGCCGAGCCAGCTGTGCTCAGTGTTTTCCAAGCCTGCACAACACGGTATGACTTACAAAAGGGGCTTTTTCCCCGGTCTACAGCTCTCCTCCCTCTGCGGAGACGTGTGGAAGAACAAGGTGTTTAGGATCCTTGTGACTTGCAATTTGCCTACAGGATCTAAGATTCTTCGTAGTTCAGAAGCTACCTAAAACCCTGCTGTCTGCTCACGGGACGCGCTTGCCCACAGACGTCCCTGGAACCTGCCTGCCTGGGGAACTGCCGGGACGGTGGAGCCTGACACGCACTTGCTTGCGCGCTTTGCTGTGTTGATGCCACCTAGCCTTGCAGTGATCTGCAGGCATGCTGATACCACGAGGTAGCTGATCTGCAGGAATCAGCCTCGTATATCAACTTCCCCTGCTGCCTCAAGGGATTCTTTTTCTGTCTTTTTTTACCTCCTATTTTTTCCATTCTTTTCTTCTATCCCTCTTTCTCTCCCACCTCATTCTGTTAGGCTAGAAAAAATAAATATTTCTAGTTTCAGGTACATTTTTTTGTTGTTACACAGGACTTCATCTCTGAGCAACTACTGTAGCATTCCTTAACATTGCAAGGTGGAACGGGATTCACTACGGAAAAGGCTGACTTCTCAGACTTAATCACCTTTGTTCCTCTAGCATCTGTGCTTACCTCTTCCTCTGCAGAAGCCAGACTCATGGCCCATTTCTTTGGGGCTGAGATAGTGCTCTGCATCCTGCACTACCTGGCCTGAAAATCGCAAGGTGGAATGACTACGCCGCTCGTGCCAGTCGCAGGGTGGATGTAACCACACAGAAGCATTATCCCACCCGCCCAGCTTGCGCTGCAGCCCACGCGATGTGGCTAGCTTACCAATTCAAGTGTGTGCTAAAATCTCATTAGTCCCACTGACTATTTTCAGCACCTTTTGGGAGTGCTTCATTACCATGCAGATAGGAAGAGCCTGTCTGGAAAGCCTAACCCAAGATGCAGAAATGCATCTTTTATGAAACATCACTCCCATTGACAGGAGTTGAACTGACCATCGCTAATGCTCTGCAGCTCCTGTTGGAAAACTTCTGTATCATTCATCATACTCCTCAGAATCAAGGAGGTAAAAAATAGAAAAGACGTTTCACCTCTAAAGGCTTAGGTTGCAGGTACCGTAGATGCATCAACTATTTACATATCTGCTCTTCCCAACTGATACTAGTTCTTCACCCAGGGAATCCAAATACCACCAAATTCAGTGGAGTATTTTCATTATCCTCCCTGATTTTGAACTTTCCTCCAAAAGGCAGAGAAGTAGAAATATTTTGTTTATTATTGCTCAATATTAATTGCTTAGGAAGTCTTTTATTTGCTTTTATTATTTTCCTATTTGAGTTCCCACTTCCTGTAGCCTCTTTTAAATAATACTTACTAACAAAGAAGAATAGTTTGTCCAGTATTTGCTTTTTTAAAACTAATCTTACACCCAGGAAGTGTGAACTACATAACAGTGCACATGTACTGTTCAGTCACAGCCAAGATTAATTACAAGATGACATTCAGAGTATCTTGATGGTAATGGAAGAGACATAAAATATCAGTCACTTTCTATAGAATTTAATTTCTATACTTTAACCAAGAAAGAAATACTCTATTATTAGACTATCTATTTAGAAATAACATTTCTTTTTCCCTCAGTAGCTGAATACCCTGTCTAGTACACCTGAGCTATATCATAAACGGCTGCCATTTACAAACTGACTGCATCTTGTATCTTTGGTGATCCTCTGTAAAATCCTGCAAATACTAACCACTACTAATAATCTCATGAATTTCATTCCTGCTACCTTCATTGATTTTTCTGCACATAGATTTTTTTTCTACCACAATGCAATGACATAATAAATATTGTCAAATGAGCATCATTCGCTTTCTTGGCTTGGAACTGTCTTGCACTTTTAATAGCTTTTGCCCTGCCTTGAACATCCCCATTTTGTCTCTGCTAGGTACAACCTCCAAGGTAGGATCCCAGCATTCAGATAACCTGGATTCTTCTTCTTGTGTCTTCTTATAGTGTTTTCTATCATCATATATCTTTTTTAGTGAAGATTTTCAGTTTGACTGGCCAAAAAATTCTATTCACATAAAGGACTGGGTTTTTTTCGGTTTTGTGTTTTTTTTTTTTTTTTTTTTTTTTGGGGGGGGACAAAATTAAATAGAATCCATTGGAATATCTGACTGTCTTGAAAACTTCATTCTTTTTGTTGTTGGAAAACTTTAAAATTGTGAGGGGAGAGACAGGAGCAGAGACTGGTTTGGAGCTTTCAACTCCTTTTTTGGGAAAAAAAAAAAAAACTCCCCAGAAGTAGAGATTTTCCTATTCAAAAAGTCTTCTGGGACCACTTCAGTGCTTTTGGTTGGCTGCCTAGGTTACAGTCAGCACTGGAGCCTGCCTCTGCATTGCCTCTGATCACCCCACTGCTATTCTAAACAGTATAGTTCTTATTTTTGTACAAAACCAGCTTTTATTCTTGCTGAAATTGGTACGCGTGAATCACGTTTTCTCTGCTAGTTCTTTACCAAGCTAAACACGGGGCCATTCAGTAAGAGACACTTCTTCTTGGGAAAATGTACATGAGCTTTTATAGAAAATTTGGAAACACTATAAATGTTGTTTAGGAATAAAAAGCAATTTCTCTCCCAACCTTCCCCGCATCAAAGTTGTATCCTTTTATGTGATCTTATAAAATTGGCTAGAAAAGAGGGCTTTTCATATTCTGCCATCACTGCGCTCAGTAATTCTGTTACAGTCTGCAAAATAATTCCAACCTTACCAGCCTTGTTTGTTTTTAACCAGGTAAAGATGTAGCCACTGCTGCATTTTTAAACAAACATTTTAGATGCTGTAAGATGTGGGTGACATCTGAAGATTTTTCATTCCAAAATGCTTTGTACTTGTAGTAATTTTCTTGTTTCACATGGCCTTTCCTAAATACCAAATAGCTCAGAATGACAACCTTAGAAAAAAACCACTCCCTTACAGAAACCTTAGAAGCAATTTTCAGAGAGGAGTAGCTCCACTTGAGTACTGCATTCGTGTATTCATCTTTTAGTCCTGTTATTTCAGTTTTCTGAATTTTGATAACTATAACAAACTACCTTTCCATACATCTGAATTATTTTATTTTGTTTTAATATTGGATGTAGTAGGTATTTTGGATCTGATTTTTATTCACTTTAAGACATACGCACTTTGCTTGGGACCTCTGTATGTTATTGTAATATTGCAGAGGCTTCGTTTATAAAAAATGTGAGTATAAATTCCTATTAGATATTCACCCATATTCTGCACCCAGTGCAGAATAAATTACATTTTCTTTTGGTGGAAAGAAACACAGGTAATCTTCACGATAGAATGAGGAAAAGACTGTTTACCCTATTTTTACAAGGTTTCTTTGTGTTTATTCAGAAGTTTTGTAGGCTGTTTTGACAGCATGAGCACTGCCAAATACAGATTGCCTAATGAATGCAAGGAAAGATTGTCAAAGTAGCATGAAGAAGTAAGAAATGACAATAAAAAGACTTATCTCCTCTATTCATCTTTATGGTAACTTAAAAAATTACCTCTTTTCATTCAACCATTCTATTTTTTTTTTTTTTTTTGCCTTGTTAGGGCTACACGCACTTGTCTGACAGATGAAAAGGACTTATTACTCCTCTTAGCTATGAAGAATAACGAAGTTGTGAGAAACCTGGATTCACTGGGTTCTCAGGCAACAAGAAGATATTTGGGAACTCAGCTGCAAAAACAGCACGGACTTCGCTGCACAGATTTGACTGACGGCATCGTTTGAAGGTATAAGAGCCGCAAAGGTGGGATGGTAGCCAGGATTTGCTCTGGAAAACTTCTATTAATAGAAGCAGGCTGTAAGGGGGAGGAAAACACCGAACCTCAGAAGTCAAATCCACCAAAAACTTCAAATATACAAAACCTGTTAATTTGTTTTGTGATCAAAACCTCATTTTGAATTTATTAGCAAAGGATATAGAGTTCTTCTAAATTTAGAGGAAAAGATCCTGTTACTCCTTTGTTATTCACATGATTAAAATAGATGCCAAGGACATGTGAAAAGGCAAAGTATCTGACTGCTGAAAGGACAAAGTTTAATTGTGAATGTTTACCATTAAAATGCTATTTTTTTAGAGAATGAAAGTAGTGGAGAGCCTTTTTTTTATAATGAAATTATTTTTGAGTGCTGAATTTAGCTACTGGCTAAATTACTTTGTTTTTCTACTGAATGGGAGCAGCAGAAGCAGAGACATTGTCACTATTCATCAATGCAGTCACAGTCCCAGACCGGAGAGAACACAATATGCGATAAACAGATAGTATGATTTCTATTTTCCTTCTCATCTTGCCATCTTCAGTGAGCTCAACAGAGTCGTCATTAAAAGAGCAAGGGTGGAATTTTTCAACATCTTGGCACTGCCTTTCATTTTCATTGTATCTGGTCCCTCTCAAGTTTTTAAAGTATTGGATACCTGGAATCTGCTTCCTTTGGTACCTCGGGTGTGCTGTGTGCAGGGATTGCAGTAATGTAACTTCCTCTCTCTAAATAGTGGCAAAGGCCTGTGCGGATGCTCTGGCTCTGATTTACAGGCTACCATTGCTTCCATCAGTCAAAATCAGTTCAATGGTGGGTTTAAGCTACACCAAAATCATTTCCTTCACAATCAGAGATGAATTTGCTCTGGCTCTTATTAAACTCTTCACAAGCTGAAATGTGGACAATTCCTTATTCTGAAATTTAAAACCAGCGAAAAGCCATCTTTTTATTTTAAGTCAAACTTTGATGTAAATGTTTCTTTAAGCTGGTAGAGGAATGTTTCCTTCTTTCGGTCCCATGTAAGCTTCCTCTCTTATCCCACTTCCTTCCAAATTATTGAAGCCTACTTTCCTAGAAGTTAGTGTATTAGAAACAGAGGGAAACGTCCTCAAACATGCTTAGTGTGAGACATCTTAGAGGGGACTGGCTTTCAAAAAGTAGAGTAACCATGCTTGAAAATTGAGGTTGCTAAGAAATCTTACTTTGGACATCAAAAAATTAGGAGATACAAAAGCTCTGATTACTTTTGGAAGCAAAGGCCAACTTTCTACCTAGCACCAAGAGGGACATCTACAGTTCTGCAGTAAAGCAGAAAGCATTACTGAGACCTGAAATAGCATCAGATAGTTCTAGCATTATTGTATAAAATATATATAAATATGACAGGGTTTTGCATGTATTTGCTTTATTTTTGCTCTGGGTTATACCTGAAGCCTCCTGGCTTTAGAAACTGAGAGAGATCAACACTAGTATTAATAACATGCCTAACCTTTCAAAAAACGGTATACAATACTTTCATGTCACAAAAGACAGAATGCTTAGTGCAGCGGGATAAAAATTCACCAGTGCTTTTCCAGGTTACCAGGGGAACCCGTTAATAACTTCTTTGACACTTAAAATGATGTGACCCCATCTTGATAATAAAAGCTTTACTCCTTACTTCAACACTCTTTGGAAATCTCTAATCTTTTGGCTACAATTTCTTTTTGTCCTCTGAAGACCACGGGAAGTGATATCTTCCATCTTCAGGTCATTACTGGGTTTTATGTCTTTACATCCATTATGTGGACTTCTGTTTTTTGTGTGTTTGTGTTTTTTTTAATACTTGCTAGTATCAGTGCTTTTGGAAAGGATGGATTTGCATGCTAACAGGCAGGAAGCTAACACTGGAAATGTTATACCAGTCTGACAGTTTGTTCACTCTTCCTCCTTTTTCATGTACTACCCAACTCAAATTAAACATCTCTCCTGAGGTCAACCATCTGTTCGTATTTCTCCATTCAAATTCCACCTTAAGAGCTATTTCTATTGCAATAAATGAGTCAGCACGTTTCCTTTATTTAAATATCTTAAAAATACTTAGTCATTTTCCAAGAAATTCCTCCTTTATGTGTGGGAGGAATTGGGAAGAATTTGTGGGAAGAGCTTGTCTTTTTACTTGCTCTGGAAATTCACGCTGAAAGAGGGAAAAAAATGTTAGCAAGTGTTCCCTGCGTTTTTATTTTTAAAAAGTCAGCTATTACAGAAAACGTTGAGTAAGAATAAAAACTAAAAGACCAGAGTCCGCTCTTCCAGGAATTCAAAGTGAACTTACAATTGATATCGTGTGGCTCTTCCCAGGCATTGGTTGTGATAGCTGTGTCAAATAAACTTCTCTAAAAGCCAGAAAAGAACCTATTACAAAAAAAAAAAAAAAAAAAAAAAAAAAAAAAAAAAAAAAAAAGAAAAAGAAAGAAAGAAAGAAAGAAAAAAGAAACGAGAAAAGGTCCCAGTGAATTCTGAAGACGAGTTGTTACAGCCTTTCACGACAGCTTGCAGGGGCAGGACCACAACCGCTTGGTTGACGCCGGCATTTGCAGCGCAGCCGGCCGGGCCGGGCCGGGCCGGGCCGGGCCGGGCCAGGCCAGCGGGCGCGGTTACGCGCCCCGCGGAGCCGCCGCCTGCCCGAGCCCGGCGCGCCCGCGGCCGCCGGGAACTTTGCAAACTTGGGTGCCGGCGCGCGGCAGCCCCGCGGGGGCGGCGGCGGGGGCCGCGGGGCGGCGGCGGGGCGCGGGGCGGCGCGGGCCGTGCGCGCCCTCCCGCGGGGCGGCGGGGCGGCGCCGGGCGGGCGGGGCGGCGCCGGGCGGCGGCGGCGGCGGCGGCGGGAGAGCGGCTGTGCGCGGCGGCGGCGGCGGCGGCATGGCTTCGTCGCAAGGGAAGAGCGAGCTGCGGTTCGCCGACTGGATGGCAGCTCTGCCCGACAGCATCCGCAGCGCCCCGCTCACCAACCTGGCCATCCCAGGTAGGGCCAGCGCGGCCGCCCCCTCCCCGCCTCCGCACCGCTCCGCTCCCCGCTCCGCGGCGGAGACACCGGCCCGGCCCGGCACGGCCCGGCCGAGCGCTGCCGGCCGCGCCGGGGCCGCCGCCCGCTCCGCGCCAACAGGTGGGTCGGGCCCCGACGGCGGCGGCGGCGGCGGCGCGGGACCGCGGTGAGGGGCGGCGGCGGGCGCTGCCCCGCCGGGAGCCCCGCGCCGTCCCGCTGCCGCTCGCCGCTGTGCGCTGCCGCCCCGCTCCCGGCCCGGCGGGGCCCCCTGCCCGGCGGGGCCCGCGGGCGGGCGAGCGTCTGGGGCGCACAGGAAGGGGGGCTGCAGCCCGCCCGGCGGTGGGAACTGTAGCGGCAGGCTGGGCTCGTTCGCTGAGGAAAGTAACGTGTTGGTGTGCCGCTTCCCTGTGTAATAAGCCATCTCCTGGACCAGGAGTGAGAGCAGAATGCCGTCTAGTCTGTATTTCTGCATCAACTTCTGTCATAAGGTTTGGAAATCTCAGCTCTGTACTCTGTGGGAAAATCAGGGAAGGATGCCGGGCGGTCCGCTTTCAGGAGGGCGAACGGAGCATGCCGGTGCGAGACTTCGTGCCGTACAGCATTTAGAAAACGTACTGTCTCAGCAGGAGTTAGAATAAGGAATGACAGCTCGCAGTACGCTGACGTACGATTAGCTGGTTAATTGTTCTTTCCTGGACTTTCTTTTCTCAGTAAGGTATTTATAACTGTACACTTAAGCAAAATATGTGTTAAAATTAAAATGTTAAATGGTTTGGCTGGTCCCTGGGTTGAGGAGGTCACCTTGCTTTTCAAGCCCTCTTTTACAGCCTGCTCTTCCCTCTTACGTGCCTAACAGGAATGCTTCAGAGATACTGAATCTGTAACATCTCTTAGGCTCCTTATGAGAAATGTTCATTCCCTGCAAGTTTGGTATGGCAGCTGCTAGTGTTAAAACAATTATTATAACACTAATTAAGGCTATTTTTAATTTTATATAATCACAGCTACTATTTGCTAGCATGCGTCTTCTGTATCTTTTTTGTTTAAACGTAGGTGTGCCCTTCTTAAAGAATTTATTCATCTCTTTCATAGTCCCTTACTGTCTTCACAATGTGATATGGCTAATATTTTTCCTTGCTACATTGTTCTTTTTGCTATTAATTGAATATGCTGTATATAAAGTGGATATATTGCATATAAAATGGTGTTTCTCCAAGGCGTAGGAATCCGTAAGAGATTGTTAGATCAAACCATGCTGGGGCTTTAAAAACCTTTTGATGTTGATAACTTTTCCTTAACCCACAAGATGTATAATGTTCTTATAGAATGCTGCCTGTGATGAGAAATGACTCTATTTGCAATACATTTGGGCTTTTACAAGTTAAATTTATTGTTTTAGAGAGATTTTATTGGGTTTGAGGAGATTATCATCGAACTTGCGTGCATTTGAAAGCCAGTAATTGCCTTCTGATATGCGTCAGAGTTAAGGGGCTTCTTGACTGATGTCACCAGCATCTTAAGACTGCATCTATCTCAGCAAAATCTCTCAGTTATTTTTCTTCTCATAGCTTTTCCTGTAAAATAAGTGGCTGTTTTCACGATGGACTTCAGAGCTTTCATACAACTCGGGCAGTAACAATATAAGCTTTCCCACTTTATTTGCATGTCTAAACTGTTTTAAAAACTAGCCTGCTGTAGACTGTAATAGCCAGTTAGTCCCGGTATAGCATTAAACACTGGGCCAATTCTGCAGCCTTTAGGGAAGGAAAAGCCCCCTTATGTTATAAGAAGAGTTTTGCTCATGTAAGAGCGATGTGCACAGTCCTGTTTTCTGTGAAATCAGCAGCAAAACTTCTCTGATTCCAGTGGCATAGCATTGAGACCTTTGAAATTTGTCCTCCTGTCAGTAGGAATTATCATAAACCCTGTTTACTTGCCTATCTCTCTTTTAAAATGCCTGCTTTGGCAAATAGAGCTTTATTGAGGGGGAATGTATTCTGTGTAAACGTGTCCATTAGGAAGCCTGGCACACAGGCTGCGGCGTATTTCTTTCCGTGGCATTTGGGTATCAATGCAGTTAAAGTAGTACTATCTTCTCAATTTATTATCATATTCAACATGTAACATGGTAAGGCACAGCGTTAGTATGAGGGCAAGCACTGACTTACATGGTCTCTTCTTTCAAAAAGAAATAACCTTTCAGGCGTTTGTAACGTTTCTTTGTAGATTTTTTTTCCCCCCTGGCGGTCCACGTGTGCACGTAGATGCTATGTGTGCGTAGGAGCTTTTAACACAAGTCCTGCTAGCCAAGAAGTTAACGTAAGGAATGTGTAGAATCAGAAACCGCTTGTGTCAGAGCTCTGTAACTTGTGTAGTTTTAACTGGTTTGGAAACTAACATTTAATGTCTTCATAGAGTTGCTGATATACCCCGTAAATAGCATTTTCTTTGCATTTACTTATTTATTTTGGGTAACCAAAAAGTTAAGTGTTTTTTTATTCTTTCCAACAGGGCATAAACTTGCAACAGCTGGAGTAGCCGGAGTACTGATTTTGAACTTAATTCGCCAAAAGTAGAATAGAACATAGTTCAGGAGCTTGAATAACTTTCACAGCACTAATGTTGAGGAAAACAAACCAGCTTGAAAATGCGATAATGATTTTTCCAAATGGATACCTCAACACTGATCCAATACAGAGGACACTGTGGTGTATTTGAGAAAAAAATGTTGTTTTCTATTAGAAAATATTAGTGTGTTTCTCCCTGTTTAGAAGGAATGCTTAGAACTGGGATGATACATTGTATTTCCACAGACATACCTATAATTTTAGCTGTTGAAAGAGAAATACAAGAAAAAGTATGCAGTCATGCATTTAAACAATACAATTTAAGGTAGTGTTGATATTACAGTTAATAATGTGTGATCCCACATCACGTGGGATTTTTTTGGTCAGTTGTTAACCTAGAGCAGGCACAAATTTATGTTACTTTTCAGCACTTAGGTTTCTATGTGCCAGACTTTGTCAGTATCCTAGTGAATTCATCCACTCATTTCATCCTCAGTAATTGTAGCCAAGTATTCTTGATTTCCTAAAATCAGAGATCCAGTATCTGAGGCAGAGATCTCCAATATAACTTCCCTCAGTTTTGTCAGTAAGAAACTTTTCCATCTAGATTTGTTCCAAATATATGAGAATGATTCCTTATATCATGATGTTTTTGTGTTTTGTGCTGTTTGTATCTCTTTTCTCCTGCATTGTAAATGACAGATTTTCCTCAAGTGGAGGGGAAGTTTCCTCAGTGGAAATTCATGAATGTACAGTATTTAGAAACAAAATAATCTGTGAACTACCAGAAAATAATACCATGCATGTTTAGTCTTCCATTGCTATGACAAAGCAGATATTCTTTTGATTTCTGCCCAAGGTCTATGTCTCCTAGTGTTTGTCTTTTGCGTTAAAAGATCTGTCTGGATAAAAGCACAAGTCCAGTGGAAGTGTGGGTTTTTTTTTCTTTTTTTGAGGAAGGAGAGTTCTTTTGATAGATGAGAAATTTTAATTTTTAACTTTGTTGAATCCTCTGGCTTTTTGGCTAGAATAAATTTTTTTCCATAGCTAATGCAGGTTTATATAACTGAAATTATGTGTCCCCAAATTGGTGATAGGAGGTATAATATAGAGTCCATTTATTCTGATCTGTTAATGAACCCTTCTTATCTGAGTGGAGGATATGAACTATGTGCGATGCTGTAAAATAAAGTAGACCTCAGTAGACAGGATTTCCTTGTGAGCTGATCCACTTACTGATCAATTATCTTATTGATAATCTGTAAATATATGTCTGATTTTATGAATCTGCGTTTTTATATAAATAATTTATATAAAAAACATTTGTATATGTATAATATATTTTACATTTTTCCCTGATGCTATTTCTAATATTCCAACCCCCCAGAGAGGTGGAAGAATAAGAATAATTTATGATGGAAGAATAATTTCTTCCTCCCTAAGGAACTAATCTTTCCACCAAGATCTTATGCTACCGTAAGATCTGCCAAAGGAGTGATTTTGGTGCGTACTAGGGGCATGTCTGTAGTTCCCGTAGTGTAGGTAATATCTTCTGAATGAATTTGAGACACAAAATATTCTTTATGTGAATCGTTTTGAGAGCAGAGACTCTCCTGGGCTTTGCTTCATCTCAGACTTTTGTTCTTTCTTTGAGCAGATGAAGCTTTTGCCATCAGCACATGTGCTCTTATCACCTGAGGTTTCACTGTAAGCAGTACAATTCTGAGTGAAAATTATTTTTGTGGCGACAGCAACTTGGCAGCCCTGTTTGCTTAATGTAGTTCCTTATGAGGAGTGCATTGGATCTCACTAACTTCTTTTGGCACTCAGATGGGATTTTTTTTTCTACCTTGACCTATAATGTCCTTTGTCCATCTGCCAGAAAGCAATTACTTAGACAAAGCGGAGCTAAAGTTAGCTCGGTTTAAATGAGAAGGAGCTGTTGGCAGGTGGAATTTGTTTTATGCTACCTAGATTTAGGAAGAGACTCTGAGATCTGAAGTTTCTATTTCCCACTCTCCTACCATCATCGTGCTTGGAAAAGAAAAAAACAGGACCTTGTAGAGAATAGGCTTACAAAAAGGGAGGATCAAATGTCAAAGATTTTTTAGTAGATGTATGATGGTACCTGGAAGCTTGAGAAAACCATTTATGTTGCTGTCACTGGAATATTGTAGCTATTCTGTGAATGTCAGTGCTGCTGAGGTAGCGTAACAGATCTGTTTCAAAGGATATTTTAAATTCCTGTCTTCTATTGTAGTATCTTGCAGATGTTCAAGTGATTACTTCTTGGGCAGGCATTTCTCATTCGCAGCCCCACGGGGAAATTCTTTCATCTTAAACATAGCTAAAATTGCTTCCTTGTCAGGTCCCATACACAACATTTTCACTGTTTGAGAAGCTCTTTAATTCTGCGCTTGACTCGCCAGTAAACATGGATGTTCTTAGGATGAAGTGTAATCGTATGCAGGGAGCACCTGCGTCCTGTTTCATCCTTCAGTGTCCACTAGTGGTCAACAGAGAACCTCCGCTTTCAACTTATTTATGAGCTTATAGTGCAGGTTGCCCATTTAGCTTTTGGCCTACAGGTAAATGCTTGGAAGAGCTGTTTCTTTTTCCAGTGCACCTTATTTCAGTGTTTTGTTCCACCAGAAATAAGTACTTTTTGCCTTGTTTTCAGGTGAGAAAATGAATGAGGATCTTTAACTGACTCTCAAGACTCCCCATTTTTTTTCCCTTTAGTAACTCTGTTTTTTCTGTTGTGATGAGCTTCTCTTTACATCAACTTTATCCATAAAACAGCCTCTAAGCAGCCCATGCTGATGTGTTATTTCCAACACTCTCAGAAGTACTTGTCTGTGATTTAATTTCCTGTGGCATTCACCATTAATTTCTCCTGTCATGGCATGTTTTGGGTGATGAATCTATCTAGTTCCTCATTGTCTTAAAAATCCAGCAAATCAGGCCCTTCAGTTAGTTGCCCATTTTCTACCAGAGCTGATTTGAGGCCACTCCCGCTTGGTTTCCCAAAGGAGCGATGTATTTACTGCCCCGGTCTCCGTCCACCCTCTCCTGTGTGGCTCAGCTCCAGGAGAGCTGGCGCCTCCTCTGACCCTGCCTGGCGTCCTGCTGTGCTCGCACGCAGGTGGAGAAGGGCAATTGGCTTCATTGCCATCTGGAGTTATTCCTTTCTCTCCACCTCATTGACTTCCTGTTTCATTTAATCCCTTGCTTGAGAACGTTTTTGCTGTTCTGTCCATATATCCAACCTGTCCTTACTTCGAATACATGTTAACGCAACAAATGAATTATGGTAACTTTCTGTAGTTTTTACAATAGTGCGACTTGTACTGTGTCTTTTATACAAAATGATCATTGCTTTGCAAGTGTTCAGGTACACTAAAACTTAATGAGCAAGTAACTAAAAGTATGTATGCAAAGCAGACAAAATTATGAAACTACAACTGTAAATATTCATAGAGGGCTTTCTGTATTTGAAGGAAAAAGCAATCTTTTCTACTGCCTAGCACAGAAAAGATTAAAATTTTAGCTACTTAATTAGATTTTATTACATATATTTAGTAAATATTTTTCAGATTTAGCAGACAGACTTGTGTCTAACAAATCTGCTCTTCAAAGAGCAGCCGGTTCAGTGGTAATAACCTTGAAGCCCATCCTGTCCTTTCTTCTAAGGAGCTGCAAGTTGTAGGGGGCTCCATTTGTGAACAGATTTGCTTGTGCGGTGCTTAGCGTGAAGTCCGTGGGACACTGCAAAGAATATAATTTGGAAGAAAGATGAATTTTATTCTAAACTTTCCCAAGGTTGAAGGATTTTTCATTTGACCTTGATTTCATCTGATCTTTTTTGACGTTTCAATGGCTGTACAGCAGCAACTAATAAGTATATTGAAATACTGAAATGTTAGGGATAAATCAGTGTAAACAAATGCAATGAAACACTCATCTTCCTTCTTCAATCAGCCAGTCAGAAATTGGAATCAGTGACAATTTCCCCTGGGGTGTTTCACTGATGAATAGTTTGTGTGTGCAAGAAACCTGTATTGGTGCTGTGTATTTTTCCACAACTAGACAACTTGAGGTCATATTCCATATCTTTATAGTAAACATTCAATTTACTTTTTGGATGTGCATAGGTGGCAAAATAATACTTTGTGGTACCTAGTGGCTGGATAATGTGCATTTTTTTTTCCTACTGTTGGCTGTATGGAAGGATAGCTAAACAACAACAATATCAAATTGAAGTTTACAATAGCCTTAACAGTCCCTCCTTAAATAACTGTCATCTGCCTGAAATGCTTGAGGCAAAGCTGAGTATGTTTTCCCCCTAATAAAACTGTGTCTAACAGATAACGGGGGCCTGAATGCTGAAGGGTGCTGAGCGCTGTCAGTGCCCATGGATGCTGGGGAGCTCGCTGTTTCATCAGGTCAGGTATCCTACAAGAGTCTCTATTATCTAATACTCCTGCAATGTAGCAGAATGTCATAACCGCTTAAAAGTTGTTTTACTCAGTGCGAAATGGAATCTATTTTATTTTCTTCTTTTAGAAGCCTGGATTCTATCTTTTTCTGTCTAGATTAAAACCATCTCATGGTTTTCATCATGATCTAATTTAAAACAAATCACTGGGACAGTTTTCCGATTCGTTGCCACCCTTTTAAATGTGTCTATTCGTATCAAATAATGCTTAATCTTTGCTTCATCTAATCTTTTATCTGTTTAGCTCATGTACCTCATGGTTAAATGCTGCAGCTTAGCATTTGAACTGTGAAATAAAATGTTTCCAGTAGTAGCTGGAAGAGGGGAGAAGGAGAGGGAACTGAAAGCAGGTTTCCTTTGCGGTGGTTGCAGACTTAGCTCCACTCTGCGTGTGATGCTTAGTAGGGTGTTTCGGGTGATTGGAGATGTATGGAATGCGGTGCTGCTACAAAGGCAAAAGCAGGAGGTTTATGGGATTGTAAGTTTTTCCCATAACTTAAAAAAGCCAAGAGAAAGTGCACTGAAGTAGCCTGACCTTTAAATAAAGTCAATAGCACGATTTTACAAAACAAAGTGTGGTGGGGTGAAAAGCATACTTTCTAGGTTACACTGTTGTCCTGTTATTATCTGTGATGTATTAATGTTTTAGTAGAAGATTGTTTTCTAAATCTTATTAAACATTTGGCATGTGACTTTATTTTGGCAGCCGTGCAGCTTGGTTTTATAACTACAAATGGTTACTAAACCGGGATTTAAGTGAGAGTAGGAGAAATGTTTACTTACATGAATTATATGTACTGCTATGAAATCAAACTTCGATTAATGTGTCTCAAAGTGTTTTAATTTGTTCTTTTTGGTAAATGCTTTTGTTAAAAGTTTGGATTATGCAAAAAACAAGCTTCAGACTAATTTGGATGTTCACATTAAAGCCAAGTGACGTGCTTGTATGTCTTCTGAACTCAGTTATGACTGGAGTTGTCTTCTGATGTTTGTCACTCTGGTGCCTGAAATGAAAGGCCAGAAAAGAAATGCAGTGTTTCAGATATTTTTATTTTTTTGGAAGATGCTATGTGATTTTAAAGTTGTTAGAAGTCTCAAGATTTGTAAATATGCCTAAGCCAGTCTCAAGAAGATACCTGGTACTAGGGCTGGACTCATCTCAAGAGACCTTGGGTATGAGGTGCATGCCATGGGTTGCAGAACAATTCACAGACCTGTAAAGCATGCAACAGTTCTTTGGGATAAAGGCTATTATTATTATTAAACTACAAAGGCATCTATTTGAGAGAGATTATCCAAGCTTTTCGTGAAGTGCCACTGTCTAGCCATGTGAATGCCATTCGGAAATTGTTTTGTTAGTAGAGGAAAATTTGATGGAGTATTTACTGCTTCTAGCTGCTAACACAGGAATTCCAAAGTGTTTGCTATTTTAGGGTTCCTTATTTCTTCCTGTTGAAGCCCTTACATTTTTCAAGAGTAGTTGTTCCAGTCATGCAGATCTTGGTCACAAACACTGACCGTCTTAGAAGCTGTACAAGCCAAGAGAATGGAGTTCCACGTATAGCCCATGTGCAGATGCCTGTTTCCATCATATGATCTAAAAAGTGAGCCTTTGCGTTGTCTCCTTCAGACCTGAGGTGTCAGCTTTGACTTCTCAAAATTGATTTATCTGTGCACAACACTCCATCAGGAAATCACTTTGAAGTTAGTGCAGAAGGCAGCTGCCTGTTGCTTTTTTCATGTCTAGAAAGAAATGGAAAATTATGCTGGAGCTCTGCGTTGCACAGCACTTGGAGTGAATCATTAGTTGATGCACTGGAGTGAGCCAGAGCTGGATGAAGCTAGTTTTGAACAGAAATTCTTTTGTCAACCCCAACCACAGAAAGAGGAGAGGGATATTGAATGGAAGTTCTCCTGGAAGCAAAGATGTAGCTCAGCTGGATTTTAGTTGGAGGACATTAAATGGCAGATGCTATGATTTGTTTGTGTCCATCTCCATCTAGCCAAGTAAAAAAGTGGTTTCTGGGAGTTGCTTGATGGATCTCCAGGACCTCTTCTCTGCAGATGCACACTCTGCAGATTCACTGTGCTTGCTGCTGGTGTCTGACTAGCCTCAAAGTACAACCTTGGACTCAGAATATCTTTTTGGTCAACCAGCTGCACCTTTAAATTCAGGACTGTTTAGGCTGTGTATGTGTGTGTGAATCCAAAACTGGATTTTTTTTTTATATACATATATATATATGTATAAATATATAAAGTATATAAATATATATACTTCTGCTATTTGGTATGGTGCTCTAACCATATCCAAGGTCGAAATGGAGGCTTTCCCAATGGCATGGGGATGCTCAGTTTGATGAACTTTAATCTACAAAGCACTGCTCAGCTGGGGTTCTGGCTTTCTCTGCTTATGATGCAAAATTGACAGCCTTTACTCTTTCTAGTGGGAGAGGTTGTTCTCAAATAAGACCTGTTTGGGGTGGGAACAGGCAACACAGGTATTTTGATCTCCTAGTCATGCTTCAAGGCTTATCTAGTTGTGCAGGCTTTTGCTGTGAGAGGGAGTTGGACTCATGCCGTTAGCAAAGTGTTATTTAGTGCATGTGGCCAGTAAGTGTTTTGAGAAACATATTTTATAACTTGACAATAAATAAACAGAAATCAAACTAACCTCAACAGTTTTTGAATATAGTTGTGATATAGGGAAAATAAGTCAAGAGACACTGTGAAGGACATGAACAGTGCATGCACGGATGAGTGCTGCTGTTTCTAATGAGTAAGAGGCAGGAATCCCTTTAGAAATCACAATTCAGAACATGGAGAAAACTGGGATTTCTACAGTCTGTTGTAATGAACTGGCTGTTAATGATGCAGCCTCTCTTGACTGGAAACCTTGTGACTATGAACAGATAAAACCAGACAGAAATTGTTTGAGAGCTTGGCATAGTGTTGTAGTGGTACTGAGGAGAAATATTTTGCTTTTGTCCCCATACGCCTCTGGTCTTGTCAAGCCCTTCTGCTCCGCAGAGATCCGAGCAAGTCGTTGAAAGATTGGCTGATCCGTTTTATGGTTTCAGTTTGTAGCTGCTTGGTGGTACACTTGCTACACTGTGAAATTAGTGCAGTTCCCTGTGAGGCTGCAGCCTTCACGAAATCACAAGGAACCTCTGCTCTTTGAAAGCGACTTTGATTTGTGCAGGAGTGCCCTCTTGGTGTATGGACAAATCACCTTAACAAGGGTTAAGAGGAGCCAGCGTTAGATGGTGTGGAGTGTAAGGATGGAGATCCAAGGCCGAGGTAAGAACTGCTATAGTGAATGAGATCGAGAGTGCAGCTAGCTTGGTGCTCTGTCTTTGGCATCTTCTGTGGCCTGTGCCAAGGAAAGAGCTTAAGAATGAGATGAGAATAAAATGATTTTCTCCCCTGCCCCCCTCTTCTGGCCTATGCTTATGCATTTTTTTTGGAGCTAAAAGGTTGTATTCAGATTATTATTTTGTATAACCCTTGATGGACTGTTTTCTTCAATGATTTTCAGTGCCTTGTCCCTTAGGCTGTAAATGAGGCTGGGTTGGAGGCTCTCCTCTTGGCTGTTGGAAGGTACAAAGATCGTAATGCCATGTGGAGAGAGCACATGAGGATTCGTGACACTGTGCTTCAGTGATGGGAAACTTGACTGGGACAAGAGAGGTTTGAGACAGGTTCGTGTCCTTGCTTCTGAGACCGTCTAGGCACTTGACACTAAATAGGCGATGGGCAGAGCAACAGAAGCTGTCCTGGGAGCAGTAACTGGGGCCTGAGCTTGGCTGCGTAACAGCAATATGTTCTCGCTTGTGGCCTCCTGGGCCCGTGAATCTATCGCTCACTGCTGCTGGGTTGCAGGAGGAAGGCTGGTGGACGTCCTGCTTGGTGCCCAGTGTTCGTGGCAGCCCTTCTAAACAGTTACTGGCTACTTCCAGTTCATATCAATCACTGTTTTTCTGCTTTGCAGTTTGAATATATCTTTTCGAATCTCATGCCGTGTACCACCTACCCTAGAGGTGGGTACTAACTTTTGCTGTGGCCTCTTTCCAGTCCAGCCTGCTTCTCCTATAAGTTTGAGGCAACAATGGGCCACCAGGGTTATTTTCAGAACTCTTTTTTTTTTTTTTTTTTTTTTGCATTTGCATTTGCATTTGCATTTGCTTCCCCATATGTCCTTAGAACACAGGAGAACCTAAATGCAACCCATTTTACACAGAATTTTCCTTCATGTTTTATTTCAACTCCATTTTAACATTGTGAGATATTGACCACAAATACTTTGTTTGAGGATGTATAAAGCCAGTAGAAATATGGAGGCATGTTCTTCCAACATACAAATCCCATTCAAAAATAAGTGGGAAGGGGCAATCATGTCTCTTGCCCTTAGATAATAAGCTGTGAGCTCCCCTAATCTAGGAGGCAAATGAATGCATTTTTAAAACTCCTATAAATATATGAACAAACTAAGAAATGCCATTTGGAGGGAGGGAAGCAAACATTAATATGCTTGAAATAAGCATTTTGCATTATTCAATTCAGTTCACAGGTAAATATTTTTGAGTGTTTGCTGGATGATACAATTCACTAACTGCTAGAAACAGTTTCAGCTTTAATGGTTGAGACTGCTGTGTCTAATTTTCCACTATTTTATATCATGTGTAAGTGCAGATCTTTGTGAAGTGTCACTAAATCAGAGCAGTAACACTGTATTTTTACTTTGTGCAGTGTCTGTAACTGTGCGGTGTGGAACTGAGTCTATTTTGGTTAGCTCTTGAATAAATTGTCCTGAACAGATGAAGAAAGCAATGCTGATTAGATGATGGACATAAATATGGCCCTTTAAAATATCAAGTGCAACTTACTTGTCGAAAAGATGAGTGCCAGCTGAAGTTGGTTGCTTTGTCTTTAACTGAACCTTTAGCTGCATGGAAGAAAATTCAATGTCTTCAAAGGTCTGGAAAAAAATCAAAAGCTTTAAAATTTAGCCTTATCCAAAAGTTCCATTGTTTTTGATTATAACCTATGTATAGATTAAGGAAAAACTAGATGAGAAAAGTAGGATTCAGGATCTCACCTACTGCACTTTGAAGTCAACAAGCTGACACACTTTGATGACTGATGATGCTACATCAGGCCCTTGGTCTGTTGTGATTGTAATGAGTTAAGGAAACGGACCCTGGCAGACTATACTGCGTATGTAAGCACATAAGGCAACTGTAAATACCTGTTACCTCTCTTATAAATGCATACAGAGGAAGAGGTTACAAAACAGAGAATATAGACAGCCACTGTGTCCTCACTTGTTAATTTTTTCTGTATCAACCTAGGTACCATTATGTACTTTCTCTAAAGCATGATAAAGAAACTGAATTTCTGACACTGCTGAGTCCCAATATCTGCTCCTAAACCCAAGTGCCTATCTGCAGATTAGAAGATGAATGCTACCAGATTTATTTCCATCATCTTGCAAAGAGTTGCTTCAGAAGGCATCTAGAACACATCCCAGGAGTGGTTTGCTGACTGATTTTACTGCTAAGACTTGAGCAAAAAGAAAATCTTTGCTCAGAAAGTTGATACATAGGTATTATACTGCTATTGAGAAAAGTGACATTTAAAATAACAAAAGGGCATTTTACTGCTAAATGAAAGAATAAACCCAGGCACTTCAGCAGCTGCTGAATTTGTATGTGGTTCTGAAAAGAATTCTTTATTTCTGTAGTAGTTCTTATATATGTTCTGAAAATGTACATCATTCTGGTATCACTTTCTATAACACTTTGTCTTTGGGGTCTCTATTTGGAAAGAACTTTCTGTATAGGATTGCTACCAAGACCTGTCTTTCAAAAATATTAAAGCAACAAAATTTATTAAAAAGAAGTTTAAATTCTGTGATAAACCAAATAGAAAAAAGGCTTATGTGAGCTCCTGGCAGAATGTAGCTGTGCTCTCATGAACCTGTGGTAAGATCAAGTCATTTTCCATTGTTGAAATATTCCATGAATGCCAAGGTAGGACATTTAAAATGAAAACTATTGGTGGAAGCTATTTTTATAGCTACCAAATTTAGATCAGGATATGAAATTCCTGAGGGCATAATATGATGTTTGCCCGTAGGTCTGTGCCTGCTGTTTCATACTTCTTGCTTGCTACTCTTGACGGAGAATTCATGTTGCCTTTACAGAAGTGAGCTTCAAGTATTTTTTGGGGAGCTGATGAAAGACACTGGAAAAACCTCAGAATATTTTTTTTACAGTGCACAGCAGGATAACAGTAAACAGGTTTTAATCTTGGCAGTAGTGTCTACATTCAGTCAGTTTAAAAGTATTTCAGATGAAGACAGCACTGAAATAATAAAATTTAGTCCTCATTGAATTATGGAAATAATAAAAATGGAAAGGAACACATGGGTAAAATAGTGCTTATTAGACCACAGTGAAACAAAAGTTTGGGTAAAAAAACAAATTAATGAGCCAGGGTTGAACCATAGAAATATTTGAAAGCTGTCTATTTAGCAGGAAAGAAGTTTAGGACTGTTAGTTCACGAAGAGATCTAGAGGGAATGATGACTGTGATTTTTCATGTGTGAGGCTTCAGGGAAGAAGTGGCTTTTTGTTTTCAGATGCATATTCAGAAGCAGTGTGGTCTAAGTTGTGACCACAGTGGTCTGATGTGGCCACAAACTATGTATTATATTCGTTCTTACTAGAAAGACAGAAATGGAAGCTGGAAGAAAAGTGACAAACCCCTTTATGATATTGAAGTGTGGGGAAAGGAAATAGTAGTAAAAATGCTAGGAGAGTGTTTGAGTGTAACTCTGGAAATGGGTGAAAATCAATAAGAGGTGATTTTAGTTATGATGAGTAAAAAATACTGATGATGAGTTAACACACTATTCAATTCAAAAAGAAGAAATAAGGCATGATTCCTGTGAGCTCCTGTAAACTTGGGCTGTAAAGACTGACTTGTTATAAAATAGGAAGCCATCATGTTAACAAGTTGGGGGCTCAGGGTGACCTCAAAAACCATTCGTCCTCCTTCTCCCCTCCATGCTCATCTTCACAGAATCACAGAATGGTTGAGGTGTTGGAAGGGACCTCTGGAGATCATCTGCTCAAGCAGGGTCACCTAGAGCACATTGCACAGGATCACATCCAAGTGGGTTTTGAATATCTCCGGGGAAGGAGACTCCACAACCTCTCTGGGCAACCTGTTCCAGTGCTCTGTCACCCTCACAGGAAAGAAGATTTTCCCCATATTCAAATGGAACTTCCTGTGTTTCAGTTTGTGCCTGTTGTCTCTTGTCCTGTCACTGGGCACCACTGAAGAGTCCGGCCCCATCCTCTTGACATCCTTCCTTAAGATATTGGTATACATTTATAAGATCCCCTCTCAGTCTTTTCTGCTCCGAGCTAAACAGGCCCAGCTTTTGCAACCTTTTCTCATAAGAGAGATGCTCCAGTCCTCTGATCATCTTTGTAGCCCTACGCTGGACTCTCTCCAATAGCTCCATCTCTCTCTTGTACTGGGGAGCCCAGAACTGGACACTTCTCCAGATATGGCCTCACCAGGGCTTAGTAGAGGGACAGGATCACTTCCCTCGACCTGCTGGCAACAGTCTTCCTAATGCAGCCCAGGATACCATGGGCTTTCTTGGCCACAAGGGCACATTGCTGGCTCATGGTCAACTTGTCTACTAGGATTCCTAGGTCCTTCTCTGCAGAGCTGCTTTCCAGCAGGTCAGCCTCCAGCCTGTACTGATGCATGAGATTATTTTTCTTTAGGTGCAGGAAAAATAATCCCCATCAGTTGTCTATCTTCAGACAGGATCCCATGCTCATAGAAACCAAAATCTTGTTGCCAACAGCAGTGGCGTGGCCAGTTGTTAAACTGGAAGATCAGTCTACTCCATCTCCTATCCTTCCCCCTCACTGACAGGATTGAGGAGAAAATCACCTGGGCTCCCAGACCCTTGAGCACCATCCCTAGAGCTCTGAAATCCTGTTTGATGGTTTCCAATTTGCCCTGGTATCATTCGTGCCCACATGGAAGAGCATCAGAGGGTAACAGTCCGACATATGAACAAGCCTTGGCAGTCTTTCCATAACAATATTCAGGAGGCCTAAGCTGAAATGTAGTAATTCTTCAACCAACCACAGTTATAGTAATGGACATCATGATAGCCCATGTCTAAATGCTGGAGTGCTCTTGGGGAATCAAACATATGCAATCCTTTTGAAGCTTCAGCCTGGCACAGCTCACCACCATCCATCACTGACTTTGCATCTCAGCTCTCTTTGCCAACCTCAGCCATTCGTCCTCCTAGGAAATGACACTGCCCATGGACAGCATCAGAGCAATGCCAGCAAGCATCGGTCAACAGCCATGGGGGGAGCTCTCTACAGCAGGCTGGCAGCGCATTAGTGATGATTTGCTTGTGAGAGAACCTTTTATGGAGAGCTTTTAGAAAATGCTTAAGGACTGAGGGGTGTTGATCCATGTCTCCTTGATTTCTGTCAAATTGCAGTCACCTTCTGGCAAAAAAAAATATTTAGGAGGATTAATTTAGGCAATAGCAATTAAGATTGTTTATAATTCTTCTTCAAGGACAAGATTGGAATAGGTACTCTAAATTCAGAGAGCTGCTAGTGTAAAACTGTGAGTGAATTACTGTAACCTGCCTTGTAAAAATTCATGCTGCTAACACCTTGGGAAGGTTGTTTTTGCCATGCTGTATAAAAGATGTGGGCGAGTACTGGATGACTGAATTCCCTTACATGCCATGATCTGCTCTGAGGTTTTTGTCTGCAGCTGTCATCTTAAACTCTGTGAAGAATTGATGCTCCTCCTCAGTGAAGTTTTGTGTTGAGTAGCTCAGTCTGGTAAAGAGCCAAAATCTGTGACCTTGGAGCATCTCTGTAGACAGTTTGGTGTACAGCAGAACCTAGACCATTGAATTGGAGCCTAAGAACTATGCAGCAATCAGTTGTCATCAAGAACCAAATTTTGAACTCTCTTCTCTCACCAGTGAATTTTTTGTACCAGTAGGCCTACTGATACTTGCACCTTAAGAAACAACCCTCAGAAAGTAGAGGATGAGGACCACAGTTTAGCCTTAACTTGTCATTGCTGTAATTCAGCTGAGATTTAAATTCATGCCTTAATGCTTTGCTGGAATTAAAACACGTTGGGGAGTGGGGAATAGCTGACCAAACACTATAGCAGGACAGTTTCCTGACAACCAGGCTGCGTGTAGCTTGCTTCCCATCATTCTTGAGCTAGGCAGGCTGAATCATTATTTTTCGCTACTGCCTACATTGTCCTTGCTGCTCTGTCAACACCTCAGCCTGCACCACATGGAACAACCTCTGCAAGTCATAGGCAGAGAGGTAAATTGTCAAAGACCTCTCCATGTGTGTCATGGGTTACAGAAGATGAAGACCAGATTAGAGGTGATGTGGGGGAAACGGGACCAGTGTCTTCCTTTCTAAAGCTTATCTTGCAAAAATATATACCTGAAAAGAATTTCTCTTAGTTTTAATTTACACCATTCCTGAATGCATGTATTAAAAGGCTCCGATGCCTAGAAGGGAGTCCATATGATGTTAAATTACCCTCTTCTCTTAGACAGTAATGGTAATTTCCTGAGCTTTTCTTGAATCTGCAAAGGAAAGAAGAAGAAAAGAAAAAAGACAAAACTCAAGCAATTAGCACAGTATTTGCTATTCTGTTTGTACTACCTAAACAGCCCATCCATCCTGAATATAATCCACATTTTACCCTTGTGAAGACATTATACCTTTCAAAGGATATTTGACTCAACACAGGTGGCAATGTGTTTCTTAGTGTGCTATACTCCATACCATAATAGGCTGACTGCCTAAGAAGAGTGTGTTACTGTATAATATGTCAGAGCAGAATTTTAAAACCTCAAGAAGATTAAACTGTGAGGAATTGGTTACGCCAGCCAAAGGGAGGAGGGGGCAGACAGCAGTCTGAGGAGGGGAGGTTGAATTCTTTGCTGCTCCTGGGTACGTACTCTGCCCCGGCGTACTCGGGTTCAGGGTGCGGTTGAAGATGATGTCCCCTGAGATGTTCTTTGAGAATGAGCTTCCCTCTTAAAACTTTTAATAACACATTTTATGGTGATATTAGAAATAATGAAATCCTGAGGAAGCCATTTGCTATATCAAGACCGGTTTGGTGTTAAAGAGACCTTGTGAGATTCATATTTTTGGTGGAACTGTCTCTTCCAATAGAGTATGAAAATGTTTCTGAGTCTGATTAAAGAATATGAGCAATGTTTTTCTCAGGATGGCTCATCAGTAGGAATGTATCTATCACCACACTCTATAGGGTAGTCTGGAAATGAAATATAAATGCCATTTTTACTCCATATATACTCAGCTTGGAATTAAATGGTATATTTTTACGAATGAGGCTGCAAGCACAACTGATGCATGGAGAGGTGAAATCTGTTAAAGCAAGATTGGATTTCTTTGCAGAAAGAAACACCCCACCTCCGCATGAAATTGCAGGGTTGTTGCAGAATCCAGCATGTGGGACTTTTCTGTGGCCTGAACAGGAGCCTCTTCTGTGGCATGTGATGGTCCAGCATAAATAGTCAAGCTCTCTTACGGTCTTAGAAGTCAACAAACCTACTCGAAATCCTGTAAGATCCTGGTCCCTGTACCCCAGAAAATTCCATATTGGCAGGGAAAGAACTTCAACCATTTTTTCTCATTTTATCACTTTCATACCCATTAGACTCATTCAGTTGACTTATACAACAAATAGTTCGATCCAGTTGACTTTTCACGTTTTTGCTTTCTTCAATCTTACTATCTTTTGGCATTATTTACCAAAATTGCATCTTGAATCCTTTAAAAATGGAGCTCTGATTTTGTAGAGTTGGAGTTAGGTAGTCTGTCTGTTACCTTTTCCTTCCTTTTTTTTTGATAGAAAAAAAGTTTTTTTTTTCTTTGAGTATTTATTTTCCTTCCAGCAGATTAAGATCTAAAATATGGACAGTTCAGAGTGAATTTACAAGCATAGCCTGACTCAGGGGAGGTTAGCAGGAAGATAATGCTGGGTGTAGGAATGAGAAATGCATTGTATTTAGTAACTTGTATTGAGTTTTTCTGGCTACAGTTTAGTCCTTCAAGTATTGCAGTTGCTTAGTTAGAACTGTGTGCTCAAGATGTTTTATGGAAGCTCAAATTCTGAAACAGACTTCTATCCTCAAAACAAAATGTCAGTTTGTGAATAGATACAATATTTCTGTGGTCATAGTTCATTCAGTAGGTAGAAAAAATTTGGGAAATAGTAAGTTAAACATATAAGAAGATATTTCTTGATTGCAGCGAGCCAGCGAACTTTCCTGAACACTGACACGGCCTTTCTTCTGGGAAGCAATTGCATGCATGTAAAACTAATCTGCAGGAGTTTACTCACCACTGCATGCTTAAGAACTACTCATAGGAGAGCGGACTGATGAATCTCACTGATAAGTAGGTGCCAAAATGCTGACAGTAGTCACAGTCGTTGTTAGTCACAGTCAGATTTGCTCTTTCAGAGCAAACTGTGGACAATGCTATGTAATGCGAAGAGTGAATCTGTGTGCTTGAAGTCTGTACCCAAACTCACTTCACTAGCTGTACCAGTCAGATTTGTACCAAACACAGCAACTGTGAAGCCCACAACCACCTCTTCCCTGGAACGTGTCAGGCTGGCATGCATCAGGAGAGACATCCAGACCTGACCCGAGTGTCTCAGAACACCCGTGAAGAGAGTGTCTTTTTGCTTGCGGAAAGTCCAAGCTGAACTTTTTAAAGTCCGTAAAGCGTAAGGAAGGGAAGTTAAAACAGCTGTGTTGCAAGATAATGAGAAAAATTGTGTATGTGTGCGTGTGTGCACATACATATACATGTCTGTGTGTATACACGAAGGCACTGAGCCTTTTCACTAGGTGATCAGCAAAAGATAAAGCTAATGTTCATGAAAACGTTTTTACTTCTTTGTGTATGATACAAGTGCCAGATTCACAGCAAGAAAATTATATCTGTATACATTTTTTCAGGCTTCCAGGTGTTTAATATCAGGCAGTAATTTATAGAATGCAAATATTTTTCTGTGGTATTTAACAGAAGTATATAGCTGCCATTCTGGGATTTTTGCTAGCTCTTGCTCAAGTAACATTCCTATGTGGATTTATTTTCATGGGAATTGGTAAAGACTTAAATGTGGAATTTTCAAATGCATCCTGAGCTCACCAGATCACACTCTCAGGAGGTTAGAATTAGGCCAGTGCTGAACTGCATGTGCATGTTACCCTAAGCTGTCCTGTCTGAACCTTAGATAAATGCATTTGGGCTTCCCTGAGGACATCAAGTGTTTCATGTTTTCAAGGCATCTTGAATGGAGCGTCATTATGTGATCAAGTCCATTAGCTAGCACAGGCCAGAATACTGCCTGTCTCTGTCTGGGTTTCCTGATTTGACCAGATACACCAGATACAGAGATTCTTGGAGAGGGCGATGAGTAGTGTTAGGTTATAACAGATGATTGCAAGGATCCATCACAGCCTTATAAAAATTGCTGTACAAGTTGTAAGGTGACCTTTTAAGGTCCCGCACAGAGAAGTCCTGCACACTTTTTCATATATATTTAATTCATCCATTCATTTTTTTCCCAACTGTTGTGCTAGTTTTTCACCTACAGTGGTATTCTCAATTAATTATCCTTTGTGCAAAGGTCTTCTAAAAATGAAATATGACTTTTGTATTCAAAGTTCAGTGTACTTAATTTGTACATTGGAGTTAGCAATATGCAGTGTCCTTAGGTCTGTGTTGTACTTCAGCTGTGCCACTGAGTTGAGGAATAGTTATAAAAATACCTTACAGACTAAACTCTCTTTATCAAATGTTGTAACTATCTGAACATCGGGCTTTGTAACTAAATTTCCTCCTCACTTGAACCTGAGTGAAAGTGTTAGTATCATTCATATCAGGACCTCAAGACTGCTCAAACACCTCTCCTCCAGAGAGATGTTTCAGCAACTGGGGTTTCTTTTTTAAATTCTGGAAGTTAGTTCTTTGAAATAATTTGTGAAAAACAGACTCCCAGGGACAGGTAGGTCAGGTTTGTGCATCTTCCTGCTGTGCATGCTCAAAGGACTGGAAGATTAAAGAGAGCCTGGGCTTGCTCTGCGTTGTACGTGGGCACAGACCGCACAGGCTGAGGAGAGTAGAGAGGGAATGCGTTGTTTTAAAGTCTTGTTGGATTTGTACAGTTACATGATCAAACACCTGCTAGAAACCAGTACAATGTCACTTTTATGAATCAAGTCCTGAGTTACAACCCCCTAGGTAGGAGAGCTGAGGTGTCCCTGGAAGCAGCTGTATTACCCTTCCTGTGTTAGGAGTAAGAATAGAAAACCAACATAAGCAGAACAACTTGCAAAGTGGATTTTCTCTTGATTCATCATTGCCACCTGCAATGTTAAGCAGTGTTGTCTTTTTTGTTTTTCTTTCTCCTCCTCTCTTTATTTATTCTCTTTGGCCTGTCCATCTGTTGTCCCTGTTTCAGGTTGTAAAATGTCAAGGGCAGGAGCTGCCTGTGGCTAGCATACCCAAGATCTACAGTGAGGTCTTCAGTAAACTGCAGTGAACTCCTGAGTCCTTTAGGAAGAGGACTGATGTAGAGGATCTCACTTGTTGTTGCACTGCTTGCTGGGCTTTCTTGATGAGCAGCTAAGAGTAAAGATCTCAGGAACTGAGAAGCTGTCCTGGGGTAAATCCCGATTGTTTTGAAGCCTTCCTTTTGAAGTCAAGGCAAATCATTTTCTCCCCAGGAAGACAGTTTCCCTCTTCAAAGGATGAAGAGCTAGGCATCATTTCAGATAATATTGGAGAAATCACTTGGTTAATGGATACTTTATATTGGGGACTACATTAATCATTGCATTGTTTCCTTATATATATATATATATATATATATGTGTATATACACACCTGTACACACACACACACACACACACACACACACACACACATATATATATAAAATATATATATATATATATATATATGTACAGGTGTATCCATATATTTTTGTGTTTGCCCGTTCAGGTCACTGTTCTCTACTGAAAATTTGTAGTGGATGAAACTAGAGAAAATTTATTTTGCAAATTGCACAAAGTACTCAGGACAAATTGAGTGATAAAAGAGATGAATAAGTTAGAAGGAGAACTTGTTTAAAAAGAAAAGACTTTTTTTGTGGCATCCTCTCAGAAGCTGAGTGATCCTGTTTTCAGAGTATCTGATATCACCTTTCTCTCTAATTCTGTGTTCCCCTGTCCTACACATGTGTTGTGCTGTTCAGTGCATGGGTATCCAATGCCAAATGGTGCAGAAGCAGTTGAGCATGATACCTGCATAGCTTTTCTGAAGAGGGGTTCTTCAGACAAGAACCCCTTTTGGGGACTCTTAGAACATACCCAAGTTATGTCTGCTCAGATACTTTTTAGTAGTGATTGCTTAGCTTTGCTGTTCAACAGAGGTGTATTTATCAAAGCAATTTGTGCTGTAAATAAAAGTACTTTTACCTCTTGTAAATGAATGGGATGTGAAGTTCTGTTGTCTAGATCCTTGCATAGCCATTTTGTTGTAATATCTATACATCTCCCAAGTGTTTAAAATATAAGTGATAATAATCAGAATATAAGAGATTTCTTTCTCTTAATTTATTTTTCCTTCAACACCTCTGCACATGCTAGTCGGTCTGTGTGGAAAAAAATTGTTAGGGAAAGGAAATTTGAAGAAATAGGGTTTGTATTGTGGTGGCTTTAATTCTATGGACCTTCTGTTGGTGAGTACTCTAACCAACCTGCCTGTGGCGGGTGGTTGTCAGGCAGTCCCACGCTTTGAGCTTGCATGTTTGTAAGGTTACGCTTAGTGCCAACAGCCCTGTCTGAGGGCATGTTTCCTGGGAATAACTCTGTGTTGATACTTCCTCTTAGATTATGAAATTACAAGATTTAGGGTCACAAATCAAGTGCTGTTTCTGCATCACAGAGCCTTTCAAATAGCTAAAGCTTGCTCTCTCCAAAGCTCTGTTTGGGTATGGATAGCAGTGTAGAGTCTGTTCCTTTACAGCTCTGACTACTAACAGCAGTTTTACAAAGCATGCCTGGACCATATGCGTTTTACCTATGGACTAAAACATGGGTCATCTGAAACAACATAACAAATCCCTATATGGAAAACCGCCTCTCCATTTCTTTGGCTCTGTTGAAAATCTCCTGTGCTGTAGGCAAGATTAGTATGACTGTTTCTATTTCTGCCTTCTTGCTCAGCCTTTTCTTCTGTCTTGTCTGGTATCTTCTGCTAGAGATTGTCTCTTTTACTGTACTGTCTCTTTGTGTATTTGGGGTTTTCTGTTTCTCATATATGAGTAGCTATTTTCAATATCTTCCCTCTCTGTTCTCCTCCTATCTCTTGCTCTCTGGCTGCTGAGTATTTTTATTTTCCACTGTGATTAAGAACCATTAGCAAGATAGTTGTCATTGGCCAGGAGTCATCATTGCCAAGGATCAGTGATCACAACCTCTGGATAGACACCTGCTCTTGAAAAGAGGCATGTTGAGAGTATGGAGTAAAAGTTAAAAGCAGTTCTAAAGTGAAACTGGAATTTGTGAGCTGATGCAGTCAGATTGCTGTTATTCACTCAGTGCCACAATTTGTTTCCAATTCTAGTGTTGTTCTAGTGGGTTTGAAGGTCTTCAGAAACAGTGGTGGTGTGGAAAGAGAGTGACCTCTGCAGGGACAGTACCCCCAAGAACGTGCGTCAGGTCAGAAGCACGCAAAGGCTACACTGAGCATGATTTCGCTCGTGAGATCAAGTTGAAATTGATGCTATTGACCTTGATGCCCATATTGTCAGTCGTACTGAGGGGGGAGTCTGACATCATTTCACTGTGATGCTGCTTTTGAAATGAAAGTTTTGCTTGGATAGACAGAAGAGAATGGACACAGGAACCTCACTTGCCAGGGTTAGTTAGAGCTAAGTAGACTTTTCTGAGTGTGAAATACAGATGTAGAATTAAACTACTGGCAGTGAAATGTGCACTGGCTTTGGAACTATTTGCATAGTGGCAAACTCCATATCTTTCTACTTTCTTAAATTTAATGCTTGTCATCCTCCCCAGTTTTGCTGTAATTGTTCTGTAAGACGCTTTTGGATGCAAGTTAAGGACATTCTCTGCTGAATGGAACGTAATAGAGCTTTGAAATATTGATGAATAAAAGGTTAATTTTTAATTCCTCATCATTTTGAAATAATTAGAATTCAATGTGCTTTTATCCTAGAGACCTTCTGACATTATACAACTTAATGTGCCTGCCTGCTTAAATAAACGTAGAGCTATAGAGTTTTACTTTACCAGAGGTCAAGGTGTTAGACTTAATAGAAGAAAATGGTTTTGTGTGCTTCTATTTATGGTTATGACAATTGTCCAAACTCTGTTCTTCAACTGTCTTCTCATAATACCACTTCCATTGAGCTAATCCAGCCATAAGGTCTTCAAGAACTGCTAGTTCAGATCATGTATGAATACATTAATATGACACCTTGTATCAGAACAAAGGAATAGGACAGGAATATGTTTTTATGCATTCCTTCTTTATGTTGGATCACCGAACTGTTATAGCTTCAGTCTTGGTTGCCTGCTTCGGTAGTTCTCCCATATTCATGCTTATGGCTTGGAAGACCTGAGACAGCTGGGATGATGGTTGTCAAACTTCTCTCCTCATTCATATGTTGATTGTCTGATTCACCTACGTAAAATTTAAACAATTCTTTTGTGTGTTCATATCCAGAAATATAGAATGATGGACACAAAGCCTGTTTTTTATTAGTATAGCAGAACTTAATAAAGGACAGTTGAAAGGAAATTTTAATCCCTGTTTGCCTTAGGCAAATATTGTCTCATTTGAAGTAGATGAAGGGTATCTAACGTTTCTCTTATGGGCTCTTCATGGTGCCAGGATAAAGAAGCTTACTAACACCCTGAGAAATAGTAGCAAAGAACTGAAGAAGATGGAGAAATATTTCTTTCTGCCCCAAGGAAAATACATTATTCAGTGACTGCCACTGTGATATGTGTCTGACTGAGCCAAAACCGATATACTTTGTGGTCAGATCACATTTCCTTGTAAGTGAGCATGGACAGTGTTAGTGTAAGTAGCAGCCACTCACTAGGTACAGCCACAGGGAGCAGCTACTAATGGTATGTCACCAGAATATCTGGTTCACTGGTAGTTGTCCAAAATATCAATTCTGTTTATATTTTTGTCATCAAAACATTTATATGAGGCTATCCCTGGTTTTTGGAGCGTACCCACTCCACTGCTAGAGAAGATAACTTGGACTCTTTTGCCTTTGCCTCCTTAATGCTTTTTTTCCTGTAAGACTGAGAAGCAGTTGCTTGTGTATGCACGGTAATAAAGCTTGTCAGACACAGCCAGCCAGAATGCTTCTGAATTCACATTTAATTTATTCACAGCACAGCATGCAGCAGAGCTGATGGCTGCAAGTTAATGTGCTGCACTTTAATGAGATAACTGTTTGCCTCCCAGGTTTTGAGGTTTATGCTAGTTTTATTTGTCAACCTGGCCAAAGCTAGAGCTGTAAGAAATCACAGCTTTACACTGAAATATTCTATTTACTTAGTAGATGCTTTTGCCTGGAGAGAAATCAGTGAAGTAATTAAATAGTGCTTCTTCTATTTTAGCACAGGAATTTTTCTTTAGAGTCTGCAGTTTACAATATGTCCTTGTCAATGTTCTGGCTCACAAGTCTTACCTAGATACAAATTCTCTATTCACAATTTCTCTGTGCTTCTGGAATTGAAGTTCGCACCTGTCTGTGCAAACTGATCCTTCTTCTTGTTTCCTTCCGATGTGTTCATTTCTGGAGAGGAGGAGCGTTGAGAGAGACGTAGGAACTCCATTCTAACAAATGCAAATACAGAGATTTCAGGGTGACAGAGAGCGCTGCAGTCTCCCCTGAAATAACTGATTATTTGGCTCCACTCAGGTTTTGAAATCTGGTTGTTTTGTTTCCAGTCCAGGCCAGCCCGAGTCCCTGTGTTACTACTCGGGCCTTTAGCAGGGCCCTTCCTCCTCATTAACTAATTGCTGCATCCACCGTGGAAAGATGATGAACCCTGTCCAAGGAAGAGCGCAGGGGGTCGGGAGGCATCTCCCATCAGCACGACGGGTCGCTGTCGAGCACGGGCTCTTCGGTGCCGCTGTCCGGGCAGACCTGACCACCCGCCCGGGGTGCGGGCGCCGTCGCTCCCTGCGCTGCCTTCCCCCGATCCGCCCCGCTGGAGCAGCGGCCCGTGGCCACTGTGGCTCTTTGAAACCAGCTGATAGCGATCTTGCAATCTAAAAAATGCTTAAATCAATGTGAGTGTCCCCGAGAGGTTTGCATGGATTTATCTCAAGCCAGTTAAAATATCATTTTAGATCTCACTAGTGCCCATGCAGAAACGTCGTTTGTGTACGCAAGTGAGTGCTGAAAAAGAGTGTTTGGGACGGAGTGAACATGTTTTGCACGTGTTAACCTTTAATGTCTGAAACCTGTCAAAGTGAAGGTCACATTGCCCTTTCACTCCTACCATTATACTCTTGCACATTTCTGCAAGAGCGAAGGCGGTTGGACTCACGTCTCCCTGTAGGAGGAATGCAGCCGTGTTAAGAAAGCACGCAGTTCTCCATGAATTTTGTGCGCCACTTTTGACACAAACTGTAGTCTGTTTGGATAAAGATGCATAAAAAGGCATTATTGGAAAATAACTACTAGCTTTGTGGCAAAATGTTGTAACAGGCCTCAGCTGAAATGTGCCTGATGTTAGTTACAGTCTTTTCTCTTGTCTTGTTCCTGTTAACAGAAGGTTGGGGGGAGTGGAAAGAGGTGGGGGAGAGCGTACGCGAGGGAACATGCCGCTGAACGTAACTGGGTTTGGGAACAGGGACAGTCAAATTTATGACAAATCCTTTACTGAGGGACTTCAGAAAAGGATATTCAGGGACTATATTTGAAAATATTAAACTGTATTTGATGATAAAATAAGGTGATATAGCCTTAGCACAAGAGGCAACCGACCTTTCTTGCATTTCTTAAACCAAATTAAAATGAACAATGCGCAGTGCCATGCAGGTGGGAGGAAACAGAACAGAACATAGACAAAATATCAGCGTATTTGCATGTGGAATCCTTTTAGAGGCATACAGCCTTCCTAATAAATCTTTCCTTTCTCTTGGACCATTAGCCGTCTGTTAATGTGTTTGTCAAATGCCATGAGCATATCAAAAGGAAAAACTGTTCACGTGTGCAGGGAGGGATTGCGGAGGCGACCGGGGAAGGACAGGTCAGCAGCAACACTCCCGGGTTTGCCTTGGAGCAGAAGCTGCCTTGAGGGCCAGACAGTTCACGTAGCTTGTGGGTTTCCCTCTATCTTAATGATAGGATCCTTAAATATTAGAACACCCTGAGATTAATAATTATTTACTTCTCAGAGGAAAAGGTAGAGTCCAGCAATGGATTGCCAAGTGCTGTCTCCTCTACCATGGGAGCTGGCAGCTGATGCTGGTACCTGTTGATCAAGAGTTAGTATGATTAGCTTGATGAAGACACTACTCAAGATTCAGAAAATTATTAAGAGCTGAAAAGGTTTGGGGTTTCATAAACCTCCTGCTGTGCAGGAAATAACATTTTATTAAGCATCTTGCTCTAAATTTGTGTCCAAGGGTGTCCAATTAGATATTTTTTTTCCTGCTGTTTTCATAGCATTTCCAGGTCAATATGTTGCCAGCAGTGGATATTTTTATCGTGTTAATGTGATTTCATATTTTTTCTTGTTTTGACTGTTGTCAAATTATTTTGGCAGCACTTTAGGGTTTGCTGTATAGTGCTTGGTTTTGTTTCAGGAGCATTTTCTTTTAGTCTGTTGGAGTATGATTTTGTTTCATTTATTTCCTTTTGACTTGAATAGCTGAGTGAAAGAGATGATTTCTGAATGATTCTCACCTAGTTGTATAGTTAAAACTGAGTGCCACTTAAAGTATTTGGGGTAGTAGATTTTCTGGGGATGATGTGTTCCTGTATAAATTTGAGAATTAAATGGTCATACAGCTCCTTTTTCATCATTTCGGGTAATCTCCATTCAGACACCAAATTCAGTATCTTCCATATTGAAGTAAAGTCCTTGTAGCTGTGATAGCTTGAGAATATTAAGAGCCAGGCACGTAGAAAAGATATTTTCTTTTATGAGGACCAGTTGCTATAATTATAAAAGAATGGATAAATTTTCAGGTAAACTGTTCTTCAGGACTGAAATGGAAACAGCAGCCTTCAATCTAAGAATAAAAATACAACCTGACACTAATCTAATGCTAGTACCATCTAAGAATAAACACAGTCTGTGTAGCTCGGTTTGTAGAACATGAAACTGTCACTGTTTGGATATCAAATTTGAATTTAGCCTGTTTTTTGATGAGAGTATCTCAAAGGCTGTTTTTTCTTGGCACTCCAAGAACTATTCATCTCATCATTTTTCTCATATAGTTGGTGGAAAAAATATTAAGGTCTGTGTGGTGGTTGTTATGATTGTATCTTTGTGATGGATGAAGGTAACCGAGACTTGGAGGAATGTAGAACAATACTTTAAAAACCTGGTTGTCCTTGATATTATGAGGAGGTGGAGTACTGTAAAAACATCAGATTTCCATTCAAAACATGATGTATAAGTACATGTAAAGATGATACCAGAAGGATGTCTACAGAGTTGAGCACTCAAAGTTAGAAAATGCTTGAATTGCCATTGCTTGTGCGATTTTAGTTTGTCCCCACTGTGTGTGTAATACAAAGTGCTGTACAATGATATGCTGTTTCTTTATGTAGCCTGTCTGTGTCGTGTAGCAGATGGAGAGTATTCAGGTAGCATTTGTTTTTATTTTGTTTAGACGGCTGTTCCGCATCTTCCTTTTTCTACACCACTCTCGTCTCATGCTTGAACAGAACAGTTCATTTTCTCACCAATATTTCTGGACGACTTGTAACAGGGACTCTGGTCTTGTAGGCTGTCCTCTCTTCTGTCCTTGCCCAGACCTCCTTACCCATCACATCAAACACAGAGTGCCCATCCTTGGTTTCATGGCCTAACGTGGCCCAGCCCAGCCTATGAAGCCTTGGGTGGCGTGAAGGCATTGACTCTTGCCGAGGTTCCAGTAGTCACGGCCCCCTTTCTTGAACGAGAGTCAGCAATTCCCACAGGCACCGTCACCTTTTCTCTTGTGCTTTTCTCATTAATTCTGCAGGGGAGAAATGCTGCTTCAGGATGGAAGACTTTCCCTTTCCAGTCTCTTCTGAAAAATCAGCTCTTTTGCGATGCAGACGTATGAAGCACTTAGCAAGCCATTGATGAGCAGTGGCCTTTTTTTTTTAATGCTGTTCATAATTATTGTAGCGTTTCTTTCGGTTCTCGTTTGGTTGTTACTTCTACGTCGTGCACTTCTTTTTGTACTTGTGTGGTTAGATCTTTGCAGAGATACAGGCTGTCTGTGATGTGTCTCTGTAGAGGTTTCTCTTACTGAGATCTAGAGCAAGGCAACCTTGCTCCTCAGTAACAGCTTCCTCAACTCCAGCTGTCACTGCTATAATTGCACCTCAATGAGACAGAAGGGAAACGGAGATGTGACTGAATATGGGAGAGTATGCTTAAAAGAAAAAAGATTATTTTGAGTGCTGAATCTGAAACTCCATGGCCCTGGACTTTCAGATTTCTAGTACTCCAACCATTGTGTGTCCTCCCCACCACGTGCACGCACATGCCTGTGCCCTTTTCCTGGGCCACGTGGTGTAATGTCTGCAGTTACTGAGTACCTTCAGGTCTCTCTGATGTTCTCTTGTGCATGCTTCAAAGGATTTAGAGCAAGGGCACTTCGGTTTGTGGGTCCAAACAGGGTTTATGGCTGTTTGGCTCTGCTAAGCCTGCTCGTTTCTGGGCACCTCTGGGAAGCTCTGCTGTAAGAAGGAAGGCTTTGTGGCAGGCAGGCAAACAATATGAAAAGGTTTTTAGGGTCATAACTTTTTACTTAAAACTGCTAAATTGCACCTAGAAGGACTTTCAGCCTCTCAAGACCTTAACTTGCCCATTAGTAATACAGGGATTTTTCCCTGCCCTTAGGGATATGTTCATTAATGTCTATGATCTGTGTGGTGGGATTAATCTCACCTAATTCTAGCTGCCTGAAGTGACCTGTGTCTCATTTGAAGAGTGAAGGAAAAGAATCACCCTCACAAGTGAATCACTCCAATTTATATTAGACACCTATGTTCAGACAAGGTGAACTGCCCATCAGAGACGCCGCTCTCTGTTGCCTCTGGCATTTAGATGACAGTTGAGATGAGAGGCTCGATTTTAAGTGGCTACAGTTGGGTGAGATGGTCAGGGGTGATAAACATGGACCAGCTAAATGGATGTGCATCTGTGTGAGGAGATGAAATATCCAATACATCGCAGTTCCTGCAAACAGCATGCGTTCAGCTACGAAGGGGACAGTTCCACTGCTAGTGTTCTGTAGAGATTTCCTACTGCTTGATTTTTAGTTCTAAGGATCAGACCCACCCATACCAAGATCCTGGATATCTTCTGTGTCTAAATATCGCTTTATAGTTGCTGGAGCTAAGTCATAAAAACATTTTTCCTTTGGCTTAGTTTCAAGCAGAGTGACATCATTTTTATCAAACTGCCTCTATTACTGCTTTAATTCAGCAAACAGAGATTGCTAAGTAAGGTTCCTTTCCCAGCCAAAATGTCAATCAGAACTACATGCTCCCCAGAGTACTGTACAAATTAACATTTTAAGATCCCTATTGTAGTAATTATTCTGAGCATCTTTCTTTTATGACACTCACTAGAAAAGGGGTGACTTTTTGCTGAGGTTTCCAGTCTCTAATTTTCTCCCTATGTAAATGTGCTCTGCTGACATCTCTTTCCGCTCCGGCTGTGCAGTGTTGCTCCTTTGCTCATACCCAGCTGGGAGCTCCGTGTCTTAGTTATGGAGCTGCTACAATAGAGGGCAGGAAGGATCCAAACATCCTCTGTGTACGCGAACGAGTGGTTTGAATGCTCAGAGGATCAGATGAATAGGCAAACATACGATTTAACTGCTAAGGAGATGATTTGATAGCAAACAAAAGGTCACATGCTGGCAAAACTGTTAACTGGCGGCATGAGGGTGGTGACTGCTGTTCTGCTCACTACTCATTTTCCTCCTACATGGCAGGGCCAGTTCTGTGCCAGTTGCTGCTCTTTTGGCTGCACAGGATGAGAGCTTTCCAGGTGACGTGCGACAGGACTTTCCCTCGATTTGCAGCACCATTGCTGTATGGAACATGTAGAGGAGAGGGATGGATTTTAGCACAGATCAGTTGCTGTATGTGTATGTGTGTCTCCTGTTCCTTGTTGTGGACTGCTTATCTCTGGAGCCATACACAGGGATGTACCTGGTACTCGTACCTGGTACTCGCTTTCACGCTTACCTCACTGTTCCTGGAACAGTTCATTTCTGTCCAGCGTGCAATGCCCTCGTGTGCCTCTTTATTGCTGCTTGGCTGGTGAAAATCGATCAGTGGCATGAAATTTGGCTTTCTATATGCAAACTCTCTTGTTGCTGGAATTCTTCAAAGGAGGCGCATTTGTGAATGTGTGGAACAGTTCGTGTTTCCTGTGGCTTTGTGTCCCTGCATAGGGAGAGGTATGTTAGTCAAATAAGGCAAAAGCCAGAATATGTGTTTAGCTTGGGGATCAGGTGGAATTCTGGGGTTATTTTTGACCTAAACACCTGGAATGAGAGGTACCTGTGCTTGAGGTGCGTTGCAGCAATTAAAAACACTGTTGTGTTGCCAATCTCTGTTCAGACAAGTAGCTTGCAAATTCAGAAGCTTTTCTTCATTCGGCTTTCATTCATCTGCACCTCCAGATTTGCTTTTTATTTTTACTACTTTGGGGAAATTATGCTTCACTGAGTAAGTTCTGCAAATTCACGCGATGCCACACTTGATAACTGGGCTGCGCTAAAACTGCTCGGAACGATGCTGGTAAACATGTTGCCAAGATCAGCTGCGGATGCTGAAGAGCTGTATATTAACAGGATCTGAGCACTAGTAACACCAACAGCTGAGTCATTATTAAACAGGTAGAAATCTTTGATTTCAGATTTTGAATTTCTGCCTCTTCAATAGCAATGGTACTGCACATTGTAGTTAATCACTGACAGGCTTAAAACTGTGTATCTAGCTTGTAAGAGCCTAAGTGACACTGACTTTCAGCAGCAGTAGACTGCTAAGAGTCAATTCTTCAAAAGGGTTTGGGAGTGTAATGATACAGGTATGTGCAGAGAGGAGTTTTCAAAAAAACTGAAGCAGGTTAGTTTCTGTGTGCTGTTGAAGCATATCTAAAAGATAGTCACTATATTAAAGGAATGATTTCTTCCTTTTTTTTTTCTTCTTAAAGCTTGTGTTCAGGCAAGAGAGATTTCAATATGTTTAGCTATCATATTGGAAATGTCTCTCAAAAACCAGAGGGGAAGTGAAGTACTTAATTGGAAAACAGAAATGTCATAAATAATCTGAGTTTGTGATACAAAAAGAGCTCCTTTTTTGCTGCATTAGTGACTTCTGTAATATTAAAACAGCACGTTGATAAAGATGCAAATCTGCTTCATAACAAGTGCATCAGATTTTCTAGACAGTGATTATAATGTGTGAATTAGAGCTAATTAAAGTTTGTCAGTAACATAATGTACAAAATGGCTGATTGCCAGTGGAGAAACAGAATTAGCAACTTCCTGCAAATTTTTATTTTTGATGAATATGTTTAGATTGCAAAACATACTCTCTGATAGAAAGTATTTATTCTTTGTTTATATGTCAGTGCTGTTAATAACAAAAGACTACAGAGTAGGCATTTTTTACAGGTGAGAAATAACAGGTCATGCAATTACTTTGATACTTTCATCTTAAAATACTAAACATTATTGCTATAGGCAAGCGCTGGCTGTGTTACGGGCATGAGCACAGCGTAACCTGCTTGGCCTAACATCTGGGAAAAGGCTTCTTCTGCTTTACGTGGTGTTAGGCAGTCCAGTGACAACCCAGGTGCGGAGTAGCCGGGGAGGGAGAAGAGGACAGTGGTCTCCTGTCGGCACCATCTGGAGCCCCATGTGCTCTGCCTCGAAGGGCGTGGTGGAGGTTGTGCAGTTACCGTTGCGGCTGTGTTCGCCTTGGTGAGCTGAGAGCTACGCGGTGCCGCTGCCTGACTGCCGGTGACATACAGGCCTGCGGGGTGGGGGGAGAAACGCACGAGCCCCAAACTGCTGCTGGTTGGTGAGGGGAGCTCTGGAGGTGGGGTGGCTGTTGCATGGTCCTCTGGGTTTTTCCAGGTTTGCTCAAGCACTTCAACTCCCTTTTCTCCTCTTTATTTCTCAGGTGACCATCCATGATCAGCGGTTCACCACTGGGAGGAATTTTAGTGTCACTCTTGTGTTGCCTTGGTTTAGTGTCCTTTGGATTTCAACTTCCCTGACTCTTTGCAGTGCAAAATACCTTCTGGCAGGTGGCCTCAGGTGGAGGATTCTCTTAGAGGGTAGATGTCAGCATGGTTACACGCAAGCTTGGTATGGCAACTGTGGTTTGAGGGGAAGGTGGTTCCGGGAGCTTTGGCTCCAGGCACACTATGTCTTTGGTGAGGCACCAGCTGGAGGTAAGGTCTGCATCCTAGAGAGTGATTCAGGTTGTGAAAAAGCTTTTTTTAAAAAAGCTAAAGATGGCGACGTAGGTCTGTATCCAACTTTATTAGCTTTTGCATAATTGCAAATAACTTGCTAGATTAGTTTTCTTCAGTGCAGATGCTACTGAGAGAAACACTTCTTCAGAAGATTTTGTTACTCAAAATTAATCAAATTCCTGAATTAATATATATGTCTATAACTGGAAGAAGAAAGACGGAGAAGAAAAAAACCCTCTGTCTGATATAGACTCTGCTTTGACAGCCTGCTTGAAAAAAGGCAGTAATAGCAGTGTGGAACAGCTGCTATTATGTTTAGTTGTGGAGTGGGACTATAGAAATGAGACAGTATCTGCCAGTGCCAATTTATTAAATAATAACTTCATAGTTAAAGCAAAGAGTCTACTTTCACACAAGCAGCTCATGTCCTCTCAAAACTAGGTTGGAAGTGGTCCATCCAAGTATTGGGCAAGTTCCTGCAAATGTTTTGAAAGAAATATTCAGAACAGCACACAGCTAGAGGGGGAAGAGGAAGGCTACAGGGAAGGGGATGTCAAGGCAGTTTGGACTGCGATATTCATGCATAAGTAATAGGCAACAATCTCCACCCAGACAGAAACCTACTGGTACAGAAGAAAAGGGCGGCCTATGAGTTATTAGGGAATTCAGCAGAAGAATGAAAGAATTCCTGCTGGAATCAGCACAATATTTTAAGTGTCAGCAGTACCAGTATCACTAGCTGTAAGGTTTTTGCAGACAACAATATCACAGCTTCTAAGCTAAGGAAGTGTCATGTTAGAACAAAAATAAAGTTACTCTGGAGTGGACTGCAGTCATTGCTGTGCAGCTAGAAAACATGATTTTTGGGGGCACATTCAATACTGAAATCATTCTATTTTCAGATCTGTGAAAGGTCTTTAAAATGCATTTACTAATTTATAAGTTTCATTATTTTGAAGTTGACTCTTGCCAGAGGGATGAAAACAGCTGAAATGAGTTAGAAGTAGGATAAGGATAGTACCCAATTACATGCTGGAAAATTACTAGGATATGTTATATTTATGTAGTGTTAGTGTGAAATAGCTAAATTAATTATTGTGTTTAAAGTCATGAACATATCCAGAGCCTGGACAAAGTGCAGATCAGCTGAGCGTTCATTCAATTAATCAATAATACTGTCTGTGTTTTTTCATTGACTTCCTGATGCTAAATGGTAAACACTAACAGCCAGATCTGCAGCGGTATAAATTGGCATAATGGGTCATTAGAGCTATGCTGATAAATACCAGCTGGGAATCTGGTGTGGACTGGAAATTCAGGAAATGGAATACTGTTATTTTATAACTTGTTTCATTCATTCCTTATACTCCTTGCTACTGTATTGTAGCTTATTTGATTGCCATACTGAATCAAGCAGGGATACTGTTTGCAACAGATTATACAGGAACGGAACTGCAAGGGATTGCTAGGCACAGAGTGTTTGGCAGGACTCCAGGCTGATCAATCGTGCAAGCCTTTAAATTGCCTGAACAGTGATGGTAAAAGAGATGAGTTAAAGGCAGGCATTGACAGTTTGATTCCTTTATATGCTGGGTGTTACTTTGCTTGTTGCCATTCTGTTTGCAAAATTGAATTGTGATTACTAGTTCCTGGGCCAGAGAGGATGTGCATTTTACAATCCTAGCTAAGATTCTTCCAGCAGTAGCTCTGGTAATGCTTAACTGTAATACAATGTTTTTGGTTTTGTTTTGATCTACCAGCTGAAATATCATCCAAGTGCAATGCATCTGTTTCTTGCATATTGGTTGAGATCAAGACCTGCCTTGAGGCCTCTAGTATTTTGCGGCATTCCGTCTTCTTTTGTGATATCTCTTTTTCTTCGAGGTCAAAAATGAAACCAGTCAATTGAGTGGCAAGAAAGATTATTCAGAGTTGTAATTAAAAGCATGAACATTTTGGAAGGAACATGAAACATGAAACCTCATACTTTAGGGTTTGGCCTTGTTTAAAAATCAGACTGTGAGCTATTGGGAAGAAGGGAGGGCAGATTATCCCAGACCTCTGTCTGGAGGTTTTCCTAAGCCTTCTCTGAGGTGCTAGACCCTGTCTGAAGGAGGACACTGGCTGGGTGGTCTAACAGCACTTACCACATTTTCAGCCCTGAAAGACCTGCGTGCAGACACAGTCATACCTAACTTGGATAGCAGGTGCTTTTAAACCTCCTTGTCTGGTTGCAGAGCAATCTGTCTTGTCTGTCCACACCTCACAGTCAAGGACTAAAAGTGCAGATCAGCTTTGCTCATGTTTCCATTTAGTAGTCACCAAGTAATTTTTTCTAAACTTGCTCTTTAAAGTTCTCCTTTTTCAACTGCTTGCATCTTTCCACTGTTCGCCTTTGTAAAGCTTCTTTGTTCATTGTCTTGTAGTCTTGGTGTTATCTGATTGCAAAAGGATATTTTGTGGCATTGATCTAGTGTTTTACAGGTGCTTTTCTTCATATAGTGTGCACCCAGTCAAATTTCCATCTTCTATACATGCATGAGAGTAGGATTGGATGTCAAGAGGACATATGCTGGCATCTGTTACACTCTGTATGCTGACAAGTTCAGAACATAACATCATCTAGTGGTCTGTGAAGTCTGAGTACTGCACCAATAAATGCCACAGCTGCGTTGAAATCTCACATTCAAAATCTTTGAATGAGATTATTTCCCTTGCTCTACAGTTGTACCCAAAAGTCAAACACTGGTTCTGCAAAGGAGACAGAGTGAGGCAGAGTGGCCTTCTAGAAGGAGATTTTCCTCTGTAGGGCATTTACAGGGAGTAATTTTGTAAAACAGTGGTTGCACATGGTAAAGCACTACTGTACTGTATGTTCAGATCTCTGGCCCAGGGCGTCAGAAGACCAGCAATACCACATCACTGTAACTTGGAGGAGAAGTCATGTTTATGATCAGCAAAATGTGTTTACTCCTGGTGCTGCTGCTCCATTTAGCACTCCCTTGCACCTCGTTTAGTTCAGCAAAGCAAACGGAGACCATCTATGTCAGAGCACTACTCCGTTTGTACGTGCATAAATGATGTCTTCATACAGCTCTGCTTCCAAGTGCTTTAGACTATTTTCTGGATTTTTGAAGAAAAAAATACTTTAGGAAAGATGACATAGTGTTTTTACCTGCTTTCTCAGCTTTTTCCCACAAGAATCAGATTAACTGCTTAGATTTGTCCCAGCTTTTCAGGCTCAGTGACTGAGATAATGAAAATGAATCTTGCCTGGATTTCTTCATGGTAACAGAAAACTCTATCAGTATTATCCCTAGGACAGCCCATCCTGGAGTGCTGATAGACGAGCTGTCAGTGCACTCATTAAAGCGCGGGGGGAATCCTTATTCTCTGCATCACAGGTGTCCTTGCAGCAGAGTTTGGTGCTTGTACAAACAGTCAAAAAAATCTTGTCTTTAAAATTCTTGTAGCAGTGCATTTCAGATTGCAGTGGCTTCCTCACAGGGATCTTAAAAGTCACAGAAAACACATTTTAAGGCATCAGTCTTCCACTGGCTTTGTTATGCAGTCTCATTTTGTCCCATCACACGTCCTGATTTTCCTTATCTTGGCCTCAAAATAATGGGTGAAGATGCAAAAAATATATAGGCAATACAAGGGATTGCTGGAATCGAGCAGTAGCAGTATTCAGGTTTAATAGAAAATATTGCGTTATTTAAAGAAAAAGAAAGAGAGAGAGTGAGACCATAACAAAATAAGGACTGTAGTGAGGCCAGAACCTGCCCTCAATGAGCCATGGGTTAGGAAGGAACTGTGCTATATCTGACAGACAAAAAAACCCGCAGATCTAAGAGGAGGGAAGAGGCAAAAGATGGGCAAAATGCAAAAATCAAGCATTCAAAATACTTCCTGTTGCCAAAAAGATGCAATAACTGTCAGGAGTGAGAGCCATGTAATCAGAAGCAATTATTTCAAGGAAATTTTCTTTCTTGTTACCAAGGGTATTAAGGCTGTCGTTCATGAAAAGAAATCAAATAAATAAAGCACAAGGAGCAGAGGTTGTCCAACTGACCCTTTTCTGGAGTGTGAACATTAAATTACTTGTTGCTATACATAACAAGCAGTGCTTTATGTTCCTCCGTGCACGGAGAGGGAGGCATATGAACATATCAGCGGGCTGGTGTCTTCATAAGCCTCCCCGTCACACAGTGCCCTTCGAGGCTGTCCTGTCACTGGCAGCGTTCGGGTTGTGAACGAGAATTACGATCGGGAGGCACTCGCTGTGGGGAGCTGCCATTTCGCGTGCTCAGCAGAGCTGCCCGGGGTCATCACAGCTTCTCGCTAGTCCCAAAGCTGTTGGTTCACAATTCAAGTGTTGCTGATTGCCCCAGGAGATGTGACTTGGATGCTGATGACATACTCAGCCTGACTGAGCCGGAGCTGGAATAAAATATGCCCCAATCTATTCCTGGCACTTTATTATTATGCTTAGAATCAGATATACCTCTTGCTATTTTTTCCTCAGTGAAATGTTCATGTTCTTATATGCTACTCTATGATTTAAGTGAAAAATAGCTAGTATGGTACTTTACTTCTGAGACTAGTATTTAACTAGCATGTCAGATATGATAGAAATTTCTGATGCATCTGAAAAAGTAGCAGTGAGCTTTCACAGCAAAAAGGAAAAATAGCAGTAGAAAAAATAACAGTTTGCTCTGTTCACTAAGAAGCAAAAACTTGAAAAAAAATCATCATTTGTGGAGCAGACAGTTGCTTGGGCTCTGCCCCTAAGTATTCTATTTCAAGGAATTAGATGCTGTATCCTCAGATACAGCTGTCCATGAAAACAAGGTTGTGCAGAAAGCTCATTCATTGTGCTATACTATTCAATCTTTGTACATATGGTTAAATTAGTAAATGATGAGGCCATAGAAACCTGCTGTCATGGGATGAGACCTGCATCATGCGAGGTTAAAAAAAAAATTTTTTATTCTTTTAGTTTGAGCTGGATTTTTTGTTCCATGAATCCTGTTGTGTTTTTGCCTGATAGTGAAGTCACCCTTTCAAATTCGTATCAATAAATAAAAATGGCTTCTTAAATTGCTTAATGTAGGGCATATTTTAAAAGTTTTAATTCATTCCTACAAATTTTAAAATTGTCAGTGAAAGATGCTCACGTCCAGCGGGTATTTTGTTGCAGTGACCATACACACTAGCAGTGTCATCTCCTTCCTCCTCTACCTTCTCTTCTGCATATGGCCCAGAACTTTGGACCACATTTGAAAAAGGCAGAGGGGAAAGAGAACCGACTGCATCTTTTGATCTTCAATGTGATCATTTCCATTTCTACATTTAAAATGCAAAAATGTTCCCGTGCTTGCTGAATTAGGTTGTCTGAAGGAGCTCTGGTAGCCTGACTTGTGCTCTGCTGAGCATGGCTCCGGGGGCCCTGGGGATGGGGGACGTGGTGAGCAGTGCGGCTGAGGGCAAGCCACGCTGCCACCTTGCTGCTGTGGGGCCAGGTCTCCGCTGACTTAATTGAACATGGGAATTGGCCTATTCCGCTCTGTGTTATGGCAGGATCTTGCAGCCCCTGTTCGGGCTTCCACTGTTATTAACATTACGTTTTTCTGAGTAAAGACTGGCTCATTTAGAACTTATGTTCAATGAAACTAATAATTCACTTAATAGTGAGCTTTTTTGAGTTCACCATTCTGGGGCACTCAGACAGCCCCTGCTATCTGAGTAATGTTCCCCATGCTGTCGTCTCTGTACGCTGTCTGCACCAAGCCTGCGCTGAAATCTATCTGGAGGTGATTGACTGGGAAGAGGTGGGAGGCTATCTACACTAAGCAGCGCCCTAGAAAACATTGCAATGCCTCTTCCTCCACAAATAATTACAGGACTGTGAGGAAGTTGTCAAGTGAGAGGGGAAGCCTGCTCCCAGGAGGGCAGCATGCATTAATTTTCTGTTAAAGAGTAGTTTCTTTAGCAGAATTCACCTTGTGACATCTGTAGTTATGACACATGCTCACAGTGTTTAGAGAGCTAAAAAATAATTACAGTTTGCTTTTCCTTATTTCTTTACTTTTCAACACAGCACTGAGAATTTGAAATGTGATATTAACTGATGTAGCATTCTACAAAAAAAGAAACTGGTCTTTGCTTCTGCAGGAGGGAGCTGTAAGAGGCTGAATGTGGGTACATTTAATGCACACTAAGTGTACTAGGATAAATTGAATAATGATTAACCTAATCAGATTTTTAGTCACAGTTTGCATGTAGTGCTGTGAAAATTGCCAGTTCTCTTTGGCCTAAAAACAAAGTAGATCTTTTCCCATCTTCTGTCTGGTTTGGTTTTACAAGAGAGATGCTTGCTCAAGCACAGCTTTTTTCCTATGTGAGACAGCTTGGCTTGATCCAGATGTTGGAAAAAATTCCCCAATGCAGGCACTGGTCATAGTTCTCAAGCTGTCTCTTAAAAAACAACTTAATACGATAACACCTCTGGCTGGGTCAAGAGCACGTGGTTCTTTATGGCAGTTGGAGATTCCTGGCAATATCAACGTTCAAAGACTGCCCTTGGAAGCAATTGTAATGATGTTCAAAAAATCCAAAACATAATCCTCATAAATATTTCATAGTCGATAGCGAGATGCCAGAAAAACAACAGTAAGTTGTTGCTAAAACAATTTCTTGTGCATGTAAACTTTACTTGCTTAGAATGATTAGTCTGCTGTATTCAGCATCTCTGAGGTTTTTGTTTTGCCATCTTGGGTAATCTTTTTGTGAAACAAAGCTTGTATCACTGAAGTGGTTCAAATGCTGCAGGTAGCTGAATTGCGAAGCCTGAATCACATCACTATTGGCAGCACCATTTGAGTTGCTGGATATGCTATGGCTTTGACTACAAGAACAGTGCTCAGGCATCTTAAAAAAGGAGGTGAAACACAACATTAAGTTGCATAAAGTGTTGGTGCTCAGTCTTTGCTCTTCCTTGAAATCACAATTTGGCTAGGTAAAGATTCATAGTGTATGGCTGGATTTTGGGTTTTTTTTGAGGGAGAGCGGGGAGGAGGATTGGACCAGATGGGATGGTGAGAAAATCTGCGTTGGTCTCCTGTATATCAGAGGTCAAAAGAATTTGTCCTAGCTGTGCTCCGTGGTGTCCAAGAAATACGCAGTGATCTGGTCTCTGTCATTATAGTCTTCATTGTCAAGAACGTTTTCCAAAAAGGTTAGATTGAGCTGCATGTGACTTTTCAGCAGTAGTCAGCAAGGGATGTTCTCTCCTAAATATCAGAAGACAACAGCAAGTGAAGCGTTTAATGACACCCAAAGCAGTAGTAAGAGTCTGCTTTGAGTAACTGGTGGATAACTCCCATCACAAAGAAAGGAGAAGCTGTGGGAGAAGGGGAGGAGAGCAAAACGTGTGCCCAAATGTGCAACTTTCCTTCTGCCTGTTTGTGTTTTTGCTGTGACTTGAGAACCTTCAGAATGTGATTGCTGCTGTTAGGAGCATGTTGGGCAGCTCCGTTCATTTCAATACTTCTATTTTAGATAGTATTTACCATGCTGTTGTTAAGAAGTCAGAGCTACCAGTGAGGCAAGGGGAGAGCAGCATGAAGGCCAGCTACACTTGCCCTCTCTGTGGATGTTGAGTTAAAGCTTAGAAACCAGAAATAGTAGCTTCACTGTGCCTTTTTGTAAATCTCTGTGGAGCTGAAGAAACAATTCTAAACTAAAATACGTTCTCCCTGAGGGACTCTTTTCAGCACTGAGTCCAATTATTTGTTAAATAGGGGGTTTAGCCCTCTAGGGAAGCCGTAAATATGTCCACAGCTGAGCTGTAGTAGGCTGTATATTCCTGATAGATTAAGAACTAAGAGAATTCAGTAAGGAAAACAGGAGACTGTTCTCCCTAGTAAAAGTAGTAGCAGCAGTCTTCCTTGCAGTCTAGATTTCCTTGCAATCAGATACTGCACATTTTACTCCAGAATGTCTAAATAGTGTTTGGCTACCTTTAAGTTCATCAGAATTTAATGTCTTAGTGGTTGAAATTGACCACTTTAATTTTCTGGATCATACACAGTGCAGACACTTTTGATGTCCCTTGATAGTTGCTTCTAAGGTTGAGAGACAAGAAATGAAGTTTTTGTTTCTGGGGGCAGGGTGAGGGGGAGAGATGAGCAGACACAGAATAATGTAAGTTGGAAAGAAGCTCTGGAAGTCATCTGATCTAACTGTCTGCTCAAACCAAAAGGTAACTCAGAGTTAAATCAGGCTGTCCAGCCGAGTTTTGAGAATCAGGGATACAGAATCCATCCCTTCTGGGTGCTTGTTCCCTTGCTTGACCGCTCCTGTGGAGAAGAATTTTTTTTTTCTTTATTCCTTATGTCCAAGTGGAATTTTCCTTGTTGCGGCTTGTGACTGTCGTCTCCTGTCCTGTATCTGTGCACCTTGAAGAAGATGGAGCCTAACTCTTCTCAGTGACTGCCCTCTTGGCAATTGAAGACTGCAGCTGGAGCCCCTTTTGCCTTCCCTTCTCCAGGCCAAATAGACCCCACTCCTTCAGTCTCTCTTTGTACATCAGGTGCTCCAGCTCTCTGCTGGACTCACTTCAAGTCCGTATTTCCCTGGTCCTGAAGAAGCAAAAGCTAGACACAATACTCCACACTGTTGACTTGTGTGTAGCTAGTGCACTAGGACTTACTGGTCTTTTTCTGCAGGGCTGCTTGAGCTGCTTTCCAGCCAGCTGGTCCAGCCTGTGCTGTTGAATGGGGTTGTTTTGTCCCAGGCCCACGGCTTTTCATTTGCCTCTCAACCACTTTAGATTCAGGTCAGCCAGCTCCTTCACTGTGTTGAAGTTTATTTGAATAGCAGCTCTTCCGTTCACAGTATTGATCCCTTTCCCAGGTTGGTGTCATCTTGCAAATTTCCCCATCCCATGGTGCTGAGGAAGACGTTAAACAGAACTGGTGACAGTATTGACCCTCAAGGAGTTGCTTGTAATCTGCTGCCAGTTAGACTTTGTACCTTCAGCCTCTAGAATTTGAGCCTGATGGTCGTATGGCAGTTTTTTGTACAACTTACCGCACACTTATGTAGTCCCTATCTCCCCAGTTAGGCTGTAAGGGTGTTAAGAGAGCCTGTGTCAAAAGGCTTCCTAAAGTAAAGGGAAACAAACTCCATTGCTCGCCTCCTAATCAGTCATTTTGTCCTAGAGGGCAATCAGCTTGGCCAGGCATGATTTGCCCTTGCTGGCTGTTCCCAGTGACCTTTTTGTCCTTCACAAACTGGAGATGGCTTCTCTAAGGACTTGTGCTGTCATCTTTCCTGAGATTGAAATGGATCTGATAGACTGTAGTTCCCTGGATCATTCTGCTTTCCTGTTTTGAAGATGGGTGTAACTTCTGCCTTTTTCCAAGCATGGTTGACCTCCTGCAGTCATGATGACTGATCAAAGACGAGACAGAGCAGTCTCACAGTGACCTTGACCTGCTCCTTCTTCATTTCTTGTTCCACCTATTTGTTTGTAATCTACATAAGTAGCCCTTATCTCAATCACCCTTTACTAGTGAGAACTAGCAGTCAGAACAAGGTGCAGACACCTAAAGTGCCTGAGAGCAGACCTGGCCAGTAAAAACTAAGGCAAGGAAGGTGTTGAGCACCTCAGTTGATTCCTTGTCCTGCATTATCAGGTCTCCTGCCCTATACAGCAGTGGGCTGGCATTTTCCTTGCTTCGTTTTGCTCCGGATATGTCTGCAGAAGTTCTTTTTGCTGCTCTTCCCATCCCTTGGTAGTTTAAACTTCAGCCAAATTTTGGACTTAATGACTCCCTCCCTGCATGCCAGGGCAATGATCCTGTATTTTCCAGGTAGCCTGTCCATGCTTTTGCCTTTTGTACATTGCCTTTCTGTGTTCTCCATGCAGCCAAACTTGCTTCCTGCTTTACCTCTGTGTTTTCTTGTACAGTAGAGGAGATCTGTGCTTTAGGGAGGTATTCTTTCAAGATCAGCCATTTTTCCTGAGTGCCTTTGCACTTTAGGTATTTCTCCCATGGGATACTGCTTACTGCTTTCCTGAACAAGTTCTGCATTCCTGAAATGCAGCATCTTTGTCCTGCTACTTGCCTTCATCACTTTCCCTGGGACCTTCAACTCTGTCACCATAAGGTGACGCTAGCTAATGCTGCCGTCGACCTTCACATCCTTAGCCAGTTCTTCCTTATTCATAGCAGATCCTACTGAGCCACCTTGTCTACTAGAAGGAGTGCCTGCAGAAAAAAATTGTTTCCGATGCTCTCCAGATTGCCTGTGGCCTGCTGTTTTGCCCTTCAAGACCTTAATAATGAAAAATTATTTTTCTAAACTATCTTGCTTGTGATGTTCAATAGCTTTCAACTGTGCTGTGTTCCCCCATTTCCCACTCTCTTCTCTGTGTGTTTTGCTTTACCAGTACTTAAAAACTCTCTGCTGACAAGGTGTTCACCTTAGTTTTCTGCTGTGAGAATTGTGCTGCTTCTCTTGACTTCATTAGTTTTAAATCGCAGTTGATACTATGCTGCATATTGGCTGTGGTAATCAAGTTTAACTCTCTTCTGCAAATTTAGGTTGCTAGAGGCTGTAGTCCAGGCAAGGAAGGATAAAAGGTCTAATTAATCTTACTACCACCCTAGGCCCACTGCTGCAGTCAGTTAAGAATGTTTACACGTATATTCTTATTCATAAAATCCTAGTGAAATCAAAGAGACTTCAGTGGACGAAGGATTCACGCAGTGAGGGTTTGCAAGATCCATCCCTTGGTAATATCAATAACTATGCCTTGTTTTAAACAAGACTGGATTTACTTTGATTTCTAGATTAGTGCAGGTTACGCTGAGCAGAACATTTAATGTATCTCATTGATTTTCCCTGTAATGCTGCTGAGACACAAGCCACTGCTCTAATCGTTTGTTTTATCATTAAAATCCTGTATGCAGATTTGTTCCCCTGGGATATCACTCTGTAACCAGATACTCCATGATCTATTCAGGCTCTGCAAAGAGTATGGAATCACTTCAACACTTAGCAGTAGAAAGCATCATCAAAGTTGAAAATTTACTAATATTTAGAATATAATGTGATTCAAAGATAGAACTGTGAAAAGCAAGGGTGTACAAAACATAAAATATTTCTCAAATTAAACAAAGCTAAATTCAAACCAAAGTTTAATGTGGTCTGTCGTTACTGTATTTATTGTTAAATAAGAAAATCTTGTAATTGTTGTTTCAGTTCATGGAGTTTGTTCCAGCCAGTTAAAATGGTATCACCATCAGAAATGACTGACTGGTAGGATTTCTTATTTGCCACAAATACTTATTTGCCACAAAAATCATGTGTGGGAAAGCAGTTTTTCAAAAGCACTGCAAAAGCATCAGTGCTAGAAGGCAGGACTTGTGCTATGAACTCATTTGGATGCTCGAAGTTGGATCGCGGAGGGCACAGCGCTGCGGTCCGTCTCAGAAAGGCGAGTCCTGCTGGCCCGGCAGAGCTTTGGCAGCTCTGTGGGCTAGGCAGGCCCAGCGGCAGGACCTCGCTGCAGGGATTTTAAGCAGCTGGGATGTGGGTTATGCAGCCTTGTAGTCAGACAGTCTTGCTGTATAAACCGCCAGATTTACTGCCAGGTTTCACCATGAGGTATTTGGAAAGCTCATGATATACAAGGGTGATAAACATCTCCTAAGTTCAGGTCTTCTGCCAGTAAAGCAAGACAAAGTCCCTTACAGAAGACTTGCAATATGTTTGCAAATGCCCTTAGCTTTATCAGCTGTTTTTACGCAAAAGGTCTAAATGCTGGTCAGAAGTATGATTTTTCATTTTTCATTTTCTTTTTTTTTCTTTTTACCTTGAAACAAAGACAATTTTGCATAGCAAACTGTTCTATATATTTGTGTGTAACTATGTTATGTTGTGAAAAATGGCAACTTCTGTACGTAGGCATGTGAAATAGCATATCCCATTCTTGTCGAGAGCATACATTAGCATTCCTTTATTTTAAGTAGTGGAAATCCATGCTATTCTTGACTGTATCTGTTGTACTTATGTGGTTTCCTCTATGGAATGCAAAGGTTTCCTATGTGCATTTAAAAAAAGAACACAATATTTAGTAACCTGATTGCAAGCCAGATGAGATAAGGCTACATGTTCTTGTCATTTTCCAACATATGTTTTAGCATTTTAACTGGTCATAGAGGACCTGGTATGGCAGGGATGTTGTTCTGCAAACCCCATACAGTGCATGATTTAATGTGCATGGTCAGAGTCTCTCTTTTCCTTTTTTTTTTTTTTTTTTTTTTTTTTTTTTTTTTTTTACCTTTTGTTGGCTCTGGGGACCTTTCCTGTCATGTGACTTTGGTGTTACACTTGGCTTATTTTGAGATTCAGAGCCCACCGACTTTAGTGAGACTATAGGGAAGAGGTAAAGAGAGTGAAGGGATGCCCCAAGCTTTAAAATAGATGCTGCCTCTCATTCAAGTTCTTGTGAGGTGCCAGTGGAATAAATACTGCCAGACAAGCATAGTTTTGTTGAGGAAAAGGTCAAGGGAGGATTCTGTTGGTAAGTGTTTGTGCAGATCGGGGTATTACATTTATTAAGAAAGAATCATTAATAGATGAATACAATATTGATTATTTTCCTTTGTTGTGTTTTTAGGATCTCATGACTCCTTTAGCTTCTACATTGATGAAGCCTCTCCAGTTGGGCCTGAACAGCCAGAAACTGTCCAGAATTTTGTGTCTGTATTTGGGACTGTGGCTAAAAAGCTGATGAGGAAGTGGTTGGCCACACAGACGATGAACTTCACTAGCCAGCTGGGTGCAGGTATACGATATTTTGATCTTAGAATTTCCACCAAACCCAGAGACCCCGACAATGAGCTCTACTTTGCTCATGGTTTATTCAGTGCCAAAGTCAATGAAGGCCTGGAAGAAATCAATGCATTCCTCACTGACCACCCCAAAGAAGTGGTCTTCTTGGACTTCAATCATTTCTATGGGATGCAGAAATATCATCATGAAAAGCTTGTCCAAATGCTCAAAGACACATACGGAAACAAAATGTGTCCTGCTATATTTGCCCACGAAGTAAGCCTCCAGTACCTGTGGGAAAAGGAACACCAAGTGTTGGTGTTTTATCACAGTCCAGTGGCTCTTGAGGTACCATTTCTATGGCCAGGTCAGATGATGCCAGCACCCTGGGCAAACACGACAGATCCAGAAAAACTGATTCAGTTTCTCCAGGCATCAATCACCGAAAGAAGAAAGAAGGGCTCCTTTTTTATATCTCAAGTGGTGCTGACACCAAAGGCTAGTACAGTGGTGAAAGGGGTTGCTAGTGGTCTTAGAGAAACAATCACAGAAAGGTAAGTTTTTGGAAGGTAAGATGTGTTTTGACTGTGCTGAATCTGTATTGGTAACACTGCTTTTCTAATTCCTTTCAAAGAAAATCTAGCAGATGTGTTTTCTTTTTATGTTGAACCATGGATTAGAATGAGAATTTAGGCATAATCCTAAAATATTTAAAGAGAAACACATTGAAGGAGAAGCTTTTGTATCTTGAAAGAAAATCTGGCACTAAAGCCTCATGAGATCTTATTGGATTGGCTTTATTTTTCTTTTCTTTTTCTGAAATTGAGCTTTTTCTTTTGTTTCACATTTGATTTTTTACCATGAGCACAGAACATCTTCCCTCTGGTTTCCCTATTGGATGTCAGCAAATCTATTTAAAGCTCTAGATCTTAAGTTTTGATTTATGCACCAAGTTTCAGGTATTAGGTAAAGCATTATCTGTTTTAGCTCTTCACCAAAGCCCAATAGTGCAGAATCTCCATCCTTAACTGCCTCTACATACCTTTAGGGAGGTATTCTCTGCATACAATCACACACTATATCAAAGGTGTCAGGACACAATTAGCCTCCTAGTGGCATCATACAGATTTCTTGAGGGAAGACTGTCTACAGACTGTTGTAGTGGTTGCATAGGTGAAATACTGTGTTGACAGGCCATTAGTTATTATACTGCAAAAACCGCTGTCCATGCATGACACACATTTTGACTTTGATAAATCACAGCCATTTTTCAGCTTAAATGCATATATCTATGGCTAGGTTCTTGACAACTTTGTGGGAAACCTGATATTTAATGCCAAGGCATAAGAGCTTTTTCTAAACAACAGGAACAACAACAAAAAATGTTGCAAAGTGGAAAATTTCATAATGGGGATCAAAGGCCTGTTAATGTTGTGCTGTCTGGATGAATGTGCCTGTGCCAGGAAGGTCGGCTGGGAACACTGTCTCCTGGTAGATGATGAATGGCACAATGACAGTGACACTACACCCTGCAAAGAAAACATGCCTCGTTTTTGAGAAGTGCTTAACCGTTTTTACAGCTTTCCCAAGTGACTGTAGACTAGAAAAAACAGGGTCAAACTTCACCTGAAATGATAAACCAGCAACACAAAAGGTTTTCTAAGCAGTTGAACGTGAATCAGAAATGCTTGTGCAAATATACTTGTAGCTGTTCATAGATCTTCCTCCTATGGATTTATAGGGGCCATTTGACGGGGAATCTCCCTTACTGGTGGGTCTGAAGAGCACTTCCCTGTACTGAAATTCTACTTTGACTATTGATTTTGCTGTTAAACACTGAGCTTGTTCGGAGAGCTTGTTCTTGTGTCCTTTTCTCTGATAAACATCTTGCTGCATGTTCTTAACAACACGAAGGAGTTGTGAAGAACACACCCTTTTTTCTCTCCTCCCCAGCTCATCATGTGCTTTCTTGGAGCTGTTCAGCTCCAGTAAAAAGTACAAATGGACTCTGGATATATTTGGCTGAGTTCTGAACATCTTGAACTTCTGAACTCTTAGTATCTCTTGTCTACAGCAAATTTTGAGTTTATCACCAACTTACTTGCAATGTCAGTGAATAATAGGGCAGAAATATCTGGCAATATTGTTTCTCCAGATTGTAATGGAGATTTTTGCTTGAGCCTTAAGCTTGTAATCAAATATATTCTAAAAATTTATTTCCTTCTTTGCATAGCACTTAACCATTGCAAAATATATTGACTTTCAAAATTTTCTTCAGAACTGGTATTTTGCCTCCAAAGTGTGGTGTCATTATGAAATCCTGTTACTTACTAAAAAAAAACACGCTGCAGGAGGACACAGGCTTGGAGTATGTGTTGATCTTCAGGGAAACAGAGCTCATTGAGCTTGCTGAGATAACTGCTCTGAAAGTAAACATCAAGTATTCTCCAAAACATTCCTCATGTGATGAGGATCCTATTAAAAATAAACGGATAACCGACTCAAGGATGCAAAGCAATTGCTAGAGTTTACAAAATTATCTCCAGTCTCAAAGCATTAATATTTCAGTAATGTAAAAGTATGTAATCTATACTAAAAGAAACAGTGCTCCAGCTGTACTGTTTGCTGCTGTGAACCATCGAATATTTTTTGTAAAAACAGAATTTTGTCCTTTTTGTAATAAATACATAGCTCAGATTCCATTATTGTGTCCAGGTACAGAAAACGTGCTTTTGTTTGCAGTCACTTTATAGATTTATAAATTTTGTATCATTTTACTGGTAGATACTGGCCAGCAGCTTCACACTGAGAATGTAGTATGTTGGTTTTGTAACTGTAGTGGGACAGATTCCTCCTCCCTCCTTTTTTTGGGGGGGCAGACTCAGTCTTCATTGAATTTTGGAAGATCTGAGTATGGATCATTCCTGAAGATCTGAATGTGGAATGAGGCTGTATTTATCAAATAAGTCTGTTTTTTACCCTAAAATAAGTATTTCATTTAAGAAATAGTTCTTTTTGGCATTTTCAAAGAAAACACTTGGTCTTCTCTCTTTCTTCTACACATATTGGTTATTTGCAGTTAAATTTTGACTTAATTCTGAAACCAGAGTGAAGTTTGGATCCCTTTGGCTCCAGTGAGACATATCAGATTTTGATCTTCGAAGTTTTTATTACTCATGAAATTATTTAAGATTTTAAGAGCAGTGGCCTGCTGAGAGGGGAAAAGACGTTTCCCTCAGTTGCAGCATCCATCAGACCAGGAAGGCTGAAAGCAGCCACGGGGCAGCAGTCCATACTCCTTTCTGCTGCTTTGCGAGCAGCAGCGTGAAGGACGGTGGTGAAATCTCCCTCTGCAGCCCAGGTGGGGTGAGCAACTCCGAGGGCAGCGGGCGCTCGGCGGTGACGCTCATCAGCCCTTCTCAGAAATGAGAAATGATTTTGTTCCTGACTTTGTTCCCCACGCTGTAGTGCTAGATGGGAGGCCTGCAGTAGCCTAGATAAAAGGAGTTTCACGCTCTCCTAAGATTAAATTCAACAGAAGATACATGCCGGGACTGTTTCTTACCGATAATGATTGCTCACTGGCTTTGCTGCTGTTATCACATACGATACTCAGCGGGATAATAATTTGAAAGAAGAAGAAATTATAATGTCATCAAGCCTTCTATCCTGCACAAATGCAAAGGAAAAAAGCCATTTCTTATAAGCTCTTCCTAGCACCACCAAGTCACCGTTACAGAGTTTTGTGCGACAGCTTTTACCTTCCCTGCAGGAATGAGGAGAATTTATTGCATGCTCGTATGTTACATTTCTTGGATTTGATGAAGAACTTTGAGGACCAACAATATGTTTCCAGGCTTAACATTCTGTTTTGCACAGGGTACATGCCAAGAAGTATTCAGTATGTACCAAATGAATTACATTCCCTCTGCTTATTGAATTAACTTCACAGCGAGGCAGCTGCCCTTAGTACCTCTGAAAGATGTGAAAAAGGTTGTGAAACGTTTTTGAGTGTAGAGTGGTTCTTCATACTAATCTATTTTGTTTTCTGATTTTTAGTGGTAACACTAATTTTATCTCTGCCTGGTAAGTGACACCAGAGACAGTCATCATATTCTCTTTGTTGTCTCTGAGGTTGAATAGAATTGCATACAGATCTCCTTTAGAGGACACAGAAATGTTGAAGTACTTCTAAAGCTTTTGAGGAACAGAAAATAAACAGATATCCAGCCCATTGTCAAATTAATCTCTAAGGATAATGTTCCCTGCAGCTCACATGTGACAAAGTCCTTGCCCACCACGCTAAAGCTTCCCCCTTAGCAACCAAAGCAAAAATGAATAAACAAACAAATAAAAATCCTGCACATGAGAAGCTTTGACGTGCAGGTGAAACATGGGCAGTATTAATAAACGGGGTGGTAAGTAGACCAGGGAGGCTGTCTGGAGAAAAGCTGTCTCGGGTGCAGTTACAAACCAAGCAGGGTAGAGATTTAGCTAGCAAATAGGTCGATATTAAGTGAAAAATAATCCCAGAACTTGCAAGAAATGGGATTTTTTGAAGTCACTTACTGGGGGCTCTCCTCCTCCAAGCTGTAGCTCAGCCAGCTTAATTTTTGTGAGTTTATGTGATGCTGGAAGAGTGGGATTTTGTGATGTTTCTAATCCCTAGTTTGTACTGAACTGATGTCATTTTAAAACTATGTGGAAAAACGAACAACAGCAGAAATGTTAACTATATTTTGCTAATTAGGTAGGCATCCTTCCTGCTTGTAGCCTTGTTGTCTGTCTACGTTAGGAGCTACAGGAGAGCAGCTGGTTTAGATGGGCTGGGATTCAGCAGACCGATAGCAGTGCAGATGCTGTGTGAGCCTTTCGCTGCCAGGAGCAGGTGTAAACTCAGTCCCTCACTGATGTGTACCAGCATCCTTGTTCCTTGTTACATTTGACTGTGGTGGCAGCTGTCCTTTTTTCACAGGGTGCAAACTGTTGTTCAATATTTTGGTATATTACTATGGACTTTAAAATTACGATGTGCAATCCAGCCAAATCCATCCTATTTCCATTCTCCCTTCAATTATCCCCCCCCTTTTTTTTTCCAGTCCATCCAGACAAGAGGCAATCACTATATTTTTGCACAAATGAGCACAGGGAGACCTTGACTTTGCTTGGATCATGGATGTTCAGTCTGATTTTACTGGCAGACGTTTTAGTGGCATTTCATCATCAGAGAGCATCTGTGTGGACAAGGTTTTCAGCATGGCGTTCCCCTGGGAAGTGGGAGCCTGGAATAGCATTAAAATACCACAAAATACAAGAGAACAGGATTTTTAATAACTTTGTCAGGGAGAAGTATGTATCTAAATGCATGCTAACAGCCTGTGGGATGTAGTCTACAAGAAAAGTTGAATTGGCGATCGCCAGTTCTGTCTTTTCCTGTATGTGGCGTTCTCATAGCTTATATCACGTTAGGCACTAAAACACCTATTTGCAACTTACCGTATATGTTATCTGGCTACTCATAATTTTGTGCAATCCCAATACTCTCTGAGCAGCACTGAGTTTGTGTATACAGAAAGCAGTAAGTATTTTTTGTTGTGAAAAGTAAATTTTCATTCCCACAGCCCTGCTGCTGTATGCTGTCACTAACATCTACTTGTCTCAAAGATGCCATGCTAAGTCCATGCAGCTGCTGTAGTGAAATTGCAAGTTGGGTTTTCTTTGATCGTTCTGACATTACTTAGATTACTGTGGAACTACTACAGCCAACAGATGCCAACGCATGCTGACCCCGGGGAAAATGTATTTGTCATTTCAGGTTCTGGGACTGCCTACCTGCTTTGTGCTTTCTGTGGAGATAACAGTGCCTTTATGGCTTAGTCTTTCTCCTTTTCATTTGTAAGATACAAGACAAGCACTGAGATTTGCACAAACAAGCCTTTCCAGCTTTATTTGCGAGGTGGCTTTCAAGCTGACAGCGGCATTCTGTAACACAAAGACATTTAATACTAAATCAGACAAATACAAACTTAGCAGATATGACAACATCTAAGCTGGTGTTGTATTAGCGCATGCATACCTCAAGCTATTGCATTCAGGATGACTTAAGTAACTAGATCTGTAGGAGCATCCCTGTCAGCTTCAAAGAACTAGGTAATTCTGGCTAACTAACGTTTAGTCACTACATGTTTAGATGTTTGCATTTTTAATTGCCTCTATCTGCACTATGCTCCTTGAGTGGTAAGATGTGGATGGAAAGTTGTCAAAAACTTCCTGTCAGCTGTTAAAAACCTTTACACATGCTGTGTCCTTCCAGGTGGATATGGGCAACTCACAGCTTCCTCCAAGGCCTTGAAAGTATCTGGAAGTATAATCTGGAGAGAGCACATCTATGTTTTTTCTGGAGCAGACATTTGCATATCTCCAACTTCTGTCCTCTCCTTGGGTGGTAGGCTGGAAATATGGGAGTGAATGTTGAATGAGTAGGCTGTAGGGCATCCAGGGGGTCACAAGGCGAGGAACCAGCCTTCTGAGGTAGAAAGGTTGAGGATATAGTAAAAGTGTGGCTCAGCTATGAAAATCCTCTCCCAGGACCTTGCTCTGGAGAACTGTCACTTCCGGTTACGTGTCCTGTTGTGATAAGGAAGAAAGGAGAGATGGGGCTAATAGTCTGAAAGGCAAGTCAAGAGAGTAGGGCATGAACGTCTGACAGTAGCAGTGGGTGAGAGAAGGCACTGGCATGTATCATAAAACATCTGAATCATCTTTGAGGTTAGGAGGGGAGAGGAAGAGTTAAATGGCTTTCTCATCAGAAAACAGCTATAATTGAGGAAGATGAGCCTGCCATCTGTGAAGCAGGTTGATAGACTGATCTAAGTCTTCTTGAAGGTCACACAAGCCTGAAACTAATTTTATGAAATGCTTCCTGATGCTTAGGAGTAGCTTGCGTGTTCTGGATGAGCAGTTAAGCATGCAGGATATACCCAGTATCGTATTGGGGTGTAATATACAGAGGAAGCACTATGGGATCCTGGCAACCTATTGCCACATTTGTACAAAAGAAGGAGCTGGAACAGGTGGAGAGGTAAAGCACTTGGTAAATGGAGAAGGCAGCCAGGCAGAAGGTCTTGGTGAGGTACCACATTTTATATGAGGCAGAACTTGCATTAAGCTAGAAAGATGCTTGTTTGCCATAGTGCCTTCTATTGAAAAAGAGCTGATGATGTTTTCCTCTTAGGAATTCATTAACATCTGTGGGGAGCTTTGAAATTCTTTCTTGTGGAGCCACAATCATTGTGAAAGAAGATACTGTTTTGATACAATATCAAGTGTGTTTTTATTTCTTTTGTTCTGAAAGTCTAGAAATATTTAAACTCATTTTATTGAACTTTTCTCCACAACTTTACTCATAAGCAAAAGCTTCATTATTCCATTTTCTGCCAGGAATGTTTTTTTTTGTAGCTAAGATATAAGCTTCGTGTAATGAGAGATTACAATAAGATTGTGTCTATCATTGTAATTATAGCATTACACATACTGTCCTGTGTGCTGTTGCTTCAACAGAGCACAAGCTATTATGGTAAAATATCGTTCAGTATTTCTCTCAGATACTAAGAAAAATAATAAAAGACATGTCTTTAAGACACTGCATGATCATTTGGTGGGATTTGACCTTGGGCAAGATTTTAATATTGAAGCTGTTGATCTGAGATTTTTTGTAACTAAGCAACTGCTATCTAGAATGTATTGTATCATAAAATTGTATTAAGATGTGAAGCAGACCGAGTGGTGATAGTCAGGTAGGAGTCATGGTGATAGGCAGGCACTTCCCTACTGAAAATTTGTTTTCTGAGCTAGGGCGTGAAGGAGGAACCTTATCATCATTCATATAATGGTGGGGTAGCAAAACCTGCTTAGCTTTGTGTTACAAGTAGTGTGGTGGCTCTTTCGGTTACTACTTGTTCTTATGCCAGCAGGCACTGTTGTGTAGAAGATCAAGAACTGAACCAGATCTTGGGTGACATGGCTCCTTAAATTTGCTGCTGGCCTGTGATGGGGAACAGCTACAGACCTTTGTTCCCTTCCTACTTGGATTTATATACTATAAAGTCAAGGACTGTCGTACTATGAAGTTTGGGTCTCCTGTTCCAGTGAGACCTATTCGGATTAGAGCTCCTAGTCAATGCTGTGATACAAATAATTCGTACAGGTAATACTGCTCTGTGATACTTGATTAACCAGTAAGTGAACATTTTTAGCCAGTTCATTCACTGTCTTGTTTCCCAAGTTTTAAGTGGATATTGCAGTGAAAGTAGCTTCCCTGTGAGCAGGATTTTTCTCAAGAGTTATTTCATTAGTTTGCATTGCTTTTGCTGCTTACCACAAGTTCCTGAGAGGAAGTGAGAAGAGGGCAATGCCTTTATTCCCTGCTCTTGGTTCAAGAGGGTATTTTGAAAAGTTGATGGCTGGACACAAGGATGGAGGCAGAGAACTTTCACAATCAGTGCTTTAGTGCTCAAAAGCAAGATACAGAGCAGGCAACTGAGCCTGTAGGGAGCGTGTCTGTCCAGCTGCTGGGCAGGTGCTGGCTGGCCAAAGTGGTGACCCTCTGCACTCAGTCTGCCCCATATGTGGAGCAGGCAGGCCCTGCCCCGCTGAGAACTTGGCTTCTCACACTTCCTGGATACCGTGGGGTGTATGGAGCCTGTTGCTATAACTGAACCATTAGTTGTTCAAAGCCTGTTATCACAGTTACTGTTTCAGAAGAAGAATCCGCTTCTCTTCAGGACCACTATTATTTCATCCTTTCCATAGCTTCCTATCTCCATTGCTCTTTTCTCCACTCACCACCTTCTTCCTTTGTTTTCATTTCTTCCTTTTAACTGTTGCAAGTAGTCAGTCCAGCAAGTTTGATTTCTGCTTCTGCTGCATGCACTATGATGATAAGGGTTCGGACCAAATAATGAATTCTAAAACTAGAGTATTACCACAGGTGTTTAAAGCTGAGGTGTTTTGCTACTGAAGAGTAAGAGAAAGAGTATTTCATTTCCAGAGATGCTGTTTCAGGCTGCCGTCAGGTACTAGGTAGACAGTCCTGAAGATCACTGTTGGAAGGTATCAATGTGAACATGTGTTATTTAAGACTGGTACTTATTCTCTGAAGAGTATGAACATATGGTATTCTCTGGGCATCAGAGATGAGAGACATGAGTCTCTGGGCCCAGTTTCATCCATCTGTTAAACATCCTAGAAGCTAAAGAACAGAAATTAGCTGATAAGATTGTTGTGAAGACACTTGAAGTGCCATGAAAACCACCCTCTGCTCCTTGTTAAACACCATACATGATAAACTCTTTGAGCCTGTTGCTAACATCAAATCAGAAAACATTTGGTCAGTAATGGTCTAGCTCACCTCATGCATTTGCTGCTGGTTCCTTCTCCTCCTGATACAGTATTTCAATGCTACTGCTGTCTGGCTACCCTACAGCAGGAAAGATGGATGTCCAACTGAGCAGTTACCCCTTGGTAAGAAGCTTTCTTCTTTGTGCTCTGCAGTTTGAGGGCCATTTGTGGAATTAGTATATTGCATGAGCAACATCTGGATTTTTTTCATCCAGGCTGTTTCTCATGAGAGCTATTGGTAGTCTGTTTCTTGGAAAAATATTTTTCAGCTTGTGCAATAAATCTGGAAATGCACTGCATGAACTCTGACCCAAAGGCTCTGTTGCTCTCAATAACCTTCTCTGCAGGGCTTCTGCCCTGCTGGCAGCCAGCGCTGGCCATACCACTGGTCAGCTCAGAGACCAGCTCTTCTCAAGGTAGGTCCATTCTTAGGTACAACAGTGGCTAGCTAGGAGATGATTGCTTACTTTTTTAAAGCAAGGGGTGTTTGTGTGCACATTTGTGTTTTTCTCTGATCCTATCCTTGTCGACTCTTGTCATCTTTTAAATCATGTATCTGCTGATGCACAAGGTATCACTGTGTTGGGTCACACTGAGAAAGGCCGTAGTGGACTGTGCCATCTAGCTGATCCCCATTTGAAGTGGTTCTGGGTTGATGGGTGCAAGGTCTCCTGGCTGTTCGCTGGCCTCTCATGGGAGACGGCTGCTCAGATGAGGCCAACCAGCCACCCCAGCAGGAAGGATCTGCAGAAGGAAATAGGCTGCCATGGCTATATTGCACTTGTGTGAGGCAGCCTATGTCTCACAAGAGGAGCATGAGCCACCTGAGTGACTCTCACACCCATTGAGTGGCTGATGTGACAGGTCTGTTTTTCCTTGTGCTGATGGCCCTGAGTGATCTAGCACAACTCAGCATCACTTTGAAAGAGGAGGTAATGACCTCTTTGCTGTGGCATCTCTTCACCAAGTATTTTTCCTGGCTTTACGCCAGCAAGATTTTAGTTCATTGTTGTTATGTCCTCTGTGATCCCTTGTTACATTTTTACAATCTATAAAATGCATTTTTTAGTCTACTGTTTCCCTGATGGTCTATGATGTGGTTTGTTTCATTTGTGGGATAGCAACCCTAGTTCATCAGTGTGGGGATGTCACTAAATAAAATATGAGATCATTTCAGAAGTTACCATTACTGGAAATGTGAGACTTCATACAATGTCTGAATATTTTTCGTGCTGAATAGTGCTTGTGAATTTCAGAAACAGTAAGAACTCTCCAAATCATTATTTGCACTTGAAAAATCTTGGCCATTTTTATTTTTAAAGCTGATTTGAGATCACATCAGTGGTATATTTGTTAATATTTTATTTCCTTCTTTAAGATTTTGGTCTATGGTTGTTAATTTTGTTAGATGTGGCAGCAAGTGCATGTCCGTGCAATTTGGTTCAACAAAGCAATTACAAAATCATTTGTTCTTTTTCCCACGTGCAATTTCTTATTGGAAACTGCAGATTTCTTAAAGTCTACGCTTTTCTCAGGAGTTCGTCTTTTAATATTTTTCCTCTGGAGAGAAGTTTACTTTAACAGTATTGTTTATGTCAAAACATTTCAACTTTATATTTTTTGTAATTCTATCTTTTCTTCAGATTTCTATGCAGTGTTAAGTGCAATATTTAATGCTGTTTCTATGTTCAAAGAATTTCATTTTTTATTCAGAAATATATTCTGAACTTTATTTAATGGGAAATGCCAACATTTTGTATTTGCTTTCTAGTCTGAAACAAAACCAAATTTTGAAATGCTGGAGTTTCTTGCAGAAGAGCAGTTCTGGTTCCTGACTAGATCTATATAATACCATGACAAAAGTCTAGCACTAAAGTGTCCAGCTTTTATTGGCCCATGGACATCATTGTTGATCAAGTGATAGTCTGCAGACACTATTGAACTTTTCTCTCTTTCAAAATCTCCATTTTAGTATGGCTTATGGCTATAGGAAATTAGAGTCTTGCCCATCACCTATAGGGTGAATACCACTGGTCAAGCAAAATAGCAGTGTTATTAACAGTAATAATTCATCTGCTGTGCAAGGTAGTAAGCCCTACAGAGGGAGAGAGTTCTTCAGGGAAAGGCTTCCATCTAAGTAATATACAGTGGCGTGTTTCCAGGACCTTTTACAAGAAAAAATAAATCAGAGACTGGGTTTTTGGGGGGATGAGGAGGGGAGGAGGAGGGTTTGTACAAAAGTTCAACCTCATTTGTGTGGCTGAGACCGAAATGGCCTGAATGCCCTGTTTAAAATTTAAAATGACTGGAAACCTAGCCAGACAACGTAACGGTAGATGTAATCTAGAGTCAGTAATTTGAGATATGCTGTATAGAAGAGTCTATAGTGGATATGAGTTAACTTTACCAGAGATCTGATTTTTGCTCTCAGACATGTTATGTTGATCCTATCATCATCTAGACACTACAGAATTGTTGGTTGTGGTTGAATTAAAGAAAAGTTGACTGTAAGCATTTGATTACAAAATCTGCCAGTAATGAATCTTTAAAAGCATGGCTCAAAGGTCCACAAAAATATCTACCAGAGTGACATAAGCCATTTTCAGTCCTTTCAGTGGATTCCATAGCACAATGCAGTAGATAACTGATAGCACCATTACCTTAATAGCACCTTGTGAAGTTGCTAAAATAACTGTATTAATCCTGTTTATCTTCATATTAACTTCTCTTTAGTTTATTCAGTGTGGAGCTTGAAAGTTAGTTTTTCATGCAATAGGTAAGAAAATCTGTGTATAAATATTTTTTATCAACCAACCTTTAATATGAAGAATAAAATTTAACTTTATTAGTAAGCTTCCTTTGCTGAAGGATCTATTTCCAGCTTTACCAAAACTTTTAGAGAATGACCTCTACATGACTGGATAAATTCCTACTCCCTCAAGGCCAGAAGCCTGGAAAGATGTGTGAAAGAGCCATATTGCAGCCTGAGCTACCAATGTTTGAATTGTCAGAATTCCTCTTGGAGTTGTCTTTGGGACTCCAGAGATTGGTAGAATAGATGTTTTATAAAAACTGTAAGAAATGAATATATTCAACCAGAGGAGAGTGATTTGTATGATCTCCATCCCCAAATTCCTAAAGCACTAGCACATGCATAACATGTCTTTTAAAGCATGAAATGCTATGAAAACAGCTGTGAATCTGGTTTAGAGTGGAGAATAGTACATGTGACACCGGCATGTAAAAAGGGCAGAGGGATGGTCTGAGCCCCAAAAGCTGTCAGGAGAAGACAAGATGTAGGAGTAGAGCATAATTGGAAGGAAGCAATAATTAACGATACAGAGATTAATGGAAAAGAAGATAAATGTTGATGAGGTTTTGCCGGAGGTCGATTGTGTCAAGTTATCTTGATTTGTTTTTATAAGTAATTTTATGAAAATTTTACAGGAAGATTAGTCTTATCTAGATTTCAGTAATGTAGCTGGTAAAGTGTTAAATAGGAAATTACCAGCCAAAATGGAACTTGGGAATTGGCAGTGGAGTTGAGAAGGATTGAAAATAACCAGATTGAAAAGAAAGTAGCAGTAGCAATCTTTTAAAAAACTGCTCTTGTCAGTAGTAGGAGAGGTGAGATCTCACCAGCAGGAGAAGCCAGTCAAGAAAGATGGTAGGGTATCACCAGTGGCTGGCTGAAGCTGAACCCTCAGTGGAACATATTTGGGAAAAAGACAGGTATCGTCTCGATATGTACCAAGGCATTTCCAGCATGCACAAAGAAGTTCTGTTAGCATTGCCCAGGGTGCTGGGAGGATATCTTTTTGGATAGCTTGTACAATTCTGATCATCCTTGTTCCAGAAAGCTGATGAAAATTGGAACTGATGTGGAAAAGGACTACTAGGATAATCAGGGAATGAATTACTGAAGTCATCAGGAGAGCTTGTGTTGTTTATCCTAGCACAGTGACGCCTGAGAGGCTACACAATTACTGTCTACAAATATCACAAGGGAATAAATACCGAGGAGGGAAAAGAACAGTTTAGGCTAAAGGCCAGTGTTCTCACAAGAGCAAGAGTTATAAACTGACTGAATAAATGTAGGTGGAGGTGAGAGTAGAGCTTGCTGTCATCAGAGCAGTGAAATTTTAAAACAATCTTACATTTGGAAAAGCAGGAGCAAGAAAGCTGGTTGCTTTGAAGATGAGATTTATCAGCTTTTGAAAGAGATCAAATTAATCAGCAGATTCCTCCCCAGCCTGTGTTTCTAGGGAAGAGTGGCTGGCTGCTAACCTGCCTTTCAAAAGGCAGCTGCACACTTTCCTTGCTGTACACCTTGCTTTCTCACTGGAGATGGAGGTACCAGACAGTAAGGCACAACTTTCATCTTTCTTGCTGGCCTAGGAGCAGCCTGTGCTCCTCAGACGCGTTAGAAGCCATCTCCTGGTTATTAGGAAAAGGCACACTTGCAGTTTTCATTCACAGTTTAGGTGGCTGCTGGAAAGACAGAGCCAGACATGTCTCTCTTGGTGGGACAAATCTCTTCTGACCATCAGGGCTGCCATGGTGGGAAGATAGCCTGATGTGTGTGAGTGTACCCGGAACCCAGCTGTACCCAGAACAAACATTTCTCATCGTGTAAGAGCAATGGCTATTCTCTGACATTTCCTGCATACTGGCTTTGGCATAATTATTGCACTGTTTACTGTATGAAAGCCTCGGGATGGTTAATATTGACTGTGAGGAAAACAAGCAGAAGGGATGGAGAATAACTGAGGGTAAGCTACTCCTGGTGAATTCTTCGCAGTGGTTTGCAGTAATGCCCAGGACTCTCTTTAGGAGGATTCTGCCTCTGGGTTCCAGCTGATGAACAAAGCTAGTTTTGCTGTGTGAGGCCAGAGCCAGAAGCTAGAAAATTTAAAAGGATAATAAGCAGCTAAATCTCCATCTGTTGTTTTATTAAGCACTTATTGCAGAGAAACTATTCTGTGGTTGAAGAATCTAGAGCTGCCCAGCCTGTGGTCCAGGGTGCTGGGGTGGTGCTGGGCTGCCCTTTCCTCTGGCTTCTTGTCCTCCTGCTATTCAACCTCAACCTGCTGGGCTGAGGTTGCCCATATCATTTACCAGTGTTCCCAGAAGAAGAATTGCTGTTGCTGATCCTAGTCAGATATATGCCAGAGAGCTGTGGAATAGTGTTAATGGATCTGAGTGAGCAAGCATGGCTGTGAGAGCCTGTAACCAAGACCCAGCCAAGAGACTGGTGGTCAGTTCTTTGATTTGCTTGTTGTGTATATAAGGTTTTTAAACATGGTCTAGAAAAACACCTTAGGTGGCAATGTCAGCAATGGTAATAAGGGTCTTCAGTGCTGATCATCTATTTGATGCTGAACTTGCAAGTTAACTGATAAAAACAAACCTTAGATATAAAGGCTTGGTGGAGAGTAAGGTAGAGGAAGTTCAGTCCACACCAGAAGGTGGTTCCTAATGCAATCAAAGGAAACAACAGCAGAAAGTAGAAGGACGATATCTTAGATGAAGAGGAATGTATAAACGGGAGGAATTTTGATGATAAACAGAAATTTGCTGGAAAAACAGTTTTGTGAGCAGCACTGATACTATTTGTGAAACAAACATGATGAGTAATTATATTTTAGGCAAATATGTAGGAAAACATTCATCTTGGTATTTTCTAACTTAATGTTTTAGAAATATTGCAGCATTTTGACGATTTCAAAATAATGTTATTTTAAAATGACACCTCATTTAAAACAATTTAAAGAGAAAAGTCAGAAAAGAATATTTAATTGACTAAGTTGAACAATGACTAGACATTTAGTTTTTTTAATTAACTGAAAAACTGTATATGTTCCTGCATCATTTTGGCCACCGTTATCTCACTGCCTCATATTTTTTTGTTCATGGCATTGTTCAAATCAAAGCTATAGTTATTCTGAATTTCTATTACTTGAATGTGCAGCCCAAAGTTCTTATTTTATTCTCTTTCTTATTGCTGTCCAGATAACAGAAATGACTATTTCCCTATACCTTCTTTTTAAATACAATGATTTTTTTTATAGTTTTCCATTCCAATCTTGCTAGGTGGATTGCTTCATCATGATCTACTTACTGATGTTCCACAACTGAAACATATTTCCACATTCTCTAAAAAATCCAAATGCATTAACTTCTGGAAATGTTGCAAGACCTGTCTCTTTACCGTGACTTTCTCTGGAAAGACAGCTGAGTTGGAAGGGGTTGAGTCTGGTTATTTTCCTTGCTGAGGGGTGGGTTTTTCAACTCTAAACTCAATGTGAATTCTTCCGTAGTATGTATGTCTCTGTTCAGAGTATTGCAGAATTACTGAGCAAGGTACTGTGATAAACAGCTGTATGCAGTTTTGTGTACTTGGACTGGTTGTCTGCTCTCTGCCACTGCAGACTGTAACTATAACTGCACTTGATGGAATGAAAAATTAAAACCACTTAGAGTAGTTTTATCTGAAAGGAAATGAAAATTGCTTTGCTTTGTATTCAAGCAAAGGATTCAAATATAGGTGAGATTTAGTTTAATTTTGAAGCATCAACAGGAAGAAAACATTAATTTTGCACACTACCCTACTAGACTGAAAAAACCCATATTTCATCTATTTTAATTAAGCCATTTGGATTTATTGTAGTATCTATTTCAGCGGAAACTGTGCAACCATGTGTGAAATTCTGTTACCGGTCATATGGTGGAGTGGTACTGCTGGCAGCCAGAAGTTTCTAAAGTAACTCCGCCTTCCACCTAGCTGTTCTGCCTTCCCTGGTAATAGCACATACCTTTTGTTCTTCTTTCCAGGTACTAAGAAGAAGTTTTTCAGAATCTCTTTGCTAATTGAGCTGTGTTCTAAGATTCTAGGCAGGGCTAAATATTGGTAAAAATCCCCTCGTCTTCTGCAGTGAACCCTAGTTTAATGTTCTCCACATTCAATTTCAGTAATATCCTTCATCCATAACCTTTTTTGAATTCATTGTCATTTGAATTCATTAATATCTCTCTTCTTTCTTGCAACACTCAAATTGTGCATGCTCCAGAATTTGAGTTATGTAATGAGGGGCAAAGACTGTCTTGCCAGCAGTGGGCAGAACGGTGAACTGGGAGTAACTGGGCAGCTCAGCACCTGGATCTCCAGAAGAGCTCCTCAGCGAGCGAGCTCTTGGAAAGGTCCCGGGCAGTACATGGGGCAGCCCTGGGAGGAAACAAAGCCCTTGCCCAAGTCTGCAGGGGAAAACCTCGACTCCTTTTACTGCATAGCTGAAAAGAGTAGTCTAGTATAGGCTATAACTTCATTGCAGATTAAACTCAGCAGTAAATCCCTTTTCTTAAATTCTTAAATTCTCACCCTAAGAAGTTGTATTCTCACACGTGGTCTGTGCTCCTGCGTGTGTCACTAGGCTTTCAGAAAGCATCTGCTGCAGTTCATCATGCCCTTGCGGATCGAGGCCATCTGTTATCCATCTCCTGGGCACACGGCAAGAAAACAGTGGAGCCTGTTGAGCACACCAGCTGTTTAATGTGGATCCCTACTGCATATCACACAGGCCTCTCGCTCTATCAAACTTTGAACCCCAGCTGGTATCATCATCCCAGCTAGCTAGCCCCAATTTTATATCAGTAACAAATTTTGCTGAAAGGTTTGGGTGTGTGGATGCGGAGAGCAGGCTAACAGGAAATAAAACACCACCTGATGGTGGCTCATGTCAACTTGAGGAGCAGAAGTCTTGAGTAAGGAGATAAGACTGGTGCGACAGCAGGTCCTGGGGTCCTTTCCCTTGCACAGTGCTGTAGGGCCAGTTATGTCTGGTGCACACGGAGCCATGGTGGGGTATCTGCATTACGTGTCTTCATTTAGGTCCTTCTTGTCATCAAAATTGCAGAATTCACTGCTGAGCTTGTTAGGTAGATGGCCAAAACTATTCTAAGTTATCCTTTTATTTCACAGTAAAATCAGTGCTCTTTGTATATATGTGAGCTTATATGTACACATGCTTGCTTCTCTCATTTCAGAAAGAATTAAGGCATTTGTATTTCTAATTCCTTGTTTCCTTGAATGTGAATATTGAGTGCAGCTGTGCCAACTCTAATATGTTTTTATACTGTTCTGTGGAGTTACCTGTTACGTTAAAGCTTAAAGAAGTGCTCTGAAGCCAAAATGACATCTAATTGTATTTCCTCTATTTTTGTTATAATATTTAAGATATCAAATGATTAGTAAGAACACTATAGCCAAAATAAAAAATTAAAAATTTGGGTAAAAATGAAAAAAAATAAGAATAAATAGTTTTGAGGCTTTTGTTTTTTTCTTGATTTTATTTTTTTTTCTATTTGTATTTCATCTTTCCTGGCTTGTTTCCAGAACTTCAGTGGTTTTTTTTTCCTTTCTAAGAATATGAGACTCTTACATAATGTAATTCCAAGAAGTGAGGCTTCAATAAAACTACCATCTATCATGAGACCCATAAGAAAATGTGTAAGTTAGCACCAGATGACATCTTGGAAAATTGTTGAGAAAACTTTTGAGCTTAGTACGAAATGCAGTCACTCTGCTTCCTCACTATCTCACCTGCTGGCAAGGGGAGGAGGGAGGAATTATTTTTTTATTCTGTCAGAGTGGGGCTGGACATCTAGAAGGTTGGGCTTTTCAAGAAAGCAGTTTCTGAAGCACATGCTTGTTTTTAAGTAAGATATTTCTTTAATATGAAGATTTTTAAAAGAAAAAGATTTTCTTCAGTCATGCAAGTGCCGTGTCAGATCATCTTCCTGAGGTCAGTGTCAGCCCGTGATCATTCGATGCAATTTGCACATCTTTTACTGTCATGCTCCTGCGCTGGTGTCTCACTTCCAGTTTCATCCTGAGTAGTAATGTCAGGCACCTCCGCCGTACCCCTGAGCCCTCTACCCTGGTTTCTTAGGACACCGGCGGATTCTGATTCTGGAATTATTTGATTTATTTTTATTATTTTTGTCCCACCTGTCTGATTAACCGTGGTGTTTTTATTCTTGTTCTCAATTTTCCACTAGTCTACCGCAGAAATTGCAAAGCTGTACTGGTGTATTGCTGTCTGTTAGCAGAAGGGGGACCATTTATGCTCCGTGTTTTGGAGAGGAAGAAAATGATGTATCATACGCAAAGCTCCTTACAAGCAGGAAGACGATTGCTGCCTGCAGCTCTGCCCCCTCACTCGGCTCTCCGAAGCCAAGAGAGGTGGAGCTGGGGCCGCATCAAGGTGGCAGCTGGGGGCTGGCTTGGGGCATGCAGATAACACCCCTTTCGGGACACGCTCGCAGCATGCTGTGAGCAGCTGGAGTTGTCAGAAAGCAAGGCAGTATGAGCGCTGAGCCTGCTCTCTGTCTGGGCTTTTACCCCATTAGTGTTCAAAATAGCATTAATACAGCACAGACCGACTGAAGCCTTCTCCCTTCGGAAGGTGGGTGAGGAACTGTTGTGTTTCACTCCTTTAAAAAGTATGATAAAGACAAGTAAAGTGGTGGCAGAATTTTTAATGTATATAGTCATGTGTTAACAGTACAGGTGGCTTTATCATAATTTGCATGGTTACCTGGTAGCCACAGGTGGTAAGAATTTATTCCCCCTCTACTGATGAAGATGCACTTTACTCTTTCAGGTTTTTTTGGAAGACATATAGCTGTTCAGAGCCTTCTGCCTCAAAAGTCATTTGCCTTTAGTTCGTGCAGGATGGCTGCTGCCACTAAGTACAGCTTTCTGAGCTGCAGGCCTGGGCAAGAGCTTTGGGCTGAAAAAATGGTGTGTCAAAAAAAGCAGCTCAGTGGGAAGTAAGCATGTGGGGAAAGGGGGTTTGCCGTTGCTGACACGAGGGGTCTGCTTTTCCGTGCTGTGTTTACTCTGCAAGAGACAATAATGGAGTGATCCCCAATTCTTAACAGTGCAAATGAGGTTTGTCAGAGCTTTATTTCTTGCAATTGGAAAGAGTGGGAAGGGGCATTTAATTAGGTAGCATTGCTAGGGTTATATATTTGTGGAGCTTAGAGTCAGCTGGCAAGACTTCTGGTTAGCTGCATCAGTTCTGTAGGTGGGAGCCACAGTAACACAGAAATGCTTGCCTCACGCAAACACGAGAGAATTCCCTGTAACAACAGGAGTGTTTAGCTCTACGCAAAGGGAACCGTGTAACTCAAAACCAAAAAAAAAAAAAAAAAGGATATTCACTTGGCCAAAAAATTGTTTGATAACTCACACTAGGACATGAGAGAGAGCATAGGGACTGAAAAGTAATGTCAGTGAAAGATTTGGGGATATGAAGCAGGAAGAATGTTCAATGAAACGTTAAACACATATGACATAGCAGACCGCACCTTGTGGTGACCTGTAACACCTTGTTTGAATGGTTTCGGTATAGTGAATTGGGTGTAATGAGTCAAATAGATCACAACTTTTTTTTAAATAGAAGATAAGGGTGGAAAAAAAAGCCCATAACCATAGCTATTCCCTTTGTTGCTGACAGAGGTTTTCTTATGTAAAACAAAGGTTTTCTTCATTTAACAGGCAGTGTAACAAGTTCCTTTTCTTGTTTCTGTAATCCATTCACAGCATCACAGAACAGTTGAGTTGAGGGACCTCTGGAGATCATCTAGTCCAACCCCTGCTCAAGCAGGGTCACCTAGAGCACATTGCAGAGGATTGCGTCCAGGCGGGTTTTGAATATCTCCAGAGAAGGAGACTCCACAACCTCTCTGGGCAACCTGTGCCAGGGCTCTGTCACTCATTGCTATTTCTGTGAAATTCTTAGCATTTCTTTAGTACTTCTCTTTGGAGGCGGGTTCAGAACAACTGTCTCGAGCATGTAAATGATACCATGGGCAGACACGTGAGCAAATGAGTATCCCACCCTCTCTCTGTTTCAGCTGTGAAATGCTGAAAAGAATGACATCTGATCAATTTAAAATCTCTCAGTTGAAAAGTTAATTAGAAAGTAATTACAATCTTCTGTCTCTGTTTTTCCTAACTTAAGGCTTACATCACCCTTGTGGTAGGAGATGACTTTTTCTCAAGGGATCTCCACAGAGATAATAAGTTAGAAGAACGATTAACGAGTTTGTCCGGCTTGGCCTGCTGGGTCACTAAAAAAGCCATGCTTAGGAAACAGACGTCGTCCTGGCAGTCAGTAGTTTTCCTGTTCACGCAGGGTCTGTTGGGGTTTGCTCATAGCAGCGTAAGTGCATGTATTACAAGGCCTGCTTCAGTCACAGCATAAAAGCTAAAAGCCCAAATTTGTGTAGTAGCAGTACCAGCTTCCATAGCTCTGGGCTTTCCCGGTTCAATTCCCCACTATGTCGACCAAGAGGGTAGCCGAAATACTAGTGTTGTCTCATTAGTGAGTTCTGTTATAGTTGATTCTATGATTCTGTAATGATTCTGTGATTCTATAATACAGGGTCTCCTTTAGCAGCTATCTGGATTTCTAATACTATTAGTTAATGCTGTAGGTGCAATGGCTCAAAAACAGAATCAGGAATAAATATAGGACGGTGAACATTAATCCCTAACCTTCTGTACTATCCATTTGCTGCTATTAAATATCTCATTACTTTTTTGTAAAAGCATAGAGGTCCAGGTTCAATAAATTCAGCTGAAATGTTCTTTGAAGATAGGGCAGAAAAGAGTGCTTTCAAGCTCCTTTCTGCCTCTTTTTTAAAATGAAATCCAGAAAGCCAACAACAGCTCGATAGAAAGGCAAAGACATCTTGTGCCTTGTGACTCTGCAGAGTACAGCGCTATGATCAATTACGCTAAAATATTCATCTGGCCCCAGAATTGTAGTCTGTGTCATTTGATGTGTTTCCAAACTTTATACAGCAAAGAGAGATAATGGAATTAGAGATTGGCTTTTCAGAAGAATAAATTCAGAGATTTTAGATGTTAATATAGGTAATACTTGCACAATGACGACTCATGGGTAGTGAAACATGTCTGTGCAGGATCCTGAAAAATGCATTCCCACCAGTGTCCCTTTGGGGCTAACTATGAATAATAAAATTAACTAATTTCACCCAGCATTGCCCAAACTCTGTGGTTCTAGTCAGTCTGGCCTTTTTAGTGCCAAGTTTATGACTACACTATTGCTGCCTAGAGAGGATCTGAGTGATAAGGAAGTTATTTAAGGACTTTCTTCCGAGCTTTTCTGCGCCTGGGTCATGTAAATCTCTGTTCTTCAGATCATTTGCTCCCTGTCTGTGCCAATTCAACAATTTGTTAGGTCCTATTGTAAATCAAATCTGTTCAATGAACTGGGGCTATCGGGAACAGAGGAAGAATAAAAAGATTGATTTGCTTCCTTTAATCCAGAACATTTCCATGTGCTACTGCTTTTTATCTTGACTCTACTGGTATATTAGCCCAACTAAGAGGACAGTAAATGGTGATACGAGGACAGAAAGAAATGGCTGGCTTGTTAAAAAAAAAAAAAAAAAAAAAAAGGAAACTTTTAATCTAGTGTTGCCACGAAAGAAAAATGTGGCAGAATGATATACTGTGGGATGGTATCTAAGCTTCACGTTTTGCAGGAAAACTTGTTTACTAGCTGATAGTAAATTTTTAGTGGCAGCAGGGTGAGGACTTGGTAAACACTCTTGAATAGCATTAATGCCACTAATTCTAGTGCCATCTATTTTGGGGTACTCCAATTGAAACTAAGGAGAAGCGATAAAGATATTTATGAAGGAAGTTCTGAATACACAGAGGAAAATTATGAAATGTCTATCACTGGAGGTTTGTAAGAGCTGACTAAATTGAACATTTGCCAGGAAGAGTTTGTACAGTCGATCTTTGTATAGTTGATCCTGCCTCGGGATGGGCTGGATGTGAATGACTTGTCAAGGTTCTTTGCAGTAGTGATATTTGTGATGCAGCAGCACATGACACCCGCTGCTCCCACTGGAGTGATGAATTCTCAGCAACCTTGAAAAGCCAAAGTCAGCATGTGCTGAATTATGGATCCAGAATTAATCAGAATTCTTGCAAATGCAGGTAAAATTAGATGGGCAGAAAAAGGTTGTAGGGATTCAAATTTGGGAGCTCCCAAGAGACTGCACTGCTGCTCGCATGAGCACATCCTCCTGCAAAGCAGTGCTGTTCTTCCTGAGTGATATCACTTCTTTGAGGAAGGCTGGAGGAGGGAGAGGAGCGTGCTTGACTGGGGAGGGTTACTGGAGTGCCACATGTCACGCTTGCCCAGAACAACTGGGCCAACTTCAGTTTTCTCTGGCGCTGCTGGTAATGTGCATGCAATGCTAGACTGCTTTGCACTCTGTAAATGAGACTAATTTCCCTTTCTGGAGTAGATTGTAGTGCTTCCATATGCTCGGAAGGAAAAGCTCTTGTCTGCCATTTAGAGATCAAACTTTCATTAAACAGTGAACAGTTCTTTTGTTTTGTATTTACAACATTGCTTTTCCTCCTCCTCCTCCTCCCTTGAAAGCTCTGCAGAGAGGAATGGCTGTTTTGCCATGAGAGGTCCTATCTTAGCAAGCTGCTGCTGTTAATGTTCTGTCACGTTGTCAGGCTTTGATGACTCAGACATTAAAAAAAAACTCATTCTGAACTAAAATAGCCTAAGAACAAATTTTTAAAGCAAATTTTAATGCAATTAGTTAGGTCATATTTTCTTTCTGAAAGCTCAGAATGGAAGTTCTCAGTTTTGCTCCAACAACTGAAGCTAATTGAATGTATTATTTTTAGTTTTTAAAACAAAATTCAATAGCATGAGAGTCCACTTAAGATCTTTGATAGATTAAAAAAAAAGATAGAGATCTGAAATATCCAGTAGCTTTGAAAAGGGCTGTACATGTCTCCTAGTTTAGGACAGTGTTTCTTTTCATTCTGAAACAGATCAGAAAATGGTTACTGAAAGAAGTGCAAAGCTGAAAAAAAATCTGCACACATTTCTGTTCATACAAACAGAACAGGGAAAATAGAGGTAATAAAGTAACTGTCAAGGCTGAGCCTAGATTTTTCTTGGTTGTAAATAAAAATCGCTGTGGCAACACTATGAGAAAGTACATGGCTCTTCAACAACAACAAAAAATGCTGAAAATGGTGATGGTGCGCATGTTTACGCCGCATGATGCAAGTCATCTTGATACCTAAGCCATGTCCAAATGACTGATATGTCTGACTGGCCTTAGTGATGGGCCAGTTAGAGATAAAAGCTTTGGTCTCAGAGGAAATATTGCGACATTAAATATCTCTGCACAACACCACATTGTCCAGCGCAGATATGTCCTTACTCTCAAGTACCCCAATCTCCCTGTTTTGCATACACTTCTCAGCTTGTCTAAGTGCTTCTGGACAACACTGCTGAGTGGTGTCAGGGATGGAGACGACTCTGCCCTGTGGAGCTGAGAAGCTGTGGAGATGAGTTGGTGCCTGTCTCGCCCAGCCCTTCCTTATCTAGCCTGTTTGCGTCGCTTTTGTTCCCTTGTTCTCTCAACCTCGTGGAAGCGAGAGCAGCAGCATAGAATCACTGAATCAGTAAGGTTGGCAGGGACCTCTGGAAATCATCTAGTCCAACCTCCCCGCTCAGCAGGGTCACCTAGAGCATGTTAGACAGGGTTGCATCCAGGTGGGCCTTGAAGATCTCCAGAGAAGGAGACTCCACAACCTCTCTGGGCAACCTGTGCCAGGGCTCCATCACTCTCACAGTGAAGAAATTCCCCCTCATGTTCAGGCGGAACTGCCTGTGCTTCAATTTCTGCCCATTGCCTCTTGTCCTGTCACACGGGACAACTGAAAAGAGTTTGTCCCTGTCCCCTTGACACCCTCCCTTCAGGTACTTGTACACATTGATAAGATCCCCCCCTCAGTCTTCTCTTCCCCAGGCTGAACAGGCCCAGCTCTCGCAGCCATTCCTCATAGGACCGATGCTCCAGCCCTATGATCATCTTTGTAGCCCTACACAGGGCTCTCTCCAGTAGCTCCGTGTCTTTCTTGTACTGGGGAGCCCAGAACTGGACACAGCACTCGAGATGAGGCCTCCCCAGGGCTGAGTAGAGGGGCAGGATCACCTCCTTCGACCTGCTGGCAACAGTCTTCTTAATGCAGCCCAGGAGACCATTGGCTTTCTTGGCCACAAGGGCACATTGCTGGCTCACGGTCAGCTTGTCATCCACCACCACTCCCAGGTCCTTCTCTGCAGAGCTGCTCTCCAGAAGGTCAGCCCCCAGCTTGTACTGGTGCCTAGGGTTAGTTTTCCCCAAGTGCAGGACTCTGCACTTGCCCTTGTTGAACCTCATGAGGTTCCTCTCCGCCCAGCTCTCCAGCCTGTCCAGGTCTCTCTGAATGGCAGCACAGCCCTCTGGTGTGTCAGCCTCTTGTCTTGTCCCTGGAACTTTGTTGTTCCCAGGGAACTCTGAGCATGAATAGGTGATATGCTCCTCCTTGAGGGAGACACTGATGACCAGGAGGCAGCCATGGTACCAAGGTGAGAATAGAAAAATATTTCTGTAGGGTTAATGAGCATAGTCCACAGTGAGTGCCAGGTAACATGCCATTCTCCTCTTCTCCACAGAGTAGCCTTCCTCCTCTGCTAAGACCTCTGAGACTTGTGACTTTCTTCTTTGTTTTGCTCCAACTGCTAGCCCTTCCCTCGTGCCAAGCGAGGGGAAAACTACTCAAAAATAGATCCTTATTTGCAGGTCTGTGCTGTACCTTGGCAAAGATGCCTATGCTGCTGTGGCGTAGTGTAAAATCTGGCCAACCTCCACTGAGGGCAGTGAAGTTACAGTAATGTGAAAATGTTAGTCGGACTAGATGTGTAAATTAATGAGATGAGAGAAGGAGACTCATGTATTTCACCTCACTTGGACTTTGCTGTCAATATACCTTCTCTTATAAGTGTCTGTAGGCTACAGCAAGCAGCACTATCCTGTATGCTTGGTTCAAAGTTTTTTTAGGTGATTTTCACAACCCTTAAGAGTTAGAAATGTATTCTTTGTGAAAACTTCAATTCTAGTGTGCAGTTTCATTGCAAGGAGTGGATTCTGCAGCTGTGGGATAGAACAGGCATAAATAATTTTTAAAGGGCTCACAGTATTCTGTATATGTCAGAATTTTCTGCTGCCTGGCTATTAATTTGCGACACTCAGGCTAACATAGTACTTTTCATCTTGCATGCACTTCAGAACATTTATTCACAGTACTGAAATCTCCCAACACATCTCTGAGGCAAGTAGGATTTCTGATTAATTCATCATGCTTTCACTGCCTCATTTTACAGCAAAGTCAGCTGGGCCATGGGAGGGCTGGATGGCTTAAGATTGCTCAGTGCCGTAAGGAGAGGTACAGCCCATCCTATATGCAATTCCAAAAGTGGCATGACTGTCATTATCACCTGTGTGATGTCTTTTTATTATGAAAACTAGTTCTACTAACACAATGCAGTTGTGGATGTAGTTACAGTGTGCAGAATTTGCAGAGTTACTTTTGCATAGAAGTAGAGATCACTAGCTTTGTCTACAAGCATGACCTGTGCTGAAATGGCTCTCAGCCCCTCTGGTGTCGGCATGAGAACCCTTGATGCCGAGCCCCCAGGGAGACCCTTTAATGTGGACATCAGCAGCCCCCATGGAGAGCCCAGCACGGATAGAGTGGTGCTGCCAGGATCCTTGATTTGTCTGGATTTACAGAGAGGCTTGCATATGCTCATGTGCAGAATCACGTTTATCAAGATCACAAGAATAATCATTAAGACCATGGTATCTACTGGGTTTCTATGAGCACGGAATCATGTAGGTGGCTGTCACACAGCATGGTCTGTGTTCTTCTGACTAAAACCCTTAATGAGAATAATTATTGGTTTGGAGCATGCAGAGACTGGAAATTACAAGGGAGGGTGAACAAGGTTTGTGTTGCTATCACAAATACACCCTGGGGAATGTTAAAGTAGGCTTATTCTAATAATTCTTGTTAGTGTGGGTGGGATATTTGTCCTGAAACTGAGCAATATGTGGATCATGGATATAGAATCACTTTTGAGATGGCATTGTGGTTGGAAGATGTGTGTGGTGGGTTTTTTGTGATTCTCTGTTGTAAGCAGAGTTGCATAGCCTAGACCGAATCCTTAAGGTCAGTGAAATCTTTTGTTCATGTACTTACTTTTACAGAGCTGTACTCTTTGGCTTTGTAATGCAGATGATAAGCTTTTTGCTGGGTAATCTGATTCACTTGCAACTTATCTTTGAATGCTCTCTAATGTCTTTAACAAAAGACCTCTGTGACCTTATCTAACAATCTGCAACTTGGCGATGGGTCGGGCAGCTGAGTTCTATTTGAAATATTAATAACATGTAAATAGCTCAGTTTAACAACTAAAACTGTTTGGATATAGTTCCATGGCAGGGCACACTGAGTTTAAAACAGCATTAATCAAAAGGAAGCATGACTATCCCTGTTAAAGTTTGGATTAATAAGAACACAGTAGGAAAAAGAAAATGGTATTTTAATGTGTGAGGTTAAATATATAGAGAGCAAACTCTCTGGTCCCAAGATAGAATTACATCAGAATCAGATTCAGAACAAATAAAGGATACCAAAGAAGATAATTATACCTTGAGGAGGAGTAAAATATCAAGGGTATCAACTTATACGGAAAAAAGGAAGAATCTGCATCTGTCTGCAGTCAATCAGTTCATCCTTAAACCAGAAACTCTCTGTGTTTAAATAAGGTATTAAAGACAAAGGAAACATACCGTCGCCACAGAGGTTCACCCTGGTGTCTTTCTCCAGAATTCAGCAATATCTTTTGTATATGAAGGCACAGTGGAGTTTCCAGCTGCTCTGAGTGGTCTTGCACCAATATGGAGGTCCCCACATTTCTGCCAAGATCTGTCCTAGTCCTAATTGCTCTCAAATCTTTTCAAACAGTCCAGGCATTACAAAATATGTAACACTTGTCCTCTGCCTATTCTAGTTCTACGGAATGCAGCTTTTCAGGGTTACACAGAGTTTAATCCCAAGCCGTTGGTTGAGTTGTGATGCAGCAGAGTGCTTAAGCTCAGGTTGTGAGTTGGTGTGCATACGTGCATACGCTTCAGCCGTGTTGAGTCAATGCCTGAAGTAAAACACTCTGCTAGCCATAGACCTATCTCTCATGAGGGACTTGAGCACATGGTTTAATATTATCTTCTGTAATATTATACATGGGTCCAGTTATAACTGGTCAGTACCAAATTATTTAGGAAAAAAATGACTGATTCTTGCCACATACAAGTAAAATCTGCCTGCTAATAGTTCTACTTTATTAAGACCTGTTTTCCTAAAACTTTGGGAATAGAATCAGGCCAGTATTTTACATGTATCTTACTGTCGTGAAAATGTCTGTACAACTTGCTGGTCGAGGCAGAATCACAGATTTACAGATTTTAGGGCAAAGGAAGTATATGATACTCATCTAAACTAACTGCTGCACTCTCCAGTCCATAAATTCTTGCGTTTAGCTCAGCAGCTTGTGGTTGAATGAGAGTATATTTTTAAAATGACAGCAAGGCTTGATTTAAAGACTCCAAATGCTGCAGAATTTATCACAGTTTCTTGGAATTTGTTCTGATGGTCAATTACCCTTTCTGTGAAAAATCTGTACCTTACTTTGTTTGAACTCTCTTAACTTCTGTCTTCTGAACATTATATCTTATTTCTTCACTTCCTGCTACAGAACTAGAGAACCCTTTACTTTCCCATACATTTTTCTTGTACGGGTAATTCTAGATCATTGTTTTCTATATTCATGGTATCTGAAAGATTTCTTTATATTCACAAACCCAAACAGGCAGACACCTTTTACATGACAGTATCCCTGTGCTAGAAATGTGGTATAATAAAAACATGTTGTTTCAGAAAAGAGTCAGCCTGATTGTGTTGCTTTTTATTTCAATTAATCAGTGTTTTATGAAGAATTATAGTTCAATACTGGGATATTGATACTGGCATACCAGTAACCATATATTCAGTGGATGCTGGATGCTGTACTTACACTATAGAAATCATAGTTGCTCCAGTGTCCCAAAAAATATTTTTTTTCAGAATTTCTTAGAATGTATCAAACATGCTTTATAAATGGCTTGAGTTCTCTGTGATTTCTTTTTCCTTTAAGAATTCACATGAAATCATATGGCTGGATGATACTGAAAAGCTGTCTGATCCATTCCATTGGTCCCCAATGAGATCAGTAATCGCTATGAGATTGCATGACCTTTGTTTTTAGTCTTTTCTGCTGAGAAGCTGAAATGTAATCAATGTATTTTTTCCATAAAGAATGAAAATTATCAAGAGTAGCATTTTCAAAAGGCCTGAGCAGTAACCTGTGTCCTTCTATACTGGGTTCCTTTAGAAACCAAGTAAGATCAGTTAAGGTCGCTGTTGGTAAATCTGACCCTGATGCATTTGCCTCAGTGTTTTAAGAGTAATTATTGTTTCTGTTTTCTCCTTAGAGCTCTTCCGGCAATGATGCAGTGGGTCCGAACTCAGAAACCAGGAGAAAGTGGTGTAAATATTATCACTGCAGATTTTGTAGAACTTGGTGACTTTATCAGCACAGTCATAAACCTCAACTATGCCCTGGATGAAGGTGAAGATGACACTACTTGATAGTATTATAGTACATTTGTTGTTGCATTATTTAGAATTAAAAAACAATGATTGCATTTTAAAGAATTATCTTGTAAAACACTGATCTTCCTATAACACTGAGGTGTTTAGGGCTTTAGTGGGTGGGCAAGGGGGAAATGTTTTAATCAATTATGATCATTTTTTACATTTGTGTTTCAGGTAAAGTGCAAAACTAAACATGTTTACAGTGTTTGATAAAAGAAGGCCACTTACATGTTTTCCATGAGGTACCAAATGTGATTTTATGTCGTCTACGGTTATGAACAGTGCCAAGAAATTCGCTGCGTTCAGAGCAGTGAGATGTATACTGCCCTCTCTCTGCCCACGGCAGCGTTCCCGTAGGTGTGAGCGTTACACTGGGAGATTAAGGACAGTGTTTGTGGCCCTAAAATTTTGAGTTGCTACACTTCGTCTGTCAGGTGGTGTAACTGATTGTACTTATCAATGAGCAACAGGTTTAAATACCTTTGTGAAGTAAATATGAAGTAATGCCTCCAACACGCGCATGATCAGCGGACAGTAAACGTGACGTGTTACGTAGCCTGCACAGAGCGCAGACTGAATCCTGCTTGCTTTTCATTCTCACGGTGGGGTTTTCCAGCGCCTCTGCCCCCTGTAAAGTCAGCAGTTACGTACTGCTAGCCTGACTCTACTAAATGCTGCCATTGCGAGTTGTCCGTGGTTTTAGCAGGAATAAAGTCAGGCCGGACTGGAGCACCACTCCCTCTCAGGATTAATCTTATATGAGTCTGATCCAAAGTCCAGTGAATTTAATAAGAAATTTTCCTTTGTTTAGCATGCCTTGAGCTTGGGATCAGTATACTGTGTGCACTGTAAGGTGGGCAGGATTTGGTCTTAGAGCGGGAATGTGTGTTCTGCAGGATTAGATCTACACTTCAAAAAAGAAATGCAGTCTAAGCTTCTCTCTAAGGCAGCTATGAACACAAAACTTTGCTGATTACAAAGAAAAAAAGATCAGTGCCAATCTTATCAGTGAAAAATTGCTGTACTACAGAGTGGAGTAGCTCAATATCTAACTAATAACATTAAACTGTAGTCCTTACACAGTTCATTAGAGATAATAGAGCTTAACAAAAGGTTGGAAATACGCTGCATGGCACTGTTCTGGTGGCAGAATCTCTGATCACCCTACTTTTAATGAAACATATAAAACTCAAATGTATGGAAAACGTAGTGAGTTGTAAAAGGAGAGCGTTGCTACTGGATGACCCCTAACTGGATACAATGCGGTCATATGTCTTTGATATATCAATGTATATGCACACAGCTTTTGAAAGCCAAGCATTTCATTCATGGGAAATGGTAGCTACTCTAAGGTCTTACTAGGAGAATATTCCCTGAAATATTGCAGGGCTTTATAGGATAAGACTAAGGTTAAGAACTGTAGCTTGAGTGAGAAGAGAAAATGGCATCTCGTGATCCTTACTATTTCCATCAGATTATACCATCTCAAAAATCATTAGATCATAGAAAAACAAAAAATGGTCTCATCAAAGAGGTGGGTTTTTCTTTTTTCTTTTTCTTTTTTTTTTCCTTTCCTTTTTTTTTTTTTTTTTTTTTTTTTTTTTTTTGTTTATGCAGAAGTGGAATAAGATGAACAATTGCTGCTATTTTGTACAGAGAGGGTGCCTTGGAAAAAGTACGTGTGTGTATGTATGTATGTAAACTATAAAGACACATTTAAATGTATGTATGTGATACAAAGACATCCATGCACACTTGCTCAATGGTATTCTGGTTTGTAGACAAGAGTATTATAAATTTGATTAAAGAAAACTGCACAGGTGTTACGAAGTTATGATGCCTCCTTCAGTTGCAGTTTTTTGTGTAAAGATTAGACCAGTAAGATTCATCCTCAGTGAAATCTGTGATCCAAGCCAGTTAGGTTTTTTTACAGCATTAAAAACTTGACTCAGAGTGACCTGAAAATCCACCAAGAGTCATACTCCATCTTTGTACTGAAAAGGGCGTAGGACTTGGGGCTTTCACCCACAACTAAGCAAACAAAATATTGGGGGGGAGGAGTGGAGGGACATGATGCACTTTATTTTCAGTTGCCACGTACTCTCCAAGCAAAATTCATGTAATGGACACACAAAATGAAACGTGAGCATCTATTTTCTTTGTGCAAACTGGAAACTTGCGTATTTTGCACAGTTTTGAAGCAGTAGCTTTTCTTCTATATGAGGCGTCCCATATAAAACCATTAAAATGTTTGCTTATTTATTAGAGACGTAGTGTAAAAAGGTCTTTTCATTCTTTTTCTTAGCTGAATTTGTTTACTTCCAGATTCTCCCGTCATTCTTCAGTTACTTAAATGTAGTCAAAGCATTTAAGCTCCCTATAATATGGCAACATAATCTGAACATTACTGAATATGTGTGGGGAAAAATGGGTTCTTTTTTTGGATTCTGATTGAAATTCTGTTGAATTGGAGAGCAACAACACTGAGTTCCTCCTGGAACCCCTGGCTCAAGCACACACTAAACATGCCAGGCTTTTCACTTACACAAAGCTGTTCTCAAAGCAAATGTTTTGCTATATTTAAGAAAAAGTGTGTGTATCTGTGTGCCTGTATATATATATGTAAAAATATATATATATATATATATATAATGCTATATCATATCTTGAGCTTATTGGCATTGTTATGAAATGTTTGCTTTAGCATCAGTTATATTCTAATTGTCATTTAGGTGCTGGAAAATAAAAGCAAAAAAAAATCCTCTACAAAGAAGGATAATAGACAAATCATATAGTTTCTCCGTTAATGGGGGAAAAAATCCTAGCAAAATGTTAGAAAAAAATGGTTAGAAAAATTATGGGTTTTTTTTAGCTGTCAGTCTCCTTTCTATTGGGGAAGCACAGCAATTTATTCTAGGGGACAGGTAAACAAACTTGCCTTAATTACTCAAACAAAAAAAACGTGGAGGAGGTATTATCTACACTTTTCTGGCTGTTTCATCTCTGAGGCATGAAAACTGTAATTGAACTGTCCTAATAGGGGTACACTCCCAGTTGATACAATCTGGGAAATCTTGCCAGAAAAGGCAAGGTGGAAAGGACTATGCAGCACAACTGGGCCATTCTAGAGCCCTGATTTGTTGTCCCTATGCAGCTAAAACTCATTGATTTCAACCAGAAATGTATTTGCAGGACTGGTCTGCAGGATTGGTTCAGATTAGCTCTTTGACTTGACTCATTTGAGCAGGTTTCTTCACATGTTTTATGAGGGATCCTATATAAGAAATTGGATGGCAGTAATCAGTTCGTCAAAGGAAAAATACCTGTCTACACTATTGGTCCTCATAACCATCTCTTTACTCATACTGTAATGTTATTCTCTGTCTTATTGTTTTTTCTCTTCCTGTGTTCGCTTCCTCTCTCATTATGTTCATTGTATACCTAGGAAGTAATATTGTCTTTTGAGTTTCTAGACATTTTCATGGGGTTACTTGATGCTTTCTTTCAGTCATAACTGAAAAATCACAACTGCATTGCACAACATAAAGGCAGGAGAGCAGATTCTCAGCTGGTGTAAATCTATATTCCAATTTACGCAAGCTGAAAATCTTTTGCATAATGTTTGATGCTGATCCAACTATACTGATTTGAACCAAAATAGCAACTGTCTTCAGGAGTCTGATTCCCATCTTAGATGACAAGATCAGAGTCAGGCCAAAGGAGCCTAATTTTAAAATCCATGCGTTACTTCCATTTATTTACTCATGGTTTTGTTAGTAGTTTTGTAGGTTCTGCCATTCCAACCGTCTTTTAAAGTACCTACGTGTGTATATATATGCATATATGTGTGATAGGGAATGTGTGATCCTGTGTGCTTGGCTAAGTCTTTCTGTCATACTGATAGAAATCTAGACCATTTCCACTAACTTCAAAGCAGTTACTGAAGGATGAGAGAGAGCACTGGGTAGTAAGTATATGCTCTATTGCAAAGGAAATTAAAAAATTTGGAAGTGAACTGAGAAGCATCAAAAAAGTGGAGTGCCCTGAAAACATAGCTCCAGTGCTGTTTATTCTGAATATGGAGCACTAGGCATTAGCAACCGAATAGGCTATTTGGTGATTTCAGGAGTCCAATTAACACCGTTTTAAACTTCCAAACTCCTTTTCAGTGAAGCAAAAGCTAATAGTGTATATGATGTATTTGCCGTATCTCAGTGGTAGCTTCTGTGTTACAGTCAACATTGTTCTGAATCGTATGTGTTTACCCAATGATGAGGTTAAAATATGCTGTATAGTATGTGCAATGTATTGATTACAAGTCTGTTGGAGTTCAGTGATCTATTTAGTTTTTACTGTGCTGCTGTTTTGTAAGTGTGTGTGTGCGTGTGTGTGTATGGGAGTATGGATTGTCCACAGTGTTCGAGGAAATAATAATTAATCCTAAAGGAAAAGGGCAGTTATGTAACCTGCCTTAACGCATTTACATAATCTTGTTTAAATATCATAATTGTGATATAATTAAATTCAGATTTCAAACGTTGCGGAAGATTGTTCATACAGCTGCCTTTGGCATTAAGAAGTTAAACTTGAACTTAATTGGAGCTCGCTTATATACTGATAAATAAAGAATGGTATGTTTGTATGATCAACTACCTTGACTGTACGTGGCAATAGAGACCTGGTTTTCTGTGTGATACAAGTGAGATCAGTTCTGTATGCACACAGCCCCTGTTGATGCCAGTGAGAATTGTGTTCATGTAATGAAGGGCCTAAAATTTCTCTCTTAAGATATAATTGTGGCACTTGGGGCATGGTAGCCTGGCTTTGCAGAAGTGCCTGGAGTGCTATGCAATACTGCTCATGTCCCGTGCTAGAATGCAGCAGTGAATTCACAGGGAAAGCTCTGAGCTCTGTTCCAGTCCAGGTTCTTTTCATATGTAAAAGTCAGATCTGAGGTTTAGTGGCTTGGCCTTCTGCTTTAAGGAGCCATAGTAGCTTTAATTAAAAAAAATATAGTAGTTTCTCAGAGGTTGGCAGGACCTAGTGCTCTGCACTGCCCAGAGATATGACCCCTCTGCCTTTCCTCCAGCCACATCTAGCTCTCCCTTCATGGTTTCCATCCAAGATGCCTCTGCTTGATGACAAGAATAATTATGAAAGAAATAACATGAGCTTGGCCTCATGCCTGGCCAGCTGGACAAGGTTAGATAGAGCATGCCTGCCCAAAGGTTTATTTGGTGTGAAGTTGGCTTCTGTCAGGCCCATGTGAGCAGCAATTCAGGGAAAACAGAAGCCTGATTTCAGACCCTCTTCTGTTGTCTTTGTCTAGTTAAAGTACAACATCTGCCTGCTGCTCTGCGTTGGCTCTCTGCTCATTGCTCCTTGTCTCAGTCTGTGCTTCTGCCTGCTCATCCCTTTACTGTGAGGTGTGAGCAGTGCTGCTCAATATATTGCTGATTTGTCATCTTCAGCACACTACCAAAATCTGGAACTTATGTATTAGACAATGTTGAATACAGAGCTAAGAGATGGGAGTGGACTTCCACATCTGATGTCCTGTGATGGTTTACCTCTATACCCTAAGTTACATATGCATGACCACTTAGGCCTCATCTTGGCTGATGAGAATTTGGTTGCAAACATTCTCACTCACAATTAAAAACATTCGATGATAAGCCAGTAAATATGTTTAAAGAGGGGGATGCACTTTGGCCTCTTTTTTTGCAGTGAGATGACATGTTGTAATCTCTTCCCTCTAATTGGGGTCCCACCAAAGATTTCTAGAGTAGCAGAGATTTCTAGAGTAGCTGAAATACTTGAAACTGCCAAATCAGCATGGCTATGAAGCTGGAATCCTTAAAGCAGAATCCTGGGTTTTATGTATAATTATTATTATTGAAGTTAAGAAAGCATGCTTAAAAATATAACTTAAAGGAAGAAATAGCTGGGCTTGTCAGGACAGATGTTAAGTTTTTGACTGCCTCGGTCATGAGCAGTTATAGAATCGTGCCAGGTGATGATTATGGTGTTATTGCCGCACTGCTTCCTGACGCTGTTCAGGTTCTCTGTACAGAAGCCTTATTATTCCAAATGAGCGTTAATGCATTTGAATGACTTTGCTCCGTTTCTGTGGGAAGGACGATTATGTAACACTGAGGACATAGAGCTCCCTGTGTGTTGTGCCCACAAAGGTTCACAGAGCTGCACCTTCTCTTTTTAGGATCTATTCAATGGTACTTTAATAAATGTTGTGTATAAAATGCCTAGAGTTCTGTATAACAAATGTGAATTTTTATGACAAGAATGTGTATTTAATGTATACAAAAAAGTAATATAAAATCCAGTTTCTTTGTATCCAGTGAAACATCTAATAAAGCTCTGGCACCTGTATTCTTGTTTTGTGGCTTCATTGTTGCATTCAAGACATTACGCATGGGAAGCTTCTTAAAAATGGTTTTGCAAAATGGGGTATAGTCAGACATTAAACTCAGGCTGTACTGTTAGGTAGAGGTTTATGTGGATGGTCCCCAGGAGGACATTGTGGAGGGAGTACTGTTTCCGTACGGTTACTATGGGATCCTGGTGTGCTGCAGAACACTGACATTGTGCTCGTGTCACTCGAGACACGACGGGCTGTCAGGTACCTCCTCTACCCGTCAGGGCTCTCCAGCCCCACTTTGCATGAAGTACAAAACCTCCGACCATGTGAGCCTGCCAAAGCGCGTGCTGCTGGCTCTTGCCTGTAGCAGCACCTTGTAGCAAGGAGGGAGATGGTGAACATGGACTAGACCTCAGAAGTACTGACCTTTCCTACTGCACCTCTGGCCCTGTCTGCATTGCTGGTGGCAGCTCTTGCTGGCACGCTGAAGGTAACTGCTGCCACCACCACAAACTGAAATCACCAGATGGAGCAGAGCAGCCACTGGCTCCAGCCTGGCTCCAGGCTGTGCTGGCCCACAGGTGACTTCCCTCTGTCATCTCTCTGGTGACTCTGGTAGGGCTCTGGGACCTGCTCCCTGGAGATGGACACAGGCCAGCCCAGCTCACCTGCACCCAGGGCCGCAAAGTGGGGGGTTGGGCTTCAGGGCTCTCTGCTAAGGTGAAGCATGAGAAGCTGGAAGCTAAATCCTTGCTGCAGGGCAAGAGCTTGGGATTTCAGGTGTGCATTTCCAAGTGACATGGATTTTATTTCTGTCACGGCCAAAAACGTCACGTGTTTTTCAGGACAAACCTCCTTTGTTACGTCTCATAGTCATAGCCAAAGGCAACTAAAGTGCTCTGCTCCCAAGGGCTCCAGCCCCCATCATTTGGCCCATTTTGAAATCAAGGAGCCGGGCCCAGACTGCTTGGGCTGGAGAAGATGCTATGAAAGATGAGCAATGCCAAGAAGCCTCTCTGTCGGTGCCTCCCTGCAGAAGCCCAAGAATTATGTTTGCCCACGTGGCAGCTGGATGCTGCTTAAATTGTCTCCTTCCACTTCCTACCCCACAGGTACTGTCTTACTAATAGGGGAGTATGGTTAGCCCAATACTTGGAGTGAATACTCCTCATTACAGAAGTGACTCACCTTTTTTTTTTTGTTGTTTTCTTTTATGTTTAATTTCTTCAGAGTCAGAAGACTAGCTTTGTCCTGCTATTGTAATAGCTGCTTTACTCCAAGCGTGGGATGTCCCTCTCCTGGTTAACGTACCAATCTGACGATACATGAGAACACAGCCAGCTGAGATAATATGGCATTTAAAAACTAAGAACGCACATGTAGTACTACAGGAAAAAGATATTCAGTAAATGGTTCAGATTCCAGAAAGCAATTGTGTTTTAGGCTACTGAATCTGGGAGAAAGAGGAATCTTTTTACTCTTTTATCTTTTAACATGATAAGAAAGTTCAATTAAAATGCACCTATTCTCCTGGAAGATCAATTTTAAATAGTTTTTATGGAAGCAAGCATTTATGGGCATAGGCACAGGGTAAGAGATAAACATGACTTCCACATTTTTGGCCTAATTTCTTGCTCCTTAGTGCCCCAGCTGCAGTTTCTGACATTACTAATTTTTTCTCCTACAGCTGGGAAATTGGAGAGAGAAAAAATATTTGCAACTGTAAGAAAAATGATTGAAATAAAAGTGACTTAAATAACTAGTCTTAATCAGCTTTACATTTTCAAACACAAAACATTGATTTCGATAATGAATTTTAGTCTTCCTTTGCCGTTGTACTTTGTACCTTTTTTTCCTCAAAGACGGGTTGATTCTTATGGATAACCGTTAAGACTCTGTTTAGCAAATAAGGGCAGTCCTCATGTTAGGCTTGGTATGTCTTTGCTAAATAGGAGGCTAAACTCTACTTATGCATAAACCAGTTTCTCTTTTGACATACGTTCATGCAGTTTGTTATTTTACCTTTATTTGTAAGGAACCAGCAGGTACCATTTCTTATTTATGAAATGTTTAATTTCTTATTTATTTTTTTTCAAGCTGTCTTCTGAAGTTGGTTAGAGTATATTAACATAAATAAAATCACTAACTTTGCTAATAAAATGTCTTGTAATTAAAACTGAGCTAAATATATTGGATCCCAAGAAATTATGATATCAATGCTGAAAGCTATGGAAAGTGATTTATTAAACGAAGGAAGTTTTGTCTAGAGACAATGATTTGAGTAGGATTTGCTTATAATTTAGCAAGCTCTTCAAGATTTTTGACTTATAGGTACTCTTTGTTCATAGATTGGCAGAAAAGGGAAGTGTTCCTGTGGTTTAGGTTATTTTTTTTTTTTTAGTTTTGAATAAACTAATTATAGAAATATGCTGAAGAGAAGGAAAATTATTGATTTCTACTGCCAAGATCCCACATGCCAAAAGAGGCAAAACTCTATTGCCAGGTATTTATCTGGGGACATCACCTATTTCAGTGGTTTATATTTATCCATGTTTTGATGTCAACCAAATGGAAATTATAAGCTTTAATTTAGATTAGGATCAATTCAACACTTTCTTAGATTTTTCTTGTAGAAAAACCTTTTTAGAGATATCCCCTTGTTTTTTTAGAAATTGTTCTGGGTTAATGAAATTGGTGTCCAATACTTTGTACAAGTGAATTGTTTTTCTTAAATGGGGCAAAATCTTAATGCCACACAAAGCTTGCGTTTCTCATTTGAAATGGTGGAACTGACACCCAATTTTCATATAATCATTAATTGCTAGCAAACTTGGAAATTAGGGCACTTGGATTAAAGTCTGCATCCTGCTGTCAGCTCTTGGGAGAGAAGGAGAATCTGACTCTTGTGCTGATGAAAAAGGAGAGCAGTGAGGGGTGGCAAAACCTGTGAAAGAAGATCAGGACTTCTTGGAAGGGAGAGGGGAGCTGTGGTGTGAAAATAAAAGTATTTTATGAGCCAGAGAGTGGGGAGAGCTAAGAACAAGAGGGGAGTTGCTTCAGAAGGTGCACGTGCAAGGGGAGTTGTGTTTGCTTCTCGGTAAATGCAATGGGAAATATTCCAGGTGTTGAGTAGTTGGGCGACACAGATATAAATATGCTGCCTAGTTAATCTCACAGATACACCCCAGTTAATATGTCTTGAAAGACATACCTTAGCACCTGGTTCACATTCAAACAAACAGGTTTGAGTCAGAACAAGGCAGTGAAACTGCGTAACTATTAAGATGGAATAATGAGCTACGAGCGGATAGAAGCTTGCAGTGCTTCAGGAGAGCCGGTGCCCCTTTACAGACATAGTTCAGATTACAAGGAAGAACGCCTTAAAAACCTCCTGCACTTGGTTTACACAGTGCGTATGGTCCTCTCTTGTAAACACTGGACGATCTATGCAAACACATTCTGTTTGCTAGCTGCGAGGCGGCTCACGCGGTCGAGGAGACGCCGTGCTCCTCAGCCCAGCCGTTCTTCGACCAAACCTCTTCCCGTCCTGTGAACAGCTGAGCACCATCAAGTCTCCTAACTCCTGCGCAGCTTGAAATAAAACTTGGACAATCAGAGAACATGAGCTCTGGTATGCTAGTGTGTATTTTAGATATTTTTAGTAGAAGATATATGAAACAGGCAGAAAAAAATCATTCTTTGGAGTACCAAAGACTATTATTAGCCAATTTTCCAAGTCCTATGGCTCTGCTTTTCTGATAACTCAGAACAAAAAATGAAACCAGTCTATTGGCATGTGTTCAAATCTAGGAGGATGGTGTATTATGTTATCTGATGATATTTGGAAGAACTTCATATTCCTTAGTGCCTAATCCCTGCCTGTCTAGGTGCAAATCCAGACTTCAGCAGCATTATCTCTAATGCGCGTGCGACAGAAAGCAGGAATTTTTTTTCTTGTGTATTGCTATACCACAAAGCAGCAGATCCACAGAGAAGGAGAAGCATGTTTTTCAGGCATCACTGAGACAGTTGCTTTTCCCCCAGATGCTTAGAGCTGCAACTCTGCACGTTCCCAGGAATGTCCACAGACATTAGGTGAATGTAGGAAAAATAGATACCAGTGTAATCCCAGAGGTGAAACCTGATCAGACCAGACAGTCAGGACTGTAGGGCTTCTGAGCATAGAGAAGATGGCAACTCTAGACAACTGAGGCAATACAAATCAGAAATACCCATAGAGCTAGGTGGTGGGTGAATACAACTTTCAGGACTGTTGTTGTGGGTTTTGGGTAACATCTTTCTTAAGTGAAGAAGATTCCCATTTTCTTGTAGGACAGGGACTGAAATGAGCTTCTTTGCTCCCTAAACTCAAGTTCCAGCCATCTTCTGCCATCCACTCAGCCCTCCTCCAGTTAATAAATGTAGATGAAGAAAGAAATTTATTAAAGAAATGACAAACAAATTCAAAAAGAAAGAAGCCTATTTTCATAATAAACAGAATTTGTGAACACTTGTCCTTGCATTATGATCTAGAAATAATCTAACTTTCATTTTCAATTGCTATGCTAGTTATTAAGTTAATATTTTCAGGAAGAAGCACAAGAACTTGTAGAAATTTAAGTCTAAATGCAGGTGAAAGACTTCTTCCAAAAGATACACCATCTGCTTTTTAAATAAAAGTACAGTGTAATTTCATTTGAGAGTTCCCAAACTTTGATTGAGAAAATTCTTTTTCAAGTAGATCAGAAATTGTAGGTCACTGAGGTTTTCTCTATGAAAGAAATCATAGAAAGAAAGAAAGCATTCTCTGTGAAAGAAAGCAAGGAAAGAAAAATGATCAAGCATCATGAAGAGCTAATACTGTGGTGTGAAAGGCTAGTGCAGAGCCATATGCCTGGCTCAGATCAAGTCCGGGATTTGACTCACTGCTTTTGATTTGGTCTATTTGAAAACTGTTGTTTTCAAATACAGGCCTGTTAGAAAGCCTGTGATACTAGTGACACGGGCAACCAGCATCATCCCTCTCTGCAGAAGAGTATCTGTCCCCAAATATAATACTTCCCCTTGTTTCTAAGTCCAAGTTTTTATGTTTTGGCCTGCTATTTAATTTAAAAAATGGCTCTTGCAGCAAGTTTTCAGAATGTTGGCCAGTCATCACCGGTCAGGATGGTGCAGGTCTGAATGAGGGTTTCCTCAACAGTGCGAAAGCTTTTGTTCAAAGCAAACCAACTATCCACGGTTAGAGTGAGACGCAGGCAGACACCACCAAGAGTTCGTCCTGAACTGAGAGAAATCAGTAAAAAATTTGCTAAGGTTTTTATTGATTGAAGTTAATTAATGAGACTTGCAAAGTGGGAGGGCCAAGGTGCCTGGACCGTTAGCTGTGGGAGGCCCCGGGGACCTCATCACTACAAGGGAGACTACTGATGTCAAGTTTTCTTACTTAGACCTTTTTCTAGCACTGTATTAATCTGGCCGTAGTCTGTACAGATTTTGCAAAAGGCTTTTGAGAGTGGGTTTCTTTGATAGCAAAACACTATTTATTCTCCTGCAGTAACTGGAAGATTTGCACACATTCATTAAAAATTTCACACCACCGAAAATCCGAGCAAACTCTTTCTCTGCTGTTTGTTAATACTTAAAATGCTACTCCATAAAATTAATCTCTGTTCTTCCTCCAGTTACAACATGCAAAAATAGAAAGTGTGAACAGTTGTCATAAATAAAGCATACTGGATGCATTTTCACATGATCAACAATTGCAGCTTATATAGAGTCATTGCAAGCTCCCAAACCGGTCAATACATTTTGATAATTCCATTTACATTGACTTCTTTCAAGAATAAGTGTCTGGTTTTGTATTTTAGCTGAAAATAAATATTTACTGCAATACAATTAGCAGTGAATACAGTGCATGTCTGTAGCCTGTTCTCCAGACTATTGAGATTCATGGGTTTGTTGTCTGGCTGCCTTTCAATCTCAGATGACTGTTAGCATCATCACTGAAACAAACTGATTATTTGTATCTTTGCCCTGTAAATAATGGAGCAATAAAATTCATTCTTTTTAGTGGTCAAAAAAGCGAATCAAATTAGGGATAATGAGGAAAGAAGCAGAGTAGAAACCAGAGCACATCATTACACATTGTGTAAATCTGAGCAGTGCCTGCATCTTGAATACTGAATGCAGTTTGGTTAGCCAGTCTTGAGGAAGATGTGACAGAGCTGAAGGAGACTCAGAGAAGGCCACAAGGATGATCAAAGGCACAGACAACTTCTGGTTAAGGAACAACTAAATCAGGACTCTTCAAACTGGAAAGAGGCTAATACACGGAGGTATGATAGACAGCTAAAAAATCAGGAGTGGCATGGAAACGGTGGACCACACTGGTGGTCCATAAGAACTAGGAGGCATCAGCTGAATCTTACTGGAAGTGTGTCCTGGACAAAAAAAAGGAGGGGGGCGGAGCTGGTTTTTCACAAACTCATGTAGTTACGCTGTGGCGCTCCTTGCCACGAGATGCTGTGGGTGCTGAAACTTTACTTGAGTCCAAAGGGAGACTAGACAGGCTCATGAGAAATGTATTGAAGGTTACTAAATACACAGAAACTAGCTTCATCTCGGGAAAGCTCTAAGCTGCAAATGGTCGGGAGCTGAGAGGGTGCTAAGGAGCTGCAGTTTCATAATGGAAGGAAAAGCTATTATTTTTGACTGGTAAAACTGGAGGAATCTTTCACACAGTCAAGATTCAATAGCACATGGATAGTGATAAATAGGAAAATCATGTTATATCGATGTAAAATAAATAAATTACTGGGTAGCTCACCCTTGAAGATCCCCTTGATATGTTAACACGGAATCACAGAATAGTTTAGGTACATCTATTTCATATTTAATCCTTGCAGGTCCCCTTGGCTAGACAGGATGATCTTCAAGGAAAAGATTTTGTTATGCCTTCATTCATCTATTTGATATATAGATTTTCATAAAGCTGTCTATGATCATTCACCCAACATGTATCTGTGTAACTGTATTTTGTAGGCTAAAAAACTGTGCATATAATTTACAGCAGAATGCAGAACCAGCGCTGCTTTACTAGCTGTAGTGCTGGCTTGTCGCAGGGCTTGGAATTAAAAAGGTCTGTGTCCAATGAAATCAAGGTCACATAGCTTTTTCCAGATGAAAAGCAGACTAGCTCGTTGAATGTTTGTGTATGATTAACTACACAGTTAGACAAATATGCAATCACAATTCATGCACTCACACAAAATAACAGTACCCCAAGTAATCAAATGTTTTAGAGATCAGGTTTTATTCTGCTTGAATTACTGTATTACTAGAACTCTAATATGATCAGATCAAGCGCATTTTTGTAATGGGGGGATTTTTACTGCGTACGTCTGCTTGTGCAGACATCGCACTCTGCAAGAAAATCAGGGAGTCTGTATGCTTGGTACTCGAACAGCTAAACGTACGAGCTAAACTTGTCTGAACTTTTTGTGTGCGTGCATAACCGGTCTGCACGTAACAGGGGGAAGAGGGGGACTTACTAAGCAGCCGTTTACACAGCCCCACCAGAAGCACTGGCCACGTAGTTTGAAAGCAGAGCAAAATCAGCGTTGAACGTGAGGGAAGGGTATGTGCAATAGCCACATCCTCTTTGAAATACAGCGAGGCAAAGTTAAGGTATGCCAAGGTTAGTAAAAATTAGCAGGGGCTTTAAAATCAGAAATCTACAGCTAATGCTGGAGGTGCATTTGCTTTTCCAGCGAGGGCTAAGCCCTCTTGCATTTACCAGAGAATAAGAACATATACCATCCAGCCATTACAGGTTCCTTAAAAGACTATGAGAAATTTAGGCTTTTGTTTTTTTCTGCAATTATTTATTGAGAGCTTGTGCCCCTAGCTACCTACCACTCTGCCTAGAGAAAACACATCAGACAGAATCTCAGCTTTCTAAAGGTTCAAATAAATGGTTCTGGATGTATACAATTTGGCTGCAATTTAGCCTGATGATGACAAATTGCCCATTTAAAACCAGAAATAGGAGCAGCTGAAAGCAAATGCAAACCCCACCCTTCCTGGAGTGGCGTAAGAGTCTGTTCTTGGTTAAGGGAGTAAGTATGGCTATTTCTGCTCTCAAATGTTTGTCATCTTTCCCTTGCTTTCTTTTTGATAATGTTCGAGTCCTAAATTAGAGATTGCTAAAAGGACTTGACAAAGAGAAATGTAAATTAACAATTTATGATGAAACTCTTTTCGAGTTTTAGAGCTGCGCCTTCTCTACTTTGAAAGCGTCAGTTGTGCAAAGGCTGCAGTTAACAAATATGTGTACTGTGTTAATTTGCCTGTAATCATAATATTTAACATGATAGAGCTCTGAAGAGCTTTTCCCCTGATATTCTCTCTCTGCCACTTTATTTGTGCAGCTGCAATTAGGCTGTGGATTAAATAAATGCAACTTTTAAAGTAAAAAACATAGCTCAATTTAAATGACAAAAAGTTACCAAGGTGCTGATGTGGGAACTTGTATATAAGTATATGGTACTAAATTAATTGCTCAGTGAACCTCCTGCTTTTAAAAAGAAAAAAACCTTAGAGTTATGCTGATAATTTTGTGGTAACGTTTACTTCCATGGTATTGTGTAGAGGAATAGGAATTTTGAGTGAAATTTCTCTCTTTTCATATCAAACCACACCCAAGAGTTGGTTTGTGCTTTCTGGGGATGTAGTAGGGAAGAGGTGCTTGGACAGTGTTTGAGGTGGGGCAGGCGGTTGGGTTTTGGCTATTAACTGAAGTTAGAAAAGACACGTAATTTGAGGCCAGCTAAAGTCCTGCTCAACAGCTAGTTACAATTTGATTCAAACCTCATTGAAGTCAAGCAGGGACTTTCCTATTTCCAAGCGATGTGCTAATGTGGATGTCACATATGTTTGTCAGATGTGGCCCGAGCTGTGTGTGGTGTGCATGATGGACCAGGTATTGCCTGGGCTTCACGATGGTTTGGTTGCGCTATCGGCAAGACATCGCCGAGGGCTGGGCTGGCAAGCACGAGCCTACAGCCAAGCACGGGGGGAGCCAGACAGAGCTGTAGGGAATGGAAACTAAGGCTGGCGCATTAACATCTGGTGCTGCCAAGCCAGCTCCTGCAGAAACCTGCTGGTGCTGCAAGGAACTTTTTTTTATTTTTTCCCTCCGCTTCTCTTTCTAGGGCATAATGGAAAAATGGGACAAAAATCCGATAATCTGTGTTGTTTAATGCAAACATCTTGCAACTCGTATTATAACCTTTGCTATGTCAATTGAATTGAGAGGTGGATAGAAATAGTATAAGTGAACCTTGCAAGAACAAAATATTTTGATAACTTTGTCTTGTGTCTGAGCAGGAACTTGTGCATGTTCAGAAATAGTTTGTTAATAAATATAGATATGATCTATTTGCAGGTCTTCACAATCTCTCTTTTATTTCAAAGCAAGCAGACTCAAGCACTGCATGAGGTAAATATTATAGCAGTAATGATCCAATTTCTATTTTGATGCATTGAACATTTATGAGATGAGTTACAAGAATTTAGGCAACTCTTTGAAAGGTCATTTAGAGGAGCTGGGCCAAAGTATGTTTACAAAGATTCATCAGTAAATCTATATGTCTTTCTGCTCCAGAGAAGAAGAGTGATTCTGCCCTGTAGCCATCATGTGTGCACATGCATGAACACTGGCATACAAGTATGCACTTCTCTGGGCTGAGAGGTGACCTCATTCAAAGAAGAATTGTCCTGTTTCTTTTATTTTAGAAGTTTGCCTGTGTTTTTTTCTCTTTCTTTTCTTTTTGCATAATTCATTTCCTGAAAAGTAGAGTTTTGATCAACCCCAACCATGCTGATGTGTTAGGCATTCATTTTGGGCAGTCCTTGCAAACCAGCAGTATGAGGTACCTCCAGTTATTTCTTGAAATGCACAGAGTAGAGCACCAGCTCGCAGCATGGGATGTCTGGGCTTTGTGGGGCTCTTTTTTTCTCTCTTCTCAGAGCTCTTTCATGTTGTGTGAAGTACTTAAATGCCAACAGGTTTGTGGAAAATAGCGTATCTCGATTCAAGTCCGTCTCCCCCTAAAAATCGGACTAGATGAACGAGAACAAAATGGTTCTGAGCCATTTCTGACGAACATGTTTGTCCCCTGTTGTTTTCCATGAGTCTTTTCTCAGACTGCTGGACAAAGCCTGGGTGGTGGGCAGTTTACAACACATTGACCTTCCAAATAAATCCTTTCGGGGGTGGGGGGGAAGACACTGATTCTCCCCATCTGTGCTCTAAATATGTATTTGCATCTGCGTAGTTGTTTATGTGGAGGTTAGGTGAAACCTTTCAACCTGGGCTTACCCTGTGCCTGCCTCTCGCCGGGTTTTTGATGCTAGGACGTGCTTGCGTTTTGCTCTGTCCTGCTCGCTTTGAGGTGTATTTGCTCTGCTACCTTGGTGCTTGTCTGACATCTGTACTTCTGCAAAGCAAGGCCAAAACACTGACGGGCTTGCTCACCAGTGTTTCACATTCACTTGGCAACACCGCAGAGCCTCAGGAACTGGAGTTCTGCTGGTGCCTTTGGGGGGAGCTGGGAACAGCAGTGGGGACCTGCACTGCAGCAGGTACAGTGCTCCCACCTGCGGGGGAAGGAAACCCTCCCACACCAATAAGGTGTTGTGAAGGTTTCTCTTTTAAACCACAGTACAGCTGTCAGTGTACCTTCAAGCTGGTCCTGAACAGCATTTTCTTCAGCTGAATGGCTGGGAATTTTGCTTTAAACGCTGCTGTCTGGAATGCAGTTAGCTGCATTTGCTTGGAGAGATGGAAATGGTACTTCCGTCCTTTCCTGTATTTCAAATTGTTTTCCACTCAGAGCAGCAGTTGGCTGTTCTGTGCAGTAACATCTCCTTTACAGTCCCGGGAATGGCAGGATATAAGCAAGGCTCCATAATACAGGTGCCTTTATTTTGCAGCTGTGTGTCCAGATGGCTGCTGGAGTGCTTTCTTTAAAACACCATCTGCAAGTTACACTAATTCTGTTGCTTTGAAGGTGATGAACTGTGCAATTCTCCAGCATTTCTGAGTGTATTTGTGCATTGCAAAAAATAAATTAAAAAGAAAAAACAATTTTCAGAAAGCTCAGGAGCAAGATCTGACTCTTTGAAACAAGTTCCCTCATCACAGCTCAGAGATGGGGCTTGGATAAATCTTAGCCTTTTAGGGCTGGGTGCTGGTTGCTAGAAATCCAAGTGTTCCCATTACAGATGCTAAAGCAGCATATATTCCAGCTTATTGCCTGGCTCTCATCTTGCTATCAGCAGGTGTATCTTTAATTGAAACACTGAATCCAACCAGCTGGGAATGATAGGGTTCAGAATATTGCCCCTCAAGCTGACCTATAAGCCAGTGCTTAGAAAATAAGAATGTTGCATTGTGGTTTTTACAGGAATTTTGCAGTGACTAAGTATGAACTGAGCTATCCCTAGGGTCCTCTGTTGGTCTTTCTGTTTTCAAACCCAGAAGTCCGGCACTGAATTTCTTGTGGTGGTGGTGGTGGGTTTTTTTGCTTAGGGAATGGAGGGAAAGGGGAAAAACCCAAGCTCTTTCAGGACTGTTCCCCTGCTCCTCAAAATGTTCTTGTGAGATCTAAACATAGGGTTTAGAGGATTTGGATTGCATCCATCTGTGATAATATTTTTTTTCAGTGTTGCTCGAGAATCAAACTAGGAGAAAACAGGCTGTTGGAAACCAAACAATGGATTTGCAACACGGGCAATTGTGAAGCTGCTGGGAAAATATACCTTAGAGAAATCAACCAAATATTCAAATGTATTTGTGTGATGATACTTTTAATAACTTCAGATTTAAATCATGAAGAATGCTTTCTAGCATCAGGCTTAGTAATCTATAAAATCCTGCATTAGGCAGCCAAACATATGTAATACAAGATGTGCTTGTTTTGTCCAGGAATCCGTAATTCTTTTGCTCAGCAAGTGCTCAGTGTATCGGTTCCAGTGCCTGCCACTGTTAAGGGTGGCATGACTTGCGTTTTCAGTCTCTGCTGCTTGATTCTGCAGCGCTGTGATCTGAAAGTTATATAGTCATGAATTATAAGACGCAGTAATTCTTATTGCAACACTGATCCACGCAATCTCAGGGTAAACTAGTCCTGGTAAATAGCAGTGAATACTAAGGCTGTGTCTGCTTCTCCCTGCATAAAGGGCGATGGTCCTGGCTGCAAACCGCTTCCCTGAATACAGATAACAAGGTTCTGCTGTGACTTACTTAATAAAGATATGGTTTTCATGGTTGTCCCCGAGGACTTGAAAAAGATCAAATGTTGCTTAGGTTTGTAAATTCTCAAGTGCACAGTGCAATTAGGCTTCAAGTAATATTTAAAACTTTAAATCAATATTTTAGTGGTACCTCTTCAGCATTCTTGCTTTGTGTCAGGCAGAAAACAGTACACCTACCTGTAATACACATGTATGCACGTATACACTAGGCAATACTTATATTAAATAATAGTCATGACCTCTCTTGGGAGAACATTCAGCACAAGATCCCAGTTATACACTGTTGTTGTTCTCCCGCTTCAGCTATAGCTGAATGTGTCCTACAAATCCATCTAAAATGATTTTGATACTGTTTTGTTTGATTTAATATAATAAGCCAAAGAACCTGCCCCTGGATCACATCATCTTTCCTTTTAATCATCTTGTGAGGGTTCTAGAAATGAGAAGTCTGTGCACTCAGTGCCACAAGGCATCAGCTGGATCATGTCTAATTAGACAACTCACATTCTGGATAATTAATTTTTTAGAGAATTGATCCTACTTTTCTTCAGCCATTCTAATTCTTCCAAGAGAGCTTTACAGTGATCAAAACAAGAATATCAAAATGCTTTCAGTGAAGATGAATCTCACTTCACTCACGCTTAAGAAAAATAAAGCTGAATTAATGTGGTGACATCGAAACTCTGAATGTATAGGTATCTCTCTGAAAACCAATTAAAACTCCTTCATGAGTCTGGTCACACAAAACATGATCCTCTTTGCTATCATCCTCTTCTCCAAACTTTCAGCTCTTATCACTGCACCAGTCCCTACTTTGCATACTTACCTTTTGTTATACTCTGACATTTCCTCCTAGAGAAGCCTCTCACTTGACTTGCTCTTAATGTTTTTTTAAAAAAACTCAGCCACTATTATCATAAAAATACCACAAGCATTTCAAAATGAAGTCCTTTGCTGCTCTTCATCATGTTCTGTCTATGATCTTGCTTTGAAGTTTGACCTTTTTCTAATTTTTTATCTGAAGGAATGGCCTGATTAGATCTAGAGATGGGGCTAACTATGGCTGTGGCATTGCAATTGAACCATGCTGTTTCTACACAACTTAGAGAATTTGGGTCACTAGTCATTTTCTCACTTCTACAGAGCAAAGTTAACACAAAACAATGTCAGCTGGACATTAATGACTTAAATTGCCTTTAATGAAATGAAAGGCATTTTGCATGACCTTCTTGCCTGGGATAAGGAGGGGGAAAAAATAAAGAAGGAAAACATCTGAAATATGCTGGTTAATTTGGTTCTGCAAGTTCCCTTGGGCTGAATTATAGTGGTACAGTGCACTTCATGAGGCCTATCACCGTTAGCTGTGCTGGAAAACCTCTCGTTATTGTCAGGGCAAAGGTGGAGTTAAAGTATTATGCACAATGTACAGTGGGCCTGACGTCTTGTAGGCATTAGGATTTACATAGTCTGGTTTTACAGCTTACAGTACAGATGTCTCTTCTGAGTCAGTCACCTTGGCCTCCCTTTTCCTGCCTCTCTCCAGAGGCAGCGAGGTGCTCCTGGGGTGCTATTCCCCAGGCTCCCACTTTTCACCAGAGCCGGTCACACGTGGCAGGGAGGACTTTGGACTCTGTCTCAGCATGAATTCACTTTCCAGAATAACCCTCTGCCTTTTCATCATAACTTTCCTTGCACCAGCACCAAGGATGGCCAGCGGCATGTGTTGGGCCAGGTTGTTCCCTGTGTTCCCAGGTGGGTTATGTACCTGGAAAGCATCCAGAATCTGAGAGGAATAAGAAGATGTAGTGGACAAGTTGAAAAGAAAGCGAGCCTCAAAATACCCATCGTTCGCAATGTTGATGCACCAGAAGCCCATGCACAGTGCATTAATTATGAGACCTCCTTCCTGTGGAGTTAAATCCCAGAGGGCAATGTGGGCTTGCATCTTAAACAATGTCTTCTGTCAGCGGTCTCCTCACCTGCCGCATCCTTGCGGTTCACAAATACAGAACATAAACCCTTCTGGTACATTCTTCCCTTTTGTAAAACACCATTTTCTGTCTACAGTGTGACTACATGTAGCTGGCAAGGAGCAGAGATGAGAATCCAGACTGCTTTTAGAAGGCTACACTTGCCTATGCTGCAGTGCATGATGAGAAGCAGAGCTGATGGTCATCGATGTCTCTATCCGTGCAAATTAACAATTTAGAGATCGTGCAGTGGATTTGGAGGTGAACACCTCTTTTTAAAAACAGGTGAATAAACCACAGAGCCTAAAAATAGATGAAGAAAGAAGTCAGAAAAATAAATGACTTGGTGAAATCCATAGAAAAAATCCTCCATAGATGTTGTAATTTCTAGTTCCTAACCTTGTGTTTAGTTGTCTGGACTACACTTCCCTCTGCTACCCTATTCTGAATTTAATTAATTTAATTACTGCAACAGGAACAGGAGCAAGACCTTAGCCTGGGATTTTAAAGGAGAATTGAGGGAGTTGGAGACTCACTGTTGGTTTCCAGAGGGACTTAATTGTCTTTAAAGTCTATAGAAGAACCAAGGCCTCAATTACTTGTAAATGGTGCCTTAGGGAGTTATAAGTTCTTCTGCTCTCCATCTGCCTGCAAATAAGATCAGAAGAACTATGTGGGCCCCAGTAGGGATGTTAATTGTTTGTCTTTTTGGCCATTATCTGTGACCATTGGGTTCCTTGACAATAAGTATTCACATATGCTTTCCTGGGTACTTTTAAAACAACATCAAAAAATGTAAAGACTTGTGTGATAGATAGACGTACAATCATAGAATCAATGTGACCTCTTGGATTTACCTCTTGAATGCCTCAAGATGTGTTAATATAACTTACCTCAAGGTGTGTTAATATAACTACACTGGTAGGGGGGCTGAGGTTCATAAACTCCTTAGAAATGAGTATATTTGTCTGTCTGTTTAAATCATTGAAGTTCATGGCTTTCACTGTCAAAATGTCTGTATGTTTCAAAAATGCCAGTGACCCTACTCTTCCTAGCACTGGTGGCCGATGTGCAAGGACAAGATGTTGTCTCCTTTTCATGATGCAGTGTTGAGTCACTGAGGAGCTATCAACGCCCTGGCCAGGGGAAGGCATAGGGAACAAACACGGAGTCAGCTCAACTCTCTTCATCGTCTAACTGTGTGGGTTTCCATCCAAGTCTGCTATGAAGGATATAGCAGCATAAGATCATGTAGGCTCATAACGGAGATCTCTCTCTATTCTCCTGCATAAGCAAGGATTTATGGTGCTGCTCAGGAGGTTAAATCTATCAGATACAACAGAGCTGAGAGCTGGGTCATTCAGTCTCACTGTGCTGTATGAGAGAGTGCAGTGGCAAGGGTGAGAAGGAGGGTTTCTAGTAGAATGACTGTCTGAGACATATTACATAGTATATGATTTTTCTTACATCTTCATACAGATGTTCAAGGAGTCAAACAGTTATCCTTGGATGTGAAGGCACACATATGATTTACATTGCCAGCTGCGCTCTGCCTGCACATCATGTACAGGTAAATGCACATGCAGCAAATTTGGCACGCAGCTCTCCTTCAGAAAGAAAAACGTTGGTGCAAGGCACAAGAATTGGAGAACAGCTAAAAACCTAGCTATCAGCATGCGAAAGAGCTTTAGTACCATCAGAGTCCCCTGTGCTTTGCTTTTCTGTAAATGGATCATGAATAAAACATTCTGAGTCATGGTGAAGACGGTTCCTGTAATTGAAGGTGGGCTATGTCCAAGCAGTACAACAACACGGCAAACTCCATCTCATTGTGGAGTGGCAGTGGAGGGGAATGACAGGGAAATAGTCATCTCAGCTCCATCAGCGGAGCCATCTCAGGAGTCTGCCTGCCTTCCATGGAGACATGTGTTCACCTGGACAGCACAGCTCCTGGCAGAGCTGTGAGGATGCTATTTTGAGCATTTAGGTGTGCTCTGAGCTTTGAGAGCCAGGGTACCATCCTCATTGTGCCCAAGGCAAGAATGGTACTGCCTTCCTGTGACCCATCAGAAGCTATGGTGTAACCTGCAGTCTCTGAAGCCTTTCTATAAGAGTGAAGACTTTAATTGCAGAAGATGGAGATGATGTTTAGTCACTCAGGGGAAGGAGAGCAAAGTACTGTTTTCCATTCTCACCCTTCCTCTGGGAATGCTTTTTAAAGAGCTCCCCACATGATGAAGGACCTGCTAACTGTCCCACTGCTTCAGTTGTGGGTGCCGTGTAAAACAAGGACACAAATTCTCATACACATCTGCCATTCCACCTATGGCTGTAATTATAAAGATCTAACCATATACTTGTTCAAGTTACTTTCTAAATCTGTCTTGATTGCTGGTGTGTCATGTTTTTTGGAAGCAGCCTGTTTCAGGTCACAGATTGTAATTAAAGGGAATTAATGCAATTACTCACATCTATGCTACTTATAATGTCCCAGATGCCATTATGACTCTATGCTTCTTGGCACTGCGCTTCGCAGGCTAGCTCCTTTATGTTTTCTTCCTGATGCTGTCATTGTGCATAAACCAGGTAGCTGGAAGTGGGAGGAAAGTCCATGAATTTATTGTTCTTAGCTTCCCTTACCTTCAGAAAATTTCAAGTGTTCTATACATATGTTTTTCTCTTCCCTTTTTTTGTTTACTAATTGATGAAGAATAAGAAAGGGACAAGGTGGATTGTTTGGTAAAGATTGCCACGGAAAATGGTCTTTGCTAAAATCTCGTAAAGCATTTCTAATATTTCTCCATACACTCTGCTACAATTAAACATGTAATAAATGTATTGACTTCCACTAATGAGTTTTATAATTATAAGGACTAAGTATTCAAAGAACTATGGCTTTATGTAGTGAAATCTGAAAGACTTGAATTGGCTGTGAAGTTCAGACTCTTCCTTTGGCATTCAGCCTTGCCTTTCCCCTCTTTCTCAGTTGCTGCCAAGTAATTTACAGTTCAAGAAAGGCTAATGGAGCTATAAACAAAGCACAGATGCCTCTTGCATTTCCTTTATTGGGATGTGGTATGAAAATAGGCACTGCTTCCAGAAGAGGGAACGTTAGTAATTACAGAAGTACCTCAAGTCTCCTATTTATCTGTAGAACAGGTACAAAATAAATCATATTTTGTCTACAATGGGACCAGCTTAAGGGGACCTACCTTAATTGACTGTTTGTCCTCTGAGTTTATTTTTGTAAAATGGGCATTGGCCTACAGGGATGATCATTAAACTCATTAAACCTCTAAAGAAGAACTGACTACTGCAAACTCATTTTTAACAGGTGTCTTAGGAAGATAGTAGGATATCTTAAGATAACCCCATAAGCCTGTCAATCACTGCAAACACATTTAAGTTCAAAATTTCCCACTCATACCAGCATGAATCAAAAATATCTCAGCTGAGCTGAATGGTGTTAAAACCATTTTATAGTGATATAGTCATGACCAAGTTCATTAGCACGAAGTCAAGGCTATCTGATGTTCTCTTATGTCTTTCTGGAACAGCAAGTTCAGCAGTGCTGGGGCTTCTGCAGGGGAAGAGGTGAAGAGCGCTCATGCAAACATCGCTCTGTCCTGCTTGAGCTAGTGCCCCCTCATCAGGGATGTCCCTGAGTGCCTGCCTGCCTCCAGGGCAGCTCCTGGGACTGTGGCACAGGGTGGCCTGAACAGGCCAGACACTTCTGAGGGACAGCTGAGCCCGGAAAGGGGAAAGGGAAAGAGCAGGAAAGGGGAGCCTGTGCCCTCAGAAAGATCCAGGAGGGTTTGCTCAAGTCTTTGGAGCAGGCTGGCTGGTTTTGGATGCTGGTAGCTGATGCTTAGCTTTCCTGCAAGCTGGTTTGTTAGCACATACATGGATATTTCAGGACGTGAGTCCAAATGAGCAGAGGTAAGCTTGCTGATGCATGCACTTTGCTTTTCACTTCTATTTGTTGAAGCAACTTCTATCTGCAATGGGTATTATTTATATGCTTCATTTTTCAACCCATACACAATGATCAGCAACCTTCAAGATTTTAGCCTTCTGTGTGAGTCCTTCTGTCTAGCTTTGCAGAAGTACAAGCCTAGTTCACATATGCTTCTGCCAGGTGTTAGTTTAACTTGTCTCAGCTGCCTAACTTCTTCTTCCCTTTCCTGTTGCCCCCAAACACATAGTGGCACGGTGAGCTGAGAAGTGCCCAGCAAGGGGACTGGTGTGTCTGCCCGCCCAGCAGCGCTGCAATACACAGGCAATCTCTCTGCATGAGTCTCCTTAATTTTCATTGCAAAAAGCACAGGTGAACAGGACTTGAATTCCATTACCCCTTTTCTTGATATGAAGAGCATATTTATTATAGTAATAAGACTATTGGGAAGAACAAGATGTGAAATAGCCTGCCATTGTGTGGGAACCTTAATCCAACTGGAACTGGGCTACCATGCAGAGCTAGATGAATGTTGTTTAGTTTCCATATAAAATCAAAAGGGTTTTCATAAACTGACAACTGTGAATTCTGCTTATAATTATGGAGAAGGCCAGGCTGAACCTTGCTGTTATTCTCTTCAGGGTCTGCATACCTTAAGGCAGCCTCTATGTCTAGCAGTGCTTGCCTGCTATTCCCACTGTGAGATCACTAGTGTTTTCTCCCAGCTTGCACACGTTGCTGTATGTGAAGATGCTCACGCAGACAGTGTGCCAGGAGCAGCGGTGGGATTGCCTGTTGCCCTGGTGCCCATTAGAATTGCAAGCGAGCAAGTGCAATCTTCGTGTCAGCAGGAGACTGCTCAATATACTATCATCCACTTAATCAGTTCCGTAGATGCTTACAACTTGTGTCTTTTGACAGCTACTGTATATTTATGTTAGTTTTGAGGATTTACTTGCAATCATGGATCAAGCTGCAGGAGAAAGGCCCTGTGAAGCTGCCTGTAGCAGTAAACTGCTCCACAGTCAGCCTCCTCCATACTGCAGGAACCAGAGCGAGGCATGCAAGAGACTGCTTTCCAAAGGATGGCACACGACAGCTGTCCTATCCTGGTTGCTGGGGAAAACAAAGAACGAGAAGAGTTATAACCTGAGTGGGTCCTGAGTCACTGAATAATCAAGACTATTCTCATTTTCTAGGATTAAAAGATCAAGATGTAATATGAAATCTTACATTAATGATCAGTTTATTATGCACTTTGGTGATTGACTTGAACCTGGCATTCATTCAATGTCTTTGGGCTCTTGAACACCCATGCGAGGCCAGACTGATGGGGGCATACACAGCTAAAATCAGAATATCCAAAAAGTGTCACAGCTGAATCTGATGCCATCCTTAATGCCAACAGATTGTGCATAGATATGATAGCAATGCTGATGTTTTGTGTCCAATTCAGATGGAAAGAGAGATTAAAGAGGGTAGTTAGCCACACTGCTGACAAGAGGAAGATGAATGAAAGTGTATTCGGTGAACTGTTGGCAACCATCTTTGGCCAGTCAATTTAGCTATATAGGCTGGGATTTGATCTGTAGCTCCGAGTTTTCTCTGTTTGACTCTGAGACAGTTTCAAACACTCTCAGGAACCTCTAATCTTCACTTACCACAGAAAAAACTAAGGTGTTTGTTCTCTCAGCTCTGTAATGTATAGATTTGACCTAGATGGATCATATCCAGTGGAGAAAGACTCCTTCAGTGCCTCGTATTTGTCTTTTTTGATTGCAATAAAGATGCCAATCCTATGGAAACTGGAAAAAGAACAGCTGCCAGTTGCAGAGATGATTCAGCACACCTCCTGAGCAGTATCAACTTACAGGTCTTGATTAGTGATCAAATAAATGAAAGTCTCTTGCCCTATTACTCCTCACTCATCTATTTTCTCAGTAGCAATTTTTAAAAATCAAAACTTTAAATGTTTATTGTGTCAATGTCAAATGTCTTCTATGTTGGTCTTTTGTATTTATGTTTTGATTTCAACACAGGAAATTGCTAAAATACTTTGTCTGTTGGTGCTCCCTAGTGGTGAGGCTTGCCTGCAGTAGTACTATAAGAATTTTGCTAATGATTATACAACTTCATATTTAATCATTTCCAGTGATTTACATCCCTCAAAGAACCTGTTTTGGGGCATAAAGTTATTCATTCATATCAGTGCTTGGAGGTCTGAGGGTTTACGTTGTGCAGTGCCTTTATGACATGAAAAAGGTACACATAAGCAAAGAAAACCCTTTTTCTTTCCACAGCTTTAGGCATTTCTCTCCTTAGTATTAACTTGATACATAAATTTTTCTAAAGAAGATGAAATTTGAGACTCTTGTTTCTTTTCTCATGCAGTATGAGACAGAAAGTCAGGCACCAGCAAGGTCAGGCAGACAGGCATGCGTGCGGAGGCACGGAGACTATTTCTGTTCCATCCCCTAGGATCCATTTTCTGCAAAGAGCCATGAGGCTGCCAGCAGGACATTGCTCACATGCTTTGGTCAGTGGCTTCCTCCCCATAAGTGTCTCCAGGCCAGGGACAAAGGACAGGCCAAAAGGATTTTTGATAAAACCCAAACTCTCCCTTGAGTTGAGCTTTACCAAAATGGGACATGGCTGAGAGCAGAAGAAAACCTACAGCCGTGAGAGATCTGTCTGTAAAATCATTGTATGCCAGCCAAGCATCATATCTCTCTACTGCAGAGAGAGCATGTGCAACAGAAGTGTAACTAGGAATCACTCCAACCCTCGGACGTGCAAACCCCTGCTGACGTTGAGTGCATTTCCACTGGTAAATCTACATCATGTGCTTCTCCTTCACCATAAAACCTCTAAAGGCAAAGGTTTCCACAACACACAGTGGGATTTGTGTCTATATAGCCAAAAAAAGGGAAAAAGGAGAAGTTAGCACAAACTGTAAATCAAGATTTGATCTCTTTTAAATATGTGTATGTATTTATATAACATATACATAAACAAATAAAACATGTATATACCTTCTACAGACACTCAAACCCAGTTCAATAGTATTGCCTGGGGTTCATTAATCTCTGTTATGCAAAAGGTTAATAAGACCCTTTCTGGCTTAAAAACTGATTCATTACAACAAACTCTTCTCTCTCAAAGTGGCTCATAAGTTTGTGAGTTATGCTGGCCTGGTTTGGAGCTGCCTTTTGTCTGAGCATAGTGAGGTGCATATGTCTGGGAGCGCTGTCTTATTTAAGCCAGTTTATGTAGCATTTCTCAATCCCATAGGACAGATTTTGTTTTCTGCTGCAATTACTTCATTTATCTAAAAATGAGCACTAGGTTTTCCAGTAACATCATTGCTCTATTCTGGAGCATACAATGATTTAGCAAATTGTCTATGTCTAGCTAACTCTGAGGCAGACATTAGGGCAGAGCTACTTGTGTTGCAAAGCTAAAGTGGCTATTTAGATTGCAATTTACTTGTTGTTCAGACAGGGGTAGAATAAAAAGCTACTTCTTAGCAGGTCACTGTTTCTGCTGCTCTAGCATGGGCAACATGACAGCAAGTTTCCACGTCGTACTGACCAGAGGGTCACGGGCACTGCCCGATCTTATAACTCAGATAACTCCAGAACTTCTGCTCGAAATTGTTCTGGATGTAACAACTCTGAATCTGTCCCAGGAAAGACAGACTACCTCAAAAAGATTACATGAAACATGATATCAGAAAACAATTCTACTTAGGAATGCTTAGCAGACAATCAATGAAAGATTTATCAGAGGAAGATTCATAAGAATCATGTTCAGTTACCAATATGATGACTAACTAATATATGATACAGTTTAATATAATTTCAGCAGTTTCCTTTCTCTACTGCCCTACCTTTGCAGCCTTTCACGGTAGAATGGCTTGTTCTTCTTAAAGACTCCGCATTTCCTGTCCAAATTGCTGTAATTTGCAATTGGAGGAGTAGCAGTTGATTTTCCTCCATTTGCCTCATTGAAAGTAAAGCTCAAGTTAGGATAGAGTAAGCATGGAAAAGTATTTCTATTCTGTTAATTGTTGAAAGAGCACACAAAGATCTCTGCCAGCATAATTACATTACATTTAGCCTTTTTGATACTGCGGCTCTGTACTGACAGGAACTGCTACCTTTCTTGCAAGCCTCAACCTAAAAAGTTTTATTATTGAATCTTAGTTATACAGAACCTCAACTGAAATTAAATCTAAACCTGGCACGTGAACAGTCTGTCTGAATTTCAAATGCATTCTGCATTTTCAGAGTGTTTTCAAGGAAAGCATATGTAAACCCCATGTCAACATCATAAATTGTGAAATGCTCATCAGTCTCTGAAGAGCTGTTTTGAGTTGCCATTCTCTTTGCAGTGTACCCCCTCTGAAGGGAAGTGCTACCGTATTTCACATATTCTGCAAAGGTTTTTCTAAACAATTGTGCTCCTTTCAGGATGAATTATTCGTACAGGAGGATAGAGGGAACAAATCTGGAATAGAATTGACACTTTGATACTGCCAAATATGGGCTGGTGTTAGACCTACGAGCAAATCAAATCAGCTAAGAATATAGTCCATACTGCAAGGAAAGTCTCAAATAGTCAGCAAATATTAGTACAGGAGGGTTTAACCCCAACTTTGCAGCACACAAGAGAAGGTCTATTGAATTTCTAAAGACAAATGGAAGTTTCATCAGTTCTTTCCATTTAGTGGTGGTCTTTAATTACAGATGAAGATGAAGATGAGAAAGTACTTGAAGGAGACTCAGCTGTTATTGTTAAACTGGATAATTTTCACAGAGTTTTTAAGTCACATCCAAAAGCTTTTAATCAGCTTTAATTCAAATTAAAACTACAGCTCTAATTCCTTATTTGGGGTCAAGGCAAGGGGACACTACAGTGAGAAATGTTTTGCTGACACTGGTTTAGCATTTACAGACATTTTTATTTTCAGGGAGTTTGTGCCATGTGAACACAGCCCTTGAAGGCTAGAGGAGCACTTGAAGTGGGGAAATGGAGTTATAAATCAGACCGCAAACATTAGCTTCAGTGGGTCTGCTGGAATATAAATTCATTCACAGATTCTGCATTGTGGTGCCTGAAAGAATAACACATTTAACGGTTTTTAATTAGATCTTAGCATACTGATGATAAGTTTAATTATATCTAAGCACATAGTGTTACTTCCAGTTTGCCTGTTTTTCTGCTATTGATAGATTAGTCATAAAAAAGCTTTTCTCCATCTTCTTTCATTTGAAATACTTTATAGAAGTTAATTAAATCAAGCATCTCCACTTAGGCTTAAGGTAGCATTATTTTACTGGGGTCAGATAACAAACTAAAAGAAAATATTCAGCTCATTCCTTTCCTCCTGCAATTGCCATTGCCAGTTATGGGCACTCTTGGTCCTACAGCTATGGTGCCTGTGGCTCCTGTATGGAAACGTTGTGTTTGCCCAGGGAAGCCGAATCCTATATGAAAGCCTGCACAGACAGGCACTTTGCCTGAATAGGATTTTATCCGGTTAGAAGGGACATTGGGGTGGCACAAAGCTGCTGCAGGAATAGTGTGTCAGTCTTTGATGAGACAGGAGGTCTCCACTTTGGTTCAAGGCTTTTCCTCACAGTATCCTATGGCTGTGCAGAATCTGTAGGGTGGCACCAGCTCTGCTCCTGGAAAGGAAGATCCCAAAGCACTGCATATGCAGAGGCAGCGGGATACTTCTGCATCAGAGAAATTGCCTGTCTGGTCCCTGTCTAGTACAGAACGAGGTTGATTACTACTGTTAGCTCCTGATGAGCACAGGAAATCTTCCCAGGAATTCAAAAGACCCCTGAGAAAACAGCACAGTAAGAGGAATTTTGCAGCATTGGGGTTCTTATCTGCTTACTTCTCAATTTTGAACATTGCTGTTCTTGCTTCACATTGTTCCTTTGGACATAGACCTAATCCTGCTCCTGACCAAAGGCTTGCCAATATTCTGCCTAGGTTTCCAGGTGGCAAATCTGAGGCCTGTAGTAGCAATTGCTTCAGCTGATCCATCACATGCCTCCAGCAGCCATGCGGACTTGGTTGAAGGCAGTGTACATTCAGAGGCCAGCATCAACTCTGCTGAGCCTTTCTTCCAGGCTGGTGGTATCCAGCACCAGGAGCAGCCAGCAGCTTAGCTTGAACACTGCTTCTAATTGCCCTTAACTCCTTCGGAAGCTTCTTCTGTCTGTTTTTCTGTCAAGCAGGATCTTATCTTTCTACCTTCAGCATTTCCAGTGCCATCTTACCTTGTTCAGAAAGTGAAGATCTGCCACCAGCAAATTGGCTGAAGGTAGATTGAATTCACTTTGTGGTACCTGTGAAGGAAAATTTCAATTTCTAGCTGCCGTTCGTGTCCTGTTACTGTGTTATTGTGTGTTCATCCCTCCATAGGCTGCATGAGTCTTATGGTAACTTGGGTAGTCCTTAAATATCTTCACAGAGCAAAAAGTGGGTCACTTCTGTGAAGGCAGCAGTGATGCATCTCCTTTGGCTCCCATGAGGGAAATTTGTCTTTATACAGTCCTTCCTCTGTAAAAAAGAGCTCTCAGTCCTGTTCTGTAACTTGTATTATTCACTGGGGCGTGAGACCCTTGTAGACCTATCCTTAAATAGAAAAGTCTGTATTTCCCATGATGTCCAAGGAGGAAGCAAAAGGACAGATCTGAGGGGTGTGGACAGGTTTCTGACCGCAGCAGGGAAAAGCAGCATTGCTATCTCAGTGAGGAGGCAGTCTCTTCCCCTGCAGGTGGCCAGTACAACCAGTATGGACAAGAAGCATGTGTATGCGATCCAAAGGGGCTGATGGGTTTCAGCTTTCATAGTTCTAGTGGATTTCCGACGCCTTTAAGGCAAGAATAGATGGGACAGGGTGTCTGTCCTGGTGCATCTTTTAGGACATAATTCTTTCTCAAGTTTCTTGCAATTTTGATTTAATGAGTCTGATTTGATTTGGATGCCTGAAAAACTGAGCAATATCTGTAGTGAATGGAGGAAATCCTACCCCTTGATCAGTTCTTCTCAGGCTTAATTATCTTGATTTAAGCACTTTTAGGGTTTTAGAAAGACAGCTGGATGTGTGTGATTCAGATCTTTCTGGATACACCACACAATAGCTCTGTTTAAGCAGAAAGGTAGGTTATTTTCTATGAAACAGTTTGATTGTTAAAAAAGCAATTTCCACTAAAATTTTGTCAAACATTTCAATTGCTCTCTTATGAAAGTAATGATCGGAGTACGTTTTGCTGGCTACTGATAATTCTGTCATCTTATTAGTATTTATGAAGTATCAGCCAGAAAAACAACAATTAGATAAATCACTTGCTTCACCATTGCTTAGTGGTAAGTTTTGTTTACTCTGGGAAACGTTACAAGATAAAGTCCAGTCCACTTAAGAATTTTGGGCGAAATTCAGTGCTACTCTAAGAAGTGTGTCTTGAACCCCAGCTCATGCATAGTCCTTCCAGCTGTGTATCCTCATCACTAACTAGCATCAGGTGCTTTCTTCTTGTTTCCTTTCCCATAAATCCTGCAGTCCTCTCTACAGCAGGTTCTTTGTTGCTGTGCTAAGGGGGTCCTAAGTGCTTTCATCTCATGCACTGTGGGATGTGCAACTCTCTCCAGAAAGGGCTCAGACCTTCTTCATCTGGGTGGTGCTTCCTTCTTCCTTGGTGAGGAATATTTTTGTTTGGTTTACTGTCCTCTCCTCTGCTGGTAGAATGTCCTACAAATTCAGAAAAGCTGGGATTTTAGTTTCCTTGTGTTCTTGTTTTTCTATTGAATGGAGTTTAAAATCCATTTCTAAGCATTTCAGTCTCTGGTAGGGGGGGTGCTTTTGCTACTCTGGGAGACTCTTGTTGTCCTGTGTTGTCCTCAACTGAAACAGTGTTTGTGCTTCAGTTTGCAAAGCAATTTTTGAGCATTAGTGAGGATAAAATCAAATTATGATTCTAAAGCTGGAAGGTTATAATATAAATTTTATTTCATTTGTGGAATGAGGAAATGATAAAACAGTTGTCTAAACACATGAAAAAGAAGGAATACTCTGAGCTGGAAAATCTTTTTGTGTGTCCCTCCGCTGTTGGCTCATTGTACAACCAGTGAATCTTCTCCTTGAAGCTAAACACCTCAAACTGTCTGTTGACCTGAGCAAAGCTGCCTGAAAGCATATCTTCCAAGGAGGTGACCAGTTTTGCTTTGCAACCTCTAAGCAGCCTCTTTGTCATTTCCCCCAGCTTCTCTGCTGGAATCTCGAGGATGGAGCATTTTCCTCACCTTGCTTACACCTCTGTGGAAGGCCAGGAGTCTTTATTTCCCTACTGAAGTTAAGGTTGCTTCATAGGTCAGGAACCATAGTTTATTTTCAATTCCTTTTTAAGAAGTTTTTTTTTTTTTTTTTTTTTTTTTTTTTTTTTTTTTTGGAGTATTTGTCCTACTTCAGTGGCCCAGGGACCCCATCCTAACTTCAGGGAAGTGGAAAGGCTCTAACCTGTAGCATGTATTTAACACCTTTCTAAGCCAGAGCCAGCAGACACCAGTTTTGTGAAAGTACTTCTGCTGTTGGCAGAGCTCCCGTGGTAGCCCCAAGGACCGGCTGGAGCTTGGCACAGCTTACTCAAAAGCAAGAAGAGGCTGAAGGCCAGTTGTGTGAGAGCTTGTCTGCTGGCATTTGCTCTAGCAATGCCACCTCTCTGATGCCGGCGGAGACCTGAGTGCTGCCTGGTACCTCAGCCCCGAGCAATGGGAACTGTTTTTATGGGAACGCTTCTCCTTCCAGCTGGTGTGTACAGAAAGGGTAGTTGTTATTTTGTTTCAAGATCAAAATCCAGAGACCCAGAACTATCTGGTGTGAAACTGTTCTGCTTGTGGAGACATAGGGAATTATCTTTTGAATGGAGAACGTACTGATTTGCAGGTGAATTTCACAGGTTAAATAAAGATGTGCAATGGGGATGTTATTCCAGTGATTACTAATGGATGCATCAAATACTTATGGCTTGTTAATTAAGAACAAGGAGCAGTAAACTCATAAAATAGGAGAGAGAAAGCCTGACTGTTCAACCCTCTGCAGAGTAACTGGAGATGGCAGTTATAATTTAGTGCTCTTAAATCCTACAGCATAAAATCTGAATCCAACAGTAGGATCTTTGACCAGAAGCTGTGTTCCTCCTCAAATGCTGCCATTTGCAGCACTCTGCACTGGCAGAGCACCTCCTCCAGCCCCCTCTGCATGTGCTCCGAAACTCGAGACCTCTAAGAGCAGCAGTGGAATCAGAGACTAGGAGGGGAAAAAACAGTGTGGGTTTCCAAGGGAAGGAAAGCATAAGTGACTTGTCCTGTTGCAGGCGACTGACTGCCGTGGTGCTGGGGGATAATGTCACCTCTGTCATCGGGGCACCCTGTGATGGATGAGAGAAATAAGATATTTTATGGTTCACTTTTTTATTGCCTTAGGGTATGTCAAAACAGTTCAATATTGAAGACACTCAGATGGCCCTTCATGCTTACAGGTGTCTTCATTTTTTTGTTTGTTTCAATATCCCTTCTCATGGGGGCATATAGGGTGATAAAAATTTAAAGAGGAGGAAAAGCTCACTGAATTATTGAATGATATGTGAAGCCTATTTTTCCCCTAGTCCAGACTGGTATTAAATTTTAACCTGCCATGTAGGGATGAGAGATTTCTTTTGTCTGTTTTCAGGAAGATTTTGAGGAAAAAATCTCTAGTGAATAGCAACACTTTATGCTCTTAAAACTCCAGACTTTCTCTATGGTGCATGTGAAAGCAGACGACTCAAGCCAGGTGTGCCTGATCTGGATGAAATGATTAGGCACTTGTTCAATAAATTGCTATTCATCATCCAAAGAACTGGGCATATGTGGCAACTGTCATCTAAATAAGAAAAATTATGAGAATTACATGACAGAATGAATCTTTTTATCAGTTCTTCCCATCTCAGAGCCTAGAGGACTTGGAGGGCATGAGGGGATGTAATTTAAGCTGAAGCTGAATTTTACTTCTGTCTTGCTGCCTCCCAAAAGATATTTTGGAGTTTGCTCCCTTCCTTCTGACTTTGGTATTAAGGTTTTTCCCTTGAATGTAGCCCTGAGGTAAGAACTTAGACTACTCTCAATGAAGGTTGGAAGTTCATGTGGAAGGATAATTTCTTTCCTCAGTAGGCAAATTAGATATCTGAAACAGATGAGGTGAGATTCAGACATGATCTTGTGACACCCAGCCCAAAATACCATGACCTCAGGCAAAATACTCACTGGACTTCTTGGTGCCTTGTGAAATAACATGTCCCCTTTCTTTGACAAATGATCTTTTATAAAAGCAATGCAACAGAGATGAAGGAATGTTATATTTGTTTTCCTGGAGAGATGATTCTTACAGACATAGCCTCAGTTTAATTATTTCTATGTGCATAGACTGTTGTACCTACTCCCGAATTTTAAAAAGTTCTGTCAAATGATATGCTTCTACACAGGCCTCTAAGTTGCTCCCAATCTGAATCCAATGATAGTGCTATGGCCTCTTGGGAATGCAGGACCAGTGCTCCAGACCAGAGATTTAGTAAGGCACAGTATCATATGTGTGTAAAAGCAGGCAGGACTGCAGTCCAAAGGAGGAGTGTCTTTTAATGGTAATGCTTTTCCACGTGAAACTCAGTCTCAGAAGGCTGCTTTGTTTGTGTGAACCACCATCTAGCTTATTGCTGACTATATATAAGTGCATGTTTCTCTAAACAGATTTTATGTGTGTTTTATTTCTCATACTTTTTAGAAGCTATGAAGATACCTTGTGAACATGTCACTGCGAGGGTAGAAAGTGAATGGGAAGTGAATTTTTAACAAACATTAGGGTATTGCTTGCCATTTGGATGCCTTAACACATCATACCTTAAGGGGTGGATGTGAATTTGCAGGTGCTGATCTCTAGCCAGAGCAGAAAAGGATGAGATTGCTTTAAGCATATCCTTTAGATAGATCTTACAAGAAACTAAGAAATATATTGTGGAGAACTGTCCTGCAATGACATGAGGTGAGTTGTGATGCTTGGGAGAAGCTCTTTTCACTAATGGCTTCAACTACAAGGTGGTCCTAATCCAGAACTCTCATTTCTCTGATCAGCCTGTCTACTTGCAAATGAGCTGGCAGCCTCCTGGGTCATGTCGGCAATGGAGTATAGCTTTGCTGAAAAGTCAGCCCAAGCCGTACTCCTTGCTGCTGTGTCCCACCAGCTTCAGGCAACTAAGTGAACTGAAGTTTCTCTAAACCTGCATCTAAGGCTACAATGTGCAACCCATGCTTTTCCTTTGGTTTGAAGTCCACTAGTATCAGTCACCACCTAATGCTTTTATTAATCCTAGCCATGGTGGTTGTCTAGTAGCTTGTTCTGCGATAATGAATCACATAGGCTGCTTGTAGACTGTGAAGCCCCATTTCATTGTAATTGTCTTAAAACTTATGAGCTTTTTTTGTGGCACCTCATTTTCCCACTAAGAAAGAGTGTAAAAACAGTTTCTCAACTGGAAGAGTATAACCATCACTGTTTTACTACAGTAAACACTGACTTGCAGCTCATAGCTTGGGTTTGTTTCAACAAGCTTGGGAGAAGCTGGGCATCAGTCTCATGGGAAGCACTGAGAGTTAGAAGATGCTCTCTGAAAGGTAGAAGACAGTATTTTCCATGCAACTTTACAAATCCTATCCAGCAGCAACCATGGAGCCAAAGTGACAATTATTTTGATTTCTTATGACAAACGTATACAGTGTAATAAGGAACTGGCAGAACATCAGTTTGCTAATTGTGTCCTCAAGTTGTGTAACAACACTCTTTTGGCTAGGCTCAGAATAAGAAAGGCTGCAAAGGCAACCAGAAAATAAAGCTGTGCTTCAGGAAGCACTGAGCTGTTTTTTTTCCTTAAGGAGGGAGATACATGACCTTTGATCCTAACAAATTGGAAAGTGTCTGACATCGTTGCATGTTCCTGTCAGTCTGCTGAAGAGAAGGGGGGTTTGATGCAGTGTTGCTCTCTGAGTAGGATGTACCGGGTGGGAGAACGGTGCTTGGGGGTGTTTTGGGTTCTGTTTGAGACTTTATTTCTAGGGGACGTTACTTCCTCTATGCTTTTCATTGCTGTGTCTGTTATGCATGGGCATGTTCTCACACTTTCCATTTTATCCCTGCACCTCTGCCTTGGGGTGGTATCTCCATTGCAGGGAAGGGGCGCTGTGCAGCTCTCATCTGCAGGCCAAATGCCACTTCAGGCCGAGATTTCCTGGACCAGAGCTGATGCTAGTGACAGGAAAAGCAAGCGCTTTAAATAATATCAAACTTATTTGGGTTTTTGCTTTCTCTGGGTTCCCTGCTTTCTCCCCTAAGAGAAAGAGCAGCATACACACGTATTTTACCCTAGCCTTATCTCCTGTTCTGTTTCCTAGTGGTCTTTACAAGCAGTACTGAATTATGAACACGTGCCAGCTTAAAGGAGTCTCACTCTTCTCCCTTCACACTGAGAGCAGAGTGATTCTGCAGCTCCACTGCGCAGTGCAGAGACACCTGCAATCATGCAGTTTTTTTTTTTTTTTGCATCTTTCTATATTGGATGAATTACATATTTCCATGTTTCCATATCTACATTTGTATGGAGAGACATTCCAGTACAATTCATCAGAAGAGATCTGTGGCTGAAGGTCTCTTTGGTGATACTTCTGAACATTTCTGTCATCAGACCAGGTCTGCTTTTCATTAACGGATAACTAAATCAAACAAAACCTCCTAGACTTTTAAGAGGCTGCTGCAAACTGCACTGAGGTCACCCCAGTCCACAGAGTTGACTTTGTAATCACCAGTCTTACAGTAAGCTGACAAGGCAGCTTTTCTTTGTTGGTTTCAAGGTATAGAGGTATCAAGAGTAAGTGTGATTTTTTTTCTTCTTTAAAAGGTCCAATTTATTGTGCACTTAACGTTTTTAAGGCTAATAATACACTTCAGATGCTCATTGGTTGGAGGTTTACTAACAGATGAGAATTTTTGCTTGTGTTCAATGAAAGAATTAAACTAATGGGGAGAATTCTATAGAATGATTTCTAAGCTGGCATCGCTGGAGCCAGGAAGTCCAGGTAAAGAAAAAGATCCAATACTCGTTCTCTTCTTGGTTCATTGGTAACTAGTTGGTTTCTCTGCATTAATTTTACCAGTCTTTCGGTGCTGATTATACTTAAAAATCCTTCTTAGAGAAGTGTGTTCATTGACGAATTATTGTGTAAAAAGCACTAAGTTCCATACTACAGCTAGGCAAAGACTTGTTTGGTTTGTTTACTAAAGAAAGGAAAATTTTTTTGGCTTGATGCAAAAAACCCTTTGCTCTTCCTCAGTTGTGGTTGTGGGGTTTTGAGGCTAAAATTATAGTTTGGCAAAACAAAAGGATTACGTTCTACCACAATAGTCTGTCAAATTTCCTGTTAATTTGATCTCAAGTTGAGAAAAATAACTTCTGCGTTTTTCAATGAATAAATGATTTGTCTTGAAAATGTTGTTCAAGTTTACCAAGAATTATTCCTTCTCAAAGGCTGTCTATAACCTCCGTCTTCATGAAATAAAGCTTCCTCAGAAGACTGAGGATGAGTTTGAATATTGATAGCCTGTGGTTTAGATGGAGGAGTCAAAACTAAGAATAAGCACAACAAGCTGCTGATGGAAGGGTGATTTTTTTTTTTTTTTTTTTTTTTTTTTTTTTAGTATATAAATTGCAGCTGAGATGTAATAGGTTAGGCCTGGCCAGTCTTAAGTTTCTGTGGTTATTTTGTATGTTTAAAAGAAACTGGCATCTGCTTTTATTCTTATTCCTAGAAAATATTTTTAGCTATGCCTTTAGAACAATATGGGCAATAGCAAATCTTTGTCACATATTCAAAAAGTTTTATAAGCAGTTTCTTAAATGGGAATAACACGAGATCATGACTAGTACTCCAGACAAATAAGAAGTCACAATGGCTGTTATGCTACTGTTAGTGGCCTTAAAGTGTTAAATTGCTGATGTACCTCATGCATTATTGCCACTTTCCAGACACATTGATTAGCGACTTTGTATTGTGAATCAGATTTATAGACTTTCAAAATCAAAACAGACATGTTACTATAGCATGGGCACAACTGTGAGTGTGCCAGTTCCGTGTGCTTTTGTGTTACCTGTTCATTTGCTGTAGATGAACATCTTCAGGATAGACAAGAATATTTTAATGCACTTCATCCTGCTGGGCCTGGTGGTTAAGAGCAGCCGGGGGTGCTACTGTGAACATTATCCGTGGGGATCATGGTCCAGCTGTTCACAAACCTGCAATTATGGAATACAGACAAGGCACAGGTAGGGCCAAATTACCTCTCTATTTTTATTTTGATGTTTCTAATTGTCTTCTGATAAAATACTGCTTTTAGGGAGGAGCAGCTGTCTCTGAAGCGATTACTTCCATAACATTGAAAAAGAAAAATTGCCATATTCAAATGTTTAGTGGATGAAATTTTTTTAATGATAAGATTCAAAATATTTCAAGGTTACATATACAGTGCATTGCAATGCCTACAGATGAACCTATTTCTGCCAGTGCACATAGTGAGGAGAGAACAACCTTGTCCTAAACTGGCCTTGCCAGCCACATGCACCTGAGTAGCTAGTCTATGTGAGCAAATGGTGGTGGAGTGGGGCTGGAGCTCGGAGCCCTGTTACAGGGGGTCTGCCCTGCGCAGAGCAATGCCGTGGGAGGTGTTAGCTATGTCAAGGAAAGCCTGCAGAAAGCTCCTCCCTGTAGGATTAGTTTTCAACAACAGTTAGTCAACTGAATGTTCAGTGTCACTAAACTAGATGTGATTCACTGGTATATTCTTAATTGGCCAGAATTCCCCTCTTTCCATCTTGGCTCTCTTTCCATAGCCATCCTTTGGGTCATTCAAAATGAGATGGATCAAAATCAAGTTTCTTACTCCGTAAACTTTGGATACACTTGGCTTTTTCTTTCAATCAACATTTCACAGTTTCCTATTACTACTCTGAGGGTTTCTTAATTGTATTCAAATCATTACCTTTAGCCTTCACCCACAGTTAGAAAACATCTATCTACAGTGTCTCTGCTCCCTTTCTAGTGTAACTTTTTCAATTAAATTTTTTAGGGAAATAAGAATGGATGAATATTATATGCAAAACTTCTGTGACCAGCTATGTACAAAGCAAGAATCTCGTGCATGTAACCAGCAAGCATGCCCTATCAACTGTCAGCTTGGAGACTTTGGCACTTGGTCAGAATGTGACCCATGTGTTAAAAAACAAGTAGGTTGAAAATTTATTATATGGATGCAAGAAATGATACTAAAGAGTTACCTTCATTTCAGACATTCAACTTTATGAAAATTGGTCTGCAAAATGACAGTTTAAGTTAACAAGGGAAATTGGTTATAAATTATCATAACAGTAGGAGCTGGAGGGAACAAGTTAAAATAAGGAGATCAAAACAGAAAGGAGCAATTTAGTAGCGTAAACCCATTTATGAGAACTTGAAAAGTGCCACTGTCATTATTATAAATGAGTTTTTCACACAGGATAAATTAAGACATAGTTTGGATGCCTATTTAAGTAGGCGAAAGTCACGGAATCTTTATGACTAATCCACGGCATTTTTATACATCCTAAAGAAAAGTAATAAGATCAAATCATCCATTGAAAAGAGTTAACAAATCCTAATTGGCACTGGCTAGGACTGTTCAGGCTACATTTTTACACTGATATTCAGGATCAGTGCAAGACTACTGCGAAGAAATCCAGAACGCCACTTCCCTACCCTTTGTAGCCTATACAAAAGCCAAGTAGATGTACTTAATATTTGTAAAAAAAAATTCTTCTGGGAATCTAGTCTCTGGATGGTGTTTTCTCCTCCTTGCCTTGTGTCTTTTGACTGACAGCAGAATTAGGAGTTAGTTGTGAGGCTGCTGATAGGGCATTTCCAGTGAACCTTTACCACCTGGATACCTTCCCTGGCAGAGAGTGGAAAGGTGAAAGAGCAGGTGCAAGTCAATTTGACCTAACAAAATCAAGACCTGGCAGATATGAGTTTGCAGGTGACTGGAGTACAGGTTGTTTATAGTGGTTATGTGGCTGGTAGATCTCAGCTTGAGCCTGATCATGAGATCATCTTTCACTGTGTGCAGACACAGCCTACAGCTCTCCTTCTGAAAGTCCCACACAGCTTCAGAAATCCATGCCTGACTTCCGTTAGGTATCATATCTTTAGACTTATGATAGACCTACGCAGGATGAGACCAGCATGGTGTAGAAGTCCATGAAGAAGCTGTTAGTTCTAGGCATGAGATATGCTAACTGCCCTGTGGGGTCCTGTCCTCAAACTGGGATGGAGAGAATGATGAGAGCAGAGTGGAGAAAGACAGCAGGAGACAGCAAATAAACTACAAGAGCTGCTCTCAAAGGAACTGAATTCTTTGTAGTGAATAGCCTCTTGTTCAAGTGCTGGATTTTTACTTAGGCATCTGTATACAAAACATTGTTCCATTTTTATTGACTTTAAATATTGATGCAGCATGTTTGTTGTATCAAGCAAAAAGTGATAGACTGCAGTCTGTTTTCCCTCAAAACTGCTGCTCATGATCTTTATAAACACTACAAACCATGAGAACAGAGGATGTGACTTCTAAGACAAATGTGAAGATCACTAAGTATGCTTCTAATGAATGGGAAATGAGCAGATTGAAGCTCAGAGCAAAGAATGTATTAACTGTGTTAAGAAGCTCAAATGGAGTACAAGGAAATGTTATCTCAAGTCCAAATGTTCACAGATGGTCTGATGTTGCTCCTCCACACCCACACTTAACCAGTGTAACTGGGTATCTATTTTAGTAGAGCTCCTCCTGCATTGTTTGACTCAGGGTCCGTCTACAGTGAAGGAAGTCTGCAAGGAAACCGATGTGGGGAAAAGTCCTTTTTGGAGAAGGAGCAGTTCAGCTGTGTGAAGATAGATTTCAGTGGTAAGCCCTTGAAGTAGGGTGAAAAACATCTGAAGTGATTTGTCTAGCAGCCTTCAGCTTTATTACTCTGTTTGAAGGATCCTGAGATGCAGGGAAGAGGGAGAGGAGAGGGGAAGATTGAGTTCTCTATTTTGCTCTCAGTTCTTTAGAGGTGGAATTTTTCAGGAATACTGTTTTTTGTCTTGTCCAGACACCCAGTGCTCCTCAAATGAGGGCTCCCATGGGTGGGAACTAGGCCAACTGATTTAGGCATGTGAATACATGTAATTGTCATAGTGTTTCTGCTTCAACAATGATGATAAAGAAAATTTTCAGATAGGCTGTTCTCATATCATTTCCTATTCTACCCTTTAAACAGAAGATACAGAGACTTTATTTTTGGTTCTTCATGTGATACAACCCACACCATCAAAAGTTTAATTGTGTACTCTGTCAGGGCTATTGAGGCTCTTGGATTTTAGTTCCCTGCCAGCCTTATCTGGGATAATGGCATGACAGGACCTAAGGACAAGAATAGCTGATGGTTTCCTTCAGGGCTATGGCTCCAACAAATCTTCAACAGCACTGAGGCATGTGGCTCTGCCTCAGGTGCCACTAAGGCTCCTTAGCTACAAAATATACAAAAATAACCCTGTTTTCATTTCTTCTCCCTCAGTTTCGTGTCCGGTCACTCCTTCGCCCATCACAGTTTGGGGGTCAGGCCTGTACTGAGCCACTGGTCGATTCCCGCCCATGCTTCCCAACTAAACTCTGCAACATAGTGGAAGTTGACTGCAAGAATAAATTCCAGTGTGAAAATGGTAACGAGAGTCTTCATTACGTAATTTCTCTATTATTAGATAATCAAAAGATTAAAGATATTGTTTGTTTATTGAGGGTCAGGTGATTTGGATCTTGTATATCTCATGTACAAGCTTGAGGGAAAGGGGCAGGGAGAATGTTTACTAGACTTGAGTTTCAGTCTGAGTCCAAATTTGCAGGTTAGTGGAGTTTTTATTATATTTGTAAGCCCTCTTGTGGAAATCTTCTGTTTAAATATATCTGACCAAATGCAAAATAACCACATACCTCTTTGTTAAACCTTAAACTAAGTCATTACAGCTTCCAAGCAAGGCAAATAAGTAGATTTGAAACATTTGTTTCCTACTTGAACAATCAAGGCAGGATTTTGCCTTACTATTAATTCCTTGGACAAATTCACACCTTTACAAGGAAAAGAGATTGACTTCTTTTCTTTTTTTACTTTTTCTTTTCTTTTTCCTTTTCTTTTTTCTCTCCTTTTTTTTTTTTTTTTTTTTTTTTGCATTCAGACTTAATGAGTTTTTGTGTAATTTTGCTGCTGTTTCTCTGCAGGTCGCTGTATTGCAAAAAACCTAAAATGCAATGAAGAAAATGACTGTGGGGACAACTCAGATGAAAGAAATTGTGGGAAAAAAAAACCAGTGTGTAACAGAAAGTATGGGAGCATCCCAAGTGTGCATTTAATAGGCAGTGGGTAAGTAAGTTTTGTTTGCATTTTTCATAGATATGATGAAACTTTATTTCACTAACTTACATAAATAAGATAATCCCCATACTAGCATGTAAAAGTATCCAATTAAACTGGATAACCTCTCAAATTAGAATTAACAAGAGATTATAAGTATGCAATTAATCAGGCTTGAACTTGCCTACTCCATCTTCAAGGCTTAGGCTCCCTTCTGTGCTGCTTGCCATATTGGATACAATAGAAAGCTGTCAGAGCACTGCTGTCTGGAGGACCTTGTCTGCTCTCACAGCACCAAGTATACCATATATCAGCAATTGCTGATTTAGTTATGCCCAAGCACTTCAGAAGATTGGACGTTCTTCTAAATAGGTCTGATTATGCATGATCTGTGAATTTTTTCACATCTTAATACCAACCACCATGTCTTCCAGCCTGTGAATTTCAGCAGTTTAACACCTAAACATGGGATGCCAGCTCCAAGTGGTTTTGCATTTTTGAATGACTTCAGTGCACTGTGGAAACATCATTCATGATGTGGGTGAAGAGCTCGTCATTTTCTTAGACCATTTTTAGTTGCATCTCTGCCATTGTCTAGAGGGCAGGATGGAAAGTAGAAAAGAAGTTTGCTACTACAGCTTGGATATGTTTTTTGTAGGCAAATTTAGTATGAATTAAGAGTTTGTGTACAGAAGCTTTTTTCAGAGCAGTAGCTTTATCTTAATGCTCATGTCCTTTGTTGGTATCTTCATTGAAGCTATATACCACCTAAATGCTTCAAGTCATATATGTTTTGGGGATCTTTTAATCTCTGGATGTTACTTTTCTGTTAGATTTCACATTCTGGCAGGAGAGAGCCGAGGGGAAGTCCTTGGCAATTCATTCAATGGAGGACAGTGCAAAACAGTGAAGCGCAATGAAACAAGGATATTATACCGTGTCCCTGCAAATTTGGAGGCTATCAGCTTTCAGGTACTCTCAAGCAGTGACTCTTAGCTGAAAACGCCTTGTTATAATCCATCCAAGTTCTGTGCACAAGTCTTAAGCAGTGATGTGTGTTTTGGGACAGGATGACTTCAGAAAATAATTTGAATGCTATAGCTAGAGTGTGACATCAGGCTGCATGTGTACTGGCAGACTCTCACTGCAGCAAATAGTGCATTAGTAGAGAAGAGATGCAGGACATGAAAAGGTCTCAGGTAATGGATGAAATCTGCACTGCTGATTTGTCACCAGTGCTGCATGTTTTTCTAGCCTGATTTTAAAAAGAGCAACTGAGCAAAGTGCTTGTTAATGTGTTATCTGGAAACAGATTGATTTGTTTGTAACCTGTAAGCTTAGTCAGTGAGATTCAAAAACTGCTATGCTCAGAAATATTTAACGAAAGAAACTTTAGTTTGTCCAAGTCTCTCCAAAGCTGTTTGATTTTTAGTTCTTGATATTAGCCTGCAGAAAAGTTTGTGTCAGATACTTCTAGGAGTTCATCTCTCTCTTTTAACATATAAAGTCATCTTCTCTGGTACTTCTTCAAGGGGAGTTTGCCCAATTTCAGTCACCACTGAGCTGACGCTAAAGTTGTCTGGGTGCCTGTGCTGTGCGTGACAGCACTGCTGAGGCTTGCCAAGGGTATCAGACTAACTTACTCCCTGCTTTTTTCCCACCTATCCCTAGTCCATCAGGCAGCATGTGTGCCCACGCTGGCAGTATGGTCCAAGACTTCGGTTTGGATCAAATCTATTCATTCCTGTAGCAGGGGAATGGGGAAGAAAGGACAGAAAACGCCAAGTTCTATGCGTTGCGCGATATGGAAGCTGTGAGACTTGGACTTGCTCCTAGTGTAGATGACAAAGGTAGTTGTGACATAGACTGAAGGTCTGGGAGTCTTTGAAAAGTGTGTTGAAAAATTACTCCTAATCTTCAGGTGGCAAAATTTTAGAAAGATGCATTTACTCTTTTTCCTCTTATATAACTGCATTTTAGTAAGTCTACCTCTCATTCATCTCACCTACTAATAATAGAATCACAGACCTGTCCAATAAGTTCATCTTTTGTGTCAAGAATGACTTCTTAGCTTACCACTGTCTCAAATATTCAGTCATGTTTCTCCTAGGGAAAAAAAATCAAGAAGTCACTGCTTAATAGGTTGATCTGTTTCAGATTATCTGGGCAAATACACTTTCCTTTACTGAATCTGTAGGTAATAAATGAAGAAGATGATGCAGCATCAGATTTCTACAATGACTTAACTCCTCTGAGTGACAGTGATGCTAGAGGTAGTTCATTCAGTCATACTGGAAAAAGAAGTTCTGGTATTCCATATTTATTCTCAAAAAAGAAACGGACACAAGTCACATCAACCTCCTCCTTCAAGAAAGCCATTGAAGCCTCACATAAAAAGGTAGCTAAATGTTTCCTCCAGTTTCTTCTTTCAGTTCCATCTGCTCATTTCACAGAACAAAGCTATTGATACTGATGATTATGTCATGGTAATTTAGATGTTTGGGGTTTTTTTCTAGTTTGTGATTTGCATTTTACAAAATCACTGGAATTACCCATAAAGAAGTTCATCTTCTGATATTACAGCATATTCCTGTTTATGATATACCTTCTGTAATGTAACTTACTTCCCTGTTTTAGTACAGAAATCATAGGATTATTCCACTTATAAAAGTTTAGGTTTGACATAGATTTGAGATTTTCGAATCAGCTAAATCAGTCCTTTCCCCATCTCAGTTTTGAGTGAGAAGATGGGTAAGAGTGCAGTGGAAGGAACAGTGGCAAACACAACTCCCAAAATAAATGAAGTTCACTCAAGCATGTGATATAAATCTGTGTATATTGGGAATTAAACCACATGAACTTTTCATTTACTAACCAATTTTCACATTGTAATATTGGAGTCACATAGGTGCCAAGTTGTGCTTGATCACAAAGATAATCTCAGAAATAACACATCCAAACAAAAGTTTCTGAAAATAGAAAGTCTTTCCCCCCATGAGATTCTGTCCCTTTAATGTGGGTGAATACTGAGGAATGTAAGATTCACATATTTTTAGTTTAATGGCAGTAAAGGATCAGCTATTTAGTCTGCATTTCTGCATAGCAGAGGCCATAGGATGGACCAACACTAAGGCCTACTTGCAGCCCAGGAGCTGTAATAAAATTGGAATTAATTTTTCACAAAAATGACAGTCATAATTTTAAGGGTTTCTATGACAGAGGCTTTACTCCAAGCCTTGCTGACTTTTCCTGGTGGTGAAGTAATTTGACTTAAATGGTCCATTATTTCTGGTTTGAATTCATCTATAGTAAACTTCCAGCCATTGGAAATCTATTTAATTTGATTCCTGTTGAGATACTTATACACAGATCAAATTGTTCTTTTGTAGAACTTGTAAATTATTTTTAGTAGAATGGTGGCTTCTTGTTTGCTTAAGCACAACCAAAAACTACTTATGGAAATGTTCATTTCAATGAAACTTTCATCAGGAAGGTTTCTTGGATATATGTTTGTTTTGAGCATTGTTGTCATGAAATCCCAGAAATGCATGGTAATTAGCCAATAACTTAGTAGGCAGGTGACCTAGATTAAAATCCTTCCGTAGTGGTCCTCCTGTCTAGGTACATCCTTGTCTCCAAGCCCACTTGGCTTAGAAGATGCAAGCAGAGTAGAGCTGGCTGTCGAAAACATGAGATTTTTCTAAATGTAAGAGATGTTTCCGGTTTCTGAACCTTACTACTTTGCTTTTTTTCCTTCGTGTCCTTCCTGAAACCTTGCCTGTTAAAAGCCTGATACACAAACTGAATGAGATCTTTCTTCCTGCAGTGTTTTTTTCAGTATACTGATAAATAAATTGTGACACAGTGAACTAGCAGCCAAACTCTCAACTCATACGATTGTTTGTAAACAGCATACTGATGACTATACTTGTATGCTGAACCCTTTCCTCCTGGCTTCTTGTCTTATTGCTGCTGTATTTCTTATGGTAGGAATTGTTTTGCTTTGTTTAGTGCTTACAGTCTTAATTTTTCCTATATACTCCCACATAGTAATGGAGTGTTATCCTATGGGGCTCTTGTAAACTCAAGGGCTAGTTTGTGCAGGTTTACTCATGGTTAAAGCAGCATGATACACAGGATTATTTACTTGCAATATGGCTCAAATCATACTCTCGGCCCCCCTACTTTTTACAATTAATTACTTATGAAAGTGCTCATTCTCTCTTTTAATTTCCAGAATTCCAACTTTATTAGAGTCCATAAAGTTATTTCTGTTGCAAACTTCAAAATGAAACAGTCAAATCTACAGCTCTCAGACGTCTTTCTAAAAGCACTTAATCACCTGCCCCTGGAGTACAACTATGCTTTATACAGAAGAATATTTGATGATTTTGGCACTCATTATTACACCTCAGGGAAGCTGGGTGGTTCCTATGACATTCTTTACCAGTACAGCTCAGAGGAGCTGAAAAACTCAGGTATGTAACATTTAGCAAGAAGTCAGGATTCACTTACCACCTTTTCCTATGGTTTTATTAAGACAAAATCACTGTTTATTGTCAGGCCTTACAGCACACAGTAAGTTTTCCAAGTTAACATTAAAAAAAAAAAAAAATTTTAAATGCTACCACTGTAACTTGCATGGGTACATGCCTTGCTGGAGTGGTGGGAGAACAAACATCTCCAGACCTGTTGTCTGTGCCCTGCTGCCCAGGAAGGGGTAGTATAACCTTGGGATTTTGGGGTGGAGGCTGGCTGAGACTCGGGAGAGCAAGAAGGAGCAACTGGTCAGGGGGTAGGATGGAGCTGGGAGAGTAGGGGAAGTGCCAAGAAAGAAGCAAATGTACTCCAGAGTACACAAATGTACTCCAATGCTCAGGGACACTTCCTAATATCTTCATACCAAGACTGAGTGCCAACTGGAAAAGATATTCCAGTCAAACAGATGCCACTGTAGGACTGAAGTCTGATGAGAGGTATCATAGAATCAGTAAGGTTGGAAGGGACCTCTGGAGATCATCTAGTCCAACCTCCCTGCTCAGCAGGGTCACCTAGAGCATGTTACACAGGGTTGCATCCAGGCAGGCCTTGAAGATCTCCAGAGAAGGAGACTCCACAATCTCTCTGGGCAACCTGTGCCAGGGCTCCGTCACTCTCACAGGGAAGAAATTCCCCCTCTCGTTCAGGCAGAACTTCCTGTGCTTCAGTTTCTGCCCATTGCCTCTTGTCCCATCATATGGGACAACTGAAAAGAGTTTATCCCTGTCCCCTTGACACCCTCCCTTCAGGTACTTATGCATAGTGATAAGATCCCCCCCTCAGTCTTCTCTTCCCCAAGGTGAAGAGGCCCAGCTCTCGCAGCTGTTCCTCATAGGGCAGATGCTCCAGCTCAGTTTAAGTGGGACCTTCTCGGCTACAGTCATTAAAGCTGTTGGTGTAGTTAGAAATGACTCCAATCTCATGATAGCCAGACTGTTGAAAAGTGAATACTACAAAAGTGGAAATCTGAGGTTAAAAAGCAGTGATTCTTAATGCTACCACTGTAACTTGCATGGGTACGAGAGGGTACGTGAAGGGACTGGTAAGCATAACCCTGTTTAATGCTGTTTGTATGTTAGGAAGTGCAAGCCTGCAGCAGTGGAGTCTCCTCTTAGGCCAGCTGATGGCAATGCTGCAGGAATGACTCACTAAAAACTGATATAAGCAGATGTACACACTTTTAATACGTGTGTGTGCGTATATACATACACACACATACACATTTAGCATTAGTGTATACATACATCATATTAGGGTTTTTTTTAAGGTAGGTATACATATATTTTTAAAAAGGTGATATACTAAAATTTGTCTTATCACCATGGGAGGAGCAGCCTCTTTCCAAGCCCCTTGCTGCAGGGCATGGCACAGTTTGCTATTCCCACCACTGCTGACCTGTGTGGTTAGACTGAAGGACAAGGACTGTTCCATGGGGCGCTGGTGACAGGATGGGGTGTTAGACACCAGCGGAGAAATGGCATGGAAGAAATACCCCAGCAGGAATAGGAGGGAGAAATCTGGGAGAAGTTAGACATGGGTAGAGCCAATGGGATCAGGATGAGGTGTAAAAGAGGGGGCTGGTAGAGGGAAGAGGGGAGAGTGAGAAGCTTCAGCTTGGCACAGAGGTCTGAAAGAAACTGAGGTGCAGTGAGACCTGCAACGGCTTGTGTTGCTGTGGCGTGCCTGAGAGCGTGGAACTATCGCGTAACAAATTTATAGTGATTCAGCTGTTGCTTTGTGGTATTTCTAGGTCTGACGGTGGATGAATCAACAGAGTGTGTCCGCACAGAAACCACTAGGCGTATCTTTTTCGTAAAGAGAAAGAAAGTCAGTACCAGCTGCACCACAAACAGAATGACTGTGAAACACGAAGGTGACCGTGACAAGAATGAAGCCCACGCGCTGTCATTTACTCTGAGATACTATTCCCTCAGCTAGGTGCTCAGGGTAAAATCCTAGTTCTGCTGAAGTAAAAGTGCAGCTTCCACCAATTTCTGGGGAGCCGATATTTCAGTACTTCTCTCTGAAGCAAGAGTCAGAAACATCTTCTCCTTGGAAAAGAAGTTATGATCTGGGGGTGCTTTTTTTCTGCTCTGGAGTGCCATCAGTAGGGGACCAAGTGTCTGAGGGAGATCCCGCAGTTTGAGGGGATCCATAGCGGTGCTGTGGCAGCTGTGGATCTGACAAACGTCTCCCTCAGTCTCTGCTCCGGGGCAGCCTATGCTGGAAGTGGGAAACGGGTGCAGCCTGCAGCATGCAATGCTGACCAAGTCCGTGTCCTCACTGACGACAGTGCGGGGCTAGTGGGGGTCTGGCAGCAGTAACGCAGCCCTGCCCTTCCCTTCCCCTCTTCACTGGGCCAAGCAGAAACCGAGGTGCAGCAGGCACCCTGGCAATGCCAAGAACGTGTTTCAGTAGCTGCAGGAGGCTCATTTTCTCCAGGAATAGCAGAAGTCATGTATTCTGCATCAACAAAAACAGGGATTTGATCACTTGTGCCATGTTTCACCCTCATTTTATAATCAATTCCAGTTATTCGTGCAGGGACTAATGCTCCTGTTTTGCAGAGCATCCTTCTAGTGGAGTCTGTATACCTTGCACCTTCCACAAGTCTGTCGCGTAGATCTGAACATCTCTGTGGCTGAGGTGTTATGCGCTTTTCTTTGGAAGACTGTGACAGACTGCTAAATATAACAGCGGGGATTTTTTTTGACTTTAGGTTCCATTCTGCAGAAGCTAATTTCATAAAATTAAGCTTAATGTATTCTTCTAAATTATCTCTCCCTCTCTTCCCCCCCCCCCTTTTTTTTTAATTCTGTTAAATCCACCGTCTGTGGAGGCCTTTATCTATGTGATAATTCTTCAATGAAATCCTCTACCAGGTTCCATTCTGGAGTCGGCCGAACGATCGGTATCTCTGGTAAAAGGTGGAAGTTCAGAATATGCTGCAGCTCTTGCCTGGGAGAAAAAGGGAGCTTTTCCAGAACACACCATCTTCACAAACTGGCTGGAATCAACAAAGGACAACCCTGTGGTGGTTGACTTTGAGGTAGGATAGGAGCAAAAAATATCGTGATGGTAGAGCACTCAACAACTAGCAGTTCTCTAGAGCACTCTTTGGGTGGTTTCCATCTTTTAAATCAGGATGGTGCTGAATGTGGTGATAATTGCAAATGTGCAGGCACAATAAAAACAATACGCAGAATATTTTAGAACTACGTTTTGTGTGTCTCGGCTTATAAAGCCGCACAAGGTTTGCGTATGTTGAAGGCAGTGTGTGAGTGTCCTCACACACGCAGTGGCTGAGCATAAGCATCCCCTGCAAGGTGTCCTGAATTTTTAGATGCAATATCTGCTTGATGAGGTTTTGCGACTGGCTTGCTGAGCCCTAAGCAGAGGAAATAATATAAATGAGATAATCTAGATATTTGGAGGAGTCAGGCTCCTTTAAAGCATATATAACTTCTTACACAGCAATGTTCCTGGCTCATTTATGGTACAGCTTCATGTGAGCATTCTGGTGCCTTCAAAATTGACCTAGCAGTCACTGTCTCACAGCTGCTGCACCTGAGTAGTCCTTTCCTGGCTGCCTGCCTTTCAGGTGTCGCCCATCGTGGATCTGGTGAAGAACGTGCCATGTGCAGCGACCAGGCGTCACAACCTCAGGAGAGCCCTGAGGGAATACGCGGGCAGGTTTGACCCCTGCCAGTGCGCCCCGTGCCCCAACAACGGCAGGCCCGTGCTGTCCGGGACGGAGTGCCTCTGCCTGTGCCAGGCCGGCACCTACGGGGACCACTGCGAGAAGCGGGCTCCAGACTACAAGTCAGGTATGCGGGGTCACGCTCCCGTGGTGTAAACACGGGCCCTCAGATGCAGACCGCGCAGTGGGCTGGCGTCGTGAACTCCGATGCGGTGGAAAAGCTGAGAAGTGTTGCTTTTGTAGAGCACTTGAAATTAAATTCTGTTTTTCTCCGGAACAAAAGTCTGAAGCTTCAATAAACAGCAAAACAATGATTATGATCCTATACAAATGTTTCCAGTAATTAACTAATACCAAAGCCTTTACCTGACATGTTATTTTCAAATCATAATTTTCCAATATGTTTCAAAAAATATTATTCTTAATGTAGCAGTGCTTAGTCCTGCATTTTGAGTTGTTGAGCTCCAACTCATTTCTATTGCACCAGGTCTCTATTTCATTAGCTATTCCATGGTGGTATCTCAATTTTCCAAACTGAGTCATTGGCAGACTCTGATACCAAGCTCTTATTTCTGGAGCTGAGACTTTTTCTGAAAATGTTAAATAAAAGATTAGTCCTAAAACACAGCTCATCACTGCTCCTTTTAGGTCACTCTGTTCATCCAGCTTTCATGGTACTCAGACTCCAAAAGCAGCATATGAGCAACTCAAAAGCTGTTATTTATGGGCTAATACGTACAGTAGATAACTGGGATTTAGCCAGATATTAGGATAGGCATTAGTTTGTCCATTTTCTCTAAGATCCCCAGGAAATCTTTCCTGGCCAGGCAGCATCAGCCTGGTGTGCAAGAGCTGGCCTCAGCTGCTCCTAGGGACAGGTCCTTGATGTTGCTGACTTAATATTCTAACCCTGTTTACCCCTCCACCCCCCTCAGGATTTTATACCTATCCATGTTGGTTTGGGGTGTTTTTTTCCTTCCTTAAACCCTTGAACTGCTAACAACTCTGATCAGCAAACCTGCTCTTCTCTGTAATTTTACCTGCCACTTTGTGCCATTCTGCTCTACTGGCTTTCTCGCAGCGCTTTCTCACAGCTTGGCTGTTTGCTTGAGCTCTGCACCAGGGTTACATGGGCAGGCTGCACCAAAGCAGGGCTGCAGGTCCCTGGGGTGCAGGCAGCTGGCAGGGTGCAGATGGAATGGGTCACAGCCCTACGGAGCTCCAAGAGTAAGGGTGTTCTTGGTTTAATATAGCAAAAGGAATTTATTTGCTTTCAACTTGGGCAGTATAACATTTTCTCATTTTTCATATATAATTACCAGGTGACTTTATTCTTTTTTTTTTTTTTTTTTTTTTTTTTTTTTTTAGTTCCTGTGATGCTGATTAATAACCAACCCACATCATGATAAATCCCTTTAAGCACAGCCAGTTTTAATCCTCCTTTTAATGAACACCTTCTTCATTATGTTTTCACTAATCCTAGTCTTCTTTCACATAAAACTAGTTTTATGGCCCTATATTTAAACTAGAACTCTTCTCACTTAAAAACTAGTAACATGACGAAGCTGTCTAAAACCAGGACTGGAGAGCAGGTTTATTTTTCAGCAGCTCTCACAGTGTAAGGACACAAAGCTGAAAGTGGCAAGTCCAAAACAGATGAGGAGACATGGTCCTCCACACAGTGTCCTTGTGTTGTGGAATTCCTCACTATGGAATTTTGTGCATATTGAAGGTGTGCATGGTCTCAAGGGTCAAATGGACAGGTCAAAAGTGAAATCCTTTGAGGACTATTAAAAACTAGGTCACTAGTTGGGGTCCAGGAAGTCCCTGGCCTCGGTTGTTGGAATTTTGTAAGGCTCTCAGGAAGTGTTGCTGCATGCCCTGCCCATTCCTAGAACCCTCCCTAGCTGTCCTTATGGTCATTTTCAATGGCAGAATGGATATACTCTTTATCTAACCTAGTATGGCAATTTTATGCTCTTAGTATGCTCTTCTAAAACACTCATGTTATAACCATGTCATATATTTTACAGAATAGCCCCTGGCAATTTTGGTGATCAAAGATATGTCAGGCCTACCCTTAGTAAACACATGACACTTCTTATCCAGAGGTGGTGGTCAGAAAGCATAAAGGCAGAATTAAGAAGAAATCAAACTGAGTAGTCTTGGCTTGTAAAATAAATCATAAGACAAAATAAAAGACTCCTTGGCTAGAAAAGACAGAAATTAATGAGGATGAAATTGAGATCAAAGATAATTGTGGTCAAAATTAAAAGAAACCCATGATCTAGTTTTCACTGTGGACTATTCTGGCAAGACAAAATGGCTAACGAATATAAAAATTGTTGATTTTGAGGTGGAAGATGAACTCAGTTTAGTATGCCTTAAGGAGAGGGGACATGCAATCAGCATTTAAAGAACATTTGCATGCAATTGCAACTGCAGGTTTTTTGAATGAAATGGGCAGCAATACAACACATAGGGAAAACAGCAGATCAGAAAGGGAAGGAAGGGAAAATGATTCAGGCAAATAAAGGCTACATTGGCTGATAAAGAAATATTTTGAAAGAAATAAGTGAAGATATAAAAATAGATGAGTGCAAAAAGTGTATTGTGTGTGCAGGAGAAACATTGTGTAAATAAAAACGTGTATATAATGCTTCATAGTGACACAGACAAAATACCCCAGAGGTAGTAAAACAGACAGTGGTGTTTTGTTTTAGTTTGCACGGGGAGTAGATTTGCATTTTTAGACTTACTGTTAGAGCTCCAAGATTTAATTTAATAGCACAGTGCTTTGTAAGTGATCAAAAACGGCTGACAGCATCATGAAAACTGAGAACATCTATGCCTGCAATAAAAGTAGAAACTAGGCTGCTTCTGATTTTCAGTGTGACTTTCAACTGAAACAGGAAAGGAAGGTATATTCAGGCTCTACTAAAGTAGTCTGAATTTGGCTGTCCATCTCTTTGGAAAACAGTACACTCTGGATACAATCTATTCCCTTAACAGTTAACATTTTTCAGAGGATTTAAAATTGTATTTCCCACTGTTGCTGTTGTATATGGACCAAGAGCAGTATAATGAATGCTGCAGACACATTAAAAGATGAGTTTCTTTTATGTCTTTCAGTTGCTGTAGATGGCCGCTGGGGCTGCTGGTCTGAATGGAGTTCATGTGATGCTTCCTTCAAGAAGAAAAGGACCCGAAGGTGTAATAACCCTGCCCCGATGAACGGAGGGAAGCCCTGTGAGGGTGAAGAGGAAGAGGAGGAGGACTGTTATGTCTCTGTGTTCGCAGACAGGTAAGAAGACAGTAGATGAAAGATACCCGTGGTTGTGGGGTACAGGTAGAGACCTCCAGAGAGGCTTTGTGACTATCAAGGAGAAATAACAGACAGCTCTCCTGTCAGAAATCTTGTAGTGGGGGCTGAGAGAAGGAAATTTCTGAAATTCTTTGAAATTTAATTCAAGTTCGTTTTTTCTTATTCCTAGAAAATATATAATGAATTCTATTCTGATATATGTCTACAGATATTTTACTCTGCTTCTCATGGCTTCCTATCTGAAGCTGTAGAAAACTTGCCTGCTTCATGAGATTTTACAATTCCTTTTTTTTGAGCTGCAGGGTTTAATGTCATGTCCTCTTCTCTTTGAGATTTAGATTTGAATTCAAAGCCTTGGTGAGATTTCTACTGAAACTACCCAGTTTTCATATTTCTACTTTGAGTAGCTGTGATTTGAGTAGATGTGTACCAATGTCTTATGACTTCAAGCTGAAACCATAACTCCAATCCAAATCTGGGCTCAGTTTCTTGTGTCTTCAAGAGCACATCTTTGTACAGGTTCAGTTTTTTTGTTAGAACCAAGAGCAGAAGCTGGTAAGGCAGAATTTTCATCTCCTCTGTAATGACCTGAGGAGATTCATTTTGAGAGCACTTGAAAAACAGTGGATTCTGGTCCCCTGTTTTCTTCTTTCTTAATTAGATGCTGCAGGCTATAGAGCTCCACATTCACAGAAATCAGCCTTCTTTAACCGTTGCTTGACAGCAACAGTAGAGTTTTGACTGCGCTCCCTAAAACTCAGCCAAATCATGTCGACCCTCAGTACTGGTCTAAGTACTTAGACACTGTTATCCCTTAGACAGTCTCTCTATCTGCAGTTCTTCACCTCTTTTTTTTTTTTTTTTTTTTTCTAATTTGATATAAAATTCTTAAGTTATGTGAATAAAAATTATGGTTCTATATCTATCACTTTTCTAGCCCTCTTCTAGTCTCCTTCCCTTCAACACTCCTGACCTTTTCCATCATCCCTTACTTAATAGAATCAAGAGTGTTTTTGCTTTGGGGTATTTTAGCCGCTTTCTGGAGTGGATAAAGTATTTTCATTGTTTTCATTGTAAAGCTTCTGAACTTCTTTCCTTGTCCAAGTTTGATGCCACTGTTTAACATGCATCCTTACCAGAAAATTACTTTTCAGAGGGGCTCCTTGTATAAATGATGATGAAGCAAGGCGAGAAGATGATATCCTGATTGGTGAACCTGAGTCTGGATGCTCCAGGCCAGACCCACCAGAAAATGGCTTTATCAGGGTGAGCTTGAAAAGTGGGTGAGTGATATGAAAGGAAGGAGTGTGGGAGAGTTGCAGAGTTGGCAATTTTTACAACCTTTTTGCTAGGTATACAGAAATAAGTCACATACACAAATATTTACTTCTGCTGATTTCACCTGATATTGAAAGCGTAATACTACTTGCAAAAGACCACATCCATCTGTTAAGTAGAAATATTTTGCTAGATAATTAGAAACCCATGTTTCATGTTAGCCTTCAATAATAATTGATCTTTGAATCTAAGATAATATTGCATTAAATTTTTCACTTGGCTGATTAATTGACATTTTATTTTTCACCGTCTCCATTTGTTTTCTTTAAAATCATTCTGAATGTGATTTTCAGTTACTATAGATGTAATTTTTTCCTGTAGAATGAAAAGAACCAGTATGCCGTGGGGGAGGAAGCTGAAATTGCCTGCATGACTGGTCATGTCCTCAGTGGCTTTCAGTTCCTTAGGTGTCTACCAGATCAAACATGGACACAGCAGCATGTTGAATGTGAACGTAAGAAACAGAGAACTAGTTTGGCTTGCAACAAAACAGAAGAGGAATAAAAATAAACAAAACAGACTATAATATATGCTTTAATAAAAGAACATATAGTGGTATCTGAAGAGATAGCGTTTTAAGAGGGCATCTCATACATTTACATTAGAGATGACAAAAACCTACTGAGTGACTAGATTTTTCCTCTTTCAGGAGTGTAGTTATTACATACTCTGTAAGGATAGTTATTACATTCTCTGTAAGGATATTGTAATGTCCAATGCTTTAGAAAACCCTGAGATGGATTTTATCAGGTCTTCTCTAGTTTAGTTTTCAATATCTTCAACAGAAAGATTCATCTTCTGTCTCCAGACTTATCAAGATAATCTTTAAGTTGATGACAGCCTGAAGAAAGCATCCTTAGAGGAGCTTGACTCCCACATTTTATATTAAATGGAAGGTTCATCTCTAATCTCCCTGGATTGTCTTGAAAGTCTACAGAACAGATTAATGCCCTGATGCATTTGCAGTCCAATGAAAATTAAGGACCAGAACTGATCTGGGTTTACGAACAGGAGAGACTCCAATGGTTTACTAGAACACAATGTAGTTGTATTGACTTAATATTCATTTTATTGTGAATTTCTTCTTGAACATGTTTGAGCTTTCTATTGCCATTCACTTAATTGTCTTACAGCTTCACTTACAAAAACAGTGTTGTGAATGTCAGTCTTAATTTCAACATACTGTAAAATTAAATTACTCATACTATCACACATTAGAAACAAGTAATTTAGTTATTGATAGAAACATATTTTATAGAACTATTGACAGGATATTGCAATTTCTAGATTTAATTATGATAAATATTTTAGTTTTAAATGTCAGTCAGAAGTGTTCAGTGTTATTGTGACTATATGGGTCTTCAGCTGAAACACTACAACTTGCTGTAAATATTCTTGCACCATGAAAATGACAACAATCTTATTTTTCCTTACTTATTACAGCTTCAGGATGCCTCAGGCCACCAACCTCTTACAGTGTCACTATTTCTCCGTTTAAACAACAGTATGATATTGGTGAAACTATTAAGCTAAGCTGCCAAGCTGGGTATATAGTCACTGGTCAAACAGAGTATACTTGTGGGAAAGACCTATCCTGGACACCATCTGTTTCAAAATCTATTACATGTGAAAAAGGTTAGTATTTCTGCAGGTATATATTGTTTTTCTATTGCTGGGACCCACAACACAGCTCTGATGTGTTTACTGTAGCTAGGTAGAACTAGGAGGCAGATGATTGATTTTAAGACATATAGCAAGTGATTATTAATTTTGGTTTTACTCTATGCCTACCACAGTGCTATATAAATTCAGCCAAAAACTTCTGCATTAAGTTCATATTTGGGGGGTAAGTTGTACTGTATAATATGTTAACTACAAAGTTGTGAAACTGCATTTTTTTAAAAAAAGGTTCTATTAACAAGGCTTTATGAAAGCGAAGTAGGATAATGCATATAGTTGAAACTTCAGCTTGTACAGGCTTTTCCAGTAACTTTTGTAGACTCATACATCCTTGTGGAATCCCAACCACAGGAGCTTTTGAAGGCAGAAAATTGGGATAAATTGAAATTAATCAATTTTAGGTTTTACAGCAGAAGACTAAGATAATTGTGCTCAATTTGTTACTTATTCTAGTAACTCTTTTTTTTTTTTTTTTATTTTATTTCAGATATGCAAACTAAGACTAGAGGTATTTGTAATCCAGGACAAAAACAGGTTGGGTCTCAGTGTGTTTGTATGTCTCCAGAAGAAGACTGTGGGTAAGTGAAATACTTTCACTAGAAAAAAGATAAGTCATGGTTTCTCTGGTGGTGGACTGTTAGTCCATTGCAAACACAAAACAGGAAGAGTAACAGAAGTGACAACAACTTCAGGATTATTGGTGTATGTTCAGATATTAGCCAGCAATGCCATTATATCAAAATTACAGCTCCATTTATAGCCTATGAACAATGACATTAACCAAACAGCACATCACAACACCTTTCTAATCTACATCTCCATCTGCTACTGGAGATGCCTACTCTTCCTTTTCCTCCCTTTTTCCTCTAGTTTCTTAACTTTTGCTGTCATCACTTCTGCTCCATGTGTTTGAAACCACCCCTTTTCAGGTGAATATGCTCCAAAACACATGTGTATGTTTTGGTCTCCAGGGCATATAAAAGTACGTAAGACTTGGACATACTGTCTCTTCATGGAATATGACCTCACTTTTGAGCCTTTCAGTAAACAGAGCATTCCTCTACTCCTAGAGGTTTTTAGTAAATGGCTGGCAAGGACGGAGGTGTGGTGCAAGTCTGAGTGTTGTCCTACTGCTTGGGATTGGAAAGATGAGCACAGACCAAATACCGGCTAGACTGCCGTAGAGCTGAGACCAACGCATGTCCCACCACAGGGCTCCTGTGTGACCACAGGCAGTCCCTTGGCATGGGGTTCATCTCACTCATGTGAGCCCCTGAATAAGGGCTCTTGTGGGAGCACAGATGCCTCGAGCAGAGAGAGAACACACTTAAAGCGTGACAGACATTGTCACAAATACACGGGTTGAATCCGACGTTAACTGGTGGGGGTTTGACTATGGCTGTAAGCTTAACCCTTAGAGGCCTATCCTAGGTGAACTGGTATTGCTCCTTCTCTCTGGAGAATGATTGAGCTCCACAATGTGATACCATTTGGAAATGCCTGCACATGGAGAGAGTGAATCCACTCAGGAACCAGGAGTAATACAGAAAGGAACTACAAGCAGCTTAGCTGTGTTTGCCTGCCGCTGATCCCAAATTAATTATGCCTCTGAGGCATACTTACATTAATGTCAGCAGTGCTGCATTAACTCGGCTAAACCACCCCCAGGGGCTGTGTTAGTTTACTAAGCTTTCTGGAGGTAACAGCATGCAGGGAGCTCACCTTCCATTTTCCTGTGTAGGCATGCTCTTCACTTCTCATCTGCTGGATGGGAATAAGACTTTCTTATCTCACGAGGACTATGCTGAGGTGTTGGAGGCTTCCTAAGGCTCAGATGCTGCAGTAATTGAGACTGTCTCAGTTCTTAAGATACATATCCACTCTGGCCACAGTTTTGCTATGGCTCTTCATTCTGCACCATCAGGGTGTTAAGAAGCAGGGATGTACTCCATGGTCTGCCAAAATAATTTTTCTTTTTCTTTTCTTTTTTTTTTTTTTTTTTTCCTGGGGCAGCCACTACTTGGAAGACATCTGTGTGCTACATGCTGCTTCAGAGCAGACCATGACAAAGCCCAGCTGTGAGTACTTAGCTGAAAATTGCCTCCGAGAGCAGTCGTTTCATTTCTTGCATGCTGGCCCTTGCCGTAGTGATACCAATCAAGACTGGGCTATTGAAAGGGCAAAGCTCTCTACAAATAGCCTGAAGAAAGTGCCATGTGGCTATGACACCTGCTATGACTGGGAAAACTGTGCAGGTATGGCTTCTGACTGGGGTGATGGATCCAGGGTTTAGGCACTGAAAATAGAACATACTGGCTGCTTCATTGCTCTAAGAATGGGGTTTACAGGCTTTTTGGTCTATATCCTCTGAGCAGTTTGTGTTGAGAAGAGTATGGAAGTGTGGTCAGTCCTTTGTCCATCCTACTGTGCGTTGCACGCACATATGTGCCGTCCCCCTTAGGCAGAAGTGGTATAGAGCTGCCACTCGTTAGTAGTCAAGGCACAAAAGGACCTTGAAGATTAAGGGAACTTAAAATTTTAGGAGAATTAATATTTAAATCTTCAACCACAGAAGCCTACTCCACAATGTTATGTCCTATTCCTTGTGAGGATATTTTGTACTTCAGGAGTTAATCTGGCTCACACCCTCAATAGCATATAATTAAATTATGAAATTAAATCATGGTACTATTTAAAAAGCAAGACAGGGGCCATCAAGCTTAATGGGATTTTAATGGTAAATTTTGCAAATACCTACATGTGAAACCTGTGTTCATTAAGAGTTTTAATGAACTAAGCTGTTTGGTGAAATCTCTGAGAGGATTATGTTATAAACACTGTTGTGCAACTCGGCTGTTAACTGTGTAAATAGCTGATAAGAGCAGCGGGTTTTCCCGTAAGTGTGCGAGGTGCTGGCTGGCTCGGCACCGATCACGTGCTTGCCAGGAAAAGGCTGAGTGGCAGCTGTACTCGTTCCTCTACTTCCAGAGATGAATATGACACTTATCATAACTTGCCTATTTATGACAAATAAAAGGGCACTAGTGATGTGCAGCAATTGTAAAACTTGATTTTGCAGAGTTAGGATGCTTTGTGCAGTATTAGATTTGAAGTCAATGGCTGTAAAGCCATCACACGAGGTACTGCTCCTGCATGGGGCTGAAGAAGAAGCCAAGACCTCAGGCAACACGGTGTGCAGGAGCTTTTAGAAGTTGATAATAATTTATGAAGGACTTGGGCTTATTTACTCCAGAGCCCTAAGGCAGCCTAGGTATGTTTCCACTGCGGAGGTGGCTTGAAGCTGGATCCTGTGCCATCTCTTCCGTGTTCTTCTGTAAAAGGCTCGCAGGAGTCTTGCTCAGCAAGCAAAAGTGAGAACACAAGCAAGAGTAAAATTAAATAAAATAAGATTTCACTCTGGGACTCATGAGGTTTGAACTGAACTTTCCTCTTACCTTCACAAAAGTCCCATTTCCCACTTGTAAGCATAAACGTTTAGCAAATGGAAGTTTTGGCATTTCTGAGAATGAGTAGCTGGTATTAACACAGGGGTAGAATATACTGCAGTACCATGTGAAAGCAGCTAAGCTGATGGAAAAAACATACTTTTCACATGATTTAAGAAAGGGAAGGCAGAAACTTAGTTTCCTGCCTAGGAAATTTCTGGGAAAGAATCTAAAAAGTCAGAATCTGATTAGATCAGAAATGGGTAATGAAATAACAGGCAGTACGGAGCTTTACCAAGGCCAGCAGCAGGTAGCTTAACATTCATAAAAGGGGCTTTAATGATAATAGAACCTGACACAATACTGACCTTAGGACTCCATTTCACAGCAACATTGTGTGTAAGGATAATTGGGAACAGAAAGTCAAGTTAATAACTTTTTGTTTAGAGGAAAGGTCAGGGAAAGCTAGCAGATTAAAAAAAAAGAAAAAAAAAAGAAAGAGAAAAAACAATTCCGTTTCTGTTCTTGTATGGGCCAGTGCTGCAAAAAACTGATATTTAAAGCTTTTTTTTTTTTGCCTGTGTTTCTAACACCCTGATATCTTTGTGTGCACACTAGGGTCTCTAATGTATCATGAACCTGCAATGGCATTTTTTCCTGTTGATTTTTGAAATGTTGTCAAACTATAAATACATGTGTTTAGTCATGGTGTTTGCAGCTAAGACCTCAACATGTTCTTTCAGAGACACAGACCCAGTGCTACTGCCTGCTGCCTTACCAGTGCCCCAAAGAAGACAGCCAGCTTCACTGCATCCAAATAGTGTCAACCGGGAGGAAGAAGACGGTCAGTTATTGCACGCTAGCAGCCATGAAGTGTGCTGGCGTGAAAATGGAGGTGCTGAATGCGGGGAGCTGCCTGGGGTAACCCAGCAGCTCATGTTGCAGCCACCCTGGTCTTCCCGCTGCGTGCAGGCTGATGGACCCTGGTGAAGACTCAGTGGAAGCACAAATGGATCAAAAAACAACGGGTGGAAAAAAACTGAACTAACTTACTGTATTTCTGGCAGGAGGGTGGGAATGGGCTTTTTTTTTTTTTTTTTTCCTTTTTTTTTTTTTTCCTTTCCTGAAAATGAGCTGGTGTGGGGTATGGAGATTGCAGAGTTACAGGTGGTGGGAGCATGTGCAGAGGGAGGAGGAGGGAGAGGAAGGAGAGCTCCGCGTCTGGTTTCCCCTGGCGCTGGATGAAACTCTTTCTTTGCTCAGTCATTTGCTGCTCCGTCCCTTTGCTTCTGACTGCTCTGTGCCCTTGGCGCCTCGCGGGCTGCGCTCCCGGTGTAGCACCCAGGTAGGAAGATCGGGCACACGGCCACAAAGGCAGCGACTTGCACGGGCGCTCGTGGTGCAAATTCAGGGAGTGGTACGCAGTCCTGCCAACTGCAAATGTATCTCATCACGACTGAGGCCTTCAAAACCGTGAGGCTGTTAATCAGAGTAACTGAACGGGGGAACTGTTTGAATTCTGGGTTTGTTGTCACTTTTGAGTATTAGGCTCAGGATTTACAAAACTGAGCATTAGAGACTTGCCTGCCAAGAAGGAGAAAAAATCTAAAGGTCTTCTACTATCAGTCAGCAGAAAAATGAAAATTGGGGGGAAAAAAATCTTGACAGGTGTCTGTCTGTGAGTTACCCATCCTATGTATAACCATCACACCTCGCCAGGGGCTGAGCAGAGTCATTCGGGAGCAGAGTGTGGGGCTGGAGGTGGAACAGTAATTTCACCTCCCAGGAAGTATCAGACGCCTACATTTGGGGTGTTACTGAGCTCCCCAAATCAGGAACAGTCAGTCTTAACTGGATGGAGCTCAAGGAAAAAGAAAGAAAAGTGATGAATCCTCCTGCTAAATAGGACAGCAGCATTACATTTTCCTACTTAAAATGTATAGCAAAAATGATTGAAATAAACAGCCAAGTGGTTTGCCCTTGTAAGTCTCTACTTTGCTCCAGCTGAAGATTTGTATTAATAGGCTGCTGATTGTCTGGGGGAGGGTTGCAGATTTGATTATCCTTGGCTTTTTTTTTTTTTTTTTTTTAATACCCTTATTCCTTCTTGCTGGTCACATTTCCAAGGGGAATAATCATTCCGAATGGTTGTGTATGCCTTCTGCAGCCTCAACAAGTGTTCCTGACCTTCCAACCTTAATACTAGCTTTTCACGACAGGAGCTTGAATCTGGTGTTACTGTCTGGCAAATTGTGTTGTGATGTTTTTCACCCTGACATATTGCCAGATGAAGTTATTTTGTGGTAAATAAAAGGCAGTTGAATTCACTTGCTGCCCCAGTTTTCTAGTACCTCCTTTCTCAGAGTGGTTGTGTGTTTTATGAGCATTCACATTAAGACTTGTGGTGTTCTTGTTTCCTGATGCGAGGGTAACTCCTGAAGTTTCCATCTTTACAGTTGAGCATTAAGGTGCAGAAGAGGATACATCATCTGCCACTCACTAACAAGGATGGTAGTGGTTCAGCAGTAAACTGAATCCGGCTGAAATTAGTGGAAGTTTTACTGTTGACTTCAGTAGTCAGGACCATACTTGCAATGATTTAGAAGTTGTTGCTGTGCTTGTGTCTCCAACTGTTGTCTCAAAGAGTTTGACTTCTTGTTTTCTGTAAAATATATTTTTCTTGAATAAGCTCTCCTCTTCTACTGTGATAATTTATATTAGGTAATGATAGAGTTTTTTTGTTCTTTGGCAGGAAATGCCTGCTTGCCTTTGCTCCAAGTAATGTCTGGTTTGATGGATCATTGCCTAGAGCCATAAATCATAATTGGGGAAGATGAAGGAACACCTGAACTGAATCTGTCAGGGTAACTGGGGTTGCAAGGACTGCACTGATTCTCAAAGAACAGCTTTCTCAGTCATGTAGCTTCTCCGATGCACAGAAAAAAAATCTTTTCTGCTTATTTTAATGTCAGAGAGAAGAGGTATTATCCAAAATAAATATAATGAGCCTTTTTCACTGATGCAGACAGTTCAGTACAGCATCCCAGCATTTCTAATTTTTTTTCCTGTTATAACAGTATGTGGAGTGTACATAGAATACATTTGCCACAACCTGACAGCTGAGACATGATACAACTGCTGGACAATTAGCAGCTAGTATTCCAGGCTTCTGTATAAATAGTCACTGCAATTGTTAAGTAGAATGTAATACTTGATTAAATCTAGAAAATAGTTGAATAAAGATACAGTGCGTATTAAAATATTTATCTTTATGCTACTTCACACAGGGGAAACTCAGAGTCCCCTTGACTGGATGGAAGGCAGGGTAGGGTTCAAAAGTAACAGCCAAATATTTACCAACAGGCTATTGCAAAATTGTTGTGGTTGCTGTTTTTCATGTTCCAGCTACAAGAGAACATCTTGTAATAAATGTCTGAGTCCTGGCTTTTATTTCAGCTGTTATGTGGGATTCTTAACAGTTTGGTGCAAAATATATTGTGACTGTTAAAGGCATATGCCAGATGCATGTTCATGCAAAGTCACTTTATGCAGCAAGTGAAGCAGGAGATCCATACCAATGTTTTCATTGGTGCTTTCACAGTGAGTGATAAACTGGAGGTAGTATTAGGAAGCTGTTCCAGTCAGATTCCCTCTGAGCTCACTGCTACCCTAATGCACTCATGAGCTTGCGCTTGGGGATGGATCTACAGCAGCAGCTTCATTAGTGGCACTTATGATAGCTCCAGTTCCATGATTCATTTTTTTTGTTTGGAGGAAGAGGTTCATCACACTTTCTGATCACCAGGAGATCACTGAGCAACAGGCTTCTGCTAGCTACTGTGCTTCAAAAACAGATGCTTCAAATATATGTAGTAGAACTGAGGCAACTCTGGAGTTACATGGGCAAAGACAGTAAAATAGCACTTTTGATCAGCTAAAATGTAACTAGATTTAATAAGCCTCTAATCGGAGAGGTAAATTTAACTCTAAAGAGGTCTTTCAGCCAGCCCCCAGAATGCTCTTAGCTTCTGCATGTGCATACTGGAAAGGCTCTTTGGAGAATAGGTGTGAAGATTCCTGACATGGATAGATTTGGGTATGCTGATCTTGCTTTCTTGTTTTTCGGAGTAAGATTCATTTAAAAGTATATTCCTGTGTCCAAGCTAATCATCTTTGCCTACCCTTTAATCAGTGGAGGAGAGAAACAGCCCCTTGGAGATGTAATTTTTGTCTTTTGGTTAGATATCAGAATGAGTCTTTGTTGGCTGTGACTGGAGCTTGGGAGGGCTAGGCCAGATATAAGTAATTATGGTATAAATAAATAAATATCTGAAGTTCAGTGAAGTAAATCCTACCTCTTTTCTTTTTAAAACTGGATACCTGTGCATATAAATACACAGACACACATATATGCACACATGTATATGTAATGCTTATTTGTTTATTTTCTAGCACTGGATTGTTTGTCTTTTAGATTAGAGCTGTCTATATGGGCCCTTTTCAGGAATACTTAGAAGCGTTTTGTACTATGTCCCCAAAGAACCAAAGCTGTGATAAGCTGTAACAATGCAAGGTTGGTTCCCAAAGTGGTGCTGAGTGCTAAATGAGTGTTGCCTTTGTGTTGCATGCCTTGTGAATCAGAAATGGTTGATATTAGCAGAGCATTAATCATCCGTGGGTGGAATACAATGAATATATCTTTATTTGATGTAGTCAGCCACCATCAAACTGTGGATAGGGTTATTTTAGTGCATTTTATCCCACTGGGCAAAGCACCTGAGAGCAGCTGGGGAACTATGGTGAATGTTACTCATGGGCATTGTGGTCAAAGACCTCAAATAACAGAATGAACAGAGCAGAAGAAAAATGATGTTAATGTGTTACTCTTTAGATGAAGCCTGATTGCTTTTTTTCTTTTTCTGTTTTATTTTCCTCTCCCTAGAACCCCTTTGTGCCAGCTCCAGCCCCCAGTTCCCATCCTGGTGCACAGTACCTGTGCTGGGGCCACCCCAGTGCCCTTGGGATGGGGAACAGGTCTTGCCCCTTGGGGGCCCTGGGAGCCACCAGCCTATGCAGGGCATCCTGGCAGCAAGGTAGAGAACTAAGGAGCTAGTTAGGACAGGCAGATGTGTAAGTACCGTGTAAATAGCATAACTGGTAACCGAGTCATAATTTTCCTATGACCACATCCTACTCTTCAGACAAAACAAATATGAAAGCTCTTGCATAAAAGTGATTGCAGGTAAGTGATGGTGAGCCAGCTAGGAATTTTGGGTCCTTAATGAGCAAATGAGACCTATCCTATACCACCTTGGAGACCTCTGTCCCTGATTAGATAGTGGCCCAGGTGCTAAAAAACACTCACAGGGATTAAAAGTCATTAGGTGGGTTGAGGAAAGAGTAAATCCCATTTATTTGTATTTCAGAAAGGCGTTCAGATGCTGTGCAGCAAAGCAGCTAGTCTGTAACTTCACAGCATCTGTCAATAGGGTTGGGCTTGAGGAAAGGGCACATGATTTTCCCTCCTGTTGAGTTAACATAGCTTTTGGTCTGTGTTAGTTAGTCCTCCCCCAAGCAATATTTGGGTACAATTCAACAGCTTGTGTGGACCAAGCGCTGTTTCCAGAAGGACAAATAAAGCCACTCTTTTTTGGAGGTTTTGGGGTGGGAGGGTTAGCTGGCTGGATGTGAACTGCCATGAACTCCTTCGCCTGTGGGGCTATAAAATGAAGCCTGGCCTATTTTGATTACTGCTGTAAACATTGGTTATTTGCTCTTTCCCAGGGATTCCTAGCTCAAGTTTATTTTATCGCATACCCGTATCTGCTTTGAAACTCTTTAGCATGCACTGGGGACAGACAACAGCCCAAAGGGTCAGTGTTCAGGGCCAGAGAAGTGTTCTAGGTTTTGAAGCATAAATGAAACTTAACAGTAATGTTTCAGTCATTTGGGCCTGAATTAGACATTTCAGTCATTCAGTCATTAGTAGGGCTGGCAAGTTTTGAGCAACTAAGATGTCTTAAATATCGGCTGAAACCCCAAGCAATAGTCTGTTTTCTTTCAGATCCTCTAAGCTAAATCTGCAAAGTATAATACATAATGATATAAGATGATTTGTGATACTCATATCTTTGGTTTTATTTGCTAGGGAATCATTTTTGAGCAGATATATGTAAAATCCAGGTTTATTTTGTTAGCAGTCCTGAATATGTGGTTGTTTTGTCTGTGAAATTCCTCTGAGAATTATTGTGTCAGTACTGGTTGGGCAACACTGATTTAATGTGTAAGAGTGAGAACGGCCATGGGTTTTCTCGTAAACGTGAAATTTTTCTTGGCTCACACCATATACAGAGCTTTGCCAAGAAAAACCTGGGTAGCAGCCTTAATGGCAGGGCATATGCTTGTGTGTGTCCACATATCTGTGCAAAAACACACATTTACTGGAGGGACTAAAAGTACTTTAACACTGGCCAACACTGCTGTGTGCTCTCATTACTGGTGTAGCTGTGGATACTGCAGTTGCTGTTTAGGTTGCAGCTAGCTTTCGTGCATGACCATGCACAACAGTCTTTACCGAAGACTTTACTGATCTTGGCCCTGTGGGTAAGAATTCAGTGGCAGGACTCTGGCTTATCGTTTGGCCTTTTGATATCTGTCCCCTACTTCTAAAATCAAGAAGACATGTGGCTACTGAGAAATGTCTGTCTGAGTGCAGCAGTGTAACAGTCATGAGGAATCAGTCCTTTGCCAGATGCAGTTGTGGCTGTCGCTGCTGGCCACAGCTCTGCTTTGTGCAACTTCTGTTCTGCCTAAACGCTGGCTCTGTCTCAAGGCGCTGCCTTATGCTCAAGCTAATCCATCCTGATCCCACCAGGGCTTATTAGCTCAGCCACTGTATTACCCTAGCACAGATACATGGTCCCCAGGTCAGGCTATCTTGTCTCCAGGAGAGCAGATACACATAGCCTGAGGCTATCTTTGGGGGATGTACCCTTTTTAGAAAGCTATTTTATTGATGAGCTGCCACAGAATGCAGTTTAAAAATGGAAAAAAAAAACAAAAACAAAACAAAAAAACCCCAACTTCTAGTATTCTGTATCTAAATCCCCAGATGTTTCCATTCAGAGTCGCAGTGCTTCTTCCTCTTGCTCAGCCAGTATCCAAAGGATTCAAATCAGCCTTATTGCATCTCAATGGCAGTTTCATGCAGAAAGATAAAATATCCAGCAATTATACACTTAGAGAAATGGTATGTGCTAAAATAAAAACAGCAGTCCTACATTCAGGAAGATAACCAAAAGTAACTCATTCTTCATCAAGAAATTCCAACCTTAGCATCTTGGTCTTAGAAAATTACACTTGTGAAATCTATTTGCAAAGAATTTGCAGCAGACTTTGCTACAACCACTGTGTATGTCTGGACTAATTGCACAGGTAGGGTATTGTAACCTGCTTATGCCTGTGACAGTACTTATATCTCTCTTCTCAATATAATATTTGATCACCTGAGTAACAGTTTTCAAAATTCAAGGATATTGCTTGTGTTTACACAAGTAGGCACGTAAGCTGCCTTTCTATCAATGAGGCCATAGCATAAGCAAGGGCATTTAGTGTCGCACATTTTGTGTAATTATTCAGGGAGCTAAAACTAGTATCATTTGAAGTATTAGTGTAATATCTGTCAACAACAAAACATACAAATATGATTTTGCTTTACCAGAAGTTTGTGCTCTAGTCAGGTTAAATTATCACCCTGTTCAAAAGCCATATTTGCAGCAATGTGTCACAGCTTCCCTCTAGCAAAAATTTATTCTGTATATTCACATTTAATACCATTCTCAGAGGCTTAAATATAACAAAACATCCATTCACAATAATGCCAAAGTGAGTTGATAATTCTCCTGCCTATCTTAGGGTAGGGCTCTGCATACTGGATTCTGACCACAAGAAATGAAAATAATCACCTGAGGATCACACATAGGAGAGCAATATAGAGACTGAACCCCAAAGACCTGACAGCTGGACTAGAAGAGCATTCTGGATCCTTGTGGTGCTAGCATCTTCCTTTTGCTGTTCAGAGAAATCTCTTCTGTCCTTTACAGTACAGAAAAAAAATCAATTGCAGTTTATATTCCCAGGTCTCCTGTCATATGTGGTATCGGTTCCTATTACTTAGAGTCATGGCTCATCGTAGCGCACAGTGCAGTGGAGCCACAGTGTGATGGAGATGGAGCTGATTCATAATAACATTATGAATACAGTAATATAGTGGCTTTAGGTTGTGACAAGAGCAGAGCAGGAGGGTATTCATTGCACTTCCATTGGGGCTGGAGAAAGAATAAAGAAAGATGCTGTGCAACAGCTTTCCAGGTTGGAGAACAATGGGCAAAATCATCAGGGTTAAAGATTTGTCTCCAACAAAATTGCAAGCTTGTTTTGTCAGGTTATAAATTTGCAAAGACAACAGCAAATTAAGCCCTATGAGAAAAGGGGTGGGCTAGTGGGAGCTTGCTTGACCACAGGTATCTAAGGAAGACACTAACAGAAGGGGGGGGGAGAAAGGACAAATTTTGAAGCAAATCTGAAATAAAGAGGGACTTCTCAAAGGCAAGAAGTAATATACCTTGTAAATGTTATTTGCACTTACCATTTCAGTGTTCTTAATGTTTTTTGTAATGTTTTTGTTTAATTACTGATGTTTTGTTTCAGGCTGGGCACTTGATTGCTGATCCGTTGTCATCAAATTGGAATTTCTAGGGTGATTCCTGGTTAGTGCAAGGGTGTTGCAATGCAGGGAGCGCTCTGGGAGGGACAGCCTTGCATTCAGGTTGTCTCTCGCCCTGAGAGATGGAGGAGACATGCAGGTGCAAAGAGGTGAGCTACGGGACCAGACTGACATAGTTGTGGCTGTTGCAGATGTACAGTCTCCAGTGAAAAGGTGATTTGCAAATGTTAGCTCATGTGATTAGTGCTACAGTTGTTAATTTAGCAATTACTATTGGTAGATGTTACCTGCTCTCCTGCAGCAAGTCTCCAGATACATTGGCCCGTTTGCACCAGATTTTTTACATGCAGTGAGAAGTGAACTTGGAAGCTCTTCCCATTTACTGTGTAGGAAGACAAACAGCTGTTGTTTTTCAGACATTCATTTGCTGCTCCCAGATAGGGAAATGTACATCAGAAGAGCTTTATTTTCTGAGCTTCTGCCAGCTACTTATCTATCCTACCTGGAAATACTTTATCTCTACGTGCACCATGTTAACACTAGTCGAGGTTCGAAAGAGAATTTTATGAATCTTCCAGTTGAATTCCCTCCTTATCCTAACTCACCTCTCCTATGCTCAACCAACCTCTAGGGCCACAGCAGCTCTGTGACAGTCTTGCTGTATCCTTCCCAGCTTTACTTCCAGGGGCATCTCCTTCCTCCTCTTTCAGCTTGCCATATTCAGAAATAAGCCTGTCACAGTGCCATTTGGAGAGGAGTCTGAATACCTGTGCTATCCCTTCAATAGTGTTTGAACCTTGTGGTCAGTTTTAAGCACATGTAATTGAAAGTTAGAGGTCTTGAAGGTACTAATTCTTTAATATCTTTTGTGAAAATAGCTAGCTGGTAGAAGAAGGTGATCTTTTCTGCATCTTCTCTGATGGAAAGGATGCAGTGTAGACTCATCCTTAACAATGAAAGAATCTACACAGAAATAAATGCCTGGAAAATCAGGTTAAGGTTTCAACTATGTTTGAACTTCAGTCCACATACAGGTACTGTTTTTCAAATAGTTTACTAGGAGGATTTTTTTCAGCACTGTTGCTTTGTTAAAAGGCCCTCCACTCTGTCTCTGCACCTGGGGCTCCGCGTCAGGCAATCATTTTTACTCAGCAGCTTGTGATGATATCTTCCAAGCCACTGGCATCAGATCATCCTGAGTCCAGCTCATCAGTATGGGTAACAAGTTTACCTTGCCTCAGTATGAGCTAAATTTCATCTGCTGTAGCATCATTCAGTTTCCCAGTAGGTTTCTGTCTTCTGGCAACTTCTTATAGGTTTCTTTTTTCTTTTCTTTTTTTTTTTTTTTTTTTCTCTAGTTGAATATTATCTACAGAAATTTACCAGCTTGGTCCCTTTACACATTCATGGAGGATCTCATTTCATTACTAACAGGAGCAGATATTTATTATACTGCATTAGGATTAAAACTAAGGTGTTTCCTCTTAGACCATCTATGCACTATAGCGCTTACTGAATCCAGCCTTACAGCCTGGAAAATACGAAAGTAAGATAAAAGAGACTCTTAGTAGTTTAAAAGAGCCCAGTTCCTGTTGCCTGTCCTTTAAGTAGCCTGCTGCTCTCTGTTTCTGCTATGTTTTAGGGAAAAGGGCTTTGTGTACTTGCAAATAGCAAGCTGACCCTGAATCTGTATAGCTTTTATCGCTGGCTTCTCCTGGCCTTGGAAGACCCCAAGCTAAACTCTTGGTATAAAGTTGTAACAGGATTCAGAGTCTCTTGGCAGCACTATCTAGCCACATATGTTGTGTAGTGGTTCAGTTGCCCAAAGCTCTGAGACTATATCCGATTCCTCCCTGATGTCCTGGCACATGCTGATAGGGCAAATGCTTGCCCAAAAGAAGCATGTGGTCGTTTAGTCCCCGTAAAAGAGGACTCTCTCTGCCTTCTGTGAATCTCTGCCAGGCAATTTTGTAAAGATGGGGTTGTCTCTTTTGTTAGTTTAATGTAGCAGTGTGGTGAAGGGATGGACAAGAACCATTAGCAATTTTTCTGTACTCGAAGGGCCAAAGTGGTACCAGCAGCTGCGTGTACTGTAGGGATACAGGAATGATTGGGTAGCCTGTCCTCCCAGTCACTGAGCCTAAATGAACCTGGTGGTTCTTCATTAAACAGTCATAGTGCTTCAAACAATACTGCCATCTCCCTTTCACACTTCTTCCTCTCCATTTAGCAGCTTTACACAAGTTTTTTTTCAAAAAATCCATAATATCTGCTTTTAAAATGCATTTCATGAATTGCATGGAAGATGATAGCACTAAAGTACTTTCTGGGCAAATACAAGACTGAAAACAGTATGTGGCAGAAGTTCAGCAGGAAAAGGACTGAGGGGTCACAGCACAAAGCTGTTTGCAGACCTGTGTTGAATTCCACTGCACAGGCAGGTGGAAGGGAAGGGGTGCGTGAAGGGGGAAAGGAGCTGGCTGGGATGAGGAGGAGGACGGGAAAGATGGAGTAGAAAATTAGAAAGAAAAAGTAGGGACAAAGGTGCCCTGGGGAGGCTTAGATGTATCAGATAAACAGTGAGATGCAGGGAATTTGATGAAATGTTTGAAATGCAGCATTCTTTAATATTTTGCATGTCTTATCTCAGACTATTTTATGGATCTAGAGGTTTATATTTGCTGATAGATTGAGGTGATTAGCAGCCAGTTTTACTGGATTTTTTAACTATTTCTTAAGCAGGAATTCTCAAGATTTCTTGAGGTACTGTGGAAGTTTTTTACATTTCTCTGTTTAAAGACAAGAATCACTGAGTCACCGTTATTTCTCTGCTGTTTATCAGAAAAAATCCATGTGACTTTTTTTTTTCTTACCTCTAGCAGGGTATGGAGACTACTGCTACCCAGTGGGATCATTGTCAACTCACATTTCATGCCAGCTGCTCTGAGGAAAAGGCTAAAAACTGCAGGCAAGTAAGTTGAGAGTAACCAAGGGGCAAATTTTCAATAGCCCTTCAAGAACACTACTTCTGAACAAATACTTCAGAACAAATAACAGATTAAATTTATTTGTTCTTTATTTCATTTATTTTGGCTTGTTAGCAGTCTGCAAAAAAATGCAGTTTTCTCAAAAACAAAAAGTGCTAGTAGGTTCCATAGAGGATAAAGGTCTCATGGTCCTTGCAGTCAGGTTTCTAATGTAAATCCTTTCATTTATTAGTTCAGAAATAATTTCTGCTAATATTTGCATTGATATACTTAAGAGTCACTGTATCTATGGATAATCTTGTCAGAAAGGAATAAAGATGCCCTCGTATCTGAGGGCTGAGTTCAGAAAAGAATTCTCCTGCCTATTGCACAAGCTTATTTCTAACTCTGTGCAAATCATAAACATCTAGCCCTTTGGCTGTTAATTGTGAAATTAGGTTAAAAGCTCTCCTTTTCTTTCATTTTTTATTTATGTTCTCTGTTTAAACTATAAACTATCTTTCACAGTGCATCCATGCAGCACACAGCACAGCAATGCCCTGATCTGGAATAAAGCCTTTGGTGCATTATTATTGCCAAGAAATAACACCTTCACTTAGAAACTGAAAAGAGAAATCTTCTTGGCTGAGCGACCTAATATGCAACTAATCTGATGATTGGGTAATGATGCTGGTTAGGTATGCTACTGTATGATTATTAGAGCAAAATGCCCTCATTTAGACTCAGCTAGGCTAATTCTGAAGACTGAATTACACTGACCCTAGTCCTATCAATATGAAATCCTTCCTTTCTCACCCCAAGTTTGTGTTGCGTGTCTGTGAACTGCTAAAGAGCTGTCATGTCCCATTATACGGACTTCTGCACATTGGTAATACCAGAAAGTGTCTCGTTTTACTCTGTTATGGCTTTACTTGGAGATAGTGAATGGAGATCAGCACCAGCATCCACATTTTTCTTTTGAATACTCTCAGATTTATGACTTTTGTGATCTGAAGGCTTAGGTCAGTTTGTAGCAGAGTAAAAGACCATCTACAGCAACAGGATCCAGCACTGAACTAAACCCAAACATGCACCCCACTGATTTTACAAAGTCTGGAGGTGTTGGGATCTGGTAGGTTGATTCAGACTTGGAGGATTCATTGACAGGTATTTGGCAAGTGCTTTGGGATCCTAGATGAAAATTATTGTAGAGGTATGAAGTATTAGTATCTGTCACCCTCATTCAAAATTAACAGTAAACACATGTTAAGGAAGAACTGTGTCTCTATGGGAGTGCTCACTGTGGGAGAATGGACTGTTTCTAGCACAAAATCTGTCCTGATTAATACAAGTGTTCACAGGTATAAGAGGTTGAACATGGAGTGAAATTCAGAGCTGCAATATCTAAAAGAACATTCTGCTTAGAGAAAGCTAGTAATGCTTTTTACTGAATTACTTCTGCAGTGAAATAATTTTCTTCCTTCAGAATACCAAAGGCACATTTTAAACATTTATCTTTTTAGTGGTCCTTCAGAGAAAGCTATATTGGTGGCTACCTTGATATACAGGAACTCTAATTTAAAGGAAAACTGGCAAATTAACTGAGCTGAATGAAAAACTAAACCCAACAACTTAGTTTCATTTATCGTCTTAGCCAGGCACAATATCTTATATACTTAATAGAATGGAATGGTGGACACTCAAACTTTCTTTCACTAACAAAAAACATTAATCTTCTTTCAAGCTTGAAATTTCTACTATTGAGGGGAGCAAGACTGAGGTTGTGTTGGGACTTTCTAAAGAAAGTTTAAGCTATGAAACACAGAGACAGTCCTGTTTTTTTGTTTGCTCTAAAGCTTGAAGCAGCTGAGATCAAAAATAAAGCAAAATTTGGACCTAAGCAGGCCATAAGGGCTATCACCTCACTCGAGATGCTCTCACACGAGAGCACTGCCAGCTCAGAATCGCCTGCTGTTTCCTGCTGGAGCAGTGTCCTCTAGTGCTACAGTGAGTCCCAGTGGGGTCAGTGCTGATGCATGGGCTAATGACAGTGAAAGGAAGGGTAAAAACGCAGGCAGAAGGTTGCTGTTTGGCTCCGGCGGAGCTGTCTAAAGAGGCGGAATAAGGCTCACTGCGCACATTCCCCAAAGCCCCTACCCCAAAGTCTCCAAAGCACGTGGACCAGCGGCTGTGTGATGCTGTTGGGTCTCAGTACTCCTTTAGCAGCTTATGTAAAAGGGACAAAAGTCTCTCCTAATGCAAAACTCTGAAGCAGGACTGTTAGTCTAGACTGGCCAGCACATTGCTATTGGAAAACTGAATTAATAGCTATTAAAGCCAAGAGGAATCTAAGTCACCCCTGAAAAATCACAGGCCAAAAATTTAAAGTAGTCAAAGGCTAGTTCACATTTTGAAAATGTGTGTTTTAACTACCACTACTTAAATCAATCTTCGACAGGATTTTTTCATGTTAGTGTATACTATTTAAAATGACAAAAGATTGTAGAATTTGACCCATTTTTACTGGAAGGTGCAAACCAAAGGCAACTGTGCTGGCTAACAAAACAAGTTCACAGCAGTGATTTAGCAAGGGTATACCCCTACAACTAAAGTCAAATGATAGAACAAGGGAAATGTCTCCCTGAATGATAAAGCAAAACTACAGCTCTCAGTTTGCTCTGCAGTTTGAACACCTCAATTTGTATTTATTAGTTGAGACTTTGCAGGCAAACAAGGGTATTAGCAGAAGTACATCCTACAAATAGCCTCTGTCAACAGAGGTGAGCACTGCAGACCTATCAATAGCAACTGTATCTCTTTTAGTAGACCTAGATATAGTATTTAGTGCATGGTGATATAGGTTATATAGGTATATGATAGCTATTAGAAAAAGAATGGGACAAGTACAAGAGATTTAGTTTTCCTGAGTAATTCACAGGCAGTTAAGTCAGTTTGCATTGGTTAAGCTAGACAGGTAAGAATTATTGGAGATATGGACAGGGCTTTCCATGGGCAAAAGATTAGAAAAAAATATCTTCAATACCCACTAAACATAATTTTAAGTTATTTTGGCTAAGATGGTATAACAATATGTAATTATTTCTCTAGGCTATTATACATTAGGGAGTAACAAATGGTGTTCTTCTTGAAAATTTTGTGAGCTAGGTGAAAATTGTGCCTCAACACTTACTTCCTGTATTAGAGGTCTTTGAAAAAATCTTTATTCTTTAAGTCTTCTCCTTTTCTTATTTTTACATTTCCTTTTATTTTCATTTATGTTGCTATAAACTCATCAGCTAATATTTCATGTATTTGCACGTGACTTTGCTATGTCATATCTCCATTGCCTGATTCTCTATTTACTCTTTGTATTGCCTAATCGAGTTATTGAGTATAAAGCTTTTCCTGAAAGCACTTTGGGGCAAGATGAAGGGTCATTGGCCTTTTGAGATTCCTCGGCTTCTGTCTAGGATTCAGCTGTACCAACATACCCTACCTGCTTGACTCATGCCTGTTGCTGTCTGCTACCTTCCCCCTAGCTGCCAGCCTAGGTGCTTCTGTGGGTGTCCAGGGTGGTGACAAACAGCCAGGGGTGAGGTGGCAGTGGCAACCTCTCCCACCAGCATAGCTGCCTCCAGGACAGGGAGTCTGCCAAGAGAAAGCAGACTGATCTCAATTCTGGCTTAATTCTCACCGTCAGTGCCACAGAAAACAAAGTCTATCATGCTAACGGTAGGGTTTATGTGAGGAAAATCTATGTGCAAACACGGAAACCAACAGACAGATTTTATCTGGTAGATGTTTACTGATAATAAGAAAGAAAACTTGTTACTTTAAAAACAAATTTCTTGCTAGTTGTACTGTATTTGCTTTATCATGTCCAGCCATTTGTCCTTACTGGCATCTGAGAATAGCCAGGAGGAGATCAGATTTCCAAACTAGGTACCTGAATTGACTTGCAAGATGCACTGTACATGAGCAAAGATGTGAATATTTGGCTGTATCATGCTTAGCTGTGTAAGAAAAGGGGTACAAGAGATGCCTTTTACCTAGGAACAATCTTAGGAGACTGTCCAAAGCGGTCTCCAGGCTTCAGTATGCAGTCGGTCTCCATTTCTGTGAGGACACGCTATCCCTGATAGCTCACTTTTTGCTGTGGTTGAAGGCTCCAGTGTACAATGGTCTGTAAGCAGACTGGCACTTGGAGCAAACACAAATGCATGTGACAAATGCAACTGAGTTGTCCTCACTTACAAATTTAGCTCTTGGTGATGGTTATGACCATACAAAATGGCAGGGTTTCATAAAGCAGTTCTGTGTACAAGAAGCCATGAATGTAAGAATTATTTTCATTATTTCAAGCTGACTTTACTATTAACGCACCTTGTTTGACTTTCAGAGGCTTCAGGCACAGTGACAGGTCCAATGCTATGCGTACTTTTGCTCAGCTGATTAAGGCAAAATAGGAAGAAGTTACTCTATTAAAATGAGAAGAATTATATGTCTTATTTTGTAAAGCTAATTCTTTTTTTGGACTCTAAATTTAATCAGTGCATAGGTATGTTTGTGTGGTTTTAATAAAAATATATTTACAAGTGTTAGACACTATAATATATCACTATAAATACTAGCCTGGTGGTTGCAGTTTGGTCATGTTTTTTAATTCTGAGGGAGATGCGAAGTAAACCTGCCAATGCTAAGTCAGAGCGTAGGCTAAGAGCCCTTTGGTGAGTGGAAGTGGTGAGTGTAGCTCTGCCTGATGAAGAGCCCTGATTCAGAGCCAAGGAACGTAATCTCACCAGTGCTGGTGGACTTCATGGCAGAGCTTATGCCTAATAGAGCAAGATTTGAAGTATATTACTGCCCAGACAACATGTTTTGATGTATCCCATGGCAATAAGCAAAATGAAAGGTAGTATAGCTTATTTGCTCTGAACGTCGCAGGGCCTGATGCTGACAAGGGTGACGGTCTCCCCCCGGCACTTGCGAAGCCCGACCTCGCATTCAGTCATGGTCTGAGGGACAGCAGAGCCGCTGACTTCAGCACAAATCTGAGCACCTCCCTCCTCGCACTGCCCATCTTTGCGGCAAACACAGCTGTTGGATTGAGCTAAGCAAAAACAGAGAGGAAAAACACTCAGGTTGGGATCTACTCATAAGGAGGCTATTAACTCATTTAATGAAAAATCGACTAATATAAGTTTAGAAAAACTAGAAGTGCAACCAAGTGACACTCTGCTTTTACAGGAATTCAGGGCACCTACAGGGGCATCTCCAGATTTGATAAGTTGTTTGCTTTTGTGGGAAAAGCTTTCTGAAGATGCCCAAAATATAGGTCTTGAACATATCTTTGATGCTACTGCTTCAATCTGCTAGCACCAGTTACTACTGGCTATTGCTCCAGTCTCCAGATAGAGGTCTGTGCTTGGAAAGTAACAAACTCTGGTCATACCCTGGTCACGCAAACACTTAAAACTTGTCTTTTTTATTTATATATTGGCAGTTTCATTAAGATCAAATAGCCTCTTCCTATGAATAAATAGGCATAGGTATATCAGTGACAACCGCTAAATAATCAGGTAAGGTCCCCATTTGAGACTTATTTTTCATAGCTATGTGCCTGTTTTGATATTGTATGTTTAAATTTGCCAGCATTTGTCTCTCCTGAAGCTTCAACCAATTTTGATGACTTTCTGTTATTATTTTTGTGTTCAAACCTGTTAGACAAAATATACAAACTCCTATTAACTAATCTTTTTAATTTTCAAAATATTATAACTGTGCCTTCTATCTGGGGCACTTCTGAAACCTAATTTACACCTTTATCTTTCCATTTTTGGCCACCCTTCATTAAATGCAATGTACTGGAGGACACTCAGGGAAATTAGATCAGGGAGTAGAAAAGCTTCCCTTGAAGACAGATTGCAAAAGACTGAGACTATTTACTCTGAGGGAATATTCATTCACCATTGCTCATAATGTGAGAAACTAGGGATATGCAATGAAGTACAAACAAAAATAAGTGCCTTTTCTAGACAGTATAGAAAAAGACATTTAATTCCTTGCCACAAGATACCACTGGGAAAAATGTTCAGCAAGATTTAGGAAAGGATTTGATATTGCTGTGGGTAGTGATGATTTCCACAGTTACTGTGTCAAGAAATTTAAAACAGGTAGTTATAATGAAAAAAGGATAGGACAAGGTTTTCACCCAAAACTGCAAGACAACCATCAAATACGGTAGTCCACTTAACAGAAACAGGGAATAAACTCCTCATCTATAGATGGTTTATTCTGCTACAGTCTCCTGTGGAGTTTTATTTTCTATGGCTGGAGGATACCAGACCCATGGTTTGAAGCAGCTTGGCAGTTTGTGTGCACCTGATGCTTCCAGGAAGATCAGGAGTTGCTATATAAGGACAGAACTATGGTTCATGTGTAAGCAGGGGTAAAAACTTCATTTTGTTACTTGTGACTGTTGAAGAATTTCTTACCATCACAGTTTTCCCATGATTGGCATGATCCACAGGATTTTTCAGCTGCCTCCGGTATCTTGCAGTTTTCTACATTAGTAAGAGAATATTTTCTGCCCAGGCACTCCAATGCATGCATCTTGCAAACAGTTAAAAGTGTGTTTCTCTTGGTTCTTTGATCTGTAGCACAGATGTCCAGGGAAGGACTGAAAACAAAAGCATGGATAGCACTATTTAAATGGGCTTTTTCTTGGTACCTCTTAAAAAGAGCTAAGGCAATGGAAACTTGGGACTTAGACTCATGAATAAATCAGACTACTTCCTTTCCCACAGGATGCTGCACCTCAACAGAACCAGAATCTGTCCCCTTTGAAACTCAAGGATATTAGTTGATATTTTGCCATTGACCTCCATGACACTGAGATCTAGACTTCATTACTTAAGAGTTCAAACCTCAATTATTCTCTAATATATTATTCATCCATATATACATGTACAAACACACAAACATGGTTTCACCTACATATAATGATATATGCACATTATTATTTCATAATCTAATCTTTTTTAATTAATAGTTATAGTTAACATCTTTATTCCCTCCTCTGTTTTAAAAGCCTCAGCTTTTACCAAATAAAAAGTTATGATCCAATATCAGAGACCAAAGAAGTTTATGGAAATACAAACACAAAATCTCCAGTCAAAAAAAAAAAAAAAAATCTATTTACGCAAGGGATCTATTAGTTTATTTCTTGAAATTCAGATGTCATGCTAACACTCACAAAAATTAGCTTACAAAAACAATAATAATGATTCCTGGACAGTATTTGCTTCAGGGATAGTTCTAGGAAGGTATTATCACTCATGTTTCATGCTGTAGATTGGGGGGGGGGGACACCTTCTATTACTTCTGCATTTTAACCTCAAAACTCAAGCTGCTTTACTTGTACTTCATGCAGATGGTGGTATCTGTATGGAATGAACAAAAATGCTGCTTACTCAGAGTAGGTGATTCACATGCTCTCCTGGCAGTATTTAATGCCCACAGGGAAATTACCACGCAGGATACAAGACAGCGAAGAGTTACTCCCAAGGTACAAAGAGCTTTGAAATACAGCTCCAAAGGCTTATTTCTCAGTTAGAAGAGCTCACAGATACTTATGCAGAAATGCTTAGTATCCAAAATGAGTCATTTTTTAGAGTCAGCCCCAGAAAAACAAGTGTTTGGTGCAGAAGAGAGGCTGACCAGGAGCAGCCAAAGGCTGCCCGATGGGGAGGGTAACAGCAGCTGGGAAAGTGGCTTGTGAGAGTAGGGAAGAGGAAGGTTCTGGTTCTGGTAAGAAAGCCCAAACTCTGGGCTTGTTTGACTACTCGCGAAGTGTTGAGGTAGTGTTTTTTTTTTTGTTTGTTTGGTTTTTTTTTTGTTTGTTTTTTTTTTTTTTTTTTTTGAGAGAGACAGTTTAAGAAATGTTTTTTTGCTATGATCTATAAATAAGTGCCAGCTTCAGCCTCTGGGAATGATTATTTGAGAGATGATTTTGAAGCCTCCTAAAAGAGCTGGATTTACAGACAGTTTACACTATCTGTAGCTTAGTGCTCTTTTAAGGTCTCTCAAATTTGGCACAGAATTCATCAGCTGATTCTGAAAACTTTGACTGTTGCATCTGCCTGCAACTGAAGATGCATTTAAGAATTATTAATTGTATCATAACTCTTGTACATATTGGCACCTTCAGTTGTGATATGTCCCTTAACTGTTGTTTAGTCAAACTATGAGCCATGAAATCCCTAGTAGCTTTTTGTTGCCTGAATTTTTCTAAATGCTCTTCTGTTAACATAAAGTATGAACTTAACCCTCTTACTCTGAGGCCTAAAAAGAGGACAGCCCAAAGGTTACATAGCTCCAAGCAGCTAATAAAGGAAGGCAGTGTGTCTCTATGCATAATATTCTTTGCTAGTTTGGCTGTGCAGCCTATGAGATGGAGTGCAGTGATTTATAATGTGAAACCTCTCTTTTCAAACAGAAAGATAGGAAATACTTTATTTTAAAATATCAGCTCAGATTCAGAAGAGCAAATTGTGATCCAAAGGAAGCATCTAATCTCTAATTAAGATGCTCAATATGTTATTCTTCAGAGTCTTCCCTTAATTGCCTGAGAATACTAAATCTCAACATCTGAGTCTTAAGGACAAGGAAAATTGTATACAAGGCAGCTTAATTTACCTGAAAAGACTGGACCTGATACAAATGCACGAACCTCTCTGCTTTGCACCACTACAGCTACAGCCAGCAGAGGGGAGGGAGGCTGATTTAACCAGCTGCCCAAGGCTCACCACAGGGAGGGCTACTGCTGAGATGGAAGTGTAGGGAGTGCACATTCCTGTTGCCAGTCTCTAGCTACAGTGCTGTCCCTCAAGCTCTCTGAGACTAGGTCAGCTGAGAAATGCTGGAAATAAGCATGTTCAGATGCATAAGAAAAAGGATGTACACTCTATACTTATAAGATAAATTAATAACTTGCACTCATTGCTGAGAAAGGATATTACAGGCATAGGAGGATCAGAACAGTGGGATACAAATAATTAATGGCAAAGAAGAGTCCTTGCATGGAAGGAATTTGAAAAGTTCAGCACCTTTTACCTGAAAGGAAGGCTTGAATAAGAACAAGCCTTTACAAAAGCACACAATATGAGGAATGAAATTGCACATGTAAATCAGCAAATAGCTTTTCTCTTTCACCTAGTATATCAGGCAGACAACTTTCCATGAAACTAAAAATCAAGAAATTCAACATGCTGGAAGTGATTTTAACTTCTTAAGATTTTATCCAAGACCATAAACTTTAATATAATACAGGCCAAAAACTCTTAGGTAACAGAGATAGTGGGGAGAAGAAAGGGGGTACTTTTGAAAAGATACTAAATCTCATTCTTCATTGTAGAGAAACTCTTCAGCTGCTGGAGGCTAAGGTTTTATCTGTATTAATACACTAACAGTCCTCTGAACCATTCCTTGCACAAGGACATGTTTCCACAGAATAGCTGGTATCTGTACTCTCTTGGCTTTCAGGGCAGGGGAACCACATCAAACTGCCTATAGTCCTTGACCCTAATAACTTCTGAACCTTACCTGGAAATCATGTGGGAGTTGGCCCTTGCCAAAACTCTCCGAGGAAATGTTCTAGCACTTTAGAAGTGCCAAAGCCCAGGAATGTTCCCTATCTCTATCCCTATTTATTTGACTAGATATAGCCTAAGGTGCCATGTCATGAGGGACAAATTACCCTGCACCAGCCTGTTGCGGGGTTCCTGTGCCATCCCTGGAGGTTTCTGTTGCTTGTCTCTCAGAAATCAAAAAGAAATCTGAAACTCATGGCATCTCTCAGAAATTGAAGAGAAATCTGAAACTATGGCATTTCTGCATTTCTCATAAACCATTCTGAGCAGTGGCTGCTGTTGAGATTCACCATCACAGCAAAGCAAGACAGGTTACTTCTGCTCTCAGAGGGAGGACTGAGATCAGGTTACGTGTTTCAGTCCTATAACCTCGATAGGCTAGCAGATCGGTCTACTTAGACAGCTGATGATTTATCCTTCTATTCTTAGAGGTGTTATTTCAAGATAGAGTGAAAAGATGGCATCAGGTAACAGCAATGACTGTTTGCTATCTTCCTGCCATTTTTGAACACTTAAAAAAATAGAAATGGGCAGGCAGCAGATTAATTACAAGTGAAGTCTAAATGCGTAACTGAATGTAATTTATTTAACTTCCAGAGTTATTCTGACTCTGCACAGGGGCTTCCCTAGCATTGTGGAGCCTCCTCATCTTCTGTGTAAATGACCTCAAAGAATCCATGAAACAGAGGAGGGGTTGTTGCCTAATTTTAACCAGTATTGAAACAAAAAGAGTAGTCTTTATTATTTAAAATATTCAAGTGTTTAAGGATATGGAGAGTATTACTGGGGTTGTTACAAATCTGGTCTTTATCTTCTCAAAGCAGGAAAGCAAGACAATGGTCTCAAATTCTAGGAAAATGCCCAGTGGAACTACAACACCTGAACAAAGCTCATCAATATTAATTTTCAGATGTTCAAGGTATGTTAATTTTGGCTTAGCATTGGAGTCACTACGCAGGGTACTCTTGTAAATACATTTCTGACACATGTAGTACATATTCCATTAAGTTCTGCTACCTCTAAATCATTTGAGAGGACTTCAATTTTCTTCCTCTTACTACACTGGGAAAAGAAAAATCTCATCTTTTATCCTGGAGTTTTCAAACTGTTCAGCTCCTGCTGTGATAAACGTGGTGAGATTTCATGTCCAGAGCTCACATCTGCTGTGCTGGTGTCCTATGAAAACTAACCCAGATGTTTGAGTGTCGAGCTCTTTGGAGCATCTGGCCATCAGAGCCAGGTGGTCTTGGGGCTCTTCTTGTTACTTTTCATTTACAGTCTGTTCCCTCAAAAGTTAGCAGAGCACCCAGTGAGTGAATCAACGCCATGTTTGTCCTGCTTTATTTATCACAGAGTGTAGGTTTAGATCACTAAGTAAGAAAGAAACAATGAACTCTGTTCTGCGAGTTATGAGATCATAAAAGGTGACATGAGTGGTCTGAAGAGGACTGGTCTCTCCAGGCTGCTGCATAAATAGGAGATTATATTATTGTGCCTTTCATAACTCTCCAATTTCTCAGCAGGGAAAAGAAATCTGCTTTATTTCACTAGCTTACTGCTTTGATGGTTTAAGTCCTAAGGGTCTCTGTTCTAGCTCTTCCTCCATCTTCTAAATCTTCGAAATATCATTTTATCTTTTTTCATCTATTTCACAGATTAAATGGAGCTGAAATTATCCCTTCACCTTCTGTCATCCAACCAAATTTCATCACTGCTAATACCCACTGACAGCTCTGACAAGGCAGGTAAGTGATGAGCAGGACATTGATTGAGCTGTAAAGCAAACAAAGCTCTATTCCTCCTTCCCATATGAGTAAAGCTTTCTAATCTGTCATGGACTGAAGACTTAAGAAACTTAATTGGTCTTGAATAAAGTGAGAAAGTCATTGCCAAATCCAGCCTGAACTTACCCACACTCGTAGGGCATTTTGCACACACATTGTGACTGCTGCACTTTCTCCCATGGCTGACATTTAGGCTCCGTCACTTCTAGTTCCGTATGGACTGCTGACGTAGAAGAACACAGACAAGGTTATTAATGGTCAGAAAAGCAAAGGCTGTTAAAGGGCTGCCCTGAAATCATCCTATCAGTTGATCTTAAAAGGCACTGAATTATATAACTGTGACATAAATCACATTCTACAAGTTCATGAAAAGTAGCTATTTTGTGGAAGGAATCTGAAGTATCAGAGAGAGATAATACACTTTGCAGAGTTACTGAGCGGTAATTTATCCATAGGCCAAGGGTCAGACTGAAAGGGACACGTACTGTGTTCAAGCCTAAACATTTGTTCCAGTTCTGCAGTGGCTGCCTGTTTCTGCTAAACTGAACAGTGCTGAATCATAGCTAGCATATGTCGGCAACAGCTTTATCATTAGGTTTCAGAGTTAATGGTTTCATTGCTGTGACTAGAAAAGCTGGGACTCCAAAGTCCCATGTAGAAATAGTGAATCTTAATATCTATATTAATTGATGGTAGTGAAAACTAGAAGTTCCAGTACATAGTCTTTAATATAACCTAACTTAAAAAATAAAAGCAATGTTGATTCTTGGTAATTTTCACAATTGTAAATGTGTTGTCCTTTGGCTGCTGCATTATATTCTAAGCTTTGAAATAAAATAGACCTTTGCTAAACGTTCCTCTAGAGAATTCTGTAACAAGTAATAGCAAGATTTTGTTTAATCCGTACAGCCACATTTTCTGAGAAAGGCTGATCTCCTGATTTGTGTGTTAGATTAGGTGCCTATAGTGTTCTACTTTAACTTGAAACTTTAGTATCCCTGAACATTGTTACATTTTTTAAAATAAATCTCCCTTATGGATTAAGCCTTGCCAAGCAAAACAGGCAGAAATTGACAGAGAAGGAAAAAAAATAGTAGTGTGGTGCTTTGCAGTACAAACACCAGGCATAACCTTGTCTGCCTGCGGAGGGGAATTTTCCATCAAAAATTGCTACGTTATCTCCAGGTCTGGAGCTGCTGGTTGTACCTGTCCTCTGTAGTTGCCTGTTATCAACACTGTTACTAACTAAACACTCATCCCACCTTATTTCAGTAAGGCCAAATAGATGTGTGCCATTGTGTCTCTGCATGGATATATTTTCTATTTTAGTCCATTTTTATCTTATATTCCTTCTAATTTTTAAACTGTTGTTCTTTCTGTTATACTAATGTACTAACACTCCTATACAGCAAGGCACAAGTCATTGCTAACAGTGGAAGCGTTCAAGACTGTTTCTAGTCATCAATGAAGTTTGAACACACGGTGTAACAAAAACTGATGAAAACCAGTCACTATGGCTAAGCCTAAGCAGCGAGGCAACTAGTAACAGTCAATCCGTAGCACTAGTGCTTTTGTACGTTAGCAGCTCTGAACCATTTTATTTACAGATGTATTATTCTTTCTGTTCCCTGGGAAACATCAGTGGCTGTTAGTTTTCTCCAAGCAAGGGTCTCAGGAGGGATATGAGAACATCTGGGATGCCAGGTAAGGATGTGGCTTACTTCAAGTAGCAAGCTGTTTGCAGGTACGTCACTTGCCAGCATTGTAGGAATACACAAGAGAAAGTCTTGTCTGCCCTCCACAGCTGGAAAAGATGAACTGAGACTAAGCTGTTTTATGCTTGCTTCTCTCTCTGACAGTGCCTGCCAGCATCAACCCAGAGCTTAAATACCTGTTACCATGAGCTTGAAAACCCATACCCCCTTTTCCTTCAGTCCCTACAGATTTATTCCATATTAGCTGCATTTGACAGTTGTCAAATGAGCAAAAGGAGTCATCCAGCCCCAGTCCTCCTCTCCTGTGAGGGTTCTTGGTGCACTGAATAGGTTCCAGATGCTTCCAGAGAAGTCATATCTCCGTGGTGCAGTTCACATGGTGGTGGTGGCAGTACACAACACAGGTAGAAAGTGGAGTGTATTTTGGGGGCAGAATAGGCAGTGTATATCCTAGCCAATCTCTTAAAATATTGTTGGTGATAATACCTAATATCTATGTGGGAAGCAACAAGCCAGAAGGAAACCTCAAAAGAAATGTCTTAAGGCATCTTGTTTGAACAGCTCACAAAAGATGGTCAGTTATCTTGGCCCATGATGATCCATACATTCATGTCTTCTGTACTTTGCATCGTTGATATAGGTATAGCTATCTATATCATATTTATATCACCTGTAGTCTATACAGGAGTAAAACCCTTGAACTGCATGCAGAGGACTGCAATGGCTTACCTGGTCTCTTGCACTGGATAGTCTTCATGTCAGGAGACCACTTGAGACTGGGCTCACACAAAATGGAGCCTGCCCCTTCTAGGTGCATGCCATGTGGACAGGACAGAGTCACTCTCTCACCGATCTCATATAAAGGTTTCCATGGCTCTCCTTGCAACCCCCCCTCCAAGGTAGGTAGGACACAAGCAGTTTCTAAGGAATTAAGCGTTTGAGATAGTCATGGTGAATCAGCCGACTGCAGAAAGCAGTCGCATATTTTATCTTGTCTCAAATTCTTAAAAAAAAAATGAATAGAAATATTAGCTGTTTTTCCTCTAGAAATATACCAACCGTCTTAGCAAAGAATATTAACTCATAACCCGTATTAAGTGTATGTGCAATACCAAGGAGAGCGTGGCAATATCTTCTCCTAGTGCCTGCAGATCTGGCCCTAGCTTGAACATAATTCTCTGTTTTAAAAACTTGTGCTTCTGTTAAGGGTTTGTGCTGGTAACTAGTATCCTAATAGGGATAGGACATATGCACTGATACACGAAGAGATGTTACTTGGACAATCTGGGCTAGTATTTGTTGACAATAAATTCTGGTTGGAAGGAGGAAAGGAAGGTGTTGAACAACAGACCTGAAAACTCGCAGGTCTCACTCAAAGCTGATCTACAAATAAAACTTGAGGGAGAAAATACCCTAATGCTTCCTAACTGGGTTAGAGGAAAAGAGTGAAGGGGAGGGATCATCCAAGCTGTAAACTGATCCCTGGAGATAAGCTCCTATGATGAGACAGTTATTTGAAAACTCTGGTTGCCCAGGGCTGCCACCAGACCTTTCACTCAACTTGGCCAGAAAGGGACATAGGCTCATCCCAATGGTTCCTGGACAAAGCCACAAGACTGAATTGTGTAACGAAGGTTGTTCTCACAGAAAGTAATTCTTCCCACATCCCAGAGTATTGTCCAGGATCTTGAAGAGTGCATTTTTCTATTTCAATATCACAGTATCTGGATTCAAAGAAAAGAAAGTCATTTCAAACCTGATTCTGTCTAGGGAACTGGGAAAATACAGATGTGTATTTCTTTCCTCCTTGTTGTTAGAAAGAAGACATGCAGAAAAGTTTCACCTGAATTCAGGAATGAAGTTGTATATCATAACTAGAATCAATTAGACATACTCTGGCAATATCTGTCTCCAGCTTGCCACTGTAAATTACTGCCACACTTAGCAGCAGGATCACCAACAAGAGAATATCCATCTCTGCACGCATAAACAATGCTTTTCCCAACGGGGTATGAGTTTTCAGCATTCTGAAAGAAAAGGAATAGGAGGAATTTTGAATATATAATCTAGGAACCACCTGCAGCGTCAAACTCCCTTTGATCCTGGGGAGTCATCTCGGGATGCAGTAGCTTTGGACAGTGTGAAGTATTCAGGTCATTGTACAATGAACTAGTAGGAGTGTCGGGAATATTGTGGGCAACTCTCGTCATCTAGTGTCAGCAAATATGCTCATAATGGAAAAGTTGCCCCCAAAAGAGCTGGTAGAATGCAAAAGATTCTGGCTAGCTTAACATAGCAAGTGAGGGTTAGAGTTGAGTGTACCTTGTGACAGGGGTCTGACAGTGATATATACCAGAAACAGAACAGCACTCTTCTGCCAGCATATAAACTGACTACAGATACAGCTGTTACTAATTATTAGTGGAATTAAAGCTCTTGAACAGCCTTCCAGTGGGAATACTGTAGAGTATATGGCTTTCCTAATTCTTAGGAGGGCATGTTATAAACCTATACATGGTTAACGTGATGCGGTTAGTTAGGAGAGCTGGCCTTGAGGACATAGATCTTTTCTCTTTTTATATCTCCCTCTGTTCTAAGGAGGTCTTATAAAAAATGAGAATATTTCACAAATTGCAGGATTCTACCTTTTGTTTGTGAACTAAGTATATCAGTATATCAGTATGGGAGAGAGCCATTGACTAAAAACGAAGAAGACAAAATTTTGGATCATGCCTCAGGCTCTGTTGTGCAGAGATAACTAATGGATTTTTAACTAATCCTTATACTTATTTTATTGATCAGGAGGCTCCAGACAGCCTCAAAGCATAGAGAAGGCATAATCCATACCCTGAGAAACTTAGTCTCCCTTCTTAAATAGACCTAGCTTTATAATACAGTCTCACTTCATCATAATTCTACCAGGGAAGAAGAAGATGCAATGGTCACAGGATGGAAACTAAACATGGATACTAAACATATCAAGAGAAATATACAATTTCAAGTGAATCTCTATATCAACTTCAGCTATGACACTGCAGACAATAAAATAGTAGAAATAACTTACTCGAACAAATCCGTTTTCCAAGACAGGAGGAGGTGAACAGAATTCTGTAGGACTTATGGATACATCAAAGCAATGTGGTTCAATCAAGCTATAAAGCAGACAAAAGTGCTACTAATTTTGAATTTGTTTAATCATTCTTCCTTCCAAAATAGTATGCCTCTCAATAAAGTTCATTTTCAAGACCATTTTACATGTGCCATTTACATCATAATTATATTTAAATCGGGCACCACTAAGATATTTGAAAAAGAGAGTATTAAATAGAATTGTGTCAAGTTTACTGACTTTTATCCTATTCTCTAGTTTATGTCAGATTCAGTTCATGGGTTTCATTTTGTTTCAACTTAAATATGAAAGCAGGAGGGTCATTCAGTGACATTCTCCTGCAAAAATCTGTGCATTCTTTTGAATTAGATTTTTAAATCTTCCTGTATTTGTGCTCCAAATGTTTCTTTTCTGCTTACCGAAAATGTTGCAACTCATCTTCACAAGGTCTGCTTTCATGCTGTTCTCCTATGCATGCCTTCCCACCACCTTGTGGTGAGGGGTTGTTGCAGGTTCGACTCCTTGATTTCCTTCCTCCCGAACAAGGACTCCAGGAAGACCAGCAGCTCCAGTGTCCATCAACAACACCTATGTAACATTTGAGACCACTTCACATTAAAGATTTTTGTTCTAAAAATGGTAAGTATTATTCAAAGCTAATTCAAAAATAATGACCTTACAGAAAATTCCAAATCGTCTTGATCTCTGTTCCCCTATCCATCCTGCCCAGGCTCGTAAAGACACCTCTAAGTTTCTTTTTGATTTCACCAGGGCTTTGGCTTCTGGACAACTGCGTAAGTGTTAGTAATACGGGTTTAGCTGATCTGCAGTTCAACCAATCAATTCCTTTTCCTTAATTTTGTGTTGAAGGGGACACCATGTGTGACTTGCATATTTGAAGAGAATTTGCAGTTTCTTCTGGCTTGAGGATTACATATATAGCAATTTCCCAGTTCAAAATTTGGCTGACTTCCTTCCTGGACTGATATGCAGCAAGTTAGTGGCATCAGAACTTAACTGTGAGAGTGTATGCATCCTAGTTTGTCAACAGTGACTTTGGCCCACTAATATGCAGTCCTGGATGGACAGGATGCAATCCTGTCTAACATGCTCTAGGTGACCCTGCTTGAGCAGGGAGGTTGGACTAGATGATCTCCAGAGGTGCCTTCCAACCTTACCGATTCTGTGATACGTGAAATTTCCCTGCTTGCGGGTGGATAGGGACAGAATCACTTGTGAGACTAAAGAACACCTATTCTTTTAGAGTATATATTTATTTATGGAGAGCTGCACTATGAGTGGTTAGTATTACCCACTGTATTTCACAATAATTATTAAAAAAATTATACAAACAGTGCTTAGTAAAGTACTTTTATGCATGCTAACATCAGCTGCTCATTCAGTCTGTGCAGCAGGATAAACAGACTCTGGAAACAGGAAAGTGCACTTGCCACTTTTAAACTCTCACAAGCTTAAACAAGTGCTGACCTGGCTGATCTTGCACGAGACTTCCCAGTTCACAAGCTGCTCCGAAGGTGTAAGGCTTGCAGTAACACGTGCACTGAGTTCCCTCCACAGCTGCCTCGCCACCATTCTGGCAAGGACGACATTTGCAGGGATCGTTTTCAGCCATATATTCTTCAATGGCTTGTTTTAGGTAATGCTTTTTGACTGAGGAACAGGGCACTTCCTTTACAAGCTCATACAATGGTGTTAGCTACACATAGAAGAAGAAGAATTTACATTAAAAGCTCTATTAAGGATGGAACAGTATATCAGCACATTTTGTCATGTAAGATAGTTTGAGATTTATGTTCTTGAACTCGAGTCTTGAAAGATGCCCTAACTAGTTTGTTAGCTAACTAACTCAAATCTTATGTTAGTTTTTAACGTTAGCTTTCTTCTGCAAAGTCAGGTCGATTTAACAATATTTCTTAAAGTTGCTGGCTGCTTAGTTGTATTGAAACACAGGTGAGAGAAGAGATTACAGATGAGATTAAAGTGTACCATAACACAGTCCACCAACGTACAATAACCTGTCATCACCAGCGTATTCCCAGTCTAAAAAAGCTAGACATTTACAGAAGCTACTATGTCATTTCATTAAGCAGTAATTAAAGACAGCAATAAGCAAAAATATTTTGCCTTCCCATGGCAGATTTTATGTCTTATTTTCTCACATTTAATTGAAAACAACTCCCTGGTGGAATTTTACTGCTTTTTACGGAAGTATAGCATATGCTTCAGCATTTAAGCAGTTCCCAAAGGGGACTTAGATAAAGTCGCGGTGAAAGCTCTTGTGCCAACTCTCAGGTGTCTGGCTTCCAGGATCTCCAGTTATGTCAAACTTCACACACAGAGAAAAGGAGAGGTATAAAAGGGATACGTAAAGGTCAGCAAGCTGAGTGGAAGCCACACAGACTTGCCAATATGTAATTCAGAAAATGGGCTATTTGAAAAGTTGCCTCTCTCCAAGGCTAAACTGGCCCTCTGTTCTTAGGCAGAACTCCACTAAAATCACCAAGAGCTTGTAAGACTTGCTGGTATCTATCAGTCAGAGGTTACATTTGTGATACAGCTATTCACTTCCTAGAATTTTCTTCCTATGAAATCTTTTTACTTTTATAAAGCAATTTAAATAAAAAATGATTGCTGACTACAGCCTGATTAATCACCCTCTATAATTTAATCACTTATCCTCTAGAGGTAATGACATCTGCTCATTTCTGCTTTAGGAAAATAGCCTTACCTTTTGTTTAATTACTCTGGGATAGTTTGTCACTGATCTGGCCCAAAACGAATATCTCTGACTGTTCCCAGCAGGATTATTCAGCTCTAGATAACTAAGACCAGCAACAGCACCTGGGCTTCCTCCTTCTATATAAGGATCTCCTTTAATCTTATTGCCACTACTTCCTGTAGATTCAGGATGAGAAATACAGAAAATAGGAGCATTGGTATATTTACAAATGGGAATAGAAATAATACATGCAAAAACTATACTAGCAAGTAGTGAAAGGACTCATCAGTGCAGAATGCAATTATGAGATCACTGTGTCCTCAGTAGTAAGACTGTGTCAAATCCTGCAGCAGTATTTCCTAAAAGAGAAAAATACTGGTTTGGGATAAAAATGCAATGTAGAAAAGATGCAGAGTTGCATGCAGCCAAAAATGCTCCAACAGCTGCAAAATGGGCTGTAGTAACTAAGTCGGTGGGCATCTGTAGAACCATTTATTCCTTTCTGCTACACAAACTAACTGCACAAACAGATCAACACCCAAATTTGCTTATGACATACAGCTCCATAAAGGTCCTGTTTAAGAAGGCCCTGGATACAGTGATGAAAAGGGGTTCTACAGTCTCAGAGATCAATCATGCATGCTTGCATCAAGAGGTCCCACATGTACAGCACATAAGCAATATCCAGTTTTCCAGCCGTGTCGGTATCTGGAAAAGTATTATTGGGAAAGCAATAGCACTGCTTGGGCCTTGGGGAGCTTTTTAAACTGGGCACTTGGTGTCTGGGTTCTGTGTGTTAAAACAGAGTTCAGAAAAGCTATCAACACCTGCTTCAACATTTTGACAGCTATTTATGAAGAAATGAAAGCTGGATACATGGTACCTGTGCAAGTTACTCCTGAACATTTACCTGAAGAAGTCTGTAGTAGTTCATCCAGTTTGGAGCATTCTGTTTTCTTCTTCTTTATAATGAATGCATTCCAGCCTGACGTGGTGCACTTGTACATGTCTGTTATGCTCAGACCTGCAGAAAATAGATCCAGTACTGCACATATTGAAAATAAGTGTGTATTTTGAATTAATTTCTCAGTTTCCCATTGACTTGAAAAGTGTTTTAGAAAGAGAACCACCACATTTTCTGCTTAAGTTAGGAGGCAGCTAAAAAGCACGTTCTGGAGGGAGGTGTACCTGATGCTAAGGCCTGCAGATGGAGGCTGAGACAGAAGCTGTATCTGGCAAAAGATTGTTGTTCCTTTCATCCCTTTTCTCGGCAATCCCTAACCCTACAGCACTGCTCACCACTGAGTATTATCCCATCACTTTGATGCTTGCTTCATCTGTGATTTATTCTGCTCTTTACTGTTTTACACAACCTCCATCTCCAAGTAACTTTTAAACTTTAAGGTTATGTGACATTCAAACTGGCATTAGAATTCAAGTTCAGCCTGATGAGGTCCTGAACCACCTATCAGACTCTCTTATTTGATTTTACATATTGCCATGGAGAACATGCAAGGAAACATCTATCTTTGTTTTTTCACTTTGTTTCTTGTAATAAATGCTCTAGTACTCTACCTTCTGCTTTCATTTTGTCAGTATCCATTTTAAAAATAACTTTGTAATGTCCTCCCAGAGATCCAGAGTGTAAGAAATGAGTCCCAAAATGTTCAATAAATCTTCGGTAGATGTTGTAATCATACACAACAGGGAGGTTGGCAAGTTCTTTCCAGAATGGCTCCGCAAGAAGTAGAAAGTCTGGGCGGTTGTTAATAAACTGAGCAACTTCCACACTGTTCTCAATAACCATCAGCTGCTGACTCTGATGGGAGGAAAAGAAATCAGTCACGCGGCTGTTTTGCTACCAGCCAGATGACATACGTGTTATATTAGCTAACGACCAACAGCTCTACAGAGTTATTAGTTGTGTCTAAGCAACTCAGTGAACATGAAAAAAAGTATTCTGAAGATAGGAAGTATGTTTTGGCCTTTTATTTGTAATTGCTGCATCATTTTTCTTTTTCCTCCTGTGTATCAGAAAATTAGCATAAGGACAAATGAATAATAAAAGTATCACTGTTCACTAATATCACTGTATCATTAATCCTGGTTTCCAGCACTGGTAACATGGCTGTAGAGGGTTAACATGCTTGTTGAAAGCAAATTGGAGGAACTGCAGAAGTTTTCTTTGCCCCCTGATTTCTGCAGAGGAGCCTTTCTTTGTTAAGGTGCTCTAGCCTTTTGAGGAGGATGCTGAGTTTTAAGACCCTCTATGCCTACTCGAGAATGGTCACCAAGCAGCTTCTCAATGCTGCTTTTGAACTTTTTTGTGACAAATCTCAATATACATCTTTGCTAGTGTGGTAACACGGGCTTGTCTTCTGTCAGCTTGGAGAATATCAAATACATGTTTTTTACTTGCTTTTGTTTACTCTAAGAAAAAAGTTTTACCTTTTATCTCTTAACTGATAATTATTCTCAAATTATTCATGTAACCCTTGTTTACAAATAAGTCAAGGTCAAAGCATAAGCACTGTGGCTTACTGGCTGCATAAAATACTGGCTATCTTTCTTGCTTTCCTACTAGTGGAAAATGAAATAATTTGTGATTAATTTTATTTTATAGAATTCTTTCACTCCAAGATACTGACAAGGGTATTATTAAAAAGTGCATTAAACTGTTAGAAGAAAATGGGAAAATTTAAACAATTATCAGAAGACATTGATGTTTTTCTTTCTCAAATAGGGGAAAAACAGCTAGCAAATAAATAAATTACTATTAAATAGGTGAAATGGAAAAAGCAACAATAGCAGCAAACCCAGCTTAACTGTTAAGTCAGACCAGCAAAGTCTTTCTTATATGGACTTTGTGCCAAAAATATATAGATAAAATAAATATTTGTGTCTCACTATAAAAGTACAACAAAAAATAATAACTATAACCTTTATGCAAAATACTAAGCCATAGTGACACTTTATACATACCTTTTGACTGTTTTGCAAATTTTTCTTCTGTGAAAAGCTGTGTCCATGGTTTGATTTTTCAAACCTCTCTGTGTGCTTCATGTAAGACCAGCTACTGTTGAAAAACTCGTAACTAAAATCATTCTGAATTTTAACCTAGAAAATGATAGATACAATTCTATACAAAGAGCTTTAAGAAGGATGTTAATAACACGGAGCAGAGCAAATACTTCCCGATGTAGAAAGTTTTATGGTCTCTTCAGGTTGAATCCATTTCAGATGATGCATAAACTATAAAAGAAGTGAGCACTGGAAGAATCAATTTTCTGAAAGGAGTATTACTTGTGCATATATATATATGTGTGTGTATACATATATGTATGTATATGTATATAAAGTAAAGTAATATGATGTTTTAAGGATTGTTTAGTATGCTTTTGATAATGAAGAGAAGAACCAAATTTATTAGGCATATAACTTGAAATAGGATATAGATATGTAATTTCTCTCTGGAAGGTGTCCATGAAGCACCCCAAAGCCATGGGCACAAAGCATTTCTTAGGGTGATGCAGGTTGCTATTTATGCTAAGGAGATGGCTTGACATTCAGTCTTACTGTGAGAGAAATAGGAATGACATCCAGGAAATGATGATTCTTTTCCCTTCCTTTATAGCAACATACTGACCAGTTAGTATTTTAAAATAATAAATAAAATGCCATGTTCTGGAGATGGACTAACACAACTTTTTTAGCATGTAGTGGCATATGGCCCTCAACACTGCTGTTGCCCTGAAGCTCTTTGCTACTGTTGTTTGTTTGATAGGTGTTCAGGAGACAGCTATGTCAGCGGCCAGGGATCCTTCTCTCAATTCATGGTGGAAGAGCTGCAAGAGGAACTAACAAACTGGAGATGGTACAGGCTTTATTCGTCTATGTTTAAGGAAAGGACTGTTTAAGGACCTTACCTGTTTCGCATCATTATACCTGTTTTAATCAAGACTCTAAAGATAAAAGATGTGGTTAATGGGAACATACTTGGAATGTATAAGCGAGAACGCTTTCACTCAGCCTGTAGTATTCTCTTCCATCACCGCTAAACACCTTTCTGCACTGTCCTCCAAAGCTCCTCGTATGAATCACTCTTCCCTTAGTCTCACCAGTAATGGCATCAAAGCTATGGGAAGCAAAACATGAAACGTCATTAAGACACTCAGCTAGCAGACTCTCTAACAGGAGCTAAAAATTGCAAAACCATTATATCCACTGATAGACCCTCATACCTGCAGAATTGTGCTTCACATAACGTCAGAATATGGAAAGCGAAACATCAGAATATTGAAAGCAAAATGTTGCCCTTAATTTTTCAACAAAAACAAGCACATACCAATACCTGTTTACATTAAGTCATTCATATCTACTGCAACAGATGTTATTACACTTTATTCTTCTAGCAATTAATCTAACACAGAAATAACAGGGCGTCCCTTACCAAAATGTTTTTGTATTATATTTGAACTATATGACATTCCAAATAATATGACTATGCTAAAAAAACTTGAATATTTTGCGAGGCTGCAGATGAGATGTAAACAGAAATCTATATGGATTCAATGCAACAATAAACAAAAGGAAACAGAATTGCTGCTATGTATTTTTAAACTTTTTTTCCTACTGATGATTATATGTTATTGGTTTACATATCACATTTAGAGAAATGTATTAAACATCAGGAATGAAAGATAGAAAGCTTTATTTTATGCTTCAAATCAAAAGGCCAAATTCACAGCCACATACTGGCAGCATTGAGCCACTGATATGAAGGAGACAGTTGTACCAACTAGCCGGGTGGCATTGGTGAAGGGGTAAAAGGCAACCTCAGCAAAAATAAAAAAACAAAGAAAGTGCAGAAAGTCAAAAAGTACAAAAATTTGCTTCCCCCCTCCCCCAATCTGCAGCCTTTCAACTCAGTTACACATAGCTGAAGCGAGATTGTTTCCCACAAAGACTTTATAGTACTGCTGACATCAGTGTAGTACAGTTACATACCGTTACAATGGAAAAGCAGTTTTAATTGGCCATTCTCTGTGCATATATATTGCTGCCTTCTGTTAGGTGCACCTTTGCATCATAAGCCATTTTTATAGTTCAGTTGCATGTTAAAGGGCATCTTTAGATTATCATAAAACCTAGATCTACTCTTATTAAAGCTAATTTTCATTTAGGGTAGGTAACTAAGGAGCTATTCTTTGGATAAGAATGTGCTAACATCTGGAGATTAAAATTATTCTTTTGCATTTGAGCAGTGGATCAGAAGCCCAGGAAGTATATCTACACATACAGCGGTCACAAGCGCAACAAAAATGTAAACTTATTTAGCACCAGCACTAATGAGCTTTGCATAGAACATTACCCTGTTCCTGTAAGTTCTGAATTTGGAGGTGTTTTATCATTATCACACACAGTCCTCTTCTCTTCACATCGATCTTCATCAGCACCATCTTCCTCACAATCCTGATCTCCATTGCACACAAGAGATCTGCTAATGCACTGACCTAGATCAAAACATAGAGGCACAGGGAAAGGAGAATTGTTTGTCCATTTAAAAATAAATCACCTAGTTTTTTTAAAAAAAGTCTCAGTTACTCCACATTAATTAGCTCATTCAATTGCAGTGTCTGTGCCCAGAAGGGCTTGTAAAACAACAGTAGATGTAAACATAAACAGTGTGTATTACACTTGAGGAAACCCAGCCATTGAAGACTTACTTATAATACATTAATAAACCAGTTGACTTATAAATTTATTTCCTGTTTCACCTAAATTTTCATCCTTTGACTGTATCCTGTATGATTCTGATTGTCTATCTGATAGCACCAAAACATGTTTATCCTATTGTTCTCTGATAAACTTCTACTTGCTGAGGCAATGTGCTCTTTTGAGATGGTAACAGAAGCTGTTCAGATCCTAGCGGTGTTTTAGAGACCTTAGTTTTCATAATGTAAGTGGTTTCCAAGATGTTTGGAAACATATATCCTAAAATACAGCTTTGGAAAATCACATCTAAAGCTGCATTCTTTAATTACTCTCTCAAAATGAAAAAAAAAATGTAATCTGGGGCAAATTAGTGAGGCAGAATGATTTAGGGAGACTCACAAACTACAGTATATAATTTTCAAAACTTTAGAATACCCCAGATGAAATTAAAAACATGCAAAGGCAAGGCTGAACAAAAGGAAACTTTCTGCTGAATCAAATGTATTTGTAGGTCAAAGGTTCTAGGAAGCAACTGCCCATTGACTAAACTTCAAGAATCACAAGGTCTTCTTAATTTTAAGGACTAGAAAATGATGATAAAAGTCTTGATGATACCTGAAAAACACCTGAACCGATCATCACAGCCATCCTCTGTTGGGCATCCCCGCGCAGGAGTGCACTGTCTTGTTTCAAAGGCATCCCCAAAACAGGGATTTCCCCCAAACTGGCCATAAACTGCTACTGTCCGTCTCCGAATCTGAATGCAAATCAAAGGAAACCATAAAAAATCCAAATGCAAAGCAGAAATAGCTTCAAGATACTGCTACTACTCTTCTCCTGTAAGGAGATGAAACATTTGCTGATTTTCTTCTGAGGACAGCCACACTTCGTACTACCACAACAGGGCAACAAACTCATAGTTTAATAGAAAGATAGCTTACATCTATGGTAAGCTTACATCTTACATTTAGCCTGAGCCCTGAACTTGGATGTTTTGTTGCAAAGTCTGCTCTGAAACCAGAAGGAAGCTGCTGACAGATTTCTATTTTGTTTTATATTTTTAATAGCACCAATCATGCTTGATATGAATTTGCTAAAATCTTTCAATATAAACAATATCCCAACAGAAAATGTTAGCAGCCAGCATTAAATGAGCTACTTTTTGTTTCTAAAAAGATTCAAGTGCATTCTTAGTTCAGATCTTTAATTTGGATTAATTCCTTCTGAATTCATGCAACATCAATTGAAACAAGATGGAAAGTCAAAAGCAAAAGTGACTTCAACATGAATAGAGTTACACTGTAAAAATCATCATCTTGTTTTTATTGGGGATAATATTTTGCAACAAAGCTTTCTCTTCTTGGCACATTACTCCTTTAATGAAAAATCAGTGGAGATGGTACAAACCAATCAGTGGCAGCTGAGGAATTGTCTCAGTTTACCAAACAGTTTGGTAGAGCTTTTTGGAACTATCACCAAAATAAAAACTAAACTAATTGTTTCATAACATGAATATCATAGCTTTGAAAGGGATATAGAGAGGGAAGGGTGGAGGGTTTCCCTTCTCTAGAGCCTGGCAACCTGCTCACTCTGCTGACAGAGGCACTTCAAGTGCTTCTGCTTATCCTTTTTCTTCATTTCCTCCTCAGCCCAGGAAGAGCTCTTGTGATTTTTTTATATCGAACACTATGCTGCTGTAGATACAAAATCATCCAATTTGAGGTTTTTTAAAAGACATAGTGGCTCCTTAATTACTGGAATATGTTTGTGAATCACGATTGCAGAAAAAGTGTGTCTGTCTATACCTGTTTTTTAGTACAGCCATCACACTCGGACCAAGGGCCAAAAGAATTCCAGCGGCAGTGGACTGGATTGGAGGGGCTGCTCCAGCAGTATTTTTTGCATTATTAAAAAAAGAAAAGGGGAAAATTGTCAGGGATCTCCATCCATGACCATTAGTGCAAAGCTTTCTGAAACAGCAAAGCTAACCTTCGATAAAAACACAGTGCTTGGTCAGACGCCCTCTGAAACCACTGGGATTTGCTTTTCAAGTGCGAAAAGAAAGAGCTCAGTTCCTAGCTGGGCTTCCTAGTCACTGAACAACAGAAGAAACCAGGCACATCCACCCCATCCTGACGGTCCGGAGGTGGTTATCAGAGCCTGTGTACACCACGGTGCGTGCAAGAGACCGTCGCACACAGTGAGTTTGCAAATGGGAGGCACTCGGGCCATCGCGGGGACCGGGGCCAGCGGGGGGTAATCTAGGCTGCGCTCGCTTTGCAGCGCGCGTTGCAAGTGTGCGTCACCGCGGCTCCCGCTCCGCCGCCTCAAACGTATCTGAGGAGTCCTTTAAGCCCTGCCCCATGCCATGCACCAGGAGAGGTTGTCTGTTAAACTATATGTGCTTAGTCTTCAGTATATCGTTTTCTGAAGAAATAATCACCTGGAAAAAACAGGACTAAAACCTGAAACTTCCAGCAAGAGAAAAATCCCCAGCACCTGTAAAAGAGAAGCAAAAACTTACTTTGCTTTTCTGCTTTTTCCTTTAGGTTGTGCAGCTGTTCTAACTTTCTGTAATCTTTACACTAGGGCACTTAACAAATAAAGGACAAGAGGTTAGGCTAAAAAGGTCTAATTCCTCAGCTTCTCTCTGCAAGCTCTTGGGGTTTAGTTTTCTTCTTTCTTGCAATACCGCCTAATTACATTTTCAGACAAGTATTTCTCTCTATAAATAAATTAATATTTCATCGCACTCGGTGTATTTACTTCATCAGTACAATTTAAGTAAGCAATTGTCTTACCTTCATGTTAGATGAAACACTCAGATATCCAGCAATTACTGGGGAAAATGCACTTCCACTCAATTCAGCAGCTAAAGGAGTCAGTCAGTCTGTCTGCTTCCACATGTCTTTTCTTATTCTGCCTTGCTGTTATGCTTTTCCTTCCCCCAAAAGGCTAAATATTGCGGAATAATTTTTATCTTAACCCCATCTAATCCCCTCCAGGGACACAGACTGCTCTTGGAGCTGCTCAATGTTTTTAAGACATATAAATCAAGGCTTGGCTAGGCTGACTGGGGCTGGCATAAATTTGTGGAAAGTACTTACTGGAAGAACATTCCCCTTTTGCTTATCTTCTCTGTCACAGTTTCTTTCCTCTGAACAAGACTTGTCGGAGATCCCAGCCCAGAGCTGGTGTCTGTTACCCTAGACCACAGCTCGGTCCCCAGCTTCAGCGGGAAGAGTCGCTCTAGATTCAGGTTGGTTTTGCCAAGGTTAAATTCTGATCACAAAGCTTCAGTCTACACTTCTGCAGTTGTGCATCAGTTTTCACACTGAAAATCTGCTTCAGGATCTGAATGCAAACTTTAGCCTGTTTTTCATGTGATCCTGCCACACAGCCCCTGGTTTCAACAAAATACCAACATTGGCATTCTGTGGGGATGCTATTACAGAAGTAGATTTCTCTCACTTTCTCCTTTCCCCCATGCCATGCCTTCTTATTTTCTTTTATTACTTTCCAGATTTGATCAATTCCAGTAACACCATCAAAACACCAAAGCTGAAGAAATTTCCATTAATTTCCTAAGCAGAGCCTGGATGAAGCCCTCACAGAAAGCAGCTCCCTCATCTGAAAACTGGTCAGACATTACATCGAGTTGGTACAATTTCACAGTCCTCAAAAAACAAAATTCTTCATGTCACAGCATCACTCCGCAGTGACTTTAAAATGTTGCACTCTGTTGGCATGGCCTACTTTTTCTTGAAGAAGAAGGTGCCTAGATCTTGGGTCGTTACTCCATCCACATCAGGGATGATGTCTATGTCCATTCCCCAGAGGTTAGCAACCTCAGAGCCAATTTAGCTAAGGCAGCACCTCTCCTTGGGATTTCTCAGGTTTAGTAACTACGAACCTCTTTGATAATGTGATTCACACTCTTTGATCACTTCTGCATGTATTTTATTGCTTTTGACTGAAATCCTCATGGTGCAGTTCAGTTTGACACCTGATTTATGCAACATTGTTAGTGGTCATTTGCCTGTGTAAGAAAGGATTAAAACCAAGTTAAGCCCTTTAATAGGCCCAGAATGTGTAAAGAATTCATATGGGATCTCTGAAGAATATTTTATCTCTCCAGACATATGTCTTGATCGTGCAGCTAGCTGTTTAAATAGCTCAGATGATAGCAAGTTTATGTAAGTACATCATCAGCTATAATAACTCCCAAGGTAAAAATATGCTATAATTTACTCACAAATAGAACATGCAAATAAATACGAGAGAGGCTGAATATAAGTAGCAGAGAATATGTGTATGTGTTGGGGGTCTGCCTTTAGTAAAGTCACTGACAGTAACTATATCTTATTAAAATCAATTAATATTGAGGAATACCTTCTCGCAAGAAGTATGACAGCAAGACAAAACTGTAGCTTTTGTACAAGCTCCATTCTTGTTCTTTTAGCATAAGTTTTCAGATACCTTAGTCCGAAGACCTTATCTTCTTACGTTCAGAAACAGAATTGTGATTTTTTTTATTGTTCATGGCTCTGGCAGTGACAAAAGCAAAGAGACTGAACCTACACAGTGCAAAACAGAGAGAAGTCAGAGCTGGACTTGTGCCTCTCCTAGGACTGCAGTTCCACGGCTCCCGTGGCGCCTCACGCAGATGGCTGAGCTCTGCTTTAGAGTGGCTGCTCTTCAGCCTCCTCTGCAACAACAGGACTGTGAATAGTTGCTGCTTCTTTCATTTCACAGGGTAGTTTCAGTAACTTCTTTCTACTTAGTGCTTAGGCTTGGGACTGTTCAGCGGAATTTCTCACTTTGGTATGGTTTTGAAACATAAGTCTATCTATAGTTGCATGATAATCTATTTATACCATAGGATCTTTGCAGTTGGGGAGCATGCAGCACCTAGCACTGTCCCAGTCCATGACTACTTTCATGGGCACTTCTACAACATACATTTTGATGAGGGGCCTGCCTGAGGGAGCTCTCCAATCACACACCCCCTGCCCCGAGCGCACAGAGGTGAGGGAGAAAGAGTGACTTACCAAGAAGATAGGGCTGATCTTTCCTTATTCTTAGAGCAAATGGCAATAATTCCTGCTCTACTAACCCTTTTGCAGTAAAAAAAATAAATAAATAAAATAAAGCTTTATTGTAGCAACTTAACATTATTGCTACGCACTTCTACTGTCTGTTCAGAAATTACTCCTCTTTAGACTCAGAAAGGAAGTTTTTGGAGAGTAAGAGATGAGTAGTTTGAGAAAGACACAAAAGGTTAGCCATAAGCCAAGGCATTTCTTGTCTTGCCCTAAATGATAACTCTACTACAAAAATGATTAATGCAATACTTCACTTGCTGGGCTAATGATATCCTGCCCAGTCTGGAGACAGCATGAAATGCTATTGTCTGTATTTTCCTTCACACTAAGGTCAGCCAGAATATAGCTATATTAACGCAATTCCCAGTAGACTTACAGCCCTTTATAGGATTGATGCAAAGGTTACTCAATAGTTTACCAGGCTTTAATAGTCTCACAGCTTTATTGTCCACGTTCATTATCTATTACAGCCCTAAAGTCAGTCTGTGTGCTGTGACTGCTGCAAATGGAAAGGATCCAGTGACAACTGAATGGAGAACGAACAGTCTTGTCAGCATGGTTAGAAGTCATGAGATTGACTTGGAGAGTTGTTTGGATTTGTTTCTGTTTGCTAATGTCATCTAACTCTTTAAAAGTGGTTTTAATTGCCTGTGTTGCTTTTAATGTAATTGTCACATTTCAAGGACTAATAGCAATGCCTTGGGATGCGTCTTTATGAAATATGTCAAATACCATTAATGCTGTGCTAGCTGTAATACAAATGATTCTCTCTCAAGGGACCTCATGGTGGGATATTTCCTTAGATACTGGAATACATATGCTGCAGAAAATATGTGAAACAAACAAGGGCTGTGAGAATTCTAGTTTGAATGAACTAGGTTGGAAAAGTTCACGTTATTGTAATTCAAAGTGCAGAGGGATTTAGTAGTATATAATTAAGACATCAGATTTGTCTACAGCATAGGCATTTCATCCTAAACACACACAAAGGTTATCGCTAGACAAACAAATCATTATTATTCTTTAGAGTTGCATTCTGATTTTGTGATCACTTCACATGGTGAGCTGATCTGGCAGCTGGAGACTGCCCCACGTGGTGAGTTACTTCTGTTCTTTTTCATCTCTTCACTTCCAGTATCTGCTGAGTGGTTCTTCTGCACATCTAGTGCTGACTTTGGCACACTTCAGTCCTCTCCGTGAACCAGTTAAATTTATTACAATGACAGAAGTAAATCCAGCAAAAAACCTGAGTAGTCTTCTGCTGTTTTAATGAGTTAGGTTCTCTAAGGTCTAGTGGACAACAGAGTGAGGGAGAGGGTGCTAATGTATAGCAGGGGGGCAGAGAGAGGGAAAAAAAAGAGGTGGGAAGTGTAAGAGAGAAGGGAGCATGGAGGCAGATTGTTTTGCCTGCAAAGCCAGCAAGCCACTACATCCACTCAATGCCAGGGACCCACAATCTCACACAAATTCTTCCAGCTGCTGCTGATCCTGGGCTAGTGATTATAGCCCACCTTCTCTGCTCACTGTTTCACTCTCCTGGGGATGCTGGTGGCATCCAAATTCACCACCCTATCTAGAGACCAGCCACCCAGACAGAACTGATTTGGATGTTCATTGAAGCTGAATAGTTATTTTTCATTTCTACTTTTACTACTGCTTGCCTCCATGACAGAGCAGTCATCACATTTGCATGCTGAAATCATTGCTAAGATTTAAACCATCTGCTTTTGGAGATGACTGTGACCAAAGTATGGATAGCAAATATTGGTGAGATTTTCAACAGCCTTTATCACTGAAGGTTGGGAGCAGGCTTAGGTCCACTCTGAGTCTGTCTCAACTTGAAAATCCTCTGTAGAAATTCTTAGGGCTCAAAGCTTCAGCACGAGCTCTTCTGCGCACTCACTTACTAGCTGTGTGTACAAGCAGAGGTGTTGTCTCAATAACGTATCAACATATTCACACACACCCATGCAGGAATAGAGATGTGAGCCTTTATGTATACAAAATAAGGGTACTTCATGAACCAGATCCAGGCTGATTATTTAAACACTTTTAATAAGCTAACACAGGAAAAGTCACATGAAGCAGACTAATGTGGAATGAGTATTGCATTTCTATTTAAGGCCTGTTTTCAGGCTACAACACAATACACAGTGCATAAAGGGTTGTATCACAGATTAAATCATATTGAGAATTGTGGAGTCTGTTCACAGCAATCAATCCTTAATGGAAGAAAATGTAAATTTTTCACACTTAACCAGTGTTTTAAGTTTTTGTCGATCTTTTCCTTTTATTCTTTTATGTTGTTTACCTATAAATTAAATGCATACACTTTAACAAATTCATAAGCAGTTTTATATGAAATGATTGCTATACCAGGACCTAGAGTTGATGAACCAGGCCTTTTTAGCCTGACGTCATGTCTGTCTGATTGTTCTTTGTACAGCAAATAGAACGTCAAGAATCAGCCATTAGCAACCTTGCCAACGCTTTTATATTTCTATTTTTTTCTGAGTCAGTGCTCTATGTGCATTAAATATTTTTGAACTATTATTGTAGCTAGTTAGAAAGCTAAAATGCTTCATGCAGCAAATTTTGAACAAAAACATTTCCTCAAAATTCATCAGTTTCCCTCTGAAAGTTTCCAAGCATTTTGAATTTGAAACCTATAAAAAAATTTTTAGAAAGCAGAACAAAGATTACTCTCTTATGAAGGAGAATTAGGAAAGAAAATGGAAGCCAAACTTGAAATAAACAGATCTTACCAGTTTTCCAAACTACACCATTTTTAGGACTATCTGAAGTTCATTAAAATTTTGTCAGCTTGCTCAAGAAGTCAGTTATTAACCCTAATTGCAACTGCAAAACTTCCTGGAATGAGTTTTCATAGCTATTTTCTAGGGGGAACAAAGTTTAACAAGTACAGCAAGCTTTTGCAAATTTTAAGTGAAACAGTGGAGGAGCAGAGCTGTGCTCACACAAAAAGGACATACATTTGATTTTTGCTCTCCCTGGTTCTGGGCTGCCGGCAGACCCAACGGCCGTCAGACTGCAGTAAAGGAAGAAGACCTACCACCGCCAGTGACGGGCTGAGAGAGCAGCAGAGACCCACCTGAGTGCCAGGGACATTTCTCTGTGCTCAGTACATTTGCTACATCTTCTACAAGTGTGTAACCCTTAAAAGCGGTATGGTGTCCTTTTGCTAGTCATCCAGGTTTCTGCCTGTACCCACAGCTCAGTTCAAAGGAACAGCACTGAAGCACAGGGACAATGTTTTCCCATGATTTATTTTGTAGGGGGATACATTTCTCCTTCTGTGTTGGTATCAATGATGTATTTTGTTTTATCCAGATATAAAAGTCTCAGAGAATGTTGCCTACCAAGCAATGCAACTATTGGTATTTCCTGAAGGTGGCATTTGTTCTTAATTAGCCTGTAAACAATCCTGCTCTGTGCTCATTTGGTTGAAAGACCACCAGGAGAGGAATTCAAATGATGATGTTTCTAACTTGGGCAAAGAACCTATAAAGCAGTTGACAACCAGGACAAAGTATTCAGCAAACAGCAATGTCAAGAGTTTTTCAAGCTGGCAAATGGCTTGGAGATTTTTATGAATGATTTAAAAAAGAGATAAATACTGATCAATCCAAGGAGAAAATGTAAAATGTAAGGCTTGTGATCATGTTAGCAAATGGGCACTGAAGCCCACTATGTGGGCAGGAGAGGTAGACACCCCCACCTATTGCTTGAGGGTATACACTGTGCCTTCAGAGGCAGCGCAGGGATCTCTTGCTGCACGAAGAAGGCATCCGCTGCGAGCAGGGTTCCTCGGGAAGCTCTGCAGCCTGTTCTGGCTCCCATCACTTACAAACTTGGAAAATGGCTGAATATCTCGGCAGAAAAAGTCAGTTGCCAGTATTGTTTCTTTAAGGGTTACCACATTTGACTCTGATGTTGAAACATAGCCACACTAAGTAGGCTCAGATTTGGCACAGTTTTGTGACCCTTTCACAGTGCAACACTCCCTCAGGCATTCCTCTCCTCTCAAGCAGCCACTTTTTAGGCTGCATTTCCACTTAGCATATGTTCAAACACAACTGAAAAATAAGTTATTTAAACTGTAAATTTCCACATAGACATTACAGTAATAGCTGTTCCCCGTGGAACAGTTCTAACAAGTACTAACAAACGTGTTAAACCCTAAGTACAGGCATGCTCTCCATCAGCTCTGCTTCATCCAAAGTCAGCATTTCAGAGATAACAAGGTGCTAAGGCACAGATATTCGTCAAACTAAAATGAACTGCTTAACCAGCTGTTTTGGAAAGTCTCATCCGACACCTGCCCGCCCACCTGCCGCCTGGCAGCAGTGGAGCAGCAGCATCTCCCTGTGCCCTGCCAGCCAGGCAGAGGAGAGACGTGGGGCCGCGGTCGCATCTCCTGCCCTCCGGAGCTGCGCTGGAGGGCCTGCCGTGTCGCGTGGCTGCTCTGAGCTGGCCCTTGCGGCCACGGGACTGCACACACCATGTTGTGAGCAAGTAAGAAAAAGTTCAAAAAGCTCCACTTCTTCCCTGTGTCCTCTTTGTACACACTAAGAAGACTGGGCAATGTTTTGTCTTCTATTTTTATTAAAGTGAAGTAGTACAAAATAGACAGCGTACATTGATGTTAGGGGAATTTCCTGATGGAATCAGTATGCCTCAGTTCCAGTAAATGGAAAGTTAAAAAATGCCTGATACAGGAAAAATATCTTCCAGAATAAACAGAAGATAACATTTTTAACTGCAGACTGGAGTTGATCTGTGCTAGCAAAGCATTGTACTTAGGGCAAGTCCTGAGCTGGTGAAAATAATAAAATGCAGCGGTGATTTTGATGAAAGAAGGATAATTTACCTCACTTGGGGAACAGGCTTTATCTTCAGTACCTTTAGAACTTGAGTTGTTCGCTTCACTAAAAAAACCTTTTTCTCTTATAGTTTATGTCTCACATCTGACTACTAAATAGAAACCCTACAGTTTCATACAGGGCAAAGAATGGTGTACAACTGACAGATGTAGTTCATGTATAGCCACGGTGTTTGACAACTTGAATCAGATTAAGTTTTTGTTTAGGAAAAAAAAAACAAACCAAACTTGTATCTACTTGTACACTAAATGTGTATCATCCATGTGCATGTCCCTCTACAGAAACATACTCAGATGTAATTATGGTGACATTTGCTTTTCTTGTGTTCAATAATAAATCTTTTTGGTTTAATGTGCTTTAGAATAATGCTGAAAATGCAAGTCAGAGATATAGATTACTCTAGAGAGGGAAGGATTTTTAAAACATGGGTCCTTCAGTGCAAGGCAAGTTTGTAAGGTAGAGGCCATAGCATTTATTTGGCCAACCAACGTAATGGGAAAAATAGACAGCGTTTGAAGACAGAAATTTTGAAGACTTGATCTTTTTCTCCAAGTCTAAAAGTGATCAGATTCATTTGTCTGGGAACACAAGAGCCAGGGAGATTAGAGGTAAAGTCATCTCCTTAGACTTAGAGATCACTTCTAAAATTACACTACTGTAGAAAAATGACTGGAAGGAACCTCAGACAATCATCTAGCCTATCTGCCTGTCCCTCTACGAGATCACCTAAACCCAAACCAAAAGTTTCTGCAGTCTCTTTCTAAAAACTCCAGAACTATCTAAAGAAAAATTGTTAAGTCTAGTGCTTGCTAGTCCATACTAGTACAAAACTTTTCCTAATGACTGTTCTAAATATTTTTTGGTGCAATTTAAAGGGAATAGTTTGAAGTTGGATCTTTTAACCCGGTTAATGTGATATAAACCACAACTCTGGACTGTGGTGGCTCAAATACTTTTTAGCTGGTGCAGATCTTAAGTGAAAATGTTGTTCTAGATGTGTGTGTGTGTTTGTGCGTGTGCATGCATGCATTCATGAATAACGTAACAGAGTTTTCAGACAAAAGGATCAACCAAAGCAAGAATACTATAGGTTGTTTCTTATCAAAATAATACTAGCAAGACAAGAATATTTAACTGTTACACAATAGAAAACAGAAAAAAATCCCACTACTTTGTAAAGGAACTTGCACCTTTCTCATATGCCCCCATTCTGGTGCTCAGACCAAATCATCACACAACGATTTCTGCGAGTTTGAGGAGAGCCAGGAAACTCCCTCTGAGATTTACCGGAAAGGTGAAACAATGCACCACATCTCTGTAATGTGTCTAAGCATTAGTTAAAAAAAAAAATCTAAAGAGGTTTTAAAATTCTGTACAAAGTTGTTACACCATGTAACAAATTTGTGCCAGGTTTGTAGTTACCTCTGCCGTACAGTGGAGATAAACCTCCATGGTTTTATGCTGCCTCTATTTCTCTATTAAGATAGAATAATCAAGAGAATTTAGTGACCTTTCTGGTAGGGGAAGACCTGTGATTCCCTCCTTACTCCCAGCTATCTCCAGCATAAAGGTCCCCTTACTGCAGATGGAGCTTTTGCATATGAAAAAATGCAGCTAAGCAAATAGGAGTTCTTGCCCTGCTGTGTTTATTTGTGGTGGTGTATAAGTAGTCCTGCTTCAGCCACGATCTACAATCACTTTTACTCTCTGAGCACTTCTCAGCAGTCTGAACAAAACTATCTGGTCTCTTTGTCCAAAGATTAGTAATAAAAAATATATATATTCCATCTCCTAATATATATTTATGTAAATATGTATATTATATATTATATGTTATATATATATTTATATGTATATATACTTCTGTATGAGCACTGTTGTCATTACAGAGGGGATGTTACATGATTACCAGTAGGAGGTTATTCGTGCCACCATGAGTGAGTGGCTTTGAATATTTCTTTCTAATTCAGTATTGAGAACAAACACTTGGAGAACCTCTTATATACATTCTAATAATTGATTTGTATTATTAAACTCCGGCATTCATTTCAGTATGCTACATGTGAGGTCATTTTTTGTGCTGTTTTTTTCATGGAAAAGTAAGAGTCTGACTGCAGGGAAATAGCATGTAGTAGTGATAAAGGAGCTCTTCCCTTCCTACTGAGGAATGGTTACAGGAAGCAACTACATCAAGTGTATTTTATACACTTTGTATAAGCTTTGTTATACAAAAGCTTTTAGATCATTTTTGATCATTTACACTATATTTGAACAAGTAATTCGATGTCAAACAGTGACAGCTGTTTCATTTCTTCTACTCACTTTCATTTTAAACAAATAGAAAGTCTTTCATATTATATTCATTAGTTGCTTAGCAGGATGCAACAGCCTTTTCCATAAGCATTGCTGTTTGTGCCTATTTTCTGTTATTGTCATAGAGATTTAAGAACTGCATACAAATGATATTATTTTCAATTTATTGACCTAATTTACTGTTCATGTTTAGAGAGCTTTTTCCAGAGTTGTTTTGGAAAAAGGTTTTCGTTAAACTATACTGTCATCTTGTGGTGAGCCAATGTTCCTGGTTCCAATTCACACATGAAAGTTTTCTCTTCAAAAACAAAGAATCTGAGTGCCATTAAAATTAATTTAAGATTTCAAAAGGGGCATGTCCTTGTGAGTGCTTTGTAACAGGTATTAAAGGTGGTTTATTCCCCACAAATTCCAAAGAGGTGTCCTTCTTGGAAGAAGAATCGCAGGAGGTTTCCTCACAATTCGCCAGCTGCGGCTGGCCCAAATAACAACTGTACTTTTATCCAACTTGATTAAGCCAGAAGCACAGGGATTAAGACACAGTCTGCGAGGTAAGTGCACAGCTTTATCAAGAGCTGTTAAACAAGGTTACATAAATCCATAATCGAGGTTAAATAAAGTGAGTTTATCATTGATTTCTGACTTTGCTTTAGAAGACGAAATAGTGAATTGGTGATAAGGTAAATATAAATTTCTTCAAGTTCTCTGTATGCATTTATTTCCCCCCAATTAACTCTGTAAGAGAAATTTAAATGGTGCATCTAAACTACTTTTTAAAAATTTTTTTTTACGTTAATGATGTTCATTGCAATGCTTTGGGTTGCAGTTTGGCTGCTACCTGAGGCGCAGAGGGATGGGGAAGGCCATGGACAAGCAAAGAGAACAAGCGGGGACTTTTTTTTTTTTTTTTTTAATCGCAGTTCTGCTTTGCGAGTACGCGGTATTACAGCCCAGAAATTCTGCGAATTTTAGTGACCAGCATAGCTTTCCCTGAACACGGCTGCGGCTCGACTCCGTAGCCTGGAGCAGAGCTTCATCCTCGACACGGGGAGCACGTCGAGGTCCCCGCCGAGCCGCAGCGGCGGACCACGCACGGCAAGGGCCCGCCGGCGCTCACCCGCGGCCGTTAGTGGCCGTTAGCGGCCGTTAGCGGCCGGGCGCGCCGGTCCCTGAGCGACCCCGCCCCCCGCGCGGGCGGCCCGCAGCGCACAGCGCCTCCCTGCCACGCCGGCACCCTCGGGCCCGGCCGCAGCGCCCGCCCGGAGCGCCTCGGCCGCGCACCCGGAAGCGCGCGCCGGGATATAGCGGAAGTGGGGCGGGGCTCGGCCTCTTTGGTGCTGGCGGCCGGCGAAGATGGTGAGCGCGGAGCGCGGGCCGCGGCGCATCCGCCGCCATCCGCTGTCGCGCTGCGGCCGTCGGGGGCGCGGTGCGGCGCTGTGCGCGGCCGGGGCCGGGGCCGGGGCCGGGGGACCTGGAGGCGGGCGCTGGCTGGGAGTCGTGCGGCCGCCCGGGAGCGCGGCGCCCCGTCCCGGACGCGGGGCCGCCGCCGCCCTGGTGGGCCCGGCCCGGCGGCTCCTGCGTGCGGGCAGCCGCGGCGGGGGGGCGGGCGCCGCGCCCGCGCGGAGGCGGCCCTGCGGCTGCCGGAGCGCCGAGGGGGCCGATCGCCCCCCCCCCCCCCCCCCCCGGGAAGTGCGGGTGGCGTGGCCGGCCTGCGGGGAGTGCGCAGTGACCGGGCCGCTCCTGGAGGGGTGTTTGGGGGCGACGAGGTCGGGGAGGGGAGAGGGCAGGGAGGCCGCTTTGGGCGGCGGGAGGAGAAGGGCCCAGAGGAGCCGGCCGAGTTGCTGTGTCTCTGACGCGTTCATTAGGGAGCCTGTCAACTTGCACATGTTTTTAAGAAGGGTTTTTTTCTTCTTAATATACGGGACTTACATCTGCTAGTAGTATTGACAACGTGCAATGTCCTGAAACGTATTTCAGACGAAGGGTACTTCGTCATTTGGTAAGAGGCGAAACAAGACTCACACCTTGTGTCGTCGATGTGGATCCAAGGCATACCACCTCCAGAAATCTACCTGTGGGAAGTGCGGTTACCCTGCTAAGCGTAAGAGAAAGTGTAAGTAAGAAATTTTTAACTGATCTGAGATTAAATACTTCTGCTGCTGCTTTGTCTTCTCCTTAGTAAGAGACAATAAGTAACTCAGATTCTGTATGAACCCAATGAAGACAACTGTATTCTCAATTTAGTAATCTCTTTTTTTCTAGCCAAGAAAGATTACTGTGTCACTTTGCTGTGTGCTTGAAGCTTTTCTGAAATTTTTGAAGGTAGCACTGACTTAACTATATTCCAGAGAATTGTGCAGGAATTGATTTATTTTAGTAGAATTACTGTTTTTTGCTTCTGTCAGATTCCATAGTTGTGCGGTTCCAATGTATTGTGCAATTAATCATGCAGGTGATGCAGATGAGTAACAGTAACATATATTCTAGATAACTGGAGTGCAAAGGCTAAAAGACGCAACACCACTGGTACAGGTCGCATGAGGCACCTGAAAAAGGTCTACCGTCGATTCAGGTACAGTGTTTTAATACAAATTAGAGTAGTGTGAAATCTTGGGTTTCACCTAATTATAAGATATATAATTCAAACTCGACACTACTTTTTATTTAATATATTTAGTGTGATGTGGTCTTAAGCTTTTTTTAAAAATATATCATGAAATAAAGGATGTTCTGTATCCATATAAATGATAGCGTATTCTTTCTGGGATTAAAAAGCTTGCTCATTAGTTATATGTAAGATGTATAGCAAGCTTTAATGTTTCTTACAAGGGTAGATAGCAAGAACCTCAGTATTCTGTACTATAAAATGGCCACACTTCAAAAAATATGATGCTTCATGTAGAACTGCTTTTGTTTTTGAGTTATTAGTGATTGCGCTTGTGTGGATTTTTTGTAAGACTCTTCTTGATATGCCTTCCAGTTCCTCTGCACACAGAAAAGTTTGAAATATTTCAGTAGTTGCTCTAGTATGTGAGATGTAGTTATCGCTGAGTAGCTGTAAAATCAGACTCTCAGGTACAGGTTTCCAAAACTTGTTATGAAGCTTTGAGTTGTATTTAAGAGGTGCAGTGGGGGTACTGTAATATTAAGAAACTCATTAAAATTCTATTTTGTTTGATCTACTTGTCCTAAAAATAAGAGTTCAGTAACTATGAGTCCAGTGTCTGAGAAAGCTGGATAAAAATATCAAGTAATTTCAAAGTCTTTTCTTTAAAAATGTAGATTGTATTTAATAAATGAAAAGTGGGGATCTGAACTCTTGCATGAGGGTGTAGTTGAGGGATTCATTTCTCTTACTGTTTTTGGTCAGCCATAGTCTTTGCCTAGCAGGAACTAGAAAGTAATGTAAGCAACTGCAACCTGCTTTTTCCACCAAGAATTACTGAAGTAGGAAATACCATATCCAAAAGTGAGGTTGAACTTGCTTTTTGTTTTGTTGTGTTCCACTTTCTTCCTTATGGTCTATTTGGAAGGTTATCTTTTTTTTTTTTTAACAGAAAACTTGCAGTTTAGTACTAACAAAAAAAAACTCTTTTGAGTCAATTAGCAGGGACTTAATTTGGAGTGCCTTCAATGCTGTATTTGATTCAGTCTTGTAGTGTTTAATCAGTTGTTGAAAACTTCCTGTTTGAAGAAACATAATTTACTCTAGCAGAAGAGAGGAGAAACTGCTCACTCCAGACAGCTTGTCAATGATGTTTCTTATTAAAAAAAATGTCTGAACATATGAATTTCATAGTGATTTCAGTGTGTTACTGAGATGAGCTGAACAAAAACTAGTGAATTTTACCTAAAATATTGCTTGTTAGAAAATAAACCTGGAGCAGTAACCATATTTTTACTTGCAGGAATGGATTCCGTGAGGGAACCACACCGAAGCCCAAGAGAGCAGCTGTTGCAGCCTCCAGTTCATCATAAAGACTCATCTGTTTGTTAAAATAAATGGTCTTATCCAGAAAAACAAAATTTCAACTTTTATATATGTTTTACCTTGAAATGTGGGGGTTCTTGGAACAAAAAATAGTTACATATACACACACACATTTCTTTATGGATTGAGATGATTCATTAAACATAATCCATTGACTTCTCTTTGACAGCATCTTCATCCTGAAAAAGGACTATAATCTGTGCTGAACTTAAAAGGCTTATATTTGTTCATTATCCAATAGCTAAAGTTAACTGACAACTTTTTTTTTGGTACTCCCTTATTGGTTCTATATTCAAAATCTTAATTACATAGCAGTAAGCTTCTGGCTGATACACATTAATTATTCATTTAGTGTGTTTGGTATTTTGAGATTTCAAACAGGGAGAACGGGCTTCTTATCTGCTTAGAGAAGTAATTGATTTGGAAGAGGAGTGTAATGTTGGCACTGTAGACTTGCCATACTTGCCTGTAAGATATAAATGGAACTTCTGGTCTTAGCCATTGTTCAGTGTTCTGTGGCTGGCAGTTCTGAGAAGGCTGTCCAAAATACTGCTTGTTCAGCAGGCCATTGCTTTTTGGGCAAAAAAAAAAAAAAACCCACCCTTCTAAACCTGGAGGGGCTCTCTGCCAAACAGTAAGGGATTGGAGATCTGCTGTAGTTGAGACATCACTCCCAATAAATACAGGTTTGGGTGTTTGAAGTGTAATCTTCCACTACAGAAAAACTATGTAAAACTAAGTTAACCAGGTGGTCCAGGAAGGTAAGGGTGCAGAGTTCAGGCACACAGATCAGAATTATAAGGATATGAAGAAGCAGGTAGTAGATGAAGCAGTTCAATTAAGGGGTATCTTTTGAACTGTGGATTATTTAATAAATTTGCACTTTATTTAGGGGTTTTACTGGGTCACTCAGCTAGTTTTTAAATTCTCAGCTTTTGAAAGTAGTCTTAAGATGCTATTATGAAGAGTTGGAAACATGGAGGATGATAATCACCTGCAAGAATTTAGAGTTTTCAGATGAGAGAATCTGCCTTCTGATACAGATTTCAAGCTTTTCAGGTTGTTTTTATTGATGGCTTTACCATGAGTTATCAGAAATAGTGTGCTGCTTTGTTGGTACTGAAGAGTCAGCAGTTAAAGAATGTATCAGCTTGTGCAAACTGAAGATGAAACTTTCAGCAAGGCTTGAGACTGGAATGCAGCTGGCTGCACTTCCTTATATTCTGTATGTTACATTCCACTCTTGAATAACTCAGTGTCTACTTAGGCTGCTTGTAAACAAAAACAGAAATCTTGCCCTACTGGTCTTTGCACAGCATGTAATGATGTACTGCTTTCAGCTGCTCTTCCTGAAAGAATGAAAGAATTGCTGTTGAAACTTTTGACACTCTCTTAAGATATAATATGTGCATGCAATGCATGCACATCTATTCACAGGACTTGTGAATCTGAAATGTGTGTTGTGATGAGATTCTGGCAAATAGTTAAATGCAGGAGGAAGTAATCATAAATCTTTCTCCTTTTCTTAGTTACTCTCTTAGTATCAAAAACTAGGGAGTTAATGTTGTGTATAGCTAGTGCAACTATGTTTCCTGCAAAGGTGTGAAAATACCATTGCCTAGTTTAGTTTGGATGTCAACAGCAAACCCATCAGGATGAATGAATTACAACTCTTATCACTGTGAGACTGCTGACTCTGAGTGGAACAGCAGAACAAGATACTTCACACTTCATGACTAACAGCTGCTCCTCCAGTATAGTGTGCTAACATAAAATGGTGCTAATCTCAATTAAACTGAGTTAAGTGGAGATTAACTCCTCCATTGCTGTTTTTTAATTAGTATGGAGACCACTGGCTGCTTTTGCCATAATGGCATGAACAAAAAACACTGGATTTTAATGGGCCCATGGAAGGTGAGGTGGGGTAGTCCTAACATGTGCTGGGATGCTGATGTTGCGGGGAGAAGGGTATGAGTTACTTCCGTAGTGAAAGAGGAATATACTTGTTCATGACAATTTGAAGACCTTTTTTAAGGATGATGCTGTCTTACCCAGAATTTGTACAGTACCCCTATGGCAAAATTGACACAAATTGTGTCCATAAAAACATGGAAATAAAGCATGATAAGTTCCAACTTAATTACTTTCCATGAAGTTAATAGGCTAACACATGTGTTAAGGCAGCAGTCCTCTATATTTTGTGAGCAAGCTGCTTTAAAGAAAGAAAGAAAAAAAAAAACAATTTGTTCAAACAAAATCTTACTTCTTGACTAGTGGAGAGATCATCATTCTTGAGCTTTCCACACAGCATTACCTTACTAGTGTTGGTACCTCCAGGGTGCTGGCAAACTGGGGATTACACTTGCTAATAAGGTAATTTAATATGTAGATGTTACAGCTCCCGTGTATGTGTGTGGAGAAGACAAGGGAGAGCAAAGTCAAAATTCTCTAATGGCAATAAAATAATGCTGTAAAATATGTTACCTGAAATCCTGCTTTTTTTTTTTTTCTATTTTTTTTAATTGCAAGCTTATCTACTGAGCCTATGCTGGTATGTATGCAAAATCATGATTAGGTGAACTTAGTACATGTCTCTATTTGTTTTTTATTGTCAAATTCTGTGGAACATAAAGGGATTGGTTAACTCTAGTCCATGGCACAGGGTACAATATGTTCCCTACTCCACCAGCAAATACCACTGTAATTGTTTCAAATAGTATGTGTTGTAATTGTAATACTGTACTGAAGGAGCAAAATATCACACAGGTGCTTGAAAAGAAGAACAGGTTAAGGTTGTCTGTCTCTCTCTTTTTTTTTTTTTTTTTTTTGATGCTACCTTTTCTAGAACAGGATGAATATTTGAAATTGAGTCATCTGAAATTCTTGGTTTCTATCTGAAGTACAACACTCCATCTTTTCTAAATAATGAGGCAAAACCTTAAGAAGCACCACAACAAGAAAGCATAATGCATGAAAGTTGATACACTTTTCAATAAAACAGTGAACCAAAACTTGTGAAGATCCGCATGCACGTTTCTACAGGCAGAAAAGGATGGAAAAGCTAGCTAATCATGGGCCAGTATTTTTCAATTTGTCAAAGTAACTAAATGAAGTCAGGATTTAGTACTTGGTTGTAAATCTAAACTGTATGTTTTTGAAAATTCACTGCTTTTCCTACATTACTGATGAGCCTTAGCACAAAGCCACAGCATTTAAGTGTCTGAAGATAAGCACTGAAATGTTCAAGGCATTGGATGCAGCCTCTAACTTGAGGCCACTATCCTTTGCTAAATACTCCAACAGAGCTAACTTCAACCTTGTGTTTCTTTCTCCTCTACTGGAATTCACTCAGTCTACAAAGCCTGGAGAGAAGCGACAGCAATTGCTGACTGTTTGGTAGGGTTGTATTTGCACTGCATGTTAAGTTACTTTGTTTTGTAACTGAAAGCTTATTACAGAAAGATGAAGGATGGAAAAAAAATGCAAACCTCAAACCCTGATTCCTGCCCACTTGCTAGAATATACTTTCCCAACAGATCAATAGTCAGAATAATTAGCACTGGAACAGGTTGCCCAGAGAGGTTGTGGAGTCTCCATCCTTGAAGATACTCAAGAGCCATCTGAGAAAGGTCCTGGCCAACCTGCTCTAGCTGACTCTGCTTGAGCAGGAACACTGGACTAGAGGATGTCCAGAGGTCCCCTCCAACTGCAGCCATTTTGCAATTCTGTGAGTACCCAAAGAGATGCATCTTAGTGGTCTCAGCTTGTATGTGTTTACTAACGCAAAGTATTAATATAGGGAAAAAATGAAAGACTGTAGCCTTGTTACGCTTTTATGTAATAGGGCTATAAAGGATATCCTTTTTCTTTAGAGTTCTAAATCAATTAGTCACTGAAGTCTATCATCCACAGAAATATGGGAGTTATTTTCAAATATTTTATCAGATAGGTGAGTTTTTACTACACATTCTCTGTATATCATGCAAATAGTTGTAGACTTTTATTTCAGGCTTTATAGTTACATGCTTTTGTATTTCTCTGCTGTTCTTGGTCCTATTGTGTGTGGTTTCTTCCTGGGCATCACTTGGAAGTTTCTTGGATGAGAATCTAATAACCAACCTTCTACAGTAAACCACATTTTCAATAAAATAATGTCTGAACTCGATGCTTAGTATTTCTCTACTGTAGGTGAGCAGGAGTAGAGTGTAGGTGCATAAAATATGATGCAAAGCTAAAAGTTGGTAAGTTTTACATAAAGTCAAATACCTTTTAATGTTTGCAGTTTGAAAGCTAAGGCCTCATATTAGAACTGAAATTTGAGTAATTTAAAAGTCATTCTTATGGAAGCTAATAGTTCTGAACTTCCTCTGTTTTTCCTTAAAAATAGAGGATGCCATTTACATTTAAGCAAAACTGTAGGAAGTAACATGGATTCAGATGGCTGCAAAGCATAGCGCTCCCTCATTTACCCCCTCATGTTCGTTCTCTACATATGCTGGCGATCTGCCGGCGAAAGCTGGGGTTCTGCAGCAGAACACAGGAAACTCAGCTACAGACTTCAAAACCGTATACAGAGAAATTGCCAGATTTCTGTACTCTCTCTTCTTTTTCTCCAGTTACAAGAACAAAAATCATACAGCTATGTGACTCAAGCCTACTGGCACTGAATATGCATCATGATACAAGCCAGAATTTCTGTCGGAAGGCTTGTCTTTGGATAACGTACAGAGAGGGCATAACGAACCAAGCCGAATTCAGAAGTCGGGACGTGACCAATCCGACGCCTCTTACACATGAACGCAGCCTCACTGAGGAGCACTCGTACTGGCTTTTCCTGCCAGATGTTATTTATTTATCTACTTACATTAATGCTTTAAACCAGGCAGTCCATGCTGGCTGAAAGCTTCTTTCATTTTCTGCTCAACAATGATCGTCATGAAAATGTTTTAAACTACTCAAATCAAAATTGATCTGTTTTATTTTCCTTGATTATTTGACTGTTTAAAATGTAGCATTATCATGCGTTTTGTTTCGTATCATACAATCTGTCATATTAGCTGTGTAAATACAGTATCTGCATTACTTGCTAGTCTATGTTATGACGCTGCTTGACCAAATTACTTAGTTTTATCAAATAAAAAAAAAGCCTTTATATTTCCTATGAAATCTTTCAGAATTTTTCCTCCATAGTATGAGTTTTTCACCCCGTTAGGGCAGAGGGATGTTTTAAAATACCAAGATTCCCTAGAGACCACACATTCTGTTTCCAACTTGTATGTTATGCCAATGCCTGTAACACAGGTAATACTGGGTGGCCACTGAATCAGGTTTCAGACCACTAGTAGAAAAAGTTGCCTTGTAACTTCACCACATGTGGACATTTAATAACCTTTATATTGTTTCTGTAATATATCTACCTGTTTTCAAACACATCCAGGACAGGCACGAGGAAGCATGTCAGCTAGGAAGCGAGAGTGGCGGGGAGCCGGCGGTAGACCTCGTCTCAGGCGGGTGATGGCCAGGCACCCTCCCCCGCAGCCCTGCCGGCTGTCGCTCCTTTCCCCCTCCCGCGCTCTCCGGCCCGGCCGCCGCGGCCCCCCCGGCCCGTTCCCCACCTGCCGCGGGCCGGGCTCGCGCGGAGGGGCCGCGCCCCCTGCCGGAGCGCCGCTGGACTGCTCCGACCCCCCCCCCCAGCCGCAATGGTTTGTCCCCAGGGAGGACGGGAAGCCGGTAAGTGCCGGGTTCGCTTCCGGGTTTCGGTGCGGGCGGGCGCTGTGTGGTTGCTCCTCCCCCGTCGGCGCGCTCAGCCCAGCGCAGCCCAGCCGAGCGCTATGCGCAAACTCGGCCCCTGGCTCAAGATGGCGGCGGCGGATAAACAGAAACATGAGCACGGGCGGGTGAAGATCGGGCACTACATCCTGGGCGACACGCTGGGGGTCGGCACCTTCGGCAAAGTGAAGGGTGAGCGGCGGGGCCGCCGCCTCGCCTCGGGGCGGGCGGAGGAGCGGCGTTCCCTCCCCCCCGCTCCGCTCCGCTCCGCTCCGCTCCGGCGGCGGGGCCGGGCCGCCTCCGCTGGCCGTGGCGTCGCCCCGCGGGGCCGGGGCCGGGCGGCGGCGGGTGGAGCCGTTGGGCGGGCGCGGGGGGCGGCGGGTGCCCCCCGTTCCCTCCCGGCTCTGTCAGCTGTGTCGGCCCTCGAGGCCCCGGTGGGGAGAGCCGTGCTTTCGCCCTGTACCGAGGGAGAAATAAGCACGGGAAAGCGATTTGACTAACTAGCAGCAGGGCTGGCACCCGGGCACGGAAAACTTGGTGCTAAATCCGGTTGACTGGTGGTGTCAGCCTTTCTTCAGCTCAAATACTGTGATATGCATATCGAAAATATCCTTTCACAGTTGACTTAAGGTAGACTCAAGTTGTGTTTTTAAAATAAGGTAGAATTGTTATGGTTAACATAGCGGGTTGCTTATGATTATAGTTGATACAAAACCAGCTCATCCTGTTTTATTTAACGTGCTAGCTGCTCTTTAACGTGGCATGCTTTTTCAAGGTAGATGTTCCTGTTGTATGTTCTTTCTGCAAGTTCTCCCAAGTGCAGACATGATCTGAAGAAAATACTGATGCTTTGGCAATCTGTTACTGTGTTACTGGTTTTTCTTCCTTCAGCTTAAATCCTTCCTACCAGAAGCAGGATCAGAATATTGGTATCTCTTGGGATAATTGATCGAGGAGAGGGTGAAGAGGTTGGATTTCCCTCTTCTGTGAACTGTAGAAATTGTGACAGTGATATTATGAAGCAGTAACAGTAGAAACAAATTCTTCCTGGTAGTCCTTTTTTTAAGTAAGGAGCTTGTAACATGCTATAGAAGATGAACACCAAGAATGCCTAGGAAAGCAGCAGCAAGTATTTTGAGAGTAAAGCCTTTTTAAGCTGGTCTTGAAAGAGGATGGCTCAAAAGTTTTACTACTGCAGTTGGGAGCAGTGACCTCAGAGGCAACTGAAGCACTATTTCCTGCCTTGAGAAATCCTCTCCTCCTCAAGTACAGAGGAAATGAGGCAAGGGACCTTCAGAGATGGACATCAGATTGTCTCATCCCTCCTTGAGTGACTGCATGGTTTAGGGAATAAGAGTTGTATTTTTTTTCCCCCTTGCACAATGCACTGCACAAAGCTAAGGTTGGCACACTCATAAATATTCTGTGTTTGCTTTAAAGTTCTGAGAACCCTCTTGTGGTACTGCATTACTGCTCTTGCTCTTAACTGTATTGGCAAAATTGTCTGAAGTTGAAACACTGAAAGATGGTCATTTGGTGGAGCTGCTGTTAGTACTACAACATATTAATGAAAGTTGCTCCTGTTTATATTTCATCAGATACAATTAGCTTGAAGGCTAATAATCTACTTTATTGAAACAATTAAAGAATTAAAAAAAAACACCACAGCCTGAGTAGGATTGCCAGTGTTATTGATGCTTTTTTTTCTATAATACTTCTTTATCTGTGTCTTAGTTTGTTGAAACTGAGTGCTTTTTAAGCTACTTCGTAACTGTTGATCACATAAAAAGTGTGCATATACATGTACAAAAATATATTTTTTGGGAAGGGGGAATGAATAAGCAGGAGGATTACCTTGTAGTGAAAAATATAATGTCATTCTGCATAGTGAATACCTTTCCTGAGTGTTTTGGGAATTTACTAGGAAACTGGAAGCAAACATCTGTGTTCGTGGATTAACATTCAGTTGCCATGTATGAACTGTTTATCTTGTCCCTAGATGTACTGCGTTGGTTTTATCTTTCTGTACCTCACAAAGGACATTATTTTGTATGTGATGAACTAGTTTTCTTCCTGAGTACAATTGATTTATTTTAAAGTATATCTATGCTCATTCTCCCGTAATCCTCAGCTGGTGGCTCTGATCTGGTTTCATCACTTGACCATAAAAAGAAAAAAAAAAAAGGTGAATTTGTTCAGCTAGAGTTCTCCTTGACCTCATGTGTGACCTATGGGTCAGGCTTACAGCTTCTTGAAAGTGGATGCTTAAACAGCAGTGGCAGCCCCCAAAAGGTGGGCTGGAGAGCCAGTGCTTTGTGTAAGAATTGTTAAAGGTGTTTCCCAGGCAAGGAAGCCATCAGGTGAATTCACTGGGCCACTTGACTCTTTCACCCTTGCAGATACCTGTTACTGACCTGCAGGTCAGCAGCAGTTTAACTGTACATATGACTGTACTAACCTGAATCAACCACTGTGTTAATATGTTTGATCATGCCCATGTAGGCGTTTGCGGAGAAGAAAGTTGTTTCTTAGCAGTACCCAGGCAGAAATGAAATACGTCAGAAATAAAACTATAGGACAAAAGAACTTAATCTAAATCAATTATGTGAAGCGCTTTCTTATTTAAACTTTATCAGGGTTTAGTGTTAAAACACTTATCCCTATTTTAGCTTTCTATTCCATTTTTTTGATCTGTAACTTCTTCTTTAAAAAAAATGGCTCGTTTCCTGCTGAAACCAAATGCAGAGCTTCCCTCCCCCCCGATATTTGAAATAGTTAACTTTTGTAAAGGGAAGATTTGTTAGATTTGTAGTGATTTGTACAGCGCAAACGAAGATGCCGTGTAAGTTTATAAATGTATGGTAATATTTGTTCCAGATTCCAGAACTAGGTTAAAAAAGCTGATCTGTACAGAGTGCAAACCTGTTGCAAATAGTCCTTGCTGATCAAGGCAGTGATAAGATACCAGAGAAGGGACAATGAAGGTCAATTTACTGTGTAATGTAGTTCAGCAATATGATTTTGCACAGTATTAACTCTTATATCTATCTGTATATGTAAAAGACTTGCTTAGCTCACTTTTCAGGAGAGGGTGTGCTGAATTTAGGCTTTTAATATGTGAAAATAAGTAGACAGCCTGTGACATGATATCACTAGTCTTTAGTCTCAATTGACTATTCTCTACTGAGCCTAAAACTGGGTTTTTGGCCTTTACCAGAAACATTTGATTATGCAGAACATATGCTTGTTCAGCTTTTTTTCTACAGGCTTCATGACTGCTATCAAAATTTCATAAGAACTATAAAAATCATATTTGGGCAGAATAGCTTCATAATTTAATTTCCAATTGAAGACATGCAGAACTGAATCCATAGAGATTGCTGCTTCTGTGCTTAAACAGTTAAAGCAAGTTGTTACTTCTTTGAGACTGTCACTGACTGGCTTTTTGAAATCTTGGTGCTATGCATAGCAATAGCAAAGCCTGAAGACAGTTGGTATTACCAAGAATAAATAGCAAGTATGTAACGGGAACTTTTGTTGCAGAGTTTTTTAAGATTGAGAGCTGGTTGAGGGTTAGGATGAGTAATTTAAATATTTGGATTGCTTTTTTTTTTAATGTGCGAGTCTTCTCCTTTCTAGGCAAAACTTATGTCAAGACATAGTATGGAGTAGCTCTCGGAAAGATAGCACTCCCTTCTTAGTTTTCTATGGACTCCACATGGTGTTATCATCTGAAGTCTTCCAGTGCAGCTTCTATGCTGAAACAAAAAACAGCCAGCAGGCTGTTACTACTGTTTTGCTGATACTAGATACCTTTAACTGCTTCATCTTACAAGAAGTTCTTGTGCCCTGTGGAATTAAGTCTTAACTTAAAACCATGGCAGTCTTTCAGTGTTTATTCTCCTTGGAATTAACAAATTAGTTCTAATGTCATAGAACACAAACAATAATCAAGTTGCAAAGCCATTCTAACAGCAGAGAAAGGAAATACATCAGATCTTATAAATGACTCTGATATTTTTTTTCTGAGTTCTAAATTCTGGTTTCCACCTAAGATAGCCTGACAAATCAAAAATGAAGCAGTAATTGGCTGATAAATGAATTTTTATAACAGTGAATATAAGAATACAAATACATATATGCTAAACTGTAAAACTGCTTATTTAGATATGGTCCTTGAAGTACCAAATTAAATACCCTTTTATATTTAACCAAAATAAAATGCAAGTTCATATGCCTAAATGATTTTTGGTTAGTTTCTGAGAAGCTGTTTCTTATTCATTGAAGTTAATTACTGTCAAATTTAACTTGTCTTTTGATTACTTTTGAAGTACTTTTTGCTTACCTCAGCTAATATGCAAAGACATTCATATAAGATAGTTGCTTTTCTAGTGTTTTTCTGTTAACAAACTATGAGTCTCTAGATTTTGAACACCTATGATATAACTTAGGTGGGTTCTTCTTAAACCTCAATTGTACTTGAATTCAAGAGAACAAAAGGGTCATAATAAAATGATGTTTTACTTGCAATTATGTAATTACTGCATGCCCCTGCAGCATGAATATGCTTGTCTGGAGTTCTAGTTATTGTGGCCCTTTTTAGGTATTAGCTTCTCTGATTCAGGATGTAGTCTTTGACTTGCAGTCAGAGCCTTTCTCTGTCCTGAGATTCTTCCCTTTTTTTTTTTTTTTTAAATAAAAACGTACTCACCACAACTGCATGTTCAGGGTTTTGAGTTGCCCACCACTTAGTCTAAATTGCAGCAGGGAATAATCTAATTGCATTATTTTTCACAGTAGCCATCTCTTTATCAGAAAAATAATCACTCTGTTACTGGTTTTGGTACCTACTGTTCTTGCTTCTATGACAAGAGCAAGAATTTCTTCTCAGTTATTATTTATTTATTTATTTTAGATCAAAGTAGAGGAAAAGTCACAGCAGTGTCTTGTGTTGGAGATTAGCTTTGTAGATTGATAGGCTTTTGCTAGTTTCATCAAGTATCAGTTGAATGCAGAATGATTTTTGTGGATCATTGCAGTAAAATTATTAACCTAGTAAAGAACTATGCCTGCCTTCTGCTTTCAGAAGAGATAGGCTGGCGTTTAGTCAAAGTCATTTGCCATCTAATATGTGGGCGTAATTCTTGATTTTGTTTTCAGGGTTTGTACTTGCCTTGCTGTTCTCACTAATGCAGAATTACATGTTTTCTGTTTTTCTGTGCTTTGTTTCTTGAAAGCAAGATTATAAGTACCCTGAGATATGATAGCTTCACTATAAATCAATATAATGCATCAATATAATGTATCAATATAATGCAAAATTCTTGGACTCTGCAGATGAATGCATTATTCCTTTGGAATTACTTTAGAATTATTTATTCCAACTTCCAAAAGATAGATATACTTTAAATCTTGAAGCTTGGTGTTTGGTCAGCTTTTCAGGTGATGGGAGGCAGCCAGGTGAGCAAGTACTATAGTTTTAGAAAACTAAAAATTAAAGGCTGAGCTGCAATTTTTTGCAAGATACCCGTACAAGTGAAAAAGGACTTTGTAAAGTAGACATGGTCTTCAGTAACGTGTGTGATGGCCTCCAGAAGGTTGTGATGGTTTCCCTCCACTAATATCTAATATGAAGAAACTGCATGGGAAGAAGAGTTCAGCAAGGGAAAGAGGTAAACTACCAAAGTCCACTCAACTGGACAAGGATGAACCGGGTAGATGTCCCTTGAATCTGGCCTGCCTTTAGAAGGCAGGAAGCAAGATGACTGCTTAAATTTTGAAAGGGTTATAGATAGTAGTAGTGTTAAGCACTGTATGCAGAAACTAATCTAGGTGGCAGATTTTCCCTAGTCAGTGGAAGTGATGCTGTTTGTCTCTGTGGCTTGTTCATGATCTGTTGTTGGGGCTGAGGAGAATGTTCTTAGCAGCTTGATCCTGGTTAGTTCCTATAGCAGCTGCAAAATTAACCAAGTCAAGGGTAGCAGAACCAAATAGCCTCTTAGGCGTAAAACATGTTCTAGACAGTTATGCTAGTTCTAGCTTGTCCGTTACAGGAGAGTTTCCGTTAATTTTAAGTTGGGAAAGAAATTAAGGTATGTGAGAGGTTGCATATTTGCATTGTTTAGCATAACTGCTACCGGATTCTACTTATTTCCTGCATTTCTCATAGCTTTTGCTATGTATTTTACATAATAAAAGGGCTTTAGTGTGATGTTCTTGTTTAATGTACAGAATGTGCAGCACTTACATAGGGTCAGAATGCTCCAAGTGCAGATAAATAATTATTTTTCCAAACAAGCTGTGATCAGATCCTCTTAGCAGCAATTCAGAGCAATTGCTGAAATGTCCTTCTTGGGGAAAGATAGTCAATGATTTAGTAAGAGCAAAGCTTGTAGTCATTGAATATTAAGAGCTACAGGCTCCAAAAAGAGTGTGTCAGAGTTAGTTAGAAAGGGAACCAAAAGCTTGGAATAACTTATAGAGGACAAGAAAACTAACTAGCAAGGATGGCAATATTTTAAGATAGAGAACACCGAAATAGTGTAAAAAATGCAGTAATCCTGCAAGTCTTGGTGGGAGTTGAATTCAAGGTTTGTCCCTAAATTTTCAGTTTAACTATAAAACTGAGGGAGGAATTTGGGGTAAAGTAGAGGAAGTGACACATGATTCCAGTTTAGCCCAAAATAATGAAGATATGTGAGATTTAACACTTTCATTGTGATATTTCTCGAGTATAATTAAAATGATTCAATAAATGTTCTTATGAAGCAGCTGAAAACCGTGACTAAATGTTTTCTTGTTCCTTGCAGTCGGCAAACATGAGTTAACTGGGCACAAAGTTGCAGTGAAGATCCTGAATCGACAGAAGATTCGCAGCCTTGATGTTGTAGGAAAAATCCGCAGGGAGATTCAGAACCTCAAACTCTTCAGACATCCTCATATAATTAAACTGTAAGTTTGTTTGCTATAATCAAATCTACTTAAGCTGTAATCTCTTTTGCTCTTGCTGATTTGAAACATATGAAAACATTTAGAGGGCAATAATATTAGGAGTATCTAATTAGGAAAGTAGCCAGATTCTAAGTGTGCAACTTTTCTGTGTGTCCTTTATGATATATTTTCATAAAACCGATCTGCACAAGGCAGAGCTTCTGATTCTTTGGGTAGATATACAAAAGGTAGTGGCATGACAGACATCTGGTCATACCTACCTCTGTACTTAGCCACTGTATTGGTATTCTTTCTTTGGTTATTTAATCCGAGTGTTTTCTCCTCCAGCTTAGGAGCTGAGTTAAGAGCAGGATTGCAAAGGGCATTTTTATAGGAAGTGTTTTCCCCTCGAATCTCTTTTAGTTATGTGCTGGTTATGTTTTTTCATAACTTGGAAAATTAAGGATGTGCGGTTTTGTTAAACGTGATCAGAAACTTCAGAATTCATTTAAAATAACTGCTACTATGTATCCAAATAAATGTTTTATTTACATTGTCTAGCAGATGTAAACAAGTACAATAGTTAATCAATGGAGTAAAGTAATTATTTTAATAAGCCTATAATAGGCAAGTAATAAATAAGTAAATAATACTTTAAGGCTCTCTAAGATTTTTCTTTCTATCCTATACTAAAAAAAAAAAAAAAAAAAAAAGAAAGAAAAAAATTGAAGCATCTGAGTCTTGACCTTCAATAGAATGTATTGTTTTCTGGTACAAAAATACTTGATGTGTTCCATTTTTGTGCTGTACAGTTAAAGTTTGACAACCTTATTTTTATTGTAAGTAGATGCAAAACTTTTGTTTTATTTCACAGCCTCCTTTTCCATAAATAGAAAAAATGAACTGACTATAATAGTATAGAGAAGCATGACTGAGTTGTCTGAGAGCAGGAAAAATTGAGATACAGAATGGCTTGTTCTTTTCAGTGATACTGAGAGGCTTACTGCCTGATGGTGTTCACTGTTTCACTATTCCAAGGATGAAAATCATTGTGAAGATAAAATTGTAAAGATAAGGTAGATAGTCATGAAATTAATGAGCAGCTATAGGATAAGCCATTAAGAGTCATACTGTTGGAAATGAAATTGTATTGTGACTTTTGAGGTTAAAAGGATTAAAATATTATTTCCCCAGTAGTAGGTCTTAGTCATTGCTTCAGAATATAGCTGACTTCAGTACATAAGATAATACATTTTCCTTGATCTTGCCCTAATTTCAACCAAACTATTTGGGAGAAAATCATTAAAGATGAGGTATGTTGGACTAAGCTTTCAGGTAAAACTAGCTTTGGAGATGTCATGTTGATGAAGGCCTCAGTATAGTACTTAAGACATTGAATGTTGCACTGGTTTAATATTAAGCCGTTGAAATATGTATGCATACACATGTACAGGCATGCATAAATCTGGATAGTCTAAATGCAGATCAAGAATAACATGTCAGGGCAAGATGAAGCATGTTTACTTTCTCCCGTGTTTTGGAATCAACCTTTTGGAGAATGCTGCAGTTTTGTAGCATGTGTGTGAAGTTGCTTGCTTCTTACAGACAAGATATTTGCGTCCTTAAATGTTTTGAAGTATTTTATTTTCATCCAATTACTACCTTCTATCTTGAGTATCTGAATTTTGATTGAAAGCTAATCAGTGTGCTTTCTTTTTGTACCAATAAAAATTCATCATTAGATTAATTCTTCATTAGAGCAGCTGCTTTAAGAGGAAAATATCATGTGCCTTCTCAGTGAGGATATATAGAAAACATATCAAAATCACTGAATTGGGGAGTTTAGCCATAAAGTAGTTATTTTATAACTTTGCTGCTTTTTTCAAGCCTCACTGAAATATAATGAAAAAAACATAACCATACTGTCAATACTTGTAAAAATACTAATAGTGAACTTGATGCATAGTAGTTAGCTTTTTACAAGATGACTCATCATGAATATTTTTACTCTAGTCTTGAACACTATTTTTACTCATGGCAAGACAGTTTTATTGCCTGATTAGAAGGAAGGATGTATAGCTCTTAGATACTGGCAAAGTTCCTTCCTTACTGCTCTGATAAGCTGTGTGTGAGGTAGCACTGTAAATAGTTTTGTAGAACTCATCTGAGGTAGTAATAACGGAGTGGCTCTAAAAGTGTGGAGACTGGTCATCCTAGTAGGAAGTATAAATTACTTACTGGTTTTTACGAAGATACCAGATAGTGAAAGGAGGTAAAAATAGCTTCTGAAAAACATTGGTATTACAGTAAATGTGAATTGGTGGCTGATGTATTTAAAAGTATAGTTTTATTTGTCTTTTCACATAACGTATTGGTTTTAACTAACTTTAGCTAGATTCTTATACTGACTGTGCTGGACTAACAGATACATTCCTTTATCAGGTACCAGGTCATCAGTACGCCAACTGACATTTTTATGGTGATGGAGTATGTATCAGGTGGAGAGCTGTTTGATTATATCTGTAAAAATGGAAGGGTAAGAAGTAGTCCAATGCTACAAATCAGTGGCTTGCATTCTGTAATTAATTTTGTAACATTTTTTAAGTGAATTTTTTTTTTTTTTTTTTTTTTTTTTTTATAATGCTGATAGTAGTTAAGGATACTTTGTGACTATGTTTTGTTCTGAAGCTAAAACAGTTGCATGGTCACAAATACTAGGGAAGTGTTGTCTTTAATTTCTTGTCATAGCTTGCTTTCCATTGAAAAAAATGATACTAATCAGCTGAACTAAAATTACTGTGTAAGAAATAGATGAAGATGTATTTAGTATAAATGACTATCAGGAAGCTAGTATTCTGTCCTTATTAGCTGCTCTACTAGCAGAGAGTTTCTGTGAATGCTCTAAAGTCACTTTTGACAAACCATCTAGAGAGCTCAGTCTAACAACTAATTAAAGTATCCTGTAGAATCTTGACATGGATTAGGACATGCTCATAGGAAGTGCTTTGACCATCTCTGCTGTTTGGGGATACCTGCTAATAGAAGCATTAAAAAAAAATGACCGAAACTTTTACTGTTGTGCTGAGTGTTGGCAGCTTTTGTCAGCTTATGTTTTATACTCTGCTTAAATATCAAGGATTGACAGTATCAAAGTTTGTCAATATTCTAGTTGGACAAAGTTGATGTTTGGGTGCTAGTGTTTCTGGTTACTCATAATATAGCATCTGTCAAATCAATTTCAGAGCTATAAGGGAGAAATTACAGTATGAGTTAGTGGCTACTGTTTACTTTTAATAACTTTGAAGTTGTGGTATAAGAAATAATATAGGATTAAACTTCTGTTACAAAGACATGTGGTCATCTACTATCTAAAATATCAAAACTATAAATGATACTTTAATTTGTTGGTTGAAAAAAACAGGTTTTTTATTTCACAGAAATGGAAAAACATGTCATCTTTTAATGTCTCATTAAAGTTGTTTAAAACCTTTTTTCTATCTTAGCTTGATGAGAAGGAGAGTAGACGTCTGTTCCAGCAAATCCTTTCTGGTGTGGATTACTGTCACAGGCATATGGTAGTACATAGAGATCTAAAACCTGAAAATGTGCTGCTTGATGCACACATGAATGCCAAGATAGCTGACTTTGGTAAGCATTGTATTTTATAGCTGATAACTCTTCTGGTGTTATTCAGATGCTGTTAATTATAATAGGAATTTTTTAATAAAATGAGGATACTTGAATATTCTGATGGTTGGATGTAATATATGAACCTAAAGAGTATGAATGTAAAGCAGAATGCTGCTACTGCACATTTGTAGAATTTATTTTCCTCTCAAGCTGTCTTTTCAAGTCAGGTGTTTTCTGTGAGTGTTTGAAATTGTTAACTATCTAGCTTGGTCTTGCTTAACTCTTTTCTGAAGTGCTGAAGAGACTTAACTCCCTGCTATGCATTTGTTTCAAAGCTGATTCTCTTATTGCCTGTTTTTGTAAAATACAGATGCTGAGCTCTTGAAGTACAGTGCAAGGGCAGTTTATGTTTAAGAATCACATTGCTCTAGTAAAATATACGATTCTTTCTGTAGAACTGTTAAATTCACTTTAAAAACTCAGATTATTAAATATAATTGGGGTAAATCGTGGAAGGTAAATAAGAACAGTTAATATTTACTTTTGTGTTCTTTTCTATATAGCAGCCTAATTAATCAGAAAGCTTAACTGTTTTTATTAGCTGTTTTAGATGCAGCTGCTGAAGATACTGGTAGTTAGTTCTTGGAAGTATCTTAAACAGAAAACCTGACCATATAAGTATAATGAGGTATCCATACTGCTATATAGGCATAGTATTTCTCTTGTGGACGTTGTAATACCTAACCATGTAAAGCACTTTGAGATCCCTGATGAAAGGTGTTTTGTGATATTAAGTACTTTTATTTTAAAGATGATGTTCAAGTATATGGGGATTGGGAATCATACTGGTTCTCTCCTGTGTAGAAAATGCTTTGGGTGAAACGGTTTGGTGAACAGATAAAGTACACTAACTTATAAACTATCTAGCTATAAATCAAATGTGAGCAAAGCTGTTGCATTCCATTAATTGCAACTAATTTATCAGATGAACTTAATCGAAGTTATTTGATATTAGAGTATGACGACTCTTTGATCTGTGTTCTTTCGTCTTTTACCTCTGTAGAAGGGTCTTGTCTTAGACTGAGTTTTCTTTATCGTGCAACCGTCAGTGAAAAAACTGGGAAATATTTTCCACAGCTATGCTAGAAGTTGTAATTTTTTACTGACGTTAGGGGGGCCGTGTTGAGGGCTGATGAATGAAAATGGCTTAGTTCTAAAGCTTGCTTTAATCACTAACAGTTGCTAAAATCAGTATGTAGGAAACTGCAGCTTCTTCCAGAATCAATTGAGTAGCTTGTCTGGACTGTGAGGAGATATTCACTTTGTCACCTGCTTCAAAGCAAACTTATTTGCACTTCTCAGTTCCTTTAATTTGTATGTCCTCTTGCAGAATTTTAGGCAATTGTGTAGTAGCAGCTCCTTCTCTGGTATTTGGAAGTAAATGTAGCTTTTAAGGCACTCCGTTAATGATCAAAATCCTGTCTGTCTGTGCTGTTCTGTCTGCCTTAGAGCAACTTTGTTCTCTATCACACCTGTACAATCCAGATTGTACAGATCAGATCCAAATGTAGGATTATATGACATTCTCTTCTATAAATATTTCAGTAATGCCAAACAATTGTTTTTCCTCACTGAGGTAATTTAGTTAAATTTCTAACTCAAAGTGCTAGTGACTTGTTCTAGGTGGTTTATGCAGTGTGAAATCATTTTGCTCTCTGAATTTTTAGTAGTTACTCTTGTACACTTTCAGGTCTATCAAATATGATGTCAGATGGAGAATTTTTAAGAACAAGCTGTGGTTCCCCTAACTATGCTGCACCAGAAGTAATTTCAGGAAGGTAGGTTTTTTTTATATTGGATACATGTGTGTATGTACTTCAGTCATTTTGCTGCTTAATGCTGAATGCTACCCAACTAGTGTAATTGACAAGCTTGATGCTGAGAGAGTGGGATGAACTCTTGGTTGCCTTGGTAACTTTTGGTGATTAATATTTAAGCCTTCTGTGAACAAGCTTTGGATAGCTCCTCCAAAGTGGAGTTGATATCTGATGCCTGAAATCCAGTGTGTACAGTATGCTTGAGTCAGTTTTAAAAACTCCTATAGTTCAGATCTTCAAAATCTTTTTTTCTCTGTGCAGATAGAATTACAGGCAAGATCTGTTGTGAAACTGAGTAGCAGTGAAGTATCTGCTGCAGAATGGGTATTCTGCCTGAACTTTCAATTTTTTTTCTTTCTTTGTACTCTGTGATTTTCAAATCTGTTATTTTCAGTCCCCATAATAGCCTCCCTTGCTGACTGGAGGCCCAAAATCAGATTTATTTAGGCAATAGGATAGAAAATATGTCAAACTTTGCTATATTGACTTGCCTTAAACTTAAACCTTCCAGTTTGGGAGGATGGGGGACTTCATTATTATTGTTTGAGTATAATCTGTGCAACGCATAACACTGTCAGCTTTCCCAGTAGTAGAGGCAACTTTCCTTCAGTTTACCAGTGTTTTTAAGTTATATTTAGGGTTGTACACAGAGAAACTGCATTTTTTGCCTTAGCTCTTATTACATATTTGAAGGGGAAGGACAGTGGAACTTAAGGGAGACGTAGGATAGGATGGAAATGAGATGTTGTTTGTAGATTTAGTTGCCCCAAGCTCACATGCCTCTAACTACTCTAATGTAAGCAAGTGGGGAAAAAAAATCTATTTAAATGTTTTAAATACAAATCAGTAATAATCCTTTCTTTCCCAGATTATATGCGGGTCCAGAAGTAGACATCTGGAGCAGTGGGGTTATTCTTTATGCTTTGTTATGTGGAACACTTCCATTTGATGATGATCATGTGCCAACACTATTTAAGAAGATATGCGATGGTATCTTTTATACTCCTCAGTACCTGAATCCATCTGTAATTAGTCTTCTGAAACACATGCTACAGGTGGATCCAATGAAGAGAGCAACAATCAGAGACATTAGGTAAAAGGCTAACTGATGTTGATCAGATACTGAAGTGATAATCCCAATGCAAATATGCAGAATGCAGAAATTGTTCCTACAACTTGACCTTCTTTCATTTAAGATGAAAAATTCAGCTTCTTGACTTCTGGCTTTAGTTTGACTGTTCTGAGCTCCAGTGGCCAGTGTAGTTCCCACTGGAGGTCAGTTATTTTCTGACTTCAAAACCTGATGTGAATCTGAGTATGCATAACAATTACTGCATAAAATACTGATACAGTGAATACACTCTAGGGGGAGGGCATAGCTATTTGAATGGTATAGCATAAGAATTTCAGTTGAATTTCTCTCAAAACTAAGGTAGTGGTTGTGTGTGTGTGTATATGTATATAATATATAAATGTAAAAAGCTAGTTTAGTTCTACATTAGAGTGTTTTAGGCCCTCAGGTAGTTTTAACACTTCTAGGAAAGTGTATGTTTTTTCCCCTTTCTGTCTCCTGGCAAATGTCTAATAAGATCTTGTGATGAGGTGAAGGAAGATAATGGCTTTCCCTAAAGCAGAAATTACCAGATGCTTTAACGTGCAGCTGGTTTTGTCTGTACTGCATGGAAGGGCCTTTATAGTTTAGGCTGAAGTAGAGTGTGATAATTTAAATGTTACTGACACCTATGACTTTCTGTAAAAAATAAAAATATATTCTTTGCGAAGTTAGTCTCCTTTTCAAGGGAATCTAGTTGTAAAAATGCTTACTCTAAATACATACATAAACTCTGCTTTTTAAATCCAGGGAACATGAATGGTTTAAGCAGGACCTTCCCAAATACCTGTTTCCTGAAGACCCATCATATAGCTCAACCATGATTGATGATGAAGCCTTAAAAGAAGTGTGTGAAAAGTTTGAATGCACCGAAGATGAAGTGTTAAGTTGTCTATACACACGAAATCATCAGGACCCTTTAGCAGTTGCTTATCACCTAATTATAGATAATAGAAGAATAATGAATGAGGCCAAAGACTTCTACTTGGCTACAAGCCCACCAGATTCTTTCCTTGATGATCACCATCTGTCTCGCCCTCATCCTGAAAGAGTGCCATTCTTAGTAGCTGAAGCACCACGTCCTCGCCATACTCTTGATGAACTGAATCCACAGAAATCAAAGCACCAGGGTGTAAGAAGAGCTAAGTGGCATTTAGGAATAAGGAGCCAGAGTCGACCAAATGATATCATGGCTGAAGTTTGTCGAGCAATTAAACAGCTGGATTATGAATGGAAGGTAAGGGAATAAAGGACCCTTAAAACAGACAACAATAAACTTTTCTGTTATGTAGGTAGTCTAGATGTTTGAAAAACTATATTCTCTGATGCTCCTGTACTGGAAAATCTGGTGTACCTATGCTTATTCTGATTTTGCTTTTGATTGCTATGTAAGAATGGTTTGGGGGGGGAGTTTATGCTTGTAGGGAATTCTTGCTGATGTGTCCGATACTTCTGCTGGAGCTGTGGGTTTTTTCTTCTCAATATAGTAATATTCCAACCAAAAAAGCTTCAGACAGATAAGCCTAAAATCACCTGTTTGTAACCAGAGAGTTGAAATGAGGGGAAAAAACATGTGCAGTGTTTTTCTGGAGGAGTTTTAGGTAGGAATTAACTCAAATCTCTTCTGTCCTAGGTTGTAAATCCATACTATTTACGTGTTCGAAGGAAGAATCCAGTGACAAGTGCATATTCTAAAATGAGTCTACAGTTGTATCAGGTGGACAGTAGGACATACTTACTGGACTTCCGTAGCATTGATGGTATGTGAACGCTTATAACATACTGGAGCTGCAATGGAAAACGCTCTAAATGTAAACAGGTCTTAATTTATTTGGGAAGAAGTGAAATAAGTGCTGCCTTATATCAGTTTAAGCTGATCTGAATCCAAGTCGGTGTTTTTCTTCCTTCTCTCCTTGTGCATTGTTCCTGAGACCACATGGTTAGCTGGTAATCCCCTAACAGCTTTTTAGCTATATTGACTTCTGAATATCTTCATTTCATGTCTACACTAGCACTAACACCACTAGTGCAAAAGGGGACAGGATTGAGAGGGGCTAGATTTAGATGAACCTAAACTGTTTGTGGGGCCTCACCTCTGAATGTAAACATGGATTTAGATCTGAGGTGAGCATGTGAATATTCCCCCAGTGAAGATAAAATTGAAGTCAATTTTTATGCGTAGATGTCAAGTTGTATGTTGTGTATCCAGTGCTGTAGTAGGTGAAACTTGCCCTTTGCAATTGTCCACTTGCAGTAATTGAACTCTTGAAAGCAAGTGGCTTAACTTGTAGAATAAGCTTTGATTTCTTTTATAGGCTGAGACAGTGGTACATCCAATAACTGTGAATTGGGTGCCTTCATGAAAATAAATGGAGGAGGTGATATAGGCTGTCCATAACAATCATTTGAGGGTATAATAGAAGGAAAGCAAAACTACATACTGCTAATAGTATGCCTAGAGAAACATGTGTCAAAGGAAGAGGGTTTACTGGAGTGTGACTGGATTGCAGTATGTGACAGCTAAGACTTACAGCTTAACCTGAGCTGACTTGGCACTGCTGTTCTTACCTTATCCGTTTTGATAGTATGGGTGCTTGCTTAGATCCTGTGGTACTTGATATGGAGGCTAATCACTTTCCTGAATGGGCCTACTTGCAGTATGGGGTGAATTCCAGCCCTGTTAGAGAGGAGATGAATGCTTAGAGACATGCAGCTAGGGAAAGGCAGCCTGCTGCAGACATGGCTTCAAGTCTTAGAGAAATGCAACCTAAGGATGTGGATTTGGCATCTGACTGCCAAGTGAAGCAGATTTGAAATTCTTTTCCTTTGCTACAGCTAACTGTTCTCCATTCCTCTTACCTAATTGTAGTTTGAAGCACCTCTGAATGGTGTGAAAGGGCAGTCCCTCCTGTGTTCACTAGTTTCTCTTAGAAATACCATTTTTGGTGCCAGGTATGTGTCAAACTAATGTTCAGTATTTAAAACAAGAATAGAAGTATTTCAGCAGAATGTTACTTCTAAAAGTAGAAGCATTTCTTCCTCTTACGGACAAAAGCTTAAGTCCCTGCAGCCTAAACACACAACATACTAAGGAAGAATTTTCCAAAAGTGAAAGATAAATGGTAGAAAAAGTACCTGCGAATTTGCAAAATGTTCAAACTGTTACTTGACTTAATCATAAGTAGGGATAGCAGTAGAAGGTTAAGCTTAAAGATGATGAGTTAAGTGAACTATTGAAGCAATTGAACAATTAGCCACTGAAATTAGTTCTTAAATGTCAAGTAATGCTGGTCTAAATTAGATCAGATAGCCCTTGAACACAGTTCAAAGGAACTATGAGCATAACAATAGCTTGTGTAAGGGATAGTTTATCCTAGTTAGGATATAGGGTAATTTAGGATAGTTTGCACTTCAGTGCTGTTGAGTATGTACTGGATTTTATTGTAGCAACTTCATACATTTTGCAAAAGCTTCTCAAATACTTGTAATGAGTTTAAAAAAAAAAGAAAAAAAAAAAAAAAACAAGATTAGAAGTCTGAGGGGGAAGATGTTTCCTGTTCCTATGACTGATTTGATATTAATAACTAATTTAGTACCTTTTTCCCCCCCCAGATGAAATTACTGAAGCAAAGTCTGGGACTACAACTCCACAGAGATCAGGTTCTGTGAGCAACTATAGATCCTGTCAAAAGGATTCAGATGCTGATGCGCAAGGAAAATCTGCAGACACATCCCTTACCTCATCAGTGACCTCTTCACTTGACTCTTCTACAGCTGACTTAACTCCAAGACCAGGGAGTCATACAATAGAATTTTTTGAGATGTGTGCAAATCTTATTAAAATTCTTGCACAATAACTTCGAAGATGGGCTTATTTCTTTTACAGCAATAAGCATGCCTAAATCATAGTCAGATGCTTCCAGTTATAATCAAGTTAAATTAAGGCGCTGAAAAAAACTAGCCACAAAATGCGATTTGCACAGGGATTGAAATGATTATGGGCAGTTAGGTATACTATGTTGAAGCTGGAGTGCATTCTGATTGTCTGCTGTCCAGTAGTTTAATGCAGGTACAGGAAATCACATGCCCTCTGGGCCATGTTCATAACATTTCATATTGAGTGCACATTAGGCTTCATAGAACATTTAAATCACAAGGACTTTTTTTTGCTGGTGATGCATACATCTGATGCACTGTAAGTAAATGTACACTTACTATTTCAGTGACTGAAGTGTCGTGTTAGTCACCATCTTCAATTGTGCCTCAGTTGATCAGAACTATCAACTATTTCTTAACAGTAATGTGTTAAAACTACTGTTACTTCCCCCCTTTATATTTGACAGTGAGTGATCAAGATTAGTGTGCTATAATTTAATATCTTTAATAACTGATAGATTTGATCAAATACATATGCTGGCAAATCCAACCAGTTGAAATGTCTTAATGCATGTACATGCCCTGGAAAGCCTAAGGGTGATATTTCAGTGGGCTGTAAGCAGAACAGGTGAGACAGCAGTGGTTCTGAGAGGCTCATACAAAGAAGACTTGGCGTTCCGTGAGTTGAAAAGAAATGTTGCTCTGTGGAGAGCTGTCAGCAAGTTCCTGATCTGTGTGGACTGACTAGTTCCCATCTTATGGTGGTATCAGCCTAGCAGCTCCCCACTGCTACTGCAGGCTGAGCTGAGAGTCTTGTTCTTCAGAGCTATGTGCATGTAGTAAATAGCACAGCCTAATAGCTGCCATGCTATTCAAGAATCTAAAATTGAGTTTCTTAAATGTATATTAATACTTCCTGACACAGCTGTTGATATCATTAGTTGACATAGCATATACTGTATAGAGTTCACTTTGCAGTTGAAACTACACATATAGATCAGGTTTTCTGAAACCACCTTTATAGCAAATTTTGCTATTAATTTAAGAAACTAATAGCACAGCTGATCAGTTGAACACTTAAACTGATTATGGCAAGAAACTTGAGTGCTAATATTCAAAAAGCTTTCAGAAGTAGATAGCGATTGTTGATGACAAATGTTTCTGCAGTGTTTCAAAAAGAAAATTGATCCTTAAAATCATAGCTAGTACTTGCACAAAAGCATTTAGAATTTCTTCTAAAATGGGATGTACTTATCCACAGTTCCTTTGTCATCTAGCACTAATGGATGTAAACATTAAAGTGTATGCCAGAAAACATCCTTAGTCTTGCATTCAAGAACTAGTGTTCTCTTCAGAATAAACTTGATGACCTGTTCAGTTTCAGAGACTGCTCTCACGTTTACAAACTAGAAATGAAGGCATTAAAATACAGAGTGAATTCTAGACTCTTAAGGTAGATGGGGATTTTTGCCAATGAGTTTGAGTTGGAGACTTCATCCATGACTGAGTGCTACCTACAGACTGTAAGAACAGTTTAACCTGGGACAGCTGGTTTCAGTCCAGAAGGTCATCTGTTAAGATAATTCACAGAATCTGAAGAAACTGTTTAAGCGCCAGGGAATGCTATAACTGCATTCTGAACTGGACAATTGGGTGGTCTGTCTAGTACCTAGGTAAAAGTTTAACACTTCAGCCCCTTGTGCTCAAGTAGGGTTGCATATGGTCCGTGTAATGCAAGGTTATACTGCTGTATCTCAAGGTGGAAAGATTTCTTTTAATAAAGTTTTGATTTTATACTGCTGTGACTGAGATGTTAGCATAAGGGACCAACTGCAAATTCTACTTTTAGCTCATTTTTTCTTTAGTCTTGTAAGAATTGGTTCTGATGTGCTGAATAAATCATTTTGATCCTTTTTGTTTCCCTTTATTTTGAAATTGTTAAATATTGCACTTATACAAATATAACGAACGCACAGATTTTTTTTTATTGCAGTAGTTCCTCATCTGGAATTGCTCTGGGATCACTGAAGCTGTCTTTTGTATATGTTAGACTAAATGCTTAAATGGTATCTGCTCCTGAGTTGCAAATTTGTCATGTTGACCACAAATGCAAGGTGTCAAGGTACAAATAGTTTTAAATTTTTATATACTTCTTTTGGCCCTCTTGTGCTTTAAGGCAACCATGGTTTTTGTTTATCTTGGTAGCTGGAGGTTGAAACAAGTTTCTGGCTGAAGTGTACTGTATGCATAGTTTTAAATAAAGTAAATTTTATGGGTATGATGAATCAGTTTTGATGGCCAAAAGTTTTCTGATTGAACTGAGGTTTTTGTACTGGGTAGGGGAGGGAGAAAAGGGATTTGAATCCAACACAATTGTCTGTTGCAACTTTCTTATGCTTTTTATGTGTTGGTGTTGAAACTGCTTTCTTCAGATGTTCCTACTGATCTTGCAAACATTTTTTAGGCGTCATATTATAGTAGGCTGTGAAACAAATACTCATTGAGAAATCTGGCAGGGCTGTAAGGGGACAGTTTATGCAAATATGCAAATTGGTCAGGTACATTACTCCTTGTTTCCAACCTTACTGCAGTTGGAGTACTTTGAATTATCTTGCATTTGTATTATAACTTTTCAAAAAACATGGGTACATCTGATTGTCCGTATGCAATATAAATCACTAGGTAAAGGATATATATTGATCTTGGTGGTGCAATACTTAAACTTTCATGAATGTCTTGACATGAGTGTTTAATACAAACCTGGAAACTTTATTTTACCATTTGATTACCATTGTAAGATATGAAGTCCTGTTCTTTAACAAAGATGTGCCTACTTCCTATGTTGATTTTCTTTTTTTTTGACGAAGCTGAATGCAAAAATGCTTGTTTATAACTGTATGACTTTTTAAATTTTGAAAACTTAAAACTAAGTAAACATAAAATACTTAACCATCTTGTTTGGAGCTGTGTGCGTGCTGTCTTTTAGTACTTACATATGTCATACTTTAGCAACTCTTATATATTGATGTCACTTTTAAACATAATTTAACAGATAAAAGGTTGGTTAATAGAATAGCTAATACCATGACCACTAAAGAGGTATCATTTGAGTATCATGCACAGAGTATGGGCCAAAGAATTTTCCCCTATGGATATTAGCTGCTGCTAACTTGTGCTAGTTTAGCAACTGAATGATTCTTCAGGGTTTGTCACATAAACCCTGCTACTGCGAAGATGATATTGGAGTTGAAAGTACTCCTTGAATATTCAGTGTAGAAATCCCCTATTGCTCTGCTGTGACTGCTAAGGTTCACCTTGTATTTTTTTTTTCCATGTCCCATCGTAATTAATGCTACTCTATAGCCTGTCTCTCTTTATCCCCCATGTATTCTTTTATTTTTGTAGTGTTTTTTGTTGGGAAGTAATTCCCCCTCGAGTGAGGTGACAGGTACCACAGGTACCTCCGCACGCAGCCGCGCGCTGGGCCGCGCCATGGCGGCCGCGCACTGCAGCTCCCGGCATGCCGCGCGCCCCGGGACGGCCGCTCCCGCCGTGCACCGCGGCCGGCCCGGCCCTCGCCCGCCCGCCCGCTGCGGCCCCCGGCGTTAAGTTGCCCCGGTCCCGCCGCCGGGCCCCGGCCCCTGTTGCGAAGAAAAGGAGACATCACCGCACATTCGATGTGAACGCTAGGAAACGTCTGTCTTTATTGCGCACGCGGTCGTACTTATAAGCTGCGATCAAGCTGCAGCGTCTTTGCAGATCACGTGAGAACGTGTGATAGCATATTTGGCAAGAATCATTTTGACATTTCTTGGTTACATTAGATTAGTTGTTTATCAAATACAATGCACTTATCTGGTGCCAAGGAGTCCAGGGAGAGTACAATGGATGCTCGTTACAAGTATATAAAAAGTCCCTCAAAACAAATCCAAAGCCGCTTATCCTTCGGGAGAACTCCTCCGTGTCCTGCTTCACATCCTGCTTCGGGTTTGCAAGAAGGTCGCCAGATGTTCCCATGCTTCTGTCTTTCCATCACACCTATCTTCGTACCACAACCCTTCCGTTTCACTTGAGACAAGCAGACCCATCGGCCCCTGCGAGAGGCGGGAGCGAGCGGAAGGGGCCGTTCCCGTCCCGCGGCGGCGGCCCGTGCCCTCCGCTTCCGCTTCCGCTCCCGCTTCCGCTTCCGCTTCCTGCCGCGGCGCGGGTCAAAGGCCGCCTGGGCCCTCAGCCGGAGGGGCGGTGGTGGGAGCGGAGGGGCAGGTACCGGGCTGCGCCGCGGGGGTCGGGGCGTCGCTGCTGCCGCCGCCGCCGCCGGCGCCGCTCCCCGTCCGTCCGTCCGTCCCTCCCTCCCTCCCTCCCTGCGTGGCTGCTGGGCAGCGGCCGGGCCGGGCCGGGCCGGGCCGGGCCGGGGTGGGGGCTCCGGCGCGGGGGCAGCCTGCGAGACCGCGCAGCTCGGGATCGGCCTGGCAGCGCGGCTCGTAGCGCCCGGCGTAGCTGCCCGTGCCCGAGGTGCGCCGCGCTCCCTGGGCCGAGGCCTGCCGCCTCTCCGCCCGCTGCCCGTGTGTTACCTTCAGCTGCAGAAAGCTCTCTGGTGTGCCGGCGTTTCTCTTATTTTTCTCTTTTCCTCGCTGGAGAATGCGCTCCAGCGAAGCTCAGAATTGTCGCTGCCTGAGTGATAGCTAGAGGGAAGCTGCTCAGCAGAATTTCTGTGAAGGGCAATCTGTTGTGTACTTTTGTCCTAGAATCGAGATAAGTTGGAATTTTCTTTCTGTTCACATGTAAAAACTTAACTGTCAAACATATGTTTCTTCTCAGTTCTCCAAATGGCTTCTTTTGGGTGGAAGAGAAAGATTGGTGAGAAAGTTTCAAAAGCCACTTCACAACAATTTGAAGCAGAAGCTGCTGATGATAAAGACCTGGTTGATGATGATGAAGATAACTGGGTGCATGCAACTAAGAGAAGAAAAGAAGTTCTTCTAGAAGACTGCATAAAGAAAAGCAAGCAGCTGAAGGATGAAGGTGCAGATTTGGCAGAAAACATGAGGTACTAATGTTATTTTCTCAGTTTTTAGACTGAATAAGTGCTAAATGATATTTTAATTCTCTTTCAAATATTAAGCGATTTTTTAGATGTTGCATTCGTATTTTTCATATTTGTAAAAGAAATTAGTCATTCTTCTCATTTTAACCACATTCTGATAACTGAATCAGTTGTTGTTTTCTATGGTGCTGTTTTTTGGCACCTGTGAAGTGAAGTCTGTGTTCAGTCTTGTGTCTGAATGCTCACTTAACAAAAAAAATGATAGAAGCAGAGAGCTGAAAAACTGAATGGATCTGAAAATTGAAAGGATAAGTAAAATTTTGTGAGCTAAGTTATACTTTAAGTAATGTTTTAGCTATTATGTGGTAACTTGCTCCTATTGAAGAGCAAATTTCTTTATATGGGTACACTGAGTAGGTAATAGCATCAAAAATTGGTTAACGTTAATATCTTACAATAGACAAATTAGAAGAGTTTGTTGTTAACTCTTTTATCTTTAACTGTTAGATCTGGCTTTTTGTGGAGAAATTCTTATATCTTTTTTTTTCCCCCAAGATATTCATAGAAATTCAAGCTTGAGAAGGTGGAAGTATTTCTAAATGCTTTCATTTTACAGCCTGTAATCACTAATATTTTTTCTGTTTATGTGTATTAGGCATAAGCTGTGATCCTTCCCACTTTCACCCTCTTATGTTTTTCACTGATACGCTGTACACAAAACCTGGGTACCTTAAGTTGTTGTGGATCTTAGTGTTTTGTATTTTATTTTGTTTTTATGTATTATATAAATACAATAAATGTTCTTAAGCAACAGCAAATAATCTGTTATGTATATGGGTTAGGGCAGTAAGACAGTCTTGTATATTAATGCTGAGCAGCAAGTGGATTTTTTGGTGCTTTTAATGTCTTAGTCTTAGAGATTGAGTTTTGTCTGAAGAAAGATTATCACTTTCTGTGAGTTCAAAAACAAAAGAAAGCTCACCTATAAGTAGCAATTTGTCAATGTGTGATTTTTTTCTTTTTTTTTCCCAAATTTAGTGAGAATTGTTTTATCAAAGTCCTTATGAGAACCACTAAGAGATACTAAGTGGTTTATAACAACTCTGGAAACCTGTATTATAATTTCTGTAGGTTTTTCACTATCTTAGTCTGATGTGAACACTATTATATCTGAGACCCAAGAGAAGTTAACTTACAAAAGTTGTAGCTTGCATGTTTCAGGAGAACTTACTGCTATCAATTTATGTAGTGCCACTCTGTAGGGCAATTATTACATTAGTATGGTGCTCTCAGAACAGATAACTTCCAGGTATATCTGCTTTTAAAAAAAGACTTTGCATGGAACTTTCAGTGTGAGTCTTTTTGTTACTTAAACAAGTGGAATAGTTTAAATGCCTCTACCAGTAACCTGAGGAAGCAATCTGCAAGGAGTTCCTTCTTTCTGAAAAGTGTGGTGGAATTGTTTTAGACTTGTACAGCGTATTTTTTGAATATACATTTGTACGAGATAAGCAGACTTAGGTTAAGTATTTAAATCCTTAGGTAGACTGTTTCTGTGATTTGTTACTAGGCACTGATATTTTAGGAAAGGTTTTGAACTGGATAGTGCAGCATTCAGATAAAAGGATAGTAGTTGTTCTGCTGGAGAAGCTCGTAAGAAAACATAGAGACTGAGCACTAGAGAGAAACCAAGGTGGTGTCTTAGTTGGTATTATCTGTGGGATGGATGGAGGAAGAAGAGGATTCCATGAAGAAAAAGAATCAGGAAGAAGCAAGAGGCTAACTAAAGGAAAGAATACGAAATAATGAATTCATCTTCAGTCCTTATAGAAAAGGAACTCCAAGCAAGTGCATGGCAAAATAATCTGTAATATGATCAAAAATGTATTTCCTTACAGGTCTGAGTATTTAATTAGAATAGTGATGACCACGTTCATGCTGGGTTAAGCCAGGTGGCTTATTCCTTTGGTAAGGGGAAGCAATTTATTGTTGTTTCCCCATCTTCTAACTGAAGATATTGGCCATATGCTGTTGGTGGTCTCCATACATGTAGTAAGTCTATTTCTATGAATGAATGAACTCGGACTGTCTTGTGCTTGTAAATTAAGCCTCAGTGCTTCCTGGGGGAACAAAATAATGGGCTGACAGAAAAAACTGTACAGCCAAGAGCAGGTTGCTGACTGGCAAACCTGGGAGTGGCATGGATGAATTGTTTCAGTGGTGGCAGCAGCCATCTGTGGGGGTTTTCAGCTTTCACAGGAGCAGTGTAGGGGTGGCAGGTGGTTTGCCAGTGCACTGTGTAACGTATGTTCAGTAGGCCTGTTAAGCCTGGAGAGAGCTGGCATGAAATGCTGCCCAAGAGAACAGTTTGTAACCCACATTTTGTTCTTTTGGGGGGAAAAGGGGAACAGAGTGAGGAGAGAGAGATGGAAACCAGGAGACTGCCAGAAACAGGTGGTGGATTGGACTTACTATCCTGGTAGGTCTAATATAACCTGGAGGTCATGGGTTAGGAAGTTCTGACCTAGAAGCTTGGTGAATAGGCAATTATAAGGGAGATGACTTGTGAATGAGTAGCTGTGCTATCAGAACAGAAAGAACAGACAGTTGGGTGGAAGAAGTGAAATTTGCCTGCTCTTTGGAAACCCTTTTATGAAAAAGAAGTGTCTGTTGGGGGAAGGAATGGAGAATATTCAGAAGAGAATATTTTTGCTTAGATGAAATTTAATGCTGGCAGACTATCCAAAATGAAATACCAGCATGAATGCACCCCCACACACTGGAATGAAATAAAATAAACCCATTCAGAAATCCAGTTCAGATGTTTTGCATGGATGGTCCTAAGCAGTTTTATATCTGGCATAACATTCAAGGATTAAGAATTTGCGCCTTTTAAAACAGTGATTTGCCATTGTAGCTTGCTTTGAATGGTAAGTTACCTTTGTATGTGGACCTACACTTAGGGATAAGTTCAGAGGAGATTAAATAGTGGAACATGTATGTATCCTCAGCCCAATGATGTGTAGAGAACTAACAGCAAGAAGTGGAAAACTTGTATGCCAGCCTGGTATGTTCAGTGTAATTGAATTACATATTGATAGAAATGGTTTTGCTTTTCCCCATGCACACTTCTTTAAACAACAGAAGTTTTTGTAGCTGTCCAGCAGGTGGAGTTAGAGGTCTTCTCAAGGCAGCCTGAAGATGATCAAAAAAAACCGCTCACTTAAATGTGTGTGTGTGTGTGTATGTATATATACATACATACATATATATACATACAAAGAGACACTATTGGGTTAAATTTTTAGTGATTTGTTAAAATTTTAAATTATTTTGCAGAAATATTAGTAAATAAAAAATCATGTTAATGCCACTCTAATTATGTTTATTCCTTATTCTGTTTTATGTTACCTGCCAAAAAGATCTTCTTTTCTAAAGCTGGCACTCATTTGGAAAGACTGTGGCTTTAACTGGAACAAACTGCTTTGGCTGATCTACGAGATAGTCACCTATGTTAAAATAAATAGCTAATGTCACTTTGTTATTTGCTGATATAAATTAGTCTGATAAATTTTACTTTTCCTTTTACAGTAGCAAACTAAACAGTGACAAGCTGAAGTGCTGTGGATAGAACAGATAATCAGTTAATCCTTGAAAATACTTCACTATTCTAGTGGAATCTAGTGGAACTCTTTAGGAGTTACTCTGTTCAGTTTTTTTACTCTTGTTATTAAAAAAAAAAAAAAAAAACAAGTTCAACTTCTGTGAAATGGCATTTAAGCTCAGCTTATATGAATGTGGATTACTTTTCTTCTGGCACAGATACACCAGAATTACTTCCACATACCTACTTGCTAGCTTGTCATTCCTCAGCAATATACGCCACAGCAAGTTTCTTTCTGGCTTAGATACTGTAAGATATTAGTGAAGAGGAAGAAATTATCAGTCACAATCCTTTAAAAGAAGTGTTTAGTGTGGTGATCAGTTGAGTTAATGGTTAAGAAAAAGATATGTTTAGCAGACTGAGCAATAGATTAATATCTATTTAAAAAATAGATCTTTCTGTCATGATTTTATAATACATGTTTACTCTCAAGTTAAAAGTGTGTTTCAGGTTTAGATTATGGTAAGTACTTGATTACTAGTGAGTTAGGGAAGCATTTAAGTAATAAAGCTCTTCTCAGATTATTTTGCTAACTCATTTAGACGCAGCTAACATGGCAAAGGGCAAAGATCATTATGTGGAAATTGCCATAAACCTTCAGTCAATAAAACTGATGTTATTTACATAATGAAAATGTTAGTAAAGAAGTTTCCCAGAAAATCTGCCAAAATCTACCAGCTGTCTTTGCCTGAAACATTTCAGCAGCTTAATTACATTGCTGTATACTTGGAGAAATGAGGCATATGGGATATTTTTAGAGGTGGGGTATATTGAGGAGGGGTCCAGGAAAGGAGGGTCCCCCCCCCCCCAAAAAAAAAAAAAAAGAAAAAACAAAAAACACAACCCTCCAGACTCAAGAATAGTCCATCCCAATGAGCAGGAAATTGAGCAAAGGTGGTAGGAGGTCTATGTGGATTAAACAGGGAGCTCCTGAACAAAACTCAGACATTAAATGGAAACATAAGAGAGATGGAAGCGGGATCAGGTGACCCAGGAGGAGTATAGAGAAATACAGCGATACTGTCTGAGCATGTAGGATTGAGATTAGGGAAACCAAACCCCACCTGGACTTGAATTTGGAAAGGATGTAAAGAGTAACACAAAGGGCTTCTACAGATGTATCAACAGCAAAGGGAAGGCTAGAGAAAATGTGGGCCCACTGCTGAATGGGACAGGGAGCCTAGTGAGAGAGGATGTGGAAAAGTCCAAATTACTCAATGCTTTCTTAGCCTTAGTCTTTACTGGTAAGACTTGCCTTCAAGAACTCCAAACCCTTAAGACCAGGAAGTGTTTGATTGGATACGTGTAAATCTATGGGACCTGATGGTATGCACCCTTGAGTGCTGAGAGAGCAGCTGATGTAGTTGAGAGGCCACTCAATCTTTGAAAGGTCATGATGATTAGGAGGAGGTTCCTAAGGACTGGAAGAAAGCTAATGTCACTCCTGTCTTCAAGAAGGAAGATTTGGGGAACTATAGGCCAGACAGCTTCAAACTGATCCCTGGGAAGGCAATAGAGCAAATAATCCTGGAAATCATTTTGAAATATATGAAGGACAAGAAGGTGCTTGGGAGTTGTCAGCATGGATTTATGAAGGGCAAGTCATGCTTGACCAACCCAATAGCCTTTAGAGATAAGAGATGACGGTGGATAAGCACTGGATGTTGTTTATCTTAACTTCAGTAAGGCTTTCAACACTGTCTCCCATTACATCCTCATAGACAAATTGATGAAATTAAGGCTGGATAAGTGGACAGGGTGTTGTATTGAAAACTGGCTGAACTGCTGCACTCAAAGTGTTGTCATCAGCGGCACAAAGTCCAGCTAGAGGCCAATCCCTAGTGATGTACTTCTGGGGTCAATACTAGGTCCAAAACTGTTTAAACTCTTTACTGACCTGAACAATGGGGTAGAGTGCACCCTCAGCAAGGTTGGGAAGAATGACACCAGGTGCCCTTCAGAGGGGCCTCAAAAGATGAGAAAAATGAGCAGAGAGGAACCTCATGAAGTTCAAGAAAGGGAAATATGAATCCTGGCTCCTGGGGAGGAATAATCCCATGTACCAGTACAGGCTTGGGGCTGACTGGCTGGAAAGCAGATTTGCAGAAAAGGACCCAGGGTCCAGATTAACCATAAGCCAGCAGTGTGCTTTTGTAACAAAAAAGGCCAACAGCATTGTGGGCTGCGTAAGGAAACATCAGCAGCAGGTTGAGAGGGATGATCCTTCCCTTCTGCTCAGCACTGATGAGGTCGTGGCTGCGGAGCTGCATCCAGTTCTGGACTCCCCGGTACAGGAGAGACATGAACGCACCAGAGGAAGTCCAGTGAAGGGCCACAAAGAGGATAAGGGATTGGAGCCTCTCCCACATGAGGAGAGGCTGAGAGAGCTGGGGCTGTTTAGCCTGGGGAAGAGAAGGGTTGGGGGAGATCTTACCACCTGAGGGGAGGGGGTAAAGAAGGCAGAGCCAGGCTCTTCTCAGGGGTGCCCGGTAACAGGGCAGGAGTCAGTGGGCTCACAGTGAAATACAAGAGAGTCCGTTTAAACCCAAAGAAACTTTTCCACAGAGAGGGTGAGCGACCACTGAAACAGGTGGCCAAGCAGAATGTTTTGTAGTGTTTAACACCCTCCCATAAGTTGGTGTATGAAGTAACACTTCAATTTTCACCTTTGAGATACATTGCTATATATATATATATATATTCAACTTATATTGGGGGTTTTATTGTTTTTTCTCACTTCTGAAAGAGTTTTTGCTTCCAGGTGGTGCAGCCAGTTGGCCTTCCTCATTGAAGAAGCTTTTTGTTACTTGTTTTAAATAGTTCCTTTACTTTAAATTACTATTTATCTTTAATATAGTTATTTTTCTTTGTTATGGTGAGCATTTTTTTCCCAGCAACTGGTTATTATTTGGCAAATAGAGTTCAGTTTTGAATTTTAGTTACTAATTTTTTGCAAACTTTTCTGAGAGTATGTGTAAGAGAATGATTTTGATAGCATCTCTCTTTTTAGAATTATTGCGACTTGAGACTTTGAATTGTGAGACTGTAGTATCTGTATTTGAATAATGTGTATATGAATGTGAGTATTTAGATATACAAAGGAAGAGAAATAGTAATGGAACAGCTGTCAACTATGCATATGCGTGCATATTTTTATATATAACATACATTTAGTGGCAAGCATACTGTAACTGATGCGTGCATTCATCCTATATAACTTTAGGCACTTAATGGAGGCAGTTAAATTACGAATCTATCTGCTCAAGATTTATTTACAGTGCAAGTAGAAAGAGGTATCTCCAGACTATGGTTCAGCCCACTAAAGAGCTTAAACTGCAATTTGGAAGTTTCTGCCGCTCAGTATTAACAATATAGCTACATTATAAAGGTGCCAGGACCATTTGCAGGCACTGCGGCCAGCTGGCACACAGCTTTCACAGCCTTGCTATGCAACTTTTACCTTCCTGAATAGGGTGGCCATGTGCAAACTGCCTTTTAAGAAAGGCCTGCTCCTACTCCAGGCCTGAGCCTGGGAATTGTCAGGGAGAATGCTGGCTGGCTGCGACCATGCCAAGGACTGATCCGTGCAAAAATTTAACAGTAATTCTACTCAAGTGCCACTGGCTGGAAATGCTCCCTGATACTTTTAGTTTGCTTATAGAGAGATAGCCCATGTGACTACAGGGTGACTGAAGTCTTACTGTAAATGCTTGAGGTTAAATACCTAAAACTAGGTGGGATGAATCAGGCCTAAATGCCTGTTCAAAAATGAAGGATTATTTCTCATTAGATCATTAAGCTTTGAGGGTCTGTTTCTTCTGAGTGAGAAATAGTCTTTTGAGCTATGTAAAAGAAAAACTCTTACATTCCCCAAAGAAATCTGCTATATAGTAATCTTTTTAATAAATTCTTATACACTGTGTCAGTTTTGGAAATGCTTTTTGAAACATGTAGAACATTATTGAGAAGTTCTTAAGCAAAAGTATTCCTCAGTTTTTCTATATACATTAGTCTCACAAATTTCTGTGCTTCATACGGAGGAATCGTGCTTGACAGCCATTTTCTTCTGTCCTTTTGATGCATGTGAAGTTATTGGGAAATAATGAATACCAGTCTGATTTTTCACATTTCACTTTCAAAAATTCAGTATTTGCTTCTTAGTAATCAGTAGGGCAGGAATTAATAGTATGTGAATTCTTGCATGGCAAACTGCTTCCTAGCACTTTTTCCACAGAGCTTTTGTTTATGTCTAAACAGTACTTGTATCTAGTCTGAGAAATTATGCTAAAAATGATAGTCATGAGCAGGCATTAATTGTGAAGATTGATCTGGCCATGTCATGTTAGGATGTAACAAGTTGTAGGGTTACTCACAGACACACAAAGAGGCAGAAAACCTACATGCCTTGATTCTATTTTCTGTTGGTAGGTGCCTTGACTTTGGATACATTATCTCTGTGTCTCAGTCTTTCCACTTGTAAAACAGGAATAATTGTGAAATGCCTCGTAAATCTTCTATGTAAAGACTAAAGTATTGGGTTTTTATTTTTCACTGTTACAAATTACTATAAGAATACTTACATTTGATCTTTATAACATATGAAAGCTATGCTTTAAGAATTAATTTAAAATCTGTGAAAGCACTTGTGCTGCCTGTATTTCTAATCTTAGGTTTTATATAAGTAAATTAATTACTCTTTTATAATCTGTTCTTTACCTTTTTCAGTTTAGATAGCCTTTTAGCAGTCTGACTTTTTTTTTTCTTTCTTTGAATGGATGTGTGTATGTCATGTGGCTTTTCATGAGGTGCTGCTCTTTGGCAGCAATTCGGCAGTATTTCAGTTGAGCAAATCTTGCTGGTATCTGTTAAGTAAAGGATTTGAAAAGTCTGCTGTGAATGAGGGGTCAGTGTATGAAACAGAATGCAATGGCACCTTTTCATTTCCTCTTTAACTGTTTTGTTGAGATGAAGTGCTCCCTAATGAGTTTCTCTCACAGTTGAGTCATTTGTTTCTGGAGAAGACCTCTGAAAACTCCCTCCCCCCACCCCATATATTCTATATATTTGCTGGGACAGGCACAATCTGTTACAATAGTACATATAATAGCAATAGCAGCACTATCACTGCCCTGTAGATGCAGATTTCTGCTAGCAGATCTGTGCTGGTAGATGGTGGTTAAGGATTCCTGTAAGTATTTTAATGCAAAAGTCTACATTGCAAGATAAAATGTTTTGGGTTTGAGCCAAGAGGTAACTAAGAGATTTCATACATAACCTCAGACATTTTTATTAAAAAACTCTTAAATCTAGAAATTTTTATGTACAGAGTGAAATGAAAAATCTAGTAATTTGAATTAATTTAAACGATATTTTACAGAGAAATACAAACTGGGACTTTTTTCAAATCCTTTACTCGACAGGCACCAACAAGAGTTGCTCAGCTGAAATACTGCTGTTAACGTCCAGTATTCCCTGTATTAATGACATGCTATAGAATGTTCTTCCCTTCCCCTCCTACCCCTCAAGTTATTTTGTGATATATGCAGCAGTGTAGCTGGATATTAAAGGAAAAAAAAAAAAAGAGGGAAAAATATTTTATTACTCAGATGAAGGCTTTGGGGTTTATTTTGTGAAAATGGTTTAATTTCTACATATTTCTATTCCTTAAGGAAGCTGTGGAACAAAAATTACATGCTTTCTTAATTCTAATACCTTAGTTCATGTGCTCTTAAACAAAGCCTAGTTATTGTTGCTGACAAAGATTACATCAGAAAACCCAGCTTGTCTGACTTGTCCTTATGGTTCATGAAATGTAATTTTAAGGCAGCAACTCAATATCCATTGCATGATCATCACCATAATTGTCACTCAGCTGTTATTTTTCGGCAGCTTTAAAAAGAAATAGGATATGGTGATGGTTTTTGTTACTTTCCTAGATAAAGATTGTTTCTAAATGCCTTAATGTCATCCTGTTGCTTTCTAGTTCCCTAAATGATATTCTCCACATCTTGCTGTATTTCATGGAAGTATCTTTAAATTAGAAAGGATGCTTTTAAGTTGTAAATGCTCAGAGTGAAAGCTATCCAGGAAAAACATCTTGCTCAGTTATTCAGTCAGGCCTTTACGCTGTTAGTTCAATTGGTGGGTGGGAAAATCAGAGCACTACATTCTTCTGTTTGTTTTTTAACGGAAATATTTGATTTTTCTAGAAGTGCTAACGGTTTAAGAGTTGATTTCCTAAGATCACAAAAGACAAGTTAGCTCACTTGTAGGGACATCTGGATGGGCCTAGAACACTAAGGCCCATCTCTCACTAAGTGAAAGAAATGCCACGTAGTTAAAGAGATGATGCACCAATCCTGTGTTCTTACTCGCAGAAAAGAGTAATAGCTATAATATTTTCACAAAGAATTGGGGAGTTTGCTATTCTGAAGCCAATTCAAGCTGATAATTTTTCTAGGCTGGTCATTCTTAGTGAGTACTGGACATGTTTTCCTGCAAACCTTTGGAGTTTTACTGGCTCTAGCAACTAAATGACAGATTTTAGAAAATGTAGTTTGTTTTGTCTTTGACCTGTCAGCTGGTAATAAAAATTTGGTGTAGTAGACCCTGGTCTAAGCTATTTATCTTACGCAAAAATTTAAAAATGACAGTTAAGACAAAATACAGTTTATAACTGTAGATTCTGAACTAGATTGATAAGAAATTTTGGCAGTGAATAATGGCTCATCTCCAGCTGGCTACACAATCCTATTTTACTTTTAAAAATGGAAGACACCTATTAAACTTGTTAAATAGTATAAACTTGAAAGGAATTCTGCAGGTTAGGTTTCTCTTTAGGAAATGATAGTATATCTGAAGTTGTATCTGTCTGGAAGTTTTATTAAAGCTTTCCTTTTCATGACGATTAACTCCTATGGTTTACCTTCAGTGAATTTGAGTGTTGACATAGGCATTTTTTATTGTCTTTAGTCCATCAGTGAAACTGTTCTGTCTGTCAGTGTGCTTTCCCTGATATTACTCACAGATGACTTATTTTCCTGGACATTCTATTTAAAATACTAAATGTACCAAAATGAAATCATAGTTCAGTTTTCAAAGAGTATTTCTGGTTTGAATTTAGTTAATATTTTTGAGGCTTTGAAACGGATTTGAATAGAAATTTTTTTTTAAAAAAAATTGTATAAATAAAACATGGGGGATAGAGTGGAATCACATATTGAGATGGAAACAAAACTTTTCCACTATTCTCTGTTGAAAGTGACATTTTGTTTTAATTGGCCTTTGCTAGGCCATCCTTCTCCGTCGCTTACAAACTCAAAAATGTACTGTTTTCACAGCTCTAAACATGAAGGTGATAGGAAACTGTTTAGTAAAGATGGCGTTTTTATAGTGCATTCTGTTTCATGAATATCAGTTTGTCTTGTTTAGTAAAGTAAGGACTGTGAACTTCTTCAGCAACCAAAAAATATACTTGCAGTGCTGAAGTTTTTGCTGTCTTGTTAACCCAAGTACAGATGTCACTGCTGCTGGATGAAAGTTTTGTGTTTTTGCAGCCAAATGGAAAATTAGATTGGGAAACTGCTTATACTAATTTTTGGATGGGTCTTAACATGATTAGATTGGTGACTTGGACTACGAAGCACAAATGTTTATGCTGATGCAAAGTAAGGGCAAGAAAGAGTAGACAGAAATGAGGAGAGAGTGAAGAACATACTTATTCTGACAACTGACTTAAAATGACTTTGAAACTTTATAGTCATAAATTTTTGTCTTTGTCTTTAGAAACTGTGGTAAAGATACAAGACTTTTGTATTGGGGGTGGAATTGAATTAATGTGATTTCAAAAATAGTTTCTTCTAGTAGCAAATTTCTTTTGTGGACTTCAAAGTGAGAAGAAATTCCAAGGCATACTAGAAAACAGTGTTAGAAGTGCTGGTCATATACAAAGTGAAAGAAATATTGAAATTAGGATCGTATAAATAAAATGTAATTATTTTACAGAATCAATTTTATGGCATAAAACATGAGCATATTTCAGGTAAGTAGCTAGCATAAACAACTATTACATGCAGCATTGTCTCAACATGAGAGAGAGTTATTTAACCTGGATCTTTCCAAGTAACTTAAATTTTATCAAAATATTTTAACTGCTTGTGAGGGTGCTCAGGTTACTTAGTTTGTCGTATTCTGATAATAAGTGTGCAAAGAAATTGCAAGAAATATTGATCAAAAATAGAAAAAGACCAGGTGAGTACAGGTCAAACCTAAAATTAAGAGAAATTACTAGCATATTTTTAGAGTTTGTGGATGGTAGCTTTTATGCAGGAAAAGCATTTATAGATGTTAAGGCATTTATGAGTCAGATATAATTATATTTATCTAATCAGTGAGATCAATCTAAAGTTTAAAGAGAAGGTAATAGAGGATATATGTTAAAGGGCATATGTTTGCAATGGAGACACTAATCTTTTCTTCAGGTGCACCTTTGATTGCTTCAGATTTTTTTTTTTTTTCCTTTTTAAGAGTGGAAGGGATCTGCTAGAGCACAACTGTTACAACTGCTCGATTATCTGAAGAAATAAGGGTCTGCTGCTGTGTCTCCTTTTCTGAAAGCATATTGTAAACCACAGGCAGTTTAATAGAAAGGGAGCCCTTCCAGAACTCAAAATATTCTTCGTAAGTCTGTTCCCCTAGGTAGAGCATGGGATTGGTTCATAAAAGCAGAGAAAGAGGAAGAGTTAAGTTAGGATTCAGAAGCATAGGATACTGTGAACTATAAATAGCTTAATTATTCCTATCCAATAACCCATGTAAATAAAACATATGAAATGTTAATAGTGTTGAACCTTTTGTTCTTTGATTGTCTTCTCTTGCTGTGCTGTGAGAGAAACAGGTGGAGATGGTTCAAGGAGTTCTTGCTATTATTCCTAGTCATTATGCAATACTGTATGCATGCAAAATCACACTGCAAACAGTGTGCCAATCTAAACCTATTTTTTCACTTCTATATGAGGCTACTCTTCAGTAGAAATATAGCATTTTAAGTAGTGTTAATTAGCTCCATCTCTCTTGGCAATTGGAGGACAGGCTTGTCTGCCTCTTCTGCCCCTTTAAGAACATATTTACTTAATGACACCTACAGGTCACTGTTTCTCCTGTCCCGCTCCTCATCTCCTGCAAGTGTCCTGACTTGCAGGTGAGCTGCCTTGGGTTTTAGAACATCTGACGCATTCCTCTGCTCCTGGATGGTGACATCCGGTTCCTACCTGTATACAGTCTTTATCATGTCTGTTTTGTCCTTGTACGTAGATCACATGTTGTTTATTGCACGTCTATATTTCATTTCCTTCAAGATGACGGTTCTACTTATTAGTGTTTGGACTGGTATTTTATAGCGTTTGACATCAATACTGCCTAATCGTTTGAGCTATGTGAGGAGGTTTATAAAGTAACTGCCAACTTGATTGATTGGTTCTTTCATAAATAATAAATTATAATTGCCCTTTATAAATCTCAAAATGCCGTAGAGAATTACGTATTTCCCGTGTCTTTATCTCTTTCTCTTCTTGAATACAACTGATATCATTTTTACTCTGGGATGTTGAAACTGGCAAAAATTATACAGAGGCCAGAAGTAACAATGGGAAAGAAAATGAAGAGGAATTACGTTATTTAATACAGGTAACAATAGTATATCATCTAGATTAAATGCAACTACCCAGAGTAGAATATGAACAGATTAAGGCATTTGATTTTTGTGTATCATCTTGCCCAAAACGTCAAACCCTCCTAACACTATCCCACCAGCATCATTCAATTTTTGGCAAAAAGTTATTTTAATATAGAGGAAGAAACACTGCTATTTAAATGCCAGAGGCTTGCTTTTGTGGTGCTCTGGACAGTTTTTGATGACTTCCTGTTGTACTTGACATGACTAATGTGGGAAATGAGGTGAGACCAAGCTTTCAGCATTTTCTGGACAAATATTTTAAAGGTTGAAATGCTAAAATATCTATTCAGCTAAGAAAAGAAATTATATCCCTCATTCTACTCATATTACTACATTTCTGAAGGATATCTAAATAAATAATTCTGAACAAAGACCAGGATGCAACCTGAAAATTGCTTCAAATACATCCCCATAATTCATTTCTTTTATGTTATTCTTCCTTTTGCTTTCATAGAAAGTACTGTTGAAGCTCTTTTGAGAAACTGAAACTTTACATTTAAGACTTCATTTTTAGCAAAAAAAAAAAAAACAAAAAAAAAAAACAAAAAAAAACACTGCATTATTAACTGCCATGGACTTTGGACTCAAGATATCCAGAAAATGTTTTCTCTTTGAGCATTTGAAATATATCAGCTGCAATATCTGATACTTGTTTTATATCATAGTTTTCTCCTTCACCTGTTGTTCTTATCTTTCCTGCTGCTATGTAATCCTACATCATCTCCCAACTTAAAAAAGGAATTCTAATCATATGATCAACTTCTCATTTTCTCTTTATGTGGTATGTATAATAGCGTCTGATGTTCTTTTCCTTTAGCTTTCATCAAAGGCTTCGTGGTATTTGGCCATATGTTAGGCTAAAATTGCTTCTGGTGGTCACAGACCGTTATTCTACCTTTGAGCTCTGTGATCTGGTAGAAGTATTTGACAATCAGTCTTTAAATCTCGTTCTCTCTCATCTTCCTTAAACCTGTCTAGCCCTATTTTTCCTCCTGATCCTTTAACTTCTGTTTTGTCAGATTCCCTTCAAATCTTTTAAGAATTCCAAGGAGTTATATTGCCTCTTATTTTCTCTTTACACTGTACTTCTGTGATCTGCCTCTCTACTGCAGGCCTGTCTCATCTTGTCTAAATTCAATATTGTCTCATCTGGTATTTACATTTGATATGTCTTCCTGTGTTTTCAGTTTCATTTTAAACATGCCCTAAAGTTTTAATCCGTTCCTAAAGCATCAACTGTGCACTCCGATCGGACTGTATCTCCTGTGATCTGCAGTGACCATTTTCAGCATTACATGCTTTGGGCTCAAGTTACACATCGGAGACTGGATTTTGAACTCTAAATTTAGTACTTTACCCAGAAGCTTCCAATTAAATACATTTTTTCTGGAAAATATGAATTTGACTTAATGATCTTGTTAGAGAGTTCAAGAGATGATGTTTTCCCAGAACTGTTGTTGAAAAAGTAAATTGTAAGCATGAAATGTTTGTTTGATACATTTAGCAAGTTAGGTTAAAACGTGCCAAGTCTGTATAGTTTCCAGATGGTTAGTAGCATGTCTGAAGAAAGCAGTTTTACCACTTCAGGGAAGCTCTGGGTTTTTGTATCCCGTTAAATAAAAATCAGCAAGATCTATCAAATCTTGTACTCTGAAGCCATCCCAGATGTATTCAGTTTTAAATTTACTCTTTTGGCATTTTGATAAAGAAGATAAAATGATAGTTATATTCTGGATGCACTGTATATATTTTTGTTGTTGTTGTAGAGCATATACAATTTTACTGGTGTCCCTGTGGGTCTTTATACTCTAATGATTAATACTTCAAAATGTGATGTAAAGACTTTTTAAAGAGGTTTTTTTTTATTGCTTAAGTTTAGCTGTTTAGTTACATACAATTGTATATATGCAATACATTGTACACAACTTGTATGAAAGATACACATATAATATTGTCTATACAGAATATTAATTTTCTGGAAATAAATATTAATTTGATATTCTATAAAATCAAAATATGCCTGTTTTTAACATCCTGCGACTTCCTTATGGTTATACTAGATAAATTTTTATAGTATTCCCATACAAAATCAAAAAAATTAAGGAAGCCTTGGTGATTGTCTAGTCAAAGCAGGGTCAACACTGAATTTAGACCAGGTTACTTAGGGCTGTGTTCAGTTGTGTCTCAAGAGCTTCCAAGTATGGAATATCCATATATTCCATACTGCTGCTGGGCAGTCTGCTCTAATGACTGGTGATCAACCCAGTGAAAAGTTTGGGTTTTTTTGTCCTATATCTAGTCACAACCTCCTCTTTTGATTTATACCACTGTCTCCTTTCCTCCTGCTGCATGCCTCAGTAAGGAGCCATGCTCTGTTGTCTTAGTAGCTTCCTCTTAGGTATTGGAAGGCTCCTATTAGATTTTTCTCCTCCTTCTCCCCTCGCCCCCTCCCCCCCCCCCCCAGTTGTATAACAGGTCTGTCTTAAAATGCATACCTGAAAAACCTAAGGAACAGATTTTATATATTGCTACTTCTTACTAAGGGGAGGAAATAGAGCCATTTGTCTCCCATCTTTTTTTTTGTTTGTTTGGTTGGTTGGTTGGTTGGTTGTTCCTGAAAGATGAGTGCAATGTGGGTTGTTAATTCTGATATACTTTTCCTCTGGGCCCTAAGCAACCCTGAAAACGACTAGCAGCTGGGATGATGTGTTCTTTGGTTCTTTGTATGCCAGCAGTATACTTGTATTATTTATTATAACACCCTTGGTCGTCTTGAATTGGCTTTTCTTCCTAGGAATTTAATAGAAATAGCTAGATTATTTGAGGGGACTAAACTTGCATGCCACTTGTTGTTTGCCATAGCAGTTAACAAAGGCATTGGACTTCTGAATCCTGCTACTTATGGTAAAAAGTCTTTTGAATTGCCAAAGTTCTTTCACTCCTAGGCTTTCATTTTCCTCTTGCATATTTTTGTTAATCAGTTTTTTAGGGTATGCCTATCACCAGGTAGAGGGAATTCGTCTTCTGTTGATTGAAAGTGAATGAATGATGAAATAAGCATTTTTCTTTGCACAAACCACTTTTTATTTTTAAAAATGCACTATTTTTGCCATGATTTTTATCTGTTGGTGAACCACATACTTCTCAGGACAGTATTTGGGTCAACATTTGTTCTTGCATTGTTAGAATTAGTTTACAGACATTGTATTCTGCAGTTGCGTTTCTTGCATTCTGATATAAACGGTTCTTAAACTAGAAAGTGTATATCTTGTTTCTTGTCAGCAAGTGTATATGGAATATGATTTAGACTTGGTGAAATTGCAGGAGACAGGACTGTAAAGGACCTTTAAAGGTCATGTAGTGCATTCTTGAAACAATTTACAAATAACGAATTTTCTTGTCTAATATGCACAGGAATATATATGTCAAACCAGAACGTTGCCAAGGGACATTCTTTATGTCCTGCTGTCTCTGATAATCAAAGAATCACTGATCCTGGAAGGGACCTTGGAGATCACTAATACAACCCCTCTGCTCAGGGTCAACTAGAGCAGGTTGCTTAGGACATTGTCCAGTTGAGTTTTGAGCATCTCCAAAGATGGAGGCTGTACAACCTTACTGGGCCACCTGTTTCAGTGGTCGCTCACCCTCTCTGTGGAAAAGTTTCTTTGGGTTTAAACGGACTCTCTTGTATTTCACTGTGAGCCCACTGACTCCTGCCCTGTTACCGGGCACCCCTGAGAAGAGCCTGGCTCTGCCTTCTTTACCCCCTCCCCTCAGGTGGTAAGATCTCCCCCAACCCTTCTCTTCCCCAGGCTAAACAGCCCCAGCTCTCTCAGCCTCTCCTCATGTGGGAGAGGCTCCAATCCCTTATCCTCTTTGTGGCCCTTCACTGGACTTCCTCTGGTGCGTTCATGTCTCTCCTGTACCGGGGAGTCCAGAACTGGATGCAGCTCCGCAGCCACGACCTCATCAGTGCTGAGCAGAAGGGAAGGATCATCCCTCTCAACCTGCTGGTGTTGTGTTCCCTCACGTAGCCCACAGTGCTGTGTGCCCTTGTAACAAAGAAGTCCAACTGCTGGCTTATGGTCAGTTTGGTGTCTAAAACGACCCCTGGTCCTTTTCTGTAAATGTGCCTTCCAGCCAGTCAGCCCTGAGCATGTGTTAGTGAATGGGGTTATTGCCCACTCTGATCAATATCAGAGGCTTCTGAAGGTTTTAAAAAAATCACTGGTGGTTAGATTTGGGATTTTTGTTACACATTTTTGTTTCTGATACAATTTATTTCTGATATAAGCCATTTTAATTTCTGCAGTGCTGAGATTCACATTCATTTTTCTGAAGTGGTGTAGGATTCAAATGCATGTTGCTGTGCCATAGCATGTTTTGAATTTGTGTGCTCTCATTCAATATCAAGCACGTGGAAGAACATGTTTAGTAGGCCTCAATGCAACAGGCTTAAGCTAAAATTCTTTACTTCCCTTTTGCCAGCCTGATATACTAGTTCTTGCAGTTCAGTGGATGCATATGAACTTGTTAATGTGCTCGTAACTTATTTCTGTGTGTGACTTTATTTACTTTTTTAGAGAAGAATTGGAACAGCATGTGGAATAGTCATTAAACTTGTATAACTGTTGATTGAACCCAAAGCAGATAAAATATTTATACTGAATTTATCCATTTTAAAATTAGTTCTCCCTGCTTTTAATGGTAAAGATTCCATACAGTCCAGTTCCATCAGATGCTGAGACTTAAAATTACTTTATTCTAGTGATGCTACTCATGAGTTAGCTTGCTGCTTAATTTCAACCAAGGCTTATGGTTTTCATCATTTACTAGAATATTGACTTTACAACTGTATCTTACGCCCCTGGACAACATTTTTAGTAGGGCATCTGATACTTAACACATTATATAATCTTTCACTTTAAAAGAATGAGGAAGAAAAATCTTTTGGTTAAAGAACTAGCTTTTCTTAAGTTGTGTGTTACTAGAGCAAACAGCATTTCTCAAATTTTTTTTAATTAAAAACAGTATCCTCTCTTCTTTTTTTTTCCTGGAACACAAATGGAAACTTTTTTTTTGCCTGCATATTTGTAAAATTAAGCAGACTTGTTTTATCAGACTTTCTTCTTATGAAAATATATGCACTGAAAAGATAAATGTTTCACTGCAGTATGGATATGTCCATACTGTAAACCTTCATTTCTCTTAGATCACCATTTCTGAAGTTCACAGGTCAAACTGAGTGTTTTTACTTAAATTATTGTCACTCTTTTGTTCATGTGTATGGCAGCAATTGTTGGATCACTGACTTCTCTGCTCAAGCACAAAATACACACATCCACAGCGTTTTTGTGACTGCACAACCTCTTTTTCTCTTGACTGTCTATCTAGTGTTGGCAGACCGTAGGCAGATTTGCAGCAAAACCCAACAGGATTTGAGAATATTTGCCTGCTTGGCTCTCCTTCAGAGGCAGCATGTTCTTCATATGACTTTTATTATAGTCAGACTTAAATTTTGAGGGAGCAGTAATGACCCCTTCATACGGAATAGAAACTTGTGACTCTGATCTTGCTGCCTTTCTGTTCTGTAGTGCCACTGCATTGTTTATTCCTTCATGGTTATTGATGTCGTTACTATTTGCTTTGTTTTCCAAGCTCTTCTCTGTTTCTAAACATCGTGGCTACATTAGCAATGTTTCAGCTTATTGTGTGGCCAAAGCATCATCTGAGTTGAGGGCTTCCCTCAATCATGCAGTCCCTGCTAATAAAGTAAGGTTTTTTTGTGCTATGTCTGTGCTAGGTTCTGGACAAAACTATAGTCTTTTACTCAAAAAGTTTTCAGTAGCTAAAGAACAACTTAACACTTATGCTGTCATGTGTAGAAAAGGTGATGTTTCTTGTAGCATAAACACGTGTACATAGGGTATGAACTGAGACTACAAATGCATGGCTGGTAGCTAAATTTTTAGGAAACATAAAAATGCACGGAAATGTCCTTTTGATGGTTAACTTGAATTCTAAGCATATTTATCAGTCTTTAACAAACTGTTAATACCTGAAACCTTTTACAATTTGATTGTATAGCTTTTCCAATATAGTCCCTTGTTTTCATTCAATTCAGAACTTTTTGAAATCTTCAGGTATTGATCTGGAAAATTTTGAGGTGGAGAACAAGCCAGAGAACTAGAAAATGGGAGAAGGGAAAGAAGGAGGGGAGATGAATTGTTTGTATAAGAAGTGTGTGTGAAAATTACTTCAATTTTATGTATATTATTAAAATTGCCATATGTACGTGTATCTGTCTGTCTAAAGAGTAACAGCTTTCATATTTTGGTGGTAGAATTAATGAAAATATGAGTTCCTACATAAAATTTCATAGGAAATATGGATATTGTAACAGTGGATGCATGGAACTTCTGGATTCCTATATACCCGTTAGTATCCTTACTGTTCATCTGAAGACTTTCTCCAAGGCTGAAAGATTGCACTCGTGCCACTGTTTGCTCTTGCATTTTGCAGCAACTTTGCAGCAATTTACCCTGCTACCGTGGTTTGTCTTGTCTAGCTTTTACTTCTTAGTTTAAAGCAAAGACTTCTTACTGGTTTTGGTCAACTTGTATCTGCTGTTTCCAGAAGAGGGAAACATATTTCTAAGCTACTGTGTATCTCTTAAAGTTGAGTGGCTTCATGAAATTAAGTATACCAGTTTACTTTGAATTTTCTTGGTATTTTGTATACCTGAGTTATCCAGATTTCTTTATTTTGGTCTCTGTTGCAACAGAATAATGCGGGAGGGTGACTGCAATTTTTAGCAGCTTTTTAAGCTAGAAAGAAATTTTAAATTATGACTATATTGCGGCATATGAAGTTCAAGGTACTCTTTTCTTTTCTTACTAAGATTATGATTGATTTATTATGGTTAAGAGTGATTTTGACAGTAATGGGAACTGCACTCGGTGCAGAAGTTCTAGGTTTCGTTCATTGCTCTGATATAAGTTTCCTGTTTTGACTTGCTGATTCACTTGAGGCCAGTTTTGTGCTAGGGCTTAGTACCCATTTCGTCACAAGAACAAATACTCAACTCCTCAAAACAGTTCCGCTTATCTTACAGAGAAGTGGTCAGCAAAATAATAAATATTAATTACATGCTGTGCCTCTTTAATTAGGACAATGTCAGGATCTAAATCAATAAAATTACCTAGTATAAGTTACTTCTTAAAATGTAGTGAGTCTGTAATATTGTTTTAACTACAGATACCGAGAGGCTATTCACAAATGGGATGAAGCACTTCAGTTAACTCCAGAGGATGCTACACTTTATGAGATGAAATCACAGGTAAATTATAACAATTATTTATCAAAAATAAAACATTGTGGTTCTTTAACAGTTACCATGTAATACTGTATATTGCTTATGTCCATAAACTACAGAATAATTAATTTAGGGTTTCCATTTCTTCTCAGCACAACAGAGTCTTTTCTGTGGGTGGTGGAAATATGCTGTAAGCTTAGCCAATCACAAAAAATCTTTTCTTGGATTGTAATATCTTAATTCATGCCGTAGCAAAAGCAACTGAAATGTTTTAAAAAATATGCTAGGTAGAAGGGGAAGAGAATGTTACTCTGACAGGTGAGCAAATTTGCCTCTACAAAAAAACTCCCAGAAAAACTATCCACTCTTTCTACAGAGTTGACTTAATACCATCACCATTAAACAGGGATGCGCTATAAAAAGACATGCTCCAGTTTGTCCACATTCAGTCTTACATAGACAAATTAGTCTTGGAAAAGAACGTTTAAATAGAGTACTTTTGTCTCAATTCATCAAGCCTTTATTTTACAGCTGTTTTAATGAAAAATGCTTGTAGTCTCACTAAAATTATAAGTTCATATATGAATTTGTTATTTCTGTGTGACTGGGATGGCAAATGTTCCAGGACCCATTGTTTTGTTTAGGTCAGGAAGTTTTTAATCTTCATCTATTTGCCGAAGTACAAAAATACAGTTTTTCCGTATTAAACAAAAAACTGTTATTGCAAAATTTTAATTGAGATTGAGAATAAGAAATGTACAGCTACAGATTTCTTAATCCATTTTACTTTTCATTTAAAATCTGTTGAAGTTGCTCCTTTTTCTTTTGCTGAAAGCTATTCTTACTTGTCTTCCCCATCCCAGGGTTTGTTGTGCTTTACTATCTTTATTTTTTCTCTTGAGCATATAGTAACAGCTTGGCTATGTCTTAGTCTATATAAGTGGAAATAGAAAACGTTTGCCAAGCTACTGAATATTTCACCTGTATCTTAATGTTTTTGTTTACAGGGACTATCAGTAGCATAGCAGGTAAGACAGAAATGAGAAGCAGCAATGTTAAATATATCTCCATGTTTACAGGGACTAGCATAACAGGAAAGGACAGGGCTCATTTCCTCAGGCTGACACCTTGATTTTTGGAAAATTAAAAAGCCTTTCTCCCTGCTAATGTGCCACAATGTGAGCACATTCAGATTCTCTAGGGGAGAGGCTTTTTTGTTTTTTCAGAGAAAACAGTGAGAGCTATTTCTTCTACACTCAAGTTTTCTGGAATACTTAAATAACATTGCATCCTTAACAGATTTTTGTCAATTGACATATATGGTGACAAAAGGCAGAGAACAGGTAAGTAAATTGAGGTGAAGGGAAAACAATGAAAATCAAAGTTAGAGGAAAAGCTATTTCAGAAATTAGCATTTTTTGGTTGGATAGTAAGTTTAAAATGGAAATATTAGCTTAAGGTAGCTATTCAAAATATAGCTGAAAAATACATTGTTGAAAGCTAGGATCAGGAAAAGACAAAGTGGAAGTAATTTAATAAATGCCTAATTTTTAGGAAGCTTGCTGTAATGTTTAATTTTAAAATCTGTTGCTGTAATTTCCCCCCCCCCCCAAAAAAAAAAAAAACAAAAGGAAGCAACAAAACTTATTTTTCAGGCCTTTTGCTGAAGATACGACTGTTGCTTTTTGTTTGAATGTTACCATGTCTTCTCCTCTCACCTCTGAACTGAGAAATTGATTCTGTTAAATAATTGAACGATCATAAGCTGCTTCCACTGCAGTAGTAGTAAGGGATAGTTTTGTTCTATATAACTATAGAATGTTTTGAATTTATTTTGAAAATATTTTAGAGCTTTAACAGGTTTTTCGTCCTCAATTATTTTGGGAAAAATGTACTGATTTGTTGGATTGTCGTGTCAATGTATGATATATGTATAATGGATCCAGTTAGATTGTGTTAGGAAAAATTGTGTGTGTGTGTGGGGGGGGGGAGGCATAGAGTTGCTTTTTGAATTAATTGAAATGATTCATTAATTTTAATGATCTTGATAATAAAATTCAGTAATTGTTTTTACTTGAAACTACTGAATATTTCTGGTGAAATTCACTCAGGCTTTCTTTACATGGTCTTGGAAAGAAGGTGTTTCCCCTCCCCACCAGACTAGTTTTAGAAGCAAGCAGTGGTCTTATGTGAATGCAACAATTAATACAGACAAAGCAAAGCTCTCAAAGTTGTCTATTTAATTACAATTATATTGCAATTAAATATATTCATAGTGGAAGGAATAGGAGAATAGGGAATTACTTGTTTACCAAGATCCATGCTACAGTGCAGTGATGTGTGTAAGCAAGAGCTTACTACAATATAATTCAATTGGTGCTCCAGCTGCAATACCTAATGTCTAGGTGTGATTACTTACTTGATACCCCAGGCTCATCATTCAGCTTAACAATACAATTAGAAAATAATGAAAACCAAAAGATTCGAGGAATGCAGGGCTTTGCTTCCAACATGTCTTTGCTGCTTTCCTGCAGAAGAGAGCACTGCTGGACAGTTGCACTCTCTCTTTGATTTCACTTTCTGATATTGCATAATAGTCATGTTCTCATTCAATGCAATAGAAGAAAGACTTACATACAAAACATTTTAGAAAATTTCTTAAATCTTTTTTAAGAAAACCTGTATTTATGCTTTAAGGTGGCAGCATTTCTATTGTATGTACAAATAGCTTTTACAGATGATATTTGTGGTATGACTTATGCTTACTGGAAGCTGGTTAACATAACGCTGTGAAATTTGATACGTTTGTGCTTTTAAAGGGGCTAATGTGAGCTGTAAAAATCCATTTTTGCCAAAACGGGAATATGCAATTCCTTCCAAAAATACTGCGGTTGATACTCAAATGATACCATTTTACAGTTGAGTATGTTGTTCCAATCCACCATACCCACGCAAATGCTAAAGCTGCAATTGTGTTGCTTAATGAGAAAGTCTTAGTAGCTCCAGATATTGGAAGAATCACCATACACTGATTCAGCCAGGGCTTGACCAGTATTGGCCCTGTGCAAGTCTGCCTGTCTGGTATGCAAGACATGTACTATAGAATGTGATTCATATTAAGAATATCTTAGCACTATATGCAGAGATAGTATGGACTAATTTTCTTTCAGTGAGGAAAAGTCTCCCTGTAAAGTCATTTCTTCTAAGAATTAGCACTGGATGGAATGTTTTGCCTGAGCTTGAATATCTGTGTATCTTGTTAAGTTTATTAAGATATTTTATGCTGGATTACAGAGCAGCTTCCGAGATCATCAATATTTGCTGCCAGCAGCAGAATAATATATTTTAAATACACTGTTGTTTAATATACAGCTCAAATAAATATGCTGTCTAATGACACTGTAGGAATCTGTAAATATTTATGGAAAGAACTTAAGGATACTTACTTTAACAGATGTTTCATTTTGTAGGACAAATGTCCTTCTGCATTTCTGAAGAGCGGAAATAGTGTTTAAAGTTCCCAATATTCAGTGACTGGTGCAGTAAGTGTGTTTCCAGAAAATCATATGGGAACTGTGGAATTGCTCAACTGCATCTTGATTCAAAACCCATAAAAGTTGATGAGTTTCTTTTCATTGCTGTCAGCTACTCTTTGATCCATTGGCTCTGGTATGTGAAGAGGCTAGGGTGGACATAGGATGTTGTCCTTCGAATTTCAGTTTATATATTAGATATTGCTTTACCAACTTAAAATGTTTTATTGTTACAAGGATATTAAATGGCAAGTAGATGTTCATACAAGCAGTTTTTTTTGTTTTTGTAAAAATTTGTTTGGAAAAGACCCACAACCTTAGTATGAATTTCAACATAACTAGCATTGTCTATGTTCAAAATAGCATATGAAGATCACCTAGATTATGTAGTCTCTAAGATTGCTTGAAATTCATTGCACACTAAGTTTCTTAGATATTGACTGGATTATTTTATTGCTGTTTTGAATTACAAAGAGGGAGGAGAAGTTTTGAAGGATTTGTATGAATTTGGGTCTTTGAACACAGGACCACCTGAGGTTCTTTTAGAGGGGATGGGGAATAAAGAGAGGTTGGGGGGAGATCAAAGGGTTCGTACTCACTATATTACTATATGCATGTTATAAACTCACTTAAGGCTGTTGGGATTTGGGGACTCTGCTATGCTACATCACTCCTGAGAATTTACTGGGTTATTGTTGGTTATCAAGTGACACTTGTCCCACAAAGATCTCAGATACCATTTAGTTGCATAAGGTGTTTGAGAATTTGTTATCTCTGCTATTCTTTTGGGGTCCTGAAATTGCATAATAATTTAGCATTGATGGACCCGACGTGAATATTCCCATATTTGAGTTTCAGGAATACTACCTCACATGTAGATTGTTTGCTGTCCATTGAATTTGGTCTTAAAAGAAATCAGGTTAAAAAGTAAAGTAAATACAAAATAACTTATCCACAGGAATCCCAAAGTGCACTGTACAATTATATATATATATAAAATAGCTTTTGTGTGTGTGTGTGTATATATATATATGTACACATGCATATATGCATGTGCGCATGCATATGTATGTATATATAGTGTGTGTGTGTAAAAACACACTCCAGATGAAAACAGTAAGCAATCAGGATGATCTGCCCTAGATAAGCTTTTTGGGTGTGGTGTTTGTCTCTTGCTGTCTGAGGATCTGGTTTCTGTGCAACTCTGCGTTCTTGATTTGTATTCATGGAGCAGGATTTCAGATGCATATCTCTTTTATAGCTCAAACCTGTCATGTTCAGATTGAAACTATCCTGTCTCCCCTGTTCTTAAGGATTTCTTAAACCTGAATGCAATAAAGAAATAATTTCAGCTCCTGCTCATCCCTCTTCCTTCTCGAGAAATTATAAGGTTCTTAAGACTTGACTAGATTCATAATCCTTAGTTTGGATTATAACAAATCAGCTAATAATTGCTGATTTATATCTAGTTGATATAAACATGTGTTTCATTACATTGACATTACTGGCAATCATTTGAAACCAGACATGCTGGTAAAAGATCAGTTTGTGGTGGTGAGTTGGAGAGTGACTACTCCCAAGCTGTTTGAGGGATGGTATAACAATATAAAGGAAGAGAACAGGGATATGTGTGTATTTTCCACACCGCCCCCCACCATGCCTTAGGCCCACTGGAATCTATTTGCTGGAACAGACCTTTGGCTTATATATGACTCTACCTCAGTCAATGAATTTCATGCAGTTATGAATCAGCATGGACTGAATTTATTGTACTCTTCGAGAGGCCATCTAAACTTCTGTGTTCACATGACAGGCTGTGAAACTCTGCCACCAAGAAGTATTGAAGTCAACTTATTGAAAAAAAAAGGACAATTGTACATTTCTGCAGAGAGCAAAAATATCTAGAGTGTAAAAAGTTGAAACAAGCATTATTTCTGAGCAAAATCAACATGTTGCAGTGCCACTGCACCTATTTAGAGTTAAAATTCAGTGAGAGAGTTGGAGCAGAACATCTGCCTACTGTTTTGTTTTTGTACTGACCTTGAACAGTGTTTGATATTCTTTGTGGGACTAGGTGAACTGTAGGTTATTCAGTGTAGGAACTGCTCGGTTCTTCTTGGAATCTTAGTCAAAATTGTAGCTGTATGTATTATATTGACTATGTGTGCCTGTGTTCAAATACTCTTGTTTTATAATATTTGGGACTAACCAGTTTATAATTTGCTGAAATTACGTAAAGTTAAAATAATATCTCAACTGCTTAAGCTAGAAAACTAACAAATATTTTATTATTTTATATTAATCCAGTATGTTTCATCTGCAAGAATCTCGCTGCCTAGTGAGGTTACGGAAAAGACGGACTCTTCCCAGAGGTGTGCCTGAAAGGACAAAAGGCACTGGTCACCAGTTGCTGCAAGAGAAATTCCAATTTGATAATAGGAGGGGGGGAAAATACTTCTCAGTGAAAGTGGTTAAACGTTGAATTGGTTTCTGAGGAAAGACTAGGGATTTTTAAAGGTATCTGTATATAGTGATTCAGCTTGAAAACTGTGAACTCATCTAAAGTAAGGACTTGCTCAGCTGTGGAACAGTTCCAAAATGCTGTGGGTAGGACATAACAGGTCATAGTACTGCCTGGTGTTTTACTTGGTCAGTGTCCTGATGACAGTTGCTGTTCAATCGATTTTTGCCACTGAGTTCTAATTCTTCTCATCTGTTCCCCCTTTTATGATTTATTAAAGCTATATCTATTAAACCATCAGTCACTGTAGTGATAGAAATGTTCTTTGTTTTTAATGCATGTGATAAAGGTAACTATGTTAGAATAATACAGCTTTTCAGAAACCACCTACTGAACATCTTTATAAGATATGTTAGAAATGATTAGAGGGAAATGTGTGTGCAAAAGGGTCATGAGAGGCTTAATTTTCTGCTTTATTTTAGAAGTTTTTATTTTATTTTTATACTTGTTTAAAAATTATTTTCTAATGAAGTATTTCTACTGTAATTGGGAAATAAATGGAATATATAATGAAGTTACTTAACTGAAACTTGAGTGCCATTCTGCTAATGAAATTTGCAAAAGTACTAATACTTACGAAAAAATAATTTATTAAGAGAGTAGCAGAAAAGGAAAATAACCTTAGAATGTCAGCTCTTAGACATTCTTAAGCAAACACAGCCTGATTCTGGCAAAATGGACTTTCCCATTGTAGCTTGTTTCAAAGACCTATTTTGCTGATAGGATTATGTCTTTAGGAAGGTTTTCCAAACATAGTTAAGGCAAGTAAAAGCAAGAAATCTTCATACTTCCAAATGATACGGTCATATTGGTGCATTATTCCGAATATATGGCAATCTAAAGACTCTAAGCTGATGCTTAAACAGTGGAGAAGAGGGATTTAGTAGGAGGTTTCATATATACATCCTCTATGAAGCATCACGTTGTTTGGTGATTAAAAAATGTCCTACTGAACTTTTTACTTTAAAAAGTAGACAGTCATTTAAAAAGAAATGCTAAGCCTGACCAGTCTGATTTAATCTAAGGTTTTGTGATTTTTTTTTTTAATATAACGTTTCCTTACTCCTATTTTCACTAGTAACTTGACATTTTGCCAGAAGTAACTAGCAGAGGATGACTATTATTCCTAGCTCTTCTATCAGAAAAAAGAAAATTGAAATCAATCAATTGTAACTTGAACCAAAACATTACTGATGAATTAATGTAATTGCACATGCTTTTGGGTTGATGGCGATGATGGTTTGTGATTTGGACTTATGTGCTATAATCCAAAAAGGTTTTTAAATGAGTCAGGAGTTTTGTTTTATTAAGCATGGTAGAGCTTCCAAGAAGAAAATCTCTTCAAACAGAAGAGTGTATAGTTTACTCTTTTGAAAGAAACTCAGCTATATGAAAGAAAACAACATCCTTATTTGGAAGGGAGCGTGTGTGTGTGTGTAGGGGGTCATTCATTCCATTTCCCCTATTTTATTCAGAATAATTGTTACATTCATTTCCTTTTTTAGTTAAAAGTGTTTACACTTGGACATTTACTGCAGTAATTGTTTCGAAATAATGAGAAGATGTAAATAAGAAAAAGTAAGAATAATAGCAAGCATTCGAATAAGATAGAAATTACTGCTGGTTGGCAGTCATCTTGATCACAGATCGGAATAAGAAGATAATATTTCTCACACCAAGTGAAACCAAGTTTCATATCAAGCTCAAACACTTCAGGTGTATGGATTGAAATGGAGGAAGGTCTGAGGGCATCTTTGTGAGAAGCAGAAAAGTGGATCATCATGCTGATGCCATGGAATAGCAAATAAAATAAGAGCTTCTTAAAATAACTGAAGAGAGATAAATAGAAGGAACCAAGTAGTCCAGAGCCTTGAAATGAGAAGATAAAATCAAGTTGTGGATGTTTCCACAGTGGAAGTAGGAGCGAGACATGGGTTGTTTTTTTGGGTTTTTTTTTTGGTCTTTTTTATGATATGATATGCAGGAATCAAGGAAACCAACAATAAAGAGAACATAATCAGGATAGAATATACAGGAGTTGTGCATACAGCAAAAGACCTAGGTCTATATATATAATGTAAGAGATAAGTATGAACTAGATTCATGGGAAGGAAGAGAGAATTAAAAAATTATACTTGGTCCAGAAGTGTCAGGAGACTAGTGGTAATGTCATTTGGTATAGTACTTAAGTATGTATAATGCTAAAGTGTATCTTGGGCATGAAATGCTGTAGATGGAGTTAAAAGTATAATTGTTTTTTTTTTTTTCCTCTTAAATTGATATGTTTAGCTAGTGAATAATTGAGAAATCCGTCTTGATGAAGATCACTAGTATAATTCTTGTGGTCTACTGCCTTGTTACTTCTTTTTGAACAGACCCTGGGTTATGAGCACATAAACAGTGATAAGTATCCTGTAGACTCATCATATTCAGGAAATGGAGTCTACAAAAATATGTGTGATCATGGGATTGATGTATGTAAAGGAAGATATTGACATGTCTGCTTATTGAGCTGCGTACGTGACAAGCCTGTTATATGACAAAGGAGATTATAGCATATACAGCCTTGAAGTTGATGTTATAGTTTAGTTGCACAGTGATTACCACTGTGACCTGGAAAAGTACTCTGTCTAAATTAGTACGCACAGCTGTCATAAGTGAATCAAATTGGAATAATTCACCTGTCCTAGTGAAGTTACAGTTCTGTAAACAATAAAGTGAAATGTCATTGAAAACTAAAAAAGATATTGTAAATATGTACGTAGGTGTTTTGCTATTGTATTGCACTGGAAAACACTGGTAGAAGAGAGTGAATGCTCTGAAACCCATAAAAATGTTAAAGTGAGTAGGTACTTGGATGGTTTTCTCATTTGAGAACAAGTGCGTGAAGAAATGAACGTAAAAAACATCTGATAGGTGAAGATCATGTTGTTGTGGAAGGATGTACACCTATCCACTAGTAACAGTTTGATAGTTCAATTCATAGATTTACTGCAGATGAAACTGCACACAGAAATGTAGTTAAACTTCAGGTTTTGGAAAAATACGTAGTATTCTTTGCAGACTTTACTCAAAAAGCATAATTGAGAAGTACTGTTAAAAAAAAAAAAAAAGCAGGAGGAAAAATGGCATGCCATACAGCTATTTTAGGTCTTTTTTTAGCAGCTTTCCAAATTCCACTGTACAGCCTATCAAATGGAATTAGAGAGAGACCTAAATGACTAGCCTCTAGAAAAATTTAGTCATTAAAACCCTATGAGTATGGATCTAAAGTACTTATAGGAATTCTCATACAGGGTTAATTTCTGCAGTAAAGCTATCTAATTATTTTACTGTACTTATCCCAGCGCTGTGCAAGTATTTTGCAACAGTATTTGGATCTTCCTCCTCTCAACACTCATATTTGTATGTTTAATATATTGTAGAACAGTAGGGTTAAGCAAATGCCTCTTACACTTCAGCAGTTGTCCTAATCTGCTCTGAGTGTGCATCATGATTTCAGGTCAGTTGAGAAGAAAGTGGTTTCCCACATATGAGTCTTACTCCTGTGGCTGACATTTTCATCATACAGTTGGAATGCAGTTGTCATTTGTTTCTTAGACGGGTATCTATCACCATAGCATGTGGGCGTCTGAAATCATGATCTCAGAGTGATGCAGGTCTTCAGGTAATGTGCCAATTTCATGGAGGTTTTGGAGAAATAGGACAAACTTTGAGTTGTATTATGTGTCTTTATGATTTATAGGCTCAGTTGTGGGGATCCAGTGTGAGGTATAGAATGGTAACTGACTTCTGCTAACTTGTACTGCTGAATAAAAGATTTCCACATTTGGAAACCACTTATGAAATCAGCTATATATATATATATATATATATATATATATATATATATTTAAATATATATTTAAAGTCTAAGTAAAGCATTCTGCAATAGCAAAGCCTGCTTTCCAAATATAGCAGTCATTAAGAGTTATTTCCATACTGAATTACAAGGATTGTTTCCATTATTATATCTTGCCCACTTTGTGTTTGGTAGATATCGGTCTTCTAGGTTTTATATTTTTTTGTTTTTAATAGGAATTATTTGAAAAAATACTTTTTTATTGTATGTGATTGTTAATGTGCGTGTCTTTCTGTATAATCCAGTAATTCTGCTACTCATAGAATGTGAGATTTGGAGGGAGGGAGGGAGAGGGACACTTTCAGAAGCAATTCGTCTCCAAGAGCTGCCAAAATAAGTTAGATGTATCTAACTTTAGCATAGCTGTTTCTCTCTGTGGACTGTGGAGTAAGTCTAGGTGACTATCTTAGACTAGACAACTAAATTTTAAACGACTAAAAGCTGGGTGAAATGAATCTGGTTCTTAGTTACTGAAACTATAGTGGTTGCCTGGGTAATCCTGGAAAGCTTGATTCTGTTTTCAACTCTGGTTATTCCTTTTATATTTATTTCTTTGTCATAGGTCCTGATGTCTTTGCATGAGATGTTCCCAGCAGTGCATGCAGCAGAAATGGCTGTCCAGAGAAATCCGCGTTCCTGGGATGCCTGGCAGACTTTGGGACGTGCCCAGCTTGGATTAGGAGAAATAGCACTGGTAGGAAAAGGATGGTCTAAATTTATAAACTAAAATTGTAAACCACACCCTCTTAATTGTGAGAAAATAAAAGTACAGAAATATTGAAGTAGCTTAATATCCTTATATAGCTTAAGTATAGGCAAGGAAGAAGGTTCTTGTTGTTTATCCCCCATATTCCCTATACTTTGTTTCTCACAAATCCTTTCTGTGTGGTTTTGTTGCTGTGCATCTTCTCTCTAACTGCAACTCTATGCTGTGGCACCATCTCTGCCACACGGCGTGATGCACAAGGAGACCCTTCCCCCATCCAGGGTCTAAACAACGGTGAATAACGTAATGTAAATAGTGTAAGTATATATATTTGGTAGTTAGTATGGAAATTGTGAAACTTTTCAATTAAGACATGTATGCCAAGTCCATTAGAAAAATAACTCATTATGAGCTCTCAAATAATAAGATATTTTTTCACCTCTGATATAAGTAGCTGTGGGCAGTTCTGATACAAATAAATAATTTTGTTATTAATTTAGATTATTTTTGTAAAGTTACAATGTTTGGACTGAAAATTTTCAAGAAAATGCTTTTCCTTAGACTAAGATCATGCAAAAACAGTTTCTTTTAAAAATATAGTATTAAGTATTGAAAAAACAAAGCGTGAGAATAACATCAGACAAAAGCTGTATTGTGTTGCAGATGTGCAGTGAACTACTTTATGTTGTTTTGGTATCATAGTATGAAATATTTAATATAAATCCATACATAGCTGGATCATGTCATGTTAAATAACTGGTGATATTCCATAGCTTTTGCCATGTAGATTGTCAGAATTGTCTTGTCTACAATCTATAAATCACTTCTACAATTAAGTGCCTGAAATTGCCTTTGTAAATTGTGTCTGAGATTTTAAATGCATTAGTCTAAGGAGATTCAAAGCTATATTTGCTGCATAAATCACAGATCACTGATGCTGTTTATCGTATGATAAATGCTACAGTTACTGTAATGAAAATTAGACATACTGATTTATTCTTACCAGTTAGTATAAGTTATACCACCAGGCCTGCTCACCAGGTCATTTAAACTGTCTATTTTAGTAAGTCACATCACACCAGTGGGAGTGGATATTTGGGTTTAATAGCACTGGGCACCCTATGTCCACATTATATGCGTTTTGCTTTACTTCAGACTAGCTATATTCCTTGGAGCACTTCAGGTGCTCTCTTGGCATGTGTTGCTGAGTTGAATTGGAAAGGAATACAGTTTGTTCTCTGAGACTCTTCTACAATGTGCAAAACAAAGCAGGTTAAGTGGAAGCAGTTGAAGATTTGCATCAAAACACATTCTTCATCTGAAACAAAATAATACTACAGGTACACCTGCAGTTAAGTTATATTGATCTTGTAATTCACTCTTATCCCTGGAGAGTGAGTTACCACAAGGTAGGTTGCCCTCTGAATGTTTGTATGTCTCAACTGTCTGAGCAGGGTACCTACAAAGAGTAAGCTCCTGTCTAACTCCAGTACTTTAAGAGTAGATGTTTCTTCTACTTTGTCTTCCTGTGTGTTTAGGGCATACTGAACTCTCTTTTGAAGAAGGTGTCCTCATCTGCAAATAAAAGCTTTGGGAGTTATTCTAAACAGAAGATAACGTTCACTCTTTTTTTTTGAACCCAGTGAGTGTTGGGCAATCTTAATATTAAAACTAGAGGAATCTTTAAAAAATAAACGATTTTATAGCCATTGAAATTCTTGACCAAGTGTTTAAGTCGTTATTAAACTCTTCCCACTAGCTTCTTATTACTATGGTTTTGTAGTTTTTCCATTGTATTACAATTTTTACAAAGAAAAGTTAATAAAGTATAAATATCAAAATTTTTTTTACTAATTTTTGAGATTTGGGGATTACCACTTTTCTCAAGAGCAACTTCTTTATTCCTTTATTTCAGTTCCTCTATCTCTTCCTTTGTTACTCGCAACCTGCTAAATGATCTGTTGTAATTTTCTACTACTTCACAGTGAACAATGACTTTTCTTAGTAAAAATGGACTGTATTTTCATTTTAAGCTTCCTCTGCCCAAAATTACAGATTCCAAAAAAATCAATCTATGTTAGATATGGTATGTAACACATCGTTCTATTGCCAAAGAAAGATTTCTCTTGTTCTGTTTTTGTCAAACTTGTGACAGAAATGGAGTGAGCTATGTTAGCCCCTTTAAGTTTTGGAAAAGCTGTTTGCTTTTTCTGAATTGAGTAAATAAGGCGAGTCAACTGTGGTACTTCAATAAAAACAGGATTTTTTGCTTTTCTGTGTATTTGATAAGAGGTGATAATTCCTTAAAATGCTAGAAGTTGGTCTGTAGGAGTGCACCCGAGGAAACTATGCAAAGTGAATGTGTGAGGTGAATTCTAGAAATGCATAGTCAGGCTTGCAATATTTCTCCCGTTTCACTGTAAACGTTTGTTTTTTTGCAAATAAATATTTTATGTACAAATAAGTTTTAAGCAGTAACAATTTACAATTTCAGATTGTTATATTTGTTAGAACCGTTCTTTCTGAGAGATAAACAGTGAGCTCTACGCTCTCATAAAAAAACAAAAAAGCTTTAAAAAAATTCTACTAATTGAAGGTTATGGAGTTCACCCTACTGTGGGCTGGGGTCTTAGTGTAAGATCTGTAACATTGCAGATTACAAAGTTAGCTCCATAGATGCATAAATATGAACCAACTATGCATACTTTCTGTTATTTTGAAAAATGTAGTTTGCTATATTAAGTAGTTAGTCATTAATTTTAATGTGTTGTAGGTGTGGTATTGAATTTGTAAAAGAACCAAGTTTTAAGAATGTGGATCCTTAAATCAGCCCTTTGCTTTTATTTCAAAGAAATAGAGCTTCAGATCTTTTATGTAAAGGTGGAAATTATGTACTAGCAAAGAGAAGAATTACTGCATTTTTATTTGAATCCATGTATCAGCTATCAGCCACAGATATGGACTGATAAACAAAATTGTGACAGAAAATTACTGTGTGATATTTCATATATTACTGTTATAAACATCTAAAGAGTTCTGGATTTGAGAGGATTTTCAAAATGAAAATAAGTGTATAGAAACACAAAGATTTGTTAAGCAAGAGGAATGTTAAAACATCGCATGGCATTTTACAGCCTTTAACTTCATAGTGGATGGTTTTCTATTGAAAAGCAGTCAAATCTTTGCTTCTGATTGTATTCCTTCAGAATTTAGGGGATAACTGCATTTCTTTTTCTAGAGCTATATGAGATTAAAATATTTAAGTACACTGTTGTGATAATCTTCCTTCTAAGGACATCACTATGTATGAGTTATAGTCAGTTATTTGAGTACAATGATGAAATATTTATTATTATGTTAACAAAGTACTTACATAATTGAAAATAGAGAGATGATTCAATTTTTAAAATATCTATTTGTTTTATAGTTTTGGCCTCAAATGTTTTTATTATTCAGTTTATTGTTATTGTTTCACACTAAATGGTACTGCTTTCCTTATCAGGACTTTATAAATGATATTTTTAAAAACAGAAAAACCCTGAACGTGTCAAATAATCCTGCTTAGTAATACTAGATTTCCCAGAGGTCCCATATCCGTCCTGCAGTCCTCAGCAACTCCAGTGTATTTTTTTTAATTACTGTTGGAAATCAGAGATGTATTTTGATAGCCTACTTAATATTTTGTGTGAAACTACCTTTTACTCAGAACTATCTGATTTTTATTTTCAGCAAACAAATAAGTGCAAGCAGAATTCCAAAAGTTTAAATGCTCTTACATATTCAGTTCTAGCAGAGCTAGTAGAGATTAGCTTGAGAGATTAGCTCACACCTGTTATTTATTCTTTCAGTTGCTTAGAACTTTTGAGTTTTTAACCACGCAGATGAAATCTATCTGCTAAGTATCTAGACTTTGTAAGTGTTAGCTAAATTAGATTCAGTGTTCATGACACACAGTGATGGAGGAGGGCTTTTTACCATTACTTTTAAAATGCTTGTAATAATTCAGCGGTGTATTTTTGTAATGGGGAAGTAAATATCTTTCCTCCTCGTGGATGTTTACTGGCTTAGGAATTGAGAGCACGTATATTGTTTCAGGCTTTGTTTTGCTAGGCTAAATATGTCAAGTTCTACGATGTGATAGATCTTCTGTTCCCTTGATCAAAGTGGATTGTGTTTATGCATGTAGTAGAGCATAGTGTATCGTTCTTCAAAGCTGAGCCAGCCTACAGCGCTTACTTCGGCAGAGCGTACGGCAGTGCCTTGCGGAGATGCTCGCTGAAGTATAAAGGCAGACAGGCAGTATAAACACTGTGGTGAAATAAAGATCCAAGAAGGAATAATTTAGTGCAACAGGAGACCTGGGAAATGGGAGTACATCACTGGAGCAAAAGAGAGTAGAAAGTAGGCAAAAACTTCCGTACTTTGTCAAAAGAAGAGAAAGAAGGAAATTACAAGATTACGGAAAATGCAACTTGAAGAGAAACTTAAAGTGGAGCCAGTGGCTGACAGGTGAAGTCCCTGAAGCTCTAATACATATTGAGATATATGTCCAGGGCTGAGGATGCTGAGGAGAATGTTTCTGTTGGTTATCACCAGCCACTTTGCCTGCTGTCATCTCATGCCTCCGGGTTGAGACAAGCCAGACCCATGTCCTCTGGCCTCTAGTGTTGGCAGTCGCACACTGCGATGATGGGAAGGGGGAGGATGTGTGCAGAGTCTCTCGGGGGATGATGCATCCTAATCCAGTCAGTGTAAATTCTCTGCGGTGGAAAGTGTTCAGCATAGGAGAATTAAGCTACCATCATCTCACAGACTTCTACCAAATGTATGGGAATAAGGATTTTATTTACAGATTTATGACTTGACCAAATTCCAATAGGTTTAATAGAAAAATCTCATCTCTCACATCTGGAAAATGTCCTACTGAATTTTTCCAAAGTATGAAAAGATCAATGCTTTAGAATAAACTTAGTAACTGCAGACAGTAAGAGTCACTTCATTCTTGAAGATGAAAGGATTTATTTTTGTTGAAAAAAACTTTTTCAATTGGGTGTTTTTTGTTTTTTTGAAGAGGGGAAACAATCTTAATGGAAATCTTGTATAGAAAAATTTAGCCTGTTTAAGTAGGCAAATAAGCATAGCTGCCTTTCAGGCTAAACTACAGAAGCTCTTAAACTAGAGTGAGACTGTCTGAAAGAATTGGATTTTTTTTGTTTTTAGTTTAAAGAAGAGATGTAATGAGGAACTTGGCCAGCATCTTTAAGCATATTAAAGATTTCTGCAAAAATTAATGGGTTATTCATATTCACTGAGAGTAGTACAGGAAGTAACAGGCTTGAATTCCAGTAAAAAATGTTGGATATTAGAAAAAAAAGGACTGTTAAATGTAAGAACTGTTAAACATAATTAACTATAGGTGTATGTAAATCTCCATTGCTGGGCATCCTTTAAAACAGGTCAGATAGACAGCTATCGGATATAACATGAAGGCCTAATATAAGCCTTAGGGCAGATGTGAACTACATAACCTCTTAAGATTGCTTGCTAACCTTTTTTAGGAGTACAGCTCATTGTATGGTGACAATTGCTAGCTCTATGTATAATAATACATGTTATAAACAGTAGTCTGATCAAAACTGACCTTTACTTTAAAGACCGCAAATCAACAGGAGAAATCCTGATCATGAGACAAATGGAAGATGATGATTGTTTTCTATAGAATACCGTATAATGAGGTGAAATGTAAAATATTTTGAATATAAGAAGCCTTCAAATATTGTAACTCAGCAAGCAAGAATGTATTGCAGTGAATTTTGTAGTGGATTTTTGTGGTACTTTTCCCTGTAGATGTGAAAGCAAAAGCATGAGTGTACACTGTTTTTAAATCTCGCAGTCCTTAGATATAGGGTCTCTGGGACAACAGTTGCCCATCAAAATGAGGCTAGAAGTATCAAGTGTATCCAGTGTCATAACACTTTCCTATAATGCCAGATAGGCAACTGGAGTAAGATAAGGAGATTTTCCCACTGGTGCAGACACGAATTAAAAGTAGCACTTGGATTACACATGTGAATGGGTTTAGTATAGTAATAGGATTCTGAAAAACTTGCTTTTAGCGGTACTTTGCTACTTTGTAATAATTCAAATTACAAATTGGGTGAGAAATAGGAATATAAATTACTTCTGTACCTTTTATCTGGCATGTTTCAGACAGTTAGATCAGATAGTACTTAAGAGCTGTCAGTGCCAGCTTAGCATTTATACTCCTGGGTTTTCAGTTATTTTGTCATAATAGAAATTAATAACTGGATGCAGTTTGAGTGGCAACATGAAATACTCTGTAAATGACAATTCTGTATTTTTTAGTATTGCATTGGTGCTTTAGGGCTTATGCCTTTAATCTTTTGCACCTCCTAAAATGTATTTACACCTTTCTATAATGTCGCATGTAAAAATCTTTCTCCTAAATAGGCTTACAGGTGGTTGTTATATGCTGTATCCATATGAATTACCAAGGCATCTTCTCAGCCTATTAGTTAAAGCATTACTGTTTGTAAAACTTAAGTTGCTGTATTTTAATCTGATTGCTGTGCTTAGTGTTGTTTAATGTGCATGAACATAACTAAATAGACAAGTGGGATTCTCTTCTATGGGAAATTTAAAAACAGACGGTGTTTATTTATATTTTGTGTTCAAAAAATAAGATAAAATAGAGCATTTGGTGTTTAACTTATTTGTCCCTTGAAATTAAAGGCCAGCGAAGTTGAAAATAATGACACTGTTTTGCAAGAATTAAACTGCACTCTTCATGTCTTAAGTCCAGCAAGTTCCTATACTTCAGGTCTGGCTGTAGGCCAGTAGTAATTTTTTTTTTCCTGGAACTGAATGGCTGTCTGTTACAACAGCAGTAATACTGATAGCATATCAGCATTTCTTCAAAGAAATCAGAGGCTTGTATGTCTTTTCTGCTGTGCTAAGTTCAGTTCAGAGTTCATATGCTACTTTGTGGTAAGAGAAAAATTAATTGGCAGTTTCTGCTGATGGAGATAAAGTACTGCTTTTTCAAATTAATTTGCGTGCTTTGAGTACTTATAAATTACAAAAGAATATGACATTCAGTGGTTGTTCATGTCTTTAAAGTCTTTATACACAAGTTGCTGGAAATCACTGCTGGTTTTACACCCCACAGGAAGAACTAATCACTCAGGCGGCCGCTTTCGTAACTGGCCGTAAATCATAAATATCAAATATACACATTATGTGCATGTACATGTATAAGCTAGAATAGATAAAGTCAGCGTGGACCTTCTCACTGTTAATATAATTAAAAATCCAATACAGTTTTAAGTTTTGGTCCAACATTCTTCCAGTTTATCTTGTTACTGCTAAATGCAATCCTTGCTTCATTAGTTTTTTTAAAATTTAACAACTTCTGGGTTGAATATTTGTATTTGTGGAACATTTCCCAATTCAGATGAGTTGAAAGACAAGAGAAGCAATATTAATTATAATTAATTGTATTAATACTAGATGATTTATAAGATTATAGGAGTTCTTTCTTAGAATAACTCTTGAAGTGGGAAGTTTATACTTTTCTGAGGTTAAATGTTTACAACCAATTTGCTCAATTTTACAGAAACTGCTTATCATGGACATGGATGACTGTAGTATTAGATCTATATATGAAATGACTACATGCTAATTTATAAGGGGCAATATTGGTGAAATTTCACATCCCAGTTGTCCCATTTCTGTATTTGTTTATATCTTCTTGCCCCATCTGTCTCTCTGATGATAAGACAAAACTGAGATAGAAAACCATCAAAACGAAAATGAATTTGGCTTTTCCCTCTTTAATTAGAATATTATTTTGACGTGTTTTTGTTGGAATGAAAAGAGCATGCAATAAGTACTTTCAGAATACCTAGGCAATATGGAAAAGCCACTTCTTACTATGTCTAAATTTATCATCTGTGTTGCACTTATGGGCATTTATTTCATCACTCTTTCATATGAACAGTGAAAACCAATGACCTGCTTCTAAGGAGTGTTTCAGTTTTAGCTGGTTCATGTCTTGACAGGATAAAGATTAATATTCTTCCTTTGGTAGTAATATCAGGTTGCCTAATTTTTTGAAGGGAGTTGTGGCCTTAAAATGTATCTAATAGTATATTCTTTCATTAAATACTTCAATTCTGTTCCAAATTTTCATTTAAAATAAAAAGGAATATTTTCTTGAGGGCTTGGTTTTAAATGTTTTTTTTCTCTATCTAGACCATTTGCATTTATGAACTCCTTTTTGTACCTTTGTTGCCAAGTACCTGATTTGTTCATTCTTGGTACTTTCAGACACTTGCACACACAGTAGTTTGGGGGTAGCACTGTAACTGAACTTAGAGCTGAGGGAGGATATTTTAATAAAAACAGACTGGAATATAATTGTTTTTGTCTTTGGGAAAATGAATTTCTGGTTAATCTCTGTGATGAAATATGCAGATCTTAAATATTCCAATCTTTGTTTTTTCCCCTCTTCTGTTTCTAGGCAATCCGAAGTTTTCAGGTATCCTTACACATTTTTCCAATGAACCCTGAGGTATGGGAAGAGGACCTTTCTTGGGCAAGAAAACTCCATGAACATCAGGAGAAGGCAACAAAGACTGAGGCAGTGCAAGCCCTGGCAAAAGCAAAAGAGTTTCCTCAAGAATCAATCCCAGACTACGACTTTGAAAGTGATGAGATTGTGGCAGTCTGTGCTGCCATCGCAGAGAAGGAGAAAGCTCTTGCAGCAGCTAAAACTGTAGTGATTGTGTCTGCTTCAGGCGCTGTAGAGACTGTTACTGAGAAGGAAAACTGTACTACAACTCCTGATGATACCATTTTTATCAGAGCCCGATAGGGCAGCCTGGTATGTTGTCAGGGCTATGTATATTTTGAGAACTAGTGTTGTTTATTTTATGTTGAGTTTTTCTTTTTTTCCCCCTTTTTTAAAAATCAGTTGGGGAGCCTACAAAAGAAACTATTTTTTCTTTTGAAATTTTTGATTTGATTGAAACCGTCTTTCTTTTTAAAAAGCACAGACCTGAATTCATCTTCCATCCATACTTTTGGAGAAGCAAGCTAAGAGTTGATTTTAAAAATCTCATGAACAAACATAATGTTAAAATGTGTAACTACATTATAACAACATCTCTCTTGTAACTGTATTTCATAATTGTTCAAGTTACTCTCTACATCTTCTGAATAATTAATCAGCTCCTATTTAAAATATAAATATTGATAACAAATTGCCCTTTTTTGTTTATATTTCAAGCCTTAATGATTAACATTTAGCAGCCGGTTCAAATATGAGTTGTTCTCTTGGTCTCAAAAGTCTGGCCTTTCCTTATTTTAAATGCTGGTCTACTGCCAGCACCAAAAGTAAAATGATAGGAGCTGGAAATAGGTACATCTCTGAAGTGTATTACTTCTATCCTTTTTTTCCCCAGTAATGCTGAAAATCTTATAAAGGGAATCAATTGATCTTTCAGAGTTCTTATGACCCACTGTTCAGGACAGCACTGCTTCAGTCTCCCTTTTAAATCATTTAAATCAAGAAATTTTGTTGGAATGAAAAGAGCGTGCAATGCAATAAGTACTTTCAAAATACCTAGGCTATATGGAAAAGCCACTTCTTACAATATCTAAACTTATCTATGTTGCATTTCCAGGCATCTTATGCAAAACACAACACATTTAATCAGGAAATTTTGGGGGGTTGGATAGCAGGGAGAGTGTTGTGTTAACGCTGATGCGTGATTTAGGAGGTTTCTTTACCTAGTCTTTATCTTTCTTTAGGGGAAGATGGTGGTTGCTTCCTCACATGGGCAGTTCAGAGAAACGAAGTCATGCTACTTCCTTCGGCTTCTCTTGGCTGAGACGGCCCTCTTTTCACTGTCTGTAGATGCATTTGAAAGAATACCTTCCTAACCAGGCTGCCACTTTGGCATGTATGAAAGTAGGCAATTAAACTGCCACCTTGTGAATAATCTAACTTAGCTGAAGTTTCCTCCTTGCACAAAACTAGATTTTAGCTATTGTTTATAGCTAAATAGACATATTTAAGCTTACTTAAATGTATATGTAATATACAGGTGCATTTTAAGTGTTACAGTGACTGCAAAGAGACTTTTGGAAGAAATGGTCAATTGAGAAAATCCCAGAGAGTTCAGGATATATATTTTTGGGAGAACATCATTTCCATTCAATTTTGATAATTTTTGCGTGACAAAGACGGGTTTGTAGCCAAGGGAAACCTTTTGAAATCAGTCATTTTTGCCTTTTTAGTAGTTGATTTTTATTTTAAAATTAAAATAATTTTTAATTAAAATGTTTAAAAACACATTTTGAAAGGAAATAACTTTGCTGGAGAAGCCTACTGCTTTTTGCAATAATAAATGTATTATAGAAAAATTATTTAACTTAGGTCATAGTTTCATTTGAATCTTGTTAATTCTTCAGAGGACGTCTGTCCTCCATATAGAAATAGATTGTACCTTTCAGAGACTTACTTGCAGTGTTGTACTTACTGTGTTTTCATTAATTTTTGTGTGATTCTTCTTGAATTTATTTTTGTATATACGGTAATTTTTGTATCTATGAGCAGATACACACATTCACCCCCCCCCCACACACACACACCTTACGCTTTTTAACATCTGAGTATTTAAAATATCTGCAGTTAACATCTTATGCAAAACACAACACAATGCTCTGTTTTCATTTGTCCAATTCTGGAACAGATCCTGAAATGCTTGTTGAATGGACATTTGATTATCATACTGTTTGATTGAAGAATTTTATCATCATATTTTTCCTAACAACTTAACTAAGACAATCTAAGTAGCCACAGGAAGAATTACTATGAAAAGGATTTGGACAGATTTCTTCCAAGAAGAGACACCCTCTGGCTAGAGGAAGGTATGTGTAAGATGCAGTAAGGTATGTGTCCTCATTTTTAAAGGAAATGGGCTGTAATCTAACACATTTCTTTCTTTGCCTTTTATACTTGTGTGAATGTGTTACGTATTTACTCATACAGTTAAGACTTTGTCTCCATCCTTTCAGAGGTCCATGTTATCACTGCATCTACTCCCACTGAAATGATTCACAAAATTCCTGCTGAATTTGTTTTTTTGTTCCAACTAGATCAGGCTTCTGGGTATTGTCATGACACTAATATCTTGTAACAGGCAGCAGCTAAGTTCTTGTGACTATGTTATTCTCAACCTGGGAAGTTTGACTTTTTTTTTTTTTTGTACAGCATGTCATGTTTTGCATGCATAAGACTTTTTGGATCTATTTGAATAAAATATTGGCTTCTCTGCTGCTTAGTGATGCCTATTTATTCTTTGGGTTATCACAAGAATATAGGTTACCATAGGCTTTTAAGATGTTATTCATTTACCAGTTGCACTTTGTTGTTTGTTTCTGAACATGTAAAAAATATAAACTTATCGAAAAATCTTTAGTAAAAAGCAATGCTGTGCCGAAATGAGAAAGATCCAAAGGAGAAGGTAGAACATGGTGAATTGCATTCACACTTTGCCAGCAGGCGTTTGTTACTGTTTTTCATCACTAGTGCCAATGGCTGCTGTTGCCCCAGTTTATCTGCCTTCCATGGGAATCGTATGCTTAAATGCTTAAAAAGTGCTGCAACACAGTTAAAGAGGAAATTTCAGTGACGACAATAGTTAAGGTGGAATTAGGTTTGTTTAACTTTAAACACCTGCAGTTAACATTCAAATTTGGATTTTCTCCTTTGAATCTGTTTATATTCAGTGGAAAGAAATACACAGCCTCAGAGGGCCATTCATATGCTTTATGTTAGATGACTATCTTAAAATGAGGTGAATCAGGCTTCCGAAGTGCCTAATTGTTTCCAAAGGAAGCCTAAGGTGACTGACTTTAGGCACTGAAACATGGAGGATGAATTCTATCCTTGTAGACTGATATAAATGTCTATAAATTACACTGAGATAACAGGTGCTTTCTAAAGTTATTGGAGGGTAAAGAAAGTATAGATAAATAAAATTTATTCAGGTAACAACAGTGACTGATTTCATAATGTGATAAAACTTTGGATTTTAAAAGTAACTGAGGAAAAAAGGAAACTTAATGGGTTTCATTTAGTATTCTAGTCTCTAATAGTCATCATCAAATAACTGTGCTTGGGGTTAAGACGAGAGAAGTAACATTGAAAACTCTACCTGGCTATATAGGGTGCCTGCCAGATGCTTAAATGAATGGTAAAGAGGTAAAAGCTAGTGTTGAGGGCAAGTCCTCTCTGACAGTATTTCTGGGTCATGTAATGGCTATAAAACTGTAAAAGCAGTTAGGACTGGGCTTGAAGAAAGCAGAAGTTTAAGGACTCAGTTTATTGGCTGATTGCACATAATACGGGTGATTACTGTGAACACTGGTGCTATTTAATATCACGTTGTCAAATGGGTTGGAGTCTTTTGCCTCTGGTGTACCCAGAGAGGACTAGTTTAGAATCAAGAAACACCTAGGAGCCTGGATTATTGCTGAATCCTATCAGGTGTACTGGCCTGGCTTTAAGGGCTGGTTTGCAAGTGCAGTGACTGTAGGAGCTGTGTGGATTGTAGTCAAGAGGCAACAGCAGAGGTATGGACTGAGTTCCAGATTTGGGTTCTAAGAGCAGGGAATTTAGACTGTGGTTTGTTTCCAGATCTGTTAACCCTTCTAGAATAAGGCCTAGGAGTGGCAAGGTCTGATGGTATTTAGTAGCTTTGAAATTAAATCTGCCCTAAGTAAATTAGACTTGCAGTTGTGTCTAGGAGCAGAAAAGGCACTGCAAATTTTACTAGAAGGCTTCTTGGTTGGGATGATGGCTGATGCCATTTGAAGGTAGTGGATTACAGTCATACTGTTAATGCTTTGGCATTGCACATACAACACTGATTTGGGTTAGGTGGCACTAGTGTTGCAGGCAACAGGTGCAGAAGTTCGGCTTATTTTAGGTTCCTACAGCCCCATCCTTACAGTCCAGTCAGTGCTGGTTTAAGATATATTCTGCCAGTATATCTTAAACCTTAAAGGTGAGCCCAATCCTAATGCTGGCCTATATGATTGATTGGCAATTCAAATTAATTTAGGCATTTTCATAGAAACTACTGTCTCTTACAGACACTGGCTTTCATCCTGTCTGTGGTGGGTTGATTCTCCAGGCCATGCTACAGGATATGGGCTCAGACAGAGTTAGGACTGGGGTTTGGGGAGCAGGATGGAGTGTGTAGGGTGGTTATTGCTGATGAAAAGGCTTTTGTGAAGCTGTAGTTGAGGGTATGTCGGCACAGGCTGACTGCTGTAAGTGACGATGTAGGATTAGTATTGACAGGTCTCAGGAGGATAGTCAAGGAGATGTAACTTTGGCATAAAAGTGTTGGTAGTGAATGATTTTTTTGTTTCTGAACACTTAAAAGATGGGAAAGTGGATGCAGATGTGGAAGGCAGGCTATATAGAGGTATATGGATCTCTGGGAGGTGGGAAGCAAAAGGAGAGCTATTATTATGCATGAGAAGGGAAGCCCTTTCAAAAATATGAAAGCTATGTGTAATGCCTAGCAGGAAAATAACCTTTTATTTTAACTTTCATGTGTCACTAATTTCTACAAACTTTTAGTTACTTACTGGACTTCTATTAACTGAAAGGAAGCTGAGAAGGAGAATTCAGTAATTTTGGCATGGTCTGTATGGAGTCAGAATGCAGGAAGGTTCCAAAGCTGATTAGGACTGGCAGGCAGGGTAGGAGGGATACGCAGTATGTCACCCCTAAACAAAGGCACACTTGCTCAGTCCTTTTAGCCAGGCTAACTCTGAACATCCATTTATGTGACTAAGCATTAAAGATGCTCCCTGTATTGTCTTTGTGCATTGATACTAAGTTCTCATAGATAATTCTACTATTCCTCAGGAGACTTTTTCATCTGCAGGTTGATTGGCGATCCCCGAGTTCAGTATTGAGGGAATTAGTGATGATGTGTGTACTATGAATCCACTCCACTGTTGACATACCAGCAATGCTGTGGGCAGGAAAATGACCACAGGCTTATCATACACATTTGCGAAGAAACATGTTCTGCTAGAAGGTCAGCTATTTAAGATAGCCTATTCTTGCTTAGAAGTCTTCCAGACCACATGTATTTATTTTTCATCTGTAATATATAGGCTTAAATTATATATTATATTCATCTGCAATATATAGTCTTATTTAAATATTGTGCACTTTTATTATGCACTGTTGCTATTTAATTCTGTCATTACTGTCAGTACCAATAATACTGGTGTGCTGTTTTATTCCAGCTGCAACAGTGTGGCCTTAAATTTGCATATTTTGTATAGTTGCAGGTACAGTCCTACCTTCATGCTCTATCAAGTACTGTATCCTTGTCTTAGGAAATACAGTAAGTGTATTCTAGTTTTTGGTCACTAGTAAAACAATAGACCATAGAAGAGTAGTTTAATTTCAAAGAATTTGGACAGATCTTTATCTTTGGATCTAGTAGAAAGTTATTCTCTACCTTACCCAGTGAATAGTGACTTTAGGCGCAGATATTTGTGTGGAGAGTTAATTTTGCTTTCCCCATATGCCAAAGCAAATAAAGCTCAACTGCTCCCCAGTTAATGGAAAATATAATTGATCGTTTTTGTTTTATTGTGTGAAGACTCTGTGTCAACATCCTCAGGAATTTTAGAAGATGGCTTCCGCTTGCTGATGGTGATCATGCTGTGATGTTTTGGAAACTTGCAGAACAAAGTATGTTTTGACAGTAGCTAAGTTCAAAGTGTTCCAAAATGGGTGGCTTATTAAGGTAAGGAGTTGGCACTGAATGGCAGACTTGTATAAACTTCCAAGATCAAGCAGAACATTTCCATTTAATTGTGATCTCCAAAATGATTTTGGTCCATACAACTGCTTAAACATTTTCAACAAAAGGCTCAAGATTTTCATTACAATAAAGCATTTCACATGAAAACACTTTAAGCAGCATAACATGCTTACTATTTGACGAAACATCATCCAATATCTGTACAGAAAGTGATTTTGATAAACAGTTCTTCTGGAACAAGATCTAACCCTTACAAAATAAAACACAAAACTCCTTTTTGTCACTGATTAACAATTATTTTTTGTGATGTGTTTGCCATTAAAACTCTAGGAACAAGTAATTTTCAAGGAGTTCAAAATAAGGATATGGTTTTCTATAATCTGTACCTTTAAAATGAAGATTCTGCTTCCATGGTTTTTTATGTTTATGTGATGGAATATCAGATTACACAGTCATAAAAATTCTATTTACTATTTAAAGTAAAATGATAAATGCTATGAAAAAATACCTTTGTTACATCAGTGATGTTTTTACTAAAGTGAGTATTAAGATTATTAACCAGGGATTGAAAGTGTAGGCCCTGATATTTAAAAGCACTTTTATATGTTCTTAACTTTACATGTATGGAGTCTCCCTGGCAGCAGAAGGACTACTCACTTGGGCAATGTTAAGTGTGTGTTTAAATGTGTGCAGAATGTGGGCTGAAGTACTCCCAAGAGGAGCTGATGTGTTATACAGAGAAACATTCTGAGCACATAAATAAAATCTGTCTTTCTAGTATGTACATACACTGAAAAGGAATATTCTTAAATGAAAGCATGTTTTTTTTTCTTAATAGCACGTGTTCCCATTTCACTCACTTTTTATTTGTTTCTATGTAGAGAACTAACTCTCATCAGCTTGTGAATCTAGCATGGACAACAAATCTAAAACAATTAGGTCTTCTCAGCAGGCAATACTGGGGAAAGAGAAGGCTGGCAATCATTTCTATATACCTTGTATTAATATGAAACCTTCTCACAGAGAAGAATAGACTTTTAAATATTTTCAATCCTGACATATGTACAACAGTAAAAATTCACATTTTCATGCTTTAGTGAGACACTTGAAAATTTTACCCCAGATAGCTGTTAAGAGTAGAGCTCTGTCCAGTTCCAAGTAGCTGTCTCACCTTTAGCTCTCGTACCAGAAGCTTAAAACCTTGATAGCTGAGCAGCCACAGTGAGAGGAAAAAAAAGTTCTACCAGATTTGGACAGATAAATAAAGAAAAGAAAAACAGGTGATGGATCTTTTTACTTCCAGAGCCTGTAGCTCTCCTGTGCCAAGGAACAAGACAGTTCATGCTCCAGTCCTGTTAGACCTGTCTTGTACAGTTTCTGATGACAGGGAGAAGTGCAATGTCTGTTCCATACAGTCCTCAGTAGTCTAAAAGAAGTGTACCCATCACATAGCAAGAGAAAAATAGCCCTTTGGAGCACAGCTGAACCCCTTTCCCCTTGAATAGGTAAAATGCCTATCTATTGCACCAGTTTTTCCAATGTACTGTGAAGGATAATCAGGGTTTAATGGTTTTTATTGCTATATACACTTTTCTGATAAGTTCAATGTTTCAGTGGGGAAGGTGACCTGGAGAGGGCCGCTCTTAGATGCGGAGTTAGCCCCACTGCCAGACTGGATTTCATTCACCAAGAAGACATTCTCGGAGTCCTGCCCCCGTGAAGAGTCTGAGGTTTCTGAGCTGCGTAGTGTCCTTACTGATGTAGTGTCAGACTGAGCCAAACTTGCACTGGGGCCTGGAAGCTGCATGCGACCCCCAATGCTGCTTTCACTTAACTCTGGAGGATAGAGCAGTGTTTGTGAGGTGCTGCTGATCTCTCTCAGCTCACGGGAGATGAAGGAAGGTGACTGACTGGACATGGCGGAGGATGTCCTGCGGTCATCCACGCAGTTGAAATTGCCCCCGGGATGCTGCCGCCGAGCTCCGCCAATTCGGCAGAAGAGGCATTTGATCTTTTCAATAGCTTTGCTGAGCACGGTCTTGCGGAGGAGGATATAGACCCATGGATCCAAGATGGGGTTCACTGAGGCAATACGGATGGCTTGCAGGTCAGGGTTTTGTCTCACATCCCTCACTGTTTCAGGCTGGTACAGCTGGTTCACGAAGACACGGACCTACCCAAGGGGATAGCAGGGAGGAGGAAGACAATTTTAGTTACATCAGGAAATTAAAGTTTACATTTCAAAATAGAGATCTAAATTTTCAACTGCAACTTACAGCAAGAGAAGAGGCTGGCAAAGCCAGGAATCAATGTTTATGAGTTTATTTTTTGAAATAGCAAAAAATTAGATGAATCTGCTGCAAAGTGACCTTTGTTACAGATAAAGTTCACTGTCCTCAGGATTAGAAGTTGAGCCTTCAACTACTTCGATCTGTGAAATTCTTTGATGTTCAAGTTTGGCTGCTCTTTTTCTTTCCTTTTAATTTATAGAACCCAGGAACAAGGATTTAGATCTGTATTTATTGCTTTATTGTACACTTCAAATCCTATGCTGCCTGCAAAGGGATGTCTAGCTCCATTGAGGAGGCCTGGCCCATCAGCGAATTTTCCTCTAGCAAAGATATAGTTATTGTATGTTTAGAAACTGAAATGCAGATTATAGCCCAAGAAGTAAACTGGTCTCCAGAAACAAGTCCAGAGCTGTCTATTCCCTAGCTTAGAAATATGTTTTGCTGGCAGCTGTCATTACTGGACTTTCAAAGGTTTGAATACCATTAGCCATTTGCTTGTTGCAGCATGTTTTGAGGAGAAAGGAAATGATCTCCCAGCTAGCAGATTTCTAGTTGATCAGGATGATTTCAGCACTGGAGTGCTCTATTCTCCTACATGAGCCAGCATGTTGGTTCTACCTAAAAATGAATTAAAATAATGCTTAAATAGTCAAGATGTTGAGGAGTTTGAAGTGGCTGGATGAAGTGATTGTTTATTTAGCATTTCTAATTTACCATGCACAAAATTCAAGGCTAATTAGGATCTCGTCTTCTAAACAGAAATATCTCCTTTGTCTTCTAAACAGAAGTATCTCCTTCAGCTTCTCTCTCTCTTTTTTTTTTTCCTTTTTCTTTTTCTGAATCTAAGAAAAGAATGGTAACCAGACCATTTCCTGCTTTATGGCTGACTTTTGTAAATGCTACTGTGAGCAAGTGCTACTGTGAGCAAGGCACTGTCCAGTTCCTTTGATATCAACTGTTGTCTTTCCAATGTCACCAAGGAGTTTACTACTTCCAGTGTCATCAAATGAGTTTACTATGCTGAGCAATCTCAAATAGCTGCTTTTCATTTTAGCAAGATCTACGCTATGCTCTGAATTTTAGGAAGGCCTACGAAAGCCACCGCAAAGAATTTCCTATAGAAGATGCCATTTTCTTCAGACTCCTTAAGGTGAGTGGAAATAAATCACTAATTCTCTTACCTGGTTCAATAAATATCTACTAGCAATACTGCAGGTTTTTTAAAAGTCTTATTTTGGCCTTGGCCTTGATCCATGTAATGAATCAGGTCTGGCCTAGCTGGAAGAAGATTACCAGCAACGAGGCACACAAACATTTAAATAAACTGAAGCCAAACGTAAACAGCCTTCTTAAGTCATTTTTATTAGAAGTAGTGTGTATGAAGCCCTCCAAGTCTGGTGAAAAACTTCAGTTTGTTTTTGAGCAGGGCCATGGGGAGGGGGTGTTCTGCCTGTCAGAATTCGAAGTTTGAATGTGCTATAAATAAATAAAGCATAAATAAAATTTGTTTTTTAAAAATGCAGAATCTCTCTTCAGGAGCAGAGTTCTGAATGCAAAGCTCATACCATAAGAGGGGAGGGAGTCTCAAACTGCTTCTCAATCTGTTTAGGTGCCTGAGCCTTCTTTATGCTTGACAAAACTTTTACAGAATATATTTTCTGAATTATTTGGTTTTATGGGCATAATGGTGAATAACTAATAGCTTAAGATCAGTGTGAGAACCACAGGAATAGGTAAGCCAAGAGGCATAGGAATGCTGAAAAGTTCCTGGGTGATGTGGGATGCCTGCTTACCTTTGCTGAGCAGGTTAACAGAAGGACTGTGATGTTTGTGGATGTGGCTCTGCTCTGATCTCACAGTAACGTGCTCTGCACTCATTTGGTCGGTAGGTTGTAGCTTGCCTATTGATCTGTTAGTCAATAACAGATGCTCAGGAAAAAGTGTAAGAATCAGGGCAAACATGGAGTGGTCCCTTACATGCATGTCTTCCCATCAACTTCACAGCCATCAGCTGGCTGTGATTCAGGGATTCCCTGAGCTGAAGAATGAATCTGGATGAGTGTTTTTTTTTTCCTTTTCTTTTCTTTTCTTTTTTCTTTTTTTTTTTTTTTTTTAAGGGCATTTATATTTCTGGCCTCCACAACAGCCTGTGGAGTGTTGTGGGAAAAACTATTTCCTTTTTTTTCCTGTTTGTTTTAAACCTGTTGCTTGATAGGCAGACTCTGTCAACCAGATGAATGAGGTGGTCTCTAGCTCTTGTATTGCAAGAGGAGCCATGAATAGCTGTTCCTGTTTCCTACTGTTATTTTCATTAGGATTTTGTATGATTTCATGACACCCACCCTCTAACTGACAAGCCTATACATATAGGCTCTCTCAAGATCAGTGAGCATCAAATCAACAATCAGCTTTCTTCCTTCTCTCTGTACTTTCTCTAAATTTAAGAGTAACAAAACCTTCCTACAGAATTTAAAATGGGAAAATCATGAATGATATTGATAGTTTTATTCCTAATTACTTTCTGATCTCTACCATTGCAGATGTCCTTTTGACAGATACTTATTACTGACCTGATTTTTCTGTCCAGCCAAACTTGCAATTGAGATGCGTTAAAAAGTATGCCTATATTGAATTTTATTGTCATTAGGCATATTGTGTTAGACTCTATCCTGCTGCAGTTGCCATCTGATGTCTATCAGTAAATAATTCTGGTGTACCACCGGCTGCGAGAAGACCAATTTCTCTGGAGTCTAAAATTTATACATACCTACAGTTTTATTAGTATTTATTGATGATGTTTTTAATAATGCACTTAAAATCGCTTGCTATTTGCCTGTGTATGGGTCTGGGAAAGCCAGTCTTTTATTTGACTTACTATAGCATTCAGTATCACACCACTAGGTGGCACAGGTGTCATACAGTCACAGCATCCTGTGCTTCAAAATTAAGAGTGAAAGTTCTGTTAGCAACCCTGCTCTGATGGGCAGTAGTTGCATGAAAGATGACGACTAGCAAAAGTGTGCTACTAGTGATACACAGGCGCAGAGAAGTATTGTGACTTGATTTATAAGCTTGTACAAGTAAAACCGGTCTTTTCTGACACAAGCTCTAAACTCGAAAAGCTTAAGTCAGGATTCCAGAAAGTGGAAGGCTGAAAAGTACATTGATATATGAGTATGTTTGGCATCAGCTAAACTCCATTCTTGAAATATCTACTTGGCCATTTGCGTGAGTTTTTTCCTCCCCAAACTGATGAGAAGTTGAATATACACAAGAATTGTATTTTTACAGAGGATTTAGCTTACGCCATAGTACTTCTTTCCAAATGTTTCTCCTTATCTTTTTCTGTAAAGAGATTTTCCTTGTGCAGAGGAATACATCCTGGAGGTGTGTAAATGCAAGCCTACGTATCTGACCATTTGATCATTGCTATTGAACAGGTACCTGCCCTTAGAGCTATGAGTCCAAAGGACAGTATTGTGGGAGTGGAGGCCTTCCAAAAGATAATACTACTAAATGCACTCATTACTAGGAAGATTAGACGAGTGATAGGGAGAGCTATTTACTTCACCAAGATCACAGAATCAGAAAGTATACTTTGACAGCTGAAGAAATACACATCCTACTTTGGAGATCTTTCTTTTTTTTTTTAAAAAAAAAAATGTAGCTACAGTTACACATTAGAGATTTAATAGTGGGATTGTTCTTTTGATAAGCAACATCTGAAATGCAGGTATCTACTTCACCTTTCTCTATCTGTCTGGCAGAGTTTACTGAAAGACAAAAATGTCTTCAAGTACCGACTGTGGCTGAAAAGAAAATGTCTAATTGCACAGGACATGTTTCTTTATCTCTGTACACTTTATTTCCTTGTGACAGGTGTGTGATAAGTAAAAGATTCCTAATGTGGACCTATGTAGTGAAAACACTGAACTGTACAATTGTTTCAACTTGCCAGAAAGGTTGTGCTCTCTCTTATTACAAGACCAAAAAATGTTAGCTGCATTCATCCAATCAGACCTATTGCTTGGTTTAAGTCTTAATCAAAATCTGGTTAAAAATGAAAAAAAAAGAAGGTAAGTTAATTTTTAATTTCTTCACATACTGGTGAAACAGCACTTACTAACTTATCACCTACAAGAACAGTGAGATGTATATCCTGTTCTGGCTACAAGCATGCTACAGGATATCGCATGATAGAAGATTTTGTCTCATATCTTTTAAATAAATACCTAGTCATTGGAATCCATTATTTCATATACTAGCATATGTTAGCTAATCTGATGCTTGAATATGTGCAATGTGAAATCCTAATTAAGGAAAGAAGCAAAGTAAAAGAAAAACATCCCATAGAGTGGGTTTTGTATTTGTTACGTATGTAGCTGTATGATTCAGGCAATATGTTTAAAAGTATTAGCAGTTTGTTTGCATTTGTGTTAAGTTTATCCTCAAGTGACAATTATTTGTAGGATTACAGTCCTGTATGCTGCTTCCTGTCCTTTTAGATTTTGTAAAAACAAACAAAAAACAAAAAATTCCCCAAACTCATCTGATCACAATTTCTATTTCTATGTGGTACTGTCAAGTGACTTGTATAGTTACTGTCACAAAAGTTAGTGAAATAGTCATCTTCATAGTTTTCATCTGTTCTCATAATCTATGTCCATATATACTGATAGGATAGATTTAAAAACTGTACAGCACTAAGCAGAAAACAAGTTTTTCAGCTCTACAAGCCAATAACCTTTGTCCTCCAAGGGCTTGGTGCCTGCTGTAAGAGATCACCCCATTGCTCAAAAAATCATGTCTGCCACCTTGCTGATGGCTGTGCACAGTCCCTGATACTGCAAAAGAAAAAAAAAAAAACAAACCAAACCAAGCCAATACAAAATCCACACTTACTGATCAATTAAACACTAAGTTACAAACTCCTAATTCTTTCATGTGATCACTCAGATGTACATGCTGACACATGGTATTTTATCTTCTATTTCACCTTAATTTAAAAACAATTTTCAGTGATCAGTATCAGAAAATGATCTTGTCCTTAAAAAGGTAACCGTATCTGCCAGATTGAATTACAGTGAATCACAGTTTGACTAGTATGTGCGTATTTATTCTTGAAACAGATTTTTTTAAAGGCTAGATGATAATTTTTACTATATTCCTGATAAACTCCAATATAACTTATTCCTTACTTTAACTATATCTGATACTATTTGCTAAAAAAATCACAATCTTAAAAGGTGAGATAACCGAAGTGGAGTGCAGATAAGAGCCCAGCATACATTTTGTTCTTTTTTCTTCCTTATTTCTTTTTTAAATTATTACTAGATTCTTCCTCATGCCTTTCACATCACTTTCCTGCATGTTGACAACACACTGGGTTATACAGCAAGTTTACTTTCACTAATACGTATTTCTTTCAGTATTTTCCTGGATAAATTTGATCAGCCTTCAGTTCTGTCAAGTTCATTCAGTTTTACACAATCCCTCATAACTTTGTTACATCATAAGAACTTGCTGATTTTTTGAATAAATCATTAAAATACTAACTTCAACTGAGCACTGGAGTATCTCATTATTAAAAACTGCTGTTCTGTGACTCAGCTTGCTGCTCATTAAACACTAACTCAAGACAAGCCTTCACTTACTATTTTGGGTTATTTAATGTTTCAAGACTATAAGTTTTTTTGTTAAACCCTAATAAATATAACCCCCTGGATTATTTCTGTTTACAATTTCATAACTTATGAAAGAGTTTGTTCTAAAAAGTTAGTGGTTCACATCTCTTACAGAAGTTGCTTTGACTTAAATTTTAATTTATTATTCAGCCTAAATCATCAGTAGGAAATCAGAAAATTTCAGTCATAAAGCATCCTCTGCGCCTGCATTATGTAACTCGACTATACCACCATCATCTTACTACTTGCACGTTCTTTGTGTTTGCCAGGCTTTCTCCTTAAGAACGAGCCCCTCCTCTGCAGTAAGGGCTTCTAGTTTAATTCTGAATAACTCCTCTGAGTCATAAAAATGTACATACATGTAAGTGATCTTCCCATCTCTGCTAGTGGCTCTTTCTAAGGATTTACATCATAAAGATATTACTTCTGTGACTACTTCTTAGTTTATTTTGGAATTTATAAACTCAATCTATACACAACAGCAGAGGGTGTAGCATAGAGTGGTTTGCACTGCAGTACACTGTGGTATAAACATTCCTATATGGCTATAGCTGTTTCCCCACAGGGGGAAGCAAATGACTTAAGACAAGCTACTTTTATTATAAAGTAGCTTCACCATACTGGACACAGTAATGATTAATCTATACATGGGGGTTTTTTTGTTTTTCTTTCTTAAAAAAAAGGGGTTTTTTTAGATGTGCATTTTCTAAGTGAAATACAGACACAGTGAAATGATAAAGTCTTTAACCTCATCTTACATACAGAAAAGGTGTGCTGCTTTTCCTGTGAAAAGCTAACCTGTGAACAGTTCCAAGGTAACAATGTGTCTTTTAATGTAGTGGAAATCAAGGTCTGAGAGAACTACAGAACTTCATCACCTGCACCTTCACACATCACCTGCTATATGCAAGTTTTCCACCACAACTGTTTAAATAATAAACCTTTTGCCCCACCCAAGTTCATTAATTTTAATTGTCAACAATCTAGTTCCATTTCTGGTAGCTCCTCCCTCTTTCATTTATTTTTTATAACTATTCTGTAAGAGACTACCAACTCCTAATGAATATGACCAATTTTGTTTTGTATTTTATAGTCAGACTTCTCAACCTTCCTCTAGCTGTCCCTCCAGGGAATACAGGCTTTGTTTTTTATAGAACTGCTGGAGTCCATTAACTGATATCCTGTATTGTCTTACAACATTGTTTTCAATTCCCAGAAGCTATTCTCTGTATTTACCAGCATCTCTTCTGAAAATACAATATTTTTCTTTTGTGAAATGACTGTTACAATATTAGATTAATCAAATTAAGTACTGTCCACCCACAGGCACTGTCTGGGGTTGGCCAGTCAGTGACCCAATGCCTCCTGCTGTGGCAAGCTGGTTTAACCGTGAAGTTTCTGGCATTGGACTGCAGAACAGGTTGTGTGCGGTTCCTAGATCTAATAGACATGCACCTCTCGGAGACACCCTGTATGCAACTCACACAGCACGTTTTGATTTCCTTTAAATGACAGGCAATAAGCACGTGGCAATATGCTCAGTTATGCTATGGCGCAACATGAAATGACGACCCTGAAGGACAAGAGACTTTAGCGACAGCTGGAGAGCTGGTACGCCAGCAAAGCCACACTTCACTGGCTTCTGTATATGTTAGTAATGTGGCAAAACTGGCCTGACCCTCCTTTGGAGCAGGGGGATGGACTCACTGACCTCTCAAACTCCCTTTCAGATTTACTTTTCTAAACCTCCAATATCCATATGCATTATTTTTCTCTCAGTACTAGTTGGCCAATTGTATTTCACACCCCTCTACTGTGAGGCAACTGCAGAATAGTTCCTACCTACAATAAATTCCTTTATAATCATCCATCTTCTAAAACCACTTTTTGTGAAATAGCTACTGCTTGGCTCTCTAAATTGTGTTTTGGAAGGTGGTGAATATGGCAAGCCAATTGTTTGTTTAATGTCTCTGAGCCAGAATAGCAGAGAAGTTCGCCAAGTTTTATTATGGTGGGTGGCAAGCAGGAACTGAGCCTGTTTTCTCCCTTCCTTAGGGATAAGGTGGAGGAATATAAGAAAGAGGATCCCGTATGTTCAGTTCAATGACGATTAGAGTATCAGCTGTTTCAGGAAATTAGCAGGTGATTAGTGGTAATGTCTGACATTTCAGTGTGATCTCTAGGCTTTTGTGGGCCAGATTCTGAAAACTGTATCAACAAGCGGTTCCACTGATTTTAGCCCTCCCTCCCTGGGGGGCTTGTTGGGGGATGTAAGAATGCGGGATCTACCCCAAAGACAGTGAATTCCTCTGAGCAGGAAGCTCTGTTTCGTGTTGGTGTGTGAAGCACTAAGTACGCTGGTGATACCGTATGAACAGAACCTTCTCGTCTTTCCGCATAGTAAGGAATGCTGTACCCTTCAGCAACAGTGTGCACATTTTAAAAACACAATGTGCATCCAGAAATGCAGGCTAGCCCCAAGCCTCACTCATCACAAATTAATTTTAGAAGTGAACTTTAAAGTGCCTTGTGCTCTCACTAGGATTTCTGCTGTGCGGATTCCGCTTAAACACTGAAAAATGTATTGAGAATTGTTGGCACTGAATTTTAAGCAATCGAAGGAGCCTAGAACTTGGGATATGTGTGTTTCTTTTCTTGTTGTAAATATAAATTTATATAGTTTTTTTTTTATCACCAAGTATGTATGCTAGCTGCATTAAAATTACTCTGACAGTTAGCAGTACTGGCGAAATGAGATTCCTACAGTCTAGGAGGAGAAAAGACTCAGCAATGTGGATGACAGAAAAGAAGAAGGGTTGCACAATGTTACTCACCACCAGAGGAATGGAGCAGATGAGCACAACGAGGGAAGTAGCAATGAGCAGAATAACCATCTGGATCTCTGCTCCCGCCATCCGACGGAAGCTCCGGCGTCTGCGAAAGTCAGATAAGCGGCTGGAGGTGGTGTCTGTCCCCAAGGATGTGCGCCGCATGAACTGGCGGTGCATGCGAATTAGGGCCACGCACACCAGGATGTTGCAGATCACTGTGACCATGATCAAGAAGGAGCTGAAGCCAGCGTACATGTAGGAATATGCCGCGTGAGTGGCCTCCTTCGCTCGCCAGTCTATGAAACACCAAGTGTCAGGGTACTGCAAGGTAGATTTGCTCAGCCCCATGCTGGGGAGGGCACAGAAGAGCACGTTGGAAGCATAGATGGCAAAGAGCGTGAGCCCTGCCAGCTTCTTGTCTACATAATGGTTGTAGAAATAGGCATGGTTGATGGCCAGGTACCTCTCTATAGACATGGCACAGATAATACTGAGGCCAGACAGTCCAAAGAAGAGGAGGATGAAGGAGCTGTACTCACACAGTGCTGGTCCTCCTGGCCAACGATTTTGCAGGTAAGTGGCAATAGTGACCGGACTCACCAGGCAGGTCCCCAAAAGATCGGTGACCGCCAGCCCGCAGACCAGCGTGTAGAAAGTGGTCTCCTTCTGCTCCTTCCGGGACTTGCAGAGCACCACGATGGCTATGAGGTTGCCCACCACGCCAAAGATGAACATGACGGTGGGGATGGTGGGCGGCTTGCCGCCCTCGCTGGCGGTCCCGTTGCCGGAGGTGTTCGCGGGTGGCATGATGGTGGGCTCGAAGGACATGATGCCTGCACCGCCACTGGGGAGGCGAGCAAAACTGAGAGCGGCTCCGGAAAAAAGAAAAAAAAATGTGAAAGAAGTCAGAATTGGGAGGCGAGGCGGGGAGGAAGTTTAGCGTGAAAACAGAAGTTCAAATGGGAGGAAAAGAAAAAGCAGAAAGTCCTGTGTTTCAGCCAGGCGAAGCCCCGAGGAGCGAGCGGGCGCGGGGCGCAGCGCAGTGCCGGCGCGCAGGGGCGGAGTGAGGGCTGCCTCCCCGCCGTGCCTCCGCCTCCCTCCACCGCCCCCTCCCCGCCCTGGGCGTCCCCAGCCGCGCCGCGCCGCGCCGCGCCGCGCCGCCGGGGGTCGCGATCGGGATGGGGGCCGGGGTCGCGGCCGCCCGGCGCCGCCCGTGCTCCGCCGCCTCTCGCAGCGAGCGCGTCGCCGAGGCGCGCAGGGCGCGGCGCGGCGCGGCGCGGGGGCCCCGGCCGCGGCGGCTGGCAGAGCGCGGGCACCGCCGCTCCCGCCGGCAGCGCGGCGCGGAGCAGCGCGGCGCGGGCGCTGCGGGCGGTTCCGCCGCGGAGGACGGGGGCGGCGCGGGCGGCTCCCCGCCGCTCCTCCCCGCGCTCGCGGGCCGTTGGCCGCGCCGCCGCCGGGGCGGCAGGTTGCGCGGGGCTGCCCCGGGCGCGCGGCGCGGCCGTTAGCGGCCGTTGCCGGCCGTTACGCGCCGCGCGCTCGGTGCGAGGGGGCGGAGGGGGCTCAGCGGCGCGCCGCGGCGGCGGCGGCCCGCGCCCTGCCCCTGAGGGGCCCGGCTGCTGGGCGGGCTCTCCCCGGGGCCTGGCAGCCCGCTGGGCCGGAGGGAGGGTAGCGCGGCCGCCGGGCCCGCTTCTCGGCGGGGCCCTGGGCCAGCGCGGGGGGAAGGTGCGAGGGCGCAGCGTGGCGCGAGGAGGGAGCGGGTGACACCTCCGCTCGCGCCTGGGAGCGAGGGTCTGACGCGTAAACCCCACTTCACCGCTTGCTTATTCACAAGGAGCGACCCAGTCGGGCACTTTGTCAAAAAGATAAGTGCGAGTAAAGGGAGGCGATACCACAAAGCCGAAAGGCCGATGGCAAGCACTCTTGCGTCAGAGGCGTGTACGCGGTGTCTGTTGGTGCTGCAGAGCTGCCTTCCCCGGAGCATGGCATCAGTGTACTGCCTGTGTTGGGCTCCAGTGCTCTGCTACTTGTGTTACTAAACTCAGCAAGTCCGTGTGCACGAGGGAAGTGCTTGTATGTTTGTTTCAAGAACTTACTTTCTCCAGGCCATGGGAAGATCACTAGGGAATTGGTAATAGTATGATACTTGCCTGTAAAGCATAACGGTTATAATTCAGTTTTCAACTAGACTGATAGTGGAGCAAAAATTATTTTTATCTGATGCCTGTGTGGTGGCTTTTATGCAAGTAGCCGTGAATGAGGAGTCCCTAGTGCAGAAATGCCCACAAAAAGTGAAGCAGAATAAAACAAAAACCTACCACCACAACAGGTACTTACGTTGGTGTTTCTATTAGAAGAGAAAGATATTAATGTTGTCAGGTCAGAAATACAAAATCTTGGGACTGTTACTCTGGATCAGACACACCTGGGTCTGGCTGGTCTCATATCCTTTCCCTTACATGAGTTGCTACAAAGGAGGATAGAAAACATGGACCCTGAAGCATGGAATTTATGCCCTTATAAAAGCCATTTCTCTAGCATAGCAACAAATTGTCAAATTCATATAAAAGTCTGATCTTTTTCAAATCTTACTATCCCCCCCCTTAAAAAAAAAAAACAGAAAAAGAAAAAAACACTCAACAATGATGGCCATGGGCTTATTAGTATTCTTTAATATATTTCACTTTGTTTCTGGGTAACGTTGTGACATACTGATAGAGCAAAATACATGAGAGAAAATGAATTATTTCATTTTTAATGTGTGAACACATGGAGTAAAAAAGCAATTTTTATAATTTGATCATTTAACTTTTTAATGTCATCTTGCTACTTTGGAAAAAATTCATTTTTAGAAATAAATAGTTGGATTTGAAATAATACATTGCATAGGAGTAAAGAAGTTATAGTAGTGATGGTCTGCTCAGAGAAAATGTTTTTTTTTTTTTTTTTTTTTTCTTGTATTTTGTTAGTATGCCAGCGCTTTAGCTTGTACAACTTTGAAAAATCACTGTCATAAGCATAGGAGAACATAGTTACATGTAGGAGTACAGGTAGCCCAGTTAAGTTGCCTAATTATCAGAGGCAAATTATAAGCAGTTCAAAATACTTTCAAAAGAAAGCACAGTACACAGATTGTTTTTTCTTATCTTTTAAATTCTTTTCTGTGTTTCCTTGTTAGCATAGGCCCAGGTGTTCCATGAAAGTTGTCCCAGGTACACAGCGCTGAATTCAGGCTCTGTAATTATATGTGTTTTCTCAATGATCCTTGTTTTATATACTGAGACTTTGGTACTCTGGTATTAGAGAGAGGCAGTAATGTGGGATTAAGGTAGAACAGGTGCAGCAGTCATTACTAGTATAGGAAAATAATTACCTTGTTTCCCTCTAAGCAGTGCAAAGATTTGCAATGACTAAGTTCAGAGGAAATGATTTGTGTTTCTGCACTGCTACTTTTTTCACTTTTTGCTTACCCAGAGATCCAGTCTCACGGTATTTTGACCATCTCTCAACGAGGTGTTTGTCTTCAAAAATCTCAGTCTGCAGAAGTAGAGGCTGCTCAAGTCCTCCTCTGGGTATGTATACACGTGTATATGGGAAGGAATGAGTGCTATTTTTTTCTATTTTTTTCTTCTACAAGGTCTGTCTTATAATGAATGTATCTAATTGAAAATGCATTGAAATGAAGATAAATCAATGAAGAAACAACAGAAGTATAGCTTTGAGTGCAAGGATATAAATTAGTTTCTCAAAGCAGTGTTAGTTCATTAATTACAGAACAGAATGGAAGTCAGTCTCAGAACTGTGGAACAGGTTACATGTCATCTTTATCTACCCCGTGTGTAAATTTCTTAGAGTTTTTACAAAAAAAAATTACTGAGTTTTAGGAGTTTCCCTTTGAACGAATGGTTCTGATATCTACAACTCCTAGTCAAGATGAAAATCATAACTGTACAAAAGACCTAATCTTTAGAGGAAAGGAGAGACTTGAAGTGGAACTGAAAAACTGAAGAAATTCCACTAGCAACATGAGTAGTCATGTTGTCATAGTAGTAATGTCACACACTAGCACTGAGTAACCACAAAAGAACTGTCTGTGTGAAAACCACTTGGGTGACAAGTCAAAATATCATGAAGAAAAAGGAAAGGCTTTGAAGTTAAAAAAATAATTTATGGAAAAAAATAGCTCATTAAAAATAGTACATGAAAAAATGTAGTCTTAGTAATTTAAGTTTGCCTAGGTGATTAACTAGGCACAAAAATACTTGACTACCACGTAATATATAAGATTTTTTAAATATGAGGTTTATTAACCAGTAGAACAGTTTATTTAGAATTGTTTTTGATTTCTTTATCATTTGTAGTCTTTAAATCAAGCCATATATATATTGTGATACCCTATGGCTCAAGCAGAATTACCAGATTTACTGAAAATGATTAGCTTAATCTTTTACTTGCATCAGAATAAACTCTCTTCCCAATTCTAATGCTGTTAAATTGTTAGATTTATACTCACATACATGAGTGAACTACTATGGCTTGGTTAGTTGAGTTGTATAACTAATTGTGGTTATAGCTCTGTGAAAGAGATTTAAAATAACATACTTCACTTTTATTCCTGTGGTGTGGTAAGAGACTCGTAATTATTTGGCATGTCTCAGCTGCCACATGATAACCCTTTTAAAGCTCCTTTAGCCAGCTGATGGTTCTGAGACCTTACTTACGTTGCACAGAGGCTGCTGTACTATAAACAAATAACTATGCTTCTCGTGTATAAGCACTTGTAATTTTGACACCAAAATGCCCATGTAGGCATCTAAATTGATAGCTTCTTTTCTGGAGGTGCTCCTATGAGCTCCGTTTCCAGAGGAGCTATGTTTTCCAACATCTTTGTAAATCAGGCTATAGAAACCTATCAGTAGACATACAGCGAATTTTGAAAAACGTGGCCTGAGCTTTTAACATGTTGCAGGTCTGAAAAATGTTTTGCATGCTAAAATCCCATTAAACATTTGAGTTTCAGTAATATTTCTGAATTACTCAACAGTTTGCGAACCTTCTTCCAAAGGTGGGAAATTTGGTTATGGGAAAACTTTCTTGTATTGTTTGTAAGCAATTTTAGCTAAGTTATCATGCTATTGGCAAATAAAGATTTTCAGGAAAAAAAGAAACATGAACGTGAATATTACTAAACTATGTTTATAGTTTATATGCCAAAATAAAAATATTATTAATACACAATGGGAGTAGACTGAACTAAATGTTATGTAATAGTCTTTTTTCAATTAAACAAAAGGAAGAAAAAATACACAAGGAGTAACTTGAAAACATATTTAAAGGAATGTTGGAAATTCTGTAATGAAAACATTGTAAGTAAAAACTTTTTATATTTTAAACTATAATATTTTCTGCTGCTGATTTTCATACAGAGCCATCACATACAGTAATCGCACTAAACTTGTTTAAAGAGTTCTAGTTATTATTAATATGGTTAGTATTATTACTAGTATTTCTGGTACATTTCCTTCACATCTGATGAAACAGCTTGGTGAATGGGGGATTTCCCTGAGCAGGGGAATTCTCTGGCAAGGTGCGGGTATCTCCTGGCTGTGCTGGGGGAGCAGCCCCTGCTGCTGTGCTCGCACTGCATGGCTCCCTCAAAGAGAGCTGCAAGTGCATCTGCTGGTGTGCTGGGCACCTGTGCACTCTAGTAGGACACTAGTGCAGAAAAAACCCAACTCTGTCATTCTGCACAGTCACAGTATATGTCAATCATGCTACTGATGTTGCTTCATTTTTTTTTTCTGTTCAAATGATACTATTAGTCTTTATAGTACACTGAATGACTATTTCTCTTTAATTGGCATTTGTCACTGTAGCAGTACATAGTTCTATTTTCGTGGTTATTATGTCTGCATTAACAGTTAAAATACTTTTAAATGATTTTTTTTCAAGCCATTTCTTTAGAGCTATATAGATTAAATTAGCTTCTTTCTCAGTTGTTGCTTATAGCTGTATTTTGTAGCTTCTGGTGCTTTAAGATTGGTAGTTCTTACTTGTTTTTCAATACCATAAAAAGGGAGTTCATAAAAGAGCTCTAGTAATTAGTTTTTGACATACTTTCTTAATATCAGAGCTATTAAAATAATTCCAGCTATTTCAGATCTTACCTGATGAATTTCAAATAGGCAGGTAAGTCCCTATGGGAACAAAATTGGTATGAAATAAATTCCTTTGAGGCACAAACTGTCACAGCTACACTGAAGTAAATGAATATCTTTTAAAATATACTCTGGATTGGTTTTATAGGGAACTTTAGAATGTACTTTGTAAATAATAGTAGTTTGATACTGATTTAGTTTTCTGCAGTTGAGTGTGGAGGGGTTTAATTTTATTGTGAAGTGGTTTGGTAATTCATGTCTTCTGGAAGCAGAATCAATCCAACATTGCAGGAAGTAGATATCTGGCAGGTCCTACTAGTGACTAGTTTTTCTGCAGATTTTTGGTGAGAGATCTGAAAACTCTTTCTAGGGATGCTGTATAATTCTATGATGATACACTCTGTGTGCCAGAAATTTCAATAAAATGTCAGACTTTCCTGTGTTTGGTTGCTTTTTTTCCCTTGAGGTGTGATAGTTGGACCCAGGAGTGTATTAAACAGTCAGATTCTATAGCTTGGAAGAAAGAACTGAATGTGTTCATTTCCATTTGAAAGCTGAAACTTATCAAGTGTTAAAAGCTGTGTGCCGAATACACCTGTGATAAAATCAGTGGATCTGGGATTTTTGCAGCCAGAGTAGCATTCGTGGATGTGGCTCCACTCATAATACAATTTGGTAACATTCCTTTCTTTGTTGTCATACTTGGCTTAGTTTTATTCAACAGCTCCTTGTAAAATAAACCTACATTCCTCTGGAAAAGCTGCTACCTTCTGTTCAAGTTGTGTTCTCTATTTCTAAACTGGTGAAGAATTCTCCAAGGATGTTGTCAATAATTCTAAGGTGAAGTCTGTTTTCTTCTGTGAAGGTGTCTGGACCATATTTGGAAAGAGGGCAGAGTCCTTTATAGCATGTGCTCAGTCTCTATGCTACCAATACAGCACAAAGGCTGGCTTGGGCATGTGATTTGAGGCTTGATGTGAGTTACAATCAGCTGAAAGTTTAATAGAAATTTCTTCTTGTACCGTCCTGCCCACTGCAGGGCTGGGCTGTGAAAGCTTTACTAGTTGTCAAGATGAATTAACTATCAGTGGTGCCATGCTATGGCTTTTTTATTGCCTGGTGGAAGAATTCTGCTAAAAGCTGCTGAGGTTAGGCTCTTTAGAGATTTTTTTTTTCCTTTTCATAAATACTTGCCATTATTCAGGAAGTTTTTATATAGTATGTAACAGTTCTATGTAATCAATCTTGCACGATGTGAGTTATAGCATATTTTGCTTTGAATTCTGACAGATTACAGGACCAAGAAAAATAATACAAACCAACAAGCTACTAGATACTATCTGTAAATCCGCAGGCATGCTTGATTCTTGGAAAAAAGTCTATGTATGCTCATATAAGAATGTCTAATTGTGTGGGAATGATTCATGTATTAGGTGAGTCAGTTACCTTTCACTAAGAGAACACCATCTAAAAATTGTTGGAATGAACCCCAGTTTTAGAAAGTGTGAGCAAAAGGCAAACTATAGTTAAAATTGAATGCTTTTATGGAAGATCTGTATGAAGTTGTAAAGGAAGTGTTTTCTTGCCTGTAAATTCTCTGTTATTCCAGTAGAGGGTAGTTTATCCTCTAGGAAGCTAGGTGTGTTGAAGGAATGATCAGGAAAGGTGACTTGATGATCCCCATTTCCTTTTATTTGGAGATAGGGCAATAAAAATTAACGTCAACAGATTGACCTCATCAGATTAAATAATGCAGAGACATTGTTAGGCTACATCATGTTTTTAGGCTGGAACTGGAAAAAGTCAAATTCAACAGTAGTCCTGTTTCTGTTCTGCTACCAAACACTTCATTTGCCTGGTATGAATTACTACAGTTTGCTTCTTATGCAAAGAACAGTTTTGTTGCCAGCCTGGTGCATAAGAGCTACTTGACTTTCATTTGGCAGCTAGTAAAGATTCAGCTTCTAACTTTTTATACTGAATACATAGCGTTACTCTGGTCAAAGAGTATTCGTCTTGTTTATAGATGCTTAAAAATACTTTGTGGTCTGGACTGAATTGATGGCTTCTGTTCTGAGCCAATTACTCTTGGGCACGGGTATCTTAACTGTGGTAGTGAGGCACACACCACTTAATGTCTGATGCAGAGTTGGGACAGGTCCTACTGGTGGTGGACTATTAAACATCTCTACCACCCTTAGTTCAGCCAGTGTAGCCCATGCTACAGCAGATGTTGCTGAGCAGTATGTATGTTTGTGGATTTTTGTTGTAGCACACACCTGCGTCTGCTCTCTAATGTACTGATAGTATGTGGTGGCTGTGAGGATTTGCTGCGAGTTCTGCTCTGTCCTGATTCTTTATTTTAAAGCAGCCATCCCGGAATGGTCCTGTCTGTAAGCTTTTGTGACTGTCAGTCCTGAAGTGCATCAGAAGCTCTTCTGTTGCAGGAGCATTAGGGAATGCAGAGACCACAGACTCCTTGAAAGGACAGCAGAAGGAATGAAGTGGGTCTGCAGCTATTCTGCTGCCATTTTTAGATGAAACCCTATCAGTCAGAATTTGCTGTTGTTCAAAGCAACACTGCTGCCCTATATAGCTCCTTATGGATATTAGCTTTTTTACCCCATTTCTAGACAGAGCAATTTGGTCCGCTGGGAATTTTGATAGTGAGCCCTGCAAAGAAAAATAGGCACAGTTCTGCACTTCATGCTGCTGTGGGCCTCTGTGGAGCTTGAACCTGGCACATGAAATTTTCAGCCCAGCCGTTGATAAATTACTTAACTGAATGGTAATACAACAACAACAAGGATTTAGCATTTTGTTCTAATTCATCTGACTTACTTAGAAGTCAAATATAATCAGTACTATGCTGATATTTTAATTTTGAACTTCTATATAATTTGCTCTGGAAAAAAAAGCAGTACCTCTTTAAGAAACATATGCCTGTGGTTAGTGTCCAAAATCCATGAAGACACTTCCATGGCTAATTTGTATTTGGCATTAATATCACTTAGAATTTTCTCTGTGGCATTTGGGACTTTGTTCTCCTTTTTAAATATTGCATCTGATCAGTCAACTGATCTGTAAGTCAAGTCTACTTGTATCCGTCTGTGTTCTGGCTTTTTCCTCCCCCTTCCACTTTTGAATCTGCATTCAGAAATGACACATTATTTTTTTCTATTTATTGGAAAAAATAAAAAGACTATATCGGGAGTGAATAATGAATCTTACTTCTTTATTTTGGAACTTTTTTTTTTTTTGAGTAGATTGGTGTAACCAATTACTTTGATGCCAATTTTTGACCCATATTCTGCAAGATCAAAGGAATACAGAAAAGCTGTTACATGGATCAGTAGAACAAGATTTGTGTCATGTTCTCTGCTGATTGTACGAGAAGCCTATATGACTAATCTCTTACTTCAGGCGCTTTGGTTAGGTATTGATTTATGTGGGATGATGCCAAGGCTGAATACTTCTCCAAGGTTACTGTTGTCTAAACGTGAAACAGACAAAGGTAGGTGAAGGAACCAGAAGCAACTTTTTTAAAGTCACATTAAGAGTTAATGGCTGAATTGTAATTTTTCTGTCCATTGCAATCTCAGTTGACTGTGTTGCCTTCCAAAGTGGAAAGAGCTTTGTCTGGCGAATGCAGACCCATTTGTAGCTGATTTAATATGTTTAGCTTAAACTTAATACTATTTCACTGATAACCAGTTTGTGAAGGACTAATAAAGGGCCTGGTGGATTGATGCTGTAAGCACGTCACAGATGGAGAATGTATGTGTTACCAAATAATGTACTTCATAAGTATACTTATAGGTAACCTGTGAACCACTACATTCTGTAATAATCAGTTAATCATTTATTCAAGGTATTTATTAATTTAGTAATTTTTTGAGCTGTTTGTAAGTGAGATCTCATATATGTGTCTAGTATGTATATGTCATATTCCTTATATATATCCATCTGGCTGCAGTAGAATAGCAGATTGGAACAAAAAATAAACTACATTCTTTTTAGAAATGTAGATAGATAATAATTTGAAATATTGTACAAATTGAATTCCTGGTGCTGTTTTCTTCACCAGCTGGAAAGCCTCTCAATGTCAGAAAGGCATTCGGTCTGTTTGACATAAGGGTGGGGGAATGTTTGTGTAATTATAAATGTTAGACTTGCAAACACGCCTTTTGATTGCAACAGCCTGAACTTCCACATGTCAACAGGAATCTAACTTTTCACAAGATAAACCTTGGTTTATGTGCCTTGGCGTTGTCAATTCTATTTTCTATATAATTTCAGTATGTATATTGCTAAGTTTTAGCTGGATTTTACATGTGTGCACATTTCAGATGAAATACATAGAAAATCTTAGTATTCCTGACTAAATACTCAGTTACTACAGCTACTGCATGTAGCTGTAACAGTTTTGGTACTGTGATGAAATCTCAAATCACACTTGGTATGAGTAATTACCTGTGGTCACACAGGCTTGTGATATCTTGTGTAGTGCTGCTAAGCCTCATATTAAGTTTAGAAATGTTGATTGATGAGCTCTGAAGAGGCTCAAAGAACTTTCAGTGGTTCTTTCCTAGTTATGTAGCAGGAAAAAAGTAAAGTGCTGTCTCTACAGAGCTGCAGGGATGTTTGTTGTTGTGCGTGTGTGTGTGTATTTTTTAATTATTTCACTTCAGTTGAAAGAATTATTTAAGAACTTGAGGGTGCATTTAGGATGTGGAGTGGCTGCAGCCCTCATCTGATCTGGGGAGAAAGATAGAAGGAAGGCTTGAGGCTGCCACCATGTCATGTGAAGGGGTACCCATTAGGACTACTAGTTATAGTATGGGAACTGAAGTTTCCCTATGCCTCCCATCCTAACTTTCAGGTGCATGACACACATTGTCTAATCTTGCAAATGGTCAGGCAGCTCTGAGAAAAATAATAGCTCAAGATGCGTTAAGTTTTGTACCAAGTATTTCTGTGCTATGGGAGATCTTTTGAGACATGCTGACAAGAAAGAAGAAGGAAAACAATGAGCAGTGTTTCTTATTGTACGGTAATAGCCTATGGAAATCTCAAAGGTTTATGCCATCTCACTTTTAATTTTTCCTGCATGCATATCTGCAATATGCTTATTGCAGTAATGGTTCAACCACACCTAACTGAACAGGGGCAAATATAGCAGTGTTGTGGGACACTGTCTCTGACATAAGATTTGGAAGGAATGTACATGATGTATTGCTCAGGACGTGTATGCCATGTGGAGAGCATTCCTGCATAATGTTTTGATACATGTTAATTACATAAGCAAGCAAGATACTCATGTGATATAAATCAGATACTTGGGAGTGTACTAGTTCCTATCACAACTGAGAATCTAATCCAGTATCCCTAATTAGGGAGGTTACAATCTGAGTTACAAATAAATTAAAACAATTTCTTATATGTTCAGGGAGAGAGATTCACATAAAGTGTTTTATTTTAATTAGTAATGGTTAATCATGTTAGTTTTCTTAGTGTGATGAGAGATGGGGTATTGTCTGTAAGGCTGTGGGAAGATGGTAGCTCTCAAGAAGACAGCTGGTGTGGTATAAAAATTGTGGAAGAATTGATGGAAGAGAAAAATACAAGTAGAACTGGAAAAGACTTGTTTTGTAGGTGCACTTCCTTTCCTCTCATGCTGCATTGTTTTTATATCCAACAGGCTTTCTTCTCACTGTTTTCTTGTGGCTTTCTTTTGGATTACAGTAAGTGCTGTCACTCTGGGCTGCTGAATTTTAAACTCTAATGCCTAGTGTCTACCCAGGTTTGTGCTCCCACCAAAGTCATCAGTGTATTTCCCCACTCTGGCAAAGATACCTCGCTCCCAGATCCCTTCTCTAACTCTTAACTGGCACCATATTCCCAAAGAAAAGCATAAGTGTTGCAGCTTTAAGCTTTGCTTAGTTGCTAGGTGTTGGTGAATTAACATCATTCATGTTAGCAAGTTCCATGGCAAATCCTAACAAGCTGACTGGAGAGCTGCTTGGAATACACGCTGAAAAGGCACAGGAGTGCCTTAAGTAGTATCGCTGTCTGGGACTGGAATACTTCAGTTCAGGATCCTTTTCCCTAGATTAGCTATATAGTCTGTAGTGTTCAAATACTCTTACTGTTCTTCTGCTTCTTGCCTGACACTCCCAACCCATACTATGCACTAGCTCAGCAGTTAAAAAGCAGGAGACTTGTGTTCAGTTCCTTCCTCTGCCTCAGGGAGTTCTAATCAGTGTCTCCCATCTTCCAGGAAAGTATCCTGGCTATAAAATACTCTAAGGTGAGATGGTTGCAGTGTCTTCTTTTGAAGGTGTTTTGCTTTCCATGGAATAATTAAATATTAATTGGGAATACAGGAAAAGATGAGTTTATGGATTAGCTCACACATCTGGAAGTAGAGAGACATGGGTTTTAGCTCAAGGGAATGCTTGTCATTGATCTTGCTGTCTGTCTTCAGCCTGGTTTTCTGAGGATGTCCTTGATGAGGGTATCACAGTTGAGGGAAGTGGAGGAATGTGGAACAAACCATAGATGTGAACAGAAGTGAAACTGATTAAAATTGAGATAATTTTGGAAATGTCAGCTATCTTGAGCAATAGGAGCTGAATGTCCTGATATTCAGTGTTAGCAGTTAATAATGATGTTGAGTATCTATTTTTGGAACTTAAGCAACAATTTAAGCCTCTAAATCCTACCTGTGTTTTTATATAGATCTAATAATGCATGCCAAGGCTGAAAATGTAAGACATCATTAAAAACCTATGTAATATCTTCTGCTGCTATCACTGTTTTGACTTTTTGGTAGTGTATGCATCTCTCTAACCTTCCTCTTCCTGTCTCTTTCCTATTCTCATGGCTTCCTATTTCCCTATATATTGCCAGCTAGTCTTGTAAGAACCTCGCTGTTCATTTTTGCTAGATTCCATCCATTTAAGATGCCTAAAACAGCTTCTTAAAAGATACTATTTCCATACATCTGTTCAAGGCTAATTATCTTATCAGTGGCTTCTGTAAGTTGTTTTTAGCTTTCATCACTTCCTTATTGGAGTGCTTTCTGATATCATATCAACCAACTTGACTAACGTATGACAGCGATAGTAGAAAGAACAGTGTTTTCTGTTCACTGTTGCTTTGCTACAGAAATGGATCCATCTATTTATCTGAATTCCTGTCCTAGTTTTTGTTGAATGCTTTACTGAGTAGTTATCCTTTGAGAGATTAATATATAAATATTTTATACAAATTTTTATATTTAAGTAATAGAAATGATCCCTACCAATCGCACTTTTATCAGTGATCTGAACTCTTCCAAAGTTTGGGAACTGAGTTTGGGAGCTATGCCAATTATGGGACTTTGTTTCATTTTTTAATAATAATGAGGACCATCAAGATAATAATATACATTGTTTTACTTTTACTACTGATTCAGAAGAAACTGTGATGATACTGAATTATATTTTCAAACTATAATATGATATGATTTTAGTTGTAATGTATATAGACATACCTTCAGTCTTAAAAATTGTGCTGGATGTTAAGGTTAACATTTCTCTGCAAAATACGTTTTTTTAGTAAAACTCAGAAATAGTCAAGAAGACTAATCTTGTTGTGGTAGTTTGCTTTCACTGTCACAAAGCTTTGCTAACTGAGTAGTGTGTTTGGTAAAGCTCCCCCAGTAAGCTAGCACCTCTTCAACCCAGGAAGTTCTGTAATAAAATATGTGACTTTCGTAAATATCTAGTGTCTAGAAATTGTTAACATGAAAACTGATGGCATCAATTTTTGGAGCAGTTCCTATTCAGGAAACTCAAAACCCGGAGGCATATGTAGTGAACTGTATCTGAAAAAGTGCATCTGTTGTTATTGTAGCACCTTACTGGCAGTTCTAAGCATTCTGTTTTGTCTGAGAATAAAAGGAGAGTGTGTTAGAGCACTACCTAATCTTTTATAAACTACAAAACCCAGTCTAAAGTTAGCTATACTGGTAAGCAGAAACCTGATTATATGTCTGAAATATTAGTGTGGCAGATTAGTAGATATTTTAGTGATGTGAAGAGCTACAGGTTTTATTATAGTATACCAAAAAGAACTTTTCAAAATTCTGGTTGTATCTAAAGTGCACATAGAAACTAATACAAATCAATTTTAAAGAAAAGGGATCATTATGACATTTCAAGAGTGTCACTAGAGGTAGTTTTGACTATGTCTGTCCTACTGATTTTAAGAGCGTAATATATTTTCAGTTGGCCCTTGCACACATTGTCTCTCTCTGTTATCTGTGCGGAGACAGAGGAAGAAGCAATTATTCTTTTAATACTTTTGTTAAGTCTTTTCAGTTTATTTCATCTTTTCTGCATTGCATGAAGCTGATGATAGTAAATATAAAGCATGATTTTCATTTCATTTTCATTTCATTCAATTATGCGCTCAAGGTGTTTAGCATTGCAGCGATTTCTGATGTCATCATTTGAAACTAAATTAACTGCTTCCAAAATCTGTTACTTTCCAGCTTCCAAATTATTTGTAATAATGACACAATTTGATTCCCTTTGTGAACTTAATGATACAAAGTAAAGTAGTTGCGATGCTGATCTTATGCAAAAGAAAATATACAGGAATGCTTGGAACGGCCTAGTAACTAACTTTTGTCTAATTTCCTCCTAACAGGGAAGAGATCACAGGGTGTTTGATAGCCAGCTAAGATAGATGCATCATGAATGCTTTAAAATGCCAAATAAACTTCCATTGTCTGTGACCTTCTTTTAGTATGAATTTGTGTTGCTTCGTCTAAGTCATAACAGATTGAAATCATGCAATGCTGTTCCTGGCCAATGTTTTCAGTTTATTTATGCTATCAGAATATTTAAGTGTGGTTACTTTAGTTGAAGGTACGTGGAAAGTATAATCAGCCATTGTCCTGATGAGATGCATAAATGAGCTAAAGGTTCTGTTTTTTCTGTGTCACTTACTGCTTCACTGAGAAGCTGTGTTAGGCATTTGAATTGGAACTGCCACTTCAGGTTTGGAAGGACCGTTGAGATAATTCATATAAGGAACTGGGGAGATAAAAACACTCCAGACCATATCTCCTGTCTTTGGGTCTCTGGCACTAATAGCATTTCTAGAATTCCAGTGGACTTCAAGGATGTTATCAGAGGGGTATGAAAGAAAAACTGCGTTCTAAATGTATGCTTCATTTCTTACGTATGCTTGAATTTGGCCTCTAGAAATTTGTTTAGCAATATGCTTAATAGAGTCAACAGAACTCTTGAGCATTAATGAGGTACAGAAAGATAAATACGCTTCACAATAAATTCATGTTACTATCCACTTAGAACAAATTTTAAGGAGGCAAATGAAAATTAAATATTTATAAATAAAATGAACTGAATTGCAAAACAAATTTCAGTCTTCAAGAGGAAGGGAAAGCCTTCTGAAAGTAAAATTACTGTTACAGTAACTGGAAGCCTCAAGTATTGCTCAAGAGATTTAGACTGACAGCAGATGAACAGTTTAGGGAAATGAATGACTGAACAGCTCTATTTCCAGTAGACAAAACAGACTCAGCAGATTACTCGCAAAGATTTTTTCCTCAGGATTGGAGGGCTATTAACCTCTGTAAGTTTTTGCCAGCTTTAAACCTCAATTAACTATTTTTAAAAAGCACACTGAAAGACATTAAACTGCTGCTATTTTTTAGGAAGGGAACTCAGAGCTTAGTGGAAAGTATAGTCTCCGTGAGAGTATATACCCATACTCTTGCTGTTTAATTGTTCTTCAGCTTGCTCCTGAGCCTTTGATTTGATGACTGGATATTTTATTTTTGCTAAAACTCAACTCAAATCTTAAGAAAAAATTAATAAATAATAAAGCTTTTCCATCAGTTTACTGCTGAAATCTTCATTTCACAAACTTTTGCATAGTTGATTTCCACTGGTGACTAAAGTGATCAGCTTTATAAAAGCGGACTTTTGTCTTCATAGCAATTTGATTGCAGAATGGGGTCCAATATGGACCTTTTCACCCAGTTAGTGACTTCAGGCAGATCTTTACAGATCTGTACTTGTTGGTATAGATGGTAGGGATCTGTAGGATTGATAATTTTTATGATCTTTATCATAAAAAACAGTCTAATAACACACTGGAAGCCTTCATTACTTCTTTTCCAGTGATGCAATGGAAGACAGAGATGTATTTGATGTGTCTTTCTCTGTTAGATAGCTCCAGTTTTGCTTTCCAAGAATGTTCCTCCGTTAAGTCTGGCATTTCCTTATTTCTTTCTTGAGTCACTGAAATACTCATGTCACCATTTCCCTGGTAAATTGCAAGGTCCTCCCGCTACTTCCTTTGTCCTTTGCTTCTGAGAAATACCTTACTTTTTTATTTATTTGTCTTTTTGGTGGCATGCCTTCATTTCTCAGAGGCTCTAACTCCTCTTGGGTTTGTCTGATGATCTTAGTGCTGGTATTACTGTTCGTCTGGTTCTCTATTCTGCTCCCCCTGTAAAACAGGAAAAATAAGCAGTGTTTTCTGTTTGTTTTTCCTTTTCCAGGTTTGCAAATACAAATCTGCTCCTAATGCTGCACTGCTTGGTAATATAAACATTTCCTATGCATATAATGTTTATAGTAATAATGCAGCCTTTGTCTGAAAAGTGCTGTTATTTTTTGTTTGTTTTTTTGTTTGTTTTTTTTTTTACAAAGTTAAAGCTTCCAGAATGAGACTTGAACAGATAAAGAATGCCTCGCTAAGATTTTTGTGTTGTGAATTAATTTCTGACGTGATTAAAGGCATGAGGTAGGTACTGTAACAGAACTGGAGAAAGTGCAATTCTCAACTCTCAGTAATCACTTTTCTTGGATAAAGTATTTCTTTTAAAATCAAGAATAGTTAGCAGATGAGCATGTAGCTTGTCTGTGGTGATGGCAATGGACATCATCTTGGAGTAGAAGTGAAAGCAAACAAACTGACTGAAATGGGATTGTCATTTTAAGTATGGAGTGTTGGACCCGTTTCAGCAGGAGAAACAGGGAGCTGAAGAGGGAGAGCTGGGGCTCACAACTGAGTTTGCAGTGTTGGCATGGACTGTATTGTTTTGAACATGTGAGTTGGAGCTAACTGAATTGGAAAAAGCACAACTGTCTGAAACAGCAATACTGAGACCCAGGAGTAAAAGTAGGTTTCAGATATATATCCTGCTGTGATATACCAGTTACTGCTGTGTTGCTGGCAGATGGAGACTTCCTGGGGTGGAGAATGGGCAGTGAGGACAGGAAATGCGTGTAGAAGTCTGCCTACAAAGCGATTCAAGAGCCTGTTGCCAGAGTCAGGCGTGATGGATTGTGGTCTCATGATCCTTTTAGTGTGATTGTAGGCCTAATTTTTGTACTTTGTCCTCTTGAAAGCTACTAATATATCTCTGGCTTTAATGTAGTCTTGTTTTCTGTGTCTTCTCAGCTACCGTCATACTGACTTCCTCAAATAGACTGTTGTTTTATGATTTTGGGGCTTTATTTAGCTTTCCATCTCTTTGAAGAGTGAGGAGACTAGGAAGAGTATCGTGAGTCCATTTGGTAGCATGTGGAGTTATTATGGCACGAGCCATGGTAACACATCGTAGGCTGAGCCTAGGATACAGAAGTAATCTGATGTTTCTGTTGCTAGATGGGCTGATGGGAAGAGGATTCAAAATGGGAGATGCCTGCTGGAGAGATACCAAAATAGCTCAGACTGCAGATCTAACCATGTGAACAATGGGCCTTATTCTTACACCAGTGAACCACATACCAGTTTATCAGGTACATTTGTGTAAGGAACTGTGTCATGTGTACAGCTTGGTTTGCAGCAGTGCAGACTGACCGTATACAGAAATTTTGGGATGTCTGATGCTGTGTTGTTAACTTTATAAAATGTTAGTAAGTCTTACAAAAATGATAATTGGCACAAAAATAATTGAACTTGAAAATTCCGTTCAATAGTTGGAATGAGAATGAAGTTTTATTATTTTTTTTGTATCTTCAGACTTAAAAAATGAAAGTGTATGCTTTCACCTGAAATGTGGCATGTTTCAGGGTTTTTTTTTAAAGGGAAGGGTTTAACTTTTTAATAGTCTAACACTACTTGGAATGTCAGATCTCAAAAGATGTAGTGCAGGAATTGCAAAAAAAAAAAAAAAATATGATCCAGCTTTTATTCAGTGTTTTCTGATGTATAATGTTTTGTTTGCACTAAAGGTATGGAGTTATTTGCTAAAAATATTCTGATCTATAAAGATTGGTGTTTACAAATTCTGCAGGAATAGCCTTCTGGGTTTTCAACTTTATAATCTAATAATAATAAAAATGCAAATAATAAAATTTCTTAAAAAAATCATAGAAAAATGAATCAGGAATACTGAATTCCATACAGTAATCCTTGCTTGTTTTTTTCTGAGGCGTCCAGATTCTATAACTATCTATCTGTATCTATTTATAACTATAGTTCTGCAGGAGTAACATAAGACTTCTTAAATTGTTACTGGAAAACTTTCTAAGGAGGAATTCAGATGCATTTAAAGCAGATGTTGATTTTAATTTCTGAAATTTTAAAGTTGAACCTAGCTGCACTGGTGGAATAAAGGCAAGAACAAAAGAATCGTATTTTCAGAGGCTTGCTTTGTAGGTTGTGTCTGTTTTCAGTAAAACTGGGAAGAAGTTTTGCATGAGCAGCTGAATGTTAAGTAAGAAAAAAACTGCTCCCCAGGCATCGAGGGAAAAATCTCATAACCACATGCTATAGACTATAGGGAAACTATCAGCATTTAAATATGTTTCACCTTATCCAGGTGTAGCTGTCTGAAAAACAGGTGCCTAATTTTATGTGCTTGTCTAAGTTACCTCTGGGTTAATCAGAAGGGTACTCTGGAAGTGCCTCCTGTTGTAAGCTACGGATTTTAAATTAAGCTAGATGACAGCTATTTTTCCTCTATGTACTTTTTTTTTTTTTTTTTTTTGGTAGGTGTTTGGTGAACTATATTGTTTTGCTTATGCTGTCAGCGTAAGAGAGCCTGTAGGAATGTGTAGCTGAGAGAAGACAGCAGAGTTCATTTGAGCAGCAAACTGCAGTTCAGTGCACTTGCAGTGCTGTAGACGTCTTGCCTGAGAGCACGTAGAATTGTCTTCCGAGAGTGCCTGTCTATGTCTGCTGACCACAAAGGGAAACTTGATGACTTACGGGGACAATATGCGTTATTCTTAAGTGGTAAAATCAAGTGTGGTGAATCCTGCTCAGAAATCCTATATTTTAATCTATGTTTAATACATTACACAAGAGAGGACCTGGTGTGATGGATACCTGCAAGAAAACAGCATGAAAATCAATTTCCATGACATTTTCTAAATTCAGTGGTGTTATATGAAGAACCAGCTGTTTAAAAAAAAAAAGTGTAGAAAAATATATTTATCCTCTACTTGGTTTTGGCGGGGTTTCTTATTCTACATTTGGAAGTTGTTTATGAAGGGTCAGTTTCAGTGTTTCTATTTTATAATCAGTTACACAGTAATTCTGCCAGTCTCTCTTGGCTGGAAAGATACTATTCACATAACAACCACTAGGATTGTGTGGCTACAGTCATAAGGAATACGGTTAGACTTGGGTGAAATATGAATCTGTTTCTACTGCCCTACCTGCTGATGAATATCACTTGAACTACTTTATTCTATAAAGTAACCTCTCAGATTTCATTTAGTTGCAAGACTAAATTTGTTGGAATCATCTGAAACCCCTATATTTATGGAATTTTATTGAATTAATTTCAATGTTTACATAATTTGATTTATCTTTTTAAAATTCACATTGAATAAAATGAATTATATTTTTATTGTATTCGGGGTTTCTTTCTAAGGAAACTGTGGAGAATGGGTTTGATCCTACAAACTGCTACCCGTATGAATAAAACCATGAAATGAACAACTAGAAAAACTGTGTCAGAGTAAATGTTTTCATAGTGGGCTCATTATACATGTCTTTAAATTATTAAAGTTGAATGCCTTCAGTATTGCAATCTTTGGGTTTAATAAGAAGAACATTTCACAATGTTAGTTAAGTATTTTCTATGTCATTTCAAATGTTTCTTTTTTATGTATTTTTTTAAATAAATCTCTCTGTATTTCATATATTTCTCATCTATAGCTCCTCTTTCCTTCAGCCTCTTCATGTAATTGTATATTGTTGTTTTCCTGCTGACTTTGGTTTCATTCACTAACTGGATATTTTTTTTAATTTAACTTTTCCTCAGCAGCCTTTACAGATGTGGAAGAGATGTGAAGAAAATAGAATGAAAGGTTAGGAGGTTATTTTTCTGTAATATAAGTGTTTTTCCGAAAAGGCTTTGTAAACATCAACCTTTTTTTTCAATGAAAAAAAATCCTGACTCTGCTTCTTTTTTGTTCATCTTAGAAAGATGACAGTTCCTCAGTCATTATGAATAAAACAGTACTTTTTATACAGAATTGTCATATAAGAGAACCTGGCTTTTTTGTACTGTAAGAACTATAAAGATATTATTCATTAATCAACAACTGGGACTGGGTTTCAACTTTAACTTGCAAGTCTTTTCCAAAGAACAGTAAGAGAATAGAATGCAGAACTTTTCTTATGTGCACATCTTATGGCCAGATGTTTTTTATTTTTACCATTGAGGTAAATTTTCTGTATGTATTGGCTCTTGCTTTCAACTGCTCGTTTTGGAGAAACAAACTAAAGAAAAAAAGAGGCTTAAAAAAGCATACTTTTGACCTGAAGGCAGCTAGTATAAAGCTTCCAATTTTCACTGTACTAAAGAACAAAGAGACTTCATTGAAGCACTGGGTAATAAAATGAAATAATGGAAAATGACTTTGTGAGGTTAAAATAATTGTAGTGATACAATACAGTTTAGACTGCGCCAAGACAAAAAGAAACGGTTTGTTCTTGGTTTTAGTTTCCAGTGGCCTATGTTATTAAACACATCTCACCAAAACATTATCTTAATATCAAAAGACATCCTTAATGTCTATCCTGCATATAGTAATGCTGATTCAAATCTTTCTTGTCCAAACTCTTCACAGAGTTATGCTGGCCCTGTGAAAGAAAATTGTCTACAAGAGCTGAAGGCTTGTTCATCTTGTTTGATATCAACCGCTGTAAATTCTTTCAGTTAGCTTACCATTGCTATATAAACGGAATTGCTTCATGCTTGAGAAGTAGCATTGATTCGAACAGGACTGAAATGTGTGCGAGGCTGTTCTGTGGGAGAAAGAATAGCAAAATCTGGTTCTTTGGGTTTTTTTAGCTGTTTTCTTTCATAGCAGATTAGCTGTCTGCTTTATTTTATGCCTTTTAAGAAAGTAATTTAATTAAATCACAGGTCATACTGTTATTTTGTGCTTTATGAAATTTATATATGTGGTTATTAAAATATAAGATAATCATTCCAAACAATTGATATTTTCATCACAAGATGCAAAAATATTTGTAGTTCAGAGGATGTTTTCTTGCTGCATTACAATCGTGGCTACAAGTACATTTGCAGTCTAGGTTATTGAAATTCTCATTTCTGTGATTTATTAGCAGCCATTATCGGTGCTATCTTTCTGATATCAATTAAAAATACTTTTCAAAAAGATTTGTATGAAAACCTGATTATACTGAGGTCAACAGCAACTGCAATTGATAATTGTAGTGGGACTAAGATTTCAACATCAGCATCCTCCTGGAACAGAAGTCCCTCTTAGAATAAAAACAACTTAAAGTTCTTATGAATTAATTTTACTGGAGATCAGCTCAAAGACTTAAGTGGAACATAAAGATAACAGTTTAGTCTGGCTCTGGACCTCATTCCAGAGATATATTTCATCCTCTTTAAGCTGTAAAGCAACATTCTTGACATACTTCTCTTATTTATAAACCATTCTAGCCCATGATGCATGTGGAAAATGCTACATAGAATAAATTTATTTATTTACTTATTTTAGAAATAAACTGTTGGCAGTCACCTCCAGCTTAAATTCTGTGATTAATTTCCTTGATTACTTTTGATGGGCTTAGTAATGATTAGAGTATTGGTCATAAATCTCTATATACCGGGCAAATGCCTTTTGTGACTGGTGACATTATTAGCAGTCAGAGAGGTAAAAAAGATTTTACAAACCATTGAATATGTTTAGAAATAAAAAGGCTGTTTTTTTTCATTTTTAATGTGCCATTGTTGGACTAAGTGTTGCTACTGGAAAATTATTGTTTCACTTGATAGTTGTGTTGCTTTAATTTTTTAATTTCTTTCAGTGGCTTGGATTGAGGGTGGGTGTCTGCTTTCTAAAAGAGTTTTATGCACTAAAGGAAGAGTTAGTCTAAGATAAATAATTTCAATGTGTTCTGATGGTCCCATTTATTGGATGAATGTTTTTCATTAGCATAGTTTCAATAGTGTTTCATTTTGGAGAACTGTGGATGAAGATTGTCAAATAAAGCATGTACAAGCATCAGGTATACAAGCTTTGCACTTGACTCAGACAAGTTTGCTGTTTGTTCTATTTTCCTTTTATAGAAAATGTTTCTTGTGAACAAAACAAATGACAATCTCCATTTCTAAGGCTTGATTCAACAAACACAGCTGTTGTGTGCATCCTTTGCATCACCAGAGTTGCTCGTTATCTTGGTTAGCACATACTTGTGTGATCTGCTAGGTCAGTGCTATAGAACTGTTTGACTTTCTCCTCCATCCTTCCTCCCACTTTCATTTATACACTGGAGCATTAGATCACATAGCCTCTGTAATTCTGTATTTTATAGAGTGCATTATACCCTCAGGTTTACAGTCTGACCAACCCTGTGGTCTTTTACATAGTAACTGCAATACAATAGGCACTTCTATTTTCTGTTTAAGAAGTTAAACCTCATGTAATTGCATTTCTATGAGTAAGGTTTATGGTTAAATGTAATAAAAAGTACAGACCAAATTGAGTCATATCATTCCCTATAGTGAATAGTACCATAGTGCATGGATAGTACCATTGCTGTCAGTGGGTCTATTCAGTCCAAGGATGAGTTGTACAGATGGGCTCCTAAATAGTCAGATGGGTTGGAATTTGTTCAAATGGAATATTTTAGCAGCTGTCCTGGCAAAACTAAGCTATCCCAGATGGAGAGGTATGTTGTTTAAGTTACAATTAATTCTGTGCAGCTTCATGTTGTGTTCACCTGTTCATGTCAGGAATTTCATTTTGTACAGTGTCAGCAATTTCTTTAGCCTTCATTCACCCAGATCCTTTGTATGTATAACACAATATTCATTCAAGCAGCCTCAAAACAGAAGCAGGTTTCTGCATGATCTCTCTCCCTTTTGCTTGGGTGAGCGAAGACCTACTCTCTTGTGTAATGGACCAAGGTGATCTACTGTTGCTTTGGAATACTTTAAATTGTACATGTAGCTCTTGGATGTCAGGGGTAATGAATCACCAGTATAAACAATCCATGTATGGAAGAGCAAACTGTACAGTCCCTCTGGAAATGAATAGTATCATTTTCATACAGTTTTGGGACTTACCTGTCTGAATCCTTCTGACCACCCATTTTGTGAATTATGAATTAAAAATATTTCCCATTTTAGTTTAAAGAAAGTGATACAACCTTGCTTTTAACCCAGGGTCAAATCTTCTGACAAGAGATGTAGAAGTTTGCACTGATGTTTATGGAGCAGGATTAGGCACTTAACCATCACAATACACTTGTCATTGCACTGAGCAAATCTTTCACCTGTGGTGTCAGATTTAAACTAGTGCTTCACAGACCTCCAGTAACTCTGATTTGCCTGATGGTGCTTATGCTGTACTTTGTTCGCTTCACTGGAGGTCCACTCACACGAAGCTCAGAGAAGGACTAGAGAGAGAGGTGAGGAGTTCTCCTGAACAGGAGCTGTGCCTCTTACACATCTACTCTGCTTGTTTGGATCTGATAACAATCTGCATGGTGGAACATTTTCCAGACTTTACTATTCCAAGCTACCTCCTCTCCTACCTCCCCCCCCCCCCCCCCCCCCCCCGAAAAAAAAGGGACATTAATTTGGAGAGGTCAAACAAGTAGTATATATAAAATACATAATAATGATTCCTATCTGAATTAGGAATTGCAGAATCCCAAAGACTGAGAACTAAATCTTATTCCCACTAACTTTTGTGGCAAATTTCCCATTGATTCATTAGGGTCAGGAATTTACCTTGAAGCAGAAGATGAGGTGGAGAAAGAGATTAATTGGCAGCAGCTGCACTTGTCAGCAGTGAAAGTGTAGATGAAGTGAAAGTGTAAATGAATTTTCTAATGCACAGTATTATCTGGAATATATGGTATGCTGTGGTAGCACACTGCGTGCCATGTGCCTCACCCTTTCGTGTTACTCCCCCTCATTTTTAATGACTAGTTCAGTATATTAAGTGCAGCAACTATTGCAGCAGTGAGACTGGCACATTCTTTACACAGCTGAATTAGCACGTCTGGAGTTGCCTCTGGCTACTGCTTATAGATTGCCTTGCCTTTCTTTCAAGAAGAATATTTTTGCCTAATTTTAGTCATGCAGATCCCGCAGTATGATGCTGTCATGAGTCCTTGCGCAGTAGAAGGTGGCAGTCTGCCTCCTTGTCCATATATGGCTTTTACATTTTTGCCGTGTGCTGGCTCTGGCGTCACCTGCCTGTCACAGGCATTTCATTTTGTGTGACCCACCAGTGCGTCAGAAGGGAAATAAGGTTTTCTGTAAGACAGAAGAAGATCTATCCGTTTGGGGCTCTTGTAACAAAAAGAATTAGAAAAAAATCATTGTATTTTATTTAATGTTTCCACCGACATAAAGAAGAAAAAATACCAACGAAAGTCGAGTAAAAGGTAGGCCAGATGCTAGTAATCAGAGGTAAGCGTGCAGAAGTTACTCTGTGCTAGCAAGCAGTACTAGGGAATGCACCCAGGCACTAAACTCAGTTGTCTCTACCACTGCATTGCCAGGAGAGCCTTTGCTGCGCTGCTGGCCTAGGCCAGCTACTGCTTTCCCAAACAGTTCCTGGGCAGGATTTGGGAGTTAGCACTGGATGATGACCATTCCAGGAGGCAGTTTAGATGTTGCCCTCTCTGTTTGGCAAACTAAGGTGAGTTCAATAGTAGACATCTAGTCAGTTCTTTGCCAGTAGGCCTCAATGCCAGAAATCTGTTCGGGCCATATTTAATTTAGTTTTATGTATTTTATATATATGTGTGTGTGCTTATATATATATGTGTGTGTGTGTGTATGTATAAATATACACATAGCCAAGGAGCCTTGGGCCCGTCAAGAGGAGATTTGCAAAAGCACAGTGGCAGTTACCAATTTATACTGAAAATCAATGGGAACTGAACATCTAATTCCCCTTAGTGTCCTTGAAAATCTCCTTTTGGACTTGTTTAAATCTCAGGTAACTCACTGTGGAAGATGAGAGTTACATCTACTGTCTTCTGATGTTACAGAGTATAGGCCGCTGTGGGAGTGGTGCCTAAAATCTTTTTAGTCCTTCAGATATACCCACTGAAATGTAAGTTAGTTTCCTAAACGCTTTTGTGGGGCCTCAAACTACAATCATTCTTAGGGTAGCTTTCTGGACTGAAGTCCTTCTGGCTATTTGTAACACATTTAGCTCAAATATAAAGCTCGTAAGTGTGTCTTTCTGGGGTCTGTGCTATGATGCAGACATACTCTCTTTTAAATAAGGCATAATTTATTATTTTTTCAAAGGTACCTGTTTGAAGAGGTTCATTAATACTGTGAGAGGCTTCAAAATGGGCTTTCTTACCTCAGTTCAACCTTTGCCAATTGCTTAGACACATCTCTTCCTTGATAGAGCTACTTTTTTTTTTTTTTTTTTTTTTTTTTTTTTTTTTTCCCTATTAACCTAGTTTTTATATTTTTGTCCAGGTCATCCCCTTACCTTCCATGATTAGCAACGTGGTTTAGCATTCCTGTTGTTCATAATTTCAACTTTGATAAAGGGATTTCAATAATCCCTTATAAACTGCTTTTCACTATTTCTTTGCAGTCGCGATGTTTTGTTTCTTAATAGCATCTCCCCTACCTATCTCTTTAGTGTGACTCCACAGAGTCTTACTGGTGCACAATGCACACAGCGTCTTTCACTCGCAAGAACAGGGACACGACCAGAGTAAGAGCAGTTTTGTGGTTGGTCTAGTTCAGTATGCTGCTGGCAACTCTGGCCATCCCCAGATAGCTAAGGAAGTGCTGGTAAAGCAGTGGGTGATCTACTTCCTAGATTTGCTTTGCTCTTTATCTCAAGTAGGTTTGTTGTTCTTTCCAAATTTTGTAGCACTTTTTCTTTTACATTTTTATTTAATTATGTCATAATATTTAAAAAGGGAATGAATGGCTGTGAATGGCCAATTTACTTGCCTTCAATGACATTTGTGACAGTGCTTTATTCAGATTAATCATGTATTAGATGAAGTATTTTATCATTTTTAAATTTGTAATTTTTTTTGGTCAGTTTATGACTTTGTCCTTGTGGCATGAGGCAGGCAGATGGAAAACGTTTGTTTGCTTTCTCCATACTTCATTTTAGTGCACGCTTGTCATTACTTGACTTTTGAAAGGAACAGACTGACAATTTTTTTCATTCTTTCTAATTACTGCACTTGGGGCTCTCTAGCTCTTTGATCATTTGCATTGCTTTTCTCAGAATCCTGCCTAGTTCTGCAGGATCCTTCTTGAGACGGGGTAATCAGAAGCACATACAGCATTCCAGATGAGGCTCCACCACTGATGTATATCATGGCATTACAATAGTTTCTGTATTATTCACCATCCTATTTCTTATCCTTAAAAACATCATGTCTGCTTTTTTTTAACCACTGCTCAGCATTGAGCTGAGGTCTTTAATGAGTTTTCTACAGTGATACCAGACTCTTCTCTCAAGTTCACAGAGTTAATTTAGGATGATGAAAGCATCCTCTTTCTTTTTTTTTCTGTCCAATGTTGGTTATGGTGTATGTACTAACATTGAGTTTCATTTGCCATTTTGATGATTGCTTAGGTTTCTCTTGTAAACTTCTCACACTCCTGTCTGGACTTGACCACCCTAAGTAACTCTGAAGCACCTGCAGTTTTTTGTTGCCTAGTATTCGCCCTTCTTTCCAGTTTTCTTTTAAATGCATTAAAAACAAACAAACAAATAAAGAGCTTGAATTTATAATAATCAGCTTACCTTTTTCAGCAAAGAAAACAGACCACTTATAACTGCCCTTTGTTTTCAATCTTAACCAACTTTGATTATGACTATATTTTGTAGCTCACATGTCTAGTACTCTGCTTCTTTACTGGCTTTTTGAAAGAGACTTTGTCAGAAGTCTGATTTTTTTTTTTTTACTGAAGTGCCAACCAGTTCATACATTCTGCATTCCATTAATTTATAACATGTGAATTTCTGGCTCCTAAAACACTGGCTCAATAAACCTACTTCTCTAATTATCGCCCTTTCTCATATTTTTCCATGGTAAAAATATGTCTTGAGTTTTTGCAATTTAATAGCAGAGTAAGCGAAAGAACCATAGGAGACAGGGCAAAGCATGGTTAATAACGTGTCACACCTGAAAGATGTTTGTTTAACCTATTTTGAAGGGCCTCTGATGATGCCTTTGAAGCAGTTGATTTCAGACCTTAACCTGTCCTTACTGTTAGAAAGTTTGATTGATGGTTTTCCTCATATTTACTATGCCTCACATGCCTCATATTTCCTAGTCTATGCTCCTGAAATTTAAAATAATTGTTTCTTTTCCTGCCCACCAGATATATGGAGGACAGATTATTACCTCTATTTTTGCAGTATCAGCTTATCTATAGATTGTTTTCAGCTTTCACCTTCATTCTTCCGTAGAGTAAACATTCTCAGTCTTTCTTCATAGATCATGCTGTCTGGATTTCTGATTATTCTTACTGTTCCATACTGTACCTATTCCACTTCATACACAACTTCTGAAAAGTGCTATTCCCTAGACTGGACACAGTCCTGTAGCTGACACTTTTCCAGTGCTGAGTGGAGCCAAAACACCTTTTTTTCACAGGTGGTCGCAGGAAGTTTATCTCAGGAAGGAAGCAAAGCCATGAGTGTCAGAGATTAGGAAAGCCCCAAATCTCCTGCTGTTTCCACTGAAGCTTCCACTGAAGTATTGATGTTCCCGGATATCTGTCATCAGCTAACATCTTTGAAACCATATTTTTCTTTAGGGACTTTGCTGATCAGGAGAGAAAACTGTGCTTGCTGAGTAGAGGTGGAATGAGTAGCTTCAGCAAGTCTGGCTTTCTTTATTTTCATTGGACATTTTATCTCATCATTTTGTTAAACTTTCCAGCTACTGTTTTTATTGTAAGGTATTACTGTAGTATCACTCTACACAGTGTGAGAGTCTGTGAGAAGCCTCTGTTACCTGTGTTGGGTTTTAAACAGCTTTCAAGGTAGAGATTATGAGAAAGGAAGAATCCGTCTTTGTTTTCTTGGTGGGAAAAGAGTCTTTTTCTTCTTTGGGAGGGGATAAGGGTAGAGAAGTTCACATGCAAGCATTCAAAGCAAAGAGGCAGCGTTGGAAGAGCAATGTCAGAGGAGCGTTACATGAAGAAAGCAAGGAGAGAAGGCTCCTGTGATCCTGATGCCTGATTGCTGCGTGCATTATTTAGCAGTGCATCCCTATGCAAAGATATTCTGAGTTTCACTGGTGAATATCAGCTCTTGCCCAGTCACAGCTGTCAGTCAGCCCACACAGTAAGGATATAAAAAAAAGAAAAAAAAAAAAAAAGGTGATGATATTTTCAAACTCTTTCACTAAATTTCCTCTCTCTCTTAAAGCTTTTAAAGTTTATTTTCTTGGAGATAGGACAAATAGAAATGAACAGTGTCTTGCAGGTGCAAGTGTGATGCTGCTTTTTATAATGACATTTTAATATTTCTTTGAACATCTTTTCATTTTGTTCACTTTTGGGGACATTATTACACACTGAACAGGATTATTAACTGAATGATCATCATAGAATGATAATTAACTTAATACTAAATAGAGTTCAGATTAGGCCGTCTTTGATTTGCATGACTTAGTCCTGAATTTCATTTGTTACTTTCCATTTGGCTAGCTTTGTTAAGAGTCTCTAATACTTTTCCCAGCGTTCAATTGTGGTTATCTGAAACGTGTCACCTGAAGATTTTGCTGTTGCACTGCTCATTACTGTGCTCAGATGGCTTATTTTAGGATGCAGATTGGATGCTGCACCTTTAACTTTCCACTGTGTTGTTCTTTTCTTTGTGCTTTTGTTTTCCAGATTCTGCTTATGCTTTACCAGTGTTTTATCAGCTGCTCAGCTTTTGTTACAGTTTCTTCGGGTGTCTTGTATGAGCGTTTTCTTCAGTATTTACTTACAGAATTAATAAGTTGCTACCATTCAGATCTTTACGAGGATTTTAGGATTGTCAGAGATTAACCTGGCCTCTAAAGACTCGCTGATTGTTTCTTATGCTTTTTTTGCAGAGGAGGGAGATATGTATTTCTATTGTAGTCTTAGGTATGACAGCAGTTCACATCAACATCCTCAGCCTGAGCTAAGTAGTTCTGATGCTGATAATCACATAACCATAGCAGCATGGTGCTAAGCATACTCTGCAGTGCACTTTCAGAAAGCTACAGGAACTTGAGATGACCAGCCAGCATTAAGGAGTTTCCTACCAGTTATTCTTCTATCAGTTTCCAAGCCAGCTAGTTAAAAAGTAATCTGCTTTGTGTAGAAAAGCTGTAATCACTCTTTTGAATGCAGTCTAAGTACCATAAAGTGTTTTGATAGCTCATCAGAGTGTTTCCATTAGGACAAAATGACCAAACTTCTCTTTTTATTTTTAAATTTTATAGTTATTTTGGGGAAGTCTGCACTGTGATTCTGTCATTCTTTCCATGGGCTTGTGGAGTCCACCTCAAGTTGTCTAGGTAGCTGCTGATTTCCTACCTATCAACTGTGACTGACATGCATACATCTCTGCTCGCAGCACTTGGATATGAAAAATGTAATAATCGTATTATATCCGGAGTATAATCTATTAAGTCATAGATGATACAGATTTGATGTCCTTTGCACATTCTGCAAGTTGCTCATTTGTTCATTATGATATCCAGTTTATATAAGCCCACACGTTTACTGTCTATTTTTGCTTCTTGCATAGTCAAGTGGTGTGGCTGTCTGAGAATTAGTGATTCTTTTTCCTGCAAGTTCATCTTCCTTGGCTTTCTGCGCACAGGCCTCCACTGCTTTTTCTAAACATATCCTCTAGTTTTGATAAACATAGAATTGATTTTATCACCTATCAGCTCTTACCAAATATGTATAGATCCCTTTACAAAGAGAAAAATCTCCCACTTTTCACAAGTACTAACATCTGTGAAATTTGGTTGTCTGTATTTATTTCTTAACCTTAGGACAATGTTTTCTGCAAGGGGAGACAAATGCTTAAGGAACATACTTACACAGCACAGCTTGGCAGGTAAACAAGTGGTTACTATAATTAAGAAAGGAGAGTCTAGTGAATAATGCACAAATAAACAGATTCAGGAGTAACTGCTCAGCAATGTGTTTAACTTTGTGACTATGTCCCAACCTCTAGAGTTTGGTACAGCTCTGAGATTTCAATGGCTCTGTGCCAGCTTACAGTTGCTAAATCACAGAATGGTTGAGGTTGGAAGGGACCTCTGGAGATCATGTAATCCAAGCCCCTGCACAAGCAGGGTCACCTAGAGCACGTTGCAGAGGATTGCGTCCAGGCAGGTTTTGAATATCTCCAGAGCACCTGTTGCAGTGCTCTGCCACTGTCACAGTAAAGAAGTTTTTCCTTATATTCAGGTGGAACTGCCTATGTTTCAGTTTGGACCCAGTACTGACCCCTGGGGGACACCACTAGCTGAAGACGTGACCTGAGGTATTCAACACTTACAGTTCACGAGATGACTCTTCTGACTCATGAGATCTGCCAGTCTCTCTCTCTTTCTTCCTTTCCTGTAACTAGCCTTCAGCAACTAGCCTTGTCAGGCTGTGGTCTCAAAACTCACCTCCCTGTACCAAAAGCCCTCTGTGGTTTATCTGTAGTGTGTTTTAACCAGCATATTCCATGATAGATCTTACTGTAAATGTTTTATGTAAGGATGCTATAAAGTCCACTCATAAGATACAGGAGAAAACTCAAATATAAAGTCAGATTTTCCCAGGTCATCGCAAAAATGCTAAAAAAAAAAAAAGTAATATCCATTCAAGAAATTTTGTGTATGACCAATCACATACACACCTCCATGCCTTTTGCTATGACATGTTCCATGTCTAATGAAAATACCCTTACTTCTGTAGATTTTTAATGAGTCGTGAAGGTCTACGAGGAGATGAGTAGAGCTCACACAACTACATCAATTTAACTCTTTTAGTAGTGAACCTATTCTTTTTCTATTGTACTATTATGCTTACGTGCCATCAGACTGTATCAACGATTTTTCTTTTACTTAATTCCCATTAAACCTGATGTCCATATTTGTAAGACTAATTTGGAAATTTGAGGCAGAGTTTCTCTCTGAAACAGATGGGGCCATCTGTTCAGAAAGTGGGAAGAAAAGGTATGGAGCTGAAGATAAAGCAGTATGTCAGAACAAAAGTTTGTTTTCAGGCAAGCAACATAATCCTTTTTTTATTGGGGGAAAGAAAAAGTCCTGATCTGCTCATTGGTGTCTATGCTGTCATCTTATGTGATGGCTGGGGGGATTGGTTATGAAATAGATACCAACAGATCGAAGTAACAGATCATTCAGATTCAGATTGATTAGAATACTAACTACAGTTAAGTGAGGGCATTGTGGTATCGAAGCAGAACAGAGAGATACGTGAAGATGAACTTGTCAAAACATATTCAGGTGGGATGTCTAAGGGAGAAGGAATCCCTGTGGGCCCTTTCAGGTTTGTGAAGAACTTGAAAAGGTGAGTTTTGAAATACTGCAACAGTGCTACAATCCAGTAGAAGATAAGTGGTGAATGCAGAAAGGCATGAATGAGTGTAGACTGTTGGACGTTATTGACCAACTCTTAGTCCACGACCTTGTGGTTTTTAAGGCTATAGGCCCTTCAAGGAGGCTGGGATATAGTAATTTTACAAAGTTGCAGAGGGCATGGTGACAGCTACATTTTGGGCCAATTAATCAGTTTATTTTAACTCACATTACTTCCTTGTTCATATGTTCTTGCTCCCAGGATGTAAATTAGTTGCACTGCTAGCATAAGCAAAATATTCAGTAATGATATATGCTTCTATAGCACTGGTTTAAAATGAATAGGAGAAAGATGGCTGGAGCTTACTGTCACATGCTTTACACAAGCAGTTATTCTCCCCAAAGGTAGATATCCTTCTGATACAGCCATTAGCTTTCCTTGGTTCTACACTGATTTTTTTTCCCGTATGGCAAATAACAAGCCTGTGGAGGAATTTAACTTCTCAGCTCATTCCTTAAGTAGGCATCACTCATATTCAAATACGTACCTAATGAGTATCTGTTTAGATACTGTAGTTAGGTTTTATCTTGGCTGTGTCATTCCTGGTTGGTTCTAGCTGCACTGAAACCAGGAAAGCTAGTGCCATTTGGGTGGGTCAAGCCTGATATACAAATTTGCTATGTATGCAGGTCTGGTTGACTGTACATTTAATTGAAGGAAATATAAATATTCTGAATGTATGTCAAAAACATGAGATGAATTTACCGAATTAAATTAATAAAAAGATTAAAAGAACAATGAGGAGGTGTAAAGCTCATGAATACATACACCCACATAGTTCCAGCATCCACCTACAGTGTGTGGGAGGCCTCATAGACATATTTGTTCTATTCATCAGAATCAAATGCCTGTTTTCCGTACTGAAAGTACACTGAAATTGGAGGAGAGTGTAGATGGTTAAAGTCTAAAGAAATAGAGTGAATGTCCTTTTATGTCTACCAACTTTTACTTTAGTTTAATTTCACGGATTTCAGTAGATATGTCTCAACCCGGGCAAGAGAACTCTAAGCCCTTAAAATTTTTATGAGGGTGTGAAATTCCATTTGAGCCAATGAATGATGATGACTAGAATAAGCTCTGTTGGCAATAACAGATTTCTGGATAAAGTATAAAAATAAATACAAATTTGAAATCCTCAGTCTTGAAGATATTTAACCCCCATATAACCTGATGTTATCTTGCATAGTAGCATGAGCTTGTTGTTGATTTCCTCCCCTCCATTTCTCTCAATTTTTTTAGACTTGCTGCTTCTGTCATATTTCAAATTGGACTATTTTTATTTTGAGAAGGAAATGCAATTTCTTCTGCATGTGTACAAAACTTTTCAAAAGAGGATAATGTATCTGCTTAGGACCATTAGTGGACTTGTCATAGGATTAGTTGCCAGTAGAGATAAATGAAAGTAGAAAAAATATTTTAAAAATTGTATTAAAATATGCTGTCCATTCATATACTCTCCAGTTCCTTAGGAATAAGAACTAGTTCTAACATTTTCTCCACAAAGAAATACTTTTATATAAGAACTGTTTTTCTCCTAGTAAGTAGGATTATTCCTCAGTGTTACCGTGACATTTATAACACTACATATTGGAAAGGCCCATTATTCAGGCTAAGCCTACTTATTAAACAAGTAGAAGATTGAGTACATACTTAAACTTTGTTCTGTTTCTGCAAACACACATCGCTAAAATATAATTTATACTGAGTCCTTATTACTGTAGCCAACATAATAAAACTTGGATTCCTGAATTAAGTATGAGAGATTTCCAGTTTTATATTAGGAAGTACACAGGCCAGGTCTTTTGCTCTTGTGAAATGCTGTCAAAATCAAAGGGCTTAACAAGCTGCATACATTGGCTTCCACAGAGATCAGTGCAGGATCTCTTTATTTAGGCATCTAAAAAATGGCCTGTTTTCCCAGAGGTTTGTAATTCCACTGTTGCAGTTCTGGAGTAACTGAGGATGAGAAGAATCATTTAAAATCATGCCATTATTTAGGATTGATTATGAATTAGGCAAGGAAGTTAAATATTTTTAGCAAATATCTAGTCTAATTTTTAAGACTTGAGTCTGGTGTTGTTCTACTGAAGGTAGCAGAAGACCTTGTTTTGGCTTTGAGAGGAAAAGTTTTAGGTTTTATGAAATGCCTGCTTTTTTAAAATGGGAAAGATTCAGTATCTTATATAAAATCCGTGAAAAGACGAAATAAAGAAGAGCCATGTAATTCCTATTGGGAGTATTTGAGAGCATGCATTTGATAACAGCCCTAAGAATCCAGATGCTTTCTATACACTAAAGTCATAGCTATGCTAGTTGTTGTTACCAGAGTTTACAGAGGTATTAATCTGATAGTAAAAAGTTAAGTCTTACTGTATTGTTTGGGAACACAGCTTCTCAAGTGGGAAGATCAGAAGGAAGTATTTTCATTAATAGTGACAAACCATATTCAACTAGGTAAGAAAATGTGCTGAATTGAAAAAAAATCTTTCTGACTCTTTAAATTTTGTATTAGTATTCTTGGTCAGATATTTTGTGTTGAGCCACAAGAGGCCATTGTTATTACAGCCACTTCTAACGTGTTACATTAAATGTGTTCAATTAAATATGTTCATTAAATGTGTGCAATGTATGCAATGCCCTGTTATTGTTACTGCAGAAACTAACTAGCTGAAGGAATACTCTGTTTGGCCACATGTGTGATCAACTTTCTGTATTTTTGTTACTGAGGCTGGACAGCCTTTGCCAGTGATTAGAGCACAGTCTTATTACACATACTTGGTTATTATCCTGTTCCGCATAGAAATAATTGTAGTGTGAGATACCATTGTGGTAACATGTAAATGACTCTGTTTTTGAGGCCTCAGAAACTGTGGAAGGCAGGGAGGACTGCAAATGCACATATAGGGAAATAAAATACCAGTCTGGAGGAAAAGGGGATATATCATTTCCATGATCGAAGAATTACTGGTTCATTCATCTTTTAACGTTTTAAAGCTATTTAATTTCTACCATAATCTTTTACTTGATTAGGACTGAATTTTTGTAAATAGACAGTTTCTGCTCTACTTTTTAAAATTAACAGCAAAATAACCCTAGGAACTGTTACCAGGAAAATCTAATCAGGAAAATTTGTTTGTTTGTTTCGTGAAAGTTACATTTACTTCTCTTGTTTTTGGTTGCGGCTGCAAACACTCTGATTCCACTGCAGTTAAAGTTAATTTCTCATGTATAATGTCACTTTATAACAGATTTTACCACAAAATTTAAGAGATATTCTTATCTTGCTGCTTTGTAGTTTATGTGCATAGTGGTGTAAGTCCTTTTAATCAAAATCAGACTAGTGATACCCTTTCTGATTTGGGAATAGTAGATAGTATTGACTTAACCAACTAGTTTGTATGATTTACTCTTTAAAAGGTGATATAAGCATTCTAACAAACATTTGTGCTAGCAATCAAAGAAGGACTAGTTGGAGATGTGAAGACTAGGGGCAGCCTTGGCTGCAGTGACCATGAGATGATGGAGTTAAGGATCCTGCAAGGAGGAAGCAAGGCAAAAAGTAGGATTGCAACCCTGGACTTCAGGAGAGTGGGCTTTGGCCTCTTCAGAGACCTCTTTGGAGGAATCCCATGGATTAGGGCCCTAGAGGGAAGGAGAGTGCAAGAGAGCTGGTTAGTATGCAAAGATCGCTTCCTCCAAGCTCAAGATCAGTGCATCCCTATAAGTAAGAAGTCCAGCAAAGGGGGCAGGAGACCTGCATGGGTGAGCAAGGAGCTCCTGGCAAAATTCAAACAGAAGAAGAAAGTATACAGGACATGGAAGAAGGGACAGGCCACTTGGGAGGAATATAGGAACATTGTCAGAGTAGGCAGGGATGAGACGAGGAAGGCTTAGGCCCATCTGGAATTGAATCTGGCAAGGGATGTCAAGGACAACAAGAAGGGCTTCTTCAAATACATCAGGAGCAAAAGGAAGACTAGGGAAAATATGGGCCCACTGCTGAATGGGGTGCGGGCCCTGGTGACACAGGATACAGAGAAGGCAGAGTTACTGAATGACTTCTTTGCTTCAGTCTTTACTGCTAAGGCCAGTCCTCAGGAATCCCACACCCTGGAGACAAGAGAGAAAGTCTGGAGAAAGAACTTTCCCTTGTGTGAGGAGGACCAGTTAGAGGTCATTTAGGCAAACTTGACACTGACAAATCTGTGGGCCCTGGTGTGATGCACCCATGAGTGCTGAAGGAGCTGGCGGATGTTATTGCTAGGCCACTCTCCATCATCTTTGAAAGGTCATGGAGAATAGGAGAGGTGCCTGAGAACTGGAAGAAAGCCAGTGTTACTTCAGTCTTCAAAAAGGGCAAGAAAGAGGACCAAGGAAATTACGGGCCAGTCATCCTTGGAAAGCTGATGGAACAGCTCATCCTGGATGTCATCTCTAAGCATGTGGAGGAAAAGAAGGTGAGAAGAAGTAGTCAGTATGGATTCACCAAGGGGAAATCATGCTTAATCAATCTGATAGCCCTCTATGATGGAATCATGGGCTGGGTAGATGAAAGGAGTGAAGTGGATGATGTGTACCTTGACTTCAGCAAGGCTTTTGACACTTCTCCTGAAACATCCTTATAGGCAAGCTCAGGAAGTGTGGGTTAGATGAGTGGACAGGGATGTGGACTGAGAACTGGCTGAAAGGCAGAGCCCAGTGGGTTGTGATCAGTAGCTCAGAGTCTAGTCAGAGCCCAGAAGCTCATGGAGTTCCCCCAGGGCTCAGTACTGGGTCCCATCCTGTTCAACTTCTTTGTCAATGACCTGGATGAGGGGACAGAGTGCCTCCTCAACAAGTTTGCTGATGATACCAAGCTGGGAGGAGTGGCTAACGCACCAGAGGGCTGTGCTGCCATTCAGAGAGACCTGGACAGGCTGGAGAGCTGGGCGGAGAGGAACCTCATGAGGTTCAACAAGGGCAAGTGCAGAGTCCTGCACCTAGGGAAAACTAACCCTAGGCACCAGTACAAGGTGGGGGCTGACCTTCTGGAGAGCAGCTCTGCAGAGAAGGACCTGGGAGTGCTGGTGGATGACAAGTTGACTGAGAGCCAGCAATGTGCCCTTGTGGCCAAGAAAGCCAATGGTCTCCTGGGGTGCAGTGGGAAAAGCATTGCCGGCAGGTCGAAGGAGGTGATCCTGCCCCTCTACTCAGCCCTGGTGAGGCCACATCTGTTTCCAGTTCTGGGCTCTTCGGTAAAAGAGAGGGGCAAATTCAGTCCCAGCACAGGAGATGCACTTGACTTCAGTGAGTAGAACAAATTTCCTGACACACGCTTAAGCAAACTTGAAAAGTCACACTAGCAGGCTGCACCTATGCAAAAAAGATTGTGAACCTTTGATTTTTCTACTTACTTATAGATTACAAAAGTAATTAGTATATAGTTGTATCTCTGTTCCTGTCAGATGCAATAATAATACTCAGCTTGTAATAGTCTTTCATGAAAATAGAGCATAGTAGAAAGAAAATAATTCTTTTCTTCTTTTTCTTCTTGGCTTCAAAATTTGAAGGAACTAACTACCTTAGAAGTTTGAGCTGGTCGGAGAACAGCATTATAAGACAAGAAAAAAAGAGAGAGAAAGCCAAGCCACAAATAACTATGCAATATTGAGATCCCTTAAGCCCCACAGTAAGAAAGGAAAAGAATCTCCTTATTGAGAAGTAAGAGACAGAGAAGGCAGGGAAAATAAAATGGGTGAACCGCAAAATGGAAAAACAGTTCCAGGGTATGATGTTCTAGTGACGCAAGCTGAAAAAGGTGCTGCGGCACAACTGCACTCTCCTGAGACCTGGCAACAGTCATTTCTATAGGAGAAAAACCACAGAAGACAGTGTGTAAGGGAAACTTTAACAGTGATGTAGACCGAGAGAGATTGCAAATGCAAACAGTTTTCGGAAAGCTATGGGTGGAAAACAATGAGGTCTTATCCAGCGATTGAAATGATGACAGAGCACATGGGCATGATGCTAAACAGCTGAACAAGTAAAGAGAAGAGAAGTGGAGGGGAAAAGTTAAACAATCTGATGAAAGGTAAAATAGCAGAGTGCTTGGAATGGTAATAGGGGAGGCATAAGGAATACGTTCACAGTGGACCAGGGTAAATGGTAAATTCCAACAAAGATAAATTCTGTCTTGGATCAATTATAGGCATGTCAAAGTTGGTGTAAAAACAGACATACCCTTTGTCAGCTGATGTGAGTGGTTAACCTCTACTAAGGGATTTTCAATTATCTAAAGATTAAACTTGTTTAAAATTGAATTTTTGCTTTCCTTAATCAAGAGACAAACCTTGTTTATGTTAGGCAGAATTAGTCTGAATCACAGAGACTGAGGAGAGTTGCGGAAACCAGCTTTTTTCCATTTGTCTTTAAAGGAAACTTTTTTCAAAAATATTGATGATTGATTGATGTTGATTCAGAATAGGACTGGTGTAGGAAAAGGCTAGTTAGCTGAATACACAGGGATACCAGTGAGGAATTTTTTGCATTGTTGCCTTGGTTTTTCTTACCATGGTATTGAAGAGAGTGGAACAGAGGATTCCTGGAGCAGATTCAGAAGTTGTCAATTTATTCTCTCTGAGACTTTTACCTCAAATCCATGCAAACAAACTATTAAAACTTATACAGCACCTTGTCTAAAAGGTGCTATAGTGTAACTTCTTTTCTCTATTTCTGTTCCACTGTTGGTTATCTGAGATTTACTTTTCAACTCTGAAGGCTAGAACTCATGGCAAAAATTAAACTGTTGTGATACTTTGTAGAGGATTACCACCTCCTCTGAGATGGCAAACTTATAGGTATGGCTAAGCAAATCTAGGTGTGACTAAATGGAATATTTTCATACTTATATCCTATAATGCTCAAGCACTACTGTGAATGTGTATGATTTTCCATCTTAAAGAAATTAAAGATCTTTGTGTGATACCAAAGATATCCTTTGAAATTTATATTTACATTTGGGTAAGTTTTTGGAATCAAGCTGGGGTGAGCACAAGGAACAAACTTTATCTGAAGTGAAACAAAGTGTTAATAAGACTCAAAGTTCTAAAGTAGGAGATAAATTTATTTGCCATGTTGCTAATGAAATATGCGAATTTCAGTGTACATTGTTGACATTGATGATGCATTGTTCAAACTTTAAATAAAAAAATTTATATAAAAAATTTTGATTACAGAAGCCTTTCTATGTTTGAACAGCAGATAGATGCTGTTATCTAAATCAACAGAGAAGTTTCTAACAGTTTTCTTTACAAGTTTATCAAGTACAGAGTACTTTCAGGTTCCAATTTGTCCTAATGTACATCACTATATATTCCAAAATTTTTTACCTTTGGAATTAAAAAAAAAAATCTTTTACTTATCTGGAATTGATTAATAGAAAGGCAGAGCTCAGAGAGTTAGACTCCAGAGTTAGTGGAGTCTAGCTGGAGGCCTGTGGCCAGTGGTGTCCCCCAGGGCTCAGTACCGGGTCCCGTCCTGTTCAACTTCTTCGTCAATGACCTGGATGAGGGGACAGAGTGCCTCCTCAACAAGTTTGCTGATGATACCAAGCTGGGAGGAGTGGCTAACGCACCAGAGGGCTGTGCTGCCATTCAGAGCGACCTGGACAGGCTGGAGAGATGGGCAGAGAGGAACCTCATGAGGTTCAACAAGGGCAAGTGCAGAGTCCTGCACCTGGGGAAAACTAACCTTAGGCACCAGTACAAGGTGGGGGCTGACCTTCTGGAGAGCAGCTCTGCAGAGAAGGACCTGGGAGTGCTGGTGGATGACAAGTTGACTGAGAGCCAGCAATGTGCCCTTGTGGTAGGGCTACAAAGATGATCATAGGGCTGGAGCACCTGCCCTCTGAGGAATGGCTGCGAGAGCTGGGCCTCTTCAGCCTGGGAAAGAGAAGACTGAGGGGGGATCTTATCAAGTACATGAAGGGAGGTTGTCAAGGGGACAGGGACAAACTCTTTTCGGTTGTCCCATGTGACAGGACAAGAGGCAATGGGCAGAAACTGAAGCACAGGAAGTTCCGCCTGAACGAGAGGGGAAATTTCTTCCCTATGAGAGTGACGGAGCCCTGGCACAGGTTGCCCAGAGAGGTTGTGGAGTCTCCTTCTCTGGAAATCTTCAAGGCCTGCCTGGATGCAACCCTGTCTACCATGCTCTAGGTGACCCTGCTGAGCAGGGAGGTTGGACTAGATGATCTCCAGAGGTCCCTTCCAACTTTACTGATTCTATGATTCTGTGAATAGAAACTTGCATCAATACAGATACCACAACAGTATGCTTTGTTTTGTGTTCATAGCATAGTTTTACTAGGATGATAGAATAGAATCACTTTAGAAGAAATATTGTCAACCTTAAAGGAACCTTCAGAAATAAGAGTACTTCACTTCTCAGTGGAACAACTGATGTGAGTAACTGCTGCTCCACTTGAGCAGATGTTGTGAAATCATGCACAAGTAGTTTCTGTTAAGATTAGTGTTTGAGGAATTGTTAATCAGGTAAATCATGCTTAATCTTTCATCTACAATATTTTTCTATATTTACCTCTAATCAAAAATTGAAATTTAAGATTACTAATAAATTTGTTCTAAAAATTATAGTTCTGTCAAAATATTCCTACTGCAATTCCATGGTGCACCTTAGTTACCTGTTAGGACAGACTGGAGGTGCTACTCTCCCAGCTGAGCTGGTAGGACTCCACAGACAAGAATAGCATAACAGCTAATTTTTACAGAATGAGATTTTAAAAGTCCAGCAGCAAACTCACCTACTAAGTGGGATAAACTGTATTCATCATGTCTGGTTTTTCTGAAGCGCTGGATGCCTATCTGTAGTTTCTTTTGAACTGCAGATGCACAGCATTTCTGAAAGTCAGACTCCCAAAGAATACATGATTGTTAAAAAAAGATGTAATGTAGAAGTATTTTTATGTAGCAACACTTAAGTAGCCTTTAAAAAAATTGTGGGTTTTTTTTGGTTTTGTTTGTTTTTTCCTCTCAAGAAAGAGGTAGGTCGAACAGAAAGATCCTCTCTTTCTGATCAATTCACAATTTTTCCAGCCTTTCCTTAGAAGATAGTTCTGTGTCATCTTCTGGGAAGCCCATGTGTCCGTCATGCCGGAAATGCTGGTATCTCACCAAGAAGACTTTCTAGAGCAATATGTGATAGATGAATTGGATTGATGAAAAATGATGTCGTAAATGAGTCTATTTTCACTTTGGCCAAACACTACACCATCACAGAGACATGCAAAGATGATCAATCAGGTAGAGCAGTCCTGAAGTCTTTGTTCTCCTGAGAAAATTCTGAGATCTATAGCTAGGTTATTGACTGTGTAGAGGTTATAATTGGCAGCTGAAGTGTAATTATACATACAGAGACATACTCAAGTTATTTTTAAAAATATAAATAGTTGTAGATCTTTGCTTTTGTCTTACATATGTAGGTGAACTCATCATTCACACTCATACTCATCGCTTCTCAAAGCCATTTTTTCAGGTATTTGACCTCAGAGAAGCTAAGTGCCATTCAGTGTCCTTTTTCTTAGGTGGCCACATAAAAAAAAAAGTGGGAAGTGAGTGTGCCCTATGAGTATTGCTGAAGAGAAAAGTCTCCATCTCTAGAATTAGAATTAGTCATAAAGATCTTCACCATAGGAATGTATTATAGATGATGGTTCTCAAAGAATTACATTCACTGATAAGTCTTTTTTTTTTTTACTGACAGTCTCATTGGACGCACAGTTTATCTGTTCATGAATAGATGGAAGGAAGATCTGGAAGCCTGTTAAAGCATGCATGTTGCTTACGAGTTTGATGCTCAGGTTTGAACCTCAGATGAGTGGATACCCTTGATTCAGCAATGAACTTCAGTGTATGCTCAACTTGAAGACTGAAACTTCAACTCAGTTGATTTGTGTGCTGATGCTGTAAGTGATATTAGGACTACTTAAATGTTTAAAGAAATTTATGGTTTTATCTACTTTGTCGGATTTAAGTACTCTAGACTTGCAGGAATTAAATGAAATACCTTAGCTGATGATACTAAAAGTTGAAATCTAGGTTGCAAGGACGGAAAGACTAATTCAATATAGTTCAGCTTTTGCTTTTGTTTGTTTTTGTTTTTTAGAGGGGAGGAAGGGAGAAACTCTTCATAATGAATTACTGCTAAGTTTATATATGCACAACATTTGTTCCTTATTTGGATGCCAGTAAGATTCCATAATTAATAAGTTATTGCTAACTATGTCAACGGTGGTTTTTGTGTTATGGGCACCTGTCCTGAGGAATTAGACAGAGTACATATATTGATGTAATGCCAAGTGAAATAAGCATTTTCCCTGTAAAATAGGTGCATTATTCTGTAGATAGTTAAAGTTCCTAAATCTAAGCACATCACACTTCTCACTTTTGTTCTTTGTAGTTCAGGGATTGTGTTTTATTGAACTCTTAATAAACTAACTTAGTTAAATCAATAATTAACACATTGTACAAAGAAATAGAATCAATACTTCATTGTTTTAATTGTAATTAAGTTTTGAGGTTAGTGCTTTTACTCTGACATTTAATCTTGGTAAAGATACAAAGAACCCATTTTTAAACCATTAATTTGCATTTTTCTCATCTGAAATAAATGGAAAGGCAAATATTTGGCAGAAATCAATATGAGAGTGCGTTATGGGAAGTTTAAATTACTTGACGTTATATCTGTTTATAATTCTGTGCCCTGGCAGCCAGAGACTTTTTAGTAATGAGACATGCGAAAAGAAGAACATATGTGCTAGAATAGAGTCTTAACTGAGATTCATTTCCATTATAGCAGAGGACACAGCTGGTGAGAAAAAAGTAACTAGTAATTAATTTAAAAACCTAATGGAGCAAAAAGGCCTACACAGTAAATAAACGGAGTAGCTATTAAAAATGTTTTGAGGGAGTATAGGAAGGAAGTCCTTTCATGCTTAGTGCACAAGGAATCCAAATTCTTTGGGGTTTACAGAGGAGGGCAGCCAAAGAGTTTCTGTGGAAAGCATACAAGGCCTGTATTAAATAACTGCTCACCCAGGAGAATGAAACTTGTAGAACTATGTAGAAAGAATAGTGTATAATTTTCATCTGCATTGAAATAGCTGCATATAATAGACAAAGCACTTAATAGAATTTTAATTGAATTAACAGAAAGACTCCTGCTGACCTCTGTATGCTTTGGATTAGATTTAATACTTGTGAAGAAACATTTCCATTATATACTATTCACTTTCTCTTCTGTAATTTTAGATAGCATGACACATTATTGGCATAATACAAATAATAACTAGGAGCAGAGGTTTCTGATGTGCTTAACCATAAAATTTGTTTAATAAATATTACAGTTAATTAATAAAGTTTCATTTTAATAGTTAAGAAATTTAAAAGTATTTTAATTTTGGATAGCCTTTTGGAATTGTGTTAAAACAAATGTTTTAATGACACATGAAACTTGTCAGTATGTGTTAAACAGCAGACAAGGTCTTTTAAATCCTCTTTCCTCTTGTCTTAGAGGATGAAAGCCTATATGCAGATATTGGTATATTATGGAGAACGATCTAAGTCTTTTGATAGTCAATTTTTTTACTTGCAACAATTAATTGCAGCAATTCTTGTTAAGAAGCTTCACAAACAATGCTATTATTTGCAACAGTCTGCAAGCATTATGCAAAAATATCCCTTTATATAGGGACTGTATGAGGATAAGAGACTCTCATATGGAATGGATTTCAACAAGTTAACATAAATCCTAGTGAAGGGAATCAACTGAAAATGGTGCACTAGTTATTACACAATACTCATTCAGCCTGACTCCTAGTCCTGTGGATGTTACTTCTACCCATATACATTTGCAGATAGAAAAGTAAAATTTTCTGTCCATCTATCCAGATATGTAGGCTTATATGTACATGTATAATTGTTTATGTTTTCATTTCAAAGCTGTAAAACTGAAACTTTTTATTACCAGAGATGCTAATAATGTTAATAATTTACATTGGTCAGTGTTAAGTAGTTTGGAAAGAATATCTGAAATTTAAAAAGTAACTTAGAGGTCCTCAGATAGACTTCTACAGTTAGTTAGATCATCCAATTCTATGTGACTGTTCAATCTCACACATCTCAGGCAAACTTCAGTGTCTGGCACTGTCCTTGGCATGGTAAGTGATTTTTATGGCAGTCTTTGTTTTATCAATAAATGAACAAAATTACAGAAGATAAGAAAATAATATAATAAGAAAAGCTAATTCCTCCTTATTCCAGAATTCTGTTTATCGTGCAAACTCATCTCTTTTTCACTGTGCCCAGAGAGATTTGACTATGATGTTGAATTTTTCTTTCCTTCAGTGAAATCTTCTCAGAAATGAATCTTAGTGCAGTTACTTAGCCTCTAATTTTATTTTTTATCATCTCATTTTTTTAAGTTTATTATTGTTAAGAATAAATCAACTGAGAAGTTCCTTAGCTGAAGTTTCACTCCATATATTCCTGCTTGTCATATTTTAGGTTCTTGGCATCAGTTCACAGGAATTATTCTGAAATGTAGGTAATTAATTTCTTCATGAGTCAGGTTTCTAATGGTTAAATTTATATTTTGAATCACATGATAACTGCAATGACATAAAACAGCTTTAAACATATATGTGATTGAATGTCCTTTTATATGCCTATTTCTATAGTGACTCAAAAGAAAGAACAACATTTTTCCTTGCAATATTTTCATACTCTACTGTGAAGAACCAGTTTTGAAAAGTTAGATGTTCTCATTTCTATAGTGTAGGTTCTTGAACATTGTCTTTCTTCTTTTGGCCAAGTCATCTTGCTCTGCTTTAGCCTCATTTACAGTGTTTCATTGGCTGAGAATGTAGAAGTGGTTTTGGCTGGACCCATTCCTGAGCTAACTGGGACACTGTTGTATAAAGTGCCAGGGGTGTTATTCTGCTGTGTCATCCATTGACCTCAGAGGCAGGAGTCCTGAACCAGTTCTCCTGCTCAAATGGATTTTACTTGGCTGAAAAGCTCTTTGGGCACATCATCATTTCACCCTAAGAACAAAGCCTGTAACTGGAGACTTGCATGACCTGTAGTCCGTGCGAGCGTAGGTATGTTTGTGCATGTGTGCTCTTCTTTTCCCTAAAGAAACATACGGAAGAGAAGAAGATGCTTTACACATCATTGTAACTGGTCTTTAACTGGAGCTGATTCAAAGTCCATTGAAGTCTGTTTTCAGACTTCGCTTCTCTTACTGGGCTTTTGGTCAAGCCTTAAAACCTATTTAGAGTGAATCTGTATAGCTGATAGTGCTCTAGTTCCTTAACTTCACTGAGTACAAGACAGGGCAGGATTTAGATATAGCTGTCACTCATTTTTGTACTGTCCATTCCATTTCTTCTCTTCTGCCTGTACACTACCTCGTTTTTACTTTAACACGCCAAAAAAAGAAGTGGAATATGTATTACCAAATGCCATTTCTCATGTTATTTCTTACAATGGGTTGTTTCTATCTACACCTGCCTACTTTATTTGTCGTATTGTTGACTTATGAAAATTCAATAATAATGTTTTAAATTACCCTTGAAATTTCTTTTGTGTTTCACTGACTCTTTTAAAAACTTCTGAATACTGTACAATTTGAATTTAATATCTCCTTGTCAGTTATATTGTAGTAAAATAGCATTAATCCTGTTATCTGCTTCTGAGATTTAAAGAAACAATATTATTTGCTACTTAATAAATCACCATGCTTTAGATCTTGCACAGATAATAAAAGTGAGATAACCTAATGCATCTGTAGCCATTATGGTCTACCCTATCAGGAAATAACATTGTAGGTAATATGCTCATATACTGTTTTAATATTTTACTCTCCAAGCTTATATGAACTTTTACTCACAAGATTAGTCCTTGTTCATGTATTTTGCCTAAACACTGCACCTGGGTGTAGTGTGAATACATAGTTGATATGAGCAGGAGATTCTGATTCTGAATGTACGTGAGTATCTGAAGGTGCTAGGACCATTTTCTAGCACTGGCTTACATGAAACAGCCTTCATTCCTCATATTAAATTAAATGACTCTGAAACAGGGCCACAATGGCCACAAGCAAACTGGGAATGGTGTGTGCTAACCCAGGAACTGTTTGGGAGCATGCTACCTGGCTGAGGTTGGAAGCATGCAAAGGATTTGCATTTGAACAATTTGATGGTATAGACCATTGAATCCTGATGGAGATCGTTCCCTGAGAACGTTTAATTACCAGCATAAGTATGGACTGCATGACCAAGCTCTTGTTTAACATCACAGTTCAACTCTATGCTACGTCAAAATTCTTCCAGTAGATTCTGGCTTTTGACCTAGTCTTGAAGATTTATAAGAAAAGAAATTATTAACTTAGCTTAAACAGAATTAAGGGCAAATTAAATCTTCCTCAATAGCAACATATGAAAGAGAGCAGTTTAAGCTATAGAAGACAGTTTTGGATAAGCTCAAAATAAGAAGGCAAGAAATAAGGAATCTATCCCTATTAGGAAAGATTTGAAGAAGGAAACACTTGAACAGTAATGATATTCCCAGCCAAAGTCTGGGTTACACACTCAACCAAAGGACAGTGAATCAATAAATCAAATTCAGGACAAAATAAGTAAAGAAACTCTCACAAATGACGTCAATCAGGATTTTAACATTACAGCAATTTAAGTCCCTATTCGGCACATGCCTAATTTCAAGCCTGTGAGTCACTCGAATGAATGAGTTTAAAGTTAGGCAGATTCTGAAGAACACTGTTGGAAAGTACTATTTCTTTTCATCTTAATTAATTTCAGTTTTGTTTTCTTTTTGTTTTTACTTAAAATCCAAAAGTTTTATGGTTAGTTGTTGTTAGGAGATGTGTATTACATCAGTATAAAACTGATTTCTTCCTAGAGTAATCAACCATGTGTACACCCTTATACATATGTAACACATATAACATACATACATAAAAAAATTACAAATGTAGATTTTTTTTCTAACAGCGAAGTACAAAGCCCTTATGTTTTCAAACTATATCAAACAAGAATTTCTTTATCATACTGCATATCTTCTCCATCGAGCTGGGAGCTTTCCCTTCTTACAAGGGAAGCAGTACTAGAAAGCAGATGCTGATTTGGAACCAGGTAGCCTTAAGCATGCATCTCATATTGTGTATCCAGCACAGTGAGTGTTAAATTTCTGAGGGCCTTTGACCCTTTAAATTTCTGAGGCCCCTCCTTAATCTCAGCAGGGGTTTGCTTCAGAAGATGAAGGACAGAAACTCTGGTGTAAGCAAAGTACCACCCTGTGCCTCAGACTTCTCTCTGGATGCCGGTAGTCTGCAGAGACTCTACTTGGTTGACAGGTCTAGCTCAGAAGCTGCAACTTTTTCACTCTAGGAGATCAACCACAACAGGCCTTGTGAAACCCATTTCTGCTTAGAGCTGTGCTACCAATGTGGAGCAATAACTCTTAGAATCCATTTGAAATTTTTTATTTTTATTTTTATTATTGATCCTGTTGATCTACCTACTGTATCAGAATGAGACATTTTGTCTGATGTAGCAGGTACTTCTGCTGAGTGCTCTGTTGAGTTGTTGCTTCTTTGCTCATCTCAGCTGGGAGATGTTCTTTCTGTATCTCATGATGACCTGCCCTGCTAAGTCATTTGATTCTGTCTTTTGAAAAGGACCATGTTGCTCTTTCCTGTTAGTAATTCAGACTGTGCTGGGCTAAGGGATATACCCACTACCTTTGTAAATAAATGCTGCTGGGACTGGAATTTATCTGCTTTTAAAAACAGTTCTGTACCTTTAAATATTGGATCCCTGATTTATGTCAAATTATTACCTATTGAATGTAGCGTGCAAATAACCCTGTGTGGCTCTGTGTAAAGCTGATCCTTCTCGTTGCTGGACCAATGCCCAAGAAATAGAACAGAGGCCAAGTAAAAAGGATTTGATCCCTGGAAAGTGCTGTGAAAACCAGCAAGATGTGGGAAGGGATTTTCAGCTGCACCGAGAACTTCAAAACTCATGGCTAGTCACCACTGCAGAGGTGATGCTGTGGCCACTGCTGCCTCCGTGGTGGGAGAGTAGACCTGAGTACATTCTCTCAGAGATAACCCAATAGCCATGTTCCCTGTGGCACACCTGTTCCCAACTGCTCCATAGCAATGTAGCTATATGCACTAGTACAGACAGATCCTTTGGATGGGCGTGTGATGGGGTGTCTTCAGAGCAGCAGCAAAGTTCTCTTTGCATAGGAGTTTTCTTTGCTTAGTCTATCCATTTATCTATAGTTTTAAAGGTGATACCTTCCTATGGAAGCTATTAAAATAAAGCTACCAACTTGAGGGCACTCTAGCTTCCTTTATTATCCCTGAAATTGTCACTGTTTCCAAAAAAACAAAGCATTTTGGAATGCTTTTGGCAGTGTAACCGTATTGTTGAAGCTTTCTGTCTATTAAATATCTGGAAGACTATGGAGATATTACACATAATTAAGGCAGCCGCTTCACTTTGTGTTTGATCCAGCAATCCAGTATGATTTGTGCAATCTAGTATGGCAAGAATTAACATGACACATCCAAGGAAACGTGAGACCAACCTCACAGCTAATAAAACAGAAGATTGTTGATCAAATAAAAAACATCTGCAAATGTTATTTTTCTTGCCTTTGGTTAAGCATGACACAGATTAAGGGTAAGAAGCTTGTAAAGGCTAGACAGTGCCAGCTCTTAAAGAGATGTTCAGTATGGGTAGAAGAACATAATTAATTCCTTTTGCCTGTTCTTTTTTTGTCTATATAAGGGCCAGGCTGACTGCAGCACATGCAGCCTACTGCCTTTCAGTAAGTACCTTACTCTGGTACTTTAAGGTATTTATAATTCTAAGCCCTTTGAGAAATGATGGGTCTATTATTCTTCATTTTTGCAATAGGCTAGAGGACATGCTTTCCTAGGATGTGAAAGATGCTATAACTTTTCTTCTGCTGGAAAAGACTTAGAAGCACAGCTCTTATCCCTCAGTAGAATGTAATAACCTACCAATTGACCTGCAACTGCATCCTAGTCCATCAAAAAAATCAGGATTCAGTGGCCAAAAGGGTTCCTAGCTCCGTAGCTAAGCGACTGGCATGCTTATCTAGAAGAGAAGTTACTTGAATTTTGAGTCTTTTCCCCAGGAATTGTCATGTATTTTGCATAGAATCAAGGAAACAAGTTGGCAGGGACCTCAAGATCCTTCTTTCCTATGTCAGGATCAAATATACTTGTAGTCTTCCTGACAAAAATGTGCATAATCAATTTCTAAAGCTGCCAGCAGTGAAAACTGTGATACCTCCCTCTGCAATTCATTCCAGTGCTTCATTGTCCCTAGTGCTAGAAATACTTTCCCAATATTTAAGCTGAATCTTTCTTTCAATTAATTATTTCTTGTATTTCACTATACATTGTGACCCTGGATACATGGTTTCTTTCCTTTTGCAGCAACTTGATACATATTTAAAGATTATTATCACCCTCAGTGTGATACATTACAAGTTAAACAACGCCAGTTCTTTCAGTTCTTTTTCATATTCATTGTTTTTGCAACTCTTATAATGTTCACTATTTTCTTGTGGACCCTTTCCAATTAGTCCATGGTTTTCGAAGGGCAGTTCTCAGGACTGTATGCACTATTCCATCAGAGACCTAACTAGTGCTGGGAGATGTTCTTTCTGTATCTCATGATGACCTGCCCTGCTAACTCATTTGATTCAGTCTTTTGAAAAGGACCATGTTGCTCTTTCCTGTTAGTAATTCAGGCCGTGCTGGGCTAAGAGATATACCCACTACCTTTGTAAATAAATGCTGCTGGGACTGGAATTTATCTGCTTTTAAAAACAGATAACAGATTTTTTAATAAAAACAGATTTTGTTTTAATAACAAAAGGCTGTACCTGCGGCTCGAAGGCAATACTCACAAGTAAACATCTGAGTATGGTGTTTGTCTTTTTTTTTTGCAAGAGCATGATTTAATTGACTGAAGTTAGGCCTATGATTCATTATACTCAAATGAAACAATAAACAAGCTTTATCCATAAGGATAATCTTATATGAGACAGTCCTACATATGTTGAGTCTTTCACTGCAAGGCTTAGAAAGCTTCCGCTTCATGGGAAATCTTGAAAGTGTTTAGCTTTGGACTGAATGAAAAGAAAAATTCTCTTCTCTCTGTTGGCAGGTACAGGAGTCAAATGCCTGTCACATTACTTAGACCTTGTATGGTACATCACAAGTGTTATCTCTATTACATGGGAAAGAAAATGTATCAAACCATCCTGCTGGCTGAAAATACTGTTCTAGTGAGGGGGCTTAGTTCCGAAGCTGATCAAACACAACCTTTTCTTCGGCATTTCATTTTCCTGGGAAGGCACTGCACTGTGGAAAAAAATGCATACTTTTGTAGTCTAAACTTTTCAGCTCCTGCAGAGCTCACTCTTTGCTTACTATACAGAAGGAAAATCCAGGCCTAGGACAATGTGCTTGGCACCGTGGCACTCACTGAGGAGATTAGCAATACAAGCTCAAGATTTGACAGCAACGAGCTGTGCTGTGGAAGGGCTGAGCTTGGAAAGCCCAGATGGCAGTTGTGTGACGTGAGTTTGTGTACAGCTGTACTTCTCCAGCAAGGCTGCTGTCAGTGTTCAGGCTTGGTAGTAGCTCAGATCTAGCAGACTTAGATGTTGCAAGAGTGGACATTACAGCACCTTGCTCTCTAGGGAAATCCACAGCTGTAGTTACAGCACATGGTAGAATCTGAATGACTAATGAAAGAGTCTGAATAAGAGATCTGGTACATCCTAGGAGCTTGGTTGTTGGCTTCAGTAAAGGCATATTGAATATTCACTGGAAGAAGGTGCAGAACTGAATCTTATTGGACCAATGAATATTTAATTCATCCTTAGAAAGCAGGAAAAATTCAAATGGGATTAAGGGAGCTGTGCTTGAGAACACCTGTACATCATTGTGCTTGGAGCATTTTTCTTGGCAGTGGAAAATTGGTTGCCTTTAGGCGGAGAAGGGAATTGAGCCTCGTTTTTCTGCATACTTAGATGAGTACTTTAGTCCATGATAGAGGAAGCAATGCTGCCCTTATTAAGTGGCTGGATCCATGCAAATGTCTATTAAATGTTTCTCAGAAGTGAGATGGACAAATCTGTGAACTCTCATTAGGCACAGGTGTGAATCAGGTGCCAACTTACTCAGTGGCTATTCTAGATGATAGGAGGCGTATACAGAGCTGCTATCCTTTCTGCAGAAGTGGCCACAATCTGAGCGTAAGACAAAGAAGTATAAGAACAGGGCAAGTAGATTTTATGTGATTTCTTTTCACTCTCTTTTCCACCAGGATTTTCAGCTCAGGGACTCTGAGCACTCCATGTGATAAACTTTTATAGTGTCTCTTAAATCAATTCAAACCTTTAGCTTCCAAAGCATCCTGTGGCAGGCAGCTCTGCTGTTCACTTGTGTGAAGAACTACAACCTGTTTTTATTCTGAATCTCATTCTTGTTAGCTTCCTCCTATATTAGTATTAATCTGGATTTAGACTGGTCTGTGCATTTGCAGCAATAGTCAGCTATGGGACTGTTGGTGGAGAAAACAGGGTTAGAGCTCAGGGACTGAAAATTCTCCGTTTAGGATTTAGGAAACTCTTGTGACCATCAGAAGACTTAGTCAGCTAAATCCTTCTGTGTATCTAGACATCAGTCCATAAATGAGTGTGTTGAAATTAATGGGGCAATTTGCAGGTTTGTTAGCTGTATTACTCAGAGTAAGACTTGCACAATTTCAACCTGTGTAATTAAAACTGGGCTCATTTCCTTCTTATGTCAACAAGTTGGGGAAGCCTGTAACATCTGGTAAATGTATAAAAGTAAGTATGTAGCAAACATAACAGGTTCCTAAGAATATTTGGTATGCAGGGCAGGGTTTCAAGGGATTCCCAGTGAATTAACAACTGTCTGTTCAAGAGAAGTCAGAATGAGGGATTCTGAGGCCTTCATATAAGCTAGCAGCATAAAACAGCTGAAACTGCAGGATGCTGGGTAGGTTTTGACAATGTGCATTTTTAACTTTTTATATTTTTGGAGTATTTTACCCATATTTGTCTTTTTCCATTTTATATTTAAACACTAGCAAATTCCTTCAGAGATCCTGGCTTCAGTATAAGTGCTGAATACTTGGAAATTGTAGCAATGACCTTGACTGAAAGTATGTCCCCTTTAGCTGACTCCTTTTGTAGAGCACTGAAGGCAATCACAGCAGTTGAAAGGCACCTGTCCTTGTCTTTCTTTCCACCTTTCTCAGAGACCACGTTAGATTTCAGCAGATATTATCTTCACAGCAGTAGTTTCATGTTTGAAGCTTAAAAGTATGTAATGTTTAGAACTTTTGTTTCCACACTTGATTGATTGCGTTGACTGAGCAGAATATAAGAAGAAGGTGCGATCAGGCAATGCTAGCAGAGCTCTGGGCTCCTTGTGCTCACCTGGCTCCATTTTCTAGTTCCACGAAGTATCTAAGAATTTAGATTTCCCTTTCTAATCTTTCCACAATTGCATGAGTTGAAGAAGTTTCAAGGTAAGTTTCTTATATGTACATAGATTTTCCAGATTCATGCTCACGTTGCATTAAATGTTAGAAAGAATGTTAAGATGATGATAGCAAAAACTTTTGCAAATGTTTTATTTTGTAGTCTCCAGGTGCTGTGAACTTCAGTTCTTATAGGCAGGGTGGTTGGAGATAGATTCAGGACTGTATTAACAGGAAGATCCTTTCAGTGTGTTTGCTTGATCATAAATTACCAGATACTCTTGACATTGTAAAACAAGTTCATACTCAGCTTATCATGCAGAAATATTTTTTTGATACTTATGAGACCTTAATCTTGACAACATTTTTTTCTGAAATGTTTGAAGCTTATTTGTATTACTAGGTTTGCATTATTAGGCTCACTTCTTCAACTAACTTTAGGTCTGTTCAGATTGATACTTGGCTGCTAAAAGCTAGTTCTTTAACTCTGGATATTAACATCCTGCTTTTTTTCAATAGTCAAAAAAGTTCACAGGTCACAGTGGTTTAGTTAATAATCCAAAACAGGATACTAGATTTGAGTGGTTAGTATAAATATTTAACTTTGAGCATCACAATAGGAAATTGTTGGTCTGAAAAGTTACAGTAAACCCAGTAAAGAAGCCAAAATTCCTGCTTGAACATACTAATTTTACTGTCAATAATTTTAAATATGTAGTAAGTACAGGTAATATCAGTTATGACTGGTCAAGCTAGAAAAATATGTTTTGTTCAGCTTACTTTTCCAGCCTTTTCTGCCTTGAAGCTGTCATAAGCTATATTATTTATATTTAAACAAAAGTTAAAGTGTTATCTAGAAAATGTAGAATGATTTGAGATCATTTGAGATTGATAATGCTATTATCAAAGTATTATTAAGATCAGTTTTTAATTAAGAGGATGGAATTACAGTTCCGTCCTCTTAACTGGGTGAGAATTCTTTTCCAAAATTCCAGTTCCATACTGAAGAGGAAAGACTTGTGATGGGTAAAGAATTTATCCATCATTATACTTATCTCAAGATGTAGTAGCTTTCTGAGATTAAGGGGATGAAATTTTTCTAGTCAAACTCTTCTGACAAAATATATAATCGAAGCAACCTCTGCGGAAAAAGAATACTGAAATCTTCAAATGCAGTCTTACTGAAATTCAAAGATTTTTTTTTTTTTTTCTGTTTCAATTTAAAGCTCCCAGAAAAATAAGAGCTATGTGAATCTGAGACAAAAAAAAAAAAAAAAAAAAAAAAAAAAAATCCTACTAAGCAAAAGTACATCTTTTCAGGCCATCCCATCATCTAAGTTGTTTAGTCTATTTCTCCTTATTATGTTTATTTTCCTGGCAAGCTATGACTAGGAAACAATACTTTTAGTACTCAGCAATTTGAATATAAAGAAAGAATCCAGGAAATAATAGTGAGAAATATAGTAGGATGTTGTGTGCCAAGTTGTACTGTTACTTATGGATTATAATTAATTTTTTGATAGAGGATGCAAACTAATATTTGTCCATCTATTTAGTCTTGCAGGCTTTCTTCTTGCTTATTAAAAATGTGTTTCATGTTTTCTTCCTGGTTTAGGGGTATTTATAATTAGAAGAAACGCTCTTTACATTAAAAAAACATAGAGATAAATTCTGCTTTTAGTTACTGTGGTATAAACCTCTAGTGAGCTTTAGCTTTCACTGGAAGACTTCTCTCTCTGTAGAGAAGTAAATGGCAATAGAATTTTAACCTCAAATCCAAATATTAATTGAGTATGTGAGAAGGAAAATCATTGGTAAATCACAGGTAAATTACCAGCCATTATGAGAATATTCTTATTAGACTATTTTTTCATTACTAAACTAATAGCCTTCTCAAAATAAATTGCTATCTATTTTCCTCTGTTTTCTTAGGACAGAAGAATTTAAAGTGCTTGGTTCCTTATAACACTTAAGGAGCCTTTAAATAGATCTGAAGCAGGGAACCAGACATGGAATTTGTGGAGCTGCTTGATGACATAGTTTAAAAGAGGTACTCGTGGGTGATAAAGCTGTAGCAGAGCAGCATTTGACTTTTAGTGCTGGGAAGTAACTGGAAAGATTCCCGCACCCAGCCTGTTCTTTGTGCCTTGTAAGTCAGAGCAGCTAGATGAATTTGAGGGAAAAGTACAGGATGTGTTGGACAAAGTAGATTGATTAATTGGGTGTTAATAAGTAACTAGGGACAGATGTTGTTCTCCTGACAGTACCAGGGAACGCAGTTGTGCAGAACAGCTGGCCGAGGCGCATAACCTGGCACATCAACAGCCCCGGCCCCAGGGTGCTGCAGTGTAATCCCACCTGCCAAACGGGCTCTGCGGGGAATCCGGGGAGCTACAGACCAGTAGGTCTGATCTTCATACCTGGTTAGATGGTGAAGCCCGTGATAAAGAATACGATCACTGCGTGCGCGAATGCACACGGCCTCTTGGGAAGGAGTCGGCACGGCTTCTGCAAAGAGAAGCTTTGTCTCGCTGACCTGCTGCCCCTCTAAAAAGGGGTCTGCAAGTGCGAAGACAACAGGCAGTCTGTGGGTGCAGTTTCTAAGGATTTACACTGTAGGTTATTAAAGAAATCAAATTACCACAAGTTTAGATGAAAGGTTCTTTAATGGACTGAAAGTTGGTTAAAGGATACAAAGCAAAGAACAGGGCTTGATCTCTGCTTAAATACTTCAGCACTTACTGCTTCATGTGTTTTATGCTTTATGGTCATTTTTTCCCCCATGTTTTTGGAGACTTCTCAAAAGTGACTATGACTCTGAGGATGCTAATTGTTTTTCTGCCTTGTAAGTCTGGGTCCTTTGAAAATGTCTTGAGATTGATAGCTGCACAGCAAATATCCATGATCAGTAATCTCCTGCAAGCATCTTGGTCACAAACATTCTCAAACCTGTTTCTATGTGGAAGTGGTTTATTAAAATATATAATCCAAGTATTCAGCTCCAATGTATAGCCAAACAGGACTAGTTGTATAAAAAGGTGGGCTTTCTTAAATGAAGTATCCTGAGTTGAATCTACAGTGGAAACTATTTTCTATATCTTATTACTTTCCAGCAGGCCTCCCACAGACATCAGAGTTTTCAATAGCTGTGTCCTTTAATGTCAGCATAATATCTATGAGTCCACATAAAGGTAGCTGAGAACAAATAGTATTCTACATTCTCTGTAATAACATACATGGGCTAGAAAGCAACATACTCAGAAGTACTCTTTAGAAAGCAATACGAAAAGTCTCCCTGTACTGAGCTGGTATTCTGCAATAATTAATATTAAAATATTACTAATGATAATTTATGCGCCACCTTTTCCTGTATCAAGTAGCCTGGAACTCTTGGTCAGTGACAATAAAGCTTTTTCATAGATCCCCATCATACAGCTAATTTATTTGAAAATTTTCAAAAGTAGTATCTTAAAGCAATATCTTAGCATTTGAAGGCTTTTATGTGATACACTGATTTGAAGGTAGCAGCAGACTTAGTTTCTTGCCATCACAATAGTCTTTTCCACTCAGGAAAAAATTTCTGTAAAAGCAGTAAGGCAATAACAGGAGCTTAAGTCTGTCGAGAGCTGAAGGTAGTCAGCTGTGCTGCCAGGGCAAGGTTTTCAAAATGAAAACTTTGCTGGTCCTTGCTGGTTGTGATCCATGGGCTTCCAGCTAGTTTTTATTTCTCTGCAGCAGTTGACTCTGATCAAGCTGTGACTGAAAAAAATAGCAGGATTTGTGGAAAATCATTTTGTAGTGATAAAAATATCATAAATTTAGCAAGAATTTTGAATTATTTTTGTTGAAAATATATTGAATTGCAGGTATATTGAAATATCTAAATTTCAAGTCAAGGGATTCAAGAACTGGGAAATCCTTTTCTCAAGTAAAGGATCAAGAAAGTAATGAATGCTGTATTTCCTGATTCTAGTCTTCTCTTTGTGAATTGGCAGGAGCTACTGCCTATTAAACTGTTTATGATGAAAAACCCAAATGTATTCTCACTGAAGTTCAAGATTCCAGTGAGAACAGAAACAGGCTCAAAGCAGATAAAGCTGTGTTTTTGGTTATGCTAAGGCCCTTTGCTGTGCTTCTCCCATGTAGTCAGTTTTATAACCATTTTAAGTCTCATTCCTGTTACCAATAAGAGAATGAAGGGAGCTAGTGAAGAATCCAGTCCATTTTGTTTCTTGGAAATGTTGCTTTAGAGATGTGCTTTCGGGATTTCATGTATGAAAGAATAGGATCTGAATAAAATATGAAAAAGCAATTTACTAAACCTAATTTACCATTCATTTTACTCTGTTGCTCTCAAAGGTATTTTAGTAGAGGTTAATTTGTTTCATTTTTAGCTAAACCAAATTATCTTTATAGGTATATAAACCGTGCTTTTATGTTTCTCAAATATTACTTCTACTAACACTGAATTGGGCCCACTTATGTAAATATTGATCAGACCAAAGAGAGGATATAGAGCCAATTTGAAATAACATGCATGCTCCCTTGATTGCTCTCTGGCATTGATGTTTAGCCATCATGCAAAGCTGATATTTACATGGTATTAAGCTCTTTAAACTTTCAGACCAGGGTGGCTGTATACAACATGCTTGTTGGGAATGGTCTCCGGTTTTCACTAACTCCCAGACTGTGCTTGGGAATCTCTTGGGTGCAATGGATCACATTGAACAACTAATCTCAGGGTTTTCCTAATGATAGGTGGTCAAGTCCTGTTGCCCAGGATGTCTCCAGGCAATTGGTAATTAACTGGTATAGATGTAGCTATAGTCTCAAATCTGTAGATTTGAGATAAACATGTAGTTTGTGTTGATATCTGTGACAGTGGAGAATGGTAACGGAGACCAGGCTTCAGTTTTGTGTTGGTTGAAAAAAACCTAAAACTTCAGGATTATCTAAAGTAAAATAAAACCTTTAAAGTAATAAACTTTAAACTAACAATAAAAACAAAGCTACAAAGAGCTATGGAGGTTTCAGATTCAATATAACTCTTCATAGCTTCAAAATGACTCAGTTATTTTATGAGGGGCAACATGATTTCAAATAATAGGATCTAATTCAGGTACTCCACACAAAGATACCAATAAGAAGGTACTTTTTATCTGACAAACTGTATAGTTAAACTCAGTTTGAAGATAGAGACAAGCTGGTATTTAACTGAAGCATTGCAAACAGTGCAGCTGTAGCTCATAATTACCGTAGTAGTTGCAAATGTCAAAGTGTTTCACTGTTCAGTATAAGAAGATCTCATGAACCTCCTCTTCTGATAGCAAGTAGGTCCATAAGCATCTCTGTCCAGGGAAATTGGTTCTAGTGTGCACAAAGGGAGACCATCTGTAACCTTTGGAATTGCTGGGATAGGTGTGTGCCAGAGGATAATCCATGTCTCCTTTCAATATACTCCAGTGGATTCTCCATACCGTAATGAGATAGTATTTCTGTAGAGTTTTTTAGAGTTGCAAAGCATGTTAGTCCATACATTAATGACTGAGTTCAATGAATATATGTATTGTTCAAGAACAAATCACAACAGATTCAGATTCTGAAACATCATGAATAAGTACATAAATCTCTTATTCTGTATAAAGAAATAAGGCAAAGATTGCATAAAATGAGCAAACAGAAACAAAACTAGAATTGACAACAAACAAATGAAAACCCTAGAAAAACCTTCATTTTCTATCACATGTGGCAGTAATTAACTGTACACTTTGGCAGTAGCTCTACTTTCCTAGCAATTCTAAAATGAGACATTCAGGATATTTTCCTCAGCAATCTGTGTGCATTTTAGCTATTTGGAAGTTGATAACTGTTATCAAAACATCAATGTGTTTACTGCAGCTTTTTTCAATGCAATTTCTTTAATCTTTTTGATTTAGCTTTTACAGCCTGACTTTGTTCCCACTGAAGTCAGACAAAAAACCCCAAACAAAACATGTGAATTGGGCTATACAAAATGTTGCACAACAATATTTATTTTGTATTTGGGGTTACAGAGGGGATAACCAATTGTAATGTTGGGCCCTGATCCTGTAAATCCTTATACATGTGCATAGTGCTATTGACGTCAATGGTTTTACTCAAATAAGTAAGGATTGCTCATAAGCATAAAAGTTTGCAGGATAAATTTCTAAATGGCTGCAAGTTCAGTATTACTGAATCTCCAGCTCTAGACATAGCCCTTAAGCAAATTCTAGTGTTATTTAAACTCTGAAGCTTTTCTTGTATTGATTTTATAAGCCTCTAAGCCAGTATATTCTGGTGTAGAGAAGCACAGAAAATATTGCTACATTATAAGCCATCAGTGGCTTGCTCCAGATTATTATCCTTTTTTAAAAAAATAAACAAAATACAAAGTTCAATTATCTCACCTTTATTTAGCTGACAGCTGGGTATATCCTGCCACATACTGAGTTGCCAAAGTCCTGCTGCAGTTCATAATCTCACAGGATGCTCAGGTTCTTAGAAGTGCTCGGTTACCCAAATTAAATAAGATTTTTCCAATTAAATTCTATATGCTTTGAGCATTTTTCACAGGGAATATTTTTTAAGGAAAGCTTATTTCTGATTAATTAATCTTAATTACTTTACTCCCCCTCTACTGAGCCCCGGTGAGGCCACATCTGGAGTACTATATCCGGTTCTGGGCTCCCTAGTACAGGAGGGACATGGAGCTACTGGGGAGAGTCCAGCGTAGGGCTACAAAGATGATCATAGGGCTGGAGCACCTGCCCTGTGAGGAACGGCTGCGAGAGCTGGGCCTCTTCAGCCTGGGGAAGAGAAGGCTGAGGGGGGATCTTATCAATGTGTACAAGTACCTGAAGGGAGGTTGTCAAGGGGACAGGGACAAACTCTTTTCAGTTGTCCCGTGTGACAGGACAAGAGGCAATGGGCAGAAATTGAAGCACAGGCAGTTCTGCCTGAACGAGAGGGGGAATTTCTTCCCTGTGGGAGTGATGGAGCACTGGACAGGTTGCCCAGAGAGGCTGTGGAGTCTCCTCCTCTGGGGATATTCCGAACCCACCTAGATGCAACCCTGTCTAACATGCTCTAGGTGACCCTGCTCCAGCTCTCGACTCTTAAGAGTCTAGCTCTAAAGCAAATTCTAGTGTTATTTAAACTCTGAAGCTTTTCTTGTATTGATTTTTATAAGCCTCTAAGCCAGTATATTCTGGTGTAGAGAAGCACAGAAAGTATTGCTACACTATAAGCCATCAATGGCTTGCTCCAAATCATCATCCTTTAAAAAAAATAAACAAAATACAAAGTTCAATTATCTCACCTTTATTTAGCTGACAGCTGGGTATATCCTGCCACATATTGAGCTGCCAAAGTCCTGCTGGAGGTTGGACTAGATGATCTCCAGAGGTGCCTTCCAACCTCAACCATTCTGTGACTTGTTTTATATAAATTGTCTGTATTTACTGAAATTGTTGCATTTTTTTCCAGTAAAATATCTGATTCTTGGTTCAACTGAGTTCAATTCTTAATTTTTCAACTTTTTTAAAAAAAGTTGAAAATATCTTTGAAAGGGTTTTATGAAGTTTTTACAAAAAGTGTTTTTGAGAGCAAAGTGGAAACTTTTTTTTTTAATTATGTCACAATACAATTTTGAGTAAAAAGTATATTTTAAAACTACTATTAAATCTTAATATTCATATTAAATGTTAAACAAAAAAGCTTGAATCACAAGAACAGAATTTAAAACAAAGAGGAGTTTTGTCTTGAGTGATTTTTACATTTTGCAATAATAATAATTTAAAGGCGCTGTGGTAATCTTAGCTTCTAGTAAGTAAAAGTCTTACAAAATTTCTCCATTCTGAGGTTACTGGGCTGGGAGGGACTATACTGTACTTATCCACATTGTTTATGGTTAATGCCCGTTTGTCTTGTTCTTATCAAAGTATAAGCCCATTTCTTCTATGTCTTCTGAATCCCTTTTAACACAATTCTCTGTCACAAATTCTTTCCAGAAAGTTATGTGATACTGCTGGGTTCTGAAGTATGTCAGTTAGCTGGTCCGCCTTTATTTCTACCTTCAGCTCTCATGTTTACTTTGTTTTTAATTGTAGTCACTTCAATTATAGCTTTAAAATACAGTTTAAAAGTATTTTACAAATAGTGCTAATGGCTCGCATATTAAGAATTCTGCAGTTCTGACAGGTCAAACTTCCCACACGTAGGTATCCTTGCAATGCTGGTAGTTGAAAGGAAACTTTCAACACTGCAGCCTTTGATTCTGTTATTAGGATTGCTTGCCAGTCTTTGTAGCATGACAGAACAAAATCAAATCCATGTTGTATCTGTTGGCTTAAGACTTTGGTGAATTCTCACAAAGAAAAAGTAAATTTTTCTCAAGGAAGGAATGTTGCTAATCAGAAACACCAGGCATGACCAATCCTTACCAGGAAAGTGGTTAGGTGGAACCACAGTGTGGTACTTATTCATGTTAAGAAAGAATTAAAAAAAATCATTTCTCTGGTCTCATTTCTATACGGTTGATATCGTTTTGAATGTGGCAAAAATGCCTGGGAAGATGCAAATACTTCAAAAGTCCTGAAATTGGAGGACAGTTTATCTGGTGTTGGTATAACATTGCTTTGAACTAAACTTTGAACATACTGCTAGATTCAAAGTTACAAAACTTTAACGCAGGTGATCAATAAACTTGAAAGTTGAGCTAAAGCGAAAAACAAGTGCGATAATGAGAGAAGTCTTTTCAGGAAGAGAGGCAGGGAGTTTTCCCTGTCCCAAAAGAAAATCACCTTCTACCTCATTTCTGCTTAGCTGGCTCTGCTGTAAGCCATTTCCTCTGTCTCCTGGAAGTACAGAACTAAATTGCCTTGGCAAACACTAAATTATGATATTTAATGTACTTTTGTATATTATGTGTACATAGTGTACTTTATGTACTTTATAATTTCCTATGAGTAATCTGTCATTTATTAGTTGTTGACAAAATGATAGATAAATTAGGTACAGCATTTGCAAAATAAGTGTTAAATGGAAAACAGTATTCTTTCCCGGATAACACGCTGGACTGGGAATCCAGAGATGTGGCTCTACTTGCAGTTCTACCACTAACTTCAAGTTTGGGCAAGTGTTTTCAAGTCTTCCTGTCCTTCCTGTGCCTTATCTATTGACACAGTCTCAAGAGCATGTTTACATGCAAAAATGTGTTATTTTCATTTGCTTTTGGATATCATTTTAATACACATGAACAGTGATTGCCCTTCCTTGCTGTCCACAGTCACTTCATCTTCTCCCAAACACTTGCACACAGGTTCCAAAATGAAAAATAAATCTCATGCTGGTTTCTTTACTGTTGGAAATTCAATAGAGGAAGACTATTGATATGCCTTTATTTTAGCACACCAAACAGGCTACTGAGGATTTATTTAACTGTCAGACTGAGCATAGCTTCAGATCTTCCTATTTCTCATATTCAGAGGGATGTAAACTTAGGATCTGCTCTTACTAAATGTATCTGGGAGCAAATCTGTGTAATTTCTGTGGTAGTATTTCTAACAGGTGTATGTGTGTGTATGTACATACGTATATTTAAACAGGCTTATCACATGGAGAAGTGCTACCATGGACATTGACATTTTTGCAATGGAACTTCAGAGCTTTGCACTTACTGTAAAAGATTACTGCTTATTCTCAGACTATATTACACCTCTTTAGTGCACTCAGCTTTAATATTGCTGCCGAAGGAAAAGGTGGTAGATAGTATGTACTCCTGAAGGAGGAAAAGAGCTTGTGTATCCATTACTGCATGAGAAGACAAGGTAAACTTTTCTTTTTCCCCTGCAGACTACTAGATAGAAAGACTGCCTGTCATTCTGTGCCAGGAATTTCAGCAGAGTGTGGAGTTTACACGAGCTGTTTCTACTGTGGTGACTTAATTCCATGGAGATGCCACCTCCTCTCAGCAGGATTTCTGGGAAGGACATAAAACTAACAGCAGCTTACTCTGCCTGTCCAAAGAGCATCAGATAATGAGGCCCTGTGGGAGATGTACGACTATTTTCCTTTTCCATTTTCAGACTATCTCTTACTAAGAGTGATGCCATTTGACAAATAAAAGACATCATTGTTGACTCAGATCAGAAAAACAAAATTACCAATTGGAAATGTACTGTATTGTAGAAGGTGGGAAGAAATGATTATATCATTCAGATCTTGGGGCATTTCTCTCAGATTGTATTTCATTTGTCATGACAACTTTTCAATGCCAGCTTAATCTTGCAGCCCTGCCGTGGGAGCTGTTATCCTGTAAACTTGGAGTGATTTAATGGAACAGCAGGCACAATGCAAGGTCTTTAATTTAAAACAACATGTCCTTTTCCTTTCCAGTTAAAGATTTGTTTCACAGATGTTCTGCCAATATTTGAATAAGGGTTTGCTACCAGCCTTCTTTTTTTTCTCTTCCGCACAAGCTGTGCAAAACAGCGTATAGGCATGAGCAATGTATGTATTTGGGCTAAAGTAGAAGGGGGGCTTGGAGAGTGTATTCAGTATATTATGAAAAAGGAGAGAAAGAGAGGCAGCATCCCCTGATAAAGAAAGTGTCATTAAGTGGATTTGCTAGAGATGTTTGTTTCAGAAGATGCAGTTTTGAAGTAAGGGTAGAGGATGAAAGCCTTGTTGATGGTTCAAAGCATCTGGAAGTAGCAAGAAGCTTTGCAGCTCCTTGAAATTTGTGCAGTAAGCTCTATTCCAGGAACAGCTGTGCTGTATATGATAGTCATGAGGCACTGGAATAAATATTCCTGGGTAAGAATGAGCTCACTTCAACCCTTTCACTGATGCAGCTGAAGACTTTCAACAGGCTACATCGAAGTCCTTCCTTCCTTTTCTTGTTCTGCACAGTTCTGATTGATTTTCTTGTGCACTCTGAGCCAGAAAGTGCTATGTAGAAGCAAAGCATCTTAGATAGTATCAACGCTGGATGAAGAACTATAGTTTATTGCTGTTTAAAGAGCAGCCCAAATGCAGGGCTCTGGCATGCTGTAACATCTGACTTTAAGGTGCTTGGCTCCTCAAGTAGGACATAGATCCTTGGGGCATATCTGTGCAGAAGCATCTATACGATTCATGAGAAACAGAGATGCTATAGGGGAAGTTTCAGAATGCAATCAAAAACATTGAATACTATCTTCACCTTGAGGTGATTTCACCTTCCAGGAAAACATTGTAACCTTTGTCAAAAGAGCTTTTCAAAGTAGAGGATACTCATCACCTCTGCTTGGAATCTGGACTCCCATATAGAAACCAAACAAATGAACATAAACCCATGCAAAAACACAAGAGAAAAGATCCATCTTCATAAGACATGATGCCGTGTGAGCGAAGTCGGTCTTTTAGCCTCTGCTCTTCCCACAGCACTTTACTTTACCTGCATCTCTCTTAAACTAAATCAGTACATGCATACAAATAATTTAAGCCAGCTTGACTGGACAGTAAAATTTGTGGCCTTATTATTGAGCACTCAGAGACATGTTATATTTCAAACTTATTACAGAGCAGTTCCATGTTTACTGTAAAGTCTTACCTTGTCATTTCAACTTAAACAAAGGAATCAAGATAATAATACTAAAATCTTGCATGTTGCATAATTTGCACAGCTTTTGCTATGATCCTGATATCAGGATTTTTTTTTTGCAAAAGTCTTGGTTTTGAATTATTGTATGGTTTGAGAATATCAGTTTATTAGATATAAACTAATAATATCAGATTATTTTACAAAGACATTTTTAGCTCTCAAGATTGCAAAAGTAGAAATGGAGGGGGAAATTCTTAATATCTCTTAATCTGGGGGTGTTCTGCACAAGCTTTGAATTCTCAGCTTTTGACAATGCTTATTAAGTGGAAGTACCTTGTCATCAAACAAGGATAGAAGCACAATTGTGTAGTATGGCATCATGAGGTCTTCAGCTGACTGCAGGATCCAGGTGTTGCTTTAGTGTGAATAAATCATGTTGAAGCTGTCAGATTCTGTCATTCACAGTTTAACTGAATGAAATAACTCTTCTCCAGAGTGTCTGTGGAATGCTATAGATAATTTTTTTTTTTTTGCATTTATAACAGCATTATTGACTTATCTGAGGATATTTTGGTTAGCTGGATTGTGAAGTCTGTTATTTTTCATGTCTTTTATTTTTTTTTAGTAATTGCAGATGTTTTTATTTCACTGTAAATTGGTGCATGACAATTGGAGAGTTTCCAGTGTTAGACTGAATGGTGAGAGGACAACAGGCACCTAAATTTCCATGGAACTGTGAAGAGTTTCCTAACTTTAATCTCATGCAGATTCACAACTTGTGTATGGGGGTGGGAGGGGGGAAATCCATGATAGTTTGTAGCTCTACTGTCAGAAGAGGATCCCCTTTGAATGAACCCAGTTTATCTTCTTGTCAACTACTATAGGTCCTGACTTTCAATCTGAATAACAAACTTGCTTTTCTTTTAATGTTTTTAAAACTAAGCTTTGTCAGTTGGACCTTGTGCACTTGCCACATTACACCTTGAAAAGATAAGCTACCTTTGTTTCCTCCAACTGAGGAGCTGCTAAACCTAACCCTCAGCAGGCAGCCTTCAGCTGAATCTTCCTGCAGACTCCCCAGGCTGATCCTGCTGTCCTGGCCCTGCCTACACCCCTCTTCCCTTGTCCATGCTTCCAGCTCCTCCTCCTCCTCCACTGGTGCTGCCAAGAAACTACTTAAGCAATCTCAGCAGGATCCAGGATCTGGCCCAGTATTTCAGTTGGTTGATTTATTTCAGCTGTAGGGGAAAAAAAAGTATACCAAAGCCTGAGAAACTAGGAAGTGGGGAATTGAGTTCAATCTTTTATGAATTCTCCATAGCTTACTTGCCAGATTGTGTTCTTAAAGGACTAGGTTTACCCTGAGAGCAGGATAGTAAGGCTGTTCTGTATTTAAAAGTGCAGAATATTTCCTTACAGTTTCACAGACTTACACATACATATCACAGTGCTTGTTTGCAAGTTTGTGTGGTTTTTAGATGTTACTGAGACTGAAAGTCAGCGTAGGATTAAATAATGATATGAGATTTGCACTTAGCACTTGGGAACCTATGACCTCTTTTATTTATTAATAAGGAAATAAAAATAGACCATTCCCAATAACTGCACTCATTTAAGAAAGTTTTTTTTTTTTTTAAAAAAAAAAAAATCTCAGCTGCATCAACTCTGAAAAAATCAGACAAAAACTGCTTCCTCTGAATTATACATCTTTCCTTTCTGAAGAGTCAAAGAATGAGGAGAAGGTTGACTTGTCCCATGTAATCCAGAAGACTGATTTGTTCCATGTAAGCCAGGATTGTACATAAAATACATCTTGAATAGTAGCATCTTCAGTTTAGCAGATATCCTCATACAAAGAAAAAAATGAAAAAGAATCTAAAGGTAGCATGCTAATCTGTGTACTAGGTTTGTCTATGGACTGAGATTAAAATAGAACCAGAGTTGACAGTTAATTCTGACAAGTCAGCTACTTTGTACAGTTCATGATTACTGAAAGATGCTAGCAGATTGCTCAGTAAATGACTTTTTGCTGACAACCTAGCAGCGACTTGTTCTTATACATGAAAAATAAGCTTGTGAGCACTGACTTACTACTTTTTTTAATATAAGTAATTATATATTTTTGTTTTTATAGTTTTGAATATTGGCTGTTCAAATGAAAGAATTAATGCTCATTTGTATACAGACACATATTTTACCTATAAAAATTTACTTAAGTCTAAATCGTTTCCAACATGTTCTAGAACTAACCAGTAAATAAAATTTGGGTACTTTATTGCACTGTTTTGCTTTTCATCCTAATCAAAACCAAGAAGAATAAAGGAAATTTCATTATTTATGGCAATAACAGATGAGGTTGAATTTGGATAAAATTTGATTTGCCGACATACAGTCTCTAAGGAAACTGTTCATTAAAAAAAAAAAAAAGCAATAAAAAACACTTATCAGCTTCTATTTGCTGTCATCAGAAATTGTGGTACAAATGAGCTTTTCATTAGATCTGGTGTCCTTTATATGGCTTACTGCTGATTTATTTTCCATTAGTGTATTGACTTCTTCTATTGATAAGGAATGTCAGAGGACTAATTAACTAAGCAAATAGTTCCATAATTAAAATGTTTTCATGAGAGACCAAAAAGCAGAAAAACAATTAATGTGGAGAGTTTTCTTTTTTCTTTCTTTCTTTCTTTTTTTTTTTTAAGTGGTCTGCAGTAAGATTGGAAAGTCCCTCTCTGAAACCACATTATCTCAGCCATGATAACCATCTTTGCTGAATTACTTTTTTTTTTCTCCCCAAAGTTTTGAGCCTCCTGTGAAATCCTTTGTATGCAGACAGAGACAATGCACTGCTGATATGATGTGCGCGCTTCAGTCTAACTGGCAATGCAGGCATTTTTCTGAGAAGCGTATTTTTAATATATATCTGTGAAGGAGAAATCTGGAATCCACTAATTTTCTTGACTCAAAAAAATAGATATCTCAAAAAAAAAATGGCCGTTCTGTGTAAGATAACTACGACAGATGAGTATCTATGCCCATGATTGGAAATGCGTTGGCTGCTGCCAGCTGTTGTGCCGTAATGTGTTGCTGCAGTGTTGTGCTATTATGTACGTTGTGCAGTAAGGGGCTGTTAACTGCCTTGAGCATAGAATATGTCTAGAATTATGGCCTGACATAGGAGTTTACAAATGTAGTTTATCCTAGAGGTTAGGAAGGATGACAATGATTTGAAAACATCGCTTCTCTGTATAAGATGTATCATCACAGATCCTTAGGAGAAGAAGAGGAGTATAGCCAAAGACCAATTCTTTATTTTTAAAGGATCCAGATGCCTAAAGGAAGATGTAGGCAGACTGCAAGTGAAGTATCCAGAAGTGGCAAAACATTCAAAACCCATGACTAAGTGGCTGGCTATCCCGGCGCACACATACTGGGACACTTTGATTTAAAATTTCCTTCAGTCACTGAAGTTCTACCTTGTGTACACCCGACCATGCCTTGATCTGGTTCCTCTGTAAGACCTACTGAATTGCAGGAACACTGAAGAGCGTCGTTGAAATGGAAAGCACGGTCTGTTACGGCGCTCTGACCCTTCTCCACATGCATGGGCAGTTCAGCCCAAGGGGCGTAAGTGATCTCAGCAGGAGCTATAGAAATTCCAGTCACTTTTTTTTTTTAAAAAAAAAAAAAAAAAAAAACATGTAGGATTTACTTCTTGTACAAGAACCTAAAGGCTGAGATGCTTAGCTGTGTTTGACAAGAGTCCTAATTTACTGTGCTCAGGGGACCCTTTCATGCATTTTGTGTCTTGGTGCTTTAGTAAATTAGGTGTTTTTCTTCCTTTTTAACTGCTGTGTTAGGTACTCTAATAGTGTTAACGAGCACTTTAAAAGTTGAATTTATATCATTTATTTATTTTAATCTACCTAAAATTAAGGCATTTAGGCTCACTATGTATTTCTAATAGCAAGAAAAGGACACATTTGGTGGATTTCTCTTTTATTTTATGCCCCTCTCTTAGAAAAGAACAATTAGCACTTTGAAATTGCTCCCATCTCTCTCTCTTGCTATAGTAAGGGCTGAAAAAACAGGTTGAGCACAGACACCTACTTTTAATATGCCTGGAGTTAAATACAAAACTTCCTCTGCTATGTGCTATTTTTGGATCTTGCCCCAAAGTAGGGTTCATACCCCCTAGCATTCTGCCTTGCTTCTCCATCTACATGAGGAATGTTGTTGCTCTCGCTTTTCTGCAGTTCCCCATGCAGACACCCTCAGGGAGGGTTATTCAGCCCACCTCAGATCTGAATCACCATTCCTGTCCATTGATTTTTTTTGCTGTCAGCCTTGACACATCTGTGAGATCTAAAAACTCATTGATCCTTCTTGGAAGCCTAAAATGTTAGCATTGCTGTACCTAAGTGGTAAATTCCTACTGGATCTGACCCTGGCACAGTGTTTGTGACTGAAGTAATTTTAAAACTTATTTGTTAAAAAGGTTTGACATAAAATTTGCATTCAGTGTTGCAAAGAAATAAACACTCTTGTTCATATTAGGACATGTTGTAGAGCTTTTAGCAAATCAGGTATCATTATACAAATGCATTTTACATTGGCCATGAGGGAGTCGTGGATCTGCAACTTTTCTTTTGGTGGAACCTTTGTCACCAAGGTGACAAAGTGGAGGTTGTGCCATCTTCAGAGCTTGTTAAAAATCCAGGTTTCCAGCATAAGCCTTTACAGCTGTAATTCTACTAACAAGAAAGGTTTAAAGCAAATTTTAAATAAATCAGCTGCAAATTGACACATAGAGGAACTTTTCAGCCCGAAGGTAGGTATTTCAGAACATGAAGGTAGAATTTAAGAGAAACTGCTTCATTACAATTTTAACTACTGACAGCATGATCTGCTTCTACTGTATTAAATTAAAAATCAACAGATTAGTTACAGTAATATGATACAAAATTAACTTACTCCACTATAAAGACTATTTTACAAAGCTTAAGAGACCAGATTCTTTCATTGGCTTTTGAATTACCTTTGAATTAAATGAAGAGAAATATACTATAACAAAATACAGTTGTAAAAACAGATCTTGCAAACACTCTAGAGAAGATTTTAAAAAAGTTATTGAAAGAAATTGTAGTAGTGGAAATTTTTTCTTTTTCTTTTTTCTTTTCTTTTTTTTTTTTTTTTTTTGAAAAAACATCCAAGTCCTAGGTTTTCAAATTGGTCAGAAAAGCAAAGAAATATGGATAAGAATGATTCTCAAATTGACAAACAGCAGAGAAGAGGAGTTTTGGTCAAAATGTGGGGAGTTTATGGAGGAAGAGACAGGAAGATGGGTACTTTAAGAAAATCAAAACGAGGAGCACCATGAGAGAAAAGTTCCTTGACGGATTCTAGTGAAAGGCTAGAGGTGTTTTCTAAAGCGTGTAAGCCAGTTTTCAAATTGGCATATCATAAATAAAATAATATATCGTTGTTTCACTGTTTTAGACTTCTAAATAGTAATTGTTGTTTAACAATCGCATCGAAATTAAGACCTATTGTTCTACCAGTTGCAAGCATAGACTGGGATTCACCTCAGTACCACTAAATTAGTCATCTAGTCCAAAATTGGTTGTCAGGTTCTTACTGCACTCTGTGGCAGAAGACGGCAATTCATCCCTTTGTAAGATAGGTATCTAGGATAGGTAGGATGTGATGTTCTTGGGAAGTACCTGTCCCTCCCCTAAGATACTATCTAAGCTAAACTACTTAGATGTATACCTTTCTAATGGCTTGTATTTCATGAAATGAATCTGGCCCACAGACGGGAAGACAGTCTTATTGACATGCTACTTAGGATCTCAGTTTTCATCAGAAAGTTTTCATCTTCTTTCATAAAGAAGAGATGAGGGACAGCTATGGTAAGTGTAGTAAAGGTATGGTTCTATAGACCACACACATGTAAAATCTGAAAGCCGGTCATTAACAAGGAGATGTGTTTGACTATATAACTTCATTCCATAATCATAAAATATTTTGGTATAAAAATACAGTCTATCTTTTTGTAAACTGATCCTTTTCTTGTACAAAAGCTTTGGCTAGATTTTCCTGGCCAGCCCTATTTTTTGAAACTGTATGTTATGAAATGCTGATGAAAGCCAATGTGATTCAGTAGAACTTGTTCACAGAAACAAAGCGTCTCCTAATGCAGTTAGCTATTTAATTGCAAGTCTGGAACAGCTTGCTTCTGCATATATTCAAATTTTAATTCTCTGCTGAGTACAGATCTTTGTATTATTTTTGAAATTCAGGAGCTGTGCCTCAAGGTTGCAATTGTAGCTAGTCAGATAGTCTAAGGCAGATAGTTTAAGGCAGGTGCACCTGCATGGGTTTCAATGACAATATGATTTGGACTAATGCTATATAATTGAAGTAGTAAGCAAGATTAATTCTCCAAATATTTTTGCAGAAGTCCATTTGACACCATGTCTTTCCCAATGGACTCCCATATATTTTTATCTCCAGCTCCCAGATCAGGACACCTACTTCTGCCTCTGCCCAGGATTTTCTGCAGTCAGACTTAGGCTTCTCCTCCAGAATGGCACTGCTGGGCTACCAGCCACTACTACTGGGCACTGGGTAGGCACTTCTCTCCCATACCAGTGCCCTTTCTGGTTTCTACTCATCTTCTCTCACAGGGACTCTTTCTTTCATTGGTTAGATCTAACTCTATGCTCTGGTTTTAATCTTAAAACTTCACTTTCTTTTCATGTCTTTACTCAAATGGGCTTTTTCTAGGCAGAGCTGCCTTAAGATTTTTCAGCTGTGTGGACAAAACTGGACTCTGCCACACAACGATAATTGGCCCTGGCTAGGCTGCTCCTTCCATTTTTGGGAAAGGGGTAGAGCTGAGACAGGGAATAAGGGAAAAGCTTGGATTTGATACCTGCAGGGGCAGGCAAGAGAGAGGTGAGGGAGTTTGGCAAAGGTCTCTGGATTCCCTGTTGAATCCTGTTTCTGTTGGCAGTGACAGCAGGAACAATAAACCTGCCTTCCCCGTGCCTTACGTGCAATGGCTCTGTGGCTGCTCTGCCACCCACCACAGAGAGCTGCCCAAGGCATTTGCCTTTGCCTGTGTCTACAGCTAGTCCTGGTCCTCAGCCTGATAAATGCACTGTGCGTATTGTGCCCGGATTCCCTTCCTTTCTGGAGATACGTTAACTGCTTTATCCTAGGAGTTCCAGCTCACACACGGAGTGCCAAAGCATCCTTCTCCAACACACTCATAACAGAGCCTTGCCAAATTAACTTTCTTCATGGAAGTCACTCAACAAAGTGCATTTATATCGAGTAAACAACTTCCAGGGAACAATCTGTCATTCATGCAACAGCGTTGGTTTGGTTAGAGGAAATAGTCCTAAATTCTGACAATTTATTTTGAAATAGACTGTATGAAACACAGCACTGATTTGGAGTTATATGTAGTTTCACATAGCTGGCAGAGAAGGAGCTTACCAAGGACAAATGTCTCCAAGTACCTGGGTATCAGACAGACAAAAGGAAGAAGGTGACTTTTCTCAGAGAAGGAGCTCAAAACTAAAACTTTGTCGTCATGTTACAGGCACAATAAGAATGAAATCCACATTATTTAGCTTGCTTAGCAATTTTCAGAGTAATATTAACCTGAGGCATATTTAGGATTATTCTTTCTATCTGATTTCTTTTATCTGATATGTCTTTACCTGTACTTATCTAATATGATTGCTTTTAATTAAGACAATCTGGATGTGGACTCGGCAACTGTTACAGTGGGGTAGATTGCATTCAAATTCTTGAGGCTAAAGCTACAAAGGGGAAGTAGGCGTCACAGCGCCAATTTACAAACTATGCAAAACATTTTGAATTTCCGTGTTGGATCTGGGTGTGTTGTCAACTTATTCTGATATAGCACATGGGCCCAGATTCATCTCATGCAAACTAAGATATTCATGTGAGGCATCTGAACTGGGAGCTCACTTACTTACCACATCTCCAATTACTGGAGAGAGGCATGCACCTCTGGAAGGTATTTCAGCCCATTTAGGATCTGACTGAATCCCTGCAGTTGCCCCTAGCTGACTCTCTTGGCCGTGCAAAGGACGGAGAGTGACTAGTATGCTGATTTATGTGCTTTAGGTAGGTGTCTACAGTTGGATGGGCAAACCTAGTCCACCATGCTCTGCTGCCTGGTTGTATTCCAGCATTGAGTTAGGCTCTGAGGCTTTACGCTACTGAGTTGGGAGAGGTTACGTTTAAACATGAAATGCATAATGGCCAGCAGGCAGTTCAGGGAAGTGCCTAAGTAAAGGAGAGTGGCATGCGTCAAAGTCACATCGCCATTAACGTCTTCAGTAACACAGCACCTACAGGTCTAAATCAAGGCATATTTCCTTGCCTTTGCCTTGTCCGTGTGAACATGGACACTGCATACACTTCTCTACTAGCGTTAGGAGGAGAGACAACTTCCTTAGGTTCAGCTGTTTTCTTTTAGTCCAAAATTAAAAACTGTGTTTGACTCTAAAACCCAGACAGTGGAAACATGCTAGGATTTCTTCTGTATATAAAAGTTAAGATTGTTCTCTCAGAGTGTTTTTTTTAAGATATGTGTCAGACTCAATAGTATAGTCAATGTTTCTGAACTCATTACTAATGTAGGTGTTCTGGATTTTAGGAGACATACAGCAAATTAGGCCTACATGCAAAAGGGAACTGAAGTGTGGAAATGCTGAGTTTTGCAGGTCTATGTGTTTAGGTGTATGATCTCCATAATGGAGCCCAAAGCCTAAAACTGGTGTGCTCTTCCTATTTCACCTAAGCCAGTCTGCTTATCTGCAGCACTAGTGGGGCTGCTGGTTGAATGCATTGCCATCTTCTTAACAGAAACCTGCGCTTTAGTGGTTGGGGAAAACCAAGAGGGTTCTTTCTGGAAAAATAATAGGCAACTGGAATGATGTTGGAAATATGGCATGAGGAAACAGAAGCTGTTTGGTTTGTCTGTAGAGGTGCTGTTTCAAGGGCTGTACAATTCCCATAATAGTCTCTCAAGTGCCAGGAAGCGGGAACATCAGCAGCATTTTGGAGCAGGGGTGCTCATACAGACATTGTTGGAGGAACATTGGCAGCTGTCGCCCTCCTTTGGTTTGGGGCTGTGACACAAAGTAGATGTAGTAGGATCAGTATTCAGGAGAGAGTGTAATCCCTTGACTGAAAATAGTTCTACCAAGATGTTAGTCATCTGGGGTTAGACCCAAACCACAGCATAATGATCGAAGAAAGCCTGGGGCCTTGCCTAATCTAAAAAATGTGAAGTGGGAGTGAGACTCAAGGTCTGTCCGTTCTGTTGCTGTGCACTGAGAGTGATGTAGAAAAGATTTGTTGTGATAGATTCCTACATAGACAAAATTACCTACAAATGGAAGAAAATTTTCTGTATTTATAATGTCATTTCTTTGTTGCACAGCATGACAATACAGACTACTGCATTTCATCATGCAAAAAAAGTTATTTTCTGAACATTTTTGTTACTTCAGTTAACAGTTTAGACTTAAAAGTGCACCTGCCAAGATCAAGGTGGATGCTACCTTTAGACAGAAAACTAGACTTGAACTCATATCTGCTATTTCTGGGGCAAGTGATCCGACTACGATACAGCTGTGTCAAGGCTGTGCAACATTTTCCCTTCTTTCTCAAAGGAAACGTGAGCTCATTTCATATGCATGAATTCTACCTGCCTAAGTGCAGAAAGTCATTCTGGACTTGAAATTTAGGTCTGAAAGAAGAACATCACTGTAACCGCATGATACCAGATACCAAATCTGTATCCCACATGATCCCCAAACCCAAAGAAGGCAACAAGAAGCAACTAATCTGTATTGTCAACCTGAAATTGAGTTAAGTTTCTTTTCTGTCTTTAACTGGTTTAATGAACAAAGGGTAAACAGAGCATGTTGTGTAGCCTGATTCTGACATTATTCACGTTTGCTTTCTATTAAGCGATCTAGGGAAATACAATCTTAATGAAATCAGTGTATGCGTGTGCTCAATTGATAAGCATTTTTACAGTATTTATCCATGTGTTACTGTCAGACTAGGAGACGATTCCAAATCAGTCCCAAAGTGACTCTTCTGGGCTGAAATAAATCCAGTATTTCCATTCTGAAATGGAAATGTCCACTCTGCTTAGGCAAATAAACCATCAGGCAAAAATTTTATGCTCTTAGACCCATAATTATTTGTGTTCTCACTTTTAGACACTGTAAGTGCTGCCATATGTAATCGCAAACTTCCCTTGAAAACATTACTGCATCCTGAGAGTTTGCAGCATGCAGCAAAGTCTACACATCTCAACAATGAGCACAGGAAAACTGATCACAGGAACAATGCCAGTACAAGTGATCTTGCTTTGATCCTTGAGTTTTGTGTAAATCTACTTGAGATTTTGTTGTACAGCTCCTGCTTGAAACTTGAAGGGTGGTGCCCTATCCTAGTAACGCAGGAAATAGCTCATTGAATAGTGGCACTGGATAACGGCATGTGATTGCGTATTTCATTATTATTAGAGAAAACTTTTCTTCATGAGGCTAAAAAAAAAAAGATTCTAGATGTTGATTAACTGATTCTTTCTTTCAAACTTTTGAGATGTCTGCACCATTCCTAAGCTTTGGAAACTCGTTCATGTTTTCAACAGGAATTAACACGCAACAAGAGCTGGATTCTTGACTTGGCTCTGACTTATATTTCAATCTAGAGAAAGGAGAATTCAGTTGCTTCCTGGTCTTTCAAGTGATTTCTGACTTTTATTGGTGTAAATGAGAGGAGATTTTAACCTTTTATCAATAGCCTATGCAGTTCTCAGTTCTAAAGAAATGAGATGGCAAATGTAGCTTTTCACTGAATATAGTTCTCCCTTTCTAAATGGGGGCTTTTGTGAGAATTACACAAAAAGGTTTTTTTTAAAAAAAAAAAAACAGGTGAAGATGTTTGTTACTGTTTCAGAAGGAGTAGCAATCAACATTACCTACTAAAAAGTATTGCAAATCAGTAACGGTATTTTATATATGCCTAGATAATTCCTGCAACTGTACTAGCATGCAGGACCTATTAAACGGGTGGTTGAAACTAATTGTATCCAATCTTATCTCAGGCTTAGGTTGCTTGTGTTCTGCTCAGGATGATTTTTTTTTTTTTTTTTTTAAGAAGCAAATTAAAAAAACACGTTACATGATTAAAAACTCCTTGTATTATATGCAACGTTAAATAAATATGTCTAAAAATGTATCATACTGCATTGTAACACTGTCAGATACTCAGATACTGAGCCTAATGCTATTTTTTTAAAAAGTATTTAAATAAATCAGTATAAAACATGATTTAATCAGGTTACTGCAGCTCTCTTCTTTGGACACATTTATGCCCATTTTATTTCTAGTTAGCTTGCATCCCTATAAGCAGTACTTGTAGTGCTTTGAGAAGGTTATCTTTTTATACTGAGATGACTCTGTCAGGTTTATCTCAGTATGAATCACATTTTCTTGCTGTTCAGCTGAAGGATATGTTTTAGTGATACGGACTCTGGAAAAAATGGCTGGTGTCAGAAGGGTCTTTGCTAAACCCACTGACACAAAGGGAATACTGTTAAATTTTTCCATCAACTATCCATGAATTAACCTGGCCTAGGTTACTGTATTGCCAAAGTCCATTCAAGGTGTCTCTTCAACATATACTAAAAATAAAATAAATGAAATTAAATGAAATGGATTAAAAGCACTTTCTACTAAATTAATAAGTATTTGAATCAAAAAAGGTGAGAGAGAAAGTAATTATAAACATTTAAGCTTAACTGGGAGAAGCTATTTAAGCATGGCAGAGAGAAGCTGATCATTTGTACAAAAACACTTAAGTGCATTTTCATAAAGAGCAGATTTAGCATTAAAATACTTTCTTACCTTATACTGTGCTTATGGTTGGAATTTTATCATTATCAAATATATGCATAGTGTGCAAGACTTAACATAGATACCAATGCATATTATTTAAGTATAACAATTCTGACCATAGCTGTTATAATTTCACTGCTCCTGAACTTATATTATATGATTTTAAACTTAATATATCTGAGAGTCGAATCAGGCCTTGTGAGTGCATTTACAGCATTATAAAATGCCGTGATTAAGGTAAGGGTCATGCTGTCCTAGCCTTTTGTTTTGATTTACCGGATAGAGTTATTTGATCTCAAGATATTTACCCTGTCACTTTCCAAAACATAACGCTGTGTGAAAGCAAGAGTTCACAAGTATGAGGTTGGTGCCTGAAGGGACTCCTGTCTGTTTAGACTGTAAACACTTTGGGGATTTTATCTTAATATATGCTTTTATATTGATATTATGTATTTATATTTATATTAATAGATGTTATGCTTTAGGCACCGGAGTCATGAGTCAGTCATACTTGACCTCTACTTGTTTCAAGTACCCTGAATTTGTGCGACCAACATTCGGTACTGACTAGGACTAGACAGGAGGCAAGAGTAGCCCAGGGCATTTGGTTGTGTAAGCAAATAATCTAGAAAATATTTGATTATTCTAAGGAAAAAAAATCTTTTGGAGAATGTCCTGTTTCTGGAAATTTTGATAACATATATTTTTAATTTAAATCAGAACAAAATCTGTCTAAAAATACTTTCATTTCCAAGTTTTATGCATCTGTCTTGACCCTTCCCTGAGACTTTACAAAGACTCAGACTCTGAAGATAGTATTAATACTGGACCAGTGTCATTAAGAAATGAAATTTGTGTCTCAGTTCAAATTTGCTATACACATTTTAAAAAAGAAATCTACCATTGTAACATATTTAGGCTTTCAAATGCGTCGTGACAGTGACACTTATGAAACAACATTCAAAGCAATAACCACATTATTATCTATTTTGAAAATGGGTTGATTTGTAGGAGGCTCAAGCAAGGCTTATCACAGTAGAAAATTAAATAAGAGAGATGTGACATTCTTTAAACACTGAAAGAAGAGATAAGGGTAAGACTGAAACTTACAAAATAAGCAATTTTGATGGTAGAAAAAGGTAGCAGTGAAGGACATGTTTGTTCCTACTTACTAGTTCTGAAAGACCTTTCCACTCTAAAAAAAATTAGCACATTGGCAAAAGCTTTTGTATATATGTATTATCTACTGAGAGATGGATTTAGTGCCTGACACTTCATAGATTTAAAAAAAAAAAAGCTCTGAGAAAATTGCTTGAACAGTATCTTAGTCTCTGGCTATTAGCTGCAGAATGGTATAACTATAGTTCATTTTATGCTTCAAACAGAAAAATATTTTTGTATATTTTCAAAAATCTGAAAATGTGATGAGTGGTCAGGAAAAGCTCAAGTGTTATTCTGAGAAGGGTCATATAATGCCTGGATAAATGTTTGGACGCAGCTGTGCACCAGTAACAATGTTGTGTTTTCAGAGGTCACAAGCACCTGTGGTTTTTAATCCACTCTGCTGATAGTGACCAAGATCACGTGGACTTCTTAGGAGCAAAGTCTAGTTGAACATGAGTTTTCTTGGCAAAAAGAAATAACAGCATGCCCAGTTTTCTGGTAGTTTCCCTTAATCTGTTCCTTCTTTTGGGTGAGAGACTGACATGTGCTTCGCTGTGTTAGTCCCAGACCGAGAACAGCATTTAAAGCATGGGGCGACCTTGAGAAGATGCAATGGCTCTTTCTCCGTACTTGGGTGGGAATGTCTGTATGAGTCTTTCTGTCTGCTTCAGTGCAGTGTACCACAACTGTAATGAGTTTGTGCAATTCAGTTCTGTGGGAAAGAACTTTAAATATCAGACTCCAATGTATCTGAAGTGAAATGCTGACACTTGCTTCTTCAAACAGAAGTCTCTTGTAGGCTGATTGAAGCAAACCAGTCTCCAGTCAGGTTGTCTGTTGAATGCTACGTTAATCTTCAATGACCTGGACGAAGGGACAGAGTGCCTCCTCAGCAAGTTTGCTGATCATACCAAGCTGGGAGGAGTGGCTGACGCATCTGAGGGCTGTGCTGCCATTCAGAGAGACCTGGACAGGCTGGAGAGATGGGCGGAGAAGAACTTCATGAAGTTCAACAAGGGCAAGTGCAGAGTCCTGCACCTGGGGAAAACTAACCCTAGGCACCAGTACAAGGTGGGGGCTGACCTTCTGGAGAGCAGCTCTGCAGAGAAGGACCTGAGAGTGCTGGTGGATGACAAGTTGACCGTGAGCCAGCAATGTGCCCTTGTGGCCAGGAAAGCCAATGGTCTCCTGTGGTGCGTTAGGAAGACTGTTGCCAGCAGGTCGAAGGAGGTGATCCTACCCCTCTACTCAGCCCTGGTGAGGCCTCATCTCGAGTGCTGTGTCCGGTTCTGGGCTCCCCAGTACAAGAGAGCCATGGAGCTACTGGAGAGAGCCCTGCGTAGGGCTACAAAGATGATCATAGGGCTGGAGCACCTGCCCCATGAAGAACGGCTGTGCGAGCTGGTCCTCTTCAGCCTGGGGAAGAGAAGACTGAGGGGGGATCTTATCAATGTGTCTAAGTGCTTGAAGGGAGGATGTCAAGGGGACAGGGACAAACTCTTTTCGGTTGTCCCATGTGACAGGGCAAGAGGCAATGGGCAGAAATTGAAGCACAGGAAGTTCTGCCTGAGCGTGAGGGGGAATTTCTTCCCTGTGAGAGTGATGGAGCCCTGGACCAGGCTGCCCAGAGAGGTTGTGGAGTCTCCTTCTCTGGAGATCTTCAAGGCCCGCCTGGATGCAACCCTGTCTACCATGCTCTAGGTGACCCTGCTAAGCACGGAGGTTGGACTAGATGATCTCCAGAGGTCCCCTTCCAACCTTACTGATTCTATGATTCTATTATTAATCATACTAATGTATGTATTTAAATATATTTTAAATTACATCTGACTATTTTCACAAAGCTGCATAGTTTCTTGTTTTTGAAGTTCTTGCTCGTAATAGGATGATTTTTAGGCTCTTTCAGTTTTCCTTAAATTCAATTCCAGTGAGAGGCTGATCAATCAGAAAGTGTCCTAACTAGGAGGGATGTCAGCTTCTTCAGGTGGGATTAATAAATGCCACCTAGTAACACAGCAAATCTCATGAGTGCAAACAGTAACAGCAGAAGTACAGTACTGTGCAACATAATATATGGTGTTCCAGGATTATCTGAAAGATGGTATTGTTAACAATGTCCATTTTGCCTTCTAAATTATCCGTTCTGCAGAAGTTGATACCAGGCCAGGGACATGCAGAAGATGCTGCATAAAACAGTCATGGCACCATGTGGCAGCCTCTGACACAGACACCAAACTAGAAAGCAGACGTTGCTCACATGCCATTTCCTGGAGCATTTGCAATGAGCTGTGTGTGACTTCTATTTACCTTATAGTAGCTCTCCTAGGCACTGCTGATAAATATCTATTTTAAGCTGGGCTCACTGCTATCACGTGGAACAAGAGATGAACTTGTAGAAAAGGAACAGTTTATAAACTATAAAATTTCTTCTTTCAATGGAAAGAAAACGTGTTGGTTGTTCATGACCATGTCATACCAGGCAGAAACACTGTAATCACGAGTTCCATAAGAACAGTCTAAATTGTGTGAAGTTCTTATTGCACTGTTAAAGATGCAATAAAGCTAACTTTAATCTAATGATACATATAATAACATTATGACATAATTCTTATGCCTTAATACAACCGGCCTTTGTATCCTTTTTGTATTCCAGGCATTTCTTGGTCATGGTGATTCATTTTACTTTGCTAGGCACAGCACTATGGCATGCAGTTTTGAGTAGAGCCTTTAAAGTACGTTTCTGTAATATGTATGTGTGCACGTCAGGCCGGTTTTTCTACAGAGTCTCTGAAAGGAGACTTGAGAAGGTGGCCCTGAAGCTGCCTACGGAAATTTTGTAGAAACCTCTGGAATTAGTCAACATTAGAATTTGCTGTTCTCAAGTTTCCCTGCCACTGTGGAGTCGTGGATTTGCCAGGAGATTTATCAGTCACTAGCACTGGCCAGGCCACGTGGTGATCGCCATCCTCTGCTTCGGTTACAGCGGTGGCTGTCCCTGCTTTCTTGCCCTCAGCATGTTCCTTAGGCTGTGCATTTCACATAAGGAGCCAAAGAAGCTACATTTAGGGAAGCGGTGCAGAGCACAGAAACTCCCTTTCAACAGCGCAGATTATACGGAAATCAGATTACAACTGTTGTGTAATTTATATACTGTGCTTCCACTGGGCTGCCCATTTTCCTAAATAGGACAAAGGCAAATGTAAAAATAGGACCTGAATTTGTGACTTGGAAAACCCAAGAAAATTAGTAATGCAATCTTTGAAGCAATTGTATACGTGCTAACTGGGTCATATACATTTGTGGTCTCACAGTTCATGCAAGGAAGTTATAAATAGACGGTAGGAGGAAGTAACACAAGAAGTGACAAATAGGAGGCAAGGCAGATACAAAGGTGCCCTTTTGGTTCTGTTCTTCCCTTTCTAAAAACTCCTTGTAGACAATGATTTCCAAATCCTGAACCCTGGTTTCAGTAATGGAGTAATTGCAGTGACCTTATGATTTTCAAAACACCTCTACTATAATTGATTCATTTCAGTCATAGGAAACTTAGCAGAGATGTGGAGATTTCAGCTGGTTGGTAGAAAAGACTGTGGTTCAGGGATTTTAGCGGGAACAGCCCTTCCCCATTTAATAAAAATTTAATCCTCAACATATGAGTTCATCAGTTCTATGCTCTGCCTTTGCTGGACTGGAGACAGGGAATGCAAGATGTGCTAACCACCAGGATGTTCCTCCTATTTCCTAAGGGGCTAACAAAGAAGAGACTTGCAGGCGGGATCCTGTATCTGCTCTAATTTTCAGGTGTCGTTAAATCTGTGGGGATATTTATTCCTATATATATACATATATATATGTATGTATGTATGTATCTGAAGACAATCTTTTTTTCTAGGTATTGTGGAAGGGGCTGATTTTTGAATAGGATAAACACACTAATGCCTTCAGCTGTTAAGTCATTATATTTCTGTCTTAACTTTAATTAATTACTTTTCAGACAACAAATTCCTATTGGATTTCTAACTCCTACTGCAGGGGGGATTTTCTACTTCTTTTCTCACATGAAACTGCCAGCTAGTATTCCTGATAAGTATTGTTTTATTTTGTCTCAGAGGTGCTGCACATTAGCAGTGACCATCAAGACTTTTTTTTGATCAAGAATTCCAACATTCTTTGGGTGCATTGCCATTCATTTGCATGAAGGGTGCTTCATAATCTAAATTTAGTTTTAATCAGCTTGTAAAACTACACCAGCTGGCAGAATTATCCTCTATCACAGCATTTTACAACAGGTTCCTGTAAGAGCTCTCAGGTTTCATAAAAACAAAATACTCAGCACTAGGCAGGAAAGAACTAGAAGTTCCAAGTTCCCTGAAATATTATTTTGAAAGTTTGAGCTTCCATGAGACATTTTAAAAACTTTTTTAGAAGTAGCATTGCAAATACTTTATTTCAGGATGAGTGATAATGGGCATAAACAAGCCCTAGTTTCTCATAATAGTTGAGTTCATATGTAATGTCTTAAAATATTCTGAGTTATGGGTGGTTCTTTTTCAGGGATGAAGCTCACCCTGGTGCAGTGAGCCAGTGCAAGACCAGATGTTACTTAGCTGCTATTTATGTGCATGGGCTTCATGCTGGCTGATTGCTGAGCGGACTTTCATGCTCATCCTGAGACTCTTGCTAATTTTCTTCTGCTGGCTTTGCTTGTTGAAGGTCATTTCTAAACCTCTTCATCTCATTCTTACAATACTTGATAGGTTGCCTTCCTTGCCTCTCTCAAAGGCTTTATTTTGCAAAAAATAGATGATACAAAGCTCCATGTAACTCTGACCCTATCCCTACTGTGAAATGCCATACATTGCATACATGCTTGAGTGAATGGAGCCTTGGAATCAGAAGAAGGATGGCCATGTCAGCGTGGTGCTGCCAAGCTCGTTACCTGCGCATGCTGTTACACTGATGCTACTATCCAGCTTTCACAGCACCAGTTGGTAACCTGGCTATGCCATGTAGACAGACCAGTTCGGGTATGTGCTAGCTCAGGGTGTTTTGTGCACCCTTGCACAATATAGACATGCTTTCTGACTCTGTTCAAAGGACTCTGCCCAGCCTTAGTTCTACACAGGCTTTATTGTTATAATGACGCTGATGTTACCTTTTCCTAATTATTCTATTGTTCATTTGGGTGCAAATAAGTCTTTGCTGGAATACAAGGTGTTGTTTTTACTTGCACATGTTTTGAGTTGAGCATAACATGCTGAGGAGTCATGGACATTCAGTCCTTGAATTGTTTCTGGCTTAACCACACCCCAAAAAAGCTTTTATATAACACAACTTCAAAAAGGAGAATGTTACTAGATTATGCACTGAAGTGATTCACCTCAGGTGCAGAACTTTGTGCAAAAGCCAAACCAATTGTGTTATGACATAATTTCTTATTTGCAGAACTATTTACGTGTTTTTACACATCTTGTTACAGCACTGACATTTATCCTGGCCAGTCTGTCTGGACTGTTTGGTGTAATGCAGTGCTGAGTAGCGAATGGTAACATGCGTTTGTGTTTTATATGATCTCTGTTGCCTTTGTGTAGAGAATCTACACAATATTGTTTCCTGTATTGCCAGAAAGCAAGCAAGATGGGAAAGTCTGTTTTCAGAAACAGCAGAGTCATCTTGACAGCTCTTACAGCTTACATCCTGTGAACTGAAGCTGCTCAGCATCTCCTGGCAGCTAACCCCTACTTACCATAAAGGCAGTGACATACATCTAATGGGTCAGATTGGATCTGGACATAAATGCACAGACTACACCAGTTTGCTCATTCAGAGTATGCAGTCACATGCTTGACTGATTTACAGTCTACTCTGATGTATATAGGAAGCCAAATTGTCATGGCCTTGTGGCTCTATCTTTGTCTAGGCCAGCTGGAATTACAAGGAGAGGGGGGAGGACTGCGGTGGTACATGGAAGATGTACAGGGTATGAGGGAGGGAAAATCACTTGAGAATGAAGAACCTAACTACCTAACCCACACGTGGGACAGGCATAGTTATGAAGAGCAGCTAGGCTTAGCTATGAAGAGAAGCTTGAAGTCTGAGTTGTAGGGAACCTCTAGTTTCTCTGAAGGGAATTTGTGACTCAGTGATCCAAATCTACATGTTTTACTGACTTTGTTAATCCCAAATAGTTTGGCCCTCTTTCTTCTCTTCCTTGTTATCTTGCATTCCTTCTCAAATTTTCCTTTCTGTCTTCCCCTCACTGCATTCATTCACCATACAGCTAAATAAACTAAGGAGAGACTACTCTGGACTGGAATGTAGTTTAGAATTGACTTTACAGATGCTCGTCTGAACATACTTTGACACAAAACATCTTTTTACTAAGCACAGGCTTAGATACAGGTGACTTTGTCTGCAAAGGAGGGGAAAAGCAGCAGAATCATTTCTGGTATGCTCTGCCAGTTCTTTCAGGTATGAGAGTCAGATCTTTAAACGTAGCACACACACCTAACCCTAAGGCAAATCTTTTGAGCACAGTGATTACCACTGATGAAGTGAATGGCAGTCACTCCATGCATATAGTAAAGATACTACTAGGCATAACATGTATCTCAAAAGGTCATTCATGACATGTGTTTTTATGATGCAAACCTAAAGGAGGAATAAAAAAAGTCTTAAAGCTAGTCAAGAGAATCTGACTGCACAGTGTCCTGGGGAGTGGGGAGTAGGTAGTCATCAGCACAAGCCTGGGGACTTCCCCACCCAGAAGGCAAATGGTACAGCAGAAATGACTTTCACTTCTTATAGCAACACAAGGACAAGCACATGACTAGTCATCATGTGATGATTTTACACTGACAAAAATAAAAATTAGACATCTCACTAAAGATGGACATTAATCTACCCAAGTGTTTTTTTTAATCTGAATATTTCTCCCCAAATCCTTTTTTGTGGTGCTGGATGATTTCAACATTTTGAAAATGTGAGCAGATTTTCCTTATTTTCTGTTTTTGGTAGTGCAAGGATGATGAAAATTAGTCACATAGTTGAGCCCTTGTGCCAGCCGTGACTCTAGGGAGGAACTATAGTAATGTCAGAATTCATTTGGCAAGTGTTGATTCTGTACTTTGTACTGCATAAAACTGATAAAAACACAGTCATTGTTCCATAGATCTTAGGATATGAAAGAAACTACATTTAAAAACAAAGAAATGGGAAAGGGAAGACATCAATATTTGAACAGGAAAAATATATTCAAATTTTAATGTTGGTGTTAAATAATAGAGGAGGAAAAAAACAGTAAAAATACCCCTGGCAATGTTCTTTTCACAGAATACAGGATTCAAAATCTATTGAAATCAATGAAAAGGCTCTATTTGACATCCAAAGGGCCTAGATGATATATAATACTATTTGGACCAGATCTGTAGCCTGTGTTAATCAGCTTAAATTTTCTGGCTTTAACTGCACTTAGTCCTTTTACTGCATCTGAGAATTTTGGGTTAGATCCAGTATGAAATTGAGATACCCACAGATTTGGTGCCAAAGTAGCTAATTTTTTAAGCATCTGGCTCCCACAGTGTTATCCTGGATGCAGATGCACTTATGTACTTCAACTTCCTGCAGAATGTGTGGGAACAGCCAGGTGCCCGAGAATAATAACCCCAAACCTTGTAAGCTGCCAAGAGCTGGCCAGTACAAAATGCTAAGCACAGAGGTGCGCTGTTGCGGGGTTTGTTGGATTGTAAATCTCAAATTAGTGCTTCGATTCTGTCCCGTTTTTTCTTTCAGCATTGAAGCTTTTCACTGGACATAGCGCTTGGCTTGATGCTTGTTATGCATGTACTGTGTTGAGCTTGGATGAATTGAATGTATGGAGACTATCTCTTATCTAAAAGAAAAGCCCTAGTGATAGCACAGCAATATTTCAGCGTAAAGTGTTATGTTAGGTCCTGGGATCCCTTTAGGTAAATAGTCTCATTTTCTTGAGGGGCTCAGAATGAAGGAAAATTGTATGAGAAGATGTTAGCCTGTGACTCAGCGGTTTTGGTTTTGTGTGTGGTGTTTTGTTTTTTTCAGTACCTGGTCTTCCACTCATTGAGATCGCAGTTGAAATTGCAGTTAAATGACAAATAGAAAGTACTCTGCTTGTGCGGCACGCTCTTCAGCAGCAGCCCACACCCTGGAATAGCAAGCACGCTTGCAGCCATGTATGTGTACAGAATCTGATCCTGGCAGAGTCAGAACTGTCAGTCTGGCATAATAGGTACTCTGATATTGTACCTGCCTCAAGACAGTATTAACATTTAATTGATGATAATTTCTTTTAATCTCGTGAGAGCAGTGTGGAATGGATGTGGCATGTAGAAAGCACAGTTAGCAGTGCAGCAAATAAAAATGTTGGGTGTGCATACCAGAGCCGAATTCATGAAGTTAGAGAGTTCCTGTCCTTAATCCTCTTCCTTCATAAGGTCCTTCCATCATAGGAAGGATCACACATGAATTATGCAGTGGTCTCAGCCTTATTCGTCTGTGGGCAGGCTTTCTGAGGGCATTAAGGCTATTGTGGAAGATACCTCGCCTGGTGAGAAGAGAATCAAAGAATCTGATGTGAACTAGGCTGCGCGAATCCTACAGCACAACTCTGTACAGACTTTAAAGACAGCAGGAAAAGGAGCCAGTTGAGCAACTCGAAAGTATAGCCAAGTCTGCATCATCCTGCATTCAAACTAATTAGCTTTACTAGAAAAGGACTATTTGGCAATATGGCAAAATAGCTTTCAGGGCCTATAGTGGCTTTTCTGCATGTAGTTGCAGAAATGCAGGCTGCAAATCAATGCCATTGAGGTCTCCTGTGTGCTATATTCCTTATCTATATGGCAAAAATATGTTCTGATTGCTTCCTATTTTTGCAGTCCTCAGCTGTTCCCATGTCACTTGTTCCAGACCTCCTACTGCGGTCTTATGCAAAAGTACCAGCTCACTTGGATGCCTGATTCAGCTCTGCATTTTGCAGAGAAGGTGAATTCTACCTCTCCTGCACAGAGCAGTTGTTATGAGGAGTCCAGTTATGCGATGGTAGCAATGTCTTCTCCCAGAGATCTCTGGGAGCAGCACATTTCAGAACACACAAGCAATTGGTGTGATTGGGGCATGCCCACATATCAGTTATTTCACCTAGTGAAATCAAATCTAGAGACATAATCTATAGATCAAGAAACTGGGCGTACTGAACAAGACATTAGAAGATCCTCCCCTTCTAATGCTCAATGTAAACATTACCAGGTTGAGAAAAGTAGACAATGCTTACCAGGAAGGCTACGGAGACCACCACCTGCCTTAGATGCCTTTGAAGGGTGGCCATAAATGCCAAACATTTATATGTGCCCATCAAAACCTAGGTGCAGGAGTAATTCTATACTTCAGCTTCTTCTTGGAGCTACAGTATTGAAATCAAAGCTGTTTTTAAGGCACTCCTGTCTACTCAGGATCTGGACCGTGAAGGGGGTCTTCTGAAGGTTGGTAATATTTTTTGCTTTTGCTTCAGTCTCTGGAAAAGACAGCTTTTTGGCACTTCTCTGTTTGGTCTGTTGCTCACAACAGAGCATAGGAGGGTGTTGGACAGCCAGCCCCACAAAGGAGTGTGCTTTTCAGTATACGTAGGTGCTTCATTTTGAGATGCCTAGTGAGCTAGAAATGCTTCCAGGCTTAGACAGTGCTGGGACTGAGTCTGACTGGATGTTTTCTGGGAAGTAGGTGCCCAAACGCTGCCTCAGAGAATACCTGGGAAGTTATAGATAGGTCTGATCTTGCCCATTCAGTATGTACGGCTTGATCTTAGTGTGAGTTGACAGTAACTGAAATATGAGTCCCAGGGTCTGACTTCTACTTTTCTGGATCTGAACAGGAAATGCATAGCTGAGGGAGGCTTTTGGTCTCCACTTGGCACAGGCAAGCACATGTAGTTGCAAAAGGTAGAAAACTACTGAGGAGGGCGTGGGAGGGCAGGAAAAGTCAGAGCCAAGATGTCTGCTGGTGACAGGCATCTTGGGAGATGTCCACTTGTAGGAGGCGTCTGCTGTTGATCACCCACGGTGGTAGCAGCAGGGGCAGCTTGGCTTTCCCTTGGCTCTTAGCTGCAGCAGGAGCATGTGGCGTACTCTTCAGGGAACATTTCCCAGCTGTCATCTCAGCTCCAAATCTCTTCTTCCGCTTCTCGTGCAGGAATAGGTCAGCCCCTGTCTTCTCCTCCTTGGGGTAAAGAAGTCCAATGTTGCCACCACCACTGAAAAGCTTTGACTTGGCCAAGAGCAGTGGCTCAATGCTCTGGCTTTAAGCGGTTAAGTGTTGTTCATCATGGTTCCAAGTAGGACTGAAGTCAGGCAGAAAGGAAGGCTGCAGGTGCTTCAGGGCCTGCATGGAGCTAGGAATAGTGCTCTGTACACAGCGCTGGACTGTCACCGCCCACCCGCCCCACCTCAGGGTCACTACCATGCCTTTGCAGTCATTACCTACCCTGTCCTATGGGAGACACTTACACCCTGGGTTTTCTATAGGGAAAATGGTACACTGCTGTGCACACCATGTGTGTCAATATATGCAGTTGCTTCAACTGAGCAGAGATTTTACTAGGACACCAGTAGGGTTTAAATACCTAAATTCTACCTCTGACACATTAACACTTTTGCCCCTGTTGGTTTTATAAAGCACATCTACAGTTTTTCTGCCATTGGATTGTGCACGTAACTCTCATTATTGTTATTTTCTATCACTAGCCCTTCCCAAGGTGTGGAAAAATTGCTAAAGACCTCTAAACACCATTCATTTGATGCTTGACCTGGAAGGCCTATATTAAAGCAAATACACAAAATCCTTCAGTTTGACCTTTGAAAACAGGAGTAACAAGCTTCATTGCTTTAGGCCATAGGAGATACTGCTATGCAGTAGGGAGGGAGCTTAAGTTAATATTTCTAGATAAATATAACTGCAAAGAAAAACAGTTATAGATTTCCTTCCTTCACAGGATTACTTGAATGTTAGTTCAGAGAATCTTGTGAAAAGTAATTTGAATTAGAAATACAAAATAGGAAAATATCTACCCAAATTATCACTCTGAGCTTTTGCTATGTTTTCTTATTATGCAGATATAAAATATACTGTAAGAACACAAATGACTTTAGATTAGGTAAAATAATATCCAAGCTATGTTTATTAAAAAATCCTTAAATACTCCATTGGAAAATGCAGATTTCAAATACAGTTCTAAATTTCAAAACATTTTAAGAACCCAAATGGTGGCTTTATTGCCCATGCTCTAGCTTTCAGCCTTGAATTAGGGCCCCCTCATGTGTATAAACAGAGCAAGCTGCAAATAAAATGCCCATTAACTGTTGTATTCTTGGTTTTCCTCCCGTACTAGTCCTCTTTAGTCCCCACAACTTTCTTCCTAATCCTTTTAGTGACTTTAAAAATATACATCTTCTTCCATGCTCCCTCATTTGCTCTGGACAGTCTCCTTATTCAGGATGTACTGCAGTCTTAACTGGGCCCAAATTTTCAGGAGATCAAAGTGATCGGAGTTTTCAATATTTTTATAAAACGGGAATTGAACCCTTTGGGTGCTGTGACTTGTGTGTGTTTGTGTGTGTGTGTGTGTGTGTGTGTGCAACTGTCTGAAGATAAGATCTGGATGGAACTAGTCCACACTATTGTGATACAAATACACAATGCATAGTTACTGGATAATGATGTCAACAAATAGTAAGGCAATGAAAATGATTAAGACTGACTGGCACTGTAAAAAATCAAGATGCTACAAGGGGTTCTGCTACGGGTACTCTCTGTAACCTTGGCCAAGTCACCTATGGTCATGCTTTTGCAGGTATCTAGTTATTGACAGTAGGAGTTAGACACAGATGTGCTTTGGCACATCCCAGAAGGGTGTTCATGATTGTCTTTTAGTGCCTAAATATGTTTAGATATTCTTCTCCTTAACCTGCCAATAATAATTTCTCTTTTTCCCCTAGCTTCTGTCTGTGTTATCTATTTAGACTGACAGTTCCTCAAGGCAGGAACTGTCTCTCAGTGCCCTGCTTGAACTGAAAACAAATGTCAAGGGATTTCGGTTGATACCTCAAAGCTTTCTGAGGAAATATATGGCTTTCCTCCTGCAGCAATCTTTTTTATAGTATTTTTCATTCCTATCTTAGAAAAAATCACTGTTTGGCTTTTCAGAGAGATGCAAATAGAACATTAAGTATCAATGATACTCTGTTGCTCTAAGTTTTAAAGAAAACCAGCAATTCCTATCAGAGGTTGCTGACAAGGTACATCTGTTGTCAATAAATGCATTACTTTCACATATGTCCTTCTCTTCAGAAAAGCTTTTCAAGCTTTTAGATATTAATTAATCATGAATTGATTCCTTGGGGTTTTCAACTCAATTTACCTTTAGAAAGGCTTCAGCATTGACAATATGTACTCTCCAAAATGATAAAATCTGCTAACTGTTAGACTGCAACGACTCTCCTGGCAGAACAGAGCAGCAGGAGAAATGCTTTTGGCGTGACACCTCAGTGCCTTGAAGAAATTTCATGCTATTCAAGATGGACAAGATAAGTCACTAGTGAAGTGTTAACAACCCTGAAAAATTTGGGGTTATTAAGTCAAGTCTAGAAAGCATAGACCTTGGAAAACTTTTGTAAGCTGAGGGAGCTGAGGGAGATGGAGAATTACATGCAGTATTGTTCTTTTGTTGCAGACTAGCATCTTGAAATGTCTCCCTGCAGTAATTTTTGTAAATTGTGAAATCTGACTAAAAGATAGCTGCAAGGCATAACAAGAGAAATTAAGATTTTTATTTTAGTTCTTTTTTATTTTAACTAATTTTCGTGACACAAAGCACAAGATCAAGTTTTGAGTGTGAACACTAGCCGAGTGAAATTACTGGTTTGCATGTCGCAACCCTGCACAAATTTTTAAAGGGCTTTTGGTGCTAGTCTGTTTTAGGACTATGGGGTGAGGTTAGACAAAGATTCACTAGCTAAACCTCAAATTAAGCCTCATACAGACACAGCTTATTGCTATTTACCTTGACTTAGTAACAGACAGGGTTTGCTGTCAGTTATGTGTGACCTCATGGTGACTTCATACTGTAAATGAACCTGTCTGTAGCAACATGTAAGATTTCTGTGAAACTGTTTTTATAGCAGATGTGTATCCTGGCTTCTGCCAACTGCAGTGAAAGCTGATAAACTGCGCTGCTGTCTGTTTGATAGATAGCTTCTTACAATTGCTGAGGATAAAACAGTGAGCAAAGTTTTCCACATATAATCCATCACAAATCTTTCAGGTGGTCAGAAAGCAGTCAGCATGTATACTTGACCCTAAATTAAGCTAACAGATGGGCTGTGCAAGGTCCCGAAACAGATTCTGAGCTGCGAAGTGCCAGAGGTTTAACTCAGATTAATCACATCTGAAATCTGATGGACTCTGAACAGCTCTGAACTGTTCAATGGCCATTTCAAGTATAATGGAATTCCCAAAGTATTGTTTTATCGTTATCAGGAAGGTTTTGTTGTAAAATAAAAAACACTTTGCAGTTTAGTTGTATCCTTTGCTGATGATTTTGAAGGTATTTCTAAAGATGAGGATAGATTATATGTGTCCTCCTTTAATTCAGGAAGATTCTTACTTTAAGAAAGGCACAGTTTTATGCTAAGCTCAGTTCTAGACTTTCATGTAAGAAAGCAGTCCCTTCTGAACAGTTGGCATTTCAGAAATGTTTTGAACTGGGATTAAATGCTGTGGGGACAGGAAAATGTATCTCAATATTGTTTATCTTCATGGGCATCTTACCAGAAACATGTACAAAGTGGTAGCTCTGACTCAAAATTTTAGGACAGGCACCTTTTTAAAATAAGTTGCATATGAGCTTGTTGAAAAAAGGATACTTCTGAACATGTCATTTAGCATGCACTTGTGGACATCTGACTGTTCATGAACTTCTACCTCATGAAGCCTGCCTGCCTGAAGACATTTTCCAGCAATGCTTTATGTAATCCAGGCAATGGAAAAAAATCTCTTTGCATTGAGTTGCCTTTGAAATGCGTTGCATTTTCTGTTAAAATAACAACCATACAATGGGAAGATGAATTCATTTTAGCCTGACTTTCCCTCCTGCCCTGGTATTTTGTGTGAAGCTGTTCTGCTAGTTGTCCAAAACTGCCGCCGTCAGTAAATTTCATTTAAAAGTCCCCACTAATCTTTTTCAGGCCAAAAAGGGATTTATGATGGTTTTTGTGTGAAGAACTCTGTGAAGAGGTACTGATTATAATCAAGATTTTCTGTTTGCTAGTCTACTCAACTGTGCTACTAGAAAAGTAGTCAAAACCCAAGAGCACTTGTATTTTAAACAACTTGGAAATGTTTTAAGTGCAAAACCTTATTTCCCCTTCCTCTAGTGCGTGCTTTTCTTTTCATGTGGAAAGAAGTTGTGAATCATCCTGGGCATAGATTCCAACCAGATGTCTCTCCTCTGCTTATCTTAATGGAGATGGCAAATAGGAGTCAATGAGGAGTATTTGCAGGGAAATGCAACCCACGGAAAAGAATCAAAATGAAAGTCTACTCCTGTTCTGGCATCACTTTCTTTGCCACCGGCTTTCCCCAGCTTTGTGTGTACAGTGATACTAACCGTCTCATGAAGAGTTCTCTGAGATTTCCAAGTCCAAAGGCCTGCGTAACCCTTACTTTACTCAGAAGAAACAAGTTACACGCACTGCACAAATGTAGCATGGTCAGATATAATGGCAGTACTGACCATCTTGACAAATTGGAAAAATGTTTCTCCTCTAAGACACAAAGTGACAAACATACTACTTAGGTCAGCTGAGATCAAAGACTGTCCTGCAAATCATGAGCAAGTTTATGTTTTAAACCTTTAAAGTTTGATGTACCTGCCTACTAAACTGGTTTACAGCTAAAAGTCTTGTAAATATCACAGATTTACTGGTTTACATGTTCTCATTTAAAATGTTTTATATTTGATCTATCTTTTTCATGGGACTGTTGTGTTTTTTTTCTTGCTTTTAGCAAAACTTCTAGGCTATATCATTAGGTATTGTTCTGGCAGTGTCAGGAAATATTATCATTACCTCCTGAAAGAAAGGTCTTTCTAAGGAATGTGTAAATTATTCTTTGCAGATCAAGTGAACTAAGAATTAAGGTAGTCATAAACAGTAATTAAAAAGGAAATCTAGAGGGCAAAAAAGATGAATCATATTTCTATCCATCATGGTTGAGAAAAGCTACACAAACTGCAGATCAACATCAGTGGCATTTCCTTCAGAGCAATCATACCATTTTCCGAACTGTACCATCTTCTAGAGACTGCAGACCACAGAGCCTCCTCCCATCACTGAGCGCTTGTCTACGTAACCAAAAGGAAGAGAAAAGCTAACATAACAAGACATCAATGCAAGCCAGTATGTGGTGCAGACAAGAACAAACCTTGATAACGGTGTCCTAACAGGAGTAGTAACGCAGGACTGGAAAGGGCCCCAGCAGCAAAGGAGTCCATGCCTTGTGGGCAGACAGCAAAAAAAGTTCCTCGTGTTCCAGAGCCGTCTGCAGTCCGTTAGCCACAAAACATTTTCTGAAGCCTTTTAACAAGTCAAGTCCTCTAGTACCAACCTCCTAAAGTCACAAAAAACCAGCCTGCCAAGCTGCAGGTCTTCCAGGTTCTGCAAGAGCAAAGGGTTTGTTAGGAAAAAATGCTCACAGGAACCTCAGAAACCAGTGAGTCTCCTTCTACGAATGGTGAAACACTGCCTTATTTTTTGCTGGACTTGGAGAAATACTCACTCCAGATTTATTACTGAGAATTAAAAAAAAGAACTCCAAATAGACACCTGAGAAACTTTCCAAAAGCTTTCAGCTTCCTTTTCATTGAGGAGCATTTGTCCGCTCTACCCAGTATCTCTTTCTGCCAGTGACCAGCCTCTCATGCTTCAGATCACAAGGGAGCTACCACCATTACATCTTCTTTACCGGAGTTGGAGCTATCATCAAAAGAAGAGAAATTCTTTATGATCCTTCTGGTAACGCACAGAAATGCTGAAGCATAGTAAGGATACAAGTATTTTGAAATACACATCCTTAACAAAATGCTTCTAAGGTTACTCAGGGTTAGGTTCCTCACTCTTAAGGAAATCATGCTGAGCATCCCACTAAGATGTTTTTAACAGTACTACTGTTTCTGGTGCCTGATAATAATCACAGTCTTAGGAGCAACAATAATTATGGATATCAGAACTAAAACTTCCACAAGCCATTGCAGAGAATCTTGTTGCCTTGCACCTTACTGCAAAACAATAGTGTGCTAAAACAATAGAGCAAATTTGTCCAAAAAATTCTGCTTAAGACATGATGCTACAAGTTCCATACGTGAGGAATGAATAATGGACTCTCAGTCTAGGAAGAAACATATTTTCTGGATGCTTCTGATCTCATTTCAAGGCCAGCCAGTCTCAGAAAGCATCTATCAGCATAGGAACATCCTTTGGGAAGCCAAATTGCATTAAAAGCTTTTCTATTATCTTCTTGAGAATTTTACTGAGTGAGCTAATTGTTCAGCACATTGCTCTGTTTTTAGGATGTAATGCATGGGAAGGAGACGAAGAATGTTTTGAGAAAGCTGGATAAAGCTGTTTTTTTTTCTTCCTGTGAGAAACATATTATACACACAAACACATATACACAAGTAAATATAAAATCCACATCGTTACGACTTCAAAACACATTTATTCTTTGCAAGTATTTGGAATGAGTTTATAACACGTGACTGGATGAGGTGAATTCCCTTGAGAAGAAACCTCCCAACCCTGCCTTAGCCAAGGAACTCCCAAGAAGGCCCTTCTAGTGCCACTCTCCCAGGGAGGTTTGAACAAATCCTAGCCTGTCTTTTCTCAGAGTCAATGGCAAATTTCATTCTTCTACCCCTTAAGCCTATTACCAAAGACTAAGTGAAAACTAGAAGACTATGAGTCATACTAGATTAGGAAAAGAAGGAGAAAATGCATCCAAGTTTTAGGGATTGACTGCGAAGAAGACAATCTCAGAGTTGGTTTTGACTTTACTAATTTAAAAATATTTTTTCTGGTCCTGAGATACTGATCAGCATGTTATGAATACCACAGATAGTGCTGATACTGCAGACTGTGGCAGATCCACGGAGACCCACAGGTTTGCAGCATGCCATAGCAGTGGCAGAACCCTAAATGGAAACATTCTCATTTTTTCCTCATGTCTCCTTTTTGGCTGTGGGTTTTTCCATAACAGTTAGAGATTCCAAAGGAAATAAGAGCACAAGCAAATAAATGAATGGACTGTGGTTAGAAAAGGAAATGTTTATTCAAACACTAGAATAATGCCAGTTTTAAAAGTCTGGATGCTTCTTGTATGTTGTTGTTTCTAAGGACATCCAAATGGATAGCATTTACAAATGGTGGGCAGCATCCAAGAAATCTTTAGTTTTAAATTATTAGCAGATTAATTTATTTGCTCTCAACGTGCCATGGGCTTTTGCTGAAAATCTATTGCTCTGTAGTCATAGTCATCTGTGCATGACTATTTTCATTCTAGCTTTTCATATATAGAAAATATTTCAACTACACTTATTCAGAATCCTACTTATTAGTACTTTTCAGAGCATAATAAATGATAGCATATTGTACAGCCATGTTGGAATGAGAAAGAAATGAGTCTTCTTAATTGTCTTAAATACACACATGCTCAGTGTGTGACACTCAAAAATTCTGTTGTCATCATGATAAATACGCTGGTGTTTGTAAAATGAGTATGCTTTGAGCTAAAGGTGCTGTAAGATACGTCTATCATACGCATTAAAAAGTGTCACACTCATTTACAAAGAATAACTAAAGAGAACAGCTTGGAAGAGAGCGGCAGTTAAGGAGTCTTTAGAGAAAAAGTTATTAAATTGCTTCCCCCAAACTCATACTCTTTTGCCAATTTCTTTCTCTTAGTTTGACCTCAGAAGTCATGAGATTGACGTACACAGCCTAAGATATTTAATAAAAACAACAAAGTCGATAGTGATAACATATAATTGGGAATTGAGAAATGCTACCACTAATAACATCAAACCGAGAAAGAGATTGCCTTTCTTTTGGGGAGAGAGCCACTCACCCCTTGATTTATGTACAGTTGTTTTAAGTTCAAAATTCAGCTCAGAATGTACACACAAAAATGTTCTTATTTCTGTTAACTGACTAAAGGGAATTCCACTTTCCCTTGACTTGTTCACATGTTCCCTATATTCATTTGTTCTTTTGTTTCTTTTCCATGCTTTGCCACAGTTAGAGCTATCTGGAAATAGTTAGAGCTATCAGAGTTAGAGCTATCTGGAAAGGTTTGCTGTAAAAAAATCAGTTTCTGTGTACCTCTATTGTCCTGTTGGTGCTGAAAAGGAGAGTGCCTTCACATCTTCTTGATTAAAAATACAAAATTCTCTTGCTGTTTGATTTGAAATTTTGTAGGTGAAACCACCTGCTGTGGACGAGGCAGAACAGGGTCTCAGGACTGGACCTTCCATAGTTGCTGTGCTTGAGCCACGAGGACACCTTCCCCTCTTCCAAATTTTTGTGAAACATTCACTTTTATGTGGATGAAAAAAATGAATACTTTGAAATCTCAGCTATTCCTTCTAAATAAGTGGAGAGTGAATTAAGCTGAAGGATGGTTGATACTGTTTTTAGCTCTGAGTCCTTATGCTTCACGTATTTTTCCTATTTTTTCTTATCCAAAAAGCAGATGAGGTAGTGCTTTTTCTTTTTTCTTTCTTTCTTTTTTATTTTTTTTTTTACCTGAGGGAATCTTAATTTTAGGAAAGAATGAAATGACGGTCATCTTGACTAAATATAATTTTTAGTTGCATCTCATGGTCAATAATGGGTCATAGGAATTATTTTGGATAATGACAACCATTTGCAAGTGTCAAGCCATAAATCAAAAAAGACCTGACAAACCAACCATCTGTATTTGCAATTAAATTCGACTACATCTTTTTAGGATTTTTTTCTTCTCCTGTATTAGTGAGCTCGACAATGCAGTACAACATATATTGGATACGTAGCATGGGGAGAATAGTGTTTTACTGCTGAAATAGTGAAGATAAATGTGATCATATATTCTGTTACATAGCCTAGTAATATCAGAGTTGTGAAACACATTAGCAAAGTCAACAGTCTTGTTTCTTTAATAGTAAGCACCCAAACATTTAAACGCAAAAGCTGAAAAAAGGTTAATTTTCCTCGGAAGAAACGTCTGAAAATGTCTTAAGTTATAAACTCCTTTCTCACCTACATCTACAGTTTTCAAACACTTTAAACAGTATGGTCAAGATTATACCTCAACAGTTTCAGTTAGATCCCTTATTCTGTGTTTGGTCATCTGCTTCACTTTCAACCACCAGCAGCCAGCACTGACTTCATGGCCCTGAAAAATTTCACTATCAGAATGAAGTGGACTTGTGTGGATTTATGTTTTTGTACAGAGTCATTAAAAATTCTAGGGTAAGGATGTCACGCATTGCATCTACCACTGGCAGTATGTTCTCTGTGAGCCCAGAGTGTTTGCAGCTGGTCACTCTGATCTAGAAAAAGGAGTCAGAATCAAAAGCGTGTTCTAGCCCCATTCTAGCTGCGTGCTGGCTATCCCCAAACAGCAAGGATTGTAGCTCAGAACCTTAGTATTTGTCTACTGAGTTATAAGAATCTCTCTGTGGTTTTAAAATAAAATGGATAATTTTGCTTTGAGGTTTTGAGTTTTTGAGTTCCTCTGGGTTTGAAATTCAGGAGGAAGATGAAGAAGAGTAAGAACAGATAAATATTGTACCCGTGTCATTCTCTACAAAACTGAGCCTTTGTATTCTCTGAAATTTGACTCCCAAGGCCATGCCATCAATCAAGTTAACTCTTACTCTTTATGCCAGCATGGTGATAGTGTAGCTGTAGCACTCTCCAGAAAGCACCACCGTTACTTACTGATGAGTCAAAAAGCTGTAAACTCTTTGAATCCCTAAAGGAGCAGGGAAAGCGCAACAGAGTAAATCCAGAAAAAGGAACATGAATTGCAAGTTCTGTGAACTTGTACGGGAACCTGTTGTGCTAGCTGGGTCCACTGTATACTGGATGAGTAGTTTGTAATACACTGACACTGAAACCAAATTATTAAAAGGATGAGAAAAGCTTTTAAGCTATGCTTAGGCCACCTACTCATATTAGGTGACAACAATTATTAGAAACAACATTTTTGAATAGTTCAGTGGGGAAAGGTAGAATCTCTTAGTAATTAATAATATTAAGGTTTGTTTTTTAAATATAACCAAATCATGTAGACAGAATAAATTCCCAGGCTTCCTGAAGGAGGATGTGCAACCTAGGATGGCTGGAAGGATACAGTAGGATATTCTGGGTGACAAATGTTAATGGTGAAGCACGGTTAAAGCAAAAGGTCTGAAGGGTTCCCTGGCAGCACAGCAGAAAGAAGATGTATAAGTGGTAGCTGAATGGTTAGCAGAAACTGATGTTCAAATTTCTGTAAAAATGTAATTCCTCCTCCAGAGAAACTTTCTTTGATCTGGTGTGAAGCACAACAGCAGAATACTTTGATGTAGTATTTGTACCCTGTAAGTGAGGAGGGGAAAATGCTGAGGCTCTAGGATTTGTTAGTGTGTTTTTGTATAATATCCGATCTGGCCAGATCAGGGACTGAGACCCAGAATCCTCCTCACCATGAAGAAAACCCTAATTGCTGGACTGCGAAGTCCTCTCGGACTCTCTCTTCTATCTTATGAGACTTTTTATTTCTTGCTTTACAGAGGAACAGCTCTGCTGGTGAGGCAGCAGCTGCCCCAAGCATAGCCCTGCAGCCTCATAGTTAGAAGACCTTCCTGGATACGCTCAATTCCCCCAAGAATATCTTTAATTTCCAACTTCTTGGGTAGACAAACCAATTACTCGCTCAGTTTAGTAAAAGCCAAAGGGTGGGCAGGGGAGAGGGAGGAATACCAAGAAAGCCAGCACGAAATGCAGCGTGTGACCCGCTGTGTGTGTGAGCGTGCTCTGGGACGCGTGGGCAGGCGCTGCCGGGCCAGGAGCCGTGTGAGCACACGCTGAACCGTTCTGGGCTCGTGCCTCTTCCCCAATGGGTTTACAAGCAGGCACGTAACTGGTAATCACGCCTCTGACCACGGAAGGGAGTCTCTAACCTGGCATGTGGGGGCATTGCCTCGTCAGAAAAGGGCTCCTTGCACATCCTTCTATTTTGCATGACTACGTTTGCATACAGCTCTGACCTACTTAAAAAAAGAACAGTAGTTTCAACTAAAAACAAAATCTCTCTTGAAAAATCGCACTTCTTTAAAAGCAGATGTGTGGAATGGGAAGATGAAAAGGTCTCGCAGTGCTGTCAGTTCCTTGCCCTGCTGCTAAAGAACTGCACTTTCTTATATACATTTTTTCCCTCTTTTTTCTGGATCAAAAGCCAAGGGATGGGGTAAAGTTTCTGCAGATCCCAAGAACTTTGATAAAATATACTTGAATCCAAATATTTTAGGTGTACGTGCGTAAATACCCCCACATAAAAAGTATCTTCGCCATGGACAGACATAATTGTGAAAACAACTACCTGATCCATTATGAATTGCACAAATATTTATAAATTTTGGGTGGAAAACTCCGGACTTATGGTACAAACAAGGGATGTTTACAAATTCCAGAGTTCCCAAGTGAGGACCTACAATAAAAATAGGCCTTCACATCTGCATAACATACTGTAACTATGAGAATTTTCATTCAACTGCTCCCAGCTATCTATGTTAAAAAGGTTTAGCAGAAATCTTGACTCCTTTTTGTATGGAAAAGACCTGCAACACTAATGAACGAAGGAGAGGTTTTGCTATGTTGATACTGAAGAAAGGCATGCAATCTTCTAGAACTGTGATAGTCCTTGCAAGATTGTAAATACTGATGTAATTTATACTATTTATATCTGGTGCGGGGGCAAAGCAATCCTTGCAATGAGTATGGTTTGACGTCAGTAAGAAAGATCCAATAAAGGATTACCTTGCAGACCGTGTGGCAATGCACTGGCCTTGGTGTCAGCACCATCTATCATTTGGAAATGTATCCGCACTGTAGGTATCAAGTCGTAATCTCTTTGGATGTTGTTCAAAAGAGTCAGGAGTTGGACTTTACTCTCATTTGTGATTCAGAACTTGTATTTTATTAAGCTGAAAGGTCAGTAACATGTACAGAAATTTCCAAAGTGTTTAATGAGAAAACTCTAACTTGCAATGCATATGCTACAGCATATTAAAGACAAATTCCCTTCCACTGTATGCTAAGAAGATACATTCAAAATATTTAGGGTTGTACATTTATAGTAATATGCTAATTTTTAATATTCCTGAGATAACATAGATTTTCCTTCCTTGTACAACACCTACATTCATCAGAATACACTATTATCTATTAGTATATTAAGGTATTCATTTTAGATTTTAAAAAAAGTTAATACTACCAGAATAAAAGCAACAGTGCCTGAAAAAATAGATTTATGACGGCTCACTGGACTTCTGTATCAATACCTTTAGTTAAGCCTTCAATTTATGATTTATGCTGTAGTCTACAGGGCAGAAGTATTGGATTGGATCAAAAAAACTCTACCTTTTTCCCCTCCTTCCTGGAAAGGTAATGATTGCAATGTTGAACTTTTAGGCACTTACAGGACTCAGTAGCCCTGAGTTAGATGATTATATGATGCATGAACCACCTTAGAATAGGACCCACAAATCTGACGCATTGGAAGAGAGTAACGGAAACTCCCATGTGAAAAGTTTTCCTACATCCTTTGGAGATTTATATACATACCTCCTCTTTGCATTTATAGCTTTATTCCAGCTCTTTATGAATGTTGTTTCTTACCTGACAGCCAAATTCATGCAGAAAACCCTGTTTCAGTTCTTTCCTCTGTTTTCAAGAGTAACTTTGTCCAATTATGGTTACAAGATTGTGAATGCAAGTATTGCATGTAGGTGGATCCAAGTTTTTCACAGCTACTATTCTATATTTTCAGAGACTAATTAAATATTAATTAAACAGTGATGAAAGAGGGGGGAAAAAGCAAGAGAACCACTTTATAATCTAATTGATAAAGTGTTTAGCTAAAGAATGGGCAACTCAGTTCCAAGTTTAAGGAGTACTTAATAATCTTAACTATTGACACGAAAGGACATGGGAACTCTGATCTCCTTCTCCCCATGTGACCTTTCCAATTACAACACCACAAATTACTTTGCTTGCTTTTTCCTCCTGTCTCCTGCTCCTTCATCATCTCCAACAGCTGAGTAACGAGCTATTCCACGTGAAGCAGAACATACTCGAGAGGAAACAGTCAGACACAGTCTTTCCTTTGTCCTTTTCCCATATGTTAGTTATGTATGAGGCAAAAGTTCAAATCCTGCCAGGCAGGTGAGGGAAATCAGTCCACATCTCCTGTGTTTTGGGTCAGCTTTCTAACCACTGAGTGATGACCACTTTTTGCTCTGTAAGTGGTGCATTGCATGGGTGTGGATCCGGCATGGCTGTTGATTCAGGCAAACAGGGAGGAATGCCTTGATTAGCGATCCAGAGGGGCGTTGAGGTGAGACTGCTCCGCAGTGTGGGGGTTTCTGCAGTTCTGCCCACACCCAGAAGTGTACTCTCAGACATGTACAATTTTATTTCCAAAAACTCAGGTGCCATGCGTTTTCAAGTGGGCTTAGTTCAGATGGCAACTGAGGAGCTACATTTTGGATTTGGAAGCTATGGAAGGAAACAGAGACTAAGTCCGTTGAAAAGACTTAGTTTCTGAAGTCCCTTAGATACTAAAGCTCTAGCCCTTCACCTTGAGATATTTGGTAATGCGTGATTCTGCTCTCTCAAGACTGATATTATCTTGTAAATACCCTAAGTATGAACAGAATATTGCCTTTTAGCACTATATTTCTTTTCTTTGTAAGAAGAAAGGATGAAGATGTTCAGAATGAAGACTAACTGTAAGAATGTCCAGATGGAGTCAAACCAAAGCCCATCCTACATGGTATCCTGTCTCACAGTGTCCAATCTGACAGCTCTGGTAAGTCTTGTAAAACCAAACCAAGACAGGTAAGCAGTGATATCCACCTAATTTCTGTAATAATGTTACATTAGTCTAAGTTGGAAAAAGGTGAATCAACAGAATGAAAAAAAGAAGGGTGCAATGGTTGCTCTTACCATAGTCTACGAACAAAACCAAAGCTGTGAATGCAAGCTATGCTGGCAACTGAATGAGCCATACAGATCATCAGAGAGAATTAAATTATACCAGGGTACTACTTCCTGTTTATTTACAACACAGATGTGGCACTTTCCTTTCCTGGACTCCGAAGTGTTCAGGCTAAGGGAGTTGGGACAAAGTGAGCAGGTGGAAGGGGGAGAACCATAGACAGATTGAGCTCTCGCTGAAGACTTTTCCAAAGGCTCAGTCAGACCATTTCAGAACTGACTCCATCTCTGAATTTGTGTTTTTAGTAATGCTGCACCTGACTCCTCAGGTACACCAGCGTATATATGGAATAACTCCACTGAAGTTATATTACTGTGGATTAGCATTAAGTGGCACTAACGCCAATATGTTTGTTATGAGATTACACTGATACAGTTTATGATAGATGCTGAATGTGCATGACTAAGTACGAGTCTCGAGTACTTGTGTTTTAAAGTTTTCTCACTAAAGTTTAATTTAAGCATATGCTTAAAACGAAGTGACCACTTTACTACTTAAATGAGACCTTTTTTTTTTTAGCTGAAGCTTTGCCATCTAAAGTTTGTTATCTAAATCTGTATAAATGGCTTTGTTTCCAGAGTTACTGAGTACCAAAATGTTCATTGACTTTATATAGAAATGAAACAGCTTATTATTTAGTTGTGTACACATCTAATGCCCAAATTCAAACCATTAATCGCTTTTATAACAACAGACAATGAATTTGTTATTTTCATTTCTTGGACTTCTGATGGATTAATGTCATAAGAGTAGTCTCGTGATTAAAAGAAAAACATCAACACATTATAAACAGCAATGGAATAAAAATATTGAAGATTAGCGTGCCACTTTAGTAATACTCCTCTTTACCATATAGTGCATGAAGTCAGTATGTTCTGAGTTACCCAAAGTTTCTCTGCAGTTTCCTTATGAGTTTGTGTTTTGTTTCTGTTATGATAATAGAATTGCATCTTCCTTTACAGTAACATCAGCTTCTTAGGAAAAGAAACAAGGTGAACCACAGACAGTTGTTAAGTTCAGACTGTACACCTACATAACTTAGCTATGTACCAGAAAGTTATGTGGAAAATAACAATGCGTTCTTGAGTAAAAGACTGCAGTTTCAGTTGCAGTATGCTGTGTGTTGTGAAGCAAAGACTTTCAAAGTCTAACCACTTCCTGTATTTTGAAAACATTAACCTAGTCACACAGGCAGTTCGGGAAGCTAGACTCTAAGGGTAATTTCCTTTTTTAAAATATCACGTAACTCCACCCTGCTGAATTGCATGGAATTGCATTTTTTTTCCAAAGAGCCAAAAAATTCAATCATATGGGTCTTATGGAACATTGTCTTGTTAAATCTATTTGCAGCCATGCTGCATTTTGTCCAAGTATCTGCCAGTTTGCTTAGAGGGTAAGCTCTTCGGGCTTTGTGCTGCTTTCTTCCGATGTATTTTTGTACTGCTTCACACAACGGAGGTCTGACAAATGTCTAGGATTTCGCATTACCACAGAACAGAGATCTTGAAAAGTTTCTGAAAATAAAACCCAGCTGAATGATGATGTAAGATATTGCAGCAGCTGGGCGTTATGCAATATGCAGGAGAGATCTGTGGAGATTTTTGGTAAAATGCAAATACATATGTTACCGTGGTCTAGGATCACTGGAAGGTTTGAATAACAAATTGCATTTGGCTATCAGGATTTCTTGTGCAGCTTGCATTTTCTTGCATCTTTATGTGGATGAAATGGGAAAGATTTGTGGCTTATCTACTTTAAAGTTGATTACCAGAAACTGAAGGTGCTGAGAGAGCAGAGAGAAGAAAAGTAGCTACAGGATGTCAGTAACAAGAGCTGATAAATGCTGGGAGGCATTTTGCAAATATTCTGAGCTCAGATCATGTCTTGCAAAAAGTGGGATGGTTAGCAAATGACCAGTAACTACATTCTTCAGTTGAGTAAATGCCTGCTGTGCCACAAAGCCCCTGGAAGTCTCACACATCTCTGGTGGATCAAGGAGGCTTGATTTAATTAAGTCAAATGACCTGGTGGTTAAGCATATTGAAAAGGAAAAAACACTGAGCAATGACGTTCAATTGACATCGTAAGCCAGACGTGCATACCTCAATTAGACGCCAGTTTTAGACATGGGAGGTTGTTGACTTCAGAACTCTGAAATATGTTCTTATATTTTTTCTTTCTGTTTATAGTCACAGCAACACTAACCACAGTGCAGAGGAAATAGCTTGTAAGAATTGCTGATATGCTGGTAGCAGCAGCATAAGGAGCTCGCTTTGTGTTCTTCTTGTGTCATTTGTGGTCTTACAAGAACAGAAAGTAAGCTGATAATGTGCTCTTACATCATTATGCAATATAATCTATCTAGCATCCATGCGAATGGACTGTCAAATAACAGAAATGCACAAAGGTACTGGGGCAGCGTTGCAGACATACGGACACTTGCCCAACTAGTTAACATTCAGATGCATCCTCATCTGGGTCTGTGAAGATGCCTGGATTAAGAACACTTTTCAGTAGGTATTCACTTTGTCTATAAATACACTCTAAATGTCATGTGTTTCAGAAATTCAGATGTTCATGATGCTTTACTGTAATAACAGAGCTTTAGTCATTCCTTATCCAACAGTAAATTTCTAATCCCAGGTGTCCCGTTGTACTGGGAAATAATCTGCCTACTGCTTTTAAACATCAAACTTTGAAACATTTAAGGTGACACCAAGGTATCAGTTACGTTGTCCAGGTTAAGGTATTCCTGAATGAAGAAGGGGAAAGCAACAGTGCCTAAAACTTCAGGCCAGATTTTTAGCCTCGTTGCACCACTTCTGTGCTGTCAGGCACAGCAGGGCCGGAAAGCAAGTTAAACTGACTGCTGGAGTATTGCAGAAATCCACACATGGGAAGTGGTGGCACAGCAACTCATTGCCAAGCTTCCCTTTGCCTTAGGTATAAATGCAGAGCTGAGGGAAGGCTTAGGCTATATTTGCGCTCTGATAACCCTCAGGTGTTGGAATGGCCCTTGTATAAACCAAAACCAGCTGAAGTGGGAGTTGTTATGCCCTGGGAGATGTGCAGGGAGGATGCTGGCTGGAACTCTAGCCTCCTCCATGAGGAGATGGGAGAAATACAAAGCTTGTACAAACATGTAAGAAAACATCAGGTAGACAGAAAAACTTGTCTGCACTGGTTTGTCTCTTTGCTGTTTGCCAAGAGAGAAGAATATGATTGCCAAGCTAATTTGTCTTTAAACTCATTTTAGGAGGTCATCAATGAAGTCATTGCTGAGGATACAGCCATGCTAGAGGCACCAGTGCCAGGATCCTTTTATCTCTCTGTTGACTGCATGTTTCTGGAGTAGCTGTCCAGGCCTTGAGCCAGGTCTGCTTGTGTGTGGGTGTGTGAATGAGCAGGTTATTACTGCCGTGGGGGTAAGGAGGCCTCTTCCTCCCTCCATGCCCGGAGGTATTTGCCCAATTACTGGAAAATGCATGAAAAAAACACATTTTTTGTTAGATTTATATTTAAAGACGTTTCTATGTAAATAAGTTTTTGAATTCAGGGATTTGTTGCAGAAGCTGTTAACCTTTTATGAAAAGCTCCCAGCAATCCACTCTTCCAACATCCATTGGGTATCTTTCCCAAAGGTGCTAATCTGGCTACAAGCAAATGAATAAGGCTGAACTTAGTCTTTTTTCCCCTCTTTTTTTTTTTTTTTTAAAAAAAAGGATGTATAATGTAATAATATATAATTTAATAAAGGATGTATAATGTAATCTAATCTTGCACAAAATGTCAGTGGAAAAATTTGATTTGCATGGTATGTTCACAAAGCCTAGATAAAGTCCCTAAATAGCCATTTGACTAACATCATTCTTATTTTTAGGTACTAGTAAACAAAGGATATCAGAAGTTTTTGTCTTGCTTTGTCTTTAGAGGTCTGTTTTCTGTAAATAAGTGCATAGATTGCAGAAGCAAAAAATCCAAAGAATGAGAAGCCAGCCCCAGGTAACAAAATGCCATGTGGAAAAGTAAACCTATATGCCATTTATCATGAAGAATAATAACCTGAAAATATGCTGTAAAATGATGTAGTATATCCGCTTATCTGTAAGTCACCCAGATTTCACATTTACAAGAAGAAATACTGTCTTATACTAACACCTTAGCCTTATCCTAATAGCATATCTTAAACACTATTGTTTCCCTCTGAGGTCTGAAAATTATTAATCTTATAACAACCATCAGAAACAAACATCTTTTACATAAAATCATTTCTAACTACAATCTATGTTTGGTAGAAATTATTTTAATTTAGTCAAAATATTTCTATCTTAGTATCATTTATCTTAGTACCATTTATCTTATCTCCTTTATCCTATATGGCATAGTGCTAAAATACTAGTATGGACAATACTGAAGGGAAGTAAAAAATAATCTCATCAATTACATGTGGATTAGAACAACTACAGAAGAGCAGATCTATTAAGTAAGAAACTTACCTTTCAACATGAAAATTCTTCATTTTCAGTAATCAAAATGGATTCTCTAAATCTATTTTTTCAAAATGCACATTGATGGATGGAGCATTTGTAAAAATTAACTTAATGAGGCATCCAGCTTTCCATGCCTCTTGATTCTTCGTCACAGAAAAGATTCTTTTCAAACAGACTCTTGTTGGCTTCCCATACAATTAGATACATCAGTCCCTTCCCTCCAGTATGACAGTAGAGTTAATCAGAGCCCAGAGAGAATTATCGTCTCTGTGATTTTTATGAGGATGGAAATTGAAATGTATGAGATTTCAGATCTTTGTTCAAGATGTAAAAGTTTGCAGTTTACCCCTACCTTTCAAAATGACAGCAGCCATTTTCTACAAAAATAAAATAAAAATGATTTAATTGAAAATCTTATTTTCCTGCAAAAACCATTACACGAAAATTTTTAAGTGTTATAGTGTATTATGATGACCTACGCTGCTTAGTGAGTAGGAGGAATTTACATTCACGGGAAAATACGTATATGTATATATGATGTATTAATAACATGAAGCTAATTTAGCTGTTCTGTATCAATGAGTCATATCTAATTTAAACTCCAAAAGGTTGTTATGATTCAGTTCTATGCTTTGCTTTAAAGTATACCGACATAGAAAACCTGTGCATCGGAATAATTCCATGGCAGACCATCTAGTTCATTTTATTTATCTTTCATCGCCAAAGGTTGTCTGTGCAGTCAGTGATTGACCCCAGATGCCTTTTACATCTCTCCAAGGATTATATAAATTGCTCGTGGGAGGTATCCAACTTTCTTTTGACTGCAGGGTAGTTTCAGCAACTGCCTAGACAAGATGCTTATTCCAGATGGCTAGTGTGAAATAATGTGCACCTCATTCTAGATATTCATAATTAAAAGAGACCTGCCACATCTTATGCAACTGATAGAGAGGCAAACTTACAACCCTTGGACAAAAGAGGGAGATGCATCTCAATGTGTATTTGTGTGTGTGTGTGAAAAAACAATAAGGTTTTAATTAAATTCCCTATACATTCTATTGGTGGAAAACCTTAATCCAGATACCAGCAGAAGAATGGGATAATTGTATTTAACATTAGCACTTTCAGGCAGGAAACATAACCCCAGGGACATTTTAAAAGCAGAAGGCTCCATCCAACATGTTCGTTGTTTGCGACTCTCCTGCTGGCTGCAGGGTGAGAGCCACACGCTTGGGTCTTGGCTACAGAGAAGCCAAGGCACAAAGTAGTTATGTGCTAATTATAAAGCTCTGGTGTGTGCCTTTCCACTTTGATGAATTTTCTCCTTTGCACTATTTCTTACTGTTTTGCCTATGGAGTAAATTTTGTCATAGTCATGTGGAAACAAAGCAGAACAGTTGGAAAATCACAGCAAATACACTGCATGAACCTGCAGCATTTTATGAACTACGGGGCAAAAAGTGTTTGCCAAAATAGGCTAGGAAAGTCGAAAGCTCAGAAACCTGAAGCAGCAGTTGCATGGTAGGAAGCAACAGTTAATGGCATGCAACTGCTATCTCTGTGCTCATAAATCAAATTATTTGAAGAACAGATATAAGTGATACAAACTCCCTTCCACCTTGACCTTGGACTTGCTTATACAGTCATATTTGTTAATTATGGGAGTAGCTGATGTTATTACCAGGACTTGTCCATTACTCTTATTTTAAAGATGAAGAAAAACACAGGAGTTAAGGCCAGCATTTTTGAAGTGCCCCAAATTTAGCTATTCATGTGTGATTTACATTAAGCCCCTTCCATAAAAAAATAGGAGGCGTCTTATTATATTGAGTCTCCCGGTTCAGTCACTGGCTCTTCTAACTTTCAAACCAGCTAAACAAACGCAATGACTGGTGCATTTTCAGAGCTCAGTACCTTGATGTCTGGTAGATGCATTTAAGATAGGTTAAGCTCCTGCAAATTAGCATGCTTCTAAACCAATTTTAGGTGATTCACTTAAAAATCACACAATAAAAATTAGGTATCTCTCAACTCACTGTCTTATTTCCTCAGAACTCCAGTGCAGATTTCAGTTTGACAGTATATGGAAATGGTGATTTTTGTCAGTCGCCACTTGACTAAGCAGCAACTATCAAACTGTAAACACATATTTCTCTATGTTGGTTTAGAAAACAGTGCCAGATTATGAACTGAGTAATCATGTTTTATCCAGCTGCCTTGTTCAGCAAACATCCTGAAACTAGTGAACCGAGTTTAATTTAGAAAATATTTGTTCCGCATATAGCTTCTTCCTCTAAACACATCAGTTCTGTATTATCAAGAAGTTTGGATTTTTTTTGGTTTGTTTTCAGTATACACAACATTATTGTACTTAGCAACCCAAACTGCACTTTCTATTCTGTAATGTACAACATCATTCAAGTCTGGGACATAAATTAAAGCAAAATAAGGCTGATGAATGTCTTAATTGTAGGGTTGATAAATTGTGTTTCCAAGAGTCCCCTTACGATGATATTGTTTTGCTTATTCATCCTGTGTCTGCTTAAGGATTTCCTTACATGCTCCTGAAAAGCAGCAGGCAGTCAGATCACAAGATAACAGGGTTAGAAACCGAATTTGACTTGAAAAAACTGAGATGTACTCGGAAAGATCGGGATGGTATTCTATGGGTAAAATACAAAATGCGGTACTTAGACCTCAACAAACAACTGCATAGATAAAGGACAAGATCAAGCAGTCAGACTGCAGTTCTTAGATCTGGGGATAGTGGTGTATCCCAAGCTAGATGATAGCATCAGTGTCATGTTGCTGTGAAAAAAAAAAGCACTAGACCGGACTGCGTAAAGCAAGGCATGCGAACTATACTTGGGCTCTACCCAGCATGGTTAAGACCGCAGGCAGAATGCTAACTCCAAAAGCTGGTACCAGAGAGAAGAAAGATTTAGATTTACTGAAAGCAGTGCAAAGGAGGGTAATAAGAATGATCAAAAACCTATAAGGAAAAACTAAATGAACCAAGGAGTTTAACTTAAAGAAGAGACAATAAGGGGTGGTGAGGAGAAAGAAGGAGGCAGCGTGGCCCTGCTTTTTAAACATAAAAAAAGCTGATGGAGAACTAAACAAAATAATTTTTATCTCTCTTCCCATGGCACAGAGAGCTCCTAAGATCTTTTCCATGCCTGTAATTCTTACAGCCTGTGGTTATTGGATAAATAATGTGGTTAAATAACTGAGAAATTGTCAAATCATTCATAGTGTCTCAGTGATTTGCCTCCTCACTGATCCTTCCACCTGAGAGCTGCCTTTGAAGAACGTGATGTCTGAGAGGTATAACCTGAGAGTTTTCTCTAGATGTATTAGAAAACATTGCAACTCAGGCCTAAAGTATGCGTCCTTTCTCTAGCTACAGACTGGACACAGAAAAACAGTGATGTATGTGCGTCTGTGATAGCAGAGAGACATTAGTTCAGTCTTCGTATGCATTTGACCACTGACGTTGCTCCTGAGATCATGGACATGTCAGCTGCTGGGAGATAGTCTAGAAGCACCAAAATCATGTTTATATATTTCAGGAGAAAAAAGAACTGATCTTTGACTCTAGTTTTCTTCCTAAAGGGGATCTGAAATTTTATCCAGAAATAATGCATGGCTTCACTAACTGAACAGTTATGGTGGGGCATAAACAATCACTGAGCTAAATTTGAACCAGGGATTTAAAAATAAAGATTTCTCTTGTTCCCATAATCATCCTAACCTTCACAGATTTAATTACCATGTTCATGTCTAATTAGTATGTGTATGCATGAGACTATTCTTCCTAAATGAAAGTATCAGCAATATTTTATGATGTAGATGCTTTCATTTAAAGTAATATTCTCAGTGCCAATAATCTGTAAAACTAGCTAGTTTTTCAGTCTTTCATATCTATATAGGATAAAGGAAAGTGCATTACATTTTGCTGCCATGCAAAATACTGTGATACAGCAATGGGAGTTCATGAGACTCGTGGATTAATATGTTTAGTGGTAGCTAAAACAGTATCACACATTGTTAACATAACAGAGATATATTTCAGAGGAAGAGCAATTGCAGCAGCCCATAACTGCGCATCCTGCTTTTTTAAGGAAATTCAGTTCAGTTGTGCTGTGCTGCTGCAGTTCCACCTCTAACAACTTTGGAGCCATTGCCAGGTTCAGCCAAGCTTGACGGAGGTGAGGTTTATAAACACGAGTGTTTGGCCTTTTATAGCCTGATGAGCTGTCCTCATGGTGCAGAGAACACACGTCCTGCTTGGCTCCAGCATCACCGCATTAGAGGCTGCATCTTGCACCAGCAGGCAAAATGGATGTAAATACAGGCGATGGGGAAGAGGTGGAGTCAGGGCATTACCAAGCAACCGTGGGACACAAAGCCGTAGGGAATCAGATTTCAGCAGTCCTGCTGCTCATGGAGCGCTGCTGTTCAGAGAACTGTCAGTGTGCCACAGAGGTCACAGAGAGCTTTTTTGTGGGTAATCTTTATCTCTCCTTTCCGGAGGTTTTGGTTTGTATTCAAAGCAAGAAAAGAGAAGCAGATTTGTATAACAAACTGGCTGATGCACATCTGTGCTTCAACTAGAACGCCGACCAGCTATTTATTCTAATGTGGTTTAGAGCCAAACAAATGGGACTAATTCTCTTCCCACCCTGGCCAAGCCTGGATAGCCAAGCTCAGTGCCAGAGGGCTCCTAAGAGAGACAAAGTCAACTTTCCCCGCTCCACAAAGAGTACTTGTCTAAAGCACAGTGGAGCTCCAAGACTATGACAACTCTTCTTGCTTTTATATCCCTTCTGTGGGAAAAAATGGCAGGTCCTCTATGCTGTAGCAGAGCTGTGCTTCCCAGCTTGTCAGTTCTCCATTAGTCCATAAACTCTGCAAGTTTTTAATCCTCTTCACTGGTTTGACTCGAAATGAGCTTCTCTGGGGACATTTAGAAAAGGGAAGGGCTTATTGCTCTTTTAGGCCTACATGTGTCCATCATGGTTTGAAGGTTTAAGGGAGTGTGAAAGTCATCCTATTTCCAGTCCTCTCTTACATTACAACTTGGGACTAAGGTTGGTCTTGTGGTTATGAAGATGCATAAATGGGAAGGAGTGATTAAGATGATCGAGACTATTCAAATATCATTTCTCTATTTTGGTTCTTCTGAATAGAAGAGCAGCAGTGGCACTTCTCTATCTCTCAGATCTTCGGTGAGGAGTAATTCATCAGGGGGTTAAGATAGCATGGTGCATAGGATGAATGTTTCTAGATGAATCAGACAGACAAGAACACATCTCCATCTAATTTTGATCCACACTTTCAGAAGTTGGAGTGATATGAACATCTCACCAAACTCACACTTGGGCCCTAATTTGAAGTCCTACCATATGTTCCATGAGAAATAGAGCAACCTGGCTGGACTAGATAATCTCCAGAAGTCCCTTCCAACCTTACTGATTCTATAATTCTATAAACTTTTGTAGTGCTGCTCTTCATCAGAGTGGAAGTCTGAATGCTATCCCCTGATAATATATTGATCTGGTTTTAATTTGCTATTAGCAAATACCACATTTTTCTGTGGCTGATTTACATCCTGCAGGGACCATTTTTTTCCCCCAAACTGATGTTGCAACAGGAAAAATACTTAAATCATTTATAGTGCTTTTTTTCATTTTTTTTTCTGTGAACAGTTTGTGAACTGCTTTTCTTTTTCCGGTTTCACTGTCTGTCTATTCTGGCCACCCAAAATCAGGGCTATTTTGCTTTTCCTGAAATCTGGCAGTGAGCTAAGCTTGAATTTTTTCAAAAACTTTTTTTTTTTTTTTTTTTTTTTTTTTTTGGAAAGAAATAAATGCACAGCTCTGGAAACCAGCTCAAAAGCAGCTCTGCAAAATTGAAGTTGCAAATCAGATGCTAGTGTATTCTTTTAAACCAAACACCTGCATGTAGAACCCCAAATACATTAACCTATATGAATAAAGATGCAGACAACAGTTGATGATTGATTAGTACCTAGGATCTTTATTCACGGATTGCCTTTAAAATTTTCTATTTTTGCTTCAATACAGTCCCAGTAAAGGCAGCAATAGTGAACATTAGCTGAACTAACCATACTCTAGCCACTGTTTTCAAAACTGGTAAAGTGTAAGCTATACTCTTACTTAGTTCCTGTCTGCAACTAGCAGCATTAACACTCCCTTCTATTTTACTACAATGAGAGGCTATCAAAAACCTACTGTTTTTAAGAAAAAAGAAAAACTGTTCATATAATGCCTTAGAAGTGTGAGCAATCAAAGCTGGTACCATAGAACAAAAAAAGCATACCCTCACTTGTCAGCATGTGTGTAAAAAAGCTCAAAATATAGTGTATTTACTTGGATATATTGTTGCCTTGGAGGACTAGTACTTAGGACTCAGAAGTTCCTACTCCCTGTGGCCTGAGCAGAATATATTTTCCATCACACACTCCAGTTCCCTCTTGCTGGAGCCCCAGACACTTGCTAACTCATGCGAGATGCGGTTTGGCCAGGGAGCCTGTCCGGGGGAACAGTGGGGCACTACTGCCTAGCGCAGTGCTGTACAACACTGACAACGTACAATAACTGCATCCAGTGCAAAAATAAAAGTGTTTTCACCTGGAAATTGACACCCCCTCCCTCCGTAGCTGTTTTATGTCGGAAGTGAGTATTCATGTTTTTAATGAAAAACAAATATTTCAGAAAAGTCAGGTATTTATATAGAAAGCTTATTGTAGCCAAATTTCATTTTTTTCTAGCAAAAATAAACCACTAAATATAAGTTGGCAGGACTGCTATCAGTGCAAAGCCCTACTCAGACTCTAACTAACCCAAACCTGCCAAATTCAATACAAAAGATTTCCAGAAACTTTATGTCACCTTTAAGATAGGACAGGATTTGGCCCTTTCTCTTTTGTTTACTTTAGGTGGTCTGATATCATTGCAGATAAACTTGGAAAATACCTCCTCCCTCAGGCATATGACTCGGGCACAGGAATTTGCCTTGAACAGAAGTATGTAAAGCATTTAATTATGTTTAAAATATTAGGGTTTGATGGAGAAAATGTGCTTATTTGATGTCACCTCTTTTTGATTGTGCAGCTCTCCTTACTACACCTTGTTACCATTACTGCTAGGACTTTTACCATTATTCTATCGATAAGCTTGCAAAAATGCTGTGGTCAGAGTCTTCATGAAGACATTGTGCGACCACAAGTTGAATGAACATGTACATATGGCATATCTGGAATTGGTGAAATAGTTTTGAGAAACCTCATACGTAGTCAAAAATCAAACACAATGGAAAAGATAGCACAAGATGTTGGTGTTTGCTTAACAGTCTACAACCAGTCTCACAGTTCCAGTGCTGAAATGATTTGAGAGAGAGAGAGAGTCCTTTTCTAGACTTTACTGTGGTAAAGAGGTATCTAAAAAGTAGTCTTAGGTAGCAATGCTCATAAGAGAAGTGATGGTGGTGCTAGCTGCCAGCAACTTCATTTCACACAAGGAAACAAATTTCATAATCTAACAAAATGTTATAAAAGAACTCTAACAGTGTTTGAATCAAAAAAAGAGTTGGAAAATACTTTGAGAACACTATCTGCAATAATGATACACCATTTTAGATGATTTTATAAGCCTTTTATATTAATTTTCCATGTTTTCCATTTTTTTTCTTGGTATGAATATGTGAAGGAAATGAATTTTAATCTGATATTAACTGAGTAACTGATACTTACTGGAAGATTATTTTGTGTGTTGTATTGGCTTGCCAGTCTGTTAACTTCGTGTTGGCTGGTTAAATAAATCAGACTACATATGTATGTGTAAATACTCTCTTATACACAAACAGGCATATGTAGACACACACACACACAAAGTTTAATGTCCTTGGTTTTCTTCTTTCCAGCTACACCTGACTTTTAGCTCTCAGATATCCCACAGTCCAGCATGTGCCTAACTGTTTAAGGTATTTTATGTGATTACTATTTGTTGGAAAAGACTTTTTTTTTTTTTTTTTTTTTTTTGAAGTACACCCCATATTTCCCAGCTTGCAGCTTACTTTATCCTGAATGAAACTTCATTGGACAATAAGTGTGTTTTTCTAATTTATGGGCTTTTTCCCATAAACTGCTTAAGTTATTTCACCAATAATGGAGCTGCTTTTCAAAGAGAGCACAAAATTTTTTTTTCTATTAGGAAAAGTCAGGCAGTGGAAGTATATGGGTTTGTATCAGTAATAAAATAATGTGAACAACAAACAGAACAATAGTAAATAACCATTCAAATGCTTACCTCGTGTGCTGGTGAGTCACTGCACAAATGCTTTTGACAGGCATCCTTTCTCTCAAACTGCCTGATCTATCTACTCTTTGTTTCCTGTGTGTCTTAGGCATGCATGGTTGGGAGGGATTTCTAGAGATTCACTTAAGACATCCTCCTTCCTGGAAGAGGATCGACTATCCATGACAGATACATGTCTTAAAATTTGCCAGTGAAGGACATTCTCCAATATCCATAAGGAGCTTTTCCAGTGCTTGACTCTATTGTTAAAAAGTTGTTCTTGATAGCAGCATCTTTTACAAACAAACTAAATTAAATTCTTCTTTTCCAGCCCCCAGTGGGCATGAGGAACGATTGAATGCCACCATCACAGCGTCAATGATTTCTTCTTTTTACTCTTTGATTTCCTAGGCGTTCCTAAGATCCATATATTTCAAACTACTCATCTTTCACTGAGGAAAGTTTTTGGACAGGCGATGAAAATTTTGCTTTAGTCATTGTCCAGTTGCTAGCATGGTGTGTGTTAAGCCTGAAGCTGTTTTTACAAGACATATAAATTAAAAAAGCAACAACTGATTTGTGGGAGTACCTTGCAAAATTAGACTCATCGCAGACTGATGTAAAACACGCACATATTTTCACAGCATGTGAGTATCCCTGTTTAGCTATTTCACCGCAGCGATGTGTGGCGCATTGCAAATAGACTCCTTATATCTTATTTCTTTCCAGTTTACAGAAATTTTACCAAGATCAGCAGGAGTGAACACCTTCAGTCTCATAAAGCATCAAATTGACTTAAAAGGGTTAATTTCATCAATGAAATGGAATTCTGCAGTTATTCTACAGCTTCAGTAGTCTACTTGGCCCTCATTTTCCACTACTTCATTGATGTCCCAAGAAATCTCTATTTAGTGACTTTACTGCATATAGTTCTAAGACATTACTATGAATTTGCTCCCTTTTCCATGCAATTTCAGTCATTAATTTACCACACCCTGGGCTGCTCTGAGCTCTGCTGTTCCCCATCCCGCTGCCGTCTCACTGAGACGGGGGGTGAAAACGGGGCATAAAACTGTAACCAGCTCCCTTAATTGCACTAATTCTATCCCCTTATGTCCCTTCTTTCCCTCTAAGAATTTTGCATATAGGCAGGATTCATTGTGACTGATTCATATAAACGATCAACAAATCTGATCAAACAGACTGTATTTGAAAGGCAAAAGATTTGTATTAAAATCAATCATTTCAGGATATCTAAAAGCTATTATAAACTATTACAAACATTAGCTTTTGGTCTACGCTAAGTGTCCTGAATTAGTTTGTATCTGCAGGAGATTTGCTGAGCACAAATCCCCAAGGATTACAAATCCCCAAGCCCATCTCTATCTAACAAAATATTTCATCTTCTTCTACAGAAGAGACATTACAAATGATTCTTTAAATCATGAATTTCCAATAGTAATACTCTAATGATTCCAATTCAATACTCATATGATATATCTTCTGAGGTTGCAGTTGAAATAAGAAACTTGTACTTGAAGGCAAATGTTTAGCCTGAAAGACATAACAAGTGTTAATAAAAAGCCATAATGTGCACAAGATTTATAAATCCCACTCTCTCCAAAACAGGAAGTTCAGCCTGCAAAGTTAACAGCTCTACATTGATTTCATTAACCTTTTAAAAATGTATCCTTTTCTGTTTGAGTGCTCTGTGTAGTTGTCAGCCACCTTCCTTCTAGTTCATAATTTATGAATATAAATATAATGCACCTATTAGTTGATTTATCTCTGTAAATATTTTTAATGTGCTTTTTAACCTACATTATTTTTATTGTAAACATTGATTTTTATTTGTAGAGGGTGAAATAAACTCTTAGGTTTATTTGTATCAACTTTAATAATAGCATCTGTGCCTTGCTTGCCAGAAGCCCCATTAAAGACATATGTGTTTTGACTCAGTAGCTGCAGTGGTAGAATGAGTACCATTTCCTAGCAGCTGGAGTTAAACTGGTTACTGAAAATTGAACTAAGCAAACTGAGAACTACTTGCAAAGAACAGTTCTTGTAGTCTATCTAGTGTTCTGCAAAGTACTAGTTTAAAGCTTGAGCTTAAAAATAACTCTTCCTACGCCTTATTTCCAATCAGATGGTATGCACAGCTTGTTAATATGTGCATGAAGGAAGACATGTTATTTGAACACGGCAGGTATTGGTGCTCACTAGATTCCCTCAGCAATGTATAATAATTGCAGATATTTATCTTGGAGTAACACTGATCCTGGAACAGTGCACAATGTGATTCGTGAGTGGAAATGAGAAGAGAGGAGCTACAGCTCTTTTTTCCAGTAGCAACCTCACTACTCTATTTTCCCATCCCAACAGCATGGAGTTGTGAGACTGGATTTTTGCCCCTATGAAAACCCTGCCTGTATATTTGATATCTGATTTTTTTTTTCCATTCGGAAAGTGTTTTCCCAAGCATGCTGATGGGGACTAATAAATAAGACTCATTTTGATTTATAGTAAAATTTCAACCTGTCCAGTAAAATTCTTGAAAAGTTTAAGGAAACCTTTGGAAAGATGAGGTGAAATGAGCATGAAAAGTTTGGATCACAATTTACTGAGGGCAAAGGAAAGAACATACTTCAGTTAGCTATAAACAATGCTCTGCTCTGAGGACAACATTGTCGTGGTGCTATAAACATGTAAAATCATAAATAAAGAAGAACATGTACTTCAGAAGACATGCTTCATTTCTTTCCCTCTAATCACTAGAATTTACATTCTTACTATTAGCTGTGGTATATGCATCAATAAATTCATTCCAAATCATATCAGAACTGCACAGAGCATAAAATGAGAAAAGATCACATCTTGTTTCATTCGTGTCTAATGTAAATTTGAAAAATATGATAATCAGAGGGAGGGCAGAAGGAAAAGCTGTTGCAATCAGTTCACTAAAATAGCTGCTAATATTTAGTGACATATTGTAATAGGCTCACTTAGTTTTCATCCTGAAAAACATCATGATAAGACTAATAAACCAGCACAGCCAATGTCTAGAAATATCAGAAGAGGCCCACATGAATTAGGAACATATATTCTATTCCATATATGCCTTTGAAACAAATAAAAGCTAGATGATTAGCTCCCTTATCCTCCAGTCTTATCTTTTATATCTAGTATTATAGTTAAAGATATTTTCCCTGTGATGACTAGAATGCCAGTCCTGCTTTCATCAGGGAAGTGCAGCTCTTCGGAAATTTGAGGGGATGGCTTCCCTAACAAGGTTTGATTTTGACAACCTGCACCACTGAAGAAAATTAAATTAGATGTTACAAACAAGACTTTGTGCTCAGAGGAGTGTTACTGGTTTTGTACTTCAGAAGATAAGTAGTGCAGTGCAGGTTGGTTCTTGTTTCATCTGGACAGATCCATCTATATAAATACTGTGTTATCACTTAATCATTTTTCTATACGATTAGAATTTACGAAGAAAGGAAGGGTGTATATATAAGCACCAAGGAAAATCTATCTGAAATTATTTTCTTTATGGCTTGACACAAGACAAAATCTGAATATTTCCCCTTTTTTGTCATATGCACCCACATTAAACACAGATAATGTGCTATGGAAATAAACCCTGTGGATTAGTGAGAAACAACATATGCCTGCTTCCCTTAGCTGTTCAATGAAATGGAAATGCTGAGAGATCTGTTACGCTCTCATCCTCGGTGGAAGAAAAGGGTTGCTCTTATATGACCTGAATACTATACTCCAAATGGCCAAAAATAAAGACAGGATAAACGAGGAACAGGAAAAAAGATGTCCATATTGCTTCAGAGACTAGCTTCAGTTTGTTTTACCTACTACCTGAAATGTTATGAATAAAATTTTCTAGCCAGGGATCCATTTCAGATCCAAACTCCTGACTATAAGCTCAATCATGAGTGCTCTGTGTTCAGCTGATGGATCCTTGACATGACTTGGGGCAGGAGAAGCCTCCCCAGATACCAGCTGCTGTTAACAGCCCAAGGGCTAAGGTAGCTGCCAGCATCCTTGAGGGATGAGCAAGACTATGCCATGCTTCTGTGTGTAATGCTTACATCTTCAGCATCCAGAATTAGGTTGTGGAATATATGTAAATTTTCCCAAATGTGGGTTAATAGTGCTTGCTGCTAGTCTATACTACTGGTAAGAGCTGCAAAGTGTACTCATTATAATCTCCATTCCCTTTTGTTGACCATATCAGAGCCTGGTATGATTCATGAGCAGATCAGATGTCCCGGCCTCAGGTGTAAAAGCATCCCTCAGAGGGGCAAGACATGGGACAGGGTAAATAGTGCTTCATCTCCTTGATTTTAATTCACTTCTGCTTATCCACCTGACCCTGAAGGCCACTTGAACCACTGTGGCCAAGCTGAAGGGCTCTAGCCTGATCTAAACTCACAAAACCTTTTTCATTTTCCTCAGATACTTAACGGGATTTCTTAGCGGTGGCTTCTGTAAAAGTAGCATAGTGTGGGGTAATGGAGTAAAGCAAGTAAGTCACTTTAGACTTTCATTGCCATCTCTGTCAGTGGCTGGCCTTAACTAAAACTTGTATTTTGCACACACAATGCTATGTCATGAAAGCAGCACTGCCAGGATTTTTAATACGAGCAAATCGTGTGTTTTTCTTTGTCTTATGCTTGGAAATGACTGAATCATGTTGGCTGAATTTTCCCAAAGTTTTTTTCACTGGAGGTGGGCATCCAGATGAGAGATTTTTTTCCAGAAATTTTATGCTTGGCAGTGTGATAAGCAATGGAAAAATGTCTTTTAAGGGGAAGCATTAGGTACTGTCATCTTCACCTTTATTACAGTAGTAAGGAAACAAAACATTATTTTGATCTGATAATGATGTAAGGGAATGAGAGTTTATCGGATGCCCATTTTATAGGTTGGACCGGGGTTCTGGGAAGCCTTGCCCCAGGACTTGCAGTTGAAGAGCCCACTTGCACTTGGAAGGCAGTGTGATGTGGTCCATGAGACCCCACTGAGGATGCAACATAAACTGAGAGTTTGGCTCTGAGATTTTACATCTGGATCCTAACACGGCCATCACCCCAGCTTCAGCTGGGCAGATGCTTGCTGCATCATATCATTTGCATGTTCAGTGCATATCAGCAGGTGGATTTGGACTGATTTCTTAGAAGAAGCCATTGAGTACTGGCCACAGGGACTCAGACACAGCTGAGGTGTGACTCATGTCTTAGATAGAAGACTAAAAGTGGATCCTTCTCGGACAAAGGCTGTTCTGTACAGCGAGTTTTTTTTTCTGTGAATTATTCGTTGGCTTCTGTATAAAATTGCTCTGCCAAATTTTACAACTTCTGCTTACCAGTGAACATTCTAAGAAGTAACTTATTAGCAGGAATATGTACAAAATCAGAGTGTTTTAAAGAGGCAGGAGGGCTGAAGAATGATGACAGATAAGAAAATGATACTGAAACCACACAACTTCTTTCACTCTTCTCAGGACAGTTATGGCAGCAGCCGTTACAGATTGGTGGAAAGTAAAAGTAAGGAATGAACTCCAAAATGCTGGTCGTCTGTCTCTATATCCCTGTCATCCCTACAGAAGTTTTGCCTAACCTGTTCTTAAAGGCAGATGCTGCTGCTGCTGCTTTTTAAAGTTGGTGATGATTCTCCAGGGTGCTCAGGCTCTATATTCCAGTGTTTATCGTTGCCTTTAGGATTAGACTGCATTTCTCTGTGTTTCACCTGAGTTTTCAGGTCAGTGAAAGCACAGTACTTTTTGTCCTATTTGCCAAAGGGAAGGAGAACTGACTAGCCCCTTGCTTGCCTGAGAGTCTTTTATTTACCTAAAGGGACATATGTGCCATATTCTACCTCAGTCTTCGCTTCAGTTCCCGAACAACCGCTCACCTTCAGCTTGTCCCCACAGCTCGTGTGTTCCAGCCCTCTGAGCAGCCCAGCTGCTCCCCTCTGCCCTCTTGCCGTTTTGTTCACACCTCGCTGGGGCAGTGCCCCAAACTGGGCTGCAGGAGTGGTAAACCTGCTGTCTTTCTCTCGCCCCATCATCGACAGCGATATTGAAGAGGACTGAACCTTGGCCAGCTGTCTGTTTCTCCTCTCACTGTTATCTTCGTGATGCTTATATATATGATTTGTTGATAATGTAACCTGGGAATATTTCAGTAATTGAAATATTGGGTGATCTGCAATGTTTTAGTTCTTCCTTTTATAAAAGAGCCTTCACCGACCTTTTTCAGTGTGTTGTTCGAAGAATTTTCAGAGGTAATCACTAACCAGCTCTGGGACTGCCTTGGCCAGTTCTTTGTGCATCCTAGTTTGTCAGACCCATGTGTTTTTTTTTTTTTTTAAAAAAAATCTTTTGAAAGTCATGATCTAGTCCCTAATTTGCTCTTTTCTTATTTCAGTCTGAATTTTATGCTTTTGTCACTGGTGTTAGCCAGCTGTTTCTATTGGATCTTTTTAGTGAAGATTGACACGAAAAAGATATTAAGATCTTTGATTTTTCTCTGCATCATTTGTCACTATTCTTCCCACCTGCTGAATATCAGATCTGTGCTTTCCTCACTCTTTTTTCTACTTCTAGAACAATTTTGTTCACATCTCTTGTTCGTTGTATGCCATTTACTGTCTCACCCTTTCTGGTTTTAACCATGCCATCGTTTTCATACTTGTTCTTTGCTATCTGTCCTAGTTTCCACTTTCTGCATAATTCCGTCTCGGGACTGAGCTCTGTGGAAGGCTCACGTGCTCTTTCTGCCTATCCCTTCCTTCCAGTGCATTGGGGGTTTTAATCTTGCTGTCACTTCTTCAAAGGAATAATATCTCTTCGTACCGCTTTTACACCCTTACACTTGTCTCTCTAGCCTTATTCTCTGGACTTCCTGACCTCTGCTTCTAGGAGTCCATTCTGCTTTTCTATTCTTGTTTCTTCTTTTCTTTTCTAAAAATAAGAATTTTATTATTTCTTGCTCAATTTTGCCCAAGTTGTCTTTTACTTTGTCATTCTTAACTAATTACTCCCCTGCTAGGATTTAATTTAGAGAAGTCTCCCCACCAACCTCCTTACCATCTATGAAAAAAGTAATCACAATCATTCCAAGTATTCTTTGCACAGCTCATGTTTTGCTCTGTTTTTTTGGCAAATGTTTTTTCGGCAAATGTTTTTTCAGATGTCTCATAGCATATCTAATACTGTATGACACAGTGCATCAAAAAAAGTATCCAAGTGTAAGAGGCTACATCTATTACATTGGGCAGCCATGGTATAACGTGGAAATTTCTTAAGAAGAGCACCACAAATTCTGACTGCTCATAGTCAAATCTGCTGAAAATATCAACCCTACTCAAGCAAATATTGTAGAATAATACTGGAAGGAGTAATAAAAATTCCAAAATGAGACACAGTCTGAACTGAGGGGGGATAGGATCAAACACATTACTTTTTCATAACAGTTCATCGCCTTTTAGAAAAATCTTGCTGACCCTCCAAAATGATGGACATAACAGAAAGAAAACCAAGTGCTAATTTTGCACTGGGTGGTTATGAGAAAGTTCTTAGTAGAGGGCTTGCATTTGCCTGGTATCACATGTCTACTATTAAATCTTAGTGTATCAAAGGACTAAAAACAGAAAAGAAAGTCAATTTGTAAAGCTTGTTTAGAAGGTCAAATGTTTGCTGGCCGACACAGCAGCCTGAGGGTTAGTGCTGTGGGGCCACTGCTGCCTTCTGATCTCACGGCCAGCCGTACAGGGGGGCACCACCGAGCTCAGCTCGCGTGGCTGTGGTTTGCTTTACAGGTTTGCACTCTATAAGGACTAATACTAGAGAAGAATTATTTTTTATGAGTAGCAAATTTGCTGAAAAAAGCATAAAACTGGGGAGGGGGAGAAGGAAGTAAATGTCTTCTCAGTTTTGAATTAAAACTGGGAACAAATCATCAAATTCCACCTGACATCCATCAAAATATTGTTGATTCCTTTTCAACTCAGTCATATCTGATCCTAATATAGAAAGTATTGAGCAATAGTCACAACCACGTGGCTTTGTAAAGCAGACGCAGCAGAGTACATTGATGATCGACTAAATGCTTGCATGCATCCACCTTCTAAGATGCCTGAAGGTTTTTTTTTTTTTTGTTTGTTTTTTTTTTTTTTTTTTGATAAGTGTTTAATCAAGGGGGACAGGAGTTATCTCAGTAACTTAAGCATATAATACTTAAGTTACTGAGATATATTCAGCCTTAACTCTGTCTCTTCAAAAATTTTTTTTGATGAACGGGAAGAAATAATGTGCATTTCATATATTGTATGTGCAGTATTTTTCAAGGTGCCTGGAGACAGAGGGGAAGTCCAAAGGGTAGGAGCCTGACCTCTGTTGTGTCCCAAGGCTGCACACTTTCTGCTATTCTACTTATTGTAATTCACATTGTGCAGGAAGATGCTATCTGCTCAGAAAACTGTTTTTACATGCTAATTTCAGAACAGACTGAGTCATTTTTAGCAAGTGTCTTTAGCTGCACTCCTTTCAGTAGCCTATATTTGTATTTATTCGTTCACTTTAATATAGCAATGGGCTATGATCATTTTTAAACATAATTAGGCCTTGGGTCCTTATGTGTTAGCTATTGCTTTTCTTCTTGGCAAAATATCAAATACAGCTGTCTGACATTGCTTTTAAATTAAATTACATAAAGCACTGGAAAAGTATTTGCTTTTTTTCCCCCTCAGTTACATTTTAATGTTTAAGCACATGCATTTTATTTAAGTGGAACCTGTCAGAAATGTCAGCAGCAGTTTTGCATAGGTAGTGCAGAAATATTATAATATTTTTATAGAAAGTATATATTAGAGAAAAAAAAAATATGTTTGTTCATTTAAAGGGGATTTTCAGAAGTACTTCATAACAACCAGTGACACAATATATATATAAGGAACTCTTAAAATACCTTTCATTACTCCAGTTAACAGAGGCCACCACAACCTTTAATGTTTTTATCCACATTAGAGTTTTCATGAGGTAGGAAGTATAATTTCAGATAAAGATAGGGACCTGAGAAAAACAGTGGTTCAGTGTTGCTTTTATTTTATTATGATGTTTTGCAATATCTGGTATTTTGCTGGAAAATTCCCAGGTCCTGGAAGCAACATTAAAAGGGTTGTAAATAAGAGCTAGCTTGAACATGTGACATGATTCAGAAAAAAAAAAAGAAAAAAAAAACAAAAAACAAATCAGAAGACAAATAACAAATAATCTTTTTTTCTTTATTTCCTGATTTTTGAGGAATTTTTTCATTTTTTCATGAAACCATGCTAATGAATTTTGAATGCTTTGCTGTCTCTTGTGATTTAGAAGAAAGATTTAGAAGAAAGAGTGCTCATTTCAAGTTTTTCAAGGTTTTCCTTTGAATTTATTAAGTTGCTGAACTAATACTCTGATTTACAGTCCAAATTTCTAACAAAATCATAGAATCATAGAATAATTTAGGTAGAAGTAGGACATCTCTAGTCCAATTCCCTCAAAGCAAGCCCGCCTTTGAAATTCGCTTAGGTTGCTTCAGGACCTTGTCCAGGAGAATTCTGAGTATCATCAGGGATGGCAATTGCACAGCTCCCTGGGCAATGTGGTCGGCGCTTAACCACCACCGCTGCGAAAATCTTTTTCCTTTTATCTAACTAGAATGCCCCTTGCTGCACCGTGTGACTGTTGCCCCTTTTCTTTTGCTATGTACTTCCAAGAAGAGCCTGGTTCAGTCACGGCCGTTGTTCAGTAGCTAAGGGCAGTTAGGTCCCTCCTTGTTCTTGTCCTCTCTGGGACAATAAAGTCCTGCTGCCCCAGCATGTTGTGGCTCCCGCCCCCTGGACTGCAGGGTGGTGGCCCTTCTTGGGGGTCACTGGGAGTTTTTTCAATGTTTTTCTTGTGCTGGGGGTCCAAAATGCTGTAGGTGTGCTGCAAAGCTGAGATGAAGGGAATATCGTATCTACCAGCCCACCAGCTATGCTCTTGCTGATACAGTTCAGTATGTGGTTTGCCCTCAAGAGACAGCTTGCTAAGAGGTTTTGTTACAACACAAACCGATCAAGTTCTTTAAAGGTTATAAGTCTCTCTTTTTATTTGGAGCAAATACATCATTTGCCAAGCTGTGGTTTCTCCATAGACTCTCGGCAAAAACTAAGACTATTCATCTGATTTTACAAAAAAAAAAAAAAAAAAGAAAAAAAAAAAAAAAAAAAAAAAGACCCAAACAGGTTTAGCTTAACAGCTTCACATCTGTGCTTATTTGCTTCCCTTGACTGATTTTGAATAGGAAAATTCAGGTAGTTTGAATCTATATGAGCTGAAACAGATGCTAATTTTAGAATATCTGTATTCATACAGACAAGAGCTAAAAATCAACCCAAACTGAAACCACAGATTCTGCTACTCGGATAAATCAGAAGTCTTCTGAACTGATATGTCTTCTGAAAGCTGTTCAAAGAAGCTTCTTATTAAATGGTAACCTCTCAGGCATTTAAGATGATCCTTTCAACAGGTAAGGCTTACTGTTCATCTGTCTGAATCCAGATTTAATCCAGAACACCATAGTCTGTCAGTGAGCAAACTGAATACACATGCTCATCTGAAGTTGTACTCAAGAAAAGATATATAAAAATGTCCAGATAAGATAAAGTAATTTGGTGTCCTAGATATTCTCTGGGTGTTTTGGAGGATGGTGCAAGAGGTTTATGTTAAAAATATGGAAATAAGGCTTACCGAAATGTGCTCATGGGAATGTAGTATCACTATAATACATGGTGAATAATACCATTTACTGTCCTGTGAGCTGAATCAAAAATAATCCTTTCCAGTGGTAGAATCTTCAGCATGCATGCCTCTGTATTTCCTGGTGACACCTACTAGCAGCAGCACCAAAACAGTGGGAGAAAGATATTTTCATACATTCTTAGTTTTGCCAAAGCAGGAAATACTGAAAACATTGCAAGTCTTGAGTATTTTCATGAAATTTCCAAGTTGGCTGACCAAAACGCTGAGATGATTATGCAGTCTGAACCGCTGAACAGAATGTGTTTATCACTCGTCGTTATTAACAAATCATACCCTCATTAACCAGTCATTGACTCATTTAGTTGACACAGCTAGTGATTCTAAATGGTGCTTGTCATGGCAATTGCACCTCTGTGGTTATGAAACTGTTTGCGACAGGCTTACCTCGACTATTTTTTATTCGTTATTTGTGCTGTGTGATTTGTTACCAGACCCAGTTAATACTGTTTGCACCTCTTGGCTAAATGACTGAAACTCTGAGATTTCTGAACAGTAATCTGACTTGCAGAATATGGTATCTGATGAATAATAGGCTGCCCTAAATCAGATGAAAAGTCTTGAATGTATTAATACTACAGATTTGTGACTGTTGTGACCTCATAAGTCAGAGGCAATCAAATTCTGACCTTCCACTTGCAAAAGTGCCCAAGAAACAGTCTTTGGAGGGTTTTGTTGTTCTTGCAGCTTTTTCTAGTCTATCATATGGACTGACTTAGATTCAGGAAAGTTACAATAGAAAAAAATAAACAATAATTTGTTCTCTACTTTCACACAGTAGCTGAGGTAAAGAAGAATATGCAAATACCTAACTGTGGTGATACAAACTGGTATACCTGAGGGCCTATACTTAGATCTACACTGGGGAAACAAGCAGGCCGGGGATGGTTGCTTACTGGAGGCTTCATTCATTTAGCTAATGTGAAGCTGTGGGTCCATCTAGCCGGCAAAGCCCAAGCAGTTTCATGACAACGCTAGGCACCAGAGCTTCTCTCTGCTTCTCTCATCTTCAAAGCCTACACTACAGAAACCAACTGCCAATACCATCACTACATTTTAAGGGGGATATTTTGTACCCTATCTTTTAGTTGCCCTGGAGAAATGTTTTGGAGTGCTGAGCTCTGCAAGAGTGAGCCAGTAGCTGATATGTGTTTGGACAATGTTCTTTGATGTTTGTCAGATGCCTTGAAATCACCTTTACCCTGGTGAGGGTTAACCGGTCAGGTTAAGGTGAAAGCGAATAAAAGCATCTTATTTATAAAACCCAAACACAGCCAATGTGGTTAGAAAACTTATGAAGAAGGATGACTAGAAGTAAAAGTAAACCACACATGCATCTACATCTCCAAGGCTTTTCTCACTCTCTGGTAACAGTTAGCAAGCTGTTTAGCCAGTTACCAACTCTGTGGCACTCAACACAGTATTTGTATCCTAAAGCTTGCAGTCAGTGAGGAAAATCACAGTTTCATGGAGACAAGACATTTTCTATGCAGTCACTTTGTGAGTCTATCAAGGATTCATTCAGATTCATATCCTTTGGTCTTCTGCACCACCTGTTCCTTCTCAGGCAAAAACATATTCTTCTTAATTGGGAGACAGATTTGACATATTTACTCCAGGATTCTTGATGGTCCTTGCACTTAATTAGACAATTAATAAATCTGCACTTTTATAAGGCATCAACTTTTCTGTCAGGGCAGAGGATATTCAGAGGTTGTTCACAGCTTTTGAAACATTATTTTTCAGGCCAAATATATAACTTAATAACCACATTTACGTGCAAATGGGATTAATCCTTGTGGCTCATTGTAGGGTCTTATTTGTGATGGGATCTGCCAGTTATCAATAGCTTTGGGACGATAATTTCAGGTGCCTGACCTGCCAGGATCTTCTCCGTACTTATTGCCATCAGGCCTGATTTTGCCATGATTGCTATTTGCTCTGCCCCTGTTATAATTTGGGCAATTTCTTCCTGGGTCTGAGCTTTCTTGAAGGAAATATCTACCACCTGTAGTAGCAGAAGAAGCATGCCAGCTTGATAAAGCTGCCTACACAGCTCAGAAAGCCAGGATTTTCTCAAGGAGTCTGGTGATTAAGGAACCTGAAGCAATGCTATTCAGAGGCAAGTAGCAGCTGCTAAAGCTGGACTGCTCCATACCACCATCACTGGTGGTGTAGCAACATCTGAGGATGTCCAGTGTCATAAGCCACTCGAGACTACTGCAAGAAATCTAATAGGTTTTTACTTTATGTTCTTCAAATCCACTACGAAAGGAATACAAGTAATGAATAAAATATGTATCCCTTGTCATTTATGGATATGTTTACTTTTCATGTTTATTATGAAAAGGACTACCTAATGAAGCCAAATTATTGTGGGTTTTTAGTGTCTTCATTACTCAAGCATTTGCACTCCAGCTATCCTTGTGAAATTGTATGGAGTTTGTTTTTGCAGACTACGTACTTAAGGGACCTTAAGCAAACTAGTGCCTTTCATAATGCTCCTCCTGACAGCATTTTAAATGCAGTGATTCATCTAAGGGGTCATTTAAATCGACTTAAATACACAGAAACTTCCAGTAAGAAATGGAAATGGAAAAGGTGCTAAAGCAGCAGTCTAGGATTTTCCAAGAGGGAAAGAAGAGAAATGATTTACATTTTTGTTTTCACCTGTAAGGTGACACCTCCTGGAAACAGGAGGAGATCTAGCAACAGACTGTCTTCCCACCATCTTTCTCACAGGTAGTTGTTACATCAACACAATTTAGATTCACCATACAACTGAGAGACGTGACCTTGCCTAGACAGTTGGCCACTGCTTTTCCATTTGGTGATCGCTTTTGACACTGAAGTTTTATTTTAAAATGTTGCTTGGTTTTTCCTTTTGAGAATATATCTAAATGTGGCATAAATAGCTGTGCCTTCATGGACTGAGTTGGTCACCTTTGAACATTAAGAGCACCATTAAATTGTGATTTTACTTTTGCATTCACATGTTAAAACTTTCACTCCAAGTTTGAGTTTTGAGCTTAGGGGCTGCTCCTATGTGGACACAGGCCTGCACTAGGAACAGGAGGGTCCTCCCCTGCCATGTTCTGCTTAAGGGTGCAGAAAGTGTGCAGGACCAGCTCCTGAGCAAGAACATCTTCTCATTCCACCCTGCCATATGAAAGTCCACCCAAGAAGTCAGTCAATGCTCAGCCAATGTCGTCCAATGTCAGAAATGAAATATATTCCTGATTTTGCTTCCACAATTTCTACTGATGCTTCAGTTTATCCATCTTATTTTAAAACTTTTGACAACTTCTCATCTTATTCAAACGAGTGACTTAAAAATGCAAAGATACCAGCTCTAAACACTTCTCTCTAAGCAATCTGACAATGCACAGCAGCTCACTATTCATTTTCATTACACTAGTATATAAAAACACAGAGGGAAACCAGGCCCTACTGGCTTTCCATATTTCCAGCAAGGCTGTTCTCTGATACGTGGCACTGTTCTCTGGCAGATGTACAGTGCCAGTCATGTCTGTAAAAATAAGCTAATCTATATAACCAGGAATGAAAGATGTACGTTTTATATAAATGCAGTCAAAAGGTCCTCAGAAATATTCTTTCATTTCTTTGTGAAGCAGTGATTGGTGAACTCTAGGTTGAGTATCGCACTGAGCATATCAGATGGATGCAGAATTATTAACACTAAAAGTAAAATGGCTTAATGTGCAATAACTTTCAGTAGTGCAAATTTTGTGTGCTTGAAAATGGAAAGCATGCTGCAGAACTCTACTGCACGCTATGCAGATATAGACAAAACCTCTAGTCACTTATTGTTGCGTTAGTTTTGAGGTATGTTCCCAGCTACCTTGCTCTGTTCTCTACAGTCAAGCTTGCTTTCATCTACTTTTCTAAGTCTTACTCATATAGATACCAGTAGAAAACAGAAGTGTGTTATGCTTCGTCTTTTAATCACATGAATCAAATAAAGAGAGCCAAATTGTCATCAAAGAAAATAACAGCAGAGCTGATTAAGCTAAGATTTTGAGCCAATGACCTAATAGAAACTTGTCTTGTGAAGCATCTCCAGGAATTCTATTGATTATGATTAATAGGAGGAATCAATAATTTGAATCAAGTGTATTCTTTCCCCAAAATAATGTAGTTCAATAAATAAAAAGCTGTTTTAAATAAATCTTCAATTGAATTGTTTCCAAAGAGGTTAAATAAATAGAGTATTATAGTTTGGTTTCAGACGATCACATTTCAGGTTTGGCCAAGATGTATCTCCTTTTGGTGTTTACACAGCTCAAACTGTGTTTTTTGATCAACTCATTGTGTATTGTTTTTTGTTAGCTGAGTTTTAGCTATCAGTATCTCCTCTGTGCCTTAGCAGGGCCTATATTATCCAGAATATATTGCCAACTTGTCTCCTGAGAAAGATGCAAGTGAAAAGGTTAAGTATATAGAATAACTTAAAGGGAAATCTTTCAAAAAAGTTTGAACTAATGTTCCATCCAAGCCTTCCGGGTAAAAACATACTGAAGATGTGAAAAGCAGATGCTTTGATGTTTTAAAAAGCAGTGTATATAGATTTTGCATTCTGTGGAAACTTCAAAATCTGGGGACAGTGTCAGGGTTCAGAATGAAATAACTCCTTCCTTTCTTCACCTCGGTATACCAGTCTGCAGAAAACTGCCACCCTCATGCCTCTCTCAAAGTGAAATGGAGCTCAGCAAGAAAAACTGGATTTATACATACTTGAGTAAGTGCAAGCAGAAATACCAATACAGAGTAGACTGCAGAGAGAAAATTACTATGCTAAAACAATTAAGGTGTGACAAACTAGGTCTTATGATTTTCTTCAGGTCTATTTTATTGTAGGGATGGAAGACAAGCAGAATCAAAAGGACAAAAAGGAAGCACAGCGTTAAAAAGGTCAATTAAACGATGTCTCTCATTTCCGCCTGTGGTGCAATTACATATAGTAAAGAACTTGAGTTTGTATTTTGTCTTCAAAAGCAACATTTCAGTTGACAAAGACACAGAGATAGCTGCTAGAATTTTCTCAGAAGAGAATTTTCATAATATGAGATTTACCATAACATATAAAAACCCTAGGAAAAGGAACACAATCCCATGAAAATCAGTAGGTAATTTGCTTTTAGATGCTAAATACTGTATGGTCAATTTTAAAATTTCCTTCCCTTAAGCTGGAAAATCAAATTTTAATACATTTTAGATTAAAAAGGAATTTCACAATGACTTTGTTGTCCCTTTTTCATATGATGAGAGAAATCTTTTTGAGGGTCCACTGTGAGTACAACTTTGATTTAAAGCCATCATGAAAGTAGGAGGTGATTGAATTAGTTAAAGAAAGTGATATTACACATGCACACCCAAGCACATGTGCATGCACACAACACACACATGCACACACACAGACACATATGCACACACACAAACACACACACACACACACACACAATGCATTTTATACCACAAATGGCCAAACTGTGTAGTTCTTGCTGCAATAAATCAGTCTCAGACCTCATGGTTGGATAGATGAGAGGAGACAGAGAAGTAGTCCAGTGTAAGATGGATATTAGTACTTCATTTTTAAAAATTTAAGAAATTCTTAAAGGTTTAAGAACATGAATGTGTCAAAGGACCTTATGATCTACTGTGCAGCTGAACAATCATAATGCTGGTAAAAAAATGTAAGAGGTGCTATTAGTGTGAAAAAGTGAGCAAGAAATGTAGACTTGATTGCCTAGAACTTAAAGATTTTAACATCTATTGGCCTTTCTTGAAGGCTGAGTGGCCCTAAGTTGAAAATTTGTGATCATATGTATTTCCAGATTTTCCACATTCAGATTTGTTGGTATCATCACCTTGTTAATGATGACCATCTTACTAATGATGAGTTTGTGATCAGACCAGAAATTGCTTATAATTACTTTAATTGTGATAGTTTTTTATGGGATGGGTATTCAAATAAGATACTTTCTTTAATAAAACAATTAAATAATTAAATCCAAATTATTTTTCCATTTTTGACAGAAGTATAGTTTCCAGAAATGTCAAGCATCCACCCAATATTACCTTTCTTCAGCATACGCAACATCATTTCTCCAAGTTACGGCTAGGAACATAGTTGGAGAGGCAAGATCTGCTGCAAAGAATTTCAAAAGTGGGTTTGAAGGGGACTTTAAAAGTGTAAATCGTGTAATTTCTTTGCTAGTTTACCAACTGTGAAGAATATCTTATTTGATGCTTTACATGGGCAATACTAGAATTGCTAAGTCTTTTCTTACCTGACTGTAGTTTGTTAATTGTTTTAGGTTAATTGGATTCCTGTTAAATTAGATCAATTTAAACATGTTTCCTACTGAAGTGAGAGTCTATGGTCTTCTGAAGGATTTTGACTGTCAATTTTTTATGGTTTCTTTTTTTCAACTGGGAGAAACTCTGAAGAAGCTTTAGGAATTTTATTGTGATCTGTCATGACTTAGTTGAAATGGCAAAAATATCAGTCATTGTATTGGAGTGGTTAACCAGTGAAAAACAAAGGACGGTGTATAGTCCAACTAAAAGTCAGGTTTCCTGTCAAATTGCTCAATTTTATTCTCTTTAGTCTATCATGACATCATCATTCAGCAGTTTCCTTGTCATCACACAGCCTTGGAAGAAGGACAAAACCCGAATTTATACTGCAAAAACCAAGCCAAATGAAGGGAAGATTAACGTTTGTTTGGGAAAAAAAAACAAAAACAAACCAATCATATTTCAGAACAATTTTATGTCTTACAGAGACACAATAGACTGCCGAAGTCCAATTTTTATTTTTTCTTTTGCCTGAGGATTTCAAATGGCAAGAAGTTTTTCCTATACAAATGCCATAACTATGGAAGGAAAACAATACATCATGCACGGGCAGAGCCGTAGTGAAGTCAGCGAGCCTCTGTGTGGGTGTACAATACATCACAGCCTGGGGAACTGTATTTCAGGGGCTGTTTAGGGACTATGTTGTAACTGGGCCAGAAGTCTTGGGATGAGTGTGTGCTGGATACTTCCTGCCTTTGATCACGGCAGATCGGCAGTGACTGCCAAGCCTGAACAAAGAGGCAGATCTGATCTAGACCAAAGCCACAGAGGCCAGCTGCAAACGGAGACCAGAAACATGGGAATTTGGGGAATTTTCACTCTTTTTTGTTTAAGTATGGGAACTAGGCAAAGAAAACTAGCAGCAAAGTGACAGCAGGAGATGGCCAAAGGAAAGAGGATGCAAATAAAGTGTTTGGCTATGGAAGCTGACCTGTATAGCTTCCTGATGAAAGTTATCTAGATATGAAATGTCAAAGGGTATTTCTCACTGAAGAGAACATTTGAAAACTAGGAATATAGGCTAGAGATGATAGTGACCTTTGAGTGGGAATCTGAAGACATGACAGAGGTAAACAGAGAAAAATTCCACATAGATAGGTCAAAATTTACAACATCTGTTCATCTAAAGCACTTAAAAAGCTTCTTCATCATCTCTCCAATAAGGACTGTATTGTATTCTAATAAAAAAATAATTTTTTAGCCCACTACTCCCAGAAGACAATTTTACACAACATCACTTCTCTTTGTATTCATAATTTTAAGCCAAAATTTCTTCATGACCAGTTTATACGTATTAGGTCTTGTGCCAACACTGTCCTGTAAGACAAATAACCCTTTTTCTCCCTCTGCTTCTCTCCAGTAGGAATTTATAGAGAGTAAACATGTTCTTAATTTTCCTAGACTAACCAAGGATCTCTCTTAGCTGAGAGTCTTTCCATTCCTCTGACCATCTTAGTAGTCAGTCTCTGCATCAGATCTAATCTGAACCTTTACTGAACATGGATGACTGGAACATACAATATTCTAAATACATCCTTACCAATATCTTGCACAATGCAAAAGTATTTCTCTCTTTGAAAATCCTGGGAATGTTTTTGCCTCTATTTATAAGTTCATCACTCTGGATTTTCATTGTTATCCTGTGGTCAGCACATGTCTGTGGGTTTCTCCCCTCTCCAGATATTTCCAGCTGATCAAAAGCCTCTTCTTTGATCATATTCTTCATTCCCAGACCTTGCATGTCCATGAAATAATTAATTTCCTCCCATCTGTTACTCAAGTTAAGAATGTCATTTATTTTTGTGCACTCTCCTACCTTTTGAGTTGAATTTGTTAATGCAAATATTTAACAATCTCAGTCACAAGGCTGAGCATGGGAAACTCTACTAATATTCAGCCTGATATCTTCTCTTTGAGCAGTACCAGCTGTCATTTCCTCTTTAATATTCCCAGTTTCTGATGCCTGCTGAAGGATACTGCATCCAGCTCTTCTCTCCTACCCCATGCTCCTGCCTTCTGCTTCTGAGTTGACTCCTCTCTAGCAGCATTTTTCTCTTGTTTTGGCTCTTGGACCAAATTTCCTTGATGCCCTATCTTTCTTCAATCCCTAAGCCTCAGCCAGCTCTGCTAGTTATCCCACTTAATCATTTGGGGGTTGTTGAGTGCACCTAGTGGAAGTCCTTTCTTGTCCTGTTTTCCATGCTCCCGCCATCACCCAGCACTCTCAGCTCTGTCTGCTCGCACCTGATTAACATGTAATTTGTTTTCATATGACTTTCAGTCCATATACATTGATGGTTTATCACCTACTTCTCTCATTGTGTTGCCAACTTCAAAAATAACAAATGACAAAAAAAAAAAAAAACAAAAAAACAAAAAAACCATATTTCCCCTGAGCTTTTTCCTGCTCACACTTCACCATATTCCTCTAGCCTGCATTTATATGGTGCTTCGGACAGTCATCACTCAATATATTCATGTTCCTAGGCACCTCGTGTTCCTTTTCAAGGCCTGTGAAACACAGCCTCTAAAGTTAGCGAAAACTCTGCGGGCTAGGTGTCTGCCCTCAGCACAGGGCTTCTCACCTGGGATGTTTGACTCAGAGCTACAGCCTTCACATTAGTAGCTTTTGGAGTAAATTACCCTCTGTGGATGGGGTAGTGCAAAGGTAAGGCTTTTAACCAGCCCTTCCCCAACTGGCTGGACGTAAAATACATTGTGAATGTTCGATAATTTAATTCTATATTTTCAAAGGCTATCTCACTTTATTTTTACATTTCATAATCACATTTATCTTTTTAGGAAGAGCTCCATTCTTTTTAAGAAGAGCTCCATATCGGTCCTGACCGATGTGAGGTCTGTGGGACTCCTTAGTGCAGTGTCCAAAAAACCCACCAGCTGAGCAAAAGCAGTCTGAAGAGACTAGTTAGTTAGTCTCTCATTGTCAGAGTGAATGTCTCCATCATTACTGCTGTAAGTGAGACAAATGTGATTCCAGGATTTGCCTCGGGACCACTGAGACAGCCGTCTCAGTCATAACATCCTAGTGGCAAAATAAAAAGGGGATAAAGTTGTAAACAGAGCCTTTCAAAGAACCTGTGACTCAGAGCTGATGTGAGAATTTATAATTTCCTGAGTGAACAGAAAGATTGATTTGAGCAATATTCCTTCTGGATCCACTTAAAATTTAACGCTCTGCAAACAGAAATGTTACTGGGGAGACAAATAATCCAGATATGTGAAATCAACATACAGATAAGTCATATACCTAATGGTTTTACCTAGTAGAGAAAGGATTGACTTCCTCATGTAATATGATAAATTCCTCCATTACCTTAAATAACTTTGTCTTATTCTTCCTCTTTTTATTTTTCTTGCTGTGCTATTACTGTTTCTGCTGGTTTGGAGAGCATGTCTTTCAAAACCAGCAGGCATTTAATGTAATTAAATCAAGGATGAATACTTGTGGAAGCATTAACTCTACCTAAGGAGTATCTATTCAGAAATAGCGAGTGCCATGTTTTGTCACTTTATTGATATTTCATCTCAGTTTTGAAATCGTGATGTTGAAGCTGTCAAAAACATCCAGATAAGTACATACTATTCAACAGTCAAAATTTCCAAAATATTTGGGCTGTGATATCCCCAAACAAGAATAATCAGTCTAGATTAATTATTAAATAAAATTAGTAACATCTGTAGTTACTTAGGTAAAATTCCTTACCAATTTGGGTATCTAAACTTCTGTTTTTGAAGATGATGTAGGCTGCTCATGCCTTTAAAAAACAGTCATGTGCTTCGTTTATTTTAGATATCTCAAAAAAATCTGTTAGGTGTACTGTCTCTTGGGGCACCTAAATATGTTTGTAAATCTGTTCTTGGTTGCCTAAATCGTTTCTGAAAAGGAGAAACTGTTTATTTAACTGTTGTTCTGATGATGACCTAGAGGAGTATCATATAAACTTGATTCCATTGTCTGAATTACTGGAGGTGATAAAAGACAAAAATTACAATGCATATATTATATCCTAAACTGCAGCATGTATTCCTTTAAAAAGTTGTTGCAGAAGATTTTGGGAAGAAAATATGTTCAAATATAAGCTGACAGGAAACAAAACATGAATATTTTTTTCTTGAAGACAAAGAAAATTCTTCAAACAGAACTAACACAAGGGACTCAGTCAATACCTGAGCAGCTAACTGAATTTAAATTTCAAGTCAAAGTCACAGCTGAACATCTGCAACAGTTTACCTTTTCCAAAATGCAATCTAGATGCCTTAATGCAGATGTCAACTCTAAGTGAGACTGTCCTATGCTAAAATGCAGACAGTGTCAAGTTAAACAGACCCATCACAGACCAGCTCTTCTGACAGGGACAAACACATCTTCCACTTGTGTCCCAGGAAAAGCCTGAGGATTCAGCCTTGGCGAAGGGAGCTAGGAGAACATGGGATGAGCTGTCCTGCTCAGCATGGTGCCTGAAAGCAAGGCTCCTTTGCCTCAGCCCGTGAACTGCAGCACCATCGGGATCAGTACTACGGCTCTATGGCAAAGGCACTTCCTGCACTAGCTCGGTGTGGTGCCGAGCAGAGCTGGGTGTCATGCAAATGTGCAAGGTCTCTGCTCACTTCAGTGCAGGGCATTGCCTTTTCGGTCAGTGTTAAAGTAATATATAATACAGGATACTTTGCCCCAGTGATCTGTAAACTGCATTTTATAGAGCAGAGTCATCTACTACTTTAAGAATTGCTCTATCAGAAAAGTTTAACATGAGGCTGAACATTGTAGTGACAATGTTCTGAAGACAGACTGTGTGCCATGAACAGCTGGTTCCTGGCTCCTGAAAGCCTTGCCTTCCCATGGGGTGGGAAAGCAGTGCTGCTGGTGCATGTCATGCCTCCCGCAGTCCACATAGGCATCTCACTTCCAGCTTTCCTGGTAGGATGAGTAATGGCCATGGGAAGGCTTCCCAGCTCCAGGAGGTGAGAAGGAACCTGGGCCTCTCATGAGTGTCATGGCAGGGGACCATGGGGTGCCATCTCATTTCCCTTCAGCTGTTGCGCTTGTTGGTATGAGTTAAGTATTGCTATACACTCATGCCTCATTGATATTCAACTTATTTCTGTGAACTTGGCCATCAATGATAAAAGAAAAAGATCTAATCGATGGAACTGCAAATGCTGGTCTAAATCCTATGCAAGACAAAATCACACAGAAGCAATTTCCACTTGGATTGCAACATGTATATCCTGAAATTATATTTTTCTCTCTGGAGATAATTATTTTTCTAAAAGGAATATCTTTGGAAGACAAAAACATTGATTCCTTCACTGTTTATGAAATTTGGTTTAAGAAGGTGCTTTCTGGCAGAAAGTGTGCTTCTGTGAAAGGCACAAATGTGGTTGTTTAGTAGGTTACCATTTGTTGGACACTAGAAATCCAGCGTGTGTCCTTCATCTGAAGTATCTTCCATTTTCTTTAAGGAAATCAGAAGTGATGCATTTGGACATGCTGCTTGGAAATGATCACTGGTGCAAGCTTTCTGTCAGAGATAGAGTCAAACACTGCACATCACACCATCCCTAATTTCTTATCTTTGTCAATAGGCTGAAGAATTCCTCCAGTTCAGAGAGTAAATGTCTTGTGAACTCTTTTTTGCATCTTGGGTTAAGGATGAGTGTTCTAGCTTATTTTTTAATGGAACTCAAATGTTGCACTGATATATAAATATTTTATTCAAGCTAAACAATTGTTTTAAACTTTGTTGAATGCTTTAAAATCTCCCAGGCATTGTTTCTAGTTTGCATGGAGCAAGCAGGTTGGCTTTTGTTTATGTATAATGCAGACACAGACAGTGGATTGTCATTGTACATTTGCAAACTTCAAGAACACAGCTGTGCAGCCGATGGGCTTTATATAAAACTCAGCACTGCTGGCTGTAGATTTTTCAAAAGACCGTCCACATAGGTACAGAGGTGAATAGCCAGATTGTCAGCACACGTTGATCTTACATTTGTGGTGAAAAATGCAGATTTTGTTAAGGACTCCAATGGGATTTGAACTCTCTTGACAAGTTAGATGTTTTCTAGTCTGCAGAAGGTTTTAGCTACAATACTTTAATGTAGTTTGTTTTGCCCGCATTTGCAAGTAAGTTGTGTTCAGCTGACTTTGGTGTGGACAGGCTCAGTCAGCAATGGGTGGTTGGGGCAGGGCAGCTTAAGCCTGGTGCTCACTTTGGTAACTGATTTTAGATGTTCTGGTGTTGAACTTAGGGATCTGTTCAAGGATTTTGAAACAACAGCAAAACTAAGCAGAACAAGTAACAGAAGTTGAGGGTGATATAATAAATCTAAACACAAATATACCAACACTACTGCTGGTATCTGAGTGCTATCCTTTGAAGCCCGTTCAGGTATTTCTGCCTGGCTCTGTAGTGTCACTGCAGGCTGACTCAAAGTTAGCTCCAGCTCTCTCTGAAGGAAAGCTTCAGCATGTGGATGTGTCTAACCAGGATGAGGAAAACCCAAGGGTGCAGGCAGCCAGCAGAGAAAACCACCTTCAGTTCTGCTTGTCTTGAGACCAGAGATGGCTTGAGGCCCCAGACAACAGAGGCTGATGGAAATATGTTCTTCTGCCTTCCAGAGGGTATCAGCCAAAAACCATCTCAGCTTCAGGTGCCTGAATGCAGCCTTCTGAAACCTAATTCACAGCAAAAGGCATCACCACGTGAATCTTTGGCAGACGATTCTTTAACCTGTGCTCTGAACTTTCACTCACCGTATTGTGCACATAAGGGGAAAAATAAAATCAGTTTTTTTCTTGTCTTCCTTCCAAATATGTTTTTATGCTGACTCACATATTATTAATATTTCCTTAACCAGAATGGCATCAAAGTAACCTTATGTCCCCTGCTGTTACAGTAGACTGTTTTGAAAGGTCAGATTTAAATTGTCTATTCCCCAAAACAATTATTCAGAGATGGTTTCAGTGGTAGTGCGGTGCTGACAGCTGACAGCTCTCCATGAAATTGTCAGTAAGATTCCTGTTCCCCACTTACAAGCAGAATCAGGCCTAATCCAACATAAGAGCTCTACACTTAAAAACTACCACCAGCCCCATGCAGCATCTTGCAGATGTTGCTGCTGTGTGGACTGATAGCAGCTGTTTGACATTCAAGCTGTATTTTGTAGCATTACCCAGTTCCAAGCACACTTGGATTTACCCACTCAGCTGTTTACCCTCTAAGCACACTGTCTTTGAACACGTTGCATTTATCAAAACTCTAAGATAACTCTGCTTTTAGAACACGCTTATAAATTATCAAGGCTGATTTAAGAAAACAATTTAGAATCCGCTTTTACTACAAACCAAAGCACACAACAACATGAACAGCTGTAGCAAAATAAAGAAATTCTGAAAGGAATTTCTGCAAACAACTGGTGCTGACTGTTCCAGTGGGGAGCTCTTTCCTCTGATACTCAGCACGACTGTTCCTGGAAAGGTGCTTCTTCACAGTAATCTGTGATATCCAGAGTGCAGGAGGCTATCTTAAAAACAGAAATTAAAAAAACAAACAGCCCCCCAAAAATCCCTCTTCCTCCTGAAAAAAAACAAGAGTAAATGTACTCATTTGACCATCTAGAGCTGCTTCTTCTTTTATTTTTAATTTTTGTACGACTCACATTGTTTATGTAGTTTCCATTAATGTTCTTGATTATTTTCTGAACAGATCTATGTGTAATACCTGTCAGCACAAATACCTCTGCAAAAACTCGGTATCATAATCGTAGTATTTTTAGAAAGTAAATTTTAACTTTGTGTAAAAATATCTGCATTCATTTTTCACTGCAATATATGGAGAAAAATGATAGAAAATATGCTATTATGACAGAACATATGCATTTGCATTGCTCAATTTAATCATAAAGCAAACTGAAGAATGTGGATCTGATGTAAAATCTGTTACAGTAATTGGTAATGAGTGATTCACCCCTCAAACAAGAGGGTTTCAAAAATACTTGACATTAGAGTAATGCCTTTTATATTTGCTTTAAATAAAGTTGGAGCATTCGTGCTTTGCTAGTGTGGACAGAAATAATCTACTCCAATGCAAATATTAATATTACTTCTTGAACTTTTGAGTTTCCTTCAGATTTGTGTCGTTTCTCTGGCTGGAAGAGTCTGGGAGCTTCATAATCCGTAGCTGGATGGTTGCAGGCCAGTTGCCTGGTGAGCGTTTAATGGTGTGGATCTGAAAGAAACAGCTACGTACGCACAGTCATTTTCTTTTTTTTTTTCAATTACAAAGAGGTATTTAGACACTGGACATTAATAGCATCCTGGAACCAACATTTACAATGCAAAGAAATGTTTTTAAGCTTAAAGCAACAGGAGTGTACAGCGTGTGCTTCTTTTCAGTTCTTGTCTGTAATGGTTGCTTTAAGTCCAAGGAATAATGATGCCCAAAATGTGCAGCTCTGATTCAGTTTCAGGTTAAGCTTTATGTTAAATTAGTGTTATGGCATGGGGCATAGCATTTGTGTGACTTAATATGAGCTGCTTTTAGATACCAAATCTCTCTCTCTCTTTTTTTTTAATAGATTTCTTATAGAGCAGCAGAGGCAAAGCCTGTGAATTCTGATTGGCATGTGCTGAGGAGCAAACTGCTCATTGCCATAGAAGGAAGGAGATGGAAAAAAAAGGCAAAAATAGGAGACAGAGAAAAGCGGCATAAAAGAGGAGTAGCAAACAGAAAAACACAAAGGAGTAATGGAAAAAGGGATTGGCCAGCACCCCACATTCCCTTATCTTTGCAAAAAGCAGTTCATAAAAACATGTACGTGCTTTACACGAAGAAGGAGAGAGCAGAAATAGAGATGCGGTAAACAGTAAAAAGAACATCCCACTCCCGATGCTCTCACGGACAGATGCCCTAAGAGCAGTTCCCAGTGGCTGCTGGGCGTTTGCTTGCACGTGACTGATGCGGCTCCAGGGCCCCTTGGAGGCCAGAGAAGAGGAATGTGGCAGGCAGCAAGGAAAGTGGCAGCCTTAACTTCTCCAATTGTGTGGAAAAAATACCCTCCTGAGACAGTGCCTGGCTCCCTAGGAGCTCCTCCTGGCTCGCTGTGATAGTCCACAGCATCACGGACAGAGCCTGGGGCTGCCTCAGGGCTGGTGCCCCCAGAAATGGGACTCACTTCAGAAGAGCTACTTTGGTACTAGCACTGGTACAAAAAATGATATTTTTTTTTTCAAGGGAAATGCTATAATTCAGCTGCCACAAAAAAGCAATAATCTGAGACCTGGACTGGTTTATGAAGCAGACGAACTTTCGATGCTGGGACCAATATCCGCACCAAGTCCCCTTGCTATTCCTGGCCAGCAGTGAAGAGCACGTCATTAAACTGCTGCCCATTTCAGTTCCATTTTTGAAAGCTTAGCTCATCCGCTTTGCTCACTTATCAAATATAAAGGGGCAAGTAAATACAACTGAAGAAAAAGCTGGTGCTTTGATATCCCTCTTGTACTGACTACTCATATCTTGCTTGATTTATATTGTCATTTGCAGGGAGATGAAAACCGCCTTTTATGGTCCTGCTTTAATAGTCGCTTTTGTCTTCCATGTACACAGGGGAAGAGCAACATTGCCTTAGGAAAGAGGTCAGATATTCCACTGGTTCATCATATACAAAAGGTTGGAAATCTAAACAAACTTTTATTTCTTTTTTTGCTTAAAATAATGATGCACTTTTTATTTTCTATGGTTTTTTTTCAAACTGAGGATGATATTCCTGTCCCTGGTCCTCAGGTCAGCAAGATTTAAAAGAAACCTGCATAATGCATGTGTGCAGGAGCACCTGGATGAAGCTGCCCAGCATAAAGAAGTTGTGGTGGAGTTCCCACTAGCACGTTTTGGCCAGAAGAAAAGCCATCATTGCTCTGCTGGTCTGCACAGGACAGAAGTTCGGGTCTAGTTACTGCCCATTGAGCTGCAAACCTTGGCAGCAAGAAGAAGGATCAATAGTTGTGACAGGGCACAGAGAGTTCCTTGGCAATTAATTCAGAATGAAAAAAATTACCTTTGTTGCAAGCATCATTCCTGTAAGCAAAACCCAGCTCATTTCTTCTCCTTAGTCTTTGCCTCCACCTGCGTTATTTCATTGACAAACTAATACCGCTGCTTGGCAAGAGCAGAATAGGTTTATACACTTACCTCATAAGATAAGCTCCAACCTTGGAAACCAGAGTCAGTACTCAAGAATTCTTGTTTACTCTCTGTATCATTTCAGGAGCTGTTCACAAAAGGCAGATAGGTTGGTACTTTCTCATTCTTTACAGGTTTCTGCAGGATCTTGTTTGTGTTTAACGGGTCTTTTGGTGATAAATGACTCATATTGCTCTGAACTGAAAGTGGCTGGCCTTTCTTCTGTGCAGTTCCTGAAAATGTGCCAAAAAGAACCTCACTGCTCTACTTTACATAGCTTGACTATATTTAGTATGTGCTATACCACAACATTTAAGACAGTCTGTGACCCTTGCCTTTGTTCAAGAGATGAAATGATTGTAGGCTGCCGTCTCAGTTAGGGGAACAATAACGAGCTTCACTGTCTCCTCGTCGTCCAGCTTCATATCTTTCTTCCTAAACCTTCAGCACTGTGTACCTCATAAAAACAATATGTCACTGGTTCGTATACTGTGCGGGAAGGGAGGAGAAAACTTCAGCAAGATCTTTTTTTTTAAGACAAATTTTACTTATAATGAACCCTTGGGCAGACTTCTTCCTCACAGTTTTCTCCTTTTATTCGGAGGAGATAAATGGGCAAATAAAATGTGAATTAGTTTGTTGAACTGGGATATTTTTACAGGGCAATCATTAAATGCAGGTTTACCACCTGCTGGTTTGCAGTGGTTTGTACTACAGAGATTTCATTTTTGAAAGACAAAGCAAAACTATGCTGAAAAACTGAAGATTGGAGAAATTCTCTACCAGAATGCTTTTAACTTTTGCTTTTAATTGGAATATATTGGTCAAAATTGAAGCATTTTGTGGAAATACCAATTTTCACAAAAGTCTGGTGGAAAGCAGGCAGGCTTTCTGTTTATTAAAACATCTGAAATTGATTTATTTTTTGTGGTATTTTGGAAGTCTTGCTGTGGTCATGTGGCTCCTAAGCACCTCTAGGTTCTCCTTGTGGATTGTCCTGTAACTCAGGAATTCCAGTTTCACAAGTTCTCAGCATTTCAACAGCCTTGCAGACCTGGCTCTACTGAACTACTCAGTATTTAGAAGCTTTGACCCTCTGAAAAAAAATGAGAATGAAATATCAATGTGATTTCTGGAAATCTGTGAATTTCCCCATAACAATTCAATGTAGATATTTTGCATTAGCTTGAGAAAGACTGTTGCTATCGGAGTGTGACCTGTCCTTCCACACTGGAAATCCAAGTTGATTAAAACTTCTCACTACTTTGCAGATTTACAGACTAGTCAATAATGGTCCATGTGTTACAATCCACTTTTTTCAAAAGTGGTTTAGGATTTTGTTTCTTACTTACTTCATTAAAGAAGATCAGACTTCCAGAAAACAGTCGAAGTCTAAGGAATATCCTTTATAACTAGTAGCTCTGAATTAGAATACCCAGTTTGAATGGTAAACTGAGGCTCCTCCACTTTAAAAAATCTGATCTTACGTAACTTTTTATAGTCTTATATGAGATTTGAGCAAAAGAAGCCCTGCAAGTGTAGTCAATATTGTGCAATAATTCCTGATCTGACTTGCTGCTTTTCGTAGGAAGGGTGAAAGCTAGTGAAGTGCTTGCCTCAGCATATTCTAGGGCATTTTACAGGGTTACTGTTTGTACCTGGAATCTGTGCAAGACCTTCCCAGAAATGGATTCACAGAAACAGATTCCCAAAGTGGTATATTTAAAAAACACCTTGAAAATTACTGTGATGATTTTAGGAGCTCTGCTAAGAAACTTAGCAGCATAATTTGGTGGCTGGCACTGTCTTCTGATGCACTGGAGGTTCAAAACCTCAAAATTACGCTTACAGCAGGAAACTGATTTCTACCAGTTACTCCCAGATTCTCTCTCTGAAGCATGACCATTAAAAGGGCTGTGGCAGTTTCAGCACATCTGCACTTATGATTGTAGCACCAAAATCTCTATTCTAATTTTATCTTTATTATCTGAAGAAATGCACAAATAGAAGCAGATGTCTTTGAGAAAAAAATTAGCAGAGACTTAGGAGCTAGTCCAGATTCCTTGGGAATCCATATTTTCTCAGTTGACCTTGGCGGGTCCTGCTTTTTACACAATTGTGTTAAATGGAAATTGCAACTGCTTTTGAACCAGCTGCCTGAAAATGTTAACTTATTTGGAATCAACACAGAAATGATGCTGCAGTGCTATCAGGGGGCATGCATCCCCCTTCTAGAAAAAGAGAAGTTGTCGGTGTCTGGGAGAAAGCGATGACCACTCGCTGCACCCTGGGAGAGGGACAGCTTTGACCTGCCCTGCTGCCATCCCTCTGGGTGACTCAGGAATTTCGATGATGGGTTTGGGATGAAGCCATGCTCATTCCTTGGCTGGCAGCAGAGTCCACGTGATGCCGGAAACTCCTGAAGATGGAGAGAGTAAAATGGAAAGGGCAGGGCAGCTCAAAAAAGGCTTAAAATAAAAATGTTCTTGTAATCACTGAATAATTATAAAATGTCAGAAATTCCAGAACTTGAGAGAAGTATATTAAAGATGGCACTGCTCAATGAAGAATGACATATTCTTCCCAAAATATCATTCGCTTCGTTGGTATATACGGAGCTGTGCATACACACTTCCTCCCACTCTGTCTCGACACTTTCTTGCTTTCCTGACTGTATGTAAAAAACATTAAAAAGTAATGAATTAATGGAAAAGCTTTCTCTCTGGACTTCTATTACTGTACATGACCATGCCATGTTAGTGAGACATGGGTTATTCTAATTTGCAATCTTCATCTTACTAATGAGAGTGAGTCATTTAGATGCAAGTGTTTGCAAATTAATGCTGAGCCTTTCTGTGCATGGGGCAGCGACTCATGAGAGGAACTCGGTATTCCAAACTACTTTGTTAGCAGTGAGAAAATGGGAAGGGAAGCAATCTACAGACTAAGGATTTCTGGTTACGCTGGTATTTTAGTGCATTCGTAAGACTAAATTTGCTAGAAATATGATTATTTTTTTAGCTCTGTGGGTAGAGAATCCTTTTCAATTAAGCATTATGATGCTTACATAAATGGCCAATTTTTCCTTTCTTTCCTTTCTTATTTCTACTTCATATGTAAAAAGCTTTGTGAAAACCACTGGGCATCTTTCAAGGCTCCTTCAGTCACTGTGACAAGGTATTTAGTGGGATTCAATAAAATCCCTTTTTAGTACTAATCATAATGAAATGCAGATGTTTGATGTCCTCCCTTTTTGTCAGTGGCTGCACTTCAGAGCAACATTTCTAATCTGCTAACAGAGCTGTAAAAAGTATAACTGTATTCCCAAGGGAAACTGTTTCCGACTGTATTTGCTCTGAAACAATGTTTGTTTCCATTATTTGCTTACATGAAAGCACACAATCAAAGAGCTGCTCATATTTGTGTTGCATGATCATCTGACCTTTCCTCCTGCCTTACTTAACTAAGGTATCATCTTCAAATTAAAATCATTTTCTCCCATGTTACTAATTCCAGACAATGTGAAAAAAAAACAATAAGTCAGTCCACCATGCTGCCATGCATTTACTGTAAGATCTTAATTATTAATGCCCTCTCAAATAATTAAATTATCAAGGATTACTGAATCCCTCAAAGAAAGCAAGCTCTCTCTTTAAGGCCATGAGAACAGAAAACTCAGCTTTAATTGACCTCAGTGAAACTGATTAAGTGCTTAGATGAAAGTCCTATCAAATGACATTTAGGCACATGATCCCATAAAGCTAATGGGCATTTTGCAACTAACTGGAACGGAAATAGGATCAGATTGATCTGGTAAAGTATATTCCTCTGTAAATGATGTTTAATAGCAATTTGGTTTGTAGAATGAGGGACTCGCGCGCAGCCGTATGCCTGCGTGTCCGCTGAGTCACGGCAGCGTCCACGTGCACATTCCTCGTCTGCGGCAGCACGCAAGAATTTGTACTGGCCCACGGTTTTTCACTGAGGCTGAGCTAATTCAAATTACTTCACATTTGCCTGGGGCAGGGAGCCTTCACACGCACAATCAGCGCAGCTCAGCCAACGAACCGTAACGTGACAAACAGTAGCAAGTAAATTTGACTGATTATGGTCATGCGTGTGACCATACCACGCGTATGACCTAGCCACGAGTGGATCAGAACGACGCTTTGGGAAGCTTAGATCCACTCTTTCAAACCTGACAACTGGAAAGAGAAGAAAATGTTCAGCACGGGAACCTGAACAGACCTGAATGTTGAAATACCTTTTAACCAGGCTGCACTATTGGTTTGGGGACGCCCTTATACACCGTGATTTCCTTTTCTTGTGTACAATTTCATTTAAGTATAACCACAGTGTATCAGAAAAGGCAGTTTTGCCTGAAACAGTCACATCTGCAGCCCATTTCTGACAAGTCAGTGTTTTGTCCCTGCCTTGACAGTCCCATGACAGAGGTTAAGGCATGGCCTTAACCGAGGGCCAGCGACACACAAGAGAATGAGTCAGGGTCAAGATACTCGTGATCTCCCTGCAGCATTTATTTAGAGGCAAGTTGAGCGGGGGCAATACATATGCCTTTTAATCCTTGGGGAAACTCCTCAAGTGCTCTCCCAGCCCAGCTTTCCGAGGCCCCGTGCACGTACAGAGTCCCACTGCTTGCCCCGGGACGTGCGCAGCCTTTGGTAGCACCACCATCGGCACGTCCCAGCGAGCCGCACGGCTTAAAATCGCTGCTCGCCGCAGTCCCTTGCAAAACGCGAAGCTTGCCCTCTGGGCACAAAAAGCGCAGTTTTCAGAGCTGCAGGCACGACAAAAGTGCGACTTTTATGCAAAGATGTTTAAGAGGCTTTTGGACCATAAGGCTGATGTGCAGTGCCACCGTACGTCAACCAATACAGCAGCTGATTAATCTCATAACAAATCTGTTGCAGATAAAACACAAAACAAATCAAAGTGACTTGTTATGTAATTCTGGAACTTTTCATAGCTGTTGTTGCCCTGCTGTTACCCAGCTACTGTCTGGTGATAAAAACAATCACAGGTGAGCGTGATTTCATCCAGCACCTTAATACACATAATAAATACAGCTTTTAATTTAGATTCTGACAAGCTAGTATCGTAATTCAAAGTTTGCTATGTTTTTTCTGTCACCCACACCCAGATAGATATAATCCATTCCAACCGTGCAAGCAACTTCAGTGAGTTATATGTCTTCTTAAATAGAAATTCTCCCTTAGCACACATCTAGTTGTGTTACTGTCCTACCAATAGCTACTGAACCCCGATGATTATGCAGCCTTGCACGGGAAGGTGAGCCCCAAATTGTTCCTTGATGGGCTTCTTTCTTGTTACAGTGGATAGGAATAGAGGAGCTATGTTGTATATGCAAGAGAAGTTGTGGCTCGGCTGAAGCTTTCGGGGCCACTGATGTTTAATTAATCAATATCTGTGTTTGGCTGTTACGTAGGCTGTATTTTCTCTCTTGATTTTCCATGCTTCTGAGACCTTGCAGTATTTCTAATCTTACCAATTGTAGGAATGGCTGGTACCTGAGATATCAGAACTTAAAAAAAAAAAAAAAAATCTATAGAAAGATAAACCCTCTGAAAAGCACTCAAAAAATCTTCAGATAATTTTCAGGTTTCCAAACACAATCTGGCATAAATCCATAGCAATTTTGCAGCAGGGGATGAAATGAAAAGCAGGATAAGGATTCATCACTTGTTTTAATACCAGTGAGAACTTTATTCTAAATATTGCCTTACTATTTCAAACATCTTGGCCAAGTTTACTACCCATTATGTGCTATTACATGTAGATTTTCTTTAAATTATTTTTCCTCTCTCAGTTTTTTCTTCCTGTTTTCTCAGTCTCTCCAAACTTAGGACTCTGGTCCCTCTCAGTTGAGCGAAATCAGAAAAATTTAATGATGAGTTTTATCTGCCACTAATAGACAAAACATCTTAAATGTATATATTTCGGAGCAGAGGTGTGTGAAATAATCTCATATACATGACATATTAGTTTGTTTGCAGGTTTCATTAAAAAGCTGCTTGCTAAGAAGATCCCTTCAATGTGATTCGTGGGTCCAATTTTAGAAACTAAATTATGTTTCTGTATTGAAACTGAATGGATGAAATGAATGAATGAAATGCATGAAAATTCCCAGAGAAAAGAGGTGAAATTCAATGAATGTCAGTTATGTAATCTCATTTTGGGGCTTTGTATTATTTGCCGCTGAAATGCACACGGTAAAATGTGTGGGATTTCCATGGAGAGAGAAACCCAGAAATAATTTGTTTGATCCACATAATATGCTTTTTTTCTGTAGAACAGAGAGCTAGAGGCAGCATACTGTCAGACACTTGAGAAGTGTTACAGTGCTCAGTAACGCAAGCCCTGGGGTGCCTTAATACAGTTATAAAATGGATCTGTGTAGCTAAAAAAAGAACAAGTAAAAAGGATAAAACTTCTCCGAGCAATTTCCAGGTCTGCATCGCAACGGACTGATGTAATTCCCTGTAATTACTAAGCCATAATCAAAGACTAATGATTCACCATTAGGCCATCAGATTTCTAGAGTTCACAGGGCAGTCAACAAGAGAAAAAAGACGATAAAGGAATTTAGGAATTGCCACACAAGAAAAAACATTCATCTTATCTAGTGTTTTGGGTCATGAAGTATGTAGTACATGATACTTCAAAGGTCTCACAGTAAATATTTATACTTCAGGTAAAAAAAAAAAGATAATTCTGAGCAGTTTTATTGTGACTCATGAGGATTTGCAGCTGAGTACAACTCCGGTCATTCTCATTTTTCAAAAAAAATGTTATTTGCTTCTGCAGAAAATGTCTTTACTTCCAGAGACGTTGCAGGTTTGAGTATAGCTGACTGACTTTGTGTTGCCTGAAAGTTTATGTCCTGCTCTCTACTGTTCTGCTTTTTTTCGTCTTTAGCATACCGTGTCTAAATCTTATTATGCCTTTTAAAATAAGTGTTCTACCTGCAAAAGCTCTCTTCACCTTCTCTCCAGGGTATATTCTCTGCGGCCTCCCTCGAGGTTTCTTGGGGATTCTGTTCTTGAGCCAAACTCTTCCCACTTAGGTAAAACGAATGGCCATTCCCATTCCACTCACACAATCGGGATCGGTGCATTTGAGACACACATATGTACCTGACACTGCATTGTTCACATTCTCTCACCGCCTATTTTATTTAACTGCACATCACTGTAACACAGCAAATCCAATTACTGCGAGTTTTAGAGAAGGTGAACTGAGGCAAACAGAGTTGAACTACAAATCAAAAGATATTTGAGTAGTGAAATCCCTCTGTAAACTCCTTAATCACAACAGACACAAGCTTTTAAGTTATTTGAAAGTGATACTAATACGAACATCTCCATAGAAAGGAAGATGTCTGGACATATTTGCATGACATTTGGCTACAAAATGACAGTATTTAGCAAATACTAGTAATTTATTTGTCTGAGAGAGAATTCTGGTTCCTCACGTGCCAGACCCTCCTTCCCAGCTGTGGGGGAAGCAGAAGACCATCAAGGACAAAACGTGTCTGACTTCCCCTGGGAATCCCTCTCTGGTTTTGCAGGCATTTGTGTATAATTCAGCATTTCGTCCTAATATTTAATTCTTTCTAGTGTGTCAAGTGAAGTCCAGAACCATAACAATTTAATGAAAACCCTGACAAGTTTGTTTTACACCATTTGGCTATTGCCTTTGAAACACTTCCATATGTTAACAGCAAGAGAATGCGGAGAGAGGGAACATTTATCAGTCTTGCACAAGAGCACTGACATTGTTGAAGAGGGAAGGAATGAACTAAAAAGCATTTTCAGAGGCATCAGCAGAAAAAGGATTTGTTCTGTTACAGATCACCCATTCCCATCCTGATTTACACATCATTTATAATTTTAATTAGCTCCTAACAGGAAGTAGGAGGAGAACCCGTCGGTGAGAACCACTGATTCTTCAGCCTGTAGAAGCCTTTGGCATCCTGAAAACCCTGAAATAACATCCATTTTATCCTGCATTAATTCTTTACGCACTTTTTGTAGGTCAGCGGTCTGTGAGTTTTAGGGGATTTTATTTCCCTAACTCCATTGACAGCACACAGAGTTTGCCCAAAAGAAGTATATTTGGGCATATTTGGCATGTGGGCTATAACTTTTCTTGAAATGAAGCACTTCCTAGAACGAATCTTCCACAAATATGCTACAAAAATAACATTTTGTCCAAATAAGCAGGTTTTCTCACTGTTTGACTACCAACTGTGTTAAGAACAGGAGTTATTTTCTTTGACTGGTGTTGTTTAAAATGAACTGTTTAATAGTTCTAAGTGGATTTAGCCAGCACGTGGAGGAGCTAGAAAAGAACAGAACTGTTGGCTAATTGAAAATAATATGATCCATTATTGGCTTTCATTGGCTTTCCCAGTGGGCATTTCCTTCCAGTAAATGCTTCCAGCTAAAAGCGATTTAATGAATTTTGTCTGTACTGCCAAGCATTAGTAAATGACTTAAAAATCCATATATTCTTTGAAAAAATGGGGAGTGGAAAGAGAAGAGAATGAAGTACTCTGTCCGGAAGGGTACACATCTCAGTCCTGATTCTGCTGTCAGGGAAGTCATCAAGAGCAGGGTCAAGCCATGCAGAACTCATAATTAAAGAAGTGTAATCCTTACATGAGGTTTTTCAAGTCTTTCCAAAACAAAAAAATTGTTACAGTAATGGCTGCAAGTAATCCGTATAAAATACAAGAGTTCTCATTTACCAAATGCCACATTTATTCCTGTGTGGCAACATCATTGCTCTACTTCACAACAACACGATTTATTAGCTACTTTTTTGGAATGTGACTTCTACCATTATGATGATGGCCTGCATTATGAGTCTTTTTTCAGGAGACTAGATATCTCTCATTATCAATCACTTATAGGGGAGTAGAGGGATGAATTTCAAGGCTTCTCCTCCTCTTTAGTCTATGTTCAGACCCCATATCATTGGGCTCCCAGCCCCTAGTTTGAGAATACATTACATATTCCTTTAATATTTCTAGTGGTATTATTCCCCTCAAAGAAACTGATTAAAATCTACAAATAACTAGACAGAATTCTCTTATTTTTCACTCTCATGATCTGTTAACAAAAGTGATGATTGGCCATTGTACCTTGTGCTTCTCTTCATCCTCTGGAGGCACCTGGAGCCATAGTCCCGGGCACTGCATGACGCCAGCTTCCTTCTGCAGCCCCAGGCAGAGAGGACTCATTAGCAGATAATAATGTGATTGTACTTTATTAACCCATCCCCAGTTTAGGCCTGCTCACATGATATACCTCAACTCACCACCACCACCTTTCCTACCAAGAAGCATAACCTTTGCTTGAAAGACTTTGCAGCTTCTTTCAGTATTTATACTTGGTGTAGCAATAGCCTTGGGAGCTATAGCCATGAACAAGGACTTCCACATGCCAGATTAAGTACTGCCCACTGAGAAAGGTTTACAGTGACAAAAGCCTTGTTTCCTGGGCATGATAACTTCTCTCAGAGGGAAAATAAAATCACAATGGTCAGTGATCATTTTTGTTATAATTTATATATTTATGCATATGCATGTGGACATAAGAAAATGTGGTGGATATATGTAGTGATTATTCCTAAAAATTTCCTGGTTGCCTTGAGAAAGGGAATGATATTACCTCAGTACTTCTAGTGTTAATAATAGCAATACCTACTAACCAATATGACAAGTGTAAGCAGGAGATGAAAGGAAAATACATTAAGAAATCAAGTGTTGACTGCAGGAGGTAGAATAATGAGTCAACCATATGGGAAATTAAGGTCATGCAATGCTTGCCTGCATCTTACTCAGGGAGCTGCCTGGAAGGTTAGCAATGAAACCTGAAACTATATGAAACTGGCTTGGTTTTGTATTGCATTGCAACTTTGAAATTCACAGTAGATTTTTCAAAACAGGCCACAAAAGGCCTGCAGGAAAGCAGTGTGGTGCCATGACTCTTTCAGGCAGCAGAGACTGGAGCTGTAAGCCCAAAGTCGCACTGCAAGCACAATGTGGCTCTACCTGGGGGCTGGCCGCTGTGTAGTTGAACTTGCACAGCCTGAACTGAGAGGCTCTGCAGATGGATCACTGTGCTATGTGCATATATCCAGAGAAGTCCTGAAACATGAGACTGCAACTAGACAAAAATACAGAGAAATGAAATACTTGTTTAAGTCTGGACATGAAGCAATAAGGCAATCTCAATAGTATTTTTGTTCATTGGGTCCTACACTAACATCTTCCAGTAACCTGCATCTGCTAGCTTCCAGTCTCTGGCAAGGCTTTTTAGCAAATTCAGTTTCCCTTTCACTCATAAGGGATGTTTGGTTTCTGCTGAGACTAAAAGACTCTGCTTTTGATGGGGTATTGAAAATTGAAATAAAATAAAATCTTTCTCTTCCATTGTCAGAGTCATCCTTAAATCTTACCATATTCATTTTCCTAGCACATCTCATGGAGACCCAAGTCTCTCTTTGGGATCCAACTCTCTACTGACCTCTTCAAAAGCCTTTTCTAGAACTCAGAAAAGTCTGGAAGGATATAGAAGTTAGGATTCATTTTTCGTATGCTGGATATCGCCAGCAGATATCTACTTTCAAGGCTACTGCTTAGACTCTGTGCTCAGAGGGGAAACCAGGCACTTTCTGGGAACAACCCATCTCATCCTAAGGCAGACATCTGACATAGCACAAATGAATCATGCTCTGGAAGTGTCTGTTTCTCTCAGCTGACTACAGAGGGAGTCTAGACAACTCACCCTCAAATCCAAGTAATGTTTGCAAATAAATCCCACCTACTTGTTCTATCTCTGGATGCACCTATATCACAAGCACAGAGAAACCTAAGTTGTGTCCATGCAAGCCAGCTTTGGTTTGAAATAGTATAGCTATGACACTGTGACCCTGTAACTGTTCTAAGAAGGTTTATTAACCTCCAAATAAAATTTTATTAGGTTAGGCACAGAACTGCATAACCTGGCTTTGTTGCAGTTGTACAGAAACTGATCTTTCACACCACTCCAGGAAGATTTACTAGCACAGGCTGGCAGCAGCTCAGGAGATCTCTGCCTGGCACTTTGTTTCACCTGGAAGACACAGACATATGAAACCTCACTCTCCCTTCTTGACTTCTCCCTTCTCTGAAGATAGATTTGAAAGAATAGAGGACAACATTTCTGATCAAGAGCACCAGTTCTCTGTGCTGAACTTAGGTGAATGTAAGGCTGGACCTTTAGCTTTTCAAAGGTGTCAGCTCCTGCAACAAACAGTGGGCAGTTCTGAGATGTCTTTTGTCATAGTTGTTATGCTTTTTGTTCTCAGTCATATTTTTTGTTCATCTGTTTTTTTTTTTTTTGTTTGTTAGGAGAACTCATTCCCTCATACATAACAGGCAATGACTGCTCAGAGGCCACCCACTCAATGAGCCATACTTTCCTATTAAATGGAACACTTTCTGCAGATTTGGGCTTTTTGTTTGATATGGTTGTTGAGTCCATTTCTTTTTTTTTATCCATGCCAATAGTGTGGAAAATAAAATCTCAGAGCCCAGTAGTTAGTTATGGAGATGTCCTATTGATCCCTTACCCAGACTGATAACAAGGGTTGTCCCGTAGGGTAGAGGTTGCATTATCTGCAACAACATGCTCTCTGCACTGTTCAAGTCCTCAGTCTCATGACACGCCTGGCCCAAGTAAAGACATGCTGCCTTCTACACACATCCCAGATGTTGTTCATCTCTAGAAGTTGCACTGTCCCTTCAGCTCTTGCTGCTGCCCTGGGTAAAGGGAGTTTTGATATGACGTGTTGAGAAACAAGCCAAACTTTCCCCCCCTTCCAGACGTCCCCACAGCCTACATGACATATGGATGGTACAGAATCATAGAATCGGTAAGGTTGGAAGGGACCTCTGGAGATCATTTAGTCCAAACCCCATGCTCAAGCAGGCTCACCTAGAGCAGGTACATGTGGCACCACCTCACATGTGTACTGAAGGCACTTGCGGAGCAAACTAGAGCAGAGGTAGCCTATCTGCTTACTACTGGTACAGAGAAGGGACCAAAATACTGCAGCTGATAAGCGGTCCCTAAGCAATGGGATATAGTTTCTTTTCCTGCTTGGATGAGAGTATTACTTATTTTCCATCTTACTACAATTGATGTATGCTTATACTCTCTCCCTCTTGGCCTCACTGTCAGCTCAGAAAAGGAAAACTTCTAATTTACTCATATGAACACAGATGCATATATAAATATTTATCTTAAAATAGTACATTTGCATGTAGATTAGTCACTTTCTGAACAGCAGTATCTGAGACTTTCAGTTATGATTACGGGCTCTTGCAGTACTTTCTGCAGAATTTGAATATACAGGTATAGCCGCTGATTGGAGGTCCAAAATATTTAATGAGAAAGAGAGCCTAATACAGCTTAAAAATCTCCATCTTTTCTAAGTCTATAATGTCATTTGATTCCTGGACCAAGATTAGCCTTTCTTGTTCTGTAAATCATCTAAAGGAAATAAATGTGAGCTCTGTCTACCAACCATAATTATGTCTTTCAACTCTTCATCTGCTAACACTGCCCCAAAGTAGCATTTAGGATTATGCACAAAATTGTATTTCCCCTCTGTAATTAGAATAGAAGCCATCACACTGACTGCTCACAGATGCCCGACTAGAGTTCGTTTGTAATGACCTTTCTTGTATGTATGAATTTCTAAGACAGCTCATAAAGAGAGGAAGAAAAGCTATGATCACATTCTCCAGTGGTCATTAACCGATTAGAAATGCAACAAAACTTTTCAGTAACAGTTTACTGTTGGTGAAGTTTGGGTCAAATATTCCATTTTTCTGCAGTTTCCTCAAAATTAGAAGAATCTTATCTCTATAATTCTCTCCCTCTCCTTCACGTTCCCTCTTCTTCAGAGTGAAAAAGAGTGTATTTTGCATAACTTTTGGTTGTAAGTTTAGCCAACCTTCTCACAGACCAAACATCTGCAGAGCTTAGCCTTGGCTCACATATACTGCTGTGAAGAGTGCTCTGATGCCAGCAACAGGAAGCATGAGATCATATGATGTTTACAGACCAGAATGGCATCAAATATAGGAAATTGTCCAGTTATTTCCTCTGCTAAGTACAAAACATTATACTTATTAATCATTTAATTATGATTTCAAAAAAGAATTTGTAATGATGGAGGGAAGATCACATTAGTTAATAATTAGGAAAATGAGAAACCTGCATTTATTCAAATAAATCCAGCCCTTCTGTTTCCTTGATGACAAATATTTGGGAAATATGATTTAATAAGGTATGCTATCTTATTTTTTGAATTGGAATGAGTTGTCCCACTGACCAAGAAAAGGAGTTGGCATTTCAGCAGGTCTGTATTGCTCTGTTTACAGAAATTTTGTATCCTCTAAAGCACGTGATTCATATGCTTATATTTTTACCTGGAAGATGTATTATTTTAAGCAGCACATTATGGCCAATAAAATAAATGGAATATAACAAGCAAGTAAGTGCACATTTCACCGAATTGAGCTCTGAGCAGTTACTGAATATTTTTTTTCATAAAGCTTAATAGTGCCTTAGAATAATACAATTTCTGTTCTTCAAAGTGCTTATAGTTAATACTTTACTTGGAAATCAAGCTACTGTATGTTGAAACATTTTCTTAAACCATACCTTTTCAATTAAATATTATACCTTTTCAATTAAATATTACTTACAATATTTACCCATATAATAGTGTTATGAATTATTCTAATAGTCATTTTTTATGCTGGTTATGCCTAACACTCAGAAGATTCATCTTTTTTTTCCTGTTTAATCTCTATTGGTTAATGTCCTCATTGTTTATTATTCCTTTTATAGGAATGAATGAATAATGCTTGAGTCTGTAAAAGTCATGCTTGCCATAGTCCCTAAATAAAGTTAACAATAAAAGAATTTCACATTTTTCTTGCTAAAGATTAAGTTATTGTTCAAATGAGATCAGAGATGTTGTTACACGTCACTAAACACGTCACTTACCTTCAAGAAATTGTCTCTATAATTCAAGTATGGAAGTGAAATATAATTGTATGCAAATATAGATAAAAAATCTACATAACAAAATCCATTCATCAGCAATCACAAGAAAGAGTCCAATCTAAGAAGTCTCAAGAGATTCATTAATTCTGTGCTGAATAAAGAAACAGGAAATGAAGAGGATATAAATGAGAGTAATACTTTTGGCAGAATGAAATTTGTATGATTAGTCCAAACATTATACAAGTACCACTACTGACTTCACAAATGACATGCAGATGTAATTCAGATTTCCCAATGCTTGCTTATTAAATTGCCCCTAAACTAGAGATCTGTCAATCAAAACCCCAAATAGTAAGATGTGGTCTGGGAATTTGTATGTGCAACTTAAATATATGTTAAAAATATCTTTTTTAAATTTAGATTTTAAAAGAGACTTCTTTTAGAGGTTCTGAAGGAATTCAAACAGCATTTAAAGGCACATATTTTGAATTTTTATATGTATATTACTTGTACATATGATTAAATTTGACTTTACAAATATATTGCCATTACAATATATCAGCAAGTACAAATCTAAAGAACACTGCATGAAGCAAACTGTAATTAAACACCTTTATTTTTCAACTATTTTCTTTTCCAGGGATTTTTTTCTTTGAATTCTAAGATTTTTTTTTTTTTTGAATGCTCCAAAACTGTAAATTGGGAACCCATTCACAGGGATTTCTCCCATCTAAAAGCCTCATGTGAAAATGGCCTATAAAGAAACATATATTCAAAAGAGTAGTCAGATTTTCTGTCATCTCAGACTTAGGAACATACAGTACAAAGGGCTTAGTTGGAACACAAGGATTCAATAAAAAAAGTTGAGTTGGCCAATGGACGGCAGTTCCAGTACATAAGAAAATGCTGAAGTTTCAAAATTTGTTTTCATTTTGGGTTAGAATGAGAAAAGAAATCATCCAAGCATTTTGGAATGGAATTGTGTCGAAACACCCCCTTTTAAATAGAAAAGGTCTGTTTTCTTAATTCATTTTTTTTTATTTCAATGAAAATGAGGCTTAGATGCTGTTGAAAACCATATTGACCCAATGACATCTCTATAAAATACTGGCACTGGCAAAACATTATAATTCAATAAAAATATATTAAAAAACGTGTATGTCATCAAGTTTTCTAGTGACTTATCAGAGAAAGTAACCACCAAAATCTCAATAATTATGCACATAAAATGGCAATCATAAGCACGATAGCTTATGGGTTAGGACTTCAAATTAATGATCTAAAAATTATAAGCTTTCTCTGCTTTAAGAAAAGGGTGGACCCATCTGAGTAGCACAAATATAATTCATAATTTCCGTTCAATTATCTGGCCAAAATCTGAATGCTTTTACCGTCAACTTTTCCCACACAGGGATGATACTACTCAAATATAATAACCAAGTGATGAGAGGAAGTTTATTTTATGGCTTTGTTTAGCACTGCTAAAGTGCTTATTCCTTCTTATAGATCAGAAGCCCTAACCATTAGCCACACTAAGTTAGTCACTGAAATCCGCTCACCATTAAGATACTCCTGTTCAGCACCTTCCTGTAGAGAAGAAACCTTTCCACTCTGTTCCAAACTTTTGAGTGCTCGTAGTGGTGTCAGACTGTTGTAGTGATAGATATAGCATATTCTGCGCCGCTGGAAGACAGCAAGGTTAGGAGACCAGTGGCTGTACGCGTGGATTCAGCTGTAAAACCGCTGCGTGGTGCTGCCCGTCAGTGATGGCAGACCACCGAGGCTTTCACTGCACTTAATGGCGTTCAGGGGTCTCACACCACAGACCAGACATTGTCACGTATGCAGGAGCTCAGAGGCTCCGTACTGAAACTCACATGGTGGTGACTTGGGCTCCTCATTAACCTCAGCTCCCTGCACACCTCAGTACCTCTGTGACTGAGGAGACCTCTCTCCACCAGTGACCCAGGCACCTAGGGAGACTCCCTTCTAAATGAGATGCCAAAACCCGATCTGTGTGACTATCCCCCTTTGTAAATGTTATCACTGAGAAATAGATGGCTGCAGGCTTCCTTTCTCATACCTTCCCCTTGGCAGCCACCGTTGGCCTCTACCTGAGACAGCAGTGAGCAAAGCAAGCCTTTGGCCTGCACGACTATCCGCTTATGTTCTTTGCTGACGGGCAGCTCTCACTTGTTTTCAGTCCAGGGACACAGGATATTCATACCCAATCTACACTGAGATCCAAGTAGTTTGTCCTCCTGCTTGTGAGTGTACTGCTAGCTATCAAATGCTTTGGAAGTGCAAGGCTCCCTGCCCACAGCACAGACTTCTTCCTAGCCTTTCTGAATCTGAGGTGGACTTTAAAGTGGGGGAGGGTCTAACAGCTTTTCAGACTTATTTTTGGAATAAATAACTCCAAGTGCAATTGTTATGTTCACATCTCCTAAATAAATCATGGTTCTCTTTGAATCCTGTTGTCCTTTTGACCTCAGTGACTGCACCAAAGAAACACATACAAAGAGGTTTGCAAGCTTCTGTGTGACACAGCTACAGCTCACAGCCTCAGCAACAGTTCTACAGTATTTTACAAGAACCTCAAGAATTGTTTCCTTCTCATCCTTTAGTTCAAAAGAATTAAAAGACTCAAACATCAGCTATTCTTCCTAACCACATACTCTTGCGGGCTACTTTGAGCATTAATGTTTTCCTTTGAAATTTGTAGCCTTCTCAGTACTCATTTCTTTAATTAGCAGCAATGATTAGGCTTCAAATTTTTTAAAACAACAATACTTTGAAATGGACCTTAATTACATATCAAACATTTTTAATTGATTTAGTGGATTATACAGTCCTTACCAGGGCTTAGCCTAAGAATGGACAGTTTAGGCGGGTTCTCAATAGTCCTCTTTCAACACATATGTTGCAGACATAAGGTGTTTTGCCTGTATAAACTACACAAAGCATTTGATTTTGGCTATCCTACAGAAGAGGAAGGTATCTTCTCAATCTGTGTAGAGCTGAGGAAAGCCCTAGTCCATCAAAAGCTAACTGCTACATGACTGAGATGTATCTGATAGCATTTAGCCATAGGAATATGTTTCAGTTAGAGGCTGGAGTTCTTGTTGCCCATATGAGTTACGTGTCTGTTAGTCACCTACTGGAATCTCTTTTAAGTGACAGAAAACCACTGAGCAGCACAGAATGAAGTTTATGTATTCCTGAGTAATCAAGTTAGGCTGATAGAAAGATGGTGGTGTCTCAAGGAGACATGTGGGGACCTAGGGAACCCCAGTACCAAACTGGATTTTAGGCTGATTTCTGTACTTGGCTGTGACTGAAAAGGCCAGTTAGCATTTTTGCCATGGCGGGCATGTTGCTAGATGTATGTTATCTCACTACGTCTTTATACATACAAAAATACTATTAGCCATTCCTCAGCTGTATCTTTTACTACATTTGGACAAAATGTACATCTCAAGCTAAGAGACAACACATCACTAGGGACCAGATACCACATAATGAAAATGCTCAGGCCCAAGAAAGGATTTTAAGATATTTTATGACAGAGAGTTTAGATGGTAGTAGCCACCACCGTAGAGCCCAAGAATCCCAGTTCTTACCAGCGACTGTAGGGATGTAAAAGAAAACATTTAACTTTTACTGCTGTTACAGCATGGAACAGACAAGGAGTAACAACTCTGTCATAAATCCCAAATGAATTATGAATATAATGACTACACTAACCAAGGCCAGGCTTGAAAGCAGAGTGGTTACCAAGATGCTCCTTGACAAATGCCAATGGAGGGAAGGAAACTGCCTGTGTTGAATGAGGGCTATGGAAAGGACCAGAGGAGTCATGGCTCTTCCGGAAAAGAGAAAATTTGCCCCTTCCCTTGCCTCATCCTGGTACTTATGATGCGCAGGATTGTTAGAGTTTCCTGGAATAGGAGGAAGATGATCCTCAGAAGTACATAGACTATCAGGTATTAATATATAGACTGTCTGAATTATTAAAATTAAGTATTCAGAAGTCAAGCATTAACTTTCAGTGACAGGCCTTTAAAACTTTGCCTTACAAATACCGTATGATTAAGTCATTGCTACTATGTCCAGCATTTTTCCTTTATTTGAAAAAAAAATCTGTATGTAGTAATATCAGCTCAATAGAGTTCAGTTTTTACCCAGACAATACCTGATTTAATTTTTGCTTAATTTTGTGGTGGCTCTAAATCAGATCAGGAAAGAGGAGGTTAAAACCCGAAGCATAGACTGTAGAATTGCGAATCATTGCCCAGTGTTTTTGTCCTGTGACTGTTTAGTACATTTGGGAAGGGAGAGTTGTGCAGAAACAGCAGTAGCGGTAGAGGATGACACAGATTAGGGAGAGGTGGCACGGATCAGCATCTTCCTGGGGTGCGGGGGCTTTCGTATGCTGACTGTGCACTCTGGCTTGAGGGGGTTATGGCTTCTGAGTCATGAGGGGCTGGCAACTGATTTGACTGCAGAAATCTGGCATTACACCACAAGCCCCATGGTGGATCTGGCATAAGAGTTGCTGAGAAATCAAACCTCTTGGCAGTGGCAGAAAATGACCCCATGACACCTGCTGATGCAAATACTGTTGGGCTACCCTGAGCGTGAGCTGTCCTGCGGGCCCCCTGTGTCTTGTGGGAGAGCAGAATTAGCTGTCTACAAACAGCATCATGGTCTGGAAACCCTTCATGGAATTGCCACCTAAAGTAAAATGTTTAAAATTCGGTAGTTACCTTAGTTTTGACCTCAACATTCCCCAGATGCCCAGAATTGCATCTCTGTTCATTTCTAAGACTGCCTTGTGTCCACAGCACTAAACACTTGGAACTTAATTAATGTCTATGCTGAATCAGCATCCCAAAGCGAAGCATGCCTCTTCTTTGAGGCCTTGAAGGGGTTTATCCAGGAGGCATTTGGACTGCAGCAGAATTGGGCACCTGACAGACACAGCTCACACTGTCGCTTTCTTTAAGAACTCATTGAGTTTGAAATTCAGCTATCCTCCTGCACTTGACTGAGGGGTCTGTTAAGGAAGACTGACTGATTGACTCACTCTCTTTCAATTTATTGCAGTGTAAACAAAGGCAAAGGAGACATTTTTCTGAAGATTACACAGGAATATGGCAGCAGAAAACAAACATTGTATGGCTTTTGGAAAAAAAGATTGTTGGTGTTTACACTAGGAGTGGATCCGGGCTGTGAATGTTGCACAAATTAGGGAACTTCCTAGGAGCCCCAATAAGTAGCATCTTGAGCTTATCTTTCTACCAGCTACTCTGTCAGATGGAGATAAGAGATTCATGCTGCTACTACACACTTTCTGACTAGAATGGTTTTATTTTGCTGTAATGTAGATCAGTATACAAGATGAAGGTAACTGAAAATCTGACCCAGGGGGCCATTCACTGCTTGACATAATGTTGAAAAAGTAAAAATGAATGAAGAAGCCCAGGCAGAGTCAGTATAACTGCCTACTCAATTTCATGCAAATCGTACTTTGTAATAACAGCTTGAAGCTCTTCCTGAGTGAAATTCATATGATCAATTGGACCTGAACAGATTGAGGATGCTCAGCTTTCTACCAATAGTTGCCATGCAAAGTGCTCTTCAAACACTGGCCAGGGTGACAGAGCAATATAAATATTAGTAATGTAGACTGGCTGCAAATCAACCCATTTTATCACACATTCACTTTTGCAAATCACTGAGACATGTGCTAAGTAAATCTGTTGCTAGCAGGAAAAGATTTACATGACAGAGGGAAGAAGGCTAACAGGACTAAATCTTGCCTTATTAGATGTACTGGATATAGTCTATCATCACACAGTAGCGGAGAGGCTCTGCAATTCCTTTCCAAATGACCTGTCAGGCACATATATTTCTTATGCACCCTCTTCTCTTTCATCATGAAAAAACAGACTGTTTCTAATGACTTTTACTTTTCATGAAAATGATTTGTAGTCACTGATCATTTTGCTCCCTCCTTCACCAGTTAAGCCTTACCTTAAGAGTAGCACACACCACTTTGCATATCTTCATTGTCAAACTTCTCACCTGCAATCAGAAATACAATGTATTGTGGAGTTCATGACAAACAGAAAATACTTCACTGCTATTTTAATAAGCATAAAAGTTACAAGATTTGCTGGAGTTAACAGCTGAATGAAATAATAAAGATCTAACTGTTGACCTCCTACAATTTCAAAGCCTTTCATCCCTCCTAAATTTGTTATGTCATCTGTAGATGAAAAGAGTCAGAAAACATTGGAAGAGAAGTGACTAATCTGTTTTGGCATTTTGCTAGGCTACTACTGTATTTTGCCTGCTGGCAGGTAGAAGAGTGGCTTGTTGGAAAAAAAACCCACTGCAGTCTGACAAAAGCTGCACACAGACAGCTGGAAAATATTGTTACTTTACTACTAAGGAACATGAGAATGCAATTCTTTTTATTGTTTCTTATTATTAGGTGAGAATTCAGTACAGTAAGAGAAATGACAGTGTTGTATTTCATTTGAAAGGGATGTTTCAGTTCAGCTTGTTTGCTATTAGATATCACTATAAAATTCCATTTGATGGTATGGTCTAACAAAGTCAGTTTAGGAGGGCTGGCTTTTTAAAAATTATTTATACTGTCAAATGTGTTTTGGAAATACATATTATCAATTGATGGGCTCAAACTATGGCTAATCCGTCTCGTTCTATAGCCAGGAGATCTGTGAATTGAGGACTAGATCCAATTAAGGATTTACAAATTCAAGGCAGGAATTCAGTGGAGCAGAAACATCTAATCAAAAACTTAACAGCAAGGGGATCTGGGTTCATGCAGCACTTCCCTGTACGACCTGGTGCTCTCAGTCCTGCCTTTGTGCTAGCGCAGAGCACCCCTGATTTGGGCAGGCTGGTGCTGAGAGTAATGGGGGATCAAAAACAAGTGCAAGGGCCATTTTTATCCTGCCCACTGAGGCAGTGCCACTGAACAGAGCAAGGGAAAAAAGTTTGTGTATAGCCTGGTAGTTTAGATACCCAGCAGCAGGCGAGAGGTTTGGATCTGGTGCTTCCTGAGGTGGCTCCTCTAGCTGTCCCATGGCTGTTGAGCCCTGCACCACTGGATGGTCCTGAAGGAGGTGGCTAGGTCATTCGACTGGGGGTAAGAAGGCTGAGTTTAAATCTCTTCAGTTTGTGAAGGAAATCAGTTCATGCTTCCCACTTTCCTAGGTGCTGCAAGAACCTGACTGCTGTACAAAAGGGCAACGTATTTCCATGACTTCCCAGAAACAAAATAAAATGACCTGTTTCAACCTTTGAATGAAAATTATGCAAAGGAATCAGCCTTTACAAAGGGGTTCTGGGCTGCAGACCCCATGTAGCTAAACAGACAGCCCACACAAAGCATCTCAGTCTCTGGGAAGGATGGGATTTTAGACATACCCTTGTGCTCCGCATTTGCTATTGCCAGGTCCTGGAAAAGCCTTCCTCAGCACACAAGCTTTCTGAACCACTCTTGTAGGGCTTCCAGCTCTGTTCTTGCCCTACAGGAACTGGGTAACTCACAGGGGTTCTGGATCTGACCGTATTGTTAATATATTTAAAAGCTACCACAGTTTTGTTTTATTTTATTTTATTTTATTTTATTATTTTATTTTATTTTATTTTTATTTTTTGCTAACTGGACAACATTTGAGACTGTTAATGGCTTTTAATTATAAATTGAAATTACCATAGATTAAGAGAGAGAGAGATGAGAAAGCTTTGATGATTCTTGTGCCTGCTTCACATCTGGGGATAATCCTGATTCAGCAGCTCGCGGTGTTGAAGACATGTTTATATGAATTTCAGTGTATTAAGCTTATTTCAATCCAAGGCAATGGAAAGTCAGATAACACTATTTAAACTAGAGCTTCAGAGTACTTATTCCAGTATACTCATTCTTGTGATTTTTCCAGAGGTGATCTGACCATTTTGAGAGGTTTGGCTGCTTACTTTTCTTCATTTTTTAAAAAAACTGCATTTATTCTTTGCCCATTGAAAGACATGTCCATCTGTTTTGGCCATGTCCATACAGAGACTTTAACAACCTTGATTTAAATGCTAGTCAGTCAAAACAAGGTAAGACTTAACTAAAGACTTCCCTCACGGAGGAACAGGTGTTGTAGTCATATTACATCATTATCCTTCCTGGATTTTTATTAATATTGTGACAATGAGTATAAGTGATGAATAATGATTACTGTAATTGGTTGGCACTCTTTGCTGCATGAATTTTAAATCTGAAAATATTAAATACTTTATGCCTCAGTTCAGGATTCCCTATAATTATTTCGAACACAGAAAGCAGAAAACTGTTGTGCAAATATATTTATTAAAATTTCTCCAAATAGACAGTGCTGCTGTGTTATAAGAAATGAATCGAGCATTGCAACTTTTAACTGATATTATCCCCAAACAAAGCTACTGAATTCAGAAAAACTCAAAGAATCCTGAAAGAGAGATAGAGCATTGACATGTGTCATGAAACTGCTTGGCATTACTATTATCTTCCTTCTTGCATTTGGTGGTAAAATACACTGGAAGGGACCATTCCATCCCTAAACAACATAACTTCAGTTGTATTGTATGGTACTGTGCAGCTCTAACTGAGTGTGAACTCCCCATGGACGTGTCAAGGCATTGCTATACAAGCATCCCAGTTTATTGAACATGAGCTGGATTTAATACAAGTTTCTCTCCTTTATCTTTTTTCCTCTGTCTCTGTCTTGCTGCAATTAACCTTCACCTGTCTCCTCTTCAGGAAGTGTGATCTACTGATTTCTGTCCATACAGCCCCGGTTAACTAGGCATCGCCTGGAGGCCTTCATCCATCGGCATTGCCAGTCTCTCAGCAACAGTGCAGCTATCATGACAGTTCTCCCAAATCGTGAGATTTGCTGGCAAATCATGGAATTATTTTTGAAGAATACACTTTTTCTCACTTTGCTCTGGTTTCTGACCCATGTTATTACAAGACTGGCTCTAGCTGCAGACAGATATTTTGCTATTCATGGATAAAAATTGTGCAAGTCAACAGCAATAGGGTTTTGCATGCAGACAGGCACCAGGTTAAACAAGATTCTTAGAGCTACCTACACCTTATGCTAATTTACAATGAAGAAATCCTCCAGGCTGCAACTCAAGTGAAGTAAATCTTTTCCCTCAGTACACCAAACAAGGTTTATCACAGTCAGAAACTGGGAAAGATTTTGATTAGTTTGATCAGAGAAAAATATGTTAGTCATCATCTATAGATAGATGATATCCTCAAACTCCTATGTGGGGTAAGGGAAGGGAGTAAGCCAGGGTGAAGAATGGGTAACAAGGAAGATGGTGTGCTCCTAATCCACACTCCTTACAGAAACTCAGAGAAAGGGCTGAGCCATTGAGACGAATCTGGGATGGAGCAGAATGATGGAGAAGGAGAACAAGGAAGGAGAATATGTTGACTGAGAGGGACACATACACATATCTGCCTCCAGGATAAATGTTAGGAGCGCTTAAAGTTAGGAGCAAGCCAAGGCTGAGTGAAAGGAAGAAGGCATGATGCATCTTGCATGAGGCCATGTACCGGCAGAGGTGTGGATGACTCGGCCACGTACGTGACTCAGGTGCTAGGCACTCTGACACTGACTCATCTCTGTGTTCTTGGGCAAGTCTCAACTTTTCTTTGGGTCATGTCCAGCCTCTGAGTAAGCAGGCTGAGCTCCCACTGCAGTCAGTGCAGTTGTATTTATGTATGTTGGCCTGCTTTTTCATTGAACGCTTCGTTCTGTACATCTGCAAATGACTGTTTATTTGAAGAAATGCCAGAGGACCAACTTCTATAAAGAATTTAAAGCTGGAAATGCCAAGTCAAGAAGGGCTTGAGAAGGAATCAGCTAAATAAACACCACTATCAAACTAGTGATAAGATTTCTAATCCTTGTTAAAATCACTGATCCATTTTTCAAATAACTGAACGTCAGTACCCTGCTCTGAGCCAAATAGGTGCTTTAGGCATTTGACGCCTCTGTAAATCAGACCACATGTTCCCCATCTGACATGTTAACAGGTCATTAAGCCCCTTTCATAGTCTCAGATCAGCCAGCTGTTCTACTTTAATTAGTTCCTATGAACCTTCAAAACAATTTGCTTTTATTTTTCTTTTCTGGCTGACTTTTATATCTTGTGATGATAAACCACAAATTTCATTCTGTTTCTCCAGCCCCCCAAAACATTCCTAGTGAAGATCAAACAAATAAACAAATCATAATCATTGCTCTTGGGACTTTGTTTGAATCTGCCTGGCTGTCCAAGATAATGCTAATTCCAACAGAAATTCAGATCAATGCATGACAGAGCCCACCACAAGGCCCATACACTGCATTGATGGGGGACTGATAGTGTTCTCCTCATTTCTCTATCCCATTCCCCCCCCCTTTTTCTTTGGCCAGCCAGGATATTTCCATATAATGAATTCCCTTCTGTAGCAGGGACCTAAGAGAGCAGCAGAACACTTGGTCTCTCCAGCTGTTTACCTATGACATGCTATGACATGCAGATTTTGTGGCTTTGTGTCTTAAATTGTGTCAGCAATGTTGGGAAAGTTTCTTGGTGTGTGGATGCTTTTGGCATATGTACATTTAACCGGTTGCGGAATTGCAGAGTACAACTGGACTACATGACACAGCTGGCCTCTTCAATCCTCTATCCTAAGACCTGTGATTAGCTCAAGTTAGCTATTCTTTTTTTTTAAAAAAAAGTGCATACGGCATCTTAAATAATACAAATAAGTCATTTTCTAGCTTTCTAACCATAACTGAAGTAGATGCAGATACTTCCAAATCAGGAGCAATTTCCCACTGGCAATTGAACTGTCCTGTGTTGTATAAACAAGGGCAGACAGGTGATGTTTAGAAAAGAAAGAGAGGCTAAATCAAACAAACTGAAATGGTAACAAGGTGGTGTGCTTTACGCTGTTATCTGAACAGCAGAGCAAAGTGACTGTATTCCCAGAAGCTGAATCCCAGTAGCTGTAAGAAAGCCATTACAGCGATGACTAAGTGGTATCTCAGTGTGTGAACACTACGCGACAGTGATTCCCAAATTGACCATCGGGGAAAGGGATATCAGAAAAGAGGGAACTTGACAAAACTGGAAAACATATAAAGCACTGAATTTATATGCTTGAGTCAATGAAAAGCTCAGCTGACTACTGTACCCAAGGGACAAACTGGAGTCTGGACTGTTCTGGTGACTCATTCTGCCTATGTAAAGGGTCTGCTTAGGTGGTGATCCAAGAATGTTAATGTTTCCTCATCTTTTTGCAGTTTTAGGATTGCCTATTTTTCTGTCTGCTGTCTCCCTTTAATATTTTGTATAAACTTTAAGTGCCAAACTCTAAAGATGCTATTAATCCAGCCTGTATAAAATTGTGCTTATTTAATAAACTTCCCAGTTTATATGAACATCAATATATGCAATGTTAATCCAAAACACTGGATTTTCAAAGAATCTGTGACAGTGCAAAGGAAAGGAGCTATGGAAAGTTTTAAAATACTAAGTTTTTAAAGTTTGTTAGAAACCTGAAATTTAAGCCAGCTGTTTTCAGATTTGTAACTTTTTTTTTATATTGAATTTACCCCAACCCTTGGAAAACTTAAAATTGAACGTTTCTAGGACTTATAAAAGGATTTGTGTTTTTGGGCAAACAACATGCGAAACTTAACAGTTTTACATAGACTGAACCTGAAATCAAAAGAAATTTGGAATTTTTGAATTTTTGCCTGAGTTTGGAACCGAAATTTGAATTTGTTCAGTCCATTTCACATTTCTCTAGCAATTAGGAAACGAACTACTCTTTTTGTTTATGGAAAAAGCACTACGTGCACTGGAGAGCTATTTGTAGAGGATAATATGAAACAAAATGACAATGGTAAATTTAACATCGTTTTTTTCTTCTGAGATCATCAGTAAGAAGAGCAGACTTTTTGCATCAGACCGTAAGCATCAGCAGGCATTTTCAGACGACATTTATCACAGCTTGCTGCATGTTGAAAACCATTTTCTGTTGCAGGAAACATACATTTTATGAGTTACATACCAAAACTATCTTGCCAGTTCCTCACAGAGAGAAACAGGTTGGATTTTCTTAAGCACAGAAAGTTCTGCTGTAGCCGCTCTGCTGCAGTCTGCAAAAGTCCACTGACATCCAGAGAAATAGAACTGGGCTAGCGCTCAGCATTTTGAAACTCGCACCCCACTTTGCACGTTTGTAATTTTGACACATTGGCAAAGGCACTGTGTCCCTTCTAATACAGCAGTGGAAAGAGAGAGCAGGTCGCCAGTAATGTTAAAAGCGTGTTTTTGCAGATGATCTTTTAAGATGGTAAGGAATCATGCTGGCACATAGGGAAGCAACTTTTTATTTCACCTCATTATGTAATCCTTTAAAAGTGAACTGAAAACCATTTTATCTGGCAGGACACACTTCAGGACTTGGTATTTTCCTGGCATTCACTGAAAACAGTGCTCTGCATCCCTAGCTGTTCTGGGAGCAGTGTTTTTGGTGAATCTTTCTACTCTCCAAATAACTAGGTCACTGGCTCAAGTGTGTGTGGGAAACTCGCCCACCGTCCACAAACAACAACAAACCAGATTAAACCTTCGGTACTCACCCAGGTAGTTCTGCAGGGTCCCAGGTAGTTCAGGGGAATGGTTGAATACCACGCTGCAAAGACTGCTGATGAAGTTACTGGAGTGAATGAAATAGTCTGAAATAGTTTATTTGTAATCTTCTTCACTGTGCTTAATTAAATAAAAAAAGCTTACAGAATCATTTAATATTACAGGGTGATATATACAGTCATTGCCTGGAGGTAGAAACAGTTTGGACTCAGCTAACGCACGTTGCCTTAGTCCCTGTCAAACCACCCCGAATGGTACAAAGCCGAGCTTGCCTGGCTAAATTTGGGGCTGATTAAAACGAGAGGCAGAAGGGAATGGCACTTGTCTTGTGCATGGAAGAAATAACATAGCTCAGAAAGAGGAGGAAGGCGATCATAAAGAAAGCTGCCGAAAGCTTTCCAGCAGGTCTCACCTGTACATTCCTGTCTCCTCCCAAGAGCCTCTCATTTTCCCTCCCCGAAGCCCCAGCCAGGCTCCGGGCCACAGTCTGCCTTGGCTGGGGCTCAGCACCAGCCTCTACCCTCCGAAACGGGCGCCACGTCCAAGCTGCCTTTTGACAGTGGTCCCTGGCCTGTCCATCTCCTTGAAGAATGGCCCACCATATTCTGAATAATTCTGAAAAAGTCAGCGATTTAGGAACAGGCTCTGCACTGCTTCTCTTTAAGAAAATGATTGGTTTGTCGCCAGTGGTACTGTGCTGAAAATCAGGGAATTATTTAACATCTTGGCAGCAAAAGAAGTAAATGGACAAAACACTCGTGGTTTGACTCAGCTGGCAATGGATCTGAGCAGAAACACAAAAAAAAGAGAAGTCCTATGTGAGAAAAGAATAGAGACTGAAAAGCAGAACCCACCTGCAATTTTTGAACTGATCAACTAATAATTGAACAGAGAACAGAGCTGAAAAGATTTAGTGTTTCTTAGTTGAAACAGTATTACTGCTAAAGTTGGAGGCAAAATCAAGTAATTAATGAATCAAAAATTGCAGCTAGAAAATGGGAAAATATCCTTCACAATGAAACTGGGTTAAAACACTATCTGTCTGTTTTCAAGAAAATTAGCATTAACAATGCATGGATTCCAGAGATGGGTAGTATCTTCTTTTCTTCTTTTCAGGGAGAGTAAAATCTAATTTTAACATAATTTAATTGTTTAGGTTAGATCAAACATTGATCCCTCAGTATAGCAGGAAGTGTTCCTCTGTAGCACATTGCCATAGAAATGGCTCAGGGCAGAAAAGCGCAAAAATGCCTGTCACATGACCCTCATCTTAGTAAAATGGTGAAGGTGATAGCAGCTGTTTACCAACATAGCTTTCCTCCTTGTCTGGAAAAAAGAAGGAGGCAAGAAGAAAATTTTAACACTGTATTTATGCCAAAATTTTGTTGTTATCTTGCTGTTGGTTCAGCTCCACATTTCCTCTTGAGGCTGTACTGTGAAATTGCAATCCAGCTTTAAAATGAGAAAGGCCCATCATCTGCTGCAGTCAGGGTAGCTCACAGTTCATAGCTGTGTGGATTCTGTTTTTCACCCATTCAGTGCGGTCATGGATGGAGGTTGATCCAAACAGAAAACACTTTTTAATGAATGCATCAAAGTCTTTTTCATTCTAGGTTTTGAAAGAAAATGAATTGTAAGCGGGACTGGGGGGAGACCTGCACTTTATCAAGAGGCTTATTTAACATATCATTTTCTTTGATACTTGGTTGTAAACTTTCCCTTCCTTCTCCCTTGCTTTTTCTTTTCCTTCCTTTCCTTTTCCCTCCTCCCCTCCTGAAAAAAAAGGAAAGGATGGAGAAAGAGATGTACAGTAATTATGGACAGAAGGAAGAAAAACAGGTACCAGTAGAACCTGCTCGCTGAGTTTTTTCAGTGGCTCTCTGCAGGGTATTTCAGCTCTGGTTATCTGCACAATGAAAATTTCAGCTCTTATCTGTAAGACCTGCATGTTCGGGCTGCTGCCCACAAGATATGCTGACCAAGTGTAATCAACAGCCTCCCTTTGGAAGACCATATAACCTGTAACTTGACAATGCTTGTTTCTCTTATGTCAATTTTTTTACACCTCTCTTTTCATGGATAGAAACACATTCATTTTTTCAAAAGGATAAAGTTTTTTTGAAAGATAGTATTCAGACTCATGCAGCCTTTTGTTTTGTAATGTCTATTAAAAACTGGGCTCCTACACTATAGATGACAGGTTGAGAACTTCCTTGTTCTCATTCTTGCTACTGAACTTTTTCTGACTCAAGTATATTGGGGCCATTGATGGGCAATGTTCTACCATTTATGATTCCAGCAAGAGATGTTATTTATTTTTATGATACTTTCGTATGCTTTTCATTTGTCTTGATAATTTATTAGCTGATTTACTGAAGGTTACAAGATTATCTACACGTCATAAAGGTTCATTGGCTGTCACTGCCTATATATTTTAATGTGCGTATTTATGAAAGTAAATTGAGTATTTTTATAAATGCAGACACATCACCTGGCCAGTTAGAAATGATACAAAGATTCAGGCAAGTTGACTGCAACACAGAAATTATAATTCCCTACTTTTTTTGGGCTTAAGTGCTTATTTATGGAAATAAAGCACTTCGGCTGATCTCTTTTCTTACTAGAAGGTGGAAATGACCATAAAGTATGTTGGCCAAATAAAAGAATGCACTACTTTTTACAACCACTCCTATGAACTAACACCTAGCTTCAGTAATATACACATATAATATATAACTAATATACATATCTAGTATATATTTTATTTTTACATGTATACATATGTCTCCAGGATAAAGCAGAAGACCTTTTACTGAATTCTATGGCAGCTGAATAATGCAACAAAAGGGAGGCACTGAAACCTTCACTGATTTGCATGGTCAAAACTATATGAAATCAGTATAAATCAGATTTGATAAAGGATTTGTCTCTCCCTTGCACTTAACTGAGGTTAATGACCACACGTGGTATCACATGTGGAGCATCAGGACATCCTTTTTTGAAAAAACAGCAATAATCAAGGAAGTCTGGGTTTCCAAATGTATCAAAATCTGTCTGTGTTATCACTTAAATATGCATGGATCTCCCCAACTATTTAAGACACCAGTGAAATCAAGAGCCTCTCAGGTGACTAGAGAGATTTGGCTCAAAGAAAGAAGTAAAATCTGAGGCAGCAGAGGCCATGTGCGGTGGCTAGACGTGGTTAGATAGAGTAGTTAGGTCAGTTTGGCCACTCTCCATTGTAAATTATACACAAAAACAGGAAAAAACTCATCCACATATTTCACATGTCTGACAGACTTGTGCGTCTGTGTTGCACTCAACCAGCCAGGCAGCTCTACAGCTTCCTTGCCTCCTGCTGTGACAGTTACATGGCTGTCCATCGTGTCCCTGCCAAACAAAACAAAGCTAATTTATCTTCCTTGTGGTTAATAGAAATACCTTCTCTTGTTAGGGGTTCAAGGAGGTCAGCTGTCCAGCAAGACAGAGCTGCGCTCTTGACCGTACAGCCTCTGGTATGACCCGAGCTGCTCCTCCACAGCCGTTGTTATTAGCAATCTCTCAAAGGAGCATTAGACAACTTGTAAAATGGTCTGTTGATTTTGAGCTCCTGGGGATGAAAAAGGGCAAAAGAGAGTATTCACCAAGATGCCAAAGGATGCCTGCAAGGAATTCCAGGCATCTCCCAGACAGCATAAAATTATATTCACTTGCAGTAAACCTGTGGCTTAGTAGGTATCAGCCCCTTTCCTGCTAACCTTCCCCAGCACTGCTCACTTCAGGTCTAGAGGATGATCATTTCACAGTAACGCTCTGTTCATCGATGCATTTCCACGAACATTCATGGCCTTCCGCAAGAAAATAATCTCTATATGGTCAATATGGGAGTCCCTCATGATTCTTTTGTCTGGAAATAAACAAATTAGTTAAAACTGACAAAAAAGTACTGGAAGAAAAAAATGAATAGTTAAAACTAAGAGTTGTCACATACCAATAGGTACAGAAGACTCACATTTAGGATGATTTTTACTGCTCCCATCTCTTAACCTGACACAGCCTGTGGCATGAGAAGAAATGATGTGCTTAATTTCCAGAGGCTGCTGAAAGTGCTCCTATGGTAAGTACGTTCAGCCAGGCAGTCTCAACCACAAATGTTATCTTCAAATGGTTTTGGTTAATTGTTTTTCATAACTGCCGCATCTTTCACTTGGCAGAAGAATGGAGCTAAAAATGCACTTTGATAGCTTTAGTGACCCTGAAGGTTGAAGTGACAGGGTATTTTAAAAAGCAGCAACATCTTGCTGCATTTATATACATTTAATTGCATATACAAATTGTCAGATTTAATACATTGCATTGCCACAATGATGCCAATATAAATGGCAAATAAATGAAGTGGCAGAAACACTATTGATGACAATGTATATATGCCATTGGCAGGCACTGCAGAACGTGCCTTCAGTGAGTGCATTATACTATCTTTGGAGAAATAGGATCGAATCTACCAAGGAGCAAAGTTTGATACCTTCTCTGCAGTGTGACAGCAAAATAAGGATCAATTGTTTTCACTTAATTTTTAAAACAAAGATAAATGATTTTGGGGGTGGAAAACCAGCAGCCCATAATGACAGATTTTTGATAATTGTAACATTCTAAAGAAGCCCTGATTATTTAATATTAATAGAGCCATGAGTGACCTGATCTTGTGCTAGAAATAGTCCTACTTAGAGCAGGCGGTTGGACTAAACGAAAGGTCCCTGTCAATGTATATTTCTATGACTATGAATTTTTGCTCTCCCAAAGCAGCACAAAGCTGTACCCCAGTGTTACGTACCAGTTGTGTCAGTTTCCGTGGCTGTGAAATGAAAATCAAACATTTACTTACCAATATCCCATGGAGGTGTAGGGTGGGGTAGTTTATTTACACAGTGGTATGAAAATGTAAACTAGGTGTCCCAGGACTGTTACTGAATAACAGCCTTTGAATGTTGGAGGGGCTGTGCAAGCTGAAAATCAATTGTCCTTCTGTTGCTCTGTACAGGCCCCTCAAACAAATATAGTGGAATTACTGAAGCCCTGTGAGCAATGGAGTTTATTCTGGGGGGCATAAAGTGGTTGGCAACGTTTTCCTGCATGCATATGTGTGTTACACTGGTATTGCAGGGAGGTTGCAAGCTAGGAAATCAGTGAGGGAGTTGCTCACGCCCTTCTTTTCAGCCACCATTAGGCCAAGCAGCAGATTATTTGGAATAAAGTGGAAGGGATCCTCTTGTATGGAGTGAAATTCAGGTCTAGGAGAGAGAAAAGATTTAATTTTAATGCAAGGTCCATGACAAACACACTGTGTTCTTTGGGGAGTTCCTTCAGTCTCTCTTTCCTTTTGTGCTGGGAATGCCAGGCATGTTTAAATAATGTTAATAATGTGATACATCTGCAAAAGATTTTCAAGGATACTTAGAGCAAACAGAGTTCAAGTGTTTCTGTTCCCAAAGGGCCCTCCATTAGCAGGGCAGTGCACTAGGTGATTTCAGTGTGACTGCCAAAGTCAGAGATGTGGCTTTGCTGAGCTGGCTCACTGCTCTGCCGAGCTCTCCGAACAACGTGGCTGTTAGAGGACGGACACAAGCAAGCGCTGCTCTGCAAGCTGAAGAGCAGGAGAAGTTTGCTGAAAAGTATATATCCCAGTGCTCCATTTTGAAGCCTTGGACCTTGCTTACAGAGCTCACAGACTGGTTCCCACATCGTTTTTTGAAGCACTAAATAGGTCTGCAGAATGACATACTCTGCTACCTCCATTTATGTTACCATTTGCAGATGAAGCGTTTCCCAGTGTTCCCAGCTCCAGGCAAAGGATATAATGTTCAGTTCTGCAAGAGGCTTTTAGACAACAGGTTAGGGTGAAACAGGCAGTATTTGACAGCAGTTCTAATTGTTTCAATAAGGAAATCAAATTGACATTTAATGGATGAAGGTTTCAGCGCTAAGTATGAGGAAACAACTTTCTCATAAATTTCAAATTTTAAGCCCTCTTTGGCTCTGTAATTTCTTATGATGATTGTTTATTGCTTTTCAGACAAAAGGGCAAACTGATGCCACAAATACATTTCTAGAGTGTTCTCAATTATAAGCAAGCCTAATTTGATTCCAGTTCTAAAGCAAGATCACTCACAAGGATGATTATTTCTCTGCACTAAGACTTTCTGAGAAAATGCCTACACTTCTACCTTGAATGGCTTTTGCTGGAAGGGAAGAGTAACAGTTTCATAAATTGAATGACTATAACAATCTCTTCTTTCATTTCACTCCTCTTACTCTCATTTATTTATGCTGCAGCAGCATCCACAGACCTTAGCTGGGGAGAAGTCTCCATGGCACTAGACAGCGTACAAACACAGAGGAAGGTACTGAAGAGCTTGCAATCAAATAAAGCAATATTATGGTGCCTTTTCTTTAGCTACTAGAGAAGAGGCTAAGGCCTCAATTAGATTAGGATCATGCTTAGCCCAAATCTACTAGATTACATTTACAGTCTCTTCCTGACACTGTATCTCTTAGTAAGCACTTGCATTAAATAAACCATATTATGGATTATGAGACAACATCAGCTAGGTTAATTTAAGAGAAAAAAAAATCAATATAAGAACTAAACACAACCTTTTGTTTATCTCTTACTTTTTATAAATCCATCTTTTCCAGATGTGAAGGCTTCTTGTTCATCACAGATTTTTCTCATGTAGATATTCTTTCAGAAAAATGAAAGTGAGATCAATTGAAACTTGAGGTAGGCATGTTCTTGGCTCTGATGATGCAGAAACTACAGAGAGTATCTACAGAGGTTGGCCGATCCATATGACATTTTTGGGGGATACAGATTCACCTGACCTGGAACAAATATCATAAAAGCAGTCTTATTGGTGCTTTTTTAACTTGAACATCCCTCATTGTCAAAAGAAATCAACAGGATTTAAGACTAGCTGCTCAGCTGTTTGTGAGAAAAATCACTCTTTATACTGTAGTGTGCAGCGTTGTTTTAAATAACAGTTATCTTCAGAGAGAGAATCATAAAATCAGAGATGCGTGTTTTTGGCACACTTTACTTATTAAGAATGGAACTGTATAAATAATAATAATTATTATTATGTGGAGGAAAAGAAATTAGATGTATTTCCCCAGAAGTCCCAGCAGCAGAGAAAAACCTGTTCTGTGTTTCTGTGTTAGCCAAGTGAAAGACATGCTATGAGGGCATTTTATTATACACATCCAGTAAAACTAAAATACACAGAAAGATAAGTATTAGAAGAACAGAAAGTGTTCTGAGGATATAGTCAAATACATTCCGAGGTACCAGTAGGGAGATTAAAATCTGTTCATAAACATTCAAGTTGTCATTATCAAAGTTTCCTGTCATTTAGGAAGAAATAAGTTAAAGTAGATCTAAACAGGCATTATCAACTTGATTTGAGGCAACTAATAAGGCAGAAAACCTGCGTGATTGAACAAATTAGGAGAAAAAAGACTAAAAAAAATCTGCTTTTCCCCTAATGCTTCTCAACTTGAAGCTTTCAGGTTCCTGTGAAATTCTGAGAACTGCCAATAAAAGAGCAACAATCTAAAAGGCCTTTGCTTCATTTGTCGTAAGTAGGACACAACTTAATTAAGCTTTACCTTTCAATTTATTGCTTGCACACTTAAATAAACCTTTAAATACAGATGAGGTACAATCCTTCACAAATAATACAAAGCCAGCAGATACATACATCCTACTCATTCTTGATTTTTGGTTGTTGCTATTTGCAGCCTCAGCAGCTCTGTCTATGTCAGATGTGAAGATCACATCCATCATTCATGTCATCCTGACTATCACACATATGTGTGCAGTGGTGGGACGAGCAGAACGGCCACGGCACTGCTCAATAGCAGAGGCAGTTTTGGCAGTAGCTTAGAAGAGGACTGCATAATGTTCCCACCCCTGTAAATGACAGCAAAGCCCACGTAAACATTTGCAACCCTATGAGTAGAGAACCTGCAGCTGCAAATCTTACTTCAGAAAATGTATAGTTATGCCTATGTTAGACAGCTATGATCACCTTTCTGGCTGAGAGGCTTGCTCTCCAGTGTTGCCCTGCACGAAGTGCTCAGGGGGCAGAATGATGGCCAGAAAACAGAATAAAAATACCGAGTGGAGAAGAGGAAATACTTCCTCATGCTTACAGAAGGGCCTGGGTACAGTTTTCCTTCCAAAAGACTGGGATCACCATGGTACGAGGTCTCTTTCAGAGTGTTATTGTCATTCTGCTGAGTAACTTCATCCCCAATGTTCATAACCCATTTATCTACCTTTGCTGTCTTTTATCTTGCCTTTTGCCCTGTGTCTGGGGAGGCTGAAAGCCTACAGCTGCTATTATTTGCACATTTGGTCCAGCCTTTATTCACACTGACTTCTTCAGGAGCCCATAGTAAGTGTCTGGAACCGTGGACAAGGGAAGCAACTGTGAATCTCAGGGGGCATCTCTCTATCCCAATCTCTGCCTTGTCCTCTCCTGAAGCCTAATGCTCTCAGGGAGCAGGCTGCTTGCACGCTGTCTCGTGAGTGTCTCGGCCAGCAAGAAGTAGGTAAGGCAGGTGGCGGGCCAGGCAGCCTAGCCTCTGACCCTGCAAAGACAGCAGAGCAGGACTGACGTGGTAGCAGGAAGCTGACAGCCATGCTGAGGAGAAGAGGTACTGCAGGATGTTTAGCCTTCCCCTAGGTAACTGCAGCAATAAATACGGCCTTCAGTATATCCCAACCCCCAAGCAGTACTCATGGCAATTACCTCTCTCACACTGCCTTCTTGCAGATCTGCTAGAGCCCTTTGAGCTTTCTCCAATCCGCTGTAATGCTTGCAACTGTGTTCACTATTGCCTGTGTTGGAGAAATACAAGGGAAACATGGATGGGGAGGCAAGAGGTGAGGGTATAGCAAGCCTGGGAACGGACTATAGAGGTAGAACTGCTGAACCAGGAGAATATCGGCCCCAAACATTTTATTTGCCCCTTGGCCAAAGAAAGCTCTTGGCTGTGATGACTTGTATAGACATGTGCAGTGAGGCTGGAGGAAGAACTAGCTCCTCAAAATGTCCTGCTAGAATGACAAACAACACACTCCCATGATACCCAGAATGTCCCATTTCCAAATGTCCATATCGCATTTCCGTCCCCCACAAGGAGCTTGTTAGACTGCAACTCACAGAGTTGTTACAGCTATCTCTGCCTTTGGATGCTAAAACTATGCTTGGAGAAGAGCAAGAAATAGTTTTAGTTTAGGTTTAGATGTGTAACTGTTTAACAGCTGTTTTAAATCTTGTTTTTCTGAAGCCCCTCAATGGAATTTCTAGAGTGACACAGCTCAGCAAAAACAGACTTTTTTTTTGTATATGCAAATAAATAAAGCAATAACAAGTTTCACCCATGATAGAACTTTCTGCTAAAGTCAGTAGCACCTTTGAATCTGTTAAAATTTTGTTACAGGCTTCACTTACTTGTTAGATCTTTAAAATGGAGTATGAGAAAAGACAGGACAATATTGTCAGTCAGATTACATTGGTATGCAAGACAATATTGCTCATTATATGTATTTTTTCTGCAATTTATTCTTCATTTCAAGGTGTATAATTCTAATAGAAATTACTTGCACCATTAGGCGTATGTGAACATCTTATATGAAAGTGCTTAGCTGATTAATTGTTGAAGTGTCAGCTCAAAACTAAGTAAGTAAGTAAGTAGGGATTTTTCATTTCTTTGCAAGAAAATGTTGCAATTAGCTTTAATTAAACAGGAAATTAATGAAGAGTTGCTAATTCTCTGCTCTCCGTTTTGTTTAGTGCAGGCAGAGCTTATCTGCAAACCTGATGTTTAGCTGATGTAAACAGGTCTAAAATAGTATTTCACAAATTGTGGTGCAAATCACAAAATTGCAGGATACATAATGAATAATGTATATTCATGATGTATGTATATCACATCAGGTATATTCACTGTGACTATATAACCATCTGAATGATCAGATGAAAGCTATTCATTAAGATCCAATCTTCCAGGAATTGGACATCCTGACCTACAATCAATTGCAAAATTCAAACAGGAGCACAAGTGCCTCTAGTTTAGATATATAGTTCATGTAGCATCCAAGGCCCAGAATTTAACACTTGTGTTTGCAGCATGAACAAGAAGCCTTAGGAGAGCAATACAAAAATCTGTGCAGGGAGTAGGGAGCTGCCTAAAACTGGCCAGCAGGGAACTTTGTGGATAGGGCTGTGCCACAACCTCCACCACCAGCCCTTGGTACCTGAACTGTCTGTAGAGTCCAAGATCTTCCTCTTCATGGGACACATGGGACCATGGCATTATCCTCTGAGGAAATGCCTGCAGGTATGCTTTGGAAGTGCTAAAGCACATCAGCAGCAAGTGTATCCATTTTTTCTACGACAGGCAACTGCAACATATTTGGCTTAAGCCTGCCTCTCCTGTGCCTGAGACAGATGTCCGAACAGTGGTCTGGGAGGTCAGCTTGGTCAGGGGGCTCTCCATACACCTGCTTGTATTTGTGCTGCTGTGGAGTAAGCAGCTCATGGGGTCCAGAAAGAAATCTCTGCAACGATCTGCTGTCTCCTACAAGTACTTAAACTAACTCAGAAAATACGTTATTTTTAAGTACTGGGCTACAGATAGATGGTGAATTTTAGGTATCTGTTATGCATCAAATCTAGTGACTTCCGACATAAGTCATCGAGCAGGAATCAGGACTCCCTCTTCTCAGGCGAGTACCTCAGAGGTGTGAATTACCTTCTTTTGGTTATTTCTTGCTGTGATTGTCAATAACTGTCACCTTATCACCTACTGGGGACCCTATTCTCAGACACTTGTCCTCAAATACCTATTATTATCCCCAAGCTCCCAGTGCACAGGTATGGAATACACTTGAGGAGGAGGGGACAACTGTTTAAAAGACAGGTGCTATCTAAACCTTTCACTGGAAATAACATTGGCAGTTTTTACACCTCATTCTTCATTTCTTAAGGAAAACCCCTTTCCTTATTTCAGCTGAAATGAATATGAATGTTGCTAGCAGAGTTTTGCCACTGAATTACAAGAGGTGGATCAAAATGAAAAATTGGAGACATTTGTTGCCAGAATCAAATTGAAACCAAAATCTTTGCTTTTTTTGCTCCTAATATCCCCTCCTCCCTCAGAAAATGTGCTTCAAAAATGCTAGTTTTAGTTGATTTTAAAAATATATTTAATTAAATATTAAAAATAGTCTCAATTTAAGATAAAATAAATATATTTCTTTCCAAAAAGGTGAAAACAAGCTTAAAATATCCATTTATTTCTGGTTTATGCTACCAAAATTGAGACAAATTCACTGATAACTCTGTTCTACCTGAGTCTGCATATTTTCATGAAGAAAATGTTCTTTTGCACTACTTTTTATTCCTGATATTCTTGATGCAGTGCCAATTGGAACCCTGTGGAAATTAATAAGATTGACTCTTATGTCTGTAGCCTAAAGCAAAGACAAACACCTGCAGCTACTCATTCTCCCCTAGAGAACTTCAGAAGAGAGGGAGATCAAACAGGGAGGAACCTGATGAAGATCTTGCCAATGAGTCAACATGTGATAGAAATGGAGATTCATGTTATGAATCAATGGGCAAGGCTATAACATGTTTATTTTACATGCTGGTTTGTTTGTTTAAAAAAGAGACATAGCAGAAATTGGAAAGATGTTCCTACCTGTATACAGAAATCTAGCACAGGATGACCATTCTGTAGTATATCATCCTAATACAGGACAACAGTTTCTAGTACAGGGATGAAAAAGTTATATCTAAGAAAAAAAAAAAAAAAAAAGGAAAAAAGAAGAGTTTGTCTCTTGAAAGATCTGAAATACAAAACCTTTTTGAGTCTCATGGGGGCTCAGAAAAATTTACTTAAGGGCATCCTGTGTGCAATAGACTGTTCAAAATGTTACATTCTTTCTAAGAGTTAAAATAACAGAATCTGTTAGCAGAGCTGAAATCATTCCTTAAAGTTACCAGTGCAGCAAAGAGCAGCTGGTGGAAGGGAAGAATCTACCAGAGCAGAGGCTACTCATAGGCTAAGAAGGGCAGCAACAAGAATTGGCAATCCTGGCAAAGAGTTACAGGGTTATATGAAAGGTCAGGAAGATTGTAACTAGGGCCCTTGACTCTGGGTGATCAAACCAAATCAAATGAAAACAGTTTTTGCTATGTTTGTGGCTTAAGAAATGGGAAAGACGCTGAGAATTTTGATATAAAGCCAAATTTTCCTTTCCATACTCAGGTTTCTTTAAAATTCAAAATGGGTCTACTGAAATATCAGTACTCTATGGATGACTCAGGTTTGAGTTTTGCCAGCAAACCCTTATCTATTAAAGATTATACAGTGGAAGACTCCTCTGGCCTCAGAGAGTTCATTCCCAGATTCTAATGGAAATCCTGAATTTATAAAGCCATTTCTTTTCAAGGAACTGGTCAGTCCCTTCCATTATGCTTCTGAAAAGCTCCCAAATCCTGTAACTAAATTTTTAACTTATAGTTATGACAGATGATTTTGACTACTGCCTCACAAGTTTTATGATAACAATCTCCAAGCCTTTCAAGAGTGAGGGCTGCTGAATGAAGTCCCTTGTGAGTGCAGCCAGAATGAGCAGCAAGAGCAACTTGTGGAAACTTGTGGAAAGGTGTCCTAGCTTGCAAAATACTCCCTCTGCCTCTCAGGCCTGAGTTCTGGTAGAACACACAAATCTTTGGTTCCCAGCTAAGAACACATTGGGAATTTTATTGGTGATAAAAACTTTCTTTTGCACAAGAGTGAAGACAATCTGTGCCAAGCAGGGACAGAGATCTTTAGCTGGTATAAAGTATTCAGTGATGCCATAATGATTTACTTTAATTCAAAATCTGGCCCAAGGTCTTTTGTGCTTCCAAGAAAAATGGCAGGGAAAATGCTTAATGGAAGTCAAAAACCTGTAGTGACACTGAATAGTAATACTAAATAAAAGGAGACAGGTTGTAAAAGAGAAAAAGGAAATTTCAGACATTTTGCCAGTGGTGACATCCCTACCCCTCCCTGCCCTCTGCCCCCCCCACCCCCCGACTCACCCACCTCTCTCCCTTCCCCAGGAGAGAGAGAGATTTTGCAATATTTCTTTACTGTGGAAAGCACTAACAAGTAGTCCCACCAACATCTCACAGATACAAAGAAACTTTACACAATCAGCTGAGAAGGAGAGATAAGTCAGCTTAGCTAAGAAATGTCTTAGACCGTTGCATTTCTTTGCTCTGAGTGCATGTGCGCTCTATTTGCCAACTGGCCCATATTCACCTTTTCTGAACTATTCTCTTAATGGGAATTTGATGGCTCTCTGGACTCTACATCTGACCGTGTACATCTTCCATAGGTGTGGAGTGCCACCTGACATCACTGATGTGATGAGAATTACTAGACAATAAGTAGAATATGCATTTAAATTTTGGGGGCATTTGGCCCAGAGACCTGACAAGATTCATTGTAAACAAACAGAAAAAAGTGTCCCTGTTTTCTTCTGAGCTATGTGATCATACGATGTAACACAACCAATGATGTGCAATGATCACAAGATCAGATGAGCTGTGCCATTTTTGTTATGCATTTTGGTAAAGAATGTAAAGAAGCTTTCCCAGTAAAAAAAGAAAAACAAATTCAAACCAAATGAAATAATGAAAGAGGCACTACATAGTTTTCTATTAGGTGCCAACTACTATTCATAAACAAGGAAAGAAGCAAACCTGCTAAGACCTCAGAATTTTGAAGAGTTATAAGTACATGTGTAGCTGCTGCTAAGAATATTATTCACACATATATCTTTTTTTAAATTGAGTTTATTCAGTGAAGCAATAACTTTGCAATATAATGGCATACGTTTGCTCTAGTTTCTAGACATTAGATCTTTCCACGGGTACTCTGCCTAAGAAGAGGTTGTAGTGAATAGTTATGACTTCCCCAACCTATTTCTCAAAATTGTTAACAGTAAAATTTACTTAAAATTCTCTGTAAGAAAGGAAATACAAACAAAAAGTCTTGTAGCCTGTGCCGTTTTGTGCATTACACAGAAACAATTTAATGAAGTGAAAGGTCTTTTTTGTTGTGAAGGAAACTGGGAACTATCACATGATCTTCCCAGACGCAAAATTACTCTTTGTTGCCAGAGAGCTCTGGCTCGTGAGAACTTAAAGTGGGATATCCAAAGGCTTAAAGATTTAGTTTTCTCCAATAAACTCAATAAAATCTTTTCCAAATTCTCTGAATTCTACTGATAAGTAAAACTAATGTGCTAATCTCATCATCCTCAATCCCCCAAAGATTTTTGATATTTCCTGTATTTCACTGGACTGGAAATATTGTCACGACAGCTTCCATCAGAGTTTCCAAACATGTCTATGCCCAACTCTTGTTGAAACTGGGAAATGCAAGGGAGCAAAAGTGACATTTTCCAGATTTTGAAACTAGTTCACTCTGATACTTTTATTCCTCAAAGCTCAAAATAGATTTGGTTCAGACTGACTTTAAAGACTAGACTGAAATTCTGGAAAAGTATTATCCAAAGCTGAATTCATCCTTATTCCTATGCAGATGAAGGAATGTAACTCGGGCTGGGGGAAGACTGGCTTATGCTGCTCAGCGACACAGGGTTTGTATTTCATATCGCGGTGGAAGGTTAGCTCAGGAGCTGCTGATCACCCTGCTGTGGGCTCCCATGGTACGCGTTGCCACCCGGGGCTGCTGCCTGCACACATCGTCCTCGGGTCAGGAAGCTTTACAGCATGGGAACTTTGCACCTCAGGGTGTTGCAGAGGGGTCAACCTCTTCTGAACATACAGTGGTTTGGAAGGGTGTAAACATTTCTTTCAGAATTGGGGACCTGCCTCTTCTTGTTTCACAGATTCAGCAGCTATCAGATCAATATTACTATTCCTTTAACTCTGTAGCTGGAGCTGCACTTCATGATAACCACAACGTAGATGGTTTGGATGGGAATTCTCTCTCCTGGGATTATAAGCAACAATATAAAATCCATTTATCCCAAAGTAACCTCTTCTAGCCTTCATTTCTATCCTCTTCAAGACATAAATTTCCCCTTTTTTTTGAATTATATTAAATTGATTTTGCTACATCTGCACATAATTAAGTTTTGAAAACTGCAGCATGCAATTCTTGGCTTATCTGTTGGAACTAAATAAAATCTGCTTCTAATTTCTTTGTTGCATCTAGTACCTTATAGACATGAATCACATCTTTCACCACTTGCCATGTAATTAGAAAGGATATATCGCTCCTCATCCATCTCTGTAGCATGATGCTGATTTAATTTGCATTGTTCAAACACAAAGAAAACCATGGCATGCTCCTACACTGATAAGAATCAGTCATTCTGAATGGAAGAGTTGATCCACAACTCTACTCGGAGTTCAAATCCGCATAATTTGGGGACTGAGAGAGCTATGCTCTCCACTTATGCTCTAAGTCATTGAGGAATAGAATTCTAAGAGTTAAGGGAGGTCTTTCAGGCTGACTGTAAATATCAGAAACAATATAAAAAACTGTTATCAGCCTATTTTGGTGGTCACAAAACAATGTGGATTGTTCCCTAGAACTGAAGAGACTGATAAATAGTAGCTGTGATCTACAGAATGTCTGACTCTCAGGAGATTAGTCTTGTGGTTCAATACGAGGTGTAGCTGAAGTCATAGCATTGCCCAGCAGCATTGCTGAAAGGATAGACAACAAACCTGGAAGTGCTCGCTCCAGGCAGGCCATACTCCAAGTATGTCCATATAATACAGAAGTAGGTGCCTGGGGAGAGCACTAATATGAACAGTATACGTACAGTTATTTGCTGAGCATAGCAGCTAGTGTGCCTTAAATCTGGCCCTGAATTAATTCCTGTGGACAAATTAGTTTCATGTTAAATTGGGTTTTAACTTCAAACAGGAAGCTGTTTTTAAAACACAATGTAGATGTAACCCCTTCATTGGTTTTTTTAATCACTTCATGACAAGAACTTATTTCCTAATCATTATTTTTAAAACATACATGGAAAGCTGATTTTTGTCCCTAATCTCAGGTTACTTATTTTATGAATGCAATTCCTGTAAATGCATTGAATATGGTAATAATATAAAACAAAGCTGCTAGAAAGAAATCCCATACCAATGTAAGAAAGAACAGAATTAGACTCATCATCTTTTTATAAAATAGCTCTTCTTCTGTTACTTGTCTCCTTCACCCTGCCTCTCCACCAATATACCACTAACCCAGAAAAGTCCTTGGCAAACTGGCTGACTGAATATTTCTTCACCAAATAGTATATATTTAGGTCTACATTCCCAGCTGCTAAAAGATCAGTGCAACAGACTTCAATAAGCAATCTTATTTATCAGCTTAAACAACAATGATTACATGCATTACAAGAAATACCAACCTTCCAGGATATAATGATGTTACTAAGATCCAAAATGCTGCTATCAGTATATATGGCCTTCTTTTAGGATACTGTAGTGTTTCAAAGTAATAGGAGAAATATATTGAGAAGGAGGAGAAATTCATTCATAGAAGACTAGATCCACGGTTTAATTGCTTTAAATGAGATTTGAGAGGGAAATACATACCTAAAAATTGCAATGCTCCAAACTTCTACCATGAAAACATACCTGCTGCCTAAACTCAGCGGAACGCTACATTCACCAGGAAAATTCACTGAAATTTTAACTGTTAAGGTCCTTGGGTGTCTTCATGTGCCCGGAACTGACTCAGTGTGATTAACACAGGAAGTAAATTTGGCTACACATGGTTGGGATTTAGAAAATATGACACCAGGAAGAGAGCTGCAGTCCTGATTCCTCATAATCTTAAGAGGATACAGAAAAGGGCAGCTCAGCCTGTGGAAGAGCTGATCTACTCTCTGAAGGCACCTTTCTTTTCTTTTGAGCTATCGAGAGCTACCATAAATGCTTCACATTCATGCTTAAAGTTAGGTATGGTGTACTAATGCCCAAGGATTCATAAGCCTAACTTTCCCATAGGCAGTCATTCCCAGTGTAAAACTAAATATGTTGATAAGGCCGCTGTTGTCACAAAATGCAGCTGAAACTGCAATGGCACCCAATGCCTTCCAAATTGGTGTTAGAGGTGCCACTGGCCACATGTTACAAATTTAGCTTCAAGAGGTCACTGGGTAAAACACTGCTGCGGTCCTTCAAGGAGAGCCCACAGTGCAGTATCTGCCCATCCTTACTGCCCAAATGACTGAGCTGCGAGGTCACAGCCAGCCTCATGCTCCTCTCTTTCTCTGAGCTTCCAAATCTCCAGCACATTGCTCACTGTGACACAACCCCAAGGGGAGTGAGAGGTAACAAACACCTGCTGCTCAGCCAGCTTCCAACACCCCACCTGGGAGATGAGGGTGATGGGTTTTAGCTTCCAGAGGCAGAGACTGGAAATGGATCTGGGTCTTCCCCACTGTAAACAAAGGTCCTTATGCTGTACTCTTTTCTAAAATGTTAACAATCCTTTATTACTGTTCTTTTTTTGAATGAGTACGTTTCAATTTTTAGGGAGAAGATCCTCCCCTGGAAGCAGATTCCAGGTTGCAGATAAGCACAGCTACCTGACCTGTCTCGGAGCAGGCAGGTGCTTTCACCTGTCAGGAGGCCAGTACATGGTGGCTCATTACATCTCCTTCCCAGCCTCTGCGTTTGGGATTGGGATTTCACTTCAGAAAAATAGAGATCTGAAGTTTCAGGTCTGTAACATCTACTTAAATCTAAGCCCTTTATTTATGGTAGCTAAGAATATTCACAATAACAATTGTTTCTATGCACACTTCACATTAAAATTCATGCAGTATTTTGGGTCTAAATTGACAGAAAATCCCTTTCCATTACCTTTATTTTTTTTTCCTCTAAAAAATAGCTTTTGAAATTACATTTGGAGACATAAAATTAGAAAATATGAGTGTTGCACTGTTTCAGAAGATTATTCCAAGTATCAGTGTTGCCGATCTCTGATCCCTTCAAACTTGGCCCTGTGAAATTCTGAAGAAAAGGGTTTTTTGTTTGTGATCATTTCGTGACTTGCTTTAAACAATGCCTAAGCCAAGAAACTTCTGGACCATCTGCAACAGGAAGCTGAAAACTTCAGGGACTTTTGTTATTAGCTGTGGTGTCTTACCGTAAATAATTAACATAGTTTGATGGCTTAAGAAGAATGTGAAAGCATCAGTTTTCATTCATCTATAATAAAAAAGGAGGAGGAAGAAGGAGCTGACAGGAGGATATGAGAGGATATGAATTAAAGCTGATAAATAATGCCTACAAAGTTAGTCATCAGTTTAGCCTTGCATATCCCATATGCTGCACACTGCAATACGTCTTATAACTATTTTGAAATGGGCTTGTCTTGTGTGGAAAAAAACATGGATTGTATTTAAGCAAATCTTCAAAAGAGCTCACTTTGGATGGGAATAACACAAGCAAATATATCTAAATGTTATTTTATCTCACAGTTTCTTTTTCTATTTTTAGTTATTGTGATATGATTCGTAAATATTTGATGGGTTATGGCTCAGTAAATGTCATTTTGTTGGCTCTGGGAGGAACTTTGAGTGTTGATCAAAATGATATATATTCTCTCTGGAACAAGTAGGACAAGTACTACGTATCTGAAGGCCAGATTCTAGGTCTGTCAAAATAAATGGCAAAACCTCAACTGTATTCCAAGATTAAAATGGTCAAACCACTGGGGAAATGCAAGTCCAAATTTTAGCAGTGCTGTAATACTAGCAGATCTTTTCTGAGTTTTCTTTAAATCTTACTTGCTAGTAGAGCTAAAAGTTCAAGCAATAACTTCTGTAAACTATAAAGGTAAGTCTTTCATTACAGAAAACACATAAAATGATTATGGCATATTTCACTGACATTTTAAAACTTCCTCCAGCCTAAAACACAAAATTATTTCACTCTGACCTCAACAATTTGTTGACAATAAACTAGGGCAAGCCTCCTTCCATGGCTTCATTCTCTGTCCTGGACTATGTTCAAAAGACGAGAAGAAGCTCCAATTTAAAAGAGGAGATAGCCATGATTTGGATATATTTTATGAAATCTTTTGTGATTTTTGGTGGGCTGTGCAGAGAGCATTTAACAGCGGTAAGTGGAATCCCGAGGATGGAGGCTGATGCAGCCTGTTTGCACAGTCCCGCGATGAATCAGCACGCCTCTGTGGAGTTTCGTCCAGCCACGGAGGAGGACGGGAAAAGACAAACTCCCCTTTTCTGTTGCCTTGTGCTGACTTGTACACCTCATCCTTCCCAGAGAGATATACAAGTACTGCAGCACAGGGCATGCAAATTACTTGGGCCAACAGGCAGCTTGGCAGCCTTCCCAAATAAAAATTTTTGGGTGTCAGTGGGAAAGATTTTGACTCAAAGTTTTCAGTTTCCAAAATAGCAGAGCTCTGAAGGAACACTTTCCCATGCAGTTACGGTTGCCTCACTAAGGGAAACAAGACCCCTTTTTTCAGTAAAAATAAAGGGAAAAGAATAATATTAGCGATATCAGCTATCATCCTCCGCACAATAATCTGATTTTTCTTTGATGACATTTGTTGGGATTCATTCTATGAGCAATGAGAGCATTAGCAATGGAAAAGACCTATTTAAAGCATTTGATCTGGCTCCATGAGATATAAAGTTCCCTACAACTGGGTGATTACTATAGAAATGTTTTCACTAGTGCATTGGGAACTTCAGAAGATACTGTTAGAAGTGCTGCTGCTTATATCTGCTTTCTACAGAAAGACTGTCAAACAAATTGTCTCATTATACTGGGAAGTGTGGATTTTAACATGTTCAGCCCAAAGAAGTGCTGAACCTAGGCCACCTTCCCCTCCATGAATGCTTTAATTACTAGGCTGTTATCTTAATAAGGAATAAAAGAAAGGGGACAGCACCAGAACTTCTTTTGCAGATATTCTAAAAGAAAATGATGGCCGCACATACATTCTGTAGGAAGCCCAATCTCATCAGCACATGTCAGGTGCTGCCTGGGAAAGCAGCCTGGATTTATGCCCTCAGGGAGCTCTGATGGAAGAACACCAAGTTCAGGATGCAGCTGGGATTAGGTATGATATCGTTGCCAACCACCTCAGCCCTGTCAGGGTGTGGGGCAGTTCTGGACATGCTCAGAGGCGCTACAGATGCTGAATTGTTTGGCTGCAAAAATCACAGTTTAGGGTTATGGCACTTTAATTTTGCTGAAATCCCTGTTTACTATCCCAAAGCCTTCTGGAACAGGTGGAAAAGGAGAGGAAGAGGAAGATCTAACTCTGGGCTTCTACAGACACACAGATGAGACTATCAAAATTTATTGACTATTTTTCTTGGCTTCATAAAAAATACCAGTTGGATTGGTACATGCCTGCCAAATTCCTTACGAGTAGGTGATGACAGGAGCTGATCTGGAATGCTTTGATGATCATTTTTCAAAATTAGTTTCCTTATGATCTATATGGAGTATTTCACGTACTTTTCAGTCCAAAACTACTTCTGATCATTTTAATCCAAATATTTTTAAGTATATATTGACCTGTGCAATACGTATTTTTGTAATTTGTCTATTACATAAACTACATAACTACAGTACTTTTGATCCAGCTTCTGGGACCAGCCAATTATCTTGCCTTTGGTAGTAGTCAAATGGTACTTGGTACAAATGGTACTGCCAAAAGGCAGTATTTCAGAAGAAGGTGATAGCTCCAAAAGTTGCTTATGTTCAGTCACCTGATCATTAATACCTCACGAGAAAATTATTATCCCTGGAAGCATGGAAACAGACAGTTGTAGCTGGATTAATGGGGATGTCATTAGTATTGAACAAAGACACAACAGTTTTTGAATCATTTGCTGAACTTTTGTACAGCAGGGCCTTATGTAAGAACAGCTTTGTGTTACTGGATGATCAGTAAACAGGAATGCCCTTAGAGCCTTCAACATTCATTTTGTGCCTCATTATCTAGTATTGTTTTAAGCAAACTAAATGATCCCTTCTGCTCACTGCATCTGAAAGCTCCCAGGGGCTGGGTTTTTTCCTTTTTGGTGTCTAGACTCTCAGTTTTGGATGGCTTATAACAGGTAATGCACAGCAACAGCAGTCCCCTTACACAACTCTGTGATGATACCACCTAAACATTGCATTTAGAGCTAGTATCAGTAATCTAGCATGGAAAATGACGGCCTTTTCATCAGCCTAGCCTTTTTAAACTGGGCAAAAGAACAAACCCTAAGCATATAACACCAGCCCTAAAATACCACCTCTCCAAAGAAGAATATGCCAATATAAGCCATATGGAAAGCTGCCAAAAGCCACTCATCCTGTGAGGTCCTCTCCAGCTGGGCAAAAGGTGTGAGCAGCATATCCTGGGGCTGAGGCATGCCAGAGGCAGGAATGATTCACACAATGCTACAGAGACTCTGGACTGTCTTGAAGCCTATAAAGCACAGCTCCAGTTAGGGAGCACAAAAAGATGGTTAGAGCATGTTGGCTATGCGAAACTCACAGAGAACTTTTCCACAGAGGCACATCAGTGTTATAACTATGAAAAAAAAATAGGAGAAAAATGGAAGGATTGATGATGCCCTGTCACCTAAGGCAAGTTTGGATCAGATTATGGAAAGGTGCTACGTGACAGGAATCACAGAAATCTGTGGCACAACATGGACTAACATCAAGAAAGAGGCTGATTTTGCATGCCGAGTGTACATACGCCTACATTAGGGTCGAAGGGTTCTGTAAGACAGGTATGTTACCTTGCATTTGCTATGGGGTAATTGCTTAAGCAAGAATGTTAAATAAAAGATATGCTGTGTGTTCATACCCCAGCTTGTTTCACATACTGGCTTTACTCTACTTGTTTCTACAAGGGAGAGCTATCATAAAGGACATTCACCCACCTGGCTCTAAGAAGCATAATATGATGTATTCCTTCCAGAACCAAACCCATAATCAAAGGGGATTCCTCTACACTATGAAAAGAAATCAGGTGAGAAGAAAGAGAACAAGCAGACAAAAGATAATGAGCTTCTGGCAGAGAGATGCTGAGAGGTTTGTGGAGGTTGCCTGTTTCTTCCAGATCAGAGGCAGCAAGCAAAGAGGAGAATTTACTGCAAAATTGCAGGTAAACTATATAGTTAAGGCATAGACGTGTGAACCTTTTGCTGTTCTATACTCTTCCACCCCTTGATAGGTATCATCAGGAGAGAACGTAATGCTTTGTTTAAAAAAGCTGTGGAGCTATTTTAACAGTTGCTGGTCACAGGATGACAGGAGAAAGGCTTACTGGGTCTGAGACATTGTTATGGTTAGTAACCAGGGATGGCTGAAACTGTGAGGCTTTGGGGGACCCACTCAGAAAAAGGAAAACAGCAGCAAAACCTTTAGTGCCTCAGCTCTGAGGCAGACCAGCAAGCTGAACAAGTAGCTTGCTCCGTGGCATATGAGGACAGTGTAAATATAATGCTTATGATAAGAAGAAACACAGGAAAAACCTTTCTAGTTCAGACCTGCTCCCAGATTGTGTATTCAAGCCTTAAGGTATTATTTTGTTTAATTATATAAACTGTTTTGTAAAACAGAACATGAAAAGCGATACACAAATGCCTGGCAGCACGAGGTATGAATGGCCATGTTGTTCTGGTGGATTAAAAGCAAAGGAAAGTTTATTTTTGGACAAAAGAGCTATCCTTCAACTTCAGGCAAATAAGGAAGATGAAGATTTCATTTTATCTGGGCAGTCCTTCAATAATAGTCTGAAGTTAAGTGACTTGATCCAAATCCCAGGAAAGTTAGTGCTGTGATTCTTATTGTTAACCAGGTGCTTAGAAGTTCTCAGGTCGGCAGTGCTAAGACCGGTGGGACATATACATTCATGTGCCAAAGATTATTTTCAGATTATACATATTAATTTTGCCCAGTGAATTGTCCTGAACTCAGGAGAAGCACTTTATGTAGGGAGACTTGCTCATGCCTATTTCCAGAACAGGGAGTCTTCTTTCAGCTGCTAAAATAAAGATTTTTTCAAGGGAGATCAGAAATGTTATGAGTTTAATTCCCTAAGTGCTTTTCTTCATTCGTGTCATATCATGTTCATACCAAGCTTGGGCGGTACATTGCTTACAATTTCAGTTCTAGGATTCATGTTTTGAAGGCCTTTAAATTTCTGATTTAAAAAGTACCAGTGATAAAGAGTGGAGGAGTTGATAAAAATAACCGTTTTGGCTGTCCCAAACTTCCCCCATAAGAGGATCATTATAGGAAAGGTCTAAGTCCATATTTGGATAAATCATAAATTAGATACAATGTATCTAACAGAGAGGGAGAAATGCATAAAAATGTAGCCTCTTGACCCTTCCTTCCTCCAACAGCTAAAGTTCTCAAGAAAACATGAAGTATTATAAATATTCATAATTCCCCTTCGACTCCCATTTGCTGTTGAAAATCCTACTATAGAACTTGCTCTTCACGCATGAAACAGAGCATATGGCAATTTAAAATTAAGACCTGAGGCAATATATTCTTGCAGTAGATGGTCACATGCAGATGTAGGAGAGGGCTTGATTTTGAATCTAGACATTGACCCAAGAAATAGAGAAGGAAATTAGCAGCAGTATAATGCAAAGAAAGGACGTATCCTCTTCCAACCCTAGGATTTCATTCTGTGTTCACAAAAGCATGTGGGAGAAATCTTAGCTTTAGTGTAATGCTGTTTTAAACTAAAGTAAAACATGCAATATAGATTCCATTTACAGCCACGGTGAAATCTCAAGTTAGAACTCTTAATTACTACTCTCAGATGTACATAAAACGAAAGAGAAAATTCACTGCAGGAAGATGAGGGCACATGTTCTGTGATGACATCCACAACAACTTGACCATAAAGTCAGCAACTTGCCACAGGCATATCCACAGAAATGGGAATAGAGTTCCCCTGCGCTGGTGGCACTAGCACAATGGTAACAATCTGAATTGACATTTTGGAGAACATTTTTCAGAGCACTTGAACTGGTAGCATATAGGCTGCCCTTTTATGAGCCACAGGTCTTATTAACAGAGAGTGATTTGGCCTAATACTGGTCTGGTAGAGTTTCTTCAAACAAAGTTAGCGATTTAACACATGCAAGATGCCAGACTATTTATAAAAGTGTACATATTTCATCCAGCCCATTTTATAGCTTAAACATATATGCTCTCCCTTAACATTTTGCATTTTTTCATTCAGATACATTGCATATACTTGTCCTCACAATATGTTCCATCTGTACATTTACTTTACTTGCTTATATCTGTATAATCCTGTATGTAGTTAGCTGATGATGGCTCTATCTTAATTCATAGCATCCTGTTAGAGTATTTTCTTATAACAAAAATAGAGGTCAAGTTAACTGGTTTTCAGATCAGTGCTGAGCTGCATTGTATTTAAGTCTATAGTAAAGTTACAAGCCTAACACAAAGAGTTGTCAACTGATCTTCTCAGAATTTAAGATACTTATCCTCTCAATGAACTGACCCTTTCAAAATTACATTGAGAAAGACCATTAAATACGGCGCCAAATTTCTTGAAAGTGGTATAGTGAAAGACCTCTCAGAGAAATAGACTCTGTCAGCCTACTGTCAATTCACTATTTTCCATATAGTTAAAGCTGTATATTTTAAGCATTCTTGGAAAGAAACAGTTGGGAAAAAAAATTAATAGTGGTCAACTGACACAAATGAAGTGGAAAGCTACTGGTATGCACTTATTATTGTTTCGAATAAATTAACTTGACAAAGGAGTTGGCAAAGAACTTGAACAATATTTATCTTTAAGGAGTAATGCATAATAAAGCCATTCCAGATTTTTCACTGGTGCTTGGCACTTTTTTTTTTTTTTTTTTTTTTTTTTTTTTTTTAATTAGAAACATTCAGATGTAAACTTCTCGTAAGATTTACTCCTGACTTGATATTACTGAGACCAGGACGCATATCGATACTCCAAAAGAGGTAACCAAATACGTTTGTTGACCCAAAGTGATAATTATAAAGGTCTTTGGAATCAATGCTGGAAAGAAATCATCCCTTTGTCTTGCATTTCTTTTGCTGTACCGATTCTAATGGACAAATTTCACATTTCTTCTCCCATGATGGAAAACTACAACTTTCAGGTATTAAAATATTAGGTGCATAGATATCAGCAATTTTTTGAGTACAACACTGAGTTTACCCTAATCCTCAGAATAATCTATAGACACGTGGAAACCAGCACTTAAGGCTTTTAGGAAATACATCCTGGAGCCATATTAAGCTGATGAATAACAGTACATAAATTAGAAATCTCTTTAGAAAGCAATCCAGTCAAATAGGTCTAAATCACAGGAATAGAGGTGGACACAAGCCACAGATTAAAAGGAAGGAGTTAAATTCATGAGCCATTCAAAACAGATTCAAAACATGCATTTTAAGTCCAAAATCAGTTATTCAGAATAGAGATTTTGTTCAGGTAAACCAGTAATGTAAGCAATGTTTCTGAATTATCCTACCTGACAGACTTTGATTGGAGGAGATTATTATCTTGCTCAGCCTGTTCTTATTTGGTAATTATCTCCTTACAATTGGCCACAACTGGGAACATGCAGCTGGAAAGACTATTTTAGTGGAACTAGAGAGAATATATAAGGGAAAGAACACACAGTCATTTTTACTCTAATACTGCTAGTGTCTGGGCAATCTCATAAAATTGTAATTATCTTTCAGAATTTATTTTTAATAAATTTAACACACTTTAACAAAAGTCAGCTCTTCTCTTAACATGAAGGAAATAATTTGTCTTGCAAAATAAAGTTCAGCACATTCAGAACAGCAGATTAGAAAGGCAGCAGTGAAACATTGTTATATTAAAAGGTAGATTTTTGACTCACAGATTTTTGGTTCAAAATGAACAACCAGGAGATAAACAATTAGCCGTGTAGTAGTATCACAACAGGTTAATAGACTTAACCACATACAAACATTGACAACAGTTTAATATGGCCTTCTGATCAAACTCATGAAGCACGGTGACTAATCAAGTTAGTTCGTACACCAAACTATGCTCTTCACTATAGAAATAGGAATAAGAGAGAAAATATATAATATATCAAATAAACATAGACATACTGTAGTTTCAAAATATGGAGAGTGTGGAGCTGTACTGTAGGTGAGCAGTAAATCTACTGCTTTAGACTGGCTGCTCACACAGAAATATGGTGTTCTGGGCCTCTAGCACATGAGGTTGGATCAGCCAAATATCAATGGAGAACGTTATTAAAGTAAATCCAAGGGACTATGAAGAATGTGGCAAAAGAGCCAAAATGTTTTAGCTTTCCCAGTGATCAAAGGTTTGGAATTATTAAAGTATTAGACAACTGCAGCATAAAAAGACTAGTAAGCTGTTATTTTTCACAAATTACAATGGAAAATAATTTTCTTTCTCTGGTTTAACATGCAAATAATTATAAATCTATACAAAACAAATTCACACTATTTCTTTCTATATAGACTTGTCTGCACCAGCTTTCATAAGCTATTCACACGGAATACATTGATATGCCCACCATTTTCTCTAGTGAGGAAACAGAAGGAGGTTGTCCAAACCCATTTCCCAGCCTTTTAAAGGAATGTCTTCATCTGTTCCACAGAGCCAAACTAGAATGAGGTACTCAACATGGGATAACTTATGACAACTTGAATCTATTTCTTCTAATACATGTTTCTGCAGCCTTCTTTAGAACTTTCAACCTGTTTTGGAGAAGGAAATAACAAAATAACATAATCTCATAAATTCTTACTCTACTCCAGTCTGCTCACAATGGTAACATTTTTCCAACAAGTTCATATCCCAGGAATGGGATTAATTACTTTCCCTAAGCATACTGTAGTGATTGACTTATCTAAAAATGTTCTGACAAGCTGGGCCATTCATTGCTCCAAATGTTGCTCCCAAAACCCAAGGATACTTCTACTTCCTCCTCTGCAATCCACATAAAGCCCTCTGAGATTGCAGGGCTGCAATGCTGCTGCATTGAATGTGGACAGAGGGATTTACAGCCAAAACCTTTGGTGACTGAAGTAAAAATGTCCTGTAGCACTGCATGTGCAAGCACACACACATCCTGTTTGAGCAGAGTGTATGAGGCAGATATAAAGAGAATAAATGCACTGGCAGTCTAGAGATAAATATCTGTCTGGCTCCAAAAATTTTTTTTTCAGTCCTCTGCAATTGCAGATGACTATACCAAGAAGGGTAACCGAAACTCCACCTCACCCAATTCCTGCAGACAACAAGCCACAAAACACCCAACAGACTTCTACATGAAATATATGGCATATTTCCAGCCTTCTCCGAGGCCTCGATATTTCTAGTAGGTAATAAAAAACAGGAGAGAAAATGCTACCAGTGTATTGAACCACTGCAATAACAGAGAAGAATGCCCAGGCAAAATCTGCCCTGATAATCCTGCGGTATGGACCATATTCTATATGATAGAGGAAGGGGAAACAAATAGAAATAAAGTCCAAATTCAGTAAGTCTTATGATTTAGACCTGGAAAAGAATTAAGAGTTAAGAGTAAATCTGAGAAAATATTCTAACCACAATAAGCAAAGAACACCAACGCAGACTTGCAAGTCTCTCAGGTACACTGTTAGAAACACAACATGTCCCACACGCTCCCTCCAGATGCAGTCAATCTTCCTGCACCTCTGAACGGAGGAATCCTCCTTCCTCCCTCTCTGTGGGGAAACATCACAGATGAAACTCTTCCAAGACCCAGAAGAATGATTTCTGCCCACCCACTTGCCTGTGTTGCTCTCACGTGCATCTCCAAGTGAGAAGTGAGAATTTACCACCCTGAAAATTATACTGTATTACAGGCATTACCAGATGAAAAAAAAAAAAAAATCCTCTTTGTGCTAAGTCATTAGAAGATTTAATATCTTCCATTAGCAGATACTTATGTATTTTGGCATAGTTTATAAGCATCATCATAGGTCTGCAGATAAACTGCACAGTCAAATATTCATATTATCTGTGTACACACAATGAGATCAGAAATTAAGACAGCAACTCATATATTTTTTCTTCATTTTCTTTCATTCAATCAATATCTAATTAAAATACAGAAGCAAAAACATTCACTGCAGGATAACCTAGCTTTAATCATAGGTTTCTGTTTTACAAATCAAGTTATACTCATTTATTATAGGTAAGGACAACTAAAATGTGTTCCAGAACATTTGCAACTTACTTGTTGCGCCGTGTACAAATATGATCTTGAGATTTCTCTCACTCTAATTAAGCATCAAAGTACCTCTGGGGGTTATAACAGAAAATCAAACAGCATCCAGCTAGTCTGTCAAAATCAACGTTCCAGATGATTAAAGTAAACTTTGCATGCCTCAGGTATCACACACAATTCTCTCCAAGACCATACTGAAACTTCTGTATGTTTGGATGCTTTTTCCTGAAAATAACAATAAACAAATGAAACTTCACCTGGGAAATAAATGAAGCTGTCAGTGAGTTCATATGAGCACTACTGATTATGCATAAAAGCCACCACTAACACACACTGAGAAGCACAAAGAATTTATTGCACACTTTATAAACCTGATACGAATTTCAATCTGATGCAGCTTAGAAAAGATCTACCTTAACTTGCACATTTTATTCTTTTTCAGAAAGTGAAGAATTCACATTATCTCTAGAAAGACATCTGGTGAGAAGACTAATGAGTAATCAGCTGCAAGCAGTGGAAGAAGCAAGAGGAAAAGAAAGAACTTGCAAAAGAACCTCATAGAGGTTTTCTCCCTTTAGACAAGGTAGTTGGCAAAAATGGTTGCGTCTGACATGTAAAACATTCTGTATATCCTTTTATTCCTAAGGGCTATAGGAATAAAAAGCTGGGCACAAGCAGGACTCCTCAGAGTGGCAGAACATGAGACATGCTAATCAGTCAAGTCAACCTTTACCATATCCACTTCAGTTGAAAGAATTACAACTTTTGATTTTAAAATAGATTACAGACCAGGTTCTGCAAAAGTATGAAAAATCAAACATAACAACAGTACAGAATAAAAGTGTGTCCACTATGCATTTTTTAAAAAATATTTGCTTATTTCTTTAAGAGCTTGACTTATGATTTCCATAATATGAGTCTGGTCCAGTATGTTCCTTGATTATGTCTCTTGATTACTTTGCAGGTAAATAGCAGAGGTGGACCAAAAACATATTTTTTCCTCTGCAAAAGAAACCAAAACACAGATGGGAAAATATCTCCAGATAGAATTAAAATTAGAAATTTCAGCCAAAAAAAGGTGGTGAGAAGATGGTGAGAGAATAGAAAAGGAATTTTTTGGCCTGCTCCCACACTTTTGACTCCCTGAGTGGCAAACAGGCCAGGTGCTTGTGAGTAACTGACCAACAGGAGACCAGACAGGAAAACTGGCCATTCAGTTAGTTTGTCTGAACTGATATGAAGACATTCTGAGTCTCCAGCATTTTCCAAAAAAACCAAATCCGTTAGAAAATATGAGACTAGCTCTATTAAATAATTGAAACCTTTCTCTACAAGCCTTGAACACAGTGTCAAATAAAAATCATTTCATTATCTGATGATAAGCAAAATACACAGGTTTCACTTGAGATTTTAGATCCGTTTCCAAGTTCCCTAGTGTTCAAGGAAAGAGTATGCAGTACAAGGTCCTGACAGGTTCAATTCTTGACCCCATTCAGGATTTCTGCCCTCCAAGGGAGTGATCTCAGTCTGTACATATATATATATATGAGATGTTTGAGTATGCCACAATAGATATATTTTGTGCAAATATTGAAAGAACTCCTCATACATCATCTGGGTAATAATAGGTATCTCAGAGTAACAGCCACTGAAATCAAAACAATCCATTGCCCAAGCAAACCAACAGGAAACGCTAAGTGGATGATCTGACCACCCTTTCTCTTAGGAATTTCAATCATGCCCACAAGGCAGAGCAGAACACATTGAGAGTATCCTAAACAAATTGGCAGGCCCACAATAGGCAACACAGTGTGGAGTAGCATAAAGACATACAAGCAGGCTCAGATACTGCACCCTGAAGACACGGTTGTCCCACTGCCTTTCCCATAGGTAGCGTGTGGGACCTGTGCTGTGATATATTGTAATGTGCTAACCACTACCCTAACATTTAAAACAAACTCTTCCTCATAAAATGCGGAGGGAAGTGGATGATAGTCCAGTCCTAACCAATAGCCCAGCTGGTTAGAGATCCCACACAGGATGCAGGAGATGGAGGGCCAAATTTTTCCACCATCTACATAGATCTGCATTGCTATCCCCATGAATACCTCATTCTCCAGCCTACAGAACAGTGGTATAATTGGATTCCGTCAATCTGTCCTGTTGAACTTATTCCCATTTCCATACAGAAAAGAATTTTGAACTGAGCTATAAATATATACATATATATATTACAATGGTAAGGACATTCATTAAAAAAAAACCAAAACCAGTTGGAATCTAATCCATAACAAGAGGAGAGATGAACAGTAACCTGCAGTCAGATAGCCTATACTCTGGAGGTCTGGTACACTCTTGAGAGTTAGAGGATAAGATCTCATTGCATAGGAGGGAACTGTCACTAGCTTTTCTTCAAGTGGATTGTTCCTCAAGATCAGAGCTCTTCAGTGTCTAGGTCTCAGAATGGAGGGAGTGCATGGAAGCAGAATAAAACATCGACTGAACAGATGTCACTGAACAGGGCTGCCATAAAGAATGGAGATGAGGAGTTCACAAATGACTCCAGCTATAATTTGTACTAGAGGTGGAATTTGTCCGCACTTGTCAGTGCTGGAACAGCTCACATACAGTTTCAATCGATTCAGCTCAGAGCATGGGGAGCTATCCTCTGTGATCTCCAAATTTTTTCAGTCAAGCTTTCTAAGGTCCTGTTCTCCAAGAAATAAGCAAAGTAATGACAGCTGTGAAGCTCCATACCAACTGCTGGGTGTCTGGGGCTTACAAGGGATCATAAGCAGACATAACTCAACAGTGTCATGCTCTTGTGAAAAAGGCAAACAACAGCCCTATGAACAGGAAGACTCTCTGGAAGACATATAAAGTAATTTTACTTAGCCTTGGTAAAACTTCACCTCAAATACTTTCACCTCTGTACTGGGGAAATATAGGGAATTTCCTTCTTTCTCTTCCTTCCCTCTTCAAACAATTGTGGAGGAAGAGAAGAAGAAAAAATGACTATAAAACAAAAATGTCTAGAAACATAGACATTGAAAGTCATCAGCAGTCATCAGAAAGTCATCAGAATCAATGGTATTCAGTCTAGAAATAAGAACACTGGAGGACTAAGAGGTAACAGTCTTTAGATCTGAAAAAGTCAGCAAGAGGGGAATAATCTTTTTCCATATTGTCTTTAGATTGGACAAAAATGCATGAGCCTGACCTGCAGCTCTAGAACATGCTGTCTAGGGAGTGCAACGATCTACTGAGAGGAAGATGGCACCTGTACTAGGAGCAGGTTGGACAGTACTTGTAGGGAGTAGCACGGATACCCTCGTTCATGCTGGAAAGTGATGACCTCTCAAGATCCTTTCCAGTCCTATTTTCTGCGATTTCCATAGGTACTTTTATATCATTAGTGTATGTCTGGAAAAATGCTAGGACTAACACCTGACTCTGTGTTCTCCCACTTGGAGCTTCTCTCTAGTCAGTGTTGATTTCTTAACAATTAGTTTGAGCTCTTTCAGTTAGCTAATACTTGGCTACCTCCTATTCACTTTTCCTGATAGGGCATAGTGTATGGCTCAAAATACATTATAAAACCTCTAGCATATAGCATTCATAAATCTGTTAGTTCAACATACAACTTCCTCAGACAGTGCATTCAGATTACAGAAAAAGACTTATTTTTCTATGAAACCACATTCATGGCATTAACTTGATTCTTATTCTTTAATCCTTCAGTAATCAAATCTGTTGCTTCTTATGAGAACTTAACACTAGTTCTCTTAACACTGCTCAGAAAACTCCTTGTGTATAACATGACTCCAGTCCCCCGGGGATTCACAAACTGCCATTTGACAAGTGAAAAATGCAAGTGTAAAAATGTTGGGAACATCGTGAATACTGAAGCTGAGAAAAACAACAGCAGCTAAGGTGTTGTTGGAGCCCCATCGTTTGATGCAGTGAGGAAAGACAAAGTCATTCAAATACAGAGAGCAGTTCTAAACCCAGGATTTCTACTTTATGAAGAATCAGAAACTGTCAGTTATAGACTGAACTGCACAGACTACAACTATTCACCATGAGGAAGCTTGTGTCTCCCTTGCTCTGGAATTTTTTCATGCAGAGGCAGACTCTTGGGCATTTTTGTTCTTTACAAAACAACAGTATGAAGGAAACCACTGAGATACAACCAGAACCCAAATAACAACCTTTACTAACCATACTACACTTGGCCATATTTGATGCTACTACGACTGACTGACGATAGCTTCAAAAAAATAAACTGTCATTTTATAAACTAACAAAGCTGCAGTCTCTCGTACATACCACAGACTGGCTGACAGATGTAGATCTGATGTGGATCAGTATCCAGTGCAGGAAACTCATTGTATAGCAGATACAGTGCTGTTGCTTTGCACTTCCTTGGGTGCCCGTGCTCTGTGGCTTTGATGGCAAATTAAAGTCATTTTTCAAGAAGTGCTTTGTGCTGTTATAGACTCTTCCAAGTAAAGTTTTTGATTTGAGGAAGTGCAGAAGGATTGATTTATACGCAAAGCATTTAGTAGGACTGATAGCAGGACACTCAGATCCTGCTTTTTGATCTCTTTTAGATATGCTATGTGACTTTTGGCTAGAGCACATATTTGCAATATTTGTAAAAAGGTATAATACTAAAAGAGTCTTCTTGTCAAAGTGGATTTGTGGGAATAAATTTATTAGTATAATGAAACTCTCAGAAACTACAGTACTAAGAGCAATACAAATAACTAGATAGAAACTTTGCAACAGAAGCTGGCAATTTCCCTGTGTAAATCTAACCTTGCATGAACTAAAGGGCAGAACAGTCTTTTCTGTCTTCCATAGAAACAATGGCTTTTTACATCAAGCAGCAGTAAAGTTCAGTCTTTAAGAATGTATTTTCTTTCCTTTATTTTCAATTAAATTGATCAAAAAGTTTCTCCACTTTTCTTTGGATTTGCTTTCAGAAGATCCTTTCTCTAGATTTTATCGTGAAGAGGCAACAAGTATTTTGTGCAAAACAAAATACATTTATTTGTTAAGAGTACGCCTACTAATTTGGCTAAGATAGCAACCTTGATGTTCAAAAGGAAAGGAACTATTCTCAACAAAAATCACAAATCTCTGAAGGCTGAAACGCTTTTCTTTTCAGTTAGTGTGCCTGATTCTGATTCTATCCTGATGAAAAATGACAGTCATGGTAAACCACTGAAAAGCTTTTTAAACTATCTTCTCTGTTTTATACGTAGGCTCATAATATGAAGGAGAATTTATATCTGGCCTCATCACCATACCACAACTACTTTCTCTGATAAAGCAGTAAAAGCAAATGACTCCAGGGAAGTGCTGAAGCTTCAATATATTCATGCATATGTCAATCTATGCCCCAAGCAATGCCCTTCTGGAAAGCGGCTTGTCCACATTAGACACTAGAGGAGACTGGACTGATCTAAGGACTTGAGAAGTGCAACTCTAAACTAGTTCCACTAAGTGCCAAATGGGACAAAGGAAGTTTTTGGCACTCGCCTACCAGGAACGGGATGGAGACCACCAAGGTCATTTCGTACAAGCTGTTGCACAATCCTTACATGGAAGCTACTTTAAGCATGTCCTTAATGCAATAGGAGACTATCTGACATCTGAGACTCTGATAAACAGACCTCACCACATCCTGATTCATATCCAAATTCTAGAGCTAAGCTCTATTCATTACTTTTTACTGTGGTTCCTTTCCACCACTCTTAGAGGAAAAAACCTCTTGTTCAACTGACCTGATATTTTGCAAGTCAAGTGTCCAATTTACAAGAAGTTGAGCAATATTTTGGCAAGTTTTTGTCATTCTGTTTTCTTCTTTCCTGCATTTATCTTTGGTCAAAGCTTCTCCATGATTCTCCTGTCTGCACAAACTACTGTTTGCTGAAGGAGTCTTCACTTTCTTTTAACCCTTCCTGAACTCTACAGCTTACTTTTCGTTTAGTTTGCTCTTCTAGCCAGTGTCTTTTCTTTTTTTAGCCAACTGCTTTCTGCTCCGTCTTGAGCTGTTTTCCCTCTTTTCTTCTCAAGACCTCCTCAGTTACAGCTCCTCAGTTTCTCCAAAGGTTTTAGCATTTAATTTTGATACTCTGTTTCATCCTTAGGGTGTCTCCCAAGTGAGGCTTTTACAAGCAAACCACTGTACTAATGGGAAGTGTGAAGGGAACATTCCTAACTAAAAACAGAAAATGGATTCCAGTTTTTCGTGTGAAGGATCTGCATTTCTGTGTAATTCTGTGAGAGCAAGGGGTGATTTCCATCTGGACCATCCTTTGAGAATTACATTAGTGGAGAGCAATCTGAATTCCTCGGGAAATCAGTGGGGACAATGCAGATAGAAACAGGACTAGGAATACTATAATTATTCTGAGCCTGGCCAGTACAAGCAGAAATGCTTAGGAACAAATTCATCCCACAGAAAAGGGAAGTAATTCACTGATACCTGAGTATAAAGAACAGACCTACACACTTCAAATCCTTTCTTTTTTCCGGCATGTTTGTATGATGTGAATAACAGTCAACGTTGAAAATGCAGCTTATGGAAAAAGACGGTACTAATTTTCCCAAAGTAGCTAACTAGTGCTCTTCCATTTCCAGCAAGAAAGGATCAACATGTGACATGTTGTCTGAAACAGAAAGCAGGTTTAAAGGCTCAGCAATCAGCTTTATAGTAATGAAGCAGATATCCTTATGTTGAGCTGAAAGTCAAATGAAGTGCCACACGTCCACAAGAATCATCTGCACATACAGATAGGCATGTCCACATGCACTTTTGAGCATGGCTATCTTCAGTCAGATAACAGAAGTCTGGGCACCAGCACACAGAAATTTGTTCGCACTTTGATAGCCTGGCTTCCTATCAAATATGTTAGCAAAAACTTACCTGGCAGACCTGGGTTGTTTTTTATTATATCAGGCAGACACTTTAACTACTAACATTTAGTTTTGAAACATCATAAATCCCACAGGTTTTACATATTCTTCACATGTACCTTTATTCAAACGATGTATCCTGAAATATTTGTTTGCTAGATTGGAGGCAGTATAAACTATCACAAAGACAGTTTCTAGTATAAGGTAAAACTTGTGATTAATTATTTCTCTGGATATCTATTTACCTGTGATGGATCACAGATAATACAACTGTAATTCAGTACACGTATTTATTCTTTTAAAGCATTTATGGTAAGTTATAAAAGCAAGACTATGGCATGAGTAAACAATTTCAAGTGTTCTTACGTTTTTCACTTTGAAATTCAATTGAATTGGGTTATATCTGCATTGCATTTCAATAGCATTTAAAATCAATGGAGATTCTCAAAAAGAACATTTTTTCATCAAATATTTTCTTTCAAAATGAAATGGTTTCATTGTTGAAATTTCCATGAGAGTAAACCAAAAGAGCATTTGGAATAATCAGAAATTGCCACAGCAAAATCAAAATCTTGTGCTTTGACCTTCCTGAAACAGTTATTAGATAAAGTAATATTTCAAAAAGTATTCCATGGAAACATTACCTTTTTATTCTCATTGGAGTCAGAAAGGAATTTCAGGTTCCAAGATCTGACTGTTTGTTACTAGTCACTACCCTACTAACACTGTATAAATATTCAGAAATCCCATCTTTTAAAAGCTTATAATGCATAGCATCTTGGATGACATGATTTAAAGCAAGTTCCATGGTTATTTTACCCTGTATTTATCTTCTTGAAACCCACTGCATCATACACAGAGCCTTTGAAAAAAGTCACTAAGGAGTTAAACCAAATAAAAACTCTTGACCATATATGTTGCACACTGGTATCTCAAGGCTAAGAGCCACAAGACACACATCATATACCATGAGGAGTCAAAAAGGCAAGCAGTGGTGCTGATGAAAGTTGATAACAGTTTTCCCTGTATCATGCTGCAAAGATAGGGTTGGGCGAAATGGGAACAAGGGCAACTTTGTGACTGTGGTTTCAGCAACCCTTATTTGATCATCTCTTTCTACAGTGAGGAGTATGGATTAAATTATAGTACCCAAGAGAGCACAGTTTCTTGATGCTCAAGGGCTTCATGATACTTCAGAATGGAAATTGCACTCAGTCTGCTCATAAGCCGTAAGTGGTGACCCCAATATAGACATTGTCCATGTACATTTCTAAATTTACACACACATGCACAAACACACTTAAATACATATATATACGTTCTGACATGTATAGGGTTATAGAGTCTAAGCTAATAGGAGACAGGACTAAGTGCTACAGAAGAGCCCAAGGACACATGCAATGCCCTAATTTAGGCCTAGAGTAGCGTTCAGCCAATAGGAGACTGGCCAAGCCATACACTCACTGGTTAGATTTTTCTGATGCAAAAAAAGTTGCAGAAAACATGCTTGAAATGATTACTAAAAGGAGAGGAAAGAGCATATATATCATGAGTTTTTCTGAGAGAAGGAAGGAAAGTAGAAGGAATTTTATGTGGAGGTATGCGGAATTCCCATCCCTGGAGATTTTCAAACCTCTGCTGCACAAGGCTGTAAGAAGCCTGATCTGACTTTGAAGTTGGCCTTGCTCTCAGCAGGACATCGGATTAGAGCCCTCTGGAGATCCCCTCCCACCTGAATTATTATGTGATCCTGTGAGTTCAGAATCAGTCTGCACAGTTGCACAGGGTTAATTGCAGAGCTAAAGCAAGGATGGAGTGACAGAAAGTGTCAAAAAGGGAATGGGAGCAGCCAGAAGAATGATAATTGATCACCCTAACTTAAATTATTTAAAAAATATTTAATAAAGAAATCAACCCATTATATGCACCTCAAAGGTCATACAGAAGTAAATAACAACCAGTACTGATTTGTTAAGAATAATCAAACAAATCTAACTTTTATCTATGACAGAGTAACAGTCTTTGTGAAAAAGAGCACACAATGCAAACTTGACTTGGAGAGGGCTTCTTTCCTCTGCAGCATCTAGATTAGGAAAAAGCCTAGATTCAGCTTTTGTTCAGTGAATGCTAATGTTATTTGCAAAGTTCAAGGCATAGTTATCAACGGTTTACTGTCATATTGCACAGTTTTGTATGAGGTAGGATTTCAAAAGAGTGTCTGGGATATAGCATTAGCCAGTATTTTCAGTGGTAACTTGCAAGATAGTGTGGAAATTTCACATATTAAAATAGTAAAAAGCAGCAGCCTTGAGTGCCTGCTGTTACTTTCTGCTACTACTGTCAAGAACAAATGTATTTAGGAGAAAAAGTACTATGCGTTAGTGGAAATAACTGGGGAATAAATGGTTAGGTTGCAGTTTTCCAGACAAGGGACTGGTGATTAAAACATTATAAACTGTGCACAAAGTAATGCCATATTCTTGAGAGGAAAAATAAAAAATAAAACAGACTTACAGAGATGTCAAAACAGAAGTTTCATGTATAATATAGAGGAAAAAATCCTTTTGCTTCATGAACTGCGGGCAAGTTCTCAACTGTTCCACAAGAGAAATGCAGATCGAGTGGAGAGAGTGCGGAGGAGAGCTACAAAAAGATCAGAGGTCAAGAGAACATGACCCATGAAAAAAAAATAGTATTTGTTTGTTCTGGAAAAACTGTGTGGAGACATGATAACAGCCTTCAAATATGTAAAAGGCTGTTGCAAAGAGGGAGGTAATAATATCCACTGTGGATAGAGAAAAAAAATAATGGGCTTAAATTGCAGGCTAGCACATTTAGGTCAGACACAGGGACATTTTCTCTAACAATAAAGGTAGGTAGGTACTGGAACAGATTATCTCAGCAGTCTGTTGAATCTCCCTCAGTCAAAGACTGTAAGAACAGAATCAGGGATATGTTATGAATGTATGTCAGGAAATCATCTATAAACAGCTGATCCTGCTCAGGACAGAGGTAAGACCTCTTGATATCCTCTTCAGCCCTCTTTTCACAGCTTTATTTTCTCTTACTCTATGAGAATCAAGCAGGTACTGGTAAAGGTCTTTAACAGACACAGATAATTCTGAGAGAGAACCAAGGTAGCATGATTATTTTTGTGAAACCCAAGTCTGTAAAAAAAAGCAAACACAAAAGGTTTTATTTCCCCCAAATGCAGGGATACATTTTAGCCACGGCAATACTTCCATAGGGGATATTCGCTCATAACTGAGATACTTCTCAGAAGTCTAGGCATACCCTCCATTTAGAGCAGCTGTCAAGGGTTCTGTAGCCAAGGATGTGAACTTCCATGAAGGATACAATTGACCCCTTTATGGTAGAAAATCAGGTAGCAGACAAGAGGTAATCTTTAGTGCTGACCTACAGTTTGTCCACGCACAAATTGCTTCATTTCTCTGAACATTATTTTACCCCACTTTTCAACAGGGATAATTATGCTCAGTGCCTCTGGACTTTGTTTCTTCAGCTGAAAGGTAAAAATACTGTTCTCATCTCTGACAAGAAGAAATGAAAGACAGCTCTTAGAAGCAATGTAACCTTTGGTCTGAGAAAACAGCAGAATCCTAATCACCTACCTGCCACAGCAAAAAGTTATCCTCCAAACATTGTTGTTACTTTGCAAAAGGGTAATTTTAAAAATAAATATCCCAAGTTCTACAACTAAACACAGTGGGTAGCAAACTGTGTTTTTAATCAGTCCACTTAATGGGAGCTTGTCTGCAATAGAAAAATACCCTGCGTATCTGTGCTGAATTACTGAAGCTATAATTTAAAATCAAATACCTGACTGTTTGCAAGGTTATCTTTAAGCATAGTGACACAGCCTTTCCTGAGAACGCTTGTGTGTGTACAGATAAGCACACCTTGCAAACACTTGCAGAATTATGGCCAACTTAAGGAAACACACACTGCTACATACAGCACAGAATTTATCATAGTTTAAATGGACATAATTGGTAATAAGTACTTGTTAACACAAAAACCACGGTTAGCCCTGCAAGTATGTTTCTAGGTCAGTAATTCATTGCTGCTAGCTGTGGTCTGTGGTTTTTGCTGAAACTTTTTTTAACTACACAGAGGCCTCGTTTTGCAGGCAGGAGAAACGAAGCGCATCCTGTTTCTCTCAGTTTTGAAGGCAGAAGGCAATTGAGCAGGGTTTGTAAGACTTTCAAAAATCAATGTCATAGAAATAAAGCCTGTCACTTTAACAGTGGATCTCAGGTTTCGCTCTGTTGTAGTGGAGTAACTGCCAACATTGGTAAATTTGTCCTTCAAATCTTTCCCCCTACCAAGGCTTTAGTGAAAAGCTTTGAATTTCAATTAGTTTAAATCCCAGACAGTTAGAGACCAATGGAAGGAGCAGCTGGAGCTCCTTCCTGGCCTTCCCACTCAAAGGAAGCCACTGGCAGACAGAGCAAAATATGTCCCTGTCGTGTCTCTGTCATTGTTTGTCCCTGACAAGTGGGCAAATCCAAACAAAAAGTCTGTGTAACCCCCCTCTTCTGCTTCTTGAGCTGAGAGCAGTCAGTTCCTCTAGAGACTACAGTCCCCCATCTTGTTGAAGCCAACGGAAAATCTTCATGGGCATCACAGAGACAGGGTTTAGCCCTACGAGTAAGATAGTAGAGATTACCATATTTTTGTAATATAGCTGTGTAAACTTTAGATAAATGGGAATATTGGTGTGAAGGCCATGTAGATTCAAGGAATTACCATACAGCTGGGGTCTGTACATCTCAGGAAATCTCCTTAATGTTTTCAGAAATAAACATACTTTTCCACTTTTTTTCTTATAAGGAAAGTTAAATAAAGAATATAATCACAGCATTTTTCTTAGTGTCTGATTACTCATTTTGGAAGACATGTTCCCAGATATGTGGCCAGGTGGAGCTTTGCTGGCAATGAGAAAGACAGGAAAAAGTGGTCCAGTTCCTTGTTTAATGGGCCATACTAAGACCATGAAGTTTTTTGTTTAGGTTTCATCTAGCCCTAGAAAACTTGTTGTCAGTCCAGCTCTCTACTTGTATTGCTCTACATGCAACTTGAGTCTATTCAACTTTTGAAGTAGCTTAGCTCTAGAGGTCTTCAGCCCCAGTAGCCACAGTTGGCCACAATGGTTGTCTCATACAAAGAAAGCTTCTGACAAATCCCACATGTAATGCTAAGATGCAAGAAGCCTATTTACAAGTAGCACTCTGCAAACAACAGCCACCAGCCCTCCAAAGAGAGTGCTCTGGTTGCTGACTCTGCTAACTTCGGCACCTCTTTTCATCACAGCTGCAGCCAAGGGAGGTAGAGTGCATGATCTTTTTATCCCCCTCATTTCCATCTTTGGCAGCCATGCTTGAAGAAGGCACCTGGCAAATTTAGGGAAATGAATATGTAACATTTTTCAACTATATGAGTTTAAATTAAAACTTCCTCAAACACTGCAACGACTATTCTGAAGAGCACTTCCTCTTTAGTTCTGTGGTTCGATTTTCAAATAGGTCTACTTTGAGGATGAGTGTTTACACACAGGCATTGTATCAAAATTAAAACAGAAGCAGGCAAAATATGTTTCTCAAATCATCCTTACATATAGGAAAGCTTGGCTCTCCTAATTTTTCTCCCTTCTGGATACTGCAGGACATTTTATAAAAAAGTATTAGCATACCCTTATGACAGCTCCTGTGTTTATTCTGTATTCTCTCTGTATTACCTTAGCTAAGTATGCAACTAAAAGAAATAAAATTTGTTCAGCACAGACTGAGTGTATACATTGGAGCTGAAAACACACTGCTAAGTCATCTAGTTTGTTGCCTTGTCCCGAAAAGTATGTATTCCTCAAATGTAGTATAATTTCTAATTTCAGCATAGCCCAATTTTTTATAGTCCTATCAGTAGTACTTTCATTATGCTTCCTAGTAATACTCGTCTACAACTAAATCTCAGATTTTTTATTTCATAAGTTTTCAGTAAAGCACTTTGTAATATAATTCCACCCTGCTCTCAGTATAGCTTTCCTGTAGTCAAGAGTTAAAATTCCATTTGGCACCTAGCTCTCCCCAAAGAAAATGGTTTTGTAGCCACCTGACTAGACTATTTCTGCATTATCTTATCAATCAAAATGACATGGATAAATAAATGAAAGAACAAACAGTGAAAAGAAAAATCTGTTTTAGTATAAAAAGGGGGGAAATGTAGTTTTCTATTTAAGTAGTGATTTATTAATTGAATATATTATCTATGAAAGTATTACTGTTGATATTTTCCAGCATCTATGTGATTGTGATAAGCCAGTATGAAGCTATCTTTGCACTGTATTTTACTCAGTAATGAGACTTCTGTCACCAATTACTGATTTAAACAACTAAGTTGTATCACACATTACTAGTTATTCTGTATTTTTCAACATAGTAAATTAAATTCCCTTGGAATTTGTCAAGTATTCATAGACAAAGTATTTTAGATCAATTCCTCAGCAGATGATAAAGACCACTTCCCAAAAGTAAGAGTGCTTGACTTACCTCAGTGTCACATTACATGTGGAAAATACATACTTTAATGTACACAGTGAAGAGTTTATATCATATAAAAACCAAGAATATCAAAATTGGGCAGTCTTAGGAGACGGTAATGAAAGGGGATGTGTACATGTACGTGTACGCACATGCATGTGTGCATATGAGCGCCAAATAAAGATGGAAGTCTCACCATGTTTAGGCATGCAAGATCTCAAGCAGAGTTTTCTTATTATTTCCATGTTCCCAGTACATAATCAGCCAATGTTTCCTACACTATTCCTTTAAATAATAAATAATAACATTGGAATTGAAATCACTGTTAAGGTCATATACTACTAGATCAGATCATAGCAAAATTCACCAGGGAGAGATTTCATATTGCTGAGAAGTTTTACTAGGCCTGCTCTCTGAGTAAACCACAAAATATGAAAAACATGGTAAATCGTTTCTTTTTAAGTAAAGATTGAAAACATGGAAGTTTTACTGCTAACATTTTCTAATTAATATAGAGATAAGGGTACTTTATGCACAGTATCAACATATTTTTGGAAATATGGAAATTCTTAAAGATCTCTTTAATAAAAAAGAGATTACTACAACCTTATAGGTAGGATCTTACAATTAGGTGGGCTTTGCCCTGGTCTGGTGTCATTCCACTTCATTTTGATTGCAAGGCCCTATAAGGAACTCTAAATATAATATTTGTCCTGGATTTTGTTTTTTTCTTTTTCTTGAACTAGCTCAAGATAAAAAAGATGCCAAAAAAAAAAAAAAAAAAAAAAAAAAAGATGTTAATACAAAGTATTTAGTAAATTTATCTAAAGATTAAGATATAAAGAGGAATAAAAATATATATCAAAACTGACACCGACGCTATTTCTACTTTCACTGGGCTCAAACATGTGATCAAGCCGTATGTGGTCACTTCCAGACCAACACTACTCTAGCTGACACAGGAACCATAGCAGACAGCTTTCAGTGCACATCAGCCATGGAAATAACTATGAAGAACTCTGGAGAGATGTTTGCAGCCACTGTCTTCATTAGAGAGTCTGTATCATACAGAGTTTGTTTAAAGCTTGATCAACTGTATTGCCACAAACTGCAGCCACCCTCCCAACTTCAGGGCAGACATTGCCAGACTTTCTGGATCAACTGCCTATTTACTGAATCCAAGCTAGTGTATTTTTAGTGGACTTCTAGAAAAGGAATGACTAAATTGCATCTTCTTCCATTGGATGTGTGCTTGCATTTTTTTTTTTTTCTGATACATATGGCAACATTTTGTCAGTGTTCTAATATGTCCTCCAGCAGTGGCTGTTGGAGATGGTAATGACAGTTCATATTTTTCCAGTCTCATCCAGCTAATTAAAGCCTGACAAAACACTTATGTATTTGGTCTTATTTGATGTATACTATGGCCCAGATGCATAGAATCTGTCTTTCTAGAGAGCAGAACTACTGGATAGACTTCCAAGGTGGGATTTTCAGAGGGCTCAAAATTAGCCTAACTTTGCCCCCTTAAACACAGAACTGATTTTTCCTCTGTTGCCTCCAGCAGTAGTTAAGCTGCTAAGTTGCTCAACATACAAATCAGCTGCCAGGTCCATGAGTGCAATGAGAGGTACATTTGTCCCAGATGGCTCTTTGCATAGACATTCTGCCTCTACAGTGCAATGGAAAGGTAGAGGTAAAGACTTGATCTAAGTAGCAAGGATATTAACAAAATGATCAGGCTGCCACAAGGAACAAAAAAATTTTGCTCTGCCAAAGCATCGTGGAAGGTTTTGTTCTGTGAAACCATGTTTTTTTTTGTCTCTAGCTATCATTATGGTTTTTCTTAGTACTGGACGTTTCTGCCTAAATTCTTGGCAACAACTGCTATCAAGAAAACAACACATTAGTATAACAGCAACTCTAATTCTGCTGATTTTACAAATGACAAAGTAAAAGCCAAAATAAAACCCCCAAAGAATTTCCATTTGAAATACATATCTCCCAACCACAAAAATAAAATCATTAGGAATGGCAGTGATAAGAGCTTCCTGCTGCAGAAATATTAAACATAATTTTATGTTTCTTTTAAGAACCTCTTGTGCTAAAGTAGCATAATCTTTTGTGTCAACGATAATAACCTTCCTTTTTCCAGTCCCAAAGCGAAAATCAGAAACATTCCATTTCCTAATTTCAACCACTGGGGCAGAGAGGCTACCCTGCTAAGAGAGATTTTTCCCACAAACAACGCTGCTTCTAAAAATCATTTTAATTGTTTATGGTAAGTCAGACTGTTTCGATGATTAGCACATTGCTTTTAGGTTGATTGTCTTGTACTTGGATTTCTGGCTTGTCAGTTCACAAGACTTTTTACTTGTTACGTAACTGAATGTACACCTGGCTATTCAAAATGTTGACTGTCGGGATAATGCCAGATTATGTTGAAATTATCATGTTGAGGATCATATCTTGCACCCTACCTGCTTTTTTTCCTTCCATGAATCACTCTTTGTTTCAAAAACTTTTGATCCCCTTTATTTATTTAAGAATAAGAACTTGCCCAATAACCAGGTGCTTGTTCAAGTCTTTAGTAAACAAGCACCAGCATTAACGCTAAATACGATATAAGGAAATAAATATGCTTTAATGTGGCTTCGTATAAGAACATTAGAAACCAGAGGAACAAGAAAAATCATTCCCACTTTGCCCCCTTCCTTGTTTACCTTAGTGTCCTTTTCTTTCTTTTTTACATTTTCCTAACTTCACTAATATCAAAGTGGCTTCCATTAATGTGTAATTCCATTTTATTTTTTGCTGCATTTTATGTACTCAGTTAATATTATATATCAAAGTACATACTTTTGGATTGCCTATTGCACGTACTCATTGAACTATGTGAAAAACACAACCAGGTTGTGCAAACAACCTTCAGAATTTTTGAGGAGTTTGTTAATTAGTCCATAGCAAGAAGGTCACAGTGGTAAGCAAGAATACAAATGAGCTAACTTTTAAAACAGCAAAAGGCTGGGATCAGAAGTGTTTAATTTCATCCTCTCCACTGGCTTACTTCTTGTCTAATGTAAATAGGTCCCACTCTCTATGGAAATGTATAACTTTGTTTTTCATTCCTAAAACTTCTAGCAGAAAAATAAATCACTGCACCCAAGCTCTAAATCTTGTTGTAGAGTGTCAAGAAGAGATATGCTGGAGCACCTATGATAAGTGCTGAGCAGGCAGTTGCTGCCTCACGCAGTTTACAGTCTAAGTATACCAAGCGATTCAGGGTCAAGTACGATGGGGGAATAAGGGTTTGGTAGCAAACTCCATCCTGTTTCTTTGATCACCTAGACAAAAGAATCTAGTCCAAAAAGGGGGAAGTTACTGAAATATCCACATCCCTTCATAGCAGCTGGCGTTTCTGGTTGTTTCTTGGCAGATGTTCTTTCAGGGCTTGTCAGGCCAAGGTAATATTTGGTCTTTGCATCAAATGCTTGAGTAAGAGTGAGAGGATGTCCTGGGACATTTTTAGACTCAGGAATATCCTAACATGATCACAAATGTTCCCCAGCATTACAGATGAACTAAAAGTAAGCATCATTTACAACCACAAAATCCCAGCTACTTTAAGTTATAGTCTTATTTGCCTGCTTCTACGGGAATGCAAGTTCCGTATTTTTTTCATAAAATAACCTCTGGCTACCTTTTTACTCTCTACTTTACACTCTGCTTCCATTCACCTCATGTTCTCTATCTCCCGAACTAAATATGCGGCATAATGCTTACTTCATCCAGTCACTTAGATAATCTGTGTCTTTTGAACTCACTTGCCTTACATTTCATCTTCCATTCACAAAGTTAATGTCTGCAAACTGAATCTTGGTTCCATCAGTCAGATCAGTTATTTATGCCACCTGGGATCAGTCTTCATGTCATTCTGAAATAATTAAAGTCCACTGTGACTAACAACATATCTTATAATAGACTGACACTAGAAAAACTCTAATCAAATCCACTTTTTGATTAGTAAATACTAGTACTATCTTCAGGTGACTCCATAGAAAGATTTCATTCGTTATTAAATAGTTTATAGGCAGTGACATAATTTGAAATTGTTGCTTATTTTAAGTCTACCAATCATTTATGAAAGACTTTACACAGAGCACGTGGTACAACAGATGAGAATTTCCTGACTATCTCTTCAAGCAGATACAAATGGTTTTAAAATGCGGTAGCACAGTCTTGAAATGTGTGAAATGTGTGTATTTATTCACATCACCAATACAGATTTTTGGAAGTCAGGCCTTCCAATGCCAGTGTTTTAGTGGATTTCCCCCTACTTCCCTCCCAAGGGGAATCCACTGCCTGGTGCTATGGCAGGCTTTATGCAAAGCACAGAAAGAACCTCAGAATGGGCCCCACTGAGGCCACTGTGGGAGTCATGGAGCTGTCTGAGAGCATTTCAGCTACAGTAAGTTTTGTCTAGGGCCTGCCAGCTGGAGAGGCAGTGCATCTTTCCGAGGTGTTGGCACCTCACTCTAGGCTGTGTATCACGCTGTGCTGGACCATTTCCTGAAAGTGGATGCTATGCATAATTACTACCCTGAAGTCAATCTCTTCCCTGAATCCATATGTGATAAAGGTGGTGGTGACGAGGTTAGTCAGTTTAATTCTCTATTTTGCATTAATGTGCCTAAAGCTGCAGCTATAAACTAGATAGAACCCTTACTCCTTCTGCTGAAAACTTCTTCCTCCGAAGTTGTAGTCCATCACCCAAAGAATAAGGGCAGAGAGATGGGCTTGTATATCCTACCAGCTGTGGAGTGGTACTCTGGTTTCTCCCTTACCAGGCATACATTTTAACTCACTGGTTATTATACTAGAATGGTTGGCCATGCTGCTACTTTGAAAAAGTGTGAGCCCAGCCTGATTCTTTCAAAAGGCATTGGTAAAGCCTACTTTCAGGGGTGAGCTGAGATCTTGAACCCAAAATGGATGTCATTGCCTCCATTGCAGTGATGGCTTAGACCACTAGCTCTGAGAAGTGGGACATGTCTTTTTTTTCTTTTCTTTTTTTTTTTTTTTTAAACTACTATCTCACTGTAACTGGTTTCCTATTCAGTATTTGCATTTCTTGTATGACTTTCTTAGGTCTCTCACCCTTCTTATGTATGCTATATAGAGCCAAAACTCTCTTATGTTGAGTTTCATTTTCTCTGCTTGGAGTCCAAATGTGTAGAAAACAATCACTGTAGCACCTAAAGACGTGTGGGGGTAGAAGGACATGCTACTACTACACCATGCGGTGGGGGGCTCCACTATGGCTAGAATCACGATGACCTATGTCATTGTGCACCCTGTCCAGGCAAATTAACTTTGTTTAGAAATGAGACATATCAGCCTGGGAACAGCAGTGCCCTGGCATGCTGACATTGCTTTTGGCACCCAGGCGATATCTTTGCTGACTTGGTGGTACGCCGTGTAGAACAACCTTGAACTTTAATCAAAGCTGTGAAAGGGTAAAGGCACAAAGCAGCACAGTTGAAAGGACAGCTCAGTTATTGCTTCACAGCCTGTGTGTATAGGAGCTTTTATTTACTGTTGGTAAGACTTCTTACCATAGTTGTACCATAGGTAAGAAGATTCGTTTGTTCCCACAGTAACCCAATCCTAGAGGATATTAAAGACACACTATGGCAGCTGCACTCCATAAAAGCATCTGCCTTCTAAGCAATCTTGTTGGTATTTAAAAACAAAGTAGCTTCTACTTACTTGGAATGCCAATATTCCTTTTAGAGAAGACAGATGGGAAAAAACTCATCTGGACTTTATGTTGTGCTGCTTGTAGGCAAGGGAGGGAGTGATCTGTGGACCCAATGTTATGCTTCTCTCACATACTGTGCTTCTGCTGATGTTAAGCAGAGCTCACTCTGTATTGGGACAGCAAGGCAAGCAGAGGCTCACAGGGTTAGCTTTCCACAACATTCAGGGAAAGGTGGCATGTGCTTCTGGTGAACTCACGGAGTCATATTGCAGAAAATAATGGCCAGCTTACAGTCATCACCACTACTCATTGCTAAAGGGACTTCAGGGACAAACTGTGGATGGGACGTGGGACAGTGGTGGAGAAAGCCTAAAGTTCTCGTCTACTTAGTGCTCTGCTTCCCTGTTTTGGGAGGTAAAACCAATATACTTATGGGAATATCTATGTTCAATGGCAGTCCCAGTATAAAATATATATGATAAAGAATATCTTTAAGGAACAAAGCCTATATACGTCAGGAAGACATACATATGCATGTCTGTGAAAAAACTCATTTAATAGATTCAACTATGAATATTCAGAAAATCATTTGGTTTAAAAAACAGTACTACATTTAAGGACTGTCATATTACAAACTTGTATTTTGAACCCATGGAGAGCACGTAATTCAGGCTCTCAGTCTCGTCCCTGCAATGGCAAGAGCTGGAAACATGCTTAAACAAAACAAACCTAGATTCTCTTATGATCACCTGACTATAGATGCTGGTATATTAAGAAAATCCACGCTAAAATATGTCTCAAGCTCAGAGCCCTCCATTAATCAAAGCTGACTATCCTGTCACAGTGTATATGTATATGTAGTAGCTCTCTCTGCCAAACTTGCACTCTAAACACTTCTTGCAAAATGCAGAGTAGTATAAGCACTGGCTTAGCAGTGCTGTTTCTTCTCTTCAGTTGTTATTAGAGGAGAATATTTTTGTTTAAGTATGAAAATAGATTAGCTGATTCTCCTGTTCCCTGTTGACTCCCTTGTACACTGGGACCTACTGGAGGTCAAAAGGGAGAAGTTTTATAACAGCTAAAAAAATGTCTCGACAGAAAATAAAATGGAGATCTGCATCCAAACAGCTAATTATAACCCTATATTTGACTCATCTGTCTCCAGAACATAGCAGCCCTTTCTAATCTCTGAACATTAGGGAATGGGGGAAGAAATAAGAACTGTGGAATTCTCTTGCCTTTGCTTTCAGACCTAATTTTCCACACTCTGATACATGGACTTCATTACCAGAACAGTCCCCCAAAAGTCACTTATCACATCTAACATCTATTGCTTTTTCTCTGGTTTGTTTGTAGTGCTAATAGTGCAAAGAGAACAATTATCTACTCTTATTTAATATACAAAAATAAATGAATGCAACATAAAAAAACTATACAAGATACCCTTTTACTCACTAACGAAAGCTGAATTAAAGAACAACCATTACTATGTTTTGAGCTACTTGCCAAATTATCAGCCCAATTGACCAAATACATCCAGCCTCAGAATATTAATAGAATTTTCCTGTGAAGTTATATACCCAAAGAGTAAGGATAGAGTGCAGGTAGGATGCCTTTCAGAAGCACCACAGACTGCGCAGCTTCCAGCCACGAAGTAACTTCGAATCAACTGCTCTGTATGAGACAACTCTACCAGATAGGCACTCTGGGATATATCCTGACCCTGATCCTGATATGCCCTTGATGCAGCAAAGGCAATTGACCCTACTGTCCGTGTGACTGTTATTCGTGACAACTGCTTGAAATGCCTACACAGAAATAGAATATAGAGCTGAAAGGAAATGGCCTCAATGTATACCTTGAATTTGCTTTTGCTCATGCTGAAATTAGTTCATTGTCCCCTGAGTAAGTTCAGAGAGCGCACAAGCAACCCTAGAGAGCACACATCAATGAGTCCAAAAGTTATGTACAAGCAGGCAACAGACAGCTCCATTTGCAACCTGCTTGGATCACTTCTGCTAACACGTCTCAATATAATGGATGTCTAAGGCCATAGGGAGAATATTATAGGAGACAACTTTAAGCCACCAGGGATCATCTTATATCGAAGGTCAAAGTCCATCCACTTCATATTTCCAGAGTGACATAAATCAGGCCTCAAATCTTCTACTATGAATGTAGTGGAATTGTCATTTATTTAAAAACAAGAGAACACCACTTTCTGACACTTTGAAAAGTTCCCCAGTGGTTTTTGGAGTTATTCTACACATGCTCATGCAAGTCTATCCCAAATAAAGAAAACATTTTCTATCACTCACTGTAGATCACTGACAAACTTGAGAGTGGAAATGTTACTTCTGAGCTGTCCAAACATAGGTATAATTCGACTCTCAGTCATCTAAACAAAGTGTCTGAAGAAATTCTTCAGTAATGAGTCAAAATTACAGCTCACATCACTCCCACCTCCCAAGCCCTCACCAGAAACAGCGTCACCTTCTCTAAACCAAATAGTTCATTGCTTGGCTAAGGATTAAGAAAGAAAAAATGTTACCAGTTGCTAATAGTGTCCTGATCATTAGAAGAAAGAATGAGATTTCCACACTTCCTCAAAGGCCTGGTAAAAACCTTCATAAGCAGCTGAGAGATTCGACTCTTGAAGCTAGTGTGTGTCTAGTGGGATGTAATAACAAATGCCCTTCAAGCTTCAATGTAATTGCAAATGCAAAAAAGTCATAGTATCAAAGCGAATAAGATAGAGACCTTCTGTAGTATTAGGGCATAAAAAAGTGATTACATTTGATGGCAACTAAGTTGTTGACCTTGATCTGTTGCTCTTCATATTATTTGTAGCTTAGCTATTTGAGAAACCAATTCGGCCTTTTTTAGGCACCAGAGCAGCAACGGTTAGCCAGAGCTCTTGATCCTCTTGAGCCTGTGCAATGGGCAGTTGGGAAGCAAACGATCGTCAGTAGTGTTCCTTTAATCTGGAATTCACAAGTGCCAAAGTTTGACAGAGCCAAAACTTACTGATTCTTAGGTTACAGGGCAAGGAAGGCCTCCGTATTTACTCAGGCTGGGTAGGACTTGGTTGTCTGAAAACTTGTTTTTAATCTCTCTGTGTGTTTTTAGAATGCATTCTAAGGGTTGTAATTTGGTCCAAAAGAGAAAAGTTATACTGCAGCAGAAAAATGCTCTGCTTTCCCAGAGCATTTTCCCTTTCCTTATTGTTTCCTTAATAGATTGTAGTCTTGCCAGGGCAGAAATTGTCTTTATTTTATGACTGATGCAAAAGTTAGTACTTTATTTATTTTCCTGAATGATTCCAAATTATAAATACATCAGGTACACATATATGAGACCCTTCCAGAATGCATTACTAAAAAGAGCACTGAAAAAATATAAATCAATAAATCTGTAAGGAAAAATGCTTCAGGATCAGAGATGTTGCAACTTAGTCCACATTAAAAAAAAAAAAAAAAAAAAAAAAAAAAAGTGTGACACTGCATAAAAATCTACTTCTAAAGTGAGATTTGGTAGACATGTCTTAAGCACTAATTTGGGTATCTTTATAAAACATTATGGGTTAGAAGTGCCTTGGACTTGCAATGAATAGTCCATTTCTGGAGACTCTGAAACTTTTCTCTTCGGAATTGAAAACTGCTTGGAGGGTTTTGATTGGTTGGTTGGTTGGGTTTTGTTTGTTTGGTTTTATCCAGGACATTTTGAAATTTTTATTTTTATGGATTATTTTGTTTTGTCCTTTAATGGGGGGAGGGAGATAGAGTTAAGATATCAGCATGCCAGGACATTTTTTTCAGAGAGCAACTCCCCTAAAGAGAAAACTCCCAGGCCTGTAAGAGTAGATAGCCTTTACTTGCCAGTTTGGTGTCACTTATCTCCTCCTGTTCTGTGCTTTGGTTTGAAATATTCACTTGTAAGATCTGACAAATGATGGCTGCTCTTCACTTACAACATTGATCAGTACTGTTCCTCTCCCTGCTGTCCCCATTTTTCCCTAGTATCACCCTGAGTAGAGCATCTCAGTGCTCCTGCAAAATAGGTTTAAGATTTCATTAGTGTCTGAGATTTGGTGATTTCTCTGAAGATATAATATATGATGCCAAGGTCCCAGATAATATTTGTGAATAAAGGTAGACTGCAAAGCAAAATGAGATTTTTCACAAGACAGGCACTATATAATTTCTACTTGTAATTCTAAGTACTTAGAAGAAAAAGTCTATGTTGACAGCACTATTACACTGCACCCTTGCTTCCAGCTGGAAGTAAAAGGTAGATTGAACAAAAAGGTGGTCAGGTGCAGCCTATCACCACCAGTTGAAATGATTCAATCTGTCATTTTAAAATAATTTTCTATTTTATATTAGTTCAGTTAGACTAGAAAAGTGTTTACAAAAATTTTCAGCTTAATGTTCACATTTTTGCTGCAAACTTACGAAGTCTTACTTGATTTGTCAAGGTTGAACAAGAAGGATAGGCTTGTAGACAGAACTTTAATAAGCAACAGAGAGAACAAATGTATTCTTTGTAAAGTACTTTATTTAAAGGGATCACTTTTTGCACTGCTGAACAAATGTCTGGGAGAAATGTTAGGGGGATCAAAGATTCATTGCTTGAAATGTTATTCCCATGAAGTCCCACCAGCTTATGGGGTAAGATCCTGATCGGGATGAACAAAGTACTGAATCTGATCCTTTCTAATTAAAATATGCAAGAACGAGGCGCACAGAACTTTTCCCCTTTGATACACCAATTTTCGGTGTCTTGGGATCAGTGCAATTGGGCATAAAACTATTAGCAACTTAGTGATGATGTGGCTGGCCAGCCCTGAGGGCTGATACTCATCAGACGGCACTTTTCTCCCTAACAGTTCCTCATTCTGAGAATTTAGTTTGTCATTCTGATGTTATAGAAAAGACATCTTAAGCTCCCAAGATCTTTCACATACACAATTTAGTTCTCTGTCTGTACATTTCTAGCTTTCTCTGCTGCTTTTCTCTCTTTGTTATTTTTGTGCGCTTTACATAATCTGCCATGAACTATAGCTGTGAGGCTACTGCATCAATTAGAGATTCTGCTTCTCAGTTGAATTAGGCACTTCCCCACAGAGATTTCCTCATTATTTCATTTATAAAAGTCTTACTGCGTTGGCAACTTTTGCCACTCCAGTATCCATTAAAATAATGCAATCATTTAAGTACAATTCCCTGCTTATCTCAGATGTAAACATCATGTTTCATTGCTTGTTAGATAAACACTGCTAATTCAAACCAAGTTCTTGTTGGATCTATATATCGAAGCATCATTTGCAACAATAAACAGCTACAGTGATAAATTTTTGATGTGCACTAAGCAGAACAAATTGGCTTTATCATAATTACCTGGATATTTTGTGGTTTTCCTCCACTCCCCAAAAATGCAGGTATGGAGGATCAAAGAGTCCCAAGACATTTCACCCTTCATGGGAAGAGAAGAAAATTTCTATGCCTTCAAAGATGCCGTTTTGACCCCAACCTTGGCATGCTTCCTAAGCTATGCGGTTGAGAGAATTGCTAGCTCTTGTCTGTTACAAAGACAGGCACTATTCAACGGTTTGGGTAACAGGGAAATTTTTGAGTTTGCAACTTGATAGCATGAAAAAGCAAATACGTCACGGGGAGCATCTAAGTATTTGGAAGTTTACTTTGACTCATCTCTTAGCTAGTCAGCTAAAAGCTAACACTAAACAAGACAGTTTTTTGTTCCACTCACATATGCAATCTTGATAACCTCAAAGGTTGATTCCAGTCTATTTTCCATGCAGAGACAATTGCATTGATTTCAAAAGAATTAGTTCTATTTTGTTTGCATCTAAGGAAGATCTGATTGCAGTATACATACAGTAACACTGGCGACCACTTTGATCCTTTAAAATCTTAAAGTGATTCAGAAGGCTTCAAAAACAAACACTACTTTGCTCAACAAGAAATAGAAAATGATGGTAACATTGCCTATACCATGGGAAAATCCTAAGGACAGAGAGTGTAACGTAAGGTTTTACTCTAAGATGCTAAGTCAGTGTTTCTTACAGCAATCTTTCACTGTCATGTCATAGCTGTGTCTTTAACAGAGATAAACTGATCTCCCCGGATAAAAATAAAAAGCAGGAAAAACTAATTTAATTCCTCACATAAAAATGAAGTTCTGTGGTGTTAAGATAAGAAAAATAACTATAGCACCTGAAGTTATTATCAAGTTCAACTTTTACAATCCTCTAACTGCAATCAGAAGTACTATTGAGAAAGGTTAAATAAGAATGCTTATGTGTGATTTTCAGCCCAGTTTGCATGGCAGAATGGCGACATTTTCATTAGAATTCTTTAGAATGATATAAACCACATTAATAATCTACTGTTGCCAAAAAGGAAGGCCCTGTTCTGCCTTTCGTCTCTGCTTTCTGGCTAGGTAAACCCTCTGGCTACAGGAACACTGGATCTTCCAGGCCCTCACTATAATATCACAGAAGTCTGAGCTCAAAGGTGATTCCCCAGACCACACCTGTGGATCACAGCAGTGCTCAGCTTTCAGCTGTTGGCTCTGGATGCAGGAGGGGAGGATATGTTCTGGAGAAGGAAGTAGCTTTTCTAGAAAACTAGAAAAACGCTAGTTAGGCAATGCTATATGTAGGAACCTGCCTGTCATTTAAGCTTATGAGACATACTTGTGTCTGAATACGTCATAAATGAAAAATAAATTCTAATATATCTTCAAACATAAGAAATTGTAGTTTTGGATAATTTTATAGATAGTCTTTGGAAGAATTCAGAATACTCTAGTTTGCTCTGGTCATGATTTTGTTTGTCTGTTTCAGGAATAAATATTAGTATTACACATAACTGCAAATACAAAACTTAAACTCAGATTGGAAAAATTCAGTCTGGTGATGTTGGGGAAAGGCTAAGGAGGGAAAAGGTTTCCAGTCTTCCTTTTCCAGTTGCTTGTAAAGTAAGTTTTGTTTAATAAAAAGTCCAAAGTTCTTTGGTCCATGAGTTATCAGTAAAGTTATGTATTCAGCCTGCAGGACTGGTCTATTCTTTGAGAGAAAAAGCAGAAAATATTTATAGCTTTGGTTATGAAATTTTGACAAATCCAAATGAAGCAGGTTGGCAATTGGCTTGCTACTCATAGTAATGCGCTCACTGCAGGGAACCACTGAACTATTCCAATATCCAATTGATTAATGTATTACTAGCTGCCAAATGCCTCTTCTCAAAACACTGGGGCTCTCTGTGTATGTAATGAGGCTGGAACACATATGTCTATGAATTTAGCCTCTCAGTTTCAGAAATGAGAGGAAAACTTTGGTAAATAAACCTGCTTTGTTCTCATCTGTTGTACACATTAAATACATCTTCTGATTTTGAGAGTACACTCATGAGAATTTACTATCTGTAGCAAATGCATGTTTGCATTTACACAACTTTGAAAAGTGTTGAAGCAGGGTCAGGTCTGGTGGCAGGAAAACAAAAGAATGGAAGAAAGATAAACAATAGCCTTTTACATAACTTATATTGCAAACACATGGTGTCAGTCTCTGTGAAGCAAACTTTACCCTCGTTACCTCTTTCTTATCTTGAAAAATGAACTCAGTGCATTTGGAAATTAAAAAGTGATATCTCAACTGAAAGAGACAGTGCAGGTCAACAGCTGGAAGAAACAACTGGCTTAGATCCATTTAAGAAAAGGCCTCTTGTCAGGCACTCAAACACTGAAAGTACAAGTGTGTGAACAGGTTTATAATCCTCACCTGCCCTCTATAGTTTGTAATGAGGGTTCACACTGGCATAGATCAGGTTGCACAAGATGTGAATTTGTAAGCAGGTTTGCAGTGTGGTAGAGAGAGTATTTTGCCATTTGAACAAGAAATATATCATCTTTTAGTCCTGACTCCTGATGAAAGTCTGTGGTTACATGAAAATATAAATGAACAACTCAGGCAAGAAAAAGAAGCTAAAATTTTGCTGATTCATTTCTAATTTTCCACTGACATTTTGCAAAAGGTTGTGATAAGCTTTAGTTTCTTCTAACAAACAAATGAGAAATGAACTATTATTCACACATTCGTTGGTTTAAAACCTTTGACTCACTTCACCCCCACAACCACCACCACAGGGGTTAGCAAATTGCATAACGGATTGAATAATCTGTGAGGACGGCAGAACACAAGGGCCTGCTGGGATTTAGATGGTGCATGGGTCCCTGGGACCTACATTATTTCCTATGAATAATGAAGAGGGAAAATTTTAAACCACTAACAGATAAAAAAAGCTCTACAATGAATTCCAGGTCTGAGGTTTGTTCACAGGAACAGTGCTGCAAGCTCTCTGTGAACACTAGCTATGTCACTACAAGCTCCTTCCTAGAAATCTTTGCCAGTCAGGAGGATCTACATATAGATATCAAGTCATTTATTCTTAACAAATATGAAGATGACTAGTTCAGCTTGCTCTCACTCGCTTCCACTGCTGGCTAGGCCTTTCAGCTTTCCGTGCTTTTTTGATGTGTGTTAAGCATTATTTACCACTCACATATCTGAATGGATCTGTATGCTTTCTCTAGGTCACTTCTGACTTTTCATGTGGTTACAACATTTTTCAGCATAATGAGTCACTGTAAGTACAGTGTGTGCACTGGAGTTAAATCAGGAAAGGACAGCTGCAACTGATATGAAAGGAAGATACCAGTTCTCATGACATTAAATGAACTAATATGGGGACTGTTCAGTTAATTACATCAAGATAAACAGAAAACAGCCAACATATGCAAAGATTAAGGCATCAGGCATGCTCATCAGTCACCACTCAATGTCACTGGAAACAGGGTTACCATGTCTCAGGCTGGGATTTCCAACACTTGCAGGAACGCATGCCTTGTCGGGTGGACTGTACATATGCAAATGTGTTCAGCACTTCAGCTGCGGAGCCAGTCCTCTTTCCTAAAAGTGTCCAACTCACTATACTTTTGTCTAAACTGTGCTGCTAAACTGATGTGGATACATACAACAATATCAGATATCTGGCAGCCAGGAAAAAGCTACTGCTCTGACAAGGCTGCTGTGCATTTCAGTTAATAATGAAAGTCTTCCTGGGAAAAAAAGATATGCTTTGGGAAACTCAGACACATGGTAACACTACTTGGGAAAAGAATATAATCCCACATGAAGCAGTGTTACACGGTAAAGTATACAGAAGAATCTTCCCTCATCCAATACACATGATTATTCTATGGTATTGCAAGTCACTTTGGATATATCTATGCTAGTAAATTAGAAGTGATATCAAACATTGAGCCTTGCCTGCCACATTGATTAGTTGACAGCCCTTTTACTTGTCACCCATTTAAGCCTGGAAATGCTTCTGATAATAATTCACCGGACTGCCTCCAAGACTATGTGGAGACTATGAGAGAATGGCTCCCTCTACCACATCATCCACACTCTTTCAACACTATCTTGGTAGGCTTTGAAACTTCAGAGCCCCCATATCCCTCTATGCTACACTCTGGAGGCATGCAATATGTATCCTCACTTTTTGTGCTGTAACACCAGCACTCTGGTGGCCTATGCAACACGGTTCTCACTTTCTGTGAGACATTTGAACTGGAAAAGCACAGGTTCAGTAATGCCTTGGGTTGCAAAGGTATCAGTGAGGGCCCATAGAAGAGCCAAGGTTATTCTATATGGATTCTGCTAGTCAGCTAGCCCTACGCAGTGGGAACACAAGCCAGGCTGCACCACTTTGCCTTAGGGTCAGGGCACCCGTTATTTAGCAGGGCCCATTGCACAGAGTTGTGTATCTTCATACACTTAGAGCATGCCTGTACTAGTAAACTAACTGGCAACAGACACTGTTTTCTGACCTAAGGGGGAAATTACACCGAACAATTTATGTCCATATGGATAAACTCTCTTCTTGACCCAAACCTAGTGGCCTTTGCCATTCCGTCTACTGGGAATGGCCTGGGCTCTTCCACAAACAACACGCCAGCATTATCAGAGAGACTTAGCTGGCACCAGCCAGCAGCATTACAGGGAGCACACCGATGGCAAGAATAACATCATCACAGTGCTTGTGCCCTGACCCTGCTAAGTTTGCCATGCAGCCTATGAGTGTATTTAACAGGCCAGTGCAGGTGTTCTGCTAGGGAGAAGTCAGGAAATCCCGTGTGTTCAGTCCCCCCTCTAGCCAGCTGGTACTTGCTATTCTGGCCACAGGCAGATGTGGGTGTGCAGATTGATTAAGCTAAAATATTTCATTGAGTTGTTATCTCTGCCAGTGAAGGGGTGTGTGGGATGTACATAACTATTGTTGCCAGAGCAAATTATAGCTAACTCGGGCAGTCATTGTCATCACATAAAATATTTGGAGTCTTTACAATTGGAAAACCATCTGGAATGTGTTGATTTGTACTTGCTTGTTTTTTAAATTTTACTTTGAATGGCTAATAACTCATGTGATCTCTGCTGTGGAATACCACACAGAGTTCAGTATGGGATTGCACTACTGTTTATTTTTGAGCCTGGGATATTCCCTGAAAGCACAATAGAAAATAAACATTACCAATTTATCAGTTAAACTAGACCATGCAAGTTCTAAACATAGGAAAAATCAGCTTAAGTCATATTAACCAAATGTAATAGAGAAAAGGAATGTAGTCAACATACTCTAAGGGCATTTGAACTGTCATATTAACAACCAATTAAACAATTGTAAAACTTGAGACATAAAAACATAATGACATAGGACAGGAAAGTGGCCATGGGAGAACATTCAGGCTGTATTTTGTGGTATTTTGCAAGAAAATTATGACCACTTCATCTGAATTATCATTGTCTTGGACAGAGAAATACAAAGCCTCTCTTTAGCGATACACCATATATCACTAGTGGTTGTAACAACCATGTGAACTTTCAGTTGTGAATATGTTTTTTATGATGATTTACTTAGGCCCTTTGACTTGAGGCCGCAGATGATAGCTATTTCCATATGATCCATGACCTAATCATTTTCAGTATTTCTTCTGCAATTGCTATTTTAATGTATTCTTTCCTATGTTTTTCACAAAATAATTGCTTCAACTTTATGCCATTGTATCTCAGAATAAAATTCTTCCTGATCCTCCTGCAGCTCTACAAATATATATTTTTCAGGCAGATATAATCACAGTGCATCCTTCTATTTTTATATTTCATTATTTTATAATGAATTAAATACAGATAGTTTCTCAAGACAGTTTCTCTAGATGGTATTAATTAATCACTCATGTTATGGATAATGGCATAGATTTAAAATATGGTCTGGATACAATCATTATTCATACACAGTATTTTCTAAATATATATTCATGGATATTCCTTGTAGAAAGGAGTATGATGCCATTTTTTTTTTTTACAATCTGAGGTTCAATTCTCCATAGTCTTGTTTTTTTCAGATACCATTCCACACTAAAAAGCCTTCAGAAGCAGAACCAATCTCCAATCTTGTCTTTCCCTCCATTCGCTTTCCTTGTTCAGTCATATCAATTGCCTGGTTTACCTGGTGATAACCCGAACCAGAAAGGTTCTGGTTCAAAATCAAACACTTTTTTGGAGCTGCTTGTTGAAAACAAATTTCAACAGCGTGAGATGAATACACAGTAGATTTAAACCATTCCTGATTTAGAGAGGAAGCACTGTGTGTGCTCTTTCCTTCGCTATACATGACGCAGGCCAATAAAAATCGTGCTCCCCTTCTCCTTATACACATATTTCTCTCCACTGGATGATCAGAGACCTATTTTTTAATGTTCATATAATATGTAAACTAAAGAAATAATTATTGGCAACCTTATTCTACAGCATCTTGTGCAATGGGAACTTTGCTGTGGACAGGAGAGGAGACAGGATTTGGCTAGATGCAACACACAATTTTTAAGTCACAAGTGATCCTGATAGTCATGAAGAGGGAAACTATCACTTTTTCATTCATTTATTCAGTGAATATAGAGCTCTCATCCCTAGCATGGGGGCTGCACTGGTTCGAATCTTGCCTGTTTGCAGAGAATTACGCCCAGTTTTTCACAGAGGTAAGTCCATTTTCTGGAACTGAGGCAAAGCTGCGCAGCCTGCCTGCTCCTGCGGCTGGTGCTACAGGACGGGCACATCTGCAAGAGGCTGGGATGGGAAGCTCTGCATGAACGCTTAGAATGGACACACTCAGAGTCACTGACAAGAAAGTATTGTAATTATAAATATTGGGTGACCATAAGTAGAGGAATCTATGCTTAACACTGCTCAAAATAAACAAAAAACTGACACACACATCACTTTTTGTGACTTCGAATGCATCCTTCAAAACTCTCAGTTACTTGACTTTCACTGTTTGACTTAGATCTCATTCAGGTACAAAGAATCAATAAAATCACTACTTATTAAAAGACTGTCCTCCTTAGCGATGTCACATCTCATCAACTGTCATGAAAAAACAGTCACTATTTTCCTACTACCTTTTCTAAGCTTTGGATATTTCTAAAAATAAATACATAGTTTTTTAAAAAATTGTGAAAAATATTTATAGCTGTGCTGCTGCTGAACTATTCCATTCCAATTAGGAAATATTTCTTCAGTACATTTGCACTAAAGACAGCGTGTTCCAGACACTGTTTTCTGCTTCATAACAGTCAGCAGATAACAGAACTCCAGTGAAATAAATTAAGACATTCAAGAATATTTTAAAAGACATGTATATTGCAGAAGAATGAGCTATCATCAATCAGTCTTGGTATTTTGCATAAGAGGATACAGTGTTCTAGTCCACACCAGTTCCACGGTTGATTATATAGCTGCTGTTTTATCAATACTTAATTACACATTGTCTATCTATATATTTTTAGAAAAAATATTGGAAGTTTTTTTCAGTATGTCCATTGTTTCTGGATAATATACATAGACGTAGAAGACTGCAGGTGCAGTTCTGGGAACCAGATGAGTGATTCAGAGAGCATCTGTGGAGGAGGTGAAACAGAAGCTTTACCCACTTGGCACTCTCTCAAGCTGAGGAAAGCTCTGGCTAGCTTGTGCCTACTTGCATGAATGCCACAGGGAATAATGCCCCTATGGTGCCACACAGGGATGTTTCCCTATGGCTTCCTGGAGGCCAGCAGTAGCATTTGTCAAAGACAGTGCCTACCTGTGGACCATTAACCGCCTAGTGTCGATCCAGAATAACCACCGTTTGTCAGGGAGGGAGGGAAGAAGGCAGAAAGGAAGGTGGTCACTGCTCTTCCGCCGGATGAAAAATCACCCTTTTTTTGCGTCATCCTTTATGGAAATACTTGGAAAGGGCTGAAGGTGACCCAGTATGAATTACAGAGCTGAAGTCCTGCCTACCCTATAATATCTTTTGGTATCGTCTGGGCATCTTGTATGAAACCTAAGCCTATGACCAAGCTGCTCTCTTGCTCTAAATCCAGTGTCACTCCACAAAACCAGGCAAAAAAAAAAAATTCAAACATTTTATTTGAAGATACAGCAATAATGGGAACAGGGAACAGTCTCCTAATAGGAGAGATTACAACCAATGTTCATATGTAAATAAGTTAAAGGCAACTTATGAAAAAGAAAATATAAGACATGCCATAGGCAAATTGGTTTGAGCGTTCTCTCTTCTGAATCGCACAGAACTACCGATGTGCTAATGCACTGATAGAAAGGGCAGACGTGCTGAAGATACTCGTCTGTAAAGATATAATTATTTCGGTCACTGTAATTTTAGCAGGCTTTTCAAAAGTAGAGACTGGCACACCTCGGAGTCCTCCCTCAAGAATTTTTGTTTTGGATTAGTACTCAGGTTTGGCCTACTCGTGACTCTATTTAGAAAGTGTTAGGTATAAACAAACCAAGTTCAAATAACAGTGAGTTAACATTCCGCAAAGGGAGTCTGTCAGGGAGAAAGGAGCAGAGGAGAGACGGAAAAAGGCAGAGTGCAGGGAAGGAGGTAAGGGAAGAAAAAGTAAGAAATGCAACAGAAAGAAAGGAAGCAGAGGCCAGAGAGACAGCTTAATCAGCCACCGGGCTGTATTCCCTGTGACGCTCAGAGTCCCTCATGAACAGCCGTGACGCTGCCATTTGCACGGATAAGGTTCAGAGCATTTAACTTACTTTCCTATCTGCTCGGCACTATCCAGGCTCTCAGTACAGCCTCTTGCCTTAGGATTTGGGCTACTAACCTTGTGATGCTGCCTCTAGACAGAAACTGGCTTATTTGCAACTGCATCATGGAGTGAGCAGCTAATATTTCAGTCTATCTGAAGGAGTGACATACCATAATCTTGTAAGCCCTACTGTGACATTTTTTCAATGTGATAATTCCACCCTTAAACTGCAATTATAAATTAGTGATGTCCTACATAAATAGAAGCAATTTGGAGAAGTAACTGTACTGATTGAATACAGGAAAAATATCTGGAATGAGCCAGATATTTCTTCTGTGTTTTCTTCTGGAAAGAGTGCCATAGTTTAAAGACAAATGTTACCCTACTTATTTAAGTACAAAACAACATTAATAGCTGTTATAAATTTTATTCAAAAAAGGAAGGCTTTGAGGCAAGTAATAATGTTTTTACTAAGGAAAATGATGTATTCTCAAGAATACTAATGCATGTCCTTTTTCCTATTTAGACTTATTCCATCAAGATAATGGACTCAGAAACAGAAGACTCATGACTGAATAATTTGTGTATCCTGTTTTCACATGAGCAGAGTTAAAAAGGTGAGTGAAAAAATTAGAACGAGAGATCTGGCACTAGCAAAATTTGGGATGTGTATTGGTATATGGAGCCAAAATGTGATCCAGGTTTCACGCATAGCTCCAACCTCTACTGTTTAATATAGCACATGAACCAAAATATTACCCTGTCAAACCATAAATGTTGGAGTTTAAAAAACCAGATCCAAATTCCTCTGGCCAATTTCTGTTTGAGTCATAGTAATTTTAATATGTTAATGAAATTAATTCACTGATGGAATGTAGTTAATTGGATATATTTCCTCTGCTACTGGTATCTTGTCTGTGTGCCTATTTCTTCCACAGCATAGCCAGCAGGGAATTCAGGGTAAACACTCATTATCCAGAGCAAAGCGCCAAGACAAACTGAGAAAATAATTAGCATTAGGCAAAACACAGACAATGTTCAGACCCTGAACATTCAAAGAACAGCCTACAGCTTTGTAAGAATTATTTCAGGATTAAAGTTGATACTTGTTCCAATAAAAGAAAACAACAAAGAATGAGGTTATGAGTCCCTATAGAGACTCAACACCTGCTCCTGACTTTTGGAGTATGAGAAACAGGAAAGTAATGTTTATGATTTAAATTGCTAGGATGAGACTGAATTGTGGCTAAACTTCTCAATGTTATTCAAATGCTTTAATAATGTTCTGTTCATCGGGCTGGCTGAATAAGGAGCTTACTTTTGTGCGGGAATAATGCGTTCAGTTATTCTTCCTGATCTCCAAACACGGAAAAGCCCGGAATGCAGAGAAACTGGGTCGGCTCCGCCGCCCACAGCAGCGAGCTGGATGGATGGTCGTTCAGACCCACCCCGGCTCCCTGACGCACAGCAGATTTTCATACAGCCGTGCTCTGCTGTAGCAGCCTGTGAAGTGCCTGACTGCAGGGGTAACTGCACGGCAGCACCAGTCGGAGTACACGAGAATGTAAATTTTAGCCTGTAGCCCATTTTCCTTTACAGGCTATGAATGCTGATCAAGATTTATCCAGTTACGTTGAGAGGGACAAGCACTTGTTCAACAGCCTAGCAAATATATCCAGGAACAAACAACTTGGTCTTTACAAATTTTACTGAGCCATATGCCTCTATATGCCACTGGATCATTACTTTAGGCAGCATTTCCTGAAGAATTAGTTCTTTTCGTAATTTCCAAAAGACTGGCATAAACCTAAAGTGCTTTCAAGCTATAATATGTGCCTTTTTGGCTCTTAATTGTGACAGATATATTCACTTTCACTGTGATATCTGGATCAATAGCCAGCCTTCCTGGAATACAAATGATTGACTCCAGTAATTTTCTTCAGTAGCTATCCTGCTCCTTTTATTAGATTGTGGATATTATAACACAGTAATTCCAGCCTTCAGCTAACATGTGACTTCCTAGATTTCAAGGGAGAGATTCTTTTTTCACCATCTAAGCATCTCTTTATTTTCAGATCAATTCCAATATTCTTTAAAGTGTCTGTCTACCTAATTACCCAGAAATTAGGGAAATTAGAAAAAGAGAAAATTTTAATCTTGGATGATCATCAAGAAGTGAAAGAAAAGCATTCCTTATTTCATACTTCTCCGCAAAATCCCACATTCTTACTGAAGGAGCTATATGCTGAATAATGAAAAAAATGCTTGTGGTTTAGTTTTTCACACATTTTGAAAACTTTTTACAAAGATTCTTTTACTCTATTTTACAAGACTAGGACAAAAGAGAAAAAAAAAAATGGGAAACCGAAGTAGAGAAGTGACCTGACTTGCCTAAAATCTCAGTCTCCTGAAGCCAAAGATACAACCCAGCTCATGGTGAACTATTCAAGATAGCAGTAACAACATAATACAAATTTTTTCTTGCTAGGAATTTAATAGATGATGAATCTCCTAAATAGAAATCTTGCTCCCCAGAAGAATCAGGAAAAACATACTACAACTAATGAAAATTCCAACACTGGCATATAGTTTGTAATGGGATTATGTAGAACACATCAAAGCCAATGGGTAAGGACAGTCCCACATCTGCTTTGTCTGACTGTGAGTTATTTGGACCCACACTGACAAGACATGGAGATTAAGCCTGAGTGGGAGGGATGGCCATCGGGAATGGCCATCTGCCCCTCAGCTGTTCAGAAACCAAGTCAAAGAATGAGCAGGAATAGTAATGTATGAACATTGTAGGTGCCTATTAACTACAGTCACACTCTAAACTCAGTCCTGATACTCCTGCTTTAGCTGCTGCTGCTGCTATGTGCAAGGTGACATTATCTTTGCCCAGTCTCTCATCTAGCAACCTTGCGCTTTGATTTACTCTCCTTTCTCATATTGTCAGTCTTCTTATGTTCAGATACCTTTTCCTTCATGTACCCTTAAAAACCAATCTCGCATCAAAATCTCTGTTTCTGATTGGCTCTTATCTTGTTTTTCTAGGAGACTGAAAAGAAAAAGAAGAAAAAAAGAAAAAAGAGAAGGTGAAAGGAAAAAGAAGGAGGTTTTGGTGCATTAGTGAGTCCAAAGATTACAAGAAGCCATTCCTGTGTAAAGTAACTAGCAAAAGATCAAATGTGATTGGGCTGCCTTAAAAGAGGCTCAGTAAAGACAGTGAGATGCTCATGGCTTTGGACAAGACACTCATAAGGCCACATGTATAGTATTAGGCAGTTTTGGTCAGTACATTCAAAAAAAATGTAACAAACCTGGACTAGTGTTAGGTGAGCAGATAAGATCTTGAGGGGAATGAAAAGCCCCACACTGCACATGTACACCATACAATGCAGTATCATGCAGCAATTCCTTGACTCTGGTACGTTCACACTGAAGCAGCAGGCAGGGATATTAGTAAGATCCAGTGCTAAGTACTGTACTTCAGTTAACAAACTGTGTTTTCTTCAGCAAACTAGGTAGTAGAGACCAGTGCCATTGTCATATTTACACCATTTCAAGAAATCTATTTCAGCTTACAGATGTCTGCTCTTTGCTCTGCTCTGCTTATCTGAACTCAAAGACCTCAGCTTGTCTACCTAGTATAATTTTTGCTCAGAAGGTAAATGTAATTGCACCTCGTAAAATCAGAGGAAAAAAAGGGTAACAGTTGGGAATAAAAAGATCTATTTAAGCTGCAGGATGATGTTGGTATAAAAATCTACAGCATGTCAAGAGACATATGAGGTGTGATGTACAGTCTTTGCCATATGGACAGTCAACATAGTCAGAGGGAAACTGGGGTGTTTGGAATCACAGATTTGTGGGAAAGAGACAAGGAACTGAAGGGATGCAGAGAGCATCTGGTCCACTCCACAGCATCTGTTGAGATGTTCACCTAACCTGTTCTTACATACCTTTGATCACATAACCTCTGCAGTCTCCTTGAGTAATGTTTTGGTCTTATTCTTCAGAAGCTTTTTCCAGTGAGTAATCTGAATCTCCTTTGCTGCAGTTTAGGCCTATCATATCTAACTAGGTCCCCAGAGCGATATGCAACAGTTTATTTCTTTTCTTTTTCCCCTAGTGATCTTTTACATATTTCAGACCACTTATTATATTTTCTGTCAGCCTTCTCTTCCCTAGAGTAAACAATCTCAATTTCTTCCATTTTTCCTTATATGTCAGGTTTTCCACACCTCAGATGAGACAAGGATGATCTCCTTGGTGGTCTCCAGCTTGTTAACAAACTTTTTTGAAAAATGAAGTCCAAATGGGAACACAGCACTCTGGCTGAGGTTCTGAAACAGCTCCCCATTCTCACTAGCTTTAAGGTAAAAATTAAAATATTTTTGAAAGACTGGATGATACACATGTCTGGGGCTTCATGAGACTGGCTTTGCTAAAAGTCAGTTGATATCTTTTCTCCTTTTTTTTCTTTACATTGAAGTGCTATTCTGGCTCATGATGTGATATGTTTCTGAACGGCCATTTATGTATTCCCAAGTTTGAAATAAAATAATTACTTGAAAGGTAGACCTCCAATTTGTTGTTTTCTTAACTTTCAGAGAGAGATTCACAGCCTTACCACACAATATAATTAGAAGAGTTGTTACCTATCACAAATGGTAAAATGTAACAATAAAACATCTGCTAAAAGACAAGTCAGTGACCTGCTTTGGAGTATTGCACCTTCTGGCAGCATTTGTTGTCTGGGTGCTAATGAATGCTCCAACTGCTTTTTACTATGCACAGATGGTCGAAAATTCAGTGAAACGTTTTTTCCTATAGGAAAGTGCAGTTTCACTGGAAGATTTCCCTGGAACATACTGATTGATACTTTTGATGAAATCATACCACTATAACATTGCTGTTTCCATAAAGGAAAATATATTAGTCTGACAATATAAGTATTTCAAGCTGACTATTGATTACTATTTATATTGCCTTAATATTGTAAAAAATTCATGGCATATAATCTAGCTCATCTGAATAATGAACATGAACAGTTTTTATCCTGATGAAATAAAGTATGGTTCAGCAACAGCAGCAGCAGCTAGAAATCTGATACTCTCAAAATCGAATGTTCCATGAGTCATAAATTTTAATGTTTGAAAAGTTTTGCTTCACTGGAAATCTTTACTTTCCGTTCCAATTTAGATTGGAACAAATATTTTTGTGGTGTCTGAATTATCCACAAAATGGAAATTCTAGTTTCCAGTCACCTTGAGTTCTAAGCTTTCACAAGGAAGCATCTCATTAGAGAACCTTTACATTGCCCCTTGAATGTCTCGTGTCAATTACAAGGCATAATATACATAATTCTACAACGGCTGTGAATTATTAATTCAATGCAAATCTAAATAAATTTCTGCATTAATGAAATCCAACTTTTTGTCCCTGTAGCTGACTGTGGTGCTATGAGTACCTGTTATTTAAGACCACATCTTTTGTCACCGAGGCTGTTGCCACTACAGAGTAGTCAAAGCCAACCTAGGCCTGGGCTGCCGTGTGGTCATGCCCTTTCCATGTGCCAGTAACAACATTCATGCAGTTGCAATTTAAGTCAAGTTAAGGTTCTGATTTGATTTTTTCTTTATTGTTGTTGGGCTACTTTTCAACCACTTGAACTACCTGAACAAGCTGACTGTGCAGTTGCATGAGAATATAGCTGGTATTAATACTCGTGTGACTGTTTATCATACCTAACACACACATCCAGTCTTGCATATAACCTCTTCCTCAGTGGAACTACAGAGCCAACGCCCCAGGAATCAACTGTGTCCTAAATACCAGGGTAGCTAAGTCAAGTTTTACTCTCATTAAAATCTGCAGTAAATTTTATTGTATGGAAATACAGTTATAAATATAAATTTCAGCATAGTCTTTCTAAACAAAATGCAGATAAAAGGTGAGTTGTCTGCTAAAGAGGAGCAGAACATAGCTTTGCCACAAGCATGCTGTAATTAAAAAAAATAGTTTAATCAGTGTTGATTCTCTAGCAATAGCTACTCTCCTTATTCCAAAACTCTTATTATCTAGCATCTTGAGCTATATTTGTAATTACATCTATTTTTTTTTGATCTATTACTGGAGCAGCTGTCAGTCTGCTTCCTTTCCCATCAGTTTGGTTATTTGTACTTTGTCACAAGTATAAGTTTCAGATATTCAACTCTAAGCCTTTCCACATTTACACTGACAGTTCATATCATATAGATGTACTGATACATGTCTTGGTCCCTCCCTAACATCTATCTCTGATCAGATCAGAGCTACATTCAGTCTTGCTCTGCATTAGCCAAGCCTCAGCTTATTTCCTGTCACCCGCTTGAAAGTTTTTCCTGATCGCTCCTGTCCTTTTTCATAATCATTTTATTCAAGATTTTATTTGTCTGAATTTTCTGAGCTCTGGGGGCTTAACTCCTTGGGATGGTTAAGCTGAAGTCAGAGACCTTTCTTCTCAGCTTAACTGTAAGCATGCGGCTGAAACAAATCCAGAGAGTTCAGCAGTTCTCAGGGAAGCACCTCTAGCACTTACATTAATATCTAATATGCCTGTTGCATGATAGGAAATTAGTGAGGGGAAAGAATGAAAGAAGTCTTCCTTGTAGTCCTCAAGTACCAAACTTCACACTAAAGCCGTTCTAGGGAGCCTGAGCATGCGAGGTGGCACAATACTGAAAGCCATCATACCAATTTTGCAAAGTATTCCAACATCCTTTTGTGATTATCCAACCTTTTTATATAACACAACCGAAAAAAAAATAGATACTGGTTCTTTCCCCCATGCCCAAAGGGGAAATGACAGAACATTTATTATAGCAATTTATATCAGTGGTGTACATATTTAAACCAATAAAACACCCTGCCAAATATTCTTCCAAAGGCAAAGTACTATTTGTGAGGAGTGATAAAAGATTGTACTAAATATATATATAATATATATTTTAAACAAAGCCTCTGTTGAAGAATCCAGATATTTCTTTTGATGTTATACAATGCCTGGGAGTTAATTATGATACCTAGCTCTGTCAGTCAGATACTTGACTGAAGGGGCTTCAGTAATTAATCCCCTTACTGAAGGTTTCTAATTTGACTGTGTTTACATTGGACCAGAGCCTGACGCAACATATTAGCTCAAATGTAAAGAACTTGTTTGGGTTTGGTGGAAGGAGGGTGGGGGGACTGTTTCTTGAAAACAGAGTGTTTTTAAAGTTGGTTGTGTACAGTTTAAATTCACATTTACATCAATTTTAAAGAGAATCAGACAAAACTTTTGTTGCCTGTCTTGATTTCCTAATATATTACTTTTAATGTAGAGCTAGTATTTAGTGCTTGCTGCTTCTCAAAACATAGCTGACATCAGAGAAGTCTCACCTCTTACAAGAATGAAAAAGAAAATTTTCAGAGAAGGGTGATTGAATATTCCTCCATGAAGAAATATGTTATACTTTTCCCTAAAAATATAAAGCTTCTTAATCATTGAAGAGACAATTTAAAACAGGTTGGGCCTAGGATGTATCCTAGGATTCTAGGATGTTTACACTTTTTGTTGTTTGATTTTCCTATCGCTTAGAGCACATAAAGTGCTATACTAGGCACTGTACAGAACAAATAGTCCTGCTCCAGACACCTGCAATCTGTGTACAAGACAACAGACACACAGGCGAACACAAATGAATAGAAGAGCACAAGAATCATTGAAATGATATTGGCCAGCACGACGAACAAAATTCACAGCACTACAACATTTTAGCTTTTGTCACATTACGATAAAGAAAACTCTTACAAATGATATAAAAATAGACTACGAGGTTGTTGAGCACATGCTTTCATGGAGATATTTTCAAATACGAGGAGTAACAATAAAGCAGATGTAAAATTGGGTGTGAGAGGTCACACAAAATAAAAATCCTTGCAAAATTCTTTAAGCTTTAGCTCTGAACCTAGAACAATTTTAGTTGACATTTATCATGTTTTCTAAAGTTTTTCTATTCAGCCCTTCAACCTGCCTTTTGAACTAGAACCAAGAAGTACAGAATACCACAGAAAGAAAAACCTGTCTTCAGTGTGACAGTATAGTTTTGAAGGTCATTGTTTTCTGAACAAGTATCCAGATTTTTGGTGTTATTCTGAAAAGGTCAACCATGAACTTAATGCCAGGCTCTAAGCAGAGTTTTCTACTGACTGGGTTGGGATCATGCCCACACTGTTTAATTTAATTTTTTTTTCAACACATAATCTCAGCAAGAATTTAGACAGTATAAACAAAATTTTCCAGCAATAATTTGTTCCATGTTGAGCATAAGCACATTCATTTTGTTAGGATAGAAGATGCAGATAGACTTTATTAAGCATGCCTTTCTTTGAGGAAGAAGCAGGTAGGTCTATTTTTCTAGTAACACAGCTATAAACACAGAACCTACAGCCTATAACTCCATTTTTGAGGAGATAGGCTACAAGTTTTCTTGATTAGGTGGAGCTTCCTACTAGAAGCTATAAGCTCTCATTGAAGAGATATTCATTGAAGTATATCACAACAGCCATAATGCAGCAAGGACGGCAGTGTGATTGGAGGAGCTCTGCAGTGATTATAGTGGCTACCTAATAAATTATAATAAACTATTAGATCTTTAACAGAGCAAAAACGCCACTGATTTGTTAGCAATCAGTTAGCACATTTGCATGGTTTCAGTGATTGTTTTGCTTACCTAATGACAACAGAATTTGAACTTTTGCTTCCAATCAGGTATGTCCCTGAGATAGCTGAAAAAATGAGCTTTAGGATTCACTTTCAGAAGAATCATTTCAAAGACAAGAAATTATCTTCAAAATTTAGCTTTAAGCAAGACCTGGCAACTAGTAACTTGCACTCCAGTTTTTCTTTGATCATAATCACTGCCAAGTGGAAAACTCAGAATGTCTTTAGATGAACACGGTAATGCACTCTTATTTTCTTCCAGATAACTTCTTTAAATTTTCCCTTAGGGGACAACATATTCTACAAAAAAGACAACCTGACATCCAGCAGCTTGTCAATGTATAATAACAGTCTAAAACCTAAAATTATTCTAAGCTGTGAAGCAGACTTTTAGTGCTGTCTTTATAGATGATATACAACAACATCCTAGACTGCAAGATGGAACATATACTGTATAAAGAAATTTAAGTAATAAGCAGTCTCAGCTTTCAGCTTTTAAAATCTCAATCCAAATGTCCTTCTGGGCATATAAAAGATGCTCTTGTCGCCCCTTTCTAAAGGCAAAGGAAAGATATTCTAGTTTTGTCCTACAGGATCTCTCTACAGCATGTGAGACTATTGGTGGTCAACTCCTTATATCACCTTTGCATGTTAGCCTTGCTTTTCCTGGGCAGTGGTGAGGACTGGCAATGGGAAATAGGGAACTACACTCCTGTATATTCTCTAATGCCAGTAGATATTGTTTTCCATGTTCCCTTTCATAATGTCAAGGTTAGCAGCATAGCTCAAATGTTACCTGATATAAATTGATTAGATAAGTCGATTGAGACAAAGCAGGAGAAACCTACTCCAAATCAAAATGTTTTGGAATATTGTGTGTGTCTTTTTATCCTAATTAATGAGATACCCACAATCAGTCATATGAAGGTGATACATTTACTGTTCATCTTCTAATATCTGGGGTCCTGTTCTGGGAACAATATGGAGATACCTTCAAAATGCCTATGTTTCGTCTTCTATGGTATATAGGAACATTTCTAATGAGTTTTACCACTATCAGTTTTATTTTACTAAAGCACAGCTTAATGAAGAAATCTTTCAAGATACTACAGTACACAATGCATTAACATGTCTACTGCAATGGAGACCCATTTTGTGGAGACACTACTAAGGGAACAACAAAGTTTTCCCATTCCTTGAAAACAAATTGCATGGTTAAATCCTTTACAATGGGTCGTGTGGGAGTGTGGGCATCATGTTATGAAAAAGAATACGAATTCCATAAAACAAAAGTGCCAGAATCTGCTCTGGGGAGATAGCAGAAGATGATCCTCCTGTGTAATTTGCTCTTATCCTACACTTTGGTAGAATGAACTCACAGTTTCAGACTATGTTCTGGCTATAAACTACAGGGTCCCTGCAGATCATGTCTCTTATGCTCTGGACTCTAGTAGGTTCTTCCTCCGCACCCATACAACAGGAGTACGCTCTGCAGCAGCTGGGAAAGGAGCTCATAGCTCAAGGACTTTAGAGTCTTCTGGCCAGCCACCCCTTTAAAGTAGAACATGCCATACGATATGCACAATACTGCTATCATTTATCACATATATCAGAGAAATCTTAAGTTTCTTCATAGTTTATATTTTTTACTTATGCCCTTCTACTTCTGCTGCTCTTAGAATCTGTCCTGATTCAGATATGCCTCAGGAGCAACTTTACACATTCAATTTCCAAATGCCCTGATTTACTTAGCAGTACAACTTGTTACCATTGTCTTGAACCAAGCAGAGATTTTCCACTATTTTCTTGTGCTTGCCTGAAATGACTGCATTGTTATCTCCCAATCAGAGGTATAATTTGGGCACAGCAGAAGACTACTCACAATCTTAATTTATGTAGAATGGTGTGTAAGGTCATTGTTTCCAAGCCAAAATGCAATTCCCTGATAGAGCATAATTTATTAGGTTGTTAAGATGTAATGAAAGAACTGTTTTGAAAAAGTCAAAGGTTACTTTTAATGCCTATTTTCTCAGCATGTACATAGCTCATATGAAGTCTTGCACATTATAACATTTTTAAAAAATAATATTTGTATGAGACCTGGTAGTAGTGAGATGATGAGGAAAAGCTGTTTGTAAGAAGAAGTACCAATGAAAATATCATTTGCTTTATTCTGTCTTTTTTGTGGACATAACTGTGTTAAACCTGTAGCATTGTATACATAAGCCAGGAAGAATATTGCCTAGGATACTCATACTAAACTGATCTATTTGTATTTTGCTTGGAAGCTTTAGTTTTAAATGAATTAATTTCTATTCCCTCTCCAAAGCATCTTCTACGCATCTTTATCAAAATGCTCTAAAGGGATATATACAACATCTCTGGAAGACATTTAAAACTGGTAATATTCAGCAGTCCTGCCAAAAATGGGAGAAAATGGAGTGGAAAGGGGATGTGACCATCAGTTTCTCCACGCAGGGTCAATGGGAAGTCAATGAATTGTCTAGAAAGCAATTTGGGACCGTTATGTGCTCTGATCTACTTGAATCACCTAATGAAGACCTCCTGAATCTTTATTATTTACTCAGGAAATGAAGTCTCTTACTCTTTTTACTTGGTCCTCTAAATTGGACACAGTACAGACCCCTTATTGGCTATATACGCCTTTCTGTCTTCACATAGGAACGCTCATGCACTCCTCTGTGATGTCTCTGCTCTCCAAGTGTTCAGAGAATGTTTATTCAGAGAACTGAGGTAAAACGTGAAATGTATCCGTGACTTAGTGGTGTTAGACCACAAAATAGGAAACTGATGGCAAAAAGAGTCACTTTCCATGCCTGGAAGCTTTTCTAAATATGCAATCAGGTGATTTGTGTGTTTCTTCCCCAGAGCTTTCTAAAGCATGGAAACAAAACTCATAACTGGCTAAATTAGGGAAATACCTTTTTGTTTTAAAGCTAGTACATTCTATGGTAGAACAGTTTGATTTCTCTTGTCACTACCTGAATGTTTACTCTGAGAATTTAATAGTAAACATAAAATCCCAGGGTATTATTGCAGTTCTTTGACATCCTCATCTGACAGAAATGCATTTGAACTACATTCTCAATGATAAATATAGCCAGATTATGACTCTTTTGTCTTAGAGGACACTGATGTTTTTTAATTAGCTCAACATACTGTAAAGGTGCTAGATCTGTAATAAATCATTTCATGTTTCTTACAGTAAGCAGCAGTCAGTTAATTTTAGAGGTTAGAAAATTTATACAGGGGTTTTACTAAACTAGAAATTTTCTGAGATTAAAAGGCGATATGATTTACTCTCCAACAACAGACTTTAAGTTCCTTTTATTTTTCAGGCTCTAACATTGTGAGAAAATCTGAATTTAAAACCATGCCTACTGGACTCAGACACGTATGATATAGGCAAATGAATACCTGAGCACAGCTAAATGCTTCTGTCAGCAAAGTACATTTGTTTTCAAGTATTGCCAAGAGATCATTTACTTTAGTTGTCTGTCTGCAGACAGCCAGAACAGGACAGCCACATTTTGGCATGCAAGTGTTGATATTCAGAAATGCAGCTTCCATTATCTTTGTGCAATCTGGAGGCTCTCAGCACTTTGAATGTTTCGTATACTTACTAAAGTGCCAAAAGAGTGAAGAGAATGTATGTATCTAACTTTAGAACCCTTCATATGCAGTTTTGGCCTCGGTTTAGCAGAAAGCTTGCAGCAGTTTTAGATGGTATCACCATTTACATTTCAGTTCCTCCTCTTAAAATAAAATAAAAGGCCAACGCCTTTTTGAGGTTCATGCTGTGATAAAAAAGGACTAATAAAAGAATCTATTCAAAATAACCACGCCAACGCAGAAAGATTTCCCTCCATGATGGCAATTTGTATTTCCATATATAAAGCCAAGTCCTGCTATTTTTAATCTACCGTGAGGAAGTCATACTAGGCATTAAGCAAGCAAGCACCATGACTCCACGAGCCAGAATTTTCACGTTACCGTGGATCTGTCAAAACAACGCCAAATCTACTCCTTCAGCAGAAACGCCCTTCCAAACATGGCCCAAGAAAGGCTGCAATTTAATGTTTGATTGCTCTTTGGCAAACTTATCCTGCTTCTTGTGAATGTCATAATATGCTACTTACTCGTGAAAGATAAAAACAAAATCTATTTGACAAAAATGATTTCCAAGTTGCTTAGAGCATGTTACAATATACCATCACAAGTGAGTATAATAAATGTGTCTAAAATTCCACTTCTTGTTTTCTGTTTTTTTCTATAGTGCTTACTTGTCATAAATGCTGGATCTCAGAGGACTTGTTGAGATTTGAGCCATTTATCAACAATCATCAGTGGGAAAACGGCAGTATTCAATGAGTGAGTGGCATCGGTCTAGTGCTGTGAATGAAGTATAAGAATTCATCACCCAATTCACTTACAGTGACCCACCTTATTCTGGACTTCAATACATTTAAATGACAAGAAATCTATCAACTCTTTGAGAAAAGTGTGAGAGATTATAGTTGTGGAAATGTTTTTCTAAAAGTCTTTTTTTAGGTTCTGTTTCATACTTTGTGTTTTCCAAAGTTATAAAAATCTGAGCTGTGATTCATCTAAATGCATCTGAAGTTTTTGAAAATACTTATTTTGAAGAAGCTGTTATAACACCTCTCTATAAAACTGACCTAAATTTTACCACAGTGCTCAGCCCACATTGGTTTGTAATTTTGTATAGGAATATGAGCTTTAAGAACATTTTCCTAACTATGCCTAGTTTGGAAGTAATCAGAAATATTGTCCAAGATTATATTCCCTCTGACTATATAAGAATTTGACTTAGCTCCATTTTGCACTGTGGGAGATCATTGTCTTGAAGATAAAATACGTTTTCATATGCGCTTGAGTCGATGCAGAGATCTGAATGTGAGGACAGAGATTTCAAAAGCATTGCATTCGTGTAATACTGTAAGCCAGTACAGACAGCTGCAAGAGAAAACGCTCCTGACTGTCTATCTCACTGACCAGACTACTTGCTGTGTTGTGAACTGCTTCAGTTTGACTGCTGGGCACCAGGAATTGCAGCCTGCCAGCCCGACTGCCACAGGCTCAGGTCACCACCAGCTGGGCTCTGCCCGATAGCGTAGGATGCACTCCATGACTGGCTGCTGTGTAAATACACCCTTTTTGTTCATATGACTCTTCGAGGATCTTGTATGATTTTTCTATAGTGCTCCTAAATTTGAGTAGAAATCTTTAACCAATGGCTGGGTTACAGCCATTCCTCTGGGAAACACATTTTTCAAAGCTTTTCCTATTACCTAGATAGGTAAATCCCTATAGGTTGCTGCGAGACACAGCCAAGATGGATACTTGTGCTGGTCCTGCAACTGGAACTGCTGGAAGTGGAGACATCAAAAATCCCTTGCTCCTTTCTGTGAAAAAGCTCACTCATTCCAGTACTCTTTCTTCACTCCTTAATCTTCTCAGACCCTGGGGTTCAGGACACATGTACTGTTAATGATTCCTCACATTCTTGAATAGCTTTATGACTTTGAACTTCCTCACACTCTTGATTAGCTCTGTTTTTCTCTCTCTATTTCTCCTCATTTTGAAAAAGAAAATAAGGGATGGGCTTTATTTGCTACCTGCCCTTATGAAATATGTTGGCTTCTGCAGTTAGCTTTCTGTGATTGAAAAAAACTGTGAGTTGAAATACTCTGAAAAAAGAAATACCTGAGGTTCTGACACTGCAACTACCAAATGATTTTATATGCAATGCCGGTGTCCTTCTCTGGCAAATAATCTATGTTTAATAGACTTGAATAGTTTGAACAATGTAATTAAATTAAGGCTTATCATGGAAAAGTGCTGCACACAGCAACAGCTCGGCGGAAGTGAACGTTTTGAAAAATTCAGTCAGCAATGAGAAAACCCTTTTGCACACTCTTCATTTAGCCTTAGCTCATATCACATTAAATTGTAATCTTTATTGAGGTGGTTCCAAATTTGTGCTTAAAAACAGTGAATTGGCAAGCAAGGTCAGAGGTTGTGAGTTGCAATGCCCACATTCCTTGTATTGCACACGATACCTTCTGCAATGACAAGTACTGACACCCACTGCTTGGGTCTGCAGCCACTAGTTTTGGTACTTTTCTTTGACATTTGAACTCTCCAGAGATTTTACTGAGGCTGTGCTCAGCCTCAAAGAGTTGACAGACTTAGAGATTTTAAAATTCTTAAATAAAAACAAAACAAAACAAATACTAGTTTCTTTCCAGCCATATTTTCCCCCACTAAGTTTTCCCACAGCTCTAATTTTAAATACTTCAATATTTCCCTGCAGAAATGTTATGGATTATTCTGTTAAACAAATTCAAAAACGACGAGAAACGTTGCCCTGTGCAGGCACTCTTACCACCCTATAGTGAAATCTGCCATCAACTATCCCCATCCTGCAATGACTACAGCACACTGTGTTAGGGACTGAATCCCCCAGCTTCTCTCCTTCTTTTGTGTTTGGAAAGTCAAGCAGAGTTATTAGCCTTTCCAACACATAGCAGATATGAACTCGTGAACACCACATACGTGGTGACGTATGCTGCCTTACCTTTACGGCAGTCCATCCCAAACATACAGCAACAGCAGCCTTTCTGAAACTGAAACTGTAGCCTAAACCACTTGGCTTGAGCCTAATGAACACACTAATCTAGCTCTAGAATCCTAAATTAAAGAGCTTATTTGGCCAAGCACTATGGAGGTCAAAGGGAGAATAAATTTCTTGGAGAACTAGCATCTAAAAGAGTTCTACTGCTTGTTCTTTATTTTTCTCCCTCCCTCCGAAATACAAAAAACCACAAGGATCTTGTCTTCAGTAGGAGAGCCATCTAAAATGTTCTGTTTCTGAGCACGCACTGACTGAATTCTCAAAAACTAAGGCAGAAGAATATTTGTCTGTGTTTTTACTGTGGCCTCACAGTGCAGTGGCTTCTTCAAGCAAAACAAAACAACAACTTCAATAGCAGTGAATGCAAAACAGGGCCATGGGAAAGTTTAACTGCCTGGAAAGTAGACAAACTAAACTCCTTGAGGCCAATCAAATACTCATTTTTTAAAAAAATAACTTTATAGTACAGAAACAACTCTGACCAGTCTGAGAAGTACAATAAAAGCAGTGATCCCTTCCCCCCTTCTTGGGTCTCCCCTGAAATGCCCTGGGTTTCCAGACAGAGCCATCTGCACACAGCCTCTCTGTCACCAGATATTGGCAGCCTCTAACTGGCTGTGTCATAAGTCTGTATAGGCCTGACTAATGTTACTTGGCTTTTGCAATATTCAGCTGAACCTTGGGCTCCCATTAAAATATGTTGATGGGCATCAGATTCAAATACCCTGAGGCAGTCAAAGAGATTTTACCTGCTTCTGCTTTGGTGCAACATGCCCACACTCCCTAAACAGATCCGATACCACTGTTTCCTAAACAAAACGCTGGACAGCAAACTGGAAATAGACATTATGCTCCACTTTAAACCACAGATCTTGAAGAAAGCTCCTTCCCACCCTTTTCTCTCCACTGAAGACACAGAGGCAACACTAGATGTGCTTTAAGAGAGAGTAGATCTGAGGACTGTGAGCATCATTTCAGTTACATTCTCCAAACAACTCCTCACAGCGTCTGTCTGATCGCCTGCTAAGGGCTGGAGTCTCCTATCTCCTTGGTAGAGTTTCAAATGTTTCTCTTCTAAACGAAAAGCACTACAAGGTATAAAACTAACTGAACATAAATGGTACGATCTGAAAACCAGATTGTAGAATATCAGAGGCACCCATGTGTACCTATGATACAGACTTTGAGAGAATGATAAATATTGTTATCCATGATGGTATTTCCTTGTCATCTTGCAATGAAGAACAGACCACATTCTACATAGACTATTTATGAGCAGACACTTAGACTTTAAATTTATTCATTAGTTTATTCATTATTGATTATCTAGCGTTTGAAGATTATGATAGTATGCTTTAACCCCAAATTTAGAAACAAATACTAACTTTCTGAAGGACCTTTTGATACTATGCACCCATGTATCTGTATGTTTGTACATACATGTGGGTAGAATATGCCCACAAACAAGAAATCCCACACTTCTATCTTTAACCTGAAGTGGTATCAAAAGTGAGGTTTTGAAAATTAACTGAGAGAAGTCAGAATTACTTGGGATCAGTTAGAAGCCAAAAGCGTAATGGAGCTCAAAGCATATGTGTAGGCAAAAGTAATCCATAATCTTAACTTTAAAGAATCTGGAAAATGTTCTAAAACTATGACCATGCTTTTTAAAGCTGGACACAAGACAGAGTCTCTGGGAAAAATTTTAATCAGACATTCAGCCTATATTTTGTTCAGCTAGTCAGGACAAAGCATCTAACCATTCTATTTTTAAATGTTTAACCAAGACCTTTATATGTAAACAGGATAGTTTGGCTACCTTAGAAGAAGCTTCAACTTAAGAGTTAGCATCACACACCTTATGTTGCTACTGCCATGTTTCAGGCCTCCTAGCAGCTCCAAGATAGTCATAGGTGGGGACCATGAGCAAACAGAGCCCTTTCTTAAGCCTTTTCGCCACTCCAAAAGGAAATACTGCCTGGCTTCCATTCCTACAAGAAGCATATCTGGTCACCGAGACAGAAGGGATCATTTTCATCTTTATTTTGTCAAGCAGATTCCATCTTCAATTGTAATGTCTCACACACTAGCACATGCATTTTAGACTGAACTGATACAGGCCAAGTTGGAATCTACTGTATAATTTAAATATCAGCTTAATTTCTTGGCCACAGCAATATGGTGTATGTTCAGCAGAAATACTTTTTGCTCTTTATTGACAATTGAACAGGCAGTTGAACTGATTACTATTTTGAAACATGTTACTGATTTTGCAGGGAAGATTCACAAAATTATCACAAAGCTATCCATTCACATCATTTTGATAAAACCAGCTTCCTGATCCTGAATATTACGCAGTTTGGGAATAATTTGAGCACCTTGAAAGCATTCTAAAATGTGCTACGTAACATGAAACATGATTCTGCAGTTGAGTGTCTATGTTCTTTAACAAATTCTTTATATATCACATTGATACTATGTAAGATTACAGTTCTCCTTTAGGACTTTGGTTGATGTTGTGGTAAAGTATATGGTTTTTCCTACATTTTACATCTATTCTCTGGTCAAACTGGAAAGAAAAGTCAATACTTGACCAGTATTTGGAAACCACAACCGTGCAGTGATTGGCTTGATCTTGCAATTCTAACACCAGTTGTCAAAAAATATATTTTCAAATGTACAACTCACAATGTAGGTCTAAATAGTTCTTTTGTTATTCCTGTAGTGTACTGAACAGCAAGAATCATTATAAAAAGAGAACAATAATAAGCTATACTTTGGAGAAATCTGTTTTTAAACAGGTCAGGAATCTCTACAGTAATCCACTTTCCCCCAGCTCCAACAGAAGTATTTTACCTAGCTCCTTGTCTGTCCCATTATCAGTCTCACAGCACAGTAGTTTCCTCATCCTTCAAATTTCATCAGTCTCACTGGTCTATCCTTCACTAGTTTGCCACATGGAGGAGCCTGACTCCTTCTACACACAGGGTTATATATTCAGACCTGTGCATCCAATCGGTCTGGGGTGTTGGCTATAGCCCTATAGCACTGTGTAGTGATCTGCAGATTTCTAGATCTCTGACTGTTCAAATCAAATGCTCACCACATATGTACAGAGGAACTCTACACTGCATATGCTATAATGCTCACTGAGGCCCATATCAGACGTGCTGTCTCCAACACAGAAGATCCCACTTACATACTCATGCGTAAGTTGTTCTGGAATAGTGAAGCGAATAGTTTTTAGAGCACCTTCCAATAAAGCTGACTAGAAAACCAGAGAAAAAGAAATGGAAAATTCCACGTGTGTTTTTGTTGAAGTTTTATTTTCAGCTAATCCTTCAAAATGTAGTAAAAAAGTAATTGCCCAGGCACAGTACATATAAACTTACCAGTCAATTCAGAACAGGTTTTCACAGGACTGGTACTTGCCTCCTACCTGCAGGAATTATTGCTACTCTAAGTATGCATCTATCCATTTTGCCTATGGGGTAGAGCTAAAAATAGTTACCAAAGACAGAATTTGATTGCTTCAGCCCTACCCTTAAGTCTTCACTTGCAGAAAAATCTTTTTTTTTGCTCTTTATCCAAAAGAAGTCACCTCTCCAATGCTACTTTATTAAGGACCTATTTTGTGCTGGTTCCTAGACACTTCATAACTAAGAAAATACTTTTTTGACTAGACATAATCTATAAGATCTTGATCTTGTAAGTGAAGCTTTACAGTGACATTAAGAAACTGAAGAGAGAATTTTATATTATAAGAGCTCACATAACTTTCAACTAAATCCTTTACTCTCTGGAAACTGAGGGTTCATCTCAACTATTGCCCATAACAATATAGAATCATCAAAGTCAGCATTAAAAATGACAGCACAGATAGCAAAAGCAGCCTATTTTCAGCAATAGGTTCCCCTGGAGCATGGTGATAAATGAATCAGCACTGAACTCCATATTCTTGGTGAGATTGCTTGGTTCATAAAACTTCTTAAACACAGTGCAGTGCAATTAGTGGAGATTGTTTTAATATAAACAATTTTCATATGACCAATATTTCCTCCCATGTCTCTCCTACTTCTCACACTTCCATTTTCAGCACTGACACAGAATGAAAGCAAGAAATATTCTCACTGGATAGTCTCTGATATTGTCTAGCACAGTAATTTTCTACTTTCAAGAGCCCCATGTTAGGAGATCTATATTTTCTAGTAAAAGATCTCCAAACACTTTCCTATTCAATAAAACATGCTTCAACAAAGAGTGGAGCACAACCCAAGCCAGCTTCCCATTAGTTTTGCTTGTAATTGTTTAAGAAATTTTCATGTGGTAAACATTAAGCATCCACTTTTGCTCTTAAAATCATACCAAATCATCTTGAAGACATTTCCTTGGCTCAAGACAGTTTAGGCCACCAAGTGTGTCTGGGTTAGAAGCACACACTATAAAATAGCCTTTAATTTGGCAAGGATGCTAAAGGCCGACACTATTAAACAGTTGACCATCAAGCATTTTTCTTGTATTAATTCTCTGGCAAAAAAGCAATGGTATTACTCAAACTGAACTAATCCTCTGTTTACTAATTAAGCTTGGTTTCAGAATCAAGTACACATTCCTAGTCAAACTTCATTGAAGAATTTAATTTTAGAGAAACATTTATGGATGTATTATCCATGATGAATGAAAAAACACTGAGGAATCATATAGCCAGAAAAAATGTGATTTCAACTATTTTGGAACTGCTTGTAAATTTGCAAAATATTTTTTGTGGTAAAAAAGAATTAAGGGATAAATAAACAAAAATAAAAGAGTAATGATTATGCAGAAACTAGAACTGGGTTTCTCACACTGAAAAGCCACAGGATGCCCAGTAAGAAAAGGGGAAGTACCTCTGCATATAGTCTTTGTGCCAGAGCCATTGCTCTGTGTAAAGCACCAAAAGTTTTGACCCAATGAGAGGGTGGAAGTTTAGCCCTGTTGACTGGCTCGTTCGTGTCATAAGAGGTACAATAATTCTTTGTCCAGAGAAATGGAACAGCTTCAAAAAGAAGAGCAGACTTTATCCCTTACTTTCTCACTTATTTCCTACAAGCCACTCTCCTGGGTGGTCAGAGATGTAGGCTTGTATGTGTAGACCGAGGATAGAATAGGATAGGGATCAGTGTCAGCATTTCTGAACAAAATTAAATAAGATCTTGACTTTCTTTACTTTCTTACTGGAAGCTGTATCTGTAAAAACAAAGTAGTTTTCTTAATAATTATTTAAAGGACATATGTTGTTTGCCAGTTTTTGTAGCTTTCTGACTACAGAATTAGAACTATCTCCAAAATATTTGACATATTATTGTCATAGTGAAAAGGACTCAAAAAAAAGTAGGAGGGCCACTATAGCAGACAAACATGGATCCAAGCAAAACAGATGGCAGAGCCACATGAACAAATGCAATCGTTGGACAATCATTTTTGTAAAAGAATAGTAACCAAAGTAATCGTTGGATGATAATTTTAAACTTTTATCTGAAATCTGAGTTTCTAGTGTGGATGAGAACATATCAAAAATTTGCCCCAGCCTCAACATGGCCAAGCTTGCCAGAAGACCCCTCCAACCCAGAATTTCATATAGACCAAATTATAAGAATATTATTTTTTCAATTCTTTTTTGAATATTTTTTCAGTTCAGGAAGTATTTTCTTAGAGGTAAACATTTTCCAAAAATCTCATTAAAAGAGTGAAACTGAGACATTAAATCAAAATATGTACCTCCTCGAAAACAACTGCAACTCAGCCTGATTCTTAAGTTCCTACCTCACAGAGCCAGCTGCAGTCTTTGTTCGATTGCCATTATAAGGAACGACTTATTGTGCCAAATCAAGGACCCATTTAAGTCCAGTGTTCTTTCTCTGGCAGCGATGATGGAAGACACTGTATAGAAAGAACACATGTGCTGCGTGTGACACTGCCAGTGATGCACTCCATCAGACTTCTCCAGCAGTATGGCCAGGAATGTTAGAGGGAACATCCATTTACTGGCTGCTTTGGACCTGTTGCCAATGATTTTGTCTGACTTATTTGTGGATATTTTTAAGGCATGTGCCATTTACAGAGCTGCCTTGAGACCACCTTAAATATATATATGTATATGTAGTATAGGCTGAAGAAATTTCTATCGCATCTATGTAGCAGCAAAAGACATATTGGAAAAACAAGTCTTTTTTGGCCCTGTTTAATTGTTAGTACCATACTATTTAAAGCAGAGACTGCAGATGTTGTTTAAAAGGTGCATAACATTTCACAGGTACTGTTGCCTCTAGCAAGACATTCATCACTTTTAGGATAATAAAAGGGCATGTGTCACAACTGGCAGTTCTTCATTTGAATGTCTTTGAAATGAGATCTGAAACTCTGCTGTTTTAGTGGTTACAATTCCCAACTTGACAGAGCAGCTGAAAATAACCCCTCAAAGAGCAGTGATTAGTCCAGACTCTCCTTTTATCAACAAATTTTCAAGGGCACTCAAATGTGTGCAAGTGTGTTTTTCTTCTTTCTTGAAGTGAAAAGTCAACCTCCAAACCTATCATCCACATTCAGAGGATTCCATATAAAGCAAAATATAAAGAAGAAAGAAAATACCACGGGTGAACTAAGATAGAAGTATAGTCTTTATATTTGAGAACATTTTTACCTGTGAGCATGTCAAATCTGTTGCTATTTTTCTCTTACTTTGCATGAATAGTCTTGTTTCAAAATGAAGAGCTGTCTTGGCACGATAATACTTTTACTTCCCTAGCTAGTACCCATAAATCTAGCAGAGCTGTCTTTTAGCAGGAACAAACATACATTTCTAATAACTAGAAGCAAGTTTCTCTTGCAGTGATTTTACAATTATACAACTACCAAGAAAGTTGTCTGTAGAAAACACATCAAAGAGAAAGCCATTCTCACTACAGAGAAATTGGTCAGGAGATCTACAAGATCCACTGAGGGAGATACACAAACAGAAAAAGCATCAGAAGGCTCATAAAAAAGGAGAAAATTCAGAAGACTCCCAGGGTCCTGAATTCCTTATTACTAGAAGGAATTTATTAATCTTTCCACTTTGTTCAAGCCAGGTGACTTGCGCTTCTCAAGGTGAAGCTAACTGTTACAAATGAATCTAACAGCTTACTGCCACCAAATAATGGAAAGCTTCTTTCTTTCCCACTTTGTCCTTCTAGTTCAAGCCAAATGTTCCTACTCTGACTCTCACACCCACTCTTACACTTGCCAGAGCCAGTTCAGCTCACTAATGTGTCAGAAAACTAGTCCAGTGCTGAGAGGATAGTTTGCTCCTGTGTTAGCAAGCCAAGCAAGTGTCAAAATCAGTGTAAAGAAAGGGACAGAACAGCATAGCAGGAGAGAAGGGAAAGGGAAACAGGAAAGGACTTCTGCCTTTTAGAAGCAGTGAGCCATCATATTACCCCAGCAGTAACACCTAAACACTTTCCTAGAGGTTTTAACTTGGAGTTGCAGATTGCAGCATGGCCAATCCTGCATATTTCACTAAGGCCAACTGAAGCATATAAAAGTCATGTATCACTTTCTCTACTATGACCTAAAATAAAAATCTAGTCTAAAAAATAAAGAGATTTTAAAATCACGAGTACTTTTATGGCCTTCTGAGAATGTGCTTTTCATTCTACCAGTTGTTGTTTTTCTACCACCATCAGGAATGAGCTAATAAAAACACAAAACCAAACAAAACAAAGGCAAAAGATTTTCACATGCCTTGAGAAACCAGAGACTTGGGTGTTTTTTTTTCTTAAAGACCACGCTAAATATCAAGAGACCTATGATAAAACATATAGTTTACAAGAATGCTCTTTCTACTCCACATAATTTTCCATCAGAAGCAGCAAGCCAAATGATTTTTGGTACTGGCCTTACATGATTATAACTGGGCTGAATAAAGCTATACCTTCTATTCTCATTTGGCCAGACCAGAAGTTCTGTAAAAAGCAGTTTAAACGAGGAGAGACACAAGCCAGTTCTTTTTCCTATTTCCTGCTTTTCTTTTTTCCTTTCTTCTGCTGCTCTAGCCAGCCTCATACAAGTCACATTAGTGTACAAGTATATATTAATATACAGCTATGATGAGTATACAGTAGAACTGCTCTTGATGTATATCAAACAAATGAAAATGAAGGGCATACATTTTAAGGGAAATCAAATACCAATATGTTTTTCTTTTTAGATTATCATTTTTATAGCCTAACCTCCAGACGGTGAACAATTGTTTGCTAGACTCAATTGATGTCAGACAACAGCGCTGCTTTTTAATTACGTCTTTGAACACACAGTGTATTGAAGTGGAGGAAATGAGTTAAAGCTAAAAATTATTTATTGGATGAAGCATTTTGTATGAGACTGCAGACAATTACAAGAATGTCTGCTTCTAGACTGAAATGCAGAATCGCTCCATTAGCTCAGTGACAGAGATGGTCTGAGAAGGGATAGAGCAGCAGCAGCCCTCACAGCATGCTTTCCTCTTTAATTAGTGAGATATCAAGCACAATTCAAGTGTGTTTTATCAGTGACTTTACCCTAAATGAACCCTTGGTACTAGCAGTTAAGAAACTTTACCACGCAACACAATGCATTTTGCAGTCATATTCCTGAGCTAAGGGTTTAATAAACTTGGATTTTCTAGATTACGTTTTGTGTAGACCCCAAGTCAGTTAGTGAAACTGAAGGTTTTTCTGAGTTTCATGGTATTTTTATGATATTCTGCATGCAAAATGAACTTCTTTAAGTGCTTTTTAAATTCATAGATTTGCTATAGTTGCTAAAGTTCCACGTCAAAATTGATTGATAATTTGTCCCCACTTCTTCTGTAGAATGCAATTCTAGATGTGATTTCAAAATCACTTTTACTTCCTGGCCACAGGTGTTCACAGCCAGTCCATAAGTCAAGTCATGTAATTTAAGATTATTTATTAGACTTATTCTCTTAATTATGTTTTGTAAGAAGTGAAGATACACAAGCAGATAAAGCAAATTTCAATAGCACTAAATAGCACTAAATGCAAAAGCTTAAAGGACCAGAATTGGTCCTTAAAGAAAATATATACTCTCAAAGAACACAGAGCAGATACAGGATAGGAACATCAGCAGGGGAACTGGTGTGGTGGTTCTGAGGAAGAGATTTTGCTCCAAGAACACAAGTCATAAATTTTATTTGCCTTTAGTTATAGTATTAAGAATGACTGAGTGACACTGATCTTAGTTATTACGTGAACCTCTCCAAATTAATTTAGAGGTTAGGAAATTAACTGTCTTATAGAAAAATAAAGTTCTGAAAACTTTTCTAGATTTATTTTAGACTCTGTATGTATACATAAGGAGGTCTGAAACAAAATACATCATTAGAATAACTTGGAATTTCAGAGGGACAGGAGAGGATTTGAGTAGAGTAATGGGGTTGTAGGCACCCTCTCCCTTGATTAACTCACACTGCATATTTGTTTCCTTGTGCAATGCAGACAAGGCGCTGTATCCAGCTCAGGGAACTGGCATTCATATTGATTGGATTATGGCCAAGTTTCTCCCAGTTGTCTTCTGTTTCAGAATAGATTGAGAGAGATTTAGAATTTGTTTATCATAATGAACTGGAAGTAGTATATCACTCCCTAAGCCAGGAGTGATTAACTGGCTCTCTTGACCTTGCCATATACACACAGGCACAAATGATATTATCAGCCTTGCGGCATATACTCCCAGGGCATTGCAAATGCCGGCATGATAGAGGCTCCAGGGACTATCATTCTCCCCTTTCCCCCAGGGACTGAGTTGCAGACCCTATTTTTTAACACCAGACTTCTTTCTCTGCTGCCTAGCTGCTTGAGGAAGGAGAAAAATCCCCACTTTGAAGTGTTCCTGACGTCCTAATAAACCAAGTCTTAAAGTCATGTTGGGTACTTGATTTCCTTTCTTCCCTTCCCTTGCTTAGAAGGGCATTGAGAAGGCCTTTAGTTCCCAGCAGCTGTTCTTCAGGGAGGCTCTTGAGTTCCACCTCTTCCCTTTCTGCTCACTGTATCTCTGAGAGGAGGAGGCAAGCTGTCAAGCATTTACATTGTGATGTGTAAGTGAAAAGCAAGCAAAAAGTATCCTAATTAAAAATTATATTTTTTTGCCTTTCTTATATACTGACACTGCTCAGTTTTCCAGCTCTACCGATGATCTTGCCTTTTAGAGACTATTTGTAGACTTCAGGAAATGCAGAGGAGGTAGAAATGGAATTTCCCTTTCTAAAAAGTCATAAATCATCTAATTATAGAAACTGTCACTTGGGCAATGGAACTCCACCTTCTAGAATGACTTTATAATACACATTTATTCCAAAAGTCAACTTTAAGCTGCCCTAAAAACTAAACTTCATTACCTTTCAACTTACATTAACTGTTTTGTCTGATTAGATATTTCCTCTTTATCATACCTACAAGCTGGTGAGAATTCTGGTGGGATAAATACACAATTGCCGCAGGTCTGCTCAGCAGGAAAGAGTGTTAGAGGTATGAAGCAATATAAAGCAAAGAAAGCAGCTAACCGATATTGCTTAGTACTACTGACTGAGAGGCACCCCTTTCACATACTGCTGCTCATAGTCCTACTCCTGCTAACTCCAGGACAGAAAATTAGGACCTAATCCCTCTGTTATTCTCTGGAAACTGGGCAAACGCCTAAGCAGTAACAGCACTCCTTCACGTGAATGCTACAAAAATGATTGGCGCTGTTACTAGAAGACTTGATAATTTTACTTTCAAATACTATATCTCTAATAAATTTGAAAGTTACTTTCTGGTAGCTATATCTGCACCAGTATGTCTGTGCCAGACACTGAAAATAATAATTCACATCACAAAGAATCATAAGGTCAGCTTCAAAACTATGTATCAAAAATAGTGCACTTTGGAAACATTTTACTGGCCATCTGTGCCACATAAATGTGAATTCAAGTTCTGTTTGATAATCATAAAGGCAAGCAACTCCCATTACTACAAATAAATGTAGGGTTCCTTACAAAAGAACTCGTAACTCTGGAAACAGATGGAGCTTTAAAAATTTCACACTGAACTTCAATAAAAATGTGCGTGAGCCACACAGCTAAAGTGACTCTCGAGAGAAATATTGCCAGGGAAAGTCACAGTTCTCATCCTGGCTTCCTCCTGGCAAGCTATAACATACTTCTTTCTCCCTCAGTTTATCTGACAGTAATACGGAAAAGATATTCTGAGACTCTAACAAAAAAAAGTGTGGAGAATGTAAAATGTTAGCAATGCACTTGGCACACCCTAAGGAAATCAAAGGCCATGAAACCATCTACTTGCAATCTAATTGATGTGTAAGACAAAACAGTCCACCAACATATGGAGAACTCAGCAAACTTGAATATACCAGATCCAAGGCAGGAACCATACATTGTCATGTTTGTTTGTTCTTCTTCTTCTTCTTTTTTTTTTTTTTTTTTTTTTAATAATATAGCAGGAGATAGTTAAGGAAATATGAATTATTAAAAATAATTTAAAACATAACAAAAATGCATACTTTTGTTCCAGGCTTCACTGGGCACCTCAGTCTCCAGCTTCAGTCAAGAAGACGTGTAATAGCCTGGAGCGTGTGCAACCAGCCCTGTAGACATACCCCTAGATATCGTGACTGCAATGAGGTGAAATGGGCATAGAAGACAATTGTTCCATTCTACTGAGTTTTTGTATAAAGCAAAAAAGTAAGAAATTTTTGTTCATACAGACTGAGCTAGAATAACTGACATCATTTTCTTCTCTAGTGTCAAATAAGAAAATTGTAATATCCTTTTGCATGCATTAGTAAAAAGACTTTGACCTTACTTCAACATATTTCTTATTGATAACTGCGTAAACTTTCCTGTGACAAATATAAATGTGATTAATAAGATTTTAAAACACGTTTCTAAGTTTCTTTCAATTACTTTACATTGGCTTTGAATATGACCTTTAAAGGTCATTCCCCACTGACTCCTTCCTTTACAATTATTTAAGAGTTACGATCTATTATTTAAAAAAGAGAAAATCTTATGTTAAATGTTAACCAGAAAATAATGTTCCCTGTCTTCTTTATGGAACCTCTCAGGAATCCACTATCCCTTACTGAAGGGTTAAACTCAGATATAAGGGAAGTGGGAATTTTCTACAGGTCCCCATTAAGAAATAATGGGGGCCTGTATCGTACAGATCTGCAGCCAGATCTAGTAGTCATTTCTCTCATTAACGTTTAGAAACAGCTTTAGTCTCAGCCTTCTAGTACTATTAGTCTCAAGTGGTATTTGGATCCATTTGCATCAACGCTGAATTTAATATGGAAACATATCATCTGTGTTGGATTATCTCTTGATGAGCTGTTGACTCCAACAAAATACCCTTGCTGGGTTTATTCCTTCCATGTGTGCTTTGTGAAAGCCCTTGCCTTAGCGATTGCATAAACACATATTACTGAACAATTTAAATTATTCAAATTATTCAAATTTATTTGAAATTTATTCAAATTTACTGAAAGTAGAAAACTGTAAGTGGCCTAATAGAATAGTCTTTCAAAGATATTTCATTCAGTGCCATAGACTCCAGCTCATTAAAAATGGCAGTGATGAGGGAACACAGAAGTTTATGTCCTCGCAAAAATGCTTGATAACATAAACATATGGAGAACATCAAGCTGAATAAACTGACCAGAAGTGAATCCCTCATTAAGGCAGTAGTCAGAAACAAATATGACAACATTTGCCCTGTCGGAGAAAAACTATTACTCCTCAGCCAAGCCAATGAAAATGATTGTGTGATTGCTCATCTACTTCAGGGAAAAGTCATATTTAAATAGTTTTTCTTAGTCTGGACTTTTTCAGGTCTTTTGCCCGTATTTCATGTTCTGTACTAGGGGTCTTACATTTCTCCTCACCTCAATGTGCTCTGATTCATCGCTCTTAGAGTCTGTTATTAGTACATACAATCTGGTGTTCCACATGGCATCTGTAAAAAGTTGCTACTTCCTCCCCTAAATTCTGTTAGAGGGAACTTTTCGGAGGAATGAGCTAGGAGATTTCTTTTATATATTTATTACCTTGTAACAGCTAGTTTCCACAGTGACTCTTCTAGAATTACTATCTTGATTTCTATTTTTTCCTCTCCTTTTTTTATTCTCTAATGGCATAAACTGATAGAACTCATCAGGTATAAACCGCATTTCTCTACAATTTTTTTCACAATAAGCTTGTATCAGTATAAAATTTCTATCATATTTTCAAGAATGTAAGAATAATGTAAGATCTTCACCAGTCGGTAAAGCCACATATACTTCTAATTTGTTAAGTCTGGGCATTACCCATCAATGTTTACTGTGATGGAAATGACCACATCTATTGCAGAAAATTATCAAACTGTAACTTTAAAATATATGTATTTTGTTTAGCTACCTTTCATTGGATGGCTTTGGATTAAATGAAAAGGATATTTAAACATTAGATGTATATTCTGATCTCTCTTTTAACACTTACTTTCTAGTGCAGCCATCATATGCAATGTATTGACAGTCTGTATACCTAGTTACTGACAAGCTCTATCATTCTTCAAACATTTTTTATTCAAAGCCTATGCCAATGTTTGATATAAAACTCCAAAATCAATTGTCATATGATTTTTCCTACTTCAGCAAAGGATCAGAGAGTTTTATCTGGCTAATAATTAACCAATTCCAACCCAAGGTCAGAAAAAAAAAAGGATTCTGTAAATACCAGAAGAACTTAGCAGCAAGTTGTTTCTTTATTGAAAATAGTTTGCCTATTTTGCAATAAATTATACTGTTTCTAGAAAATGATGTTTCATTTCTGTAGTATCAGAGCCCTTTGTACCCAGAGTGGATGGAAATAAGTTTTCCTGTCATGAAAAGCATTTTCAATTTCCATAATATACAGCCTTCCTCTTCTTTTGTTCTGCACAGTGAAACTGAGATCTTTGGATGGATGAACACGACAGAGAAGGAAGATACCAGGCCACAGGAGATAGCAGTTCTTTTGGAAAATAATCTAGCCATGAGTGACGTCAGTTCATATGCAGAGAATGAACTCAAGCCATGTCTTCGCCTGATCTGCTGTGCCAAATTTTAGGAGTGACTCCCAAAGCAGGCCACAAGAGACCAACTGTGTCTACTGCAGCTGTTCACTCCGGACAGTTAACTATTTACAAACCCAGAAAAACAACGATTTGATATGCCAGCGTGAATTTTCCTGCAGTAGTGGCGAACAAGATTTCTGTTCTAAGAAATACCTAATTATTTTAATACAGGAGAAAACGAAGAAAAAATGCTGTTACAGTTTCATAGCTTAGTGCATTAACCTTCCAATGGGAAAGATGAAGTTTGATGTTTCTATGCCAGATAAAAGACAGACTTTTACTTCTACCACTCACAGCCTAAAATAACGTTGTAAGTGCTGGTCTGTCTGCTCAAGGCAAGGGGCACTGCAATTTTGACAAGAACTATCTCCCTAGCGCATGTATAGCAAATACAAAAAGAGTTTTCTGTGAAGGTTCAGTGGGAATTGGCAGTAAAGAGTTGTCCATTTCAATGATTTTTCATCTTCTGAAAAACAAGTCATTTTATTACGAAGCTTCCAGCTGTCACAGGAACTTTAGCCAGAATTTCTGCTTCCAGCAGATGTTCTGCTTGGATGACTAGGAAGGAGACAATTCACCAGGCTGGCCTACACTGCAAAAGTAGGGAAGCCGCAGAGGTTATCCTCAAAAAGGATTGCTCACGTAGGCCATCCAAAGAGTGGGCCTGGCAGAGGAGACTTACGTGCAGCCAGAACACACCCTCTGGAGGCCCGGCCACACCTGAGCAGGCTATCCTCAGGGAACCTTTGGGCTGTCCCCAGAACAGTCAGGGAGCAGATGACAGGCACAGCTGTGCTCCTGGATTCTTTGAAAACTGGCCTTAAAGAGCAAACAGATATAGCCAGTCTCTTTACTGAAGCTTAAATCCAAAACTACTCTACCTCAAGAAAAGAATTTCAGTATGACAAATCCTTTCAGAAAGAAAATAATCCTATGTGAAGTTCTGCATTGTCTCTCTAGTACAACAAGCCTCAGTTCCAACATGCCTCCACGCCAGAAGGTGCAATCTGACTCACTAAGCGTTGCATACGACAACGCGCATGTCAGGTTTAGAACGTATCTTTCTATTGTGCTCCACTGCAGCACCTACCTGTGTAACACAAATACTGGTACATGCCCTTCCTGGTAGATTAGACATCTGTGTGTAGATGTTCAAACAGGCTGTTGATTGAACAAGACTTTATTTATTTTCATGTCAGTTCCCTATAATGAGGAAATACACTCAGAGTATTTGCTTTGCTTTGCTTTTTTTCACTACTCTGCATTGTAAACAATATGTATTCATTCATTTTATCAGTACATCTATTTCCCTGTCCATTTGAGAGCTCTGTCTGTATTACTTTTCTCAGTAGGCAGGTCAGCTGTGCATTGGTTTCATGAAAACTCTTTTTACACTGCAATAATCCACAACAGAAGGAGAACAGAAAATACAACTAAAGCAGATTTACCTTTAGATAAGCCTGGGAAATTATGCTCCTAATAGCACCAGAGATCCTCCTTCAGTCTACCACAAATACCACTGTAAAGCATATGCCCAAATCAATACAGTAGTAGTCTTACCATACCAGCATCTTTGTCCTTGTTCACCGACAAGTAAAATAAAAAATAGGCCTGTTGCAGGTTAAGCTGTGGCCAAATACAAAGGTAAGGCTGGAAGTACATTTCCAAATGCATCATATTTTTATTGAAAACATGGAAGTTTGGATTTGATGATATGAAACACCATCAGAACTCAGCGCAAACCAAGCTGTCAGGATCACAAGTTCCCTGGCCAACTCGTCAGCTTGTCTGCCTGTCTCCTACTCGGCCTCTCAGCCTTGTCTCCCATACACCCAGAGCTGCTCCGTCCCTGAGCACTGGGGCTCTGCAGCCTCACCTTCCAAAAGGGATGAACTAAAGACACATTGGCATCTATAAGACCTGAATTTTCCTTATTTTAAAGAACTGCATTGAGGACCATTTTCACTATGACAATCAAGCCTCTCCCTTGAGCTCGGTTTAGGTTGATTTCACAGTGTTGGCAACCAAGAGGCTATTCTGGGTTTCAGGCAGATGTAATGGGAATGTCTGGCATAGCTAGGTTGTTGGGAGAGGGTGGGAATAGATTTAAAACAAGGTATGATAAATGTTACAGACTAGATGGACACAATCTCTGCCCCCTTCCCTCTGCACATCCACGCACGTTCCTACTGCTTTGATCTATACAAAGAGCTGACCTGTGAAAAGAAGAGATGGGACCTGGATAAACTTGCAACATAAATTCCCAAAGAAGGAAAGAGACACCCACTACAACCATCATATTGTGCCATGTTTTGCAAATATATGTCTGCTGCCTTAGAATAAACATTCTCAAACTAGTGCCCATAATAATTTAACTACTGCTTTAACTACTACTATAATTTACTCTGATCCTCCCTCCCAAAGCAAAGCAAAACAAAACAAAACTTGAGTTCCTGCCAAAATCGTTTACAAGACAATTAGTCAGCTTCCAATATTTCCCCCAGGTCTCTGCTTATCAGGCTTTTATGTCAAAACACGAGACTAAGGCAAAGGCAAACCTTACTGATACATTTCAGAATTTCTTACCTGGAAAGGTCATAATATGCAATAAGATCATAAAAGCCATTGCTGGAAGAAAAGTGCCTTGAAAATTTTATGTAGTCTTGTGCAAAGAAATTGTGGTTCCCCAGCTCCCCATATGTCTTGAAGCTTCCTCTACCTTCCATTACACATTAAATCAGTATTAATGTTAACACTGGTATATTTCTTATTTTTGCTTTTCGAGCCAATGAAGAACTTGGAAGGTACAACAATTTTACCTCAAATAAATTATTACAAACATTACAAGATCCAGCTGACCATCTCCTGTTCCATAGATGAAGCCATATACTACATGCTGGATTTCTCTTAAGTTTTTGATATGATTGATAGTTTAAAAAAAATGTGTGTGCTGTAACTATTGGAGTAAATGGAAACCACCTAATCTGAAAAGCTTTAGGCCCCATCCTTCAGGCTGTAATAATCTGGCCCCCACCCAAAACTTAAGTCTCATTATATTTACGCTATAGAAAGCCATTGAGAGAGCTGGCAAGAAGTGACTAGATACAGTAAAACTGGAGATCCGCAGGTTTTGGAGATTAGAGAGTTCCTTGGAACACTTTACAAAAAGGCAAAGAGACTATCTTGGTTTCTTCTTCCTTAGCCTCTGTCTTGGGGGTTATTCTTCTGGGCAGGTACAATCTGGCCTTGCACCAGTATAAGGACGTATTTTTAAAATGTGAAGTTCTGTACCTGTTATAAAAACATAAGGATGGAGACTGTGCCACTGAGAATTGCAAACGGTATCAGGCAGGTTTAAGCAGAACCCCGGTCTGTGGTGACAGTGAGCAAGCCCTGCAGCTGTGACAAGCTGAGCTGGTGCAGCCTATGACCAACAGCGTGGTAGTAAAGTGGCAACCCAGGAGCAATATAAAAACTAGGTCAAAATGGCCTTGTACCTGAGCTACTCATCTCCGCTTCTCAGCTGGGCAAATTAACTCAGCAGCAGTGCCAAAGCACCTCACCAAACTACTTTCCATTCCCCAGTTTAGTCTGTTTCCAGTCTCAGATATCTCTGCTGAGCTGTGGAGAGGCCCCCAGTTTTGCTTCAGTGGGTAAAGAAATATCCCATAGGCAAACAAGGGTCAAATTCTTCCTGAATTGTTTAGTCAGCTAACATCAGGGATACATTTGTTCCTCCTTCCATACAAACTGTTTCTTTTTTCTTTTCTGCAATGTTGCTGACAAGCACTTCTAGCTGTTACATAACAAACTCTTTTCCATCATTAAAAAGCAAATTTACAAAACACAACAAATTTCCTCTCTGGGTATATTGTAACACAAGCATACAATTTTATTTTTCAAAAACTAAGAGTGAAACTCCATCCTAGACTACCTCCTACATTTTTGTTGTGTACTTAACTGCCTAAGATTAATCAAAGGAAAGAAAATTGTAATATTTTGAAAAAGTGCATAGCTTGACTGTGAGACAGGTAGTTCCTTATGCATAGGTTTGCCAAAGCACAGGCTGCAGTTACCAGAGAAGACAAAAACTCTAAACAGAAGAACATGACTAATTAGTCAAATGCATTATTAATAGGAACAGCACAGGAATAGCAGGCAAAGCTCTATGTAAAATGGAGGTTGCTGCTTGGGAAATCACAGCAGTTCTCCCTGGCACCTCAGCGTGCCCTCTTGTATTAAAGCACTGCACTAGGACAGCAGTTAAGTGCAGCTTCGTGAAAATTAGCATGTGCTAATGCTAAAATATTAGTTTGCATTACAGGGTACAACTAGCCAGTAAAATGCAGCCAGATACAATCCTGTGTTTTAAACTTGGTAGTTACGGCCCAAATTGATCTGTCCAGCCAGATCTGGTCCCGCTGCTGTATAGCCATGTTAGCACACTGATTATAAGCTCCTTGCTTATGCTGAAGACCCCTTCTGAGGTAAATCTTCACACTCATGGATCGGGAGCAAGCTTTTACCTGCAAGTTTTCCCATTGGATGGGATACATGGTTTGATCCTTTGACTTGGAGAAATTAGGCCCTTCTTTTCATTCACATTACAGAAGTACTCAGCTTAGTCAGTGCAAATTAGATCCCTCTGAAATCAAGAACTTTTGTTAGATTTATTTTTGTTTATCTTTCCATGAATCAACTTATGATCCAAGACTAGACTCTGCAGGTTGCTGTTCTAGCCTATCACTAGTCATCTGAAGCAATGTAAATATGTTGCTTTAATGAGGAGGTTATCAGAGGCTTCATAGAAGAACAAGAACATGGCTCTAAATATCCTTGCTGAGGAACAGATGCCATAATTTCTAGTTGTAGCTTTTTTCTGCCCAATACTACTACACCTTATCAATTGTTTTTACTTTCTCTCAGTAGTCAGTACTATTCAATGCTTGTGTTTCAGATATAATTACTGTTACCACTAGACTATCATGCCTTTGGTGCCTTTTCAGAGTCCTGCCTGGTTGAATCCAGTTCCTTTTGTGACTTAGACTCCCTGCATTACCGAACAAACATTTTGATTCTTACTGACTACTTTCTATTCCTATTTGATGGGAATATTTCTCTAACTGCACTGTTCTTCCAAAGCTGAAAAAAGGTTTTGTCTACAATTTAAATTCTGCACAGTTACCATACAACATCACTGGACAATGTAGATCTAAATGATATGATCATTCCTCTTCTTCCTTTGATCAGAATTAAAATAAGGAGATTTCAATCATGATTCAACTTTTGTGTCAACACTGCTACATTAACTCCACAGGAACTAGTTGCTCTTTTCCTTTCTTTCATTTCAGACTATCTGCAGAGCTGAGCATATGTTCAATTTTTAGCTCATGTTCTGAATATCTTCACACAATATGGGTGAAAGACGATTTCCCAGCCATTCCACATTCCTGACAAAATCCTTTGTGTAATACATGTCACGGACCCTCTCTGCGGACCCACTAAATCAGCCTCTGTCTATGCGAGCATGATTCACTTTTTCTTCTGTTTTCTCAGCACATAAATATTTTGGTCCTCCTACTGACTGCACAAATCAAAGCGTTTGCTCAGGACATTACGTAAAAGGAATTACCCGTGAGTCGACAATTAGTGATTGATTATGGAGGGGATCATTACTGGGGAGCAAAGGTATAAGGAGAAGAGGAATCACTGTGATGTGGCTAGGGGAATGACAAACCTCTCAGTTAAGACTGTTACTCCTGGCTACGGGAACAAATCTTTAGAGCTTTGTCAGTCAGGTGAAATTTAAACACTGAGAGAATCTATTTTGAGCTGGAAACTGGCATCATGCCTAGCCGGTCTTTGTAGCCCGGAGGTTACAAAGTTATGCCAAAGGTACGTGTACCCAACCCAGGTGTGCCAGATACAGATTAGGTAGGGCACAGAATGTTTTAACTTTGCTGTTGTATAGCAGCTTTTCAAATGCATCCCTGTTTAAATATTTGCTATACAACACAATCTAATTCCTGTACCCAGAGACAATGAATATGCAGCTCAAATCATTAACAGCAAAATTCATCCTGTAGCTGAAAGGCAATTAGGTATTTCAAGATCATCCCACCCTTTAATTTTTGCCAAAATAAACACTTCACTGTCGGGAAATCCATAAGTTGTTTACACTGTATAGAACACACCTCTCTGGCTGAGCAGGGCCACTGGAAAGATTTGATTGTCAAGACAGAGCTATTTAAAGTGTATAGAACGGCAAGACATACTGATTTTTTTTTCATCATTTTGTGCATATGATATCAAGTATCTTATTCTGTGTAATTCATCTCGTGTAATTCAGAGCAAGACAGTATGACTTTATCAAATATATGAAGAAAATTCTCACTTTCACTGCTATGATTTTATATACTCAGAGAAATTCAAATAAGACCTTTACTGGATATGTGTGCTTCTTGTAAGCATACTCGGTTTAATTAATTTCACTGAAGTTAACTTAAGTTCACTTGCATTTTTCTTTTTGCTAACACGCATTTTCATATTTAATAAGGCAATAGTATTCTTATAGGCATATAATCGTCATAAAAATAAACACGGTCATGCATCTGTATTGTTCACTGACTTTTTTCTAGTTAACCTCAAGTCAAGTGGATAAAATACACTTAAGAGTAAGTCAAATAAGTGCAAAGTTCTACAACTTAGGCAGAAGTACTGTGCGCACTTCAGGCTGGGAAGTGACTGGCTGAGTAGCTGCCCTGCTGAAAATGACATGGGAAAAAAAATCCCACGGGAAAAAGCCCTAAGCAATCTGTGATTTTCCTATATGAAAGGAACCACCATAGTTTGACTATGTCACCTCACTGAGATCCATGTACTTTTGGTGCAGAAGACCAAGAGCAGTAATTTTTTTACACAAAGGTTGTTCTACAATCACACTAAGAGTAAGTATATAGAGTTTCTATATCTTTTTAGGCTCCTTCTGCTTAGGGTTAATGAAGTTTTAATACAAATTCAAAGAAAGAAAGACTGAACTGAGTATTTTTCTTTCATTTATTGGGACAAATGAATATGACTATGGTAGAGCTTGTCAGCTTTGCAAGGGAATAATGTGCAGTTCAGGCTTTCTTCAATTAAATGTATCAGTAAATCTTCCTATTTCTCTGATTCATCCTCATCTTTGACACACATTTTCAGGTTCTAATCTCAAATCATTAAAAGATTACAAAGCTTAGTAAACATTTCATTTTAGACAAATACTTCTGACTCAATGAAAATCTTTCACTTAGCCAAGTGTCTAGTTTAATTGGAATGATATCTCCATGTTTAACATGTTTTTGCTATTAGCTGGAATTATTTCTCTCATGATAGAAAATAATGTAAAATTCCATGACTTTAAATCAAATCCTCGCGTCTTTCTTAATTGTTACACGTCAATGAGTGTAACTTAGAGAGATTTTTAAAAAGTCTGAGGAATTTAAGGGTTATATTTGTAAATAATAGAGTGTAAGTTACTAATAACATCCTGTACTGTATTTGGCTGTGAAATGATACTTGCATGTAACAATGTGGCAAAATGTCAGATTCACGTGATTGTACTTTTTTTAATTATTGTATTACTTGATAACAAAGATGGGGCTCAGAACTCTCATTTTACTGCTTTGTAAAACTAAATAACTACATGTAGTTTAGTTTCTATTGCTCCTATCTTATGGTCTGTATGCATTTTACTTCCTTTTATTGTCCCAGTTCAGTGGCTAATGCATTTCTCAGTCCAAAAGGGGAGGGATGTGCTGAAAAAGGTATTTCTTTAATCTTTCTTTAAACAAGAGGAGGTATAGCGCCTGAACTATAATTGATCTTTGATATGCATTTGAGATAAAGTTTAGGATCTCCAGTGTGTAACAGAGAAATTGGTGATATCTTATCTTTCCATTTCTTCTTTTTCACCTGAGATGAACATGAGCAAGAATTGCTGTACATACCACCCATGTTCAGTAAACAATAAGAAAATTTATTAGACCTACAAATACAGAAACAATACAGCAAAAAAACCTATCAGTACTTTGCATGCACAAACAGATCTTCCTTTGATCTCTAAAACACTCGGGTAACATTGCCTGTCCTGTACTGAAATACTCAGTCATTATATCTGTCCCAGGCTACAGTTCAAATTTGCATTAGGACACACGGTGAATTATGGAGTGGGTATGCTGAGTTTAGAAGCTGACTTGGCTTTGTTCCCACTAAACATTTTGAAATTTACTCCACTTCATGTATGTGAATTTGGCCATTGCTCTTAAACATATCAACTTAATACACAAAGAATAGATTTCTGACCATAAGAGTTCCAGGCACATCACCTATATAGCCTTTTCAGGTTTGAAGATGTATTCCTTCTTCAGATATACAGCAGAATACATCCCTTATACAACATTTGAGTAGAGTTCAAGTCTACATGATGTGATTTCTTAGGGGACTCTTTCTACTCCATATCTCCAGTTGCTGGTTCCAACACAGAAGCCAAAGCAGCTATGGCTACTGGCTTGCAAAAGCTGCACTGGCAGCTTCTGTTCAGCGGCGGCACATTTGACATATCTATGCAAGTTACATCACTTACCCAATTTCCAGCATCGCAGCAATAGAAGCTGCAGCATCCCCTGTGGCCTGACAGGAATATGAAAGCAGAGACAGTAGCCTTATAGGAAGCATTTCATTGAATGGGAAAAAAAAAAAAAAAAAAAAAAAAAATCAGAGATTTGCACAGTTGATTTCCCAGCTGTAGATCAGGCCAGTTTCCCCACAGTTTCAGCTTGATATTCTGTCTCACACCATGGAAACACTTCCACCATATATTGGGCTCAGGAGCAGCCCAAAGAAGCACGGGGAAGCTCGCTCATCATGCTGAGGAAATCACTTCTGGTGTGAAGGCAACAGCTGGCAATCAAGCTGTTTGGACATGCCTTTTCATACCAGTTACCAGAGAGCACTTACACTGTAGATAACCACTTTGATGTCAGTCCCAAGCATGTAGACAAACCCAAAGGAAAAAGCTGCTAAAAATGACACATTATCCAGGCTTACCTGAATATTGTATGGAACTAAGTGGGTGAATTCTGCCCTTTGCTAACATTGGTGAAATCCTTTTCTCTGCTGCAAAAATGTCCTCCTTACTGAGTTAGTTTGGATTTTATAGTGAGTGTAAAGTTTAAAGGTTTATGTCTTTTCCTGAAATTACATTTAGCTGGGATTAGCTGCACAAAGTTTGTTTACATGCCTCTCCTACAGTTCTGCAACTACTGCTCTGTGAATGCTGAGAGGGGGAAGGCTGTCCAGAGGCATGCACCACAGATGAGCTGGACTTGATCCAAGCACAAGCAAAGGAGGGACAATACTACACGCTGTAACTCAACAGATTCCGAGTGCCAGGAAGCAAGGTTGGGAGTAACAACGTCCCAAGAGAGGCATCCAGGAGAAAAAACAGCTCCTAACTCCCAAATTCAGTGGGAGTTTCGAGCCTCTGTTTGCAAAGGGCAAAGTACCATGGATACTATGATGAGTGGCATCTTGATTCTTTGCCATGTTGTGTCCTCCAAGTAACTTTTAATCACATGCTTCACTGCTAAATCGTGAAAGGAAAACATAATCTATCTGAGAAGTTTGCTAGCACTGGCCTTATGGACACTGCCATGGTTCTGCAGTATGCTGACATCTTTCAAAGCCATAAACCTCGTAACAATTTCAGATTCCTAAATTAAATATTTTAGTGGTGTTTAAACTTGCTACTTTATGGAAAGTGGTTAAGACAATGTTATGTGTTTTTTTTTTTATTAGTTCATTAAAAGATAATTTGTGGAAGGGACTTTCAGAAATGCTTTTTTAAGAGCCAGATATATGCGTCTGGACTTCAGGTGCCTAAGATGACTCATTTGTGTAACCTTCTAAAAACAAACAAAAACTCCCTGAAAACCCCACTGCCTTGTTTTCTAACTAAATCAGCAATAGCCTAGGAAAACCACAGACTCATCACGCTCATATTTAAAGACAAAAATCATTAGCCTCAAGCAAGTTTAATTAAAAATACTGAAGAGTTTATAATGGAGAAGAAATAGGTTAGGAAGGAATAATAGAAAAGAAAATTACTTCTTGAAAATAGTCCAGGAAAAGCCAGGCAAGTCTGAACCTAGTTATTAATGCTATCAGGGAGGAGATAGGATTAGTAAGTGTAACAAAGTCATGGGAAAAACAAGGACATCTATTATCCAAACATAGCTGCAGAGCATTCCTGCTGGTTAATTTGTGAGGAACATTACTTTCCAACATGTGGTTTGTGATACTTCAAAAGAAGAGGCTAGACTTTGGTCTTGGCCTTTTTGCCTGAACTGTTATTGAGCCAATAATGCTCTAAATAATACCAATTATCCATTCATTTTTTAAAATGCTTGGCTTTCTGGCATTTGGAATAGAAGTTCCAACAGACCACTGCTATACAGTATTGAATGCCTTTTCTGCATAACATTAAAGTATGCATGACATTAACCATTCACAGGTTAATGTCTAGATTATTATATTTGTTTTTATTTTGGATAGCCTCTGTGTGGTGAACCATTCTATCACCAAGTTTCATAAAATCAAATGGGTACACTTTCTCAAGTTCCTCCCTGCCTTTAAATGATATCTCAAGAAGTTTAGTTACATTAGAGCAAACTTTTATAAGGAATAACTCTTACCTGTTTCATTACCCAAATAAAGGCTTTATCATGTCTTCCCATCTCATACATCTGTACATCCTACTCATGATCAAACTACTTTTTTCTTAAAATGCTGGTTCTTGGTTACACTAATCTTCAAACAAAAAAGGGAGATTTCAGGAGCAATAAAGTCACCTTTGAAGTTCTCGAAGGGAACTTGCTAGAAAAGCACAAAGTGATTTCAGAGGAGTAATCTATTGATCTGCTTGACCTTTAATGAGAGTCATTCAAGCAGGTAGGATATATAGTTAAGTGCTTTTGTCAATTGTTTCAACTCATGTATCAATTATTTCATTTTCTCTTCAGTTTTGAAGTATGAAAAGTTTTCCACTTGGATAACAGAGGAACCTTTTTCCTTCTACAGCTTAACTTCCCCATTTTAGGAGTGTTGAAAATTAATTTCTGTTCTTCAGTGTGTACATGAGTTCTACTTTTGGCTATGTGATGTTTCCACCTATTCTGTGCACTGTGAAATGTTTTCTACAACTTCTAGTTTTTTCCCTATCATGTGGGCTGTGATGCAATGCTGTTACTCTTAAGCCATTAATGACATATATCTGTCCAACTGAATAGATATCTTGATTTTTACTTACTGTTTCAACCTGTCCCAAACTGTCCCATTTATGCATGATATGGCAGTTATTTACAGAACAGCCCTGTTTGTATTTGCACGCACCAGTTCAGAGCTCTGCTGCACACCTGGCTCAAGCTTGATATCAAAGTAGACCCTAGAAACAAGCCCCTTCCTCATCACATACCTACCAAAGAAAGGCACAGCTTTCTTGTGTCACTTGAATAGCACGAAGAAGAGAGCTGCAGGAAGTAAAACATTGGAAGCGAAGCCTTCTAAGCAGTATACAGACATACTCTCCTCCAGAGAGGGAAACTATAAAATATTAGGTGAAAATATTTCAGGAGATCCCAAGGTGAGACAGCATTTAAGAAGGACTAATTGCAGAGCTATGATGCAGATAGGGCAAGGGGAATCGGGAAAGGCCAAATGCTCCAACTCACTCAAAAGAATGAAGATTAAAAAAGTTTGACAGACAACATCCTGGGGAAGCCTTGTGATGGTCTCATGGGACTGCCAGATCCTAGGATGGCAAAGAGTATTCTCACATTGTCTGTAATGGCTGACCTAAAGGGTTCAAGTTCTTCCCCATCCTTTAAGTAAGATGGAAATAATACAATCTATGTTTTTATTTCCTGTCTAATTTTTATTTATATTTGTAACTAAACAAGTTCTTGTATAGTAGCAGTATGGGCAGTTTTATGAAATCCAACCAACCACTTAGGCTCACAGCTTGAATCAACCTGTCCTAGCCCAATAATCCCAAGAAAGCAGGTCTGTCTCATTGTCTAAAGCAGGGGACATTCCAAGGCGAAACTGGTATCACAGAATGGTTGAGGTTGGAAGGGACTGCTGGAGATCATCCAGTCCAACACCTCAGCTCAAGCAGGGTCATCTAGAGCACATTGCCCAGGATTGTGTCCAGATGGCTTTTGAATATCTCCAGAGAAGGAGACTCCACAACCTCTCTGGGCAACCTGGTCCAGCACTCTGTCGTTCTCACAGCAAAGAAGATTTTCTGTATGTTCAGATGGATATTCCTGTATTTCAGCTGGTGTCTGTTGCCTCTTGTCCTGTCACTGAGCACAGCTGAAAATAGTCTTGCCCCATCCTCTTTACACTCTCTCTCTCTAGATGCTTATATACATCAATTGCCCCATCAGTCTTCTCCAGGCTGAACAGTCCCTGCTCTCTCAGTCTCTCCTCATGAGAGATGCTCCAGACCCTTAAGCATCTTAGTCACCTTCTGCTGGACCCACTCCAGTAGTTTCATCTCTCTTGTACTGGGAAGCCCAGAACTGGACATAGTACTCCAGATGTGGCCTATCCAGGACTGAGTAGTAGAGGAGGCATCTCTTGTGGTTGCCAGTGTCTACCCCAGAAAATGACATAGTTATTGCTATTTCTCTGACTTATACAGGACGACGTGCCTGACAGAGAATACACATAAAATCTTTGTTTGCTATCTCAATACCCTACTTCAAGTAATTGTTACATTTTTATTACAACAGTTATTAATAATATGACCATTCTACCAGGATTCCTCCGCTAGGTGAGTAAACCATCTATGCCCACTAAGTGTGGTTGGGCATAAGTAAGATGAATTTGGGGGTGGGGGGAGGGGGGTTTCTTCCCCTCCTTTTGCCACCTGAAGGACCTCTGGCCTGCAGTAAGCTCTCCCCAGGGTTACCAGGGGTGAGTGGGCCTGTGCAGCCTCTCTCCTGGGTATGGCTTTACAAGTCTTCCTTCGCCAAAAGTTTCTCTTCTTCCAGAACCCCTAAGGGTGATCTTCTTTCTCAGCCTCAGCAAAGAACGATGGAAAGGAAAACCATATTCTAACTAGGATAGTGCCAGGTGTTCAATGCTTAGGTGATCGATACCGCAGATGTGGCGCACGCATACAAGTACTGATGCAGACAGCTTTCAGCATCTCTGAATACAGCAGTTGAGGACATGTAAACACCACACATGTTCAGAAACTAAGAGGCCAGGATAATCAAGATGAATATTTGCAGAATACTGGGACTGCTAAAGTACTACGAGAGATTTTTACCTTCAGCTAGCCAAATCATGTGCCCAGGGAACAGTTTCCACTCTTTCAAGACTTGGCATAGACCGCATGTCCATGGTGATGATGGCAGGGTTTGCTGACTGATACTTGGTGGGAATGGTCCGTGTTGTAACCTTTTGTATCTGTACTACTTGATATTTGGTGAGAATGGTCTAGTGTTGTAACTTTTTAGTGCCTAGAACAACATCGTTGCGTTAAGCAGAATACAAATAAGTAACTAACAAGGTCTTGGAAATCTGTGAGAAAGAACAGCGGTTGGTTACATATAACCGTGAGAAGCAGTCAACACGAAGGTCAGAAGTTGAAGAGTAATGAAATAGCAACCCCCAAAGTCAATGTGGCCCCCAAAATAAGTCTGCACGCGTGCGCAGTATCATAGCCCGGTTATGCAACCGGGGCGGAGTTAGGCTAGACTCCCTGCACTTGTTGGCCTCATGTGCCGGGACTCCTGCCTACCGCGAATAACCATAAATACCAGAATTTTTCGGAAGGAGAGAAAGGCTGCTACACAACACAGGACCACGTTGCCTCCTCGGGGATGCCCGAAAAGACTGTGCCTGCCGACTCTCTCTCATCATGCAGAAGATCGGGATAAACCCTGGAGTGGTCCTTCTCGAGGTTACCATCGGGTCGGACTGTTTGTAAGTATCTACTAATAAACTGCTTGCTGCTGAAGAGTGTTTGTGTATATGTGCGCGTTTGTGCTGGCTTGCCAAACTGGATGTTTGGCCCCCAGGAATCTAACTAGAACATAAACTGCCACAAAGGCATTGCAACCATTTTTCTGAAATCCACAGAGGAGAGGATAAGAACTTTTATGGTAGACAGACAGAGATGCAACACTAATACTTCTATTCTTCCTCTGAATTACTGTGTTCAGTGCAACTACTTTTCCCTGTGCATTCTGCTTTGCTTGGGAATAAGCAAGTTTTCTAATTTTTCTTAAGTTGGTGTGTTCACATACTTTTCTATCAGGTTTGAGTAGCCTGAATTTTCTTTTTTTTTCTTTCTCTATTTCTGGAACGCACATTGTTTCCAGGAGTGCTGCAAGACTGATGAAAGAAGAGACGTAAGTGTTACTGCCAGACACAATAAGACCCCAGCTGACTAAAATCTAAAAAGCTTATAGCTGAGTGAATTTTGGTAGTGTTTGGAAGATCCTTCTCAATTCCCATCAGCTATTTATTTCTGATGCTGAGTAGAACAGTACTAACATCAAAATTAGCACATTTCTTGTCATTATTTTCACTTTCAGTACTTTCATGTATGTGGTATTTTATAATAACTAAAAAAAATAGAAGCAACTAAAATATTTTCTAGGTTTTACATTGGAAAAAATATCTTCCTTATGTATCCTGTCTTTCATTTAGTTACATAAAACTCTATTAGCTGGCTGTCAAGGAAATCATATATATAGGAAATATTTAGCTATAGAAGCTACAGAAAAGCACCTATATCCAATGCTCTTAAAATGCCCACAAAATCTTCTGTGGAGAGCAGAATATTTCGACTAAATCAGGAATGAGCTGTTTACTTCTGCTTACTTCTGTTTCTCTAGGTTACATTGTAGTGATTAACATACCTAAAATAAATCTACTGACTTCAGTGTGGCTTCCCCTGATTTTAAGAACTCACCAGTGTTACGTATATAGGAAATAATGTATTGAATTGAATGAATTCTTGGAAAGACAAGTCTGTAGGAGTATAGTTTTACAGTTGCATATACAGTCTGTAACTGAAAGATAACGTGAGCCCAATTTAGCACTCTGCACAGCAAAATAATTATAAAGATATTCTTGTGTGATATATGACATTCATAGGAAATACAAATTAGAAGGGACCACTGACTAACTCTGAACTCTTGCATGGTGCAAATCTTAAACTGAATCCTATTTTATTGGATATTTATTTACTTCAAGTGTATCCTCTTTTGATTGCCAAAGATCTGCCACCACCATTAGCAAGTTCTTCTGGTCACTATTTATCCTATGAGTAGATAAGGTAGCTAGACAGACAGATCATTTTCCCTCTGTAAATGTAAAACTTCAATTTCCAGCTCTTGAATTTTGTTTTTAGAATATTGAAGAGCCTTTTTCTTATCAAACTTCAGTTCTAGAAGCAACTATTTATTAATATATACTAATTAAGTTCTTTATTATTCAGCCTCTTTCTAAAAGGTAAAGGAGAGAGCTTTCTGAGCCTTTCATTAGGAGAAATGTTTTCTAATTCTGTCATTATTAGGATGGCTTTTTTCCATGTATTGATAACCTGTCTGTGATACTAATACTGAGCACAGTGTTCCAACACTGGATGTTGCCAGTGTCTAATAGAGAGGCAAGATATGATGACATACTCAAATTCTTGTTCACACATTTCAGGATCACGTTACTGCATCTGGTCACAGCTTTTCACTGGAAGTTCACATTCAGCTGACTACCCATTACAACCCTCAAATTCTTTTTGTATATCATATATTTCCAAAATAAAACTCCTTATCTTTTATGTATGGCCTACATCCTTTATACATAATTCTGCAATTTGAACTGAAGATATACAGTAAACTGGCCCAAAGCAAACTAGGTTACAGTTAACTGATACAAAGCAGTTACTAATGCTTACTGATTCCCCAGTTTTCAATCAGTATTAATTTCATGTATTATTCTAGTTCACCATGACAGATCATAAAAATGAGAATAATTATTCCAAAGATAAGCATATTCCACTCCCTCTCTCTAGACTGCAATATGGAACTCTTCCTCATGAAGGATGTGAACATAGGCAAGTCCCAGCTGAATGCAACCAAAACCAGCTGACCAAAGTTTCAGTTTTGCTGTTCTGCTTGCACAAGTGGGTCTCTCAGGGGTGGGTCTTTCCACCCACACATCATCCCACTGATTTCCATTCACTCAGGCACCATTAGGCAACTATATTGAACAGTGAATTCACTCAGTACCAACAGCAGCAGCAAACTGCAGAATGTGAATAAAAGCAAAGTACCTTGAAAGATGGAAAACAGTTTAATGATACACCAGAATTAATTTCAGATAAGTGCAGAATCTGATCTAGCTAGAATTCATTATCAAAGCACCTGTGCAAGGAAAACTATAGGAATAAGAAATAAAGTTTTTACTGCCTTTATTTGGTAAATTGCAATACTTTGTAATCTCACAAACACTATTTATGAATTCACTAGGATTTTTACAAAATGTTTTACTACTCAATTGTTCTTGTGCATAATTGTGAAAGCAGCTTTGTAAGAAAGTAAGATGAATCATTTCACACAGCAAAGAAGAAAATAACAGGTTGGTCAAACTTACTTCGTTTTCACAGGAATTTCTTTCTGCCGTGCCTCTCTTGCTTACCACATGTCCTTTGAGATTTATGCATCCACCTCCTCTTTTTGAGGAGTTTAGTTGTTCTAGGAGCAGAGGCTATAAAATCATCTTGGCTAAAACCTAGAAAAAATAAAGATGCAAACTGAGTAAATAAGTCTTATTTGTAAGCAGAGTACCTGTGCAGATGGCACTGAAAATGTGAGCAAGCTCCTTGAAGAAATTTTGGGAATATTTGTGCTTCTATAGTACAAACACAAAGATGTCTAAATCCTGATTAGATATCAAAGAACTGCCATATGTTATTTGAATGAAAAAGACTATTCATATTCATAGACATAGTTATTATGTATTTTCTAAAATCTCCTTTGTAGCTTTTTTTCATTTTTTCCTCATCTTTTCTCTTTATCTAGTTCTGCCCATGTCTCAATATCTGATTGTAGCTATTTAATATTTAAATGAAATGTTTACTGCTGGTGTTTACAATGCTTCTAGCAGTCTGGAATAACAACATTGTTAATTATAAATGGTGAATCAGAGATCAGATGTTAGTCAGCAAATTCTCCTGCTATTTGCAGGGCAATATTGGTCTGAAGTCTAACTTGCTCATTTCCTGCTTGATGGTAATGAAGCATCTGAACCTTGGATGAACCTTAGGCTCAACTCGTAAGAGCCTTTTGTAGAAGAACCATCTTCCTTCATACATTAGAAATTCACAAGCTGGGATATTTTAAAAATCATGCTTCTAGAACCAAGTATTCTCAAATCAAATTGAAAATAAATAATTTTTTCTGTAATTTTCAGTGACAGGCTTAATACATACTAGTAAATACCAGTTAAATGTGCATCAGTTCCAGAAAAGCAGGTTGTTTGTTTAGTTTGGGGGATTGACAGAAATCACACTTCTAAACCACAGCTTCAGAAGTCAATATCATCTTTCTTTTTCTTAGTCAAAGCACATAAGGCTCAGAAAATCTGTTTGTTTGACTGGGGTGGGGTATATGTACTACAAACATATATTCTAAGAACACAGCAACCAAAAATTCCAAGTTATATTCCAAGGAATATAATAATATATTCTAAGGAATATAATATTTAATATCCCAAGTAATATAAAAGTATTTTGTGCTTCTACTGCAAACTCTTAACTACATTATGGCAAGGTGGTCCATAAAATACAAGAACAGCAAATTTCATGCAACACCATATAACTTTTGCTCTGTAATGCTATTTCAGTACTAAGCATACCTCATAAGAAAGGGAACCTGCTACAAATGTAGTCAACAAGAAACTATTAATAGAAGTATTTTGATGAAGGAAATACTATTTCACAGCTGTCTGAGATTTAGATATTTAACTAACTTTTTATTTGAAATGAAAACTTTAAATTTAAAACTACTCCAAAAAATACATGTGATAGCATGATGAACTTAGCTTCATTTAAGCAAATATTTTGATTTCAGCTGAAATGCATGGTCATATGCTATACACCTCTAACAAAATTCCCCAACCACTGTAAGTTTTATCTTTAGTTTTGATTTGCTTCCAACATGTTGGAGCACTTGTCTGTCAAGGTTTTATTCTGCAGTTTCTCCTTCCTTCTGTATGCCTAACTACAGAGGCATAGTCATGCTCAGTGATAATACATAGGGTTTAGAGAAACAGCAATGTCTCCGTATAAAACCAGTTCACGTCTCTATCATTGCCACAGAAGAACACAGACTGTCTTCCATACAGACATCTACAATAACGCAGCACAGACTAACAGACAATCTTAATGCCACACTTCAAAGACACACTTCAACCCAATGCAGATACCTAATTTGTTCAATACGCTAAAGAGCAGAGGAAGAGAAACCAGTGTGCCAACAGCAAAAAAAAGCAATGATGCTTTATATTTCAAAGGGGAGATGAAAATAACTTAGTTTCTGAATCACTGTCTACATACAAGCAGAGTAAAAAAAAGTATTTCAGGTGGGAAAAAGGTCTGAGTAGGAGAAAAATTGTTGAGCTGGAAGAGAAGTCTTGGCAGAGAAAGCAGCAGAGCTGAGTTACTCTGGTACATAAAAGGAGGGAGCTGCACAGTCCAGTAGATTGTGCTGCAGCTTACAAGCCAGTCCACATTTGCTTTTTTTTTTTTTTTTTTTTTTTAAGTAATAATAATAAAAAAAGCTTTGGTCCTCAAAGGTATTTGTTATGCAATTTAGTTGCTTAAAGAGATTTTGGGATATGAAATTGATACAATGAATTTTATATATGGATAAAAGCAATCGATAGTATCAAATTGGTAATAAAAAGGTCAGTGCTGGCAAAACACAGAGTTAGGGTGGCTGTTTCACCTAGGAATTGGGGCAAAATGGTAATAACTGTTATGGCTGTGTTGCACATTTCTTTTTTCAGTTTAGGCCTGATATCTCATTATAACAAAAAAATGAAGAGGAAATTCAGTCATAATAGATGTAGCTGCAGTAACTTGCAATTTAGCGGTTACAAAAAGCTTCATAAAACCTCTCTTTGTATATTAGATGAATAAACACATTTTTCCAGTAAATGGTCATATACTTTATACCTGGATGCCATATTGGGTGGCATTACTGCTCCAGATGTCATTTGTCAGTATGACATGTCAACAGACTATTTCCACTCCTAGAGAAACAAAAGGACAAATCTGTACATTTGTCAAATTTATGTTCCTTGCTTGAGGGGAGAGGGCAGTGATCACAGCTTCTCTTTGCTCAGTCTGTTCTCTGGATGCTTTAAAATACTCTTTTTAAGTCACATTTATGCTTTATTCTCCTCTAGAAAAAAAAATATTTATTTTCAACCAACTTAAATATAGCACACAGAAACCCAACCTAGTAGTCCTCAGACCTGTGTGCATGTAAATCCAAGCATATTTACTACAAGCTACAAGAAGGGGTCAATTAAATGAGTACTGGAGAAAGAATGCCACAATTCTAGGTAACTGTATGAAACAGTCTATGAAAGCAGCTTGAAACCAACTACAAAATAAGTCTGCACTTTTTGCAGCTGCACTTCTTGAGGTTGAATTTCTAGTGCACTGAAAATCCCATTCCAAAACCTTCAGATTATTATAGCTTTCTGTCATTGTAATTCATCAGCTCCACCGGCACTGCTGTTTTCGAATCAAATTTCACTCAAGCAGTATTGCTGGAAGAGGAATGCTACAGCTTGTTTTTGTTTCCAGACACCAGTAAGGTGTCTGGAAACCGATAGGAGGGAAGAAATCTGAATGCAAACTCTGAACACCTTGATATCCTGCAATTATTCTTCTGGTAGCTTTCTCTGTACATTTATAATTGCCACTTTGCATAAGAGAACTGAAGTTACTTTACATTGGAATATTGCACTGAACATAATTTACAGATCACCATTCAAATTCTGATGATACTGAACAGTATTTAAAGTCAACAGTCCCCTTTGATAATCCACTGTGCTGACCCACACCACAGTAAGAGACAGCTTCAACCCAAATATGTATCTAAATAGGCTGAGCAGACCAGGAGGAGAGAGAGAGAGAACATTAGAAGACATTGACTGAAGGACCTCCATCATAACAAGAAGAGAAAACACGACTTAAACTAGGGCTCCATCAGTTCAGCCCAACTGTCTTAGGCACCTGAGCTCTGAAAGTGAGAGTGGGTTTTTGCAGATACAGCTAATATTTAGGATCACCTGTATGCTATTCATCCTCATCATATGATCCAGGCACCATGACACTTGTCTGAATGTGCCCAAGTAGAGTGCTCCAGTATATTTTTGGATGAACCTGGTCACAGAATGAAACAAGACACTTTTTTTTTTTTTTTTTTTTTTTTTTGTTCTTCAGCTTCCCCCCCCCCCTTTTTTTTTCCTTCTTTAAACAGAAGGCCCAAAATTCAGAAAGTGAATTAGCAGAGCACTTCCTTCAATTTTGTTGATAGATATAAAACAATTCAAGTTCTGCCCTTGGGGCTGCAATTATATACATGTATGCACATGTGATTTTGCCTATAAAATGTGAGCATCACTCACAGTACAGGGTACTTACATTTAAAAATAACAATAAAGACACAAGGAAGAAACATAACACAAAGTAGTACTTCAAAGATGTCATCTAAATAGAAGTGTTTGTCTGGTGTATTGGTCTGTGCCTTCTTCCTGTGCTACAAAATGATGTGATTAACTATGTTTTTTTTTTGAACTGTTGAGTTTTTTCTTAAAAGCAAAATTTTGATCCGAATTGCAACTAGACTCAAGAAAAATATTCACTAATGCTGCAGGAGGGTCAATCTAGCTTTAAATTTCACAGCCACTCCACACAAGTGGCTATGAGTGTTTCAAAACTTTCCTTTTCCGCCTTATCTTTAATGAAAGAAACCAAATTAAAATAGAGTGAACTGTTTGCTGGAGTTCTAGAAGTATATTGGGTCAGGCTCATACCTCCTGCAGTTCCAGAGTTTATGGCTGCACTAAAGGGCTTGGCTCTTCAGATTTGATGAAATGTTGATTATTAACAGACCAACAGGAAAATTCCTATTCTTTACATTAGCTTAAAAAGTTTTAATCTTATGCAACATAAGTGCAACTGTGCTTATCACAGCCTTGATCTCTGCTTGAGAATTTCTAGTTTTTTATAACTCAGAACATATAAATCAGCCTTACTCTAGATTAGCTGTTCTGCTTCAATACTAACAGCATGTTTATTTACCCACAGCTTTTTAACCTTGACATGACAGATATAGTTTAAAAAAAGAATGCAAACCCCTCACTGTTCACTTGAGAACTTAGACAAAATAGCAATCAGTAGAAAGATGACCTGAGGTAATGACATTTGGTTGCAAATGTAGTTCTGGGTACAGATAAAGTAAGAATTTGAGCCATTTATCAGGATTCTGATTTGCATTGACAGGTCAAAACGCAGGAATCTCCCATAGGAACTCCTTGGTTTTTTTTTTTTTTTCTGCCTTCTCTCCCAGGCCCACTCTTTCTTTGCCCATGCCTCACATTAGGAAGCTAGTCTTCAAAAAGCACCACAAAATGGCTCTTCATAATACTATCATATTCTGCTCAAAGGATGACTATTTTTTTCCACCATTTCCCTAAACTGTTTTCCTTAATATTACATTTTTTGGAGGTTAATCGTAGTGCACAGAAGAGTAGTTCATAGGCAGCTCCAGGTTGCTAAGCAGAGCTTCCTCTCAAATCAAGATTCACAGAGGGAGCCAAAATGCAACACGTACAAGCACCCGTAATAAGGTTTTCATGGAGTCACAGGCTATGGTTTTACACCTCTAATCGGCACTCTCCATAACAGAAGGAATCCATACAAGACAGATTCCCAGTCATCCACCCTGTGCTCACTTTCACAGCCTCCCTGTCGACTCCTCAATCCAGACAACAGAGGCCTCCTCACTCAGTGGACCTTTTGGCAAATACTCCAACCAACAAACTGGCATGTGAGAAGGAGGAACTGTTGGTAGTGACGTATTGCTGGAGGTGCCACCCAACTATTATATCAAGGCCAGCCATTGGGTTGTGCTTTTATCCACAGCTGAGGTAAATTACAGAGAACCTTCTTCATGAAAGTCTGCGGGAATGGACATAAGTTAGGTGGTGTCAAGACTTAGGTAGTTCTGGGCCTGTCCAGAAGCAGACCTCCAGGCTACGAGAGAGCTTTTAACTTATATAAGGACCTTAGGACTTTAGATGCCTCGTGGGTTAGATGCAAGCTGAGAGTTTTGAAGATCTGGAGTTGGGAGGTCAGTGTCCCCAGCACTCACATGTTAGGTGCCCAAGGCCTTTAGCCATATTAAAAGCTTTCAGTGTTTTGTGCTTCTTGCTATCTGGTCTCTCTGATGAACACAAGCTGACCCTGAAGCAGAGATATTTACTGGAATTTGAGGGGGGTTTTGCATGACTGAAAACGTGGAATGCAGTTCTTTACAGTAACTGCACTTGCAGCAAGTTTAGACGCTTTAAAGCTTCTACAGCTGAACTCCTGATTTCCCAAAAATAACAAAGAGAGCAAAAACAAATACTAAGGAAGGTATTAGCCTTATTTTCATAAAGCTGCTCGCTTTAAGAGACAGCCTGCTGGTTATTTACACTTACTTGAGGAGCCTTGGTTTGGGTTTATACTATGTGATATCTCTATTACTTCATCTTTTGAACTCTTATTCATCTAAGGTAAAACCACCTCCTCTGGCTGACAGTCTTCTGGGTAAAACTTCATTTGAAAATGGACTGCCTAAGGATTTTTTATAGTGTTTTCTGATATTACTATCTTCTGTTTCTGATATTACTCTTTAAATACTGTTTACATTGCATGTTTAAAGAGCACCTTATTATTAAGTAATGAGAGCAATGAATGGTTGAGAAGACAAATCATTTAAATTTTTATTCAGACTACAAATTGAACCTCAAACCTTATTCTTTCTGGGTCTGCCTTTGGGAACGAGGAAAATGCTATTCGTAGGGCATATTTGGCATGTTTACTAAACAGGAAGTATCATAAGTACTACTTTTCCCAATCAGACATCTCTGTCAGCAGAAGGAAGAGATTAGATGCTCATTATTTAGATGTTCCTTCATCTCCAAAGGACCATGAAATGACTTTGGATGCCCTACCATCACCACTGTTTAGATAACCTATATTGCTAGCCAGTAACTTTACTGTAGTCATTTATATTATTTATCACAGTGAAATTACTCATAAAATTTTATCACTCATGTCAACAGAATTAAAGTTCAGTTTATGCATCTCTGTACATCATACCTTGGATGGGCTAATGTGCTGGACACTGCCTGTAGCCTGATCAAGGACATTCTGTAACATTCTTTCAATACAAAGTCACAAGGAAATCCAAAATTACACTAGAAGGATATACAGAAGTCTATCATTCTATCAACAAATCAAAGGACAAGAAGTCAAGAATATTATAAAACAACACAAACATTTCAGTCGCCTTGAAGGTACAAAAAAAATTTCACATCCTTCAACTAAACTGCCGTGTTCAGAAAACTGACCTGGAGGGGTATGCTGAAAACTTTCTAAAGCAACGTATCATGCTCACACGTCAAACAATCTGTTGGCTTTGTTGGGGATTTTTTTTTGTTCAGCACACTAATGTTTCACTGCAGCTGCTACTCTTTCTCTCTTAGCTAGTTTAACCATTACACAGCTTCCAAGAGCCATACGCTATCTTCTCAGCCAAATTTAGGCTTAAATCTAAAAGCTGCATTATTGGCTTGTATTGGTTGATTTAATCTTGCTACTCAGATACGCCATACAGACTGTCTTCCGAGAGCCCATATATGAAAATCCTTTTGATTTGTCAAGATCTTGTTTGAAGAAAGTCTGAAGCAAAAACTCATCAGCTTTTACAAGAATAAAACTAGTTCCAATATGAGGCCGGAAAACAATGTTTTTTTTTTTTAAAAAAAAGAAAAGCCTCTCCCACTGACCTGTTGATAGCATTTTCTCCGTTTATAAAGATAGTACAACCAAATGATAATTTTGTAACCTCTGCTTTATATCAGCCAGTGAAACATGTTTTCCACCTCTGGAATCATTGCCACACATTTACTATCTTGACACAGGTAAAATGACACAGTTGCAGATCTGAGATTACCTTAATTACCTTTAAAAATAAAGTAGAGAAAAATCTGATACTGCCTACATCCACTGCAATAGGAAAAGTAGCAGTGAAACAAATTGCAAAAAGAAATATGAGTCTGGAAAACTTTTTTAGGACAGGGAGAATGAAGCGTTGGAACAGATTGTGTGCAAGCTTATGGGATCTATCTTTAGAGGTCTTTAAGGACATCTCTTGGAAATGGTTTGGGTACAGCTGATCCTGCCTTGTGGCAGAGGGAAAAATCAGATGAGGTCCTGAGATCTCCTCCAGCCTCTTCCATGTGATTATCAGTTTTCTCCTATCACTTCCCATTTTAAGGACTATGTGTTTGTGCAACACTATCTAGTGAACACATTTTACAACATGTCTCTTCCATACAGACTTTTCAAGAGGATCTTTGTCAACAACGCGGTTTATGATACCCAGGCCACAGAAGTTAAATTCATTCTTATATAAACTTTTTACCTTTCTTACAGGCAAATATGAGAATTTTGAAGGCCATAGGAAGAAGGTTGATTAAAACAGAAGTTCCCCCCAAAAGCTGCTTTTTCAAAATGATTTCCTCTCAACTCTTCGCATAAGTTTAAATATACTTTTCCAAGGTAGGAAACCCCTTAACAGTTTGGTTTTGAGTTGCAATAAAACTATTTGCTCTTCTGACAGCATGATACAGGCCAGTTTTCTTCCCTTTGCTTTTAACCATAATCTTTTTTTCAGTTTCTTCAAATCACTAAAGCACAAGGGTGGTAGAAATTGGTTCATGTCAATGTTATGACAGTAGTTTCATCACTCAAACAAATGTGATGAATGGCAATCAAAATCAATCTCTATTAACTAATTTGAGCTCTTCTACACAGAATGCTGAGAGGCAATGTAAATTTATCAGACATCATAAAGGCTATTTCTTTTTGCTTTAAACTAATAAACTAACAGTTTCAAAAGGTTAATCACATAAAAATTCTAAAACCCTTGCACAGTGAGGAAAAGAGTAGCAATAAAATAATTCATTATGAAATGGTATTTGCCTAAAACAGACTTTTCTCCCTGGACTTTAAAGTGAGTGAACGAATAAGCTATCACATCTAATCCTTTTGAATTCTGTCCACAAGTATCCATCTACTTTTTAATTCAGCAACTTTAAGGATGTTGCTAATACTTTGTGCCAATTTCTGAGAGTGGGAAACCTGGCAAAACTATCCTGGGAACTAACCACAAGTAATCTGTTCTCTAGGGATCAAGGTTCTTGTTTTGACCCCAGTTTTTGAGCAACTGGTAGTTGTATCTTCTGCCAAGAAATGAATAATAGTCACACATTTATTGAAGTTTTTTTGCTTCATCTCAACTGGTATTTTTCCTCAGAGTGAACATAAATCTTGGGATATACTTCAACTGGCGTGCAGTTCCCATCCACATTTATGATGCTGTAGTCACAAGCCTATTACCATTGCTTAACAACAAACCTATTTTCCCGTTATTAAAAATAGGAAAGGACTCATTGCCTGTAAAAATGAGCTACAGATTAACAAATAAAAGTTTTTTATTTGTTACACTTCGTACTGCACTGTTACAACTTGATCACACTTTCAGCCTTACCGCCCTAGCCCGCTATTGCAGCATCAGGCCAACATCCTGCTGAAAGAAAGGAGCAACAAGACTAAAAACAAGCTCTTGTGCCATGAACAAGTATTTATGAAAAATCTAAAAAGTTATTATATTTGTGTGTCTTCCAGTGAAGACATCGATGAAAATTCAAGCCTGGAATTGTCATTTGACCCTAAAATAGATAAAGGCCATTCAAAATTGTTAGGAGGAATTCTCTAAAATAGGTTTGCTAAGGAAAACCTTGCCAATCAACTAAGAGAAAGTCATGGTTGTGAAAGAGTAAAGTGTACGTGTGCATACACGTGCACACACACATGTAAGCAAACTTTGAGGCCTTAGGCCTGAGAAAACACTTCAGTAATCCTATTAGTTGCACCATATTAACACAACTACAAAGTAGCCATAACAATGAGACATTGCTATATTTGAGTAAAACGGATGCTTCCCAAAGGATTCCCTAAAAACGTGAAATAGGTTGAACTTTAAGAATCAAGTAGGAGGTTTTGGGCAATAGCATCTAATATATATACAGAGCTGAAGACCATAAAATCCATCCTTTCTTCCTAGCACACTAAGTCTTCTATTAAGTTATACATTAATCCTTATTCCTTTTAATTTTTTAATTATATACAGCAGCTTCAATTTTTAAGCATTTTCTAAATTTGATATAGTGATCAAAGAAAGTTAAGGTTGCAGAGCCAAGCACTCAAGACTTCAAGTGCCAGAAGTAAGTCTTACAAATTATCCAAATATTCAGTTTATTTTATCATGTACTCTTTTTAGTAGTGTATCACAAATGAAACAGTGATCTGTACTGTGCAGTGAAAATATACAGTCTTAAATGAATCACAAGCCTCCCAGAAATGGTACACACATTCAGAAATGATAGGTGATAAGGTGAAAATTTGCCTTAAAATTGGCAAAAGCATGGATGCAAAACGTTTTAAATGATTCACCCTTGCACTCAGACTTGCCTATTCTGAGGAAAAATTTCATCAGAAAGTTTTTGCACTTTTTTCCTTTTCATTCTCTCCTAGGCTGCAGCACACAAGTTTTTCTTGCAAGTGCTGACTCTTCTTCAAAACATCCTGAAGAAAATTATATTTTGAACATTTTGGTCTTGCTCATCCTGGCTCATCATTTTCCTCCCAGTCTTTCTCCTTCTGAAATACACTACTATTCCTTTTCTCATTTTGTACCAGAATCAGCAGAGATGAAATCTGGCTGTGTGAGTATATATTTTCTAGGTATGCAAAGTGCAGGTTCTACCTCAGAGACAGAAGCTATGAGAGAGAGTATCATTTAAGCTGATTTCAGTTGGCCAATTACAAGAAGCACAATTTCTGCATATGCAGATTCAGACTTTCCAAGACTTGTCAAAAATTTTCATAGGTTCAAGAAGAAACACTTTCTGAGCACTCTCCTGATATGCCCACAATACTCCAATCAAGTTTCAACCTTTGCTCCCAAGTATGGACAGCACACTATCAGTCAAAGAAAACGTTGCCAGAATTGTTTTAACATTGCAACACACTGCATTTTCTCCAGTATTTTCTTGGAAATGGCTAAACTGTTTTGGCTGAAACTTTCAGGGGAAAAAAAAATAAGTAAAAAGAAAGAAAAAGGAGCCCAATATCATCTAATGGTAAATTTTAGCCTAAAAGCCTAATATTTGGCCAAGCAGGAATTAAGCTAAAATGGAAGCATTATTTCGATAGATCTCAGTAATAGGCAATACTGCCAACACCTGCAAAAGGTAGTCCATATAAAGGCCAGAGAATTAATGAATAGCAATAACAGTGGGGAGCTCCAAGCCAAAACACCATATTGGACAGTAACAGAAATTGATAGCAGGTCTTAAATTTGAAACAGCCCATAAAACTGGTCAGTTCTAAGTATTTTTACTGTCCTTGTACTGTGTGGTATTATGCTCTGTCTATCTGTCCTACTACGTATACAGATAGGTGCACACATAAAGTCCTCAGTTGATGCCTTCTTCTAACAAATGAAGGTATTTCAGTACGGATGCATCAACCACTAAACCAAATTCAATAAGAAAAAGTCCAGATTCAGCAATTGTGAGACATGATTTAACAAAGCAGAAATGTTTCTGGTATTTGCCTTTATAATTACAGAGGATTGTTCAGCAGTAATACACAAAAAAAAATTGCCAGAAGTCATGTGGCACTAGGCCAACACATAATGTATTTAAATACTTTTATGTTCATTAAGGTTCATATTTGAAAAGAAATAAACAAACAAAAAGGCACCATACAAATGTAAGCTTTGGTGCATCAGGTTGTTAACTCTGAAAAGCTGGAATGAAATTACAGCAAAGAAAAACATGTGTTTTATTTTAAAAAGAAAACCACAAAATAACTTTTGGGGGATATTAAACTGCAAAAATCTGGACTAGAGAATTTTATGGGTTACTGTGGTATGGGCTTCTTAGGCAATCATACTTCATCTAAATTCCTCAACTCATGATGAATAAGATATTAATATGAATTTAATTAAAGCCAATGTACTATCATAAATCAAGAATTAATCATTAGTCCATAGTAATTTGTTTTTTTGAAAATCATAGGTAAGTTAATGTATAATTTAGGGTCAGATACTCAGCATCTGAGTTTTTTTTTTTCCCCTTAAAGTCTGCACTTAAATTACTTAAATTTCATAACTTAAGGTCTGAGAGAATTACTAGATGGAATTATATGCAAGAGGCCAAATTACTAGACTTAAAGGTCCTTTCTGGCCACAGGATCTATTCCTTCACTTACTCAAGAGGTGGAGAGCAAGTTTATGAGGCCTATGTCCCTATATCCCAGGCGGGCAGCTCAAACAGCCACCCGCAGCTGGCACACAGAAAGTAAGCGTCAGGCACGCTGTGCCCTCTGCACACAAGCAATGCAACTAATCCCTGCTCAAGTGCTATCCTAGGCTTACCTGAGTACAAGGCTTTTCTGGTAGCTGGCTCACTTTGGACCGCGGGCAAGACTACCTGTCTTAACAGATCATCGTGCCAGGAGCAGTGTTCCTGCGTAAGTACAGCACCTTTGGGCAGCAAACTATTTAGTGCATAGCATGACCCTGCACCGGGCACAGCACACGCGCACCAACACGGGCTCTGTATCACACCCGCAGGCTTTCACTGCGGGTTCTTCTGCATTGGAGCAGTATGTCCTGTCTGCTGGACCTCTGCATAGCTGGGGGCTGTTGATTAACAGTGGCTTTGCAACCACTTAATCAAAAGCAGACCTGATGGAACTGGAAGGCATAAAGAATCATCCACAACTGGCATTAATTTATAAGCATTAAACAGTAGAAAAAACTAGTCTGGAAAGTTTATAATACAGGTGGCCAAATACCCATTTGAATGCCTAAGGCCAAAATCTAGGTAGGAATAGCATTCTCAAAACCCACCTCATTCCATAAACACAAACTTCCTTAGTAAAATCATAGAATAATGTAGAATAATAAGTTAGAAAGGACCTCCCGAGGATATCTAGTCCAATACTCTGCCCAAACCAGGCCCATCTTCAAAGTTAGATCAGTTTGAGGTGATTATTATTGCTTTTTAAAAATGTCCAAGGTTGGACACATTTCTCTTAGCTTCTCTGGATACCTATCCAGTGCTTAGCCATCCTCAAAGGAAAGAATTTTTCATATATCCATTTGGGATGCCCTTGCTTCAATTTGTGACTGTTGCTTCTTGTCCTTTAGCTGTGCACCTCTGAGCAGATTTGGGCTCTTCCCTCCTCCCCTTTTTTTAATATATAAGCTCCCATCAGGTAGCTTATAAGAAAAGAAAAATTAAATCTATCTACTCTTGCCCTTCCCTGCCCCCAGCCTTTTCTCTTATGGGCTAAACAAACCTTAACTCCGAGTTTCTGCTTGATTGTGCTCTCCTGTTCCTAACTAGTAACCCTCTGCTGGACCTTCTCCAGTCTATCAACAGCTTTCTTTTACTGGGAGGCCCAAAACTGGGCATGATACTCCAGGTGTGGCCTCAAGACACATGAATAGAGGGGAATAGTCACTTCCCTCAACCTGCTGGCTACGATCCTGCTAACACACTCCAGCACATAGTTTGCCTTCATTGCTGTAAAGGCACACAGATGAGTCACACTTTGCTAAAGTCCAAGCAGTCCTGAGCAGATAGGGATCTAGCTCAAACCCAGACTTCGACAGAATCAGAGAAAATAAGTATTCATCTGCTTATCTTGCTCTGGTAGAGTTGATCTGGCAGATTTATTTGATGCAATACAACATAAAACAGCTGGCTAAAAGGGAATTCTCCACCTTGCAGATATAACAACCTAGTGGTTAGCTGACTCACACATACGCATTGTGGAAACTGGTTCATCTCGATGACATATATGAGGGGTTTTGAACTTGTGCATCTTCAAGGAAAGTACTTCACCTCTTGACTTCTCCAGGCCCAGAGTTTGTTGGAAGGACAAGCCTTAAATGATTTGTCTTAAATTAAATTTTGATGAAATAGAAAATGAAACAAAGGCCTCATGCTTGGTAATCTCTAATCACCAGGCTTTATAATCACTCCCACTTTCTCTGCTCAAACAAAGGTGTAATTGTTTCAAGTGGAACAACTATAACAAGTAGCAGTGAGAAGTCTCCACCAAGCACTTTCTGGGAGGTAAGAGAGGTTAAAATCCCCCACTTCTCCACCCCCAGGCTTGGAAATTTAGAACATAAGGCTCCCATACTCAGAGTGATTACATTTGCCATTGATTTGCTGGTTTAAGGACACCATATCTGCTCCTGACTTTTTTTTTTTTTTTGGGGGGGGGGGGGCGGAAATGATAACAAAAAAAATGCCATTTCCTTAGTTCGTAAGGGGAGGAAAAGTGGAGGATAGCTTTGGAAGATGGCTCCAGGCTATGTCTTTCAAGGATACAGGTAATTCAGTCTAAACGTGAAGAAATATTTAACAATTGCTTTGAAAAGAAAAGAACTACCTGAGATAAGCAAAAAAGCCAAGTAGATGTTAGTTCTTTAAAATCTTTTGCTTATCAAATGTATAAGGAGAGATGACCAACTAAACGGGAAAATAACAACAAAATATTTATGAGCCTCCTCCAATTTACATTTTCTTTTCCTTTCTTTTTCTTAGTTAGTGTCAGGGTCCTAAAACACGATCAATACAATGGGAGTTCTATGAAAGGCTCTTTTCACAGAAAAAGCCTGTATATTCTGCCATTGCTTTAATTTGTCTCAACAGAAAATTACTTAAAAAAAAAAGTTAAAATTAAGCAAGCCAAGAAGAATCAAGGGAAAGAAAAATAAGGTATGTATTAGAATATAGAAAGGGATGGGCAAAGACAAGGAAGACTCATTTCAAGTGTTTAACCTTGTGTAGGCTACTCAGGAAATGTCCTGAAAGTTCAGCTGCACACCACTTCCTCCTGCAGAGCCTGATCCAAACAAATGAGGACCACATACTTATCTTGGCATCACATGCCCCTTGACATTAGCTCTGGCTCTAGTCATAACTGTTCAGCAGTGGCACAGGAGGGCTTCCACACCTGCTGAGCACTTGCAACCTCAGCTGAAGTCAGCAGACACTTGTGGAGGATTTCAAGCTAACCTAGGCCTCCCAGTTATTTGTAAGCAGAGGAGCACGCTCTCTTTAAACTATTTGCATTCTCTGTTCTTCGGTCAGCCTGCAAACCACACGACTGACAAGGCTATAGTAATGCTTATATTTAGATACCACGTTAGAGTAATGTGTTGTGGATGCTAATACAGAGGCTTCTAAAACCTATAGTTTTCAAGCTGGTCTGTGCAGTATATACTAAATTGCTAGTGCTGTTGCTAACAATAGTGACACAACTGATGTGAGGATGACTATTACTTGTTCATGCTAATGCTAACTAGGGAGGTATTAAAAGTCCCCAGAAGTCAACAGTAAACTTTTCTCAGAACACAAAAGGCATTTCTGAAACTTCCTATCTCATTCTCAGATTTTTCAATTAAGCACAGAAAAGTGCTTTGCTGGATTCACACTGCATAAAATCCAGCCTCATCAAGGAGGTTGTAGTACTGATGCTTTCCTTTGTCTCCTATTTTTTTATTTATTTGTTTTTAATTTTTTTATTTAAACCCAACAGTGCCATGTTTACAAAACTCATACAGGTTGCAGGAGACTAAAATTTAAATAGTTTCTCATCCTCTCTCGCATATTCTGAAGAGTCTAAGTGTACTCTGAGTGTTTAGTAGGATATGGAACGGGACCTGAAAATAATGTCTGCCCGCTCTCCGCATTGCCCTAAAGAGTTGGCTGGGGCAGTATGTTTCCTCATCTGCCTTAACTGATAACAATTATTCTAGAGCAAAATGATAGAGCTTCCACAAGAAGGTCTAGGAAATTCCAAAATATCCAATAAGCTGATGCTTAGAGCTCTTTGGTGGGGTCCTCAGGCAAAAGGACAGCTGCCCTCACCAGAGAGGCATCCCAATTGCTTGGCTACTGAACAAAGCAGGATGCTGGCTGAGAAGGGGTTAATGTGTTTCCCACACACCTAAGCAGAAGCACAAGTTACCTTGAAGCCTGAAACTAAGTACTGAGCTACTTCAGCATTTCCTGTTGTCTAATTTAAGTAGCTCTCTATTCAACATGAAGATCTTAAAGCGTTAAGCCCTTTCCACGTGCAGTAGGCAGACACAAGAAAGTTCACCCTGTGCGCTCTGTAGGTAGCGGGAAATGTAAGAGAGGAACTAATTTTTTCTTTTATTTTCCTCTCCATGTCTCTTGCCAGGACAAGAAGCTTCCAATATTAACTTCATTCATCATAAATAATAAAACTGTCAAGGACAATAGCATGTCTCATGAGAGCACGAAAGAGAATTGTCTCTGCATTTGGCCTGGTCAACAGAAAATCTCCCACCAAGAGGGGATTGACAGTGAATTTGGCAGCCTTTTTGGCAAGACAAAAGACACAGAAAAAGAAATATCTACATTAATAGAACAGGGTGAGAAATGGGGAAAAAATGAAGAGTTGCCATACTTCACAGGAACAAGAAAATTGGTAAACTGCACTAGCCTTAAGCATTTATTAAGTGCTCAGTCTCCATAATAATTAGCATGGAATAAATATGGATATATTAACCTTTAAATGGGTTACAGGGGTGCAGCTCTGGTCTAAAGGTGTGAGGGGTACTGTACAGCCATGAGTTCGCTGCTGCAAGTGCCAGTGCACCCCACTGTGCATTGCAATGCCTGCTGCTACAGACAGGCAGCAGTTAAAGTCCTGGATATATCCACAGCTGTCTATATCTGGGAATTCAAAATAAGTTGCCAGGATGATCTTTTAGGCACTTGGGCTTGGGTCTTAATACGTTATAATTTATGGTTTGACTTGCAGGCAGATGAATTTCCATTTCTGGACTGAAGTCCAACATGCCAAATGTGCTCATCTAGAAACAGTATTTTTAGGAAGAAATTGTTATAGATATTTGGAAGATGGATTTTCTGCCTGTTTTTTCAATAGCTGAGTACTGGGTTCCATTCATTTCCAGTGGAACAGACAGTCGCATCAGTAAAGCATGTATCAGAGTTTGCCAAATAGAAATCTGTTTCAACAATTTTTATTTACTAGAATCTCTGATTTAACCTAGCTGATCATAATTTTCTAGAGTGCCAGATCCTATTAGCTAAATTGATTTTGAAGCAAACAAATTGAGCCCACAGATTTATTTGGCTGCTATGATCAAGCCTGGTTAATGGACTTGGAAGGGTTTTTTGGGGGGTTTGGTTGTTTTGGGGGAGGTTGCTTTATCTTTGCTAAATGATAAACACACTAAGTTGGCATATGTTGTCTTCTTTTGGAACAGAGGCAGTACAGGGATCATCTGCCGTAATTTAGCACGCCAAAGTGCCAATATCTGCTATTGTACTAACTTAACTGTTCTGGTGAACAGTTCAGGTTCCTGATCCATCTGATGAAGCAACGGAACTAATTGTTAGCTGTAATTCAGCAGGAGAAAGAAGGGACAGCAGAAAGCATCTAGCAGAAAAGAAAGTAGACCATATCCTATTTGAAAAATAAGAAGATTTAAAAAAAAAGGAAGACAGAAAATAAAATAATTATAGAGACAAAGGAAAAAGGCTACAAGCAGAGTAAAAGTAAAGCTCAGTGAACCAACAAAGATACTCAATTAGTTGTATTCAACTGCTAGCAGCATTTATCTGGGGCTTTATTGTTAACCTGATCCATTAGTGGAACTGCTGGCTTCACAGTTGGTTTCCTTCAGTCACCACTATGTACTGGCGTTCAGCGAGACATTTACAGTTCTTCGTTCCTCTTGGGATAACTTTTTGAAGTGGAACAGGAACTTTTTGCTATTCAGGGTCCTACAGAGTTCTTTTGCCTGGACCAACTACCAGGTGTGCATGTGCTTTTGAACAGAAAGAGCGATGGAGAGAGGGAGGAAAAGAGGGAGAAAGTCTAAAGTAATTACTACACTTGAGTTGTTTTACTCATTACTATCATTATGTCTAGAAACAAATTAGCGATGTAGTATCACTCTGACTTTCCTAACAAAATATCTTTTTGTGACTATAAAATAGCAGTAGAATAACATTATTTTCAAATTTCCATAAAGCAACTAGCCTAAACTTAAGATTTCTCAAGTTGTAGCTCCCAATCAAAAGTCACTGAGATTTTTACCTCCATAAACTTTTTGCCAAAAGACATTTCATACACAAACAATTCAAGTTTTCTAAAAGTAGCTTTTAAAAAGCTATTTTTGTTCCCACAGCTATTTCTCCATGAAAACCCAGTCTTGTATTATAAGCAAAAGAATGTGATTCATACAAGTAAGACATGCTAGCAATTAAGATTGTAAAGCAAAAATGAGCCAAGATTTCTAAAATAACTCTAGGGAATGACAGTCTCAAGTATCTGTACATCATATTAGCCTTCTATTCTACTTCACTATTGCAACATGCCCAATTCATTCAGAGGAGATGCTCTTTTTCCCTTGAGAAAACTGCATATAGCACAATTTCTTTCTTGTTTAACTTGCACTATTTAGAACATTTTTTTTAAGAGAACATCTTTCTGCTTTTGCTATCGGTTGGAGACTACAAATAATTGATTTAAGTTTCTAAAACAATGAGTCACTTTTAGCCACTAACACGCCTACATCAAATGCAAGATCTACAGACCACAGCTTGCAATTACTTGCTTTGCGACACTGAGTCTTTGTCCAAATTTCTCCCTGTTCAGCCTACTGAATTCAAAACTTTAGCTGTGTGTGAACATCATCTTTATCCCTGGAGGCAAGAGGAACATACCACCTTTGTACCCAGCTCTGGGAAGGGAGGAGAAGGGTTGTGTTTTTGTTATTGTTTCATGAAAGAAAATAATCTGTGAGAACAGTATGGTATGAATTTATCAGCCCAGATCTGTTTTACAGAAATCTAACATGGCTAAAGGTTCCCCACTCCCTCATAAACCATTTACATAAGAGCTGTTTATGACTTCTCAGTATTGCACATAACCACTTCAAACCACAGTACAGCCATTAAAGTTCACCTCAGCTCAGCAGGTTCTGGCCAAAACAACACTTGGCAATGGCTCTCTGGGGGAAACAGGGCCTCTGTAAGAGATGGTGGTAATTTGATGGCTACTTTGCTCAGCATTAGTACTGGCTTGTTTTCCACAGGACAACACAAAAGGGTGCTGTGCTAATGCAGGTGCTCATGCAGGATGAGAAATACAAACTACATCTTCCATGAATAGGGAAGAAAAAAAAACAAAAATCCCTCCTTCCACCCTAGTCCCAGCCATCAAACACAATGGTAACAACCCTGAAAGGGCTGCTTCCACTATCAAGCAGCATTTTCCTTCTAACACTTTTTTTTTTTTTTTTTTTTTTTTTTGAAGCATATGCAGGTTTGTGCAAGCTTGTGTCTTTCCAACTGGACAACCCATCTCCCAAAGAACAGCAGCAAACCATTAATCTGCCATAAACTTTGTCAAACCCAGACCAGAGAGTCTGGTACCTGGAGACCAGTGGAACATCCTACCTGCAGCTTTGATTCAGCTTTGTTTCATTTAAGTAAAAATATGTTTTTCAGTACCAGTAAGACTCTGCTTCAGATATGTAATGGAACAACAGTGACATCCATTGGCTAAAGTAAACCCAAATTGGAACTATTCATTATACATGAATTATTGCTTATTAACTATAGTGACATAAGTTGTTCTGCTACATTTTTATGTGATCTATAATCACTAGTGTTTTTAGGAGTGCCATAGAAGCAAAGCTAAGTTTCACACTCTTTCTCCAGGTCTTAAAAGAGAAGGGATCAGTAAGCTTAATTTGCCTAGGAGAGAAAACACACACTATACTGCAAGACACTGATAACTGAAGAGATTTCATTTCCTGAATATTACAATCCTATGAAAACTTAAAAGCTGGAGAAAATACCAACACATCAAAATATTTGCAAGATGCAGATATGGTTATCTTTTTTCTTTCTACATGGTAGATACTGCTAAAAGGCTAGACCCCAACTCCATTTTGAACTAAAAAAAACTGACCCTTCCCCTCTACCACTTCTTGCACATTACAGGGTGTTTTCATTAGTTTTTGTAGGGTTTTTTTTAGGAAACTACTCTATGTTGCCAGCAGTTTAAGAGGCTGTTGACATCAAGACTAGTCAAAGCATTCCAGTGATGCTTGTGGCAAGTCCTAAATACAGAAATAGTATAAATTTCCCCAATTCTGTTGGTACGCTAAAGACAGCATCAACCATTTGGGGTGCAGATCTGTACTGCAAGCTCACAGCTAAGAGGTTATTTACCATGAGCCTCAAGTCTGTTTCAGGCTGCCATTTTCCCCAAGAGAGAATCCTCATTTTTAAAAGTACAACTTTTATTTTCAGAGATATGGTTCTTTGTTCTCAGAAGCAGGATTTTAAACTGGGTTTTATTAAAACACATGGTATGTCCTTACAATCAGTTATAAATCAGTCCAGACAATGCTACATCATCGATTCTCTGATATATCATAAGGGAGTTCTATGCCCCAGTCTTTGTGCCATCAGCCACTTTTATCAGTAAGTTTTATGTCTTTAATCCCGTACTATTTCAATATCCTACCAGGAAGAAAATATAAAATGCGAGTGTGACTCCCCAGTAAATTATGGCCAAGTGTTGAGGTCATTCTATATAGTCCACCTATTTCAGTTTCGCTTTTCTAGTTTCTCAGTTTGGATGTTGTGTGACACTACATTCAATGTTTTTCAGAAGCTCAGTTTTACATCACACTATATCTGTCATTGATCAAAGCTATTACTGAGCCAGAAGAAAGCACATTTGTTCTGCAGTATCTATTCTCCACAAATCTATGTTGACTGATGGAGTTACATTACACTTTTTTTGTCTTGGAGCTTCATTAATCTACTTGTTATAGTCCAGGCTTTACCGGCCTAATCCTGCCAGCCTATATATCCTTTTTAGCATTTGACATAAAACTAACTTTCTTGTCTTTGGAAATTCCATGGTGTTCTAAGGTTTACTAAAAGTCAGTTAATGGCCCAGAGAACTTACTGGCCACAGCAGTCCATATAATCAATGTTTTAAATAAAAACTATATCCCCAGTTATAAGTGAATATTCTTTCTTCTTTTTTTCCTCTAAACACAAAACAGAAATATTAATTATATCATTCTCCACCTTGCTCCTGACAATTCTAATTTCTGAACACATCAGAATACAGATCAGCACTTAACATTGTATTCTCTCGGTCACTTGCTCGCTGGTTATATGTCACAGTTTCTTGAGCACAGTTTAATGCATGGTTTTGAGCAGAGAGTTCATGGCTGAATATTAGTATAATGCTTACTGGAAAAGGAGATGTGCTCTTTTATAAGATGACATTAAGCTTTATTTCAAGAGTATCTTATGGAAATCTAAAATGACTTGTATAATGGAGATGCTAAATCACCTAAAAATATTATTCTTAATATTATTAAGGCCAAAGCATTGTATATGATGGCAAACTGAACTTTACTTGCAAGTTCCCTGTGTTTTAATTTTTCAGGCTTTTTATGGCTGTAAAAATGATTTCCTTATTTATCCTCAACAGTCCTTCAGCTGACAAATTTCCCTACTAACACTTTTTTGCAATAGAAATAAAGTTATGAATATGACTTTCTGTTTCAGTGTTACTAGTTTATTCCCTCTGTCCCTACCCACAGTGTAACACAGGGATTAGCCAAACTCTTAAAATAACATTCGTTCCTAATTTTACTAAGACGTTGCTACTTTTTACTGCTTTAGCTTTTATTTTTATAAGCACTTTTACTGCTTCTTTCCTGGTGGTGGATCAGAGAACGTCATGTCAGAGGCATGCCTGGCATCAGGTATCAGAGGCATGTCTGCTTTGGCTTGTATTCATTTTTTTCTTCCCTCTCAATACACAAAATCAGACACAACTTTATTTACCCAAGTTTAATATTGGTTTGCTTTCAAATCTGCAATGATAGCTAATCATTGCATAGGACACTGCCACTCAAATAAAAAAATCATAACAGCTTCACCCATATATGACGGTCAATTAATATATAATATATATTAATATTATATATTAATATAAAACGTACTGATGAATATGAGCTTCGTAAAACCTTTAGTTATGGTTTATACAAGCATCCAGAATGCTCTTAATTTTAATACTAATTTTTAAAAGTTTGATTTTTGGTCTTGATTTATAACAATATGCTACCAGTTTCAAGCAACTAGTTCAAAGATTTCTACTAAAAATCCTGTGAACTGTTCACATGAGATCAGCAAGTTCAGCAGAGTTCAGAAAGGTATTATAATATACTCACTTGTTTTAAACTTGTTAATTTCTTCTAAACACTTAGATATCTGTAGAGATAGACCAAATCATGTTGAAAGCTGGGTTAGAAGTACAAAACCCAGAGGAGCAGCTTTGAATCTAGTCTTTTCCCTTCATAAAAAGTGATACTTCTCCAAAACAATCATAGTTATCCAAAACAAAATGTTTTATTCTGTCCTATCCTATCCACAACTAATTGTTTAGATCCAGAAATATTCCAAACAATATCAGTTAGGAGCGTAACACAAACACACTCCTTCCAGTTTATCTTTTGGCTCATCAGCCACATCAAAGAAATCGATTATTTGCCCAGCACTATTTGTATGACTGGTCTGTTGCATGGGAGGAAAAGTCTATGGGCTTGAATGGCTGTTTGCAAGTTCCTTATTAAGTAAATTGTTGGAAATTTTGATTTAAGCCTATTTGTGAGGACATTGCTTGGAGAAGGACAGACAGATGATGAGTAATATCTTTCACCCTGCCACTTTCAAGTTACATGGAAGAGTTGAACCTGATCTGAACCTGGATGTGACTAGGCATTTTTTTACAAAATGTAAATGTATTTGAAGGGAAATCACTGTCACATCTACTCCATTCTGGAATTGATTTGGCACTAAAAAATCAATATGCCGCTTGTCAGAGGAAACAATATTTCTCAAAAACAATCTTCACATAAACATTTGAGCTAGATCATTCCAGCTTTGCATCTTCACTCAAGAATGCAATTTAGTCATGCACTAACAGGCAAGCTGTGGTGAGAGGGAGAGATAAGTAGTGCTGGCACTAAACATTTAATGGGTCTGCTTGGATTGTGCTTCACTTTGATATTCAACTAAATTTGCACACATTCAGCAAGTTCAGAGATATCTCCTCCAGCCTTGTGCACAACCTCCCATTTTAAGTGGGAGTGGAAACCATAGACTTCAGCAGCATCAAGTGCAAGAGAAGATGTGTTCTTAAGTACTTACTTGAGCAGAAATGTTTTTCTCAGTCAGAGCCTGACAGAGCAGCTAATATCTCAGAAGAATATGAGGATGCTCTCCTGGCTAATATAAATATGATTTAATTTTTTTTCCCTGATACTCCCTTTCACTCATTTATTTTCTACTGAGGGGGTATCAGGATGAAAACAAGACTTTTTCTTCTACGAGTTTATCTGATCCCTCTTTGATGTCTCAGTCTGCATTAGTAATCCCTGGTATGAGGCAAAACAATAATTTTTCCAGTAAATGGATGTGCTATGAAAGACAAGGTCATGCAACGAAGTGTGGAAAAAAATAGAAAGACAACAGATATTCTCCAGCCTACATTCAAATGTTTAAAAAGTAGGGAAAGACTTCCTGAGTAACACACAAGAACACCACTTTCATGATTTTTCCTTTGTTTCATTGAAGTGATATAATAAATGCTTAGTACTCCCAGTAACCACATCTTTAAAAGCTTTGTTTCTACCCTTGTTACTGACCTACTAATTTCCCTCTTTTTGGAATAAGTGGTAACAAAGATCAGGATGCATATTTTTACTGTGCATGCTTACTTTCTCTGTCTTTCAGGTGCTCTCTAGTAATGTAAGCAAACATCATTAACCAGACTAAGGATGTTTGCTTCCTTTCATCTAGCAATAGTTACAAATGCTACAGAGTAGAAAATATGAGTCAGAATCATAAAGCTGTTCAGACAAAAAAAACTCTGATACACATCTAATTTCTAATATTAAAAACTGAGCAATGTTAGCACTTTGCTATTGTATACCACTATCTCTATAGTCACAGAAATCTGACTTAAAGCCCATAAACTTCAGGTTTCTTAAAGACATCAGCAGATACAGATTCAGGCCTTCAGACACTGCTAATACTGAACAAAATAGAACATGTTTTGTAATCTTATGCCCAGATCCTCAAATGGCACCTAGGAACTTAATTCCTACTAGATCCTCGTGGGAATGAGGAGCTAAACAGGCAATATTCTCAAAGCCTTTTCTGATCTGAGCCCTAGATCGCTTAATCCCTCAATACAGAGCTGAGCACTTACCTCAGAGAAAGCTACATCCATGGAGAACAGTGCTTCAAGAGAGGCTCTTCAGGAGTGAAAACTTCCAGTTGCAGGATATATGGCTAAAAATTTCCCTTAGCAAAATGTGCAGTTTCTCCTTTTTGCTTCTTAGTGTTTATTTCTTTGCCAGTTCATCACAAGTTACTTTTATTCAAAGCATTATGCTTTGGGGAGCTTCCACATCAAGAGATTATGCAAATAACTTGGCTATCTGCTTTCCATCTAGCAAAACAGAGGCTAGTGGGAGCAAACGTTTGAAGAAAAAGGTAAAAAACCAAGTGTTATTTTCCTCTACGTACCCTCCAGTTTCCAGCAATTTCTGGTCAAGGGAATTCTGTACCTTTGTGTTACCGTAGCTTCCTTCCATTAATTTGACTAATGGCTTTCAAAGCCTAATTTCTCACCTTCATAACCTCCTGTCTCACGAGACCCTAACAGACATTTAGGCAGCGCAAGCAAGTGAGGGGATTACGTAAGATCTACCCCAAAGAGGTGCACCTGGGCAGACTGATGTACAGCACTACTTCCTGTGTGGGAGCAACAGGAGGAGGTGCTGATGGGGCCTTTTGGCAACACATCCTGGGCCCCTTAGAATAAGCCGCATCAGAATACTGCAACTTGTCTGCAAACAGAGCACAGTTTTCCTTAGCCTGTATTTTTGGACACTTATTGCTAGAAGCCTTCTCAGAGGCCTGCTCCCCTGGAGCCTAAAGCAGCAAAAGCCTGTTGTGTGCAATCAGCATCTCTGATGATTGCAGCTGCACTGTCCTCTGCTCCCACAGCTTCAGCACATCAACTCGCAGCCAAAGAGTAACTGCACCTGCAGCACATTCAGTCCCAACCACCTGCTAACAAGTGGCCAAGAGTTCAAACAAATCTTCCACTTAACTCAAGTTTTAAACAGAATGGAGCTATAGGCTCACCATACATCAACCATATCACTTGTCAAATGCCACTTCCATGACATTTCTCTTTCCACCATCAAGTTCTGCTCATAAATATATTGGCACAAATAACATTTATTGCAAATAGTGCTAGTTCTTGTTTACACTGAAGTAAACAAGATCAAAATATGTCCTTCTCATGCACCACCAAAGAATACATTACAGATTATTTGTGTGTGGTGTCAAGTCTTCAGTCAGAGTCATTATTATTTACAGATATCAGAAGAAAAAAGGCTGAATGCGGATGCTTGATAAGGTAAAGAGGAAGATTTGCATGCTTATATGCTTAGGGATAAATATGTCTTTATTCTATAATGAAAAGCCTGTCAGCCATGTCAGAGCTGGTATAGTGAATAGAAGCTGTAAAGGCAGCTTATGACCACATAAAGGATGTGACAACAAAGATGGAAAGAAGGGGGTCACTAAAATGAATCCAAGAGAATTCAGAAAGAAATTGAAGGCAACGCGTGTATGTTCACTCATACACAGAATTCATTAAAGAAAAAGTCCTTCTATAGCAGAGAAGCAGCAAATTCTGACAGCAGAATGCTATTTCTTTAAAGCTCATTTCTCCACCTATTGCAATACAGGCAGACAATTTGAGCTACAATATAGAAGTTTTAAAAAAGAAAATGATTACTGAACACCACACACTAGCACCAGGGCTTCACATAGTGAGTCAAAATGAGTTCTTCCATTGACATAAAAGGGTAAGAATTTAATTCACGGAGTGTAATTCTGCCCACAACACATTTAGTGTATACCTGCTTTAATATCTAGCATTCTGGAAACACTGAAGAAAATGTCCACTTGAACTCTGAATAAATAAATCCCCCTTTCCTCCTTCTGTTTCTTAAATGCTTCAGTAGGAGGAGCATATGCAATGATCTAGAATATTACTTTTGCCTTTTCTTTACAAGACTCACATTCTTTCAAAATTTCTCTCTTACTTTCCAGGTCTTAGGACAGGAGGGAACATCTTAAATTTAATTTTAGTTGCCTGTTATTGAAGAAGAAAAGAAGTCCTTAGCACAGAAGGCTACATCTTGGAAGCAAAGGAATTCCATAAGAGCTGTGAAGAATTAAATTATAGCAGCTCTTTCACAGAATGTTAAACAGAAAATAGTTCTTCAGCTTTAAAGTAATGGGTGGCAGGGGGAGAAGTAGGATCATTCTCTTAAATTTGTACCATGTCTTCACTGCATAATCAAAATGATTACTTCATCTCATTATTAGCAAGGGTGGAGATATTCGAAAAGCAAAGACATTTGAAAGCAAAGACATTGTCTAGCAGAACACAGCCTATGGAAGTTTCCAAATTGAGAAGCAGATCCTAAGCTCAGTGTGGCCAAGTCAAAGAGAAATGATAAATGTTCTCTGCAGAATAAGTACTGAAGTAAGGAATGATGAAAGAGATAGAAGTAAACATAGGAATTGGGAAATGCTAGTGGAGTTCACTGAATGCCACATAGAGGGCTGGTCATCTGTGTTCAGGGGAGGTGGCTTCAGACTGAACGGATGCATCTGAGAATTCTTAGTCTCCTCTCAGACTTTCGTGGAGAATGGAAATAAGAATAAAACAAATAGAAAGGTTTTTTTAAAGATACAAGACAGCACAAAAAATTTGCAATGACCATTAATAAGGTTGGGTCAGAAATTATGTGGGATATTGAGCCATCAAATCATTAAGCTTCAACATAGAACTTGGCAAGTTTGTCATGGACTCCAATCTGTTTTGAAGGTTAAGGGTGTATGTTAGGAGAATTGAAAATAGCTTCTCCCTCACACTGTCTACATCTTTCTGCAGACACACTTCAAATTGAATTAAAATCATGTAGCTGGTGCTAGCATCTTACAAAACTAAGGATAATAGGTATCTCGGTAGGGAGTAGGAAGTTCCCCATCCCCAGCCTCCACCTCCCAAAAGTTAAGTTTCCTTATCTATTTATTCTCATCTTTAATCCTCAGGATTCAGAGCAGATCTCTGCTTCTCTTGCTGAATCACAGCTATAAGGCTTCCTCAAGCCTAAAAGTGGTAGAACCCTCTTATAAAAACATATTGGATGTTAATTCACTCAATGGCTTTACTCAGACCAGGATTACCACTTAGCTCATTCTACTGTGGCCACAAGTGATGCCTAAGGAAGGACTAAGTACCATCGTATTTGTCCAGTTCTTCCACTTTGTGGATCAGGGATTGCCTAAAAAAACGTTTTGTCTGTGGTTAGGGAGAAGCTTTCCAATGCAATTTTCATCAGAGGAATGTTTGTAGACATCTATTACTGCCCACTATTAACAGCAGAACAGGCTTGATGGGTAAAAAACCCTGGTCTGGGAAAGCAACTGTTCTGTTCCCAAGCACTGATCTTTTCTGCTTTTTATAGATAACATTCCTCCCACATTCCCTTTGCCTAGTCTGTCTTGATAGACTAACTTCCAAAATATCATTAAAAGTTTTTAAAAGAAAAAAAAAATCTGCAATGATGGTTTTTTGGGGGAAAGAGCAGATAAAACAAGCAATATTACCTTTTTATAGTGATTTTCCTTTGGAAGCCAAGACAATTTACAGAGGAAACTGGGAGATTTGCTACTCTTACTTTTAAGGTGAGCAATATCTGAGAAGTTTTGCAAGCCTGAATAGGCACAATTATTGGGATGAGGCTTGATATGAAATTGGATTATAAAGTACACCAAGCAGAGCTGGGGAGTTAACATGGCTATGATTTATGACAGATTTTTTTTATTATTATCTCAAAGAAGCTGCAAGGAGAATAGGAGGATTACAAAATGGTTTTGAGCAAGCAGACAAGAAAGAAGCCCTGGATAACACCAAGAATGTTAGGTATTTTGTAGAAGAGAGTGACAGAAGGTGAAAGTATCATGGATATGTGGTGCATGAGGTCTGAGGCCAGCACAAGCCAGACAAGCATAGTGGGATTTAGCCATTGAAACAAACAATTTCCCCATAAGAAGACATATTTTTGGTGTTTCTTACTGGAATTTGCTCCCCACCCTACTAGCCCAACAGAGCTTGTTGTTACTTGAGCATCAGGGCACACTGCCAGGTCAACTTTCCCAGGCTTTCCTAATAGGAGTTAGTCCCTGCTATGTGGGAGTCCTAACAAGCATAAGATACACTTTATCTGTTTAAAATAATTAACTGTAGAGGCTTTTTTTTTTTCTTTTTAACTTTAAAGATAAAGATATTCAAAAAATGAATAAAGGAGTTTACTTTTTTAAAATTATTAAATAAATGTTATACATAAAAAAGGAGTAAGGCAAGTTCTCTGTAAGGATTTTACAGGTCAGACTGCATGATGGCAGCCCTATTTGGCTTTGTCATTTATGAATCAAAGAATCAATGAAAGCTGAATCAACCATAAACCTAACTCCAGTGGAAGACAGAGGAGAGAGCAACATGCCTGGCTACAACAACATCACTTACCATGGGAACAAGTGCTTTACTGATCTCTCCCTACCCCATTCCCAGACAGTTTATATTCATCTGATTAGCTACACCAGTTACATCACATATGTCATTCACAACAGGATTATGTCACCCTTCAGAACCATTCTCTACCCATAGTAATCACTATGGGCTAAATGAAGAGTCCTGTTTATTAAGCTACTGAAGAAAGAACTATATTTTTAAAAAGAATATTTTTTAGGCTTACTGGCAGTTGGAGTAAGGTTGGGATGAGTACCTATTACACTACCTCATGTATCACCAGAGACTGGAGAGCAGGTATCACCAGAGACTGGAGAACACATTTTGGCAAGTTTGCTGTAGAAAAACATATTGCTGTCAGTCACCAAATGAAATTCATCCCCCTAACAAGAGGGAGTTAGGTTCAGGGTTAGCCTTCAAAGAATGTTACTTGTAATTTACATTGATTTTGTCAACTAAATCTGGCCAAATGTCCCTACATTGAAATTTAAAAGAATATATTATAAAGTTTCCTAATGAAGTAGCACTTCAATTTCAAAATTCACCTGTTTCAAGGAATAGAAGACAAAGGAATTTTTAAAGGATTAACCAACAAAAAAGTAATTTACTTCAGCAAATCCTTGCTTCTGCAACTTTTTCATCTGAGCACCAAACTCAAAGAGTGATTATTTGCTATTGCCCTCACTAGAGTACTGTGACTCCCTTCGTTCTTCTCTGCAGCTGCAATCTGGCCTTACAATTGCATGCTTCTTATTGACTGATTCCATTAGGCACCTTCACCTCTGCTTTCACCTCTGCATTGGGCCCTCTGCTTTCTTTTCTGAGCAAAACCTTGAATCTGCATTTCATTGCTCCCTCACTTTCAGGACTCCTTAGTTACTTACACAAGAAAGCAAAAGCTATCAGACAACAGATCCTGCTACTTCAGAGATTAACTTGAGGGCTATTTCTCTAGCAGTTAGCTGCCCACTTAGATTCATAATTTAGCCATTAAATAGTAACTAGACACTGGTCTAAAGACAAAATAGGCATGAAGGAGACAATGATCCTTGGGATCTCCCAGCTCTAATATTTTAGTGATGTATGACTCAATTGGTTTATTCTCATTGGATTCAGTAAATGAACTAAAAGTATTAATACAGCATTTCAATATGCATTATCATCAGCTCAAATGTCTGTGAAACCTACCATGCTCCTTCACCTTGTTACTGTGTGATCTTTTGAAGACATTGGATCATCCTTCACTGCCCTTTGAAGGCATGCAATGCAGCAAGAACTTTCAGGAACTCTTCCAAAGATATTAAAGTTACTCAGATTTGCACTTTTAACAGAACTGACCATTAAGTAACTACCCAAGTTTCAATTATACACCAAATAAACAGCAATAATTGCCTTTAGAAACATGCGTACCTTTTGCACCAAATACAATTCAGAAGGTGCAAGTGCTTGAATACTCATTGTTTTCTGGTACTTGCGTTCTCTTTAAGAATCATCCTAGTCCAGAAGCTGATCAACACTAAAGGGTCAAATTGTAAATAGAATTTTTACCATAATTAAGACTAACATTAAGATGATTGTGTTATTTATGCAATATTTAGAGGCCATGTAAAATAACTTAACTTACTAGAGAGAAAATATTTTTAATTTTAAAGTCATACAATTACCATCACAAGTACAATTTTGGGTGAAAAGTACTGTATTATTTCAAATGGAAATTTACCAGGTATGACTGATGCAAGCTTTTGTAGATCACGTAAAATATCTCTTTTCCAGCTTAGATTGCTGGAAGTGGCTATGGTTTTCCCAGTCATTTTCTAACAATGCAAGTAAGCAACATGGATTACGTTCCAGCTGCCAAAAGTACTCCCTGTGCCCCGTGCTGAAATTTTTTCCCTTGGTTATTTCATACTGCTGGACAGTAAACCACAGGAACTTCAAATTACAGGAATTCTTACAGTTTATTCATATTAAAGTCTTGCTCCAGTGACTTGAGGTCTGCTATTTTACACTACACATGATTCCTAGTTCCCAAGCCTGCTGACTCACCAATTCATACTGAATCATATCAGTAGCTCCAACTGTTTTTCATTTTTATGTACTACTTGTTTGCCTTTGAGCCAATTTCTCAAGCTTTCTGTATGAAGAAACTAAAGATTGCTGCACATGAATATGAACAGGATGCATGCTAACCATACCTGTCTGCACTCAATTCCTTTTTGCTAGAAAAATAGCCTTATTTCTAATGGGTGAAAAATGAATGGATGCACGTCAATCCTTTTACCACAAAAATGTCTATCAGCCCCCTTTTTACCCCACCCTATCAACTTTGGCATATTCTTTTTCATTTGATCTACCCACGAATAAAAGTAGTTATTAGCATTACAATGTAATACTCTGAAGTATAACTCTTGAGTTCCCATAATATCATATTTATTGAGAAAACACTGCATGATCTGACTTCACTTTGTTAAAAGCTTTGAGGTGAATTGTTTTAGGAACAGTGCAGCAACAGCTTCAGCCAAATACAAAGCAGGTTGGAACCCACAAATTCCCGAGAGCTTCATTACCCAAGCTTATACAACTGCTAAATTTCTCCACTTGCACTGCTTAAGTAGATCCTACCAGCGGGGCCAAACTGTGGAGTTAGTCTGGGGGTGTGTGTTCGTTGGAAATTAGGAGTGGAAGTGACAAGGAGGCAAAAAAAACCCCACATTTCCTAAACCCTCATAGCCCCAGACCTCATAGGATCACAGAAGTGTTGGTTAGAAAGCCACTCCATGTTCTGTGCTTTCTTCCCATTCTCCAAGTGGAAGCAGGAGTTAATTTGTGTGACACATACACCCCCTCGCCTACACTGGCTTGTAAGGACATCTTCTGGTAGCAATTATTCCATACTCCTGTGAGTCAGCCTTTCTTACCCTCAACATAGTTGCAGAAGAATCTAATCTGAAGCAAGTGACAACAGTGAGTCTAACAGACCAGAATTTTCCTTCTTTCTCAGCATGAGTAGACAAATAAGTTGCCATTTCTGATGCTATTTGACAGTGTTCTTCATAAGTGAGAAAATTTTCCTCAACATAAAGATTCTTCTAGGAAATTGTCCACTTCTCATCTGGACAAAATTTATTCAATTGCCCTGAACTCAACTCAGTATTGACAATACCACTTGACTCTCTGAACGTAATCCTTTATGCTACCATCATTCATTTCAACATTCTTTGGCAAAGTCACGGTAAAAAAGCATAACACATTCCTTATAATCAGGAACAGAAGAAACATGGAGAGAACATATGAGGATCAGACAGAATGCTTACAGAAGTGAATGGAAAGACCACTGTGGATGTACCTAAGTCATCTATGTTCCTATTTACAGTAGGCTAAAAACCCACAGGCTTCCTGCACAGTCTGGTCTCTCCAAATTCCTGGCATATATACTTGCATGGAGAGGTAGAAAACACTTAAAAAGAACCACAGAAACAGTTGTTCAGAGGGACCTCTGGAGTTCTCTAGTTTGATCTCCTGCTCAAAAAGCATTACCAATAACAGATTAGATCAGCCATGGCCTGAAGACCTACATCCATCCTGTACGGATGGACATCCATCCTACTCTCTGGGTAAGTGACCTACTCCAGAACTACATTAACTTAGCAATTTTTTCCCCCTAATGTCCAAGCAGAGCTGCCAAGCTCCAATTTGCAGTGCTTGTGCCTTGTTTTATCTTCTGGAACTACCAAGTTTAGTTCTGTTACCTGACAAAGTTGTTATTAGGTCACCTGTTAGTCTTCACTTCACCAGATTAAGCAAACCCAGTTCCCTCAAACTCCGATCACAAGAATGTGCTCTAGACTTCTGGCCAACTCTGCCAGACTCCTTCTGGTTTCTTTCCTTTCCTCTGGAAATGGGGGCCCAAAACAGGACGTAATATTCCAGTGGTGGACTCCTCAGCATTAGGAGCAAGGGCAGAGCCAGGTAATATGAGTCTTCACTCCCACGGTCTCATCTGATAATGGTGTAGGGCTGTGCTCATATCACAGGCTCTGCAGAAGAGACAGGAAGCTTACAGCCCTTTTCAGTATCAGAGGTATATCAATAGAACTCTTTTCTATGAGCACTGATTCAGGCCAAAAGATATCATTACAGGCAATTACTTAGTATCTCAGACAACTTTCATTCCTTTTCGTTCTTTTTCCTTCATGCAGGTACTACTTGACTGATTATTCTCCTTTTCCTCTTCTAGCAGGAAATTTATTCACTAAGAATTAATGAAAGCAAATTATTGTCTATTAAGATGTCGCAATTCCTAATCACAGGATTCAGCATCAAGAAGTAAAGAATGATTATTGGAACATCAAGGTTTAACTTAACATTTTATTACTTGGCAAGGCATCCTCTGAACTGACAAGGAAATGGACAGCCTTGCATAGTATATCCATACTGGTAGCTCTGAAACAGAATTTACAGAGTTTTAGGACTTTGTTTTTTAAGAAGCATTTAGCCTAGGTGCTCTCACACTAAAATAAAAAGTTTTACAAAAAATTAGATATAATTTTTGGATTAATTTACTGTTGTTAAAGCAAGTATTGGCAAAGACTTCATGCTTTGCATGGATTTACAATTAACAATCATTGCATTAACAATTGTTAATGACATTTATTGACTGACTAGATGTGTATAAGTTGCCCCAGCAACTGTGTTTGGAGAAAAGTAGAAGTGCTTATCCAGAGACCAGCTGATAGTCCTTCCCACTGAGTAAAGCAGGAAACAGCCTAACGTATTAAAGATATAAATGCTGTTTGCAACATTCAGAAGTCAACCTGGGTTACTCCAGGACAGGCCAACCTTCAGAAGCCAGTTCAAGCTTCCTCAGGAGAAGAAAACTTTGTCTTCTGGAATGAAAGGTTTGGTGCCTCTGATAGCAGAGCTGTACAGCATCTATCTGGATACAAGAGGTGAAGGTATTCTGAAAGAGGTCATTTTTTTAACTGAAGACCTTAAAACTCTAGATTTGGCAAAACAGGAGATTCAATTAATTGACAATTGCAAGTTGTGCAGTTCCCAGATTGAAAGTATATATAAATACAGAAAACATGTAGGAAATACAATAGATAAAAATCTCATCCTCATTGCTATCCTTCCCATACATCACCAGGTTCACCACCCTTTCTAATATTTCACCACCTGTAATGTTTTCTCAGGCTACAGATCATTAACTGGTGGCCACTGATTTTCAGCTCTACAGAGCAGATGAGACTTCTTATGAGAGGAGTCACTGGCCCTGCAGCATTGCTGTCCTTCCCAAGAGACACAGTGCTCTTTCCCGCAGCCCGAGCTCACAGTGTGGAAGAGATTTTGAATACCTCTTGCCTTCTTATAATGAAAAAAACCCACACAACTTGCAGGGGCTGGCCAGCCCCAGCCTTCCCCAATGCTGTGCCGCAGACAGGCTGGCACCCAGCCTCGCCGCAGAACCCCAAACGCTACAGTCACGCTCCCTCCGCGCTCAAACCTTTCCTGAGCTGTCCATCCTGCCACACCAAGGCGGGGGGCGGACAACACTTCACTCACGACACTGCTGGAGGCAGCCAGGTTTCCTCCCCCAACCCCCTCCCAGCCAGCCCTTACTTTCCAGGGCTTGCAGCCAGTGTGGATGAGCCCAGGACAGCCGCCAACCTGTTGCAGAGCTGCGAGCTGGACCCCTGTGGAGCCGCCTGTCCCTGCAGCAGCAGTCCATGCAAATATTTACTTATTGCTGCAGGTACATATAAACAGACGTGCATTAAACCAATTCAAACCACACTTAAGTATCACAGCAGATGTACCCTCCTCCAGAATATGGCCAAATATGTGGTGTCTGCAGCGACAGAGGATTAAGTGGCCAATTAAGCCTCTCAAAAGAGATTGTTTCCAATTAGAAGAATTAAGAAAAAAGAAGTATTCAATAAACAACTGCAAGTCCTCTACAGAAGTCATCACTGAACTTGTTTTGCTGTCTTGACTTTGATGGAAGATTAATGTTGGCATCCCCCCACCAGCATAAGAGTTATTTAAACCAGTTCCCCAAGAGGAATAAGTTGCACAGTAAGAATGGTTGTTTCCATAGGTATTTGCCAGCATAACTGTGTTCAACAGAAGCAAAGTCTTAAGTGTAAATCAATTTCATTACTAATTAGGTGCTACTGCAAGAGAATCAACCTTATGTGGCCAGAACTGTGAGCTCCTGGTGCGTCCCCAAGGTTTTCCAGGTCCAACCTGTCCTGTTCGAGTGCTCCCAAAGAACAGAGTTAGTCTGTCGGACCTCTAGCATTGTCTCCGTCTATCCACCCGCATGACTGGTAGTCACAGTTTGTCTCTAAGCAGCTCAAGGAGCAGGAGCCCAAGAGTCCGAACTTTCTGACTGGGGCTTGGGGTGAGCAGAGCCTGGAGCAGCGTTTGAGGTCATTGCTTGCCTGCCCTTCACAAAGCAGCAGTTCAACCATCTCCATTTAATATATGGCCTCTTACAGTAAAACAGCCAGTTTTGGCTTGCCTCAAAATACTGCAGTGCGAATTGCAAACGGGCACTTGCAACTCAGCTGCCAATGCATTAGGCTTGGGCTGATGCTTAGAGGCTGTTATCTCATCAGTCACTGCAAGACATCTCCATGCGTGAACAGCACTGACAAAGCAGTTTAGAAATCAAATACACAGGGTTAGCTTGAAGAACAGATAAGCAAACCTTGTGGCATACCCTGACATTTGTCACTGACATATTTGACCCATTGTCACATAAATATTTTGGGATTTTTCTGCTATAAAAAATCTAGGATTTATGTTTCCTAGCAATCAGATTGCTCTATGTGTGGATTTTTTTTAATAGTACTACTCCGTTAAGTGTTCATTTTCCCTCCTTTTAGTTTATTGTGATTTTTTGCTTTCCATGTTTTTTTTTAATTGGTCATCTCAGGCTTCTTTAAACATGATAAAATCTAGGAATTAAGTAGACTTTGCAAACAGGATGCAGGTACAGTCAGTCCGCTGTTCCCCTGTAACATCAGACCCATCTATGTATGTCCTTGGAAATTTTCAAGATCACATTGAATAACGCCTTGAGCAAGCTGATCTGATCTCAGAGCTGACCCTAACTTGAGCAGGAGGTTAGAGAGAAGATCTCCTGAGATCCCTTGCAACCTGGATTGTTCTTTGATTCTATGTCTTTCTGTTGTGGTCATTTCTATGACATTCGAGTTTCTTTACTCATGCATTAAGCAACATGACTAACATCTGCCATATATTGTTTGTTTTCTTCCCTCTCCCCAGGGAAGACATAAGGGAGAGTCTGGTATTGGCAGAGTGTTTTGCATTTGTTTGTTTGCTTAGCATGCATGTTGCCATGTGTTTACAACAGCAAACAATTTCAGAGAAAAGCTTCATTGAGTCAGAGTGGAAGGTATAATGATTATAATGGTCCTCAGAAATAGCAGGAGTTCCTCAAATCCTCAGGTAAGAGAGTGCTTCTTTCTTTATGTCACAACACAGCTGGACATAATTTTCCTCCTAGATTTGTTTTTCTCAGGCTTAATGTCTTGAATGTAAACTGCAGGATTTTGAACCTGATTCAGAATTCAATAGGGAACTAGGGAACCAGTACAGAGAGTAAAGGCTACGTCTAACGTTATGATAACACATGTTGCTGGGGAGAGTGCTACTATGTTCTGTGTTTGCTGAAGATGCCTAAGAATTGGCAGTTTCACACACAGACACATTACACGTATCAAGGTCATCTGGGATGAGACAAGGAAAAAGTTCAAAAACTGAGGACAGGACAGAATGGCAAATTGAAACACTCTTTTCCATTCAGAAGGAGAAAGGAAGAAGCACTGTGCAAGGGTATTACACGCTGAACTTTCCCAAATAAAGGACTAAGGTGAACAAGTGATTCAGAAACGTATATCTGGTGTATGTTCAGTGGAAAAAAAACCTGTGCATTGGTTGCAAGCGCTTCAAAATAGCTTCTTCTATCTATCAGCCCCATCTTACTGGCTTGAATACAACTTCAGGCAGCTGTTTTTCATACAGGGCTGATGTTTTCTAGGATTAAGACTGCCTGAAACTTCCTATTCTAATAAAATACTGAAAATAGTTTTCACTTACTTATCACTTGCCAAACCTTTTCAAGGGGCGACTGAAATTTCACATATCGATGATAAATATTTTGGTAGAATTTCACTCCTATATCTTTGAATGAGGCAAGGAAAAATATGTTCTGCCTTTGTTAAAAATATAGGCAACTCTTCTGTGAAAAAGCCCTGAAAACTCTAAAGAGACTATATGAAGACTGCTAAGGAAGTGGTCAGCCTTTTTCCAAAACAGATTTTTTGTTGCTTCTGTGAAAATATATCCGTATTTGGGCAAATTATAACCCTCTGAAGAATCTCAATTCATATACAACCAATAGTTACTAAAATATTTCTCCTTGTGCTCTGCTCTCTTGTAGCCTCTAGGCTCCCCAGACCGTGCATTCACCATCTCTAAAAGGCCAGAGATACAAAGCAAAAGGCCTGTAAGTCTTCTCCCATAGAGATGGAGAACCAATAAGCCAATAAGGCTTCTTTGGGCGGATCACTAATACTAAAAACCATATATTTCTTCTGTGCACATCAAGCTCTCTTTTCTGGCAAGAGGGATGAAGAGGCTGTGCCAGTGAAAAATATGTGCTAAAATGCCGGAGAACTCAACTGTTCACAGAAATCTTTTTGATTTTTTTACAAGGAGGGAGAAAAGAGATCACGATACGAACTCAGGTACAGAGGGAACAAGAAATGCTCAGCTTTGGTAAAGCCCAGAAAGGCATGACATGTAAGCTGCTAAGCTTGTATGTTATCTGCAAAAGTTTTGAATTGTGGTTTTATATTTACTTCCAGTTCATTGGCGAAAATGTTGAATGGACAGGATCTACATCAAACCAAACAGAGCCATCTCAGAAATGCGTTGATGAGGTTAGGTATCCACATATATACCCGCTCAGAGATCTCACACTCCAATCTTTTAATTGTTTTTCAGTTTAGCCTCATGTCAGCTTTCTGACTTCAAGATTGCCACGGCTGCTGAAAATAACATAACAGGAATAATTTTATCTTTAGGTTACTGATGTGCATGCAAAAGGTTTAAAATATTTCCCACTAGAAAGAAAACATTGAATAACTATTCAGTGAACTAAATAATACTAATTAGTTAATAGGTAGTTAACTAGTTAATAACTATTAAGTGAACACTGTTCAGCACCAGATGGAGAGGTCTACTATGGAAAAAACAATATAACAATGTGTGATTACAGCCTGTATCCTAATCACAGGATTAGGATCCTATATGTAATCAATGTGTGATTACAGTCTGTATCCTACAGTCTGTATTCTCATATGGGGAAAAGTTAAAGTTCCATGCAAGAGCTTTATTCTGGCATTTCCTATTGTTACTTCATCATTTCCCAAAAATTCTTCATTATTACTATTACAATCCATTATGCCTTGTTAAACAACAATAGGAAAGTTATTATCTTTGGCTCATTTCCTTTTAATAAAGGGAGAGAGAATCCTGTAAAATCCTGTCTTTGCCATTTTCTTCTATTAGCCTTTCAATAAGCAGATGGGAACAAAAATAATCACATCAGGCTTCTAGCACTCTTTTAAGATATAACTATCAGAAACACATGTTATTACCATCTTGACCTTGGCACGAAGGTTATGGCATGTTTGTTGAAACAATGCCAGTTGTTAGCCGGATGGCGAATTAAGTGCTACAAATCCCCGTTGAAGCATTTTCCTGTTTTCCCATGTGTATAAAAAGCTGATCTGAAAGTTTCAGAAAAGTGTTCTGGGAATTGAATGGGCAAGTACACTTAAATATCGCCAGTCAAACTTGTGAAGCAACTAGATATGGAAAAGCAAGAAAAAACACAAGAGTTTCTAAGTTTGTAGGTAACCCAAGAAATTTTCTCTGCTTTCTCTAGAGATCATCCTCAGATAGAACACTATTAAAACATTTTAAAGACAAAGGAGATGAAAAGCAAAGAAGCTGCTGTGTCGTTTAAACAGAAAATGTGTCGTGGGGTTTAAGAAATGCCAAGCAAATTACGGAAAAATGGAGAGCAGAAGTGAAGGAGCAGCTGGAATCTGTGGTGAATGAAGCCAGTGGAGATGTATAAAACAAGAAGTAGAAAGCCAAAAGGTGAGAGAGATGCTGAAGAAAACCAACGGTGAGTCCTGAAGCTCAGTTTAGAGACCTCGAGGAACTTGGAAAAGGATTGATGGGATCCCACCTACTGTACTGGTCTGGGTTGGAGTTTCTGCACTCCTTGCATTTAATAAATACAGTAACTCTAAGACTATGATACAGGAATGACAGCAACTGGTAGTAGTAGTGATTAAAGATGTGAACTCAACAGAGGTTAAAAAAAAAATCAAAGGCTAGGACAAATACTGATGGTGCACAAGTAGATGTGATTAGGAATGTCCTTACTAGCACCTGAAATGCTTGAATTGATCTCCAAGAGATGATCACAGTTATGTTTTATTTTTAGTTAAAGTTTTCATTTCAACTTTATGTATATACACCAAAGTGATACTGAGTGGTTTTAGGCATATTGTTTTTCTCTCAACCACCAGTTCAGCATAGGCTGAAATTTGACTTCTATCGTTGTTCTAGAGTAGTTTACAGAACAGCAATTGTGAGGATTATTTGTAAAATGATCTGCTTCTGCTTATTTGTGTGATAAACATTCGTAGCAAGTAATATCCAACATAAAATACCAGAAGAAAATGAAGTACAGATTTTCTAGTAGTCGTTTTCATAATCTAGACTTTATAGTATGAACTATTCATATCCTTTGGCTCAGAATCATCTGTAAGTCCATTCTAAGGCAAATTATAGGTGACCAGAATCACACATATATACCTCAATGAAAGGATACTTTTCCTGGAAGTTCCTTAAGTTTTTTCCACCCTCAGAAATTCCTAGTGTCACTGAAGCCAAAGGAAGATTAATGTCTTATATTTAAAATTAGAAAAGTAATTAATGAGGGTGTTTTCTGCAGAAATTTGGGAATATTCTTTTTTATTACATCATTTTATATAACTGTATAATGTAGAACAAAGGAGTATTGTCCTAATTTCAGACTTGTCCCATGCAATATTACAAAGGAATCATGATGAGAAAAGATTTTAATAGAGTTTTCTGATTTCTCACTTTTAAACAAATGTTACTGAATAAAACATTTTTTAGTTTGTAACAGACATTGGGAGTCTCCTCAGACAGTGCAAAGCATGTAATGTATTCTTGTTATCTGAACCTTCAGCTCTCAAAGCAACGAGGAATCACTGACTTGACTGGAAATAATATGTGTAACCAGCATTTGTATAACTGGAAAAAGGCAATAAGGAGGTAATCTTCTCTTGAACAAAAGTAGAGACAATAGGAAACCTTCCATTGCACTGTTATTACTACACTGCTAGCCATGATGCTGTAAATTGTGTTAAACTGAATAATAGAAAAATGGATATAAAAGGTGAATGTCAGCTACATATTTCAAGTGATTTTCTAATTTCTAAGCAAATTTCGTACTTTGCAAAGCCATTAAAAAAAAAAAAAAAAAAGCTTTTCTAATAAAGTCAACAAAAGTCATACAGTGGTGAAAAATGAATACAACTGAAGTCAGTGTTTTTACTGCAGTCACATATACTCATATCAGAAAAAAATAAACAAAGCAATATTGTGGGAATAGCCATGACAGAACAGATTTTGTTTAACTTGAATCTATGGGAAATACTGCCAAAACTACTTACTTCAGTACCCGTACTGTGATCCAGTTGTTCTACATCTGATCTTGTTTTAGTCGTGGGTCACACTTCTGAAAAGACACAAAGAGTCAGCAAATAGAACAGTGTTTTTAATGGTTACAGATAATTTTTAGTTTTGTAACTACTTAACAGAGGCAAAACTGAAATTGGGCCTTTAGTCCAAATATTCCTGTAAAATATTTACGATTTGCCTGCTCAGAACAAACAAAGCAGTAAATAAGCATGGCTATTGTGCATCGCTCCTATCACAACGATCTCAAAGGAGCTGCGCTGCAGTCGGAACGCTTGGCTCTTGCACTGAGCAGTTAAAGAGTTTGTTCATGCAAAGGAAGCACACGCAGCCCTCTCTTACACCGAATAGAACCAAAAGGTACCGAAACACATTAAAATAGTAACCCTTACTTTCAAAATAGATATCCAGTTAAGTATCTGACAGGAAAACAGCTTTCTCTAAAATACGTATGCTCTCCATAGGAGAAATTTTATTTTAACTTTAGCAACATTGCAAGACCATGGGAAGTGTTATAGAAAGAAAAATGCACATGCATACAAACACCATCCTTCCTCTCCTGATAAGCTGGACATTACGCAGAAATAAGTGAAAAGTACTACTCAGACTAAATTACAGCTTCTTTGTATCTTAGTGATTACCACCATCTCTTTCAAATTCATTTACTGTCACTGTTAACCTACGGAAGAGATTTGGAGGTTTTAATAGTCATGAGTTCCAGCTGAATGAGACTAAATAATAGAGCAAGTAACAAAACAGAGAAATTTATGTAAACAAAATAAAGTGACTATGGAAGTTATCCTGGCAAGTCCTCATCTTACACAGGAGAACTCAGACCTCTTCGTACAGGTAAAAATATTTATTTTGGTCTGCTGGTAACTTTATTAGAATCTGTAATACAATTACACTAGCCAAAGAACATTCCTTTATAAACATTAATTGTATGAAAAATTCTGTGTGTTGGATAAAATACTTCTGTCTGCCTGTCTCACCCATTGTAATTATCTCCAAATCCCAAGTCAGACATTCTATAAACATTTTTTTTGTTTTTGTTTTTGTTTTGTTTTTTTTACAGTGGAGGTTCATCCCTTTATAGTATTTGTGGTGTCCATGGATCAACCATCTTTTCCATCTCTTATTGTGCAAACACAACAGCTCTAAATCTCTTTTCTCTTAAAAATGACTTCCTCCCTAAAGCAAAGATTTGGGAAAATAACTTTGGCTTTAAAATGCACTGAACAGTGTAAGTGCAATAAGATCATACAGGGTGATAGCTTAAATTGATCATTTAGATTCCATTGGAAATTTATATAGAACCATTAAACTTTTGACAGAAATTTCTGTCCCCAAAATATGTGATTTCAAGACTGCATCTCCTTCTGAGGTACTCTCTAGCCATACAATGAGATTCTTTCACTGTTATGTACCATGCGCTGGGTGAGGTTCATCTGAATTTCAGTGAAACCTCAGCTACGTCAAAGAAATGAGCCCAAGTGGAATGTAGCATTCTCTATATTTTTGGCTCCTCTGACAGGATTATTCCACCGGTATTATTATTCAGCAGCGTCACAGAAAGTCCAATGGGGAGTGTAACCATACAAATCTCTGTAACACAGCCAACTAAAAGACAGTGGGTTTGAAATCACTAGAAAAGCAAAAAAAAAGTCCACCGAAATGGAAGTTGGGAAGACCACATTGTGGCTATGCATAATGAGCAGACGGGATTTCTTTTGAATCCTTTCCACCCTGAATCCTTGGCTGGATAAGCGTATACACACCTGAATAAAGCATCGTTATGATTTAAGCCAAGAAGGATAAAGAATCCCGTTTTGATGGCGATCATCCATTTAGATTCAGTTCAACCAGCAAAGTGATACCTGTTTCTATAAGCTCAAGGCCAAGCTCAAGCTACTTTTCCTGTATGAAAAAATACGGTCTGTTTAAAATGGAACACTGTGCTCTAGGTGCTTGGTGGGTGTTTCAGTGCATTTGTTCAAAGAACTGAAATCTCTTTCCTGAGCCCTATTACAAGAGGATTTATGTTGTCAGTTAATGACAAATCATCCTGTCTGACACCAACAAAACAGTAGTTTGGCTATTAAATTAACAAAAGTAACATTATGTTATGTGCCTAATGAGCTGGAAATACATTCAATTTGCACTCCACTTGCAATGCAAACATTAAACAGCCATCCAGACCTGTACTTAGACTAACATTTATCAAAATAAACCTTAAACAGAGATTAAACACAATTTATCTCAGGCTTATTAGATGCTGTCTTTTTTTTTCAGTTGTATTGTGATTTAGCTCCTAGACAGAACAATATAAACTCAAAGATAATGGGTAAATGAGTAAATGGTAAATGGGTTTACAATAATAGGAAGTACCTAGAGAAAGGGAAAACACTCTATAACTCAGACATTACTTAATGAAACTAAAAGCCATGTAACCGACTTGAACCAAAGCTTACACTTCAGATGGGTTTTGAAAAAGAAAAAGGAACGGAAAATGTGAAACATACTCCTTTGGGGCAATTATGACACTTCTGTGAAGCAGAAAAGAGTGGGCACATCAGGGAGTAAACAGAGCTGAATCAGTTACTGGTCATGTCACACTGAATGTGTTGATTAAAATCCTGAAGTTATTGGAAGAAGTTTCCCAGGTATGACGCTCATCAGGTATTGCTCAAGTCTGGGCATTAGTAGCACAGTGTGCTGAAATACTCTTTCCATCTCATCAAATATTCACCTTCCCGAAGTTCACTTGCCCCCATGTATGTGCTTACATAACCAGACAGTGGTTGCTCAGCCACTCCACTACAAGGGCTTCCACACACTACTTCTGTTTCCTAGTTTAGGTAAACAGATTTGTCATTCCCACTGTCACATATTTAACATGACTAATTCCACATAGATTATGCCTTCAGCCTTTAAAAGCCATAACAGTCTGATGTCTTCTAGCCTCAAAATCATGCTTTCAGTATCAGTATGAAAAGGTTCATTCCAGTGGTATGTAACACAATAGGTGGCAACAATTTGGGGCTCTCTGTGTGCTCTGAAGCATAGTTATTGCATGTTCCTGCATGGTTTGGACTTGGGTATGTTGAAGCAGAAGTTTCCATTCTAAGAAGTCTGTACTCACTTGAGATATTTGGCAATATTCTCCCTTAGTCCTGTTGCTTAGCCTTAGCTCTGATGCTGCCACTGCCTCCTTGCATGGAAGCATGTGTAAGCATCGTGTTTGTGTATGAGAACTTGTTCAGGTGTCCCGGAGTCACAACTGGACCTGTCATGGAGCTAATGAAAAGCCAGCCGAACTTATTGATAGGAATCCATCTCTTATCAATAGTAAACTTCTAAAAATTTATTTAGGCCTTGCAGTAACAGCCGAATTTTACCATGTTATGAGCAGCAGTAATACTGAAGTTTGTTTTCTGTAGTCCAAGTAAGGCCACTGTGCATTTATTTACAGTCTCTTCACATGGAAGAGCTTCCTGGTGCAGTCAGTTTTGTAGGGCATTTTATGTCTCAAGCTACTTGTTTCATGTCCTGCCAAATCAGATGCACAACTGAAACTTCCCAGGCACATATCTGTGCAAGACATTGAGGTGGTACACCTTAACGCTGGGATTTATTTCACTTATTTGAGATATCTGCAACATAGATTATGACATCTGGAGATAGTTGTCCTTAGCTCCTTTGAGGAGTGATTCATCTGACTTATTTCTAGACGTCCACTTTAGGGTAAGATGACTTAAGACTCAGAAGTGCTGTTGTTTCTTCCGCTGTGTATAAAGGATGCCCAAGCTGACTAACACAGAGGGGGGTGTGGACATTATCAGATGATTTCTCCAGCAAACCTTCCAAACTTAACTCTTCCACTCACTCTCATTTAATAAAACAGAATTTAACAGGTACTGGATAATTTTTTTTTCTCTTCTTTCTAGAGCAGGTCACAGATTTTCATTCAGCTGAAAATTGCAGAATGGCTGCAATGAGCACAGCCATTTCTATCACACAAAACTCCAGAAAAGAAGTTAGTCTCTTATTTGTCTACACTATTCAGAATTGTTTTTACTGAGCAAGATCTTCTACCTCTACCATGGATTAATTGTTCTTCATCGTTCATCTTCGCTCCTTTTCCCAGTAAGAGGTTCACATGGTGACACGTAAAGAAAATGTGAGTAGAACCACTACCTACTGCTAGTAAGGTAAACTACTTACCCGTACCAGTAGTTCCTACACTGCCAGAGTAACACCCCAACATACATGGTCTGGTTTAGATATGTATCTGCTGTTTAGATATGTATCCAGCTATAAGCTATAAAAAGAAGCCAGGTAATACGCCACTACTGATCCCTTTAAAGTTCCCCTGAGTTGACAAGAATAGAGGAACATTTTGTATGAGAAGGGATATAAGACTTTCAGACTGGACACAAGCAGTCCTGACAGCTTAACACCTATGCTAATGCAGTTCTAACTCTTCTCGCATAGCTTCCCTCCTCTAGAAATTGTTGGTGAGTACTAACCGTATGTTATCCGGCTTCAGTTGTCAATGCTGTGGAGGGCAGAGCTTGAGGTCAGAAGTGCACAGGTTAGGAAGAGAGTACGCTATTCTGGCTAGACTGGGAATATAAGCCTAGAGGGGACATCCTGGGATATCAAATTCAGTTTCTTGTAACTGAAGGCAATCTTATTATATAATCTCTCTACCATACTCAAATATACTACTAAATCTTTCTAGACTGAAAAGAAAACAGAGCTAAAGCTGAAAGCCGCAAGAATTCTTCAGTTTCAGAAAAAACTTCCATCTTCACTGAACACATGAGCCTAAAGAAAACAAGTGGCTGTTGGTTTCTATAAGTCTATTGCTCAAATTTATTATTTCAGTACATATATTATCAATGTCTATTTTTATCCTAATCTTGACATGATTTAATCTCCCCTCAGAGACACGAGTATAAGCAGACACACAGAAGACAATGTCAAATCCCAACACCAAATGACTGGATCATACATTTGTGTTGGCAACATGAAATTTACTGAAGGACCTGATTTTTAATGATGGCAATTAATCATAGGGGGGGGAATATGTTTCAATTTCAATGGCCGTTACATTGTTTTTCATTATTTTAGAGAAGCACTGCATCAGCTGAAGGCCAACAGCTCATAAATCTAGAAAGAAATAAAAGTTTTCTTTTCTTTGCTCAGCAATAGGATTTTGGCAATCTTCAAATACTGTTTCACATTTGTTTTATGTTACACTGTTTCATGTGCCGTATTTCAAAATCTAACTCATATAGCCATACATATACACATTTGTATGTATAATATATAAAATTATTTCCACTTTTATTTTTCATTTCAGTCTGTGGAAATAGAAATTGGCTCACTTAGGAGATATCACTCTCCTGTAGTGCAATTAAGAAGTGTAATGATGAGTATTTTCCTACCTGGAAAATCATAGACTCTTTAAAATACTAACTCAATGCACCTCTAGTGGTATATTACACTCCCATCTGTTGATATTTCAACTTGTCTTTCTATTTCACATTTTGCCCTCTTGCCCAAGGACTGCCTCCACTGTTCAGTACGGAGCTATATTCCACATCATTTCTGCGCTGTAATTTGCGAGGTATATCAAAAACAAGAAATTCCTCCACAGGCTGGAAATGCATCACAAATGTCTATTTCCTTTGCCTGAAGATAGACATCCTTGTCTAATTTCTGCTTCAGCTGTGACCACAGGCAAATCTCTATGCCTTATTTAGAGATAACATAACTTCCCTACTCAGAAAAGGCTTGTAAAAAAAAAAATCACATTTTTTTTTAATTTAAGGTGTTCATATAACTGTGATATAAGGATAATTCAAGGACAAACAGCACATTTGGTGCATCATAACAGAGAATAGTTAGAAGCCAGCTCAGCCTTTGCTCCCACAGTATCAGTATGCCCAGAAATGTCTCACCAATTCCATCTTGGTTTCACTTCCTCACATAACACCTGAACAGACATTGCACTGAAGGAAATGCTAACTCTTTTTTCTCATGTTCTAAAGGTAATAATATAAAACAACCTTGTTTATAACAACATAATTTGTTGCTAAGGCTGACTGTGACATTCACAGTGACTGTTTTCCTAGAGTTTACAAGCAAAATCCATTGCTAAAGACAGATTTTCTTAACTAATATACATAATGGAAAATGATAGATAAGAAAAATAGGACTCATACAGATCAGTTTGCCTCTTGATCTTTGTACACATTTTAGTGGAATTAAAGGCATATGAAAAATTATTTATACTGATAAAAATGAAAGCACAAAGCATTTCATCTACAGGAGAGAGAGAGACTGTACACTGAGGGCATGATCTTTCTAACTGCTACTCATGCAAAAAGTACTCTAGATTTTACTAAAGATTTTTTAAAAATTCACACTAATGGAATATGGCAAAACAGAAGTTAGCCATCAGTGTGGGAGTTGAAATGATAATTCAGGGTCCACCATAATGAAACGTAAAAATTGTACACATCGCATTATAGGTATGTATTTCAAAGCTATATTATATTGCCTGAGCAGAAGTCTGGCAATAACTATACTTCTCACAATGTTACATAGCCCTCTTTGGTCCGTTTCTGTGAGCTGTTTGCACATTTTTACATTCTTTTAATTAAGAACGTGAACATGCAGCTCATTGTGCTTAGGATGCTAACATTCTCTGCAAATCTACCCGAGGAATATACCAGGAAAATCATGCCAAAATATTATCTTATAAACACACTCATGTTCTAGAAGACACATATGCTATTCTGGGACTCTTCTGATTCAGAATTAATCTTGGTTTTACCAATTAATAGTCATTGATTAAACTGGCTTTGTCAGAGTTCTTTATCTGGGTATTAGACCAAAAAAGCTTGAGATCTCCTTGATCGTGTCAGAAAGGATGGATTGTTTTTAATTTCAATTAATTATTTAATTTTAAGATTTAATTCCAGTCTAGTATTGAGAAAACACTATTGTTTTGTAGATTTGATACTGTGCAAATTCATTCTCAGTTTCATTTAATATCAAACAGCATTATTTTTTTTTCATTCCATTTTAGTAGTTGTCAAGTTATTATGGAATACTGGTCCAGACCACATGAGGACCTAAGAGGGCATCACCTACTTCACCTATATGCCTAGCCAGCTTTACATAATTTACTCCTGATTCTCCTCTGGGGATAGTAAAAGCCATCCAGTAAGGAAGACCATTAAAAGAAGAAGACAAAAGAAATCACAGGAAAGGAGGAAGAAGCTGAAAAGGAAACAGCTAAGATCAAGAGAGAAAGATCTGATAATTGTGCAATAGTAATAACGTGGCTGAGGAAGAAGAGAGGAATTGGTTACTCATTAGCAGCACTGTCTGAACCAAAGTGAACTTTGGAGATACCAATACTTGAGGCACAACCCAGCTTCTCCTCTGTGCCACTTCCCTTTCCAGGATCAGTCTCATCAAATATCATTCCAGATAAAGAGCGGCTTCAGAGTCAAGCATGAGAATATGGTGAAAAAAATCAAACAGTGGTAAATACAGACTCATCTACTTTGCCAGTATGACCCATTTCAGCAATATCTCACCAAACTCACAGGCACCACGTATTTTACCTTCAATTGGTATGCTGATACAGCTATAAGAGTTGCTTGAGGGAGTTATTGACTCAGTAAATTATTCCAAATGTTTACAAATGTAGGATCATTTTCTCACGCCCTTGTCTTTCCACAATTCTCCTTAATGAGGATAGCAGAGTCCATGGCCAGTTCTCAAACACACAGATACCATAGGAAATTACTGAAAGTGTTTCACATTCATTTAGCACCATCAGATTGGAAGAACCGATAATGTATTTCCAAACTGAAACAAATGCTTTATGACTCCCGTTTTCAAACATCAAAAGCTTACAAACAACACTAGTGGATCAACCAAGACTCTGAAAGAAGCCAAAGTGGGTAATTAGAGAACATACAATAACAGAACAAACACAGCGATCCTTCCCTTGACTACTTTCCCAGGATACAAAGTTTGACAATTTTCCATCCATTTCTAAATTCTGCTTTTATCATCACTGACAAGAGGACAAGTCCTTATTTTAACACTCTATTAAGAGCACTGACAGCTGGGAAAGTGGCTGTCAGCCTCAGATTAACAGAACTTGTTTATTCACAACTTGCAGCTTATCTCTAGGGCACACATGGACTTTCTGTTTTTCTAAGCAATTCTCTATCAGTTAAGAGCCTGATTTATTTACACACATGAGCAACTTCACTCACGCAAGGAAGGACACTTAATGGGAGATACATACTATTATTTATTATTAAGCAGTGTCTTATTTGCTGTCAAGTAAAGATAATATTATAATTGTTGTCATGCACATTCACATTGCAATGCCAGTCAGCAGTAAACTCAGTCTTACTGCTGTGTGTGAAAAGTGGATAAGCTCTGCATTGCCCAAATTTGAAAAGATATCATGCACTCACTTTTACTCTACACACACTCTGACAGTGATCCTATTGAATGCAACAGAACTAGTATTGAGTAAAACTATTCAGTATCATCATGATCTGGCATGGCAATCACCTAAAACCAGGAAGAAAATAGCCTTTTTCCCAATGAGGAAACACACTTTATTCTTTTCTTCTTACTTTTAGTTCCTGTTGAATTCCCTGAACCTCTTTTCCAAATGCATCCTAGAAACACACCTCTCCTATTTAGCACAAGTGACTATATGGTCCATCTTGCTGACCTGTCCTGTTTCCTATCATCTGTCAGTCTGATTCCCACAGTACATCTTACGTTGTATTGACTGTCTTTCTATGGTGTTTGTTGGTATATTACAGAATAGAATCCCTCTGTAAGAACAGAAATCCACAGCTTCACTGCAGAACAAGTGGTCAAATCCATATTTAACACAATATAAAGCACTACATAAGAGGTGATTACCATGACGGAGTTTTAGCAGCATATTCTGAAAGCACATCACTGAGTTTAGGACAGCCAGTTCAGAAAACAGGACAAGATATAGCCATAATCGGACAAAACCAAAATCAACAACAAAAACCCCAGCATATTCTCCTCCTGTCCATGTGATCCAAAGAGATGCTAAAACAGTCCAAATCCAAAGACCCATCATCCAGAGATCAAAATAGATAGATGTCCTCATTTAAACAAACACAATGAAAAAAGAAGCTCCATATATCCAGATTCTAGACATGGGTTATCGAATTAATCAAAGTTGTCTCAAACTCTGTTTGAAAAATAAATATTTTTCCACAGTCCTCCAGACTAGGGCAGATGAAAACGTTGTTTGACAACAATCCCCACAAATGCTGTGAATGTTCCTGTGGGTTGCAAGTCCTTGATTTTTCAAAAACAAGGCACTGCTGCTATCTGACCATTTTTAGCAATTCCTCCTTTCTTCTTCAGCCAACTATAAACCATTTTGCCCTCCAGTCCCTTTTGGGTGCAATGACTCTGGCTATACAGTAGGACTGGCAGCTTGCCATTTATAGGCTTGTTATTTTGGAAATTAGTGGACACATTTTAGATGAAAGAGAAAGTATACCTCATTCCTGTAAATGTTCACAGAAAAATGTTTCTTTGAGGATTGGAGCTGAGATAATTTTCTTTTAATTAACAAAGGGGTACATTATACATAGACCAGATAAAATGCAAAACTCTCCAGCATTTTCTGGTTCCAATTTCTTTGCAAGGAAAGAGGCTACATCACCAATTAGTGCACACAGCCCAATTCCTCCTTCCATGCCAGTGTGCTGCCACCCATGTGTGTAGAGAATATACAGGAGGACTACAGAATAGATGCCTGTAGATGGGCTCTGATATCATTGGACAACTATAAAGTATGTGATTTTTTTGGCTGATTTTTGCAGTGCTATAGAATTAGCATGAATAACATAGCAAAGTCAAAATGGCCAAATTCAGAAAGAAGCTGAAATAGTATAAAGTTGGAGTGCATTTGTTATCGTCAATGATCTTCAGTTGATGGTGTTGCATTTAGTCCATTAATTTTGATAAATTTACTCTGTATTTGAAACACTGAAAATGAGATCAAAATCAACCCTTAATATATATGTTACAGAAAAAGCTTTCCTTCTTTAAATAATCTTCTATTATTTTTTTTCTAGTGTTCATCAGATGAAACAAGCAAGGCTTATGAAAACCACCAGCATATGGCTCAAAATATCATGTTTAGTGACAAATATATCAGATATGAAATGTATTATGGACTCAGGACTGAACCAAAGCACTTCCATCCACTTGGGATTCAGCATGTTGAGGTCCCAGGAGGAAGAGAGCAACAACTCTTCTGTGCAGTACCCTTGAGGTTAGACACCTTGCACAGCTTACAGACTTGCACAGATACAGACTTAGATCTTTTCTAATCAGATCTGCTTGAATCCAGTGTTCCCATATCAAGACCACATTTGTGAATTCAGGCTATAGTTTCATTATACACACGTTGTAAACAAAAAGACTAGTAGGAGAATACAGAGGCAAACAGCTCAGAATTAGGCCTTACTAGGCACAAAAAAATAGATTTATGTCTAGGTTAAAAGTGAGTTTATGGCATCCTGTATTTTAAACATTAACTATGAAATATGTAATAAGCACTTTATTAGTTCAATTAACATTTTTGGTCTTGAGCTAAGAAATCTGTTGAAACTTGCAGACAATCTAGCTATAAGACAAGTTCTAAAAATCACTGACCCAGAATAACAACAAAAATACAAAGATATCTTAGTCAGGTGTTCTGTTTGAAATTGTACATTGCCTCAGGCACATTTTATTAACATAATTATGGTTGTCTATAACCAAGAAAACTCAAACTAAAAGGTGGTACAAATATTACCCTGCCAAACTGAAGAAGAGTGCGTGCACCTTGGCAACATAGAATAGTTGATATTTGTGTTTTATACAATATAATGAGTTCTGAAGACAGATGGTCTGATTTTGCTCATAGTGCTGGATTTCTGGGAGGTATACACATATCCAAGTGATTTAATGAAGGCTGGAAAAAATCTAAAAAATTTGTCAGCGTATTTTCTACTAAATAAAAGCTGAACTGGGAGATAAGGGGGTCTTAAACGGAAAATTTATTTGTTTTAAGAATTTCTGATTTTTGAAACTAGATTAAATAAAAGCCCTCATGAAGTACAAGCACAGCCAGACACCAACGTAATTAAAGGTACATGAGAACATGAGAAGGGAAGAGATTCCAGTCTAAAAGATGTCTCATTTTCCCCCTACACTCAGTCAAACCTTGACTTTTTCATCTGTTGATAAACCTTGGACTCCAACCCTGTCCTCTGAGCAAACAGGGATTGTATATCTATTCTCAGTTATTTCCTCATGTAATCAAACTTAGTCAAAAATAAGTTCTCAGAGAAAAACTTTTAGCCTAGAATAATAACCTAAATGACAGAGATTAAAAAAAATAGCGCGGATGAAAAATGAAATCCTAGACATATTTATTGCTTTGATGGCCTAAGCATATACATTTCCTAGAAAAACAGTACTTCTAGAGCTCTCTAATTTAGGGTTTATTTGAATATTTTGTTCACTTCTGCGAAAAATATTTGTGATCAGACATGTAAACTGTTTAAAACATTATTTGACTTATTTCTTTAACTGTTATGTATTTTTGGGAAGCTAGAAAGGGAGATTGTGTTCTGGGATTAAAAAACAAGTCTCAACCTGCTAGGACAATAGTATATTCTATTTTCTATGCCCTTTAGTCTTTTTTGCCTTGAAGTACCAACAAAACCCATTCCTGGAGTGTTATTTCCCACAGGGATGGGCACACTGATCATAAAGAAGCTACAAAGCTACGGATATTCACACAAATCCATATTCAACCATTTGGTTCAATACTTCCCTGTTTATTTACCTGTGGGCTTCTTTAGCATGGCAATATTAAATATTTTTGCCAATGTGGGAAGTAATTTTCAAGAGACTTTATTTTGGGGGAATTTTTAGTCATTGTTAGAATAAACAACATGGTTTTAACACACTGTGTTCATATGTTCATATGGGGATATAGTGCTTCCAGAAGATGAGTTCCAAGCCCCCCGTTAATTAAGAAAAATTTAAAGTGCAGGATTAAAGCTGACCATCTCAGACAGACTGTGCACAAAACCATGTTCTCACCTTTGTAAAATTTTTCCCTTCCTTGTACGAACCATATTGAAAATACTTACCAGAAGGCATCGGTTCTGCACATTTCCATGCTAAAGTTGATTCCAGCAGCAGTGTATGGTTTGGTGCCACACCGTATTTACTCGCACAAGTGCTCTGATTTCAGGATTTGTATAGGCAATTTTCAATTCTCCAAACTTCCTTTCTACTCTTTCTTCTTATTCCAGGTCTTCAGAGGCTGCAATAGTGCCTGTCTCACTGACTTCTGGAAGTAGAAGCAGCAGAAAGTACATTTTTACCTCTTCTATTGGATCTACAGAAGAGGAGGCCCCCTTGTGAAGCTATTCATTAAAGATACTGCCTTTTGATGAGAGTACCAGAGAAGCCGGAACCTGAGTTTTTACTTTGAAAGATAACTAGCAATTAATTCTTTAAAAATAGAAAACAAACATAAGTTTTTAGCAATATTTTGATGTTCTGCATTATAACCTTGAAAGATAATGGTCTATGATAATATGACAATAATCTAATTTCAGTGATGTTTCAGAACTATAATAGTCTGTATTTTAGTTATGGGCATAAAATTTCACTGCTGTCTCTATTAAAGTTGACTTTTTATTATTTGAATTTTCCAAATTAATAAATAAAAAAAGATGTGGGAATATACAATTGTATAGCTGTGCTGAACACCCCTACTATAGTGATTCCATGCTTCAAGAATTCCTACTCTAATTCATTTTAGAGTCAATAGACAAATTCCATTTTCTTTAACATCTAAACCACTAATTTTGAGACCAGCATAATTATCTCTTTCACTTCTGCCTAAGCCATAAGAGTGGGAAGGTTTGTTATTTCTCAAGGGCTCAGGATGTCATGATATTGGATTTATTGTGGAAACCAGAGCATACCACCTAAAGTACCTCCTTAGATGTGAAATAATTGCTGTAAGTCTACAACTTTCAAAGATTTTTACATATGCAAGTTATACAAAATTTCAGGCTTGACCAAAACGAATTGTCCAGATTGTTGCCATATGGTCCAGAGCTGTCCATGCCCATGAAATTCAGCTTCAATACTGGCTATTATACATGTGGGGGGTAAGAAAGAATGTTTATCTCAGAGCTTTTAGTACTTTGCAACTTTGTTTTCTCATAGGCAACTTTCTCTCACCAAATAATTCCCACTTTCAGCTCTTTTATGCCTTTGGTTATCTAAAGATTTATTATTAAAAAGGGATGGGAGTAATACTTGTGAAAACAGAAATAAAATGCCTGAACACTTTTCTTCAGGGTAGGGTTTGCATAATCCAAGTAAATGAGGTCTGCAGCCTCACACACAGAGACGAGAAGAAAGCATATTAATAGCATACGTGCCTTATTTGATTACACTAAAGCCAGCAAGGATCCCTGGAAAAATAGTATGAAATCACAGAATTCAAGGCCATCATAATGCATAAGTGGGAGCAGTTAAAGCTCACAGCCATCTGCTGTTGCTAGCAATATTGCCAGTGTCTTCTTAAGCATATTCTGAGGACATGCACATAATTATATAAAAATGAATTCACTCATCAATTTCTCATGATAACAGGACAGTAAATTTTCATTTAAAATAGAAACACTAAAATTAAAGTACAATAAAACTACAAAGAAACTAAATGATTGAACTTTCTGGTCAAGTGATTTAATCACCACTTACCAAGTACGAGAGACATAGAAAGACTAATCCACTTCACTACAGAAGAAACTGTTTGTGGCTAACATGATAGGTAACTTCTGTTCACATGGTTGCAAGAAAAGGGAGTGTTCAGGTCTAACTGCAAGAGAAAGAGTCTTAATATAAGTCATAGGAAGACAGATAGGAATTTCTAAAGCAATGGAAATTATAACTGTTAAAACAGAATTAAAGTGGTCTTAATAAGGAAATCTGTGTAACACTGAGAGCTGTATCAAACCTTTGACACATACTATTGCTGATGCAGGAAGATAGTATTTATGGCTACAAACAGGCACATGTTCAGTCTGTGCAATTATTTTTAATATGTTGATGTCTCTGACCTGGGGGTCGGGTGGGCTAAGATGTTAATACCCTAGACAGAGCTCACAATGACAAGAGGAAGCTAAATGGAAATGAAGAAAAGAAAATTCAAGGCTATACAAATACCTGGCAATTTTTCATGCTTCCTAGGTCAGTCAGGAGCATACATGTATATCAAGATATAGTAGATACAGAAGCCTTCTAGCATATCTCTAAAGAGATAACTCAGTCTTGCTTTAAAACATTTTGGTAGAGCCTAGAAGCCTCATTCTAGTTCTCATTCAAGATTAAAGAGGAAGTAGTTAGCAAAATTCCCAGTCACTGGCGTTTGAAGGATTTTTAAGCAGATGATTAGATGATCTCAGCTGCTGTTTGCTTAAGGATAAATTTCCAGCTTGCATGATTTCAGGAAAAAAGCCTGAAAATATGATTCATCAGTACCCTGAGGTTAAAAAATATAAGGTACATAAATCACTATTTTTAAGCATTGTAGAAAATTCCTAAGGTTGGTCTCAGGATCTGGAGGGCTTTAACTCTCAATAGTCAAATGCTTGGGATAAACCATTACTAAGCATTGTCTATAACCTAACAGATTAAGTGAAACTAGTAAAGTTAGACACAGAAGCAGGCCTTGACTGCACTTCTCAGCTGTGGATCTGAACAGGCTTTTACTGCCCTGTTTGAAAATATCTTCCCGGGAAAGTAAAGTCTGGAGGAGAATCTGTTCCTCTCTTTTTTCCTTCAGGTGATATATCTTGGCCAATCTTATCTGGCCAGAGCTTTGGAATCCAAGAAATTTGTTAACTAGAAACTAGATCTTGAGCTCTACCAAAAGAGAGGAAGATGGCCTGTAGAACAATGATTTGTTTTGTTGTTTATAAACTGTGGAAGCTGCCTGAAGGGAGGGTGGAGGAGTTTGTTTGTTTTTGCTTTGGCTGAAGCTGAATTAAAAAGTCTCCATGAATAAATCTGAAATCCTAGAGACACAATATTCATTGCTGAACATGTGGCTCCTGCTGAGTTTATGTCTAGCTGCCTGGCCCTGACTCAGACAGAAGGACGGTAAGAACTTGCCACCTACATGAAAAAGTCTCAGTACCTGCTAAGGCAAGAAAATCCAAACATTGCTGCTGCCAGTTTGCCAAGAGCCAGAGGGCTACATCTAAGCAGCAAAACAGAAAGAATAATCCAGCTCTCCTTTTCCATTCAGATATTCTCCACTCCAAAACCAGCAGCATCTCTGTGCCAAGGAAAGGAACATGAGTCATGACAGAGAAACTGTTTCAAGATTGTGTGGGTCTCCAGGAGGCCTGTGTTAGAAAGGGGCAATATAAGACTCTGCAACTTTTCAGTTAATAAAGCTTGCACTAAGGAAGGAAAGCTACCATCAGGGGAGTTCAACTGTTAACCTGCTAGGAGATTTGACCAGCAAGAGGACCTAGAGCAGAAAAATTATTTTCCTTCATTCATTTTAGTTTTCATTTGCTAATGAATACTCTTAAATATGATCAGTCAAACCCAAGAAATCACTGCTATTGTTAGCCGAGTAATTTTTTCCAGAAAAATCATAAATTTCATTTATTCCCAAAGTTTTCAAATATTTCATCATATGATAAGGAAATTATCAAAATACTTCTGTTAGTTAAGTTTATCTGGGACCTAGATCTCACCTTATATCTTTATTTTCTTCTATTCTTATGCTTCATTTCAAATTTTGTTAATAAAATGCTATTATTTAAGTACACATCTTGTCCTGATGGCTCCAGTCTTGAGTTGGAAATCACTGGTGAAGGAAAACAAACAAGAGGGTATATATATAAATTATCTGGACAAGCATTACCACTCAGGTAAATCAAGCCAGGCACCCACACAAAGCCCAGGCACCTGGAGAAGGTGCAACATTGCTTCTATTAATTAAAAAGATGAGGAAATGTAAATGGTAAAGCAGAATATTCAAAACAAAACAAAAAGGTTTATTTTAAGGACAACAAATTCTTGAAAATATCTAACTAAGAATTTCCAATGTCTCATTCACAGTTTTCTTTTGAATACGAATGAAGATCCAGGGCAGCTAACATTCAGGGTATGACATAGCACAGGTGCTATGGCACTGACTGTGGGAGAGATACACAACCAACATACTGCACAGCTGTATTTGTCAAAATTAATTCTGTCTGGAATATGATTTTGACATATCAGCTCTATAATGGACAACTCTGTAATACTAGAAATGGACACAAAAACATTGGTGACATTCACATCAAAATCTGAATCCCAGCTTTTCAGTTGTCTTCAAATTAAAGAGTTAAACCAAAAAATATAGACTGAAATTTGACCATTTGGTTTTCCGTCTAAATGAACAGTACTCATTAAGATTAATGAAAAACTCAAATAAGAGCTCAAGTGGTGTTATAAAGTGCCTAACAGTGAGGAAAAACAATAAAACTGGGTGAAAAAGTGGAACACACATGTTAAGAAAAAAAATAGGAAGATGTTTCAGAAGAGTTGATTAGATGGCTGAAATACAATCAGGAATGAAAAGGTGCTTGCAACCCATGCATGGCAAAGTGAATTAGGAAAGTAAAAGCAGAAATTAGAACTAAAGTAGCAACGTATAATAGATCATTGCAATTCAGGAGGGGTTAAAATGTAGGAGTAAATTTAAGAAGTCAGGCAAAAAATTCCTTATAGCAAGGGATAAAGAGTTTGGGTAAAATACGAAGGAACAAAGAAAAGTGTAGCAGTGATATCAGTACGCTGAGCGGGGATTATGCAGAAAAGGCAGAAATGTTTTGTAGATTCTTGGATTTTGTGTGTCTGTGTATGTTCAGAGAAACAGTAGAGTACAGCAAATGTGATAAAGTCCTGTCCAGCCCCGGAGTTATTAAAGAGGATGCTATGTAGAACATCATCTTTGGAATTTGCTAAAGTCAGGAGGACTTGCACTCAGTAATCCTAAAAGAGCTGGCTAAGAATATCTCACTAATGTCAGTTTTAAATATACCTTACAAAACCAGGGACATCCTAAAGACAGGTTGAAGGCTAATGTGCCATTATTCACAGCAGCAACAAAATGACCTAAATACATATCCCCTGATTAATCCAGGTGAAGTCTGAGATGAACTAATATGGAATGCAAATGATAAAAGATAAAAGGAAGGGAATATAATTATTGCTTGTTAACATCGTGTTATAGAAAATAGATCTTGTCAAATGAAACTGCTTTCTCCAATCAGACTACAGGTTTGGTTGAGGTATAATGTACAGGTAACATGCTTGGACTAATAAGGTGTTTGACTTGGTACTGCATGAGATTCTGTTCAAAAATAACACTACGCAATATAATTAACATGCCAAGTAAGCAGTTTAAGAAAGCTGACTGATAGACATCAAAGTAGATGCCACTGAGAAATAAACATGGAATGGGGATGTTTTTAGTTGACTACAAGGATTGTGGTTTTCCAATGATAATCACTTTGTATTAATAACCTGGATGTACATATAGAAGTTTCTGCCAATAAACTTGTTATTCGCAGAACTGCACATGTTCTCTGAAAGATGGTATTATTATTGTTGTTGAGCTAAAACTCAGTAACATTTTAACTCTACTTGCCAAAGTGCAAACCACTATGTCATACTGAGACCACAAGCATAAGGAATTTTGGAAATTAGATTAACAAGGTATCAGTCAGAAGGCTGCATTTTGTGGCTCTGAGAGTTTGCTCTGACACCAGAATGTCACCCTGCCAACTATTCCCCACCACAACTGGATGTGTCATGACATATCTCCTGGTTGCTGCAGCTTGGCTTTTTATGAGAGGAGAAGGGAGGACTGCAAGCAAGCTTGCATTTTCAGACTCTCACATCTGGGGAAAATACTCCTAAGTCCATTATCCCATTTCAGATCAGTCTGAGGAGTTTCGTATATCATTTCCATTAAAATTCCCAGACTGTTTTGAAAATCCGGAGGTTGAACATGCAAACAAATTATCTCAAAGAGTAACAAGTTACTGCACATCAACTGTCCGTCTGCTTAGAGCTACAGTCTGAATTTTAAGATTTGCATCTGTAAGTACTCTGGAATTAGGAAGATCTTAAGGTCTCACTTAAGCAGTGTCAGACCTTGAGGGCCCAGTATTTCACACCTTGCTGGCATCTCTGGTAGATGTCCCCCTGAGATGGGCGACTCTACCTTTAATTTCTAGAGGGGAAAAGACAAGGCGGGAGGAAGAAAACAAGACATACTTCGTGTTCCAGGAGGACAACACATTTAAAGGCAGACATACTTTTCCAGACCTTGCTGTGAGGCACCTCATCCGATCAGGGGCCTCATGCTGACAATCCAGTCCACATCCTTTCCCAGGGCACTACAAACAAGACTTTGGACTTTGTTTTATGGATAGAAGATTTTGTGTGCATCTTGGCCAACTAGCCTTAGAATAAATCTTTCTAACTGCAGACCCCTTTAAAAGATGAGGCTCAAAAGAGCTAATGAGAATGATAGCTTTGGTCTATCAAACATATTTTAGAAAAGAAACATGATCACTGACTCCGCGTCCTACAGTTTGTAGAAAACTAGTCTCTGTGCGGATGTTTTATTATCTTACTTGTTATTTACAATCTGAAATATAATTTGAATAGGTGAAAAGCTTGTATGTCTTTATTTCCTTTGAGTTAATCTCCCCATCTCAGTCTGAAGCTAGATTAATTGTATTTTACAGTACAAAGTATTTATCCATTTGTTTTACATTCTGTTCTGTGTCACTCAGACTAATGGGTATTATGGCAGGACTAGACAGCTGCATTTGAAAATACTGCCTCAGGATTCTGTCTGTTTCTTTTAAATGAAATAAAGGCAGCAAAGGATAAAACTGGAAAATGGAGGTAAAGTAAATCAATGTCCTCATGATAGGAAATGCCTGCCAGAACTCTTATTCAGTGGCTAATTGATTTCCTTTATATACAAAGCCCTAAACCTTCAGCAATCTTTAAAAACACATTTCTGTTGAATCTTATATCATTAAGTCACAAATCCTTCAAATCTACTTTAAAAATCAAATGCAATAGTACATTTCAATCTGCAAATATTCAAATCAGTTATAACAAAGAAATTTCAAGTATCGCAGGTTTTATATACTGTCCCTCCTCTCTGTGACGAAACTTGGACAAAAATTTATTTAACTGCCTTTCAACAACAGAATAATATTAAAAAGAGAGAGAGAGAAATTCTAGCAAGTGAAAGAACAGTTCTAGAAAGCCCCTTTCTGTGCTTCACATATCCTATCACACTGTAATAAGACTTGCTAATTAGAGACTATCACAAGTTTTGAAACAAAAATTTAGCATTCAAGTTGAGGGAGGAAGAGGAAAGAAACATGATTTTCCCTCCTCCTATTTCTGCACCACTTCTATTAACCTTTCAAACTTTCCAAGAATATTTCTAATTATGGGGGGATATATATTACCATCATGCTGCAGAACAAGTTCTGATCACCATCAGGAAAAAATTCACAGGAACCTTGTTGTTATCAATCTTCCTGCAGATATGCATATGGTATTTCTGCCTTATTCTGCACAGAAGCAACTACTGATGCTCATGTTACTCATATCCATGATGCAACTCCCAATATTACATCCTGCTTTTATCCTAATCATGCTGCTTTATGGCAACACACATGCTAATTGAAATGAATAATCAGTGACATTTCGATCACAATGGCTTAACTACAGGATCAAGCTTGCACCTCCTGGTTGCCAGGATTTTGCACTATGTATTAGATTTTTCTAACCCTCATGAAGAAGATAGGCAAAGATACTAGTGAGCGTGAGTAATAAGTTTTGGAACGTAAGATTCAAACTACTCATTACAGGATCTGTGTGGTTTTGTGGTCACTGACTGTGTGTGGGCTAGTCAGCAGGGAAGATGGTGGTGTATTTTGGACAAGATCTTCTAGGTAGAGTAAGGAGCTTACAGTCACATGACAGCAAAAAGCCCATACAGAATGAAAAAGTTCATTCTCCCAAAGATAAAGAACATTCTTTTATGCATTATATGGATTTGCACTATGGAGCACTGAACCACACTTCTGCTGGAAAGTAAATGGCCTGCAGACTAAAGACAGTATTTTCTTCCCTCTTCTGTTGTTCTCTTGCTCCATCCCTCACAATTGCTTGATATTAGAGATGTAATGCTGGTGCTCATAACAGCTACTAAGTTACAGAAGAGAGGTGAAAAGCTTATATTTCTTTATTTCTTTGGGGTTAATCTCCCCATCTCATGCTGAAGCTAGATTAATTGTATTTTACAGTACAAGGTATTTATCCATTTGTTTTACATTCTGTTCTGTGTCATTCAGACTAATAGGTATTATGGCAGGACTGGACAGCTGCACTTGAAAATACTGAGAAATAGAAAGAAATACATAAGTTGCATGCAGGTATAAGGAAGAAGATCAAATAAGGTTAAAAAAAAAAGACTGATTTTAAATGATTTTAAAAAACATTTGCTATACACTCATATCTCACAGTGATTAGTGTAGTGTAGATGAGACAAAACACACGAGGGAGAAGAAAATAGAATTCATATTTGATATTAAATGTCCTTTTCTGCATCCAAACTAGTTAACAAACACATAATGTTAATGTTATAACAGAATAAACAACTATAATAAACAATTTATTAACCCTGTATGGCTATTTAAACAGGGTAAATTGCTAATGAGGACATATCAAAACCTAAAGACTAGAAGTGAACTGATCTAAGTTTGTCTTTTAAATGAAATTGTCTAATTATCAGAGTAATTAAATGTTGGAAAAACTTACCAGGGAGTTTTATGGATTCCACTTCATTGGAATTCTCAATCCAAAATCAACTTCAGTTTCACAATCACAAGTGAATCTTCATCATTGAATCAAAAGGAAAAGAAAGACCTCAGTGGAACAGTCTCCCAGAATATATACTTCTGCAGATATAGAAAAATATATATTTTGTTGATTGGCATGGAAAAACAGTGTCAGAAACATTAAAATAGTTAAATTTTCCCATAATGCCTTCTCAAAAATCTTTCAAAGTTTAGATCTTTACAGAAACCAGAAAAAAGGCTTGTAAAAAGATAGATAACAGCTGCAGAAGCTATATTTTTAGCATAGGGATATGACATTTCTAAAAAGTGCTTACTGTTGGAGATTTTCAATGTACCTGCTACTTATACAAACATTCAGGTAACTCCATTAGCACATAGTAAGTCAGACAAATACACTCAGATGTATTTGTCAGGAGGTAATGTACAAGAATAAAGAGAAAATCATGTCTCTGTTTCTATCAAAAGGCCTATGCTGGAATACAACACTCAGCCTTATGTCCATGTTTCAGGAACTATTTTGAAGCTGTGAAAAAAAAAACTGTAGAAGAGAGCCAGAAAAAACTATTTGAACCAAGAAAGTTCCCTTATATTGGGAAATTGAAAAAAAAAAATCTCTTCCACGAAACAAAATAAATACTGAAAACTCTCCTTATTGCAGCATATAAACAGCTTCACTGTTAACAGTTACTGGGTAGTAATGATATAAACCAAACAGAGAAAGGTAGAGAAAAGCTGGCATATTCAAATTGCAACCCACAAATGTTTTTACCATTGCAAGTAATCAGTTGTTGGTGCAGGTGTTCTGCATTTTCAGCAGAGTCCTAATCAGGACTGCATACACTTTCAGTGGGTCGGCTTTGGTGAACACATACTATTAGAACTGGCTGGAATTTATTAGCACCTGGTATGCAGAAGAACAGATAATTTTCTAGTGCCTTCTGGTATAACTCTATGATAGGTCTGTCGTAAAGGTATACCTCTCAAATGAAGACAAGGCCTGTTCTAGTTCCCCACCTTCCCTGAGTTTGATCATATATCGGTTATTTCCGTATGGTATCTCAAAACAGCAGTTCCTTACTTCACAAGTTAAGGATGCATTTAACATAGATATAACCATAGAAAATCTGATATTATGTAATCTTCATGCTCAAGACTTACAGTTAGAACACTATCTATAAAGACATTATTGGAGACTATTGGATTATTGAATAGTTATTTAGGTTATTGTACACAGAACAGCTTCTGCATGACTTGGTGAAAAAAATGACCTTGATTAACCCCAATGAATATTTTTTTGACATTTTAAGTGAGAATATCTTTGAAGAGTCATCTCAATTCTCCATCTTGCCCATTAAATGAAAGTCTTTTCATTTATCCATTGGAAGAAGTTAACTAAAAACATTCCCCTGGTTTTGTACTGAAGAACTCTATGGAAGCATGTAAAGAACAAGCTAAAACATGATCCAGTCTCTGATTTTGTAAAATAGTCTTCCTGAGTGCTAAAGAAACTGATCTGGCCATTAAAGAACCACAAAAAGAAAAGATACATCATCATTTTAACTGTCTTTATGCTTGAGATTGCCTCTTTCACACATTCCTGGATCGTTTATTAGCTATTCACTCAGTTTTGAAATATTCCATCTTTGCAGGTGAAACCCAGCAAACCAATTTACAATTATATGATGTGAAGAACTAAAATCAGGTGCTTTCTGGCATACGGAAACAGGCATCGTTTAAAGTATACATTTTCAGACGCAGTGCTGCTAGGAATCTATAACCTACCAGCAGACTTGGCTTTCTCTAGGAAAACCTTAACGAACAGGGTGAATCCAGCACAGGGTTTGTACCCCATCTGTCAACGGAGCAGCCATCTAGGTAACACTGTGTATCATCTGTTCTTTAAGAAATCTGCTGCATTAAATTGTTGTGTCAGCAGGGTGCCTTGCGCTCTGGAAACCCTTTATTAAAGGGCTAAAGATAGTGTAAAAATATATTGCAACATCTAGGTTACTGTACTATTTCCTGTTCTTTTGTTGTGGTCTTCAATCAATCTTTTCTTTAACAGACCGGCTTCTTGAATGAGATACTGAAATGTTCACAAGACATTTCTATTGCTGAGTCTGTTTAGACAGAAAACCAATTACTTTTCTCAGATTATAACCCTCTGCTAAGTTGGCTGCCCTTCTACTTTATCTGAGAAAACAGTAGTGCTGTCACATGAAAAGGTGTGAGATATTATTTAAAATAAATCTCATTGATAGGCTTGATCCTCTACACCTTAGGATAGCAATTATGCACAGTCTTTGCTGCCTACTATATGATTAGTATTTCTATTTGATAAGAATATGGTACCTGGTGATTCCCAGCTGTAAGTATGTACTCTTTTAGATAATTAACAAATGCCACAACCATAAAAGTCTGAGTCTCTATGCATCCTTCAGAAGAAACCTGCTTGAAAAAAAGTACTTACGCGGTCACTGTGGCTTTCTGTTTAAGTGAGGCAGCAGTTTTCTCTTTTGCCACAGAATTATGTTTTGCACCATATATCTTCAGCTTTTGGCACTCAGACTACACTAACAGCATTCTCATGACCTATTCCCTCTTGAGCTTTAAAACTTATTGCTCCATAATTTTAGAGTAGGACTTACTATATTGAGATATATATTTAGTCAGCTGAATTATCTTGACCTTCTGAACTACTTGCAGCCAGAAACTTTCATATTTGCTCTGATATTTTCATGGAAGCAGAATAAGACTACTGGTTTATAGGAAAAGGCCATCGTTAAATGTACCTAAAAAATCCTTATCAGCTTGTGCCTATTCAGTGGTAAAATCAAATATAGAATTCAGGCTGACCACCAGCTCTGCACCCTATTCACTAGGCAATATTTCTAGTAATTTGCTAAATAAAACCAGAAGCTGATTTCTTTTTGATGCACTAAGGAGCAATCACTCAAGTATGCGTTAACCTGGGACAGTTTGCTATTGCTTTTTTTTTTGCTTGTCTTGTCATTCTTTTATTATTATTTCAAATTATTCGGCTTATTATTCTTTTCAGTTTCTCTAGATTTTAAACCAGGGTAGACAAAACATCTCTGTCTCATGAGGCAACACTCAACACTAAACGAGGCACTATGTGAATTATGAATCTTTATATACCTGGCAGGTGTTTGACACCAGTACTGGCTGTGCTTTGCATCCCTGCACAGTTCCACTCTCTGGGCCTCTGGTGCCCTTCTCTGTGTTACAGTTCCCCTGCATTTACGACACACCACCCTGTTCAAAGCAAAGCTGTCCTTTGCACAGTACAGCTACAATAACTAGAATTTTACCAAACTAACAGTTACTTGTTTATATCAGTGTGGTCATGTTTTCCAGTGGAGATATTTAAAATTTGCCAGTGCTGGACATACTTGCGCACTGAGGAGCTTTATTCATCTTTGGAGAAATTTCTGCAGTCTAAATGTATTACTTACCACCTTTGATAAGTAGCTCCAAAAATAAAGGTGCACAGCTGTGGGATGATGTGTTCCAGAATTCACTGCAGAAACTCATCACATTTACCCTTTATTTTAGAAGTTGTAATCCTGAGGGAGTGAAATCCCTGCTTTGACAGAATTAAATTTAGAATGCTGCTGACATATTCAGGCTTTGCAATATTTGCAAATATTAAATGTTTAAAATTACTTAATGAGTCATTAAGCACATTTCAATTACTTGCAGTATTATTATTATTTAAAGACATTCACTAGCTGTAGTGTTAGAGTTGAACACTGTAGTTTTGCTAGACATGATACTTTGTAAAGATGCATATCATCACTCTTGTGGTATCTCGGGTTCTGAAATTCACTCCTTACCTCAATCTACCAGAACTGGAATTCATAAACCTTGTGAGTCGCCTATAAAGTCTTTCTTCCAAAAGGCAAAGGGCAGAGGAGTTGTTTGAATCAAGCAGCTGAATCAGCCTGTTTGAACGCTGAATGTGGGTAGTGCTCATTACTGTTAATTGAGAGCTATTATCTTTAAGCAGACGGTTCTAGCAGAGCAGCTATTTGGTGTTTTTGAACTTCTCTATATCTGCATTTTAATTTACCTGGGGCAAATGGTAAATACTTTTAAAAACGTAACAAAGAGGAACAGGACAGGCCAAGAGATTAGCAATATTATGAATGTGAAAAATTGATTGGTAGTGACCCATATTTTTCATCATATGTGGGCCCTCGCATGGCTTGTGTAAAGTAAGTTAGCAAGTTAGCTCTCTGTTGTGTTCTACACATCACAGAGCCATAGCTGGCATCAAATCATATCGATTTTGTCAGAGGAGAGACAGGTCTGAACATTGAGCAATCAGAAGTTCAGCATGTGGAGCAATACTGGGAAGACTGTGCTAAGCATGTCTCTGCAAGGCTCATCCTTTCAGCTCCACGTTGTGCTGCTTTTATTATTATTATTATTATTATTATTATTATTTATTACCAATATCATATCTGTTTGACTTAAGATGATAAGTCCTTGGAGAAGGAACCTGTTCTATTCACAAAGCACTCTATAAACTCAAGGACATAATAAGAAAAGCATTTGCATGGTCACTCCAATTATATTTCCAAGTCAAGTTCAAAGCAGATTAAAAACAGATAGGAGACTCCCCCACAGATCAACTGAAATCAATGTTTATTCCTTGTTTCTGTATTCTTCCAAGTCAGCTTTAGGAAAGTAACTACAATTCTATTGCAAAGGTGCCAAAAGGAAAGAAAGAGCACATGTGGCTCACAGTCATCCGCATCTTGGAAGATGTAGATATAGAGGTGTGTGCACTCAGAAATGGAGATTAGAGGCTGGTGAGCCATTACACCACTGCTGCTGTAGAGAGCTCCTAGGCCAGCCAGGCTGCTGCCTTGGTAACCATGAAGCAACTCTGTTATCATTCTATACCTTGTAGGAAAATGCCCCAACATCTACAAGAAACTACACTTCACCTGGTTTGCGATTCAGGTATTAAGAGTGAAAATAAGTTGGCTCATAATATGCAGTAGCAAGCACACTAGGTCAAGTGAGCCCTGTGGGGAACTGCATTCGTTAAAATGAAACCAAGCTAAACCAAAATAAAATTTATTCTGCACTTCTATAGTGAACATATTTTAAGTGTCATGCAACACCAGATGTGTAAAATTGATGCTATAACTAAGTAATGAGTAAAATAGCTGAAGCACGAGCTGGGGGTTTTGACATTACAGAAAAATAAAAAAAGAGAATATGATTGTCCAAATTCCCATATTAATCATTATGTTCAAGTAAAACATATTCTTTGTGTTATAACAAAGCCCTGCTGCCTATCTTTATCCATCTGAGAGATAATGTGGGCAGTGTTGTACTTAAAGCCTAGAATTTACCTTAGTGAGAGACAAGAAAATTAGGAAAAATAAACCACACTACTAGGAAATTATTTGATATTAAGAAATAGCTCTTCTACTGCAAGGCTTTTCAGCAACCCTCAGCTGATAATAGATAGCCTATATTTAACTGCTCCATGTCCCATGGATATGTCTACATCAGAAGCCATAAAGGCCATGGCAGCTCCCTAGGAAGGCAGCTCTAACAACTGTCTACATCCTAATATCTCCTCCTTTTAACTCTCCCAAGTTTACAGTTGCCACCGACTTTTTGTGCTTTTCAGTCTCCTCCATCTAATAGTATTAGGGCTGTACCATCATAGCCTCATTTTTTTTTTCCCTGCAAACCTGTTTTTGACCTGTTTTTTTGCTACAACTTATTTGTTACAGTGATGACTGCCTACAAAATTCCGTGTCTTTGCAAGTGCTTTAGGACGCACCTGCAGTGAGTGGTATAGGGGCTCAGCACACGGTCTTTTGTTGTATTATTTTATTAAGGAATATTTCCTGTAGAAGTTGTGGAAGGAAACTGAGCCTGTAGGGATTATCATCTGGTTTTGTCTAGTTATATATATATATATATATATTTCTCCCACCTGGACAAAGAATTTGTTTTAAAGGATCTTTGTACTATTATGTAAAGACTTAGCAGTGGTCTTAATCTCTGTGAGAGAAACTTGAACCCCCCAGGAGAGAGTCCAGCACGCAGAATAAGCAGGAAGCAGAAGGCCAAAGTTCAGGTTCAGTGAGGCTAATGGCACTGCTCGTACTGATTTCAAAGGGGCTAGGAACAACCCGCAGTCTGAACCTGAATTTACCGTTCTAGGAAGAGCAGTGCTAGCTGCCCAGGTCCCCCCCTTGCCTTACCATGACCCATTGAGCTCATGGCTTACCATGAGCCATGAACCGGTTAGCAAGCCGGTGGCTTGGAGATGATTCTGCAAGCCAAGATTTGTGAGAGGTGATGTGCTCCTTCAAAACTGAGGACTTCATATTAACTGACACGTACAAAACCTCTCAATAATAAAAATCAGGGTATCAGAGTGAATATGAGAAATACTAGACACAAAACCTTCTGTAACTTAAAGTTGCTTTCCTTGTCTCTCTCTCTTCATAGATAGAAAGGTAGGCCTATAGTTAAGAAGGATCTCTGATTCACTGCAGGGGGACAGGATGAAGGTTGGATGTGGCTACATATTTATATGAGATAATAGCATTTTGCTGCAGATCTGATTAGAACTCTAAGGACACTAGCAATCTGAGTGGCTTAATATGATTTTCCACTATGAAAATGTAAGGTACTCCTAGGACTTAGGAACAGTACCTCTAGCATCTTGATTTGCCTTTTGTTTTCTTCTCTTTCTTTCTGCCTTATCAATAGTTGTGTAGACAGAAAAAAAACCACACACACACACAAACAGCAACATTCAGTGAAATTCCCTGTCTTTTGTATCATGGAAATTAAACTAGGAAATAAGAACGAAGTAAAAAAAACTTTCTTACGGGTAAAAGTTTATCCTCTTAAATGTTCTCCATGGAGAAATTGTGTTGACTCATCTTCATTACAGCACAACAGAACATGACTTCAGCCCTAAAATGATTAGTGTTATGAGTCAGATCACCAATTGTTTTAGATCTAGAGTCATGTTCCAGCATTGTCATGTAATGCAGTAGACTGATGCAGCTGGGGAATAGGGCAGGTTGATTAAAAGAGATAAATGTAACTCTCAAGGATATTGGCTCTGGAAAAAGGGAAAAAGCCAGAGCTGTGTGATTCCTAGCTCCATGACATACCTAAGTATCACAGCTCAGTCAGACCCTTCTCTCTTACGTGAAAAAAAAACACCTGTTTCAGAGCTAGGAGGTGAAACAGGATATTGGGTCAAAAAGAAAAGTGCAGTAGGAAAGCGCAGTTCCTTCCAAAATGAAGGGGAATACTTCCATTTGTTGACTCAGGTAAATCCTCTGGAAAACTGGGAAAAGAGAAAATCACAGATTCTGAGCACAAAACTGGTACAAAGTGTCACATCACTGACATGTAGCCTGTGCCCCGCAGATTTCAGTGGGTATGGTAATTGAGGGTTACCAATGTATGATTAATGACAGCTAATTTTGAAGTGCAGATTAGACTCTTTTTAGGTATTAAGGCCTGAACAAGGCCTAATTTGCAAGAGTGCTCCAAGGCAGGAAAAGAGCTCTAGAGCTCAGCAGCTTTGAAAATGTGACCTTTGTGTTTTAAAAGCATACATGGGATTCTGATCATAGTTCTTGCTGTACTTGAGAAGTACCATCAAATTACACATTAAGTTTAATATAGCTAACTCTAATGCTTTAGTATACCTGTAAATTTGCCAACAAAACCTGCTTGAAAAGCGAGATAAAGAAACAGGCCTTTTCTAAAAAGAGGTTACAATGAAAATCTGCGGCAACAACAACCGCAAGTAATAAGCAGGGGAGAAAGGACTGCACACAAGGTGCTAACATAAAGGAAAAAGTTCAAAGGCTGTGAGTACCCAAACAAGACACATACCTCTCTTGACAAAGTCAAATAACTTGCTGATTAGGTATTTTAGTTCTTACCTTTGAAATAATGCATTTTTGAGGTAAACTATACAGATCTTAAAATTGTCCCTGTTTGAGTTTTCCCAAGGAAGATGGCTAAATTAAGGCAGTTTCATACATATTAAGTTACACTTGCCAAACCTCTCAAGACATTATTCAGCAAAAGCAAGAGCGACTCAATGCTCATTCATAACTATACTCCCACTCTTACCGAGCCAGTAAGCCTACTTCTGCAACTTATTATCAGTCATCTGATTTTTACCTTTGATGGCCTCTTTTTACATTCACTTTAAAAAGGGATGTTTCAAGTTTTTTCCACATGAGTAAATTCCACTCCTTGCCTGCAAAGCTCCACAAACTGAGGTGTGTCTCCAGGTGAGGCTGAAGATTAAGGCAGGAATTTGCCAGAGCCCTAAGGGAACTGGGGTGGTGAAACAGGGGTTTGCTGCTTTTGCTGAGATCAGAGCACCACTCTCTGGACAAACACCTAAAGCATTTTTATACCACCACATGGTACTAATTCTTGTGCAACTGTTCTTTAATGTACTGCATCCTTTCAAGAATTACTGAAAAGGGTATGTCATAGCTTCAGCACTGGCTACTTTTCTGCCAAATCTGCTTCCTTTGTACAGCAATAATCTCAAGGCAGGAACTGACAGGACTGGTAAAAACAGTGTCTTGAATTAGCCACTTTTTTTCTGGCTGTCCAGCGCTGTGAGAATAATTGTAGCCTCTGAAAGGCTTGGTGGTTAGAATAAAAAATTTAAAGGAAAAAGAATGCTTTTCCGCTCACCCTTGGGGAAAGACAAATTGTTCTCAGTAGAAACAAAATATTTCCCATCTCTTCTGTCTGGTTTTAGTATGTATTAAAAACAGATCAGTCTGCATCCATAGGTGTTGAATGGTATACTCCTGATGATTGCGAAAAAGATATATTTGTTGCTGAAATGACTTCAAAAAAATAAGGTTGACTTCTCCAACAAAACTGCCAGTGAATGACATTTTTATGGCCTTGGAAGCAAAAAAGAAAGAGAAAAGCAACAATGAGGGAATGGCATAAAATAGAAGTGAAAATGGGTTCATCCAGTACTCCTACTGAATGTGATTTCTGCCCCACTGAGCAAAACTACTGAAGTATTTGTGCACAAAGAATAGTGATGCAGCAAGTGTTTTGTGTCAAATAGATAATGAAAGTTGCAATTGTTACAATTTCCATCAGTACCACAGCAGCATTTTGGAACAGAAACTTTCTTTTCAAGACCAAAAAATATGGAAGAGGCATGATATGTTATGGATAGCAACACGTAATGTGAGAGACAGTCAAAACAGCATCTCACCACAGAATCATCATCAACAGACAGTAGGAAACACATGAAAGGATGCGTGGAAGTAAGAGACAGGATCAGTGAGTGCGCCATGGTCCATGGTGGAGTTCACAGGTGATATGGCATGGTTTGGGAGATGCAAGAAGATAAAGGACCAGCTCTCTAGTTAGTGAAAATTTGTAGAATCTCATTATGGTCAACGGAAGTGTATGGAAGAGTCTTATCATCTAATGACCTCACTCAGGACATAAAACAGGTTATATGAGTCTTGAATGTAAGATAAAGAGCTTGAAGTTGATGTGTAGCTCAATGGGCAGCCAAACACACCTAAGATGGGGAGGTGACACGTGCGAGCAACAGAGAAAACCTGTCTCTCTGTCTCTCTCTCTCTTTTAACGGACAGCAGCCATATAACTATTCCACTATATTCTTCTGCAACACAAGCAAAAATAATCAATACTGTTGGTGTTGGTGCATCAATGGCAATAAGTAACATGAGAGATGCTTTCCATCTACTGAACAGATATAATTTCATTTTCTCCTTTGCTGACAACAAGAAGGATGAAAAATGTGCAATAACCAGGCAACGTCAACACATATTCAATAGGACAACTAACATATTCCAGCTGTTTAGGACTGCCATCACCAAACCATATCCTGGCCTCCTCTCATGCTGTTTTGTTCAAATACTTGAAAATTTATAGACTAGTTTCAGGGACAGACTTTTTGAAGTCTGACTTGGAAAAATGCAAACACAAATTGACTAGTGCCAAATTGTGAATGAGCATTTAAGTAAACAACCGAGAAAAGCCATTTACCTCTGAAACTTATAAAAGAGAATATGAACAACAAGGGGAAGTAACAAAATGTTATTGAAATAGATTTTTGTCTGAGTTTCAGTAAAATTGAAGATCATTCAAATCTCTATTACAGCAGTTTTTACTTTTGTAAGACACAGAAATAATGAAAACAACATTTATTCATATGTGTACCAACTGGCATGTTTTTTTTCTTTTAAACATAGCAGAAATCTGATTCAATCCCTCTGCCTCTGTAATGAGTTTAGAAATGCTAGTTTTTTACTTTTCAGATTTATTTCCAATCTATTTAACAGATCTATGTGTTTCATTATTCCCTTGGAGCATTAAAACAAATGTTCTAGCACCACATAGGAGAGATGACCAAAGAGCAGCTATATCACTTAGGATTAAGTATCCTTAGCCCCTTTTATACTAGCTGAATTTGCCCATATGAATGAGGATCTAACATGTCACTCTTCTCCATCTTGAAGTTGAATCTCACATTTTCCCTATGCTCAAGTCAGAACTACCAAATACATCACCTCTGTTTCTCTACATATCCACCCAGGTTTCAGACATCTATAATTCTTATGAGCAGTGACAGAAGAACAAAAGATCATGAAAAAAGGTAGCTTCATTAACAACTTGAAGCTGTTTGGGAAGAAAGAGACAAAAAGATATAAAGGAAAAACAGAAACAGAAAGAGACTACAACCCGAGCAGAATTATCTAATTTGCTGTAGCAGTACTAGCTGAGTTGACTGAGATTTCTTCAACTGGCAAATAAAGCAGAGTAGTACTGATTTAGCAAGCAAACCGAGGTCTTCTTGCGAGTGTGCATCTGAAGGTGCATGGCAGTCAGAAGACAGACGGCTTTGTACAGAAGCCCATGCTGCCATATTGTTACCCTAGCTGTCACGCAGACTCCAGCATACACCATCACCCTGCTGCGCAGGACAGATATCCACCCCCGATCCCCTCTCCACAACTGCCAAGCTTCTCTGAAGATTTAAGGGCTACATTTCTGTATTTCTGGCCCCACATGTGAAATCTCACTGATGCCTGCGCTTGGATGCTGGTTTCTCCACTGTCTTCTGGAAGCTCCAGAAGGAGAGGTTCCCATGCTTGGGTATTTGGACCCCTCTGAACATATGGCATGGTTTTGGTCTGTGCCAGTTAGCTCTTTTCTACATAATTTCTAGGTACTATTCAGGAGTTAGCAGACCAGGCCAAAACATGCAATTTGGCTACAGTCCACCTGTAGCATAGATAAAAAATATGGACACAAACTTTTCCATGTCAATGTTATAAATATCCTTACAGAACATGCATATCTTGAAGCACACATTGCCCCATAACAATTTGAAATCTGATCATTAGAGAAATAGAGTTTTTGCCTCTTAGAAAACATATATATTAGAAGTCCAGCACAATAAATATGAGTGATATGAGCTACTGTTTTTCTGTTCTATAGTAACTGCATTATCTTTTTTCTATCCAGTAGCTAAGTATTCTTATTTATTATTGACATGGAAACTAAGCAAAATCTGTAGGCAAACACAATTTCATTAATGGCAGTAGAATTCTGTTTACCCACATAATTGGTATATTTGGACCAAAGTCATGGACTTTACAAAAAAGCCTTCATATAATCTTTTTAATTAATTAATTTAATTTAATAAACTTTATACAGTGTAATACAACTCCTCAAAGCACAGATAAATTATATGAAATATGATTTTGGACACTGTCTCACTGCAGGGCACCTTTTTAAATTATTAAATTCTTTAAATAAATAAAATATTTAAATTATTAGGGGAAATTATCTGTGAGAATAATTTGCAGATTACCTGAAAAGCTAAATCTTGAGATCTCTTAGATTTCTTCCAGCACCCACAATATCTCTGTAAGACTGCGTCAGCTGTGAACACTTATGAAGCATGCCACGTCTCTCAAAATGAATACAGACAGGGCTATCACTGAAAATACCCCACATCAACATCTCACTCGACCAGTTATGTCCTTCTGTCAGAAACCCAGCTGTCATTTAAAGCACATATTTCTGGCTTCTTTGATTGTAAGGAAAAGCTACAAAATATGATGAAGTTCATAAGGTTAATTCATATAGTGTGTAAATGTAATTCACACACACTTCAAGATATTTATTCAGCAGCATATAACGTTGATGTGTAGGTATTGTCTGTTAGTGTTTTAAACAGATAAGGCTTGAAGGAGGGATGTATGACAGATTACACACTTTACCACAAATATCTCTTATCTTGCTATATGGGAGGGAAGTAACACTTCCCACAAAAAGAAATCAAATCTAAAGAGCCTTACAGAACCATGTGAATATTCAAATCCTGCCCAGGACAGACCTGACAGAGAGGGACAACAGCCTAACAACCTGGAGTACGCTCGGTCTTATTTGGAATATTTGCTAAAAAAAAAAAAATGTCAGGAGAATCTCAATTAAACTGCATGTATGGAGCATATTTTGGGCCAGTATTTGGGGATAAGTACTCATCTACTTCTGTTTTCTAGTACGTCTTATCATACCTGCTTTTTGATATATGTTTGATATTACCTTTCTATATAAAGGTGTGTGTGTGTGTGTGTGTATAAAGTGCCTAATGCATTCTCCCAAATATTCATTGCATAGCTGCACTTGTCCCTGAGTAGCTCCAGCAAGAACATGTGACTCCAGAGCAGATCACCTCGGGAATGTGTATTTCTGGAGTTTAACGGACAGCACTCCAGAAACAGCGCAGTCAGCTGCCCCCGCCGTGACAAAACCGACCCCAGGTTCTGTCCCTGTCTCATCTCCACCCAAACACCACAGTTTGCCAGGGGAAGCAGCAATAGTTACACTTTCTCTTCTTATTTCCTCAGGCTCCTTGCACAGGCAAACTTAACATATAAGATAGTTTGGAGGTGAGACTGCAAAAATATTTTTGCCCATCTCCCCACTGTGCGCACCCGAAAAGCAGGGCCAGCTCAGGACAGTTACAGCTGCCAACTGCTGAAAGCAGCACAATGCCAGGGTCACCAAAAATGTTACGGCCCTACCACCTACCTGCAGTTGTGCCTTGGAGAGGCAACCTAGCAGCTGCTGCTGCTGCTGCCCTGAGCGGGGCCGTGACAGATAGGATTTTACAGCACAGCCTTTCTGAAGCAATATTTCCACAAGCTGTTTCTCAGCCTTCCTACAGCACTTCTTTCCATACTATCTGAAAGGAACGGGATGTGATATTGGAAGCTAGCTGTAAAATTAGAAGCATAAACTAATGCTAGGCACAAAAATTAATTAATGTTAGGCACAAAAAATATGGCTCAGATCCTGAAAATGCTACTTCAGGAGAACAGTTTGAATCAATAGCAGAACAGTACTGCATTCAGTGATCTACTAATCACTGTGGCATTTCTCTAGCTAGTGCCAGGTTAGAAAGGAGGCCTGCACCACCTTCCAGAAGATGTCTTCCCTAGTAAAAAATTTTATCATCTGTGCTATAGAGCTCCTTTGATATTAATTACATCCCTAAAATGTATTACACTTACTAGCTCTGCTTTTAATATGTTTTTAGCTTATAGACAATTGAGAGCAGATAGATGTTTTGGACATCACCTTGGAAAACCATTCCAACTGTATCCTATCAAGAACTCTAAATTTGTGAGTACAATATTATTACACAGTAACACCTGTGAGCAGAGTGTGTCCAAGCACTCAGTGTATCCACAACACTCACCATCCACCAAAAAAAGAGATTATTCAAACAACAGAAGCAAGCTGTGCCGTTGTTCCCTGCCATGAGAGAGCAACCGTACTGCTAGATTAACGTTAGCCCAGGTATGTCCATTTCTGCTCCACTGTGTTTGAGGTGTACTCAGCTGTGTTTGAGGGGCATTTAGAAATGCAAAATGAGTTAGTACTAGACCTCTATTTTGAAAGAAATAATAAAGTAAGTACTCAGTTCTTTGTCTTTTAACAAACTTTTTAACATTTTTTTTTGTATTTCTTCTTAAAAAGCACAAACAATTCTTAGGCAATGACCAGTCCCACCCAAGCCCTGCTTGAAAACTCTGACCATAGACCCTACAGTGTCACACGTGCTCCCAGAAACATCATGTAGTTCAATATGAACAGCCTAGCAAATTTCCAAACCCTGCCAGACCCCATAAGGTTTTTGTTGGTTCTGTTTTTTACAAGTAGCTCAAACTTTTAAAGTGTTTAAAAGTATCCTAAGATATCTGCTCTTTATATTCTAATTGTGGAAATTTTCATAACAGCTTGAGGAATGTTTCAGTGTTCTGTTCAACTGGTAAAACTGTGCACGGAGCCTGACTGGATTTTTGCAAACTAAAAGGAAAAAGCTGAATTTGGTGCCAGCACTCCTCCTCATGCACATGCTATGGAGTGCACTGCAGTGTTCTAGGAAATGCTCCATGAAAGGATTCCTTGATGTAGGACTACTGATTTCTGCAACTATCTTCAGAAAGCTGAGAGGTTTTTGATACTTTTAGGATATATTTCCAGCAAACACAGAAAAAAGGTAATTTCCAACCAAATCTTCAGAAACAGCAAATGATGCTGAGATTTTTAAAGAGTAAGCTCTCAGTCCTTACTGAGGACAAAAAAAAACTTCTACAGTTTTTCATAACTAGTTTATTAGTTTATTTATGTATGATGCTACAGCAAAATTAATCTTAATTACCTATATTCAAACTATCTCCAGAAATACTAAGCCCCATTACTCTAGATAGTATGTTGTGAACTCAGCCTACTCCAGTTAGCCCACTGCTTGATTCTTTTGGGACATTTGTTTTATGATCCTGTCGTGTTCTCCATATCATTACAGGAGCAGCAGGAGAGTGAAAGAGGAATGAACAGACCAAAAGAAGCTGCTATAATTGTAAAGCTCAGATCAGAGGAATCAGAACTCATTACCCAAAAGCTTTAGCAGAAAGCTGTAACTGAACAAATTTAGCAGTGCTGAAGTACTGAGTCCTAGCTTGCTTTACTTGAATCAGGACTGGTTACCAAAAGAATACATGGTACAAGAGTCACAGAACAAAGCATTGGCTCCCACACTGAAACTTCACTACTTTACTTACACTAGGTAACACAATCACCAAGAAATCTAGCCTATGTAAATAATAAAAATATAGTGTGCGGATAACAGGGAATCCTGAATGGAACGTATATGTGAAAATCTGGAGTGCTGTGTTCAGTTTTAGTCTTCTCAGTACAAGAGAGACATGGACATATGAGAGCAAGTCTAGCAAAGTGCCATGAAAGTGATTAAGGAACTGGAGCATCTGACATATGGGAGAGCCTGAGAGAGCAGGGACTGTTCAACCTGGAGAAGATAAGGCTTGGTGGGGATCTTTCACTGTGAGTAACTACCTGGAGGGAAGGAGTAAAGAAGGTTGAGCTAGACTCTTCTCAGTGGTGCCCAGTGAAAGGATGAAAGTCAACAGGCAGAAATTGAAATACAGGGAATTCCATTTAAACGTTAAAGAAAAAAAAAATTTACTGTAAGAGGGATCAAACACCGGAACAGGCTGCCAGTGAGGTTGTGGAGTGTCCATCCTTGGAGACATTCAAAATCTGACTGGCAACAATCCTGAGCAACCTCCTTTTGTTGACCCTGATTTGAGCAGAGGGATTGGGTTAGGTGATCCGCAGAGGTACCTTCCAATCAAAATGGTTCTGTGATTTTGTGAAAATGCTGTTTTAACTGATAGTTTTCTTAAGAACTCAGTATCTGCAGACATGTGGTTGTACAAAACCCACTGCTTTCATTTTCAGTACTGTTCTATTGCTGATAATCAGACAGAACAGCTTGAGAAAGTGACAAAAATTCACTTTCATGATGCAAAAACCTATGAAGAAATAAAATGAATACAAAATTAAAAATCTGGTAAATTTTATGACTATTTTTTTGGTAAGTTTCAAGACCACATGATTTCTGACTCAAGATTTCTGAAATCTTACGATTCCCATTAGTACTGAGGTGAATTTCCTATTAACTAGCATAGTTAGGCACAAATCAGAAATTTTACTTGAAGATGGGGTAGGGAAAACAATTACAGAAATATTTTGTGTAAAACACATGTAGGATATTCCAAAACCTAAATGGAAGCAGATGTTTTAAATAATGCCTGATTATATGAGATTTACTGTCCCTTATTTCAGACAGTTCTCTGTTCTTGTACAATCTGTAAATGTTAGTCTTTTTAATACTAGCTTTTAAGAAGACAAGGGAATAAATATACAAATGATTAGGACTCACAGAATGGAAACACTTGATTGTTATTTAAAGATGGTAGTTCCACATCTGTTTGACAGCTGTCCTGCTCTTGCATTTCCTTGAAATGCATATACATTCGACAGTCATTCACGGTCTGTTACCTAAAGAAGAATATTCTAGGGGGATACCAAACTGACTCAATTCTGACATGGCACTTGGCAATTCTTTAAAATGAGCAGAATAGTTCACCTTAGAAACAGCTTATAGAGCTTGGGGTACTTGAGGAAGTTACAGAGAGACTCTAGAATTGAGGATGAATTCAAGTGTTAGAAAAGGCTTTGTGGGAAAAATTATTACTTACTAAAAGTGGTTAATTCAAACCTTTAAGTTCTAAAGCTGCCCTTTTCTTTGCTCCTCTTCAATTGAGTAACTAGGATACTACAAACAGCATGAGAAAGAGCTAGTAGAGGGGTCTCTATTTTCTTTTTTTTCTGTATGGAAGAGTAACATTGTCTCTTTAGTGGTCAAATAGAAAGCATGAAAGTGTCTGTTAGCGTCTGCTAGTCTCAAGTATTTCAAAAATCATATGAGTGCCTTTCTTATCTCAGACACTGGTTTATATATTTCTTTTTGTTTTTACTTTTTTTTTTAAGAAAAAATCTGATAGATCATACACCAGACTGAGTATCTGTCTTCCGGATTTGAGCATTTAAGAATTGCATTTTCTGTTTCTCTTCCATAAGCCTTGAGATTTGGTGTGGGGGGCAGTTTGGCCTTTGTTTTTGTTTTTTGATTGAAATTACTATGTTGCTCATACTTTCCCTTTTCTTTGCCCTAAGCCACTGGATCTGTTCTGCCCAAGGAACAAAGCCTTTACAAAATTCTGCAAGACTGAGAAGAGGACCTTGGTGGGCAACATTCCAATTTGGTCTGCCTCCTTAAGTCCCCAACCTCCTTTTTAACCAGCAACAAGAAAGTACGGAGTAGCCATTTAGTCCAATACACGCTCATATCTTTTCTGCTAGAGGCCACAGATTATTTAGAGTATAGTGGGATTTTCATTCTCTAACTGCTTTATTTAAAATATGTTACTACTAACATTAGGAAATTTATCTTTTTTTCCTCCCTAAACACTGCTGCTTCCTACACTTCCTCTCTCAGCTGTATTCCAGCTGTTCAGATTTCTTCATCTCCTATTTCCTTTCCAGAAAGCCAAATGTCCTATTAAACCAGCAGATGTAACACAGTCTTTTCTCAGATGATAGCATTATGTGTATAGTAGGTAGCACGGACTAAATGATGCTGAAGGACAGCCATCAGGGCTGTCGTCTCCGGAATCTCCTGAAAAGGTGTCATCTGGAGTGCAACTATTAGAGTCAGCAGTTATCACAGTTTCTCATTTCTCCATGTGTGAAAATTTCTTCTTTCTTCCATATGACTCTTCCTCCTGGACTACTGGATAAATGCAGGTGATTCAAAGAGATTACCTCTGCTCATACTAGAGGTTATGCAGATATTTTCCACTGTGGCACCGCTCCTGTCTTCAAAGAGCAGGACTTTCTCAATCAGCCTGGAGACCTGTCAGTGAATGAGCTGTAGTCCAGGGATTTATCTGACCTTGTCCTCTGTTTCTACTAATACTGAAGGGAATGAATCCATCAGAACTGACATGCCATTTTTGCAAAGTTCATTCTGCTCAAGCCATATCTTTGAAGGCAGAAATGCCAAGTGAGAGGCATCTAGGTCATCATTGCACTAATGGGATGACACCATGTGGAAGAAAAAGCTTTAGTAGATGGCGTTCAGAGATATGGGCTGTTCATTTGACATCTCACTGGTCATTATAATAAATTGGATGAGCTTTAGGAGATCTTTTGTATTGATGGGTGTATTTTTCGTTACATTGAAGTTTGAATAAAATAAAAAAAAAATGAAGATGAAATTCAGGGATACAATATATTATATCCCATAACTTTATTTAATAACTTGGTTGTAAACTAAACAAAATAATCATGGTCCCAATAGCTACTGCTGCAATGTCATCTCATTACTGAGTTACAAAACATTTCTTGTAACACCAATGAATTGATAGCATTTAGTTATAACCCGTCCCAAATTACTACACCAGAAATTTAAAGATAAACAAGTTTAGCTTTTTCATTTATTCTTAGAGACATCATGAATAAAGTGCTTTTAAGAGTTAATAAAGAAACCAGAAAGGAAAGCCCTGGCCCTGCAGGCTATTTCACCATTTCCCCTCCCCTCATCTGGATTGGATAGTGTTAGCGTATGAGTCAGATAATTATGAAATATTCCTCTGAAATGAATTAGATGAACCCAGCATCTTTCATTGAAACAGACCTTGTGATTAGGCAGAATGCCACCCTGATCCAAATAAACCCCACCCAGATGTGCCCATTTCCTTTACTGTAATTCAGACAGAGTAAAACATTAGTTTGAGCTTCATTCCTCAGCCAAGTATCTTTCCACTACTCCCGATAGACAGGGAAGTAACCTTTCCAGTTTATCATCTTCAACTCTGATGAATCAAGTCATATGTGACAGTAGCATCCAAAGACAAAATAGCTTTATTTCATTCAGATCAGAGTTAAGGTGTTGCATTAAAATATGATTTGCACATGCATATTTACTATTGTCTTTAGGAAACAATCAGGACCTATTTCAAAAGGACAAAGTCTACATATTGAAGTGGTGAATGTGATGAAGTTGAGAACACCTCAGCCGAATACATATAATATCTCCCAGAGGTTAAGGGTTTGTAAGGTTGTCTGAAAGCACCGTTACCCCACATCTGCCTTCCAGTTTTAGGGGTTTTGAAAGTAAATGCAACATTCCACTTGATTAAATGATTCTGCACTTTGTTTACTGAGTCTGATCTCAGAGCCTTTCACATCAATTATTATATTAAGCGGACATAATAACCACTGAACTGAAATCAAGTCATAGTTCACTGCTCTCAAAAAAACACTGGGAGAATAAGCTTTAGTTGGTTTTGTTTCTGTGAGTCAAGTCAGCAGCCTTAGAGATTGGGTTCATAGTAAACCCAAGTTATGTTGCAGCTAGATCACAGACTTGCAAACCTATTTCCCTGAGGCAAACAAGACACTTGGATGGATGGGTTGTAACCTGCATACTAAATGAACATTTAATTCATTTAGCAAGTCAGATGTGTCAGCAAAACTGGCCAGTCATCTGTCTATATAGACAAGTGATATCACTTACACTCATCTAACATCATGTAATAGAGCTTAGGGAAGAAGCAAAGTCAGAAGTAGAGACAGAAACAAACTCCAGGCATGAATAACCAGGCCAGAATACCTTTTTACAAATCACTTCAAAGCTATCAGAGCAGAAGAAGATAGACCTCTCCATCCTATGTAGCTACCTTCCTAAACTTCCTATACAGCTTAATCTATGTTTAGGAGGCTCTTGATCTACTAAAACTCAAAGTAGATAAGGCTAAGGTAGTCACAAGGATCTCTAGGAATCCTGCAGAGATGTTCATTTTTGGAAACCGAGATCTTTCATTTTTGGAGGAAATAAAAGTGCTTTTAATTCACTGTTTTTAGTAGGACACAATGGATGTGAGACTATTGAATTGATCAAATCTCTCTCAGTAACTTAGATTATAAACTGACATTCAAAGCTTGAAGGATTATCTATACTTATAATGCTCAATATATGGCCAAATTCACTTCTTCCTCTTGCTAATTAAATCCAACAAATACTACAAAGGAAAGCAGAATGACTTATCAGAAGTCATTCTGATAAGACTCAAAAAATAAGAACTATTTAAAAAGATTCTCTGAATGTTTACTAGCTTGTAATTATGTTCATAGTTATTGGTATTGCCAAGTGAGATTGTTTTTACCTGACCATTCTACGTATGCCTCATCTTATTAATCTTTCTCTCAGCTACCAACTTGATTCACTCAATTTAATTTTTCCAGCAGATTTCACACTTATTTATTCAGCTCTTTAGTTACCTTTGACATAACCTATATATTTTCTTTCTGATCTTCCAAGAGATAGTCCAATAAGATAAGCAACCTGATGATTTACCTGAATTGGTTAAACACCTGTTTCCTTGGTCTTGAAATTTTCCAGGAGTGACATACTTTCTACTGAAGGTATTGAACACCTGTCTCCTATTTTATTTCATTAATATTTTGCAACTAAGTCTAAAATAACATCCATTAGTGCTATCCAAAGGAGAGTAAGGGTCAGGTAGTGATTTTTGATATGTTTACTTTCAATTTGTTTAGCAAATGTATTGCTGTAAAAATGTATTTATATGGAAAATATTATTTATTCTCTGCATCTGCATAATATCAAGTTCCTGTAAAGGAATGTTTTGTGGTTAGCAAAAACAGAGACAGAGTTGGAACTGAAGCTGTTTCTAACCTGATCATTTCTTTTACTTTCATTAATAAGTGTTTGGAGCCTTCTGAACAATTTATTGCTTTTCATTTGGTGGTGGAAATAAAATTAATTATTAAAATGTTCTTATTCAACATAAAATGAGTTTCTGTCAAAACCTGTGAGAGAAAAAAAGTGAAAAAGTTTATTTTGGATGGAATCAAATATTTGAAGTGTGTGGTCTCACTTCAAGACTTTTCCTGTGCAAAAGCTCAGTTCCCCAGTGGATCCCTGGAGGACATACTGGCTGTACCGTGTTCATACCATATAACCTAGAGGTTACTACACTTTCTGAGAAATGGGATATATCATTTTCAAGACCCCTCTGATTCAGAGATTTGAATGACTTGTCTTCAAAAGACCTCTCAGGACACTGCATAACCACAAGCATTCTAACTCACAAGGTTGGTACAAGAACCATCTCCTCTTTGCCAGTTTTGTCAACAACAGTAAATCCACTTCATTAACGAAGTCCCAATAATTTAAACACACAAAATAGAAATATTTCAGGAATGTTGAAAATTGGTGGAGGGGAGGCATTTGGGCATTACTACCCAAGGTCAATCCAAGCATGTAAATACTTTTGGTGAAGTAAAACTGCATTTTTCTATAAATAAACATTTCTCACAAAAATCCTGTCCATCTCGAAAAACATCTCTGTGGTCCCCTTCAACATGTCATCCAGCCAGATAAACCACATTCTGCATTTCAGTATCTTTCTTGCCTAAATCACCACCATTTTGGTTGTAATTAAGAGAGAAATCCTTAAAGAATGCATGGCTTTCCCCATTGGGAGGTCTGTTTTTCACAGAATGGAGAGGGTAAAAAAAAATCAGTACATGAAGCATTTAGAGAAAGGAAGGTCTCCTTTCCTAAGTAGAGTTAATATTACAGAAATGAGGTTACTCTGTACTAGCAATAAAAACTAAATCCCTTTAATATTTTGGCAAAGGTATTAATTTATGTTTAATCTGGTTCTTATTAGTTTCACACAGCATTTCCTCCTTTTATACAGTTTATTATTCCTCTCAACTCCCTTTTCCTTGTTTAAGCAGAACTTTCCCAAGTCCTCTGGAATTCTATTTTTCACTTTTTAAACCGTATCATAGGATGTTTTTTCACAAATACTGCTATACAACCCCAGCAGTTTTTCTGATTAAAATTAGTCAAAAGCTAACTTAAAAATATCAGTGGTTTGACTAAATCACATTGTCACATTGTAAACAATCAACATCATTCAGGCTTCAGTATTTTATAAGAAATAAAAAGTAAAAGCAATGGCCCAAAATAGCATTCTATTTTACAAGATGATCTTGATTTTAACCCAATCACATTTATGCTTGCATCCAGCTTCATCCCACTATTCCACTACAGTTTCTTTATTGGGGCACACAGTAATGGAAACTGGCTTGGGTGGCAAACTGCAAAGTACAATACCTTGACAAATTTATATGCCTGTGAAGGCAAGGCTTGGGTCTTCTAGCCTAAATAGCTACCCCCTGCCATCTGCCTGCACAGCCTCTGTTCCTGCTCTTCTAGATAAAGAGTCAGAGCTTGCAATATTTTTTAGCTCCCAGAAGAGACAGTAGTTACCCTCTGCAGAGCATAAGGGGACTAGAAAGTTTGGTTCTTTGGGACTTCCCTCCAGTTGGGTCCCACCTTTCTCCTATTCCTCCACAATAGGGGGTGAGTTTTGTTTTGGTCTCTTTCTACCAGACCAGAAAGGCCTACCAGCAAAAGTAGTGAAGGTAAGAGATACTTGTGAACACCAAAAACAAGGTGACTAAGAAGGTAGATGGGGCATTTGCACTGTGGTTTGTACTGTGGGTCTGGATATTAATACTCCACTGAGATGAAAGACCACGGAACTTCTGCAGAGCTATCTACACACTTAGGCAAGTATCATTTGCTTACACTAGACTTATTTGTTTTAAACCCATTCCATTTTGCTAAGAGAAAAATAAGATTCTGATCAATCCAGGTACTGAGCTCTAAACCCAAATGCCTGAAACTAAAGTCAGTTCTGTGCTTGCTTATGGAAGTAAATGCTGCGACCTTCTTTTCCTTAAACTTGTCTGACACTAAAAATATTATGGCTCCAACTGATTTTTGGCATAACAATACTTAACTATGTACTAACATCAGCATCTGTTCTGGACTAGTCATTTCTCGTCCAGTTTTTCAGGGCTACGACACGGAAAATACACCATATCCTGTTTGTGATTATACCTTGGTGTCATGGACACCTTCATAACAAATAGTAATGCCAGAAAAAAGCTCTTTACTAATATATTGAGTTTTGCCATAATGGTACATACCCCAGCAATCTATTCATCTGTAGCCTACAGGCTCTGATGTTGTAAACAGTGAATGTTTCTGCTGTGAAATAGACATCAAACTTGAGCATGTGCATAAAGGTGTCCTCAACTTCATTTTTAGAACCCAAATATAAAATTTCAGTTCTCAGAGTTACCATTCAGTTGACATCCAGCCTGGAAAGAATGTATATTCCCTGGGCAACTATTCACATATCACAAGAACACCCTTATGAAAACATATGGGTTCAGGTAGTGATATTAAATCCTCATGTCACTAAGCTACTCAGTGTCTAGCAAGACACTGATCTACGTTGCTTGCACATATTGATTTAATAGTAGGAGAAAATGAGTTCAATTCATCTTTTACTCAACAGCATAGTTGCTCCAGAGATAATCTATGCAAGAAAGACCCACGTTCAAATTCCTCCTCTTCTTTGTAAAGAGAACAGGCATGTGAACCTAATTATCCCATACACAGGAAGAATGATCTAGACTCTCAGCTGTAAAATGTCCAGATGTGGGTTAACCTCTCCCAGTCACGCTTCTCCATATTAAATACAGTTCATAAGTATTCATTGAAGAAAGAATAACCCCATAGCGTTGATTAGGGCATACATCTACAGAATCTGCAAACTGTGGAAGAAAGTGGGAAGCAAAGAGATTTTGTTTTGGACTTTTGTCTCCATACTGGCATAAAAGAGTGAGTCCAGAAGAGATGGTCAAGGTCTGGAGCATGTAAAACAATGAAGAGAGGCTGAGAGAAATGGCTCTATCTAGCCTTACAAAATGAAGGTTAAGGTTGTTGCTGTCTTCCTGATCGGAATATACAGAGCAGATGGAGCCAGATTCTTCTCAGAAGTGCAAAGTGATAGTATGAGAGACAGCAGACTCAAGTTGGAATGTGAGAAATTCCATTTAAACATAAGGACATTTTTTTTCTACCATGGGGTGGTCAAATACTGGAACAGGACCCAGAGAGGCAATGTAATCTTCATCATGGAGATGTTGAAGACTCAACTGGACACAGCCCTGAGCAATCTGATCTTATTAGACCTGCTTTGAGCACAAGTTTGGACTGGATGACCTCCAGAGGTTCCTTCCAACCTAAGTTATTCTATGATTCAGACCCCAGACTGATGGGAAGGGTGTAGAGCTCAGACTGTCTATTTCCTCTAGACAGGCTCTTCTTCAACCTGTTGTCCTGCTCTACAGCTGTGAACTACTGAGCTAAAGTTCCCCTTCCTAACCACAAAAAAATAAGACCTGTCCATTTTAACCTCCTTTCACTAGGCTGAAAATCTGAACTCCACAAGCAGAAAGCATGAATGACAGGGCTCACCGTAAGGCCCAGATCCCTTCCAACTTCCTAGGGTTTGTCCCAGTCTCACGATCATTCAGAGCTGAAAACTCAGATTTTCTCTTTCTTTCTCTTTCTCTCTTCAGCTTTAATGACAGGCATTTCTGTGAATTGCATGAGGGCCGTGACGGCACCACTCACCTTCACTGTTCCTCATATCTCCCCTGGGAACTCCCACCACCCTGCCCTGTCCAGGCCCCCATCTCAGCCCAGCCTGGGGCTGTTAGTCCCTGCTCTGCGATGCTGCAGCAGTGCCAGGCTCCAGCCCCACCATGGCCCAGCCATAGGCCGTACTAACCCCGACCCACAGGCAAGCTTCCTGGTCTAGCCTCAGCCCAGCTCCAGCTGTAGAGTTGCCTGATGCCCTGGGATGGGGCTGCTCCTGGATGCTCCCAGCAGTCCTGCTGCCTTGCAGGGTGGTGGGACAAGCCCTGGTTGTGAGGCCTGGTCCTGCCACCACTGGGAGCCCCCAGTGCCACCAGCCCCTGGGAGCTGCTGTCTTGTGCAGTGCCCTGACAAACTGCACAGAACTATGCCCAGAAGCAAATTAGTAGATACAGAGAATAAAGACTAACATTATACACCCATATATAAAAACCATAGGCACATATATATACATAAAAACTATTATTATTACAGTTATTATATCACCACAGTTAAACCAAAGAAAAGCCAATACTGCACCATTAAAATTACATTTTTGATATGAACAGCAGGAAGAAAATACTATGTCTTAGCCATGAATCCTGCTGCTACAAGCATATGTTCTCCATGCTTTGACTGCCACTGCAGACCACGTCCAAACTCAAATACACTCCTCAATATTTTAAAGTCTCCCATAAAGTAGCTCTGACTGTATCTCTGCCTTTTTGACCATGACATAATCTATGACTTCCTCTCCTACAGACACTAGAAAGTTTCACAGGACCCAAATTACAGAATTTTCTCCCCTACAAATTTTTTTCCCTTCAAATTGGTCTCTTGAAAGAATTCATTCACTGTTGAGACTTTCCAAGGCAGAACTGAATTCGAAACTCATTTATTTGTCAGAGTTCACAAAAAGACAATATTCACCAATTTATTTGTATCTGTTTAAAAAGGAGGAATAGGGAAGGTTCTGATTATGCAAAAGAATGAGGTAAATAAAAAGCTGGAGAACAGTGTACTGTGGACCACTGGGAATGTCCAGTGGATTTAGGGTGGTTATCATAGCACTTTTACACAGCCTATAGCATCTTGGCCACTTGCCTGCTTAACTCCCCTCTAAGTTCTGCTTCAATGAGCCGTGCTTCACTGTGTATCTTCATCTGCTTCTTTACCATTCTAAAAGCAGGTGGTATCAAATCTGAAGCATAAAGAGACGTTTCCCAAGTCAGAAACTTGGTAGATACAGAATTTAGGGTTTTTCCCACAGGACTAAGATTACTGTAAAGCTCAACTTCAACACAGAGAGAGGGCAATCATCTTTGACCTGCCTTCCCTAAGATAAAGCAATATGTATATTGCAACGTTCCAAAACAAAATTCTGTAATAAAAGCTCTTAATAAAACCTTCTCCCCAGAGGATGACAGAAAGATCAGGCCATGTATAACAGATGCTTCTTAGCTCAATTAAGGCACAACAGGTAGGTGCTTATTTAACAGGCCACACAGAAGAGAACTTCTGAAAAATCCACAGGAGAAAGGACACGTTTGTCTATTTTCACAGTCTATAGCTTCAACATTACTCTCTGATGCTTGTTTTCTGCTTTCCGTACTGTTCACCAAATCTCACAAAAGCACGACTGGTATCCAAAAACCCTCAGCTTCAACATCCTGCAGCACCCTGATTAATGCTCATTTCTAATATAAAGCAAGAGACAATTCCTGTGAAAAATGTATTCTGTCATTAAAGAACTAAAGAAATAGAAACCAAGTGGCTTTAGCTTTCCCAGTTGCAGCATTTCTTAACTTTCATTTTGTTTTGTAACATTCATCTTTTATGTTTTATATTTCCTTGTATTTTATTTGTAATGAAAATGATACAAGTTTTCATACGCAACTAGTATTTTCCAACATGCATCTTAATCGAGGTTGAATGAATGGTTGAAAACAAACCATTATCACCTAGGACAAAAAAAAAAAAAAAAAAAAAAAAAAAAAAAAAAGAAGAAAAAAGAAAAAGAAAAAGGAAATAAAAATAAAAATGGTGTCCTTATTTCACTCAGGCAAATCGGGACAGGGCATGAACTGGTGGAGAACTTTCCATTAGCTTTCAAAATAAAACCAAGTTGGAGCAGAGAGGAGACATGGAAAGTTTCTGTCAACATAGTTAAATTTTGGCAATGCAACGGTAAGGAGTGCAGTAAGCCTAAATAAAGATTTCCTACTAGCTATAACAGTAATTAGTAGTATTGTTGGTATTATAGACAAACATATACTACAAGAAACCTGACAATATTATCTCATGATTACGCACACATAAATTAATACAATTTTCCCTTTGTCATAATCATGTAAAAGTCAATTCTAGATGGGAAATAATGAGACAAAAGAGACTTGACCTTGAAGAGGAAAATTACCTAAATTTAAATGTTTTTCCTTATTCACAATGGAAAAAACATGAAGTAGGAGGGAAAATATTTTATTCTCAGGGACCATCTGAAGGTTAAGAAAGCAGAAGTACTAAACTACACAGAAATAAATTACTGGAATTCATTAGAATTTCTCTCAAGCTTTATCTTTTGGAAAGACTAAAGAAAAAACTGATAGCGAAGACGCCATAATTGTCAAAGATATCCAGAAGAGTTAAATTGATTAGACATCAGATACCACAGTGAATTACAACACCATCACTTAAACCAATCAAGGAAGTGAGCACAGCACAGTTAATGGTATCTTTGACATATTAGCTAACGTTAAAATAAATAAAATGTGGTTTTATTCCTGGTGGTTTATTTCTGACCATAATCCCTTGTCTTTGAAGAAATTTGAGTGAGCTTTTGATGTTGAACACCTCTTTCCTGTCTAATTACATGAACATTTAGCCAGACTCTCTGAAGAGCCTCTAATAAGGAGCTAACAATTATAACAAAAAATGCCTGATTAGCCATTTGACACAGAGTTTGGTGTTCTCATTTCAGTGATACTCCCAACAGTTGCTATAAAAACTACTTCAGATCAACAAAAAGAAGCTGAGTTTGAGGCGTTCACATGCATTCTGAATTTCTGCATCCTTGTCTCATTGCTGATGTAAAACTCCTTTTAAATCTATAAAACAGAGACTCTTAAGGATGCAGAGGGAAAAACGTCAATTTTCTGTATGGATAAGAGACTTTGTCCAATCTTTATGGCAAGGTTCCAAATAAACTAATAAATTATGTTCATCTATATTTTCTTTGCAATTTTGAGATAAGAGTTTCATTCTTTATTTCCTTTCCTACAGCTTAAGAACAATTTTTTAAATTGAATTAGTACTCTAACACCACAAGGACCCCTAAACACCATTCCCCATTCCACACACCCATCACCCATTCCAATGGGCAAAGACAGATACTTCTTCAGACATGCAGTTCCAAAACTTAATTCCAAAAGATAGACAGTCAAGCAACCTAATTGTCAGAAATGGTTGATTTGCAGTGGGAAAAATGGGAATACAATTCAGCCACTGCAAAGAACATAGAAAGCTTGTCCATACTACAGTGTCAACATCAGCATAACTGTATTAGCAAGCCCAAGAGGGAGCCTAAATTGGCCTGACCATGTTAGTACATCACAACATCTATAGTTTTCCCACAGGTGTTCTAGTTCATTTTTGAACCCTTTCCTGGAAAGCAGACATATGCTAGGACAGAAACTTATTCAGAGAAGAAATTAAATACACTACAAAGGGCAACTCTCCTTTTTCATGACAGCTACCAGTGATCGGTTGAATCTGAACATACCAACTTACACTGCCTGTGTTTGCTTTCTGCTTACTATCACTCACTTTGGAGAGTACTAATAGTCTGTTAGGTGAGAAGAAAACCAGCTTTCTGCTGCTAGAATTTCACCCTTTGGAGGATTTTCATCTTCAAGGCTTCCTGCTTAGCTATGCCCTGCAGAAGACAATGCAAGTCTGAGGATACAGGCCTGGCACTTGTGTGATTAAAAAAAAAAACCAACAAAAAATAATTAACATAATTAAATTGTTTCTACCAAAAAGTAGAGATAGATCTACTAAAAGAAAGATCTACTCTAGCCTACTAGCATCTGAACTGTGGTAAGGTAAATCAGGTTTGATTTGTTGACTTACATTCAAAGTCAAAAGAATTGATTTTGAGTGCTTCTGTCCCAAGAATGAGAGTTTGGTCTGCCCTTGCCACAGGATCAAGAGCAAAAGAAAGATCACTAAGGACTGCACAGAGCACTTCTAGCAGCATGCACTACTTCTTGGAGTCATCCACGAAGGCTTTGAATGTCACTTAGTGCTGCTTTACCCACAGATGTGTCAGAACCAGCAGCCTCCTATTAAGTTCCCATTTCCTGCTGAGATGAATAGCTAGGTTGTCCAAGGTGAGGAAAAGTTCTCATAGCTTGGTAGGGTATCAAGTTGGGATGAGAGAAAAAGCTTAATGAGAATCTCAATGCAAGGTTAGCCTGGTACATTTAGTGTACAGATGCAGCAAGCTCTTCCTATTGTCATAGAAGACAGCATGAGTGAGGGTACCCCAAGCACTGTACCATGAACACATTTGTGTCTATTGCTTCTCAAAATAGTTTCCAGCACTGTCCCTGGTGTGCCATGGAACCACTTCTAAATTTTAACATATCCCTTTGGGGTTCTTTGACTTATTCAGGTGGTCCTACCATTTTTTGTCTGGGTTGGAGAAAAGAGTAAGGAAATGGAAAAAGTAGAGCATGAATGCATAATCATAGAAAAAAATAGAATCATAAAGATGTCTCCATGGCATTGTTCAGGGGAAAAGAAGATATTTAGGCAATGACTACTACACCTGGAAGGGGCTTCCTTCCTTCCTTCCTTGGAAGCAGCCACAACCCCATATCCTCCAAGCTCCTCATTAGAAGTGGCAGCAACGAGCCTAGCTCAGCTACAGATACAGAAGGCAGCATGTTCTTGGCCATTTTACTATTGCTAGCAGTCACCTGCCCTAGACAACAGCATGTGGTAGCTATCATAAAAGCTGTCATAGCTTTTAGAAGATTCTGTAGTGAAGAATCTTCTCTGCTCGCACTATTGTCCTTCTAGATCATCTAAGTAAAACCTTGTTTTCAGCATGAGCCCATTTTCCATTCATATCAAGGGAGCAGGTTGAGAAGATGTATTTTACAACGTATTTGTTAGTTAGCTTTCAAAAGTGATGTTTTTGCTAGTGTTACATATAAATAGAGCTCATTCAGACAGTTTATCATATATTGGCAGTGATTCAGGATCCATCTGAAGAGGTCAGCAATCCCAGAACTATGACTGTTCTGATATGCATACATAATCACAGGTAGTGATAAAAATATAGCTAACCCTGAAAATTTCAGGGCGAAGAAAGCAGACTGTTTTTGAATGAAATGTCAATATAAACTACTGTTCATAATTTCTCACATACCATAAGTTCTACCTCATCTCTGGGTAAGAATGACAGATGCTTTCTAAAGTCAAGCATAAATCTAGATTTATTAATATTTCTAATGCTACCACCTTGTGTAGAATAATATTTCTTTCAGGCAAATTAAACAACAGGGTGAATGTCTTGGTGATTAAATGACAAAGTACAAAAAAAAAACAGAATTACTGGACTGATATAAAAAATAAGAATTAAAAAAAGGCTGTTTCCATGTATTCTCTGAATGAAGTTATCATCAAATCAATACTCATACCCCACGAACATAGAGTGCATCTACACTGCAAAGAAGAAAGCTGCTCTAAAAAAACTTGAGGTTTAATTTCAGATAATAGTTCAAGTTCAATCTAATAGGGGAGACACAGCTGAAGCTGAACTTCTTTGCTTATTGTAAGCAAAGTTTGGTCAGCCTGAGCTAAGAACCACCTACACATACACTCTCCAACCCACCGCACTCCTGGCAGCTCAGATGTACCCAAACATCTATAAACCCATCACAGCTGTTCCCATTTCTGAATTCAGCAGCTAACTCATGGAGCCTTTTAGACTGTGGAGGGATAAACAACAGGGCTCCCAGCTGTGGAAGGCTATCGTGCAACTGCGCATAGCCCTGATGTTTCAAGAAGCTTTCCAGCTCTACTTGTAATCAGAAGTCCCAGCCTAAGACCTCTGTTGCCATAAGCATTGTTTAAAGAAAATGGACTACAACCTTATCCAGCTTTTTAATTCCAAGACCCCAGAGAGAGGGTAATCATATGAGCACATATTTTTTTTTCTCCATCTGCTTATTACAGTCAATATAAATTGTTGACACTCCACATACAACCAGAAGAGAAAAACAGTCTTTAGGCTGTTATCAATATAGATTACAGGGTTGCTCACAAAAATTCTTTATGCAGAAAAGTGATTGATCCTGTTTCCAGCCAAAGTAATGGGGAAATCTTAATGATAGGATCACTTGCACATTTGAATTCCTAGGGCAGAAGACTTAGTATTTACATGCAATAACTTACACATTCTAAAACTTGCCTTGTGCGGGTGGAATTGACAGCTGCTATTTTTCTCAGTAAGTTGCTACGAATCACAACATGTACAGTACAATTTTGGTGACAAAACATATATTGCATTTAAAAATAAACACTATTTTAAAAAGCCATATCTGTGAAATTTACATTGCAAGAGGAATAAACAGATGGGGAAATGAACAAATGAGGAAAAAAGGTAAACAGATCATTACTGACTTAAGTTGATCTCATAGCTTTTCAGAAAAAATATATTCAGATTCAAGTTTTCTTTGTTTAAATGCAGTGACAATGAGGAATGCTTACATTTTTACTTTTTCTTTGCTCTTTAATTTTTTTTAACTCTGAAAAGTCTTATGAAAAATTTTTAAATCATACATACAAACATTTTTTTCTACCTGCTTGTTCTATTCCCATTCGTATACCTCAGACACAAAACATTCTCATTGTTACAATAAGATCATAACAACTTAAGTTCCTAGTCAAGTAAAAACAAGCATTTCTTAGTCTTGTTCGGAAAAAAGAAATTCAGAAATATCTAAAGCCTTTAACAATAGTACGCTAGTTTGACTAACTACAAAAAAGAATAAATACAACTATATTTATGTACATTAAAGCTTTCTCATATTCTTTCTCGACCTATCACTCTTGAATTAGAGTAAGTCTAAATGTAACCCTTGATTCTTCTTGAGTCTTACCTTTTCAAGTAACTGCAAGTATCTAAATTGTGATGTTTCCTTAATAAGAAAAAAGGATTTTCAAAAACCTGTAAGTATGTGTCTGAGGGGTTACTTAACTTCTCCTTTTCTAGTTCAGCAAAACAAAGCATCTTTCTCCTTGCATCCTTTTTGAAAGAAAATTACTCAGCACATGCTAATCCAGTATTCTAATTAAGAGCCAATATGAAAATGCACTAGCATCTCTGACAACAAGGGTGAGTGAAAATAACTCTACCTTTCTCTCGTAAATACAAGCCTGAGTGCTTTTATTTTGCACAGCTTGGATCTTCGCTGTTTACTTTTTTTGTGTAGGGCAAGGAAGAGTTGTCTTAAATAAGGCTATTTCTCTTAACAATAACATGCATTAGAAATTTCAGAGTTTTGCTTGTTTCACTTAACTGGCCTAAAATTTCACCTTCACAGAAATTCCAGCAAAGTAAATAAAACTAAGCAGTAGGAATAAAAAGGCAAAAATTCTCAATGAATTCAATAGGCTGATGATTTGTATCATCAAATGTGATGACATATTTAAGCACATATGTCAGTCTCGATTGTATTTGAGTCTACAGCCTCCTCAGTTATTTCCCCAAAACTCTTACTCTGTAGGACTAAAAGGAGGAAAAACATCATAACTCTGAGATGAGTGAACTCAGAAATGCTGTTCCCAACATCCGCAAGGATTAGGATGCCTCCTAGTGTAATAACAAGAATTATACAATCTGGCAGCAGCAATCTACAGGTCAAAGGGGAGGGACAGTTTTAATTTGTGGCTACGCTATTTTTACCTATCCAGCAAGGGAATGTTCACAGCCCAAAACATATTTTAAAAGGTCCATTGCACTGCGATTTCTGACAGCAGTCACGTTGCAGCACTGAATTGATGACACCTGAAAGAATGATGATTTCTATACCAAAGTGGTTTTAAGTACCCGTAAGGTTTCAAGGATGAGAGAGAGGATGGGTGGAGGAGGGGGAGAAGAGAGAAAGTTCATAGATCATAGAATGGTAAGGCTGGAAGGGACCTCTGGAGATCATCTAGTCCAACCCTCAGCGTAGCCCATACAGGGACTGAACCCGCAACCTTGGCATTAGCAGCACCATGCTCTAACCAACTGAGCTAAACCATTCGAATTCATTTTGTTCAAATGTTCAAACACACTGCTAAAAACATCACACAGCTGATGAATGCCATACATACTGCATAGCAAAATACTTCTGCTGAAGAAAATGGGTACAGAAACAAGAATTATAAAATAGATTCAGAATTGGAAACAAGAGATAACTATTTTTGTTGAAAGGAGACATTTGATTTTAGGTTTAATCATTGAGCATTTTTACAAAAATAGCAAATATGCTAAAAAAAAAAAAAAGTCCTTTGCTAATAATACAGTTATACGGAAATCTTCAAGTTTTCACAGAATTAGTGCCTTTCAGACAATAGTATTACTCTGGAGGAAGACTGGAATATGAGAAAGGAAGTCTTGCATGATCTCCAAAATCCAAGTTTTGGAAATGGGCTGTATTCAAGTATGGTTGGCATTTAAGACTTACCAAAAAAAAAAAAAAAAAAAAAAAAAAAAAAAAAAATCAACCAGCCAAACCAAACTGCAAAAAGCAGGAGAATCATCAACTAGAATGGAGCAAAAGATAAAGTAGACTGAAATATATTAAGTCAAAAGATGACTAAGCCATCACTATACCACAGAAAATTGTTTTCAGAGATGGTAGACAATATTCATAAAAGTCTAAGGCACTGGTAGAACCTCATTTGAAAAGCTGCGTACAATTCTGACCTCTATGTTCAAGAAAACACTAATTTAATCTGGAACAGATGCTACTAGAATGATATAAGATGTAGAAATAAACACTAGTATAAACTATGGCAGTATTGTAGAGTACAGTAGCTCTTTATGAGCATGTCAAGCATAAAAACCTGGGAGGAAGAAAAGCTATTAAGAGTAAAGGACAATGATGGCAAGTAATCAAACACTATAAACCACTGTGAGCTGTGAAGTGATTCAAGCCCTCGGGGGACTGAGGTTCAGGACAGCCTTCTTGTACTAGTGAAATGAGAAACAATCTAGCAAGTATTAAGATGAAGCTGGAAATGCTCATATAATGTAGCTGCTTATGAATGATTGAGATTAGAAGTGGTGACCCTGGAGATCCCCTCTCTTTCTGTGTTGTATTTCCACATTCTTCATTTTCATTCTACTTTTGCAGTTCATCTTTAACCAAGGCCTTGGAAGGGGTAATTCCACTTGCAGAGACAGTATGCAGAGTAGTTCTATAACAAGCATATAAATCCCCTGCTTCTGCTTATTGACTTCCAGGTAGCCACTGATTTTCGTAATGCATGTGACTCCCCTCCTGCTGAAATTGTTTTTCAGTAAGGCAGTATAATATGTCTTCATGTACTGAATTTCCAGATAGGTAAAGCTTAATCACTTACCTATTAAAACAGGGCTTTAAAAAACTAACTAGATCATTCTCATTTGGAACTTCATATATCATGCTCATACAGAGCAGAAATTAATTGTAATAAAATTACAGGTCTCCATGAATCTATGTAATTTTCTTGTCTATGTTGGCAATAATGTTTTTCTTATACATTGTGATCAGAAAGGAAAGGAAGTAATCTTATACTACACAGTTTTTTCATTAAAGGATGCCTTAAGAAAGAACAGGAATTTAACAGTCTCTATAGCTCTAATAAGACAGAGACAAAGAAAAAAACATTAAAAGAAAGATCAGTTATACAGCCCAAATATTGAAAAGAAATATTTGTATTTCATATTACAATAGGTTTTTTTAATGAGTGTTTGAATAAAGACATACAGCTTTGAATACTAATACATTCTTCCTTTGTATACACTAAATCACTGAAATAAAGGAGATTGACGTTGGAAAATACACCTATAAATTTATTCTAAGAATTAGATGGATATTTATTGGAAGAATGTTTGTTTATTAGGAGTTTTAAAGAATATGTATCAAGTTTTTCTGATTATAAAACAGATGGAAACTAACTAGCTTTCTTTATCTATAACACCTTTTCTTTTATTGAATTAAGGTGAATACCTTGGGAGAATTATAGGAATGCAGTCAGAGTACATAGAGATGCAGCGAGGAAGGTAAGGCCCAGTTGGAATTGAGTCTGGCAAGGGATGTTAAGGACAGCAGGAAGGGCTTCTTCAAATACTTCAGCAGCAAGAGGAGGACCAGGGAAAATGTGGGCCCGCTACTGAATGGGGCAGGGGCCCTGGTGACAAGGGATACAGAGAAGGCAGAGTTACTGAATGCCTTCTTTGCTTCAGTCTACAGTGCTAAAGGCAGCCCTCAGGAATCCTGCAGCCTGGACGTGAGGGAGAAAGCCTGGAGAAGGGAAGACTTTCCTTTGGTTGAGGAGGATAGGATCAGAGACCTTCTGGGCAGGCTGGATATCCACAAATCCATTGTCCCGGATGGGATGCACCCACGGGTACTGAGGGAGCTGGCGGATGTTGTTGCGAGGCTGCTCTCCATCATCGTTGAAAAGTCATGGAGAACTGGAGAGGTGCCTGAGGACTGGAAGAAAGCCAATGTCACTCCAGTCTTCAAAAAGGGCAAGAAGGAGGACCCAGACAACTATTGGCCAGTCAGCCTCACCTCCATCCCTGAAAAGGTGATGGAACAGCTCATCCTGGATGTCATCTCCAGACATATGGAGGAAAAGAAGGTGATCGGGAGCAGTCAGCATGGATTTACCAAGGGGAAATCCTGCTTAACCAATCTGATAGCCTTCTATGATGGAAAGACTGGCTGGGGAGATGAGGGGAGAGCAGTGGACATTGTGTACCTTGACTTCAGCAAGGCTTTCCACACTGTCTCCCGTAACATCCTCCTAGAGAAGCTCCGGAAGTGTGGGTTAAACGAGTGGACAGTGAGGTGGATTGAGAACTGGCTGAAAGGCAGAGCTCAGACGGTCGTCATCGGTGGCACGGAGTCTAGTTGGAGGCCTGTGGCTAGTGGCATCCCCCAGGGCTCAGTACTGGGTCCCATCCTGTTCAGCTTATTCATCAATGACCTGGAGGAGGGGACAGAGTGCCTCCTCAACAAGTTTGCTGATGATACCAAGCTGGGAGGAGTGGCTGATACACCAGAGGGCTGTGCTGCCATTCAGAGAGACCTGGACAAGCTGGAGAGCTGGGCAGAAAGGAACCTCATGAGGTTCAACAAGGGCAAGTGCAGAGTCCTGCACCTGTGGAAAAATAACCCCATGCACCTGTACAAGCTGGGGGCTGACCTTCTGGAGAGCAGCTCTGCAGAGAAGGACCTGGGAGTGCTGGTGGATGACAAGTGCACCATGAGCCAGCAACGTGCCCTTGTGGCCAAGAAAGCCAATGGTCTCCTGGGGTGCATTAGGAAGACTGTTGCCAGCAGGTGGAGGGAGGTGATCCTGCCCCCTCTCCTCAGCCCTGGGGAGGCCTCATCTCCAGTACTGTGTCCAGTTCTGGGCTCCCCGGGACAAGAGAAACATGTGGCTACTGGAGAGAGTCCAGCATAGGGCTATAAAGATGATCAGAGGGCTGGAGCATCTGCCCTATGAGGAACAGCTGTGAGAGCTGGGCCTCTTCAGCCTGGGGAAGGGAAGGCTGAGGGGGGATCTTATCAATGTGTATAAGTACCTGAAGGGAGGGTGTCAAGGGTACGGGGACAAACTCTTTTCAGTTGTCCCGTGTGACGGGACAAGAAGCAATGGGCAGAAACTGAAGCACAGGAAGTTCAGCCTGACCGTGAGGGGGAATTTCTTCCCTGTGAGAGTGATGGAGCACTGGCACAGGTTGCCCAGAGAGGTGGTAGAGTCTCCTTCTCTGGAGATCTTCAAGGCCCGCGTGGATGCAACCCCGTCTAACATGCTCTAGGTGACCCTGCTGAGCAGGCAGGTTGGACTAGATGATCTCTGGAGGTCCCTTCCAACCTTACTGATTCTATGATTCACTTCCACAAAATATCATTAACCTCCTATACAGAGAAAAAAACTAAATGATGTGTTAACATTTTTGACACATGAATCAAGAAACATAACTTCTTTCTCAGGTGCTATTTCTTCTTCTCCTTTATCCTCTCCTTGTGCAAGGCATGTGCTCTAGAGCATGCTCACCAACTACAGCCAGCTCTGTACAGAAGCACTCTACCAAACACAGTTCTGCAGTCTCCTTGAAGGTATAATAGATCAGAATGCAGCTTCCTGCCCTTTGCTTGTATACGTCATATCCCATTTGAATGTATGGAATATGACATATACAATTTGTTCTGTCACAGCAGCAATGATGTACTCTTTTGTATTTCATTTTTTTTTATGTTGTATTTGCTCAGTTACTCTTTTTGCAAGTACCTAACGATACCTATAGGTGGTACTCTTGGATAATCCAGAAGTTAACAACGGCAGTATTGTGGTGCTGCTTTTCAGCTACCTGTATTAGCCTCAGTAACATTACTGCTGTTATATTCTGCAAGTTTGCAAACAAACAGATATAATACTAGTCAAAAGACTTAATTCTAGATTTACAGCAGTCTTCATTACTCTCCAAATATTTATATTGGAAAAGTTGCTGGTATACTAAAGCTACCTACAGAACAGAAGGAACACATACTTGCTCATATCTCTCTGTGCAAATAGGCAGCTCCTTCCATGGAGCTCTCTGCATCTCCTCCTCCAAACGAGCCAAGTGCTAAAGCTTTCAAGATTGGATCCCGAGCCACATTGAGAGTCACACCAGTGCTGGTCTTAGAGTCCTCAAAACAGACACCTCTCAGAAACTAAACTTCATGGGGCTGCTGTGCCAAGCCCAAGACCTGTGCTAACCTCCCTCTTCTCCCAAAATCCCCCCACTACCACCTTTTGAATCTCCACACCTGCAGGGGCCTTTACAGCATAATCAGGTGGGGACATGGTCTCCGAGGTTCTGCCAGGTACTTATTGAATGCACATTCTTGCATTCATTTACTTTAGTGTATTTTTCTGAAGAATAACACAACCTCATTACTCTCAGTCCTTTGGCTCTTGGTCAACTCTCAGTATACCAGAAACTGCTCTCTCCCCTCCCATCTTTGTATTTTCTTTCTCCATTTCTGAAGGAAAGCTTTCTGTAACTTGTTACAAATGTCTCCCAAAACAATTTCTACTTCTGCAAAGTGCCCTAATGCATATGACCTTAAAAAGCCATTTTTTTCAGCTCAACAGCTCTGGCCAGAAGAGGCAGAGGTTTGGCCAGAGTAATCCTTACCTTCTCCAGGAAGTTCTGACGTGGTATATGGCACATCCCCCATTAAAAATTTACTGACTTAATTCACAGCAGGTGTTACAAATTTCATAGGAGATGAAGACCTCCACTATGTCACAGCAGCAATTTGTCCATGCTGGCTGCAACGCATAACTGTACACAGCTTAAAGAGTGCCACTGTCCTCTCCATTCCCACTGAATTCACTGAAGCAAAACTGAGCTTCCAACCTGCAGACAACTTTATAGGCTTGAGGACAAGAGTGGACCAAATGTACTTCCAGTTCATCCTACCACACTGCCTTTCCACAGGCATGCCCACTAGCATGGCACCCCTGCGCAGCTGGGACGTCAGCACCAGTGTGACACATCCCAGCAGACAAAAGCACTCCTTCCAGAGAGAAGACATTTACCTGTATACCAGTTTGAGTATTCTTTCAGCCTGGAGAAGCTGCCAAGTCCAGTTCAGGAAGCACCACTAATCACTGACTGCTGAGAAAGTATCACAGCATGCTTATCTTACCTCTTCTTTACACTTCCTCTGGTGGCTGCTACTGACCATTAATACCTAGTGGTGTCCAGTGCCCTTAGGTGCTGTGGCCGCTGTGAAGAAGACAAAAGAATTATCTGCTTTTTTTCATCACAAAAGTAGCTAGTTACCACCTAAATTCCCCTTCTTAACCTTGTGAGAGCAACATTAATTTCTGTGAAGTACTATGACACAGGATGGTATAGGAGAAAGCATTGGTCAGGGTCTCCATTTACCAAGACTTAGGGTCAGAGGAAACACATCACATTGTTACACAACAGGCAGTGAGTAAAAGCAGTCTATTGTCCTTGTGCAAGTGCATAGGTTAATTTTGCTGCTTTTAGTTTTCATACAGACTCACTGAAGAATTTTATATGGGCTGCAAATATTTAGGAAAAATAACAATATGCTAATAATGTACTAATGCCTCTGTGTATATTATATACAGTAGCATATATTGATTTATCTATCTACTCAAAATAAACCTTTGTTTAGGCCTCATTTTTTACTCTCATTTTGGTACAAACAAATTAATGTCAAACATGAAATGCAAAACTAGCTATTTTCAGAATAATTCAAAAGAAGTTCAGCTGCTCCAGTTAGTAAAATCCTAGCCTGAGCGTAGCATAGTCTTGTTATTTGTCAGATATCCGTGACACTGGCCTCAAACTTTTGCATCCTTGAAAAATCAGGCTGTCAATCTGCATATAGATCATTTTCTTTAAATGAGTCAAGACTTGTGAGAACAGTAAGCATTTTTGCTACAGAAAAAAAAATCCTTAACTGCAGTAAGGGGAATCTATAAATTAATAATTCCACATTCATCACAGTGGGCCAAACCTGTAAGAGCATTTTGGCACTGACAGAGAAGCATTGATCATAATCATAACAGCAATTTTAATTATCTAAATATACACATACAGAGATCTATTGGAATTTTCAAAAATCTTCAAGGATCTCACTGCCCCCTTACTCCACTTTCACAGGCAGTTTGAGGGTTACAGAAGTGAGGGAGTAAGCAGAGAGGCAGCACAACTCAGCCTCCCCCAGTGCACAGCTGGGAAAGAGCACTGTGAAGTATCTCTGGCCTTCAAACACTCCTGTTCGGGCTGAGATGGACTGATAGGTGCAGCAAGCGGGATCTCTCCCACCTGCTGCTTCAGACTGGGCTGGAAGAAGAAATGAAGTGCTGGGCTGCTTCATAGGGCTTACATGGATGCAATTTTTTATCTGATCACAGAATAAAGTACAGAGGTAAACACAGAGATGGAGGCCATATCTACACCACTCAGGGCAACCTGTCTGCTATATTTAGCTATAAGATTATTCAGCTGCAAGTCGTTACAAAATTGCTAGTCTCAGTTGCTACTCCCCATTGCCCCGTCTGTGATCAGCACCTCCATACTACAAAGAGAAGGACATACCTGCCACATTGCAAGGGGTAATGCAGGCTTAAACCTAGACTCTCAGCCCGAGCACAAATATCCAAACAGTTTAGGCTTATCCTGTAGTTAGCACAATGGAGATAGAGCTGAAACAGCCTTTCTAATTAGTAGTTCCCACTGCTAAGAAACTGGATTTTCCCTAATTCAGTCAAGTGCTTTGAAGTGTTTACTAACTCTGCAGAAAAGGCAGCTGTAGCTTGCAGACAAGAAGATAATGCATGTGCACCTACAGGTGCTTGCCATTAAAGGTCAGCTTCAAGTAGATAAGCTCAGCAAGCCACACACTTGGCTGAAAATAAACCAGTAGAACAAAGCAAGGAACTCTTGTAATTTCAGCACTGATTTCTGGTGTAATAGTCAATTACTTAGATCTCATAACCAGACCCCCTGTCTTTCAAAACTCTGAGTAGATGCCAGTTCCTGCAGCTACCTCTGTCTAGGTAAATGCTATTGTATTATGCAACTATCGATAAAGGCCTCTAGTAGCTCCTACATCCACACAAAACCTTGTAGCCTTATTTCAACTCATATATAACTATATTATGCTCACCAAGTTCTTGCGTTTACTAGCGTTTACCCCTAAAATATATCTCAATTCCAAGCAATGTTTATCAGCTTAAATAAGATCTTTGTAAATGTGATTTTATCAATTAAATAGCTTAACTGGACACGGAAGAATTAACAACTGGATTGGTTATACCTAAATGCAACACTGTATATTAAATGACTGTTAACACCTTTGCTGTTTTAGCATCAGAGCTACCGGGACAAAGTTCAGGTAATGAAGAAACTCTTCATCATTTTCAAGTATAGACTCCTTTAAAATTAAAGCACATCCACTGTTCCTACAAGGAGCTAAAGGCTCTTGTAAGTCACTCACAAAGACAACCCTAAGGATGTTTTTTGCAATTCTTTTTCACAGAATGGTTGAGGTTTGAAGGGACCTCTGGAGATCACCTAGTCCAACCCCCACCCTGTTCAAGCAGGGTCACCTAGAGCACATTGCACAAGATCACATCCAGGTGGGTTTTTTAAACATCTCCAGGGATGGAGACTCCACAACCACCCTGGGCAACCTGCTCAGTCACCCTCAAAGGCTGCAACAAGGTGGTATTCGAACCCATGTGTGCAGAGCACAATGGAATTCTAACCAAAGACTGGGGATTCACAGGCTTGTGTGATCAAGCCCTCGGTGATGCTCTATCTTTTCAGGATAGAATCAGCATCAGTGAGAATTAAACTTTCTTTTTTCTTTCATTCGGGCCATCTGGCAGAGACTATGTTTCAATCTATCATCAAAAAAAACATGACCTCAGCCTTTGCTGTGTCCTAGGCTTGGCACCCTGGAGCTGTGGCAGTGATCAAAGGCATTGACCGAAAATCTGGGCATAAGCAATTAGCTCAAACTTATCCTAATGATCTGGCAGAGCCACAGAGTGAACACAGTCCTGTGGCTTATTCCAGTCCTCCATAAAGGGACTGATCAAGTTGGAAAAAATCCTCATAGGAGACACATGTATCTCCTATATATATACAGAAGAAAAGAATGCTAGGGAGTTCTGAGATATGTTGTTATTGCATATCTTTGTGTAATGGTATATAAACTGGTGAAGTGCGGCTTGGGTAGGGGGACAATAAAGTGAGTCAGTAACTGGCTGTTTTGCGGGGGCTCAAAGGATTGGGATCAGCAAAACCCCGGAGTGGCCAGTTATGGGCTGAATTCCTCAGAGGTCTATACTGTTTACCACTTTTATTAATGGGGGCGGTGGGACAGATGCCCTCTCAGCAATTTCCACATGATATTAGGAGGATCGGTTTATATACTGGAGGACAGGGTTGCTATTCAGAGGGACATTGAGAGGCTGGAGAGACGAGGTGACAGAAACCTCATGAAGCTCAACAAAGGCAAATGTGAAGTCCTGCGTCTGGGACAGGATAGCCCAAACAATAGTACAGGCTGGGGACAGACTGAATAGAAAGCAGCTTCTCAGAGCAGCACTTGAGAATTGTGATGGGCAGAGTTGAATACAAGTCAGCAATATGCCCTTGCAGAAAAGAAGGCAAACTGCATAGTGTGTTGTATGAGCAAGAAGACAGCCAGCAGGCTGAGGAAGTGGCTATCCTCTTCTTTCAAACCACACCTGCAGTATTGAAGAACCCCAAACTGGAAACAGTATAAGAAAGACAATGGCATATTGGAGTAAATCTGGCAGACAATTATTAAACTGGTCTGGGGCTGGAGTAATGACATAAAAAGAGAGGCTGAGAACAGGTTTTGTTCAGCCTTAATAATAGAAAGTCCATTGTGGCTCTTATTGCTGCCTACAGCTCCCTAATGAGTGGGCGTAGAGAAGATGAAGCCCAGCTCTCCTCATGGATAGGATGAGAGACAAGCGACACAAGATAATGCAAATTCTGATTAGATATTAGTAAAAAAAAAATCATTCTGAGGGTAGTCAAAGACTGAAATAAATTGCTCAGAGATGTGGAATCTCCATCCTTGGAGATAACTTCCTTACTATGCTTAAGGATGCTTTGCCATACTTGAAGTTCTCCATATAAGATACTATGCATTTACTTACTTACTGGGTCTACTTCTAGTCATGTTTCTTCAGTATTAGCAAGAAAGTTTAGCAAGTATAAAGATATTACTCAGCAAAAATAAGGCAATCAGAACTTGATCCTTGACTGAAGAACAGTACCTATTGTAACTTCAGTTATCTCATTTCTTATGAAGCACAAAATCAAGGAACAGAAGTTTCACGCAAGCACTTTATGATATTCACATGGGAAGGACAATTCAGTTTGTTGTCTAGAGTTATCATAGTTTAATTAAGCCCTGGTCAAATGTAGCTATTACTCAACTTAATTAAAGGGTAGATCCAAATTCATTTTTCTAAAAATGATACATTCCAACTGCAAGAAAGAGGTCTTGTTGAATAATTGTGGGTTCATTTGCAGAGATCACATCTATATAACAGGGATATTATTACCTTAGGAAGCAAAGCAGAAAAGCTTTCTTTTAAAGGCACATCATGAATGCACAGGGAACAGAGAAGGGATGACTTTCAAAACATTTCTGTCCAAGAATAACCAACAAAAATCAAAGAAGTAAGTTTTCAAGCAGTAAGTTTTGTAACTGACAGAAGAAAAAACAAGTTGCTTCTAGGAATGCTTTGGCTCTCCTAATAAATATGTACATCTCCAGGATCCACCCGGAACACTAATTTCCTGGGCATGTGGTCTATTAGATGTCAATTTTTTCTTCTCAAGGTAATACCTGCCCCAGAGAGCTTCTTCCTGAAAATAATAGATCTTTCTATACAGTGGTGGTGTGTACACAGAAAAGGATATTGTGCTTTTGTACTGTATAAATATCTTCCTTAAATGCAGTTCTGTGCACAAGGTGTTCTTCCTTTTTGCTACAGAATGAATGTTTCACATCCAGTTCCTTCCCCTTTCCATTTATGCAGGAGCAGCTAATGATACCACTCATGTGGTTTGTGTTGCTGACCATAAAGACATTTGTGTTTTGCTGCTGCTAGCTACTTCAGCTGCAGTGTTTAGGGAACTCCTTCACAGTGCGCCCTGAAATACAGTGTGCGTGTTCCCTCACACACACACCTCATTTGGCCTCCCTGGGGCTGCAAAGAGTGAATGCCATAATACCACAAGAGCATCTCTTTCCTTCGTTGATCACCAGCTTCAGAATCCCTGCTGCGCAGACATCTCAAGGTCACCTTTACATATATCTGCAAATTTAACATATGCATAATTGCCATGCATCAAATCAAAGATGACTTCTTTCATAAGTATAGTAGACTTGCTGTTCCGGCACAGCTCATTTCTACTTTCATAATGTTTCTAGAAATTCAACATCAGCTCCTATTAAGTGAGCCTGTGAAGGAAATTGGGATGTTAGAGAACTTCCACTGAGTGCACTAAGTAGGAAGAGAGATAGTCCCCTTCTACAAAGTGTTAAATCTCCTCAGTATCTAGCATCTTCTATATGCAGTGCTCTTTGTTCAGTACAGGAAAAATTTAACTCTGTAAAAACAAGGTCTTTTTATTAAATCAGTAAGAACTGTAAAGCACAGCTAGAGTTTACTACTACTTTTTTTTAGAAATTTACACTGTTGCTCTTTCAAACTCAAGGAAACTGTGTAATCAATAACCTCCACCAGCTCCCAATGACAAAGTCAAATTCTCCTGCCCTGACATATACGTAAGTAGTGATTTCTAAGTTCTCGTTCAGGACAACATTTGAAAATATCAGTTAAACAGCCATGAGGCCTGAAACATGGCTAAGCAGTCAGCTGGATACATTTGAACTGCATTTTTCTTCAAAACAGGTGGGAAAAGACTTATTAACTCAGCTTATCAGTCTGTCTATTTTAAAATTTTTTTGTCTCCTTGTTACTATAATGTTTTGATTTCACAGGGGTTCCTGCTTAATCTATTCCAGATATAATTTTAAGTCTTATTTACTACTTGCCTATACCCAGGAATTAAACTGATTCTTTGCACCAGACGAATACTACCATCAATGAAAATATGGATAGACACTCATTCTTGTTACTCTCTCTTTTTAGCTCCTCCTAACTATGTTTAATCCTCTGCTGGACTTACCCATGGGTCAGGGCCAGTTCTACCTGAAATATAAACCAGGAGAACTATCTCTATTTCAGTGAAACTACTTCAGAAAAACAGATACTGGGACACTTCTCCTAGGAGGATGGCTTTTGGACTGCTTCCACTTCTGTAAAAAGGAAAGTACATCCTAGGTAACTTCTAGGCTGTGCAGAACAACTTGGAAATACGAACAAACATAAAAGGACTGAAACATAAAGACTTGGAGAGAGAAAAACAACTTTTGTTCCTATAACCATTCTAGGACTCAGGAGAATTAGAAATAAAAATTTAGGAAAAGAAATTTGAGCTAGCTGGTATTACTCAACTGCAATGGTATGACTCACATGACTGGATATTAAATTCTGTGGTTACAGGCTATTTAAGAAAGATAGAAGTGATATTATATGGTTTAGAGTTAGAGACAATTTAGGGAAAAGATCTTCATTGAATACTAATTTATGAATTAAATTATAATTTACAAAATGGTATAATGCTAAGGCACTGTAATAGGCTATTGAACAGGATGAGGAAATAGAGCAGTTCCTTAGCTGCTAAAGCATACTGGAAAAAATGTGTTAACCTACAGAAGATCAATTTAGGAGGTTTAGGTGCTATGTAAGTAAAAGCAGATATAATTTAACTGATGCTTTCCCCATGTAAAAATAGAACACAGCTCTGACTAATGTACATACTGAGTGCTTTAAAAGATCCACTTTCTCAAAGCTGAAGGCAAAAATAGACTGGAAGGTGGGGTTTAAGTATAAAGAACTGGAAGGAATTACTTCTACCATTATGTGTTCTTCCAAAGTCACAAAGAGCATTCATGCTCTTGAAATAATTAAAAATGCTTCATCAAAATGTCTACTCCACCTTTTCCATATGTGAGAGGCCTCAAAAACATACAAAATTTCTGCCAATACTATACAGGGAGAAATCCTTTCTTAATTCCAGATCTAGAAATCAATTTAATCAATATGGTAAAACTATTGATCATGTTAACTGGTGATGGCCACAGATAAAATAATTTAGATAATAACATCTTTGTAGTGAATTTGGGAAGAATTTGAATTTGGAATATGTTCATCCTCTAGTTAAAATTAAATAATTTCTATTCCATCAAAAGATAGGATAGAAAGGCAAGCTAACATCCACTATAAGCAACATCATGGAAAGACTAGGATGGATGACCATCAGAAAAGTACTGAAACACAATGAATGCAAACAGTGTTGTCCTGTGGAAGACCTAGGTAACTGATATATCACAAAAAGTAGCTCTGAAGGGGAAATGGGTGTTTCTAAAGGGATTTGTTCAGTTTGTTAAACAATGCCTTGATTCAAAATTTGAGGAAATGTATAAACTCCTAGCAATAGCTGCAATTATCACTATAGTTCATTGGAGAGAGAATTGAGATGTGAATTTATATTTACAGCCTATATGTAGGCCTATCTCAATGACTTCTTCAGACATGTTCATTTCAGCAGCATAAATTCCATATAGCTAAATGCTATGCAGGGCACACTGTTAAGGCAGAAGACTGAATCCTGGAAAGCAGCAACACTGAAAAAGCATATCTGAACATATGCTGCCTGTGCAAGAAGCTAAATGCATTTTTCAGATGCATTAGCAGGAAATTTAGAAGTGGGAGGAGGGAAGTAATTTTGTTACAGAAATTACAGAGCCTCTCACTGGGATAATCTTCCCAGATCTGATATCAACACTTTCTTTTTAACAAGAAAGCTGACAACTTGGAAATTGTTCAGATAAAGCTGCAAGAGTGATTCAAGGAACTACAGCGAAAGATTGAGGAAGTTCAATTTTTTTATTTGTTCAAAAGATCTCGTAAAATAGGTGGGGCAGAAAACTTCCAATATGATCAGAAAGAGCGGCACTTCATAAAAGATATAATCTGTCCAGGCTTATAGTTCATGGAAAAATGATGAACTCTGGAGCTACGACAACAGAATTTTTTACTGCTGTTGGAAAACCAAAAGCATCTAGGGACTTTTAGCCAGAACTAGTCAGGAGGCAAAATTTTCATACTCTGTGTAAGTATCAAGCAGATTAAGATCTTTCTGACAGGCAATGCCTCTTTAGCATAGGCAAAGAGTACCCTTTGATAAAAAACAAAGATTTTTTTTTTTTGTCTTTTGCCTTACTTTTGAAAACACAGGAAATTTCACCAATCTTATATCATACGAAGTTTCTCACTACATCTCTTGAAAAATGGAAGAGCCTATTAGTGAACAGTTGATGTATAACAACTAAATTTTATACTCTGCATCAATACCATATTCAGAACCTTCACTCCTTAAAAAAGAACGCTTTTTACTACCTGAGATTAAGAAGTAGTAGTTACTAGTGATCATCTTCTCGTCATTTAAGATAGTTCACTAGCAGGTGAAAAAGGCATATTTTTCTTAAACAAAATGTTACGCTACCAAGTGAATCTTGTACCTTTCCAGTAATGGCAAAACCATCCTATCCCACCTATCATTACTTCACTGAGACTCAGTGAAGTAAATTTGCTACTGTTCTTAAGAACGTCTTCATTTTCTCTGGAGCTGAATTAGACAGTGACTACAGCAAAACTGCACAGGCAGGCAAGAAGAATATGAAGTCACTCAGTTAAGAACTTGTAAAAGGGCAATATTATCCTGGACTTGCAGTCACATACCTGGAAATATAAATAATCTTAATCTATGGGGAGAAAACAGTCGTTTGTGAATCTCACAGAGGAAAATCTTGTAACAAATGTTTTCTTTTATGAATCTCCCACTCTTGGGATCCGAAAGTGACGTGTGCATTGAAGAGTTTGAATTTGCTTATGTATATGTCAGTAGCTACTCGTATGATAATCACTTTTGCAATCAATGAAAGTGTGGCAAATATGTATTCTTAGAAGTATAAATAAGCTCAAACTAGAATTTTGGTTCATTGGAACCCTGTGTTGTTTGGATACAGAAATACATGACTCTTAGTGATCATTTTTTTCAACACAGGGAAGATGCACTTCTTTATAAACTTAATGTAATTATATTTATGACGAACCGGCCAAGCCTCTGCCTATAAAAAAAAAAAAACAAAAAAAAACCATTTTTTCAGGCAAAATATGGATTGATATCACTAATACCTGTCTACTGTTTTGTTTAACAATAAGGATGCTCGCTTTCTGTAGCACAGGAACAGAAGGCAATATGTGAGTGATGTTGATTCAAATTCCTGTGTCAGATAAGGTGGAAAAAAATCAGGGTTGATCTAGTTACAAATCAGAGTAATTGAGGGCAGCATTTAGTCTAATATGTCTTTGCTTCTGAGGACTTGGTGTAGCTCATGAGCCTATGAAAACCAGCTTGAAGTGTTTTATTAAGAAAATGTAGCTGCAGAAATATATTTTGTGTTTCCATCTGCAAGAAGCTGAGGAAAAAGAAGTAACATAACATGGATTTTGCTAAAGTATTGGACAGATGTAATTAATCATTGTAATTAATCATGACTAATGTACATTAATCACTGTAAAATAGGTTTCTTGACCAGAAGGCATAGTACAAATCTAAAGCAGAAATGCCTAATTTCACTTAGAATGAGATGTTTCATGGCCATCTACAGAGTCAATGCAATTATAATAGATCTTTAGCCCCCCCCCTTTTTTTTAGAAATTTTGATATAACCAAGATACGTAAAGACACATTTTAAAATAGTTTGCAGAAGACTGGTAAAAGCATTAATAAATGGCTAACTAATCAGTCCACAGGTTGATCAGTTGTTAAAATATAACCATCTAGATGACTATAGACAAACTAGTCTCCTAAAAGTTGTGCTTTAGGTAAGAGCCTTTTCTGTGCCACACTTATATCTATAAAAATTCTTATTACTTTTAATCACACTGTATAAGTCCATTTATACTTAACTTATAAATTATTAATTTAGCTGAGCACCAGATAAAGATGTGAGTCTGTGAAAGCACATTACCTATCACTGTTAGAGACTAAGAGAACAAAAAAAAAGCCATATTAATTCATCCTGAAAACTGTTCCCTGTTGGAATTCACGCACCATTTTGTGTGATGACTTTAAATTGTGGTTCATTTCTCTTTTGGTGGAAAATGCCAATGGTACTTTCCTGTTTAAGTATTATATATATATATATATATATATATATATATATATATATTATAGTGGATTTTCTTGATTAACAGCTACATTGTCGTACTTAACACTGCTTATTTGTGATCTATGTGAAAAAAGTACATCTCTGTTCTTTTCTGACTTCTTCTAAAGCATGGATTTTCAGATAAGCAACAAAGGGGAAGAAGACACATACATTTAAAAAAAAAAACATGCAAACACTCATTAGTAAACTTTTAAAGTGAGATAACAGGATGGTTTTCCTGCGTAGGAAATAGCTAAAAGAATCCAGGAAAAGTTATCCGCTGAGAGTGCAATCACATGATTCCCAAGGGGAAGGAAAAGACTTGGTTGTTTAAGGTTACAGTTCAAGGGACAGAGCCGTTGGTGTCTGTAGAATTCAGCTAGTATCCCATCAACCCTGAGTGACTGACCTGCAAGCATGCAAGACATTCTAAAATTATACCACAATAACAAGGTGTTGCGGAATGGTGAGACCACAAGGATATGAAAAACAATATTTTGATGTCAGATTGTTCATTGGGGAAACAGATTGTTAATAATGTAGTACCGATTTTCATATTCAATTTTTTAAAAAACATTTTTTTTCAAATTTTAACTGAGATGTGTTATACATATTATTGTAAGGAGTAACTTTTTACAAATGCCTGTGGCAGTCTTCTCAAAGCAGAGACATTCTCCTCCAATGTTCCAGATGCAGCATATTAAGAAAATAGTTTCAGCCTAAAATGTGGCAGCTATACTAAAACTTGAGGAGCTTTTCTTTTTAAATGGCAGCAGACAGTTAAGCTTTCTTGGAAAAATATGGTTATATTTCACATGATTTTATAGATATGGATTTCAGATGGTTAATACGCTGATGACACTGAAGCTTCATTTAACCATGAAGTTCTAATCAAGGACAATGTGCTGATCAACAGGTGCTTAAGAGTTCAGAACTTCCACCTGAACCACATGGTAGAATTCTGACTATGTATGGAGTCTGGCAAACGAGAACTGATATTTCCCCTGAAAATATGCCAACTGATCAGAGTCAGCCAAATCTGTAGCTAGTGGGCAGAAGATTCACAACTCCATGGAGATTGCTGGCACAGATTTTCCCGGATTCTGGCTCCATGATCACTATTTTCAGAACTCTGTAAAAAAGGAGGGAAGGCCTCGGGAGACTTCTGTTCACTGTGTAGCCTCTTTTGTAATCTCACAGCACTGATTGTTTAAAAGCATTTCTCCCTGAGAAAGCTGAGGCTTGGTTCATGCTTAGTCTCATCCTGATACTAACTCCTCCTAATCAAGAGGCGAAACTGATATTTTTGATTCCATTTCCATTTGATTTGTCATCATCAGTGACGTGAAATCTAGTTAGAGGCCTGTGGTTAGTGGCATCCCCCAGGGCTCAGTACTGGGTCCCATCCTGTTCAGCTTATTCATCAATGACCTGGAGGAGGGGACAGAGTGCCTCCTCAACAAGTTTGCTGATGATACCAAGCTGGGAGGAGTGGCTGACACACCTGAGGGCTGTGCTGCCATTCAGAGAGACCTGGACAGGCTGGAGAGCTGGGCAGAGAGGAACCGCATGAGGTTCAACAAGGGCAAGTGCAGAGTCCTGCACCTGGGGAAAAATAACCCCATGCACCTGTACAAGCTGGGGGCTGACCTTCTGGAGAGCAGCTCTGCAGAGAAGGGCCTGGGAGTGCTGGTGGATGACAAGTGCACCATGAGCCAGCAACGTGCCCTTGTGGACAAGAAAGCCAATGGTCTCCTGGGGTGCATTAGGAAGAGTGCTGCCAGCAGGTCAAGGGAGGTGATCCTGCCCCTCTCCTCAGCCCTGGGGAGGCCTCATCTGGAATACTGTGTCCAGTTCTGGGCTCCCCGGGACAAGAGAGACATGTGGCTACTGGAGAGAGTCCAGCTTAGGGCTATAAAGATGATCAGAGGGCTGGAGCACCTGCCCTATGAGGAACGGCTGCGAGAGCTGGGCCTCTTCAGCCTGGGCAAGAGAAGGCTGAGGGGGGATCTTATCAATGTGTACAAGTACCTGAAGGGAGGGTGTCAAGGGTACGGGGACAAACTCTTTTCAGTTGTCCCGTGTGACAGGACAAGAGGCAATGGGCAGAAACTGAACCACAGGAAGTTCCGCCTGACCGTGAGGGGGAATTTCTTCCCTGTGAGAGTGATGGAGCACTGGCACAGGTTGCCCAGAGAGGTTGTGGAGTCTCCTTCTCTGGAGATCTTCAAGGCCCACCTGGATGCAAACCCGTCTAACATGCTCTAGGTGACCCTGCTGAGCAGGCAGGTTGGACTAGATGATCTCTGGAGGTCCCTTCCAACCTTACTGATTCTATGATTCTATTCTATGATTCTATAATTCTATTTCCTTCTTCAACCTTATCAAATGGTCATCAAGGGCCCTCAGAGTACACAGGGAAACTTAGGGTTAGAGACTGAGTGAGATAGTTCATGTAAGAATAGTTCAAGGCCAGATAACACCTCTTAGCTTAAGACATTATACACAATTGCACTAATGGCCTTTTTTGTCTTAATTGTCGTTAACTGCCTATCTCTGCAGACTCACATCTGCTGAGGGCTTTCACCAGTTTCCTTGGCCATATGCCCTGATCCTGTTTCCATTTTCTTTGAAGATGGCATAAGGAATTAATGAAGAGATGATATGAGAAAAGAAAAAAAAAACACAATTGCAATGTTTAACACCTGGAATGAGGGATGGTGAAATCTGTGATTTTTAGCCAAAAGATTAGTCAATAAAGTGGTAATCTTGCTTATATTACTGAAAAACTGCATGATATCTGATAACAGACAGATTAATTTGCTGGTATGATCAGAAAGTTTCAGTAAGGTGTGCAGTGGAGGGCCTACCCCCCTATACCCTATTGGAAAGTCAGGGAAGTGAGACATTGAAGCAGCAAGGGAGAAGCCCAAAAGAGATGTGAGAGAAGAAAATGGAAACATCAACCTGAAAAACTCAGACAGATTCTCCAGCTCTGCTGGAAGGCTCTGTTGTTGTCATTGCAGTTACTTAAACATATGTGAACATATATAATTGGGCATAAAGGAGTAGGAGACATTAATGTAAGGAGATAATATAAACCTCAGATCAACCATCTTCATTCCTTCTTTTCAGCATATGGATCTAGTCTTTTTTCTCAGTAGTAGCTCTGCCTTTGCCTCTGACCTTTGTGACTTGAATCACAATAAGTGCAGGAAAGAGAAAATCATTAAGGCGAAATATTTTTAACAGTGAATGGAGGAACCCAACATAGCCAATGAGGAAGCACTTATCTAAAAATAAAATAATCAAGCATCCTAGAATAACTTCCAGGTTCTTTCATTTTATAAATGAAGACTAATGGCAGAATATCTGTATCTCAACACATATTGTTTAGTGCACAGAATTAAATAAATGTTGATAACCTCTAGCCCTACAGAACACAGAAACATGACTAGGAGAACACAGTACAAGCCTATGCTACAACATTAATTTGATGTATTGTTCTACTTTGTTTTCTGCAGGTGTTGTTGGCAGCTTTGCCTATTCTTAGAGGAATATTTCCAAAAGTCACTCTTTCTCTGCCAGCACAATGTTTATATTCATGCTACAACTTGTTGGCATATAATACTGAGTGCTATGAATGATTATGTACTGGTGCATTTTTTCTTAATGAATGGGACACATTCACAGAGGATTAATGCTGGCCTTTAATTCTTGTCTCAAAGTTATTTTTAATTTTAAATGTGCCAAACACAGGAATTACAGTTCTTACAGTGAGATTCAACTCACTAAGCATTGGCCATCTGAAAGTTAGAAATCTAGTAAAAATTGTTTACACAGGTTTTCCTTATAATTAGCGATAATCTAGCCATCTAAAAAGGTAAGGTGAATTGTCTTCTAGAAGCTCCTATGCCTCTTCACTGTTGGTAAAGGAAATACAAACAACCGGTTTGGAGTACCTATTCTAGACTGCTAAAGCTAAGTGAGATAGATCCCAACCAGCTGATGGCTGGGTAATACAAACAAAAAGAATACTGTAACAACATACAACATTTTATTCATTGCCTTGGGAGAAGACTGATTTTCACTTTTGAAGGTGAGTCTTTGTCCAAGTAAATTCCCATTGAGTCTGACTAGAGATTAAATGAAAAAGAACCTTAATACATGAGTTCATGGGGCAGATCCTTCCAAAGTCAGCCGATTTTCTACAGATGAGAGAAGGAAAGGCCAGCAGAATTGCTTTTCCTGAAGGGTAACTATTGAGTTATTAGAGTTACACAGACTGAACTAGCCTCTGCAGTGTTTTGGCATTCGGCTTCAAAGATAGTATTTCTTTGATTCGGTTTGCAGAACTCCAACACATTACTTTGGAAAACACTTTGCTAGTATGGATACTTAGAAGTAACTGATACTTCCAAAAATCACATGAGAGCAATAAATGATGCTGATGGTTTAATTCCATAGTGACAGGTATCATAAGAAGTGATACTACATGGAAAATAACAGCATTTGTATAATAATTCACATCTATATGCACATAGGCAAAGAGAGGACCAAGTGATGTCCACCCTGTCCACCCCTCATGTAAACATTTGAACGGCCACAGAGTTGAAAAAGGCATTTGGATATGAAAATATAAACACATAGAACAAATTGATTCTATTCATGTTCATAAATAATTGCACCAAGCCAAAGAGTATTTTCCTGATAACTCAGAACCTGTTCTGCTGTTATACACTGTTATACCATAACCCAACAGAAGCTGATGACATAAACACATCCTTTTTCCAAATGCTTGAATTGTGTGTGATTTAACCTTTAACTCCTGCTTGTTGATGTAGGTGAGATGTCAAATATTTCTTGTGAACCCTTGGCAGGGGTTTGGATATGTTTTCATCACTCTTCCCCTAAGTAACGTGGGATGTAGTCAGAAAAGTAATGCAGCAAGTTTTCCCTTCCCCCATCACTATGGCCATTTCCTTCAGGCTCAAACAGGAAAGCAGGGACAATGAAGAGGGATCAGCCACGTACTCACAGTAAATCTGTAATTACTTGAAATGTCACTTCCTGTTTTTGAAGCCTACAAAGAACACACTTCTAAGCAGTAATACAAAACCAAGAGGCCCAGGGTACATGCACACCCAGCATTTCTGGGGCTTGTGACTGCAAGAAAGCTGAACCACATTGCTCAACCAAACGCTCTGACACTTCCCAGGGTGAGATGGAATCTTACTCTAGAAGTACACAAATGCTATTATTTGACATTTGTAAATGAGATTGTTATCTCAGCTAAGGCCTCTACTTTTACCTTAAAAAAATGTGCTTTTTGGGGGGAGTAATTTACACATACATTAGAAGCTAGTTTTCATAGTCAATTTGTACAGAGTTTAATTTGCCAGAAGTCTTGAGCCATGCTTAATTTGGTGACCACACTGCTTAAGGTAAGCAGTCGCTAACCATCCATACATGTTGCCATAAGGTTCTAGTTCCCACCTCTTCACTCCCTCTTACTCTGTGCCTCACAAACATCTGTGTAACCAACTATTTCAGTAGATCTGGCTGAAAAACTACTTCTATCAGTGTTCCCTTTAATATTTGGGGTGGCTTTTCTCCCAGCTGTATTAGTTCTTCAGTCTGGTTTATCACAAGACCGACAGCCCAAGGTGGGCTTCAGCGTGTGCTGTTGAGGAGGTAGCAATGGGCTAAGTCAGCACCAGCTTAATAGAAAGCTACTTATAAAACTTAGCAGTTAGTGTAAAGGATATTTCAAATCTGTAAGCAGTATCCAAACTGTAGAACACGAACATACAATAAGTTATGGCATCATACAAATGCTCTCCCAACCTCATGTGTTTGTGGACCAAGTTCTACTCTCCTTTACTAGAACACAAAAGAAAGCGCTATGAAATACTCCTTTATGCCTCTAGGAAATACTGTAAGGCACAGTTTTGCTCCTAGATTATGCCTCGTCAAGTTCAAATGTACTGAATTCATAAAGGAATACATATGTATTTTTAATTACAACCTGAGATCTGAGTACAACACTTGATTCTTTCTGTTCATTACCACCAGGATTATCTCTAATGGAAAATAATATTGTTTTCCTATGGGAACATAGTTTCCTTTGCTGGCTTTACAAAAGCTTGTCATTCTAAGGGGAACCTTGGAAATGATTCTTTAAGTGGTGCACTAAAAAAGAATAGCACTCATCTCACTCCATGTTAGTGCTGCTGGCTGTGAAAGACTGATAGCCTAAAATGCACTGTCAAAGTGAGCAGATATTGAGTAAAGTCAGAAACTGATCCGTTGAGTAAGCATGTGTCTTTACTGCTTAAACTATTTTTAGAAAACACTGCTTAAAGAAATGGCTTAAAGTTCTCCAGAAGTATTTCAAAATACTTTCTGGAAGATGTTCTTGGAGAACCCTGTTAAACCCAGAAATTCACCAGCATTTCTTATTTGTTGCTGTTTTTCATTATATGTATTTACCACTAATGCTTGTTACTTTTATCTGAATGGGCACTAACAGAGAAAAAATGTAGAGATGATCTGAAAAAAGGCTAATGATTTTTTTTACTGTTGGAACATGATTGTTTTTTCTGAAACTGGAGCATGCCACAAAACAAGTTTGATTATAGCTATGTTCCAGGGAAACCTGAATGAGGACCTGAAAGGCTCCTTCTCAGGAGGCAGATGCTCGAGCATGCCCTGACTCCTTCCAGCTCACCTGCCCCTCCATACACACCCAGAAAGACACGCTGCTGAGGACTCAAAGGTGCCAAATTCCCCAGAAACTTCCCTGCCTCTCAGAGAGCAGCAAAGACAGGCTGCTGTGCAGGGAAGGCAAGCCAGGAGCCAAAGGGACGGCAAGGCAGGCAGCACCGTAGCCTCTCAACAAGGGCCCCATCCTGCAGCACCCAGATGAGACCGGCAGAGCTAGCCACGCTTTCAGGAATCTGAGGCCTTCAAACACAAAGGTCCTTCCATATCCTTGTTTCATTTGGGCAGCTTGTTTTGTACACGACCGAGGCTGAGGCTTCCCATGTCTTCTCCATTGGAACAACCAGTGGGACTGACACAGAAATGCAGGGCCCATTCTCTTTCGCTAGAAGTTGCAGCACTTCTCGTTTTCATCCCACACTGGAAGGAAACCAAATTTCAAAATACCAAATCCTCTACGCCACAAATGTCTTTACAAAACCTTTAAATTATGTAACTGCTGCAGAAAAGCATCGGAGATTGCTTGGAAATAGAATCACACTTCATGTTCTGCATTCACATTTTCATTTCGTATTTTCAATCAAATATGTTATTCCACTTTCTAAGAGAGAGAGTTAATTCATTCTACTAGTACTCCTCTGACATTATTAGGACTAAGTGCCAGAATAAGGCATCTTCCTGTGGGATAGATTTTCATGTTTCAAATATATTAATGCTGAGGATTTAGGGTGAATAAAGCTCTATTTATGTCCCTGCTCAGCTTGTGACCACAGCCATAGTAATGAGAGCAGAGGTGACTCCATCAGAAAATCCTGGATATTGTGCACTTTTACAGTTCAAAGCAGTCATTTAGGAATACAAATGGAAGTCTTGGAGACATATTAATGGCTCGTACTTTTTCCAAAAATGGCACAATTTTTCATGAAACACTGTTCCTGCCAAAAATATAAGAAGGTGTTTTGGGGAACTGTGCATTGTTTCCTGCCAGCTTGCCTTCTGACTCCGGAAGCTCTGTTACTCTGAGGAGTTACATCAAGATCATGTTAAAGCTAGAGATCCCAAATATGCCTGTTCCCCATTATGGAGCTGGAATCACAGCTCTACTAAGGGCTCTTGGGATCCACACTTAGCTGCAGAACCCCTATGAATCTTATATTTGAAACAGAGATCCTAAAGGTGTGAGACTTCCCTCAGCAAGAAACCTAGAAAATCACGGGATTCCCAAATTAAAACTGAGCTATCTACATGTTAGAAGCTTCTGCTTCCCATTGTATGCTTCCATCAGCTCTGGCTTACTCTAAAGCACCAGAGCTGCAGGACACCAGTTGTTTCAGGTTTCTTTAGGAAAAATCAAAGAACAAAAATATTTCAATGTTTCCACAATTATGAAACTCAGACGTTTCCTCTCTGAAGAGAACACCACCATTTCTACGCTCTGTTCTGAACTTGAAAATACATGCTTTTTCAATTATTATAGTTTCCTAAGGACACAATATTCTAAGTGACCTCTTTATGGCTTAACTGTTTTAGACTTCAGAGAAGTCCGCAATCAATTTTTTTATTTTAGAAATAAAAATGAAAAAAAAATAACTAAAGCCAACAGAAACAAGTTTCCTGATATTTAGGTGTCCAATCTGGACCTGCCAGAAATGGTAGATGCCATCAGTTTCCAAAAAAAGGCAAAGAGAGCACTTGGAAATCAGAGAACTAACTGTGGAATCTGTGACTGTAAAACTCATAGGAAATGTCCTGTGGTTAAACACCTTTTCCTTCAGAAAAGGACATGGATTTTTAAGATAAGATTGGGTAAAAAATGATTATTACATTGGGAAGAAAAGCATGGGATTGTATTTTCCCTGTGATTCTCACTATTTTTAACACAGGAATACAAGTATCTGTGACCCTCTGGAGACAGTCTTTACCTAGGGTGATAAAAGAGAGAGGATAATCCATTTGCCAGGTCTAATAGCCAGCAAGCTTCTATTGCCATATATGTGGAGCACAGGAATAAGTTATCAGTTTGACTGCTCTATACATGTGCACAAATAGTAGCTGATTGAATCCCGGCTCGATGTTGCTCCAGTGTTTGCACAGTTACAATGACTACACTTTGTTTTTCTACATGCATTTCTTTGTTGATTCTTTGATAGTAAAAATACTTTAAGGAAGAATGAAACACTGAATGAAGCCAACTTTGAAGTTGGAAGTGTCCTACAAAGTAACAAATATCTCTGCCAGTATGTCCCAGAAAAGCATAGCATAAGCAGGATTAGAACAATATATATCATTTTTGACCAGAACTTCATCTGCACTGTGCTGCTCACATTTTTGTTCTTCCTGCAGGTGAAAAAACAACACATTTTTTTCTTGAAAATCTATATGCTGTTTTGACCAAGTATGAAATTGCTTGATTTGAAAAGACAATAGTAAATAGTTATCCTTTGCCATGTCATTTTCTTGCTCTTCTTTACTTGTCTGTCACAGGTAGACCCAGTCTCCACATAAATAGGGGTAAAACTGGTGCTGTGCATTGCACAGCAAGTACAGCAAATACTACGCAAGTGGTATAAGAGTACCCAGTGCACCTGTAGGAGCAAATGATAGGATCTGAATTTTTTATATCCATCCCACTTTAAAAACAAATCCCATATCTGACTTCTATCATATACAAAGCTTCTGAAGAATCTGAAAATAAGGAGTGATTAAAGAGAAGGCGTACCTGCCTGATACAGATTATAATGCTTTGGAACATGTACCTTTGAAAAACTTTTTATTTCTCATTTCACTGTTCTTGTCTGTTTTTTTCAAACTCATTGGGCCACCCCATAGATATTTACAGCTAGGAAAAAATACAGATTTATATTTAGCCAGTCATTTCTGGAGATTGGGTCAAACCTGAGTTCATACTTTCAGACATCCCATTAAGGCCATAATATCACCACACTTCAAAATCACACAATTTAGGAGACTCAGTGATTCAAGAGCCTTACTGTTATTTTATAGGGATACAATTAGCATTTGCAAAGAATGCTAATTTTACTGCAGTACTCCTGTGCTTAGAGTTTGTAACAGCAAACATACTGCTATAATCACTAAATTTTCATACTAGTTTCAGCTGATGGATTTAAAACTATTCCTTTCCAAACCTCTGATTTAAGAATTGTTTAAATCATCAATGAATTTTTGTATTTTATCATAGCAATTCAATGGTTTAATAGTGGTCAGCAGGGCTTTAATTTAGACAGACATTCATGTTCAGGAGTCACATGATTAACTACATGCATAAGTACTCACCAAGACAAAGGCCTCAATTCCTGCTGATCTATACCAAAAAAGCTATTATTAAAATTGGCATTGAATTGGCAGCCCTTACTATTCCAGTCTGGAAAGTCTATAGAATTAATCAGATGAAAATGAGCTCCTTTGTTGCTCATTTATATGATTATATTGGGCTTTCCTATTATCATATAAGATTATGGCTTTGTTAGCAAATACCTCTTGCTCAACAACTATCTCCGTCTTGATATTAAGCAGATTTACTTCTTTTAGGAAGGCAAAGAGGTTGTCATTATGTTGGGTTCGTGCTGTTGTCAAATGCATGAGGGCCACTCCTCGGATTTCAACATATCCTAGAGAAGATCTGGCCAATCAGAAACATAAAGTAGATCAAATGAATTCCATCAATGATTAAGGGTCATCATCAATCAACCTTTCTCCTCATCCCAATTTCCTTTTGATAGGGATGATGATTGTATCATAAAAAACTTAGAAAAGTACAGGGATATGAAAAATAGGCAGCCCAAAGGCATTTAATAAGCCAGTCATAGGTTAAAACCAATTTACTTTGCAATTTACGGGACAAATGGTATAATATCTAATGAGTATTTTTACAAAAGACAGTCATCCAGGGGAAATAACTTCTAGAATCTGCAGCTTGTTTGTCATTGGTTTAAATTAGCACCATAACATTGAATACCTTGAAGCTATAAAAATAGTTTGAAATTATTCTTTCAGCAGTATGACCAAATTTCTGATTAAAATTGGCCTTTTAAGAGTATAGTTTGTCTATTTTGCATTAGCATTTACCAAAAGAAAATCAAATACAAATTCCAACGGAAAATCTCCATAAAAGTAGACTCCCTTGTTATTTTACCTGAGCTGCTAGCTGGGTGATCCAGAAGTCCTTTATTCACTTAACAACTTAATTCTACTGACAAGACAGGCAAAAAACTAGGAATTATCAGCCAAGATGAAAGTTTGAAAAGTTCCTGGCCAGAGACAGTAGGAGGAAGCCCTCATGTGATGTAACTCAGCACGGCTCAGTTGAAATCACCAGCTGAGAACCTTTATAGCTTGGCGAAGATTTAAAACAAATGTCTCAGAACAAACAAACGTCTCTGAATATACACAGACTTTATGCAGACTCTAATAACATAAACTTTCTTTCAATTTAAACCCTAATATGGATTTGTATTAAACTACTTAACTCATATTAATGAAGCTGCATGTTTTCTTCCAGGCATGACAAACAGATGCTGCTCTTTCGTGGTCACTTGAATGCACTGAAGCTTCACACTGTCCAATTAGGAAGTTGCTGTGCTTGCTATTTTATGACTATATCTTTCAGTGAAGGCAGATTCAGTGACAACTACAGGTTTTGCCATTGTATTAGTTCAATTCTGTCTCAATAGATCTCGTTTCAGCAAATGTGTATCGCACAGTGGCTTCCAGGCCACTCAGGCTAGCAGTATATGTGAAAATGCATTTGAAATGAGTAAGGTTTGCTGGGTTTGCCATTGCTTAGTAAGGCATGGTCAGACCAATATGGAGAGGTGTTTTAAAAATACATTTTCTATTTATTGTAGATTTTATTTCCTCAGTTCTGGAATTGGTAATATTCTTCAGGAAACTAAATGATGTCATTTCCTTTCAACAGGCAAGTTACATAAATGCTGGAACACAGCCACTTCAAACAGCCTTCAAACAGATGGCCATGTGTATAAATGCCAGAAAGTGAGAGCAGCCACTTGCAGTAAAAAATGTTACCCCACACATGGTATAATGTTTATTTTATAACCTCTCTCATGGACTTACATGGCTCATTCCTCTAATTTTTCCAGGCACAAATCCCTTAGAAAGTGACTGTAGAATGCCAAAGTAAAATAAATTACAATTATGTAAATAAAATAACTTGAGCAGAACAAAGCTTAATGGCTCAATAGATATTAACCACAACAGAGAGTTAAACAGAGAGGGATCTCAGTATCAAATGTTTCATTTGTTTAGTTATTTCAGGACTGAACTTTGAATAGCAAACCAGTGAGACTTAAGAAAACCCATTCAGTTTAAAGGCTTCATAAAACTAGAAAAGGACATTTAACTAGAGGTGTGATAGCTGAATCGCTCAAACACAAACCTATATTTAGTGTAACCAAAAAAAACCCTCCACAAGGCAATGAGTTAAAGCCAGATGCTGTATTCTGCCACACTGTGAGAAGGAGCAGACTCACCAACTTGGCCAGCTGAGAAGACAGAAGCCAGTAATACATGAACAACCCTCCACGAGAAACTCATTCATAGGACTGTGAGCCACCTGGGACTACAGCAGCACGTGTCAGACAAGAGAAGGAAGATGGCACAAAGAAAGGGACTATCTCACACGACACACTGCCACCCGCTCCAGTAGGCCTGCGTGCCAGGCAGGCTGGTGGAGTGATGCTGCTCCCAGGCAGCGATGCCTTTCTTTCACATGCTCCTTCCCACACTTCGCTGCAGCAGGAGGAGAAGCAGGCAACACTGGGGATCAGCAGCAGCATTGCCTTGCAGTGTCAGGAAGAGAACCCAGCTGAAGGGACAGTGCTAACATGAAAAAAGAGGGAGTCAAGCTTTGGGTGTTACAAAATCCCACTATGCTTTCCAGCACCAAAATCCTCTGGCTTGATAAAAGCATCCACTGAAAATGGTAGGTGGGATTTTTTAAAGGAGTTCAACATTGTTCTGACTCTGTTACAATCTAATGCAAAGGGAAAGACTTCAAAAGGAGTGGCAGAAGGCCAATGCATAGCACTGCTGAAATTTCTATCTAGGCACTTCTATATTCTTTCTTTTCCACAATATATGCAAAAATATTGCCCTGGCTCCAACACTGTGGCTCCAGGGTCATGCCTCAGCCTTGTGAAAATTCAACTCATGAACACAGCAGACTGGTTCCTCTCAGGTGGGAAAAATCAGCAGCAACGGGGCCTGGGAATGTATCTGCAGTTTAACTTGATTTATTCACGCACTACAGCCCTGTAATAGAGGCAGCCACAAGCCCATTACAGACAATTTCCTTTTTCAGAAGTTTCCACTCATACACTAGTGTCCAGTTCTCAAGAAATTTTTCTGCCTAGGAGTCTTTTCCAAATATAGGGAATAAAGTAAAAAGGAAAGTTTCTCTTAGATGCTGCAGCTTATTTCAAGGTCCTTTGCATAACAAAACGATATCGCATTTCTTCAGAGTAGATAGAAGCACTGCCATTTGAATTCCTTGCAATAATGAAAACAAATAAATTCTCATGATATTGCCAAGTATCATGTTAAGCCTATTGGACAAGAGTCAGTGAGTTTTCCATGGGATTATGGTTGAAGGTGGAGATGATCCCTTCTCTCTCCTCACTCTCTGTTCTCCAGTCATTACAATGTCTAGGGGTTGAGACCCATTTGCTGGGACGCTTTACCCTGTTGTAGAGGTGGAACCCAGAACAGCATTGACAGTGCCAGGATCCTTCTCTATGGACCTCTGAGGGACACCACATGGGCAGCCACTCAGCTTGGCTGCAAGGGAAAGCAAAGCATGTCACCTACTGGCGCGCAGGAAGTGAGAGAGTCGCCCATCTCTAACCCCCTCCCTCACCCCACTTCTGGAGAGGAAAGACTGTGCACACATCAGCATCCCACTCCAGAGGAAGGAATACACGATGAATACAGGGGGCTGAAAGAAAGACACACTGGGGACAGGCAGTGCAGCTCAAGACTGGATCAAGGCATGGCAAGAAGAGCAAGACAGGGCATAAGACTCATATTACAAATACCTCAACAGTATCAGTGGCAAATATCTTCAGCATCACTTGACAGCATTTATGTGTCATGGGATCATTCGCCATCACTCCTGCAATGACTACAAAATTGCTTTCTTGTTAATAACAGCAAACGTGAGATTCTATGTAACAGCCATCAAAGCTGCTATGCAATTCAGTCCTTGGTCCAAACACTAGGATAACAAGACTCCTCTATATGAGAGTGGTAAATTGCACTTACTTTGTTTTAAAAGGTAACAATCCTATTCTAAGCCTATTCGTCCAGAAAAACACCTCAGTATCATGTCTCGTCTCACTTGCACAACTGCCACACAGCAAGGGAATTACCCTTAATTTGTACAGATAAATTAACAAAATAAAGTCCCAAAGCTCAGATTTCAGTGTTTTAAAGGACGGAAAATATGGTCAGAAGTCCACAAATACAATGCTAAACTCTAACAGGCAGATATAAGAAAGAGGCTAAATTAACATCACATGGCAAACATGCCCCTGCACAAGAACAGAGTGCCCTTTTAATCCTCTGCGGTAGTGATCAAGGCAGCAGTGTGGCATGAACTGGAGCCTGCACAGGCCACAGCTGCATGCTCAAAGGGATGACAGGGCAGAAGGGAGGAAAGGCCAGGGTACAGGGTTGGCACAGATTACCCCACCTCCCTGTTATCCTCTTCTGAAAGCATGACTTGCTGTAACAGTCTGCTCTAGGTCTACTTCTGGACCAGCAAAAACTGATGCTATCTCTTGCTGTGGCTGCCAAAGTCACAATTTAATCTAAGTCATTTGTGCAGTTTACCAGGTCATTTAACACTACCAGAAGAAGATCTGCTCACTATGGGGTCAATCTATGCCTTTGCAACAGGGACAAGGAATCACTTGGAAGAAGGTACAAGCAGGTGCTGGAAAATGGCAGCTCATTTGTTTCTCTTGTGCATCACTGTCTTTTTGAATTTCCAAGGAGACTGACTGATCCTCACTGCCAATGCACCAGAGACACAGAAATCCACTGCACTGAAACCGTGAGTCAGAATTCCTTGATACAACTCAAACTGTAAACGAGCCAAGAATCAATGCACTCAGCTGGGGAAACAGAACCAAACATACCCGCCATTGTTGCAGTCAAACCACTACTTTTCTACTATTATCATAGGTTTCCTACTTAGGGTCTTGTGACTGCTTGGAACATCAAACGTCTGCATTCAGGACATTTCTCGCCTGTATTTTGTATGTATTTGATTGCAAAAGAACAGTTTAGAGATCCTATTACCTTAAGGTAGAATTGTGTCCTCAAATGTTTTTATACTTCTCTTGGGCTCTGCTGCCTGAACTCCACCAAATAGCCTAATAAGTTCCATATGCCCATTTTTTTTGAAGAACACATTTTCAAAGCAGCAAATGTTTTGATGGATTGGCTCACGGAGAGCCTGAATACTGTTATACACATCGTTTAGCATTCCACAAGGCCCCCACTGTTAAATTCTGGGAATGTGGCCAGAGTGACCTACCTAATACTGCACTAACTAGCTTAAAAAAAAAGGAGGGAAGAAAAAAAAAGAAAATTCTTAACCATTGTGCTGCACTAAAGCATATTTGGAATTTGAACATGTCCTTGCTGCCCTGGTAGTTTCTGTTTTAGGTGTATGGGAATTAGGCTGACGCCTAACTGGACTCAAAGAAAGAATGCTTTGCATAAAACTAAAAATAAGTTTTCAGAGTAGCTCACACACTTCATCTGAAGCAGAAACTGGGGCCCCCATCTTGCAAGAAGTTAAGCACCACCTGAGAAGTTGAGCCTCCCACACATACTGAGTTTAGAGGAACATAAGCATGTCCAACACTATCTAAAGAGCAGACCAATTCATTATAGAACTTGACACTTCATTTAGAGCATAGTGGAAATATTTAAGAGAATGCAGTGAACACTATATGCCTGCAAATTGACTATACATTACAAGCGCATCCAGAATTGGAAAGAAAATGCTCACACATATTTATTTTGGTTAAGGAAATGTTCTATTTTTTTTTAATGTTTCAACACCAACTTTAATTTTTCCGTCTCCTTTTTCTAGTAACAGTTTTTTAATTTCAGTCTTCATGAACTACTCACTGGTCAAAACATTCTGGAAAGCAGGTGCAATTTATTAATTTCTTTACATGTTGAAAACAAGGGACCTGAGCAAACTAGGAAACAAGTGACTAATATTGCAGATTCCTGAGCCCTTGTGCTGAAATCAAATGCAGGATGGGGGTGGAAAGAAAGAAAAGAATTACAAGGTATTTGCTTATTTGAAAGGGGAAAATTCCTGACCTCGCATACTCATACTGTATGTATAAGCCATAAAATGCAAGAATGAACATTAAGCTGAAGAGAGGAGAGAGGCAGTAAGGAGGATATGTGGGTGTCAGGATATTCTGTGTCTCTGCAGACATGATGAGAGGTAAGGCGGGGTTAATGACTTAGAAGGACCTGGCAAGACCTGCATTTGAGAGTGACAGTTATTAAACATATTCAGTAGCCACTTACGTAGCTACTACTGCAAGAAGCTTATATACGACATAATTTCATCCATCCAGGCCAATTAGACTGCAAATAGACTAAGAATGAAGTGTGTGTGTGTGTGTGTGTGTGTGTGTGCGCGTGCACACGAACACAAATGCAGCTGTTTTGTGCAGGACTATATGTACTTGCAATTGTAAACTGTATTTCCAAATCTGTGCTACTAAAGAACCACTACATTAGTGTCATACCTGTAGGTTTACTTACTTGAGACAGCTTGCACCAAAGTAATACTTGTGGTAGTGCTTGCTAGTGCTACGAGGATTCTTCAAATGTACAATTGCGATTTTCACTCTAAAGCCCACCAAGCTGTTTCTTAGGGAGAAAATAATTAATACCCTGCAGTCTGATTGGCTTACACAAAATCTGGGGATATTTTACAGGCTGACCCAATAACTGCTCCACTTTGAATGCAGGCTACACATTTCTATTGCCATCAGTGACTGAGCTGACCTGTTACCCTAGAGGTTTGAAGGCTCCTGGCTAGGCCTGCTGACAAGATCCTGGTAGGCTGGAAAAACTGAGACCTTTGCAAGCTTTAAGCAGTCTATAGAGACAAATACGACATGTCTGGGACATGCTGTCAAGAATAAGACACCAGCTCTGGACAAAGATCAGTGGAAGATTTAAGTATTTGTGCTAAAGTACAAAGGTATAAATATGGTGTTGAAACCATGTATTTGAATATACGCAACAGCAACAAATTGGAGGAGGTAGAATAAGGAAAGCCAGTAAATTTACTGTCTAATATCTTTTGTTTGTAAGATCTGCTTTACATTCTGAACACTACCTGCAGTGCCTTATACAATTTACTATGTGGCTGTAAAGGACAAAGTCAAAGTTTTATCTGTAAAAAGACAAAGTCTTTGGCAGCTATGCCAGTGTAAGGTACTCTTATCCTTCCCACCCATCACTCACTCTCACCCTGTGCCTCTCTCCTCAGTTGTGCTGGCACAGCTGTTTGTGCAGCAGTGCCATGAAGCACTGTGAACCAGCCTATAAACAGATCCTGTTTTTAGAAACACTCCCCAAAACTATGTTTTTTGAAGCTGATCAGCTCCTCAGTGTGATTCATCAGCAGCTGCACAAACTATTCTGTGGGAACATCTAAAGGGGTGACGGATGAACTGGTATAATTAAGCTAGCAAAATTGCAGAAGACTTCATCTTCTGGAATAACAGCCTGTTTTCAATGTGTATTATATTAAATGGTTGATCTCCTCAGAAGCTGAATGGTATTGCTTCTTTGAGAATAATCTGGGAACTGCTAAACCCAAAATATTTAAGTTCTATGTACATACAATAGCCCTCAGGTTTACTATCATATGGTGCCTTCTGAAAAGTCCTGAAAAGACACACTTACAAATCCTACTGCAGCATTAATGCAGGGTTTAAAAAGAATGGAACTATGAATTTTGCATGTAATACTTCTGCATCACTGATCCCCAAGGGCTACACTGTAGAACAGGTTTTGCAAAATCAAGAAAAATAAATTCAAGGAGTATCTGAGAATTAAATTCTGGAACAAAACAATAGTACCTCATTGCTCTGAATTTGTTAATCCCGATGAGCAAGTGAGCAAATACTGATTTGCATTTTCCCTAAGTCCAGTTTGATTTTTTCAGACATTGTTAGCTCCCACTGCCAGTCCCTTCTAAGAGGCAAAAGAGAGGGTATGTATGCTAAACAAATTATTATTCTGCAATTTCTGTCTGGGGAGGGTCTACTGGTAAATAGCCGTTTTTACCAACGGACCCTATAGAACTATAGCTATCTCAGCTCTGCGCTGGTCGCTACTGGGTCTGAGACTTAAAGTCGTGTGGCTGGTGCTGGCCTTCCTATGGTTCATACTCAGCTTTGCTCAACAGGGATGAAAACATAGATCTGCGCTGTTAACTGAGTAACAGCATTTGAAGGAGTAATAGATGAAATATTTCACTTTTCTTAAAAATGAAATATGCACATAATGCAAAAATTGAATCAAGAAATACTTGAATTTTAGCACAGGACATTTATGGAGCAATTGTCTGTGTAGTGGATAAGTGCTTGACATGGCATTTAACTGCAAAATTTACCAGGCTTAATTTGTCAAGACAGTGCCAGTTATTCCTTAACAAATTCTGTTGCCTTTCTGGAAAGTCCATGTCACCTTTGCTATTGCTACTTGTAGTTATTTAGAATAAGCCACAGCAGTTATTAATAGCTAATGGGCTATTGAGAAGTAGTACTTAAATTTCCATCATTTCCTCTGTCTAATAGCAAAAATTTTCTCTTAGAGAAGGTCTCAAATTACAGACATTCATTTGAACTTGTCTGGGGTTTTTAGAGTCATTTATGCATAGAAAGATCAGTACATTTGTAAATGCCCTTCACAATAAAGCAGAGAAACCTCAAGAAAAACCAAGCAGGATCTGCGTCCTCTGTGACCTGGTTTATCAGGGCGTTCACTTGGTCAAAATTTAATGTAAATAATGGTGACTTCCTCTCACTGGCAGTCGGAGTGTTTTTACTTCATCAGCAGAACAGGGAAAAGGGTGAGAGAAAGATTAAATGATCATGCCAGAGAGGAAAACTGTAGGTGTAATATAGCAGCAAGGACCTATCAAAGATAATATTTGCTTATTTCTTGAGCCTATTTAGCGTTGGTGTGATCTTGGAAATAAAAGTACATGGAGATACACACACCTCATGCAGCTACCAGTGCGTTACATTGCCACATGACGGTTCAAAGAGGATATCATTTCCAAGCACAGGGAACCAGGAATGCACTTGCCAGCCTTGCCGCAGGGCACCTGTGTTGACGTATAGCAGGACAGGCCAGCAGACGCAGAAGAGGCAGGTGGCTGGCTCTCCACCTGCCCAGAGGCCCAGAGCGTTGTACGGTGAGAGCAAGGAGAGCTGTTGCCCTCCAAACAGGTGGTTGCAATTGCATCTGTGTAGGAGGTGGGTTAAAAGGATTCACCCTCATGCAGTCATTCAAACTCTACCCTGGAGTCCTCTCTGATTCCCATAAGATAATGATCACTGCTTTCATTTGAGTTTTAGGTGAAAAGTGTGGCAATTCTTTGTGCTGCTTAAGAGTCACAGTCAATCACAGTATCAAAATTTGGGGAATCCTGAACTGCTCACAACATACATTTTTCCCAAAGGTGGCAATGTTTAATTTTACTGAAGTAAAAGATGCATCCTGCTCGCAAGGAAGGATGATCCTGGAGGTACAGGTGGTGTGTGGGGAATTCAGAGGCCCTGGAAGGGATCAGTCTTATTACAGAGGCCTTCAAAACCTGGTGCCCCTTCCTCAGCATCTGTCTAGGACCTCCTGCCTGAAGCCTTCCATTTTTAAATGGTAAAGTATGCTTAGGTAAAGAAATTGAACTAGGACATGGACGAAAAAATTCCCAGCAGTAGGAAAAGTACTACACCTATTCAAAAAGATCTGCTCAGATCCATCTAAACAAATCTGAACATGTTATGTTTCAGCTGTTAAATACAACTCTACCAGGACATTGCAAAGCAAGGCAAGAAATGTGTCAAGGCACCAGGGTCAAGATAAAATTACCTTGTGACAGAGGCCAAGAACAGCCTACACACCAGGAACCTATCCCCAAAGCCCAGGTGGCCTGAGGAGCACTAACCACATAAAAGTGTATTCAGCCAAGAAAAGCTTTGCACACGGGAGTCCAGAACGGAGGAGAAAGGAGCAAGCCGCTGCTTGTTTATGCGGGGAATGTGGGGAGAGAGCATGGGACTGTGATGTTTATTTCACAGCTCAAGTGAGACACTGGCCTCACCAGCCTCCCTTGCAGCCCTTTTCCTAGGTGCAGCCCACCATCTCTTCAGGTCCTCCTTCCCTTGGATCCTATACATTTTGGTATATTTTTAATATTTCATTTACATTTCCCAGTCAGTCATCCAGCAACCATATGTTCTAGTGCAAATAGTTATGCCGCTGCATAGTCTTGCCATCTATGTCTCCTCCACTTCTGTGCCCTGAATCTTCTTTTGTTAGTTTTGGAGACACTCACTAACATATATTAATACACCACAGAAATCAGTACTGAAATTCCACAGGATACTGGGGGAGATGGAAAGAATTTGTAATTTTTGCTAATATGGGTAACATCGTCCAATTCCACCCCACTGGTGCTAATTACAGCATAATAAAAATTCAGCTCCATCATAGGCTTGGTGCTTGAGCTACTGCCATCATTCTTATTCCTCATCATTTTTGCTATCCAATCCACCCCCTGATTCTGAGTCACCAAAATATTCTTTCGCTTTCTTCACCACTGGCAAACAGCATGGATTTAGGCAGGCAACAAGGCAGCAACATTAGGATGTTGCAACAGTTCTTGGTCTTGGTACTTCAGTGATACAATCAGTGGAACATGGGAGGAAAGAAGAGGATACCAAGTTTCATTCTTGGCACAACTGAATATTATGACATTGTCACTTAAAATGACAGCAGATGTTGTCCAGTAATCTACCCAGCGCTGAGAAAGTTTTGATGTTACCACAGTGGCCTGGAATACTTGCCAGCAGGAGCAAAAGCAATTGGTCAAGGTAATGAAACAGAAGTTCAGGACAGAAGTCACAGGCCCAAACCTCCTCTTCTCTAAGTCAGTAAGAAGGTTTCCATTGGTTTCAGCAGGAGCAATGTCATTACAACAGGCCTGGAATGTCTAAAAATATGCAGATCTCATGAAACCAAGGAGACTTCACCATCACTGACAATCCAGAATACATCCTGAATGGTGACACTCTGGGAGCAGAAGAGGTAAGGTGTTCCCATTTCCTATTCACAGAGCGAAGGCTGAAGGCAGCCTGTGGACTGGCTAAGCTCCCCCGAGGGGGCAAGAGCTCTGCAGCCTGGCATCGCCCAGCCGCACGTTCAGCCAGCGCACTGCGCTCTCCCAGCCCCTGCAAGGGAGAGCAGGAACGTGCTCTGCTCTTCTTCCTCCCTAACAACGATAGGACCCAAGCAAAACCCCAAGGGGCGTCTCTCACAGCAGTGTGAGGCCCCCGATTAACAAAGGACCAAGGTAATAAAGGTAACTAAGAGCTAAACTGGGAATGTTGGCTGGGTTCTCTAAAATTAAGAATAAATCCATGTATGTCTACAAGGGAACATCACAATTTAATTGTGTATTGGTGTAGATGACCCAGGCTTCAAAAATTCCCAGAGTTTGTTTTTATTCACCTGTTATAACTTAAGAGTAGTGAAATAAAGTTACTGAACAGACACAAACAGATTTTTAAGTAAGGAAGATGTGACACCATTAGCAGTTTGTTCTAGCATAAAAATTCTTTGCAATAGTATCTGTAGTCTTCTCCCCACACACAAATGGCAATTTTTGCCTTGTTATTTTGCTATTTTTATATGTAGTTGCACAAAATAGCTTTCTGCAACTTTTTGTAAAGAATCCTTAAGATTTAATAAATTGGTACCATAAGGATAAGAAGTAGACTGTAAAAAGAAATAGTCACCTGCTTCCCCTATTATTTTAAAAGTGTAAAAAAGAATTTCATAAAATGCTTTTGATGTCATGAAAAGGATTCTGTGACACAGACAAAGACCTGCAGTACAGTGATATTTATCTTATTTCTTTTGATTTTATTCAACCACGTTACTATGCTGGCTGCTGAAAAATCACAAGAAATGTCTTAGGAGAGCTGGCACAACATGCCTTTTAGGCAGTGTTCTTCCTCCTGTCTACTGGAAAGAATCCTTGTTTAAATATTTAGAAAAACAAATCTTGTATTATTTTTAGCAGCTGTATCTTAGCTAGCCTGAAGAGAGAGGGAGAGAGGACTGAAAGAGACAGGAGAGAAGGAGAAAAAGAGAGAGAGAGAAAGAGAAAGAGAATGAGGGAGGAAAGAGAGAGGAAGAGAGAGAGAGAAAAAAACAAACAAGGAAAGGAAGGAAAAAAGAGAAAAACAGCAAGCATGGAAAAGGAGGGAAAGAGGAAAGAGGAAAAGGGAAAGGCAAAGGGAAAAGGAAAGGAAAAGGAAGAAGGAAAGGAAAAGGAAAAAAATCCACGTTGCTTTTCAGATTATCCAAAAGCAGGATATTTGTTTCATTTTTGCAGTATTTTTGCCGAGTTGATTGTGAAACGGACATCTTGGAGTGCCTCTATGACACAAACCATTCACATCTGAGTACGATTTAATGATTTAAAAATAGAAAGAAAACCAGTCAAAGACCTGAGAAAAACAAGGCTGGTATGTCAAAAAGCAAAATGACTAAGCAAGGCTGTGTGAATATGCCAGATTTTACGTCTATTTCTGGTAGCCAAAAAATTGTCTCAGTGATATGCTGCGAGAGTTTGGGTAATGTAAGTGATTTCCCTCTGTTACAGTTTTCCCGTCTGTAAAACAGAAATAATTACACTTGCCTCCTTTCAAAGAGCATTTCGGATTTGTAAGATGAAGTCCCTATCTCTGATTCCAAGGGGACTAATACTCCTATTCAGCCTGAATAAAAATACCATTTTCGAAAGGGCAGAACTTGCAATAAATTTGATTGAAATCAGTGGCTGGATGAAATGGTGCTGATTCACACTACAAGTCTGGCCCCAATAGTTTCCATTTGTACTGTCAGGAAATTAATCAGTTCCAGTCTTATCTGTGCTTAAACAAATATTCATTATATCTATGTGTACAATACACTGCATTAAAATATACTTTATGTTGACAGCTTTTTTGTTCCCATCCATACATTACCAAATGGGGGTTCCCTATGTAAATGAGAATATGGCAGCACTGAGTTAGCTTTTTGGTCTGTTGTTTAGAGAATGCTACACATATCCCAAAAGACATGAAGAGTTAAAGCAGAATAGACTCCAAGGGCTAGCGTATGTTGCCATTTTTATGCAACTCCTTACTCCGTTTTCTCCCATATTTACATTCCTATAAATACCCCATTTCCTGTTGCATTTATCTGTTATACTCATCTAAACTTTGACTGCCTTGGGATACAAGCTGCTTTCTTAGTTCTCTTTTACTTAATTAATTTTTTACAAGGTACAAGGGCAACCTGGCTAATGGCTGGATATTGCTGCTTACACAAGTGATGCAAAGTCCATGAACGTTTTGCCGCCTTGGGAGCTGGTTTAGCTGGTGCCAGTACCACTGTAGGATGTCTAGTGCAGCAGGGGAAGGAGAAGTGCCAGCACTTATATCCATGAGAGTGCAGAAGAGCGAGGAAAATGCAAACAGGGAGTGTTCACAAAGCCTGATGTACCAACCCAGCAGAGTGCCCCCCACACCAAGGAGGGGCAGCAACTACCAAAGCTCCTCAGGTGGCTGAGTCTGAGTTGCTCAGTGAGGCTCCAGCTCTTCATTTAAAGGAGCATCTGTTCAGGAATAAGATGTTACAGCCAGCCTACGGAGGCTTTAAGCTGGAGGCATTAAGCTGAAGTTAGCTTTTGCAAATGCCCCTCAGGCAATCATCTGCAGCTGTCTAGCCTGACCATCCTTAAACCAGGACAAGCGTCCTCTATATGTATGTATGTGTCATGTTCCATGAATTCTTGTAAAATAAAGCTAGTAAAATAATAACAATATTACCAAAGAAGTCTATTTGTGAAGCTGTAGAACACATCTGAAACACTTTAAATATTTGTTATCATCACAGAAACACACCTCGCCATAGCATTTCCATAGAAAGGAGACTTTAAATTTACTCCTGACAGTAACGATATGCAGTACATGATATTAAAAAGATACTGACTTTAACTGGAGTGATAAAATACCAAGGTTTTTTGATTTACAAAGTAAATATTGATGTGCAACGAAGCCAAGGTTAATATTTGTCTCAAAGGACAATGAATTTTGGTGATCAACAAAGCTATAAGTTAGTCAAGGCCCTTAATGCCCTCAGGTTAGAGTGGTGTTAATCCAGAGAAAGTCTATTGAAATAAATGGAATCGTAGCAGTTTGAAAAGAAGAATGGGTTTAGGCTTAATATATTTTCTCTTTTTCCTCAAAGCAATAGCCAGATTGCCAGCAACAGTTTAAGAGAACCTTTTAAAAAAACTTCTCTCTTTATTGGTTACTGTTAAGCAGTAAGAGAAAATATAGAAGTGCATCTACGCCAATATGATGTGACTGAAGAATTAATTCAAGGAAAAACAAATGTATAATTATTGTGCATTTCTAAGATGACAGCCAAAATAAAACAAGTTCATTCTTAATGCAAATGAAGTAAATACACAAATAATTTGTATGGTCACTAATTGTGATGGTCACAGTTTTAAAAAACAAGAGCTGGCTTCTGGAGAGATTGAAAATAAGAAAATTTGCATTGAGGTTTGAACCCCTGAATCTGCTTGACAGCCCTGAAGTATAGTCTAATAAAAGTCAGGTAAAATACTGTTGAATTCTAGTATTAAAGAGTTCCCCATATGAGCTTTCCAGCCTCATCACCAGATACTTTTTACCTGCATGTAATATAAATCTGGATCTTTATGACTACTTGATCTGAGCAGCTGTTGTGTTACTTGAATGTCAACATTGCTGTTTTCAACAGAATTAAACCAGCATACCGATGGAAAAATGCAGTTGTAAATGAGGCCATCTCATCTCTTTTCTGAGCCTTCCTTTTTCTGCCAAAGATGTTGCACAGGTCATCTGATCTAAGCTTTGTTTTCACAGAAAAAACCCAAACACTTTAGATGTCCTTTCAAGACTTTTGCAGAAGCAAGGATTTCCCACCATCAATAATACATCAGGTTCTTGTGCAAAGGGCAGCCACGGAGGATTCTTGCAACATCAAAAACAAATCCATCCTTGAAGGATTTTTAAAGCATATTTCAAAATATGTTCTAACCAAAACAAGCCACACACACGGGAGAAACACTTTATTGTCACTTCCCAGCCACTAGACACTTCTACGAGTAAATGATTTCTAACACTCTTATTCTACTACCTAAATGTTATGGTGTTCTCTCCAGTTCCTGAAAAGACAAAAAAGAGGGTTTATGATGTCCCTTTCTTTACATGCAAGACTGATAACTAGATAAAGGTTTTGCAATTGCTTTTCCAAGGACAAACAAGGAAGAAAAAACATCCAAATTCATATCACCAACGTGTATGGAGGACTTTGATACCAAGCTGGCTTGCCCGAGGTAACCTCAAAATGTGCAGCATAAGAATAAGAAAAACATAACTTTGAAAGTATATGATGTTGGTGTTGGCAATGAGTACTGCTGAACTGCAGGGAAATACAGGATGCCTCTGCTGTTTCCTTTTTTGCAGAATACATTTGCTCTTGGAAGAGTTCTCTTAAGGCATTTTCTGCAAATAAAAGCTATCTGATGTAAATGGGTTTTTTTTTTTAGTCTGATCATTTGTTAGAAATAATTTATTTTTGCTCAGTCATGAGTAATTGTCTGTGACAAGCACACGTTTAAAGTTGTAAGCAATATTAAAAGAGATTTTTTTTTTTAATTGTGAAAGTTGAAGTAGGTTGTATTGTGCACAGACATTCAGTCAGTTTGGCACATGCAATCATGTAACCTTAAATTAATATTTATTTCTCCTCTCAGACAATGGAGCTGAAATATTCCAAGTTGAGTTCAAAATCTGTCCTTTTACTTTTAGGGGGAACTTTCTCAGTCCAAAACCACAGAACTGATCCTGAAGTCACAAATTATATTCTTCTAATGACAGATCTGATTGGAAAGAATGAACTACATCATACTATGTTCTAATTCCTGGATTTTTTTAGTAGTTTACATCTAGTAGCCAGTCCTAAAATATCTCAGTAGTATATTTCTCCAAGGAATAACTTGAATGGGAAACAATGTGGAACTGTGCACTGAGGTGAACTCAAGCCTCACCAAAGACAAAAGCCTCAGTTCGTGACAATTGCAAACATTTGGAGCTTCGTAGTACCTTGTTCCAAAGTGAACTGCCACTGCCCTAATTACTCCTGCAGCTGGTAGATCGACCAGCAGCATTTGAGGATTACTTATACTTGCCCAGACTGTCTGACATATAAGAACTGGACATGTGCACACAGCTCAGGCATATCAACCAGATTACAAATGAGCAGCACATCTAACATTTAAATTATCACTCACACACAAGCAGTGGCTCTGCACATGCTTGGCAAGCCCACCTCTTCCAGGAGGTATCAGACCTTCTGTGCCTGTACCCGATCATTGACATGCACCCTGTCTTCCAAGACAGTGGCAGCAATAAAAGAAGTATGGCAGGGATCAGTCATACTTCCTTCCCTTGGACAACCCTAATAAGCCTGTCTTGTCTTTTCCCTTCCATGGCTTTGCAACTATGTGCACAAAGGATGAGGCTCACTATCCATAATATACTGTGCCCACGAACATCAGCCTGCTTGGGAAACGCCCAAGAGAACATGGCTTCTGTATGTAAGCCTGAGGTAGCTTACTATGTGCCAGCTCTGTCTGCCTGGGAAGTCAGTGTGTACTCATGAGCTAGTGCACAAGAAATCTGCTTTCCCTATAGAAACTGGGATGGAGATCAACTTTTAGCCAAAGGCTTAGTGAGTAGAGCACTCAGGCAGGAATCTGGCCTCAGGTTCCTTTTCTGCATCTGGGAAATGTCAAATCCACATTTTCCACAGCAGATAGATACCCTTTCTGCAGACCCAGAGACTCAAGTGCTCTCACTGCTCCTTTCATTTCCCTGTGGAAAGTTGAAGAGCTTCAGAGGGAGAAATTACATCTGATCGCTCTCTCCTCTCCACCAAATAATCCCTTGCTCTGTATTCAAGACACATTCCTGCAACAAGAGAGTTAAGTCCAATGCCTATCAGGCAGAGGGGCAACTACCTAGATGTTTTGCACATGGGTGAAAGCCTTGTTTAGTTACAGGGAAAAGGGGTGATATTACCTCCTCTTCTAGAAGCATTTTAAATAAAAAAGCTGAGCCTTCCTTTTCTGAAAAAAAGAATTTAGGCATCTAATTTTAGGAATGGAAATCCCAAAGCAATTCCAAGTGAAGTAAGGCTCTTTGCTGTAGCCTGGCACAAGTTGACTATGCCCTGGAGAAAAGCAGCATTCAGCTTGCCTGGTGGATTTTAATCTCCATTCACTTACTTTAAAGGCACATCTACATGGTTCAGCTGTGTTTGAGATACCCATTCTATCTCCAGGGGAAGAAGCACATTTACATAGAAGAGTATTGGAGAGAGAAATTCATTAGGATCCCTGAAGCAGTTCAGAAGCATCAAGGCTTTCAAATCAATTAGCCTTGTCTTCGTGCTCTCCTGAGACCTCTATTCTGCACCAGCAGTTACCTGAGGCTTCTGCAGTACCCCATACAGGGGATGGATCTTTTGCAGACAACGATCTTTTGCAGAACATGGATTGCGACCCAGAGGTTCTGGCTTTTAGACAGCCCTACACCTGCCAATGGAAATATTACACCCATCTCATCTGGTCTTCTACTTTCTGAGTCTGAATCATCTCTAGACTGATGGATAGGCAATACATACAAATACATACAAAAATTGAATGGTTTGAACAGCTTCAGTTTAGTAAATTTAGTGCTACAGGGCAAACACATAGAAGTAAATTATTTCAGACTAGTTCTCTTTAGTTTAGAAGCCTGCTGTTACATTTCCATGCAAAGGAATTGAAATAATGTAATAAATTGATTTAGAAACTATTGTAGTAAAGCTGATGCAACATCTGGTTGTAGACTTAATATAAGACTTCTTTGTCTCTTGAAAGGGGATTTGTAAATTGACAATGAGCAATTACTCATTTTCATAGTATAAATTTCAATGGCGTAAATCTGCCTTGCTGTAAATAAGTCAAGCCAGAATCTATTTTCTCTTCTCTATAATCAGTGTGAATAAATGAATATTTTTTACAAAATATTCATAATTCAAACACTTCCTGAGCATGACTAATGTAAAAAAAATTTTTTTAGATTTCCTTTGTTCCTTCTCACATAACTTTTTATAAATAATACTCACATTCTGTGCACCCTGTGAATGAAAATTAAGAGACAATATCCAAGGGATATGCCATTATTTATTATGGGATAATAGACTCCTGCTGCTACATCAATGGGATTGGGCAAAACTGAGGAATTTATGGAAAATATATGTCAAGGCAAAACTGACAATTTTATTTCCAAAACAGGAGATTTTTATCATATTATATGTTATGTTTTATGTTATACTATACATGTGATATAGCTCTTAATTATTTTCTCTTATCAAAGTTGGTTCTGTAGAATAAGAACTTACTATTTCCTTAAAGCCCTTTATAAGACAGTTTTGTACACACAAACAGTCCTATTAGAAGGAATAGAATTATTAGTCCAAATATAGACTAGCCCAACAAGTAAGGGCATAACACTAAGTTCTTGGGGGCAGAGTGTGCCTTTAAGGCCCAGTTTTGCATTGCTGCAGAATAGACATGCATGATCCATCCCAGAGGTTTCTGAAAGTGATTGTGTATCAAAGAGACCACAAATACATCCAGACAGATAGATTTATGTCATATGCTCTGTCTGAAGGGAAACCGCTGTGCTGCAGTCAATCAGTGATAATGGTGTCCATAAATAAACAATTATCTAAATGAGCTTTTTAGCTTTTATAATTAAGTTATAGTCCCTTCTATGAGTGTTTTTTGAACTCTAATTGGATACTCGAACTACAAGCAGTGATGTGGATTTTCAGAACAGCAGGAATCCAGGACTACAGGTAACACTGCATATACAGTTACTACTGCCTGGTCATTTATCCATGCATACAGGCAATTAAATAATGACATGATGGCACAAACTGCTGGAGAGGTACATACCCTTCCATGATCTTTGCTAGAGAAGAGCTTCTAGGCATCTCATGCAACTCTTGTGGAGGGTTATTATTTTCTACCAGCTGAAAATGATGGGCCTGTGACATAAGGCAGACACAGAAAGCTGCGTGATGGCAATATTATCCATGAAAATACTCTTATATGTTGTACAACACATTTTGCCACAAATGAGTGTGTGATATAACCTGCTTCTTATCTTCCTACCCTCCTCAGATACCTTTGCTTAGCATTAAATTAGGGTTTTTTTGGAACTTTAATTTCAATACTAGGTTTCTCCTGACTTACGTTATCTTATTTTCACCAATTCACCAAATTGAAAATTAATGCTTTTTTATTAAAAGATTAATTCAGTTTTTGATTTTTTTGTGATTTTTTTCAAATAGCCTTTTTCAAGGATGAAGGAATCATTTCTCTTTGTACTGAGGTTAAATTTGGCATTAGTTTCTTTGGGCTCTGTAACAAATGAATAAAATCACTTCCTTAAATCTTTTTTCCAATCTGGAATCTATCATTTTAAAAAAGGACTATTTGAATTATCTCTTTCTCAATCCCAAATTCTAATTCTAATTCTAAGTGCAGTAGCTATGTATTAAATTTTCACTTCTTATGCCTCTTTTTCAAACTAGTTACAATGAAATGATCAAATTGGCTTATCTTTCTGGTGAAAGGCTACAGAGGCTTTCATTGTAGATCACCATTTAATACTGAGCCCACATCAGCAGAAGATCACAGTCATCACTATCTAATGACTGATTGCTTGGTGATCTATGTGATCATGTGTTTGGTGGCTCTAGTCCCATACTTCAGTATTCCTGTAGTATGCTGGCCAATGGTTTGGTGTTGCAGGACTAACCAAAACACAAAGATGTATACTTCATTAAAAGGATTGTGTTTTGCTACATGTTTGAAGACTTTTGTTTCTACACTGCAATTAAAACTGTAAGTTTTGAAAAACGTCCGTGGGAGATACAGGAAAGGAAAAGACTACAAGACATCTGCACCTAAAAGAAATTAGGAAGCTTTCTAGTTCAGTCATAGGAAGAGATTTGGAAGGGGAAAGAGTAATCACTAGGTGCTGCCTTATTTCTTCCATTTCCCATTCCTTCATTTGTCTGCATTTGGCAATCTGCTGTCCCCAGTGGTATGGTCGTTTCTGGTCTATCAGACCCTTGTGCCTAGCATGGTTTAATCAGTAGTCTAAGTTACTCTTTCACTGTAGCAATGAAAGAAAAGCAAATAGTTAACAAGTGACTAAGAGTCTCTATAATTGCTGACCTTCAATAGTCTATATAATGTGACTTTAGGCCACTGAGTAATAAATAGACTAGTGTAATATTTACAGACATGTCTGGAATGCAGCGAGTTCCTCTCTTCTCTTTCACGAAGTCATTAATGGCTCTGTTAGGAATCAGACTACCACTGCTCATGTTCCCCCAAAACATTTTTATCTCTTGACAGTTTATGCTGACCTTTCTATTTTGTTTTGATTTGTTGTTCCCTGATCCATTTCCCAAATTCTGCAAACTGTTCTAAGGGGTTAAATGATTTCAGCAACTGGTTCTGTGAACTCAGTCCCAGCCATGGATTCCCAGTCCGGTGATCAGAAGACCTCATAGAGACAGCATTTCTCAATCAGTTCCTTTCAGGTGGAAAGGACTATGTTGTTTGTACGAATAGAAATTTTCCTACTGAAAGTACACAACTCTCCCTCTCCAGGAGCCAGTTTCCACTGCTTTGAAATGCTGAATATCGAAGCAAAAGAGGAAAAATAGGAAATGTGTTTTGGAAAGTAGAAATGAAAACATATGGAGAAACAGTTTATTTCTTTCCTTCTTTCTTTGCCTCTAAGACAAAATCTGAACGCTTCTAAAAACTCCAGCCTTACCGAAAAGAAACAGTGTGAGTTTGGTCTTTGAGCTGTATCGGGTACACAGGATTTGCTTATAAGAAGAGTGAAGGGACTATTTCCGAAGAATAAAAATCAGCACTTTTGAAGAAGCAGTTCAGATTCATAATGTTGCAGAGTTCCATTAAAAAAGTTAAGTAATTGTTTGCAGCTGCCCATTAAAGCTATTTCCTTTAAATCCCATGGCACTGAAGGCAGAAAGAAAGAGTCTTTATGCCAGTTTTTGTGGATCATAGTGTTGGCCATAAACCCTGTTCCTGTGGTCCCCAAATCATTTTTGGTTTGTTTCTGTTTTATTCCAACTACAGACAATTCAAACAGTCATTTTATGTTCCAAAACAAAAATAAAGTAATGAAGAATGAAAGGAATTGACAGAAAAATGGATTAAAATCCATTCAAAACAAGACAAAAGAGAAATACTATCAGAACTGCTGACTACTAGATGGTCCACTAAATACTGAATCTGTATCTGCATCAAATTATGTCTACGTTGCAGAGGAAGAAATAAGCCTAGGTACACTCCATCTCATGTAATATCTCTGAGTCAAATCTCTTTCCGACATTTAGTTTCCACAAAGATTTTTGTATCAGTCTGTAACTTGCTTTGATTTCCAGTGTGGTATGTTGCATTATGACTCAGCTAAGTATTTGGCCCTTGGGAATGTTAAAGAAATGTTCTCCTGAGCTAAACTCATTCGCTTTGTAATATTTACATCATAGAGCTAAATTTAACTTTCAGCAGAATGTTTTTACCTTGCACATAACTGTTCCATGGCCTAATTGCCCACATGAACCTCACTTCCTTGAAAACAACAGCATTAATTAAGTAAAAGCCTAAGGCAGTTTGAGCACAGCCCAGAGATGTCAGACCCAAACAGTATCTATTATCCAAGGGCTATGTAGACTGGAGAGCGGGTGGAAAGTTTTTTAAAGGAATTTTCTCTGTGAGGTCAGTAAAAGGAGATAGCACACTTGGCTATTTTTGCAAAACAGCAAATAAGGAAATGTGAGAAATCTGTCTCATGTTATCATCTTCCTCTGATATTGGGTAACTATTCTCGGATTAGTTCAGCAATTTCTTTCCCTTCCATTCCCGCCCCTTCCATTTCTGCACATGTGCAATAAACATCTGTGTTAGGGCAATGACACATTCTCACTTCAGACCCATTCCTTTCCCTTTTTAGGGAGAGCTGCTCTCTAGTCGACTCTGCAAGTGGCAGCATGTTAATATTTACTTGCACTTATTATATAAAAGACAATTTTTCAGCGCTACAACATCACTGTTTAGATGAGAATGTGAGATGCACAGAGAACTCAGACTGTAAATAAAGGTCATTTTAATCCTGTTCTAAATTTAATTCATTTTGCCAAATGTTCTTGTCTGGCAGAAATGCCACAGATTATACACATTAAAGAGGAAAATAAAAAAGCAAACAGATCTATCTTAAGCAAGGACATCTTCAGTTAAGGCAGAAGAAAGACCTGGAGTCTTCTAAAAGCTGCTGTGTAGTTTGCAGAGCCAGTCAATACACTTCAGAAAGATTTCTTTGATGCAGTGATTGGAATGACACAAAATGTGAACATGAGAGATCCAGTTAATATATTTCCACAGGAAGAATTTACCATTATGTCCCACAGAATTTGTGCAATACTTTTTCTTTAGTAACTGCTCCAGAATTGGTCATGTGCATCCAAGGAGCAGTTCTTTCACTTCAGCTTATCATACACAGCTCTCATTTCCCTGTTACTTTTTATGACAATATTCCAACAATGAATGTAACAGCGCAGACATTTTTAAAAGAGAAACACACACGTTCCAGCTTCCATCTTGGAAAGCACAGAGATGGCTTTTACTACACAGCTTTGTGTTTCTCCATAAGCTATTTTGATTTCTTCTAATACAAATACTACTATAAAAATAAAAATTACAGTCTTTAAATATACAAGAAAGGAAATGAGTACTTCACCAAGTAAGTGCTTGAACAACCTCCAGAGACAAAGTACACGGGATAGAAAAGCCACATAAACAACAAGAAGAAATAGAGGAGTGAGAGATGATGGAAAACTGTAAGAGTGGAGCAGTAAAATGTAAGCCAAGGCTTTTTAATTTATTCTGTGTGCTGCAGAATAGAGGAGTAGATGGGGAGGATTCCAATAACGAAAAATCCATTTAAAGTACCTACAATGGCTGCCAATGTATTTCTACTTTGCAAAATAAATTTGCTTCCCCTTATCATCTTCATTCGTCACTAAGCTTTTTGTTTGCAAATCCTTTCCTCTTTAGTATGAAAGGTGAATAGTTCTACCGGGATTGGTGTCTTTTCTGTGTGGTGCACGCCTACCCGTAAGATGTTCACATACGGAATGTAAATTTTTTGTGGATAGAGATGGCTAGAGGTGCACATCACATTCCTGTGATGATCTGGCAACAGCTGATTTCTCCCTTGCAACCCAGAAGGATTTCTGCTGGTTTGTTCTGTTTCACATATAGCCCTTTTAGCTGGATTTCTCCATCATCTGCAATTTGTGTTTAACAGTATATTTCCGCATGATCTGAGTGCCTGGGATCTCATTGTGGTCACCTTAGACTCTGAATCTTGCTTTTACATTATTCCAATCTTGGTTTTGAAAACCTTCCTGGGTTAAGCTTTGGCTACCTTTTAGCCCTTCTCTTTAAACTTCAGCATTTTAACACTTTATGTTTTCTAGGAAATCCACAATTGCACCTGAAATGAACAGATGAATGTCTTTAGACCAGACCTTTCACTTCCTGTCATTTTACTTTTCAAATGACAATTTCAGAGAATGTGAAGTGAATTTAAGAAATCTGGCTTGCAGAGTTGGTGCTCTTTTACTGTGCACAATGATAGCCTAAGAATACCTGTGTTTCTTTATTTGTTTTACTTATTTCTTGTTTATTTTAAAAAATGTTCGATATGAGAAATCTTGTCTTCAGACGTTTCTCTGCCATTTTGTGCCAACTCTCACTCTTTTTGGAAGGAGATTTTGAACAGTCTGACTAACAATCCTTCCTCTTTCACTTGTTTGACTTAGGAGTCACCACAGTTTCACTAGTTCTGTACTCTTCTATCAGCTGCTTCTAGAGATATTGCTGCATTTTTCATATGGAAAATTTGAATAACTTCCAAAGTGAAAACAAATACCCGAAAGTTTCAGACCACCTTCATAAATCAGGCAAAATGCAGTCTTTAAGACTCCCACTCTCAAAAAAATCCAACAAAAACAACCCAGAATACCATTCTTCTTTCCTTCCAGTGGTTTCAAAAATCACAGACCTTCTCCTTTTATCTCCATTTTACAAGTAAAGGAAAAAATGATGATTCAATATATATTTCTATTATCCAATGCTCTAAATGACTTGTCAGACTTCTGTGATTTTTTTAACCACTGTATTAGACACTTTAGTGTGAAAAAACACTTATTTCATCATTGCAAGAAAAATGGTAGTACTGGATCAGCCTAAAGCTTTGGATAGCCCAGCATTTGCAGTCGTAGTCATAAGTGGATGGCTAAGGAAAAGTATAAAAAAAGGCATGCCTATAGTACTTCCCATTAAGAGTTTCCCAGTATTCCCCCATATTTTTCTGCTTCCTGAGTTGGATGTGGTTTTTATATACTTAGTAACTCTCACTGGATTTTTCTACCATGAACTTGTCCAGTCCTTACTTTAGCCCAGGCAAACTTTTACTATCCATACTGTTCTTTGGCAAGACGTTTGCCCATGTAAAGAACTATCTCCTTTTGTTTGCCTCTGGTTCATACCAACCTCATTCAAAATTCTCTGGTTCTTTCATTGAATGAAAGAATGATCCCTTTCCACCCTTTCCATGCCTTTCATGATTTTATAGACCTCTATCTAATCCCCTCAGCCATTTCTTTTCTACTCAAAGAATGCTAGGTTACGTAGACATTTGTATATTTTTATGACAACAAGATAGGCATATTTCTAAACACTGAGTAGTCCACATGTCTGGAAAGAGATTTTTTTCCTAAGTCTAAAGTTCCTCAGCTACCTGTGGAGGTTCATCACTTTTGCCCTCTACTCTACAATGTTTATATTCACTTTCCTTGACTCTACATGTATATTTAGAGTTGGCCTATATGGATCTGTATCTGCTTCTAAAGCTTCACATACTGATAAATATACCTACAGTTTTTTAAGGCAAAGAGAAGGTCTGCTTTGTACTTGGAATCTGAATTAACTTAATTTAAAATTAAGAGTTTAAGGATTAAAGTAAAGCAAAACCACCAACAGTTTCCATGACAGAATATGGTATCTCTCACAATCCACATGAATTCACAATGAGTAGCTTCTCATAGGTAGAGGTAGATTACTTTGATGTAGTATAGAAAAATAATACCCAAAAAATTATATCATTACAACCCCATAAATAGCATAGGACTGGGGACAAAATTTATGCCCTGTACAAGTGGAGAATGTTGTGGTTGCAGTCAAGGAGAGTTACACCCAACTATAGAAGGACTGAGTCTGACTTTCAACCTGCAGGCAAAAAGTAGGATTCTAAACTATTTGTTTAGCTAAGCTTGCCAAAATCTTCCCGGGTAAAAAGCTTTTTAGCATCAGTAAATAGTGTTCTAAAATTGGGCATGATACTGTCTTTTAGTAAGCTAAGCAGAATAATTGCGTATAGTAGTCTAATTAACCCAAATTCATAACAAGCACAGGATTAACTAATCATTTGGTACACTACACCCTGAACGACACATCTTATCTACCTGTAGAAACACATAACTGAAAGCTTTGGAATAATCCTAAATCTTACCTGATCCACCCACTTACATTCATCAGGATTTATCTCTATACTTCTCTCACAAAGATTTTCCCTTACCTACTTTTGAACACCTTTCAGCCGGTGACTGGCAACACTCTGGCTGCATGGCACTTGCACAATTCTTTGACTGTATTTCAGAGACGCCCACAATCAACAGAGACGTTTGGATCCAGTTGCAACTGCCGGTATCCGTTATGGTGTCATCAAAAAAGACATTCTCCTACCAATCATTGCCCACAGAGAGTTGCTGCATGGACACCAACGCTTATGAATGCAGATCAGCCACAGATTTCTCTGCCATGGTGAGATCAAGCCTAAACTTTACAAACCGAAGCTGCCAATTAGACAGCAGTTTTCCTGCAGCTCTGCCCGGGACAGAGGGCCATTGTATTGCATGACAGGACTCCCCAGAGCTCCATCTGCAAAAAATGCACCAATTTGCTGCATTGTCTAGTTTAAGCAACTGGATTTATTATCCAATACAGAGAGAAAAGATGAAATCTCCCAAAGATGTCCAACTTCAGAAAAAAAAACAACTTGCAGCCTTCCTATCGTATCATCTATTGCAAAGTTCCAGAACCTCGGAAGAAGATTTCACCAGCTCCCACAACTCCCACCTGCACGCAGAGATCACAACTAGCCATAGGCAAGTAGGTAATGTAAAAATAGTGCTTTAATATTCTCCTGATGGATAAACTGTTCCACCCTTACTCTAAGGAATAGGCATACCCATTGGTTGAGTCAGAACTGCTACAGAAAGCAATAGGTCCCCGTTTTATTCACAGGCTCAGCCTGCTGCTAACTTTAACCCTTCTTTTACTAATATATCTGCTAATTTTTCTTTGAACTATAATTGCAAAGATTTTGTAGGGAGACAGTTGAACCAGGCCTTTGAACAACAGAAGCTGTAGATGCAGGACTCATCTGTAAATATAATTTTACACATTGGTCAGGGTCATCAGCATGTTGGCAAAGAGGTGGAGACCTTTTTTCACCCTGACAACTGCCAGATCTATGCTAGTCAGTCACAAGTATTTAAACACATCTATTCACACCCGATTCACTTTTAATCATCTGTAGATTTCTTTTTCCCTTAGATGCTACAGTACATACTGATTTGTTTTTATGAGGTCAGTTTATGCAACTTCTGTACTGTTTTTCAGTTACATCAGTTTATAGCAGGATTTCCCTGCAGAATGCCCATTACTTCGCTGTATGCATGGCTAAGTGAATGCAGATTAGATCTTCACCACTATATCAACAAAAAGATCACCCTCATAGACCCTTTGCAGGATGAACAACCCAGTTAACAAATTAGTATAAAATACCAAATTAAAATTCATAAATGGAGCTACTGATGTACCATTTCATAAATAAAAGATACTGATTGTAATTCATCTTAGTTTATTACAAAAAAAAGAATTAAGCTACCTCATCTCATTAGCTATTGAATTTCAGACACTAATTATGTTTATTATAAGCAGTGTTTTCCTATTATGCAAATGGGAAGCTTCCTTATAAGATCACTGGTCCTCATTTTAACTCTATTAGCTATCAAAACCATCTTCTTTTTATATATCTGTACTAATTTAGTATCTGTGCAGGAACAAAATACTTCTCTACATACACATGAACACATTTTTTTGCGCTTAATCACATCACTTCAAGTAATAGGAGTTTCCAATAATTTAGTTACATTCTCTAATCCCTTTATCCTCTTGGTAGACCTTTTGCCATACAGAAAAACAGCAGTACACAGGAGTTGCAACACACTGAAAATACCCAGTTCACAATCAACTTTCTCTGAGTCAATCATCCTGGAAAAAAAAAGAGAAATATTCCCCAGCTTGATAATTCAGAAACTGGGAACACTCTGTTCCCCATTATTGCCAGATCTGTAATGTTGAATTGTTAACGAACAAATATCCCTGTGTCATATTATCTTACTCTGCTTTCACTTCTCCATGAACCAACTTTAGTATCAGTCCTAGAAATGGTGTGTGACTCATTCTGCAGTCCTTAGGGCTATTCACATTCATAATGTTGTACATGTAAGAGTGGAATCTCACTGGCCTGGACCAAATTCTGAGATCTTTCCTCACTTGGGAGGACTCCAGTGGCGATATTCAAAAGGGACCATATTGGGCTGAATGTGCATACTGGTATCTGAGCTATCTTCCTATCAAACAGCATGTGTGAACTGGTTGTTCTCTACCAATGTTAGGCAATTGTACAGTAATACCAAATTACAACGCTCCAGACAATACCATGAGTGCAACTATCGTCTCCACTTAAGTCTTATACCCCTCTTAGCATAAACCTGCATACTCCAGCTCTACACCACTTGCGTGCCCTGGCTCCTCCTCTCCCTCTTTCCTATTTCTCTCTCACAATAGCACCAACCCTTCCTGGACCAGCCCTTCCACTCGAGCAATACAGTAGGAAAGATCTAGCAGGTGGTAATACATCTCCCTTGCCTCATCTGGCAGAGGTCCTTCAACTTCCCAGCAGAGAGGAGCAGTGCGTGCAGGTACCATTTATGGGCCCCAGAGGAGGGGTGGGAAAAGGAAGGACTTGTGCTGGGGTAAAGGGTCTGGGTGGAAGACCCAGAAACCAGAGCAGGAGAAAGTGTAGTCCCACAGAGCAAACTCTGGTCCCCCATCAAAATCCGATGAGTTGGGGACACGGAAATAATGTGGAATAAGAGGAATATTGGAATAAAAACTCCTTGACCCTACCCACAGCCTCCCCTTCCCCCCAATTCCAGCTATCCTTTCTTAAAATAATTAATGGTTTCACAATACTTTGTGGTATTGCAATACTTTTTTTGGTGTTGGTTTTGAAAAGAATTCAAATATATCACTCATCGCAACTGTATACTGATTTAGCAGAAAAAGAGCATACAGAGTCTTACTTGGCTTTCACTTCTCCCTGCAGGGAAGCCATAGAGGGGGCAGAGTTTTTCTTGCACCCTTGGCTGAATTAACTGTTAGAGATTTGGATTGCGGAGGAGTTGGAATGCTTCTCCCAAGTCAGTAAAGTGGAAAGGAATAGGTAGGAGTAGTAAATGGAAGGACCCTTTACTTCCCATTCCTCTTTCCCCCCTTTTAACACCATGGAGTAGAGCAGTTGCGAGATCACCTGCCTCCTGTAGAAAAGGACACTGCTCTTCCACCCTGCCATCAATGCAAAGGGTAAGAAGGAGGCAGGAAGTGGGCTGCTCCTGAGGCAGTGCTGCTGTGTAAAATTGCAGTCTAGCCCTAAGTAGGTAAATAACGCACTTCTCTTTTACACATTGTTTATATTTCTGAACTTTGTGCGGTACACATAAAACAGAGGAGCCCCTGTCAACTTCTCTTGCTAGTTCCCCATTTCAGTTACAAACGCCTGTTTTCTGAGGTTGGTGACTGGATTCCAAGATATTTTTACTGCACTGAACTTGGACAGTCCTTTTGGAAAGTTGGAAGGGAATGGACTGCAGTTTTGTCACCTTATGTGAGAAGGCAACATATAAAATGAAGTCTTCCACTCTTTAAAACATTTTTTTACTTGAACTTAATGCTTCTGAAAGTGCCAAGATGACAGCAGCAAACATCAAAAGGTGTTTTATCTCCAGAGTAGACACATATAGCTCTTTCGGCACACTCTGCAAGTGTACCTCACCCCTTGTCCAGTAGAATACTCAGAAGACTGCTAAAATCATGCTCATTCTATGGTGTATCTTCTGAAACTGCAGCTCATTAGTGCTAATTTTGATAGAAATTTGGTGAGTATGAACTAGGAATTAAACTGAAACCAGTCACTGTATTTGACATACTGACTACACAGCTGACAGGCAGCAATGACAGCTTTCAAGAATGATCTTTCTCCAGCTAACTCGGAAGGTTCAGTGTTCCACTTACCCCGGCATGTTTGGCCACCACAAAACTCCCAGATGGAAATATGAATGCTAAAACTTTTGCTGAATTTGAAGCCTGGATGAATTCAATTACAGGACCATTTTGAGCTCATGTAGCTATCGCATAACGCAAATGCAGCTTACACCTCTCCAGTTTGCAGTGGTACAGTTATGTTACCACTTAAAAACTGCTCTGACAACCAGTGTCCTGCATTGTTCTGTCTCATGACATTTCCATAGCTTTTCAAATCTGTTTATAAATATTGAGGATTTTACCCTTCTCCGTGCCTCCTAATTGTTTTTCCTCTCTGCTGTTGGCCTTATATTGAGTAAAATTTTTCTTTCATGTCTGAACAACATTCACATACCACTTTTGTTGTCCATAATTTATACTGCATATTTTATGCGGTCTGGTATTATTTAGTTTTGCATTCTGAGATGCTGGAGTCCTACTCTTAGATTCAGCCACACTTAGCCATACAGTTAAGGATCTGTTGTGAGGATACTGTGGTACTTTGCTGACAACAGGTGGCAACACACTGAGAAGGAAGGGCTTTTCGAAGAGTTTTAGCATACCTAGAGCAAGATGCCCCAAACTATTCTGGACTCTCTAGTCCTTACCAAAATAAAATGGTAAGTAGGTAGCTTGGGAGTAGTGATGGGAGCCATATTTGGAATTTTTTGTGAAACTAATGCCCAAAAAATTCATGATCCAAATACACAAATCCAAAAACCATAAAACTTCTAAAGGTCCCCATGGTTTTGTCAGGGAGAAACAAAAGTGGGGCTGCTCTTCAAGAAAAGCTAAGCTAGGAGCCAAGAGGATGGCAAAGCAGGCAGGACAGCAACCTCACGACATGGGTCCTTTTATGTGGTCTAGTGTTATTCATTTTTAGGGCTTCTTACTTCTTCTTACTTCTTACTTCCCACAGTGCTCAAACAAGATGAGTAGAGCAGGTCCAGTGGTAGCAATCACGATCAGCCACAGCCACAGCGAGTACTGGACAACTCTGCAGTGTCCCCTCCCCTTCTCTGCAGCAGCACACAGTTGTCCTGTTGCAGCACCATCCAGACACTCATGCAGACCCTTTCTTTGACTCTCAACATTCATACAGCTCTAGTCTTCTCTAACAGTTTGATAGGAAAAGAGGATCATTACTAGCTAGAGAGGCAAAAGTAGACTGCTCTGAAACCTATTCCTCTACATCTGCACATCTGCAGTGCTAGAGTAGAGGGGCTAGGTAGGTACTCTTTCCTCAGCCCTGGGAGAACATTGTCAGAGGCACCACAGGTCAGTATGGGCCATGCCAGTGGTACCAACAGGAATATAGGACTAGATCCTGAGATTCTGCCAGGCTGCAGTAGTTGAGCATTTGTTCGATATCTCAGATATTTGGAATTGCAATATAACCACCATATCCCCTATCACTAGCACACAGAAGGTAGATATATGAACAGGTACACAGGCCATACCCATGCAGTTTCCTCAATGAATTCCAAATGATGTCTCTGACTGTGCTGAAAATCTACAGAAAAATAATGTCTAAAATACCAATGCATGACTGTGTTACTGAAACCTGCTAACTTTTTGACAGGTACCATCCAGAGAGTACTCTGTTCCTAGAGAAAGTAGATATACACATTCCCCACAATTCATATTATTAGTTTTATTTTCTGGACACCTGTTTACTATGAAAGTGATATTAATTTTCCAATTAACAATAGGAGAAGAGTTCTCAACCAAAACCAAGAATTAAATGCATAGAAACACCAAATATTAATGCTTCACAACATCTTTTTCTACTAGTGTTTATGATTACAGATAATACACAATGCTTGTGACACCGAAGGAAGGAACATGGAAGATAAGACTGGTGTTTCCTAAGGTCAAACATACTATATAGTCAGTAGAGTCTCCAATGATTTAAGTCTTAACTAGCTAGATAACTTCTAAAAGGCAGTGCTTTCCTGCATACAAATTGTTTGAATGTATTATGAAGCATTTAAGGACATATTTGCAGAGGGTTTAAAGGAAGAGAAGACACATGGGTGAGACGATGACACCGCATTATGATACACAAGAGCTGACTGCGTTGGAGCAGTACACAACAAGGTGTTTATGGGCAATCAGGGAAGATCTCCCTCCAATGAAAGTATAGAGGTTCAATACGGGGACTAGTAGGATCAGCTGGAGACACAGCTCTCACCTCAGGTAACAGAGCCATTCCTACTGCAACCTTTTTAATGACCATTAGGAACATTAATGTGCATTAATGTGCATCATCGTTAATGTGTCACTTGCACACTTAAATGACCTTCCTTACAGAAACTACACCATTACATTCCAGGTTACATTCTGTGTATTTCAAATATGGATTACCAGGTTTCCCTAATTATGGATATACCCTTTTAGAGGAGGGACATGCTTAAAGATACACACCAGCATAAGCCGTCCTGTTGCTAAAACAATACGAGTTCTACTTTGGACCCCGCTGCAGCAGACTCTTTGTGTCCTTGTTCACCTCCTGTGCTCTGGTTCACTCGTCTATTTATAGTATGAGTTCTTCAGGGCAGAGACCAGTCTCTTACTGGGTATTTGTACATGGCTCATCACAGATGGTTTGATGACAGATAGCACAATACAATAAATCAGAGATACTAGAAATCTTTCCAGTGGAAGACAGACTTCTATTCACCGCTTTCCAAATGGTTGCATTTCTTTACTTTTCGAATTTGAATTTCTCAATTTTACATTTTCGTCTCTGAAGAGGAGTTACAAATTTGAGATACTTAAAATTTGAAACAGATATTTGAACCCCTAAACTGGGCTAAGCAGTGACTCTTGACCCTGTTTGTACCTTTCAGATTCAGGGCTGCTTAAAGGCTGAAGAGGCTCCATCATGAGTTACAACATTCTCAAGACAAAACTATAGATCTTCCCCAGCACAGCCACTACTCAGAGTTCTGTTAAAAGGCAGTGTAACATCAAAGAAAATCACAAAATTAATGGCTACTGTATTTACAGCAATACACACATAGCAGTCTCAGCAGGGGAACACAGTCCACTCCTTGAGATCAGCTTTGTTGCAAATAAAAACAAAGTTTCCAGAATTACAGTACTGGAAGGGACCATAAGTCCAGGCTCCTAAAGTCATAAACAACAATGTAAAAGACTCTTTAGTCCAGAAGGTCCCCACAAACCACAAAATAATTCCCAACACCCTATAACAAGCCTACGACCTGCAGTGCAAAAGACCAAAAGCCACAGAGACTCTCATGTGCCACGGGAAGAGGATAGGAAAGATCCAGCTCGCTATCATTACCTTTGGCCTTTGCAGAAGCCAGGCTCTTGGGATGTGAAAATTTAGTTATTTTTTTGCCTTGGGTTTTGTTTTTTCAATCTAACAATTCTCAGTTAAATTAATTTTGACTTGTGCTAGGGAGCTAAATTAAGCCCTCAAATACTATATTTTATTAGGAAGAGAACATTAAATAGCTATGCATCCCTAAAACCGTTTTCCTTTTGTCTCAGCTTTTCTACTTACTACCTTGTTGCTCCACAAAGGAATTACTGTATATGTGTACATTAAACACTGATATAGGTATTCATACTACATTAAAGGGTCCTTACCTGTAAATAGTAATTGAAGATAGAACTTGTTAGCCTATGTTACTATGTTTGTGGAAAAAAAATCAGAAAACGTGTCTGAGACACAAACCTGTGATTTTCCTTTCCTATTTTAAAGCTCCTAGTTTTGGAGTAAAGCTGATTTTGCCTTCTCAAAATGCCATATGAGCATCTGGTCGGCTTGGTGGTTAGTTTGTTTCTGTGCTTCCTACACAATAAATGCTATCCATGGTCACATATAACCTAGCACATATTTTTATTGCATTTGCAAAGAGAAGGCAACAACAACAATGAAAGTTTGGTTCCAGAGAGATGTAGAGCCAGTTTGGATTTGGCAGGCAAATGCTGCTTTAAAAGTAGCCTGACAGATCTCCCAAAATATAAAGAATATGGCATCAGAATATGCTGAAATGGGAATTTTGGTTTGTGTCAAAATTAGAGTATATTATTTTCCCTTCATTGCAGTTTTGCTGTCTAGTATATACACTATTTTCTTAAAAAACTCTGAATCCTGCTGTTCTCAGTAGGAGTTGCATATTATGGCAGTGCTGTTGGAAATCTTACTTAGAATGACTAAAATGTTTTTGCAGGGTGTCAGCTTCCAAGTCATCATTAATGTTTACAGTCTCAATAGCAGCTTGTATTGCTATAGTAACCCTTAAAGGAACATTCCTAACAGAAAACTAAAATAAAAGGAAGACACATTTTTACCAAACATTCCTAACACAGGGATTGTTCTTGGGCTATTTTAGTAATTTATATTTTAAACAAAGGCGCCCTAAAGAAAAAGAGGGTCTTTTATACTAGCAAATCAGTTTTATATACTGCTGGCTGATGGGATGTGACAGAACTTGGATAGATGCCCCTTTTAAAAAAATATAACTTCTGTCAGCTCAGATTGAAACAAGTATGAGAATGGGGTTAAGGAAAGTGAAGTTTCTTGCCAGCAAACTTTTTTTGTGAGGAATTGCATGGCTATTAATACCAAAAATAAGTCTACTATGATCTTTTTGTATTTACCTCTAGGCCAAGTTGTAGAAAAGAAAGATATCTTCTAACTATTTAGTGCTGTGCATTTGAAAGAGATCACTGATATAGTAGTCTATGTTTTACAGCCTAGTTTCCTCAGCCTTAGCCACAGTATATGTGGTAATCTTTTTCCCAAGCATAAACAAACTGTTTAAAAATTAATATTTTTATAGTCAGATTTATATAGATGAATCTGTTCCATGTTTCTCTATTTTTTGTCAAAAATCCGGATTTATTTCATAAAGTAGTACCCTGGCAACTTTCATTTGCTAGGAAAATCCTGAATCCATTTTCCAAACCACTCGTCTGCTAGTAACAGCAGTAAGTTCTTATCTTCCAGGCTGTTGGAATGTTGCAGCCAGGGAAGGTTGACCAGCTCTGAGCATTTTCAGATTTGTCAAATCATAAGCATTTTTTCATGTTGCGTATGTCTTTCTTTTAACAGTATTTGACATCAGTTAAGACAAAGGGAAGCACAAAATCTAATTTGCTTTGTAAAATATCAAACTTTTTGAAAAGCAACAAGAGGAAGCTTTTTATGAAAAAAACCTCCAGCAAAAGGAAGCCTAGAGGAATGAGCATGGTCCGAGAAATAAGAGTCAAATCCTGATTCTCACTGATCTTACAAGCATCCTACAAACTTTATACAGTTTGAACTCATAAGATGTCTCTGCCCTAGCTTTCCTAACAGTCTGAGTAAAGCAAAGTTAAATGACATGGTCAAAGTCACAAAGCAAGCGAGCATCAGAACTTCAAGAACTCGGGTGTCTAAGATGAAAACACCTCGAATGAAACCGGAATCATTTTAGGCTGTTAAAGCTCAGTGCCCTGAAGACTTGCCCAAACATGCCTGTTTATTTCGACTTTCAGATTGACTTAAATCTTCTCCCTAAATCATGTATTACTTGATTGGCATATGAATATCCTAAAAGTAATATTAATTTTCTACTAGTTACCATCTTTGTTACCTCAAGGATAATGTGATCATGAGTATGGAAGAATATGATTTTCCCAAGGCTCTCTTAGCAAATGAGTGAAATTTACTGCTTAAGCAGATTGATTTCAGAGTTTGTATAAAAAACCTGAGCTCTAAACCCAGTTTGGATGTGAAGTTATTTGTAGTATAGACTATACCTTTGAGCCCTAGTTTCTCTCTCTAAAGTGCATGCAATAAAAGCAATTTACATATGAAGGAATCTGTGACTACAGAATACAAATTTGATGTTCTATGTTAGGATGGAATTGGAGCTCATCACTTTACAGAAAGTAATTAGTATGTACTTCACTGTGTTATATTATGTCTTTTTGACTAAAAGTACAAGGTACACATGATAGAAGAAAGGGGAAGATGAACAGATAAACCAAACTGTTTAAACCAAAATTCCCCACAGGACTACATTGCATATTTTCACCCTCCATTTTTTTTTAAGTATTTATGCTTCCTCATGAGTATTCTTATATAAAAATGCCAGACCTTGCCCTTAAAAGTGAATTACTTCTCTAGGATGTAATAAGTGAACCAGGATGACTTAACATAGGCAGGAAACACCATTGAGGAAGATGTCTGAAAGTACATGAACACAGAAAGGCTGTAACCAAAGCAGCTTTCTTTGCAGACAGTAGAAGAAATAATTGTGTGCATTTCTTCTCCTGGATGACTGAGCCCAAGAGCATAGTTTCCTGGCTCTGACTATTTCTGAGCTAAATACAAATCTGATGTAAGGAGCTCAAGTAGATGTACCTAACACCTTTTTCAGGCACTAGTGTACACTTGTTTAAGCTTCTTAGACACCTACTCAGCTACCTGGCCAAATTCAGAGGTGAGGCTGAATTCTTAGTATTTGGATAAACTTACTCTATCTCAGATTTCCTCCTGCTTAATCTAGTAAATAACTACAGAGCCACCATTTCAAATGCAATATAATCCATATTAGCAAGAATGCATATGCTTGATTATGTTACATCTGTAGATTTTACTACCTTATTCTAGATTTGCTTAGATCCAAATCAATGTGAGAACTCCAATTTACATAACATGAGGGTTAAGAACAAGTTGTAAGGTGGATACATAAATGTAGGGAGTTGTAAAGTGTGCCAAAGACATGTTTTAATAACCAGAAAAGCAGTTGGACCATGTTTATAAAGCTATTTAGACAACTAAAACACCAAGGTTTATCTAGTGGGATTTGCAAACGGAGTAAGCAGGTCTACTGTCAAACTCCAGCTGACAATCCATGTAAGTCAGGAACGATGGGCCAGACCCCAATAGAAGTTCATATATTCGCATGCTAAGCGTTATGAAGTCCAGAAGTCACACATTAACTGTGGACTCAAAAACCTTAGCCAGAATATATTATACACACAAACAGAAGAAGCTACAGCCAGCAAACAGGAAACACTGACAAGAGGGATGCACTTGAAATTCTCCCTTTCTTCCGGCAATAGCACCTCTGCAAGAAAGAAACGCACCGCCCAAACGTCCTTTCCTGTATGTAGGAATATGTGCATGTACACATTCTCATCCTGGCCACGGACAACGGCCACTCCTCTTTTAAGACAAAGAGAGGTCACTGCTCTCCTTCTACAGAGAAGCTTCACAGTTAGAGAAGTTGGCCTGGATATGGGCATTTCTTCATCCCAAGTGTTGTCAAACATGGTACAGTATGTATTTATTTGACAAGGGTGAGGGTATAGTACTCTTTCTCATGAGACGCTATTGCCTACCAGCATATTTTTCACACAGAATTCATGATTATTGTTTGACCATAGCAGTGCAAGCACTGAGTTAGAGCAATCGAAACATCATTGCTGCTTCGGCCAGAATCTGCCGGACCCTGAGCTGAGCAGAGTGCAGCAGAGTCATGCTACGAACAGAGGAGCCATGTAAGCTGTGCGCCTTGCCCAGGTTACGTGATGTAAGGACATACCTACCCGCCATACCGGCACACATCCACACCCAGTCCTGAGGCAAACTGGAACTGTAGGCGAGGGGTGAGAGGGAGATATGAAAAACTGCTGAGCAGCCCCCAATGCATTCCTTATTCTAGAAGCCTGCATGGGCTGATGACTATGTGAGTAGAAACTCAGGGCTGGAGAGCTGCTGCGCTATGATGGCAGTGCATGAGCTTCCAGGGCTAAAATTCCCCTTTTCTTCCCAAATATCTCTGTCTGAAACACGGCAGAGGTTAAAGCAGCATGGGAATTCAGCACTTCTCAGCCAGACATTATCAGTCATCATTTGGGAATTTGGAGAGGTTAACTTAAATTGTCATCATGTATTACTGAAGGCAATTTAAAATAATTGGTTTTACCTTGCATTGCAACCGGTTAAGGGCACATACACAGTGAGTGGTTGTGCCACAGCTGAGGAGCAATAGCTCTTACCTTTCTAAATGGCTGAGCATATTTCCCGCTCAAATTCCTGTGACAGTCTGAGTCTGAGAGGACCAAACTTGGGCCTCAAAAACAGGCTTTAGATTAAATAATTATTGAAGTCTGTTCTTGATTGCAGGTATAACTATTTCCAAGACAGTGATGAGGTCCATTGATGACCCAGTGTTTGCATACTAAGGCTCTACCTGTGGACTTCATTTCCCAGAGCTTTACGGCTAGAGATACAGTAATACAAACTGTAGATTTTAATGATTTTAAATTAGCAAGGATGCTTATTGCTTCAGATATTCAGTGGACTTTATCTTTAACTGAATTTATAAAAAGAAGTGGTTAGCAAGTCCAAGTCACATGAGAAACTTGGCTGAGAAGTCCAAAGGCTAAAGTACAAATTCTTCCTTCATGTTTCCTTTGACATACTTTGCCTTTTCTCAGTTGACAGCAATGAAACTTCACTGAAAATGTACCCTCTAGGCCAGTTTTCCATTAATTTCTATTCCCATATACTTCAAAGTGTGAATTCTCTAAGGACAACCCAAGCATTTGAATAACTATTTAGTTCTTTTCAGCCTTTTTTTACACTGAGACACAATTTGCAAGTCCTTTAATATTCAGTCACTTATTGTGCGTCTGCAACATCTGTAACAGAGCATTGAAGCTTCCAGGAGCAGACGGTTTACCTTATGGCAAATTCCAAGGCAGTATTTAAAGTTCAAATGAAATTCCAGCATTCAAAGTGGGAGGTTTAAGAAAAAAAAAAGTCCCAAGTCTGTCAGTGAAAAGTTTAATTATGGACAAGATGACACACACACAGTAAAGCCCATAAAGGCAGCAACACCGCTGTGGAAGCACATTCCAATAAAATCTTAAAAGATTACTTTAATAATAAACCATGCATTCTTGAGCAAGCCATCGCAGGATTAGCTACCACATTGCTTTGCTGCAAGCAGATTTTTCACAAACTGTTATTGATATTGCTTTCAAGGGACTCATGTTTCTAAAGTTAAAGTTGATGTCTTCTGAAGGTCTCTGCACTTTGGTGTTTTTATTTCATTCTGCTACCCCAGCTTCCACCCAGACTGGAATCCCAGTGATCTTAGTGACTGTGGTTTCAGCAGAGTTAACATCCGGAAAAGCAATAGAAAAACTCACTGAGGTGAAGCTTTCCAGCTGCAACAGTGAGATAATTTTAGACCTGCTGAAAAATGACTTCTGTTTGTGAAGCGCTAAGGCCAATACTGTTCCGTACAATAACTGGTTAACCTTAAAAAAAAAAAATCCTTGGGTAGGGCACTGAACCTATGCCAGCAATAGTAAGATCAGACACAACAAATTTGAGAAAAAAAATCATCATCCTGGAAAACATAGCACTCTCTCTGCTGTAATCTTTTAATAGCCAGGCTTAAAGTCATAACAGCCACTGTCAATTTGATTTTGCTTTTACTGCAGTGAAGTAAAAATGCTTTTACTTTTCATAAAACATAAAGTATCCTCTTTAATTCTTTCAGTGCAGATAGAAGAAATAACTGAATTCCTGTGGGGCTTTCTGCCTAGATTCCTCCTACATTTAGAAAACAATCCTATTACATATGTTTAATGTAACATTTCTGAATTTTAGCATTTAGCCCAAAAATGTGGGACATCAGGGGAGCTGTTCAGAGTTGAATTACAAAATAGATAGTGCAGCTCTTTAAGGCTTTTACTCTCTAATAAAGCTGTAACTTTCTCCAGTTAGTTATTAACCATTTATCAGTCAGTAATATTTTTTTTCTGTAGAATATTAGTAATATCTTGATTGCTGGTAGACAGTGAAGGGCCTCTTGGAATTTCTATACTAAATGTAATTTTCATTGTATATCCACAGGGCTGTTAAACTCTTCTCTCCTGGCAAGTGAAAAGCATTTTTCAACTTTTCTAAATTTAACTACAAATAGTATAAATCATATCTGTAACCATCAATAGTCAAAGTACTTCAATGAAAAGTGCCTAGGCTTTGTGTTAGGCAAGGCACAATATTAATTGTGGTTATGCCAGCAATGGGGTGGGCTGCTTTGAAACTGCTTTGTTACTACATCATGCTTCAACTAGACACAGTCTTATCCTTTACTTTAGGCAATCTGTTTAACTCACTTCCCCAAAGTATGCTGAGCAAGGTATTATTCCTTAAAATGTATCCTGCCCCAGAACCGAGCCCTGCTGACAGGTCTTTAGTGCAAGGTATACAAAACAATGCGTAGTGCACTGCAAGTTGTACAAAACCAAAATTGTTAATCATGAATACAACAGTGTTACAAATTATTTGGATCTAATCCTGCAAATACTGGCATGTGCTTAGCCAGCAATCTGTTAATTGCAGCAAATACCTCTGTACCTATGTAGCATGTACTTCCTTCTGTGTCTACTAGGCTGGTGGGTAAAAATGTCTCTCGTGAAGCCATTTTGGTTAAATTTAGCGCTTCTGAAATGAAAGATTGATACAAGCAAATAAGTCATGACTATTAGCTTTTGCAACTATCAGCTTTTAGTCACCTCAGGAGCAAGGTTCTTACTACATTTGCTATTTCAGGCCTGAGCAGCCTGTTACAAAAGAAGTGTATCACACCATACGAAGAGAACTGTCATGTCATTCGGTAGGTTTGGGTGTGAACAATCACCAAATGCACCCAACAATTTTGAACCTGCAATTTTTTTGGAGTAAAATCATTTTGTATTAAATACTTTCTCCTTACATAAATGCTTAAAAATACACATCATCTGTATTACAACTGTAGGAAAAACATTTCTCTTGTGTCTCCTTTTATATTAGGTATTGCTGTAGGGAGCAATATCTCAGTTTTGAACAGAAATATTTTGGACTGTTATGAGAAAATAAATGTTAGGCTAAGTTTACAGCCTTGAAAAATAAGAAGTTCTCCTACAAGGACAAAAATGTGATTTTTTATCAGAGGCTCTTTCATACAAGTTGGAAAACAGCGGTACAGCACTGGGAAACAAAACATGATAGATGCCTGAATAAAGACGAGTGGGAAGTACAAAGGTCAGGTCTGGATGTGACCCAGAACCTGAACTGCACTGACCCAATACTTTGCTTCAGCCAGCCACGGATTTGGGGGGGGGGGTAGTATTTTGGTTCTGATGTTTTTGCAAAAACCAGCTCTTGGTCTGGGCTTGGATTTTTTATCACCAGCACCACCACGGCCGCGCTGATACAGGCGCAGCCACGCACCCTGAGCGCGCGTTTCAGGCCCCTCTGCGCTGAAGACGCGCAGCCACCTGCGCGCCGGCGCGCTGCGGGCGCCGCCGCCCGGCCCCCGCCTCCCCGCGCAGCGGGGCGCGGGCGCGGGGCGGCCGCCGAGGGGGCTCTGCCCGAGCCGCCCCCGCGCGGGAGCAGCCCGAGCCGCGGCTCGGAAGGGGTTAAGGCTGTGAGCACCGACACGTTGAGGGGGAGTAGCCAAGACCAAGCAGCAAAAACATCATAGCACATTCCTGGGTAGTCCTCAGCTGCCAGCATCTGATTAAAACCATATCTCTCGCTGTGAGTGGCTAACTAATCTGCAGGCGAGAGTACAACCGAATATTTAACCGGGCCCTCGCTCCCAGCCAGGCTACCGGCTGCAGTCGTCGGATCATGCACGCAGTGGCACGGATCTAGCCCGTAAGTAGCTTTGCAAGCGGGGCTCGGATCTTGCAAAGCCCCCGGGGGCTCCGGGGCGGGCTGTCACCGGGGCAAGGCGAAGGCGGCCCGGGGGCCGGGGAGGCGCCTTTCCCCGGGGACGTGACGCGGGCCGCGGGGCCGGCTCGCAGCGGCGGGGGCTCCTGGCGCTCCCCGCGGCAGCCCTGCGCCCAAGGCCCCGCTTAGGCTGCGCCTCGCTCTTCCTAAGCAGTAAGATCTGCGGCGTTGGCAGTGCGGAGCCGGGGAGGGGGGGGGCAGGAGGTGCTCGGAGCCCGCTGCTGACTGGCAGCCCGGCTGCCCTGGCCGCTGTGCCGTGGGCTCCGCCGCGTCCCGGCTGCGGGAGACGGAAGGGGATGGAGAGAGCAGTAGTGCTCTCCGGGCCGGCGCAGGCAACGTGTCCGGGCTAAGATGGGGTGGAAGCTGCCTGCATCCTGCCCTGGACTCTAACAGCGCCAGCTCCCTGAGGAAGCTTGAGCCCAAAGCAAAATAAACGTGTTTTCGTGTGTGTGAAGAGGAGGGGTTTAAGACAAGAAAATTATGTTTATAAACACTAAACTTTACATAAACATTTGAGATTAAAGAACCTCTCCTCCAGAAGAAGAGGAAGCGGTTAAGATGCAGTGAAGCATGTTGTTTTTTGATAGAGCATCCCTGCCTGAGACACCTTTACCTGCTGGTGAATCTCAAGATATGACTTTTGTTCATAGTAAACAGGTACAGCTAAAGAGTTCCAGGATTAATGGCAGCAAGTCCTCTCTTTTGTCAAAGAAGCTCAAGAGCTTCTCAGCTGGTGAGATTTCAAGCCTCTAATGCTCATCTTATGATGACACTTCAGCTGGGTGTTGTTCCAAGGCAGTGCCTTTGCTCTGAGGAAAAATGCAGGTGTTGTCAGTACAGCTGGACTTCTCGAACAGAGCTTCTCCAGAGGTTGGGTCTAAGATCTCTGCTCCTCAGTGCTCAAGTAATCTCAGCATGCCTTAATAGGGAAGTATAAAAACTTACTGTAAGGTAGGATTAGCTTGAGTATACTTCTGGGGGGAGAGGAGGAAGGGAAGGATTAGCTTGAGTACTTCTTTTTTGGGAGGGGGGAGAAAGGGGTAAGAAATCCTTTTCATTTTCTCTCGATGAGGTTTGTCTTAAAAGGCTGTATTTTAACTCAAAATTCTCCTGTAATTTCTACAAGGGAAGAAAAACAATGTTGCACAAAATGGATCAGCTCTGAGCACATGTAAGCCTAAGGACTTGCATATTACAGCAAGAAATGAGCATAGGTATGCTTAGGGATTGAAACTCCTGTGTAGACAGGCAAAAATCAGATACAGATTCAAGTGAAATAAGGTAATTACAAAGTTATGTATTCTAGCTGGCTGGGAAGTCCTGTCATGCATCAGTAACTTGAAAATATTCTGTGGTATCTGATAAGTCTTCAGATCTGCTTCCATCAGGTGATCACAGGACCTTTTCAGGAGGAATACAAGGCAATAGGTGGCTGACTGGAGGGTCAAAGTAGAGTTCAAAACACATCTCACCTGGCTGTGAAGGGAATTGTCTGGAGGTGTCCTCCATCATGTCTGTTTAAAGAATTTCTGCAGTTGTCTTCAACTCAAATGGCTCTTGATGCATAGTTGAGCTTCTAAAGCTCTCAGGACACTTGGGGAATTTGGTCCAGTCTAAAGCAGTAATTTCTATTAACAGAAACTTACAAGTGTTTGCATCTGAGGGTGGAGATCTAAGTGATGAGTATGATGCAAGTGTTAAATGAGCTTCAGGTGACACCTCAAAGTAGAAGCTTAACTAGCAAGCCTCATGACTTGGAGAGTAGGAAGGTTCAGAGTCAAGTGGAGCTAATTGACAGGTGCTCTGAGCCTTAAATAGAAGAGTTAGTTCTGATAGGGGAACTCTAACAGTGTCTTTCTGTGTAGTCTCACTCCAGATAGTAAGACTGGGAGAATGACAAGTGCTACTCTGCTAGCCTTGTGAGTCATGATAATGCTCTCCTCTCTTGTGCTTTTACTTCAGACGATGCTATTGGCCAAGCACCAGCAGTTGTGCACAGCACCAGCAGTTGGAAGGATGGGCCAGATGCCAAAAATCTGGCATTGGTTTCCTTCTGGGAAGGTAGAGATGGTTATCCACTCTAATATGTGCCTTCTGCTAAGTTTCTAAGTATTGCTATACATCCTGAATATACATCCCACTTCCTCAGTGAGAAGAGTACTGCTTGTTAAAGTACCTGGATAGCTCAATTACTGGAACCAATGAACCAGTGGCTGCTACGATTGTACTTGTGTAAGGCTTTTACTTCATGATTGGATATGGTAAGAAGCATTCTAAATAGATGAATATGATATTAATTGTAGAGGGTGGCAAAAAAAGGCTTTATCTTTATGGGAAAAGCAATTAAATGTACTTAGCCCCAGGGTGAGGGTAATCATGGGCTAGTGTCTGACCAGAATGTTTAGAATTAAAGCTGCAGCCTGAGATGTGTAGTAAATAGTGCATCATATGCCATAGTCATTTCAGGGTTTTTTTCCCTCCTCTCTGTTGAGGCTGTTCTCATCTGCTGAATATCATACTACTGGGACAGCTGGGTGGCCTGTTAGGTTAACCCGGTTCTTGGGAATGCTTGTGGATGGTATTCAGCATAGCTAGTAACATGTAAGCACTTCAAAAGCACAAACTTCCTTTTACAACTAAAGGATAAATTCTGTATCCAGATAAAGTCAGTTTGTTCTGGGAACAGTACTGACAGAGCAATTCTACTTACTTTCTAGGTTCTGTCAAAAGAAATAATGAGGAGATAGAAGGATTATTAGGAGAACCAAGACTCCTGTATATGCAGGGAGGAATGCTAAGAGATCTTAAGCTTCTACTGTGCAACACAAATTGGCAGTAAGCTGCTACTCTCTACCTTATGGCTGATGGACTCTACAGGAATGCAACTTGGAGTTGTTAAAGGATTGGGTAGAATATGGTATCTGAGTACCAGTAAGTGGGCAAAACAAACTGACTAGGAAACTGGTTTTGAGGCTGTACCTGGGTTCAAGGGTCTAAGGGTTATAAAGAAGCTAGATGAAGTATAGCTTACTAGTGGCAGACCTAGTCAATAAACAAGATGTACCAGTTTAAACTGGATTAGCTTGTTCATACAAGCTGGCCAGCTGAGTGCTGAACAAAGCATCTTCCCCTGTCTAATTCTTGTCAGCCTAGGTCAATGGGGGCATAGACCATTCCAGTTTCAGCTTTACTGAAGGGTTGTGCCTTGCATATGCTATGGCAGGCTTGAGGGTTAAGTTCCTCAGTTGCAATGTCCTGCAGACTTTTTTTATTTATTTTTTTAAAAAAAAAACTTATAATAAAGCACTGTAGCTGGTGTATGTCACCTTAAATCACAAAGCTTTCCCAACGCTGAGGGCAGTTAAGGACAACTTGTTGGCCCTGGAGCTGAATTTCCTGCCTCTGCTAGTTCATGTTGCATCCTTAAGCATTGAGATGGGGGGGGGGGGGAAGTGAAATATTTGAGGATTATCTCTTTAAGAGAGCAACTAGGTCAGGGAGACAGGATACCAGACCTTTACCTTTACCCTGGTGTTCAGGAGGCTTTGACATTGTCAACTGGCAACTTGCTCCTCTAGCAGAGTATACTGAACTCTTAATGCCAAGTCTCTTCCTGCGAAAATTCCATAACACTCCTCTCTTGTAGCTTAAACACATAAAGATGAGGCTTCCTCCCTGGAGAGGAACAGGATGAGTAGTGAACACTGAGGATATAGCATTAATGTTGCACATCTAGCTTGCAGAGTAACTTTCGTGCTCCTACTAAACAGGAATATTTGTGCTTTAAAGGAGGGCACAAACACTGCTATGGAAGTAACTTTCTAGCACTTTAAATGCTAGATCTATATGCAGACATCCAGCCTGGCCTGTGAAAAGGTGAACTCCAGAGCAGGATGGAAGGCTGACATCTGGTCTTGTCCTTGCACCTTCTGATGGCAATCAGACATCTTATAATCTGACACGAAGATCTCCATTCATCTGAAGAACTGGAAAGTTAGGGGAAGCCTTTTGAGAATTACTTCAGAATTTGGGTTTAGGAGCAATGTAAATTTCCTGTAGTGTAAATCAGAAAGGCATGTGTATGTACAGCTACCTACAGGCAAACTGACTGCAAAATAGTCATTTTGCAGTAGAGACCTGCCTACCAGTTCAGTAAGACAGCTACTGAACAAGCTGCTGTGTAGTCTTGAACATTGCATGTTTAGGTTTTTTTAACCTCTAGTGTAGATCTTTCTGCACATCCTGCATAGATTCCATAGAATCAGTAAGGTTGGAAGGGACCTCTGGAGATCATCTAGTCCAACCTGCCTGCTCAGCAGGGTCACCTAAAGCATGTTAGACAGGGCTGCATCCAGGCAGGCCTTGAAGATCTCCAGAGAAGGAGACTCCACAACCTCTCTGGGCAACCTGTGCCAGGGCTCCGTCACTCTCACAGGGAAGAAATTCCCCCTCACGGTCAGGCAGAACTTCCTGTGCTTCAATTTCTGCCCATTGCCTCTTGTCCCGTCACACAGGACAACTGAAAAGATCCCCCCTCGGTCTTCTCTTCCCCAGGCTGAACAGGCCCAGCTCTCATAGCCTGAGCATAGGTCTCTCTGAATGGCAGCACACCTCTTGCTTAGTTATCCATTGCCTCTTTTGTTGCATACACAAGTGAGGCTTGTAATGACTAATCTCTTGAAGGTAAGAGTAACCCTTGTAACAAGCAGTGTGCTTCATACTAATGAACTGAGGACTCATACTACTAAACTGAGCACTGAATCTTCTGTGGAATTTACCTTTATAAGGCACAGACTCATCTGTCTTTCAATAGTGTGCCAGGAACACAACTCACACTTGCTGCATGAGTCAGTCATCACTCTTGTGTCCAATGACTGCTACAACAGCTCACGTAACCAAAGGTTAGCAGTAGCCGGGGGGAGGTTTTATTTGAAATATCACTGAAATTAACGCTTAAGGACAGGTTTCTGGCAGTTCGTGGGATCATCAGGCTGGGTAAGCACTTTCTGGATAAAAAGATTGCAGTAGTTGACCCTATGGTGATGACTGATCTTAAGCTGCATGAACTGAAAAATACAAGTAATTCCTGTTTCTCATGCAGATACACTTGTGAACAGGTAGAGAGAACACTTATAATTCAACATAAACTATGCAGAGCATGTGCAATCTCTCCCAGTTCAGCTTGCACACACCCAAACTGCAAAGAGGGATAACTCTGCCAGCACTGGACAGTTAACAACATGCAGCTGAAATAACCTATGATAACAGCTTCAATGTGTCAAGCTTCTGCCCTGAAGACGGAGATGAAGAGCACAGCTATTGGCAAGAGTCCTTGGCCGTGCTAATTAGTAAGAAGATCAGAAACAGTCCTCCTAGGCAGGAAAGCTAGGAGTACAGTTGGAATTGTGGTGTTCATTGCTGCATTGGTCAAAAACTTTTGCTTCTGGGTTGCTTGGTATGTCCAGTGAGTCTTGACAAATAGTATTGATAGAAAAACTGAGTGGTAAGCACTAGAGGCACCTAGGCTGAGATTCCCCTCCTTGTGAGTAGACAGGTGATGCTTTCCTGAGTAATAGTTTGAATAGACAACTGAATCCTGTCTCGGTAGTCTGACTTGCAGGGCTTCAGCACTGGAAACTGAGATTAGTAGCATAAAGGAGTGCTGCTCACATATTGAAAAGCATGCACTTTCTCTAGAAGATTGATATGAGGAAACTTGTTGTGGAAGCTTTCTTGTAGGAACTGCAGAAGAAGGCTAGTGGACCTCGTGTAAGTGTATGATGTAAGAATAAGCAATAATTATCAACAAAATAGATCTGTAAGAAAAGAGTTCAATCTTTCCAAAAGAAGAGTCTAGTTAACTTAATGGCATTGCTGATATTAAGAGTGAGGGGTTTGTTAATCTGTGGAATGGACTAATAGGTTAGGACACTAAATGCTGAGCATGGGGGTTGGGAAGATTACAGTATGAACTGTGGCAAGATATTGCAGGGTTCCCAGAACAAGTCTTCAGCTATCTCAGCTGAAGACTTTTTGTCTAAACTTCAATGCCCAAGGATGTCCAGAGACCCAGCAAGCCTGTCTAAAGGATTATGACAGTGCTAGTTCTCTCCATCTTGAGATGAAGTTTTCTGTGGGCCAGAGGGCAATAGCTTATGAAGAACACTCTAAAAGAAGCAAGAAAAGTACAGTCCTTACCAAGTTATACCACAGCAAATTGTTAATCAAATATGTCTCAGTATCTGGTCATGAGTCCCACTGATACTTCTACATCTATTCTAGGTATACTAGTACACTGGTCCTGTAGCAATTGGAAAAGAAACCCAATAGAGCCTACTACTATGGTAGCTGGATTAAGAAGTCACCAACTATCTGATCAGTAGTGATGTTCTCAGATATGGTACTATGGCAAAAAGTACCAGTCTGATTGCATCACTTGAACTGAAGTGGTTGCTCAGTTCCGGCTGCTAACTTAGTATTTTCTTCACTGTAATTCTAGTGATCCAAGTATGGAGAAGATGGTTCTCGGAATTTTAAGTTTTTAGGTTCTTGCTTAAAACTATACAGTACAGGAGGCTAATGCACTGATACCATGAGAACAGACTATTCTGTTCAGCTGTTGAAATATCATTTCAGTGTATCTGCCAGTTGTTAAGATGTCTGGGTAGAGGTTCACAGGCAAGATCCTGCACCAACAGTGGTGCTTGCTAATGTGTGTAGCTGACATGCCTCATTAGCTTATTAAAAATCTTATCTACCTTGCAGTAAGAGCTGGAGGGAAGGGAGCAGCATGAGGAAGGTATTCCCTGAGACATCTATTACCACACTTCTGTCCCACTAAGCAGATGAACTATCAGTAATAAGAAAGAGGGAAGGCAATATTCAACAGCCTTGATCACATACAGCTTGTCCAATTCTGCAGTAAGTACAGCTGTAGCTGTAGCTTATTCTACAAGGGAACTGTTGGTAAAAGAGCCCTTGACACAGGGCTGTCTTAACACCTCTGTAAAGTATTGATCTGTTCTCCTCTAAGTGAGATGACACAACATTGAACAGGGCTTAAAGCATGCTGCATGAAAGAAGCAGGAAATATAATGGATAGGGGAAGGAAAGGAATATCTGAGCAGGTACCTAAGTCAAGTCTTATTAATCTATAAATACTCTAGGTTAGGCCAGACAGTTGTCCTGTTGGTGTTGGGGCCTAGCCAAGCAAATAAATTTGTTCTTAAAAGAAAAAATCAAGTACCTATGGTCAAAACTAAGCAGCTGAACAGATTTTTGATTTTTAGACTAAAACCACTGACCTTGGCCTCCCTCCTTGCAAAGAACTGCAGAAGAAACTGAATAGTGGGTATGTTGCAAGTCTAGACCTTATTCTGAGGGGATGATTGATAGCTTCCCCTGTCAGACAAGCTAGGCTAATGTCCCTTGCTCTCTTACAAGACTAAATGTAAGGCACTTGAGTTAGACTTGGCAGCACAGGAGCCTGTATTTTGTTAATCTTCTGGCAAGTGATGCCATTCTTGCATTCCAGACATGGCATAACTGTAGAGAAATAGTACCCAAGCTGTCTATGAACTCTCTTCAAGCAGATACTTGTTACTTCTCAATGTGAACAATACATAATGAATATAACCCTACCTGGGTATGGTTAGGCTAATAGCTTTCATCTGTGTTACCTGTTGGCTAGGCTAGATCCTAACAGACTAATCTGGTTGTTTTCAGCAGAGAAAGCAAACTAATAGTACTGTTTGCATTAGATAGGAAATTCTAGTTACTTGCTATCTAAATCATAGTAACCTTGTGTTTAATATATTAGACTTATTCATAGGCTCTTGTATACTGTTAGATGGTGTAGAGTTATGGCTGTTTTTGTAATGGAACAAAACATATTTTAAGTGTTTTAATAGTGCCACTCAGGGCACTACCAGCACAGCAAGAGCAAAGCAGAATGTGATACATCCATATCTAACAAATGGGAGGAGTGGCTGATACACCTGAGGGCTGTGCTGCCATTCGGAGAGACCTGGGCAGGCTGGAGAGCTGGGCAGAGAGGAACCTCATGAGGTTCAACAAGGGCAAGAGCCGAGTCCTGCACCTAGGGAGAAATAACCACAGGCACCAGTACAAGCTGGGGGCTGACCTTCTGGAGAACAGCTCTGCAGAGAAGGGCCTGGGAGTGCTGGTGGGTGACAAGTGGACCATGAGCCAGCAATGTGCCCTTGTGGCCAGGAAGGCCAATGGTCTCCTGGGGCGCATTAGGAAGACTGTTGCCAGCAGGTGATCCTGCAAGGGAGGTGATCCTGCCCCTCTCCTCAGCCCTGGGGAGGTCACACCTTGAGGACTGTGTCCAGTTCTGGGCTCCCCAGTACTGGGGAGCCAGGGAGCTACTGGAGGGAGTCCAGCATAGGGCTATAAAGATGATCAGAGGGCTGGAGCACCTGCCCTATGAGGAACGGCTGCGAGCGCTGGGCCTCTTCAGCCTGGGCAAGAGAAGGCTGAGGGGGGATCTTATCAATGTGTACAAGTACCTGAAGGGAGGGTGTCCAGGGGACAGGGACAAACTCTTTTTGATTGTCCTGTGTGACGGGACAAGAGGCAATGGGCAGAAACTGAAGCACAGGAAGTTCTGCCTGACCGTGAGGGGGAATTTCTTCCCTGTGAGAGTGACGGAGCCCTGGCACAGGTTGCCCAGAGAGGCTGTGGAGTCTCCTTCTCTGGAGATCTTCAAGGCCTGCCTGGATGCAACCCTGTCTACCATGCTTTTGGTGACCCTGCTGAGCAGGGAGGTTGGACTAGATGATCTCTGGAGGTCCCTTCCAACCTTACTGAATCTATGATTCTATGAAATCTCTGTGCATAGCTGTGACTATAGGTCCGTCATACAGGGGCTCACATGAATGCACTATTTTTCTTTAACAAGTAGAATCCTGCTAGGCAGGATTGTCCATTATTGGTAAATATATCTGGCTTCTAGCTTTGACTCTTGCTATGCATTTTTGTGTATTGCTGTCAGCCTGCATAGTCTTATCTCCTGTGTGCAAAATTGAAGTCTTGAAATATGCTCACTTGAGTGGAGAGCTTGTTTATCAACCTCCTGAAGACAATTCTTCTGTTGAATTTAATGGCTAGAGATGTTTCCTGGGATGCATTCTGCAAGTCCTGATACAAGCTTCTAGTTAGAAGAACATGACTAACCCTTCAAAGGAAGGGGAAAAGAAAAATGGGCTGGGGGAAGTGTGTTCAACAGTGTTGTTGCTATGCTTCCGGTTACTACTTATTCCCAACAGGATATATTGGATTTGGCAGTAAAAGCTACTCTTATCCTCTCCTGGCCTCTCAGATTCTAATTTGAGGTTAATATTTACATGCAATAACTCTTTAAGCTGAATCATGTACTTGCAGTATCAAGGGACAAAGAAGGAGCACAAGCTGTGAAAAGGACAAAGTATTGGACTGCTGAGCAGATGTTTAGTTTATCATCTCTCTTGGCTCTGACTTCTCAGTGTTTCTAACCTCTTCTCACACAAGCTTTCATCAATATTAAGGCAGTTATTTTTGTCTGCTGTGACAGATGAGGAAAAAGCATTTCTGTTGGGAGAAGATTGTCTAGCTTTTAAATCTCATAACAGATTACAGCCATAATGAAGATTCTCAATCCCTTTTGCAACTACACAGAACTAAAATCTGACTATTGGGGTAGGCAACACTCTGGTGCATTTGCCTCAAATGAGGGAGATCAAATGCTATTCAGCTCAACTATGTGGAATGTGCTTCAGTCCTTTGTAAGAAACTGGTATTTCAAGGATGTCTTGTCACTGGCAATAGCCTTCCTTGTAGGGAGTTTACAGAATTCTTAAGCATCAAAAGCAGAGTCTGCCTGAAGTGTTAAGACCAACTTTCCAAGGGTAAATGTGTGGAAACTTCCACGCTAATACTTGAATGAACTGTTGCCTGACTGAAAAGAATAGATTATTTCAAGCCCTCTACATAAAGGCCTTCAACTATGAAGTTGTTACTTTCTTAAGGACTGACGAGTGCTCGCTCTTCACAAAATTATGCCTATAGGAAAGAAGGAAGGTGGCCAACAATGGTCTGTTAACAATACCTTTCTGGAGTAAAATGAAATATAAATGGGTGAGCAAAATATGGTGCATATCTACTGATAGACTATTCTCCCAGGATAGTAACATCAAGGGGAAACCTGCAGTTTAAGACTTCAGAGATAATGCGTTTAGCCTAGTGATTAAAATGGACCATACAACTGTGGAGTGAGTAGTGGACTAATAAAGGTAGACTTATCTGTATGGAGAAGATTCAAAAGATATTACGTAGCAGTTTAAAGACATAATTGCTGTGGGAAAGATCTTGCTTTTGGCTATCCCAGTATTAACTGAAGGCAGAACTGTCTTTGAGCTAAAGCACTTGCATACAGTGCTGGCTGGCTTTCTTTACAGATACACCCAAATTCTGAGTTTAACAGAAAAGTTCTGGTCTCATTTCCTTACTTGGACTGTGGGAATAAGGTAGCACTAAGAGACTGAGTACTGCAAAAGGAAGCCTCCAAACAAGAATGAGAACTGTAAACATAAATTTGGCTTATGTGGTCTACATGTTATTTATATGCATCTATGCAAGTAACCAAAATGAAGTTGTGTGTGGCAAAAACCTTGTGCTCTAACATGCTGTAACTTAGACCTAAGGCATAAATCTAGTTTTAGTTGTAGCTGAGGCTCCAGTAGTCCAAAGCAGACTAGATTACTGCTCACTCAAGCTACAGGGATTTTTTTAAGTGAAAATTTAAAGCAAAGCCTGAGGGGATCATATGCTAGTCTTGACTACTTCTTACATCTTAACTAAACGGTCACTTAAAATATTAACATGGATTAAAGCAGCTTTTGCCTATCCCAGCATTCTTATACCTTTGGGGCAAGGGGCTTACCTGCTAGACTGATTCTTAAAGCTATTGAGCCCCTCAAAGGTATAAGACCTGTTAGGCCACAACAGTCATTTATCAGGAGAGATGAGCTTTGCTAGATCTAAGATTTAAAAAATAGGAAGGAGTGTGTCCTGTAAACAAACTGGCTAGAAGATTTTCAGGTTTTCTCAGATGGAAGTATTAATGTGAGAATAGTTGAATCCTTGCAAATACTCCCTGTCTAGCTGTGGAGAAGCTGACACTTCTGTGTATCCCTGCCACTGTCTTTCACCTCAGTTCTGTGCTGTGTGGTTCCAAGCAAATAAATAAATGGTCTGGATTCCGCAGATACAAGTGAATAGAGTTTAAAGATGGCAACCTGAAGTTCTGCTGCTTCAGTTGTCGAGGTGAGGTCCTGCTTGTGCATATTTGGCCCTTTCAAGGATATCTGTTTGTATTTAAAGTAAAACTGAGATGCACTCATCTCGTTGTATATAGTCACAGTAAGTAACTCCCTCATCTACATCATCGAAGCAGGATCACTTGCAGGCAGAGCTTAAGATGTCGTTGTTGCTGCTGCTTTCCAGAATGAAGCTGGACAGAACACCTTGGAGAACATGTTTTAGCTCCATTTGTGTCCAGTCCATCTGCATCCATTTTCCTAAAGAAGTAACCTTTCAGATGGGAGTAGGTAAACAACTACTAAATCAGCCATAATTCTGCTTTTTCTTCCTCTCTATTTCTAAATAAATGCAGTGAAGAGGAGTCATAGTAGTCCACTATGCCTTTTAACTTAGTGAGGTGTGTTTGGGATTTTCTTTTTTGGGGGGGAAGAGAGGGAAATTGAAAGACTTTTAAGATTATTTTGGATCACTTGTTCAAAACAGTTGAATTTCTTTCCTGGAATAGATTTCTGGCTTGCAGCCTAAGGTATTTCTCTGCTTTTACATATTTAGAGTTCTTACTTTCCATTATTTACAGAAGCATGAATAAGACTTAATGGTTTCTTTACAGTATTCTGGTATCATCTTCATGAGTGTTTTAGAATGGATCCTAGCAAATGTTTCTTGCATTCTTCATCATACTGAGTCACTGCTGGCAATGCTGAAGGAGAATATAGCAAAATTCCTGAGGGGCCATAAATACTTTAAAGGGTTAAAAATAAAAGCTTGACAGATTTGAACACAATAATGCAAGTACAGCCTGTAGATGTAGGTCAGTGATCTACTGATAAAGTATTACTGAGTGAGGGTTCATCACCTAGTGGCCATAACATCATGGTCTTTGTAGCATGAGAAGAATGATCATTGATTCACTCTTTCTATATGATCTACTGCTAAAACTTTCAGGCTTCAGTAGGCTTCATTACTCAGCAAAAATGGACTAACAGGTCTAACAACTTTTTTTTTAAGGTTAAAATATTATGCCTGCCTACTGATTGCTATTTGGATTTAAACCACAGCAAGCATAGCTGACCACCATTTCACCATGTCTACTGAAGCTGAAACTACTGCTATTAGCAGCCAGCCTGAGCAGCAGGCTCCACTAAAAGCACAACCCTCAAAGAAGGAAAAGAAGAAAGGTAAGGAACCTGTTTAAGGAGATCTTTACTAGAAGAATTATTCTTCCTGCACTTGCCTAAAACTGTCTCATTATATAGTGAAAATAACCCTGAGGTTTCAAGCTGACTGAAGGAATGAGTAAACAAGCTAGTAAAATCTAACTGGAAGACAGGCTTTAACCTTGAAAGCTTTTCCTAGGTTTTAGTTCTCAAGATTCTTGTGGTAGTAGTCCTGCTCAGTGAATGAGTCATTAACAAGCCATTGAGATGGAGAAAATGAAAGGTTTCTGATAAGGCTCCTCCTCTCCCAAGACCATCCAGGTAGTTATTGGTCTGAACCTATGTTCAGAGACTCTTGCCCTTTCTCCCCAAGAGGGAGTGAGGTGGGCCATGCTGCACATAAATTTGAATGTATGTTCAGAGAAGCTAGAGAACTCAGTTGATGAGACTGAAGATCAGATGGTAGATTTCAGATAGCTTAGGTCATGTAAACATCTCAGTACAGAAAATGTAGGTATGCCGTCTGAATGCAGTGAGTATACAGAGATGAAAATGAAGCAATTCTGAAAGGTAGAAAGAACATGGGAATTGCAAATAAAGCTAAAATCCTGAGTGATTGAGATGGAGATGCTGAACTTGTAGAGCTTACAACTTGATGGAAAATTTTAGCATAGGGATTAGCTAAATTGATACAGGCTAAGAAGAGATGTGACCAAACTAGAGCAACTAGATGATCAGTAGATGTGACCAACTAGAGACTGACATCTGAAAGATTTATTCAACATTCAGTACAGGCATAAGAAGTACTACTTTTGATTAGTGTTGTTACCTAGTGATCATACCTACTTGACTGTTCTCTATAAAAACAAGTCTTCTGCCCATCATGTGACAAATGCTTGTCCTAAAGTCCCCAAATATTAAGCACTGGACTCCACTCTGAACAGAGGCTGAATTCTGTAAGAGCATTGTGACTTTAAAGGATTAAAAAAAATTACCTCAGTGCGTACGCACTGTTGGAAGCTCTAAGATTAGGGTAAGTTATGGTCGAGATACAGTTTTAAATACATACTAATAGCTGGTGGTTTGAGTTTTTTTTTTCTTTTTATAAAAACAAAAAACACTTCTCAAAGCCACAACATAAACTTCTTTTTAAATTTTTCTCTATCTCCAGGGTCAGAAAAGACAGATGAATCTCTCTTGGCTAGATTCAAAGGTGATGGTGTAAGATACAAAGCTAAACTAATTGGCATTGATGATGTCCCAGAAGCAAGAGGAGACAAAATGAGTCAGGATTCAATGATGAAACTAAAGGTAAAGGCTTGAGCTGGTAATGCAGGGAACACGTTCTGTTCAGCCTCCAGAAATCAGATCAAATGGTCACTTTGCCAAAACTGCAAATATGGTTTAACGGTAACAGCAGGAAATAACAGCACTACCCTAAAAAGAAGCTGTTTCCAAATCTGTAACCCCTTGCTCAAAGGACAGTGGCCTTAGAGAGGCATGATGAGCTTTATTTACTATCTTGGAAATGCTCCATAATGACAGATCTCTTGTTATCCTTCATACTGGATGTCAAAGTGTGGACTTGATCACACTTGGATTTTTACATGGGGGAATGGAGAAATCTCTGCAATTTCATAGAAGAACACAAAGCACAAGCTGATATACTGTGGCAATGGTGACACTTGGTGATAAATCGTAAATCACAGCAATGAAAATTATACTTTTGGAAAGCAAGATTCTCGCAAAGCTTCAATCAGGTCAGGAAGCTGCACTGACCAGGTAAGGATGCTGCTACTGCAGCAGTTTTGTGAACTGAGATAGGGAACTTTTAAAGCTCTTAAACGTTAACAAAGGAAAATGAAAATCTGGTTCTTCTAACCCAGTCAGGCCTGTTGCAAGAGTAACGTTATTCTAATGGCAGTCATGCAGGGGTACTGGAATAGCACTAATACACAGTATGAGTTCATGAGAAATGCTAAGGAAGCAAGCTAAAGCACAAAATCTAATAGAACTCTCATCAGTACTTCAATGTTGGTTCTCCTCAGGGAATGGCAGTGGCAGCCCGTTCCCAAGGTCAACACAAACAGAAGATCTGGGTGAACATCTCTCTGTCTGGTATCAAGATAATAGATGAGAAAACTGGGGTAAGAAATGACTCCATTATCTTAATGTGCCTTACAAAGTGAGAAACTTCAGAGTTAGACCAATCTGAACTAGACTGCCTAATGGCATCATGGAGGCCAGCCCTCTATAAGACTCTGCAAGTGGAATAGGCTGTAATGTGACTGTCTTTCTGGCAGGAGACTCCAACATCATATTGTGGTTTGTCAAAAACTGAAAATTTAGTCTTAAACTGGAAGCATTCGATAATCTTTTTTATCTCTACTATAGAGAAGGGCAGTTAGTGTTTTCTGCAGTTCAGGCGGATTTTTTTTTTTTTTTTCCTGATTGTAGGTCATAGAGCACGAGCATCCAGTGAACAAGATCTCCTTTATTGCTCGAGATGTAACAGACAATCGTGCCTTTGGCTATATTTGTGGAGGAGAAGGCCAACACCAGTTTTTTGCCATAAAAACAGCACAACAGGTATGAACCTAAGGCCCTTCTCATTTGCTGTAGCACAAACGCTTAACATCTGATAAGTGTCTAGAATTTTAATGGTAGCCCTACAAGACATAGAGTATCAGCACAGATAGATCAGTCCTTTCTCTAGAGAAGGACAACAGGCATTGACTGTACAGCAGTGGCTTTCACCTTGTTCAGCTTAATCTTTGTAGTCCGGAATAAAAACACTTAGGTGGCCTTGCTTTTTCTGATTAATCTTGCTGAACTTGTCCATCTACCATAGAAGTCATTAGTGGAACTACTGTCATGGCTTCCTGTGGCCTGGTGTAGTCAATGAGAATGCTAATTCCCAAGTCAAACATCAACACATTCATTCAACATTTATAGGAGGGAGCACTGGTGGTAACTCTGCTAACGTAGGTTTCATGATGCTTTTTCTCTGGCAACAATGAAAATCAATGCTAACTCCACTGCAGTAGTGCTTTTAGGACCAATGGATGACATGTCTCATCCTCCTAGAGTTATTTCTTTGAGAGGGATACTGATCCTATTGTGATGGGCTTCCTCCAATATAGGAATCTTGTATGCAGGATTTTAAAGCTTCTTTTTATAAAAGGGGAAGCTGAACATAAGCAATACTGTAAATATTTCTCCAGGTTCAATGTTAGGGGGATGACAAACTGGAACTTTTCTAGTGAGATTCACACCAAAAAGTGTGGATACCCTTTGCATTTTGGGGGAAATATGCCTCTAGTAAACTCTAATCCTATGAAGCCTTACACTGCATGCTTTTAGTGTTTTTTTTTTTTTTTTTTTTTTTTGGGGGGGGGGGGGGAGGTGATGGGGGGAAGGCAGTTAATAATAATAACAGCTAGGCTTAACAGAAGGTACAGTAACTCTTCCTGAGGAGCTGGTAACTGTTCTAGGCCTGTTGTGCCTCACTATCTATGGACACTGCATGGTCTCTTCTGTGCAGACACTATATGGCCCTTTAGACTCTTGGCTTTCTTAGTATCTCAACCTTACTGTTGCACCACTTAGGCAAACTTGGCTAATAGGACTTCTACTGAAGCAAGTTGCAGAATAGTACATGGCCTAAAATCTTTTTTCTGTCTACCTAGGCTGAGCCTTTAGTTGTTGATCTTAAAGACCTCTTCCAGCTAATATATAATATGAAGAAAAAGGAGGAGGAAGACAAGAAAAAGGCAAGTAAAACTTTGCAAACTAATATATCTTGTATAAAAGTAAAGCCTGTTGCAGCTCTGACTTGGCTTGTGGGCTCTTGTGAGACTTGACTTTGAAGTTTCTATATCTAGAGCTGGGATTGTTTGAGGCCAGTGATTAGTAGCTCTAATATCAACAGTTTGAAGACCCTGTGTATATGGTAAGCTATCTAAAGCAAAAGGCTCACAATATTCTGCTTGACGTAGATGCTAAAATCCTCTTTTCCTCTCCAGAGTGAAGAAGTCAGTAAGACTGAGGTAAGTTGAACTTCAGCTTAGCTTCACTTGAAAATGTATGATGCTGTGATACAGCTAGTTTTGATTTCTCTATGCTGCTATTGTATAGAGGCAATATTAAATGCCCAACTCCACTGGAAATAGAAGTAAAAGGGATCTGTAGAATTAATAGAGCAGTGATCTCCCATATTTGCTTTCTGTATCACTTGTTCCTGTAAGCCTGAAAGTTCTTTGCTTAAGGCAAGTTTTGGTGTTCCTCTCATCACTGACACTGTCCTCCTATTCCAGAATGGTAATGAAGCACTACCTGCTGATCAAGCTGACAAACTGAAACTGGTAGGTGAAATTGTAGAGCTTTATGTTGATATCATTAAGGAGTTCTTAATTCACCATCCCCACATTAGGTGGGAAATGCACTATTTGTTGGCAGTAGACCTGCCTAATGCTTAATTCTTGCTCATGCAAGAGCAGATGCAAATCCTTTCAATATTTCTGGTTTCAAGGGAGTTGATCAGATGGACTTGTTTGGGGATATGTCCACGCCTCCTGATGTGAGCAGTCCCACAGTAAGTAGAGTCTAGATAAACTGTCTTAAAGTTTCCCCAAAGAAAAGATGGTCCTAATGCTAAGATCTGTTTCATTTTGTTAGTCCTGACTTTTGATCTCATCAAGACATTTGCCTAGCTATAATCAGTGTATTTGTATCTCAGAGCTATAATAGTATCTACTGACTAGAGTAGCTAATATCACTCTTCACTTATCCATCAGTTTACTTGAGACTAATTGGCAGAGAGACAATTCTCTATTGATAGTCAGGTGTCTTAAATGTGTACTAGCAGCACATGCCTCTACTGTGAGGCTTATTACAGAAAGCTCGGCTGAAGGCCCTTAAAGTTGAAGCTTGTTTTAAAGGCAATTAAATCCTTACATAAGTCCTTCAAAGTAGACTCCTGGCAAGCCTGATAGTGGCCCTAGATCAAGATGTGGCCTTATTCCATAAAAGCATGAATTTATGACAGCTCAGTGTGACACCAAAAATCCTACTGGCTTACTCCGGCAGTAAAAGCTGTATCACAATCAGTAATGTTGCAATAGGTATCACTCCAAGTGACTCAGTCTTGATGCTTGGTCTACTACATGCTTGGTGGAGAGACAGTTTAACTTTTCCATTCATGAATAGCTTTCTAGTCTTGCTCTAAAGGCAAGAATGTGCTAACTTATGAAGTAACTTTGTCTTATCATGAATTCAGGTTGATACAACAAAGGACTAGAACTCAAATGGGAGTGCTTGACTCCCATTTTGCTTAATTAGGCAAAAGCTTAATTAGTGCTTAATGACTCTCCAGTCTCTAGACTATAAAACAAGGATCTCTTATCAAACTAAATCTTAAAATTGCTGTGTTTTAACATCAAGTTTCTGAAACTGAGTTGAGTTGATGGTGTTTTGCAGTGCCAGTCTGGTATGGCTTGTAAAATGAAGCTTTTTTGTGACTTCCATACTAATCCAGTATTTGCTGTCAGAGTGAAGTATTAAGAGACCAATGTCTCTTCATTTACAGATACTTTTCTTTGAACTTTTGTACTATGAAGCAAGGCATATATAAAACTAACTTTATTTTTCTTTCTGAACAAATAGGAAACTAAAGAGATTCTGTTAGTGGATCTAAACTCTGAAATTGAGACCAAACAGACTTTTACAAAAGAGGATCTCTTCTTGAATGGCATCACAACCTCTCTTCCACAAACAAAGCCACAGCCACCTTTCTTGCCTGAGACTTCTTTTTCTGCCAATCTCAGCTTCTTTCCCACACCTAATCCAGACCCTTTCAGTGATGATCCTTTCACAAAGCCAGACCAATCTGCACAGCCTTCATTTGATTCTCTAGAATCTGCTGATCAGAAGAAGGAAGGTCTGAGTACCTTGACACCAGTGGGTAATGGTGCTTTAAATGGTGATATTGACTACTTTGGTAAACAGTTTGACCAGATTTCTAATAGAACTGGCAAACGAGAAGCACTCACAAGCCAGTGGCCATTTCAAAGTAAACCACCTGCAACAAGAACCACAAATGGGGTACCAGAGAGAGAACAGAATGGCTTCCTTAAAGCCCCATCAAACCTGTTTGTGGAAGGGCCTTCCAAAGGAGTATCTCTGCAGAATGGAGTAAAGCTGGATTCTGAAAGCAATGTCCAGCTCATGTCGCATGAATCTATAACAATTAGCCCACCACCACAAAGTACCAAGCCAGGAAGAGGAAGGAGGTCTGTCAAGGTGAACATTGTTCAAGTAATTAATGGTGAAATGCATGCTCTTAGAGAAGCTGGGTGAAGGAAGCTTTCCTTTCTCCGTGCTATGTAACTGGCTAAGCAGCTTCATAATACAGCTACTTCTCTTCCACCCACCATGCTTTCTCTAACCTCTCTGCAGCCATGATATTTTCTAACCCTTAAGAATGCTTTGTAGTAGCAGTGATCGCTAAATTTATATATATACCTTTTTTTCCCTTAATGCTGCCATACTTCTGTAAAGGTCTGGTAAGTATGCTGCAATGTACAGGGATACTTGATCTAATGCCAGAACTTGTTATGATAGCTGTGTGCCTGCCCACCTGTGGTTCCATGACAATGGAATGCTAGTACTAGTTTACTAAAACCTACGTAGCTTGACAGCATCTGCATCCTGAAGGCAATCTTGACTTGTCTGTCTGTCTAGACAGCAGAAGTAGCTCCAGGTCAGTTGCATTTCCCCTGTACTTAAACAGTGCAAAACTCTTACTAGCCATGACACAACTCGTATGTACCATACACACTGACGCAACTTCAAATATTACAGCTTTATCTCTGCAGGAAATATTGCAGATTGAGCAGAAATGTTCATATGGGAGCCATAGTTATTATGCTAGCAAGTGATTTGGCTAATTTAAGCCTTACTGTTTGACAGTAACTACAAGTTGATGGTAGGTTATGCCTGCTTAATACTGTGTGCATTAATATATGCTCAGACTGAATGGTGAGGCTTGAGACTTGCATACTTGAGCCCTAACAGAATACACTGAAGTTTGCTGCTCTGCAGTAGCTATCACAAAAGCTTGTGTAGCTCCAGACTAAAGTTTTGATCTTGTTAGCAAAGTGCCTGGCCAAGCTCTCTCACAACAGCTTTTCTCTTTCCAGACTGCATCAAGTGACCTGTTTAGTTCAGACTTGTTTGCACCAACTACAGAGAGCCTTGGTTTGACTTCAGTGGCACAGCCAGGACCTGTGCCAACTAGCCCACTGGACCTCTTCAAAGCAAGTCCTACCACAGCACCTCCACTGGCTGGTCTAGGTTAGTTCACAAAGTGAAACTCTTGCTCCAGTCTAATATATCTGTTAATACCAACATAGTGGTTCTAGTTCTTTACTTCATGTACAGTACTTAACCCATGCAGCTTTTGTCTACCCTGGACTGTAAATTCTGAGTAGAACCCTAAACTCTGCTCCCGTAACTGGAACTGAGGTTTTCCTGGCTTAAACTTCAAGGACCGCTTGCTGATTCAATTGCACGAGATTCAAATGTGCCAGGCAAAACTGGTGAGGCCAGGATAACACTGCTGTGGTCTTACAGACTTACCTGGCAGTAATTGTACAGTAGATGCTGTAAGGACTAAATATATTCTTGTCTATCAACCTCAGGTCCATTAAGGACTAAAATGGAGCTCAGTGAAAGGTAGACTTCCCTCCTCCTCCTCCCTGCCAAATGCCTTCACTTTAAGTGTAAAGCAACGGGTTTTCTGCCAAGAGTACATACAACATGTCTTGCTGGTACTCACAGTGGAATCAATGCACTTCTGCTTAGAGTTCTCAGGTTGCTGAGTGCTGTGTAACAATCTCCCTCCCAGGTGGCTTGCCAGTAACTTCATCACCATGGAGTGCACAGACCTCTGCCTTCACTCAGGCTGCATCAGTCTTTCCTGGATCTATGATGCCTGCTCAGCCAACAGGATTTACTCAACCACTTGCCTTTGGTACTCAAGCAGTGTCAAGCTGGAACCAGCCAGCATCTTTTGGTCCAGCGCCCTCTCAGTCCCCTGGTCTGTGGGCACAGCCAGCACAAGTTCCATCTACTTCATGGGCACAGCCATCCAATTCTGTAAATCCTTTCCAGAGTAGCGTATTTCCACCTTCAACACTGCCTGCTCAGACACCATCTGTATTGCCTTCCATGTCAACAACTACTAGTCCACCTCAGCCACCACCTAGAACTGCACCTCAGAAGGAGCTATCCAAGAAAGAGAGTGATGCCTTTATTGCTCTGGATCCACTTGGTGATAGAGAGATGAAGGATGTCAAGGAAATGTTCAAAGACTTCCAGCTGACAAAGCCACCTGCAGTACCAGCAAGGAGAGGAGAGCAGCAAAGCCTTTCAGGTGCTTCTGGAGCTTTCGGCAGCTATTTTAGTAGTAAAGTAGGCATTCCTCAAGATAGTACAGATCATGATGACTTGGAAGCTAGCAAGCTGTCTGCCAAAATGACTGGTAAAATCTCTTCTGCTTCTATAACTGCTCAGGGAGTGGGATAGCTGATCACTAGTCTTATCTGATAATAACCAATAAATCATTTGGTCCTGAAATGGAGTATTCAAGGGTTGTTCCACTTTTAACTTAACCTCCATGGCCAAACACTGACACCTAGTGCCTAAACTACTTGACTAGACTATGCAAACTAACTAGATCTGCACAGTGTTGGAAGTCTAGCATAAACGCACTGAAGTGAAAATAGGACATAAAATTACTGGACTACTCAAAGCAATGTCTAGTAGAGTAGCTTGAGTGTTGCTATACAAACAGAGCTGAGTACTTGTCTGAAAGTGTTTAGTAATGCAGCAGCATGTCTCTTCTATCTAGAACCTCCAAAGCCTGTTCCCCGACAGAGTGCTCTGCCAGCTGATGGCCTGTTTGAAAGTCAACCTAAAACAGACGTTTTCTGCACCTCTGCTGTAAGTAGTAAAAAAGCATACTTTTCCTCATGATAAGGAAGTCTGTGTTTGAGGGCCAGACCTTTTTGGTTTTAGAGGCTACAGAACAAAATACTGTGCATATCTGAGGCTAATATAATCTAGCAGGGCATTACTTGCAAGAAGGCTAACAGAGCATGATTCCATTTGGCTTGGATTTGTAACCAGTTTTCCAAGCTGGGAGGCCCTACTGGGGACTCGCCCACTCCTGAAGGACTGTTGTGAGCCTTTTCTAGAACAGACCATAAAATAACATAATTGTAAACACATTCAAGGTATGCCTTTTGCCTCCACAAAGTAGACTTAAGTGCAATCTACATAGAGCTTTCATTCAACAAATGAAAGGCTCCTACATTTGGCATCCTCCAGGGGAGGAAGTGGCTTAACCACGTAACTCTGTTTGGGGCACAGCATTTGAATGGACGCTCTGGAGCAATTCCAAAATGCTGACTTAAGATATTTAGTATTTGGCTAAAACAGATCTCATAGTGACTATACTGGCTCAACTCCAAATGAGTATTCATTAAGTATACATGGCCTTCCTAACAGATACCTCAGATACCTTGCATCAGACTAATAGATAACTGCTAACATGGCTTCGGACTGCTTTTCTCAGAGTACTATATTTGGTGCTTACATAGATGCTACTCTAGAGTGCCTCCTTTCCAGAAAGCTAGTTCCTGTTCAAAACACTAATACAACCATGTAGAATAAACCTGGTGAAATCTGAAAATGTACTAACAGGCTATGGTCTTTCTCTTAGAAGGAATCTCAAAAACCACCTTCTGGTCTATTTGGTGATCCTTTTGGCAACCCATTTGCATAGATCAGGTAAGTCTTCCACTAATACAACAACCTACCTCATCCTTTGAACTTGATTCAGAAAACTTTTGGCAAAGAGCTGTCTAGACAACTACACTAGCTTAACTTGAATGCCCCTTTGAAGTACTGCAAGCACTTACCCAGTTCCTAAAAACACTTTTCTAGAATACATCTACTCAGACTTGTACAGAGCTTCTTTCTGGATTAAAACTAATCAACATCTCTTTCTTGGAAATAAGGATCTTAAGTTCTTCTATGGACTTAGATTTCAAAGCACTAAGAGGTTTAGATTTTCTTTCACTGAGGAAAGCTACTGAATAAATGTGCTGCACAACTCAAAAGGAACTGACTAAATTCCTTCAGGTATCTATTCAAACATGCTGTTAGCACACATACAGCATATAGTTATCTCCTAAATATTCAGGGTTTATATCCCAAGCGAGAGTAAAAATATAAGTGTAGTTATGAGAGCCTTTGTCACTAGAGACTAATGCAAGTCTGAGAGAGGTGTGTATATTTTTTTTAACTGATGACGAGAGAATATGAACTGCCAAACTAGCAATTTTATTCCTATTCCATATTTCTAAGTCTCTCTCTCTCTCTTTTTTCTTTTTTTCCCTCTCCCCTGAAATACTAGCTTCCAACAGGAGCTAAGTGGTAGTCTTCATCACTTTAGTTTTTTTCTCTTAAAAGCTCTAAGCTTGTTTAAGCAATAAAACTATTACTTCTAACCATCCTAACATAAGTCTTTTTCATCATACTAGGCATACCAGAAAAGGACAAATGGAATAACTGGACCTCTTCTCAATGTGACTTTTCTACTTGTTTCATTTTGCTGTCTGCCACTCTTGCTGCCATTCAACAATGTCTGTAATCTAAAATCCACATCCAGGTGGATTGAAACATGAACCCTGTATGAACATGCTGTGAAGATGATTCAGGGCAAAGCAAGTGGGAAGTTGGACTCATGCTGGACATCCCAGTTCAAATTGGTTGATGGTAATTTTACTTTAGTCTCAGTAGTCTTCAATGGAAGAGCTTAGCAACACTAAGTCATACAGTAGTTTTGTAAACATGGTCACCTCAATTCCTGTTTCTGTAGCACTTACTGTCCTATAATATAGGAACTGAATGTACCTGGGAAAGAAATGCTGCCTTCACATGAGGGAATTGAATTAGTAACTAAAATTCCACATCCTCAACAACTGGGTCAGTTGCATGTTACCACAACAGCAGCCAGTTGTAAAGTTAGGTGGACACTACTCACTTCTAATTGGTGACTGGACGTATGACTTGGTCTCTGAGCCACAAGGAGGTAAATTATGTGGTAGGGAAAAATCCAATTCTCACCTATTCACCAAGTGGTAAAAATAGCACTCTGCTACAAGTGTGTAATAAAATGACTAAACCATGGGGCTGTGGAACTGTGAACAAACTTGGTCCGTAACAGTACTCCTAGGGTCCCATAGTGCTGGAGGTCTATGCTGTGGAGTCAGATGATCTGATGCACATCTTGCAGAGCATCCAGGTAGTCATGGACACTAAAAACTGTCTTGGTGCTAATACGGCTTTTCTTTTTTTCTTTTTTTTCTTTTTTTTTTTTTTTTTTTTTTCTTTAAGGAGGGAAATCTACTCAGATACTTATTGGTTGATTTGTTTTCTCTGTGCCTTAAGGTAGCTTGGCAGACAAATGGAACAAGCAGATAGGCTTCTTGCTTACATTTCAGTGAATGTCCCTGATATGCCTCAGTTTGAGTTGTCACACAATGTAGTGTGGCTTGTTACCAGTATTTTAGAAAACAAAGACAATCATGGCTTCACTCTATGCCTGGATTCTTTGTGAATAGATAAACCACCTCTATGCCATTAATGTGAGGTAGTTCTCCATCCCTTTGAAAGCAGTGTCTTTTCTTGTGAACCTCTTTACTAACAGACCTTTAAATTGGTTGGTTTATAACTGACTGTAACAGCTATTTTCTTGGCCAGTGCTGATGGCTGATGTGGGAGTCTTTCTGTTCATATTAAGTATAAACTTGAAATAGTATTGTTAAATGCCTAAACAGTTGCTGAACTGGAGAGTTATAAAAATCAACTTGAAGACCGCCTTAGTACCCAATTCTAGTCCCAGTCATGCAATTTGTCTTGTATATAAATCTCTTTTGCACTTTCTGTAATGCAAAAAAAGCTATGAATTATTTGTCCCAAACTGGAAATGCAGAAACTTACAGATGTTACACTGTTATAAACTGTAGTATCTCAAGCAATGTTACTTAATGACATTAAAAAGAAGCAACTCTTCATAGCAAATGAATGTAAGCGTGGCTGTTGATTCTGTCCTGCAAAACACAGTCTTGTGGCCTAGCTGACGCTAGGCATTCAGACCCTGCTTAGAATAGTTTCTGTCTTGCTGTTCTTACTCTGGCTATCTTACAGCATGGTCTTAAGTGCTGCTGTAACTCCTTGGGTCAGACCTGTTAAGTACTTGCTGCCCCACAGTAAAATAGAAAATCTCATCTCTGAGTGATCTCCTAGGTTGACTCACTCTACAGTAATTCATCTCATTAGCCAATGGACAGCTTGAGTTTGTCAATACTTCTGAGCCTAAAGATGCTTTCTTACCCCATTCTGCAAGGGTGTAGAAGTGGGGCACGTCTTCAAAAATTTCATTCCTTCCCATTTGATGTAACTAACTTACCTCTTACAAGCACTTGGAATAGACAACTGATGCAGGTGGAACTAAATTAAGGTGGGGGAAGAATATCTAGCTCATTCAGAACAAATTTCTTTTTTTTAATGAAGATGGATTAATTATTAGCCATTAAAAACAATGTTTTAGACTAGGCTCTAGTACTGGAGACTGACATTGTCAGGCTGACAGTTATAAGACTGGAATACAGAAGCATTTGAGCTAAGCACCTAAATGCTTTTGGCTAGCCAAGATAAAATTAACAGCAACATTGTAACTTGGTAGTGATTGTCCTGACAACCTAGCTTAAACTATTGCAGAACTGAGTTGGGTCAGAAAGACCCAAAGATGCTTGCCAGTCTGCCAGCTTAGTTTGATTGCCCATTCACTTCGACTCCCCTCTCTTAAAGAATCACAAATGCCGTTAACAGCTTCAAGTGATGCTATGTACAACTATTAAGAAGCACTACAGTATTGCAAGGGTCGGTATAATTGTCCTGGTCTCTTGTTCAACACAGGAGTTTAGTGCAACTGCATTCCTTAGATTAGCATTGCATCTGCATCGGTTTTACATTCCTCTAAATGAAGCTATCACAAGTTAAAGATTTGTTAGAGAAGAAACACTGCCTGCCCTCCTCCACTTAAAAAGGTGAGAGTAGGAACAAAACTAAGTCTTTGATCTGCTCATAGCATTGTGAATTTTTTTTTTTTTTTTTTTTTTTTTTTTTGCTACATGATCATTTTAAGCTTGAGTCTAGATACTTCAACTGTTAAACAGCAGCTTATTCATGAGTTACTTCTGTCTTGTGACTGTTTCAAACACGTGATGCCTTAAGTCTGGATTATAGCAAGCTGCTAAAGAAGAATGCCTTCTAAAAGCTATCCTGTGGTTTAGATCTTGGTGACAGTGAAAGCTAGAAGAGTTTAAGCTCTTTCAAATAGCAAAAACGCTGCTTTTGCTTTGACTTTAAAGAAAAGTTAGAAGCTGAATTTGTTCTTGTAGGGAACAAATGCACCATAAGTGCTTGTGTGAGTCACTGCAGTAACTGCTTTTACTAGCCAGATAACTGTTTTCCAATTGAATAGAAGAATCTTTTTCCCTGTGTTTAAAAGATACTAGTAAATTAAAACATTTGTTTTATCTTAATTATTTTATGCTATTTCCCAGTCTGCACACAGGAAAAAGTGGACTTTAGAGCGCTTACGATAAATCAGTTCTGCCAGTAACTGAGGGTTTTTTTGTTGTTTGTAAGTGCAGCTTTGTTTGTTCTCTTGGTAATAAATAACAAAAGGAACAAATAAAGAAGTTTAAAATTCAGTTACGACACTTCTCTACTCAGCTGCAAAATGAGAAGCATGCGTGTTATTCTGCAGCTTATATCTGTACTATACGTTTCAGAAGTGGCTGCCTCACTTCTGGGGGAAAGCAGAAGGTAAGTGTCTCTGGTCTTTTGCAGGTTTCCATTTCTCCAATATAGAGCATAAATCTATAATGCAGACACTTCCACTGGTAGCTTATTTGTATATCCAACTAAAATGGAGAAGCTTTCCTATCTTTCAAAAAGAGTCAAATGGAACTTTTCTTATTTTATATGTACAGGGTACAACAAAGAGGGCTGAATGCCATTTAAGCTATCTTCTAGCAAGAAGCTAGAGTTAAGCAGCAGTTCTTTTATTGCCTGTTGAGGGTGAAGTATAATCTAATCTCAGTCTGCCTGATGTCTTTCTGAAGATGCTCAATTTTCTGCTGACAGTAGTTATATTAGTACAAGTCTCCTAGCCTAGCAAAGAATCTCTGGTTCTTTGATAGTATAACTCCCCCAACCTCACCCCAAATACAGTATCTTTAGGAGGAGAATTGGGGGCTTACCCCTCACATGCGCACACACGCTCTATAAATTAGTTTGTTTATATCATATGAAAACACAGGAATAGCGACACTGCCTGAAACTGGAAATCTGCCTAGTCTGCATCTTACTTATAAGAATGGCAAGTACTAAATGCTGTAAGAATGTGCAAGAATCTCATAATAGCTAAATGCATCATAAGAATAAACTTGGATCTCTCGACTTAAACTGCGGTATGCATAATATCTTATGATCATGTGTGAATGTTGTCTGAACAACCAAGCACTGCCTCATGCCTATGTCTAGGCCTGAGGGTGGCTTTTGACGTTGTCCGAAGTACCCAAACAGAGATGGTAGAATAGCTTTCGGAACTATAATACTTAATGCTTCCCTTTCATCTTGGTGTTTTGAAAATTCTTATTGCTTGAACATCTAGATCCAGGTATAGCACAAATCTGATAAATTCAGTTAGAGATAATCCACTGGAAGAGATAATTATTACAGAGTCCATAGCAGGCACCATGAGCCAACTGCTTGACTACATACCATACCAAAGTCCATGCTGCTGCATTGCAGCACTGGCAATTACAGTTGGTAAAAGTATGCCTTCATACGATGCTATTATCGCCAGCTAAGAGTCACAAAACTCCCTAATCAGAATTGGTAGAGAAAGTATTTTGATTTCCACACTTGGCTCTGAAGTTATTCCTCGCAGCTACTCCCTTCAGTGACATTCTTCGGTACCTAAGCTACTTTCACCTCTTGTCTTATTTATATTGTTAGTCTTAATACCTCTTTTTCAGTAATTCAAGCCATTCTCACTGGGCTTAATGTGCAGGTGACAAGCTTGTCAATTTTGCTCAAATCTAGCTCTTCCTTCCCCCCCCCCCCACCCCACACTCACCAAGTGCTTTTATTAAGTAAAACAGTCTTCCCGTGAGAAGACTGTTCCTTGGAATTTTTGAAAATCTGAACCATCAAAGCTAGGTTTGCAGCCAATCATGTGAATCTTATGCTACAGTCTGGAGGGGGACCAAAGGGATGTGTACCTCATGCAAAAGGCATGTTCAAGTAGAGGTTGCTCAGCTGGATTTATGTGTAAAAACCTATGTCATCTGAAAGTCAGCTTAGATAACCGTCATCTCTGGCTTACAGAAAGACAGTTCCTGGCAAAACCTTCATTTACACTGGAAAAACCTAATTCAGCCTTTCCTGTCTTGTTGAAGACTCAAAATAATGGTTTATAGGAGCTTTTGGGGAGCTGTGTTAGCTTGTGGCTGATTGCTCCTTTAGGCTCTCTTCATACATACTGCTCTTCTTGTACCCTTTATCTTTTTGCATGAGGATTTTGATTGCATTTTTAAGACAATAGTTTAAAGGTTCAGAAGGACATTTCTAAGGCACCTAAAACATTGAAATTGACAGGAATGAGCTATGAAATGCCTTTGGAAATCCCACTAGGTGCCTAACTCTATCTTACACTCCTACTATATTAAAGGACAACTAGTCCGTCTTCTCCCTAAAATGTTAGAAAGGATGTTGCTACCCTTCAAAGTTTACAGTCCTACATCAGTAAGTAGATATAGTAGATATATATTCAGTGATCTTTGCAGATACAGGAAGTAATAAGCTGTTTTCCACCCGTTTGCAAGATCAATGGAGGGAAGAAATAAACATCTACTGGTTACCTTCAGGCTGAGCTGCAAAAATATGTAGTAGTACATTGTACAGCAGCTTTTCAAAGTACAGTCTGTCTATTATGATGCTATAGTAAACTGTAGTATTGTTGAAGTATTTGTGAGATGAACTAATTATAGATAAAAGTACCTGAAGAGGCCAGGGAGCAGTTGGGCCATATCAAACTTCAAAAATGTTTGAACTTCTTAGAATTTCCTAAATTGTAAAATCATGAAAAAATCTATGGTGGAAGGGCCCTCTAGAGAACTTCTGGTATGATCTTCTGCTGAAAGTGGAGCCTTAGATTAGGTTATCCCGAGTCCTATCAAGCTGTCTTGAATATTTCAAGTGAGGAAGATTCTACTACTTCTCTGGATAACCTACTGCAGTGTTTAATTGTTCTCATGGTGATGACTTTTTTTTTTCTTTATAGCCAGATGGCATATCGTCTGAATCAACTTGTGCATGTTGCCTCTATCTTCAGTGTAAACATATTCTAGGTCAAAAAGTTTCTAAGACATGTGGTTTTCTCTTTCCCTACCTCATTCCCCTCCCCACTAATCTTTATTATAACACAAGGTAAGTGCAACTCCACTGCAACTTCAGGTCAATGTATAACTTGAAAAATCTGTATCAGTTTCCTAGTAGATCTCATTTGTTATTTTGATGTATGTATGCTTAGTCAGTCTCTGAAATACATGCACCTCAAAAAGTGTTTGGGGGATCTGTAAGCCTCAACAGTACTGGAGAAAGAAAGCTAGCCACTAAGTGTGTGTATGAAATCAGAAGAAGAGTTTCAGATTAAGTGTATTCTGATAAATTTAATAACAGTCATATTTGGTCAAAGCAAAGAGCCAGCAGATTCATTAGCCTGTTTCTAACAGTGACCGTTACAGGATGTTCAATGAGAAGAATAAGAACAAGGCAAGTTTTCAATGTGCTAACAACAGTCAACGGGTTATGGATTTAAGTGCTCAGAGTCCAGCATGTGTTCAGTGAAAGGGAGTTCTGGGTAAAATGGATTTCTCTTAAGGCTGGAACTGGATCCTGGGCCAGCTACCCCAATACCTGGTGTTTTGCGTACAGCAAAGCTTCACACTTCCCTGCCAGCCTAGAGTTTGGAGGGTCCCTATTGTAGACAGAGAATTCTTCATTCCTAGCTTGTCTCGTTAGAATCCCACGCGTTGAAGGTAATGTCCCTACCCAGGCTTAGCTTAAGATCAAGAGGCTTCTGGGAAGAGAGTTGTTTAGAAGCAGCAGGCAGTGCAGTGGGAGAGCATGGTATGGATACTTCCAGCTGCAGCTGCTGTATGTGTTTACTAGTAGTGTGACAGCAAAATGCCTGAAGCATATGAGCCGGTCAGGGTGAGTTGGGTGTATAGAGGGTTGCACAGCATGTAACCACTGAGCTGTTTAAGATTCAATGGCTGGAAAGAGACACAGGTCTATTTAATGTCTCAGTAACATCTTAACTAGTTATGTAACCTTAATATACAATAAATGGCAATGGAAGGCTGAACTGACTGGTGTATCTTTTTTGTCCAAACTTCAGATTTCTCAGTTTCATGGAATCAGGTTAAATTTATTTGGTCACCTGGCATATATTTACAAGAGAAGAGGGTCAAAGAGTGCAAGGCAAAGCCCTGCCTGCAAAAAAAAAGTGCGTACATCAGACTAGGGAGCTGCAGATTTACCAACATGCTAGGCTCTGCAGAGAAGGTCCCACTGTAGAGACCTCAGCATTGACCTACAGGGTGCAGAAATAATTATCATGCAGTTGATGAATATTCAGCATGTAAGGCCAAAACTGAATAAATTACAGAGAGCAAACCAGGCAGGTTAGACCCCTAATGCTCCCTCACTCCTCTGCTTTGCAGCATTGTTACCTGTGAAAATAGGTCATCTGTAAACTATTGTCCTTGCTTTTTAAAATGGACTGGTTATTCTCCAGTGCATCTAAAGTAAAGTTTCTGTAAAAGTTAGACATTACAAATAAAGAAATTCATGTTTTATAAAATTATGCCCTTTCACTTACTGAGAGACAAGAGTTTCATGGTATTTCAAGCTGGGCATCAAAATGAAGAGTCGCTCTAGAAAACTAGGCATTTGACCAAAACCTAACTGGCAATTTATCCAACTCAGCAAATTGAACAAGTAATTAGTTAGCTAAATGCCTGTCTGCTTTTTCCAACTATATACATTAGCCTATTAACAAATAGTTCCTTCATTTATGAACTTTCTTTCAAATCAGGAAAGCATTTAAACTTATTTTTAAGGGCAACACCATTAAAGTTAATGAATTCAAAAATTAAGAAGATCTATTTTAGTGCTTTGATAACTAGGGATGTGTTACCAGATCAGCAACTACGTCTTTAGTTCTAACAGGGAGGACATAGCTGTTGCCTTACAAAGGAACTACAGACGTTCTGCATGTATTACTGTTTCATTTTACTCAATTCATTGCACCACATGATTCACCAGAAGAGCATGAGTATGGACAAAGATACAAAAAAGGGAAAGGACTGGCTTATTAAGTCTTTGACTCTTTTTTTTTTTAAATAAAATTTATTTTTAAACCAGTATGCAAGAGATTATAAATCTAGATACCACATATTGCTACGAAAGTGAAATCAGGAAACAGCTTGAAGATGCTCCTAAAACATTGGTCTATGGTTTGAAAACAAACTCAGGCATGATTTCAGCATACTGCCCAGGACTATGTTGGAATGTTTTGTCTGACAGCTCTTCAGAGAAAGCTTTCCACAGGGAGACAAGAGAACTGAATGCTCCATCTCCGATAGATTGTAAGTTGAGCAGCTGGAGTGAATGGGGACCCTGTGACCCATGCACATATCAAAGGGTAAGCTATAGCTGTAAGTCTTTGCTTTAAAGTGACTTTCGCAGGGACTTCTGCCTGCCTTTTGGATTTGGGAAAATATCAGATTGCAACTCTTAATACACGCCAAATGATTCATGATTTGATGAAACTCATAATCATTGGAGACCTGAACTGTAGTAATAAGGGAAGGCCATATCCAGCTTGCAAAACTGGTCAAGCATTCTCATTCAAAATGCTTTTTTAATAGAAATAATCTTTTTGGGGGGTCATGGGGATGGTTCTATTAAGAACCTTATTTTTTGATATGTTTTTCCTTTTTAAATAAAAAGTGGTATTTTTGTGAGAACCAGATCTTGGCTTTCTCAGGGGAGTTCTTCCTATGAAAGTTCAAGAATATGAAAGACATCTCCTTGTTAATTATATCATCGTTTTGCCTCATGAAGTTGCAAGAATTCCAAGTCCCAAAAAACTCTGCTAATTACTAGTGCCCCCAAAGTATCTAGTGCCTACTGGTGACAGATAAAAATGCAACAACTTCCAGAGGCAGACTTACAGATTACCTATATTCATCCAAATCCGTGAAATCTATGTGAAATTAATGGACTAGAATTACCTTCTTCTAAGCATAGACTTGAAATCATATATGATGTAATTTTTTCCTTGGATTTCTTGTAAATAGCATAGTGAAAAATAAGCATCTCTATATGCTTGCTAAAACATTGTTAATAGTTAAATGTTACTGTACAAGTACTTCTCAACCAAAAATCTCACCAAAGATCCTTTGTTCTGCAAAGTTCAAGGTTCAGCTGGAAATCCCTCAGTTCTGGCATTTCTTCTTGCTAAGAAATGTTAATACTGTTGCTTATCTTTCAAGTTTCGGTCTAGAAGTATTGAAAAATTTGGACAGTATGGTGGAAAATCATGCTTGGAGACTTTGAGAGATGCACAAAGCTGTAAAACCAGCCAAGTCTGTCCTGAAGAACCAGAACCAAATTGTGGGGCTGACTTTCAATGCAATTCTGGTAGGTTTTGCTTTCACACCATAATGAGTTATGCAATAACTCGGCAAATTATTTTTTACTTAGTCCTACGAAGAAGCTCAGTCAGTATCCATTGAAGTCAACAAGCATAAACAAAAAGAGAGAGAGAGATGCTTCGGTGCTTTGTTTGTTGGGGACAATTTCCTGAAGCCGTGCCTTAGCAGTAAGGTTTAAATAGAATCTCTGATGTGTATGGAGGTGGGTTGCAAAACCATGAGGCCAAGACCAGAGCATGAACAATGCTTGAGAAGGGGTGCATTCCCCCTCACCTCTCATAATAATTTGTATCTGTGTTTAAATTCCTTTCCTGCTCTTTCTGTTCCATGGTTAAAAGCTGACTTACTATGAGTTTCCTTCCTTCCAGCATACTCATACCACCTAGAACCCTTATGTTTTATGAAACATAACTGGGAAAAACTATAAAAAGTATAAGTTTGTACAACCATACATATAAATTAATTCCATCTTCAAGACTCATCACAAATCAAAATAAGAAAGGAAATGTTAATGGTAATAAAATAATCAATACAGAAAAGGATAGATGCTAAGTGGATTTTGAGTCCCAAACCATTGTCAGTATTGTTTGTATCTCAAATACTATGGAGTCCATGTAGAGAAAGAAAAAATACAAAGTATATGTTTAAGTAGTAGTTTAAAGTCATTCTGTGGCACTCTACAGGCAAGGTAGCTGATAGGAGTAAGTGTCTTTTTGTTATTCTAGGGCTAAATTTACCCCAAATCTTTAAATCATGTAGAAAAAAAACAGTCTTTGCAAAATCTGCAGTGAAACCCTATCTGACCTCAAAGGAATTAAGCTGCTTTAGAACACAACTTGATATAGTTCATGTCCTCCCAATAGCAACAATTTAAACAAGTCAGAATAATTCTTTGTTGATGCTGACTTAATATTTTCCTGTATTCTCATAATACAATTTTTAGTAATTAATAATCAAAGATGAGTACAAAAACAGTCAAATGAAATAACTTCTTACAAATGAGAGCAGTTCTCCTGTCACTTAGGTTTTCTTAGCTATCCCAGTAAGCTAATAAGCCAGTTTCATAGTCCTTTTTTTTTTTTTTCATCTGAAGGCTGCTGAGAGTAGGATTCCAATTTCTTGTGACTATAATGAAAATATATGTCTAAGAGGCAAATCTTAGTAAAGAATAGCTGCAAGGAGTGTGGTATTTAAAGTCTGTCTTAGAAAAAGAATTTATTCATTCAATGTTTTCTTCTTTGCTTAGGTCGATGTATAAAGCAACGTCTTGTGTGTAACGTAGATAATGACTGTGGAGACTTTTCTGATGAAGATAACTGTGAATCAGACCCACGATCACCATGCCGTAATCATGATATTGATGTGTCAGAAGTTGGCAGGACTGCAGGGCACGGGTAGGTAATGAAGAAACATAATGTTAGTTCTGGGTCTTGTGAGGAGTCTAGGACTCTCCCAAAGCCAACTGAAAACATTGGGGTAGGCTGCCATTCCCAAAAGAGGAATTTGAATGATGTTCTTGTTTGTATTCAGAAACACTATGTGACTTTGGAAGAACACCTAACTCTGGTTTTCTTTTATGCACATTGGGATGATAAAATACTTATCCAGACTATGGATACTAAATAAATCATTAATCATTATGTTAACAACACATATATTGAAATTATATGTATATGCATACAATGCTAATATATAAATATAATCTTTATATTTAAACCATCTTTTCAAGTGATCTTTCATAAAGAATTAGTTGTTGTCAATTATTTCACCAACATGCATATCTAAGAGGCAGAAAACGTATCTTGATTATTTTACACAATAGGCTGCATTAGTGTGCAACAGCAGCCTGCCTGCAACTTTTTTTCTGTACTGAATTCTTCACTTGCCCAGACCTGTGTTGTTTACAGGAGCTTTCATCATTAATCTAAATTGAAAATTCATTTTTTTTTTCGTCTCAGACTCTGATGAAGCTCTTTAAATAACATAAAAGTAGGACACAGTGTATCTACAAATTGTAATAATGCAGCTATCCAAATTGGAACAGACCAAAGTAAAAGTATACCACAGCACCACCTTGTGTTTAAATGAGAAGGATACATCTCCGTTTCATTTTGATACTATTGCACAAGAGCCAAAATGCTGCCTTTGTAGCATATGGAAGTGAGCCAGGTACCTAGGCGTTTTTAGAAGTAGCTACTTTATTATTTCTAGTATAATCTATTACTTTAGTCTCTCATGAGAAAATGTTGTACAGATGTGCAGTTGTGATGCTAACATCTTTGGTGAATCGATAGCCATTTTCTATACCCCATTAGGTATATGAACGTGTATCAGACATAAATACTGTGGCCCGGAAAGCTCTCAGTGTATGAAACAGACATGGAAAGGCAAAAAACAATATGGACTCCCACAAGAAAAGCTGATTTAGAAGTATGTCTTGTACATGCGTACACAGGCATACAGAGCTACAAAAACATCGATGTACCCTCTTTTCTGGATGTATTATGATCCAAATTTTCCTCTCACCTGCCCCAGGAGATTCTATTAGTCCACCAGATCACTCCCTGAGAGAAGAGACCAAAGCGAGGAGTGGCTGTGTGTTCCTTCTGCAGGTTTGATGAGTCTAGTGTATGTTTGATATTCAAGTTCCTATTAGCAAACAAATTAATATAAGAAAACAACATAAAAATGGCTGTTGAAATGTCCATTATGAACCCATAAGAAATGACTCCCAACAAATATATTGTTTAAAAAGAAATGTTTTCCATCTCCTTTCAATTCCAAAGGTTCTCTGTGTTTGATAATTGATATATATATATTTGTCTATTTTTCATTCATAGTCCTTTAAGTGCTTTACAAAAATGTATCACTATCTCCATTAAATGGATGAGAAAACAAGAGCACAAGGGGTGAAGCAGCCTGTAGCGGTGGAACATGGTTCTCCTGATCATCAAAGAGTCAGTTCCCCAGCTATGTTCTCTCTCTCTTACAGAATATGTATTTTTCTGGTCATAATACTATTGTAGAGAGGCTATGGGTGCTGACACCTCCTTTTCTGAAGTGCAATCTCTCTTGTGTTTCTGTTGTAGAATCAATGTTTTAGGGATGCAGCCAATGGCCAGTCCGTTTGACAATGAATTTTTCAACGGCCTGTGTGAGAGAGTGCGTGATGGGAACACGCGGACGTACTACCGCAAGCCGTGGAACGTCGGTGTTCTCGTTTACGATGTAAGTCCTGTGCCAGCTAGGATGTGTTCAGCTGAAGCTGAACCTTGACGTCCTCTTGGAAGACTCCACATATATTTTGAGTCAGGTGCTCTTTAGCATTAAGCTTTTGGTAAAGTCCAGAGGGCAAGAGGTTGTGCTATCGTTTGCATTAGCAATTAAGCTGAGTTGCTCCAAATAATTTCCGTTGCATTTGATGTGGTACTTGTGCATAGTAAGTAAAAGTGTCTTTCTAGAATGTATATAATATGAATAGAAGAGAAAAACAGATGTAGAAAAACTTTACATTTTGTAGATGTAAAGAAAGGAACATGATACCTTTTACCAGGTACCTTGAAACTTTTACTACATTTTCAAGGACGCACAGAAGTCTGATAAAAGGGTAGCAATAACATCCTGATACCCTTGTCCTGCTTGGATTTCTTAATCTTTGCTGATTTTCTCTGTCCTATTTAGAAAAACTGACAGACTCTAAGAGATTCATACCATGACTTTCCTAATGTTTGAACACCCAAATGCTGATAATCTTAGAAATCACAATTTCAGCTGTGTTTGAGAAAGCAAAGTATTGTATTTACTAAATATATCGTCTATCACTATAAGCAGGAACTTCATAGAACAATGACAGTTTAAACAAGACCCTCCGCAAAACGAGCAAATCTGACTCAGATCATTGCTTGTATTTGATTTTGACGCAGAATCTTTTTCAGTTCTGCTAAAATATGCAAAAGAAAACAACACTGGAATAGGCGATATGAATTAGCCATTGTCTGCTCTGAGTAGGCTAAATCAGAATTCTAAATCATTTCAGATGTTGAGTTCTATTAATAAATCTTGTTTGCATTCTAGGAATGAGCTGGAGACTATTATTCCTTAAATGTAAGGGAACTGTTGACACACACAAATTAAGTTGATGTTACATGCTGAGACTTAACATTCACTGAAACATTGTCACTGCGGTTTTCTGTTTACTCTTGAACCACTGAGCTGATCCAGATGAGGTGTTTGGTGGAGAGGGGTGGTATTTCCATTTGTTTTTGTTAGAGCACTAAGAAAAGATTTGTGCTAAAACCCAAAACTGAATATTTCTGGCTTTTCTTCATAGCTTGCAAAAGCAGAAATAATTAAAACAGAACTGTGAGGGGAAAGGGGGATGGGCTTAATCTTAGTTATATCTGATGAATACTAAGTTTTTGGCATTAAAAGATGCTTCTAGGGAAAAGAATAGCTATTTAAAATTAAAAAAATGAACACAACAACCACATTTCTGCCATAAAGGCCGTTTCTGATGCAATTGCATGAAAGTTGGTATGATATTTTTCTAAAATATCATTAATTATTTCAAACTTATAAGTCTTCGGGGATTCTTTACTACTTTTGTCAAACTAAATTCAAATGCTTTCACAGAGTCCAGCTTTCTGGCTATTTTTTCCACTGAGTTGTGGTTATGGATATTCAACATGAGATGCAGTGAACAAATCCAATTTTAGGCTGGTTGCTCAGGTGTTTTGGGAAACAAAACAAAATTTTTATGTTTGACTACCCAAAAACTGTAGAAACTCAAATGATTGGAGATGATACTTTTGAAATCATAGTCCCTTACACGGACCACGTGGCTTCCTGCTGTCCCCCACTGTAAGACCGGGCATATCAAGCCATATTACAACCAACAGAGCAGTGTGCAAGTGACCTGGGAATCCTCATGTTGGGACACAAAATACACTGTGTCCACACAAAGGATACACACGCAGGTCATCCAAGGAAAGGCCAGCAAGACAAGCTTTTCATTAGAGAAGTTTTCTTCTTTCTGTATGGGGACACCTCTGCATGGCACCTTCATTGACTCCCAGTGTCTCTCTCACATCTTGATATCATGCTGCACGTGATGCCTGGCCAGAGCAGGGCAGAGGCCCTGCAGATGCCTCAGATGCAAGTGGCGGGGAACAGGGGGAAGGAATGTTAAGAAGGGCACATGTGACTCCATGCTCTGTGCCCAACGCTTGGCAAATATGATTACATGTCCAGAACATCAAGCCTGAGGTGTTTTTTCCCTTGGAGAAATCAAAATTAAAGACCAAGAGAAATATGCTTTTCTTCCATCCAGGGGGGAAAAAAAAGTATCTTTTATTCTTTTATGAAGGTCCTAACATTTTAAAATATAGACATGCTACCACTAAGGCATTGCACTCTTGTTTTCTTCTGAAGTTGAGACATCCTGCTCAGATTACATCTCCTTTTGGACAGCATCATCTGTCCACGCAGTGAGGGATTTTTTCCATAACAGTTTCTGGCCACAGTGGAGCTTAACAGAAGCAGCCAGCCTTGGGAGCCTGGATCTCAGGAGAGGCTGAATACACAAGCAAACCACATAAAAACCCCCATGAGGTTTTGGGAGAACCAAGATAAATCAAATTATTAATTTAGCTGAATCATATTCTCTAGCTGAGTCAAATTATTTTGAGTATCAAGCAACTGCTTTTTTAACTTTTTCAATGAAAACTGAACATTTCCAAGGAAACAAACCAACAGTTTAGTAAAGATTGAGATTTTTTTGGTGAAAAAAATAATTTTCTACTTCAAAATGCCATGTAGCCTTTATTAATACTATTTGTGGAATGACTTTGCTATTCAGAAAAAAAAATAGCTCTTTGTGTTATTCTATTTGCTCAAAGACAGTCCAACTAGCATACAAAGTGACTCAGGTTTCCACTTTTTATGCTGATCTGCTGTGTTCATATTAGCACTGTTCTATGCGTATTTTTGTACTGATAACATAGATAAAGCATACAACTTCAAAGTGCTACACAGATTTTCTATTATTGCTTTTTTTAACTACTTATGCATTTTTTTCATCATCTTTTCTAAGACAAAAGCAGACAAAACCTTCACAGCTGAGTACTATCATGATCGGGCAGAAATGATCAGAGAAGTTTACATGGAAAAACAAAGAAAATTTAAGGCTGATCTGTCTGTGAAATATAAACCTACTGAAGCAAGTGACAGAACTGCAGAAGGAAATTTCAAGTATTACTACAACAGGAGTTCAATTTTCAGTTCTGTCCTGCAAACCAACACAGAAAGGGTAAGTTTAATCATGCTAATATGTTTAATGCAGTTATTTTACAAACACTAAAATTTACATAATGTCAGGAAAAAAGCAATATTAATCTTTCTAAATATTCTAGTGGCCTACTGCTTTTCTGACATTCATTCACAAAAATGAAATACTGGCAATATTAGAGTTAAGACTTCAGAGGTGGCTAAAAGCGTAATCAAATCAAGCTTTTGCTCCTACTGTTTCTGTCGACTAGCAATCACCCTCATCTTCAATGAGGCCTTGATATTAGGAAGGGGCAGAGATGTCTGGCCTTATCTTGATTACAGAGCAACTCTGATCTAGTGCAGTGTGGGAAAATTAGATCAAGTCCTGGGATAAAAAATTGCCAGCGAGTAGGCCTAAACATAGGTAAGCGTAGACAAGCAAAATAGATATGATAATAACCCAAAGATCGGACCTCAGCCAGTTAGGTATGACTGTGCTAATAAACTAGCCTGATCCCAGAGGCATGGGTATTAGCACTGGCATTTGATTATCCATCTTATTAGCACCCATGCTCGCCTGTGCCAGCTCTACTGCTCTCAACCAACACTATGCAGGCTGCAGGCAACTACAGAAGCATGGGAATGTTCCCAGTAGGCAATCTGGACAAAGCAAGCAGATTTTGGGGGTGCATACAAGCCATGCCTCTCCACTTGCCCTTTGAAAGAGAGAAAATGCTCTATCCCATTTTATTTATTAGTACAGAAGTAGGCTTAGCAGAATATATCTGGCTCTGGTAATTCAATCTTCCCAGTTTCTTGTCAGCCTTTTTTTTTTCAGGACACCTTCAGAGACCAGGAGGTTGCATGGATTTAAAGAAAAACTAAGATAAATTTTATAACTGGTTAGTTAAAATAATACTGAATACATACATAATGAATAAAATAATCTAATACACTGGCAGTGTATTGATATGGGTTGTTTCTTGGGGCAGAAGGCAAGATGTAAAAGCATCCATCTCTACAGATTCAAAAGATTTGGCCTTATATCTCAGGAGGTATTTAGGCCACTAATAGTCTTAGTGATCTGCAGTGCAAGTTTTGGCTTCAGCTCCTTGCTCTGAGATTAGTTCAGAAAATGAGTAAGAATCCCAGCAGAGGTCTATCACCGTAAACTCACGTTACTACAGGTTAGTGTAATAGGAATCCCTGGCCAGAAAATCCTGCCAGGGCTTAGGTGCGAGTCAGAGCCTGGAGCAGCCTGGGACCATCAGTACAGTAAGAGATTTTGTACGTGCTGATGACAGAAATACTTGCACTCACAAAAATTTCCTCACTGAAATTTAGCTGCCTGAAGATTCCTGCCATTCCTAGGCAACATTTGAGTGGGAGGTTTAAGATCTCTTATGTAGTACCACCTGATGTGATGATCAGTTGCTAAATCCCTCTTATTTACTTCCTATTAGGCACTACTGTGAAGGGACCCGCATAAGTACTGCAGATAAAAATGGAGTTTGGCAGGCTTGTGTTCTTTTATAGCCTTAAGTGTTACTGTTTCATAAGATGTCCTGTATTATATAGAGCAGATAGGTATGATATAAAATCATCAGCAGTATAATTTATGACTATATAGATTATGAAACCTCAAGTTAGAATGTATGTATGGGTCAAGTGTCCAAAAGGTTGTTTTTTCTTTCCCTGACTAATTTTCATTTGATGATGCTGTTCTGTCTTTTTGTTTTTAACTGGAGCAGTGCCTTTCATTCAGGCAGTCTGAGAATGACAGAAGTGATTCTAAAAAGAGAGAATTTAGTTCTGTTCTAATTACAAAGGCAAAACTCCAACTGATCTCAGTGTGTAGGCCAGAACAGCTTCTATTATCTGGCAAGCCATACAGAATTATTTTTCTATGTTATAAAATTAAGTCAGGAAGGCACTTCCTATAGATAGTGTACTTAGAAGACCCTGTCATCAAATAGATCACAAAGAGTTTAATGAAATTAGCAAATGGAGAGCTTTGCAAAACTGGAAAAACCAAAATTAGCTAAACTTCTTGCTTCTTGCCAGTTAAAATACTAGATGACATTTTAGAGAACTTACTATTTCATTTAAACAAGTTTGTCCCTGTTCCAAAATGCTAGATTGAATACAATATTCAAAAGTGCTAGAGTTTCTTTATAAGTAAAATAGAATAGATTTTCCTGCTGTAATGCATACCCAAATGGCATTCTCATCTCCTGCTTTCTTCTTACTGGTGTATTCAGAAACAAACCTTTCTGCACGTGAAAGGAAAGATTCAGCTCGGAAGATTCCAAATGCGAAGTCGTGATGTCCGTCTCACAGATAGTTTCCTTGAAGATCTAAACTTTCTGCCTTCTGAATATGATAAGGGAGAGTATTTCAAACTCCTAGAAGATTATGGAACTCACTATGCAGTCTCTGGAGCTGTGGGAGGAAAATATGAACTTGTGTACGTGCTAGATGATCATACTATGTCTCAATCAGGTATGCGTTCTACTGGCCTAGCTCTGGTATGTAGATTATCACTGTCACACAGAGAAATGGATGAAGACACACTCATGTATTTATGGAGTTTTACTGAGGATAACACAGTTCAGTGTGTGCCATCAATAGCATCAGTACAGAATTACACCAGTTCAAGAGATGAGTCGTCTTTTTTTTTTTTTTAACTTCCAGCATTTTTATTGGAAATCTGTATTTTAAGTATGACACTTAAAAAAAAAATCTTGTTAAATAAATCTATTCAAAATAGTCACAATAATTATTGGTGGGATCTGATTCACAAGAGATCTGCAAAGCCTAGGAAATCTGGCTAAACCTTTAATTCATTTTGCCAGTCGGTATCATCTTGTGCTACAATCACTCTGGGTATGTCAGTGCCACAAATAATGGATAAATTGAAGAACTTCCTGGAAATCACATGATACAGTTGACCATGTTGAAATTGTTTCTATAGACTTTAACATTCACAATGGAATTTTCCTTACCCTGGTTAAGATAGGAAAGCAGTAAGTTAATTCTCCTTCACGTATGTGGTTTTGTGATGGGTTTAAGTGATCATTCTGAAGCTGATTTTGGAGGTCAGAAACATTTAGAATACTATTGCCATGTTCAAAATATTCCAAGGGATATGAGGCAAAGATGCCACTTATGGATTGTAGTATTATTCTTTTCAACACCTGGAGATTGTGTTTAGATTAAGATCTAAACTTTAGATCTAAACTTAAGCAAAGTCTCTGTGAACAAAAAGAGTAAAGTTTCAGATCAAATGCCTGAGTTTAATAGACAGAAAAGATGTGCTGGAGCTAGGAGAGGATACAGGAGGATTGGAATTTAAGGGAAAAGAGTGCACATAGGGAATTAGTGGTGTTGATTAACTGTATAGGTAAAAGGAGGGAGAAAACAACTTGTTTGAGGCTGGGAGACAGAAGCTGAGAGAACTTAATAATTTAGCACATAAAAAGAGGAAACGAAAAGCAGAAAAGAAAGACAAAATATCTTCTTTCAAGTAAAGAAAGGAAAAGATAAATGAGTTTTTGGAGAGTCTTAGAATTTTCCTAATCACTGCAGATCTCACTTGCCTCAGTGTAGTCACTTCAAATGCAATCAATCACCCTCAAATTCATTACAGGGAAGAGGAAAAAATAAAAGAGAAATGAGAAGAAGAAAGCCATAAAACATTTTCAATAGCCTTGAAATTTATCCTAGAAGAAAAATATAATCACATTCTTTATGGCCATTCTGTAATAATCACCTAATTATTTCCACTACCAGGTATCACCGTAGAAGATGTAAAAAAATGTCTTGGCTATCATTTAGATGCCAGCATAGCATATAAAGGATTGAATGCTGATCTTGATATTAGTGATGATAAATGTGAAAAGATTAAGGTGAAGGACAAATGTAAGTATATCCTTACATTTTGCTTAAGGAAAGATGATGTCATTTTATTCCCTGTTTAAAACTGATACGGTGATTGTAACTCCATGGCCCCTAGACAATATGGGTTCCTGCAGCAGCTGGCCTTAGACATTCAGTCTATCCTGTAATTGGCCCTTGGATCCTCTTTCTCCAATTGCCTCACACACACAAAACCAAGCAAACAGGTCTCAGCTGACCCCCACACCTTAGGGTCTCCAGCTGTTGGTCTGGACCCCCAGAAGCCTTAGTAGCCAGCTCCTCAAGCTGACTCACTTACAGAGAAACACACATACCCAGCACAGATTTATGGCCACTTTGATATTTGGCTCCCAAGCCATTTATCCTTAATCCTAATTACTCCCATACCCCCTAGACAGTGACCTCCTTCAGTCTGTATGGCAATCCAGAGAGCTTTTCCTGTCGTCTGCCTATATAGCTGATGCTCACCCGGAACAGAACTGGGAGGGGCAGGGGCTCCATTCCTCTGATTAGGATCTCCTGCTTGTCATTCCTCCCATGTGCTCCTTTCTGTGTTTGGAGATGAGCCTTTTCTCACAAAACAACTGCAAGAGGAAAGGAGTGAAGGGTTTGCTGTTGAGCACAGGGGAGGCAGTTATTTCAAGCTTGTGTAGTGCTGCTCTATTTTTATGTTTTAATTATGAAGTGCAAGCTCCTACAATTACAATTCTTGCCCTTTCCTGGTCCAGCTCAGGTAATACAGTAGTATTACACATATTTTCTTTCGCTTGTTGTCAAATGGTTAAGATCTCATTCTAACCTACACATTTCTTTTACCTTCAGGTATAGGGTTTTCTGAATTAATTGCAAAATAGAAAATTCCTTCCCACATAATAACTGCAAACAAAGACATATGGAATTCCACTATGACCACTAAGTGAAGGGTTCTTCTATCTTCTGTCATTTTGAAGAACTGGACTAGTTGTGCTAAAAGAACAACTATTCTTCAAGTTTTATGGATGTTAAACTCTTCTTCTTTTCCTCTCTGCTTTCTTTCTACAGCACAATATAAAGACGATGCAGTCATTGATGATATCATTTCCTTAGTTGATGGAGGGAAGATTGATTTTTCAGTTAAAATAAAGGAAATGTTACTTCAAGGATTAAAAACAGTTAATGTAGAGGATTACATACAGTGGGCTAAGTCATTGGTTGATGCTCCAGTAGTGATAGAGCAACGGGTAAGTATAGTCTATTCTAAGCTAGGTTTCTTGTAGTTTTAAGGCTTTTATTATGAGAGGCCAAGTTTTTCATTAAGATATTTTCTTCATATTGACAGATCTAGCCTTTTTCTTCAGATGTTTACCTTAGTATCAAAAGCACTCAGAACTATTGAAAAGTCTGTTACTTATTTTCTTCTACAGCCTTCTCCAATACATACGCTTGTTCCAGTTAAGATGAGAGATGCATATTTAAAGAAACAAAATTTGGAAAGAGCAATTGAGGACTACATTACCGAATACAGTGTGTGCAAATGCGAACCTTGCAAAAATGGAGGCACAGTTGTGCTGGTAGATGGAGCCTGTACATGCATGTGCTCTATCTACTTTAAGGGAGTTGCTTGTCAGATTCCCAGATCTATGCTAACTAAAGGTTAGTAAATATTTCAGACAGATTAAAATCAGCATGTTTATTAATATGAACAATATCCAGACAAAATCAGCCATCACAAGACATAAAGATGTCATAGTAGCCACTTACATCTACTGCTGTCAAATCTCATGGGTAAATAGTGTGGCAGTTAGTGTAAGTCACTAGGATCTTTCCATGAAGAGGGTGCTCATTAGAGTTCGGTGCCCCACATACACTGCTGTGTCTTAGAATGACATTCCAGATTAATTTAAGTAAATAGGAACATTACTAAAGCATGGTGGACTAATAGTACAGAATCAGGGTGTAAATAGAGTTCAGAGAAAAACACTCCCACAGTGTCATAAACTGGTTTGTTTTCAGTTTCCTGCAAAAGCACTGTGCTTGCTAATACATGATCATATTTCATACCTACTCAGCTAGCTTAATGTTAGACTGATCCACAAAAGGGAAGGAGATGAATGCAGTTCTACAGCTGACCTTGTAAAAAAATTACTATGCAGTAAATTCGTTTCCTACAGCCAAGTTTTTGAAGTACAGATGGCAAAAACATCTGATACTCCAGCAGCTTCCTAGGGTGACATAATTTTGAAACCTCTGGGCACTTAAGAAGTGCCGCTGACATGGAGTTTTCAAAAGTCAAGTCTGTGCAGATGGGATGCAGGCTAGAATATACAATGATCTGTATAGTCACCATAGCTGAGAAAGCAAGAACTGAACCATGGTCCACCTTGTCCACCCTCAAAAAATCTCCCCAGTTAATGCTATATCTGTCATTGCACAGAAGGCAGAGATGCTGCACTAATGTTAGTACGGTGTCTTAATAGCAGTCGTCACTGATGGAGGCTGGAGCTGCTGGAGTGCCTGGTCTGCCTGTGTGAGTGGAGAAAGCACTCGAACTCGTAAGTGTAATAACCCTGCACCAGAACCTGGTGGCAGACCATGCCAAGGAGAAAGCATTGAAAAACGGCCCTGTGAGGAAGCAAAATAGTTATGCAGCTCAAAAATAGGTAAGCAGCCTGTCTTAAGTACTAATGTATTATTGTTGTTTAGAATAAATGGTCAGCCAACATTTGGGGCATTCCAGTGACAATACTGAAGATGTGACATGGATAAACCTGGTTACATGTTTCATTTAAATCTGTGACTTGAGATAGTTTTCAAAAACATCCACCTTGTTCCTCCAATTTGTGAATGGCTACATTTTATTTGAATGTCTTGATGAGTAACACTATATCACAGAACTTTGGTAGTTAAGTGAAGTTCTGAATAAAAACATACTAAAAACCTGACCCTTGAAATCCAGATAACACCTCCAGTCAGACTCTCTATCAAAAAATTTATGTCTTGGGGAAAAGGAAAGAGACACATTTTCTAGTCATGATATAAAACACTGTTTGGGAGTTTGTACTTTCATGTTTGGTAAGTACACTTAGATCCACCAGACTGCTGTTAGAGCAGTATAGAGCCTTTTATGTTGGAAGAAAATTGGGGGTTTAGAAAACTTTTAGCAGCAAGATTTTATCAATTTTTATTTTTGCAATAACACTGTAAAGCAAAAAAACAGGAAGCATTCTGAGGACTGATGCTCTAGTCTCTAACATGACAAGATGGTCTCAATTTTCTTCACCTGCTGAGCACAAGAAACTTGTGTCCCCATGGATGTGAGAGCAAAAGCCCAGGAGGAAGTGTTTGGGTTTTAGGCTTGATGGCTTTTTCCCTGCAATGCCACAACAGGAAAAGAGGTGGTAGGATAGGGAAAGGATCTTGTGCGTGTCATCTTTGAAACATCCTGATGGTAAGCCATGCAAAATGACCTCCACCTAGGACAAAGATACGTATCAGAAGATTTCTTCTGTGCCAGCTCTGTTTCATCTTCAGTAGAGTTCAACTATGTGCAGCCCTCTACTTGTGAAGCATCCTAAAGAAAACTTGGCGAGTGGCACGTGCTAGCATTCGTGGAAATAACTAGCCTTACATCAGAGAATTGCACATTGCTTTCAACAGCACCTCATCTCCAGGCTGTCAAAGCTACTCTTTTTTTATCTTTATTATCATAATTTATTTCAGGAGTTGGAAGAAAGGAAACTGAGGAAATAATATGATACAGAGCTGCAAAACCATGAGTGACATAAGAAAGATAAATATAAGAACTAAGGGACATTAAATAAAACTAGCAGTAGCATATGCAAAACAAACAGAAGAATGGTCCTTCACACAGTGTGCATAACAAAAGTAAATATGCATTTCAAAAAACTCAGGACAAATTAATGTAAGGCTCTCAAACATACAGATAATAATGCTAGCTCAGGAAGACTTTGAAGTGTCAATTTTAGGGGGATGGGGGAGTATTCTGGGGAAATATTTCTTATTTACCTGTTCTGGTACATTCCTCTCCAGGCCTCTGCCTGCTATTAGAAACAGGGTGTAAAGTTAGACTTTGACTAACGCAGTGCAGCTGGCCCTATTTTAAAAATCTCACAAGCTGCTGAACTTTATTTCTGCAGTATGTCACAGACATATTTATACTCAGTCACAACAGTAAATATCATTATGATTATTCATGACACATACATATGCAGATATGTTTCCTCCTGTGTGGCATACTAAAAGCGCTTTTTAAAAAATTAACCTAACTTTGGCTCCTGAAATATCTGATATGTTGAGCACTCACTCTTTCAACTGAAGCCAGTGGAAGTCTTACATACTCAAGGCTTCTGAAAGTAACAATATATGTTTTAATTAATTCTTCATAAGAGTTAGTTCATGTTACAATCATATTTAAGAGAGAGTGGAATCATGTTCCTGGCAAGCCATGAGAGTACTAATTCACTTAAAATGTTGAACAGTATATGCAAATGTCTGATTTTGTTGCAGTAACTATATGCTATCACTTCTTCACTATTCTTTCTTCCTTTTTAGAAAGCAGTAATGAATTCCAAGACAATTTTACAAATCAAAGTTCTTGCTGGACAGCTAGATATCCCAAAGCAATGGAACACCATGATTTACAAGCTCCTGCAGCTTAAACCATCGCTAATCAAAACAAAGTAATAAATCAATAAACTTTTTAACGGAGGTGAACTGATGCAGTGGGTGTTTTCCTTCTTTTATTTGCCTGCCGCTGTCATTAGAACATGAATTATCAGTCTTTGTTATTCACTAGCATAATGGAGCTCCCTTGTCAAAGGTTTTTTCATAGTTCTTTGTGGTAGTTGTTTTCAAATGCATTTTCAGGAAATCTAGTGTAAATATCAGAAAAATACATAGTAACTTCAGCTGACTAACGGTATATGATTAGTAAAGAATCAGAGAGAGTCACTACTCTTCATAAACTGCCCTTTTGGATTTATTTCCATTGCCACGTGTCTTATGTCTAATTCAGGCCCTGATTCACTGATATTTTTAAAGACATTCAGCCTTACTAGAGTTGTTACTCCTCTTCCTCAGAATACTTGCTGAAAAGTTTGCTGTTGTATCTTGCATTAGTCAATATATTACAGAATTTTATTTGAAATCAGAGGTACATCACAAATTTACACAAGAGTTGTTGTATTACTATATTTTTAGCAAAACTTTCAAAGAAAACAAGCTGAGGCAATTTTACTGTTGCACCTGTTTGTCAGTCTGCCTTAATAACTTCTTAACCTGATGGTCAACTGCAAGAAAATTTGGTTGTAAGTGGGGAGGAAGGATAGCTCTTAAAGATACAAAGTTTCTAGAAGTTTCATGGAAAAATGCAGCTGGGTTAACTAGACTGAAGGAAAACAGCGTCCCTATTTAAGAAAAGGCACTACTGTAAACTAAGCTATTCTAGTAAACACCAGAAGACCAGCATGGAAGCAAGACATAAGAAAACAGATTTATTTTTTAAAATTAGGAAGTAACAAATATAAGGCTGATCAATTTGGAAAAACAGAAAAGGTAGAAGCCACCAGATCAATCACATCAGTCCCTTGTATACATGCAGTCTGTGTCTGGAAGAGTCGCCTAGAACCTTCATTCCTTGCCTCCTACCCACCACAAATAAGTCTGAAAACTCTTACCAAAACATCAAATGCTACAAAAGAAAGCAGGAGAGCAAGAGTTCCCAAGACCCCTATGGTAAGAGGCCATTTAAAAAGTGAAAGGGTACTGATGACTGAAGAAAGTGAACCATACTCTGTGCTACAGAGGCAGACTGAAAAAGGTCTGGTTCCCGCCACCATGAACAGTTCTCTCCCAACCACAGAAAGGGAAACTTGTCTATTTAGCATTCCCAAGTGTAGAGATGGGATTTTCTAAACGAACAGAGCATCACTGTGCCTAGCACACCTGCAAGTCATCCTGGGGCATTTCAGAAAGCACTAGACCTAATGCACATGTGCTTTACTGCACTGTGCACCTGGAATAAAGCTATTCTTGGTGAAAGATCTGATGCTACCGTAGTGTGGGAGCAACAGCAGCCTTTATCAAGAGCAGAGCTACCAGATACCAGGAAATGGCTAACAGACAGAGCAAGTCCTCAATAGCTGCACATGTTTATTCCTGTGTTAGAAAGAAAAAAATTAAAAAAAAACAAAAGTGGTGATACTGGGAATAGCTGAGGGAAACCTACCACAGCACTAGATGTAACCCTCACTGTGACCAAAGTATGCTTACCAAGCACCCAAGTGGCTTTCCAATACAGTTAGGATCTCACATCTGACAGATTTTGTTCTTAATACTCCCCACTCATAAAAAAAATCTCTTTCATAAGTTGTTCATGTAGCATCCTCAAACCTTTTGGTCTCTTGCCTCTTCAATGCTCTTTGAGAGATCATTCTTGAACTCCACGCCCCCTAAGATATTTTTTTTTCCAATTCCCACTTTAAATATACTCTCAACCTATTTACACCCATTTGATTTCAATTCTTTAATTTTCTGTGAAAATATTATTCCTTGATACTTAGAGTCCTCATTGTATCCTCTTTCATCTGCACTTTCTTAAGCTAAATAAATCAAGTTCTTTTGGTGTCCTTTAAGAAGCCAGCAAGTCCTTTCCCTGCTCATCCTCGCAGACTTCACCTGCAGCAGTCTCAGTTTAATTTCATGCTTAATCAACATAATTGACTAGAACTACACGCTATAGTCTAAGCAAGCTCTCTTCAGTGCTATGTACAAATGCTTTCCCTGTACCTCTTGAAAATCATCTGTCTACTGGGCCCTAGAATTACATGAGCTTTTTACATGTCCATATCATGTCAGTGACTCATGCTCATTTTCAGTCAATGAATGCATTCAGATAACGTTCCCCCTTCATTGCCTCTCCAGCTCAAAGCAAAAATTCTTGTTCTTAGCCCTAAGTGTATGGCTTTATTATTAAGTTCGGCTTGCTTCCTATGCTCCAGTACACAGTCTTCTCCTCCTTTCTTTGTGGTGACCTGATTCTCCCCAGTATTAGCAGTACCATTCAGTTTCCAGTCTAGTACAAGTCCAGCTCTTGGCCCAAGATTCCTGGCACAAGTAACAAACAGAATCAGTCCCAAGACCTGTGCCTGCAGAACACTGCTAGTAATCCCAGTTAAACTCAGGAATTCCTCTTCTGCTTTTAAATTAATACTGCTTTAACCAGCATCTTATCTACCTTGAAATAATTCTGACAGTCTTTGTCCTCTCCCTAGTTTCATCACTTAAAATTAATAAAAGGGCATTATATAAAGTACTGTGCTTAAATCTAGATAGATTAATTTCATTATCTTTGTCTAAAGTACCAGTTAAAGTATTTTTAAAGGATATTAAGTTTTTCAGACATATTCCATCATTAATGAAACCTACTGTTAATGTAGCTTGATATTCTCACTTTCAAATTTTTCTTTCAAATCTATTCTGAGTTGCACAATATTATTCTTAAGCAAATAAGCCTGTAGCTGCCCCAGCAATTTTGTGCTTTTTAGAAAATAGGCAATATGTTTGCTATTTACCACTACAAGTATTTGTGGTGGTTTTTGCTGTTATCACTATTTTGATATATAGTCTATTTGCATAGTCAAAGTTTAATGAAAGCCAATGATTTGGGGCTTGCAATGTCATGCAGCAATTGTTTCAGTGTGCTAGTACTGAGATTATAAGGAAATTCTGATTTCATCACAGAATACACTTTGTGTCTTGCTTGTGTCACAGATGTGGCATTTTCTGTTACTTTACTTAATCATTTACATTTGTTCACCACTACTTCATATCGACAAGCTTGCTTAATGGAAATTCAAGTAAGTTTTTATTTAGTAGATGGACAATACCCAAAATTCATCAGTGTTTCCCCATCCCCCTGCACGTGGCTCCTCTATTTCCTTCCTCCATTTCTTCATCATTCAGCTGGCTGAGGAATCTCTGTTTCAGCTCTCTTCTTTAGACCCAGCTCAGTGAGATATATGGCGATACAACCTTTTTCTCTTCACTTTTTGTGCATAGAAAGTTAATGGCAGTGTACAATTTGAATCTAATAACCTACTTGACCAGAACAACCCTACCTTTCTGGTCATATTGATTATAAAGGGCTGAACAGTCAAGGGTTAACAAACAGACATACAGTTTAGCTTATTAGATGCAGAAAATGGCTTCAGATTTTAAACATCTATGAAAATCTGAGCAAGAAGGAAAGGTACATGGAGTTGGTAATGAAACTTGAATACAAGAATGTTCAGAAACTGAGAGTATGAAAGACAAGAACAAAATGTATTTACTTTTTGAATTCAGGCAAACATTAGTGAAAAAATAACTATATAATTTTCTCATCAGCATAGACCAATTTTTCATTATCAACTTAGAGGTCGTAAAACGAATGAATGCACATTCACTGTCATTTGTCCTTCACAGTACAGCAGTGTATCCCAAACAAATGCTGTTAAAAATTCTGTTAGGCCTCTGATAATATGCAAAACAAGGATTTTGCTGATATCTTTTCCTGTGAAGGCTGGATAGACCACATACACTTTCAAAAAAAAGGAAGTGCACAGTGAAGGACAAAGAACATTTCTGACTCTCCCTAGTACAGCACATACTCTTTAGCAGACTTGTAGAGACAGAGAGGCCAAAACTATGGTAAGTACAGAGCTCTATTCATTTACTTTTTATTATGTGGCTGCATAAGATTTAGTACTAAAACTGCAGTGGATGTGACCATGAAACTTTAAATGTATTTCTAATAATATGCAACTTAGTTCCCTGCAACTGACTTCCTGCTTCTGAGGGTACGAAGAAACATTTCAGTTTGTTCATCATGTCAACCCAACTGGTTTGTATGCACCTTCCTGATTCTACCATTCAAAATTAAGGAAGATACAGCAATTTCTTTCAAGGCTAAGTAGAAAAATTAGTTTGTGTATTTTCAGGAATTCTGTAGTCATCTGTCAATGTGAAACAGAACAAGAAATGAGAATGAGACAAGACCTTTAATTAGATTTCCAGGAAGCTGTTGCTTATATCTTATTTTGATATAGAAAGACTTTGTAACTAAAAAGAAACAACCAAGATTTATGTTTTTTATGTGTAAATTTTCTGTATAAATAAATATATATATATATATATTTTACTATTTTTTTAGAATTTATTTCCTTAAAGAGACAGTTCTTTAAAATCTTTATATATGTAGGTGTTTTTATAAGCATTCTACTAATACTGAATCAGTAATTTCAATGCAAGTGATTTTACAGATGGAAAGTATGAAATCTGAATAGCTTTTTAGACAATCTTTGTCCTAGAAAATGTGTTTTTTTGCAGGAAACTCCTGGAATAGCTTGTATGTTTCATTGAGAATATGTACCATGATAAAAGTAATCTTTCCCTGCAGGAAATATTACAGAAGATATATTCTTTATTTGAACCTGTCAGTTTTGCCTCAACAAAAGAAAAGTATTTCATGAAACTTAGAAAGGAATCCAAGCTATAGAATCCACAGTTATCATAAGAAGAGAGGTTTAACTTTGTCCATCGTAAACACCACAAGAAAAATGACAATATGAAAATGGACTGAATGCAAAATAAAGTTTACATTTAACAGAACATTACAAAGTTTGGAGGGTTTTGGCTAAATTTGTCTCTGTTTTACACAATGATCAAATTCTTCCTGAATCTGAAAAATGGCATCAGCAAAATGTTTAAATAAATAACAGTTGAGGTATTTAAAATTTAAACTAGATACTTCTTATTCAATTTTTATTTACATCTATTGTAATGAAGAACACTCCCACTGTGCAGTATCAAGTACTCAAAAGCAAATTGCTACACTCGGTTACACCAATAATTCAGTTCAAGTTACGTAAGTTATACATCCATAACTGAGACCTGAATATGGCACAATGTCTCTGCCAAATTAGCATCTCGTTGTGCTGTTGCCTGCTGATTTCCTGTTGTTGCAGAAATTCTTTAATTTTAACTATTGCTAGTCATTCAGGAGCCCAAATATATATATGGAGCCTTTGTATTTGCAAAACCCTCCATTAAAATTAGCAAGGCAAACACACAGTTACTCTACTGGCACGATTCAAATGTTTAGCTGCTTTCACAAAAAGGTTTGTAAATATGCAGATAGGTGGAACATAGTATTTGTGCTGTTGCCAAATGCAGCTTGAAAGTAAGCAACAACCAACAGTGTCACTTTTTTCTTCAAATCTTTTTAAAGCTTCAGGTTGTTTTCGCTGAATCCAGATATGACTGACAATTCAAAGTAATACAAACTATGAATTCATACTCATAATATATTTTCCTGACAATGTTATAGCACTGTGTGGAGAGAAGTGCTTTCATCTCTGCATCACAAGCAACCCAGAAGCCTCACCAAAGCAGCAAATCATATTCTTTGATGCTGCAGGAGTGGAAATTAATATTATAGCAGTATGAGAAGTCAGGTAGAAAATATAACAGCAAAACAAAAGAAGCATCTGAATAAGGTGAAGTAAGGAGTAATATAGAAAAGGGTTTTCTGGCAGTTTTACAGAACACAGAGGTCAGAATGGTTGGGAAGACAATTTTATTCCTTCAAAAATGCCAGTGGACATTTTGAGCATGAGACTGGGCATAATCTAGCTGAGGATGGCTCTGCTTTTGCTGCATACAGGAAGAGATGGAAGGAGCAGAGCTGGGTTTTGCAAAATCCCAAGATCCAAAGGATTACCAAAACAGGGAGCTCAGTATTTAATTTCCAACAATCATAAGGTAGCCAAGTTCAAATCAAAAAAGTTAGATAATACTAGACCAAAAAAAAAAAAAAGAAGAAGAAAAAGAAAAACAAGAATTATACTAATAGCATATAAGTACTGAGAGGCTATCCATTTAGGAATCTACAACATTCAATATCCTGATTTGTTTTAAACAAACTTGTTCCACAGAAATCACTCTTTACACATTGCCTCATTGATACACGAGATAAAAGATGCTCTTTTTTAGAGGTTTTGAACAGGAGTTTGATATAATCATGGGGTTTTTGTTTCCTTTTTCTGCTCATCATGCTGCTTAAAGGGAAAACAGTAAAGGATTTTCATGTAGTACTGCATTGACAGTTCCTCTTTTACTGCATCTTCAGATAAAAAAGTACTCTCCATGATCTGACTTTATTACTTGGTATGCTTTTGAATTTAATGTTTAAAGATCCCAAAGAGTTGAGATCCCTGCGCCTAACTGTGAAAAGTGTAGAGGTACACAGTGCCTTCAATAAACAGTGTATCATTGAGAGGTTTGCCTCATTCATTGCTTAGCAGAGCCTGAGTTTGCTCATATTCAGGAATATTCAGTACTCTATCTCCCTGTGCTCTTCTTTGAAAGCAGGGGAAAATCTGCTTAAATTGTCATGCTAATTGCACAGCTTAAATATTAGGGAAAAAAAAGTCTAAAGTTTAAGGATAACGAAGAATGAGAACAGGTAGCTTGGTCAGATTGTAACATCTTTGTCACTGGAAACTTTTAAGAAAAGGTTAGGCAGATCTAACCTTTTGATTAACCATTTTGGGAACGAGACAGAGGTTGTGAACCTCTTGATTTTCATTCCTTCATTGAGGAGGTGTTTATAGTTCTGTAACAGGTGTGAACATCTCACAAGCATTGTCTGGGCTCTCAAGAAAAGAAATAAAAGCAAGGAGAGGGAGAAGCAAATAAAAGACACATCATGTGAAAAATTATGGTCTCAGACTTTGTGTGCTGGTTTAAAAAGGCTAAGAAAGAAGTTAGAGACACGTAAGAAGTTGGATGCCTACATCCACACTTGAGATGTGGATGTAGGTACCCAACACATACCTAACTTTGAACGTGCTTCCAATTTTGCCATGACAGTTCTTGTGGACTCATTTAAAGGCTCATTTCTGCCTAATCCTCATTAGATTCAAAACAGAGGTATATTTCTCTATCTCATCAGATTTAGCAGGCCCATTTGGAAAAGACTGCTGCATTACCTTTATACAGCAGTTCAATGACTAAAGCAGACATATGAGAAAGAGATACTTCTGGTCATGCCATAAAGCACCTAAGCAGCATTTGAAGCAGTGTGTGGAAACTAGATCTCCCCACTTCTAAGTGAGTGTCCTAATTGCTATGCTACAGAGACACTTTCCCCTTCTCTGAAATGAAGGATCCTGACTTCTTTCATGCAAAGTGAATCACTGTCAACAAAAGAGGTGGACAGTCCTACTATCAACCATTATTCACCTTTTGCCTAGCAGTTAGGGCACTCTCAGAATACCTGTGGTTTTCCTGCAATTTGGGGGGGGGGTGGTATTCAGACAACTATCTACATCTAAATGGAAAAAAAACCCGTTGTCTTGTCTTTGAAGAGAAAATACTCAGTTTTTCAAAGTGCAGGAATGTCTCTAATCCATCACTGGCATGGGGAAAAAAAGCTGGTATACGTGAGGGATAAAAGACCATTCTAACATCATTGATTTCATCAGAAATAAAAACACAAAGTCCCTTTATATATTTCAGTACAATGTTAAAGCCAACTTTCATATCTCCACAAAGTCCTACTGATTCTGCACAAGAACACAAGTCCATGACAGTTGGTTATGTGACAGACTGAAGGTCTAACTACACGTAAAAGGACCAGTCTTGCAAGGTATCCTGTGTGAAGTCACCTCTACCTTTCTGCAGAGATCACTGAGGTCACTGGACTTCAGACAACCACAGAAGTCAAACAGGTCCAGGTGTCTTGCAAAATGGAATACAGCAGATTTTGAAATTTTTTATGAAAAATACAACTTGCAATAACAAAACGTTCAGGATGCTGCTAGTCTTTGTGAGGCAAGATCAATTTTCTGTGTGTCAGGCCAAAGCAAAGTGTTAAGTAGATTACTGAGAGATAGAAAATATTTTGTCCCTAATCTTTAGGCTACTTTCAAAAATATTATAAATATAAATGAACATCTGTCTCAAAGAAATCCAAAAATTCTTTTCTGCTCACTGTATACACATGAAGGAAAACATTCTAATGGTAAAGCTTGTCCAACAATGGAATAGCAGTATATTGTCCAGCGTATATTCCACGACTTAATCTGTGCATACATAATGGCCAGGGATGGCTCTAACTGGGCAAACTGGCCCCACAACGTGTTCAAAACACCCCAGGCTATGGCGTCCCGTGTATCCTATAATGCCTTGCTGCACTCACTGCAGCCAACTTGAGAGCCCCATGACATTATTACAGAAACTACTGACAAGCCAGAACCAGACACCAGCAATGGCTGTGCTCAGCCCATCCACCCTGAAAACAGGCAACAGTTTGGCGTATTTAAGGCTCTGACCTTCTTCACTACTGCACCCTGTAATTTGGACAAAACACAGACTTGACGCAGGTTCAGACCCCTAACATTCAGCACAATGCCTTTGCTGAACTAGGATCCTCATTCTTTATGGATTTTCCTCTTCGTGGGGAATAAATAAATAAATAAATAATGAAGTAATTCAGGAGAACTCTAACAGGACAAATCTGAAATGAACAAAAATAGCAGCTGCCTCTAGCAGAATCCCAGAATCAGTAAGGTTGGAAGGGACCTCTGGAGATCATCTAGTCCAACCTCCCTGCTCTAGCAGGGTCTCCTAGAGCCTGTTAGACAGGGTTGCATCCAGGCAGGCCTTGAAGATCTCCAGAGAAGGAGACTCCACAACCTCTCTGGGCAACCTGTGCCAGGGCTCTGTCACTCTCACAGTGAAGAAATTCCCCCTCACGTGCTTCAATTCCTGCCCATTGCCTCTAACTCTTTTGCATGGGACAACTGAATACAGCCTGTCCCCGTTCCCTTGACACCCTCCCTTCAGGTATTTGTACAAGTTGATAAGATCCCCCCTCAGCCTTCTCTTCCCCAGGCTAAACAGGCCCAGCTCTCACAGCTGTTCCTCATAGGGCAGGTGCTCCAGCCCTCTGATCATCTTCCTGGTCCTACGCAGGGCTCTCTCCACTAGCTCCATGTCTCTCTTGTACTGGGGAGCCCAGAACCAGACACAGTCCTCGAGATGAGGCCTCCCCAGGGCTGAGGAGAGGGGCAGGATCACCTCCCTCCACCTGCTGGCAACACTCTTCCTAATGCACCCCAGGAGACCATTGGCCTTCTTGGCCACAAGGGCACATTGCTGGCTCATGGTGCACTTGTCATCCACCAGCACTCCCAGGTCCTTCTCTGCAGAGCTGCTCTCTACAAGGTGGGGGCTGACCTTCTGCAGGTGCATGGGGTTATTTCTCCCTAGGCTGCAGGACTCTGCACTTGCCTGTGTGGAATTTCATGAGGTTCCTCTCTGCCCAACTCTCCAGCCTAGGTCTCCCTGAATGGCAGCATAGTATCAGCCACTCTTCCCAGCTTGGTATCATCAGCAAACTCGCTGAGGAGGCACTCTGTCCCCTCCTCCAGGTCATTGACAAAGAAGTTGAACAGGATGGGACCCAGTACTGAGCCCCGGGGAACTCCACTAGCCACAGGCCTCCAACCAGACTCCACACCTTGATGACGACCCTCTGAGCTCTGCCTTTCAGCCAGTTCTCAACCCACCTCACTGTCCACTCATCTAACTTGTACTTCCTGAGTTTGCCTAGGATGTTACGGGAGACAGTGTCCAAAGCCTTGCTGAAATCAAGGGAGACAACATCCACTGCTCTCCCCTCATCACCCAGCCAGTCATTCCATCAGAGAAGGCTGTCAGATTGGTTAAGTATGATTTCCCCTTGGTGAGTGCATGCTGACTACTCCTGATCACTTTCTTTTCCTCCATATGCTTAAAGATGGCATCCAGGATGAGCTGTTCCATCACCTTTCCAGGGATAGAGGTGAGGCTGACTGGCAGAGTTGAAATACAGAGAAAATTAAGAGTAGAAAAATTACACAGGAGTGTACAAAAGAAAACCTTACCATGTTCTTGTACTTAAGCTGTGAACAATGGCTTCTAACTTTCAGAATCTTTACTGAAAGGTATGAAATTCTTGAGAACAATTGAATGCATGTGCTTAAAAATGGGACAACTAAGAAATCTGCCAAATTCAATCAAAAAAATGGCAAGACATGTTTTTAACAATTATTTACTGAATCTTTCCTCTGGGCATATGTTTTCTCAGAATTAAATGAGAATCAGAAGATTTGTAGTTATGGCTAGATGACCCTTTCTTTTCTGCTGATGCACCTCAAACAGCTTTTCTTTTCAATAGACACTTGTGTAACAAAGTTTTGGAGAAGTGTCATTATCTATGCAATATTGTGGCCCTTCTCTAAAACTCTTGAGGGCTACAGCATTTTGATTTTATGGCCAGGGGAGTGGTTTTTCTATTCTCCTTGGAAGAAGCAGAAGAAAAATATTCGGACATCACGTCTCCCGGCTCTCATGTTCCTCTGCTGTACAAAGCCTCTCAGATAATAATTTAGAGGCAACCTGTTCTATCTTTTAGTAATTTTTCAGCTATTTTCAAAACCCTTTTGACAATCCTTTTTATCTTTTCAGTATCTACAAGCCCAGCATTCTATCCCCCAATGTTTCTGTCTCTAACACTCACTCCATCCTATCCCTTTTCTGACCTCAGTCTCCAATTCATTTCTTACTCCACCACTAGATTTCCCTTGATCTGAGTGTTTTCTTTGCATGATGTACGTTTTCAGTGAAATCTCTTTTCCTCACCCTCCAAGAGCAGCTGCCAAGGCTAAAATGCATTTGCCCTCAAGAATGAACAGTCAATATACAGACCCATCTCAGCCTACCACTGCTACTTTTCTCATTCCTGCTGCTCTTCTCCCCACCGCTGCCAGCAGCTGCTCTATCCTCCACACTGAACATATCCTCTGCAGCTGACATCATCCTTTAATGGACACCAGACTGACTGATCATCCCTTTCAGATTAGCACTTTTGCATGTGAGATTCAGCATCAATAGCAATATGAAAAATAGGATTTTCCTCATGCACTTTAGCCCTTGGACCAGAACAGCTAGTAAAAGTAGAGGCTTCTTGTCTGCCATGGCCTGTTGCCACAGTGATGAGACAATAAAACAAAACGGATCCTGCTGAATTAGGTTACACCTTCTCACTCCCATATATCCTACTAACCTGCAAATCCAAGTGCCTGCAAATAGAAGAACTGGAAAGGTACTGAATTTGCATGATCAAATTTAAGAAAGCAGCCATAACTTCTCTGTCTCTGAAGTAACGCAGCATCCAGGCAGTGAGCAGACATAACAACATAACAGACATAGCAATAACATGGAGCATTGTCCTGAGTGATCAGGGGCTAGGGCATGACATATGAGGAGACAGAGAGAACTGGATATGTTCAGCCTGGAAAAGAAAAGGCAAAGGATGTCATTGATCTCTTCAAATATCTAATGGGAGGGTGTAGAGCAGATGGAGCCAGACTCTGCTCAGAGGTGCACATGGACAGGATGATAGGCAATGGAAACAAGTTGCAAAAAGGGAAATTGCAGTCAAACATATATATTAAAAAAAAATACAATGAGCAGACTCAAACACTAGTACAGATCGCCTAGAGAGGCTGCAGCATCTCCATCCTTGCACATAGTCAAAACCTTATTGGAGAAGGCCTTGAGCAACTTGATGGAAGTTGGCTTGCTCTGAGCATAGTTAGACAAGATTACTTCCAGAGGTCCCTTCTCACCTAAATTATTTTGCGAGGCTATGATATGTAAAATGAGTGGTTTGCCCGTTAGAGGTCAGTGTTGTGCAAGCACCCAGGAATGTCCACAAAGAAAAACATGCACACAATCATAGAGCTGTATGAATTAGCGTTCCCTGTTGTCTGACGTCTGAAAGCTGAGATCAGGTTCACAATGGGAGAGGGGACACATGGCTACTCATTTCTCAAGTTTCCTGGGTAGTAGGTGCTGAGCATGGGATAAAAAAGGACAGACTGAGGTAAGCAGAGTGGAAAAATCTTGGAAAAAGACTGAAGGCAACTGCTTCTGGGTAGAAGGAAGAAGTATTCTTTTGCAAAGAATTGTGAGTGTAGCACTTGGCTTCAGAATATGGGGTTTATGTGCACTCTCTGCATAAATTGATTAAGACAATTGGACTTTTTTAGCAGATGGAAAACTGACCCACCAGAGCCTGGTTTTCTGCTTTGTTTGGCAGAGACATAGATGAACAGGCTGTTATTTAACTTAACTATCAATGTTGGTTTGTGGATTTATATCACAAGTTGATCAGCAGACTTTTTGACCAATCTACTATCGCTCATCCAAGGTTCAGGAGTCTGAATCCATGGGTAGTCAAAATAAACTTTTTCAAAAGCCTAAAGGATTGGATCATGGAAAGGAGGTAAAGTATTAGGTAAATCCTACTCAGTAGTCCTTAGGAAATTTTTTGCTGAAACATTCTTTTTAAAGCCATTTGGATTAAATTAGATTTTCATTTTTAAACCTTATTGTCTTTGATTAGAACTCCATGAGGATATTCCTGAAGTTATTTTGTGTTTTGAACTGTAGGAGCATGAAGAATTTTGTTGTCATTTTGGTCAGATCATTATCACTGTTACTTATTTCAGGAATTTTACTAAACTAAGAAATCATATGATTTTTTTAAAATTTAACATTCCAGATTAAATCTGTCATCTGGAAAAATGTTTAATGTTTGACAGTCCTCAAAAATGTGTCAGTCACACTAGAAATTTCAGTAAACGTGAGATGATTATATGTAAGCAATCCTGAGGTTTGACCAGTTCTGTGCCTGGACAGATGATCCAGGAAGAGAAGTAACAGAAAGTACAAAAGGATCATATGGGAGACCTTGAGTCAGGGTACTAGCTGGGAGATAAGAAGGGAATAAAAATGTTCTGCATGTGCGTGGCACAGAAGTTATACACTATTTTGCTAGTTCTTTTTTAAAGAATCAAGCTAACCAACCTGAGACAGTACTCAATGAGTATGTTCCCACCTTCCATCTCTTCTGCTGCAACACTAGTTGAAGGACTATACACTCAATCATTCCTCTCAGGAAGTAATTCTCATCCACTGTCTTTCTGTATTTTTAACAATTGCTCCATCCTGTAACTTCAACCATTAAAATGACCCAGATGAAAAAAGTACCCCTTTTCCAATGCTACAGTCCCTTTTTCTTTTCTCTTCCCTTTCCTCTGGAATATTTTTAATCTATGTCTTTTCAGTGATATTATTTATAGAACAGTCTTTAACTTTTATAGCAGCAGAATTAAATGAGGAAAGGAACTTCTTACTCCATCTTTGCCATGAAAACCAGGCTCTGAAAACGCACCTTTTCAAACCACAGTGAAAAATAGCAGAGGCCCTTACACAGGATTCTAGCCTTATGGGGGAAACAGGATAAGAGTGTAATTATGCGGTGTCCTATGCACCACATCAACACTGTGAAAGTGTTACTTTCTCAGAAACTACAACTAGTCAAGGTGACTGAACACTGTAGACAGCATAGGCTCATTTTTTCTATTGTGAGTTTTCCACTGGCGTGGTTAAACTGTTGACTTTTATAGTAGGAGTTGCAGAACCTGTGCATGAGTAGCAAATGGATGAATGATGATTTTAAAGTAAGCAAAAAGGGCCTGTAGCAGGAAAGAAAACATGCAAGGCCTACATGGGGGATTCCTAAACTCTGTTTACATAGTGGCAGGACATAAAGTGTTGCTATCCTCCTTCTTTCACTCTCCTGTCATATACCTTCCCATCTACAATCCAGACCCTGATCCTAGGTCCACATTCTCCTACTGTAAACCTTGTATTACATACTAGCTAGGACACCAACCTGTTCCCCCATCTCCTTACAACACACCTTTAACCCTACAAAGAAGAATCCTAACTGCATCCTGTCACAACATTCCATTTCACTCTGCTTTGGCCTTGATCCTGCATTTTCAGGCAGTACTCAGGGTCTCTGCAGTGACTGAACTCATGGAGCAGGCTAGGAAACAAGGAACTAGCTGTCTAGTTGCACAGCTGATTGTTGGTAGCTGCATGCATGAAGGCTCCCTTCACCTATTTGCTAAGCACAGTAATTGCCTGTGCAGAGGCACTTTATCCTGCAATTCTGGTGGGGAGGAGATAGAGTTCAAGCAGAACTAACCACAAGCAAAGCTAAGGGTCACTGCTATGTCCAGTTTGGAAGTAGTTCCCACAGTGCCAATAGTACACATCGCTTTTCAGAAACTGCTCCATATGGGTTCGTACCACTTTCAGGCTTTGAGAGCAGAGAACCTATAGAGAAGTCTTTAAAGGCTGCTGAAGGACCAATCTGTGAAAGGTCTCAGCACCCTCCTTTCTCTAGCCTTCACAAACTAACTGGAGGTATTAGTATCAGCAATATTTTTCAAGAAGCTTCTCAATGCAAAGGACAAGAAACTGAAAAAGTTTGAAGAGAGATAGACAAAAATATCTAATGCTAGATTTACAACAACTGAAGTTGTGAAACACTGTAAGATTAGTTCCTGCTGTGTGCAGTTCTTATCTGTTGACAAGTTTACCATTAAATGATTAAGAATATAATAGAAATCTTTGTATATACTCCCCACAAGCAAGTACTACATTAGTGCCAAAAAGAGACATTACAAAATGATGTCAGAGATTAATGTCTTACCTACGTGAACATAGTGTTTGATGAGCTCTACATTACAGCTCCTTACTGGACCCTTCTTGCATTATTCCTAGCACACAGGCAGAAAAACAAGAGCTCCAGGAGAGGGTCTTATCCTGGAGAGGACAGAGTTTTCCTTTTTATCCAGCTCTTCAGTGAATCACAGGACTTGGATGAGAGAGGAACCATATTTTCTGAAATCTGTTAATGGTACACAGATAAAAAACACACACTCTTTAGCTGTGTGACTGGCTGCAAAAACTGACTTGACAAAATATACTAAGAAGGTATCATTGCAACACACAAAAATTTCTATTACGTGATCTTAAAGTACATTGAGGTTTTTAACCTGACTTTTCCCTTCACATTTTAGTACATAAAAATACACGTAATACAGCATATATGGAAAGTGAAGTGTTAAAATCTGAGACCATGAGAAGAGACTCTAAAATCATTAATAGCTACAATTATATTAAATAATATTAACTATCACAGAAGCACCACAAAAGGGTGCAGAGGCAGAATGGTGAAAGATTACTGGTAACTCAGAACTTAACCAGAGTTACCCCTTTCCCTGCTGCAGATGTTTTCAATTTTTCAGCTTTTTTAAAGGAAGTTTTTGTTACAAATACTTCCTTGAGAGGACCTGAAGTGCAGAATGATGTCAGCTGCATTTCATTAAAACATGTTTTACTCTTAACTTTGTCAGGGATTGCTTGATTTATCAAAATCAATTATGAAAATCTGATTTTGTGATTTCTTTTAAACATCATTCTAAAGAAAAAGCCACCTGCCACTTCTGATACGACTTGACTATTAAGTGGGTTTTTCACTTTTTAATCTAATGCTAAGGAAAAGACAGAACAACTCTTAGTAGGAAATCACAAGATGACATTAAAAAGACTAAATTGTTAGATCTCAGACCTGAGATCTTTTCTTCAGAGGCTTAAGAAGGAGATTTTCAAGGGCAAAGGCCCTTTGCTACCCAGATTCCACAGAGCCACAAACATCAGCTGTGCGTGCTACGTGCCCAAGTGAGTTGGTGCAGAGTGAGAGCAGGACCTTACCTGCAGCTGGGTACCTTTGAGGAAAGAAGGGGTTCTGTTTTGCGTCTCACCATGAAAAGCAGCTGAGATTTGAAGAACTGGCAGGGGTTTAACATGCAATGGGGTGAGAAAGGAGGGTGTGAAGTTTGGGTGTGAAAGCATGGGGAGCCCAGGGACCCCCCTTCCTTCCCACAGAGTTTGTGCAACTGCTGATGAGGAATTTGCATGTTCTTGCACACATTTGCTTTTTTCCCAGAGCAGGGCAGGACATATGGAGGAGAAAGGGAAGTCAGTATTTTTTTTTTTTTTTCTCGCAAATGCTGTCTGTTCCTCTTGCTTTTCCACTTCTTCCTCCTCCTGGTATCAGCTGCTGGGGGGGGGATGCTGAGGGGGAAGTCAGGCCAGTGGGTAACCCCCTGACTGCTTTCACAAGGGTGCATGTGGGAAAGAAACTGAAACTTTCTTTGAGAAAGCTGATTCCTCCCTATCTCCCCTTCCCCCCAGATCAAGCTTCCTCTCTTCTCTTCTCCTCAGACATAAGGCCATCGCTGACACAGCAGCTGCTAAAATGGCTGCCCCATGCAGGCCTGCCTGGAGAGACACCTCAGGGCCCCCTACGCTCCCTGAGGGGGAGCTGCTGGCCAGCAGGACAGACCCCAGCTGCTAGTGCTCATTTCCCCCCACAAACTGCCGCCACCCTTTGACACTCCTCCTTGCTCCCACTCACTCCAGTCTCTGCCATCTTCTCCCCCAGCTGCCTGACCTGCGCCTCTCACCAAGATGGCCACCAGGACGGCAGCAGGGCCCTCTTTGCAGCCTAGTCTCTCAGGTTGGGAGCTGGCAGCGGTAAATACAGCCGTCACTGTTACATGCACATCACCTGCTGTTTATCTCGTTAGATTGTCTAATTAAGCTGCTGCTGGCTGGCAGTGGCCCTTAGCAGGGCACAAGCTGCGGGGGTTTCCAGCCTGCAGTATGCGTTGGGGCTGGCGAAGGCGGCGCTAAGGGGAAGGGGCGACGCTGCTGTGGGACAAGCCCTGCGAGTCTGTGGGGGCCGGGTACCGAGCCTGCGCTTTCAGGAGCTGCGCCTGTGCACGTCAGGGCCACTGAGCACGATCAAGGAGGGTCGGAGGATCTTCCCGTGTTTACAGGCAGTACAGCAAAGGCCCAATTTTCCCACTCTGTCTGCCTCAAGCTTTTTCTGCTGCCTCACCACTTTCAATTCCAGCTGTGCTTCTGCTGCTAAACCCAGACTTGCCAAGCAAGGCATTAGCAAAAACTCTGAAGCTTTCAGTACAAGAAAGGCCTAATTCAAAAGCTTAGCCTGAGCCCATGGCGTCAGCGAGCTCTGGGGGTGGGGAAGAGGCCGAGGGGCAGCCCCGGGGCTGGGCAGCTGGGGCACACGGAGGTGGTAGGGAAGGGTTTGGGCTCTGTGAGATGAGCTGGAGAGTGAAATGTGAGAGTTAATATCTGAGTGCAACTTTTGCATTCAGGGAAGAATTGCCTAAGATTTGGGACAACAGTTTACTGCTGTGGTCAAGTCACAAAAAACAGAATTCTGGCTTTTTTTCCACACATAAGACTATTTTGTACTATAGGTGATTTTTGTCAGCTGCAGATACTTGCTGTGTGGTCTGTGCTTTCTCAGGTGTGATTTATTACATTTCATATGTTCAAGTGGAATACCAGGAGCTTAACCTCTTATACACATTGCATGTAGAATGACTGTGATGCACACCAGGTTTTTCTTAGAGATAGAAATGCATCCTTTACCAAGCATAAAGAAATCTAGTATAAAGAAATCTACATGGTGGAAACTTTTCTGCACCCTATATTCAGAAAAAAATATAAATATTCAACAGCTGTAAGATTTTAAAGGTTAAATTATGGCAATTTAAAAGAGAAGCAGTATTGAATTGAGGAGCTTTCAGGGGACCTTGTGTGTCACCTGTCCACAAGTAATAACTAGAAAGCATTTCAGAAAAAGAATAAGATGATGTGCATAGCCCAGTTGTAGCTATGTATGTGAGAGTGCGTGTAGACATGACAAAATTCTATTAATTCCCTTATGACTGCATTAAATTTGTCAGAAATACTAAGAACGCTTTGAAATGGTAGGCTAATGGAAACGCAACAGCCCATATTTCAGGAAATCTAACCCTGTCTGCAAACACAAAGATAGCATAGACTATCCCTACAGGAAATGTTAGTTTTCATACTGGACTGTAGTAGTTGCAGGCAGAAGATCATGCCAGTGTTTAGGCATATTAAGTTTCTGCTGAAAATCAGGTATTTTCCAAAGTGGTTCTGTAACAAGATAGCTATTGTGGCCACCTGTCACAGAAGTTAGGTAGATGACACCTTTCCCCTGAATTGCTGCCTTGAAGGAGTGGCACAGCAACTCTAAGCAGGTAAATTAACTCTTTGTCTTGTCCCTTGAAGAGGTGGGAATGCTTGAAATGTTATATCCCTGAGTGGAATGAAACCAGAAAGACTATAGTGTGCTGAGTGTAAATACATACAAATAGATTATCAGTTGAAAAATACATCATTTCTGCTTCCGCTCCTACTCTACCACTAGGAGGCAAAAGTGCTATGGCAGTGAGAAGAGGAAGGAACAGGAAGAGAAGCTTAACAGAAAAACTGAACTAAAATGGACTTTCTCTTGCTTGAGAACTCCATATGTTTGCATTTATTGTATATTACACACACAGTAACACTTCTGTTATAAAAAGGATTCTGTCAAACTTGCTTTAATGCACCTGCCCAATGGTGCTCTCTCATGTACTTTTTTTCTTATGTTTTAAGCATTACCTGCCCCATCCAATCATTTCTGTATTTTTCTTCCCTCACTCTTTATTTGCCACTAAGTCCGTTATGCTGTCTTGCCTGTTTTGGGATTATTCAGTAGAGCAGGGTTAATGAAACGAATCGAATGTTTAATATAACATGGAAAGAAAAAGTTTTTTCAGCTGTATCATTTCACTCCTCCAGTTCATGCACCTCCTTGTGTGATACCAATACAGCTATGCAGGTAACAGGAGCCAAGCTATATTCTTCAGCTAGGACTGAATTTCAAACCCCAAGGTGTTCAGATGAGACTACCTGGTATCTCAGACTGTTTCAGAGCATAGGATGATACCAGTCCATGAAAGATCCCTTAAAAAAATGGAGTAGCACTTACTGCAATGTAAGTCAGTGAAGCCATTTCCCACTCTTTTTCTCTATTTTTGACAGATTTATTTCTGAAGCAGTTACTTTTCCCCAAGGTATGTGGAAATAGAGAGCTGAATAAATGGCCTCATACAAAAAGAACCCAGAACCTGAGGCTGCAGTGATAAATGTTGCACATGGGAATACTAGCAAACCATTGTTAAACTGAGATCTAAATGTCTTTTTTTTGATCTATGTAGAATCTGGCATGGCGTTATTACACACAAGATGACAAGATGGCATTATCATTGTTGATATTTTGTGTTGGAATATATAATCTTGTGTATTTTGGTTTTGGGGAAGGTTAGGGTTCGGGATTTTTTTTTATTTATTTATTTTTTTCCTATGAAGAATGCCAAAAATATATATATATATATATTTGTAGGCTGTTTCCATGCTTGCAGGTCTTGTCTTTATAATATTAATTCCTTCAAATTCTTTATTCTTCTAAAAATAGCTAATTTTCCAAATCACTCACTAACATCCTCCACAGAACTAAGTGGAAAAAAACAGAGAAGATCTGGGAAGTTGTACCTGCAAGTGTGAAATGCAGCATATGGTAGACATTGCAAATGGGCAACTTTCAGAGCAGTTTCACAGTATAAACTGTTATTTCCATTGTGTTTGTTGAGATTTATATTCTCGGCAGCATTCTACCAGTTAGGGATATATTTATTTCTGTGATGAAAGAGAAGACAAGCATTCAGAATTGCAGTGAGCAGCCTGCTCTTTGATCCTTGAATAATTTGCCTAGTGCTGATACTATGTGCAAACCCTTGCAACAGTGTTTACCAGTGCAGAATGATTATATGGTTTTAGCTAGCACTGTAAAACAGTCGAGGAGACTGCCAACTGAAACAGCAACAGTCACAAAGTCTAATTTCTCCTTAAGATTAATGATAAATGCTTCATCATTAATGTTGTTTATTTCCACAGAAAATATGATTTCAAAAATGAAATACAGTATATAGCAGAATGAATAGCATAAAGCTATTGTAACAAATGCCATAAGGAAGGATTGGTTGGAGATGCGGAGGTTGGGGGTAGCCTTGGCTGCAGTGACCATGACAAGGTGGAGTTCAGCTTCCTGTGAGAAGGAAGCAAGGCAATAAGTAGGATTGCAACCTTGGACTTCAGGAGAGTGGACTTTGGCCTCTTCAGGGACCTCCTTGGAGGAATCCCATGGGTTAGGGCCTGAGAAGGAAGGGGGGGGGTCCAAGAGAGCTGGTTAATATTCAAGCGTCAGTTCCTCCAAGCTCAAGAGCAGTACATCCTTATGAGTAAGAAGTAAAGCAAAGGGGGCAGGAGACCTGCAAAGATGAGCAAGGAGCTGCTGCAAAAACTCAAGCAGAACAAGAAAGTACACAGAATGTAGGAGAGAGGACAGGCCACTTGGGAGGAATAAAAGGACAATGCCAGAGTATGCAGGGATGTGATGAGGAAGGCTAAGGCCCATTTGGAATTAAATCTGGCAAGGGATGTCAAGAACAACAAGAAGAGCTTCTTCAAATTCATCAGGAGCAAAAGGAAGACTAGGGAAAATATAGGCCCGCTGCTGAATGGAGTGGGGGCCTTGGTGACAAAGGATACAGAGAAGGCAGAGTTACTGAATGCCTTCTTTGCTTCAGTCTTTACTGCTAAGACTGGTCCTCAGGAATCCCAGAGCCTGGAGACAAGAGTGGAAGACTGGAGTAAGGAAGATGTTCCCTTGGTCAAGGCAGATTGGGTTAGAGATCATTTAGGCAAATTTGACACCCACAAATCCATGGGTCCTGATGGGATGGACCCACAAATGCTGAAGGAGCTGATGGATGTTATCGCTAGGCCACACACTATCATCTTTGAAAGGTCATGGAGAACAGGAGAGGTGCCTGAGGACTAGAAGAAAGCCAGTGTCACTCTAGTCTTCAAAAAGGGCAAGAAAGAGGACCCAGGAAATTACTGGCCAGTCAGTCTCACCTCTATCCCTGGAAAGGTGATGGAACAGCTCATCCTGGATGCCATCTTTAAGCATATGGAGGAAAAGAAAGTGATCAGGAGTAGTCAGCATGCACTCACCAAGGGGAAATCATACTTAACCAATCTGACAGCCTTCTCTGATGGAATGACTGGCTGGGTGATGAGGGGAGAGCAGTGGATGTTCTCTCCCTTGACTTCAGCAAGGCTTTTGACACTGTCTCCCGTAACATCCTAGGCAAGCTCAGGAAGTGCAGGTTAGATGAGTGGACAGTGAGGTGGGTTGAGAACTGGCTGAAAGGCAGAGCTCAGAGGGTCGTCATCAATGGTGCGGAGTCTGGTTGGAGGCCTGTGGCTAGTGGAGTTCCCCGGGGCTCAGTACTGGGTCCCATCCTGTTCAACTTCTTTGTCAATGACCTGGAGGAGGGGACAGAGTGCCTCCTCAGCGAGTTTGCTGATGATACCAAGCTGGGAAGAGTGGCTGATACTATGCTGCCATTCAGGGAGACCTAGGCTGGAGAGTTGGGCAGAGAGGAACCTCATGAAATTCCACACAGGCAAGTGCAGAGTCCTGCAGCCTAGGGAGAAATAACCCCATGCACCTGTACAAGCTGGGGGCTGACCTTCTGGAGAGCAGCTCTGCAGAGAAGGACCTGGGAGTGCTGGTGGATGACAAGTGCACCATGAGCCAGCAATGTGCCCTTGTGGCCAAGAAGGCCAATGGTCTCCTGGGGTGCATTAGGAAGAGTGTTGCCAGCAGGTGGAGGGAGGTGATCCTGCCCCTCTCCTCAGCCCTGGGGAGGCCTCATCTCGAGGACTGTGTCTGGTTCTGGGCTCCCCAGTACAAGAGAGACATGGAGCTAGTGGAGAGAGCCCTGCGTAGGACCAGGAAGATGATCAGAGGGCTGGAGCACCTGCCCTATGAGGAACAGCTGTGAGAGCTGGGCCTGTTTAGCCTGGGGAAGAGAAGGCTGAGGGGGGATCTTATCAATTTGTACAAATACCTGAAGGGAGGGTGTCAACTGGATAGGGCTAGACTCTTTTTAGTGGTGTCCAATGACAGGACAAGAGGCAATGGGTACAAATGAAACACAGGAAGTTCCATCTGAACATGAGGAAAAACCTCTTTACTGTGAGGGTGACAGAGCACTGGAACAAGTTGCACAGAGAGGCTATGGAGTCTCTTTCTCTGGAGATATTCAAAACCCACTTGGATGTGATCCTGTGCAAAGTGTTGAATGTGACCCTGCTAGAGCAGGGAGGTTGGACTAGATGATCTCCAGAGGTCCCTTCCAACCTCAACCATTTTGTGATTCTGTGAACTTTAGTGAGCTGAGGATTCTGCCTTTGTGGTTTGGATTTATCTTCAGCTCAAATATAGGTTTAAAGCTCATTGTGAAACCTATTTTCTCAATGTTGATTTTCCTATCCTGTATCATCCTTAAAGTCTTTGACTTGTATAATGTAATCAGAAGCAAAAAGATAAAAGAAATGTATAATCATTGTTTCAAAAAAAATTGGCCAGCAGAATCTCTTGTGATCCTAATAGAAATTTCAGGAGCAAACAAACATTTTAGATGATATCTTTAGCTGATGAAGGGGTAAGCTGTGATTCTTGGCAGTAGCAGTGGACTAGAGTTGATGACCCAAGAGGTCAGCTCCTGTCTTTATGCTTGGAATTACCACCAGCATTTCACTAACCCTTATTCTGTAAAGATGCAAGCTTGTATGCACCACTGTAACTTCATAATACTCTGCAATGTGGGGTAAATGCTCACTTTGCTTTTGGATATGACATGATAAATATTGTTGACGGCAGCAGCAAAGCAGTCTGAATGCATTTTAGTTCCCTTTTCTCCCACCACTTCTTGCCTAATATCCTGAGGAGAGCAGTTTTCTTTACTAATCTTGGTAATGAAACCCACAAGCAGCATTCTGATGCAAACCCTTGCTGAGAAAGGGAGCTCTTAGCAAACCGAGCAAACTGTTAAGGTGATAAACTACTGGATTGTCTCACTGAAGGAGTCGATTTATTTCCACCTTTATCCAAATATTGGAGAGCTTTGAGGAATCCAAGTAAGTTTTTGTACCTATTTGTTTTGGAAATAAAATACAAAATTCCAGGAGAATCTATAATCAGTATAAGGTGTTACATAGAACCTTATATATGTGGAAATTTTAATTGTAGATTTTACTTGCAATTAGTTGTAGAGCTGAAAAGATGATAACATATGGCAATACAAAGTTGACAAAATGGCCTATTCTCTCTCATAATAGTATGTTTGGTTCTGAGAAATTTTACTAAGAGCAGTCTTAATTTTAACAATCATTGCATTTTAAAAAATAACAGGAATGCTATCTCCAGAGGCAACTTCTAGTGTTTCCTTTTCTATTATTTGTGATTGGTTCATTGCTAGGTGGGGTATTTTTTTAATTTAGTCTAGATTGGAAGATCAACTTAAGTATGTATTCTACTTGTAATGGGTCATGGAAGATACTTTCCAGCCAGTAGTCAGAATGGTACATAATGGCTAAAAACTGCACAAAATTTCTTTTAAAATCATGTAGGATCTTGAATTGCTAAAAATAACAGTAGGAACTTTTGAGTAGCAGGAACTTAAGTTTTTCTTGCTTTAGAACTCAGACATTGCATTAGCTTTAGTAGAATAACTAGAGTAAAATGAAAGATGTTCATAGGGCAGTCACTGTACATCCTGTATACGTGAGTAGGGCTCTGAGTAAAGAGGCATCTGTATGCTTCATTCCTTGGCAGACTTTCTAGGAAATTTACAGTAGTCTGAAATCTGTTGATCAGTATATAAAAAGAAATAATTTTAAAAACCCAAACATTAAATATTGTGAAATTGTGTGCTTGTGCTAAACCAAGTTGATAAAAAATTATCAAAATCCTTTTTCAGAAGGGATATTATTTAACCTGGTTCTACTGGACATAGGATCTTGGTGGAAAACAGCAGCTCACAGGCTTCAGCTGCTGAAGAATGTGGTGCCAATAGTAGGTAGTTTTTCTGGTTTTGAAATAGGCAAGTACTAGAAAGAAGGAAGGAAAGTGAGAATTTGTGCTGGAGTTATCAGAATGTAAGATGGAGAGATGAGATGATCATGTATGGATAGATTCTTTTTGGCCTGGTGCATTGGCTGTGGCAACAATAGTTTGAGATCAAGCTGGGATGTCATCTGACTGTCCTGGTCTCCGTGTGACCTGGGCAGAATGAACTCTATTGTCCTATCATATTGCTGCAATGTGATGTAGTTGGTCGTACGGTAAAAGATGCAAAAAAAAAGAGCAGTGACAGGAGAGAGAAAACAGGTGTAAAGGACGATGCAAAGGAAAAGATAAAGCTTGAAGAGTGATCATACTGGAGCACCAAGCACTACACTAATTTTGACAATCACATATCCTCACAAATATGCTTGTTTCATCTTACTGGTATTGGAGATATATTTATAAAGGCATTCTCAGGACAAAATAGAATCTGTTGCTCTTTCTTCATGGAATCCTTTAGAGTTCTGTCCATCTTCTCCATCCCTGAAATCTGTCTTTAAAAATCCCAGAGAGCAGAGGGTGGAATAGCTTGTTTCTTCATTATTTAGTATCTGGTGAGTGCTCATTTCTCTGACATATCAACCATTTTGTCAGCAAGTCTTTTTGTTTGGGCAGATGCTGTCTTTCTGTCTTCTTTTCATACTTTTCCTACCTACGTTCATGGTACGGAGTATTGCAACGTTTGAGCTCCGCTTTTCAAATGCTGAAAGCACGCTCAGAGGGAGTCTTATTTAACTGGTGGTTATAACTAGACTAAAGGGCAAGAAAAGCAATTTGGAAATCACTTTTCTCAAAACAAAAAAGTGTAGACTAATAATAATTCTAAAGTGTCTCTGTCTGGAAAAGGAAACAGTCAAGCAATAATTTATCAGGAATTCGAAAACGTATAGTATCTTCTGCACGCAGCTGAACTCCTTCAAATCTATTAATGTCAACAGAAGCTAAATAAGGCATCTATGTTGCAAAATAATTTTCAGATCTGTATTTTTCTATAACTTTCAATTGTAGTTTTCCTTGACTTTTCTTTACAGTTCCTTATTTTCAAACTCTTTTCAGTTGTCCCATGTGACAGGACAAGAGGCAATGGGCAGAAATTGAAGCACAGGAAGTTCCGCCTGAACGTGAGGGGGAATTTCTTCACTGTAAGGGTGATGGAGCCCTGGAACAGGTTGCCCAGGGAGGTTGTGGAGTCTCCTTCTCTGGAGATATTCAAGGCCCGCCTGGATGCAACCCTGTCTAACAGGCTCTGGGAGACCCTGCTAGAGCAGGGAGGTTGGACTAGATGATCTCCAGAGGTCCCTTCCAACCTTACTGATCCTATGATTCTACGATTTATCTTGTCCCTTACTTAGAGCTCAGTTCCTTCAGTGGTTACCAGCTACTGTGGATCTTTTGCTGTCACAGAATTCATGAGCATACATTTCTACTGAAAAATATAGTTTTTTAATCTTTCTTTCATTAGTTTCCAGCAAACTTACCAAGTTCTTTTTTCTTTGCAAGATTCTGAGTTTTTAAAAGGACTGTATAGACCCCATTACTTGGGACTAGAAAGGAAAAAGTTTACAGGTGAGAAGCAAAAAGATTTTTTTTTCCTTCATAAATCAGGTCTGCATGTATTTTTGTACAATTATACATTTCTTGTACAGTCAACAGTTACATATCTTTCATTTGCTTAATATTTGCTTAAACATTTACTTAAAGGATTGCATGCATAATGTCTGCTGTTCCTTTGATTGATCCAGTGTTGCTATTTGTTTGAAGTTGATGTGAAATGTGTGTGAAGTTGATGTGAAATGGTATTTTCACTATACTGAGACTGGAAAGTAAATAATGAAAGTATATTTATGCTATTTTTTTTTCTAATCAGACTGCTAGTAGAGACTGAAATATTCACAGTAAATTTAGGAAAAACAGAGTTGGTACCTTTTTATTTCTTGTTCTCTTTATACTGTGCTTCTATACAAAAATGTGCACCTATACTGAAAATAAAGAACTACAGTTGTTTACACTGAAGCTTAAGATCTAGTCCTGGAAGAATTTTGCACAACTGTATCCTGGTATCTGTGTGGGGCCTTGTTAAAGGCAATAGGAGTCTGAAAAAGGACTGTGTAGACAAATGTCCTAGCTGAATTTATGGCTTGAGAATCAAAAACTGGATATTGTTCTAGATTTGAGCAAATAAATTTGAATAATGTAACTATCTCATCTCAAAGCAAATATTGTGCACCTTGTGTGCTGCCTCCAGTTCACAACAGGAGCTGAAAGGCCAAAAATATTTTGCTTTGAGTTTCCCAATAGACTGCAAACAGGAAGTTCAGAAAATAACCCAACCGGTTATTGCATGAGACACTTCTGTCCAACAGGCACTTCACCTTTAGGTGAAAAGGGTAGAGGTTAACTTAATCTAACTTCGTAATCTTTTCAAGTTCCTATTTCATGAGCTACAACCTCTTGTTTGTGCTAACAGAATAGGTAATTGCTATCCCTTCTGGGAAAGGAAATAGAAAGAGTGGGCATCATTCTATGAGCAGAGCCATGAATACAAGATTCTCTTTTTCCCAGTTCCCCATCTGTCTACATGGCCAGAAGGTTGGGCATTAGAATCCACAATATGGTTCCTAATATAAAACAAGCCTGTTAAAAGAGGAATTGATGACATACATAAAAGTGAAATGGAAAGATTTCACAGATTTTCCTGCTCTCTTAATTGTTATCCTTACTTACTACTCATTATGAGTAAATGAGAGAGGATACATTGTTCATTGTAAGCCTTGCACATCCCCACTACCTATGCTTTTTACTCCTGAAAGAACTTGTACATCTGCATGGCTTGGGAAAGGTTTGAGGTCTGTTCACACTGCGGGAAAAAGATTAATTAAAAGAAATACACTGACTTCAGTAGGTCTTAGAGAAAGTAAGCTGTATTAACATGGTTAATTGTTTAATGCATTTGAAAGCATGTATTGATGTAATTGGTGTTGCTGTTGCAAAAATGTAGAAGACTGCTCAGAAACCACAGGTCATAACAAGAACAGTTTTCTTCAAAGCTCCAAACTTCTATTAGGACTATTTGTTGAATGTATCTTGTCCAGAAGCTTCACATTACTGTAGTTTAACACAGTAAATTATCTTAAATTTCAGCTGGAACAGGGAACAAAAGAATCAATTTATTCCCATAACTTATGAAATAAATGTGCCCAAGTTGGCCAAGCAGCTGATCAGATTGTCATTTACAAGTCCTGAAGACTTTAAGCACTGAGGGGAAGTGTTAATATTCCTGATGATTTAGATTGTTACATAACTTACAAAGAAAAAATAATGTATTAGAACAAGTCAAGAGAGATCAGAGCAAGAAAGATTTGTTTTTCTTTTTGGCACTGCAGTTAGCTTAGCTTTCTGTTTAGGTGGGTAAAAGCAATGCTTTTGAAGTATCATACGGGAAATCTTGAATGACTGATGATACACACATCTCTGCAGTGTGTGTGTGTGTGTACCAGGCAGCAGTAGATAGCTTAAATCTGATAATCTCCATAGTAAATGTGAACTTCCTCCCTTCCCTACATGAGCAAAAGAGAGCAATTTGGTGCTCCAGGGAGAGGTTTCATGTATGGCACTTTTTTTGGCTGCCTTTATTATAAGTAACTCTGTAGTACAATACACGATTTGGAGTGACTGAATTTGCTGGTGATACTGAAAGAATAGCAAATTTTTTTAAAAAAGATATAAAAGTCAGAGGTAAAACTATTCTTACAGGACAAACAGTTCACGTAATGTAGTACAATCAAATAAAAGGCAAAGAGCTGACAACCCCAATTTGGAAGCTCATGTGAATGAAGTTAAAATTGGTATATGACTGAATATGCACTGTCACTGACCTCGTGCCCTGCACTACCAAGTGAATACACAGGTCTTCCTTCTATCTCCCAAAGCTTTTGTTCAACCCTTTCCTTATTTTGCTTTGTATGATAGTCTTTTGCTTTTAAACAAATGATTCAAAGCTCTTCCTAGTTATATCATACCTGTTCTATATAATCAAACTTAAATTTGACCCCCACATCCAAAACAGATCCTACTTAACCGACGTTGTGAACCTTATATGTCAGCATATTTGCTGACACCCTAGCTGCTGCTGGCTGCTGGGAAAGCAGTCCTGCTGCTGAGGGACCTCAGAACCCAAAAGTGGCCCTGGTCCAGCACAGTGGGGCCTGTTCCCTTCCCTTGGCCCTGATTTTCATTGGACTTTGAAGTAATTGTACCAAGCATAAACTATATTGCTCTCTGTTTATATTAAAGACTGATCTTGAAAAGTATTGAAGAGAGCTGACCAAATAAAACACTTTAAAATGAAGCTGTGTTTCACCCCCTTAGAATTTTTCACCTTTTTTCTCTCGCTTTATCCAAGAAGTTAAATGTTTTTGACAGTGCCTGGGTTTATTGATTGTCCTTTCTTCCAGCTATACTCCATATATTTTCTGTCTACCAATGCATGATTTTCAGATTCAAAATGGAGAAGAGAAAAAAGGACAAAAGAGGGGGAGGTAAGGAAGAGCAGGGAAGAAAACTGCTGAGAAGGGAAAGGAAAACTGAGCCCCCCTCCCAAACCAGAAGACTTTGTTTTCATAAAGGAACTTTCAGTTCTCCAGAGAGTGGGCAGAAATAACAGTAGTCTGCTATACAATCCAGGTTTCAACCCAGTCTATGCTTCTCACTTCAGGTGAGAGGACAGGTATTTTTAAGGATACCTTATTTTTAAAGTAATAGCTATTTATAATATATTTAACAAGTGCCAGTTCCCAATTCCACAAATAAACAGAAATATGATATACACAAAAGGAGCTGAATGACCACCCTCTAAAAGCAGTACCTGCACTGAAAAGATTTAAAAAATTGTATAACCACAGTAAGGATCTAACAAAATACTCAGCTTCTTTAGCCTTACAGGAAGATGTGCTACAATATCTCCACAGCCAATCAGTAATACTGTGAGCCTCAAACCAGGAAACCCTTTAAAGTACAGTATGTGTGAAGACTGCAACTGAGACTTTCTCATTGCTACTGTTTCTTTTTGTTCTTTATGATCACAGGATGGCAAGGCAGATGTGAAGGCACTCATGGCGAAATTTAATGCAGGTAACAGCCCCACAGAGGGTGTTTCTGGAAGCAGCCGACCCTTCAAAGTCCCAGGACAACCCATCCATTCAGGATTACAGGCAAGGAAAGCGGCACTTGAGAAATTTGCAAGTCAAGGAAATGCAGCTTCTCCGTCAGGACCCAGTACCTTTCACAAGCCTGTTCATTCTAAGCCTCCTCTGGGGGTCAAGCCTCCAGTTGATGATAAAGTAGAAAAGGATCCTAAGCCCCCATATTTGAAACCAGTGACACAAAGATTTGGTGTTCAGCTTCAGGCAACTAACAGAGAAAATGATGGAAAAGCTGGATGCCCTAAGACACCCATCAAATGCAGTGACTTGGCAAAAGAAGAGCCAAAGCCTTTGTATCCAAAACCTCCAGGGAACAAGTTCCTTAATTCTGCTCCTCAAGAGAAAGAAAAAAAGCCTTTGGGACCTAAATCAAATTTGAATTTTGCGTCACAAGAGAATGAGACAACAGTATTTCCAAAAGTAGCTGGAGTTAAGGAAAAGTTCCTAGCTGCAAAACAAGAAAATGAGCCCAAGCCTCCTTTCTCTAAACCACCTCTGGCACAGAAACCTTCTGTAAACCATGAAGTTTCCCATAATGAAGACACTTCTAATAGAAATGCTTTTCTGCATAAAGGACTATCAAGCCCAAGACCAAAAATAAACTCACTTATAGCAGCACAGGAAACAGATGAAGATAGTAACAATGCTGCAGAAGCAGCAGGCTGTCATTTTTCAAATATGGCTCTGAAACCTACTGGCAATTGGTCCAGCTCATCTCAAGTCACCCCCAAAACTATGGAGGAAAAACCTGAAGAAAAGGGAGCGGGTGCCACCAAGAATATCTTTCTCAACAAAATCAGTCAGGAAGATTCTGGTTCATCCCCCTCCAAGTTCCTTAAGACAAACAGTGCGTTTGCTGCAGGAAAGTTAATGGGTAGGTCTGAAGAAAAAGAGGATGGAGACAAGAACTTGGCAGTCCCTAAGCGGAAGGCTTTGCCCGCATTGTTCACACTGGGCCAGCCTCCACAGAAGCCCAGTAGACCCCCGAATGTGGACCTGGAAAGGTTCAGGAAGAGCAGCACACAAGACAGTAAGTCTTCTCTGTTGTTTTCTTGGGAATTTGGGATTTTTACCCATTTAGTACTGTAGTCATTTAATGTGAAATCCTCCCTTCTGTCCAGAAATAACACATGATCTCTACGTCAGACAAATCCCCTTTAAAGCTGTGACCTATGCTTGTGTGTCTTCTGCACAGGAAAGAAATTAAAATCATATTCTCACTCCCACAACAATGTAGAGTGTAGGGGCAATGGTTTCTGTATTTGATTTGTTTTTTATTGAAAAGTAATTAGATGTGGCTGTAACTTACGTCAAACAGTTTAAATATTTCTCTTTACAGATATTTAAGTTCTGACCTCCAATAAATGAGATGTTAATATACTGTGACCTATTCTCGAAAGTAACCTCCTGGACACAGCTTGATCGCTATATAAATGATATACTACAACACGTAGTAACCACACCTTTTTTTTCCTTTGCTTTTGACAATGATTAACCGCAATGTGCGCTTATAAAATGCTACATTTTAAAGTATATCTAGACAGTTGAATACTACACAAAGCTACAGAATCAAATGTTCCACATGCTCCACATGGAGCTGCTTGGATTTTAAAATCAGATCTCAATCCAGAATCTATAGAGTTTGTACACTTAGTGTCTCTGTGAGATTTACACGATTTCAGCAGTTTGTAGCAGCTGAAGCTCTGTTTCACTATTTTTATGAAGAAGCAAGCCTCTGAACTTTCTGATGGTTGTAATCTAGGCTTACAGCTTAAAGCTTGTGACTAAGTTTACTTAAAAATTGACTCTGTGTGTGTGTGTGAGAGAGAGAGAGAGAGAGAGAGAGAGGAGAGATTCTTTAACATATTTGATATATTTGGGAGTGTTTATTTACTTGTAGAAAATCTCCTTACAGTAATGCACATTTCTGTAAACAAAAGATATTGCTTTGCCTCCACTTCTTCAAAGAGTCTGCTTCAAAACATGCTTTTCACCACATAAGATCAGTTGTAACAAATATATAAATTGTTTCTGGGGCAAAAAGATGTCACCAAAAATCTGAGGCCATAATTTAGAGATGTAATTTACTAAAGTTATAATCAGAAATTTGATGTCAGTTCCTAAAAGGAGAGATGAGTTTTTTCAAAGGTTCTTGATGTCCTTAATTTTCCTATAAACCATATGCATTTAAAAATTTTGAGTTAAGGTTCCTCCCTTCCCCGCAAAGTATTTTAAGCATTCTTTGATTTTAAAATGAACTACCCTTATCTCTTAGCTGCAGTGGATGATTTCAGGAGCTACACTTCTAATACAAGCTTTGCAGTAGCTGATAATTTCAACTACTTTGAAAGAGGCTTTCTCTTTTTTTTTTTTTTTTTTCTTATAGTGTCAGGCCCTTGGAACAATGGTTACATAAGAAACATGATCACATTTTTAGATCAAAGTTCTAAACTATATAGGTCCAAAGGAAAGTGTTTTTGATCTGAGTGCATCTTAGAGAAACAAGGACAAAAAAAATTATTACTGTGTTATATTTAGTTGGTGGATTGTTTTATAATGCATTGAGCTGAGGAGCTATTTCATCTAAAGTAGAGAATATATTCAGTCCTTACATTTATTTTTAGCTCAAGTTATTTTAACCACCATTAAGTCCTGCAACAAATTGCACTAGGTGATACACAGAAGTAAATAATTTGTGATAATGAAGGATGTTTCACATTAGCTTCCATGATCTCCTTTAAGAATCTCTCTTAGATGTAATTAGATCAGATTTGAACTCTTTAATTTTCAATATAGTCAATGAATGAGGGAGATGCCCAGTGATGTGATTCAAAGTGTGTAAGTTAGATGGAGTTGACAACAGATGCTCTGAATAACCCCACGCTATTCGTGTGCAATACTTCAGGTACATCAATGAAACTTAATTGATATGAAGTTTGTCCTTGTGTTTTGCTTATTCAGAATATAACATTGCATGGGCTCCTGTAGTTTACAGTGCACCAACAAATGGCCTTCTGGAGAAAGAAGACATTGAAAAGGATTCTGACCAGATAGAACGGATCAGAGATGAGTGTCTCTAACGACAAAATAGCACACTAAAAACTCAGAGTATGCATAAACTTTATATTCTGTTATTTGCTACTTAAAAATTAATAGTATATCTGTAACCTAAAATGTACTTTGATGTCAGCTGGTGCATTCTGGTTTTCCTGAGTCATTCTACATTTATGAAAATGTTCTGACAAATTCATGACCAGGGCCAAATCCTTAAATGTTGTAAATTTGTGCATCTCTTTAAAAGAGCTTTGTTGATTTACAACAGTTTGAGCAGCTGTCCCTTCTCCACAGAGCACTGTTTAGCACGGCTGGCTTTACTCCAGTGCCCAGGACAATCTTAAAATGGACAGAAAGCATTTTCAGCAAATGACACCAGAGACTGTGAAAAATAGTCCCAGAGATTAAACAAAAACAATAACAACTTTACTAGCTAGAACTTCCAGAAGCCCTGATCAAAGCTCAAAAACACTCCTAACTGTAATTAATTACAAAATGATGGTGCTTGTATTATTTTTTACTAAGAGAAAGATGAGCTTATTTTTTCTGGTTCCCATGCAGTTATTGTCTCAATGCATCTTTTCATCCTGTTTTCTTTAAAATTGAGGGTTAGAAATATATATTCTAGGCACTTAAAATGAAGACTGAGGTTGTCGTGTGAATAGGGCTATAAGAATAATACCGGAACTATTGCCAGAAGGAGAATCTCAAGTGGTCCCTAACCAGCATGAGTGGAGCCACAGCCTGGGTGAGTCACCCTGCCAACGAGGGCCTGAGGACGGAGCTGCCCCATGCCGCGGCACAAGCTGTTCGCAGCACCTGTCGCAGACTGCAGGCCTGACTGAGTAGAATGGATAGAGCAGCCGTGGTCTTCTCTACCTCACTCTCTTCTGGTCAGGGCAAGACGGAAAGATTTAGAAAGCACATGGATGTGAAGCTGTTTCTATTGGCCCTGAATTTTTAGCCTTCCCCTGTAAAGTCTACACGGTAGCCTTGATGTTGTGTTTGGCTTCAATTAATGCAGATCATTTTTGTGTCCAGAACTCTATGTATAACATTTTTGGTGGATAAAGCAGGTTTCTAAAACAAATCCTAAACAACTAGTTTTCAAGTTGACAAAGTGTTATTCATTGCTTTTGGATTTCTTGGAACATTAGACCTGAATGACAAACCTACCTGCTCTGGAAAGAACAGACAGTTCAACTGAATTGCTTTCTTTTTCTTTTCTTTTCTTTTTTCTTTATTTTTTTTTTTAACTGTCATTTCAAGAATCAAAGTCGTGTCAGGAAGATGCCACCCCCACAGCACAAGATCTTTCTGCTCATTACTTTGTCTTCATAAACAGTAGCTTATCATAGCTATTTTATTTTCTACTGTGATGCAGATGCCAAGTAACAGGAAGAACAAGCAATGGGAATGGCTTTGTGATTCAGCAAGGCATTTGAGATTTGAAGTATTTATTTATTTATTTATTTCCTGATCTGTGCTAGGACAAAAGTCAGGCTTTGTGGTGTCCCTTGTGAAGAGAAAAGCTCTACACAAGGTAGTTCTACTTATGTTAGGGGCACATGCCTGGGATACAAAAAACCTTGTACTGCCTTATTTGAACCAAGAGTTTAAACCTGGCTTTCTCAGTAATACCAGATCAGTCCTTTTTTGTTTGTTATCCTTTCCCACTGAAGCTGCTTTACTGTGATTTCATAATCAAGTATTCACTGAGCATGAAATAACTTTGTACCCTGGAGGATGAAGTACTTACCTCAGACGCAGCAGTCTTATTCATGTGTGGGAGAAGGATTTAAACTGTGTACTAGTCTCGCAAGAATACTAAGAGGTGTTGTTCTGGTGCTGGTCTTGGTTTTAACGAGAAATTTTCATCTGTTCCTGAAAAGGTTTTCTTGATAAAACTTTTGTAGATAAAAGTACATTGCTGAGAAAAATTTCTGATCCATCTTCTGATGAATGAGGATTTTCTAGTGAAGATAAGTTTTAAAAAATTCCTGTCTGTTCAGTGAATACATGGGACCCTGGATGAGTAAATTCCTGTGTTTCACCACACTAAAGCTATTTTCCTTAGAAGTGTAACATATTTAGATCAGCTCAGAATTAGCAGAATGCATATACTTTCTAGAGTCAGAAAATAATAAAATGACAATACAAACACCCAGAAGTACAAACAGGGCTTTGCAGAAACAAGGAGAGAAGCGAAGTCGTTTTGTTGACAGCTTTCCAAGTAAGGCCGTCCTCCTGCTTTCAGAAGAGAACTGCACCTGGGCTGGCCTCCGTGGGGTTGCGTCTATGCAGATGGCCGGCCACACGCGGTCGGCTCAAGGTTCAGAGTAACCAGAGTTCTAAGTACCTCGGTCCGCCTCCTGAAGGATCAGCACTGGGGAGAGGATTTTGAACTGGAGAAACGAAAGGCAGAAATGAAATGGAGAAATGAAAGGCGACTGTACTGAATCAGTGAGGAAAGAATACCTATAAAAGAAATCTCTCAATTTATAATTTGGGTTATGCGTATACAATCGTTGCTGGGGGTCTGTTGTGTTATGTATTGTGTACTCACACAGTGATACGCTTATCTGAGCTGCTGAATGGATAAAACAGAAAAAGGAGCAAGGAAAGTGCAGAGTGTGAACTGTGTTGTCAAAGACATCGCAGTACTCCTTTGGCAAAGTAAGTAGCAATCGACACCACTCCTGAGGAGGGTGAATGTCTTAACTGTCTGTGCAAAACCCATTAAAACCAGCCAATTATTGCTCTTACCTGTGGCAAGATGAAATAACAGCCTCCAAAATTATAAAGAGAGGGGTTTTTTTTTAATCACAGGATGTCACTGCTGTTTACACTGCTGTTTTCTTTTAAACAAAAGAAGTACTGCGTTACCAAATACCTTAGAAGTTATCATTAATATTTTCATCCACAGAAGTACTAATTCACGGGCTCTATTATCCTTTAGAACAATGCATTATTTGTAAGCACTCAGGTAATGGTCAGGTTTTTTATTAAAATTTTTAGGAATCATTCCCAGTTCTCTCTTCTGGAATATAGTTACTCTTGTGTGTATATTATTGCAGAAGCAGGAATGAAAAGGTCACTGTAGGTTTTCTTTTTCTTACTTCAGAGCTAGCTTGGATAAAGTTACACAGCAGCTCAGTGCTAAGGCGTAAGGCGATAAAATGAATTGCAACTTAAGCTAGATCATCCATTTCTAAGACAGATAAAACTAGTTGATGATCTCAAACAATACAGTTCAGGGTGGGGTAGTGGTAGCAGTATGTAATGTATGTGATGGCTGTTTGCGTTTGTGAACTACGGCATGTCATAAAAACTTGTATTGCTTAAGGAAGTGTTGCAGTGTTTTTTTTTTTTTTTTTTTTTAGAATAGCGTAACAATTTAGTGTGACATAATGCCTCTATTTTGACTGCTACATAGCTAAAATGTTAAGCATTGCATTCTAAGCTGTACCAAAAATACAAAAATATACTTAAGTGAGACTGCAGAGATTTAAAGTGTAGGATGTTCAAGCCTTTTTGCCTAATCTTTTATTAAATTTCATTATGTTGATGTCTATTACTATTGGTCCACCATTGATTTGTCTGAAAACCACAGATGTGAAGCTGAATTTATTACACTGTAGATCTGTCAAGAACTTAGCTGGATCTGCTGACAGCAACTAAAACTTTAGAGTAGGAGTAGTAGTTGTACATAACTTTTTGTGGAAACTAAAGTAGAAGCTCTTCAGCTTTCTTCTAAGGAGAATGTGAGAGATCTCCAAGTATTCTTTTTCAGAAACTTTGCATTGAAATAGTTTATATCTCCAAAAACCACAATAATCAAATTTTCAAGTTCCTAGAACTGAAGAAAGATCCTCAGCTCAGCTCTCAAATACAGTCAAGGTTGTGCATTTATCATGAAAATCAGACCACAGAATATAAAATCCTGTACAGCATATATATTAGGTACAAGTTCAGTGACATCACGTGTGGGCTTAGCCCCAAACAAATTGCCTGGGATTGGGTATATGAGTTTCAAAAAAGAGGTTTGAATTTCTTTATGATTTTAATATTACTTCTTTGGTCATCTTCTTTTGGTCATTAATAAGTGTGTCAGTTCTAACAAGTTGAATTAATTTTCCTTCACTCTATTTGCTTTGTGCTTACACCTTCATTCCCAGACTTTAAATACACGCACCATAATTATAGAATATGCATTCAAGATTAAAATTTTCAATAAACACGGACTGGATACATGCCTTTAGTCTGTTTCAATGAGAGAAAATTTTGTTTAATTCTTTTTAAGAGCCTTGAAGCAAGGATGACTATTAATACTATACAAGATATCTCACTCCACTAAAGTTTTAAGAGATCAAGGATTTCTCCTATGCTTCTGCTAAAATATGAGGCGATACTGCAAATTAAGCTAATAGTATGGTTTACAGCACTAAAAAAGTAAAATCAATGCAATTTAAAAATTCATATAACCATCTGGAAAAAATACTCAAAAGACAAGTTATTAATCTGCCTAAGGAAATGGATAAATCTAGTCCAAAATATAGATAAAATAAGTTCTGATTGAAAACAATCTTTAGTATTTCCCTGGAGGAGAATGTTCTGGGTACAACTTGCTGTGTGCTAGTGTACTAGGAAGCAAAAGTACACAAAAATTACTACATCTTAAACACATTGCAAATCTATATTTAAACTCATTGCCCTTCATTATTTCCTTAGCTACAATGGTTTGCAATATCTTTCAAATGATATAATATATGTTTTCAGTTAAAAAGGAAAGAAATGTATCTGTTAAAAAACACCAAAAGACAGTTCATTCATATTTCCTACATACCTCTGTTTTTGTTTGGTAGGCCTTATATTGCTCACTTGTTGCTTTCTAGAGGATCTGGTTGTAATAAAATTAACAAGATATGGATTGGTTATTTCATAGTTCTAATGATAGGCTCAAAAATACATTTTCCTCATGTATACAGCTGTAGTTTATGTATGGATTCTAGGGTCATTCCTGCCATTGACTGTGGAGGACTGGCTGAAACCTCTGGAGAGAAGAAAAACACACAGCTATGGCTTTATCATGGAAGGTGACAGAAAGAAAGGAAATTATTCTAGAGAAAAAACAGCAAAACTGGTGGAACTGAGTAATTGCCTTCTACTTAAATTGTTTTCTTGTTTCCGTTTTTTGAAATCTTTTTATTTTTTAGCCCTATTTTGGTTCATATGAAGAAACACTTCTTAGGATTCTTTATCATCTGATTGCGCTATTTGAGTCATAGTAGATGAGTAGTTCTGCTGTAACAGTGCCACAAGTGTTCTGAAGTCTGCCCCATCTCAGAAAAATAATGTGAATACAAATGATATTAAAAATTTGAAGTTTGAATTTGAAAAGAATGATATGAACTGACTAAAAATTTTCCCATTGTTTAAGTTGCTACATATTTTGCTGAAAAACTGCTTTGCAACTGATTGTAGCAATGCAGTGAATCCAGAACAACACACTACTATGTAGGCAATTTGTGCCTTTATAGTAATGGAACACTGGAAATACAGCTGGAAAAAATGCTTTTTCACAGACACATAAAGATATTGTGGTTATGAAGTTCTGGACACATTGATAGTACAATTTTTGGAGAGTGCGTCTTGAACTCTAAAGTTTTTAAGTTTAGCTAGCTTCAAATAAATGCCTTGTATTCTGTTTACATTAGTGTTTGGCATATAGTTACATATTTAAGATCTGATATGTGATTAAGTTCCTCTTGCAGCTGGGAAATTTAATTTCTCTCTTATTGTCTAAATAATATTTTCTTATTGATTTGCAAATGTAAAACTTATCCAGCATGCATAATTTTTGAATGTGAAATAACTATACAAAACTGGACCAAGTATTTGCATATTTAAGTGCCCGAGATAGATAAATCCTTTTTTAAAAAAGGAAAAGTCAGTTGATTTTCTGGACAGCTGAGCACTCCTGCAATTTGAATTTTTCCTTAACAACTTTTCTGAAAGCATAAAATGTGTTTTCCACTTCCATTACAGAGAAATATCCTGTAGTTTGCACATGCCTGATTACTATTATTTCTCTATTTTTGCAACTTAAATTGTAGCATTTAGAGGGAAAGTGGGGTTATTTTTGCCTTTTCATGACTTTGTCTCTTGAAGGATTGGAAGTCAGCTGAGAAAACAAAAGGGAACAGACATGCTGAGTTGGTCAGAGTTGTTGCAGCAAGATTTGCAATGCTCTGAAAAAACTTAGCAGCAGTTGATATTCATTTTAAAACTCTAGTTTTAAAACTGTTTTGAATTGTCTCAGTACCCCACTAGATATCAAAAAGAATGTATAGTACATCACTGTCTTATTTTCCCCTGTAGGGGAAACAGTTTAACTAGGAAATGATATTTAACTTTGGTTGATTTGGTCTGTATAGAGGACACCAGTTGAGTAGCATTTTGTGTGTGTGCAAATGAAAAAAAAAAAAACTGTTGATAATGCCCACAGTCATTCTTCCGAACAATAATTTGTTCCATTGTGTCTATCTCCCACATTCCTAAAGTTCCCCAGTGATGAAGTTACTAATAACATAATCTGAAGAAGTAAGCCTTAGTCCAAACATGATGCGAGGTCATATAGGCAAGAAAAATCTGTTCTTTCAAGCAGCTGCAGCCAATTCTGCAAATATCAGGAAAGGATCTTAGAGTGGACTCATTCACTGGAAATGAGGACATTCGTTTTGAATGATGTTGCTAGAGGAGACTGGCTGCAGCATTTTGTAAAGAGATTGCAGCGTGTTGGGTTTTTTTAAGGATGTTTAGCCTTACTTTGAGATGTGAATAGCAGTGACTAAGACTGGACAAAGTCCAGGATAACCACACTTAGAAGCAAGTTTTAACTTGCAGATGTAAATGAAAGTGTTCTGCTCTTGCAATAAATTAGGCACTCGGGGGGGACATGGGGACAGAGAAGGAAGAAAGATGAGCAAAGGAGTTTCCCTGCTTCAGTGGCAGATGTTTAACTGATAAACATATCAAGAAGGATGGGAGCTAGTTTCTCTGGGTTTCTTTGTAGTATCATTTCAGTATTTTGCCTAGCTTTGCATTTAGCCTGTTTTTTTTTGTTGTTGTTGTTGTTTTTTTTTTTTTTTTTTTTTTTTTCCACTGAGATCTGAATTCAGCTAACTGAGCTCGAAAGTCTATGGAAGAGAGGAACTGTTTTCTTCCCTGGAGCATATCTGGGGCTTATTTCTGTCTGACTACTTCTAGACCTTCAGCTGATGTTTCTAAGCAGCTTCACAGTGGTTTCAACAAAAACTGAATAATGTCAAGGAGAGAATTCAGCATGTAGAACTTGGCTGTTAATGGTTTTATAGACAGTTCAAAACGGCAGTCTGGATTCACTCTGACAGGAACTACATGAGCAACTTCAAGGCATATCTGTTCATCTGGGCAGCAAGAATCTCTGCTTGTCAGTGGAATCAAAAATAAATAGGTCGAACAGGAAAGCTGTAGATGCATACCCCTCGTCTGTAGCTTGATGATGCATCTCCAATCTGAAGAGGTCCTCCAGCAGAGCAATCTGTGCTGTCTGCAACTGGTATTCTTTCCTGAAGCCAAACTAAAAATCACATGGAGCGTTGGGTGCTCATACTAGAAGCTAGCATTTTTGTCACAGGAAAGGGTTGTTAGATTCAAGTAGTGGTTTATGCACATTTGCATTTGGTCACTCTGTGTTTTAGGTGAGTAAGCCTCCTCTGGTCAAGTTCTGTCAAATGATATCCTCCAGGATATCAGTGTGTGCTCTTTGTGTCTGTTCCCTTTTACATCTTAGCTGATTTCCAGTCCTTGGAAGGGCAGTGTCAAGGAAAGGCACATATACTCTCTGCCTTCCCTTAAGTAACCTCATATATCGTCTAGAAGCAGCCACAGGCTCTGGCTGGAGATCTCAGTATGTCTGAAATAGGAGACAGTATCTGATAATCACTGACTCCATAATTTCTTTTTAAAATATGCTACAATTTATATAAAGTTTTACTGTTTTGTAGCCATCCTTCCAAAGATGGACACAGAACTTTTCAAGCAATAACGTTGTTGTTATTAGCAAGTAATGTTAATAATTTTCTTTTTATTAAATATCCTCTCAAAGGCATAAGAAAAAAACAACATTAAAAATAACCATGGTAAACACGATTCAAGACTAAACTGAAGGGCAGATTTTACCTTTTAATGAGATACTTTGGGGAAATACCAATGTGAACATTTTTTAATTTCTTTTTCTCAGATTTTCAGAAAATGTTCTAATAGGATGTAGTGAGATATATTATCAGAGAAGATAGCTATCTACATGAACATAATTACATATAGCCTTCCACTGAAATTAGCATGACAACCCTTTTTCTCAAGAGATGCAGGCTTATATAACAGATTTATATAACTCCTATTTTGAAAAACAATAACCTCTTAAGCTTAAATCTTTTACATCCAGTCAAGACACTTTTCAAAAACATGATTTTCATCAAGTTCTTTTCGTTTAGATTCTGAAAATCATATTCCTTTTAAGATATATTAAATTAGTTCATTATGTAGAACTGCTAGTCATTCTTGAAAACTTTGATCTTAATTATAAAATACTAAAGTAAATATTCAACACTGATAAAGACAAACAAAAGTATTAAACATTTCATAATAAAGCTATTTGGAAGCTTCTGAAATGGTATTCTAAAATTAACTTTATCCTAAAAGATTCATTTTGCTAATGAACATTTCTGATGTCATTAGTTACTATCCAAAACCGAACCCTGCTAAATTGTAAGTATTTGGAGCAATGATGTTCCTTGTTTGCAGATCTTCAAGAGAAAGTGTATAAAACCCCATGATTTGAAAGCAAAGCTTTGTTGTATGAGATTTTTTTACACAATTGAAGTTTCATATAGAGTATCAGTGTTTATACTCCTATAACTAATTTTTAACTAGAACTGCATGCTAATGATGTAAATATTTTTCAAATTGAATAATAGGTTATGGAATTATCAACTCCTCCATCAATTTGTTGCTTTGGGAAATATATGAAATCATATTTTAAGTAAATTTGTTCCTTTACATTTTCTTTTCCTTGCCTTTGCCTCCACACACACATTTTCTTTTGTCTTTTTTTTCAAATGTACTGATTTATTTTAAGCTTTTGCTATCTTACTTGTCCTCTATTTCTGAATATTCTTTTTTTTTCTTTTACATATGAAGTAATAACTGTATATTATAAAGTTACGTGTCTCATGTTTATAAATATTTCTCATTAAAAAAGAACTGTTACAGTTGCTCATAAAAAATGAAAATTTTTAACTGTCAATTCAAAAGAGAGTTAATTCTGCACGCTCCCTTAGTACCCTCCCTTAAGGATGGGTTTCTGCATTCAGTAGTTTGCAATCACTTCCCTCCTGCCAGTCAGCACTGAAAAGATTATCTATTCTGAATCTATTTAATCTAAATATCTATTCTGAATATCTAGCCACATATTTAGTCACCAGAAGGCTCAGTACTGCAGATTTTTGTGTACCACAGTATTTCTTGTGGGTTTTCCTTTGGGAGCAGGATTATATACATGCTTAGTATTTTTCTGATTGTCAGCCTTAAAACTAGATTTAGACACCCACTTTCTTCTGTTGTTTATCTTTCATCTGTATGTCCCTACATTCTCACATAAAATGGGAAAACCCCTCTGGTCAGTAAGTGGTCTGAAAGTTGCTATGTTATTTTGAGAATATACAGCATCAAATAGGTACCAGATATTTAATAACCTTGAGGTAGTCTGTGCAGTTGCTCTGGAAACAAGATTTCCCAACTGAGAACAATGACAAATTCTGCATAAAAAAGAGGGACAAACAAATCCTCTATCATCTGCTTTGATCATATTGTTCATGATGTATGAGAAAATATCAGCAAAGTGATCTTAAAATGGATGGGGACCTGTGCTGAAGAATTCCCCTTTTGTGGGAGGCTATTTCCTTTGTATAGAGCTGAAAAACACTGCTTTACTGTCTAACTGGACTAAGCAAAGGCAGAAGAGCTGAGTAGAATAAAAGAAAAAAAATGGAGAAAAGGATGCACCCTGGCATTCCTTCAAGTAGCATCTGGACGCAAGGAGGACAATAATCAAAATATTTTGCAATTTCTGTTTTCGTGTGATGAGCAGTGTCTCCAGTAATCTTTGTGTCTCTGCTGTTAGAGGATGTCTGACAATAGCATAATCAAAGGGACTGAGCTTCAGTAATTGTGCAAGTGTAGCTGTTTACTTTGAGCAGCTCCAAAGCAGCATAATTGTGAAACCTAGAATAAAGGGTTGTATCTAAATGAGCATGCAGGTTAGGGAAGCAGACCACAGAACAGCTCTCTGCAAATTATGAATAAAGTAGAAAATGAGTGATCAGCTGCTACAAACCTTGCTGCAGTTTCTTAGCAAACTCACTGTAAAACCCAGAAAACTTCCCAGATCTTGCACATAGAAATGGAGAAATGTTTTGCAGTAAAACTGAAACATCATATTTCATTTGCAAAATATTGCAGTAAAATATTATAAAAATCCATTAAACATTTACAGGTTTGTGGATGTTTGCAGCCAACAAGTGATTTAAATCAGAAAAATTAAAATCAAGTCTCCTACTTCCAAAAATGACTAACATATTTTTCTTACCTTAGAAAGAGTAATGCCTGAATAGTACAGTAACTACTACCCATTTTCCTTTGCCTCTGATTCTTCAAGAAGCTGACACCATCCTCTGCCAGCATTATATAGTCTTTCTGTGATCTGCTTTGTTTCTTCCAGATGCTGCTTGATTTTACACAAATTGCATGTACACTGGAGGAAAGGCAGGTGATTCACACATGCAATGTTACAAAATTGAGTTCCCCAGAGGAGCGATAGATGTGTAAAGGATTGAGGACCCACCTTGACATAGCAACACTCACACTTGTGGAATAGAATAGCTCAAAACATTTTGTTTTAAAGATTCTTTCTTTCAAAATGTAAAACTTTTAACCAATAGTGTAACTGCTTGAAAAATCCTGAAAAGTCCTTTTTTATAAAAACTCATGACATGCATTGAGAAATGTAAAATTCCAAACATTTTTTTCCTGCAGAATGTTTGGAGTCTCCTTGGAGTAGCTAACATTGCCAGCTTTTTTACATTAATAAATGCAGAAGGGGCTGACATCTGATTATTAGCTCACTGGATCAGTGATCAAAGGGAAAAAGGTCTTGTCAAATGTTATATCCTAGACTAAGGAAGGAGGGAGATGGTCTACTCTTTAGATATAAATTGAAGAAATAGTTCTTTCCCAAGAAATGTGCAAGGGATTGTCTTGTTCTGGAAACGAGTTTCTTAAATATGTATGTTGCTATGTAGTCATGATGAAAAAGGTGCAATCAGCATGAATTTGAAATGGAAGCTGGTGTGGTATGTGTTGCTATTCAGCTCCTGTTTTGTTTAGCAAGCAATCTCGCACCAGAAATTTCTGGGACAACGCAATGGATAGCCTAGATACAGGAGCCTAATACATTTACCATAACTCAGAGTTAAGTCTCTGTAGCTAAGTCTCCACAGTGTGGAGAATGGAGGCAACATAGGTTGAATTGATCAGCAGAGTTGGCATCTTCAACCGAAGGACATTGAACTATAGGCATGAGCACTGAAAAATATGTTTTCTGACTGCTGCTCAATCATTCTATGGATGTTCATAATGAGATAGTGTTCTCCATTTCTCAATTTCTCATCTAGCAGTGAGACACTCTTGTATTTAGAGAGAGAATAAATAGAGCTGTATCATTTCAGATTTGTCAGACTTGAGCTTGTATCACCCTTGCACATGATTCAACTTACCTTATGTTTTTGAAAAGGACCAGAAGAACTAGTACTGGCCAAAGTACAGTTTCCCATTAGATTCCTATCACACCTCAGTGCTGCTTGTTGCGTGTGTTCCTCCAGAAAGTATTCACAGCACTGTTGGGATTTCCCTTCAGACCTTGACACACGTTTCAGGCATGAGCATTTCTGGACAGCATAGTACAGCACCTCATGACAGCTACCAAAGGTTCTAGTATAGTAAGAGTGGATGTTTTTCACATCCTGCCCTGAAACTTGTTGTCACGCTTTTGTGACCACATAGAGTATGAGTTCCAAATAGCTGAGATTATTTTGGGCTTTTTACTTATTTATCTTTGAGTTCACCTAGGAGATGTGTGGAAATTATTGAGAACTGTTATATTCAGGTTGATTTCTCCAGAGGCTGTTGAACACAGAATGTCTGGACAAGAAAGGGAAAATGGGTTCTTTCTCTAGATGTTCTGTTAGCTACTGAGGAGGCATTCGAACTTCTCTTTCAGAAGCTAGGAATGGCAAGGATCAAAGTCACAAGTTATACATCAAGACAATTTCAATATTCTGAACTTCCTGGAGAATGACTGTTCAGCAAGAATGCAGGTGATCTTTTGGTTTTTGCATGTTTACAAGCTATTTGAGAAGGCTCCCAAAGCCTTCTTTGCAGTATTTTGTGCTCAGCTCTAATGCAAGTGCTAGAGCTCTGAGGATCATTAAAGAATTTACCACAAGTACCTGCATAATGTGGTATTTGATACTTTATATGGATAGTTTCTACAGCATGTTCCTCTCAGCTTCTGTACAGCTGCACAGGTTTGGAGAAACTCATTCCTTTTCATTCATTATATTTTTGTATGCTAATAGTTTCAGTTTCTTCAGTGCAACACAGAATCTAAAAAACCTGGGTGTCCCAAGAAAGGAAAAGAGGCCATTTGGAAACTAGGGGGTTAGCGGTCAAGGCTAGTGCACAGTCATGGTCCTTAACACTGTTTCCTGTGGTGAGAGTGCTCTGGGTGCACATGAAGCCAGGATGTAGTTTCAGTATGACTTCTCATTATAAGTACTTCAGTTCTAGTGCCAGCACCTTACTGTGTTCTCACTGTAAGTAGTAAATGTTTCATAGGCACAAAAAGATGGAATTGGGGTCAAAATGAAATGTTCCAGTAAAACAGGAAACAAAAAGTTTTGGAATATTATGATAGCTTTGTCTCTATAAGCCTGATTATAACAGCTTTTTCATACTCAGTGTTGCCTTCTTATCTAACTTATCTTGTTATTTTTAGTATTAGAATTAAAGTATTTTTTACATCGACAGCAGGCTTAGTTAGTGTAAGTGCAGACAATTATACCTCTAAAGGCAAGGAATAGTTCTAGAGTAAGAAAATAAAAAACAATGTCTCCATTAATCTGATGATCCTTTAGTGATTGACAGATTCAAGCAAAGTATGCAGATTAAAAGGGACAGGCTTTTTCAGCCCTTAAAAATAAGCACTTAATCTAAAATGCATCTGGCGTCTTTTCCTGGCTTAGTTTCCTATTGCCTGGCTCTGGCTCTCAAGAGAGACCAGATGAAAGAAATACAAAGCAGAATTTTTCCTCAGTCCCACAGACTAATCACAATGAAGTAACAATGTATGATAGCATAATACATGTATGTAATTATGCATGCAGTTTTTGTGCATTTACACAATGGTGTATATAAACATACAATGGAAGACTGACATAGGATTCACTATTAAAACACAAAAACCCAAGAGTAAAATTAATACCAATTAATATCGGTTTTATGAAAAATGAGCCTTTCTGGCTTCATTCTTTGTTTAGAATATAAGTCTAGTTGAAAGAATTCAAAAATTTAACTCTACATAGATGCTTAGTTCTTCAGTGCAATCCATCACTGTTATCAGTGACCTTGGAACAGTAGGAAATTACCACTGATAAAGTCCGTGGATGAAATAAAGACTGCAAAGAGTTAAATGAGGACAGGCAGTCATAAAGAGAGAGCACAATCATTTGTAATCTTGGCTTATTCAAAAAAAAAGTGTATCTTTACTCAAATGCAGATGTTTGTACTGAATCAAGAAATGTAAAGCATACACACAAAATGAGGTTGTATAATGGCTCTGGAAAAAATCCAGGCTTCAGTTAAACAACTCTACAGCTGAGCCAGGGCAATGATAGAAGAGTCTAATCCATGATGGTTTTCAGCCTGTAACTACTAAGGCTTGGAGTTTTATCCTTAAGGAATCTTAAAGAAACATTTAAAAATTTTTTTTTAAAAACCTTTGCTAGCGGCTTGATAGACTTGATATTAAGCTTAAGCTTATCTGCACTTCCAAAACTGGAGGAAGGATGGCAGTTGGAGAAAATACAGAAACCCCTGGATGCAGAGATGTATGGCCTGGTGAAGAATGACTTGTAATTTTCATTACTGCATGTGGCAAACGAGTGCATGCAGGACTGGAAAGGTTGGAGAGAGCACAGAAAGAGCTACAGATAAGTTGAGAGATGAAATAAATGCCTTAAAATGAGATTTAAAAGGTTCAGTCTTTTAAAGTTATCAAAAAGAAATTTGAGATATCAGACAAGTTCAGTGGTGTCAATAGCTCACAGGTAGAAAACAGCAGATACAGAAAGGCTTTTCTAGTAAGCAAAGTTAGAAATAAAAGTAACAGAAGCTGAACCCATAGAAATGGCTAAGGGAAAAAAAAAATGCAGATTTTAACAGTGAGGGAACTTAGTAAAACAAGCTCTGTAGTGGTAGAATCTCTTCTTTTCCTCAACAAGTAGGATATCTTCCTAGAGGACAGGTTTTAGTCATACTGTGTTAGTTGATTTTCAGCTATTGGGCTCAACATGTGTGTTAAACATGATGTTTTATAAAATATAGGACATTGGAAAACATGTAAAGTCATCTAATCCATCCTTGTGCCCAGAATAAGAACTATAATAGTACTTATTTTTGCCACAATTTTATACAATTTGTTTAAAATGGATCTCAGGTGTTCAAAATGCCACTCATAATTAGAAAATGCTTCCTAACACATATCCTTGTGCTTTAAGGGCATTACTTTTTCCTTTCTCCAACATGGATGTGAAAAAAAAATACATCCCTTTCTTCATTGCCAGAAACTCTAAAGTATTTATTCTGTTCTGCCTCAGTTTTATCTTCTTTGCCTAAACAACCACAATTTGTTCAGTATCTCCAGGATATCAAACAAAGTTTTCTAGACCTCTGATCATTCTCACTGTTCTTTGGGCTCTCTCCAGTTGGCACACATTACCCCTGCTGTAGATGTTTCAGTACTAAGTGAAAACATTATTTCACATGACTTTAGGGTTACATTTTAGACTAAAATTGTACCTTCGACTTTAAAATCTGTGACATGATACAAATTTAATCTTGGCATATCTTAAATTGTAAGGGTCTGAGTTTAGAAAATGAACATTCCTTAAGAAAAATGCATACGAATTCACCTGTGTAACCTGTAGGGTTGGGATTCTAGCACTATGCTGTTTGAGTAATGAAGTAAATTAGCAATGTTAAAATTTACAGTTGTTGACATGTATGTTGACAGGTTGATCTAGGGAGCAAGTAATCCAATTTATCCACAGACTTTAGAACGCTTTGTTAGTAAGCAGAAAGATGTTGAGACTTGGAAATTTTGGTTTGATTTCCATGTGTAAGGTGGAAATTTATTCCCATAGTTATTGATTCCTCTTACCCCCCAAAACACTTCTCCTTTAGGTTCTTCATGCCCAGGTTAATTCCCCCCTGCTATCTGCTAAATTTTTCTCTCTCCTTTTTTTTTGTTTTTTTTTTTCCTGCACATCTGCCAGACTGCTCTCCTCTTCTCTTTTACGCTGCCTTTATACTGGCATAAGAGCACAGAGAGCACAGGAAAGATAGATGCTGGGAACTTTCTATAACTGTATGGCAGTAGAGAGCTGCTTTTTTTAGGCCTTGCAGGTCCAAGATGTTGTATGAATATGTTGTATGACACTCCTATTCTAAGAGATACAGAAAAAATAAGTGTCATGAAGGTGTTCAAACACTAGGACAAGTTGCCCAGAGATGCTATGGTATCTCCGTTCCTGGAAATATTCATAATGTGACTGAACATGTCCCTGAGAAACTTGAGCTAATGGTGCTGCTTAGAGCAGGAAGCTGGTCTAGCAGATCATTCCAATCTACATTATTCTATGATTTTGTGATTCTTGCCAGCATATTCTGAATAAAACATACAGGGGACAAGGGGAGAACAGACAAATTCATGGAAGAGAAATTCTTTGAGAACTGCTAATATATAGAAACCACATCTAGCTTAGTAGATTCCTGAACTCATAGTAGTTAGAGACAGGGAACGCAGCAGGAGAAAAGAGCATTCATATGTGCCTATCTAGTTCCAGGCATGGACTTCTGACCACTCTTGGAGACGGGGTATACAGCCAGTTCAGTCATTCTTATGTTCTTAGGTTTGTTCCGGTGTTCTTTACATAAGAACAAATTAAGCTGACCATGCATAGCAACTTCCCTGCCATGACCATAAGAATAATAGTTCTGGTCTTGTACCCTGCTTCTTTATACAAATTCAAGATGAATATTTATGGCAGAGGTAACCAGGTCATGTTAGCTTATTTCTTTTATATGTCTACCCCATAGTAGTGGTTTAATCAAATTATCTTCTCTGAATGGGGCAGAATTCAGTATCAAGACTAAAAAAGATCACTTAATATTGATCATTGTTCAGTGTTACTTTCTGTTCTTACGCTGCTTTAAAAGTAAGATCTCTTTGACATAAAGAGATCACCTCTGTGATCTCTTTTCAGGCGATACTGTCCAAATCACTTCAATTTCTTTTACAGAAGATGTTCTGTATTTTTGAGCATCCTTGTAACAGTTTTCTATATTGTTTTCTAGCATTTCATTTTTTTTTTTTTTTTGAGACACAATGACCAGAATTCAATACTTGACACTATTCAAGACAGTGGTATGCCTTGTGTTTGTACAGTGGCATAATCATGTTCCCTGCTTTGTCATCTTTTTCTTTCCTATCAGGCCACTCTGCTACCATATGACAAAGCTTCTCAAAAAGAGTTTACCAACATAGCCTATAAAAAGTACCAGTGAAAGTTTTGTTGCTATTGACTATTATTAAATATTAATATTAAACAATATTGACTCATCATTTCTTTATTCCACATCCTTGCCATAATTGATCTCTTGACCTGTTCTGAGATAGTCATCATTTCATGGAGAAATGAGGCAAAGACTATTGTGTTTGTCTTGTGTTTGTTCAGACAGAATGTAGCAGAATGGGCTTCTGGCACCTCATTGTGTTTCTTGCTTATTAGACATTAAAATAAAAAGAATGTAATTATCCCCAAAGGGATAGGTGATAAGAATCCTAATATTTTTGTACATGCATCATGGACAAATGAAAGTTTCTTCATTGCTTTGAAAAGTTATGAAAATACAAGCTATTAATGGAATTTATTCCATGGAATTTCAGACTCCCAAATGGCTAAAGAAAGCTCTTACTCTAGTTTTGCCAACTTTGTCTGACTAGTAAGGATTACTAAAATTTTTTTGTTTGTTTTTCTGTGTTTAAGCCACTTTTTCTAATGGTGTGAAGTTTAATTTTTCTTGATAAGATTGTAATTTCATTATACAGGTGTGAACTTGAAGAAAATCTACAGAAGACAATGACACTCTTTTAGATTGCTGTCGATTTAACTGCACTGTGGATTTGCTCCTCTCCTCTCCTCTATACTCTGCTCCTTTCCCTCCTCTCCCTTAGATTTTGTGGGACTTTCTGTTGGACTTTTGCCAACAGCTAAGGCTGTTATTTCTAGGTAGCTTTAAACTGACTAGTGATACTTAAGACAGAATTCTAGGTTTAACACCCGTGCATCCAAGCACTGATTGCACTTGGCTGTATGTGAATAACTTCTCTGAATGCAGACTCCCAGAGAAACAGAATGTAAGTGTTGCTATGGTTTTCACTGTGGCTTGTACGCTGAGCATGAATTCAGTGAACACACGTGTACACCAGCCCACACGTGTAATTATGGGTTCTGTGTGTCTGGTGCACTACATCTCGTTTTCAAGAGTGCACCTGTCTGTTGAGAGTGTAGCTTCTCAAACAGCCACTTCTCTGCTATAGACCTGCTAGAGTAGAAAATTCAGTCGCGTCTTTCACAACTTACATGACAAAAATATTTGACGGTATGCAGAGACCTGCACAGCTCTTAATCAATGCTAGATATCTTTTCCTCTCTCATACCTTCCTTTTAAACTCTCCCTCTGACCGAGAAAAACTCCAGCAAGACTGCATCAGTGCTCATGTAATACTTCACTGCTGGTCTTTGCAAACATTTGCAGAACTAAATGGAAATTTAGTTTTAAACCACAAGAGCTTATACACTGGACAAATTGATGGTTTTGTGTCTTTTTCATGTAATGTCAAGACGATTTCAATGCCTGCTCTAAGTACTAAGTTCTTCTAGGCAAAGGCTCTTGTCATTGCTAAGGCACTAAATATATCTGAGCAATAGATTCAACAATATATATTTGCTCTGGAGATTATGCATGTACACGGGGAGTTTTTATCTTTAGCCTTGAGCAGTTTACTTGATAAATTAATCTATTCTGTTATTTTCAGGCCCGAGAAAGGAAGGTTTTAAACAGCTAGTGCCTTCCTCAGCAGCACTCTCCCCACCTGTACCTCCACCACACTCTGCTACACAGTTACCACCTCTTCCACCAGCTTCTCACCCATCACTGCAGGTCCCAGCAGCCCCCAGCTTGCCTCCCAGAAACAGCAAACCCAGCTCTGAAACAATGTAAGTGACCATAAAAATCTGTTAAGTATGTGTTTTCTCACCTTTTTCTGCCCTATTGCTTGGCTCATTCAGTAGCAGGTAAAGACTGTCTCCCACGTTTCTGGGGGAATGAGCTCAGAATCACAGTATCACAAAATCACTGGGGTTGGCAGGAACCTCTGGAGATGATCTGGTCTAACTCCCTGCTCAACCTAGGTCAGCTAGAGCATGTCTCAGGACCATGTCCAGTCAGCTTTTGAATATTTCCAAGGATAGTTCAGTCACCTTCACAGTAAAGAAGTGTTTTCTTATGTTCCGCACTCACACCACTTTGCTTGCCCTGCATCAGCCCTAGCCTGTTTGGAATTGTTTTTTATTAGATTGATCCCTCCATCTATTTAATTGTTATCCTAAATCTTCTTACCTGCAATATGGGAGGAAACACTTCTTCCTGCTCTGCAGGTAATCAGGTAATGGAGAGGAAGGAGGGGATTCTGCTAGGTTTTGTACTCCAGGTGGGCACAAAGATTTCCTACCCTTGTTGAAAATCAGTTGTAGCAATAACTGAACCTTTCCCCAGCACTCTTCTGGGAGAAGAAGGCAGGGGAGTCAAGTCTATCAGCAGACACCTGGCTGTGCAGGAAGTAGTTTTGCAAGTCTGAGGAACGAAAGCATTGGTTGTGAAACCACCAGAAGGCGAACTGTGGCCTGTTACCATAACATTTGAAGCCCCTGTCACACATTGTTCTCCTTTCTTTACCCTTCTTCAAAACGCAGTGCACGAAAGGCAAACCCTCCAGCAACAACGAGTTAGAAGCAGGGGGACTAGTGTCAAAAGTGACCAGGAGCGAGTTGGACATGACTAATGAGCAGCTTTGTGGCCAGCAGCTTACTGCAAATAGACAGACTATATAAAACATCAGAGTTTTGTGTGGCCACATACACCATATTTTGGTTCTGGTGATGTGACAACGTCAATCTAAATATGCTGCTGTGCTCCGAGCTGTGGGAAACTGCCCCCCTAAAAGCTCTTACGCTCCCCACTACGGCAGCGGTGGGGGCGACTCCTGGGAAACTGCAGTTCCTGCCCCATCTAGTGGCCAGAGCGCAGGTAGCTTAAAGCAGCTCCCAGGGCCCCTGAAGAAAGGCTGCTCCTTGCCAAGTGCTTAAGACCAAGGCTTTCCCTCTTTGCCTTTAAGAATGTGCAAAACTTACCTCCAGCTTGCCATTTTGCTCGTCTGGTTCTTACTCTTATCAGTTCAACAGAAGCTTTAAATCTAACATTAGAGCCCTTTTACCCAGCCTAACCTTCTCCCGTTGTTTCTATCACCCCCTGTTTAGACTTTGCACTGTGTAAGTCAAGGAGCAAGTCCTATATATAACATCATGCAAAAGCCTGGTGTTCTGCTTATGCATTGTGTAAGCAGGCTGCACCTGCAAAGATGGTTAACAAGCCCAACAAATTCTTTCCATTCAGTCAGCCCATCTGTCTATTATATTTGTCATACCATACTCATCTCCATGGTATCTGAGCACCTTTGGCTCATTTGTTTTCTTCTTTTATACTCAGGATCAAAGTTTCCCTGTGTACAAAAATCAAGTTACTGTCAGCAAGAACAATTTAGAGAGTCTCATGGGTACTTAAGTATAACAGACTGCCCAGCCATTGTCTAAAAAACTGCAAAAAGCACCGAAATAGGGGTAAATGAAAATGCAGTCACAGAAACGATCTTCATCGGTTTCACATGTTCCTTTGTTTCATATTTACAGAAGTCCAGACAATGAAGAAAATTATGATGATGTTGAATTTGATTCGCAGAGTAAGATGGGTACGTTTTAACTAACAGCAGATACACAAAGCTGTAAGCATACAGTATTTATAAGATAAGCAAAAGCATATTGTATTCATAAGTGACTTGTGTAACTAATTATGCTGATACTGCAGTCTAATGGGTGAATAAGGTTGTCTCATTATGCTAACTTTTCTATAATTAATATGGCAGACTCTCAGGAAGTGCTTTAAATGTCTTCTCAGCCCCCCACCCCCTTTTGGTTGGAAACATACCAGGATGAGTTAAGTTACCAGATTTTCAAGTCTGATCCAAAATGAATGCTGTTCTTTCTGAGTTAAAGTTGTGTGCTGTGGTGGAACAGGCATTGTTTTGTACTTGATAAAAAAATAATTTGTTGATTGTGCTTTTAACATTGCTTTGTGATCTGCCTTGAATAAGAGGCAATGGGTAGCAGTGTTGTGCCAGGAGCAGCCAGAGAAGCAGATTAGGACACAAAGAATTTCAGTCTGCCTTCTGATCTCTCCTAGGGAGGATCAGTCTGTGCCAGGCACAGTATGCATCATTTAGTGTGCTGGCCATCCTCACTGTACAGTAATGTGGGCTGCGGAGCTGAAAAGAAGCCCAAGCTCTTTTCCTACCCACCTACCTGCAGAGCAAGAAGGAAGCATCAGCTTCACAGAGTCTCTTTTCCTGCAGTCCAGGGTAGTGCCTGGCTTGGTACATGCACACTTAGCCTCCTTACTCAACTGTGGGGCTGGTGTGAGCAAGTTCTTTGTGGTCTATTATAATTTATTAGATTTTTAAAAATTATTTAAGTGGACATGATAAGGCAGGAGTCTGCATATATTTCTAGTTAATATCACCTGTGTTATTAGCATTTTTATAAATAGTTAGCACTAGAATGAATTGTTTTCTCTATAGCAAGAATTAATACCCTGTTTTTACTTTCGGTCATATAGGTCATGGGAATATAGAAGAGGTAAGTGTTCCATCCACGATACCATCCATGATAAACTGAAGAACTTATCATTTTTAGTACAAACTTACAAATTTAGTAAAATCATTTCAATGGTTTAGAAAATTTGTTGCAGAGTTAATGTAGTATATTACCAGTAAGTTGCAGTAGCACTTAATTGTGAAGGCCAAAAATAAATCTGGGTGCACAGAGTAAATTGGAACTAATTATTAAAGCTACTTAGACACCAGAAACTGATTTTTTAAAAACCTTCTGTTTCCACTGACATTTTATTTCACCAAAACTTTTCACAAACAAGAGCCCTATTTTTTTTCCAGTGATAAATCACTGGTTTCCAGTGAGCCCAGGTTTGTCTTGTTGTCTTTAAAAATCTGCCTGTATTAGGGCTAAGACAGTCTTTGGGACCCTAATTTGAATTCCATTTAGATCCCTAATATTTCATTTTACCTACTACTAATCCTGTTATCTCTTCCTGGCAATCATCAATGCAAATAGTCTTTCCAGAACTAACGCTGCAGCTAAAGCGTCCAATTTGGATTAAACAATATGCTAGTGTGATGTAACAATCTGGAAATTTATAGTTGTGGTATGGTAAAAACAAGGTCAGAACTAACATATAGTGGGTTTAAATAATGCAGTAATCTGGGTTTGGAAAGATTAAATTAATTTGTATTTACATTTTGCTGTAAATATTTTTATATAGTTTGTATGAAGTTTATATAGAAGGTCCGTGTTTTTCATGTCATTCCAAATGTATTTAGGCCATTGAAAACTGCATTTTTCTTTTAGGGCCAAGAAAGTACTGAAGAGATGTATGAAGACATAAGTAACGTCAGGTAGTAATTTTAAACTGTATAGCCTATTGTATCTTTATGACCAAAGGCTTGCTAACAAGGCACTTCATTTGGCCAAGAAGTGTGACTGAAGTCCCTGCCAGGCATTAATTTGTTCATCCATTTTACCTAGAGAAAATCAGGTTGTTCACAAGTTATTTCCCACTTAGATGTAATATATTCTGGGGTGGAAAAACTCTTGTGATAAAATCATGTAATTGCTGTGATCTAGGCAACAGAAGCAGCTGACTTTTAATCTTAGGAACATGTCTGAATCATTATTTGGAATTACAGCCTGTGAGGAAAAATAAGTTCAGCCCCTTCATACTATGGCCCCAGGTAGATTATTTAGTTGTAGTTGTTTTTCTTGTTTTCTGGATAAATATACTCAGAACTCCTAAAAGCTGCTGGATTTACAGTTTTCATGGTCTGAGTCCCCTGGCACATCTACAGAGTCAAAATGTGAGCCCTGCTCACAGTCTTCTGCCTCTAGCCCCTGATTTTCAGTCTCTCAACCTGCTGAAGTCTAAATGTGTGGGATTCCATGTATGACAATACACAAGGGAGAACACTCATTCCTTTGGCACAAATAACCATCTAAAATTCCTACCCCATGATACCTTGTTTCTGATGTAAAACGACTTTCAACAGCAATTTATTGTTGAATTGTCTATGAACATGGATAATTTAGAAAGTAAACAACTGAAACAGGCAATCCTCATTCACTGTATTTTTGGAACTTGAGCATATCAGTTTAGCAGAAGGATGGAAAAAAGAAGAGGAGGGAGCCTTACTCAGTTCCATAGAGTTTGTAGAGCATAGTTCTTCCAGAGAAACTGTTGGCAGCAATCTGCAAAGCTTAGTTATAGTCCTAAGTACGTCCCAGGGCCTACATCTCAGTACCATCCAGTATCTAAGGCACAGCAGAAAATATACTCTGGCATGTTAGGCACATTAATGATGCTGTACAGAACAGTGACTGCCGCTTTTATAAACATAGCTGCAATAGTTTTCAGTTAGGTTTAAAACAATAGTCCAGTCGTGGCTGCTCAGGCTTCAGTCCAGGTTGCATCAGTCAGCATTAATGGCCCCAGTAAATATTTAGCAGCTGTAGCCAGTGCCACAACACCTAGACTGCTATCAGTTTCCAAGGTTGCTTGCTAAAATTAGCTCAGAGATGTCTGGACATGTACTTGCATAGCCAGTCTCTTACCTTCAGAGGACCCTCTGACATACTTCATCTTGAGGACAGACAGTTTAAATTATTTATGTAGCATAAGAAAAGAGGCTCTTTCCTCTGTTGCAGATCAGCCACATTGAGGTATAGTATATGTATCTTTGATATCACTGGGAGAACTTTTTTCCCATCACATACAGTTCTTTGTTGACCTTGGGTAAGAAAGCTGTAGAGAGACATGTTTCACTGCTACTGACCTCTACATTCAGTCCTGGCAATGCATTTCTAGATCAACATCAATTGAAAAAGAGAAGAAGTGGGACAAGGATGAAAAGAAAAGAATGGACCAGGAGAAGAAAGAACAAAAGGAAAAAGAAAAGAAAGAACAGGAAATCAGAAAGAAGTTCAAAGTAAGCTCTTTCTTTTGTAATCTAGACAAGGATATGTGAGAAGCATTATTTATAACCCTTGTCCAATTTAGAATACAGTCTTCAGCTTCAGGTAGTTCAGGAGCATGGATAAATTTAACCCTTTCTATGTTTGGCATATGCTAGATTTCAGACTCAGTATTGATCGCAAAGAGATTTCATTGATTATAAATTATGTTTTCTGTTAAATGCTCTTCTGTTCTTTCTATGTAAAAAAGCTGTGAGAAGTGTCCCTTTTCTGTTTAAACCCCTTTACATCACTAGAATAACATCGAAAGTGGGAATTGGAATCCATATACTTAGTGATTTTTGCTTAGCTAGAGCCAGATACAATAGGATCCAGCCCACAAGAGAATTCAACATTAAAGAGCAATACCTTGCTTGGTTGCCTAGGTCTCCAGCCTGTAGGGGCTAAGGGGGAAGGAAAAGAGTAGCGCTCATGTGTAGGGGAGTCATAGTCACTGTCAAAGCCTAGAGGCTAAATAACAAGCCAGTTCTTTCTGTTTTGTAACATTTTTTATGTAGTTGATGGTCAGCATGCTCCCACAGTTTACAAATCTGCCAATCATTTTCTATTAACCAATGTCTGTTCATAATCCTCTGCTATACTCCTTTCAGTTTCGTTGTGCCTAGTGGATGGCTTTTTTTCTCTCCCTGTCTATTGTGCTCTATACACAGGAAAGCCACAGTAGTTCTGCTACTTCATCGCATTGGTCTGCTGTAGAGAGACTGACATGAGTTGAGGAGCAAATAATAAAAAAAAAATACTAATAGCAAATAATAGTGGTATGTTTTTGTTGTTTTTCGGGGTGTTGGCCCCAAATCTCCTTGACTTTTTGCAGGTCTGAAAAGACCAATTCTTTGAAGTGTAGGCATTAGCACATTGAAAGATTTCAGACTGCAGACTGCTCTCTTGCGGACATTAAAATACAATATTATTCTTAAATGCAAGCAAATATATTTAAGTGCATATTTTCATTCCTGTTGCCACCTACCTAGGGATAGCTATTCCTGAACTAGTCTATAATTGTTCACAGCCACATCCACAAGGCCAAATATAACTTAAAGCCACAGACATTAAAGTCTAAAGGGGTTTATCCATAACATACACTACAGATTTCACAGAGAATCCTGAATTCTAATAAACAGTATGATCATGTCCTGTAGGTACTTGTGGGATCATTTATAGAGCAGAATTGTAAGCACAGAATATTATGAGGTAGACTTCTGTATATTTATGAATATTTATTTATATGAGTAGCCCTGCCGAAACTACATGGAGCTGCCCGCTGGAATAAATGCATGTCTGTTTTGTGAGGAAAGGTTTCACAGGTTAACGTGTTGGTTTTAGTCTTGATATTCCTCTGATTTTGCCAAGCACTCCTTTAGCTGCTTTATTGCTATGTTTTAGTCCTCTCTTTTCATCCTTCCTTATTAGTTTAAATTGTGTAGCTGGGGATAGAGATGATGCCTAGAGTGTTTTAAATGTCAATGAAACAAATAATTATCAATGCAGTTATTTTATCTTTCACCTGAATGTTCAAGAAAGAATTTCTTTTTTCCACCTCTATGATTTATTTTGTTACTTCTCCTGTGCAGCTAATGGGACCCATCCAAGTCCTTCATCAGGCACGAGCTTGTGCTGACTACAAGGGAGGAAAGAATGAGCTGACTGTCAGACAGGGGGATCAGATTGAAATCATTCGCCTCACAGACAACCCAGAAGGAAAGTGGTTGGGCAGGATAAAAGGATCTTGTAAGTTCTGCTTCTTCACTGTGTTGCTGAATGTTTTCATTGTGTGACAGAAAACTTGTGAGTGCATGCAGCATTATTCCAAGGAGTAGCATTAACAAGGCTGAGTCACTTGCCACCAAAGCAAATAATTACCACAGCTCGCCCTGCTCTGCTTACATGGCGTGTGGGGCTCAGTTCATTGTAGGAAGTTATTTTTCAACGTAATGTAATATCTAGATGCAGTAGAGTGAGTTAGGAAGAGTATGTTGGGATCTTCGTGGACCTATTGAGTTCAGTGTCCTTCAGACTTTGAATTGGCATTAGGATTCCGCTCTGTACAAGTAATGATGTTAGCCTTTTTCATATCTTTGTTTTAAAAATAAAATAAAATGGGTTTATCTAACATGGAACCAGAGAATATAAGGTCTTGTTTTAAGAGTATATCTTGTTCCTGTTCTTACAGAAAGATTCTAACTCTCATTTGAGGAGTTTCTCACTAACTTCTAGCTTTTTTTTTTTAATCTTGAAAACCAGGGTGTTTCTCTACTTGTACAAATTATATCAGTGAATATTATGAGTATGGTAGGGGCCTGATGATCTGATGAGCAAAGACACTAAAAGACTGATCCATGAAATCAATGAAAATCATTAAAATCACCAAAAAGCATTAAAAGCACTTGCTTGATTTTTAAGGACACTAAAATGACGAGCAAGTTCAGTAAGACAGTTGATACCTGTAGAATTGGACAGCACCTCCTGAGCACTTTTTAGTACTGGATGTAAGAAGACATGCTTGGCGTTTTGTAAGACATGCTTGGATCACTTTGTAAGTGGAAAGCAAATCTCAGTGGAGGCCAGGGTATTTTCTTGAGCACATGCAGTTAATTAATTAATTTACACTGGCTTTTCATAAACTGATGTCTGCTTCAGCAAAATCATGAGCTGTACTGGACTTCTCAGAATTAAGAGTTAAAGGTACAGCCCATGGTGTTTCATCAGTGCTTCAACCTCAAGTGTTCACAGGCCAATAATGGGAAGGCTGAAAAAGAAATCAAGTAATAGAGGAAAATCAGTTTTGATAATTCAAATAAAGTGAGGGGAAAAAAAGGTGTTTATAATTTTCCCCCAAGTACCTATCAGTAATTAAATCTCGTTAATTATTTTTCACATGAATTTCAGGTAAAGATTTGAGTGGAAGCATACCAGGGCTTGTTGAGAAGTAGCAGAGTGGGGAATTTTCCATTCTTGAGAACCATTTGAGGATTTTTTGCTTCGAGAAAATACTTTCTTGCCCTATTTTCATGCAGGCAGCATGTCTGCTGCATAGAAAGAGTTCCCAATCTTAGGCCAACTGCCCTACTTCAAGTTTCTCCCAAGCCAGTGTACTCAGGATTGTAACCAGATCCCCTTAGTGAAGCTCCAAGGGGACAGCAAGGTAGCTCCTCAGTGTCTAGCAGCCGAAAGCACAAACCATACAAACAAAATATTTCTTCCTCCTTGTTCTTCCTCCTAGTGACCTGTCAGGATCTTTACGTCAGGGACCATCCTAAATTGTGCCACCAGATTGCAGTGGTCCCAAGATTAGCTGACAAAGGGGAGCTTGCAACAGCCTTGCTCCCTGGAGTCTGCACAGTAAACTCTTCTGCTGTGGCTGAGAAGCAAATAAAGATGCTGTTAACTTGACACCAGCTGAGGAGTGATTGGGGGGATATCTGAGACGGATATGGAATTTGTATGTGTGTAAATAGTTGAAAGCTCCAGGTGAGGCTGTTTGGAATAAAATATTTCTCTTAAAGTTTTCAGAGATACAAAACAATTCAATCATACTGAATCTGAACCTTCTGTTATACTCATCAGTTCACAACGAGCTTTAAAACTGGCTCTGCTTAATTACATGGTTTCATTCATTTAGATGGATACGTTAAAACAACTGTGGTGGAAATTGATTATGATTCTTTAAAAAGAAAGCAACAACCAGCCATCAGAGCTACTGTGAAACATTCAGACAGCGACCAAGAAGTGTATGATGATGTTGGAGAGCAGGACAGTGTTAGCAGGTATGTATAGAGAACACATTCAAGGGACCTAAAGATTTACTTCAGTCAGCCTAGACAGGGAAAGTTTTAAAACTACCAGCCAGACTCCTGATACCAAGAAAAGCAGTCATTTATATAAGAAGCTTGTAGCTTGTCTATCAAAGCTGAAGTAGTCAGATGAACAAGAATGGACTCTGGAATCTGGCATCTATAAGCACTCATATATAGGAGGAATTGATAGCATAGGAAGAGCTGTAGCACTGCACGCCAAAAGAAAATGAAAGCCAAACATGCAAAATTTACAATTTACCCACAGGAAGTGCAGTTCCCTGCCCTTCATCTCCTTTCTTGTTCTCTGTCTCGTGAAGTCACAGGCTGTCTTTTCTAACATGCAAGAATAAAGGACTGTAAAAGCTAAAGAAACCCTCATTGCACAGGGGAACTCCTAATCACCCTCATTGCTCTGGAACTGTGAGTCAAGACTACCTCTTACCTTTGAAGAGAAGGAAATTCTGGAGGCATGACTAGAATGGCCCTCAGGGAGAGACCATGGTTAATGGGGTTAATTCTAACAAAAGGCCAATCAAAACCCATGAGGTGGATATGAGCTATACTTTCACTGTATGAGAAGCTTCTCTTTGGCAGTCTCCTATGCATTTTCAATGAGGTGCCACGTTGCAGCCTTTGTACTTCAATGTGTCATATTTTTCAGGTCAAACTGATCTGCAGCTGGGGAAATGTCATCTCTAGCAGGGTGCCAGGCTTGCTTGCAGCTAAATATTCTAGTGGTCTTGTGACAAGAGGCTATTCTATCACATGACCCAACATGACAGTGGTATCTCTGTTACCTGACCTCACATAAAAGTCTGCTTCTGTCACCTGATTCAACAAACCAGTGTTCATTCTCCATCACATGTCCTGACGTAGAGAGTCACATGCACTGGGATTCAAAGAAGACACCTGCATGTGAGTGTGGAGGATTTCAATGTGTAGGACACATCATAGAACGCTTGCAGCATTCATCCATTGCACTAGTGTTTAGATCTAACTTCCCAGTGCCTTTGCTTAGAGGCCTGGCTGGCATAAAGGGATCACAGCTGGTTGGCTGCTGGGTGCAGCTGGTCCTCAGCTGCTAGAGCATACCCACGAGTGCCAGGAACAGCACTTGGAAAGATTTACCTTCGGGCTGGCGTTCTTTAAGCGGCCAATATAGTTTCGGTATGTGATATTCTTGCAGGTTGCACAAAATCAATCTACCTCACTGCACATTGATCTCATATTATCATACTTAGTTAGAGGCTTGAACAAAGTTGCATTAGTTGTTCCAGGCTGTAGGTAATCTGAGCATCAGCTATTACATTGCAAAAGTATCTTGGGCTTTTTCACTATAGCAAGCATTATAGTCAACCACCGCAGTGCAAAGAATATAGAAAATTCTTTAAATTCAAGCAAACAATAATACTTACACTGTTGTATATTAAAGTATCAGTATAAGGAACTTGGATGAATGTGAATGGATGAGATTCGTTAAATCCTTTAGGTTGCATTTTGACATTTGTATCTTCTCTAGTGATTAATAGCATTCTGTTCAGTTCATGAGTGTGAATTGTTGGAAGGTCTAGCACATATATCAGCATTGTTTGGAAATCAATGTAAGAATGCCATACTAAAAAAAGCCTGTTGACCAGATAGTATTATCTGACTATCAATAGTGTTGGTAATATTCCAAAATTAATAAGGGATTAGAACTGCTGTATTTCAGGATTTGTTGGCACAGAAGTGTAACAAAAATCTTAATTTGTTAAGTTTAAGATCTGAAATTAATTGCAGTTACTATGAACTTACCAGTTTCTTTAATTACCATTCGAACACAGAGCTAATATGAAACCCTTGAAATGTTAGAAACATGCAGTTAGAGTTTTAAAGCATCATCCAGTAAAAGCTAGTTGAGCGTTAAGTTCATTTGTTTACCCTTTTGTCTCATGAAAATCCTCTCCTGAAGGATGAATTGAATTTTCATTTTTATGATATTTTTATTCCCACCAAGTTGGACTATGACCTCCTGGGGTCCCTTCTAATCTGAATTATCCTTTGATCGTAGGATGTATTTTGTACTTTAGCCCAAAGATATCAGGAATTTTATAGGAATGTAAAATGTATTCTAAATACAGTGAATTGTTATATCTGTAAGTAGACATCAGTTTGCTTCTCCCTGAAATCAAAGGAAAATGGCTTTTTATTGGAAATCCTAACAGCTTGAAGATTTAGAAAAAAATGTTCTGTTCTTGTGAAAGTGTGCAGCTCTGTTACCCTCAGTGTGTCTGCATTAATTTATACAAATAGAGAATTTGCATAAGAGCTTTACTTACAAAATACTATGTCCTTTTCCTTTTTGCATTAACTAAAGAGGTTATAGAGAACTCTCTCTTATTCGTCTTTGAACTATTGTGGAAGACACTTCATAATACTCTTTTTCTTCTGTTTTGTAATGAATTACTTCCACAAAAAAAATCAGAATATTTTTTTCTGCTTTACTTGAATCTATCAAAAATTAATACCTCCTCATCTGAGAGCTAATTCACTCATGAATTGGAAGATATGTTTTCTTTAGCATTACTGAGAGTGTAACTACTGTTTGAGTGTAAGAAATCAATAGGAGGGCGGTGAAGACAGAGAGAAAAAAAGAAATGGCACAGTTATTGCCCATTTAGACCATACAAGCACGTGCCTGAGCTTTCAGTGCAGAATTGGTAGTGCTCAGCTGGCAACGTAGACAATGAGTGCCAAAGCAAAAGGGTTTAGAGCTAATAACCAGAAAAGTGATGAGTGATCATGATGTTTTGCTTTTCCAAATAATGGCTATTTTTCCCTAAAAGATCTTTCATTTTGCTTTTCAGTCAGAGTGGTGGTCAAAGTGGAACTGAAAGTAAGTTCTGTATATACTTCTGGGGGGCAGATGTTTCTGTGTGTTGCTTGCCTTCAAATTCAGACCTCTGTAGCATCCAAATAATGAAGTAATTACACATAAGCATGCTAAGTGTTAGCTAACAAGCAAGAAAGAAAGAAGTATAATGGCCAAAGTGCGCTTTCTTTCCACCTATCAAAAGTTGGGTATAAAAGAAGTTTCATCTTGAGATACAGTGAATCAGAAGCATGCCAGCAGACTACAGATCTTTTTATTTTTTTCAGGAAGGTAAATTATCCTCCAAAACAGCATAGATATAACTGGAAAGGTATTAACATGACCAAGAGTTTCTGTGCAAGAGAAAGTCAATTGTGAAATAGCCAGCAATACTGTCAATTACACTCCAGTTCCAGCAATATTTTGGTGTCCTAATCAATATGACTACAGCAGTTCCACACTGTCAAAAACACACATTCAAAACAGGTTTCCCCTTTGGTAGTATATATTTTTATGTAGCATTCTCTGCTGATCATAAGAGCATAGCTCATCTTCTTAGCTTAGAGTTTAGATACTAGTCACGGGAGAGGCATCCCCTGGCAGTGCAGAAGGAAGCTGCTGCCAGCTAAGTACAGATTTCAGTGAGCATTCTGACCAGTGGCTAGAACTGGACATGGAAAGTGAGCTAACCCTGCACTAAAGGAGGTGGTGCCTACAGGTCAAAATTGAGACCAAAATGGGGAGCTTACATTGCTCTTGCTTCTCTGGATGAATACAAGATGTCACTTGCTAAGAATGTTGGTCTGTCATCTTCTGTCATCACTAGAGTAACACACAAAAGTTAAAAAATCACCAGTCATCATAGTAATTAGGCCCCAAACCCCCATCTAGCATTTCAAATACAATGTAAATATATTTTTTATCATTATTCATGTTCTTACTTTTGCACTATCATGTATAAATCCTGTGGACAAGGTGCCTAACTGATGTGTAAATGTCTCTTTAATAAAAAGGCTGTGCTGGTTTACAGAAAGATTCCCTCTGCAGGAGTATTGCAGAAATGTTACAAACATATCTGACACACTTATAAGTCAGTAACTAATGCTCTATACTAACAGTATTAAATTTAAATGAATTAATTCATTGTTTGATGTCTTGAAGTGATGTTCCCACCTCCTCCTTCTGATCAAGAAATTTATGATGGGATTGATGATGAAGATGTTAGTATTCGGTAAGGTTTTATATCATTTAAATCATTTGTTTCTTTACTAGAATGTTATCATTCTGGCTTTTTTGTATTTTAAAAGTTGGGATAATAATTAGCAAGTATTGGGATGATCAAAAAATAGGTATATGTCAGGATGGATCCATGAAGGTAAGAAAGAAATCAGTTCTTTGGTCTCTCTGGAGAAGTTTTGTTTTATAATTAATTTTAGTGTTTCAGCAAAAGTAGCTGCAGTCATGAAAATCCCCAAATCCCCAACTGGACAGATCAGTACTGACATGAAAATAACAAAATAAAATGCCAGCTTGGTTAGTAAGAACAGGAAAGAGGCAAATAGGTAGATGAATATCTATACCTGTAAATATATTTCAGTATCTATAAATGACCTAAAATATATATTTCTAGCTTAGTGCTTTAAACAGTAAATGTACTCACCTTGAGATATACTTTGTTGTCATTAATAAGAATTATGTACGTCAATGGAGAATGAAACTGGACCTTTTAAAAAGAATATTACATTTTACATTATGATAATTGCATGCATACTCCAAAGGTCTGTATCACAGGATGAAGATAAGCATGATATCTGGTCCTGGGGAATTTTGAAGAGGCTAAAGGTCAAAGATGACAAAAAGAAAAGTATACGAGAAAAAACAACCAAAGTCAATGGGGAAGAAGATAATGGAGATTCGTTGTAAGAGTCTTCCAGGAAATCACAGTGCACTATAACTAATTCTAATAAAGCATTAATCACATGCTACTAACATATTCTCACAGCAGCCTAATAAATCATGCATCAAATTGCATCTCAGGGTGATACTTTTCTGCAAAAATACTGATCTCCTTTCTTTTCATCTTCATACTTTAATGACACTGGTTTTTGTTGCATGAGCACGATAACTAAAATATAACAAATTTGTGTGTGAAAAGCACTGAAATAATCCATCATCTTTGTTCCAGACTAGTGATGTAAGTTTGCTGTATCCTTGGTTAAAATGTGTTCTGCTCCCCAGGACAATGTAGCTGGAATAAAATCTAGTCCCATTAATCCAGCTTGTGGGAATAATGTGCCAAAGAGAAAAAAGCAGATTGTCCTCTCCCCATCTTACCTAGATGTTACATCAGCAACTGGTGTTTTTACCACAATCTTTCATTCAGTTCTGACTATTTTACTCTGATTCAGTGGTAAAAATGTGTTTATTCCATGAGTATTTTTAATGTCAGCCGAGCTTCGCAATGTCTAGAGATTACTTGGCCGTTGTGTTGTAAGTTTTTTAAATGATTTAGATCATGTGGAAGCCTGTTAATGTGATATGAATACTTAATGAGCATCTTTTCTTTTCAGTGTGATTTCTCCAGCAAAGCAATTTGGAAAAGGTAATAAATAGTTCATTGTTTTGTCTCTGTATTGACTTCTGATTCTTTTTTTCTGTGTGTATTACTCTGTATCATGCTAATCACAAAAACACTACATCCAAGGAAGGAAACGTGATTTCCCATTGCTTATCTAGTTCCAGCGAACAAATTTCCAATATTGTGGCTGATTTAGCTGCAGAGAGGGACATACAAATAAAGTGCAAACTCTCTAGAAGGTAAAGTATCTTTAAAAAGTCACGATTTTTCTGTGTGAGAGACTTCAACACATTCATTTTATTGAACATTCATTATGAACAGATGTGCTTGGAAAGAAACAGTTAATGCAGGGCTTTAAAAATAAACTGAGATACTCATTGTTATTTTTAACACTTGCAGTGTCTTTATAAGCTAACAAATACTTTTATATATCAATCCAGCCATGGAATAAAAAGCAAGTTCTTATAATTCTTGAGGCCATTGCTTGAACTGAGTTCTTAAAATTTTATCTCCTACTGTGACTTTTTTAGCCATGGATTTGATGAGCTCAGCAACTGCTTCCTTTCTACAAACATGCTGAATGTGATTCAAAGTATATTCTCGGGGTAAGAATACTTTTCACTACTTTGGCATTTTAATATGGCCTAAAAGCTAACATATGTGAGATTTATATCCACTTTTAGGCACCTTTACATTGACAAGAGTGCTGTAGAAGTGCTTGAATGTACATTCAAGTCAAACCCTGAAAATATACTTTGATACAACACAGTGGGAAATAGCCTAATTAAAATAAAGATTAAAGGCTATTGCATTAGCCAGCATGTGCTAAAACTTGGTTCAGTTTAAGAAGATTAAAATATCAGTGAATACCTGTTATTATTAATAGAGTTTTATTCTGAAAAGGGCAACTGGTGTATGTTTTACGCAGTAGATTGTGCAGAAGGGAAAGCTGAGTTACTATAGATGATAAATGGCTACAATACTTGCTGAAATTTCTCTTCAACTTGGCTATGCTGTGGTAGATTGTAACACAATGTATTCACTACTCAAGGATCGCATAATAATTTTCCATTCTTTTGAACTCTTGTTTCAGATTGTGGAGACAGTGATGTTTATGATGATGTAGATTCCTCAGACTTCCCTCCTCCATCAGCGGGACTCAAGCAAGTGAACATAGGAATTACTCCTCTGATTAAAAATCTTTAATACACTGTGACACATTTTCAAAGTATTTACTAGAGGCAGATTGCTACTAATGTATGCTTTGTTTGGTGTTGTCAAGTTTTTAGTTCTCCTAACCCTACTTTTGACAATTACAGATGAATGTTCAGTGCTTCCATTTCAAATTGAAACAGTAATGATATTAGACAGCAGAATGCTAATGGCATGCTTTGAATTTCAACAAATTCAACACCAATGGATAAGAGGTGTAAATGAATACATGCATTAAAAATCCTTCGTTGGAAATGATCTGCATGCAGGCCTCTTCCTATAAAAATATGAAGACTGCTAGGATAAGCACTGTATTTGATCTCAGTTGCTCCAGTATCTTGTGAGAAAAGGAGATAGTGCCTTATGTTATCAGTATGAAACACATCTGTAAGTGTAAAGTTAAAATTCAAAAACTTTCATCCCTGAACGGGGAAGTTTGGACCATCTCGATAGCACAGATAAGTATCTGACTGCAGAGATAACTGCAATTTGTTGCATTCTACCATCACTGACTTCGCTCAGTTGGAGCTGCAAAGAGCACACTACAATAACCTAGTCTGGAGGCACCAAAACAGAGAGAGCTTTTTAAGTGCGTATGTCCAATGGAAATGATATGGCCCACCTTAGTCTAGGCTATTTCAAGCATACTCATACATTCTTCATCAGTGAAACTGTCATCTGCAACTCCTAGACAAGTCAGAAAACCAGAGAGTAAGACCTTAAATTCCCTGGTACAGAATGAGGAAAGCCAGTTAAGGAATAGAAACCCTGCCATGCCCATTGACACAACTCGTCATGGATGTGGAAAAAACAGTAGAGTTCAAAATGGATCCTTGGTTTTGTGCATGTTGTGCAGATTCCCTGGAGTAGGAAGGTCTTATGTATGCACATAAGAACTAAGGCAGCTGTTATATGAAAGACTAAGACAATCCAGCTGCCGCCACAGTTAGACATATTATATTCAGGCTATTGCCCAAAGATCTGTAGAATTCAGAAAAACTGTCCCTTTCCTAGAGATTCTAAAATGATGTGTGTTGTTTATAAAATCTGGTTTTGGTAGTTGTAAAGTTCTCATTCCTATACTACATAGATGCTTTGAAAATTTTTGTATATTCATTTTAGTAGATATATTAATATCAGAACTTACGAAAATAGAAAAGTATGAAAAAAATCCCAACTGTTTGTCTTCTGAAATCAAGTCTCTATTGTATTATATTTATCTATATTATTTTTATAGAGAGAAAAGAAGATATACATGAAAGTAAACTCAGTTTCACTGAAATTATCAGAAAATTTGTCAATACGTCATATATGTTGCTAATTTTGTTTCATCTGTAACCTTGTATTTTAGATCATCAAAATCAGTGAGCCTTGGAAAAGGAAAACAAGATGAGAAAGATGCGCGAAAGTTGAAAAAGATGGAGAGAGAAGAAAAAGAATTCAGAAAAAAGTTCAAAGTAAGTTTTATTCACACAGAATTTAATGACCAATATGTCTTTATAGTATTCTCTAATTTGTTTCCTTGTGAGTATAACCTCTGAAAGGTGACTAGTATTTATGGGTTGAATGTTCAGATTTAATGGCAGGATATATATGAACTCACTATTCTAAATACAGATTTTAAATTCCCATTCTTATTTTTTCCATTAAATGCAGATCTTGCAAACACTTTCAAAAGAACATCATTAATTTCACTGCCATTATGATAGTAACAAAAAAACCCTCAGCTTGTAATATAAAAAAAATATTTCTTTTAAATTGACCAATTTGATTGAAAATTAAATAGAATGTCACCAAAAAGCAGCTTCAAGCTGTGTAGAAGAACTAACTCAGCAAACATCTATAATAATTCTAGGCATTTATGGCTTTGAAAAGATAGAAAAACACAATAATTACTTGGTTCTTAAAACACTCTCCATTTCCACTATAGCAGGAAAATATTCTTACCCTAAATTTGATTGATTCTAGGTGCTAAGCTGTTCCTGAGATTACACATGCTCTGCATGCAGAAAATTGTGACTTGTTCCAGCTCACATCATACATAAAATGTCAATGCTTGGACTTAAGACTTAGCAGGATGTATAAACTGTAATCAGAGAAGAAGCTGGCTTGATCTAGAATTTGGTTTTCATCCATCTGCTAATCTTTTTGCTAATGTTAGAAGTCATTAATATGAAATTCTTTGTATTTTTTTAAATTGTGTGACTGTACTAGCTGTTTCAGTTTAATGCTTTATAAAAATACTGTTACAGAAACAGATATAGTTCTGCATGAGGTAAACAAGTAAAGCATTCATCAGTGATCTAACTTACTTCTTGGGAAAGCCACTGTCAAAATTCAAGTAACACCCAGAGTTTTTGAAAATCCTACCTTTGAAAACTACAGGTTTTTACCAGCAGAATTTGGAACATCAGAATTTCTGTCTCAGGCTTGACACCAGCAAACTTTCATTTTGGGGGGGGGGGGAGGGGGGAGAGAGAGACTAGGATTTAATACTAACTGTGCAATTCACAGTGAATTATAACTTATAACATTGTCATTTGTGATGCACAAATCTTTAAAGAGGTCATACATCTGAGTAATAGCCAAAACAGGTTTCATGCATTTTGTCCCTACCAAGACTATGTGATGCTGGAACAGGAAGGATGGCTTGTTCACAACAAATAGTATTTATCTCCTTTATGAGAATTTGGAAGCGTAATACATTCTCAAGTGTTCCACTAGTGGAATTTGGCTAAAATTTGAATAAATTTCCCATCTTGCAGATGCTTTCAGAGTAGAGGCCGAAACTGAATGAATAAGGACAAAGAGTGAAAATCCAGTTTTAGATACTGGATCCAGATTGGAGTTATCATGCTTTGGTAACAGTATGCGATAGTTTACATTTGATGAAAAGAGAATGAATCTTGCACTTGAGAGATGCCAGTCTGATCCTTTCTGAAGCAGCAATGAATGCAGATATTACCATGCAGTTGTATATTTGTATGAGAAATACTCACACTTCATATCAAAAATGATTTCCAGCATAGGACCTTTTTGACTGTGTGCCACTTTTTCACTTGTAATTCTGTCAACAGTCTGATAAATAGCCTGGAAATTTCTTAGTTGAATAAAACCTACAATTTATACCCTTGCAAGGGGTTTAGATCTTCAAACCTCTGATAACCACCATAACCAACCAGCCTGCAAAATGATCATTTGTAAGTGCTAATAGCAATAATGGACACAGACACTAGATAGCATAAACGATCATTTACCTGACTTTCAGAAAGTTAGCAATAAATGGGAATATATTATTATAAAACATGTATGATCATAGCTTTTGCATTAATGTTTTTAATCTAGCATCTCTTTATTTATTTTTACAGTTTGAAGGTGAAATTAAAGTTCTTTACTCTACCACCACAATCCATGATTTACCACAAAGAAGATGGGGGTCTAAAGACTTACAGGTTAAACCAGGGGAGTCTCTTGAAATTATAGAAAATACAGATGATACCAAGGTCCTGTGCAGGAATGAAGAAGGAAAATGTAAGTTTTATTGAAAAACTGTAGTATAGAATGCATGTGCTATTAATTAGGCTGTCAGAGATGACTGTTCAGCACATAAGTCAGAAGAAAACCCTCTTCAAACAGAGACTAATACATATATTTTTCCTTGTCTGATGGTTGACAATAGCTAGGATACTGTTATTTTATTATTATTATTACTTACGGCAGTTCCTAGAGTATCTTACAGTGCGTTACTCAGATAGAAGAGGCAGACCAAATGTGAGAGGAAGGAAAAATTGTTTATGTAAAACTTTGCATCAACTAAGATTAGCAAATGTTTTGGGGTGCTTTTGTCTTTCACCACTTGCCATGCAGAATATAGCTATGATACCACACAGAATCTAGGAAAGCAGTAGAATCCTTGCTACACCTCTTAGAAGCATTTGCCCATTGATTTCAGCCAAGAGAAAATCAATGGCAGTATTCTTACTAGCTCTTACTTTGGATTGCCAGAGCTGGAGTTTAATCTTTTCAACAGGCTAGGGAGGAGAAGGAGTCTTCCCCTAGCCCCAAGCAGCTCCAAGGCGCATACAATCATCGGTGTGCCTGCCTGTTTTGGGAGCTGTCAAGGCAGCAGCTGCAGCTACACGTCCTTCCAGCATTTCTTTGGAAGCCTTGGCCAGGGTGTGCATTGGCAGAAGTCACTGCATTCTTTGGAGAAGTCTGGACCATCTACTGTTCGTTTTGATTTTTTAATATGCATCTGCTACGATATTTTTCAGATCTCCCAATAAGAATTTACTGTGTGTGAGAATAGAGTATGTTTGAATAACAGCTTTCTATGTAAACAACTCACCTTCATTGTTTACCACTGCCCTAACTAAAAGGCAGTCCAGTGCCATATACCTCTGAAGTGGATTTAGTAACCTTTCTGTTATTGTTTTCCCCTGTATACTCATCTGTTATAACTGGAATATAACCTTTTCCCTGGCAGGCTGGCAGGATGCAGAAGATTTTCTTACACAACCACACATAGGTCTTTCAAAATATGGATTGACCTAGTGTAGCCTCTTCCCCAAGAGCAGCTTTCAGTGCCATGCTTTTTGAATTAAGCTACTAAAAACAAAGTAGAAAGTAGTTCATGTTGTTTGTTTTCCTCTCAGTAGTCTTCAAAGCCTTTCAAATGGTGACAGAACCTACTGCTTTGCTAGGCATAAAAGAGCAAAACAAATAAAAATACCCTCCCTGAAAAACTTTGAATAGATCTTTGTCAAATTTCACATTAATTAGGAAGGCTCAAATCCTACTATATTTAAGTTCCTGACAGTTTTGGTTATTTGCTATAGTTGGAGTAGATTCATATCTTAAAAGTATAATTTAACTTTTTGAAGGCTAGATAGACTGAAAATCAACAGTTAAAAATATTCTTGTTACTTTCTTGCATATGAATTCTTCCATTCATCCTTCAACTTATGATGTACTTCTGTAGCTTCTATGCCTCCACTGGCAGTCAAACGAAAATAGGAATTACATTTTAACATCCTCCCACCTTGCTGAGCAAGGACTGATGAGTTTAGGAATATATTCTGCTATGAGTTATTTTTATAGTTACCAAATGATTTGAAATTACCGAAGTGACACAAGGAACTGCTTCTCATTTGCTCTCAAGCCCCTTGTTACTACTGCCTTGGTCAGATCCATATATCTTTTGAGATACAGAAGATCTTTCAATTCACTTTCATGGACTTTGCTTAAACATTAGGATGTGGATGAATGTCAGTACTTGAAAATGTAGGCTGTGCCCTCTCCAAGCCTCCTTTACACTGCCAGAAAGCTGTAGGCATGATGCATCATAGCTTTGAGTTACTCTAAGTGACAAAGACTGAGTTTGCTGATCTACTCCCCCATTTCCCTATTATAGAAGCCACACAAATATGAATGAACTAGAAAAAACTTTGGACATATAACCTTGGAGCCTTATTCCTGATTAGAAAAGAGTCTGAAAGAGTGCAGAGTAGTCAGAAGCTGTCTGCAACACACCTAAGGGCTAGGGATGCTTAGGAGATTCTAGCCTTGAGGCTCCTGCCTCAAGGTTAGTCTTTGCAGTGTTAGGGCTATCATTTACTATGTGTGTTTGTTTTGCAAGCGTATTATGTTTAGGTACCATGACTGCAACTGAAGAAACTTTCATGTAGATCTACATGAGAAAATGAAAATTAAAAACAGAGAAGATGAGACTGGCTGAGTGATTTTAAATTACTCCCAATAAGACTTCAGGAGTCCTGTAAATTACTGGAGTCTGCTTAAAGAGAATTTTAAAAGGATGATGTCTTTAAACAAAATTCCATTTCCCTGCTTTTATCTCAGATAAAGGTCTGAGAAAAGAGAACCAGGAAAAGAAAATGCTGAATAGACAAGAGCCTAAGTGTAGGGGCTTGCATTTAGCCTGAAAAACTACACAGATGACTGAAAATCTGCAGTTTTGAATTCTTTGGACTGTTCAAGATTCTTGCAATTTAACTATCTTGATAGGCAAAAATGGTAATAGAATTTTTTTAAGTATCGAATCTTCATGAATACAGGCAAATTAAGCATCTATTTTATCTAACACAGATGCAATCAAATATTAAATGCATAGAAATATTTTTCCACTTTCTTAGCAACAAGATTTTGTATCAGTTTTTTCAAAGGATGACAGTAATAATTGTAAGTTTTGGTTACTGTTTTAAATAAGAAAACAGATAATTTATTATTTAGCTTTCTTACAAAGATATTATAGTTTTATGACTAATTTAAAACAGCATTATTGAGCTTATAGAAACTTTACTTAACACATACTGGTTTATATAGAGGGTTAAGAAGGTTATTTTTCATTCTGATTGCATTCATTTAACTGTTAATTCATAAACTGAAGTAAAGCAGCTTAGTGTCAAATAAAATATTATTACATGAAATTAATGCCTTTCAGGCAACATTCAGCTGTTATATAAGAGTATACAAGAGCATAATTTCCTTTAAAAATGCATTGATTTTAATGTATTATGGCCTTCACAGAGCAAATCACTCATTTTTCATATGTTATATAAGACGGGCTATCAGTATAGCACATTCTAGAAAAAAATGTTTTTATTTGAGATTTATAGCAATATGCTATATCTACCTATATTTTAAGATGGAAATATACCAACTTAAAATGAATTATACAAATATTTCTTTACAGAGAAAAGTTCTATATAAGAAATAGTTACTTATTACTATTTACAGAACTATTCAGGATATTATTCTTGTCAGATAACTTTTCCAAAATTCCATATAAGAATCCTGAGGTGTTTTTACATGTCAAAACATCTGCCAGTTGAAGATTGTGATAATTCAGCATCTTTTGGGCATCGTACGAGGTCATTGTGTTTGATATTAATTTGTGAGGGAAAGTAGTAAAAGTTACAGATCTTGTAAAGGGCCATTTCAGTTAGAATAGAATTAGCATTGAGTTGTAAAAAATGCTTGAAAAAATGTCACATGAAATATGAGATTCTTTAGGTAGATATTACTATGGTTTTTGTTTGTTTTCTTAAGGATACTTTAATGTCTTGTGTGTCAGAAAAGTTCAAATAAATAAGTAAAGAATTCCTTTAGGTAAAATAGTAAGATCTGGAGGTTGATGTAAATTGACCTGAAATATCACCACCAGAAATACTAGCAGAAAAGTGGTGTTTTCTGTACTACATGATGATTTCTCTACATTCAAGGAGCAATAGCAGCTTTGCAAAGAATGCAAAGGAATTTTACAAGTAAAGCTAATTAATTAATTCTAAAACCTGTGAATATGGTGGAGTGCATGAATTATTGAAAAAGCAGCATTTTAGCTTGACTATTTAAGCCTCCAACTCAATAAAAGAAGGAAATTTATATGGTAATTTCAAATCTAATGAAAGATGACTTGTCCCTTTAAAAACTGTACCATTTTGTCTGTACAAACATACTAATGTTTACCTATATATATGTAATTATTATTACTAGTTTTGCTTTGGTTATCTGCATTATGCCAATTGACAGGTAAGTGTATCAGCAGAGGTGTTTTACCAAGGAAAGCAAGTAAATTTTTCAAAGGATTAAATATGTATGTGTGGTTTTGTCTGACTCTATTAGTAATGCAACAGGATGATAGATTAATTCACTGGTGAGCAGCTGTTCTAATATCTTTCCATTCTCACATAAAAGAAAATTATCAATCTGATACAATTTAAAAAATTTAAACAATTATGGTTAATAGTAATTAACTGATGTATATATCTTGAGAGACATTTTTATCCCATTAGGAAACTACACATATTTCTTCAAATTCGGTATGATAGCAAAATTTTCCATTTACATGATTATCCATCTATATATTTTCCTATCTGAAATATGTATTTCACGATACTGAGAAAAATCTGCATTTGAGTAGCTCTAGAAGCAGAAGAAATATCAGGAATATTTGAATTTAACTTAAATACATGTATATTTCAATTTTACAGATGGCTATGTTCTGAGAAGCAATTTAGTTGAGAAGTAAGTACCAAATGATCATTTTGAAAAAATTACTTTAATATTCAGTTTTATTCTAAACTATTTGTTAAGTAACAGGGAAATTTAATTATTTTAGTATGTACTAGTCCTGTAAATTCAATTTTTTTGGGGGGGAAAGGGGGGAGTTTAGCTTTCTCAAGAATTAATCACATACACGTATGCTAGAAATAATCCAGGGCTCCGTTCCTCATTGCTTACCCATAAACTCTGGTTTAAACCATGAAAAATGCCATAAATTGAGTATTATTGGGACTGCAATCTATTAATAAATTATCCATTAATGTAACTAAGTGCATAGAGGCCAATTTCAAATGTGTAACTAAACTAACCGTTTTTCTTTATTTTTATTTTTATTTCAATCCTATTTGAGAAGATTTGGTGTTGCTCAGAATTATGTGGAGTTCAGCATTCAGGATCTAATTCAAAGCCCTTGTCAGACAAAGCCTTTCCATTTCCTTCAATGGGTTTTATTTTAGGCTTTAAAATATTAAATCAGATATCTGTTTTAGAATTCAGGCCCACAAACATTTATATAAGTGCTTAACATACATAAATAGCCTTATTGGCTTCCATGGGACTATTCATGTGTTTAAGTGACACATTTTGAAAATTCCTACTACATGTGGTGCCTATGTCATTTGTAGACATTACCTAAATTCATTATCTAGAAAGCTTTTCCTTCAAAACCATTGTCACATTGCCAAGTACAAGAACAAATAAACATTGCAGGGACGTACTGATTTTCTTCACTCATATTTCCTGATTTTGATTTAAAAATTCAGCAAGAATTTCATTTTTAACATAACTATATCTATGCGTTTGTTAAAATAGCCACTGAAAAAAATATATTTTTAAATTCTGTTAACAAAGGAAGCCTATGAATTTAGAAAGAAATATATCCAGCTTTACCCTTCACTGAAAATTCTTTGACCAGGCCATCTTGCTCAGTCCTCTAAATTATAATATAGCTAAAATATAGCTAAAACCTGTGGATGAAGCTGTCATTTTGCTGGTTAGCAAATGAATTACTTGATACTTCTCTAAACCATGCTACTCATTTTATTTCTGCATGCAAATAGAAATATTAATTTATTAAATTTAAATTATTTTATTAAATACATTATTTTCCACTTTTTCTATTTTACAGTGATGGAGAGATTTATGATGACATTGGTGATGGTACGTTAGATATTTCAAGCAATACTTAATTCAATTATAACAAATAACTTCATCCCTGAATCAAAGTACTACAGAATACTAATATATTTGCATTTTATTTCTATTTCAGGTTGCATCTATGATAATGACTAATGCTGAATTCTGTGAGTTAAGAGCTTCATGGAGAATTAAAATTTATATTGAACTTCCTCATTGTCAAAGACAAGGAAATCACCAAAGTTGACTGGTTACAGCTTATTCAGTTACATCCTGTCTACTTGACAAGTTTGGTTAGCATTTTTTTATAACTTCAGGGTTTTGTCATCAGTTGCTTTGTATGACATTTTTACTGCTATTTATCAGAGCAATTAAAATCCAGGGAAGATAAACTAAAGTTAAAGTTACCATCTTCTGCTTCCTTTCTATATTTGTCACAGTCCATGTATAAGAAGTCCCAAAGCTATACCCAAAGAGGCCAGTTCAGTTCTGTGAAGGATGCAGAGGAAAATAAGCCTCTGTAACAGGTTTTTCTCCAACTCTTTTCTATTAAGCACCAGGGAATGCCACTCTGGGGAGGATAATATCCTGAAAAGAAATGCCTGTCTTTGGTGATAAGATCCAATTGTAAAAACAGGAAAAAAAAGTGGGTATTGAGAAGACAATATATTGCTGACCTGCCATTCCAGTTGTAATAGTGTTAGCTACACTGACATGTACAGCCATGTACCTTTATTGCTGAAGTTTTATGTTGCACTAGTAATAGAATACAGTTTTCTAAAATTTACTTAATTATTTTGTAAGTACTTTTTGACTAATATTAATAGTACAACAGTAAGCATAAGTTATATATGTTACATACAGCACACTGAGATATAAAACATGGAAAATTCTAATTTATAGTATATTTTTGGTCAGAATATTTTCAGAATGTTTCAGCTAAGATTTAATTTTTGTTTAGTTTAAAGATATATTTTTGTCACTATAGCTATTTAGGCATTAAAATGGACCAGGAGGTTACGATAAACTGGTGGGAAATATCTTCTAAAATTAAAAAAAAAAAAAAAAAAAAAAAAAAAAAAAGTATATATATTTATCTGTGTATATTTATCACACCATTTTGATGCTATATTTTTCTTTTAAGTATTACTGTTTTACATTGGGCTTAGCTAAATGATAGTACATAAATTAAACATTTCAGAAACATTATAGAAAGAACATTTATTCCTAACACACCCCAAATCATTAGCAATGCTGTTATATAGCAGAACAATAGCAAAATAAAAGAATCAGTGAACCGTAATAAAAAATATCACATTACACATACTCATATATCAAAATCCACTGGAAATCAAAGGAAATTTACAGTGAACTCCCAACAGGAAGATCGTGTACAGAAAATAGAGCATTTATTTGTAATCTGTGGTGCTTAGGGTATAGTGCTAGCTGTCAATAACGTGTTACAATGTATATGGCTGAATCAGTGCAGGTAACTCCTCTTGATAATCAAGTTTCCTATAATCCTCAAGAGAAGTGAGATGCACTATGCAAACCAAAGCAATGTAGCAAGCTAGCAAGTCTGGATGAAAAATATAAAGTCAGAAATTCTGGGTCTGCTGAAGTCAGTGGGAGTTTTGTTATTACCTTCAGTAAGCTGAGATTTTGTCTTACACAAGTGTTTCTTTTTTATTCATGGTTCCAAGTACAGTAAATCTCTAGGGACGTATAATGCTATTAGGATGTCAAACATAAAATTAACTGTAGAGATAAGAGCCAATAAGCTGTTCTATACTATATTTAAAATCATTGATACTGTGCTCTAGTATCTAGTGCTAGTGTGGAAATTGTAAGTAAACTTGAGTTTCCAGTTCTATGTTTGCTATTCAAAGCAGCATCCAAATATACAAATAGCCATTTTAAATGTGTAAATATCAGCACCAGCACCAAAATTTAAAACAATCTTGTGCATTAAGTACAATAAATGTGGCTGACTATTCAGCTGCTGCTGTTTTGTTTGTTTTTCAGAGGTGTTCAAGAGGCTATATGCATAAAATTAGTGATATGCTAAAGAACTGAGGGGGAACTCGGACTTTCAGAAACATAGGTCCATTTGTCAGTTAATAATAGGATAAATACATTCATAGTTTCCCCAGTTAAATATTTCAAAAAGAGTTTGTATTAAATTTCAGAATACACGCCCAATCTTGTTTCAGCTGTAACTGATAATAGAACTTTGCATGCTATTGTAGGACCAACATAGGAACTTTATGTTGTATGAACTTTAAATTGTATTAAAGGACTTGAGTGAAGTACAACCTTTTTGTGTCCCCCTGCATAAATGTGAATTTTACTCTTTGTGGGAATTTTGGTTATATATTTTGGCTACCCTTTCCATTTTTTCAACCTTGATGTGATAGATGTAGCTACTGTGCTTCCTTATTGATTATACTGACTCTGAATTAGCCTCATGATGCACTAAATGATCATAAGAAACCATCATAAGATACTTCAAGCTGAAAATCTGTGCTTTCTGCAAAATACAGTGTGATTGGAATAGGGTGTTGAAATGTGTTATAAGGTATTATACATTGAAAATTACTGGTATCGTATATTTTTCTTTTAGTTATTTTACCAATGCCCTTACTGCATACAAGTTTTTTCTTTCTTCAGAATATAATAGGCTTTCTTAGAAGAAATATGGATGCACCACATTCTGCCAAAGCAGAAGAGCAGTATCTAAAAAAATAACTTGAATATTATCACTGTGCAGCAGACATAGTGAAAATTGACTTATTACTGCTGTGATGGCAGTACAGCTACAGTGTGGCATTTATTTATCAGTAATTGCTTTTCAGAATTTTCAGTAAGCAGAAAAACAGAAAAATCTGAACTTAAACATTTTAATCAAAATTATATTTAGGTGTTTCTCATATGTAATTTGTTCTATTATCTTTAAAAAATCATAATGAAAGAAACGGAAAGCTGTTCTTCCTCTTCCTCCCCACTCCCCTCCCCAGCCCTTTCCAAACTCGGTCTACAGTCCTGGAGTATTTGGCTGTGTCTACTAAAACATTCAGCAGTGAAAGCATTAAAGTGTTGACCTACAAATTAGACTTCAGTGTGAAGAGAGGTGGTTTGCGTCTGTGTCCTACCTCTCAGGGTCCCAGTAAACAAGCTAAGCAAAACAAAAACTGGAGGGTGAAAAAGGCTCTTTTTTCCAGTTCAGTAGCTTTAGAGCTTTTTCTCTGCTTTTACCACAGGCTCTGGACTATAGGAATGCAGCTGATCTCCTGTGCATTCCTGCGTAAGAGGTTTATATTTTGGATCCACGTAATTGCGGATCCCTTGGCTACTCCTCCCACGGCGGTAACAAAACTCTCCTGTGTGTGCGATCTGGTTGCATAACCCACCTCAGCTGGTGGAGTCGTGGGAGCCGAGACGTGAGATCCCCTCTCTTGAGGATTAGCCCTTAGCCCTACAGTAGTTCCTGACACAAAAACGAGCGTCCTGCGCGCGCGCGCGTGCGTGTGGCGTGTCTGTGTGTGTTAAGTCAAATAAGACAGCTCCTGAGAACACTGATGGGCCCATAAAAGAGCACCCTTATGACCTTATATACCAGCCCCAGACCAATCTACACGGAAAGAGCCTTAAGTGAAGCTTCCCTACAAGTACTCAAATGTTACAAAATGCAAGAAACAAGTTTGTATTTGCACAGCCTCAATTCTGCCTGCCTGTGTGGATTTGTCTTTAAATGTGCACGTAGTCTATGATTGCATGAGGGCTCACTATTTTTTTCCACAGGATCCCTGCCTCATTTAGTGCCTGGGCTGGATGAGAGTTAACAGAAAAGCAGTTGTTCAGCCCTGTTCATTCAGTTTCTGCTACTCCTTTGTTTAGTGCAAATCTGCCTAAGCCTGTGCTGCACCCAGAACCATTAGTTTCTCATGGCTTTTCCTGCAGCATTTGTCACACTGATATCTCAGATCCTCACAAATAGTAATGAGTTTATCTCATGAGATAGGAAAACATTTTATCTCCATTTTTACTATATGAAAGTACAACGCAGAGGACAATTTGTGAAACATATCCTTTATTTCTGGGTATAACAACCAGATCACTACAGCCAAACTAATGATATTGTTAGTGTTTCCCTAAATTAGAACTGTTGCTATTTTCTCTTTCTCTTCTTTGCCTCTCAGTGTGGTTATACATAAAGAGGAGAGAGAGCAAACAACTTGTGATTAAAAAGTGTTAGCAAATAAAATGGATCCTTCAAAAACACCATGTTTACAGCAACAGAAAGAGAGCTGATAGGGGATACTGAAGAAAATTTAGTTTAAATACTAGCTTAGATGATATTCTGAAACTTAATAAAAAATGGGGAGAAGTTCTAGAATTGCATGGTCTACTTTATTCCCTCCATTTATATCCTTTGCTTTCTCCAAAGTCCAGTGTTGTCAATGAATCTGTTCACATGCTTTTGAGACAGGTCTATGACTTCAGCCAAAATCAAATATTTATGTGTATATGGCCTGGAAACGTGTCAGGCTCAGTCACCCAAACTAATTCTGAAAAAAAAATAACTGATTTATTAGAAGCCATTCATCTAGAATAGTAATGTAGCCTCCACCTCAGCTTCGGAGCTTTTCTAAGAGGCAAGGTATTAGTCCAGCTGAAGGGTCATCCTAAGTGGTATCTACCTGGTAGATAGCTCATGTCACTCAGATTAGCCACAGTGCTGCAGACTGCCATCTAAACATATCCCAGGCTTGTGCAAAGCAGCAGCTTGATAGCCCCAGGTCCCCTTCTTTGGCTGGGTGGAGCGAAATTATAATGATCTCACCAAGCCTTTATTCCTTTTGTTTAAATCCAGCTAGCTGCCTGCTCAACATACATAGAATTTTTTTAAACTATCTCTATTTGTCTCCCTCTAAAGCACTTTGACAGAGAGGATTAAACTTCTATTACACATACAGAGTTTCAGACTGAAGGCTTTTTATGTTGTGGGCCTTGTCAAAAAGAATATGGGAAACTGTATTTGTTTTCTTTCTTAACTCACAGCATGTAGAAAGACTGCTTAAACTTAATATGTTCACTGTTAGGCAGAAATGAAGTATGCAAAATGTCAACACATGTGAATGAAATGTGAATTATACGGATACCAAAGGGTTTTAAGAAATGCTCGGCTATTTGGGTTGCTTCAGTACTGTTGTCAAATCCTAGAGCTCAAGTATCATAAGACAAACAAAGGAAAGAAAACTGGCTTATTTTCCTCCCTTTTAATTTTTTTTTTTTTTTTTTTTTTTTTTTTTTGGCCTGATTCCTAATTTCCTAATTTTCAAAATCCTAGCAGGAAAAGCTGCTTGCTCCTTCATTTGTGTGTGTGCATTTCAAGTAGAAAATGTACACAAAACACAGGCACAGAAACCAGGAGCTCTGTCCCCTATTCTTGCGGATAGCAGGGACACCCTGTCAGGCTCCTTTCTCTTCTCCCTCATCCCAGCTTCTTTCATGTTCTCCTGGCCTGGACAATGCTGTCAAATACTTTCCAGCTCCTACAGGTAAGCACAGTTTTTTATTTCTATAGTGATTCAAAAAGATAGTGTTTTTCATCGTCATTGCCTTCTTTTGCTGCCTGAGACATTATCTCGTACTCTTCTACTCACTTTCTCTATTACTTCCTGTTCTGTGTAATTATTCCTCTTTCCCCTGATTCCTTGACCATGGCATTCTGTTCTGTGCTTTTCTGCTTCCTTGTTCCTTTCTCTTTCCATCTTTTTTTTACCATTCCCATACTTCTGCATTCTTGCCCCTAGTACTTTCATTTTTATTTCATTTTAAAGGCTGTTCTGCTCAGATGCCCATTTTTTGTGCGATATTCCTAACTCTGTCGGTGACACCAATAGAGATTTTATAACTCAACAGCCACTAAGACTTACAATTTTTGTATTTTGTGTTCTATGGCATTTATCCCATTGTATTTAAAATCAGGCCAAACTTTCTTCTGCCATCAGTATTTTGGAGACCTTTTTTTCAGTTATGATTTCAGTTAGATTAAGCTGAGGCGTTACATGGAAGTAAATCTCTTTATTGCCAGCTTAAATAAAAAATAGCTATCTTTTCTATCCTGTCTCTTTTTTCTACTCCTTCCAGTTCTGATAGGAATGTTCATAGCAAGGTACCTCCTGCCAACTGTGTAGGAGAATGTAGCCTGTTCTAATGATATCCACTGCCTGCTGAGCATGTCAGAAATTCAAATATTCTGTGATAATATTTCTATTAAAATGTTAGCAACTCTCTATCAGCCAGTGCTCAAAGGAAACCTTAATGGGCTTCTTCAATTTAAGTCTATGAAGACTTAAAAAAATAGTTTCTGCTGCCATTAAGATTTTGAATCAGGTTCGCTACCAGTTTGGAATGATGATAAATTATGCTTACATATAGCTTCAGCCCTGTAGATAGAATTTCTTTGGGCTGAAACACTAAACAGCTGTGGTTTTTTGTTTTTTTTTTTTTTTTGACTTTTTTTCCTCAGGTCTAATTAATATGCCAACCATACGTAGACTCAGCACCTGTTGCTTTTCACAGCTTCAACAGGACTGTGCGGTGCAGAATGCTGTGGAAAATCTTACATGAATTGCTGCCCAAATGTGAGGTTGCACTAACTAACAATCCAGTTAGCAACCTGCCCAGTTAATCAGGAAGACTTGTTGTATCATTTGACTTTCTGTTATTTTTCAGTTTATTATTGTTGTTTTAGTATGTTACTTCTTGCTACTCTTGCATAATTTTCTGCTCTACATTGTATGCTCTTTTTAAAAATTATTTCTTCCATTACTATTACTGAAGAAATACTGACGTTTTACCCAGTTGCAATCAGTTTAGATTATTAATCCTTTTTTTCCTAGCTGAATTTAAAGATATTATATTTTCAAAATAACTTAGATCGTGCTACATGCCAAAATCAGCAGCTTTCTGGGGGAGAAAAAAAAAAAAAAAAAAAGAATGTTTACCAATCTAAAAAGTTGTTAGGAATTTTTTTTCCCTTAGACAAATTATTTTGGTTCTGCAAACTGTATTTCATATTTCAAATACCATGTATAAAATCCTTTTCTTCCATACAATACATGTAGAAAGACACCTGTTGGATTGCATTTGAGAAGGCTAGCATAGGAACATATTAAGAATATACTATATCAGCTAAGAGAACAGTCATATTTCTGAGAGGAAATCCAATAGAAACAGCCTTCCTGGGGAGCAAACTGCGAATTACTTTCTTTTTCTCCAAGCCACTTGGTAAACACGAAACCAAAAAGGAAAGATCCGGTTATGGAACTAACACGCTGTGGAGTTTTATGCACATGACTTCAAACTTTAACGTCAAAAAAAAAAGTCACATAAACTCATGAACTTAGCAGTGCCTTTACACCATGCTCTCCTCTTTGCTTGACTTGCTCATTCGTTAGGTCCTGAACTGCCCCAGGCCGAGCAGTTTGGCCACCCACCTCTCCCCTGATGGGGTCTAGACACTACGGTTACATCCCTACTAAAGAATACAAGCAGTGCCAGGACCTTGAGGCTCTCCGCACGCGGGCGTGTGGCCCCTCACGGGCTGCACATTGGCCACTGGTCTGCTCTAAACCTGCGTGTAACTTCAGAGCGGCTGTTGGTAGTACAGAACAGCCGGTAACTTAGTTACGATGGATCTGTCCAGCCGTTAAAAAAGGTGTCAATGAATAGCATAGCATACTTCCTTCAATCAGTGGTAGTTTCTTTATACTTTCCTTATTAATATTTCTTAATAGTTGAAAATAGAGCTCATGTCTTATCCCTTCCTAGGCAGTTTGATGATATTCTTGTGAAGAAAAAAAAAAACATAATCAATGACTACATTATTCTTGCTAACAATAAAGCAATAGCAAAAGAACGGATTTCTTGTTCTTTTTAAACCTCATGATCTAATTCATTAGATTCTCTCTTCTTCCTGTTTGTCCCACTGTCACTCAGGATTTAATGTCTTTCTAAAGCCAATTTTATCATACTGCAAATTAAGGAAGATTGTTATAAATACACTTGCAAAAGATAAAAGACTCAACAAGTACAAATTACTGTAGCTCAGCTGAATTCAACAGATAAACTTCTTACCTGCAAAACTTGATTCAAGTTTATGTTTTTTCTCCTTCTGTATGGATATAAAAGAGCAAGCTGCCACTGCTGTAGATTTCACATCTATATTGATTCTCATGGAGCTTTAATAATTTAAGCTAGTTAAGGCTCTGCCCCTAGCTTGCTCCTCGCACCTGTGTTTTCTTCATTTAACACAAAAAAGTGGAAAGCTCTTCCCTTTGATTTTCATACTAGATCTTAAATCTTGGAGATTTATAATTCATATTGTAGTATTCTGTACAGCATATTGCAAAAGTCCAATCTAAGGACAAAAAAGCTTTCTGCCACCATCAAAATCTTAAGGGGGTGGAGGGACAGCAATCTTCTAAATAGAAAAAGCTAGAATAAAACAGTTGGTTCATGAGTCCTCTGCATGTACAGGCAAAAATGTAGCTTAGCTTGTTAGAAGTCCCTTTCCACTACTGAATGTGATGAAACATTTCTGCACCTTTTCAAGATGAAGCTGTCTGTGTAAACCTCCAGATGACAATAATGTTATATTCTTCTAGCATTGCACTTCAGTTGTAAAAGCAAGTAAGCAAGAAGTTCGCAGGAAACTCTGTTTTAGTATTGGTTCCTGGCTTTATGAGACTTACCTATAGAAAAGTTATACTCATATGAAATCAAAAATTAAGCTGTAAAATTGAACCAGTCTGATTTCCCATGTTTGATTTTCCCATCTTTTCTTCATTTAATTTACAGTGATCTAGAAACCAAAAACCAAAAACAATAAATCAAAGGCGACACCTTATGCTAGATTAACTCTGTCATGCAGTTATGTCAATATAACCTTACCAATATATCTCTAAAATGGTGTAATTTCTGACACAGACAGGCTGATGAAGATATCTGTTTTCTCTTTGGCAATAATTTTGCCCTCCAAATGAGCAAAATAGCTTCTCTTTTCACATTTCTTCCCTCTTGTGTACTTAGGAGCAATAGACGCCTGATCAGCAAGTTGCTAATGCAAATATGTAGGAAATTTGATAGGTAAGAACCTTTATCTTTTTTAAATTAAATTTCTGTGATCGTTTCCCCATATTTAGCAGTAGAACAGAGGAGGGGAAAACCTCCCAAAACAGATCCTGAATTGTCCCTGCTGTTTCGGTTTCTCCCAGGGGAGAGGAGAGCTCCTCACAACAGGCAGGGTTGCGGCTTTCTAAGGGCCAGACCCAGTTAGTAGCTTGTATTTATTTTATTTTATTTTATTTTATTTTTGTGGAGAGCTGCAACATATTTATGTGGCAGTTAAAGCTAATGCATACTTGTTATTTTCAGTGACCATAACAGAAGCTTAAAAATATATACATTATTTGTGGCAAATATTAATCATATCCCAATCTATTTTCAGTGCAGCCCTGTGGGCTTCTGTAGGCAATTTGCAGGTGACATTATGACACTATTTTGTGTGACGTTGTCATAACTTCAGTTTTGTCTGCACAATTTAAATGTAACTCTGAAGAAAGAAAACTCAAAAAGCTCAGAATTAAATGAAAGATTTTGGTGATTAAATGCTGTCTTCTGTCTTCATGGACAAGGCAACAAAAAAGTACCCTAGAGTTTACACCTTACTCTTTTCTTACTATCCATGGGAAAGATGTTCTGGTTCTTTTAAAATACATTGTTTCTGTTTGGCTTTGCATCTGGACAGGAAGGAACAGGTGCCGTAGGGCACTAGCACTTAGCATGAGGGTCTAAAATATTTTATATGTAGATTACAGGTTCAAATCCAATCCAGAATTTTAATAAAAGGCCAATTCTTAGGGCTTCTTCAATGCTTATGTGAAATTAATTACTCTTTAGCATTTCCAGTAAACAGGATACAATATTACTAACTTAAACAGCAGTTAATTTAGCGTTTTCACGAAGTCAAGGCTCCCTGAACATGAAATTTTAAAGGGCAAACCTGAGGCATATAGATGAAGCAATTTAAGAAAGTTATTATCTAGCTCTTTTAATTTTGAAAACTTAGGGTTCTTCAAGAACATTAGCTTCATGCTTAATAATTAAAATAGAAAAGTTGCTAAAAGATGTATTTTTAACTAAATAGACCTGACGTAACCAACAAGACCAGACAAGACTGTTACAACAGGATTCTTATGTTAGAAGAATCTTATTCTTATAAGCTGATATGTTAAAAGCGATACTGCTATTTTTCCACTCTGGCTTTACAGATAATTATCTCCTAAGTTAATTTAAAGTATAACCAATGTAAAAATTGCTCTATTGTTTTTCAGATGAAACATTGTGCAGGAATACCTATTAAGATCAGTTTTTTATGAGAAATGCACGATCTAAATTGAAAGACTATCCTTAGGAAGGTGGGGGGTGGAGTGCAGAAAATGACAGTCAGGAAAGCAGGAAAACAATTATCTGTGCTAGGGAAGCTATTTTTCTAGCTGGCTATAGTTCAGTTTGACTATTCCTCGCTATTTTTGTTTCTGAGAATTTGGGAAGTCTGGGTGATAGAACTTGTCTTGTCAGTGGCTGTCCTGAGCTTCAAGACATGCTACGAGGTGCATCTGCTTATTTAAACTTTTGCCTAAATAGGACAAGAACAAATAAATGCAAATAGACTTTTTTATATACAATGGAACTTCTGTAATGAGTTAAATTTTTATACATACGCTGACTTTATTAAGTAGGTTAAGAAACATGAAGGTAAGAAGTAGATCGGCACACGAGATTGCAGACCAACTCGTTGAGACTAAATGAAGAAAGCGACCGAAACAGACTTTTTTTCCTGATTTTAATTACTTCACATATGAAAACGCAGGGTGCTGGAAACATCCTGTGCTTCATGCCAACGGTCACGCTGCATCCACTAGAGTCACGGCCTCATCACAGGGCGAGGGCAGTTTAAAAAGGAAAAGCAAGCAGGAAAAACCTCTTTTATAAAGACCAGCCCCAGCGCGAGCAGGGATTTCACCCGCCGGACCGAGGCCCTCGGCTGCGGCGGCCGCGCGGGGGCCGCTTCCCAGCAGCGGCAGCTCCTCAGGAAAACGAGCCGCGGTGCCCCGTTTCCTGGCGGAGCGCGCGGCCGGCACAGCAGCGCGAGGCAGGGAGGGGAGGGAAGGGAGAAAGAGAGAAAGAGAGAGAGAGAACCCAGAGGAAATCGCAGTTTTCCTCAGACGCGCCGCTACAGCTGCCATTTTGCACCTTTCCCCCGCGGCTCCTCTCCCTTCGCCCGCGGCTCTGCGCGGCGCGGAGCCCAGCCGCGGCCGGGCGGCGGTGAGAGCGCGGCCGCAGCTCCGCGGTGGGCGCGGCGGAGGCGCCGGCCGCTCCCCCCGCCCCGCCCCGCCCCGCGCTGCGCTCCGCCGCCGGCGGCGCGGGGCCGCCACAGGCCGGGCGGGGCGGCGGCGGCGCCGCGGCTTCTCCTCGCGAGAGCGGGCGAGGTTTCCGGTGTTGTGACTGCGGGGCCGTAAACATGGCGGTGAGTCTCCGCGCCCGCTCGCTGAGGCACCTCCGCATCCGAGGTAAGGGGCCCGGCGCGGCCGCCGCCCGCCGCCCGCCCGCCCCCCGCGGCGGCGGCTCGCCCCGCGCTCCCGCCCCGCCGCCTGCCCGCTCCCTCCCTCCCTCCCCTCCCCTCCCCTCTCGGCCGCTTCCTCCGCGCCGCCTAACGCGCTCTCCGCTTCTCTCCCCGTCCCGCAGGCCGGAACGACAGCGGCGAGGAGAACGTGCCCCTCGATCTCAGCCGAGGTACCGCGCCGCGCCGGCGGGCGGGCGGGCGGGCGGGGGCCGCCGCCGCCTCGCTGCGCTGCCCGGCCGCGGGCGGCGGCGGCGGCGGCGGAGGGGGGCCGGGCCGGGCGGGGCGGCGGGGCCGGGGGGCTGCGCGCCCCGTGCGGGCGGGCCGCCGGGCGCCCTTGCCCGGGGGTGGGAGCCTCCTGCCAGCGCCGGCGGGGCTGGGGCGGCGGCGGCCCCGCGGCTGCTCCCGGGAGCCTCCCGCGGCGCCGCCGCGCTGGAGGCCGCCGGTTTTCCGCGGCTGCCGGTTCAGCCGCTTCGGTTCGCAGCCCCCCGCTCTCAGGTGTAATCGCGGGGCAGGAGGAGGGAAACAGCAACGTTTGCTGCTGGTCAGCTCGCTGCCTCCTCGGCAAGCAGGTACGCACTCCCCGTCCAAGTATATCGTTGATCTGGCCTTGCCGAGGGCTAAGGCAAGGGCTAATACTCTTCCGAAGAGACAAATAAAATGTAGAAAACGACCTGGCCCACCGGCAGCGGAAGATCGTGATCCAGGGAAGGGAGTAAAGTTGGCGTTGTACTGTACCTGCTCTGCTCTGGGAGGTCCAGGAGCGCTGCTGTCCTGAGTAGAGCTGCTTCGTGGACGAGTAAGCAGGGAAATCACAGAAGTAGTGAAATAACAGAAGGCTGTGAGGTGTAATGGAAACGCCAGTGTTAGCAGCACCAGTAAACTTTTTAGCTTAGCACAGGACTGCATCAACAATTCTGCCTCTACTTTTTTTTTTCTGCTGTGATCTCTTGAGATTTTTGTTTGTAAGGAGTTTTAACTTGGGCTAAAAGTTATTTCTTCATATAGATATACTATTTATAAACATATTTTAGTTTTTGTCAAAATGCCTGAGGTTTTTGTAGTTTTAAACCAATGGGATCTCATTTTGCTCCCCTCCATCTCCAAATGTGTGTGACTGTTTCAGTGAGATACCCTCCTTAAAACTAAAATGAGTGAAACTTTTATCAAAAAAATGCAAGACAAATGCCTGAGCAGTTCAAATACATGGCACAGTTATTAATGTATGTAGTGTTATCTGTTTATGAAATTTACAGGATCAGGATTTTTACAAACTCTTCTTCATTTTGCATAGCATACGGAATTGTTATGATTTCAAAGAACTATACACAGTACTTAAATGTTGGAGTGATAATTTCTGTATGTGGTCTGTTTGAAGCCTTTTACTCAGAAGTCAGGAGGAGACTGTCGTGATACCATTTTTTTGCTGTGAGATGCCTTAACCCACCTACTGATCCCATGAGGCCTGTGGTAGTAGCAGTAAAACTGCTTCTTTTCTGTTACATTGTAAAAGAGATTCTCAGATAAGATGCGAAGTAAATTCATGATCATATTTGACCTGAAATAATTATTTGAATTGCAGGGCTGTTAAAACAGTAATGTTGGTGAGAATATGTGAGAACTGAATACAAATTTGCTTACAGTGGGGCATGAGGAATATTTTACAGGCTAAAAATGGTCATAGTGCAAAAATAACTTGTGATTGCAGTGAAAAAGGGGACTGCTCTAAATTTTGTTATGCATCCCTTCTCAAAGATATGTTACTATTGTGCTTTTGTCAGGGAATTGATAGCTGACTAATCAGTAATCATATAGCTGTCCATAGGCATTAACTTTGTTTTTAAAAGAATGAAACTAAAAAACTGAAAAAGTCTCAGGAAGACATGGACTAAGCTCTATGATAACTTTATATGCACACTAAACACACAGTGAAGTCTTAGTTTTCCAGATGTTGCAGCAGTTATGTATGGAGTTTATATTAAATATTTAAAATACTTACCCCGTTTCAGTACTCATACTGTTTTGATTCACTGTGTGTTGAACCAGTTGCATAGTTTTCCAGTGGACTCATTTCAGTACCTTAGAAGAAGATTCTAATGCTTTTTGTTTCCCCAAACAACTGAATTTTGTGTCAATTAATCTGAAATACCGGACTAGGAGAAACAAAGAATCATCCTAAACAGTGCCTCAGCCATATGCATAGTTACAGTGGTCATCTTGTTACAAATATGTGAAATTAAATTGGTGTTGCCTTGTTCTTAACGGGTTCTCAATTAGTGTTAGCTTGGTCAAAATGACTTGAACATATATTTCAGGGCTTGGATAGTCCATAGTCAAGAGGCCAATGCTGGTTTTAAGTATTTCAGAACTATTAATAGATGCAGGGAGGATCCTTGCCTTGTTTGTACTGCTTTGGGTCCTGCTTCTTCCTGGCTTTGTGTGCAGCAAGACTCTCAACGTTTTGCTGCATGTAAAGCTGATCTAACTTTGTTTGTGTGCTTTTCACTCGTTTTCTCTGCCAGAGTAGTTCGATGATTGCCCCTATTTCCCAGGATGCACCATGTTGTTGTTTTATTATGTGTTTTTACCATGCCTGGTATGGTAGCATTTCACTCCCTGGAGTTTTTAGTGCTCTGCAGCTTCAAAGAATGATAGCATAATGTACACAAAAGGTATTTTATAATATGTCACATTTTGTGTGTTTGTAAACTCTCTGTAGTTAAAAATACAGTTTTTAAAAAAGAAAAAGGTTATGCAGGTACATGTTAGACTTGTTGCTTGTGGCTGTTTAATATCTTATGTTAGCTGCAAAATTATGATTAGTAGTTGGAATTCAGAATACTGAGATTTTGACCTTGTGTTGTATTACCTCCTCAGAATAGAACAGAAAAAGGAAAAGGAGGGCAGGTTCATCATCAATGCAACTCCCATTGCAGTCATCTGGAAGGAATTAGCAATGGGATGAGGCAGACTAGTTTAATTGGACTGCTGAAATCAACCTCCTAACTTCTTACGGCCAGAAAGGACAATTGGAATTATCAACCAAGTTGCCACATTTAGTAGGAACCTCATGTATTAATTCATGCTTCAAGTCCAGTCATAGCTGTGTGTACAACCATGCTATAAGTATTAAATTTTTTGACCTAATTTATTTTAGGTTTTGACTATTTTACAGGAATTACAAACTGAATTACAGAGCTTTATGTATCTTCTAAAGGTCTAGGCAGTATTAAAGGCTTGTGTAATCTAAAGTTAATTTACTGCTGAGTTATTTGCTCATTTCTGTACCTAAATCTGCTTGCAAACTAAATCTGGAAATTTTGTTACTGTTTCAGTATTGCCTTACGCTGTTGCATGACAAACGCTCCTTACTTTCTTGGAGTTTCAGCTGTTCACTTTAAGCTGTGAAGGCCTAAATAGCTTGGAACTTGCCAGTTTGAGAACTGTTTGTTACATTGGCTTGTCTGTAGTCAAGTTCTTTTAAAGGCCCTTTCTTCAAGAGAACCCTATATTTTTGGATTCTTATCTAGTTCTGAATCTGCAATGTTTTGAATATTAACTCATTATTTCTCATTGTCTGAGAAATACAGGCATGCAGAAGAGACTGCTGATGTTGGATGAGGCAGAGTGATGTTCACGTCTGTAGGTCTTAATTTTCTACTCTCTGAGTATCTTTACTTTTTGATACTTTTCAGATAATTAAAAAGCACAATATCTCTAGAATTAATGTTTTTATTAATAAGTATTAACAATACTCTTTTGATTTGTCAGGTTTTCTTGTATAGCCAGTTCTCTCCCTTCTATAAATGTTGAGTCTTCTGGCTACAATACGAGACAGATATGAATAAAGTAACTGAGACAACGGGCTTTTTCTTTTTCTCCCCTAGAGTGAGTTTCACAGAATTAGCTTAGTGTTATCTGAAAAATACTGTTTTCTTTCTACCTTCACAATCATATCCTTCTATCATATAGTTAAAAACGAAAGATGTAAAAATTCTATTTGACTTCACCTAGATCTGTACTGTATTGCTTTTGTTACTGCTCACATCATTTTAAACCGTATTACGTTTGATTCCATGTGCCCACATGGCAAATCGTACTGCGTTACATGCAGGGCAAATGTTTCAGGATGCTATTTGCAGTTTATAGCCCACAAAAATGTCCGGCATTTCTAAGGGTTGTTTGAGGGATATTCAAAGGAGGATGGATGAATTTTGTTTCCAAATTCAGCTTATGATTTGGTGACCACACCATTTCCAACTTCCTTCATCAGTATGGGAGCAGCAGAGAGGAATGCTGTGCACCTGTCTAGTCCTGAGAGTTCAATTAATGGCCAAAAAAAAAAAGAAGAAAAAAAAAAAAGCCTCTTAGTGCTTGCTGTAAAGCCATAGGAACGCAGTGCAGAGTTGCGAAGTGTGTATTTTCTTGCTGGCTCAAAGGCAGACTTCCGCATTAATGACAAAGCTGTAACAGAAAGCCTTTTTCTGCATTGTGTGTTTTTGCATAATATGATTAGTCTTGAAAAATGCAGAGAAGTGGAGCTCAACTGCATCTTAGAAACATTATTTAAAAAATTATGTATTAGGCACTTTTTAACCTTGTGTTGATGGCATAACCAATATGCCATCATTGTGGTGGGTAACTGTAACAGGATGCTTGTATTCGAGCAAATTACACAGAGCAATAGTTATTTTCTGCTTGTTTGTGAATCTGTAAGAGAAGTTGTAGTAGGAGCAAGAAGTTATTCAACAATGGTTTTATCAGTTGTTATAGGATATAGACAAGCAAATTGAAAAATAGTCGGAGAGAGATAGTTTTTGAGAAATACTCTAACATATTGTCCTTTTAATATTGTTTTTTATATGGTTAGAAACTAAAGGGGAAGCGATTGATGTCAGTGATTGCCAACTTTGAGCAACATGGGTACATCTGGTAGGTTTTAACAGCAATGGAGTTAAGAGATGCTCAGTACATGCACTTCCAAAATTAAGGCAGACAGCTTTCCTATTTGCAGTTTGCTCTGCTGTTGTATGCTGATTTGGAATTGTATAGCATACTAGTCTGGTCAGATTAGTAACACTTACATACCTTTGGCTTAAAATTTTAAGACTTTTTGCTACTATTAAAATGGTGCATGCTTACAATATTTTCACTTTCATTTTTTGAAAACAGGAACAGTACCATTAGTGAGGGAAGAATGTTAACCAAAGAGAACTTTAAGACCTGCTCAGTTGCTTGCCTACCTAGCATTAGTAAGGGAGGCAGAAGTTTAAGAATTCTGTAGAAGTTGGATGCTATAATGTCTTTCAAGATCTGTGTTCATGTCTCTGTTTTAAAATTTTGTGTACAGCATCTCTAAACTTGTTTTAGTGGATGAGGTTTTTTTATTTTCCCTGCTGTGGTTCAGATTGGTTAAAAAAGGTCAGCACTCCTCTGAAGAACAGGGAGTAAAATCACTATCTAATATTTTGTGGTTTCTGTGTATATTTGTCAAAAAGGATTGTTCTGGGATTTGGATCAGTATAAATAGGTACTTAAATGTTCAAGCAACACTATTTCCACAACAGGATAGTTTTCTGGGGGTTATTTTGTTTTCCTTCTGTCATTTGTGTCTTAAACTGTTGAAATCCTGAAATTTCCACTTTGTCGTCGTCTTGACATGACATTTTTAGTCATTGCCATACAAACTCTTGAAGTTTCTTCTTGTCTCTTCACCACTGTCACCAGCACTGCATTGCCCAGTACTTAGTTTGGGGAAGTTTTTGTCAGACCGTATCCAGGGTAGGTACTGATTTTTTTTTTTTTTTTTTTTAAAAAAACCTATGATCATAGTTACAGTAAATAAAGCAGCTATGTCAATGGTGATCTTTCCAGAAAGATATGCATCAAAATTTTGACCCATCTCATAATCTTCATGCATAATTTGTGAGTTGCTAGACAGTTGGTAAACTTTTTCCTAAAAACCCAGAAAAGATGCTCAATATCAGACAAAATTTTTTCTTAAAAGTAGGGAAAAGAGTGAAATGATAATTAAATTGAAAAAGGGCTATTTACAAACTGGTTGAATCCATGCAAATCCAAACTTTGCAGAGGATGGTGTTCCAAGAGGATTGCAAGAAAACCTGCTTGTACAATGACTTGAGAACTGATGCTGAAAGAAGGTGACTAGTTTGGGGGAATGTGCTGAAAAATCAGATATGCTTTTCATCTTTCATACTAAATAAGACTCCTGCCTGTGTTTTTTTTTTTTTTTTTTTTTTTTTTTTAGTAACAGTGAGTGACATGAGGTATCCACCTTAAAACTAAACAGATTTTTGCAACCAAGACATAAGCTTAGAGGCTTTAATAACTCTGTAATAGATAGTGTACAATGAGAGGTTTACTTTTCATTAGAAGTGCTCTGTACTGCATGCAGTTCAGGCAGATGTTTATTCCATGCCGCAGCTGAGTTTACATGCAGAGTAGCTCTAGCATGTTGAGCCCTAATACAGAAGGGAAACTGCTGTGACACTGCTACACAAGTGATGGCAAATATTTGATGAAGTTGCTTTAATTGGCGAGCTCGTAATTTGCACTCTCGCAATAAAATGTATTTTGCTTTATACTAGTTTAAAAATCTTTAATATTAGTATTTTCGAGTATACTGCATGAACTTTTTTTTCTGTTTGCCAACCATCTGTTGTGGTGATGAAAAATTTGGGTGAAATGGTCGGAAGAAAAGCAAGTCAGTACAATTTCAGAAATATGACTAATGAAGAGTATGCTCACCAGATCCAGGCAGCTGGTGAAGAGGAAGAGTGCTGGTGAAGATGCATGGGTGAGAATACAGGAAAAAATAACTTAAACTTACAGCTGTATTTTTTTAGTTGTACACCTGAATCTTACTGTCATTACTTAACAGCTCTCTGGAACTCTTGTTTTTATGCTTCTGTTACACTCATTGGAGTCTCTAGCAAACTGCATCTCAGCAGTGGCTTGAATAGATTTGGGTAATTCAGTATTACAAGGAAATCTCCTCATGTACATTCTTGCTGAACAGCAATATCCTTGGAATCAGCATTGTAAATTTATTAATTAGACTCAGTGATGGAGTAGTCATGAAAGTTTTTCTAAAAGGTGAGATTTCATGTTTGTACACCTACTGATTTGATTCTTGACCATCTGAGCTTCTCTAAGCCTCTCATTTTTCTTCTGCTACTTTTTGTAGTTGTTTGGCCACGTCTGGCCATTTATTCAGGTATCTGCTTCTGGAACATTTCAGCAAGACTACAATGCAGCTGCAGCTACTTTATTATTATTTTGTGGAAATTAAAGGCATTTAATTGTCTGAAGTGCAAAATGAAAAGCACAGACACTTAATCTCTTTTATTCAGAGAAATGGATCAATAATGTAAACTTCATGCTGTTCCTCAGTCGTAATTTGAGTAACATAGTCAGTCTATGACCAAAAGGATGGCAAAATATTGAAGATTAGGTGGGACAGTTATCTACCCATACCTGAAATAGCTAATGTTAGTCAGCACTTTTTCAGTTAAAATGAAAGAGGTGCTTCTCTGTACCTTTCAAATTTATGTAGAATTTATTGACTGTGAAATGAATTACACCTATTGATTTAAGATTAAAGAAAGATTGGTAGGGAATATTTGTGCATAGATTTAAGGTATTTAAAACAAATGCAACAATAATGTCTTAATTTATGGAAAATTGTATCGTTATAAAAGTTTCATCTCTTCAAATGTATATTATGAACAGTTCAGGATTTTGCTTTGTTTTTCCCCAGCTCTGTAAGAGATTGATTTCCTTGCTTGAAATTTACACAACCTTTAAATAAAAATATTTTAAAAGAAAATTTGAGAATTACTTCATAAAAACTGTGAGGAGAATTAAAAACAACTATTGCCTGAAAATTACTGCTTTACAAAATTGAGTGAACTAAAGTCTCTTTTTGGTCCTTTATCTTTTAAGCATCAATGATGTCAGCAACTATGATTAGCAATCTCTCATCTAGAGAACTGAAAATGTATTCATCTCCTTTTAGGCAAACCTTATGTGATTCTCAGAGGTAAACTTACGGGAATTTTTTTTCATGAAATTAATTAAAAAAAAAAAAAAAAAGAAAGAAAGAAAACATATTGCTATTTTCCTGTTTCCATAATGTTTCCAAGATGATCTAGTAGGTTAGTCTGTTAACTTATTTCATAGGTAAGTTTCGATATAGAAAAATCTACCATACTGAATTAGGTGTCTTTTATGTTTAAAAATTACGCTTGGATTCTGTTGTGAAATTTGTAGATGCAAATTATGAATTTTCTTCTCTAAAAATGACCTTCTAGGAGAAAGAGCAAAAGGTTGGACCGTCACAGCTATGGACGGATGAGACCTGTCTAGTCTCTAGCAGGAGGAGCTGAAGTCCCTGGAAACCATCACTCTGTACACTGTTTTGATAACTTTTTGTTATAGTATTTTGAGCGGGGGGTACTAAACACATGCATTCACTACAATTTAAGGGTTTCCTGCTGCAGTTACTGCCATTTATGAATTACTTGTAGTTTGAAGCTGCATGTACCTTTATTAATATTTGGACTGAGAATGTTATCTTCATCTTTCATGTCTTGATCAACAGATTGGGTGACTCTACATCTACTGATATTGCTAGGCTATTACTTTTTATGTTATACCGTATATAATAGGACTTTATTTCCTGCTTCCAAATATTGTTATTTAATGTCAGTGATATTTGTGTCAAAATGCTTGTCAGTTCCCTGATAAAATTTGAATAAATACATGGTCAGAATTGTTATCTGTTTTTCTTCAGAGAAGTTTTGCGAAGAGATTTGTGAAGTAGTTACTATTTGTTTTGTTAAAGCAACTAAAAATTGTGACTGGCCTGAGTTTCTGTTTAGAGTTATTGGCAGGGAAGAAGAAAATGGGTTGGGGTCATCAAAGGTCATTTTCTAAACCATTGTGGTAAACTTACATCCCCATTTAAATTTGTATTTGATGTTTTGGGCAGTGTTAATTTATCTTGCATGCTGACATAACCAACCTTAAGAATGTGGGAAAGGCTTGTCCTCCAACTTTTTATCTGCTTTTGATGGTAAGGGCAATTGTACTAGGTCAGTCTAGCCTTGTATCTGTCTCTGACAGTGGCTGATAGTTGATGCGTAGGAGAGAGCAGAACAACAGGACAGGCATGGTCATACTGCCATGGAGCATTCCCCAGCCTCCCACCAATTTACGGCTCAGTTTCTGGTGTCTATTTATGTATTTATTTTAAAGTAATATGTAAACTTTCAGTGTTTTAGAGCAAGTTCTTACACGGTTTAACTTTACACTCTGGAATAATTTCTCTATCTTGTGGTAATGATAGAAGTTTTGTTGGACATTGTAGTCTCAGCTTGGTTTTATTCATCAGTGTGCAATAGCTACACATGTATCTAACACTGTAGAAAGATGAAGCTTCAAGTGCTTCATGGGGAAAATAAGTAATGAAATATAGAATGTGTACACTAACAATGATTGCTAACATTCTTGGCATTAACCATCGGTTTCCTTATACTTGAGGACCTAATTTCAAGTGTTTTATAAACTTAAATTTTCATTTATATTAATTACTTTCATCTGTTCAAGAGACCAAACTGAAGATCGAAGCAAATACTCATTCTCTGTGAGCAGCCATGTTACTTAGAGCAGTAGCTTTAGAAACCTGTCTTAGTACCATGCTTAATCTGTTAGAATGTACTTTCATAATCCATATTTGAGGAAACTGATTGGAGGACAGTAGTTTGTATACAACTGTAAAGCAATATTTAAATGTTAGTGTTACTTATTTACCAAAAAACAATCAGTAATTAATTTTCGTCATTATTGTGATAGTGATATCTTTTGGAATTGTCCTTCAGTTTTTTTCTTATTATTTTGAAAGTAAGATTTTAAGCTTGTATTTTAAGCTTGTCTCTAGTAATCCAAAATCCTGTGCGCAACCTTCAGCTCTTCTACGTGGTTCTAGTTTAGTAGCAGTACTGTAGCGTTTCTACAGTAAATTTCTACAGACTACTGTAAAACTTGTTTTTTGGGGTTTTAACTGTAAATTAAGGTTGTCTACAAATTTTTTTTTATACGAGATTGCTTACTGGAAATAATTAATGTAAGTCCAAGGATAAGAATGTAAGCCTGGAATGGCTTCTCTACACATACAACATCAGTGTCTTGGTTAGAAATAATACTATAAGAAAGGAATTTTGGAAGTGTCCCTTGCTTAACTGTTTCTGACCACTTTGTGGTGTCCACAGTGTCAGAATGTTTTTCATGTGACCTTTAGCTGCACCTGGAGATGATGATGATGATGATGATGATTAAATCTGTCATTTAATTTACAGTTTCTTAAGCACATTTGCAAAAGAGAAATCCATACGGGTAGAATGGGCTTTAAAACTTTACTTCTATGGTTTCTTACAGAATATGTAAGCCTATATGTACAAAATTAAATATGAAGGGTCAGATGTATAACTGTAATCCTGTAACAAGACTTTTTCTTCAACTCTAAGGTTTCTAGTATTTCCTGGATCCTGCTTTGGATGTGCTGTCTCTTGTACTGCTTTCAAGTTAGTAGACCCTGTTATAAATGTGAAGGTTAACTTCTACCTGACTGATGTAGAAAGAACAGTTCCTTTACTCTTTGCTGACTGCCGTGAAAGTAGGCACACTTTTTCCATATTATTGAACTGCTTTCATTTATTCATAGCTTTCTTAAGCAGAAAGAGTGAAAATAACCTCGGTTCTTTACTTCTGTTTTCTTTCTCTTTTTACTAACTTGGGTTACTGGAATTTCTCAGTTGCTGTGTTCAGCATACACTGCTTAATGTATGATTTACCTTTGAAAGATACAGGAATCAACCTAAATAAGTCTATGCTTACATTCTGCAGAAATCACTGTGTCTGGTCACCCGTGCCCTTTGAGGGGATGTTCTCAGTTGTAAAGCTTAAGATGTGTAATGCATTGTATTCTTTTTTTATCTGAAATCTGTAAGAGCTATTTTATTTGGCAAATACTAGGCATCAGGCTATACTGGCTGAAAGGATATTGCACATTACTGATTCAACTGTGTAGCAACAGTTTTAACACTGATAGAGGATGTCTGTATAGTATTCTATACATTTTGCAGCATAATAGTAGCTATGTGAATGTTTGAGATAATTTTTTCTGGGTAGTGTTTATACCTATAAATTGAGACAGACCTTCAGTCTAAATGTATATTACTGTGTTTTTGGAAGTCATAGGCTGCATGTAAACTATTGCAATGTGGAGTTTGGTCCTTCATGTGTCATTATTAAATAATTCATGAGTGATTTGTCATGCAGTTTTCTATGTAGTTTTCTCGTATTGTTCTCAGAACATAGAAACTGCATAGAAAAAAACTAAATGTTCAGTTAGATGTAAATTTAGAGTACTTTATGTTGCTAAAGAGATACATAATTGTCCTTCAGTGTTTTTTTTTTTTTTTTTAAACAGATTAATAATGGAATGATATGCCTTTTCATCAGTGTTTTGTTTCATTGTTTAAGGTTCTGATTTTTTTTTTTAAAAAAAAGGTGTTTTAGCAGACTGATTACCTGTCATCTAGGCTTACATTGACACCTTTAAGTATCTGACTTCTAATGCTTTATTGTTTTTAAAAACTGATAACTTGTGACTGTTTCAGTGGAAATGGAGAATGCTACATCAACATTCCTGGTTGATACTTGTTTCACTAGACTTCCTTCCTTTTGGTAGCATGTAGTTTAACAAGCCACTGAAAAGTACCTGCACAGCACTTACACTTAACAGAGATTTTTGAAGTCTAAATGTATGTAGTGAGCTAACCAGAACCATCCATTTATATTGTGATTCTTTCCTTCAGTAAAAGGAAGATGTCTCTTTTGATGTTCTTAGTTATTAAATGCTTAACTATAATGAGGTAAGAGTTACTTCTTTAAGGGAAATCTTTAGGTGAATTTGGCTTTTTTTTATCTCACTTTTTGGTATTATGATTCTAGTAGGTGTGACAGCAGCTGCAAGTACACGCTCTCGCTTACTGTATGTACATTGGTTCCTGTATTCAGCTGCTGTCCTAGCATCTAGGAACTGATATGTGTAAAACTATATGCTCCTCAGTTTGACTCGTTATGCTTGACTTCAGAGTTACTGAATTATTTGTGTGTTAAAGCCTACTGTTCTTCCTGTTTGCTTTTTATTAACATGTGCATAACAGGATAGTGAATTGGCATGCTGCGATCCGACTGAGCGTGGTCAAACAATGGTGCTAAATCTGTCAGGGGAAAGGAGGAGTCAGTCACGCTAACGCAGTGATTGCTGGTCGTGGTTCATCCCTGCATTAAATGGAGTGCTAGCTGTTTTGTGTAGCTGGAGCTCTGCGGTGATATTTCTGCCTCTCTGGAGAATGGGATCTGTCAGAACAGATCACAATTCTCACTGGGGAAAAACAATATCACAGTCCTGAAGGGGTGAAAAAAATGAGTCAGGCCTGACAGGTCATGCAAGTATGTGTAGGTTTTTCTATTTGTTTTTTAAGACAACAAAAACGAAACAGCTTTGAAGATTTTTAATGTGCATGCATCTATGAGTTACTTCAAGGCTAAGAGAATCTCTGAATTCTAGAGACTAGTGCTTTAAGCCATTTTTAACCCATTTCACTGAGAAAAATAAATAAATACAATGCTTTGGCAGTGCTAAAGATTATCATTAGATAACATTAGCAAACTGTTGTAGACCAAGGACTCTGGTGTAATATGAATGCACGGACCAAAGATACGTGCTACTCAAGGTGCTTGCTGTCCATGAAGAAAGGCAGATGTACAGAAAGTGAGATGTGATGGTCAGCAAGTTTAGACTGTTGTTGCAGAACCAGAGTGGGCCAACTTGAAATTTTTATATATGTCAATAAAAATCATTAGATGACATTTGAGTCAGAGCAACCATGTGGTAATATTAATAGGGGCATCTTGCCAGATGTAAAAGTAGAGGTACATAAGATGTCTTTTATTTAATGCTTCTCTTCTGCAGAAAAGGGCATGTTCTGCTTCCACTAGCCTGCCTGTGAGCTTCTTGCTGCAGAGATGCGTGTGCTGATTCTTGTACGACTCTGTAGTAATCCAATTTGGTTTACTAATCCAACAGAAGACCAACACAGCCAGAACGATTAAAAACCTGTCTGCTGAGTTAGCAGGCAGCACTATTTTAATGTGAAGTTGATAGGTGCCAGAATAATGTAAAGGGTGAGGTATCTCATACAGTGGGATAGGGCAGAAAGAAAGTGAAGGAGTCATGCGCTTTGTGGGAAGAAAGCTGTAAGGTCAGCTCAGTCATTTTGCACAACTGCACCCTCAGAAGCGCCATGGGAAAAATGTGAAGATGCTTGGTGGTTGTTATGGGCTGATCGAGGTGAGTCAGCATCGCAATAATAAATGAGGTAAATCAGGAAAGAATAAGCTCTTAAGGGCTCTTAAGTTTATGATGAATAGCTTCTCTTCTCTTATTTTTTTTTTCCCAGATAGAAAAGCAAGAAATACTGGAAGGGTGCAGAATAAGAGCTAGTATATGATCAGAGAGCTAAGAAATCTCTGCATCGACAGTCTGAACTGAGGTCATTCCCCCCTCCCAAAAAAAAAAAAAAGTATTTGGGAACAGCAAGATGAGATGTTTAGCTTGACAGTGAAAAGTTAAGATGACTATACTACCACTTTTGGAGGTTGAATCTTTCAGATTATGCAGCATGTATTTTTCATTTCTGAGTTAACCTTTGTTCTTCAATGCTGTTATATAAGATTTTGAGGCAGGAAGATGTGCAGTGCTGGATCTGATTTTTGGTTAAGCGGAAACCATGTTAGTTAATAGAATCCATAATGTATTTAGTCTGTTCACAAGCACATCTTAATTTAAAGGACAAAATTCCAGAGAATATTTCTCCATTTGTGAAGTCACATTATTTATTTATTTATTTATTTTACATCTGCATCTCATAAAATTTATGCCTGCCTCCCGTCCCTCTTGGCTTTATTTTTAATAATAATGAGTCATGATAGAGTAATTGAGTAAATTTTCTACTTTTGTAATATTTGGTGCATCTCCAGAAGAGGAAAATAAAGATAGTCTTCTGTTGAACTCAATATGTCACAATTCTTTTGATATCTTTTTTTTGCAAGAGATTTGAAGATTCTTCTCAGTTCAAATCTTGTTTCAAACTTGAAAAGGATAAAAGCCTTCTATAAGCTTAGTTCTTTATGAACTAGTGTACTATTAGAGGCTTGCCATTTCTCTACCATCTTGGTATTTTTCTGCAGTACTTGTACTGTTGATATTATCAAACTTGTGAGCCAGATAACTTGCTTTGTTTATGTTATCAATTTGATAGTGGAAATGATTGCTTTGTTCTCAGTTTTCTGGTTGTATCTTATACTGGAGTCCCCATTCTGCTTCAAATTACTTTTTTGGCAGTGAACCTTTTGGGAAACACCCTGCTGTTCTGCTAGATGCTACAAATTTTTTTCCTCAAACCTTTCTATCTCCCTAGAAATGACAATTTTTCTCAGCAGAAAGAGACCAATGTTGCTGTAAGTGCAGTTTTTGATAGGCTTTTATAATAAGGTGATTCTAGTGCATATTTTAATTAGGCAGCCTTGTTAGAAAGGTATACTATTGCAACAGACTTAAAGTGGTAAGTGACAAAATCTTCATATCCCAGTTTCTTTAAATCCAAATTGGTTGCCTTTCTGCACAGTGTGCTTTAGTTCGTTCCAGGTTTCTGCCAGTGATATCACTGAAGGGAAATATTGATTGTCTGTGATGTACAGGAGATTGTCTAGGTAGTCTCGTGGTCGTTCCTGTCCATAATACCGAGTTTCCCTTGAGTAGGGATTTATCTTGGATGTGTGTAACCATTTGCACTTTCGAGATTGGAACTTTGTAAGCTTATTTCTGATCATTTCAGAAAATTATTGTTCCTGCTAATTCTCCAAAGAATTGAAGGAGAATATTCTAGAGAGCTGGAGACTACTAATATCCGATCTTTATTGTGATATAAATGTGGATATGTTACAAGTCCAAAAGTTCTGAGAGCCAGGAAAATTCCCACCCGTACCACACACACAACAGGCTCAAGAGTAGAAATCTGCCAAACTGTATTTTCACAGAAACCAAATTATCAGGAAGTTATCTTCCTCTTTTATTATGTTCTCTTGAAATTAGAGGTTATGGTATAAATTGTTCATAGTGCCATAACTGCCCTAGCATACTTGTCTTCAGTGTTTCTCCGGATGGCTTATGTTACTGGAAACCTTTAAAGCTGAGATAAGCTCAGGAAAATACACTATACAGAGGAATCCTAAACATGATCTAGTAGTAAAATCTTCATTGTCTCACTTTAATTGTCTCTAATTTCTGTGATCCTATGAAAGATCATTTTTTGTTGCAGAGTCCAAGTAGATGCATGCAATTTTTTCAATTTAAATACAAAGCTTATTGGATATTTGCTTTAACTATATGATGTTCTAAAATGCAAGGTAGCTCCATCAATAGTTGTGGTTGTTGCTAACAGTTGATGATGCTTATTGCTGGGATTAAGGTTTGTGGAAGAGGATACTTTATATCAAGCTGGTTATGACTGAGATTCATGCCCATATTAGGAGCCCACATTGTGAATATCTGTATGTATGCTATAAGCAGTGTAGTCAGTACAATTGATTGAGCTAACCCTTGTGTAGACACATTGTAACTAGTCAGGGTAATCTCTGTATGCTTCACTGGCTGATAGACAAGATCTCCATCAACAACAGCAGGACATGAGACATCTAGGACTGATTTACACATCTTAATTCAGGTGCCTACATGTAGGTGTCTGAATTTCTAAATATATACTGCCTTGTGTGCCTGATGGCAGAGTAAGTGTGGGCTCTTGTTTTTCCAAATACATTCTGGGTGTATCCTGGTAAGATATGTTATGTCTGATTTTTTCCAAATTTTTGCTCTTTAAGCTTTTAAACCACAAAAGATGCTAACATACTCAGGTTGGTTGGTAGAGAGGTAGCAAGAAGTTTCATCCTTAACATTTCTGCAAATTCTGGTTTCCCTCTGGTATTCTTTCAGGGTGAGCAGGAAAGTAAAAGGCCCCTGCATCTTCCACTGTAGCTGTTCATACTGCAATAGGAAGCCAAGTGTTTTTACTATAAATTAGTATAGGACACCAGTATAGGCAAAAGCTTTCTTTCTGCCACTTTTCAGATGGTTAGTGACCCCAGTGTTTTTCAAAGATTTTGTTTTATGTACAATTCTTTTTTCTTGTTTGAATAATGTAATACTTCTCAATTGTTCATGTTTCCACCCTGGTCTTGGTATTTCATACGTTTAAAACTGCAGTGTTATTGGTGGGGTTGACAAACTGCCTGCCCCAGAATAAAGTATCCAATCCAAGACTGCACAAGAATCCTGCAGTCAAACAGCTTACTTTGGAGGCCGTTCTACCACAATATGACCACGCACAGAAATTATTGTAGTTCCCGTTAGAGTAGTTGTGTGTGCATCTCTCCGTGCCAAGTCCTGCTCTGCACTGCGCACTCCCACTTGTCAGCCTGTACTCCCAGCCTCGTTCCCGGAGGCAGGACAATGCTCTCTTTTCCTCGTGTTTGGCAGTGCTCTTCAATTTTCCAGCAAAGCGTCAGGTCATCAATGGCAATCTGAATCTTGGTTTTTGTTAGGATGGTGGACCCTGAGGAAGAAAGGGGGAGGAGAGGAAGTAGTTCTCACCTTGTAGTTTGCTTCCTGTATTGCTGGCAAGTCCCTGCGCTGTAGTTAAGTTTAGTGTGACTGTGGACACAGGTTAATGTGGAGAGCAGAAGAGTCTTGCCTTCTCCAAATCCCATTGACCCTTCATTTGAAAAAGAATCACAATTGTGTGGTATGGTAGAAACATGTAACATCTTTTTACTTTATGTTTTGAGGAGGGAGTATTTTGCCTTTAAGTTACAGGGGGATTACAGATAAAGCTGTTCAGATATACTGGGATTGGAGTTTCAATCACTAAATAGGTATCTAAGATGTTGATTAAAATCTATTTTAAAAATAGCAGTCTCTCCTTCATGAGCTTTAGCATTTATTCTAGACGTATACCTGGTTTTGATTTTGGACATAAATCAAATTGCTACTCTTTGAACAAAAATGGTCTGCATCCTCAACTGAATATAACTATTTTTAATTTTTAAAATGTCTACCAGGAAAATACGTATTTTGTTTAGGAAAAATGGATGTTGAATAAATGTTTAGATTTTTGTTTTCTAATTGCATCTGCTAATAACCTGTTCTTTTTTTTTTTTTTTTTTTTTTTTTGCAGAACCCTGTGATAATATGAGAGAGATTCTCCAAAATGTGGCCAAATTACAAGGTGTTTCAAATATGAGAAAACTAGGTCACTTGAATAATTTTACTAAGGTAAGAACTCAGATAGTGTCATTGGGCATGTAATGATATGGTCTAAAATTTTATTTGTACTCTATCAGGCATTGGCCAGAAGCTTCATGAAATGGTTTAGTAGCATGAAGGAGTATAAAGAATCTAGATGAGAAAGGAAAGAAACAAAACAGTATAAGTAAACATATGAATGCAGGATTATGCTGAAATTTGTGCATCTTCTACTGGCTGATCTTTTACCATACTCTGGTACTTAGTCTTAATCAAATTCCAGTTCATGGGTTAGGTTGCACAAATAGAGCTAAACGAGTGGTTCTTTCTCCACAGAACTGAATCAAAGATTTGAAATGCCAGGCTGTCTGGATATAAGCTGATGAAGTGCAGTGAAAGGACTGTACTGATGAGCGTGACATGCAGTGATTGGGCACTTGCACTGCTGAAGTCAACTTTCACTCACTGTAGGTTTCATAGTGAAAGGGGTTTAAAGGGGTCATTCTAAAAATGACCTGTGTTGCAATTTTTTTTGAGGTGCTTTTTCCAGATCTAAGCTTCCAAATCAGGGAGGTGTAAAGGGTATTTGCTTAGAAGTATGACAGATATGTTGGAGGCTAACATTGTAAATTGAAAAGAGGCAAGATTAATAACTTACTACAGAATGAGGGATGATAGGTTTTAGAAGGAAACAACAGAAGGCCTTCAGAGTGAGAGCAGCTACCATTTTTTTGGTAGATGAGGAACTGATGGAGAGGATCAAAGAGAACTGATGGCATGTGAATAGTGAGTTAAGAAAAGGATGCCTCTTTGAAGCACTCTGATTTTGGTTGGACTGCTATTCCATTTGTCGAGGCAAGGGAAAATGAATTGTAAGTGAGCTAGGTGAAATTGGAGCTTCAGGGATGTATAGGCTGATGAAAAGATCATCTCTAAATAATAACACAGAAGGAGCTAGTTAATTGTACACATTTCTGCTGGAGAGCCACAGGTAGAAGTCTGTGTCTAAAGATAAAACCCAAGTTTCAGTGACAAATAGCATGTATCCTGTAATCAGCAGTAATCAAGAAAGAAGACAGTGGTGGAGAACTTGGGGAAAGTAAGGTTTCTGTTGTTGCTGTAGATAAACTGGTAAGACCTTGAATAAGGTAACCAGGAAGCTGTGTGGAAGTGTGTGTGTGTTTTTAAGAATCTGGAGTGAAAAAGAATGAATGCTCAAGGACAGATTTGGGGACCTAGTTGATATGAGAAGGATAAATGTGTGTCATAAACTTTGTAGTTGGTGTGCTTCTTGGCTGTTTAAAGCACTCCCTGCAAGACTCAGCACGCTTCATCACCTGTGTATGAAATTCAACTGGTAGGAGAAACTGAGAACAGAATTACTAGAAATAAGTTCACTTGCTATCTGCAGTGCATTAGTAATCAATTCATAAATGCTCCGTTTTGTGGTCTCGTTTAGTATGTGTGTATGTGTATAGACTCACGGAGCAACTGAACATACCGAAATGTTTTGGGACATTACATTATTGCAGCTGACAGTCTGCTTATGTTAGAATGAACCACTGTCCGACAAAATGCTGCTGTAATTACTGAGATCCCAGATTTTATTTCAAGAAAGCATTTTATTCTGCTAGAGAAGGCTGTTGTAGCTTTATTTCCTCTTTGTGCTGACCTGAAAACTTAGGAATGTAAGTGTCTCCAGGTTCTCCTGTTGATTTAAAGTTAGAGCGCTGGATTAGGTTTGTAGATATGTGACTCACAGGAAAGAGCTAATATTTGAAACTATGAATCTTAAAACACTTGCTTTTCATATTAAAAATTTTCAGGTAGCTATAAAATGGATAAATTAGCAAATATGCATAATTTATGCTTCATTTTTTAAAAAGTTAACTTTGAAAAATTAAATAATTTCATAATTAAATATTTGAAGAATTTGTCATCCTTCTTTATCATAGTGTTAAAATGGGAAAAGAATTATAAAAATATTCTTAGTGTTTTTGTCTGCCAAGAAAGGACAAATTTGTGGAAGGGAAAACTTGCAAAACTAAATGTAAACCTAGAAGACAGGTTCTTGTTTGTAACCTGCTTTTGATCCTGAATCAAAACCCTGTATAACTGAATCATCTCATTCAGTTTGATGTTTAGTGCTTGTTCTTATATTGGTCTCCTTGGAATATGGTCTTAGAAATGTAAGCTTGTACATTTGGCCACATTTGTGAAAATTGTTCCTATTTTTGTTTGAATTTTAAATGCAGCTATGAAAATATAATAATAGTTGCAAAATGTATTGCCTTGTCTCCTTGTGGTTGGAACAGTTCTGTGTTTTTAATTCCAGTGGTTAAGAGTGAAAGCCTGGAGCTTGAGGAAGATGGTTTTATTTCCTTTTTGCGCTCCAGTCCTCTACCATGTATTGACATAATCTCTGTTCCTTCTTAGTGAAATAAGAGCAGGAAAACAGTGGAGTTCTGTGACATTTGATGAAGGCTGAGGAATGTTGTATCTTTCCTTGGAATTACAATGGTGGTGACAAATTTGATTTGTCCTTAGTTTTTTTTGCATTTTATGATCCATGCGAAAGGCTACTGTTTATCTAGGGCATTTATCCCATGGATAGGGAAGGTACCTTTAAAATCTATTTACAGCATATTTCTGATAAAATAATACAGAAAATCTGTAAAATTAGCTTTCCTGCTAGGAATGTTGTTACGCTAAAAATAAAAGATATGAAAAGTCAGTATCAATTATAAGCAGTTGCTCCCTACATCCAAATTTTGCTCCCTAAAGAATAGGCAACTCATACATTTGAATCACAGAACAATTGAGGTTGGAAAGGCCTTTAGAGGAGATCTAGTCCAACCCCCTTGCTCAAGTAGGGTCACCTAAAGCATGTTGCCCAGGATGCTGTCTCTACAGCTTTTGAGTATTTTCAAGGACAGAGACTCTTCAACCTATTAGGGCAACCTGATCAGTGCTCTGTCATCCTCACAGTCAAAAACTCTTTTCCTTGAATTCAGATGGAACATCCTATGTTTCAGTTTGTGGTTGACATATGATAGATGCTGTAGTCCTTCAGTCGTCTTCGTGACCCTTTGTTGGACTTGCTTTAGGAGCTCTATATCCCTCTTACACTAAGGAACCCAGAACTGGACATGGTATTCCAGGTGTAGCCTCACCAGAGCCCCAGTACTCACCTACCAGGACTTGAGTAGAGAGGAAGGATCACCTCTCTTGACCTGCTGGCAACACTCTTCCTAATGCAGCCTGAGATAACATTGGTCACCTTGGCCACAAGGGCTCATCGCTGGCTCATTGTCAACTTGTTGTCCACCAGGACTCTGAAATCTTTCTCTGCAGAGCTGCTTCTCACCTGGTCAGCCCCCAGCCTGTACTGGTACATGGGTTAATCCTTTCCAGGTGCAGGGCTTTATGCTTCCATTTGTTGAACTTCATGAGGTTCCTGTCTGCCCATCTCTTCAGCCTGTTGAAGTCTCCCTGAATGGCAGCAGTCACTGCTCCCAGATGGGTATCATCAGTAAACTTGCACTTGAAGGTGCACTATGTACCATCATTCCGGTCACTGATGACTAAGTTGAACAGGACTGGACCCAGTGTTGACCCATGGGGTACATCACTAGTTACTGGCCTCCAACTGGACTTTATGCCACTGATCACAACCCTCTGAATTTGGCCATTCAGCAACTTTTCAGTCCATCTCACTGTCTGTTCATCTAACCCATACTTCCTGAGCTTGCCTATGAGGATGTTATGGGAGACAGTGTTGAAAGCCTTGGTGGAATCAAGGTAGACAACATTCGCTACTCTCCCCTCATCTACCCAGGCAGCTGTTCCAATGTGGAAGGCTATCGGGTTAAGATGATCTCCCCTTTGTGAATCATAATGACCACTCCTGATCACTTTCTTGTCCTTCATGTACTTAGAAATGGTATTCAAGATGAGCTGCTCTGTCAGCTTTCCAGGGATGAAGGTGAGGCTGACTGGCCCGTAGTTCCCTGGGTCTTTTTTGCCCTTTGTCAAGATTGGAGTGACATTACTTTCTTAAATGGATGAACACTTGGATGAAATAGTGTTCTGCTGCTTTGGTCAGAGTTAACAAAATGTTTGTATTCATGTGGAAACAAGTTACATAAATCACTATGGACTTTTTTGACAGAACTCATGGTAGACATCAAATTTCTTACTAATTCCAGTACATCTGAGGTATGTTAGGTTCAAATTTTCTTTTTTTCCTTGAAAGAAGACTAGATTTTTAATGTGTTTTCCTTATATAGGACAAGGGAAGTAAGCATCCCAAAAAAAAAAAAAAAAAAAAAAAAAAAAAAAAAAAAAAAAAACCACTTACTGAAAACTTACTACACTCCAAGGATTTTATATAGAAGTTAAATAATTTCATATAAAATGTTTAAGGTAATGATGGTCATCAGTCAACAGGATTTTTTGCTGAGGGGGGATCTTATCAATGTGTATAAGTACCTGAAGGGAGGGTGTCAAGGGGACGGGGACAGGCTCTATTCAGTTGTCCCATGCAAAAGAACTAGAGGCAATGGGCAGAAATTGAACCACAGGAAATTCCACCTGAACACGAGGGGGAATTTCTTCACTGTGAGAGCCCTGGCACAGGTTGCCCAGAGAGGTGGTGGAGTCTCCTTCTCTGGAGATCTTCAAGGCCTGCCTGGATGCAGCCCTGTCTACCATGCTCTAGGTGACCCTGCTGAGCAGGGAGGTTGGACTGGATGATCTCCAGAGGTCCCTTCCAACCTTACTGGTTCTGGGATTCATAATACTCTAAGGCAGACAATTTGTGTGACATTCACATGCTTAAGAGATGGAATTCCTTTTTTCTTTTGTTCTTCCTGTCAGGAAGTCTGCCACAGCTAGTGGCATTTGAGTCACTACAGCACCCATAATTGTGCTGCATGGGGGATATTTTATTCAAACCTATGTTTTGTTCGTCAAATTTCAGCTATTACTTTTTATTAGTAGTAGTATTAATGTTCACGTTCTTGGCTCTTTGACTGTTAAACATACATTACTCTTGCCTAGCAGGTGCTGTAACATACAAGTTTAGTAACATACATTCACAGTTTGGGTGATATTTAGGATAGGAGGAAGTACTGTTTTCTTTCTCCCTAAATTTCATCTGTGGAAGATTTCTAAACCTTTCTCCTGTTCACTATTCACTGCCTAATACTTGAAGAGACAGTGCTACAGGTAAAAGGACTTATGAAGTCTGTCTAATCTATAATGGACAAAAAGAATCATGTGCATTCAAACCACCTGTATCACTATTTAAGAACCCTGAATTTTGACTTGAAAACAGTTTGAGAAGTTGACCTCTAGTAAATGGTAAATAGTAAATGACACTTTCAGTCAGCACTGCAGTCCGTAAATCATAGTTAAGTGTCTGTAGCTTCAATAAGCTGACTAACGTCTTTGATTTGTATGGCCAACTAGATAAGGCATGCACCTTGAAGTTCCCCAACTTGTGCTGATTAATAGCAAAACCTCTCGGTTATTTCTTTGGGATTTTCCCCACCCCCATGAGAGTTAGAAGTGATACATTACTAAAAACCAGAAGGAGCTCTACAATTGTAGTTACCTAGTGGAAAATAAGGCTTGAATTTTAAATATTCATTTGATGACTTTATTATAGACGGCTTATTCTACTGTTAGTTTCTGAGAGAGGACTTAAAAGCATATTTAAATAATGCAGGAAAAAATTTCATAGATATTATAGAGTTTTTTATTTTTAATTCAAAGAGAAAGTTGTTTCTTTAAGGACAAAATTAAACTTAATTAATCATTTTAGCTTAACCCTAACAATGTAATAGCATCAATAATACAAAAAATGCTGCTTTTCATTTTGCTAGGAACTAAATTCCTTTTATTTAATGGGCTCTTGCTATTCTGGTTTATATATCTGTTAGCTTTTGACTGTACTACTAAATTTAACTGGGCTATGGATCGCATGTGATACTACAGAGGCTTTCACCCAGTGTGTCTGTCTTTTTCATATGTCTTTTGTTTGTGTTGCTTCTTGTTCTGTTTCTGTTGTTGTTTCAGGGTCTTGACTGTCATTTGCAAAGCCCAACTATCTTTGAATCTGAATGCAATATTGACTGACCATAAGGTTCATCCAAAAAGCTGTATCACTGTGGACAAAACCTGATAACTCATGGTGAAATACGTAGCAGATAGGAATAAAACATCCCTTAGGAACACTCAACTGTAGAACAAATTTGAAGAGTAAATGGATGCAAATCCAGAGTCTGTAGTTTCAGTAAGGGCTCCCCTTTGATGCAACAGTGATGTCAAAGATTTTAGAAACAACTATTAAACCAAACAAAAGCTGTTTAGAGTCTGTGAAGTTTCTTATGAGGAGAAAGAAAGAGAAAAAGGCTGTAAAACTTGCTAAGCAGTCTCTTGCTGCCTATGGTGATTCAAAGTATTTCCAAAATTACAGTACAGTAACTGCAATTGGACAACAATTGAATCCATAGAATAATACCATTTTTACCTATTAATTGCTGTGAATATTGTTATATATAAATGTGAATGGTTTCAATATACACCCGAATTGTATATGCTGTTGACCTCCTGTGGTTTTGTTGTTTTGAGCTACTGTTTCCAAGACATGTTGATGTGTTACTCATATTGCTATGACTCATCTAAGTAGCATGAAAAACTCATAGCTGACAGTAAACATGAAAAAAAAAAACTTCACTGCAAGTTACTCATTGTCTGGCCTAGAATAAGTATAATTTTTTGCTAATATTAAATAATTCATTCAAGGAATCTGTACTGTTCCCATTCATTTACCATTCTATCAAAAATGATTTTTAGAGTTGATTTATAAGCAGTTTTAACAACAAAAATACACTTTAATATTAAAAAAATCATTTTTGCTTAATTTCAAAAATTCAAATAATATCTAAAGTACAAAGCAGACTTTAGTATTCTTGTACTGCTTGCACCTACAGACTTATACTACAATGACATTGCATATTAATTGTTAAATGCTAAAGTAAAAATCACGCTGGTATACGTGACTCTGTCAGGAAATCAACTGTCTACAAAGTCTTACTGCATTTAGTCTGGAATGATTAACCTGCTTAATGTTGTTTGAAGGTGAAATAGGAAGAAAGTGCCAAAGTTAAGACTGGATTTGCCTTAAACACATTTAAGACGAAGCATTTATGACTAAGCAAATACACAAAGCATTAGGACTAGCTAAACAGTATCTTCTTTATAACAGCCTTCTATGACTTACCCCTTCCCCCCCTTTTAACATACATCAATCTGACCTTACTTTTGCCATTTTTTTTTCCACAAAACTCCTCAGCCTTCATGGGTGTATTTTCTGATCATCTTATATATTTTTCTGCTACACTTTTTTTCCAGTTCTTCTGGTCTTAAAATGCGGTGCCCAAAACTTGTTCCTCATCTGGTTTGGTGAACAGTCGATACAGTGGACTAAGTATTTATAATCTCGAATGTAATGGAGTCCTGTTAGTATTTTCAAGGGTAAAATTTGCCTTTTTGGAAACTGCATGACATTAACTCACTTGGCTTATGGTTTTCTCACAGATCTTTTTTTGCTTTCTTCTACAGTATGGGGGGAGGTGGATGGTGGGAAGGGCTGTTGCATACATCCTTGTACTTTCTTCAGATGTGGTTCCACCCACCCCACCATGACCACCTCTGTCTTAAATGTAGCATTTTAGACTTGTTTTTGAAATTTGTTATTGTATTTGATGTTCTAAGTGTTTTCTGAGTATCTTGTATTTCTGCTCTGGACTACTTTCAGCTTTCCATGTTTGTCTTACTATGTGGTACCTTGCATGATATGATACAGTGTTCACTTCATCTAGTTATTTTTCTTATCCAGTTTGGGCACTTTTATCAAATCGCTGAAACATTTTGAATTCCAATCTTGCAGTTCCTCTTCTGAATTCTTCTATAATTGTAAATCCTGTAAGCTCATTACGTTGTGTAAACTTTTAAGAAAGCCAGTAAGTAAAGGGGGCCTTGGAACACAAGGAAACTGCTAATAACTAATATCACATACACTTTTTCCAATGAATTTTATTTATCCATTGTCTCTTGTGTGTGTACACTCACACACACTTTAATTATCATCACATTCAGAATTTTGTATCCATGCAGTTTGTTAGTTGCACTTAAAGTCATAACTGTGATCAAGTTTCACGACTGTTCAAGTTTCAAGGTAAGATCAAGTTTCTTCCTATGTTAGCAAGGAGGTGCATGGTGGGAGTACAAGCACAGAGGAAAACAGGATATTGAGGAGTTAATATCCACACTAAATACACTTAGTGGGGAGTGCTTACTTTAGCCTGACTCTAATCTAGTCCTGAGAAGTGAATGCCCTTTGAGAGAGTTAAAGCATGTTAGGTGAGTTACTGGAATACATTTTCTGCTTTAATTTTCTCTCAAGACCACTCAGGATACAAACCAAAGTACAGTAAGAGAAATGACAGGAGACTCGCTTCAGAAGTGCACTGATGATCCAAACAAAAATGATAGTATAGTTGCATTTCAAGAGCACTTTTTGGATCTGACGAGGGTCCACAGGTGGCTGTTGTGTGCACAGCAGCTTCAATAGCTCTACTAGTATCAGTCAGTAAAAATAAATCTAATCTTTTGAAAGATTTGCAAATACTTAAAATTAGTCATCTATCAGGATCAATAGTTTGGCATGTATTTCATTTTGCAGACTGCTTTCTGAGAAAAAATTCTACTTTTCTTGTTATAGTTCCTCTTGCAGAAGTCAGCATTAAACAAGTCTGCATGCCTGTAGGGACAAATGTGAAACTGTGGTCCAGGTAATCACTTAAAATAAACCATAAGTGCAGTTATTCTCATTTTTATGCTACTGTTTTGGTCTTAGTGGAACACAGCCATTAGTAGACACAAAAAGGGAGCTATAACTTACTGCACCCAACAGTGTGTTTGTTTTACCAATGTCTTTCATGTGCAAGAGGTATGTGCAGTTTTTATTTATTTTTTGAATGCCGTTATAATTTAACTAGCAAAGGTAGTGAAGAATTAATGATGGAAAAATGCCTCAATGAGGGGAGGAGTCTGATGTTGTTGGGGAAAAAAATGAGAAGATAAATATTTTTGTTTTCAAGGGTTTTGCATAATCCAGCATTTAAATAATTCCAACTATGAATGTCACTGAAGGAAGGATGTGAGCAAGGTAACTGTAAAGCAGTTCTCTACTGGTATAAATTTTATAGCTGTAAAACAGATATTTATTTTCACTATTTCTATTTATACTTAATTTATTTTGTAAAGAACTAGACGAGATAATTTTCTTTAATTTTGAGCAACAATGATAAGTTATGATAGATAAAAAAAAAAAAGGGGGGGGGCTTACTCTTTAGTTTGTGTTTTGATGGTAGTCTACCACCAGTAAACATACATACATATGTGTAAATATGCACATGTGTGTACATAGGTGCATATAGAGCTTATCCTTATCTAAGCCTTGTCCTATACAACTTTCATCAAAGTTGGCTGCTTGTTAGATTTGTTTTGCCTCAACTAGTCCTCTTAATGAGAAAGATTGAGGGAGTATTTGGGTGAAGTTTTTATCTGTGCTTAGTCTGCTATATCCTCAGCATCAACTTCCTGCTGCTGCGCCTGTTGGCTTCCCCATTAGGGAAGAGTTGAAACAAAACTAAATGAACTTTACTGCTCAGCCATCAGTATCTTAGTGACTGGGGAGGATTTTGCTGCCCTGAAGAGCTTCTTAGTCCTGAAGAGGTTCTGGTGAAAGGCATAGGAAAGGACATTTTAATTCTGTCATCATCAGGAAACTGAGGCACAGCATTTGTTGGCCTGCTAGCATGCATCCATCTCAGAATCAGCTCTACTCATAAGGCAAGAGGCAAGAGGCCAGGACTGAGTGGGAATGGTAAGATATTTTTGCGTAAGGACAAGGGAAAGGGTTAAGGAAGTGGGTGGGGCTACAGACTGGAGCTTTAAGTGTTATATAGAGGATGGAGGTGGTGGGGAGTGTTGACAGCAGGCAAGAGAGGTAAAGCAAAGGTATTGCAGGAGATGGGATTTAGTGGATATAGGGGAAAATTGTATAACTGTGATTTCTGTTATTCATTAAATAACTATTTTTTAATGTTGCATTTTGTCACAAGTTGTTACCAACTTCATTTCAGTTAACAGTTGCAGAGGTAGATTGAGGAGAAGGGGAGCATGAGGATAGTCATAGTCAGCTGAATAATAGCTTAAAAGTTCAGAAGCATTTTTTTAAACTTTCAATTTCAGAGCTGATGTAAGATGGAAAAAATGCTTGTACACTAAAGATACGGTTCTTAGTGTTTCTGAACATAAACTTTTGCCTTTCAGTTCCATTTTTCTATCTTAGATGATCAGTCTTTACCTTCTTATGAACAGTTTTCACTGTATTAATATCTTCAAAATCAATTTTGGCATAACAAATCTTATATTTAAAAAGTTACCAATTAATACAGGATATTTTTATGTATATCTTGTATGTGCATGTTTTCTAATAGTTTTGCTTAGTGCTTGCCACAATATGTTCATTTCTTTCTTATAACCTCCCCGTTCTCCTCTGCCACACATTTGGTGGCATGTTGTAAAAGTGATAAAAATATGAGGAAGTGGAGAAAGAAGTTATGATAAAATTAATAAAAGTAAAGAAGTGAGCCATGAAGGAAAATGCTAGTGGTATGGTTAAATTGACCTGATTATAGAAAGATATTACTTGAACCTGTTGACTTTAAAAATAGATGTACTGATGGCAATCGCTTGCATATAAAGTAATCTCTCAGGTAAAGTGATATTAATATCCTGATATAATTTTGCTCTGTGATACCTAATGAAGATAAAAATTCATGGGGGCTGCTGAGATTTGGGAGACACATGTTCTTTTTTGGATCTCATGGAAAAATACAATCTCTATCTCCGAGTCTCAACTGTTTGAGAAGATGAAATAGTATTTTCCACTACAGATAAGTGGTATATAACATGACACAGCCATTAGTTATGGTTCCTGTTGAACTGTTACATTACTGTGAGTTCTGACCATAGACTGTTGAAACCCTGTTTGAATTAAGCTATTGTGACTGCTCTTTGCTGTGTAAATAGAATTACATTAACCTTCCTTCTCTTTGGAATCAACACTTAGAAACTGGACTTAAAATATCTCTCCAAAGAAATGTTATTGCATGATCAATGGACTGGACAACAAACTAAGAATAAAGGAGAATTTTGCAAGTACTTAATGTCACTCCAATTATTTTATTTTACGGTTTTTCAGTTTGCCTTGGTAAACAGTCCTTTAACTTCTCTTAATTAGAAGATACTTTTCTATATCTAATCTGTAATTAATCTGTGTATAAATAAATAATGCATAATTTTAAGCAGTGGCATAATTTGTATTTGAAGTATAATATTGGAAACACTCAGGTTTCTCTTCTGCACAGAGTTTGAAAGGATTGCACTTACTTTCACCTGTTGCTGAACAACAGCTACTTTGTAAATTTCTGTATTACTTACCTTTTGCTGCTTCAGAAATATTATTCGGTTCTTTTAAGTAGGCAAAAAGGCTGTTAAGGGTAACCTGTTAAAGTAGACTTTCTCATGTGTGGCAGGGTAAAATGATGGGGGAGGTTTAGGTTTGTAAATGACAAGCCCAAAGAACTATTAATGCATTTTTCTGAAGCTGAGCAGTGAAGTATTTTTACTCACTACCTTCTCACTGTTTTGCTTACACTCTGCCAGCCAATTTTTTACAGTTCATAAGATGTCAATAGAAATGCTAAAGCAGCAGTGGTGGCCTTAGGCAGTCCAACAACACAGCATAAAAATAGATTGATAGTGGGATGTGACATGCATGCATTAACTGGTTATGACCGTAATTGCCTAGTTTTATTATCACTTAAATTTGAAAAGTGGGGAAAAATAGGTTGTGTAATAACTTTTCTTGCATCTTATAATCACATTTGAGTAAAGCTAGTATGAAAAATGGAAAAATTCAACGTATTTTGAATAGCTAAGATTAAGCCAAAATATGGAGCAGATCAGGCCAATTTATTAATGTATGTTGTTATTTTAACCTTGGGTTTCAGTATTACGACTATGTATTTTTCTCACAAGATGAAAAATAATTTCTTAATGTAATGTGGTCCTTGGAAAAGTTTGCAGTTGTTGCACATAAACTAAAATATTGTTTGAATTTAAACCATCATGCTAATGAAATCAGTTTACTTAAAAACAGAATGTCAGTGCAATATTCTGATTTTTAGGTGGAGCTGAAAAATGGAATGGAAGCACAGAGTGTGTTAAATATTTCAACTTAAAACAACTTCAGATTAACTTTTCGTTTTTTTGTAATAAGTTTCTTATTAGTACTAACTACATAAAATGAATATGCTCCAGAATTGTTTTTGTAGTTTCAGAACAGTGGTGTTCATTAGCATAAACATTTGCTGAATTTCTCACTGAGGAGAAACTGTTAATACTGCACTGGTTTAAAATTGAATGCATACTCGTTCTTGAAAAGAGAGGGCACAGCACACGTCTATTACAACAATTATTAGTCACTGGAGTTTTTGAAAGTGCTTGGGAAAGTGCTTTGGGATTTGGACCTCGTATTAAAGCATTTCATAATTTTAGCATAGTACATGAGATTATTAGGAGTATTACTGCCACTATTCCAAAGGCGAACAGCATCAGCTTTTCTTAAAAAAATCTTTTGCAAGAGGCTAAAATGTTAGCATGCTCTAGATTTCTCCTTTGGGGGTTAGTTTTGGACATAAATACTACACATGTAAATCTTCAGTCTCATACCTAGAACTAGCAGATAAGGTTGAATTGTTCAGAAGTTGCTGCAGGTTTTGGGCGTCTCTTGTATGTGTGAATTTACCTTTTGGCCCCGTGAGCCTGGCCTGTCGTTGGTTCCACAGGGTCTGTGGGTGCTTTGTGTCACTGAAAATCAAGGTCAGTTATGGGACACTTACTGTTGGTGGCTCCTTCTGATTTTTTTTTCACGTGCCTTTGCTGTTGCAGAACACTAGCATGGTTCATGGGTTTCTTTCTTTACTTTGAGACCCTTAGTGCAGCCGTACCTTTTTTTGAGTGCAAATGTGTGCTCTTCGGCTTCTCTTTCAACTGTTTTCAGGCTTTTTACCAATTTCCCAACGGGGAGCTCTTCTGAACAGAGCTGAAAGGCAGCAAGACAAGCAACCTGAAGTAGGTGGAGATTAAAAAGGGACCAATAGGCAGCTTACACAATTGCACAAGCTTTTCTCTGCGAGGAGAGGTGCTTGGCTGGGGTGTGTGTGGATGGAATACCAGCAGCAGAGGCTTCCTCGGCAGTGCGAAGCTGGCACGCTTTCCAGTGCAGTGAGTGGAACGTGAATTCAGTTCCTCCGCTTTCTTTCAGAGCATTGCCAGATGTTTTTCAGGTTTTTCCGAGAGTTATTTATGATGGATGCTTTCTTCTATTTTCAGCTTCTTTGTAATACTGGCCATGCTGAAGAAAAACTAGGTTTTACTTATGACAGCATCATAATATGGTAAGTAGTAAGGAATACTACACAATAGTAGGGTGCTTGTTCTAGGTGGAATAAAACCAACTTTATTTATACTTTTAAGTTTTTTTTGTAAATATATACATTACAAGTATTCTAGTGGGTAAAATCAGAAATACATGCTACACCACTGGTAGATGAAAAAACTATGGAAAAAAAGTGGTGGTTATAAAGTTATTTTATTCCTCATAAATGTAAAAATACTTTAAAATATCTCACTAATTGCAGAAAACACTTTTCCTAAAAATGCGGTCTTACCGAATGTGGAGCGAATGCTTTAAGGAAAACCAGGATTTGAAGACAAACTTTTCATATTAATTTGAGCTATACGATTGGCTCTGTAGCATTGCTTTCCTTGCAAATAAAACATCCTGTGTACGTCCTTTCAAGTGGAATTTCCATCTTTTTTCATGGTTTCTGAAAAACAAAACTATTTGCCTGCTGATTTCTAGAACTTCTGTGTTTTTGCACAAACATTGGTAAATTTGTCCTGAAGCTCAGTATTGATGGCAAAAACAGCAAAGAACTAATATTTAACATGATTTTTTTTTCCATTTAGTCGTCTGATTTAAGAAAGCAAGTTTAGTGAAACTTGTCACTCTAGGTAAAATTGGGGGGGAAACCTGTATCACTTCTTGCAGAAATGTTGTAAATTATTTTGTTTTCTTAAATATTTCTTCCTCTGATAGAGCTAAAAATTTTAAAAATGCTAATAAGTATATATTTGTGAATGCATGTTTTGCTGTGAGCTTTAATGGTTTATTGTCTCCTGATACAGTCTTTATATAATATGTTTTAATATTCTTTGATGGGACTAAACATCACTTAGGAGTATAAGTTCAAAATTCTTTCCTCAATATTCTTTTAATACAGATATTACAAGAGATCTAACTATAAAAAATAGTGTTTGTTTTTGTAGGACTATATACAGAAAGAGCTGCTAAAGCAAATATAATTAAGGATATGGATAAGCAACAGATTTAAAAAAAAAAAAAAAAAAAAGTTCTCAATAGATGCACGAAGAAATTTTTTTCCCTACTAAGAGTGCCAAAAATTACTCTTTCAAAAAAATAAAAAGACATTGCACAGGAATATGATCTGGGTTAGTGATGTTGCTCTGGTCAGTCCAGTGCTTCCTATGTAAATGAGAAGCAAGTTTTATGTCCATGTGTGTAAATGAGAAACAAGTTTTATATCCATGTATGTGCATTATTCTTCAGTAGTGATCATTTTCAAGTGCAGAGATATAACCCAAGTATTGAGATTAACATTAATTGTGCTGATTGGTGGTTCTTTGGAAATGTTTATTGTATAGATCCTTTTTAAGAAATATGCACTTAAGCAAGCTTTTAAATTTTGTTCTACAGGTTTATAGATAATCTGCAGTAGTATTCAATTCGCAGATTGATTCCATTTACAGTGTTATACCTGTTCTGAGTAATTTGCAAGTACTAAACTCTGATTCAATTAATTTAGGAAATGACTTTGCAAGTTAGACATCTAGGTACATATACTGCTTTGGAAATAGTATGTAAATTTGCAATATGTGCTGATGATCTCAGCATATCTCATGTTTCCATAGGAAACCTGTTTGTTCTACAGAACAAACTTTTTTATTTGAAAAAGAAAGTAAATTTGGATATAAGAAATGCTTTGTGAGTTTTGTGCATTTGTGAAGTATGAATGGATATTTTAAAGCCTTAAACTATAAGGGATTAATGATTTCAAGAAAAACTACAGTTTTCCTGTAAAGTTCTTGATTTGAGGGTCAGTAGCCTTGACAGAATATTTAACCAAAGCAAAGATTGCAATTATTCCCAAGTTAAGGATCTAGTTTTTAAAATCATTCTCTTTTTAATATTTTTGTTAGTCCAGGTACCTGATTATAGTTTCTTCCTGCCAGCAGATGGAGATGATAGTGACACATTTTGTTGTCATTCCCAGTATAGATGGGTCTTGCCGGTTCCGAAAGCATCATACCATTGACAGCTGAGAGGAAGCCTTGAGCCATGAAGAAAATGGAGTGTTGGTAGGCCTCATAAACTTTTGAGGTCTTTTAGTAACGTGCCAAGAGGCTTTGGCCACAAAAGCAAAGTTCAGAATATTCTTAATTACTTGACTGAATCAAAGAAAGATCTGTCAGAACCGTTATTAGCATTCTGTAGTGAGTAGACAAGATGCTTCAGGAAAAAAGGTGCCAAAATGAATTTACAATAGGTAGCTAATATTCTTATTCCATCCTTTGTTAGTTCTTCAAAGCTTTTTATCAATCTTAATACTGTCCTGTGACATTCCTTTTATTTCTACAACAACACTTAAAATACTGGGGCAAGTGGTATTATACTTAGCTTTCCAGATAAGAATATAGTGTGCTTTTATGTATAAAATATTTCATGTTCTTGATAAAGCTCGCTCTCTTACACAATCATAATCTCTCTTTGGCTCCTTCAGCCACAGATGCACAATCTACAGTGATCTACAGTTGATAGCAAAATCATTTTTTTGGTTGGATGGCTATTTTAGAAACCTATAGTATGGGTAAATAAAACATTTTTTTTTCTTGTGTGCATTAAGTCCCATTTAACAATATTGCATTATCTCAACCATCTTGTTAACTATTCATACAGGTTATTTTTAAGTTCCCTTGGAGTTTCTCATAATCATATCCTACATCCTACTCTAATTAACGTAAATGACATCATCCTCTTTAATTTTTTTCTCTCATTCCTTTTGTCCAAATTATGAATCGTATATTAACTGCTATCAACCAAAGGAGGTCATGAATCTAGTACTTAACTGTTGTCAGGATAAAAATCTCCAATTCATCTCTGCTCTTTAGTGTTCATCTTTCAGATTTTGATTTGTGAGGCTACCTTTTATTGCCTTATAACATCTTTGTCCTTTAATACAATCTTAAGCAACACCTTGCTTGAAAGTTTTGGTTGCCAAGTTAGGAAAGTGGTTCCTCTGTATACACCATTATAATTACTCCTTTGAAGTCGTCTTTGAAAGACTGGTGAAATACAGTTTGCATAAACTATTCTGGTTGCTTCACATGATTTATTAGATTTATTTTAAGGATTTCTGATAAGTAGTTACCTGCATGAGCTTTGGAATCCCTTTTTGTATAGCCCTTTTTATCACATTTTTCCCCTTTTGGCCATGGCTATTTATAATGAGGTACTATACATGGATAGTTCATGCTTGTGTTCTTTCTAGACACTTACATGTAAAACTTAGTGAGTTATTGATAATACTTGCTGATGAGTTTACTCTAGATCTTCCATTACTTCTCTTCTCCAGGTACCTCATCTTTAATACTATAAAAGATTTTAGAACATGACATGTAGAGCTCTTCCCTCCTCCCCCCTCCAAAAGAGGGGGGAAAAAAAGGAAAAAAGAAAAAGAGAAAAGTCTTGGTACAAAGAAATTGTTTATTGTTTCTGGTGTACTTCTGTCCGTCTTGTTTGCTGTATTCCTTCCCTCCTTTCTCTCTGGTGATTCAGTGAATCTTGCAAGTTTCCTTAATATACTGTGATATACTTGAAAAAAATGGAAACATACATCTGGATCCTTCTCATATTTTTTCCACTTGTGGTTTGTTTTGTTTTGCCTGTAGTAGCGTATATTCATTGAATTTTCATAAGTTCAGATTTCTCTTTTTGCTTATGCTACATTCTCTCAGGTTTTGAAGTTCAGTGTTTCATTTTGTTTTAATGGAAAGGTTTTGTTCAACCTTGTATGTTTCTATATGTCATTACTTCCATTATTTCTTTATGAATTTTATGGTCTTTATTTTAGAGCTAAGTCTTTATGACTAACCATATATTTTCATTATATAATCACTGTTTGAAGAAACACATTCTTTTTCGGTATCTGTCTCTTCTGGATATTAGACCTCATAATAGTGTTGTCATTTGTTGTGGCTTCACTGTTGTCCATTCTTCAGTTCCTGTCCACAAGTTAAGAATCTCTTTCTCTTGTGAGTTGTAGAAGAAGCTTTCAAAGCGATAATTTTGAGACACTGTAAAGATCATTTTATCACGCTGTTCAAGAAAAGTTTTGTCTCCAGTACAAACAGTGCTTTACTTGATGTGGAAAAAAAAAAAGAAGATCCAGATTCAGAATTTGGTTGTTCTGACATGAAATACCATAGATAACAATAGCACTGATTCACTGAGAAGTGAATAATTTCTATCTTAGAAAAAAAGAAACAATTCTGATGAAGTGCCTTAAACTGGCATATCACAAATTTTAAGGCAGAAGTCCAAATAGGAAGAGTATCATTGAGAAGAACTGATTCTTGTGTGCTCATCCCTCAGACTTTTTATGTATGTAAATCTGCAACACAAGAAACAAAATATAATTCACAATCTAAAGCATACCTGTTATCTACCCTAACACACTTCAAGAGTTACTTCTCTTTCCTTCTCTCTGCTTTTTTCAATCATTTGGAAACAAGTCTATCCTCAAGTTCAGCTTTTTTTACAGGAAGAATTATTCTTAACCTCGAAAAATAAGAATTTGTTTCTTATTTGCTACTGGTTCAGCTTGAAGTAAATAAAAATGGTTAGTGGCACTCCTCCCATATGGAGAATCATATTTGATTTTACAGCAGTGACCTTCCTAAAGTAATTCCCTACTTTGTGCTGAAGGTAATAATTAGTTCATCTTCATTTGCATATAATACAGCCTTTCTCCTTTGTCTGACCATCAGATAAGGAGTAGAGACATTTATATGGACTGACTGATCTCTAGAAAGATTCAAAATATTTGGCTTGTAATCTGGAACAATGATAATTGATTACTCTGAGCAACCTAGAATAAGAAAAGAAATTAAACAGTTCTTCTAAAATATGTGGCTAAGTGGGCTCCCCCTTTCTCCCCCACCCCCGAATTAGTCAAGGAAGAGTGGCAGTAGCCTATGAAGGCTTTCAGAAGGATGATTTGTCCATTTATAGTTTCAGATTCCATCTCTGGAGATCTTCAAAAGCTCCTTTCTTCTTACCTAGATAGTGAATTTAGGCAATTGTATTATGATGAATGGTTGGTTTAGGAGAGCTTACCATGATGCAGGCAAAATGCTTTCAAAATTTGTATAAAGAGAAATAACATTTTTATTAAATATTGAAATTGGGAGCAATTTATTTTGTGCAAGGTTGCCTAAATAATGTATTTTCCTTTGACTCTTCTGTAACATTACATGAAAACATTGAAATATTGATGCCATAGCATCTTTAATGAGTGGTGCACATAGCTATCTTTTAGGATTTGTGCTTATGGGCTGATGGTCCAGCGGAGGAGGAAGTATTCTTCACCTGCTAATTTTCTTGCAAATTGTTACTGATCTACAATACTTTGGGGGGACTAATACTGTGCTCAGCTATTTTGTCAAGTAACAAGTCAGGTATAGGTCTTGGTCATATATCATTTCAGGGATGTAGGAATTGTTCTTAAGTTTAGTTTTTGGTTTTATTCAGATTAATATATTGTCTACATCTGCTGGCAAGGTCAAGGTTTGCTCTTCAGGCTGTACAGGTATATATCTCAAAGACATAAAATTAATGCAGAATACTTCAGACTTTTTGTTTTTAAATTAGTAGGTACTAGCTGCCTGTCAGATGGTGAAGTCTACCTGCTGCTATAGAATTGTTTTCCTGCTTTTTCTTCATTGTAGTCTGCGGTTAGCTTTACTGAATGAAGCAAAAGAGGTGCGAGCAGCAGGATTGCGAGCCCTCCGGTATCTCATCCGAGACTCGGGTATTCTCCAGAAGGTGCTAAAGTTGAAAGTGGATTACTTGATAGCCAGGTAATTTTTCTTTCGTTACAATTCTTGTTGTAAATCTCTTGTTTTATCATGGTTGAGAGCGGTGAGGAAGGATATTCTCCTATCTGTTTACATTCTTGATATGTAGCTTTTTGTAAAAGACTTCTTTCATGATTAATATTTTCTTCAGCTTATTTTAAAAAGGATAATACATCGTAACAGCTAATCCAAAATTCTATCTGAATGCATGATATATTGTGTGAGGAATATTTTTTTAAAAATGGATGTACTTAAGCTTAAGCTAATTCTGAACTCTAAGTGGTATTAATTGTCAACAAATCTGTGGTGTTATTAGATTGAAACCTTTAAAACTTTTGTCCTTATTTGTTTTATGGGGTTCATTCTAATTCTTTCTATTACTATAGTCCTTAGAAGCCTGTTGTATGGAGACAAGGGAAAAAAATAGTTCATGCCCAAGAATTCATCATGTAACTGTAACCTGTCACACAACAGAAAAATACCAGAGGGCAAACAAACAATGGGATAATAAGATCAGCATCATGAGTACATCTAACTATTATCATCTCTAGGGCTTGTTCTGTTAAAATCTTGTCAAATTTAATATACTGAAGTGTATGTGTGTTTATCCATCTCGAAATAAAAATATATTTGTATGTATGTGTATAATTTGTTTATATATTTGTATACAGAGATGGATACACACGTGCATATATGCATACTCAATTCTAGTGTATACTTTTGATTAGGTTGGAGTAAGGGGGCTTTCCTGATAGGAGGAGACACAGAACAAACGTTAATATGAAATACATGTATTTTTTTGAGTCTTACTTGAAATGGCAAATGCAGCTAGTTCAGTTTTGCTGTTAAAGCCTTTTTGCCTTGTTGTATATTTGAGTACATTCTAATTTACTTACACTGAGGATAATTGAAATAATAAATATGCTTGCTAAATGGTAGAATTTTTAAACAATAAGTCATAATATTTTTATCATTATTTCAGTTGCATGAATATTACCAAAGAGATAGTAACAGTTACAATGAGAATTAGTGTTGTTATAAACTTTTTAAAATTTATTTCAGGTGCATTGACATACAGCAGAGTAATGAAGTAGAAAGAACACAAGCACTTCGATTAGTCAGAAAGGTAAGCTCTAACAGTATATGGTCTTATATTAGATACGCCAGTCAGCTGTATGACTCCAGGATTTCTCCATCAGCAATTCTTTTTTCTCACAGTCTCTAATTCCATACCTTAATTATCATGAGAAGCAATTGTAACTGGTAATTCAAAAAGGAGAAGGAACAGCACTGCTGAGACTTGTAATTTTAATCTCTTAGCACTTACTATCTTGAGTGGACTAGAAGAATTGTGCTAACCTTTCTTAGAAGATAAAACTGAGCAAGATTTGTGAAGAAATTATCAAATGATGAATGCAATGATATAAGAACCACACGATTAGGTTTATCTAATAACTTAACTTTGTATAGTGTATTTAAGCATATGTAAGTTAAGGATGGGAGCTTTTCTGTCATCTGGGAAATGAGGCAAATTGCCATCACTGGAATAGTCAGTTCAAGGAATGTTTGCAGCCTTATTGCTTTATCTGTAGGTGCTGATGCTATCCATAGTTCTTATCAGATACACAGTAAGACCTAGCTACTCTTCACAAGTTACTATGCTGTTTGCATGGGCATGAGCTGTTTGAAACTGCTGTAGCTGCATTTTCAAGCTCATCTTTGAGAAGCTGGCACACACAGCTACTGAACCTATTTTTTCGGGTAATATGCTTTTGACTCTGCCTTTGTGCTGGACTTTGCTATTCTTTACCTTTTATCTTTTGCTGATACTCTCTGTTGAGCATCTTAGAAAAAATATCTAAGACCCATATGAGAATTGAAGTGAATAGAAGAATTGTTCACTGGGATCACTGTGTTTAATCTCAGTAATTTGCACATACACATGTGAGTGCACATGTGTGTGTATGTATGAGTGTGTGTAGGCTTAAAATATGGAAGCAATTTCTTTACCTAAAATAGGCTTATTTGGTTTCTGTCTTACAGAAGAGACAATATTCTTGATTGACGCAACTGTTAAAAAAAAACTTTATCTTGAGGAAGAAAAAGGAATCACCTGTGTCAGCATCATAGGTCCTCAAAGAAATTTCGATTTAAAAGTATTCTTGGCCAATCCAGTTTAAGAAGAGCTTCAGTGTAGGGCTAGGATAACTTTAATACGAAACACATTTACAATGAACTGGTTTTACTTGGACCGGATATTTGTCCTCATATTTCTGACTTTTCTTGAGCATTTTGTCTTGAGCAAAGACTTCTGCTGGCTTGCTTGAAACAAGAAGCAAGAGAAATAAATCCAATAGTTTGACCTGAAAAAATAATCCTGAAAGATCATTATCGTAGTGCTTTTCTTTTTTCCATTATTGTTCAAGGATTCTCATTCTAGTTCTCTTCATTGTTTACCCAAAGAATCGTGAACTTATATCACTTACAAGAATGCCCTGGAAAAGCTGCATTTCTACCTTCTTTCAGTTATATAATGAAACTAATTCAGTGCTCATCCACAATTCTCAAATACATGGAGAAACCTGAATGAGTGTTATGCTGGTGAAGAACGAACACTTTGAGGGAATTACTATGCAAAGGAGACAGCTGCTGTTGAAGAGTATTCCTCAGTTCACTAGCTCTACCTTGGATGCTGAGAATTACATTGAATGATGTTTCTCAACAGCTTTTGCTGCCTAAAACAATCTTTTGCTTCTCAAAAACAAAAGCAGCAAACAAAAGCCCCCACCCAACCTATCTTTCAGTAAAGTTAACACCTCTTTCACATCCTCTCTGGACTTCATCAGTTAAGTACACATTGGCACAGAGCAGACAATCATTAAGAAGTCTCCCAAAGAATACTGCAGCAAAACTCCTAACTGGCATATTCTGTCTTCTCATACTGTCTTTCTGTAACCCTTCCCTTGCCAGTCTGCTATCTCTCCTCATCTCCCTAAAAAACTCAGACTCAGTGGTTTGTGACCAGGAGTCCTAAAAGATTATCTAAAGGTCTGGGAGGGGAGAAAGAATGGCAAGTACAATGATCAGACACAGTTAATTTACTTATGCAGGAGATACTATTTACTTATGAGGCATTGAAGAGCTGAACTGGGTTTCATCTGCATCTCAGCACTATTGTTTTTTGTTCCAGAATCTGGACATGATTCTATAACATTTGTCTTTGATAGGGAAAATGCATATATAAGAATAGCATAGATATGAAAATTAAAACATTCCCTTTGTTTCTTCTCTTCCTTTCCATAAAGGAGAACAAAATGTAGTATGTTGATCCTGTTTATGAATTTATAACAGACATTTAATGATAAACTCATTTTTTTAAAAGATACACAGTATAGGAAGAGAAAAGAAAAAACTTTAAACTTTTTTAATTAGACTTTTTTTGGTAAGTTTTGTGTGTTCATAATTTAAAAGGTCAAATGCTTTATTTTCAAAGCAGAAGTCAAGATGAAGTATAATCTGAACCATTTTCTTTCTTCCTCTTTTTCAAACGAATCTTTAAAGACTGACTTCATAGTTTGTCACTTTTTTCATCATAACCGCTTATTAGTAGCGTTAAGTTGTCCTGCCCATCCTTGGCCTTTAGAAGTGTATTTACATATGTAGAGTAGAAAGAAAGGAAATGCAAAACTGATATTTATTCTACTGAAACTCTTGGAATTTAACATTAAAAGAAAATCCTATCTTCAAAATAAAAGAAAGGAAAGAAGCAAAATAAAATTAAGAGGCTGCATGTGTTCTTAAGCTGTTACAAGTATATGTGAATGTTCATTTAGAGTAGAAGACAAAGTTACAATTTTGTAGAGCAGATTAGTATACCCATTCTGCTATTGCTAATTCTTATTATTCTTTGCTATAATAAAAATGAAAGACTGTGTAGGTGGGGAAGAGTTTGGGTTTGCTTTAGTTTGCTTCAGGCTTCCTGTTTTGTGGGTGACAAAGTTATACATGACAAGAAGTTTCTCAAAAAACATGTCACAAAAATAAGCTTGTTAAAATGTTCAAATACATTTTTTGTAGTAATGGCTGTTTTCTCATTTTAACATTATCTGAAAAGAAAGAAAAAAGATTAGCCTCTTCTGGCTGAACTGGTATCTGTAGACATCTAAGGGAGCCCTAAAATGAATGCAGAATAAAATTTTGAAAAAAAATAATAGAGATAAGCCTGCTGTTAGCAATGAAAGGGATCTTAAGGCTGCTGACCTTTTGTGTAAAAAGTTGTTATAAGTATTGAGTGGTTATTGAGCACTTTTACGCACCTTGATTTGATTCATTAATAGAAAAAAGTGACATGGTTGAGTGGACTTTAGCAAATTATGTTGTTCCCTTTTTAGGCAGTCAGACTACAAGTTTATTTCCCCTTACTAGTTTCATCTGTTCGTATTTAGTGATGTCTCTATTATGTAGGAGACAGGATATGAGTATTAACTTAAGCAAACTATTAAAAAAATGTGAATAGGCAGCTACTTGGCCTTTGAGGTCAGAGCCTCTTCTCCTTTGATATGCAAACAGGGTCTTGCTCCTCAGTCTGAATTGTACTTATCTTAAACCAGCATCTGAGGATTTTCATTACACAGAGGAATTTCGCTACTCTGAAGCTACATTGACTGTTAATATCGTTCTTGTATTTTGTCTCAAATTTATTGGAAGTTATTTTTATTTTTCAGTTGAAGAATGACTTGATTTATTAATGGAAGCAAGTTTTGTTTCATCTTTTGCTTTTCATCTGATATGTGCAAGACCTGTGGTTTCTGTGACATACCTTTATAACCTATCGTGAAGTTGAATTACACTGCAGTTGTAGGAAGATCAGGTACTATACAACTGGTTTTAGGTGTATTACTGACACCTTCCAAATACTGTAGCAGCTTTTGTTGAATATCTTTGTTTCCATAGCCTACAGCACAGTCTCCACTCCTGTGCACCTAAGGAACTGTATACCAAACAGAGTTTATTCAACTGTTAACTATCCAAGAATAGGTTTTGAAGAATCAGGGTGTAGTCTTGAGTGAACCCTCTGCAAGAGTTATAATCTACTATGTCTCATTGAATAGTGTTGTCTATTAATAAAGAAATTCTTGGAAAAGATCTGAAAAAGGTAGCAATATTTCTCTCTGGAGATCTTTTTATGCTTTCTCATGATGGTAAAATAATACAAAAATAAAAAAACTAAACCAAGAGGAGAATGGTAAATTAAACTTATAAACCAGGTTTTTCAAGAACAGAAGGAATGTTTTTGAGAATTTCTGTGATACATGGAACAGTCTATCTTCTTGTATCAACTGATTGTATCTATAAAAGAGAATAAAAGTGAATCAGTGAATATATGAATATATGTAGAGAAATATTACAAAGAAAATGGAGTTTTTCTTTTTTTCTTCTCCTTTTTTTTCATTTTTGGCAGATGATCACTGTGAATGCTTCATTGTTCCCCAGTTCTATAACTAATTCTTTGATAGCAGTTGGAAATGATGGTCTTCAAGAAAGAGATAGAATGGTGCGAGCTTGTATAGCCATTATCTGTGAATTAGGTAAGATATTTGGAAGCTAATTAAGAAAAACTTGGACATGATTGTTGTCAGTTTCTGAGAGGTTCTCTTCTGTGTGTTCCTATTAAACAGCTTTATTCACATAATAAAGGGCATGAGGTCAATAATGAGATAATTGATGAATGTTTTTAATGTACATTTTCTGAATTTAGCTGTTAATTTGATAATAAAGCAGAGTCACTTGAAACAACTTAAAATTAAGATCACTTAAAAGTGAAGTCCCTAAAGATTTTGGATATTGTAATATCCTCTAAGATTTAGTAGTTTTTGTATTTAGGAGTTAACATTTTGCAGTCTTAAAAATGTTTCTCCATTACAGTTGATGTTTCTAGTTTCTGAAAATGATTTATAAAAACGATTGGTTTGGGAATAGTGAGAATACCGTACATGAAGTGCTGTTAAATGTACAGAGAACTACTATATGCTTTCCTTGAAATTTTTTAAAATAGTGTGGTTAGCCAGCTCCTAGAAGTCAGTATCTACGTCTGTATAGATATGGACAGTGATTTATACTAAATCCATATACTTCTATATGATTGCAGATTTTTAAGGTTCTTCCATTCTTGTATTAGTGAGAAATAACTAGGAAAAGTTCTAAGATACAAACAGTCTTAAAGAAATATACAATTTCTTTTACTTTTTTTTTTTTTTTTTTACATTCTATTATAAATATTTTGTCCATGTCAGTCCAGTGAAGTGCAAAACCTTTTTGTGGTGAAATGCAGACTGTGGACACTTGGTCAGAAATAAACTAAAATTTTTGTACTATGGTGACTTGACTGACAACAATAAATCAAGACTTTGGATTAATAGTAATGTCAGTCAGTGCTATTAAAACCTTTATATCCATCTCAGCAGTGTTCAGGAAGAAAGATATCTGTACTGCATAGACTTAGTTTTACTCATTTTGTGTTTGTTACATTGGACACCTTGAAATGTTTTCCTTCCTGCTCTTCAGTGAAGTGGTATGTTTGGTTTTTTTTGTTTGTTTTTTTTTTTCTTTAGCACTTCAGAATCCCGAGGTGGTAGCTCTTCGAGGTGGTTTAAGCACCATCTTGAAAAATGTGATAGATTGTCAGCTAAGCCGAATAAATGAGGCTCTGATAACTACAGTTTTACACCTCATTAATCATCCAAAGACCCGACAGTATGTGCGAGCAGATGTAGAATTAGAGGTAGGTTCAATTTTAATTATTTAGTAACAGAAATTAGGAAGTTATGGTACTTATTAAAATGTTCAATTTTCATTTTAGATTTCACCCTCTGTTTTAATACCCTCTGTATTAACAAATATTTAAAATGTAAGAGTTTAGGCTAAGAGCATAATTATTTATAAAGCAGAAATAAATAACACTGGAGTGGGACTGAGGAAAGGGCAAGACCCATTAACAGTAATCTCATATGAAAATAATGCATGTTTTCTTGTTTGTTTTGTTTTTTTTTAGCGAATTTTAGCTCCTTACACAGATTTTCACTACAGGCATAATCCAGACACAGCAGAAGGACAACTCAAGTAAGTGTTAATGCTGCTACTTGTGCTACCAGTTATGTTAATGGTATCATAATTGTTTTTCTTCCCACAGTGAGAAAGTAAAAGCAATGAAGTAGTACTAAACTACTGGAAGTTGAATATAACAGCAGATTAGGATGCAACTTCCTAATACATTGTTCCTTTTAAAACTTAAATTTAACATGTAGTTTTACGCTTCCTCTCTCCCATTAATATCTTTATATTAAAAATTATCAAATCATTATTATTACTTTTTTTAACCTCAGACATGATTTTCTTTTTATCTAACTTTTAGGCATCTATGATGAGTTTGCATTAGGGCTGCTTCTGTGTTCAGGAGTTGGGTGGTCAGGCTCACAGGGCAGTGGTTAATGGGTCATGCTGTATCTGGAGGCAAGTAACGAATGGACTTGAGGGTCTGACTGGCTGGGGAGCAATTCTCATGAACAGTATACCTTTAGCAGCAAAAAAAAGATTAACAGGCTGTATTAACAAGCAACATAGCCAGCAGGCTGAGGGAAGCAATTGTCCTCTTTGCACTTGTTAGACCTCATGTAGACCACTGTGTCTTGTTTTGGGCCTCCTAACTCAAGAAAGACATTTTGAGACTTGAAGTTCAGTAAAGGGCCAAAAAGGTGATCAGGTAGCTGGGGCACTTGACTTGTGAGAAAAAACTGAGTGGATTAGGCTTTGTTCAGCCTGGAGAAGAGAAGATTTAGGAGGGGCACAGAATAGTAGCCTTTTTCAGTACCTGTGAAGAGGTTATCAAGAAGATGGAGCTAGGCTTTTCAAGGTGGGAGGACAAGACACAGCAAAAATTAATTGAAAAATAAAGGTTTCAACTGGATTTAAGAAGAAAAGTATTCTAACGAAGACAGGCACTGGAACAGATTGCCCAGGGCAAGACCCGACTGGATAAAACTCTTGAGTAACACTGTCTGGTGTCATAGTGGACAACAGCATTGTGCAGGAGTTCAGGCTAAGAGATCTTCTGAGGTCCCTTCCAACATGAATTTTATGATTCTGTGTTATCAAAAGGCAATTAGTGCTTAGGTCTAGATAACTGAACCAAGGTCCAAATCTTTTGGCCTCCACTCAAGTCACTCTGTCCATGGAAGCTTGAGTGATTCATCTGACCAACTGCAGGTGTTTACTTTATGATCCTCCTACCACAGAGACACTGCTGAAAAAGTAACTATTTTTTTTAAAAAAAAAATCTTTGGATGTGTACATACCTACCATTTTTTATATACGTGTGTGTGTGTATATATATATATATATATATATATATGTATGTATGTATATACGCCTCAACAATGTTATATGCGGTATAGGCACATTAAAAATTTTTCTTATTTTGAGTTTCATTCTTCATCCAAAATCTCAGTTAACTACTGCTGTGCTGATAACACTGTCTTATGGTAACAACTACGTATTGTGACGTGTTTTAATAACAGGGAGGACAGAGAAGCACGGTTCCTAGCTAGTAAAATGGGAATAGTGGCAGCATTTCGATCATGGGCAGGTAAGAATTTTTGTTTGAAGTTGAATGATTAGAAGGCACGTTCATCTTTCAGAGTAAAAGAATGGTTTATTTAAGCACAGATTCTGTACCTCTTAATCTGTTTTCTATCAGTACCTTCCTACAATTGGGACTAAGCTGTATTTTGATTGGAGGATTTATAAATAGTTTGCTTTAACTAGCTCTGCTAGTTACAAGATGCAGCTTTCTCTGTCAATATAGAATACTGTGTCAGTTGTTCCTTTGATGGTAGTTGACATTTGGTGAGTGAGAGAATGTGGATAATACCATGGTATTGTAAGTATTTGCCTTAGAAATTGTTTTGCTGGTGTAAATAGATTTATTTCTCTACACAAAGAGATATGAACAGAGCAATTTCATTAGCACCTTGTTTTACCAAGTGCTGAAATTGAAGATAAATCCCTATATGGACATAATTTTGGATCTTTTTTGCAATAGTGCAATCTTTGATATGGAGGTGTTACTTCAGGGACTGTTCATTCTTTCACAGTAAAGTCGGCATCTTTAAAATAAATTAAATCAGTTGGTAGGACCATTACCAAAATTTTGCGGCAGAATTTTTACAGCTTGTCCTTAGGAAAGATGCAGACTGTATAGAAAGCCTTTCTCATTTGTAAGACTACTTGCTTTATCTTTTAATGTTCTGAAAATGATCAGTAAGCTTAATTTAGCGTTCACATATCCTTCAAAAATATCCTCACATGCATTCTCACTTCACTGTGATGGAAACTTAGAAGGTTTGTGACTACTTTGAAACTTTTAAGAAGCAGTTTCTATTAAGAGTATTGCTGCATCTTCCCTAATTCAGGCATTTGGAACTGATAGCATAAGCCTAAAATGCTTAAGTGACTCAAGAAACCGTTGTCTTGGAATGTTACTTATCTTGGTACTTCCAATGTTATGCTCTCTTCCTTTTTGTTTTTTTTTTATATTACTTGTTATATTAGAAATTAGTATTTTAAAAATGTTCAGTGTAAAAATGTTCTTAGCGTTGACCTTCCCAAAAGACACATAGGAAGAACAGAGCTGAGGGATTTGTTTTGGCCTGTATGCTATCTGCTGTGTCCTACTTCTTATTCTCCAGACTGGGTTATTCCTTAGAGCTGACTCCTCTGTCCTTTATTCTCATGTTCCATCATATCCTTATGGATGAAATTGGGCCACGCTGCAGTGATTGCATGCACCCTGACCTATTCCTCCATTGCAACTGAGATGTGACTGTTCCTCTTGAAAACAAGGCCTGTGAGATGCACTGTGGAACATACTTGAAACGTACATACTTCACGTGTGTGGGCCACATGTGCTTATCATAAGGTTTTGTGACATGGAAGTTTCGAACTTGGGGACTTTTCCATTAGGTAAATTAGCATTAGTGAGAACAAATGGATGAGTAGCCAAATTCCATCATTCAGTAGTTTATTAATAGAATGGAGATTTGAGTTTATTTAAAAATGTAAGACGCGTGTGCAAGCCTGGCATCTTTTTGTTCATTTAAGATTGCATTTTTGATTAATTTGTTTTCTGGATAGAATGTTGCTGAAAGTTTTAACTTCTTCTGTGATGTGAAGAGAAATGGTCAGAGAAACAGACCTAGGATACTGTCTTTGCAGCCATAATTTTTATTGGCCAGATTGCACACAAGTTGAGACTGAAAATCAGTGTAATCATTAACTTCAGGCAGAATTCTGCATCATTTAAGAAAAATTGAGAGTTTGCCCTTTTAATATAGAAGTATTTAACTAATTGAGTAGAATATATTGTGAAAGGACCAAAGTATAGGAGAGTCTCTGAAATTTTGTACAGAGTAGAATTAACTATGTTGATTATTCTGGAGATGAGCCCTGTTCATCTGGGAAAATATGATAAAAATGAACACAAGAATGTTATTCCAAGGCATATTCAAACTCATTGTTTAGAATTCTTCTAGATTAAATGAAACTAAATAGTTTGGGTTAAGATACAACTTTTGCTGCAGAAACTGCTCACAGTTCTGCCAAAGTTATGCAGATCTTTCAGGTTTAAGCTTTTATTTTCCTTGACAATTTTATCCTTTTTTTTTCCAGCCATTTCTTCCATGTAAATTTTGGGTTTGCAGATAACTTGAAAATACTATTTACAATAGAAGGGGGAAAGTAATTAGTGAAGGAACAGAGTTTTATATGAAAGTTTTATGTTAAACATACGCTACTGATTAGAAAGGAGATGACATTAGAAAGGTGAAGTATTTATGGTTAAGTCATTCTAGTCATCTGTGCTTACACATACTGTGTAAAAATCAAATTTAACAATGTATCTCAAGCCTTTTGTTTGGTGAGGGAATATTATGTACTTAATATTTTCTAGGTATTATCAGCTTGTGCAAGCCTGGGAATTCTGGGATCCAGTCTCTGATTGGGGTACTTTGTATACCAAATATGGAAATACGGGTAGGTGGTAAATACTTAATCTGAAATACAAATAATATTGGATGTTTTAATTATACATTCTTAAAATTTTAACAATGTAGTGGTTTAAATACAGATCCCAGTTATGAGGCCACTAGCCTGACGTTTACTTGACCCTCAAGTTCCAGCCTATAATACCACTAAAATTCCTGTGTGAGCTTAAGCAAGTTGCTTGTGTTTTCTATTTCTAGCTCCTTATCTGTAAAATGAGACTAAAAGCTCACCCTACATGTCTGACAGGAGGGAGAGGAGAAGAGGGGAAAAAGTAGTTATATAAGAAGAAGAAATACATACTAAAAAATTGACATATACTCAAATGTTATGACAGTGAAATAGCTCTTGTAAGTCAACTATGAGTGTTAAGTTTTGGTTTTTTTTAGTTTGTTTCTTTTTATTTTACGTAGATCTTGACCTCGCTCTGTAGAATTCCATTGTGATTTAAAAGGAATTAAAAATACTAAGGCATCATGAAACTGATACTGCCAGGAAAAAAAATCAGTAGCTTCCAGCAGTTTCTCATTCATGCTTTGTATAGTGGAAGTCTTCAATCTGCCGAGACAGACTAGATCAATAGTACATAAATGAATTAATGGCCACAAGTCAAAGCAGGTAGAAAGTAGCTGCAGTTATGATGAGTTTGAATCTGCGATGAATAAAAACATTTCTTCCAAATAACTGGCTAAACTAAAAAGTTGTTAGTAGCAGCAGTAACTTGGGTAACTGTCCTATAAAAACCTGCTCAGTCAGGAGATCTGCAAGTATCTTGTTTCATAACCTTTGATAGACAAGATAATGAAATTATTTATATTTCTTGTACACAACTCTGCGTTAACTTGATTTTTACTTGCATATTGGGTAATGCTGTGATTGTCAGCGTCTCTCAGGGCTTCCTAATTAAGTACGGAAGAACAATCTGTGCTTTCACTCTCATTCATGGTAGAAATTATGCAGTCATTGATAGTGTGCTATGTGGTGGTGGTGCTAACGTATAAAGTAATGACATCCAAGATGCTGTGTTTTGATTTTCTTTGGTAGTATTGTAAGTAGAAAGCTTACAGAAAACATATGGCTAGAGGAGATCTGCTAAATGTAGTAAGAGTGGAGAGTTCTATTTTGATCACAGTTGTTGAAAAATATCAATTAGGGAGAAACCATGCTTTTGAATTCATCAGTTCAAAAAGTTTTTAATTAAGTACCTGAAATTTCTGTTGCATTTATAGTGATAATAAAACACACTGAAGTAAGCAAGCACTTCTCTTTCTCTTTTCCAGATTTCTTCATATTATAATAAACATATTCCCACCCCTTAAAAAACAAAACAAATACAGTAATTTTAACATTTTATAAAAATCTGAACTTCAGTATTCACATTTATAATAGTTTAATGGAAAAAGACTGCTTTTATAAGTCTATAAAATGACTCCTTTGTTCTTATTTTCTAGCGAGGTCTGCTTGAGGTTCTTTATGATATATTTCGCCTTCCTCTCCCTGTTGTTGCTGAAGAGTTCATTGAGGCACTTCTCAGTGTAGGTAAGTATTTAGAACTAGTTCACAAAAGCATTCGGTCTACTCATTTACTCTACAGATTTGAACGCTTGACCATTTTCTCCGTACTGAAGATAATGTTAATACTAGCTGTTTTTTCATTGATTTCTTTGGGTGTTCTCAGGTCCTCTTTAAGGTTCTTTATCTGCCACTAGATATCAAAGATGAAACTACTGGAAGTCTAACTTTCTTCTGACATCCTTACTACATCAGTTTTAAGTTTGATACAAGATATGCTGTGGAGCATAATAATTACAGAAGACTAATTATGTTACGATGAATTAACATGCTTTGATCATGAATTTAGAGCTGTGTCACAGAAATTATTAGAAGGTCTCTGTTTCTATATACCGTGTATGTACTAGCTATCTCCACTGTACTTCAGCAGACTTTTAGTTTTTCTAAGGCAAACTCATGAGTTTTGTGTCTTCATATTTAGCAAAGTTAGTCTTTTATTTTTAGAATTACTCCTTTGCAACCCAAAAAGTATCATCTTTTGCCTCACAGAAGACACGAGCTGGAGAGGAATAAGCCTTAGCCTTAAATGTTCCAGCAATTCTGTTTTCCAAAGTCTGGTTTTAAATTTCTGTCATGAGGTTGATTTATTAAAAAAGCTTAATCATCATTCAGCAGTTGTAATAAATCATTATTTGTTGCAAACTCGCTAAATTGCTATATATGGATATATGTTTTAAAATATTTTCTGTTAAGTTAAATGAGTGTATGAATGTGGAAATTTTATTTTGGTGGTTCTAGCTTCAAAATTAGCCTTGCTTTGCACAGGAGCATGGATTAAATAACTTACAGAGGTACCTTCTGATGTACATTTTGCTACAATTTGAAACCAGAAATGAGTTGTTGTTGATGTAAGGGCTATTTATCTACTGACGACTGTTAAAATACCAGCATGAAATACAATGTATACAGGGTGATATTACTGTTGTCCATATTTTTCTTATTACAGATCCAAGCAGATTTCAGGACTGCTGGCGACTTTCTGATGGCTTTGTAGCTGCTGAAGCTAAAACTGTATTACCCCATCGAGCCAGGTCAAGGTGTGTATTTCACAAACAGTATCTAAACTGGTTTTTGTGTTGATGAAGTAATTATTGTTGTCTTGCAGAAACAGTAAGAGCAATATACTTTCTAATCTGTTTCCATATTTCTTCTCCTTAGGCCTGACCTCATGGATAATTATTTGGCTTTAGTCCTTTCAGCTTTTATTACCAATGGGCTTCTAGAGGTAATTGATGACCTTAAGTATGAGTAGATGCTTGCTATTTTTTCCCATAAGAATTAAGAGATGTTCATTAAATAATTGTATTTTTTTAAAAACTCTTTTGAAGGGTCTTGTTGAAGTGATTACAAGTAGCGATGACCATGTGTCTGTTAGAGCAACTATCCTTTTAGGAGAACTTTTGCATATGGTGAGTGGAGATTTTCTCCTTAGAACAAGCAGTATTAGTAGATCATTGTAAATTGATATTTTCTGTTATAACCTTGAATTTTTCTGTTGCAAACTGGAGGCATCCCCACCTATTTTGTAAGAATCATGTGTTACCTTGTAAATGTATCATGTGATGCTACAAATTCTAAAAATAGCATGACTCAGCTAAAAAGGCAGTACTGAAGGAGGGGGCTTCTGCTGCCCTAAAAGTAATCCCCAGCTCTCAAACTCACTAGCACTTTCCCTTGCATCAGAAGCTAGCTGTAGTTTTAAGCTAATCACGTAAACTCACTCATCAGTTACTGTGTTTGGGAAAAGAAGGACTACTGTTACTTTTTTTCAGTGTTAGCAGCCTTGTGGCAATGCATTAAGCTTTCTGCTTAGCAGGCTAGAATTTTTTTTTTTTTTTTTTTTTTTTTTTTTTTTTTTCTGGGGCATTTCATATTATTTATCCAGACAACTCCAACTTGGTGGAACAGTTTTTCAGTAGTGCTGTTGGCAGCTCTTACATAGCACAGAGGAGCTGGAGATACCTCATTACCTGCCTCTTCTCTCTCTCTAACTTAGCTTTTACAGCAGCTTTTCTTCCTTTATGCAGCATCCCCACAAGGTTAAAGTCTTTACCAGTCCATACTGATAGGGTTTATTCTCATTTCAGCAGCTGAAGATGAGAGGAAATTTTAAGTTCATTCCACTCTATTTATCTTACTGTGATTGTTGTAGCCTACTCAAAATAGAAGTGGAAGCAAGCTGATTGAAGAGCAGAACTTCTGAAAATAACTCAAATTATTATAGTATAGATGTGATTTTATTTTTACCATATGTACACATTCCAGTGCTACCTTCAGCCTGCTGAGGAGCTACTGGTGTGAAGTGGTATAACTTACCTTTCTTATGAATAGTTCTTTTAAACACTTTCCCAAGGATGTGAAGTGCTTACAGAAGAGCACTTTGATTAGTCATTTTTGTTTGCTTGTTTTTGTTTTTTATTAAACATGCTGCTTTCTAAGAGAAGATAAGGTCATGAAATGCAGCTTTGTTTTAGATTTCAGTTTTTATGAGCAGAATTATCAGACATACTGCATGTCTTCAAACTTTAGACACATTTCAGTTCTGTTCTTCGTACTCCAAAAAACTGGGCCACAACTTTGAATAGCATTTTTTTTTATTACTAGTAAGTTATCACATCTTGCCTCAGCAGTATGGGTTGAAACAAGCAAGCAATTTATTCTTTAATCTCTGTGATTACTTGCAATTTTCTTAATCTCTTCAGTGATTTTTCTGTAAACAATTGGCAGAATTTCTTGAGTATTTAGTCAGCTGTGTAGTTTAAAAGTGAGATCTTCATTAAGGTACACTGTCTTTGGGTTTTGGGATGCTTTCGTAAGAGAGTGACTAAATGCAGCACTGACTTTTCAGTGTTCTGCAAGCATAGTACACTTTCTGTTTTGTGAAGAGATAATTCCATAGTCTGAGATGAGACTGTTTTTCGAAATGTTGAACAAATATGTATACTTTGATTTTAGTTTTAACAAAGGTGAAGAAAAAATTACTTTAATCTCTCTGTTCTTTATAGTTTTCAAATATATTTGCACAATTACCTGTTTTCCAAAATAAAACCAATTAAACGTCTGTTCACTTATGAAGTTATGTGAATGAGTTAATCAGATATTCACAAGAATGTTTTTCTGTGCAGAATCATTGGTAGTTGAACATATTAGATGAACATCATTAATGTAAATTTTTGTATTTTTATTATGCTTTTTAGTACTTCTGTATACATAAGGATGACTGCAACTGAATACAATAGAAGTTATATTTGCTATTTTTGCATTTGTTTTATTGAATAATGCTTTGCATGCTATTGCATGCTGCCCCTTTAATTTTTGCATTGACTGGTTTTAGTTAGGAGACTCTCATGCTAAGTCTGTCTTAAGTTGTTAAATTACTTTTTCAATTGTATTTCAGACTGATTAATTTGAGCAGGTGTTTTAAATCTTGTGTGTGATTATTGCTCATGTTTTACAAAAAGAGGTTGTTGTGCATCTCTTCAAATACTGATTCTTAGAGATGGCTAAAAATGTTGTAATAACTTATTCTGTTCTTTTGGGATTTTGTTTTTGTTTCTTTGTTTTTTAGGCAAACACAATCCTTCCTCATTCTCATAGCCATCACCTGCACTGCTTACCAACGCTAATGAATATGGCAGCATCTTTTGACATTGTGAAAGAGAAAAGACTGTAAGAATGCTAAGTTATACTTAGAAATTAAAATACGTACACATCCTTCCCTTCTCCCTATGACATGTATGTGCTGCAGTTGAGTTAAAATATACATTACCTGTTCCTTGGTGGTTGAAACCACTGCTATCTTTATTGCAGGAGGAGTGCATTTGGAAAAGCTCTTTGACATTTGTTAAAGAAATGTCATTTCCAGTGCATGATTCCAAAAATGCATTATATTTATGGTAATGATTCTGAGACTTAAAAATACACAAAGGAAGTTTTGGTGGTAGGTTTCAGAACGTATTTTGCATATATTGCTAGTTTTCTGGTTTGTTTTTTACACACAATTTTTCAGTAAGCTATTATTTGATCAAGCAACATCTTAAATACATTCTGTGTTGTACCTCTCTACTGGTTCAGCTGGCTTATTTGCCACAACTAAGCTTTGTAAACTAGGAATGCCTATGCTAAAATTTTTTCAATTGTTGTTTATCTATAGCTAATTATATAGTAGTTGGCCAAACTAAGGAATCGTTATTAGCATAAGTGAGAACAAAAATGTACTGTTGGCGTGGGGCTCTTTCTTAAATGCTTTTTTCCTCTATAGAAAATGGTCACTGTAACAATAGCAATTACACTAAAATTTCCATATGCTTTTGTTTGAAGCTTTCATTAAAATTTCAGTATGTTCCTTTCAATTCCATTTAAACACAAGCATGTATGAACAAAGATTTTTTTTTTTTTAATAACTTGCTGCTTCAGTATGGAGTATGCACTGAACATGTTGTTTAGCGTCATTAAGAACAACTGTGTGGCACTCCAAGGTAATCAAACATCTGACTTGAAACACATGATTAGCTTTTTATTCCTCTCTGAACTAGGAAAAAATGAATCTTGAAGCTTAAAAAATTATTTTTTCTAATAGTAAATTATATAAAATGTTCTGGTGGATCAGAGCATTACTCTTGCCATTCCTGATGTATGTAGCTTGTCAAATCAGTATTCTGATAAAGAGTTATAACTTCATATGTTTGTCTTTTGCTATGTTAAGTGATAAATTACAGAATTCTTTTCAAACTGCTATTACAAGTTCATAAATGCTGCTTGTGGATTGCTTCCCAGAAACTTTCTGGTATTCCCTGTTTTTTAATTGTGAAAAAGTTCCATGGAACTATAAGACTTTATGATATGTGAAAACACAATTATTTTACAAAGCCTTATTACTTTCTAGGCAAATATCTCAATTTATTGGGCTTAAACCACAGTGCAAGCCTCTCTCTGCTGCAAAAGATTGTGTCAGTAATGTCAAAAAGTCTTTTAATAGTGAATATTAATATAAAAATATGCTGAATGTAGTATAATAAAAAGAAATTTCATATAAACTTTGGTCAAACCATTTTTTTCTTTCTAAGTAATTAGTGGAACAAAGTGATTTTCTATCTGATAACTTCCTTCATATGGTGTTACACTTGGTCAAAGCTGTGGGAGGAGAGGAAGGTTGAAGGGCAGAAGGGATACGTTTGTGTATTCCTTGCAATTATTTCTTTCTTTGCTTTTTGGCATTTGTGGACAGATCTTAGGTACTTAGCAGATGTCTTGGGGTTTTTTTTTTGTATTTTTTTTTTTTTTTTTGGGGGGGGGGATGTTTTTGGTTTTTTTGGAAGAAAGATTTTGTAGATGTATGTGTTATATTTGGAAATCTAGGATTTGGTTTGTGCTCTGCTTTGTCTCGTACTCAAAAACTGTAAGCCCTGTTACTGATTAAACTTGTAATTTAGATGAGTGACCAAATTCAGATATTTGTTTGAAAATATGTAAAGTAAGATAAAGTTTCTGTATCCTATGTGAACTCTTGTTCTGAAGCATTTTAAAAATATCCTGCCTTTATGGAGAATAAAGGTAGACTTAGGTCTTCATTTTCAGATGTTCTTACTTGCTCAGCAGTTTTCTACTCGCACTGTTTTGTGAGTAACTGGTTCTGTCATTGTCCAATGTCTTTTCTATCACATCCTGTCTTTTTCTGGGAAAACTTATGTGCTATCACTCTGCTGTTTGCATATAAATCGTGGAGGATAGAATATACCCTCACTACCCTCTAGAAAAAGGAAGTTAAGAGAAGTACTCTGTTACTTGGAGCTGAGGCTAGCCCCCTGAACTTCACAGCACAACTTGATCTGCTGTGACATCTTACAAATACTTCTTCAGCTTAAATTTTGCAATCCTTTCACCTATGAAGTCTGAAAGATACCAGTATTCCCCCCCCCTTTCTTTCTTCAGAATTGCTTCTTTTTTATGAATTGAGCTATGCTTGTTTAACTCAAGATTTAGCAGTGGTGTTCTTTGTTTGGGTAACAATTGTCCAAAACTGATTATAGTATTTTTCTATTAGACGAGCAAGTGCTGCACTCAACTGCTTAAAACGCTTTCATGAGATGAAGAAAAGAGGACCTAAACCTTACAGCCTCCACTTAGACCATATTATTCAGAAAGCAATCTCAACCCACCAGAAAAGGGATCAATACCGTGTGCAGAAAGACATCTTTATTTTAAAGGTATTACCATTACTGATTTTTCAAACCAGTTTCACTTTGTATTTTAGAGATTTTGTGCTTTTTTTCCCCCCTTCCTTCTCATCTTTGCTTTCTTTAATTCAGTCATTTGTGATTCCTTTGTAGATTTTTTTTTTCATTTAATTTGTTTTCTAACTATATGTGGACTGAACTTTGTAGAATTTGAAATTATGATGGTTTTTAATGCTTTCTGGGCTCAATAGTAATCTCTTACTGCTAGATTATGATGGCAGTACCAAAATCATGCACTCTCAAATGCAAAAGGCCTTTCAGTGATTGTTACCTGAGCAAAATATCCAGTGACAAGACTGAAAAATGATGCAAGGAAGCTTACTATAGTTTTCCATGCCTGTATTACAGGACACAGAAGAAGCTCTTGTAATGAATCTTCGAGACAGCCAGGTTCTTAATCATAAAGAGAATCTTGAGTGGAATTGGAATCTGATAGGGACCATATTGAAGGTGAGCAAAGAAAGTACATGATTCTAGTTTTATGAAATTGTTTGAAAAAACAATTGTGTCCATTTCACATGTGAGCTTTGACTTTCTAATGCTAACACAGTATTACACCATGTAATTTGTTTTATTTCAGAAAATTAGGATGTCGTGGATTTTATCAATCATATGCAACCCCTTAACTGCACACACAAATACACCGTTAAACTGACAGATTTCTTAATGAGCTTAAATAGTTGTATATAACATTTTAGACACTCGCACACACTCACTTATAAAGTGAGATGCAATGATTTTAAAGCTACCTGTTGTGTTAGACTTTGCTTCAAACTAGATAGGAATACTTCCTCATTCAGTTTCGTAGCAGATTGGAATTTTCTTTTCTATTATATAATGCAAATTGAAGAGTAAGGTTGGAAGTGGGTTATAGATCAGACTTGGGATACAGAGCCTTGTTTGAAAACTTGATAGTGTGCAATCTCACTGTATATGTGTAGAACTAATACGAGTAGTCTGTTACGTCAAGTTCATTACAAAAATGAATTTGTCTTCATAAAATACTTAATAACTGGAAATATCTCCAAAAGGGAGGGCATCAGCTTCGTTCATTTCATCACTTTTAGAGGACTGTCTTTTTTTTTGCAGCAAAATTTATTACCAGTTAATATTCAGAATAATCTTAGATCATCTGAGCTTCTGTTATTCTGTACATCAAAACTATCCTCCTATTGTTGCCCACAAACAATTTTTCCTTACTATATTCTTCAGTATTATAAAGATGATAGAGTACAGAAGGGATTTATGGTAACAGACATAAGATTATATAAAGTTGTGTAAAGAAATATATTTCCGTATATGTTTTCTTAAGGCCTAGTAAACTTGAAGAGAAGAATTTGTCTAGTATAAATGGATAAACAGGTTTATGACATTAACTACTTTCTCTACCAAATTTCACTTACTTCTAGACTTTTTGCGTTGTTATTACTAGATTTACATTAATCATGGATACTTCTACTTTTGATTAAATACATTATCAAGAAACTACACTTCAGAATCTCACAGCTAATCTATATAGGACTTTGACAATGGATATTTTACATAATTGACCATTAAGAGATTCTTTTTCCCTTTTATGAAATCTAGAAATAGAAAAGCTTCTAGCTTTTCAAGCTGTCAGTTTCTGTGATATGTCAGATATTGCTGCATAAGTTTTCTAGTGACCTGTCAAACAGTTTTAAATGTCTCAAAATGAGAGACTTCTGTCTTTCAGAATGAGAAGTTCTTGTGCTTTCCGGTTAAAGTCTAACCACTTCCTTTGCTGTTAACATTATCTCAGTGCATGTTGATGTTGTACAGTTTATCAGAGTGGTCCATCTTTAGCCCCAGAATGAGCAGGATCCAGATTCTGATGTTCGGGCTTCATTATCTCATGTGGCACAGTATCTTCTACTGTTTCTCAGTCACAGCCTTATGGCCGTGGACCACTAGCTTTCCTGCCACCTTGCTACTTTACATCTTGTTTGGTCATATACAGCCTTTTTTTACTTGCTCAACTTGCTGTCTAAGCTGCAAGAAAAGCAGCAAAAGTGGCAGTGGTCGGGATGGAGGGATTCACTTTGTCTACTGGCTGTCGACAGTAGAGCCTCATACGCTGTCACGTGGATTCAGTGTTATCGGTCTGGTCGGCCTTACAACATTAGCTGTTGCCTACCTGTCTTAGAATACTTGTATACCAATTTGCAATGTAGAACTGTATTGCTTAGGTAGAAAAGAAAGATGTTTGATGCACTCTTTTCCACTGCTTCAAAGAAGATACTTACTAGTAGCAAAAAAAATAAATCCGAAGCCATAACGATAACAGCTGTAAAAACAGAAAAACTTGGTATGGAGAAAGGATAGATCCAGATACATCTGGCATAGGTTTATTTGATCTTATTTGAAACATCTTTCAAAGTATCAACAGAAGAACTTAAATAGCATTTTTAAAAGCAATATTTAAGTGAGCTGTAACAGAATAATGAGTATTTCGAAACTAACCTGATTAATAGTGAAAACAAGCAACAATTTCCCTTTCATATGAATATTAAAATTTGCTTTGTATTTGCAGGAGAGAAACTGAGCAAAATTGTTTATTTTTCATTAGCATGTCATAGTTTACTATTTTCATTAGAATTGTGGTTGTGTACGCATAGCATGTACCCAGCACTCCCTGTCCTCTAGAAAAAATAAAACAATTCTTGGAGCAAGAAGAGTGTGGGCTTTTCAATAAAATAATTTTTATAGGTAATATTAAAGGCAAGAGAACTTATACTTCTAATTATTAGGTGAATTTAACTACAGTAGAAATGAGTAAATTTTAGTGACTAATCAAGGACTGATGTACAAGTTTCATATAATGCTATATTTGCTGTTTTTCTAGTGGCCAAATGTAAATCTAAGGAACTATAAAGATGAACAATTGCACAGGTATGTAAAATTACATAGATGTCCTTTGAAGAAAGAAATTTGGAACAACTGGTTTTTAATATTGCAATAAACTCTTCCTTGGATATGTCACGTTTCTAAAACTTAATATATCGATAAACAGTAAAAATGAAATTTTAGATAACTAGGTTGCAATATTTGCTTTAAATAAACAGGTCTTTAAGATTCAGTGGGTTTTTTCTTTGCACAGATACCAATATATCTGTTCCCTAAACAAGAATTGTATCAGCTTTGCAAACACTCTATTTTAAACCTTCTAAAGTTTTATGTCTTCAATATTTCATATATTAGTGTTTCATATTAACATTTGCCAAATATTAGCAGGTTCATAGCTGTAAAGCTACACAGTTATAACTGGTATTAAAAAAAAAAGAAAAATGATATTTCTAGTTGCAGTTAATGGTGAGGGAAGCACATGTGATTTGGAAAAGCAAACAAAAACAACTTTGGTTCCTTTCACATCTCTTAATATTACAGCATTTTTCCATTTTTGTGCATTTGTGATAATTAGTTCTTGGATGTGACTTTTAACGTGCATTTTGGGAAACTGATCTGATTGTTTTGAAGAGTAGTTTGTAGGCATGGAAAGCTATTTCTCTGAATTTGTGAGGGAAAAAAAATAAAACTAAAATATACCCTGAAAGGCTCCACGCTGCTCCATCTTAAATTTTCACTAAAAAGTAATCAGGTTACTTCTATATAGTGTTCCCAGCATAAGTGGTGGTCCCATTGTAATCATAGTCATAATTTAATTTTGCATTTTTTTCTTGTTTTTTTCCTTATCTAATCATTAACTGCTAATCCGTACTATACTGTTAAGGATTATTTTCCAAATTCTCTGATTTATAACATTGCTTCTCTAAAGGAACATCTGCAAACCTGGCTGTGATGCACATGTGCACACACACTTACACGCATGCACGTTACTTCTTGGTTTTGTACACAAGCGTTGTTCAGTGGCTAAATGATTTAATGCTAAATAAACTTTGAAAACCTAGGATTCGATCAGTATACAGCAGTTTGCAGGTTGCATGCTTTAATGCAACCTGCATTTTAGGCTGTGAAATGCTCCTGTTTAATTATGACCAGTTATCTCTGACCACAAAATGTTTTTCACCCTTTTTTTGTGTTCTTTTGAAATGCAAAATATGTATCTTATTTTGTGCTTCCATTGGTTATTTTTACTGTTAGTGTCTTTGTTTATAATCTTATGGCTGTAGAAGTCAAATTCCAGATACTCTTAGTACAGGTCTTAATACCAATTAACTCAAAGGACAACTAGTTATTTCTAGCCTTCCTTAATTTTTAAGAGATGCAGTTATGAAGGGGTATGCAGGTACATGGGTGTGTATATATGCATCACTATATATGCACATATGTGCAAATATATATATACTTACACAAATATAAATATGCCAAAGTATATAATGCATATATTTACTAAAAACTCAAATATTTTTCATTTGACAAAATCTAAACAAGTCTTCAGTCTTTAAGTTGGTCCTGTGTTTGGACTTGGATAGTGGCCTACTCTTACTGCTTTTTCTAACAAAAGCAGTGCTTTAGTTAGGCTTTCTTATTACTTTAGCCTTTAAATAGATTTTGTTTTTTAAAGCAAGCCTGTGTTTATTTTTTGGTTAAGAATTGAGGGAGGGGAGAAATCCCTGTACTGAAGATATACTTCTGCAGTACAAAATTCAAGCCATATTGCTCAATGTGTTATCAAAATGTGTGAGTGAGTGTGACTGTGTTTGCAGTCATCTTGTTGTCAAACTGCTTAGATCAGGTGAATGAAAATGCTGTTACTAAAATAAAATATGACCTTTTCCTGGTAGAACATGAAAATGTATTTTCCACAGTAACAATCTCCAAAATAATGCTCTTTTTAAGCCTAGACAGTATAGTCTCTGAAACTCATCACAGGATGAATTATAACAGAATGAATTAGAAGCAGAAGAATGAGAAGGAAGGTATGGCTTCTAAGAGCATAGAGGTCTTGAGTTCCTTTGTGTGTTTCAAATCATGGCATAGGAAAGCCTTTATAACACACAGCACAGCTGCATTTCTTAAGTCTTCTAACTTTGAAAATTATTTACAGTGACCTAATTTACTGATAAAACATCTTTTGTACCAGCATCATTTTATACTGTTAGGGATTCCTTATCTTAATGAAAAATAACAACTTCTCTTTTACTTCTTGTAGGTTTGTAAGGAGACTGCTGTATTTTTACAAGCCTAGCAGTAAACTGTATGCCAACCTGGATCTGGACTATGCTAAGGCTAAGCAGCTCACTGTGGTGGGTTGTCAGTTTACTGAATTTCTTCTTGAATCAGAAGAGGTGAGAAGTTTTCAGCTGCAATACTGGAGATAGAATTAGTAATGCTGCATGCTGCTGCATGCCACTTAGAGAAAAATCTTAATTTTAAAAAAGACTTCTGTAGTAAAACTTCAAATGTTAAACTTAAATGATCAGCATAATTAAGAAATAGAGCTTAAAATCCTAAAGTATCGAAGTGAGAGACTGGGGAGGCTGCCATGTTTAAAGAGGGGTTTTATAGTAAGTACAATTTTATTAAATATAACTTATTTTTGCTATGTATATCCATCCTCCCTCCCTGCCTCTTCTTTTTTTCTCCTGTAATAATGATTTTTATACCTCAGACCAGAGGTCAAAATGTCATTAAATAATCATTTCCTTAGAAAGAATAGAATGGGTCCTAAGATGTCTGCAAGCTAAACTCATTTTATTTGCCTTGAGCCTTTTTCATTATTTTGAGTACTGTTTGTCAGCCAGAGCTTGTTTTGCATCTTTGTGTTTGTACATTTAGAGAAACTTTCAAGAATGCGGTTCAATAAAGAAAAGGGATCCAGTGCTACTACTTTTTTTTTTTTTTTTAGGATGGACAAAGTTACCTGGAGGAATTGGTTAAAGATATTGTACATTGGCTCAATTCATCATCAGGAATGAAACCTGAACGTAGTCTTCAAAATAATGGGTTACTAAATACCCTTAGTCAGCACTACTTTTTGTTTTTTGGTACTCTGTCTTGTCACCCTCATGGAGTGAAAATGCTTGAAAAATGTAATGTGTTTCAGTGGTGAGTGTTATTCTTCAGTTTGAATTGTGCTTACAGGTATTAATCCTTATAAAACTTGTAAACTGTGCGAAAGGATCACTCTCTATAAAGATGAAAAATTTTTAATCCTGTTAATTTTGAACTGGAGGTTACTATTTTTTTTTTTCCTCATTTGAAGAGCTTTTTTTAGCCTTTTGTGACACAAACATCTGTATCTTTTCTGTAGCTAAATTCTTTCTGTTTCCCACCTAACTGATGGAAATCAGTATCAGGGAGGATGATATTTTACTGAAATACAAGAAACTGGCAGGTATCATCCTATGTGTGAAATATGACGGTGTGTTGTATCTAAACTTCAGTCCAATATATTTAAGTGAAGCTCTAGAGTTCAAAACTTTGTTCCAATACTATGCTTTAAGAGTAAAATGGCTGAAAATTTGAGTACCTGTTTCCAATTCTTGTTTATTTTAAATAAAGTAAGTTTTAAGAAAAAAAAATTATGGTTTACTGAAGTACTCCATTTTTTTAATGCCATTTGCATTGCTTATCAGAATGCAGATTTTTTTTTTTTTTTTTTTTTTACTGGCTACAGAACAAATCATTTTTGAATTAAATTTGGACCGTTAATATGGCTAAGCTATGTCAAGCTCTACACACAATGCTTTACAGGGAAGAAATGTTTACAAAGCTTCATGAGCATGTATTTTTGTATTCATAAACACTAATTCAATCTTCTCATCAAAATTGTTACAGTTTTAAGGAATGTTAGTTTGGATGTCCTGTTCCCTACTGCCCTTACTGTTCAGGGTATTATTCTACTCCCCCTAAGTCACTCCATTTTACATGAGAATTTATTTTGTGTTCCTCTGCATTTATAAAAATACAAGGCTAATTCAGAATACTTCCTTTTAAATTTAAATTGTTGATTGAATAAATAATGAATGGGTTCAAATACTAATATTTTCTTTTTCCCTCCCACACAGTCTTCTTAATCTTTGTTCTTTGAAGAACCAGGATCACTTATTAAAACTGACTGTTTCTAGTTTGGATTACAGCAGAGATGGGTTAGCAAGAGTCATCCTTTCTAAAATTCTAACAGCAGCTACTGATGTAAGTTCCAATCAATTTACATTCCATGGCTATTTGCAATTAGACATGAATTTTGTTCAAGACGTGTGATTTTATTTTGAAAATATGTAATACTTAGGCTTTTATTTTTGTATTTAGAGAAATGAAACTCCTACTCATGCAGCTTTAGAACTTGTTGTGGTCTTTACACCTTGTATTGCATTTGTGCTCAAGACACTGTCATTCAAACAGGTTTCTGTTATATATGCGAGGGGTTAAAGTCTTTAAATGCATGCACCGAATGTAAATGTATACTTAGTTTACATTTAGTGCATGCAAATAATGTTATTTTCTAGATTCGTAGACATCCTAAATCAGTAGTGAGGGCATTGCTTTCACAAGAAGAATGTGTGTTTCTAACATTAATATACCTTGTAGTGATAGATACTGTCCTGATAATGATTAAGACTCAGGAGAAGCTGTAGTTCTTAGAATGAGGGGAAACAGGCACTGCGATTGGTGCTTCTGAATCAGAGGTGGTACGTACGAAAAATACAAAACCTATGTAGCCACAGGAAAGGAAGCTACTGAACCTTTAAGAAAAGAGAAATCATTCAGGTATTATGTAGTAGGCAAGCAAGCATTGATGTCAGATGAATTAGAAATAAGTTGCCATCTAAATGGGAAAAAGATTTTCAGTAATATGGGGATAGCTGTTCCTCCCTCAACTGAACGAGGCAGAATATATACTAGAGTGAATGCAAGAGGACATAAAGTAGACACTAGCTTTAAGTATGTCTCTATTTGGGAAGAGGAGAAGGGGAGAAAATCAAGCATATTTCTCTGAAGCTACTAAGAATGTAATGATTGTTACAGCATAAAGAGTCTGAAAGTAGTGGAGATAGTTGGAGTTGAAAGAATGACTCTTCTTTTAGTGTGGGTGAAATTCTGTACTGACTAAACTTTTAAATATTTTTTTGGCGTTCTTTCTCCATAGGTGTGATATGCCTTGTTTGAGCAGGCAAATAGAAAATAACACATAGTGAGGACACATCTCTGTATTTATTAGCTTCTAAGCTTCTGTTAGGTGATTGCCAGTTAAGAGCAGTTTACATAGTGACATTTAATTTAACTGTTTCTGTTGTGTCAATAGATACCACGAGCAATTTTTTCTCTCATAAGAGGCTATACAAGGGAAATCAGCACACCAGCATTTCATTTGCTTTCAGATGCAACCAGTGAACAATTAGAAATAGCTCTAGGCATGCTGTAATAATTTCTTCAAAACCTATAGTAGGACTATGTGCAGCTCAGCTGTATGAGCAATGAGTAGCAAACACTTCTTGTCTTTTGGATAGAGGTGAGATGGGCTTCGTTCTCCAGCACTCTGTAGAGCCCCCAGATTTACCGACTTCGGTGCCAGCCAGTTCAGTATTCTGAAAAGGATCATAGATCATGATTTAAAGATTTTTAATAATGGTATTTAATGCCAACCCTTAACAGATGAAGTCCATAGAAAAAGTTAAGAGACATTCTACAGGTTCAGGAACTTAGGAACCTAAATTTTACAGCTCAAACCGAAGTAATTAAAGGTAGAGATGTTCCTTGCCAGACACACTGATACTTTGTCATGTCTGTGATGTTTTAAGGTCTCAGTATGTGGTATGGCTTCTGAGTTCTAATGTTTCATTTTTCTAAGTCTCGCATTTGATGTGTGGATCTAGGAGTGTTGCTTAGAGAAGCATCTGAGATTACATAAAGCAGTTAGTTTGAGCAATATTTTGAAATACAAGGATAGAAATAATTATGGTATGTCGCCTCAAGCACCTAATGCTGACTGATTCTCTAAGTGAAAGTGTAGCCTGGCTTTTACTGATTTGGGTCAACAGTCCTACGTATCAGCACTAGTTGCGACATAAACTGTAGTAGGTCTCTTAACAGTAGAGATCTCCAGGCTGAGATCTGTTGCAACTTAACTACTAGCTAGATTTTAATACCGCATCTAGTTGCAGTGGATGAATTGTACTCTGATTCTGTACCCTGCAGTACCATGAGAATCCTGTCAATATTAACGAAGAAATTTAAAATAACAAATTTAAGAAATACCAAAAAATGAAAGCTGCTTTGTTTATCAGAAATGTATGTGAATCTTTTACTATCAGGGTAACAGAAAAGAAGGAAAAGGCACTACTTGAACTTATTTGAAAATAAAACGTAGAGCTTGATTTCCTATATGGTATCTCTTGAATGCTATGGGGTGGATAAAACTGTTTCAGGGCATTTTGTTTCCTGAGCTAGTTAACCTGCTTGGGATTCTTAGAATTCATGAGGAAATATCTTGTAACTTTGATCTAAAAGAGAAAACCACAAAGAGAATGGACTATGTCAACAGCAGGAGTGAATCTACATGTGCGTTAGGCACAGATGACTTTTGTACCTTCATAAAATTTATTTACTTCCTTTTTGAAATTCTTTTCCTGCTTATGTGTGCTCATTCCAATATATTTTTGTTGTGGAACATGACCTGTGGAGATTCTAAGGAGAAAATTGAATTCTATTAAAAAGTTCTCTTGGAGAAAATGCCCTTGTTAGTGTTTCTATTGGGCACATACACCAGTGCCCCGATAGAAGATTGAAGTGTGAAAAAAACATTCCAAACTATAAGCCTTTTCTTATTAATCTGGTATTAACTGTGTTTTGGTGGTACTTCTGAACTATTGTAATTGACACAACAGCAGATCTCTTTCAGAAATTAAAATAGTCATGTGAAATGACAGGAGTAGTCAATTCCAAGTTTAATGAGATACTGGAAAGAGTACTGAGACAGTTAACCATGGGCTGTTTCATTGACTGATGAGTAATTTGGAAGTACATTTGTTTAGATATTAGTATCTGCTATTTCCTCAATTCTTATGATCCGAAATTCTCAATACTGTTGTCACCAGCAAAATAAAATGTAGTCCTTTGTTATTTGTCAGGTGTGATGGGGGGGAGGGAGAGAAGGCAGCTTACTGCAGTTTATACTCACTCATTGCTCTGTCCCATAAGGAAGATATATTTTTAAGTATTAATATAGGTCACGTTCTATCACCTTAAACAAGTGAATTATTAAATAATGAACATGCAATTGAGTTCAAGTAAGGCACTCACAGGCCCTCCCACCTTCCCTTTTGAATGATTTCTGATGAGAACCTGATGGGATACACAGAGTCTATATAGGAAATAGCAAGAAAATGCCTATGGAAGGAGTTGTATCAATTTATAATCTGGAAGACAGATTTTGATATTAATCTATATATTGTATCTGGCTTCTAAATTCTACTTAAAGGAAAAAAAATGCATGGAACTAGATATAACTTCTAAAAAACTATGTTTGTAGGGAAAAAAAAAGATAATTTTCTTCAAAAATTTTGATTTCCTGAGATTTGTTTTAATGAAATATCTTATTACTAGCTCCTGGTCATTTGAAGAGCTGACATTGCTCTTATTTGGGGGCCTCAAACACCTTTTACAGCCACTCAGAGCTGTAAGGTAGGTGTGTTCTCCATTTGTTAATGAGTGTCTCAGTAAAATGAGTCACTTCCACATTAGAAGGAGAGAGGGGCGTTTTGGGGTGACTATATGCAACAAAAACATAGAGCAACATCTTTGATCAGTGAAGCAGAAGCCTTTCCTAACATGCCTTCTGATGTGCTCTGGTGACTCACGCTGAAGCAAGTTAGTGCTGCCTCAGCTGCCTTTCTACCAGTTCATGATAGAAACAGCAGAATAGGCAGTGTCATCTTCTCAACTGCTGCAGTTCATAACCTAACATTTTATCTTAAACCTTCACAGGTGGCTAAAGGGGTAGACATGTCTTAGGTCTTCTAGCATCTGTGCTGAACTGTATGTAATCAGCTGAACCTGCTGACGTCTCACTTGCTTTATCACACATGAGAGCCTTTAGCAGTAAAAATAAGGAACTCCTGGCATTTGGAGCATGTGGGGGTGTCTGTTTCCTCAGATATCCTCTTCACTGTTTTTCCTTTCTGTTCTTGTCAAAAATAAAAATATTTCAGAATGTCACTGCAGCTGGAGGTGCAATGCTGGATTTTGCCCCTCTGGTTTGGGAAATATGTTCAGGTTATCTTACTCCATGGAAGCTATGGCCTTGTCTGAAGACTTTGGGCTGGTTGAAATTAAAGCAGTGTTTTTGCAGCACCACATCAGAGGTTCCACAGAACTAACTAATATTAATTAATAAGATCTTTTCCTTGGGTGGAAGAAAAATGGCTCAGATCCTCTTGTGTATGTAAGATTGGAATTCCCCCCCCCCCCCCCCGGCTCATCATTTCATACTGACCTGCAGTGAATTTAGTTTGTCATTTTATTGTCCCATCAGAGTCAGAAGGTCCATTTCATCTTTTCCTTCTCTAAATAGAAAATTTTTGCTTCTTCTGCAACAGCTATCTGGATGAATTAATTCATTTTTAGGGAGTATTTCAGGAAGTGAAAACTTAACTTTTGATTTTGCTATATTTATAGTGGTAGCTATGGTTCTTTGTAGACTCACTCTAACTCTTGAACTATGTGACGCTGAATTCTGGTTTCATATTATTGTTGTTCTGTAGGCTTAGCACTGAGATCAAGTGATCATTTAGCATACTAGTTCTTGCTCATTTCTTAAATGTTTTCCTAGTCACCTGTTCCACGTACAAAGAATCACTTGGCATGTATGCAAGCCATTTTGAAAAGATACGCAGCCTGGCCTAGCTCCGTTGGGAATCGCTGTTGCCACTGTCATTCCTGATACTTAAATTGAATTGTGTCCTTGCTGCCTTCTCTCCAAAAAATAAAAAAATAAATAAAATAAAAAACAAGCCCCCCAAAAAATAAAAAAACAACCCTCTGTATATTCAAAAAGTCAATATGCGCAGATGATATGTGGGAAGATTAACTAATGAAACATTTTGAGATGGACTATGCTCAGGCACATTTTCTACTCCCATTTTCTTTGAAGCCGTACATACAAGTATTTCTGGAGAAAAATCTGAGACAACTCCAAAAACTATTGCTAACCTAGACAGTGCTGCCCAAACTGCACTAATTCACCTGTCTCTAATGGTGCACACTTGCAGGTCTGTCCCAGTGCAGATCATTTATGGTTTAATGTATAGAAAAGTTACTTGGTTGTAGGTATCACATTTGTAAAAGTATAAGGACTGAAGACATGAGGAAAGGTTTGGGCACCTGATTCTTTTCCAAGAATGTTTGTCTAAGTAAAGATAACACCTTTCCCAGTGAGTTTCACCAAGGATGTTCTGTGCTTACTCCAGCAGTCAGGATACTGCCTGTGCAAATTCTTGTAGGTTGTCTGTTTTGCTTCTTTTTTGCATGTAATTTCTCTAGTAAAAATGTTAATCAGTTTATGCTGTTGTTCAAGTTTTGAACAGCAATACAGGAACTGACAAAGTACTTAATTCATTCTGCCATCACTCAGAAAAACACAAAGAAATCTAAATGTTGGAAAACTGTCTTACTACATAAAATAAAAATTTTACATTTTGAAGGTTTTCTGAGTATCTGTGAAGATTGGATACTTTCAGAAAACCATTTAAGTTACCAAAAGAAATTCTCCTGAGGTTCTAAGGTTTGCTTGTTGATCAAAGTCTTTTTCAAACCATTGCATACATGAAAAAGGTATGAAATTGTATTGACTATTTACATGGTATTTCTCCTTCTGTGCTACTTACTTTCTATTTGGTGTCATCACTGGAAATGACTAACTGGTAAAGACTTTCTGATGAGACTTGCAGTGACCAGATTACTTGTGATCTCAGACTTAAATTCACCATTTGGCAAAAGAGAAGTAGATCTCTAATAGACTGTGGTTTTAATGCCTGACGTGAATATCACAGTTACGTACTATAAAATACTGCAATTCAAAATATATTTTTAAAAAATGAAGAATCATTAACAGCATTAGTTATATTTCTTCCATTCAAACAAGCATTTCCCTTGATTTTTGCAGAGCTGCAGGTTGTATGCAACAAAACACTTACGAGTATTACTGAGAGCAAATGTAGAGTTCTTCAGCAACTGGGGGATTGAGTTACTGGTGACCCAGTTACATGATAAAAATAAAACTATTTCTTCAGAGGCACTTGATATTCTAGATGAGGCATGTGAAGACAAGGTGAGCATCATTTACCTTTTCAACCTCATTTTAGTATGCAACTCCATAAGTTTTTTTTTTTTCTTCTTTTTCTTTAGTGGAAATATAGGCATTTATTGCCCAGTAAAAACATACAGCAGGCTACTGACAGTTTGCTTTTTGGTCTCCTGGGCAGCCTGCTTTAGGTGACCCTTCTTGAGCAAGAGGTTTAGACTAGCTGATCTCCAGAGATCCTTTCCAACCTCAATGATTCTGTGATTCTGTTATCATTAATGGACTCCCTAATAGTATACAGGCCCCTTGCTAAAAAGACTGCAGTATTAATGAGAAGAATGAGTAGACCTGTAGGTAATTACTTATAAATGCTAATTTAGACTCATTTAGGTATTTTGATACTATACTTTTTGTGAAGTAATACAGATTTAATGACAGAAGGCAGTTAAAGTGGATAATATTAGGATAAGCTTAGTATGTTTGATGTCTCCTTTCATGAAATACTTGTTACTTCACTGCTGACAGACTGTTGTTGTAATTTTCGTAGTTACGTAGTGCTGAGATGTTCCATATGCATTTTTATTTTAGGCCAATCTTCATGCCCTTATCCAAATGAAACCAGCTCTTTCTCATCTTGGAGACAAGGGTTTGCTTCTACTCCTAAGGTAAATATTGAGTATGCCATTTCACTTTACGCTGAGAAAATAGTAAACATTCAAATTACATGATTTATTTTTCAGTGGAGTACTGACTGTCTAATGTTACTTTTCAGATTTCTGTCTATTCCAAAGGGGTTTTCCTATCTAAATGAAAGAGGCTATGTAACAAAACAAATGGAGAAGTGGCAAAAGGTAATACTAAGAATATAAAGTGTGCATTCACTTGAAATTTAAAAGTTGGAAGGGTGTGAATACAAAGCTTCAGGAACTTAAAGGCTGTGAAAAATATTGTATGTTCACACATGTATTGCTGATGCTAGGACATTTACTGCTGCAGTGACTTATGATTTTGTTGAAAAAGATCGGCTTTTTGTTGACATTTGAAACTTAGTTTCATAGCTTCTCTGTACATACATGCTTTTGATTTTTGCCAGCACCTCACCTTTATTTTTATTTTAATTTATGTACCATAGCGCAAAAATTAAGAACTGCAGCGACTTACTGAACTTCTCAAATGGTTTTGTAAAATTGTATCTAGAGAACTGCAGAAAGGGTTACTGCTTTTCAAGGCACTTGTCACCTATGGCTTTCCCTAATGAAAGTTAAATCTAGGTATCATGAAAATTCAATTAGCCTACACTGTTAGAAAGTAAATAGGAACACAAGTCTCACTAAGAAAAATAAGAGTACTGAAATGCATGGAATTCTGTTGAGATTGTTCAAGTTAGAAAAAGAAGTGATAGCTTTTCTCCTTCCCTCGCTCCCTCTTTAACAAATTTCCTGAACTAATTATGTAATCAGTTTTAGATTCTGTGAAAGATGATTGTATGTATGAAGTGCAGTAATTATGGTGAGTCTGAATTCAGATCATAAAAAATTCAGCCTTCATTAAAAGGAGCCCTTTAGTTGTTCTTTTCTTGTAAAGTATCATACTATAAAACCATAAGACACTTAACTGTGGTTTTTCAATCTATCTGTCATCTTTCAGGAATATAATTTAAAGTATGTTGAGCTGATTGAAGAACAGCTTAATGAAGCACTTACCACATATCGCAAACCTGTTGATGGTGATAATTATGTTCGTCGGAGCAACCAAAGGTAAACACTTTCCAAAAGATTCTTCTTTCTCCTAAAACTCAGAGTTAATACACTGTAATGTAATGTACTTTAAAAGAAAATTTCATAATTGCTATGAAGTCATTAACTTCTCTTTCTACTAGATTACAACGACCACATGTTTACCTGCCAGTTCACCTTTATGGCCAACTGGTGCACCATAAAACAGGCTGCCATTTATTGGAATCTCAGGTCAGAATATTAACTATTAATAATTTTAACAGTTAGAGTACTGTAATCCTTTAAAATAAGTTTGTTTTAAAAGGTATCATCATGTAAACCGTCACTGCAAAATTGGTAGATTATGAAAGTCTTCAACTATATGGAGATAAAAATTTGTGAGGATAGTCTTTTGCCATGTGACTTCATGTAAAATTCCTTCCTGATGCTGAAGTATTAGAGATATACTTTGCAAAATTTTCCTAAAATGAACAGCAAAAAAATTCAAATAGCAAGCAAATTAACAGTAGAAATAATTTTTTGTTCTGTATACAAATGTGAAACCTGTAATGACTGTTGTTAAACTGTCTGTTCTCTTATAAATGTAAAAAGATAAATAGAGATGACAAAAATTATTCTTTTTACTGTAAAAACTAAGAAAACAAACCCTGAACTAGTTATTTAAATAAATTGACTTTTTAAATTAGGCTTACAATATGATTAATTGAATTATTTTTGATGATTGAAAATTTCAAGAGAATACTTACATACTGCAGTGGGTTAATCTAATGAATTTATCATTTAAAAAAAAAAATCTGAATTAAACCTGATGCATTCAGTGCTGATAACTTATCCTCATTATACCAGAACTATCACTGTTTATTTTAGGGTGCATACTTAAAAAATAGTGCTTTACTCTTAGTAAAAATGGAAGAGAACATGTTTCACTGAAGTCTACTTTTTGTTATGAACTAAGTTCTTTTTTTGGTTTGTTTTTTCTCCTTCAGAGTATTGTTCCAGATCTAAGTTACACTGTTCGTTCCCCAATGCTGGAAAAGTGGGAAGGAATTAAGCAGCTCAAAGCAGCTCTTTGGGCCTTGGTTAGTAATACGTACAAGAAGTTTGTAAATCTATTTCAGTTCTTTTGTAACTTTTTGATCCTGAAATAACTAAGCAAAATGTTTTAAAACAATTATTTAGGAATTCTGTCATAGAGGGGTATAGTTTTCCAAGTTGACTCTCTGTAAACTAACTGGGCTTTCATATAAATATTTTATTCATTTATATCAACTTTGTTCTGTTTTTTTAATTGTTGAGATTTTTGTTTTTTTATTTTTTTAACAAAGAAAAAGAACAGATTGCTACAAATAGATCCAGTGTTAATATGGAACAAGGGGTTACAAGTTGCTGTGGTATATTTTTAATATAGTCAGTACGGTGCTTCTAAACTCAGTGTTTCTGGAATAAAGTTGGCTGCCTGTGTTGATGCTTTTGAATATATCTCATGACACCTGTGATAGTTGTGTGAACAGGGAGAACCTGGTGTCTGTACCTGTCAAAGATATACTTGTAAAGTTGCTTTAACACCTAAAGTGTTTTTCTATCCTTTCTCCTGTCTTCCTTAAAGTTTATTTTGAAATGTTTGTCCAAGCTGACTGTTAGTGGAAGACATTGTAGATATGTAAGGAAATACCTTTGCAAGAGGGATGTTAAATAAGTAAACTTCAGATCTTACTGCAGGCTGCTGACAGCTACATAGCAGTTAACTGTGACCAGTTCTGGGTATTATACATGGTGTCCTGAGCCCGTTATTGGATTTGGACAACTAGGAAATACCAGAAAGGATAATCAAATTTCAAATTGCTAATAGCTTTGAGAGGATGTGACTTGAATGTGCAGCACCTCAACTAGCAAGTGAAAGGCTTTTTGTTCAATGGTGCTGCAGGTAAAATCAAAATTTAAACATACTTGACAAACTGTTTTGTTCCAGGGCAACATTGGATCATCAAATTGGGGTCTTAATTTGCTACAAGAGGAGAATGTAATCCCTGATATAATGGCACTTGCCCAGCATTGTGAGGTTCTCTCCGTTAGAGGGTATGTGTATTTGATTTTAAACATGAAATTTACAGACCATATTCCATAAATAACATTTTATTCATGTGCTCTAAGGAAAGGTTACCACTTATTTTGAAGTTGGTCATTAAAGATCATCAGTGACAAAGTTTGAGAAGATTTCAGGATTGTGTAAGAAAGTTGAAAGTACATGCAGTAAGCCAAGGAAGCTATGAAAAAAGAAGATAAAGCACACTCACAAGCCTGCTTGCTCACTCTTGCACGTTCTTTCTCTCTTTTTAAAGTAATCAAAATATTTACTACCTATATCCCTGTTGCAATCAATTTATTATTCTGTCATTTTTCTTCACTATTGCTTTCAAATCTTTAGAAGAGAGCATAGGTAGATAATCTTTTTCCTAATACTGCTCCTACTTTTATGTTTGTCCTTTAAAGAAAACAAACTTTTTTATTATATGCATCTAGGTTTCTGTAATAATTAGGGTTTATTTTTATAGGTTTATGTTTGCAGATATTTTACTGTATTATTTAAGCTTCAATTTTTTCACAAAAGAAAAAGAAATAGGAACAAAAAGCTGCTTAGCAACTTTGTGAAGTTTCTGCTGAATTGTTTTGAAACTGTTTCCTTTAAAAACAAGTAATTAAACTGGATGCTATATTGCTGCTCTTTCTATATGTACATTGAACACAGAACCTGCGTCTACGTGCTTGGTCTAATAGCCAAAACTAAACAAGGATGTGACATTTTGAAACATCACAACTGGGATGCAGTGAGACACAGTCGTAGGCAACCATGGCCAGTGGTACCTGATGACATGGAACAGCTCTGCAATGAACTTTCTTCTATACCTAGCACCCTTAGCTTGAACTCTGAGTCCACCAGTTCTAGGCATAACAGTGAAAGTGAATCTGCACCTTCAAGTGAGTAAAAAATTGCAAGCGTTCTTACCCACCTTATGGCAAGATGACGTTAAAGCAGATGGTTTAAAGGTGCTAATGCAGGAAAGAAGGGTGTGAGCGAGAAGATAGGGCTATTTACACTCACAGAGAGAAAATGTAGACGAGTGAGAGGGAGGAGAGCAGAGCAATGTCTCAGACTTGCTTTTGGCTTAAAGGGCAAGAACTTTTAACATTTAGAGTAAGTTCTGAAGTCAATATATGCCAATTTGCTGTAATCCCCCATAGAAAACTCTATACCTAGGTATAAAGATACATTTACTTTTATGTCCTCAAAAGAAAATCTAGAAAACATTGTATGTATACAGTATTATTGTATTTATAGTCTTCATACATTTTATGTATTTAATACATTTTAATTTTGCAATTGATACTTGAAATTTAAATTCAGAAATATACCATAGTTAAGTATCATGAAAGGAGTGCATTATCGATTTTAATCCTAACTTCTGGAGATCACACTGCTTTATTTCTGTGCAGGTTTTTTCTTTTAGAGCAATGAAATCTTCAGCTCAAGTATTCTTAAAGATACTTAATTTACTGTACGAGGTTCTGAAGGAAGAGTGTTGACTTGAAAGTTGCAACAGACTTCATAATCTGATTCTGACTTTTTAGAGTAACTTGCCTTTTTGCAACTTAGTTCATATCATGTGAAGAAATGTTTGATTTCAGTGACAAGCATCTCATATAATTTCAGGTATGTTTATCATGGAGGATGACCGTTTTGGCAGTACTTCCACTAGCACGTTCTTCCTAGATATTACTGAAGATGCAGAACAAATATTTTATGACAGACCTGGACCGTCAAAGGACAAAGACCGTAGTCCCTTTCCCTTTTTTTCTTCTAGCAGACTTGTGAAAAATCGCATTTTAAACTCGCTCACTCTACCTAATAAAAAGCACAGAAGTAGCAGTGATCCAAAAGGAGGAAAACTGGCATCATCTGACAGTAAATCAGGCCTGAGGCGAAATCGTACTGTAACAGAACCTTCCAGTAGCATAGACTTTACTCCTGGGGATGAATTCAACCCTGTTTTCAGAGTTCCTAAAATCCAGACTTTACGATTAGAAACTTCTTTTGTTGGAAGTAAGCACACAGAAGATACTGATAGCACCCCAAGTATTGGAGAAAATGATTTGAGGCTGCCAAAAGGTCTTGGAAACGAAAATCACCGGGAAAACACAAGCCGAGAAAGGCTAATAGGAGATGGTTCTACCCAAACACATTTCAAGAGCCGTAGCTTAAGTTTCAACACAGATACCACAACAAGTGGCATAAGCTCAATGAGCTCTAGCCCTTCAAGGGAGACTGTAGGTGTGGACACTACGAATGTAGACACTGACTGTGGGAGTTTGAGTACTGTGGTAAGCACAAAAACAGTTAAACCAAGTTACTGTTCAACACCACAATCTAACCACCTGCCTCTCTCAAAATCAAATTCTGTGTCCCTGGTACCACCAGGGTCTTCTCATACACTTCCTCGAAGAGCCCAGTCCCTTAAAGCCCCTTCTCTTGCTACAATAAAAAGTCTTGCTGACTATAACTTCAGCTATACAAGTTCTCGAGATGCCTTTGGCTATGCTACACTAAAACGCTTACAACAGCAGAGGATGCATCCCTCACTGTCTCACTCAGAAGCTCTGGCATCTCCAGCAAAGGATGTGCTGTTTACTGACACTATTACCATGAAGTCTGGCAGCCTGGACTCTCGACTAACCCCAAGTCGGTAAGAGATTGTTCTCATTTGTTCTTATTTTTCTAATATTTTTTTTCCAACTTCAGCTAAAAGTGACAGTTGCTGCCTGGTGACTGATAACTTCACTGAAAGCAGTACAGATGTTAGGAGAATAATAGGCTAATGAGAATGAACTTCTGAAGTGCTGTAAGAGAAGCCCAGTGTGCATAGCTGTTCTCACTCCCTTTCATGCCATTAGAGTGTCGAAGGGCTATGTTTTCTTCCATCGCGTTTTCTTCCTGCTAATTGTTTTGTTATGGAAAGAAAATTGCACTGACAACATTACTGATGTTGAAGTGAAACCAAACTCTGCATGATTTGGATATCTTTCTCAGAAAATAGTTTTTTCTGCCTCACTTGGTGAGACTTAAGGATGTGGAGTGCTGCCTATATGCTCTTGTGTTCACTGTGACTTTGAGGTGAGATATAGGTTCTGCTGAACAGGAATGTGAGTTTGGCTTCTAGCTTCAACAGAGCAAAGATTTTTTTACTCATCAAGTTTATTTTTAGATTGAGATGCCACCTTTTTCTTGTTGAGTAACATTAGATATTTTTAAAGTGGGTCAGCTGCATGAGGGAAAATGGAGGTACTGTTCCTTGCTCTGTCGCAGGCCTCCTGGGTAACCTTGAGCAAATCGGTTTGACTTAAATGACCTGTTTAACACTGAACTGAAATGATTGCAGTGCTTGTAGCTCTGATGATGGCTGTGGTTTGAGAAGATTAAAACAACTTAACCTATAGATGCTGCTGAGGTCTGGTTTCTCACTGTGTTAGTGGTTCTAGTCCATTTCAGTTAAAGGTTGTTGAAAGCAATAAAACCAATCAGAAGCACTTGTAGGCAAATCCTACACCTTCAGAGGACGGTAAGGGAATAAAATGACAATGAGGTGCTGGTTTCCTACTTCGGGTAGTACAGGTGAGAGCCGCCGCTAGGCAGCGACATCAGTAAGTGCCCAGTGCCAAAACATGGGGAGTGGGAGGTGGAACGTGGGTAATAGTCTCTTGAATACAGGAGAAAGACAGAGTTAACAAGTCTAGGTTTTATAATGGGAAGATGAAGATAGTCTTTGTCAGCAGTCCTTCTTATTTGTAATGTGCCGGAATGAATGATTTACGAAGATTGTGATTTACACCTTTAATGTTACAGGTTCATGAAAGCTTTAAGTTATGCTTCGTTAGATAAAGAAGACTTATTAAGTCCTATTAACCAAAACACACTTCAGCGTTCCTCCTCTGTTCGCTCCATGGTTTCTAATGCTACATATGGTAGTTCTGATGATTACATTGGCCTTGCTCTCCCAGTGGATATCAATGAAATATTTCAGGTATTTATATGATAATTTAATGTATTCGCATTTTCATTCTGATTAAAGGCAAACTGTGGCATTTTTATCCAAATAGATAAGACTGCAAAAATAAGGAAAACATAATGTGGTACTTTAAAGGAATGTGTTTGGGAGAACAGGAGATCCTTTTCTAACCCTATTTACAGAAGAGCTCTGCTCTGTTTTTATCCTAGTATCTGAGTATGTGTTGTTAAGCAAATGATAACATAAAATGGGCTAGAGGAGCGTTAAATGGTGTAACATAAATATGCTGTCTTAGGACTTCTAGTTGATGGACTGTTCTTATACTAAAATTGGCATAGTTTATGGGCTTTTCTTAATACCTATTTAGTTTATTCATTAGTCAATCATAAAGTACATAAAATCTTGCAGAAAGTTCTTGCTACCATGTTCTCTTGATTTAAAACTATTTTATTTACATTTATGTCACTATACCATTGCATTACATTATTTAACCCCAGAGATGCATTTAAGGTAAAGCAAATTATCTCAGTGTCTTAAAGGTTCTCTTCCTTTTTCTACTTAGTTGAGTAGAAACTGACACATCACAAGGTTTAATATTCTGTTACTTGATTCATCACCAACAGGACATTGTCTATATCAAAAGTAAATCGATGTCTTCCCTATCCTTTAGTAAGAAAGGAATTTAGGTTTGAAAATCAAAGATTAAGTGAACTAATCTCAAAAAATACTAAAACTAGAGCAAAGGCAGGATCTTCCATCATTCCTGCTTCTGTTCCTCCTTTATGAAATTACTACTCTATTTTTCTTTTACTACTCTTCCACAGTCTTGATGGCCTATTTTTGCTGCCTCAATTTTCTCTCTCAACTTTTTCTGGAATGCCTCTTTTTTTTGCTCTGTTCTCCTGAGACATCTCCAGTATTCTGGAGTGATCAGGGACAGATCCAGAATAGTCATTTCTGGGTCACGAACTTCCTTACAGCCTGTTACCACTGTGTTCTGCTGTTTACTGAATATTTAAGAGTCTGCTTCAAAAATGCTCACTCACAAACCTACTTTTTCTCACTGGCCTTTTTTAGTTTTCAGGAATCCATCCTGGACTTCCACTTCTGATTACATCTTTTTCCTACAGTTGTCCTGAAGAAAATATGTTTTTCCTTTGTATGTGATTATCTGGGCTTATTTTAGCTTTCACCTGAACATTCCAGGTAAAGGAAACTCCATATTTCCAGAAGAAAACCACACCTCCATTTGATGATCGTGGAGCTAGGGTCTTTGCACCTGATGTGGGAGGTATTTTTTCCTCTTCTGTACCTTTCTATTGTTTTTGTATGTTTGTTGTTTAGTGGGGTGGGGGTTATTTACAAAAAAAAGGGGTTATTTTGCTGTTGAGTTTTGAGAGCTCTGTTCTGGCTTTCAGGATAACAGACCATTAACTCCTTGTTTAACGTAGTTCAAGATAATGCGATGTTACTTGAAAGCAACAAAAACATGATCCACCTCTGTCTTTTGCTATAATGTAAGGTATTGCGAAGACTGATAGTGACAGTGGATTGAAGTAACATTTTAAACTAAGATAAAGTATAATACTGCATACGTACTCAACCATTACAATTTGATTCCCCTTTGATTACATGTGGACTTAGAGGTACCAATAAAGATGTTAGGTGTGTATTTTAGAAAGTAAATTTTGTCTTTCTGTGATGTTTCTGTGACAGTTGAGATCAGCGGAAGTGATGGAACATGGTTCAAGAGAATTGCAAGTGTTCTGTAATGCCTGGCTTGTTCTGGAATGCGCTTCCTTTTTAATCCAGAGTAGTCAGAAACATGTAGGGCATCAGTATGTGTCTTTTTAGTAGGACAGCTAAAAAAGAAGCATTGATGATACTGATTTTAGAGTAGTATAGGATAGCTGTTGTCTTGCTTCTCAGTTATCTGGAACTTTATCACAAGCACATTGAACATCCAAATAGATGCATCTTAATGACCTTTTTTTTTAATTTTGTTTTGTTAATGTAATATATAAAGCTGATTTTATTGAAAGTGTGTTTTTGTAGTTTGTAAGTTTGGTGTAAAGTAACTCTTGTTCAGAATTGCATTTGTTGGTTTTCTCCACTCTGGGAAGAGCATGTCACTGAAGTGCCTTAGGCTTGCTTCTGCATTGTTGAGTCTAGTTTCTTGCTATTACAGGCACTAAGTCATTGTTTTTAAAATTGTGTCTTTGTTTTCATTTGTGCATATATCATTTGTATACAACTGGCATATTGTTTTACCAATCTCATTTAATGCTATGAAAACTCATAACATAATAGTATTACATGAGTATTACTCATGTTGAAATAACATCAGGCTTTACCACATATCATCTTACAGTATGTGTGTTTATAGGTTTAATTGTATCCTTTGCAGATAAGCTAAGACTAAAATGCTATGTTTATTTCTGTAATACTAACAGAACTTGGAGCTTAACCATTCCAAAAAGTTGCCTTTTTTTTTTTTTTTTTTTTTTTTTTGGTTCAACCTTGAAAGGAGAAATATAATTCAAATAATGTTATATTAACTGTTTGTTGTGCAATTTTTGTTTTTTCTGATGTTTAATTGCTTATCTGCAGGTCTTCCATCAGGTACAAGTGATGTTGTCAAAAGTCCTTTTCAGATGCTTCGACAGCAGATCAGTCTGACAGAAATAATGAATACTAGCCGTTCAGATGCCTCTCAGTTTTTAGAAAATACAGAGGATACTGGACTACAGGAGCACACAGATGAGAACTGCCTTTATTGTGTCTGCATTCAAATACTGGGTTATCAGCCTAACAACAAAGTGAACTCTTCATATAGTCGAGCAGGTTAGTGTTCTCTTGTGGAGAAGTGTGATAAAAGTGTGAAGAAAAATTCTGAATTACGTTAATCTTTTTTTTTCCTCTAGTTTCCTCTGAACAGTGTAGATTTCCTCTGTGTGCAAGTTTGCTGTTTTATGAATTGATAGATCTCCCATGTTATTTAAAAGTAAAACAATAGATTTAAATTTCGAGGTGTGAAGTCTCATTTGTCTCCATTTTTGTAATTCTGAAAGATTGATTACAAATCAAAACACCTCCAAGGGTACCTCTTAAGAAACGTGCAGTTAATGGGAACTTTTTTAGTGAATTGCACACTTTTCAGGAGAATTGAGGCACTATACTGCATCTATCAACAAGACAGAGGTGCTGTCTTCATTTCATCTTCACAGCAAACCTGTGAGGCAGAACAGTTGGTGCCGAGGAGCTGATGACACTATATATACACCTCAAAAGGTTTTATTTCAGTCTAGCTGTGATCTGCATCCATGGATTAAATATCAGTTAACAGTTGGAGTGTACTTCTACATCTAGTTTCATCCCAAAGGGAATGCAGTCTGCATGCAGTCTGCTCCATGGGGTGAACCATACCAAAGCAGGTAGATGTTGAGATTTGCTTCGCAATGCACTCCTCATCAGAGCTAAAATGACAATATAGATCTAGTCATAGCCAATGCTTCAGGGAGGAAGCAGAGATGCAGAGTATTAGGAACTTTTCTGGACTCGACATGTCTTTAATTTACAGTTCATTCTTGATACAGAATTCTAATGAGTATTGAAAAGCATGATAACTTGTAAAGAGACTAGGGGGTGTAAAGAGTACTGATGGACTTGAGGGTGATGTGCAAAAGGTGAGAAATGGCTGACAGAGCTGAGCTGGAGTGAGTTCAGGCTCAAGAGGAGAAAAATAGTCCCTAACTACTGTCCTCAAATACCGTGAGGGAGATTCCAGAAGAGACAGACAGATGTTTCTCAGAGGCACACAGCAAAAGGACAAGAGGCAGTTGTCATGTGCAGTAGCAGCAGAAATTCCAGTTGAACATATGGAGAAAAACCCCTCCTCAGTGAGGGTGGTTAAGCACTGAACAGATGCCCAGAAATGTTCTGAAGTCTCTATCCTTGGATAGATCAGGTGCAATCTGATCTAGTTTTGAAATGAGCCCTTCTTTGGGCAGACGATTGGACTAGCTGATTTCCAGAGTTCCATTCAAGCCCATGTTTTTCTCCAGTTCTTTTAACTGCATAATAATTGCAAACTTGGATTTTGTATTCATCTCCTTTCATCCAAAGTACTGTGAATAGTGAAACCATCTCAGAACAGTCTTATTTTTTATCCCATCCTTCTTTGGATTGAATTGGAGCACTTTCTGCAAGACGTATGGTAATTCTATGAGCAAAAAAGTTGTGTGTATGCAAGGCAGCAACACAAAGCATCTCTGACCATTCTTTTAAAATGATGTAAAATAGCGCATGCATATATCGGTACAAGCTGTACGTTGGGTTATAGTTCTTCAGGCTTTTATCAGTGCTTAAGAGTTGGTTACTTTCCCCTGTGTATTTTCAGTGTGTTTTTAATAATTTTTTTTTAAATAACTAAACGTGATCCGTCTGAAACCCCACATCCAGTTTCCCAGCTGAATGTTGCTTTGTATGCCAACAGTTACCATATTTAGTGTATCAGCATCTTGCATACTTAAATTTCTTAATAAATTTAAGATAAGCATTTAAAGTGAGGAAAAACGTTAATAACAAAGATGCAACATTTTGTTAGATTTTTCAGACGTTCCATATACTGACTGGTGTGGGCAGACCATACACAATCACTTAGATGTGCATTCCTCCAAATTTTCTGGAATTTCAGGCTGTAGCGACGCAGTATCCCATGGTTCAGCTAGTAGCACTAAGAGTACAGAGCTTGTACTTGGTAAGTTTGCTTTATGAATATTAAAGACAAAAACTTTGAAGTAGTCTTAGGCATTGGGAAAATAGTATTTTATTTATACTTGCTGCAACAAACTAATGTGCATTACTTACAAAAACAAAACAAAACAAAAATAACATACCCTTTGTGTGCCCTAATCATTATCAGTGAAAGTAGCAGCTCTGTGTTTAAGGGCAGATGGGAGAATATACTTTCAAATTCTTCTGCCTAGGCTATATGGCATTTTTGAAGGTAACCTGTATCCTACATTACAATCAAATAGATTTTCTTTTTTCACTAGTATTAGTAGGTTAAAAAAAATTGATGAATAAATAAATTACTGAATTTGTCTCCTATGAAAGACCTTTAAAGTGTAGAAATTTAATACCATCGTTTGTATTTCTGCAAAGAGAAAGCGATTACTTTTTTGAACTTGGCTTTTATATTTTACATTATCGTAATTTTTTGTGAAATAGCTTGTTGCTAACTTTGAACATCTGATACAAACAGAATAGCTAATGTGTCATCCAGTTTGCAACATCATTTAGTGACAGAGACAGCACACTCACTGAATTTTACAGTAATTTCAGTTTTTTCCAAATACCACTAATTTACCTTTTTTTTTTTAATACTGCTTTGTTAAAATTTGTGAAAATAACATTCCAAACAAAACTTAAAAAATATTTGCTGGTAGTTTAGAAAAGACTATACCATGCACACGTATATGCATACATACATGTGTATATGCATGTGCATACCTGTGTATATATGTATTTACATAAACCCTGAAACTCATTCATCTGACATAAGTTCAACGCAATTAAAGACTATTCTGCTTAAATCTCATACTGTTAAATTTATTTTTCAAGGAGTAAAATCAATCCCAGATGATACACCAGTGTGTAGGATACTGCTGCGGAAAGAAGTCTTACGTTTAGTAATCAATTTGAGTAGTTCAGTAGGAACTAAGGGCCATGAAACTGGACTTCTGACGTAAGTTAAATATTTTTTAATTACAGTTATTGCACCGTTCAGTTGTATATGTTCTCTAAGATCGTAGAGGTTCACATTATTTCTGACTCAAAAAATAGGCAGATTTTGTAGTGTTTTTACTGGAGTAACTGAACAGAAGGTAAAAGCTAAGTTTTAACTCTAGAAGTGCAGCACTAAGCTTTACAGCAGATATATGTGTAGTAATACACTTAGGGGCATCTGTTCTGTATTTGCATTAACAACCAGGAGCAGTTTGTTGTCATCATTCTTTTAAGAATTTTCCTTTCGATAATTTCTATTTTGTCTTTAATGTCTTATTCTTTTCTTTTTTCAAAACAGTAAGTACTGACATACTGATGTTTCATTACGTATCTCAGTGTATATAGTTTTGTGTGTATACCCATATCATTTAGAACACTCTTGTATGTGATATATCTTTAAAAAAGAAGCAATAATTAAATAGGGTTTTTTTTTTGTTTGTGCCCAAATAAGGTGTATCAGGTAACCAAAATAATCTGAAAGTAACATCTTAAATACTAACCTGCTTTAAGCAGGAGTACAGCTACTGGAATTAATTTATAGATAAACTCATGTTACAAATACAGAAATACTAATTGAGGGATTAAACATGATCAAAACACTAGGCTTCTGGAACAGTTGTGTTGGAAACTGACATACGACTGTTAAAAGAAAATGCAGAAATACTCACCTTAACTTCATACTTGTAATAACTTTTTATCTTTGCCATAGTTACCTGTATATTGATGCTGCATTTGGCTGCCACTTTGATAACACGGCTTCCCACATCTATTATTTTAAGAGCAGATATTCTCAGATATCTTGTTAATATAAATTTCCTCCAATTTAGTACAAAGGAATGCTCTCTTCTGATTGTCTTCCTTCATTAGATCTGGAATTTATAATGCCTGTTTTTGAAGAGTTTTGCTTTGCTAATGATGACAAAGTTTAATTGATTAAAAAAAAATAATAATAATAATGTCAGAAGTCTGTGCAGGACTCAAACTTTTTTTTCCTGTTGATCAGAATTAAGGAGAAGTATCCCCAAGCGTTTGATGACATCTGCCTTTACTCTGAGGTGTCCTACTTGTTAGCACATTGTACATTTCGACTCCCGTCTCGAAGGTTCATTCAGGAGCTCTTTCAAGATGTACAGTTTTTACAAGTAAGTTGAATGCACCAAAGTGCACCAACTGGGTACAGGTTTCATGTTCTGAATAAAAGATGCTTTCGGGCATGTCATACAGGAAGCTATTTTATGTCTTTCTAGTAAAATATCTAAAGAAGGCACTAACATTACATCCATCTTTCTCTTTAGATGCACGAAGAAGCAGAGGCTGTTCTAGCAACACCAACAAAACAACCAGTAATTGATACATCAGCTGAATCCTGACCTCTGTCTCAGGCAGTGTATTACATATGGACTTACTGAAATCCTCAGACAACCTCCAATTGACTGGATGATAAAGTTTGGAGCATCATCTTCTAGACTGTTCCAGAAGCTACTGGTACCAGAAGAGTGAACTGAAAATCTTTTTTTCTTTTTTTTTCCTCAACCAATTACTACCCCAGTCTTTTGAGCCCTTTGGGGAGTTATTAAACATCACCATAGTTTTAATAATAGTAATTACCAGTATATGCAAGAGCCGAGCACTGAACACCTCCGCAAATTTTCATTTCATTTTTTAATATAAATAAAAATAGGACAACGTGCAGAGACATCTTTTATGACTGACTTTTGAATCTGTTCCAGAGAAGCAGAATGATGCCTTGCTTTTTAACCCCTGGATACCAGGAATCGGAGTATCTGAGGGTGCATTCCATTGGCAGCAATGGGGAACCGTGCTGTAATCATGGACACCAGGGGGTTTAACGTTCGCCCTTCTCTCTGAGTTTTCATACTGTTTGTAACACTACTTGGGGGGTTTATAGCTTCAGACAGCAAGAAAAGCCTCTGTCTATCTGAGGCATTCTTTAAGTTATTTTAATATAACTATAGTTGTAAGTCATTTTATTAGCAGTCTCTCCAGTTTCATTGCATTTACATCTGTGTATCTTATATGAACCAGTTAAGGATTTTCACTACAGTTTGATTCAAAAACAAAAAATCATTTAAACTTAAAATGCTGAAATCAGATTGTTTTCCCTGACTGATATGCATGTGTTTGAAGTTTCTAGACTCATGCTCATGTGGTATGAGTGTTGGTCATATTCTTAACTGAAAACCTTTAACAAGCATGATTTTCATCAGATAAATGAATATTGTATCAACTAAACTTGAAAACATTTAATCATTGCTGCTTTGTGAAAAGACACAGTAACGAGCAATTTCCATGCTCCATGGAAACAGCCTTTTAACAAAGGTTTGCTTGAATTTCAATGTATGAGTGATCCAGTATCAGATAGTACTAAAAATTGTAGTGAAAAGCCTTAAGAACCAAATTTTGAAGCAGCAGTACTTACAAATTTGTATTGGTAGTGAAACCTGTTGCATAAGTTGCATGATACAGGAACTGTTGGGGGACGAGAGTTGCCGTTATCATGTCACTAGTGAGGTCGTTAAATTTATGAGTGCAAGCTTAAAAAGTATCCTCACCACTTGTTATACGTCTAAAGATTCAGAAGCCTTTATAAAAAGGTGTATATATATATATATTTGCATATATTTATATTATAAAAAATAGCATGGCCACCTTTGTTAGAATGCCTGTACTAGAAAGGATTACCCTTTGGTTTTGTTATAGGCAAATAATTCAGCTGGACTGTACTAGGTAGAATGTATTTTTATCCATTCAATCTTACCGTTTTTTATAATTGTCAGATTAATACTTAGATGAATATGAGTGAAATTTATCCTAGTACTCATAACCCTGATCTTACTAGCTATGCTACTGGAGACTTCAATAAGTAGGCCTGTGAACCAGTAACAGCATAACATGATTTGTACTGAAATGTAGAATTTATTTGCTCTTAGTGGAAATTTCATCTTGCCACATAAGCACTGCTTTGCAGAGATCACTGAGTTCTTACGTGCACTGCATACCATCAGGTTCTGGTAAAGCAGATCTGTAAGTTGCTGCTCATAGTCAAATTTAATTTCCTAGATTATCTTCTCATGAGTTCCCACGAAAGAGTGAGCAAAAAGCAACCAATTCAACTCTTTTATGGTCAGTGACACAAATACTGCATTTATATATTGAAACGTGTTTGGAATGCTTTGAAATCATACCCACTAGTAACTATTGGACTTCTCTGGTTGTAAGAAGTAAATGCTTTTGTAAAACCAAAATGTCAATTACGGTAGACCAAATAGTGGTGTAAACTCCAAAGGAAATAATGTAGTGTTCCCAAGAATGGGACTAGCATATCTTATACAGTAGTTTCAAACACTACCTCAGTTAGGCTAGAGTATAAGAGACTTGTTTTAATAACTAGATGGGGTTACATCAAACAACTCCATGTTATTTTTCTGCAGTTAAAATAAAATAAACAAGTATTATCACCTGTATTAAAGAAAAACACCCTTGTTCATTTGTTACTAGTTTAATCCATAGCACTTAATGTAGAAAAGGCAATAGAAAGGCCTCTGATTATTAAAAAGGTAAGCAAAAGTGATGACAGTATACTTAAAAAGGTTCTTCATCCTGAAATGTATACGCATTCTGAAATACTCCGTTGTGTGGGGATCCATGACAACAAAACTTGGCAAATGAATTACTGCTACAAATGTGGTTATAAAGCATGATTTTCTTTCTCAAAGTGTATGAATGTCAGTAGATTTCAGCAAATGCGCGTAACGGATGTAAAGTCCATGCTGTACATAACGTACAAGAATACATTTCTAGAATTAATTTACATTAAGCTCACATTAGTGTTTCTCTTTAGTTGACAAATGAAGGGATATTATAATTGAAGGAATTTGATATTGGCCTAATTATAAACAGTAAATTTCTAATATTGTCAATTTCCTTTTTAAAATATCCCTTTCAGAATTCTTATTTGAGGGTTTTATTTTGCTTCAGGCTTAAATAGTTATAACTAAAGTCTGCATACATTATACCTAACAGAAAATCCTCCTACTTTTCCTGGAAAGGATAGCAAGCTGATAGACCTTTCATTTTTTATTTTTCCAGTCTTAACTTGTGATGCTATTGAATAAATGGTAAAGTATAGAGTACTTGGTTATGCTATATGAAATGTAGTTTATTTGCTCTGGCAAAGAAAACTCCTGAATGGTTAAACATGCTAGCAGAGAAAATACTCAGACAGGTCTGAAGTTAAACCCTTTGTAGGCAAAGAGGTGCTGGATATGAAACCAATTGAATATAGGTCTACTAAATTAATTGGCTGCTTTCCTTGGTCTCCTATTATTTTTTATAGTCAGTGGAAAGGGATAGTCTCCATCAAAGGGCAACTTAGGGCAGAAATGTAATCAAAGGACTCTGGATTATTTCCCAGAGAGCCTGTTTCTCTCCAGGAAATAGAAGACCACCAAGCTTGGTCATGTGAACATCCCTTTTGAGAGAGAGAGACAGACTTTCGCAGGCATCAGAAGTTCAGGGGTGTTGGATGCACCTAACTCTGACGTCGCTTGGGGTTGTAGAGATGTGTTGAGGTGCCTAACTGAAGATGCATATACTTGTATGTTAGGCCCTTGGCATGTTATATGTGAAGAGACACTCTTCCTATCTGACTGGTCTTATTTGACTAGAAATCCATACAGATGCCATCACTGATTCCCCCCTCTGTCTACCCCCTCCCCGAGACACAGTAGTAAATTATTCAGTAGTTTAGTGCACAGTGGCTTGGCACGTTGAGGTGAGCTACCTTGTACAAACATTTTAAAACGCCTACTAAGCATCAGTGATAATATTCAGCTTTTGAATTCAGTCTACTTTGAAGCATACATAGCGGTCCTGGATGACAGAATTGTAATACGCAATGAGAAGCTTTAGAAAACTCTAGCGCCTTTAATAGGCGGATAAAGAGAGAGCGAGCTAGACTAGAAATATTTCAAGAGGTAGGTAGTAATTACAGCCTGGTGAGAGATGAAACAGCTGGTGCTTCATCTTAGTCTGTTTTGATCTTGTTATTTGGCCTTTGGACTTCCAGAAGCTGGTGTTAACCTTGTAATGTGAGTGTTAAGGTCTAGATGAGGAATCTTAAAGGAAGAATTTTTGCCAGGTTTTGGAGCAGCTCCAAGGTTTCTGCTCATCTCCTGGCAGATCTGCACAGGAAGCTCTGTTAAACGGTGCTTTGCTGTGGAGGCAGTTGAAAACAGGTCCCCTATTACTATTATTACTATCTTTTGGTTAACCTTTACTGCCATGTGCCTATTAAAGGTATACTAGGTGAGAGTAAAATCAGAAGACTGTAAAAGACCTTTGGGAACATGCTAGGAACCATGTTTATATCTTTCTAGAAGCCCTCAGCTCTTTGAGTATTTTTGTTTTGTTTGTTTAACTCTGGTTCCCTGGATATTTTTTGTTTGCAACAGACTTGTATGTTCAGTAAAGAATGTGGATTTTTCTTTGGACTATTTTTGTAAAATAGATGGATAGCAATGCCACAGCATGCAGAAATTGCACATTTTGCTTGAATTGCTTTGTAAAATACACTATTTAATTTGAGAAATGTAATTTATGCCAAAAAGTGTAATATGCCATTTTGCCACTGAATAGGTTGTTTTAGCACAAGATGCAATGTCTTAGGGGGAAAGGCAGATGTTTTGTAGATTTAAGTGAAAAACTGTTCCAATATTGGCTGTCAGAATCCCTAACACTGCATTACAAGAAATGATGTAAATTAATCATTCTGAGGAGAGGGACAAGCTCGAAGAAAATCAAGACTTATTCTCCCTGTCCCACGTGGTCTTTTTTTATTTAGTAATACGCTGCTACATATTTGGAGGTTCTAGTGTTTGTAGGTCACTGAAGAGACATTGAAATCTGATTTATATTGTATACCTGTAACATAGAAAGAAAAAGTATTTATATATTTTCCGTAAGAATATTGCATTGAGCTGTGTATAATTTAAACAGAGGCTTGTCCCAAAATGGTATTGCCCACCTTGATTTTTTTTTTTTTTTTTTTTTGTATAGCGTGTACAGTTCATGTCTATGGGCATTAAAAGCCTCCTGAAGTGTAATCTTATCAAAGGGATGCATTGTTAATAAAATGTACTTAAACTTCTTACAGTTGTTCTGGTCTCATATATACCTCTCAGCACTAGAAATGGGTTGGAATTTTATTTATATTTAAGTTACTAATTAACTAGAATGACCTTAAGCTTTCCAAATAAACATTTTTCTGTTAAAAACATATTTTACATTAATACTTTATAAGATGTATTGTAAAAATAGAAGGGGACTCTAATAGTTTGTGCACCATTTTTATTTAAAGATCTTAGTGTACTGATACTGAAGATTAATCACTTTCCATTATGTGATGTTTACACGTTTAGTATTGGCATTTCAAAAGTAGATGTGAAAGATGAACTATAAACAAAAATGATAAAAATAAACCCACATTCCATTTTGAAAATCAAATGAAGATTTCAGTTTTGAACTCAGATTCAACCATAATTAATGCAAGACACATGTTGGAAAAAAAAAGTTCCATGTGGCAATGCACCCCCACCCTCTGTCCAGGATCCTTTCCTGGATCTCTTCAGCTCTGGTTACAGCCCTGACTGAACCTTGGGCTTACAGGAAGGCAGCGTGGTCCGCGGAACTGTCTCTTTTCCTGCGTGCTTTTAAGCACAGCAACGAAGAGGAGCCAACTTCCCTTCCTGCTGCCAAGCAGGCTCTCTGCTTTGCCTGGCTGCGACGGTACCTGCCAAAATGCTTCCCTGCTTCCCGAAGGTGAGGATCTGCCCGTGCCTGGGAGAGGAGCCGAAGGAGCCGAGCCGAGGCCTGGCGGCAGGGTGCAGGGTCTGGCTGAACGCCGAGGAGGCACCAGCAGGCAGCTCGCCCTCCCTGTCGCGCCCAGCGCTCAGCTACGGCAGCCGAGCCCTGGCGCTTGCAGCTTAGGAGTAGGAAATCCCGCTTCGTCGCAGCCAGCTGCTCTGGCCCTAAGAACTGGACTGCGCTGGGATTTCAACTGTGTTCCACGGCATCGGCTGGTTTTTCACTGAGGTCTGTATCACAGTTCCTTACGCCTTTCAAACCTCTCCAGCTGAACATGCCTTTTAAAATGAACAGCTAGGAAGCGTCGTTTCAGTAACAGCAAAACGGCTCACTGTAAAACTTAGAAATTAACTTCTCCAAAGCATTTCATCAGAGTGACGATACTCCTAGTAGCATTTCTCTAGCACTAAGCCTTTTAAAGATCCTGTGATCAGGAATCAAAAAGAAAATGTTCAAATTCACTGTAACTTGAAGGAAATTAACATTAAGGGAGGAATAAAAGTTTCTCTAGGATATCTCCATCAAATCACAATAGTTGCATTGCTGTTTTCTCTCAAAATGGCACCAAACATGTTCATTTACTCCACTGTCGAAAGGGCTGAAGGGACTTCATTTTCTCTACAGCTCAAAGAAGTGAGCAACTTACTTATGCAGTGTCCTTTACCAGACAACACTAAACCCAAATCCACCAATCTGTGTATTTGCTTACTTCACTTTCACATGCCTGAGTCTTTCTTGCTCCACTTACTTAAAATCACTCCTTTTATTATCCAAAGTCTGTATAAATTCCTGTTGATTTCCCTGCAGCAGTACAGCTTGTATACACTATGACAATACTGATAAGCAACTGTATAAAATCCAGATGATGGTCAACTCATTTTTGTCTGCAGTTGCTTAGATTTTTAAGTAGAAACTGTAATTAGGAGACCTTAACTAAAACAGTTCATGTTACACAAGAGGAGCTGCAGTGCTACGGTAACACCTCCACAAACAGCTGCACTACTGGAAGAAACAGTTGCTCTTAACAATTCCCCACATTTCTTTTTGCTTAATAAATTCAAGAGGATTTGACCTGGAAGAATGATCCTTTAAAAGGCCAAGCAGATCTCCAATTACCAGAAATGGCAGTGGCTGCCCAGTAACAGGGAGCTGTTTCTTAAAGAAGTCGGTCGTCTGTGCGCCTTCACCCGCTGAGTCTAAGAAGTGCTCTGCTTTGACGTGGTGGCTTTGGTTCACTGCGGTCACAAGTCAGTAATACACAAGTGAGGAAGAAGTAAGGAGGGCCTCGGCTGTTGGTGCACATGGCAGTAAGAGCAAGAACGCTGTCTCTGCAGGGTAACGTATTAAAAAAGGTGCAAAGTTGCTTCTAATCCTGAAGTGATGCCCATATTGCAGGTGACCCCTCCATGCTGATTCTCCAGGGGAAAGCACAGCTCCCACCTGACCTTCTGATAACCACTCCAAGACACGCACTAATGCCACGCAGTGTCCTGTGCACGTTTTCACACTGGCTGGGGCGTCCGGAGCAGTACTAACTTCACACAGAGGAGTACTGTAAGTAAGTGAAATACATTCCCTGCACATGACAACCTATCCGATAAACTTGCCTGTCTGATTTCTAAATGAGTTTTCAACCTCTACAAAGCAGGGTAATGCTTTATGTCAGCTTATAAAGAACTGCTATGATCTACATAATACAGACAACAACATACTGGCCTGTAAAACTTGCATCGTGCCCATAACTTGTGATCAAAACCGTAGCATACATCATTCTGGTGTAAAAGTCAGTATTTTTAAATTACTCCTGAAGCAACAGCTTTGCAGCATTAACAGAAGTAGGGCTTATGAACATCTTCATCAAAAAGAGAAGTTGATCGCTGATTCAGAAACTCTTGTCGGTATTTTTGTAACTCAAACACTGCATGGACTCAGTGGTACAGGGTACATCAAAGCCTCCTCCCCAAACAGTGCACATCTGTTTGTGAAATATATCTAAAGCTGGTCTTTCTGCCAGCTGTTTCCCCGGGTGATGAGACAACACTCTCATTCAAAATATCAAAGTAATACTGCGGCTGGTACAACATTGCTGACAGTTGTGGCTTGCTTGTTTTTAGCATCTCCTCTAGGTTTTGATAGGGGTCAGATTCAACTGCAATGTGAGATGAATACACAAAGTTTTCAAACCACATATGAGTCAGAGGTTTAGGTGTGGATGTAAAGTCTCTCTCTTCATTTTGTTTAGGGTAAGTCCAGGAAGAATCAATCTTATCTTCTGTTGGAGTAGAAGACATTTGGCTCCACAAATGTAATTTCTGGGCTTCAGACGTACTCTCCACTGCTAGAGCATCAGGCATGCAGTCATTTATTTTCAGTACTTTCTCAGAACCAATCTAAAGGAGAGTCAATAAAATATATATATATATATATCACTCAGTGAAAGAAGCTCAGAGTAAAGGAAGGGAAGTAATTACTTCAAACACACACCTCTAAAATTGCATTGTAAATTCTGTGAATTCAGTTCATACGGATGATTAACTGAATTTTCAGAAAGAAACATACAGGATGCTTGATGGAAGCTGCATTTTTTTGGGGGGGAATTTATCAAATAGTATTTAGAGACTTTTTAAAAGTTCAATATGACTAAATTTAATGAAGTAAGAAAAGATATCCCTTTATTTTACAGACTTGGCCAGGATTTTATCTATGCAATTTTCAGTGTGAAACAATAGCAATTGTAGGGCAGAAGTTTGTAGCCTCTAAGTTTTACAGATGACGTCTTCAGTGAACACTAGCAGCAAAACTTGCAATGGTTCCACATGTGCCAGGATGACAGAAACATGTTCCTAGTTTTGGGACCCTCATGTGCTGTATAAAGGCAGCGGCTCACGGTTTGGGGGGGCTGCAGGGGAAGCTAGAGGCCTTCTGCCCACCCCTTCTTCCCAGCCAGACCCAGGTGTGACATGACGGCCAAGGGAGGCAGGAGGGGGGCGCAGACAAAGCTCAAAGACCACGGCAAAGCGCACAGTTGTAAGGTACAGTCTGTTGTGCTCAGAGTTAGTTTTAAACGGCAATATTGGAAGAACAGCTGCCGGCATCACTGTCTGACTCTGCTTTCATGCTTTCTTTGCAGTAATGGACGTCAGAATACAAAGTGATCGCTGCAGAATCACACGAAAGGAGTTTTCCACAAAATGATGTCAAACCATGATGTTTGTTAGATTACATTTCTGTAAAATGAGTGTCACTCACTTTTAAATGCAGCCAGGACAGGAAAACAACAGCTTTTTGGGAAACTTTTCTAATCAAAGATTGGAAAAATTAAAAATATTAGATTTGTTCAGTGATCTTACCGTAAGCTCTTTAAGTGAAAGCACTTTGCTCTTGTTAGGACTAGGTATTACAGGACAGCAGCATTCTTTCACCCTGAAAACAGGAAAGCAAAACAAATAAGGATTTTGTTCCCTCACCAAAGCATATTCTACCAGCAGAAGCAACTGTTAGACGTGTACAGAAACAGCGGGAGATGATGACCATCTCGGAAATGCCACAAGCCAAACACTTACACCATCCACACAGTTGGACATTCAAAGGAAAAAATGAATGAGACCTTATAACAGGCTGGAGGAGAAAAGCTGCAGCTGTGGTTTGTGAACTACACTAGTTACATTCTCTGTCTACAGGAGAAAAAAAATGCATTATAACTTACCACTTCATCTTCCAGTGGCATAGAGCTGCCACTAGCAAGGGAACTATCACAAGCAGGACTAGAAGGTATAGCACGTTTGCTGTGGAAGAAAAATACTTTAAAATTTTGTTTTCAATTTCTTATTTGTTAAAAGTCAATACAGCCTGAGTTTCTGAGACAAAATAGCATCCTAAGGTCCATGTTGGATACCAACCACTAACTCAGCACTGAAATTGAGTGGTCTGTGATTTGTAAGTGGTTGCAGGGTATTTTGGCTGTAAATTCTGGGATACAGTTATATGTCTTCAGACATTGATTTCTCTTACAAAATTGAAATAGTAGCAGATGACTTTTAATTTGCCTTCTGCTTGCATTGGCTTCTAAGGATTTTATGCTGCCAGAGGAATCTCAGTATTTTTTTTGGTTAGAAGACAGAGTCTTGGGCTATGTTCGCACAAACTGTTTAGGCTATTGTGAGCTGGTCCCGACTGAAAGAACTTGTGCTCTCCCCTCTCCCTGGCAGGTTGCTCTAGCCGCTGCCCTCCGGGTCTGTGTGTTCCTACCACGAACCACAGCAGGGAACAGACGCAGGTTACGTTCTTCTTTCTTCTTTGCTCGTAAATTTAGAAATAGGTCAGGGCCATCCCCTGCTTTGATTCCCTGTGTAGCTGTACAAACGGCTGTGCCTGCGCCAGGGAAGCCTGGAGCGAGATATCGCTGGTGTAAGAGGGAGAGGAGAGGCAGAACAGCCTCTGCCTGTGATGGCAGCTAGTGTAAAACATGGTTTCCTTGCACAAGCCAACACCCTTTCCTCCCTCTCACCCTTTACTCCCAACCTCAAACAGATGTTTCAAAACTAGGTTTCTCCAATACGGAACACAAGTCTCAAGACACCTGAGGCTGCCGAGTGGTATTTTCAGGGAACAGAATTACAGGCATGTGATTTCCTGTTCTGCTTTGAAAATCAAATCTGCCCAGATTGCTCAAGCCAGTGATCTTCTCTTACTGACTTGTGAAGGAACTGACTCACTGACAAATTTAAAGAGTGATCAGAGTAAATATCAAAATCAGAAATTCAAGACTCCCAATAGAAATCACCTATTTGGACACAAGTCTGTAATTTTTCCGCAGATGACAGAACTAGCTAAATATAAATAAAATTCTTTAATGATCCACTGGCCAAGCAGATATGCATGTACGAAACTATTTTCAAGAAGGATATGAAATTTAAATAAGTTGTAAAATTTTTTTCATTTCTAAAATACAAAGACATAGCTACGTAAAAGCACCAAAATGTTGTCTTGGTGTGTGCCTTTCACTTCCCAGTTGGATCCTTTCTTAAAGGCAAGCTACCCAGAATTAAATGTTTTCCTTTAAGAAAGGAAGATTACTCTAATCGAGCATTCTCACATCCTTCTGCCAGGAACCAAATTATCATTGTCAATACTCACAGTTAAATGGCGTTTCTATGTAAACAAAGTTGGCAATGGGAGTCTCTCCTCCACCTGTATATGCTTTTACCACTAGTTTGTATTTTGTGTTTGGCATCAGGTGTTTCACAGTGTATCTCTTCTCCTCTGGGTTTTCAATTGTGTATTTACATAGCACTGAACCATCTAAAATGAAACCAGATGTTACAAATAAGTGTAACTGAGACCACTAAACCACTGAAATAACAGAACATTTACAAGTCACCTTCTTGGTAACAGCGCGCGTTCCTCTGTGAAAGAGGATGCATCCCGACTCACTGCCACTGGGCTACACTCACATCCCTTCTAAGGGGCCTGTCCACAGCCCAGCCCAGCCCGTGGCAGACCACCCAACAACTTCCTGTCAAACTACTCCTGCAACTATTTATTTTCATTTACTTTTACTACAGCTTTCTAAACAGAATTGATTTGGTCTTGACATTTTCTTTTTCTCTAAGATCCTGTAAATCCTAAAAGATTAAGAAATCTCTGCCTGAAAAGAAAAAAAAAAAAAAATCCCTGCCTCTGTCTTAGGCAACTCCAGCCCCAGGGAGAGGGAGTCCTCCCTTCCTCTTGCTCCCAGTCACACCCTTTATCTGCCAGCTCAGGCAAACTGAGAAGCAGCCAATCTTTGACTTAAATGCTTTAAGCCTTTCCTAACTGCAATGACTTGCAAAATTATGGTACTACTATTCATTCAGTTTTCATAGGAACTACTGCATAAGCCTCCTTCTGTTCAAATGAACCTTTTCAACCTGGTACTAATCTAATCAGCAGAAAGGATCTGAGACAGGATGTGACTCACCTGTGAGAAGAGGTAAGGGGAGGAAAAAAAAAAAAAGAAAAGCAAATACTCACATGCACACACACTGCACTGGAAACACGTGTAAATTTTAATGCATAAAATTCATCTGGAGCAGTTTTGGGTATGGAGTAGGAAAATAAGAAAAAATAAATAAATGTGGCTTTGTGCCACATCTCAGCTTAGCTCTGCTGCACAAGAAACTCCACTGTAGAGTACAGCCATGAATATTTTCACTGCAAAGGAATTTAAATGGGGAATTTCCACAGTGTTCCAACTCTTGAGGCAAATAAAAGGCATCCCATCTGTTTCTAAAATACTCCAAATCTTAGTAAAACTGACATGCTTTCTATGAGTCTCATCCAACTAGACCACAAACATCTGTTTCGAAAATTCATCCAGAACTTGGACTGCAAGAGGCAGAAACCCGACTCCTTCTACAGTACTGCAGGAACCCATTCTGAAGTTAACGGAAGGTTATACACATCTGTACAATGCCAGGACTGCTTCTGCCCATTAGCACCTCAAGCATTAGGGAAGAAGCAAAAGCAGCAGGTGTTGAAATCTGTATCTTGCCTAACGGTGCCAGTTTGCCTAACGTGAACTTTCCAAGAGATTGCAGTATCAGCTACAACCACACAGCCAATACCAGCAACTGAACTTCTTAAGCCAGTTACCTGAAAGAATGTGTTTTTTGGATTCTTTCAAATTGCAGTCCTCTTGCAAAGGAGACACATAAACATGGTAACCTCTCACAAAGCCAGGCTGTGACTCATCTGTGGGATAAGAATCCCAAGACACTGTCACTGCATGGAAAGTCAGATGAACTTTTTCCACAGTAGGGTCAAGCGGGGAGGCTAGAAGAAAGGAAACGGACGTTAAACATTCCACTTTTCTTCAAGAATGTTTATGTTCTTACCTGAAACAATTCTAAATTTCCAAGTGGTGTTTCAGTTTAAATCCTGCTTGTATTTACAAGCTTCACACACCCAAAGCATTCAAAAAACCTGTCAGCTTCACAAAGCATTCAGGTGATCCACATCGTTACACACAAAGCAGTGACTGCTAATCACAGTTCTCATTTAGCTACCCTGACTAATGTGGACTCTACCTGGTCACGGCACTAGTTAAACATCCTCGATATAAGCCATTTGCATTGTTTTACAACTTGTGCATGTTTTACTAATGACATAGAAACAACACAGCAAATGCATCTTCAGCTGGTTACAGGAAAAAGCCTGTAAAATATGTTGCCAACTTACGGAGCTCCTTGAAATAACCAGTCTTCTTCTCCAATAAGTAGACTGTATTAGCAACAGATCCATAGATGTGGAAGTTGTATCTCACCCCTGGCACAAACGAAGCTAGAAAATAGTCAAACTGATTACAAAAAATATTTTATCTTGGTTATGGGGTTCTACTTTTACTTTATTGCTTTAAACAGAGATCTATAATCCATTAGAAATCTTCTTTGAGTGCTATTGTGCTATTAAGTCAACTGAAGGAAACACCAGACAAGCCAATGCTTAGTGTACCTAACGTGAATTAGGTGTATTTATTCTCGCTGAAACAGAGAATTGAGATTTTAAAAATATTTTTATTGCCCTGGAGTATTCCAGATGAGCACACATTAGACTCTGAAAGCATCAAAGAGCAAGATAATTTCATTTCTGTTTCTGACACAAGCAAAGGTCATCTTTGGAACTGTTTACTATGTTATCCTCACAGACATTCACGCCCACTCACATTACCCAAATGCAACCCATTAAGGTATCAGATAATATTTTCTCTATTAAAGACTCTCACCACACTCTCTTTCAGTGTGGAGGCAGGCTCCCATAAAAACACCCCATGCGTCTGTACGAATTCAAGTGCAATTTGTTTAATGTATATTGTAATGTATTCTGTTAAATTTTGATCAAACATGTTCTATTTCAAAGCAAACTCAGCTGGCAGGGAGTCGAGGAAGGCTATAATCCTGCAGCTGCACAAGTACATCAGAATGACTTTCACACAGCCAGAAAGAATTCAGGTCTAATGGCCACACCAGGATATAAACACACAACTGATGCTAAGCAAGGACTGGTACTGAGACATGTTCTCTGTGGCACACTAAGAGTGCTGAACGGCTCGCTAGGCGGCGGGTGTCATATTGCCCGAGTCTAAACCTCTGTCCTGTGTTACAGATAAGGCAGAGCTCTATTCTGCTTCTCTCTTGCTGAAAATGGATTTTGAACTCCTTCATTAACTTTACTATCCTCCTTCAAGACTTCACCACAGGCTACTCAGAAGAGGTTTTGCCAAAATATTAGGCTGATTTCCAAGAAATAGGCTCAGTGGTACAGATACATGCGTGGTGTCTAACTCAGCTACCTGGCAAAACATGATGCCACCTGCTTTACATCTGTACTACATAGACTTCAGTATTCCACAGGGTTTGTATCCTAAATGTAATTCAAGGTCCAGAGCATAAGAACAGACACCAGAAAGAAAAATTATTCTGCTTTCACCTGAGCTGATCAGAGCACTGGAAGTGTTGGGCCCAAATCTCTTCCACTGAAGATCACAAGGCTGCAACTTTGGAAAGTTACACCAGTCAATAATATAACTGTCATATGTATTTCTAGGTTCCCAGGAAATAAAAATGCCATCATCTGTACTGTTAACCTGGTCTTCTTTAAGATCTGAAATGCTGAGCTCTTTTTCAGTGCCTATTGTAAACAAAATACAGTTTATATTATTTTCTAGTATTACACCACTCATGCATAAATGAGAGTTGATTCAGTTTCCATACTAAGCTGTTTAAAACACTAATAAATCGATTGTGTTCCGTTACTATCAGACATACGGCTCTTTCATACACTGAAAGCTGATCTCTAATTATTATGAACTGGTTGGTCAAAATCACCCTGCAGTTATGTTACCATGCATTTGTACAAAGAACTGAATTGCAGAAAAACAGAGCCATAAACAGTAAGCCACAAGAGGCTAATCATGTACAGAGATTTACAGAAGTCATTGGCTGCATCTATGGCATTTGTTGCAGGACTGAGGCCTAGCTTAAGGCTAAATATGTTTTAATCTATCACCGTGGAACACAGACTTTCTGCTGTGAGGGATGGATCAAGGTACTGCAGCTTAAATTACATAGAGCTACCACCTTAGAGGCCAATATACACAAATAATTTCCAAATAACAACAATTTTAGTTACAAGACCAGGTTAATTTATTCCCCCAAGATGATAAATTATCACTTCACATTAAACAGGCGAAAGCAAAACTCCTCTAATGGAAAACTAAATTTAACTGAAAATACTACTGTTACCTGCGACTCCAGGGATGATCACGACTGAAGGAAGTGAATAATTAACATTGTTCTTTGCCATGATACTGATTTTGTAAGGATGGTTATCAATGGAAATCCTTGTGTTATTATAGACTGATGAAATGGAGATGTGTTCAGGCTTAGAGTCCTCTTCTACTTTTTCCCAGGTTATTTCATATGAAATACTTCTTCCATTTGCTCGAAAACTTGATGCAGGCTGGGGGAAGAGTTATGTGCGTAGTAGAAAATTTTAACAGAAGATACCTAGTAAATTTTAATAAAACAGTTTATTTCTATAATGACGCAAGCACTTGCTTACAGATATGCATACAAATATTGGTTGAAATGGAAACATGCAAATCTCAGTAATGAAATTTGTATTGTAACTATGCTTGGAAAACTATACATAAGCATGTCTGAAATGCCAGAAAAGTACACCATCATACAGCTACATATGTTCTGAAACATGTTACATGTAATACTTGTGTTAGATTCTTAAAAGCCATTTTCATACTGAATTGCTATTATATACCTTTTGAGACTTACACATACAGACTTGTTAGAGTTTGAGGGAGAAGTTTCCAACTCCTTTATGTACAGTTTTGTTATTGTTTCTGTACCTATGTCTCACCTTCCAGAATAAGGTCACATTCCGCCCACCCAAAACTGGTGTAATTTCTCTCCAGATGTCCAGTTTCCCTGATGGAGCTGCAATAAATACAACAAAACAAGATGTTCTAGGTGCAGAAAGGATAAACAGTTTATTTCCTCCTCTTTGAAGAGATTCAGCCCCCGAAACCTCTCTTTCCGCCTGACCCCCACGTCTTGCCAAAACTTCATCCTTTAATTTCTTGCTCTCTTCATTCTTCTTCTGAATGACTGTCTGGCTCATTTCCCTGGAAAACCTTTCTTTGCTTGTAGTTCCCAGGTCCTTGTTCCTACTTCTACACAATTTCTCCAGCCTACATCTCTCACTGCCTGCACTGCATGAAATGCCAGAGACTAGCATAGCATGTAAGAGAACTATTTAAGAAGCCTCCTGAAAGTCTGCTTAGAGAGCTTCTACTTTTATGCATGCAACAGGCATCTGTTTAGCTACACGGCAAACAAGAAGCTGTAAATAGCAAATAGAGGTGGCAATCAAAGAACAGCCTTCAAGCTCCCCTTCCCAACAGATCAGACACACTTGCTTCCTCTGTTCTGATGGTTCGGGCTTCGCTCCACTCACTCCACCTCCAGAAGTGCTTAGCAACCCCACAGCGTACTCTGACTGTATATTCAGTGTATGGCTGCAGTCCATTCAGAGTGATGCTGGCATACTGGAATTGTGTGCTTGAACTATTGTGCTGCAGAACAGAACAACAGAGCAGATCAGTTTCATGAGAAAAAGGCTTTTGTCGGAGGAACTAGTTTTGCCTCTAGATCCTATGAATAGCAGGTTAAGCTCAACAAGGAAAACATAATTACGGAACAGTGGTCAAGAACAAAAGATATGGCAAAAGATCTGAAGACTGGGAAGCCCAGAAAGTAATGTGCAAGCCTCCTTTGTGTAATGGTCTGAGTAGAAGTCCTTTGTAATAGTCTGTAAAATGACCAGTCTTCACTTCAAAGCAGATATAATTTACTGAATCCTTATGCTCACCCTACTTGGGTCTCTTACTCAGTTCACATTAGCAGGAATCTGTTCTAGACATATGCAACTATCTACTGCTGCCTTTTCTTTCCATTTTTTCCCAGTCTTCCCTCCCCTTCCTCCTAAGAGTCAGGGTGAGTTCTGGTAAGGGTCAGAAAGTGAGCATGCTTTTTATTTCTCTTCTATCTCCTGCAATGGTCAGCTGCACAGGCCATTTGATCTACCAGCTCTTAGGCAGAATTGAATACTGCAGACAGAACACAGGTTGCTCCTGATCTTTATAATGTCTTTTAATATCACAGAATCGGTAAGGTTGGAAGGGACCTCTGGAGATCGTCTAGTCCAACCTCCCAAAGATTTCTTGGTGCTGGTTCCACTGGGGCTTGAACCCAGGACGTTCAGTGTGTAAAGCAGATGTGATAACCACACTATCCCTCAACCCCCCAATATGCTAGAGTCAAGCTACCTTTGTAAGAAGAAGGCTGAAGGGAAATCACAATACCTATACAAACAGCTGATCAACCTCACCGTGAAAAGGGTGGAACAAGACGAAAACTCTACTGAAACACTCTTCTTCAAGGAGTGGAAAAGAATGGAAAGAAAAACCAAACTGGGGTCCATTACTTGGAACCAGACAGGCCATTGTCATGTCAATGCCAATGGTACCCAGAAAGCTCCTGGACTAGTAGCAGAAAAGCCTGCTCCTTCAACACACCTCCCTATCACTTGTTTATAAGATGATATGAGTTATAAAAACACAAGCAATTGAAACTAGCAATAGCTGCAGTAACAGCAATTATAAGGCCCATTTGTATTTTCTTCTACTTCAACAAAACCTCATTCTGTTCAGCAAAGGACATAACTACACATGCAGAGCAGCCAGGGTAATACCTCAGTGTAAGAAGTGCTAACACTAATTCATACTCAGGACAAGTGCTGCCTGTGTGGATGACATCATCAGTGTAAACAGAGCTTGGGAGCTCTTACCAAGAAAAGAGAGCCTCTGCACCCTTCCAATATGCAGTGTATTCAAATTGCTGGGGAAATATTTTTTAATTCTAAGGCAGAAATATATTTACTATCCTTTTGTGTATGAAATTCAGGTTACATACCAGTTCTGCTTTCCCATCAGGGTGGAGCACTTCTGTCTCACAAAAGAGTTCAATTCCTTTGTTTCGATGTTTCCAATACAATGTGATTTCTATATCCGTACATTCTTCCCACAGTTGGAAAGGTGCAGAGGGATAAACTGCCAATGGAAATACAGGTTTGCTCTTGTAAAATACATAATAAATGAAATATTTAAAATTATTTTAGTTGAGGAATAAAAGTAAGAAATACAGTCTAAGATTTTTCTGCCTGTCTAGGGGAAAGAGACATGAATTAGTAAAAACTGATTTCAGAATATAAACATATCCTTGTAAGGAAATGTTCCCCTCCCAAAAAAAAAAAAAAAAAAAAAAACTTGCACTGCCTTGGGGATATTCTGGAACATCGCAAGGGAAAAACACAGTCAGAGACTTTTACCGCAAATCCAACAGAATTCTCCTTCCAGGGTCTGGGCAAGAGCTCAGACACAGTATAACAAGTAACGTTTGATTTCACTGCTATGTAAGTGGTACTAAGTGAGAGCAGCAGTTCTCAAATCTTCCCAGACCATCAGCTCAATTATAAGAAATAATACATGGCAATACGAGTGCATAGTATGTTTATAGCTGTGGGCCACTATGCTAGAACTTCATGAAGCATGAATTATAATTTGAGGAATTCCAGAATCAAAGAAGTTCACGTTTGACACAGAAAACCCCTGCTGTCACATGCAGAACTGCAAATGATATACTCGATTTTTCTTTATTTACTGACATCTTTTAAATAGGCAAAATTCTATAGTAAATATTTCCAGGATCAGAGAAAACATAAAGGACTTTACTGCAATCACTGTTTAAAAGGTTAATCTACCATAAATATTGTACATCATTTCTTTAACTTGTAACAATCATCAGGTCTGGATAAAAAAATGTCGTAGAACTTTAATGTACTTAACTGACTACACACTGAATGTAGTCTATTTTAGCCTTATTCCCCATAAAAATTAAACTTATAATATTACATTGTATTACTACAACCTGTCAGTTTACTCTCCTGCTTTCTTCTTACTCCATTTCTTCCTCTCCAAAGGAATCAAAACTATCAAGTTTTAGAACTCATAGACCACTTCAAGCCAAATTGAATAACAGCACCTAATGACACTCTGATGAAGAAAGTGCTGCCAGAACCCAAGAGTTACACCACAGACTCTCCGTCCATCAGCTCATCAGCTTCACAACTAAAGCCATGAACATGCTTCCTCTGACCTCCTCAAACAGGTAAAGGTGCAGAAAGACTTTGGAAACATTGTGAGGTGGATGTGATGGGGCCAGAGGACACAAGGAGAACTGGAAATACTGCTGGAGACACTGGAAAGATGTGTTTTGAGGTGGAGGAAGATCATAGGGAACTTGTGGAACCTGGAGCCTCTGTGATAAAGGACACAAATTGACAGGGGAAAAAAAGGAACTACAAGCATTAGTTGCCGCTTACAGAGTAGCTTGTTTTATTTCACTGATGCTTCAATATTCCTTGTCTCTTACTGTAGCAGAGCAGATGTTACTGTTCCACATTAGCTATGCACCAAGACAGGCTAGAACCTTCCCCTCTCTCCTGACAATAGCTGCTTTCTGAATCACATCTCATTTGGAGAGGTATTACTCATTTTATTTACCTTCTTTTCAAAACAAGCATCTCTATTTTACTTTGGAAAGACAGTAACATCAGTAATAAATAATAATAATATTCTGGAGAAAAGAATAAATTCCCAAGTTTCCTACACAGATATTTTTCTTAAATAAAAATTTTGTGTCTTTGGATTGTTGCTTCCCACAACCATCTTATGAACCATCTTCAGCAAAGTGACAGATTTTGAAACCAGAAGGGCTCATTTCATTAACTAAATTTGACCTTTGGAATGAAGCTGTTTTCTTCCATTAGTAGAACTTTGCAAAACTGAAACTGAAGAGACAGAAGATAACTATAGCACAGGGAAAGATAACTAATAAAAAGTGAGAAGGCAATAAATAAATAAATAAATAAATAAATGACTTCTATACTTAAATCCACAACCAAATATTAAGATAAGCAAGAGGACAGAGCCTTCAACAAAGAAATAGAAAAGGCCTTACTTCTGTGAGTTACATCAAAAACATCCACGACAGTTTTCTTTCCCAGCGGGTTTTCAACAGTCAGTGTGACATTATAGACCCTCTGCTGCTTTATATCCCAAGAACATGAGCACTGCTCAGAACAACTTACTGTGCACGGAACCAAGTTTTGGGAAAACCTTTTAAAAGAAGAGGGGGCGGGGGAGAAAAAAAAAGACATTTTTCCAAATGTAGAATCAAGATAGATGTTGAAATTGCTGATGCCCAACTAGAATATAGCATAATGGAAAACAAATGGAAAATAAAACTGAGGGGGACTATGAGAGGCCACTCAGTTCTTTCCCCTAGCCCAAAGTAGGATGAATGTAGGTATTCTTACAATTAGAAGAAAGTCTTACTTCTTATCCTTTTGGGATGCAGCTAAATGTACCAAGGATTTCATCATGGATTTTTAGCTTTCTAAATTAGGGACTTGATATGCCAAGAATTAAACTATTCACATCACTACAGTTAAGCTTTTAAATAAAACAGTAATTTCAGTGCATCTTTTTCTTTCTTTTCATTGCCGTCATAATATTTTAATGGAAGTGAATGATGCAGAGACCATGAAGGTACTATGTAATGATGACCTGTCTTTTGCTGAGACCTTCTAACAGAAGTTTGTTATGATGATACGAGGCTTCTGCCCTGTTTTATGAGTTCCCCTTTAACACCTTTTCTTTACAGTCCCTGATGCAAGGTCTCACTTCTCTCATAAGGGTTTAGCTGCCTGTGTAGCAAGGAGTCAAGGCTCAGCTCTGATATGCCACAGCTGCATAACCTTGACCCAGCTGCTGAGAAAGAGCTGTGAGAAAGTCTGCAGAGAGAGAGATAAGAAAAGGTTAAATCACAGTCAGAAGAATGATTGTTGAGATGGGATTGTTGGTAGCTCAAGGATTCAAGGAGGAAAACACTAGCATGGAAAGTTATAAAATCCTAAAGGTAAAGAACCAGGGAAACTAGTCAGGCTAAATGGGAATCATCAGTTTGAGTCAACAGTGCCATCATCAGTGTTAAGGGGTGTGAACATATGAATACTTAGCCTAAGAGCTTATTTAATCTTAGTTTTTGTGTTATAATTACTTTATACTTTTAAGTTACACCTATCCTGCCTGCAGAGTGTATTCATGACTAGCTAAAGACACCCAAACAAACTGACCAAGAAGAAGTGTTATAACACCCTGTATCAAGCAGAAGGTGGTCTGATGGGCCAGCCTAACTAAGAGCAGTTCTGCACTGCTCAACCTTTGTTAAAAAAAACTGATCAACAAGCTGGAAAGAGGTAGGCAGTTAATTACAACATAAATAAAAAAAAAAACATTTCCACAGATTTTAAAGAACAGAAAGAACTTGACTATTGTTCTGTACAGCCCAGGCCAGAGTTAATAACTATGAGAAGACTTGCTCTTCGAACAAAGTGTATCTTGTTGAATGATTTCCATAGAGATAGGTGTCTCCTCCTTGGCTCCAAGTACATATTATCGTTTTCATGTCTTGAGTCTGGCAGGAAAAGTCAGTAGGTATATCAGGTGGTTCTTTTCAGGGAGAAAAAGAAAAAGCCAACAGCATGGCAATTAAGCCCAGTCCTCAACATTCTCACTATATTAAAAAACTACAAATAATCAATGTGTACAAAGCCTGCTTTACTACAGCTATTATTTCAATTGTACTTATTCAATGACTGCTCCCTAGAGGAAATCAGAACTACACCATAAGTTAATTACATTCCAAACACTTCTGTAGAGAAGCAATTTTTTTTAATTAATAGATTAATTAATCTGTCTACACATAAAGCTTACTCCCCTACTTGGAAGGTGGGGGCTATGTGGAGTTTTACTATATGCATACAGAAAATTAAGCTGGACTCCTGAACAAATATATTTACTAAATCATTCTCTTGTCATGCGATCAAGTCACCGAATGAATCTGAACACGTTTAAAAAGGTAAGTTCTATTCTGTAATGTCTTCTACATGCACATGCGTTTACAGAGCTGAAGTCAGACATTCAGCAGAGATCAGCTAGATATAACAGGACAGTGACAACTTACAGCAAGTTTTTTTGTTTCCCCTCCTCCCTCTCCCAAGTCATTCTTGACTTAATAGCAACCGGAAAAGAGAACCGAACTAAAGCATTCACTTACTACCAACAAAGAAAACTGCTTGATTGTAACATTCGTCTTCTTCGCAAGACTCTTGACAGTACACTGTAATGTGAGGCACTTCTTGATGTGACACATTTTTAACACTGAGCAGTCCAATCTGAGTGTTTGTGCGACTGTAATTATGAACAGCTGGATATAAAAAGAATTTCTTAATGATTAGACCTTTCCTTCCAATGCAGCAAAGACTGATGTCAAAGCCTTCCTCTACAACCTTTTCATCTGGAAAGATTTGTGGTCCACTGCTATTTGAAGTGTCCAGGCCTGCAAATTAATACAAAAGAAAAGATCTGCTCAAGGTGAGATTTCAATCTGAATACATAACAGCATTTATACAACCATCCGCTCGTGCTATATTATCCTCATATTTTCATACAGTGTTCTTCTCCATGCAGAGATCAATTAGATGTGTAATGAGACCTAAGTTTCTGTTAAATCTATTCACATATAGTGCAGTTCAACAAACTATCTGAAGGAGGCCTAAATCTGGCTCACTGCTTTTTGCTTTGGGGAAACAAAGTGTGTGTGTTTCAGAACAGTCCTTACAGATGAATACTGCCTCCTGCACTTCTGAACAGTCTGACACTTACAGCCAAAATGCCTGCTCTTGCAGGTTTTGAGCAAAGGACTGGAAATATGTTATGTTCTGAAGGTATGCAGAGCTCAGCTAAGAGAAGTCAACATTGCATGAATCAAGAAACTCAGACTGAAATGAGACTTTTATCAGGTTTTTAATGTTGGACTCTCTCCTGGATGTAAAAAATAGTGGCACTTAAGAAATTCATAGGCTTTTGGACAGGTTAGAGATAAAACACAGTCTGAAGAACTTGATGAAGTCTGGATTAATTACCTTTCAGAGAGCTTTGAATCAGGTCTTAATATGGGATTAGTTTGTGACAAGGAAACAGTATTAAAAATAAAATGTCCAGAATTGAAGTCAGTCAGACTAAAAGAGGAGTCTTGCATCCCATCTCCCATTTACAAGGCGAGGGAAAAGGGCAATTTATGGGCCTCAATCCAAGTATACAGACCTGTGCTTCTTTTACGACCTCAAACTGTTGCTGATCCAAACAAGGATAGTGTTCTGTTACAAAACCAGCTTAATCATTTTTCTGCTGAAGCACAGTTATATATTTAAATGACTTAAATTCCCTGGAAAACAATTTGTTCCAGTAAGACGTGGCAATCTGTTTCTTGCTGTATTATTTGATTACATTTTTAATCCACCCCCTGTATGCTCTCATATAACTCACAGGAGTTCATTCCAAGTGACATAAGAAGCTGATTTCCTGCTCCTCTCTGCTTCTTTAATACTAAGCAGAGCTATGATCCCAAGACAAAAGAAACATTCAAACATCACATGATGCAGCCACAGCTGTGCACTTCCTCTCCTCTTCCCTCAACCTGACCCAGTGATAACCTAAGCTAAAGCCTAGGCTCCTGCCTTAGGCAAAAGCTTAAGTCAAGTGAGCAGGCCAAAGCAGCCTTCAGATTTCCAGATTTCACTGTGGGATAAAAAGTGACTCCACAGACCACAAAAAGGTCTGCTCAAATCTAAGTTCCCGTACCACTCAATGTACTGCACTGTTTTCATGTGTGAACAAGAAAAGCTCTAAAACTTTTCACCTACTCTCTGAGGACAACAGTCTACAAATCAAGACAATAGTTGAAGTGTTATTGTTACTGTCAGCAGAAAGGAGTTAGTGCTTAGAGATGAAATGGTCCAAAACAAATTACTGATTTGGTGTTCTCTGTCTTGAATTGGTCACTACCATTAAAATCATCACCAAATTAAGATCTAGAAAAAGTAAACTGGAAAAAATAAAAACAATATTGCAAAGTCTTATTTTGCTTACCCAGGACTGTCTCCCACAGACTCCACTGACTCCAGATTTTTGATGTTTCCGCTTTACTCCTGATCCTCACCGAGTGTGACATACACTCCAAAGGCAAATCTGAATCCCAGCTCCAATGAAGAGGCTTTCCTGATTTGTCAAGTGTGACATTATGAAACTCCTATAAACAAAGGCCAGTCAGGCAGAGTATTAAAATCACAGCAATGTGTAGATACTTACTTTGGAATTACAATCAAACACCAAGAGAAAGCAAGCAGGCTCAAAGGAGGAAAATGCTTTTGAAAACATCAGCCTTTGAAATCCACAAGGGATCTCATATTCTCAGAGGTCTAAGTAACTGCTTACAAATCTGCACTAGCAGTAACGTAGCGACTGAGATGTTGGCGAGACTACTTGATGATAACACCGTAACTGTGAGTCAGGCCCTGCTTCTCAAGAACCGGACTTGCTTTCAGAGACTTTCAGCAAGTTACTTGTGCCTGCTGTTACAGCAGTGTGCATATCCATGCTGCTGTCTGGAGGTGCACCTTGTCTAAAGCTCTGGTTTACATAGCTCTGGTTCCAGATTACAGCAAGCATTTTCAATGACCAAGGAATTACACAGATACTATTTCACTGTAGCTCACAGAGGCTACAGACAGTACTACCACCAGTGACAAGCACAGGAGGAAAGTACCTGCCGGTTTCCCTGAAATGATTCACTGTTGTAATACGCACATGCCAGAAATATGAAAAGAAATATTCAAGGAAAAGGATAGCCTGAAGTATAAAATGGAACTGAAAAATCATGAGTGCAAAATGCTCCATAATTTGGGTAACATTTTTATATCAAATTATATAAACTCAAACAGCAAAAAAATTATATGTTCTGCTGCTCCCTAAGAAAATACCTTACAAATTCCTGTCAGCGTGTCCCTGCTCAGGCCTACCTGGGCCTTCAACGGGCTGTACTAATACTCAGCCCTGCAACTCACAAGGGCACCAAGCAGTCACACAAAGAGTTATGGAGGAAGAGGTACACCAGGTGCGAATCTTCCCTAGTATGACAGCTCATAAGAAGCAGGAAGAAAGGGCTCAAAACTTCTATTAATGGCCTGTAGTTAAAAATACATTTCAGAACAGAGCAAGTATTTTAGTACTTCTAAAAGCAACAGTGCCAGATTCTCAGCATAGAGATCAGCGATGCTCCAATGAGCTGCACCAGAGCTCTGGCTAATACTGACAACTATAGCACTGCTTTCCACTACTGCTTTCCATCAGCAACACCTGCACTTTCGTAATAGCATTATTCTGACGGACACTCTGCAATCATTTTACAATTTAACTTCTGAATTATAGCACTGAGAAACTGAGCTGCTACTTTTAACATATAACTTTTTTAAAGTTATATACACTGTACATGCTTTGGCGTGAGCAGATTCAGAGTCTCCTTACTGATGCACATTCTTCAGAATAACACAGAAACAAATGCATTCTTGTGTGGCGGTGACATCCAAAATATCCTATTTTTTTTCCATGTCATTTTTATTATGAATACCAGTACAGACTATGTCCTTGGACTTGTATAGCTCTTTCCTTCTTCCTGCAAGTTAAGAGATTTTGTTGAAAGATTACTCTGAACAATCATTTGATTGTTTGGAGCTATATGACCCCTTTTTGCAATTTCAGGGTTCAACCTATTTATGAGGTATTAAAAATCCTACCCCGTGTATCAAGATGGCCAAAATCTTGAATTACATACAGCTCCTTTGTAGCAAAGTTGTGGTTCTTCAAAATCAGAGAGACAAAACATTATTGATTGGCTGATCAGCAGTAAGTTATGACTCTTATGACTCTTTTAACAGTGAACATCTTATTTTCTCGACTCTTGGTTTCAGGAAAAAAGCCCTTCTCTGCTTTATAACCCTCCTAACAAATAGCAGCTTTAAATGAGTTATAACAGTTTTTCAGTTTTATATGTATTTAATATTCTTCCAGTTAGACTAGCAGATGACTCATAAAAAGCTATGTCCCTAAAACCTGAATTTAATTCCCAAAACATCCAAAGGAGAGAAAAAACTTCTTGTGATACAGCAGTTCTCACAGTAAAGTCACAGCATGGTAAAAAAAAAAAAAAAAACTAGGACCAGGCTTAAGCTGTAATGATTTGAGCAATCATATCTGCACCTCCTGAGAAAATTTGTCTGGTTCAGGTGATAAGGCAGGCTAGGACTTCCCAGAAGAGACATCACTACCTTCTTCCCTAACTGTAAGCACTGGATATAAGGTGATTTCTAGCAGGGCCCAGCAAAGGCCTTACAGAGTCTGGCTTACATTGAGATGCTTTGGTTCCTAAGATGAGAAGAGTTGCAGCAACACATTACTTATGCTCAATTAGTCACTAGTAAAGGGGGGTAATCATGCTACAAAAAGATAACTAGTTGCCTGAATTAGGAGCAAAGAAGGTATTCTTCTGGGAGGCTCCTCAGGGAATCTGCACCTTCAAAGGGGAATGGATGCCTTTAAAATCAGATCTCCTAAGTCTGCCCAGCACAGTAGCGGAACAAGGATATGAAAGGCTAAATGACTTTTTGTGCACAGGCAAAAATGACTTCCTCATCTGAGCCAATGTTTTGTTTTAACAAACTGGACGTAACATTAGGCCAAGTGTGGCACCTAGTGAAATACAGAAGTATTTACAGTACAGTACAATGTTATAAATGGTAGGCACAAATAACAGAGCAACCTATATATGCATCTGAGCATTTGATTTTCCTTCAGATTCATTCCTATTGCAGACATCTAAAATACCCTTTTTTGGTTTAAATACACTTACTGTCCACACAATCATATTTTCTTCTGTTCGATTGACTTGTATTTCAAAAGACATTGACAGTTCAGCATCATGAGCTGACTTGCCAACATCCCATTCCACCAGCAGACGTTGAAGAGTTAAATCTTCGGAAACACTGAGGTACATAATTGGAAACACAAGGGGTTCTAGAAGCACAAAAAAGACACAGAAGTATTAATGGTTTGTATGCTTCAATCCTTCAAGTGCATGTAAGCTACAAGAGACCAAAATTTCCATGACAGTTTTCTCACGAGAGTCATTAGTCAAGGCAGTGGAGCAAGCAGTATAACATACCAGACCCTGCTCCCATCTCTGATAGCAACTCCCTCACAGTCCAATAGAGATGGTAGCAAAGGAGTGTTCTGAAAATTAAAAAGAAAAAAAAGAAAAAAAAAAGGGAAAGGGAAAGGGAAAGGGAAAAAAGGAAAAGAGAAGAAAAACCACACCCCAGACTCTACAGGAAAAACTCTCTAATCCTATTATCATAAGCAAAACTGAAATTAAGCCATTGATAAGTACCTTCCCAAAGCTCACTGTGATTGTGCACCTTTCCAAGGTTATACAGGGTGCAGATGCTTTTGAGTATACTATGTTTACTATACTGATAAGGCAGATCCAAAAAATCAGTGCTTAGAAATAAGATAGGGTCCACATCAGCCAGTTCAGAAGAAAAAAAAGAAAAAAAAAGAAAGAAAAAAGGCCCACACAGTTTATATCAAAAGCAAAGATCTTTTTTCCCAGAACGCAGTAAAGGAAACACAGAAGTAGCTGTACGTTTTAACAACAGAACTCATTCTGGGCTTTCCCACTTCCTGCAGTCACAGTCCTCATCCAGCCTGGTTTGAGACACCTCAGCCAGCTCCTTTTTATAAACTTCCACCTCCCGTCATTTCTCACACATGGGCTTCACCACTGCCCTAACAATGATCCGAGACACCTAGATAATGTTAATGGCAGGAACACAAGCATTCAGGAAATCTAGTCGTTATTAGGATTGGGCATGTTCTGAGAACATATGTTGATAGCAGCTGCAGTGCTTGCATTCCCTGTGTGCGAATCTTCGCGCTAGCTGTAGGAAATGAAAGGCTCAGGAGAAGTACAATCTCTGATCAGTCAGGAGAAGCAAGGAATACTTTACAAGTAAGTTTAATAATTATGAGAATACAGATATTGAAACCACTGAGTTGTTCATACAAGTTGTTCGAACAAATCTAGACTATAATTAAAGAATAAATGGAAGAAAACATCTATTGCACCACAGCTAACAATTTATTAGTAGTTCCTTTCATCACTTAGTTAACTTTCTTCCAGTAATTTTTCATCTTTTAGAAAATCTACAAACTGTACTTTTAAAAGTGCATTCTATTTTGAAAGGTACTAAAAGACAAAGTAAAATGAAAACCACATGTTTTCAATATAGAGGAATCTATTTCCATCCTGTAAAAGCGTTTTTCAGACATGCTTAGAAGAAGGAATCAAGATTCATTCTTCAGTTACTGGCTCTCAGAAACTGTTGCTTGTATCCTAGAAAGTCTTGGAGGAGGAAGTATACACACACACATCTTCCTCTTCTATCAATTCTGACATCAGCCTTAATACTTAATTATTGGAGAAAGATAAACATTTGTGAATATATGACAGCAGGATCTGAGAGAATTAGTGTCTCTGTAAAGAAAATTCAAAGATGTTTCATATGCAGAGTAAAATTTCCTGTTTGGCCCTGTTTATGACGTGGTCTTAAAAAAAAATGCTGCTTAACAGTCATTTTGGAACAGCAAGGATTGAAAAATACTGGCCCTCAGTTTTACACTACCTTGGGGAAACCTAGCAACTACAACAACTAGTTCATATCTGGTATCATATAAATAAAGTGGAAGGCCTGGGAATGAACTTCACTTGCCTAAATGATGAAAGAGCAGCAATTTTAGGTCTTACTGGAAAAGAAAACTATTGTTAGCTCTGCTGCCAAGGACTGAGTAGGCAGGGAGCTAGAACAATCCAAGCAATGAAGTGAGATATAGAATTAACTGTGGAAAGAAAGGATCTTATGGTATTTTGGGAACATATGACGAGACACAATCTCCCATATTCTACAGACTTTCACCATCAAACAAGATAACCAGGTTTTAGTGCTTGAGATATCTCACTGCTGTGCAAGGCTTTATCAGGTACTAGTCTGCTAGTGACAGTCTTGGTAATAAATGTAAAGATGGTGTTTGACTGTTAAAATCCCACATATGCTAAGGCATCAGCTGTAAAGCTGTTCTTCTTCAGTACATAGTCTTAGCTGTTCATTTTCTGGTCAGCCTTACCTGTACCTGCATCACCCTGTTATCTGAAGCACTATGCAACCAAGCCTATGAAGGGATCTCATTTTGTGTATAAAAATGCAGCTGACCTCACGCTCTGGGAACTTATTATTCTTGTGTTTCCCCTCTGCAATGCTGAACCAACTGGGGCAAAATAGATGAGCCTAGCACAAAGAAACAAATCTAAAGGAAAGGATCCAGTAAGTCCCTCTTGAAAATCAGAGGCACAAAGTAGCTCTTAGGGAAACATAACACACACACTTGGAAAGAAAAGCCACCTGATCTGCAGAAACCTTTACTGTGGCTACATAGGAAGACAGGCTGCTCTTGAGCAAATGTTCTGTGACCCTCCTTTTCTTTACCACTCCCCGAGGCCTTTCGCATACTCCCCTTAAGGAAAACGGTTTAGCTCCCTCACAGAATGAGCCCAAAGCTCACAGACAGATCTAGCATACAGAAAATAAGAAAATGTTGCCTTCCGGGATCCTTCATTATCCAGGAGCAGTAAGAACATAAAGAGTAATGAAAGGACACATTTTAGATATTCTTGGAACCCAAGACATTGCAAAATTGTGTTAAATCTCTTATCTGCTTTGTGAGATTTGAGAGAAAATGCCCAAGAGGGCTCCACATCTATATACACTGTAAGGAAGACACTGTCTACAACACGTTTATCGTTAAGCCAAATCACAACATGAGATGACAACAGCCGGTATGATTTCATGTTATTCCCACTGAACATGCCTTTAGCATGTTAACACAAATAAACAAGTCTTCCAAACTGAAATATGGAGGATTTGGCTGACCAGTACAGTACTAGCATAGTACCTGCGTGCCATATTCTACATTTTGTGTTTTTTGCTTCCCAATTTTTAAATACAGATAAAAAAAAAAAAAAAAAAAAAAAGGAGCTTGCAGGGCTTCCAGCTATCCAGAAATTCAATCCATAACCTTAACAACCGAACTTATTAGCTAACCTTGGGAGGCTAAGGCTGAGCACCTACTTGTAGCTAGGTTCGTGTATGAAAGCCAGATTTTTAAAAGCTCCTTTACAGAACTCCAAAGCCAGACCTCTCAGATGCCCAGTAACTCTGAGAAGCTGGCAACGGGCAAGCCTAAATATATGATAAAGTGATTTGGACAACAGTTTGAGTAAGATCTATGTAATTTTCCAGACTTAACCTTTAAACCAAGTACGCTACTGATATAACAGGCTTGTCAAAGAGAAAAATATGCTATCTTACAGCTGTTCTTTAATAAGGTTTATAAATCCAAGTTTTAACAAAACTGTTCTGGTTGCTTCATACAGAACTAAATCATGGCTCTTTTATGACAATTTTTTTTTTCCTGCCAAAGAACTCAAATTGGTGTGTATCCTGTGATAAGGTGGGTAGGCTGTGCAACTCAAAGCTAACAGACTTGTGCAATCTGTCCATTCAAATGAGCTAGACTTGCAAAATGCAACTCTTCTCCCCACTAACAGAAACACATTACGCTTTAGGTATAACTGACTCTCTGTATTCAGAGAGATCCTCCTTCCCTCACCGAGTCCAAATCCTCACACCAGGCAGGCCTGATACCTCTTAAAATAATTCGCGATGATCTCCTTCATGGCAAATTTCCTGAGCCTGAGACAGAAACAGACTGTCTTTCCTCACTGCAGGGAAAAGCCCAAGCCTCTGTCTTGCCACAGTAAGTGGCTCAGCACTTCCTTCCAGCAAATACACTCTGAGCACGATTAAAACTGAGTAACAAATTGCACAACACAGAGGTCAAGTTTGCTTGCATTTAGAAACACAGCCAGAGAAAAGTAGAGTAAGAGCTCCTGTCTATTTTACAGTGCCGTCATGAAACTATATTAAAAAATGTAAGATATCATAAAAACAAGCAGAAAAAGTTACTGCATGTTAGATTGACTATTAGCTAATGAAACTACAGGTTATTTGTAAAAGATTCTAAAACTACTAAATATTGCACGGTTCCCTCACATCCCTACTCACTCCTTCGGGGTGCATCATTAAAAGAAGCTTCTGCTTATCTTCCAAATTTTCCTGATCCCGTTTCCTTCTTCTACTCTGGGCAATTCTACCTGCAGGTGTCACTGCCATGTCTCTTGCAATGATGCCTCTTCTCTCATGCTCTTTTCTCAACTTTATGTTCTGCAGAGCCTGGCATAACAGAGTCCAGATCACTGGTCAGTACCAAAAAAAATAAAAGAAACAGCGTAACTAAGGATTCTTCTAGAGGCCAAGACTCTGAAAATCACTGAGTTGAAAATTGGGAATTAAAGACTTTTGTAGTATAATATACACATGTAGAAATGTTTGTAGCATTCATGGTTATAATTATAACTTCAGCTCCTAGGAAAGTTAAACAATCAAGGCATCTTCAGACTTGCTTTGTCTTGAAAATTAATTCAAACTAAAATAGCTTTATGATTAACAACACAGAGTAATTTTATTCCTGAACAACTGCACATGAAAACCAGTGACTAAGTTACTGTAATGCAGTAACTGTTTGGACTTGCCTGTATTACAAAGTTTTGACATTTTAGGGATATTGGTAATAGAGTGTCAAAACTGAGGAACTGGCTCCTTGAATGAATGGAGAGCAAACACATGAATTTCAAGGATGAAGAGACAAAAGAGGCAAAAAAGTTCAAAATACATATATTGCTCCTTCTGTATGATACCAAGTACTTTCAAACAAACAAACAATATCCTTCTCCATCATTCACCTTCTTAATTAAGGCAGTACAACTTCTATAATGCAGACTATACCTTCGTAAATTCTGCCTTTTTAAAGGTGGTCACATCTATTACCAGTAGCAAGTGTGCAGAATTGCTGGAAAGTTACCCTTATCTTCAACTTTGTTCTCTAGGAATATGCAGAGGTGCTTTTTTTCCTTCTATTTGATATGTAGCTAAGTTACAAAAAATAAAAATCTGGTCCTGAGATTTGGTGGCACACCCAGAAAAGAGCCAACAGAAAAGCTGAAGTTTACATAGATGAGGCAAACAGGAAAAAGAAAGTATAGGAAAGATGTAGAAAAGCATAAAGTTATCAGAGGGAATAAAATAATTTTAAAAGTATAGATAAAAATATATAAGACGAAGAGAAAACAAAAAAATGCATTCTGACTTCATAGCATTGCAAGCTATTGATTAAACAAGCAACTTTGCCCTACGAGATTACAAAAAGTAATTTTCCAAGTTGCTTCATCACCTTACCAAAGAGAATAATTTGATAAAGCACGGAACTCTCTTTGAGAGTTACCAAAAGAAAAAAAAACAGACATTCAAACATTTACCTTGATGCGAGTATGATGCATTCCTCAAGAGGAAAAGTACTGCCAGAAACACGAAGTGATTCATCATGCATTCACCTTTTCCTGCACAAAACCTATCAAGAGAAAAGGCATTTCTGTTTGTTTGTTTGTTTTAGGAGAAATTCATGCCAGACAATAGTTCAGATATTATTACTGTATTAAAAAAAAAAAAAAAAAAAGGAATAGGTAATTTATGTGAAATTCAGGGAAAATGGACACAGAAAGATACCGAATTAAAAAAAATTCTTGGTTTTAGGACTTGCTTTCAGTATAGGAAAAAAAGATGCCAAACTCAAGGTTCAATTTAATCTACATAAATAAAGCACTGAAGATCCTTAAAGCTTTCCCTTTGCATATTTGCAGGGAATACTAAAGCTAAGGTTGTCTTGACATATTCTTGGCTTTCTTCCTGCACAAGTAGGAAGAGATTTACTCTAGCACCGAAAAAGTAGTATCAAAGTTGCCAAAGGCCTTGTGCTTTCCAGAACACAATTCAGCTCCACCCAAGAGGAGCCAGGCTGAAGAGCCCTGTGAACCTCAGCGATGAGCATGGTCTTCAGGCAGCAGCAAGACACTGCATGGAGGGTTCCAGTTGGGTTGGAGTTGAAATGCACCTATCAAAGTCTAATCGACTTCCATTCCTAGAAAGATTGTCTTCTCAAGCACTGAAGAGCCCCGTCTTGCAACCTTTCTGCAGCCTGTAGTCTCCCACTTCAACGGGCTGAAACTCTGTTTGGCTTGCACAGTTCAGTCCTGAGGGACTGACGGTCAGATCTCGTAAGACATAAATCACTTGCAAATTCCCCTGTGTAGAAGGACGACGTACAGAAGTCATGAAAGGCTGGGATGGTTATTATCAGCCATGAAACATTCAGCAGTAGTATGGTTAAAGCTCACAGGCAGAGAGGGTAAGGGAGTCCAAATGACAGCAACAAAAGCACACAAACACAGCTATCTTCAACTTTCAGTTTCCACATTTCCCATTTCTGGAGCTGTGTAGAGTACTGATAAAGAGCATCTTCTACCACTGCTTCCATGACATCTACAGAGGAGATAATGGAAGCAGGAAGTGCGTAAAAGAGATAACTAGGGTGACCTTCTGTCCTCGTTAAAGCCAAGGACAGAACATCTACTGATTTCAGAGAGGCCAGGAATTCACTCCAAAATTTCTTCCTAGAAAAAAGAATCCTCCAATTTAATACCTCAGAACTGAAGATACTTAAGTTTAATGACCCTGCCTTTGATCCACTGAGTTTTCAGAAAGCTCTGACTTTCTCTGAGGGCTCCAAAGAAAAGATTTCAACCATTTTCTGCCAATCTGTAAAGATGATTGTTGAATGCTAAATTCAGAAGAGTCCTTGACACAGTACTGCAATCCAGGACTCACTGCTCCCAACAAGCAACCTTGCTTCAGCATGACCTAACCTTCCTGTACTGAGCACATATTTTTCATGCAGAGGCCCCCATATTTAAAAGATGAGCATTGCTTTGCGTAATATATAGGCTTCTGCCGTCTTTCTTGCCCTTATACCGATATCCTCAGAAGTATTTAAACACTATAATCAATATGAATGAAGAATCTTAAATATTTCTGAGAATCTAGATCTAACTCGCATGAACTCTGTTGCAAGAACCACCTAAGGGAAAATTTGCTTCTTTTTACATAAAAAGTTTATACTTTTTTATTAGCTGATCAAATTTAGTATCTAAAAGGGGAAATCATTTCATATATGTTTCATCTGAAATGAACACAACAGAATTGGCCCTTTGTTATATGGTAACGAATGGTAGTAAATGATACAGAAGAAAGTCCTTCCAAAGCAGATTATGTTAAAACTTCTGATATCTCTTCAGTACGTTATTATTATAGTATGCTATATTATAGTATATATTATAGAGATACAAAACCAAATCTCACATGTCCCTTTGCAGAAAAAAAAAATGAAAACGAAACTTCCTTTAATGTCAGCAGAGCTGATTCTTTGCACTACAACCAATTCAATACAGGGGAAGTTCAGTTAGTTTTAGTGGCAGAACTCTCAATTTAATTTTATGAGCATGAAGAAAATGTGGCCTTACAGGACTCCTGATTTTGTAAACAATTTTAGAGTTGGACACAAAGCTATTTCACCTATTTGTCACGTATCACAAAACCAACATTAATCCAATTTGAAATTATTGAGGAAGTCATGACATATTAGGCTATTTCTTTAAATACTCCTCATTTATGAAAACAAATCCCAATCTCTGCTCTAGAAAGGCTTTCACAACTACTTTATCACAATTATTGTCTAATTTAACTGCCTTTCTCCAACCATTTACACTATCATTTCATTAATGACACAGCCTAACTCATTTTTATTGCTGCATATTGCAAATACTGCACATTCTAAAAGGGCAATGTAATATAATAACTATCCATCCATCATAATATAAACATATTTTGAAGGCAGCTACAATGCTTGTTGCTATTCAGTACGTTAATAATCTAGTGTAATGCTGTATAATAAATTGTGATAATATGCATGTGCAATTATAGCTATCTAATTACAGGAAATGCTTTGGAATTCTCTAACAAAGTGAATATGAAATATATTTATATTTAAATAAATAAAATGTTATTAGAGGAAAAAAAGAAATAGTCCTTAATATACAAGTAATATTTTTACCTAGATCGTCTTTACGCAGAAACTTCTGACTATGGCTAACAAACTAACCACATATCATAATTATTACCAACCCATGTCAAGCACTTATTCTGTAATATCAATTATTAAATACTTTTATAAAGCAATCATTTAAAATCTATGTCTTGGTTAAAAAGATTAAAAGAGAATCACAACAATTGTATCAAATACATAGTCAACTTCATTTAAAGAAAAGCAAGGTGGTATTAGATTAACTAAATCCCTGTCAAAAGTAAGATTGATTGAACAACAAAAGAATTGAAGACAGGAAGTCAGGTAATGTTTTCAAGCATCCAGATACTTAATCATCCTGGAACCGATCCACAACTACCTCTGAGAAACTGTGAGTAACTATCAAATGCTACAAAAAAAAGACAATCACAGCTACTGTTTTGCTGAATTGTTTGGTTATTTATCTGCCAATCTGAAAAGAGATTAAGCTATGTTCTTCAAAAAATACCACACTAGTGCACCATAGTTCTTTGTCTGAGGATGAATTGTTGCTACCTTCTTTTAGGCCTATGAGAAGGAATGTTTTGTCACCATGCTCCAGCCTGGAATACCAGCGTACTTTGTTGCCGTGAGTTGCAGATAAGATCAAGAAGCTCTCGTGCTAGTGATTTTCAGTATGGACAGCAGACCTACAACCTGAATACTTTCCTTTCTAGTCACTTTGTTCATCAAAATAATGTTGCAACAGCATTTCTCTATAATCTATTACAGAATCACAGAACAGTTTGTCCAGACAAGTTTTGAAGATCTCCAAAGATGGAAATTTCACAACCTCTCTTGGCAACTTGCTTCAGTGCTTAACCACCCTCATTGTAAAGGTCTGTTTCCGTATATCTGAGCTGAATTTTCCTTGCTACAATTCGTGCCCATTTCCTCTTGTCCTTTGCTGTACACCTCTGCCAGAAGCATAGCTCTATCTTCTTTGTAACTTCTCATTAGTTAGGTGAGGATTGCAGATAGAGTTGTCCACAGCCTTCTCTTCTCAAAACTAAGCAAATTTAGCTCCCTCTGCTACTCCTCCTCCATGTGCTTCAGCCTCCAAACCCTCTTGGTGTCTCTCTAATGGACTCACTTTAGTCTGTCAATCTTCCTTGAACTAGGAGCTCAAAACTGGACACAGTAACCTAGATGTGGCCTCATGAGTGCCACGTAAAAGAGAATAATCACTCACCTTGACCTGCTGGCTATGCTCATGCTATCACAGCTCAGTACCTGGTTAGCCTTCACTGCCTCAAGAGCACACTACTGATTCAATTCAACAGGTCCTTCTTTGCAGAGCAACTACTCTCAGTTATCGGAGTGCAAGATTGTGTGGGATTACTCCACCCAACAGGATTTTGCATTTGTCTTTGCTGAACTTCATAAGCCCAATTACTCCAGCTTGTTGAGGTCCCTCTGAATGGTACCCCTTCCTGCCAGCATTATCAACCGCTCTCATTAATTTCGTGTCATCCACAAGCTTGATGAAGATGTACTCCATTCTACCACCCAAGGTGTTAATGAGGATGATAAACAGCACTGGTCCAAGGCATTGATCCCCAGCAAATACCACCCTAACTGTCCATTCAACAGACTTTGATGTGTTGATCTCTCCTTTTAAGCCTAATGGTTCAGACGTTTTCTCCCCAACCTTGTAGTCTACCCATGCAGTCTATGTTGCCTTAATTTGGCTACAATAATGCTATGAAAGATGATTAACATCCACTGTTCTCCCCTTGTTTGCAAGGTCTGCCATTTCAACCTAGAAAGCAATCATGTTGGTCACACACTATTTGCCCTTGGTAAATCCATGCTATCTGTTCCTAAACACATTCTCGTTCTTCATGTGCCTGGAAATGGCTTTCAGGAGAACTTGATCAATAATCTTCCCAGGGACTGAGAGGAGGCGGACAAGATCATAGTTTCCCATTTTTTATTTCGTCTCCTTTTATAACGATGGGTTCAATGTTTGCTATTTCCAGTTATTGGGGACCTCCCCTAATCTCAAGAACCTTGTGAAAAAATGACGATGAGCAGTCTTGCAAGAGAATCACAGAATCATCCTATAATTCTGTTGGGAGGCTGCTCTCTGTCATCTTATTCTGTGCCTACATAATTATTATTCTGTGCTATATAAAGTCGCTAACATCCAGATACTTTGAATGGACACTAGTTTTCGTATATGAGTTCTGTTAAGTTTCATGAAAGTTCCATTACAACTTAATGAGTAACTCAATACAATGGTGCTATAATCAAGCCCACTTTAGTATTTACACTTAAAGTAAAATACTCTGATGATGTAAAGCAGGCTTAAAGTACACGCAGAGGAAACTACACTAAGATCCACTGCTGGAGTTTATCATGTACAGCCTCTTTACGCTAAGAATGAAGCTGAATCTGTTCTTTCTTTTAAAAATGTACACCACTTTCATGTGTTTCATTTTTTGTATGAAAAATAAAGTATTTCTTCAAATTTCTGATTTTGTATGTATAGTGATGAATACATGTTTACATTATACTGGCAAAACAGTAAATCTGCAGATAGTATCTTTGACTAAAATGCAGAACAAAGTTCTAAAACATTTTTGTTCTCAAAACAAAACAAAAAAAAAAGAAAAATCCTTACACAGGAAGTACTAACATATGTACCCTGTTTTGCCTGTACTTTTCTTATACGAATTTTTTCTGTTGGTCTTCATTCTACAATTTCTGACCCCCTAGCTACGGAGATTCTTAGATTACTGCTATTGGTGATCTAATGGGCTTTCACTCAGCACAGTGAGAGTTGTGGGAAGAGAAAATCATATGAATGCTCTCAGACAAATATCTGCAATTGAATTACAGATGAAATTTTAGCAACATAGCACCAAATTTAGCTTACCAAGCCTACCGGAAAACTAAAATTGAATTCAGCCCCCTAAAATACACACAAATTATTGTTGTTTCTAGGGTTTTGGAGTTTTAATATAGGAAGGCTAGACCACAGGTTACCCAGAGGATCTAAGACACACAAGGCAAAAGTGGTAACTATGACTTTCTATATTAGGGTATATTGCAATACATTTTCGATCTTAAACAAGGGAATCAGAGGCAAATCAAGTCAGACCCCTCTGACTTTCTTTAACAGCTTTGTTTCAAAAAGAAACAATTTACTTCCCTAGTTTTCATTCTTTAATGGCATCAGCAGCAGTAGTTCCAGTTCTAACTTCTCCTGTGAATAATCTGATAATTGGGATACACTGTGAAATGATCTATGAAACGAGGTATAACCCCAAGCCATAAGCAAAGGATGATTTGGCAGGGAAAAAAAAATCTCTCCCTCCTTCTAACATTTCAACATCTGTGGGGGAAGAAAGTAAACAGATGTCTTGTCAGTCCCTAGCCTGCACCACTAATTGATTTTCCACTCATGGATATACATCCTACTCATCATTCTACTAACGGGAAAAATTCCTCTGGCCATGTAACCTGAGGTGTGATTAGATTGATACAATTGGATTAAGGGCTCCACAGCCAAACTTGGAATTAACCAATACTGACAGAGGTATCAACGGGGCAGAACCTTTTTCTTTTTTTTCTTTTGAGAGAGACAGCGCTAGCAGTAACTTCAGTAACACTCAGCAGCAACATGAATTGTTCAGAGAAGCAACAGTTTAAGAATAATCAATCCGGAAGCAGAGACAGTACAAGAACCATTACCACAGCAGGAGACGAAATCTCTTTCAGTAGACAGCTTTAGAACAGTTCCAACAAACACCCTTAGGTAAGGTGGTTCTGCTTCAGCGCAAAAGGCTGGCTTAGATGAAGTCCCATCCAGTCCAATACTGCTGTGATTCTGTGGACAAGAAGGGGGAAAACAAATTCCCATTATTCATCTGGCAAATATGCCTAAGATAAATATTTTGTCAAACCTGTCTTCAAAAGCACCAAAATTCCATTTAAACCTCTTTCAGGATCATTCTTTCAATATTCAGGAGTCAGTGGCTTGGAGCTGGAGCTACTGAGGTGTGCACACCGCTGCAGTACCCCGGAGCAGAAGCCTACGACTCCGGAAGGCCTGCACCTACGGCAAGGAAGCTCCAGCTATGAACACCTACCATCATCCAGTGCCAGAGGAGCTCTGCCCTTACTCATCTCCTTAGAGCTGCACATTCCAAACCAGGCTCTGTACAACTTTCAGCCCTTTGCTCTGCTTATTAAAAACAGCTGCCGGCTACAACCCACATCCTCAAATGAACCAGAGCTCATACACAGTCTGGGAAAATAAATTTCTTCACGTTCTAAGATCCAGAAAACACTTCATTCATTTAAAGGAGAGTACTACAGTATATTAGACAGGGACGCCAAATCATAAGCACTATCAACTGGACAAATTTTCCCTAAACTAGATATGGAAGAAGACTAGCTGTCAGTGAGGCACATGCAATAACAACATAACTTCAGATTTGTATCACATTTTTCATCTGGAGTTCTCATTCCCTCTGCTTTACAGGCAGACAGAGTGAGGATAGGAACTGCAATTCAAATTGACACCATGTAGTACTAAGTCTCTAACACAACTGATGTATCAGGTTTTGAAGCTCAATTACCATAAATTCCTTTCATAGCGATTACAGAGAAAGAGGCACCCCTAGATCAGAGGTGGGCTAACTCATCTTCTGGAGACGTTTATTCCTCTTACATGGAGAGATGAAGTGCCTAAAATGAACCAGAATGCCCAGACCGCTGCATGGAGGTGTGCTTCTGCTTTCCACACTCTTACAATTCCCCATATGACATCTTCAGTTTCAAACCAACGTCCAAATGTGCCTTTATTCCCCCTTGAAACAAGGGGCAGCATCAAGCCATCTGACACCTGAAATCATCTGAAACACAGTTTTGGTAAAGCAGCATCTGCCAGAGCATCCTACCAAAGAGATCCCTTTTCAAAGTGTGTGTCACACTGTTTATCCAAAAATGTTTTGTAACAGTTTCGAATTCTGAGAAAATAAATAGCTGAGATGCCAAATTCAAAAATGGATGAACCCTTCATTTAGTCCTCGCATGCAATGCTTTTTCTCCCAGGCCATTTTAAAGACGGTTTCTATTAAACTTAGTTTATTTACTGGAACTATGCCTGTGTGTAAGACACTGAAAGGACCTAATGAATCTTTGTGATCTAATGGATGAGCAACAGGTGAAAACAGGGTGAAAAAGCTGCATATAGAATATAATTAAGGTCTGATAGGCTTATAATTATTTGATCACTTAAGGACAGCTGTATCTCCTGTTTTTTTGGGAAAAACAGAAAGCTCTTTTAATGCATGTGACTGGTTTCCTAATGAGTTTTGCCAAAACAGGAAAACATTACGTATTTTATGGTCCCACGAAAGCTTCAATACAAACAAAAAGGCAATTAAATAGAAAAAAAAATGAGATCTAAAAAATGTAAAGTGCTCAACAAACTGAGAGCAGCTACTCCTGCCCTCCCCCCCCCAAAAAAAAAAAAAAAAAAAAAAGCAAAGGCTGACAACTATAAACAAGTAATCACACAACATTGCAGGAATTCACACCAGGACAGAGAATAATTTTACCACTTTTTTAAGGCACGGTCAGGTTCCAGTGCAGTTCGGGGCCGGTTTGCTCTGCGGGGTAGCGGGCGCTCCACGCACGCAGGATTTGGGTAACAAGCGAGACGTGGAAAGCCTGCGCCCCCAAACCCGCCAGACCCCAAGGCGCACAGCAGCCACGCTGGAATTCCCGACGCCTTCTCGCTTACCGCGACGCTTCCGAGACCGCGCGGCGGGTTTCGGCCGTGCTCAAGCAGGCGGGAGCGGCCCTCCCGCTCCGCTCCGCTCCGCGCGGGGCCGGGCCGCAGGCCGCCGCCGCACCACGCGCGCCCCCAGCACCGCGACGCCACGCCGCTCCCAGCGCGGGGCGGGCGGCGGCGGCGGCGGCGGGCACGGACCCCCCCACCCGCGGCGCGGGAACCTCCGCGCTTTCGGCTCAGGCCAGAGCAGCTCCTTCCACCGCGCGTTTCCGCGGCGGCGGCGGCAGCGCGCGCGGCGAAGGCCGCGGAGCAGCAGCGGCCGAGGCGGGTGTCGAGGCGGCGGAGGGAGCTTTTCCTCCGGGCGGGGACAGGGCGCCCGGCGGCGGCCGCGGTTGTCCCGGCCGGCAAAGAGAGGAGCAAACGGCGCGAGAGGGAGAGACCGGCCGAGCTCACCTGCGCGGCGGCCCCGCGCCTCGCCCTCGGCGGGCGGCAGCCGCGCTGAGCAGCGCCTCAGGCGTTTCCTCCCGGCTCCGGGAAGGGCAGCCCGTTCCCGGCTCCCTCCCTCCCGCGGCGCCGCCGCCGCCCCCTCGCGAAGGCGCCCGCCGAGGAGAGGGCGGCGGCGCGGCCGCCCCGGCCGGGGCTGGACCCGCGCTGGCGCAGCGGGGCGAGGAGGGAGGGCGGCGCGACGCGGGGGAAGTGCTGCCGCCAGCGGGCCTTTCCCGCTCCCCTCGGCCCCGAGCACCCCGCGGCATGCGTCGCGGCCGGGTGGTCCCCGGCGGCTCCTCGGCGGGCACCGGGGGCGGGCGGCGGCGGCGCCCTGCGTGCGCCGTGCGGAGGAGGCCCCGGCACCCCCGCGGAGCGGCCCCGGCAAGGCCGCGGCCCCCCGGCTCAGGCTCTCCGCCCCGAAAACGCCGGGGCGGCGGGGGGGACCCTGGCCGCCCTCTCGCCCGCCTGGCGAGATCAGAGCCGCACGGGGAAGGGAGCACCCCAGCCCCGGGCCGCTGCTTCTCGTCTCTGGTCCCTCTCCTACGCAGCTCAGATACTTCTGCGGGTTATTCAGGCACTGTTCTCATTGCTCTCCTCTGGTTGTTTCCAGTTCTTCCAGCTTGGTTGCTTTTCCTCAGAAGGATGGGGAGGCTGGGAGGAAGCATCGTGCCTTACAGACTGTATTGCCACGTTTCATACCTCCTGCGGCGTAGTTTGCCTTTTTTGTGATAGCATCGTGTTGGCTTGCGCTTTTCTTGGGATCCGCTTTAGCACCTTGATCCTTCTGAGCTGTGGTCTAGCCCGGGTGTTCCCTGTGCCTGTATTACTGTTGCTGTGGTATCTTGCACTTCCTCTTTTGAATTATATTCTGCTACCTCAGTCAGCTTTTCTTGTGAAAAGCTTTTACTTTCTAACCCATCATCCAACATATGGGCAGGCTCTACCGGTTTGTATTGCTTGAAAATGTGATAAGCACGTTCTCCATTTCATTCTCTTGGACATCCAAGAAAATATTGACCACAGCTAGGACTTCAGATACCACCTTGCAGAGCTCTAGTTGTTACCCCCTTCCATATTAGCAGTGAACAGCTGGTGCATACTCTAAATATAAAGATCAAGGTTTCCTGGTTTGGAGTTTATGTCTTTATGCATAATGATAACAATATTTAATGACATGGTTAAATATTTTTCCATAGAACATTCCTTCTATGATGTTGGAATGACTGCACTCAGATAAAGATTAAGCATTGTATGATTAATTACTTTATTAATGGGATTCTGCCACTGCTCGTGAAGAAATTGGAAAATGTGGAGTGAGTCAAATGATATGTAGCAAAAGAATAATTATTCTTGGGAACCTTCTTCTGGAGGATTAATTCTATTCTTATTTTTTCCAAAAAGATCTTGTGCATGCTACATGCTTCATCTAAACTGAACTTCCTATAGTTGGTCACTAGTTACTCATTTCTCCTTGCCCGCATATTCATCTGGAGGCGGTAGTACTGAATCTCTACTGTTGCATCAGAACCCAGGGGACTGTGTACGTGAAGGGTCATCTAATTGCTTGGTTTTACTGGAAACTCAAGTCATAGATCTCTAAAAAGAACCTCCCATCAAAGCAGGATGTCACCTCTCTAGTAAACCTTGAGTATATCTCCAGGAATGGCGATTTCAGAACTTCCCTAGATGACCTGTTCTTATGCTGCACTACCTTCCTAGTGAAAAAGTCTTCCTAATTTCAGTCTAAACATCTAAAAGCACAACTTCTGACTGTTACTTTGTGTTATCTTCTGCCATCTGCCACTAAGAAGAATTTGTCATGTTTATAGCTGTCTTTCAAGGAGTTGTAGGCTGCTGTTAGATGGTTCCTTAGCCTCTGCTTTTACAAAGTTGCACCAGTTCCCTTACCTCCTTCTAGTTTAAATGCTCTTCCAATCTTGCTACTCCTCTGCTGTACCTTCTCCTGTTTCTCAACATCCCCCTTAAACAGGGATGCCCAAAACTTGTTGGCAAGTCTCTTCACTGCTGAGAAACAGCAGTATCATTGCCCTGCAGTTGCACACAGACCACTAATGCCCTCTGTTTTCTCCCATACTGTGTTCGTTAATGTTCAGACACTTCAGGTGAGCACTCCCTGCAGTCTGAGACCTGGAGAGCTGCATCATTCCTTTGGAATTTAGTTTGAGTAAAGCTCTCTGATGTGCCAGAGGTAGTTGCTCCAGCTGGTGCTAGAGACTGCATCCAGTAGCGTGTCACCAGATTGCTGAGCACAGAAACACTACCCTCAACAGTTTCCACTCCTCTGCGCCCTACTGCACAAACTACCACCACTGTTGGCTGCACTCTGGGAGCTGCACTTATTTAGGTGTCTCCCTAGCAACTGCTGTGCTTGACCCTTTCTAATCAGGAGTCAGCTGGAGACAAAAGCTTAAAGCATCCCTTGATCAGGAATAGCTGATAGAGCTCGTTAGAAGTTAAGTGCTGTAAGTTAGGGCCTCCTGGAGTGATCCTCTCCCAGCAGTAGCAGGCACCCTTAAATTCTTAAAAGAGTTCCCAGGAGTCTTCTAATAATTCCAGAAGAAATTCCTAGAAGAACCAAATGCAGAGCATGGAAACTACTGTGCAAGTTGCTGTGGCTGTTGGATGCCTGTTAACTATGCTCATTTAGTCATGTTTGTGGTCTTTGTTTGCTTTCTGTAGATACTAATAGAGGCAAGTTTCAATAGCAGTAACATGCAGGTGAAGAGTTTAGATCTTATGCCTTAGGAAGGCAAGTTTTGAAATGATTACCTTTCAGGAAACCCACAACATCCTATGGCACTTACATAAAAAGCCTTACCTGGCAATGCATCAAAACTGGATTTTAAATGGTAAGTCCATAGAAAATATAACATTAGCAAAACACTGTAGCACTATTTAGAAGAATAAATGCATCAGATAAATAAGTAGTATATTTGTAGTTCAGGCTGATATGTTTTTATAAGCAAAATGTTGCAGGGGGCATGAAGAAACCCATTGTTTTGCATCTTTGTCTTGTGTCTTCTCTCAAACAGGGACTGTGGATATAAATGTTCATGCTAGGATCGTTCCATGTTGTTTGCCTATACTTTATTGACTAAAAACTCACTTGGGCAGGAGTGTGGTATAAAAAAGAAAAGTCTGTGGAAAAATACTCTTTTTTTTCATATTTGCAAATTCTATTTGCTGATGTTCGGCTAAACAGAGAAAATAAGCTGACTGAATAATGAAAAAGAGCTAGGTTAGGGTTCTGATACAGAGTAGCAAACTAGTGTATGACATAATCTCCATAACTCAGTATTTCTTCATTAACTGGAAGTAATAATTTTGCTTTTTTTGTTTACCTTGTAAGTATTTAGACCAAAGGTTGTCTCTAGCTTTTGCTTCTATGCTGTATAACATTAATGGTCATGAATCCCAGGAGCATATTTCAGTTCTAACTTCAAAATAAACACATGAATATTCATTAATAAATAAATGAATGAGTGAAAAAACATACTAGCTAGCTGAAAAGAGAGATTGCTGATGGTAGTGTTAGGCTTGAAGTTTCATTTTTGTTTTGTCACTTTCTCCATACTTATTTTTAGAAGTGCTTTATTTAAATTATATACTTATGATACTGACTTGAAGTGAGAGAAACAGGCTAGATAAAAGTTTCACAATAACTAGGGCAATGAAAGACTCCTTTAGCATGTCATTTAAAGTAGAAGTGGAAATATTGGTCTGTAATTCAGGAGCTGCTGATTCCACTTGAAAATGGTCTTGAGGTGTTAATTATCACTCACCTGAGTTTCTGGACAGTCCTTTGCAGATGTTATCTCATTTTAAAAGCCAGTAACGTGTTTGAAAAGCCTTAAAGTCCTTTCAGTTGTACATTTATATTTACAGTAGTAAATATAGTGTGGAGGAGCCAAGAGGACCTCTTCAGCCCTAAAGCGGGATGAATCACACCCACAGCCTGATTCTCAGGCTTAAAACCTCTGGGGCCAGAAACTTCACTGCCATCTAAGGCAATATCTAACTAGGACCTAGCCTATCTTTAGCAGTAGGAAGTTTTCTAATGCGTAAATCAAAAATCTTTATGAGCTCTTTATACCCCACTGCTTTCTGCCTACGTACTAACAGAGACCAAATTATTTTCTTCTTCTTTGCAGCAGCCTTTGAAGTATTGAGGGCTAACAACATGACCCCTTCACCCTTCTCTAGGCTGAACAAACTCAATTATTTCAGTGCTTTAAAAAATGATAATTATGGTCACTGCTATGTCCACATCTTTCTTGAAGTCTAATTCCCAAAGTAGAAATGGAGAGCAGCGCTCCAAAGGGGTCTTATCAGCACTGTATTTACTTGTAGATGTGTAGAAACAGAAGCATCATCTCTATTTTTGCTTTTTCCTGAGAAGAACTTTGTTGACTTACAATGATCTTCTGTAAGTCCCAGATAATTTTCTGCAGAACTGTTATGTTGCCAATTCTTCTCTTTCCTCGTTGTTCAATTGATTCTTTCTGCTTAAGACTACACACTATTTCTCTGACTTGTTGAGACACTTTTGAATTTAATCCTATTTTCTAATATACTTGTGATCCCTCATAGCTTCCTGCCATTTGGAAATTCAATGCACATCTGTTCCATCAGACAGATTTAAACATTGCTGGTTAACAGTGCTAAGACAGATTTTTTGCAGCTCCGCTCTGTTCCTTTTTAACATTGAACCACTGATAACTGCTTTGTGACTGCACAAGAACAACTTCCAAAACCAAAGTAAAGCAAACTTGTTATTTTTTAATAAACAATGATCCTCATGCAAGATTTGATTGCTAGCCAGAAACAGCTTCTATTTAGAATCGGTAGCTATAGAAGACTCAATATTGTTTAAGAGCAAAGGACAATGATGTATTCTTGAGCTGAACTGCAGTAGATCAGATAATTTCAGATGTACTCCCTCATGCAACCAGAGAGTCAAGAGACTTGCTGCAGTACCTGGGAAGTTCCTGTGGGAGTAATTTTGGTCATCCCGCAGCTACAGAGAAAAATCACTTAAACTGTATAGTCATATTAATGTTGGGCTGAGCTGATATTCTTTGCCTCTCAGTAGGGCTTCCTTGCTTGGAATGAAGCTAAGATACCTGATTGCCAACCTGAACTGTCTCATGGAACTGGAGGAATGGTGCAATTGCCTGCAGTTGTTTTGCAGGTGCATCCTGAGTCTCCTACGCTAATAAGCTTTGTGCTTTCCATAGATATTTCCACTGTGTGTGTGATAGGTAGTTGTAAAGGGCGGGGCCTGAGTTTGTACAATGTATTGTACAAACTTGTGTGGTTCCAGCAAGTCTCTCCTCCAGGCATATTTCTTTGATCAAGTAGTAATTGTAGTGCATACCAAGAGGTGGTGCAGGTGTTAACCTGATGTAATCTCACCTAACATGCAACAACTGCAGGTTTGTTCTGAAAAATCAAAAGCATGGTAGCAGAAATAAGAGATTACTGAAGAAAAAATACTCAGTTATATTGATTGAACTAGTATTTGCACAAAAAGCCCTGTTAAAAAAGTTATTAAAGTGAAAAAGCAGTGAAATGTTAGAAAATTTCAAGCATTAGAACTAATATGTAAACTAAAGTCACTTTCTTATGTATATACATGGTTATATAGTGCTCAATGATTTCATTTTTTTTTTTTTCTCCCACAAGACCCCCTTCCTCAGTCAGTACTGAGACGGATTAGGTTTGCTAAATTTGCAGATGTTCCGTATTTTATTCTCTCCTTATTGTCAAGTGGAAACACTGCAACCTAGTTATTCTGCAGTATTCAGACCCAGCTCAGAAGTTGAAAAAACTTATTCACAGTATTATCTTTGTTTATGGTCTTTATCTCTGGTATAATGGTGTAATTCAAATTTAGGCACTGCTGTTTAATCACAATCTCCTGTCTTGTTTTCATCTAACTGATTTGAAGGCTAACGATGCCAAAGCTACATATATTTTGTAGTGGTATTGCAAATGCAGAAAAGTACCATTTCCTTGGGTTCAGCTGAGCACGGAAATGAATTCAACTCTAAATGATGAGTACTCACACTGTTTAGGTACCTACTTTGAGATTTTTTAGGTTTGACAGACCACTGTATTCCAAGTACCTTAAAAGTCCTGATTTCTGTTCTGAATAGATAAATTTTGGCCTACTTATGTCCCAGAACTACTCTTTCCCATCTGCTTGCACTAGACACAGGTAGGCTGCCTCCCCAGCTCCCAAGATCTCCAGTATCTTTCTGAACAATAACACAGCCTTAACTGAAGGGAAGTGGGTGGCTCCATCTACATTAGCCTCAAATCTGTTCCTTTGGACATTCTTCTGGGTTATTCCGGAGATGAATTTGAACTCCTTCCAACTGAAGAGAGGATTGAATCTCTCCACTTTGAGACTGAGCACCTGTGTCAGTCAGCTGTTACAGAAGGACTGCGTGCCTTCGTATTTTAAGATAAAGTATCATCATCAGCCTTTTGGGACAAATACATGCAGTATGCATGATATTATCATACCTGAACCTGCTGGGCTTTAGTCCACCTAGTTCCTGGCCCATAGGAGGGTTTGAACATGTGCAATGCTCCCCACACTGAAACAGCTGTGGTCATTGGAAGTCCAGCTGCTTGGGGAATTTGAATGGGGAGATGCCCAGTGAATTCAGACTTCCAGAATAAGGGGTAGGTAGATGAGATTAGATAGAGGAAATCAATTTCTGCTTGAGAGCCTCTTTAGGTGACTATACTGTTTACTGGATCTTTACAAAGAAGTTAGGATCAAAAACATCCACTCATTTTAGGTCCCAAATGTGAGATAGTTGTCTTACTATTTTCAGATAAGTTTCTCTTAAGAGAAACTCTCTGCTGCCATCTTGCAGTGAACTAAAGGAAAATACTTATCAAGAGCAAACATTTTACTTGCGAGAGTCATGAGTAAAAATTCATTCTATATTTGGAGCATTGAGCTAGTAAAGTATCTAGGGTGTGATAGAACACTCCAGGACAGGACAGTGAACATCACTTACTGTTCTGGAACTAAGTAGTTGGTATAAATTACTTGCTCAAATATTCTGGATATATGGGTTTGGTTTTTTTTTTTTGCCCCACTGTGAAGTTCACTAGGATGAAAAGAGAGGTCCAGAATTTCTGAATGTGTGGTCAGTATGTTAGCTATGGTAGTAGCAACAGGGATGCTTGCTGTCTGTTGTAGATACATTAGACTGCACTTACTCAGTTCATCTGTGTAACACACGCTCTCTCACATCCACATACAAAAGCCTATTTTTGAGTGGTTGTACAATAGGGTTGGACATATCTGGAAAGGGAGGAGGAAGTTTCCTGTGGATTCTTGTGATATGGACTTTTCCCTGATGCAAGGACAAGTATGAAATCTTCTGCCCAGTACCTCACAGGGAATCATAGGTGTTTCCCACTGAAGTCAGTAATAGTGAATGAGCTCTAGCTGGTACTGCTTTTTATCCAATACAGATGAAATCACTGTAAATAATAGAGATCCAGATATGGCACTGGGGGAAGAGTGCAGTAATGGAGTAGGGTGAGGTCCCTTTTTGTTCAATGCTCACAGAGCAAAAGTCAAGAATTTAAGAGCGATGCTTTAGGGGCAGATCAGTGTACAGACAGTAGTGCTTCCAGATACAAAAAGCAGAATCCCAATTGGAAAAGCAGCTAGCAAGAGGTGACACAAATGTTACTTCCCTGCAGAAGTCCTTATAGTAGAACTGGATTAGCTGAAGGCCATTCCTGAGTTCTGGGACAAAATGAGCCACTGACAGCACATGATGTAGTACAGCATGTTTCTCTGCCAGATAGTTAAATAAACAAGATTGAGGCAAAGAGCTGTTTCCCACAGGGTGAATGTTGGCTTGTTACAAAAGAAGAAGAAGAAGAAAAAAAAAAGTTGTTTCCATAGGTGTTTTGCTTTCCCAAATTAATACTATGCTATTCTAACCCATCTGTTTTACAAGGTTTCAGGGTATGTCTGCTCTGCAGGCTGAATAGAGAAATATGATCTAGCAGGCTAAATGGGCTTGCCACAGCAAGACTGCTTTCAAGCTTCTGTGTGTGCATGCTATTTAAAACAGGTATGGGGATTTCGACTACATCAAACATGGGGGTAGTAGAATAGCACTGAACAGTCTCCAGATTCATTTTAAATGTCATTCTTAGAAACTGATAAGTCCATCGGACTAAGATTTAAAAGGACATCAAATGCATAGAAAATTCCAGCCCAACTGAGTTTCTCAAATGTATTAACAACTGAAAATACCATCATAAAACAGAAAGTGCTAATTGACCTTTAGATTAGGTAGTGTTGCTAGACCTGCTTATACGTCATTTTTCAATAATCATAAAATGAGCAAGAAATGAACTTCGTAAACCCTTCAGTGCTACAAATGAAAGAACTGAAGTTCATTTTGTCCCATATCTTGGCTTTGGACATCTATATTCAGTAGTCTTGTTCCTAGAAAGTCTTGCTCAGCAAAAGTTCATGGAAAGTACTCAAGATCTAGGAGAGGGGTTAATCTTTCTCAGATGCTACGTAAGCCAAAATACCTCAGCAATGTTCAGAATTGTCTCTTTGTAAGAGGTTGAGAAATTTTGAACAACAAACTTAACACATTAGCTTCATGGAAAAATGAAAAATGCTGGACTTAATGTGGATGTACTAGAAGTAGACATCCAAATGGCACCCACCAAGAATTAATGAGGTGACCCTTTCCTCTTCCACCAAAATTGAGAGGTTAGTTTAGAAGGCGTGAGATTTAAAAAAGAACAAATTGGATTGGAGAAGGTGGTGAAATTCCTGGGTGCATTAATGACACATAATACTTCTTCAGTAAGATGAGATATGAGATTCACAGATATTTAAGTTATACACCATGAGTTGAGCATAGTGTTATTATTGGCTGAAATATGAATCCAAATTTAGTGTATGAATCAATTAAAATAATTGGTTAGAATGATCAATTAGAATAATCAGAAATTCATCATAAATGCATTGTACAAGATGATACATTGTGAATGCTTGATATAATGTATAAAGGGTTGATTATATAATTTTAAAAATACTACAACTTAGATTCTTTGACTGGTTAGGCTCAGTTGTTTGATGGCTGGTACATAGTGTAATGCTTGCTACCTGCTATGCTGAAAAGAAAAAACGGTGTCTGTGACAAAATCCAATGCTGTGTTGAGCTGTGCCACTAGGCAAGGCTGGGCGAGTCTAGTTTATGGAAGAAAAGGCATTAGAAATAGAGCATAGGGTAGCCAGCCGAGAGCACCGAGCAAACCGTGGAGTGCCTGGAGGTGGGATCTTTGTGACGAGCAGTGCCGGTAATGGCCAGTAACTAGAGGGAGAAGCAGACTTTGGAAGGAACAGCTCCAGCATTATATCAGTATAGCTGCTTGTGGGCATACTCACAGGCGTTGTCCACACTTCAGAGGATTGTGGGTGTTCTTATGCCAGCCCTAGTGTTAAACCAGCAATCTCCTACTGTAGGTAACAACTTCTTCTAGTAAAAAGTTCTGTTGTCTTTATTGTTCACATTATTTTCCTGAGAAAAATAGGTGCTCCCAGTTAATGACTTTTCTGCTGTTGTAAGGTGTGTTTACACTAGACTGTGGACTACGCAGAAGATTAGAATATTTGTATCATTTAGCAACATGATTTTTTTTCCTCTCTGCTGACATATATAGAGAGGCATGCAGTTCAAGTCTTGTTCTGCAAGAGCAGCTTTTATGATTTAGCTATAAAGCTTTCCAAGGCAGGCAATACAAGCCAGAAGAATACCACCCTCATACTAGAAAGTGTCACCCAGGGAAATATTTCAGTGTGCGCTCAATATTTAAATACACTTCTTGGTTGATGTTGAACTATTCCATGTCAACAAATTATGAGGGAAAATTCCTCCAGTGAAGGTTAGGTGGCGCGGTAGGTTAATGCATTGAAACTTTTCAAACATTTCAAGTCTCCGCATTCCTGTAAATTTCCATAGCCTCATATGTTTATTGACACATTGATGCATTGATTAACGTGGGAGAACCTCACTGCTTTTTTGTGGTTTTCCTGATTCATGATTTTTCCTACTCACTTAAATAAAAGGCTACATAGAAAAGCTTCCAAAGTACTTTCTGGACAAAACATCAACAAACTTTTCTCATTTTCTGTATAATGCCTTCCAAGCAGAAGTGTAGTTGAGTGTAAACAAAGTTTGCTTGCCTCTAATTTGGTCAAATTAGAGTTTATTTCATTCTCACTGCACTTTTGAACATTGCATAGGTGTGTTTATAGATGTCTTGTATACAAATAAACCACTGTCTCCAAGTATTTACCAAACATTAAAGTAAGCCTCAATGTCAACTTTTTCCTTCAATAAAAAGGAAGAACTTCCAAAAATACATTATTAGAATGCCCTCAATACTTTTTCCATATACCATAAAAATGAAAGGTGACTCCAGAGGTGAAAAATTGCTATTTTGTTTGAAAGAAAACAGAACTACCTGAACAGTTTTGTGAAGTTATTTTATCAAGTGTTAAATAGAATAATTCTTTGTTGCTACATCAGATTGTAGCAGACAGCTAGTTTCTCGAATAGAGAATAATGTTTATATAAAAAGCTCAAGATAACTGTCCATCTCCTGTATTGTTCTTTGCAGAAGATAACCAAGTGATGATTAATGAGCTCTTTATGTTCGTTAGAAGAGGTCAGGAGAGGAGTTATCAATTTTTGAGCAGCAGTATGTGGAATTTTAAATAACCCCAATTATCAAAAAGGTTGAGGGTAACAGTCAGATGGGTATTCAACTTAGCATTTAGCATCTGCTTCTGTGAGGTGTCAAGTGCCTTAGCAAGGCACTGAGTGCACTCAAATTACATTAAAATAATGAGGGAAGTCACTTCCTTTCAGGAGATTCTCAGCCACTAGCAGGATAAAGCTATTAGCAACCACGCAGTAATAGAGAATAGCAAAAATCCATTTCCTTCTTCCTTTTTTTTTTTTTTTTTTTCAGTTTTTACTTTTCCACTCCTGAAGTGACTTGCATAAGTTACCAATGCACTGTAAACATGAAACTGAGAGCTGAATGCCTTCAAGCAGAATTCCATGCTGTGTACTCTAAGCCACAGGGTAAACCTGGATGCTGAAGACCACAGAGGGAAATGGAAAAAGATGGAGGACATGAAAACCTTATGTGGTAGATTTATGCACTCCACTGCAAACTAATCCTATAGCATAAGGTGTCTTAAGGCTTCTCAGTATGATGTGGCCTACTCCATTATGTACACATTGATGCAAGCTCTCTGATGCCCAAGTCCGTGCTCAGCTAGAAGTGTTATTGCTTAACAAGGTAATCCCAAGAATCATAGCACACAGCTCACGTCGGTACTCATGGCCCACATCTGTAGCTTGTTCCAGGGTAATCTACTTGTCCAGTCATGGGATTATGGAAAGAGCTGGTTAAAGTCCAGTTTGATAAGATTCTGTTAGAGTCCGTACTCTTCCAATTGCCGGAGCTCTGTCAACCTTTTGTGGTGTTTTTGAGCACTGCAAAACTGTTTCTAGCAGATTTAGAACAGAAAAGAAGGAACGTAGTACCTAGCATTCTGGAGAACAGTGGCGACTGAAAGAAACCGTGTGGATACAGAAGTGTGAACCACGGTGATGCTGCTTTGAAACAGCAAGTACCTCTGACTTAGGCAATTTTATTGAGCCAATATCTACAAGCCTTATATGGTGTAATCATAAGAGAGATATATGCAGAGAACTGCCTAAGGACATATTCTGGAGTTTAAATGGCAAGGCACCTGGATGAAAAAGGCAGCTACAGGTGAGTGTTTAAATTATTGATGAAAGTCCCTCCTAGACTTCAATCAATTGTGTGTTGCAGAAAAATTGGAGAAAGGGTCTATGTAAAGTCCAAATAGCTGTATAAATGTAAAGTAAAAGAGAACAGGTGATTATATGTAGAAGGAAAAGCAAAAAAAGTTTATCATGTGATAAGCAGTAGTAGCAGGACTATGTGAAAATCTAACTATTGTGCTTATTTGAAATTTCAATCACCTTTTGATATTGAGTATGAAGGTGCTTGGGGAAACAAACACACTGCATGCATTTCTCAAGCAGTATGAAGGTGCTTGGGGAAACAAACACACTGCATGCATTTCTCAAGCAGTTCAAGTGTGGCTTCCATGCTAAGTCTTTGTCATGTCACCAGGACTGAGCTGGGAGCAGGCTGCCAACTATTCTTAGTTCCCCTCTGTGGGAGAAAGTAAGCCAGCAAGGGTTTGTGAAACTGGCATTGTGAGATAATCCTAAAACCCATCTTAACCCAAACCACAGACAGAACTGTGGGCCTCCTAGGGAGCCACTGTCAACTTTGTGTGAACTATGCTCTTTCTCCCCTCTGCTCTCTGAGGGATTTGGTAAGTGCCCCGTGGCTTCCAGCTTTGTGGTTTAAGGGTCAGTAAGGCTGCCTATGCTTGGGTAGTCCATGATAGGCCTTGAAGGAAAAGATGTTTGATATGACAAACAAGAAGAGTCAGTGGTGTGATGCAGAAAGAAGGGTGACCAGTCAGAATGAAACACTGGGACAAAACAATGGCAATAGCTTTCTGGATAGATAGGAGCATGGCAAGCTGGTAAAGACTAGAGAGGGATCTTCTTAGGGAGATAAGAGTCTTCAAAAGAGTTACAGATACCTGGATGAATAGAAAAGGCTGCATTGTGGAGGTGTTATGTGGAAACGCTTTTCCTTTGCTTACTCATGGTTGTGAGGCATAATCCTAGAAGACCAAATGCTAAACGCAAGAAATTCTTAATTTGAACAGTTTGCATGAAAGGACATATACTCCTGAGCATGTTATCCTGTGTTATCTTCTGTTTCTGACCATATTACTATCTCCTCTTCAACAATTGTTCTTCAACAATTCTTTTCATCCACAAACCTTTCTGAAGTATTCATAAACCTTACATGGGAATACGTGAATGTCAGCTTGACAATATTAATTTTTCTGTTTTAGCATCAGTGAATGTTACCTTGCAACTATCCAAAACATCATTTGTGACAGCCAAAAAGGAATGGTGAGATACTAATTATTTCCTTATTGTATAGTTGACGTTGTTAATCCTGTGACCAGCCAGTGGGTGCTTAGTTCTACATTTGAAGAGTTTGTGGTTACACTGGGTTTGGCTCATTTTAACTCACAGGAAGGGATCAGAGGATCATGATAATTCTGTAGGTGGTTGCCCATGGCTGCATGTTTTCTTTGTGGTAATTTGCAGTAATAAAATAGCTTGAAAGCTACTGTGAAATCTGCCTAATAGCTTACAGAATGGTGGCTGTCTCACCATACAACCATGCAAATAGTATGTAGTTGTGTGAACATTGGGCAAGGAAGAAACCATGGATGAGAGAAAGTTAGGAGGAAGTGAAAACATTCTGAGGTGACTGGCAGACAGTGAAAACATCATGTGGGGTATTTGAACTAAGAGTTGTGGGGATATTCATTATCTATATCCAGAAAGTTTTAGATCTGCAGGATCATGGTTCAAACATCAAAATCTATAAAGTTAAGAGTTTGTTCTAGTGATTTAGAAACTTAATATTTAACTTTGGCCCAGATTTGACTGATGAATGCTTTGTATTTTGGCTAAAATATATCTTTATCTGTCACAATCACCAGTCACAATCTAAGAGTATCAAAAGATCTAGGCTGTATTTGAATCCTCTTCAGGTTAGTGTAGCATTTGTAAACCATTAGGCTGTAATTACTACCATGTGTACTCAGGCTATCTGTAGCTGGCTTCCAGGCTGCATTCAAGACCATTGGGAATACGAGGTGAATGGATCTGTGTTCTGGACTGCTTTGAGTGGATCTGTGAGACTAATTTCATCAGTATAAAGTATTTCCACCACCAGTCAAAGGCTTTTGGAGATTCCTTTCTGTAGCCTTTGCAGTTCATCAAAATCTCTTGAAGATATGGACTGTAGAACTGTATTATTTCAATATTGATTTCAGTAGTGTTACATCCGGAGGCAAAAACAGTGCTTCCTTCTGTCTGAATTCTTCTTATTTGTCATGTCATTTTTGCCATTCTGTCACAATAGCATCCTGAATTTTTTGTGGAGTTCCATCTACTTTGCACTATGTCCTTTTCAAACTCACTGGAAACTCTCTCTCGTTTTATTGATCTAATCCTGCCTAAATTCCTAGTTTGAAGGAAGCCTGCTCTCCCAAGTGACCTGTGATTGTTCTCTGCTTAGCCTCCTTGTTACTCACCACACCTCTAGATTTTGTGCCATCCGCAAAGGCAATTTTATATTTATTTTCAAATGAAATTTCTTGGTGAAAATGCGGGATAGCATCCAATCCTGGAAAACTGATGACTGACAATTTTTCCTTGAAAAACCTTCAGCCGGTTATGATTCCCACTGACTGCGGCTTTCAGAAATCTAGAAAGTGGCTAGTTCTTAGTGCAGTAAGTGTGAATTTTATCAGTGTTCTTTGGCTATTGGCACAACATTCACTCTCTTTCATTTCCTGGAGCTTCCCTATTCCAAGTTTTATTACAAGCAAATATCAGCAGGCAGAATTTATCCTCGATCAGTCCTTTACTAGGATTAAATCTATCCAGAAGTAGAACTATTATACTGAGAAGATGTCTTATATTTCTAATGCAATTATGAAATATTTTCCCTGTCCTCCGTCCTGATAGCTATAGATTTTTCTATTATCTCCCACTTTTCTTAGCACTTTTATGTATTTAGTAGCTTGCAATTTATATTAATTATTCCCTACCCACCTCCTTCCACTTGTTTCCATTCTTCATTTATTTCTTATCTTGAACCAGACTCTTAGCAAAACAGCTCATCTTCCTTGACTGTGGGAGCATGTTTTTTTGGACATACGATAAATACATCCTGAAAACTTTCTAATTTGCATTCATCATCTTCAGTCTTTTTTTTCTTCTAATAATGATTTATTTTATGATTGGTAAATTAGTACTTGTGATATGTAGGTCTGTATATGTAAACACATATAAAACTCATCTTGATAGACAAAAGTTGTAACTTAAGCACGTCAGATATGGACTTCTATCCTCTGCTTCCAATTCAGTGATTAATTCTTCTCTACTGTTTTTAAAAATGTTGGCTCATCGTGAAAGCAATTTGGTAAAAACTAAGTTTGATAGGAACTGCAAGTTTTAGCTTGTAAAGCACTTGCTTCCTGGGTCCCATCCTCCATAACATTGCCATTTCCAGTGGTTACCAAATGTATGAAGTGTGTCCAGCAGTTTGGACCAGAAGGATTTTTAAGCACCCTGGAACAAGGCAACTGTGTCTGGATTTCACTGAAGGCATTTGAAACATTAAAGCAGAGGGAAGTGAGGTTCTGACAAGCGCGCGCGCACACACACACACACACACACACACAAAAGCCCTCAGTCGAAACACTTCTAACAATAGACTGATTGTACTGTATCAGCTTAGAAATACTAAATAAAAGAAATACTGTATTTTCTTCTTTTTAATACAGATGCAATGACAAGGGAAGCAGAATTTTGGTGTTGTGCTTTGCCACATAGCTAGCTTGATAATAGTTAAAGAAAGTGATATTAGAGCTGATTGCCTTTCGACAAGAGGAGCTGAAAACCCAAACTGATACCACACAGCGGATATGCAGAGAGCATCTTATTTATGCTTCTCAAATAAGATACTGATTTGAACTTGAATAACCACCGCTTTGGCTCTACTAAGCAACTCTGCAAGCATTTAATCCAGGCTAAAGTGGGAAGTATTGCATCAGTTTAGCTGCTAGAATAGGGTGGAAGAAAGTTTAACAGTTAACTTCTCTGAAGATTTGCAGGTTAGGAATGGTGCAGCCTGCCAGAAATGGTTGAATTTATGCATCTGCAGTAAAACTCTGCTACATAAATGTCAGGCCTCTTCTTTATCTGTGCCTGCATATGTGAGTAGGAAAGATAAGTATGAACTTAAGAAAGGCTACAGGATATGACTGTGGCTGTTTCTAAACTGAGAATATTAAGAGAGAAAAACAGTGCCGTAAGTCATGGGTATCTTGTGACATTTGTGAACTCAGCAGCCTTGTTGTGAGTTGTCCAGTCTCAGCAGGATTTTTGCGTATGTGACTCTGCTTCTGGAGACCTCTGGCATTTGTGCCCAGGTTTTTATTTCAGTCTATTGGGGACAGTGTGGTCTTTCTATCCTTCTGGCTGAGAAAAATGCAACTTGATGTAGCCACATACATATTAGAAACAGGCAGCAATGGATCCCTTGCCCTCCACAATAAGATTTCCTTTGTAACTCTCATACTTCGCATCTTCACAGCAGCTCTTTGGCTACTTAGCTCTGCATCTGTCCACATTTAGAATTTCAGTTTTATGAGAAAATTCCAATGTGCTCACTGTGCAGCTTACATAGTGTCATATGTAGAGCAGCACAAATCTCTCCAGCATTGGGCAGAAGCTTCCACAACTTTTCTTTACAAGATTTCAATCACAACCACAGTCGATCACAGTCAGAGAGGAGAGTTAGTATGCAGACATGGAAGGCGTATCTGCTGACATCTATCTTCAGCATATGAGGAGATAGTTGCAGCCTCTTTGGAGCTACTTTGACCTTACCAGCTCGGGGAATGGAGAGTGTGAAACAGAGAATAGGTAGTGCATGTCCAAACTACCCAAGCTCTCCATATGACACAGAGCCAGTTTTGTCCTGTGCCTAACTGGTCCATACTTTGTGCTTGTAAAATGGCTTTGAAAATAATTATTTTTGTAAAACACTGATTTTCTTCACTTGTAGTACCTGTAACTCTTCTTTTTAGGAGCACAGTTAGGAGAAGTGCATGTAATGGTTGGAAATTGTGTGTCATATCTGAGGCTTAAGAAAAGGGGGAGTTCTCCTGGGTGTAATGCCCTATGCAAGTGAGTGAATTTCTCTTATTGCACTAATACTTGTAGAACAATCATATGTAGGCACACCTGAAAGGCAGCATACAGGCAGGAGTCAGAACTAGAGATACAGGACTTGAATAAAAAAAACAGAAATATATGAGTTAGTTTCTTCCTTTTTTTTTCTTGAAGAACTGGGAATTGCATATACTTTTCTATTGAGCTTGGTCCTTACCCACAAAATCTCTGTAAAGATTTAATTGTAAAGACCTAAGTGGGTCTGTGGGACCTGAAGGGTCTTGGAACTAACATTAATACCAGATCTGACAAGCACTGCGTGCAGAGTTGACAGCAAGACCTGACACTGAACTTCTAGCTGATGAATATCTTTACAGACTACACTTTTCCAGCTTTCTTTCACAGGCTGCCTATCGTGAACATGAAGACTCAGTCATGTTCCTCTCAACATGCTAAATATTTATTTTGCCCTGATAAACAGCCTTCAGCTTCTGATTCTTCTCAGTAATTTACAAATTAATTTTCTGCTTATACCTAAGAAGCTTTGCTACACTGGAGCAGCCAGGATTTAGAAATGTTGTAAATGTCCAACTTTAGCCATTTCTTTTTCCAGTCAAGTTCACTGTAAGGAGATGAAATGACTTAGCACAGGTTACAGAGAAAGTTAGGTACCTGATCTGGAGTGAAGTTCTCACACTGTGCCTTTTTCCAGGCCTTTTTTCTGACCAACAATGAAGTTCTCTCTTGCAGTGAGACAGGTTTATCTGAAAAGCGCCTTGATCATTATGCTCTGAAGAGGTGAAAATCTTTTGCAGTGCCAGAAAAAAACAATAGCAACTTTTACCAGAGTGTAATTCATTTTGGCAACAAAACACAAATGCACATTCCAGCACCTTAACTGTATCACAACTATAAACTCCTGAATGGACCTACTTTGCTGTATTCTTGCCAATTTACACTTAACATAATAAGCATCATGCAGTTCACCGTTAGTTGGAGCTGAGTAGATTGGTTCAGGCTGTGCCATGGTTCTATTTTTCTAGAATTGCTGAGTGAAAGAGGCATCCTTCCTTCTTCATTTAATTCAGTTTAATTATGAGAAGAAATGTGAGAACACCTTAAAATGATTATAAACATGGAACAGCAGAATCTTTCCTATTATCCAAAGAGATAATCAGTCAAAACCTGATGGAAATGAATGAGGTTCTTTAGGTTCTTAAGTTCTTGACAGATATTTTGTGACAGAATAGCAGAGATTTAATGAAAATAACTTTTATACAAAGATCCTGACAAAATAGCTTTTCTCAGTCCCTTTGATAATGTTCTTATATCTCTCACTTTGGATTGATTTCAAGGAACCATTACTCTTTTGAAGAGTAGCACACAAGGTCTCAAGCAAAGGGCAAAGAATCAATGAAACTCAGAGACACAAGCATAGATCTAAATACAAGCTCTTCTGCTTCTTAGTAGAAGAGTCTCTGGAGGAAGTCTGGGTTGAAGGAAGAGAACAATGAGAAAATGATTAGAGGAAAAGCCGTATGGTGGCTCCATTGAAATTGCAGTTGATACCAAGTCAGAATGAGCTTTGCATTCTGATATGAAAAGATAGGGAGAAGAGGAGGCTTGAAAACACGGCTTCAAAAATGTATTACAAGGATTGAATGCAGGAGGGCACTCAGAGGTAGCAGGGAAGAAGGAAAATAGCTCCAAAGAAGGAGTCATTGAAGATATTAAGAATATTTGTGATTTTAAAAGAAAAACAACAATTTGGAAGTTGCCTTTTCCAAACCTCAGGCCTTGTTCTTTGCATCTGTAGGCAGCAGGAAAAGTACCTGTGTGGGAATAGTTAGGGTCTGTAAATTGCAAGTGTCTGTAAATAAATGTTGAAAAAGGAGATTTTAAACAAAATCTCATCTTCCTCTTTTCTTTTTTTCTCTTGTGTTTTCTTCCCCTCTAAGCACATTCTCTTTTCACTTCATTCTTTTTTTCTGATACAGCTTTAATTTTTCTAATACATTCTTTCTTTTGCTGATGAAGTGAAGCACAGATGCTGGTCTGCTAAAGGAGTAATAATTGCCTCACAGTCCTTTTGTGATGCTGAAACTGAACTTAACAGTGTTTTTTCCTCAGATCTTGAGCAGACATATGTACTTGCTCAGTGTTGCTGCTGTCAACATTTAGAAACAGGGACAATGGCTTTGGTAAAAATCCAGTTGTCACGAGAAAAATCTTTCTAAAAAGAGCTCTGTGGGATTTCATTTTCATTCCATCCGCCCTTCTTCATGACTCTGAACATACCAGTATTTCTAAAAGCCAAGCTAAGTTCCTTCTAGATCAGTCATGATCTCCAGGGACAAAAGTCAAAAATGGAAGCCTAGATTACAACTTTATCAACGATAGATGAGGCAGAACTGAATCCAGCGTTGTTCTCTGGAGCGCTGTTAGTTATGCATTGCTGACAGATATTGTTTTCAGCAGTAAAATAAGCTACCAGAATAGCTATGAGTGATTTCTTACCTCCTGAAAGCTCTCCCCTGCTGGTGAACAGTAAACGTAGTACACCACAGCACGTGACATTGAAAGGGGGATTTGGAAAGAGGTTAATGAAGTAGACTTAGAGGATGGTGTATGTAAGCTCAGAGATACTAGTCTGAAAACCAATCAAGAGGTATGATGGAGACTGGTATTTTGGATATATCATAGTGTTAATTAGCCTCTAGATACTGAAGGGATAGTAAGTAAGGAGGGAATATGCTTTAATATGCTTTGAAGTGAAGAGAAATAGCTTACATACCATGTAACAGAAGAGGAAAGTGGTGGAAGAAATGCACAGGGTGATGTGGGATGGTCAGAATCCTGGCTGGATCTGAATAAAGTTAAAATTGTTGACCCGTTCAGGAGACAGATCACTTGACAAGTGGTTAGAAAGTGCTGACCTGGGCTGGTAAAAACTCCGGTAGATTGCCCGAAAGAAAGCACTGTATGTGGCATGTGTAGCTTTTCCAGGACCTGGGAGCAGTCTGCTTGCACTATGTGTGTATAGTGAACAACTGAGATAGAATTGGGGTTTCTCTAAGTGTTCATGCCTAGAGATTAAAAGGAGTTAGTAAAGCAACATTCCTGGAGTTACAGTTTGGGAATTAGCGTCTGAATGGATCTATATGAAGCAGGGATGGTTCAATCACAGGTACTAACAGAGCATGGATCCTTCCAGCTGGCAGAATGTTTCAAATCAAAATCTTTAATTGCAGCTCACAAAGGGCAAGCAGAGAAAAGCCGTGGCCACTGACAGTGTTCCCCTGAGCATTCCTGTTCAAAAAGCTTATTTGCCATACTTTCCAGACTCCAGGAGGCACTAGGGCCCATCCAAGGATCACAAACAACCCTGTCTGAAACCTAGCATCCTCTGTAGTGGTCACTGCTTTTTGCCTGAGGGTGGTGGGATCCCTGACCTGAGTTATTATTTAGTCAGTAAGTAGGACATATATCACTTTCATGTGGCCTTAGTTGAATGCTAGTAAACAAGCCACATCTCAGATATTCAGGAACTCAGTCTGTGTGCATTAAAGCAATGCTACTTCAAACAGCCAGTCTTTCTGATGTTTTCTAAAGAAGTCACATTTTTAATTGAAGCTTATTGAACAAGAGATGATTTAGAAGTTATGAGAACTCTGTTCTGACACCAAAGCTAGGTTGCAAGAGAGTTAAGTGGAGTTTTGCCTTGTGCAGGCAGTAAGACACATCCCTCACCATTTGGTCTTGGCATCCAGAAACAATTTCTCACCCATAAAGACAGCAATTCTCTTTAATTGTGTCAAGTTTATTCAGTGCTAAGGAAAAGAATTATCCTCTCCTTCGTCTTTCCTCAGAGGCTGTGGCTGTCCTGCAATGGAGAGTGAGGTAGTTTCATCAGTCCGAAAGTAATGAATGAGAGTAGATGTGATTCAGCCCTATGGGCATTGGCAACCAAAGTGTTTCATGGTTTAGACTGGGCCTTTGCAAGGGGATAATATTTCAATTTGGGGAGGCGGGGGGAAGGAGGGAGTGTCAAGGGAATGGGGTTGGAGAGCTTAACTAGATTTCCCCTCAAAGGCTTGGGACGGCACAGAAAGGAGAGCTATGCTGTGAGGCTTGCTGAATTCCCTCAGTTGCTCTTCGGCTAGTCCTGAGTGGCCTGGAAGAGAATGAGTCAGTCAATGTAGTGTACTCCAAGCAAGAATCACATTTATTTTCTCAGTTGTTTAGAGAAAGTAGAGTTCAGGTATTTTGTATGGGACCAAATGTTTTCTTGAAGTTCCTGGGTCTCATTTGGAGCTGTAGGGAGCTTTGAAGATACTTCCACTTCCTCCAAGTTTATAGAAACTCGCATCCACTGATGCCCTCCCATATAAGCAGGCCATCAATGAGGATGTTACAGTACTTTAGAAGTCATTTTGTCTCATTGACTTCAACAGGACGTTTTTGGATTGAGATGCTACTCAACCCAAATAGGACTTTCTGCACTGTTCACTGGAGCACACTGAAGAGATATCCACATAAATTACTTCTGGAATCCGAGGTTCTCTGCACAGAACTGCAAAGAGTGCCGTACCACCCTGGGTGTAGCAGGCACCGATGTTATATAAGGTAGTCATGTCCTGAGACTTTGCTAAAGCAAACCTTCAGGCTGAAGTGAGTCTATTATTTTGGGCTAGTGGCTTAGAAGTGCTTTCTCTCTTCCCCTCTAATCCTGCTAGGAATGGAGTCCTTACCTGTGATAGTCTCTCGGGAAAGAAACCACATGTTCAAGGTCATGAGTGTAGTATAGGTTTTCAGAGTTGACTGACTGATCACTGATAGTCTGACATTCAGTGGAGGAGATCTTACCTTCCCCCAAACTCCTCAGAGCTCAGCTCTTGTCTTTTTAGCTGCTGAAAATGAGTTCTGGGATTCTGTTTTCCAGGTCTGCTAAGCTATAGTTAACCAAGACAATCTAGGGAAGAAATTGCACAGAATATTGACTTGCTGAGAGACTTTTAGGAATGGAATTTGTTTTTCAATGTCATGGCTGACAGTAATGCTCCTGTTGACATAGTGAAATGATACAGCAATGCTTTAATCCCTTTCTAAACGCTTGCTGCTAGACAAGGGACTTTTTAATATGCTTTAGTGATAGTTTTGTAATGCAAGACTTAGAGATAACAACTTCCATCTTTCAAACATCTGAAGTATAATTAGACAACTCCTAAGTACATCTGAGCACTCTCTCCAAGGATGCCAGTCCTGATCCTGTGGTAGAGCACAACTGTTGCAAGTCCTTACACAATACCCTATAGAAGTGAAAGAAGTTGGCAGAAACATCAAATAATGATACTTACCTCTTGGAGCACTTTTTGGCTGTCCATAGCCACATGCTTTCCAAGTATTGTTGCAGCATGTTAAACTGCAACTTGATAAGTGCAGGTACCCCCTCCCTTTGCTCTTTTTAGTATCTGATACTGACAATAAATGACTGTAACAACCAGAAACTGAAGCTTCTTGCTGTTTACACTCTCATGGGAGAGTGGCTTTCTTTAAAGGATGTTTTTGTTTTTGAAAATTTGGGAGCTGATGATGCCTGACTCCAGGGAGACAAACAGAATAGAGACTATTCTGTCTTCCATTAGATTCCCACTTTCCATCCTAACACTGAGTAGGAGGGAAACCACAGAAAAGCTGATACAAATGGTGCTAACCTACATATAAATTCTGGAAAGAGGTACAATCAGGTAACCTCCCATAACAACTCGAGACCTGTATAGATCACTTGTCCCTACAGGATCCTCTGCATGCCAGAAAACTGCTAGGACCAGTTAAAGTTTCTGAGGACCTCCTGAGGAAAGATGATAGCTCATGGCTCCTCTAAGACACATGAGAGACCTCCATCAGGCTGCTAATACAAGTTTCAGTTCCTTGTCCTGGTGTTTTTGTCATAAGCCATATTACTGTTTTACTTAGCCAGTAAAGATAAAGGAGTTGATTCTCAGAGACTCAAAAATTCCTTACATAAAGGCTCTGAGCAGTAGGAGAGTAGGAAGCTACATGGTGAAAGTAAGAACCTGACATTTTTTTATTTTTATTTTAAAGTAAAAATATATGTTAGAATCCAATAGTTTCTAGGGCTGATTCTCAGAATCCACTTGATTCCTGATCTCTCTCTCACTCTGACTTTGTTTCCCAAATATAATGTCCATTGCCTGCACTGTTTTGTCCCCACTTGAACATTAGCTTTAGTACTTCTGACCATAATCGTGAGAGTCAGAGAATGCTTAGAAGACTAGCACCTCTCAGCAAAGGTATGTCTGGCCTTTACGTGGTTTCAGAAAGTTTCAGTAGTATGAAATACTTTTAAGAAATTGCCTTGATTCCATGAGCATACTTCTCCTTCTAAAAGCATGGGTGGTTTCCCAAACATGGAGAACCGTTCTCAAACAAGATTGTCAGAACTATCACTCAGAAAAGTTAGGAAGAGCTTTGCTTTGCTTTTGCAGGCTATCTAGAATTTTCAGTACGGTTTTGTATCCCTGGAAAGCTGTGAAATGGAGCTGATTGATTTTCTAGGAGAAATTTAGAACCACTCATAAAACACTAAGTATTTTCTGCTGTACAGAAACCTTACAATATACAGTTAAGTATGCTTAGTATAGTGTGCCCACCAGATGATAACATATCCATTTGCCTATATTATATCTAGAGCTTTATCCAGGTTTGTTCTGCCTCTGGACTGGCAGAGAACTGAGCATGATGATTCTAGTAACATAAGCTTTGACGACAGATGTTTTCTTTTCTGAAAACCTGAAAGTAATAATTTGTTTAGAAATACCAAGACAATGCAAGTGAAACTCATCAGTAAATGAATGCTAAAAGAGAAGAAAAATCTTGTGGGAAGATCTCTTGGGAAAGACTTGTTCCAGCCACTGGAAGCAAACATTGTTTTAATGTATAATGACAAGTTTCCTTTCCTTTGTAGTTCCCAGTAGTGAATGTTAGAGTGCAGTTGAGTGGTAAGGAAAAGAAACTGATTGTCCCAGAGCAGTGTTATTTTCTGATTGGCTTGATACTGCAGTTACATACTGGTCCACTGAGGTGTACAAGTGAGGATCCCAGATCCCACCTACACAACGAAGATGGAAATATCTTCTATTCATCTGATTGCTCCTCCAGCAATCTCAAAGGCTCCTTCTTCTATCACTGAAGTCAGGAGAAGTTTTGACCTATTCTGAATGTACAGACACCAAGACCTAAAATACGTGAATCAGAAAGTGATATTTGAAACAGCATAAAGCTGCTGCTTCCCTTGATCCTGGTTCTGCTCTGTGCACATATTTTCTACTATTTGTTCTGTTAGAGCAGCCAAATATAACAATGTACAAAAATCCTTTACTTTCATTATCACACAGCACTATGAAGTGCTTTATCCTCATAGCTGTGTGTGATTCTCTTTTGCCTTTTTGACCCTTTTAACTCATTGCATGTATAACTAGAAGCAGCTAACACTGATAGCAATGATCAAATCTGATCTCTGTCTATAATGAGAAATATCAGTGTGCTAATATGGAAGGGGACAAACACTGCCGGAAAAGCTATTGAATTTGACAAACCACAGCAATGAAGTTGAACTGTCCCTCTTGAGGAGCTGGGAAGGTTCCAGGGAGAATTTTTTAAAAAAACAACAGGTCCTTTGGTCAAGTGTTCTGCCTGAGAGCTGCTGGGCAATTTACACAAACTCTGTGCACATCCAATTCCCTCAGAGGTGAGGAGGTAGTCAGCACCCCTCAAGCCTGCGAAGTGCTTCAGTTGTAACTCTGAGTGTTACGCCATGTCTGCACAAGGCGTGCTGCTCGAATGTACTGAGAGACGCAAAAGATGATTAAAACAAACAAATTGACAGACAGAGGAAGAGGAATCAGCAGCAAATTTTAACCTAATGACTAGTCACCCCTACTGGGCAACCTGCCTAACCCTCATATATTTGGGCTGATTGCATCATTTCAGGGAATATTGCTGTTAAGTAATCAGTGCTGCAAAAGAACTGCAGGGCTAAAGGTCTAAAAACATGACCTGCTAGAAAAGATGGAAAGAAAGGAGGTCATTTAGTCTAGAGGAGAAAAGACTGAGGGAAGGCATGGTCCAGCTTCAAATATGTTGCATGTTGCTGAAAAGAAGAAAGGAGTAGAATGTTTTCTATGTTCTTTGCAGAGGGGACAAGAAGTAGTAGATATGAACTGCAACAGCAGAGATATGTGCTAGAAGATTTAGGACAAGTTTAGCTAGTTTTTCCCTGGCTTAAGTTGCCTGAGATGTTGTTGGATTCCCACAATGGAAACTACCAAGAATCATTAGAGATACACTGGGAGTGAACAGATACTGTTGATTCTGCTTGTGAAGGGAGGTGACCCAGATGACCTCATGCTTTATTCTAGCACTAGTTTCAGTATTTTTTTGTGGGATTTCTGTGTACTTAATATAAATGGCAGAAGAGTGTATATTTTGGAAGCTGTTTATGAAGGGCTCTCCTAATCTTTAAGCCTACTTAATTTGAGAGTTGTACACAACGTTTTTCACAGAAAAACAGATTTTTTTTTCCTTCTCAACCTTTTCCAACATCCTGTATTTGAGGAGGAAATGGGCAGGCCTTCTTTGGAATTTTACTTTTTGCATGATAGAGAGGTTTATTGTTGTATTCACATCCTGCTGTGTGGTCTGTTGAGTACATTTTGCTAGCTTGTATTGTCACCAGTGTCCAGGTAGAAGGGCTAGAATCAGATGAAACTTTCTAAAACACTGACAGATGTCCGTCATACCATATGACTGACTACAGATTGGAAGTTTGTTTTTTTCATTAGTATGACATATGTGATAAGCAAGCAAGCCATAACCTATAGTCAAGACTCACCAAAGTCCAACCAACAGCATCTAGTGCAAGTGTGTAGAGGTTCACAGAGAGCAGAGTAGTAGGGGAGCCAAGGAGCTGTCAAATTATTTATTAAAGTATTATATCAAGAATATACAACTGACAGCTAGCTTATCACATTATAGTGTTTTAGTAAAGAAAAATAGGCCTCTCATCTGTTCATTACTGTCTTTTTGCAGTCCAGTATGTAGTAGGTCTTTGAAGTGGCACAGTCTCCCCACTTACCATCTGATCTGATGATGTAAGCTTAAGGAACTTATATTAATGATCTGACTTATTGCTTAAGAATCTCTGCCAGATCTGATTTGAAAAAGTGCCTGAAGGGGTACAACAAGATGGAGTTTGCTCATTTTACTTAGCTTGTGCAGAAATGTAGGCAGCAACATTTGAAGGGTGCAGAAACAATCCAATTCCAGGCAGGCACCTGGGTCCTTGTAGTAGGACCCAAATAACCACCCTTGCATGGTACTGCATTGTGCTAAGAGCAAGCTTGGGTGTTCCTAAATATTCCTACAAATGCTATTTCTATTAGCTTATTATTTGGCCAAATCACAGAATCACAGAATAGCTGGGTGTTTGAAGGGATCTCTGGAGACCATCTGGTCCAACTCTTCTGTTCAAGGAGAGTCAGTTAAAGCAGGTTGCTAGGATCATATCCAGTTGAATTTTGAAAATCTCAAACAGTGGAGACTCAATGCTCTGGGAAAGCTTTCAGCTGTTCAGATACTCTCATGGTGAAGAAGTGTTTTTTATGTTCAGATGAAACATAAGTGTTTCAGTTTGTGCCCATTGTCTCTTGTCCTGTCACTCAGCACCACTAAGAAGAATCTGAATCTGTTTACTTTACACCCTCCTGTCACATATTTATAAACATTGATAAGTTCCTTCTGAGCCTTCTCTTCTCCAGACTAGACAGTCCCAGGTCTTTCAGCCTCTCCTTATATGAAAGATGTTCCAGTCCCTTAATCATCTTTGTGGCCCCTTGCTGGACTTGCCCCAGTAGGTCTATATCCTTCTAGTACTGGGCAGCCTAGAATTGGACACAGTACTCCATTTGTGGCCTCACTAGTACTGAGTTGAGCTGAAGGGTCATGTCCCTTAAGCTCCTGGCAATGCTCTGTCTAATACAACCAAGGAAACAATTGGTTTTCTTTGCCTGAGGGCACATGGTCAACTGCTGTCCACCAGGAGCCCCAGGTCCTCTCCACCTGGTCAGCCTCCAGCCAGAACTGATGCATGGGGTTATTCCTCCCCAGGTGCAGGGCTTTACATTTCCTTTTGTTGAACTTCATGGGGTTCCTCTCTGCCCATTTCTCCAGCCTGTCAAGGTCTCTCTGAATAGCAGCACAGCCCTGTGGTGTGTCAGCCACTCTTCCCCATTTTGTATCATCAGCAACTTGCTGAGGGTGTACATTGTCCCACCATCCCATATTATTCATGATAATTTTAAACAGGATTGGACCCAGTATTCACCCCTGGGGGACACTGTTAGTTCCTGTCCTAGACTTTATGCCACTAGACTTTGTGCCACTGATCACAACCCTGTGAGCCCTGGCCTTCGGCCATTTTTCAGTCCCCCTCACTGTCTGGTCATCTAACCTATACTTCATCAGATTGTCTCTGAGGATGTTATGGGAAACAGTGTTGAAAACCTTAATGCTCTCTTCTCATCTACCCAGCCAGTCATCCTGTCATAGACGGCTATCAGATTGGTTAAGATGATCTCTCCTTTGTGAATCCATGCTGAGTCCTTCTCAAGAAGGTGATAACCTTCTTGTCCTCCTCATTCTTAGAGATGACATTCAAGATGAGCTGTTCCATCACCTTTCCAGGGATGGAGATGAGGCTGACTGGCCTCTAGTTTTCTGGGTCCTTCTTGCTCTTTGTGGCCAAGGACATTTGGAGCAACATTTGCTTTCTTGCAGTTCTCTAGAACCTTTCCCAGTTGCCATGACCTTTCAAAGGTAATAGAGAGTGGCCTCACAATGACAAGGGCCAGCACCTTCAGCACTTGTGAGTGTGTCCTGTCAGAGCCCATGGATTTGTGTATATCCAGTTTGTTTAAGTGTTCTCTAACCTGATCCTTCTTCATCAAAGGTAAGTCTTCATTGCTCTGGACTTCCTCCCTTGTCTCAGGGACTTTGGATTCCTGAAGGTTGGTCTTACCAGTAAAACATGAGAGGAAGAAAGTGTTCAATATCTCTGCCTTTTCTGTGACCTTTGTCACCAGATTCCCTGCCCTACTGCACAGTGGGCCCACATTTTCCATAGCTTTCTTTTCCATAGCTTGCTGCTAATGGACTTGTAGAAGCTGTTCTTGTTACCCTTAATGTTCCTTGTCTTCATATCTCTATCCAAATCTGAATAGATTTTCATGCAAGCAATACAAGGTCTCATATTCACAGACTGTCCCATTATCATATTGCAAGATATATTCCAAGTCTTGAAGTACTTGCCACAGAAAAAAATCAAAAGGAATTAATAGGGGTAATATAACCTGTTTTCTCCTGATTTTACTCTCAGGAATGGAGGTAATGTTTTGCCAAATCTAGAAACAAAAGAGAACCGTCTAGCATCACATCTTAGATGTTAATATTTGACAAAGGAAAACAAGGGTACATGATAGTATAACTGACACCATAACTTAACATTGTCAACTGTCTTGTATATGGTCAGTGCCAAGTAGATATTAATAGAAAAAAAGACAACAATGGATTGATTGATTTCTGATTCTTAGAAAAGCTGATACTTTTAAGTTGAAGTACAGATATTTTGGCTAAGTTTTTATCATGATCCTTTGAAAATTAAGCTTTGAATGTGATATGACCTTTGCATTTCCTCTAACAGCCAGGTAGCTCAAATGTTATTAATAATATATCTGGAAATGCTGTTTTAGTTCTGGGCTGACAAGTGGCATATGTTGTGTTACTCTTATCATTTGGCTCTCTCCTGCATACTTTCTTAGGGAAGAAAATAGCTGGCACACTTAGAGTCCTCTGATTAAGACAATCTGAGGACAAGAACAGGGCAGTTGGAGGTGTTTTGGAGATAGGCTCAGTATCTGGCAAATATTTGCCTACATTGTTCGAGGTCCTAACCTCTGCTATTTATTCCTCTCTGATCGTTATCGCTTTTAAGAATTTTAAGTGAAAAGTTAAAGGAAAAGGTAAGTTAAATTCCATTAAGTTAAATTCCTTCCAGCCTTTTTATAGCTGATAATTCTAAAACCTAAAGCAACCCCTATGACAGAGTATATGACTAAGAGGAGAGAAGGAAAGAAGGTAAATGAAAGGGACAGTGACATTTGCTGGAGACTCTTAGAAAGCACATGAATTGGAGTCTGGTAGGCGCCTCAAACACATGTCCTTCTGTAAAATAGAGAAGACCAGAAGAGTGACTCACCAGAATGTTTCTAAAAATTTGGTCCAAGTTCCTTCCATTTTCACTGCGTTCTGTAGGTTTAAGTCTATTCAGTGCCCTCAGGGACATAGTCAGCTGTCTGTTCTCTAAGTACAGAAATATATGTGGGTTTTATGCACTAGATTCTTAGAGAACTAAACTTAGCATCATGGCCTCTGTTCCACTCAACACACCATATGCAGCTGGTTGGCCTCATTGGTGCTCCCTGAATGGTGGCATCTGCACGTGTGGCCCTGAGTGAGAGAATGGTCATCCTACAGGATGCAAGGACAGGGAGGAGCAGGTTGTCTGCACCTTTTACTTAAAGGAGCACTACCAGAGGCATAGCCCACAACGGCAGTGAGTTCCTGCTCCCTTGTGTGACATGCAGGCCCCTGTTCTTAAAGGAAATGCTCCAGACATGTCCCTGTCACGTGTCCTAGCATGCCTCTATCTGTCAACATCAACGAGAAAGTCACTTGCAAGGTCTACAAATGCCATATGGTGAGCAGCTGATTTTTTTAAACATTGAGTCCTTCCCTCTTCTTTCAGAGGTATCAGAAGATCTGTAGGTTACTTTAAAACCAACCTGTGTTTGCTAAGTTCGCATATTAAATAGGAGCTTCTTGGGCCATGTTAGCCACAGGTTTTATTTGTGACTCTTGCAGCAAAAATGTAATGGAGCTATAGAAGTACTACTATCTAATGAAGAATAAATAAACCTTAACTTGCTCTGGTATGGGTTTTCTTAAGCCTATGACAGTGAGGTTATGACAAATTGATGGTAATATGTCACTATGAGTGGATCTTGTACCTTTTTATTAAAGCAACAATGTTTTTTAAATATCTCTAGTGAAAAAGCTGGCTTACCTCTGCATTAAAAAATAAATCCATGAACATTATTAAATATTGAAAGATGATTTTATGCACACTATGTCACTTTCTTGCTATGCTCCAGTTCCAAGTTTAAGTACTTGGAATTGTTGCATGAATGCATACATGTGAATAATTATGACAAATGATTCATTTGATATATTTTGCCTATGGGCAGGGATTGTCTGTAAAAAGGTGATGATTTTCTAAAATGGACTCATCCTTTGTATGCGAAACAGCTAAAACCAAGATTATTGCAAACTATTTAGTGTTAGAGCTGTTACATATTTAAATTTAAAATCCTTTTTCTTCTTAAGAAACCATTTTTTCTAAACATATGAAAATCCCCTAAATGTGCTTGATAATAAGATTACACCGAAATTTTGTGTCCATTGGGTGAAATTGAAGCCCAGGTTCCTCAAGGCAGAGCACCTTTTCCTCATCCTGCTCTTCCAAAACCACATGGTATGCCAGATTAAACTATACTATACTTTCCCCTTCTTTCACACTTTGAAGATCAAATAATTACTTACTGCTTCATAGGTATTGTTGTTCTGTGTATACCAGACAAGACATCTAGCCCAGTATCCTGCGTTTGACAGAGGCCAGTAGCAGATGCCTAGCAAGAGCTGGAATAACGTTATCTGCTTCCTGGTATGCCTTCCCACTTGTTGGTCTTTGGCAGGTTAATCACTTCCTGAACCTGTGGTTGCATCTGGATATTGTTTAATAGCCACTGACAAAACTGTCCTCTGTAATATTCATCAGTCCTTTTTTGAGCCTGTAAGTATTTGCAGTTTACTATGCCTTGTCTGTATATTCTCCTGGAAGGAGCAGGTTGGGTAGCAGAGATGTTGCCTGCTTTTCACTTGGCTCTCTGAGTTGGAGGAGAAGACAGCCTCCTCCCCAAGAGCACCTGAATGTGCTTGCTGGGAGCAGAGAGAAAGGTTGGGAAACACAGAGATTTCCATAGTACAGAGTGGAGCAGGCAGGAGATCAAGAGGCACAAAAGCTGCATCTTTTGCTAAATGAGACAGGCTTAGGAGAGGAGCTGAAACTCTGGGGTGCTGCTTAGTTGTTAGCACACTCTATGGTACAGTTTTGGCCCACACCAACACCTTTCGAAATACTGCCTGAGTATGGTTCAGAAAATAGCATGTGCCAGGCTATTCCTAATAGACGTTCATGCGCTCAAGTCATACCCATGAACACAGCCCTTTTTCTATCTTTAGACTGTTTAACTGAAAGAAAAGACATAACAAAAATGTTTTAGAGACACATATGTAGCACATGGAATGCAGAGGCGACCCAGAGCCAGTGCTGTATAGTCTGGGTATTCCATGACTCGGCCCAGGGTATAGGAACAGCCCCTGTTGTGACATTTAGCAGTATGGACATATCCAGAGAGACTGGGAGACTGATAAAAAGAGCAGGAAGCACACCCCCGCCAGACCCCAGATGAGGTAGAGAGCTTTTTGTATGAACCTGAGGAACTGTGCAGAACTAGTTGCATACCAGAAAGTCCCTATATTGCTGGAGTAGGAGCAAGCCTGAAGAAAAAGACCTAAATGCAATGGCATGGCAAATAGGAGATTTGCTTGTGAACTGTTTTAATATCTATTCCATCTCACTATGAGTTTCTCTACTTTAAAACAAGTTTATTCTCCTAGTTTATATTCTTCCACCTCAAAAATGTTAAAGCTTAGTCAAACTACTCTTCAGTAGACACAGACATCCTGAAGCCTCTATTTGACCAGTGTTCTGATACACTCAAAAAACACTGACTTGAACTTTCAGCCATACTGAATAGCATATTTGCCTTGTTCCACAGAAAACACTATCAGGAAAATTGCAGGGTCTCTCCTCTGTGCCATCTTCTACTACATCCACCTACTTCCTTTTAGCTGCCATTAAACTGAACATTAGCCTGAGCATGGTGCTCAGGAATAGGGCCTTTGCCATACAACCTCTATAATTCTGTTTTGTAAAGATAATGGTCAAGGGACATATGTAACTCTTTTCTTTAATCGCAGATAGAGAGATCATGGAGGGACTCATAAATGCTTCCTCCAAAGGTTGTAATCCTGGCATGGCCAACTGTACCAAATAGTCCCATTCCTATTTGAGACAGCTCAGTCTGACACACTGAATTTAACTGGGGCTCTTCCAGACTGTTCCCACTGGCTAGCACTAGCTATAAGGGGTTGAAATTATGCTGGTTCATTTAGTTTCTTGTTTTCTGGTATCCAAATGTGTTTTTTGTCCTGAAATGAAGTTATCTCTCAGCAGCCAGAAATCTTTGTAATGACATCTTCTGTCATTGAAATTCACATATTCTGCTTCATAGCTAATCTCATAAAATTGGTTTGTCAACTGTTTAAAAGAAATTTTCAGATCAGAACAAAAATTCACAAGAAATATAAAATCATTAAAAAGTGGAAGAAACGTTTGCTGAAAGCACTGCTTTTGGACATGCATTTAACAAATACTCACACTTCCTTGTTCATCTGTCTTCTCAGTGGCTACTTCATTCCTAGGAAGGATAGAAGATGACAGGCAGGATAAAGACAGATATGTAACCCAAGAAAAACAAGAAGTGTTGATGGTGCACCTTATAAATCACTTCCAATGCCTCTTTCTCCAAATCCACAACCCTGCCAGAGTGCTTTGCAACACTTCATCAATTTGTTGTGCAGAATGAAATGGAAATACCAACTTGGGAGGATTTTTCCCATTAGTATATCCTGGTACCAGTAAATCACTTGCCCCTGTAAGTTGTCACAGCTGTGATGTCCAAGTATTGAATTTAGCTAGACAAACTGGGGCCTGTTTTGAAAAGTATTCCACATGGAGACTATTCAAAATGTGAACGTTGGTAAAATTCATAAACATAAGGAGAAAAGGCCCAAACAATCCCTCAAGTACAAAATGAGGGGACAAAAGCAGAAATTCATGTTCCCTGACTCGTATCCTGGTCCAGGATGCTTAACGCTGTATAGATTATTTTTATTTGCTGCAAATGGCATTTGCTAACATGCAGGTCCAAGTTGGCTAACAGTTATACAATATATGCTCCAACAAAAAGGATTTAGAGATTTGAGCGTATACTATGGTATCTTTGTTGTTTTTCTTCCTTCCTCAATGCTCCTTCAGAAGCGTAAATCTGTTCTTGATGGAACACATTAGCAACTTGATGCACAGGGACTTCATATCATGACACCAATTAAACTTAATGAAAGTTCTGCAGCTGAATTCCCACATGCCCTCAGATGAAAATGTACATCTAATGGTGTTTGAACTCATAATGCTTTTCTCGCTGAGAATTATATGTTTACTCTTTTATGTCTTTAAGAATTGCAGCACAGTTTGCATTTTTTGCAGCCTCTGTCCACATGTGTTTTTTCTCTTCAGTTGAATTTGAGCAGAATTGTTCTGCACACTCTGATGGATAGGGCAGATAGTATTGATGTATTGCATCGATCTATACTACCATTCCACCTGCCAAACTGGATCCTGATTTGTTCATTTGTAGCAGGTTCCATTAATTTGCTTACTGTCTTCAGCTTTTCTGATTGTGTTTTGCATCTTGTTTTTGTGTAAGTAGGGCTTTTTCTCCTTTCTGCTACTATCTTGTTTTTCTTCTCAATTGTGTAATCAACAGAAAGCAATTTCTTATTATATATTAATGGCTTGCTTGTTCCCAAAGCTTTTATCATATCTTTTTACCTGAAAAGACCATGCAGGGAAGATATACCATAGGTCTTCAAAATAAATCTGTTACTTTTTAATTTATCAGTAAGATACTGCCCTGTTCATTTAATCCTTTCTATGAAGTTATGTGTTGTTCTGGACAGATTCTGACTTCATTTAAATATCTTTATATACAGGAGAACATCAGGAAGTTTCTCTCTTTTTGCATTACAGATGCTGAAATTAGTGTTTGGCCCAATGCATTTTACAGAAATATGTAGTCAGAGCAAAGCCAGTTTACAAGGGAGGACAAGCCGAGAGTAACCACAAGTACTCTCACCAGAGTGCAGTCCCATCGTGACTGAACAGACTCAGCAGAGCAGGACACTGGTAACAGGTCCCATCAACAGCCTCAGACTAGGTGAGGTAATGAATCAGGTCCAGGATCTATCCAGGGAGTCCAGTCAGGAGCAGGAGTAGATGGGACTAGAGACAGGACTGGAAATAAGGCTACAGCATAGGTCCAGGAGTCACCCAGGAGGAAGAGCTAAAGACACGTACACCTACAGCATACATCAGACAAGGAGTGAAGGCCCAGGCCTGAGTTTAAATGGAGCTCCTGAGCCAGTTCCTGGGCCAGCTCCTGGGCATAGGGTGGCAGTGGATGTCCCAGATAAGGCTGGTCAATGCAATTAAAGCCTAATGGTACACTCAGGAATCTGGCACTAAAATGAATTTTAGTGCCAGGTTTTTGAGGTGTTCCATCAGGCTCCTGCCAATTTCAAAATTAGATTTGAGATAATTATGTGTTTTAATATCTTCAGAGCCCTGGCTATAAGTGCAAATGGTACTTAGCTGTTAGACACCTAAGAAGCTTTCAAGCAAGACACTGAGGTCAGGAAGGCCATTTATTTAGTTGATAAATGTTTGTACTTCATTTTAGCTTGAATTCCTCTCCCTCTAAGCTTTGCTGTCTTTCAGGTGGAGCTCTCATGAGGATTAATTAGTTTATAACTGCATTGCATATGAGAAATAAAAAAAAATCTACAAAGTGCAAACAGTTATGCTAAGAGTAACTTACATGCTAATGGTAACAATAGCTATTCATACCATATAAATCCCCTTAATAGAAAACATCCAGCAGAATGACCTCTCCTCTTCCATGTGCATGTACTTTGATTTGGTTGCTCAGCACTAGCAAGCACGTGGAATGTCAAAACCAGAGAAAGACTTCCTTACAGTGCTTTAGTAAGTAATACAGAGGAGTGGTGGCAAGGAAGCATGAATCTCAGATGTGTGAGGCTTAAAAGATCTGCAGTCTATTGTAATATATAGTCCTGCATGCCACAGATTTGATATTGTCCTAGTACACCTCTGGGAGAATCCCATGGGGGCCTCATGGATCCAGAAGAGCCAAAACAGACCACATGGGAGCACAAGTATGAAATGAGCCTGAGTTCAGATTGGATCTGCTTTGTAAAATGGATAGGGAACTCATCATCTAGAGAGCAGAATTTCTTGCACTACTGATCTGGCAAATTCCAGATGGCACTACCTTTGACTTGAAAATTGCAGCTGAGCCATTTGGCAAGACATCTGTGGGACAAGAGCGGGGGACTCTCATACTTTGAAAGAAAAAAGGGTAGTGAGTAGAGGTTACTCTCTAATAGCCTTCTTGATTTCTATCTCCAGAAAGTATTATGTACCTATTAGTCATACTTCCAAGTCTTATTTTGAATTTTTAGCAGTTCAGTTACGTGGCTATGTAGCTGAGTTACTAATTTTGTAGTGGTGCTGTCTTTGGAAAGTGAGCCATTACTAGCTGATTGCTACAGCAACATGGTGAGCCAAATTTGCCCTGACGTGACTGCTTTGCGTGGGGCAACTATGTAGGTCTGTGTTGGAATTTTCCGACAGTAATTCACAGCCTTCCAGTGCTGCACACTTTCTATTTCAACTCCATCCACCTAAGCTTGACTCAACACTGCATTACTCCATATTTATGCTGTTATAACTCCTTTGGGTAATATGGCATAAAACTAGAAGAGCACAGTGATGAAATAGGCTTCAAATCTTCATTTTCCAGAACACTCAGACTGCCTCCCTAAGATAAGGACGAACAGACACATCCTGCTCCAAACTGCTGCTTCAGCGTGTATTTTTCACTTGTTGTTTTGGATCCTTGAAGCTTTTAAGTATTTGTTGTATATGTTTCTGGGCACCTCTATTAGATTGCTCTGATTTGTTTTTTCCCACAGAAAATTGGCATTAAGTGGTCCTTTTCCCAGCAATAATAATCTCATTTACCATAAATTATTTTATTTGTAGTACCTTGGAGACACCTTAGTGCTTTTATATAATAAAAGAACCATTATTTCCAAACATTTTTTCTCATTTTTAATGTGGAAATCACTGAACTTGATGGAAAAAGAATTGCTGTTATAAAAATAATTTATAGAAGTGCATGGATAACTTTATGTGAAGGGAAAGAAGGAAACACTTGGTTCTTAAACATATAAATGAAAATATGAACTTTGCATAGATAAATGAAATGAAAAGTACAAGGAAGAAGTACATTATATACTGGAATGAGCTGTCCATTGACATTTACATTGAAGCTAACAGCTCACTCCATAAAAGAGATGTCCATTAATAGGGCAGATTATTGAAACCAAATCTGCACAAGCATGACTTTGTTTTAACGCAAGTCTGGCTAAAATGAAAAAATGTTAAACAATTTTAGAGGGAGGATGAGGTCATAGGTACAGATGAAGAATTTACATAATCCTTTTTACATAATCCCAGTAATAATGCTGTCAGGTAGGGCTGTTCAGTGTATACTAATAAGAACATACACAAGATACCATAGCAGCCTAAAAATACAGGAAAACATTTTTGATTTCCTGGTATTTATGAAATATGTTCCAGACTCAAGATTATTCTGTGACCCCTGGCATGCCTTCTGGTGCCCTGGACTGGCTGGCACAGCCCAGCCGCAGGGCTGCACTGTGGGGCTGGGACCTGCTTTGGCAGCGTGTACTGGGGTGGGATTTCCAGGGTTTGCTTCTAAATAAGCTGTCATCTCAAGCTACATGGATGACAGTCAGGAGGCTGAAAGGAATTAGCGCTGTCTCATTAGCACTCCTTAAATCAAGTTCTGGTATACAGCAGGTGGAAACACTGCTGCTCCTGAAAGGTCCTGTGGCTAGTGATGGGAAACTGCATGTCTAGGCAATGGATGAGAAGGGGGGGGGCTATGGGACATCGTATAGAAAGGGTGAGCTGTTGAGCGTGAGGAGGTTGAGTGGGGCAGGAGCTGTAAGATGTTAACGTTTTTATATAAACGGCATGATTTTTCTTTTTAATGTATTTATTTTGGTTCCTTCTAAAATTATGACTTCCTTCAGTTCAAGGCTTTGGTTTGATACCTGGGAGGAAGGGAGTATGGCAAATGTGTGTAAGGACACATAAATGAGAGTGCATGTTTGAAAGATAGCTAATGTTGTTCAACAAATACACCTTATTCCCATCTGGGAGGAATGAAGAACTACCACATGCATAGGTGAGTGGATCTGATGATCTAGGTATGATCCAGTCAGACCTCTTCCTAAGTGAAGGACCAGTGAAATCAAAGTTACAAACTAATATTTACCTTGTTGGCCATGGTACATGTTAAGAATCAGTATCCGACCAGCCTATTGAAAAATCTTCCTGCTCTAAGCTGGCACTCGGGTTTAAAGAATAATTAACAAAAATGTGGACATTTTCCAGGTTGTGACGATTTTACTCTCATCAGCTTATCTTCCCACATCTTTGGTACTTATTTCCTAAGAACATTTGATAGCTGGCTTTTATGGAAGTCATTGTCAGCATTTCCAGAGAACTCTGTTCTCAGGTATCACTAGCACTATCCTTTGATCTTACTGTTTTTTAAGTAATTAGTGTCTTTTTACAGTGCTATATTATACTAGTAAGGCTAAAAATACCTATGAATTACAAATAATGACTGGTAGAGTTTGTTTTCCTAAACACTTAGAGAGATGTATTTTTCAGCCTAACCAACATTATCTTCTTTCAGAGAAAGCGCAGGCAGTAATACTCAGAAACAGTTTTAGCAGTGGGGCTGAAAGATCTTAATCTGTCATTAGATCAATTTCCCAAATGAAATGACTAATATTCAACAACTGGTCAGGCACACAGAGTAGCAGCAGAGACTCTTTTTTATAGCAGTACGCAACGTAGAAAAAAAATGCCTACCTACCCAACAGTAGATGCTGCAAACCCCTATACTGGGCTTTATGCTTTATGAACTACTGTCAAAATATGGTACCGATCCTTATGTTCAATATACACTATACACAGAAGCTACATTTAAGAGGAAGGGCCACATTGATTTTCCGGTAAGAATTGTATCTTTTTTTTTATTCTTAGCTCTCAGAGAGCCAAGTTATTAGCTATCAGTAGAGGCTGCAGGATGTTTGAACTCTGCTTTTTAGTGGCAAGAAAGGGAGATTAATGGGAGTTCTAGTGTCTCTCTGCTGACAAGAAGGCCATTTCCATTTCCCTTTTAAAGGAAAGCACATTTCTCGTAATTTGCAGGAAAGCAATATAAAGAAAATAATCTATATATCCAGCCTCCCTTCAAGACATGGCATCCCGGTTGTCACCCTTACTGGCAAATGAGAACACAAAAGCACTTCACTGTTGTGTTTGATGGGAAGAGCAATTGAACGTAGATTTTTGTGTATTGGGACTTCATAAAGTATTCTCTCCCCAGCCAGTTAACCACAGTGTTGACTTTGCATTCACCACCTGGGCTTTTGCTTTGCATGTTTTTCCTCTGTCTGATGCAGATAGTTTCACAGAAATCTGTGCTGAAATAGTGTCAACCTTTGTGTCCTTTCTCAAACATCTCTTCCCCAGCAAAGCTTGCCTCTGGGAGCTGTGGGTTGTGGGGATCTAAACACTGCACAAGATGTTCTCTAACTCCACTGGTTTGTGTGCACAATCAAAGTTATGACATAGACTTGAATTTGTCCTGAAAACTTGTCTGGCGTTTTGTGATTTGTTGTGCAGCTCTATTTTTTCTTTTCCTTTTCCCAATTCAAATGTGCTAGCACTGGTAAGAGGCTGCATGGAGCCTTTCAGCCTATGTTTTCTGTAAATTGGTGTTTAACTTCTAGCTCTGACACTTCTTAGGAATTATAGAGGAGTTTCCAAGAACTCAGTAATATATCGTAAGGCCTTTGACCATCTAGATATGCTGGTCCAAGAATGTCTTGCAATGTATTACTTAGAGTCCATGTTCTGGTGTGGCTTTTATGCCAGTCTTAATCAAACAGCATAAAAAATCCCCTATTTTTCATTGTAGGGGTCAGGAAGGAGGTGACTGAGGAGGAGGAACATTCTTTTCTTCTATAAAATCCACAGAAAAAGAAGTGCTTTAATGGAATATTAAAACTAACAATGTAAGGATATCCCCCTCTTTTGCTAACAATACAGAGCATTTTGATAATAACACCTCCTCTTCCTCTAACTCCTCCAGCTTTTTTGGTAACAATGAATAAATCAGTTTAGAAGCTTTAAACCTGGAAAATTTAAAATATGAAAATGTTTGCTGAAAAGATACTTTCAATTGTTTGCTTGCTTGCTTGTTTTTAACCAGACAATTACATTCTGCTTTGAATACGCTGACAGCTAGCACAGGACACACAATATATATACGAGGCAGTTCTATAGAAAGGCAAGATTACTGTCCTCTGAATAAATGAACTGTGATTGCTGTCCCCTCCTATCTGTTTCTCATCTGTTTCTAATTGCTCAGATCACTGACACTCTCTCATAGATTTCTGCTTAAGGCCAAAGGCAGCAAGACAAAAAGCAGGCCCACTGTATTATCATCCCAATATGCGTAAGAAAAAGCAAGTAAGAATATCTAAGCTGCTACTGCCTGCAGATTTTCTGAGATCTGCAGGAAAAGAAATAGTAACCAGCTAAGGAGAAAAAGAGAAGCAGGTGGTAGCACAGCTGTTATTCTGTGGGATAGATGAGAGCAACTATGTGCCAAGCAGAGCTTCCAAGGCTCACACAGGAGTCTTTAACTTTAGCCCAGGGAAGGGCAGGCAATCTCAGCTGTGTGCACTTGTGGTGAAAACAGGGCTCTTCAAGTTCTGAGCTCCTCTGGGACTGATAGAGTGAGTGGAAGAAGAAGGAATCATTAAATTTGGGGACACTGGGATAGGGGAAAAAAAGAAGAGATCTGAGGGTGAAGGTATTTTTATAAGTATTGAGAAGGTAGAGTACATGTAGGTGGAAGGGGAAAATATATTTGGTAGGAAGACCATGATCAGGGCAATTAAGGCCCACTGGTGCACCTATGGCCCTGACAGCCATCTAGGAATGTCATGATAGCAGTGATCAGTGCTACCAAGGAGAAAGGAGCTATGTTAGACTGTTACAGTAGTGAAGGGAAAGAGGGAGTTGGGAAGAAGAACAGTGTCATGGGTGGGGAGTCTTGTGGAGGTAGGCAAACAGCAGGATGACAGGAGATCTAGAGGGAAGGCATAGCCTTGTGCTGAGACCTTGAGATGTTCAGTATCTTCCTGTGTGGGGGGTGGTTTTTTTTTGTTTGTTTGTTTGTTTTTTAAAAAAAGCATTAATGAAGTCCTGAACAACTTCATAAGCTTCATAAAGTTTATGGCTATTTCACATTGGACATCTTATTTCTTTGGCTTTGGTCTAGAATAAAATGGTCCCAAATTACTCAAACCATCTGAATCATTTTAACCTTCCTGTTATAGTTGAAGAGGTTTAATGCAGGTCCTCCAAGCCTTATATGTAGTAATTATGCTGGTACACTTTCTTCTTTGGGGAAAGGAAACGTATACTGGCAAAAGAGTTGTTTTGATGTTATGGCTTTTACCAATTCCTGGAATTCAATAGTTTTAGTTTTAGATTGGTACAGCTATCATGATATCATAGCTATGGGTTTAGACTTTGGGTCTCAGTGAAAGGGAGCTAAGCTAATTCAAACTATCTTGCTTTTCATGTGGGCTAAGCATACACAGACAGCAATAGTTATCCTGTAGAAACTTGTTTTGTCTATCTAGGGACTGCTCCAGGGTGTCTGCCAGCAGAGTTGTCAGTGAGGTGTGTGACGGTTTTCCCCCATACTCTTAACTAGCATGTCTATGCCAGTAAAACTTCCAAGTTTAGACTGGTCATAGTGTGAATGAAGCTCTATCATTAAGTCTTATTTCTGTACGAAAAGAGAACAATGTTGTGCTGTTGTTAAGTAGCTTTATCATCACGCTTATACTAGAGGCTGTATCAGTGTAGCCACCTTGGTACAAGTGAGAATTAGGCCATTTATCTCTCACACACCCTACTGCTGATGAAAAGGCTCAACTACAATCAACTCTGAACTTCCCAAGAAAAGCTACAGGATTTACTGACTGAGACAAGTTTAGTACATCATTATGTGGATGTTCATGGCATTGTGAAGTTTTAATGATGGTTTTGAAAATACCCAGGAGCCAAACACTAAAGGGGAAGAGTTGTCCTAGCAACCTGATGGCCCACCTCATGTCTCCTGGCTGACGGCATCACTCTTGTTTGCAGGGCTTGCTGAGCTGGCCAAGGTTTTTTAATCTTGATGGTTCATACAGTTCCTAATGAGCTATGATTATGTGACATTTTAAATGTTTTTTTAAGCTGCAGACAAGCAGCTTTCATTTTTATTTTTGATAAGATTGTTCAAGAAAGAAATGGCTCAGCTGAGAAAACTCTGAAATGTAAAAAAGCAGCATGACAGGATGAAGAGACATTCATTAATCTTACAATGTTAATAGCTTGCTCATGCAACTATGGCCCAGGTGTGTCCAGCTGTGTAATCAAAATACCTTTTTACATTGTCTGTTTATCAGCCTGATGTTATGGGACAGATTGTGTTTGTGCTTTTACACAGTCTATAAGGGACTGCAAAGTATTTTACAAGACATTCTACGTACCTTGTTGCTGAGCAGGAACTGTTTTTTCCATTTCCTGGGAAATTCCACAATTTTAGAATTGTTTCCATTCAAAAATAGAACTGGAAAAGAAGTGCAAATATCTCCTAGTGACAAAGTTTTCTGAGAGCTGCTTTTTACCTGTAAACCTCAGGCCTTTCAGCTTGGAGAGTTTTCTGGCTAGGACATGACTTTGTACATAGGTTGGTTTCAATAAGACATGGAAAAACTGAAGGAAGGAATGAATCTCTGTATGTCTGTGCTAGCATGAGAGGGCATATAGGCAGAAGGGATCTGCAGTTGTAGTACCTGACTGTCCTCAGAGCAAGAGTCGTAAACCTCTGATAGTACCTAAAGTACAGATTCTAGAGGTTGTGTTTTTGCTACTACCAGAGCACAATCCTAACCTGAAATAGGGGAGAGCTTGAGAGCGTTTTTGCTTGCCCTGCCTGACCCTGACTCGGAAGTGCACTGTAGGCTCCCAGCTGGACGCTCTGACCCCAGGATGCAAGGTTGCCAGGCATGTTCTTTCTTTGCTGTCAGAACCAACAAAAAACAACTCTGTCAGGAGACAGAGAAGCTAAAAATGAGAAGCTGAAACTGATTCTCTAGTGTTTCAGCTGGGCTATTTGCTGGCTTTGATTATTTTTGCAAGACAAACATGACAGTCTAGTTCTTCTCACATGAACCAAAAATAACTTATGAAGCCTTCAAGTTTTCTTCTCAGAAGAGAAACTGTTCAGCATATACACAGACTAAGAAAATTGTATCTGGATGGTTCTTTCTATAAACTCAAGAGCAAACTTCTGTCAGGTCTTGCATAGGCTTGTTTCAGAGCAGAGGCAGAGACCTCCTCCAGCCTTGATCAAGCAGGAACAGGACACACTATATTCCTGTTACTGTCCCGAGCAGGGGTCTCAGCTCAAGCGCATGCTGATAGTTCTCCACTAAGAAGATGCACTTAGTACAGTACTGAAAGCAAGCCTCTGCTTCCCTCCTCCTCTTCCTTCAGGCCTGTGCACACATGGCTCTTCTCAGTAGGTGTAATGAGTGTTCGTGGTCGTGTTGTTCTACCCTTTGGACCTCACTGTTCTGTGCAGTCTTTGAAACTTTCTGTCCCTCATTACTCAGCTTCCAACCTGTTTCCATCAGCACATATAGGGGTAGGAATCTGCTCTCTGTGTCTCGGTAAATATGACCTATCTGAACTTTAAAGATGAGAACATGTTTAATCTCAACTTTTCCGGTCAGCTTTTCTCCCCTAAACCAATTTCTCAGGGGACAAAGTACAAAAGGCAGCAGCTAGTTTCTGTAAATATCTGGATTTGGTCCGAGGAATTTGGTGAAATTTGGGGGATTTTAATATAAAGGGTACGGTATGTTTTCTGCTTTTGATTTTTCTGCCTCTATGTTCATCTATAATTTGTGGAATCACAGTTAAGTCATGTTATGCCACTGACATTTTTCTATGGTGTAATCATTCCTGACTGCTGTCTCTGCCCTTTACTAGCTAGATTCTGTCTGCGGTACAGTTCTCTGAGGGACCACAATTTAAAAAAATAGTACCAGGAAGAGTGCTTTATTTTCATCTCTGATTGTTTGAACAAAGCAGGTCTCCCATGGAATATGAAGCCAAATGAAATGCTGAGATAAGTTAATATACTTGTCATTTTTCTCACCAGTTTCTTCCAAAACAACAGAAACTAGCTCTCATCAGCAAATCTTAGAAAACATCGGTGGCTGGAAAGGGAGCAGTCTACATCCTAGTAAGGGATGTGCCTCACTAGGAAGGGAAAGTGAGGAAGGGCAATAAAGGCACTATTCACATGCAATATGTCCTGCTTCTGCACTGTACCCCTGTGAACCTCTTTTGACATCCTGGCATCCCCTAGCACATTTGCCTTGCTATTTCTGCTTATTCTCTGTTCAGCTGGGTGAACAGGTTGCGGGGGAGGCCTGGCCACCCTTGCAGACTGCTCATTCTGCCAGTTCTGCCCTGTGCTGCCCTTGAACAGTGCAACAAGGAAACTGTTCTCTGAACAAGCTATTGCTCGTAGCGTGAATGAAAGACAGTGTTGTGGTCTGGCACTGGAAATGTCAATCGAGGCTAGCTGGCTGGGAAACGTTCATGTGTGTCCCCCCTGGCTGTTTGACAAAAGTCTTCAGTGAGCTGTACTCCCCAGCCAGATTATCTGCACCTTCATCGTTCGGACGATATCATCTGCAGCTGTAGACAATACCATCCTAGAGCCAAATGCGTTTGTTCCTTGGAGGTATTAGGCAGAATGTATGAATGGTGTTGCAATAGGGTTTTTACAAAGATACCCACTTTTGTTTCACTGGCATGTTCTTTTGGGTAGCATGTAACCCCAGGTGGATTTTGAACATTACTACAGAACATCTGGTTCTAACAGGACAAAACAGTGCCACATAGACACTTCTCATTCTGATTCTCCAAAAAGCTGAGCTAAATAATGAGCCCCTTTCAAAAGCAGCAAATACAATTTTAAATAAGCATATTCTGGCCAGTTATGCTGACAATATTAACTTCAGTTAAACATCTGCTAGATACTTCCTGGAGGCAACCATCTTTTCAGTTTCAGCTAATTTCATCTGATAAGTCTTCAGCTGGTACATAAAGTTTGTGAGAGAGAACTGTGAGTTCTGGTGAGAGAGGACAGGTTATACCACTGGCTACGTTTACGATCTTATGTAAATCATTGATACAGAAAGATAGAGGCAAAGATGGTAGAGTTTCCTATCACAGAGCATTTTTCAGCTGCTTTTTATTTGGGATTCAGATCTTTTTATTTCTTCCTATTCTCCTCCCAGTGCTGTAAGACAAAAATGAATTCTAAAGCATTTGTTTTCAAGCATACATCTCCACACACAGAGTCAAAGAAACAAGCAAAACTGAAGAAACAAAAGTAATAAATGAACACAAGAGTTAAGTTAATTTGCCAATACGTGTAAATCAGAACCATTATGACAGCTCTTTTCCTTATGCCATTTGGATTATTTTTTGCAAAAATTAAGGCAATCATTTATTTATAGAAAAAGCTGAGAAATGTCAAAGTAGACTGGAATTCAAGTTGTGGGCAGAAATGCCAACAAGTCTGGACTCTGAGGATAGTTTATGGATGCGTCAAAGAGATTAGGGATGTTGGAATGAAAGTAGATGGACTAGCTAGAAAAGAGAGCTGAGGGCCACTGGTATTTCAGTGGTGGTCCCTGAACATGATGAATGGTGGAATGTTAGCAGCTGAATGGTGCAATAATAATCCATCTTCATAAGTGATTGACATAAAAATGACAGCATGGAGATCAAGCGTTAACGACAGAAGACATAAGCTTATGAAGAAACTTGGGGACAAACTTAATATTGGTATGTACACTCAGAATTCAAACATCAGTGTCCAAATTTGGATGCATAAGGCATGGAAAAAGGCATTTATCTCCTCATAAGCTTATTTGAATCTTTTTAGTATGAACACTTCATATTCTTTAAATTTAGCCTTTCAGACATTTTTAGCCACTTAGTTCTTCCTGTAAATTACAGTATCTTGTGTCCTTTTTCAGCTCTGTAACCTGTCTGTACAAGAAGGTGATATGAATACTAAGTCTTTCAAAGAATGTTATATCAAAATCAACCCCATGAAATTTGAATATATAGTCAATCTTTTGTATATTCCGGTGCTTATTACCACATACAAATTCTAGGATTATGAAGAAATTTTCCTAGCAATGTAGATACTTACATGTGAAAATCTGATCTTTAATGTCTCCTTGATTAGGTCCTATTTGTAAAAATTCTATGAGAGCTAAATGGCATCTGCGTATTTCTTTGATTAATAGAATTCAAGTCTGGATGAGAACATTATAATTATTTAATCTGATACTTTGCAGAAGACTGATTGATAGACCAAACTTTCAAAGACTAGAGGAATTTGTTTTGCTTCATACAACAAAAAGGAATGACAGACCCTCTTCCTTGCAGCAGAACTATAACTTATTTTTTAGAAAACAAATCTGATCTCAGTTTAAAGACTTAAGGAGTAAGATTCATTTCACACAATTTCAGCTCTCTAAAAAATTAGGCTCCCAGTCTTTGATGACTATTTATGCTTCCTCTCTAATCAACACAGAGAAACAGGCATTCTGTAGGCTGATATGTCTAGACAGATGGGCAGAATCATCTCCCAGAGCTCTATCTCTCTCCTTGGTAACTTTAGAAAGATCATAGACAATTAGTTGAGGACAGATTTTTCATAGAGCAGTAATGATGAAGTAAAGTCCACCCTAAATGCTAGTACTGAGAGATGTCATCAACTCTCTAATGGCTAATGCTCACAGCATTTTATTTCTAATTTTTTCTAAGTATAGCTTCTCACCACCTGAACTTTCCTGGATCCTTAGTAGATTAAATTGCTACCTAAATGATAACTCTTCTTCTGGTGGTATATACTAAAAGACAGTGAGCCAGTAGAGTTTTTAATCTCTTTGACAAACCAAATAGGTCAATCTCTTTTAATCTCCATTAGTAAGGCAGGTTTTCCAGACCATGAATCATCTCTAGAGAAGTTTAAAGAATGATAGAAAATAAGGCTGAAAAAGACCTTGAGAGGTTGTTCAGTCCCTCTGCTTTCCCCAGGGCAGGATTATTTCCTTCCCCAAGGCAGAACATTTGTCATCCCTAACAAATATTTTCCTAACCTGTTCTTAAAAGCCACCAGAGGTGAAGAATCCACAGCTTCTGTAAGCAAGCTATGTTAGAGCTTTGCTATTTTTGCTACAATAAATTGTTCTTAAGATTTAAGCTTCATCTTTGTGGCTGCAATTTGAAGTCAGTTACCTCTTCCTTTTTAGATTTCCACTCTTGGGGTATAAAGCAGTAGTGGTTTTCTCAACAATAGCATGTACAGAAAAATCTTCATTTTACCCCTTCTGCCTTATTTCACAGAACTACAAGGAAGGAATATTTGATCTACATTTTTTACTCTAAAGTATCCAGTATCAAGTGTCTAGGTGTTACCTAACAATCTGTCTCTATCTGTCTATGCACTACCAGAAAAAATCTGTGTTAATTTGGTACTGCTGAGTGTACATTCAGTTATGTATACTGAATTATGCATAACTAAAACCCTTCTCCTAACTTTGGGATACTAAACATAGACAAAGCACGAGTAACAGTTCTCAGTAAAAAAAAAAAGGGCATGCTCAGGCTGTAATCATCAGACTAGCTGAGTACAGAAATAAAAGGCATGGCTGTGGGAAAAGCTTTCTGCTAGTGGGTTAGGAATTTCTCCAGATTAGAAAGGAGTGACAGGCTGAAGGAGCTGACAGGCAATTGTTTTTTCCAGATACAGCATCTGCAGAGAGAGGAAGGTGAGGAGATGGGTAGCTAAGTTTTAACTCGCATGTAAAGCACTGCCAGAACAAAGAAATTTTCCGGATCATTTCCTAAAAAGGAATCGGGGATATCATTTTATTTCAGGGATGTATGACCAAGATAAGTGGTCAGTGTCATACAAGCTGCCACAAGCCCCAGGAGCGGAGACCATCCGGTGAAAGTGGTGGTCTCATTCAACGTAGAAGATGCTTGACTGAGGCCAACTCAAGTGCACTCACACTGTTTGGCTGTATTTCTGCAATTGTGGGTGGTATGAATGGAAACCAGCACCTTTTTATAGGGATTTAGGCCAGTATTCTTTGCACCATGCCCCCTCTGAGCAGTGTAGCAACTGTGAGCACGTACAGAATGGCACATACTGGGCTCCTTAAGTTCAGCCTTTATCTTTTGAAAAGGATCTTCTTGTATCTTCTTGTAATTGTACAAGCATCTTCTCGTAATTGCAAATCTGCAAGTCACGCCTTTCCTCACAGATTTTGGCCTGGCCTGGCACGGATTTTTCTGGAGAAACACCAGGCTCCCAGTGTGTGTATCACAGAAATACTCAACCTAAAGAGACAGAGATCCTAGGCACGGCCCTGATCCTATTGAAAGAGTGTTGGAGTGTTCTTGTGTGTCAATAAATACAAGATCTTTATAAAAACTCCAGAGTAGGACTCAGTGTGCTCAGTTCTTAGATAAAATCTGAATGGAAGCCTGAAATGAGGGTGCAGACTGTAACTGCTATTGGGAAATATCAAGGTGTTTAGTCATTTGGAGAGCCAAACAAACCATGTATGTGCTAGAAGGATTACAGGAGCAGAGGTTGCAAAACTGTACACAGAATGTGCTCTTGAATTCTTTGAACTTCAGAGAAAGAGAAAATAGTCCTTTTTTCATTTTTTTCCCCTTACGTCTTTATTTTCCTCTCTGTTTGTCCATGCTGCGGTGGTATTTCTGTCCAGGAGAGTCTATTTTATTATCAAGGTTACAGCTGCATGCCTTCATATCCCTGTTCTTCATAAATAAAAGATATGCAATGAAACCAGAGCCTGCAAGAGCTGTGAGCAGCTGTAACATCTCTATTTCTGAAAAGCTTTTGGCCTGAGCTACCATCTAAGTATTTGCTGATAGAAGGACTTAAAGAGTCTTTTTGTGTGCCAGATGGCTGATCAAGCATGAACATTGATACATCAGATGAGCTTGACAGATTGAAAATAATGATATGCTCTAAAAACAGTGATATAAGGACATGAAGAAAAAAAATGTTTTCTTTTGATACTGAAAGTGAATTGTCTTCAAATAGTGTCAGTATGAGGGTGAATGGAGGCTGAGGACAAGGCAGTTGGGCAGTGAGAACTACAATGTGTAAAGCTGCAGTATAAAAATAGCTAAGTATAAATTAGATTTTACCTTTATTATATTAAAATTACATTATAACTTCATTACATAAGTATTTCTAATACATATATTATAAATATTACACATAAAATACATTATCATATTAGCAGATAATCTTGGATTTAGGAGGAACTGGCTCCTGATACATGTGGATTTAAGACTGAACTGCTCAATTGAATCAAAACTCCTCAAGACTACGGCTACCATGACTGGGTCTTGTCAGGGTCCTAAGTGCACTAATAGGCCTTAACTGCCCCGACTAGCCTTACCTTGGGCCTCCACCCATACTCCCTGCCCATGAGCCCAGGAACCCTTTTTAAGCACATTTAAACTATGTTGTAGGAGTATTGGTCTTCAGCTTGGCTGCAGTCATGCCTATGCCAGACCCCATTGATCCTGTCCTGTGGATTGACTTTCCATCTTGGCCTTTGAGCTGTCTTGTCCCTATAGACCTGCCTGGTGATTTCTGAGCTGTATCTGACCTTGGGTGCCCTCATCTGGCCTGATCCTGGCCCTGGCCTGTAGATTTATTTCTCAGTTTGGTACTTCAGACCTGCCTCATCACCATAAATTTGCCTGATGATCTGGACTCTTTGTTGAACCTAGCTACCATCTTTGGGTCTGCCCTGCTAGCCTTGCTTGGATACTGTGGGATGGAGCCCTGGATGGCAAGGCTGCTGTTCTACTGGCTGTGATATCCCTCTCAGCTCCTGGTTCCCCATCCCTTCAGGAGCAGCCAGCCCTTGCTGTGCCTGGACAGATTAGTCGAATTGCCATTACCACTGTTGTTTCTGCAAATGACTGTTCAGGTTACAGTAAAGCTCAAGATATCTATGCTACTTTTAAAAGACTTTCCAGAAGGAAGTGAATTCCAGTTATTTTCTACAGAAAGCACCATACAGATTTTATTTATTGTGTAACATTTTAATGCTTGGTAATGCATATAGCATTTTTTGTGGTCTGTGATAAATGTATCCGAATTATCAAGATGAAACTCAGAACGAAGTCTGATTTCAGCTTCCTAAAATGTGCTATGCTCCCCTTTGTTATTTAGTTTTGGCCAATTTTTTATTTTTTAATTTTAATTTCATTTTTAAAAAAAATTGTTATTTCATTTTGATTGCGATCCAAGACAGAAACAACTACTGACATCTGAGTTCAAAGGGGAACTCTACACTGTACAATACAGTACCATGAAGAGATAGCTCCAAATGAGCTAATAAGAAAGCAGGAGTAATACAGCTGTACCAGCACATCCTAGCTCTTGGGCTGAGTACTCTGTTAAGAGACATTAGCGTAGCAAACCTGCTTCCCAGAAAGATTTAGTATAGTCTAAATGTATCAGTTCACTGGAGCTAACTGAGGTCTCTAGCATGGCGTTGTGCTGTGCAGACTTGACATCCAAAGTCTCCCACATGACTAAGGGATGCAGGTGTCAGATGAATATTTTAGTTTGAAGAGCACTCTGCAGTTATATTAATGCTTACGTTTATTAAAGGCAGTCATGTGGAGGACATGTTTGCTGAGATGTTTGCAGTATGTTCTTTGCTACCAGTACAGAGAATTTGTGTATGAATGAGAAGAGAAGCCTGCACAGATCCTCACGAAGGTGAAAGCTTCATTCATATCTCCCCAAGAATGTAACTTTAGAGACAGCTTTGCCTGTGTTTAGAATAAAAGTTGGTAAAAGATTTCCAAAACCTACTTCAAGAAAGGTAGTAGTTGAATCAGAGGCTTGTGTAAAACAGTCCAGTTCAGCATCATGTTGAAGAATGAATGAAAGGAAAAGGTCTTTTCAAGTTTAATTAGGCCTGAAGCAAACTGCAGTGTTGCAAACAGTTTGTAGTATGTCACTTTTCAAAAATAAAATTGATTCCACTGCATTCTATGCTAGTGTCAAGTTTTCTAAAGCTACAATTAAATTATGGAAGGACCCAAATAAATATGTATCAAGTGTTTAGATTTGAACATATACATACCCTTTCCTCATATTTGATGTTGTTAAAGAAGTATCTGATACCTGCACACAGATCCAGCATTTAGGTATGACATATACCAATAAGTTGAATTTGGGGTGTACATTTTACACAAATGAATATTCTTTTCTTCAATTTTTTTCCAAATATGTATTTATGTATGTGTCTGTGTACCTACAGTTCTTTCAGTCAGATTCCTGCATTGATAGTTAGACTTCCCCAGGGCTCCCTGCGATACCAAGAGCTATGCTGGTAGAATGGTACAATTTGCTCAAACCAGAGGGGGAAGATGAAACTCCGGGTAGTCTATGGGCAGGTTATTGAGCAATTTACAGTCTATACTTAAAAAAGAAAGTGTGATGTACACCGACTGAAACATGACAGCATAGCTGTTCTCTTTGGACAGGGAAAGGAAAAGCTTGCTTGTTCCCTGAGTGATGTCTGAGTATAGTGAAAACATTCAGGTTTGAGTCTGAAGCTGTGGCTTCAGGAAGCACAGAGTGATCACAAAATAAATATAGAAATGAAAATACACACATTTCCACACACACAAGCAGAAGAGGGAAAAAAATAAAAAGAAACACTGAGTTCAGTTTATTTACTTGGTTGTGAATGCAAGTCCCTTTCACAGCAAAGAACAACATGGATCTTGGATTGTTTTTCGAGTAAGTGAGGTGATCCTATAATAGAACTAGAAGAGAAATAGCAGTTTAAGACAAGATACCTCAAGAAATGAGCCAGACTTTCAGAGTGCTAGTGCCCTTCTAAAATCTTACTTAAACCTGAAGCCATAATTGAGCCCTTAGTTTTATGGCTTTGCTGGAGGCATATGAGTTTAAATATTTGAGCCTAGTAATTATCCAAAGTCATTTAGGTTAATAACAGTTGCGCTGACTTTGGAAAACTTGAAGTCAGGTTCTTAGTGACAGTATTTAGTAACTCTGTATGTATACACAATAAATACACAATATATGCATCATGTATATTAAAGCTTTTCCCTGTCTACTAATTGTTAGTAAATGAGTTTTCGCATGTCACAGCAACTTTTTTATTAAGGCAACCTGTTTCAGAAATGAACAATCACATTTTTCACAAGTTAACTATTACACAGTCAGTTATTATTCATTCCTGAATTCCTTCATTCCTGAAAGCTGTATGGTAGAATCAGTTCATGCTGGGGCAACTCCCCTTACATAACAAAGTCTCCCTGAGAAATTATTACCCCAGATGATCTTTTTATTATGGATGAACATTTATGGAGAGTTTTGTAGCTCTCTATGGCTGAGTGCTACTGCTCACACAAAGGGCCATAGAGAGCTCAGATGCCCAGCATATGGCAAAAGTAGGAACAAGGCCGTCTTGTTCTTGATAAAATTGAAGAAAAACCTCTGCAAAAAGAATAAAGAAACCAGATGCTGACTTGTAAACCTGTCTCCTGTAGAGTCCCACTCACTACCACTGCAGGCACTGAAAGCAGAGATCTCTTGCACCTTGCACAAGCTCAGCAACACCTAGCTGGCTCTAAACATTTAGTTTAAATTTGTCTATGAGTTCACTAGAAAAGCATTGGCATGCTTTTCTTTTTCCAGCCAATTTTCCTTTTCTATTTGCCTAGAGAGGAGCTGGTCAGTGCAGTTTCTACTTCTCTCAGCAATTCCACCTAACCCATGCTGATACACTCTGCTTGAAACTTAAAGTACCAAGTTAAGCAGCTGTCCTGAAGCTCCTGGGCTCCCTTGGGTGCCTGAGGTTTTTATTTCCTCATAGAAAGAATAAAGACCAAGACATAAACACACACTGCTCTATTATTGTCTTTTCACTGGTTTGCTGGTCTGGGGACAGCATGGACATGGCTAACAAGTTTTGCCTTGTGATATTGTTATCCTAAATTGGTACTCTTTGGTCAGACAATTAGATCAGATAATTAGAGGGTTCTGTTGTTAGGCTTTACTTTTAACATGTACTTAGATCATAGACAGCCTAAAAGAAATATTGTGGGTATCTAGCTAGGTCTGCTAGGTATGATTTTGAGCTACTCGATCAAACTCACTTTTTTTTTTCTCTGCCTGGGAAAAATTCTGTGGGGTCTAAGAGGGAGGAAAATGAGGGATTTCTCATTAAGCTGTAGCCAGACTATTAAGCAGTGGTATCTATGAATGAACTTAAGGATAGCTGAGAATTCTTACAGAAGAAAACTGCTTTGGCCCCCAAAAGATGCGTGATCAAAAACTTTTCAGACTTTGGCTTGGTTCCCACTCCAACTGGAACAGTATAAATGTCTGTAATAAATTTAAAAGAGAGCAACTGTGCCAGTATTTGCACAGAAATGCTATTTTTCATATACTCGAATATATGTGGCCGAACTGCTTGCCCTTCTGTAGATTATGTAATAATCTCCAAGGAAAGGAAAGACTGGCTTCTATATACATGTGGAAACATTCATTAATCACTGGATCAGCACTCTAAACATTTCCTGTTTATATCCAGAGTGACACTTCTTTAAAGGATATTACCAGCTCCAATTTGGCATCAAAGTCTTATTTTGTAAAAACAAGCTGTTATCAAATTTAACAGAAATAAAAAGGTTTCCATGAAGAAAAGGATTCTGAATAGCCTTTGGTTTGTTTGAGGAAACAAACTTTCTTCAAGGGTTACAATCCAGCCACCTCAGACTAAAATATTGAAGGGAATTTAATTGTAAAATAAGTTTGGAGTTGATCCACATTGCACAATTCATGAAAAAAACAAAAATGAATTATTATAGAGATCTCTAATTGATTGGCTCAGATCATGGTAAATGAGCCACTGATGGATATGCTTCTAAATAGAAACTGCAGTTTTACTGCTCACACACCCAGAAACATCCGTTTTGCTCCTTGCTGTTTGTTCATCATGTTCTTTCAGAATTACTGTGATCAATGGTTCTCAATCTTTTTTCCACCTCAGACCTAAACCTACCTCCTTTTCTTGGTTAGGACCCAAATAACACACACTCTTTTGGCTATCTGGGAATACTGCAAGGCAGATTTTGCAGGGAGAGAGAGGGACAGAGGGAATTTGGGGAAGGAAAAAGGCAACTGAAAGCCGAATGTTTTAATATTTCATTTCTATCATCAGTTGCCTTCAGCAGGAAAAGGCCAAGCCTCTACGGCCAAGCCTCTATATCCATACTACTAGATGCCTGTACTAGGAAACAAAGACGGTTCTTTGGCACTCAGTTTACCTGAACAAAATAAATTGACTGTATCCAAACTAACATTTGGGAAGGATTCCTGGAAACATGCCTGTCAATTGTTTGGGAGAGCCCTACTTGGCCTCAGCTAAACCCATGCTGAAGTCTGTTCCAGCAGCTGAATGGTGAAAGCAGTTGATTGTCAATGCCCACACAAATTTTACAGCCCTATTTAGTTTACCAGTATAAACATGGTCTGATTGTCCCCTAAACTGTAACCACTGCAGACACTATATTAAAAGAAAAAGTTTGATAGAAGTTTAAATTATAAAAATATTCTGTTTTCCAGGATCGGATTTTGCGTTGACATTCCATCCCTGCACATGCCAAGGCAGGGAAGGAACTGTATGGTGGGATGCTGGAGGTGGTGGCAAGCCTGGTGTTCTCCAGCACAGATGTGGTTTATATTTCAAAGAATATAGTGAAGCAAAGCATCCTGACTACAAATTTTTCCCTTGTCTATTTGTCTGAGCCACCACATCAACTGCATAAAAACACCATTTCCAAATGTCAAACTCATAAATCTCTCATCTGCTGGAAAACAGATGGGAGAGTAATTCACCTAAAACATAGTTGAGTAATTCACCTAAAACATAGTTGATTAAAGCATGGTAAACCTGAATGTTACGTGCGTTCCTATTTCTTGTCTGTTCTGCTGTGTTTCAGCACGTGAAACAGCCTGTATTGGCATGTAAACTGGTGATGGAACTGCAAGCCTCTTGCCATATTTTGTGTGAGCAATTGTGATTTTCAGAGTTTGGTTTGCAAGGTAGAATCTATTTAGCAGTCTCAGTAGAAAATTATGCTTGATGCTTCAGTGTCTCGGCATTTCTAAATTAAGTCAGAAACATTTCAAGAGGGTAGGGCTTTAGTTTAATCCAAGCAAATTCAGTTCAGTGTAAGAGAAACTGTTTAAAATTCAGTGAGTTGTGTCACAAAAGGTATCAGTGTTCTGTTCAGCCTACAGAATAATTTAATCTTGTAATCATTTGTTAAGTTCATAAGGTCACATCTCAGGATATGGCCTTCAGAGGAACTGTGAAACTTTGCTTTCTGTTCAAACTGTCTTGACATACGTTACCCACAGCAAAATTCCTGTACAACACTGCTCTGTTCTGTGGCAGGGCCAGGAATGCAGGAATGCGGATCTCGGCCACGTTGGTGGGGAGAGAATTCCCTCAACCTGGAGCACCCCGTCTCTCTCCAAATCTTTTGTTCGGCATTTTCTGCCTTCCGTAGTGCATGCTCCCCCGTGCTGCCCCCAGCTGCTGTTCTCCCCCCTGCATCTCCCGTTCTCACACTCGCGGCCTGGGTGGCCACGCTGGGTTTGTGCGTTGTGGGGTAGTCAGGATGTGGCTACTGAAAGAGCAAATGTGGGGAAGGCCAGAACTATATGTGCATAATATCCAATAAGGCAACGTTTGCAGGCTGAGAACACCACAGTGGCTGAGCTAAGGGGAGCTCTTTGTTTGCTTTTCTTTGCAGTAGTGGCTGGATTATTTCAGTCTAATAAAAGGCTCTTTATTTTATGCCCTGTGAGCCTGACCCATCACAAATCAATTACAGACAGCCTATAGGTTCCTCCCTCTAGTGCCTCACAGGAAGGACAGCTGAGGAAAATAATTTCTGATGAATAAACTGTATAGTTCCCAGAGAGGATTGTATTCAGCAAGCTCGAAAAGCTTTTTTTCCCTTCAAACTCTCACCAAAAGAGAGAAATGGCTTTCAGGTAAGGTAGTGATGGTAGGCAAACAGGAATTTTACTCTTCATTAGCTGGCAATTCCTGCCTGCCCCTCCGATGTGCTCTGTAACTTTGGGAAGTCTCTTCACCTGTCTCTCAGGAGGCAAAGTCTTCTGCTGAGTGTGCATACAGCCGCAAAGCAGCAGGGCTCCGTACTCTTGACTGATAAAGCAATGGAGTTTTGCTTCACAGTTCTCCCTGGAGTCTGAACGTACCAATTGCTGGGAAGTTCAGGGTTAAGAAGTGGTTTATCCTATGTGTCTAGGTTCAGATGTTAAAGTCGACTGAGGTCCACCTCTCATTCTGATTTCAGGGGTAGTTTACAAAGAAATGAAACTAATTAGCATGGATTTAAATGACCTCTCTTTTTTTTTCCAAAGTCTGTTTATATTCTCTGTTTTAATCATACTTTCATTGGGCCAGCAAATAATAGCATTGTAATAACATTGTGCCAGATAAGCTGCTTTAAAAACAGGAAGAAACAGAAATTATAAACACTGAACTGGCGGAGAAGACCACTAGAAATTGCCCAAATGGTGCCACAGTGTCTGCAAACATTGTAGGAAGATAATGCAATATAAGAGGATAGAAACTAGTTTTGGAGGAGGAGTGTTTATTCAGGGGATGGAGGATCACAACTTCTGAGATTTGTATTTGACATGACTGACTTAGGGCAATGTATTAAGAAGCATTTAAGCATCTAAAGAGCCAGACTTATTTATGTGGGTCTGCAGATGGGAGCTGAGGATCTAGGTGCTTTGAAATCCTATTAGTCACCATTTTGCTTCCTTAAATACTATGAGAGTCTGGCTTTTTTGAGCATGATTTCTCAAAAGTGCTTGGCATTCAGTAAGAGATTAAACAATAAGGCTTAAGTGATGCCCAGCAGTCTACGAGCATTGAATAGTTTACATTCCCATTCACACTGGTGAAGTACGAAGGTCCTGTGCTCTAGGTCCAGACTTCATTCTGCCTGTATGTTCCCGTGGGCCAGTTCCTAAAAATTCTAGGCCCAGAGATGGACTTTGACCTACATGAGATTGCTCCAACAAGTAATGGTTCATTGCCAAATTTTTAATGATCCTCTCTACCTTGCAAGGGTGTTGTGATGCATAATTTGAGTTTGTAAATTGCTCTGGCAGGAAAACACTCTGACAAGCTCTGTTACATGCTGCAGAGTTTGGTTTTAGTCCAAAGAGAGGGAGAAAAGCAGCAGGAAGGAGAGGAGACAGGGATTTTATTTAATCCTCTGCATTTCGGAATCCATGTAGAATGCAGCTAGGAGGTCCAGGAAGCTTCCAGATGTTGGATAACCTGTGAAAAAGCTTAGTTTCTGTTCTTGACATTTTGTTGGAAGGTTTCTCATGCCATTGACTCTCACAGGTCGCACACATTTAGTGTTCTGGGAGCTACAAGAGGCGAAACAACGAAGGTCAGGCTGATGGATGCCAATCGAACAGATGCATCTAAAAGTAAAACGGCTAAGTCCTTCACCCCTTTAGATATCTCTGAATGCTACAAGTTAATTGTTTTACAAAGGCTAGAAAAGGATTTCATTAGGATAATGTTTAGTTCACCATAGTGTGTCTAGTAGAGGAGATGATATGAATGTTTGTGCAAGGGGACTTCAGCCTACAGCAAACAAACTCTGGCTCTTTATACAGTTGTTAACTAACTTCTCTAGCTTAAAATATCCTCTTAGTTAAAGGGAGAACATGGGAATTTTGGAGTTTGTACATTCTCGTATCATTTAACCAGGGTTATGAAGAGACATGTTTATACTGCCTATGGAGCACAGGGATCCAAGGCCTGGCTGCTTTTTGTGCTAATTTAAACACTTGTGCTGCTTGGCTTTGCTTTTAGCCAGTCCCAACTATTAAGCACAAGGAGAGAGTGGCTGCTAGCTGTTGAATATTTCACTATTTGCTAGCTGGGGGCTAGGAGGGCTTGGGCAAAAGAAGGGTTTCTGATTTGCTGCTGCTCTTCTCAGCTTTGAAGAGCCTACATGATTCATAGCGTGTATCACAGTCACTTTTTAAAGAGAAATCTTCTTTGACAGGAAGATCAGAGAGAAATGGGCTTATATATCAGGACTAACATATACAGACATGTTTAAGTTTTATTTGAACCTTATTAGATATTACATGTGCATATGTATATGTATGTGCATGTCTATACACACAGATACATACATGCACATAAAAGAAATAGTATTGCCATAGCATCTAAGGGAATGTAGGGAGGAGATCATAGCTATCTACAATACAGATGTCCACAGCTGAGCTAGTCACTCCACACTTTCTTATAGTCAGTAGTGAGAAACAGGCACTTAGTAGAGTGCAAATCATCTTATCATGTAACATGAATCACATTTTTAAATGCCTTTTTCTCCCCTTTGCCTGAAAAGGAGCATAGGGCAACCTCTTAAGCTGCAGATACCCATGTTGCAGAGTTGTAATGTGAAGTGAGATGAATCCCATTTTTCCTATCTGTGCTATTCAGAGTATTCCAGATACAGTTTGTGGTATTATATATTGCTTATGATGCATTTTTTGAACTGCATGTCTGCTTGCCAAAAGCTTATCAGTAAACATGATATGAATCCAACTGAGAATTATTAACAGATTTCTCTGTACAACAACCACAGTGCTCTGGGTAGTGCTTTCTAAAATGCAGTCTTCAGCCTAAGATGCTTTCAATTTTTGGAAGCTTCCTTTTAGGATTAAATTTGTTTATTGATCTAGATTTTATCAGGGTCCCACAAACAGTGGTAATGGCACAACTAACAGAGCAGTACTGGGGGAACAGGAATCTCTTAAGTCAATATTTCTGCTAAAGTCTATGTTATGACAGGACGTGAAAAGGACTGGCCCAGCACACAGCTGTTGCAGGCTAGGTGAGTTACTTCATCAGTAAATTAAGATATGTTCTGGCTAGGCAGGTATCCAGAAGACAGGTTAAAGGGTAGTTAAATACATGGTGTAACATAAGTGTTCACACTTCAGTAGCATAAGCATTGACCACAATTACAGCACAACGTAAGGTGCTTCTTTGGCATGCTTAGTACAATTCAAGCTCAAAGTATGCTGAGAAAATGTAAGACGTCACCAGCTAGATTATGTGTCTTTTGCACATCCATACATACAGATAGGGATGTAGCTGAAAAACATAGATTTCCTGAGGCATACCCAAGTTCATCTTGCCTAACTTCAGGTGCTAACTGAGGTGCCTGAGCTGCCTGGTCATTAGTGGAGAGAAAGAGGCCCCACCAGAGACAGATTTGGATTTGAATTGTTCTCCATAGATGCCGCTCTCCAGTGATCACAGCGGGATCCTAGAGTACCTAAGCACCTAATGAAGGTACTCCAGTTAGGTGGACAAATGTAAACACTAGTTTTGTCAGCTCCTTATCAGTCACTGTATGGCATTCTTAGGGTCCACAGCAGATCCAGATTCAGATCTGCATTTGGTATGTCAAGGGAAGAGCACATTTTTTCCTATTTACTCTAACACAGATTTATCAGTCATCAGCATGTTGCTACGCTAACTGATAATCTCAAGATCCCTTTCCTGAGAGTGCTGACAGAGTGGTACATGGTGCAGATTTTTAGGCTGTATTACCTAGAAAGAACAGTACTAACAAACAGTTCATTAACTCCACTTGCATTAGGTACTTACATAGCGGATGTTTACTTGCTTTCTTGGCTGGAGTTGTAATGGTAAGTGGTTGCTAGGAGGCAAGAACAGATTAATACTAAATAGAGAAAGGAAAGAGAGAGAGAAAGTCAGCTTTTGAAAGGGCAAAGTTGGCCTTTAAAAATACCAGGGCAACATGCAAATGCTCTGCCCTCTGAAAAAAAGCCCATGACATTAAGTTTGCCAGCACAGATCTGGTGCAACTGCAAGGGAAAACTTGAGGGTGTAACTCTGGGAATGCGTATACTGAACTTGCAGTCTCACTTTCATGTCTCCAATTTTGATGGTGCTGTATGAAAAATAAAGACAATACTGCTCTGGTTAAAGTTATAAAGAATAGAGATTCTGGCACATCTACTAGACTGACTGGTGAAAGCGATGATATGTTGGCAGAATTTAACACCTAAGAACATTTTTTTCCTTGTAATAAACTGAATAACTACCTTCAGTCAAAAGGTATGGTAGCCTACCTGGAAACAAGCACCATATTTTCTCTGTAAGGAAGACCTAGAATAAGGAAGCAGATGAATATCTGCAATACCATCTTGTCAAAGCAGATGTATTCTCAGAGACAATGTTTTTGAGCTTTTAAAAAAGTGTTCTGCAGTGCTGGAGAAAGGGCAACTCCATCAGGGAATAGGAAGGCATTTTAACTGTTGAGGTAAGTTCTAACAGGGATTTCTAGAAACTGTACCTCTTCTAGTATATTTGTCATGGAGAGTAGGATTTTACTGAGTCCATAGGGTGCTCTTTGCCATCGATGCAAATAGAAACTGTTGCCTGTACGATAGCGGTTAGAACCTACATTTTTAAGTACAGTATTTGTGGGCCTGGACAGTAGCTATGGACTTTGTGGTTGTCAAAGCTCAAGAGAAGGAAGCTGTCCTTGTACATGTAAGGGGGTGCCAGTAAGGAAAAGATCACATCCGACTCACCCTGGGGTGTCACTATCCCTGCAAAATGTTCAGGAATTAACACGTTCTTTGCACTAACACTTGCTGTACATGGGCCTATGAACCAAAATGAGTCACACACCTCCAAGGAAAGAGGAATAGCTGGGGAAAATTATTGCCTTGTTACTGATACTTGTTTGCACAGCTATGTTTCAGCTTGCTTTGGCTTCTTTCCAACTCTGGGACAGAGCTGCCAGCAACCAGGTTTGGGTTCAGCTGATCTTTTATTTACTTTTTATTTTAAAGGTCATAGACACAGAAGGTTAAAAAAGCAACAGAGAAAACAAATTTAATAACAGGGGTGAGTAAGAGTTAAGATTTGCTTTGTATGAGGGATGTTCCTAACAAAGTTTGTTTGGTAAACACTTGCCATAGATCCTCCTACTACATCATGCTTAAGAGAAGTCCTGTGAAGCTAGATTGCTCCTGTTCTCAAAAAAGATGAACTATCATCCAGGATATACATACTAAGGAACCCTTTGCTTGCAAATTCACCAGATAAATAAGCTATAATTCTATCTATTAGCTAGGAAAAATAGAATGTCAACTTACTTGAAAGTTTTATGAAGCCTATTTCTTTGGACTCAGGAGAAGGAAACATCCTACGAAAATGATCCAGGCAAAATAATCTTTAGGGACCAGCATGAGGGCATAACGATCTTCTTACCGAGAAATGTCAGAATAAATATGATGGAACATCACAGAGAGTTAAAGGGAGATCTTAGTGAACTCTAAGAGATGGAGGTGTATATGGGGGAAATAATTGTGCAAGTAGTGGACCCAAATGGTCCTGGTATAACTTTACTTTCACTGTCAACTATCATTTGCAGAAGTTACAGTTTTTATGCTCTTTTTAAACATTGCAACAGTATCTTTTCAGTGGGATACACATGTATGACTTGTGACAGGATTCCCCAATATGGAAACTGTGTTTGAAGAGTGGGCAGAAGAGGGAAATGGTGCATCATCTAGTCCTCTTTGTTCTCAAACTTACTGTTGTTTAAATATAAAATGTGGCAAATCTGGTCTCCAAGGGAATGCCTGAGATAAATTGAGAACTGCAAGTTAATAAGATTTGTGTAAGGTAAATGCTTCCTGTTGGTATTCTACAGAACATGGAAACAGGCTTAAAATAATGTATCAGACTAAGAAGTTCTTTAAATAGCACAGGAAACACAATGAGCTCTGAGTCCACCAGTGACAACACAGGAAGAGAAAAGCCAGAGGTCTCATGAGACTATTGGTAGTGGGAACGATGGAGGGGCAATTTATGACTCCGGAGGTTACAACATGCTTGACCCTGGTATACGTAGCTAATGACGACCCTCATTGATAGAGAAGATTCTAGCGTGATGGGTTCTGGTGTCCCAATTATGGAGCTGTTCTGTGATAACAGATAGAAACCATGTGTTCACCTCGTCAGTGGAGGCTGGCAGCAGGTATAATTTTTACAGTAGGTTTCCAGAGAAATGATCAAGACAGTGATTTGTAGAAGGGGGCAACACAGAAATAACCTTTTTGTCTTGCTGCCTTGCTTCAACACGATGCATCACTGACAAAAATGTTCAGGCTGGTAAAAAGATATTACTGACTATTTTAATAAAGAAATTTCCTTTATGAACTCAGACCTTAGAATTTCAGTGTCCTTCAAACACTAGACAGAAAGACTTTTTTTAACAGGAATCATATTTAATTACAGTTCAGTCCTATGACCAGAACAGTATTCCACATTATGGGGAAAAAGCCCTATTCTTGTCACTGATACGTTGCTGCTATTAATAAGTATTGCAGACTCCAGCTCCCTCTCCTTTGTCTGCTGATTTATGTAAGTGTTGCCTCACAGAATTAGCTGATAATCTCATTATACCTAATCCTGTTTGCTGCTTTTACAAAACAATATTGTCATGACTGACTGAGCTCCCTTTTCTTCCTAGCTGTTTTTCCTTAGTTAGTTCTGAGATGTCCTCTAGAAAACATGAGCTCTCAGAGTGAATGGTTATCCTGTTTCCTGGCTGTAATTCCAGCCTCATCAAACTCACCTCCATGCCCTATCCCTTTCAATAAATATTTTCTTTGAAGCAAACAGCATACAAATATTAACTGTAGCTTGCTTATGTTCAGTTCACCAGTGCACATAATTGCTCTATTCTGAAGCAATTAGAGCTTCTCAAATGATGTTTTTGGTTTACATTATCTTTTAAGAGATGCCTTTAAAATGTAGTCTCCTTTACAAAGTTTCTCTGTAGGGAATAAAACAAAGATGACTCCTAAAATTGTAATTTCATGCATATACTTTGGTACTTGGATACTAAGGTGTTTGATAAGATAAATTCATTATCTACCGTAATCCAGGATATTTCTAAAATATAACTAATCATGAGTGTATTTTTCATGGCCAGGAGCTCTTTATGAGCTTACTAAATGCATGTAAAGGTCTTTGAGGTGGACACAAACATTTGGACCATACACACATAACTCTAAACTACAGTCTTAAAGCAAGGTGAAAACCACAATCACATCTACCTATCTATCTTGCTAAGTGCTAATTGTATTCAAAAATAGCAGACTTGATTTGAAAAGAATTTCTACAGTTACACCTTGTATTTTTTGTTTTCACTGTTTAGTGTTTGTGAAAAATGCCAAGGTAACTGAAGATTTTTTGCTCATTTATATAACCTAGACAATGAATAAACACATTTCCTGAGTTTGTTTTAATCAGATAATCTTATTCTATAATAATAGCTTTCAAAGGTAAAGAAGATACTTCAGTAAACTCTATTTAGCACAATTTGTTCGAGAAGTAAAGGAATTAAAAAAACACACTCAAATTTAGTAATGGTTCCTTTTATACAGTTACAAAAACTATAATGTAGTAATCTTATTGTGATTTTTCAATATTAGTTGTTATAGAATTTCTACACTAAATGAGGTAAAAAAAAAAAAAAAAAAAAAGGAAGTAAGTTTATTGGGCACGCAACAAAAATGGTTCCCCTTAAAAATCTTGCCTTCAAGCTTCTGGACCAAGAAATATACAACAAGACTCTTATGGCCTTAATGCTAAATATGTATTACTTACATTGTATGTGAGAGAATAATTCCACTTTAGTTACATTAGCTCCAATGCTGTTATTACATAGTATCTGTTATTACATAACATCCTGTCTGCCCAGGATTCTGCCACATAAGTCAATTAGTGTTGTTCATTCCTTACAATTATTTTCCGTTCAACAATACCTTGAGGTTTTCATCAGGATCCACTGAACAGACAATCCTTGCCAGAGAAATTTCAATATAAATAGGAAAGATCAGCGAACTGTGACAATGCAGGAGCACTGTGATCTCACCAGGGGAGGGAGGAAGAGCTGTGAGGCATAGATAAAATTTATAAAGAATATAAATATAAAGAATAAGAATATAAAGATAAAATTTATGAGAACAATTAAGTGCCCTTATGTTTGGGCCCATACTTGAGTGTACCATGTTACCAGTAAGAACTTCCACAGCAGAGTCAGATGTCATTTAACTCTGTAGCTGCTTAAAGTCTCTCAGCATCTGGCTTTCTACCTTCTTAAGTTTCTACTATGAGGCATTAGACTTCTGCACTGGGCCTCATTCAAAAGACAACCAGCAAGAGGTGGTCCCTGTAAATGGCAGAACTGAGTTAAAATCCTTAGCTCAAATGAATTAAAGAAGAAAGAATTTAAATAGAACTGTGCTATCTCCCAGATGAGTGCTGTTCACTGCCCTCTCAAGTGTTCTTCATGCGTATTTTTCTGACTCTTCTGCTCAGGTTGTTCTATTTCCCATGAAACACTGAAATACTGCTTGGAGTAAGGACAGGAATCCCAGAATAGTGTCCTAAGCATCAAGAGACAGAAGCCTTTCTTCTCTCTTTCTTGACCAAAGACTATTTCAGTAATTCATATGGAGAGGGATAATGCTTACACGAGAAACTGAACTGTCCTTTTGGCAATAGAGCATTCATGGGAAAGAGCTGCTTCAGATCGGGTGTTTGAACAAGGGGAGATCCCAGGTAACAGCCTGAGTTCTTTAATAAATAGGTTATTATGTTATTAAGGAAGCGTAGTTTCATATGAGAACAGCTGATCTGGCCACAGGTGGATCAAGTTGAAATGCTGATGAGCAGGAGGAGGTACACATCCATAGCCTCCTGTGTCACCTTATGAAACAAACGTCCCACTAAGCGTTGGTTGCCCAGAGAGGTTGTGGGGTGTCCTTCTCTGGAGATCTTCAAGGCCCGCCTGGATGCAACCCTGTCTAACATGCTCTAGGTGACCTTGCTTGAGCAGGGCAGTTGGACTAGATGATCTCCAGAGGTCCCTTCCAACCTCAACCATTCTGTGATTGTGTGATTCTGTTACCAGTGTGGGGTAGAGGCAGGTTCTGACCAACCCAATAACGCACCACCTCTTGGTGTTTCCTCTTGGTCAGCTCTAAGTGGCTCCTGGCTGGAAGAAGGACTTAAAAGTTTATCAGTGATGGTTATTATAGTATTCACTCTCAGTGATGTTCCCAAAGATTTACAACTGTGGAAGTATGTAAAATTGAGCCAAGTCCTCCCAACCCCTACATTACTATCTTACCCTCTACAAGCTGTTATTTTTCCTCTACTAATCTGCCCCTTACAGAAATTATTCTTAAACCGTAGGGGGCAGGTTTGCAATCAAATATCCTGTGGTAGTATCAATGTATTAATTTACAATAAGAATTTATTAGTATTATACCTATTAAATGGCGTGAAAAGTGTCCAAAATGTTTACCAGTTTCAGAAGCTTCTTTTAGTTTCACTGGTTTCTCTCCTTCAAAATCTGAGAGCTCTTATAATGCAGAACATATTCACTGGGTACTTCAGGATGTTGGCACATGAGGTAAAGGCCTTTCAGGTAACTAGCTGCTCTCCCCTCTTCTGCCTCTCTTGCTAATGCTGGCCCATCTACCTCATCTCCCTTTACCTTGTTCTACCTGTAGGAGTCTTGCCAATCTCTGCACATTTGGGCAGTTTGGGGACAAAGCCAAGGAAACACTTGAATATCCCCTCCAGTTCAAGCCTGGAAGAAAAATACATTGAGACTTTCTGTGTGTGCAACTCTGGGGCATATTTTCGCTCAGGTTACTGAGTGCTCTATAGCATGGCTTTGTAAAGTCTTCCACATCCCACTGAACCATTATCAGCTTTGAGGTAAGGATTCCACAAAGCATTTCAGGATAGAGTTATGTTTTTAAACCATTCTAAAATCCATCTCTGTTCAACAAAGAAATGAAATATTGCATGAATTAAAACTTGTTTATGTAATTTGCTAAATCAGTCCTTTGAAGAAGGCCTCCTTTTTCTTCGCAGTGCTTTACTTCCTACTTCTTTGTAGCTGTGATCCAGCTTCAGCAGGAAAATATGGCCCTGAGGCCATACTCTAATATTGGAACTAGTGGTAAAACATTCTAAAGAGAAAATCTAAGTCACAGTTTCCTTTTAACAGTTAAATTAGACTACAGATATGAGCAGTCAGACATAGATATATAGCTATAGATATTCAGAGAGTGTTCCTGCTGTTTTCAGTAAAAAGGACACACGGGTCTTTTTGCTTACAGGAATTCACATAGACTTCTAGACGTGGCATTGATGAGAGCATGCTGTCTCTTGCCTAAACAATTTCAATTGATTTTATTAAGAAAAAAGAGATCTTGGAATGGCATCTGCTTTAAAACACAATATATCTCTTTCTTATTCAGGCATAATAAGTTCTGACACAGAAATGTAACTTCTATGAGATGACTCAAAGTCTCTGACAGCTGCATTCAACGCTGTGTTTCATCTGGAATTTTCAAAGGAGTGTGAGGATGTCGTTACCAAAATGCCATGTGAGTTGGGGCATTTGTTCTTTAGGTTCCTTGGAAGCTTAAACTTACCTCTTGCCACAAGGAATATACTTTGCTGCATAGTAATCCTCACTGAACACATAAAGAATGTTATACAGGGCAGAAGTCCTCCAAACTGAAATGGCACAAATATAGGATGATATCCACATAATAGCCTTGCTGAGAAAGTTTGTGAAATCCATGCTGGTTTACTCAGAGAGAACAACCAACAAATTGTTTAATGGAAAAAAATCTTAATGGTTACTGGTACTGTGGCCATGGAAAGAGAGGTGTCAATCTCAGGTGATCCTTTAAGGGCTATACCAAGTGGAGACAAAGATGCTCAAGGCTACTGCTTCTTAAAAAGGTGTCTCTCTGGTCACAGCAATAGGAGCGCTAGAAGAAGGTCAAGGAGGAGATTATATCTCTTTACATCTCCAAGTGATAGCATGTTATCGGCTCTTACTGGCTTTGTAGCCAAAAATGAAAAAATTGTATCTTAAGCTTTGGGACAGTTAGTACAACAGCAAATTTATCAATGAATGTGCTCCACTGAACAAGCATATTGACTACAGCGAAAAAATACTAACAATGTAAAAGATGAATTCTTTGGTGATTGTGAAATAGTGCACAAGAGTCTTTAAAAATGTGACACCAAATTTGTGATGGATGACTGCCTAAGCAGAAAAAAAGAAAACAGTGAGAGGCATCTAATGCTTAGGATGTAAGAGTTAACAATGACTTGAGGTTAATTTGTGTTTTCTCAGTTAAAGATACCATTGTAAAGCACAAAAAGTTTCTTAACAAAGATGTTCTCAGGCATATGTATCTATCTTTGGAGGAGTATTTAGACTGCATTATTTGGCTCAAGACACAAGCAAAAGATTGGAAGCATAAGGAGAACTGAAAATTCACTAGAAAAGTTACAGATATAACACAATATCCTGGAGGTATCTGAAAGACAGGCTGGAATAGGTAGCAATTAAAAACAGGTTTCAGGAGATTTCATGGCAAACTGAACCAAAGAAGGTAATTTAGGAGAACTCTAAGTAAAAGGAACACATTTAACAGCTCATGGGAACTTAATTAACGACTGACACGCAGCAGCGAGAGTATAACTTCCAGGCTGGTCTCATGCTAAGAACTGTGATAAGGCACCCCCAAAAAATAAGAGGCTGTAGGACTATGTAGGGTTTGCATGATTTCATGGATCAAATGGAGCAAGAAGGAAATGCATATAATGTGCGACTATTTTATGAGTGCTATGACATATGGAGGAAAAATAAGTTGTGAGTGTGATAAAAAGGACAGAATGCAAGAATGCAGTTTTAAACAGAGGGAGGGAATTCTTTAATGAGTTTCTTAGTACAGAAATAAATAATCAATTGGCATTTTACAGGTAGCTGAGCTGTGCGTAGAAGAAAAAAGTCAAAGCAGTTTAAGAGGCAGTTGGAACTCTTAGCAACAACAAAGAACAAAATGTTGGGAATTTTAGAACTGAAGCACTGCAAACAGATGATGGAAAGGATGCTATGGCTGGGGCGAGATAGCTCAAAGACTGCAAACTGAGTTTGTTGGATTAAAATACTGTCTCCCAGGATTTTAAAAAAGTGTTGAAATAGAATGTAATAAATATAACAAAAGTTCCTGTCTAGTAGAGTTTATAAATTTTTGTTTGTGACATTTTATACATTCATCCCTTATACAGAAAAGATAATAAATGAATAGCAATGTGGTTTCTGGAGAACAAGAGTGGGAGTAGACAGAAAGACTGACTCCTTCGTGTTTCTTTAAGATATCCTGGGAATCCTGGCACAATTATTCTAAAATGATTAAATAATTAAATAATAAAAAGAGAATGAAATTAGATGATCTCTACTGGTCATTTTGATGTAACTAGCACTTTTGGTGGCTATAGGAGAAAGAACATATGGTACAAAAGATAATTTGAGACAGGCATGAGAGGAAAAAAAGGGCTTGGTATAAATAACGATAAAACCAACTACTAGTTGTAATCTGACAAAACGATTTTAGACAGGCTCTCTAGCAGTCAATTACTGTAGATACCAAAACTTTGTTAGTTGAAGTATATCAGAACATTACTGTTAATTTTAATCTGAAAAACTAAGTAATAGGAATGTATGTTCCTTTTATTTGAAATTTTTTTTACCATCAGACTTTAAGATATGCCAGACCATCATAATGTATTTTGTTCCATGCAGAAGTGAGACTTCAACATGTACTAAAAAGACAAAGAAAGAAACTAAATAACTTGAGAAAATAAAATACTCTTCGAGGATTTAGTTAGGAACATTGGGAAGTCAATAAAGAACATGAGTCTAACGAAATCCCCATAGCTTCAGTGGGCCAGATCTGTGGTTAGACTGACACAAGACAAACCAGATAAGCACCCAGTGGAAAGCCATTCCACTGCTGTTTGACCACCGATCAGTCAAAAAGAAGGGAAGGTGAAAAAAAATGAGCTGAAACAATATTCTTAATATGCATGACCAGCAAAGCAAAAAAATATGCCCTAACAGAAGGAGTTTGGGGCAAATTGAGAGGAGCCATGGAATATATGATATCCAAAACCAGGAAGGGAGGAAGGAAGCAAGGACATGGGAATGAAATGGACCACCGGCAGAGTCTTGTGCTCTGCAGTCGCAGCCACATGCAACAACAAACACAACAACAGACAAGTGCACAGACTGCAACTGTGGTCTGCTGAATGGTAAGCAAACCAAATATAAGCCATATCACCCTTTACATTGTTTCTGAGTTGACCTATCTATATCTCAGAAAAATAAAGGGTGAGCCTCAGTTTTTAAGAGGTTCCCTTTTAGCTTCAACAGATGTTTGAACATAATCTCTAAATTCAAAAAGATGGGGGGAATGCTAAATTGTTGGTGATGCTGGCTCTATTGAGGTGATCGTGAGCTGTTTTGCAGATGCTCTTAATGTACACTGAATTGCTGGTCTAGCCACAATATTGAAAATAATGACAAAAAATAAGACGTCACTTACTGCTCATTTGAAATATGCTGCAGAAACAGCACAAGGAGGTAATTTGCCCAAAATTATCAAACAGGCATGCTGTGGATTTCAGGATGGATTTAATTGCTATTGTGAAAGAAAAATCTTTCCTATTTATTTTCTGGAGACTGTGTCTTATTATCTAAGTATTTGAAAATGCACATACCACTGTCCTGAAATACACAGCATGCCTGTTTGATAATAATGCCCCTGGCTCACATTTAAAACATTTTCTTTGGGGCCGGGTGTTACTTTCCTAGCAATTTGAACTACCACAGAAGCAGCTGCATTGTAATTTTTCTCATATAGCAAGGCTGCATTCCTGAAATCAGGACAAATAGGGCTTTTTCCTCCCCATGAAAAGCATGCTTAAAGTTTCAGATGCCCATGCTGGACAGTGCTTCTTGATGTGTCTAAAGCAGGTGTATACAAGCTGTCCCTTTCCCTCAGATGTTGCTAACCACCAGTGATTCCCAAACTCTTTCTGTGATTATTCTGTGTGATTTCATGGAACCATGAAGAAAGCATAATCTTGGGCATGCAAACCCAGAAAAGGGTATTTCCTTCCTCTAAGTGATTTGATGACAGAAATATTCTTAACTAGTAATTTTCTTCTATCTGCAACTGAAAATAAAAATAAAAGTTACACTATTGCCTTCTGGCAAGAGCTGATGGCACATAGAGAACAGAAATTATTTTAGAAATATCTTCCAGATTTTAATCACAGAATAGTTGAGGTTGGAAGGGACCTCTGGAGATCATCCACTCCAAACGCCCTGCTCAAGCAGGGTCACCTAGAGCACGTTGCACAGGATCACGTCCAGGCGGGTGCTGAATATCTCCAGAGAAGGAGACTCCACAACTTCTCTAGGCAACTTGGTGCAGTGCTCTGTCACTCTCACAGTAAAGAAGTTTTTCCTCCTATTCAGGTGGAACTTCCTGTGGTTCAGTTTGTGTCTGTTACCTCGTGTCCTGTTGCTTGGCACCACTGAATTCAGCCACATCCCCTTGACACCCTCCCTTCAGGTACTTGTACACATTGATAAGATCCCCCCGCAGTCTTCCCTTCCCCAGGCTGAAGAGGCCCAGCTCTCACAGCCGTTCCTCGTAGGGCAGGTGCTCCAGCCCTCTGAGCATCTTCGTAGCCCTACGCAGGGCTCTCTCCAGTAGCTCCATGTCTCTCTTGTCCTGGGGAGCCCAGAACTGGACACAGCACTCGAGATGAGGCCTCACCAGGGCTGAGGAGAGGGGCAGGATCACCTCCCTCGACCTGCTGGCAACACTCTTCCTAATGCAGCGCAGGAGACCATTGGCCTTTTGGCCACAAGGGCACATTGCTGGCTCATGGACAGAGTATAACAGATATGACCATACTGAGTCAAACTGCGTATGGCTGAACTGAGTTTGAAGCAAAAACTATATTTTAAGAATACAAAAACAACTAGGGGTGAGTCAGTGGGGAGGCAAAAGTAACCACAAAGTTTGTGCATAGTCTATACAGTGAATTTGACATGGTTTCCAAAACCTTTAATTTCTGTTGGTTTAGAGGAACTAAACACATCCTTTAAACAAAATGCTATGCTTTTACAAAGTTTGTTCTTTGCAAAAGGAAAAAAAAAGAGTGAAAGCATTAACTCTTTAGTGCTGTAATCACAGGAAATGCTTTGTTGCTATGAGGAAGGTATGCACTATTGCAAAGCTTGTATGCAAGTTGCCATCAAAGTGGATGTCTGATTGAGGCTTGGCCTGCAAAGTATTAGTTGAGAAGAAATGCTTTTCAGGACAATTGCTGCTGTAGTTCAACACTCCTCTTCAAGATATATTTCAAGGTACAGTATGATGGAGAAGAGGGTATTCATTTTGTAAAAATTAGGTGCCTAGGGTTAGCCAGACAGACCTAAGTTCTAGTACAGTCACAGACTTGTCATCTAGACACTTATCTTGAATAAGACTAAAATTTCTCATGCAACTTTTCTCACCTACTAAGAACGAACAATGCCTGCTTTGCAGGGTACTTGTCAAAATGAATTAATCCGTGTTAGTAAAGAAAAATTTCTGTCCTCAAAGTACAGGCAGCTTATCCAAAGCTCACTGAATTCAAAAGGAGCCTTTCCATGAACAGGATTTGAATTAGGCCTTGGAACGAACATGTAATCCTGAAGAGATCTACTCTTAAGGATGTGTGCTCTCAGTAGCAACCCACTGTCAACACAAAGCTTTTTATTGCTTTCTGCCGGTCTGCAGACGCAGGCTGGTAAGAAATTCACCATATCCATAATATATTTTCTGAGTTATTTTGCCTGAAATGAGGAAAACAAGAAATCTAGCACACAAGTTTCCTAAAAGAAATGCACTAAATATAAGCAGGTTTTGCTTAATGTGCAATGGTATGACATTTGCTTAATATGCAATGGTGGTGATGATGACAGTGATGAAAAGCAATAAACTATGTGAGAAGGAAATGTAGTGCTGCTAAAATGTCAGTGGAAATTCTCACCAGTTTGCCTGAGTCAAGAATGTGCTCCTCTTAAGGGAAGTGAAAATCCTTCACAGATATTACCTCATATTAAATTTTCCTCAGCAAATAGCCAAGTAAAGACAGGGTGAACTGTAACTTCCAGTTCAGCACTTTTTGCTGGGATTATTCAGAAGCTTATTGGTGTATTTGCAATGCCATAGGTATTTATAAGTGCATCTTTCCCTAGTGTATATTGAAAAAGAAAGGGTTACCTATGCATTTGGCTGAAGGACACTGTACACACTAGGCATGTAATTTCTTACGCAGTGTGTGTGAGAGAGACAATACGTGTATTTTTCACCCATTCTGTGAAAGTCAAGTACTATGTACAAAGACTTCAAGTCTCACAAAGCAAGAGAAAGACAGCAGGAGCTTGACTCCTTAATGCAATAACTGAGGTACTTTCAGAGGCTAATGGAAACCTGGTCCTGCTTAAAGGGCTATTTACACGAAGCAGTAACTAGAGATTCAGTGCGCAGATAATCCTTGGAGCAGGAGTCAGAACTCAGATCTACCCTTCTCTTGGCAAGTATCCAGCTTAACACATTAAAATGTCATTCTTGCCCCCTCAGCCCATTTTAGGGGGATTCTGGACAAATCTGTGCCATTAGTGTTTTGTGTTGGCTGTCTTCAGGCATTTTCTGCAAAGAGAACAATGACCTAAGGCAACTCCTGAACTCAGAGTCTGGAGATCCTGTTAGGAGAGCCAAGTGCTCCAGGGCGAGGCCATGTCTGACTCTGAAGCATCTAAGGCAGAACCGGACCCTGGGAGCCAGGCTTTCCAAAAAAACAGTTCAAAGTCTCTTCTAGCCTCAGCTCTGTTTATCTCAACAGGCATGTGAAAAAAAATAGCTCATAGCATCTGGAGCAAGTTCCTGTAAACTAATATTCAAAATTGTCATACTTACTCATGTAATGTTACTGCATGTATGCCAGCCTTGTTTATAAAGGTGGAAGTACCATGTGTTAAGGATAGAACTGACAAAATGATATAGACATTGTTTAGAATATAGCAGGAAATATGCTAACATAAGTTACTGTTTGGCTATTATCTATGTAATACAGGGACCAAAAATATTGAAAACAGATTTCTCCTTGTGTATATTGTGGAAGAAAAGGTTAGCTGAGGTTTTCTATGCATTTGGCTCAAGGATGCTACAATAGGAGAACATGTGATTTCTTAGGGAAATCCTATGTGACTCTTCTGCAGCAGCTAACCTAGTAAACAAGAAGTGAACTGGAACTCTCTGTACAAGGACTCTTTACTGGAATCATTCGGAAGCTTATGAATATACTCAGGCTTCCTCAGGAGGTTCCCTCTATGTTAGATATATTGCTGCAGATATCGTCTCTCTAAAAAATGAACTTTGAACAACCCAAGATTTTGGACTTTAGAAAAAGCCTCTTACTCCTACAGAAATTCAAGGTCATATCATCTAAGTGTCTTCTATGAGAGATGGGCAGGCTTTTATAAAATACATTCAACATTTTTAAATGTTATACAGCATAACCCTCTTTTAATAAATCTTTGACCATAAAGATCTTGCTAATAATATTTCTGCATAATCTGCATATCTTTATAAGGCCACAGGTCATCTCCACTTGTGGATTTTCAGACATTCAAGCTGGCATATGTCTGTATGATTAAATCTAAAATGATTCAAAATTTCCTATCTTATTCCAAGCCTTCATCTATAAAAACCACAAGCATAATTCTTTTCTTGATTCCAATGAAGAGCATATGGGAATTGCTGAATGCTGAAAGCTCAAGTCTGTGTTGACCAAATTATGCTTCTCAGAACAAGTGTTCTTAAATAGTCACAAACAGAAGAGATAACATGATTATCCTTAAAAAAGCTTTATCTGACCAAAGCACCTCAGCTAATTCTTGTAAGTGATTTTTAGTCCTCATTCATCACTGACATTTTCAGAGGTACACCCATGTCTGCACAGTTCCTGTAATGAAGTTTGGACCTTGAATTATTTTACAAATTATTTCAATACACATTCCCTTACTCTTAATTACCTGAAAGTGATGGTATTCAGAAGTTGTTGACAGGAGTATTTGGGTGTGTTTCCCCCCTCCTTTATTTTTTTTTTTTCCCTATCTGTGCTTCTTGCTTGGTTTCTGTATTAGTGTAAACACTTCCATGTCATTTCAGATGGGAGGATCTCAGCTCAGAAGTGTTGTGCTTGCAGTTAGAACTGATACAAGTAGGAACGGTGGGTGACCATCTCCTTTAAAATTCAGACTACACTTCAGGCTATACGCAGTAACAAAAACAAAGCAAAATTTTATGTCAAAATTGGGAACCGTTGGATTTGCAAAGCCTGTCTGTTGTCTTCAGAGCAATTCTCATTCTTTCCTCTTTAATCCCTCGAGCCCCGTTATTTTCCAATAGAAAGATAGCCTGTGAAAATTATTTCTCCTACCAAAGATACTGACATGGTTTATCAGTAAAGCCAGTCTAAATGGTTTAACTGAAGAATAAAAGCAAAATACTCTTCAAATTTGTATACTTGTTCTAGACTTATTTGCAGATGTACTAATAGGACATGGCTTATGTGATTAACTGTAAGTATTTCAGACTTGCTGCCTACTCTTGAGTGTGTAGCAGTAACTATTCAGTATTAAAGTGAAACATCACTCTAGACATCAAACAACTGTTTAGTGTTCAGAAGTGCTTTGTACCTTGGATATGAAATCCAGGATATTTCTAATATATGTGTATCCTCTCATTTTGAATAGTTTTGTTGTAAGTCTTCTAAGCAGTATTGGCCCCCCTGCCCCAATTTACTTTGAGCAGCTAACTAAATGCAGAGTGTTGCAGACGATTCCCATTAAGAGGAAGAAGCAGTGACAGACTTGGTCTTTTTGTGTGTGTGTGTGTTTTAGTTTACTTACAGAGAACTTAAAAAGCCCATATCCCTATGTACACAGGACTCAAAGAGGTGGAATCTCTTACATTACTTATATTTCACTATTCCTTCCAGCTGCACTCCCAGGCTCTTGTCTAACTTTTTCTCAGGTGTTTGTGGCTAATGCTTCTGCAGTGACATCTGGCACTTCTACACTATTTTCTCTTCCTGTTTCTTTCTTTCTCTGTTGGCTGCACAGACCTTCACAAATTACTCCAGAAGAGCCCTCCTACAAAATCTTCAGAGCAGGAAAATATATCTTAATTGGAACCAGTTTCTGCTGTTTTCTTACAAGGTAGCAGAAGATTCACACTTTCTCTGGGCGATTTCTGTTTTTCATTTTACTATTTTGATTCTGGAACACCCCAAGACAGAGCTTTCACCTGGAGTCACAGTCTTTTATGTATTTATCTGCTTTTACACGCCTCTGAGATCAGTACCGAAAGATGTACTCTCTAAAGACTCCATGCTCTTCTCATCAAAATCGATGTCAATAGGACTATACTCCAAAGAGCACTGGAAAGGAGAGCTGCTGATGCCAGATCAGTTCTACATGCTTTGTCCTCTTTAGATTTGGATATCCTCTTGCTCTTCACAAGCGATCAGGTTTTTAGGCTTTGCTGCACGAATGAATGAGTCACACCAAAATAGTGTACCTCATAAATGGAAGTATTGTTCTGCCTATGGAATATCACAGGTTCTTCATTAGCTAACTAATTCTAGATCATTTTAAATGCTATATGTTCATGTTTCTAAACAAATTAGACTTAAATCTGAGATTTTGATGGTCACAAAATACACTAAGGATAAGTAAAATTTTGTAGAATACATTCCTTTAATAAAGATAATTGCTGTCTCTCATTCAGAGTTTTGTAGATCCAAACTTAATAATTTAATAATAATAAAGCAAAAGAATTTGAATTTGAACTATGAAAATGTACCAACCTGGAACTAAAAGAGGGCCATCTCTTGTAACTAAAGTGTGCAATTTAGATACTGATTGTACACAGATTGATCAGCAATTAATTGTGATTTAAGTTATGAATTAATTAAGATTGCTTAGAAGTGGCCCAATATTGTTTTTATTTTGTCTAAAGAGGATTTAATGCATAAAAGCCTAACTCAAGAAAGAGCAGTAAGTGTTGTTCTTGAAACTTTTCAAGATTGTCCAGTATTATGTTCTTTTCCAAGTATTGATTGCTAAAACTGCAAAATTACAGATTATCTGTTAATTAGCTTTGTTTGTGAGAGCAAGCATTAACATAGCTCTTTTAAACATCATTAATTGGCTTTTAGGAATAAAATTATGAAGGAAGAATGAGTCATAGTGGTAAAGTATCAATCTTTGTAATGATAATGTCACTAAAGTCATCCTCTCTGTTCCGTTCTTCTTTTCAGGAATGGCTTTGTGAGGACATAGGTCGCATTGTAGAAAGCTCAATTCTTTCCTCACTAAAACTGACAGCAGAGGTTTGCATAGGCTTGGTCTGCTCCTACATAATCAAAGACAAGGGATTCATGCTCATTTGGCTTAGCCATGTTTGATATTAATCATTAAAGCCGCTATTCATGCTAATAGGTATGGAGCTGTTTTGTGCCTGTTAATAAAACTTAACAGTTATATAACTTTGTATTTTCAAGTCCCTGGGAGCAGCTAATGACTGGCTAAACACAAAGATAACTTTTCCTCTTTAATCTTTAGAGTCCCATACTTCCCATTTGTTTCCAATACAGAGACTTCTTGTGAAAATTTTTTCTCTTTACTGAGCTGCAATTAGAGGAGAAAACTTAAGGCATCTCTGAGAGGACATTTAGTGGGTTAGTTCTGCAACTTGTGGTGTATCTCTAATGATAGTACTAGCATCATATTTGGTCAGTGATTGTTGCAATAGAAATGAAGGCTAGCTATCTGGATGGAGATCTCTGTGACATTTAGGGCCTCAGAGGGTAGCCATCTGTAACAAATTACAAGAGTAGCCTCTAATCAGCTTCAGAATAATAAAAGGAAAGGATTTGGAGCATATGCAGAAATGTAGCAAAACAGTGTTTGAGATAATACTGTCCCTCAAATATTATCTTCCTCCATGATGAGCTCCTTCTGGGTTAAACTGAAACTGTGCTGAGTAGCTCTCTTTGGAAGCAGACCTTATTCTTGTTCTTCCTTTTGCCAGCTGTGGGAACCCATCCCACGGGTGACCTAGTACAAATTCTTCTCTGAAGCCTTTGGTACACTCCCTCTTCCTGGAGTCAGAGCCAACTGCATTATCAGGACAGACTTGGTATCCACAAGGAGTGATAGCAGTCAGCCTCCAGTCTCTCTTGCAACTGCTTCTTGCAAAAAGGCAATGATTTACGCAACCAGAGTCATCTGTGGGCTTAGCTGTGGAGCATATAAGCTTTTGTCCTACTCCTGGAGTCTTGCTCTGGAGTTGTGGGCATAGAAGCCATGAGATGCCTGCTTTAGTATCATGTGGCAGGGCTGTTCTGTACTTCCCAGCTTAAAACAATGTAATTAGTCACTGCTTCCTGCAAATGGTCTTTTCTGTCTGCTACTGAGCTTTGGGTGGCACCTATTAATGGCTTCTGCTGGAACTGCCACAGACAGGGCTGCCTGTGTTACAGGCAGAGCTTTTCAAAATAAAGCATCACACAACATGGAGGTAGCTCCTGACTCCTCCAGAGGTTTTGGGGAGGATCTTACTACTAAACCCTAAAGACAAACCTGTGACTGGCATAGATTATTTTAAGCTGTAGTAAGAATGAAAACTTTAGCAAGTCTTTCTATCTGGGAGCCCTTGTGTGGCTGTCTCTCTTGAAGGAATCAGACCATTCTGGGATATTACCTCAAAGAGCTTGTCAGGGAGCCAAGGTAAAGGTTGTATTCCTTTGAAGTCCAAGATAGAGGTAGTATTGCAAGGGATAGGTCAAGGTTGCTGCCTGTAAGAAGGGACAGGCTGAATGTGTGTGACCGTCACAGACAAATACAAGTTTCTTCCCAAATACCTCACCAAACCCAGCTGTTCTGTGTGAAAAACACATTGCTTCTGCACCTGAACACACAGAAAATGCACAAGGACTCCCTGCAATGGGGATTAGAACTTGGCCACCCTACCCAGCAGGGCTGTGCTTTGCAGAATCACCCTTACTCCTGCTTCAGCCTTCGAATTCAGTCTCTAGCTTCACTGTTGTTTCTTAAGGGATGTCCAAGCTTCAAAAGCAGAGTGGACAGTGCCCTCTAGCCTAATCAGGTGGTCAGAGCACCCTGTGGACATGGAAATATCCTCTTGAGCACCCTCACCCGTTGCAGCCCACTTCTTCCACTTCCCAAACAAGGCCTAAGCCACCTCTGTAGTTGGAGGTGATGGTTCCACCAATGTATGATGACATCAGCTATTTTTCCCATGTGACTTTAGAGAGAGCAAATTCTCAGATGTGTAGAACCAAGAGAGGGTTTCAAGCCACAAGTGTCAGTTGAGGTGGCCTGAGGATTGTAAGTAAGTAGCACAGGATGTGACAGAAAAGATTAAATTAATGTCATCATCTCCAAAGCCAAGTGAGATTCCATTTAGATGTGACTTCATACTGTGTGTATTTTACATCTTAAAGCTTCACCTTCACAGAGTCCTCCTAGTTATCAGTCTTGCTAATCACAGGCATAAGGGTGAAGTCTACGTAAAAAGCCAGGAATGAGGCATTGTGGAATTGTTACTGGTAGGCATATATCGAAAGAGGCAAGACAATAAAATCTCAGCATATAGAGCTGTGCAGGAAATTAAACCTGAGAAAAGAAACGAGACCCCATGAATTTGCTGTTGGCTAGTACATGTGTCCATTCCCATTCACAAGGTGGATGTATGGGTTTCTAATGATGGATCAGGATGAAACAGAGTTCTTAGGTCCAAGAAAGAGTGTGTCTGGGCTTTAGCTTTGATTTTTGAGTTCTAATTTTTTTTTATCAGTGAAAATTAGCATTCTAAACAAAGAGTGTTAAATGTTAAAGCAGTGTGCTACAGTGCTCATAACTAAAGCATGTTTGACTCCAGGCTGCACTCCACAACAGCACTGTGCACAGAGAGTGAAGAGGTAAAGGCTGAAGAGGCATTCATCACCTGAAGCTTGCAACAGGCAAAGCCAAACACCTATACTGGGGCCTCACTTAAGTACCTCTATAATTGGAATTAAGACCCTAATAAAGCCTTCCTGCATTTATTTTCTGGGTATGAGAGTTAGGTACTCCTCTCAAGGAAGGTAGTTTCTGTGTTCCAGTAGGTATCCAAACCGGCTGCAGAGGTCCTGGAGGATCAGCAGCGTCCTCACCTGCTGAGGTGTGGCAGGCTCAGAAAGAGCAGAGTCCAGAAGACCTTTGGAATTAGGTACATAGTTCTGTTCCCTGTTATAATATTGCATCAGATGATCAATGGATAAAAGGCAAATTCCCTGTTTTCCCCTGTGAGCATCAAGCTCCTTCTGTCAGTCCATCCTGGTTACTACGAGAGCGCTTGGATCCCCGGCCATACCCAAAATACTCCTCAGTCTAATGGCTAAGGCCCATATGATGAGCTCACCATCTCTCCCAACCTAAGGATAGCCTAGAGCCCAGGACTGTGGTTTGACACGTGGCGAGAGTGCTGCTTCAACTTTTGCCCTTGGCTGTTTATTCTAGCCCTATATCCCTTAAACCTTTGCCTTTGGCTGTTTATTCATGTTTATTCCTTCTTCCTCCCAGCCTTCCAGTGGCCTGGGGTTTGTGCTCAGTGTAATTCACAGCAGGAGAACTATTCAACTGAAAAATCCCTTAAGGGGAAGTTAATTAAAAAAATGAATCAATTCTTTGATCTGTCTTACTGTATGGATGAGCACAAACTTTTGGGCTAACACAAAGCAATAGGGTATCATAGAACATGTGACATAATGGATGCTCAAGCTGGTACTACTAGCAGAAAAAGTACCTGATAAATCCTAATCTAGGCCAATACAATTACTTATCAGCCTGTACCTCATTCACTCACAGTATTTGGTTCAAGAATTTGCTCTGCAGCTTCCCTGGTAATCTGTACTTCAGAGCAAGGAGCATTGAACAGAGCTGACTGTGAAAGTGAACCACTACTTCAGCTCAGTACTATCAAATGAGGCTCCATGACACCAGGATGGCTGTTCGCTGCATCTCAGGTGACTCAAATGAGGAAAAAAGTTGCCTAGACATCCAACTTTGCAAAGACAGGAACAAGAGACAACATGCTCAATAGCACAATTTTCAGCATGTAAGTACATTCCTGCTGTCTGCAGTACTGTCTGCAAGTCCCAAGCATTTTACAGAAAACAGTTTTCTGCCTGAAGAATCTTAGTCTTACAGCCCTGATGCTACAATAAATCATTCCCTGGGTGGGCGGCCCTTGGCATTACTGGGGATGTGCAGAGAGGCAGACATCTGCCTGTCAGGTCCTGCTCTCAATCTGCAAGTTAGTGAAAGCAAAGATACTTGTTACACCAGAAGGGAGGATGTGAGGATGCACGCAGATATGTAATTAAGTGGGTACTAGGTTAGGATTGTACGTCATTGGTAAAGATGTTTTTGTATAAAAATAAAAGCAGGACAGAGGATAAAAATAGGTCCACCTTGATGGAAACTCCTGGAAAGGATACAGAATCAGCCTCAATTTTCAACCCAATGCAAACAATCATCTGCCTAAAGATGAAAACATCTCTCAACTTGACTTTTAAATGTGCTGGGATTATCTTCTTTTTATAGTTAGAATTTCTATTTATGTACCAATACAGAACTTATATTAGCCCGTAAGAGAACGGTGGTTAACCAGCGCAACACCAAACAATAATATTTGTAAAATCTGGCCTAGAAAGGATAAAGCTGCTTCTATATAAATGAATTTTGCCACTGTGTCCTCTAAGGCCACATCTTAAGATATCTGTACATTATTTAATACCATAATATCCCAGGCCCTGATGCACTATATTAAGCAGTACTGAAAACCACAAGAAGTCCCGAAGACTAAATTTTCTTCTACATGGTGTCATGTAGGAGTCAGCGGTTATAGCTAAGTGTACAGACTCACCCTTAAACTAGGCTACATTCAGCAGCTTTCATATGTTAGTGAATACTTGCACATGCTGCATAGCATATTCTGATGAGTGTTTGGTACTTTAGCATAGGGGCTGTGCATGCCACCACCCTGTCCAGCAGTAAATGACTGAGGTTTCTTCCTGTGCATGAGATAATTGCTATAAGCTTTAGGTATACTTGGGAAGACAAACAACAGTGTTAGTAGAAAATATATGGATCATAGGACTTGCCATGCTTAAACACATCCTTGAGCTTGCCATCCACCTTCCAGGTGGATACCTTCCAGATGGAGAGCCCATGGATATCTAAAGATCTAGCAAGCTGTATCACATTTGAAAAGTGATGTGGAAAGACTGAGAGGAGGAATGCAATGACTCTGTGTAAATACAGAACTTCACATGCTTCTGAAAAGCACACATTAGGTATCTCCACCTCCTCCCTGACTTAGCTGTCTTTTTTTCTCTACTTACATGCTGATGTATAGAAATTTAGTTTCAAGCAGTGAGTGGGCGTACAGCTTAGTCCAATGATAGTATGGAAGAAGGCATATTTGTTTTCCTAGATATGGTTCAACAAGTAAGAGAGTATTTTGTCCTAGCAACTTTGTACAGGGAGAAATTTGAAGACTACTGGCACTTATACAGGATTCACTGAAGCTGGCTCTCAGCTGAGTGACAAGAATTTGGGTCAAATGATTCCTGTTCATGACAGATCAGCTCTGGAGTGCATGTAAAGTTCGTATCAGCTATGGTGCTTCAAATTCATCTGCCATGTTCACGCCATGGATTGAAGCACAGAAGATCTGAAGCATCACACAAGCATTATCTTACTAAACTTCATAGTGCAGGACATGTTCCTCTGTGGGATCTCTTAAACAAAAATACAGGAAGTATGGCTACATGATAAACTGGCGAGCAAAAAGATACGACTGATGGGAATGATAGGACACTGGAAATGGAGCCAACACAACAGTGACAAGAATTGCTAAGGAGCACAGTGGGAACTTGCACAGAGCAAGAGAGTATATTTGTATGTGATACATTGATGTATTGATGTTGGAACTTGCAATATTAAGAGTATATGAATGTCTGAGATGTGCTCAGTAACTTTTATTTAAAGATTTCCGTGCTTGTCTGACTATTACAAATCTAAATTAGCTTGTAACTCTCATAAATCCTATTTTTCATGATGTAATTAGGCCCTTGCACTATTGAAGAGTAAGCCTCTTCAATTTCATATCCATAAATCAGACTTAGTTCTAGGACTGGTTCCACCAACCCTTCCACAGTTAGTAAGATTGTTACCATTTGTTGGTGTTTATCATGTTCTTCAGAGATTTATATTTAGCTTCATTTAGCTTCATTTTCTTCCAAGAACTATGCTGTATCTTATTTCACTGACATGAAGGCTGACCTCTCATGCTACTGTATGGGACTCAGCAATGGGACTCATCCAGCATGATTAAGAATGTGCTAAACTTTACGCTGCCAGTATAATCAACTGTGGGATGGCATAAGTGCTCAGATTGGCAAGCAAGCCTGAAGCTGTTAAACATTTTACAGCATGTAGGTTGTTTTATCAGATGAACTTCTGTAGGAAGTTCTTTCTCAGGCATTTGTGCACTATAAACACTGTAGAAATTTGTAACTGAAATATTAAGACTGGTCCGAATGAAGTATGAATGGAATGCTTGTGTCTGGAAGCACGACAAGACACATAGAGCAAAGGTTGAAAGAATGGCCTTTCAGGGACTTGAATGACAGTAGTCAAACCAACAAGCAGTGAGGTGTGCTGTTTACATGAAGATCAGAAGACATGTACTCTGATAAGGCTACAGTGCAGGCAACTCATCACCCAAAAACCCAAGTTCTGATAACATGGGTTTGGATAACATCTTCCCAACAGGAAGAGAGATGGTAGCCATAAAGATAGCGAAACAAAGGGACAAAAACAATGGGCAGAAACTTTGCCCAAGATTAATGGAGGATAAGGCAAGTAAGATTCTGAAGCAAAATCATCCCACAAAAACTGCTTGAGTCAAGAAGGTGACTTGTCCAAAAAATAGTTCTTTGTTGCCAGTCAAGAGAGATCCAAAATAGTGAGGCCTCAACAGCTGGTGTCTTCTATGCTACATACAAACGACCCTTGCCAGACCACTTCGGCACAAGTATCTTGATTCTTGGCAGTATGTGGCAGTGAGATCCACCTTGTAGCTAGCTTCTCCGTATTGCGTGGGTGAATCTTCACCTTCACTGCTAACCATAAGAGTCTTATTGCTCGTAGTGAATCCAGTGTTTCCACACAACATATTTTTGAGGCATCTGAGGTAGAAATTTTTCCAGTGAAAGGAATGAAAATGCCTTCAGTGTAATTGTTTTGGGCAAGTAGTGTTTTTCTTTCCATTTCTTTTCAAATTCATGGCACTAAGTTAGTGCAGGTTAGCAGATCAAAAAATCCTTCATTACTTCTCCCTGCAAACACACAAACAGAGCAAACACAAATAGAGCATATGGTTTTCCTGCAGGCAGAGGAGACCAGGGAATTTTGAGAAGCCCTATAGCAACATACTGACAACACGTCACTGGGATTTGCAGGCATGGGTCCCTAACGATAAGAAAATTCTCTGTATTTGAAAAATCTTAATTACAAAGAGATTATTTCTCTGGGGTCGGAAAGCTCATTTCCAAGAACAGCTCTGATCTAGCCTGACAACACAGAGATGCTTCCACTGAGACCTCATAGGAAAAAGCTGTTGCCTTGTGCATGTACCAAAACACATGCGCTATTCAGTGTACTCGAGGTTATTCTTGGCATGAGCAGAGACTACTCTTGCTCCTATCACAGCAAGTGTGAATTTTTTTTATTGGCTTTCATGGATACATTCAGTCAGAAATCAAATTTGCTTTGCTGGTTGTATCATATAACCATTTTTTAAAGAACGACTTAAGAATAAGAAATAACTTCTATAGACTTAATTCATAGTCCATAAAATGAATCATTGGCAGGCCTTTCTTGGCAATAATGTATATTTACCCTCTGGTGTTTATAAATGCTGCTAAAAGTTCAACATTGTACATGGTTGGTTACACTGTATGGTTTTTAAAATGTGCACACAACTTTTCAGTAAAGGAAGTTCTTTAATATTCTTCACTGGCTAGAGGAAAGTGGGTGCCAAATAAAACTGTGAAATGGGAAACAATGCACAAAGGAAAAGTTCCAGAACATCAACACATCCGTTCCTTTTCTCTGCCATAAATAACCAACACACCCTTTAAAGCAAGACTAAATGGCTCCAGGAAACTCTCATTAATGAAAATGTCCTAGCTGGGCTTCTCACTTTCATTGGAAGTTTACAGCCCCCCAAGAAGTACTTTTCTGACCCAGATAACAGATAAGTTGTTCTCCAAGTAATAGTAAGTAAGATAAACTAGCTAGCCCGTTATCCAAACAGCCTTAAACCCTCCTCTCTCACTGCCCAATATGTTAATATTGAAAGGCACTTTCCCTATGCTATTAAAACGACAAAATCCTGCACTGAGTTAATAAAGGCACGGTGTGTGTTCCAGCATCTGCCCTTCAGTTATCTGGAAACCAGAGATAAGGCAGGAAACAAAATAAATGACCTGCATATATGTACTACATGCAGTTAAGTTTTATTTTAAAATAAAATAGCTTTGATATTTTACAGGGAAGCTCACATGATGAGACGGGATGCATAAATGACAGTTTCTGTAGATCAGAAGTAGCAGAGTAAGGATAATTAAACCAATCTTTCATCTATGGGATATATATATTTAAATTAGCATATTAACAGTATGAAAAACTGATATTGAAGCTTGTATTCTATAGATTTGTGTTAAATAGCCAGGTCAAGAAAGTTTCTTAACTCCTGGTTGAGTCATTAAAAATTGAGTCATTAAGTACAAACCAAAAACCAAGTAACTTCAGGAACTACCTCTATCTCTGATTTCTCCTGCCAACTTTTTCTAATTTTGCAATCATATTTTCCTGCTTTTAACAAAACCTTTTTCCTCAGTTCTTCTACGGAATGCCTGTGGATTAGAGGGGAAGCTGCCTAGCTAAGGATAAAGAGGAAACAGTAAAACTGACTATTGTTTGATTTTGTCATATAGAAAATGGGCCAGATCTTCTGCATTTACTCATGGTATAGATTCTTTGATCAACAGGGCTTCTTGCCAAGTAAGAAACCTCTGAGCCTTTACTAAAGGTGAAATAACATGAGCTGCGGAAAACACAGGCAGTAAATTTCATTTAATACTTTCAATGCCTTCAGGAGAAAGTTCTTGCATCCTTTTAGTGGATATAAAACTACATTTGTGGGTCTATCATCTGTAGTGCAGTGAGCTGCATCCTTAACAGCGTCTCCACAGCAGACACAGTGACATGGGCACCTTCTCCGTAAGCCTTCTGCTGCTATGGATATTCCCAGTAACGCTGTTTCCTCATAGGACTGCGGGACTCCCTGGCATCCATTGCAGCACTGAGTACTGTTGGGTGGAAAGAGGTCAGGGGGACTTCAGGGCTGGAATGGGAACAGGGAATTAAACGTCTTGGGAAGTGAAAGTGCCAGACTTCTTGGAGTGCACAGTGGAGTCCAGACCCCAGAACTAGGCATCCAGCAGCCATTCCCTGTGCAGAGAGATTTAAGCATTGAGAGTGTGAAGAGCTGACTGACTGCCTGGCTTGTTGGATAGGGAGCTGTTGAAACCTGGCTGACAGAAGAACACTAAGAAAAGGACTCTCTTAAAGTCAGCCCTTCTTTGGAATTATAAATGTTTTAATCTATTTTGGGAGGAGACATCATCTTCTGCCAAGCAACTTGTGCTTTTAATACAAGTCTGTATAGTACATATATAGTGCTATTTAATACAAGTTTGTATAGTACAAGCAATTATGATTCACAGCCTAGGGCTTCTCTCCAAATGCAACTTAAAAAAAAACAGGGTTTCTCAGGAATGGTGTGTGTATAAGGGACTTCATTCTTCCCCTTAAAAAGGTGACATAGATCAAATGGTAGAGGACTGTCTCAGAATACAAGGTCTGAGGTCAAGCCTGCTCTTAAGCTAGAAGAGACCTAAACTTACATCTCTTGAGGCATGATCTAACTATGAGGCTTAGGCTTCTCTTGTGGGCTGATGCTTCAATTCTCTTTGCACAAGCAAAGACAACGAAAAGGGGAGAAAAAGGTGGAAGATTTTTCTTTCCTACAGAATAGCCTGTATCCACTTAGGCTGAGCAGGGAATGTGCAGGATGGTAGGAAACTCTGACTCTGGACCTGTAGTCCATCTACTTACTCAAGATGGGACACAAGTCTGGACCCACAATTTCCATTTATTTGAGGTTCCTTATCATCTAGGAGCTGAGAAAATCTACAGCAATGTGGAAAACTCCTGTAGGAACATGCAGGCAGAAAAATGCAAGGAAAACTAAGCAGTTAGTTTCTTCCCCCCATCCTGCTGTGGTTTACTGGAAAACAAAGTATGGCAGTGCGCTTCCCCCATCCTGGGGTGGTACTCCCCGCACCTCTGTGACACAAGGGAAGAGCCACAGACTTGCCCATTTTTCTGATTTTATGGGCCTCGTGATACACATTTTTTTTGTCTGACTCTTGAGACTGTGGGATTGTGAAGATTGCAAGTTTTATTTAAAAGAGAGGCTGGCGTGTAGCTGTTGTGGCTTCAAAAAAACGTTGGAGGTTGAGCTCCAGACCTCAAACAGTAGAGGCAAACAGAAAGATAAAATGAACCAAGACCCTCCTGGGTTTGGAGGGCCTGGGCCACCATTTCCAGCCCTTGAGGGCTGGAAGTGCTCAGGAGGATATCTGCCTGTGCCACTGAAAGAACCTGAAATGATCAGATCAGATTTGTAACTTAATCTACCCCATAGCATGCTTTTAATCGCTCATCAGGGACCTAACTAAACCGCTAGTCCCTGAAGAATCTGTAACAACTGAGTCCTGACTAAACCTTGACAATACAAACAAATAATAATGACAGGCAAAGTGACTCCAGAGAGCGCCTAAAATCCAGGACAGAGTATCTATGGTCTGTGCTTCTGCGACGCAGACGGATCCGCTGTCACAGCGGCCGGGCGGCGAACCCAGCAAGGTGCTCCGGGACTGGGAACGCTCTGGAGCTGGGGAACGGCGGGCGCCGGAGCGCTGCGGCGCTGGCGCTCCGGGAGAGCCGGGTGCGTGCGTGTGCGTGTGTGTGCATGTGTGTGCGTGTGTGCATGTGCGTGTGTGTGCGTGTGCATATGTGTGCGTGTGTGCATGTGCGTGTGTGTGCATGTGCATGTGTGCATGTGTGTGCGTGTGTGCGTGTGCGTGTGTGCATATGCGTGCATGTGAGTGCGCGCGCGCGCGTGTGCCCGGAGCGCTCGGGGCGCGGGGCCAGGCAGGGCCGGGCAGGGCGGCGCGCCGGGCCGGGCCCGAGGGGGCGGCCGTGCCCGGGGGGGCCGCAGCGCGGCTCGGGGAGCCGCAGGGCCGGGCGGTGCGCGGCGCAGGCTCCTCCCGCCGGCGGCCCGCCAGCCCCTCTCCTCCATCCCTCCCTCCTTCCCTCCCTCCCTCCCTCTTTCCTCGGCTCCATCCCTCGGCGGCGGCTTCCTGTCGGCGCTGCGCAGTGCCGCCCGCCGGAGCAGGGCCGCCCGGGACGGCGCCGCGGGCAGCCCCCGCCGGCATGAGGCTGCCGCAGGGCTCGGCGAGGCGGCGGCGGGTGAGTGCGCGCCGGCGGCGGCGGCGGCGGCGGCGCCCCGCGCGCACCTGGGGGGAGGCCGCCCGCGGTGCGCGGTGCGCGGTGCGCGGTGCGCGGAGAGGCGGCGGCGGGCGAGCCGCGCTAGCGGGGCCGCCGCGCCTGCCGCGGCGCGGGCTCGGTGCCGGCGGGGCAGCCCGGCGCGGGCGCGGGCGGCGGCGGCCGCCGCTGCCGGGGGCGGGGGGGCGCGGAGGAGAGCGGCGGCTCCTCGCCCGGAGCCTGCGGCTTAAATAGACGCTGCGTTTTGTCAACAGCTAATTCTGCTGGCCGGCAGGTTGGCTCAAGGACTGGACAGCGGGTAAATACCGAAACCCCTCTTTGCCGCTTTTATTTTATTTTATTTTATTTTAATAAATAGCAGCCGTCTCTAAGGGGGGCCCTGGAGGCTGAGCTTGCGCGGGGGCTGCGCCGGGCGGCAGGCGCGGTGGCAGCTTGCGCGGCTTGTTCTGAGTGGTCGCATTTCCAATGCCGAGAGCTCGTGGGTTTTTTTTTTTAAAAAAAGAGCTAAGCCTCCGGAAAGAACATCATTCTCTTGTTAAGATCCAACGTTTGTGAGTAAATGGGAGCGAAGCGTGTTGTATTGGAGGCATGGTTTCTGGTGATTCCAGTAAGAATTGATAATATACATGGTTTGATTGGTTTTATTTTTTAATTGCAATCAGTCATAGATGTCTGGGGACTTTGCTATAAATGGGAGCAGAGCAGTAGACAAATACTGTAGTCATCTAGTGCTGGGCAGAGTTGGGCTCTGAGCTGTCGTGTAGGAATTGTCACTGATTTTCTTGCATGGAGTTTCACACTTAAGATCGGTATTGCACGAACAGCCACATTTTTCATATTCTAAAACCAAGCTGGCCACGTCCTGTCGAATTCACTTCAAGGAATCTTGGGCATGGGTAGCTCTGTGCTGCCGTTAAAACCTAGCTTGCTATTAAAGTTTGGGAATGTGACTTGTCTTCGACATCTCACCTGGAAGTCCGTTCTGCCTTTTTCTGTCGCCATAAAAGAATTCTTTAAATTCTTTGTTAAATCCTTAGTTCAGCTCTGTAGAACGAACCCAGACTGTTAATCGACTTAGCAGCTTTGGTAGCTGTGAGGAAGATTAAGGTCTGTGCCCTATCGTTTCCCCCCTCAAATTAGCATGTAGCAGTGCTGGTTGAGACAGTGGCGTGTTTAGCGTGGGTCCATCAATGCACATGTGCTTTGTAAATAAAGCTGGGCACATTCTGCAGGGCAGAATGCGTGTGTTCCTCGGTCTGCAAAAAGCCTGTGCTTGTCCTTAACTTCTCAGCCATTGTATTCGGTAGGTTTTTGCTGATAAAGGTAAGCATTGATTTCTGTATGTTTTCGGTGATAAAGGAAGGCAAGCATGCACTTCTTGATTGGGCCCAATGTGAATCAAGATCAAAACAAAAGTTGTGTTTGATGAGGGGAAAGGTTGGCATCCAGGACAGACAGCAGGAGGGCAAGGAGCGGATCTGCAAAATGAATACTGCCGTGTCCATGGCTGGTTGCAGCTGCAGTTACCTATCATTAGCTAGGTAGGAGTCTGCGAGTTTCTTCTGAGAGGTCTGCTGAGGCCACTAAGAAAAGGAAGCCTAGTGTCAGCAGACTGCAGGTCTGTAGGGATCTGTATCTAAACTGGAAGACTTTTTGGAAGTCCACAAATCAAAAGCTTAAAAATCACTAATTTAGAGTTGGTTTAGAGGATAGCTTTTAGGCAGTCAGCAATCACTAGATTTTGTTTGGTTTTCCTTTCTGTTTACTTAGTCTTTGCATCCTTTCATCTTATCACTATTTCACCGATTCAACGTTTTATCAGCATTATTAAGTGATAACAGTTTCCATTGTGCACTTTCCGAACATACCTTTTGAGTCACTTGCAGCAACCAGTGGCAAGTAGTTTAGATTGTATCAAATCCCTTTACAGGTGTGCTGAGGAAAGGGAGAGACTTAACCTTTAGGCAGGGGCATTCTCATCGGCTTGCTGAGGATTGTGGAAGACATGAAGAGCTGTTTGGGTGGAGAAGCTCTCCAGGAAAGAGTGATAAACTTGTTTTTACAGGTGGTAAAGCTGCTGCTGGTGCTTTAACACTGAGTTCATGGGGCTTTAATTTTCAAGTTCTTGACGAGTTAGGATCTGTTACCGTAAGGTCACATCTGTTTCAAGATCCTGCATGGCTCAGACAGATACTAAGGGCTTCAGTAACATTAATAAAATTGCCTGAATTTATAAATGTCCATATGTAGCACTAGAACAGTATGTAAATCCATTGAAAATGGTTCTGTTTGAGTTACATTATTTTATCCGAAGGGGGACTGACAGTGAGTTTTGTGCCACATGAGAAGATGATGTATTTAAACACAAAGCTAAATGTATGTTAGTAATAATCCCCTGTGAAAGATGAAGCAGTCCTTCCAGAAAAAAGTGTCTGGCAGTCTTAAACAATCTCGATTTTTATAAATACTGATTCTGTCTTGCGGAGTGCAAGATGTTACCAAGGCTGATGCAGATGGATTATATTTTTCTGCAAATGACTCAGTAGATGATGTGACCAGGTACATGAGGTTCTTTTCCAGTTACGTTTTGTGCTAGTGATCAGAGGAATGCAGAGGATGGTAAATTCAGTTATTCCTGTTGTGTAATCTAAATAGTGTTGATACATTTGTTAGATGAAAACAAAAATTATCCGATACATTTTTAAGTGACTGCTTATGTTATCTTGTAATGGGCTTTATTACAGCTGTTGAATAGTAGCTTTTGAATAATGGAAAGGAAAACAGAAAATAATAACTCAGGAAACTTTCTGGAATGAGTTTTGTTCTGTTTTAAATAATATTAATTGATCTAGGAAACATTTATAATAAAATTACCAGAGTCCTGGATTTGGACACTAATGTTGAAATACAGAGATGATTCAAGTGAAGAGACGTTACTTAGCAGTGCGAAGGGAAAGGTCTGGCAAGGAAGGTTTAAAGATACTCTGGTAGGTGAAAGGCTTGAGAGCTAAAGGCAAGATACGGTTGGCTGCCTTTAAGAGGGGATGCTACAGCTGCAAGTTAGGCACTGGTTTGTGCACACAAAGCAAAGGACAACTGGTAGGAAAGTCAGTTTATCCTCTTGTTACCATAACGAGCTAGAATTAGTGAAATGGTTTCATGTTCTGGTGCATCTTTTCCCCTGAGATTTGGTTATGAATCCTCTTTGACAGCTGGCTGTTGAATTTCTGTCCTAAAGATAAGAAGCTACTTTCTTTTAGGTATGGATTGAGAGGTGATAGTGCTGTGTGCCCCAAGGCTGGTTTATTTATTTCATTCCATAAACTGCTCCACATGAAAGATACAGATAATCCTTGGCAGTCGGGCCTGGAAGCCGTGGTCCCTCACTGCCAGCGAGTGCCCTCTCGCAAGGACACAGGGCCACAAGGACAGAGTCTTCCTTAAGCCACGGAGGGAAATGCCATCTGCAGAAGGGGTTGAGAAGGATCCTTCTCAACTGGTCTGCTACCTGTTACTTAGAGTAGTCTCCAGGAGGGTCGGAGATATTTCCCACATCTGGAGTGAGTGCACTGCCTTAGAAAGGGGAGCATCACAACTTCTTTCTTTTTCTGACCATGTCTTCAAAAAGCAATGGCTTTGCTCTTTCTGTGGAAGTTAGTTCTTTGGATGTGAGTGTGACGTGTTCTGTGCATGTTTTATCAGCAGATGAGGGAACAATTACTTTGTGGGTCTCCAGCATTTGCAGGTGTTCTGGCCCTGCTAAAACCGAGGCTGCCTGCATCTGTGCGTGCTGGTGCCGCCAGAATTTTATCATCACCTCTGTCTTTTCTGCCAGTAATACTAAGCTGCAGCTAAATAGGAGTTAGAAGCATCTTTGTTTTAGGTTTAAGTATCTAAAGTTTTGGTTTTATAGGTGCTTAAAGGTCTCCATGGATCTCTTCCAGAATCAGGCGGATCTCTTCCAGAGTCATTAACGTGGCAATGATAGGGGCCATATAAATTCCTAGATGGCAAGAGCTGTTTTCTTATCTGCCTTTGGGGGAGGAAGGGAGGCTAGGATACCAGTCACTAGGCAAGCACCGAGGTTCCCATGTTTCTCTACCTTACTAATTTGTAGATTGACAGATAAAGGTATCTAGTGGTTCTGTACTGACACTGAGCAGAATACCAAGGGACTGTTTTTCTTATGCATCACTTTTTTTTTTTGCTGATCATTGCTGTCCTCCCTCCCCAGACGTTTTGTAATTGCTAATTTTACAGATTGTTGGAGCTCTCCCATTGTGCTTCTGTAAGGCCCTTGCACTTCTGCAAGAACCAGAAACGCTTGGCATGGACTTTTGCCACTTTGCTGCTGTCTCCCTTTCCCTGCTGCTACCTCTGGAATCACTCCTGGTAGTGAGTTTTACTGCAAGGAGAAAGTGCTTAGACTAAATATAGCTCCTAGCCCTTCAGCATGAATGTTGGTCAGGGTGTAAGGTTTTGAAGGGCATATGTCTCCCCTCCTCTTTCCACATGCTGTCTGGAGCTGGCATTGGAGGGATGTCAAAGACTGTTGCTACAACAGAAGCAGCTTTGCCAGGCAGAGAACTGCTGAGTTGTCAGCTGTTGAGTCCAAATTATGCCTTTTACCTCAGGGAGCACAAGTTATAAAAGCATGTGTCATGGAAACGGGGACAGCACCATACCAATTCCCTGCTCGTTCTCTTTCTGCCTCACTCCCCACCATGCAAAAAATCAGACCCACAGAACAGGCTGCAGGAGCGGACGGGCAGCCTGTGTTGGCAGCTTGGGGTGAAGGGAGCACTTGCGAGCGGGATGGCTTCCCCCTCGCTTGGGCCGCGTATTTCCAGGGAGCAGAGATTTCTTTTTCACCTGTAAAACCGTAAATTCAGGGGCTGCTTCCTGCAAAACAACAGTGCAGACTTTCAGCCAGCCTCAGGCAGCTGAAATTTCCTGAAATCTCAGGAAACTGCAGGAGGGCTTTCTTTGGATTGCCTTTACGTGTTCACTATCTTCCAGGCTAGCCAAAAAACTTCACTGATGCAGTAATATTGGTTAGAAAATTACTAGGTTTTGTGAGTTTTTTTTATTAATGAGCAACGTTGTGCCAGTGTTGTCTGCCAATACAACTTACTAGAGTTTATAGCATTTTGATGATCTTTACGGTCAGAAGTACTTTCTTTCAGAATGTTTGTGTATTCCTAAAATAGAGAAGTGTATTTGTGCTTGCTCTGTAGCTATAGTTGCACTGATAATAGCTTTGTAATATCAGCTGATCCTTGATAACTTGATAGCAAAGTAGCTTAGTAGTTTGTATTGCCTAATCATGAAGTTTATATAAAACAATTTGTACTATTTTTTCAGTTGATAAACATTGACTTAGAAGTATGCTAGAAGTATGCTTCGTATACTTGATGGACTTTATCCTTATTATGCAAGTTACTGCAAGCTGAAGTAAAGATGCAGGTATCCGAGATGGCTGAAGATAGTTTTCATTGTCAGTCTGGCTCAGGTGCTACTTGTTTTTTGTTTCTGGGCCTCAGCCATCTAAGGTGGTTTTGCTCCATAAATGAAACAGTTGTTTTCCTCCAGGAGGAAATGCAGCCTGAGCTGACTGGATAGCATAGTTAAAGCTCTGTTCAGGATGGCGTGGGTATGGGCTATGGTGAGCTTGGCTAGCACCATGAGCAGAGCAAGCTAGCTCCATCCCAGCTGACTTCATGCCCTTAAATGCCCCTTGTGTTGTGCACTTGGGCATGCAATGTACTTCCAGCCTAAAGCTTTAAAAATAAATTTCACTTTATTTAGGGCACATTGAACTGGGGAACACATTAAAAAATCATCTTGGAGCCAGATGGTGACATGGGCTATTATCTGTGAAGTGGTCACTGGGCTAGTGTATATCTGGGTGTGCTGGTCACAAGCAGTATGAAACAAACCAGTCTGTAGCATTTAGGCTGGGGGTGAAGTTACCTCTGTAGTACAGTCTACCAGCAGCATGGGCATCTCTGATATGCATCGTTTCTGTAACCTTACAAGCTGCATTTCGAATCACTCGGGTGTCTGAGGGTTGCACTGCACATCCCACATAACCTGATGTCCCAGAGGAGAGGGAGATATGATCATGGCTCTTGTCAGTGTGGGGCTGGCCTGGGCAGGTAGTGGGCTTTTAGGGCTGTCTGCTAATATTTACTAGTGTAAATACTAGTGCTGCAGTCCTGCTTCTATTCAGATCAGGACTTAAGTGATCACCAAGAAGCTCTTGTGCCAGGACAGCTCAGCTGCTCATCATGTGATGTAACCCGGTTTATATGGCTGACCATGGACGTGCCCTGCTTGAACTGCATGATCTAATGGTCTCTCTTAGCTATAAAATGTGTGAGGACAGAGCTACAAATATCTTTTCAAATAATTGGTGTTAATAATACTGCAGGGCAAAATTGCTGCTTAAGTCAGATGAACTTCAGAGGAGAATTATAGTGGTCGGTACTATAGTTGGGGCTTTTGCAGGCTCTGAAGGCCAAAGGTGAATGTAAGCTGTATGTATTCCAACTACAACTAATTTCCAGAATATTTCATATTTTGGATCAAGTTCAGCACTTTGTGGCAAAAGAGATGCTTGACCTCTGAGGTTTTACAGCCACACTGGAGCTAAAACTAAGGAAATAAGTTGTTAATGTTTAATCCTAGGGAGAGAAACTGATTTATTTATGTTGTAGATTTCACTGTTGTCTTGAGTTATGTGTAACAAGCCCCCAAATACTGTGTGTGTGATACGGACATAGATGTTGCACTTTTTTGTTTCACTTCGATTAGCATTTCTGCTGGTTCTGGGGATAAAAATATCTGTTCCCTAGAGTCTACCTATTCCTCTTCATTTCCCTCTCATGCTCCCTGCTCTGTACTCCTCCAAAGGTCATGGCTACAAGAAATCTTCAGTATGTCGGTCCCTAGGCACGTAACTCATAATTCATCTGCTAGAATAATATTATCACAGTTCCCAATATAGAACAGTCTTCTCCTCTGATTTAAATGTGATTGATCTACTTATTTTCTGAAATGCTAGGAAATTTTGAAAAAAAGATATTTTTGACCAAACCTCACATTCTATTTCAAATGATAGGATTAGTCTGGATGTAAAATTAACAACCTGTCATGTAACCCTTATTTTACATCTTACCTCAAAAGTGTTAGCTGGTCCTCTGTATTTTGTCTTCCTTAAGCATTAAAACATTAAAAGATCTGTAGGATTTTCATGATAGTTTACTCTGACATTGATGTAAAGTGAACCCAAGAATAATCTGGGAATTCCTACATTGGGCCCTGTTTAGAAATCCTGTAGGAATACATCCAGTCTTACATTTAAGATTTCAAGCAGTTCCTCCCATCCTTGAAAAATTTTGCCAATATGTAGTTACCTTTACTTTAAAACTATGCACTTTTAGTTTTAGTTAAGATTTACTTAAGGCATTGACTCTTCCTTGTATCTTTGCGTGGGCTGTGTTAAAATCCTTTCTCCGTGTAGGTAATTGAGGACCTCAGTAAACTAAAAAGTTGCATTGCTTTAGGCTTTGCAACAGCCAACTGTCTCCCAGACCTGAACTGCTCTACTCCATTTGTTTCTGCATGTCAATGAACTTTGTACCAGATTAAATCATTTCTGTTGCTAATGAATATTTACTTTTTTCTCTTGCATTGTTAGATCTCTTTCTTCTGTTACCTTGCCAAAGAGATAACATTGGGAGGACTTTTATTTTCAGTAGCTTTTATACATTTACTTACTTGAGTTGTGATAACTCATAAATTTGAAGGTTTTCTATCTGCTTCCCCATATTTCAACTAATGAGTGGTGCAGCTGGTGTTAACATGCAATGAACATGTCCCTGAAAAAAAAGATTCTTGTTTATTATCATTTTGCCCTACTGTATTGCTGATCAGTAGGTAACTCTGGACTGGAGATCAGTTTGGGCAATGCTTATTGCAGGCAATAATGGCAGCAAGTGCTCAGCGTTACAGTAACTGCTTGTAGAATTATGCCCTTAGTAGTCTCTGAGCAAAATAGTGTTAATTTTCCCTTCTGCATGTTAAACACAGAAGATGTACATATAGTTCCACATCTTTTCTGAAACATCCTCTAATGGAGCAACCTTCCCCATTGATGATATATGCATCTTTTAAATTTAGGTACCTAATGTGACTACCCATGCGAGCATTCAGTTCTCCTGTACTGAAGACTAAGTAAGGACTGAGCCAGCCACAGGCTCTTGCAGCTGGGCTCCTGCCAAGAGTGGCAAATGTAAGTTCATGCATACTTTTACTCATGAAATAAAATTAGTGATATATTTACATGTTTGCAGATTTAAGAACAGTGTGTGTATGTATGTAGTTACTGAGGTTTGTTATCTTGCATAAATCAGTTAGTTGCACGGTTGCAAACAGCATTCCATGGCTTTGAAATACCGTCTGCAGCAGGCACAGGTGATCTCTGATAGCGTTAACTGCCTGTTTCATGCGATGTGTGAAATAAGATGTTGCTATCCAAACCTTTAAGCCTGAACTAATGACTTTAATAAGAATTTAACCATTATTACTAACAACTTTGTTCAGCTGATCTTTCCTTTTGAAGTAATATGCATTGATTTTTACCACTGTTAATGAGAGTTGAGTGTTCAGGGTTTTTTGGGGGGTTTTTGGGGAGTGTGGTGTTTTCTTTTTTTTTTTTCCTTTTTTTTTTTGCTTTCTCATTTAAAAAAAGCCTCTCTTGAGATACTTGGATACTTGTCACGTACATTCCTGGTACGTATATGGAGCTCTAATCTTTTTAATCTCCTCTGCTGCAGCACACAAAGACTTTCCATATATAATGTTCTAAAGTCAAATATTTATGCCCTGAGGCACACACCTGCTCATTTAAATATATTGTGCAAATGTAATCCTTATAGAGATCCAGTGTATAGCTCTTCAGTATGCAAGACTGCAGAACTGGGAAAGGCAGAGTACTCTCCAAAGGCATTTGAGGTGGTGTTTCTAAGTGGTAAGTGGGTTCTAAGAACTTGATTTCTGTTGAGTTTGGTACAAGACCTTGTAGAAGAGCATTTGGCAACAGAAAAAGAAATTGTGAGATACTGGCATTTAATACCATCAAACTTACACCAGAGGTTTTGCAGATTTCAAATCTCCGGATTTAGAAAATAAGAACATGCTTGGCCTTGTGAGTCATACATTGTATATTTGATGGGACCTGATGAAGTGCATAAAGAACAAACATATTCCTGAGGAAAAAGAGACTGAAACAGAAACTAAAAATAAAGCAGAATGTGTCTTTCTTGTAATTGTATGAATTAACTTCATCCTCTGTGTGGAGGTAGGTTTCCCCTCGCCCCTCCATCTCCCACGCATGTCCTGCCACCTCGCTTTGCAGCCACCAGAGAGACCATTGAAAATTGTCGCACGTCTCTCGTTCCCACAGTCAGACTTGCTCAGCAGTTTGGAAACAATAGCTGCTTCATTGCTGAGCCGTGAAACAAAAAAGTTAAGCGTACCAGCAACAACGCATGAAAAATGTGATGAACAGCCTGCCACCGGAAAAGATGTTTCCATGCCAATGTGTAGGTATTGAGGATTTATTGCAGACAGAAGCTAATCAGTAAGAAATCCGTCTTCTTTTGTACATCGTCTGCCAGCTCAGTACTGAGAGAAGTAACGCTGAGATTTACTAATAATAGCAGGAAGGAAGAGCCCTGTTAAATAAAAATAGCAAAGTTGGAATGGTTTCTGTGTGTAAAATTCAAGGATGTTTGCTTTCCCCCTGCACACACCCCTGTTTTTCTACCCATCCTTCAGAAGGTGGGGAAAAAGGCATCTCTGATAGAAGAATCTTGCTTTCAAAGGAGGATTGAGGGAAAAGAGGCAGGTCCTGGTTACAGATGACAAAATGATTGTCACATGAAAGTGATGCCAAGACATGAGATGAAGGGCAGTAGCAGCTTTGAAAATTTCTTTTTTGTTTCTTATTCTAAGTCTGAATCAGGTCAGGAGAAACTTGTGGAACTGACTCACTATGCCCTATTAGTAGCAGTCTCAATTTTCTGTGAGCTGCTTTCAGTTCTAAATGAGATGCAGCATCATTAGCCTTACAGACACTGCTGTCTCAGCACTTGCTAGTGTGTTATTTACAGGCATTCAATTGACTGGGTTTGCTAAGTTCTAAACCCGTGGTGAAAAACATTGCTTTATTTTACAGCAATGAAATGATACATCTCAGTCTTCTTACCTGTTATTTTAAAATGCCCAGATCTTTGTTGCTTCCTTCCTTTTGTTGAGCTTTATCTTAATGGTTCGGAGTTTGCTCAGAGGTCTGATCCCCTTCAGGGTCCTCTGTAGCAGAGACCCTTTATGAAAAACTGAAGAGCTACTAATTTATTTGTGTCACGCAAAATCAAGAAACTTTCTAAATTAAGTAATTCTAGTCAACAGACAAGATGTAGTCTTCTTGTTCGGGGTATTCAAAACAAAGTTTAGGAATTTCTTAGCATCTTCTTTGCTCTGTGGACCGAGAGTTCTCAGTTTATGCTGCATAAAATTTGAGGTCATCTTGCGAAAACAAAACTTGAGCTTTTATGCATGCTTTCAGTTTTGAAACAAGATTATGCCTAACCTGAATAGTCAGCCTGAATTGTTTGACATGAAAAAATAGGTGTGAATTTAATTGTAAAACAACTGCATCTTGAGCCTTTGGCATTATAGTCAGTGACTTTATTTAGAGCAATAAAGTTAAGGACATGCTGTATGTTGGTAGAAAACTAGGAATGTTGTATAGGACTGATTAAACCTAGATTACTGGGGGCATCTGTGCTCAGGGGATGCCAAAATCTATTAGAGGGACAGAAAGGAGAACTTGAATGGATCTGCGTATTTTAATGCGCTTTGCAGCTGCGCGAGCTGATTTGCGAGTGGCCCGCGAGTCCCTTGCGGGGCCTGGGGACCCGTGCAGGAGGACGGGGGGGACAAGGGGGTCGCTGGAGCTCCCGGCAGCCGGGTCTGGTCTGCGCGCGTGCCTGCCGGGCCCCGCGGCTCCCCGCAGGCTGCGGTTAGCGAGAGGGAAGGAGCGAGCGGGCCGGCGGGCGAGAGCCGACGGGTACGGAGTCCCAGCAGCCGTGGCCGCGCGCACGAGTGCGGGAGTTGGCGTTTATCCTTCGCAGCGCGGCGGTGGTCTCTCTTGGGTCTGCAAAAGTCAGTTGAGAAAGAGACTGGCTCCGGGGCGATTCGGTTGTACAAGTCAATGTCTGTATTTCTGAGTGCTTAAGATAAATCCCTGCACTTTGTCGCCTTAGGAGGAGGAAATGCCTGTAGAGGCTGAGAATGAGAGGCTGAGGAAGAACAAGATCTAACTGAGAGAGCATGTGTGAAGGAGGACCAGTTCTCAAATCTGTGCTGACTGCTGTGTGACCCTGCACGGGCAGGCTTGTTCTGATAACGCCGTAACGCGTTGTGGACTTTCTGGTGAGGCTGGAGGAGGAACGGCAGCACTTAAATGCCAGCCTGGGAGTGGAGGGGAGAGGAAGGCATCAGTCATCGGAGCAGAAGGGTGGCTTAGACGTGGTAACACGTTGCAGTATGTCTTCAAGTGACATGTCTGGTACTTATTAAGGGTGGAAATACAGCAGGGCACGAGAGCTTTTAAAATTGCAAGAAAGATAAATACAATGGGAATTTATCAGAAAATATAGATCTGTAGTTTCAGGAATCACTCATTCCCTCGATTACTAAAAAATCAATGTATTTCTCGTAAATGACCCTCATTTCTTGAAGACTTCTTAAACATTCACACTAAAAGGATATTGCATAACTGTTGCTCGTTATTCTCAATATATTATTTAATGTGAAAGCCACAGTTCAGCATTTGATCTATTTATATGCTGTTCATGCCCACAAAGCCAAACTTTCTTTGGATTTAGTTCATTGTACCTTAAAAATAATTCGAATACCACTGGTTTCATTGTAAACAAAGAATAATTCCAACCTCGGGTCATTGTCGGTTGTTTAAAAAAAACACTTGGAATTGCTTCAATAGTTACCAGTGTTCTCTTATAAAACTAAATAGGCTTTTCCTGTGATGGAAAGAAGATTAAAGGTCATATAGTTCAAAATAAATTTTTACACATTACCCGATAAAGGAAAATGAAATCTTTCATTAATAAGGCCAACGCCTTTAATGTTTATCAGTTCATAATGACATATGAACTGAAGGGAGGTTGCAGGGACAGGATTATATAGATACATGACTTGCCCAAAGAAGAGCGCTTTTTTCTTGCAGCCCTCCTTGCAAAGTTTGAGCGAGGGTGATCTGAGCTTTGAACCTCACATTGAGTAAAGCACAACTGACAGTGCGGGCAAATAAAATTTCCTCTGAAGATACACTATCCTCGGAACTGCACAGACTCCTAGCATTACCAAAGAGATGAAATATGTTTTGGAATTTGGGGTCTGTGTTTTCTGTCAGCTACATATCAGTAAAGTGCAGTAGTATACCAGAGAAAAGGAAAACCTTATCTGTATAATTTTATTTGACTCTAGATTTATGAACTGCAAAAAAGTTAGCACTGAAAAGGTGCAGTGGATGGCCATAGCATTCATGATAAGGTGCATTTTTGTAAACGTGAAGTAATCTGACTTGTGTGCCTTTGGTCAGTGTGCCTGTTCTGTACTGTGCTGTGAAGTGCAAGAATTCAAGGAAGTGTGACCATGAGGTCACCAAATTCAAGCATATCAGGAAATGTGTGTAGCTATATCAGATTTACACAAATACATCAGCTGAATCCTTCACCTTATTGTAGTATTAATTTGGCTGTTGTACTAAATATCAAAAAAAAAATCTGAATGGGTTAAAATAATAGTATGTAAATGACTCCTAGCAATTTCCTTCTACTGCACAGCACAGTACCCCTGAAGATAAAAATTTCTCATTTGGCCCATAGTGTCCCTTAACCTTCTTCAACCCTTTGCTTTGTTCTTTGTTCAGATGATTAAGTGTTTTCCTTCTGTTGCTTTATGGGAGAAGAATCTGTGCTTGTTAATTAGAGCCGACTTCCTAAGGAAGTCAGGCATATCTGATAATGCTTCATCTGTCCTCTTACCCCCACAATAACCCTTGAACACATTGCCCAGGTTCAGTTCGCTCGGGACAAGGAGCTGAGGTCTCAAAATATGATGTTTTTACAATCTTTATGGAAATCTACAGCTGGGTGGAGAGACCTACTGAGGATAACGGCTGCAGAGTGAAGCTGGCCCATTAACTAGACTGCGATCCAGGGTTCTCTATCAAGCGTGCCCACTCTGATGTCTAATAAGGCTTTGGGGGTAAGCGCCAATCTGCATTCACATTTGGCTAATATATAACAGCAATAAAGCACAAACAGGCTGTCAGCTGTCCCCAAACATATTTCATCTATTTTTGGTAGTATTAGGGTTGTGTTTCTCAGAAGAGTTTGTTTTCTATTGTTACCATCTGGAGGGCAGTGCTATGTGCTGGGTAGTGATGGATGTGCTTGTGTTTGCCCACATGCTTGGTGGCTGATCAGTGTGGACAGACTTCCAAACTCAGAGAGTTAGGTAACCATTTATCTTTTGAAAGTGTCTTTTTTTACTTCTGAAAATCTCACTATGGGAGCATCAAATGCAATGGCTAGTTTGGGGATCGCTCCTGCGTGATATATTCTGGGCAAGGCGTGGCAAGGGAAATGATTCCAGTAAGCCTATCACTTCCCAATTTGGAGCGCACATTTATTGAAAACAGGAAAATTTCAGCGAAAACAAAAGAAACTGTGCAAAATATATTCCAAAAAAGACATCTACAGTGACTCTTCTCTGCCCTTTCGTACACTGGTCTGCCTGACTGGCTTGCCTCTTCATCATCACTTTACTTTTTTCTCTCCAGGTCTGGCAGAGCTGCTTCTCTGAAGCCTCTCTTTAAGCCACTTTGTTTGTTTAGATTTCTTTTTTCTTCTTCTTTTTGTTAAAAGCATGAATAACCTGAATGAGCCCTACACTATATTTTCCAAATCCTTTTCAATATTGTAGCCATTTTTTATGATTAAACTATTTGACTAATGCTTCTTCGGAATATTTGCATTTCCTTTTAAAGGCAGACCTTATGCTTCCGACTTTATGTATGTGTACGTGCATTGCACTGTCCACCCTGTACTAAATGCTTTCCTAAAATTGCCCGTGAATTATGGTACCTAGGTGCACAGACTAGTAGTGACTTCAAAAATTTCTTTTGCAAATGACTTCAAACCTTTCTCTCCCATGTCCGGTGTATGTTCTGCAGGCAGCACCCTCCCCAGGTCAGTACCCCTGTTTCAATGAGTTTTGTGCCTCTTCTTGCCAGGTGAGGCTGCTTTCTCATGCTAATTGCTGCCTGGAGGCGGGGGCCAGCTTTCACAGTCTGCAGCTTGTATTTCCATAGTGTTTAAGAGCCCCGGGGTCTGCGAGAGCTGCTCCTTTTGGGGCTCATCTCTGTTCGCGTTGGTAAAATCTGCTGCCGAAGTGCTTGGCTTTGGAGATGGGGTTCGTGACCAGGAGCTTTCCAAAGGGACGTGCGGAGGCGTCGTCCTTCGGCTGAGGTTGCGTGTTGCACCCTGCGATCTCGCTTCACCTTGCAGAGCAGAAGCAGCCCGAGGCTGCCGCAAGGTAGCGGTGCCTTCCTGGCTTCTGCGGGGCGATGCTGTTGTCCGGCAGCAGTGAGGAGGGAGTTTTTCTACTCGTGTTTCGCAGAAAAAAAAAAAGCGGTTTGCCTCAAAGGACTGAAAATCTGCCCCTGTGTGTATTTGTTGTGTGATACCGTGACCCTCCCTCTCTGCTTCCTTCCCCTCCTGTGTGCATCAGAGGGTGCACCGGGGCAGGTAGGCAGCCTGGATTGTGCTGTCAGCTTTCTGCAAGAGGAATAGCTGATTTTTAAATTGATTCCTCAGATTTGGAGAAAGCCAGATTCCCAAATGGGATTCAGCTTCCATTTATAAATCATTTGAGTGACTCATGTCCTGCTTATCTTTTATAACATGGATCACTGCCATGTTACAAAACGGAGAGGGAAAGCCTGCCTTTAGATTACTAAAGAGTGATCCTTGTCTCAAGTTGGGGAATTTTTTTAAGGAGGTGGAAGAATGCACTTTATTGAAAAACAGCCAAAAACCTCGAATAAGTCTTACTAATTCTACTTTCATTTTTCTCTTACTCAGTTAGCTTTAGAGTCAAAGACAGGCTGTGGGGTCAGCAAAGCAGTTTTGAAGAAAGCCAGTTCATCTTCTGTTTCTGTATTCATTGCCTTTACTGTCAGCTGTATTGGCAATTAGCTTTGTTTCCCAGAAATGTGTACTTCTGGCATGGGCTTTTGGTTAGGGGAATTTTTTGGAAGCTTTCTATTGGCAATAATAAGATGTGTAATGTGATATATGCATTTTTGTCTGAGTTTAGGAGTGTTTGCTCTGACTTTCAAGGTTAAACTAATATCTTTGTCTTCAAAAGAAGGCCGAGGCTAAGTAAAATGAGCATTCTCCAACCAATAAGTAGAATAATTTTTCTTTGAATAATAAGCTCCTAATTTTGGCACAGACTTGGCACCTGTGTTTCTGGCTGGCTTCACTTGGGATGATGGCTGTTCAATACCTCTGAAAATCCAGCCTGGCATCAGCCTGCACAGTTCTTGGTGCTATGCTGCATGGTCCTTTTCCTTGAGGTCTTCTCATGTTCCATTAGGTGGTAAATTAGTCTGATGATAACCTTTAGTTGCAGGGGAAAAACAAGTAAATTGTAGCTTGAGAAATTTTACGGAAGGACAAATTTCTTCTATTTTTAATACCTATGCTTTTAGTGGTTTCATGGTCTCATCCAGTATCCTCCACTTACAGCTTCTCAGAATTTTTTGTATAAGTTGAGCTTTTAAATTTTTCTTTTTAGATATCTGCTTGTGGAACACAAAGTAGGCGTGAAAATTGTGGCTGTTGATCTTCAATTCATAGGCTTTTAAAACCAAATCTGGAGGGCTGCAGTTGGCAGAAGAGACTGCCAGCAGAAAGCAGGTCAGAAAAACTTTTTCATTTTTTTATCTCTCTTGTTTGTTTTCAAAGTGGTTTCCAGGCACAATGAAGTACATTCAGAGCCCAGAATACTCAAAACTAGATTTTTATTTTTTTTAATTACTTAACAGAGCTTTGGAAAACTTTTACACTTGGAGAGTTAAGCTGTGACAACTGCCTAAGAAAATAATTTTTATGTATTTATTTTTTTTTCTTTAAACAGAATCAAGCATTTGGTCAGCTGTGCTCTGCAAAAGATATGAAGGAATCAGGCCAAGAAATACACAATACAAAACATAGTTGGTAGGAGAGGTTCTCGTTATCTTCTGTTTTGACTGTGAGAGGTTAAGTCTGAAGAGGTCGGGAGAGGCTCAGCATGTCACCGTCACACCGCTAGCGCCCGTTTTCTCAGCCTCTCGCAGACTCCTCAGGCTTCTCTGCAGCTGGCAAGGTTTGAAGGAGAGTTGCCCACAGATGTTTTCCTGGGAACATGTTATTCATGTGGGAATACTTTTCCTCTCTTGTCTATCTGATCCACCATTAGGTGCCCTGTATGCATCAAAACATCTTTAAAAGTCATTTTAAAAAGAGTGATTTAAAAGTCCACAGCTTGAATTGAGCCGTTCGAGGCTGTTTCCCGTGTGTGTGTGTGCACGCACTTTTTCTGGTTTTGTTTTAAATAGGGGTCACCTTCCTTTGGCTGCAGTGATTAAGGATATGAATCTAATTGTTCTTAAGCTAATTTATCGCCATGAAAAGCAATTGAGAGTGACTTCTCCCTAACCAGAGGGAGAAGGGTCAGTTCCTCTGCACACCATAAAGCCCTGAGCAGAATTCAAACGTCTTCACTTAATGTAGCTTTCAACAAAGTTATTATGAAAACCTATTTTTAGCAGCTGCTCTTAAATGTGGACATGTATGTACTGAAGCTTGACATACCTTTGCTGTAGGTATGTTATTAATTTGCGTGCAAATACTTGTTGAATACACATCTGCCCTTGCTCCTTAGCATAGGTTTATGGGAAGTTTTTTCCTTGTTTTAAAATTTCAAAAGTGAAAGGCTTTTTGAGGCGAGTTCTTTAAGATGAATTTCCTGTACAACTGCGCTCACACAAACTCAGGAGGTTTGCAGACCCAGCTGAGGGCTGCGCACTTGAGGCCCATTTGATCAGTTTGGAGTCTGAAATATCTAATTAAATAGCTATGTGGCCACTTTACACAGAAGTATCTGCAGCTGGATCACAAGCTGAAATTGAGTCAACAAAGTCTGCGTGTTGAAAGAAAAGCAAGTATGGCATGGGATGTGTAAACATACACTGTGCATAGGTTTACTTTAGAAAAGGTCTCTCGTGCTGCTTTGTTCAAGGCTTCACGGGGAGAAATATGTCAAAGATAAGGACACCAGATTTGGTCCTCAGAGGAGCGGTGCAGGAATGATCAGAAATTGATAACTGGGTCTGGGAAACAGTGGGGGAAAATACGGGGTTTTTAAAGGGGGAACTAGTAGAGACATGGTGTCACTCGTTTTCTGTATAAAAGGCTGCTACAAGGCAGAAGATGATAAACTCTACTTTGTCTGCTGGAGGTAGGACAAAGCTCCTTAAAATGGAGCAAGGGATAGCTGTGAGCACACTGGGAGCAGCAATAATAGCACTGGTGAAGTGGCATGAATAGATTGCTGTGGGAGATGAGATTGTTATGGGGTGTCCTGTCAGTGAGTTTTTAAGAATAGATTGGACAAGCTTTTGTTAGAAATGGTTTAGTTGCAGTTGCTCTTTCTGGCAGAGAGATTGGGTTGACCTCTCGAGACCTTCATTCTCTCTCTCTCTCTCTCTCTCTCTCTCTCTCTTTTTTTTTTTTTTTTTTTTTTAAATAAAACCTTGCAACCTTAAGACCTTTATACTTAGCAGCAACGGCTCCTATTGCATTCCAGCAAGCCTTGGTCAAAACTTTGCCTTCTTCTACAACATTCCTGAGCTCTCTTGTCCTAAAATATATCCCTAACCCCTGTGTTGTGCCATTTTAAGAGTATGTCTGCTTAGAGGATAAGATTTTCTTCTTACATCCCTCCAGAGTAAGGAAACCCCCTGCATTTTGTTTGGGTTAGTCTTAAGATGATGGAAGGCAGATTTCATCCATAGAAAGTAAATGTCCTATTTTAAACTTACTTCAATTATTTCGTAACTTTATAATTAAAATAGGGCTATAAATTGGAATCTTTCTTCCTGACTAATGGCATTAATTATAGGACATGAGTCTTTGAATTGCCAACTTTTCAATAAGCTATAAAATGTGTATGAGAAGATAAGAGCCAAGGAGCCTACGCGTCTTGTGAAAGCTTGTGGTTTCCATCGTGCTCCGCATGTGAGTACATAGGTTCCCTTCGGTGACTATCTGGCTCTGAAACGGAAGCTAAAACTGTGGCATTGACTTAGGAGAATTCAATTTGACTCTATTTTCTTGTAATTCACTGTTACCATTTTACTCTTAAAACTTCCACAGTAGGGGGACTAGTTGGTAAAGTAAGTATTGTTTATGCAGAAGTTTTTCTTGGACACAGACAGACACAGGCACTTACTCACTCATTCACATTTGTCAGATCTTCATGAGAAACCTGGTCCTTTGCATGGTCAAGCAGATCTTGCACAACTCGGTACAGATATGTATTTAGAAAGTGACAGATTTGAGATTTAATTAATTTCACAGTGTACAGATTCCTTTGCTTTAAGTGCTATCAGTGCTTGACCCTTCTTTTATTATTTCCTTGGCTTCTGTTAACTGTCAACTAACTTTGATGTGAAACTTAAGGTTCTGGTTATAGGCTTTTCTGCAAACCAGACATGGGCTTTTAAGTGCTGAAGTACTTTGAAGAACTGAAGTAATCACAAACAGTTATAATTTGCATATATCTATCAAGCGGAAATCGGTCATTTTGCTCATGTAACTCCCAAGTGTATGTGAGAGGGCTTCACATCATTCTTGATGAAGTTAGAGGCTTGTCAGCAAAGGTTAAACCTGGATCTGATTTCAAAGATCTTCATTAGTAACATGAACAAATACGATACGAAATTCCTGAGACATGCAACGGTGTCTTTTGGTCTGGAGAGTATTACGTTTTAAATGCTGGCAGGTTCTTGACCCGTCCGGAATGTCGACTTGTTAACCTTGACAGTTGGTCTTTAACAAAGTTACAGGACATGGATATTATCGCTTGGAATATATAAAAAGGTTTTGAGGTATCGTGGGGTAGTATGACTTAAATTTATTACTATGCTTTTTGATTAATTTTTCAGCTGGCTTAAAAACACGATGAAGATAAAATAATTATTAAGGCTATTTACTCTGTTTTGATTTGTTTTGGTAAGCGTCTCTTTCTTTCCTCTAGTTGTAACACTGACGTTTACTTTAGCATCTCTCTCAGTTCCCATATTAAAGGGCTTTTCCCTCAGTCTTGACAGCATAAAAAAAGAGAGAGAAGCAGTTCCTTTGTAAACAGCTCTGGATTATTTAAGTAGTGCTGATACGTTTGTCCTAGCACAGTGACAACAAATTGGTGAGAGGCAGAAGAGTATCTGAGGCATTCCCAGCACTGTGATCAGGAAGGCATTTTAAAAGCTAAGAAAATAAGGCAAAGTCGAAAATAAGGCACAAATAAGTGCCAAAGTAGGGATGAGGGAGCATCCTCCTAGTGATGCAGAAGACTTTCTTCAAGGAAGGTATCCTTAAAATTAAGGAGGCTTTTAGACAAAGTCTCTTTTTTTTCCTGACAATGATATATGTGTAGCTTTGGAGGAGACTTCTAAAACTCAAAGTTTCTTTCAGCCTGCTTCTTTTAAAAGAAGTCTCCAGCGGGAAGGCTCCTGACCTTGCCTTAGAAAACTGCTCTGTGGGAGAGGCTGGCTCTGCTGTGTTCTTATGTGAAAAAGGCTCTGCTGCTGCTGTTTGTCACTGTACTAGAACCCCTTGCTGCGTGAAGGTTATGGTCATTGCAGGAGGGTACAACCTTTCAGGTAGTTGGGGAGCAACACACCAGGGATTGGCTGAGCCTTCGGGTGAGCCTTCTCCTTGACAGCAAAGCCTGATGTTGGCTGATGTGTGGGTGGAACTGTATGTGTTCCTCAGATCCTGCTGCATGGTGGAACTTTACTCAGAAAACATGCAATCCACTAATCTTCAAAGAACACTTTAACCTCTTCTGTAACTAATATTTTGGACGACTTTTACCTTAAGGTCTATATTTACAGCTACAAAAATCCAGAGTTAGAGAAATGACTGTCAGTTTTTGACCTTTTTTCTTTCAGAAATTATGATTTAACTCTGGATTGAATGTCTTGGGTGACCAGGTCTAGCTCTGCAGTTTCTCAGTCTTCTCATAGTTTTGAGAAACAAAAATATGCAGAGTGAGGAGAGGGGAAAGAAAAGCAGGCAGTCTCTCCTGTACCCTTAAACCTTAGTCCAAAGCAGGGGACACTTGCATTCATGGTACCTAGGACACTTTGTGAATGTTACCTTTCATCTAAGTTGGAGAGACCTGTTCTAGAAGAATACCTTGCCATGTTTACTCTGTTATAGCCTCAAATAGCCCTGAAGGAGGTCTGTGTACAGTTGAATTTTACATGTGTGTGATTCTTGAGGTTATCTTTGAAATGCCTCACTGAAAAAGTATGCATCAAGGAGCGGTTGGGACAGTGAACGAAGTTTGCTTGCCAAAGAAATAGAGAAGTTACTGGGCCTGAGGAAAGTATTAAAGAAGAAGAAGGAGATGGAACAAAAAATGGTATTTGTGAAGGACCAGCTCTGGGATTTCAAAGGTTATTTTTGTTTTTATTTTAGAATTGACCAGCCTGTTGGAAGATGATGTTTATTCCTGCTTGAAGCTGCCATTCTGAGAACAAACAGTAAAATAATGTGGACGAATTCAAGCCTTCGCTGTGTTTTAGCACTAGCTATTTTATGTTTAACAAGCTTAATATGTAGTCAAGAAATAGGTGAGTGTATTTTGGTATAATACACTAATTGATTTCTTTTTGTAGCCTGTATACCCATACCAATAAGTTATATTGCATTCCTAATACTTATACATCCAAAAATTGTCACCTCTGTGGTCCCACACCATCCTAGGGATAGTGGTACTGCTAGGCTGATCTCTGCTTTCCAGCATCCGGGAACATCTTGTAAATCAAAGCAAAATTGAGTGTTAAATTCTCCGAAGCATAACTCTGGTCGCCTGCATCCTCTGTTGGTGTGAATGTCTACGTTGAGATGTTCTTGCTGTATGTGTCAGCTGCCTGCAACAGTTCCACGTGTTATCATTAATTGCCCTTGGTGTGGTGAAGGAGAGCAAAAAGCTCATTAAGTTTGTCATCAAGGCTTGCAGTTTTACCATTGGCCCACAGCCTGCTTATTAAGGAAGGCCTGGAATGGGTATTGTGGAAAGAAATAGCTGCCTGTGATTACATACGTTAATATAAATCCATTTTGGGGGTACTTCTGGCAGTCTCTACCTTCCTCTAATCAGGCACACAAATCATACACCAGCTTTTAAGCTTGTGGCCAAAAATACATGCAGTGAAAAAGGAAAAAGAATGGCTATTGGTATGAGCAATAACTTTTGTGTTAGAGTTGATCAATTTTGACTATATAGTTCATATCTCATGTCAGGTTCTCCAGGGGAACCACAGAATTTGAAATGTATCACGCACAATTTACGCAAAATGATCTGTACTTGGAATGTCTCTTCCAAAGGAAGATATGGACAAACTGATTTTTGTTATGCCACCAGGTAAGTCTATGTGTATCTAACTGAAAAATGCAAAACTGTGATGAAAGTCTAGCTATTCCTCAGTCTTTGCCCATGGAATATGTGATGCTGTTGTTTCCCAGCGTCTCCTGGTCAGTTATCCTTGGGTGGTGCTCTCTTCAGGCACTGTTAACTCAGGCAATTGCAGGTCTTCTGGCAAAGCATTGTTTCACGCTAACAGTTCTCCTGCCAAAATCTGCTGCTTACTCTCTTCAAAGGGCTGGAAGAAGCTCTCGTTTCTACAGAGTTCTCTGTGTATCTGCCTAGCCCTTGCTCAAAGTTTTCACAAGGGACATCTTCATACCAGGTTCATTCCAAAAGGAAATGATAGTTGGAAGAAGCAAATCCTGGTGTTGTGGGCCAAAGCGGTAGAATACATGACATAAGTGTCAAGATTCACATGTGGAAAAACATAAAAAATCTCTTGATGATTGTCTTATAACCTTTATAAATTTTAAGCTGTCTGGAGATCATTGTGTCAGAGGAAACATCGAAGTGAGTCCACATTTAGACTAGCCCTTCCAAAATACGAGAGCTGAAAGTTTTCAAGAAACACTTAAAAAGCTTACAACTTCAGTATGTTTTTCACTAATGAGAACTACATGTGCAATCTGCATGCTGTGGATCTGCCAAATACTTGTTATGTGCTAGGGAATTTTTGCATCTTGATCCTGCCCCCAGGCCAGATATTTGTACTGTCTTCCTGTAAATCCTCAGGCAACCCAAACTTGTCCTTGGGGTCCCAGGGCTTGGCTGCACTTTTTCCACCTACATGCTTGATTTTGTGTTTAGTTATTCCTTCTGTGTTGACAGCTATCACTTCCATACAACATATGTGCATGTGACAGTGTAGGCAGAGTTTTGGAGTGCAGAGTTTGTGAGGTTCTGCCCTCTAAACAAGAATAACCTGGTAACTGTTGCTATTCCTCTTTAGCAAAACAGGACAGGCTTGGGTCCCAGAAATACAGAGACTGAGGACTTGGCTTAGCTCAGGATATCCCTTAGGGAAATAGAGTTTGAGTTTCAGTTGCCCAGACATTCTCTAATAGCATCTCTGTAACAGAGGAGAAGCAGCCTCTCTGAGCATTTGAGTTTCACTGGCTTTTACTAGTGCAGCCTTTTGCATGAATCTTTAAAGTTCAGCCCAAGCTCTTGACTTCAGCAGATAGGAGTTCCAGGGTCATGTTCCGGTTCTTAAGTGAGTAATAGTCCCTCCGCAGGAAGTCTGGCATTGTTCTCTTTCCTTTCCTTCCTCCCATCATTCCCCCAAGAGGAAGATTTGGATTTTTCCACAGCGTTTTCCTTTCTAGTTACATATCAATGATTATGAGCAGAGGAACTTGACCTATCCATTATTGTTTCTGTATGGATCTACAGCCTCTAGACAAAGACCAGATCACATTGCCCTGAGCACTGTGTGAATGGTTCTCTCACCTATGCTCCTACTCTCTTCCTACTAGCTGAGCAGCAGAAGGAAACTAAAATTTATTTTGTTTTATTTATTCTGCAATGGGGAGACAGATGTGAGAACACGCTGGTTGCATCCATGTTCCATAACTCTGAAAAGAAAAGGAGGGAGGTGAAGTCAGGAAACGTGACAGAGGGTGTTGTTGGGTTTTGCTTTGTTGGTTTTTGCTTATTTTTGAAATTCTGATTCATGGTAAATGTCAGGCTCAGAAATGTGTCTTTTGCTTAAAAAGTCGTGTGTTTTCGTTTGGAGGTATTCTGTTATCAACTTTGTAGCTGCATTATGCAACTAGTGCAGAGTCTACCACTATGATAAAAGTGACTTGAAAGAAGAGGGAATGCTTGTTAATTCGGTATTAACCAAAGCCCATGCAACTGTAATCTTTCTCGGGCTTGACACAGAGCTCTCTTTGTTACGTTATGGAGAATTTGTGTTATACTAGTGTCCTGGGATTGTCTTATCTTCGTATTAGCTGGAATACCCGATTAATCCTCTCTCTCTTTTCAGTGACCTCCCCCCTCCAGTGTGTATTAAAACTAGGCAGAAAAGAGTAGAGATTCCAGTCTCGGAGAGCTCCATCACTGTGACAATAACCACAAACAACATTTATGGAGCTGCTTTTGCCACCAAAATCTTTGCAGTTCACAAGAAGGACATCTGTAAGTATTGGGTTTTATATGTATGCATAAGGCCTTTATCCTGTCACTGATAAAATGTGCTCCAGAAGTGTACGTGCTTGCAGTTTTCGTTGGCAGTGTTCCTCAATGTGAAATGTTGATGTGCAGAATCCCTATACATCTAACAGGAGGTTATTTTTCTCCCCCTTCAGAGAAAAGGAAACCTCTCTAACCCATAAATCATAGTACAAAAACTGAGGGCAAAACGTAAGAAAACAAAATTCAACACAGTTGCATGCACCTAATTATTCTTTGCCATTGTTTTTCTTATTGAAAATTTCAGAAGAGTTTGCAAACAAGTTACTAATCTGAAGTACAGCATACTACATGGGGTGTAAAGTGCTCATATGAGCTTTGGGAGAGGTGGAATGAAATTCACAGTGGCAGTACTTCCTTTTCAAATGCTGAACTACTAGAGAGTGAAGTAACTTACTCCTCCTCCTCCTTAACATTTTAAGGGCAGTTATATCACGTGTCATGGCTAATGGGACTTTATTATCTTAGTGTACACCCAGCTCACACCTTTTGTTCAAACATTTATGAAATTGAGCAAATACTTATGCTAGGCAGCTCTTCATACTGCAGCCATAGATAAATTAGACAGATTTTTTTTCCCACTTTCTTCCTCCCAAAGGTAGAGGAAAGCAGGGGAGCATCTCCAGGATGAGGTAGCTCTAGTCCACACTGTAACTCTTCCTACCACATTAACAGCTCTATGCCTTGATTTGGCTGTAAGGAAATTTGAGTTTTGTCTTCTGTGTTCAGAAGAAGGTCCCCTTATACATCGGTCAGTATGTCTGCCCACATGCTCAGTGCCCTTAGTTAAATCAACAGCACGCTCTTCCACAATCTCCATCTTTATAGTTGTTTTGTTACTATAACAATCTTCTCTTCTCCCTGCTTTCTACAAACTTAATCTGCTTCAGTAGCTTTAGCTGTTGGCATTATGCTGTGGAGTCCTGATTGCCCTTTCCCTGTCTGTCACATTTAGCATCGTTGGCTGTTTCTGAGCATCTCCTGCAGAAGCAGAACTTAAAACAAAACTTGGACTAGTCAATAGCTTGTTTTTTCTTCAGTTTCAGCTTCTCTAGTTCTCAGTTTGTGGTGGCAACTCTACTAATCATGCAAGTTCAGCTGTATGCTCAAGATGACATTGGCACCATCTGCCACATTTACTCATAATAGTCTTTGTTTTCAGCTTGCCTATTTTTTCAAAATCCAAACTCTCCTATTTTCAGTTGCTGCTGTGTTCTTCTCAACTGAGAGCAGGTCACAAACTTTTAACAAAACACAGCTAAAAAGTGTGTGGAGTTCATACTTGGTGTCTTGCTGACTCCATGCAGGATGAGCCTGTCAGGTTATCCCAGGTAGCATACTGACTGTGCTCAGCACTTTGAAGGCTCTCAGAACTTCCCCTTGGCTAGTACCCAAGCAGGATAAATCACACACTGAAAAAAACGTGATTTATCCTGCGGCAACCCAAATCAACTTGAACTGCCATAATCTTTGCAGGGTTCTCAGCCTCTTGCTTCGCTAACGCCCACTCATAGAAGAGACACTTCTGTTTAGATAGTATTCCTGTACTGTCCCCATCATTATATCATGCCTTTCACGTTTCTGGTAGCTTAAAATCATGTTGCTGATCTTCCTCTTCAGAGCCTCATGTGAGCTTCTTCCACCATGTGCTTTTGCTCTTTCCTCCATATTCTTGCTTTTGCTGTGGCTCATCCTTCCTCCTTTGCTCTTTCCTGCTGGTCTCCAAAATCCCTTTCTTCCCTTGGCAGCTTTTACTTTCTCCTCCCTAATTGTATTCCTGTGTGCACTTAAACTGTGGTCTCATTTCTTTTATCTCTGTGGCACTGGGCGAAGGTTGTGAAAGGTATTACGATGTCGTCTTTGCAATGCAGTATGAAGTGTCATATTCGTAATCAGTTATTCACACATCTGCATGCTGAAATGTTAGAAGAAAATGCTACCTGGTGACTCATCAGCACCTGTGCTTTTCTGGGAACCTTCCTGTTCAAGTAGTAACACAGCCCATCTTGTTCTAATTGCAGAGGTTGACTTACATGTTTGTATGGCTACCAGCCAGGTCAGAGCAGAGAGATGTGGCTGTGAAACACCTGTAGGGCTGGTGTTGCTGATTAAGGACTTGAATATGGGCTTTTTTTTTCCCCCCGCTCTTTTTCTAGCATTTGTTCCACTCACTCCACACATTCTCAGTTTAACTCCTGACTTTTCAACCTCCACATTAAATCTGAAGTGGAGTGATAATGGATCAGTTTTCCCATATGGATTGGATGCTTTTTGGCAGATTGAGATACTCCGTAAAGAAACAATGGAAAAAGTAGCACAAGTAAGTCCTTTTTTTTCTTTATAAAAAGTATTTACATGTTTTTTTTTTTCCCCGCAACACCCTAGTATTTTGAGAGGTCGTTTAAAGAAAGCTCGGAAGGATGCCAGTTGTTGAGCTTTGCAGATTCTGAGTGTAGTCATGATGCTAGCAGGTAACTTCTGTTAAATTTTGAAGTTATTATGGGAGGATAGTGGATGTTGTACTGTCAGTACTTGTTCACAGCCCCAGCATTTTTTTTTTTTTGGCTATTACAGTTCTTTTATTTAGAACTCGCTTATGAATTTGGCAGATATATTATACCATTAATTCTGCCTCATTTATCCAAGAGTCTGTCTAGACTTGATGGATTCTGAGCATTCAGCTTGCTTTTTTGTCTTTGCTTTCTGCTGTCTTTTTTGAAGAATATCCTTCATGGTGTGCCTCAGTGCTGATGTTTTAAAAATTCTGTGTGAAAGTCTGTCATTGCTATTATTCATGCAGCATCTCATACATAGAAGTGGTAATGAATAACTATCACACATTAATATGCTTCTGAATATTACTTATAGTTTTTTCTTATGAAGTGAATCTTTATTTCTATCCCTGGTTATGGCACTGAGTAATCAACTTTTATTATCTTTTTGAAATAAATAGAAGTGTTAGTTCAAGTTACTGCAGATTTGTTCTTTAGAATAACTTACTGTTTTTTCACCAGTAAACCACTGGATTTCTTAACCTTACATTGTATGAAAGAATCTATTTTCCTATAGATTATATTTTTGGCAGGACATTAGACCATATATCACTGATATCCTGAGGGGCACCATGCAAGATCATAAATTAAACCAGTATTTGGAGAATGGCAACCTCAGTTTCCCCAAACCAATCTGTGACTATTTTGTAAGTTTTGGGAATGGAGAAAAGGGAAAATGTGTGACCTAGGAATAAAATTTAAAAGAGCTTCATTTCGTAAAAGTTGGAGCATATCCTTACCTGGGAGACACTGGGTCTGAGATTCAGTATATAATTTTTGAAATGTTTGGCCTGCTGCCTGCTCTCCCTCAAGTATCTGCCCTCAGGTATTTCTGGCTGATAGCCTACCTGACTGGTAGGCTGTTTTGCATCTTAGGCTCTTGTCCAAGTGAATTCACAAAGCAGCTGAAAGTGTTAGATGGGACAATCTGCCCATCTTTGGGGATTTTATGAATTAACACATTTTATTTGCGCATCTGTTGACACTTGCAAGATTGTGTATCTCTGTTAACTGTTTATAAACTATCTCTTTGTTTGGGGGAAACTTTGTAGGTAACTTACCATTCAAAACTGATGCATGAAAACACCATTCTGTCTTGGAACTGGACATCGGACATGCCTTTGGAGTGTACATCACACTATGTGAAGATTCGCTGTTACATTAATGTCACGGACTTTGTTGGCCACAAGGACTGGAGTGACTGGAGCCTGGTAGAAAAGGTTCCTGGTATGTCTGTTCACTTACCACCATATAGGCTTTGACTGCCTTATGAAGAGCAGCATGAAGTAGGAGGAAGAGTGGTAGGCAGTGGTGGCCTGTTGCTTTCAGGGTGTTCTGATTAGAAAAATAAGAATAACGTGCAATCACAGATTAATGAAACCTAGTAAACATAGATTTGTATGCACTGAAGCACTCCTGAGTCGTGTTTTAGCTGATTGGCACCATGTTTATTACACAGATGCAATTATAAAAGCAAACACCATGTTTATTACATAGATTGAAATTATAAAAGCAAACTGTTCATGGGCTGCTTCTTGTTTGTTTTCTGCTCTTCCTTCTTTGCTAGGAAAAGATACCGAGCTGAATGGGAGTGGGGTTTTTCCTCAGGACACTGTAGTGGCTGTAGGTTCAGATGTGACGATTTGTTGTGTCCATAAAGAAGGTCAACAGGTACAGCAGATGACTTATGGATCTGAAGAATACCCACTGATACGTCTGAGCAGTCGGAGCAGTGCAATCAGGGTGCTAAATGCCAGTGCTTCAGAGAGCAGTGGGACAAATGTAATATGTACACTGTCCAAAGATGAAATGGATGGAACTGTCTTGTTTGTAGGATGTAAGTATGATTACACTTACTAACCTTAGGAAAATCAAAATGGTTTTGAGACTCTTGGACTTCTGCTAGGAAACAGATGCTGTTCTGGCTTTTTTTTCTTAGCCTTTGATTTCTGAGGATGAACAACGATTTTAGCAGTGTTCCTTCACGTTTAACTGACTTCACTCTGCAAGCTCTGCTGAGGTTGGAAGGACAGGGAGGTACCTGTGAAAGTAGCTGTGAGATTCTCTTAGAACCTGGCATAGTGCTACTCCCCTTGATCTCTCTTCCTAAGGCATTGCTTTTTGTTCCAAAACACTTATTAGTTTATTGCATTTGGATATTTGTCCTCGGTTTCCATTAATTTGTATTTATATCCATTCCAGTTTGGTCCTTGAAAAGGCAAGAGTAAGAGCAAGAATTATGGGGGGAAAACATTCATTTACCAGTCAGTCAAGTAAAGACAATAAAACATTTAGATTTGCAGCAGCAGCAGATCCTCATCCAAGGCAGTAGCACTCTGGGAGCTCATTACTGCAAAGGAGCCCAGCTGACAATTCATCTTTCCTGGAAAATCTTCTGAGCATTCTTTTAATACTTTCTTTAAAATGTTTAAGATACTAAATCACTGTGTATATTTCTGTATAACCTTGCAAGCCTCAGAAATGTCTTCCAGATATAGTTACTTTCAACAGTTTGTTTTAAGATGTGTCTAGTTCTTCTTTCCCATAACTGGTCACAGCAGAGTTTTGTGCATTTCCCCCAGCAGTAGTTGAGAGAATTGCCTTATTCCAATAGCTGCCCATTGGAATAGCTGTTTCACATTGCAGACACCCACCTTTGAACTTAGGGTCCTTGGGGGGGTCAGGGAAAGAAGAGAGACTACGCTTATTTTGAAATTGTTTCTAATTCCAGCCAGTACCTCCTATCACTGACTTTGCATATCAAATGTGTGATAGCAAATGCAAAAAGGAACCTTGCTTTTTTTGGATTCTCAGTGAGCTGCCATTTTTACATTGTGTACTTTTCTGGAGAACTTTTATATGTAAGCAAATGAATAAAAGTAGTAACAATCCTGTGGAGGACAGTGAAGCATACACAGGGTTTCCCATACAGCAGTTTCTGAGGATTTGGGATATAGTAGAGTCTCTTTGCTGCCAGTATTTTCTCTTGTGGCACCTAGTTAGTGGGAAGGGAGAGGTCTTGTCAGAATGCTTTTTTTGCTGAAACATTCAATTCCTCTGTCTTCTGTTCCCCAAATGTGTATACATACCACCTTAGGTAGCCTAGATCTGGCAAAATAAACGTTCCTCTTTTTGGCTGATTGCTCATAATTTGAACTAAGCTAGCTACTGTTGCCTCTTGTGTTTGTGCCTTTTCTCTACTGCAGGTACTTGATATTATTATGCCACTTTTTGAGGGACAGTGTATGAGTCTTGAAAGAAGGGCTGTGTACAGCCTCATATCATCATGGCTACCCTATCCCTGCTGGGAGCACTGTCCATCTTCTCCAGGAAGGCAAATAACAGTGCTGTAGTCTGGGATTCAAGGATAAGCCTTAAAAGAAAAGGGAAGATGGGTGTTTATGAAGCAACAGCAAAGAGAACGAGCTCTACAGGGCTTGCCTCAACTTTCAAATACAGGGTGGAATTGATACTAAAGGGAACTTCTCCTTGACGTGACTTGCTTAGAGAATTCAAAGCACCGGGCTGGCACATGGCAAATGTGACGCACGGCTGACAGCACTCCTAAATTGCTCAGCAGCTAAACTGACGCTCAGAATTTTGGAAGTGTCTTGGCACAATTTTACTAAAATGCTTCCAGCTCAGTGCCTGGAGCTTGTGAACATATTTTCATGTGATTTACCAGATTATCCACCCACTTAGAAGCCTAGAGTCAAGTGTTAGTCAGTTGGGGCTGATAATAGTTATTCATGGGTTTAATTTGAAGCATATTATTTATATGGTTGAAGAGTAACTTTTAGCATGTGCTTGTGAGGCATGCAATCTAGACCCAGCAGAAAAACTCTTAAGTGCTAATGGTGATGCTTTCAGGAAGCTAGCAGCCTGACTGTTGCACTGTTCTGGCTTCCTTTTATACTACAGATGCGCCTGATACTCCCCAAAACCTCAGCTGTGAAACATCCAACTTTCTGACAGTAAAATGTACCTGGAAACCAGGCAGACCCAGCGGACTATATGGAAAACGAAGAACAATGTACAGTTTATTAGACAGGTAAAACAATTCAGCATTGAAAAGAGTAAAAAGATAGAACTTGAATATATCCCATGCTGCTTCTGATCACTGCTCCATGCCTGCCTCTCATTTAAATGAGATAGTCTCAATTTTTAGAACCTAAAATGCTTTTCAAAAGTTTATGAAAGATGGGATTAAAGTCCAAAAATACTCAAGAACTCCAGTCTAGTTTTGCAATATTTGCAATGAAGGTTAAAGATGATTTTTTTTTCTCAAAGACTTAGGCCCTTATGCACTCACAACAAAATAAATGGCTTAGTGCATCAGATTTTTGCCAACAGATGGATAAGACCAATGTGAGGTTACAAGGAGGTGGTGGGAGTCATTAGGTAACTTTTTTTTGTATGCAACGTCTGTCAGGTAATCTGTCAGATGTTCACTGAGGAACAGTTGAGACAGACGGTGGAGCATTTTCCAAATGCTGTTAGTGAGCATGGGGAAAAATAGCAATAAGCCTACTTCTACTCCCCACCACCCTAGCATCAAGAACTATGTAGTTCAGAACAAGCGAAGTATGTGTTGTCTGGAAAATATTGAAAGGGACAGATAACACTGGCACTGTCTGCAGAATGAAATGAAAGCTAGTGTCGCACTGGATTATATTATGTGCTAGGCCATGTATAGCCTTAAAAGTGAAGAATCATCATTTTGGAATTGCACTTGTAGATGGTATTCTTTCGTGGTTGTGATTAGAATTTGATGAGGAGTGGACAAAATTCCCATGGTGAGGAAGCTTCCCGATAATGCCAAAGGAACAATCAGGGAAGAGAGCCAGGAGGCCTGAGTCACAAAAACCGAGGGAAAATGGAATTTAATGGTGGCTTTTAAAGCAAGTCAGAGCGAATGAGGATGGAGCTATGGTCATGGACACTATTGCTAAAAGTCATTTGTTAGGGTGCAAAGAGGTGGGGGAAACAGAGCAGGTATTCAAAGGAAAGGCGCTCCAGTCACTGTCTGCCTATTTTCAGATCATACATGTGAGGATATCACTCAGAGTTGTTTTGCTGATCCCATAACTGTGAGGAGATGGATGTGATGCATCAGGATGAATATTCTCATCCTGTTTTTTCAGGCCATGCTGATTTTTTCAAATGGAGAGCGTGAGGTGGAGAGAGTTCAAAGCTCAGCTAGAATACAGCAAGAATGCCCAAAGGAAGATATTAAATCTTTGCTACTGAATGAGAGGTTTATGCAGATTGTAATTAAAGCAACTTACGTATACATATGCACACATGTGCACATATGAACACACACACATATATACACATATAGTATATATACACGTGTGTACCTTTGATACACGTGTATGCCTTTGAAGACTTTGGTCTTGGCTGTTACCAGACCACCTTTCCTGCTTTTGATTTGGAAATAGCTAGAACTGGTGGAAGTATCCCAGGTGACAAACTAGTTTAGAGCTGACAGGGCTGATGGAAAGATGTTATGTATGACCCATCCGCTTAGGTCAGAAAGCAGTAAATGATATACTTTACATGCAAATGTATGCTGATCTGAACAAAGATACTTCTTTAAATCAGTCTTAGTTGTGACTTGTGAGGTGGTTTTACAGGACCTACCTGTTTTCCAGGCTTTTGAGAAGTGAGAGGATGGAAATATTATGCTAGTGGAAGAGGAGAGTTTCACGTGAGAACAGGGCAAGTCATGACTGATGCCACTTTAACCTGCGTTATGGTGTTAGATATGCCTCTGCAATCAAATCATTGTGTAAGCCGTGTGCCAGTGAACCCATCATTCTTTACTGTGTTTTCAGTGTGGATTGCTGATTATTGCTAGAAATTGTCTTGTTCAAGAATTAAGGTGTTGTTCCTCCCACTTCACTTCATAGAATATCTGGTAAAAATGTTTCATGTGATGTAAATGACATGAACGGAGAGCGTGTCTGTGGCTTCCCTGTGAAGGCTGATCAAAAAACCTACAATTTCACATTAGGCGTCTTCAATCCTGTCGGGCAAACAGAGTCCTCAATTTCGGTTGATTTGTTTCAGAGAGGTAAGACTTAAGAATTACAAAGATGTGCTTACCGGGAGCTAACCAGTTGTTTAAGTTCAGAAGATCTGTAACATGCTGTGCTTACTATTATTTTGTTCTGTTGTCATCGATGTCTTGCACTGTTCCGTAATTTGAACTTAAAAGAAAGCTTAGGACATGACCTGTGGCAAAAAATAGGTGTGCGTGGAGATGCCATGTCTCCACAGCCGTGCTACCAGATTGGATACAGTGCTGTGGGGATAATGCTACTGCAATCTAATGATTAGCCAAGGGCTGTTTACACATTACTTCATGTTCCAGTAAGCATCAATCATTAAAATTTAGGTGTAACTTTATGAACTGTGAGTGACCCCATATTTCAGTGCCTGCTTATAGGGCAAGATCTTACAAGTTTACTTTTGTAGGATTTGGAGCCTAAAAAGGTGGTGCTAAAAGGGAATAGCAGTACTGTTGCAGCCATGATCCTCTCCTGCCATGGTCTGTTGAAGGAAGTAATATCCTTATTAGACTCCCATATATGAGGAAAGGGAGATGACGACCTCCTTTCTGGTACATATTCCCTTCTTCCCCTGCCCTGTTGTCAGCCTCCACAGACAAACACAGCCATGGATTCAGGGGTTCCTAATGGTTTCAGTATTCAGTCATTCTCTGACAAATTAGTTTTTTCTTCAAGGAATTGCCTTTTTTTTTTTTGTCCATTTCCTAATTACAACTGAGATTAGAACTATCAGAGTCAATTGACAAGTCCTGCAGAAGCATCATTTGTTTCTGTTAATTATAAACTGAGCTTTTTTACACCCAGTAGGTACGACTGCTGTTTCCTATTAGATTCCTTTGTTCCCCTCGCTGTACAGTTAATTCCCAATATAGAGCACACCTTTGCTTAAAGGTAACTGGGCCAATTCTAGCAGTTGAGTTTTCTCTAATAGCTACAATTACTATTGAAATATTGCATAAAGAGAGTTTTGGGGAGGAAGAGGTTGTTCAGGAGTTCTGCCCTTCTGAGTCTGCAGATTGTACGTCCTAAGTTAAAGAGTTCATGGTGAACAAGATTGGGTTAGTTTCATGTATCACTGTGGTCCTCTGAAATTGCCCATGTTCCAGGTAATTGCGCCTTTTAAAAAAAAAAAAGATCGGTGAAATGTTTTTGTGAGTTGCCAACTTCTCGCAGGTGACTTCATAGCACCAGCTGTCCTAGTCGCTAATCAGATAACTTATTTGTCTTTCTGATTCTCTTGGTTCTTTTAAAATCTGATTTTTCAGAGCTAAACTTTTTTTCTTAGAACTGAGGTGTTTTTTCTTTAATTTTTAAGTTCATCCAGAAACTCCAGAAAAATTAACTGTTTTTGGGAACAGTCCTACAAGTGTCCATCTGCGTTGGTATATAAATGGCAGCTTTACTGACATCCGGCTTCTCTGTCAAATTGAAATTAGCAGCAGTCACTCTGAGCAGAAACTGGTAAGAACTGCTTTTAGTGGAGTTTGGTTTGCTCAAATGTTGATCTTTTTCACTGAACTAATAACACTTGACATTCTTTTCATAGCTTCATTCTGATCATCTTACTAAATGATTAATGCGGTAATGACTAATTAGTAGTCTGACATCTCACAGTAGATGACTAAAGTCCATTTACTTGAATCAAGAAGAGTTATAACCTATTGTTGCCTGCTTTGTTTTGTTTGGTTAGTTTTAAACAAATGGGAGAGAAGTCAATTTAGCAGCCACATTATTTGGTGCATGGAGAAGGTGCATAGTGTTTTATACTGCCCCTTTACGAAATGGTTCTTGTGCTTTGTCCTTCATGATACAAGCTGTACCAACACACGCTAGTTCCCAAGGTGTGCTGCTGCTCTGCAGACTTCCACAGTGGTAGTTTCTCATTGCCTTTTGCAATCTGTGGTTCATTTTCCCCCTCCGCCCCGGAGAACGTTGCAGCTGCTCGCTGTCAGCGGTTAACATGCACGTGGCTGTAATGTCGAGTTGCTAAACCTGCTTGCATGTCAATGGTGACAGGATAGGGAAGGATTCTCCCGTTAGGCATATGAGTAGGCAGTCCCGATGAAGACTTCTGCATCTGGAGAGAAGATGGTATTTCTGGGTAGAGCTCAGATTTCCAGCATGCAGGCTTAGAGCTGCCTTGGTGTGTCACTGACTGGAGCTGCGTGTTGACGCTGCAGACCGTCAAAGGAGCAGAGGGTACTGATTCAGGCACCAGCATCAGATGCCGAGCGTAGGTGCTGGGAGTATATCTTCTTCTTCTTCCTTATTGCCTAACTTAGCACGTGGGTGATCCGTTTGTTGGGGAAGACCGATGGCAAAACTGCTTGTTCAGTTGGCCCAAGGTCTGTACTCCGGCTCTGTGTTTGCACATTCAGATGATACATCTCTGACTAGCTCAGCTAGGCTCACGCTGAAGTACCTGGTCTCAGGGCACAGAACATAGCCTGAATTTGCAATCTGAATACATTGACCTCAGAGGCTGCTTAGTAGGATGCTTGTTTCTCAGTTGGATTTTAGCAACCGAGCTGTTACTCACTTAGAGTTAGTTGCCTACCAGGGAAAGCCTTGAATGTCCGTCCAGCCACAGAAGTGATGCGGCTGAGACTGAACCTGATCATTAGATACGCTATCCCTAAGATAACAGGGCAGGAGTTAAGGCATGCTCTGTACAGAGGGGGTTTTAAAATACTATTGGAGCGCTTACAGTGTGTGAGCTCTTACATTTTCTCTGTAATCAAATGTGTTAAACAGTACCCAGAGATTAGGCACTGCAAAGAAAATCATGGCTATCTTGGGAATTAACAGGAGAAGGAACTGGCTTTGAGATGTGAATAACGGCTCTGGCAGATGAGCTGTGTTGGGTTTTGGTGTGGTAGTTTGAGAGAGCAGCAGCAGCAGTTTGTGTGCTCCCAGCAGTTACTCCTGGAGCGGTTGTGGCCCCTGGAGCAATCAGCGGTGAGAGCAAACGCCGATGCGTCGCCCGCCCCCGGCTCAGCTTAAATTGCCAGCAAGGTGGATTGCACAGCTCTGTCTAGCCTGGGTCGCACGGGACGAAGCTTGGGGCACATAGTTGCTCGTGAACGCTGCTACTGGTTCGGTAGTCTGGGGCTATGGGAGATGGTGAGGTCTTGGGCTGCCACAGCGATTCACCTCACTCGCCTCTACCAGAGCCCTCCATTACAGATGCTTTTGAAACACAGCACACAACTTTATAAAAGCTTTTGTAATACTATGTTGTCTCTCGTTGCTTAATAATAATAATAAAAAAACCTCTGAGTCTTCTGTAATGAAAAAAGTAGCGGTGCAATTGTTATGGGGTTTTAGATGGCATTTTGGGGACATTTTCAGAAGCTTTTCCATCCATGTGAGAGACTGTTGACTCTTTGATATTTTTCAGGTTGTTATTTAACTTCAGAAATTACAATTAGTTGCAGCTGAAAATTTTTTGGAGTCCAGTTTTTGGCGGCTGTGATGCACGTTTGTTATAATTAGATGCAATAAATATATTCCCAGGCTTAGAGTTTCTTTAGTAGCCATAGAACTTAAATACTCCCTAGACTTGCGCCATTTTAAGAGTGATTAGTACTGTGAAATAGATGTGAATAGAGATCACTTGGGTAAGACATACTGTTCTTCAGAAGAAATAGGACTACTAAGAGGGCTGTGGTAAGTGTCTTGCTCAGACAGTCTTCACTGTGCTTCTGTGCATGTGTTTTAGGAAAAATATCACCTTTTTAGGTGTTAGGACTTTCAGTATAATCTAAGTAGAAAAAAAATCATGTCAGTTTTATAAATTTTTAACAGCACAACGTCTCCATGCCTGGTCGAAAATACTCAACTTACACAGCTCAGCTGAATGCATTGCACCCATATACCAAATATGAGTTCAGGGTGCGCTGTTCAGCTGCTGACCATTTCTGGAGATGGAGTGATTGGAGTAGAGCAGAGGAACACACAACGTTGGAAGCCCGTAAGTCTATTTAATTCTTTGATGATAAAATATTGAAGTTGTCAAGTCATATTTTAAAAGTTGCAGGAAGGGAAGCTAATATTTTGTTTGATAGATATTAAATTGTCTTTCACACAACTTATTAAAAAAAAAAAAAAATCTCTTTTGTCTTAGCTCCTGCAAGAGGACCAGATGTCTGGAGAGAGAGATGTCCTTCTGGAAGAAGTCTAAAAATCTTCTGGAAGGTAGGATAGGAAACTTAATGTTTTAAAACATTGTATAATCTAACTCTATGAAAATAATATTCTTACACATTTATAAATGGGTGAAGTTTATAGTCAGTAAATAAGATTATTTTTCTTAACTCTTTCTAGAATTGTTCCTTAAGACAAATATTTTTCCCCAAATAAGAATATGATGGAAGTTTTATATTTAAAAAGAAGTGTTATTGAAAAATTTGATTTGAGAAGAATTTCACCTGAAGAATTAAATTTTTAACATATCCTAGGTAAAAAATAAAAACTTAGGAACTTAGATCTTCATTCCTAAAATCACATTCTATTAGCTGTCTTTTCTACCTGGTAGTCCTATGTGTTAAGACTCATAATCCTATGTCTCTCTCTGTTTTTTCCATTTTGTTTTTAATGCACTCTTTGACTGCTTCATAGCCGTTGTCCCTTTCTGAAGCCAATGGAAAAATAGTGTCTTATGAAGTGTCATGCTACCTGCTAGATACACCGCTGCAGCATAAAGAAGTCGCTGAACCCTCAAACAGTACTGAGATAAAGCTTGGAAGAAATGATTGTGTAATTAGCGTTGTAGCCAAAAATCATGCAGGGTTATCTCCTCCTTCGAAGATAACGAGCGTGGACCTGCCGAGCGGTGAGTGCTCACAGCAGAGGTCTAAGCGCCGTCTCAGCTTGGGGAATATCTGGGAAAGCTTGTTTGTTAAAATATAGGATGATGCATGCTTTGCTTTGATTTGGAGAGTTTATTGAACCCAAATCTCCCTGCAGTGCCCTGCTTTTGGTGCTGTGTCTCACCAAGTAATCATGCTGATACTGCACGGCTGATAGTGTGCAGTGTCTGCAGTGCAAAATCTTGCACTTGCCTGGAGACTTCCCAGGAATAACAAGGGTGAAACTAAGTCATTGACACGGGTTGGTCTCTGATGCTTAGGGAGCCCGATTTGTTCTGCAAAGTGATGTAGCTGAGACAGATAATGATTCTCATGAAGATGCTTTTACAGCTCTTTTTGAGCAAAAAGAGAACTAGATTCTGGAAGTTGTGGAGATGTCCCTAGTACAGGTCTGTGGTGTGGGACAGACGATGGCAGCTGGAGCTTTGCAACTCATTTGCAGCTTTCACTTGAGAAGAGCTCCTGGAAGTCTGAGGTTCCCTTTGGTGTTACCCAGCTTGTACTCACAGAAGATTTGCTCCCAAGTTGGTACAGGAATTATCTGAGTCACTGACTGGAGTCATGAAACATGACTCATTCACCGAACTGCATGACATTTCTACCCAAACAGTCTTTTCTGGCTGCTTCCTGTGTACAGTCTGTAAATATTTCAAATGTCCATAAGAGAGCAATGGCTCTGAAGCTTGAGATCTACTCATGAGGTTTAGTGAAAACTGAAAACACAAACAGAGGATACTCTGTCTTAATGCATCTGTCACTGTCTCTGAAAAGTGCTCTGCAGACAGTCAGGGTCATATAATCTGTCTGTCACAGGCTCCACTGCTACAGTAGGTAGCACTGGAGTGCTGGTCGTTATTTATAGCTGCAATCTGAAGTAGTAGAAATACACCAAAAAGAGCAGAATACTGCTTATTACTGTCCTAGGTGAATCTCTGATCTTCTGACTCAGGATATAATATTTAGTATGGTGAACTTAAGCATTTTTAGAGAGTGTGTGTTCACTGTCCATGGAAAGTCTTTCCTGTAAATAGGAAAACTAAATCAGTTTAATTAGAAGTATACTGTCTTCCAGCATCATAGAAATATGATTTCTCTGGATGCATAATAGCTTTTGGGGGGGGTGGAAGTATTGAAGTACTTCTGGATTTGTCTTTGTTTAACCATATGTGTCTTTCTGGCCATGAGCAAACTAGAATAGGATTAAACACTTCAGTATATATTAAAAATGTTTAGAATTATGCAGTCCTTCAACATTCACAGCAAATCTGTGAGAATAAAGTTTTCACAACACTGCTTTTTAAAAATTGCCCTTTCCCTTCAGCCTCCCATGGTTTAGGACTTAATAACATGAAAAAATTGACTCAGTAGGGGATCATAAATGAGAACATTGAGAGGAAAAAAAAAAAAAAAAAAAAAGGAACTCTGAGATTGTTTCTGAAGATCTGTCATGGGGCCCGCGGCTGTTGTAGTGGCCTTTGGAAAACATCCATGAGCTCTGCAGGACCCTTCCTGACATACAGCCATAGAGGGAAACTACTGGAATGAGATGTTGTTCTCTGATCTCATGAGTTCAAGGGCAGCTAAATCTTTAATAACCAGAAATTAAAAAATTAACTGAAGGCAAAGCAGAGGATTGTTTGTGTGTTTTTTGTTTGTTTTGTTTTGTTTTTGTTTGTTTTTGTTTTTTTTTTACCCTTGGTGTCTCCACAAAGCTTAGCCCCACTGGGGACTTGTCTTTTGCTGTTGGTTCTCAGTGAAAAATTGTTGTCTGTGCTGGGCAAAAGAAATACAAAGCAAACTTAGATGGAATGACAGGAGGAATTTGTAGCTGGAGGCCCCTGCCAAATTGGTGTCAAGTCAGATTTGAGCCTGACATCTATGGTAAATGCTTACCTGAGCTGCAGCACTTCTCATCATCCTTCTCAAGCCTGGCTGTGGGATTTGCTGCAGGCTACGTCTGATTTCCAGCACTGCAGAACCGAATGCACCGCTTTGAATTTCACAGCACCGGGAGCACGCTCCTTGTTCTTAGAAATGACTGCGGTTCATAAAGCCTGCGTGCGTGGCTGGATGGCTTTCTTGTAGCACAGATAAGTGTCTGCTCTCTGATGGGTTTTTGTGTCATCTTTGTTGTAGACAATGTCAAAACAGAGCGGGCCGTTGCGCTGGGGAATGGAATTTATATTTCTTGGAATTCTTACCCCAACGTGACCTGTGGCTACATAGTAAAATGGTGTCATTCATCTGGGTCTGAGCCCTGTAGCGTGGACTGGCAGAAATTTCCTTCAAATACAACAGATGCAGTGATAAAATCTGGTAAGTCAGAAATGAGAATTTTTGAGTCTTTCTGATTCAGAGATTGAACAACAAGTGGAATGAGAACATTACCAATATTATAGATCCAGGGTTGTTGTGTTGCTGTGTACTTGTGTATATAAATGAACCTCTTCTTGATACTGTGTTTATTTTGATTTCTTATGCTGCTCTGCCAAATCCAAATATTCAGTCTTGATTTAACTGTTATCATCCTATTTTATTAACTGTTTTGAAATTACCTTTTCTAACTACACATAAACTTCCTCATTCAGCCCTAAACTTCCTAAAATTTCCTAATGCATAATAGTTAATCTAGAGTTTTGAATTTTATTCAGATGCTAAACATAAACTGTGCTGCTTGGGACAGAGGAGAGACTTATCTGTTGTTTTTGCACGAGGCAGATATTTTTAAGTGTGAGCTCCATGTGTTGGCTTGCTGTCAGCAATTGGAATTTCCTGGAACAGGGCACATTCCAGGTCTCTAGATGCTGGTGGGCAGGTCAGGGAAATGAAACTCAGCTGTGGTAAGACTAGTAGGAGCGGAAGAGGAAAGAGAGGACTCAAAGATGTAGGATTTTTCTTTGCTTCCTCAGAAGGGTATTTATTTGCTTTTTAGAAGAGTTTAGGATGTAAAGTCTCCATCAGAGAAAACAACTTGGAGCTGTGTATGTGAGGGGAGGACAGGAATTTTGACAGGGGGCAATATGTTGTTCTTAATGTAATTGCAACACCTCATCCATGTTGGTTTTGTTTGCATTGGCTATAGCTTGCTTTTTCTAAGCAGGCAGTACTGTGTTTGCCCTAGGGTGCGTGGGTCTACTTCTGAGCATTTTGCTGGGAAGTTTCTTGCAGCAGGTTGTAGGAGCTGCCAGGCTGCTAGGGGAAGGATTAAACTAGTAAATTCAGCTCTGTGCTTAATCCTGCAAGGAGACTCTTTCAGGCTGGACCTGAGCTCTTGCAAAAACACGCTTGAGTGCTCTAGTGGGCCACAGTGGCATCCTGTTTAGCGGGGAAAAAAAGGATAGATGATCAATTTGAAATTATTGTGTGCCTTTGACTTGAGGAAATCACAGAATGGGGTAAATTATTTGTACATCTGATACCAAACACCTAGGCCTCTGTTGAAGACATAGAAAAGGGAGGTTTGAATATCTGTTTTGCAGAGTCACATTTCAGACTCTCTTTTGTTGTTGGAAAGCTTCAGTATCACTTTTGAGAGTTCTCTGAATTACTTTTGTGCTGTTTCTGTAATAAGCCTGTGTATTTTAAAGATGCATTTGCATTTTTGAGTAATCAGGATCTATGTAGGTGCTGTGGGAGGCAACAAAAGGGATTGTTTCTGTAACTTCATAGTTTGTGTTTCCTTGTGGAAAAACTTAATGTAATTTGAGTAGATTATTTTATATTCTATTTGTTTAGAACTGAAATTGCTCTGAGAGCTAGACTTTTTTCTTTACTGCCTCTAAACTGTGTCTAATGGCATAGCTTTTATAGGAATTACTGATGGGGATAGTATTGATACCTAACACTATGGTCTAAAACTTTTTTTTTTTTAATATGTACTTAAATGCATGCATCATCGGAAAGCTAAAAGCATCATTCTTCCTAAGTCAAATCTTGACAATGATTTTCTCTTGTAGCACTGTTTAGACCTGGTGTGCGATACAACTTTTCTCTATATGGCTGCAAATCCAGTGGATATCAGTTATTGAAGAACATAACTGGGTATATGAAAGAGCTGCGTAAGTGTACTTTATTGTTCAGAATCATTACAAAGTAAACTTAAACTGTGCCTATTTTTAGCTCAATGTTAGCAGAAGATTAAGAACAGAATCCCTTTATAGTACCGTTGACTTCTGCAAGTCCTTCGTATAAAACTGCATATAGTTCTCTTCTTAGATCCAGTTATCTTTCAGTTTCTGTACAACACCCATTTTTTTCTGTGCTTTTGCTTCAAATACAAAGTGCTGTGCTATTGAGTTGAAACTCTCTGAATGGATTGCCCTCCTTTTTCTTAAGAACTCCTGTTTGGAAGTTATGAATGCATGGGGTGTGCTTGCTTTCTCTCCCCGCCATGCACACACCTCACATCCCCATCACAGCCCCTGGGCTGAACCACCTGCATGGTTTGTGTGCAACCTCAGATGTCTGCAGCAGCACATTTGCATTTCAAACCAGGCACCTTGTGGTTATATGAAAGCAGCCGCTTGCAGTTCTCGGCACGCGCTCTCCCTGTGTCCTCCAGCGTGCTCGGTTGCATAGGGTGTCGCAGAAGCTCGCTCCGCAAACGGCGACGTTGCAGAGTTGGAGGCACAGGCGTAACCTGAACGACAAGCATGGGATCACTTGCCCAGGAAGGGAAGGAGCTTTTCCTGATTTGTCAAATCAAAGTAAACTTCTGAGCAGGTGTGGTACAACTCAGCAAATCTAAGAGATGTCCCCAATGTTGCTGATGAAATGCACTTCTTACACCATTTCACTTTGAAGTTTAACGTGTTTTTGCTGGAATAATTTGCTTGGAAAATAAGCTGATCGCATAATCTGAGCCTGTGGAAGTACCCTTGATTATTTCGTTGTTAGAAATGAAGATGAGATTCAGGCAATTTTATTAAAAACTCAACTTTCATTTGTATCTCTTTAAAAATCCTGAACAGTTTATTGGGAGAAGGGTTTTCATATGGGTTCTTAACAGAATTGGAAGCTTTCAAGATTAAAGAATTTGGAGTGGGGGGGAAATCCACTGAATGCTGAAAAGAAGCTTATTAGGAATTGAGAAATTTATTCACTTTGCTGAAGAGTGCAAACCTATTCTAAAACTTCATATTTGCCTTGGACCAATAGCCATAAGGACAACATGGATGTCTTAAACATGAGTTCAGCTTCGGAAGATGGACACAGGTCGGTAACAGGCATCAGTTGATGTCTGTCGTGTGACTGTACACAATATCTGCTGTGATACTTTCAATGGGATCTAGATACTGGAATAGGGATTTGCAATGCCTGCTGAGACTAATTCATTTAAGCTGAGGTAGATCTCCTTGATAGGAATGTGAACTTCATTTAATTTGAATACAAGCAATGTAGTCACGGAGATAAAGCTCTAAAAAAAATAAAGACTTCAGTTTGCCTGCTCTGAATGCTTATACCAACTTTCTGGGTTTGTTGCAGGAAGAGGGATAAATTACACATGTGTCTGCCAGAAGGCTGTTTAAGGAAATGTTTTTTCATTCAGCTTCTGTTGGTAGATAATATGCGGGAATTACTGATAAGGAGACAGACATCCTGATCAATTTGTAGGATCACCTACTCAGTTTTTTTCACATGTCCTTGAGTGTGAGAAGAATATTTGGGAGAAAGCTGATCATACTAGTTCTGAAATAAAATTGCTGCAAAACTTACTTGGGTTCAGCATTTAATGAGAGTGTGTTAGTTTCTTACTAACTTTCTCCTTTATAATTCTCCCTGCAGCTCCGAAACGTGCACCAAATTTTACCGTAGAAGAAACATCTTCAGATTCGATATTGGTAAAATGGGAAGACATTCCTATTGAGGACTGTCAGGGTTTTCTAGAGGGATATCGGCTTTCCTTTGCAAAAGGTGAAAAAGATGCTTTAAAGCCTAGGCTTTCAGAATCAGGTAGGTGAAATCTGTAGATTGCAACTTCCCTGTTCAAGTCTTATTTTATTCCCTAGTAGTTTAATCTCACTTGGAGGGAAGAGGAAGCAAGGTGTCTTAATTACAGTTCGGTTGCATTACTCGGTGACGGAATTGGCCCCTGGTATATGACAAAGGCATTTGGAAGATCAGCAATTTGTGTGGGCAGCACAGTTATTCTTTAATACAAAGCAAAAGTTGGAGAAAGCACTGACTCACCGAGGCCATAAAGCTGTGCAGTGACTAAGTGACAGTGTGACACACTGCCCTCTGTACAGATTCACTGGCTAGAGGACAGGTGGGAAGTTACGTGGCTCTATTTAATCGGGTATGTTCTTCCAGTACCCATCCTGTAAGGGCACGTCTGTGCAGAACTGAAGCCCAGCTCATTAACTTAATAGGATAAACCTGAGTGTAAAAACCAGCCTACGGCAGCATCACACGCACCATATTGTCCCCTGCTGAGCAGCATTCCTGGGATCCTCTGCTTCTTTCCTTTCCAAAGACTGTTCTGCAGGCTTAATATCCTGATCTTCAGAAATTCCTGCTTCTGCCGAGGCTGTTTTTGAGAAATCCCCTCTTACAAGTTATTCTCTTCTTGCTTCTTGCAAACAAACAGGGAATCCAGAGCTTAAAGTTAAGAATATCACTGACTTAACAAAAAAATCTTTGAGAATACTTGATCTTCAAGGCAAAACAAGCTACCAACTGGACCTACAAGCCTACACTGCTGGTGGGATGAGCCCTCCAAATAGCCTCTACGTGGTGACAAAGGAGGATTGTAAGTTAAATATCCCTGTTACTAGTATCCTTTAGCACAGAGGCTGTACAATGTACGTAAAGCTGAGATTACTTTATCTGATCCCTTCAAGTAGTTTGAGCCTACAGCCTACTTTTCATTTTAATTTATTTAGTTGTTTATTTTTAAATATAAAAAAATTCTGTGAAGAAAAAAAGAAAGGCATTCCTTTTATAGCTACTATGTAGTTCATGGTAATGTATTCAAGAAAAATAATTCTCAAACTACTTCTAGACATGGTAGAGTCTTAGCCTTTTCAAGCAGCTAGTTGTTTTTGTCAAGTTTCCCATGATGAATATCTGCTAATAAATGGTGGGAAGAAAGGCAGTATGGAAATATTTACCAGTTTCAGAATTATAAACAGATGCCTCTCTGCTTTGATTTCAGCTTTATCAATCCCATGACAGAAACAAACCCAGAAAGACAGTTATAAAAAGAGATCAGCTTTGGGGGGTGAGAAAATTTTTAAAAATATCTTGTGTGGAGGGAAGGGTAAGCATCGGGCTGCAACGAACGTATATGAAAAATCAAACCTGAGGCATTTAACATCAGTGGAGCAAGACATTGGGAATGTATCAGAGTAAAGGCCTGCGATCCGAAGCACTGTAAACCAGATAAAAGGCAGCGCAGTTTGTATGATGAGTTGTTGGCCTTTAAGAGCCATGACCAGAATCAGTAACCTGAAAGTGTAATTCTAGTGCTTACTGAGAACAGAACGTAGGTGGCAATCATTTTTGTGTTGCGTATGAAGCTCTTCTCAGTTAAGCAATTGGAAAGAAATGTCTATTGATTTCTGCAGTTATCCCTGAATTGGCTCTTTTACAGATGGACTTCTGCTCTTTTGGCAAAGAACTGTATGGTATAGGTCACTGTAGACCTATAGATGAGTTTCTGGTTAGGTGAAATGGTCTCTGGTCTGTGGGAATGGTACAAAGCCATAAACCTTGCTGGTAACTTGGAGTATGTCTTTATTTTTTATTTCCCCCCCTCCAGCTGTGGGATTAATCATTGCAATCCTCATCCCAGTGGCAGTGGTGGTTCTACTTGGAGTAGTGGCCAGCATCTTTTGCTACAGAAAGAGGGAATGGTAAATGCCTGCATTCAGTTCTGATCTTCTTCTGGATGTGTTTGTTTCAGGGCTAGAGTTTTCTGTGTTTTGAGTTACTCTGTTTTCTCCAAATACCAAAAGATGTCAGTGAGGTTTACAGGCCTTCATTTAAGAGTAGGTGGCAAAAACACCTTGTAGAAGGTAAGGAAGGAACTGAGGTGGAGAGAAGTTGGAAAGAACTCATAGTTAGGAATGCAAAAAGGGTTGCAGGAGCCTGTCTCCCAGTGAGCACTGTTTATAAATACTCCCAAATATAAATAGGCTGGTGATATACTGTAATTTGTGACCCATCCACAAAGACTCAGGTAGACATTTGATCTTCAGCTTCTTGTAAATATGGCATTTCAAGCTCCCAAGTTAAAAGGAAAATGTTTGCTGTTCTTTCCATTAAATACTCGGTGAAACATGTAAATGTAATACACTAAAGCTTTATGCCAGATGTCTTGAGTACTCTGAATTAAAGAGAAATGTCCTGATTCCTTTATTGTATTGTGAATCTGTTTTGTAGGCCTGGTAACTTTTAAAAGTTCTTTCTTTCTTCATTAAAGGATTAAAGAAACATTTTATCCGGAGATCCCAAATCCTGAGAACAGTAAAGCACTGCAGTTTCAGAAGAGCATCTGCGAAGTAAGTTTCTTTTTAAACCTGGTATTTTAAACTTGTAAAAGGTATTGTGAGTAGAAGAGTCTTTTGCAAATTTTGAGTCATCTGCTCCAGTTGTAAATTAACTCTGTGGCAGAGGGGACCAGGACAAGTTACTGAGTTACTTTTGTCAGGCTGTATCTGGAGCTATCGTGTTGTCAATGTAATTACTTGAGAAGCTTGAGTAAGGAAAGCACGGCTGAGTTCTGTCCTCCCGTGGCAGCAGCACGTCTCAGTAGGCAGGATAAGCTCTAGCTTTCTCCCATATAGTTACCATCTTCCTCACAGTGTTGGAAAACACTTCCTCACAGTGGAAAGCGGGGAGTAGTGTGTGCACCATGTCCCCAACCCTCTGATGCACTTAATAGCTGGAACTAAGTGTAACACTTAAATAACTTTCTAGAATAGCTTATATAAAGCAGAGATTTGGGGAGGCAGTGCTGAAACACTGCAAAAGCTGGAGTCTCTTTACATTAGCTGGAATAGTTTTATGTTAACAGGAATGTGTGAATACTCATGAGACTGAAAATGAGAATTAAATCACTTTTTTTTTGTGTTGTACTAATGGCGGTGGAGTGAAGGCAAGCCGCAAGCCAACATTCTGTTTTAATTCAGGCAAGCTGTTGCTTTTGGGATTTCCTGGTCTCTTTGCTCAGTCTCTCCCTTTTCCCCTTTTTCTCACTCCAGGGGAATAAGTCACTTAAAACACTGGAAATGAACCCCTGCACCCCCAATAGCGTAGAAGTGGTGGAAACACAGTCTGCAGCTCCCAAGATAGAAGACACAGAGATGATGTCCCCAGTCGCAGACACCACTGTGCCCGAGGATGGCTCTGACTCAGAAAACGAGAACCATGTAGTTGTGTCCTACTGCCCCCCTATCATTGAAGAGGAGATCTCAAATCCCCCAATGGATGAACCTGTGGGGTCATCTCAGGTGGTTTACATTGACATCCAGTCAATGTATCAGCCTCAAATTAAAGCAGATGAGGAGCCAGAAATAGACTTAGTGACTACAGCAGGCTACAAGCCACAAATGCAGCTGCCTATCAGTGCTTTGAAAATAGAGTCTCACTCAGCTGTAGAGGAAGAATCAGAGAAAACTGCAGGTTACAGACCTCAAGCAAACACAAATGCCTGGAACATAGACACTCCAGACTCGCCTGGATCGGTTGAAAGCAACAATGAAAATGCATCTTTTGGTAGCCCATGCTCCATTAATTCCCGACAGTTTTTGATCCCGCCAAAAGATGATGAAGACTCTCCAAAACCCACTAACACAGGGTGGTCCTTTACACACTTTTTCCAGAACAAACCAAACGATTAACAATGAGACCACATTGCACCTGAACCTGCCTTCTAAATAAGCTCTTATTTCTGATGTTGTAAAGAAAGGAGAAGAAAAGTGCAATGACTTATTCTTGGGGCAGTCAGCAGAGTTCAAGTGAGCTGAATGTTACCATGTTTAAGTTAGTGAAAGTATTAATGTTCCATTTTAATAGAGGCTAAAAGGCCAAAGTTATAGCCACTTAGTTATTCTAGTAAACTATATTGGATGTAAGGGGTATTGAGTTTAGATCTCCTGATAATCATAATCAAATGATATCAAATAATCATAATCAAATGAAATCTAATCTGACTACCTTCACATAGTGTTCGAAGATTAATACGGTCTCGTACAACTTATAACTTAGAAAGATTGCTTTGCGTTGTTGTAGTTGTTCTCAACTGTGTGTACTCAAAAGATGTAGTCCAAGCAGGTTTACGAACAGAAGGTTTAATTCATCACAAACCTCAGCCTAGCACATAGAAACAAAATAGTTGGAAACTCTTGATCTTTCACCTAGTGATAAACTAAGAACAAATCAAAGTGCTTTTTTTTTTTCCTCCTATATGGAAGAGTATTGTCACTGTTTAACACTTCTTAAGCAATGGCCATTCATATTTGTTGCTTTTTAACTAGACACTAGTTTCTGTACCTACTGTACAATGTTTATTCAATGTTTGACTCAGGGGTACAAACTTGGGGAAAAAAAAGTGTAACACTGATTTAAACCTCAATGAGAACTGCGTCAAGTTGAAAACTTTTTTTTTTTTTTTTATTCCTTAGAATGCTCTATATTTTTTCAGTCCTTTGTTTAAGGAGTAAATATTTCCTAATGTATTGCACTAATGCATTTTGTATTTTTGTAGCTTCAGCTCCAGATCTCTTGTCTCAAAGTGGTACCATATTCCATTCTCCTACAGAATTCATCAGTGTTTGGTTGTACTACACACCAGGGTAAGCCATGTAGCCACATCTACAAACGTTAGTTGACCAAGCAGTTTGGCACCAGAAACTAGAGATAGTAATATTAGCTGCTTGAGAACAAATTGCAGATTGCTGCTTGGATTATCTTTTCTGTATTAGCTTTGCCACCTGCTGCCTGGCTGTCCTCTACAGTATCTCCCCAACAAATTCCACCTGGGAGTACTAGGTGGGATTTTTCTGCTGGCAGGGAGAAACCCAAGGAGGTTTTGATGCCGCTAATTCTACCTCTCCTTTACCAGGTGTGTGATGCAAAGACAGCTTAGATAATGTAAATTTGTATGCTTTAAAGAAACGTTCAGAACAATCGTCTTTGAAAACTTCTGTTTTCACATGTGCACCTCCAGGCAGCTCTGATTGTAACGTTTCAGTGTGTAAACTTCGATCTCTGGCGTGCACATGCAAGTTTCAATAGCTTGCACAAGAAAGTGCTTTCTGATTTACCTGTTTCTTAATGTAAAACAGTTGTGAGTTCGTATGTTAAGGCACTTGATCAAAGAGGGTCTCCATAAAGTCCTGACTGAATCTTTTTTTAGATTTGATTTCTGTAACTAGTTTGTGGCTTTTTTTTTTTTTTTTTTTTTAATTAAAAACATGAAGGAGTGGATTTCTAAACAAGATCCTGAGACAGAGGCTGAATTTGCTAAGCTACTAGTTCTACAGGAGTGAGAACAGTCCAGGAAGAGAGCTAGCTTGGTAGGCATTTGGTCCGCAAAAGCACGTGATCTGGTTGTCAGAATAAAACCAAGCACTGAGCTAAACTTAATCACAGCAGTAGATGGTGAAATTTCAGCTATTGGAACGTCTGTGTCATCTCCGCAAAATGAAAAATAGGGAGATTTCTGAACTGTCAGAAAGTCAAAACATCCAAATCCTCATTAGTAATAACTGCCTCTGTGCACCTTCTGGAAGAGTGCAAATCATCAAAATAGATCTTTCTGCAGACCTGAAAGAATACAAGGTCTGCGAGAAAGAAGAGGAAGTGCAGATAAGATTCAGTATTCAAGGATGAATTTTGGAATTAAGAGAGATACAAGTGAAAAGACAGACAGACATGGAGAATAGCTGGCATCCATCAGTTACCACATATCACTGCAGGAGAAAGTACAATGCCTAATTATAATTGCATGTTATTCAGAGCACTAAATTAATATGTAAAAGGAGGTAGTTCTGCTCCTTTGTGCTTGATGGCTGGGAGGTGGCTAAATCCAAATAGGCCAGTTGCTTCTCTTCCAAAGCTCACAATACCTCATTGAGAGCAGATTTCTTCTCACTACTGCAGAATTGGCTTAATGTGTTTAGCACCTAAGATGGATTTCAGATTGTGCTGCCATATGCTTTTAATTGAAAGCAGATGATGTCAGGGACACGATGCATGGGTAGTGCGTAGGGGGGTTGTTTGTGTGTGTGGTTTTATTTTTTCTTATGGAGCTGTTTTTCAGTACAGATCATAAAAAATGTGTGATGATCCAAATGACGAAAAAGAAAAAACCCAAACCCGTTGTATTGGAACAGCTGATCTTGAGGAATAACTGTGATTTCCTACAGCTGTGTATTGCAAGAAGCAAAATCCAACTGAAATTTGAGCATACTAGCAGCTTTTAACTCTGTAGACTGGAAGGCAGGGCAACTGCAGAGCACATACAGAGCACACAAAGTAGCCTAACACCCTTGGCAATGCTTCCATGGCAGATCGCTTAAATACAAGCACCGTATGCTCAGGACTTCCTCTGTACTGCCTTTCCTTTTTAGCAAAGGCAACAGCTCTTTTAATTGGCTGATTTCTTAGAAATAAGCAAGAGAAAAGCTCCCCAAACGTAGCATCTGCCACAATGTTATCAAAGTGCTCCCATCTATTTATCCATCACTTTTTTTCCCTTAATTGACTTACTTCGGGGGTGTAGAACATGAGAGTGCTTTCGATCGTAGTGGTTACCATACCCCTCATGTCCCCTCAGTAGCTCTAGAGTGGAGCAAAGGAGGGGAGCCACCAGCTCATGCAACCTATGCAGCGCTGCCTGCTGCTGCTCAGAGGTGGTGAACCAGCGAGCAGTTTTCATTTGAGCAACTGAAAAGCTCAATCTCTTCAGCTCTGTGGTGTCCTTGGAGCCTCTTCAGTGCTCTGCTGGGGACTCATTCAAATGCCTATCTGAAGTCTTCAGCAGCGAGTCCAAATGTGAACTGGGTAGCTGGACTTTCCAGGGTGTGTGTGCTAACTTAGTGATTGTGCAAAGACAGCCCTGGGTGCCTGGAGGAGCAAGATTTGTCAGGGAACAGACCTGCTTTTTGAGCCAGGGTGATGTGTTTAACAAGTGAAGCATCTGAAAGAATGGGTAGACTGAGAAGCAGCTTGTCTTCCACACCAAACTTACTTTCCAAGCATGGTGCTGTTTAGCTTCCAAAATGTATAGAGAATAATTGTAAGAGTAAAGCTTTGGGCCTCAAAGGGGATCAGACTCTTTGAACCGGTGCCTTAAGAGTTTCCAGTGAAGCTCTTCCATCAAACTAGACACGGCCAGAACTCCTCCCCCTCATTTGTGAAAAATGTCTTGGTAACTAAAAGTACTGTATTTCCTAACCATCACGTTTTTGAAAGATCTTAGTCTTGTGTTAAATATTTTTTGTTTTAATTCTTTTGTCTTTTTGCTTTTTTCTAAAGTGTGGAAAGTTCTAGTTCTTAAAAAAAAAGAAAAAAAAAAGAAAAAAAAAAAGAAAAAAAAACACTTCTAGAAGGGACATAAACAAGAGAGTTTGTGTCCAAAGCCACTGTTACTCCTGACTCAGTGTTTGATCAGCGTTCAGATATGTAGGATGTTAATCTCAAGCAATTACTTTCCGAAGCAAATCATTGGTGCTGCTGCGTTTTTTTTATTTTTGAGCCATGCCTGTCGTGTGACAGTTGGGTTTGGTTTTTGTAACGAATTTTTACACTGTTCACTTTATGCATGGAACATCACTCGCATTTGATGTAACAGCGTGCACTCTCCTGTCCAGCATGTTCATTATTTTTGTTGTACTGACTGACAGTTGGGGGGAATTTGGGGTCTTGGGTTGTGTGTTAAATACTAAGATTGTAGCTATGAATGTGATATACCTCACAGAACTACTAGCTAATATGTTGTCAAAAGGAGTAAGCTAATATTACAGGCAGGTAGTGAATTATCTCCCCTGCTCTGTGATAGCTGCATATACAGACTTAGGACCTAATGACTGACACTCCCTGTGGTGGCTTCTTTATTATTTGTAGTTGCCACTTTCATAGGTCAACCATGTCCAAAGGGAACCAGTAGCTGTGTTGTCCATCAAGGCACAGTTGGCAAATGCAGCATATTTCTTCATCTTTGCTTTACGTGGGGGACCAGAACTTTCCTTTGCTGGGAATTCCTGCTGAACTAGAGATTTAGGCTGCTCTGAACACAGGCTCTTCAAGCCTTGTGTGTGTCTACGTGTACGTGTGTGTAAGTTCAACTAGGTGAAGTTGGAGCTTAGGGCTGTGGGGTTCCCTGCAATGTTGTCCTTCTATGTGACACTCAGTTGAACATGAAAATCGCTTTTCAAGAATAGTAGCAAAAATGAAGGCAATTGGATGCATTAGAGAGATAAGGTGTTTGGCGGTCTCTATTAAAAGGAAATGAGAAGTTATGTGACATATTTTTAGAGTTTATTTCTTTGTAAATAGAATATTTGTACCTATAAGTAGATGGAAATATAGTAAAAGAGTTTGAAATACTTAGAAAAAATGTGAGTAATATTTGATGAATCAAATTGCTGACAAGGCTCTGTGTACCATAAATGCCAAGAGCTTCTCTGCTCCACCACAGACTTTGAAGTCTTCAGTTCAAATGACACTGACGTTTTTAACACTAAGAAGGGTCCTAACTCCTTGTGCAAATACGTGCTTACATCCATATGTGCCTAGGTGCATATTGCAGAAGTTGGCTTGCAATTCTCAGAGCACTTATTTTCAGACCCCTGTACTTGAGCATATGCCTTCTGGAGGAAAGGGCTGTCGTAGGCACTCCTCCCAACCTGTTACATGGAGGTTCATGCCATTGTGCATTAAACGGTGACCTGTGTGATTAATGTTCAGAGAGATGCCACTGGCAGTTCTGAAGACTTCTTGTTAGCTTTTTCTTTGACTTCTCTGTAGCAAACATGGAAACACAATCCCAGACCCCAGATTCAGAAATGTCAGAGTATTTAAAAAGACTAATTTCCTCATGCTTAGGCCAGTCGTAAATTTTTAGATATCCTCCTAAAAGCTGGAAAACAGTTTCTTCCGTAACAATTTTATTTCCCTCCGCCCCCATTTATATAACCCTGGATTTCCCCCAGTGTTTCTAAGATAGCCAGTGTTCGTTTCCTTTTGGCATGTTACGCAAACAAACCTCACATGGTATTGGCAGGGTTTTCTGCGACTTTACAAGCTGTCCCAGGGTGCATAACAATACTTTTCCCCCACAAAAATGTCTATTAATTTCTTTCACTTTTACAAAAAAAAAAAAAAAATGCAGAGGACTTTTTGTATTGCAGAGCTTCGCTTTGCAGGAGAGGGCAGCTGGTGTGATGGCTGCGTGGAAGCACGGGGCTAATCCTGCTCACCTGCCTCGTGCAGGGAGCCAGGCAGAGAGCCGCTGCGGGAAGCGAGCTGGCGCCGGCTTGGGGCACCTCCAACCCAGCTCGGACAGGGCCAGGCAGTGCCTGGGAGATATGGAGGGGATGTCGTCCGTGGTGGACCAGCCTACCCACAGGGTGGTGGCCCCCATCCGTGCCTTAGCTGTGTGGTGGCATCCCAGCTGTGTTCATGGGTTCACTGGCAGCACCTCTAGGTAGGTTTTTGGGAGGACCCAAGTCTGCTTGTTGATATTGTTGCATGAAAGCAGGCTCCAATGGCAATACAGGCAGGACTTACACCAGCGCGCTGACCAGCACGAGTTTCAGCGCCTGTGCAACTCAGTTGGTCTAACGTGGTGCAAAAGGTAGGACCCAGAGAGTAGAGCTTACTCAGAAAGCAAAAGGAGGTGAAATGTTCTTTCTTTTGTTATTTGAGCTGAGGATAAACAAAAAAATAAATAGCTCAAACGCAGCAACGTAAAATAGAAACTAGTGAGATTTCACACGTTTAAGTAGTAATATGATTAAAAAAAAAAAAAGAATTTTAGAACTTCACCTTGGCGAGTTCTCCTTAATGTGATTTAAGAGTCACTTAGGCTGAACAAAGTTCTATGCTTTGTAATGTGTCAGAAAAGCTTGTGAAGCAGGGAATAGCAAAAAAGAAGATAACTGACCCTTGTCTGAAATCCCACCCAACATAGTAGTAATTTGATCTTTGATCCTGTTGTGGTGCACAAAGCAGTGGAGCTGATGGAGTCATACAGGTCACCCAAAAAAATTACATTGTACTGAAATGCTGTAACTTGTAAAATATATACTGTGAACAGGTTTAATGGGGTTTTTTTTAGCTTTCACTTTTTATACCATATTTTTTACAGCATAAATGATTTGCGTAGAGATGTTTTTATGTTCTGTTTTTACAAACATTTTAATGGACTTCTGTTCAATACTAGTGGAAGTATTGTTTGCCAGTTTGGTCATCTATACAGATTAGTTCTGAGAGTAAACAATAAATCAAACTTGACAAAATAGTTATCCTAACACAATAAATTTAGTCATTTATCATACTTCTGTTGCTGAACAATACTGAAGTTGTCCAGCTTCCAATCTGTTGTTGAAAAAGAAGTTTCTTTCACAATTTAAGGAAAATGATCACAAGGCACTTTAATGAAGTTGTAGCATACCAAGTAAAATGTATCAGCGAGCAAATTTATTAGCTAAGCAGTTAGACAAATGCATGCCTGAAAAAGAAATTATGAAGTCATGATGGGGAAATAGTATTCCAGTATGGCAAGTGACATGTAAAACTAAACTAACACTAAGATACCAACTTTGCATACTTTTTAAACCTAGTTTGCTTGGCTGTTGTAACTCCTGATGTATTGCTTAAGTATGTCTGAAAATACGCATGTATTTAACAATTTTGCCATAGTATTGCTATGGAATTTAATAAATATATTTTCTTACACTCTTAGATGTTTGGATATTCCTTGCACGTTTGTTTTTAAGCAAGCGTTAAATGTTACTCGTGCTCCAGTATAAACTGAGTTATTTTAACTTTGCGCCAAAGCAACCACAGGATCTGGCATGCAAAGCCTTGGCTTCTGGATCTGCAGAGCTGGTAGCAACTTGAATAATCTCTGAACAGCTGCTCCTTAGCGCATCCTTTCATAGCACATACGTGATTCATTGGAGCCCATCTGGTTGAAGAAGGTCAGTCGTTCCAGGATCCTGTTGAGCATGGTGCTGGGGTTTTGCAATTTGGGTTCCCTGCAAGCTTGGGCTGAAGCTCTCTGCAATGCGTGGAGGAGACTTGCTGTTATGTAGCTAATTTTCAGCAGTAGCTGAGAGCTGTGCTACCAGAAGCGTGAGGTGCATCTCTTGCTGCTCCACAGACGAGTGCTGTCTCTTTGCTCTCTTGCAGGAAGCTCAGGTGTGGCAAATAGCCCAACTGCTGCTACTTATCTGGTATACGATGTGCTTGCTGATTGCATAATACTTCTCCTCACTTCTGTGAAGATTTACCCTGAGGGTCCTTTTTTCTTTCCTAACCCAGTGCAAAAACTGGTTGCTGCTGATACCCTATCCTGCTTCATTTCCAAAACATGGCTGCTGTAGATGAAGCACCCTAAGCCAGTTGTGAACTGGAAATTTAATTTGGAACGTGTGCCACGGTCGGACCTCATTTTATGAGGTACCTGGAAACCGTCAATACAGGCATTTTTACAAAGTAATTGAGACAGTCACAGAGCTGGGAGAAGTCTTGAGTTTTACATAGCGTTATATCCTTTCAAAGAAAATAAGTTGTATTATAAAAATATTGTGAATTTTAAGGCAGGATAGTGAAAGATCATTCAGAACGACCCAGTTTTTCACGAAGAAGATGAGGGTGGTGAGAGGCAGTTACCCAGAAGGTGTCTTTATATTCTGCTTAACTTTATTTTCTCTAATTTATCAATGCTATTTGCTTCTAACATGTCACGGGCTGTAACATTAAGATCTAACATTTATTACTGCAAAGAGTTATTCTCGATATGTAAATAAAGGATATAGAATTTCTATGTATGAAGCATTAGTGCTTTAAAACCTTTATTTAGGTAAGAAACTGAGAAGTTGAAATGAAAGCAGCCTAAATATGGTGATTTCAGTTTTAAATTCTGCTTTGTTAACATCAAGATTAAAAGCCATAGTGTGGAAAAATGGAAGCAAGAGAAATTGTAAAGGAACTTCTGCCTCTCTGGTGTCTTCCTAAGAAAACTGATGAAAATTCTAAGGTGTCCCCAGAAAGCAACCATGTAAGCCACCACTATCATCCCTACCAAATACGTAAGAAGGCTGAAAAGCTGTTCGTTTGTGAATCACCCTGAATTTTGTGTGCCCTTGACCCATGGTCCCATTTCTTCCCACCCGCTTCCCTTAGGTCAGCTTCTGCCCTGCACAGCGATTTGGGGCAGTTCTCTTTCATACTTCTGATGACTCACGGTAACATGCAGGGCTGGAAAACGTGACCTGTGAGGAAGGCATTGAAAGAATTAATGTTGCTTCTTCTTAGAAAGGGAGACTGAGGAACGCTTAAAAAAAAAAAAAAAAAAAAGGAAAGAAAAGAAAAAAGAAAGAAATAAAGAAAGGGGGACGGAGGAAAAAGCCCCCTTTGTCATGTGCACAATGAACAAAGAATAATGGTTCTACAGTAAAACAAAGAAAGTTCAAGGGATGTAAGGACAATTAGGCCATAACGTTCCCAGGCAATCTCTGAGACAAGGGATTTTTAAGCAAAGGTTGGTCAAACGTTTGTTGGCAGTGACACAGGTAGAGCTGAGCTCGCCCATGGGTGGGAGAAGGCGCTGACGGAGGCTGCGCTCGGCGCCGGCCGCAGCAGCTGCCGTGGCCGTGAGCGGGAGGGAAGCAGCAGAGCTGAAGGTCGGCGTTGCGGTCACGTGGATACGATCGGCAATGCTGTCCCGGTGCAGCCCGCACCGCCGGCTCTTCTGCGGATGCACCGCAGCCCTGCTGCCGGCTCGGTGCTGGCTGGGACTCCAGGGGCTGCTTTTGCGTGCTTGGTTGTAGGGGCTAAAAATTACTTTTCCCTGCTCTTTCCAGACCTAGATATTTGCTTTTCCTTGTTCAGCAGCTTTGGAGGCTAAAGCCCATGACGGTGGTCTGAGATAGGAGATGCACATGGGCACCTTGCCCAAAGCCTGCTGGGTTTTCCTGGGGTGCAGATCCCAGGGAAGCACCTGCTTGGGGTTCAGCCCACTGCCTCATGAACCGGGGATCACTAGATGCTCTCAGCTTCTAGGAGCTATTTCATTGCCTTGTCTACTGCCCCACCTCATTCCCTTCCCATATCCCCTAGATAAAAGTCTCCTGGAAAATAATAATAATAATAAATGGAGGTGAGCATTTAATTCTTTCTGCATGCAAATCGGTGTTAGGTGGCCGTGCTGCGGGCAGCCCTCACCCCTGCCAGGCAGCTCCTGGCTGCTCACCGCCGCCGCAGCAAGCTGGGGAGGCTGAGGTCTGTCCCCAGCCCACGAGTAGGAAGCAGCGGCAGCAGCTCCCGCTGGCCGCTGCCTTTCCGAGGGCGGCCGCTGGTGCTGAGTGCCACGGAAAAGCCTGGCCTCTGCGGAGCTGCACCGGCCAGGGGTGGGGGGCAGCACGGGGCGGTTTGTCAGTCACTCCGGATGGTGCAGGCGGCTCGGTATTTAGAAATATGATGACTCAAACCGTAGGAAAAACAGCGAGCGGGAGGGCTGTGCCCTGTGCAGCAGGCAATGCCCTGACTCATAAAATCAAGGCAAGATCTCACTTTCGGGGGGAGGGGGGCACTGAGCCCTCCCCTTCCCCGCTCCAAGAAATGAAGTGCTGATGGAAAGAAGCTTCTGCCTGACCATACGTGGCTGCCGCTCTCCCTGAAAAAATGTGGCTGTGTTTTATTTGCAGCCCTGTGACGTGAGGTTTGCCCCCTGAAGGACCATCTCTCAGGCTGTCTCCTAGCTCCAGCCAGCCAGTGGGTACCGCCGCGGAGCGGGCAGCACGCTGGGGCAGCGCTATTGCCATCCGGCTTCTTTAACAAGAGCATGAGAATGTTTTCTGCAGAGCGAACCCCGGCTGATCACATACCCCCTCTAACAGGCATCTGTGGCTGCCCGGTGCCGAGATGGGTGGCCCCATCCCCCCTGTCCTCCCCCCTGCCTGCCCCACAGCCTTCCCGGGGCCGAGCCGGGGGCCAGGGGTGGGAAAGGGCTGCTGGCATCCAGGCACTGCACTGCAGCAACAGTCTGCCCACCATAAGGAGCATCTTCAGGCTTTTGCTTTGCCTTGTCAACTTTTTGCTCTGCCTTATTTTGCTTTAGGATGACCTGACTAGAAGCTGATAGCGGAGTGCCAAAGGGCTCATCCCCAGGGAGTAACTCAGTGATAGCTCCCACTGATGTACAATGTGGCTTCGGCAGGGCAAGAGGAGGTTGTAGATGTTCCCAAAGAAACGAGCTCTGCACAGCTCCCAGCACTCACTAGCTTTTGCTCTCTCTCAAGCCCTTTTCACCTCCTCCGGGCCAAAATCCCGCAGGTGAGGCTGCTCTACTGCAGCCCGTGCTGCTTCCCAGCTGGAGCCAAGGGGAAGGTGTTCAACCTCAGACGCTCTTTTAGAGCAAAGGTGGAAAAGCAGGCAAACGATAAGACCTGAGATTTGTTTTGCGGCAAAGAGGTAGGAGGACCTAGGACTTTTGGGTTCATTTTCACGGCCATTTTCTAGCCGTTTGTGTTTTTCTCACTGCCTTCCTACCTGCTCAGAAACACACTGGAAAAAAACTCATCTCCTCACTTTTACCAGTTTTGGTAGGAAATTGCTAGTAACATCAGAGAACAAACATTTGCAAATTTGCAGTTGCTGCCTTTCTTTTTCCCTCCCCTGCCCCCCCAAGCCCTCACTGGGGGAAGCAGCTGGATGCCTCAGCAGCCCGTCGCCAGACCCCTTCCCAACACCGCTGCAGAAAGCAACCAGACCCCGGGTTTCTGGGCTACCAATGCCAACTTTAGGTTAACTGCATTTTTTTTTCCTTCTTCTCTTCCCAACCTGCCAGCTCGTGTGGGACTATAGTAGCGTGTCTGGACTCATAAGAGCAGGCCCTGGCCCTGCTGTCCCACATATACCAACCTGTGGAGCACAGACTCTGACCTCAAAGTAGGAGCCAATATTCACAAGTCCAGTAACAGGGCTGCAAACCAGAACCGGGGTCCTCAGGAACTACTGTACTCTCAGGAAAGCTCAGGAAATCACACAACAGATGCCCCAAATTCAGAAGTCTGGCTTTTCTTTTTCCTTTATTTCAAACTCCAGTGCTGCCAAGGGACACAGCAAAATGATGCTGTGTATTTTCCAGAGCTGGTGAAGCCTGTTGCTGTAACCACAAGGGCTGCTCTTTTTACCTTCAAGCAAGAAAAGACTGCTCGTCCCGAGCACCGGCCCTGGTGAATCATTAGTTACTGGCTGTGGCCTAGGGGAAAGCGGGTCGCACTGCACAGCCTGCTCGTGCTAAAGAAACCAGCCTTCCTCCCCCGATGCCTTCCTCCAGCGAGAGCAGGGGGCCTGGCCGCAGGGCGCGAGCTCCTCTCTCGCCCGTCTCGCAGCAGTGCCGGGGTTGTGCCAACAAGCACCGTGACAGCAGCTTCAGCTTTTCAGCTCAGGTCATCGGAAGTGCTTGAGACCATCTTTGAAAGGATTCTTCTCTGCTTAAGGACTCAAAACCCACAGCGTCGCTGCAACCCTCCCTCCCTCCACCGCCTCGCCTTCCAGCTGTGTTATTTGTGCTTGATTTGGGAAGCTGCAGGGGCGGCGAGGCCAGCGCAGAATTCCCTCGTGGTGATACAATTGGAAACAGGCATTTTTGGAGCTGCGGCTTGTTTCCTTTCCTTTTCCACAGTAACAACAGAGGTATTTCCTACCCGACCTCCCCCTATTTCCAAGAGCAACTTTCGTTCTAAAGAAGCATCGCCTTGTACCAAAGTGTCTGTTATTATGCAGTAAATACTCTTAAAATAGAGACCTCTCCTGCCAGATGTTTGCGTTGGAACTGACCTCCAAATTCAGTGAAAGAAATGAAAGGGTACTTTAAACAACCAGACGGAAAAAGAAAAGGCATTTGTGACAAATAATGAGTTATGCTGCTTCTGGAACAACGTTGTCACTCTTTATCAGTAGTGTGGCAGGTCTGAAGGACCAGTTACAGTGGGCCAGCAGATCTTGCTATGCTGTGTCAGGTCCACACTGGTGGCTACTGTTTAGGAAAAATCCCAGAGCATATAAAACGTGGCTCTTTCCTCTCCAACAGCCAACAGCTGAGAGACAACCTGCGCAGAGGCTGCATCTCCACTGCCTCTGGCAGGTCTACGGCAGTTGGCAGCCAGCAATAGCTTCAGCCTCCACAAATCCTGTTCTTAGCCCTTTCTAACCATTTGCACTTTTCCCCTGTACATCCTAGACCATCAAATCCCATTTACATTCTTCATTTCAGCACTGCTGCCTGAGCACTCACTTTGCTGATGCCTAGCTCATGCAGGGTCAGGGTTTTCCCTACAGTCCACAGGGTTCTTCATGGGTCTCCCCTCCCGCCCCAGCTAAACACAACTTAGCTTCTCCTTGAATAAAGCCCTACCTCCTTGTCTCCAGGTCCTCTGTCTCTCGCCTATTTCTTCTAAAGATGTTTTTCTGAGGTGTGATTTGGACAGGGGATGGCGTACAGCCACATATGCTGCTATATGCTGGCATCATGATACATTTTTAGTTTTCTTTTTCTCTCGTCCTCTAGTAAGTCCCAATATTTGTTTTTGTCCATGGTGACACGGCTACAATGAGTTCACGATCTTCCACCTGAGTAACTAGAGTTTCTCTTTCAACATGCAAAAAACAGGCTGGGTTCTTCTTGAGAATTATTTTGCCTGTGCTAGTATCAAGTAGCACCTATTATTTTTCCCCTTGATCCTGCAGCTGCTCACAATTGCACTTAACAACAGTTAAGTGTTTTGATTCCAAGGGAACAGGGAGCATTCCCGGCCCAGTATCAAGGCAGCAGCAATCTCCGTACGCACACAGCCTTTGCCATGCCAGTTCGTTTTAACTTTTTGCAGAATGTAGATGAAGCTTGTCTGACACCAGCAGGTAACACCACCACGTCAGGGCTGCAGTGAGGCCCCACTTCTCTCCGAGCCGGTGCGAGTGGCTGCAGCAGAGCCCTGTTTGTTAGCCACAGAGAGGTCTGTGGGTCACACAGCCGGCGCCGTCTGTGTCATCCCCCCCCCCCCCCCGTACAACTTCAACTAAAGAGTTAACAGAAATAAGATCTCCAAATGCTGAAATTCTGGACCATTTCCTTACTGTCTCGACAGCACTCTGTTTGACTGCTTAAATTACAGTTTGACAACCAAGAGTGCATAAGTGTTGGTTCGATGTCTAGAAAATATATTATTTTAGGAGAATTGTGACCTACCAAGGTCTCTTGCACATCCCTTTTCTGATTTTTGAGCATAAAAAACAGTGATTTGAAATAGCACACTAGCAAGGGTTTGCTCTTTTCTTCCTAATCTTTAATCTGTTTAAGCCAGGAAAGCTTCATAATGTACAATTTTAAACTGTCAAAATTTACAAAACAAAAAGTCAAATTTAAAACTGGTTATAATTCACAAATATCTCCACCAAAACTGTATAATACAGACATTAAGCCTCCCATATAACAAATTTAAACCACAGTTTGCTTTGCTATTTTTAGGAAAGTGTGCAAAGAGCTAATTGTACAGTACACCTAAATGTTAAAAGTTATACCATGTAAGCAGGTCCGCTGCTGCTATAAAAAATATACAAGTATAAAATTACTTCTACAAAATTGGTTCATTGATCTTGTTGCTTGTAATAAAAAAGTAGACTTTAAGAACTTTTCTCCTCAACAAACAACAGTATTCTGAAACCAGTCACTGCAGGTATTATTTACACAGGGTGAAACATAATTTAGCTAATTTAGAGAGTGGTAGAAGAACCACTCATTCCAGTACATGTATTGGACTGCATAGATACAGTGCCTGATAACATATTTGTAGAACAATACCGTCATTGTATCATTCTAGATTGGAATGGATGCAGGTGCTTCAAGACCATTCTCTCTGGTATCAAAAGAAATAATCTATGGACCACAGCACAGTCATTAAACTACTCGTTACATCACACAGTTCTTTGCCATTTGCACCGATGTACAATCTTTAGTGTTCACTAGACATTTAATGGGTAAAAGGGACGGTTCCTACACAAAATATTCAGTTTTGTTTGCTTTGGTCAGCAGAGGAAAGCAGAGGGAAAACATTCTTTCTGAGGGTTTCCCTTCAGCTCCGACGACGAGCGCAGACTGGCCGTGGAGGACTGCGGTGGCCAGCGTGGGTTCAGCCACACACGCAAGCGCACAACGGGCTCTCCGCGTCGCGGTTCCTCTCTTGTCACTTGGTCCCACACATGTTGATGTTCTTCCCATCAGCAGCGTCCTCCACCAGGGAAATGTGATAATCGGTGGAGAGCGTGAAGTGCGAGATGCACCCCACCAGGCCCCGCATGTACTGTCGGTTTGTGTGCAGCGCTATTTCCTTCATCCCACCTGAGAGAAACGCGGCCATGAGAAACTCTTCGCCAACGCACGTGTTTATTCCCACCTGGCAGACCGCACACCCAACAGCAGTGCGATCCTTCCTCGCTCACCTCGGAGGGGACTTGTGATTTACAGGTTCTTCTGTGCTTTTAAACACAGTTTTTAGACACCTAAAGTATCGGCGGGACGGCAGAGGAGAATACACGAGGATGCCTACTCTTCGTTGCCCCACCTGCGCGATCCGTGAGAGCTCGGCAAGCCTGTGCCTCGGCTCCCACAGCGGCCGCGGACGCGCCGGGTGCGCGCTCGGCGCTGACGGTGCCTGCGCTCGCCTGCCGGGGGGACGACCGCACGCGGGGCCCGGCCCTCCCCGTGAGACCGGGCCGGGGCTCAGGCAGCTCCCGCCGGCCACCCGGCCCCGTAGACGAACGGCGAATACTCACCCACATAGAGCACCCCGTTGATGTTTAACTGCCGCATCTTTCCAGGGGATTTGCCAGTTCTGGCACCATAATCATCCACGGTTACCTTGCCAGACTGCCCGTCTCTGAAACGAGAAACAAACTGCTTTCACGCGTCCAGTCGACGTGGATGGACATGGATGGGAGGAGCAGCAGCAACAGCACCTTCCCCACGCCAAGAGACCTGGGTGCCTCCCCCGCGAAGGGCTGGGGCTGACGCTGGGAGCAGCCACAGACAGTGTCATGCTGTGGCAGTCCAGACCCGTCCGGGTGTCCTTTCCAGGGAGGAAAGTGTCAGAGAGGCTGCAAACAGGGGAGGTATCTCCAGAGGAGGAAAAAAAACTGGAAAAGAAATAAGTCAAAGCATTCGCAACAGGGGATGGGAATTAACACCTAGGGGTGAGGGCACGATGGACAGGTCCTAACACATTTTTAAAAGCCAAAAGTGAGACAGAAAGTAAACAGCAGAAGCTTAAATAGGAAGGTGGGAAAAAGAACCAAGCTAATACTTACGCAAGCTAATGCAAGCTATAATACTTATAAAAAGCTGAAAAGGTCCCTTTCTTACTACATTTTTTTGGCCACTTCCATTTCACAAAGTCAGTAGATGCACTGACAGAAGAGCCAGTTGATGGGCTCCTATTCTCATTGAATTTAGTGACAAATTGTGCTAATGTCAGCCTGCGATTTCCAGGGAACCAGCATCTCCAAAGAGAGGGATGCAGCTTTCCCTGCTGGGCACACTTGCCTCCTATGAGGTAATGAGTTATAAATGAGAGTTATATATACACTGGATGATGTCTACACCTCCTTCAAATAATTTAGAAAAAGCAGGCAAACACTGCCAGTGCTCCAATGCTTGTGTCAGCTCACAAAATGTTCACTGGGGAATTTCAAAATGCAGACATTAAAGAAAAATACTCTTAACCCAAATAGTATGGGTTTAAGAGGATGTCTGTCACAGCCTCAAAATAGCTCTGCATGACTCTGGCAGCCCGCCCTGAGCTGTGCTGAGTTGCAAAGTTGGCACTGTCACCTCTACTACAATGATCTTTATATACTGAAACAGTCAAGTTGCCAACAAGGCAACTCTTAGGTGATGTGAGCATGTGAAGCTGCAATGATTCACGTTCAACCATCGTCTAGCTTAGGCAGCACCTTATGGCTGGGCATTGCCAAAATGCCTCTGAGATAAAGTGTCACCAGTTAGAGAACAGACTTACCGAACAGCCTTGACTCTGTGCCACCGGCCATCGCTGAAAGAGCCATTCACCACTATGGATGCAATGCCACTGCCCAAATTATAACTACAATTAAAAAAAACAAAATGTTATCATCTCTCTTTCAAAGACCTGCTCCCTATCTAATTGCTCAAACATCCTCACTCTGTCCCCTCTTCACCTGTTCTACCCCCCTAAGCTGCACCTTACAGCTAGGATTTTAGGGGAACAGGAACCTTTGGAAGTCTGTCTGGGAGGCACTTATTTTGCAAAAATAAGCTTACAGAGGAATATGCAAAACTTCCTCCTGCAGAGGTCAACATGTGCTACCATAACCTATCCCCAGGGAGCAAGGGGCTTTTGCAGGGCTGTTTTTCCCGGAAACAGAAGGTTGCAAAGGTCAGTGACCTACAACTCTTTTTGGCCTAATAGGAAAGAGCAGTAGGAGTTTGCAAACACAACTAATAAAGGATGTAACCTGAAATAGATCTACAAATCATCTAAATAATAGGGAAGATAAGACCTGTGATGTTAGAATGGATGAAGTCTATTGATGTAAATGCAAAGATAGTCATGAAGAGTCCTGACAGTCTGCTTCAGTTGTCGCTCTGATTAATTCTTTGTCTTTGCCACTACGAAAATTATTCAGCAGACATAATGTCCCCATTATATTTACTCTTTTGGCACTTAGGTCTACCTTCACGGTAGATGCTACAATACAGTAAGCTATGAGGTGTTCAGCTGCCTAAATAAACAAGATGAATTAGCCTGAGCTGCTGCTGCTGGCCTTCTGCTTGCACCTAGCTAACATCAGGAAAGACTGAAACTGGAATTAAATTCATGGATAGAGTTAGGGACCTGAGAACAGCATGTTCAGCTGTGCACTGCTCAGAGCAAAACACATGTTTTAAATTTGATTCCTCTAGAGGCTTAAGAGAGCAAAGAAGTATCTCTACTCAGGTTGCAGATATTGGTCTAGGTTGAGATCTATAGAAGAATTCGGGTATTATGAAGCTGAAGATCGTACCTAACTTTTGGCTACAAAAATTAGATTCATAGCCCAGGTGAATGAGGATTACCTAAAATAAGGATATAACTGTGTATAGATACATAAAACAACAGAAAGTATTTACAACAGCAGTTACACTGAGTAACACTACTCTCTGTTAGGCAACAGGAAATGGAAAAGAAAAGTTGTGTTTTGAATTCCAAACTGGCCGGGAACACAGGTATCTACATTTTGGGCTGCAGGAAAATACCTGCGACCAATTTTACAACTTTGATTATTCTCTTGAACTCATATATCAGAAGTTGTTCCTTTCAAGAATAGCAGGAGGATCATGCTTTATGAAAGAACGTAATATATTTAATTTGCATTTGTCCTTTCAGCACCTTCTTCAGTGCTCCCTTTAAGTATGTAGTGACTGTTTATGTGAGTTTTAATTTGGGATCTTAGTTTTACATTTTCCTAAATGTGTGCAGAAGGTACAGCCATAGGAATTAAATTTATCTGTTTTAACCTAAAACCTCTGTGTATCTTTGTCTTTTGGGGACCTGAACGACCCTAATAAAAATGCACTGTGCTTAGAAAAAAGACAGAATAGACTGACCACTTACTAACCAGCATGTTGGAAACACAGACTCTCCTAAGACTTTTACAAAATGTACCATTTCTGCAGATTCAGCTCCTAGTTTGTAAAACAACAAGGAAGCTAAGAGTTTTTGCAAAGTTAACCACAGGAAACCACAAGGAAATAGCTTTAAAGAAATTATTTTAAATAGGAATACGCAACTTGGTCTAGGCATCTAAGGTAGCAAACCGCAACCAGATTAAGTCAAATAAAGTAGTTTGAAATTCACCTAAATGAGTAAAAAAATCTTTTTCATCTAATCAACACTCTTTCAGAACAATCCATAGTAATAAAGACATTTTTTAATTTTCTATTTCAGTATTTGTCTTACATAAGCTGAAATGAGGGATCATGAGGAAAGAGTTGACTTTCAAAAGGCAGGAGTCCCAAAAAGCACCATGCCAAAAGTTGCAGGGAATCTTTGCCTAAGCGTCTTTAAGGGAGAAAGCAACTCTGGAGAGCACACGTGTTCAGTCTTTTCCCAAAACTCCGTAATTTCAGCTTATTGACAGCAATATTATTTGTTTCTTAAATAAGTGGTCTGTGGATGATGGAAGTAAAAAATGCCTGGTGTCAGCTGGCTTTTAACAGGACAGGAGATTCTCAGGTTTAAGAAGACAGGAGCCTTCTCCCATGTGTGTTTCTGGTGTCCGATGAAGAGTGAGCCTACAGCGAGCACGCGTGTTACTGGGGTCTCCCTCCTTGACTCATTTTTTTGCAAACACCTACTCTATTTGAGACCGCAAGTGCTTCAAAAGGCATTGGGGGAAGTTACTGACAGCACTCTTACCCTCATATGGTGACTTTTAGAAAACCAGGCTAAAAATCTGATGTTTAAGATTGTGAAGGAGGAAGGAGCAGGAATGACATATAGCTGGCAACATGTTACTTGTTAAACTCACAGCCTCTCCCAGACAAAACCAGACCTATCAACCTTGAAGTTATAATTGTCCTGCAATATACTGAAAGACAAAAATATTAGACGTGTTGTTGAGATTCACTTGACCTTTAAGTGTATTGCATGCAATAAAAATAAGGAAGTCATAGTTTACCTGAATATTAATGCTCCTTCTTGAAGGCCTAGAGAAATGAAATCACTATTAGGTCGCATGCGACTGTCTCCCCTCCACATCAAAAGACCTTCCTTCATTGTGGTTTTAAACCTCATAAACACATTTGTTCTTGATCCTGATACCCTGTTTAATGTAAAGAAAGCAAATCATAATAAAACATTGAACTAGGATAGTCCTTCTTCAAGCAAAACTAAAAGTTGATGGAAGTATTTCTTCTCCCCTGGTCTTGCAGGTTACTGTCTAGCAACTTGCCTATTTGCTGCCTTATGAGCAACTCTGGTTCACATTACTATTTCCAGCATTTCAGGGTGGGGAAATTGAACTTGGGCCTCCAAAATACTAAATGCAATAGCTGCTAGGTTTCTCAACACAGTAAGAGAGCATATGTTTTCTGTCTAGGCCTGGTGTGAAATCCACTTGCTAATTTGAGAAGGCCTAGTAGGCTTGCTCCCAGAATGGCTAACTAGAGAGAGCGGGTGGGTGAGAGGTGCTGAGCAGCAGGTCAGCACAGTGAAGACAGTTTATTTTGGAAATTGTTTCCCTAGCCAGAGACTGAAATATAGGCAGTCAGGAATTTTTTTGAACAACCCAAAATTTAGAGTCTGGGCATCTTCTAGAGTAGACAACAGCCAAGCAGAAGTTTGAGGACCTAAATTTTAGGCTCAGGAGGCTAAAGTAGGAGTTAAAATCCTTAGTCTCTTTAAGGATATGGCTCTGTACATCTCTGTTCTTTGTCTTCAGGAACAGAATACCAGGCCAACCCTATATCAGAACTACATTGTGAATACCAGTTCTTCAAAGGTTGCAGGATGCTCAGATATTTCAATAAATTGAGCCATGAGCATAAGCCTAGAAAATGTTTTTTGGTTTTTTTTTTTTTTTTTTTTTTTAATTTAGAAACATGGCAAATATAGCTTAAATTTAATAGAGCTTAAATATATAATATCCTCTGGCCTGAGACTTCCAGTGCCTTAACGGTAAACAAAAAGCACAATCATTTAGGTTCACAGAAGATTAATTACCTCTTCAGGATGTCTGGATTATCATACGTGAGGTAACTACGACCAATGAACTGTGGGATTTCAATTGCTTCTGTAATACCTAAAAAGTAAAATAAAATAGAGTAAAATAATAACAAAGCGTGTCATTTAGCTGACAGGCAAATACAGGCAAAAAAAGGCTTTTATTGATTTATTCTCCCACTGAAAGGTACCTGCTAGTGGCACAAAATCAAGCTGAATTTACTTATACTGGCTTGTATAATGGCAGTCAGTTTGTACCTAAATGTAAAAACAGTAAGTGAGAGTTTAAATCATGCCTTCCCCCAGTGATACCTCTACTTAAGGTCATCATACCATAGGCCTAATGTATTCTTCCACCATGAATGTTATAGCAGAAAAACATGAAGTATTGGGAGCATTTTTATCTCTGCTTTCACATTCCCTGATTCTCCATGTGGTTCCCAGTGATCCCATGGAGTCCAGCTGCCCTTCTGCTGACATTTATGCCTTAACCACCTTTAAAACACTCCTCCAATGCTCCTAGTGGAGCACCCTGCATAGAGCACATGCTGGCATCTCTTATACCCGAAAAATGATGCTGAGAGGCAGCTCAGGCAAATTCCGAGCTCCCCATTTTTCTCCTTCCAGTTGTTTCCTGCAAGACTCCCACCCTCTGGCTGGGACTTTGCACTGCGTGGCTGCTGCTGGCCACGGCGTTCCCCATGAGGCCGCAAGGAAGGGTGCTGGTGGCACCTGCCGACAGCAGCGCCGCAAGCAGCCAGCTCCAGGAGAAATGTCCCAGCTTCCACCAATCAGTTTAGAACTTCTGAAACCAACTGAGAATACCCTCCTTGTTCGCATTAAGGGCTTAGGCCATGAAGGGCTGTATTACAGAAGCTGAAGGTGCAAAGCCTCTCGGAGCATGTGTTCAACACAGTGCAGTGCTGCCCTGGAGGATGAGCACGTTTGGCTCAGACCTCACTGGTGTCCCAGACGCAGCCCCTCCTGGTTTTCTAGGTGACAGCCCCTCCTACAACTATGGGTTGTGATTCCAGCTTCCTACTAGAAAGACAGCACGCATTGCCACGTGGCCAACCAGACCTGGAGCTAGTGCGCTGCTTCACACAGAGCAAAATTTAGCAAAATAACTCAGATGTACGTATAAATCACTGAGCATCCTGATATAACCCCTACGGTAGGATAGGATCACTGGCCTGGACAGATCTTCTTTCGATTGAGTACCCTACAGTTTGCTATTGATCTCTCATAGCTGACTGCTGCATTAATATAAGGCAGTTTTATAAACTCCTTAAAATAGTTCACTTCTTCATCCTATTTTCTTCTTGAGAACTAATCCCTTCAACCTGCAGCTAATCTCATCTACAAAAACTTCAAGCTTTTCAGGGCATGGATGCTTGCTTTCTTTGTGCAGTCCAGAAGCTGGCTGGCCTTTAAGGGCTCCCTGTAATACAGATATGTAACAACTTGCGTAGTCTTGGAGCCAAGAGCAGAACTATGAAATTTAGGTGTACGTGCCAAGACAGAATTTCAGACAGTGACAAATGGACGTTTTCATCCATAATGAAATCAGAAAAACTGCCTAACATGTCTAAAGAAAACACCATATACTGTCCACAGTCTGTAGTCTGCCAGCGTTATTAGAAGATTTCAAAAGATGTGTTACCCTAGGCCAGTGGAGCTGACACTTTCTGGATCTGTCTGTTTCTGACCATGGTGGATGGAGGCAGAGAGAGAAAGGAGTCTTTCTGCCCCGCTCCACGTCCTCCACTGACACCAGAGTCCTACTGTTCTTGCCTTTGGAAGGGGCAGGTGCTCATGCTGGGCAAAATCCCTGCCCTTGCTCCAGCATCCTGATTTCTTCTACAGAGCAATGCTCCACGGGCACTTAACTCTGCTTCCTCTTCCGTACGCTCTTCACCTGGTATACACAATTTGACCACAGAAAACGACCAGCTGTTTTATGAATACAGGACCCCAGCTCTAGAGCTAACACTGTGCACTTTGCAGGTGTTCTAGATGCAGTCTAAAATATCGACAGGACAAGGTTTAAGGAGTATCCCCTCCCCCCAAAAAATGTTTTGGCTTGTCCACAGAAACTTGCCAGTCTTCATGTAAATCCAGCATTCAACTTGATAGAGCAGACACAGATGCACAATGACAGAGCAGTTTTCACATCATTTGCAGTACTTACTGTTAAGGCAGTAATTTCCACACTCTGCAGGGAGTCAGCACAAAACAAAACAAGAACATTCTGATTTTATTTTTCTATAGCATGAAAGTCTCCCCTCCAAGGACTGTCTAGTTTCCTCCCCACCTTTTGTAAATGAGTAATCCCCACTTCCCTTTGATACTCCAATGGACAAGTGTAATCACCTAGAAAGGTGTTCTTTTATCACTGTTTTACACAACTATTCATCTTTGCTTAAAACGCACAAATAGGGCATTCAGCTAGTACCAGCTCCAAACCTTTCTGATAGACCTACTTTTATAAAGTCCCAGGCACTCACTGTGGTTCATATACAGATCAGTTCTAACCAGGAGAGAACTGTTAGCTGTTCTGCTCTGTCTTACAAGTAAATATGAATGCCTTTAACACTCACCGCAGATTGAATAAAGATACAAAATACAGGAATGCCAGCAGAAATTCCATTGAATCTTCAGCCAAGGATCCATTAAGGCATCGATGAATATTTCGTATGTCTCATTTTAGTATCATTTGGGTTTTCATAAGTGGCCTGTACAATTTTGGAGAAGGAAGCCCAGTCCCTCACAAGTACTTCGGTTTTTCAGTGTCTTGGGTTGCAATAGCCCAAGCCCAAGCCAAAAGTTGGATAGAGACTGTATTTTCAGTCTTCCACATACTAGCTGAGCACGCTAGCCAAAAAGCTGTTCTGAAGTAGAAGCATACACACATACACATTCTCCTTTAGCCATGTGTCTGCTGCAGCAAAGAGATATATGTAACAATTTTTCTTTTTTTGAGAAATCTGCTCTCCATTCACCAGGGCTGTTCTAGGCTGAGGGTCAGGAGGACTGACCTCTGTGCTCTGTGCACAACCAGAAACTTGGATTTTGGTGGAAGCCAAAGGTGAAAAGGAGCAGACAAGAACAAAGGTACCTGAAGAGCAGCCAGGGGCACCAGGAACAGAAGGTGGATGACTCATGCCTTCTGACAGCCTTAAAATTGAATTAAGATTAGATCCACAGGGAGGCGTTAGAACAAACAACGCTTTGGATCCAGTCCAAGCCACAGGAGTAAAGCACTTCAGGTGAGACCATTTCTGAAAGCCTAGCTGCACATCGAGGTGCAGCACAGAGTGCTGAGTTGTGGGGTGCCAGCTGACCAGTGGCGATGGGCAGCATGCAAGGGCCAGTGCCTGCGCGGGGGCTGCCCCACACACTACTCAGCGCACTGCACCCGGCATTTAGCACAGGTTGGAAGTAGATGAGCAGCGAGGAACTGCAGCTCCACTGACACGCAGTCACTCATTCAACTGGCAGTCAGTCACCTGCCGAAGTTGCAAAGCATTCACTTGCCTTGGCTGTCACTGGAGACCTTGATGCTACTGCAGATACCACCTCCAGGTCATGAGTTTAACACCCTGCAAATACCTAGAGAGCCAAAATCACAAGTGTTCCTCCTCCTCACAAGGAAGGCAAGATAAATGACGTAGCTCCCACTATTAGTTAGACCAAATAATGTAAGCAAAGGGGCATTTTCTGTTTTTAATAAAATGTTTTTGTTATGAGACATTTTGTCTTTTTTGAAAGAAAATGTCTATCTATTCATCATGATTTAATCAAAACCACTATTTTATTTACTTTCAAGTTTGTGCTTGTGAGAAATAAAAAAGTGGGTGAAGAGTATAATGTTACTCAGCTCTTTTAACTTAGTCGGCTGTTAAGGCACAAAATTTTCCCATCAGAATTTTTCAAGATTAAACCGGACAGAAGGGAAACGGCTCCATCTAGTGGAGTACTCTAAAATGCATTATTTTTAATATATGCAATCTGAGCCCTTTCCTGAATGTAAGGTTTCAAATATTGCAGTGGCTTTTAGAAGAATAACATGTGTCTGGGCAGGTTTCTGCCTTGGCGGTCTGCACTGTTGTACTGAAATGGGATTCGTGCATATGGTGAAATTACAGAGTATTAGAATCTAAAAAAGGATTAGAGCGTTCGGTGTATGAGAACAGTTTGTTATTAGCATTAGGTAGGATAAAATTACAAGGGTTATCAATCTTCACACTTCAGCATGTAAAATAATCACTGGCTGAAGGAGGCTGGCAGGAATTCCCCCTTCGTATAGCACTGCATAATTAGGGAGTTGCATGACACCTGCTGTATTGGCTATCACGAGCAACCAGACACCAGGCTACTATCTCTGGATCACTGCTCTGTGCTGCGATAACAATTACGATGTTCCAAATAACAAAACGAATGCTTCCCGGGTATGCGGCATCTGCACGGATGCAAAGAGCTCTGGTGTCCAGGGCTTCTATTTCAAGGGATGGGCACAACAGCAGTTGTAGGTGCTAAATCTCTCTTATTTTTGTGAACATCTCTGGATCTGTGGACTGAAATGCAGCCATCATTACCTTTTTGGCAATGTTGCCCATCGAAGCCCAGAGGACAATCACATTCGTAGCTGTCCTTTTTGGGAACGCAGCTGCCTCCATTTGCACATGGTGAGCTCAGGCACGGATGGGCAGCATTTTCTAAGTTGACTCCAGAAGTAAAATCCTGTTTCACATCTATTGTCTGGTCATTCAAGACAATCTATGTATGTAAAGCAAAACAAAAACAGAGCCAAAAAAAAAGAAAAAAAGAAAGAAAGAAAGAAAGAAAGAAAGAAAGAAAGAAAGAAAGAAAGAAAGAAAAAAAGGGAGGGAAAAAAATGAGTTAAAAACTTCCAAGACTGGATGGATGCCTTTTGGTATTTCACTGCTAGTCAGAAGACTTCTCTAAATGACTTCAGAGAAAGGTAAATCTGGCAACTTGGCCTACAGTCTGTTTCTTATCAGGGTGTTTTCTAGGCACAGAGTTCCAACATTTTCTGTTGCTCACCCTGATGCAGTGGAGATAAATTTCCTTTGTGCTTTGGGGTACAGATCTAGACAACCCACATATGTATAGAAGCTGGATGGGATTTACCAGCCTCATATTTGAACACTAGTGCATTGCTTTGTAGCTGAGTTGTGAGCGAGTGCTATAAAAATTAGATGAGTGTTGCTGAGGAAAAGTGTTTCTGAGATCAGGAAACCCCCAGGGAAACTAGTGTTGAGAACAGAAATATTAAGCAGAACAGCTTTTTCACATTTCTACTGCCCTCTACTATCTCATCTTGCCTGAAAGAAGCTAGAGTTACTAATTGGTGAAAAACATAATTAATTACTTCACAAAACTGTTTGTGCATAAACTGCAGAGAACTGTTAAATGTTGGGATTTTTCCCATGTGTCAGCAACACAAGTGTTCTTCAAGAAAAACATTTGCAGAATCTCAGCTGACAACTCAGCAGTGAGATTATGCCTATCGGTACAACTTCTATCTCAGCTACATCAAAATAAGTTAATTTTCACAAGCAAATAAATAAATTTTAAGGCCATAAAGAAGTGTAAGTTGTTATAACCCAGACAATGTACTTCTGCATTTTGAGGGAAAAAGGTTACATCAAGGCCACAAATGCTGTTTGAATTAAAAAGCATCAAGCTTTTGTCTTAAAGCTGGGCCAAAAAAGAATCCACTGTCTTTGTAGCTTCTTCCTGACTTCCAGGTAAGTTGTTCCAGTGGTTAACTACACTGTTAAAAATGTATGTCTTATTTCTGGACTGAACTTATCTTCAGCTTCCAGCCATTGCTTCTCATCAAGACATTTTCTGCCTCATTAAAATATATTTGCTTTGGGAAATCTCACTCTCATTTTAAAATCAGTGGACCACAATCAAGGCACTTACTAACCTTACCTGCGTAAACTAAATAGCTAATGATCTTAGGTCTTTCTACACAAGGCATACTTTAAAATACTTATTGACTGAATACTGCTAGTGCTGTAAGGTCTGGTTTTTACCCTAAGTGCCCACTGGAAAGGATATATGATGCGATGGAAAGAAATGTTTCCAGTATATTACTGTGGTCACATACCTTCTGGATGCTCCCACTGAAGGGCCTCAGGATCCCCGAGTTCTTCTTCACAGTATCATAATTAGGGACTCCGCCAATAAATATATCAGAACTGCACTTAATCTGTGTGAAAGCCCCCTGCAAGAAACATAACATTTGATTAGAGCAGCTAGAACCATGCTTGCATCTCCAGATCAGTTTACGTTAGATCTTATACTTACTTTAATCCCTTGTTATGTCTGTTAAATACAACTCTCTCATGAAAGCCACTGCGGGACCCTCTCTACTTGCTGTCTGAGCTTTATTTCAATTAAAGCCAACTGAAAACTGTCAAAATTTAAATCAGGAAAAAAAAGAAGAGAGGAAAAAAGAGATCTGAAACAATAAGAAGTTTTTTCTCTCCTTATTTACCAGTCAGTTCTCATTCTGATTTCTGATTTCACATCTGAACTGAGAGGAAGTAACTCTATTTGCAATGACTTCAGTTATATTGATGTGAAATTGATATTAGAGGGACTAGAATGAGATCTGTGAAGTTAAAATCAGAGCAAGGTCCAAGGAATAGAGACTTGTCCAAAGCTTCCAACATGTGAAAAGTAAATCCATAGCAAGATGCACGGGAAAAAGGAAGATACATTGGATTTGCTTTAGTTACTAGAAGCACTCACTTGGGATTCCTGACAGGTCTAGTCAGCTTCTTGGTGTGAACTGGAAGGTTTTAAACAGCTGAGGATGGACACCTATGTAATTCCAGTCTTGCAGAAGTCCCTATGATTTCTTTGTTGCCAACTCCCACCCAAACTCCTTCCCCAACTGTACTACAGCACTTTGAGAAAAAACTGCGAGTCTTCATCTTGGACCATATATCTAAAGGGGATACATATATCTATACATATCTAAAGAAACTGATTTGTTTGAACATTCCCCACTCGATCTGTTTCTTGACAAATTTCAATTGATTTACATTTTTCAAGAAAAGTCTTTGCTTTAAATGGAGTTTGCTAGTTTGCCAAAAGACACCAAAGATTCTTCTGCTGATAGATTTGGGAATCTGGTTTTCTAAAGAAAAGATAAAGATTTTCATTAAGAAAGAATAAAAGACTACAAAATGTTTTTTAACAGTTCTAGTCTCATATTCTTGGGATTAAAAAAAACCAAATGTGTATCTGTTTGGATTCCTGGATGAAAAAGTTAATCTTATTACAAACTTGACTCACTATGACCTATTAGTGAGGGAAACCTGAAATGCAAGTAATTGACTGTTTGAGTATTCCAGCACTTATTCTGTCCGGAAAAGTAATCTCACAAGAAGACGAAGAAGGAATTTTCATTGGGTCCACCCTCAGAGAGAGGTAGAAATAGGACTTTTTTTACACACTACTTTCTATTTCATCCTTCACCAGATGACATATTTCATGGTGTGTATGCTGTGGAACAGATTCAGCTACAACCAATAAACAGCCAGAAAAGAATCTCAAGACCACGCGTAACCCAGCTCAAAGGGGGTCCAACCGCACGGCAAGAGCGGGGAAGGCCACGACATCAGCTGCCGTTACAGGATTCCTGTCTCGGAGTTCTTGCTGCCCTCACATGCAAATTTCCAGAAAAGGATGCCCTGACATGTACCATTTTTGGAGCTCTTAAGGATTTTGAGAGTAGCCTGCGTGGTTTACGGCATTATCATTTTATATATAAAAAAAGCTGCATTCATATGCAGCAATATATGTCACACACTTCTCACCTCTGCCATCCCTTCCACTGGCTTTTGTTTATCCACTTGCAGGATACCATTCTTCGCTGTGCGAGACACTCGTAATTCATGCCATTGACCCAAACTGACAGGTTCTTCACTCCTGTTTGAAGAGGAAGAAAACAAGTATTTTGTACTGTCACCTTTCTGATACTTCCAAATATCATTGGCAAGATAAAGAGTCAAAAACTCTGAGGATGACTTTAAAAACTAAAAAATCATTGAGTTTCTTTCCTCACAGGGCAGTAATATATTTGAGTACCATCAGAAAGGAACATAAAATCATGTTCCTACAGCAAATGACAAGCCCTCTACTTCTATTTACAAAAACATATTTCAATGATCAACATGAATTTCATCTACCGCAGAGCTAATTTTCTGCTAAGTCATTTATAATATACAAAGGCAATTTTTAATCTTAGCTATAAACCCTCTTTTCCCAAAGACGTAAGCTTGGAGATAAAGCTTCCCACTAAATGGTCAGTTTAGTCCCACATTCTTTGTCTTCTTCTAGAACAGAAGCGCTTTGTGTTGCCTTATCAGTTCCATCTATGCAGACTGTTAAGTGAAATCCTCAGAGACACACATACGCACAGGCTGCTGTACATTAAGGGGAAGTAACTAAATATGATCCTAATGATGTGATCCTGACTGGGAGCAAAAGTCCCCAGTTGTTGTGTAAAACATTCACCAGTCTCAAAGGGAGCATTTAAAAACTGGTCCTACGATCCTTATTAGTTCAACACTAATATGAATAGCATCCTGTATAATGAGTAAAAATACACTCCTCATCCGTGGAGTTCTGTAGAACTTTGCATTTTATTTTAACTGGTGCATTAAAATGGCATTTGAAAACATTTCATGTCCAAATAATATCTTGCAGCCTTTTCTTCAAAATTCACTGCTCAAGCTTGAAAAATCAGAAGCAACGGTGTTTAGGACACCTTAAGACTTTCTAGTTTTGTATTTTCAGGCTGTTTATATTTACAGATGAACAAAGATACATTTCAAAATGAAGTATTTAATTGAAAAAAAATGTGATCTGGAAGTGATTCAATAGCAACTGAAATTCTGATTTAAAAATGCATTTAATTTTGAAAATGTGAAAGTAGCAACTTGGTTTTTTTCCTGAATAATCAACATAAATTCAGACTACTTTGTTCCTCCAAATTTTCCTTAAGTCCATTTTTATCTATTCAGAAGACATTGGCAATATTACTTTTTACTACTACTAACATTTTTTTCAGAAAACTTAAAATACTTAAAAAACTAAATAAAAAGATATCACCAAGCAATGTCATTCACTTTTTGTCCTTTTTCTTGTTTGGTAGCATTTAGGGTTTAATTACCTTGGGTAAATCAATATGTAATGGAATTTAATCACCTTGAATAAGTCAATATTTATAACAAAATCAGACAGGTTTGGCTACTTAATAAGTGGCAATATATACCTTTTATCTCCTCTGCTGATCAGGTCAACATCATGTTAACCCTCCTGCTCTGTCAGATTTAATTACAATTAGGGATGAGTAAATCTTGCAAAGTTTGCACTTGAGATCTGCAAGTTGTTTCTTGCATTCACAGCCCTTTTTAAACCGGCATGAGTTTTTTTAATGCTTTTTGCAGGCATTTGAACACTTCTCATTCTTTGCTGGCTGTGTGGACTGAGAACTATTTTTCCCAGAAAACTGAACTGTAAGGAATAACCCAAATCATGAACTTCTTGATCCTGCAAACATCTGGCCATGTGAAATCCCAGGGGATACTAGATTTTCCCCTGAGACATCCTGGTAAATAGCTTAGATTCTGCATCTCACATTCCCTTCAGCATTGCTGCTCCTCTCCATGTCTAGTGCTTCTCCACCTCAGTACAAACTCACAGTGCCATCAGGGTTGCAGAGACCTCTGGAGACCACCTGCTCCAAGCCAGGACCCAGCTAGAGCAGGTTGCCCAGGACTGCTGAAGCAAAACCCAAGCGTTATGAAGTTCAGTTTCTTTTCTCCTATTGTTGACATACTAAAATGAGCTTGCTCCATCGCTAATTATAAATATATTCTAATGACATTCTAATGATATTCTAATACTTAACAGCCTATTATCTCAGCCTGGCCCTAAGAACAGAGGCAGTCAGGACTACGTTGCACACATTATCTAGAAAAAGGAGCTGAACTGAACATACGGCTAACTATTCGCGGGACGTGGTGGACTGACTGCTGTGGTCCATGAGGTGGTGACTGAGGATAGGAGCCGAGCTTGGGTTAACTGCCGTAGGATACCTGCAGTCTTGATGTACATCAGCCACGGGAAGGATTTTGCAGACTGAGGAAAGTTCAATCTGACATTCAAAATTACATGGTTCTTGCATGAGTTGAGTATGCAACCACACTGTCTGAAGCTTGAATGTGCGCTTGTGCATGGATGTAGTCATTAGCCAAATAACGTGGTACAGAAGGGTGGTAATAGATGGTAATCAGCTGGAGAAAGTGTGACACAATGTAATGCCAGTAATTAAGTGTTTATAAGAGGAATAGGGATTCATTCATTTTGGATTAGATTTATGGGCTCAGAAGGCTCCACTGGGTACCAGCATTATGCCTCATACAACATTAGCTTGCTAGAAAAGACTGAATTAGTGAAACCACTGTAAAAAGTAATGTTGAGCAGACAATCAGAAGTTTGGCATTTCCTCATCAGGTGCCTGATCATGCAATCGATCTAATATTCATTGAACACAAGCATCTGTAAAGTACTGTTTAACAACTTCTGTGTGTTTTGGGCAATTCTGATGACTTTTAACTAAGCCTGACAGCTTCAGGACATTATTCAGCTATCACATCAAAATGCATTTTCCTTAATATGCATAAACATGACCCAAATGTTAGCTGGCCTTCTGTTCTCGCTTTTTTAAGGAGAAAGGGATATTTTCCACTCTCAGATATATATGCTTGTGGCTCTTGCCACATTTTACAAGCCAAACATATCTCAGTTAAACTCTTGTACCTGATGTTTTACAGCACTACAGTATTTTTGGGGAAAAAAATGATTGTCTACTTTAACGTCTGATGATTGCCCGTAATAAGAATTAGACATCTATAATCAGAAAGAGGTTGAAAGCTGTTGTAAGAAGGGCCATTCTGGGTTGGAGCAAAGGTCTCTGACATTAGCTATTTCTGCTGTGTTGGGCAAGAGAAAATAACAGGGCAAGTATGGATAGTTCCCTTGATATATCCTCCCAGCTTCTGGCAACTTGTCATTTAGCAGTTTCCTGAATCAGAGGCTGCATCCGTACAATTGTGTTTGATCTCTCTCAATGGATCTTTCTTCAAATTTGTCCCATGTTTTTTTGAACCTATTTATAGTTCTGGCATCTGTAACATGCTGTGACAATTAGTTTCCACAACTTACTTGCGTGCTGCTTGAAAAAAAAGTCTAATTTTCATTGTTTTATACCACTTGTTCTGTGGTTTCACTGGATTCCTTCATATGCTTTATTTATCTCAAGGTCACTCACAATTTAAAAATCTTTATCATACTTCCACCAAGCTGTCTATTTTCCAGGCTGAAGAGTCTTACTGTATTTGTGGAAGCTTTTTCCTTCCCTCTCCTGGATATCACCATTGCTCTTCTTCAGAATTTTACTAATTTCTTTTGAAATGGAGAGATCAGAACTGCGGGAAGTTTTCAAGACATGAGTGTACGTATCAGGAATTTTTACAAAGGCGTTGTTCTTTAATCATTCTCTGCATTGCACTTGCCTTTTTCTATTCATCTCTAAGCAATTAGCTGTTGCTTTGACAAAGCGATGCCCAGTGACTCCACGATCTCTATCTGGTAACAGTAACGGTATTGCCACAATTGCGTGTTGTTAGGATTGTGCATTATTTTGCATTTGCTGACTTGAAATTTTATTTCTCACTTACTAATATGAATGAGTTCGTTTACTTGGGTCCTCATTCAGGGGAAAATCGGTATATTCCTCCTAATCTTGGCATAGCCAAAATTCCCATTGTTTCCAGGAAACATACGGTACACAAAATTTTCAGGCAATGTACATATTTTGCATAAGCTTTGTATAGATTATTTCTATTTATTAGGTCAGCCTGGTCCAACTGGCAGCCTCTTGGGTCAGATCCAAGGCACTGAATGCTTCTACTTGGCCCTTTGCCCTTTCCTCGGAGCACAAGGAACAGCTGTTCAGGGACTATGCACTCAGTTTACACAGAGATTAGCCCTTTTTGAGGCATCTCCTCGTTTCCATTCTAAACACCTGTTTTAGGATGGGATGAATCATTCTCAGAAGGTCTGTCTTTATCTGGGAGCCAGACATCTAACTTTTAGGCTTACGAATTTAGGTTATTTGGATCCTATTCTTAGATCACCAAAATTCTAGCACTGTAAGAAGGAAAGAAGGGACCTGGAGGTATACGTTCTCCTTCCAATGCTCCAGCCCAGTGCTTACTGTCAAAACTCTAGACTGTGGGAAGATGCTCAGTAAAGTGCCAATATTTTACCATCCTGGGCTGTAAAGTAGGAATGTATGCATGAAATATTCATGGATCCCCTTCCTTATTAACCTCTAATTAGCTGTGACATAACATCATGATGGCAACAAGGAAATTTCTGCAATATCATACAGAAATAAAGGTAACAGCTACAATAAGATGGTGGCATAAAATTGTAACACTCATAACTATGCTTTGAGATGGAAATTAATGTAGGAAGAGAAGGAGAAAATCTTATGCACTTATATAATGTAGGTGTTTCCTTAGAAGTAGTAGAAAGTGATGGGCTCAAATACCCTATTATAGGTTATTATTCTTCCCAGCCCACTCCTCACTTGTATCTGCACTGTGGCACTACTGGAAAGAAAGTGCAAGAAACCCAGCTTACCTGATAACAGCCGTTCCTGAGCCACAGTCAAATCTGAACTCCACGTAGCCAGCCACCATGTTAATGGAGAGGAAGTCCTTGCTGGCTGTGTCGTAGCTGTACAAAAGGACACCGCTCTCTACATCTGGACGAAATGTCATCTCAAACTCCATGAAGGAAAGGTAATTCTGTGGTTCCAAGGGCCAGGGTGTGCTAGCAAACGACCTTAAGGATTCGTTGAACTGAGGTATAGCCAAGGAGATCACTGGAAATCCAGAATGCACAAGCAGGTCACTTGAGGCCCAAAGGTGAGGAACTGACTAACCCACTAACTAATGCCTGTTCCCTTGTTATGTACTTAAAGCTAATATTAAGAAAAAAAAAAAACTCTAGCTTTATCATTCAATTTAAAAACATTTTTATCCTAACCAACAACATTGCTTTCCTCCTTAATCCCTTCTTTCTTCAAAGATACATTTGTATAACAAAATGCTTTGCCCCTTTTCTGTATTATGGCCATGCTTCCCAAAGTAGTAGACACACATGCAATGAGTGGTTTCATGAAAACCTATCTTCTGCAGCACAGAAAATAATGTGGTATGTATTTGACTAGTTGTTTATATCTCCATGGTTTTAACAGAAAAATCATATTTGGTATTTTACATGTTAGCATGTACAACTGACACTGTTTTTGGGGAGAAATGCATTTGTTTTTTTAAGAGTTAATGTAGAGCTGTGGCATGGTACATTATTTTAGCTTCTGAAAGGTGAGTTTGAGAAGCCGATTACACAGGAGCTGGATAGAGCTCCAAAGTGAATGGTGGGGGGTGATTTCGTTATGTGATTCTAAACAGAAGAAACAGCAAGGACTGTCTTCTGCCAACGTAATATTGTAAGGCAGCCTTGGATATTAACATGGAGAAAATGCATTGAACACGAGATAACACATACAAAGAAATATAAGCAACCTAACATCTTCTCACCTTCTTCACAATGATGACCTTTAAATCCAAGAGGGCAAAGGCAAATGTACGAATCAGCTTTGTTTGCAGCACAGGTACCACTGTTGATACAGGAAGCTTCATCACAAATTCCACTGCTACATTCACCTAAACACAGGGCCAGAACATATCGTTTGTTTGTCAAAGAAGATTTATGTGGCTCTTGGTCATTACTAGTAACAAATACGATTTGCTCTCCTATCTAGCTTCTTTCCCTATTTGTTAGGCTGTGCACCTTTGAGGCAAAGGAGCTCCACTGTCAGCACCGACGTTATACCAGACTAGAAAGAGATTTTTAAAATAGCAGAAATTATCACTAACCAACAAAATCACAACAGTCATGCATTTCATTCATTCCCCAGATATCTAATTTTCTGTCTCTGTTCCCATCTTTATTTTCTTGTATTAATCTCAGAATCTCCAAAAGTCACTGGATTCTTTACAAGCACTGCAACTTGTCTAATTTCAATTACCTTAAGTGCTTCCTTCTTCATGGTAAATTTGTGCCATGGTAAGCTGGAAAGGTGTTCATCATCATCAGCTAATCTTATTAACTAAAATGAGGTTAACTCTTCTGCCTGCCCTAAAAGGGATCTATATCAGCAGGATATGGGCTTTCTAAGCAGCATTTCTACTCTGCTGGCACATCACTTAATAAACTTTTTTTTATTTTATTTTTTTGCTACAATTAACCTGAAACTGCCATAGAATAAACAGTTTACTTATTTGCCTCTTAGAGCTGTGATAACTACAAAATCAGAGCATTTAATGCTGAAGTACTGGATTTTATGATGTACTACTTAATTCTATTTTTCTTCTTTATTTTAAATAGTTTCTGCTTAGATAGATTCCCCTTATTCACAGTACTAAGCTGAAGTTGTTAAGAAAGCTCAAACAACAACGTTTGTGGTGTATGAGCGTAAACATATCATTTGGAAGGGCAAAATTGCCGACAAACTAAGAATCACATTTACTTTGGGGTACTCTGAAATATCACCTCTGTGATGAGAGAGGTGCACTGAGGCAATTCTGACTCTCCAATTGAATATTATCAGAAATAAACCCTGGAGAACAGTTATCTGAGGTGACCAAGAAAATTTTGGCAAATCTCCTGCAAGAAGAGGATATGCTGTGTATTTTTGTGTTGTTGTGTTTAAATACAGCACTCTGACACAATCACTCTGATTGCAAAGACAGTTTCCACAGCAGCACTCTACCAAACTTAGGTGAGGTACTGACATTAGTACACTGCCAGCTTTATAATTTGGTTTCCCAACATATATTCAGAAAAGAAAGTACAGTGAAATCTCTCGTGCAGATGGCTGACGCGCTGCTTCATCCTGTTACAAAAATGAGAAGATCACTCAGTTGTCCAAGCTGGAAAATAACCTTTGCTTACCGAGTCGCAGAAGACAGACGCGGTTATACCTCTTAGGTCATCTGGAATAACTCCCTGTCCGAACAGACTTGTCTCGTATTGTACATTTATAAACGTCCGGTCAGGCCCATTTTTTTTATTGTGGAGAGGGACAGCCTGAGCATGATGTTCGCAACGCAAGGCTCCAGGGCTAGCCCACGGATCATAAGTAAAATATAAGAGGCCTCTGCAACAGAGCAAATTCTTCTGCTGCAGAGAAGGAGACAACTAACCCTTTCAAAAAGCTGCCCCATATCCGGCTGCGGGAGCTCCTGTGCTCACAGCGCTCATTTAGCCATCTTCTCCTCTTCTGAGCAGCTAATGGCCACAGTAAAATAAAGCAGGACTGTACTGGGGGGTTTGTTACGGTGTTTTCCATGTAACTTTACTCCGTTTCAGTGGAATTTAAACCAGTTTCATTGGGGTTCAAACAACACTTTCCATATATAAATCCTATGTTAAAGTTTACTACAAAATAGAGAACATTTTAAAACAACAACCTGTACCTTTCCTCAAGGTCCTTTTCAGTTTTACTGCCTAGGATCACTATGATTATAAATAGGTACCTAGTCTCTGAGTTCTCTCATGTTCTCACGTTCCCATCACTTATCATGATGTAACAGGAATGAGTAGCACCAGTTCCATTTTACAGACAGGGAAACTGAGCCGAGACATGTGGGTAAACACCGATGTTGATATACTGAAATGCAAACAGAAAACTTGGACAACACTCATCTTTACTACATCTGCCTGATTAATAGACTGGTCTTTTCAAACAGACCAAAATCTTTCGAAACCAGAAAAGGACAAGGAAGAAAACCCTAATGGGACAAGGCGCAGGCTCACTGGTTTTGGGGGCAGTTTGAACCAGAATGGTCTTGGAATTTAAGGACTGTGCTGCTCTCACAGTGTCTCAGTGACATGGGGTATTTCAGCACGCAGTTCAGCACAGGTGACTAAACTGAAAGGACAAATCACGTCTGATGCCACCCTCGCTGCAGATGAGGACGAGGGAAGCATCTGTGAGAATATGAGGCACTGACATGCCAGTGCAGTGTCTCCTTCGCCACCACCTTCGCTCACTGCCCGCTCTGCAAGGATTTCTAATGCAGCCGGCAGAGACAACTTAACGGAGGAGGGATCCTTCTCCTCCCCACCCTCAATTCTACAGCCCGAGTACCACAGCACGCTGAGTTATACACGGTGCCAACAGGAAAGGAAGAAAAGGTTGACTAGCAAAAAAGCATTCTTAAACTCTGTCAATTTGACTTCTAATTCATTTATTTTAGGCTTAAATTATATTCCATATTGTTTGCCAGTCTCTCATGGTACAGTTTCATATAACTGTGTGCAGCCACGTAAGCACAGTAAGGCTCTAGCATTCAGCACTGAGTCACACATGGCAAAACCCAGCACTCACTTTCATTGACGGTGATTGCTAAGGCGGTAGTATGCGGAGCGTTCATGGATGGGGAAAGAGCCAGCTGCAAGTCAACAGGCAATAGAGATTAGGGCTCAGGGAACTTTAGCAAGGCTTTCATCTCTATATATGAATTCCACAGATTCTCACTCTATCGTGAAATTACTCTGTTTCCAAAGTCTTATTCTTTTCACCATCTGTTTCTTGGGCCACTGTGTTCCCTTCCTGTATCACAGAGAAGGTTGGTCATTTTATCTACAGAATACAGGGCAATTGTTAGGAAGTTTCTCATTAATCACTTCCTTCTTGGGATTCCAAATGCAAAGCTATAAAAGAGAAGAAAGATGACTTTGTGGCTGAAGCATGGCACTGAGAGTTGGAAGATATAGGATCTGTTTCCTGCCTTTACCACTTGTTTTCTGACCTGTGGTTTACTCTGTCTTAAACTGTTTAGACTTGGAGGTCGTTAAAGCAAGGATTTTGTTGCCTTATCTTTTTTTCAAATGCTCATAACATGGATGAAACTGAGATGAATAAGTACGTATAGATGGCAGGACTAGTTCATTAAATTCCCTACTTCTCCATCTTTTCATCCGTGAAGGGGAGATAATGTTACAATACCACTTCATAAAGCTATTGAGAGAATTTATTCCAGGGCATTTTTTAAACATACTGTGATCCTGGAAATGAAAACAATGGCTGGTCATCGGGAAAGCCTATTTGCCTCCGCTATAATGGAGTTTCATGGGAAAGAGCGCTTTGTAACGGCAAGAGTACTGCTGTGGGTCTGAAAGACCCCTGTAGTCCTTCAGACAAATGCAATGATGCCTTCAGGCAAAACACATTTTGTTGTGTCCACAGCATTTTAAATACAAACACAGCATGCATACCATTGATTTCTGATTATATGAGTGTGTCAGAAACACGAAGAATCATCCTGCATGATGCTGGCAGAAATACTAGTGCAGGCATGATTATATCAGCAACACTCCACTTCTCTCTCTCTCTCTCTCTCTCTCTCTCTTTTTTTTTTTTTAATAGCGTTTTTTCAGAGAGCCTTACTGTTGTGTTGGATAGCTGTGTCCACATGGAAGGATTTTCAGTATACCACATTGACACTTGCCCAGTATGATAAAGCCCCTCTACTGCAGACGATTAAAGTAACACTCCAAGGTACGGAGAAATACCATGCGAGGACCAGAGACCACAACTTTCCCTCTCTCAAACCTTGACCACTGCTCCATTTTTTCAACAGGCCTCTGCCTTAACGCTGGTTTAACACCGATTAAGGACCCCATACCATCACACTTACCTACATCCGCTCCGCTTAGCGCTCTCCCGAGCGGCCAGGGTCTCATATCAACGACCTTTCCATTGATGCTGAGGGTCTGAACACAGCCCTGGAATCCGCGGTTTGTGCCTGCTGCTCTGACCAGCCAATACACACTGGGGGCACCGCCAACGTAGAAGGGAGTCCGGAACGTGATTTTACTATATTGGCCCTAAAGGGAAAACACAGTGCGACATGATATGGAACAGATATAACACATGATAACTAATTAAGCCACACTGCATATAATCAATTATTTTCTCCAAGAAGAATTGCCACAGGGGAGATGCAGGCTGCTCATTGGTAATTCCTTTCCATTAGGCATTGCCCCTTTTGGTCTATCATTTTAAATGTCACTGCAACAGCTTGGACTATTGAATGCAAAATAAAAAGCTTAAAAATCACTATATTCTGAGGAGGGATTGAGGATATCTGTCTTTTCATGTGATTTCTTCCTTTATTTTTGCCAAAATTGTTTTTCTTTGGAATTCTATGCCCTGGGGGATACAGACCAAAGTGATACTGCCTTTTGGACAGAACCTAGTAAATACCTACTATAGAATATGAACAAAATGTCAAAAAGCAAAGTAAAAACAAAGTAAAACATAAACTGATACATCTACAACAATTCACTGGGATTCTGCTGACTTTGCTAGCATTAAGTTTAGTCCTTCTTGGCTTTTTGGCCTTAATCGTCTATGGAACCCCACTCATGCAAAGTGTACTAGCACTGCCGTAGCACACAGTAAGGAACAAAAAACTGAACAAACCTTTCCAATCACTGAATCAAGCTCCATGCTATTGTTAGCAAGCAAGTCTATTTCTTTTCATAATTTGATCAAAATATCTGTCTTCTGCCTCCTAGTCAAAGGCTGTTCCAAAACTTCACTCCTCTTCAGCAAGAAACCTTCCAAATTCCCACATATGTTTATTTATGGATAGTCTAAACAAATGTGTTCATGTGACTGTGTTGGCCTTTAGCCTAAACAGCTTCTGGAGTTTTCACCCCTTCCCTGCCTTATGCCTCCATGGTATCTATAAGGATAAATAATACCCCCCAAAGCCTATATTTGCCAGGCTAAATGAGCCAAGATTACTGAGTCTGTGGGTGTTATCACACAGCAAACTGTAGAAACACCTCAAATGGATCTATATGAGTAGGGTAAACTAATGCAGGTGAAGTCTATGGCTCTAGATAGTTCAGATGTCTACAGAGTTACACAGTGGGCATGCCAGCTGCTCCAGCCTGCCCAAACTGCTTGCCACCACCCCTCACCTTCAATGCCCCTGCCCCGACTGTCATCCACTTCTCTGACCTGTTCAAGCCAAACCAGATGAGAAAAGACCACTGTTTCGCTGACACTAATGCACGTCATTTGGACTACAGTGGGCTGGGGAAGACTCATAGGAACAGCAATACTAAGGGAATAGATGCCCCAGCAGACAGAAACACCTGGAGCAATAGTGTCTTACTCTGGACCAGCTGCAGCTAGAAAAATACATGTGTCCACTGCCGAATTCTTCTTGTAATAATCTCTGCAGACCACAACCATCCTGCTGGCCCTTCTTTGCACCTTTTCTTCTTTGACTTCATTTACTTCGGATATGGGTGATCACAGCTGTACACAGCCAGATGCAGTTCCATCAAAGCCTTTTGCAATGAGACGTTAGTCCCTACTGGAAATATCTCTCCTGATTGACCCTAGAATCACATTTGCCCTTTGCATGGCCTCATAGCATTAGTAACACACAGAAGCATCTGACAGACACTAAAATCCTCTGTCATTCCCAGTTGATGAGCTCTCCATGTGCAGTAGAAGTTAGACCCCAAGCACACAGTATTTATGCTGTCAGGCTTCATCCCATTCCTATTACTCAAGTGCTCAAGACTTATTTCCTTTCAGAGCCTGAACATGAATGTATAAAGTGATAAGATGTCTGAAGTCACCTTTTTCAGGGCTAGGGCATGCTAATAGTGCTTATCAAGGAGAAGATATCTGAACCAATTTGCAAAGGTCTCTTTCTTCAGTTTTTTTAAAAGGTTCCTTTTTTTTTTTTTTTTTCAAATTCGCTTCCTTTTTTCTGGTCTGGTAACAGAAGAGCAAGTCAAGACATCTTCCTCTATTATATTTTATCCCGGCTTCCTCGTACGAAAATGTTGGTGTTCATATAATTCAGAGCTGAATCTGGCCCTCTATCTCTAACTGCATGGCAGTCTTTAATATTAGCTTTGTTTTCTTTTTATTTGTTTTGCTTTTCAATTTGTTCCTTAGCAAGGAAGCTTCTGCAGAGCATTTGTGTTCTTGAAGATTTCAACCAATCAGAGTTCCTTTTAAATATCTTTCATCAAAATATTAGTGTGCTTAAACCTATGTCCGCTGTATATACATCGTTACATTTACATATATACTCGTTATGCAGCTATATATATACATATATATATATATACACACACACAGGCGCGCACACACACACACACGTTTGCAATTTTTTCTGAAGGGGAAGCAGAGATGAGCAGGATTGAATTCTCCGAGGCTTGAAAAAGAAAGCAATCAGGTACAGCAGCTGTAAAGCCTAGCAAACTTCTAACAGCAGCCTGTATCTGAGATTGGGGAAGTATAGCAGAAGGGTGGCTGAGCAAGTAAGGTGCACACTAGGAGACTCTGATGCCATTCACTGCTGGGATATTTATCTATGTGATCTCTAGACTACATATCTGGAAGAGTAGTCTGTCCATTGAACCTAGCTCACTAAGTTCCCCAACAATGATGAATAAAAATGTACTTTTTCAAACTGATTGGACTTCTGCTAGCAAGAAGAAATGTCATCACAGCCTTGAGAGAGCTCAAGGTAGACCTGCAGGTGCAGGAGCACTTACCTGAGATTTTCCTGTGACTGGAGTGTCGTTGTCCATCTTGAGCCAGCCATTCGGCCCATCTCTGAACAAAGTGACACTGTGCCAGTTCCCCAGTTTGATTTTGTTTTCACTCGTTATGACTGCAACTCCAGTGCCACAGTTGAACCTGGGAGCATGAGACAGAGAGTGCAGTGTGATAACCTTTCATTTACTTAAATAACCAACAGTTATTTTTATTCTCTGAATATTCCCTTCCCTTCCGGGAACCTCTGTGTTTCACATTCCATGTTAAAAGGCCACAGGAAAATTAGACAGCAGGTCTGAATCCGATCTAAGTTTCAAACTTTCTTTAATATCCTTATTGCTCTCATGGAGAAGATTCTGCATCCTCTGGCAATACCAAGTGCATGTAAAGTTTGCCAACAGCAGGAACTGTTTCGAGATGCAGGTTATTACAATCTGAGTTTCTGCTATCACAGTAATTTCTCTTGGGAATTTTTCTAGGTCCCTGGTGAAAGGCAGTGCTAGATTAATAACTATGGGATTCTAAATCTTTCTGAAGTTCTAAAACTTAAATCTTTCAGTACTGACTGACAAGGATACCTCCAGGAGAAACTCTGTGGAGCTGAATGTGCACAAAACATGCCATTTTCTGTGACTACCCTTCAGTACAGGAGGTGAGTAGAAACAGGACTAAGACATATCATCCACTTGGTCTTTTTCCGCTATCAGAGGAATCACCTTCCCAAATAAGGAGAACCTTGAGATTTTCTCTCATATGCTTATCTATGGCAGTGCAAGAAACTTCCTCCATCTTCATTTAAAAGACCTGCCACTCCTATCTAAATGACGGCTATGGGATGAAGTTCCAGGCTCCTCTGTTGCACCAAATCTCTTTATTTTAGTACATCTCTTCAGGTCCTTTTGCTGTGAAGCAAAGAAACTCTATACAGCAAATGGATGAGCATGTACAGCGGCTCACAGCCATTTCTGATAACAACAATAAGCCCCATAATAATGCCCTAAAAAAACTCACTTTGCCTAAGAAAAAATCATTTTGCCTTTGCAGCAAGGTCTGCATAAAGTGAGTTCCACAAGGTGGTTTATGCACCAAACAAGGATGAGAGCACAAAATGTTGAAGCTCACGGAAGTTATACTATCCATTTTGTGCGCTACCTGGGACATAAGTCAAAGACATGACAGATACTCATCCCCTAAAGGAGTCCCACGAGGAAGCACGGACCCCTTTTCTTTACATCAGATTCAGGGTGGAGGTGAGTCTATTATAAATCCATGCTTTACCTGAACTGGAGGTTCCGTCGTATGATTGCTAGTGACATAAAATCACCACGACCATGTTCATTTTCTCCACAGTACAGCAGCAAACCATCTTCTGATTCAGCCTGCAATCACCACATCAACATGAAAAATCAAAGTCTAAGCCTCAAAGTGACAGATAAATGTGAGAGCAGAGGGGTTCTTTTCTCCAGAAAACATACAACATTTACCAGACAGAGTTTTTAAGTTGCAAAACCAGAAATAGGTTGCTTAATTTCAAATCCTGCACCTGAAGAACCGAAAAAAAAAAAAACCCATAGCCTTAGTGTTTAAATGGTTTAGGAACATCTATTTACAGTATGATCTATCAGCAGTATCAGATGTACAGACAAGCTCGAATCATTAAAACTTGTCAGACATGTCCCTTTTGAGACCTCTGAGCACAAAGTCTAGCAAGAAAGTCCTAGCAAGCCTGGTAAGCCTGGGCACCTCAGACGGACTGCCCATGAATACACAGATGCCGTTTCACAGGCTCAGCGAGCCTGACGCTTCCCAAACCGAACAACCTGTGCAGGTACGATCTACCCACGTGTGTGTAGCAGCTGACACGACAGCTCTTCCCAGCCATCCTGCAATTTAGGCTGACAAATTGCCAGAAAAGGATTAGATCACCATGTGAGGCAACAGATTACGACTGCTCTGGTGACCGTCTCATAACTCGAGCGTGAGGCCGGCAAGTGTGCTGCACGTGGGAGCAGGACGGCACCTGACAGCTCACCTACGACACGCGCCTGGCCTCCTTCCTGCAGCAGGCACTGCCAGCTCTGTCCGTAACGCACAGATAGCATTAACACGCGGCAACGTGAGATTTACTCTGCCACATCAGACCTGCAGTTTAACTAGTTCGGTATCTTGCAGTTACTAGTGGCTGGTGTCCCATACTTCAGAGGGGAAAATAGTGCCTACGTATTTCTCGCAGGGTCAGAGAGCATCTCTGGCAGTCTTTTGCTCAGGAGAACAAGATCACCATTTCTTATATGTAAACATGATGTGCAGCACTTCCAAACCATCATTTACAGAAAATCACAGGCGTATTTCATTTGTATGACTATAGTCCTGCCAAGGTACATTGCTGCAAGTCTGCAATGCCCAGTACTGCTAATGCTAGGGACTCGCTCATGCACTGACTCTCAATGATATACACAAACATTTTAGCTCAGATCACCAAATTCATTCACATTCATTGGATGTGAAGTCAGCTCTGTAGAGATGAAGATTATGTATATGTTCACCACAATCACATTAGAAGCTGTAACGAATCTAAGTTATTGTTTCAGTGGCCACAGCATCAGAATAAGGAAATAAAATTTAAAATTCCTATGTGAACTTGGGATTGCTTAAACTTACCCTGAATTCAAGGGTAATTTGAAACGTCTGATAAGAGTTTTTCAGTGGTTCAAAGGTGATATATGAGTAGCCAGAGAACTGAGGATACTGGATAATAATATCTGAAAAGCAAAGACAGAAGCATGCTTTTTAGAAGTTTTCTCCCACAAAAATAATCAATACACACATTTAGCACTGGATAACATCAGGTGAAAATGCAAGGCAGAGTTCCTCCAGACACAACTATTAGTCAGCAGCAGTCAACAATCAGTTAACCTACTGCTTTGTCCTCCCACCACCACACTAATTCCTTTATCCCCAAGGTTCTGGGGAACTTGGAAGGAAACAGGATACCGAGGGCCAAATACTGTTCAACAGTTTAATCTCTGGCTTCAGCGGAACTTACTCCAGATTCTCGTCTCTGTTACAGAAGACAGAATTTGGCTATTTTTTAGTTTATCTTCTTCTAGGCACTTGTTTAACAGAGAGACACCAAAGTAATTTTCTGGTTTGATGGATTATAAAAACATATGTGGGAAAAGCACACTGGGCCAGATTCCACGATGTGTTAGTCACTGCTGCTCCGTAGCTGCTGTGTTTAGCATCCCAGGCATCCTGAGTGGGCTCATGATAGCCCACCATCTCCTAACACGTCTCCCAGGAACCTCAGGGTATAAGGCGAAGGGGGTGATGGGGAGAAGAGGGTCCCTGCTGACACCTCTCCATCCTAGGAACCCCTAGCTGCAACATTGGCTGTTTGTATTGCTGTTGTCAGCTGGCATATAAACCCTCGCCCTTCACTGTCGTATATCAGAGCATCAGCTCCAACACTGGAAAAAGCAAAAAAGTGCCTTACTGCTACCTTTGCAGCTCCTTTTCCTGAGAAGCACTGAGGAAAGACTCACTTTCAGTCTCGATTTCTTATTTTTGTAATGGATATAAGAAAAACGAAGGATGAGGTGCCCTACTCTTCTTTGCTATTTGAGTTTTGAGTGGATTTTACTTGCATATTTGGATCTAGGTGCAGTTAGCTCAGCTTTTTAGTTAGCAAATAAACAAATAAAAAACACATCAGACTGAGGCAAAGAGAACCAGTGATATAAACCTGAATGCAGCTATAGTAAACAGAAGCTAACTCAGGAACCAACCACAAATAGAGCTGCCTGGACCACAGTGCTACACAGTCGTTCATTAAAAAGAAAAGTCTGTTTTCGTTCAGATTAATACACTATTTAACAATATTGGCTGCTGTGGAGAAGTTCAGTACAAGGAAATACTGGTACACAATGCTACTGCTTACCCATGAACAAAACACTCCCTTGTGGGAGTGCTTGGACTCACAGTAACAAACCAGTTCTACAAGCTGTATACGGTTAAAATAAATCCTTGACTTTTCATACTTGATCGGGGCCAAAAATCACTTCTACAGCTGTTCCATGTGGCTGAGTCACAACAGATTGTTTTCAGAAGGGATTCTCTTTACTCCAGCATCAACTGGAGAAGATCTAATAGCCTCAGCGTCTGCAGCTCTGATGCACAATCCTGTGCATCAAGGATTTCTGAAACAAGTCTGTGTAAGAAACGGGCATCTCTGATACACTGCAGTGCAGAAGGGCCTTGGCATTTCAGACCAGTGTGAAAAGGCAACAGTTAGCTTTTTCTTCACTGATGGGACAGCATTACACCAAGTAAGAGGGCAGATCCCTGTCACAGCTTGCATTCATCACTGATGACAGTCTGGGGGCTCGTAAGTTGGACCACTGTCCTGATAGAAAGAATATTATCTGTACATCATTTTTGTCATTTATTCCTTTGTTTGTGATCATCATTTTAATTGTGATAACTTGAGACTTTACGCATCTGTTATCATCAGTTTGACACTTAATGGGGAAGCGATGTCTGGGAAGTCGTCGCAGAGGAGAAAACACTGCTTCTTTGAGTGCTGCTGCAAGACAAATCAATTCAGCCATCTCATGTAGTTGCTCCCTTTTGGGCTGAACAGATCTAGCAGTCACTACATTCCCAAAGGCAGGCAAGTGCCTTTTTCTTCCTTCCCCCTTGGCTTACCAGCAGTCCTTCCTCCCTGCTGCACAGCCTTACCTTTCTTTGCACAAGCTCTGCCATTCATCCAGCCCTTTGATCACCAAGCCAGCAGAAAAATAACTCAGAATAGAAAAGTGAATTGCTTCTGGACAGAAAAGCGAGCTGAACTGGTTCACCAGCTCAACATCAGAACCAGCAAAAGGGAGAGGTTCGGACCAGGGAGGGTGGAGGACAGGAAGGGAAGAAGGGAATGAGAGGCAAGACTGCCTCCTTCAGTGTTTCTAGCAACATTCCCAACTCCTATCATCCTCCCTCTCCTAGATGGAAAAAGGAGGATTAACCTCCCCTAGCATATTACTCTGTCCCTGCTTTATTAAAAATATCACTTCTGAAAACCTGGCTACAGAAAGGAAAAAGAAGCAAAATGACTTATGTCTGAATTGGGAAATAGAAGCTGCTGTTATCCTTAGGGATCCATAAAGCCCAATCTGCTATTCAAAATACACGTTTTTGACGGTTTACTACAAAGCTGCTTCTTGCAGAATCCAAAAGCAGAACAGAAATCCACCTCTAACCAGTCTGCAGCATCTTAGATCATCTGTCAGGCACTCCAGAACGATGCTGTCACGATGCAAAGACCACAGATGTTGTCTGCTTACTTTTGGAGGAACCCTTCATCTAGAAGCCAGAGGGGGAAAAAAAAATCCCGTAGACTCATGGAAAAGGAGCTTAGCACACAGTAACCTACCTTCTGTGCAAGTGTCTCCTCCTTTTCCCAAGTTACAGTGACAACGTGAGCCGCCTCGGTCATAGTCGTTGACACAAAAACTATCTGTAGAACAGATGGTCTCATCACAGGACAGATCAAAGAGGCGCACTGCTGAAGACATGCTGTTCCTTCTCATCGTCCTAGCTGTAGTAGGCCTTGGTGTGGTAGAAGGGACAACTCGTGTAGTTGTAAGAGTGGAAGTCGTGGGTTCTGAGGTTGTTGCAAGGAGCCTCGAAAGGAGCCTTGAACTAGACCCTGGAGTGACCTTAGTTTCAACGAGAAATTTTCTGTTGCCTCCTTTAATAGCAGGAAGTGGTCTGAGCTAACATGAAATAAAGAAACATAAATCTAGTATAACCTAAAATGCTGGATGGAAATGAAAAAATGCCTTCTAAGATACAGATCTGAACTAATAAATTCATCCTCACTTGAAAAAATTAAACATTCACACTATTTTATTTGTGCATATAAGTTCAGATGTTAAATTTCACAAGATTATACACTTTAAAATATTGAGACTGTAAAGAAAACAGAAATGCCAAAGTGAAACCTTGAAATTTACCTCTTCTATGTAAATGTCGTAGTCTGAATCATCAATATCAATTCCTTCATCATCACCAATTACCGTTTCTGTGATATATCGATGCCCGTAGCTTCCACTTCCTAATTCTTCAGAGCCTGTAAAGACACAACTGGCATATTCAGTTCATAGATTTTTTTCTCTTTACACACAGTTCAAAGCTTACCTCCTCGTAACGTAGGATACTAAAATCAGAAATGGTGTCAGTATTCATTTTTGTACAGCAGATGCATCAGGTTTTATATGGGAAACAGGCTGTATAATTAACACCCAAACAGTTTAAAACAAACTAAGTAAAGATTTTCATTTAGTCATTTAAAGTGGTTCCTTAATAAATTCAGGAAAAGCTCAATTTTGCATCCTGACTTTTATCTATCATTCTTTCAGGAAAATGGCTCTGGACTTTTTCCAGACACTTTTTAAGAACTCTGTTGTTTTTAGTACACATTTCTTCCTTGTATAAGAACACAGTCCCCTATCTGCCCTAGTGGTGACTGAATAGTTTGCCTGAACTATTAAGAGCGTGAGTGTATGCGGAATGGCAAAAGAAATGATCTAGGTAGGGATTCTCTGGCACATCCTGCTTAGGACTTCACCTGCTTCCACTGACTCCAGCACTTTTGAAAATAATATTTCCAGTGCATTTCTAGATTTTTTTTAATGTAATTTAGCAGCTAGAAAAAAGGAATAAGGACAAATCTGACCTGATAAGCTACCTATCCATGCAAAACCGAAAAGCGCTGCAACGCACTCTGGGCTGAGAACTGCCATGAGACACTAAGTTGATCAGTGCAAGAAAATGTCTATGTTTTTCTGTACTTTACACAGCAAATTTCTGCTTCAAGTATGGGTTATGCTTTTTAGCTAATAAAATTTATCAGAAACAATCACTTATGAGGAAACGCAATCGGAGTAACTGCATCACAACTGCTTCTTGTCATTTTGGTAAGGTTTAGAATATAGTGGATTTGGTAACCAGTGAAATGAAGCACTTGATTGATTTGCCTTTTCATAAAATATTCTGTGGCCATTTAAAAATAGCACAGGTAGCCTTGGCTTTACAGAGTCTCTCTGCAGGCCAGTTGTGTGTTTGCTTATTTTAGCAACTATAAGCTACCCATATTTTATTGCTAGCTGGCAAATCTTTCATATCGCACCAAGGAGAGATGCGAAGTCGAGGCAGGTGAAGGATGACGGCTGAGCACTGCAGAAGGGAGACCTGTCAGCCCCGAAAGCGTCACCTCACCACTCGATGGTCATGAGACCTTCACCGCCGCCGCTGAGCAAACTGACGGAGCCAGTGAAAGTCAACGGAGCTTGGCAGACTCTCGGATGGAGCAGCGTGGGCACAACGTTATTGTGCTGTTTGAACCAGTCTAATTCGGGTTAGCCATCTCCCACCTCAGTGCAGAAAAAGGGAAAAGTATCCTATTGGCCTGAAGTCAGACAGAAAAGCACTGGTCTAAATCTGTTTGTACTCTCACTCTCCCGCTACCTTGACTGCAACCCAGAAACCCTGAGAGACAATTATAAAATCAAACATATGTGCACCAGATACGAATGTGTGCCCTGGCTGGCTAATCGGCCGCACACATTACACTCCGTGGGAGTTGCATATCAATCGATTTTACATGTTACACCAGCACACAGAAAAATCAGAGGCCTATTAGTAGCTATAATGAGGCATACACATGCCCAAACAAAACAGCATGTTAGTCGAAGAGGGAAGATGTATAAGCCTTTCCATTGTAATTCAGATGCTTAACCATCTGTAATTAATACACTTTAGCTGTGGATTAAACAGAAGTAACCAGTACAAAAATAGAGTTTGACTAACTGAGCTGAACATAGAACCTACAGTTTTACGATTGGTAAAGAGACGAGGCCGATGGGACACAATGTATCCAGATCATTTTTGGTAGGGGTTGGTCCCACAACACAATTTTCTTGTGCGAATTCCTGTATACATGGCATCAGGTACAGGGCTTAAGTGACAAGAATTATTCTGAATTTATACCACTGTTAAGTGACTGTGAGTGCACAGACAAAGTGTTGGAGAGGTAGACAGAAGTATCAACTAGTTCCAATCCTGCTTTCATTGTGGGAAAAAATAATTATTATCAATGTGTGGGCAAAACCTGCTACTCCTGTTAGTCACTTGAATAGTCAACTAAGATTAACCACCATCACAAGGTAATTCTACTCTAGGTGGGAAGGATGGTTGCTTTTGTTCTATCCATCACTGCACCATGATCTTTCTTTCTTTGGCAAAAGTGGTTTTATAAGACGTTTTTCTAACAAAAGAATTTCTGATCTGTTCACACGATAAAAGTGAACTGTAGTTTGGAAAGTATTTGAATGAAACAGAGCCCAGAACTAGCTCAGCTTCCAGCAGATGTAGCAAGTTTCAGCTCACTGGAATACCCTTACTTTTAATCAGGTCTGTAATATTACTACTTGCCCTTATAATTCAAGTGCTTATATTGTATGCCTGTAACTATCTCAAATCAAACTCAATTCTTTTAATGGATATACCTATAATTTACCTAAGAGTAACAGAGGTTATGACCTCTGTTATTAAGAGTTGGGTAAAAGAAAGGAAAAACCATGGATCATTAAATCTCACATTACTAATCAATCATGTGTCAAGGAAAACAATCCAATTTGCATTCAGAAAAGCTGTGATACATAAATTCTGCTTTCTAACTCAGAGGTCACAAGCCACAAATGAAACATTTGTTACAGTGCAAATTCTACCACATTTTGTCTTTTCTCAAGACATCTTTCTATTGGCTTAATGGGGTTTTAGTTGGTAAGGAGGAAAGGAATGAAACAATACAGAGAATGAAGTATCTTTATTTTCACACATCACTGGAAACTGTTAAGTCTTAGTTTTGCTCTCAGATATGCACACTTTCTTTCAACATATGCATGATTTTAATGCCATGCCAGTTTTACACAACTACAACTCTCCTGATTTGAGTGGAGTTATCACTAAACTAAATCAATACACACCAGCGTACAATCAGACCTGATAACTTAGAAATTGGCAGCTCTCAAAGTAAAAAGTGTCCCTCTTTCATCTTGCAGACCAAAATGTTCCATGCTTTTCCAACAGAAGACCTTGGGAGACAAAACGTACCCACCACTATTTTAAACCATACAATGGTTCTTTTTACATTATTGAACTGGTACAACATTTGCAGCCTGGAGAGAGCAAAGAAGGTACGTCTTATTGTGGTTGGTAGAAAAGACTGCTTTGAGGCCCTTCTTCAAAGACCTTCACGATACAAGTTTGGCATCACCAGGAAAAGTGCAACTTCAGAAGGAGTCCTACTATCCACAGGTCGCTGATACGGTCTGATATTCCTCCTTTTCAATCTCCCTGACACCAGCGGACAGTTTCAGCCAGCACATGCGACATTACTCTACCGGCTGATTTGAGAGCAGTTTAGGTAAAACATAATGCACCTGGGAGCACAGCAATGAAGGCATGGAGATGCACCCTCATCTATATGGGTGGGCACACACACACAAGAGACTGTCCAACAGCCCACTGGCTTTTCAGTCAGCTTGTTCTCTGCCCAACATTTCTTGCTGGTTTATTGGACACAATATGATTCCCACATGTGATGTGATTCAACAAAACTACAAAATAAACAGAAGCTAATAGGACTACCCATAGAGAAACCACATACCAGCCATGTCTTAAGAGTACTGCATGGTTTCAGTGGAGAGTTCACCTCAGACTAGGTGGAACATCAGAGATAATTAAGCAAAGTGGTACTTTGCAAATATCAAAACAATGACTACAGAGATTATAGGCATGCTGTATTTCATTAAATCAGCCTATTGAGGAGATAAAGCCTATTTAAGACCTTCTACCAGGCCTTATAATCCTGTTCCATAATTAACTGAAAAACCTGTGGGGGATCACAACCGTAGGACAGCTTCTTTCCAAATAGTCAAGGATTATGTCAAAAAAAATCTTTCTCAAAACAAACGGAAAGCCACATAAACTTTTGTTTTGCCTATCAGGTACCACTGCCATATTGATCAGAACTCACAGAAATATGTAGTAGGTAGAGCACAGAGTACTGCAAAGTGGACAGATCAAACAGAAGTGTTAACAAGCTGATCACCTTCCTGCAGAAGACAGCAGAGGTCTAAATTCAAATACACCAGGGGCGTTTCTATCCGATTCCGTTCCTGACAGTAACTCACAGTGTGGCATTACTTGCTGCTTGGCCTGTCTCTTGTTTTTTATCCCTGTTTATATAACGGACACAGTAAACAGAAACCCTGCCTTTGTAAAGCACATGGAGATCTCTGAGAAACAGTTCTGTAGAAAGCATTCTCCATTTACTATATTCAAGATGCATCATCATCATCTACATCAAGGTTTGAGCCTGGGGGGGCTGATGTTTTCCTGTGCCTGAGACTAAGCTGACACATTCAAGCGCCGTGCAGAATACTTAAGCAGCTGTGCCGATTTCTTTTCCAATATGAGCCAGAGCGTATAGATGCCTCCATTTGTGAGATGTCAGGGTTTGATGGCTAGGCCCTGAGGAAGTGATGTAAACAGATTAAGCAGCCATTTCTGCCACGTTTGCTGTGGAGACAAGCAGCAGGGTATTTTTAACAGAGTGCACTTCCTCTGTTGGACGAGCAAAGCCTGAGACTACTGACCTTCAGGGCATAGTGCAAACCCCATCTGCTTCCCCAGGAGATAAAGGGCTTTTACATGATGCAGGTGAGGACACTTTGTTCGTTTGCTTCTGCAGGATAATTTACTACTTCTATTGTGGCTAAACTTGGTATGTGAAATACCAAGTCTAAGGTTTTTAAGTCCATGACACTTTGAAAAATTTGACAGAGCAAAAAAACCTTACAAACATATAAGTAAAATACCTGTCACTAGCATCTTTAATTAAGTGGAGCACAAAAATTGATTTAAGCACAGTATTGCGTCATTTCCTTCTATAACAAAATGAAATCGAGTCATAAATAACCAAGACTCCTTGGGGAACCTTGCCCTCTCCTTCCTCCCTCAAAATGGATCAATGTAACATAAACCAAGTACGCATTCTTTTATTATGTAAGGGGGTAACTTTGCTGGTAATCAAGGCCATATGTTCTACTTGCCAGGCTCTTGGGAGGTCTCCCACATTAGGTGATACAGTTAGCAGCCCTGCACGGGAAAACTTTAGCAAACAAAGCCAACAGTTTTCTACGATGACCTGAAGCAATGCACGGTCAGGAGTACTGCAAATCAAGCCACATTTGAAACAAAAGTAAGAGAATTATACCTTAGAAATGATACAAGCCCTAGGTCCCATGTTTACAGAGGTCAGTGTAGGACAAATCCCCATGTAACATGGACTCATCACAGACTCAGTTTGCCTATAAGAGCTGCAAGAGACTTCACATTTCAGCAGGGACACTGGAGGTCCATCATAGTCAAGGTAATGTTGGGAATTGGATTTACAGTTAAAAGATGCACCAGAAAGTCAATAATTATGACAAAATAATCCAAGATATAGAAGCATAAAGGTTATAAATTTTTGCATCTGAACATACCAAGGACCTTAGCACCTGCACTACATGGACTAAGCGTAATGCAATGGAGGCAGACACTGCAGGGACTTATGCCAGCTCCCCAGGATAATTCAGATATTTCTGAGGAATGCATGGGTGGTCAGAAAATAGCACCAAATATTTGTGGCATACTTCACTATTTACATGAGAAGGAGAAATATGGCAATAATGATGGTAATAATTCCTATGATGTGCACCCTGAAGAACAAAGATGTATAAATGTCAAACACACCAACTGCCTGGCACCTACACATTTCCTTTTCAGCAAAGGCAAGTGACTATGAAGTATCTACTGGCACTCTGGGAGTCTGAAGCATCTGGTGCTACCTGAGATGCATTATGGTACCTGAGACATCCCCATGGGGCTGTCAGGTATCTGGGAGACACATGGGAAACACATGCCCTCCTGTAGCGACAGCTGGAAACCAGCTGACCCTAGGGAACCTCAAATGCACTGAATGTCTATATTCAAGCAACTGAATTTCATGATTAAGTGGGCCAAAGAAGATAACTATTGGTTGCCTGGCTACTAGAAGGATGGAGATATTTTATTACCTGTAGACACATAGTGTGAACTAGGAGTAAGTTTTACTTGATTGTCCTTAGCTGTATGTATGTTTTCCATCACAGTGAACTTTTCAACAGTTTAAATCACTGTCTCTGAAGAATAGGCAGTTTCCAGCTTTCAAACTTGCAAAAGGCAAACTGTCTCTCCTAGAGTACTGTAGTAATAAGCCCTGTATGAAGACTAGCCTATCCTTACTAGCAGAGCTAAACACTTTATCTTTTCTGACCAAAGAATGCAGACACTCATGTCCATGTATAAACAGGATACAGAGGAACATGCAAACAAGTCTGAGGCAGAGGAAGCTGACCCTTGGGTATCTAAGGGCCAAGGAACCCAAGAGCAAGATGCACCTTCATGGTTTTCACAAACATTTGGTTCAGAAACTAGCGTTCAGCAGCCACAAAGTATGCAAACTGTTCAAGGGATTCAGTTTACAATGGTGTCAAATGAAGATAAAAACTGCCATAAAGGAGCCAATGAGAACACGGGATTTCAAGATAGAGAATATAAAGATAGGCAATTTGGAAATAAATCCTTAGTGGGTTAAACTGATCATGAAAGATGTGGTTCACACTTCTGCAGCATGTAAATTGCTCTTGCAGAGCACACAGACAATTCTATCTCAGCATCATCTGCTCATTTTCTATCAGTTAATTAAAGATGATTTGCATTTTGAGCACATAGGTGAGAAAAGAAAAAAAGTCAGTCTTGTTGCTTTATTTTATAGTTCATTAATCTGTTAAAATTATATCCAGGCATTTTCCTGCCTGGTATTCTATCCCCTATAAATGCCTTCAAAACTAGAACTTAAAAGTACCAAAGTCTTTTAAATCCAGCACAAAGTTTGGCACATTAAGGATACGGTTTATATAGTCCCCATCAGCTCTGGCCCTGTTGCCTGTCTTGACTCTGCTTTGAGACATTGGGTTTTTCACTGTGTAAAAGACATGTGCTTTGTACAATTCCCAACGTGCTCCGTGTCAGCTTGGTTGGGATTCTCTGACACAGCTTGCACGAGGAGCAACACGATGGCAAAGTCAGCCCACAGACTAGCACTGACGGAGGATTAAACTCTGAGGAAGGCAGTCAGGAGATGCGTGCAGGACCCATCATTGATTGCTGTAGGAATGGCCCACATTGCTGCACAAATGTAGATATAATTTTTATAAAGTTGTGATTAGTCAGATGGATTTGAATACAATTTCACCTAATATTTTCATATGTAGCTTCTGATTAAAAAGGGATACTTACTTGTTTACGTAATTATTTTCACAGTTGTGCTTAATAGTTTAAAAGCCTTACTCCTCAGAAAACAGCATAGATCTGCTTTGGTCTTTCTGAGTTGCTTAAATTATATATGTAATATATACAGTTCAGTTTTAAAGGACAGCAAAAAAGATGAACAATAGACTTATTTCTCTTATTTCTCCCCACGAGATTCACTTATCAATTCTGTATGAAGCCAGCACAAAAATCAGTAAGCAGAGATCCAAAAATATCTGGCAATGACCTCCGGAGCAGAGAAATGGCATGAGAGCACTTCTGCCTGGAGCCTTTCAAGTTTTCACCAGTGGCTCAACCTTCACAGGATGCTGTGAGCTCCACGAAGAGGAAGGAGAGGTGCCAGACGCAGGGTGCCTCTGTGCCCAGGCTCTGAGAGGGACGCCTTCCATCAGCGGTCCTGTAAAGGCTGCCCCAAATATACCGTTTTGACTATGAAAAGGCAGTTCTACTCACTGAATGTGCGGATGACATCGCTTGGTGCGCTGCGGAGGCTGGATCCAAAGGAATTTGCTGCTCGGACGGCAAACTGATACTTGGTATTTGGGAGAAGTCCCTTGAGAACCATGGACTCCATCTGGATCTGCTCTCTTATTAGTGTCCAATTGCTGTCAAGGTCTGGCCTTCAGGATAAAAAAAAATCAAGATCATAAATAACTAAAGCTGTTTGTATAAATTGCCTTTTAACTTTCCAAGGAAATACAGGAAACAAATGAGATATAAGCTTGTTAAACCACCATTAAAATCTTTCATTCTTAAGGGGCCAGACTATAAGCTGAGAAGGCCGTGATACAGGAACAGTGCACTATACAGTGACATGGAGACACTATTCTGATTTTGTCTAAAAGCCAAGAAGATTGTTGAGAGGACATTTTGACCAATCAAGCTCTCAATCTTTTTTTTAAAATTATTTATGGATTTGGGGTTCATAACTGTCAGGTAAGGGTATACTACCAGCAATTCCAAATCCCGTATCTGTCTATAAAAAGGAATACATTGCGATAAAGGGGAAGACTCTAATTTATTCCTAAGAGCTTGCGTCCTAATATCAGTTAGTCTCTTCAAACCAATATAAGCAGTAGTAGGATGAAAATCTGATGTTTGATTTACCATGCAACTAAGTTAATCCACCCACATTGGAAAATTTGGATACAAATTCTTCTTCCCCAAAATGAGAAAAATACTAAACAACAACAGAGAGGACCTGGCCTATGTATGTAGATTTTGCAATAAAAATCCCATGTCCGCCTTTGGGCGATGCCTGGTTAAATCCTGACTCATAGTGAAAGCTGACTGCCAATAATTGCTTGCTCTGTGTGCCGTTATAATACGTTTAGAATCAGTAAAATTATTCACATGGCAATTTGGTTTCAAAAATGATCTTGAGAAACTGGAAATGCTTAAGTTTATATGCATAAGAATATCCGAAAGGGAGTGACTACTTCAAGCACTCTGGCAGAGCATCTGGTACTTTCACACCATTTCTACTCTCTCTAAAAGCGATCTCTTCTAATCAAGGAGAAAATAACGGGAAGGAAGTAAATATACGTAAACAAACTAGAAAATGTAAACATTGAGTCTGGGCCATCCAAAATATTCAAACTGAAGCCTATGAGAGTAAAATAGGGACAGAAATGACCTTTCAGATCAAATTATTCTGGTGTCCTTTTCTAAGATGTCCTTGTGATATTTATTACAGGAAATAACCTCCAAGTGCTCCCTGAATCTACTAGTGTTTACATAGGACTAGCTGCAAATGTCTCCAACAGTCTTCCAGTGAAAATTATAGCACAGGGCAGGCATTTTGTATTTGTTTATTTGCAGCTGGAAGGAAAAGCTAAAGTTAATGTATGGGGTTTTTTTAATCAGTCAATACAAGATTTATTGATCACTGAGGTTTCATTTCTTCGTGCAAGTAGGGCACAACGTGCTGACACAAGAGTATCTGCCAACTGCTGGGCTCCTATGTAATGGCATACAGAATGTGAATATTACATTATCTCACTAAAAATAAAAATAAAATCAGACAAATGGACAAGACATAATGTCGGCTAAGCATCCTATCTTAAGTCAGCCTCCATCATCACTGCCTAGCAGAGAGGAAGTCTCTTATTTTGGCTACTCTTATGTTGTCTTCCTTTCTCTGAGCTTTTGACGCCTCGGTCAAAAGGAAAATTTTTAGTGCTTCTCAAATGAAAGCCATTGCCGTCGCTGCTTTGCACACGCTGGCTTAGTAGCATTTTCAGTTTTCCCATATACCTCTTTCTTTGGCTCTAGTTACTACCCAAAGAATTCCTGCTAGCTCCAAAATTGTTTTACAGTTGTTCTACAGCAGATACGGCTACTGTCTGCACCAGGATGGAGAGGGAACCCTAAGGAGATCCTGCACACTACAAAGAGATTTAGAAGCCGCAAACCGCAGGCTAACCTGTTGACCTTACTGATCGTCTCTTGCAAGACCTTCTCCTAGAGAAGTGAATAATAAAGGAAATGTCTGCAAATGAGTAAATATCTCCAGCTGAAGAAGTGAGATTTATCACTTGACCTTTGCTACTTTTCCAGAACGTTCCCTGTACGAACAAATCGGTGCAACATGATAAAATGGCAAACAGATGGGGAGAGAAACACAGTAAACTCAGCTGGTTAATAGGTTCACAGTGATCCAACTTCTACATTTTCTAAACTCTAAATTTTTTGTTGAAAAAATATATCTCAATTGTCCTTTTTGCAAGAGATTTCGGTTTACGTCAACTTTTACATCAAACAGCTTATTTGGAGAGAATGATCCTCCTTTGCACAGAGCTACGTGCCCTGGAACATGTTTGCTCCTCCTGCTCTTCCAGTGCCGGTGACCATGAGCTCACCGGACTGCCCTGTACAACACACCTGGGTATGTCGAAATCTGCAGCCTCCTACAGGCATTTTCTGCTCTTTAAGTCACAGCCGTGCATCTCCAACACGGAAATGCAATGCTGTAAGAATTTGGCCAAGAATAGAGTCGGAGCATTTTAAAAATACTGAACATATAGGTAAATTCATTAAGATCAGGCAGATATAAACTCAGTGCAGAACTCTGCCCTTAAAACATCAGGATTCTTGCTTTACATTGTAATCTAGGGATGGATTCAGTTTAAGAAAGGAAATCTTTCTGATGCAGACAACTGCAGTCTCATACTGACTTGAACTCTCTTTTAAAATGATCTGGAAATGATTTATCAGAGTGAAGCCGTTTGATAATAATCTATTAATCCATCTAATTATTATTATTACTTAGCTTTTTTGTGACACTTTCTACTAAAGAAAACCAACTAGAATGCTAGGTCAACACTGGAGAAAAGAAAATGAGACAGTTTTCTAACCTCATCCTTTTGGTAAGTCTTACTCTGATGCTGTCTAACACTGATAAACATTTCCTCCTTAATTTTACATCTTCAGCTCCTCTTTCTTCATGGATTATCTTTTCAGGTATTTAACCCTCACAAGCAGTGAGATAAATGTTGAGATACATGTGCTTTCCATGTGTTAATCTGGAAACACGTATTAAAAGGTATTTTTATTGGGCACTACGAAGTGCCTCCCCCTTCAGAACTGTTTGTGCTCTTTGCAAGTGAAGGCAAACTCTGAACCTCTGCTGACACTTATGTCATGATTTGGAAGTTCACAGTTGAGTTACATGAACGTCCCACAAGAAAATATAATGTTTCCAGTGTTCAGTTTTGTGGAATGAAAAACTGAAATATCAAAATGATTTTGGCTGGGAAAAGGCCAAACTTTTCTTTATATGTTTTGATCAAAATAAAGCAGGAGCTATTCAAATACAACTACCTGATTCATGTAGCACCAGAGACAGATTGCTCAACACAGACTGGATTTAGCAGATCAACTTTTTTTTGGAAGGGAATGGGGAAATAAAGACTTGAAACTAATCTGCAGAAGTCACTATGCTGAATCTGCTCCACCCTAGCAGTCATATACGGATATTCCAGCTTTATCAGTAGAAACAGCCTAGTGCATTGCAGCACAAGGCTCATGTCACTGTCTAGATGCTGAGTTTTCCCTGCAGGCCAAGACTCATATTAAAGTTGTTGACTCTGTCTGGCTAGCAAGGAGATGAAAAAGAAAGCACACCACTCCATTTAAGCGATATGCTGCTGAAATACCTTGTGGTTCTATAGCAGGTAGTTGACTACAAAAATTTGGTAAGTTAGTCTCTGAATTTAGAAGATTGGCTAGGCATTCAATAGACTGGAAATCAGAATATTTCATGTGAAAATAGCCAAGACATTTTCGAAAATTAAGTTAATTTTTTATAGTATCTCTACGGGGCAGGGGTGGGGGGGACAAACTGGCATATTTAAGTCCAGGGTCTTGTTTTGGAGTCTTTCATAATAATGTCATTTATCAGAAAATATTCCTCAGCATAACCAAATACATTATTAATATTGCAAGCTTCCAAAGACATCACTGGTTATTTTGGGTCTAACACTTTTACAAATTCTGTAGAACTGATAACAGTGAGATCTAGATTAATTCTTCTAATTTTAAGCATTCGACCAAGTTGGGAGCCTGGTCTCCTCAGAGTCCTCCTATAGTCAACAACAGCATCTCCGGCACGTGAGTCAGCCCAGGCTGTCCTACATCCGAATCAGCTTGGGGCCCCCCATTGCCTATAGTGACTTGAAAGGGGTTTTCTAGCGACCCGAAAGAATCCCAGAGAAGTGCCTAAAGAAAAGCCCAAATATATACTCATCTGAGAGCAGAAGCAGACTGAAGGCTAGCTCTGATTCTGATCAGAATCTGATGTGCAATCAATGCATTAAATTTTCATGAAGCTTTAAATCCAGATATCACAGTTGAGCAAATGAAGATTATTTTACCCTCATCTCAGTCTCCCACCATGGTTTTTCTAGCGTAAAAGTAATAAAGTTCTATGGGAAAAGGCATGACTGAAACAAAGTCATAGTTTCTAGAGGTTGGTGCTATTGGTATATCCACATCCAAGTGAAATTATAGATGGGCATAGAAATCACTAATCTTGCAAAAGCACAGTATCATATTGGAATTGCATTTATTTGACATAAGTGGACTTAATTCCAAATTGCTTGCACTGCTTTTTGTTTTGTTTTGTTTTTAACATTGGTTTAACGTCAATGGCTTTAACTGTTGTTAACATACTTCATGGTAATTTAGCCTTAAAACTATATGCAATTTCAGAAGACAATGAAGCTTAAAGTTAAATCTTTACCTCTAACTGCCATTAGGGTTTATGGCTCATTGAACTTTCTCCAAATATATGTACTCAAGCTTCCAAATCTAAGACAGCACAATCCCAAAATTAACAAATACACTTCAAGCTTAGCTTCAAACCTCAAACTAAACAGAGTTATCAAAACATTTTACTGTTAGCAAATTCTTTCCCAAAGTCTAAAAAACTCAAGACACTGAAATTTCAATTACTTGTATCTCTTGACTTAAAAAGAGATGGCAACTTTCTACTCTCTGCTGAACAAAAACATTCAAGGGTGCAATTTCAATGTGACAGATGGAGATTATGATGCCCACTTCTACTTCCATTAGCAGGCCAGTGGTTTTATGAAGAAGTGTACATAAACTCCACTTTTCAGGCTGAAGAATGGAGGAGATAGAAGTGCAGTCAGTCAGAACTCAGCAAAATCCCTTTCCAACCCACTGAGCGAATCTAAACTGAGCAATGGGGAGAAGAGAAAAAGATTCAAGTAACTATTATGTTGGAAAATAGATACTGGAGAATTTTCGTGGCAACTCTATGGCAAAATTTACGTGATGGCCATTATGCATCTTCAGCTCTCACGTGCTGCCTGTAAGTGAGAAAATATTGTATGGCTTTCCAACAAATACGGGGCACTTTGATTTAAACAAAAAGTGCAATCAAAGTTCACAAACAGGCTTCCAGCCTGGGCAGTATTTTCATTATATCTACACTTTCCAGACTGTAATCATATTTAAAGCACTGAGAAGCAATAGTTCTTTCTGCCTGTTTTTACAACAGCTCATTTCTGAAAAATTAATGTATCTTTCTGAGGAAAGATTTTTTTTTTTTTTGACCTTTACAGCTTAGAGTAATTAAGGAAGCAATTCGTATCCAGCATCCTCAACAAAAACTGGTCATCAAATGTTCACCCAGGGATTAAACTTTCAAAGATTGAAAGTAGCATTCATTGTAAGGGTAAACACAGGTGTAAGCACATGAAAATCGACAGCTTTGTATGCAAATATTAGCTTACACAAGCTTATGAATATATTTTTGCATGAAAATACAACCACCAGCTCCAGATCATTGAGATGCATCTTATAAAAGCAACTCAAATAGCATGTTTTCACACTGCAGTTCTATAATTGCAAATTTTAAAGAGTTCTACATAAAAAACAAAACAAAACAGAAAGGGCCAACGTTTCATGGAAATGGTAGCATTAGGACAACAAAATGCACCTGAATCCTGCAAGCTCAAGACTCAGAAGGACTTCTGTTAGCTAAAAGTACCAAATATACTGAGTTGCCAATCCCTAGATTTACTCCTATAGCAGCTAAGGGTATATCAGCTAAGTGGAATCATTCTGCTCCGGATTGTTTTCTGAGCACGACTTGACAGTTTGATGACTTACAGGGTAGATTTGAAATTTTATTTGCTCAGGCTTTTATTAGACAGAATAGAAAAAGTGAAGAAGACTTTTTTCTCCAATCACAAGGTAGGACTTGGTGATTTTACATCAGTTTAGATTATTTCTGGCTGTCTTCCATGGTAATTCAACACACATTGAGAGTGAAAATAAATGTACTGTATACAATGAGTAAAAAAATAATGAGAAGAATCTGTATTCAGTTTAATACCACAGTTTAGGGGAAAAAATGTAGTACACAAAGATTGAAATTCCAATTCCATTGCCAGACTTGCCTGATAAATTCCACCATATAGTACTGGATGGGAGAACTTCCTTCGCTGACACCAGGTTTCCAGGACAATGCAACTTCTGAATCAGAAACGACAACGATCTGGGGCTGATAGGGTGGTGCAGGGGGCATGCACTCCTCTAAGCCAAAAGAATTGCATTAGAGAAGACTTTAATATACATAAAAACTCAACAATCGCAGACCTAGGAATCAAACTTATAGGCTTCTCTGCCTCCTCTGTTGCCCCTCCAAAACCTCACACATGTGGAGGAGTAATAGTAAAATACTACAAAATTTCACATGGCAGATTCATGTGTGACTGACCTGCTACATTACAAGCATGACATATGCTAGTGTAAAAAGAAAACTTTCTTCAAAGGGTCCAGCAGGTATTTATAAAAGCTCCTTAAGGCACCCAAAGCATCAGGTGGCCATAATCCTTTTAAATCATTAATAATGTTTCAGACAAGTTTGCCATCACAGCTACATCCTGATCAGCTGATCACTGCCGCCTTTGAGCAAACTGAGGTTTCAGCATGGTCTGTATTTACCTGTCAGAGCTGTGAAATGTCTTGGGTTGACTCTGCCCTGCCACTTTCGCAGTAAGAAGGTATGTACACAGACCTTACCTGGAGATAAGGTTGTCACATCTCTGGGCATGCTGGGTCGTCCTTTTCCTGCCCAGCCATATGCTCCAACACTAACACGATGTGGAGTGCCAGGTTTTAAATCACCAATAACAACCTCCTATCAGAGTCAAAAGAAAACAAGACAGAAGGATTGTGAAAGCTCTTCCATGTAGCTCAGAATGACACGGTGTGCTGGGCTGCTGGGATCTTGCATGATATTTTCCATGTAATCTCCTAGGAGGATTGTACCAATTCCAGTTCAGCTCAGAAACAATAAAAATAAACATGATCACATGTTTCCTGTCAAGCTGCAGCTTTACCCCAGAGGAATCTATAGGGTTGACCTAGACTCATTTCTCAGCATAATTCATGAGGTTGCAGATAGTTTGCATTTGCTGTCATGTTTTTGCTGGTGAAGTTAAAGTCACATACTGTTCCCTCCCTTGAGCCAACTGCTGACATTCATAATCAGTCTGGTGCATTTTCTTGTTGCTATTTTTTTTTAATCCAGAGACAGTAGAAGCTTCAGAGAATGAAGCAACTTGTAGCAGCAAGAACTGATGCTCTTTAATTTCTCACTGACCAGAGAACTGTCCAATTGCCTCGTACAATTTTCTTACCCTTGATCTGAAACAACGGATCCCTTCGTGGGAGGGCAGGGATGTATTTGTCTTTCTGCCATAAACACAGAAAGATTAACCCATAGCCAGCTACTTCAAGGAATATGATGCTAACTTTGGTGGAATACTGTTCAAATCTCCTAGAAATTAGCAAATGTCACAGAAAACTTTTTATCACTGGCAGGTCCACAAAGCGTGGATCAGCTTCAGACTTCCAGATCTGGTCCCTAAAGGAGCATGCGTATGTGCATATAAAAATCCAGTTCTTTATCTGTAGCCTATCTACAGAGAGATAGAAACTCCAGGTTTAAGAATTTTGACTGCTTATACAAGTAAACAGAAATATCAGGTTCTATACCACAGATATTCTGGTGTGAAGAAATGCACTTTTAGACAATTGTTTTTACCAAGACTTTTCTTTCTGTTTCTCAGTCTTCAGTATTAAAAATAGTATTCACAATATGTGGGAAAATATAGAGGGCTCCTTTTTCTTCAAGCTGGAATATACTTGAAATCTGCATTTCCAGGTGCAGCAAAATAGTGTGTGATCCTAAAAATTTATTTTCTGCAAAGTTTCCTTATGATGTCCTTTTGGACAAACTTTTCCTCTCTGTTGTTTTGGGAGTACATTGTGATACTACAATATTGTTCAGCAGCACCTTGCCATCTGTGATTTTCCCTAGCCGTGGTTTTGGAGCCCTAGCACTCATTTCCAATTAACTTGGAATGCCTGACCATTATTCTGTTATCCTGTTTTTCCATCCTTCACCTTTGATCTGCTTGAACGATTTGGACTCATCTGAGAAAGGTGATAACAGTGCTGCAAAGTAAATGTTTAGAAAGAGGCAGCAAGACCACTCAAACCAAAAGATTTATCTGAGTCTTTCAGTCTCATAGCTAAAATGAGTGAGATCCTTCAGAACCTGATCCTGCTCCTGCCACTCCATCCTTCATGCCATATATACTGACCCTCTGTATTTAACTTGTGTGCATTCATTCCTGCAGCATCCCTATTTATTACATTAATTCTCACGGGAATAATGTCTTCATTATGTGTCACATTGCTTTTACAATTTTGAGGAAATGGAGCTCAGCAGATAGTGGAATATGGATGTCTTTATCTGACGTTATTACCTCCAGACTCAAGACCGCAATAAGATGCACTGAGTCTCATTGACTGCAAAGCTAATCAAGATCAAAGTTCTGGTATCTACCAGGGTATCAAAGTTTAATGTTCATCCTCAAAACCTCAGCCAAGTGCTGTCTTGCTTTACACACACTAAAGTGCCTATTTTCCTGTTTCTTTTGGTAATGTCCTCTCCATAAAAGTGGAGCTGGGCATACAGTGGGTATCTTTGAGATCAAGTATGTTTTAATCTCATAGGATGGATAAATTAGTGAATGGGGAAAGATTTTGGACATTTGTGCTATGCCCCTCTCTCCTGCAGGAGCTGTTTAGGCAGGCACTCTCCGGGAATATCCCCTCCCACACACCCCAAGGACAGTGTGGACTTTCTTCTGGAGAAGAAATGTATCTCCTTTTACCCCACTGTCTGAGAAGTAAGAAATTTCATTTCTTCTTCTGCTTGTATTTAGGAGAAGGGTCTTAAAACCAGGTATTCTAGATCCTAGAAGAGAAACAGTGGCTTCATGGTTATGGAATCTGGGTAACATATGGAAGGGGATGAGTCAGCTCGCAGTCAGATTTGTAGCTCCTCTTCACTCTCTCCCACTTGCCCTGTATCTTTTTAAAGCATGAGATCCAAACTTGGACATTATACTCCAGACAAAGCTTTACTAATACCAGCTGCACTTGCTTGTCTTAAACATGACACTCTTGCTGGAACCCTGCTAAATGGCATTTGCTATTTTCATTCAATCTCACTCTCGTGAATAACGTGAAGTAACATGATGCCTTTTCTGTGGTGGAGTCAATTGTATACAAGAATTATATAGCCCTCCAAAAGCTGGAAAGAAGGCCTTGATTTGCCAGACAGCTTGTCCTTCCCTCAATCATGTTGATAAAACTGTTTGTGAGGCTGAGTGGTAAGCCAGCTCACAAAAATTATTTGGATTACAAATTATTTTCTCCCAAAAAATGTTTTCTGTTTTTCTTTAATTACTATTATTTTGTTACATCGGATTACAGTGCAGCTGCAGAAACTGAGCTATCGGCTATAATGACGCCTGATCCCTTGACACCTCCTTCCCTGCACTACTGGTTTCAGCCAGTCACTCCCCATTTTGTACTTGTGTATTTGGTCGTTTGATGGAGAGCACTGTTGTTCTCCATGGCTCAGATCAGATCTAAAATATTCCACCTTTAAAGTCTGCTAAATTTTCTTGGCTTTTATATATATATGTATATATATGTGTGTGTGTGTATATATATATATATATATGTATGTATGTATGTATATACATATATTTGTGCCCAACTTCATCATTATTATACCCGGTGGAACAGCAACATTAGTAAATTGTACTGCATTTGCACTTCTCTGCATTAGTCTCATTTATGTGTTTATATTATGAAATGATTATTACACAGATATATTATCCAATTGCTAATGCATATATACACTAATGCACACACGCACATAAACAGGCCATCCAGTTCAGCTCTCTTGACAAGTCTCACACAACCCAGAGAAGCTTCAGAGAAGGCAGTAGAGTCATAACGGTGTTAGTAGCGGAAGCTTAGGGGCTGAAAGACAAATAATGCAGCCTAAACCACAAAACTTGCAGATTTCTGTTGAGTTTTGCATGAATATAACAGAAAGCATTTCAGCAAGAACACCACTTCCTGAGGATTAACGACAGCTGGGAACTGATTAATCCCAGTTGGTTATACTTTTCCACAAGTACCTCTCAGAAGTGTTTTTTTTTATCAAGAAAAAAAAGCAGCCTAGCATGGACCCTCAACTCTGAAATACCATAACCCAAACTCAGCTTAACCAGGATGGAACCAGACAGTCCTGGTTCAAGAGCATCCTGAAGTCTCATCTGGACATTGGCCTCCTAAAATCCAATCAAATCACTCCTATTTCAGACAGTGAAAGTAAGTCCCACAAGCTCCACTGACTTCACATGATTTCTCCACTTTGAGATCAGATTTCAGAAGAAAAGCTTGCAAGAGGTTGTTCATGTTAGGGATTTGCCAGCCCTCATACTATACAGAACTGAGCATCGCCTGCTTGTTTCCTCCCTTCTAATGAGCTGGATTCATTTACTCTTCACAGGAAGCAGAACGGACTGAGTGCAGGACTGGAAATAATTAATCTGAATAATTCACCAGCTGCAAAGCCATTGAAAGGGTTGGTATTTCTTTCGAATCTGTTATATGAGAGTTGTTAGTCTCCCACTCCTTCCTCCTGCGTGTTCACTTTGCCTGCCCATGTTTCCAGTGATCTTTCTCCTCTCCTCTCTCTGGACTGTCTCAGATATTTTCCTCTCTGTCTCCACTCACCCTCCTGGATGCTTTCTTCCTTCCCATTACTGTGTATCTGACTACCTGGCTGTTCCAGTCCCCCTGCAAGTTTTCACTGCCTGCATTTATCTCATTTTTACACACATCTCCTCAAGCAAAATAACATATCCATAAATACTTCTGAGGACTGACAGAAAATATCCCATTTCTAAAATGGAAACCGCTATACCTGTTTAAACGTACCTTCACGGGGTGCTTCTTTATCTCTAGATTTTGAGCATAAGTTATCTGTCACATTTTCACTACAAAAGACCTTGTGTAAGTGCTAAGTAGAATCAACATTTGAGATCAATATGGAAACATTTTTGTGGGTGAATCTGTGGAAAGCCAGGATCAGAATGTCCAGTGTTATTTTAAATCACAGCTGCTACAGAGTTTTATGAGAAGTAATACTTACAAAAATTGCTTGTCCTTCAAGTTGACCCTGGGAAAAAAATGAAATAGGACTTGTTAATGAAGTACCACACTAGAAAGTGATGGCAAAACCACATAAATAACAGGTCAGTGAAAAAAACATGGCAAATCTTGCATCATATAATATTCTTTGTGGCTGCTATTCATCTGTGTGAGTACTAGAACACAGAATCTGTTCTCCCAAGCAGTAAGAATTGTTGTTGTCAGGATTAAGATAAAAAAGAATGTGCTGCTTGATCTTTATTGGCACTACCAGCAAGAATGTTTTTGGGGGAAAAAAAACAAATGAGGAATACAGAGATAAGCATCGGAAGGGAGAAAGTAATATATAAATAAAAAATAAATTAGCATGGCAATGAGCCTCTTTCATTTACTACAATCTCAGAAACCTACAGGAGTCTACAACAACAACTACAGTGACTGAGAAATGCAGGAAATACGAGAATTTCTCTCATTCATGCTTCCCATAGGGAAGGTTTTTGAGCACTGCCCAACACAGATTATCAGAGAATGCATTTCACTGAACCTTAAGTGGCAAGGCAAAAGGAGGAGAGGTGAGAAAAAAAGGAGAATGAAGATGAGTGGAGGAGAAAGAGGGAAAAAATCAAATTGTGAGAAAGAATCACTCCCGATTCCTGTGTGGGGAACATCACCGTTTCAAGGACAGACTGGCCTTTCCAGCGCGCGGTACGAAAGTGCTCCCGCACGGCACCCAGCCTGAGACACTCCTCTGAGCACTGCCTTTGTGCTTTGCCCGAGCAGTGGCTGGAGCATCACTGATCCTGCCTTGCCGAACTCAAAGAGCAAGGTCCTCCACACTGCAGAGATGCCTGCATATTTTGAGAAGACTCTTTGAAAGGAGACAATCCAGAAGCATGGAAGGATTGCTTTCATCTCAGTATTAATTGCTGAGCAGTGCAGTAGAAGAGAAGGGGCCTTCTTTAATTGCAAATGGAAAAGGAAGGTGAAATTGGGCAGAAAAGGGGCTGCAGGAAAGAGAAGGGGAGACTGAAATAAGTGAAGAAAAACAAGGCAGATAAAAGGAAAAACAGAATTGAAGGAAAGGGGAAAAATAGCAAGCAATGAGGAAAAGTTGCATTTTTAAGGACAAAAAAGTCAGAAGCTGAGAGAATCTTCAAGGAGACAGACTTTCACAAGCGCACTTGGAATAGCACAATTACACTTCAAATCCATACTTCTGGAGGCCAGAGTCTCACATATGCAAATAAAAATACACTGAAAACTGTGCATCTTCTCTAACTCGCATACTTACCTGGGTCAGACACTGCAATACGCACACACAGATGTTGAGACTCTTAACTGTGCACAATGGCGGAGTCATACAATTCCCCTTTCACGGGGGAAGTGCAGGGAATCCCTTATTGAAAATACACATTCAAAATTGGAAGTTATTTTTCAGTAAATGCCGGAGGTCAGTGCAAGTAAAATGCACAGCAAGCATCAAGTTTTACACTAAAAATTAGTCAGACAATGAGAAATAAAAATATATCACAGCCTTCTGACTATTTTATTACAAAATATTATGATTTTCTTCTTGCTTAATACAAGAGTAGATCTGGGGCTTGGATCTTGGGTGTAATTCACAAAGCAACTACAACTAGAGTGTTGGCAGTTCCCTCTTGCAAGCTCCATTCTAGTGTCTGACTGGTGATGAAAAGAAATGCTCACCATGCTAAGCATATCCAGACTCAGGGGAACATCGTGTGAAAGCGGTTTGACTGTTTTGTCTTCTTCAACCTCTGAGTAAAAGACCTTGGGAAGAAGATAGAGTCAAGTCAGTTCAAGTAGTAATTCAATGTTTCAGAATGATTCAAAAATAATAGCGCTGTTACTGCACTGTGGACAGCACTTAAGCTTACGACCCTCTATGTTTCCAAATGTATGAAAAGTTGGTATCTATTGACATTCCCTTCATATTTGTTGGACCTTCTCATCAAGACCAAATGACACCATGTTACTCTCTATATGCCAATGAGCTTTCAGGTCAGGCCTGAACCGACAACTTTAATTGTGCGACATCTGGCCGTAGTTATCTTGATCAGCTGAAGATTCGTGTAACTGGTCTGCACAACTTAGGCATTTTACTTCATATAAGGAAGATGCTCACACTGTGTGATTATGCACATTGCTTTATCATAAATGTCTTTCTTTACCTCTATTCATGAATATAGGAAACTAATGAACCACAGAGAATTTAATTTCCTAAGCACAGAGAGACCTTGAGATGCCAGAGTATCCAAAACTAAGTAAAGATGGTTTGGGTACAGCACTATAAATGCTACATTTTCCATTGATTTTAATATCATGCCATATATGAGCTCAAGAATTAAAACTAGGACTTGGATATTTCATCTACTGAACGCACAGTGAATATTTCTCATGTGTGACTATAACACATTTTGGACTAGATGATCTCCAGAGATCCCTTCCAACCTTACTGATTCTATATTATAACTATTTTGAAAATATTGTGTCCTATGGAAAAGTCACTTAAACTAGAAGAATTTCCAGGCAGTCACTGTCGTTTTTTTGGAGTTGATACCAGAACTCTACGCAATATCCCAGTACTCACCTCTCCAATGCCATATTCAGTCCTATTTGTTGCACCTCCATTTTTACACAGAAGAATGGGCCAAACTACATACAGTGTCTGGTGGAGAGAGCTTCTGGCCACAGCAGATGCTTGTGGGTGTGCTATATTATGCATACTTTCATAACAATAAACACATCTCTGTAGGTATGCTGCATTAGTGTCATTTCCAAAACCATGGGATGAAGGGGTATGTGTACCAACAAAGTCAGTTTCAGGAAAGCCGCTCACACTTCTGGAGTACATCAGTATTAAAGGCAGTAAGGAGTTTTCTACCTGTACCTTTTTATGTAAAACTGAATTTTAGATTATGTCCATTTTTTTCTGGAAATTTCAAACCCTTTCACTGAAAATGCTAACCAAATCACACCCCTTTAGATCCTGTAAAAAGGAAAAATGATCAATTCTAGTAGAAACACCACATCTTTGGTGCTAATTTGCCCATGGCAAAATCACCTCTGATTAACTTCCATTTTGGGACTGAGTTTCATTGCCATGGAACATCGAATAATGCCAAGCTTCATCTTTTCTGTTGATGAATAAATGACACATTCATGCTCACTGCCTTTCTGCAGGCACAGGAGAACATCCTGCCCAATTTAGGTTACCCAGTCAGTTTTGTCCAACAGGCCATTTGGGGGTTGGAGGGCAGGGAAAGGGACTGAAAGGGGCCAGAATCCCCCCTACGGAATTGCTGGATGAAACAAGGAAATTGCTGGACTTCTTCAAAGGAAATTCACCACAAAGTGGGGTCAGGCAGGGAATAAAATACAGTTCCCTGTCATATTTAAAGCCAAAGCTGGGCTCCCAGTGGTGTTATGCAGTAGAGTATCTATCAAGAGGAGCACACCATGGAACTCTCTCCCTTCCCTGTGCCCATTGCCAATGTGGGAAGGTAGGAGTTTAGCTTGGAAGAGCTTCCTGCTAATGCAGTTCTCAGGCTGGAAGTATGAGCCAAAGGATCTGAATGACCATGAAATCACTACAAATCTCCTGCATCTGCACAGTGTAATATTGATCTGCTCTGCTGTACTCTTTTGTTCTATCAACTGGAAAGAGTTTTGAGATCCTTGGGTGGAAACCACAACAGTAGAACAATCTATTCCCACTACAAGCCATTGGCATCCAACCTAAATTCCCATCATAGTAGCTTGCTTCTAGAACACCAACTGCTAATTTCTTAAAGTTACAATTCAATCAGTTCAAGTCCACTGTCCCCTGAATGCTTTCTGGGCATTGACATAATTTGTTATGAGAGCAGGCTCTCCTGCTTGCTTTGCCTCGCTGCCTGCAGCTCGCTTAGGAGTGATGCATAGGTCTGAGTCCATGCAGTGTACTGCAGTTCTCTACTAAGAGTAAAAAGATTTACTTACCGTATATCCCGTGACGGTGCTTGCATGCTGCTTTGGCATTCTCCATTGTACGCTGAAAGCTGTGCAGTTCAGTGAATCCAGTAGGATATCTAGAGGAGGCCCCAGCCTATCTGCCTCAAAACAAAATGACATTGTATAAGAAGCCATAGGACAGAATCTCTCTCCTTTAGTCACTTGGCAAGTATGTATTTAAAGAGGAACTGGTATGTGCTGTGTCTTTTTCAAAGACAGTCAAACATAGTCCCTAACCTATACTCGCATTGGTTGTTATCTACGCTAGAAAATGCCCCTGATGCTAATTTTGTTTGACGTGTAGATGGAAAATAGAGATGGGGAGAGTCTTAAAAATCAGGACAGCTTTCTTAATTTAATGTAGCATGCCTTTAAATAAATTCAATGAGACAAATCAGCAGAGGATTAGTAGCTTGTCTCCTGTTCTCTCTCAATAGCTTGTAGATGTAGCAGCCAACATATACATGAAAAGGTCACAGCGCTCTCAGTTCCAGCTCTCAGTCTTCCTCACCTTACCCGGAGGACATGGTACTGATTCGCTCCCTACTTCTCAGAGGAGGAAGAGGGCAGACATGGCAATGGATGCACACCAGACTCCAATGACATTAGTAGACGAGGTGTCACCCCCCCCTCACTTTTCCCATTCTCAAACTTGGTCCTTCTCCTCCCTGCCCTGCCTGCAGGGACACAGCCTGGTTCCCTGCGGAGTTAGCGACCTAAAGCAGTGCTCAGACAGTGCTGACAGGCACCCATTGCCAGCCCGCAGTAGGCAGCAGGAGGAGAGACCAGCAGACAGAGGGGACATCCCCTTTTTCAGTGGTAATGAGTTGTTAATCAGCTCATGACATCTTATGTTCCTGCACCTTCACTCAGTAGCATTGAGTTTCCTCCTCATTCCCATAGGATTCAAATCCAACAGTGAAATTCTTGGGCTCTGGGAGGGCCCCTCTAGCCTATTACCTGCATCAGATACCAGCTGCAGGTCACTCATACAACTATTCCCACAATGTCTAAATGTATTTCTAAGTTTATCTCCTCAGTGACTTTCTGTTTCTCATCAGTGATGAGGAAAACAAACCCAAAACCAAAATAATGCCTCATCCTCACCCCATGCTGCTTTGGCACAGGCTAATAAATCTCCTTTATGAGTGATCCAAGAGATGGACAATGTCCTGATTAACTCTAGAACTTCAGTTCCTTCACTATCACTATAGATGGGAGAGACAATTTTAGAAGTAAGTCTTCAAAGTTTAACTTGATGAGAAGCAAATGATGGTCGGGTCAGTTCCTCCCCACCCCTTGCTGGCTGCTAAGGGCTGGATGCAGTTTATAATGACAGGTTTCCTTGTTTCACCACTGTACACCCATATTGATCGTTCAGCCTTGCCAAGATAATTCACCAAATGCAAAGGGAGGAGGGTATGTTTATAGTACTATATTGATCTTGCAGTATCTGCCTCCCTTCTTTTGCACTGTACACGTCAGTATTTTGATACAATAGTTAAATTAACTACTGCAAATCAGAAAGGTGAGAAAAAAAATCCCTGAGATTCACATCTTTAGTTGCATGTTAGCAACTCTATTTACTGTATGAAGAAAAAGACAGGTGGAAGAGTTTGTCTATTCTGTAACCAGAGCAAATCGCTGGTGTAATACAAACTTCGATACCTTACCCAGCTTCTTAAAGAGATGCTTCAAGCTGTTCCTAATTTTTGAATACATAATGTTTCTTGGGTGGTCTTGCCGGAAATACTTTTCAATTAACTGTGAAGGATCATTAGCTTTAAAAAAGCAAAAGTACTTTATCTAGTAAAATAATAAGGATCCCAATTCAACCACTCCCTTAAACTGAGCAAAGTTCTGAAAAGGAACTCTCCCATTTCCAGTCAAGCCTCGGGGACCCTGAAGCACTCGCAGGGCCCCTTCTGCAACTGTAATGAGAGTGCTGGGCTGGCATCTGACCTCTGGACACAAAATGAATGACAAAGACATTGTGTACATCGAGTATGCTAAGTATTAAGCTGTACTTTCCTGAAGAAGAGACAGTAATGGTGTTGCTTTCCTGCTTGAAAAGATTTAGCTGTTTTCTAGGAATCTTCAATACAACTCATGTCCCCAAATCAGCAACCTCTCGCACTATTTGTGGGCTCTGGGAATTGTTTTGAGGTTGACTGTGCGTAGATTATGTGAGCAGGGCCAAGATTTTCAGCACAAATTCTCTAAATAGTCATCATTCATTCTCTTGAAGCCTAATCCATGTCATAAACAACTGTAACAGAAAACTGATCAAGATATTCAAACACCAACTTCAATTTTTTTGAAGGCAACAGATCTACTATATATAGTTTTTTGTATGTCTTTGCCTATGAAAATTGTAAGTAAAGGCTAAGAGAAACTGATTTTCTTGACTAGTTCTGAGAAAATATCAAGAGAAATCAAGTCGCTGTAAAGGTCATTTTAAAATGTGAAGCAAGCCTACATCAGATTTACACTTGTCACTTCCACCAACATACTTAATTTGAAGCTAAATACAGAACTGAACAGCTTACAAACTCTCCACAGTATCAATCAACAATGCTACTTGGAAAGTTAACATTAAAGTAGAACTGATATTCTGGTCCTTTTAGAATTGATGCTGCATTTTTCTTCTACTGGGAAACTTTGTTTATGTTTTTTAATTGGAATGACCAAGTGTGACTGGGCAGAGTCTACACCTAACAGCAAACATAAATGATTCTTTGTTTTCTTCACCCTTTTACATATTTATTTTTCCACTCCATTCCAAGTAATCCTGGATAGCGCTAAGTGCTATGATGAAAAGATAAAAAAAAACAAGGTTTAAGACAGCCTAACTTCTTTCACCACACAGTCCTTTTATCTGAAGCTTGAGACATTTGTTCTTAAAAAATATTCCCAGGGACTTCAGGATGAGTCTTTCCTGGGCAAAGGCTAATGAGCCCATGCAAGGGCTATATGCAAAGGGCTACTCATGAAGACCTGTCTTTCTGTTGAAACAATACAGGGTGAAAAAAATACATTTTCAGAAAATAAGACTACCAGTTGTATGCTAGAGGTTTGTATTTCCTAGACACACCTGGGATCTTTGTTATCAGCTAAATTTGAAAGAATTTCTGAAAATGAATGCAGTATTATAACATCTCCAAGAAGTTCTTGCAGATGTAATAGGAGAATGCTGTGCTTTTACATTAAATAGAGAAAACATACTCAGGGCTCCAACCTATACTAATTGTTCTTATCCATTGAAATTTTCTAATTAAAATCAGTGAAAGCATTCAAAAAAAGTACAGGCTGCACTAATAGATTTTATTAGGAAACACCAGCCAGATTGTCAGGTTCCCTCCAAGCCTTTCACATTTCCCAGACAGTAAAATAGGCAACTGAAGTCTCCTTCCAATCACTTTCTAGAGATACCACCAGCATCCCGCAGAAAGTGGCAAAGTTGCTCCTCTTTGCCTTCCTTCCCTTAATTCCCAGAGAAGGGTCAAGGAGGAGCTGAACGTGTCCTACACAGATACCTCAGTAATCAAGTAACCAGGCAGTGCACCAAGCAATACAATTGAGGTCTACCTACCCATAGGCTTTTAAACCTGAAGGCAACTGTTCCCAGGACCCTAAGACAGGGCCACTCATAGGTTTTAACTGCTCTTATAGTCCCCTGCACAGGCTTAGCCTATGATAGCTAACGAACTCCCAGGAAGTCTCCAGGATGGTCTGGAGGATAGCACAGGCCAGAGACCATTTTCATAGGTCAGTACAGACACCTTTTCGGAAGGGATGGAGTTTACCATATGGGTGAGAGCCATACCATGCCATGGCACTTGCTCTCTGAGCCCTGGCCCACATTCTCTGTTAGTGTAGACTTAGCCTCACAGTCTCTGCTTTATTCCTGAATAAGGCTCTAAGTACAACAGAGGCTACAATCTCACTTGCTTGCCTCCTGCCATACATGAGCTAGACCATGCACATACATCCTATACATTTGCTATGTATTTGTGCCTTCCTTGTATTACTTTCTGTGGAGATTCTACTAAACAAGCTTTCTGGGAGGCACAGTTGCTGAAATAACATACTTTAACCAGCTATGATAAATACTAATATAAAGAAGACTTCAACTTTGTATTTTGAAAACACTATAGGCTAAGAAAATTATTTACAGAAAGTTCTTGCTGAGTAATTTGGAAAAAAACATAAATTTGAAAAAAAATGCAATCCATCTGTAGACTATCTGCAAACACAGAGAGTCAACATCTCTTTAATAAGCAGCTCCACTACGAATTATTCACCCAGCCCTACTAAATATTATTATCTCCTGTTCACAGATGATGATGCAGACCCAGAAAGCCAAATACTGACCTCAGTACACCAACCTATAAATTGTCTCTGGCAGAATAAGTCCTAATTTACGCTAGAGAAATTGAGAGCAAAAATGAAACAGAGCAGCCAACACTTTCAATTGTTTTGTGTAATTTTCCCTAAAAATCAGAGAATTTCCTTAATGCTGTGAAGATCATGGCAGGAAGGCACAAGGCATGATGGGCAGCCCAACAGCATTACTTCATGGTCTGCAGGCAACTGCAGGATCCTCCCCAAAGCAGCCCGCATACCACATCAGCTCTCACCACCACCATGTGCATCCATCCTTCTTGGGACACAACTGCACAGCAAACAGCCTCTCCATGCTCACTGTGCCAAGCACATTGCCTCTGGACCAAAAGCGTGACAGAGGAAAAGGAAAACCTGAGCTAGCTCTGCCCCTTACACAGAAGTTATCTCTAGGGGAGGTTAAAGGTAAAACCAAATAGGACTCTCTCATACTGTGTGGCTGTCCCCATGGTCCTCCTCTGTCACAGCTTGTGACCTTGTCATTTATTGATGGGCTTCTAGGGATTCAGAGCAGCGTTGCCAGAGTCCAAATTTCACATACGCTGGCAGAAAGTAAAGAATGTCCTTTTTTGGGCTGAGCGTTCTCTTCATAGCCATGACAAAATAACTGCAGTATCTGACACATGCAATGTTTATGCCACTGAGACTCAAAAGCTCCCATGGCTTTGAAATGGTTGCTCTGTAGTATCATATCAAAGTGGTTTGTCAGCTCACCACAACTGTTATACAGTATATATTGCTGCTTCACTAACAAATTACTCTGAGATAAATGTGTGCTTGAGGTATTTTGTAAGATTTTACAGAGCATCAAGTATTAGCTACACTAAAAATGGATTCTAGAATTGGTCCTATCATCTACAGTTTTATGATACAAGCACCTTGCTTGAATGCTGAAACAGTTTTCAGGGGTAAAAGGTCTTTGGGTAGTGGTAATTTCCCCTACAGTTCAGGTCAGAAATAACTCTCCTGAAAATTCAGCATGAAATTCCCCTTGATCCGGTAACATCATGCACAACACAAGGACACAACTGAGCCTGCTCCTCTCTTCAGAGCTCCTGGATGGGAATCTGCACATGTAGCAGGTTGCCAACCAGCCATGCACCTGGCACAACACAGCACCACAGGTTCCACCTGCGTGGCAGAGCTGTGACAAATGCACGGAGACATTTGTAGTGGAGCTACAGATAGCGATGAACAACTTCCAGAGCAGGTTGCTCTGTCTAAAATCCTTGTTAAATCTAATCCTGCAAATGGCAGCTGACTGGCAGCCTGAATTAGACCAGGGGCTGTCGTTGCAAGGAAGAAAGAAGCAATACATCTACTATATACTGCAAAGATTTGTCTCGGTGATGATCCCACCTCAAAATAACCTCTACAGTTGGATTCTGTGAATACTTGAGAACTCATGGGCACTAGTTTCAATAATGAAGAACAAAGAACAAATTTACATAAAAGTAAAACAAAACATTTTCTGTATAAATATGGTCATTCCTCTTTCTGACCAATTAGGCTTAGAAAGTTTGATATTGTTCAAAATGCTTTGATGAAACAGGAAATGGAAGCTATGACTTTGGTCCCATGCAAAAAATCCATTAATCAATGGGGAGCATCTTGCACATATAACTATACATCGTAAAAGCGTATCAAACACAAGACAGAAGGGAGGACTCAACTGTAGATAAACAGTGTTGAACTGATACTGTTTCAATTACTTCTGTGTTTATAGTTATTTAATTTGTTGCTTATAGATTGCTTAGGTTTGGTACTTCTAAAAATATACAAAAGCTACTAAAACATTGAAGAAACTACCAAACAAGTTCTCCATGTGAACTAAAGAAGACACGAGTCCTCTCCCTCAACCGGAGTAAATTTTACCACTATTTACATCCTTGCATCACAAAAGCAAGCCGAATTAAAAATGTCGGAAAAAATCCCATCCGTAAAAGTCTCATTTCTATTCATCACACCTGACAGATTTCTGAAAATTTAAGAGTGAGAGCGTGCTCTGGCTCCCTCTTACTTGCTCTGTGTGAGAATTAAGGCTCCAGCTGCCTCTTGAAGAGCATTGGCAGCAGGTTAGGGCAGCCTCAGGATATGTCTGTACTAGTCAATGAAATGTGCCCAGCACCATTACACTCTTACCCAGAGGCCAGCCAGCAAGGAATGGCCTTGCCATACAGTTGTGTCCATACTACTGTGTGTCCACATCACTAAAATCCTGCACTCTGTAATCAGGATAGCCATATGCAAACTGTCTACTGGAAGTGGTCTCTGGCCCTGGCAGCTCCTCCGTCATGCTGGGGGACAGATCCGCTGTGGGAATGCTGGTCGACCCAGTAAAAAGTGTGCCAGAGACCGCAGGCAATGTTGCCAGACAGTTAACAAGGTACCAGAGCCTAGGGACATTCCTCAGCACTATCTAACTCCCTAGCTGAGATGCAACTAGCAGGTCTACACCAGCAACCCTAAGCCAAATTAGCTTCGGTATCTAATGTGAACACCCCAGTCTAAATTAATCCACACCCCCAGCCTAACTATAATGGAGTCAGGAAGACCTTAGAAGCAACTGCTTCAGGGTGATGCTTTGCTCCAATTATTGCAAGAAAATTGCTAGCACAGACACAGCAAGGTTCCTTCCTCAATCCAGTCATGAAGTGACCCTCAAATCTTCCCTCAAATCTTCCTACAGTGATGAATAGTTATGGAAAAAAACCCTTTAAAATAATCTTCAAAACAAATACATTTCTTATGTTCACAAGCTTCAAATCTGAGGCACTTCAGAGGAGCTGGATAAAGCTTGTCACATTTTCATGTTTCCATTTTAGTGGAAAGTTCTCAACAGGCTGTGGCCATGGGTCAGCAAAATGAAACAGTTATTTCATTATTTTATTTTTAAATCTCTGAGGGTAACTCTTAATAGGCAGTGATCAAAGGACTTCTTATTTTGTAAGTTGATGTGTCTCCTATCCCACAAAACAAAGGAAATCTGCTGTTGAAATACTGTCACTAACAACATATCATGAAAAGATGAAATAGAAATAGAAATAAAAAAGAACTCATGAAAGACAATTCAAACTAATTCTAAAATTAAGTTTTTGGACAGAAACTTTTCCCCAAAATTTAAAATCCTCCAGATTCCTTATTTCTTATTTCAAATATTACTTAATTCATTTAATTAATTAATGGAAAAAATTGTTTAATTGAAATAGAATTTTATAATGAAAAAATAGTTTTCAAGAGAAGATTCTGTCCTTTCCTAGTGTTAAAATAAAGTATATTATGGTTAGTTCACTTTCTCACTGAAATAATGGTGAAATTCTCATTTGTAAAACAATAAACATTGATAGGGGCTTTTTTCATTTTTCTTCGTTCTACAGACTGAACTAGGTTATGTAAACACCACAGTGGAATGAAGACAGCATGACAAACCAAAAAAGGTCAGGAAATCCTAAATGAAAAAAATGTGCCATCTTTTCATCCCTTTGAAGCTTTTTCCAACTCCCACTGCTCAGCAGCAGTGTGTAAGAAAGCAAGAATCTCCCAACCACAATAATCACAGAAGACGATGACTGCATCAAGAAATGCTCAGCCAGCCTCTCCCGATCCTGCTTGTGGCGCACTGAACATCAGCATCAGCCTCAGGAAACGTTAAAAACCTGATAAATCTTGATGGCTTTCTCTAAACAAGTCCCCTCACAAAAAGTATCAATGAAGAAACTGAGGGTGCACATGAGGAAACAGGTAGGACCAAAGGCCAGACCGGTTCCTCTCCTTTTCATAACCTCCAACAGAGCATGGAGGGAGGAGTATAGCATGCCTCCTCACACCACTGCTATTAGTCCACTGGATCCTGACAAAAGAAGATCCCCCAGGATCTCCTACAGGTTGGCACAGTCAGCATGGCCACAGGGACTCTAGCCATCATGGTCCCGTGGAGTCACCAGGGTTTTTCAGCACTGCAGTCAGCGTGCACAAACCTTTTGAAAGAGGGTGAGTTTTGCTCCAAAGCAGTCAATACCTCCAAGGATGCTGTAGTGGGAAAGCACCTCGCAGTAACATCCGTGCACCCAGCGGAATCACGGCTCTGAAGTTATAATACAGCGGCGCACAGACGCAGAGCTGCGCGAGGCACACGCTCCCCCCGTCCGGAGGGGCCGAACAGACTCCAGCCACGAGGCGCAGCTCTGGACACCACCCCCCAGCTTCAGCTGAGCTTTCTCTGTCCTAAGCTGACTGACTTTTTATTCCACTCCCTGCTTCGCCCCAACAGTCATCTTCCCTCAAGTTCGTTCCACATTTAGCTTTCCTCTTATCCCCAGCATCCTGCTCTGCCGCTTTTTTCGACTATTCTCCTCCACTGCCTTGCTGTGACAAACATGCCACATGCTGCGATCAGGTTGTTCACCCATACACTCTCCATATACTCTCTTGCTTACTCTCTCTTTCTTGCCTTGGATACATCCCATCTATTCAGACCACAAGCTCTTCAGATCAGGGCATATATGGCGCTTGGGGTTTGTATAGCTCCCCAGAGCACTACGGGGCCCCAATTTCAGCAAGCCCTTTGAAAATACTGTAACTGAACACAATAAAAAAATCAAAACAATAACAGGCTCAGGCTCATGTGATTTTTTTTGATACAGTACACAGCATCTGATTTCTGTCCCAGGTACATTTAATGAGACTATCAGCGTATTTACAGCCCAAGTAAAAAGAATAAAGGAGGCAGGCTTAGAACTTCAGCTACTGGGCAATACATGCAGTACAGGCACCCCACTAAAAATGAATAGGTAGCTCATTTGGCAGTAGTGACTGTGCCTTTGCTTTCCCTTCTTTGCTTTGGTCCTGCAAATTGCAAAACAGAAGGAAAGAGGCAAGCATGGAGAAGAGGCCCCCTTCCTTGTACTCCTTCCGTAAGGCTGTGGCTCAGGGAAAGGCTCTGATTCTGGGAAGAAAAGAGGGAGAAACAAACTTTTCCACAGAGATGCTTATTTCACAGTGTGCAGTGATCACTTGTTCTAGAAGTTCATGTGAGAAAGGGAAAAATGATTTTGTGAAGAATTTTTTAAATGAGCTATATGTAGAAAAATATTCTAAATGGAAATAGTTAAGCCCTGGAACAGCGTTTGTGGAATTTTCGATGCTAAATGTTATTAAAAACAGGGTAGACCATTATCTCTGAGCGAAGGTCTAAATTTATATCTATCCTGAGCTTAGTGAAGGGGAACAGATGGGGTGATCTTAGGGTATCTTTTAGAGTCCTGCATGTCTTTGATTATTACAGATTACAAGCTGGTCTGCCTAACACAAGTACATAAACTGTACTTGCATTTAGACACTTGGTGAAATTCTTCTCCTAATATAAGTGCCTTACTGCCCTCGCTAATGGAAAGAGGTAAGTGGAGATGCCTTTAAAAAAAAGGCTCCACAGAAGCACTCTGGCTGCATAACTTCAGGTGTGTTCAGTCAAAATCCAAGTGTTCATGCCCTGAAAAGACTCGCACTTAAACTGCCACAGTCCCAGTGCTGGGGCCTGCCTTCCCGAACTCATCACGTCTATCTGCAGCATATTAGCACGGCAAAGTGAAAATGGTAGTCGCATCTTTATTCCCTGAGAATTGGCTACACTGAGGCTAATCTCTCCGCGCTCAAGCCTACAGGCTATTTCTGCTGTGAATTTTCCCCATATGCTTGCTTCCTGTTTTCCAAGAAATAGCACTTTCTTTTTTCCCCCCGCAAATCCCATTTACTTTTTCACAGCTTCTAGTTCTCAGTCCACGAGCGCAGCGCGAGGCTCTGCAATCTCCTCCGCTCCTCCTCGGAGCTGGGCGCTGCGCTCGGGGTCGGCTCTGCGGCGGCCTGCGGGAAACCTGGACTCAGGCTGCTGCAGACGTGCCTGGGCGTTCAGCATCTCATCTGCTATTTCACCAGTTTTCAAACAACTTTAAAAAGTCACTGGAAGGTTTAACATATGCATTAAAAAGTAGCTGAAAAGGAGCAATAATGTGTTAGCATGTCTATGCAACAGACAGTGAGAAATAGCACGTTAATAACAGGAGGACAGGCTGGATAAAAATTAGCATGCCAACCGTACACCCCAGTGCGCCAGCGGCATCCCCTCCCACCTTGCCTCCCTCGGTGATTTTCTGCATTGGAATTCCAGCTGCAATGAGGTAAAAGCAACTTTGCTAAAGGGCAGCAGCTAGCAAATAACAGGGACTTTGCAAGCTGGTACCACAGAGGGTTTGCTACCTCTGCCTCCATGAACACAGATCGTGAAAGCTGCAGGTGGAACCCTGGACGCAGGAAAACCTGCGTCGTTTCAGGGTGTAGCTTTATACTGCCACGGGGCAGCAGTAACTGCTCACTGCTACCGAAGGGGAAAGGTCTCCTACCCTCCCTGCCCTGCCACCTCCCCGCTTCCCCCACCCCTTCCCTCCACACATGCTCCTCCACCTTCCTACCCCGACTCACCGGACTTCTCCCTCCCCTTTCGCACTGGCTCAGATGTTCAGCTGATCTCATGGTAAGAGAATTCAACTCACTAACCCCAGGGGAAAAAAAATCCCTTTTCTCTTGTGGGTTAAGTATCTGCGGCTGTAAGGAGCTGAACAAGCTCCAGAGCAAGAGCAAGGCAAGCGACAGGACAACACGGACAGGATTTCGGAGAGGGAAGATGGGACAGGGCGCTTTTCCAAGATGGTATTTTGCTTCAAGCCACAACACGAGTGCCTTAATCCTTCATGTTACAGGCAGCAAACCTTTCCACGCGCAACCACTACTCACCATTAAGTACATGCAGAACTTAGTAATATGCTTTAGCAAGACCATTTCATTAGTCCTAAAGCTTAAGAATAAAGTAAGCGCCTAAATCGAGCAGCTTTCTTCTCCTCCATTTTTTTTCCTTTTATATCTTATTACAAGACTCTCATAGTATCTGTCATGATGGCAAAGTAACACACACATCACTGACACAGCTAATACCCTACGAGCTTTTGAGTAATGCTGAAGAGCTTTCTTCACATGTACAGCATGTGTAGTATGAAAAATTCTGCATTAAGACACACAACACTCATACTGCTATAAAAAGAAATCTAAAACCATTAACAAAGCTGACCACCCTGTGCTTAAAGTTCATAACAGTCTTAAGCATTGTTGGTGAAAATGAACTGTATTAATTAGGTTACTACTGATCTGAAATGAAATGAAAAAAATAAGGATAAAAGTCAGCATTCTACATCTTCTAAGTGTCGATAACACAAGTAAAACATACAGGATAATCATAAATCAAATATTCTGTATTTACTATCACAAAAATACAGCTTTATTTTATGTATGTTTATATATAGACAAACATACATATATAAAATCTTCATTTTATTTTATCTATAGGTGTATAGCTAAATATCTATAGATATATCTATAGCTATATAGGTACAGATACAATATATCTATAGGTATATTTTCTTATATCTACATATATACATATGCACACATATATAAAAATCCAGTAAATAATAAAATCCATATATCTACAAAAATGCCAAGTAAGTAACTTGCAAACTCCTTTTCCTATCCGTCAATATCACTTGAAGATATATTTTTCCAGAGTTAGCTATCCAAAGTTTAATATCATCAGTGAGAAGCATGGCTAAATTATTCATTCTACTTGAAAAATGTTTGTCTTGATGTCTCTTAATCTCTTTGCTCTAACTATGACAATTTTTTTTCTCTCAATGTTCTTCTGATACAAAACACTAAATTAAATTCTTGCAGAAACATTTAACTTGGTATAAGAAATAAAATTCAGGTGCATCTTTTAGAAAACTGGTAATGTATCAGATAAAAAAATCCCTACAATCGTACATATTTTATCTACACACACATTCAAGTATGTGTGTGTGTGTGTGCACACACGCACAGACACAAAGATTAAAGTATAAAGAGGACAGAGCTGACCATGTGACAAGCAACAAATGTGCAGGCTGACGACAGGACACACAGCATCTTGGCTTCTCACAATCCCTCCAAGTCCTGACTGATTATTTTCAAGCTCATTACTGATGGACAGTAATGATCTGGCCATGCACTGGAAAGTATAACAAAACAGAGTTTTGTCCGTCCAGGTTGGTTAGACCAGAGGTTTAGCCACAGGCCCCATCAACAGTTTCACCACCTCGAAGGCTGTGTGATGTCCCACAGAACATCTTCGTACTGTGGGACTGACTGCAGTCTGACTACTGACTACAACTAAAAGCAAATGTCTGCTTTCTTTGTACAAAGCAGAGCAGAGTTACAATCGTACAGCTGCTGTTTTCCATTGACGACAGCACGGAGAGCAGCATGAAGGAGGCTAAAGGTAAGTGCTGAAACGTCCATTTTTGAGAGAGACTTTTGACACTTCACAAAGTCACATAATGGTTGAGGTTGGAGGGACCTCTGGGGATTGTCTAGCCCAATCTCTCTGCTCAGAGCACGATCAACTACAGCAGGCTGTCCAGGACCATATACAGCCAGCTTTGGAACGTCTCCAAAGATGTAGACTCCACAACCTCTCTGAGTGACCTATTCCAGTGTTTGACCACTCTCACAGTAAAGACGTTTCTACCACTGTTTAAATCGAATTTCCTGTAATTCAGGCTGTGGTCATTGCCTCTTGTCCTGTCACTGGACACCACCGAGAACAATCTGAGCCTATCTCCTTTAGTCCCCATTATCAGGTATTTATACACACTGATAAGACCCCTCCTGAGCCTTCTCTTCTCCAGGCTGAGCAGTCCCAGCTCTCTCAGTCTCTCCTTATGTATCAGATGCTTCAATCCCTTAATCATCTTCATGGCTGTTCACTGACTCCCTTCAGTCAGTCCACATCTTTCTTGTACTGGGGAGCCCAGCACTGGATCCAGCACTCATGTGGCCTCACCAGGGCTGAGTAGACAGGAAGAATCACCTCCTTCGACCTGCTGGCAATGCTCTTCCTAATGCAGTCCAGGATGCCATTGGCCTTCTTTGCTGCAAGGGCACACCGCTGGCATGTTCAACTTGTCCACCTGGAGCTCCAGGTCCTTCTCTGCAAAGATGCTTTCCAGCAGGTCAGCCTCCAGCCTGTACTAGTACATGGGGTTATTCCTCCCCAGGTGCAGGGCTTTACATTTCCCTTTGCTGAACTTTACAAGGTTCCTCTTCACTCTTTTCGCCAACCTGTCAAAGTCCCTCTGAATGGAAGCAGAGCCATCCGGTGTATCTGTGACTCCTTCCAATTTTGTATCATCTGCAAACTTCTGAGGGTGCACTCTGCCCCACTGTCCAGGTCATTAATGAAGACATTATGCAACATTGGCCCCAGTATCTATCCTTGGAGTACATCGTTAGTGGCTGACCTCCAGGCAGTGGTAAGTGGCTGGTCTTTGTGCTGCTGATCTGCCACTGAGGGCTGGGGTGCACCCCCTCCTGCCCTGTTTCATTAGTTTCAAGTTCTCCCCTCTCTACATCTCCGGGCACCCTTTGCTTTCCAATCCAGTCTAACTCTTCTTTGCTTGGCTGTGGGTTGTCATCTCTCTCCTTCATCATTCCTAGTTTAAAGCTCTCCTCATCAGGTGTGGCCAGCCTGTGGGCAAAGATGCTTTTGCCACACTTTGTAAGGCAGATTCCATCTTTATTAGCAGTCCTCAAACCTCAAAGATGCTCTTGTGGTGATAAAAGCGAAAATGCTGTTAAATGTTAGCTATGCAACAAGTTGTTTACCCACAGGATCCTCCTCAAGTCTGCCTGTCACTGGCAGGATCTGGGAGAAAACCACCTGGGTCCCTCTGCCCTTGACTCTCACACCCTCCGCCATGTAGTCACACTTGATACATTCAAGGTCTCCCCTGGCAATAGCATTGCTGCCCATGTGGAAGAGACCCAGGGGATAACAGAGCTCAAGGGCCAGACAAGCCTCAGCATTATCTCCAAAACATACCAGGTCCAAGCCCCCAGCAAACATCAAACCTCCCTAGACAGCGGGTCAGGTCAGCAGAAGGGGTGCCCTGCAGCGTGGAGTCACCCGTTACTATCATTCACCGCTTGCGCTCCTGGTGCTGCCATGTGGCTCAAGCTCAGCCACCTTGGGCACTTTGCTGGATGGCATTTCCAGCCCTTCACCTGCTACCAGGGCACTGAACCTTGGCATATCCTTTTTTGATGGACAACTACAGACAACATTGTGTGTCCTGTTTTTAAAATATGAAACCAGGTCTCTTCGAGCTGGGTACTTCAAAAATGAGGAAGAAAACCTTAACTTTGAAAATATGGGCATGAGATTGCTCCTGTGTTTTCAAAAATCCTGCCAATGTTCTGAGAGAAGACTAGAAAAAATCTTGAGATTCACACTGGAACTAGAAATTTAAATTTTGGTGTTTCTATAAGAATGAAATCTAACAAGCTAGTAACTTTTGTTTTTAAACCCATGCCAAAACTTTCGTGGATTGGTAGCAAGTTTTATTCAGATGCTACTGTCCAATAATCTTACACTGACTGCAGAAATTAGCACAAATGCAACTGTGATTTTATTAAAGGCTACTGAAGGCCAAGTCAGGGAGGAAATCTAGAAACTTCTCAAGCAGCAGGAAATTCTCCTCAGACTCAATTCCTCCCTAAGAAACAGGACAACTTCAGTATCTTCTGCGGTCAGTAAGTCTCTCCATACATTAACAGCATTAATAGAAAGAAAGAGACGTGTTTTTTAAATCTGAGTCACTTTGCTAATCTAGGACGTGTATCTGAGAGGACAGTAACATGCAGTGGGAGGTGAAAGCAGGGAAAATGACTGTGAGGGATGGGGGATCCTCTGAAACACTGCTGCCAGAGAATCTTGACACGTAAATATATCTCAGTATAAGTAGAGACCAATTTCATGAGGGAACAGCAAGTAGCTTGGGCACAGTACTTGTCCACAAAACCACAGCCGACACTCCCAGATCTTCTCATAGTGTTCCCTGCTCCACAGGTACATCACTTCTGCAGCTCGCAGAGTCCACCTTACCAGTACAAGCCATGCCCTTCCCTCAGCCTCTTCAGGGGGGCTTCTCCTAGCCTCATCCATTTCAAAGCCTTTCTTTTCCTATTTCTGCACATTTTAGGTGGTGGCTCACGTTTTATCCTGCAGTGACTTTTCCTAATATTCTACAGATTCCTTCTTTCATCCTCATTATAATCACTGACTCTTCTACTGCACAAATGAAAGGGCTTGAGTGGCACCATCTCAGAGTACTAAGTTAAATTCATTAGCACATATATAGAGAAAGTTGCAATTGTTGACCATACAGTCAGCTATGACTACAACATGGAAACTACAGTTCACCCTAATATAGTGCTGACATTGCTACCGTTCAGTTAAGATGAAAGCAGTAGCAATCTGCATGGAACACGAAGGCAAAAGTGTCTGCAGAAGTTAGTCTCTCTGTACATGTCTGGAATACCAGCTGCAATTCCACCACCTCTGTAAATAGTTATCTTAATAAAATGCTTGTTTATTTTTAGAAATTTGTTGTCCTCTCCTGTGATTATCTAGAAAGGAGGATATGAAACAGAGCTAACATTTCTGCTCCAAGTAACAAATTCTGGCTTCTGCTATCTCTAATTAAATCACAAAAGTTTTGATCCTTGACATTTATTTTCAATCATTTGCAGTTTGATGGGTTTCATTCACTCGTTGCTTTGTAAAATGATCTTCTAGTTGAAACGTCTCATACAAGCAAGAATTTGACTGAAATTATCTACAAGGTTTTCCCTTAGAGGGTTTTTAGAAGACTTTTGAGCTCAGCAACTCAAAGCCAGCTATGGTTTAAAACTCTGTATGTGGAATAACGCCAGCGACACATCAGAAGAATTGGAATGATTTCTGTATTTGAAAGCATCACACTGAACATTCACAACATGCTCCTTCCCCTAATTTTAGAAAGACAATTCAAATTGCAAGTTCCAAGTGTGCACAGGTGTTGATGTTTGACTCTACCATCATTTTCACAGGTGCCAGCAATTTTTAATGACTGTAAAAATCGAGAGAGTTGTGAAGGATAATTTGGCTTGAGATTCTTCCAACCTTAGAGATCTTTCCATGTGAGATACACCAGCTGAGAATACAGACATCTTCTGAGAATACAGACATCGGGAAACCCAGAGCTGCTCGGTGTCTCCTTGTCAGAACAGCTGTTCTGAATTTGACTGTCATCCATGCTACTATTTAAAAAATGTTTATGAACTATAAGGTAAATTGAAAAATACCCGACCACTATTTGGTATGTGAATCACAGAATGCCAAGTGCAGAGTATGTTAGCACCTGGACATAGTTAATCTCTCCTAGGTTTAAAAGTCAGCCAGGATAATTTCTAGTAATGCTTGATGAAAGATCTTTTTAAGAAAATAAAGCCTGCATCTTCTGACTTACTACATGGTCAGGGAATCGCTAACAGAGGTGGTTTCTCACACGGCCCCACGGCTAGCCTGTTCCTGCTGGATAAGAGGTTCCCTGGGTCAATACTATGTGCTTTTGATGCTGAAATCCTGGCTAGCTTGCTTCACGAGTAGCCCTTACACACTGGTATACGTATGTATACACTGAGCTCGGTTGAAGAATCCAAGCAATCTTGGTGTATTCTGCACTACGCACTTCTCGCCCAGCGAGTTTCATGGATCATCACTCACTGCATCATTAGCTGGCTTTGATTTAGGGAACTGGTTGAGATGGAGCTTTCGCCTCTAAGCCTCCAATTTTCAGTGGCTTATGCCTTTCTGAAGCAGTTACTTTCTAAGATGAATTTTACTGCCCTTTTCTCAACTCGGTGGTAAATGTTTTCTGAAAAGTCTGAAAAAATAATGTTTACCTTTTGCTGTAGTTTGAATGTTTGCATTGAGGAATTGGGGGGGTTGTTTTATACAAAGTAACTAAATTGTTCTTCACATGTAAGCATCATTACTAAAAGTAAAAAATAAAAGGAAATCATATCATGCATGTTTTTATCCAGAACTATTTGCTTTCAACAGGAATTAATTCTGAAGGACAGATTCCAGTTCATCTTTTTGATGGATCACATGTTTGCACAGACAAAAATTAAGAAACTTCATTCAAGATTACGTAGTTAACATAGTCTCCTTCATACCTATGCTTTGAAAAGTCCTTAACTACCTGATCACAGACCACGGTTATACACTTGCTAACAAATATGGCACTGAACTGTACACTCTTTAAAATTTAAATAGTGCTTCTTTCTATCAGAAAAGCTGTATTATCTACTAATACAAAAATGTAGTAATCAAATCTGCAAACACTGGTTCATAGTAATTTACTCAGATTACTAGCATCTTTGATATATTTTAATTACATTTTTTATATGAGGAAAACTTTCTATTAGCCATTTATGCTAGTGTTTCACTTAATGTGTGGTATAAAAAATGTGGAAAGGGTGTATTGATCTGTTTTGATGCCCCACATTGACATTGAAGCAGCACTGTTAGTTGCCTTTTTTTCTTGTTTTTTTTTTTTTTTTTTTTTTTAAGACCACAAAAAAGGGATACATGCAGAACCAGCCATAAGATTCAGCCCTAAAAGAAGTTTAATCTGAGGAATGGGAAACTCCCAAGTATACTCTCACCTAACTGATGAGTTTGTGGGGCACTGAAGAGACCTCTAATGAAATTCCCTATTTTAAGACAAAGGTGTATTCTCCTGTTCTTCGGGACGCCTTTTGGGTGACTGATGTCCTTGTCATTAAGTTTAACTTTAAAAATGTGAATCTGCATGTTGGGTCTGTTCACTCCTAACGACATACGCACACCAGCACGTGCCCTGGCTAGTCCAGTGTCACGGCATCTTCTAGAGAATAGGAGTGTTTTGGTTTTTGCTTTTTTCCCCGCAAGGCACACTGGAAGATACAGAGACATTCTTCCAGGTAACATTACTAAGGTAACGACTGAAATTGGGGTACAGCTTTGTTGAGCACTATATAAAAGTCCTCTTGCAATCTAACGTGGCACATTTGGAAAAGTGCAAAACCCCTCTAACCTCATTTTAAAGATGGAAAGCCTGGCCTGGGAAGGACTGGCAAACCCTCAAAGAGCAAGTCTATGGTGGCCTCCAGTGCCTTGACTCCAAAACCACTGCTCCTCTCCAAAGCACCGCTGGGAATTGCAACCTCTGCTATTAGTATAATTTTACCAATATTTCAAATTTAGTTGGCTAATTTTACTCCTCTGAAGAGTGGTGGAAGTTCCGAAGACAATTTGCATTTGAAAATGCCCTTTAAGCTCCGGCAAAATATACAATCTTATACATCTAAAAATGACATGTTTTATAGAGCGGTTTTGTAGAGGGCATTCACAAAATGGTGCCCAAGAAAAGTATTTACTGAAAGCTTTTCATTTACAGAGGAAGATGGTGACTTCAGGATAGGAAGAGCAGGAGGAAACATTTTGATGCAAATAAGACTAAATAAAAACAAAAAACATACTTTGAAATGAGTAATTAACAGCAATATACTAAGTAATGTGCTAAAATACAGTAATCCAATGAATTCTTAGCCATAATGGCATCTTCTACCCTAGCGGGAACGGGGACAATGTTCATAGCGCCCAGAGAAACACATCCAGGCAAGGTGGTGATCAGATTGATAGATGTCAGCAGTGATAGTACCAGAATATGGGCTCAACAGTTACAACTACTACAATTACAAATCCAGTCAAAACAAAAACATCACACGGTGTTGTGACACATGTGACACCCAAATGTGATAAACAACAACAAACACATATATTATTAGTGTTTGTTTAATTTTATCGGTGTTCAAGACACACACATTTTGGTCTATCTCTGAAACAATAAACAAATGACACTAATGTTCCCCAAAGTAAATAATTCACATCTTTTTTATTAGGTTTAGCTCACAGATATCCACCTTCAGTGCCAGTTTTGCAGCCCCTGCATTCAGGCTTGGACTCATTTCTTTTCTTACAGACATTTCAAATTCAGTCGAAGATCAACTATATCCTTGCATGCAATAAATTCATGAAGAATTTATTGTAACAATGGATTATAACTCATTCTATTGCTGTTCCCAAAAAATCGTAATATTTAAAAAACTAAAACAAACCCCTTTTTCCCAAAGACAGCAACATTTTCCATGTCTTTAGACATGATTTTCAAGGTAGCTTGACCTATTTTGATATCTAAACAGGGCTAGATTTCCCAACATGTTCCATATCCAGCAGCTCTTATTATAGCCAGATTTTTCTAAAGAATTCAACTTTCCCAGTGCCAAGTTCTTTGGAAAAAAAAAAAGTAATTTAGTGTACTGCTGACCTGGAGGCTGGGTTCTTTTGCAAACCTGGCCCTGATACCGAGTGCTACACTCTTGTAAAGGTCTGTCGCAGGCTTTCATGGGCCTAATTCTTCCAGTACTAACATTTACAAAGTCAGTGACTTCTACCATTGTGGACATCTGGAAGACTGATTAAAACTGAGAAATTCAATTCATTTTTTTATTTATATTAATTGGCAATCATAAAAAATTTGATCCCAAAACATCACATGTGAATATCTTATTTTCTCTATGCAGACCAACTTGATCGGTTCAGTATTTGCAGGTCTTTGGATTTCTGCTTTACTCTCTGCTACAAAAAAGTAACAATGTAAAATAGTGCACAAATTCATGCCGTGAACATTCATGGAGAATCAGGTTAGTGGTCAGCTTGCTCTGTAATTCTCTAAAATCATAGAACCATTAAAATTCAACACAATTATATTTGTATTAGCAGTAGTATGACCTACAGAAAGCAAGGTTTAGGCTTTCTAGCAATCAGTTGACTGAAATGTGAAACAGAAGTGGCAAAAATCTGTGGCTTTGCAGATGGCAAAAGTAAGAAAACCATTTGAAAGAAGCACAAGTGCCAACTTCTTCTGGGAGTGAAAGATTTAGAGAATCCCCGACTAATCTGTTCTCAACTATGGTATTCACCACACAGTGCCTAAAGATTTGTTTTAAGCCCTTCCCAAAGTGTCTGTCATCCCATTTCCTTGTCTCCAGTAAGTGTATCATGTAACTGTAAATAAATGTTCAAATGAGTTTAGCAGTCATCAGGATGTTTTGAATTTGAGCATGGCAGTTTTTTTTCCTGAAGTTTAGTTTAGCAAGCTGTATTTATGGTGATTTTACTATCTATTTTAACTTCACAAACAGATTTCTTATTCCACTGCTTTATTGGGATGACAAAATTGATCTTTGTAAGCTGAGCCCAGAATGAAGAAACTTGGAAAAGCGGAGGTGCATTTGACTACCTTTTTTCCTTTGACCCACGAGACTTCCTAGTGAGCTCCTATTATTAGAGACAAAGCAGTTTTAGCGCTTTTTCTCTCGATGTGATCCTTCGCTTGCACCTCAGATACAACTCCTGTACAATCCCCACCTTTTATTGCTATTAAATGGAGATAGTGCAAAAACTCTACACCTTTCACTGTCTTACCTCTTCTCACCTGCTACTTTTCGACGTGTGAGTAAATGATAATTACCTTCCATTCGTAACTGCCCAGCGCAGGATAAGCTGGGGGAATGAGGTAGAGACGTGTGCTACCCAGCACTGTACCTGTTCTCAGCATTGTGAAAATGACATTTCACAACACATCTCAGCCGCAGGATTCCTGGAAACCCCCAATTCCAATAGCCTTTGGCGGCATGTAGGTGGGAGCTAAATTACACACTGCTGCACACAAACTCTCTTGGGGATTTCCTTCTCCAAATCTAGCTACAAGTGGATTTTCAAATGTCTGCACAGATTTTGTTAAAAATGTTCCCACATTAAATGGACTTTTCATACCACAAAAGAAAAAGAAAACGAATGACTGAGTCAGTAAACCTGAAAGAAGTTAAAAAAAAAAAAAAAAAACAGGAAATGTACAGCTAACAAAAGTAATGTATATACTATGTTAGCATATTAATTAATTTTCTCCACAGTATTACAGGTCATTTGTTTCCAAGCTAAACTATTTTAATTTCAAACATAGGAATATACAGTTCTGCTGTGATAAGCATAAACAAGTAGACCAACATGTTACCAGAATCTTTTAAAATACGTAAACATTCCTATCTGCAAAGTTGTTTATCCGGTATTTTAATGCAAGCTACTAATGATCTCATTCACAACTACTGTCTGTCTAATTTCCTCATGTACTTAATGGTAGCTATTATGATAACCAAGGATCATGGGACTAGATCCCTAAGAGGCAAGGTCAGACCAGTAAAATTAGCCATCTGTCCAATAAGGGCTTTAAGCTCAGGTTGTATTTAAGTATTAAGTTTCCAACTGTACAGACATATTTTTTTTCCCTCGCAAGAACAAGACGATGTACAATACCGATTCTAAAAAGCCACAACACAAACATTTTAACAATGTTGTATACATACCAAAAGGGTCTGATCCTACAAACATTTTGTTAACTGAGGAAAAATTTACTAAATTTGTTTCCAGTTTATCTGATTCACACTGATCCATGGGAAGTCAGTGATGAAAATCAGTGCTGGCCTTAATGATTTCAAGATACGGCTGAGCGTTTGGGACTGTCTCAGCATCAGTATTTTCTGATTATAATTTTAAAAGTATGCAAAATTTCAAACCTCATCATATACTATATCCTATATCTCTGTTTCATACCATGCAGACTAAAAGGGCTGTAAAAGCTGCCTGGAGTCCACACCGTTAACATCTGACCACTAAGGACCATATATCACCTTGATCAACATGCAAAAATCCTACTGACACCACTGGGAATTCTACTGTGGATCAAAGGTAACATTTAGCCAGAGGAAATGCAGAGGAACAAAATCCTGAAGTATCCTATGTCATGCTTTGTATAGAGTAACTGTACATTTTTTTTCATGAATACCTCCCTAACAATTTTCTTTCACAGATGCTCTACTCTATCTTACCTAATTCACTACCATACAAATAAATGTCATAGCTAAAGAGCAGTCCTGCAGTCTTTAGCCAGGAAACCTCTGGCTGACAGAGCTGTTCAGCTGACTCTTAGCTTGGCTCAGGCAACACCATAAATTAGGGGCTACAGGCCAGTCCTGGGGAAAATGATAAAATTTTTGACAATTACTTCCGCAGCAGCAGGAGCTACATCTTGATTTGGAATTTGAATGACTTGGTCAGAATTAGAAGGAAAATGTCAGAGAAAATGGACCTCATACCGATTCTGCAACTTCACTGTTTTCGACAGCATATTCTCTAAATAAAAATGAACATAAACAAAACCAACGACAACATCAAAATAAAGCTGGCCTTTTCGAGGGGAAGGAGAGGATGCTGTGTGCACACACAGACCTGATCCAAACTCAGGAAGGAAACAACATTGAAAATATAAAGCCAATTACTTCAAAGCAAAGTTAATCACTTACATGCTTCAGACTGCGAATAATGCACTGCCCACCGCATGGGAAATACGGCACGAGCCCCTTTCTGGCACGGCCAGCGTTTACCAAAAGTAGCCAGGCTCGAGTTAAAAAATAGTACTGAAAGAGGGCGGGTGCGCGCCCACCCCGCGCGGGCGGGGAAGCGCCGCAGGGCGCTGGCGGCGCGGCCGCCCGGGCCCCCGCGCAGCCCCGGCGCGCCCCGACCGCGGAGCCTTCCGACGGCAGCGGCGCGGGCCGAGAAGACCCGCGGCCGCGGGAGACGCCGGCGGCGGCGGCGCTGCCCCCGCGCTGACAGCTCTGCCGTCCGGCCGCGCTCCGCTCCGCTCCGCTCCTCCCGGGAGCGCCCGTTTTAAAGGGCAGCTAAACTTTACCAGGCGTCGGGGGCGAGCGCGGCGCTCCCGCAGCGTCTCGCCCAACCAGCCCGCGCAAACACCGCCCGGGCGGCTCCTGCCCCCGGCTTCCTCCGGGCCGGGCCGGGCCGGGCCGGGCCGGGCCGGGGGCTCCGCCGCCGCGCCCTACCTTGCCTGCGCGGGAGGCTCCTCCGCGGGGCGGCCGCGCAGCCGATGCACGAAGCCAGGAGCAGCAGGACGAGGCGGCGGCAGCGGCGCGGCGCCTCCATGGGCGCCGGCTTCCCCCCGCCGCCGCCGGCGTGGGGGCGACTCGGGGGCGGCAGCGGAGCGGGGCCCGGCGCTGCGCGGGGCGAGTGGCGGCGCGGCCGCCGCGCGTCGCCTCTGCGCGGCAGCCGGGCGCGGAGCGGGGCTGGAGGCTGGAGCCGGCGCGGAGCGGAGCGTCCGCGCTTTTACGCGCGCGGGGACGGCACAGGCGGGAGGGGGCTGGCGCCGGCCCTTTGATGGGATTACGGCCGCCGTGGGGCGGGCGGGGGGCACGGCGCCTCCCCCCGGCCCCGCCGCCCTCGGGGCGGCCCCTGCCGCGCGACCCCGGCCCCCGCGGCGGCCGCTGCCTCGGTGCCCCGGGGCGGGGGGCTCCGCGGACCCTCCCCCGGCTCCGGTGCTCTCGGCCCCTGTGCCGCCCTCGCCGCCGCGCCCCGGCCGAGCCCGGTCCTCTGCCCGCTCAGCCGGCCTCGGCCCTCCGCCCGCTCAGCCGGCCTCGGCCCTCCCCTGTCCCTCGGGACTCCCCGCTTGGCAGCCTCCTCTTCCCAGAGGGAATTGGGTTAATGGCTTTTTCCTTTTTTTTCCTTTTTTTTCCCCCTCCCTGGTGTCCCTGAGAGAGACCTGGCTGGCTCAAGTGGTAGCCAAGTCCTGGAGTAAAGCTAGGAAGAGGATTCAGTGTGGAAGTTGTTGCTGAGTTAAGAAGATAAATTAAGTTTAATCCCCCCAGATGGAGGCTGAGACCTATCCAGCCACTCAGACTAATATAGAAACCCCTGCAGAGATTAGAGGGGATGGGAAAGGGAGGGGGAGGAAGGCAAGGGGAAGTAATGGAGTTCAAGGATTCTAGGAAGAAAGGAAGAGAAGACCAAGAAGGACTCCAAAGCATCCCTTTAAGTAACATTTGTAGAACAAAAGCCCAAATCTTTTGAGTGCAGTATCCATTTTTTTAATTATTATTATTATTTTAATTATCAGACAGAGGGAGATGCAAGAAACTTTGCATTAGGCAGATGTGGGATTATCTACCCTCTACTTTAGGTCTCATCCTAATCTGTGTTAGTTAGAGATCAGTATAAACCCTGAAACATCAGGGTTGTTTTGCCTTGAGGGTTTGTGGGGGGCTTTGTTTTGGAAAAGACCTTCATTTGCTTGTTTTGTTGTTCACTTTGGTAACTTTGAGCATTTCTGATGTCCATATAAATTATATAGGTTCCTACAGTCCCCTTTTGAATTTTAAATTCTTAACTAATTAAATTCTTAACACTGATACCATGTTCAATGAGTCCCATGGAGTAATTTTGTGATATGTGGAGAAAACTAGGAGCTCACAAGAAAAGCTGTCTTTCAGCCCACGGTGGGAACAACACTGAGACAGAAAAATAAGGAAAGCTACCCCTTTGGGGTACAAGCGAAGACAAGGAAATGATGATTAAGCCCTTTAGGACAAAAGATCAGAGGAATGGAGTTGGCGCCTATATCCCGTTAAAACACTCTAAGAACCTTGGGAAGAAGTTAGAGGGGGGAAATCAAAGTCCTCACATGAGAGAGTAGAGAGGATAGATAGCACTTGAGTCCCTCAGGGGCAAGGCAAGAGGATCAAACCTGGTCCCTTTGGAGAGGGCAGAGTGTTAGTTTCCAAGTGATCCCTGCGGAGAGAGCATCCTCAGGACTCCAGGAATTACAGGAAAGGAGTGTTTCTGTAACCATGTGTCCAATGTCTAACTTTCTCTCCCCACCCTTATCAGCTTGCCTTCAGAGACTGAGGAGGTGCAGTAGATGGAGCAGTGAAGGACCTATGGCAGGAAATCCAGGCTGGGTCAGAGATTTCAGTGCATTGTTTAATTATAGCTCACAAGACAGGACTCTGCATTTGCCCGCAAGTCACATGGGATTGCTGACTAGTTGGTAAAAGATGGCAAAGAGCTCATGGCAAGGGGTGGAAAGAAGCTATGTCTATTTTTTATGTATTGTGCAAGTAATTGTTTGTTATTTGTACAGTGTACTGTCATTCATTACTACTTCTGTTTTTCTTCTTTGTTGATATCCTTTCTTTCTTAACTCCTCTTTCTCTAGTACCTTCTTTCCCTTGACTTGCTTTTTTGGCAGCACTCAATTTGACCAGTACTGTAGTTTGTCTTCTATCTGGCATATACATATTCACCAAAAGTAATCTATGATTAAGCAAGAGCTAGTCATATTGAGATATTGAGTCCACTAAATGGATCACAAAAGTTCATACCTTTGAGTTTCAGGCAGCTGTCAGACGCAGGCAGATGTTGTAATTCTCATGACAATTTTGGAAGATTATCTCTGCAGCCATGCAAACTAGAAATTAGGGAGGAGTGGGATATTCAGTTTTGGGTTCATGGAGAGGTGCTCCACGAAAATCCTAGCAGTGAAGATAATCCACCAGAAATCTACTAATTTCCTCTAAATAACTGCAAGCTTTCAAGTGGCTTCCTCACTGTTAAGGTTTTTGCACTGTGCTCATCAACATAGTTCCTGGCTATCTTCCAGCCAGTGTACTGATTAACATGAATAACACTTGGCACATATTTGTTGTTGCAACTGCTCTCCAGAGGAAGAAGCATTTCTAGTGGAGTATCTAGTTTTAAGATTAAGAGATAAAAATACACATTGCTATTCATTGATCTTAAAGATGGCAAGGTGAGTGAAGCATACCACATACTTGTGATGGTCCTGAGATTTTTGGAGAATTCATTTTCCAGTCTCATACCAGCTTCTGAGATAGATCATCCTCTTTATTATGGAGGATTCCACTGCGCCAGAGGAGTATGGTTGTCAGTAATGACACACCATAGATGTGTACTCAAAAAGTTGCTTTTCCTTGTCCCCACCTGTGACTTCTGTTTTGTTTGGATTTGGCTTTTGTCGATGGCCTGTGAATGGATCCAGCCTCTGAGCCATCTCTGTGACAGTAATATCTTTTGGCTGTGGAGAGCACACAGAACTGCAAATTACTCATCATGTGACTGGTTCACCCAGTGGTTGTAAAGAGTAGGTGGTGAGAACTAAGACACACTCTTTCGGAAGTCCATAAGTGGGGGAGTCTGGTGGTAGGGGGCAATTTTCCATCATTTTCTCGTGGATGTACTCCACCAGGGAAGACTCTCACTAAACTAGCTCATTAATTGGGATACATCCTGCCTATGTTCAGGCCAAATATTCCACCTTTCTCCTCATACCGTAGATATGGGAGGGAATCAGGGTCCAATCCACATAGTTTCCCACTATAGGAAAAAATGGGCTATAACACAGAGCTCAGAGTCTTTCCTTCCTATTTCATCTCTAAGAGAGCAATACGTGGCCCCTTTCTGTACAGTAAAGGAATAGGAATGCAAGGAATGATGTCTTGAGAAGTCAGAAGAAAACACTCGCTCATACCCCAATCCCCTCTACAAGCTCTGTGTCCAGAACAGTTGACTCACTTCAGCTTGGCAACTGTCTCAGTGGTATGCCTGCCACCTGTGGTTTGCAAGTACTAAAATCCACCCCTTTGCTTTGACGAAGCAACAGATAAAAATAGCACGAACGTAAGGCACCAAATGTTCAAAACGGCCATAGCTTCCCTTTCAACTTTTGAAGATCTTGTGTAACATGACTTTGCTTTTTCTGTAAACTTCAACCGTCTGAGTATCAAGTCTCATGAGGCAATCAAGTGTTTTTAGCAGGTATCTAGATCATTCATAATAAAAAAGGATCTCTATGATTATATTTAACATCAGCTTTTACAATAAGTCATGGAGGAAGCTGTTTGTTTGCTGTGAAAGGATCTAAAGCAGGATGTTTACTCAAAAACTATCTGGTAAAAGTGAGGAAGTCTTTGTCTGCAGGCAGTTAAGTGAGCAAACTGTGATTTAGAGAATTTAGAAGTCTGGCCTTGTTTAGCAGGCTTTTCCATTGTGATTCATGGGGAAAAAAAAAAGGCATGTCTGCCTTAGGGATTGTCTACACTTGAAAGATATTTGGGATAAAAGGAGTGTGTGAATTTATAGCATTTTCCAGAGTAACTCCATATGTGGGAAGATTTTGTCCAGAATAAGATTAAAACAAAGTGAAGAAGTCTTTTGAACTAGAAGTATGAACAAAAATGAAGACCTCTGTGATGAAGTGGAGATATTACACCTTTTGCCTACACATAGTTGTTTTTATGGTGGCTGTGTAGGTTCAATTAAGAAAGTTAAGAATAATGTATCTGTACATTTACATAACTAAAAGCTATTGATTTTTCTTTCTTCAACTAAATCCACAAAAATGTGTTGTTCTCTTTCTTTTTTCCTTAATAATCTGCAATTTTTAAAAGATTTATTATGAATATGTTGTATGATATCCATTCGACCATAATCCACTGTAGATTTTTGTCAGGATTTTTTTCATAGATTTCTATAAAAAGAAGTGCATAAACTCCTCAGAGGCTCTAGTAAACATTCAGCATGAACACATAGTCTCTTGGACATTACAGATTATACAGAGATCTTTCAAGATGCAAAGGTTACCCTAAAACAACACACTTCCTGATGTGATGGGCACATCTTCTGCTTATAGGTGAACTAGTCATTTACCTCATAGTTCTTTCCCCTGTTCCTTCCAAACTGAGATAGATCTACCCCTCCTAATTTTCTATCTGTCCTGACTGCAGTTTAAGACATTTGGGTTGGAACCTATCAAATGAAATTTGATGAGGGTATCACAATCCAAACAGAGGGGTGGAGGTTGCAGTGTTTGCCTACAGGTTTGTGTTTAAAATTTTACTTCCTGATCTTTTAAATTAATTTCCTCTTAGTATGCTAAAGTCATTCTACATATTTTGCCATCCTGATATTAATTGCAACATGAGATATTGACTATGAGTTATATCACCATATCTGTGTAATATATAGAATTATATAGATCTGAGAGTCTTTTCTTGAAATCAGTAACTTCAGAAATGTATAGAAAATAGAGGAACCATTACTTTATCCATTTTAAAATACAAACCTGATAAATATAGGTATCACTTAATAACACCAAGCTTTATTTTAGCAAGTCATGTTTAGTAAGCCTACTCATTTTCATAAATGGTACTGTTTGTTAGTTATATAGCAAATAATTTTATAGAGCGTCAGTCACGGATTAGGACGCCAGTACGATAAAAATGCACAAGGTAACTCCCAAAGATCTCCCAGTCTGAGTAAATTGAACCTCAAGATGGGCAGATTCATAAGCACAAGGAGACACTTTATGTGGAATAATGTTAGGAAGATGAGTAGCTCCTTACACTTGTGGTGGATCAGAAAGTTGCTGGGCTGTTCTTTCCATCAGAGCTGCCTGTGGATTTATAGGCTCCAGTTTTTGTAATTTTGTTTTCCTTCTTCTTTTATCTCCTATGGCTAGGTCTTGGTAAGGTGAAAAATGTATTCTCTTGGCTCAGAGAGTTCTTTATACTGTCTATATTCAGCACAAAGAAAGAGAAGCAGAGAGGCCCAAATTCTAAGAATCAGTCACCTAAAAATATATGTATACGGTTAAGCATCTCTTGTCACCTCTGACCATCACACGTGAGATAGATCAATATTTGCCAGTAATATTCCTGATGAATTAATGGAGCAGATTCTTCTCTTCTTGTTGGCAGGTCAGTTCTTGCTAGACTTGGGACCATATGATAAATGCAATGAAAACCAATAGAAGGAAGAAATGAGCTCTTTTACAAGTCTAAGTGTTGCTTTAAATGCTCACAAAATTTGCTTGCATCAAGTATGAAGTATTCTGTATTTGCAAGTCTGGGAGGAGCTGTGGAAATGATGTGTTGCCCAATGTAGCCTTCTCTTCCTTCTTTTCAAAGTCTGATGATGATATATATATATATATATATATATATATATATATATAAAAGAATGATCCACAGTGCCTTAGGCACTTAGCATCATCCTCATATTCATTTTCTTGTTTTGGTCTTTCTGCTGCTCTCAAAAAAATGGCTTCAAAGAGTTACTTTTATTGTTCTTCTATTTAATATAATATGTATGTTCTTCCTGTCCTCTTATCTGTCAGTCTTATAGATTGGTAGCTCCTGCTTATGATATAATCTCCTGGAGGCTTTTCCTCGAGTTTCCTGATCAGGATCTCAGATTGAGGAAAGAGACTGATCACAGAGAACCCATCCAGATTTTGAGGTGAACTCCATGTGTCTTTGGACTTAGATAGCTTGCTTACAGTTACTAATGGGAAGAGGGGATGAATTCTGTAAAAATAAGAAATGGAAAGTGTCAGCATTCATTGCTGTTTTAAATTTTCTGTTAATTTCCATTCCATTTGAAGGAGTACACATACACTAAAGGCAATGCTTTTGTACTGTCTGCTTCCATTCTACGTGCAGAAGGAATGTGATTCTTATTAATCTCTGCTAGGGAAAAGTGAAGACCAAAGGGGATAACACTGAGCCCACATTATTGGTTCCCCCTTGTGTTGATGGCATTCCTAGGAGGGCTGGGAGTGACTGAAACACAAGCAACAGCGAAAAGGCTAAATGTATCCAGCTTCATTTCCTTTACTGATTTGTCAGCCTACTCACTAATACATATTCACTGTACCCCAATGAATAACTCTATTTTCCACTCATGTTCTGAAACTTACCACTCTCCTTATTTGCAGGAAAGAGCTGTAAAGGATGGATTTGCAGAAGGAATGACACTTGTGAGAAGACTATTGAAGGAGCAGAGAACCACAAGATCTTCCAGTTTGCTCAGTCAGTCCCTTCTGCTCCTTCCATAGGGAAATGTAAATGCTGGAGGAAATAGAGAAAGGTTAAAGAAGCTGTATTTTCTTTCTAAATAAGAGAATTAAGGAGGAAACTGCAGAATGAGCACCACATACCTTGTAGGAGCCCAGTCATGTTCTTGCAGTTTCAGTTTTTGATCAGAAGAGCACCCTGGATGTAACATACTGTGTTGCATACCAGCTTCCTCTGGGACTCAATATTAAAACATCCAGCTGTAGAGATCATGTTCTCCACCTGTACAGATAGATGTAAATGACTAGAAGTCTCAACTAATTTCATGCACTGATTCATCTCAGATATTCCTTCTCTGTCTCTTCCTGAGGGTCACTGATAACTATGCTTGCCACAGATTAATTCACTATCTCAGAAATGCAAAGAGTTAATTCCCTCTTTGAGCTTGATAAACCTCTAAGAATCTTTTGAAAAATCATGAAATTTTAAAAAGATCTTTACAAGTAGTTTTTCATGTTTGCCCCAACAGAGTAATAATACTTCTTTAAAAATAGCAGGTAGCAAGATCCGATCAATAGACCATTAAGATGCTGACAGCACTAAGATAGGATTACATGGCAAAGAAACTGTGAAACCTTTAACTTTTTAATTTTCAGACAAGAAAACCCAAGAAAGTTGCACCCTTCATTTTGCAAGCCTATCCTGAAATAAACTTATCCTCTTAGTCTCATCAGAAACCCTCCCCCCCACACACATAAATATGAAACTAGTACATCAGTGAAACACAGTTCATCATAAAATCACAATTCTTATTCTTTGGGCCCAAAGTTTTTTTACACAATTTTCCTTTATTCCACCTGCATAGGGCAATGTCAAAGTTCCAACAAATTCTTGAAGGACAAGTTCATTTGCAGTTATTAAACATGATTGTCTGGAGACAACTGCTGATACAAGAACTGCCTAGACTGTTAACAGATGGAAGCTGGACGAGCTTGTTCTGTTTATTGTTTGGGAAACTCTTTGTTTTCTAAAGAGTACAAGACTAAATAAACCTTTGAGTAGTCATAGAGCAGCAGATTTTATAAACTAGGAAAAGAAACTGCCCAATTTTAATTTATTCACAGGAGATATGCAGTGGATTCATGTTTCAGGTCTCAACTGTTATTTTGGCAGGTGGAAAAACACTACAAGGAAAATGGTATTGCCCTATAATGCAGTTTCAGAATATCAGGGTATCAATTCTGTTCAGTTTAATCAAAAGTTTGATGCTGACTGATGGTTGTGCACCAGACAGCTGTACACATACATAGCATGCGATATCCAGGTTAGTGAATTTAAAAGTATCTCAAGTAATCTATTCACTATGTTGCACTCTGGAATGTTGGTACATCTCAAATCTCTTTGGCTTGATCTTTGAAATACAAAGCCAGAAGTTTCCTAGCACAGTTGCCTGATGCCAAGGATTAGTTTTGATGCTTGCATCTCCATTCAATGTTCCTGTCATGTTGTGGGGTGAATGGGATGTAGCACAGCTGGCTACTCCCCCTCTAGACATCTTAAACTCATTTCCCACAAAATTTAACAGCTCAGTTTCAAAGTTGGCCATCTTGTCCTTAACCTACCTGCTACCTGCTCTTGAGAAACCTGGCATCCCAGGTGCAGGAGTAAAGTCCCTGTTGGAGAGTGGTTTTGGTCTCAACTTACACATGAAATTCCTGGAGAAGAACACCCAATCTCCACCCAGCATCAGCTTGCTGCCCATCCTAGTCCTGCACAATAGACTGCAACTCCACAGAGCACAGCTGAAGAGCTCCTAGATGAGTGGGAATATGCAGAGGGACACTATGAGCCATCATCCCCTTTTCCAGCTCCTCACCATGGATCTGCTCAGATCCATGCCTGAGAGAATGCAGTTTTCTCTGCCTCAGAGAAAGTGGATGGAAAGTTGCATTCAGCTTGTAACTTGAATGTGAGTTCTTCTCTTCTCTTCTCTTCTCTTCTCTTCTCTTCTCTTCTCTTCTCTTCTCTTCTCTTCTCTTCTCTTCTCTTCTCTTCTCTAAATTAGTGTTTGTTATTATTGATCCAATATAAGTATGATATACTTTATTTGTAACCGGAGGCACATAATCTGCAGACCTTAATGTATTACTAGGCTTGATCCTAAGCTGATAAAGTCAATGGAAAGACTCCTAGTGACTTCAGTGGGCTCTACATTTGTCAAGGGGATGTTGAAGTTTTTTAGGCATAGTTTTTAGTGCCTCTCCGCCCGGAGCTATGTGAAGTTTCAACCACTCTTCTCTGATTGCAGCAGAACTCAAGGCAGAAAGGGCAGGTGCTATAGTTGGGAAGCTGCCCTTGCCGTATTCTCATCAGTGCATGTTCGTAGGACTTGATATGCCTAACAACATGAAAATCTTTGGCCTCACCTCTCTGAACACAGCAACTAGCAAAACTGTGTATAACCTTAGTGAGTACAGAAATCTGACATGGATACTGGACAGATCAAAAAGAAGAACCTGTCATTTACTTTCCAATAAAACTTTAAAAAAATCCAAATACCCAAATCTTACCAAGACAAGAGAAAGGGGGGAGAGAGAGAGGGAGGAAGCTATTGACCTCAAACCCTTAGAGACTGGTCTTTTCAGTTCTTCAGGTGCATGTGCTATATAGATTGGTAGGATCTCCTATAGAGTCTGCACAGATGCACAGATCTGCACAGATGATACAACCAAGATGGTAAAGTTAAGGTTGATCTATATCAGCTATAATACTCAAAAATAAAGGAATAAATGGAGAAATAAAGGATTAAATTTCCTTTTTAAATTCCATTTTATAAGAATTGAAAACTTTTCATTTTTGAGAGACTTCCTTACAATATGCTACATCTTTTCAAAACTGTTTTGTTTTACAATGCCTTGTAACTTTATCTTATCATTGGTATTGCTGTATTTTTGTCCAGATTTTTCTTTCAGAAATACACCAGTGTGTGCACTGTGTAGTGCCTGTTCTGCATGTATAAAGAGCATGTCTACTAGAAATGATGTGGATACTTAATCAGCCTCATCAGACATGCTGCTACGTTAGGGCTGATACCCAGAAATCCTAGAAAATGTCTAAAAGTCCTTAAATTTTGCCCAGACAAAATTTCCAGACAGAAAAAAAGAAAAACTAGATGAATGGTAGCCCTAACTGTATCTGATAATAGCCAACTTCACATTTATGTTCTAGTAAGTGATTAGTTCCATCAAAAATCAGATAAACGACCTTCTTTGGAGAAGGAAGCAAATACTGACCTTTACACAGTTTGAAAAATGAAAACACACCAGCATATACCCAGAGTAATCTATCCATGTCTGTCTATATCAGTGGAGCTATTCTGGATTTAAACTACCATTTTTCAGCTCAGAATCAGACTCTAGACAGAGCAGTGGTAAAGGGCATATAAATAACTATAGATTAAGTGGAATGAACTGGGTTATTTTTCTGTATTCTACTTACTAAGGCTCGGTATTATACTGCATTCTTATTTTTTTTTGCAGAAAGATCTCCAGATAAAACAGTCAATCTCATACCATTGGGTGCAGAAAATCCAAATATCTTACCAAGATGAGATACTGAGATATTTACTATATAACTCTCAACTTACGGCTTCGTCTGAACCCGTGCAATCCAAGACAGTTAGCAGTTGTCTTTGTTTTGCAGCCACCTTCCCTGACGTCATCATCACTGCTGCTGAACAGACAGATGGCCAGTAAGGATATAAACCTATGTCTTCTTTACATCAACCACATTATCTTTTGCAGTACATTAGTCCAGATCCTCTGCGGGTTTAAGTCGGGACAGGTCCCTGGAGACTGCATCAGCTTCAGGAAAACATCCCCACCTGCAGGGACTGAGGGTTAGGCCCCAGCGCATTAGTCAGCAGTAGCATGGAGAGCAGAGACAGGCTCGTCACAATAGAAGACTCCAGTGTTGATGTTGCTTGTGTCTTCCTAATCCTCCCTCAAAATCCTCAAGGTTTCTTTTCTCACCTGACCCAGATGAAAGACACTGATGATCAATGTCTTTCTATTAGTTAAAAGTTTTCTAACATTATATTAATGTTACAAACTATTTTGACTTTTTACTTCACACAGAGAGTATATATTTGTGTTTGTTCTCCATTAGGCTATTTTCAGAAAAAAAGGAATTATTTTCAAAAGAAAGAAGTATAGAACAAACTTAAGCTCATAAAACTTGTCAGTTCTTCACAGGATTCCAGATGCACTTTGTTAACAGAGATAATAGATAGAGGCTTGCATCCGTTGTATCACATCTGTGAGACATCACGCTGCTTCTTCGATGAAGCCAATTTAAAATGTATTGAACCCTATTTTGCTGGTGGCATATTCAGGTCCTCTCTTCTCCCAAGCATACTGTTCTGTAGCTTTCTGGGAATCATTTTTCTTTGATTTATTTCTATTCCTGTACCAATCCCAGAGGTAAACCATGTTATTTTCTATTGAGAGAGACACTTGGATCTGTGTAATGCTGTCCTCTCTACATTCAATAAAATTCCAGTTATTCCAGGCTCACTCTTTTAATCTCTCTGCCCAATAAGCAGCTTCACTCTTCCATAGACTGTCAATTACTCGAGATCAGGATTAACCAAATATACTGTGTGTGGCACATGTGGCACATAATTAAGAGCCTAACATCTTCATTTAGAGAGGTATTACATCAGTATTTACTATCAAAAACCAATATTGTAACCTTTCCACTCACTAATAAACTGATGCTGGCTTGATACAGATTTTACCTCTTAAATAAATACTATTTTCTCTGTCCAGCGTGACCAAAAAGATGCAGCAGGAAGAGGGTGTCTCTATAATGCCCTGCCTCCTGTGATATCCCCAGGATGCTCGGCTTTGCACCACCCGTAGATTCAGGCTGTGGTTCACAGCTCCATGCAGCACCACTCACTGAAGGAGAGTCCTGAACCCACACCAGAAAATCCACAGCTTCCATGCAAACACACCTACATGACAGTTAACTCTTCTGCAGTTAGTCCCCAGACTTTGAAGTAGTTGTGGTAGCATGGCCATCTGAACTCAACTGGCAGGACTGTGACCTTTGAGTGCAACAGAACTGATGTCACTGTGGCTGTGACAATCCTTCCAGACATGCTCAGCAGCTGGTTGTAATCACATTCTGTAACTGCTTCACTTGCTATTTGTAAACCCATTGTTTATGAACTCTAGAAAAACAAAAAGCAAATTTTAGTGGGTAAAAAATTGTCTAGTTCTCATCTTATGAACAAGAATGATTTGAAACAAAAAAATGGGAATCCGAGAAATGCCACCATGCACTAGGGGCACAGATTCATGGACTCTCTTTAAACATCTATTAGTACCTATCCTCAAGAAGAGGATCAGAAGGCTGGAAAACTGAGGAAATACACCCAGAAAGTGAGTAGGATAGAAAAGAAAGATGCACATGGATAATCAGAAAAGCAGTTAAAGGGTAGCTGCAGACATCTAGGACTTTTGCCTTTTCAAGAGCAGTCCTCATGAACAAAGAGACTGAAATCATCTCCTCCCCCCTAGCTCCACAAGTGAGCTAAAGGGAAAGGTTATAGGTTTCCCCCTTCCATCGCGGCCTGGTACCCTCCGGTAGGTATTGCCAGTGCTGTCTGTCTCCCTGAGCCCTGCGCTGGAGCCTTGCTCCTAGCTCTGACATAGAAACTACGCACTGCGGTGGCTGCTGCTGCTCCTCCCACACGGTTGGGCAGACACTGGATGTGCTGAGAGCACTTACCCTACCAAACCTTTAACCCTTTGAAATGAAGGAAGTGCCAAGGAAAAAGACACCTATACCAGTAACAGCAGTAGCATTCCTCTCTTTATTCCCAGAAAAGGAAGAACCATGACTTAGACTGGACATAGACTCTTGCCAGTTTTGCCCTGCTTGTAGGATATTGGCTCTATAAGATGTCTCTTACTTCACCTGGAAGAAGATCTCCATTTCAGTCCTTGGAAGTCTACGTAGCCCAGTAAATACTGTTTGATAAAAAACGACGCAATTCTAGTTGGTGGAGATGTGAAATGAATAAATTCTAGTAACTGAATGATATGATCTTCAATGTAAATAGCTAATCCATTAAATAGCAAGAGCCAGCACTTCAAAGCAAGATAAATATGTGCAATTGCCAAAATGGTGCATGCAAATATGCTTAATTAACCATTTGCACGGTAAATGCCTAATCAAAGTAATTGCACACCCAAGAGGAATCACTAGGAGGAAGGAAGAAAAAAATATTAGTGAGGGTTGCACGCAAGAGAATGGTGCTAACATTCACAACATGATAATATAGTTACTTTTATGTGGTATTTACCATCCTAAGAATCAGAAAATGCTTGTCTGAGAGAGTTGTAAGCCAGAGTTTAGTACTGCCTTGCATATAAACAGAAAGGGAAGCTGCCCAAAGATGGAACAAAAGAAAGTAACGGGAGAAAAAAAGAGTAGAAATCTGCTCTGTTTGCATGGATACTAGATGCATCCACTACTCATGGATATCCATGAAACTACATGGATAAAGTCCTAAAAAGTGTTTAGCATAACCTCAAACAGGAAGATTATAAAGGTACATTAGAAAAAAGGAAGCATCTTGATAGATAGAGGAAGTGAGTTCCAGATGAAGCAGGACCGGTGAAAGAGCAAACTCCAGGGGGAAAAGAAGAGAGCCAAGACTGTAAGAGCGAAGGGTATATAAGGTCAGAGGACACAGCACAAGACGAGGGAGAATACTGACAACATGAAGGTTCATTTTGAACTAGATTTAGAGAAAGAGGCCGTCAAAGAAGACAGGAATGGAACCAGCTCAGAACTACCGTTTTCTTCAAAAGCTGTAGGGCTCTGAATCCCTCAATATTTAAAGTAAAGGTTTAGGGTGACCCTAAAGCCTGAATAGTAAAGTGATTTAAGGTATAGAATTAATACATATTTCAGCAAAGAAAAGGAATACATGCAGTGCAGTGAATTAATAGCCCATGAGAGATTTTGTTTGAAGTCAATTTTTTCTGCTTGCTGAAGACGGTCTGTATGTTCCAAAGTACCCAGCATTGAAGTGAGATGAGTCAGGATGGGAAGAGAGAGCTGCATGTTCAGAGGGGTGCTATTAACCACCAAAAAGAGGACAGCTGTGGTACAGCAAAAGGCTGAATACCAGTATGCACTGTAATACTCAGGTAAAGAGGCAACTGGCTGTGGGAGCCTTCTCCAGCGTTTCTCATGGCTCAGTCTAATGACAGCATTCTCAGGACAGCATTTTAGGAGCTGCTGGGTTCCTATCCCCTTTTCCCTCGCTAAGAAGCTCCAGAAAGCTGCACTGCTGCGGGAGCAAAACCAGAGACCAACTCGCTACCCATGGCCAGAGTCGTAACTCTGCTGCTGCCAGGTCTGGAGAGGAAGGAAGGGATTTTACTTTTTTTAAATGAACTACACTGAGTTTGTCAACTTACACAATTTTTCTCATAAGTATTCCTGAGCTCCAGTTCTTAGAGTTGTATGGTCATGTGAAGAATTAAGGATTTAATTTGAAAACACATTTGTTGCAGTTTGAAATGGAGGGGAAAAAGGTGTTATGTATAAGTCTTAAGGAATCTAACAGCTCAGCAAGACTGTGGCCATCTAGCCTGATGTTACAAAAATAAGTGTTTTACATCAGAACCGGAAAATATATATTTTAAAAGAATTAGACTACAATGGTAAAAATATCAGAGAGGCTGAAGTGCCACAACAGTAACCAGAAAAATATCATTTATAAAAGCAACATTTAGTTGTTAAATTGGCTTTTTTTCTTTTTTTTTCTTTTTCTTTTTTTTTTTTTTTTTTTTTTTTTTTTTTTTTTGCAAGACGTACCACTTTATTTATTAGAAAACACTCACTGTTCTGTTTTGTAAGGCACATAAGTAGTGCCATCTGGAGGGGAGTGTAAATGGTTGATCTCAACATTTCCGCTATTTTAGAGTCAACCGAGTCTTCAAGTTCTTCATTTTTGTTCAAATAAAACACCCAGCAAGTCATTTATTTGAATACTATCTGTAAGGCCAGACTCAGGTTACTTGTCCCAGTTATTTTACAGCTGACTTTCTCTGAATGCAAGTGAAATAAAAAATCTTTATGGATGGATAATTCCAAAATTTAACATATTTTTTAGGTTAAAAAATGCCCTTAAAATTGTTTTGTTTGCCCACAGATTCTTTGATAAACTCTCCGATAGACACTTGCCAGCATTAACTCTGCATTTACGCGTGTCCTTTATGAAGGTGAGAGACCTTCTCATTCCAAATTACTTACTGAAGCAGGTACTACAGAGCATCTTTAAATATGTGCAGCCCCCCTTGCTCTAACAAGATATTGATCTTTCTTGTTCCACCAGTATTGAAAATGCCTTTTTAGCATAGGGAGAAAGTCTGGAGAAGCAAAGACTTTCCTTTGGTTGAGGAGGATAGGATTAGAGACCTTCTGGGCAGGCTACACATCCACAGATCCATGGGCCCGGATGGGATGCACCCACGGGTACCGAGGGAGCTGGCAGACGTTGTTCCCAGGCTGCTCTCCATCATCTTTGAAAGGTCCTGGAGAACTGGAGAGGTGCCTGAGGACTGGAAGAAAGCCAATGTCACTCCAGTCTTCAAAAAGGGCAAGAAGGAGGACCCAGGCAGCTATAGGCCAGTCAGCTTCACCTCCGTCCCTGGAAAGGTGATGGAACTGCTCATTCTGGATGTCATCTCCAGACAGATGGAGGAAAAGAAGGTGATCAGGAGTAGCCAGCATGGATTCAGCAAGGGGAAATCCTGCTTAACCAACCTGATAGCCTTCTGTGATGGAATGACTGGCTGGGTAGATGAGGGAAGAGCAGTGTCCCTTGACTTCAGCAAGGCTTTTGACACTGTCTCCCATAACATCCTCCTAGAGAAGCTCAGGAAGTGTGGGTTAGACGAGTGGACAGTGAGGTGGATTGAGAACTGGCTGAAAGGCAGAGCTCAGAGGGTCGTCATCAGTGGCGTGGAGTCTAGTTGGAGGCCTGTGGCTAGTGGCATCACCCAGGGCTCAGTACTGGGTCCCATCCTGTTCAGTTTCTTCATCAATGACGTGGAGGAGCGAACAGAGTGCCTACTCAGCAAGTACCAAGCTGGGAGGAGTGGCTGATCCACCAGAGGGCTGTGCTGCCATTCAGAGAGACCTGGACAGGCTGGAGAGCTGGGCAGAGAGGAACCTCCTGAGGTTCAACAAAGGCAAGGGCAGAGTCCTGCACCTGGGGAAAACTAACCCTAGGCACCAGTACAAGCCGGGGACTGACCTTCCGGAGAACAGCTCTGCAGAGAAGGACCTGGGAGTGCTGGTGGATGACAAGTGCACCATGAGCCAGCAATGTGCCCTTGTGGCCAGGAAGGCCAATGGTCTCCTGGGCTGCATTAGGAAGACTGTTGCCAGCAGGTCGAGGGAGGTGATCCTGCCCCTTTACTCAGCCCTGGGGAGGCCTCATCTTGAGTACTGCGTCCAGTTCTGGGCTCCCCAGTACAAGAGAAACATGGAGCTACTGGAGAGAGTCCAGCGTAGGGCTACGAAGATGATCAGAGGGCTGGAGCACCTGCCCTATGAGGAACGGCTGCGAGAGCTGGGCCTGTTCAGCCTGGGGAAGAGAAGCCTGAGGGGGGATCTTATCAATGTGTACAAGTGCCTGAAGGGTGGATGTGAAGGGGACGGGGACAAACTCTTTTCAGTTGTCCCGTGTGATGGGACAAGAGGCAATGGGCAGAAATTGAAGCACAGGAAGTTCTGCCTGAACGTGAGGGGGAATTTCTTCCCTGTGAGAGTGACGGAGCCCTGGCACAGGTTGCCCAGAGATGTTGTGGAGTCTCCTTCTCTGGAGATCTTCAAGGCCTGCCTGGATGCAACCCTGTCTAACATGCTCTAGGTGACCCTGCTGAGCAGGCAGGTTGGACTAGATGATCTCCAGAGGTCCCTTCCAACCTTCCTGATTCTATGATTCTATGATAGTAACAGTGAGAAGTTGCTAGTAAGAAGAACAAAATGAAAACCCTTAAAACACAACATCTACACACAAACTGATATTCCTGAGGCTACCCCACTTCTTCAATCTGAGAATTGGGGTGTACTGCAATAAAGAGACCCCCCCACACACACACGTCTTTGAGGCCTGAGGTGGAAGGGTGGGTTCATACAAATGTTGGGACCTGTAGAATAGCTTCTCCCTTATCCCACACAACTTAACACCTACGAGCAAGTCAGGAAGGCTTGGGGTTTCACAAGGTTTGATTTTTTTTTCCTTTTTGATTGTCCCATCAAACCATCACTGGAAAAGAATTATCAAGGAAAAATGAGGATGTCAAAGTGCTGCAATGAATTCACGTGGCAGAGACCTGAAGGCTGGTGTACTCTGTCGGGCAACGGTATGATGGCATGTACCTGCACTCTGCTTTTCCTCACAAGGCAAAGTGCTGATAAATAAACCTACTCCCATTCCCTGAGATTAAAAATGAAAAGCTAACTCAGAGTATGTACAGAAACTGTCAGTTCCATTTTCTTTTCTGTGTCTTCCTGGAGAACTGTCTTACTTTCTACTGCTGTGGCTACCAGCATCAACCTTGCTAGTAATAAAAAAAGATCCAGACTTGCGAGTTCTTGCTGTGACAGCACAAAGCTTGCAAGCCAACACCTGAAGGGAAGAGCTACACCATCCCAGGGGAAATATGGGCTCTCCAACATGCCAGAGAGTCAGCACCAGCTTCTTAGCTGTAGTGGACGTGATGCATAGCATAACATATGGGGACACACTGTGCTTTCCTAGGTTTAGGAGCCAGGTTTCCTAGGCTTAGGGTGGAGAAGTGAGCTGGAGTTCCCAAACGGCTGCAGAGACAAGCTTGAAAGCATAGGCCTACAGGGCTGAAGAAAGGCACAAGAGCACACATTGCTTGTGCTGTGGGCTAAGCCCCAGCAGACCCCGGTGCAGTGTGGAGTGGAGGAAACCAAATGGGCTGGAAAGCCAAGTTCTGCAGCTACCTGCATCTCTCTAGGGCAAGACAAGGGAGAAACGAGCAGTGTAGTTTGGGAAGGACGGAGTTACTACGTTCTTTTTTTTTTTTTTTTTTTTTTTTTTTTAAAAAAAAAAGAAGCAAAGAGCCCTTAAGCACCCCTTACTCCAAAGGTGCCAGTATCCCAGTATCTTACTCTCACCTTGGAGGCTGGCACAATCAGTTAAAACATGGCAAAGCTCTAGCTGCCATTTATTACCAAGCTAATCTTGTTGCTCTTGCTCATTTCAGGTATGTCCTTAGGGTCCAGCTGAAACACATGGCTGCTCCAGATGAAAAGCAGCATCTCAGGTTAGATTCCAATCTTTCATTATGGAATTGGAGCAGGGTGAGACCAATCTACTATACCAGACGTTAGAGTCGCGCTCATAAGCTCAGCAAGCTTAATGTCAGCTCTGTATCTAGCACAAGAGGCTGAGTGTGTCTAGAGCCTGAATTCTTCTGACCTCAAGAAAACTTGTGGAATATCAGACTCAGCACTGAGGACGGATGGAGCTGAAGGGAGAGCTGAAACATATTAGACATCAGTGCTTTAAGACAAATTAATAATGCAGCTAGTACTGTGGTAGCTTGGAATATGCTATAGGGAAATAGAAGCACATAATACTGTCGTGAAAAGAGTTATGAAAAAACCAAGAGTGAACGTTTTAAGCTGCCTCCCTAGAGCACGAAGCCCTGTACCTTCAGACTTTAAGAGCTACTGTCAAATGGACACTATAGTTTTGATTCTTGTTTGCACTGCAGCAGAAGTCATGGTAGCTCTATGCTTAATGCTGTACAGATAATTTGCTTACAGTCTGTTTCTGTTCCTGCTCTGAAAAGCTTTGCAAAATGAGGAAACTACGCAATACAAATATTGTGCAAATGGAGAGATACAGTAGAGTTTATTCTTCTTTTTAGAGACTACGTTTTCTTTCTTTCAAAGATATGCCTCAGCTTCACTTTCAAATTCCTAGGTCAAGCAGATGAATTGGTGTAGGAGAAAAGTTTCCTGCATTCTTTAATGTAAAGCATTTTTCTTTTTTTCCCTTGGAAAAATATCAATTTGGAGAAAATATTTCAATTTTCCCAAATAACATTTTGAAACTAACCAAAATATTTCATTTCAAAATGTCAGTGCTTAGTTTTATATTGCTATTTGAACTCAGGCTGTCATTTAAATATCACTGTACATGGAAATATCAGTTTAAAGTAGAACATTTCATTCTGAAGTGGCATTTCTGGAGGAGGGTTGGTAACAGCTAGAGGGAAATGCATACCCTTCAAAGGACAGATTTATCAGCAACAGTCCAAAATTTGATGGAAAACTTTCAAGGCTCTAAATTAGGCTATTAGTCTGTCTTATTTTTCTGTAATGTAACAAGGAAATTCCCAGAGAAAAAAAGTAAATATTTTCTTAATCTTCAGTGGTACAGAAATCTGTTAGAGTGAATTGTAAGGATATTTCACAATTCAAGAACACTTACTTATGTTTACATGATATGTAATCATTAAATTTCATGTTAAAATTTGTGTCCTTGTTACTTCTTGTTTCCCTCCTAACATTTTCATTACATGGTATTAAGTTAATAATCTCTTCTCCAACTTAGTGAACAAGCTCAAATTTAGATTAAAGCCAGTGGGAAGTTTGCTATCAGCATCAATAAGGACAAGGTGCAGCCTCGGATTCATTGCCATTATTTTTTTTTCCTACCAGCGTGGTTCAGCTCAGTGTTTCAGCATCGCATGATTTACCAAGCAATTGACACTGGGTGTGAATATTCCACTATTCTCTTAAATTTAGACCATGAAATTGTGAATACATCAATAAAGAGCAATTAACATTATGACTGGATTTAAATGGTTAGAAAAACCTGTATGTTGTCTTATTAGGAACTGATCACATGAAAAAGCCTAGGAATACAATCTATGTATCCATTTTGTTTTAACATTTTTTCTCTGCTTCACCTTCCCTTCTCCCTTGAAATCTTCAAATGAACTCTTTGGTTTTTTGTTTTTCTTTTTTTTTTTTGTGCTTTGGGGTATTTATGCTATATAAATCTCACCTGTCTCATACCATTGATTGTCATTTCTTCTGTTATTGCACTGCATTTTATATATTAGATGATCCAATTCCCACATATAGCAGGTGAGATGGAGACAAAAGAGTGAATCCTAGCCACAGAGAAACCTTTTCATAGAGTGCAAAGGGCCAAGAAGCTGTGGGTGGTGTAATTGTATAAATAATTTAAAAAGCTAAGAAAATAGATGTGGAATGCAATTGCTGAACATATACTTTCTGTCACAGATAGTTAATATTTTTCTTCAAGGGAATGAAGTGATTTTTATTCTACCTCCAAGCTCAGTTAAAAAAAAAATATACACAACCAAAAAAAAGAAAAGAGAGAGACTGTGACGGCAGTAACCATGGTTGTTCTTTCCTGCATTAGAAGTATTAGCTCCAGCTCACTCACCTACTTCTGGTGAGTGTCTTTGTCAGTGCATCGCTAAATTTTCTGAATTTCTAGTCGTTTAAATGAACTAAGATAAGAGGCAATGTAACCAGTGGTACCATATATGTGAGAAACAGCTTTAGTGCTTGGGGCAACACCTGCTCTTGCCTTGCTGCTCCCCTGAGGATGCAGGGGATGAGGCTGGGGCTTCACCTCTCCGCAGGAGGGTACTGGCCCCCCTACACAGCCGCTGCAAGCCCTGGCGTCCGCGCGCGCACAGCTGCTTCTGCACGGTAATGATGAGCAGCAAGGAAAGCTCAGCATAGTGAAATGAAAGTTTCTTTCCCTGGGCGGGGAGTCCCTGTGGGATATCAGATGCACAGGAGACGTGACTCCTCCCTGTCGCGCCTGGAGGAGCCCAGCCGTGACAGCCAGGCAGCAGAGCGAAGGCACCGCACGGCCACGCCGTGACGGGGCTCCGAGGGGGCCCTTGCTGCCACGCACAGACCTGGTTCAGTCAAGCTCGAGCAGATAGCTCTGCGGACGCTTGTATTTTGGTCTAGGACAGGCTTGTTCCACACTAACTCAAAGGAGTTCTCATTTACTGGGATAGCAGACACATGGCTTAAAGAAAAGCAGTCCTGAGCACGTATTTCACTACGCTGGTTTAAACATCACACTTTGAAGAAGGCTTGTCCACCTTGGGAGGTCAGTCAGCGCCTGGTAAGTACATCACAGCATCCTGGTTGTCTCAGATTAACTCCCTGTGTGGATGCTCATCTCGTTTACTGCTTGTGGAGGCTATAGGGGCCTGTCGACGTGCTCCCAGCTCGTCACCACAGGGCGACCCTCTCCGAGCAGAGAAAGCCGAGGCAGCGTCGTCTCCCTGAGCACCCGGAGGGACGCGCTGCTGGCAGGAAAGAGCACACCACAACCTCTCCACACACCTCCTCCCAGCTTGGGCCCCTTCGGATAACCAGTACAGCCTTGGGGAAAACAGGAGGAGCACAGGCTTTACCAGCTTGATTCTCATATGGAAAGTGAATCAGCAAATAATAACAGGAATTTAGGAGCATTTTTTATGGAGGATGGCCCTTGTGTGGTCTTCTGTCTCAGGCTCCTGTTCAAACTTACCAAATAAACGGGGACAGCCCCAAATATATCTCCTTTCTCCTACAACTCATGTAGTGCTGGTGCAGAGGCAAAGGAGATTCCTGTGGGATGCGTGTGGAAGCCTGGTGTTAAATATGGGCTTTATCCCACACCCCTGCATACACCACACATGGATCAGCTTTACCAAGAAAAGCGCTTCGGAGCAGCTGTGTCCTCCTATCGATACAGAGCTGATTTCCCAGACAACTCTGCACAGGCTTTACTTGATAATCCTTTCTCCTACGGCACGGGGCTTCTCTACTGCCAAAGGATCCAAAGCTGTGCTGTATCCCGTTTACCACGTGGTGAATGGGATAGCCGTTTCGTGTCAGAGCTCTCGCTATAACGCGTTTAAGGGGAGGCTGCTCCCGCTGAACAGATCTTTGAATGCCGAGCTTAGCTTTTATAACACTTGGACTCTGTCTGCAGGAACTAAGTTTTGTTCTCAGTCCGAATTTCCATGCCCCACTCCCCTTTCCGCTGTCCCCTATAGCTGGTAAAGTGCATAGTGTTGTTCTGTTAAACAGCTCCTGCTCACAGTCTGACTTTGTATTCTGCACGTCTATAGGCATCGCCTCATGAGAGGCTGCATTGTACTGCAAAGAGCTACTGGTTGGAAAAACAGTTCTGACCGTGTATAGCGCTATTGTTGTGCAGCATCACCCCGCGATTGGCAAAGCTGTGTTCCTAACTTCTGCTACAGCATTCCAGGAAAACATGTATGTCAACAAGAGAACCTGGCAATAAATCACTGATTATTTAAAAGCTGGTGAGCAGCAGAGTACTATGCTAGACACAAAGTTAATTCCTTTCCAAGGAGAAAATGCACGGGAAGATCTAGAAGAATTCAGAGTTGGTTTTATATTCTTCTCCATGAAAATAATGTTGGTGCTGAGGAGACACTTGCCTAGAGCAGTTCAATACTGATTAAGCCTGTAGAAGTAAGAATTTCTGTAAGAAATGAGGAAAAGATAAATGACCAGAGCAATGGGCTTGGGAAGACATTGATGGTTCAGAAGAGCAGCACAGTAGAAGTGCAGAGTAGCTGAGAAACAAGATCTGAGTTTTGAATTTAGCCTGGATTTAAGAGCAGGGGTGAGACATTTAGAATTACTAATTGTGGGAAAAAAGTAACCTTTGGAAGAGTGGCTAATCTTAGCAAGGAATGATCACATATGGAGGAATCATATTAGTAAAAATAAAACTCACTGTAGTTTCTTCCTCAAAACTTAATTGACAATTCATCTGATCTTCTTCTGTCCTCCAGGAGTATTTGCTTCAACCCATATTACAGACATTCCAATCCCAACCAAGGGCCCGTGTCCTGAAGTCATGAGATTAACCCAACACTTCAACTTACATTTAAAATAAATAAGTCTGTAACCTTTTCATTAAGAAGGAAAGCTTATAAACTTGACTGAAAGTAACTGATACAATTAGCCTGAACCAATAGTAATGAAGCATTTGGGTTACCCCTCATATTTCAATGACAATCTTTAATGCAGCCCATTGAGTGGGGCAGGAAAAGTGCAGGATCATTCCTGTACCAAATGCATGTGTGACAAGACAGAAAGAGTTTAGAACAGCCCCAGGATGTAGGCTTTTAGGACTGGAAGGAGTTACCTGTATCATTTCTCCTGGCATGTTACAGGCAATCATGGAAGAAAACTTCCGCATGAAGATATCATCCAGGAGAGTTTTTCTGGGTACTGGGAATGACTGGCTACTCAGACTCCAACTTTCCCTTGTCAGCACCAGAGGTGACAGACACACAATCCTTCGAAAGAGAGGGAAATATTACACACATTGCATTGCACTTGCACAAGTCTTTCTGCTTGCTCTCACTTGACTGAAGAAGAAAACTCTCTCAGATCAGTTATGGCATTAAGCTGTTGGTGAATGTCTTCAACCATTATCATACGGCTGTTTGACTTGCAGCTTCCACCTACAATGTCACTAAAATATAGCATACACAGTCTTATGTTCTGTTACAGTAATGACAGTCTCCAGCCCTAAGATCGCATTTTCTATCAGCAGAGCTGAAAGCATTTTGTAAGGAAGGCCCATGGCTGCTTGTTCTGCATCAGTGATGAGAAAACTCAGCTACAAAGAAATGACTTTCCAAAGGCCACTGGACAGGGCACTGTTAAGGAGTCCAGGACTTTGGGGTCTTCTAGGTCAGGACGGTCACTTTGTCCCACATCTGCCACAGGAGTGGATCTGGACATTGCAAAGACTGCATTAGTTTTGTGTTGCAGGGTCCACCCATCCTTAGCATAGCTGGACTCTGGAAAAAAAGAGGCACTGGAAAGCATTAGCAAAAGCGTTCGCAATGTTTACTGGCTGTAGTATAATGAAAGGGCTCTACTGCCTGAAAAGTTGCAGAAGCAGTGCTTCAGTCAGTAATTCTGATGCTGTACAGGTCCTTTTTTTTATCTTGTTACTCCTTTAAAACTAGGTAATTATTTTGATAACAAAACCCCCACATCCTTTTTTTGGCAGAGATTGCAAAGGCAAAATGGACTAAGGGCAATACTATATTCGTTACAAAAAAAAAATCAAATTATGCTTGGGTCCTTTTGCTAGCAAGAGTGGAGGGAAGAATCCACAGAAAAGAAGGCTGGATTGGAAAGGAAATGCTTTGGAGAATGGTACTTCATTTTACTAGCATACAGGTTACCATCTGAGTGCTGGCAAGATGCTCAAATGGATCTTTTAAGGCTCATGTTGCACTTGTTTCCAACGATGGTGGTAGGAGTAAACAAGAGGCTGTTCTAATGCTTACATGCCACCTGGGAAAAAGTTGCATCAACCCATATTTTCAAAGCTGGTTATGTTGGACATCTAGACTAATCATCTGATTATACAAAACTATTTCATTAGATGTCTAAATACATTTTAGCTTCACCTATCTCTATTTGATTATGTAGATCATCATTTCTGGACATAGTAAGACCTTTGGGTAAAAATTAAACTCAAAAAGAGAAAGAAGGGCCTAATTCAAATAGGAGTGCTGTTCCACATTTTTCAATCAGTTTCTGCTATCCATGCAGAATGCTATTTTTCTATTTTTCTTTTTTAATGCAGCAATATAAATATCTTATTTACTTTGTGGTAGTTTATAGATGTGTGACTGCTAGCTACACAGTGCAATGAAAATTAAATCTTCACCCCATGGGCTTAGATGGAACTTGCAGGAAGCAACATAAATAAAATGTATTATTCATTTCTTCCTTGCTTATTTGCTGGTAAGGATATGAGAATTTGCTCTTGAAGTGGGTTATGATTTCAGAGTGTAATAAAAATGAAATCAATGGCCAATATGTCCAACATTTAAAAACAATTCTTTATGCTATAAAACTTTATTTTCTGTGGTGCCTTTCATACAAACTTATATCCCAATAGGTTATGCATACTGAAAGACTACAATTACAAAGATAAATAATAAATAGCAAAGGGAGAGCAAAATTAAAGAGGTACTAGCAAGGGAAAAACTTAAGTAATAAACCACACAGTAAATGTTTCTCTTACTTTACTTTGTAAAAAGATATTGGTACAAAATGATTAACTTGGTGGAATCCTATTGTAAATGGTAAAAAACCCTAGCATACTCCATTTTCAAAGGCCACAATCAACAGCAGTTTATCAACTGCTATGCTGGAGGACATGCTAATGATTAAAGACTATCAAAATCAAGCCCATAAAAGTTAATGGAAATCTTTCCACTGCTTTCACTATGTATTGGATCAGGCTTCAGTGTGCTTACTAAGCCAATAACATTCATCTGTTATTTTCATCTAGATCTGAACATGGAGAGAACAAAACCCCAAAAGGCCTTTTTCATCAATGACAACAAATCACCAAAGGAACAGAAAACCTCTTCTAACACTGGAAACTTGATACCTTTCTAGCACTTTTTAATTGAGGTATCATTTCATAAGATACTTGGAAGAAAATGAGTTTTCAAACTGTAAAATAAAATTCTCAGGAAAAAAGAAAAGGAAACAATGATTCCAAAATGCCATAATTAATGTGGTTTGCTAATTGACATAGTACTTGCATTAAGCAACGTTTTTCTGTTTTTTTTTTTTTTTTGTTTTGTTTTGTTTTTTACTAATAGAGAACTTCAAACATGGAATAGACTCTGCTGTACGTGCACACGTAACAAATTGTTACTTACAAAAAAATTGCAATACTGCCTCATTTCTCCTTAAACATTTTTATGCTGGTGTCACAGATAATCAACGATGGTTTTCAAGTATTTGTGAATGCACTTGATTTAAATAGGAATTACTTAAGGAAGTGGCAATTTTGATAAAAGAATAAATTCCAGAACTGAAAATGAAAATAGGAGAATATAAAACAAAATTAACTATACAGATGATCAAGGGAATAGAGACTAACTTACAAGAGCAGATTAAACATTTTAGGAAAATGAAGGCTGAGAGAGAGTATGATTGCAATCTATATCTATATTAGGATGGTAAACATGAGGGAGAGACAAAAGTTACTTAAAATAAAGGACAATATTGATGTAAGGGAAAAAATTGTTGTAAGCAGGATCAGAGCAAATTTAACCTGAAAATTGGGAGTATGTTAGTAACCAGCACAGGAATTAAGTTCTAAGCAGATCCTCCAAAAGGACTAGTGGCAAGAATACATCAAGAACAAAGTCATTTCAAGATGCAGCTATGACATGGTGTCACCAAGAGGCTGGTCCTAATGACCAGAGAAAGCCCTTCCAGCTGTTGTTTCATCCTGTGAACTAACCAATTCACTCAAGTCTATTCAAAGCCTTTCCAATTTCAAGTCTTCTTTCCTATCTCAAATGTCCTTCACAAACTCTTCTCTTCCTTTAGTTTCCCAGATTTCCTTCTACCTTCCAAGCTTTTTCTCCTTTCTAACTTGGAGGTCAGTATCTAAACCTCTTTCTCAACTGATTTCCTATTACTGTTTAGCAAATCTCCCCTCAATAAGCATTAGCTGTAGTAATTTTATGCAGTTACCCTTCACAAAACCTCTAGTGCCTCTTTGACTCCAAAGCTGCTAGTAAGTCTCTCCTGAGATACGGCACAAACAGAAATATGAAGTCAAAGAACTCCAGATATTTGGCAGTTGTTGCTGACAAAGATGTGAAAATATGAAAGGATTTTCTTCCTCTGAAAGGAAGAAAACTTCATGATAGGCTTGAGAGAAAATGAAGCACTACAATCTTATTAAAAACACCAAGAAAGAAAAGCTCCATTATTCTATTATATTTTAATGCAGTTCTTGGGCAGTTATTATGGATTATCTGGTTACCAGGATTTACACTGGCATCACACTACAAAAAAATGAGACTATGATTTCAGAGAAACAGTAAGTACAGTAGACAGCCTTCACTCTTCATTTGTACTTTGCCAAAGACTGCAAGACAGAGCTGTGAAATTACAGATTTCCCCTCCCACCACAAGGTATTTCTAAACTTTTTCATTCTAATTTTTTTTTATGTTATTTTCTCAGAATCAAGCTGAGAAGATACTTTGAGGGAGAATCATTTCAATGGAAGTAAAAGTCAAGATTCTTAGTCAAGATTCTTGAACATAAGCTCTCTTTCTAACACTCTGAGTTTGATTTCCAGAGTCTCTCTTCTATATCATCCTATTACTCTGTACCATATATATATATATATATATATACACACACACACACATATATATATATATATATGTATATACACACACACATACACATCATGATGGCTCTTAAAATGTATCACCATGTAGACTAGATGTATTATCCTCATTTCTAGGCCTCGATATTGGCAACGGTAGCCTTTAACCCAGCATGAAAACGCATAATGAGGTCCAATGTCTAGGTAAAACTGGACAAATTTAATCTGTAGATGAACATGCATTTTTAACAACGAAGGTAATTAATTATTGAAACAACGTACCTATGATCACAGTGAATTATTTGCATGCTTTCACTGAACATGAGGCGTCTTTTTAGAAACTATGCTCAGACAGAAGAGAGGTTTAATGCAGGAAAGTGGTTGGATTGTTTATGTGGTCCTCTCTAGCTTTACTATCTCTGAATCCATTTCAATATGGTGTGTACTACTGTAATAGCAGCAATCTCAGCATAGCCAGTACTGAAATGGGCCTACTTTAACCAGTGTCCGCTATTCTTTGCTCTTCCAGGTTCGATAACTCATCAGAATGAACCCCAACATGTTGCACCAGCCCAGTGATCAGTGCTGGTGGCTCTCATGCTGTGTCTGCGTCCCAGGGACATAGCCCAAGCAATCACTGTTTCTGCACCATAAGCTGCTTTGTCACAGCTTTAAATGCTCTTAAATCTATTGTATAAGAAAAAGTTCTAGTCTGTGGCAGGGCTCTATGAACACTCTTTTAAGTTAGAAACTAAGACTTTTCCTTCGTTTTCCTTTGTTTGGACAATTTTATTTTATAGGGACCAAATCAAAGAGCCACACACTTCACACTCAGCTGCGTGCTGCTCTGAACAAGGATCACAGAGCCCTAAATGAGTAACTATGCACCCCACAGTCAGTCTCCCAGGCTCTCTGAATACCATGATGTTGCTTCACCACCATCTCTGACCAAACTGAGGCAGAATCTTGTGAGGAGCAAAATTGTCTGTTTATAGATCTTTCATGTAGGAAAAAAAAATCAAATAAGAAATAGAGATCTCTGTTTTTGACAGTGATGATGATTAATCATTAGAACAAAATACTTAGGGCAAAGAAACCCTTCACACAACAGCTCTAGAGTAAAAATATTGCCTTTCCCTAATGCCTCCTCAGTCAGACTGAGGCTTTTCCGAACACATGCATTAGCAAGCGGATGGGCTGTGTCGCTGTTGTATATTGTAGAGAATGTCAGATATGAGGATCTTATGACCCTTTGGGTTTGTTTATAAAAATATCCTATTAAACCATTTCTTGAGAAGTATTACTAATGTAAAAAATAATGTAATGACTTTTAGAGCAGAAGCTCCCAAATTCAGCTGTTTGGGTACCGCTGAAAGAGAATTCCAGGGTGTTACGCTAGCCGTAGGGTCAGTAATCACAACAGTGTTTAGGTTATGCATCCAGCGCTATCATCCCTCTTGAAGCAGAAGCAGTGACTCTTGAGTATGTGTAGGATCATGAAAAGATACTGATATTCAGGCAACTAATTATCCAGATCTTTTTAGGTACGTCTGGAGTAGCTCGCACATGCCAGCAAGTGGTGACCTCTGAATTAAATCTGATATACGTTGAGAGAGGGAAGGGTTGAAAATTTGAAAGCAAAGGTCTTCCTTGCAAAGGCAGTTCCCAAGCAAACAAGCAAAACACCCCAAATACCATTAAAAAAATAACGTACAGTGACTGCCTCTGGAAGGAAGCCCGGTGTTGCAAGTTGTGCAGAATTCTGTTACAGTCCAGAAGCACCAGCTTCCAAGCTGCTTGGCTCACTGATGTCCCCTCTGGGCCAGTTAGACACTTACAACCTGCTGGACTTAGTACCATACAGTAAACTGAATAATCTAAAACATTTTTCCTAATCTATATTTCAGTGGAAATATATTATTACTAGTTGGATTTTCTTCAAGGAACTATCTCAAATATCAGTACATTCTATTAATAAAGGACTTATATTTAGGAAAATCCTGTATTCTAAAGGCAATAAACTTTTGGTATCTGAAAAGTCCGAACTGTGTAGAATGACTGCAATCACTGGCTTTGTGAGACATCTAGTGGAAAAAAGGTCTATTGTCATGGATATTCAGTTACTCAGAGGCACACACCAATACAAGGAGATAATCCTATAAACACAACAAACATAATCAAAAACACAAGGGCACTTACACCTAAGTCTCTGGGAAAATGTATCATCTGCTACCTAGATTGTGTTTTCCCAGAACACTAATTCTTTCCACTCTTCCACTGCAGTCTAGAAATGTAGGTGCAGTAAAAAATAAAATAAAATAAAATAAAATGTTCTCTGTGGCAGCTGTGATCTTGCCCGTAGTTATATGGTAAAGTAGTAGTGAAGTTACAGAAGCCCAGATGTCGACTTGAACACGAAACCTGGGTCTCGTACAGCCTGTGCTCTGCACTCACCGTTTCCTCTTTGTTCCTGGTGCTAGCTCTGCTAGCCATATGAATGTACATATAGCTGTAGCAGGTCATCCTGTAGATCTGCCTAGCCTCGTGTCCTTCTCCACCAGCAACTGAAGAAGAGGTACAGACTTTCCCAGAACACTTTCCCAGCCTCCAGTAGATTCTGGCTCAGAAACTTCTGTGCCAGAGATGCTACCTTTGTGTCAAACAGCTCTTGGTTAAAATTTTCATTTTCTTCCATTAATGTATTTAATTGTGTTTTTGGTTCCATTCTAACTCTTGGCGATCAGAAGCCTGTGCCAATATGCTCTGCAGTTCGGTGTGAGAAAAGAACTATCTCCTTTTGTTTATTGCAGACCTGGTACAGTTCTGGTATCACTATGAAAAACAGCAGACACTTTTCCTATATACTCTTTCTGTATTGCTCATGGTTTTATAGACATCTCTTGTGTTTCCCACTCTAACAGATCTTTTTTACAGGCTGCAGAATCCTGGTCTAACTGATCCTTGTATAGTTGCCTTTCTAAATCTGTGGTCATCCTGGCTGCCACTCTAGTGTTTTGGGGGTTTTTTTTCTTTCTTTTTTTTTTTTTCTTTCTTTTTTTTTCAGTTTTAACTACATTCTGTTGATGACAGAAGTCCAGGACTGGAAACAGTGGTCAAGATATAGTCATACCATCGTCTTCTATATTAGCATAATGATAATTCCTTATTTTCTTTACCCTTCCTAGAAACTCTTATTCTGTGTTTAACTGTCTCTGCAAAGTGAGTTGACATGTTCACAGAAATATATTATGACTCTCCTTCCTGAGTGATAGTAACTAGTGAAGAATCCATCACTACGCCTGCTTTCCCCATATGCATCCTTTTGTTTGGCAGTACTGGATTTCATATGGTATTATATCCTCCAGCCTATCAATAGCATGAGATCCTCTTGCAAAGCAAGTAATCCTTCATAGCTCTTCCCTGTCTTTGCTGCCCTGAGCAATTTCATATCAGAAAATCTGTCATACTCTTCTCACTCTCCTTTTCTAGATCATTTATGACCATGTCAAATAGTACAGATCCTAGAAAGATCCTGGGAGGTCTCCAGTGGTGCCTTACCTGCATTGGAAAAACTGACAATTTATTCCTTCTTGTTATTTCTATCTGTTACTAGTTATTAATCCATGAAGGACCTTTAATTTTATTTGGTCAGTATTTGATCTCTGAGAAACTCTACCAAAGCTCTTTTGGAAAGCCATGTTTTTCTTCTTTTAAAGTCATAACTATCCTTAACCACTATGGCATGTGTATCTATATCTTTACAAGTCTTATTTTTTGACAGAGCTCCTATGAATTTTTTCCAGTAAGACATACTATACGTACAAGTCTGTTGTTCCTTGGTTTTTATACTGTGCTGCTAAGGTACTTCCCAAACTCAAGATGCACATACCCTACAAACTGTTCATACTAACTCTCCTCCCAAGCACGTGCAAATGTAAGACTCCATCTTCATTATGTTAAAATGAATATAACATGCAAATGAGAAGCATAATGAATATGATAAATGCCTGCCTTTATAGCTTCATTCTTGGGAAGCAGAAATAACACGAAGGCTATTTTGCAATGTGGTCTCACAAACCCTGGTCCAAGCTCCCCTGTTATTCTCTGTCCTATTACATTTGTTTGTATCAGCCATAATTCTCAGTGCTTGCCCCATCCCTTATCTATTAGGAATAACTTATCATTAAATCAATGATTGCCTAGAACAACTCCAGTTCACACAGGAGCCTTCTATCTGATTGCAGTGGGCTCATAGAGCGTACATCAAGCTAAACACAGATAACTGAGAGCAGGAAAAATGAGGGAGACTTGTTTCCATTCTTGACCCCACACCATTCTCCTTTCAGCTTTGCATATCCCAGTTCTCCTGCCCCAAATCTCTCTTCGAACACAATTCCTCTTAGAACCTGCCCAAACTTTACTTCCGAAAAATTTCTAAGTTTGCTTGAGGTACTGAGGGTAACATGTGTTGGGATGCTTTGTCTTAATGAAACATGGAATATTTGGGTTAAGATCCTTTATTTTGTATATGCTATTAAGGCAAGTAAATGTAGCCAAGCAGTTTTCTCATTACTTATTTGAACAATATGTCCTGAAAAGATACACTTCTCCCTTAAAAATACAGAGCATGGAGCAGAAGAGTTTGCACTTTTTTTTTTTAATCACTGCACTACTGAGGTTCAATAATAAATACTGATACCTTAAGATTAAGCAAGAGCATAGCCTGAAAGATCAGCTTGATACCATGCTTTGAAGGTTAACAACATCTGGCTCTGACGAGAGAGAAATTGTGGCATAGTATGGTTAACAGAGGCTGTCCTGTCTCTGGTTGTGAAAAGCATTCATTTACAGATAGCTAACAGAAGAAGAGGAGAATAAAGCACATCGCATCTGCCTTCTTGCCACCAATCACAAACAAATTGGCTGAGAGGGGTATTCAAGTAGTTAACGGAGCACTGCTTGTAATGAGAAGAGGCGTGAGAGAGCTTTTTTTAATGCTAGAAGTTAGCCGCGCTACTGCTAGTGAAGGAGAATTCAGAACATGCCCTCATACATCAAATCTCTGCTATGTTGTTTATGAGCAGCAATTTGAGATCAGGATTGGATTTGCAGAGGTATGTGAATTGTAAACAGTTTGCAGAAATGGCAACCGAGATTCCAGCGTGCTTGCTGTAGGCTGAGAGAGGTTTGTGAGGCATTATTGTTCTTTAAACTTAATTACCAGGTACAGTTAAATCCTAGGCCAGATTTTTATCTTATACCACGCAAGGAAGGCTGAATTTGATCTTTTGAAGGCATGACAGTCAGTTGCTGGGAGTATCACATGCACGGTCAGCATCAGATATGCCCACTTATGCTATTTCAATACTGCTAAAGGAATCCTTCTAATATTTTATGTTCAGCCCTGAGATGAATTCAAACTACTACCGTGGGCTCCTTGCTTAGAGCACTGTGCAGAGGGCACCTCTACCTAAAAAGGCTTCAGCAAGAATGAAAAGTAACACTTTCCAGTTACAGTGGTTTAGAAGAAACAGAAGTGGTTTGATGCGCTACTAAGGTATCAAAACTTGCAAACTCCTGGTGTTTGATGATGCGGATAACCAGCAAACCCTGCCCGTACAATATGATCACAAGTACAGGGAGTTCAAACTTGCAGCTTATAGAAAGACAACTAAAGAAAGCAGATCAGCTGTCGGTGGAGTTAAATTGTAAGTGAGCACTCCCATACATCAGAAAAGACTGAAAACCCACAGGTCAGCTTATCACCAAAGTGGCTCAAGAGCAAAAACTCAGATCCAGATCAACAGAACCAGTGTTCAATGTCCAAGTTTTAGCTCAATCCAAATTTTCAGCCGTTTATAAAGGTAAGAGAAGCCTAAGAGGTTCAGATCAGAATTCAGACTTTGTACATCTTGCCCCGAGTGCAGCTTTTGTCAGAGGCGCTCTCAGCCCTTCCCCTCTCGTACACAGAGCCGTGCTACTTGGCACAAGGATATTCAGTCAATAATAATTGAGGATTTGTAAGTTTAAAATAGCACCAGCTGAAATAGTAGTCTAGCATCAAGTAAATGTTTTTGCACTTTGAATTCTGATGTCAGGCGTTTGGCTGCTAACGTAGCCGAAATTATTTCAAGCCACTTATATAACGTCGGATAAGAGCCGGACTTAACGAAGCAGCAGAAAAACGAGCTCGATAACCCCAAATCATTACGCTGAGGAAGCGAGAAGAGAGGCCTAGGTAACTCCGCGGCCCCGCCGCAAAGCACCCAGCCGGCCCGGGGGTCCGGCCGTGCCGGCGAGCCGGCGGCAGCAGCAGCGGCGCGGGGCGTCGGGGGGGCTGCGGCGCCCCGCAGCGCCGCGCCGCCGCCGCCAGGGGGCGCCGCGGCGCCGCCGCCCGCGCCCGCCGCGCTGCCCGCTCCGCTCCTCACCGCACCGCTCCGCTCCGCACCGCTCAGCTCCGCACCGCACTGCTTTCTCGTTGACGGGGAGGATCCGCCGGCGCGAGCACATTCCCAGCAGGATAAAGGCGTGCTCTTTAAGGGAGGGAAGGCGAGATGGGGTAGGAGAACCGCTGCCAGCAGAAGTCACCCCGAGAGAAGCAGACCCTGCAGATAAGGCACGCAGAAATAGCCGCAACTCTGGAGGGCACATCCAGAAAGGGGGGGGGACAAGCACGACGATGGGCCTGAGTTTAGCCTCGAGTTCTGTTTTCTGAAGTCTTATTTGACAGAGAGACAAAAACTAGGAGGAAATCCTGAGCAGGAGAATTGTTAGAATTGTTATGGAACTCCTGCAGCTGTTAAGTGCAAGTTTTAGGATGTCTGTTTTCAGGTACTTACACTCTGTGAAACAATATTGCCCTTCCTTCTCATTTCCCTTACATTCATTAGGAGAGATTTTTCCTAAGAATCTGCTGAACTGTCCCTGAACTGTTAGATGGGGACAGTTTCCAGATATTTCACGAGAGACTGAATAATTTCAAGATGGTTTGGGGTTTGACTTCCCATGGTCGAGATTCTCGTATTACCGACACTGGCTTTATTTTCATTATAACTTGTTTGAAACTGATGGAATTGCTCCAGATTCAAATGACTTTGTGAAGAACAAGAGTCAGGTCTCTAGGCTGAGAAAAACGGTTAACATTTATGAGCAGCAGCACACGTGTTCTGTTCTGTTGTTCTGCCTATGGAATGGTCCATTTGGGTTATATGCCATCCATGATCTCATTTGTTATGTTAACATATAACTCTTGCTACTTCCAGAGAAAAATGCTGACAATTAGAGATGAGCAAGGCAATGATGTCTTCTGAAGTTCTTAAGGGTTTTTCCCCACAGCGAACTTAAAAATTAGTTATCAAAGGTGGTAATTGCTCTATTTACCTCAACAGGCTGCATCTGAAATCTGCTGTCAACACTTACCTTCATGAACTAACTGGCCGTTTTAGAAGAAATAGTCAGCAACCATACTTACTTCACACTAATGAAAGTGCCAGAAGCACTATCTGCCAAAAGCTCTCCAGTTTCACCTCCCCAGCTTTTATGCTGTAGTTATTTGCTTTTAATAGAAAGATACCTGGGCTTTCTACTGCAGTCAGATCTGTCTGGTGAAACATCATGGAGCACCTACCTTAGATATAGTAATTCCACTCGGGACACAGCTCAGCAGAGCTTGAAGAATTATGCTGAATTTGAAAGCCTCCATGTAATGTCATTGTAGTTTATCATACAGTTTGATGCTTCCTAGATCTGTTTCTAATTTAAAATCTCTGGATTTTTTTAACCTTTTTGCATAGATTGAAGCTGTAATAAAGACTGGAAGGACTATAAAAGCACACAGTCCTAAATATATCAGGAATGCCAATAATGCAGTATGTAATTCCTTTGGTTAATACTGGCTTTCACAACACTTGTGGTACCCATGCAGCTGAAGTCCCTTTGAACAGAGAACACAAGAAATACCAGATACAGCCTTTGCATGCATTGTGTTGCTCCGCTGCATTGCCCACTTCAGTCAATCTCAGTTTTTTCAAATGCCAATTAACAGGTGTGAGAAATGCTACTTCTTACCCAGAGACCTATGTCTGCATAACAGCGATACCATCTTGGCAATCCAGGCCGCAGCATAAATATCGTGGTGTTTGAGCCCTTGAGGCCTGTGGAGTTCACAACTATGCTGTCAAGATCTCTTCATTGGGATAGTCCTTGAAGTCCTGCCAAGACGTAGGGGACTCCGGTGCTTTTATGTGCTCCCAAACACAGCTCTGGCTCCAGGAGTGAACACTCTCGTCAGGCTGAGTGATGGTGTGAATCTCAACCAGCAAGCTGAGATTCCAGCAGGCAGTGACAGTGCATGCTTGCATGATGATGCCAGAAAAGCAGGTGACACTGGCAGATAGCTGCAAGGAATAGTAACGGTGCAGCTTCTTGTTACATATCCTCAGAACTTCACAGGATGGAATTAGAGAGAGAGGAACAGTTATAAAACGAGGTTACAAAATCCGGATGTCCTGATCAATTCGAGACAGTTGTAAGGTACCTAACACTGCATGCACAGGCAAGAACCGCATCCAGCACTGGTTCAGTATCTGTTTGCATCATATTTTGACTAATCCAGGATTAATCACATTGCAAGTCAATGAGCTGTTACGCTCTTCCAGGCACTCCAGAGAGAGTGTCTGGAGAGAGAAGAAGGGGTTGGTAGGTCAGAACGGTGACATGAAGAGGTGCAGTAGTAGTATGTTTTGCTTGTAATAAAAAACTGCACAAGACCAAAGTATTTCAACACAGCTTGAAAAGAAAAACAAGAGTTAAAAGGGCAAAGTTTTTCTCAGCCTCATCCCAAGAAGTCGAGAGAGTTGCACCATATAAATTCGGCCCTCTGTGTATCCAATAAATGGAGATTAAGAATAGCAGTTTGGAGTTTGAAGAGCTTCACTTTTGGTAGTTATCAGTAATCCTCAAATCCTTACAAATTAATGCACAACTCTTGCAATACCTGGAATCACTAAAAGGCTTCTGGGCATTATCTGTATTTCTGCTGCTGTTAGGCCATGCATACTGAGATAGCAGCGTATCTGCTTTTCATCTGGGCCAGAACATAAAGGCAGATGTAAGCAGAGCACTTAAATGTCAGCATTCTGCTGACAGCTAGGGTTGATTTTACAGTTTTCCTCAAGCTCTGCTACCTACCACAAGTAAAACCTTTTGTCTCAGACATGGAAGTTCTGCTGAATGTCAAGTGGCTCTGCCACTTGGATATCATTGTCTTGTTTTTTAGAGTATTTATCCAACAGTAGCATTTGACCCTGTGATGATCTTTGCAGATGTCAGTGCCAGCACCAGAAGTCGTAGAACAGCAAAGCAAGTGAGACTGCTAGATCACTCGATGCTTCTCTTGCGGTTCACCACTAATGCAAGGCACAGTATTCAGATGAGGCAAAAGTCAACAGCAGAAACCATATCTAAGAGATGTCATTAATGGACATATTGTTCCTTTCTCTGTGCTGACCTTCAGGAACAAATGAATTTAGATAAGTGTTCGTTTGAAACGGTTCTTGCAATAAACAAGGCTGCTAAGTGTCACCATTCTCTTTTAAGTCTCTGAAATAAATCCACGTTCAGGGTCAGTTCTGCAATTTACTCTATATCCTTAACCTCTGATAGAGAAAGACTGTGATACTGAAACACTTTTCACAGAATTGTTTGGGCTCTTCTTTAGTGTTCAATACTGGAAGGCGCTAAGCATATTTCTGTTCTCTGAAAGTTGCAAAAAATCACATATATTACAGATTCAGAACCAACATGCTGCGTTCTCTGATCAGATTCATTTGGAGCTCAGTTCTGCAATCTATTGTCTATTTGCTGGAAACCTATAGTTAAAATACAGAGCTGACAGTACCCAGTCACCTGCCAGAGATTCTTGGTTCCTTGTACAATTAAACACCTAAAAACACCACTTTAAATGTTGATTGCTTTATAAAAAATGAACAGAGTAAATCACTGAATTCATCTGTCAAAATCATTCCTCCATAAACCATCAAGGAATATGATTTAGGAAAGTTAAATCTGTGAACTGGAATATGTACTTGTACTGCTCAAGGATAACAAAATTCCTAACAGAGTTGAGTATAGACACCTCAAACTCCATTTAAAACTTTAAGCGACCAGTTTGTGGCCTTATCAAGTAGTTCCTAATGAAACAGTCATATACTATCAGACCCAGGACAGAGAAAAACAGAATTATTAGTCTCCTGTAAAGGAAAAGAAGATTGGTACTAACAACATCCTATATTTGTAATGGTTAAGTTCATGTTCATAATAAATAGGTAAGCTGATTGCTAAACAGGGGAACTGGGGAAACAGTGCCCATCACTGGAAAGGTTAAATTTACAGGATTCAAACTGGAAGAATGCCCCCAGCACTCCAAGAGGTGGTAGGATCAGTTCACACATTAACAGCTTCAGCAAATTCAATATCTTCTCAGGCATCAAGTGAACAATAGAAGGTTTCACCCCACAAAATTCCCAGGCCCCGTGGTCCTAGAGCTTCAGCAGTGGTGCCCATGCTGAGAAGCTGCAGAGCTAGTGGACAGCACTGTCTCTGCTTGTTCTTAGGGATACCTATATGGGAGTCCAGCACTGCTTCTGGTACCGCCAACCAGCTTGTGCTTTTACATCTGCAATCAATAGAAGACTGGGCTGTGCTAAAGAATATGGAACAGAGCTCCCTCCTGCAGGAAAGATGTATTTAATTTGTTCCTCTCCATCTTTAAAGACCCTTATACGGAAAATATTTTCAGGCTTGGTTTTCTTAAAGCTGTTTGCAGAGCGATCAGCCCTGAAATTTCTTTTATTTCCTCTTGGGAGTATATGTATTTATTAATACATTAATAGCATTTCCTTAAGTATCTCAGTCACTACCTGCTTGTATTCTGCTGTGCTAATTGGAGAATACTGAATACAAATATTTTTAGAGAGTGAGAGGAAAAACAGCAATCCATTTCCTGACATGGCATCACTCATGTGTGTGCACTAATTGTGCATGGACTCAGGTAGCTCCGACTAGCAATCTGCTGTAATCCTATGCCTGTATGGATGATAATCTTGGGCAGACAACTGCTACCAAACTGAAACTTTTTACTGCGTGGTGTGATGACTCCATCCCAATGGCAGTGGGTAAATGATACTGTGCCACCCACAACCACCTGTTCTGCTCATATGGTGGTGATCTGCTATCAGCCTAATCTGCAAAGACGAGGAGGTCACCTCTGAAAATGGGACTCCTTGCCTTCTGGAACAGGGGCACGTCTGTCTTTTGTTAAGTAGTCAGACATGCTAGTTTAGGGTTTGGTTCAGTCATCCAGTTTATAATGCAACCCGGACCACTAAAAATGTGAGCACCACAAGCTGGGAAAGCACAGAAATGCAGATGAACAAATTCTCTGCAGCAGTACCTAAAAGGCTGGAGAAGCCATGGCTAATCTCCATCCATGGTCCTGCTTAGGTTTTGTAAATCTTTTCTCCCATGCCCCAAGGCTCGCTTTAAAAAAAACTTTAGTTGGAATTGCTTTGCCCTGGTAGGCAGTAGTATAGAAAAGCTGTGGTGGTAGAGACATCAGTGAGCAAGCTGAGACTCTGCCACAGGCACAGCACCTCCCTGGCTTAAGATTCTTTCAAATGTTCCTTTTTCCAAGAGGGATTAAAACTGAAAAAGCTATATGCTTAAAGACCTGGAAGTATTGACAGTCTCACCACATCACTCACTGCAGATGTTCCTAAACTAACAACATTAGGGCATGACCCAGAAAACTGCTATAAATGGGCTTTGTGCCTGCTACCATTGGATGTACTTCTGAAGTATATCCCACTATTAAGACTATATTCCCATAGCTGGAGTTTTCATGATTCTCCTTAATTAGGATGTGTATTTCAGAGGAGTGAATAAGGTAAGGTAATGATTAACTTCTTTTCTTTGTCCAGTATCACACCTTGCATTACTATATTGGAAGGGAAAGGAATATGAAACTAAGTTAATTTCTAAAATGGACCGTTTTTATCTTCAGATACTTTAGGCCACTGTTCCACCATTTTGCAGAGGAAGCATGCAGCTTTTCTAGTGCGGGCCATAGGCTGAGATGTGGATGAGGGAAGGAAAGATGAAGGTGAAGGTGATACTGGGAAGTGGAGAGAAGAGGTTGAAGACATCAGGAAGTTACCTCTGGTGATTACTGAAACTGCACTGTACTCACTGGAGGGAAGCCAAGTATTTTGGGATGTCTTTTATTCAGTGACTGTTGCTAAAGTTTCAAATGCTATCCCTAGACAAATTATCTTTTCATCCAGCTGTGGCTGAGCCTCTGTAAGATAGTATTAACCAGGGAGGATTATATTACAGCAATTACAGCGGCTGACGTTACTTCCCCTGTGCAGGTGTGCAAGGTGCGCTTTTGAACCTGCGCAACCCAGCTTGGTCTGTGCCTCAGCTCTCTGGGAGAAGCCTTTCCTTAAGAGCTGGAGCATGACTGCAAATGCTCCCCAAATTTAACCTTTCCTAAGAGGGGGGTTAGACGTTTTCTGGACTAGGAATTTGATTTGCAAACCATCTGAACAGCCACAGAGTCTGGGATCTTCGGTCACACTGCTATTACTGGAAAGAACAGAGAGATGATCAGCTGATGGATAGGTCAGACTTGGCTTCAAGGTATTATGATGGGGATAAGCTACCTTTTTCCTACCACCAAAAAAAAATCAGCTCTAGTGCAACTCTGGAGCTGCCAACACAAGGAAGTCCCTTCACTTTCAAAGCCAGATGACGTTAGGCACTTTCAGAGTGGAATCGTTTCTCCCCACCATCTGCTCACTGAGCACATTTCCATGGACAGCTGCTAACGCAGAGCAGGAGTGCAACATAAATCACACCCTACCTCACTACGCATCATCTTCCCTACCTAGACCAGCCTGCTGCTGAAATGGTTGCCTTGCTGCAGTCAGCCTCAGCGGTTAGCTTATGTCAGAAAAGGTGAGCAGGTCAGGAAAACAAGCTGGGCTAATTGCAGAGCTGGTGAGAGCAGTCTGGTCCTTGGTGAGACATGGCTCTAGAAAGGAATGTATGATTAGAATGCAAACTTAATGCTTAAATAAATTAAATTATATAATATATAATTAAAATTATTAAATAATAACCTTTATATATACACACACCTAGCACAGACCAGATTATCAGAGAGACAAACAGATACCATACACATACACAAATAGCAAAAATCCTTTAGTTTCACTGAGGATGAGGATCTGTTATATTTTGTGCATTTGAAAACAGATATAAATCAAGCCTCTGGTTTATCTAGTTTAGAATTACTACTACACAGTAGGGCATGTAACGCTTACTTCTTAGAAGATTAGAAAAAAACTTTTCTCTTAATCCAATTTTATTCCTAATTCAATTCAGAAATTTGCATCCCGTTCCCAGAAACATTCTAGCTTTGAGCTTTAGGAAACGAGGAAAGTGTTGGACTTTGGAAATTCCTTGCATCATTAGCTTTAACAGATGCACTGTAATCATCATGAGTGCTGAAACATTCATGAAGCTGGCATTTTATAAAGAAAAGAAAAGAAAGAAAGAAAGATGGGTAGATACTGATAGACTAATCCCTGCAAAGTGCAATGCATCAGCATGGGTGACCTTTTATTCTTAGACCATAGAGCCCAACAGAACTAATGTTTGAGCATTAATGATTTCCTCTGTAGTATGCACCAGTAGTTCATCAACCAGGCAGTGCTTTATCCTGATTGAATAAAATGCTTTGGGCAAGTAACGTTGAAGAATCTACAAGTTGGTAATAGGGTTTTTTTTCCATTCTAAAATGCACCCAAAGAATCATTGCTGTCTGCCCACACGTGTACACAGGACAGCTCCAGGTTGGTAAAGTTAACACACAGGCACTGAATGAATGCTTAGAGCTCTTACACAACTGCTGCTCTGATTTTCAGACATGCCTCCTGACTCTTATAAGATATACAGCAGGTATCAATTGTACTTAAGGATATCAGGTCTGTGAAAAGTGGAAACATGAGTTAATCAGAGGTGTTGACATTTTGTCTGACATTGTGGATGACAAAAGCAGTCAGATCACTAAGTGAATAAACAGAGCTTTATATTTTCCCTGCAGCTATGAAAGCTCTGGTTATTCCTGACACACCTGCAAAGCCTCTGTGGAGCTTAAAATAAGTGTCTCACAGAGAAAGCCTGACTTCAACACACTTGTGCATATGGGATCTGCTTTTGGAAGAGGTGGGCCAACAATGCTATTATAGAAACATGCCAAATAACTGTAAGCTTTTATATGTACCAGTTAACATCACATCCCTTGTTCATCAGGGAAAGAGCGTGTGCAAGTTCTTCACAAAAAAACAGGGCTGCATATTAAAGCAGACAAAACCAGAGTCTAGCTTCTTTTGCTCTCTATCTCTGAAAATATTTGAATTAAAACAGCGATCTCTGTTTTACCCTCTGCTGCCTAGTTCACAAATACAATCATCACCACTTGCATGAAGACAAGTTGTAAAGCATCCGTTCCACTGTTCATTAAGAGCCTTTAGAAAATACTGGTGCCATAACCTGTAGACACCATGCTGGGCCACCCCACAGCCACCCCACAGTGCTATGCTTTCCAACGCAGTCCCTATTCAGGATTAGCAAGAGCAGTCAGTTGACGCCAGTGAGGAGCAGTTGTTCCTTCTCCTTCACTTGAGGCTGGTTTGCCAAATTCATGTTTTGTTTTGGATTGCCTATTCCTTCCTACGCTAGAGAATGTACCAGACAGGCCTTATTTCTAAAGACCTGTTATCATTCCAATATATCCAAACAGATTTGGTGCCAGACAAACCTTTCCCCTCCAGTCATAAGGGAAAATCCCTTTGGATTTGCCTATTAAAAAGAAAGTGATTAATTTTGCTTGCAGTAAAAGGTAGTAAAAGGTAAAAGCACCTTTGGATGTCTTATCTGAAGACATCCTATGTCTTTACCATCCAGAAAGAAGCAGATTTTTTTTAACAAGGTGACAGTTAACTAAACTCTGTTTATCCAGTAAAGCCTGTGGGAACCAGCTTGAGCAGACAGGAGAATTTAGGCTTACATCGGCTCAGGTGATGCTGATGCTTACTCCCTGCGTATCAGATAAATCAGGAATTTCAGATGCAGCGCTTCTCTGTGTTCAAATTCATACCCTGGAGAACAGGCCTGCAGCGAGGAGGGCTCCCAAGGCTAGAAGGAGTGTTAGAGGCAAGATCACGCTCCTTCAACCGGGCAGCCTGGGGCTCAGTCCCTTCTCACCCTTAACACTTTAACCACTATGTGTAATAAATGTCAGTTCCCTGAGGATCTCACCTAGTGCCAGCTGAAGTCACTAGGAGCTCTGCTCTCGCTGCAGACTAGCAGCCTGTGTAAGAGCCCTTTAGTGCACCTTTTTTTTTTTAAAAAAAAAGAAAAATATACAGACTATTTCTTCTTCCCTTTTACTTACAGCCTGGCAATGACCTGTCTCTATGGAAAGCAGGCAACACTGTCTGCGGGACCAAACTGGTTGTGGCTGCAACTGAACAAGGAATGATGGGTTTGAGCCAGTTGTAATATTCATCCCCCAGCACTTCTACCTGTCTTCCAAAGCGTCTCCTATTAAGGAGCTGGTATTTTCATAACAGCCGGATAATGGGCAGTGGGTGTTTCTGTGGCGACATATTGAGAGCTCAAAGATTAATGTGTCATTTTACTATTTCCATTCTGATATCTCTATGCTGATAAATGCTTGGCAACCTTACCATCCCATTAGTAATATTAAATACTGTAAACCTGGGGGTTTGGGAGATATAAACCATTTTAAAATTGAATGTGACCAATAAAATGCTCTCTGGGCAGTTTTCCAATGCAAACACTCTCCAATCCAAGTTCACTATCAAAATACAGCACAGAAAAGAGCTACTACATATTTCTTTCATAATCAAAAGTAAGAGCTGTGAGCTTTGGGGATAGTTCTTTATGAACATGCACAAAGATGAACATGCAGCTGTCTCTGGTTTCAAATAATATTACAACATGAATCAGTAACATTTGGAGGAGCTTCTTTTAGATTTTCCCATTAACGTTGGACTGAATCTTTGGCAAATGGAGGCCTCTCTGGTATATTACTCTGTTCTGACAAACTCTGCTCCTCTCATCCATAAAAGATGTCATTGTTTTTTTCAAAGAAAACTCAGTGTCAAGTCCAATGAGCAGTGAAAAGAGCTAAATAGGGCCGGGGTGGGGGGATCTCCTTAACACAGAAGCCCTTTTTTTACTAGGACAGGGCTGAGATGACTTAGTCACCAGCCTGATGAAGTCAATCCTTGTTCCAGTACACTTTCTCCAAGGTCATCTAATGAGTAAACTGGACTGAGAACACAGGAGTCCCATCCTGCAAGAGCAATAGTTCTGCTATATTTATCCAGAGTCTTGTGATTCTTACGTCTCTCTCTTTTTTCTTTCTTTTTCTTTCTTTCTTTCTTTCTTTTTTTTTAAGCTCTACAACACTAATTTGCACTAGGCCAACTGCTATATGCTGAACATCAGTGTCCAGCCCAAAACAGACATTATTTGAGAGATTGTACAATATAAGGTATGTAGAAGGTCAACATCAGCAGACAAGGAACAGAGAGGTGGGAGTGCTGCAGAAGGCTTTGGGAAGGGCACAGAAATTCAGCTAAGACTCATGATGAACTTTAACGTTTAAACATTTGCTGAAGGCAGAAAGAAAAAGCTGGTTCAATCCCAAAATGAATGGGACTAGAACGTGACCTCGGAAAAGGTCGTTAAAGCATAGAGGCACTTTTCTACTCTGTTTGGTTTAGGCACTAGAATGCAATCAGGACGCTTGGCAGCTCTGAGCTTCTACAAGCACCTTAGTAACATTACATTTAGATGTATATATCCTGCTGCTTTATGTCTCAGCCATAACAGGATCTTTTCTCTGCCCTGAATAAACAAAGCCTGATCTTTTCCCACATCATTTCTATTTCAGTAGAAATACAGAGGTCTGAGTATTGGTCTTGACTTCAGTAAGCTGCTTTACTCTATATATGGGCTGGGACATGTAAAATGCTGAGCTGCTTCTGAAGACACACTGAGCCTTGGACTCGAGACGACGCAAGCAGAATTGCTCAGCCTTATTTTGTAAAACTGGGCTCTCCCTGCCTCACTTCCTAAGAAACTTCAGAGCAAAGAGGAGCAAGAGTTTTGAAGCAGCCAGAAGAGAGCCCTGTAAAGCATGGACCCCCCCCCCCCCAACTCTCCCCCAGGGAGGTCTGGTGCTGAGAGTGAAGGTGATGGGCAAGATGAAGGTGATGCAAGAAGGAGATTGCTTAGCAATTCAGATACACTTAGCAAGGTTAAGCAGTCAAAACTTTTCTCCTTCCTTGCTTACTTTCCTTTATAGTCATGTAGAGTCTTTACATGAAGGTACGGTAGATTTTGTTGCACTAAGCCCTAAACAGATATAGCTGAATAAACACCACTGATGGGAACCAAAAAAACAAGATATAACAAGAAATCTTTCACACAAACTCGCTTAAAGAAAACTTACAAGTTTCTATATTGTCGCGGAATATTAAAATATAAAATAAACAACACTAATAGCAACGTTAGTCAAGACAGATGTGGCTTGAATTCAAAGTTATCCTCAGATCAGCTACCAGTCTGGAAAACCATTGCTACATAAACAGGAGACCTTGTGGACGTGAACACATTGGTAATGATTCACCTGTGTCCCCATATGAATCCCTAAAATTTGGAATCTCCAGACAATTAGGTTTTGTTAATCAAGAAGTTTGACGGATTCCTCAAGCCTACGTAGGCTCTAGGTGACCAGCTGTCTTCATGGCCAATGTCTTTTAGGAAGATCTCTTTGCAGAGGCTTGTAGGGAGAAGCAAACCTGTTTACTCTTCTCCTTTCTCCAGGACAATCTACCATCCTCTGCAGGTGACCACAGTGTTTCACCTATTCAAACAGCAGAGTAGCCCAGCTTGGCATCTACTGCTGCCATCCAGTACCTGTTTCCTCTCCTATGTCCAGAAGTAATTGTTTCCTGAGGAGATGAACAAGGTGGCTTCCTATTTCTGTCCTCCTTCACGATCCATGCAAATGAATTACTCTGATGGCTGTTTCAGCCCTTTCTCAGACACAGGTGTCTCCAGTGCCTCTTTTCCTGCCTTCTTTTATAGCACGACTGTAAGGCCATGGCACTGGAATTACACAGGGAAGAGGACAGAGAAGCAGGTGATCTCCTTGCACACAGTAAGAGGATACCTGAAGAAGTTCCCCATTTTACTCCTCTCTCCCATAGATAAGGAGCCCCTAGGAGCCAGGTGAGCTCAGTGACAAGTCATGGCCAGCCTGCTCTGCAAAAACATCTAGTGGCCAAAAATGTTTGATTAAAAACTGTGTACCACATGCTCAGCTGCCCACAAATTGGAAAGGACTCAGGAAGCCCTGAAGTTGGGTTTAGAAACCTGTTCTCGCAGCTTGAAAGTAATGCTCTTAAATCTAGGGACAGTGTCAAATGATTAGCACAAGTTTACCACTGATTTTGGAATGCAATCATCTCGTATCAGTAGAGGTTAATTTCAGTTAAAAAGATCATATCAGTATCCTTTGAGACTAGGTAAGCTGATCCAAGATAAAGCTGCCAGTTCAATGATTTAAAATTAGAGTAATGCTTTCCCTCCTTCAGGGCCCCCAGCATCATTTGCACTGCCACATGCTAACCCCGCTGCAACCTGATGCTGTTCCTAACTGAGAACTGCTATGCTGAAGTGGGAGGCAATAAGAGCACAAGCACCACTGCTACAGAAGTCAAAGAGAATTTGCTTTATTACTGCCAGGATAAATAAACACGAATGTCTATTTCAGTGGCATGGTAATGGCCAGTGCACATCTTCCATGTGTGTAATCATGGCTTTGCAGGACAGGGATGTGCTCTCTCCTGAAGCAGAGCAGAATTCTCCAGAAGAGTGAAACACAACAGTCATGAGGGGCCCTTACAGTTTGGGAGGTAGCCTTCTGGTACCTTCTCTGTCCATTCCTGATAGAGGACTATGCTGTGTGCATCACTTCCCTGTTAAAAAGGCCAACACAATTTCTTGTGCAGGAGCTCCATTAGGAGAAGAAACCAACCCAGAGAACTCATTGCCCCATAAATGACTCAATGAAGAGTAGAATTTCTGCTGTTCAGAGGATGGAAGGTACCTTCAGGACTGCTGTGTGTGAAACAGTCCTGAACAGCTCTGCAATGCTATTTTTTGTAAAGTGTCTGTAACAAGAAATTTCCTAGAAGAGCTTTTCTAAAAATTAGAAAAATCTCCTGGAAGATTGACATGACCCACTGTACAAATAACTTTAGAATAAACTTTAGAAATTTCAAATATAAAACTACTGATCAGGTTTGCACTTGGGAAGTCCCCACTCATAAGCACTTTCTGTTTTGCCTTCAATAAAACCAGACAGTTAGCTAAAGTGAGGGGAAACCTAAATAGCACATTCAGCTGCCAACCTCCAACTGTTAACGCAGCTGGTTGAAAAACAACTTTTGCTTACAAGATACCCACAAATCCAGACAGACCCATGCAGGATAGCTCTCAGAAGAGGATGACTGTAGTGCTCATCTTCTGCAACACACCAAAGCCCAGATCTCCTGTTCTGCTCAGGGTTCACTTTCCCCCTGCCTTGGCAAGGCCAGCCTATCTAGTTGATAGGCACAATAGCAATGTCATGGCTGGTGATCTGGCCTTATGGACTTAGCACCCAAAAGCTAAAATCTGAATTTCAGCCATGACAGAACTAGACTCCCAGGTAGAATTTGGGTTCCTTCTCATAGGAGCAAAAAGCCCTCTCTTTTGCAGCTGGTAGCTCATCATTTCTGTACAACAAAGCTGTACCATGTCCTGTATCCAAATGCTTCCCAGGTATAGTAGGCCAGTATAACACAGATTCTACTGGATTTCATGGACCCTTTTCCATTTTCTGCTAAGGAAGACTTTTTATATGACAGATCTTAAACTCTCCATAAACTCTCCCTTAGAGGGCTCCAATCTGATGCAATCTGAGAGGCTCTCAGGGCAGCATACACAAAGTTGCATCTCTATGCTCTAAGATATAATTTAATTCAGAGCAAACAGCTCTAGTGTACCACAGGCAAAAAGACAGCAAGGCAGCATGTCACACACAGAGCTAGGAAGGGATTGAACCAGAAATCAACAACCTGTCACTCCCATGCTACTCACATGGAGTCAGTCTCTGGGTTAACACACATCCAGAAAGCCCATTCAGCTTTTTACACAATCAATAACAGCCTATTTTCAATGATCACAGTTAATATCCCACTAGCAATCCTAAATAAATTACTTCCCTTCTCCCTTTTCCTCACCTGAAACTTGCGAACAACAAACACTTGCTTTTATGCTCTACATCATTTTTCAGGAAGTAATTTCATCTTTCTCCATCTCGCTTTAATTCTGGATTCTCAAAACAACTATTTATCTTTCTCTGGACTACAATTCTTCAGCTCTTTCTAGTGTTTTCCTCTTTGCCCCACTTTCCCAAATCCCTTTAAAATGTTCCCTTTCTGATGCTCTCTTGTTGCCTGGTCTCACTCAAAACTTTATCAGGCTCGTCCTGAAATCCCTTGACTCAGTTCTACTAACCATGGAGATCTGAGTAGGGAAATACATGCACTGCAGTCAGCAGAACAATATAAAATTGTTGTAAGAGAAGAGCCAGATGGAGAGAGACACATGAATCCTCGGCATATAAGGACACACTTATAGGATTGACCCTGAGGGGTTTTGAAAGAGTTAATGTTGTCACTGGACTGAAAACTCTGTTTTATGCTAATAGCACATAAAGCTTTTCACTCTTGTGTGTGGTCGTCTGCAACTTATCAATAAGTATGCATTACCATACATTTTGCACATAAATGACCTTCGTTCTCTCAGTTCAGTGCACAGAGTAATGCTTCATGCTGCAAAAGGTATCTGTTGTTTAATGAAACTGTTGTTAGCAGCAATCTGAGAAACATATGATCATGTCCTTATGGCCCCTTTGCACTGTAGAGGCAAAAGGGGATACAGCTAGGGTGATAAGTAAACTTATCTCAGAAAATTTTAATCTGTGGTCTTAATTTTACCTTAACTTACTTTGGTTTTACTTCCCCCTTTAGCTACAGATCAAAGTACCTGCTCCCAGCATAAGCAAAATAGGCCCTCACAGCCCTGTGGCATGGTAACGCCAAAGGGAAGCATTGCATGGGAGCAAGCAGCCAGAGGAACAGGCATCACATCTAAGATGATGTAATGGATAGGGGAGCTGGGCATTTCTCCTGAATCCTCAGAGCAGTCAGGGAAAACGTTTTTGCCAAAACCATATCACCTGAAAACCAGATGTTGCTGAAGTTGTCTCTGATAGGAAAATACTTTCACAATGAGAAAGGACAGGCTGGCCACAGATCAGGATAACAGGCTGGAAGAGCTCCTTTCAGCTTGATACCAGGGTCACATATGTCTAAGGTGAACTCCAGTCAAATTGTGGAGCTGTGCCAACCTCAACAGAGTATTTGTTGTGTGTTGTAACCACCCCCCTTCCCAGCAGGACCTTAGTAGTGTGCAGTTGTACTGCTGTTCTCCAAGCTATGCAAGTACAAGCCATTAAGATCACAAGAGAAGTTGCCCAAAGGCCCAGGGCTTTACTTAGGAGTCCTCTGGGAGAGAGAAGGGGATATAGCTCAGCTCTCCACTCCTTGTCCCATTTCCAGGCCCTGAAAGACTCTGACCACAACTTACAGTGACGGAGGTGTTTAAGATTCAAAGCATGAATATTTCAGAGCTCATCTTCCCCCAGAAACATCTGTGATGGCTCTTCATCAAGTGTTGCACTTCAATGCATAACCAAGCATGCTAAAATCCATGAGATAACAGACTATACATTTCTGAGGTGTTCAAGGGGAAAACGTTCACTTGAGGAGAGGAAGGGGAAAACTGCTCACTTGAATAAGACAATCCAAGCACACATGCAAGTGAAAGAATGAGGACATTAAAGAGTTAATACAGAACAGTTAGCACAACTATTCTTGGACTGCCCTCTGTGAAGAGGCACCAGATTTTCCCAGCACATCAGTGACCTTCTCTTGCCCACACGTATCTAAGGCTGTGCATAAGTCTGTGTTCACAAGAGTTATTACTGGAGCCTTTGGAAAGCCCATATACCCAAACATTACATGGAAGTTAGTACTCCAGAAGGAACAAGTGAAGAAATTTTGTTAACAAATGCATCAGTAACCATTTTGGCATATGCTAGTGGCACAAGACAATAAAACATGTATGGCACTGTTTTGTATCATAGGAATTTACTGTTTGTAAAAGTTGTCGGGAGAATGGCTCTGAAGAGACCTCTTTGCAAGCACAGTTCCTGCACGAGCACAGGCAGGAGTACCAGCTCCCCAGCCATGGGGCTGACGGTCTGTAGAGACACATCTGTCCTGCCCCAACCAGGACAACAGCTGCCTTCTGCCTCTGCTCCCGACCACAGTGAAAATCTCCTTAGTGAAAAATGAGGTGCTAGTTCTGGGGAACAGACTGAGAACAACCTCTGGGTTACTAAATTATTAACTAAAGTAATTGTCCAAGTACTATCAGGCATTAATGATATTCAGTCATTACCCAAATTTGATGGTTAAAGTTGAAAATTCCTGTGTCCCATCAGCACAAAGAGCTGTTATTATATCAGCTCTCCACTGAGCGGTGACGGATGATGGCAGTTTACCGCAAGCTGACATTTTCAAAGGTGCCTGTGCTATTTCAGAGACTAAAGTAAGGAAAAGCTGGCCTCAGTTAGCCTGTCCAGAGATCATCGTTCAAGATTCGTTTAGCAAGTTTCAGATTCTGCTTCTAAAAGATCTGAGCTGTATTATCCAGCAACCACTGTGAAAGCAAATAACTTTTAAAGATTTGAAGATTTACTTGTTTATAAAAAAAACAATTCTTCCATTACAAAATTCTACATATTGAGTAAATCACAACATTCATTTGGTAATTCATTTTGCAGTTTGTCTGGATAAAGGCTGTAAAAGACTTCCAGCTGACCACACATCCCAGCTTCTCCTCCTCAGCCCACACAGTGGGTGGCAGCAGAGACCCTGCGTACAGGTCAGAAGCAGCCTGAGTCACAGCGATGTTTATCTATACAAGCAGATGTTACGAAGGGCGACTTTTCACGTTGTTTTGTCCAGTTCAAAAGAAAAAAAAAAGACCTTCTTGTAACTAAAACAAAAGAAAAGACAGAACCTGTTGGCAAAAACCTTCCTGTTAAGCATTCTGGCCAAAAATGTTTATGTACTTGTAGCAATACACAGAACAATGTTTGATTTGTTTAACTTTGAGCAAAAGTAGAGTCCATAGAGGCTTGAAAGACATGGTACAGGCTATGAATTGGCAGGTATCTACTTTTAATTCACTTGGGGTTTGATGCAGCCTGCGAAGTGTTTAGTCTTTAGAAGAAATGTTATAGATGTTAATGATAAAAATTGTCTCAGTGGGGAAGACTGAGTAGCAGTAGCTAGGGATCAGGTGGCTGCTATCGGATGTTGGGAAATTATCCCAGGTCTTTTCAGCACAGTATTGAGATTTTAATAAGTCCTTCCCAAGATATCCCTAACACAGAGCACCTGTAGGAGGGATACCTTCATTAAAGTCAGTATCCATCAAAAACAAAGCCTTTAAAATTCCACTTAGCAGACCTAAAAGCACAGATGTAACTTCTGTCATTTCACATGTGCCTTCAGGTTTCATGCTCTAAAGGTTTTGGCTTTTTAAACACTTTTGTTCTATTGCAGACATTAGCTGATCTCACTTCCCTCACAGGAGACAAAGTGGCAACCTTGTGCATTTTCACAAAGGTCGAGGCAAAGGCGCTGTCATTCTCTTTTAGTTATTCTAATCCTGGGACCTGATAGACTGCTTTGATTTACATTAGCAATATTCAGATGCTTGTACTAAGAACTGACTTCAGCAACAAGTGAGGTGGAAAAGTCTCCCAAACACGTCTCCCGTTACCAAAAGGGGATGGCACACCTGGAATTAAGCAAGCATAAAAGAAAACTGGTGGTTCTGTGAGCCACATTGTGGTTCATCAGGTCCTAAAATAGGGCTTCTGTATAGAGCTAGCCAAGGTTTTTCAATATTTTAATATATATTTTACTGAAAATTTTCTATATGATTTTTTTTAAACTAGAGTGGGATTTTTAACTCAGAATTGTGAATGTATTTTTGTTTTAGTTTTCAGGAGAGTAGTTTAAAATAATGTGAAAAGCACCTCCACCCCAAAACTAAGGAACTTTCCTATTTTCACTCTTTAGCTGGAGTGCACAATCAAACCCAGCATTAAAAAAAACATACTGTAAAAACACCAGAAAGATTAGAAAAATAGAATGCATTAACAGTAATCCAAAGAGAAATATCAAATGTCTTCACAAAAACCTATTTTCCCATTAAAAATCCATCTGATTAGGTTGCAGTCAGCACAGATTTAGGTCAATTAAAATCCGCTGGAGTAAGAAACAACAAAAGAAATGAGTTTTGAATTCACTAAACTTCAGTCTTTCAAGATGGATGCCTACTAGTAGATTCATCCTGATCTCAGGATCAAGCATACTTGATTCTTTTAGATATGTAAAAATAATAAACTTACTATTAAAGAAAAAAAAGCCCCATCATTTGCTTGAAATCCTGTAAGGCAACTCCCAATATCCAAGCATTTGGTGAAAGTAGTTTTACTTCAAAGAGTGCATTTGAAGGTGACTTTGTGGAAAACATGCTGTCAGTGTGACTGGAGGGAAAAGTAGGTTTAAGATGATTTATATTCTGAATGTTCCTCTGGCTTTTGGGACTACAAGTCACAATAGCAGTTTAACTTATTTATAAGGGTAAAAACTTTGAACTTTTTTTTTTTAACTCTCATTTTAAAAGTTTTCTAGTGAAAAGAATAAGAAGCAACTTCCAATCTGTTGTTTGGCTGTTTAGGACAGATGTGCTGCCAAAGTGCAGCATTCTTTTTTAACTGCTTACACATGTCCCTAGATGAGTTTATTGGTGAAACCCAGGTTTTATTTTTGGGGAAATGGCTATAAATTAAAAATAAAAAATAAAATGACAGCTTCCTCCTACTCTTATATGTTAACTTAATCTACTAACTAAACTATTTTCCTTTCGAGGCTCTCTGTTTAAATTTGGCCACATAGGCTAAAAGTCCAAAGCTGATGGAGATAAGGGAACATTAGGAAAGAGCCTCAGTTAAGACTCATGAGTCAAATTGGAGTAGAGATCAACTGATGATAAACGAGTTAACAAATGGATTTTTGCAAAACATAGTATTAAGCTGTCTCCCAACTGCAGGATCCTTGGCACTCGACAATGTAAGGAATCTCGGGCTCTGCTCTTTCTGGAACGGCTGCAATCCTGCAAACTTTTGTTCAATCAAAAGAGGAGTAAGTTTTTAAAACTAAATGATGGGTAAAATTTATTCATAGGGCAGTTCCATTTACTTGTCAGAAGTTAACCTAGTAACAGATTGTAAACAAATATTTCACTGAAAGGATTTACTGAGTGAAATCTAAAAGGTGGCTTCAGATAAGCCTATCAGGCAACAAAGGAAAGACCACACAGTATTGGAAACTCATCCTTGGCCTCCTCAGTCTACCATTTATATGTACCAAATAACTGAAAAATACGTCCTCAAAATTAACTTTGTGTGTTTAGCCAGAGTAGCAACAGTAATTAACCACTTGAGCAATCTGTGTAGGAACCTGGAATTCTGTACTGCTTGAATGTTTTCACTATTGTCTTCCTGAAAGATTCACCTGGGTTAAATCAGAGGTTGCACATTTAAGACAAAAAAGGAGTAGTTAAAGCCTGCGACTTAGGCTAACCAAAAGTTCACCTATGCTCATCATGAGATTATTAAAAGTCATGGATCTACATTGTGCTATGATTTTCTAAGACACAAGCAACTCAAGAGAACTACTAGAGGCTGGCTTCCTCTTTCCTATACCTTGCCCTCTCCAAAGCCTCATCTAACTCCAGGACAACAACCACTCATATCATGGCTTTCTGAGCTTCACTAGGGCCATACAAGAGCTCACAAGACACAAAAGTTAAAACAAACTCTGAAAGAATCCTATAGGATTTTTGCAAGGGTACCAAGACAAGAAGGCACAGACTATCCCATCCTAACACAGGGGGCACATGTCCTTCCTGGGCCAGCCCCAAAAAAGATGGATGAATGCTGAGGTTTGAGGAAGAGGATTCACAAGTTACAGCACAGCCTTGCACAGTGGCAGAATAGAAGATTGGAGCTTTATTCTTCCAGGCTAGTTACACGTGGCCATTAAAATATCGGTTACTAACTTGAAACCATCCGTGACATTTAAATCAAAATGACGTGTATTGACACCTATATCATAAAGTCACTATTAAACTTTAATGAGAGGCTTAAAATTTACCAACAGAATGTATTTCTTGAATGGGTCATTCACACCAAAGATGCCATATTCCATCACAGGGATAATATTTTAAAAATAACTTCTAAGATTCGCATCCTTTCAGATGATTCAGGAAGGGAGAAAAATTATACAGGATTCAGTTTTGACAAGGGCAGAGCATTCTTCATTCATGTGCTAATACTGCCGTTTGAAGAACGGATTAAATTGTGGAGGAGGACTGAGAAACAGGCCAGTCAGAAGGAAGACAAAGCTTAGTCTGAGTGAGGACACCTTCTAGAGGCGCCAAAATTAACTGAATGACTAATTAAGGCAGTAATTCAAATTAGTACTAGCTAGTAATTTAGCATTCCTAAAACCCTTATTCAGCAAAAATTTTGAGCTTTTGCCTGGTTATCTTCCCCCTAAAGTCAATTAAGAGTCAGAGGGCTGTTCAGAAACCTGAGAATTGTTTCCACTATTTTTTGGAGGCTACCAAATTAAGGATTTTGGCAATTTTGGCCTGTTGTTAGCTAGCTAGATGCTGTGCAAAGGTTTTGTACAACAAAACCAAACTACCATGACATCGTTTATGGTCTACTTATAAACACAGCAGTACAACACATGGGGAAAGGTTTTGCCTCTGTGAATCATCCTGCTCACATCCTCTTGCTGATCATCATGAGAGCTGTCATTCCAGTGCAAGAAATCCATTCTAGAGAGACCCAGTCACAAGAAAGCCCATTTAAGGACTGGCACTTCATTAACATCTGAGAGTTTATTTCCATTTTAAAATACTCATACAATCCTAATACAGTTGTTTCAGATCATGAGGTTTACTTTGCTTCTATGACAACTTGAGGAAGTGAGTTCCAGAGATTAATCACACATCTGGGCATGTAGATACAGACAAGGATCTTAAATTTCTGGCTTCACCAAACTGGCCACATCAGGATCAGTTCAGGATCCCCTTCTTCTGTTTTCATATCAGTATACTATCCTGCTCCTTTTCTCTGCAGAGACACAGCAAGCCCAGGAAGTAGATAAGCCACAGAGGTCCATACAACTCCTCTCCAAAAATTAAAATATCATTTCATAGTAGAAAGTCTTTTCCTCTAACAGAGCCTTTAGAAGAGCTTTCAAGTGAGTCATGAGTCCTTTTTCCTTAACTGTTGCCAAGGACACAGTTACACACATGCATCACAGTCACAGAAAAACTAAAGTGGTTGCTGGCAATGCCAATAAACTCCAAAGCTTTAACAGAAAGTTAAAACTTTTCAAACTACTCCAGATGAATAATCTACATATGCTCCTCCTGCTGTCTCAGAGCAGGAGTCACTTCTTTCTCTGATGGCCTCTTCACATCTGGTCAGTTTTTTGAGGACTTTGGACTTGTGCTGGTTTTCTGACACTGCCAGCTTGCCAGAAATTCAGACACTTGCTCATATTATTTCAAAGAGTTCAGGAATATCCTAAGGAATGTAGCCTTTTGTGTACTGCAGGGGTTTTATTGCTCTTGTTTTGGGGGTTATTTTATATTTCCCACAAAGTTGGCTTCTTAGGGCTGTTGTGATACATTTACATTTTGTGAACATTTACACAGACCCCAAATAAAAGTTTATTGATGAATCTTTTCAATGTGAACAGGTTGTCGTCATCTGGGACCACTAAATAATGGATATAGTTTATGGAGTATTGTGCTATATATTCAGGAAATAAATCACACCCCAAGTTCCTTAATGTATGTTTCATAGCAAGGCATGTGTGTCTTATCTCTCCTTGTACAAACACAGGCATGATCTGCAAATATTCTTAGAAAAAGAAAGGAAAATGTTTGTGGGAGGTAAAATTCCTTCTTCAGTTCCTGAAAAGGTTTGTATGAATTGTTTGAGCAAAGATCTGCAACCTGGCAAACACCTTTCTTTTCCATAAGCTTAAGCTCTTTAGGAGCATATTCTATTCTGAGAGCAGGGAGAAAGAAAGAAAATGATCTTGCAGTATCCTTTAAGCCTTATCTAAACAAGAGTCAGGATTTCTTTCTTTCTTTTTTCTTTCTCTCTCTCTCTCTCTCTCTTTTTTTTTTTTTTTTTTTTTTTTTTTTTTTTTTTTTTTGCCTGAGTGACTAATGACTGTAGGTGCCTTGAGACTCCATAAAGAGGTCTGATTTCCAGGGCATGAGATGTTTCTGAAAATAGCAGCCTTCCTGGTTCCTCAAGTTAGCTAGTTTAATATAGAGGCACTCAAATGCACCAGATTTTTCCCTTCAAACCAACTTCTAGTGCAACATTATTGGTGGCACTATGTGGCAAATAACCTACCACCTGAAAGCTTCTGAGACTCCTTCACCTTTCATTTCCTGCCTAAAACCAGTAAATCTATCCTGGTTGCGTGAATCAAAAACTCCTATAATCTAAATTGTCAGGTGGGGAAGTTTTGGTGAGTCTAAAGATTGATGTTTTCTCTACCTCCAAAGCCTGACTGGGAAGAAAAAGAAAAGGAGAAAGAAAATTAAGTGCTTTGCCCCTTTAGATGTCAAAGATAACCCCCAGGCTGTAAAACAGCCAACTCCTGTCTTGAAGAGACCTCAGGCAGACAGACTAAAGCAATAAGGCGCAAGGTGTTAATTGCGGCAGTTGATCTCTAGGCCAGCATTCACTTCAAAGGAGACTGGTGCTCATTTGAGTGTTAACATTGCCAAACAGCTAGTGTAAAAAGCAATAGCCTGTCCTGGGTCAAATGACTTTTTAAAGGAGTGTAATTCATTCTGACTGATATATCAGGGAACACATGTTAAAAATAAAACCTGTGTTGCCTATGAACCGTTACTTAAAATTAAAATAATGGAAGGCCACCCTCTAGGGAAAAAAATGAATCTGCCTTTACCAGTGATAGAAAACAGTGGTGCAGCACTTGGAATCAGGACCCTGAAGTTCCCCCACTGCATTTTGAAATGCTCCCCAGGACCACCTGCAAGCCTGGCTTCCTCATTCATGAAAATTTCTCTCCCTACTGTGGCCATTCCATTATGCTTCACAGTTTTGTTCACAGATAGCAAGGCTTTAGTAGGTGACTTAGGACAGCACCAGGCATACCTGGATAGATTTCCAGTGGCTATTTCCAGATTACCTGCAAGACCCGGGTGGACAGAACGGGAGACATTCAGAGCTGGAATTGGAAATTTTCAGGGCCTAAAACTTCACGTGCCTTGGTTAGCATTACATGATCTCATGTGTCCTAACCGTAGGATCAGGATACCATGGGATATAACTGAAACAAAGAGAAACGTGACCACGTCTCCAGTCAACCCAGGTCTACATGCCTTGAGCAAAGTCGTAGCTTTAAACATAACAATTAGATTTGCATTAGTATATCTATTCTATCTGCCCATACACTTTATTGGGCTTCTGTCGTGGACACGTGTACTTGTTTGTTAGGATAGAGAAAGGTATCCAGGAACACAGCAAGAACATGATCCACTGATATGTCAGCACTTGACCACCACTTTCAGCCCCGTCTATTCTTCTACAGCTGAGTTTTTGCGACAGCAAGGGCCTGCAGAGTGAGACCAGAGCACAGAGACTGGGCTGAATTCCTGTCAGACCCCACCAGTAAGGGCATGCCCACACTGGCCTGGGCTGAGGCCAGACATCAGGCCTAATGTCTATTCATCACTCAAAGCTCTTGGCTTCAGCCAGGACAGGCACCTCAGAAAGCTCTCACTTCATAGGGAACCAAAAGCTTTCCAGGCCAGTGAGGAGTATCTAAGCTCTATTCAACTGCTGTGCTAATTGTAAGGCGCTCACATGCAGTGGCAAAGCACACAGATTCACTTGCAAGATAGCTCAGCTGCTTAGGAGGTTATGTTTCAGCTGTCTGTTGCCCATTCGCAGCTAAGACAAAGTAACAGCCACACCAGCACTCAGCCTGCTTCAGAGGAAAGCAGACCAGTTTCAAATGAGCAGGCAACTTAAGTGACCCTGTTATGCGCTGCTGAGAAACAGAGCGCTCACATGAGTCACTGTCTCAGCCGAAAAGGGCTAAACGCAGCTGGAAAATCCCAGCCGCTAGTTTTAGTCACTGAAGTATTCCCTGCCTTGGGACAGGGGTATTGGAATCAAAGCCTTCAATACCTTGATTGCTTCTGGGCGTATTCCATTGACTGCTACTATGGAAAAATGGACTAGTCTCAGACTAGCCCTGGACCTAAGTGGACTCACTCACAGCTTATTTTATATGCTAACTTAGGAGTAGCAACCCTTGGTGATAAAGCACATGGTCCAAGCAGTGGTTCATGCACAAAGATAATCATGTAGAGAAGCATTAAGCAAACACAAACAAGCATGCAGTAATCAGGATATCACTAAACTGGTAGGAAATCCTGGGACAAACATCACTAACCGGCTTCCTCTGGCACATCACAATACAGTATGCTGTGGTAGCTCTAATTCATCTGTCCCCCATCCTAGGCAGCACATGCAGAGTGAAAAGGCTTTTGATTGGTAGGACAGTTCCTACACAACAGGCCTACTACATAGAATTGCTACTGCCGCTTTTAGCTTTTAAAGTTGGTCAATCAGTACTTTTTTTCTGATAGTCCCAAATAAACATTTTGCAGCATTCAGCTTGAGTTCTTCTTTCAATCCTCTCTCTCTGTATAAGGATTTCTGAGTATTCCTTTTAAAGGGTGCTCACACAGCTAGGTTAGCCTTGGACTTCTGGAACAACAAACTGCTAATCTCCCAGAAACTTGTTGAATTGTATCCAGAATCTGTTATATACAATTAGGAATTTGCTGGGTCTCATCTGGCTGAGAGCTCCAAACTGGCTGATCAGTTCAATTTGTGAATGGCTATAGTCCCAGGAAAGGTGGAAGAGACTGTGAAACTAATGATCTATTGGTTTAATCAGAAACATCCACAGTTGAAAGTCCTTTGCAGGCTACCTATAAAATTTGTGGGCCCCTAGTGGTCTCTGATTGCGCTTTTGGAACCTCGGTTCTGGGAGGGATTACTGCCTGATTTCTGCAAAAAGCTTTCCATGTTATCTATTCCTGTAACACCACCTTAGCTGCAATGTTATCTCTGCACTGTTCTCTTCCCTCACCACTTCCTCTGGATGCAATGCCAATATAGTGTGCCATTTCTCCTCCTCACGACAGCTCAAGCATCTCAGTATCCTAACGTAAATACAAGGATTGCATCTAGCCCAGTTTCAGATACCTATCTTTTCTGTCAAAACTCAACCCATACATTTATAGAAGACTACCTCACATTCTTCCTCTGATATTGTCCCTCCTTATTGAAAGGCTACAAGCAAAGGAGAGTTTCTCTTGCACATCTTTGAATTGTACTGCTCAGTGATCTACAAGAACTCTAGAAGGACTCTACATGTCCTTCAGGCTAAGTTCAGTCCTTCTGCTCTGCTGCAACACAGTAAAAGAAACAGTTATCCCTCACGCGTGTGGACGAAACACTTTTGGGTTTGCCCATGAAGGGGAGCAGAGCCATTTCTAGCAGAATAACTGCGTCATCAAGACGTGAAAGCTTGCTGCCTCCTTCTGGCATGATCTCCTGTTCACTAGCAGTCAGCAAAAGCACCTTTCCTTCCTTTCCTGGATCACAGGAAACTGCACAAAGAAATGGATTAAGGCCAATTGTGCAATCTAAAATACAGACACAAACCTGGGAGCAAATATTGGGATTACATACCCCCTTTTTCCAGCTGAGTGCCCTGCCTATTAGGCTATGATACAGCAGCTTTTATTCTGCCTGGTCATGTCCCCATCATTTTAATAATACAGAATTAAACCTAGCTTTATTAAAATTGTTCAGTTGAAAGCTCCAGATACACACATCTGAGTTAAAGGTCTTTGTCCTTCTCTTCTCCACTCCCTTCTTCAGTCTTGTCTCCTCTCCCTTCCCTCTTCATCTCCCACTCAGCGTTTTCGCAGTTTATATCATGCTCAGCTCTGGCATTTCAACAATGCAATTGGAAGTTGCTCCTAGAGGCTATACTTTATTCCCTGAGTTTTTTGTTCCACTCTTCAACAGGCATTTCTTGGAAGGGCCAGTATTCACATAAGTGTAGCACACGGCAATCATACTGCATGTCCAGATGGTATGTAAATATTAATATTCACACAGCTTTTGTATGCACTGCAGATTACAAGATAATTAGGGGCTATATAACCACGTAACTCAGTTTATAATGAGTATGACAGTTATAGGACCAAATTCTGTCATTCTTCCAGGCCTGACTTTTCGGAATCTCTTTTTTTTTTTTCCTTTGTTTATCAAGAATTAATCATTTGGAACCTGATCCAAAAACTCTGGAGTCAATGCAATTCTTCCATTGACTGCAGTGGACTTTAGAGTAGATTTCTGAGCAAATAAATTCCCTTAGGTCCTTTACAACTTGTCAGGTCTCATGTCACAAATATAGAGCACCAGCCACCCTATCCTTCAGCACAGCCCTTCTGTGACAGTTCAAGGTGAGCATCATTAAAGGATCATTGCAAATGTTGTGGGTTATCAGAAACCTGACACATGAGATTCACCCTTTGGATCACAGGAAAGGGTCAGGCATCCAGTTACATAATGGACAAAACCTTTCATTTGGACACAGGACAGGCACGTCCTCAAGTACGTTAGGTCACATAAAGAAAGTGTCATTAGGCTGTTATGTCTAAGGATCTATTCCCCTGGCTCCGCTCCTGCTCGGGAACACCAGGCCAGCTCCTGCTGGTCAATGCTTCTCACAGGGACCCCAGAAAAGCAGAGGAACTGCACTGCTGTCCCATGGTCAAAACCCTGTAAAAGGAGCATGGAGTGCGAGCTGTAAGAGTGGCATGCAAGAGTGCATGCAGAGTTCAGGAGGCCTGGGTACAGGTAACATTATCTGGAGGCCATAGGAGTACCAACACCAGGAGACAGTGCTTCCAGTTCCCCTCTCTCCTTCCCATGACTGACACCACATTTGATCAGACTTGGCTTTTTCTTTTTTTCTGGCCATAACATCTATTTGTCTGGCTTGCACACAGCTGCAAAGCTAGTCAAACCACTTAGTCATCTGAATACAGCCCTTGGTGGATTTGGACATTACTGCTCTGGTGCGAGTGGTTTACACATACCCTCTGCTTTCTACAGATACATGCCTTTAGCTGTTTTGCTACTAGCTGTGGATGGGTAGCAACGTTGCAAGGAAAAGATGTCAGCAGAAAGATTTCTTCTCAAGTGCCCTGCACAAAACCAATCTGCCAACAGATTCTCTCCCCTCTGAAAAACTGATGTGTTTTAAAGCAGCAAAAAATTGACTTATGAATAGCGTACAACAAATAATTAATGTTTCTGTTTGTATCTGGCCATTTTTGCTCTTACCAAAGCATATAACGTTAGGCCTTAGTTATTTACATTCACAGAAAGCATTTCAGAGAAATTCATAGATTGGAAAGAAACAACAGCATCACTCTGCTTAAATAGTAACACATAAAATAACATTTTGTGGCATTCTTCCTAAACACGCAGAATCCAGTTACAGTATTGGAAGGTTATCTGAGGGCACAAGAAAACATTTGGGTAAGTTCATGTGTACAGAAAAAAACATAAATATTAGTGAAATATGTTTATGAGTCTTTTGAAGTGAAAGTGTTTCTCAGGTAAACACGTTTTTTAAGTGTTTGCTATTACAGTATGTTCTGAAGTTGTCTCCAGCTCATGTAGTTTTACAATATATTGGGGGAAGACTGGGTCAAAAGTGATCTTACTTAAAACCAATATCACAGTGTCAGGTTATTCAAGTGTATACACAAGAAAGCAATTATAAAGTAACCTCTAATGAGTCCATGTTTCGCAACACTTAGTCAGTTACCTACTGTTTCTTCCTCTGCTCGTAAATGCTCTGAGCTCTGCAGGCTGCAGTTTCACAAAACAGTGGCCTTCAGTTCACCAGCAGCTTATTCCCCATACCCTCTGCTGTTCCTCTCTGCCCATTTGTGTTCCCACCAGAACAAGCTGGCTCACGTTTTGGGTAGAATTCCATCAGCAAATAACATCTGAGCTGCAAATAGTTTGCAAAGTAATTCTAATTACATTTGTAAATACATAATTTAAAAGATAGCACTTTGGTGCTAGAATATGGATTATGAAGGGTTTCTCTTATCTGCTTAGACAACCTTGTATCTATCCACTGAATGATGAATTTCAAAAAATTACCATTTATGTAATTTAAAATGTGCTTTTGGAGTTATTTTAAGACAACAAGCTGAAGTGTCATTCATTTACATGAGTTTTCACAAACAGCAGTTTCCAACTGAGCCAGAAACAAAGCACACAAAGCAGGTTGAACCAAATTTCAGCTTTGACATTGAGTGACCTTAAAGAAAAAGGTTTACTGTTATGAACTTCTACTGCTAACGTTTTACTTACATGTGAATTGTCACGATTCAGTTTGATAATTACAGAACATTCAAAGATTAGGGAAGAAGTGATCTGAATTACCTCCTCACCCCACCAAAAGATGCTCTTCACCAATGCCTTTTGGCTGCAGCACATAATCAGTGGGAGAGCAGAAGTGGAGGCTGTGGATCTCAGCCTCTCTTCTGCTCTCTTAGTAGGGTGTGAAGCTGCAGAGAGGATGGCAACCAAACCTTTGACGAAGTGTTAGCTGGGCTTTACCTATTCATGTTTGTATATTCAATATTATGGTGAATTTCTTCTGGGTTGCCTGTAGTTGCATCTTCCTCTGAACAGCAGAATGTCTAAGTTTAAAAAAGAGCTTTATGTTTAGTCTAAAAGGGAGGCTCCAGCTAAGGAAGTGGATGCTCTGGATTCCCTCAAAAATCGTTCCACCATAGATACCTGGTGGGTCATAATGTGCTATCAGGTCACATCCACAAACCTCTGTAAACCAGTAACTGAACTCAGTCAATGCTACCAGCCGTAAAACAAACTCTTTTAGTTCAGCTGAGAGAGGTCTTACATTCAAAGCTCACTATCAAGGCTAAACAGGGGACAGCCCTAATTTTGGAAAAGGAGTCATATCTTTCCAACATGTAAGGACAGTCTCAGCTTCTGAGTAGCACATCAGAATGTATGGCAAGGAATATGGGAATGGGATCTGGGCAAAGAGGCCTTTTTTCAATGGCCTTTTCCACCAACTGTATACTCAAACACTCGAAAAAATACATTACCACCCAAGATACACCTGAAAGCAATGAGCCAGCTAAGCCATTTTTTTTCCCGACTGTTTATGCATACTTATTTAGCATACTCAATAAGCAGGCAAACTATTCAGTTTGACTGTAATCTATGACAGTTCATCAAGAAATGTTTAGAAATATGCTTTTTGGTGATTTGCATAATATTCACTGCAGCTGTCTAATGGTGCCAGGCAGGATGACCCAGCCTCACCCCACGGAGGCTGCAGCAGCTACCACCAGCATGATTGTTCCCGAAGACCACAAAATGCTCTATCTCACCATGTACAAGATGTGAATGTTACAGCATCTTTTGAGGATTAGATTTAGCATGGTTAAGCATCTCATAGCCCCTGCCTCTTCCAGGAGACTTTGTAATGGGGAAGCATTTTTATTTTCCATGCTTGCAAATGGCAGACAGCCTTTCTCAAGCTTCCTAACACTTTCAAAAGCCATGCATACAATTCTTTGCTTGCAAAAGCAGCCCTGGAAAAATCTTAAGCACAGCTGGAGAAAACCTGAGAAATTTCTGTGCACGCAAAACCTGCAGTTTTATAGCCCAGCCACCAAATCAAGCCACTGATGTATCAGTCACCTAATACCCATTTCCATCCCATGTTTTTTTTTTCTTAATGCTTTAAAAAAGAGATTTCAAGTTAAAGGAAAAACTGCTTAAACAGTGGTATTGAATCTCCATGTTGGATTCATGGGGTCAGTTGTTATCCTAGGGGACATCTAGTGTCAAAGGCACAGAAATCCTCTATAGAACTTTCTATGCCTTTCTGCATAGAAACCCAACAGAGTTGGGTCTTGGTGTGCATTTAAGCCAGCAAGCTCCATCTACAGTTGCTATGAGAATGCAAATGAAAATATACTATTCCTTATTACATTCATTTTGTCTTAAGACCCAATGAAGAATGAGATCTCTTTGTTCAAGGAACAGCACACTGACCTGGCAGGAGGAGTTTATAGTCCAAGTCAAGACATAGTGGTGGGAAACGCCTGTGAACAGCATAGTGTAAGCATAAGATAGTTCCCTGGTGTTGGAGGGGGAACTGGCCAGAAGGTTCAGCCAATGAAAGCTGTGGTAAAGAGAGGTGGGCAAAGGGATGAGAGTGGAGCGATGCTAAAAAGGAATGAGAGTGAAAGCAAACAGGCAATCAGCACAGGGTAGCTGGAGTCCAGGCAAAACTCAGGATAGTTCTCTGAATAGAAAGTCCTGGGTTGGGTCTGGCTGCAGTCTCCAGCCTGCTCCCCTGCAGGTTTCCCTGAGGGTCATGAAGAGGAACAAGGAGGAAGAGGCATCTGAGCAGAGCTCTCCCATGCACACTTCTGGGTTCAGAAGGTTGCTGGCAAGCTGTTTCACTCCTTCCCCTCAGTGCAGCAGGCCTGGTTTTGGCTGCCTTTGCAGCTGCAGCTGTTCCTACCAGCTGGAATTAACCGTCCTGGCCATGTTCCAGCTCAAAAGCAATTACATTCTTGCAAGTGGATATTGCAACTTCCTGTCCTAAACAATCATGTACTGTTCCTCGGCACTATTAACCAGCTGCTGCGTTCTGCCCAGAGATGGCTGCAGGCACTGGGTGGGTCCCTGTAAGCAAGGTGGTGGTGGTGTATCAAGTTAAGATCCTTGCTGTATAGGTTTACATGAAGTTTAGGAAGGTCAGAGAGCTCTTGTCTCCAGCCCTGTGTGCCTGCAGACAGTGTTCAGCACTCAAGCAGTGTAAGGGTGAGGTGGAACAGGATCATCATCTGGGCTAGAAGTTGCAGCAGAGGTCTTCTTCTTGGCCCAAAACTTCCAGGCAAAATCTTCCTCTATGCCTACATTTCACAAGACAAAACATCTCCGAGAGCTGATGCAAGAATGTTCCTGCCTTTGCCAAGCATTTAAAACCACAGCCTGGCCCACAACACCCAGAAAAGACTTTTGTAAAATATCTTAGTGCAAAAGGTGCTGGAGGCATCCAAATGATCAAGTGGGATTACTGGGCCCACACAAATGCATGCAGTTTCCTGTAATTACTCTTCTAAAAACGCTCCCCTCAATCTCTAGTTTCTGCACAAATCCATGAGAAAGAGCAGATACATATATGCCAGAGAAAGAACAGCATCTGTCCAAGTGCAGTTCAAGGCATATTGCTCCATTCCGAGTTTGCTACACAAGCAGCGTGACTCTGAAATCACCATGAGACTTTGCCTTTCTGTACCTTCTTCACCTCTAAGTACTTCAGAGGCATTGATTAGTTAAGCTCTCCACTCTCGAGAAGATATGTGAACACATTAGAGCAGCACAGGTACCTTGCAAGGCACAGTAATCGTGCGGGGAAGCTGGGAACCAGGCACCCAAGCAAAGGCCTGTGACTTTGCTGCAGAAGGTCAGGAGTATTTTGGGGATAGGGCTTCCTGCTCAAAGAGGCATCATCTGTTGTAACAAGCAGTACATCCACACCAGCAAGTCAGGGAAGCATTAAGCTACTCGTTTCGCATAAGGCTGACTAAAAACTGGGAGTGAGGGGGCTTTTCCATATTGGTGATATTTATCTCATAGTTCCTAACGCTGTAATACTATAGGCCTGGTGATGTACATGTGAATTACTTCTACCCCCTTTCACTGAGGCAAAGCAGCAAAGCAATTTATCCAGAATTGCACTGAAAAAAATCTGTGTGGGAGTAACTGTTTGAATGTAGGTCCCTCACAGCACAGGGAAGCACCCCATCATCTTTTCTTTGTTCTTGCACCAGGCTCCGCTTGCAAAATGCTGCAGAGCACAAGAACATTTCACAATAGTAAACAATGCATTTTGCCTTGTGGAAACATCAAATACTCCCATAGCAGAACTGCCCTTCAACATGACTTAAAAAGCCTGGTAGATATTTTCTAAATAAATTGCAGAACACTTCATTTCCCCATGCATTTTAATAACACAACATCAGGTGACGTACTGATGTAAGAAGCATTCTGCAGAATTTTGCAATAACTTAAAAAAAAACCTGATGATCACATGATCTTTCTACCTAGTGTTTTATATTTGTGATAGGCTCTGTCTTGGCCAAGAGCCAGTCAGTCCTAAATGTAGTATAAAGCCAAATATTTAAATGTAAGTCTGAACAGATAGAGGTTTTCTAACACATTCCATACAATCACTACAAATTTTGCTACGGATGCATCTATAGATAGATATTTCTCCTCCAAAGGAAGCATTATATCCCCTGCATTCCCAAGATGATGCTATAGGAGAGCAAACACTGAGTTACTGTTACATAGAGGTTTGAGTGCCATAATTTATAAAAATGTCTCAAAGTGTGGTACAGTAAAGCTTACAGATAGATCATAGAAACATATACATTAGGTATAATATATTTTCAGCATGTAATGACTGCCAGCTTATAGCATATACACCTGCACAGGGGAGTGCTAGAAACCAGCACATTCAACTTGATTTATTAGCTATGGTATCAGAAAGCTACGTGTATCTCCATGAAGCTCTTGCATACTCTGCTCTGCACAACCATACTCCATTACAGAATTATTTGGCCTGTGGAAAAACCATTGGATTGAAAATGAGGTAAGGACACTGAGAAGGAACTATGAACTAGGACATTTTACTGGTACTCCACAGAACTTCTCTCTACCTCTAGGTTTCACCTGGGTTTTTTTGTTTGTTTGTTTTCTTTTGTTTTCTTTTTTGTGCATCATGCAACTGCTGTCTCCAGTTTCTCTCACTACTGTCTCTGGGCCAGATGACCTCCAGCCTCCTTATGTTTCCCATATGAGAACACCTTTCTTACCCCTCACTGAGTGATTTTTGTCTTTTCTCCAGCTCTGTTCCCAATAAGCGCTGAAAAAAATGATATTGCCCCAGAATACTTTGCCAGTGCACAAAAAGGAGAAGAATCCTTGCACTACTGGGCTGAAGAGTGGATCTCCAAGAGTTTGTAGTAATGCTAGTCCAGTAGATTGGCCAGGGCTGAGGCAATATTGTCATGTAAAGACTGCTAATAACAGATCCAGTCCTGCCAGCTGGAAGCCACTATCTGTAAGAGATGAATTCTCTCGACAGATGGTTGAACTCTGATTCAAAATATGGCAATTGAATGTTAGCTTCACGATCATCACTGGCTCATTGGTGTCTTTGGCTGGTGCCTCAGCTTTGCTTAAGAGGATTTTTTTTCCCCCAAGTTTTTTTTTTTTTTTTAAATTGGCTTTGGGTTTTTTCTTTTAACTTTGGAACACTGATAAAATTAAAATGAATCAAAGAATGTCCTACACTTCCTCCCACTGCTGGCTTCACACATTCTTACACAACTTCCAACACTTGACAATATTCATTGTCAATTCATTTCTTGATCATCAATCTCCTTCCAATCCTCCTCCCAATGTTCTTTCTCCCATAGATCATCCTTGTTTAATTTCAGTCTCTTGAACAACACATTCCCCTCCCCTTCATCACATGGCCAGCTTTATCTTATCTTAGGTAAAGTTCATTCAGAGCTTGGAGTATGACCTATTCTATAAAACAAATAAATGGGAATTTCTAAAGAAATCTATCACTATTAGTTTTGCCAATACCATAAAACCAAAATATTATCATCATGTTATAAAAATTGAAAGAATTGCCATGAAATTTCAATGAAATGAAAGGAATTCCTCCTTTTCTTTATGTCACCTGCCCCTTCCTTGTCCTTTCTGCACCATTGCAGTGGTCACACAGACTGAAAACTTTTGATCTGGTTTTACACTTGCATGTCTATTGAACTAACTTTATTGGATGCCACATATTTTATTCTTAAACTGTCCTTCTTAATTGCCTATTAGCAACAACAGATGATGTTGGTCAACAATTTAAAGAAAACAAACAGACAATTCCGTCTTTTTTAAAGCTTCTCTTTGAGTGTCATATTTAACTACTTCCTCAGGGAGTGCCCTTCAAAACCTGGCCCATTTTGCTGATAAGAGTCTGCCACAACATACCAAGAGTTCAGCTAAGCAGAAAAGGAATTAATGGGACTTTGAACCTGCCTAATTTAGGAGAAGCTCCTTTCTGGTCTATTAGGGCAGGACATTTTAAATTTCTCCTCACGAAATCTGATGAGCAAAAAAGCAATGTTCAGGAGATGACATTTTCCAGGGTTATACAGCTGTGTTAAATCCATTAAACAGCAGCTAAGATCTCCATACCTCACCATAAATCAGTAAATACCATACAATGGGAAAGAGATTTTTATAGCCATTGCTTTTACTTTGAGCTACAAGTTTACAGTTTTTCAGATTTGGGAAGAGAGGCTTTGCTCCAAAGTCATTATTTTTCTGTCATGTTCTGTGCCAAATGTAAATGCTGGATGCTCTGTTCCTATCCCAAGCCACTATCATGTACAATTTGTCTATTGCTGCAGCTGAAGAACCCAAATACTTTTAATCTACCACCATTTATAGAGCAATGCAGAATGAATATCACTTGTTGATTCACATTTTTTTTTTTTTTTGGTCAGGTGCAGGTTAATCAAGCCCCACCATATGCAAAAGCAAAGCTAGCTCATTGCATTTTCTGATGACACCATTCTCGGAACATGAAAGGCTTTTTTTTTTCCATTTTCAAAGCCTCATACATTTGTTTATAAGTAACATGTGGCTGGCCAGTGACCGGCATGCAGCGCGGCCACGTGGTTGGCCATGCATGCTGCCACATTTCCCCCTTCACCTGCCTGATTTAGCATGGGAGAGTGATGCTCTCCATGGCCAGTGCAGTCAGACTGACACATGGCCAGACGGAGGCTTTACAGGATAACATCCCTGAATAGATCGGGGAACCTTCCGCCGGATCAGAGAATAACTCAGGGTGGAAGGGACCGCTGGAGGTCACCCAGTCCAATCCTCTGCCCAAAGCAGGGCCAGCTTCAAATTTAGATCAGGTTTCTCAGGGCCTTCCGGTCTCAAAATGGGCTGGTCTCTGACTGTATGCAATAGTGACATTTCCCAGAACAATAACCATATATAACAGCTTTCCAGTAAATCTGGAAAAGCTACAGAACAAATAGGTTTAATTCCAGCCACTACACTTTCACTATTGGATACTTCCTTGACAGAGGATACTTTAAATTTTCCTAAGCATCCATCTCCCCTTCTTTTATTGTACAGAACAGAGACAACCAGCTCAACCAGATAGCAGTTATAGACAATCAAAGGCTTTAAGTTTCAAGTTAGAGAATACTCACACGTTAGTATCCCCTCTGCAACATACCTAGAACACCTTCCTTCTGTCCTGGCCCTGGGATGTCCGACTAGCTTTCCTCACTGCAGCCAAGTGACAACTTGTGTCACCGTGCAATACAGCTGAAGCATTAACTAGAACAACCCATGACATTTTCTGTTGCTACAGCTTTTTTGCGCATACAAAAACACAGCAAAGGCCTATTAGAAAGCAAGTAACTTGGACTAATACATGCAGCATTTGAGGCCTCAGGCACAGATAAGTCCCTTGTTGATACAGCTGCGATTCCCTTAGCACGATTCATTCTGGGAGCGGGCAGTAACATCTCCAACGAAACCTAGGCAGCCTTCCACACCCATGCAGCAGCTCCAGTCACCTTCTTACAGAACTCTTCCCCCATCTCTAGCATGAAAGACTATTCAAGCTGCTCCCAACCAGAGCTGCTTGAAATTAAAGAAGCAACAAACAGGCAAAACGCAGGAAAGAAAGAATAAAATTATCAGTGGCAGGAGAGTGAGATACATCTGGAAAAGAAAAGAGGTTCAAAGGGCAATCTGTTTGTCACGAAGTCATGCTGTTTTTTGTTTATTATTGTTGTTGTCAGACAAGAGGGGAGGAGATTTTTGTGTTTCTCTCCTTCTGTGTGGACAACACAAATCAAAGCTGGCTTGCTTTTCAAGTTTCCAGCACTGCAGGATATACAGGCTTTTCCTTTAGTTCCACTGGGGAAAAAGGTTAAAATATATAGACATTTCTAGTTATCTCTCCACTCTTTATAAAAAATGCTTGAAGATATTTTTGTACGTGAATATAAAGCTGGAAGAAAGTTAAGCCAGGATGATGACTTGACAGAAGAGCTATACTAGACAAGGTACCATTTACTTTATTAACAGGCAAATTAGAATTTGTTCCCTTTAAGTTCTCCTGCTGGTATTACTCCTGTTACTATCACAGTATAAGGGGTTTTTATACAAAGCAGCCCAAAGTGTTCATTAAATCCGTGCATAAAACAGAGACCACAGACACTTGCATCCTAATTCCACTTTTATTATTCTCAATAAAATGGAGTCTTTGGAAACCATAAAGGATCAGCAATACTAACAAATACACTTTCCAGCTGTTTTAGACATAATGACTGAATGAATAATACACAGGTAAAGCAGTTAGAAAACTGAAAACAGTTTAATTATATACAGAACAGTGATGGACAATATCATGCCAGTCTCTTACTTATACCAAAAAAGGCATCATGATACCACCAAACCTCTGGGAGGAGGAAAGCAGTCTGAAGTCTCTGGCAAGGGAGGAAGCTCCCTCCTGCTGTAGGACTGAGACCATTTACAACCTCTCTGCACTGCAAAGACTGTAGCATAAGGAGGTGTGATGTTCCCCCCTTGATCTCAAGAGTAAGAGAACTCCTCAAGAAATTTTTTTTTCTTTTCCAAGATACCTTCACCCCATGGATCTGCCCCTGTACAGCAGTTTTGCATAAGGGCTTTGCTGGGCAAAGAGAGGATCTTCACCTGGAGGGGAAGAGGGCAAGCAGGCAGGCAGGGAGGGCAGCTTAGATGACATAGAGGATGAGAAGGGCAGAGGACAGCTCAGAGCTGGGCCACTCCGGGCTACATAGGGCAGCCTAAAGTGGGAGTCAAACAAGAATCCAGGATAATATCAGCACCTTGTCAGTTTGATACCATTGACTGTGCACGCTATTTGGGTCACAGTACTCCAGTGATATTGGTAGATCAGCCACTACAAAGACAAAGTCTCCAAGCAGCATACAGAATTTAGACACACAGCTCCCATATACTTCAATGAGAACGATGCATCTGTCTCCTGCGGTAGCTTTGAAGCTCACGGCCAAAAGTATTCTTAGCCCCTACTGTCATGCATGTCCCCGAAGAGACAAAAAAGGAAGGTGTGAGCATGTGAGACTGAGAAGCGGACATGGTTGAGGAAGTGAGAGACCAGCAGAGCCTGATCTGGGAACCCTGCAGAGACGGATCATGTCCCTCAGGCTTTATGTTATCAACACTTATTTGGAGGTAAAGGACAGGCTTTTTTTCCTCTCAGCAGAGCAAGCAAGCCATTCTGGTGCTTTGGGCTGCTGACATTGAATTGCTTTCAGTGGCATTTCTAGCTCATTAAAGTTCACTCAGGTATCCCCACCTGACCCTGTGGACACAAAATAAAAGACGCAGGGCAGAGAACGTGGCAGAATGGAGATACAAAGGGGAGAAGGCTTTGCAAAAGCTGAATTTGCAAATATTCCAAATCATATTATTGTTTGTGTTTTTACAAATGTTTGGATGTGAAAAGGGAGAAAAATAGCTCGTAGGCAAATGAAAATAACCTCTTTGTACCAGTGCAGCTCAGCATCAGTGCATCCTCTTGCTTTGTGCTGTTACACTCAGATTTTACTCTGACCTGCTGCACAAGGTTGAATTTCCCTCCCCAGCTGCACCTGCCTTCTTTGCTTTGCATGTGGTCTCTTGCTTCACCACAAAACTGCTATCATCTCCTGTTTCCAGTTCAGGAGGTCTGGAAAGGAGTGGCTAGAGCACATGAATAATAAGCAGAGAGTCTCAGACTTCCCTGGAGCCTTGAGTTGTTTGTTCGGTGGGTTAAGAAACAAAATGTGTGGAAAAATGTGCTCTGCAAAGAGCTGTTGGCACAATTGCATATGACTGCCTTCTCATCCTTACTGTACTTAACCCAGCATGCAGAGCTCTCTGGGCAGAGTAAGGGACACTGGGAGCAGCTCCTGTACTTTGCAACAATCCTCTGCCTAGTAAAGGCATTGCTCAGAGAGGAGGCAAGAGCTGCAGTTTTAGAAGTAGGTTATGTAGGTCCTAGCAATAGAGAGGGTGCCTGAAAGCTTGGTAAAAAGTCAAGGTCAATAATGTTGAGTAATTAACTATCTTTTTTTGTGTTCTAGTTTTCGTTGTATCACCAAGGTCAGAGTGCCAGTTTGAGCACACGTTTCGTATCCTCTATCTGCAGCAGCAGTCCTTGGAGCGTGATAGTTTGAAGCTACTTTCTCATGTTGGCGCTGTATTTCCACAAATCCTGGAAGTCAAATATCTCCTGAAATAACAGGGGGGATATTAGATTGCTGACTAGGGTTGATATTCATTTTCATTATTTGTTCCTATAAATAGAGATGATCTTTTTTTCTAGGATATAGTCTTATGTAGAGCAATATCTTTCCTCAGATGGCATCAAGAGGCACAAAGCAAGCTTGAAATTCTCCCTGCTTTCCCTTCCTTCAAAGCTGCACTCACAGTAGATGAGGAAGACACAAAGATAAGAAATCATTCTGCTAGGTATGAGGCCCAACAAATGTGAACTTTGCAGGTGTAAAATTGAACCGCCAAAACACGTCCCACTTGAAAATACATTCCTACATACTATGTGACCCTACTGTTTTGTCTCCTTTCTTCCTTCTCAAAATAAAACACAGAGTTACTAGATGAAAAAAGACTGCATGGACAGAATAGGGGAATTTCCACAGTCTCCTAATATCCAGGTGACTGAGAGCTTTAACAATTCAGTTAACTGCAGTGATGATGTATATTGGCAACAAATGAAATAACTATTCAGGGATTTTTAGTGGATTAGGATTGTTTTTAGTGGCAATACATTCTTTAAATTTCTAGAATAGCTTATTTTTTAAGACAGCAGTATACATTCTTAGCTTTCATTAAGTTTTCATCAGCACCACAAGCCTCAAAACATCAAAAAAAAAAAAAAAATCACAAGTTAGGTCCTAACATCCTAATCAGCATCAGCTAACTTTGGGTGGTTCTTAATTTTGAGCCAGATAATCCTGCTTCCAAGATAGTCTTCCTAATTATATGCATCAGAAACTCATTGTTAAACCAGGAAAGCTGTGATTCTTCTGCAAGCCTCCAACTCCAGAAACTTCGGTTTTACAGAACACAGCTGATGCCCAGAATTAAATCAGAGGCAAATGAGCTGCTGGACAGTAACACCTCTACAAACAAAACTCAATTTTAACAGCACAAGAGGCTCTGAAACAAAGGCAAGGGAAAATTAGAAGTAAATCCAGCTTGTTGGGTTCTTTAGATTATCCATGCTTTGCAGCTGATACTGCCCCTTGCTTTGTACGAAGTTTGGCACTCATTGGCCAGGTCGCAGTCAGGACCATGATGTACCACAAACATTTACGCACATTCAAATAGAGGCCAAAGACGGTTGACTGTGAGGTTTCTGCTGCTGAACTGCAAAAATTCAAATATCTATTTATGCAGCAGGATTAAGGAGAGCAGACATGGAAACTAAATTCTTTCCAGCCAGATGATTCAAACTGAAATGTGGTTAAATCATTAATTTCATTAAAATATACTTTGCGTAAAAGAATCTACAGGAAACATGCAGCATGGCAGCCAGCAATGCAAAATAGAACAGGACATTTCCAGCACTACTGTAAAGGAATTGTGTGGGTTTCAGAGAATATTTCATCTTTAGAAAGAAAAAAAGAAAAATCAGTAGTATAAAATCAGAGCTTATCTAATACGCAGCAGTCCTGCAGTTTCTCACACCAGATTTGCACCTTACTCTGGAAGCTGCCATTAAAATAGCAATTCCTAGAGATTACACACATTTCAGCTCATTGTCAGTGCATGTTTCTGGAGTATCACATATGTCTAAACAGGGCTTTGAATTTCATGGTCTCTAAATTTTAATTAGGTAAGCTCTTCTTTGACTACTTTAGGCTACTGCAAAATTAACTGCTTGTACCATCTCTGGGAAATACAAAAGCAGCTGGATATATTCATTTCTTTTAGTTATATGTCCTCAAGAAGTACCCTCCAGCTCTCGGGAAGGTTGCAAGGAAAGGACTTGCTGTCTCATATCTGAGGACTCTTGTACCAAGGCAACTCTCAGAGCTAGCTGTGCATGGAGTATGTCTGAGGCCATTTCAGAGAAAAAAAAAATACTGGCTTAAATACCTCAGTGTTTTAGGACACATGTACTAAAGGAGGAGAGAGAGCAAGAGGTAGATTTTCTGTTTCACAGAAGCCACAGCCGCGGGTACTGTGGTACGCTTGGGTCGGGCAGTAGCACACTGCGCGTTAAAAGGACTGGTACCTCCCTCCCAGGCTGCCATTTCTTTAGGTGGTGGAAACTGAGCTCAGGCAATAACAGATCATCTTCTAACAGCAGGAGTCATTCCCTGGGTATGAGACCCAAGACAAACCTATCCTGGCCCAGTGTGATTTGGCCTCAGTTGTTGCATTTCAGTTTACAGAGCAACTGAAAAGCAAGGTAGGGCTGCAAGCCAGCGCGGTCCAATCCTTGCATTCATTCTGCAATAGCTCGGTCTATTCACAGGTGTAGGGCTAAACGTAGGGCTTTGACAAAGATGCGAGTTCGCTTAGTAGCCTTCAAACATACATTGCCACTTGCAGAATATCCTCTGGACTGCTCCACACAGCCAGCCCTGGTCACTGTCGGTGCATACCCCGTTAGTCAATGCAGGTACTCAGCTGTCTCTGCAAAGCAAGCTAACACTATCTTTTAACAATGTCAGGTAAGTGTGGATCAGCTCAACTTGACAGCCTGGGGTAGTCCTTTGAGTGTTTAGGCTTTTATTCTCCCAAATTAGCTTGAAAACTACTGAAACAAAGACAGTGTAACTTACGAGCTATATTGTAAAATATAAAATCAGTCTACACCTCTGAAGCCTAGCCTAGAAATAAGAATGAATTTGTTTCTGGAACAGACCTCTTGAAGAGAAACATACACCTTTCCTCTGAAAGATTTCCTTTGCTCCATCAGTTGTGCTTTATTCTTAAAATTTCTCTTTAAAGAAAAGAAAATTCAACTTTAGGGATTTCAAGGTTGCCTCGCTGTCAGACCTGTTTAAATCATCTACACTGGCTGAAAAAACAAGCTCCAAAGGGACTGAGCAATGAGGAGTCCTGTGAAAGCTGGAGCCAAGTGCTGTTATAGCATCTGCATTTGCAACATGCAAGTATTAGAGCATCTCTGTAGTAGTGTGAAGTGGTGACATCAACTTGGGTGCAAGGGAGGGACATAGGCTGGTTTGAGTACTAATAACAGGTAAATTGTGGTAGGACAGGTCTGTGTGGGCTGCCTAAAACCTACAATATGCAGGTGGGACATGACTTCTGCTGTTGTTGGTATCCATGCTGTAGAGCTCTGGTGGAGCTAGGCAAGTCAGAGGTCTGAAGGCAATGTAGGCAAGTCTTACAAATTCTGCTTTCAGCTGGAAAGGAGCAATAACGTGGTAAGAGAGGCCATTCCTCTTTCAGTTCAGATTTTTTTTCTGCCTCTTTTTAACAGAAATTTTTCTCAGTTTTAAAGCACACAGAGTAAGTCAGCAAGCTCCATATTTGCAGAAGGATTTGTGATCACAGCCTTGGTGAATACAAGCATAGGAGTGTTCCTGATGCACAGAATGTATGGGCAATAAGTACAATATCTTGGACTTGGTGTTAAGTGTGGCTTTTTAGTGGTGTTTTTGCCCTCTTAGCCAGCTGTTAGAAAGTGCAAGGCCAAAAACAACTCTAAAGCCTGGTCATGCTTGGTTTCAGTGATGCTACTAGTTGTGATACATTAGCCACATGCCACTGCTATAGTGAAGGAATGATACTAGCTGTAGAAAACACCTGCTTCAGACAGCAAAGGAAATGCTGATGGTAGCTAGGCATGAAAGAAGGGGTTTTAAATGGACAGGATTAGGGAAGATGCAACCTTTTACTCACGGCATCACTACTGATAGTTAAAGGTTTCCTCGAGAAAAAAAAAAGAATGCCACTATTGACTGTATACACTCATGCTAAAGCACAACTATTTAAACAACTGTCTGAGAGTGTTTTTAAAAAATCAGCCAGAGCTAATGTGAAAGGGGGAAAAGAAAAAAAAAATCATTCAAACATTGTCAAAGCTTCCTAATATGTCCTGAAACAGCATTCTTACATATAGGAATGCTAGGAGATTAAGATGCAATATCTCATAATCTACCATGTCGAGGAACAAGTACTTTAATAATATTGGAAGTATGCCCTCTTGGACTTTTGGCTGCATATTGTTTTCATCCCTAGTTGTAACAAGTGACAAACTCCCCTCTCCTACCCAATTATTGTTTGCTGTGGGTATAATGCTGGATATGACTTTGGCTTGGAAGTCCATGCTTTGAAGAAAACTAGATTATTAGTTTGGGTTTGAGAGTTTTTGTTTTAAGATAATGCCTTTTCAAAGCAATTTAGAAGCTTGGCATGTTAGCATATAGCAAGCTGCATCAAACACAATTTATCACAGGGCTCTCCAGATCATGGGTGTGACTTACTCAGCTTTCCTAAAATGTGATAACATGTGGCAAAAATGTTTTTGCCACTCATCTGGCCACCAGTACAACACACACACAAGTCTACTATTTGTGATTAATGATATAACATCAGCTCACGCCAGTAAGAATTTGTAGCATACTAGCCCATCACAGATTCCGTTTATAACACTGTTTATCCTTTTTCCCTAAGTTCTCTCACTAAAACACATTAGCTAGTATGAAAATGTCAGTGCGTCTAGCACAATTTATTCCCAAACACTGGTTATTTTGAGAGAAAAATCAGCAAACACCTAACTGCTAGATTATGTAAGTCTATTTGTCTTTACGAAAAAGTCATTCTGCAGACAGCTTTCTCAAACCCAGCTCACTCCACCCAAGCTTTCTTTTGGACGTGCCAGTCAGGACTTTCTTTAGTAACGTTTCCAGATACACTTTACTGCATTCAGCCACACAGCCCAAGCCGTCCCTCACATCATCTTGGCAACCAAAATAACTCTTCTCAGAGATAACACTCAAAGATAGTTTTCAACACCATAGTGTGTCCACTAAGCACCATAGGACTGCAGAGACCTCACAGATCACTTGCAGTCATCCCTGGGACTATATTTTATCATTGTTTTCACCAAATCACCTCCTAAAACTCACCATTGCCTACACAGATGCACAAACCCAAATCCCAGCTCTGAAAGTCTTCCAACATATGATTCCTGTTCTAAACACCACTACTGACTCCTTGCATCACAAGAAACTGATCCATGCCTGAGAAACAAAGAGCTACCTTCTCCTATTGCACCTAGGTTTAATTAAAATCACACAATCACTACCGAACTCAAAGAAGAAAAATCCATTACTTAGTCACAACAGCTATCTCCTTCAGTTACATGCACTGACCCTCCTTCTCCTGTGTACTTATAGCTGATCCCACAGCTTTGCAGTTTCTTTATTCATCTTAGAGGCACATATAAGCCTAAGGGTAAACAGAGCTAAACCAAGAGGGGCTACAATACAACCCTACATGACTATTAGAGACAGGAAATGTGTTGAGGCTCATCCTGTTCAATGACTGTAGCCATCCTGCAGCTATAGATGCAATCAATCATCTTGTTGGAGATTTCAGGATAACATGCTAATAGTTTCCATAAGCTTGTCTTTGCTGGCTTTGTGGGATCAACAAAGGCACAAGAAAGTGCGGATTTTGTTCTCATTGCATTTTCTGAGGCTGCCATATGATGAACACGTTGCTGTTATTGAGACCTTGTCTTAAATCTGCTGTGTTTAAACAGAGATATCAAAAGTATCTCCTAGCTCTGCTAGAAGAGTGGAGCCATGACCAGTCGTTCTTGGCACAGCCGTTTGGCATGCAACCTGCAGCTCGGCTACAGACCAGCAGAACGTTTAACTTTGGCCCTATAGCCCACTCCCTGCTCTTCCCTTTCCAGAGGCACCTTCCCTGCTGCAGATGCTCAGTTTTGTAGGAAGCCAGGAGACTGACTGCCCCAGTCTCAGATATCCCCACAGCTATGGATACTTGATTGCCTTTCTGCTAGCTATACTACATCAGGCAAATCTCTAGCAAGTTAATGCCCCCCCAGGCAGTTGGGGCAAGTAACTTTGTCATTTGCCACACCTAAATTTGATGCAAATCTTGAGGATCTACACACGCACATAGTTTTCAGCACAACCCCCTGGCTAGATGGGTTAGGTAGTGTTATCGCTTACTGTTTTGGGATCAAAGCAGAAGAATCTTGAGAGGGCACCAAGTCACAAGCAGCCAACATGCATGTCATTTGCTGCCAATTATCAAATGACCTAATTTCCATATCTACATGCAGTCTGTATAGCATATACACTGACAGCGTACCCATCCTGCCGCACGGGCACAGAGTCAAGCAGAGCATGTAAACTGTGGCTACAGCAAGTGCAGACTGCTTGCAACAGGGAAGCTTGCAGCCTGGTTGCTGTGTGGGATGTCTGACTGGCCAAGCTCGCAGAACAGGGTATGCTAAGGTACTAAGAAAGGTGGACTAGCAGAGGAAGAGCTCATACAGCTAACCTGGCAAATGGGTAGAGGGACCCTGACAGGAAGAAAACCAGTAAGACAAGTTCTACTGTGTATTTAATGAGATACGGAGGATTTTGTATGAGTAGTTTCAGTTGTAACATTGCCACCTACTCCAGTCCTTTCAAGATGAGGAAGAAAAAGAGGGGGAAAAGAACAGCAGCCTGATTGTGCAAGACACTATTTACAACTGCTTTACTAAGAGTACAATTTCAAGGAAGAGGGAAGGACATGACTCAGCCTATGCAAGTAAATCACCTATCTACACATTGCGCCAAAGCCTGGCTCCACCATTAAAGCAGTGGGAATGCTGGTTCCTGAAAACGTTTGACATGTACTAGCTGGGCAGCACAAAACTGATTCAATGCAGGTGCAAGTCAGAAGGCTGGCAAATCAATTTTACTTTATCCCTAAAACGAAAGCAAAACTGTGCAATTAACTAATACGTCTATTGATTACATAATGAAAAGTGCAATTAGATATATTGCTTGCAGCTCCTACTATGTTCAATAGAAGTACATGAATGTATCTGAGTACAGGCTCTGGTTGGAAAACAGCACAGAAGAGGTAATCATGTTAGTATTAAATATAGTTACACCAGTTCAGTTAGGCCATGCAAATCATTTCTAGAGCATAAAGACTAACTCCCCAAGTGAATGAGATCATTATAGCAATCTACTTTTTAGATTTATTTATTGGCATGGCACTGAAAGCTTTGCTAGAAAATGAAAAACAAACTGACAAAAAATGCAAAATGAGAAAGAAATAAATGTAAATTCAGAACAGTAGGAATGGCTGCCACAGATAAGAAACAATAAAAGCTAGAGACTAATACTTGACAGCCAAAAATTTATGGCACAACAAAACACAAGTGACCACTCTCAAGCTATTTTTATTTAGTAGAATACTGGAAAGCCTCTACTGAAACAATTACATTTTCAGAATTAATCACATACATCTGAGTGCATGTGGGCTTCATAAGCACACTCACACACTCATTGGCATCTATGACTTTTTCTTGTATTACACACAGCTTCCAAACCCTACTGTAATAGAATAGGCTGTCCTTTTGCTGGATACACCAGTTATGTAGGTATTGAGATGTATGTATTTTCACAGTCAGAAACACTTGTGTCAGAAATTACTTCAGAATTTGATGCACAGGAATTAACATCAAAAGATTATTTTAGTATAACTTTAATTTCAATGATAAACATCCAACAGAAATGAAAAAGCTAAGCTTCCCAAAGCCTCCTTCTTTCAACTGTACAACACAGCATTCTTTATATCCTCCTTTGCTTTTTGACTGCACTCATTAATACGCTACTGCTTATATTATATATATACACCATAATACACACAGGAAGTGCAAAGGTACACAACTTCTTACTATCCAGACTTCTGTATATTTAAATGCACCCAGTTAACTTATTTTTTTAATGCTGTCAGAAGTAATTCGTAACAATCACTTGACAGGATAGTAACAGAAGAAAAAATAAATCAGTGCGGAAACCCCCAGGACTCTGCAGAACCAGCCGGCTTCACTCTACCAGCTGTAAGAGCATCATCATGGTGGTAAAGAATCGAGGTCATTTTAGATCTCAAATTTTAGAAGAGCTAAAGCCAAATGAAAATCCTGTCAGTGCCACGTATACTGTGAACAGCCCTCATTACTTCCGTACTGTAAAACGAATGAGGAAAAGACTAATACCGGTACAATACCACTACAAGGTAACCTTCCCGAGAGACAGAAGCTGCCACAAGAGAGAAAGAGTGACTGAAGAGCTGAAGCATCTTCTGCATCTGGTCCGGGTTTTATTGTTTATAAAAATTACATTTATAGGGCAGACTAGTAGCTGGTGGTAATGTTTACCAGGGAAAAAAGAAAAAGAAAAGGCCTTTCCCCTGAGGAAGTTTCCCTAACTTCCCCAAGCTTCTCTAACAGGAAACTTGTTAATAACATAATAAGCAAACAAAAATCAAACAGAAAAGCAAAAAAACACCCTGTCTAGAAAACAGGCTGAGCCCAGTGCCTTCCTGATGGGACATTTTTTTCTCAGAGCCGGAACGTAATATCTCAAACACAGTTAGAAGCGGACACAGGAGCTGCATATAATTAACTCAGCTTTTTTTTTTTTTTTTTTTTTTTTTTTTTTTTTTTGGGGGGGGGGTGACTCCAGCACCAAAAAGGTGCCAATGGTCTAATAGGAGGGTGGGACCTTTCTGTCCGGTCTCTCAAGGCTTTGCTCATACAGCAAGTGCAAGAGATGTCAGCCATCTGGAGAAGTTCACCTGCTCTGGAAAGCAGCACTGTCTTCTGCACTCTCTGAAGGCAGCAAAAAATCTCATGATTCAGTTGGCACAGTTCAGTTACAGCACCTTAGAGACAGCCAGATCCGGATGGAAGTGAGAAAGCTCACAGAGAGAAAGAGGCAAAGCAAAGTCTACACAAAGGACAAACAAGGCAAAAAAGTAGCCTTGGAAGACCTCAAAAGCTCTGTCTAAAGCTCAATCTCTCCCCAAAGTGTGAATGAAGAGAAATGGGCTGGGAAATGCCCCTTTGCTCTCCAAGGAGACTTGTGAGGCAACACAGCTGGGCAGTCTGAGCCTTGCTCGCTCATTCAGCAAAGAGAAGACTCTTCCCCATGTCCCCTCCTTCCTGCCTCACACCCCAGGAGATACTTTCCACTTTTTCCTTTCCTGTTGCAAGCAGGGAGGGAAGACAGCTTTGTATGCCCAATGCAAGGACACTTTTCACTCGCATTGTACATTTTTGTCCCTTAAGTAGAGAAACCACAGATAATGCAAGACAAACATTATCTACTTCCATTCCCGTACCCAGCAGGGCGTTACACGAGCATAGTCCCTATGAGCTGGGCATACTTTACCAACAAACGATCGCTACGTAGCTCACAGTATCAGATACGAGCATTTTGTCACAAAAATAGGGGGAATTGTGCAAAGCTTATTTTCATAATGACAGCAAACAAAGGGGCAACTCTTCTCCACATTTTCACACGGATTTTGTCTTTCAGAATCTTCTTGCTGTATTAATTAGCACTTGCATAAATAAGGATTATAAAAATGGACAACATATCCACACTGTAGCCTTAGATATGTAAATGCAAAGAGGAGAAATTAAAATGTACTTGCTCTGCAGAGGATCATCACTTGGAAATCTATAAGAAGAAAGATTTTAACGTAATGCATACCTAACTAAATGCAAAATAAATCTAATGAAAATAAAAAGTATTTACCAAAACAAAATAATCCCTTTGGAGCACAGGGATTTTAACTCAAAAGGGTGCTAGGTAGCTGGTTTTATAAGCAGAACGTTTCAATATTCTTACCCAAATTTTCTTGAAAATTAAGAAATTAAATCTGTTTAAGCTCACAATTGATGTTGTTGACAGGAAAACATCTAAGACTTTTTTTTTTTTTTTTTTTTTGCTAGGGAAGAACTGTAGGCGTCATACTACTGACACTGACTTTCACTGAGAGATTTCATTTTACTTAAATTTAGCTGAAATGCCTCTTCCTGAAAATTGCAGAAGTGTTTAAGAAATTTTCCATTTTCATCTTCTATTTTCAGGTCCGAATTCAAAGGATATCCTACTCTTCTCCCAAACAAAAAAGCAAAAGTAATTACACTAGTAATAACACTCAGATATTCTCTGCTCTTATTAGAAAAATGCAATGCTATGTACTTATATTTTTTTCCATTGTAAATATGGAATTTTAACCAAAGGTAGTAACATCACCATCTGACAGAAGTTTTTTTCCATAGTTGAGTCCACTCTGCCCTTCTTTACGGTTTGTTAAGCAGGTGTTTTTACTAGACAGAAACCTTTTAAAAAGTTCAGAATGACCCTAAGGAAACCTCAGCAGGAGACAGTAGCTTCCACCACAAAGCTGTCAGAGCTTGCAGGAGGGAACAATGAGAAAGTTATGAGATGTTGGATCAAGTAACGAGTTTTCAAAGAAAGATATTTTTATGGAATCTCCTACAGAGTTTCTCTATAACTCTTCTTCTAGCGCTGCAGTTTGTCATTAGCGCTGTCTAGGAACAGAAAAAAACCCTTCAATAAAAAAAATCTTGAATCATAAAGAAAAGTGAAATTCTAAAAATACTCATGTTAGAAAAAGTTTCTAGGAAAAAAAAAAAAAAAAAGAAATGTGTTTGTGTCTCTGTGCTGCCTGGCAGGGAAGCACCTGCTGCAAACAGTAAATGAACCGAGCCGAGCTCTCCAAGCAGGCAGATGGGAACCGTCTTTATTTCTCCAGTATGAAATTAGGTGTTTTAAACAATTTTCAATTAGGACATTATGCAAAAATTATGATTACATTTGTTGTGAGTAATCCCATTCCTGTTAAACTTCTGTTCATGCCTTCTGGTACCCTTAGAGAGTGCTGAGCCCCAGCGTCCATCCACGGGGAGGGATTCGCTCTCGGCTGGGGCTGTCCGTGCAAGAGCCTGGGCGTCAGCGGCAACACCAACTGCCCCACGACACGAAAGCGCCTTGGCTGGCCTCGGGGCTGCCCCGAAACATCTCAACACTGGAGCCAGGCTGCAGGATGACACCGTAACCTCAGCAGCTCTCCGCTCAGCCACCGAGGGACGGGGCAGGCTCCCCTCCCCGGCCCGCGCTCCGGCTACCCCTCCGTCCCGTTTACTGCATAATAGGCAGAAGGAAAAACAAAACGCGTTTGCTAATCGTGACTTGCATTCACTTGCGTTATGTAATGCAAAAAAAACAAAAACAAAAACCACACACATCTGCTGCAGGAGACTGCCTGGGGGAGAGGTGCCTCTCCCTTCGCCCTGGCAAATCAGCACCAGGGCCAGGATGAGGAAGGAGGGAGGCAGAAGCCTCTCGGCCATCTGGCTCGACCCTCTTGGCAGTCGCGTTCCCCTCTGTCACTGAATTGTAAAATGGGAAACAGTCGTACAAGATTTGTTCCTTCCACAAATAAGGAGGGAACTGGAACTGATTTATTTTACGTAAGTCTTACAGTAAAGGCTTTGCTGTCTGAAGTGACAAGGAATGCTAGTACGAACCAGATGAATTAGTGAAACTATGCTCCTGGACTGAGTCTACAAAACTGAATGCATGAGCCCAAGTCTTATCACCCCCACCTCTAAATTCAAAGCATATGACATATGGCCACTGCAAAGTCTGTGGAAATAATGTTTAATTAAATGAGTGTACGTAAATAAACTCTAACGCAATTACAGTCGGGGGAAGAATCTTAATTAGCTAAAAGGGCAGTGTTCCCTTCCTAAATTCATGCTTACACCAAAGCCTGTAAAGAAAATACTGTTTAAATCAGTCAAGGGTTAAAACTTTACTACCTTGCCAGAAAGGGATCTAAATTCACTCGCTGCTGTAACTGAATCCTACCAGTCTGTCTCTTAAGAGGCAGCATTACCATAACCCTGAGAAAAGTTCTTAAATAACCCTGTTTGCCATGAATATGTGGAGCGATACATTGCAAGGTCAGTGTCTACTTGCACCTCAGCAAATGTTAATCAGGCATTTACCAAGTTAGAGCAATTTCAAATATGCCAAATGTCCAGCTAGACAGCACCAAAGCTGTAAACCTCCTGGCAGCAGTGAAAGTAACATCTAGAAAGCCGAAACAAACACAAGTGCACTTTAAAGAGACATACAAAAAGCAGTAAGTAAAGAATTCACAACAGGGATTTCTGCATTCTGTCTCTTCCTAGGCGCCTGGTGAAGAGCCTCATGCACTGTTACAATAAAAATTACAAAAATCACTAGGTATGTGATCCAGGCACAGGGAGCACAAGAGTGGTTCCCTCCAAGAAGCCCCAGCTGAACAGCTACTGCCTGTGAGCCAAGACAGGAGAAGAAAACCTTGGGCCTTGCAGCTTGGGAACACGCTGGATGAGGATGGGAAGAGCATCCCAGAAGTGCTACCAGAGTCTCCCAGCCAGGGCTCTCAGTACCACAAGCCATTGTAGCTTCCAGTAGGAAGGAGGAGGTAAAAGAGCTGGAGAAGGTGTTCTTCCACATCCTCAGGGAAACACGTTGCACAAGGGAGCCAAGGAGCATCTACTCTGCTCAGCCAAGCAAAAGAGGAGTACAGCAAAAGGGCACCAAAAAGAGACCCTATGCTCTGGGACGATTGGTCCTTCACGAAGCAGCTCCAGAATTGCTTATGGATGCTGCTGTGGTTAAGGTTCTCTCTGATAAATGTGGCTATTATGAGTGCTATTAGAAGTATACATTAGAACTATCTGCTGGTTTTAAAAAAGAAACACTCATAAGCATCGCATAGAATCATATTTGAACTTGATATTGCCAGTAACGAGCAGATAACCTGGGCTCTGCCTGGTCTCAGCTGAAGCCAGGCAAACATCCTGCAACCATTCAGACACAGAGAGTTTGTAAACATACTGCAATTTTTTTTATATCTTCAGTCTTTGAGTTTTAAGTTCAAACTTAACAGGTGCAAAACATCTGATTTAAATGCCATAAAGGACCAAAACCCCACAAAAAAATGAGAGCGATTATATCATATGTCGTAAACTTTGCAGATGAGAGAAGGAATATCTTCCCAAATGGTAGCTTTAGAGTCACGATACGCAAATCCCTACATGAAAGTTTAGTTGCCAGTCACAATTAGAAAAAAATATACAATTTAAGGCACAGAATACTTATGGGAAATATTTCTGTTGTACTGTTGCACATTTTGAGCAAGCCAGTCAGCTGGCAGTACTACTTCAATATCCCCTTTACACCCGTGGAAACTGGTGCTCACACATACAGACAGATGTAATGTCCCCTACTCTCCCTCTCTGAAACAGTTAAGCAGCCTTCCAGCAAGAGGAGCACAAGCAGAAAACCTACTGCATTTAAGCCAGTTTAGAGAGCACCTGCAGTCTTACACAGCCCAGCAGATCCCTCCCAGCCACTTTTTCTCCAAGACACCTACCTGGATGCTCTGGCTTGAGCAGAGTGGCAACAGCCACCTGGCACTAGGCTCTTGCATTCAAAGCAGTTTCATACTCATTACAAATTACCTCCTCAGCTTTCCAAGAGGACTGAAGAATCTGCAGTCTTCCACCAAAGGCAATGGAGAACCATTTCCCCAGCAGCCACCTCCCACTTGCTCAGCCCATAGGTTTCCTCTCAGCCACCCTAATTTATAACCTCCTCCTCCTCGAGCTCTGACTGGTTCCAATTTCTGCAGCTGATCAGCTCAGCTGCCAGATGGCAACTGCAAGGAACCCACTGGATTGCCAGTCCCTAGCAGACCCCTTCATCCACTTATCACCAGGTGTTGGCTGGATTCTTCAACGAAGTTGCCCTGCCCTGTAAAAATGTGGGATTCAGATTCAGTAACCATTCTCCAAGAGCTTAAAAATTATAAAGGGCTGTAAAAGAGGCAAAAGGATCCTCAGGACATATTCTGAGGCATGTCATTTGAGAATGGCTGCTGAAGAAGAGGCAATGTGAGGGGTTTATCTCATGCTGTCAGTTTACAGTGTTACCTGCAATGGGACTGCCAAGCCATTGACTATAGCTTTAAATAATTGTTAGAGCCCTACATTACTAAGTACCTTAGACTTGCAGTGGGAACTGGACATTTCACTATGTTTCTACTACTAGCTGTCCAAACACATATTGCTATGAAGTGAGGAAAGATTCAGGCTTTTGGTGATCTTCAGAGTAATCTAAGAGACAGGGGAAAATGAGCGTATTTCTTTAGTATATATGTGCCTGCCACCTTCCCATCCAGTAGCCCTGCAGCAAGGGTTAACCTAAACACACTAAGTCCAAAGGCCAAGACCAGTGCTACCAAGGAGAAAAAATGGAAATGACCAGGGGAAACTGGGTCACTTATATCAAGCAGCTGAGAGTCAAAAAGGTCTAAAATCAGCTGAGCATGCAAACTGGGATTGGAAGCCAGCTGGAGAAGCATTTGAATCTAATATCATTATTCACTAGGCAATTCAATTAAAATTCTTTTCTGATATTATTTGCTGTAGCAAAGCTTTCACTTGATTATCTACAGAAAAAAACTTAAGGAGGCAGAAAATCTTAACTGATCTTCATCAATTTTTAAATCACCGTTTGTATTTGCAGACACTACATTCAATACCTGCCAAATTCTAGCCAGGGAATCAAACATGAGGCTATAGGGAAAGGGGATTATATGCTTTAAAGTCATTTCTCATGTACATTTTACATATTTCATATGAAAGCTGTGTATTGAAGTCCACGTATTTACTTACTTAGAACTGTACACCTTCCAGAATAACATTATTAAACAACAGAAATTTAATTCAGGTGGAGTTTTTAGTTTCCTGTAGTGACCCCTGATCAAGAATGCTAGTCTGTAGACAAAAAGATTGAATTAGGAGCTTTACTGGAAGCAGTAGATGACCTGGCCTATTAAGCAACTTGACATTTTATTGTAATCTCTAACTGAAGGGGCTATTCATGGAATTCTGTTTTCATTTCAGGTTTCTCTTACTTAATCCTCTATGGTATATTATACATTCTTCCTACAGGAAGGTTATGGTACTAAGATTTCTTTGTATGAAATGCAGACAGCTGGCATTTGCCATCATTTAATTTTAATATGGTCTCCTCAGCTAAACCTTACTTTAAGCTGTATTTTTCTCATATAGAAACACTGGATTCTGTATCTGAGAGTCACCTAAGTAAAACCCCACTTGTGAACAACACGCTCTGGTGGCACTGCCAAGATCTGGGCTCTTTTGCATTAATTTTTCCATCAATATTATTTTATCCGGTATGTGCTATATACTACTGATCTCAAACATGTTTTGATTTAGTATACTGTAATAGACATTTGTAATAGTCCTTTCTTAGCACATTACACACAAACAGCAATTCGCTTGAACTAAGCCCATAAAATATGACTGAATAATAACATATAGATTACTTTTAGAGTTCATGCTGATCAACAATATATTACTTTTGATTTACATAACTTTATAATGTGTCTGGAGCTTTCTGTGTCAGACCCATAACCATGTGGTCAGTATGGCTGTATTACCCAGATACCTATAAACCATGTAAAGAGAAATAAAGGCACGCTGTTGGGGTTGGCACAGTACCAGACGGTGTTAAGCACAGTATTTCTTCTTTCCCTTTTACTGTTGTTAGAAAATGTACTGCAGGACAAGAATCAGAGTCCTTATCTAAAAGGCACAGCATAAAAAAACCTTCAGGAAATAAATTGTTTGTATTTCCCCTTTATCCTATTTGGAGAGAAATGGCAGAGCGGAGCAGTTTGATTTACTCATTTTTTTGCTAACTGGCGGCATCAGTCTTTGTAAATTAAATCTGTGTCTGTCCATTATTTGCTTCTTTTTTTTTACTGTAGTTGCCGTCCCTCTTCAAAGCAATAAAAAGTGAGTTAACCTTGCAAAAACATTTCTTTGAATGTCATAGATTGTTCTTGTGAATTTGACATGTCAGTTGACTTCAGGGACTGGAAACCTTGTACTGATTGAAGGACACATGAAAAAAATAACAAAGAGATTTGTGTTATGATTTTCTCCTAGTCAGTGTCCCAGTAGAAATGAACATAGAGTTTTATTAGCTAATTAAAACAGAATCAGATATTAGTGCTTCCTGCAGCAGGGCTCTGTATATTTGACACATGCTATGCCCACCTCTTTGGATGTTAGCACTGTTTTCTTCCTTGTCCTTGGCTGTAAAAAAGTCTAAACTATGAGTTTCTTTACTGTTTCCCTACATATCAACTCCTTAGGCATCTTATTTTGTCTTTCTCTCTGCCAGCCTGATGGTTGCAAAAGCAGTGCTTCACTGGCAGGATGGCTTTGGAGGCCCAAGTGAGTCGTGTTCTTATGATGCCGTGTCGGCAGCAGGGGCCTCACTGACTTAGAAGCCCAGAAGTGATGTCTTAGAGGAAGCCCAGCATGAGCAAGACTAAGGCCTCTGACATTCTTCTCTGCTGTTTATGGAACAGCAGAACTGTCGTTGAAGGTTATTCAAGGATATCCACATCTCTGGATTTGCCAGACTACTAGATTTTTCATATATTGATCTTACATCCATCAAATAGTTCCATTTTAATATTTCGGAAGGATATAACATCTCAAGAAATGAAGACATTTCTGAACACCTTCACCATACATCTTTCCTACCTAAAATCTCTGCAAAGTTGCGTCCATTCTGCTTTAGCATGGGCCTTAGCAGGAAGTTTTAACGAGCTGATCTTAAAAATGTAATTGAGAGACCTAACAGAGCTTTAGTAAGGGCTCTGTCTTGCAGGACACAGATCTTAATCCCCTCCCACAAAATATTTAAGCAAATGTTCGGAGTCTGTTATATGATTTTTCCAAAACCAATTGGACTATTTACATGTTTCAGGTTAAGCAAGTGCTTTAAAGTTCTGTAGAATCAAGTGTCTAGATTTTTTAGTGGCTTTTTTTTTTTTCCAAAGCAAAGCTCAGAGTAGATATTTTTCCTCATTATTCTAGATTGGTTTTTTACTAGACATGTGAAAAGCTTTGGTTTTACACTTCTAATTGGTTCATGAAATTGGCTTGAACTGCACTCAAACAATGTGATACAATTGTTACTCATTATTCTAGGAATCCTTAATGCTGATGTAATGTAGGAATGTATAGGTTTTTTCAAGAAGAATTCAAGAAGATTGATTGGGGGGAAGCAGGGCTAAACCTCTCAATATTTAAAACCAGGGATGACTACAATTCTATAGAGAATTTAAAGGATGTCTTTGCTAACAGCAGATGTATATATACATATGTATATACACATATGTTCACACAGAGCAAAGTTTGCTATAGATCCAAAGGCATGAGTTTAAACTTGGATAAAAAGGCAGCCCTTAATCAACAGGCAGCTGGTCACTCAGGCAGAAGGGTCAAAGGCACTGGCTGTGGTCCTTGCCACTTTGCTGTGCTCAGTTGGCTGTGGAAACTGATGTATCTTAACCATGCAGGTCCAAGGACCATCAGGTCAAAGCAGATTAACCCTTTGTAAAGTACTAAAAGGAGAGGACAACGTTTGCAATTCAGTTGCTGGCGGATGCAGTATAGCTATTGTGTCATCCCTATTCCTTAAGCGGCAGCCTCCTCTCCACTCCTGGATGGCTCTAATTGAAGTGACCACAGTTTATGAAATTATCCTTGAGCTAGGTCTAAATTTACCATCTCAGTTACAGCCGGCAGCCAAATATCAGTAGCAGACACACCTGTGTCTAGCCTAATAGTCTCTATATTTACCTAGCTCCCTGGATAGGATTAAAGTCAGTGCAGGCATGTCAAACACTACACAGTAACTAGTGCTGACATGGACCAAAAGAGCTAGACTAGAAAGAGAAGTTTATCATAAGCGCTTTGCTGTAGCCAGAGCTATATGTACTCTCATTCAAAGAGGGAACAGATTAGATCCCTATATTAGATTTTCAAAATCCCTTAAAATATTATAGCAACTTATTTCGGCTTTCACAAAAAATCCATTCTAAAATCTGCACTTTCCAGACCTGCTGGAAACTTCTTTCATATGGTATCAAATATTATGGCTTCAAAATAGTCAGCTGGAACATTAATATTTATATTCATCTCTGCTCACTGTCATCATCTTCTTCTTCGGGGATACTTAGGAACATCTCCCACAAAATCCAGAGGCCAGATTTACAGGAGTAACCACAAAAGATTCACCCATAAAAACAAGTGGTCTTTACTGAGATCTGTGTCAATTAAATATTTACCAGCCTGGAATAAGAAAGATAGCCTTGATTAGACATATAGATACAGATTTATTCCCAGAGCCAAGGAGCTCTGAGAATTCACCACCTCTTAGACTTTAAGCAGTTTGTGACGTACAAACAAATACTGAGATCACTAGAGGGAAGATAATAATGCTAACAGACTTCTGAAGATGTTTTGTAAAATGCTGTATATATTAACGCTTTTCATTTAAGACCAAAAATAGATGTCAATGGAAGAAGATTTGAAGGACATAAGATAGAGGTAACAGAAGGAAATAACTTATTACATACACAGCCAGAACTGACCATCGAACAGGATCAGGCCTGCTTAAGTAAAATTAAATTATGTTAATTCGATTCATTCACAAAAATTAATAATTTCAGTAAAGGTCTTTTCCTTGGAATATTTTGTTTTTTCTGGAATTGGTCCCTTGAAATCTTCCTCTTCCCAGCTAATGTCTGGGTGTCAGTGGCCTCTACTCCCCATTCCTGCTGCCTGCTCTGGCATGTGGTGCCCCAGCTTGTGATGTGGTCACAGCTGCCCAGCATCTGCCAGTAGACTGGGCTGCCTCTGCTCCTGACCACAACTGTTGGTGGGAGAAGATCTGAGCTGTAATTTAACTAGTCACAGACTTACAGTGGGACTTTAACCAACCTGTAGTGATATGAATCTCAATAGTCACATCTGGAAAATGAAAATAAAGTTTCCCAAAAGCCTCTTCTGGGAATTTTTCTGGGGAGCTCAGTTACAGAGGTGACATATGCCAGAGAAATGCATTTTTTGCCTCCTACCCTAAAGAAGAGGTCAAGAAGCCAAACATCTCTTAGGATTTTGCAGACTGTAAATTATATCAGAGAAATACCCTAGGTTTTGGAACTATTAAAGCCAGTAGACTAAGATTTAGATGCCTCTTTTTCCTCCTCTGCTAAATCTGTGGTAGTCATACAGGACATCCCATTTATGTAGGTGGATGGGCACTTCCAAAAGGAATCCATCTCCAAGGTAGATGTCTGATACTGACTATAGAGGGAGCCTGACTACTAGCTAAGGCTGGATGCCTCTCTTCTGTGTAGCCAAGCCAGGTGAGACGAAACACACCCAGAGTACATGAATACAGTTAAATGAACAGCTTTAAGTGGAGGGCTTGAAAATAGAGGAGAGACCGTGTATAGAGAAGTTGTAATAATATTCAGCAAAATAAAATGACACAGATTAAGGAGAATGTAAGGATCAAGATATGTAAGCCAACACTGCTTTAGCTGGACACCAGTCCAAGCAATCTGCCATACAGCTGTTGTGAATTGTCCTGAATCCAGTAATACCACAGTAAACCAAAAATTGCAGTTAGAGACACGCTCTGGTATTCAGACAGAGAGAGGCTTACCACCTAGGTAATTACCAGCCAGGGTGATGAGGCCCTTCCTTTCAGCAAGAGCAGTGTGGGTATATTCATGGCAGGTAATGGAATCAATGGGAAATGTATTTTTAGATATATCTGAAGACAGGAGTTTATGTGACTGAGAGGAGCAGTTTTGTTAGTCTGACATCAAAAGTCTACAGAAACAGGCTTTCTAAACTCTGTAGTGTGTGATGGATTTCCATTCTACAATAATCCCAGGAATGGTTAGGAATTAGGCATTCATCTGGACTGTGACCTTGATTAGCTGCTGGTAGAGGTTCTGGATTATAACTTGCCAAAACATATTTTGGGGACTGAGGAACTTCTTCAGTATCCAGAGATTAAACAAAATTCTCATATGCATCTTAACAGCTAATTTACAGCAGAAGAGATACTGTCTCAGGTCTCCTGGGACAATTTGGCCAAAACAGGTAAATCACACTATAAGGAGACACAAAGGATGAATAACGTTTCTAACAGACTGACATTCTCTGTCAGATAGCTGCATCCGAATCTCTTCATGGCAGCAGAACTCAGGCAGACTGTCACCATTTCCAACTGTACTGTGCTAGGGTTAAGCTCCTGAGGCACCCAATTCTGCACAAGATATCTGCACCTGGTGTCAGGTAACTTGGCTCAGAATGGCTTGTGCTGCAAAACAGTTTTGACATGTCCTTTTCTCCTCAAATCAGGAAGGAAGCAGGCAGTATTCTCAATAATAGGCAGAAGGTTTAGGTTGAAAGAGAATTAGGTCCCTGTGCCTTGGAATTTATAAAACACTACCACCTCGCTGCACGGAACATATCCATGACCACACAGGGCTACCCACATTTGTGCAGCACAGTTTGCAAACTCCATAGCTGCAAAAGGATTATTTTGTAATGTAAATAAAACAATTGTCCAGGACTCCATCCAGGGCCATTAAGCTTTCCTCTACTCAGTTAGTTTAGACTTTGGATAATTACAATAAAATTTCACGTTAACTGTTGTTCTTCCACTTTCTCAAGCACTTCAGAATTCCTGGGAGCACAAAGGAGAAGAGAGAAAAAATGTTATTTTAAACATGTATAACACAGACACACAGGTATACCTTTAAACGTGTGTGTGTGTGTGTGTGTATACACGTATATATATACACACATCTTCATCTGATGTGCTATGATAGGACTGAAGAGGTCGATATATAATAGCCAACTAAATATTCCTGGGACTATTCTCCAAGCAGAATCCATATGGCATGAAATTAAATGAATGCGGGCAAACTCACTTGGCCTCCAAACTGTCCACTGGGAGACTGTGTTAACTTCCATTGTGTTAACTTCCATTGTATTAACTTCCAAACCACACACAGGTTTGGGAGAGCTAACCCAGGCAAAAGTCATTCCTGGGACCATTCTAGCAATTTAGCAATGTAAATGATCAAGGCCCTGTGTCCATGACATTGGCACTGTTTAATCTGTTACGTAAATATAGCCAGAAGATCTTACTGGAAAGTTGTCTCTACAGCATAGTCATCAACTTAACTAGCAAAAACAGTTTTTTATTGTCACTATTTTGGTTTAATTATCACCATAAGATCAAATTGTGAATTCTGTACTGCTGCCAATGGTCAGTCCTTGGTCTGAGGTCTCTTGTGCAGCCCAGCTGACCTACCTCTGTGGATTCAGTTGCCAACAGACTTGTCAATCTCCAGGTGAAGTGAGAACCCAAAGTAAAGCAGCACCTTAGACCCCAGCCCTGCTCACAAAGGTGAAGCTTCCAGCCTCTATCCACCACTAATATACTCTGGTAGAGTGATACATCCCAATGTCTGTCTTGCAGAGTTCCTTTTTCCCATCAGGCATTCACATGCACTGAGTCTCTACTCACAGATTTACAAAACATGGACAAATTCCAGCTGAAGCAAGAAAACACAATGTGATGAACTATATGTTAAGAAACAGTCCAGGTCCCATAAATGATGCTGGCAAGTGCTGGCCTTGCTTCTCTTCCACTAAAGGGGAGGTCAGAAGTTCTATTCTTCGAAACCCTTCATCTATTTTACAATGAATAAGAGTCCCTTCACAAGCAGAAAAATCACTAGAGGGAGATAGGCAGCTGAGCCTGACAGTTTTTCATTGCCTGGCCTTCCTTTGGAGAGGAAGGATGCTGCAAAGTGGAATCCGAACAATATGAGAGCTCACAAATTCAGGTTTCCCGTCTTGGCTTGCATGTGTAGCTGTGTAACTGAAGCCCTGATGCAGCTACCTAACTAACTGTGCAAGTGAGATGCACAGCTTGGCTCCGCTATGGGAGGACTGAGAATTGTATCTTTGTCCTGAACAGGCAGCAGTATACGCTGATCTGAACTCATCCAGATGAATGAAGAAGCCTTCATTCTTGGTGAAGCACCATAGCCCTTGTGATGAGATGCAGATATAACCATTTTCCCTCATTAGCACCAGGCAATGGGATATGCTGCCATGCACTAGGTGATGTGTGCATGACTGCATTTCCCCATTACAGAAAAGACTTCAGAGATCTCTGGTAACTATGAGCACCACAATACAAAATTGTGTTCTCTGCTAGCACTGAACTATGACTGTAAGACTTTGGTTTCACAAGCACACCAGGGATGCAATCAGCTGCATGCTCTGGAGGACTATAAGTAAGCAAAAGGTTCCCGAAGCCAGTCCATGAGTAATCCAGAGCCCAGAAGACGGGAGCAGTTCTGTCACCACAAAGAAATGTGTCCCAGGAAGATTAACTTCCTGAGAAAATTAAATACTGTGGATTTAGTTGGCACATACTAGAAAGCTAGATACATTTCCTTAACTGCAAACAGTTATTAAACACAATAGATTATACAAACAGATAAAACCCCCAGCATTTCATAACTAGATACATCTTTGTTCTTAAGAATGTTCCACTGAAATGAAAGAGACTTCCTTGCCAGTAGAGCAGGGTTTTAAGGCACTTGCAATGGTTTTAACTGCTTCGGCAGCCTGACAATCCAGTGCTGTCTGAAAGGAAAAGAGATCTTTCCTTGCTCAGGTTGATAAAGTGCAATTTAGTTTTGCATAATGCTGAATGGCGTAGCTCGCAGGATTATTGCACAACTGCAGTACTAGTATTGTGGAGGCAGATGTTACTACACTTCTTGACTTCTGACAAAAATCCTCTTGAAATCAGAGTCAAGTCCATCAACGTGAGCAGGACATATAATATAGCTGGAATCACTTGCTTTTATTTGAAAGAGAACTAGCTATTGAAATGCAAAACACTAGGATCAGGCCTTACATTTATTAATAACTGTTGATTCATTGCTGACATGCTTCCTCCAATCTGGGTCTCAACCTGAGTAGGAAGAATCTGATTGATGCTGCATGGATGTTTAGCTATCTCCTCTGAGGAAGGCGCCTCTCTCTTTAACCAAGACATGCACAGATCTGACAGACGGCATGAGACAAGAGATCTGCTTTGTTACTATGATGGCTATGTGATTGATGTCTTTTGTGACCAGGACAACAAAGATGCAATTAGAGTATTAAATGTGGATACTCACATTTCAAAGTGTAAATAAATGAAAACAAATCACAAGGAGAATGTGTGTCAATTTAAGAAATGGGACTCTGTAAGGAAAAAAATATATTATCTGAGATTTCCACTGAGTTTCAAGATATTGTGTTACATTGGGCATACCAGATGAATAAAGCTAATGCACTACAAGACACAAAGGTTTCTAAGGAACCTTGTTTGGGTCCTGGTGAACAGAAAGCTACACTGTACTAAAAGAAGAAGGTTCAGCTCATTGCTATCAGGCAACAGAAATGGATAATGAAGAAAGGCAACAAAAAGGGAAAGTGCAATGTGTATTTGCATTTCATTAATAGGTATTTTTTAGAGTAGAATGTTGAAAAGTACTAGAACTAGAACGATGCTTACAGCCATTGCTCTGCTGTTTGCCGGTCTCAGGTTTGCAGGGAGTACACTCGTCCTGATTGCCTCCTGCTTACTCGGGGGGTAGCATAATCTTAGTTATCAACAAATGATGAAGTTTGCTTCTCAGCATTTCAAATTTGTATTTTATTGATATTTAACAGGTCTGCATACTGTGCTTTGCATCAGAAAATGCCTTGTGAAAGTGGGCACAGCATAAATGTACGCTGTATGGAACAACACCAAAAATAACCTATTAATGCAGGTAAAAAGGTAGAGTCATTACTGTTCTCCTCAGATATCAAGAAATGGTGGAATTCGATCTCTTTTTTGAAGTGCTTTGTGTTTGATCCTTTGTGTTTGATCCTATCTACAAATTCAAGTAAGTTGGGGTGCATATAGAATCAGGTTTGGGGCTTCTGTTAATCTATTACAGCTTGTTTGAGGGGAGAGGAGAGGGACAGTAAGTTGTAACAAGATCATTTGGGTTTTACAATCTAGCCTCATGCTTTGCTTGCATCTGTTTCCAGAAATGTCTGCATCCTTCTGGCTATCTTAAATGCCTTCCAAATCCCTATTGCTTTCCACATCTGTCTAAATATCAAGACTGGAGCTACAATTGATGAGTTGCAAGACCAAAAGTCAATACAACCACTCTTCAAAATCAGAGTCAAAAATTAAAATGATTTAGTTACCTGAGCCTTGAGCTCCACAGCACAGAATTCACCACATGTGAATTTACTCCCTTAAAGAAATGATATACTACACACATATACCATTAAGTTATGTGACAACAATTCAAAATAATGTTTATTTGTAACAGAGAATTTTTTTCCAAGAGCATACAAGAGTAGAAAAGACTGAAGATCTTAAAAGAGGTGTTTAGTTAACACAGCTAATAGAAATGATCAAACTAGTGGTGTACATTTTGTTGATGTAGCAGATGGAATGGTTGGACAGAAAGTGTTTCATTGACAGAATAAACTGAAGAGTCTATTTTTATTTAAGAAGAAAAAGGTTATCCAAAACGTGTCTAGTATGATTCCCAACAGCAACAAAATATGCTGAATTTGCTTTCATTTTCATTAGAAAACAGCAGAACATACTGCTGGATGAATTTATGCCGTTGAAAGTCCTGAAACCATCTTGTTCCAAAATACCCAGAAACTAGCTGTCAATGATAAAAACGAGGTACAGTTTCAAAATACTGTGGCATTGTTGGCTGGGGTGGAAAAATGCATGCTCCTGAGAACAGAAACTGTATATTCCATGGACGAAAGTGAGTATTTAATAGCAGCAGATTTAGCCTTGGAAGCATTTCCTCTGCTCAGAAAGCTGAGAAGCAACGTACCACCGCTTTCCCTTCAGCTCCCCAGCTGTGGGAGCTGCAAAGCATCCTTGCTTTTGGAGACAGCCCTTTTAATTCTCATAGTTAAAGAGGAAGTCTTCAAGGTCTTCCTTCTTTCTAACATTCAGGAAGGTCCATTTTCACCCTGGTGCTTAATTTTATGATGCAAATGAGCAGAGAATTGCTAAGTTACACACAGAAATGCCACCAAGGTTGGATGTTGTTATATGCTTATGCAGAAAATAGGTCTGTCTGAAATAGGATCCCTGCTGATCAAGAAGATGGTATGAAAAATTGTCACACTGATAACATTTTATGGTTATGAGGTTCAACAAGGGCAAGTGCAGAGTCTTGCACCTAGGGAAAAATAACCCTAGGCACCAGTACAAGCCGGGGACTGACCTTCCGGAGAACAGCTCTGCAGAAAAGGACCTGGGAGTGGTGGTGGACAACAAGCTGACTATGAGCCAGCAATGTGCCCTTGTGGCCAGGAAGGCCAATGGTCTCCTGGGGTGCATTATGAAGACTGTTGCCAGCAGGTCGAGGGAGGCGATCCTGCCCCTCTACTCAGCCCTGGGGAGGCCTCATCTCAAGTGCTGTGTCCAGTTCTGGGCTCCCTGGTACAAGAGAGACATGGAGCTACCGGAGAGAGTCCAGCATAGGGCTACAAAGATGATCAGAGGGCTGGAGCACCTGCCCTATGAGGAACGGCTGTGAGAGCTGGGCCCGTTCAGCCTGGAGAAGAGAAGACTGAGGGGGGATCTTATCAATGTGTCTAAGTGCCTGAAAGGAGGGTGAAGGGGACGAGGACAAACTCTTTTCAGTTGTCTCATGTGATGGGACAAGAGGCAATGGGCAGAAATTGAACCACAGGAAGTTCTGCCTGAACGTGAGGGGGAATTTCTTCACTGTGAGAGTGACGGAGCACTGGACCAGGTTGCCCAGAGAGGTTGTGGAGTCTCCTCTGGATGCAACCCTGTCTAACATGCTCTAGGTGACCCTGCTGGGCAGGGAGATTGGACTAGATGATCTCCAGAGGTCCCTTCCAACCTTACTGATTCTGTGATTCTATGGTAACTTCAGTGCTGGGTCTGTTCAAAGCACTATACAAAAGGGTAAAAAAAAAGGATCATTCTCCCACTATGTTTGTTTGAGCTCTTTCAATAGGGAAAGTAGGAAAATTCATAATTCAAATCATGATTCAGGATATAGAAATTGCATAAACTTGAATGCACAACAGTGAAAGAAATTCTGTATTAAACATATATTGTAGGGCATATTTTTTCAAATTGGCTTTAAAAAAGGAGTAAATCTTGGGGAAGTTTCTGCTGTCTGACTCCTTGCTATAATTTGGCTGCCTATTCTGGCAGAGGAGAAGACATCAAATGGATCTTTGCACTCTGGCAGTGAGGCTTTGAAGGGGATGAGGATGATGACCCTGCCCCGAAATAATCTCCAAGACAAACAAACCAGCAAAATGCAAACAAACAAACAAGCCCTACTCAGACTCTGCACTCACAGGGAGTTCATATTCAGGGTAGTATGTTAAAATCAAATCAATAGGATGCCAGCAAAGTCACTGGAATTGATGCAAAAACCAATACTGGTGATGGCAACCACAGACTGAATGTGAATGACTGCAGTTCTCTGCACTGACAGTAATGATATTGCAGTATTTTCCTCCAGCTCAAGGAAATGCAGCTGGTGATAACCATGCTTTGCCCTCTCCAAACAATGAACATCTCTACAGGTTCATGAGCCAAATACAAATTGTGAGAACAGCTTAAATGTGGAAGAAATCTTGTCTCCTCCTTTTAGCATCCTTCCTCATTGCCACCTCACAGCGCGGACTGTGGGACATAGCAGGGCTGTGCTCAAAGGACACTGAGCAAGCACTGCTCAGCAAGGCTAATGTGAAAGTTTTGGAAAGTATATGTGCTACAGATCCTACTGTATGTGGAAGAGGATCATGCCATGCTCTGGGTCTCTGGGCTACTTCATGTAGCCTCTTTTCCCAGAAAGCTCCTGCCATTCTCTTGTTTTAAACCTTCTTTCTACACACAAGCATGATCACCATGTCTGTCTCCTAGAACTGGCCAGCTATCAGAAGCAGAGGACCTTGGCCAACCTGGGAAGAGGACTCTGAGCAGTGGCTGGATTTCCACATTCCAGTTCTCACCCACATCTTTCTCGTTCTCCTTGTAACAAGCAGAATTGCCCAGTGAGAAAAGCCCTGCTTAGCTTCCAGTAGCTTAGTGTAAGGGCACAGGAACATTCACTCTCACTGCTAATGCAGGAGACATCCCAAAGGGCTTCACCCAGGACACAAGTCTGCCCTGGGAAAGAAGAGTTAAGCCTTAAGCCCATAAAAGTGAAATGTTTCATGTGTTACAATCCCTTCACTGCAGGTTAGGGCTTCAGGCTTTCAGTTACTTTAAAATTATCTGTTATTCTGTGCAAACACAAATGCAGCATCAGCATTTTATCCTCAGACAACAAGTTGCTCTTTCTTTTGCTGTCTTTTGGTCCCACTCTGTAAATCTGCCATTTCAATCAGATCTCCCATTTCTCCTGTGCATTTTCCTGCTGCAGTTTTCAAGTCTCTTATTTTATGAAATGAGAAGCTTTCTATGTCACTTCTGCATGGACAGTACATCCTATATTAACTATTAACCCTTGCCCAGATTTTATACTCACAAACTCAAGCAATATATCTGGAGTCCTTCAAGAAGGCAATTCAATAAACATCTATTTTGGAGCTCATAAGTAATAATGCAGTGGGGGTACTCATACGTGTCTCCATCTTGCTGCACAAATCTCAGTTTTGTTGTCATCCTAATTCTATTTGCAAAACAATACCGATCGTTGTTATTTGTGATCCTGAAAAATACTATTCATCAGAAAGATCACATTTTAGCATGTGATAGAGACTCTGAAATTCAGATCAATAACCATCGTGCTAAGAGTTGCCATTTCAATGTGGTTTTTCTTATTTTACTTCAATTGATATGGCAGTGTGAAGATTAAGATCCATACCTAAATGATGACACTATTAGAAACACACTCATACTATATGAAGCATCCAGGCATACTAAGCAGAGGTAGATGGGGCCCACATGTGTATTCAGACCGGGGTGAAAGTAGGACTGACTTATGTTGGCATCCAACACATCGAGCCCCTCGTGATTTTCCTTTGTCTTCCAGGCAATTGAGCCCAGCCCAGTGCAATCATTCCAAACAGTGGGAGGGATTTCTACTGGGGGGGTCAAGCTATTAAAGCTTGTCTTTTTTTGTGACAACGCAAGCAGCACATATGCACATCCCTTTATGCATTTGCTCACTTGTGCTGTTGAGCTTGACGGCTGGCAATTTGATGTGTTAGCTGCCCTTGTGTGCAAACAACAGCCTAGTGATTATACTATTACTACTGAGTGCATTCTCAGAGGATGTTTGGGTGTAAGGGTGCCCTAAAAATAACAGGAATGAAAACAACTGCAAATTCAAAGCAGCATGTGCACACAGAGGTTGGGTAGACCTACCTCAGTATTACAGCCTAACTGCATTTGTGTTTATTAATTCGAAAGAAAAGTCTGTTAGTTGCTGATAGGGTCAGTTAAGAAAGAAATGTTTTTTCAAAAGCAACATTAATGGCTGCAAAGTGCCATTTAATGCAGTGGATTTCTAGAAGATGTTTTAATCCCGTGAGTTCAAGTCATATAAAGTACAGAAAAGATGCATGAAATGCTTTATACATTGAGCTTCTGTAATAGTATATGTACTGAAGTAGTTTGAAAATAATGATTGTTGCTGTAAGCCTTTTTCAGCCCTTTTTGGGGAAAGGAAGTTATACCAAACAATATTGCTGTGCAGAGCAAAATGAACCCTACTTGTGGAAGCTGTTGTAGGAACAAATACTGTACAATTCATATCCTACAGCTGTGATACAATTCTTTGGAGGTATAATTATTTCAGGACCTAGAATATGATATTAAACTACATATTAAAATATAATGCAGCATTTGGAAAGAGTTAAACAGAATCTGCTTGAAAGTGACAACCTTTGGGCTGTACAAATTGTTCCCTGGGTGGCAAAATGAAATAATGGATTATAGGAACGTTTTTCCTGAGTAATACAAAACAGTTTCTAAATCTCAGAATTTTAAAAGCAACTTTACAACTTAAAATGGAAAAGAAAAATTATTTCCAGTGACCAGTTCTACCATGAGGGTTTGGTTAGTTAATTCTGTCAGGAATATTTATCCTATGTGTATGTGCTTCACTCTCTCTCCAGAGATACATGTGATGTACAGCAAGAGTTTTTTCTGAATTTGTTAGAGGACAGTGCAGATAGGAACCCAGGATGTTACACAAGATGGAGCAACTTGCCCAGCTTCAGGAGCTTTTGTGAGAGCAATTAATTTGCAATGGTTCATTTTTGTTCAGGTGACGTGGAAGAAAAACACAGATAGACTAGGAGCTCTTTGGCCTTCTGGGAGTGCAGCCAACACAGCAAACAGATAACTGATATTTGTTACTCTTAGTTTCTTTTTGGATAATTTTTTAACCCTTATCTTTCCTATGGAAGAATTCCATAAAATCATCTTCACACACACAACCAGATCACATCTACAGCCCAGTGGATGGTCCCTGACACTCAGCTCACTCCATAGCCACCTCCAATCCAGATGCCACGTGACCGCGTCAGAGTGATGCCAAATCCAGGCTAATAAATCCTATGTCTACGAGAGCAGACATGCAGCTGTCTGCACCATGCATAAGTGTCCTTGAGTCTCAAGACTAGCTGATCAGTAAGCCAAGGACGCTGAGGGGTCCAGCAAATGTCAGCACAGCCAGACTTGCCAGGGCAGAGAGTTGACATCCTGGGCAGGGTTAAGCTCCTGCAACTAGTACAGTGATACTGTGTCCCTCCAATGGCAATACCGTTGCCCACAAGTGCATAACTCCACAACTTCTACTAGCCCTTCTATGCTCAGGATGAGATGCAATGTGCGCTCTACATGAGGTGGCAGAGAAAGGGCTACGGCTTTGATAACAGCCCTGAAATCCATTCGAGCATAGGACCTGGGCTTCAGCCTTCTGCTCAATGTAGGCCTCCTTGTATGCTATGGCTGGGTCCTGTCTGGCTTACTGTTCTTTGTATCCTTTTAGCAAATAAGTTTATATAAGTTACAAAGCCCAGACCTTCTATAATTATCTTTAAGAGTGTCAGTTCTGTATACGGTAAGTCCAGAAATATTAATGGCATCACAGACTGAATCAGAGTGTGTTTGAATATTTGGTTAATTGGAATACTTGGCTTTCTCTGGTTTGGATCTCGTAGAAATGTGGGACTCACCAAAGCCACATCATCATGCTGTTTAATTCCAGTGTGACTCGTGCTCCAATTATACAAGCTTAATTTCAATCATTAGGCTTATTTCATGCTAACTTTCACATTCAGTACACTTATTTTCTCCATATCTATTACTGATTACAGAGGGAACTGACCTGACTGGATTTCTGCCTTTCTTTTGGCCCTCCGTAGTTTCTCTTGTACTTTCCCCAGCAAGCATTAGTGCTATTCCAGAGATCCCAGAATGCTTTTCTATTTTGACAAGGTTGTAACAAGACATAAATTTGCATGCTGTACTAGAAATGCATTGCATCACTCACTTAAACTTTTCATTGCCTCGTTAGCAGACACCACATATTCTCACTTATCATTTTGGAATGGTTTAAGATTTTATCAGTCCAGCTAATGTAAGACCACTACTTCTCCTGTATAATGTTATGTCTAATAAACTTACAGCTGCCTTACACTGAAACTTGCAGTTATTTAGTGTTCAAGAACCACTTTAGAATGACAATAATGAGTTTAGAAAGATGTTTTCAATTGTTCCCCAAAGAGGTTTAACCTGCCAAGATCAAATAAAACTCTGTCAAAATACAAGCATAATAAATTAAAAATGCCTTTAAGGTTTAAATCTTTTTCAGGCAGTGACATTGTAATCTGCAAGCCAGAAAGCTATATAAAGACCATACACTGAAATATTCCCAATAGGAAACCAAAGCAAAATATGCAAAAATTTCACTGAGGTCTATTGCAATCTCACAATCCTAAGCTATGTTGTTCCCCTCAGAAGTCAAACCACTAAGCAATGTTAGTATGGCTGTTCTGCTTTTTAGCTACAGCTGTGCTCCAATGCCTGTATAATCATATAACATAAAAAGGAAGGAAGTAGAGGAGACATTAAAGGCTCTGAACTTTATGTAGGCTCTTTCTGGCCCAAGTGTGGGAGGTGAGAAAAGATCAAACCTTTGAGTACAGTAAGGGCTGTTAATAACACCTGACTGGATGGGAAATGTCTTTTATGGGGAGGATGGAAATACAGCCAGGGTAAACTGTTTCATGGACAGTTGGGCAAAATTTCTTGGAGAAAATCCAGCAGGGTAAAGTCATGCTTTAAAAATAGTGATAGTGGAATTCAGTTTGCATTGTAGTTTTAGCTCCTACTCCATCTAGAGTTTGTTACTGCAGCAAAATCATTGGGAGTACTGACATCTGTGCACAGAAGGGTAGGAGGAGGTTTTCTGTACTTTTCCAAAGCATACTGAGGTGAGTGAGAGTTTTCTCAGGGAGTTCATGGGACACTATCTTTGTTAGGGGAAGCTTGCTCTCAGGACAAGGCTTGTCAGCCTCACAAGCTCTTCAGCCTCGCTCCTATTTGGGACACCCCCTCAGCAGGTGCAGTGTCCCACACATCTGAGCGGATCTGGCTATGTCTGGCCAGAAGGTGGGATAAAGGGAGATAAAACTGAAATGCTGAAAGTTTCTCTTCCAGAGCAGCGTTGGCACAGGTAGAGCACCTGAATCTTTTATTAGTCCCCAACGAGAAGGTGGTCCTTCTCCTCAGAAATACACCATACTTTTGCTCTATTATAGAAATCAACATTGATTTGTTGGGCAGCAAACAAATACCTATGTTTCTCTGTCAACAGCGTCAGAAAAGGGCTCAAAAGTTTCTCTAAAAGTTTTTTTCTCATATCTTTGCATGAAGGACCTTGGTTTTTGTTTGCATGTGTGTTGATTGTTGCCATTTGTATTTCTGCACATCCCCTTGGGTTAATACAGGTTCGAAAGATTATTATTATCATTGAGTCAAGTAAAGAAGAAGAGAAAGAAAGAGAGACTCTCCACTAGTGCCTTTGCCAATGAGAAGACAAGGCACATTCCTCCTGCAGTCACTTAGTCCTACTTAGCGCTGGAGGTCAGGCAGCTAAGCAGTGCGCACTCCAAGCCGCTCGAGCCACACACAAGGTCCCTGACCCACCACAGCACGTGCAGCCTCTGGCCAGGACAGAGGTGGGAGGAGATGAGGCTGAGGTGGGGAAGCCAAGCTGCGGTGGGGCCCATTGAAGGGGAGAGCCAGACTGCAAGTCTTGAAGGGGAAGAGAAAATGGGGAATTGGGCAAAACTGAGGACACACCAGCAACACCATTCAAAAGCAGATTGAGAGAGGGAGAGTGAGAAAAGTAGGCAGGGAGTGATCTGTTGCACGAGCAGGGAGAAGAAACCAGGGACACTGCAGGAAGGCCTGCGCTGTATGGACAACAGATCACAAATCAATGGGAATCCTTAATTCTTCTGTTCAGGGAACAACTTGTTATGAACATTCCTGATATGGTATTTGGTGTAAAGCTGCTTACATTGGCATCACACCAAAACTGTGGTTTTGCAGGCATTCTCTGAATCCAAGGGTAAGCTGACCTTCCATTTCCCATCTTTTTCTTTGTACAAATTCAGATGTACCAGCACTCTAGTTTATGGGAAAAAGTTGGTCTTCCCAGTAAAACCAGAAATTTTAGTATAAAGGTTAGAAATGGCTTTAAAAATAAACTCTTTCTAATAATGTCTGAGAAATCCTGCTTCTTTTCAGGTAGTGTTACCCTTTCTCCCTTGATCTGGGTGTGGAAAACAATTATTTTTTTAAAGAAAATGAACACTGAGGAATTTTTTCTCAGCTTATTATTTTGAAAAAAATCATGTTTTTTAAGCCAAGTTCAAAATTCATGATTTTAAAATAGTTGGTCTTGGTAATACTGGAAAGTAATTAGGTGGAAGAGCTTCTAGTCTCAGCTCTGACAATGACTCCTCACGGGATCTAGCCATTTAAATTTCATGCTTTCTCAGTTTAACTCATCTGTAAAATTAATGGAATAAGCAACCTTGTGAAGTCATTGCCTCTTTAAATGGCCAGCAAGTATTTTGAGATTGTCCCATGGTTTCTTGCTTATGTGAAGCATGCTTGTTGTAACTGGTTTTTAATTCCTATTTTTCTTTCTCAGCCTAGTCTTGGTTTTCTGTCTTCCATTTTGCTGAAGACTTGTCACAAAATGATCTGATTTCACTCTGTGGAGTCTGTTCCATTTGTGCTAGGTTAGGGACCAGAAATGGTTCTGTCTTTTAAAACACAGATATCATATTGTATGTTTTCTACGGATGCATCTCTTCCTCAATTAGCTTTTTCTGGCATCATACCAGATTTTTGGTACTGTAAAATTTAAAGAATCTGGAATCTACACTGTGCATGTGTACAGGCTTCATTTAATTAAATGGAAAATATGCTGCACTAACTCTTTTTCCCTTAAAAATTAATACCTCTCCACTTCAAGTTATTTTAAAAACCACATGAAAACCAGTCTTAAGATAGATTTAAAACAGGTTCATGTTCCATGTATAGCATTTCAGAGATTATATCCCCAAACTTTCCTGTGCAACTGCAAATCTGTAGTAGCTACTCAAATTGACCTACCTTTATTAAATTAGATTTGAAGTAAAGACCAAACCTTAAAGCACAAGTGAGCTAAATATACTGTAATTCAGCATCCTGATACTGAGAATAAAACTAATTTTCCTGACAAAAAGCTATCCCTGGCTAATACCAAGTCTGAGATAACCAGAGAAATCTAAGAAAATATGAAGTTAATGATGACTTTTTCTCCTCAGCACATTTCAACACATAATTCTCCTAGGAAATCATTCTTTGAGTTCAATGAAAAAGTACATTTCCAGGTGTCTGGGTGAACTGAGACCTAAAAAATGCAATGAAAACAACTCCTTATTTCTTTCCATAGAAGTCAGATTACAAGTTATAGCCATGACTCTTATCAGAAGGACAGAGCCTGTTCAGACTACAGCTGATAGGATTAGATTAGAGGACTGTGATTTAAGGTATTAATAAAGTGGTGGGAAACACAGGCCCTTTCCCCCAGAGCTGGGAGTTCTAATCCCTTTGGGAGCAAGGCATACAGTATACCCTACATTATGGTATTTCTTATTAGCTCCTTGCTCAATCTGTTGCCTTAAATGAATCCTATCTTAAGGCCTAAGAGCTGATACAACACTAAAGTGACAAGGTGCTGTATTCCTGATTTAATTTGTTTGGACTGCTCCTGATCAGACTCCTATTCAGACTATTTCTGATTTTATTTGATCTATATGGTTTAATATTGAGACAAATGGAGCAACAACAAGTGAGACCAAAAAAAAAAAAAAAAAAAAAAAAAAGATCCTGCAGGTACCCTGTATTGCAGTATTGAGAGGTCAGCATCCATCTCCAACTGGCCAAAATTGTCAGCCACCATGGTTTGCTTGTTAACACTGCTAAAATCTCTGGGCTTTCCCCAACAGTACATCTGACACACACTGTAAGTATCAGCAAAATAACTCATTTTCCTACCTCCAGTCCTACAAAAACTTTGATAATAATAGAACTTCAGTTATCTGTTATGCTAGGACCATAATTACCAACTCATTCTTAGATTTTATCCTGTATTTAAATTCCAAGTTCTGTTGGTGTAGAGAAAAGGTTTTTTCTACTTCTGCAACATGTAACAAGATAAGGTCCTACTACTTAACTGGGCACTGTAGACCTAGTAACATCAAATCCTACTCTAATGCCCTACAGGAAATTGCTAAAAACCATCAGGACATGCTGCAATACAAGATATTCATATTCACACACAAAGGACTTAGAGACGGGTACATACATGCAAAATGTAGGTCTTAAGTGCTCTGCTTATCTCTAGAAGTACCTCACTTTTGCTCAGCCCTAAGTTTTTCACCATAACCTCTCTTAGGCAAATCCATTTTTATTGCTGGCCATGCACAAAGCTCTATAGATCATGATTGTACTGTTCAACTCAGTTCCTGCCTCAAATTTAAGATTGCCCATCTTAAGATTTCACACAGAAGGTGCCCTTTGCATTTTAAGGAAGAAAGCATACTCTAAGCACACTTCACCCCTCACAAAATGGCAGGCTTGATGCCAGAACCTTCTTATTTAAGGCACAAATCAAAGTAGACATCTGAAGACACCTTCCAAGAAAATTCTTTAAATGCTCAAGCTATTGAGCATTTGAAGGAATGCTCTCTCTCCTGTTGAAGCTGTTGTGATACTGGAGCAAATGAGAACTATGTGAATAACTGATCTGGGATGGTTTGTTAAACTGAAAGACCATAAGCCCAAAGCTAGACAATTACCTATTTTTGCATAGATAATTAAATATTCACTGGAGTAGGGATTGAGCATAACCCTCCTTTATTCAGATAGATCTCTGCTGACTGAACTATTTGCCAGAAGCGCAAATGCACTACGAGCTCTTTCCCCTCCTCCAATTCCAGCTGCACTTTATGTGAGAAAGAACTGGCCACCCACCTATTTTCAGAAGAGCATTTGTGGCTGTGAAAGCCAAGAAGAGAGAGAGGCATCTTCTGCCAGAGTTAGCTGTCTAGGCCTCTTTGAGAGACAGAACAGGATGAAAGGCTCCCTATATCCCCGGCTCCTCTGACCTGCTCCTTGCTTAGTGTCCTAGGTTAACATTCCCGTCCTTTCCTGGCTCACTGGGCAGACATCTCTAGCCGCCTACCTTGGGACTGTTAATTCCACTGTTTGGGGCAATGGCTGAAAGATAGACTGGTAAAAAGGTCACTAAATCCAAGAAGCTTGATGTTGCTCTTGGAGGCTCTCTAACAATGCAAATTTCTGAACCCATTTTATTTGGGTTATGAGGATTGTGGCTTATGAAAAAGAAAACTGACATCTTTAAGACATATTTGAGACTCATGCTTCAGCATGCTGGATTTGTAAGATTCAATAATAGCAACATATGTCTTCAATGCTCTGTTTAGGCTAAGCACTTTTAAACAGCAATATGCTTTTTACCAATGGACACTGAGATTACAAAATACTACCCACCCATAACATTATTTTGCAACATTCACATCTAAACCACTGCAGGCTAGCAAACCTAACCGAAATAACCTGTTCTTTAAGTCTTCTTTTTCCTATGACAGCCAAATCCTCTGACCTAAGTTATGGACCAGCTGTACAGCTTACAAACCCTTAATCAAAAGCAGAAAGATTTGTGTGACAAAATAAAAATCAAGTTGGAGACATGTTACGCCTATGTCGCTGTTGTTTTTAATTAAAAAAATATAACAACTAATTATCCAGAATTAATTGTAACAGGTGTTCCAAACAAAAAATGTGTTTACTATTGATTGATGCATTTTTGCCCCGAACCATGAAAAATGCATATTTATAACAGAATATGACATTTGTTATTTGTCATTTTTATTGCACATTGTTTCACACACATTCAGCGGACGACGCACGATACGAATCACAACGGCAATGTCTACCGCCACTTTTAAAGAGCTTGCTCTCACCAGGATAACCGTGCCTACAACCTACAATGCCTACAACCACCCTGGAAAAGCTTAGCTAGAATGCCATAGAGAAAGATAACCTTGGTTACGAAAACATGGTAGCATAAGGGTTGGTTCTACAAGGACAAAAGGCACCTAGACACCTTTGCTCACCCAATGCCTCATTACTGCTGTAGGGCTACAACGCAGATGTACAGAAGAGGCCATCTACCTTGACCAGAGCACAGCAACTGAGTCTGGGCCCATGGCAATTTTGTGCCAGTGAGGAGAATAGTATGAGTAATTGATTTAGGAGAACTGGGTGAAGCAGAAAAACACCCACTAGCCTGAGACAAAACATTCTGCTTTTATCCAGCCAGAAAAACAAGGTCTTTCAGGTGATGCACAATTTTTCATTCCCAAGAGGAGGTAAAGCTAGCCTTTTTTTTTTTTTTTTTTTTGGGGGGGGTGGAGGGAGGAGTAAATCTGTGCGTGTTTGAATGGAACACTACCAACTATTGAAATCCTATTCCGCAGGAATATCAGGCTGAAACATTTCAATGTTTTCCTAGAATATTATTTTTTCTAAAGGAAACAATTTACTGAATTCTAGATGAACTTATGAATTAAGTTTGGGCAACCGAAATTTATGAGTCTGTCAAAAAATTCCAGCTGTACCGACCAGGGATGGTAGGGACATGTTCCACACACTAAGCTAGAGAAATTAAAAGGTGTTAAGAACCTCCCCAAAGGCTATCAGTTCTTTGCAGACTCAAGCCTTTACAGTAGCAGCCCGAACTTTATGTCCTTTATGTTCCACAGCAACCAAAGATAGCAGTGATGCAGTGTTCCAGATCTTTCTCCAGTACATATGGCATATACCCAAGTGGCTTCCTGAAAAACCAAAGGTTTGCTTGATCAGTCAGAATCAGGGCTAGAGATTCCAAAGTTATTGTAACCAAGTTCAGCCAACATTTGCGTATTTTAACCATTTTGTGCTAAAATGGTGTGATCATGTTACTGGGATGTTTAATGTTTCTTTTTCTAAATGGTACAAAAACTCTAATTTTCTAGCAAAAATCCTGTTTTCAAATGAGAAGAGATATAAAATGAGACCTTATCCCTATTCATGAGAGACAGATGTTATTTTTGGCTACACAGTTTAATGAATACCATATTATGCTCCTTTTAACCTTACACCAGAAATAACATACTTCTAGCATTCATGAACTTAAATCCATTATCAGTAAAAGCTTCTATTAACATCCAGAACTTTTCTCAGTTCCCATTGCAAAAGCTTTAAGCTGTCAACTACAGTCCCTATTATGGAAGGATTTTTTTTTTTTTTTTTTTTTTACCCATGAAAAGACATTCATGCAAAAGATATAATCCTCAGCACTCAGCTAGCTAAGATTTAAAACATCCTGCAATATTTTCCTGTTGCTTTTCTTTATGACATTTGATTTACAGATTTGATATCTTGCTGTACTTTTGCATGTGTGTGTTGTTTTCTGTCCTTCTAAAAACCCAGAACTGTGCACTCTTTTAAAAGTGCTATGGTACTTCTGTTTATTTTCACTGATTTGGAGAAATGCCTGCCAGTATGTATCAGCTGAAACTAATTACCATCAGTACAAAAATCTCCAAGCTGAACTGGGATGCTGACAAAAATGCAACCAGAAAATGAATAAAATGTTTCTTGGGAAGCAGCGATCGGTTTCGCCAGCCAGTGACTACAATGAAAACTAAACCCCACATACAAACAGTTATTATTAGCATTTCATTTCTCTGTGGATAACTTTCTTCATAGAGTAAAGGCTGTAGCTCATTCAAACTGCTTGATTTAAGCCAACTACAAAAGATTCTGTGATGCCTGCACGGCAACTGCATCAGTGTGTGCAATAGGATTTTTCCTACTGGATCTAATATAATAGTTTGAAACAAATGAGGCGGTTCTAAGAAACACGCTCTAAATCTAAAGTCTTGTGCATCTGTCTCAGCTTCATATGTATGGATACAGCAGGAAAATTTTCAAAGCAATAAGCACAAAATTATTCTGAGGAAAGTCTGTGTGATGGTTCCTTTCTGGCCAGGTCCTGAAGTGTGAGTGAGCAAGACTCAGGAGGTGAGGTAGGGAGAAGATAAGAAAGATACTTTCATGGCCTACTACAAGTTCAGGCTACATAAAAAACTTCCCTTCCAAGGTTTGTGCAAAAGCATCCACACTGCTGCCTGCGCCCTCATGGTCACAGGGAGCCGTTCTGGCAATCACAGATCTTCTTTTAGTCAGCTACACTGCCCTGCTACTCAGGGCTTTACATAGGAACACACCAGCCAGAGTGCTGAGGGCAAAAGCTGATCCAAAAGCTTTACTAAAGAAATATCAAGGTGATGAGACAACAAGGAACAAGAACAACACAAGATAAAACCAAAACAACAGCCTTATGAGTAAACCTTGCTTCATATTGCACAACTGGGCTGAGGGAAAACAGAGCAGCACTTCCATAGCAGCAGCAGAGGACAAATCTCTGGCACTCAGGTTATGATTAGCCTGGCCACAGCACTAGTCAGCAAGTCACAAAGCAAAACGGATGTGATCAGACCGGTCCTCGTGCCGTTACTGTTCCCACAGAAGCTGACACACTCTCTGTTAAGACAACAGAAAGTTGCCCAACAACACCCTTCTTCCCATGGCAAAGAGAGCCTCTAGCTGTGCGGCGCACACCTGGTGATGGAGCCAACACCCAACCTGTCCATCTGCAAAGACCCACTTCAGTCCACACACGATAAATTCTGGGAACACAGAGGAAGGCCTCAATTTACACATGTGCAGAACATGCCACATTTCTCCTGGGCATCTTAGTGTTCTTTTCTTCATTTTTTTTTCATTACAAAATAATGGTCATAATAGCTCAGGCCAAAAGTTCTTCCAGCTCTGTGTCTTGCGTCTGATAAAAGCCTGGCAATCTAGCAAAATAAAGGGAAGAAGTCCTGTTTACCCTTCGGGAGTCCACATACTTAGCATAATTGACTAGCAAAAGAACATATTCTTGAATGCATAAGCAAAACCCAGCAAGAGAAAGCAATGTGTCACTGGCAGTAACAAAAAGAGTTCACTGGTTAAAGCTGTAGTAAAGTGAATTTAATGTAGCTGAACAAAACGCAATTTATAGTGTTTAGACTACACCAGTGCTGGCATTGACAGATACTCTGAGCAGGCCAAAAAAACACTCAGAACTTTTGGGTGAATTTAAATGTGTCTGCACATGCACATCAATGATTCGCAGTGTTTTATTATAATTCCTTCCTTTCCTTTTTATTTTTAGTGTTTCAAACATAATATAATTCACCCTGCTGACTACTGATCTGGAAATTTAAATAATAAAATGCCTCAAAATGCTTTGAAGTTATAGATGTCAATGAAAAGCACTCATAAAATTCCTTTGACTTTTCGTTATTATTTGTACTCTTTTATCTCAAAAACAATCAAGTTGCCTTTTTCAAATGTCTTCAGACTTCCTTTTGTTTCTGGCATTCAGCTGTGGATGGTCAATTTTTATCCCCAAAAAACTTTTACAGTTCCATTAAAATTAGAAAAGAATGTCAGAAATATAGGGTTAGGGTATTCTGATTCAGAAAGGTTTTCATCTTGTAAAAGTGAAAAACACCACATTTCTGTGGGATAATGCTGCCAAGAAAGGGCGAGATACTGAGCAGACAAGAGCAGTATTGTTCTTTCGCAGTGCTGATTTGCATCAGCCGAGTGTTTGTCACCCAATATTTTCCTCTTAAATATTTTCCTTTTATCCAAGTGTTCAGAATGTTTGAGGAAAAGATGCAAGGTGTGGGAGCCAAAACACTGTCTGGAAAGCTAGCAAGCAGTTCCTTAAGCTATTTCATCATACTGTTTCCACTTGGAAGACTTGGGATAAAATTCTTCCCTGGTTAACTGAGCTGATGCAAGTTAACCTATCAGTGTTTTGTTAAGTATTTTCAATAGAGAAATCCAGTTCCTAGGCCTGTATCTTTTATTCAGTGGGATGTATTAATTAAGTAGTCTAACTGAGTTTCTCTTCAATCTTAGATTAGTGCATGCCGGCAAACCCTGCAGTGTGATGGCGGTACCTTGTTACATTGCATGGGAAGTCCTATTTCCTGGCAACCAGGCTGTTGCAGAAGGGAGAACAGCTTCAGGACAGACAGATTCTGTACATAGTTACACACTTAATTCTTGGTGATTTCCAAAAAAATGTAGGCCTCCAAACTGTGCACAGAGAATTATGCCCCAAGTTAGAGCCAAACACGCCAGCAGGTGCCACCAGCACATAGTAGAGCTGTGCAGAAATGGTAGACCCACAGACAACCTCCTCCGCGGGGCACTGTCCTGGCGCTAATTAGACCGGCTGTGAGGCTAATAGCTGCAAAACACTGCACCAGGACAGCCACATTGCTTCTGACTGCGGAGCTTCCTTAACTCCTACGTGTTCCTTCACTCCCAAAAGCACCCAAAAGTTTCTACAAATGGTTCCCAACATCTCTAAGCAGCTGCTGCCTGAAGCCTAGATACATGTACCCAGATTTTAAATTAGGAATAATTGCAGGGCCTCCGCTAATGCCACTCCTTGAACTTAAGTCAGTCAAATGGCTAAGTGCTTTGCTGATGCAACACAGCTGGGACCATGCAGATCTTCCTGTGCCAGAGGCAGGGAGAGGAGAAAAGGATAGAGGATGCCAGATGAGAAGGGAAAAGCCATTTCCAAGACAGTTTTAGAAACTGGCAGGGATTATGGACTGTATAACCTCTCCACCTGCACCTTTGGAGAAATATTTTTTAAGCCCAGAAGCTGTCCTTGCTGGATGGACAGTGATGCTAGCTGGAAATGCTTCCCATGACAGCAGCTTCATACGCTCCCTTGGCAGCTTGCTTCCTTGTTCCACTCATCTAACAAACCCTCACTGCTCAACTTACATTTTCATGACTGCTCTGTCCGAAACTACTTCTCCCATCCTCCTGGATTAACATGAACAATGATGCTGCCCTTTCTTGTAGTACTGTTTTGATGCATACTAGTTAGGTCCCATGCTCCCATCAGTCATCTCTGAATTACATATTCTCACTTCTTTCCACACAGATCTTATTTTCCAAAACATCTGTCACTCTAGCTGCTCTCCTTTGATCTGCCTCCAGCTTGTCTGCATCTTTTTTAAAAAGTGTTGCCCAGAACTGAACACAGTACTACAAATGATGTGTTGACTACAGCAAGCTAAGAACACTTACTTCACATGTAACAGCCTTGGTAGTACAATGAGATATATTAGTAGCTATTTTTCTCATTAGTGCTGCTTGTTTAACGATTCATACTCAAATCACCATCTACTATAATCCCCAGATACTTCTCTATGCTTATATATATACATCCTAAAAGATTTCCCACATTCTATATTTATTCTTTCTTATGTGAAACATGCTATGTCTGCATTTGAAACCTTGCTTGATTGACTTCAGTCTGTTTCTACAGTTATCACCCATACAGTATTTTTAAACTCTATTCTCCAAAATATTTACAACCCTTCTCAGACTACTGGCCTTTATGAAAATTTAATAATGAAAGCTGTACAAAGCATCAATCCTCCCTCCAGTACAGGCCCTTCATATAGCAGAATGACTTGACAATGAACAGAAAACAATTAGTGAGGAAAGATCAGAGTCTCACTACAGCAGCTTCCCCTCCACCATATTTCTGAGCTTTTTGCAGGAAAACTCCATATAAGAAAAAAATAGCATGGACAATGCATTTCTTTGATTCATTAAGATAACTGCCAAATACATAGTTTAGCTTGTCATGAGTCATTTGTAACAAACCCACATTACCTTCTCTTCATTATCTTATTTTCCTCTGTTACGATTTCCCTCTGGTCTCCATGACTGTAGTGTTTAAGGACATCGGTGGGTGAGAAATACCATCTATGAGATTTCTTTCTTCTTTTGAAGCCAACAAGAAGCAAGTTACTTACCCCAGTGCTGCGTTCCATCTTGTGACCTCTTTCACTGCCTGAGCTGGTATGTGCAAAGCTGCCTCCGTATCTCTACACCGTACCCCAACCTGGAACACATGCAGACACGCTCCTCTTATCCTTAAGAACAGATATAGAACACCCCCCGTCTTACACACCAAATATCCTATGTGGGAAAAATAAGACTGCAATTAAACACACCTCCAGCTCTCTCTCCTCCCATTATGACCACCACCAAGTTAAAAGTCTCCAGAAAAAGAGAAACTTTAGGAAAGGATTTAAATAGCATTTCATTCTGTATCTGCCAGCAGAGGGGTCCAGAAAAAGGCAGTCTTCTGAGAACAGCAGTTTCTGAAGCACTTGTTGTGTTCATCAATTTTCATTTATTTCTGGCAGAGAAGGCTAACTATGAAACTGTACTTAAGAAATAGGAACAGTTCTGCATGCCATATAAAAATGAAACATATGAGAGAAATGTTTTAAACAGAGTGTAGAAAGAAGACCAATCTATAGAAGAGCTGATCTAAACCTGAAGAACAAATTTTTATACAGAAAAATGAGGAGGAGAATATGAGTCCATAACACAAACCAGATTATCACTAGGATCAAAGTCAGAAATGCTAGGAGAGAGATCATTGAAACCTTTGGCAAACAACCCTTAACAAAGCAATTATGATTTGCCATGTGGGGGAAACCATCCGGTCTGGAATGAGATATATAGGAAGTGGGTATGGCCCACTATAAAAAGAAAGCACCAAGGCTCCTAGTTTGCCCAAGATGTCAGACAGCCAGAACAATGGCCATTGGAAGCAAGAAAGACCCAGAATATGAAATAATTCAGAAAAATGAACTATTTGTTTTTGAACAGCAGCAGTGCTGATAGTTCAGGCACCAGCTCCTTATATCCATGCCAACTTCAATCAGATTCTCTTAAAAATTCAACTAAGGTTGTTATAGGACACTTGATTAGATACAAAGAGCCAGCAAGAGATAGAAAGATTGAATCAATCCAGCATAATGGTCTGACAATGTGATCTAAGCACTGCATCAAAATCATATTTGCTAGGAAACAGAGAGTGGGACCAGAAACCAGTAAATGCAAATGGAGGTACTGGAAGTAATATTCAACTGATGAATGAAATGATGGACAATTCAAAATATCACATCTCTTTAAAAATCTTTGAAAAAAAAATCTTTTGAATTGAAGAAGAACTGAAACTGTGCCAGGAGAACACACAGCTTGAAAAAAGGAGTCCTACCATAGCTGTTGTTCCCCTGGTTTCCATTAAACTTCCAACATAATTGTCCTTAGAATTGCCTTTGAGTAGCAGGAAGAGGGACCTCTGGCATTACAGCTTCCATCAGCGACAGCAGAATCTTAATTACATCTGGGACATGATTCTTTTTTTCCTGCTAGAATCCTTCCCCTGCCTACCCCTCTTTTGCCTACCCCTCTCCTTGCCTTCGTTCCTTTTCTTTCCTCCTGTTTCAGCAATTTGCCACAGAAAAGTCTGGTTTAGCTAACCTAAAGTGTGTCTTACCTCGCACTAGGGTGAGCCAGCAACTGCAGAGGCAGCTAAATGCAGTGTTGTGTGAACAGGCTGATATCAGTGAAACTTAGCAAAGTTTTGTAGCAGACTTTGGGCAGCTCCACCCTCAGCAATGAAGTACAGGACCAGTGTCGACCCGTACCAGTGTGGGCTGCAGTGAAGTATAGCACCAGCAGTTTTGCAAGCTTAGTCCAGCAACCCTTCTCCCTGAGATGTTGAGCTGATCAGCCCTGACTTTCAGCAGTACCATACTGAAGTGCTGGAGTTGGATCATGTGAACCATCAATTAAACTTCATCAGCTTCTGTCCCAGCGTTAGCTCTTGGGTGTCTCTGTAGCTCTTGGGTGTCTGCTGTAGACTTCTGCAGGGCAGTATGGACAAGACATATGAAACTCTTGCATTTACCAGGTGTTATTTAAAGCCCGCTAAAACCAGGAGGAAGAAAAAAAGAAATCTTATCTTTTGCAGACACCAAGAGCAGAGCAAACATAGTGTTGACTGTCTGGCTTATGAATGATTTCTAAGGTTAGGGCTCTGCTCTGCTCCACCTTTCCTATGAATAGTTGGACTTTTTTTGCAGAGATTTTTATTCCCTGAGGCTGTTCTGGTTTTATGTTACTCTTTAGCTCTGATTCTGTATTCTTTCATGGTAGTTTTACTTCCCTGTAACTAAGGGAACTGCTCAGAGTCTTGGAGCTTAGAATCCTTATCTGCTTTTTATTATGAAATTATATTTCAAAACATTTGTCATTTTTTAACTATTGGAATAACGGAAATTTTCATTTTTACTGCTCTGCCATCTTCTTTGACAGTATCATTACAAAAATGAAATCAAACGGTTTCCTTTCTACATATTCCAAGAACATCTGGAATTGGGCCTCAGACTCAGAAATACAGTATATTTTAAAGCTCTAGCTTCCAATGTTCTGCAGTATAAGTGACTTCGTGCTGTCACATATATTGGCTCCATCTTAAAACTGTAGACTTGCTAAGGACCAAGACTGAAAATTAATATATAAAACATCTTTGTATACGTATGTATTACTTTATTATGTATATTCTATATTATATATTCTATAGAAATAAAGCATGAATGTTGTAGTCAAGTCATCTCTTGAGTTTCCCTCCAAAATAATATCTCATCTATTGACATGAAGCAGTAGTCCAGAGGTTATTATTGACACTTTTATATTTGTTTCTAGAGACTGGAAAGGATGCAGATCCCAACTGAAACCTCACTGTTATTGAGAAGTTATTGAAGTTATTGAGATTCTTTCCTTTCCTACCATGTTTTTGGAGCAGTGTCATTCTCTAGGCTCTTATGCTAAGATTTCTTCTTAGCACAACAGTATAACATCAGCTCTAGGGCAAACGAGTACAATTTTCATGATTTTATGTAGACAACTGAGATTTAAAGCATTCCTTAAGATCGCACTTCTACCTGTTGAAGCAGATTTTAGAGAGCTATCACTGTGCACATCTAGGAAATAAATCTAAATGACAATTCAATTAATAGTTTTATGAATGGTTCAGATTTCACACAGATTGTGAGTCGTACCATAAACTCTAAAATATCTGAAGTTTTTGGTTTTGAATAAAAACCATTCCAAAGATGCTTTACATATGAAAAAGTTATAGCATTTGCAAATAAATCATCCTCCAGATCTTACACAAAGAGGATCTCATCTAACATGGGAGATGGAAGAGTTGGAGATTTAAGATTCTGCCCAGAACATGACAGAGTAAAGCATCCACACTGTATAACCTAAAAAGATAGTTACCTGATTAGCGATGGTTTAAAAAAAAAAAAAGAAAAAAAAAAAAGCTAGGTGAAAATCACAGGAATTTCTGTAAGATAGCCCCAGAATGTCTGAGAACAAATTCATTTTTCTATTCTCTATTTTTTGTCATTTGTCTGGCAGCTGTCAGAATCACTACTAGAGCAGAGACAAAAAGAAAGATATATATATTCATTTTGAAAAACAGCAGCATCATTTTAAGTTTCAGCAGCATCATTTCATGTTTCAGTCATGAATTCTTATGTGGTTACCTTGTCAGTATGCTGACAGTAAGGACAGCAGAAACAATCTTCACTTCTTGATCAACTTTGTAGGGTATGTTTATGTCATGGCATTCTTTCAGGGCTTCTACTGTCTGCCTGCAGTGGTCAGGAAAGAATTAATTTCCCCTTTAACATAAAATTTGACATGTGTATTCTTTTCTCTTTATTCTTCTGAATATTAGAGATTACTCAGAATATCAGAAATATTCTGAATATCAGAGATACTCAGAAAAGTAATATAGTTGAAGGTGTTTGAATATGCTAGTGGTACTACCATTAGTCTCCTACCAAATATAAATTTGCTATGGGGTGTTTGCTTTGTGGTCTCTTATAGCTTGAGGTACGTGGAGTCCAAGTCCTTGTGGACTAACCACCTCAAATATGGTTCCCCAACCCTGCTGGAGATGGGACTTAGTGATCCAGCCAGCCTCTTCTTGTCCATCTCGCATTACTGTGCTCATGTGTCTGAGCGTAGGGAGGGATTATATTGTATGCTGACTTTATCATGGCCAGACAATGTCTTCCAGATAAAGAAAATCTTTACTGTCACAATTCTTCCAACACAGGTGGGCCAGCATCAAAATGACACCCTCAAGGATATATTCCTTAGAGCTGTAGCTCCCCGTGTAGAGAGCCTGCCAAGGGAGAGCATATGAAGTCGGGGCAGTTCATTCTCTGAAGTACCTTCACCATATGTCCCTCAAGGGTAGGCCCAACCTCTGCAGAGAGTGGGGCACCTCAGAAGCAACCAGGATAACTCAATGCTGAGTCAAGCCTACAAGCTTCTGTTCAAGTTGTTCTCGTGCCCAGGAGAGCAGGAAGGCTTTTTTCCTATTTCCTTTTTATGGTTTGGTAAATGACTGAGGACACCACATGGCTCCCTCCCTCAAGTCATGCCTTGACTGATTCATCAGCATGAACTTTGCGACAGCTTAGTAGACATGCTGTGAAAGGCAATTGTCAGAGGAGAGCAAAAGAAAGAAAGACACTACCACTTTCATCTATATTTGTTCCTTCACATCTTTGCATGGAAAGACAAAGCAGATAGAGGGCAGAGAAAAAAGAATAACCTTCATCCCAGCTCCTACTTCTTCTTCTTGAAGGCTAATTACTCACTAGATGGAGGGGAAAATATAACTGGGATTAAAAAATAGCTTGGTGTGAGAGTACAAGGAATGACATAGAAAAGGATTAACAGTGCACGTCCCATGAATTTTTGCATTTACACAGAAAGACAGGTGCACAACTTATTCTGAAAACACGCTTTGAGGTCCTGATAGTGCAAGGGCTAAAGAAGGGCACAATAAGGTGGCAACACTGGAACGTGAAATTAAGTCCTTCTGGTCCACCAAGCTTGAGAAAGATGGGAAGATTCTTAAGGGAGCTAGCAACCAGTGAAGAGAGCACCAGACACTGAATGAAATCCAGTGCCCGAAAATGCAATAATGCAAGTTAACAATGGGGGAAAGGGTTAAATATAGTGGTAATGATCAAAAAAGCCTGGTGGTTATGGTGCAAAATTGTATTTGAACAATTAGGCCTAGTAAACAAGCAGAGCTTATTAGACAGATAAAAATCCAGTGCTGGTACAACTATACAGATTCTTAGAAATAAAACTAGCTTGAGCACCTCTGGATCCTCATTGTATTGTCCAGTGTAAGTATCATTGGAAAATCATTGTGCAGTACCTGACCAATAGCATTCACCAAAGAAGCGAAGAAAATATTAAGATGCATAAGAAGGGGGGTGGAAAAATACTATCAAATACATTCTAATTCTGTTACATTTTGCTATGATGTGCTCCCACCAGTACTGTTGCAACCTACCCCTTTTGTTCAGGAAGACATGCAAGACTTCTATAGTCCAGAGGTGTGTGTGATGAGACCCAGGGGAACTGACTGCCATAGTGAGCTGGACAGTTCTTTGCCCTCAAGTCTGACAAGTGCTCACTTACTCCTTCCTTGTCTGGGGTTGGAAGGTCTCAGACTGAAATTCCTGGGCTATCCTGTATATCACATCTTCAAGTCTTAAAATTGCTTGTACAAAATGTTCATCCTGATATTGTTTCAAAACATCTAATTAAATACTACTTTGCATTAAGCTAAACTTGTGACTCCTTTTAGTCATTTTATATCGTCTTGCCCTGAAAAATACACGGTGCAAATTGACAGCATTGACAGCATTTCTCGGTTTGGAAGTAACAATGATAATAACAGCATTTATATTTGACAAGTCAGGTATCTCAGTCAGGAACTCTCTGTGTTCCTTCTTGAAATAGCAGTGAAGATCCTGTCTACCAAGTCATAGTGCTTTTGGAAACGTCAAGTTCTCTCTTTCATGCCTGAGACCCTGAAGGAGAGGCTCCAGCCAGAGCGTGCCAACTGAACCGCCTAACCCTATCTGAGAAGCAGACTCTGCATCAAGCATGAAGTGCTCAAGTAGGATGGACCTGTATCAGCACCACCAAGGAAAGCCAGGTGAGTAGAGCACAAATGAAAGAGGTCCATCCTGAGCTGTCCATCCCCAGAACAGTCAAGCCCTTGTTTTCGATGTGCTATGCACCAGATCAACCCGTGCCAGATCCAAGAGAGAGGCATCTCTGACTACCTTGCACAGAGCCCTACTCCCAGCCCCTCAGCAGCATACCGATGTCACCCACAAGAGCTGAGCATATCGGTTTGATAGGGCAGTTTGAGTGCCTCAGCATAGCAAAGACAATATGCTGAGGGCATAGGCCACCTTGTATGTTCAGCCAAGATGGCAAGAGGAGACAGGCAGAAGGTCCAGGGGAGTGGAGGACCCTGGGGTGACAAGGGCTGTCCTGGACAGTGGCCTCGCACATTGTGTCACACCACAGGGAGGGACCAGGATGGCCCTCCCCATGCTAGTGCGCTAGGGCCATCAGCCCACCACATCTGTGCACAGTCCCCCAGTCAGCAGGATCTTTTTTAATACCTTCAAGGGCCACATTGGTATTTGCCTTCTTAACTGGGAATGGGCCATAGTCACCAACCTTCACATACACATAGGTCTTCTACAGCAAAATCAGGCACTTGTCCTCCTAATAACGGGATAGAAGCGTTATTCTTCTGTACTCACAACCTCAGAAAGCTTCTTAGGACCTCAGGCAACATGATCCCTTCCCCTCAGTCATCTCATGGTTGCACTTACAGAAAATCCAACATTAAAAGCCCCCATGGTACAATAGTGTGTCAAGTGCTGATATTAGGAGCGATTTGACTGACTCATTTTTACAGTTATCTCCACATGTAGGCGGATGAGCAGAAAGCCACACAAATCTTTGCTTTCTTTCCCCCCACCGCCCATTCCCACAGTACAGGTGAAAGTTTCATTAATTTCATTTTCTGAATATAAAGAAATAATCACAATGTGAAACTCATTAGTAAAGTTAAAATAGGAGTTAATTCAAGCAGTGCTTAATGCTCCTCTCTACAGCACAATTCTTTGTCAATTCAAAGTTAAGAGCAAATGAAGAAAATATTTCCAGCAGGAGAACAGAGGGCTGCTGTATGCAGTGTGGTTTTCCAAAGCAGCACCTCAGAGCTCAATGCATAAAGCTTACCCAGGTTTATCATTCGAATTCCCATATGTGCCTACACAGAGAATTGCCACGGGACTATACAAAACTATTTTAAAATGCCTGCGGGGGGTTGGGGGGGGGATTTTCCATTTGCTATAACATCTAATTGGAGCTGGGATCCTCGAGGTCAAATTCTTACAGGTAGCTCCAATAAAAGAGTTAACCCCCGCAGATTAGGCACCGAATACCTGACTTCCAAGCATCTGGCTCCTTCTGTGAAATTCAAAACTCGGCGCTAGGTGTTAAGCCTCCCCATTGAGGGCATGCAGAGTTAGCTCTCTCCGAAGGGCCATCCAAGAAGCCACATGTAGAGTGGGAGCACTTGGAGCTGGAAATGCTAATTGCAGGAGCGTGTCTGAATTCTTGTCTGCTCTCCAGAACGGAGGCATCCGTGTCTGAGCTCCAAATAGCTCCTGACTCTTCTCCTGCGGGCAGGCAGCCCTCGCAGGGGCTCTGTTTTCTTTCTAAAACCCAACTAGGATGCTCAAGTGGTGTCAGTATTCACGTATATGTTATACCCCCCTGTCAACAGCACTTGCCCAGAGGGAGGAACACAGGCGTGAGGACCTCCTCAGTCTGCTGGTGGAAGGTCTCTTGCCTCCCAGAAGAGCTACCTACCAGCAAACATCTTGGATGATGTGAACTGAATTTCCATAGCCTCACCTCCAAAATCCTAATCTTAATGATGATTCAAACAGGAGGGTGAAGCACTTCCGCGGGAGTACAGTTAGCAAGCGTGGAGTTCTAGCACTTCATGAGACCTGACTTCCTAGGGCCACCCATCCCCTGCTATCGTCATCGACCCTTGTGAGCTTTCATTTCCCTCTTGCAGACATCACATACACCGTTCTTAAAAGATCTTTCCCACCTGCAAGTTTGGTTCCACCCACTAGAACCCAGATGAACTCTCTCCGGATTTTTTCGTTTTGTATAGGCTAATAAAAGAATAATATTTATTGGTGACTTGGGACAAACTTTGCATGCACAGATTGGCCTTTCTCAGTTGTCTCTTATTAATTTTACTGTTTTATCTTACAGTCACAACAAACACAGCTGTACAGTGTGCCATTGTTTTTTACACGGGAATATATTTTATGATGTGAAACAGAGCTAAGTTAAAGCTTACTTGTCATAACCTTCAAGTTATGAAGAAACACACATTTGACATCCATGTTTGATGTGGAATGCATATCCTTAAAACATATCGCTTCCTGTGAAAAATATTTCTTTTATCAATTGAATTAATTTTGGCCAATACTGTCCTTTAGCCTGGAATGAATAATAAAAGCAGATGGTGATCTTTTTGAAAAATTTGGATTTCACGGCTATCAGAATTGCAGTTCATACAGACTAATGGTAAAATATTGCTCTGAAATGTAACGCTAACATGCATCTATGGTGACATCATGTTTCTGGTTTTTCCCTTTGCTTTGAGCACCTGCACCCAAATTCCCTATCGTAAAATCAGTTAAAGTTGGTATAATATAACAGATAATTATATTTAGGCTCAAAAGGAAAATACTGAGACTCAGATTACATGGCAGAAAATAAGAACTCCCATTAGATCTGAATTATTCAAAATAAAAGTTATTTTTTAAAGTCCTAAGGCATTGAACTGCAATACCAAGAGACCTTTTTTGCATCTGAAAGTACAACTTTAAATATGTAAGCTTTGCCTCACTGGAAAAAAATTCTAGGAAATGAATTATGATTTACACCCCATAGCAGTGCTATAAACAAGTAATTCAAGAAGCTTCACAGAAAATTCAAATACTTAATTCCAAAATAAGTTGCGCTGAAATGGAATTTAGTAAAATATGTTCCCTGACATGTAGCAGGAGACTGCAGGGCACACACACCCCCAGCTCAGGTCTGCTGAGACCCGTAAGCACTCTTACTTCCCAGAGAGAGGATCTGCAACCTGTGGCTATTAAAGAAAGAAAAGAAATGAAAGCCCCTGTTAACATTTGATCTGAAAGGCGTGTTCGATCTGTGATACCAAATCCGAAATGGAAAAAGCTGGCAAGTTCCTGAAAACTTGAGTGCGCTAGAAACACAGGCTGTTAGACAGCTGTGACATGGACCCAAGAAGCTGTTAGGCAGACCTGCCATCTAGGGAACGCTCCCTGCCACTGACATCTGGCACTACGGCTGCGGAAAGGGTAGTGCTCTTCCCAGAGATAGCGGGGGGCTATTTTTCCATCAAATGGCATAAATGTGAAAGTATTTCTTTGTCAAATGATTCTAAAACCGTTGGGCAAATGAAATGGCAAATGAACTTCGCCAAAGACCCCAGCATGTGTTCTGGGGTAAGGAAGCCACTTTTTGACATTATTTAGTCGTTATGTCATTATTAGAAATTTTCCAAATACTCCTTTTTAAAGCAACCTCCTGCTAAAGTCATATCCATTTAACGCTTTCCAGTACTCATGCCTGCCAGGCCTTCCTTTGGGGAGGTCCCCTCCGACTTGAATGACATGAAAGAAGAAAGTCAAGATAGGCACAAGATGTCACCGCTGAAAAAGCAGAAGCAAGTAGATAACTTTTATCTTTCTTCTAGACACCGAGACAAATTTTCAGTGCATGTAAACAAACGTAACTTCGCTGACGTCAGTGGAGGCTTGCCAGCAGAAAACCCACTAAGGTAGTATCTTTCGCCTCACTGCAGTATCAAGCTGATATCCTTGGATGTAATCTGAATGCCTGAAAATTAAAAGTAATAATAATAATAAAAGATGAAGGAATTGAATGAATAAGTGGCCGAGAGAAAATCAGAACCCTGAAACGGGAAGTCTTCTCTGTCACCTGGAGACAATCTCTTTAATGAATATTGCATTTACCCTTAGAAGTTGCAGACAAGGTAACAAGTGATATTCTGTGTACACATGACTGTTACTAAAGCCACAATATTTCTCTTGCCCTGGATGAAGCTGAATGACTGATTCTCAAAAAGTAGGGATGAATTTCTCAGGACAGCATGCCTAATTTATCCCAAGTAAAATAAAATCACTCTTACATAGTTCAGTGTTACTTCAGTTAAGTGAGGACTGATCTTGTGTCAAAGTAAAATCTGTTACTTCCAGAAAATGCAGGCACTTGTATGAACCAAACTTAAATATAATTTATCAAGCATTCATATATGTTGTCAAGGTTACTACAGAGCAAAGAGGTAATATAAATACACTTGTAATATAAATGAAAAATCTGTTGGTTTTTTTTTATATAATACCATTAGCATACAAAGCTTAGAAACAAAGGGAAGAATTCATGCCAAGATTTTATATATAAAACATATGAGCACTAGCAACTTTCAAATATTTGAGAGCCAAGTCCAGCAAGCTCTGTGTCTCAGTAAGAAATGCCTATCCTAGACTTAATTATATACATTATTTAATAATTCACTGGAAATCATGGTGGGAAAATGATATTTCAGGTTATATTACTACTAAGCTCATGCTGGACTTACAGGAGCTTCCATTAAAAGAAAAGCTGCTCTGATAGGACCATGAAAACAGCACAACAGGAAACAAAATGTGCAACCAGTCAGTCTGAATGGACTTGTAAGAACAGCAGCGCTTAGCCTGAAATATATTTAATATTATTGTACAGTCCTGGTTTACCCAGGGCCTAGCACACTGAACATTCCTAATCATCTAAAGTAAGTTATTATAAATTGTTGCCACTATTGCAATTTTAATAACTTTACTTAAAATAGAGCAAAACAGTGTGGGAAAATACAAACCAGTTTGTAATGAGCTAATATTATTTTTTTTCATCCACCATAATGCTATCTGAGCAGCAATCATTACGGTCCCTTTCATCTATTTGATATCCGCCTGTTTAAGGTGTAGAAATAGATGCCTGATGGTCTAGCTCACTAAGTCTCTAAGTAACCCCTAGTCTGGCACAGGGAAGCTTGCGTGAGCAAATACTTGTGCCTTCAGGTTTTGAACACTTCCCCCCGTACACATGGTTGATGGAGTCAAATTTCCAGTGTATACAGAAGAGCTGGACTGTGCAAGTTTGAGAAATCTGACCTGTTTTCTGGTTCTATCACAGCAGATTGCTGTTATTGTTTTTCTAACAGCATGCAAGATTAATGCCTCTCTGATAATTTTTAGAAGCATAATCATTAAACTTTTTATCTCCCTCAGTCTCCCCTTTGCAAAACAATCATCAGATTCAGGAATTAAGCATTGAGCCTTTCTCACTCTCCTTCCAGTTCAGTTTATACAAGATTCTTTTTATTAACATTTTTCACAGGACAAATTCTTCTCCACTGAATAAAGATTTATATTGCGGTTTCCTAGAATAATCTTCAAGAAGGAAAAGGTATTTCCTCCCTCACAAATCCCCTCACTCCATGCACACACACCAGCATGCTCTGAATAGGAAGAAGAAAAATTAGTGAGGATACGATTACTTTACTAGAGAAAGGCTACTCTCCTCCCGCGCCAACAAGATATTATAGGTCAAGTCAAGTAAGGTCAAGTGAGTTCTTCTCATGTCCAGAATCCCTGATTTATTCTGTCAGCTGTTCACTGTCATGCAGCACGATGGGGTGAGTGGCAATACTGAGACAGTGCAAAGCGACTGGACATGTTGATTTAAACAAGGGTGGCTCATGTTCACTTGAAATGCACACTGAGTCCTGCTGGGTGATTATGGATGTCATGGGGAGTGTGGGATGAACAGTATATTAGCACACATAATTTATGTACTGAGCTTTCTTTGCCTTTAAGAGTCCAGGCCCTGTGGTAGGGAAGTCCCTTGGGTTCCCCTGTGCCCTGGTGGTAAAGGAGACACAAAGGAAAGGGAAGTGGTGCCATAAAACCTGTTGCCTCTCCTTTTAACCAGCTCCTTGCTTTTGCCTTTGCTTCTCTGAGCATCCCGTAAAAATAAGTTTGCTTTTGTAAATCTGACTTGAGTTTATAAAACAGCCCCCCAAAATCAAAAACGTTTGCCAGCAGAGGTCTATTGCTGCAAAGTGTGCAATTTGATGGGCATCGAGGAAAGAAAGGACTTCTCATACAGACAAAATGAATTTTTCTCTTGTGCAAATACAAGTTACTACTCAATATTATCTCCTGAGTAGTATATTAGAGTCCTCAGCAGAAGACTTGCTCTCACAGACCTTTCAGAAGTAGCACATGGTCCCCAGTGGTCTGTGCAGCACAGGCTGAAAAACCACTGTTCAAGACTTAAGTGCTATTTTACTAATTTACAAGATAAATTGTAAACATAGTATTAGCAATACAGTGTAGTGCTTGCCTCACTGCATTAGTAACAAGTTGTTTGCATATCGTGACTTCAAACAGGATGAAACAACTGCATCAAGGGTGATGCGAATTCCCTTCATTCATCTTAATGGGCTCCGTGCTCAGGCATTTAAAGTGCGTAAGCTGATCTGAGTAAGTGCACAGTGCAGCAACATATACCCAGCACCTCTTGATCTGAGCAGATGCTTCTGAAGAAACTGCTACCTGAGCACACAGAAATGCCAGCCATAGCAAAGATAGACAGACTCCAGCCTGAGACAGCTGGGCACAGTTTTGACTTCAGTAGAAAGTTCAGCACCCTGCCCAAGGTCATACAGCAAGACAGAAATACAGCAAGGACTCGAAGTCATGAGTCAGACAGGAATCTGACAGATACCTGTCAGCACCGTGAGGTATATTACCTCCCAGCCCACCTCAAATTATATTTCCAAGGGCTAGATTTTGGCACTTCCATTGAAAAGGCAAAGTATGCAGATTTGCAGCACTTTTATTATGCAAGCAAAGGATGGCATCAGCCCTACATCTTTTTTTTTTTTTTTTTTTTTTTTTTTTTTGCTTTACTTTTATTGGGAGATTTCTATTTTTAGCAGTCCTTTTATTAGGAATTAGGCATATTTGTTTATGCTGATCTTTTTCACTCCTTTTTTATAAATACACATTTTCTGTGGGCAGAATGCAAAGCGGAACAGTTGCTGAAAGGGGTCTGATGAATATCAGAACATCCTGCACTTTCTTTAAAGCCCTACTTTTTGGTAGCCTCGGGCTTTACAGACATGGTTTTCAACAGCTCAGGAGTCAAAGGCCTCACTTAGTGGTAGGCACAGTAATTCATCAGCTACGGAGTAGGAGGTACTACAGTTATATGCAATAATTGTAGCACTGTTCAGAGTTTCAATTTGTCATAGGAAATGTGTATGGGAATTATGTGATATGTGCATGTATTTTTGTGCATTAATTTATACAAAAACAGAATTTAATACAGAGTGCTTTAGTAAGTCTGGCCACACTACGGTATAAGGTACCTGGAAGCTAGGTTACCTAGAAACTGGGTTTCTGAGCAGCTTCATGTACAGAGGGCAGAATCAGGGCCCTGATGAATTCAATGGCAAAACTTCCATTAACATCAGTGCAAAGGGCTTTTCTCACTGTGAAAATACTGCTAGGCAGAGTATTAATGAAAGTGGAATTAAACCAAAAACATTTAGCTGTGATATATTACTTTTTTTTTTCCAAACACAATTGATGTGGGCCTGTTGAAAGCCTGTTATGTTCCCGCTTTCCGCAGAGTTCAGTGTCTCTGGAGCCAAACCCTTCAATGCCCAAGTCTGCAGGTCCCCACCGCCCTCCCTGGGAGCCAAGGCAGAGAGAGCGCAAGGCTGGACTGACACTCCGATAAACACACCCAACAGGCATCTCTTCTAGGGAGTAAAGAGAAAGGGAACGATGTCAAAATAATAGGAAACAGTGCTGCGAATCACTTTTCTGTATGAACTTCAGTAGTGCTGGAGCCCAAGGAGCTGAATACTGCCAGGTAAAGCAGAAGGAGCACCACTGCTGTGCTACACCCCTGCTGCTCTGCTGCACCCCTGCTGCTCTGCAAGCATTTGCAGTGGTTCCTATTCCTCACTGGACTCAACTTCAGCTTCAGGGAAGAATTTTATAGTTTCCTTTCACATTCAGGTCCTGAAAACTCCCATAATTTACTCTCTTTGGATAGCAAAATCATTAAAAAACACCATTGCAACTTGAAACTCTGTCCAAGGCTGATCAAAAAGTTTGAGACTTTCTGCCAAGCCCTAATGTTGCCTGGACCCTTTCATCTGTGGTATGTGATTTCACTGCTGCTCTAATTTTCAGTTTTGAAAGAGAAGATATTTGATGAGCAATATTCAGTGGCCTTCTCCATGGAAATTCCAGTTTCCAGACCTGCTTTTATTGGTTAGGCCTCCAAACAGCAAAACACTCAGGCACGCGCATAACTTTAAGCAACTGAGTAATCCCAGTGCTTTGGGCTGCAGTGCTGAAGTGAGTGGGAGTCTTGCCATTGAATTTTATAGGAGCATTATCGGACTGTAAGTGCTTCGCTGGTTCAAGGCCAATATTTTCTCAGACTTCAGAGGAAGCCAGATTGGGCCTGATCTCCATACAGCCTCTCCTAGAAAGACCAAAATAAAAACAAATGATACTAAGCAACAGGAATGCACATAGCATAGAGGGAAGCATTACTGAACACAAGACAAGTCGAGGAAGCCTTACTCATCGAAATACTGGTATTTGAGGGAACGGTAGCAGGTTGTTTTCTTCACAATATCCTTCATGCAGAGTTTTACAGAGAGATGGTTTGTTCAATTAGCAAACAAATCAGCACCTTCCTGAAATCTTGACAGTCAAATAAACCTGCTGCAGAGCCAGGGCTGCAGGTTTGCTTCCGCAGAAGGGGGTTATGCTGTACTAGTTAGAGAACAGGCTGCACGAACTACCATGTGCACCAATTATCCATTTCCCTTACCTATAGCAGCAGTGAGCAGGATCAGCCCCAGACAGAGGCAGAGCAGACAGCTAACTGAGGTAGCAGCATGACCATGGTACTGCTGCTCCTCTGGTCTCCACCTGCATCCAGCCAAGGTGAAGGTAGAAGTGAGTGCGTGAGGAGCAGCAGCTGCTGCGGTGCTGAGCCTCCTCCCAAGCATCAGTAGCCCTCATTTCATTCCCACAGCAACAAGACCAGCAGTCCAGAGATGCTCATCCCTGCCCTTGGTAGGAACCACCTATCGGATCTGCGGTGGTCAAGTCCTGAGCCAGTCTTGATCCAGCATGTCCACAACATCATTTCAAGAAAGTCAATACATCCATTTACAAAGCCATTTGGCTTAATATAGTTCTATTCAAACTTTACTTGCTGGTATAGTACTCCCCTCACGCTAAGGTATTCCTCCTGTACTGGAAATTAGGAAAACTCCGATTTTGTCTCATCTGTACATAATACACATGTGGTCAGAACTTGATATATTCTGTATATGACCCACTGTGAGCTTTAACGTAGCAGCTACCACATGGAGACATAACCATGGCCTATGAGATCAGCTGTAACCTGCAAGAACAGAGCCTCTTGGGTCTGAAGCTGCTGACTGATACACTTTTAAGAGTCAACAACCTTTTTTCAGGCTTTTTGTAAAGGAAGGGGTTGTTCTTGTTGTGGCTGCTTTAGATAATGCCTCTTCAGGTTAAAAAAGTACAAATTTGCACTTTGGGTCTGATTCTGTTGCTCCTTTAAGACCCATCCAGTTACACATGTTGCTACTCCCATTGAATCCAGACTATATCTTCTGGGTAAGATTTATCCATCTAAAGTTGCAAAATCCAGGCCCTTCATTTCCTGCTGTATTTGCTTCAGTGGGATAGCTTATGCTGGGAGAACATTTATTTATTCCTCTCATTCCATTCAACCCCATAATTAGCCAGCTCTTTCTGGCATGTATGAAATAAAAAAATGACTACCAAATGCCCTGTTGTTTCAAACCAATTAAAATCATTGCTATACAGAGCTTATGAACAACTCAGCCCCATGAAAGGCACATACCTTCAATTGCTAACCAGCTCTGGATAGATCAGAGAATGCATTTTAAATGACAATGTCACATGCAGCTTGTGAGTGAGTAAGAAGCTATGCCACTATGATATCTCTGGAAATAAGCACTACTGTTTTCCCTAGACACTCGATGACCTTGTGTGTTGATCTCGGTCCATTTTCCAGGTCTGTAAATAAGAGCACTTGGAAAAGCTTTTCTGTTCGCACATTTGTAGTTACGAGGGAGAAGTCCTGAATGGAAGCACGGCATCCATCAGGCAAGTGCAGCAGGTGGCACAGGACAGACTGCATTAACCAGATCCTACAGCTGGGACTTCTACTGCATTTTATTATGGCAACAATTGAATATATATTTATCAAACAACATGAAATAGAAAAAAGTTGTTCCCATGCACACACAGTAGTAGGCTGGCAACTTGCCAGTCAGCAGTTTTCCTCTTGGCAACATTGAGAATTCACTTGCCAGGGTCACAAACTGCTGGGAATTTGCAATTACTTTTATCACAATTATCTAGAAGCACCTCACTGACCCAGTAAGCAACCTTATGTCTGGACTCGAATATACTCCCAGAAAAAAAAAACAGATTTGGTAGAAAGAAATTTGAACTGTTTAAAATAAACTGCTTCAGTAAAAGTGTTGTGAAGCTGATTATAAAGCTGATTTTTCCTCCTTTTCACAGGTGGCAATGTTTTCTGTTTCTGTCAATTTATATCTGTATTGTTCATTGTTCTGTTCAGGATTATCCACACTGAAGCAACTCATATTTGGAAGTGGCTTTTAGCAGTCAGATTTTTCATAGTGTCCATGCCACTGTGATAAGTTGTCAGCTTGGTTTCTGCATGCTGATCATCTGAGCTACAGCTTTTCCAGTCCTAGAGGTGGAAAAGCAGCTTGAGGAAAGTACAGCCACCTTGTACTCCCACTTTAAGAAAAAATAACCCCTACATGGAAAATGACATCTACATACATGCAAAACATGCTACCAAATGAGGAAGCACAAAGTCCTTGACATCTGTACGTATCAGAAAGACTAATATAGTTATAGTGAGTGCATCACTATTTTAAAAGAAAAATCTCCATCATTCTATTTCCCAGCATCACCTTTATTGCTTTCAAAAGCAGAAATAAATAAATGGGAGACGGTCGTGATTAGTGGCAACTTCTGTCACATCCTTCCTATAATGTTCATAGATAACAACATCACCCTGGACACTGTTCTCATCTATATAATCTGCTATAACTCCTCACCCACACTTTCAAAGCAAGTCACTGCCTACCCCAGCCTGCCTTGCAGCTCTCATCCAGTGTTGAGTGGTCAACCAAAATGCAATAGAAAGGTCCCCTTTTTGATGGTCTCCTTTCAAAATGCCATAATCCACTGCCAAATTTTCAAACATACACCTCCTTATTTTCCCGTACTGGACCTCACACTTGTGAGGAGTCCCCTGCAAGCAATCACAAAGTCCCTTCATTGTCCTCCTTCTGATTTCTCCTTAAAATTTACTTTTATTGTGATGTTCATCAAGAGCTGAAGATGAAAAAGCAATGAAACTGTGGCCTATCCAAGTTTTCCCTGTCCAGCTGCATCCTGACTCTCTCCCATACTTTTATGCTAAGCCCCTTAAGACCTGAGGGTTTACCCATAATGGTTCACTACAGCTACATAGGCAACGTAAATAAACAAAGGAGAAAAGTAGTTCATCAACTGAACAGAGAAAATAAGAATAACTCTTTCCTTCATAACATCCATTCCTTAATCCAATAGTGAAATTTTTAATTATATCACATCATAGCCCAACAATGGCTCCTAGGTTCACAGAAATTTTTCTGACTACAAAAGCCCTTCCCAGCTCTGCATTAGGGAGGGCGATTCCTCATATGGGGGAATGAGACTGAAAACCTGCAGCTCTCCTACATGCTAAGCAGGATAGCAAAAAGTTGATATACTAAATGTCCCAGAGTTTTCACTAGCCAAAAGATTCTTGGATTCAATACTGGAATACTATTTTCTCCTCACCAGAACATAAGAAACCTTCATTAACTTCACTAGAAATTACTTGCCCTCAGAAGTTAAGAGGAGGGTCTTTATCAGGAGGAAAAAGAGAAATTGCAAAGATAAGTGAGAAGAAAAGTTAAAAATAGTTGAGAAAGAGCAATTAAGAGAGAGCATTCAAAAGGATTCTTACACAGAAATATGCAATATGCCTGGTCAAAGCAGAGATTTCACTATAGTGTTCACACTGCAGAACTAAAGATTTAATTTCTACAAACATCTTCCTGTTATTTTTATTGAAGTCCTCACTGGCTAACAGCATAGATTCCAGTCCTGTAGGAAAACAGCCTTGAAAGATGATAGAGTTGTAAAACAGAAAAATTGCACTGAAGAAAGCACAGAAGTTCAAGCAGGAGTCTAAATAAAAGTGGTTTTGCTCTGCATTTCCAGGCGGATAGGTTTAACTTTTTATCATCTTGTGGCATTACTAACACTTAAGAAATGTGGCATTTTGTCCCGTACTCAGTAATAGGGCAGGAGGGAGGAGATTGCCCGTAACAACACTGAAGACGGAACGAGTCTTTTCTTAAATCGTTCGGTGTTTAGAGTTCATGTAGAATCTCAGGCCAGAGTCACTTGTGATACTGAGAGCTTGTGCATCAACACCGTTAGGTTTCTCCCTTCTCTTTTGGAAAGGTAGAGACTGATAGTCATTCTTAATCCCTGCCAAAGACATGTTTTCCTATACAGTCTTTTGACCTGCCAAACCACGAGCCAGACCTTTCTATAGCAACAAAGCACAGTAGGAGTCATCCCTTCTGGAAGCTTGGAAGGGCAGGAAGAGAGATATGCCAATGTCTCTCTATTTATACCTTTAAAGCCTATGAGGAGACTGGCGGGGCATGAGGACCATGGCCAACTAGGAATTCCTTGCAGAGCTAGTATTGCTAGCTGCTCTGAACCTCGATTTCTGTGTTTAAGATAACTGCTACTCAGTGGAAATTACAATTACGACTTGTATGCTTTAGAAATATTTCATGACAAATAAATTAAGGTATACTGGAAGTTAATAGCTCTTGTATTTTGTTAATAAATACACGCTGCGTGGTGTTTTTAAGTCACACAAAAATAATCCAAAAACTATGATACTTTAAAAACTTCACATGTTTCGTCCTGCAACAACTAGAAACCCATGGAAGAAGTTACGAAGACTACCTGTAGGTATGGGCAACTGAAGAAGAACCAGTTGAATGCATTAAAGGTGCATATTTTATATTAATAAAATGAATTTATTAGTCAAGGAAAAAATATTTCTTTGCTCAAGATTTGCAGCACAGCTGATAAATATTTCTTGGTACATCAAGTTTTTCCAAAATGAGTCAAACACTTAAGTGTAATGTTCATAATGCACAAAAATAGCAAAAAAAAAAAAAAATCAAATTTGCTTCTGAAAGCCAAAAGGTAAGGGGGGGGGAAGAATTTCTTTCTAAAGAGAATTGTAACCAGTTTAAAATATGGATCAGCACACTAGAAAATGAAAAAAATATTTAAAGAGTGGGCAAGTCTGCTTGCAGTTTATTGAGATAAGGCAGAATTTGCTCCTATACCTTCCAAAACAGGGAAGTCTGTTAGGTAAATCACTAGAAACACTGAAAGAATTTTAAAATCTATTTTTAGATTTTTTTTAATTTTTTTTTAGATTTTTAATCTTAATTGTTCTCATGGAAAAAAAAGATGTCCTTTCAGTCCAGATCCTGAGAAACTTTCAGCAGATTATTTCATTCCTGTTTCTCTTCTGAGTCTTTTTTTTTTTTTAAATGAAAGTGCTAAATTAATCTCTGATGTGTATGTATACCAACCAGCATACATCAGGAATGAATTTGTTCTGTTCAGCCCTTATCAGATAAAGTTTTGCAGCTTTGATTGTAGCAAAGCTCTCTCTGATTGATTTCAATAGTATAAACTGTTGCTCAATCTCAGAGAATTTTCCATATATTAATTGCCTCTTTTGACACTATAAATTGATATAGGATTCTCCAGTTTTTCATTTCTTCCATCTTTGGCTTTAGCTTCTCTCCATTTTTCAGGCTCATGGACACTGAAATTGCTTTATACTTGCAGCTTAGAAGTATTATTCTAGATTCAGCTGTATGCTTTTTCTTGGTGCAACTTGATAATGCAGCTCCGAGTATTCAAATCTAATTTTGCACTGTCCCAGTTATGGGAATTGACTCAAAAGGCTGCCCAAGAACTACATAGCATCTCTGAACTGCTCTATCTCCATGCTACAAAGCACTCTCTGCTCTTCCTCTAGTCCTTCCTTCCAGTCTGTCCTCTGGAGAGCGGAAGACTCAAAGCTGGTTTTATGTCTTCACATCAGGAAACTTAGGAAGATTTTGAATCAAACCTTCAACTAGAAATTTTTTCTGATTATTCATTACCAACTTACATTCTTCCTCCATGTGCTCATTTTTTAGATATTCTCTGGCAAAGGTTCAATACCTCTGGCTTGTTGATTCATAAAGTTAGCCTTCACATTTCAAACCTAGTTCAGCTCTGCAGAGGTTTACCCAAGAACGAAACAATACTTTTCCTAAAGAGGACCTAAAGAAGTTGCAACTGCATGACTAGCTTGCCTCAGCCTCGTGAACAGTCATTATCCTTGTGAATAACAACATGAGAGAGGGAGAAACAACTCTTCAAGTTTGGTTCTAATCATCCAACTGTTCCATGATCTGCTTTAACAAGGCCAGAACTAGTTGCTTCAAATGCAAGGGGAATAACCCAGCAGTAGACAGACGGAAGAATGATCTTAAGAGAGGTTTCATTTCAGTCCATAATTGTTAGCAGAAATAATAAATAAGATGCTATTTATTAAATGATGCAGCATTTTGTCAACCTAAAGCTTTTTTCCCCCTTGTTTCCTCTTAATTAGTACCTGCCCTTTACCATCTGCTGAAGAGAAAGATGATAGCAAGCACTAGATTTTCTCCACTAGTATCTGATCCAGCTAACTGTTTCATGTCAGAATTGCCTAAAATGTTTTTATCTGAAGGAAATGATAAATCACAGTCCTCATTTTTCAGTACACATTCCAAGGCAATGGTTTCCAAACTGTTTTGGACCTTGCCCCACTGTCAACTCTCAGCATTACTTACACACCATCAATCACCATTACTGTCAAACATTTAGCCGAGCTCCTAGGAAAGGAGCATGGCTCTGTGTGCCAGCTGTATGCCATGCCCTGCTGGCCACCATTTGGGACACGCTCCTCAGGAAAGAATGAGCTGCTAAGAAACAGGCTTATGTACACAGAGCCTACAGTACAGTCAGAATCAAGTGGCCCCCTCAGGTACAAGTAACCTATGGGACAGAAGCAAATTTCCCTCTGTCTATCCGTCCCAGACAATGGCCAGGGATAACTGACAGCCCTGTGCTCAGAAGAGCTCGATGACTTTTTTTTTTCCTCTGCATGTAGCTGAAAATTAATGACAAAATACTTTTGTATCTGGAGAGCACACTACAAAATACTGGAAATCAACTGGTAGGAGCCTATTGAGAAACCAACACATAGACTGAAGTGCCTTGAAGAAACAGGAAGGGACATGTTTACATACCCTCGTCACACCTCTCGTGCATACAGATGTGCTCTTGCAGCACGTGTACTTGTTATTCAGCAGGGAGCTCCTTAAGGTGCTGACTGTCCTGGACTGCCCCTGCCTCCACGAAGTTGTATCATCCCCATCACCAGCGCTGGCCCTAAATAATTATGTGACCCTGCATTCTGTTGCTGCTTGCTGTCCCTTGCCAGGCTAGTCTTCCCTCGCACATGGTAGTCCCAGCAGCTCCAAGAATGTGAATAAGGAAACCTTTAATTCATTTTAGAGAAAATAAAAGTGACCATGAATTGCTGAATATTTTCAGTCCCCCTTGAAACACTTGGTCTGCACTCTGCTGTCATTGAAATCTAGGACTTTTGCATCTGAATGCAATGAAAGCAGAACTGAAGCCTACAGCCTGCTCTAGGGATTCAGATCCCTTCCTGACCAGGCGCTAAAGAAAGGGTGGACTGCTTATGTGTCAGCTTCATTGCTGAAACTCCAAATTTTGATGCTTCCAAACATTCCCCAACAGGTCATTTTCCAAATTTGAAATTCATGCAAATGCTTGAGGAGAGGAGACCCAGCAAGTCGCTTCCAGCTGGCTGAAGATTTTAACTTTTTGGCCTACAGTTAGCAGAACATCTACCAGTTCATGTGAAGCTATAAGTGTGTCATCAGGATACCACATGCTTTGATAATTACTCTAGTCGGTATTAAAGTTAATCCTGTGCTGTATAGATCACTTACAAAACACAATAACTGAACCAGAAATCCTTATGTGATACAGTCATAAAATCAGTGGCTAAAAGTGCCAGCGCGTCTCTGACATGTCCGGCATAAATTGGAACCCGAAATTGCTGCCTGGTGCAGCCTGTCAGGAATCCAACTGTCCTGTGATTTTGAAATCTGAGGCATGGCAGAGCAGCTTATGTCAGATCTACTGCATATCCATGAGTCTTAAACCAAGACTTATGAATATAACCCATGCCCTTCCTGGTTAGTGAGAAGGGTCATGAGCAACCAGTGAAATTTTTGACCAAAATAGTCAATGCATCACTCGGAGGACCCAGCTCTTCTTCCTTTAAAGACCAGACAACCATCCCAGACATACTGGTCGTACACAGCTACATTCCCAGTGTGAATGCTCCCATTCTGGAGAAAGCCTATAGAAAAACCAGTCATCTATCTTCTAGACTATCTCAACTTCAGCTCAAGCCAGGACACAAAGCTAAAGTCACTTTAACTAGCATAATGGAGAGGGAAAGATATCCATCCTCACCAGCCTGCTCCTCTTAGCTACCTCCCTGTGGTAGCTGACATGGTATTGTGGTTTCACCTTAAACAGGTGGCAAAACTCCTGAGAAATACATTAAGAAAGTTTCAGTCTTTCCCAACTGAATAATAATGGGAAACAGCATGTCCTTACAAAACCTCATTTGGATCAGTATTTTCTATGGCTTTTCCAACCCTTTTGTATCACGCTGTATTGCATAATAAATTTAGCACACTAGCTGGAGTCAAATGCTGGATATTATGCAGCATTGGGTATAAATACCAAAGGTCACACCCACTGCCATCATGACTGTCTAGTGGTTGGCCAAGATTGGCTTAAAGGTGAAAAACAATTTTAACCCAGCAGCAAAGCTCCAAGGCAGTTTACTCCATCTTAACCATTTGTAGGCACAATCATAAAGTGTCAGTTTTGCCTGAAGATTCCCAAGCAGCTGAGTCCACTGCTCTGGATTCACCATGTCCTCTGAAAGCAGCATCCATAAATAACGTTTTCTGTGCCCCTGGTTAGGTAAAGAACCTTCTCAAGCTTCCAGGCGGGAACTTCAGCTCTTAAGAAGCATCAAGCATTATGAACACTGTGAAGTAGCACAAGCTGTTACAAGAATATCAAACCTAGGCACACTAGAAATTGGCTTAAATCAAATCCAAGGTCTTGATAATTATCTTCAAGACATTCTTTTTGGCAAGGTCTGGGATATATAAAAAGGCTGTAAGTGGGTGAGTGGGGGAAATTTTCCTCAAAGACAAATGATACAACCCTGTATACCTCATCACACATCAATCCACACATAAGACTCTCTGAACTTGTCATTTCTAACCTAAATATATAGAAATATCCAGTTAAAAAAAATCCTAGCTAAAATAAGATTCTTGACAAGGGAATGAAAATAAAGAAAACATAATAGAACCCCCCAAAAAAAAGAATTCAGGCAGATTTTGAGATTCATTGGGTACCACCACATGGAACAGACCTAACCTTGCAAAAAGCTTTCCTAGAGCAGCAGGAGGAGGAAAAGATCAAGATCAGGTTGTGAGTAGGGTGAGAAGGTAGAGAGGAAGCAGGTAGACTGGCAGCAGCTGAGGAAGCTGAAGGACTCACTGGCTTTTGAGAGCAAGGGAGCTGACAAGGGAGGTGCATCCAGCTCTAGAAACACTGGAGCCTGCTGCTACAACCTGCTTTGGCAGCGGAGTAAGCTAATCTGATAGGCACCAGTGCTCATGTAGGAGCTAGTAAGTAATTACATTTATTATTTCCTTCCTAGATTATTTACAGGGGCTGTTCATGTACACCCAACCCTAATTAGCAATGAAAGGATGTGTCCTTCCAAAAGAGATCCAATGCTCCCAGGAAGACAAAGCTCTGTTCTTAATATCACAACACCAAGTTTCATACACGGCTTAAACAATTAAAAGTGTATTTTCTTCCATTTCACACACAAAAAGGGACTGGAACAGTGTTAGGATTTTCTATCAACCTTTGTTTCTTCCTAGCAGTCCTCTTAATTATACTCTTTGCCAGTGTTATTTCCATTAGTTTTAATTATTTTAATTAGGCTCATTCATTAGGCCTATTCATTAGTCTTACAGTAGAGGTAATTCTCAGTGAGCTATGAGTTACACTGCTATTAAGACTAAATGGCTATTAATATTATTAATCTAAATGAGGGGTAAAACCAGTCAAACTGAGGTTAAAACCACAGCAAATAGACAAATTATCAGGAACACTGTAATTAAATGACCATTTTGGCCAGATTGTCAAACTGACATGGCAGTGAATTAATCTTCATAAATCCTTATACAGAACGTTAGAAGAGGTAGATATTTAGTTAATTACCAATCACATGAGCGAATTTGGCCTGTGGCAGTAAAATCAAATTTTAGCTATGCATTTTGGTGCTGGAACCAAATTACTGTTTATGTCTAGATCACAATCTCAAGGCTGGTGAAGGCTTCCTCCCTACATTTCATATTGCTAATCTGTTTTCTTCTACCTCCCCACAAATACTACAGACTTCAATAGGGCAACCTTTGAGGGGAAGGTCTTCCATCTTGCTCTCCCAGATATCTCGTGTGTGTGTGCACGTGTATAAATACATATATACATATTTATTTATGTAGCTGATATCTTTACTTCTCTGGAACACTTCAAAAAATGAAGAACACAGATTTCAGTCTGAGATTTAGGCCATATAAATTTAAAAGATTAACCTTCATCCCCTGGTGAAATTCTTACAGGAATTCATAGGCATAGGGCATCATCCAGGCAGTTAACTATATTAGGCTTACTAAAATTACTTGTAGATCTAAAAGATAAGACCTTTATTCCATCCTTTGGCCTTCAGCTGGGCCCCCTGCAGCATGTCTGCTAGAGCCTCTGGGCAGGATGAGTGAAGGCCCAACCCGAGTGTACAATCCACAGCATAGAAGGCAGTTAGGTATATTCTACTGAGCCAGAAGCTTTCTTAAATATCCATTATTACAACAAATATAATAATAACAATAAAAAGGAATGTATGAAGCCAGCTCTGAACCTTCCTCTCTGGAATAGATAGTCAGAATGTGCTTTTGTTACTATGAACACCTGGCAGAGCACACAAAAAGCCCTAAACAGCTCAAAAGACCTCTGAAAGTGAGTAGAGCACAGAGGTGTAGCAGCATGTTGTGGTCAGAACAGATCTGGGTCCTTGCAAGCCTGGCACTGTCCACCTGGGTCTCCTCCAGCAGAGGATCCTTCACCTTTCTAGCCCAAGGCAGCCGGGAACAGACAACTTCTTCAGCAAAACATACTAACCGACATACATTTTCCCTTTTCCAGGAAGATTTTAAAGACAGGTTCTCATCTTTGGCATATTTATTGTTTCCTTTCCATGGAATACATCTGAAAATTGGGCTGCATAATCATCAAAAGGCCTTAAATGTGAAGGTATACAAAAATACTCGTGTCTAATCTCACATTTCATTCTTTTGCTCATTTTATAACCTACCTGAAAATCAAGTCCTAGAAAACATTCGTGGCCAGGAAGGAATATAGGAAAGGAACCAGGGAAGTCAGCAGATGATACCAGCAAGCCCACATTGCCTTGGTGGAACTGTTTACCTCTGTGCTGGCTAGAGGAACATGCCAGTGTTGTATCTCCCTGTATGACCCTTAGATATATCGAGGAAAAGACTATGTTTCTCTTAGCTCGGCCTGCTCTTGTCTGTAGCTGTGGCTATATAAGTCCTGTCCCATTCAAGCCTCATCCCAAGAGTCACACCAAGCTGTGATTCACATCCCTTTCCCAGGGGCTTCTCTAAAAATTCCTGGCTATGCTTGCTATGGGAAGCCTTTTAGTTTTCAGACAGTGAAAAAAGTTCTGCTGCTCTGTTGGTTTTTAAATAGTATCTCTGATCGACTTTCAGAAACAAAAGCAATTGTGGAAAAACTTTTAAAGCTGAATGTCTTTCACTTCATGGGGCTAAAAAAAGCATAGTTTGTCAGGAATAGACACTAAGCGGAAAATAGATACTAGAATTAGTTGATTTGTTTCTCAAATTGATCTACAGCCCCACTGAAAGGTGCATGCAACCCTTATGCTCAGCAGTCTGCCAGCAAAACATGTAGCTGATATTGCCTGTAATACCTGCCTTCTACATGAGTCCTGCATAGCCACACTATGCCAAGAATTTCGACCACTTCTCAAATAAGAAAGCAAATTATCATCCTCTAGGAAAAACAGACAGGATTCTGAATTAGACAAAGGGCAAAACCACTGAGGACTGAGACCTCTTCCTCCAACTTGTTTACAAATTGTGAAGCTTCAACTAACTTTCTCCATTTTAAACGAAATGTACACCATGCACACACACTTAAAAATCTCTTAAAATAGAGATTTTTAAAGGAAGTCTAGCACTTCATTACCCTATGCTGATTATCTCAGAAAAGTGAAATCCATTTTAAAAGTAAGACAACCTGCTAGCATCCCTGTTCGTTAACTCTTGCTCCATTCAGTTGAGTTTTGGTTACAGAACGAATTGAGTTGGGAAAGAACTATTTTCTGTAGTAACGTGTTGGAGAAGTAAAAACGAAAATTATTACCACATAAATCAACATTTACTTTTACTGGACCCTGCTCCATGTTAACAACCCCCAACAAAGCAGATGCAGGCAAAGGAAAAGCAATCTGCTTCTGAAGAATTCATAGTACGGGACTTCATACGAGGGCTGTAGTACTTATCCCACAGTGTGAAAACATCTAATCTGGTCAGCTTTGATTTTATGCACTTTGTTGTCTGGAGAAGAGAGGAAAAATACACAGCTCACCTGTCAGCAGGCCAGAGAGAGGTGCATATGCAAGAAGAACTCTTTCATGAGGCCAAGCAGCATGTACTTCCTTGGTAATGCTGCTTTGCTCACATCCTTCTGCTCAAATGAAATTAAATGCTATGCAAATACTTCCTACATTACTACATACATAGCCAAAATATAACATACTATTTGAAGATATAATTTTAGACCTTGCACTCAGCATATATTAGAACATACTGTTCTGTATATTTATATCATTTTCTGAATTCACAAACGACAAACTTAAGAAATGTGTTTTTAGTGAAAAGAGACACAGACAGGCAAGTTCATATTGATCTATAGAAGACAACACAATTTTCAGATCTTTTTCGAGAATTATCAAAGAATTATCTTTGTTTTATGTCCATAGTTAAGAATTTGGAGACAGAACTGCAGTCGGTACAAGCTGCCTAGTATTCAGGGGAACTAGTTTTATGTCAGCAAAAGATCTTATTTTTCTTTACTGCTAAACATAAGGAAGGAATAAATGCAGGCTTTACCTCAGTGGAGAATCTGTGCGATCATCCAGCCCTAAGAAACGACACAGTAGCGTGAGCTTCAGCACCAAGAGCAAATGAGATCTTTATCTCTTCACCATCTGAGCAGATGAGTCTTCAGAAATGCCAAATTTAGAAACATATAGCACCCAAGGTAAGGACAGCATGAGAGGACTTACCAAACTCGCACAAGTCTTGTGTGTATCTCCGCTTTCCACGTTCTGCTGGGCTGTGCTCCTGGTTGAAGGACTTTGTGTCATCGTGGAGAGCACGCAGTTGTCTTTTGTCTTCTAGTTCAGTCCTTTGAATTCTTTCATTAGGCTTCTTTGTCTGCCATCTGTCTCTTCTCCTTTTTCTTCTCGATCTGACTGATGTGGTTATTACTAGAAAACTTCTTCATTCCATGATGGGAATTTGCACAGTTGTCCACATTATTTACTTAGTGAATTCCAGGAGCCCAGAATAAAAGGATCAGATTCTGATATTGGCTAAGTTTGTATAAATCTGGAATAACTCCACTGATTTGAGGACAGTTTGCGGGGATTTACACTGGTTTGAGTAAGATAAAAATCTGGCTCACAGTTTCTATTTCTTCACTCACTTTAGATTTCACCACTTATACAATCCTAACCGCCAATAATTTGACTAAGTAAAACTGCAGACGGGTCTTTTTAAGGGACACTTGCATTCCACAGTCTTTTGCAGCTACGGAGCATCAGCTGTCCATCCCAGGAAGCTTCTGTTTACTGAAAAAATTTAAACCTCCAGCCTTCCATTTAATAAGCTAAATCTTTTACTGAAGTGCCATTAGAATTTTTAACAAGTTCTAAATGCATGAAAAACTTCAAAATCAGCAAACTGCTACTAGTTCAGGCTCTGAGTCTCAATTATAGACTAACACTGCTGTACGCTGGTTGTAAATTATGTGGTATCCTCCCCTGTGAGGACCACTCACACACTCCAGAGGGATATAAAGTGGTCTCACTGCAAATCAGAACTGGGCACTTTGTGCCTAGCATTTCTTTTGCCGTTTATTGTTCTGCAGTGCAGCGATTTCATTTTGCTGGTAAGTTGCATGCAGTTATTCATTAGCTTCTGCTGTTGAGGTTGTTGTCCTCTGCTGACTCTGTACGTCCCGGAAGATCCCACATTGAAAGCACTGTTGGGTGTACACGGCAAGAGCCTTGCCTTACAGTTCGTTGCCGTACCGAATTCCCCCCAGGGCAGCAGGAATGTTGCTGCAGCGATGACTGCAGGCTTTAGGCGCTTTAGTGTTATTGGGTCACTATCCGCAGCAAACTCAGTAATGCTGCACAGTCGAACACCAGTGGGAGCAAGATCAGGCTGTAGGTCAACAGAATTTTGGTAGCAATACTTTCATTCATTCCCTTGTATTACCGGCTTCCTGGGTGATAATTCATATAAGAAAATGATTTTTCTCTCTTGTGATGTATTCAAACCACTTTGAAGGTAATGGAAAACCAGGAACCTCCTGCAATTTTTACTTTAAGTTGATGGCACAGTCATCTTTTAAGTTCATGTCAAGAAACTTATTGTAACTAAAGTTATCTAGACCCAGATCCATCAATAGGATAATATCATTTTTAGATTGCTGCCTGAGGGCACATAACTGACATTTTATATATATAAAGTATTGGCGTTCCTCGTATGCCAAAGTTTAAACCACAGAAAGAATCTTCTGGCAGATTATAACAGAAGCTCCCTGGAGGCAGCTGAAATGGTCTATTATCTGTGCGTGCCTGTGTTGACTAGAAGTTACACATCGGCTGCACTCCGCTGTCTAGCGAGGAGAGGCACAACGCAAGCCTTATCCCGCGGCGCTCCGGGCCCTCCCCAGCCCGAAGCAGCCTCTGCTGCAGGAGCTCCCACAGCATCGCCCTGCTTTTCCACATCTCCAAAGGGAAGAGCTGCTCTCTGGAAAAACGAGTACAAGCTGCACGGGAGCTGCAGCCCTGCGAGGGAAAAGGAAAGAGGAGCATGCAGAAACGGGACAACACAACTTGCGACCATCAAGGGAATGATTTTAAAGGCTTACTAACCAGCAGGCAGCAGAAAGCCTGGGATGAGAAGGCCAGTCAAATATCTCACGCAGAGAATACAGAGAAAGCTGTTTCTAACCCCTCATGCTGGATGTTTTTCTGAAATAGCCCGAGGTCAAGGAGGAGGGGAATTTTTCATCTGCGCTGGTTTCTTAGGGCTGTTTGAATGGGCTGCCCTTTGGGATTTAATGTTTGTTTTTCAGATCCTCACTTTCTTACTGGTAAATACTGCTCTCTTGATACCTTTTCCTATTTACATCCCAGATTTACACTTGTGTTGTTTTCATAGAAAGAGATTGAATGCCTTTTTGCAGCAGTAAGTTTTGTGATTTTAATTATGCAAAAGATACACAATGTGTTGTGCCATTTTAGTTTCTCCCTTTAGAATCTCAAAAGATGAGAAAGAACAGCAACTGACTGTTTAACTAAGCCTTTCTCCCCAAGTTAAAAGGGCAACATTGCAGAACTCATGGGTCTGTGTTATTAAGACAAGAGTCTTGTCTATATTAAATTTTTCTCTACAACTTAAAAAATATGAATCATATTTAAAATGAATCTAAGTTACAATTACATTGATTTTAACTTTTTTTATGCCACAAGAATAGGGGTTAGGGGTTTGATATAAATGACAGTCAAGCTCATCTAATTAACATTGTCAAGAAAGATTTGCCAACACATAACTTATTCTTCTATCCCTGGCTAGTTATCACACTCTGCCACCGCAAGTAAAGTAGTTAAACGTGTACAAACTTTGGCCATACTCGACATGTCAAAAATAAGACTTTTTTTTTTTTTAAAAAAAAAAAAAAAAACAAGGGGTGAGGTTTTGCTCCCTTCCCATAATATTTACTAAGTTTATAATACTTTGGTCTTCTTTGTGAAGAATGTTATTTCCAATGTAATGAGAAATTGATGCTCTAAGAGTCCTATCTCATGTATCAGATTTCCACACTCTGGTCAAACACTGCAGGAGAGTGTGATAACTTTTCGCATAGGTGCATAAGTTAGGTACATCACTGCATATGAATAAAGGCTGGCATTTTTTCCTATTGTTCAGAGTTACAATTCTCTTTTCTCCCTGCCCCAGTTTTACATAGCTGCTGCCTTTCCTCCGCAAACATTGAGGTCATTTTGAGGGTAGGCTCAAGTGGCTGACCTATAACAAAGTAAACACATGTAGTTCAATCACATGAACTCAACACGTGTTCGTGTGAGGTTGCTTGACAGTCCAGGGTCTATGAAAGAAAACATGTAGCTGCAATAGTGCAGGCCACTCCGGATGGGAATAGTTTACACGAAGGCAAAGCAGAGTTTAGATGAATGTCCTCTGGTATGGAGATGTTGCAGCCTTGGCCAAGATCACTTAACTTGCGGAGCTGTTTCACATCCTCCAGGACTATACACCATGCTTGCCAGGGGACACTGCCCCTCACCAGTCCATTCCCAACCTCTACTATGACGGATCCATTTAGCCACTATGCAATGATATACATGTAGTTATCACTGCATTATTAGCGGACGTTCCACTTCCCTCTAGTCCATGGACCACTCTTCACTGTCATCTGCTCTAGCCACTCTCAGCAGCACTGAGTTTGGGCACTTTAGCCTAATAGGAAGAGCAAGAGGGGGGAAAAAAAAGAAAAATCAAGCAGTTGATTAAAGCATCATCCACTTCCATGCACAATGATGGAGAAGATATCTCCCAGGGTCCACCCATATGGTTTTCTCTTTCCCTGCAAGTATATTGCCTTGAGAGAAAATACCACACAAATATAACCCCAGCAATATAGTTTCTCATGAGTCTTTCCTAACATCTTCTGTAACTGGGCTGTACCTTCTCTGCCCCGTGCCCCCTGGTCCATCACTCCAGCCCCACCACCCCGTCCCTACATCTGTTCCAGTTGCACTGCCCATATGTCTTTCCAGTGTCTTCCCACCATGCACCCATTCTCAGCCATCTCCCTTCCCTTTCCAGCTAACCCCTTCCTAAGTTTTCCCCACTACAAGACCAAAAAAAAAAAAAAAAAAAAAAAAAAAAAAAAAAGCGCAACAGGATATTAGCAGCCATGAGGTGATTTTCTATGTCTGCGTATCCTAGATCGCTCTTCCCTCTCTCTGTGTCCATCTGCAGTGTTTGGACCACAATATAAAACTCTCAGCAACCATCCCCTTTGTAATGTTTTGTGCTTTTAACTGAAGTAAGTGGGAAAATAAAAAAAAAATCTTTTCCCCTCAGGGAAAGTTTTAAAAAGACAAAATTCAAGTTGTATCTGCTTTCAATTAAGAGAGAAATTTTCAGGAACCACCTTCCTCGTTCATAGGGGACAAACCAAGGGCATTAGTCGTTGCATGCACAAGTGTTATGCTACCTAAGCACCCCAAGTCTTGGCTGCAGCTAAGGATTTACTCTTCAAGATAGCTGCAAACGAAGGTGCAATTTTTTCACTGCAAAACTGAGCCCACATATACTCATGTCCCAAAAATGCAACAGCTCATCAAGTGAGGCTGAAATTCACAATTCAGCATTAACGTATACTGAGTGTTGAGTAGACTTTTGGTAAACTTGGAAGAGGAAAAAGTTAATCTTTCAGATTAAGTAATTATTCTCCATATGCAGAAGACAGGTCTTTCTAGCATCCACTGTCATTAATTCATGTAATTAGTCACCTGCAGAAGGGTTATTTCAAAGAATATGGAGCTGATCAAAATGCAGATGCAAACATCTCTAGTATTTAAGTAGAGCTTCATTTTTACTTTTTGTTTCTCCTTCCCTTTTCCTCATTTTCACAGTATTGTAAAATGATTGACAATATCATATGATTTCTCATGGTGTAATATTTCACATCCACCAAAAGCTCCTATTTTTTCTCATGAAAAAAAAATCTTAGCTTAAACATTTTGGAACTGACTTTTTTTCCTGAGAGGAAAACCTGAGAGTATAGACCAATGATTAATCAATGGTTAATCATCATGGCCAGTACAGAGATCTCCACAGTTAGCAACTTCTCCAGCATGCTCTCTGAGACCAACACTCAAGGTCTCGCAAGTAACTTCTAAAAATTAATGCTTTTAAACTCTTAAAACACCAAAAACTTTATTTTTGTTTCCTGCATAAAGGAATAATAACAAATCGATGAACCTCCTCCCAGGGCAGGCTAAGGCACATCAGCTTGTCTCATGCCCTTCAGGTGGCATTTATTCCTGCTGTCAACAGGAGTAGCATGCTGACAGTATTATTAAAACTGTTCCAATCTCATTGTCAAATGAATAAACCACACTGGATTGGGACCAGCAATATACCTCTTCTAATGAGATCCATCCTGTATCTCCCCTTGCATTAACCAGTCTCATCTGCAGTTCTGTGCATGTGTGCACATGCACACACCCCCTTTGGAAAAGAGTCATGCTAGTGCTTAAATATAGAACTGTCAAGCAGTTAACATTGTCACTGGAAACTTAACTATTACATTTTCTGCTAATTTAGATTTGAGCAAGAACTATAAAGGTCAGTTTGCACCAGATTTTGAATTTAATGAGTAACGCTTAAATGCTCCAAAATACATCTTTTCCAAATGAGTATACTTTGTTTCAAAGCATTTCTGCTTTGAAACATATAAGCATGTTATTGCCCTACAATCAAGAGAAGTGAAACTCAAGTGCTATCCTGAAAAGTTTTCAGCCTTTTACCACCCGCACAAACGACGACCAACATTCTTTTCAAAGAAGTTGTCCTTAAAAATAGAAAAGCTATTTTTATGAAGCTGCTGGACTGCTTTGTCTTGTCACCTGCACCCAGCAATGAAACACTTTTTTCCTTTAATAGATATGTCTCTTAAAACATCTGATCATAAGCGACCTTTAGTTTTTAAGCAGAACACAACAGAACAGCATAGTCCTGCTCCTCTCCAGGTCAGTGGGAAACTTGCCACCGCTTCCAAAGCGGGGAGCTGCAGCGTGCACAGGCTTCTGCCCTGCAATGCGAGTTCACCTCGCACCAGAGTATGCAGACAACGGGGCTCTCAGCCCCTTCGAGGATCTTCGCCAAGAGATGCTTTCCAAGCGCTGCACAACACAATAGCTCAGCATGCAGCATCCAGCTGACAGATGAGAGCACTGTGGGAAAGAAGCTTTCAGTTTTGATTTAAAGACTGAAACGGCATGAGTATCTCTGGCATCTTTGGGCAGGAACTTCCAGAGATGAAGCAGCAGCTGCCCAGCCTGCGTAAATTTATGATTTGGTGAGATAAGCAGGCTGCTATCAGCTGGCCCTTTGGAGGGGAGAAGGTGTGATCAGATCGCACAGAGAAAAGAGGAGCTCAGATTCAAAACCTGAAGGGCTTTACAGAGTCAACAGAAAGCAAGTGACCTCAGAGGAGATACTGAAATCAAGTATAAGCAAAGAACCAGAATAGCACTCGCTAGTGGCTGCTGGCCCTGGAAGCATGTGTACAGGAAATTATGTTAAATTTTGTATGTGGGGAATGAGCATAAGAGGCATCACAGTCAGAACTGGCTGGAAACATTTTAGTAATAGTTCGTTGTTAGCAAAAGGTATACTGCAAAAATAAACTGTTTCTCATTAACTCATTTCAATCTCAGGAAAATTCCCATTAAAATGTCTAAATATACTTTTTGTTATCCACTGTGAGAGCCTTTTTAATTTCATATTGAATCTTATTTTACTTGCTAGGATGTTTATATTATATCATGATGCTTTTTGCTTTTGTGCACAACAGCTACTTAAATATTCTAAAGTGATAGCTAGGAGATTCAGAGCGTATTTAGCCTTTAAATTATATTCAGTGTCTGATAATCCTTAAAGACACCTTCTTATCCTAACCAAGGAACTTGCTATTTGCATTGTAAGGAAGTAGCTTCTGCCAGCTCAATTTATTGCAACATATTGAGAATACACAATTAATTGTTTCAGTTGAGGAAAGGTACAAGTCCAGGAGATACAGTGATGATATTTCTAAAGAGGCTGAAGTCAAGAGTTCGTACCAGGAAAAACTGATCACTCAAACATAAGTCTTATTTCCACTTACTGTACTTCTACATTAAAGATGTTTAAGAAACAGCATTAAACAGGTAGGGCAGGAAAGAAGGACCACAGATCCCCCAGGAAGTTGCTTGGAGATACAATCAAGAATAAGTTTCTGGGTTCTCTAGTCCTTGACGTAGTGCAGAGAAAGACCGTGAATTTTAAAACAAAGTGATGACACAAAGGCTTATGAATAACATTTAACACCACATGAACACATTAAATTTTCTTGGATGAAACACTAATAGATCTATGAGCAGAAACCAAAAGGAAGAAACAATAGAGTGAGGAGAGACCCTGAAGGAGACCCTCAGGGCTACCTGGGTGAACAAAGGGGGCTCAAGTGAGTGAAGACCATCACACAAGATACTGCAAGGCTTTCAAAGACCCTCACAGGCAGGGCAGCATACCAACCACCATCCTGATACACAGGAAACTCTAGACCATGAGAAATAAATGTAACACTCACAGCAAATAGCAACCAGCTCCTCTGAATGCTGCCCCAGACACCTCAGGCTGCCAGAGTCCAAAACTAGTCCTCGGGGGCTCTCATTTTCCACATCTCAAAGGCTTCACAACAGAGGGACTCCCTCTGTAGGGGGTTTGAGATTAAGTCTCTTCTTAAGAGGAATAACACCAGGAATACAGCTGCTTACCATGTTTTACAGTAGGATTTAATATTATCATTAATGACTGCAGATGGCAATAAAAATTTGTCTATAAACAAACCTTCCAAATCATCTTCAAAAATCAATTAACAATTACAGGCAGATTATTTTCTTTGCAGTCATTCTCCTTCTTCACATGTTAGCAACAGCAAGAAAACTTTCATGTATTGTACTGAAGTTAACTAAAACTTTTGTGTACCAAGTTAATTCTAAGTCTTACAGGAAAACGGACACAGCTGTAAGAAGCCAAGGGGGCAGGCTACTCCCATGTGTTTCCCATTTCCTAGTCAACATAAGCTGCAGCAAATACACAGAGAGCAGACAGAGAAATTATGCAGAGCTTGTCGCAGCTTTGATGGTTATACAGCCAGTTACCAGGACTGCAGCTGTTGAAGGCTCTTCTCTTTCCCATCGTCAGTCAATCAGGAGCTGGCAGTCCAGGGAATCTTACCTGACTGAGAAACCAGTTTATTAAGATAGCAACACCACTGTTAGCATTTGTCTTTCAAAGTATCATCAGCTTAGCAAGAATTTATTAAACCTGATGATTCTTCAGTATTTCCTGCTGTGCACGGTGCCTGTGTGCTTGCATTTTCCCCTGCACCTGTACTGCATTTCCCCTGGGGATAGGGAGCAACCTATCAGGTCAAGACTTACATTTCTCCTTAGGCTACATCTTATTCTGCAAGCAGCTACCTCCAAACTTTCTGCCAAGGAAAACTGGCAAAATCCAGGCCAGCAGAAACAGAGCAAAGAAGACCCCTATGTCTGTTGTTCTCTTGGAAATTATGGGGGAAGGGATGCCTGTATGTTACATGCACATGTGCAATGTATGTGCACCTCAAGGGCTGGGCAGGAGGAGCACTTGTCCTGGGGTATTGCATATGGGTAATGGAGGAGAAAGATTAGGGCAGAAGTGCCTGAGGAATGCAGCAGGGCAGGCGGCAGGGGTGTGCGAGCAAGCTCTCCTGCCAGCAGAGGCTCAGGGAGGGAAAACGATCTCCATCAGCTCTGTACGGAATTCACTGAACACTTAATTTCATTTCTGTTCTCTTCGTGGGAACCACAACAGTCCTTATCACATTCCTTAGTATTTACCAAGGTGGTTCCAATTTTTAATGAGGTGTCCCACAAGAAAAATCCAAAGGGAAACACAGTGAAGGAACGCTGTAGAGAAACTCCCTTTTCACCTATTTCAAGAAAAGTGAATTCCCTGGGATCTTAGCTAATAATGATATGATCTTAACTCGAGCACAAGAGTGAATTTCTTCTTTCAAAAACAAAGAACCTCTTCTTGTTTCTTCCATTCCCCTAACAAAATTAAAAACCAAAAGTTCTCAAAAATCTGAAATAGTGGTTCAAAGAGGATAGGTGAGATACTGGATGGGAAATGTGATGTTGAGAAAGAATCTGAAAAGAAGGAATTGGGTTGACTTAGTCTATAGCAACAATAAATCTCCATCAGAAATATCTTTTGTGTAAGTCTGTTGAATATATCACTCATCTCGCTGCACCACACCGACATTAGGAAGCAGTCTTTTGGGAAATTATCCCATTGAAGCCAAGGGAATTACTGCTGGAGTAAGAACAGCAGAGAGAGTTCCCAGTATGTTTTGTATTGATTTTCATAGACCTCAGACAATTAACACCAGATACTTGGAAGCCTTTATAGCAGATTTACCCACAGTTATCTGTGAAACCTCGTGATGCCATACCATCTCAAGATACACAATTCAAACTTTTTTTTTAGAAGCTGTGTTGCAAATAGAAAAATATCTGACATTTCTTTCCAGCCTAAAATGACTAAAAGGAAATGACAGATCACATCACTCCTGTCAATTTGGGATTCTTTCACATATTCATTTGTTTGCTCAACTCTACAACTCATTCATAAATGGCTATACTTTATTTCAGTTTGCTGATTAATACCATCTATTTTTTTCACTTCACTCACACAAAAGCACCGCAAATATAACTCCACTCTGAGACATTTAAAGATCTAGAGACCGATTCAGCAAGAAGCTTGCATGTATCTAAGTATGCTAATCATCCCTGGCTCAAAGTCAACGTTTCAACGCTTTGCTGAATTGAGATGCTAAACGTAATCTTCAGAGGAACTTCCTTGAAGATCACATCTATCATTGCACATCACAGTTTTACTAACTATGCAGAGCTCAAAAATGTACACAATAATATGTTACAATACCCCACACTTTTCCCTGCTAAAGGAGATAGAAGTCTATGCACGATCCACAAGATTTCACAAAAACTCAAAGTAGACGTGACTTTAAAAGGAACCTGATATAAATAAAATGTGTCAGTTTGTATTTTTGTCCCAGATTACAGCCCTGAGTCTTCAGAACTTTTTTCATAACTGCTCATGATGATTTTCAGATGGGTAAGTTCATAGCCCTATTGATACACCTATTTTGCATCTGCGCTATTTCCTCTGAATTTGGAACAAGACATAAGTCATCTGCTCTATAAATGTATATTCATGAATGCCTCTTTCTGAACACGAAAACCAAAGAAATGTTTCTAGTTCCAGTAATACTGAAGTTTTCCAAATGCAAACCAGCATGTTTAAGCATTACAAGCGTGATGTGTATATTATAACTGATCTTCTTCATAGATTTTGTTTTACAAAAAGAACGTTGCCATAATCCAACATTCACAAATACTTGCAAACAGAAAATTAGTATCATTTAGTCATATCCTAGCTGATCAAGAACATACAAGCAAGGAGCAGAAGACTTACAACCTAGCTGTACTTCTCACCATTCCCAATTTCTGTGTGTCTCGGATCACGCTGTCAGAAACATCTGCCTAACCGTGCCGGCTAGGGACAGCTATTGCTATCTGGCATTCCAGTGGTTTGCAAAGACAATGCAATTACAGCTGCAAGTCTGGCGCAAGCAAACAGCTAAATACTCTGCCGAATGTATTTGCACTCATTCATGTTGTTAAGATACTTCTTCCCAGCCTTAAATAACAGGCTAAAAGGGATGTTCGACTGAAAGAGCCAGGCTTCTGTTATGCATCTTGTAAAATTTGATGATTTTTTTGACAAACTTGGCCTGGCAGAAGTTAAGTTTAACAAGCTAATGAATACTTCTGAATGACCTTCCTTGCATCTTATGTTGACAACTGGCAGTAGGATGCAAATTCAGAACGATGAAAAGAATCCTGGGGAGAGAAAGGCAGCAAGAAAGGAAGAATCTCAACCAAAAATCCCACCAGTTTTGCAAAATGTCGCCACTCATTCCAGTTGTCCCTCTGCATGGCTCACTCTTCTTGGCTGCTTTTGACTCAGATTAGTGACCTCCAACCCTGACAAATATGTTGCCCTCGTGCTTTTATGATCTCCTAATCTCTCAGAAGGTGACACATTCTGAGATTAGAGCAAACGCACTAGGATCCCAATGAGAACATAATACAGATGCAGTGCTGATGAATATCAGTTAAAACAGTAGCAGCATATGACAGCTGTTTACAATTATTTTTAATGAGTACGTTTTAAACACTCAATTATTATTCTCTTCTTTGAGGTATGCAACTAGAATGGGCCTTGGATCTACAATCCTTACTCCTTTGAGTAGGCTGCTGCCATAGAATTATCCCGGTGAAAGGCATCAGTAGAAAAGCTTTGCATGATCTGCCAATATTGCCCTAAAAAATACCTCCCATGGGATAAGGGACCTGAGTTATGGGGAAACCTGGTGAAAAGACACTGCCTAGATGAGTTTTTAAATACAATTTGCCTATGGTGCTCCCCATTCCCAATAATAATATGGATATGTAAGTTAAACTCTACTTGCGATTACTTAGGATAAGGTTCTGCAAGTCTAGGGCAAGTGTTCCCAAAGAGAGGGGAAAAAAAAAGAAAAGAAAAAAAAAGCTAAGGTTGCATTTAAGCCCCATTTGCTGCATCTCAGAAACAGAGTATCATCTCTCCTCCTCGTACCCCAGCAAGAGAGGAGCCCCTGCTTAAGGCTCATTTCCACTGCATTAGGAGGGATGACTAAACCACATGGAGACATGCCAGCTGCACCCATACTGGGAACATAAACACTGCCAAGGGGTGCTGCCAGGCACAGCCACCGATACTATTGCGCTGGGAGAATGGTCCTGGCATGCTCTAGCCTGCACCATCCCAGGCAATACCGAAACAGGCTCAGGAGCTGCAAGGACCAGGAGCTGTCCCCCCAGGGCAGCATACATGCAGCCACCCTTTTTGGGAGGGAGCCATAAGCATGTGGTCAAACGGTTATACTTGGCCTCCAGGCTAGAGAACAGACCTTGGCACTCTCTCATAGTGATTTTAATAAACACAGTAATTAGGGCTAGCTTTAAACTAGATAGCTTAAGCAATGCAGATAGTCTGGGCTCCAACACAGACTGGACACCCAAATAAATCCTTATGAGCCCCAACAGACTTGCACTAACCAGCTGGAAATTTGTGCCATATTTTCACTCTGATTCTTATCTAAATTAAAGTCTCACTCCTTGCCTACCGTTTGATCCACCTTGTTACACATATCATGGTATGCAGAAATGTCAGGTCTGGCACTGAATCCCCATGGTAAAGCATAATAACCACGCATGTCCCAGAAACACAAGAATTCATACGAACCTTAATCATCAAACCTTAAGCTGAAGAAAGGGAATACACTCTCAAAACTGAATTTCATCACAACGGCCCCATCCTGCAGGTGGTTTCTGCAAGGTCTGAGGATGATGAAGGGCATTCAACATCATACAGGATCAGGCAACCGCATCCCAAAGAACACCTGTAGCCCCCCAAAAAACTGCTTCCCAAAGCGCACAATGGCTCTCTACAGCTCCTGCTACTGAGGTGACTTCCAAAGGAACTGGCTTCAACAACAGTGCAAACTCATCTTTTACTAATACCAAAGAAATGACTGCCTGTTGCACGAACAGTCATACTGTAAATAGAAAATAACGTTTCATATTTCAAAGGTAACTTAGAAATTACAGGTCGGAGCGCTTGACATCTTAAGAGTTCTGTACATCATGTTGACACATATAAACAAAACATGGGACCATACTGCATAATGTCAAGTAGCTTTTTAGCTTGTTTTAAAAAGAGGCAACCTTTACTATGTAAAGACACATCATTTAGGTCTGAATTGGTCTTTCTTCTTTTTCTGTTTTTTCTGTCAGACGTTCTTCTTTTTTTCTTCACCAAAAGAGTTTTATCTCAAGTAGCTCCTAAACACTTAAGCTTAAAACTTTATGATCTCTACAGAAAAATGTAATCAATTCTTAAGTTTTTATATTTTTTTTTTTTTTTTGGCTTTTAATAGAACCATGGAAAATTTCCAGCAGCTACTTTAGTTTCCACAGAATAACAATCTGCAAAGCTCTCAGCAACCCTCCTTAAGCAAGAGATTTGCAATGGTGGTGGAGGGAGAGGCAGGTACATTGTTTTTGTATTTAAAAGTAACAGGTTTACTCTAAATTTATTTCTATCAATGCAATTATTAGTGCAGCACCTGCATAACATTTACTTTTGTTATGGCTCATGCGAGCTAAATAATGCATACATTAAAAAATGGGCTTTCATCAGTTTTCAACAGTAAAGAAAAATAAATTCCTGCAGTATTATAGACACAAAATCTCTGTTTGGGCTTCATCTCTTCGTGTTATTGTAAGGAAATTAGTGGCTATGCGCTGACGTAAAACCTGTGCAAAGGAAAAATGCATTGAGCTCACTTCGTCCAGTATCTGCAGTAAAGGTTTAGTTAGGATGGTCTTCTAGTTAAAATACTAGGATTCATGCCTTACTGCATATTAACTGGGTAACTAAGACATCAATTTCAACATGTTTCAGTGCCCTGACCCTAAATACAGACGTAACATTAACGTCCCTTCTAGCCTTGTCTGCCCGGTTCAGGTTGTGAGCTCTGAATGGCTTTTTGTGTATACGGCACTTAAAACAATTGCTCCTCTCTGAACTACATATAAATAACCTTCCTCGCGGAGATAGTGTAATGTGAACAGCATCTCTGAGCCAAACCAACCACTGCTTTTTGTAATGCCTTCCCCTGTCCGCTTTCTGGCATGCAGATATATATAAACAGATGCATTTATCAGATGTCTGTGTCTTCACTGTAAGATACCATATACACAGTTTCTTTTTAACAGATCTGTGGCATTGTTCCACCAATTTGTTGTTTCCCACAACAAAACTGTACTTCAGAAACATTTACTCCAGGTGTCTATCACTGAACTGTCTGACCAAAAAAAAGTTGATTATTAAGTGAAAACTTATATATACTTTTTTCACATTTACAATGGGAGATAATATATTACAGGAGCATTTTACTTTGCTATTTTAGTGGGAAATCTCAATTGTGCAAATAGCTCTTTCCCCAAATGGCACAACTATGAAAATACATAGTCTGAAATTAAAAAAAAAAAAAAAAAAAAAAAAAAAAAAAAAAAACTAATAAGGTATTTCATTTTTCATTCTGACATTATTTCCAAATAGCAAATCTGCTGCTCCTGTAGAGTGGGACACACACGCCCTGGGAATACCGTCCCCATCATCATAAATCCCCCATTTGCTGGAAGATAGTTTTGAAGTTTTCCCTTTAGCACACTCACGACTGCAGCGATGGAGAAGCCACCCTGCCCAGTGAGTTGCGGCGGGGGAGGTTTGCATTTGTCTCCCTGTCTTGTCGTCAGACAGAAATTCAGAAGATGCCTCCTGGAGAAAATATTTGTTCTGACAGCCTCTCCAGATGACATTAGCAGAGCTCCCAATTTCAGATGAAGACAAACGTCCTAAAAACCTTCACCACTCACCACGGTGGCATTGGGGGTCCTGGCACAGGGAACGTACCTCTGGCCCATTACACTCGGCAAGATGCGTCACCTCAGACCTTCGGCCTGAGATCTCTTCTGGATCTGGATATTTGGGTACCTCTGAACATTTTAAACTTGTGAAAAAAGCAAGCGAGTCTCCTGGGTGTCCTCACTCCAGGCTCCGGACCCCCCGCTCAGGGAGCCGTGTGCTCGTTCTCCTTTCCACCCCTGAAAGCCCCTCAGCACCGGCCAGGCACCGCCAGGGTGTCCGGGCGATGCAGCGCCGGGGTGGCGAGGGAGCCGGTCTCACCACCTCTCCGTGCCCCTGCCCTGCGGGATCCCGGGGATGGGGCAGAGAGGAAAAGAGAAAGGGGGAAGGAAGAGGGGAAGGAGAAGGGGGGGGGGGAATGGGAAGGGGAAGAAAAAGGGGAAGAAGGAGGGGAAGGAAATGGGAAAGGAGAAGAAAGAGGAAGGAAAAAGGAGAAGGAAAGGGGAAAGAAAAGGGGAAAAGAAAGGGAAGGGAGAGGAAAAGGAGAAGGAACGGGGAGAGGGGAAAGGAAGCGCCATGCGGCCGAAGGAGGTGGCCCAGGAGAGGCGAAGCGAGCGAAGGGCAGGGGCAGCCCCGGCGCCGCTGGCGGTGCCGGTGCCCGTGCGGCCAGGAGCCCGCAGCCGCCCCCGAGGGGCTGCCGGACCCGGGCTCCGGGGGGAGCAGGACGTGCCGCGCACACAGCCGCGACCGCAACCGCACACACACCCCGGGGCGGGGGGGGAAGGGGGGTGGAGGGGGCTGGAAGAAATGCGCAGGCAGGTTATAACTTCCAGTGGCAGCTCGGCCGCCGGCCCACTCGTGCCCCGAGCGCCGGGGCCTCGCCCGCCCCGGCAGCCCCGCGTGCGGGAAGGGCCCCGGTGCTCGGCGCTGTATTTACCCGGCGCGGTGCGGCGCGGCGCGGCCGGCTCCTCCTCGGCACGGCGAGCTCCGGCAGCGAGCTGCTCTCCTCGGCTAGATCCCAGATCCCTGCCCCCCACCAATTCCCCCAAGCCCCTCCAAAAAAAAAAAGAAAAAAAGAAAAAAGAAAAAAAAAGGAAAAAGAAAAAAAGAAAAGAAAAGAAAGAAAGAAAGAAAGAAAAATAAAAAGAAAGAAAGGAGGCAGAGAAGAGTGGTTTATTGGCCGCCGCACGAGCCGTGTGCTCTTCCCCAGCCTCCGCGCCGGGCTGCGCTCGCGTTAATTTCGTAGCACCGGCGACATGAAGACCTCATACCTCCGGACAACTGGGTGAGTCATAAATACAAGGAGCAGGGCTGTAAGCCGAGACTGTTTACAGCGACTTTGCGAGTAAAGCCTCCGCCCCGGCCGCGCAGAGGCCGAGCAGCGCGGAGGGGCCGCGCAGCGCAGCGCTGCGCGGCCGGCGGTGCCCTCGCATCCCCCCGCGGCGGGGGGATCCCAGCAGCGCTGCCGGGCAAACGGCACCTGCGAGGGGCGAGGACGGGGCAGCCCCCCGCGGTGCCGGCCCGGCGCGCCGTGCCGAGCCGAGCCGAGCCGAGCCGCGCCGCCGGCGCGCCGCAGCGAGCCCCGCCGGCGTCCGTCGGTGCGCGGCGGCCCGCGGTGCGCCGCTGCCGGCGCCGGCCGTGATGCGGGCCGGGGCTGGGGAGGGACGTGCCGCCCCGGGGCGCGGTGTCGGGTTACCCGGGCCGGCTCCGCCGCCGCGGGGGCCCGCGGGAGCCGCGGCGCCCTGCGCCGCCGGCCGCGCAGCGCACGGTATGTCGGGCCGGTGACTTCAGCCGGGAGATATTTGGAGGCTCCGCGGGGTCCGGCGCGGGGGGCCAGCGTGTGTTTGGGTCTGAAAGCGAATCAGCGGAGGGCGCGTCACTGCCAAAGGGCCCTATAAATCCATCTGCGGCGCAGAGGCGCCCTGGCAAAGCCCCTGCGTCCGCGCGTCCGGCTCCGCGCTCCCCTCCGCCCGCGGGTGCGGCGCCCCCCGCGCCTCGCCCCGCGCCGCCCCCGCGCCCCCGCGAAGCCCCGGCGGCGCCCGGGGAGCCGGCGCGCCCACGCCGAGCCGGGGCAGCAGGAGCGGGCGCTCCCCGGCCCCGGCCTCCCGCCGCCGCCGCCACGCTCCCCGCTGGGATCTAAGCCTTCGCCGCGACGGGACCCCCGATCTGGAGGAGGAAGCGCTGCTGCTGCTGCTGCTGCTGCCGGCCCTGCACATCTCAGCGCCGGCCCCTGCTTCTCCCAGCGGGCTGAGGGCGGTTATTTTATTTTATTTTATTTTTCCCTGCCCTCCTCAGCTGGGTTTTTTTTCCCCGCCGTTGCGTGCGTGTCCGAGCGGCGCGCGGCTCCCGGTTCTGCCTGGACCAGCTGGCGTTACAGGAGCCCTGATGTCTTCATCTGACTCCCCGCAGTTGTTGATGGAGTGTCTTTCTCAGATTTCCAGGCAGGGTCCCAAGAGCAGCACCCAGAGCCAGCTCTCGCTGCCAGGCGGCGCTCCCCGCGCCTCGGGCTGCTCCCGCCGCTGCTGAGCGCGGCCCCGGGGCCGGAGCGCGGAGAGACCCCCGCGGCGTCGCTCCTGCCGCGGCCACAGCACCTGCGGCGGCGGCGGGGGAGGCCGCGGGGCTTGTGCTGGCGGCTCCCCTCGGCCTCCATCGAGACTCGCGAACTTGCCCCCCTTCCCGAGCCTCCCCCCTCCCCCGCGCAAAGAGGGTCCCGGCGGTCGGCCCCCGACCTGGCCCACATGCATCTCCCGTCCGGCCGCTCGGCTTCCTGGCGTTAATGTCCATCTCGGGTCCGGCGAGACCAGCTCGGAGGTGAGGGGAAGGTCTGCGCGCTGGGCGAGGGGCCGCGCCGGGGCGGGAGGGCCGAGGCGGGCGCGCTGCGCGGGGCCACGCGGCCGCCGCCCCGCGGCTCGGGCCGACGGGCCCGGACGCGCCCCGCGGCCCCGCTGCCGCCCCCGCGGGGACCCCGGCAGCAAGTGCCCGCGAGTCCCCGCAGCCGCGGAGCCCGCAGCGCGGGCCGAGCCGCCGCGCATCCCCGCGGCGGGGCTGCGCGCCCTCCATGGCAGCGCCCGGAGCCCGCTCTGTCCCGCCGGGCCGGGCCGGGCCGGGCCGGGCCGAGCCGGGGGGGAGCTGTCATCCCCGCGCGGCGGCACCGCGGTGCCTGCACCGGCCCCGCCGCGGGTGGGGAGCCGGGAAAGCAAGGAGAGGAGCGAGGAAAGGCGATAAAAGCACAAGCGAGGGGGAAGGAAAAAGGAAAAAGAAGAAGGGAAAGGAGAGGAAAGGGGAAAGGGAAAAGGGATGTGAAAGGAGAGAGAAAGCAAAGGATAAAGGAAAGAGGAAAGGAAAAGGAAAGTGCACAGGAAAAGAAAAGGAAGGGGAAAAGAGAAAGAGAAAAGTAGAGGAAATAAAAAGGGAAAAGGAAAGGAAAAAAGGAGAGAAAAGGGGAAAAGGAAGGGAAAGAAAAAGGAAGGGGGAAGGAATAGGAAACAAGAGAGGAAAGGGAAAGGAAGGGAAATGGGAAAGGGAAAAGGAGAGGGAGAAAGAGAGGAAGGGAGAATGGAAAGGAGAGAAAAAGGAGAGGGAAAGGGAAAAGGCAAGGGGAAAGGAAAAGGAGAGGAGAGGGGAAAGAAAAGGAGAGGAGAGAAAAAGGAAAATGAGAGGGAAATGAAAAGGGAAAGCGACATTTTGGCTGGAGCACTGCAAAGCTGCCTGGCCCTGCGCCCTGGGCCAGCCTGGCCCACTCTGCCCTGGCCCGGCCCGGGTGCACCCGCCTTGGCACACTGCCTGGGTGCTTGGGGAGGACGTGCACAATGTGGCTTGGCTGCCCAGCATGGGGACGTGGCCAGTCCCTCATTGACCTGGGAGTCAGCCCCCCGGGATCTGCTGGCCTGTAGCCCTAGCCCCAGAGTGGTGAGCCCTAGCATGGAGTGGCCGGTGGCCCTCTGCCAAACTGGGGACACTGCAGAGAGGCTGGTCCTGTGTGTCCCCCTCTCACTGGGAAAATCCAACTCTGTGCCCTGTGGCAGGCAATGGGTGTCAGAGGGCCTCGGGTGGGAGGGATGACCTAAGGCAAAGGTTGTTTCCTCTCTGCTCTGTCCCCAGGCCTGGCCTGGGTGTCTCAGGGCTGGCAGGGAGAGTACAAGGCTGGGGGGAGCACACTGGCTACCCGGGCCAGCCGCGATCTAACCCTGCCTCTCCTCTCTGCCAGGGGCCCGTGTTGGAAGATCTAAGATGAAGTTATGGGATGTTGTGGCTGTCTGCGTGGTGCTGCTCAACACGGTCTCCACCTCGCCCCTGCCCACCGGTAAGACGCCTCCCGAGGGGCCCCCTTCAGTGCTAGAGGGGCCTGAAGACGATCTCTCCCCCATCAGCCTGCCGCCTCCCTATGCTGTGCACAGTGACTGTAAGAAACATTCCCCTTCATAGCCACCACTGTCTGTCTTGCTAAACTTGCTCCCCTTTGCCCAGGCCTCCGGGTGAGGAAAGGATCCCACCTTTCCATTCCCACTTCTCCCCCAGCCAGGGCCACTGGCTCTAGCTGTAGCAGCTCCAAGTCAAGTCATCTGCCAAAGCGTGGGGTGGGCTATCGCAGTGGCAGTGCCCTTCCCCTCCCCACCTCCAGCTCTACCTTCCAGGCAGTCATAAGATCCCTTTGGCTGAAAAACTCTGGAAGATGGGAAATTTAACTGTATGCTAAGGAATCAACAGGAGGATCAGGTACATCCACCTGACAACGCAGGCACAAAATCCTCCTTGCCCACCACCCTAATCTGTTCTCCATGCAAAGACTTGCCATTACAGTTACTTACTGTCTGTAGAGGGCAGAAGTCCTGATCAAGATTGGGCTCCATGGTGTGAGGCATTGTACACATCCTGGAGTGCTGCTGCATTTCATTAAACCCTCCTTGAATACTTATTCTGAAATTAGTGTGTCCTCATGGAAATTTACAGAAGAATAACAGGAGAGGGGTTAGGAACTTGACGTAGACAAATCCACACGAACCAGATCGCAGTAAGACAGCTTACAATCCAGATGACAGATAATAATGCCGCTCTAATAATAGGTCTCCAACAATAGCAGATACAGCATTTTCACAGTGGTGAGTGATTGTTACATTAACACTGGTGGCTTTTTAAAGTAGGAGTTAAAATGACTCAATAAGTGCCAAATACTCACATAAATTGTAGAGGTGTTCACCTAGCAAAGGCGAGAGTACAGTTCTGAGGTTGCTCCTTTTGGCCTTGCTCAGCCCTGTTTAGCTGTTGTGGGATGCAGAGAGCATCCAATAATTGGGATTTGTTTTTATCTGCTTACTTGGAGGCATGCTGGTTTTGTGTGGCTGCTACATCTCCAGCTACGGGCAGCACCGCTCCGGTTTGTCCAGAGTAGCAGGGCAACGATGCAGCTCAGAGGCGACTTGCGGGAGAATATCCATGTTGCAGTTTCTCTTTGCATCAGCTCTTCCTCATTCCTCTCCTCTGCTGTCTTTCTCCACACACATAAGTGCACATCTTGTGTCCTTCTGTATGTAGTCTCTTCTATTTCCTTTTCTCTCTCTCATTTTTCCCCTGTTGGAGTCCTTCCTAGGCTGACACCTCCCCTATTTCCAGCTGAGTCTCTGCAGTTCAGTGACTGACATCCCCTGTCATCCTTTCAGCACCTCATCATGGGGATATTGGCCAAAAGAGCTTCCGTCCAGGTCCCCAGCCTGCAGGGACTGCAGAGGCTTCATGACTCTGTAATCTTCAGCTCTAGAATGGGCTACAGGGAGGGGAAGGTACTTGGGCATTGAATGATGCTACAAGACCCAAAGTTGTGCTTTTTCAGGCAGCTGAGCCAGTCACCTTCACATAGACTTATTCAGCGCCATTTCCATGGGGAGAAGAGGGTGTTAGGAAGCAAGTGGTAACTCATGCAAAAGCTGCAGGGTGAGAGAACATTAGAGCTCCATATTTCCAGGGCTAAAGTATTTCTACAATGTCCACTTTTGTCTTAAAACTTACCTTTGGAAATGTGGTTTTTCATAAGCTGTTTTCTGTGAGGCAACTCTAGGAGGCAAGTAGCAGTAGCGGTCTTGTCTATTCCTAGCATGAAAAACTTCTCAATATTTCCTTCTTTTTTGTGGATTGAGCAAATAAGAAGTGGGAAGAAAGACAACCTGTGTTTTCCCTGGGCTATGCTACTGTCAACAGAAAGCTTCTTCCAGAAATCCCTACTTCCAGTGAACAAACACGGTCTCTACCACGCAAGATGGGTCATAGGTTATCATCCAAGATAGTCATTTGAAGAAAAGCTGATGATTTGGTCTTGATCTCTTAACCATGCAGATCACAAATAGATGAGTCTGTCTGCAAGGGGAAAATAAGCAGTACTGTTCTTCACAATAGAAATGAAGGGAAACTCATGAAGTTTCTGTGATCTTTACACAACAGCAGTACAGTATCCATGCCCGAAAGTTAGAAACTCCTCTGTCAGCTAGACTGCCAAGTCTGATGAGTCAGGGGAGACTTGCAGAAGGGCAGCTGTATGAAAGCAGGGAAATACTTTGATTCACTTTTGTGCTGTTTTAGTTGATTTTGAAATGTGTGGTGTCTGGACCGCACTGTGGAAACACAGAGCTTACAAGGCTGGTCATATCTAGCCATGGAGCTGCTTTCCTCGCCAGGGCAGAACTTTGTTCCACAGTAACCACAGTCAGTGTATATGACATATCTGTTTCTCTCCATTTGGTGGCACACACCTTTCAACATAAGAAAGAGTTGGAACAATGTACACAAAAGGCATCATGTCTACACTATGTAGACCTCCTCCTCCTCCTCCTTCTCTTCTTCCTCAGCAGCTTCTTCTACAAGCAGAGGGCAATGTGCCATGAGCACGCATGCATGCTTCCAGCATGTCAGCTGGTCTGCTAGTGGACATACTGTGTATTAATTTCTCTGTGTATACTGATGGTTGACAGCTTCACCAAACACCTTTGTAGGTGGCAGTTCCCAAAGTGGTGGAAGCTTTGTCACAGTTAGCCTGCATGAGCTCCTCTGCACAAGGCAGCGCATGGGTGCTGAGCACTGCTGGGTATTGCATGCTTTCCAAGGCAAGTGCACTGCTGTCTCTAGAGGGACCACGCATGGGCTGAGTGCAGAGTAGCTAGTTCATGCTAAAGGATGCAGTTTGCCTATTCCCATATAGCACGATTTTCTAATACTGTGCTGGGAATGGTGGTTAGTAGGGTTGCAAGATCAAGTCCAGCTTCTAAGGGCAGCCAAATACCCTGCTGGAACATAGACCTGTCTTCTCAAGTCTTAGACGCTTTCATGTGTTCTCATTCAGTGGGATTGCTTTCTCTCTAAAGTTCCCTGAGGTCACCTGATGCTATTCCATCTCTTTCAAATTGGTCTGAAACCTGTCTTCATTCCAGATTATAGGCAAGGTCTTCACCTCCCCGGCTGATCAGATGTAGTGTGTTGACCTTTGTTGTTCAGGTCAGTAATTAGAGATAGAAGAGAGCATTGACAACTGTAGGCTTCTGTGCTTTTTACTGGAACAGGCACGGGTGACAGGAGCCTCCATACGTGTAGTGCATTTGAGATGAATCCTCTGTTTCTAGGTGTTGCGGGCAACAGTGTTCATGGGACAGCTTGTTTCACAGGAAGAAGAGTAGCTATAGGGATTTACAAAATCAGAAAACCTTTTCTCTGTTTTACTCATGCTACAGTCTGCAGAGGAAAGGATGTACTTAGCTGTAATAGCAACCACAATCAAAATGATTACAAATCACACTACCTACAGAGTAAGCCAGTAGTTTTGAAAGTGTGACAGTGTAGATGGAGCCAGACATCAGGTTTGACTTATATGAGCCTCACAGTAAATACATTTTGTAACTGCTTGCCTCTGTATAACTACAGTCAACAGGTATATGAGTATCATAAGATGGCAGAGCATGACAGTCTCGTGATCAACAGTGGGCACCTTGAGTAAGAACTAGCAGTATGCATGTAAAAATAAATGGAAAATCTCACCTTAGGTATTTTCCTCCTGAAAGATGGAAAAGATGTTCCTCTGCCTTATAATGGCTGAGGAACTCCACAGCCACTGGATGGTAGTTTGCTGCTGGCACCCCTTTGGTATGATATACCATGACATGACATGCTATACATGCATTATAGCTCTGTAAAGATTTTTCATACCCCTGCTAAAGGATTATTCAATGTTAAGAAACTACTTTTAGCTGAAACATTTTCCATTAGGATGGAAGGTATCTAGAATAAACAGTTATATTATAGTGCTCTTTAAGGCAAAGTCAGTATTAAAGTGTAATTCCACATGAACATGTTTCTTTCTCTACAGTGTTTATTAGACTTGTTCAGTGTTAAGAACCAGAACTCTCATATTTCTGTCCAGGCTTTCCTCCTCAAAATACATACAGTGTAGCCTATGCGCATTAGTCTAAGACATCCATAAGCTACAGAGGTAACCTGCCCATGCACAATTAATCCAGTGCCTCTTAGAGATATCCGACATAGTGAACAGAAGCCACATTGCACCATTTGATCTGTGTGTACACAGTAAAACTAGTGCATCCAGCCACTGTCAGAGTGCATGTGCATATGTCACAGCACCAGCCCTGTTTGCATGGGAATACCCAGGTTTTATTGGCATTCAGAGATCCCCAGATTCAAAGTCCTGGTTTTTTTTCGTGTGGACAAAAATCTAGAAAAAAAGAACAGGACATGTTTGGGGAAATCGAGAGCATGTAGCCCTGTCTAGACAGGTCCACAGTCTCAAATACATCTGTTGAATGTATTCCCATGAAGGAGACATTCTGAGATGTAAGATTGAAATAACCGAAATGCAAGAGAATATAGTTTTATTCTCATTTTAAAAGCTAGCCTTTGTTTGAAGTTATGTGTTTGACTCCTTCTAAGCTTAAGAACCTCAAAAATTTTCCAGCGGAAGCAGGGATCCTGTCAGATGTTTTTCAGATGTGGGTTGCTAGTTAACATATCTGAACATGCTTTTCTTAGTCACCTTTCAGAGGCCTCTTAAATGTAATTCAGAAATCCCCCTGCTAAGGGTCTGCAGACCACAAGCTGAAAACTCCCTCTTGGAGGCTGAGAATTTCAGCTGAGTAAATGACTGTTGATGAACGGATGGGGGACGCATTATTTCTCTGCTGGAATAGGATCCTCAAATTGATAGGTTGCAAAGTCTGTGCAAATTATACTGTTCCTGGCTAGGATTGCACAGAGTAGGTTTAAAATACATAGAGTTACAGAGTCTGAAAGGAGCCACTGGGGTCAAGTCCAACCCCTACAACTACAGATAATCGGGAAGAGGTATCTTAGTGCAAGTGTCCTGTCCTTATCCCCAGCACGCACTACTGCCAACTGCAACTTAAAACAAAACAAACAAAATCCACAAAACTCCAGGTGTTGAGGAATCTCATACTTCTGAAATAATAAGTTAACTACAAGTAATAAATAAGGAATACTAAATATTCCAGTCATAGCAATCTTCAGAATCATCAGACATTAAATAGGCTGCTAACATATTACTGCTGGTAGAGTGGTTGGTACTGGAGATTGATCATTTTTAGCCAAAAAAAAAAGCTGTAGTTTTGGAAGAAGTAATATATCCGAACAGTTTCAATGAATGAATCTTGGCAACCAGGTCCTACTTACAAAGAGAAGAAAAATAAAATAAATAGGCTTGTATTAGGCAGGTAGAAATAAAGCACTGAGTCACAAAATAGAGATTACAATATGCCTGGTTTTAAGATCAAAGTCAGAAAATGAATTATGTCAAAATTTTCAAATATCAGGATTTTTTTTTAAGGAGTAAAGCCCCACTGTATGACTTAGCAGATATTTAACCTTTTGCCTTGGTCTGTATATAGTCGTACAACACTTACTTAAATTGAAACCAGCAAATACATTTCTTTGAAACCAATGGGACTTGTACAAATGCTTAAATGATTGTTGAATAGGAAGAAGCTTAGAAAGAAACAAATATTGAAATCAAAATACTTGTTTTTGTGCATCTGAGCCAGACTATGTTACTGCAGGTATACTGAAACTTCTCAGATAGCAATGATTTTTCAAGCGGACTCATCATACACTCTCCCACTCCAGCACTGCATAGGAATGTCTGGACCACCTCTGCTCCCATCCCAAGCATATAAGAATTCTTTGGTAAAAGCAGCAGTTACTTGCTTAGGAAATTCGTGCTGGGGAGGTACGGATCCCGCTTAAAAGCTGGGAAAGAGGCAGAGCTCTTCAGAGCCTGGCCATCTCTGAGCAGCCGCTGAGCTCTGTCTGAAGGACCATGGTTCCCGTGTCCTGCTGGGAGATGCCCTACAGCATAGCACCTGCCCCGCTGCCAAGGAGCGATTCTTACGAACGTTTTCCAAACTTGCATGTTAAAATTTTTGATACTGTTCCTATTATAAAAAGGTTGCAATACAGTAACTGAAAGATGATAGAGGAATGTGCATTATTTATAGGTCATGTCAAAATCTGAGAGCAGCAGAGATTGCTACAGAAGGGTGCCAGTTATGACTTTGCCACAAGTGCTTTATATAGAGCAAGGCTCCGTTTCCCTGCCCCAGGGAACAGACTGTGATAGGGTCCCTTTCTGCTGCTTTGCCACCTACATTTGTTCCTTGGGGACCCCATAACATCCAAAGGGAGATCCAGTATATGAGTGTACTCAGTAGTCCCGTAGCAAATGCTTGCTTAGAATCAGCTGGAGTAACACTTGTGGTGTTATTTCTGTTAACTGCTCGTGTTAAGAGAGTTGGTGCTGAAGTGGAGCTGTGTGACCAATATGGGGTTTTGCTGGTGTCATGTGCAGGTTGGGCTGGTTTGCTTTTCTACCAGAAATCCTAAAGATAATTTCTTTGTAGTACCAACACTATTTCCTTCCTTAAAGTCTCAGAGTTGTGCTTGTTAGCTGTTAGAGTTGGCTACATGGTTTGTTGTGAGTAGAGGACCCAGAGTTCAGGTCCCAGTAATATATGTTCATTCAGGGGTCTCACAAGGATGTGACAGAACCAAACATTCAGCACAAACCCAGGTCACTTAAGGAAGCTGGAGATTTATCTCGGTGTGGTGCGGATTTGGAGTGGTACAAGGCTGTAGTGAGGAGATGTGGTGGGCAACAAGGCAGGGATATGCTTTACTCAGGTCTGACTCCTGGTCCTTCACTAGCTTCAGGCAGGTCACTTGATTTCTTCTCTTTTACACAGCTTATGCTGTAAGTTTTTCAGATGCAGAGACTGTCTCATGTGTGTTTGAATATCCCATACATGTACATCCCATACATGTATTGTACATGCCCTGTACAATAAAGTCTTAGTGCAGGTTGGGTCCTGGCAGCTACTGCAGTAGCTGCAGTAAAATCTCAATAGTGACCTCTGAAAAGCTGTCTGCTCCTCAGCGGTTCAGAGCTGTTTTTTCAAAGCTCTGCCTCATAAGAGAAATCATATCCCCTTGCTGCTTCTTTGCTGCTTGACTGCAAGATAAGACAGCCTTTTGCCACGCCAGAGCCTGGGGAGGTCAGAAGAGGTGCCTAGCTCTGGGTGCCAGTCCGGTTCTCCTGAAGTCAGGCAGGATTTTGTGAACAACTCCCACTTGAACGAGACGGAGAGTGAGAAACACTTGTGGACTGGTCAGCTTGCGAGGCAGCTTCCTGAACTTCACCCAACTCACTGGCCTTGCTTTTTCCCCTGCTATCAGGCCATTTCCCCAACTTCCCACAATTACGATGGTCTTGTTGTTTCTCGTTTTCCTTCTTCTGGTGGGAACCAACAGAACGAGGTTTTCTGGGGAGACTCAGTTTCCCACCTGTGAGAAAGCAGGCAGAGGATGCGCGGGGAGACAGAAGCTGGAAACACTGAGCGTAGCAATGAAAAATATGAAGTGCCATTGTCACCACTGTATGGTAAATGCCAGGGTTAGCTAGTGGGCTGCGAACTGAAAACTTGGCTGCTCCATTCGGAATAAGCTTTAACCCTGCAGATTTTTCCAGTACTGGCTTATTGTACTCGACATCATTGATGTAAATGGCTCAGGAGTCATACTCAGGATTACTTAACACTGTACCTAGAGGAAAGACAAGTGACACCGGGGCGGGGGGGGGGGGGGGATCTGTTTCTAAGGGCTTTCTGAGTCCAAGGGGAGGATGCAGTGTTTCCTGGGGAGTTGGCAAGTCAGGGAGTAAGGCAATGAACCAGACCTGTATTAAACATTTAAAGGTGAGTTGACCCTGGTGTCTTTGATACTCCATTTCCTAATGAACACAGTCAACTAGTTTCTGTTTCACTGTTAGCCTCACAGATTTTCATGCAACGCGAAATCATTCTTCAGTAAGGTGATACTTTAATTGTTTAAATCCTGAAAACTTTTCGGTATAACTGTTTTTAGCATCTACCCACTAGGCAAGTGTGTCTTCTGAGGATTTGGTTCAAAGCATGCATGAAAGGCTTGTTAATAAAAAAGTGTTTCATTTTCAATAAAATAAATGTTTCATCCCCATCTAAGTTCACACTTCTTTTTGCTTTGCAAAGCAGGATGATCAGAACATGAGTGATTTTAAGCTTACTATGATCACACTTTCACATACAGGTTACTCCAAGGGTTTGCTAGAATATGTCTTTGTGGTGTGAGAAAGAGAGATTCTGTGTTTGGATATGGCTTGTCCTCTATAAATATCTGAGGAACTTACTACAGAGAAAACTAAATATAAAATCAATCAATGAATAAATGATATAGCAGAGTCATCATCATAAATAGCAAAAGCTGAGGATGATTTACTGCAGTCATAATTAGACGCACAGTAATTGTATATTTCCCAACAGTAAATGATATAAGATGAAACATCTTTGTGATTATAACTTTGGAGGAAATTTTGAAAATAACTGGAAAAGAAGAAATAAAAATGTTTTAGTTAAGAAGTGCTCTGCTTAAAACACTAGAACTGATTTTGCAGAAAGGGTCATTTGATCCTAACACAGATTTGGATCTGAAATTTCTAAATAGTACTTATCATTACAATGAGCTGGATTAACCCCCTTAATCTTTGAAATTAGACTTTAAACAAACATATGAATGCTGCTGTTTAAACTTCTTTCGAATTGAAAGACAGCTCTGTTTAAGTGAAATATTATCCTGGTAATTTTATTAAATGTTTGGCATGATATTTTGATGTGGTAGCTACATAGTCCCATGGATGTCTGTATTTAAAACTAAAATATAAAACAAAAATCTCATTTTGTCATTTTTAGTATGCCTTATGTGGTATTTACAACATCACTGTAACACAGGATATGCAAAATGCAAGTTGATACTGCAGTGACATAATTACATTTTTCCTGGATCAGTATACAAAACATTTTTCCAAGAGATACAAACAGTTTCTAATCACTTAAGATTTTGAGCTTTATGAGATAAAAAAAATTTAAAATTTATGTAAATCATTGTTTTGCAATTAATAGAATTTAAGTTTTTCTTGTAAACAGTGATAGACTGGATGCTCAGAAGAGTCTGCAGTTAGCCTTTTAAATCCATAATTAGGCAACAAAATGAGGGACCATTTTTTTTTCAAAAGCTGAAGATCCATCTGTTCCCACTGAAATCAATTTGTGGTCAGGTTCAAACTGAGGGTTTCTTGCTCTACCATGCTGGGTTGCAGCCACTGCGGCTTTAAAAAAAAATCTGTTGCTAGTGACATCAAAGGATTAGTTTTACAAAATGTAATTTTGATCACATTTGAACTGACAGAAATTTGTCCTTAATGGAAACTGTCTTCTTGAGAACATGACAAATTTGGTTTGGCTATTCATTGAGACCTATGTTATATAAAAGTTTTCTATGAACACTATATAATTTATTCTAAAAAGCAGAGGCATCAGATCCAGGTTTTGTTGGCACATGGTGTCTCTAATTAATTGGAAATGCAAAGGCAGGCTCCGGGGGTTTGCAGCGGAGAACATGCCCAGAGCAAGGCACGTTTCCCTGCGCACCACGAAGCAGAGCTCCGGGCGGCTCTCTGCACAGGTCGATGGTGAGCACTCAGCAGCGTCTGGCTGCAGAAGTGTGCGGCCGTACGGGTCAGTGGCTCTTGCAACACCCAGGGCACTGCACCCTCTGATGTGCACGTCAACGCTGCCGATCCCAGAGAGCAGTAACGGCACGAGAACCTTATCTTGCATTCAAGAGGGAAGCCCTTAACCCAAAGTTTGGGTCACAAGTATGAGCTCAGTGTGCCCTTGAAGTTCAGAATAGCAAGTAGAAGATAGATAGAAATATTCATATTTTTTAATGTCTCATGACTTTTTTTTGTTTGAATTGTGGCGGTCTGGACGTTGGTTGTTGACCAGCTCTGTTCCCAGCCTGGTCAGTATTCTGAATTCCTACCACGTTTTCACCAGTCCTGTGACATTTCATTCTTTCCTTCGTTACTTTCTTATTCCTTTCTTGATCTTGTGAGAAACTCCTGGCAGATCAAGAGCTGGTTCAGCTGCAGGTGGAAGGCGGAGAGGATGCTAAGAGGCAGACTAGCACACAGGTGGCCGTCCTAGCCTCCGTCCTTAGCCCCTGGTGCTGATACTCCCGGCACCAGAAAGTTGACTGATCCCTGGTGACTGACTCTGCCTGTTTCTAGCTGGTGCTAGAAACATCACGTGCTTAGCACAGCACTAGAAGAGGGAGAATGGACAAGGGGAGCAGGAGAGATGAGACAACCAGGAGCCCAACGTGTGCCCTTGCGGCAGCTCCAGCCAGTGCCCTGCCCCAGTCTATGGCCAGAGGGGTCCTGTGCAGAGGTAATTCAAAAACGTGGGTCTCCCTGGAAAGAGAGCGAGAGAGAGACCAGGGAAGAGGGAGCGGGGGGGGGGGGGGGTGGAGGGGGGCAAGGGATGTAACATCATGGGAAGGAGAAGCCCAGCAGGCCAGTTTTCAGCATTAGCAGGATCTATGCTTGGAGGAGAGGCTTTCCCCAGGACAGAAACAAGGCAAGAGCAAGAGAGACTGCTCTGGAGACATGGAAATGGGTCTGTCTTCCCCATCACAGGGAGGAACAGGTTGGTTCCTCATGTACTGTGAGCCTCAAGTGTGCTTTTTGATTTGAAACATGCATGCACCCACATGCAGGGTCCTCATATGTGCACCCTCAGGAGATTTTCTTTTTTTTTCCCCCAGGGAGTTCTCAAATTAGGAAACAACTTTCAAAAATATGATGTAAAACCCATATGACTTTATGCCATTCTTGTGAGTGTTCATAGGACCATTTTGTAGCCGATAGGGTTGTCTTAAGGTCTCAGCCCTCCCCTTCCATGGTGGGGTCTGTGAGGTCTTTTTCCATGCTGGACCTGCACTGGAAACTGTGAGTGAGATGATACCCAGAAGCCTGCTGCCTCCTGAAGGAGGATGTTACATTTCCTGTACGTATGGTCCTTTCCCTTGGGTAGTACGTACTTTGAGGTGTATTGCACTCACTCACATATGTATGTGTGAGCCAACGTGCACTAACCAGTACTGAGCGAGTGCTGTGGGCTATGCTGTGCTTTACTGTGCTGTACTATATTCTCCTTATTAGCTTCAGATTTTTAACTTCTAATTCCTCCACACTCTGGAGCCATGGGCAAGGGACTATGGCTCAGTACAGGTTGGTTTTTGTTTTGTTTTTTTAATACTACTCTTTTATTGCTATAGTATCTGAGCATTTTCTATTAGCACTTTGTACAGCTTCACTGGAATCTGACATGTGTTTGTTCATCCAGCTTTTCCACCAAAAGAAGTGTTGTCAGTAAATTTGTTTTGAAAAAAATATGTGTGTGTACATATATATATAAATATATAAACATATTTATATATGCATATGTGTGTATATGTGTATAAATATAACACAGACACACACCTCGGTGTATTTTTATAAGTAGGGATAATAGTATGTGCTTTTCACTGGTGCCTGAAAGCCCCAAAGGAAGCTGCCTGCTGCACAGTCAAGTCAGTGCTGGTTCATACAATGCAATGTGTTAGAGAAGCGAAGCTGCCAGCTTGCTGACCTTCGTTCTGAGGCTATGTATGTTTTTAAAATGGTGTTTGAGACACAGAGGAGAATGTGACTAAGTAAAAGAGATCATGGTGCTCAATCAGTTGGCTTTATTCAGGTTACTTACCAGGATTTGATGCCAATGCAGCCCCTGTCGGTGCACTGATTTTTTCCCTGGCCTGTAGCTTAGCTAACTACCCGCCTTTACTCCCGGCAATTTCTTACCACAAGCGATGGCTCATCATCAGGTGGTGGCTGTGATGCAGGGATGTCTCTCGGCATCCCAGCAGTACATCTACCAACTGTCTATCAGACTGAGGCGGTCCCGCTGTCAGTCTTCTCCACCTTCCCTGCTGTCTATTAGCCTTTCATGGTCTTTAGTCCATGGTCAGTGGTTATTGCTTATTCATGTATGATATCTATTGGTAGCTTTCTTAGCGCTCACCTTCAGTGTCTTGTTTCAACTCGTCACACCGTGCATTGCCTCTAGCATTTTTACTCATCCTTGGTTGCCCAGGGCCCCCTATCTCAGCAGTTTTTTTACAACTTTTTGTTTCAGTCCTTCAGGCTTTGCACCCATGCTTTTTGGACAACCAAATATCCCTGCCGAGTCAAGATTGGCACCTTGTACTTCCCTGACCTGCAAGCCTGGCATAAGCTGCTAAATCAACTCACACTTCAACCCTGGCTCTTACGGTTTCCTTCTAAGCCTTGCAAGCTACCCCTAGTGAATGTGCTTATAGTCAGATTGACAAATGCATTTTGTTAAGCAGCAAGGGATTATCACCAAGCCGCATCCCATCAACAGCATGAGTTCTAGCGCTTGAGTCCATGATTCAGTGGTTACCTGGTCTGGCTGATGCTTGGTGCTGCACCAGAAGCACAGGCCACTGTGTTGCATGTGTGTTGAAACTCAGCTTTGTGGGATTGTGTAACAGTTCAGAGTTGTACCAACCAGAGGCTGCTCGATTGCAGAGGCTGGAGGTTCCTCTCATATTGCTAAGTTACAAAAGCGAATTTGGGGCACATTGACAGTCCAACTGGTAGGCAACCAAAAGTGCACTATTGTGTTGATGGTGACTAGCTTGGGTCTCCACAGATAGAGGATGTGGTTGCTTACAACGAGATGCAAGGACTCGCTGGGTAGCCTAATAATGCAACTGCCATTGTAGTTAACATCATGTATGTGCATAGTCCTGTAACATCGCATGTGGTCAGTTGTAAGTGGATGGATATTGGCAAGGGCCAGGAGATCCAATACATTTCACTGAGCAGGGACTCTGCACCCACTGTTCCCACAGATTTCCTAATGTCATCCATGTGTCTTGTGTCTCCTCCAGTGGTGTAGGCCACAAATACCAGGGGTTGCTTCAGGAGTGCTTTTGACAGATACGGATTCCCACGTGGGATATTTTCCCACACTCCTAAACTTTCCCTTTTTGGCCCAAGAGAATGAAAGTTGGCATTCATCATACTCCTTGAGCTGGCATCCCTCCCAGTTAGACTCCCACGTGGCCTGATGATGGCACAGGCAAGATGCTGAGCAGGGATGCTCAGTTAGATCTGTTGGCCATTTACCCCCTCTCCAGGTCACACAGTGTCTGTGTGAGGTGTGAAGTTAGGGTCATCCCATATAGCTTGGCATGCTTCTTGCACAGGTTATGTTAGAGCCCCAGAGAGATTAGTGGGGTGAGTTACGCTGCCTATTACCCTGCCTTCTGATTGCGGCAAGTCTATGTGTGTAAGCAGGGCTCCTCTAGTTAGGTACTCCATTAGCTTCATTATTTGATCTAATTTTTTCCCTACTCCTGCCATATCCAATGCTGGCAGCTACACACCTGCATCATAGGCTTCTTTTATGGTGTGTTCTACACCTTAAATGTCATAGGCACTCACAGAACAGAAGGCTCTTGGCAACTTTAGCTCCCTTGGTGCAGCAGGGGTAGTGATCATGCACAAACCAGGAGAGATGTCCTAATGGGCTCTGAGCAAGGGCACCTTCCATTACAAAGGCCTCTCCCCCTCTTTATCTAGCCTGCAGGGTGTACTCAGCTTCACTTGGGCAGGGCAGCACTTGGACCCTACAACTAGTGTTAGTAAACAGGGTGGACTCCTGCACATATCACTGTTGAGGGTTGGGGATAACATTTTTGCACCTGAATTGCAAACAGTGTAAGTAGTATGTGCCTAGCTAGGTTGCTGTCTCTTAGAGTAACCCATAATTTCATTTCTCCATTCTTGAGTGGGAGAGACTTACTTCCCTCACTGCACTACCACGGCAGTGGGCCTGAGATGAGTATATGGCTGAAGGGTTCAAACAAGAGTCTCCACGTATAGGTTTAGTTTCCCTGTAAAAATTTCCCATCCTCTTCCTGATGGTTAACTGTTGCATGAGTTTCACTAAACCCTAGTGGGTTCCCCCAGTGGTGGTTTTGCTCTCCACAGCAAGTACCCTTTGCATCACACTGTTGCCACAAGGTTGGTCCATGAGTGCGTGACAGAGGTGTGGGCTGGGGTTGTTACAACAGTATGAGTGGGTCAGGGCTCAGATGGGATAATATGAAGGGAAGAGGGGAGAATGGTACAGCTAGAACAGTCTCACTTAGGGCCACATCCTTCTCCTACTGGGTTATAAGCTAAGAAACTCAGATTGCTACATGAGAAATCTAGAAACTACACAGTACTACTGCAGCAAGAACAAGTGCCTCCTTGCCAGTCGCATCTCCACCCATGCCTGTGCCAGGATCGAGCTTGTACTTCAGTGATGGGGGCTGTGGCTGCTCCTCTTGGGACATCTCGTTTGGTTGGGTCTAGCTCTTCCTGCTTTTAGGGACCATAGCCATCACCTGGATCTTGTGCAGTAGAACAATAATCATGTGGTGTAGGCACTCTGCTCTGCCTCGGAGCGGGACAGCGCAGCCAATGGACACATCTAGCCATGCTAGCCCTCCCTCCACTAGGTAAGGCTCATAGTGGGTGTTTTGGTATGTGCTGTAGTAGTAATGATGGAGGAGTGGAAGAGGACTGCCTTATCACTAGTGTTACAGGACTATAGGGCTTGGTGCAGGGTCCTGCCTTGTTCTAGTCCCCTATAGCTGTATAGGTAGCAGCTGTCCCTCTGTTGTATATTTTTGTAGTCACTGATCTCAGAGACTGTTGTCTTTAGCAGCTACCAGTAAAAAAGGCAAGATTTATTTTTCTCTGGCCCAAATTCTACAGTTTATAGGATCCCTCTTCCCATGAATGACCCTTGTTAAGCAAACGTTTGAAATAATCTGCCTTCATCACTCTTACCAGTGTGTGTTATTTTGCTGGTCACCCATCAGAAATTATGTACTTTTGATCCACTCCTATATTATCATGGAGAGAGGTCTCTTAGATGTGTCTGCTGCAGGGAAGGCTCCTTGCTGCTCCTTAAGCACATATGTACTGTGTTTCAGCAAGTTTTTGTGCTAACAGAGTTAACACCCCTCTGACCCCATCTCTTATATATTTGGTGCTTCTGTTGAGGATATAGAGGTGCCCCTTTGCTAGGCAATCAGAGGCAGATTTATATCTTCTTCTCTCCAGTTAACATGCTATCACAGCTGGGCTGCGGGCGTTCATTAGCTGGTCTCCTATAGGAAATCCTGTCTGTTGTAGTGCCCCGTCACAGCGTGTACACCTTGTTCACATTCATCCAAAAGGGAGGAGTAACACCCTAAGGGAGCACTTCTTCCCCAGCTTGGTGCACCCTGGCCTGGGGTTGTGCTGCCCTCAGCTACCTGTAAGCAGCCTGATCTGACCACCCCCTGTTCTGCCGGTCAGAGCCTGCAGAGCTCTTTTAAACATCCTGAGAAACATCTGTTCAGATGTTTATATTTGCAGTTTCCCGTTTGTTTGAAGGTGTCCTTCTAGAGACGGAGGCTCCCTCACACACACAGCTGAGTGCATGGCAGAGCTTGTTATGTTGGTGGGCACTCAAGTGTGACGTACTGAGGCATGGAGTTGGAAAAGGCACATACACACAGGGTCCTGACACCCTGATCCTTCATTAAATTCTCTGCTTTCACAGAAGCGGATCACATAAGGAATTTAGTCTGTGGGAAGTTTTGAGATTTTAAAATGTGATTTTACTCCAAACTATGATGAAAAGTTGCAGTCTCAGAACATTTCAGAAAAATGTGCTCAATTTCATCCTCCTTAAAAACTTTCATTCTGCCAGTGTCTAAACATGTCATTGACTTAATATATATACACCAAGTACAAAATGAAATAGGTATTTTAACTTTATAGAAAGAAAATGCATTAATAAATTTCCTGTGAAAGTTGACCTTATACTTCCATTCTGCCCTATTCCTACTCAATCTAATCAGCATCTTGTGACACAAAAATTCTGTGAGAAAATTTTCAAATGCACTAGGAATTATCCCCTAAAAGCATTAGAAAGACAGGCGTTCAGACAGGAATAATAGCTCAGCCTGGCACCTTAGGAAACTCCTTCTTTTGCCCTGCCCAAGAAACTTACTGATAGGTGGCTTTAGCAATAGTAACTGCTGCAAGTTTAGGGACAAGAATTAACGATTAGAATCAGAGCAACGTATCAAGGAAACCTCATTCGCTTGCTGCTTTGCCAGGAAGTGCCTGTATAACCTCGCCACAGTCGGTTCATCTGCCCATGATTTTCTTTCCCTCAATTTTGACAGGACTCATTCAGTATTGAAAGATGTGCCAGAACGCTATCAAGTGTAACCAGGAGACGCCTACACAGATACATATATATCTCATTACTTTGTTCCTAAATAAGTTTCCATTAGGAGCCAAACCATTCCATTATCCCTGATTTTGGGGTGTGCTGTGTGTTCTCTCTGAACCAATGGACAGGGTAGCTTGCATGCGTCCAATGTTTTTGAACCACAAATTGATAAATTTCCCTTGATGACATTTGACAGATGACAAAACATTTTCTCTTTTTCCCAAACAGCTAATATGCCAGAGGATTATCCAGATCAGTTTGATGAGGTAGTGGACTTTATTCAAGCCACTATTAAAAGACTGAGGAGGTCACCAGATAAACAAACTCCAATTTTTTCTAGGCGGGAGAGAAATCGGCAAAATGCAGCCACAAACGTAGAGAATTCCAGCAAAAAGGGAAGGAAGAATCACAAGGGCAAAAATCGAGGATGTGTCTTAACAGAAATACATTTAAACGTGACTGACTTGGATTTGGGTTATGAAACCAAAGAAGAGCTAATTTTCCGGTATTGCAGTGGATCTTGTGATGCAGCCGAGACCACGTATGACAAAATTCTAAAAAATTTATCCAGAAAGAAAAAAATAGTCAATGACAAAGTGAGGCAAGCTTGTTGCAGACCCACAGCCTTTGATGATGACCTGTCATTTTTGGACGATAACTTGGTTTACCATATACTGAAAAAACATTCCGCAAAACGGTGTGGATGCGTCTGACTTGTGCTTTGGAGATTGCTCCAGTATTGCATTCCTGCTACAATGCAAAGAGAGGGACCAAGGTTCCCAAGGAAACATCTGCTCGGAACGGAGAAAAGAGGACCAAGAACGCAGAACAAGTGGTCATGAGAGCTCGGGGGGCATGAGGCAGAGTAGAAAAACGGAGGCTCTTTAAGTCCGATCGGAAAGTAAATAAAGGCTCAGGTGGCGTTCCCGACGGTTGGATGGCATGTGCACTCTCTTTCCTGTTTGACACAGTCTGCCATCGGTGAGACTTGGATCCATGAGGAACGTGCTTAAAAACACAACCCTTCACTGCCCTGTTGTGTTGTAGCTTTCACCGTCCGTCCTGGGAGCTTGCCCAAGGAGCAAGCTTGCTCATCAGCTGTGCCATCAGCTTCGCTACTGCTCATCGGAGCACTTAGGACAACTTTTAAATTATAGTAAGATTAATCTCATAAGAAAGGTGATATCAGGCAAATATCAAAGCTCATAGGCTCAAGGTCTCTAGGGCCGGTGTCAACAGAAAGCAGAACAGTTCCACTTACTGGTTAAGTCTGGTTATTTCCATCTCATATTTCTTCAGAACAACCAAGTGTAGGATTTCATTCTTCTGCTACCTATAAAAAGAAGTTGAGTTTTTAAGCACTTCTTCCTACTAAAGTAAGAGAAATCGTAAGTCCTGGCCTACACGAAACATGTTTCTTTTGGTTTACAAAGGACTGATGTCACTTACAGAACTACATTTATATTTGGTCATTGTGAGTGAGCAGAGACTACTTGATGCAATGCATCCGTTCAGAGACATAAATATACAGAAGATATTTATTGAGATTAAGTTATTGTTATTTATTACAGTCAGTAATGAGTCTCCTTTCCTTATTTATTAAAGTTTCTTTTCAAAGGTGCCAAAGTAGAAGGTGCTTGGAAGATACAGAGAGACAATTAAGTTGGGAACAACGGTCCATGCTTTTGAAAGTATTAACTTGAATGCAAAAAATCACTTACTTTACCTTTTTTTCTTTTAAACAAAATCCTGGTTATGTTCACAAAATGTAGTACCAAAGTCTGCAGCCCTTCCTCTTGTTCACTGATACTTTTGAAAATCACTACAGTCATATATGTAGAGGAGCAAAAAGGGCTCTGCCTGAGTGAGGGTCATAGAACTTCGCTCATCATTAGCAATTCTTTAGAAAAATTAATTCTAGTCATATTTTAAATGTAGCCACATTCTTTTCACACTTTTTGCCAGCTGACCTCATATAAATATTGACAAATGGAAATTAATCACATTTATAATTTTTTGTTATATTTATTTAAGTTTTCCCTTCCGTATTTCCATATAGGAAAGGTTAAATCCCTCTTATTAGTTAGTCCTGGATTTAATATAACCTGCAAGTAAACAATAGCATTAAATAACCAAAGTGTTGTTCGATTTGCAGAAACATTACAGGATCGTACCCGCACAGAAGAGCAGTCTGAGTTTCTTTCTAGAACATTTCTTTACGACGAGGGAGGTTATACGGCAAAGGTGTTCATATCTAACCCTTAGTGCAAGCTGTCCTGCTGGAGATTTCTTTCCTGAAGGACAGCAGCAGTGCAGGTCACTAGACATACCTGATAACTGAAGTGAAGCATCAACTCCCACAAAAGGAATAGGAAAATGATTCCTGCTGAAAAACAAAAATGTTGTCCCCAGCTTTTAAGTCATTCACACAATGTTCATTTTCCTTTCGTCCGGGGCCCTCCAGGCACCACAGTGGAAGGGTCTGGTCATCAGAAAGTCCACAACGCACACAGAAAGACACACCACATGTAAGAAACACAATTCAGCCCCGACCTCCGCTGCTTTCCGGGGCCGATGGGCGGCACCGAGCCAGCCGGCCCGCCGCCACCCGAGGCGCAGAGCGCCCCGTCTCGCACCGCGACCGGCCCGCGTAGCCTCTGTGCGGGACAGGACGTGGCAAGCCTAGCGGCACCGCCGGCATCTGCAGACCTTGCATAGAAAAACCCTGCCAAGGCTGGGCATGGCTGCACTGCTGGGCAGGTTGGTAGAGCGCAGCAGTCAGAGATACGCTTTCACTTCCCTGAATATAGCACTGGTTGTTAAAAACTTGCTCCCGAGCTTTTTTCTGTGCAGCTTGAAGGGGCTGCAATCATAGCAGGTCACTATGTTCAAAATACAAAAGGGTAAAGTTTGTGATTTTTTTTTTTTTTAGACCTATTGAAAACAGGAGTGTGCTTCTCTGGAGTTTTTTACTTCACCTACAATTTATGTCTCAGTCATTTGTGTTAATCAACCAAAGTTCTCTACAGACTTTATTTTTGTACAATATTCATTTTATAACTTTTTACAAAATAAATCTCGTTTCTATTGTTACCTGGCTGTTGCTTGTGCTTCTTCCCCATTCCACCGCTTTGGAGCTGTAACATCTCCCTGTTGCCAGTCCACGTGGGATAGTGCTGGAGGAGCAGTGGAGCTTTCCTCTCCCGTCTCGCCCCTGCTTTAACATGCGTCAGAGCCGTCTGTAGCTCCTTAGCAAAACATACATTATTGGGCAATGTGACTGCAGAGAAGTGATTCTGACGTACACGGTAAGCAGTGGCACAGCAAGAGACCCAGTGGCAGGCTTGAACCCTGGTGTCACTTGAGCTGTCCCTTGCCCCGCCAGGCTCAGCAGCTATGCAGTGGCCTTGACTATGCACAGATGCAATTCCACCCCTCGGAAGTGATTTGCCTTTTGCTTTTGCAACAGACATTACATCAGTTTAACTAAATTCCATTCACTTTGGCAGTTGTTTTCCCTTTTTTTTTTTTTTTTTTTAATAGGTTTTCCTATTTGAAGATTCTTCTTTTCCTCCACCATCATTGGAAAGGAAGTTAGGTTTTGTGGCTGTAGCTAGTAATATCTTTCAACTATTTTGCGTTAAATGCTGCAGTTCCCATCAAAGTCAAAAACCACATGCAGTTACAGGTTTTGATGCTGGGCTCTGTGCACTCCTAGAAGCTACTAAGGAAAGGAAGAGTGAGTGTCTGAGCAGTGAGCTAGAGGCTTCAAGGGCTCGTTCCAGATCAAACACTTTTTCTCTTAATGTACAGCATATGGATGCCTTGGTTTCATTTGCAGCAAGCGAGGCCATGCACGCAGCTCTAGCCCAGCCACTCGAGCTCAAAGCAAAGCTAGTGACTGCTGGGGCTGCCTTTGGAAGCACACGGTATTCAAGGCATTGCTCCTTACATGCCACCGCCTTTGCTCCTCACAGCAAAAGCCCATCCACCATGCAGAAAGGCTGTCAATTGCAGTTTGGTTGAATGTGGCTCACATTAAGTGTTTGGCACAAAAACGACCTGCAGCTTCACATTCAGCAGAGCTCACGCACTTTCTAAAGAGCTGCAGTGTGTATCTATGTAAAAAATAACTGTGAGATGCTCTGAAGATGATTTGCTGATCTTACAGCCCAAACCTCCCAGCTCCTCTTACGCAGAGAGGGAAGCGCTAGCACAATGCCCAAGTCCTGCTTGGCTTTACCAAAGGCTTACAGTGGGCTGTGTAAAAGGCAACAGGAGCAGGCTTGCTTGTATGAAGTTGTTTTGTCCTCTTCCTCCAATCTTCCTGGTGAGGAGAACATCAGATAGAGCAGTCAGGTGTTGTCTTTTTAACCTCAGCTTCACCACCGCTAGGCTGCTGTTTGCAGCCTTGTTTTCTGGTTAGAGTGAGGGTTGCGATACTTCGCTAGCACCCTGCATGCACAAAAGCAGCTTGAAATGTTCAGCTGTCAGGTTGTGTAAGTGTAAAAGAAACAGAAAGGACCTAACAAACTCCCATGTGTCCCTATGCATTGCTGCCACCGGGAGGGACATTATGTCGCTGTGAGTGTAGTAGGGACAACATTATTGTGGATCCATTCCGGAAAGAGAAGATCAGCATCTAGCCTGAGTAAAACGTTTGCAAGGGAGGAGTTGGACCAAAACCTCATAACTATTTACACTTACTTGATCCTAAAATCAAGAGGATCTATGTTCAGTTACTGAAAATCCTGATAAGGGCTTTATTGTTGTTTTGCTGTGGCAGTTGGAGCTGATATATATGGCCTGAGATATATGGCTGAAGGGTAGTGCAGTTATTTTGCAGGAGGGCATGGCTGCTGGTGCAACCTGGAAATGTTGCTGGCTCCCAGAGAGTGCAGTCCAGCAGAAAGGATTGCGGCTGCCTTACACCCCACAGGTAAGGTCGCAGCTAGTTCAGCACCCCACTGCCGACGGGCGGCTGGCCCTTTGGCAGCGAGAGGCAAGGAGGCTGCAGTGACATTTGTAGTAATACCAGGCCCTTCCGCAAACTCTCAGGAAGCTCCGCAGCTGCCTGGTGGTGCCCATCTCATTGCAGAGCAGATGTAATAGGCAAAACTTTGTTTGCATTTGGGTTGTTTCACCTTTGCCCACTGAAAGGAAGAAAGGACAAAGGCAGCCAGTGCTGGAGTCCTTAACAGAGCAGGAGGAAACCAGAAGCAGCCTCGCTCTGTGCAATCTGGATGGCTAACCAAAAATACAGAGGAAAATATCAGGGCGAAGAAAACAAATGGAGCTGACACACTGTATAAATAGGTCTTCAAATGTCATGAGTGGCTGGAACAAAGATGTTTTGTTCCAGAGCAAAAGACAGCTTGAAATGGCTCAGTAATACACATTGAGAAGTTTGCTTATTTGGAACAGTCCTGTTCTAATGAAAAGGTTAATTGTGTTGCAATGGAAAAGAAAAAAGGCTAAGTAGAGGCCAGGCCTGCACTCCTCACCCTAGCAAATTTTCCCACTGGCTTCAAGTGAAGATATTCTCTAGCAAACATCACAGGACTGAAACACTAAAGTTACAATAAAAATACAGCAGGTATATTCATGAGTCAATAACAATAGCTAAACAAACCATATATTCTAGCAGTATTAATCCCACTAGCTTTCAGAAGAGCCGCAGCAGCAACCAGCAAGAGGACACGGTGCTAGGCTCAGCCTTATGCCGGGAAGTTTCCTCTCACAGGCACGCTAACAGACAGTGCCAGTGCTCGAGGTCAGCACGGACACATTCTAGCTTGCCGTTGGCTTTTCAACTCAGAAACTGTGGCATTTGGTTCACTTCTCCCAGAAGCAGTCCCTTGCCAGTGTACAAACCTTTCTGCTTTGCAGCTGAAGAAACCGCAAAGAATACAACGGGCTTTTGAAGGCTGCGAAAGGGCTACCGTAAGAAGCAGAAGGCCTGAACTTCTGTGGGGAGCTTCTCTAACTTTTTTGAAGTGCTTCACAGGGATCCTGGCACCGGCATGCAGGTGCAGGATTCTTCCCACTGCCCCCAAACCTTTGGCGTCCTGACTGCCAGAGCGCTGGATGGGTTAGCACTCCCTTTGCTGCTGCTGCTACAGGAAAAATACAACACGAGTCCTTGGCCCAGACTTGCAAACCTCATTCTCCAAGCAGTCCTACCAGATCTGAGCCACCTACATCTGCACCAGAACTGCTCCACTGACCACCATGGAATTGCTCCAGTTTCACAGGAATGTAAATAAGTACATCAGAGCCATTGATTTTGTTGGCAGTAGTCATGTAAGACTACAAAGATTGGATCATTTTACAATCCTTTTAATATTTTTCTTCCTGTTCCTCCCAAGTCTCTGTTACTAATGTGTACTCAACTTGCTTCATGAGTCCTGGAAGCTCCTTAGCTTCAAGGCCTTTCATTGTACCCTTCCCTTGTCACTCCTTCCCCCAGCTCTTCTCCATCTCCATTGCTGCCCTCCCACAGTTTTCTCTTCCCTCACTGTCTCATCACTCCCCCATTAAATCTCTGGCATCGAAGATGCTGTAAATATGTCCAAATATTCTCTTATTCCAGGTTAAAATCATTTCTCTCTGAGATGCGAACAAGGCTCAACAGGTGCTCTTTGTTAGAGCTTTTGTATTATTTTTAAGAGCAGTTGTATTCTGGAGATTAAACATTTCTCAAAAAAACCCACACACACAATTTAGAGAAAGATCAAGTTTGGATAACTCTGATAGCGTTTGAAAAGATACAGAAATTCCTTTACCATAGAAACAGACGGGTCCTTTGAAGGGTTAGAGCAGCCATGCAGTCAAGGCAATGTGGAAATCACCCAATATCTACTCTCTGGCAGTTGCCATCAACTCTGAAAGAAAAGAATTGAATAAAAAGGCAAATTTAGAGAAATATTTTTCCTGAAAAACCATCCAACTTCCCAAAATTTGCAGTTCAGGAACATCCTGAGCCAGAGGCTTTTTGGTTTTGGGGGTTTATTTTATCCATGTTTAACAACTCTCCACAGGTCTTTTTTCTCCCCTATGAATTCATTTGACCTCTTTTCCACCAATTTGTTTGTTTAGTATCCCCAGCATTCTGCAGCAATTTAATTCTGTGCAAGACAAGCAAGTACTTCTGTCTGTGTAATATCAGCTAGCAGCCTCTCATTCCTGTGTCGCAGGAATAATGAATCTCCAGCACCCTTCCACCTTCGCACTCCCCTCTGGTCTTTCCACTCTGAGGAACCCTCCTACCTCCCTCCATTCACATCTCATCTCTTGCAGTTGGACCACATTGCTCCTGAGGGGAAGATGCTTCCATCAGGATGCTGGATGGGAGCAAATCCTGGCATTCACAGTAGCACAACAATATTTTCTTTTCTTTTTTCAGTTCTTTTTGCAGCAATTCCTTTCAGGTCCTGAACTGGAAAGTCATCAGAGTCATTACTTTAGAGACAACCTGTTGCAACTTTGGGAACTCCCTTCATTTAACGCTGAACTTCTTTGCCAAATATCAGGTCTGAACCTGACTGACACAAACTGTGTTGGTCTCAATGAGATAGCCTCAGGCAGGCGAAATAAGATCTTGTCTTCCTGATGTAAAATAATTGTGGTTACGTGACTTTGAGCAGTAGCTATAAAGCCAGAACAGCATTGCCCAAGGGCCGTACCATTGTGCAGCAGAAATAAAGACACTCATGTCCCAGAGTTTTTAATATCTGAAGACACCAAGTCTCCAGATTTGAGGAAGTCATTTGACTTAGGGAGAGATCTTGTGCCTCGTTGCTCACACAAAGTTAAAGGGATTTGTCTTGAGGGAGTCACCTGTAGGGCTGCATTGTGTCAAAAAGGATGGTAGTCAATGTGTTGGCCCTCCTGAAAACAGCAATTAACGGAGGAAAGCGATACAGCAGTAGTCCAGGAACCAGGACTACTGAGCAGCAGCTGAGCATTGCTGCTGAGATGAACGAGGGGTTCAGGGACCCAGAAACATGGAACAGGCCATCCTCCTAAGCTGTGATGATCCATGGAAAAGCTTTTCTGTCAGACCAGGAAACAGAGGGTAAACGCAAAAATGTACCCCAAAAAGAGAGCTCTGTGAAGGCTCCCACAGGGACTGGGTGCCACGGTGAAGAAGCAAAAGTGACACAAGGAGCAGATGTTTGGGAAGAGCTGGATAACACTGCACAGCAGTATTTTCTGATGTTTGTAAGAGCAGATTCTGTTAATAGCAAATCTCTTCCTATCAGAAATATCTGGTTTCATTTCAGCTACACATGGGAATCACACTTTAAAAAAAGTCCAAAGCAAATCAGTGATAAGAGGGCATTTTTCTCAGAAGCACAGAAAAACTCCCTTTCTGATTCTGACAATTGGCAGAACAAAAATTTGGGCTGGTACTAGACTTGAGTAGCTAAAATCACTCCAGAAAACTTGTACTCATTTCATTAATCTATTAAGAAAGGCTTGATGATACCTTAGGCAGGTTTCTTAATGTCGGTAACACGCATTATTATATTGCAAAGCAATTCAATCTTAACAGTAGACTGATTTATATCTGACTATGAGTCTGTATATTATGTGCTGGTAGGAACCAACGAAGCACCTCGGCATGAGGATACCACTCCGGCTGGCTCTGGGGAGACGGGTTTGTCCCAGCTGATCCTATTACATCATGGTCTGTTCCTTCGCAATAGACGTGATATTGGCTATATTTTATGGAAAAAAAAAATCCCTCGTAAATTTTCCTTACCTAAGTTGATAATTCTTTTTTTGCAGGGGGAAATAATGTACAGCCTCATATTATTTCAATGTCCTCAGCCTTCAAAGGCTGAACAAAACCGAAGGAGGGCCCAGAATCAGAGGCCACCGTGGTGCTGCTGTTGTTAGGACCTGGAAGTTCATTAGAAAGTTATGTATGTTGGTTTAATTTACCCAATTCATGATCAGTCATAAATCCCCCCCCCCTTCTCTGACATTGTCTAACTGCAGGCTCAGCAGGGCACTTTCAGATTACTCCGTGTGAAGGTTTTTGAGCAAATATGGTAAAGGCCTTTCTTAAAAACAAAGGTAATCCCTCCGAGTTCGCATGGTTTCAGTCATGTTTATTCATCTCTTCCAGTGTTATAACTCAATAAATACAGCTATGGCTTAGCTAGGACAGCCACTAAATGTATAGTTTTATGGCTGGGTCTGCTCTCTGGTGCTCATTTAATCATGTGTTTTATTGTCAGCTCTTCTCAAACTGTCAGACGTGGTTCCTTATGAAAGGGAGACCTGCTTTCTGTAACGCACGTCCCCCCCCGGTCCCACTCATCGTTTGGTGCTATTGCCTTTTTTTTCTCTAGGCTGTTGATGACATTTATGGCTGCTTTTCCCCCAAGAAACAGCATATTTTTAAAACAGGAACGCTTTTTCACTTTTTAGTGCCTTGGCTCAATAATTTCTCACACGCTAGAGATGGCCCAGCTGATGTGCTGATCGCTGCATCAATCCTCATCCAAGGGCCATAAGCAGCAGCAAAACCTCACTGCATTTGCAGGAGGCCCCATGGAAAATCGCTTTCCTGCTCTGCTCAGTAACACGGATGCAGAAGCAGACGTCGCACGGCCAACACAACGGAAAAATACACGTTTACCGCACTCGCATTTGACAGAAATCGGCTTTTCGCAGGACTGTGACACTGTAAATTTGTATTTAAATGGGCAGGGGCCCCCGCTGTGCACGTGCCTTGCAGATACCATAAGACTGTCTGCACCTGTACGTAGTCCCCCGAGCCTCACCCGAGGACTAGTACAAGGCTAAGGGGGGAAGAGATACCCCTTCAGCAGTTACCAACCTCCTTTAGACCTGAAGAGATTCACCCAGACAAGTGTTTAGCAATGGGAGCCAGGCACGTAGTCTGCTTCTGGGACTTTTATAGGCTTCCACATACAAATATTTTAAAAAGAATAGAAAGGATAGACTGTTTTTGCAACCTTTTTTTCAAACGCAGCCGTCTGTTTCTCCACCAGAGACTGATGACTTAGCAAAACAGAAACTTTTTGCGAGAACTCATCCATTCAGCCAACATTTTCTGTGGCAACTGATAAAGGGAATTTCGGCTCACCTCTCCCCGCGCGTTTCATAGGGCATGTCGGCCTAAACGACGAAGCCGAAACAAAACGCTCTGATGTTACGGAGATGAAATATCTCACCAGGTTTTAGAGGAAATCCCCGGCTCTGCCCTCATGTCACTTCCTTCACTCGGCCTGCGCAGCCCCCCTTGCCCCCCGGGATGGGCTGAGGCTCTTCTCGCCCCTGGGGGCCACCAGCTCAGCCTCCGCAGGACCCTTTTCCCACCAGATGATTACGACCAGCCTGGACTCTCCAGTGCAGAGTATCGGTGGAAAGTCACACTAATGCCCTCAGTTCCATTTAGCAAGGTCAGACAGACTAGCCTCATCTTTACTACATGGACACCTTCAGACCACAGCCCTGTTCCACCAAATTAATACTTAATCAGATTAGTGGCACGCACGACCACCTGCAGCTTCGTGGGACTAGAGAGCAGCAAGACGTCTGGCCTCATAGACGCCACAGTGCTTCATTTTCTGAGGAAATGTTTTGATACAAAATTTGTTTGGAATTACTTGTGCTAATAAAAAAATGCATTTTTTAAATCCAATACTGCTTTGTAAGTAGGTTATTTCCATCCTGACAAGTCCTGTGATCAACAGACTAATCGGACTCTAATCAGGACATGCATATTCACTCTGTCTGGGACAAAGCAGGAAAAAAAAAAAACAAACAAAGCAGATAGCAAACCATTACAGAAGAATCCTACTGAAGATAATAGTAGATAATAATTTATATGTAGTCCCTTCAAGTGGAGCAATATAATTTGAAAATGGAGTGAGAATACCGTGTTAAATCCCAGAGTTTTAATCTCATCCCCAGTGCGCTTTGTAAATGGTTACAAGGAAAAGCGTAATGTGGTTTCCCCCAAACCCTAACTCACTGCAGCCTCTCTCTGCTGCTGAGTACTGCGGCAGACGCCCTGCAAACGAGGCAAAGGAGAACGCAACGAGAAAGCAGAAAGGTGTCAGGCACGCTCGGGATAAGGAGGTTGGGGTTCAGTATTAGTATCTCAATCAAACTAAAGAAAACCATGTTTTTGAAATCTGTGGTCTTACAGAGAGCAATAAATACATGTTTCCCGGCCTCAGCAGGGTTCTGGCTGAGGGGAACCCGCTTCAGTTGCTGAATCCATGCGCATCAGCCTTGCAGATCTGCCAGCTCCCTCTTCAAGATGTCCCGTAACATGTGTACACACGGTATCTGGCAACAATAATTCAGAGAAAATGAAAAATGCTTCTCATTCATTGCAAACAAACGGGCACAGTGCAAGACCAGGCGAACTTGCCTCAAACAAACAGCCTTCCAGGGAAAGAAAGAACCAAGTGGAAAGAGCGCAGGGGCCTGGGGGACTCCCGGCAGGAAACACATGGGAACTGTTACTTCAAAGAGGTGACTAGACATCTCCGAAAACAGCAAGTTTCCAAATGCAGCCTTTGCTTTTTGCTCTGGAAGAGCAGAGCTAAAAGACCCCTGTGACCAGCGTGCTGCTGCATGGGGCTGAGCCTGCGAACGGGGCCGAGCAGCACCACGCTGCTCCCTGCGCGGACCTTTGTGGCTCAGTTCCGAGTTATCCCCCAAACAATTCCCTCTAGCATACCGTAAAGATGAGCAGCATCTTCTGAGAAAGAAACAGCCTTTCCTTCCGTTTTACTCCAGGTTTCTAAGTTTTTGAGGCTTTGTCTAGCAAAGATACGGTGCTGCTACTCCAGGCCGTTGCAAGAGCAAGCCCGTGGGAGAGGTTTGGATTAAAGCAGCTGCCCTGTGCGTATGCACACAGAGGCAGCCCTGAAAGTTCATCTAAACAGCAATGCTCCAGATCAAGACACGAGAGCTGCGAAAGCAGGTAACTGGTAACACTGTTCAGAGCTATTTAGCCAAACAAATTTTGAATAAACAGATCTGGTTGTCTCTACATTCAGGCCTTTACTTCAAGGTCACCCCTAATCCCTTTCTGATGTTACACTGCCAGCTGTTCAAGAAGAATCAAGAAGATACATGAAGAAGGGTATGGCATATATACCACTGCTAAGGTGCAGAAGGTATGCATGCGAAGCATAACTGAACAAGTAAAACACTTTTCCAAAAAATCTGGTATGTTTTACTATTTGGATTTGGATCATATCTGATGCGAAAGCTGAGACAAATTATAATATGTGTATAAAATTTAATTCTCATTTTGCCTTTGGCATATATTTATTTATACACACCAACAGTGTACACAGTACAAAGGAGTTCATAAATTATCTGGACTACAGGACCCCAATATAAATGTAACACTTTCGTAATCAACATACAAAATGCTAATACCAATAATCTGATCTCTTCAAGCAATCACAAACTGGTAGATTCATTACATCATTTCTGTTATTAGTAGTATACAAATTATAAACATGGTTTTCTGAAACATTACAAGGAATAACAGTTGGCAGCAAAGGCACCTGGATCTAGTCAGGATGGGAGAGCTTTGGTCAGGAGCTATTCTGCTTTCCCTTGTAAAAGCTCTGTTTTTGTTTACTTCACTAAAGTTTAACTTGGCTATGATTTCATGACTACTGAATTCACACTGCCCCTGGCTAAGCCATAGAATAGCTAAAGACTCAGTGAAGATGAGTGACATCATTAACCCAATACAGTAGCTATTCAGATGTACGCTGTGGTCTCCTTACATAATCACCTAATTTTAGATCCCGAGTGAACAATATACAGTAACACAGTGTATTATGAGCTCTGAATGACTGTCAGATATCCAGATGCTTTTTTCAAGGTTACTTTATTTTCCTGGTTTAAAACTATTTCCTTACGCAAATCTCAAGGTGGTGTTTTCCCTTGAGCAACGTTCTCCTCAAAACGCATTAGAGGTTTTTACTTCTCCTGATCATCTTCACACATCATTAGCTGGTCATCACAGTTGCAGCACACACAGCGCAGGACCTTGTGATCTTGTACCGTCAGTCAAAAAGAACAGCACTAAGAAAACAGTAAAAGCGATACCAGCCTTAATTCAAGCACCAGACACACACTCCACTGAAAGCACCTGGTTTGCTAAAAGTAGCTGTTTCTCATACTTTTATAAAATACCTACAAGTATCCTCTTTAACCAGAAACTTTCGGGGGTAAGAACTTCTTTTTGCTATGTGCTACTATGAAAGCATCTGCAGGCCTTATTCCCTGCCATCGATTTACAACAGACACATGCACATTTGATGTCATTTATAGGCACAAACTCCAGACACAAATTCTATCGCTTAAATGTGCTAGCTGTAGCGTAGTGTTGGAAATCCCTCAGATGGATGTCCCATATTTGAAAAAGTATTAAAAAAGCAAGGCTTTTGTTTTTTCATCTTTTTTGTGTGTGTGATTTTCACCCAGGTGCTTCCAAGGCAGTCATGCACACACCCAGCACGTACACGCTCTACAGGATGTGCCATGTACAAAAATGATTTAATGATCCCATTTGACCTAATTAACCTTTCTTAAGCTTTCTGTGTGGTATTTTTTTTATATAAGAACGCTCTAGCAATAAGAATCTCAGCTTCAAATATCTTCTATTTCTGTTGTGTTTTTCATCTATATAACTTAAGGCATTAAATCACTATACACAACTCAAAATCTCATGTGCCCGTAGAAACTCACTGTCAAAAGGTTGATGGATTTCTTTGCACTGCAGAAAAGAAAAAAAATACAAAACTCTCTACACTGCTCATACCAAGGCATCATTGCTTTTACACACTCTTTATAATACATAGTATTTTACGATCTCCAGCACCACGGTTCTGCTAACCCTCCTGATCCCCACACCGTGTATTTGACTGACTGCCTTTCCCCGCGCACTGTCGCTGCTGCTGCCCAGAGCGGCTCTCCAGATCCGTCCCCGTCCCCGGTGTGACCAGCTAGCTCACCTCGGAGATATGCTCACGCTGTGCTGGCGCGGGCTCAGCTCTTCCACTCCGCAGCACGACCAGCTGCAGGCTGAACTTCAGCCCAGCTTTCCGTCTGCTTAAAGCAAAGCCAGCGTCTTTGTGACAATTTCTGGAAAAACAAACATGCTAAAACCCAAGGCAACATCCTCTGTTGGCTTAAATAACCATGGCTCCTCAGCACTCATTTTCATTAGCAGGGGTGCTGGCTCCTGCACTCTGTTTCACCCTATACAACTAGCACAACATTTTTCTTTTGTGTTGTTAGCAAGAGACAAGCAAATCACGTTAATGTTGGGAGCTGAACTTCTGTGCTAAGGAGGGTGACTAGTTATCTAGAGCTTTTTTCCCCTCAGCATCTACTGTGTGTGTGCTGGTATCATGTTAATTAACAATAAAAATTCTCCTCATGGTTTTCCTGTAATCATATCACTAATCACATTTAATCTACAGATTAAAAATGAAAATGAAGTCTATTAAAACTCATGCTTGTGCCAGCACACCCTGACTCTGGCTATGTCTTTGCAGGTGGTGATGTTCTGACTTTGAATAAAATCATGTAATCTTCAAAAGATTTCATCCCTGCCTTCAAAGCAGACTGTGGCAGGATCCCCATTCAGGATGGTTGACTGAAACAAATGGGAATACTGATCATGCTCTTGGTCAAGGAAGAGAGTCTAGATGTGCCACTGGGGCCCTATCTTCTTCCAAGGCATTTATGAAACAGTGTAAGCTAAAATTGAAGATCTGATTTTGCACAGGACACTAGGTCTGCAACCCTTGCATTCATTCTTGCAGGCAGAAGGCCCTACATTTTAGATACCAGCCATTTTTAATGGGGTGGGGGGGAAGGCTCCAAAACTGTGCAGCATCACTCACTCACAAATATCAACACTGAGACTGAGATGTGGAGGGCAGAGCAGCATCTCCATATGTCAAATAAATTTTTTTTTCTAGGTTATATGCAGGGAATGGAGTGCCAGATTGAACTAAAGGATACAACGAAGCTATGGGACAAAGCAGAATTAAGCGACGTGTCATACAGGGGAAATTTCCTAAAGAGCAATTTCAACTTTAATTGCTAGTGCAGTGTACCTGCACCTTGAAGTATTTAGTTTCCCATGGCAATCAAATGGCTGATAAAGCAGTTACACAGCTCTGTTTGTAATTCAATTGCAGACACAAAACCACAAAAGTTAGATTACAACCATAAGATAAGAGAATTACCCCGATTCAAAAATATGTCTTACAGACTTCCCAGCAGCAGAGAGATCCTGGAAAAGAGTACCAAAGATACTGACATTGCGGAGCTATACTTATAGATCTGCTACTAATCTGATTTTGATTAACTCTCCTCTCATCTTATTCTTCTGCTTCTTCAGTCTTGCAGTTGTTTTTCCTATTTTGATTCTTAGAGAAGAAACCATCTCTGATTGTAAGTTTAAAAACCACTGAATAGAGTAAGAACCTGAACTTAAACAGGGATTCTGGCAGTACAGCAAAAAGGAAAGGCAAGAAGCAATACTGGGATACTTAGTAGGATTTGATTAGATTACTTCTTTTTATCCAAAGAAATATCTAGCAACAGCTCTTCCAGAAGGGCTTAAAACTCTGCTGTATCTTAGGCAGTAGGACAGTATGCTAGATAGCAAAGCAAATGGTTAAAAGAAACGGAAAGAATATATACCATTGTGATACTTATCTCATTTACAGAACTAAAGCTTCCTTTTTACTTTTTTTTTGTTTCTGTAAACATGAGTTAAAAGGTAGTAAAAATTAACAAAAGACTCCTGCAAATGGACATTTTATAGAGTCTCAACCAAAAAGATTATCAGCTTCTGAGCAGCAAAATCTCTCACAGCATTTGGGAATGCAACAGCCCATTTCACAGACGTCTTCATTAAAACATTCTTCATCTGTAACCTTTCTTGCTTTACATGATGAATTTACTACCTGTTAAGAAAACATTAGGAAAACTTTGAAACATACACTCACTAATCTCTTCATGACTGTGGGCTGTAATGCTGAGATGAGTCAACCAGACACCCACCTTCTTCCCAATCTTTCTCCTACAACTGGACTGAGGTCACCCTCTGCCAGTCCCACCACACCAGCAATGGCTTCCCAACAAAGCGTCGCTGCAGTTGGACCCTGCAGGCCTGAACTTCTGAGCTGAGGGTGACTAAAAATGGGCACCTTGGCACGGGGGAAAATCTCACCAAGATCATTTTTAGCACTATGCCAGTCTACATCTGTAATACTGCTTGTATTCAAATAAGAAAAATAACTCCTTTCTTTTTCCATTTTGTGACTCTGGGTACCCCAGCACATCGCTTCATTCTGCAAAGGGTTAATATCAGTGTTTTGCCTAACTGGATCATGAGTGGGGTGAGGAAGAGTTATGCCATTTACTTTAAACTACTTACTGTAGGTTCCTCCAGTTCCTCGTTTGTCAGTCGTCTCTCTCATTGATACGTGGGCAACTGTGGATCTTTTCTCTCATCCTTGACATTGCACCTAAAATACTGCCTAAATAAGACAGAGCAAATATCCCCCAAGAGAACTGCTCATCCAGACAGATAACGCACTGCAGCTCCTTGACATACATAACGTATTACTTCAATTTGCCAAACACCTTATCTCCATCAATAAAAGAAACAATATAGGTATGCATATATGTGTATACAAATCTTTATCACATTTTAACGATAAAATTGGTCTCAGTTACTTTAGTTACATGTGGCATGGTAATCTGTAAGAAAATGATGGGTTGAACTGTTGGACTTTGACATGCTTTTGGCAATGCAATGCAGGAGAATCTTCCTTTAGAATAATTTTCCGGGCCACACTCAGCATTCAAGGCAATCTGCCCCATGTTACTCAATGGTGTCTGTGTTAATGTAGGATCAGGGAGAGCCTCAGGCGAACCATGAGTCCTCTGTGCCGGCATTGCCTAAACAGTCCATTTTACATGGCTCATGGATCCACATAAAGTTAGACATGGGCTGTTTTATAAATGAACAAACTAAGAAGCATTTTCTCCTCTTACTACATACAGATATATGGGTAGTGTTTAATGGATCAGCAAGTCCAAATGAGACTTATTTTTATTATTCTCTATTTCCTTGAAATCTCCATATAACTATTTACACATGGAAAAAGGTATCAAAATCCAAATTGTTCAAGGTTGTTTTACAAGGGAAGAAAGTCAGTTTGAACAATTCAATATCCATGAGAAACTGAAACAGAGCACCTGAAGCACAGCCTTATAGAGAACCACCTGATTGGGAAGAAATTGCAGAGGAGGTTTCAATGTGAAGATTTCCAAACTAGAGAGGAAATGAACCTTTTAAATTTGCTGAAAAGTCTGCTACCTTCCTGCAACTTCCTTTGAAAGCTGCAATCCTTTTTAAGGATAACATTCAGAGAGCTGCAATTAAGAGTAGGCTAGAGAAAGTGGATTTTTTAAGCTGCTAGGAGACAAGAGTTTGATTTTTGGAGAGCCAGCTAAATTTGCAAGGCACTATATAGAAAGGAGTGCTTTTAACTTGTAGTGTATATGACATCAGCATCTGGTTCTAATAAAAAGAGACCTCTCCATGCTGTATTTACAAAGTCAATTTTCAGACTAGAGTCACTGCAACTACTTTTGTATTCTGCAGTGGCTGACAGACAGAGCGTGCAACATTCCCGGTCCAGGTCTCGCTTAAGCTGCTCAGTCGCGACCAATCCTTTTGGCAAAAGCTCCACGTATTTTTTTGCTGGCGTGTCTGCAGGAATACAGAATGTAAATTGCCATCCACCAACTCGGGTCTAGCTGAGAGTCCTCCTACCACAGAGGAAAAAATAATCTGCATTTTGAATTATTGTTTTCCAGATGTATTATCTTGCATTTGTCAGGGTGACTCCTTTTGTTATTTCCGGCTTCTCTCTTTCCAGTGGTGCTTGCAGTATTTGTCTGCATCATCTGTTAATTTCATTAACATCCTATTTAATGATCTCAAAGGGGGTAGTTTAAACTGATGTTATATAAAACCAGACGTAAACTTCCTATTCCTGCAGCATCCCACCAATCACCTCCCACTCATCTCAGTACCCCACTATTTATCATGATCCACTTCGTAGAGTCGCCTGCCAGCCTTCACACTGGGTTCATATGCCATTTCATTTCCAGGTGAAAACTCCTGAATCACTCTGCCTTAGCTTCTTAGCAGCTGGGTACCGCTCTGGGACTGGGTAACATGGGACTGCTCCCAGTCTGGGACTGCTTCTGGTTTTCTTTTAACTGCTACATTGTTATATTAAGGGTGAATTAAATGTGTCTGAATTATTACGATACATTTTTGTAGAATAGCATAGTTTTGCTCCAATCTTGTGAGGCTACTAAATATAGGCAGTATTATTACAGATTTGCTGGTTAATATACAAAAATTAAGAGTGATGTGTATTACTGTAACAAACTAGAAACTTTATATTCTCCCCAAAATATTATAATAAATATATTTTTAACTAAATAATCCAGACACATATTTAAAATAAATACATCAAGATACGTTGGAATTTTCTATGAATAATCAGATCTTATTGGCAGATCTTACTGGAAAATGCCGTAAGGACTTTGAGCAATTGTTTCTAGGGTTCCTTGCAATGACTAACTTGAAGATGTTGCCCTTTGTATTCGGAAACCTCCTAACGTTAGTCTTTTCTGCTTCGGTAATTTAAGATGAAGAACTGTTTGCAAACTACACACAGTTTCATCACAGAGCGACCCCCTTGCCGATGCTATGAGAGATGGTTTTTATGAGAATCACATGCAAATTCCTAAGTTTTATGCCTACTGCCAAACAGTCCTTCGCTTGTAAACTTGTATTTCACTAAACTAGAGAGAGATCAACAAGTAACACAGGAAGAGAATTGTGCCGAGAAAGAATAAAACCAACTGACACAGAATGGTTGCAATACAACCTGTGAAGTTTATGTGGACACAGCTATACCTATATAAAATGCCAAGAATTTGCTAGGCTAATCAAAATCTTAACTGATCAAAGAAATATTCTAGTTCAGATCTAATTAATATGGTAAAATTAAAAAAATACTATTACAAAAGTAGTCTCAAAACCAATACAGTTAAAATTGTTATACACACAATTCCCAGTATCTACCCTTCTTCTCTGATCTTGTGCTCACCTGCCTGCTGCCCCTCTGGGTCTGAAGCCAATGGCTCCAGCCTGAGGGGTGATGAGGAATACAGGGTATTGCAGCAAGCCTCCTCTTTGCTAGGAGGAGGATTCTGATGTTGACGGTGGGGTGTTCTTATTCTTCACCCAAAAATCTGTATAGGGTTATTTTTATACTTTTTGTAAAATGTACTAATTCCTTGCTCTTTCTTCACTGGTCTGCAGTTCCATTAGGGCCAGGTTTACTATATATGGCATGATTTATATACGTTAGATACTTGATTCTTGTCCTCTTTGCTATCCCAAAAACCAGCTTTACTCACCCCTCAAAGCTATGTTCCTTGAATGACCAGTAACTGACCGCTGGTGAGTTGCTTACAGCCCGAGTTGCAAGTACAGTCCTCTGTCCATACCTTCAAAAGCTCCACTATCATCATGTCTGTACTCCTCTATACTGCATTTTAATTCTAGGGTCATAAGTAGTTCATTATCATGTGTAATAACTATCTGTTAATTACAAAGCTATGCATCACCATAGGTGTTTCCTCACAATTGTACAAAGCTAAGCAAAGCCTTAAATTAAGCAGTGGTCACCTGGCTGTTAGACAACTGTTGTGGCAGCTAAGACAAAGCTCCAGGGAGGCTAAGACAAGTTCATACAAAAACCAGACAAGTTCTAAGGACTGTTACCTTAACACAAAGCCTGTGCCCGGTTACCAGCAATGGCAATGCTATATTAACAGGCTACAAGGCTGCCCAACAGATGTTGGTGAATCCAGCTAAGTAACACGAGATGGATGGAGCCTGCAGGCTCCACGGTTGAGTGCATGCATTGCGGAAACCACCAAGAAGCGGTGAGAGAAACTTTCCAGCCTAGGAACAACAGTGCCCCTAAGGGTGAGAGGATCAGAAAAACAGAGTGCCCAGCGGCATCCAAAGAGCAAAAGAGAAGTGCTTGCAGTGACTGAAACTACAGAAAACCACAAGCTGAGTGTCACCTATGCACCTATGTTCTTAAATCAAACAATTTATTTCTTCCTAGATGGACTGCAAAAACAGCTGCAATGCACCCCCAATGATCTTGATAAGTGTTAGTAACACTAGACTAAAAAGATAATGCCTAAAGATGACGGTATACAGTAAAACCTTCCTGATGCCAGTGCAAGAGCATATGGTAAACAGCAAAGCCACAGAACAAGAAACATTGCTGCTTCCACTATGCTGCAGGCAAGGCAATCACGACAGGCAAGACCTCACAGACCTCACCGCTGTATTACAGCTTTTGACAGGTGTGAATGTACTAACCCAGTCCTAGAGTAAATCAGATCAACAGCCAGATGTACACCTATTGGTGTGTGACTGGCCCTAGAAATATGCTACTGCTCACTTAGGAAGATTACAGCAGATGATATTTTTCATTATAGAAGGAGAATTGAAGGAAGTGAGAATCCAGGATCAAAATCCCTAATGAGGACAGGCTGAAAATACATCCAGAATGTAGACTATCGAAAAGCTAAACACACAGAGGTCTTGAGCTCTCCCACACCAAACATTGTTAATGTCAGAAGGATTCCTGCTGGACATGAAGAGACAGAGCCACTAAAGAAGTCCTGAAGCCAAAGGACATAAAGGGAATCCAACAATTTCTAGGTGTAAGTCAACTGTTTTTCCAAAAACTTCTGAGTACACTAATTACAAGTCTGTGGACCCTTAAGAAAATTAATACTGTATAAAGCATTTCCTTCCTATACATACACACATAATCTTATGGAACTGCCACTAATCAAAAATTTCATTAGTGGCTTAGTTGAATGAACAGAGAATGCATTCTTTTCATGCACTGGAAGCTGTAAAAAGCTGCAGGCACTTTGGGGTCAAGAGAAAATTCAAAATGATCTTAAAATTGAGATAAGTTCTAAGAAAATGTAATGAAATTCAGCAAGGACAAAATGCAATCTTTAAAAATTATATATAAACACTAGGTAGTGAACTAGCTGGGCAGCAACTCTGCAAAGAGATTCTGGAGTTTGTGGGGGAATAGAAAGTGAATGCAAAGCAGTAATGCCACATTGTTAAAAAAAAAAAAAAAAAAAAAGACTAATGGGACATGCAAACATTTTAACATTTTGCATGTTTACTAAGTAGTGCTAAAAAAAGTAGCTTCATCTGTAACACTGAATACTTAGTGGGGGGAATACACTTCACAAAATATGTAGACAAGCAGAACAAGGCAGAAAAGAGCAAAAAAATGTCAGTATGTCAGAAAACATAAACCATAAGGGAAAACTTGAGGGGAAAAAAAAAAGAGGAGATATAAGGAGAAGATAATAAACATCAAATATAGTAAAAAGCTGCTGCAAAGGAGAAGCCCATAAACTAACTTCCTTGGCAGCTGGGAATAGGATAGGAAACAGCGGAACTAAATTGTTGCAAGAACTATTTTTCTTAGAGAATATAAAAAACTTTCTGCTGGTAAGAATAATGAAGCATTGGAAAAAATGTTTAGGAAGGCTGTGAAATCTCCATCACGGGAGGTTTTTAAGAGCTGATTCAATAAATATGTCAGATCTAGTTCAGGTATAGTTATAATTTGGGTCAATTTGACTACGTAACCACTCCAGGACGCATCTATTTCAGTTTATCTACTGACTGCATTTATCTGCTGCTCTATTATTTCATGATACAACAAGGAAGCCCAAAGGAATAATGTCTGTGAAAGAATAAGAAAAATCTGTCTTAAGTACTAGCTCTGAGGTTCTACAGTCCTACAGAACAGTTTAGAAACACAATATCAAAGCTAAGGTAGAAAAAGACCTATATTCTATACTTTTTGAATCAAACCTCTTTTGTGGCATCTCTCAAAGTACAAGATGAAGATGCTGTCTGATTATCAGGCATTAGCAAATATCACAAAAAAAGCAACACATAGGTTACTGAGGTTCCAGCACACTAATCTGAGAATAAAAATGCTGCCCAGACTGTTGGCGTGCCACAATACTTTTGCATCTGAAATGGGAAGCTTTGTCAACCAAAGCAAACTTCAACCAGGACAACGTGCTACAGACAGAAATATCTTGTGTTTCAGAGCTATCCAGACTGCAGGAAGCAATTAGATGCTGGATTCCCAGAGGACAGATGAAGTGCACATCTTTTACAAAATTGCGTTTAAATGGGATTAGCCAAAAATCCTAGTAGATTTTAAAATTGTTGTAATGAGATGAGTCCAAGCTTCAAATCCAGGCAAGCATAAGGATATACCTACTGGCCAACTATCCAACTCTATTCATATGTATGCACGAAACAGTGCAACACAGGAAAAGAGCTCAGAGATCAGGAAGAGGGGACAGAACCTCATGAAATCAGCTGTGTTAAGAAGCCAGAACTAGTCTGCTGATTCCTAATGATGGTAACTATGGGGCTTTTGGTACAATCCTGTTGCTCAGAGGTAGCCTAGGCGGACACAGAAGCATTTGACACGATCAGGAAATAGAAGATGGATTTTGCTATATAACATATGTCACACAGCATTACTGTGACTAACAGGCCACAATAAAACACATCAAAATACAGATGATTCAGTACTAAATGAGGGTGAGAGCTACAGATGTCTCAAGCTGGATACATACCCACCAAGGCACCAGAGGTCATAAAGCTAGCCAAAGAGCCTAATGGGCAAAGCCCCAACTAAGAGAATGGCACTTCCACGCAGCGATGCCAGCTCATTGCAAAACACTCCTCAGGGTTCAGCAGAGATTAAACTTGATAGGACAAAAACTCATGATTCCTCTTCCCATAAGAAATACTCTTCTACAGTCCAACAGCAAAAAGGTAGGCAAGACAAAGAAACCAAACTAGGCATGTAATTACAGCCAAGGAGGCAAAGACCAGAGGCCTACGGACACAAATGCTCAGTTCTCGCTAACAATCACAAAACAAAGGCAACGGTACCATCTTCACTACGTTATACAGCAGAGGAAGTACCTGTGCAGAGATGAACTTAAACAACTGTAAAATAGCTACAAACACACAGAGGCAAAGTGCCGGGACTCCAAGATAACATTAGCACTCCACTAGTCTGCTGCAGAAGACTTTTGAAAAATAAGATGCATAAGCAAGACAAATGACTGCAGAGTGAAAACAAGACTTTTATACCAACAGCAATGACATAAACAAGGGAAAGGAAACTAAGTTGCCCCCCAGGTGGTAGGCTGCAATGATCTAACAGGTAAAGTCTTGGCCCTATGAACAGGCACATAACACTGAAAAACTGGCCTTAACAAGTCACTGAACTTCAGCACAAAGGACAGAAGAGCATAAATTGCTATACAGAAACATCTAGAAACTGCACAGAACATGGAGAGAAAAATCCAGCCCAGGAGAAGGCGCTGGGGAAGCCATTCTGCATGCCAAAATGCTAGAGATGACTGTGGCACCTCTGCAAAGGCGTCTTTCAATGAAACCAGTAAACAAACAAAATCCCCACTTTGCTCCAGAAATACAGAAACAAAAGCCCATGTAGACTCTGGCCAAATACATAGCATATGGAGAATTAGGATCACAACTTGGCAACGACTAAAACTAGGAAGGGAGGCCCTAGGTGAAAGTCTAAAAAAAGTTACATTCATACACAATTAATGCAAATATTGTTTCTAATATTCCATTTGCACGAAGAGGTGGACCTTTCATACCAAGTATTTATTCATGTTAATATTTTTCCCTGGACAACTCAGAGGGGTGAGTTAGAGTTTGCTATCCCATGTATGGCCCAGCAGACTCTTCATATCTCCTTCCTGACATAATTAACTCTTACTATTGAGCTGTCCAATATTAAAAATTGCTTTTAAAAATGTGTTAAAGTGGGCCTTGCTGGTGAACATGATGCCTGAAAATCCAATGTCTAGGACTACTGCAAACAGCAAAAGCTAAGTACAAATATAAACGTAATTTAAGTTAGCTTTATATTTTTTTAGTATTTTTTGCACAGACATTATTTTAAATTTTAGGCTGATAAGAGAGTCATTTAAGACAACTTGGAAATTAAACATTGTGAATAATAGTGACTTAAACTCTTAAAACAGAAATTGTAACAAGGTTTACTTGCAATAAAATAAAAATTAGAAAACAAGATCTAGCTGTTCAGAATAATTAACATAAAAAGTTTTGCCTACTTACCTTTTTATTCCTGCCAAGCTTAGAGAGCACTGTATTTTTCCTCATCTGCCTTTCCCTCCAGCTCTGCTCTCCACTAAGCCATGCTGCCTCAGTAAACAACTTCTAACAATAGAAATCATAAATATTTCACCTATAACCAAGGATCTGATAAATTTTTAAAAATCTTACCACTATGTTACAGAAATTTGTTTGAAAATGCTTTATTTTGTAGTACTTTACTTGGATGAAGTAAAATAAAAAAACAGTCTTTAGTGAAACAGCGGTCATTTAACATTAATTACCTGAAGGGGACATTTCACAAAGCTCTTTAGCAGGTCCTGTTACCCAACTGCTGCTCTTCACCTGATACTTTCTTTTCTTTTCCTTTTCCTGGCTACCTAGGCATTAAGTCCTTCATATTACATGTGACAGCACTAATTGCAAGCTAAGGATTTCTTTTGGTATTCTAAATAAGTATATACAAGAAGATTTTCTAAAAGACAAAAAGACAAGTTGTGGGTTATTCAGTGAGGTTCCACTCTGATCAGAAGGCAATGCTGAGTTAGAGCAGTGGAAATGTTTTGCTGTTGGAACGTTAGACAAATCTCACGCCGCCTTCGGAGAACAGGCTCACTTTTCCCTAATGCACAGAAATGCTAACTGAAAAAGATAAACATGGATAAGGAAGTCTCACAATTAAACCACGATGCAGAGAACGCTTGAGAAAAACTTTAAGCCCCATTGCCTCTATCAGGACACATGCTTGAGATTAGGAAGGTGATTAAATGCTTGGCTAAATATAGCCTTAGCAAATGCCTTCAGAATCTATTCATAATTAATAAAGCTTGATTGTTTATGTCATCTCTTGTTCTCTACTCTTAGTGGAAATGCAGAGTGCTTGTCTTACTACATATGATTATAATCACAATACTTACCATACTGTATACTATTATAATCACAATATAAATGTCTACAACTAATCTAGATTCCTTTCTGCTTCCACAAATGATATTAATTTTCAATCTCTCTGTCCTTCAGTTTATGGCATTTAGCATTGCAATTCTGTGTTAAACACTGAATCCTTTCAATATTTAAATAACTACTATCAGTCTTTAGAGAATGTGAGCCAAGAAATAACATAATTCAGGCAAACAACAAAAACAACATACACAAAAAGTTGGTAACAGATGTTAACTGTGTTAACACTAACCAGTACAAACTAATAGGGTTAGGAAGCTTGAATCAAATTATTTATCAACTAATAAATAAACATATGTTCGTTTTATTAAAATAAAATATATAATTGTCTGTTCCTGTTTTACCTGGCGAAAAATAAAATTCATATAAAATATTATTGTGAGATGATATATATATTTGCAAACACCACCATTCACTTAAGGATGGACATCAGAAAATATGGTTTTTAAAATTCACATGCAAGCTAACTGAACCAGATTATTCCATATTAATAAATCTAAATAAAAGCATAAATCTCGTTTATCTGAAGATAACTTCTTATACAGTATAAGAAAAAAATGAGAAGTTTGAGAATCTGTATTATTTTATTCTGGTACTTAAAATCCTTTAACATTGTCATGACACAGCTTTGGTAAAGTTGGCAGTAATAAAAAAAAAAGAACATTCAGCAATGTCCCGAATTCTATTACAAATTATAAGCACAAATATTTTTCATTTAAACCACAAAGCTAAGTAACTGACACAGGGAGGAGTTTTCCTTTTCACAGTAAATTTCATTCCTTATTACAAAATTCAGATATAGAATTACCATCCACGGTAATCCAACGATCCTTTTTAAACTGTAGGCAGTTTTACACATCAAAATAATTTATGCTTTCAAAGATTCTGACCTGCTCCTCAAAGTAAAGAAATACATGCTGCACTTTGTTTCAAATGCTCTTGAATTGTTTTTTAAATCAATTTCTTCAAATTTTACGTTTTTTCCACTCTGGTTTGTCTGTTTCATCATCTTCCTGTTCCACTTCTGCAAAAACTGTTTTTGGCTGTGTTCTAGAAAACAATAAAAAGATTAAAATAATGGTCAGACTATAGTTCTTCCTTATGAGATGCTCCATAAGACATGCAGTAGACACAAATGACATCCCTTCTGTACTTAAAAAGGGAGGAGAGTAACTTATACTTGTCTACTTCATTTTCAACAATAAAAGCATCAAGTAATTTTCTAAAAATTCAAGAAACTTGCAGCTCTCAGGCAAAGAACGAAAGTAAGAAGAGGAGCACAGCAAATAAACCAGCAAGTACTAGTTCCTCATCAGTGTGCAACCTTACCTGTCTATTCCATGAATAAAATGGATTTTAATATAATGCTAGAAAAACAGAGTTAGTCTTCTCATTTCATGACAAAAAAAAAAAATCCATTTTGATATGCTGTAGTAAGACAGCAGCCAGTAAATGAAAACAGAACAGCATGGTTTCTGGCTAGCCTATGCATGAAAAAAACAGCTTCTCCTCCAGAGACTTCATCCAGCACTACTGTAACATAATAAAACTAATGATCTTCATATGAGAACAGAGTGTATTCTACAGTCAAGCTTGATGATATCTATCCCTCCACTGTTTACTTCTATTTAAAATAACACTTGAACTTTATAAAAATAATTATTGATTACTTTCTAAACGAACACAGTATCAAGTAGCATTTCAACAAACTGTTTAGACATTCAGTTCTCCCATTTTACACTTTAATCACAGCCTGGTCCTTTTTTTTCCCCAGTCTAATTCTTAGCATAATCATTGTGGAGCTGAAACTGCTAGATTTGTGAAGTTGGCTCTACTAGACTCCTCATTACAACAAAGACATGTCAAAGTATAAAAAGCAGCCAAGACAGTCGTCGTCTTATTAGGGTATTTACTAATGTTTTTACAGCCGTCAGAGGATGTGAACTGCTAACTATTATTATAACAACCATTATTTGGCAGACTCTAGAAAATGCATAAACCTTAAAAAAATTGTGTCCGTCTTACTTAACACAGTAGGCATAATTCAATGTTACCACTGACTTCAAAGAATAATAGTAAGCCCTCAGCTACTGATGTCAAAGAGCATGATTCTCCAGTTGTAAAATATGTGACACAAAATAGATTTAAAGTCATCAGAACCAGTCAGAGACAACTTCCCTTGTACAGAGAATCTTTCTATTGGCTCGCCTTCTCCTTCCTCCTCCAAACTTGCTTGGAGGTGAGGAGCACACCAAGATGTTCCACAGATGGTCAGAAAGGAGCTCCTGCTGTGGGACTCTATTGGCACATGGTCCCCAAAGCCCAAGTGCAAGATCTGGGCTGTGTGTCTCATTACATCTAAGCAGACCGTGGACACAGCTGAGGACCTAAGCTAGTAGAAGTTAGATATGTCACTGTATGGAAAGCAGAATTAAAAGTAAAAAAAATTATATTCTCCAAATCGAAGAAAAAGATCATCTGGAGATAGTTACATAAACTCTACTTATTTAGTCACTGAAAGAAGATAAAAATAATTAGTATTTGAGCCAGCAGGAATAAAGGCTTTATTGGCTGAAATACTGATTTTTTTTGGCTGCCGAAGAACTGGAATGTACAGAATCTTCGTTCTTTTCAAAACCTATTGGTGGAAGTTTATTTATGCAGTTTTAACAGTCTACCTTCATTGTATCACAATGAATACACACAAAAGTTATCTAAGTGTCATGCGGGATCACACAAGGTCAGTAGCGAGATGTCTGTTAGTGTAGCACAACTGATCGAGTGTAAACCTATCACTTCTGACCACAAAACCAGCAAGTGTCATCATTTTAGTCAGAAACTTCCATCCAAAAAGAATGACTTTATTTCTGACATGATATTTATTTCTGACATCTGCATATTTTTCAGAATAGGAATGGTAAAGCAATATATGAAAAGTTATAGACTTCAGCTAATATAAGTAAGTTGCTCAGAGTTCAGTAAAGTGAAATAAAAAAGAGAGACTAGCATAATTTAGCAGTAACCAGTTCAACAGGAAGCATATAGAGGAAATCAAGTCTGCTTGCTATCTCAATTTTTAAAATTAGCATGAAATGGCTATGGCCTCAGTTCAGCTGAAATATAAACTGTTCCACCTCCACAAGGTAATCAGAACACCTACGGTTATTCATATGTCTGACCATTTTAAAGACAAACACAGAAATCACTGTGTTTGTTATAGAATTTATCAGTAGTGATCATTTAATTTAAATAAAAATTGTTCTGCTTAGGAACTGCAATGGAGATTGCCAGTGCAATAGGAGTACACTACATGATTAATATTTATAGAAAAATTATCAAGTAGGTTTACTACTTCAAAATATTTTCATTTCTAAGGGCTAAACACCATATATGGCATCATTTGTCTTGTGGCTTGTCAGGACAAATGGGAGTCATGCACGGCAAAAGGGGTCAGGAGAGCTAGTCAATCTTCAAGGGCAACCTCCTCGAACCACATTCCATCCAACGTGCAGAAGGTCAAGCAAGCACAGCAGAAGGCCAGCACAGATGAACAGGGAACTCTTGACTGAGATCAAAGCCCAAGCCCCAAATCCCCCAGAGTAAGTACAGAGAGGAAGTGAGCACAGGCTACTCGAGAGGAATAGAGGCACTGCCTGAACATGTGGGAGGGGATATAAGAAAGCCAAAGCTCAGCTGGATTGAAACTAGAAAGAGATGCAAAGGGCAACACTAAAGCTGTCTACAACTATGATGACAGCAAAAGGAATGCTAAGGAAAATGTGTTCAGTGGGGCAGGGAACCTATTAACACAGGATATGGAAAACGCCAAGGTACTCAGTGCTTTCTTTGGCTCAGTCTTCCCCAGGAAGGTTTCTCCTCAGGCCTTCAAGGATCCCCATCTACTAGCAGAGTCTACAGCAGGAAATGGAGCATTACCAACAGCAGAGGTAGATGGAGCACATAGCCAGCTGGATATATACAGATCTATGGGATCAGATGGGATGCATCTAAAGGAACTGAGGGTGCTGGCCAATGTCATTTCAAGGGCAGTCTGTCATCTTTGAGAGGTCACAGTGATCCAGTCTTGATGACTGGAAAAGACAAACATCACACTTAGCTTCAGGAAGGGCAAGAGGAGGGGAACTACAGGATAGTCAACCTAACCTCAGTCCCTGGAACAAATTTTCATGGAAGCCATTTCCTGGCACATGAAGGACAAAAAGGTGGGAACAGCCCGCAAGTATTTAGTGAGGACATATAGTGCCTGTTCAGTCTGATTGCTTTGTGCCATGAGATCCCCCTCTCTTCAGCATTTGTGAGATAGCATCTGAATTACTGTGGCCACTTCTGGGTTTCCCAGTAGAGAAAAGGTATCATCATATTGGAGCAAGCCCAGAGGAGAGCCATCAGTTGGTCAGAAGATAGTGAAGAGCTGCCATCAGGATAGTTAGAGGGCTGGAGAACATGATATATGCGGAGAGGCTCAGAGAACTGGGTTTCTTCACTTTGAGAAGGGTAAAGAGGGACCTTATTGCTATCTACAGCTACCTAATGACAGGGTATGCAGAAGATGAAGCCAGACTCTTCTCAGAGGTGCATAGCGGTAAGGCACGCAAAAACAGACACAGTATGAAAGATGGGAAGTTCCAGTTAGATAATACCAGGAAATTTTTTCTTTACTGAGAGGATGGTCAAACACTGCAACAAGTTGTCTGGAGCATTCGTGGAATCTCCATCTTTGAGGATATTCAAATTTGACTGCACAAGTCCCTGAACAACATGATCTAATTAGACCTAACTAACTTGATTTCATTGGACCTACCTTGAGCAGGAGGTTGGACTGAATGACTTCCAGGTGTCCCTTCCCACCTAAATTATTCTATGATTCTGTAATTCCAGTTGATTGTTTGCTAAAACCAGTATGTCAAAAACTGAAAAATGCATTCATATTGTACTTAAGGGTTACAGTAAAAGGCTGTAAGCAAAAAGAAAAAAAAGGAAAAAAAAAGAAAAAAGAAAAAAAGTGAAATTTGTTTTGTCCTTACTAGATTTGTTTGTATGCTTTTCTGTAAGATTTTCTTTAGTTCAGTGGTTATCAAATATTCAGATATACAAATCCCTAAAAAAATTTGCAGTGGCCAGGCAGACTGCTCTAGAGTCAACTTAATCTCTCTAGTTCTGGTTTGTTTTTCTTAGTTACCTTCACAGATCTGGTAAAAGTAGCCCATTGACATCTAAGATTCACAGACTAGCAGTTAAAAAAATACTGCTTTAACTAAACCAGCTGGAGAGGGCAATTCCATATCATAGCATGTGACTCATGTCACAGTAACTTCTGAAATTTGTGTTTATTTTGCACAAACAAAGAAAAAAGAATACTTTCAAGAATGCTTAGAAACCAGAACCGTGTCAAAAAGGCTACTCCGAGACCAAAAACTTTAGATTTTAAGCATCAGGCCCCTTCTATTCATCCCTATCAACCAGCCTATCAACCAGGAAATCTCAGAGATGTTCCTCTCAAAATTAACAGACTTCCAAAAAAAGATTCATCTTAAATATATCAGGATGTGTCAACAAAATCTCAGTTATAAAACATTCTACTCCAGTCTGCTTCTTAAATTAAAGGTACTTGAGCCACAATGTAAGTAATGTTTCACATATGAGTACTGCTACTGAGAAAAACAGCAGTGAACACACAGCACAGCTACAGGTTGTTCCTTTTGCCAGTTACGAGCAGGGACGACAAAGATGGCACAAAGGGGGCTACGTCAATGAAATGTAAGATATGTTCAAGATAGACAAGAGTGTCTATCCTGATGAAGAGGGAAATTTCACCCTCATCTTCCTTACAACACAGGCCTAAGCTATGTATGGGCCTGACTAGGCCCTCAGCTTCAACGCTTATTAATTCCTGCTGATCCTTCAGAGGGACATCTGAAGTCATTACAGTATCTCTGTACAGCTGTGTTAAAGCAAACAGCTCACAAAGAATGTAGTTTTCAAACATTTACAACTGATGCCTCAAGTTCCTTTCCTGTAGTTCTTTACTTGAAATCTTCAATCTGTCCTTCCTTTCCTTTCCTTTCACTCCACTGGAACTACTCTTGCCAAGGTCTCTAACAAGCTTTTTCCTGAAAAATCTCAAGGTCTTTTCTCTGTGCTCATCCATTATGACCTCTCTGCTGCACTGATCACTGCTTTTTGGACACTTAATTCACATTGAGCTTCTGCGATACGTCACCTCCAGCTTCAGCATGTACTTCTTATCATCCCTTGATATCCTTTTCAGCAGTATCTTTTTTCACTCATCCTTTTGCCACTTATATACCTTCCCCTCCTTTTCTGGCTCAATTTATAGGAGAAACAGAAAGGTTATGCTAATGATAACAAGCTTGAAAAAAATTTCAAGTGATAAATAATGCAAATGACTATTAGGGTTCCAGGCGCCTGGAAACTAGGTACCTTTAAATCCAACAGGATTTATGGAAAATTAAAAGGAAATATTTTTATGTGCGACTTATAAACTAACAGTACTAGTCATGCCACAGGTTCTTATTACAAGGATTATAAAGCATGAAAATATAATTATAAAAGCATGAAATCAGTTACCTGATTTAAAATGAAATACCTATGGCTTTTTCCTGCTCCTAGCTTTGTGGAGAGAGGAAGAGTTTTTTTGAATAAACATTTTTGCATTATTTTCTCTTGTAAACACCTTAGTCTGAGAACTCTGATCCTGCTCACTCCTGTATGCAGGATAACAGTTTTACAACAGCTTACTACAGTTTTGCATTATTTTCTACATTCTCCTTCCTCCCTCCAAAAAAAAGTGAAATTCCCTAGTAAGTCTTGTTCCAAACACTTTTCTTAATGATTTTTTAAAGAATAAGGAAGCATTCCAAGAAATGGTTTTGAAATTCCCTTAGCTATAAGAAGTCTATAATATTCTAGCATAGCAACACCAACGAAAGATCATTAAAAATCTTTTAACTTGACAACTGTTTCCTCTTTCACCTTTCACTGTAGCAAAAAAGTACACAGTCTTCTTGTTAATATGAGCATCTCACTTCTTAAAAATATGACCATCTATTATGTTTCCAATTTTAAATAATATTTTGGACAGAAATTAAGTACAAACTGTAGATTTTATCATGGCATACTTCATAAGAGGCTTTAAATCTACAGAAAAGGAAACATACAGAATTTAAAACATTTTTTCTCAAATTGCTGTTTTTAAGTAGCTGGGTAAAATAGCCTTTCTCCTCTTCCAGTATTTTTAGTCAGAGATTTTTACATTAAAAGTAACTAGCTAGCATTTTTATGATCTTTTCAGAAACAATCTTACTGTTCTAGTAAGAACTGCGAAATGCCAAAATGATTAGTCTACACAATCCTTCATATTGATTTCACTCTGACTGTAGGAGATGGAGGTTAAAGTACATTCATTTTCTTTTACTGGTTTAGATAAAAATACCAGCCCAGATGTTTTCACTGACGTTCGTAGATCAAATTCTTTTACATGATTATTACTCATATGATAGGAATCATTCACAAAAGAATAAAACTGACTTCAGACAAATGGTATGACTGAGGGAAAATCAGTGTTACTTGCAACTATGTATGTGAGGGTAAACCACAAATCATTTGGCCTTGGATCACTGTTTATTATAAAGCTCAAGGCGCAATGTCTATGACAGGCATAACTTGATAACCTGACATATCTGATAAATCAATCACTATGAAAAAAGATTTAGTATCTAAAATGTTTTTCCTTAGGTTAATATGCATTTTCTTACGGTGGAAAATGGAAAACCATAAATGAATAATCATCTATTAGACAACACACACACAGCCTTGTCAAACAAGAGAATGTATCAAGTGGATATTTTTATACCATGCTTAAGCAAGAAATAGTAGGAGTATTAGGAAGAACTGATAACAGAAAAATAAAGAAAATAGTAAAAATAAATTACTGTTTAAAAAAAGGAAACATACTGGTTATACGTTTTCTAGGTTTCAAGATAATATATAGTTTTGAAGAATACTAAATGTATTTAGAATATAACATTTCCTAATCATTAAGTGTATATTATGCTATCACTAAAAGGATGCGGTTTCCCTAGATTTGTACACAGCTCAGTATTTTGAACTCCTGATTTCCACAGGGCCACACTACTTCAATATAATAATATCTGATAATTTACATCAATTACTTGTATTTTGCCTGTTTTACTGAGCTTATATTTAGAAGAACATCTGTAAGATGCTGTATATATAAGGTGAGCATATATGCTCAGCAAAGTCAGATATCGGATATACAATTATTACCACTTTCTATACTATATACATGGGAAGACAAGCAGCTAATGAGACCCAAAGACCTGCCATTGTTCCATTCTTGTTAATGTAGACCTCCATTTCTGAAAATGAAGAACGTAACACAATTATAAAGAAAGTTTCCACATTTCAGTGTTAGCCTGAGTGAAATATAACAATAAAAAACCTTTAAAATGCTTGTTGCATAGGGCACTTCTTAAAGTCAAGTTTCTAAAGCAAGGATAACGGCAGTTTCACTGGCACAAAATCTATCAACTGCCAAAGCTGTCAAGGCAGCATGCTGCTGGCTGCACTCCAACTCCCCCACACGCATAGCACCGTCTGGTGTGTAAGTTAATAGCAGTCTGGACTTGCATCCTCCCCACTTCTCAGCCAGCTCTCTTCTTTCCCTGCAGCTACATCTTTTAACAAGAAACCGTAATGAGATCTGCCCACCTGACACAGCAAGCCTTCTGTAATACAGCTATGTTTTAAAACTTTCATGTCTATTACATTGCAGGTGTCAGGGATGAAACCTAATATGCAATCAATGAAGTTGCTGAGCCAAAAATATGCAAAAGTGTCTATCTATCTGACGGAATACGTGATCATATTTACTTTTGAGAATGGAGAGTTGCACATTTTAAATAAGAATGGGTACATGCACATTCATGTGTAGCAAACATGAATCCCCTAAAAAATTTGTATCTGTATTTAGCATCTTCATTATAGCAATCATTACAAAATCAGACTCTTAAATATTTCTCCTTTTGACTTGTTAACAAGGGTGATACTGTACTATGCATTCATGTGATGCACTTTACAACAATGCCATAGTCATTAATTACTCAGTCAGAGCCTGGCTGGGTCACTAACGCTCTCCAGTTGCTTTGGAACTTCTCAAGTTGCTATTCTGTGATCCTTGCGAAGATGTGGGCCAAGTCAAAAAACAACTGTCATCACTAGAAACAACTTTGGCTATTAAAATACTTTCAACGTCTGGAAAGCTGTGATTTTTTTAATAACAGAAATAAAAGCTACTACAATAAGTACAGTCTGGGATACACAACAACAGGCTGCAAGCATGAAACGCAGCTTATTAGCTCTGCCTGTTCTGTGCAGACCATTTCACCTTTTCACAACCTTTTCCTTACGCATTTTGAAACCACCAGTTATACTAGATAGGTTATGTTATGTAACAAAACCCTCAGTAACAGTAATACAATGGAAAAAGTTTAGTAATTTTTAAAGAGGTAGTGTGAATGTTTCTGTTCATTACTATGAAATGCATTCATTTAGTATTATAGTATTTGTAATTTAGTATTAATGTATTAGTATTTAGTATGTATTTTAGCACTACTATTAGTATCCATTCAATGATTTGAATCATACTGGAAAGTATTAAAGAAGAATATTCCACAGTTTTCACACACAGAGGTAAAACACACACACACCACATTCACATCTATATTTTAGACTGAGCAAATAACCATCTGTGGGATGGTTCCACTAGCATAACTTTGACATAGCTGTTTAAGTTATGTAACAGCAACCGATTATATATTTATTTACGTTGAATTTTTTGTAGAAGGTTATCAGTGCCATTTTTAATATTTGTGTACCTGTAAGACCAACTTAAGCAGGTACCCAGGTGTTCAGGCAGGAAAAAATTCAAATAAAGACTTCAGAATTTCAAGAAATCATCTAAAATACGCTGTCATAATACCAAGAAAGTATTTTGCAGGTTTTACCGCAGAATCAGTTAGAAGTAGATGGTATATCTAACACCAGCCAAACTTGCGACCCTAGTCTGCCAATGGGACAGTATCCTATTATGTTACAATTTCAAAGACTAGTTTGGGGAAGACTAGTAAATTTAAAAAGCTTTTGAAAGAATTTTCTAGCACTGACAGATATATTTTTTAAATGGTAATGTCAAATTTTAAGAGTTTAACCTACTGGAAGCTCAATCTTCATATGAGAACATGACATATTCTTGGTTTGCATATTCATAGCAATGATCCAGAAAAGGCAAAGAATACTGTTAAAAATGTGTCTTCTGTTTTTACCAAACACCCACTAGCCTCCAAAAATATTGCTTGTATTTTTAATTGTTTTCTTACTTAGCATATGCTGGAGCAACCCAGTATGGATTCTCCTCCGCTTCCTTTGCATGACGTAAAATAGCCTCGCGAGGGTTGCTATCATCTGTCTTATCCAGTGCAATGTTCTTGACTATGTATGATGACAAGGTACCTCCATGAGTTCCAACACGACCACCACGACCTGTAGCAAAAAAAGAAACAAGTATTTTAGAGAAATCTATTTAACAAATAGAGAAGCAAAATATTGTATTATGTCTGTAACCTTGATCTGATACACAGAAGCTATACAATGTTACAGAAAAAGCCTAATGTAGAGCTGCATTCACAAAAGTGTTTTACTGATTATATAACTAGAAATGAGTCACTGCAATTAATTTATTTTTGGCAAGAACTCCAATCAAAGATCAATGTCATACAGTGCTGGGCACTGCTCATGTGTAGAGTCCCCACCCAAAAATTTTTGAATGCAAATCCAAACAAGCAGGGAACCTGGGCCTGAGGATCCCTTTGACATATGACAGCCGGGCAGACAGGCAATGATTATGCCTAGATTACCTGGTCCTGCCACTGGAGGTTCAGGTTTGTGAGATTTCAGGGGATCCAGTCTATCCTTTTCTAGTTGTTTCCTGGTGCTTCGCTGTCGTGGTTCACGGAACATCGGAAGCGCATGGGCTGAAGAGAAAAGTCACAGTTTGGAGAAAAAAAGTGTTAGAAATTCCATTAGCTTTTTAAAGTTAAAGCCTCCTGCTCATCTGTATCTAAGCAGTGGTATATTTTAGATGGTTTCTTCCTGCTGAATTTTTAAAAGATAAAAGCACTCAGATTTCTAGTGTTCCCTTAGGCAGTAGTGTTTCATCTGTAACACTGTTTGAATAGTTTACTCAAATTTAACTTACTCCTCCGTCATTCAGTTCTCAGCATTACCACTGTGACCAAACAGTTGCTCTTTTTCAAACTTTCCATCTTTCTACAGTTTTCTAATACTCTATTCTAACAGTGTGACAAAACCCTAGATGCAATCTTGGATCTGAGACAGACAGAGGATGAATCCCTTCTACGATCCAACACATCATGTTTCTCAAATATAAGGTTATAATCACTTTTTAAACAAATTATGATATTAACTGAGGTTGGTTAAATCCGTAATTTAGATGGAATTTGTCTAAATTATCAGTATTTAATACTCCTCTATTTCTGCTACAGTATCTTCAATCACAGCAATTTATCTGTGTACTGTTTCAACACATGCTGCCCAGGCAAAGAGACACTTTTGCTAGCCATGCCAAAGTGCCATGTTCAGGGACATAGTTTTCCCAGGGTGAGGCTTAGCTCTAACACCCATGTGTGCTGAATGCTGCTGTTTCTTCAAAATGTGGAAAATTCTGGGGGGGGGGAGGGGGGGAGGGGGAAATGACACTCAACAAATACGAAACCCAGAAAGCACCATAATCTCAAGCGTAGGGACACCGGCTCCCTACTGAATAAAAGAGAATGAGGTATGGAGGGATCTACTGGCTTAATTTTCCAGGTTATTTCTGGAAGCCTACTAAATTTATTAGACTAAGTCAAGTCACAGCCATGTGACACAGAAGTAGATCTTTGGGAATAAATGTTTAGATTTTATTTTTGCAGATTTTATGAAGTATGAAATGCCTGGGACAATTTGCTGGCAAGCACTAAGCTTGACCGGTTTGCATAGAGCATCTGAGGTGACTAATGCACAGATCCAAGCTTTTGCCATATGTGGAGTCAAGGTTGTCCAAGGGAAACCCAAGCTGAGTATTCCTGCGTTTTAAAAGTAACATCTAATCCCTCAAGTTACTTTCCTGCATTTTAAGCAGCTACTATAAGCAATTCTGAGAGTGGACTAAAAAAGTCAAAAAAAGGAAAAAAAATTAAGTAGTACAAAAAAGTCCCCCCCAAAAAAAAGTTAGGGAAAAAAATAAAAGGTTGGTTCACTTGGGAAAGAACTTCTGAGATTTTCAGATCTGTCCAGTTCTATCTGTAAACTTAAAAGGAAGAAACGCAACCTCTGAAAAGTTTCCAAAGGGGAAACAAACTGAAAAAATCATAAAGCAAATCCTTACAACTACTTCACTTCCAGCTCTCAAACGTTTTTACTGCATTACTTTATATGGAAGTATCCTTATTTAGTTTCAGAATGATGTGGAAAGAATAATTAAACAGTTAAAATTCAATGACAAAGTTCCGAAACTTTGCAAAAATTGGACTTAAATCTAGATTTGCGTACCTTTGAATGGCAATTATAAATGCCATTGGATACACTTGCATACACAAGTTCCATTGGATTTTAAGCAGAAAGTTTTTTAAAAATCACAAAAGCTCTTTACAGTGTAAACATTAACAACAGCACACAAAGTATTTAGATAATAGGCTGTGTGATGATAGAGTCAGAGCTGTAGTAAGAATGGAGTGAGAAGGGCATCCAGAGGAGATAAATATTCCTGATCTCTGTCAGCTGTTACTTTACTCACTGCTACTCAGGAACGGGAATTGCACATCCGCAGCAGCAAGGTGAGGAGGAGATAGCTGTGGTAGGAAAGTATCCAACATGGGACCCTAGAACCAAAGTGCCTTGATATGGGCCTGGTTTTTAAGATTGCCCAGGCTTTCTCATTCTAAATCTTCTTTTTGTTTATTATGCTGCCAAACAATTTGTAAGTTAAACAAAAATGAAATGTTATTTCTAAGAATGAGATTACTTGAAAACAGGGCTGAATCCAACACTCTGGAACTGAGAGAAGAGGAAGAAAAGAAGCAGAAAAGATCTCAGTTCACATGAGGTAGCACTACATAGGACAGCGCTAACCGGGAGGGCTGGATCTCAGCTGAGCCCATTATCTTGTTACATTTGCCCTTAGGAAAAGCCAAGTCACTAAACATTTTACTGTAACAATGATAACAATTTCTTATGTATCAGTGAGTTCTAATAGGAACATGAGTTTTTATACAAGAACAACTCTGATGCTGGAGAGGTATTTTAACTATTTAAAAACCTCCTATCTTTGGGCAAGTTCTATATTTCGAAAAATCACTTGGAATTTGTTCAAGATCTGTTCTTAATGGTTTTGATTTTGCCGCTCATATTATTAATTTTGTTAAGTGACAAAAAGCTTCGTAGACCCATCTATACTCACTCATCTTAGTGAGGATTTGAGAGGAAAGGGGGAAAAAAGAAAAGAAAAGAAAGAAAGAAAGAAAGAAAGAAAAGCTACTTTTGGCTTTTTTGCTTTATCTAGCTTCTCCCCCCCCCTCCTTTTTCTTCAACAAAATACATATAAAAGGACATCTCAACTGAATACAAACAGTTGTGATTCCAGGTTTCTATTGCATTGAACTTACACCAAAATCTAGGAAACAACCATGATTAGCAACTTCACAGGACATACTGAATAAAATCATACGAAGCACTAACATCTCACAGCAATGTGCAATACTTAGTAAACGATTGCAACTTTTTAGAGGGGAGAATATAAAATTGCAAAGAATATGAAACCTGAGAAAGAGCTAAGGATGCTCTTTAAAGATAAGTTTGAGTTCCTTACGTGTTATAATGTAATCTTGTGTAAGAGTCTCTGCTTGTCTCTCTTTTCGTTTTGTTTTGACCACGCACAATTTTGCTCCCCTAGGAGGAAACACACAACAGTTTAGTTGGTCTTTTTATAGCAGAAATAGAAACCATTTTTTATTCAAGACAAATATTCTCAACGAAGTTATATAGTATGTTAAACATTCATGAAAGAGTGTATCTTTGCATGTCCATGCACACATGAGGGAAGGCAAAGAGATTAATACATCTGTTATAGTGCAGCTTTTTATGACTTGTGGAAATAAGAGTGGAAGTTTCACATTTCGTTTGTCCACAGTATGTCTAGTGGGTGCACAGAAAATGTTCCTCTCCAAATGGGAGCAGTGATTTGCTCCTACTGCTGCTTCTCAGCAGCAAGGGTGGAAGTTACCTAATCAGAAGCGTCTGTAACACAGCCCTGGGGAAGCTTGCATAAGCTCAGATGGTGCTAAGATTGATTTAAACTGGTGGTATTATTCCTCCTTACTATAGCACCAGGAAACAACTTGGGTACCAAACTGAGCTAGGGCTCTCATGATCTGCATCACTGACTTGGGGCTGCACTCACTTTGCAGTACACATCTGCTTGATACTTAACGAACTATGGCAGCTCTGCAATGTTAGCATTTTTTGAGTATGGAAGGAAGATTATACCTTTACAGAGTGTCTACTGTATGTAACCACAAGAAAAACAAACAGTAATTTGTCTCTGGAGAGGCATCCAAGCAATGATGGCTGACTGCTCTCTGGTTCTCTAAACTGACAAACTAAACTTATTTCCGATTAATTTATGATCCAGAGTTTATCCACATATTCAAGTGTCCAGGTCACAGCAGGCATCCAGCAGCTGTGACTTGTAATACCATATGTTTCTGGATGCCACTGAAACAAAGACAAGGGGCTATAAGGAAAGAATATCTTATTCATGCCACTCAATATATTAACTTAAATTTCACACTGTGCCAAAAGAAGCATCCCCTAGGTCTTCAGCTAATCCATAGGGTAAAAGGAAGTCAACTGCAAAAGAAGTACTTATAGACTAGTTAAGTCATTTCTTTTCATTCTAGGCTGATAGTTGCTTCCTGATGAGTAAACACCTTTCCATTAGATGTGCAGGCAAAAAACACAGGTGACAAGAGGGGGAAGGAGGGTTGAGAACCAAGTAGAAAGACAGGCGTATGCTTTCTTGTATTGCTCCCTTCTCAAATTTGGTATTGAAGCGCAGCTTCACAGTCATTGAAGTTTAAGTTAATGTTTCTAAACAAAATTTTTATTTCAGAAAAAAAATGAGATGTGAGATCAGAAAATATGACTACATTAAACAAATATACATTGAAATAACACCATTTCATGTAGACATTAAGAGGCTGGTTATTGTTAATGCTGAAGAAGTGTTGGTTAATCTTGCTACTGAAGAGTTGGTTATTCTTACTGCAGCTTTTGTACAACTCAATAGTGAAAGCATGTGCAAATTCAGATAAAATTGTCAGTATACAGCACCATGAAAAGCTCAGAGGAAAATGCACTGCTTTTAAAAACCATTTTTTTCTTCTTACAGTAATTAAATAGGCAGAACTGTGCAAAACAATCAATCCCAAATCATTTCCCCCATCTCTTATAATCAGAAAATCACAGAATCAGCCTAAAGTTGAGAAAAAATAATGTTCTTAATCATTAGTCACTACCATTACCTCTGGCTTTTGATAGGATCATAGTACACTTTTGCCAGTCCATTTGCTGTGCCAACCATGATCTGGTTCAGCTTGGGATGCCAAAGGCAACGCACAACACTCTGAAACAAAGCAAAATATTGATACTTGGTCATTCATCTATATCTTAGAATTAATATCCATATTGTCAAATAAGGGCCCAAAGTTGCACTGCCAAGGAACAAGCATGAAAACGTGAATGAATAAGTGAAAACGTGAATGAATAAGTGAAAACGTGAATGAATAAGTGAAAACGTGAATGAATAAGTGAAAACGTGAATGAATAAAAGTTTCTCTCCTAAGTGGAACACAATCTAAAAGGAGAAATAACACATGGACACAGGCAGATAAGGAAGCAAAAATGGGTGGCAGTGTGATAATCAGAGATCTTCACAGGCTAACTGTTCCAGGATCTTCACGGGTATCATGCAACTAGAAAGTTAAAGGCAGATTCGAAAAAGATCAACGAGGTGCTTCAGATTTGGCAATGTGGGCCTTCAAGACTTTTGCATTTCCTTTTACAATTCTTAATTATTCCACCCTCTTCCTTGCTTTAACTATTTTTCCCTTCCTCTCAAACTAAAACTTTCACACAGAGCTGACCTTTCTTTTGCTGACTGCAGAAATGAGGAGTAATTGATCTTCACTCTTGGTTCTTTCTTCCCTAGAATGCTCTGAAGAACTTGATATTTGAAGGCAATGTCTCACAGTTCTGTCACCCTTCTGGTTAGCACAGAAACTGACAGTCAGACTTAAAGAGCATTGTTCTGTTATACATACAGCACAGTCTCCCGTATGACTGATGGCTGTAGTCAATCTGAATCACCAGACCAAAACAGTAACTCTGTAAGACTACCAAGGCATCTGACTCAAGACAGCCAAAGGAGTGGGCATAATTTGCCATGCAGGACAGAACATCTTAATACGAAAAACATATCTGCATCTGACTAACGGGAAAAAAACCCTGCTCTTGAGAGATGGTAACTTTTAAAGGGATACTCTCCAAGACTGAAGTCTTGACAGTGCTTTGTAATAAACGTACCCAGAGCTAGCAAGATGTATCTTCATGCTATCATTTCACTGAATAATGCTCAATCATTATTCCATCCTTTTTCCCCCAAGCTTACCACTTCTTCTTTCTCAAAAAACAGGTATAGACTCCTTACAATGTAAATTAATAATTCAATATTCAACCACTTCCATCCATCTATCAAGAAACTATCTATATATTTTGCTGCATAATACAGTACATAATGGTCACAAGATATATAACTTTGGAGATGAGAACCATATGATTTAGAAGTGAATGGTTCTTTATCAACTCTGTTGACTGCTGAATCATTTTTCCCATTTCTCTTTTCTCTCTCTGATTCGGTCCATATCCCATTTTGTTCAATGTTGTGAGGCACAGAGAATTAAAACTATGATTCTGAAACCTATCCATCATGAATTAGATATTTAATTATCTACAAGATGAATATGAACTTTTTTCAGAATGGTTTATCTGCTTGGTATTCTTGCTAAAAAGAAAAAATTGAGATATGAGCTTACAAGAATGAGCTGATCGCTCTTTACAAGGTATATCCATAAAGCATCATGCCCATTGCATGCATACACACACAACAGCATGCTACCCACAGGCACAAATAAACATGATTTGAGCCAAAGGACAATGATCTTTTCAGAGATAAATAGGAAGTACAAAGTAAAATTCTTCTAATTCATTATTGCTATAATCCCTGCTATGTGTTACCAAAATAATCAATACAGGGTTATAAATAAGTTGTTTGGTTTAAACAAAGATTTCTACGCACTGTTATGTAATCCTATTACTCAAACGTTACAGTAATTCTAGAACACACAAAGCTAATAACAAATATTGAAGGTCAAAGGTGGGTGGCCTTTTCTTTTATTAATATTTATTGCATGTGTTTAGCCAGCATTTTTAAACTTCGTAGTTAATGTGGTTCTCCACTTTCTACTGTCAAGTAAATGTATTTTACAGCATGGTACTGGATACCAGCCAAAAAAAAAACAAAGCCTGAGACAATGTGCCTCAGCACCGATGGGGATTGCTAAGTTTCTAACTTGTCAAACACGCACAGCACACTTAAAACCACCATGGCACATGCACCAGAGTAGGCAGAAGAAGCTGCCATAAAAATGCAGCACTATAAACCTTCTGAAACTGTAAAATGTGTCCAGAATATAATATTTTTAAAACTAAACAAATACAAAGTCTGAACATGCAAGTAATTAATTTTTATAAGCCTACTTTGTAAAAAATAGTAAAAACTACTAAGGTGGATTTTCAGATTGTTTCAGAATTGGATAATATCTTAAACAAGATAAAAATTTTGAAATCCTGAAGTAAATCCTGAAAATCTTTTTCAGTCAGCTAACCCCAAAGAAGTAAACATTTTAAACATCTATCAGCAGAGGGATCATTGCAGACTAGGTGCTAACACTGGGAATGAGGTAAGGGAGTGGGAATCTTTATCATGCAAAAATAGTTAATTCCTAAACACAGCAGCCTTGCACCAATAACTTTAACTCTCCTACTGTTTACACTTAAAATAAATCAGATAGATATCTTTATCATCAGGAATGCAAAACAAAATTATCGTCACAGAATGTCCTGCCCCCTAGTCCTCCACGGGAACAGAGTGTTCCTGGCAGGAAAAGACGCATTTCTCCCACCTGACCTACCCATGCACATAGACAGACACCTGCCTATTGATACAAGATTTTACAGATTCATAGAATGGCGAGGTTAGAAGGGACTTCTGGATATATCTAGTCTGATCCTCTGTTAAAAGCAAGGCCAACTAGAGTAGATTGTTCAGGAGATCATCCAGTACGGTTTTGAATACTCACCTCCCAGGAAGGTGACTTCACAACCTCTCCAGGCAACCTGTTCCAATGTTTAACCATTCTCACCACAAAAAAAGTTTCTTCTTATGTTTAAATAAAATTTCCTGTGTTTTGGTTTGTGCCTATTGCCTCTTGTCCTGTCACTGATCACCACTGGGAAGAGTCTGGCTCTGTCTTCTTTACTTCCTCCCATCAGGTATTTATAAACATTGATAAGATCCTCCCAGAGCTTTCTCTTTTCCAAGCTAAACAGCCCCAGCACTCTCAGCCTCTCCTCATACAGCAGATGCTCCAGTCCCTTAATCGTCTTAGTGGCTGTTTACTGAACTCGCTCCAATATGCTCGTGCCTCTCTTGTACCAAGAAACCGAGAACTGGACCTAGCACTCCTGAGCAGAAGGCAGTAATTGCCTCCCTTGACCTGTTTGCAATGTTATTTTGTCTGATATAAATACCTCTGGCTGCTGCTTTTTGTTTCTCTCAGAGGAAAATAGGATTTGACTTGAATTCTAATTCCAAAATCCACAATGATTTTTTTTTTAATAACCAGTTTGATTTTAAGATTGGGTCTTACAGTGGAACCCAGAATGAACCAGCTAGTACTTAAGCTTTTACTGCCCCTGAGACAAGAGTTTAGGCTGGAAGCACTAACCACAGGAGATAAAAGCAAACTACAATCTCTCACTGCACTTACCAAGGTGATTTCATGCTTTATCAGAGAAGTAAAACAGGAGAAGGGAATTAGCTTGACAGTGCTTTATAGAAACTCAGCACAGAAGACCAGATTAACCATTAGTACTGGCTGCATGAAAATTCAATGGATGCTAGCTTCAAGGCTCAGAAAATATGAACATTAGAGTAATAATGAAAAACTTAAATTAACTAATTTTAGATTCAATCATTCAACCTAGAAAGATCTAATCTAATTTTAGATTCAAACATTCAACCTAGAAAGACCAAAACAGTTTCTCATAACAAAGTTGAAATAAAGACAAAGTGATATAGATTCTGAACTCCATAAAATTTCAGGTCCTCTCCCAGCTTTACAAAAGGAAAATAATATAGTATAATAAATAAGAATGATAACATGCAGAATGTATCATCATGTAAACATCTTCAACACTTTATAAAAAATACTTCAATGTATGGGACATCTTCGGAAGATGAAGTCCTGGAAGCCTGTCATAAAAATAATTTCACCTTGGCCAAAAGAGATTTTTTTTGCCCAGCTTTGTGACAGTAAGATTAATCTACCTTAAAATAACAATACAATACTTACAAATACAGCACTTACAAAGGACAAGTGCTAGTAATGTTTTAAAAGCTGTTTGGCACTTTTGTTCTTATTTTGTATTAATGTTGTCATTCATTTCTTCAAATGCAGTTAATCTGAAGAGACTTGGCTAAGGTCTGTTGTATACATAAATGCAATAGATAGTCTTGGGATATACTGGGAGAAGATTGGGAAAATATTTTTGTGAAGTTAGGCAGTGAGAATGTTAAAAATGTTAACAAAGAGAAATAGTCCAAGTTCACCTTCTTTAGTGTGATTAGAAAGGAACTTAGGACAGATTCATTGCATATTATTGACAGTAGGCCTTCATCACGATTTTCAGGTAACAGATTATCTTGGAATACTGACTTAGAGTGAAATAAAATAACTTTTAAAGTCATCTTTGCTATAATCTGGACCAAAATGTTTATTTTCCTAAACAATTACCTAATAAAATAGAAACAGATTACTGATTGTTCCTGAAACCAGTGATACTTTTCTCTAAAGTAGCTACACCATTATTTTAAATAGAAAATATCTCATACCAGACCAATACATGCCTACTTTTTTTAAAAAAATGAAACACTATACTTCAGACTCCTGAATCTTTTAAAAGTCCAGTTTTACAAAATTTTATCTGCAATAACTTAGAAAAGCTTAAAAATATGTCATAAACTTCAACCAGATAGCTCATATATACATAAAAAGATGTCAGGCAAAGGCAATTACATCTTTTCTCCCTGAGGCACACTTTACCTGCATTTCCTCCATTCTGAAACATGTGCAGTCCCCATTCATGTGCAATGCTGGGATGCTTCTTAAATAGCCCTGTGCATCACATGAGCAGAGCTGTTGGTTCAGGTAAGCAGTAAGCTACTCCAAGTAACTTTTTCTATTAATTTTTTTTCTACTAAAGCTAATTCTCATATTTGGCTTGCTAGACAATCACACAAATGGCTGTGCTGGTACTACGCACTTAATTGTGCTCCAATGGGATTAAACAGTAGTGCCTCTGAATGTGAAACTGAAGCCAGAATCAGAATTCTCTGCAACACAGAATGGAACACTTATTCCACTCTAGAAATATACCTCTGTTTTATAAGCAAAGCAAAGAATAACTGAAACATTTCTCTGCAGACAAAAGCTAATTACCTCAACTTAAACTATCCAGAACACTTGGTCTAACACCTCTAGAGAAGCAAACAATCAGAGAGGGCATTTTACAAGGTCAGCAAGAAAAGATTAAAATGACTTGTTGGATAGAAATGGAAAATTTACCTCTAAGATGAAACCACAAAGCTCATAAGGTCATAAAACTACAAACTCTGATGTCAAGGACTGCAAGAACTCTACTGGATCTCTAGTTACAAAGACGGTTCAAGACAGCAGCAGTGTAGGCAAAAATAGCTTTCTGGCCCATGCTTGAGGTTAAAAAAAAAAATCAATTTTACAAAATGGATAGAGCAGACCCAACATGAAGAGAAGTTTTAGAGGGGTCGTGCATGTTTGGGGGGATGAAGGCTACGAAAGGTTAAGAAATTTCTCTCAAGAGGGATGAGAAATAGTTGCAGAGTTTTCAGATGGAAGAAAGACCGGCAAGGGTCTGAGTGTGTTCTGAGAAGCTTCCCAGGGACGCCAATAGGGTCCCTCTCTCTTTTGCACCAGCTTGCTCTCCTTGCAGACTGCCCACCTCCTACTCCACTCTCTTCTGGCACTACAGAACTCCCCACACCTGTCACAGTACCCTGTATCCTGCTGTCTCCTCTGCTCAGCAGTTTCCTTCCATGCTCAGAAACAGCATCAATCCTCTAACCTCAGCTGCTGGAAGAGACTGCTGCTCATTACCAAGGGAGTGAAAAGGCTCCTCTAGAGATCAGGGCTTTCTACTCTTGCACCCATCAAAAGCAGCAGGGGAGGCACTTGGGGCAGAAATCCCTTTTGTCCCCTGGGCAAACCTCTGACTGTGGGGTGCAGCCAAAAGGCAGCGGCATTAAGTTCTTACTCTGTGGGAGACAGATGCACCACGGGTATTATCAGCATGGAACGGCAAGGCTTCCTGCGACGGCAAAGCCAAAGTTAACAGCTTACTCCCCCTTCTCCCCTTCTGCACAGTCCAGTCCCACCAGGCAAAGAATTCTGCTGAGTGGGGGCAGCTGCTTCAGCGTGCTGAACCGGCAGAAAAGGTTTGTTTTGTTTTGTTCTGTTTCTTAACTTTCTGAGGCAGCTTTTTGCTGGTGGCTTTTCACTGTGGGATGACTAAAATCTGAGACAGAGATATACAAAGGAACAAGTGAGAACATACAGCCAAAGGAGGGGAGGAGGACTCCACTTTCAGTGACTGAAAGTTGCAACATTGGCTCAGTTGTTTTAAGAAAATTTCCCCTAAAGATTTCAATAGTAACCGATGCAGCTTTAAAGAGAATTAGTCATTTTAAAAGGCTTAAAGGCTAGTAGAAACTATACATGGTTATAAGCATATAAAGCAACATTTCTTGTATCTTGTATATACAGCAATATTGCAGTACACTATATACAAAAAGTAACCAAAGCATTCATAGGGTTTTAAAATTATGATTCAAGCTACATATTCCTAAATTTTTTTAAAGGATGTAAGTATTAGTTCATTACAAGACTCTTGTAATATTTTCTGCTTCCCTGAAGTACTTAATATCTACCTAAATTTCTTACTGTAAGGAAAAATAAACTAAAGGAAAACCTAAATAAAACAGCATCAAGAAAAAAAATGAGAAAATACAGCAGTTGTTCCTAGCTCCTACATATTACAAAGCATGTAGAGCTTTCAAACAGACTTTAATGCTTATGCCTGAAAATATTTTCTTGCCACATTCCAGGTCTTGAACCACCATTTTATTTTATTAGTATCTTTCCAATCTACCAAAATGTAAGGCTGCCTGTTATGTAACAAAACAAGGAGAGCAGGCATAAAGATGGCCTCTTGAAATTATTCATCTCTATTGTCCTATTCATCTCTATCCTCTCTCATTCTGTTCTGCCAGAGTGCTAGGGAAAATTAAGGCTTCCTCCATTGCTGTCTTGCTATTCCTACTATTAACATTTTATCTGTCCATGAGCTGAAGCACTAGTTTCTTATTTTTCGCATTTCAGTTGAAAGCTTGATCAGGATCCAACAGAACATAACTACTTTTAGATGTATACAAACATCCAAGAAAACAATTAATCTTTTGTTATTAGCAAGATATTATTATACACATACGCACACAAGTTGGGGGGGGTATGCACGTGCTAATCTAATGCAATACGGAGGTCATTATTTGTTGCAAGACTGACATGATATTAAGTTTCACCACTTTCTGAGAAATTCCAAGGGCTGATATTTTTGGCATAAAGAGGAATCACCATACATTTCTGCAGTGCTTAGCTCAATGAGGCTAACAGTCTTTCTTTGCTACTGCAAAACAAAAAGAAAATTAAATGGGATCATATTTTACAAAGATGTTTTACTTTCTTTTCCCTCCTTCAGGAGGTCTTACTGCTTCTCAGCTTAATCAGGCATTGTTTTCTTTGGAATCAACCTCTTTTTCCTAAAGATAGTTAAATTTTAAGGTTAAATCCCATACATTTGTCTTTGAAAATGAACACTTCATATGAAGTGTGTTTTCTGATAATACATGATAACGTATCAGCTTTTCAAAGTTCACAAGTAAAGCTCCTCTGTTATACAGGATAAAGGAAGAAAAACATGCTTCCACATGAGTTATGCGCTGCTGGAGTAAACCTTAATTTTTCCTTCTCTTCAGGTACGGCCTCTCATTCTTCACAGATAATTCTCAGATAGACTCTCATCCTTCTTATACAGTTCCTCCAGAATTTTGGAACTGATTAGTCAGACCGCAGTTACCAGATTTTTAGGCTGAGAAGTTCAGTAAATTCATGTCTGCCCCCACAGCTACTAGCTGTGCCCTGAAAGAAAATTGTTTGTTTAAAAGAATATACAAAAAAACGTGTAAACAGGGAATATTCACACCTAGAGAACACTACTGTCAGAGAATGGAAATCTCTGCTGAAGGATGATGATAAATAAATGATTTTTGTGCTCTCTCCTGTGGCAAGTGTGCAGCCAACATCCCACATGTAAATTGGAAAGAACGAAAGTGACCAATTTCCTTTGGCAGTTATTTGTCACATGATGATAATTTACCACTAGAAAAAATATTGCTAATTAAAGATTAATACTGAAAATGGAAAAGGAACATGCAAATTCTAGACTTCCATACATCTCTACCTGTTCAAGCAAGACTGTACAATTTTTGATGTTTCCTTGATGTGATGTTTCTACTGATTAAAAAAAATTTTTTTTTCATATTTAGATAATATTCTACAATCTGAAGGTGAAGTTGATGATGTTTGGACAGTTACATTTGGAAATCAGGTTTAAGTGAGAGAGCTTATGCTTGACTCTCTCAGCTAGCAGAGTCCTTTCATGGAGTGGGAATGCTTTTCTGCAGTGCTACTGTAAATTGCATACAGCCATAAATCAATAGAAATGAGAGCAGAAGTCTCCTACTTTGCTATTGGCAAGGTCAGAGTGAGACAGATGAAATGTTCCAATGCCTTAGCACAGGTGAATCAGTATCAGTTGAGAGAAGTGAGGATCTTAGGTGGGACTTACCTCACCAAACTTAAGATGTCTATACCTCTAATCTTTAGAAGTCTATTCTTTACATATCTAAAACACTTGCCTCCCTTTCAAATCAATGTAGAGAAATCAGCATTTTTAGAGTGGCCTTCATCTAACCTGGTTTAGATATCTATTTTAGGATGAGATAAATCACAGTCTGGATCTGTTATTTCTCACTGATGATTAGAAAGGGAGCCTATGTTGACTGAATCTGTTGTAGACATCTATATTTGGTCAGGTGAATCCCTGTAGCCTACAATGGCCAAAATAACTACAGAAGAAAAGCAGAAAACTAAATGGAGCAACACGAGGAGGATCTGTGTTACAGCATGTTGTGCTACTTTTATAAAACTCTCCAGTTCCTCAGGGAAAAGGATTCTGGAGGCCAAATTAAATATGTCTAGTGTGGAAAGAATACATCACATAAAAACTCCTAGAATTGTCCAACAAATCTTTAGAATCTTAGTTTTGAAAGATCGGGTTTAGCTCTGAAGGTACCTAAAAACTCAAACAGAAACAAAAACAAAGCTTTATGCTCTCCCTCACTTCTTCCCCCTTTTCTGTCCTATAAAAACATAATGCAGCTTCAGAGTCTGTTCTGAATCTATACAATAAAAAAGTCACAGGAAGAGCTGCTGATCTAAGAAAATATTTTCAGTTAGTAAAAGAAAAACTTAAACAAACTCTCTCTCTTTCCTAAGTGGCAGCTTTGCTCCAGTGGCCATGACGGTATGTGACGGGCTCTGTTTGAACAGCCTGGTTCTGATTTGCTGCACTTGGCTGCCCAGATAAGTGGCATGTCAGCAGGGAAGACACTCAATGTGTGAAAAGACATGCTGACAGTGGTCATGGACTCTCTAAGTACAGGTCACTACAGCGGCGGCCAAATGGGGCTTATCTGACTGAACTGAATATTTGTCTGTACTGTAATTTTTATAAGTTCTGACACTGATGAAAGAATCCCAGTGTGTCAAAATCAGTGTAAGTATGTATGCAACTAGTTTACTTAAGTCTTACTAGTTTACTTAGTTTACTATTCTGTCTTTGCTCCAATAATAAATTACATATTCACGGCAAAGAATTGTTTATGCAGTGCAGTATTTTTGAAAGATGCACAAGTTTAAATCATAATTAAGCAATTCCTGCTGCTTAGGAAGCTTTACTAGCTTATTATTATTTTTTAATGAAACAGTAATTCCTTTCTAAAAAACATTACCAGATAGCATAAGCTATATGAAACTATCTTAATATTTTAAAGGGGTAAGCAATTTCAAGCCTGTGCTGAACTGAAGGATCAAATCGCAGTGTGCCTTCCAAGCTAACCTTCTATAGCTCTGGAACTCGCACAACGGAAGTTCTTCTGACTTTAGTAATATGTCTTCCCAGAAATGAAAGGAGACGTATAAAGTTATTTCAGGAAATCCGTACTTATTTCAAAAGATTTCTATGTCCTTAAATAAAACACTAAAATGTCTGGATACTAACAGCTGAAACCAGTTTCTCACTACTCCAAAATCCTTCAACAATTGTTCCCCATCCCACAGATACGGGCTACTCATCACTTTTAAACAAATTCTACATTTAGGAAAGATATTACAGCAGCAGCTTTCAAAATTCTCCATTTTATAATAAAGGTATGACCTGTTTAGAAACTTTGAAAATATATATAGAGAGAATATGTATTTTCAATATACATATTTGAAAATATGTATAGAGACTGCTGTAAAGAGTATGCAAATCTAGTTTTCCTTCACAGACATGTTGAAGTAGCCCATGGATTTCACAGACAAAGGTTGAAAACTTCTGTGCTAATGCTAATGAAATGCATTCCAGTAAGAATGCATACCATATCACTACTTGTTAAAAAAAGAGAGGAGAAATGTCTCATATACTAAAATCTCATCACACTGGGCTGCAGGAAAGGCCTGGAAGCATTCTAACTTAAAGGCAGCAGAGTGACTCCTGCCTGTTTTCAGGATCTGAAAGCTTCAAAAGGAAATAGTGTTATTTCCTCCATCTCATGGCCTCATACTCAACAAAGATCAAAAACAGGTCTAAGAGAGTTTTAAACAAGTATTTCAGTGCACTTGTCCTTAAGTGTACAAGGAGACACTTACCCTGCAATATTATGCAACTGAAGAAATTCAAGAAACTACTCAGTCTTTTAACCTGAACCTAAGGTCAATCTTATCTGTAGAAACACCAATACTTCTGCATAATAATCGAAGATTACTAATAATGATAACTGACATGCACAGTGGAAAGTAAAATCAATCAGTAAAGTTAGCATCATAAAGAAAGACTTGTATATGGATACGTTTCTTCTTCTCCTTCTACAGTCACTTTGCTTTCTCTGTAGATCTTCTGCATGGCCCATCAAGTCTACCGACTGTCTGCTCCCCTCCAAGAACAGCAGAAGTTCTGCCTTAAGAAACACAGAAAGATGATGCTGCTCTGAGGCAACATTAATTCCCACTGCACACTCTGTAATCTCTTTTCACTGGTGTCTTACTGCACAGTGGTGACCCAGAAACCACAAGCCAAGTTTGGTTTGCCGTGCTGCTGTATCTGGGAAGGGCTGCTCTGCCTCCTGGCTGCATCCACAGACCAGAGGAGGGAAAAAATGTAGTCTTGAACAGCTTTTAGAAAACTGCTTTATTGTTAATTAGCTTGCTTTTTCCCTTATGTAGTACATAGGCTTATTTATGCAAAGCATACTGCATTAACAACAACAAAAATAAGGTTAAATAATAGATTTAGAATTAAACCATTTTAAATGTCTTGGAAGTTGAACAACAAAGACTAACATTCTGCTTCCACCTTATCTCTTCTTTGGAACAAAAATATGGTTAAGATTTATACACTGATACTATGTAAGCTCTGATCCAGAAAGAAAAGTCTGCACACACAGTAAAAATATGCTAATATTACATTAAAAATCTGCTTTAAGCCCCAATTGCAAAAATCTTCAGATTTGAGATTCCTCTGGACATCATCCAAGGAAAAGAGCCAAATATAATAAATATTGTGGGAGGTTAGGGAATATCTAGAGTGTAGTGACCTGCTATCATTAGATTTAAAATACTCATGAGAATATAGTAGTAAAGGAAGCAACAATAATGTTTTTCCCTTGTGAAATGTGATTTAGAAAATGTGTGGAAACATTCAATGGAACAGGGACCTGAAATGGGTAAGATAAAATTTACAATTTTCTATGTAGAAATCATAAATATCCTAAAAAAACATTTTCAGGGAACAGTAATTTAAAGCAGGATCTCAAGTACTGGAACAGGTTGCCCAGAGAGGTCGTGGAGTCTCCCTCTCTGCAGATATGCAAGGCCCGCCTGGATGCAACCCTGTCTAACATGCTCTAGATAACCCTGCGGAGCAGGGAGGGGGGTTGGACTGGACGATCTCCAGAGGTCCCTTCTAGCCTCACCGATTCTATGATTCTAATAGAAAATATATGGATGGCAATGCTGAATCACAGATCTTTCAAGGTACGGTTATAAAGCATATTGTGAAAAACTGAGTTGAGACAGTGAACAATACTTTTTATTTATTTGATGAAAAGAAAAAGAGACTTTCAATCTAGGTGGCAAACTGTTTTCCTTTTAATTGCAAGGCAGGGCATTTTCAAGCACCTGCTCGGTCAGAATTGCAGCCATATTTTCAACACAATATACAGCAAAACTAAGGCATACAACTCCCACATACAACCCGTTTGTTACAGTGAGAAAAGCTGCACAGTTTATCTTTCTCACACAGTGTAAACCTCTAGTGACAACTCTCCTAAAACAAAGTATATGCTGCTGCAGGATGTAAGGAGGGATGGACCACATCGCCTTAACATTTATGAAAGCAGAAAATAAAATGTGACAAGTTACTTCATTATAAAAGAAAGTACTTTGCTGTCATTCACATTTTATGCTAGGCATTTTGTATTTTAATTAGCACAAAATTTTACCAGACCTTGAATACTGTATGTGCTTCCTTGTTAAGAGTTTCCTTTCAAATAACAGAAATGGTTTAAAAAACAGAAGTAGATGCTGACCTCTTCCAGAAGTCAAAAGAATTCATTTTTCCTATATGTAAAAGCTTTAAATCTTAGTGAAACAGACCTCAGTGGAAAAGCCCTTTACCATATTACTGCACCTTATAAACAGTAAATGCTATTGTTTGAGGTCAAGGAAAGAAATACTGCAATGCTATATCAACTGTGCATAAAGGATGCTAGAAGTTTCATACTCCTTATTCCTTCTTTGCTTCTCACTCTTTAAGCTAAAAAGAAGCTTTATTTATAGCTTGTCTCAGAAGACCTTCCTGAAACATCCCTTGGAGATATTTTCAGAAGTATTTAATAATTTAGCTTTTGCTTTTATTTGAGAAACTAAGAAAATATTGAATAATTTTCTTAACAGAAATAAGTTTTACAAAATAACCGTAAGTCAATGCTTTTGTATTGTTGCTTATCTACAAAAACCTGTGAGATATTTTAAAATCTTACACATTTCCTCGTCTAATGCACATAATCTCATCATCTGTTCTTGTTTTCAAATTAAAATATTATTTACATTTTCATTTAAAAATAGCAATTTCTCTAAATTGTACAACTTCTCTTTCAGCGCCCATCTTTGCCTGGCGGTAACAGGGTATACTTCATCTCCTTTCCATATGGGGAAAACGACTGTTCTGCTGCTGCCAAAATCAATCTTGTCTGTAATACGGATAACTATTGGTTGATCTATCTGACCCGACAAATGAGTGATAGACATGTGAGTGAGATTCAAGTGGCTGTCCACAGTTATTTTCTATTAATCTAATAATCTAACATTGGGGGAAATGTTGTGTACCCAGCTCTGTTTCCCATACACTAAGTATTTATAACTGCTTCCCATGAAGATCTCATACTCGCATAGCCAAAGTAAGAATCAAAAATAAATCCCCCTTGACATACATTTGACTATGAACCTCCCTTCCATTTCATAAAGAGAGCCCACTTACAAACATCCCAAAAGATGAGACCTCAGCCCAAGAATGCCGCAGGTCTTCCTTTCTCCCATACTACCTGAGGAAAGCAAAGGGAAATGGCCTCTGAGTTTCCATGCACATGCTTTGTACCCTCTCACAGCTGTTTTAATTCCCAAGATACGTTTAATATTCCTCATCCATGTAAAGGGAGTGCAAAAATACCTTGCACTGAATTGGAAATCTTTCACACACAATAAGCCTCAAATGCTCAAGCTGAGACAGTTTAATTGCTTTCCTGTAGATATCTGGGGTGAGGGCAAAAGAATAGTTCTTATTTTATATTATTGTGTCAAGATAGAAAGGTGGATAAAACAGCTTTAAAAAAGTTGCACAAGTACAGTAAGGTGAAGTCTTGTTTCATAAAGCTCAAGTCTTGCTAAGAAGAGAGGGATTCTGTATGGTTTAGCATGTGTAACTATGGCCACAGTATAAAGCTCTTGCAGTTTTAAATCACACCTGCAGACCCGGAGCCAGCGCCAGGCTGCAGCACTGCACACCTGACAGCAGCCCCCTTAGGAGAGGGCAGAGGGTGGCATTTCAGCCCCTGAGCTCCGGTTTCATCTGCAAAAAGTAAACGAGGCTGTCCTTACACTGCAACATAGGCGCTTCACTCCTTGAGAAAAATCACAGAAGAAAAATCCACCGAGTGCTATTAAATGCAAAATCCCTACACCTGCACCAAGGTACCTCTAAGTCACGGATGACGGAGGCAGAACAGTACGGTCAGAGAAGCATCACTGTGTCTTTGCACTGTTCATGTATTCTTCTGCAGCCGCACTGCCACTGGCCAGAAATAAAGCCTGTGGTCTGAATCAGTTCTTACATGTATCTATCAGAATTTTAGTTTTCTTCAAAAAGTATTACTATTTATGTGACAAGCTTCAGTTCTAAAGAAGTCCTGGTGCCTACATGGTGGGACTGCATACAAGAGGGGACACAACAGTTTAGTCATGAGCTTAGCCAAAGACTGTGACTAAAAATAAAAGACTAATACACAAAATAAAAAGCAAATTAATATTCTATAGCCAGTCACAACAGCAGAGACTAATCAGGCTGCTAGTCCATTAGTAAAACCACAAGGTTTCACTCCAGCAACTTTGAAGCATTAATGGGCTTTCCCATGAAAACTTGAAAGAAAAGGTGAAAAAAAGGTTTGTGTGGTATGATGGAAAGGAATGTCAGACACTGCTTTGGTCAAACATTCCCATTAACTATTTTCCCATTATCCCCTAGGTTCATTCACAGGCCAATTGCACTTGCTATTTACAAAGGAGGTTTAAGATAATGTTTACTGTTTTCAGGGTTCTTCAATTTTCTAAGCTTACTGGAGTTTCCTTTAAAAAATCTTTGTGAAAACAAAGGAAATAAAAAAAAAGGTCTTATTATTTTCATTTCATAATTGAAATAAATGACTAATGATACTTGTTTTCTTCAATAGTTTGGACTAAACCCATCTGACATTATTGAAAGTATTTTCATGAGGGTGAAGAGCTGATCTAGCTCTTTGCTATGATAGATACTTGGGTACTTGTGCTCTTTTACTACATATTGGCACAATGTAACTACATATATGTGATGCTTAGTATCAAAAATACAAACACTGAAATTACATATTTAAGTACAGATTATATATAAAGGTAAAGAAGTAGAATATTAATTACAGAACACAAACTGAAGCCTTAGGCAACACTGTTTTTATATTCAGCTACCCTTACGGCTCTGCTGGCATACTTGAGACACTGTAAGGAAAAAATGGTAATTAAGAGTAGTCAGAATGCAAGCAACTAATCACTGAACTACTAAAAGATGCTTTGGTAAACCACACAGAAGATACTAATCTATCAATTTATAGGCCAACAATCTTTCCAGCAAGCAGTACACACTGCTTATAAAAACCACCTGCATCTTTAAAATGCATTTGTTTTTTTAGAATGCTTTTATAGTTTATATTTCATCTAACACTGTAATTTGAGAAAAGCATGAAGAAAACTACTGAAAAAGCTGAAAGACACAACAGAAGTATCTTGAAAAAAATGTACTGCTTATATTTTAAAACACCACATAATAATTTTCCTCCTTTTAGACTGAAGTTGATATGTTTAACTATGTTTTTCTTAGATGTGTAGCTGAAGTTGGAAGCTGGACAGATTGATTTCAGAGGTATTATTAGCGCTGGGTCACTGAAAATTAAGTCATAAGAATAGCATATATGAGTCTCAATTCTTCATCCACTATTGCCAGTATTGTTTCATTTGATCCAGTGTATGCAAAGCAGGTGAGTAACAGGCTTAAATTTTATAATTATAAATGAAGACAGACAACAGCACTAAAATTTAATAGATAGATGCAATTTACTAGTCTTTAAAAATACTATATAAATATCAGCACTTATATAATTTATAGTATAAAACTACAAACCTGCTGAGATTTGTGCACATACTTAAATTTATAGTGCATGAGCAGACCCAGCGAAGCCAATTACTGGCCCTTCATAGAATCATAGAATCAGTAAGGTTGGAAGGGACCTCTAGAGATCATCTAGTTTTGTTTTTCCAACAATTTCCTACTGTTGGTTCTCAGCTCTTTATTCTGGACTCTCCCATTGCATTACCTACCTAAGCAGGTAAATAAGACTCTCTATTTCAAAGAAAAAAAAAGAAAGAAGTATTTCTGAGAGAGAATGTCAGCCCTTGAAAATTATATTCCTTCTGAAAACAGAGCAGATAAGTTGATGAACAGTAATTCTTACCATTTAATTTCTTTCACAGATGAAGGCTAAAAGGCACCATCATTTACGAGCTTCTCATTCCTGAGATCTTAAAGCTAAAGAGAAATTTCCACACACTATTACTGACCTCTCCACCACAAAATAAAGATGCCAACATGACCAAGTCCAGACACTTAGCTCTAAGGAGTCATTGTAAGCACAACTGCTAAGCTATTTCATTTCCTGTGTCTCGGAAGAGCTCCTATGAGAATCTACCTCCCATGCTAACTTACGCAGTTAGTTGCCTTTGACCCGTCATGAAATTTCAGAGGGGATACTGAGGCACTCACATTTTGTCTCCAAAAAAAGTTATAATAGGGAAAGAAAAGAAAAGAAAATCCATTAGAAATCATTAAGAGTTAACTTAAGGTTTTTGCCTGTTCCACAGGAGGAAAACTGAAAATACAATTTAGGTTACCTTTAGATAAATTCTTCAGTACTAAATAAAATTCCGATGAAAATTTCTATGTAGTGTAGAAAAATATTTAGTGCATATCTGTTCAAAATAAAAATAGGGTTTTTCCCTTGCTTCAGAAAGCCACACTCTTTCTGCTTTACCATGACTTCTGTGATTTGCAAGTTTGCTGCCAAAGAAATCAGTGATATAACATTCAGCTATAAACAGAATTTGTAGGATGAATACAGAACAGAAAATGTGATTTGAAAAGAAAAGTAAATATAAATGTAAATCTAGTGTAAATGAACTCCAGTAGAAGCAGTTTTGGTGCACTCTGCTAATAAAGACCACTGCACCATAACAGGTGGGTTAAGAAAAGTACCAAAGGAGAAAGCAATATCCTGAATCACTACAGTGTGACAAAGAATTGGCTAGGATGGACTTGAGTAACTCCTAGAAATGCCTCAAACTTAAGCAATCACAGCTCTGTTTGAATTTCTCCCAACTTTGATTGTCATAATCTATATGGTCCAGTTATTTGTGCTATAAAGGTTAAAAGATCTTTTTTTTTAAAATATGATATTAAGCTTTTCCTTCAGTACAAGGAAACAGATGAACTGTTCAAGTCATGCACACTCTTCTGTATTACAGATTCAAAATTTTAGGATTTTATATTTCTATTAAGAATAGGATTTTTTGATAGACAATTTCCTAGTGATGCCTTTTATTTTGCCACAAAATTGTTGCGTTTACACAAGCTACAGTCCACTGAAATACATTCTATAAGTAATCGTAAATCTAGCTTCAGGGGCAAGTTGAGGTTCTGTCACAATATGGCATTTTACTTAGAGAACTAAATAGTATAAACATGTATGTGAGCATTTTAGGGTTTATGCCTCATTTTACAGCTCTGGAAGGCTTCAGAAAAATCTTGACAAATAGTAACACCAAAGCAGGAATCTCTTAGTGCTTTAACACCTTCTCCTGAGCCTTTTTTTCCTTCTTTTCTTTTATTTCAATTGAGAGGACAATAGCACTTATTCAGGGCAGTCTACATTAGTCACACTTGCTCCTAAAAATGGAGTAGAAAAATTACAGTAGAGTTAATAGGTGACTACCTGCTTAGAGAAAATAAAGCGTATGAATATGATTTCATTCATATTTTGAATAGTGGAATAAAGAAAAATAAAATAAAGTACGTACTGCATTTGTAACGTCTATCTCATACAATTTCTGGAATGTCTCCCGATCAAAGAAACACAGCTTCCCACTGCCACCACCTTTCTTAACAGAAGTGCCTGTGACAAGAATTTTGTCATCAGGGCTGAAACAGCAATCTGTCCTGCAACAGAAAATAAACCATCATATTGAACAAATTGATAATTAATATGTATGGAACATACCTATAAATTACATTCGTTAAAAATAATTCTTTTTATTTATTAATAATTTTAAGAGAAAGCTTAAAAAAATCTTTTATCAGACATCAGCTAACAATGACAGCTTTGCACAGAACATGCAAAACTGATGACCAAACCAATAACCCCACCCTGCAAAATCCTCCTCCTCTCAGAAGTCTTGTATACTCTTCAGCATTGGAAACAAACAGAAAATCTGGTTAACGTCATTCAGTAAGCAAACAAATGCATCATGATGTCTGTTTTCACTAATAACATATTCCTCAATGCTGCACAGCAGTGTGTTTACATAGTGGCCAAAAATATTTGTCTGTTTACTTTTCTTCCGTCTGTCAATGCTACAAAATATAGTGGTTGTGACTTCAAGATTGATCTATCCCTGACCTTCCTGCTCCAGATCTTATTTCAAAAGTATAAATTTTCCTTAGAATTGAATTTGGCTGTGCTACAGCTGTAGGAATGCAGGTAATACCAATAAAAATATAGTACTTCTGCATTATATAGTAAAACAAGATATTTAAGTCCTACAGAATCCAGTCACCAGCACTTGATCATAACTTGAAATCATACCTTGCACCTTTATGCTATGTCTACTTTTCAATCCAGCTCTAATCATTTTTACTAATCACAGATTATAAATGAATGAGGCTCATTTATATGTCTCATTATACATACATACAGCAATGAACTGGCCTCCTTCTGAAAAGTTTATAATCAAATTAGACCAGAGAGGTATGAGACAGAAAGTGGCATATAACAAACATAGCTCTGTTGAGCTAGCTAAGAATTATCATAGAAAACAGAGATTTGAAAACAGTGTTAAGTCCTAAAATAGCTAAGAATACGGAGTTCTTGCTGCGTTCCAGAACTAGTGAGAACTGAGAAACAGAACTCCCTTATACTCCCTCCTGCTCAGCCCAACCACTGCTATTTCTACTAGGTGGAATAAATCAGCATACTTACATTGGAAAGAAGCTGGACAGCCTTTCAGCTGAATTAAGAGGCTTTTTAAATTGTCTAATATCCCATATCTTTAAAGTATCATCTCCTGTGAAACAAGAAAGACAAAAGTTTGCAATAAAGAATTAAAGTCAAAAACGTAGACGTCTGCAAAAAATTTCATCCTCTAACTCAGACATGAAAAGATATAGGAAAAGAAAGAGAATAACAGAAGAAACATTCAAAACAGGGGTCAAGGTGAAAGTCGTTTGTCCCTAAACAGCTATGAAACTTCCCTCCTGAGGCACCCCAGCAGACCAGGAATTTCTCAACAACTCCATCATAGCAATCTCTCCTACCAACAACAACTATCTACATCAGAATCAAATTCCTCAAACACTAACTTACTCTGTGTTCGCGAGGTTTCATAGAATCATATAAGTAGATTTAAAATTTTGCTAAAGATATTAACAGAAATTACAATATTACTGTGGATGGATTAGTTAAAAAGTTAAACAAGTTCTGTGTGGCTGGTTTCTACCTGCCCTGTAAGAATGACAGGCACATGAAGACCTTCTGCTTCTTTAGCAACAAATGGGAACAAATTACAATCTCAGTATCGAGAACAAGCCCTGGAATCAGGCAGAATTCCTTGGGGAAGGCAGAGAAGGCAAGTAAGTGAACCCACACTTGCTGCAATGAAACCTTTTCACACCCTTTCAGAACACCTTTGGCCATAAAAGCCAAAATCAAGGTTAGAGTAAGACATTTACAGCAATTCTCATCTGTGTTTGATAAACATGGCGCGACTCTGTAGGCCAGTAAAAGTCAGACTGTTTATTCTCTTTTGAAAAGTTATGACTTATTAACAAAGTGAGAACAAAAAAAAAAAAAAAGAGAGAGAGAGAGAGAGAGAGAAAGAAAGAGAGAGAGAGATTAGTTACTTATTCTCAGAGAGATTTACATCTCTGCTGACCATCCCTCTGGGATACATATTTCTAGCTTGAGATGAGTTACAGAATTTTGAGCCCTGAGGCACCTCACTCAGGCACCTAGACATCCCTTTGCATTTAATATCAGTGCTGCAGTGCTTTCAAAGGTGGGAAAAAGGGTTTTTAAACTACATTTCATATAATAAATATGAATTTATTATATTAAAATATTTTGATTTATTATTTAATTTATATCAGGAGACTAATTTTAGACAAAAAGTTACAAAGTCTTCCTGACCCAGGAGGAGAGGTAGTCATGTGACTGGTAATCCACAGACCTGCTTCCCTCCAAAGCCCAAATCTTACAGGGAAGTAATTTTCTGTTGTCTGAAAATATTCTGTGGACTTCCAGTCTTTGAAATTAAGAGCTCAAAGGTGGCCCTGGAAATAAAATGTAAAAATTGTGACAAGCTGTAACAAAAGAAATCAAGGCCAGCAGTACCCTTTACCGGGAAAGCAGTAATGTGTGGCCTCGCACATCATGTATGTTTATATTAAAGACAAGGATAACTACTTACTACAAAATATTTTTAAGAAGTGGACAACTTAAATAAATGATGTCTAGAGCAGAGTATATTTCTGTTCGTTGGGAGCTGAAAAATGACAAGAAAGAAAAATGCTGAGTCTCTATTTTGGGAATATCTGCTTTCTTATTATTTCATAGTAGACTCCATCTCAAACACTTCAAAGCATTGAGACTTGTAACATGAGCCCTCCCTTTCCCTTCCCACCCCCAACAAAAAAACACTTATCGTCTAGATGCTATATCTAAAGCACCAGCACTTTATAAATGTATGCAAAGGATACCATTTGGCTGCTCTACAAATCTCCTGGATAGGGAGAGATCTAAGGCTAACAGCCAAGGCTGTGCTGTTCCCAGTGGAATGAGCCTTGACATGATCTTCAAACTGCAGTCCTGCCAGGCTTTGGCAGGAGAGATGCAGTCTGGCATTTAGATACAGCTCTCCTGCTCACAGGAAAGTATACTGTGTTGGTTTAAAAAATTAGAAGAAGCCAGAAAGACTCTAGAAACTGTGGCTGATTTCAAATCAACACTCTCTTCCATAGTACAGAAATAACTCATAAGAACTTGGAAAGGGAGAAATGCAAGGCGAATGACTTGGTTAATACTGTGAAACTTTTATCATCTTTAAAAATAATGTAAGATTTTCCCAAAGCCATCCTCTAATTAAAATGTAGCATATTCCAAATCAGACATTCTTGTATAAATCTAATTTGCATTAGGAATTGAAATCACTATCTCTAAGAAAACAATATGTTAATATTCCACAACACCAAGGATGTTTCCAATAGCATCCATCCATGCTTAATGCTTCTTTACAAGATGATGCAGCACTACTGATCTAAAATAGTTTTTAACTACTTCACATATGGCTGAAACAGTTACTTTTAAAGAAAGACACAAAGTCAGAAGTCGCGCAGTTCAGTATGAAGCATTCAAATTTGTCCACCTTTGGATCATTCAATATTTGTCCTGATAGCAGAGTTCTCCCAGAGGCTGGCAGAATTTTTTTCTATAGCATTTCCAACAGTATTTCCAATACTGTTCTTCATCATTTTATTAAGAAGCATACCAAAAATCAGACTCCAGACTGATATGATCAGGTCAGATATTGTTACCCCAATAAGAATGAGCATCAGATTTATCAAGAGGTATGAACAAGCTATGAGAAAAAATCTTCAGTGAGCCAGGATAGGTATTTTGTAAATGGCTTTTAGTCAAAATAAGGCCAGGGCACTGAGACTGCAAGGACTTTGTCCAACATTTTTCTTTGTAGTGAATGCTGACCAGGAAGATAAATAAATGAATGCACATGGCCCCAAACAAAGTGAAAGCACTGCCAAAATAAAGTGTTGCCAGAAACTCATAAAATCCAAAGTCAGCAACAACCTTCAAGGAGCTCCTATTTTAAGAGGAGTCTTGTGTTGAAAGCAAAGCTCAAGGACAGACACTCACAAAGATCACTGGGGAAAACAAAGAAATATAGGAAATTAGATTTTTTTTTAATATAGCAAAGGAAAGGCATAGCATAACAAGACTATAGAGAAAGACAGCACCATGAAACTGTATGTTTATGAACTCAGAGCCTTTTTTGAAGGCCTAAACTATACACAACGAGAAGCACCTGACACAGGAAGGTACATCCTTCTTGCATTCTGCATGGTTCAACCACAGAAGCCACATGTAAGAACTTCTGCATTAGGTGCCCCAAGCCAGGACCATGCTCGCCCTTAGCCAAGCGCTGAATGCTAGGACCTAGCTTGGGGAGGGGATGTCACTAATCAGGAGTTCAGCATTTACACTTGTAACAGCTCTAATCCCACCAAATTTTACCCACTGGAAAGATATACCAGCTTGGCCAAGTATTTAAGTATATCCTCCTCTCTGTATGTAAGGAAATGAAGAATACTGGAACACTGTGAGAAGGCTATTGGAACTCCAAGTAGTACAAGTAGTTGATTAAACTCATTAACGCTAATTAATGCATTTTTAGTATTTGTTTGAAATGAACCTTGGTTTTAACTGCTGAGAAGCAGCTAATTTAAAACCATTGGATTTTTAAAGTGCTTATATTTGTATTTACCACAAACAGCAATATGTATTACTCTTCACAAAATAGGAATTCACTACATATGCTGCTGCCCAATCCCTGAACATTAAGGACACTGTACTCAAGATGTTTCTACTTTTTAAACTAACTTTATAATTAAATGTCTTCTTTTTTCATCAGAATATTTTGAAAAGAAAGTCATCTAAAACATAAAAAAGAGAGGGAAAAAAAAAGACAAAAACTTAATTTTCAGCCCTTAAGAAAGCACGTATCTGCTTAAGCTGTTTGATAGGTTTAGAGGTGAATAGTTTTCACTGAATTAAACTACAATGAACTGATTTTCTTCTGTAAATTAACTGATTAAGATGGTACAGATGGTCTGCACACTGTTCCTGTCGAAGAAAATAAATCAAACAAATGGCTCTGATGAGAGTCATGGAATTAATAACTTCATGGTTTCGTATTGCAACAACAAAAACTAACTCCATAAATTCTGTACACACCCAGAGGAAAAAAAAATCGTAATAGGATCTCAAGTCCTTACTTTCCTCCTCACTGCTGAAGAAAATGCTTCCCAAATACTACCTTCACTGCAGTTAGAAAAAAAAAACCTTTCATGGTCACAAGTGTGTTAAAATATGAATTTCTTAAGTTTCTGTCAAGTTACTACCTAGTATCTAACAAGAATAAGACTAGGAACTCTCATAAGCAGCTCCTTAACTTTTCATTTTCCCTTGTGCTTGCAGCTGCATCATCTCTCTCATATATGACACAGAATCTACCTCAGATGCAGGAGAGTCAAGTAGGTTTTCAGTGAAAGTCCCCATTCCCCAAACAACTATCTGCTCTTTGATGCTCAGCACTTGGCAGGTGTATTAATCTATGAATGCTGGGTCCACATCTGCTTTTATTGGTACAGATCCAAAGCTATGCTCATATTAGAGCACCAACCGAAAAAGACAAAATAAGGTATGAATCCTCCTCATTTTTTAGGACAGGATACATACAGCTTTTTTAAAGCAATCAAATATGCTGGATAAAAGTAGCATTTTTTAACCACAGTGAGGGGTCAAATTTTTGTACAGTGTTATATTCTGTGAATAATCAATCAGGATTTTACACAGTTTAGAAAAAAATGTGGTAGTTAGCCTACAAATAATTTAAAGACGGTTTAACATAACAGAAAATGTGGAGACAGTTAACAGGAGGAAGAGTCGGCATTAAAAAATGCCACATGCAATTAAAATAAGCAAAGGACATTTATACGATCTATATTCATAAACTAAAACATGAGAGAACTTAGATAAATGGAGGATTCAAGACAGCACTACTGAATATCCCTCACATCAGAGGGTTTTATTTTGTTTTTTGTTGCTTATATTTAAAGACATACAGATATTTCTCTTTAATCATATAAGGTATGTCTGAGTGCATTTTCTGGGGGCAACAGCACTGGGAGACAGGTCCATCATTTTACTTAGCCCAGAACATAAATAAGGACGGTTCAGCTATTTTCCAAAGAGGAGAAGATTCTCATATAGTAAATGTTCAGTTCAGTAAGGACCAGCAGGGTTGAGGGTATTTAGCTCACCTACTTAGGTAGGGCCCGTTCATCTAGCTGAAGAGTATTAACAAACAAGCCAAGTGCCTAGTAAGCCTAGGGTTGTCGAGGACAACGAGATCACCATCCTCATCTGAAAGACATGATCTGGGGAACTTAATGTTTGGGATCTTAGAAACCGGGAAGGAAAACAAGGAACTCAGGTGGAGGGCATCCCAAAGGAGGTACATCTGGCAGTAAGAGCCACGAGTGTCACTCTGTTACTCAGGGATGGGGCAAACAACCGCAGGCTGCAGCCTGCTGCTCAGAAGCACTGCTCCTGCTTCAGAGAGTTTGCAAGCTATGGATACTTCTACTGCGGTATTTTGTAGATGTAACCTCATTTTGTCCACACACCAAACTGACCAGATGTCATGTACATATGTTAGGCACAACACTAAGCCTGCAGTAACATATACTGTCTCACACTAGGCCTGTTTATTTGGCCCTGGGGCCATGCTAATGCATACACATAGCTTCTGGTTACAGCTGGTTTACATCCAGACAGCTTGGACTGCATTCTTGCACCTGCCTGCAAAATACTGGGTAGACAAACCTCTGGATTAAAAGTTATCTTGAGCATGCACCACCCTATCCAATGCTGCAGTGAATGAATCTTCAAAAAGGTCTTTGTCCTCTCAAAACTTTTATTGTTCTCTAAGACTTTTAGCTAAAAGTCTTATCTGAAGTTAATAAAACACGGGTTCTTTTCCTGTCCTGTGGACATGTCAATTTTTTTTCCATTCCAGTATATTTTGGCCACTCACTTCATGTCATCACCTGATAGTGCTTATAATATAAATTAAATAAAAATTCAAGTTAGGAGAGAAAAGCACATAGCATAAGGAAGCAGCTTGAGGAATTAGTAAAAATAACTCCAGAACAGAGATGCTTGTACTGAGACACAATAACTTTCTAAGAAGAGCTAAATAATGAAATTTCAGTCTTTATTTAAATTAAGCTAATTATTTCCTTTGTGGTGGATTATTAATGCTAGACAAGAAAACAGATCAACAACTATTATATATACAGCACAGTTCTCTTATAATATTCCTTGGCTGCTGTAAAAATGCCCTTTCACAAGCATCGTATTGAATGGAGTAGCACACAGAAGTAGTAATTTGAGAAACACTTCAGGTTTAAATCACTAATATCTTATTTCACTGTCTTACCACCATCAAGAACAAGTACATTTAATGATGATACAATTTAAATAGTTTGTTTACTGAACTATTTACCTTAGTATCTTTATCTTAGTAAAAGTTAAGATCCTTTTGCATTCAACGCATCAAAGAGTTCTTTTAATCACCTACCTCCCCGGCTGGCAAGGGCAGTACCATCATAGGAAAAAGTCAGGCAGGAAGTGTCAGTGCCAGGGGCATGGGCTTGCCTGCAGTGGAACTTGGTATGTACCTGTTTGTCAAACAAATAAAACATGAAAATTTTGCTTGCTTCAAGACTGGCTAAACATTTCTTTATAGCATTTTGTGTGCTTTGCTGCTATTCCTAAATTTAAGAAGAAAAACCTATATTTTTAGTGTTAACAGGTAGAGAAGCTAAGTGTTTCTACAGGGTTTTAAAAACGTCATGTATGCTTCATAATAGGCTTTCATACCAAGACGACTTTGAATGCAAAAATTTAACTTTTTCATAAGTCCAATTATACAGTTCACATTTACAAAGCATCATCACCCTTGAAAACTCCCACTAGTGCTAAATAAAGGTAGGTATGCCTGTTAAGATAAATATACATTTTAAGACAGGTCTCATCACCTCTTTAAGCAGACTTATAGTTTAAAAATACCAAAATACGTTATACGTATTTTGGAAAGGACTTGAAAGAAGGATTGGAAGAATCTACTTTTGGTATTTTTCAACCTTGCCAAAATTGATGGGTTATAGACTTAGAAGAAAGCTCAGATATTCAGAGGTTTGTGTTCCATTTAGCTTCAGTAAAATTGAAGTTCTGGAACTCTGAATGTTCTTTTATTTTTAATTATATTCTCCTAGTAATCCTAGAGAAAGATAGAAATACAGTAATCCTAGAGAAAGATAGAAATACTTTGGTATTAGCCTCTTGTTCTTATGTAGACTTTTTATGTACTAACTCACAGTTTAGCCAAACCTCAAAAAAAAAGAAAACCACTCTCTTCTATTAAATGAAAAGAAACATCCTATGAAATCTTGCATTAAATCCCAACATTTCTGCAAAACACAGTTTTCCTGTTTCCTGACCAAAAATCAAAGTTCTTAACTAAGATACCAAGATGTTTTTCAAGTATATACTTTCTTGTTAATTTAACCATTCTTCACTTTCACTTAGCAATTAAATCATTTATTTTTCATCACTAATGGAGACTTCATCAATAAACACTTAAAAATCAGTAACAAGCTCAGTGCCTGCCTAACACTTCCACCTTTTGCAAAATACCAGCCAAGATAGCCAGGTGACATTCAAGAGCAAGGGCTTCCCTTGAAAATTCAGCTAAACTACATCAACGTATAAAATTGGAAAATGTAGGGCAAACGTACTTAGCACAGATTCCTGCAAAACTCCAGAGAAGCCCATCCTGTGTGTTCAAACCTTTTAACCTGCATTGTGTTTGCACAAGAGTATATGATCACAGTCCATGCCATGGATAGGGAAGTTCAGCAAGACTGACAACTGGTAAAAGGAGACACCCAGTATAAAGGAGTTTAACTAAAGAGAAAAAAAAGTGAAACCAACGGCAGGGAAAGATCAGATTGTGGCAAGGAGTCTAGGGAAATTGAGGGGGAAAGGAAACTACTGCATTTCAGAAAAAGCACAGGAAAAAACAGATGCAACAAGAACCTATGGGACAGGGCTGGAGCACGGTAAAGGAAAATTAGAATGAAATAGGCACAGACTATTTCAGCGTAAGGGGAAAATTTGAGATTGGATAACCAACTCAGAAAAGTGGGGATAAAGTAAGTGACCTGGAAGGATAAACTAGAACCATGTGGGCATCCAGGATTGGAGAAGGAATGGGGTCTAAGAAGATGGAAGAGCTGAGGAAGAATCCAAATGGAAACAGAAACTTGGAGGGACTAGGGAGGAACAGGGAAGCGGGGGAAATAAAGGAATTTGAGACAGGTTGGGTTCTTTTTACCTGCCTAGGAAATTACATATCTCATTTGTCCCCTTTTCCTAAGATAAGTTAATGTAGTTGGAAAACCAAGCATTCAAGAATTAAAGGTTACCTGTGCCTGTAAGATGAGGATTAAAACAAGCCATTTCCCTCACAGAGAGGAAGACTACAAATTAGTTACCTTAACATCCTTTATTTATCAGAGTTACAAGCAAACTAGAGAAAAATATACAGAAAAGCATACATTTTTGGAGAAGGATTTGAACAGTGAGCAGTAAGTCAGATCTAGAATCACATACCGAACAGTAAAAGGTCAAAATGTTGAACTGCTTAGCCAGGGAATACTATCATACACACACACACACACACACACACGTGCGTATATAAAGAAACAGTTCTACAGAAAAAAAAAAGTAGGATGTGATCAAATAATGCAATCACACAGGAAAACTGAGTTAAGCTTGCCTCAGTTATTGTTTCTCATATGCACCTCACTGAAGCTCTTTCAATGGGCTCTTTTGTATGCAAAAGACCAAGCTACTAAAGTAACTGATGTTGTTTATCCATTCAAATATCAATTTAAAATCTAGAGAATGTGTGCATTATGACATTTCCATAGTGACTGTAAACTTATTGGGGTGTGCAGATGTAGTCACGTTTTGAGAGGAATCACATTAGTCATTCATTCCACAAATGACTCTATAACAAGAAAGGGTGTAAAACATTAAGTAAATGCTTCTTACAGTAGGGAGGGAAAATGCAACACGCTAGATTTATCCACAGTACTTGTTTAGAGACCAAGTATCAAAATGACTGCCACTTTTAACCAGTTACGCATATCCTGGAGAAATTCTATGAACAGATTGCAATTTAGTACTGTAAGTCTGTGTTGGGTTACTGTTTTTAAACACCAACAAACATATTCAATGTATCCAATCACATAAAATTTTCCAAATATGTGATAACATAGAGGATAAACTGTGAATTAATTATCAGAAAATAAATATTCTGTAATATTTGTTAAACACTAAGTAATTAAGATTATGTATTTTCTCTTCATGGAAACATACAGAAACATAAACAGTTAATCACCACACCTAAAAAACTCACAGAAAGATCAAAATATGATATTTAGCTGTTTCAAACGAATTGGAAAAAACTTAGTTTAGACTCTACAACGTGTGTCCATTCAAGGCTCCCACCCCTCCCCAACAATGTCAAAGCAGTGCATGTCTGTTAAAATAATGGCTTTTTTCATTTTGCTGCCCAGGCTACTTCAAGGTTTTTTTTTTTTTTTCTTTCATTTCATTCTGAGCCAATTTGAAATCCTCTCCCTTTTCCTTTGCCCTCTATATGAACAAAAATAAGGAAATGCTTTTGGGTCCAAACAAAGCATTTTCCTTGTTGTCTTACTCCTTAAAAAAATACAGTAAATCACATACCATTTCAGGAGTTTGTATCTCCTTACCTCCCTTTCTCTGGTAAAAGGTATAAATTATATTTAGTATGACTTTATGATTTCATTTCATCAAACCTAAACTGCATTTCTCTGGAAATAAACAGCTCATCTGAAAAATGTTACTCGCTTTTCAACAAAGTGTCTACACACTAACTCTTTTTCAGCTGTCCCATATGAAAAGATAGCAACATACATATGTCCAAGACTCGGACATTATTTGTCCCTTAATCAGAAAAAAGAAAGCAGTAGGCCAATATAGCCCAAATCTATCCATCTTAGATGCTTTAGAATTCATATAAATTAAGACACTTCTAAAAGGCACCATAAGATTGCATCAGCAATTCTGTTTGATTTTAAAAATAAAATTACTCAGCTTACCAGTGAGAGGATTGTTTTCCTAACTTTGAGCTCTACAAGCTTGCCCTCCATATATTATTCTGTAAGGGAATATAACCCTGAATTGTAATACTAAATCAAATATTCTAAAATGATTGAAGGTTGCTCTAAAATGATTGAAGGTTGAACAAGAAGTTTTTACACACACTGGCAAATGTTTGGTGAAGATTTCAAAGAAAATAATGCGTTTGGCCTCTGGCCTCTTAACATATTTAACTGATGTCTAATCTTGCCAACAAATCATTGGCAAAAAAATTGTTATCAGAATGTTTCTTTCTGGAAAGACATGAAACAAAAGAGCTAATGTACGCATTTCAGAAGTTTGGGGGGGGGGAAGAGAGCATTCAACCACTAGAAAAAAATATAAATTAGGATAAAGCATACCCACGTTTTACCTCTTATCCTTCTCCTTTCATTGCAGAAGTGCTCACTGTTATAGAGCACTATTCATGTGCCATGCAAAATTCAAAGTTCATCAAGCCTTAATAATCTTTAAACATTTAGCTATGTCAGCAAGTTTTGTAGTAACACTCCATCTTTTGCAACTTGCTTTAAAGCATTCTAGCAAGCAATTCCATCAATGTAAACACTTTCTAGCTTTGTATTAGCACATCTATTTTTATTAGGCAATTACAGCTGACTGGACTTGTGGGCAACACAAAATGACAGGCAGAAAACATGAAGCACATGTGAGAAAGGAGGCAGCTTCAAGAAGAATCCAAAAAAGCTGAGATAGCAGAAGAACTTGAGAGTTTGCAATATTGTCACAGTCTTCTCAGAGAGAACAAGAACCAGAAGATAAAAGGAAGCCAGAGAAAGGATTAAGAAAAAGCAAGCTACATGACTGGAGCATCATTAATGAATATCCTTTGTACAAAAATTCCTGGTGGACTGAAGCAGAGCCATATGGAGAGACAAGAGTGGCTACATGACGTGTTTATCACAACCTAATGACCTACATCAGAGCCACGTGATTAGGATTCTGCATCACACAAGCTGCTCTCATTCCCCAGCATCCTAAAGAAGACATGTTCAACGAAAAGCAGAAGACAGACCTAGTCAGTTTGCTAACCTCTGATATCTAAGCCACCCCCATAGAAACACAATACATTTAACTAAAGAAACTTCTGAACTTTACACATTGTTTCAAGGACACAATGCTTCATAGTAAGCTGATACTGTATGAAATGCTTTTTCTTTCCTCTTCCCTCTTATTTAATGAGATAACTATGTCCCAGCCAAGCCATTCTTCTTCCTTCTTGTCAATAATGTCTTCAAGATATTTTAAAAGCAGAGGTTGTAAATAAGGGTACGCAGCAGGGAAAGTAAAATCTATAAAGTAGTGACAAAGCTTCTGCTATAGCCATCTTTATTTTATAGATACATAACACAATTTACTCATTTATTAACATTTATTTTATTCCACTTAATGTCATCTGCAAACACAATCAACTATGCAGCTACTATCCTGTCTACAGCAAAAGAAGCTTTGTTCAGTAGTGAGTATGCCATAAGTGATACAAAGTCTATTCAAGCTGAAATAAGAGGTGTTTTCTGAACAGGGGAGGTAATTTCTAGAGATGCCTCCCATGCTCGCCTCCCACTTTCACATCCAGGACATTTTCCAATTCAAGTACTTACACTGATTGCAAATGTGAGGCAGAAGGGCAGGACTAGCCAGGCAGAACTACCACAAAAGCAAATCTCAAAACACGTGATTTCACTGGAGTAAGATGGTCTCAGCAAAACAACCCAGCTAACACTGACCATATTCAATGTAAAAACTACAGTTTTTAATAAACATAAAAGTATTCCAAGACAACCTATTACCATAGTCCACTATCAAGGTGACAAAGACATGAGCTAAAGTTGCAAGAAAAAAGAAACTCAAACCTTTTTGTTAGTCACAACTGAGAAAAGTAGTAAGTGTTTGTGTTGAAGGTGATCATATCAGAGACAGCCAGCAGTCACAAAGAGCTGTGATCTCAACTGACAAGAAACAAACTTTCCCCATCAAAGAGTTATACTTCCCAAATTTTTATTTCCCCATCCCCCATTCAGTCATCTCTACCAAACTAAGCATATTCACTTTGCTCTCAGACATAACCCCAAAGAGAATTAACTGTACCCCCTGGTTTTAGTACATCACTTCTGAAATAATTTAGTCAGTCTTTGCCAGCTGAATTCAGAAATTAATCTGTTTTTCTCGAGTAGCTAGTTGCAGACTATTATCATTTGCTTTTGTTAAGTCTCTTTAAATGTGTTCTCTGGGCTTTCAGTTTAATGAAAGAGCTTACAGCTCTTCAGTACTCTACCACTTCAATACTGTACCACCATGGTGTAGAAACTGGTGCTATTTAAGTAATGGTTATACTGATGGAAAACAAGATTAACTTGTGAAATTGGAGGGTTTAGTGTTCATGTCATCACACTATGTTATGATCTGCTCTCCTCCGTGATTTTCTATCTCAGTTACATTTTCACATTACATTAGCAGACCTTAAACACTCCTTCATTTTTCGAAATCCTAATTAACTCATAATGAACATGGTGACTAATTTTATTTGCCATAATCTGTACATCTGATTGGCCATTGTATATAACTAATTTGTATGTTTATTATATTCTCATCTGTTGCAACTAGGGTCATGTTTTGGGTGGAGGACTGATACTCTGGGGGCAGGGGGGAGGCAGGTCTTTGGGATCTCATGTTTAGCTCACAGATTCAATTATGGTTCAATACCTTCCAATAATCTTTAATATATATTTCATACTCAAGTGTTGCTGGTTATTTACTGAGAACGAACAGTTTGCCTTTTTCTTAATATTCTGCTGCTTTTCTTGAGCAGAAGCAAGGAATTGTATTGCGCTGAAAAACTTATATAATCAGAAAAATAATTTAGAAAAGGTAAACAGTTTTTAATGCCTAAAAAATTTTCAGTCCCATATAATAAGTCATTCATTACATCATGGAACTATTGACCGAAATAAGAACGCAAGAGCGAAATGCTTAATCTGAAAACATCAAGATGTTACAAAAAACAGCACTCTTATAAGATGGGCCATAGAGCAGTGTAGCCAACACAGTGAAAAAAATGAATTAGCATTTTCTTTATTGAAATTGATATAAAAAGTTGATTTGTAAAAATTCAAAGACTTCTCCAGTATTTACACTGAACATAACAATGCAAGGTACCCACAACATTTGAACATATGTGGTTTTAGACAAAACAAAGATGACAACAGGCTGACTTGCCTTAAAGAGGTCTCCAGATCAGTATAGTGTGATAAAAAAGTCCTTCCTAACTGACCTTGCTTTCTTCACCATGCACAGCTGTCAATTTTTAAGAATATTTAAGAATACCACAGTAGATAGTTTCTTATTGTTTAAATAAATTCATCAAGAAAGATTTCAGGAATCCACTTTTGGGAAGACGGCTTCTTAACAGCACTGCTAAATATTTGCCTAATGGTTTAAAAATGAAACCCCAATTGAATGTTTGGCTGCATTGTCAAACTTCGCATTTGAGAAAATAATCTATCTTGACCACAAAAAAACGATAAATATTGCTAATAAAAATAGTCTTTGGAAACTATTCAGTTGGCTTCCTTTGGGGATTTTTATCCTATATGTGAAAAACGTATGAGCATGCAAAAGAAATGTTCTTTGCATCTCTTCATAAATTATCTAACCTATCCCATCCTAACCTAGTGAATTTATGGTTTTCCTCTTTTTTACTATCATAAATATGGCTTTTGTAAGCCAAAAAAATACCCTCTTGCCTCTTTCAAAAAAAGATCTAATCATCCTCAGAATTACCCAGCTGTCAAAGGTTCCTCTGCCTTCTCAGAAAAGAACCAAATCTGAGCAATTGTTTTTCCATAGAATTCCATTAAAAACGTACACTTAAAAGATATAACCACAATACAACACCACTATAAGTCCACAGATCTCTGTGAACTCATATATGTAAGCACAGTATTTCCAAAATCATCAGTTTCATCATTTAAAAACAGCCTTTTGTCTATTTACAATAAATAAGCAGCAGCACAAGAAAATACAAAGTAGCTGCAAAGATGTCTCCATAATGCAACTGCCTGAAGTTACTCCAACCATAATTCAGTATACTTTCTCATGTTCCTCCACTCTTCAGTTTTCCCAAAGTTTTAAGATCATTTTAGTAATCCTAAAATTGGAGTGAATTGGAGTAAAAAAATGGAGTGAAACCTGAGCAAAAATAAATGGAAATTCACATTAAGCTAATCTTTCGGGTTCAATAACACTTGAACCAAAACTATTGTAGTTTTCAATGAGTTGTCAAAGGTAGCTGTGTAATAAATTAATGCACATTCTTGTTGAAAAAGTAACTAAAACATATGTATATTCCAACATGAAAAATGCACTTTTCTAGGAACTGAACAGTCATGTTCACTTTTACTAAAATATTTCTGGCAAGATACAGACAGTGTGTAGGCCTGGTTGGTATTGGGAACTATTGTGTCTACATTATTTAATTTTTCCCATAAAAACACACTGCATACCATTTCACCATATTTCCACTGCATATTAATTAAAAGAACACTGATTTTAAAAATGCGCATGTGGTTTTATTTTTTGGTTGGAAAGGAGAAGGAGGAAACATGTCACAGTTAAAAGAGAAAAACTGTTATTTTGCAACACGAAATATTTCAGTGACTGAACAAGCATTCTTAACTCAGAGCCTAAGTGGTTTATAAATAATGCTGTGTAAGGCTGCTGCTATTAGATCAGCATACTTACTATTGAATTTCAAGGGCCATACTCATCTAAAAAAAGAAAAGCACCTAGAAAACAAAAAAATCCATCATCTTTCAGCAAAGTAAACTGTTAGGAGAAGGGGTTGTTTTTGAGAAGCTAAAAGACACTTTTTCTCTGCTTCTTTTACAGGTCAGTGGGGAATAGTGGGGTGGGGAGGGTTTAACCAGAGGTATGTTGGCTCCAATCTGCAATATTCAGAATTGCTAAGTACCATTAATCACCCTTAACTCAGTATTTTACCTGACAAACTCAGAAACTTCAGGGTTAACTATCTATGAATAAAAAGTAAAAGAAAGAATCCAGTTGAGCCGTATGGTTGTTAAAAGAAAAAAAGGGGGGAAGAAAAGCAAAAAGCAACTCAAGCAATTTTTACTTTCTTTTCAAGCATTCTTCCTGACAGTTTCACAACCATTTCTTTGATGTTGCTTGTATTCTTACATTAATTTTAGATAACTCACTAGCTAAATAAGCAAACCTTAAAAACTATACATTTATAAACAAAAAATTGAAACATTGAAAATTTTTCAAAAATTATCTTCTGAAAGTAGTTTTTCCTAACTGAACAGTGTTACACAGGGAAAAATTATGAATTCCTATTAATCTTCTTAGTATTTCTGAATCCCAAATCACAAATAAGTTTTCTGACTTCACAAATAAAATATTAATCACTCAAGTGTTTCTGTATGTAGAACACATAGTGGAGAAAGTTCTTTTGACAAAATGTGGTTTTGTCAAAAGCATTTAGCTCAGAAAGAATACGCTGTCTTAAGTAACTCTGACAGTTCCAAGTTTTGTAGTAGTATCAACTTCAACCTAGCAAAACTTTAATCCTGAAAGATTTTAAGGCACCTTGTAAAATAAGCAGCTTTAAAGCCAAGATTTCACTGCTTCTCCAAGATGATGATCTGTTGTACCACAATTTGATTTCTGATACTCAGTATGGGAATGACTTGAAAATAAGTGTACGCAACAGTGTATTTTTATATCTACGTTGCCAAATGCTCTGTCACACAAAGCTTCCCAGCTAGCTTACAGACCAGCAATCAAGTACTTAAGCATTAGGTGGAGTGAAAAAACCTTTCAGAAAAATGCAGCCTGCTGTTTTACAGTAGCATTCATGCATATTTGAATCATGGGTGACTTTTTATAGTAGTTTTGCTTTATAATAGATGTTAAAAACAGATTATTGTTTGAATACATTACAGTAGATGATTCTTTTGTTCAGAATAGCATGCTTAATGCTAAGGTCGTGGGTTCAATCCCCGTAAGGGGCTACGCTGAGTGTTGGACTAGATGACCTCCAGAGGTCCCTTCCAACCTTACCATTCTATGATTAAATCAGCTGAACTCTTGTTTCATTTCATATAAATAATCTGACTATTAAAACCATGGTAATGCAAAAATGTCCTGGTCAACATCCAAGACCCCCCTCAAACAGGCTGCAGAATCTCCATCCCCCTGCCCCTTTTCTTTCTTTCTTTTTTTTTTTTTTTTTTTTTTTGTCTCTGTGGAGTACAGAACTCTTACAGAATTTTTCCTTCTGCCATTAGCCTTCTCCTCTACCGTTAAAGTTGCTTCAAAATTTTCTTTTCTATTCTCTTCCTGCTTCCATTTCTTTCGTGACACTCTAGCACATCTCCTAACTCCAATTCTCTTCCATCATTAGCATACCAAGAATTCTTCTCCATCCAACAAAAGGAATGATTGCTCTGTTTTTCATCCTAGCTTTCCAGTTTCATTTCAGTACAATATTTCACACTCATACCTGGCAATTACAGCCTTCTTCTCTATCAGCAGTGGCATCTTCAGAGGAGAGGGAGATCTGTGAATTGTTGTTTGTGAATAAGAGTACTATATCATATGTCAAAAACCTCACTTGCATAAGCCTTTTTTTTTAAAAAAAACAAATAGCTGTCTCTTTCCCCATAGCTTTCTTTTACCCAGTCCTGCATTCTTACCCATCTTCCTCTTTCCCTGTCACCCCAAATCCTCCTTTTGTTCTATCCTCATTCCTTTTCAAACCAACTTAATTTCTTCCAGAGTCTCAACAGATTTATTCCTGACAAATGCTACCCCATCCTCAATCTCATCAGCCTTTGAAAAAAGTGCATACTCTCTGTTCCCTATTCTCCGCTGGTTTTTGAGATGCAGTGCTTCCCAGACATCTTCTACATGTTGGCTCCCTTATTTACTGTTTCCGCTGGTTCATGACTCTCTCCCTCTCTTCCCCTGTTTCACTGACTATTCAACATTACTTGGTCCCTGAATTTCTCTCTCTGCAATGTATTAAACAAACCTTATCCACAACCATGATTACTGATACTTTCACGCCATTAAACTACCTTCCAATGAAAAGTTCATCATTCTCTATCTAATCAACATCTTAGTTCATCTTGACATCACTTTGTTAATGTTTAATTAGCAACTTAAGTTCAATATGCTGAAAGTCATTCCTGATTTTTTCCTCTATCTACCATACCTGTCCTAAGTTTCCCTGGAAGATCTAACCTTTATTAATCACCTGCCACCCAAAAAAGAAAAAAGAAAAAAGAAAAGACGACCAAAAAAACCCCAAACCATCATATCATAATCATATCATACAGCATTATCTCCTTTTGATCACATATTATAAAATACACTACAATAAATCCAAGCAGCAACCTGTTGCCAATATTCTTATTCAGCTTGTCCACCTTCTTTGCATCCTTCTGCTCCAGTGCCTTAATGGATCTTTACTTTTAGAGTTGACTGCCACTTAACTTCATCTTACTTAACAGCTCTGCTACACCAATGAGTTAAGTATATATTCTGCCAATGTTAATAATTTCAGATCACTTGCTTAATCCTCAAGCACATCTCATATGAAGAAAAACAAAGTCTAAACCAACATCACCATTCCCTTTTCTGTAGTATATACTGACATACAGTCCACTGTTATTCAAAAAAAGGAGCCAAGTTGCACTCTTTTGTGTTTTCAGTGCCATTTCTTCACTAACTTGACCCCAAATGACTCACTTTCTGACTTAACCTTTCTGACTTGCTTTCCTAAGGAGAGTAATCTAAACTGAAGTTCATGTTTTATATGTACAGATACACAGCAGCAGACACTAGCTGAATTTTTCCTGCCTGTCTGGCAGTCTTTACCTCAATGCAACATCAAAGCAACGGCAGTGAGCTGCTTAGAGCACAGCATTCCTGTATTCATACAGCCCTGTCAACTCCCACCCCATTTAGCACCACACTTCCACACACACGAAAAACCAAAATCGACCAGGCTTTTGCATCTTTTATCAAATAACAAGCCACTGGCAATGCACCTTTTTTCTGTCTAAAACAAGTTCCCCTGCTTGCTCAGAGCTTCTGAAAAATCATTCAGGCTCCTGAAGGTGGTCTTGAATACAAGCCAGTCCTCCCATTACAAGGGCAGGAACACATGCACGTGTCCTAGCTGTGGTTTTGCAAGCCCTGGTGAAGCTCTGCCTCTCTGAAGATCACAGCCGCAAACTCTGGTGACCTCAACAAGATAAGCTTTGTTTGTAGGTCTTGAGCTCAATCTGCTCTCCAAATGAGAGCACAGAGCTGCATGCTGGTGCGGACAACAGAACAGGTTAGGAAGGTAGGATACAATGCAAGGAGCTCTTGAAAGTGTCTATATGAAAGTGTCTTATATTATAATAAACATAGCCCACAAATATAAATTGAATCAGATTCTTTCAGTATATTTTACCCTTTACAAGTGAACTAACACAGTACTTAATTTGGTCATCCCATCTCAAGCTTAGTACAATGGATGACAAAAATTTAAATATAACTGAACACAGGTAACTGCTTTGAGCAAAAAACAGTCACAAGTCCAGTTTGGAAGTGATAAATACACACGGAAAAAAGGTTAAACAGCAACCATAAAGGCTGTTAAAAAAACAAAAAACAACAAAAAAATACCTTTTACACTGCTTAATGAGAGTGAAAATTATGAGTTATCTAAGAGTATCCTGCTTAAATGATCAGAGATTAGAAAGACTATACAAATTCATAAACTTTATTACACTAGATTTTCATTAGGAATTTGTGCGCACACATCTACACACAGACACACACTCAAATATATATTTACACATAACGTGTGAAATATATAGGTAGTCATTTCCAACTCCAAATCTAGTTCTCTATCTCACGAGAAATTTAGAACTTGGTTCAAGGAAGACAGCTGTTCCTTGGATGTATCTGGTTTCAGTCTGTGTAGTATCACTGCAGTCATACATTAAATAAAACACAGCTGGACAATGCTCCACCTATTTCACCGCCCTTTCTGCTAACTGTTTAGCACTAACATCTGTTGAAAACAAACTTTATGAAATAGGGACATCATGAGGAAAAAAAAAAACAACTTTGCTTTAAAATATTTCACACAAGTTTTACTTATCTGAAAAGAAAGCTTCAGGTATATTCAGTTAATTTTTAATTATGAGTTTTAAATCTAGAATTCAAAGCAACTTGCTCAATCAAGGCTGTCTTGGCAAAAATATACTGTAAACAGGAATACTTTTCATTCTGTATGCTTGTTGTTTTCTTTTATATACTCCTGTAACTGCTGCCAAGAGATGGTGTAGTTGTACAGTTTACCTTTTCCTCTATAATAATAGTTTGTTCTTTTTGTGAACCATGTGATTATTTCTAGAGGATAAAGTTACATACAAAAGCTATGTTTCATTATAATTTGTCTTCATTCTTCGAGCTTCTCAATCTCTGGCTGAGAATGGGGAACATATTTGTATTAAAAATACGCATATATTTTCTTACTGTCATAAAACTCAGTACCTTTCAAAATAAATCTTACTTATTCTATTGAACTTAAAAAAAAAAAAACTTTAAAAACACATCTGCCTGTTTTTCTTTCACAATTTTAACTTATCTAAATTACAGTTATGAAAAGGTTACACACAAGCACTACAGAACATTAAACTATGGGTTTTCTAGGCCAGTATCCAGTTTTTGATAATGGCCAGCAACACGGTAATACATAAAAGTCCCACAACTGTAAAACACAGAAGAATATTTTATTCATCTTCTATATTAGTTCTCCGAAAAAGAAATTACTCTATTTTTTTCTACACTAACACAGATTAAAAAAAAGAGTGGGAAAAATTAAAAAATAAAAGAAATTTCACTCATTATAATAAGTAAGAATCAGAAGAGAAACATAAAATATGTTTTAGAAGTTAAAAAAAATCCAAATCAGGATTTTAGTTTTGAGATTTCTACGCAAAATTATCCAAGTATTCTGTCAAAAAAGGACATTTCACTTAAAAAAAAAAAAAAAAAATCTTTAAGTTCCTTGCCTATTAAAAACCAACAAAACCTAGCCAGCTTTCAGTACAGCATGTATATTTTTTAAATTTATTTCACGTTATTCTTTACTAACACCCCAAACTAGAGTTTTCTAAAAGATACAAACTGATGAGAAAAGTGAAGCCTGCAAGAGTTGCACCCAAATATGAAGCCAGAAGGTGATGAAGGGCCTATAAATTAACCCAAGACATAAAGCAAACATCTGTGGAAAGGAAGTACCACTCTTCATGATGAGTAATCAGTAATTTCCTACTTTTTTCGTGTGCTTAAATAAATTCTTCCTATCAAGCTGTAACAGCTTTCACTCCTCAATTATTCTAAAATATGCGACTTTGGGACTTTTCTGATGAAACAAACTTAACGATTAAGAGTTGCACAGAAATGTACTTTTCATTGCTTTTATGAAATTCACAGTACAAACCTCTTGTTCATCTCCTCATCAGCGTCAAGAAATAGTGGCATACTACAAACTACGATGAGAAAAATCTGAGCCCTAAATCAGCTTCCTAATACACATGCCAAGTACAAAATTCTTTTCTTAATTTACAAATCTTAGCAGGCTGTGAACCAATAATGTGTTCAGCTTGTCTGAGCAGTGCATATACTAGAGAATCTGAAAGCCATTTTTCTGGTAAACCAGACCATTCTTCAACTCTCATCTTTTTCGAACTACATGTGACACCTGTACTTGTAACGTTCTGCCTTCATGTCAACACTTCTATTATTACTCAGAAAGTTGTAAAATAAATATCTAAAAATTTTTAATCTAAAATAACAGCAGCCAGAGAACGTTGCATCCATTTTTGTTTAATGACTATTATTCATGTTACATTACTATTAATAAAAAATATTAATAAAGCTAATCATATAACTATAATGTTTATTCTTTTCTTCTAAATTTGTCTTTTTTATTTTATCTTCATAAGCTCTAATAAGCACAAGCTTAATTCCTTCAAGTAGTAAATCAAAGACAGATATGTATCATCATGGGATAAGTCTGCCTCCTTTAACCATACATGAATCCAAAGTAAAATCCTTTATGCTGTTTTCATCAGGGTATGACAGACTTAAGATTTAGAATTGCCTTTCATCACTATATTAGATAGTGCAAACATTTAGATAGTTCCTAACTATAAACTGTTTATTACATAAGAGAGAAATGCACTTAGAAATACAGCAGGGCACATTTTATCTCAGCTTATGATTGTCAGATTCTTTACTTCTACTAGTTTCAGGGTACAGATAGTGATGGACTGGCTAAACCAGACATATACAAAAAGGAATAATATATGAATCTGTTAATATTTGCTGCTGGCAAGGTTGTGTGTGATTTCCAGTTTCTGGAGCAGAGGTCTGGCACAAACACATATGGAAAGAAAGGGTAGGATATTATGGATATGGAAAACTTACCTTAAGTTTGAAAGGGAAATATAGTGTATTTGGATATCTTTCATCTTGTATTTACACAAGAAATTTCCAGATGTAGCCAGACTGCCCTCTTCAAAGCAAAGTATGTTACATGCTTGGGGGAAATCGCAAGATTTGCCTGCTGTTTACTTGCAGTAGTGATATTCAGCAAACTTTAATAGAGATAATTTATCACTGAAAACTTTTTAATGCCATCAAGATGTCAATATAAAGCTAAAACTCCATATAAGTAAAACCAAAACAAAATATTCAAATAGGCAAGTGAATGTTTTCCGGCCCAAGTGAGGAAGAAAATCTAGCCAGTGTGAAAGGAGAGAAATATTGTGATGTTGCGAACCATTAGATGCCAAAGCCACATTATGATCTACAGTAGAAAACTGTAGCTGAGTAGGCATAAGCAAAATAATAAACATTCTTAGTAGACTGATACTGGATATACATTTCACAATTTAGTACCGAGAGCTGTGTCTTGCATGCCTTAGCATATGCAAAAAGCACTCTGCAACTCTGCAGAGATTCAAGTCTCCTCTTCCCAACCCACAGGTATAAATCCCTCCTAAAAGGACTTTCCAGTTAATGAAGAAAATATTTACAGCAAGTCTCAGATCTTACTACTAGTTTTTCATTACTGTCTGGCACCATCAGCTGTAAAATCCATTAAGGACAGCAAAATAAAGTTTACAAAAAAAAATTCCAAATAAGATCTGGGCTCAGATTCCCAGCCTAAAGCAAAACGATCACCTGAGTTAGGCCAAAAAAAAAATTATCTTACGTGATCTTTCTGTATTATCTAATTCTATGTTGTTGGTTGTACAGGATTTCTTCAAAATGGATCCACTGTTTGTAAAACTTTTCACCTCTGAAAACGCTGCCTTAAAAACTTCTCTGCAGTTATACTGTGCAATACAAAACTAAAGCTTACAAAAAGCCTTTCAAAGCAAACAATAGCTAAATATAGAAGGGTATTTATCTTACATCTATAAATCATGTAATTATTTGGAAAATACTTTTAACATGAGTATTAGTAATTAAAAAGGTACAAAGTTTAGATCTGCTTAACTTCAGAACATACTGCGACATCCCACTTTTCTTCCCTTTGCATTTTGAGGACAGGGTGGCTTAAGGGCATGTGGAAAACTGGTTATTGGGATTACTGCTTGCTCACATCACTTCTGGGGACATTCATGTGGGCAGTCTATTTGTATAGTGTAGGATTTCATTATTAGTGTGCATTTTAAGTTCTGTAAAATCACTTTAGCTTTAGCTAAGTAATTTAAAATTGATCAAAATACGTAAAATATTGTAGCAATTTAAAACCAAAGTAGGAGCTTAAAACTTGGAAATGGAAACCACTAGCAAAGCAATAGTTCAGCAATACTGTAGTAGATGATTGCTTTTGAGAATGAAATAGTTGATGAAATAGATTAAAGAGGAGCTGATTACACCATGAAGTCTTTTATGAAATAAAAAATAGAAAATACAAATTAATCACTACCTATCAATCTTTCCCCAGCACTGAATCAATTTATGTTTAATGAGAAGAAAACTATGTTGAAAATCATAAAACATTACAAATTTCCTGTTCAGATTTATGCCATATAAAAGATAAACCTATTACTGATATATCTGTCAAAGCTAATTCTTTACTACTTACAGTGTAGCTACAGACACCTAGCAGTCTATAAAAAATTAACAAGGCAAATAAAGTCTATAAACCCTTTAAATAGACCCAGGTTTGGAGTTGGAAGAAAACAAACAACCTTTTGGACTTACAGGCTGTTCTTCTTGTTCTTGAAGGGATATAAAAGATATCATCACTCCTTACAAGTTTTGCCTCCCCAATATCCTCACTGAAATAACTGTATCATGACTACAAAATATTTCCATAAAATACATGAAGTGTGAAACTGAGAAACAGGATTCAGCACATCATCCTCAAAGAAGCTGTTCAGGTACTCCAGGGCTGAATGCACCCAGAAAAAGCTGAAGGAGAAATTCTCCTCCATCATGTAACAGGTAGCTTCATCACATAGTTCAAAAGACTAAGAAAGAGTAACAAAGGTTATTCTTTCTCACCCTTGTAAATCCTAATGGTAATCAATGAAGATCTTGATCTCTTCCCAGTTAGTGTGAAAAATGAGTTTTCTGTGCTCATGAGTTGAAATGAATTTCAATCAAATCAAAGTCACAATACATTGTTAATCTGCCCATCAAGTACACTGATAGCCTTTGCAAAAGAGACTTCAGTCTTTCAGCATCTCCTAAAAGAGGTATTCCCATTTCTAGATGGAAAAAAATGGTGCACACAGAGATTTAATGATTAAAACACACACATAGTTCTTGATACTAAAGACTGGCCTTATGGATCAGCTTGCTCAGCAGTGCGTAGTACTATTGGTACTGCAAATATTTCTGAATGGGTAAGCATAAGCTAGGTCAGCAATCTGAGTATATCTGAATTGCAGGTAAATCTAGTGGTTTTACTGCACTCTCCTGTGAATCAGTAATTTTCAAGGTCCTGTCTTATTTATGACCAACCCTCTCCAACTCTCCACATTTGCCAGACACTCTTCTTCATTTCTCAGAATATTTAAATTAGAAATGTTCTAAAATGCTATACTATGATTGACTATTTCACACTATTGTTTCCACTATTCACTGGAAGTCTGAAGGAAGTTATTTTTTATGCCCTTTGAAGCTGTTATTTTAAGCCAAGCTGACAGCGTTCATAATATTTCAAACAGGCTGACAGATAGTTCTGCTAATGTGCACTGTAAATGCACATGTACGTGAACCTTAAAGAAAAAACATGCACTGACAAAATAACATACATGAGAAAATAATACAGATTTATGACAAAATGAAAAAACCTCTGAGGCAGGTGATTATAATGGATCATGATCATACTGAGGAAGTTTGGAGAAAGCTAGGCAGAGCTGGAATGCATTTGGCTAATTTCAGCGTTAGCAAGTTACCGATGGCAGTTTCATGGAGACAAAAAAAAATAAATAAAATAAAGGGTGTACAAGGGTGTTCTTCCAAAAATGTTTTTACTCTCACTACATACAGCTGGGAGACTTGGAATTGTACCAAAAAAACACTGGAAGCAGAAAACTGAATGAAATATTCACAGTGTGTGTGACTAGTCAGAATGAAAGAAGGGAAATTGTTCACACACCAAAATCATTTGCCAGACAACACTAAAATAAAAAAAAAAAAAAAAAAAAAAAAGGCAAATGCCTAAAGAGCTCTACGGGTCTTGGAATAAACAGTTAATTCATGATCCTAACTTACAACAAAAAGTTACTTTGATCGCAAATGAGAAAAAGACAAATGATAAAATATGAGCTAGAAAGGAGCCTCTTAAAAGAAAAAAAAAAGAATTATTCAACAGCACTATTCTGGACAAATTCCTACACTATTGAGCAGTGAACACAAAGTGCTGCCAGGGCAGAGAGGGGCCTGCCAACATCGAGGTTTACAAACAGCGACTACAGTCCGAATCCTGCTCGCTAGCGTGAGTCAGTGTATCATGAAAACACTCTGTTCACACTGCCAATATCTCTCTGTATTAAAAAACCCCACGATGCTCCTGCACAGCAGATCAGTTTTTTATAGTTGCCCTTTGATGGACTTAAATCAGCAGGATTCTTGTGGTCAGGTGTGAAGCCCTCAAGCCATGCCTGGAGCAGAGGATAATAAACTTACAATCAGCAGTCAGAAACCATGGCCACAGTGGCAAGGGAAAACTCCTGGGAGCTTTGTCAGGAAGCTTCTGCCACCTTGTACAGAGGTATGGACTTCATGAACTGCCAGGGGAAAACAGTGGCTTCCTGCCAGCACTGCAGCAGTGCGCCTGTCTCGAAGGAGGTCAGGGAACTGAGAGCCCGTTTTGCTCAAGAAAAGAGCATTATTAGACTCTCCTCCTTTCCAGGGATAACCACTGGGTACTGCTGGTGTCATGGCACCTCTCCTTCGCAAAAGCAAGGACTTTATGCTTTCACTGTGGCAAGCAGAGAAACTTCCCTCTCTCTGAAGCCGGCTCTGATGTTGGAAGAGTTTTGACTCTTGTCTGCATCTTGAGGAATAAGAGAATAAGACTAGAGTAGGTCAACTAACATAGTGGTTTCTCAAAACCAAACCTGCCTCGTAACCTTCACAGACACATGGATAGCAGGCATGGCAGACAGCTGGCCTCAGGAGAGTGGGCCCTAATATCTGATAGACAGATCTGATCTGACAGAAACATCATCCTAGATTTGGTTTGTGCTCTTACCTTCACATGCAGAGTATGGGGCAATGACAGGGTTGAAATGCCTCTTAAATTTTTGCTTAAAAAGAAAACAGTTCAGACTGTCAAACTATGCCCCTATTGGATCAGCTTTGGCACGACAGCTTTACTGAAGTAAGCCCGAGAAAGTTACTTCTAACTTAAAATACCTTCATGAATTTGTCATTTTTCCTGCTGTATATGTGCCAAATCCACAGTCTACAATAATGATGCAAGAATCATACCTAACTGAGCAAATATAAGAAATTATAACAACAACTTGCTCCCTTCAAATACTAGGGGTTTTTTTGTTTGTTTGCTTGGGGTTTTTTTGTTTTGTTTTTTATAGATACAATACTGCCTTTTTAGCTTAAATACAAATGCTGCCTTAACTTTGACATGACAAGAACTGTATTGTAATACAGCAAAATCTGTGTACAGAGCTCCATACTGTTTCAACAAAGTAAAATAATATCTGATGGACTGGAAAATAAAAATTTCTTCAAAAATCAGAAGTTAATATCTCTTATTTATTTCTTTAAACAGCTTAGCTATAGCTACTTGATTCTTACAACTTTCTTTGCTCTTTTTTCCCATCTCATCTACAGTTGCTTGTACCCCCAAAACTGTTCCATGTTGATGTGCCTTGAACATTTTATTGTTCCCTTTAGCAAACAACTCTGCATCCTCTGCCAGACTTGTAAGTGCCTTCACCACTCCAATGCAGAACTCAGTCCCATCCTGCTCTCCCTAAATCTTACACTGAACACTTTGTAAGTGCTTATACAGTTACACGTTCCTTTTTTATTTATTTTTTATTTCCACTCTGCTAATGTAAGCTGAAGCTTTTTTTTTCTTTTTTAATTATCTTATTCCAGCAAGGTACCTTCTGAAATGCCTGATTTTAACTATAAACATAGATTTCCAAAGGGTACTGGCAGCTTTATATAAGGGTGCCACTAAAACAGAATTCAGTACTGCTGCTTTTGGAAAAACTTGCACATTTCTTAATGGCACCAACAAAAGCGAAGACAAAAATTCTGCAGACTTTAAAAACATAAATTCAATGACACTATCAAACTCATTTCCACTAGGAAATCTCTTTAGGCTTGCACTGTTACACAGAGGTCACCAGTTGGAAACTGCACAAGATGCACAGGATACATCTTTAAATTATTCATAATCACCTTAAACTGCACTCAATCAGCATTGCAATATGTCATCTTACAGACACACAAAAGTTCAAAAGGAAAAGCACATGAAAAAGCAGACTACCAAGAGCACTATTGTTAAAGCTGCACCAGAAAGCTTAATATTTCAATACTGTATATGTTAAAATAAACAGCATACACAGGTGATGAAAGCCAGTCTCTGAAAAATTTATTATTCTGTTAGAACAAGTTTATACTTAGGATGAATTCTCAAGCTTCATGCCATTAGGAAGTTTTACTGGGTTTATAGTGGAAATAAAAACAGAAATAAAAATAGATGACAATCCAAAAATACGGGCTATACTTTGAATATGATCAACTGGCTTTCTTTTCCTTTACATCCGTACATTTCCCCTTGACCTCAACAATCAAATTTTATTCAGTCTTTGTGAGAAGTTCCCTAAATTGCATTTTTTTCCCTTTTAAAATCAAGTATTTTGAATGATGAAGATGAACATACTAACATAAATTATATTAATTCACTATTATTTCACTAAATCCATCCTACTTTACTGGAGTTGTAAAGCTTTCAAAGATTTATGATGTCAGTTTGATTCTAAGGATTTCTTTTTTTTTAACCTAGTCATTCATATTCTTATTTTTGGCTTCCAAACAAACTGATCCTAATCTAATTTTCTCACACTACACATAAGCACTTATCCCACTGAAGTCAAAGGGAAGTGAGACCACGGGCAACTTCCCTGAATAAGATGGGTACGGATGAGATACCTAACCATTAGTTTAAAAAGCAGTAAAATTCTGACAAGTGAATTTCTATTGCAAATTAAGCTTTTTGAATTGGACTGGTTTGTAAACCACACTACTGAAAGCAATAGAGAGCACTGATTGCTCCAAACTTTGAATCACAAAGTAGCAATATGAATTTTATGTATCCTTTGTTATTTAGATTCCTAACTACTGGAAATACAATTTTAAGTTGAACATGAACAGGACAACAAAATTACAGATAGAGTTTATTTCATCTTTTGCATATTTAAAAAATTTCAAATAATTCTGACTCTTTCTGACTACACTGTATTTCTACATATTGTTTAACTTTGTCTTAATGGTAAATCTTACATTTTTGATAATATAACAACAATTTGTATTTAATGTGTAGCATTGTACTTACCCACTTGGATTCTGCTGCCCTCTGTATATTGCCTGGATGAATAACTGATTTCAGTATTAAGTTTTTCAAATTACTACTTAATGTATTCAACACTTCAAATAAATATGGAAATATATTTCTTAGGAATCAACAAGAAATGACAGCTTTTTACAAAAGCATCACATTTTAAATTAATAATACTCTAAATATAGGTATGTGGTCAATATTTTTTTTAAACCAAACTGCCAACAGCTTCCTTCACTGCTTTGCATTGAATAGCATCAAACTGAATGACTAGTTGAAGAAAGTAGAGGAATTATTAAATCTTGCTTATACATATTACATTTTCAGGGGAAAAATATATATAAGAATAAAAATATTCAAATAAATTTTATCAGCTTCAACATTCAGCATTTTGTATATTAAAAGTCCGTACTGTTACCATATGCTTGACTTACACTCATATTCCTATCCCAGATCTGGATGGAGCCATCCTGACAGCCAGCTGCAATAAGTTTACCATCTCTGCTGTATGTGCAAGTTGTAGGAATCACCCGTTTACCTTGAGCCGATCGTGGTTTAAATACGCCTTTGTGCTTTTTTTCATTGTTAACATCCCATGTCCTCACAGTTCTGGAAAGAGGTTTAAAGAAAGAATTGTTTAACATACAGTCAACGTATACAAAGTAACTCTTCTTATGATATAGTCAAGCACTTTTTTCAGCATAAATGGCATATAATATTGCTTAAATAAAAATAATAATCACAAAGTAGCATATAAGATACAGCACAATGGTCAGCAAACTAAAATATAAAGCCACTTTCCAAGTAAGAAACTTTGTATTAACTAACATGTATGTGAAGTTAAAAATAAATAAATAAATAAACAAAATAAAATCTTCCCAAGCTCTCATCTAAATGTATATAATTGCCTGCACTGTCAATGGAAATCAGGAAAAAACACATTTAGTGCTTTACAAGAATTAAGACTTTAAGAATCAGGTATAAATGCTTATACAAATTAATCTACTAAACAGATTGCCTCCATTATTCTGACATGGCAATAGCTGATAAACCTACTTTAAAATGGTAGTACTGCAGGCTGGCTGCTTATTATTCTGGCTTTTATTTATTTTAAGAGGCATTTTAAACAATTAATTGCAATATTTTTGTTGTTCTATTTCACTAATCCTAAAGGTTTTCATATCTGTGGTAAAAGTGTTCAGATACTTTACAAAGACTCATTTATGTAATACTATTTCTTAGAGTTGAAGTTTTCCCACATTATCAGCACAATAAGTACATCCTCTTTCTTTTTAATGGAAAAACAGTATCTGCCTTGGTCTTCAATGTTTCTTAGAGACATAAAAACATCCAAATGAGAGAGAACTAAAACACTGAGATACAGGTGGATTCTTTAAACTGTCTTAGATACAAATGTTTCCTGTCCATTTAATATGTTGATTTCTTTCCAGATAAAAATTCAAAACTCTTCTGGCATCTAATGTGGAGAGGAGTTTCAGGATTTGGCAAAGAAAGGAAGATCATTAATTTAGAAAGAAAGAAATCACTAATCTCAGGACAACCTCATTTGTTTAGACTACACAAATACTGCCTATGATTCAACAGCACGTAATTCACTGGTTCTCTAGCAAAGCAAATATGACTTGGTCACAGCTGCCATTTTCCAAGAACAAAACAAGACGCTGAGGCACAACATTAGCAGTTTCCATCAGAGCTGCAAGATCAGATAGGCTATAGAGCTGACATACATAACTGTAGGACAAAATAAGCAAGAAAATCACTCAGAAATAGCTCACGAAAGGTATATATAATTGCACATATAATGAGAATAAAGAGAAAGCGAGTGAAATGGAACAAATCTTTAGCTGCCTACTATACAGTCAAGATCAACTGCTTTATAAAAAGTCTTCAACTCACAACTGTAAGGAATCAATTTGTTTCCTGCTTTTTCATTTTTAATAAAATGTTAAATTATGATATGTTTTCTAGTCATCTAAATAAACCTGTGCTGCTATGTATTGCAGAAATTAATGTATTATTTCTTCAGTGAAAAAACTATATAAGAAAATGCAATTTCTTCAAAGAACAGATAAAGGACATACTAAAACTTCAGGACTTTCCTGACTCCCTACATAAATGGGCACCTCCTCATCTTCCCCGTTGTTAGTTCCTTTATATGGAGTTCTTTCACACAGGGATCCATCCCTTGAATCCTCTTGTTTTGAGGGCAGGAAAGCAGATTCTTTAACCAAAGCAAACTTTCCTGCAAGACATTTCACATTTGTTACATGCATTCTTTGCTTGATAAGCCCAAAACCTACCCTGGTTCTAGGATAGGACAATAAATTCTCACCTACCAGAAATGAGCAAAAAAAAGGCCACAAGAAAAATTTCAACTGTTAGACACATGGTCTGAGTATGACACTAACTTATTCTGACATACAAGGACAGGCTGAGAGAGCTGGAGCTGTATAGCTTGAAGAAGAGAAGGCTCAGGGGGTTCTTACCACAGAATGGTTGAGGTTGGAAGGGACCTCTGAAGATCATCTAGTCCAACCCCCCTGCTGAAGAAGGGTCACCTAAAGCATGTTGCATAGGGTTGCATCCAGCTGGGTTTTGAATATCTCCACAAAAGGAGAATCCACAGCCTCTCTGAGCAACCTCTGCCAGTGCTCTGTCACTCTCACAGTGAAGAAGTTTTTCCTCATGTTCAGATGGATATTCCCGTGTTTCAGTTTGTGCCCGTTGCCTCTTGTCCTGTCGCCTGGCACCACTGAAAAGAGTCTGGCCCCATCCTCTTGACATCCTCCCTTAAAGTATTTGTAGACATTGATAAGATCCTCTCTGTCTTCTCTTCTCCAGGCTGAGCAGGCCCAGCTCTCACAGCCATTCCTCACAAGGAGGGAGCAGGCCTCCTGCCCCCTTTGCTGGGCTTCTAAATTATAGGAATGAATCGTTCTTGAGCTTGGGGGAAGTGGTGCTTGAGTATTAACCAGCTCTCTTGGACCCCCCTTCCTTCTAGGGCCCTAACCCATGAGATTCCTCAAAGTAGGTTCCTGATATAATTGTGTACAAATACCTGATGGGAGAGAACAAAGACAAGAGCCAGACTCTTCTCAGTGATGCCTAAGGACAAGAGACGATGGTCCCAAAAACTGAACTATGGGAAATCCCATTTAAACATAAGAGGGTTTTTTGTTGTTGTTTTTCATTGCTTTTTCTTAACTGGTGGTGGCAGCGGGAAGAGGAGGGGTCCTATACTAGAACAGGTTACCTATCGAGGTTGTGGAGTCTCCATTCTTGGAGATACTTGAAACCTGACAGGGCACGGCTCTGTGCAACCTGCTATAGTTGACCTTGCTTTGAACAAAGTGGTTGGACTAGGTAACCTCCAGAGGCCTCTCCCAACCTCATCCATTCTGTGATTCTGATATTCCCTTTTTTCTCTCCATACTCTCTCAACAACCATCTCCATGTACCATCTTCAGCAGGCACCTTTCTCATTCTGACATTTACTCAAAGAATTATTTGAGGTTTTTTCCCATCTCTTTCCTTCACAATATTCAATCCTTCCAGCACCTCATCCAAATATCCACTATCTCCAGTTTCTCTATCCCTTCTTGGGATCATCATCATCTGCTGTAGTGCTACTTCCCCTGTCATACCTAACGTTTCCCAGAGACCTAGCATACTTACTTCTCAGATATACAGGTTTATCAAACAACATGGTTATGTGCTAAGAATTTTAAAATCTGCCACTTTCTTCTTCCCTTTTTATCAGAGACGTCCCACAAGCATCCCAGTTGCAATTCCAAAAGCAATCTCTGAGCAGCCTTCACCAGTAATTCTTCATTTCAGCTGGCAACATCATCTAACATCTCTTGCCCTCTTTGTAACGCTTTCTTGATTCCACATTTTAGGGCCTTCAGTCCTTCTCTTTTTAGGGCTCCATGGCTTGTCAAGAACTCAGTCACTTCGTAAGACTATAAATCAAATTCAAACCTTCTTATTCCTCTTACCTTTCAACTGTAAAAAAAGACGGAACACTGATGGCCTATCTAGCTCTACCTCACACCTAACATAAAGAAAGTCAAAAATTTTGATCCTTAAATCAAACTTAATGTCAGCAGGTCAATAACACAAGAAGAAAAATTCAAGTTTCCTGAACAACCTCTTGTGCTGTAGACAGTTGGTAACACTGCATCACGAATGAATTACATGCACTGTTAAAAATATCCACACTGCTTGCATGTTTAATGTCCCCTCAATGTTTCTTTATAGTCCCCACACTTAATATGTTTACTGTCCCCCTGCTGCTACTTGATCTATGAAACTTTTTTTTACAAGAATTAAAAAAAGAATTAAATCATCCATCTATATACAAACTTATCAATCATTTCCAGAGAGTCTCTAACTCTTGAGCTAAGACTGAGCTCTTTACTGAAACCTTTCCAATTTTATTTAAAAACAGACATCATATTGTGAAAATATCTCAATAATACCATGGGCAGATTTCAGCTTACTATACAAATCAACTCGTCCATGGTATCTGACTGAATCAGCACTGACCAAAACATAATCATCTCTAAACTGTACGTTTTATATTTTCTTTCAAACCTGTGACGGACTAGAAATACAGACCATCTGAGAAGGATACTCTGCAGCACCCCAGAAACACACTTTCACTATCTCCTTATAAGGATCATCATTAAAGTCTGAGTATGATGTAAACAGATTTCTTTTGCCTCTGTGATTCCCCTTTCACTCTCCACACTCCGTCAATAACCAGCTCAGGGCCCTGCCTTTTCTTTCAACACGTGCCTTGATGCTTTCTCCCCTTCTACTCTTTGCGCTGGCGGGTGACTTGCCTCTTTTTCCAGTCCCTTTCCCTCACAACAGTCAATCCTTTATTAAAATGTTACCCCTAGCCTGAAGGAAAGGGAATAAACAGGGAAAGAATCCCAGAAATTTGCATCATTTGCCTTCACAGCATATGTCTTTAAACTGGCAACACACCAAACAAACGTCAGCTAATGTTGCTTCTCCGCTTTTGTATGCTCTCGACCCTCAATCGCCTCACCGCATCGTGGTAAACGCAGAGAGCGCACTCTTCTGAGTGCAATGATGTCTTGCTTTTTTGCAGAACGTTTTGGACCATTCCTCTCTCTTCCTCCTCCCAGACATAACAAATAAATAAGGATTGCATTACGACAGTCTCATTTTAGCTTCCTAACCTACCCCGGGTCCAATCTAATCTTGTTTATGTTGAAACTAATAAAAATCTTTACCATTGCATTGAATCAAATCAGTTCTAGACTCCTTTTGAGCTAAACTGATTTTTAAGGAGAGTATTTCCACAGATCCAAAATGAGTGTGAAATGAAAGACTAATGCTGTATTACTTTTACACTCAGGTTATCTGCAGCATTTAGCAGAAGTATTACACTAATACTTATCTGTTATATAGCTACAAAGTTATATTTGAACTCCACTGAAAACACACGGAAAATATATTCCCTGAACAATTTTCTTAGTTCTTTTTTTCCTGAAAACAGACTGTGTTTAATAACAGTTTGTTTACTAGTAAAAACAACATATATGGAAGGATTTTTTGCAAATTATCCCTTCAACATATATGCTCATTCTTCCTTCTCAGCCAGTATTTTTATACTGAAGGATATGCAGAGCCACAAATATTTTTAGATTCTTTCATAACTTTATTTTCAAAGAAAACTTACGTTAAAAAGGCTCTACACACGCAAGCTTAACTTTTTTAATGTTGGATTCCACATCTGCAGAACAGATTTTGTAAAGCTTTTATACTTGCCAAGAGCAATTCAAAGCAACTTAGAAAAGGATGGGAATGTTCTTTTGGAAAGGTAACATGGCTATTTTCCTGACCAGTGAGAAGTTAAATGATCCATATTTAAATAAACGACTAATTTAATTACTGGGGTCACTTTTTGTTTCACAAATGGCTTTCCTCTTTTTTCCTAATATTCTAAGATACAACTAAGACAAGATAGCTAATAAAATTTACTTACAACAATGCTGCTGTTTTAACACAAATTATTATAACGTAGCTGCACATCCTGCAAGCATGGAAAATTTCTCCAAGTCCTGATTCAGCAAGCCAGTGTGCATTCTAATACTATATTCTAATATAGTCTTCTGAAAAGTCAACGATTGAATGAATTCAAAGATAAAAAACCTGACCTGTCAAATTCTACTAAGGGTCTCTGCCAATCTTCATATGTTTCTACTGGATGCAAATCTCTCTTGCACAATATTGAATGTTGTTGGCATTTAATCCAATACAAATTATATTAATTATTCTTATCTATCTTATAATACATAAAAAAGCAACAGAATATATTACTGCTGGAAGTTCAGATCAAGCTTAATGCTGCACATCTAACGACTATATTATAATGCCTACCTTTGTAATATAAAGCTATCAGATATGTTAAAATCATCATACAAATACTGCTGCAATGGAATTTATCCCTAGAATACAGAATTCTGAGTTATGTTGTTAGTGATATGGTGAAAATTTTTAGAAATGTTATGTAATCCTCTATAAACAAACAACTGATCTTAAGGCAAGATTTTTGACATCTTTTTTACCACATTATTTCATTACTTACATAGGTAAGATTGTTTTAAAACGCTTATATAATATGGTGAAAAAACCTACCTAAATTAGAGTATCTATACAGAATAGCTGAAAAGTTCTTTGAAGATGCACTCCACACACATTCTTGTACAAGACCCTGTCAGCAAAAAAAACCTTTCAATATTGTATCCTCTTCACCCTTTTTTGAGTGTCAGTATGTTATAGGTGTATTCTGTTGAGCACATGGGGCACAATGAAGGTTTAGTCACATGCCAGATACTGAAAAAAAGTTGTGTGTATACACAAACAGATGGAGAAATCCAGAGAAATTTCCCATACTTGTTTGGCAGAAAAGCTTCTAAATAAACCTCCTACTCTCTGCATCTGAACAGAGTTAAAAAAAAAAACTTAAATCAGTACAGGAAAAGTCCTATCCATTTCAAGTAAAATAGTAACCACAGTAGACACAACTTTATAATTTACAACATCTTTTCAGCCATTCTATTATTGAAATACTCCCTAAAAAAAGAAAAAAGAGAGAGAGAATTTACCAGATAAAACATTTTTACCAGAATATGAAACAAACAAAAACATCACAATTTTTATGAGATATACAGCAAATAAGTTGGAGCAATTATAAAACAGTATTTTTTCATATTTCTAAATAAAATAGGTAGCCCTTAATCTGCATATATGTTTATTGCCACCATTCTGTAATTACACCTAATTTATAGTAGTTATTTTGTGTGAAAAAAATTTTGCATCTATTCCCATTGTCCAGTCTATGTGAATTAAAAAGCAAAAGACTCAAATTCATAAGGACACATAAGCATGACTGTTTGCACAGGTAGTTGAGTCTCTGAATTACTAAGTAACAATCCCACAGCTGGCCAGTATATGCAAGATCTGAGGAAACTAAGTTAGAAAAGGAGATAGGGAAGAACTGACTATGAATGAGTATAAACTGGATTAAGCAGCAAAACTCCTTACGAAGGTCAGAGGGAAGAGCAGAGATAAAAGGAAAGCAAGATTGGTCAGGTAAGAGACCAAAAATAAAAGAACTGAATAGCATGCTAGCAAAAAGAGAGGTAAGGATGAGGTATTTGATGCGACACGTGACAAGGAGTTCCCAGCAGAGCATGGTACTGGGAGAAAAAGAACTGTTAAAGGCTGGAGGGAGGGGGACTTCAGAGAGGCTTCAAAGACAGTCTGAAGGATGTGAAGACCACACTTTTCTGCAGTACTTGCAGCAGAACCTAGTATTCCCAAGTTTCAAAAGCCTTTTGCTATCACAGTGTTTGCCCCAGCTACAGCTGCTCCTGAGAGGATGACAATATATTAATGTTACTCCTTTAGCATAAAATACTCAGGTTTAAGTGGTTTTTCTGAAGGTCATAAGTGGACTTATATTCTCAGAAATTATGTTTAAATCTAGGATGTTATATGCAAAACCTCCTACATGAATAAAAATACACTAAAGTTGAAAAGTCAAGCTTTTTCCTTTTTTAAAAAGAGGTCACTAAGTCAAACTTTTGTAAAGGTGATCAATTAAGCTGACTTCTCATTTTCTGTGTGTGTCATCTCAGAAGTGCTGAACACTTCCAACTGCAAATTAAACCAAAGAAACTGATGCTTTGAGTAAACAGACTGCTAGATAATGCTAAGTACTCTGAAAAGTCTTAGGTGCTTAAAAGTGCAAAGTCAAAATCAGTAGAGATTTTGGCTATTAATTTTTATGCTTGTCATTTCTCTATCTGTAAAATGGAATACACTCATTGCTTACTACACTGCTATGTAGATAAACAGTTTATTTTCAGATACTGTAGAGGGAATATCACATGAAAGCCCAAGAGTAAATCATTCTGCCTTCAAAGAAAGGGTTGAATAGTGAGAAGGAACAGGAGATAGGACCACAGGATTCCTGCCTCATGGCAGGACACAGAGGGCACAGTGCTCACCTGACAAACAACTGCTATTTTGTTTTAGTCTCACTGTTCATTAACATAGACTTTTAATTTTTATTCAGTCCTTCATTTAGAAGTACAAAAATATTTGAAAATATTCTGAAACTGATTTCTTCTCAATCCCTGACTTAGAATAATGACTGCTTACAAGCAAGCTGTATAGCACATCTGTAAGAGGAAGACAGCAATAGTAGCAAATGATATCAAAATACCACGTGATCACTTCTGGTTGAGAAACAGGCCAACAGATGCATTCAGATACACAGAAAGTGTTACCTGTCAACATGTTTATATAACTCTTTTCACAGTATAATGAACACGTGGTATGAAGAAATATGTCATTTAACAGAAGTGTGGTATATAGAAGAATGCTTCACAACTGAACCTCTTAATTATGACAACATAAGACTCTTTTAAATGAAATACAAAGCTCACAAGCTTTGTATACAGAGATTCATCTCTGCAGTTTCCAGAAACAAATAACTAGTCAGCCTTTAAAACGATATAAAAATTTAACTGCAGCAACAAACTTCCCAGAAATAAATTATTAATTAACATGCTACAAATCTCACTGAATTAACACTGACACACATCATCTAAGCAAATCTCGGACGCAGAAGTGATCTGCTTGCGTTGCTCAATCCAGCCCATCCCTGCCACAGGGGTTTCATCAATAGGTGAAAAGAATCTCTTCAGTTTATAAAATTATTGAGGCCTTAGATGATGCAGTGAGGAATAAAGGGATATCTTTTGTGGAGTGCTCTTCACTGTAGAAGCTTTTCTGTTACAGGAAGAGTCTCTATGGAGAACATAGCAGAACTGGAGAAATAACAAACACATGGGGCAACAGTCAATGTGAAGAGACACCATCTTCTCAGTAATTTTCTGAATCAGTGCAGCAGTTCCAGTATATAAAGTTATACCGTATGTATTTGTTTCAAATATTCCCTTCTAAATGTCTACCCAAAGTGATGGAAAAATTATCTCATAGAATTTTACACAGAAAGTCCTAAGTACATTGGTAATTTTTTCAAAGACTGAAAACTTCAAAGTTCCAATGACTATTTGCAAATTATCTCATCAAAATGACCAACTCAAAATTCCTCCATTCTCAGTAGTCAAAGTTTTTAGTCAACATCATTTGTACGTCACATTAGAAGAGAGAAGTAATGACAAAATACAACACAAAAAAAGTAATTGTCATGGTAAATGTCAGCAGATTGCATTTACTCAGCAATCAACTCAAGATAAAGCATAAAAAAACATCCAATCACATAAATAGAAAGATTTCAGAATGGATCATGAAGAAGGATTCCAAGATTCAGCTCTAGACTTATTTCCTTGTGAATTTCCACTGAACTATATTGTGCAATTCAAAGTTCAGACAAATATCTAGCTACTTCCAGTTTTCAAAGATTCTGAAGCCTTTAAAAGTAACGCCAGAGACCTAAAAGATTTACAACACATTTTTGTTTTGTAAAAAGACTTTGATATACACATTTGCCACAGGTTCTTAAGAGCCTCAAACTTCCAAACTACTCTTGCTCTTAATGTACAAAACAAGCCACGTTTGCTCTCTTATTTCTGATTTATTTGATAAGTGTATAGATACTTGAAATAGTTATTTGCAGTTCAGATGTTCTTACGTAATTAAGGCCAGCTAGACAACACATTACGTGTAATGCAACATTCCTAGCAACACATGAGAATACTAGCAATTTGCTCTGAATGCAATCTCTATCCTGGAAGACAGTGTAACATATTAAAATTCAAATCATATGTCAAAAAGTAGGAGACCCATGGAAAAGTAAACAATAAATGAAAAACCTCGATTAAAAATAATTATTATGCACCTTTTTCCATTCAGTTTCCAAATGGGGCAAAAAGGCAATGAATTGAGATCTTATCTCCCACTTCAATAAAGATAAGAGTGAGATGTAATCAGTCTCTCTAAGGGGTACATTTGGTTAAGATCAAAGGGGAAGACTTCTGATAAAGAACATCTCCACAGTTCACATTACCGTCACGAGCATGAACTGAAATGACTCAAGAGCAGTCTTGCATGATACAGCAAAAGCAGGAAGAGTAAATCACTGGGAAAACAGGATGCTTTCTAAAAAGCTGATTAGTCATAGCTATAAAAGAGTCAAGACTCATTTGGATCTCAAGTTATCTCCTTCACCTCAATAAATAACTTTGATAAGAACTAACATTCAACAGCACTCTCCACTTAATCCATAAAAATCAGCTAGAATTAAAATAAACCTGTCAAGCAATTAAAAGCTCTCTAAAACAACACCTCAGCTGACACTATCACAACAATTAGTCTTCTTAACCGTTTTTGCTACCACCTTAGATCTCACTCTCAACCACTTTTCTGCAGCTCCATTAGCAGTGAATAGCAATCAAATATCAGCAAGCAAAAAAAATACAGTACTGAAATTTTTAAAGCCAAATAATCTGTTCTAAACAATGCAAATTTTGACTCAGCTACACAGATTAACTGTGTGTTTTGTGCTATAGGTATTTTACAAAGCAAGTTTCACTTTCTATTTATATTTTGTAGTAAAATCTCCATAAGGATTTATGAAAGGGTTCTAAAGACCAGGCCAAACTACAGCATATAAAGTGCAAGCTGGTACAAACTTCTTTATTCATCATATTTTCTGGAATAAACACCAAAATGTTAGACACATTTCCCTCCTCACAAAAACTAAGAAAGGAAGACAGTTTACTTTGTAGAGAAGAGATACAGTCCTTCTCAAAAGATTCATGAATAGTTCCATTTCTGTATGGATAATCACAAGATAGCCATCTTTTCACACTACTCATTATAGTCTGCTCACGTGTGAAATATTGCTACAACTAAAGAAGCACCTAAACGCCTTTCTGCCTTTTGTCTATATAAGGCAAAAAGTGCAGAGATTGGTGGACAAAGTAGCATTAAATTGCATTACTTTAAAGATGAGATCTAAAGGAATTATTCTCTCTAATCAATGACGTTCTCTAGGTTGGGGGAAAATGTTTTTTATTGTTTTGGTGGAGTCAGAAATGTGTGCATTTTAAAATAATAAATGCAGGAAATAAAAAAAATCAGAAAACATTTTAATAACCTTTCATTTCTTTCTTTTTAATTAAAAGACACAAGAGAAGAGAGACTCTATTAGAGCCTGTGATGATAAAACATTGAATGTCTCTAGAGTTTCAATATGTCACCTCAGAGTGCTCCAGTCTTCTGCTTGACTTAAAGCCCTAAAATTTCAGTCTATGCAGTAGTGAGTGCTAGTGTCAACTCAAGGCTTTTTCAGCTAGAACTTGAGGATGTCTATGCAGTAATTCAGTTGCTCTTCAAATGAATGTAAAGGCCCAGCTCTGCCTTTCCCTTTTCTTGGGAAAGCTGCAAAATCAACATATTTTCTTATATTTGATTTTTCTTTTCACTGACAGAAGATATAAATGCAAGATGCTTTGTATGTTTAGTTTCTTCTGTGATATGACAAAATGGAGCAAGAGAAGTGCTTAAGAAGTAAGCCATTTCAGAAAATTCAGTTTCTGATTTTTCTAAATTTTATATGTTTAAAATCCAAATGTGTTTTTCCTTAAAGCAAAACAGCCTTTAGTAATAAGGAGCAAATGGCTCAAATTAGTGGTCCCCAGCTGAATTTGGCCCATTTGACAATTTCTTCATCCTGAGCCCACACTTCTGTGGAAAAGAGAACACAGCTTTTAGAACTGCATGAAATGGCAAAAATACCTCTTGCATCTGTCTATGACCAGTTGTTCAGCTCCACAAGCCACCACTCATTTCATGCGGCCCAGGAGAGAAATTCCAAAGCTGCCGTTCAGCTCCTCCCACCGAAAATCATAGAATCAAGTAAGGATCAGTAAGGTTGGAAAGCCTGGAGATCATCTAGTCCAACCTCCCTGCTCAGCAGGGTCACCGAGAGCATGTTAGACAGGGTTGTATCCAGGTGGGCTTTGAATATCTCCAGAGAAGGAGACTCCACAACCTCTCTGGGCAACCTGTGCCAGGGCTCTGTCACTCTCACAGTGAAGAAAATCTTCCTCATATTCAGGCAGAGCTTCCTGTGGTTTCAGTTTTTGCCCATTGCCTCTTGTCCTGTCGCAAAAGTTGAACCATCTTCTTTGAAAGCATGTTCCAGAGAAGTCAGTATCAAAAGTGTAAACTTACCAGATACTCCTAACAGCCTTCGGTGAAATCTTAAGTTAAAACTCGTAACTTTAAGAAAACAGTTATAGTTCCAAATGGAGACAAAAAGTTTATTTTAGTATCACCTCAGATGCTGGCACATGAACAGCTTCAAATTCCTAATGAGGTCATTGCATTTATACATATACCAGATGCACGTGCACGTATGCATATGCATGAATATAAATCTTAGACACTTGATATCAAACATCTCAGACAACTTCCGTATGAGACTTATTGAGTGCTATTGCAGTAAGATGACAAAATTAACATATACAAAAAGATTCTTATTTGAAAGTTCCATTTTAAAATATTAGTTAACTACTAATAGTGAAGAAATCAAGAGGAGGAAACTTTTTCATATCATCTTAAAAGATGAAATGAAGTATAGATTGTGCCTATATTCTGTAAAGGACTAAACTCTCAAACCCTTAATACAGAAACTGTCACAATACTAACCATCTATTTGTAGACTGCACAAACAAATTCTATCCATGCTGCAACTATAATGAGCATATTATACCTACTGAAAAAAATATTTGGACAGTTTATGACATATTAATTTAGTTTTAAATCATCTTACTGCTGTCAGAAACGCAGTTTGCAAACTTTGTAACTTTCAGAGTTACATTTCAAACTACTGGAACTACAAATTCTTAGATTATGATTCATCATCACTCAGTGGATTCCCTAGTTCTGCCCATGTGAGTTTCTCTGTCCTACACTGATAAACAGAGTGAGCTTTTCCTATTTCATATGCAATAAACTTGGAAGAGGTGAATAACAAGCATTTCAAAGTTTATTGTTTCAGAAAAACAAACTGATCTAGTCTTGGAATCAACATATGAGAAGAGAATCAGAATCTTAAAATGAAAACAGAAGAGCAAAGCATTAATCCATAATGCTTAACTAAAAACTGAATCTTCAGTAAAAGTGTTTGCATGAACTGTAATTTAAAAAACACTTGATTAATCAATTTCACTTAAACCATGCTATGTGGAAAGTAGGGCTTGTTATTGTTGACTTGGGGTGCTTTTTTTTTTTTTTTTTTTTTAATTTTAAAATTAAAACCATTCCACAGGGATGAAGGACAAAGGACAAACTCTACTTCCACAGTGCCAACAGCTTGACTTGCCTAAGTAATGGAAGTAATGTGTTTTGGTACCCCATTTTTTCCTTCATTGTAGCAAGTTTCTCAATTTTGTTTTAAAATTTTAGCCTTTAAGAAAAGCTAGATAATCTGTCTGAAACTGACTGAATCCTTCAAAAATGAAATTATGTAGTAAAAATGTCAGTTGAAAAAGCTCTCAAATGCAAGCTGTTACAAGTGACTGCATTTTTTATTGCAGCAGCTAACATTCTAATCAAGAAAAACTTCAAAAAATATTAACATAAACGTACATAGTTTATAGAGACAAAAATAGCTTCACCAACTCTTTTGTAAACACACAGCTTTCAACAAGGACCCGAACAGTCATTACTCAAACTCCTCTTAAACAAGCCTGCTCATTCGCTGCACCTTCTTAATCAGTTCTGCACTGTATATATGCGTAAGTAGGTAACTTCATCTAGGAAAAATCATCTTCACATATTTGGAGGGGACTTCACACCTTCACATAGACCAAGACAAAAGGGAAACTATTACACCAGTATAGTGCAAATGACTGCACATGGGCAGGATAATAAGTCATTTCTCGATGAAGGTACTCCTGTATTATGAACAAGTCTCAGAGATGACTTTCCAAAGACTTCTAATTTTGACTCACCAGAGAAAGTTTTTACAAGAGCAACAGAACCATAACCCAGCACAATCACAGTGCTCCCTCTTCCTGCCAAATACCAGGTTTGTATGCCAAAGGATGAGAACAATCAGCAATTTCAGAGTTAAAAAAAAAATCAGAACTTAAAACATAATTGAAACATGTACTTCCTAAGCCTCATTCTCGGAAGCAGCTGAATTTCTATGGCTAAAATAAAAACAAAATATCCACTAAGTGAGGATAGATGAGGTGGATATACAAATCCTCCTCTGTAGTTTTCTTTTCATAAATGTCAATTCTGCTTTATTTTTACTCCACACAACCACTGAGAACAAGTTTTTAGATAATCTACATAGTATTTAAATATAGGTATTTAAGCAATAACGCTATGGTACACTGAGTATCTCATGTTGGTTAAATCAGATTAGTTTTAGAAAAAAGTAGATTTTTTTTAATATAGATAAGGAATAGACAGAGACCTAGATTTTCTGTAAAAAAACACAGGAATAAAAGAAAATTTATTCAAAGACTTATTTTATCTTGGGATCAAGTACTAGATGCTAAACTTCTTACTTTCTATTTATTTATTTATATAAATATACAAGGAAATATCTGGTTTCCTTGAAGTTGCAAAAATTTGTTACTCCATACACACTAACTTTCCTCCTGATTTGAACTTTATGAATGCAGCAGTAGTCACAGATATTTATTATTCTATCTTAAATAACAGTACTATCTCTAACAATTCACAAGTGCCTTAACCGTCAATTCACAAATACTAATTACAAGTAATAAGGTTATTTCTCTACTCAACTTTCTCCACTTAACTGCTGACTATGCACAGAATTCTTTTAAGTTACATTTCAAATAATTACATGCATTTCCAAACAAATCGGGCTGACCTACCACATCTACAAAAGCTGTAATCTCTACCACTTTTTGCAAGCCTTGCAATATTTCATATTTTTCAAGACTTCTAACTTTTGGAATTGGTAGACTGTATGAGTACTTCAGCTTCTACTTCAAAGAATACAGGAGAAGAACTTGAAATATTATTCAAATTCAGACTAAAGGCTCAGAAACAAGAAAGCAAATATGCAACCTGTTAACATCCCCACACTTAAAAATACTCAGTTTATTTGTATCTTGAACAAATGCATGTTGTTACGTATCTACTTGAAAATCTTCCTGGCATGGTCTAAGACATTATCATCTTTGGCTATTTTAGTTGTAAATCATCCATTTGATTTTAACCCAATGATGAGGCTCTTTAAGCTGGTAACTTTACACCAAAGCAGAGGAGTAACGTTTTCACAGCTTATTTCACCAATTCTGTCATAAGGGTATTAGTCTTCAGTAGATGATAAAAATCTGGGAGTAAGCAACATTTTTAAGTGGAACAGCTACTTGATAACTGCATGCATGGTTCCTCAAAGTACCAGAACTCGTGCAGCTGAGCAATGATGATGTTATTTTTCAAGCACAGTACTTCAGGAGACTGGTAATGTTATCTAGACCCTTCTAAACACCAGTTCTCTGTTAAAATCAGCCATTCTAGAGTTATTAAGAACTGTTATTGGATGGTTAACCCTCATGTAAATAAATGTGTGGTATGTAAAATAAACTTGACACCTTTTGTCCACTTGGAAAAGTTTCTAAAGAAAATAAGCCCAAGTGATGTCAAGATACTAGTCATGAGCTTTATGAGTACTCTGAAGTAGTCCATTTGCATGAAAGAACTGAAAACATACTCCACACTGTATTTAAATGGAAATTTTGATTTAATGGTCTGCAAAATACAGCTACAGAAGTATATCTTTATATCAGCACTATAATTGTTCATTTCAGTATATATGTACAATATACACACACTTGCTATACTTCAGTGTCGTTAAAATATTACCAACAAAAACTCTGAGGTAAAAGTATAAGTATTTCCTACTTCAGAGAGGCACATGATGGGCTGAAGCATCAACTTACAGACATGGGATAATACCCATTAATAGAATTATATTAAATTTGATGTAAGAAATAACTATAATTTTAAAAACTCCCTAAGTAAGTTTTAGTGCCAAATTCTAACTCAAGACTACTCTGTTTAAATTATTTACTGGGCTTTACAATAAAAATGTTGACAGAATAATTAATTTTAAAACTTAAGTGCATACACTAATAAAGGGAAGGCACCTTTTTTCTTTTTTGTTTAATATCAAAACTCTTCAGTATCTTTTATTCTGCTAATGATCCATTTAATTCCCTGTGAATCACACAACAGAAGGAAGCTACAAACGAGTATAAGTAAATTATTTATTTTGAGGGGAGGAATGTATATGGTCTAGTAAGTTTACGATGACAAAAGAAGATCTGCATTTTATCTTACTGAAAGTTCAACCACGGGAGACTGAAATGCTTGCCAGCAGATTCCGAATCATGCAGACACCAATGAATGTACATCTTAATTACAGAGATTAGCTGACCAGAAGTTTCCATTACTATTAATGAGCTAACTGCAGAATATCGATCGTACATTTTGTGTCTTACCACACAGAACATTTCACAAATCTCAGGCCTGGAAAGATTTCCAGAGGTGAAGAAAGGTTGCCAAATCCAAACTAATCCCTCTCAAGAGAAATTATATAATTCAAGTATTTGTTAATAAAGCTTTACATTAAATGTATTTAATGTAAAAATGGTTAAAAATGGTTTAAAAATGTGTAATACCTCTAAAAAGGAAAAAAAATACTTGAAAACAATCTATTGAGGAATGATTTCCAAGCAGTAAGACAGGAAAGTAAGTAAAAAGTCAATGAAAAATTGGTTGGTAACAATGTGAAGGCAGATAGATTTTGAAGGGATACTTAACAAGAATGTTTTATAGTTGTGCATTAAGGTACTTCAGAGAAAACCGTTAGATCCATTTCCCACAAGAAGTTGTATATAGCTAGACTTCTGATATATAAACAGTTCTGCCATTCTCGGAAGGCCCATGTATGGGTTTCTTCTATATAAAGCTTCCTCATCGCCTCAACGGTTGAATAATAACCTCAACAGACATTTACAGCTCAAGCCTAAAACATTTATCCATAAATAACTTTCTACGCCACATACGTAAGTTGATCAGAAATTTCACCATAAAGAAGTCTACATGCCCATTCCAATCTCATCCTTACTAACTGGTGCTTTTTGAGCTCACTAGTTTGTGGCTGAAATTTCTCTTTCAACCAGATAGCCAATTTCGATGTGAAGGCTCCAAATGATAAAGAATTTATTGTATTCCTTCCTCAACAATGACTTCCGTAGTCACGTAATCTCACTGTTGACAATACATACTTTTTATTTCCTGTGCAATCTTGTTTACTTTAGCTTCCAGTCGTTGGACTTGGTTATGTCTTTGTCTAACAATTTAAAGAAATTTTAATTATCAGACATTTTATCCTTGTATCAATACTTTACCATTGACAAGTCTCTTAACGTCCTCTTCAATAAACTAAAGCACACTCAGTTCCTTTTGATACTAAAGGCTCATATACAATAAGCCCTAAGTAACTTTCAGGAAACAAGTCCAATTTTGAAAATATTATTTTCTACATATGACCTTGCATGCTGCTGTCTTCATCCAGGTTACTAATTAATCCATTTCGTTTATCAGAGACTAATACTTCTGTTCAGGATTTACTAGGAACAGATTTCTCCTTTCTCTGATAAAATATTCTTTAATTGAAAATGTATCCAAACACAAATGTTTTGAGAAAATAATCAAATCTTATGAAACCGCATTAGAATCACATTCTTTTGATTACCTCAGATTATCATTTTTAAGATTTATTATCAGTCAGTGCAGCTGATGCATGCCAAAAGCTGCATGCCCTTAGAAGATCAAATCTTTAAGTCAAAAACAAAACTCACTAAAAATAATGCAAAATACACCAGGAAATTTCAACAGATTCTGGATTATAACTTACTGCTTGCAATGTACTTATGACTATTATACTTGAACTTGTAAAAGTTAGATTAAATAAATGAGAGTTTTCTCTCAGAAAAACTCATAGAGATTTGCCATGTTATTCTATCCCTGAGACTCGTGAAACAGGTCTTTTTGAACTGAACAGATTTCCAGACCAACCATCGTCCAGTGAAATGATGTAACATCAATTAAGAAATGCCAGCTCAGTCTGCTGCTATTCATTTAGATAATCAAAAAGCATCCCATGTACATCTTTCATGTGCTAAACAATTAAGTAATGTATCAGTAATGCATCAGTGGGATTTTACCTAAACCATGAATATATGAAGACTCAGATAAAAAATAAATTGAAATGTTATTATACAATGAAATTACCTGTAATTCCAAATATCACAAAGAAACAAAGAAAACATTTTCCCCCAAATTCAAGCTATAGAATAATATCACTACTTAATACTACATAACTTTTATGCAGAACCAGTTTTGAACGTTAATAGTGCCAATTTAATCAGACATTTATTTTCTTAGATAGAATAATACTTTATCTTTGTAAGGAAGTGCCAAAATAAATTCTCATCTACCACACATTAATTTTCACTATCAAACAAAAACATCTGAGTTTAAGTCTACTATACTTTCCATTACTACTAGAATAATCAGAGAATTCTGGTCATTAAAAATGTGTATTTCATAAGAAATATTCTTATAAATTGAGTTGTAGGTTAAAATTATCCAGAGAATACTTAAGAGGAAAAGATTTCACCTTCATATAATAAAAGATATACGAATTTTTTTATAGGAGAAGACAGGAAAGGAAATTGCCAGAACGAAAGCTGCTTGTATAATAAAGCCATTACAAGGGAAGAGTTTGCTCAACAACCTGCAGATGACTGTCAGAAACATGGGAAATTTCCTATCAGTTTTAAAACGGTGCAACTTTTCCCTCCCCTTCCCTATCTGACATCAAGCTGAGCTGATGGAAAAGATAACGCTTCCAGTCTTCTGTCATTTCTATCCTGACAGAATTTACTTACCATCAGATCTGCTAACAAGGCTGCTCAAAACTATTCTCTACCCCCTTTCAGTCAAAATGAGCCAAAGTCAGGGAAGATGAAATAATTAAACAACTTTCAATTAATCTGTCTCATTTTGACAGAAAGAGGTTAGGGAACAATTCCCCAGGGAAAATTTATGCATATAGCCTAAGTTGTGCTCAGGATAGCTGAGAAGTGAAATACCAACTATTGCCTTTCCAAGCTACCCTAAGAATCCTGACAAAAGACAAATTGTTTTGAAATGGCTGTTCCCTCTTGCTGAAAGCAAACTTTCTTTTGGTACAAATAAAAGTATTTCATTATAATTGATTTCTTTCCTTTTATGTTTTAAATTATTTCTGAAAATTTGCCTGAACTCAAATAATTTCTTGAAATAAAAAAGTATATCTCAAAAATCATGAGGCAAAAAACATTCAGACTCTAGAATAGGATTTCATACATGTATATATATGTGTTTGGGTATACACACCTATATAGAGATTTGCATGTATGTGTGTACGTTTACACACTTATATACATATTGGCAAGAATTTCCTTACATTTCCTAGTATGCAACTCCAGGTCATACTACATGACCAGCAAATTCAATTGTTTCATCATAACATTTTTGCACTCTCTTCCCTAGAAAGAAGTGTGATCCAACAAAATATAATTTAGAGTGACTTTTTGAGGGAGTAATAACTCTGGACCCCATAGCAGGTCCTAGGCTCCATACTATGCAACTCATTTTAAGAAGTAAATCCAGAAACTTCAGGAAAGTGCAAGCTTAAGGTTTGACAAGTAAGCAAAGATTTGTAAAAGATTTCGTAGACAAGAAGGTAATACATTAGGGCTTTAGTTTCAATGTATCTTTTGCCAACTGGTCTTCAAATTTGTGAAGATACATGAAGTATTTAAACTTAGTTCCTAAAACATGAAGTTTATGCAAACGTCTTGGTATTGGCACTGCTATCTTACTTTTCTCACTAGTTCTCAAAGCTGCAGCCTGACCAGTACTAATTGTATTTATTCAACATAAAATTTTTATTTAATACACTGATGCAAAGGTGTTCAGACTAATGAAAGCTTCTGAAAGCTTTCTTCACTGTTGTGGTTTGCCTGTTTGCTTTTTAACAAAAAAAGGTTAGTACATATAACTTAAATTTTAATTGTGGTATTTCTTCAAATCCATTATCTACAAAATTCTGCATAACAGCAAGATAGTATAACTCTGCTTACACTGAACTACTTGAGTACTTCTGCTCTCACCTCTGTTGTCATATCCACAGCAATACTGACACAACACTCAAGAACCATGGGTTTGTAGCTTCAGTTCTCCATTTGTTAACTAGGAGGCTACTGTAGACCATCACTGGAGGAGTTGTTAATATTGCAGGCCTTAATATAGTGTAGTGGTTATCACATCTGCTTTACATGTTGAAGGTCTTGGGTTCAAGCTCCAGTAGAACCAGCATCAGGAAATCTTTGGGAGGTTGGACTAGATGACCTCCAGAGGTCCCTTCCAACCTTTGTGATTGTGATCTGTGACGTTTGTATGCAAATACAGTTCATCAGGACTTATTTACTCTAAGGGTAATCATCTCACTCAGCCTGAGAGGCTATCTAACTAGTGCAGATACAAAATCTAGGCTTCAGGTTATATTCTAAGTATATGAGAAAAGCCATGTACTCCCCGCTACACAGTCAGTGGAGCTGTCCCTCAAAGTTTATGGCTGAAGCAGGCTGGAAATACAAATTTAACTCTTTTGCAACAATCTACTACTTTGGAAAATTCTAAGGAGCAAGTATGTGAATTGCAATGGGGCACAGACCTCATCAAAGGAACACTCACTGAATAGTCTAAGCTGATGGGAGCTTGCTAGTTCAAAGAATTATAATGGCACAGTGGAAAGAAGAGCAATTGATTGCTCTGCAGGGAAGAGACTGACTGCTGGCCATCTTCAGCAGCACTACTCCAGAGCCAGCTCAAATCTCTTTTCTGTCAAGCTATCAAGTCTTTATGCAGTTCTGGACACAACAAAAGGAATGTGTGTGAAGAAAGCAATGTTCGCCATGAAGCAGGAGTCATACACGACCACCCACACAGAAAAGCAAACAAGGCAGTTGGTGAGAGGGAGATGAGACAACAGCTATTCTAGACGCAAACCTGGTTAACGGGATGGAATTGGTTAAAATATAAAAGACGAAAGGTAGTTGGGATGAGAGTGATCATGAAAGAGCACTGTTCACTAAACTGCATCAAATTTCAAACGCATCAACAAAAGCTAAATGTCTAATGCACTATGTAGGACATAGCTGATGTCCTAAGGTAGAGGCAAACTCTTCTAAATGGCAATGCTTGAGCAATAGATGCAAGTTATGCAAAACCACATCACTTATCCATCACAAACCATATTTTGCTTGAAGCTATAAATCCTGTTTGCATACTAAATTTATCTTATCATCAATTGTTCCATAAAAACGGCAGTCAAGCTACCATTGTTAAACAGTTAATATTTATTTACCTGAAAATAAGGATTTTAACTTCAAGAATATTCACATTTTCCTTTTTGATCATTTCTATGATCATCACTCATAATTTGCATTGCAACTCTCTAGTGCAGAAATCTGTCCTTTACTTTTACATTAACTTACTGTGAGAACATTTACTGACCAAAGTAAATTAAAAAATGACACTTTAGCATCCTGTCTTGTGGAGCAGAGTAGTTGCAAGTTTGAAACAAGTATTTGACAAAAGTCTAATAATTTAGTTGCAACCTAAATATAAAACTTTATTTCTGAAAATAGGAAGCTACTTCGCTGAAATAACTTCACCTACTTAACTGGAGATAGATTTACCCTGAAGCAAAATTTATCTCTAAGTACCTTATTAAGGAGGGTCACTTGAGGATGGCAGTCAATATTCCCTAAGATACATTTTAAAGACTATGAACATTAACTTAACTTTCTAAAGGGTGGGGGAGGTAAGACTCGTGAGAGGAATTTTCTACAGTAAACCAGCTGTTAAGCAACCCCAGTCCTGGCTGCAATGACAAATCACAAAGTTCAGGACTGCTAAATTTCAAGTTTGGCTGTGATTCTGCTTCTAAAAGGAAAAAATATATGAGAATAGGAACATAGAACACCTGTTGCTGGAGCATTTAATATCACTGAGCTCTCTTGCTTATTCATACAGAAATACCCATCACATGTTAATAAGAAAACATCCAAATAACAAAAACAGTATTATCCGTTTCCTCTTGCACCTTCGTTTTAATATAGGAGTCAACCGATATTTTGGAATGATATAAACAGTTACTTACATCTTAAAATGCAGTGGCTTAAAAAAAAAAAAAAAAGAAAAAAAGAAAAGAAAAGAAAAAGCCACTCTGCTCAGGGATATTTCCAGAGAAGAATAATTTTTAAAGTCCCCCTCGTTTTCAAAGTTTTCCTTCACTTTTAGACAAAGCATTAATGTTGGTATTTCTGTTACTATAAACTTTAATTCAGTGCTGTAGACTCACTCAACATACCAGTGATAAATTAGGTGACAGATCCTTTTCTTAAGTCTACATTCCAAATAAGCCTGAATAAGGCGGTGAAGGTGTTAGGAAAAAGACAAAGACATTATTTATCATATATTGTAGCTGAGCCTTGTCTGGAACGGCAATGAGTACATGCGACTACCAGGGCCTTAGCAGTATTCAAAATCTTTCAAGATCAGCTGTGGGGCACAAAGTTCTGAGTAACATACAGCCAGGCATGAAAAGATCTAGTGACAGCCTGCATGATAAGACAGCTTAAACCAAATTAACACCAATATCAAAAAGAGCTTTGAATGTATGCTTTAAAAACACTGAAAATTGGTATGAATTAACAATAGCCAAATTAATGAAATGATTATTTGCACAAGGCAAACTTTTAAAGACAGAATTACCACACTGTTTCATGAACAACACAGTTAATTTTCTACATGCTACTGTGTATCTATTTTACTGTAAGCACCTTAAATGTTGAAAAAAAAGAAACAGTAGAGTTTTTTAAGTTTTAAAGAGCCATCATCCGAAATATTTTCAAAGAAAACAGTCATAGTGAAGTCTATGTGAATTACTTCCACTATGAATTACGTATAGTCACTAACAAGCACATAAGCGTACAGGAACCAAAGCAGGTTAACTTAAGAAGATTTCAGACTTAATTCTCCAACTCCCAAGGCTAGGGTTTGGCTCATTCCAGTGTGTAAGCTGACCAGTTTCTGTTTATCTAACAGAAGAGCTGAAAGGAACAGGACCTTTTTCTTACATAGTCTTGCTCTCAGCTCAAACACTGTGTCCCTGAACAGTCATACAAAACACACTGAGACTCCCTGGTGGTAACCCCTATATATGCAGTCTGAAGTTGTAATAAATTTACAAATAGTCCAATTTCAAAGACATTACAGTCAAAACCTATTCTTAAGATTTAATTTAAAAAAAAAATCTAAAGCAAATTTGAATTGCATGAATAAATGCCATGAAACAGACCATGTTTCAAAACATTTCTTTTATAGTAACAATCCTAAGAGCCTTCATTTGGATTATGTTTTACTTAAGCTACTACTACAGCCTTAATCACCTGAAAGGAAACTCAAGTGTGTAAAAATATCTATCTCTAGGTAAGAATTTGAGTTATAATAGGTTTACACTAAAATGCTTTTCAAATTATCTTTTCCTTTTAAATATTTACTCTTTTTCTTCAGTTTTACAAGTTACTTGAAAAGTTTGCTTTTCAACTTGTTCCTGCATCATGAAAACTCCTGGTTTCAACACAGAAGATAAAGCCTTTTTTCTTAATTTATTTTTAAGCCGCATGCAAGCAATAGCTGTTCAACTAAAGAGACAGATAATGCAAATGCTACAGTATAAAATATACTCTACAGCACTGCAAATAGCTCTAATATGCAATTTATGAACAACTGTTTTTGCAACAAGTAGTATAAATATTAGAATCAAGACCAAAATATAAGGATGAGGGATTAACCACACATCAACACCTCACAGTTGCTCCTCTTTGAAAATAAAGTGAATGAAGAAGACACTGCTATTCAGCATACCTAGGTCCTCAAGCAACATGGCCCTCGTTCATGAATTGTTACAGTAACTTCCAAGCTTCTTATCCAAGAACCAAAAACTTTCATACCCTCCTTGCAAGCATCTCTGAAACCAAACATTGGCTCAGGCCACCTACTTTAGAGCACACAGAAGCTCCCCACACAGAAATACTGATGAAGCCAAAGGAGAAGTTTCAGTTTAAGAATTATTTCTGGATTTGGCAGTCTTGCTTTAGTATTCCATGTGATGACCAGCAGAGACTCAAGCCAACAAGACTAGAAGATGTTCAACCTTTCTTCATGCTTGCTACAGGCAACAGTGGTTTCACTGCCCTATATCAGTACACTCAGAATTGACCCTCTACCAGAGCCCATTTTGGTACTGAATGTTTGGTGTCCTCCTCCACACATGCCAGTTGTGGCAGTTTCTTCTCCAATGTGAGAATTAATCTCAGCATCTAGAGATGCAGATGACACTACATTCTCTTATTCTACCTTATATTGACACTTAGCACAAATTTTATGTTGTAAGTAATACAAATTTATTGCAAAGTTTCCAGAGCTCATCTTCATTGCATATGAGAAGCAATGCACTGTCAGGATAAAAAAAGACTTTGAGATGAGTAGGTATTTGATTTCACAACACTAAAAAACTTTTCATTTGTGCTTGTATGGATATAAGTCTGCTTGACAGATAAAAAAAAAAGCATGGAGAAAAAAACATCAAGGAGCGCATGCCTCAAATCACTTTCTTGTGGAAAGACACATTCGGCTTTTTCTCTCAAGTAAAATGCTGAGACAACCTCGCAAACAGTTAACCTATATACATAGAAACCACAGCGACTCTAGATATAAACGCACTGCAAAAGTATTAAATAATTTGATAAGAATTGACATCTGCATTTCCAACAGTAGTATACCATGATATTCTGCTCTAATTATTAATTGTAACTGAAGAATATCACAAGAACGTAAGAAATGTTCAGCTGAATCTGACCACGGATTCTTCTAGCCTCTCTGAAATTAATATAATACAGAAATTTTAGAGTAGCTGTTTTTCCTTTTTCCAAAAAATCACTAGACAGTACCCACCACTTACTAAAAGCCACTCTTCCACTTGTGCATTCTTTAATATTACAAAAGCAATGGCAAAATCCACCACCAAAAAGAAGCCAGAAAATCATCCAAAACTGATATTGACCACCACTGACATTTAGTAAGGAATGTGCATTTTGAGAAGATACTATTCACTAACAAACCTTCACACAATGTAATTCATGAAAATAATGCTTGTATTTCTCTTCAAATTAATATACTTTTGAAGCTCATGAGGTATTGGCAGGATCAGTCCCTACTCAGACTACTACTTCTTTAAAATACAGTTCCAGTCTTAAGTTAATTACTGATTAAACCTTTAAGACTTAATTGCTTATAGTATTATTTAAAAGAATTCCTCCACAGATGGAGTACTGTCTTCAACGTTCAAGTCCTGTGTTGCAAATTAAGCAGCCCACATGGTTACTTTCCACATGCCATGCCCCAAGCCTGGAAAAACCTGTCACTAGTATGAAATAAAATGAAATAGGTTTGAAATATTTTTCCTGTAATGTCAGCCTTTCACTGTCCCTGAAAATGCAATTATACTTCTGTTTATAGCAGTGTTTATCTAGATTTTACTTACTTGACCAGACCATTTAAATTCACAGCGATTTAAGCATCAGAGATGTACCAATTCTGTATTTGGTTGGTTAGACATTTGTTTACATGGGACAAAATTAGACAACCTTGAAAATTTATAATATGCTAATTTATTTTTCATTATCTACCAACTATTCAAGCTTGTAAAGAAGTAGGAAAATAGTCCCTCTTTACATTTAAATGAGCAACAAACATTTTAAAACAACTATTCTAATACTTTATGAATATTTCTATTAAGGAATTAAAACTTTTGTGGCTACAAGCTTAAAAAAAAAGATGTAGTTGACTTTGTTTTCATGTGTTTTTAGGAATAAAATACTCCATAAAGCACAATATAGTATTTAAGTTTTGTTCTTCTGGCACAGTCTTAACAGCAACTGGGAACTGTACAAATATGTCCAAGTGTTAGGTTGGTAAGTCACTTTGGAAAAAGGATCGTTTAAAGCAATTAAAGCTTCCTGGTTACTATTGAAAAGACTACAGAAAAAGGAAGGAACAATTCACTCTTCCACCTCTGTGCTGTCAGTCTGGAGCAAAGGGAACTGCATATTTGAAACATCAGTTCAAAACTCATTCTTGATCTTGCTGACTGCTGCAGTGAGTTTAGTAATTAATGCAATTGCCACAATAACGTTTTGTGATTTGTTTCCTACCACAAAGATCAAAAAGTCACAAACTTATTTCCAATAGTCTCTTTGACACTTGTCAAATAATATCAACCAACATTAATTACAGTTAACTTAAAACTTGCAACTTCCAATTGAAATCTTCTATCTTCCTAGTGAATTCATTTACATTCTAGTCTCTAAGTGAAAATCATTCTAAATTGAAGATATACCAGGAGATAAAGTGAGGCATTAAGTTTTGTGCAAGAAAGTTTGTAATTCACCATATTTAACGAACTCTTTCTCATGAAGTATCACAATACTAAAGCACTAAAGCCAAACAAGCCTCTCCAAAAGCTGACAAAGCCCGTCTGACAAAGACAGGCGTTGATACTCACCCGTCATTGGAACATGTCAAAAATTCCTCCTTTATTTTAGGATGCCAACAGCCTGAATTGAGCATTGCTGTATGACCCTAAGAAAATAAACACATAGCTACTGATCAAACTCTACTAAGAGAAGAAAAGTTTAAAGTACTTATTTTTAGGAACCTATTTTATAAAACCATAGCATTATTAACTATCAAGACATGCCTCTTTGGTCAGTCACTGCATGAGCAAACAGAGATCTTCAATTAACAGCCCTTTGAATAAATAAGAGTGAATATAATGAAGTAACTTCAGGAATGGGAGATAAAAAAGAAAATACTTAGTGTAAAGATGCACTTTAAATGAGAAGTAAATCAAATCTGTTTGAAAGATTGAAAATGTTATAATAATATATACAAAAACACTCAAAAACATGAGAAAGGTTTGTCTTATTCAGTGCCTCTCCTTCAAGAATCTTAAAAGGTTTTATAAATATTACTCAAATCCATAAAATGGAACCATGGAAAAACTGAGGGAAGAATCAAACCCTTCTGACCAAAGGAATGACTGACTGAAATCAAAATGATTTAACAGATTTTATATATCTTAATTCCTTCCATCCTGGCTTATTTTCATTTTGGAATTACAGAAACCCAGTCATTTCTTTCATTTATATTTTTTCTTACATCTGTAAGATGGCATCATACTACTACACAGGGAACTGCTTTTTTTCCTCTAAGGAGGACTGCAATTCAGAGAAAGGATGAAACAATACACATCAGCATGGTGCCGTGTGAGCTGTTCTGAGCTACACAAAAATCCTTTATCGAGAATGATACAGTACAAACACTCGATGCCGAACTAAAGTGCATTAGCCTTCTTAGTGCAAACAAAGGAAATAGAATTCTAGAGCCAAGATGGAGTTACCTTAAGTTGAGTTTTTCATAGAAGATTATAAGTTGTAAATTGTCTGCCCTATTCCTTTAGTTGGAAATATCGGAAGGTAAAATTTTATCCAAATGTAAGATACTGCTATTATGACAACTTAGAAGATAAAATGCCTTTGTCCACTTGGCTTTACATCTTTGAAGTACAGGCACATGCTCATCAACTACATTTAAACAGAAATTTGGAAAACTTCAACACCTGAATTATTTCATTTTGCTTTAAGTACAAATACAGAAATACCAAAAAGTAAATGGGGCAATATAAAAAAAAAAATACCATTTTGACTATAGGACAATATACTGGAATTCCAAAAGTTTACAACAGAAAAAAAAATCTGTATTATTTTTTTAAATAAACAAGAGCTAAAGCAGATGTTACCATTTGATGGTTTTATATACATATATCACTAGCCAAAAGAAATAGTGATCTGACTACAAGTTTTGCTTCAGGCAGAACAGTATTTAGACTAGTTATTTGGCAATATACTTTACAAGCAATACATAAATCAACTTTATCTTCCATTTGAGCAGTAGATTTTATCACTACTTTTCAGGCTATTAAGCTATTTATAAAACTGACCTGATTTAAATCATATATGTAAACACAATCCTTCTCTCACAGTTTCTGGAAATAAGACAGCAAAGTGATCAAAACCCAATCAAAAGCTTTTAATTTTTTTTCAAAATTATGGGTCAAATTATGAGTTCTCCATTTGCATTTTTAACCTCACATAAAAATGTGCACTTTGTTGCGTATTAGTCATCTACACTGGGCATGGAAGTAAATCAGCCTCACATCCCTTCCTCAATAGGGGCAGACTGGATCAGCAATGGATACACAACTCCTAAAGGTGAGGGTAAAACAAAGCAAGAGACTAGATTAGATCAATCATTTCTAATTTTTGTTCTAGCTGGTTGGACGGGGTAAGGAGAAAGCTGGCAATTTTTACTATCTACACCTTTAAAGAGATGAATTTTGTCATAGAATTACAGGAAGGTTAGTTGGAAAAGATCTCTGGAGGCCACTCAGCACAACTTTCTGCTCAAAGCAAGATGACAGCCAACACTACGAGGTCAGCCACAGCTTTGTCCAGTCATGTCTTGAAAATCTCCCATGAGTGGAGATCCCACACCTTCCCTGAGTAACCTGTTCCTGTACGGCACTAACTTCCTTCCGAGAAAATTCAACTGATGTCCAGTCTGAGGCTTTGAAACCACAGCTTAGGGCTGTGACCTCTGTTTATACTGTCCGCTACTATGAAGTTTCACTCCATCACCTTTCTTAACTCTCCTCCAGTAGCTGTAGAGTATTACTAGACCGCCATCCACCTCTTCACCAGATTAAAATTCTGCACAAATTGCTCAACCTCTCTTCACAGTGCACAGACTCTAGAAGCCTGAAGGCCTCTAACGGACCCTTTCTGGTTACTCTACATCGATCCTGAAACAGAGGACCCCAAACTAGACACTGTATTCCAGACTCAACAGAAGCTGCAGTGAGTAAAGGGAGATAAAAACTGCCTCTGATCTGCAGACCATGTGCCTCCTAATGCAGCCTGGTTTACACTTTGTCTTATACGCAGTGAGCGCACACTGTTAGTTCACATTCAAACTGGCATCCACTGTAATTTGAGCTCCTTTCTAAGGCAGTCAGTTCCCAGCATATATCAATACACAGCGTTACTCCATCAGAGGGGCAGGGCTTTGTGCTCTTCCTTATTGAACTTCTAGTGCAAAACTACATCATATTGTTTGTCTTCTTGTATGCAGTTCATTTCTTACCTTACCTTAGTGTTCGTCATATCCACAATGTACTGGTCTCCTTTTATGCACTCCATTACAGGGAAACCATCTCTGTCAAGAACTTTTGCCTGCGAGTTACCAGAGACAACAAGAATAACATCTCCTGTGCTGCTATACTGTAAGGACTTGATTTGGTGACTGGAGAGGGGTCGGGGGGAGAAACACACACACACACAAAAGAGAGAGAAACAGAGAATATGTTTCAGTTAAATTCAGTTCTTGTAAGCCAATATTAAAAGTGTCAACAGTAAGATAATGTACAGTAGAAACAGACCCATGTACATTCCTATAATATAAATAAGAAAAAAAGATATTAATGGATTTTTATTAACATGTGTCACTTTACTTTCTTCAAAAAGAGCATATCAAGCAATAATATTTACAAAGTTGGTATCCAAAAGGTAATTTCTGGCAAACATATTTACTTTAAGAATGCCCTTGTAATTCTAAGCGAAGAAGCACCACAGATTCAGCTCTTCACCATTGAAAATTCTGTTTTGTCTTCTCAAAAGCATCCTCTATATTTACAGTAATGTATAAGTTACTATAAAAAGATTTGTAGTGCTAAAAAACTCAATTGTACAACAGAAATTTAGTCAGCTGTCAGCATTCTTCCACCTTTTTCTATGCTCAAGGTTACAGTTTAATCAAACGCATGAAGCTAAATGTACCACTAAGTCTGAAAACAGGACAGTACATAACAATTTACCTAGTCTTTCTATGTGTTAGATGATTGCTCATTTGCTGTAAAGGGTTTCTTATGCACACAATATATGTACATAAGAGATCCTTAGAGCAAATTAACTCCAAGTGTATCACAGATTCAGCTCCTCAGGGCTGAAAATTCTTTTTCATCTTCTCAAAAGCAGCACCTATGTTTATAGTAGCTTCCAAAATGTCTGCAGCCCTTCCCAACTTGTTACTATCTGCCAATTGAATAAAGGTTCTCTTTATTTGGTGATCCAAGTCATGAATAAAAATATTAGTGGTTAGCACCGGGACTTCTATGTCTCTTTAGTCACACAATGAAATACCATTATTACCATATATGGCCTTCCAACCTGTTGGACCACTGTCTCATACAAAGGGCATTTTCCGTTACTTTGCCAATATGAAAGACACGTAAGATAGTATCAAGAACCTTGGAGCTGACAAAGTATAGCAAATTCTTAATTCCTTTTTCACATCCAGAAGACCTATCACGTGATCAGATTGGATCAGCAGAGTCTGTTCTTAATAAATCTAAAAGATTAGATGTTCCAGAAAAAAAAAATTAAAGCCACATGTTCAGTTAAACAGAATCTGTAATTCTTGGAAGAACCATTCCATTCATATCAAACTACCTAGATACAATGAAGGCAGAGGGTTTCACAAGGAAGTTGAAATGGAATGGTAAACCAATTCACCTTGCGATGGAAAGTTGTATCAGAAGCTTAATTACAAAACCATGATTTCAGCCTCATCATAGAACAAGAATCAATGGATTACTATCAGTATACAGTAGTTCCCATCATTAAACTTTTAACTGAAAATGTTTATGAAAATACCACGCTACAATATGGGAACCATACAATTCTGTACGTGTTCATGAAAACTTTACCAGAAGTATTGACTTTTCGATTCAGAAGGATCAAGAAAAAGACCTCAATAACAACAAAAGAATCACAAAAACAAAATACAGATTTTAATTCAATTGTCTGTATTAAGATACGAATGTCAAAGAGCAATTTTTTGTGCTGACTGTTGACTATCTCAAGAAGTAGAGAAGTCAAAGGTTAGCCTGCACTCCAGGTGAAGAAAACTGTTTCCTAGCTGTCACCCAGAAAGACAATATAGCAATGAAACCTAATGAAAGTCAGATTTTTTGGGACCATCCTTTTCAAATCCTTACATTTAAATGGGAAATTTCTTAAATATTTTTAACTGTTACTCTGTTTCCATGTCAAAAGCAAAATTTTTTCAAATGTACAAAATCTACCTATTACTTGCTTTGATAAAATATGGAAACACTGCTACCTAGTGCTAGCTACTGTCTGTGATTCACCACCACCATAATGACAGCAAAGAGTATTAAATAACAACTTTCTTACGAAATCATACTATATTGCCTCTACTGCTGAAAACAATCCAAAGCAAGCAACACAGGCCTTAAGAAATAACAGTTCAGACTACTAGCTTCTAGTAGTTTTTAACTAATGAAACTAGTCTTCTAAGTAGTTTCTAACTAGTTTCTAGCATTAGTTTTATATTTTATCAACTAGAGATTAGCTTTAAATATCAAAAAAGGATCAGTTATTTCTTCTTAAGGTAACATCTGAAGTGCCAACTCCGCGCAATCCCAGATAAAATGTGAATAACATAACAAAACTGTTCAATTTTTAACACAAGGTAAATTGTTGCCCTATAGGCCACTAGCTTCCATTTTGCAGAACACTATTTTCAAAAGCATTTTCAATGAAAATATTAATGATGAAGTATACAATAGTTTTTGTTGACCAACTGTAGTAAATTGATCGAGAAAATTTAGGACAGAAATCATGGAGTAATACGAAGATGACAAAAAGGATTAACTAGAAGTAGGGAGACAGCTGATGAATCAGAGATCCATTTTTAATCTTAATGAGAGCTTCAACATCTCTCAGCATTCTGCTTTATGCACACAACTCATTGCAGGATGTTTTATCTGAAGCGAGTATCCCTTTGTCATCCTACAAGGTTACAGCCCGTGACAAGGACGACAGAGAAGACAGGAGAGTGTATACTCTCCACACCTTACCAGACATATAGTGTGTCATATTTTGACACACTAATAAAAAGTGAACAACATTACTTCATATTAATGCTTCAACTGCACGGTTAATTTACCCACAATTAAGGTTCAGCAAGCTGTGCATCTGTCAGCTAGATATGGACGGCCATGGCATCAAACCTCTCCCCAATAAACAAAACATCTCCCTAAAAAAACACTATTCAAGTGCATCATGAAATTGTATTTCTGTATCAAAGGAGTATCCTTCTTTTGATGAAGAACATATCCTAACAACTTTAAGGAAACTATTTTTTAATATAAAATTTTATATCAGTAAAATTAACACTCAGATGATCAACAAAACTTTGAGTGTGCAAATTCTAACCAAACCATTTATAGTTTATAGGGTAGTGACTTTATGATTGACTCAGCAGTAGCTATTATCTGTTAAATCTCTCCTAAGTCTGTGAATTATTGCACAGAACACATTAAACACTGTAAAATATATTTTAAAAGTTCAGCATTGACCGTAGTAATGTAAACTAAGCATAAGTTTCTCATTCAAACAATTTCTGACAAAACTGATTGCATTACGATTCAAAAGCCAAAAATTGCTTCAAGCACCCTATTATGTAATGTGAACTGGCAGCCAAACTGGCCTATGTATTATAAACTCTAAGTTTTAGTAGAAAGAAGACTTTCAAATCTAGGAATTTCCAAAACAGATCAGAGGCAATGTCTGAAACAGCATCATCCTGTGCCTCAAGAGCAAAAATGGATACTTGCACAGCAGAGGGGAAAGGAGGCTAGCTGCATTTAGCTCAGAGGAAATACTGAAAAAAATAAGAAGAAACCTGCAAGAGACAGGGAACAGTATCTGAATTCTAGAATAATCTCTGTAGACAACCAACAAATTTAGTCTAAAGATTTCATCGGACTCAACTTTAGAACAACAAACAGGTGATAGGAATTAAAAATCTTCTGCATAGTTGTATCTCCAAGAACTCTTTCCATTCCACATGATCCATACATACATCAAAATATTCCTGAGCCATATCTGGGTAGAATAAAGTACTTAGCTAGTTGTATTTTTCCTACTGTAATGTTGAAACTGTCAAAAGAAAATAATCTATCTCTAAAGAACAGGCTCATGTTTTGTTCTAATCGTTGAGATTTCGTAACCAAAAGATTTTAAAATGGCACCAAAAGATTATTTTTGCTTGATGTATGCCTCCTGCATGAAGAAAATTAAGCCATTATACATGGTCAAGCAGCCTGCTCTAGAAAAAAAAAAAAGAAAAAAAACTTTTTTTCTGAGAGAATCCACAATACATAAAGGCTCAATCTTCTAACAAAATTGTCTTCCAGACACTAAAATAAAAAAAAACTATAACATTATTAACATGGCACTGCTCATCATTTGATCAATACTGTCTCAGTGCTTTTTTTTGTCTGCCTGAACACGCTTTGTATTCATTTTAGATTTTTACATAACTGTCTTCTAATAGGGAACAGCACCCGATCTTACAGCACCTAGCACAATGGGAACATGAATCCAACAGTTACTCAAATCAGGTGAAAAAATTAGTCTGAGGGGAGGAAAAGAAAGAAGAAATATTTTCACAGCCTTTAGCTACAGAAAAAAGTTGGTAATTGCGCAACATAGCTTTTAAGATGACATTCAGAAATTGGTTCCATAAGCAGGGTATTTGTACGGCCCCAGAAGTTACTGCTTTTCAGATGTTTATTGGAGTATGACCAAGAGTGAGGTTCTGCAGAGGCAATTCTTAAAGAAAACATTTTTGGTTCTTATTAATGTTAAAGCAAAAGTCTTGGGAAACTTACAAAAAAAAAGTCCACTTTAATAGCATTAATTCAAGACATTTAGGCTTAAAGCTGCCAAACTTGCAACATATAATACTTTCTGCCAAGACCTGAAAAACAGAGCTACATGCAATGGCAAAATTCAGACACATGTATAATTTCTCGACATGTAACCCAAGTTTGCTTTAGGCTTGCTTTTGTCTTCAACTCAAAGGTGTGGTTAGAAGGTACTGCTTTTATTGTCTTTTTTTTTTTTTTTTTTTTAACATTCCAAATCCAAGGAGAAATTAACAGAGTAATTTGATATTATGCTACAGAATAGACTCTGGACAATATGGAATTTTTCTCAGGAATTTTGTCTTTAAAGTGAAGTAAATTTATGGCTCCAGAGCTAGATTTCTACTAAAATCTAAAGCTTCCAAATCAGAACTCTTCAGAATTCTGTGAAACTGTTGTCTGTGAATGCTAGTAGTTCCTGGAATAAAATAAAAAATAAATACATGGGTATATGGTTATATAATTTCCATTATAGTGTTTACCACATGCTTCAATGTTAGTATGACAGAACCTTTTCTTGAGATTGTCTCTTTTTAAGAGGCAGAGCTACAGTTCACTTTACATTTACAAAACGGTATCGAAGAGATATTTAGTTAATATATTTTAAAAAGCAAAAAATTAGGACATGAGAATTACAAGATAAGTGAAGTTGAAATAGTTATTCTTTTTTTAATGTATTTCATTTAGATTTCAACCCTCAAACCAAGAGAATGAACATTTTACCAAAAGGTCACATAATAAAGTTCATGCCATTAAACAAAAAGTGTCTGAGATAACAAGCACTTCAAACTCACAATATTTACGACCATTTTTTTGCCAAAGGGAAGTCACAAATATGTCTGCAGGCTGTTTTCCTTGAAAGGGGACCTTAACATATGCTGTCATCCAGTCCATTAATCATCATCTTAGCACTTTGCAGAACTCACTCCAGTAGCTCCGTATCTCTCTCATACTGGGGAGCCCAGAACTGGACACAGCACTCCAGGCCTGGCCTTCCCCAGGGCTGAGCAGAGCGTCAGGATCACCTCCCTCGACCTGCTGTCAGTGCTCTTCCTAATGCAGCCCACAATACCATTGGCTTTCTGGGCCACCAGGGCACATTGCTGGCTCGTAGTCAACTTGTTGTCCACCAGGACTCCCAGGTCCTCTGCCAAACTGCTTTCCAGCAGGTCAGCCCCCAGCCTGGGCTGGTGCACAGGGCTATTCGTCTTCTAGGTGCAGGATGCTGCCCTTCCCTTTACTGAACTTAATGATGTTCTTCTCTGCCCATTTATAGGTACCGTAACTAGGAAACTGAAAGAATCCTAATATGAATAAATCTCTTTCAAATCTGCTCTGGAAAGTTCATAGCCACCTGTGAATTCCAATTTAACACATGTACGCTAGAATTAATACGTATTGCAGCTTGGTCAGATTACAGCATCTCTGCTTTAAAATAAGACTGCTCATCTACGAAACAATACAAAAATGGCATTTATTACATACATTGCAGAGAAGGAATGAGAAATATGAGATACTTTATATGCTGCATAACGTAACATATAATATAATGCTACATAATCTGTAACGTAGCAACATAGTCCAAAGAGAATAGAGGTTTCCTAAAATGAATAGCTTCTGTTCTGAAATATAAGAACCTCATTGCTACCTCCAAAAATTGCTTAGAAAATTATTCTAGTCAGAGTCTGACTATCCTGAAAGACCACTGTTTTAGTTATGTTCTTAAAGTAAATGTGCCACTCTTTGGTTTAATGTAACAAGTTACACCTGTCAAGGAGATCAGATCTGCATAATGAATCATAGCATACTTTTTATTTTCATAAATCTTCATAGTTTTGAAGATTTCTAAATTCAGTAGAATTTTTTCATTCTGTTCCTTTTCAGGCAAAACAGCTTAAACTTTTATGCAGTTTTCCATTACCTCGAGTCTTGACAAATCTGTAAGTAGTCACTCTCACTGTAACTTCACAACCAGTGCAAAATTCAGCTGTAGCTTTTTACGACCAAAAGTTTAAAAATTAGACATTTTAATGACTACTTACTATATATAATTAAGAGTTTCAATCCCTTTCAAGCATCCTAAGGCATCTTACAACATGCACATTAGTTAGCCATCTGAAAGTGTATTTTTAGAACAATTTTGCTATTAATTTATGAACATGCTTTTTCATAAGTTATTTCTGCACACAAGACAGCTTTTTGAAAGAGTTTCATATTCCAGGTCTCTGAAGTAAGTCATTCAACCAGCATGCTAGATTCCCAGTGAACAGCACAAAAATCATTCTCTAAACAAGCTTCTATTATTTTTTAATTTAAATATATTTATTAATGCACACACACATATATACATAGACGTAGTTTTTGCTTGTGTATTTGTTTTTGAATTAATATATCTGGGTTTTTTTGCCTGCCTGGTAGCAGGTGTCAATTGTCAATGCAGTGCAAGGAACAAGCACTTCTAGAAACAGAGGATCTCATAAAAAATTGATTCTCTGTCTCAGAAATACTGGCATATGCTACAGACATTTTGTTCCTTCTACAGGCTCTCCACAAAGGGGTCAACTAGTTTAACTTTCTTCTCTTCTTTGTTAATTTTATATAAATGGAATATAAATGAGAATTGTATTCTATTAAAGGTGATTACTATTATGAACATCAACCTGCATCTATGTGCTGATACGCTATTAAAAAAAAAATCCATTTGCAAATTCATCTGCAGTTTTCTAACAGGGGAAAATACAGAAGTCCTTTTGGAAAAAGTATGAAAAGACATGAAATTCTTAGGTTCACGTTCCATTTATCACAAGAAATATAACGGGATATAAAAGTCTTTCAAGCAAGCTATCTTAAAGTGTTTGGTGCATTCCATTAGTAAACAAACATAGGCAAGACAGTCTTACTGCATACCATTCACATGGCTGGAGTGACCGAAAAGCTTGGAGAGAGGCATCCATTCCAGCAAAATCCCAAAATTTAACATCATAGTCATAGCCACCAGTTACCAAACGGGCACCTGAAGGATCCAAAGCCAAAGCAGAAACCTACACAGCAGGGAGTGAGGGAGGGGGAAAAAAAAAGTTTTTATTTTTTCCTATAGTTTTTCAGATGTCACCAAAATACTACTAAAATCACAAAAATTAATTCAGTATGTTAAATTGTTCCTTTTGTATGCCAGCTGTGTTTTGTTTTTAAATTTCTTTCTACAGTCTCTCAATGTCTGAATACTTTAGAAGTGAGAAGAGAACTGGAAGTTACATCATCTGAATACAGCACTGAAGACAGCAGAGAAATTAATTTACACGCTTTGCTTTCTAACCGTCTCATTGCTGTATTCAGATACACTTTATTTCTCTGAAGAAAACTGTACTGTAGACTTGTCTCATACATAAAAATAATACTTTAGAAATGACATCTAATAACCATCAGTGTAAGATTTTGCAGTAGTTTATCCAAAGCAGATCATATGTGTATGTACACTGTTCAATCTGCCTTCGGATGGGGAAGAAGAAATTTGATTAAAAAATTTACAAATGAAAAAGAGACTATTTTAAAGTAAAAAAGTTCAAAATTTTACCAAAAAGAAATATATCTGTATATAGAAAGCTAGTTCCTTAAGGCTAAACCAAGAAGTTTGAGGAAGAACATTTAATGCCCATTACTCTCATTTGTTACCCCCCAAATCATCAAAGGTATCAGTTTATTAAAGTGGAATTAGGGAAGTTGTATTTTAAATCTCTATTTAAATAATTCCATTATAGCAGTGTTTAAATCATCCCATTGTAGAAATTATAGTAACAGGAAGTATCTCATAGACCTTCCCTCCTCCCATTTGCCCTCACAAAAATCTCTTCTTTTTGCATTCATGAAAATATTATCTACCTGCAATGATTTGAAATATCAATATAAAATTAGCTAGAAAATTGCTAATTTGTACATCAAGTAAATAGACTCACTCTCCAGAAGAATGCCTTCTACATAGGAGTGTTGAAAAGCAATGAAAAAAATAATATAAAAAGAAAGAAATAAAATAAGAACAGTTTTAGGATGACCCAAAATAAAAGCTAACCTGAAAATGTCAAAAAATTGAAAAAAGTTTTCATGAGAATACTAGCATATGGTTTTAACCTTTGGAACAAAAACCTGAATCATCACATGCACATAAGATGGATGATCATCAGATTCAGAAACCCTTTCACAAGGCAGACAATTTTCAGCCCAAGAAAATAAAGTGAGATATTCTGGAAAATGCCTTCAAAGTCCTGAAGGAATGAAAGGTTATGCCCCACCAAGAACATTTAGACTTACTGACAGTTCAGGAATTTATTTGTTCTAATTAAATCTTCATATGCAAGACAGACACTAATTCACATTCTATCTAGCATCAGGGTAATTTGCCAGAACTTTTATGTAAACTCTGAAGTAGCAAAAGCCCATCTACCTTCAATACCTCAACAGAACTTGGACACAAAAGTAGTTGCTGTTTTTTTTTAAAAAAAAAAAAAAAAAAAAAAAAAAAAAAAAAAAAGTGTAGACTCTTGCAAACAGAAGCCGCCTCTGTAGTTGAAATTTACTGTCAAAATTTCTAGTGACAGAAATTGCATTACAACAATACGACAAATTTGACTTAGGAGAGAAGCAGAATGCAATCACTTACATGTTTCGACAAAAATTATCCTTTTAATCATTTAAAAATGATAAATGCAAACGCTAATTTTCAGCTCCGTGCATCTCATTTAAGATTTCTAATTTTCAGAAACACTGAGCATCTCCAGGTTAATCATGCATTCAGTTAACAGAGTCAAGCATTCTATTTTACAACTACCATAAGCTACAGCAGTTGTGATACAAGAAGTCAGAAAGCACAATGCTCAGAATACCTCTGATTATGCATTCTTTCTCATACTCACCTATGCGTCAAAACTGTCAGGAGAAAAAAAAAAAGTTATCCCTGAAGTTTCATTGGGAATAGTAACTCCTATGACACTGTACAAGCAAGGCAATCAGGAAATTAATCAGGTTTCTGGAAACATTCTCCAGCTTGGGAAATCTTTTCTGAGACTTTTCAGCTGCACAGGAATACAGTCATCATCAACGCAAGATGATTAGATTGAAGAGGTACAGATGGGATATGTAAGTTTAGCTGAAATGTAGTACACCACATGTACATAATGAAAAGACTGTCCTTTAAAACACTAGGATAAAAAAAATATATTCCACATGATAACAAGATACCTACTTCCTCCCATCTTTAGATGACTGTTATTTCACTGTGCAACTACATGGGTGAGTGGCTTTATTATTAAAAAAAAGAAAGAAAAGAAAAGAAAAAGACAGCCCTTCTACAGAAGAGCTCCTTTTCCAATGATCTGTTTCATGCACTAGATCTAGCCTAATCTAACTGTACTATATATATCCATGCGGTAATTCACCTCTGTTCTAGGTGATGACAGCTGCATTCTCATGCACTCAAAATACCTCAGAAGTCTTGCAAAACTGTAACTTCTCCTTTTACAAAGCCTTTTAATTAGAAATAATATAAGCTTATACTTTTAGAAACCGTACAAATGAAGAACTGCATTTAAGAGTATAATGGAAACATTCCTCAGCTTTGATATGGACAGTAGCATGGATATGCACAAGATAGGTCTTCAAAAATATGAAGAAAAATAATCTTGTTAGTGACTGGCGTTTGTACTGTTTCTATATTTGATGTCCCTGAAGTACACTCTAAGGAGTCAAAAATATGTTCTACAACTCAAATAACTGTAAACATAAATACACTATTGTGTATTATATAATTGTAAGTACAATTACACTATTCACAAGATCATACAGAAAACAAGAAACAGTTTCATCAGTGGTTGTGCAAAGAAGTGACATTTGCTAGGTGCTCAAAAACCCACTCTACTTTTTCTGTTTATAACACAATGCAATGCCTCTTTCACGGTTTTTAAAAGAGAGTAGTTTCCCATTTCCACACTGCAATAATTCCCCTTGTAGAATGCTTTCCACAAACATAACACCCTTGTTGCTTCTTCTCTCTACATCTTTATGTCCAGTACAACAAAAAAAAAAAAAAAAAAAAAAAAAAAAAAAAAAAAAAAAAACCACAAATGGGCAGGCTTTATGTCTTCTCCACTCTGGAAGGCACAACAAACAGTACCTGATCTCCAGATCAGGATCTCCAGAGGTCCCTTCCAACCTTACTGATTCTATGATTCTGTGATGTAAGACTAACGAATAGGCATTTCTGCAAATAATTATTTCTGAAAGCTTTTAAAAATATTTATGTTCTTTACAGCTAACTTTAAACCTCTGGAAATTTCCTTAAAATATGTGTATAAATAAAATTTGAATTACTAAATACTCAGATCTTAAATTCATAAATTACTTGATGTTTAATGTTCTTATAGATATTAATATTTTATTAATTGTATTGCTGAAAAATGATTTATTGAATTAAATTATTTGAATGAGTAATTATACTAATTGCATAAAATAAATAGAAAACGTCTTAAAAAGTCAGTAAAGATTTTTTTTTTCCAGATTATTTACAACAAAGGTTTTGTTCTGATTTTTCTCCCTCTCCCAAGAAATTCTCAGGAATGTCATCAGTAAGAATTCTATTAAATAGCTCAGAGTGCTTTAACAGATATATAAATAACAATAACAGAAATTTTAGTAATATTTTCTCTTTCTATATGCTGTTCAGGAGCCTTGGGCCATGGCCCTAGCTGAAGAGAACAAACAGTGGCACCATCATCTTCTATGATGAAAGAAGAATGTGGGAAAAGGATTTAGGAATAGATTCAGGGATATTCAGGGCTAAAAATTTGTTTTATTCTAGAAAAGTAATCTGATCAATCAGCACAAAAAAATAACCAGCTGATTTTGTGTTGTAGATGAGATTACCTTGACATAAATTATTGAGAACAAAGAAATGGTAGTTTCAAGTCACAGAGTGGGTTCTTTGAAAGAAACCAGAAGAAAAATATTTGAGGTGAAATGTAGAAAGGGTAGAGTCAAAGACAAGAATTCAAGAAATTGAGAATGGCTTACAAAAGGCACTTAGATTCAAAAAGAAAAAGGAAATCTGTATGAAAATTTAGCTACAAAGTGGTCATTAGAAACTTCAGAAATAAAAACTATCTTTGAAATGCACAATAAGTCATATTAGAGCAAGGTCTTGGTTAGAAGAGAAACTCTAACATTTGCAGACACTATATTTAACAGAAGGAAGAAGAAAATGAGATGACAGAAGTCAAATGGAGTCAGAAGTGGGTTATTACCAGAAGAGGAATAGAGAGTCCTAAAACACATTTTACTGCAACGAGAAAAGATCTAGATTGAAGTATGAAAAATAATTAGCTTCTTAATCTTAAGCTGACAGTGAACATCCATTAACTTATTTCATAGACTGTCTCACATCACCTAGAAGAAAAGATGAGAGATGATGGAAACAGGCTGGAATCTTGGGTGCCAAGTGCAAAAGGAACAAGGAAAAGAAGAGAGAGTTGGCTTACTAAAATTTGAAAGTGTAATATTTAATAATGTAAAGATAAGCAAATTAAGAGAGAGAAAAAAGGTCTCAAGCAGAGCCAACAGCAAAGTCAGGACAGAATTCAAAGTTTGCCTGCTGTTTTCATTTGTCTGTTATCTTCAATATGCTGGGTCATTCTGTTCCAAATATCATCAGGAGATTTGTCTATTTTGCTTTGATGTACTGGGCTGTCGTATTTTTCTATTTAGCACTAGCTGAGGACACATTAAAAGAATCATTATCTTTTCTAAAAACTACGTAAATAAATTCTTATGAAATGATAATGCTATGTTAATGAAATAATAGTACGGAAACAATCTCCTATTTATATTCATCAATAAAGCTAAGAAATATCAAGTATAAAACATTTCTGATAGGATAATATACAGGTCTTATTGAGCCAACAATTTAAACACGTTTAACAGCTGCTGTACAAAAAAAATGTAGATCTCAAAAGCTTGTAAACATGACATTCCAAGTAATAAGTATAAAAACTGTCAATTTTACACTTCAAACTGTTGAATGGCTTAAGCAATGTTATTATTTAGATGTACAAAAGAATAAAGGTTAATATTTGCATTGAAATGTATGCCAGATATAGTGTCTATAATAGATTCTGTATGACATATCAAAACAAGTTAAAAAAAATGGAAATTTTTGCAGACACAGATCTGGAGATAGAAAGAACCTGACAAGTCTGATATTGTGGTATCTGGCTGCTAGCTCAGAGCCACAGGAACAAAAAAGCTTTTGGGGAGTCTATGTTGCAAAAAATTCATACAGAAAGTATACATTACAAAAATAAAAAAATAAGAAGAAAATAATTAATAATGTATTTGTTGAGAAGTTGCTCTAGCTCAATCCTTGTTTCCTGTTTGGAAGTATTGAAAGAATTCAAACTTATTACAGAAGTTACAGCAGTTAGTTCCCATTAATTTTAATATAGTGTTATAATTTACATTCTAAATCCCTCCCATTTACTATTTTCAGTGTCTCATTATATCTATTACTCAACAGACATCTTCCCGCTGTGATATTTTTTTTTTAATTATGTTATATTTAATCTTGAAACTGAAGAGAAAAGAAGGGAGGAAATTTTTTTTTTTTTTTTTTTTTTTTTTTTTTTAAGAAAAGGTCACAAAATCTTTATTATATATTGGTGTTAAGAGATCCTAAAGGAAAGAGTTTCTTTCTTTGATGTCAATAACTCCACTATGAAAGCATCACAACAGAATACTGAAATGTCAGAGAGTTAACTCTTAAAAGATAGGTCTTAGGAAGTCTGCTAGAGACAGCCAATTCTTTCAGTGCACATAATGGAAACGTCTTAGATTCAGTAATTACGATTTGTTTTCTCTTGTTATGTTATAAGGCCAATGTGCATGATAAACACCACCAAAGTACAAAAAAGACTATTTTCCAATTGTAGAAACTTTAGATCACCACTGATTTCAATCAGAAATCAAATTTAGGGTTGAAGTGAAAATTCTTCCACAGTCTGGTGTCCTACACACATCATAAACATCTGAACAGTATTTCAGACAGGCCTTCCATCATTAACAAATTCTAAGTTTTTTGAAAAGTTGCTTTAGGGAAGTGTGCCTTCTAATCTAGCTTTAAGCTCAAGATTTGCCAAGCTTGCCATGCAAGCTGCTCAAAATTTCTGCTTGGTAGTGTTTTTTTTCTTCAACTATGCAGCACTTTGCATCCTCGGTAACCACAACCTTCACACACAGAAGCTAAGCTTTCTGTTCACACATTCAGACTTCCAGTTTATCTAGCTGCATAAACGTAGTTATTTTCTCCTGCTGCTTTCAGGTTTTGCTGTAGTAGCAACTGAGCAAGCCCACACCTGTACAGTTTGACCACAGTACTGTATAGTTCTGGAGAAATAAAAAGTATTCAATGCGTGTTATCACTTACTGTTTTTGTCCCATGTTGGAGTGTAATTTCATGAGAATCTGGAATTTTCTTGATAGGGTTCTGGGGAAAAAAAAGAAAAAAGTAAACCCACCTCCATGAGTATAGTACTATGAGCACAATATATATAAAATTAAGAAATATTTTGCTCACACTAGCTATAATCATTAAATCCCGACTTTTATTTTCACAGAAAAACCCCTAGAAATAACAGGAAAAAATCAAAACAGTTTAAAATATATATACACATATCTTAATACAAAACTAGTAAGAGATTTCCATTTTCTTCCTCTTCAGAAAAGACATTACAGTTCTCTCTGCTTCTTAATCACCAATATCTATACTGATCCTAAACTGTGATTTGGTTAATCCATCATATGACACAATGACTTTTCAAATAAAGATAACCTATGAAGTTATTGAAATTACAGGAGTTATCTATATGGTTTATTAAGATCATTGACTAGCATCCCACTTCCACTTCTGTGGTTACCTTCAGCTCTAATGAGGCTTTAAGACTAACATTGCAGCGGTAACAAAGTCAAAACAAAATAATTCAGTGTATTTCATAGTGTATTAAACAGCAACATACAGATTAAAGGTAATTACAGTTTAAAACAGTTGACTAACATTTGTATTACAAAAACAAAAATAGCTGATATAGACAGAAAGAAATAAAAGTACTTTAGTGAGTCCAAGGTTTTGCAAAGGATACTTGATTCATTACTGTCCAAAAGCTCATTTGTATCGTACTGCTAAGTTTCCTCAAGCAGACAGAATCAATCATTTTGATGCCAGACATCTTGGTTATAATCTGCTGCTGCCAAAGTTTGTTTTAAAAATAATTTTAAAGCACTCTTTACAGTAAAAACTGCATCTCTTTCCTGATTCAGTCTACCAATTCCTTCCGCCTTTTTTTGTTCTTGCTACAGAAAATCTTTAAAGGACCAGGCTTATTTCCTGCAAACTTTTGTTCCTCCAGTTCTATCAGCTTTATATCCCTGACAAAACTGCAGTCTTCACTTCGATCTAGTCACACCTACGCTTCTTCTCAGCTTACTCTTATCACTAACAAAGGCTCTGATTCTCAAACCAGCTACATAGCACTTTCCCCCTTTCTCGCATATATATATAATAGAAAGCAGAGCCAGCAAAAGACTCTCGCTGACTATGTTCACCTTTGCAGCATACACACATCCTGGATGGTCACAGGTGCTTGAAAAGAAACTTTGGTATTAACACGGAAATCTTTTAGATGTACCTAAGTAACAAAATAACCATGAGACTGGTACATGGCAAGTGTGAAAAGGTAATAGTAAGGCTTTACAGATGTGACATGACATTATGAAGGACAGCTCACATATCTCAAGATCCACTTCCATGGTCCTAAGGGTTTACAAGTTGAGAAATAGGAGTAAGTAACTCAACATTCTCAAGTAAAGCTATGATTATTAAATCTTACTTTTTGTTCAATTCACACAATAAAGCATCTAGAGAAAGCTACAGTTATATTATAAATGAAGTTTTCCATGACTGATCATTCCTTGCCCTATAAATTTTTATTTGCTCTTCGGAGATGCCAAGAACTGCTCAGCAGCTTTTGACTGTACTTGCCATCTAAATACGTTTTATAAAAATGGGGAGAAGTTGAAAAGAAAACATACAAACTGTTTCAAATATTCATGCTGTTGTCACCTGCAACAAAGGACATACTATTTCTGTGAATCAAAGTTTTTCCCAGGAACTTCATCCACTGCTGGAAGGAGAAACAGTATTTCGGCCACTCTTATCTTAATCATTGTAAAGTTGATTATTTTACATTCCATTTCACAAAGGAAGATTTTATTTATATCGTATGCGTAGATTATGCCAGCACTGAATTTTATTCTTAACTACTCTTAAGAATTCTTTCAATAATTCAACCAAAAAAAGGGGGGAAAAAAAACTCATGAATATCTGAATTTCAAATTGAACAGATGAGACCATCTTTCCAAAGACCAGCGTCAACAATAGCATGTGACAAGCTTGACTGTTTTCTGTCAGCTGTTTTATGCTTCTTGGTTAATTCCAGCTTAAGTAGTTTAGATGATTATTACTAAGATACCACAGAATTACTGAAAATAGCACTTAAAAAGCTTAAACAAACAAAACAGTCCTTTTCACACAATTGCTTTAGATTAATAAACAAAAAGTGCTAGAACAAACTTGTCCAACTTTAACTGCTAGCTTCTTCAGGTGACAGTGATTAAATCCTTTTTCTAATGAGAAAAGTGAAATATTCATGCATCTGTTGTAAGGTACACTCATGTTAAACACATTTCTGGCTACTTATCTGTAAGTGAGAACAACAGATATGAATACATTCTGCCACCTGATAAATCAAATGGCCTCAGCCTGAAAGTTGGACATTTGGGAGTGCTAGCTGCACAACGCTCTGCAGCGTCCAAGGGATTCCTGACAGTTAAAGTAACTGTTTAGACTATTCAGAGCAAAAATTAAGATAACAACCTCCAGGAATATAGCATAGAATAACCTCCTAAAAATCAGCCACAAACTAAAAAAGTGGCTTACTTCATTTTAGTAATTTTGAACTTCCTAAATTACAGAGGATATTATAAATATCGCTAACCTGCAACAACACATGCCTATATATAACCCCCCCACACCCCCCCCCCCCCCCCCGGAAAAAAAAAAAAAAAAAAAAAAAAAAAAAAAAAAACACAGATACAACTACTACTTTTCCAGTTATTACAACATGAAGATCAAGGAACCCCACAGATGCCTTTTTCTTGCTGTCATGAAAAGACATAGCTAAGGTATTTTATATTGATTTGACATCAAAATTCTCTGCATCTTGAAAAATTCTGACTAATTGAAAAGACAAATTTTCCCCCCAGTGTACCTGCACATCTGAGTTTTCCACCTGCTGCTTGGATTTCAGCTGCCAGTTTAGGTAACTTTGAATTTTACCTTTTTGATAATGCTAGTCTGAAAAATTTGTATTACAATTAAAAGGAGGTAATATGAAACCTTTACAGATTTTTTTTTAATCTTTTCAGAACAACAATAAGATGTTAAATTTCTCTTTCCACTTAACCAGAAAATAAAGGAGACTGTCTTTGGTTTAACGTATTTCCTACATTTTAACAAAACTTCTTAGTTCCTTGGCTTCCGTAAGATTCATGTCTTAAATCTGTAAAACAGTATATTCTATGAGTTTGCAGTTTTATCTAAAAATGAAAAGTAAGTCTTACCTTTAAATAATTTCAGGAAAGGGACACTGCAGGTCAGAAATCACATCTGCAGGTTTTAGTTGCATTTTTTCAGGTAGTTCTGCCTCTAGCTAATTGTTAAGCTCCTGGTGCCTCATATCACTCTTCCATTCACTATGCCACTTCCCCAAATACTGCTTATGGGAGTTTCCTTATCCTCAGCCAACACACAGAAAATACAATACTAGAAACTACAGGCTAAAACTAGGTCAGAGTCTCCAAGATCTCTTCAGAAAAAAACACAGATAAAACACAAATAATCTGATAATGCAGTTCAAATCAGAGAACAAAAAGAGGGGAAAAATCTAGATTTCTGTATTCTTCTGTATCCTCAAAGACTGTGGGTATGGGTAATAACAATCATAGGGACTCAGCAGTAAACAGAGATATAGGAAGTAGGAAAAGGATGGGCTGGCATCTATAATAATAAAGTCCACTTTTGGCTTGGTGAGAAACTTAGGTCCTAGGGAAATTTTAAAAAAATCTTCCATCAAAACAACATCAGAGAGATTAACTTATAATTAAAAAGTACCTCAGCCAAAACCATCTGTTAGCCTTATCAACAAACTGACCATCTTGGAAATCTGAAAAATTAAGTTACATTCACTGCCTTAAATGGATAAAAGCAAAGTCTATGAAAATCAAAATACACGTTCTACAACAGTACAACAAAGCAGACACCAGAGAGAGACTCTGCTGATCTCACACACACAGTTACTATGAACTAAACTTGAGGAGAAAGATAGTATGTATCCATATCATCCACCCTGGAGAACATCCACGCACTGGAGAAAAATAAATAAATAAATAAATAAATCAGCTAGACTCCAACCTCTTCTAAAAATAAAAATAATAATTAAAAAAGATAAACAAGAAAGGGACTGAATGATGCACATACTTATGCCTAAATGTACCTTCATTGCTCTGTTTGCAGATGCCTTTCTATATTTCATAAATAGAAACAGTCCTGTGAGGAAGATGTTCACAAACTGCATGCATCTCTCACAAGACAGGCCCTTAAAGGGGAACTTTTCTGGGCATCCACAATACTACAATTTAGAGGAGGAAACAAGACTTTTCCTAGTGTCTAGAATTGTTCTTAGACTCCAGTAGAGAGGATCTTGCCTTCCCTGAGGGTTTCAACATCATATGTCACCTTGGAAACAAATGAGCAATTTCCTTTTCTGGCTATCTCGTACCCTTCTTGGGACTCTCCTGAACCACTGACCTGCTGAAGACCCGAAGAGACTTCCCGCTGCAGCAGCATAGCTGTGGTGTAGCACGGCCAAAACCATGCTGCTCTGGCTTAACACTCCAAGCAATTAAACTAAATCTGAGTGCATCTTGAGCAGTGGGAAGAGATTAAAGTAGGCTTGGCTACTACTTATATTAGATACCTTAAGTACTATACTAAAAACGCCCCTTCTAACGGATTTCATCCAGGAGAAATGTGTAATCACTTATTCCTCTGTCTTTGGGGTCTCTGCTTTGGCATATTTCACATGGAGGATGATGCCACCTATCCATCGAAAGGAGTGAGAAAGAAGAGGTGGGAGCTACACTTTACTGAGAATTCTCCATTTCTGGTGAAATCAAGGCTTTCATAAAGCAAATATAACAGAGGTCATCTGACACAGAAGACTGCTGCCTCCCTTTAAGATAGATGGGATAACTGGGTTATTAATGGACAGCAGGAGCAGCTGGTAGATGTGGGAGGAGGAACAGTAAGTCCTAACATCAAATGATGATGGAATTATCTTAATCTATTTAAGTAGCATAGTAGCAATTCAAATTCCCGTATGAAGGACTCCCCGCAGCAAATTATGTTTTAACAATCCAAATCCTAGGCCTTCTGGCAATTAAGAAAGGACTTCATTTTCAAACATGAACATGAAATATTTAAACTAAATGCTTTCTTTAAAGGTCTGTTAAAGACTCTGATATAGCCTCCTCTCTTCCTGTCCACAAAGACTGACTTGCATGGAAAAGCAAGTATGAGACTCCATCATACAGACTGACAGTGCTGAAATCTTCCTCCTTGCAACCAGTAAAGCAGTTTTCTGTTTCTTCCATTCTTCTCCAACACAGTTTCAAAGAAACTGGTGTAACTAAAAAAAAGTAATCCGGAGTAGCAGAAGTGATTAAAGTAGTAATTAAAGAGTAATTACTCTTTAGAAGTAATTAAAGAGAGCAATATAAAATATTCTAATAAAAATGTTCATACTGTAAATTATATGACATTTGAGGAGAAAAAAAATGCTCTTAAAAGTAAAACAAATGGGCAAACCACTTATCAACAATCCTCACAGAAAGAATGGCATTTCTAACATGGTAACTCCTGAAGTGGAGTGGCACAACACCACAAACTTTGCAGTCTAAGACAACTAAGACTACACACAAAACTATTCAATTTTGCAGAAAAATAAATGTTATAAAACAGTGTCACAGATATCTAGTCTGCCTGCCATTGTGCCCAATCAAAACTATATGCTAATCCAATCAGCAGAGTGCTTTAAATAACTTTTCTTTTAAAAATCACTACATAAAAGTAGAATTTTCCATGACAGCAGCGACATCTTAGAACAGAAATGACAGTTTTAATTGATTTTTTCTATGCATTTTAAACCCTTTTGCAAATAAGCACACACCAATATCCATGTTTTATTCCACAAATTACTCCTCCTGCAATGATTAAGACTACATTATTTGTAAAACAGGCAGTTGCTATGAGTCATGATTTTTTACTATTTTTCTCCATAACTTAAATAAGTTAAAATAAATGTCTAAGATATACATTAGGCTGTACAAGAGTACACTTGAGAGAAAGATAGAGTATTAAAAAGTGACTTATGCATAAAATGCTGTTTTACAGCAGTTTTACAGCAACATGAAAATAGAAATGTTTTCTGCTTTATAGGAATGCATTATCCACAAACCTGCACTAGAAGGAAGCACTAGATTTAAGAAGACATTTCAACAACTTTTAATTTCCTCTCTTTTAGGTGTTAAGAGCTGACAGATGTATTCTGATGTACGTTATTAAACTCATTTTGGCCTAGATTCATATAATATAAGTTTACATATCTGACGCATCTCAATAAAGAAAACAGTTATTTGAGACTTCCTATACAGCCCTCAAGAAGAGAAACATAAATCCAGAAGAAGAATCCATGTATCAAAAATCTGAATCATCTGGAGAGCTCTCCCTTTCTGTGAGCTATTCAGGGACCATAAGGCAACGAAACTAGCACAGATGCCTTGCTTAGGTTAGACGAATCAAGGCGTGCGTGTGTTTATTATCTAAAAAACTGGCCTGAAAAAGATAAAGGAAAACATTATGGAAAACAGGAAAATACATGCAAACACTGCTATGAATCATCTTGGCTGATGTTCCCATGATATACCCACAGTATCTGTTACTCTCAGAAAAACACAGATAACTCATAAAACTCCATGACAAATGCAGAAAACCTTCAGAATGAGCAGAAATGCTAAAAGGGCCCAGTAGAATACTATCTTTGCCAGTCATCATTTCTAATTCAGATTACACTCAGAAGAGCACAGAAGTCTTGTCTTGAATTTTAAGTATGAGAAGAATAAGGAGAGATTATTCATTTCTTAAATGAGATAAAATGCAATCCTCTGGGGTGCATTCAAAAATTAAGGAGGAATTTAAGCAGATGAACTTTCTCTCTAATGTCTAAAGAAAACCAATTTATTCATTCCATATAGAAACACTACTGTGGCTAGCTTCTCTCAACATCTTCTAATTCACAGCCTTATGAATTTTTCCTGTGATCTCAACCAGGGAGTCTTGTCAGGTTTAACCAGCAAGGGAAAAGGCCTTAGATTAAATCTTCATTCCTACGTATGACAACCTAAAACCACAAATTTATAATGTTATTATAAGTCAGACAGAATATATTTTACGAGATGATGGGTTAACAGTAATTAAGAAACTGGCCCCAGACATGACAGGTAACATGAATTAGATTTCCTCTTTCTTTCTTGCCACTTAGTGGCATGTCCCCTTCTCAAAAGGCTCTAATGGCTTAACAATTTACAAAAGGTATCACAATTAGACCTCAGCACTGTTTGCAAATACACTTATTTTATATATCACGCATACATTATATATGTATGTACATATACAAAATATGTATGTACATATACATGTGTGCGCATATACACACACACACACACATACATAGATACACACACATACTTCTAAAGTAAACAAAAAAGCTAGCCTGACCTCCCTCCTGCAAGATAGTCTCAAGTTTCAGGAGGCTGCTATTTTTCACCATAGATTCTAAAATCGTATTCAAGTAATTTCTAAATTTATAACAACTCCTTGATTAATGAAATCACAGTTTATCTTAACATTTACAATACATTATGTTTTCACAATATACACCAGAGGAATTCTCTTGAGCCTTTTCCAAAGCAAATTCTAATCACTGATAAAACTGATTTAAATCTAAAATTGCCCATAGCCATTCAAGTTTCCTTTGCAGTTTCTATGAGAGTAATTTTCTTAACCCCAGTGTTCTGATGCTATTCCAGATATACTATATTCTGCTTACATAACCACCTGTCTATTTCACCTTTAGCATTTTAGTTTCAAATATGTAAATATATGCCTATCTGCTAGAACAGTATGCATAGCTGGCTATGCACAGTTCCATATACTGTGGAAAAAACTTCATGTTCAGTCAAGAGAGTTTTACTACAGCGATAAGATACACAAATTTAATACGATCTAATCTGTTGAGAATGACAAAACAACACAGCATTTTCAGTCAGGTATAACTTTTAGGAAGAGAATTCTTTAGGGTAGAATAGAACTCAGTTTTGACCTAAAGAAATACTTTTCTTTACTCAGAAACAGTAGAGTAGAATAGCAAAGGTAAACATAGTTGACAATAAAGAGAAACAAAATGAACACACAAGTAACATCTCCGCTCTGAAAATCTGTTCATTCTGGCATGCAACCAATAAATAGCTTAATTTTGAAATCAAAAAGGAAAAATAGTTGTGGACATTCCTCTCTCTGACATGTAAGTGCCAAACGCTTAGTTCACATGCACGGGTTTCCCTTTGGCATTCACATATTTCACGTTCAATTTGATAAGAATTTCTGTATCACGTAAATTTTGCATACGATTTCTAGGGCTGGGAACATGACCTAGAAGACATAAATGAAAGATGACAAGAACACAACATGAGATGCAGGACCAGACTGAAACTAAGCTTTCCTTAAGTCGTAATATTTTGCAGCTTGCTAACTAGTCCACTTAATTATTTACCTTAAACTCACTCTACTATATACATCTAGATGAACTGTACAGACACTTCATTATATCACCTTGTAGTAAACTTCAGGGAAAAACAATCTTTCACTTGGCTTATCAAAAAAAAGTTACAATGAGAATTCCAGAACTAACAAGTAGTAGCTTTAGATATTATTCAGTCATTAAAATAGCTTTACTGTTCACTAGTTTTATCTTCTGTCTTAAAATGAAATTATTTATGAACTATTTTAGAATTCGAAACACACAGCTACTAAAATTTTGACATCTTTGGCAAAAAAATGGTTCCCATCTTATAAACCTTTCAGTTATGATGTACATATTTTCTTTTAAAAGTCAGTGAAACTATCAAGCTTTTGCAGCAAAAGGCAATTTTAGTGATGTGGGTTCTAAGGAACTACATTAAAATAATGTATATGGTAGAGCAAGTACTACTGTTTCTTTAACAAGTTTCATAATCTTAAAGAGGTGAAACATTTTAAGAGTTAAAAATCTTACTAGAAGCACTTCTCTCTAAACTTCTACTTTTGGACTCAGAATTTAAAAAGCTGACCGAAGGAGTAGATGTTCAATATGTAGCAATCATGTCTAAAACACACATGGAGATTTTTACAGTGGAACTAAGATGCATTTGTCATCTTGTCAAAAGAGCCTAGTGTTCAATGTTGGACTTCTGGTGATCACTCCGGCACAGAATTTCATAATGATGCTAATAAGAACCCTTACACCACTATACTGGCAATCACAGTAGTGAGCCGCATCGCTTAACCTATATACATGCATTTACCAACCAAAATTAAAATAGCACACCATTTAGGTGCAGACTAATTCTTGACCTTTGAATTTGTGCAATTCATTTCATTCCTGCATACCCCAGTTTCCTGATCTGTAAAACTGGAATACTTATCACAAGGAATCTGCTAGAGTTTCATTCAATAATGTTGGTGAAGCTCATGAGACTCCTAAGCGACCCTGTTATTCTCAAACACACTACAGTCAGCAAAACTAAACAATCACATCTTAAGAGACAGAGTTGTCACAGACTATACTTTTCAACAGTTCTTCAATTCTGAAAGATGTTCACCCAAATATTTATTCTCAAGATCTTAAAAGAGATACAAATTTATGCATATAGTCCCAGCTAGAAACAGAGGTATCAGTTGTCTACAAACTTACCAATCTATTAGGACACACAATTTAACTAAAAAAAGAAAAAAGGCGGGAAAAAAAATAAATCACATAGTCATGCAAAGATGATCTACAACCACAAGGCAGGGGTATGGGAACTGGGGGGTTAAAAATTACAGCATGTCTAAGTTACTACAGGAAGGAAAGACAATTTCCTATCTACCCCTACAGCTGGTTCCAATTCTATTACTGCTTCGATTACTAATTCTCCCATGCCACCCATAAATTACCTTCAAAACATTTAACATGTAAGCTGTGTTACAGCAGCACAATTTTATGTAATGTGACATAAGAATAAATTGTTAAGTGACTTTACACATCTGGATACAGGGAAAGATGCATTTATATTATACACATGAATTCCACGCTTGGAAGCAAAGACACCTTTATCCATGCTCCAGTCAGGTATATTCCTTTAACCAAAGCAGTTATTTCAAAAAAGAAGAAACAGAAACAAAAAAAAAAAAAGAGTACAGTATGGTCAGACGATACATCTGACATTTTTAAATCTATTGTAATACCACCAACAGTGCAAATAATTTTCAGTATTTTCACTACACTTACTAAGCATTAGATTAAAAATCACAGCCAATCCAAACAACTTATTCTTACTTTTAAACATAAACCCCATCATTTTAAAAAAAGACATGCCCAAGAATTATAAAACATGATTTATATTATATGCCTTACTATGATAGCTATGCATGGAGAGAGGTCTCCAGCATATACCAGAAATACTAATTTTTATAAATGTAATCTAATCTCTGAAGATTCTTTATGACTGCAATTAAACCTGGCAAGATATACGATTAAATACAGAGTAATTGATTTCTAAATAGCAACTAAACAAATATTCATTCTTGCTTAGTTATGGCTTGTATGGAAAACAGAGCAATGACTTTAAACACATTTTCTAGTGGAAAGATGTCCACATGTCAAACCCAACACTTGTGTAAGTCATTCTAAAAGAAATCTGAGGTATAGAAGGGTACAAAAGCAATATTCTCACATTTCAACACAGATTAAGGTAAAGATCCATTGTCTAGACAACACACAGTTTTAAGCTGTGTGCATGGAGAAAGGCGGCAAATATTCAAAAATGCCATTCCTTTTTGACTTGTAGTGAAATTATATTAAACCCTTGTATATACTTCTCACTCCACAACTGTTAAAAAATATAGAATATTACATCTATCCAATGAGATCTTTCCTAAAATTGATAGACTTTTTGTTGTGCTCCACAAGGAGCCGCTGCAGATCCATCATACTACATGAAGATTACTTAATAGAAGAGTCTTCTTAATATATAATAATCTAAAATTAAAATTTAGCACATATGATTTAAATTAAGTCATTATTAAACTTGAACATAATAACCCTGTTAATCCAGCAAAGATGGATTAATAACAGCATACATCTTCATCTTGGATAGTATAGACAATTAACTAAGATATTTGTTACTCACACACACTCATGCAATGTAAAAATGATGACTTCTGACATTCATATCAAGCTCTATCCCTTTATGTCCTAGACATAAGGAACCCTGCATCATATTTGCCGTGAGATTTTTCTGTAAGATATTGCCTGCGTGCCCAAGTATCACGTCTTAAATGGGAAAAAATGCCCCATCTGGCAGATGTGCTACAATGATATATTAATAAATATCACAAATTAATTCATGTGTCTGAATTGCTTAGATTCTACCAAGCTAGAAGCTGTAAGAAAGACTACTAATAAGTGGCATTTATAATACTCCATACTTTGAGATACTCTAAGGTCCTTACGAGCTTGTTTAAAAAATTAAGTAAAAATAAAAAAAAGGAACACATTATTAAAAAAAACCATATACCTCTGTGCCTAATACTCACACTATGAGTGAAATTTTGCATTTGTAGAAAACACAAATAGATCTGTGGTAATTCTTATCTCCTGGTTGACTGACTCTGCTGAAGTTACTGGGGAAAGCATGATTCCATAACTATTGTTTCTGTATATAAGCAAGCTAAAAAAGCCTCCAATAGTTCTCCAATAACAAGGAAGTGCTTCAGTATAGGTACCACCTTCTACTCTATCAGAAGAGAAATAAAAGTATAAAATAACACAAAAAAAATGAGTGAGAGAAAGAAGCAGAGAGCCTATAAACACACACAAAAGTTGCAGTGATGGGAAGGAATATACAACCTAGAAATTCTCTGAATCAAATGCAGTCCAAGAACTTTGCTTCAATTCTTTTTCAAATTCTGTTATGGACATTTTCCAGACAACTAAGGAGGAAGTCAAAATGAGGATTCCCAATTGTGCAGTTAGCTGGGCTTGGGCACAATTTAGCTCCCATTTCTGGATGTTGTTCTGTAGGCTGAATCCTCCACATTAACTGTGTTTGACATCCCCCTTAGACATGTGAACCATAAAGTGACACGGCTTGGTTTTGAAACCAACGCTATCTCACATAACACCTCCTACTGCCTTAGGCTTGATTGTTTCCCAGGACTCTAGAAATTTATGTTTCACCTCTTGGGAGCCACATGAAACGTGTAGTAGATAGGCCTACAAAATGAACTGTTTTACACTGAACTTTTCAATGACATTACTCTGTTTAAAGATAAAATGCAAGAGTGTACAAAACACTTAGAAAGGAGGCATGCAAAGAAAAGTTTAGCTTACCTTGCATGGACAACCTTAAAGATTTATCATACATAAGGCTCTCAACATCCCCACTACATCTGGTTACCATAGATAGCATCCAGCTTGAGATACTAAAACGAATGCCAGAGTAGAGAATGATGGTATCCTCTTATCTTCAAGCTCCTCACACTTCTATAGATAGAGAGAAGCTCCTCCTAGTTCACTTTATTAGCTGAAGTCTCCATTTGTAAATCTTTTTGTTCAGGTACAAGCCACTACTGTATACTGCAATCTATTACAGTAGGAAAACTCTGAAACTAATCAAAACCTTTCTTACCTGTGAAGCACTTTCCCGTAGAATTTCAGTGCTTTGAAGAAATAAAAAAACAGAGAAAGCTAAAGAACCCTGCATTTAAAATAAAACCAGCAGTTTGACACAAACACATACAAAAGGTGTCCTAATAACCACCATAAACTATTCATGCATTCCCACATCCTCACAGTCACTATGATACTGAACAATTCCAGGAGTGTGGAATGTAAGCGAGTGACAAGCTAACCAGAGTGAGTAAATGCATATAAATAGATTTTTGCAGGTGGCTGTGGATATCAAGAGCTTAGAAGCATCTATTAATACTGACAGGCACAGGGTAGGTGCACATTGCACTGTCAGAATTTTGTACAATAAAAGGAGTAGAGGATTTCTGGCTAAGATACCAAATTTTTCCATTAGCTTAGACATTCACTCATTATTATCATTAATGTTCAAACAATGGGTCCATTCATAAACTTTCACTTAAACTCATAAATAACTCACAAGTAATGCTATAAATCACACACAGTTTAATCTATCCCAATGGACAAAAGACCTGAGATGACCCCCTTAGAACCTGAAATCACAACAAGGTATAGCACGTCAAGCCTGATGCTTAGATAGTAAGCCCCTCTCGTTTTAAAAGTGCCGAACAGAGAGATTACTGTCAGTGTGCCTCAGAGCTTTGCCTCCATGCCTTTTCAGCAGGAACAGTGGCAGAGACAGAGGCTTAAGCAGTGTATTATCAGGTGTTGCCATGTAGTGTTCTCAAACTGAAGGTTAGGTTTTTTTTCTCTTTTACAAGAGATTTTGTAAGTAGTCACAAATTAAAGATTATATATATATTCACCTTATTTTAAATACAAACATGCTGCACATGAAAATGTTTGTATCATGTTTTCCCACAGGCTCCTGGCCTTTAAGACATATTTCCTAACAAGTAATCCTTAAAGCCTTGAGTTATCTTTCTCTTACAGTCTCAGTCACTCTTAAATTCTACTTATCAGCAGAAATTGCTAAAAATATGCAAATACAGCTTTGAAATAAAATGGTTATTAGAAAGTTCTCACACTGAACATGAATCTATTACAGTAATGGTTATGTAAATACCAGAGAAAATGTAACCTGAAGATTCTTTATTGCCTAGGTATAAGTTAGAGTTAAACTTTCCTGTTGCAAAGGAAAATTATATCATCCTGTAATGGAGGTGAGAAACCAGAAAGTGTCAAGGTTGGCTCCAGGAAAAAAAAAATCTTCTTACTACACTTACCAAACAAGTAGGTTACATTCATACATAACTGACGGAATCTTTGCCATCCCATGTTTGCAAGGGTTTTTTTCTCCATACTTTTGAGAGTAGTATTGCATCTTATACAAAGTCTTCTTCTGACATTTTTCTCCCTAACAGCAAAAGGATTCACACTCAGTTGTTATTCCACTACATTCCTCTGCTGCCAGATGTTTTTGCATACTACTGATTCTTAACTGTCTAATTCATCCCTGTATTATCCAACTGCTGTGTTTCATCCTTAATGAAACATATTATAAAAGGTCTACTGTCATACATCTGACACTATCCAATAATTCAAGATGTTGATAAACACGAAAAAAATCTCTTAATCAGCTAGAAAAGCTGGATAATTTCTATGATTTTCTGCTATCCAACCAAACCTGGTTACACAGTCTATCGCGAGTTTTTTTCCCCAAAAGTATCAGACAGGGTTGCATCTTCCATGAGTTCCTACATTATGAGATAACTCTCAAGAGGTAAACTAATGCAAAATTACATTCAACTACACAGAATTAAATTACAGCTGACAACTATTACTTGACAGGAGAGAACTAGTTTTCAGAACTACCATTTGATTTGGACAGATGTTTGCTAAAATAGCATTAAAAATAGCTTGTTTATAATTAAATTAGTTTGCAACTTTTATCTTATTTAGGGAGTTAATATTTAAAATAGTTAATATAAAAGTTAATATATAATAGTTATATATATAATAATATAATATATATATAATATATAATAGTTAATAGTTAATATATAATTATAATAGTTAATATAAAAGCATAGCACATAATTGGCTAGTGCTCATTCTGCATTCAAATACCAACTGCAGATTCTTGCTTAGGCTTCAAGACTTAGAGAAATCACAGCAAGTCACCTTTGGGTCTTCTCATGAAGTCTGCTATTATATATGCCTTTTATTTAGAGATAATTTAAAGGCCCTCCCCTTAAAATTACAGCTGTTAAATGCAGAAACTTCCATTATCATTCCAATACTTTTGGACTTGTATTGTTACAATAAAAAATATTATTTGATATTAAAAAAAACTATTTCAGAGAGACCTCTTTCCAAAAATGAGAAAGATCTGATCTGGATTCACCAGAGAGAATACAAGCAGGAAGGGAACACAGAGGAGTGACACTATGCCTATTCCCTACATGGCACCATAGGACAAAACATCTGTTACCACAGAGAACAGGTTTGTGTCAGAAGAAAGCAAAAAAACATAGAAGAAACCCGAAAACAACTGTCCTCATCCAAAGAAACTGCTAGTTAAAACAGCATCTAATCTTAAAGAGGGCAACAACTCCGAAGGACTCTGGGTAAAGAGCCACGAAAAGAAAGTCACTATATCATTGGCAGAAAAGAAAGTCATATCAGAATTTCATAAATATATTCTATAGAGATATTCTGTGAGATTTACTCTGTCATCTTTACTTCTAGAATTTCTTTCTAGATGTCACATATCTCTACTGATGTCAGTCATAAAATTATTGCATGTTTCTATGCAGCCCAAAATGCCACCTGCTATGCCTGCACACCCATGTACGCAATCTGCACCAAGGCAAGGAAAACCTATAAAAATTAAGCAAAAGCAAACCTAGGAAGAATACATGTAACAGATACAAGAAAAGCAACTCACATGTGGGAGTTTACATCTTCTCTAGAATTTTTTTTTCTCCAGAAAGAGTCAATGGAGTTACAAAAAAAATCAACTTGATTTTAAAAGAATCTTAACAAGGCACAGAACACTCACAAAGACTGGAACTTAAAACTGTAAAATAAGAAAGGGTTTTCTTTAAAGTGACTCAATACTCTGTGTCACAGTAGTCTTATAAAATAGGTAGAGGCAATTTGTAGGCACTAAGGATGATTAAGCTAGCCATTTTTTCTTTTGAATTTCCATTCCTGTTATTCATTTTTGGTACTTGGTAGAAAAGCTAGTTAAACTAATCTACTTAAAGAAGGAATGTCACTGAGAAATATGTTTAGTCTTATATTTCAGACAACAAGAATACTTATATCATGACCTTTATTTTGTGAGAGACATATGCTGATTATTTGTATTAGAAAAGGTTATGAATCTGGTAGCACTGAAAGCTAGCTGCTCCCTACAGATACAGTTGTGGCCTAACATGTAAGTTTGCTTTCTTTGCGTGTTCCAAGACACTCTTGTAGCAGGTGGGTCAGAAAATGGCAGATAAGTCTCAGTAAGTCAAATTATGCACAAAATCTGAATGGAGATTATTTACTTGAGAAAGAAACAATAATTATTCTATGAGCTATGATTCTTCTTACTCCAATTTGTATTTTAAGTTAAGCCTAAAAAGTTCTGAATATACATAAATCTACATTACGTTCTATTTTAACAAGTCTGAAAGATTTAGTTCAAAAATCGTGCACTAAAATTCCAAAAGTTGAAGACTTAATTGCTTTAAGTGCTTTAATTGCTGTCATTCAGGTGTAGTTCAAAAGTTAAAGAAAAAATTACCTTTTTCCTTTCTGCCTGTCACTGATTTTTGTTAATTGTTACTTGGACACAACGACTAAAAGCAAAACGAGCAGGTAATCCCTGCTAAATAAATACCAACATAATGGTAAAGGTTGCCAACAGAGAAAAGCCAAAGGATTTTATCTTTCTCATTAACATATTATGACTAAGAGCTCAAGTCTTTCATGACTTTCATTTTTACTATTTCAATAAAGGCATGAACTAGCATAGTTGTAGACTGAAGGTTCAAGGAGGGCTCTAAGTCCCTGCAATTAGCTTTGTTTAATGAGACATGCACTAATCACAGGGTGTGGCAAATTCACACTGCACACAACCCTCTTTCTACTGTGCTTGCGCTTGTCCTGCCAATATTTCGCTTGTTCTGAAGTTCTAGAAATCCAGCATCATTGTTTCACAAGATCCAAGAGGTAAACCGTGAAAATGTTGAACAAATCTTAGCCACTTCGAGAAGAAGATGGCTCTGTGTTGTTTTTTTTTTATTATTATTATTATTATTATAGCACTGGCCAAGATGCAATCCATGGGCCTGATCTAGCCACTACTTACTACTCTTTGCTCCAAGAGCCCCACTGCAAAGTGCCACATCATAACTAAATGAGTATCTGTTATGTGATCAATACAAAGTCATCCATATGACATTACACACATGCTTGACTACACTTTGACCATGGGACAGATTTTTTTTTTGATACATGAGGAAGGATTAAAGAATGGAGAACTCCAATATGTGAAAAGAATATGGTCCAACTAGACTAAGACATCTTTCATACTTCATTTAATAAAATGAAATAAAAGAAAGATAAGTTAGAGCTGGGAAGTCTCTGTTAAAAGTTTGGTTCATTTTCCCACTCCATTTAAAGATATGAGCTGCTGCATAAATCCTGCATCATTTCTGAACCATCATCCAACAAATCTTTAGAAGTTCACAATCTCATTGTTTAACAGAAAGCAAACAAAAAAAAAGAAAAAGGCTACAACAAAGAAACCTAATTCTTTTGTTTGCACCTTTTAAATTAAAAATGAAAAAAAAAAAAAGATTTTTTCCAAAATTCTCTGCTTGTGGTCTTAAGTCCTATAGTTTCCTGTACTTCAGCATAGAAAGATACCAGTTAATTTACCTAACCTAATAAAGGCAAATATTAATATAATAATAATATAACAATATATATAATGTTATATTAGTAGTAGTAGTATTTCTGACATCTGAATTAACCTACAAATACATCCACTATGTTTGTACCATTTCCATGTGAATAACCCAAGTATTAGTGAGAACTCTGGTTTTTGCTTTCATTCTAGGATGTTTTAAAATGAATTAATTATGTATTTTAATTCTTCAACACTCTTTTTTCCATAACAGAAGTTTTGGCCATGAAAAGAAAACTAAGTTCTATTACTAGTTTCCATAGTTCTTCCAGGACTTACTTCATGAATTCATACTCATTATTATATGAAAGATGACCTATTATATGCAATAGGATCATTGGGATCAAGGCTGAGCTCTGTAAAAGGGCCATCTTTCAGCGGACTGATTCTAACCCTAATTTGAAACCTGGTGTTTCACTGCACACAAATATACAGGTACTCACTGCAGTGAGCTCCATGCATCTAATTAAAATCTTTACAAAGTACTATTTACTCAGAAACCTGTTTTCAGTGAGTAAATGGTAAGTACTGTTTAATTTCCAAGCTGGTTACTAAAGAGAGTTGCAGGAACTATGCAAGACAAATAGCAGTTCTAGAAAGACATGGTGCATCTGAGATATTTTTACTGCCCTCTAGTGCACTTCGGGGGAAGAAAAGAAGAATGATACTTCGCAGACCAGAATATTAATGTTATTTGGCATTACTCATGTGAAGGTCTACCAAATAAATCTGAAGGTGAGCGTGTGACTGCATCTTGTGCAAATGAACTCTAATTTGTGTTTCAGCTACATAGCTCAGGCATAAACAGCAGCGCAGTCAAAACAGCCGACTGAACAACTTGCCCACATCCCCGTGATACACTCCTCAAGAGCTAACCCATACAGAGCTCGACACAGCTGCATGTTGCCCAGAACGCATGGGAGTGACTTTGGGAGTCAGTCACCACTCTCATACAGACACATAAAAGACTGCTTAGTTCCACCAGCTATTATTTGCACCTCAAGAGTGTACTTTTCTGTAATGTCTCATACATTTAAAATTACTAACATTGATTAATCAGTTAAGCCTGGAAGCAAAATTGGAAGTCACTAATAACCTCTCTTCTGTTTTAACCAAACTGTAAGCGTTTTGTCTGTATTTTCTGTCTCATCAATAGTGTAAAAGGAAACATACAATGCTGGTAGTCTCACTGAATATACATCCTCAGGCCCACTTACAAATCTGGAAGTCCATATACATAGTCCCATCAAAGTCAACACAGCTATATATGTGGAAAAGGATCTCATCATAGAAACAGTAAGATTGGAAGGGACCAGAGTAATCCAACCTTAAGAAATGAAGCTAAGCTAAGCTTCATAAGATAGCTACTTATTAACTAATTGCATTAAGCCCCATTTAGAAGAACGAACAAAGAGTCTCTCACTCCTATTGCATAAAGGTTCCCCACAAAGCTTTTTTTTATTTTTTAATTTGGAAGGGGAGGTTATATAATATATCATCTTTCCACTATTCTCAAGCATGATGATAATAATATGGTTTTTGCTTTACAAAGTAGTATTTTAATTGAAAACTAAATACCACTTCTAACTCACCTGACTTTTTAAATTACATTACTGTCCTCACAAAAAATAAGATGTAAGAGCTTAAAGGCTTCTTTTTCAGTTTTCTTCTTCTATTTTATTCCTCATTAAGTAGTATTATTTCAGACATTTCAAAACGTTTTTCTACAAAAACAACAAATGTAAAATACACTGATAATTTTCAAAGTTAAAACAAAATGCCTCAAGTAGAACAAAGGAATAAACAGTTTACATAAAGCAACAGTTATACTCACTGGAATCCAAGTAACAGCTTTAAACACATTTCATAAGCCTCAGATTTGGAGCATGAAAGGAGACTGTTAATAAAAATTCATAACTTTACAGTTCTTTTGTCCCTTTGGAAAAAGTGATTTATGAAAGGAAATCAAAAAAAATTTGTAGTATAGTCCCATAAATATTATATGAACATTTATCAACCTTCAGTTACAATGATGCAAGCTGCACAAATATTTATAAATACTAGACAAGGTGGTAGGTAGTAGAAAAGGGAGCAAAATGTTACACAAGATACTAATAAATTGAAAATCACTGTATTAGGTATTAAAATACAGAAGAAGATAACTAAGAGTAAAGGAAGTTCTATATGATTGTTTTGTGATCTGGATAGTGTCAGCAACAAGTATGTAAAGTCCCTGCATACTGCTAAGTGCCCACCTGCAAATAAGAGATGCCATTGCAGCAGTTCTAAAACATTACATGTGGTAGTCTCACGTTCATAAAAATCTAAAGTCATCTTTTAAACAAACAGCAGACATTCCAAGAGTCAACAAAATTGCTCTCCAAGGATACCACTGGAGTAGTTTGCAGTTCCAGCAGTTTAACATAAATCATCTGTTAATCAAAAATCCTGTGAAGACTTGTTTTGGAAAGGAAATGTAACTACATGTCACTTACACTCTTCTTTCAAATACAGACCTTCAAAATTATTTAATCATCTTAATCATAAATATTTCAAATACTTGTTATCATCCACTTTATTTTCTGTTCATTCAAGCAAAAGTTCTATACATCTGTATTCCTCACCACTCCTAGAGTATGGAAAACTTTTTGAAAAAGAAAGCATTCATATGCCAGATACAAAGAAAAGCTACCATCTTCCATTTATGTATTCCACACAGTAACAGATACAATATGTTAATTGTGCTTCCTTATAAAAGTACTCTGAAAATTTGTTGTAGCAATTGCCAATAAAAGTATCCTGTAAGGAGGCAGTCCCTGCTTCAGGCTGACTCTTAAGTGTCTTAGGTTCTTAAACAATAAATGAAGTCTGATCCCTTCACCTCCAACTTGGCTTCACCTCAAAGATCCTTACTTCTAATAGAAGTAAATAAAGTAATACGTTCACATGCCATTGCAGGAATTGAATTCCATATGACATTTATAGCTATATCGTTGTTAAACAACACTATAAAGAAAGTTCAATCTCGTGACTGAAATATTCCTCTAAAACATTATGTACTTTGAAAGACTTAGATTTTTTTTTCCTTAAAAGGTCTCAAATTTACCCATGCCTCAAACACGGCTGGTAGAAAAGAGCATTTTTACTCTCTGAGGGTACCAGCTTCCACGAAATCTACTGGTTTCAAGGAAACAAATGGTGTGTGAATAATAAATGAATGGTGTGTGAATAAGCATTTGGATCTCATGTTCCAAGTGTGGGAGCTCTGCAGTCACAGAGATGAAGAAACATTTTGCATCATCCTTAACAGGTCCCTTTCCAAATTTAGAAGTGGCACTAACAGCTTGCAAAGGAGCTTTCCATAGGCTCCATCAGGTCAAGCCAACCTTTTGAAGGGTCTGTGCAGAAAGTAGCAAAGAGGGGAGAAGAAAAAAGAAAAAGATTAGATCTTTAAGTTTCCTTTAAAAGGGATAACAGTAACAATAATTATGTTCTAGATCATGACTCAAGTTACTATCCTTCATTTTCAATACTTTGAATTTGACAAAAGTACTTTGATCAGTATACCTATTGATTATCTCACAAAAGACATACAGAAGAAAAAACGTAGGACTGAATATGTATCTATAGAGGAAAAACTCTGGGATTTCACTGAATCCCAGAACAGTGAGTTTGGAAGGGACCTTTAGAGTTCATTCAGTCCAACTCCCTGCACAAGCAGGGTCACCTACAGCAGGCTGACCAGCTCGCTGTCAAAACAGCTTTAGAGTATCTCCAAGGATGGAGACTTCACATTACTGGGCAACCTGCCCTTGTGTTTGACCACCCTCACAGTGAAAGAGTTTTCCCTTAGATTCCAGGTGGATCTTCCTGCCCATCATCTTGTCACCGGGCACCACTGAAAGAGTCTGTCTATGCATAGATAGTATCTATATAATATTATAAAAGCATTTTTCCTCCTGACCATATGGGAAGGTAATACAAAAGGAAGTTGACGCAATGGTAATTGCTACCTAGTCATTGATACACTGGCAAAAATAAAGGTAGCTCAAAAAGAATGCCTTTCTCAAAACTGCATTTTTCAGTCTCTCTTGCACATGTACAAATTGCATTGTTGAGCTATAAGCAGTCTAGATCTTCCTTCAAGTCCCTTAGTTCATTTTTTCTTTTTTAAACAAGATGAAACATGACTGGGTAAATATGATTCATCTGTTATCAGGACAGACACTCTCTCAGCCTAAATGTAAAAACTCCTCAGGATGACTTAAGTTCCCATGCCATTATTTATTTTTACAAGACAAAGATTTTTAGCCTGGCACAATAGCCAAATTCTAATTGCAGTAATTATAGTCTACTTAGATTTTACAAACATACACATACATATATATACATACATATACATACAAATCTCACTAGGAAATGGCTTTCCTCCATTCTAAACAAGAGTATTATGGGTATGTCTTGTTAATCCCTGCAAAAATCTAAAAGTGGCTCCAAACAATTCTAGAACTTTGAATATCTTTTTGGAAATATGCCCAAATCAGAGTACAGCCTTGGAGAGGACCAAGGCTGTACCTTTTTTCAGGGACATAATTACAGCATGATTACTATCTCTTCAATACTGCAGACAAAAAAAGCACTCAATTCCAAAGAGGAATCATCTGTAACTAAGTTCCATAAGAAGCCTCACAAATTCACCTGGCAAGTTTTTCTAACAACTAGCTCTATTCCTGCTGCTTCAGGTGAGGAAAAAAGCATCACAAGGTGTTAGTGCTCCATTATATCCTGTTAAGTATCCTAGCACATTTATCTAATTACACACAGAAGCAACTATTCCCAAACACAAACACACACTCCCTTACTAATGTATTTTAATAGGCGTCACATCTCTCCTTGAAGAATTCGCTATGTCCTAGATTTAAAACTGTCTACCTTCCAGTCTTGAAAACTACTTTGGCTAATCTCCTGTCCCCTTCTACCCAATCTTTATTTTGATTGCACAAGCACTAGAGAAGCAAGATGTACCCAAATGCATCTTACCCATGGAAAAAAAAAAAGCTGACAGAGCTTGACAGGACTCAAAATATCTCACACCTTACCAAGCCTCTGAAAAATTCTATTTTTTTCATAAAAAATTGCCCTTAATATGAATCTGCCCTCTAAAATACAAGCCCTTCTCCCTTTTAATACACCTGTTTAGAAACAAAAAGATTTAAGTTTCTGAAGAAGGCATACTTTTGCAGATGAAAGCAAACATGAAAAGCTTCAGGCTACAGGATACTCTCTGCTTGCGCCCTTTTCCCATCAACATATGACCACATGAAAAACAGGCAGCAACAACCTGACCAAGCTTTTTGCTCCATTTGGAGAAAAAGCACTACAAAGCACTGACCATGCTTCAAATAGGCAACTCTAAGCCTCATCCTCCTTACTCTGACAATTAATGCAAGTCTTTAAAAAGAAAGCTGTAACAACTGGAAAACGTCAGAGGGACTCAAGACCAATCATACCTAATGTGCTTAAATCATAGTCAATGCAGCAGTGTCCCTTACATAACTACAAAAAAACCCTGTAAAATATTTGTGTAAGTACCTACAAGCATGTATTGTGCTTTGTTAAGAGTCACCACTGCAGCAATGAATGGAGGTGAATATAATATAGCCGTTAAATCTAAACAATTATTTACAAAATTTAACTACCATCAGTACTAACACTGAATTTAATCAGAGAGATACATTACAACAGCTACCATGAAGATGTGAATAAATAAAATGAACTCCTGTAAATTCACAGTAGAAAGTCAAGCCAGAATTCATATATGGAATGCAATATATGGCTCAGCTCAGAAATTTACATTCAGTATGGATTTTACACCAATGTCTGCAAATTACATAAATGCAAAACATTTAAAAGCCAACAGTGCCAGTGCAAAATATTTCAAGGAAGAGCGTTCAGTGATTAACTGCTATTACCAATTTTCCTATAAAAACACCAATAAAGGTATGAACAATTCCAATTCAAGGTAATAACTACTAGTTAATACTCTAAAACCTGAGGATCATTCATAGCATAAACAATGTAAGTTGGACAGTTCTGGGCCATCCTTACACTCAAAAAGACCATACAACTCCTAGCAAACAATTTTCATAAATACTGCTATTGATGGTCTCATTTAAGAAAGAAAAGCAACAAATGAACAAGCAGTAGAGGCAAAACGACGTTCCTCTGCTGAAAATCACATCTAAAGACAGGTTTGAGAAACAGTGGCAAACTACTAGGGTGAAACTACCATTTTGATGCCTGTTGTCTGTTATACAAACCCTAAAAGACTTTATACTACAGAAATTCAATTCATACAACTACTAAAGAAAAATGTGTTTCCTTCACAGTCAAAAATATAAATGCTTATGTTTTAAGTTACATCATCATAAAAGTATAACAAAAGAGCCAGTTTCATAATCCATCCAAAAATATATTAATTTCAGGTTTTCATTTATTTTCTCCCACTTCTGCCCCCATGCATACCAACCACAGCCTGATGAACAATCAAGAAAAAGGAATTAGAGTTCTCATAACATCAACACTTGCTTTTTCGGGGACTCACAGGATCTTACTGTGATCACCAATCGATCAACAGGAAATCAGGAAAGCACAGCTGTTTCCTTATTCCATTCACAGGAAAGAAAAAAACTCAGTTCATGAGCTGCAGTAAGGGGAGACTCTAGACCCCAAAGGCCTCTGACATCCATACTGACCCAAAATCTTCCCAGTTATAAATTAACTGTGTAGACCGAAAACCCACAAGTCTCATATTTCTGCCACTCTGCTTATTCTCCACCAAATCTATTCTAGACTGTTTTGTAACTATTGTCTTAAGTTCAGACAAACTTAAATCATACCAGTCTGCATGTTACCTGTCTGTCTGATTAACTTTTTATTATGAGCCTTTGTAGTTACTGGGAGCCAGAGTTAACTTTTTCAAGCCAACTGTAGCATTATTCAAATACATAAATCAATATAGAGCACCTATATCTTAATATGGCTAGAAATTAAATTAAAAATTAAAACAGTCAAGCAGCAAACAAAGTGACTAGCAAGAAACACTGGAAAAGACAGGTTGATCTAAATCAGCTGGTTCCGCATATTCTTTTCCCTTTGGTATTTTCAACAAACTAGCAGGAGTTACATAAAAAAGCTGCCCACTGCCCTTTAGAGATAGCAAATGAAAATAAATTATACTCAGAATCATAAATCTAACAGTTATACAAGCAATTCTGAAAAAAATAATATCTCAACAGCACATGAGATATTAAGTTAAAGTAACAATCCAGGCTTTTAAAAAGATAATTATAGTAGAATTAACTTTAGAGATTTCAAAACACAAAGCCCTACTAAGGTGCAGCCATCTTTGATAGAGGACAACAGAAAACAGGCACACAGCACACTACAACACAGAGGGATTAAAAAGGAACAGATGGTTTCTATTTCATTGCTGATAACCCACTTTTCATTTCATAAGCTACTTCTACCATTGAAAGTCTTATCCTGTTCTCTGAAATATACCTGTTACCTTTAAAATATTCAGAGGTTTATGACTTATGAGATTATATACATCTTTCTGTAATTTCTCAATTATTAAATATTACCGTTTTCCCACGCTGTCACACTACTTAAATGAGTGCTCAGCATTTAGTTACATTTTCCTAAAGGACCTAATTTATTCCATAATTACACACAAATGAAGGAGTCTGCCACAACTTGGCACTAATCTGTAGTTTAATGTGATTACATCTAGAAATCCATATAGCACTCCCTATTGAGATTAAAGACTAGATTATACCATAGACTGGAACAGTAGCATATACAGGATTGTTTATTCATGTGAATCTAATAAAATTACTCTGCTTACAAAAGAGATGTCAAAAAATGACAGCCTTCCACTGATGATGTAATAAAAACAGATCTTTAATGTATTTAGTTCATTTTCATTATAGCTTACTCAACCAATGTGGTAAAATTTTCTTTGATGTAGCCAAACAATTCTGGTATATGCATGGCAATCACAGTATTGTTAACAGAGTTTATTATAACCCTGTTTCATCACAGTGATGAAAAAGGCAAAGATCAGTGGTAAAACCATGGTCATCTGCTTAGTCAGAATTTACAGGATGCTTCCATGTGTTTTCTCCAGTACACACCAATTTGTTTTTGTTTGAGGGTTTTGTGTTTTTTTTTTTTTGTTTGTTTGTTTTTTGGGTTTTTTGGTTTTTTTGGGGGGTGGGGGGCATATACTCCCAGGTTCCACAAATGCAATAATGCTTTTCCACATAAGTAAAAAAGTAACAGAAGAGCAAGACTAGAGCATGTGTTATCCAAAAACTCTTTAGTACATGTGCGGAAGATTGCGGCCACCACACTTTACTGAAAATGTGTACGTTTATTTTATTTCAGAATCGAATTACGTAGGGTAAATACATGATGCTTTTTGCTAAGTGCAGAAAGTGACAATTCTAGCAATTTCTGGCACAAATTAAGAAAAATTTAGGTATATATGAAGAAGCACTATTATTGCAGCTATTTTGCAAAGACTGTTTTAAACAAAATTCCCTTTCATTTTCCAACATGTGCAAAATGCCCTCAAGTATTAGAAAGAATCTAGAGATACTCAGTTTATAAATCAATCTTTTTCTTTAAGACCCTGACAAGAGGGCTATATATTCCAGTATGTAATACATCAATTACCCCGTGTTCTTCCACAGAAGCATCACTTCCTTCTTTTTTTTTTTTTGGTTTTTTTGTTTTCCCCCTAAGACAACTTTTCCTGATAATACCGGTATTTTCAAATCTCAGTCTGTATTTAAGAAAATAAGAACAAAGTAGGTAAGGAAGCAACCTAGACACAAGCAATTAAGAATAAAGTCTGTCTAGAAAAGATCAGGATGAGTTATTAAAAGACATTTCTGATCCATAGTTATTTGTGATACTTCAGTGAAAATATTAGCAAACATGAGGTTTAAATTTAAGTTTAGTTGCCAGGTTATAACATGATTTCAAGTTTACTTTATTTTATTTTAGTACAGTATACATTGAAATCCTCTGAGCATTAGATAGATGCTCAAAGAATGTTTTACTATCTCAAAATTAAAGATACTTGCAGGACTTGATTCCCAAGCCTAGTTGTTTCTCTCTGTGTGGCTTCAATATTTCAGCACTATAAGGCAGTTACAAGCTTCATATGTGCTGACAACAGAGTAGAAGATTGTTTTTTCTAGGAAGAAAAATGGGGACAGCTTGGGAGAGCTGTGATTTACACGGGCATTCTGATGAAGCCCCAAAGAAAGAACACCTGTGCAGAACAAGCATACATTTGTTGAGATTTACCACTTCCTAGTGCATAGACAAAGTTACCAGCTATTAATGGACACTTTTTTATATTTGTTGTTCTTTGTGTAAATTTTTATTTATTTATTTATTTATTTATTTTTTAATGACAAGCATCTGGGTTCATCATATTGAGTACTTTCAAAATTTGGATCTTGAAATTGACTGCAAACTATCCAGATCCAAAACTGATCGAAACTAAGCATCTCCTTCAGTATCAACAAAGTACTTTCACGTGCTTTCAAGACAGTAGCTATTACTCAGACTACCTGTTGGAGATGCACATTTTCAAATTAAAAAAGAAAGAACAAAACACCCCTTATATCATTGCTCCTACTTCTGTATAATGTGCAAATAAGAAAGAATGACCTATACAAGAGAAATTCACCAATCACATGTATGTTTTCAAAAAAAATCCAGATATTTTAAGAAGAATGTTGCATTTGTTAAATAATCATTAGGAAAAAAAGATCACATGAAATCTGCATTTCAAACAACAGTTACACACTTCACCCACAAATTCAATCATAAAAGAAAGAGCATAGTTAAAAAAAATGAGTCTACTTGAAGTGTTTAAACATTAAAGAGGAATAAAATACTTACATTATCTTCCTCCTGTAAATCGTCATCATCATGATCGTCATCACTGTCCTTGAACCCAGGTGGAAGTGGTGGCCCAATGAATTCATCATCATCATCATCAGAATCCTCATTTTGATTTTGAGCTGAAGTCTGGGATTGCACAGAAGGACCAGTTAACTCTTCATCTGAGCTATCTTCACTTTCACTACAGGCTGCATCTCTGCATGGAAAATTTTAAAAATTGCTATTTCAAGAACATGAACACATTTTTGACATTTGGAAATTTCTGACAGGTAAGCAGAACTATTTAATCCACACTCATTCAAAGTAGATGTGCTCCCTCTGCTGGTAGTTAACAAGCAGATGGTGTTCTAACAGCAGGCAGAATGTCTGAAACTGGCAAGCAGAAAACTTGTAATAATTTTAAAACATTACTTTCAAGTGAGTTTAAGAGTCTTTCCTTGCAGTGAGCCTAGGTTACCATTACAGTGATACTTTGCAGTGGACATTAGCTCTTCCTTTCAGATTCTGTGAGATAAAAGACTCACACTGCAAGACAGTCCTTTGTGAGCTTATATTTTAGGAGTACATATACGATTTACAAGTAGGCAGAGTACAAAAGATAGTTTAACAATGAAAGGAAGAAAAGATGATAGAAGGATTTTTTTTTTTAAGTTTGGATTATCGCTTAAAAACAGCAATAAAAATATACAATTTCAAGAACATAATAAAGCATTAGAGAAAGAGGTTCTAAACTGTATAATTGTGTCAGTATGCCTCCTAGAAGAGCAGTACATCAAGCAGGTAACAGGTTATACAGCAACATCTGCCTTGGATTAGTAAATTGAATTCTATTTTAGGAAAAAATCAAAACTAACTAAAAACAGTAAGAATTAGGTTCTCAGATGTTACAGTTATAAGGTCTAACACACCTGAAAGCTTGTCTAATTTTTCCAGCTATATTTACTAGCCTAATAAAAGATACTACCTCTACATACAAACTTTCCTCACACAGTGATGGGAGACATTTAAAGTTCTACATCAGGATATCCCTGTCCAATAAATCTAACTCAAATAAAATAAACTCCTCTTACTTTAAGGCAATGGGACAATCAATAGCCAACTATCAAAAGGAAGCTTTTCAAACACCTGAAGAGGATTTGGGTCCACTAGAGTTAGAGCTCCACTAGAACAATTTTTAATTGTTAATTAACAATTTTACTATAGCTAAGTTGAAGAGCTCTAATGGACTGAAATTAGCTATAGTATAATTAGCTATAGTAATTAACAATTTTACTATAGTATGTGCAAACGAGTTGCATTAGTGTTGATATGCATTCCCAGACCAGCAAGCCCCAAATCTTTTCCCCAAGAGGCACACAATTTAACTAGTCTCAGAATGGAAACAAGCATATAACACAGCTGCCAGTGAAAATGGTGCACACTATACAACGATTCAAGGATGCCCTTCCAATCCCAGATTCCCACGTTTTCAGATCTTCCCATAGATGCCCAAGAACAACATGCTGCTTTTTTCCTAACTGCGTACCTTTATCTTTCCCTCATTTGATAGCAGGAATAAATACATCAAGTCAAACAGTTCAGTATATTGAAGAGCAGTGTAATCATTCAGCATGTGAAATGGCCGTAATTCCAGTGATTCACCGCTCTCCAAGCTTCGACAGAGAGCTTGGCCAAGTACCGCAGCTACAGCTACTGGTATCCTCTGTCCTGACTGGGAAGACAAACCCAACAACATCCAAATAGGAGCTATACTAAAAGCCCATATAGCTGAGTAACGTCCTCCCAACAGTGGCCAGCAACGGCGCTGACAAAAGAAGGACAAGAGAACGAAGCAGACAGCGGTGTCCCCTTCAACTTTTCAGCCTTATGGCTTATGGTCTCCCTGAATCTGAAGCTGTAGCAAAAGAACCATAGACTTGGCAGCCCCTCCCCGAGGATTCAGAGGTGAAAATAATTAAGTTTTCTGCTTTCTCTGCTTACCTCCTCAATAAGAGGAATATCATTAGAGGAAAAAAGGCTACATTAGAGTCTAGATGGCACACTGAGAATGGAAATAAAAAATATTCTAAGAGTTGGGCAGTTATGTGGGCATATCCCCCCCAACACATTCACTCTCCTCACATCACACACACTATTTTCTTTGACAATTTTTTTTAGACACCAGTAGGTGTTCTCCTTTCATAAAGTATAATTATTATTGTACTTAAATACATAAGTACTGTAACCAGCAAAATTTTCTCTCTGTATTAATTGAGTTCAAAAGTAAAAAAGAATCAATAACTGTTCTCCATGTCTTTCTGGAATGACCAAGTCCTTTCTAACAATTACAAAAATCAGCATGGGGCTAGTACAATAATCTAATGTAATGTATTTAACAAAAACATGCAGGAAAATGTTGCCTTTTTTGGACAATAGAACAAGCTGGATATTTTGTATCAGCTTATAACTATTAACATCTACATCATACAAAGAGGTGCTGTTAATAAAACTTTTATACTCTACCAAGTCCTATATTACATAGTTCAAATATCAGTTTTAGGATTATCCTTTTGAATTGCATCTGAATCACAATGGCATGTCTCCCTCACTAGCTTCCCGTTGTTTTCAGCACTAAGTTCTAAACTACACACCACAGCTTACAAGGAGATACGAAACTGTAAGCTGACATCTGTTCAGCTTACAGTTCCACTCTGGCTCTTCACATCACTGCCTCTGTTCTCCATCCTCAGTAAAAATAAAACAACCTTAATATCAACAGAGCTCTGGCAAGTTACGAGAGCCTACCTGACTCAGAATACTCAAAAGGAGTTATATAAAGTGTCCAGAGTTCTCTTCTCTCAAGTCATTTATCTAAAAAGGAGATTTGGGGAAGGCGCTGGATCACCTGGTTACTTTTCACTTTACTGTTTGTCTTAAACAACTTCTTAAACTGAAATCCCCCAATGTAGTACATGATCACATTACATTTAAATTCTTGTTATCTTCCATTATTTCACCAAAAAGGTATTTCAGAATGCCAAAGGTGAAAGGTAGCATAGAATACATTTCCTTTATGCATACAATATAACAGAGGCTCTATAGTATAATACATTGTTACTTAAGCAAAAGTCCACAGTTTTTCTGAGCAACAGTCAAAAAAGAAATTTTGAAACAGAATTCTGTTCTCACACTAAAATACTACAAGGCAAAACTAACCACTGACTATATACAATATTAACATTTGTAAATATTGACACATTTTTCAGGAATCAGCATTTCCCCTGAGAGACTTCAGACAACATAGACACGTACGTACAAGTTAAATGATGTTCACGTTTCAAAAAAAGCAGAAGAAAAAGCAAGCCCTTCAGATAAGGAAGCTGTTAAATGGAATAATCTTCCACCATATTTAAGTACCTTGGAGTTAATGTGGACTCAGCTCCTATTGCACTTGAGGCTGAAGCTGGTGAATTAGGCTGCAGACGTCTAAATTCCTTTTCAGCCTGGTCTTCCTGCTCTCTTTCACGAGCCTCTGAATATGGAGAGAGCAAGTAAATGACAAATAATCAAGATAATATTCATGAAATAATAAAATTTCATGTAGGTCTGAAAATGAAAAAAAAAAATTTACTCTGCTCAACAGACATAAAACATTTGAAAAGGTAAAATCAAAAAAAAATATCAGATTTCCACTGCTAACACAACAATCACTCAGAAAAACAAGATGTCTCAGGGAAAACGCAAGCACCTTTCAAGCATTAGTTTGTATAGATTAACAAACATAAGTTGATCATATCATGATGCTGATATTGAAGTATGTTCAACTTTATATAGCATGACAGTAAATAGTACGCCTACTTCAAACAGTTCTTGAAATTCACATAGCACAGAGAAATAATTCAGTACATATTTATAAATAAGTAAATAAATGAATTCTAAATATATATGGAAAATAAATGGCCACAACTCTTCGTATTTATCCCCATTTCACTTACTGGAAATAATCTCAATGGAAGAGTGCAATCAACAAAAAAACAGAATCTCTCATTTAAAAATATCAATAAGAATCTTACATAGAATAGTGAGACTGGTGCAGAGAAACAGATACAACTACTCTGTTTCTTAAAGCTGTTCAAATTACTTCTGTTAAGCAGAGAAAAACCACACTTTATCATCTTCTCCCTATACAAAAAACATACTTTCTTGTTTCCCTCTCATATACTTAGCAAAACAGTTCTATATCTCTTAAACTATCAGCTAAAAGTTGTGCAGTACAACATAAAAGCGTTTTCTTCTGAAGAGACACATAGACATCTGCATGATACAGAACTAGGAAACACATTTTGATCTCAATTCTTCATGGGTAACAGACAAGATGGAGCTGTTTCCAAATGTTATCAAACACAATGCAGGAGGGTATTTTGGGTAATCTAGAAATAGAATGTTCATAGTGTACAAAAAAAAAAAAAAAAGAAATGTTTCTACACTTTTTCAAGTACTACGTGCCACAAATGGCAACATATATTTTTCAGGTAAGCAGCCGAATTAATTACAAAGTTTTGTCATTTTTGGAAAAATAACTGATCTCACAATCAACAATATGTTGCGTTCCTATTCCAGTGAAGATTCTAAAAATTTTTCTTTGGTTTCAGAAATTCAAGTTCAACAAACAAAAAACAAAAATTCAAAATTCAGCAATTCAAAAAGCTCTACAAAAGACTAAAACACTTGTTCTGGCTGTTTATTAATCAGTCAATCAATCATCAATCTAACAATTTGACTGTTTAACCACTCAGCTGTTTACAGGATTTCCATGTTGAACTAAAACATGGTGCAGTCAGCTGATCTCTCAAAAGGGATTAGGATAGCACAAGCTGGACCAGTATCAAACATGAAAAGCTTCCCAACATGGAAGAATTCTTGCTGTATTTAGACTTAGCCAGTAGGAGAAAAGCATGCAAATCTTATTTTGGGATCCCCTATATACATGAATTTCACAATGCCATAAATTCCATAAAATCAGCAAGCCTCCACAGGATTATATCGTTCTGCATGCAATTAAAACCTGAATATAATTAGCACTGAGATATTCTCATTCGTTCATGAAGAACTACTGTCTCCATGATAAAGGGCTTCAAAGTCTACTGTCTTCACAAGTTGCAAAATTTTAGAGACTGAATTAAGCCCAGTAGGACAGAAGCTACTCAACAATGATAGCATCACATGGAGAAAAAAAAGAAAAAAAATGTGTGTGCATTGCATTCATTACACATTGTACAAGTGGAGGAAGAAACTGTGGACATTCGGGTTGGCAACGGGAACTCTAGAACCACATGGTTTTACGTCCCAAAGATCCTCACTCGAATGGTATTTGGTTGGATTGGGGGGCAGGTCTAGCTCAGTTGGTTAGAGCATGGTGCTACTAACGCCAAGATCACAGGTTCAATCTCCGTACAGGCTGTGCTGAGAGCCGGACTAGACGATCTCCAGAGGTCCCTTCCAACCTTACCGTTCTACGATTCTATGATCAGAAGCAAAACATACCATTTTCACTATCTTCCCCTCCGAAGTTGCCACCTTGAAAACTTACCTCCCTCGAGCACAGAGGGGGATGAAGACCAATTCGAGGAGCAGCCATAAAACCTGCTATGTTATAAGACACGAAAAGCATCCCCTTGTTTCTTCTTTTTTATTCTATTCACTCTAAATTAAAGCTACCTGTACTAGCTCCCTTTACACAATAAATATAAAACTAACTAAAATAAGGAAGGAAAGAAGGCTGTATTCCAACCCGACCCTCGCTTCTGTGCTGGCTACACCTCACACGCAGAACCTTGTGCGTTCCTGTCTTGTATGTACTCTGATAGTACATACAAATCAACAACTTACCGATTTAGTAAGCCCCAAACTGCTTCAGATTGTATTCCTAGAACCAACCTACTTTTTCCCCCACAAAGAAAAGCGACATAAGGCGCTTAGAACCTCACCCCAACACAGAGTAACGGAGTACACTGTAAAAAGCAATAGCTGACAACGCTCACGCCGCTTACCCAAGATCTTCCTGCTCCTTTCCACAGCAGTTCTTCTCGTTTGTTCGAACATGGCTTCCAGGTCAAAAGTCCGAGCTTTTTTCCCTAAAAAAAAACAAGGAAAAAAAAAGGAGGGGGAGAAAAAGGAGACCGTGGCAGTGACCCACCTCACTCAGAGGCGCTCCGGGCGGCGGCGACCCGGCCGCTCTCGCCGCCAACGGCCGCCCACGGCCGCAGGGAGCGGGCAGAGGAACCCGCCGCCGCCACGCACCGAAGCCCGAGAAGCCCATGGTGGCCGCCAGCTCCGGGTCGGGCCCCGCCAGCGCAGCAGCGTCTGTAGGGGGACACAAACCAGGCGGGGGTCAGAGCGGAGGGCGAGCGAGGGCGGCGGCGGCAGCACCCCGGCCCGGCCCCGCCCGGCCGCTCACCGCCCGCCGCTCCCGGCGCCTCCATGCCGCCGCCGCCGCCGCCCCGGAACCACAACAGGCTCCGGCCCCGGCGCCGGCAGGAAGCGCGGTCGGCGCAGCGGGAGGGGCAGCGCGGCGGGAGGAGCCGCGCGGCGCCGGCGCCGCCCTCCCGGCCCGGCGGCGGCTGCCGCTGCGCGGCTTCGCCCCTCGGGCGCCGGGCTGAGGTTTCCCTTTCGCGGGGCAGGCGTGCGGCTGCTGCACGAAGCCTTTGCGGACGGGAGCGGCGTCCGTGCAGCCACGGAGAGTTACTGCGCTCGGGGTATGCCGGTTAACGCGTTACAGCCGAGCTCCCCGCAGCGCCTGCGCCTGCTTCACTCCCGTGCCGGCCCGGCACGCCGGCGCCAGCCCGAGCGGGCGCGCTGCCGTCAGCAGGGCCCGGCCCCGTCAGGGCGGCCGTGGCGGCAGCGCGCCAGCCCGGCTCCTGGAGGGGCAGCGGCCAGGCCGGCTCGGCGCAGCCCTCACGGGGCCACGCGTGGGCCGTTGCGGGGGACTGCTCAGCATTTCAGGCTTCCGCTGCCACAAGTGACACATGTACTCGCGTGGTTTAACCTAAATCTCCTATGGCAAAATACCATATAGTCACCGTACAGACTATACACCGTATAGACTACCCAGGCTCCGCGTGTGCGCCGCGGGGCTCCAAGAGCCGCAGTGGCCACCGAACAGCCCGTAACCACCCAGGCAGCCTTCGGCCGCCGAGCACGCGTGAGAACAGCAGCCCCTTCGCGCCGCTCTCCCGGGGACGCGCCGCCCGCCCCGCTTCCCGGCGGCAGGCGCCCCGCCCGCGCGCGGCGCCCTGCTCCTCGCCGGAAGCGCCCGGGGCGCAGGCGGAAGTGCGTCGCGCGCGCAGGGCCTGCCGGGATTTGGCGGGGCGCGCAGCGGCCGCTCGCCAGCGAGCGCCTTCTCGCCGCGCGCTGAGGCGCCGCCGGCCCTGGCGTTGCCGCCGCCGCTGCCGCCGCCATGCCCGCGGCCATGAGCCCCGCGGCGCCCACCGCGCAGGAGGCGCTGGAGATCGCGGGCCGCATCATCGACCGACAGATCCAGGATGACCGCTGCTACCCGGACTTGTCCGAGCTGCTGGCGGTGCCGGCGCCCGGTGAGGAGCCCTCGGTAGCCGCCTGCCTCGCGGCCTCCGCCCCGGCCCTCCCGCGGCCTCCTGCGGGCCAGGCCTGCAGCGCGGCCGACGCCGCCTTGCCGGCCAGGCGTGGGGCCCTGGGCGGGCACGGCTCCCCAGCCCGGCAAGGCCCCGGGGCAGCAGCAGCCGGCCCCGCCTCCTTAGGGACGGCCCAGGGCTGAGCCCGACGAGGCCCGGTGTGGCGGTTCCCCGGCGGGGTCTGGCGCGGCAGTAGGGGACGCTTTGGCGCTTCAGCGAAGGTCGCAGCGTGGGCTTTATGCATGGTAGCGGGAACGGTTGCAAGAAGAAGAGGCTTAGGACTGGGACTGCAGCCCCATCTCCCTCCGGAAAGCAGTGAAAATGGCACTCGTTTTCCATCTCGTTTATTGAGAAGTCTCTTGCAGGATGGTCTTAGTGTTGCCAAGTGCACAGCACCATCCCTGAACATTACAGGGTGCCTAAAAAATCTCTCTTAAACTTCTTTGAGTGCCTTTTGTTTGTCTGTAGCGCTATGTCACATGTGGTTATGATACAATGTATAGCTCTCCTCAGACATTTGTTTTGTCCTCTTTGAAATATCGAGGCATCATTGCTTACTTCGTTGGTGCTAATTATCTGGCCAAGATAAAGACCCACTCAATGGCTGTAGGTGACCTAATCAGTGTGTATCCAGCAGGTGGCAGGATACAATCAAATATTAGCAGTATTTTCTGTTATGATAAGATATGATGTGACCTACCTTAGCAGCATTATGGAGAGTAACGTTTAAGATCGTCATTAGTGTCCACTAAGTGTCTCTCTGGAAGTGTATTCTTATTTATATCCTGAATTTTTCTTTTTATCAGGAGAAAACATTGGGGAACTTTGAAGTATAAAGAAAATAGAAGAGACTTCTTTCACCTTGTGTTTTGTCAGCTGTAGTTTGAATAGCCGTTTGCAAGGCTAATGTGTAAAATAGTGTCAGAGTCTGAATAGCTGTTTGCAAGGCTAATGTGTAAAATAGTGTCAGATTTGACAGCTTCTTCGTCTTTTTTTTTTTTTTTTTTTTTTTTTTTTTGCATATAACTTTTGTCACAAATACAGTTATTCTAGATTGTGAACTCCCGTGCTTTTAAAAAACACTTTATTGCTTTTTGTGTAAGGATACTTTCATACATCTGTTTGCAAATCTACTTGCTCCTGTTTTGAGAGTTAGATTAACTATTTATGGTCCTGATCCTACATATGCCTTTGTTCATGCATACTTTGTGAGTAGCAGTATTTGTATGTTTAAAGGCTTTACAGTATCAAGACAATGTTTTTGAGAAGTCTGAAGGGCTGGATTATTCATCTAAATTAAAATGAGCAATAGGCATTCTGTAGTTTAGATTTCACAGATTAGGGGAAAAAAGGGTAAAGAAAGAGAGGGGATTTTTGTAAATTTTTGTTTCTTTATAGGAAGTCTAATTTTGTTCTTGTTGTTATTTGCAGGTAGTCCTACAGTTTCTGGTATGTCAGATATGGATTATCCTTTGCAAGGACCAGGTTTGCTGTCAATACCTAATCTTCCAGAGATCAGCCCAGTCCGCAGAGTCCCACTTCCCCCTGAGCTAGTGGAGCAGTTTGGACGTATCCTGATGAAAAATCATGTGTTAGGTTGTATGTGTAATAATATTCAAAGTGAACTTTTGTTCTTTCATAATTGTTTTTCCCGGATATTACTGTTGTTCAGATGAAAACAGATGAGCCTTGATCTTGCTTGCCTTCCCTTTATAAAGGCTCCAAGTGGTAATAATGTCCATTTGCGTAGACTTGCTTTTGGAATTGATTCCTATATGAGGAACTTTGCTTATTGTACCTTGTTTGTGAACTGCTATAATATTAAAATTTTCACAATTTTAGAGATTTTGAGTTTGCTAGCCTATGTGCATTTAGTCCTTACATCTGCAGTGCTTCAGATATGCAATGCAATTGTATGATGGGAGTATTTCCAGAAATCAGCAGAGCTTGGCTAACCATTGACAGTGACATTTTCATGTGGAACTATGAAGATGGGTATGTACACAATGTATTCCTGGTGGTGTAATTCATATTATATCTAAATTAAGTGATTATAGTTATGGAGATTGTTTATTGGTAGCACAGAGGTGTGCTTTTCAGTATAAGGTATCTTGATTTCTTTTAGGTGGTTGAAGGTTCTTGAAAGTTGTTTTAGGTTCTTGAGTAATAAGTATTTAAGGACTTAGCTATGCTTCTGCCAAATCACCTAGAGATGGAAGAAAAGAAAATGCATTTGCTTAATTAGACTTATTCAGTGTCCTGAAGTTATTGGTGTATTTCTGCTAAGGCTTTAATTACGCTGAAAAAGGTAGAAAAATCTTATCCTAATTGCCTAACTCAGCTAATAAGTACACTAATGCTATAAAGTGGTCAGTCATTTCTACAATGCTAAATAATATGTCATTGGTGCTTTGGCTGTATTTTCTAGTTACTTTAAAAATATCATGATTGAGGCTGTCACACCTAACTAAGGAAGGATAAATGAAAATTTCATAATCTTTTCCAATGACAATGAGATGTTTATGATTTACAGTTTTGTAATTCTAACATGCTTGTATGGTAAGAATTTAGTAGGAATTGCTTTATACATAATTCTTTTATTTCTTAGTTTTAAAGTTGAGACTGTGCTTCACACAGTTCCTCTCTGTAAGTTTACATTGTGTCTCAGTTAAATACATTCCACCAAATAATACAAAACTTCATACTCTTAAAGATATGGTACCGGAGAAAGAGTTTGGGGTTTTTATCTTTTATGATAGATAAAATTATTCCATAAAATTTACTTTATGAATTTTTGATGAAACAGATACCATATAATTTCCTCATTCTTGATGTTAATTAGCGTTACCTATGCTGCATTATGTAATTCAGACTGGACTATATGAATTAACAGCAAACAAAAATACAGATTACAATTGGGTTTCAGGTTTGAAGTTTAACTGTAAGAGGCTCTGATGTGCTCAAATATTTGCCTGCATAGTTTTGCTGTGAAATTTCTGTCGTTTCATTTTGCTGGACTTACTTTCAATCTAAGCAAAATGTGTAGATGGTTTAAAATTGTTAGAAGTATTAATAATTTTTAAATATACAGAATCTGACTTTGTTATTATGTAATTCTTGAGGTTTTTATGCAGCTTTTGTATTTTGGCAGGGGAGACCTTGCTTATTTTGATGGCCTCAGTGAAACTATTCTTGCAGTGGGTCTTGTGAAGCCTAAAGGAGGTAAGAAATATATGACAGTGACTAGAATTATGCCGTTTCTAAACATTCTTCATATGTGTTTGTATATGTATACATAATAATGCCTGTGTATTTATATGCATGGTTATGTTTTATTTGTAGAACCATTATGAAATTGATTACAATCCAAAAGTAATGTGTAATTTAACAATTATTTACACTGATTAACTTTTTTTTCTAAACCATGTTGTACTTTTAATATTTCTGCTGTTTACAAATTTACACATTGAAGGGATCTTTCATGAGATCCTTATTTCTAGCTTTTTTCCTCCCAATTCTTTTGGTGGCTACTGCTTACAAAAGATTGAAGTCAGAGTTTGATTGGCAATAGGGTTGGACATAAAAGAAGTACATTTATAAGAAAAACATTATTTTTAAGATTCTGTTATTTCATGAATTGGAAGCTTAGCTGCTGGTTGTTTTCTAACTCTAGAGTTTCACAGATTATTTGGTCTTAAATATGACTATTCCCTCTAACTAGCAGATACTTTTATCCAGTGACTACAGTGGATACATTCATTGCGAGTCTGCAAGGTTGACTGCAAACAAGATTTATTTTTTTTCCCCCACTTCAGGCATTTTCCAGCCTCATGTACGACACTTACTTGTTCTGGCTACCACAGTGGATATTGTGATTTTAGGGCTCAGCTGTGCTAACATACAAACAGGTAATACCTCTTTTTTCCCTTTTCTTAAGTAAATTAAAGCTATTAGGTTGGTATTCTTTATAATGCATTAACAGGTAAACATTTGTTAGTATTCTTAAAAAAGCAAGATCACGTGCTGTTTCCCTTAGTAGATTATAAAACTTTTTACAGTCAGAGTGAAGGAATTCCCTTCTTACGGGGTAACAAATACTGATCCTGGGACTGTCAGAGGAGCGTTAAACTGTATTGTTCACTGTTTGATATAAAACAGATTTTTGAAACAGATAGTCCTGTTAATTAAAAAGTATATTAGAAAGGGAAGGAAAAGATAGGTGTGAATCTTAGTATCAGACGCTGAATGGAGTTCATTAAGCTGATTTGCATTTGTATTACAACCACAGAAATTGAGAATCCAATACCAACTTTTTTCAACCTTGTATGTAGTAGGGAAATAGAGAAAAATATATACATGTGGTGTGTGTGTGTGTGTGTGTGTGTGTGTGTGTGTGTGTGTGTGTAGAACTCTTATTTTAGATTTGTTGGTATTTAGAGGAGGTAACAAATGCTAGAAAATATATGGAAAAACAGATTTTGCTTCCTTTCTTGGGAACTTAGAGAATTTACTATGATTTTTTAAAAACAAAAGATTAGTTATTCTACAGTTCACTTGGAAGGAAAGCTATTACAAAATATATTTGGTAATTCTGAAATTTGCTGTAACATTTTCTGAAATACCTATAGTGTGTATAAGAACAAGTGAAAAACTAAATTTTTTTTTTCTTGGTTCACTTAAGGTTCTGGAGCCCTCAATGACAGTATGTCTGGTGGAATGCAGCTGCTGCCAGACCCTCTCTATTCACTCCCTACGGATAATACTTGCATGCTGGCAATAACATCCACTGATAACGGGCGTATCTTTCTGGCTGGAAAGGATGGCTGTTTATATGAAGTAGCTTACCAGGTGATGATAGGTTTTATGCACAGGCATTTTTTCATGGTTGTGGAATGAAAGTACTAAGAGTCCTAAAATTGATGTCAATCTTGTCATCTCCTTTCTTTCATAATTCTAGTGTGTGACTTGTTTACACAAATTCTGACTTCTCATCACAGGCATATTTTCTTCCAAGAGGTCTGTAAATAGCTGATTGAAGAAACAGCAATGTAGCTTTGGTAAAGCTTTTTTTTTTTTTTTTTTTTTTTTTTTTTTTTTTTAATGGCAGTTACTAGGAGTACTGTTGCTTTCAGTTGTCATACCTCAATCTTCTAAATTGCTTTGCCCCTTCATTAACTGTTCTGGACACTGGAAGCAGATAACCTAGTAGCTGATTAGAGAAGGTTTATTGTGCTCTCAGTATTTAATTTTAGCTCATTGAATGAGTTTGAAGATTTGAGCTCTCCTTAAGAGAGAGTTAAATTAAACTTTTATCTTTAATGTTTTTTTTTTTTCTTTTACTTTTCATTGTCAGCACACAAGAGCTTTGCTTTAGATGTGCCCTATTTTTCTAGGTCCCAAGAGAGGATACCCATGCCCATACCTGGTTTTAATCTTAGTTTGAAGGAAGGACATCAGATCATAAAAAAAAAAAAAAAAGTAAAGGCCAGAAGAGTATTGGCTTAAATGTTCAGAGGCATTTCATTATCTTGAATATCTGGAGCTTTTTTAACTGAAGTTTGTAGTGTTTGCATTCACATTATAGCTTTGAAAATCTTATTTTGAAGCTCAGTGTTAAGTTCCATATGTCAGTGCAACAACAGTTGAAAATCCACATTATTGTTCCATATTGATCTGCATAATGAGATGTTCTGTGCAGTGTTTTCAAAGAGAGAATGGAACTTATTTTAAGTATAACAGTTTGAGTTACTCTAGTGTTCATGGGTGGATTTTTTTGTCAAAAATGGTGGTGGAATTGATCACACTAAACAAAGCCAAGAAAAACTGTCTCATACCTTAGCATTATGTAGGAGCTTATTATGAGATGAACGTATAGGCAGATTTATTTGAATCACAGGTAATTGTATACAGACAGTTGATGGAAAATAAGTGAAAACTATATTTCTATTAAGATACTAAAAATCATTCATAAATCTGATGTAAGTGATTTTTTTTGTTAGATTTGCTTTGGCTTTAGTTTAATTGCAAGCAGTTTAGTTAGTTTGCAAATGTTTCTGTAAGAGGATTTCTGTAGGGATTCTCATAAGAATTGCTGTTAATTTTATAAAATAAAGGATTACCTCCTTCGGCAGTTTTATTTGATATCTTCCAGCCTTTTTTGTGTAAAATTTTGCTTTTAATAATCAGCCACAACTTTCAAATGAAAAATATATTCTTTTTGACTGAAATCAATGGTATGTAATTAGATTTTTGCTTATTTTTTACTTTTTCTGGTAGCAGCCAATTTTTTTAGTAGAATTACTGGTTCTTTTTTAACCTCTCTCTCTTTTTTTTTTTTTTTTTTCCTTTCTTTAACGCTGCATCTGTTTTAAATTGTAGGCTGAGGCAGGCTGGTTTAGCCAGCGATGTAGAAAAATCAATCATTCAAAGGGCACCCTCTCTTTCCTTATTCCTTCATTGCTACAGTTCACGTTCTCAGAGGATGGTAAGTATTAATCGTTGATTATTCCCAATAATTTAATGTAAACTTTTAAATTATACAACTAAGTAGTAAGACTGAATACTTGATCCTCATTGTGTGCATTTAGTTATAATCAGTGGAAGTTGTGGTGGCTGGTGATTCTGAACTTGTCACTTGTTTGTATGCCCAGGTCAGCATATAGATAGCAAAGCCTAGAAGTTTTGATATTTGTGACTGAAAATTCCTATTCTGTAGGTGACACAAATTCTTATTCTGTAGTACAAAATCAATATGTTCATAATGGGATCATTGCAACGGACAAACAAATTTTAAACATAATTTTATCTTATTCCACTGTTTAGTGAAAATTTAACTTGAAATGATTATACTTTTTTTTTTTTTTTTGTTCAGGGATGGATTAAATAATGCTTATCTTTAAATTTATTAATAATTGTTTGAAATTGTTTACTGTTTAAATCACTTTCTGGTAGAAATCTTGAAGATTCTTCTAAGTGATTCAGCCAAACTGCAGTTTTTGTTAACTTGCATTGGATTGTTTTAAGGGTATTCTATCCTAAACATTTCTTCACCAAATCCAGTGTTGATTTTCTTCTCCCTTTTCTTTTGTCCTTCCCAGATCCTGTAGTTCAAATTGCCGTTGACAACTCTCGAAATATCTTATACACACGCTCAGAAAAAGGAGTGCTACAAGTATGTGACTCACACTAATGTTCCTTTGCTGTGTTACTAATGTGTATGTGATTGATAAATTATCTGATAAAGAATCTCATTACCTGATAGTTCTTTATAGATCTGTCAGGATGTTATTCCAGTTTATCTTTCTTTAACAAAGTGTATGTCCAAGACCTAAAATACTTTTTTTGGAAAGAGTAGCATTTTGATCTTCCTCTTAATTGTATGGAAATATGAGAATGCAATAATGTTAAAAAGTTTGAATTGCTGCATGGTGAGGCTACATGAATTAATTAAATTGCAAAACACTAAGCACTACTATTAAATTGCAGGTTTACGATTTGGGACAAGATGGTCAAGGAATGACTAGGGTTACTTCTCTTTCACAAAATGCTGTAGTTTCTGCTGCTGGGAACATTGCCAGGTATATGACAACTGCAATGAGAGGCTTCCTTTAAGGCCATTAGTCTCACTATATTTTTAAAGAATGTTGTTTGCTTGTTTCTTTGGATTTTCATACAGCATCAATTATGTAAAAATACCATTTTTTTTCTTTGAAAAACTCTTTTTTTCTGATTTTAGAACAATAGATCGTTCTGTATTTAAGCCTATTGTTCAAATAGCCGTGATTGAGAATTCTGAGTCCGTAGACTGTCAACTGTTGGCAATCACGCATGCGGGTAAGAAAGCAATATTAATTAAGCCCCTTTTTAACTGATAAATAGCATCTGTCGTTTAGCAAAATTGACAGAAGTTTTCCTTTTTACAGAATGAAAGTTTTGAAAATGTTATTTCATTCTGATATATTGTTTTATATATTCAAACTGTTTTAATGTTTGATTTGAATATGACCGTAGAATCATAGAATCAGTAAGGTTGGAAGGGACCTCTAGAGATCATCTAGTCCAACCCTGGTCACACAAATTATGATCCATATTTAATGATAAGAAAACCAGAAGAAAGTGGCGTGAACACAAGTTCTTTAGGAAATTAGTGGCAGAGCTAGATTAAAACCATTTTAGCTGCCTGGCTTTCTAGCAAGAAATGTGGCAGTGTACAGAATCTGTTACAAGTCTGAAACCAGCTTTCTGTCCAAAGTGCTGGTGTTCCTGCTAATAATCACAACTACATTATATTGCATGAAATTGGTCATCTTTTTTCTTTTGTTTAGGTGTCCGACTGTATTTTAGTACTTCACAATTTAAGCATCCAACAGCTCGTCCCTCAATGTTAACATTGGTTCATGTCCGTTTGCCTCCTGGATTTTCGGCTTCTTCTAATGTGGAGAAACCCGCAAAGGTTCACAGAGCTCTTTATAGCAAAGGTAAGCAGTGACATGCAGCCGAGGTGAGATTTTCTGCGACAACCACTGTTGTCGTTTTTTTCATCTGGGAGCTTGAAGCAATGGAAATACCAAGAGCTAAGCATAATTTCTGTGTGTTAGTTCTTGAAAATGGCAGGTTGCCATATTTTTCAGAATTCAGTGCTTCTGCAAGGCTCAATATTTGAGCTAAGAACTCTGCGCATGTGTTAATTGCCTTTTTTCATGTAATTAGTAATTTCTGGATAAAATAACGTGGTGCAATTTACCCACATTTCTCTATTCACATGTGATAATTCTTCAAAGCAAGGGATAGAAAGAGGCTTCTTAACTATTTAGTGCCTGTCCTTTTTTTCTGAGTTTAGCAACTGTACTGAGTCGTTTATTTTTTGACTCGTTTAATTATGATTTAAATTAGATCACCACGCAGCTTCCAGCTGGTTTCAGCTTCTAGACACTTCTGACTCTAGGCTGAATTTTAGGAAATGATGTAGAAATGGGAGGAAATCATCTCTGTGTTGCTGACCTTTTCAGTCATTTAGTTGCCTTTGTGGATAACATTTAAAATAAATGTCTGCAAGCAGTCTAAGAGTTCTTACAGTTCATGATCCCCATATAACCAAAAAAGACTGCAAGTCTCTTCAAAAATCATCTTTGATATTTTGTCTGACTGATGACAGACTGACTGTTGGGGGAGATGCGAGGGCACTGATGAAAACTACATACAAAAATCGAAACAGAGAAACAAAAAGCGTCATTACAGTCTTGGTATCTTCTAGCTAAGTCTAGAGAGTTGTGTGTTTGTTTGTTTGTTTGTTTGTTTGTTTGTTTGTTTGTTTTGTCTCTCTGAAACAGTTTGCATGACTAGACCTTATTCGTTATTCCCCATGGTAACTTGCTTTGTGAATTGCAAGTTAAAAAGGTAACAAAAGGATTAATCAGTCCTTGTAGTTCCTGCATGAAATATTAGGTACACTAAGACCACATCAGTATTAGTACATCATATACCCCTGGACCATTGCTAGATGCAAGGTCAGGGTCTAATGAATGAGAGAATAGGATGGCTGCTTATAGATACCCCATTAAGAATAGCCTCTAGACCATGATAATTCTCATTTTATGTGGAAAAACTGTGAGAGTAATAGCTGACGCAGAACTATACCAAGAATCATTTTAACAAATTAACAAAAGCAACGATCAACTTCTAGTTCAGGAATGGTGTATGGCACTTTTTAACTTAGTGTAGTGTAACTGCACTCACTTGGCACATGACAAGACTGGAAATACCATGAAAATAAGATTATTGTTACTTTTTCCATTTAGGGGGGGGAAAGCTTTATATAACAAGCAGCTGAACACCCAAAATAATATGTATGTCGGTAGTAGATGATCTAAATGCCCTTTGTCTGTCAGGTGCCATGTGAGAACGAAGTTAAAGAACTGCAGATTTTGGTAAGCCTCAATAAATAACAAGAGAAATGCTTATCACAAAAAACAGTGATGTAAGATGTAACCACAGATGATCAGAAGGAGAATTCTAATAAAATTTTTGTGCATTTGTATGTATATGCAGAATATAATGCGTTTTGGTTCCAGGCAGTCTCTTAGTTATGGACATTGGTATTGTATTGGTCTAGGAATCTAACATTTGTCCTTCAAGTATATCAGAGGTTCTTTGTATTGCTTTTAGCAGTGAGTTCCTGAGCCTTTGTTAGAAAGAGAGTAATGGCAATGCTAAAAGCAATAATTATTTTAGATTTTTAACATAATGATTTTATGAGCAAGGGTATCTCCAGAAGATTTTTCTTCCAAGATCTGTTTAAACATACCATTTTTATGAAGAGTATTGTACCTATTTTAGCCTCGTTTTTGTTTGTTTCCTTTAAATACCAACATGGTGTTGGTACCCGACACCTGAATGACATAAAAGCCCAAGAGATATTAAATGCTGTTCAATGTATGATTAGGACTTAGAGATTGATTTTTATTAAGTATGGGGCTGATGAATTCTGATGAATTTGTATTTAATGTGTGATTATTGCTCTAGTGCAAACTATTGAAATCACCATTCTTACTAGGGGTCCTGCTGATGGCTGCTTCAGAAAATGAGGATAATGACATCCTGTGGTGTATCAATCATGATTCTTTCCCTTTCCAGAAGCCAATGATGGAAACACAGGTACTAAATAAACATTCCTATGATTTTGATGGAATATAGATTTTTTTTTCCTGATAACATGCGTATTCAAATAGTAGTATCTGCAAGAATTGGATAGGTTGCAGGAAAACTCCCATGATAAGTTATTTGGATACACTTACAAAGCTACCTATACATATATTTTAAAATTAATTTAGTAGATGTTTTTGTTCAGTGAATAGAAACTATCTGCAGGAATTGTCAGTTCAGCCGTATTTTCTGTCTTGATGAAATGTATGAATCAAAAGAAATGCCTTATCTTCTAAGAAATAGTAGTTAACATATTTGAAAATACTGTCTCATATTTATCACGTTGTTGTCTATAGCATGCTGTTCAAGCACTGGAAGATGTAGTTTCCAGTACAAAGTGTGTTATTTGACAGGAATGAAATTTGGCAAGGAAGATTAGTCAATATCTGTGTGTTAGAAACTTTGGGTTTGTTTAGTTCAACAAATATGTCATGTCTTTGTTAACTATCAGACATGATCAGTCCCTCCATTACTTCACCCATTTTTTTATGCTTCTTTCTTAAGTTGGTTTATAGGAGGGTTTTGGAGGGAATTATTTGCTTTATGCATCATTTCAATGAGAGCATTTCAGCACTGAAACACATCTGGAGGCTTCTACTGGTATACAGGACTGACCTGTCAAGATTAATGACTTTGGAGGAGCGTTATAAAGACACTTTATCATTAGTCTGCCTCTCTTCTCCACATGTACTAGGTGTTGACTTCTCAGTTTTTTCTAAGGCATTTAGCAGTAACTGATAGCTAGGTTTCCCCAAAAAAATGAAACCAATTTTTGAACAGTTACTTTTTGTTAGTGTACACAGTTTTCAGGAACATCCTCAGTACCATATGTCTTGTCTTGAATTATATTTAGAGCACTGCTGCCAGCTATGAAAGTTGTCTAAACTCCCATGGTTCAGTTGCAGCTTTTTGTGGTTCCTTTAAAAAAAATAAATTAATTAAATTGATGAGACTTGGTTCTAATGTGGTTGGCAGATTGTTGCTGTTTGTATTCTGGCAGCACTGAAAGATCCTACCTTGCAAGTTGTTTTACACTGAGATATAAAACTCAGTCCTTGCTACCCAGAAGCAGCATGTATATAGCTGCAAATATGTTGGTAATCTTCTGCTAGACAATATGAGGACTTACTTATTTTCTTTGAGATTTCTTGTCTCAAGAATAGTTTCATCCAGTATAATTTTAAGGTTTAATTAGATTTTGTTCAAGGTGATATTTTACTATGTCTGTTATCAAACTTTGGATGATATCTCTCTTGTTCAGATGACTACTCGTGTTGATGGGCATTCCTGGGCTCTTTCTGCTATTGATGAATTTAAAATTCAGAAGATTATAACACCACTAAATAAAGATATTATTCCCATAACTGATTCCCCTGTTGTTGTGCAACAGCACATGCTGCCACCTAAGAAATTTGTTCTGCTTTCAGCCCAGGTGAGTATTTTTGGTTTTTAACGGGAAATCAGAAGAGTAAATATAAAACCTGAAGACTGATTCAGACCTTTAAATGTTTATTCATTATGGATAAATTTTTGTGATTATATTTTGAATATAAAAATGAATAAGGGAGAAGACTGATGAAAACAACTTTATTGGTTGCAAATCTATTCAAAGCCATTGGGCCAGCTTCTCTTGTGCAGTGCATTGATTCCTTTCTGTTGGCCTTAAGAGACTTTTGTTTAAATGGATCATCTGAGACTTTTTTTAACCTTGTTTATACTCATGATTAGGTGAAATTCAAACAGATACAGATTACCCAGAAAACAGGGCTTGAACAAATATTTATTGTTGACAGTTGAAATTTGAACAAAGAATTTCTTCTTTGTCCTGAAAGGATCTCAGAAAAGATTTTTTGAAAGGGGTATGTGTTTAAAAAAAAAAAAAATGAAATTAATTTAAAAGGAGGAGTGGGTAAGTTATGTTTAGCAATACTTTAGGGCAGTTACTGTCTTAGCCACTAAATAATTTATAATACTTAAGTCATTAGTGTCTTAAAACAGTACCTCTAGGCTTGTGTAATTATGGGGCTTATTTGTGTAAGGCTGATTTTGTAGCGATGTTATTTGTAAACTACAAAACATTGAGCAGACACGTAACCCTGGCATCCGTATGCATTTGTTTGATGGCAGCTGTTTTGTGTTAAGACAGTTATGAGGCAAGATGCATTAAGATGATTGAGTGCTGATAATCTTACCATGAACCTGGTCCTAAATTCTTGAAGCAGATTTTTCCAGTCATTTTTGAAGATTTATGAGAGGTGTATAGCAGGTATACAAAGAGAAAGGCTTTAAGTTGCATTTTTATTGTATACTTCACTTTAGGCTGTGATCTCAACTTCTAGAGACCATTTAGCCATGGCAGTATTTTTCCTATCTTTCCTGGACTTGTTAGAGAATTTTCGCTATGTGAATGGGAACTGGGCTTTAGGCACCACTGTGTTTTGATTCAGTACTGTAACAAATTAAAACTCTGAGAATGATAAAGATTAACATTGTGGTCTGTGGGGTAGTTGTTGTTGATATAGTCAGTATAAGGACAACTTTATTCAAACTTTGTATTGCTTTTTGTATTACATTGCTACTTTAATACAGACTTACTTATTACTTTTAGGGGAGCTTCATGTTTCATAAACTCAGACCAGTCGATCAGCTGCGGCATCTTCTTGTTAGCAGTATAGGTGGAGATGGAGAAGAAATTGAAAGATTTTTCAAGTTGCACCAGGTGAGAATTTTTGAGTTGTCATGAAAATCAGAAGATCTATAGTAATTGTGTGGCCTTATAGGAAACCTAATCACTTTCTTTAGCATGAGTGACTTTTTTCTTTTTTAAAAGAAGCTACAAATGTGTATTGCCATTTTATTTATCAACTCAGGTATTAGCCTTTACTCCTGCACAGTCTGCATAACGCAAGATTTATGTAATGAGAAATTATTCCTCATTTTATGATATCTAAAAATGAAAGTGTAATATCATTTTTCTTGAAATTCTTTCATTTCTTGTACAAAGAAGTGTAATGCTGTTCTTAGGATAAAGTTTTCTGAAAAGTTAAATTTCTGCAACTGCAAAAGACTTTTAAAGGCCAGTACAAATGTGTAGAGTCAGTCCTTTTTTTTATTTAACAAGCAGGAAGGAAGCTGTATCTATCATGGATTGCAACTCTAATTTGACTAGTACTGACTTGTACATGTAGTGAAAGTTCTCTATAATCTATTGTCTTGTGCTTTGATAGGACATATTAAGTGCTATTTTAACATGCCTTTAGAGCATGCAAACAAATACTTGTTTAGATTTTTTTTATTATTATTCAAACAGTCTTAAATTATGTTTCCATAGAAATTTCATACATTTTAGTCAAAATTAGGTGATAGAGATTGTTTTCTACCAGTAATCCTATTCAGTTTGCAAAAACATCATGTATCAAAAGTTTTCCTGCACTGCTTTACCTGCTACAGTGGGATGTTTTACTATGATTGACTTTGTCTCTTTCATTGGGAAGACCTGATCTCCTTGCCATCTAAATAAAATGATGCAAAAGTACTCAGTTATGAGTTTAGTTATAGGTGTGTATAACCTGTTCACATTTCTTAACAACTTGATACAAGCTGCCATGCTAATAGTATAATATTCTCTAGGAGGACCAAGCCTGTGCCACTTGCCTTATCTTAGCCTGTTCTAATGCTGCTTGTGATAGAGAGGTATCTGCCTGGGCTACCCGCGCATTCTTCAGGTAAGTTTCAATTAATCTATAGGTTGTTCTGAAAACTAAGCTTAAAATCTTAGGGTCACCATGGCCACTAAGGAATTGCACAGGCTGTTTAACTCGCCTGAATAAGTGTTGTTTTAAAATGAACAGAAACTACTAAACTTGGTGGAATATGCTTTTGTGCTAGTTAGGGCTTGTTTTCACAGGAAGCTACCTGTAGTAATGACTTCTGTTTAATTACCTTGGTGGATGCTTGTATTCCATGTGCAGAGGAACTTTATTCTAAATGTAGAATATATATATATATATATATATGCTTTAAGTTCACTTGTCTGTATCTATACATCACTATATCCCAGTTCATTGAAGCAGAGAATGAAGGCAGAGTTAATATCTTTAATTAGACCAACTTTTTCTAACTTTCTATTTGGAAAAAGAAAACAAATTTTTGGATCCTCAAGTCATTATTTGGATTGGAAGTAAAAGCAGAAATGTTTAGGGCTAAATGCAACACAAGAACAAATACTCAGTTTAACAGATAATCTGAAAGGTAATATAGTTAATAGCAGCAGCCAGTAGCCAATCTTAGCAGGTCAAGGAGCATGCTCGGATTGTATTGAAAAAGAGGCAATTGGTTTATAATTTGTGAAATAAGTGAGGGCAAGATAAGTTCTACGTGCCATATTGTCATCATCTCTGTTGCATCCTGGTAGTTGTTATGCAGTAAAATTAAGAATTTTTATTTTTAAGATATTCTTTTCAAGGTGTTTTATTGGTTTCCTTGAAAATCAACACGGGAATGGTCAGAGCTGGTTGTTTTGTGGTAAATGATCTCCCAGCCGTAGCTGAGTATTTTTGTCCTTTGTGAGTTCTGAATCTCTGTATGAGTTTTACTATAGTTATTTTTTCTTTTACCAATGCATGAAATCAGTGAAAGTATTTGATCACTTCCTAAAGTATATTACATCCTGTGAAACATACATGGAGGATCCTGGAATTTGAATACTTCTGTTTTAGAATTGCTCGTTGCTGTGGCTATAGAGATGTGTTGGCAAGATGATACTCCAGGTTGCTTATCTATAATCTGATTTCATTTCATGCTGATCAGTTTGTCGGTGTTTCCTTCTGATAGTTAATTTAATAAAGTTCTAAGGCTGATTGAAGACTGGACTTGTTGAGTAATAGCTCTCTTAGACCGAAAGAAGCTATCACAAACGCTTGCTTGAGGAAAATACAGTAGTTTGAGGGCCTTGTGTTACGTGCTATGTTCTTTTCTGTATGTTTTGATGATGGTTGATTTTGTGGAGTTAGGTGTGTTTTTATATATAGAGTGTGTAGGGTTCATATTTATTGTGTGGGGGAGGGTATATATTGTTGTTATTTATGGGGTTCACCATTGTTCCAAGCATTTTTTATATTCATACAGGCTTAGTGTTCAGGGTCTGATGGCTCTTGGTCACAGCTACTGGTTTCTCCCCCTGCTGCCCCCCAAATTCACACACACACAAATTCAGTGAGGAATTTTGGAGGGTATGTTTGTCATCCATATATCTTAGGTACTGCCTTTCATATGGAACAGATATGTAGAGTATTTTTATTAGCCGTCTTAAACAAGTTGGTATATTGTGAGACTTTGTTGGCTCACCTAACAGTGGATATAGCCTGAAGAAAAAAGAGGTGTTTTGTAAAATACAGCTGTTGTGAGTGAGGATAAATACACAACTCTGACTATACGTTTGGGCTAGAACTACTGAGGGTTATGTTTGCCTGTTTTTTTTTCCAAACTTATTTAGGTGTTAGGTCAAGGCAACTCTCCTCTGTAAGTTGTGAATACTTGCTCATTGTTAAACTCATTAAATGAGGCCATTTGGGAGAAAACATGAGTGATAACTCTGGAGAAATGGATGTTAGCAAATGGAGATGTAACGAAGATTACTAGCTTGTGTGTAGGAGCTAGTAGGAGAGAGATGGTTAAAAAGTACTTGTGGTCTATGGAAGGATAAGCTTGACTCATCTCAGGTGTTTACTTCTCCCTAGGTTTCTGTAAAGAAAAACCTTGAAAAGAAACTAAAATATAAGCATAATTTTGGAAAATCTCTTCTTAAAGTCTGAACATATCATCACAGAATATAAAATATCTATAAAGAAAGAGACTAGTTTGATAAGTCATTTCAACAAGCTGTTTATCTAACTTACCTTTTAAATTGCATATGTTAATGCTTTATATTTAACATGTATTCCATTTGTTTTCTGTCTTGTGCTAAAATGAATACCAAGCAGTCACAAATAAGTATTTCTGAGAAGTTATGTTGGCTTTTTTTTTCCATTCCAAAGAACCACAGAGTTGCAATTAGTTCCCTAAGACATAAAAATTAAATGGGCTGTGTATGAAGTATGAAGAATTTTTGGTTTTTGTGTGTGAACTTTAGGTATGGTGGAGAGGCACAAATGAGATTTCCATCAGCTCTGCCTCCTCCAAGCAATGTAGGACCTATTCTGGGTTCTCCTGTTCCTGCTGGTGAGTATCAAGAATTTCAGGGGCTCTAGTGTTTTATTTTTCCTTAAATGTATTGTATATTGACTCCTCATAAGTACCAGTGGTCCTTTTGTTTGAAATGGTCCATTTTGGGGTCTTTCTTCAGTCACTGGCTTACTAATTACAGAAGTTTTCTATTTCTACTAGGTGATTTTGGATTTAGTGAGAGTGATGATCTCAAAATATGTTTGATGTTGCAGATAATCTGTTTAGATTATGTGAAGAAGGTAACCACTTCTTGCTGCCAGAGGCACTTCAGTGAGAGAACAATTTATCAATACTATAATTCTTACTTTATGAAGATTAGTTGTTTGTTGTGTGGCTGTTAGCAAAATAAGTTCTTACAATGTCATTGTCATACCTCTGCAGATATTTCTCATTTGAGAAAAAGAGGAATTTGGATCAAGAAATGAATGAAATGTTTGGTGTTTAATCGTTTCTCCCTTTAAAAGCCATAGCTCTAACACACGTTTTCAACTCTAGTCTTCAGTGCTACATAAAAACTAGAACAATACCTAGTCTTTCTCCTCAGAATCTTGTGATTAAAGTGGAGGCCTTTCCATATATTCCAGATACACTTAGATTTTATACAGGCTTCTACAGTTGCTTCAGGAAGTTGTCCCTTAACGTGTATCACTCATTTCATTATACATCTTACCAGTTTTTAAAAAGATATTCATAATGGTGAATTTGGAACCCTGATTAAATTACTGGGTTTTTTTGTTTGGTTGGGTTTTTTTTTTGTTTGTTTGTTTTTTGTTTTTTTTTTTAATCAAGGATTATTTAGGTAATTGCCAAGATTCTTTACATTTAATTGGCATGTAGCATTAAACTTTACATAAGTCTTGGTTGAAAACTTAGTTGCCTTGAATGCAAAGATATTCTTTTTTCCATACTGTTTCTAATGTACATCCAAATTCATATTAGAGAACTGAACTAGGATGACGTCTTGGAAAAAAAGCAGTTGCCTCTCTTTTTAGGAAATCTTAACTAATGTTAAAAGCACTAAGAAGAGTAGCTATTTTTGATGCATCAGTGGCTTCACTTGCCAAGCCTTATCGTATGGGGTAATAGCAATGTGAGCAGGAGCTGAGGCAAGGCATCAGAGTGTGAACCTAAGCAGGAGGCAGGGAGGAGAGCAGCTGTGGACATAACAGGTGTCAGGAGCAGAATGAGAGTGAAAGATGTGGGGGAAATGATAGAAAGGTCTGTAATCACTAGAGTTGACTCCTTTTAGAAGTAAAAGTATTTTCCCCTAATTTCCTTTGGTATTATGTATGCATCTTTGAAACCAAGTATCAAAGTGCATGTTTCCATTCTGCTTCAGTGACAGGTCCGTGTAGAAGATGGCACCGTTCTGCAGCTGCTTACTCCTTTTGCTCAAAGGGTAGAGAACTGTCATGTGGAATTAAGGTTCTGATACTTTGGATGACCCGTGTGGTGGGTCAGAATGGTGCTATCTGATAGAATGTTTAGAATTTGTTTAAAACACCTTGAAACTTTGCATGTGAAGTTACATTACAATAACATTAGCATTGTAAGGCCAGGCACCTTGAACTTAGTCCGCTCATATGTATTTACTGTTGAAGTCTAACCATGCATTTGCATGCTGCTTTTCTGCCAGGCTGTGCTTTGCTTGGCACAAGGATAATACTTTTGGGAGTTACTTGGGATTGTTTAGTGAAGGAGTTTGCAGAACTTACAGCTCCGTGAATAAAAAGAAGTTTGAAAGAACTGTAGTGAATAAGGCAAGAAGGACTGATTCTTTTATACAAGCCAGTTTTTCAGAATGGCAGTTTTCCTGCCCTTTTCATAATATGTAGTCCTACATGTTGCTGAATAAGGCACATGTACATTTTTGTAGATCATCACACGTGTTTCTCATATTTTGGAGTCTTACTTTACAGAAGGGCTGAATATTCATAGCTGAATCTGAGGTCGTACAGTTCTGTTCTGGACTCACTTGGGGAAAAATAGGCTCTAGATGTCTCAGACCGAACAGTGCAAGTTAGCAGTGTTGGTGTAATGTGTGTCCAATTGCCCCATGTGAAAATGAGAGTAGTAATACAAGTTTCTTTCAATCAAATATTTTAAAGGTAGAAGCAGTATTCTTTAAAAACATCGAAGTCACTAAAAACTAAGTGCTTTGGGAGCAGGTGTCAATATTAGAAAAAAAGGAATCAGAAGACAAAAAAAAACATGTGGACAGTATTATATTCAGTTTAGGAATTGGTAGGCATGCAGTAAATAACATGTAAACACTGAATGAAAAAAATGCTTAATAACGGCTGTTGAATTATATTTATTTGTTTCATCTAAGGTATGTTGGGTTCTGCAGAAATGAGTGCAATGTGCTATTTAACTATAATTAAAAGTTACTGGAATGGATTTGCAGAAGGTTCCTGTATAGTTACTAAATGCTGTGATTTTTTTTTTTTTTTTTTAACTTTAAAGTACATGATTTGACAACTTTGCTGCTTTTGCACAAGGATTTGGGGGGTTATGGTGTTTGGGTCTTTTTTTTCTTTTTTAAAACAAGCTTACATTTTTTTTCTTTCCTTTTAGGTTCCCCCTTGACTATTGATAGTCCATATCCTAATCCTAGTTTTTTGACAACACCTGGACAAGGTAACTACTACTTTTCCTCTGCTAAAGGAATGGAGGATTTTTTCATATAGGCTTTTTTATTTATATCCAAAATAATCAGAGTAATGTTTGCCTTCGATTATCCTAGGTTTACAACCTCCTAGCATGTCAACCCCCGTGTTTCCTTCTGGGAATTCCATGTCTCATCCTGGTACATCCGTTAGTGGTATGATGGGTCCAGAGATAGTATTTTCTGGAAGGCACAATGGCATCTGCATATACTTTGCCCGGATTATAGGGTGAGTTGTACATGTACGAAGGAATTACATCGCTCAATTTGCGTCATAGCTTTTCTGTGAATTCTGTCTTAATAATGCTTGAAATCGAGTAATAAAGTATATTTCCTTTCTTCTGCGTTAATGAAGTTCCTGTTGATGATAATATGTTTTCTTTACAACTCTGCTAATATTACATCCTGTGAATAGGATAGGAAAGTTACTTAAAAATTGATCCTGTAATTAGGTGTACACAGCTCTTAAAAACTGCTTTTTTATATTTCAGTCCTATAGCAAGTTCTTTGTTTCCAATTCCTATTCAAAGTTGAAACATAACTGAAGAAGGACTTACAGGGTCAAACCCCTGTCTTAAAAGGCATTTCAGCTAAGAAGCTTTGAATAAAATGTTCAGGTCAGAGCAATGAAGTCAGACTAAAGAAGATCTGACACTTTGCTCTTGGGCCATGTGTTACTAGACTTCCAGTCGAGAACAGGGTTCTGTGTATGCTGGTTGACTCCGTATGCTGACTGGAAAATAAATACTTGTTTTGACATTTGTGTGCCTATGTTGGGAGGTTAGCATTGACTCATATATAAAATATTTGAGAACATAAAGTATGGTTTGATTAAAGCTCTAAATTTGAAATTTTGTTAATATTCTATACCTGTGCCATTCAGAAATATGTCATGCTAATGTTTATGTTGGTTTTTTGAATGACTAATTTTTGTCCAAAATAAATCCTTATGTTAGAGATCCTAAAGTTAAAAACATTGCTAATTTTTTCTAAGAAATTGTATGTAAAAGACTTGCAAAAATAGTCACTTAGTTTATTTGACTTTTAACACAGTACTGTTTTATGTTGCAGAAATATTTGGGATGGCAGCATAGTTGTGGAGAGAGTTTTCAAAAGTGGCAATAGAGAAGTTGTTGCAGTAAGTAAAAAATGTTGGTTTTGTTTTTTAATTTCTCCACAGTATCTCCCTCAAGCCCTGTTACACTACTTTTCCCAATAATAAACTGATAAGGAAAAAACCCATAATCATAATTTGAATGTTTTCTTGATTGTATTTAAGTGCTGCATTCTTAACTTAATCAAGGAGTAGTTCTAGGTCGTGAAATCTTCTTAAGTTATTATTTTGAATGTTATTTCTAAGAAATCTAACTGTAATTTAATATTTATGTTATCAGTTGGCAATGGTGAATTTTTTCAGTGTTTAGTGATGTTACTGATCCTTCATTTCTACATACCCACTCCTGTCAAAGCCTAAAATGCTTTAGTGGATTAGGATAAACATTGAAGTTTTATAAGGACAGCAAATAATTTTCCAGCATCTTCCTGACTAACATATATGCATTTCACTTTTACCTGTGATCTGAACAAAATGTCTTCTGAGTTTGGATATTAGTCGAATCCTGAAGTGAGTAATTTCAGCAATGCAAAGTAACTTTTAGCTAAGCTTTCCTTCTCATGTTGTAAAGTAACTCTGGGAAAACTCTGGAAGTCTCTGACAGTTATGCTCTGTATGTTAACCATGCTCAATCCTTATTGTGCTCTTGAGTTGGAAGTAGTGAAACATAAGTGATTTGGTTATCAGAGGGTCAATAGAAAGTGCTCTATTCTGATATCACCATGTATCTTCAGAGGACTGCATGTGTTTAAGGTCCCTTCCCCAGTGGGCTTTGAATAATCAAAGTGGTGTTCTAGTGATATTATTACTATTAAGCCATTTATTTGTAGTGCCCTTTTTGCTTTTTTCTTTCTGGTGATTTTACCTTAAATTTGTAACCTTTCTATGAAGAAGTTGTTTTCTGTTGTAGGTGGAAAGCAGCGTTCCATCCCATGTGCTGGAATGTATACTACAAGAACTAAAAGGATTACAAGAATTTCTGGATAGAAATGCACAGTTTGCTACAGTAGGAGCCCTTGGAAATCCAAGGTATTATTGATTGTGTTAAATTTAGAAATGATGTTTAATGTCCATCTTTTGAAAAATAGACCTGTGTGTATTTGTGGTCACTGAGTTGCGAGTTGTGTATGATCTCCAGCTTGAACTATTCGACTACTAAAACTGAGGTATTAGACTTCATCTTTAAAATATTCAATATTTTTAATCATATTACTATCTCTCTCTATTTTGGAATTACAGTTTCAGCACACCAGCAAATCTTCAGCAGAGGCTCCTGGGTTTTATGCGACCTGATGGTGGAAGTTCTCAGCAAGTGCAACAAGAACTTCAGCGGAAATTTCATGGTATGCTAGTACCTTTGAACAGGAGGTGTCAGGGAATAGTGCATCCAGATGTTGAATACCCTCACTTTTCTGATTAAAAACCCTAAATACTGCAAATTTGGCATTTGCCAATACTCAGAAATTAGTTCTTCAGAAAGAGCACTATGAACTGCTAACATCTTTTTCTTTCATACTATTCTGTCAGGATCACTGTTTCTGCAGTGACACTGATTTGAAGAAGTTATTTACTTGTAACTGTACTGGAGATGAAGTATGAAATGAAAGCTCAAATCTAGAGAGAAGAGTATTCCAGTCTTTTAAAGTGTAGAAAGTGACCAAAAATGGGGTTAGAACTGCTCTTTCTAAAAGCAGACACAAGTAATCAAACAAGAAGGGAACATGTGTTTATTTTTATTTATTCTGTATTTATAACAAATACATTTATAATAAATATTCATGATAAATGCATGCCTTTAGTCAAAATTTAAGTCTAATTATGTAAATTAAATGTGCTCACGTGAAGCCATATTTCTTTTTCAGAAAGGGTTGCTTCTGTGTTACATGGAATTCTTTTGGGGAAAAGCTAACATGGCAGATTCCTCCAAAGAGAGACAGACAGCACTATTCAAGAGTAGAGGAGAAAATAAATCATTAAAAAATAAAAATGTTTTTGTAAAATCTCAGACAAGTTATCGTCAACTTATGTATAACAATAATTAACATTATGTAGAACATAGTTAGTTATTGGCAATGTATTCGCTTTTCCAGCTGAGGCACAACTAACTGAGAAGACCTCCCTTCAAGGCATCCAGCAGCTTGTTCGCAAAACTTGCCAGGCGTTAGCATTGTGGAAATTGCTGTGTGAGCACCAGTTCAATGTTGTTGTAGGTGAGCTTCAGAAGGTACGATATGAATCATCTGTTTTATGTTTGCTCATATTTAGCAGGTCTGAATTTCTTTTGCTGCTTAGGTATTTTCTAGGGGGCATTAGTTCAATTTATTGAGAAGTGTATTACAAATTTTAAATTGCATACAGGTTTTTTTTTTTTCCTCAGATTGCATATATTTATTTTTAAAAGAGTCTAAAATATAGTGTTGATCTTGTCACCCAATTTTAGCAAATGGGAAATGTTACTAATGATGGATTTAATCTTACTGACAGCTAAAAATGAATTTGTTTTATAAACCACTGTGTTTTGTATCATTTTGAGCCCGTTCTGCAAAGTGCATACTGATAAGAACAGAAGAATGTCATCCGGCCTAGAGCAATCTGCTCTGTACCGTAGTGTTTGTAGCAATAGAGTAGCACAGAGACTTTGAATCCTTGCACTTTTGCATAAGCAGGGGCCCAAAATGTCAGAAAGGAAATTTATGGAACTATGGGTGCTACTACTGTGTACTCTCCGCTAGTGCTGAATTAGCGGTCAGTCCTGGAAGAATCTGTACATTTGAATATCAAGCATTTTGTGCTAGAAGAGAGGAGAAATGATTATTTAAAAAGCTGTATTCTTTGTTGCTAGAAAGAGCAATTCTTCATAAATGCACAGAAGTTGGATCTCTTCACATCCTCACTTCAGGGAATTTCTAGCACAGGCAGCCTTTCTGTTGTGTTGGACAACAGTGAACTAAATGAATAGAACCTTTTCCTTTCATTGCAGTAGCTGTAGGGCTTCTGTAATATTTTCGTGCTAAGGTGCTGGTCATCCATAAACACTACAGGCAACTCCATGTGTACTAATATTATCCTAATAGTTTAGAAAACACGAATAACCGTCAATGTAACATAACATAGAAAAGCAGAAGAGTGCAAACACGATAAACTTCTTTTAAATCAACTCTTTTTCTATATCTGTCTTGTGTTCATATGTAACCGTACTGAGATGGTTCCTATTATTATGCAATTAGTATGTCGTAGTATTAATGTATTCATCCTGACAGTACCCTGTGAAATAGGGAGGAAATACTAATCCCATTTTTATATATAAAGAACAGGAGCAAAAGTGACACCTAGAGAAGGCCACAGAGGAAGTTGTATAGAGTTCCCACTGGCGTTTGGTATCCCAGGGTCTAGTGCCTTAACTGACAGGTTATTCTCTAGTATTTTCATTTCACTATTTAACATGTATTTAAAGTAATGTATTTCTGTGCTGTGTGTTTCAGTCACTGACATTTTGTAAGTTTAATTTACACAGTTAACTTTACTGCTGTAATATTTTTAACTTTCCCAATAAAGCAACAACTTCAGTAAACTGATTTTGTCTGTCCTTAGGAACTTCAAGAACATCTAAAGATTACTGCTTTCAAGGACTTGGTAATTAGAGACCGAGAGTTGACTGGAGCACTCATTGCTTCCCTCATAAACTGTTATATTAAAGATAACGCTGCTGTGGATGGCATCAGTGCCCATTTGCAAGATATTTGTCCTCTTCTCTATAGCACTGATGATGCTGTCTGTTCCAAGGTAAGAGCACCTGCAGGTTTTACAGTGACAAAGTGCAGCATTAGAATACATTCAGATGAGATAACTTGGGCAGCTTGTAAATCGCTATGTTCAAGGGGTCTCATGGGCATGAGAACTAACAAAGGCTGGTCTGCTACATATTTGTATCTTGTAGTTGATTAATTCTGAAGATGATGTGAGCTCTGATTTATGGCTTTTGCAGTGGTTTGGAGTGTTTATAAAGAATCTATCTCCAATGCAATGTCTAATAAAACAACGCATCTGCCTGACATTGATAAAATGTGATCTCAGCACAGCCTTTCATCAGCATGGTCTTTTGTTTTCTACCCATTGCCTGTTTGCATGGAATCTGTAGGAACATAATCGTCTTCAAGAACTTTACTTTTTGAAAATGTTCAGATAAATTTGATAAAAGGTGAGGGGAGAACAGGGAAAAGACAAATGTGCAGCAATTTGTTGTTTAAGACTTGTCTTCACAAGAATCCAAACTAGAAAGCCCTTCTCTCTACTGTGCTTGTACACTCTTTCTGCTGAAAACATGATATTATCAAATGACAAGATCAAATGTTTTGAGATGATGATGTTTGTATTTTTCAGCTTTGAAGTTTGTGAGATGATGAGTTGTTATGCCAGCAGTATTTGTGATCTGTTAGTGCTGCATTCATGTGAACGATCTCTATTTCCTGTTGTTTGTCTATAGGCAAATGAACTTCTTCAGCGGTCTCGACAGGCACAAAGCAAAGTGGAAAAAGAGAAGATGCTAAAAGAGTCACTTAAAGAGTACCAGAAGATTAGCAATCAGTTAGACCTTGCTAATGTTTGTGCACAATACAGGCAAGGTAAGAGACTATCAGTGGTGGTATTCTGCTAAATAGTTCTGTGATATCTTTTCATACCATCTTGTTTTGTTTGTTTTGTTTTTTGTTTTGTTCACTTTCAATTCTTTTTTTTAGTGATCTTTTGCCATAAATAGTTTTTAATTACTCTCAATAACAATATCATTTTCTTCTTATTTAAATCCTTTCTAGATTTCACCAGCAAATTAAAAAGCATTTTTTCTGTATAGAGCTATTCTGATCCCCTTTATTCTGTGTAGTCTCCATTTTTTCAGATATGTGGTAAAAATGTATTTAGCAAAACACTTGAGCTGTGTGCAAGCAGAGTAGTAGATGACTGTGCTCTTTTGAATGAGATTTTATGCCAAGCATGCTGTTTGATGGTTCTAAGTCACTGTTTTGGATAGAGGAAGCTAATGCATGTTTTAACTGTAGATATAAATGTTGCATGAGTTAAGATTTCAGCCTGTGTTCTTCAAGTATGTAACTTCAGACTTAACCCTACAGGCTAGACACAGGTATAAATCTTCATAAGATAGAGACTAGAGGAACTAATGTTCATTTTCCTTGGCTGTTAACATGGGAAGTATTAGATGTCACTTGCCATTTTGTCATAGATTTAATACAATAATGACCATGTTTTTATTTCTAGTGCGTTTCTATGAGGGAGTAGTAGAACTCTCTCTTACTGCTGCTGAGAAGAAAGATCCCCAAGGTCTTGGCCTGCATTTCTACAAAAATGGAGAACCAGAAGAGGATGTTGTTGGGCTCCAAGCTTTTCAAGAGAGGCAAGTTTTCAGAATGCCTTGTTAGTATTACTTAAAGAAACTGAAAAGTAGTCCACATGCTTGTCCCCAATGTGCAATCATTGATTATTGTTAATACTGCACCAGCTTCATTTGGAACAAAGCATAAACTGATGTTAGAACCACAGATGCAGAAAACATTATGATGTGAACATTACAGAGATAAAATCAGTTTAAATTTGTAAACAAACTCAGCAAGAAGAAAATTTCCCACAAACAATTAAACCCCCTCAAATAAATGGAAAGAAAAAAATTATTTGGTAAGTATTGAATTACATGTCATGCTTAAGAAGTGTTTGTTAGAAAAATGATCCAGAACAAACTAAATAGTATCAACTAGCTAACAATGATTTATGTATTTTTATTTCAGTACTTATGTTTCAAAATGCATACAATAATAGAGTTTGACAAAAGTATTTCATACGTGGTTGCAATGTAAATTGTGAGGCTTTTATTTTCTTTTTGCACTATTTGCAGACTAAACAGCTACAAGTGTATCACTGACACCCTTCAGGAGTTAGTGAATCAGAGTAAAGCTGCTCCTCAGTCTCCCAGTGTACCCAAAAAGCCAGGTCCTCCACTGCTATCCTCTGACCCCAACATGTTAAGCAATGAAGAAGCAGGACATCATGTAAGAAACTTGCAAAAAAAAATATATATATATATGACTGCACTCAGAAAATGTTATGATTTGAGGGCTGTGAATTTATTATTAAAAAAGAATAGTTTGACAAAGTCGATAAAAGTCAAGATTTGGCATAAATTGATTTCTGTATGTAAGGAGTGTTCATTAAAAATGATTATATGCAAATAACATACAAATAATATGTGAACATAAATATCGCTATATACATATTCAGTGTTTGGTAGCTCAAAAATGAGAGCAGTGAGCTATCTGTGAAATGTGACCATTTCTGGAGTAACAGCTTTGGGCTTTTCTTCCCTTAGTTTGAACAAATGCTAAAGCTGGCTCAACGTTCAACAGATGAACTGTTTAGTATTGCACTTTACAACTGGTTGATACAAGTTGATTTGGCTGACAAACTGCTACAGGTGAGGTCATGTCTATTCAAGGAAATAATTTCTTGGATGCTTCCATTGGGATAGAAGAGTTAATTATAAAAATGCTGTTGCTTTAAAAGGAGGAGAGAGCAAGAATATAAATGTTGTTTTTACAACCTTTGCAGGTGACTGCTCCCTTTTTGGAACCCTACCTTGTGCGGATGACTAAGATTGACCAAAACAAAGTCCGTTATATGGATTTACTGTGGAGATACTTTGAAAAGAACAGAAATTTTAGTAATGCAGCCAGAGTCTTGGCTAAATTGGCTGACCTGCATAGGTATGGATCGTGTTATTTGTTGCTCATATTGAGGTAATGGAAAAATAAAACAAAATTAAAACCTGCTGTGTAGATATTTTTAAGAAAAGACAAGGATAAAGACCAAGGACAAGAAATGGCCAATGCCCAAGAACATTTCCTAAAAGATTTTTAAATGAATACAGCATGTTTGCTCTTAATCTAGGGAATTACTGAAAAAATGAAGTGTCTATTTTATGTATTATACAACAGGAAATATATTGCAAGCTAATATAACTACAGAATATTAAGTGGTCATTTCTTGCATAGAATTTTTAATGATACAATAGTGTAACTGCAGAGCAGCGAGTTGAGAAATATATTAGAATTGGGCCTGTACAAAGAAGGGTTACATGGCTTGGGTAATGTCTTGCATCATTCAGTAGAATCAGAAGTCATGAATGCTAATTCCCATGGTTAAGTTAGAGTATGACTAACCATCAAATAATTATACAAGGTACCCATTTTATACTTCAAATATTTCTTCTGCAGCACAGAAATTTCTCTTCAGCAGCGTCTTGAATACATTGCACGTGCCATTTTGAGTGCGAAGAGTTCCACTGCCATATGCTCTATAGCTGCAGATGGTGAATTCTTACATGAACTAGAAGAGAAAATGGAAGTAAGAGAAAATATTTATCTCATCTACAATACAAATATATTTGCTTAGTTTCATTGGAACGTGGCATCTTTATTACAAATTCTTGAGAAACAGTCTTCTGTGCCTTCTTCCTAAGGTGGTCAAATTATGCAGTTGAGAAGAGACTCTGAGGTTTAATAAAGTAACTTTTCTACATTTAATTATGTTGAAATTAATTTTGTATATATTTTTAAGCTTTGATTTTAAATTAATCCAATCTTGAAAATGTTGTTTTAAACAAGGTTGCAAGGATTCAGCTTCAAATACAAGAAACATTACAGCGTCAGTATTCCCATCATTCTTCGGTGCAAGAAGCAATTTCCCAGCTTGATGCAGAGCTGATGGATATAACCAAGGTCTGGTTAGGAATTTCTCTACATTAAATATGAAGTTATCACATGTTTGGAGGCTGGAGAGGGAAACTTTGCAAAGAATGATCTTTGTTTTTATTAGAAAAAGTAATAGACAGTTCATCATTCCTGGTCTCAGAATGTCTGCATGTTACCCTAGACTGTCTTTCTCTGTTCTTTGATGTTCATTCTTTCTTTAGTATTTTGATTTCTTCCATGTGTTTATCATCTTCATGAAGTTAATGGCTAGCTTTTGTGATTTATTGGCATATTGTGTTAGAAAATTGCCAGTCTTGATTAGAAGTTCATATAACATCGTATTTGAGATGTGAAACAAAACATATTCAATAAAAATGATTTTCACGTAGTATTTGACAACAATTACCTACGTTACACCTTTTAGTCTGCTAGATACCCTACAAAATAAAATTTATTTTTAAAAATTTCCTTTCTACCCTTCATGAAATCTCAAATCTAGTCACTTTTCTTTCAGCTGTATGGAGAATTTGCTGATCCTTTTAAGCTCTCTGAGTGTAAGCTTGCAATTATACACTGTGCAGGCCATTCTGATCCTATCTTGGTGCAAACTCTCTGGCAAGAAATCATCGAAAAAGGTAGGTCTTAACGGACTAAAAGAGTTCAAACTATAAGGATAAGAAAATGATATATTTAAGGCTTTTGAGACTGATTGTGTTGTGCTACTGTTATTCTAGCCAAATGGGATGTATGTTTTCTTGAAATTCTGTAATAAATTGGTAAAATTGGTTAACTATTATTTCATTAATGTTTATGTTATTGGCTTTGGTGCCTAAAGGTCAGAAAAGTGTATTATTTGTACATATATGTTAGAGCATGTATTAGGAAATTCTATTGTGTTAAATCTATCTTGACAAAGACTAAGGGTCTTTAGGGAATTTTAACATTTTTTGTAATGTGGCCAGCTTGACAACAGTAGAAACCTAAGGTTTTTATCCACCTACAGAGAACAGGCACTACTGGGCACAGCTCTACAAGCACTTAGCTCTGCTAGTCTGCCTCACCCTTTACCATGAGTGGGTAATTCATTCTCTTCTCTTAGTTTTTTCTGGCTTTGTGCTGGAGGCTGACAGTGTGCAAGCAACGGTGATAGTGATTTTAGGGATAAGCTCTGTGGTAGTGTGATTTGCAGCTCATTTGTTTGTTTTAGTAGCCTTGCACAGAACTTAAACCTGTGAATAGATGTGCATTCCTATCAGAGAGAAAAGTATTTTCACTTCCATATGATGACTTTGCATTAACAGAGTATCATAAGATTTTCTTAAGGTGCTAGTGACAAATGTAAATAACACAATGTGTAATTGTGTATAACATTTTTTCTGAAATTCTCTCTTCTTTATGATTTCTCTTTCAGAGTTAAGTGACAGCGTGTCTCTGAATCCTGCTGACAGAATGCAAGCACTTAGTCTAAAGATGGTGTTGCTCGGAAAGATATATGCTGGCACACCTCGTTATTTTCCTTTAGGCAAGTGATTTAGCACTGTATAGTGAATAAGTATGTACATTATATGAATGGGTCTTGGTTTTTGAGCTGCATTTAAAAGGTTCCAACCTAAGAAGTGTTTCAGTCTTTATCTTTTATCTAAGGAAAGACTATTGATAATTTTGTTTCCTCCAGTGCTTGTGATACATAATTACTTCAGTTATTTGTTAAATTTTTCACTGTAGCTCTAGCATAAATTATTTTAACCATCATCAGTAGTAAGAAAGTTATTCCTGAGAGCAGCTTTTCCTTTTTGTCTAAGAAATTAAGAACAAAAGCATTATGATATTTGCTCATAATTACAGTGACTTTGACAAGGGACTGAAGACAGGGAGGTTGGGGGAGAAAAAAGTCTACAAAACCATTATGGTTTTTATAGGTGCAATTTTTCCTAGAATTTTTCTAGGCACTTATCCAGAGCTTACAGTTTTTCATCCAAATGGCAAGTAAATGAAGTTTAGAAGGCAGCAATGGTTGCTTTTGGACAGCTATGCAGACTACAGTTTAGAAAGTAGTAATACATGTGTGTATTAAAGTACAAAGTAACAATGCATTTTTATGCCTACATGTAACAAGACTGTAGGCAACCACCTTCATCTTCTGTCTGCCTACTGAATTATCTGCTATCTGCAGAGGTGGATTCTTAAAGCATGAGGTGGCCTAGAAGAAGTGTTGAGTGCTCAGTCTGAGTAATCTGTCATAAATTGCTAATAATTTAAAACCACTTTTGGAGGTAGCTACATTTTACATACCCTTTCCTCCCCACAAATTGGGGGTAACTGTTACCTGAAAACTGTTGTATCTGCTTCAAAGGTGAAAGGTACCAACAGTGTGGAAGACACAAATCAAACTTGGGGCTAGTAAATCACTGTCAGCTACTTTTCTTTATGCCTGTCTTTCTCTTTTCCTCCAGATTTTATAGTGCAGTTTCTGGAGCAGCAAGTTTGCACTTTGAACTGGGATGTAGGCTTTGTAACATACACCATGCAGGAAATAGGAGTGCCATTGCCAAGGCTGCTTGAAGTATACGACCAGTTGTTTAAAGCACGGGTAAGGAAAATAGCTCTAAAATAAAATTTTATTTGCAACTACCATCCAAGTCTTAATTTGGCAGGAAACTTAAAATAATGAGCAGTGGAATATGTCAAAGTATCAACTTCATAGCTTTCATTGACTTTTTTTTTCTTTTTTTTTTTAATCAAAGACTCAAGAGTCTTTGCTTTGAATCTTTAACACTGCTTTTTCTTCTGTTGATTTATTCACTTTAATTCTAAAATATGTGGAAAATGTTTTAAATTTTGGTGATCCTATTATTTAACCTAAAGCTGATTTCTTCCCTTTCATTAAAGTTAGGATTAAGCAGGAATTGTTATACGTCAGAAGGAACAGCAAATCCTCCTATTTATGATAAAAATTGTTAAATTACTGCATCTTCTAATCTATTGATGCAATTAGCATGAAGAATAAGAATTCATATTTTATACTTTTTGGTATGACGAAGATTTGACTTTTTTTCCCATCCAGATTCTTTACAATGTGTATTCAGAACTTTTTGCAAAGTCTGTTACCTGAGAGACTATTAGGCAGTGGAAGACTGAGCTGAATACATTTATCTTTTAGTACTCAAAACTGATGTATAAATATATAGTAAGTTAGAATTCCCACTTCTATTAAATTCTTGTTAGAATGAACAAGTAATTGCATACAATTTGTATGCGACGGTCAATACCATGTACATTTCTGAATTATCTCCTCAATATGTACCCCCTAAATCTGTTGAAATCTCTCTGTTTTGTTTGTTTGTTTGTTTGTTTTTAGGACCCGTATTGGAACAGAATAAAAAAGCCTTTACACCTTTTAGAGTGTATTCATGTATTATTATCAGGATATGTACATGATCCAAGCAGAGTACTTCACTTTGAGAGGTAACTAGATCCTAATGAAGCGTACTGTAAAACATACAAAAGTATTCTAAAGTAGTGCACTTCAGCAACCCTCAAAGTTTTCTTTTCTTTTGAGTGAATTTAAGATTTCTTTCCAAGCAGTGATTATTGAGACTTCTCAATCTAACACCAGTTGACAGAAACTTTTTATCAACTCCAGTGTTTCATTTTGAGTAAGAGGTCCCATGGTAAGCAGTAAAAATGAGTTCCCTTGAAGCCTGGTGTTGAGATAAGCATGAATAGTCAGTGAGTCCTCCCTGTAAGCAACTTCAGTTCTAGATACACTAAATCTAATACATAGCTAGTTCATATTTTGTAAAACTTTTCAGATATGCTTTTCTATTGTGTTGGGTTATATTATCAGGAACACTGTAAGACATTAACAATAACTTTCTCCACTGAAGATTGACAGGAAACTGAGTGTTTTGTCAATTTTTGGTGACATACTTTCAGGAGCAGTAGAGACAACCTTGAGGGACTCTGGGGAAAATGAGAATCAGACATTTAGAAAAAACTTTCATGGAGACAGGCTAGAAGCACTGGATATTCTAGAAGAGAAGACTAAATGTGGAGATAGATATTCTCAATTTGTTTTTAGGAGTTTGGTGGTGAATTGCTCTCCAGGACTAAAAATCAGCTTAATCTGCAACAAGAAGCAACTTAGGCTTGGTATTAGAAAAAAATTTTAGCTAAGAGAATAGCTACATACTTTGACAAGTTGCCTGTATGTTACGGAATCTCTAATTTCCATTTTTTTGCAAATAGACAAACTTCAATCAGAGCTATTCTATCTCAGAAAAGGGGAGCAGAAGTTGGCAATGTTTTCCTATCTTTTCTGGCCCTACATTTTTGTGATTTTATTGAGAACATACAAAGAAAATCTCTATTGAAATATACCATTTACATCTTTCTGTTTTCATTTTTCATGGCTACCTGATTTAAATCTTTAAAATAAAGGGGAACTTTAACTTCTCTATTAGACATCATTGACTTAAGAATAATTTGCCAACTAAATATTTCACTGCTTTGCTATTACTCTACCTTGTTTTAATTATCACTTATATTAAATATCAGATGAATAATAATGATTCATCTAGTTTTCCCATTGTCTCAGTCACAAGCATTTAAAAATTTTAATTTTCTAATAAACAGGTAAATATGGAAGTAGCTGACAGATGTGTTGCTGATACTTTATTTCATTAAAATTCAAGCTTTGCTCATTTCTATTTTCAGATGAATTCTAATACACAGAAACAAAAAAGAGCTTCTTATTATTCTGTATTTTCTTTACAGGCGACGATTCACAAATGTTTGCTTGGATGCTGTTAGTTGCTACCTGGTTGAACTTCAGTCTATGAGCCCAACACTAATGGTGCAGACTACTGTTGGGAATTTTAAATCACTACAGGCTAAATTAGAACGTCTTCACTGATTGACCAAAATAATAAAAGAACCATTAGCCGAGATAAAAATGAACTGTAAAATAGACATTCAGGTGTCTGCACTGAATCTCTGGAAGAACAAATATTCAGAAGAAAATTCTGAGAAAATTTTATCTTCTGCTGCAATTATTGGTTATGTGGCCTGTATCCCTGCTAATCTAAAGGTATCTACAAATTGTAGAATGTAAATGTGACAAATCGAATTTCTTTTGCTACTACCAAATTTTTTAACAATAGAAAGCTTTTTTATACTGTTGAAATAAAATACATTGTATGATCTTTCCCTTGAGGATTAAAATTATTTGGAAAATATTTTTTTCTTTTTCTTTACTTAAAGCAGTGGAGAAAAGTAAGATGTAAAATCTGCTGTATAGCTGGTTTACAAATACGGAAACAAGAAATGGGAACTGCAGAAACTAAGAAGATGATAAAAGCGCATGCTGGAAGAGAGTCAGGTTGTAAACCCAGTCATATCAGGGAGCAGTGATAGAATCATAACTCTACCTGTGCATTATTGGCAAATCTTTCAGTAAAGAAGATAAGTAATAATTATAAAAGAATGATTTCTATAAATATAATAATTGGGGTGAAATTGTAGAAACTAGCAACTTAAATATATTGCAAGTGACAGAACTGTTTTCCCTGTTCCATTTTAATAAACACAGTGCATCTGTTAAAATGAGCTAAAGACAAAAAAGAAACAATTTGTGTCTATTTCCATTACATACACACAAGCAACAACTTGTGTATATTCCTTAAAATGAGCAAAACCTACACATTATACTATCCACATGCTTAATATTTTTAAAATCTCATCCTAAAAATAAAGATGTTGTGTCCTTATTTTACTACTCTTATCGTATACATATTCTGTAACATAAACTGTATAATGTAAAAGAAATTGCCAGTTTATGCTGGTCTTCAGTCTTCCCCAAGTAACTTAACCTTTCCACATGATTTTGAAGATATTTTTGTGGGGGGAAGAAGCAAATATGTTTGTATGTAAAAAACAAAGTAGATTATACTCATCCTGCTGGTCACACAGCTCTTCCAAAACAGAGAAGAGAGTTGTGAATTAAGTCATTTATTTACATGCAACTTACCTATTACAGCCTATACTTCCTGATCTGATTACTAAGCCATGAAGTTTTGTTTAAAAATAGTCATCGGATTTCTGTCCCTATAAACCACCAAATACATTCTTATGTTTTTCAGGGAGAGAATGTGCCCAGTAAAGTAGTATGTAAATTAGAATAATTTCCTGTTAGATCAAAATAAAGTTGTCAGTGTGGAAATTTCCTCACAAAATATATCTAAATAGAGTAATTTCCTGGGAAAATACTTGTTTTTTCCCTGTAAAGTATACTGTCCTTAAATGTTACATTTTCTAGTGGTAGCTATGTTTCGCACCAAGGGTGTCATGTTTATTTTTCCTGTTTTGTTACTGTAGGTCTGTTCAAACCCTATAGAAGCAATGTCCTGAGTTTTGCCTGATGTGTTTAACTCATATTTTAACATTTGCACAGGAGTATGCTGTGTTAAGCCCTGTTTTGTAATCCGGACAGACACGTTTCCATATTCAGATCTGTAGAAGTGACCAAAGATTTGGGAATGGGCACAAATCGCAGACCTGCGGTTCAGCTCTTCATTCTCATTAGCTTATAGAGTAAGAATGCTTCTAGCACTGTTGGGTTTTATCTGTGGAGTATTTCAAAGGTTATAAAGAGGAGTTTCCTGTGATATTTTCAGATTAGTACACTAAATTTCAGTTCAAACGTTGCCTTTGGCCAAGGGCCCGCAGGTACGCTGGGCCACTTAACCTGCTCTGGGCGGGTTACTAAACCCCGAGGGTTTTCTGCGCTCAGGAGGGCGATGGCTGTGCCACCTCAGTGCGGGAGCCCTCCTGGCTCCGTCCCCTGTCCCCGAGGGCTAACGAGGATGATGCAAATCCTCCCTCGGGGCCTCCGCAGCGCAGCGGTCGCCCACCCGCTGCCCCGGAGCAGCTGCCTGCCGGGCGCGCCGTGCCCGCCCGTCTGCCCGGGCCGAGGCAGGCGCTGCTGCGGCTCGCAGCTTTTCGAAGCGCCGGACATCTCGGCCCCGCGTTCCGGAGCCAAGAGGCGGAGAGAGGCCACACACCGCGCCCGCGGAGGGAAGCGGAGCCGCGCCGACGCCGAGACGCTCCCGCCGCGCCGGGCGGCGCTTCCCTCCCCACAGCCCGCCCGCGCCTGCGCACTCCGCGCGCCGCGCCGCGCCGCGCCCCGCCCCGCGCCGCCGTTGGCCGTTGGCCCGGCGGCCGTTAGAGGCGACGCGGTGAGTGCGGCGCGAGGTCGGTGCTGCCGGGTGGCGTGGCGGCCCTTCGGCCTTGCCGCCGGTGGTGAAGCGGTGCCGCCGCGCCGCGCCGCGAAGGCCGGGGGTCAGCGCGGGGGGCCGTCCGCGCCCTGCCCGTGGCAGAAGTGCCGCTGGGATCCGCGCGGGTGGGTGGCGCGGAGCGGGGAGAGGCCTGTGCCCCTGCTTAGCCCCGAGGTCTCTGTGCTTGAAAAGCTGCTTGAAACGTGAGGCAGCAGCCGAGCAGCTGCGGCTGGGCCTCCTCGGCCGTGCGTCGCGCCGTGTGGTGCCGCCCCGGGGCTGGAGGTGGCTCCTGAGCGTGGAATTTTCTCAGTGCTTTTTCTGCCGCCCAGCCCCTTCTTCTGTTACTCAAGTGGTTCCAGCGCCCAGATTTCCCCAGACTTTCATCTTTACTTGCCTTGTTTTCTCAGATGCATATATGTTTTTTTTTTTCCTGTCTGAGCACTGTTCATGCTTTTCATTTTAAAAGGCTGATAAAAATACTATGGTTTTGGCACCTTGTGGTTAGTGTGTGGCTTGCTCGAAGTCCAAGTTCATATATATGCAATCTAGAAGGACAGTGGTGGTATCAGCTCATGTGAGATGTACCAAGAAGCTTCTTTCCGTAAATTATGCATCAGGAAGGCAGTTTAGGGATCATATGGGAGCTGAACCAATGGAAGGGCTGTCATTTAACACAGTATGCAGCATGCTCTCTGGAACTGTGTGTCAGCAGATGTAAGGCCTCCAGCACTGCCGGCATCCTCACTTCCAGCACTGTGGAATGCTGATAGGCATTTCACGATCCGTTGTATGGTTTCACATTCTGACCAACACAGCCACAAACCTAATACTTTGCTTTGTTAACTGCTGCTAGAAAGAGAGCACAACAAAACTAGCATGCTATATATCTTTGTTTTCTGGAGGTGCTGATTCAAAAAACTTTAGCTCAGAGCCTAAAATCATTGATGTAAAGATCCCCTTTTGAATGCTGAAGCAATGAACTGTAACATTCTTCCTGGAGGGAGAGAAAAAGTCTAAGTTGCAGCTGCTAGAAGGATATAACGAGTCATGGTTTTGTAGTGGTAGTGTTTATATTAATAGCCATATAATATTAAGATGAAAATAAGATTCCACACACAAAATAGTCTGTTCTCTTTGTGCATAAAAGATTAATTCAACATATAATCTGAAGAAATTCAGATTGAAACATATCCAGAATGGGTTTGATTGCTTCAAAGTACAAATTGTAACCTTATACATTTATGGTGTATGAAGCTACATTGTAGAGCTTGATATTCTGTAGTCTGGTTCGTGTAATAAGTGTAACTGAATGAAACAACAGACCTTTTTTGGAATTTTGGATATAAGTGCATATTTTGTTTTCAGCATTTTTTAAAGTATTTTTTATGTTTTTCCATAACGTTGCTGCCTGCCCTTATGCTTTTCTCTCTTTTCTTGTGGGAAAGTAAAAATGGTTGCTGCATCATTTTTTTGCATTGTTAGGTTAGTTATTTAAGTTCATCAGATACACTGCAAAAGTCTTCAGGGAGCTATAATATCAACAATTTTAAGCAAGTTTGGCATTTTAGTATGGCATTTCTGGTATACATGAATTACTTTACATATTTCTGACATCTAGGTATGCTGCTTGATATTTAAATATTTAAGGGATATTTAAAAATTTTAGTTAACTGTATTTTGTCAATATTTAGTTTACTATATTGATTGAATAGTTTTAGTCAACTGGAAATTGTGTTGTTTGTGAGCCAATAAAGTAGCTCTCAAAAACGTTAATTATAAGAGCAAATAATCTCCTGTATGTTGCACCCTTTAAAAGTGCTAATGCCAGTTCTTGCATACAGTAGAAGGAAAATAAGCATTTTGGAGCAGAGGAAGTAGACAGCTGGGGGTTAGAGATGGATGCTGAGAGGTTGCTTGAGTACACCTTCTCTTCTGTTACTGAAGCAAGCATGTAACCTGCATGGCTAAATCGTAGATACTCTGTGGGCTATGTAAATGTTAATAGCTATCTAAGCTTAGTTTGGAAATATGGAGAAATATCTATTCTTTTTGTGTTTAGCAGAAAGCTACTGTAGTTAAGAGCATTTGTCCTGATTCCCACCCTCTGCCCTCCCCCAAAATAAATTTTTTTCCAATTCTTTATAGGTATAGTAAAAAGCAACCATTTGTCATGATTACTAAGGGGTTTAATAAGAATGGAGATTAAGCTAGATGTTCTCATCTCTACATGTATCAAACAAAGCAAGCCATGGCCTCGCATCTCCTGGATTGGACAGGTGAGATGAGTGAATTTTTATTTAAATCTGCAAAGAATAAATATGTTTTAATCATGTAAAACTTGCTTAGCACTTCTGTTTTTGGGGATGGGTTAGAAAAGCTTCAGGAGATGGCTTCAAACTACTAGATTTGGGTGTTATTGAGATACATAGCTAATTCTACTGTGTTTTTGGCTTCAGGCCAGAGATTCAAAATTGCTCAGTGGAAAGGTTTTTTTGTTAGTTTGTTTCTTCCAAAACATGTTCTTTACTTGACTCTTGTTATTTTGAATGCACTGGTTTAAAGTATGTATTTGGAAATTGTGAACAAAAATCATTTTCCCATTTTTTGTTGCATCCATTGAAAGGCATGCTTTCTTATGCACTTTTGATAATGTGAGATCTGATTTTTTTCTTCTCTTTTAAAATATGATTTGAGTTTAAATAGGTAACAATTAAAGGCCTAGTCCTTCCATTGAAATCGATGGCAAAAATACCACCGAATGCAGTAGTGCAGGAAGAGATAACTGGAGTCTAATCTTGCATTAGTTGTCAGCTAGTTCAGCTGAGGTACTTTGAAGAACTTTTTGCTAATGATTGTAAGTGTGGTCTACTAGTTTAAAACTTGTGGACTAAATTCTGCATCAGTTTAGGTTGATGCTAGATATATTGTTGTTGTACTATAAAGTGATTGTGCGGAAGAATATAATTAATACAGCAATTGCCGTAATAACTTTTGTTTTTTTTAAATTATTTTCCCCGTCAGTCTAACATTTTTTGTCTATACATTATTTTGCAGGCAAATATAGAAAATAGCATTTTTAAAAAATGAGATACTCTTTCTTTAAACAGGAAAAAGAGGCTATTTTTCTTCTAGATGATAAACGTATAAATGAAATTAACCTCGCATCGGGGAGGACAAAGAAGAAAATCCCTCGGCTGCACTCATTGCTAAAAAATGTAGTCATCCTAACAACTTCAAGAAATGGTTAAGTATTAATATCTCATGTGTTACAAATCACATTATTTTATTTGTTGTTCTAGCAATTTAGAAAGATACAATGATCAAAAGTATTTGCCAGTTCAGTCTCAGCCTTAGAAATGTGACTAAAATGAAGGGAAATAATTTTAAATACTTAAATATTTAAATCCTTCACAATAATACAGTTCTAAACATCTCTTTGATGATGAATACAGGTGCTTGGTTGGTAGGAATACTTACAACAGGAGAACTATTTCTGTGGAATAAAGATCAGGACTTCTTGAAAATTGTGCCGGCAGTTGAAGAGTCTAGGAAGGTAGTTACAGCAGCACAAGGTAGGGATTTTTTTTTCTTTCACTTTGTCAGTTTGAAAATTGAGTAGAGGTAAAGTGTTTTTCCTCTTGTAATTAAATATTATGTAAGTAAAAGCTGTATTTTTGTATTGTTTTGTATTTGTATGATTTATGTGCTAGCTGAGCTTTGACAAATGTCCTGTCTGTTGTTTAAATGATACATTTTTGAATTCTCAAAGCTCCTGTAAACATTAATTCAATTTTAAATACAGTGAGTCTTTGTTTTGATTTAAGCTGTATATGCTTCATTTTAAGTTTATTCTCTAAGTATTTTTTGATGCTAAATGCTACTTGAAAAAATATTATAAAGGCATGAACTTGTGAACTTTGCATAAAATCCTGCTTTGTATTGAATAGTCTCACTAACATTGTGTTGCAAATTGAAATACTGTACAAGCAATTCTGTCATTTCAGTGAAGATCAGTAGTGCATTTAGGAGCTGAAGGTAATAGATAAGTAGAGCATTTATGCATTTATTCATAGTTCTCATGAAAGATTTCAACGTTTCAAGAAAAAAGCAATCTCAGGAAAGACCTGTGTAAAATTTATAAAATGCATAAAAAAATGGGGATCCTATCTGACATTACCACTGCAAAAGGTCTGCTACTAGTGATGGAGTTTGGAAATGTAAGATCTTTAATATGGAAACTTGGATTTATTGTGACTGAAAAGAAAGAAATATCCTTTCCTCTTAAAATATAAATCCAACAGAAAAGAAGAAATTGTTCTGAGGCATTGTTATTTTTTCCAGAGTGTTTGATGCGATTGTACTTGTATATATCTGGGGATGGCAGAAAGGTACTGTTCACTACTCCTACGGCATGTGTCTTTCTGTGGGAGAGCACGGAACATGAAAATACATACTATTCAAAAAATTCTTCAGTGACTGGGCGCTGGACACAAATTTTGCCTGATCAATCAATCATGTTGCCTTCAACTAATGAAAAAGAAACCGGAGTGCACGCTGCTTTCATACAAAACGAGGTAAAAAAAAAAAAAAAAAAAAAAAAAAAAAGCCCTAAAGCAACGTATCTCATCTCTTAAGTAAATTGGAGCTTCAGAAGCTACAGTGAGTTACAAGAGTTATGTCTTTAACGTAAGAGTCTCTTTAACATAACTCTTTAACATAAGAGTTATGTGTAGGCCTAATTTTTCTGTTCATATTAGGTTTAATGACAGCATAAGAACAGCCATGCTGGACCAAACCACAGTTCATGTAGCCCAATATCTCCTCTCCTGCCTTTACGTTTCTGAGTGACAACATTATGTTATTTAATCTGAATTGTAATAGCTATTGACCTAAATACATAAGTCGTTAAACAAGAAACTCAGTGTAATCAGGGTTTTGGGGTTTTGTTCTTTTTTTGTGTGTGTGTGATTGTTTTCCTTCAGATACTGGGTGATTGCTGTTTGTGCACTTTTGTGTTCTATTCTGGGGAATGCTTGGTGTTCACATTTTTGGCTCTCCGATGGCATGAAAATAGCTTCAGATGTGTTAGGTGAGTTCAAAGCTAATTAAAATTATATTAATTTAAGAGAAAGAGTTTATTATAAAGTGCTTCAGAGTCTGGTTTCAAAGCTGCATATAAATACATGCTATTTGTGTTAATATACAGTTAGTTAATGGTTACAAACACCTATCTGTATTTTCACATGTACTTTTATAGCTTGCATCACACTATGTATCTGTACATGGACAAAATAGTAATTCTTAAGTATTTAAATGTAATGAATGAAGCAGCATTTATATATATATATATATATTCCATAGTTCATTAGCAAAAAATGGTTTACACCTAAATAAAACTGAATATATTTATCATAATATATATGTGAGTATCTGTACATACCTGTGCCTGCACACAGATGTGTTTGTCACTGTCAGAGAGATTTTTTGAATAGCGATTATAGATTTTTCTTTTCTTGTTTTTCTCATTAGTAGTGCATACCTTACAGCTTGGCCCATACATCTCTTTCTTTTCTTTGTTATGAATTTTCATCTGTTGTATTTGTTTTCTGTTCCCTTTGTCATCTTTTGTGTCTAGACTACGTAGATGTATTTATTTTTTTAACTGGGGTAAGACCATTTACTGGTAGAGTTATACTGGTACAGCCACTTAAAAATGCAACTGAAAAAATGATTCTGAGTATACGTATAGTCCATTCCTCTTCCTGTGTGAGAAATGTCTTTTATGTGAGTTTAACAGCATATATTCTCTGTGGGTATAACTTGACTATACCCTACATTTGAAATTGTACAACTGATGCTTTTTCAAAATTAACTTGTTGATGATTTCCTCCTTGCCTTACTGAATGGTACCACTCTTCACTCAGTTTGTCAGTACCATGGTAGTACCTTTTCAATAATATAAAATATCATTTTAAAATTCTAAATAGCCCTGTGTTTGATGATGATATACTGTCTGATGAGGATGTTCTTGGCCAAAATATGAATGTCCTAATTCTATAGCATGTATCTACATATATTGGGATGTTTTATATGCAAGACTCAAATTTCCATCTCATAAAAATCATTTTATCACTTAGATACTATTTTTAAACTCTTGCAAATCCCAAATATCTTTCATCTATAATGTTGTTGAAGTCAACTTTTTTTTTTTTTTTTTTTAAACATGTTTTGTGTGTCTCTGTTCTGGTTGGATTTGTTATGATGTATGAAACATTCTATTCAGTACTGCTGAGTAACCTCTTGCTTTTATTCTTTTTTGATATTTAGTTCTTTGCCATATCAGATTCACTGGGTACAGCAAACTTGTTCTCTTGCTAATCTGGTTCCTCAGTGTTTATCTGTAAAGTCAAGAGGAGCTTTGCTAACTGCTTTTGCAGGAGATGGACTTTTACTTGCGGTAGCCATTAATCAAAATAATCCACAGGTATGAATGATAGAGAATTTATCACTTAAGCTAATAGTTCGGTTGGAATGAAGTCCAATTAAAATGATCTACTGAATTGTTTTAGAAGTGATTTTCAGTAAGGCACTGGGTTACTTAATGTATTCACATATCAGTATTCACAGCCAAGAAGTTCTGCACCAACTTGTAATTCTTTGAATGCTGTTATTCAGTTAAGAACTCCATACCAGCCAGTCTGTCATCTATAATCTTTCAAAAGTACAACAAGAAAGAAACTAAATTGAGGCATTGTATCTGCACGTTTTGAATAATTCTTAGTCAGGATTCAGTCAAAGGTGAGAAAGAGGTTATGGTCCCACTTCATAAAGGTATTTCTTTTAACAACTCAAGGAGGCCAAATCTTTTTGTTGGTTTTAGTCCTACTGATGCCAAGAAATACTGACCGGCCTATGTAGTTCTCCAAGAGGAGATGATGCAGTACTTCAAAGGCCCAATGCTTATTCACCAATAAGACCAGATAAGAGGGTTCTTAAATTATTTCTGGGATATTAAGAGGGGGAAGAAGAGAGAGAGAGAGAGAAAGAGAGGGAATGCATATGATAAGATTTAATTATTTTTCAAGTTTAGAAATATACGTAAAAGTTAACAAATCCTCTAAATCATAATGCTAAGTTGTAATATCAGTTTCATATAATGTTTCCAGTACATTTCTATTTAATTCATACATGGCTAATAGAAAACTTTTTAAAAAAATGGTATTTTTACACAAACTTTTCTGTTATGCTTTTTCTTTTCAGGCAACTCAGATACTGTTTTTAAACACACTGAATTTTGTAACTGTTTCGGGTAACCTTAAAGGTTGTAGTAGCAAGAATGGCATGGTCCCATCAAAGTTTATCAGGTCAGTAACTGATATTGTTTTTCCTGATACTGTGGGATTTTTTTGTTTATTTTTTTATTTTTCCACATAGAAATTTGTTACAATGATTTGACAAAGAGAGACAAATATTTTCCCTGCCTTATTTAGGTCTTACTGGGTTGGTGACATGAGTTGGACTCCTGATAGCCTTTTCTTGGCTTGCATGTTAAAACGTGGATCTCTGATTTTATTGACTTGTATGGGTGAATTGCTGACCTTGATTACTTCAGGCTGCTCTGTAGAATTTGGACCAGCAGAGTTTATTCCATTTCATCCCCTAATAACATACAGGTAAAAGAGTTTGGAAATGTTTATATGTCTTTGTCATATGATTGTATCTTACTTTCTAACATTTTTTTTTTTTCAATTTTAAATAAACTCATCTTTCAAATTCAATCTTTTGCTTTCCTTGTGTCTTTCTTCTCAATATCTGTTTCTCATTCATAGTTCTCTTCTATTTCTTGTAATGGGTTTATCCTGATGAAAAATTGGCATTGTGGCAAGGTAAGTATACATTATTTAAGTGACTTTTGGGGCTGTTACTTATTTAAGTGTTTATGAAAGTAATGATAATTACAAATATTGGGTTATTTTTTTTTAGTGTAGGAAGAAATGAAGTTTATAGAAATGCTAGAAGTATAGATTAATATTCATCCAGTGAGTTTTCCTTATTGATTGTTTAATTTTACTCACAGACTTTCTTATCACATTTTATATCAAATCTTTTTAAAAAGATATTTGCATGGACAAAAATAGGTAGGTGCTGAAATACATGTTGGTTATTCCAGTCCAAATTTTGAAACTGTAGTGCTGGGGTTGCCATGGGGTGGGGGTGGGAGGTCTGATAACACTTTTTTAAGTGTTTTAATTTTAAACTGTAAGTTACAAAAAGTAATGCAACCTGAATACCTAGAAGAAAAAACATAAAATATAAACACTACTATATTATTTAAAAAGCCCTATTAGGACTGCCTAAATAAAGCCAGATAGTGTATATTACCCCATGAAACATTCAGATCTTTCCTCGTGTTTGTTTACATACAATATTTCTAAAATGCTTAGTTTCATCATATCTTAGAAATATCTTAAATATAATCTAGAAATATCTAGACTATATCAAGTCTTCTTTAGATAATGCCTCCATTGCATATTGTTTTTATAGATCACAATAAAACTAAACCTTATTTTTACCAGTTATTTTCTTAAGTTAGAATTGATATTTATACAGATAAGTGAGAAGTCATACATAACTTAAAACAGACTAATATTAAAGATCTAACATTTTTATACTCTATAAAAGTATCAAGAACTTTTTCAACTTTTGATGTACAAAAGTGGGAAAAATGTATATATTTACAAGAAGGCATCATAATACCTTCTTACAATGGCAGATTGAAAAATCAGATATTGAAATATGTTAAAATATCTTAGTTACATTTATCTAATGTATGCAGCTCCCCTGGATTTCAAATAATCTACTAACTTCTGGACTACTGGGAAATGGAAAAAAAAAACAGTTATTGAACACATTATTTCAAAATATTATGACATTAATATTAGAATAGATGCACAGGATATTTTTTCTGGAACTCTAGTCTTTTCATAGTAAGAAATGGCTGTGAGCCTTTGTGTTTTGATTTAAAGTATTTCTGTTAAATAACTGAAATGATTCTGAAATATTAAGATTCTGATTTTGGGTGTCTTTTTTTCCGTGCACAACTTGACATGACATATAACATTTAAGTTGCTTAGGATTTCATCTTGGAAGCATTTCTCATACACTATCTACTCAGAATACGTAAATTTAAGGAACCATCTAAAGTTTTGCAGTATGACCACCTGGGATTTGTGCAATATGTCAGTATTTTTCTGCAGTTGCAACTCTGTGAATTTAAAACTGTGAATTTAAGTATGTTCATGGGTTTTATTTAGTAAATATTATATAAATCGTCTTATTATTTCCAATTCAGCATTAAATTTCTGTATCATAATTTTATTATCTAACTTTTTGTGTAAATGTTGTAAAATGTTCATAAGTGATTTTTACTCCATTCATGATTTCTGCATTTGACAGTTGCTTCTATTTTTTTTTATGTATCTTTATTTTAATTGTTAGACAGCAACACTCTTTGTGTCAAGACTCTTGTCAGTCTCTTGGTTCTTCAGCTTCTGAAAGTGACCTTTTGAGACAGAGATTCTCTGTTGCTTCACACTCAAGATTACCCTACCTCATTGTTTCGGATGGATATATGATAACAGTGCTAAGATTTCCTAACAACCTTTCACCATCAGGATTTGTAAGATCCCTTTTGCTTGATTCAACGCAACGACTTGAAAATATCCGCCAGAATTTCATGAACTGTAAGGTAAAGATACGGGTTTTGTTTGTGGGCTTTAAGTAAAAAACTTGATAAGTATAAAAATGCACAATATTAAACAGAGTACTTTGATTTACTTTGTTGTGAAATTTGCATAGATTCTTTTAAATTACACTTCTGTTTTGAGAATACTGATCTGGAAAACACTGAATACACACTTCTCTCTGAAATTGTTCATTTGTTACATTTCAGTGAAATGCAGTAAAGAGGATTGTCTAAACTGTTGTTATAAAATCTCTTCAAATAACTGTAAAATAAATTGAGTGAATTTATACATCTGTAAAGTTGGATCAGAGCACAGGCACACATTAAGCTAGTTTGACTAATTTATCCTTTCAGCATGATTCAGAGAGGATGCTCTAAAACCTCTGTCTTAGAGAGGTTGCTGCTGTTTTAGAGCAGGCAACAGCAGTCCCAAAGATATTGTGAGCATGTACCCATTAGTTCCTCAACTGACACTGTCAATTAAAGCCTGCTAAGCAGCTCTTGAGTTTATTTTTCAATCACTTACAAATTGAACTAAATATGGAAAAGGGGAAACTTTAAGAAGAGATTTTGCAAATACTATAACCACCTGACTTTCTCTGCAGGTGTAACTTGACTAATAGATACCATGAGCGTTTGTGTTTGCTAATAGACACTGAATGCTGATTGTTTTTTGTGACTGTATTCTGAATTTTTGGAGATGCATGATATGATGACATTCATGAATGAGCTAGAAGAGTGGACAAGGATTTGAGGACTTAGAGGTGTATTGTTATTAAGAACATAAAGTCCTACATGTTTGCAAGCTTATGGGATCATTTAAGGGATCAAGAAAGCATATTCTTTCAGAATGAAGTAAAATAAAGTTGTCTGGTATGGGAAAAACTACTGCATTCCCAAAGCATGGCCAAATGATTGTTTGTTTCTGTGCCACACATGCCTTCTGATCTTTTCTCTCTTTCTGCCTGGGATTTTCAAACTGAAGCTTTTTATAGCAGGGACCAGCTTCCTTGTTTTGTTTAAGAAGTGTCTGCTTTGTTACTAGAGATAAATAACATGTTTTGCATTATTATTGCTCCTTTTAGTCTAAAGGGAGAAGGCTATGTTTACGATCGCTGTTGTCTTTAAAAGCTAGTCTTTTGAAACACACTCAAAATCAAAGCTCGATCTTTCCCACCATTCCAAAATTCCTAGAAGAGGACATAACAGAAATGAGTGAGAAAACCATGGATTTACAGGTATTTAATAGCATTTTTTACACTTACAATTATGCAAATGATTTAATTTTAAGATATTCTAAATGTAAATAATTTTCAAAAATAATATTCTAGGTATGCTTGCTTTTACTAAGGATATTTAAAGTAATTTCATGTTCTGTTAAGTTCTCAACTTTTTATAGACATGAGAGATGGTTGATTTTTCTCAGTTGATACTTTTGTTTTGAAACATCTTACTATTTCTGTCAGAAATGAATTAACTTTTTGAGAAATACATACTGGTGTACATCTACATCAGTTTGTCGTAGTTTTAGCTTCACCATATAGTAAAATATAATGTTACACATACAAGCTATGAACTATATTAAGTATAATATTATCAGTAAATAGTAAATTAGTAATTCATATTATTAGTAAATAAGGTACTTATCCTCAATTTTAGACTTGGATCAATTCTAAAATCTGGATGTGTTTTTAGGTAGAATGGCTGTATGATCAAAGTTAGTGTGCAGTCTTTCCCAGCTCCATTTCATGCTTTGTTTTTCTGCTTCTCTGATGAAGTTTCTCATTTTAGGACATATATCTGAACTTTTGCTAAATGGTTTTAATACCTTACAGGTATCTGGAAAAAACACTTCCTCATAATCTATGCTTCTCTTAGTAGTAAAGCACAGGATTTCAGTTTCTGTTTTAGAAACTATTGCTGTATGTACAGAGTGGGGTTTTCCTTTTTTCCTTTTTTTTTTTTTTTTTTTTTTTTTTTGGTTAGGTAGTAGATTTCTATCTACACAACTGTCACAAATAACCTATCTATACCTAGGTAGATAAACAAATATCTAGGTTTTCACTCTAGATAAAACAGCTAAGGAAGTAAATTTACTAGCAATGCATCTGCCTTATCCAGAATAGCTACACAGGAAATAAATTAAGAATAAAGATTCATATGTGAGACTGACTGTAGTTTCTTGCAGTCTTTAGAAAATGGACTTGAATTAAACTTTTTTTTTTTTTTTTTTTTCTCTGTCTGATTTAGGACTATGAAGAAGAATCAGATGGTGAAAAGCAATTTCAAAATAGCTCGTCCAGCTTCTCTAGCCAAAGAATTAGTTCATTTGTTGGTAAAGCTGATCAAGGCTGTTTGGAATTTGCATCAATGTTTGATACTATCCATGCAAAAGATGTTACTGAAGAAAAAGATAACTTATCAATGGAAGTAAATTCTATTCAGAAAAATCTCCTTACTGCATGGCAGATAGGAATTTCAAAAAATATGAAAGAGAAAGATACTTTGCTGAGTTATACAGTAAACTGCTTTACCCATTTTTTCAATATACTGCAGTTCATAAAATGCTCTTCACTAAACCAGGATGCATTTTTAAACAAGTCTGTGAAGAATACTCACTGGATGCATTACGTGTTAAAATATTTTCAGCAGTGTTTAACTCTTCTGTATGGGCATTCAAGAGCCAGTCTGACTGGGCATGTGGCAAAACTGACATTACAAACTATAAAACTGATCCTTATTCAGCAACAAGATCAGCCATTCTCAGAAAACCTTTTGGCATGCTTCTGTCTTTTAAGGATGGCTTCTCGCAGTCTAAGTAGCGTGTGTATACCACAGTATGAGAATTTTTTTGCGTCTCCTGATGTTCATAGTCTTGTAGAGCTTGACTCTCTTGTGGTGCCTATTTTCCTAGTTCTTGATGAGAGTGGTACTCAGCAGTTCAGCTCACTGAAATCTCTACTCAGAGAGCCCCCTCAAGCAATAAACCATGATGAAAAAACAGAAAAAAGGTATGATTAATCTCTGCATGGAAAAAAAGAATGTTTGAACAATTATTTTATTTCTTAATTATACAATAATTATAACATCTATTTGGGGATTTTTTTGTGTCATAATCTAGAAAAATCTGATAAACTATTAAAGCACGCAGATTAGAGTTCAGACCTATAGTTGAATATAGGTCAGTTACAGGGACATAACTAATTACTGCCAGTGAGCTGAGAAATAATTGGTGGGCTAACAACTCACCCCGGTTGCCTAGCGTGCTCGGTAGTCTAGCAACTGTCCAGGTACTGCAGTTCAAGATGTTTTCATTCACAAGGCTGTTGCAAATCTGTACTGATGCAAGTAATAGTACTACACTGGTCTGCAGGGACTTGACACCCTAGATTTGTGCTCTGCAATCAGCTTTTTCATTGGCTTTACTTTGTTACACTATTTTATTTTTCATTAATTTAATTTATAAAGACTGTTATATATTTGAAGGTTTATTGAGGTTATTTCATTTCTCTGTTCTTTAGACAGCCCCAAATTCATTTTGAAGCCAGCATTTGGGTGCATTTTATCTGCATTATATACAGAATAACCAAAAGTAAATTTGATATCCTTTTAATTTTTTCATAATATTACACTTCTTGAACTACAGGTTGACTGTACTATGGCAATTATTATATAAGAAAGTTGTTTGGTATCAAACGCAGCTGAACAGAAGAACACGTAAGAATGCAGATGAAGAGTCTGTTGTCTCATCACTTTTAAGTCATGTACAAGCAATCCTCCAGTCTTCAGGAGTTACTTTAGAACAACATTTGAAGCTCAATTCTGTAGCTGGTTAGTACTTTGGAAAGAACTGTAATACTTAGGTATTTGCACTGTTGACTGAATACTAGGTTACAGATAAGTTAGACCTGCTTTTAATAACTGACTTTACCAGCTTAAATAATTATTTAATAGCAGGACTTTTCTAAGGATTCCTATCAAAAGTCATAATACTAAACACTTCTTGTCCTAATGCATCACTGTTTATCATATTATATTCTTCAGAACTTGCTGAGCTGTGGTTGTATTAAAAATATTATGTAATAAATGGATTATGCTGACTTCAGTTTAATATGCATCATGCTCTAGATTTGAAATTTATAGAGAATCTGAAAGCAAGACCTGAATCCTGATCTGATTTGTACAGTCTTATTTCATCTGAGGTAGATGGGCATCACAAAGTGTCTCTTAAAAGATTTTTAAATAGATACCCCTTTTACTTTGTGTAATCACTGTGGGCATGAATGTGTCATATGTGCATGAATGTAGTCAGCTTCAGTTCAGTGTCTAATATAGCATGACCTGATCTAACAGATTTAACGTAGCATGTTTATTCTGCAAACAGAATGTGGTTACAGCTTCATATTCTACACATTAGTGTTCTGTTTACTCTGTCTTCCTTTCCCCTTCAACTTTTATAAGGCCAAGTTCCCACTGAAGTCTCCCACCACAATACTCAGTCTTCTCCATGTCACTAATCTTCCTCCCTAGAATGATAGCTCTAGCTTCTCCTCATGCATCATTAATACATTAATACATTAGCTCCTGCAGATGTCTCTCTGATCCCAACAATATACGCAGCTTTCCACCCATTCTGTATGTTCTTTATTTACTTTCTTAAATTTGCCAAATAGATAGCAAGCATATTATGGACAATCTAATACATACATGCTGATGAGCCTGCCAGTATGTTTCAACTGGCTAGCTGTCAATAAGCAGAATGGTGAGTGGCAGACCTGTCCTTGCTTTTCCTTCTGTGGTGACACTGTTATTTCATCCTTTGCTCTGCCCAGGGACTGTGCTTTTGTAAATTTTTGTTTATTCATTTATTTATTTCCTCAGACTTCAAGAACTACAAATACATGTGTGATAATCTACCTTTCTGTCAAAGTAGTTTGAAATTGACCAATGAACTAAAAATTGGAATAGAAATAGAGGTGGAGAGGTGGAATTTAGAGAGATGAAATGGTCCATAGACCTGTGGTTTGGAACTGGTTTTACAGTGAAAGAAAATATATGATCAGTTTACGAAGTAGATTTACTACTATTTTTTACAATGAACATATTTCACATTATACAAAATCTGAAAATGGATAAGAGAAAATTTTTTTCTCCATTAATAGATTATTGCAGATTTTTAATACTGAAGTACATAGTTTCAGATTTTAAATACTGAACTACCTGGCTATGGTTATGGGGTGTGGGGGTGTGCATGTGCAAGCATCTGTAAAATTGTAACTATGTGAAGCTTTTAACTTGTTGAATGTATGATTTTTTTTATAGGTGAGGAGAAGTTCCTTTTAGGCTCATACAGAGAATCTGTGGATGCATGGAGAAGATCTCTTTGTGAAATCAAAGCAAATGGTAAGGGATAAAATAATCCTTTTAGGTATTTGTGTAATCACTTTACATAGTTATTAATGATTCTCTGGTGCTCTTCAGAAAGGAAGACAAGGTTAAAAAAAGATAAAGGATAAAGAAAAGATAAAGAATGTATACTTGAAATTAAGCTGACTTGAATAGAGACCAGTCAAAACTTGACTTGATTGCTCCCTAAGAAAATTCCATGCATTTCTATTTTGACATCAGGATTTTTTTATGACTGTAATGTACTTATTCCAGAAAAACTTCAAGTAGATTTCTGAGCAAGAAAGTGACAGTGAAAGACAGATGAACAAAAATCAATTGTTATGATAGTGAAACCAGAAGACTGTGTGATTGGGGAGTAACAAGACTAAAAAGAATCTGTGACAGGAGTCTTCGTAGGAATTGACTGGAAACAGATATTCCAAAACCTCTTCCCTGGGATTGTGAGGGGTTTGTTTTGGTTTGGTTTCGTTTGGTTTGGTTTTGTTTTGTTTTCTCTCTAATTATTAGGATGAGGAATACCTCATTCAGAACCATACAGAAAGAATTCAAGATGTTTGAAACTTGGTGGATCACTAAGCAAATTAGGAGTTAATTTCATTGTCTCAGGCATCCCTTCTGTAAATGCTAGCCTCCTCTGAGCTGTGCTGTCGTTGCTGTGTCTTAACGATTATGCACTGTGCTTTCACTCTCTAGAAGTGAAACTGTTAAGAATGAACATTGACTCTCTGGTACCTTATAGATTGAAGGAAGATCCTATCTCCTAAAATAACTGCACCTGAGTTCTATTCCCTGTATTACCAGTAGTTTCTCAGAGTATGTGTGTGTGTAGATGTGCTTTTTTGGAATGGGAGAAAGTCATATTTTCAGATTTGCTATGTCTGTTTCTGTGTTTCTTACTTTCCTTTTTTTCATTTTCTTTTAATACAGGAGGAAAAAGAACATGTTTTCTTCAAAGTAGATACTATCTTGCTATATTATTTTGCCACTTATATCACTATAACTTGTGCGAGGCTCAGGGGCTCTGTGATCATCTGGTAGGAGAGATTCTAAGGCGATCACAGCTCTCAGTAAGGCAGATGGAAATTTTTTCTGGTATGTTTATACGGCAAGAAAATAGAGGCATTGTAATGTGTTAGTATTGTTTGGATGACCTGAAGTCTGATTTCAGTGCTATCATACACACACTTCACATTATTCTTTTCTATTCACACTTGACAAGTCTGAAGTCTGTTCTCAGTGACTTTAAAAATCTTTTTCGGATCCTGATGTTCTTTTGGTTGCCGTTACTGGAGTTCAGACCACATTTCTTTATTGAGTAATTTATAGTGAAAGTGTAGATTGTTAAATATTCTTAGATTCAAATCTGTTCGAGGAAAAGACTTTGGCTGGGGAAAATAAGGGGAAAATGACACAATTTTTTATTGATCTATGTTTTTATGATATGAGATAATAAAATAGTTGATTTAGGATTGGTCACCAATCCTAAATTGACACTGGGTTTTTTTGTTTGTTTTTTAAGTCTTTTTTTTTTTTTTGCAAATATTTATATCCTTTTCCTGCTGAGTCAGAATATTGGATCTGAATTTCCAAATTTAAACAGAGTTTTGGACTCAAATCTGATCTAAATTTGGAGATTTAGGGTCCATCTGTAGTTATTAGAAACCTAATATGAAAGTCTTTAATACAACATGTAATTAATGTAAAAGATTAAGTCCATAAGTCCTGGGAGCTTGTCAAGAAGCTGTTACTTAACTTAGTTTGCTTGTTTAAAAGAAACACTTTATAAGCTATAATTAAACATTCAAAGAGTTCAAATTTAAAGTAATTTTTCTCTGAATGTTTTAATTTGTTTTGGGTTTTGTTTTTGTTTTGTTTTTTTAGATACCAAGTATTCTCAGCATGAACTGTGGAAGGTAACAGAAGTTCATACTGAAGCAGCTCTGGCTGTAATTCAATCCATGGCACGATTCATGGCCGCTTATTTCACAAATCAACTGCTTTATATCCTTCCTCCACATAATGTTGACATCCTGCATCCACTTCACATCAAACTAGGTATTGTCTTACAAAGTAGTTTAATTTACTGTCCTTAACTCATAATTTTTTCACTTGTATATAAATGCTAAATATTGTGCTCTAACTTTGTAATTTGTGGTTTTCAACATCATTAATTGTCAGCCCTGGTGAGGCCTCATCTCGAGTACTGCATCTAGTTCTGGGCTCCCCAGTACAAGAGAGACATGGAGCTACTGGAGAGAGTCCAGCGTAGGGCTACGAAGATGCTCAGAGGGCTGGAGCACCTGCCCTACGAGGAACAGCTGCGAGAGCTGGGCCTCTTCAGCCTGGGGAAGAGAAGCCTGAGGGGGGATCTTATCAATAAGTACCTGAAGGGAGGGTGTCAAGGGGACGAGGACAAACTCTTTTCAGTTGTCCCATGTGACGGGACAAGAGGCAATGGGCAGAAATTGAAGCACAGGAAGTTCTGCCTGACCGTGAGGGGGAATTTCTTCCCTGTGAGAGTGACAGAGCCCTGGACCAGGTTGCCCAGAGAGGCTGTGGAGTCTCCTCTGGAGATCTTCAAGGCCCGTCTGGATGCAACCCTGTCTAACATGCTCTAGTGACCCTACTGAGTGGGGAGGTTGGACTAGATATCTCCAGAGGTCCCTTCCAACCTTACTGATTCTATGATTCTACGAAAGATGAAATAACTTAGTTTTATTCAAATATTTTTGTTGAGGACTCTGTGTGTGTGTGTGTGTGTGTGTGTGTGTGTGTGTGTGTTAGTGTGTTAGTATGTTTGTGTGCATGTTTATAAGATGAGAGTTTTGCATCTGTGGATTATTGATAATATTTTGATATTTACAGCTAATATTATAAGGAGCAACTGAATTACGTAAGCCATGTTAACGTGATTTTTTTTTTTTATGTCCGCTTTTTTGTGCTTTGAGATTAGGATGTAAATTTGATATTCAAGGAAAAGAAAGCATTTTTTTCACTCAAATTGTGCAAAAATAATGTTACGTCCCCTGCACTTTTACTTAGACCTGTGGCTCTTATTCTGACTTCGATCCCAAAATGGGGAGGATCAGACTGGACTGTGATATGGAATGACCCAAACTGAAAATCCAGAAAAAAGCTTTTTTTTTTCTTTTTTTTTCTTTTTTTGCTTATTCAGTAAAAATCAGGCTTGGAAGCCAGAGTGCTTCACACACCGTAGTATCACAGCAAGCTGATTTGTCATTGAATTCAGATAGTACTTAGGAATTTAGGTCCTAACTTCAGCGTTTTTCTGAGAAGGAACATTTATCACAGTGGATGGTTTGTCTATTTTCTGCAAGACGCTCATGTCTAAAGATTTCCCTTCATAGGAAATTTTTGGTTTCAGACTTAATGATTCACAGTGATTTAATAACCATTGGCAAAAGGTATTATATTAGAAGTATTTTAAGTACTTCAATACTAAGTTGGTATCGTAAAGTCAGATATTGATCTATACTATTAACTTAATTTGATTGCTTAGTTTTTCTAAAATTATCTGAATACATAGATTATTTTTAATATTCCTGGGCTGTGACTGGTGCCAGTATGTATTCTGGTATGATCTATCTGGATATTTTAATCAGACAATTTTTGAGACAGAACCTGAAAAATAAGACCTTGATTTTGATTCTTGTATTTTTTAAAGATCCATGTATGTAGTGAGTTTTTCAAAGAAAATTTATGTTCCACAAGCAGGTTCAGTGTGAATATTTCCATTAATAATTAATAATGTCATTGCTTCAACAGCAGCAAGAAGTGTGGGAGCTCATTCCTTAGAGTTTGTGTATTTTAGGTTTCTTGAACACTGAATGTACCTCTCTATGAAAAACAGGAAATAAAACCTTGGAAAAACAATTTAAACCTCAGGAAACAATCAAATATTAAATTTGTCTTTAACCTTAGTTTATTCTCTTAAAATAATGTGCTATTCTATCCCAAAAATGCACCGTAGCCTTCTATCCTCCTGTGTAATAAGGAGCATAGTGAGTACATACAGCATGGGTATAGTAGGAAAAGTCTATTTCCTTTTTTCTCAAATCTACCCTCTGGAATATTACCAGCACACTTAGCATACTCACAAGTATTCCATCAGTGTGATTAAGTCTTTAAAGTAAGAATAATGTACAAATCTCACATATGCTTAGATACCCCACATTACTACGTGGAGAAATAGCTTATTTTGAACTTGATATTGTATCATAGCGTGAGTTGCATCAACCTGCTGGTGATAAACCCTTGTAGCACATCTCTGAGAAATGTGCAGTGTTACACTGAAATGAATCAGAAAGCAGCGTGAGCAAAGCTTCACAGTATAAACTCTGAATTTTTTGAATAGTTCTGAATACTATAAGATGAATATTAAGATGTATTTTTGTGCCTCAGATGTGTCTCCTCGTATTATTCCCCTCCAACATTCTTTGGTTACCAGAGCTGTGAGAGACCAGAATCTTTCCTCTGTGTGGACAGCTGAATATGCTCTTGACTTGTTCTTTGTTGGAGGACTTGTTCCAGAGGCTGTGTGGCTAACACACAGGCTTGGGGACTGGAAGCTGTCTGTTTCAATTGGTGTGGCCTATGATCTATATTGTCAGAGCTCCAATCAGTTCTCAAGGTAAACTGGGGCTTGGAATTAGTATAATATATTTTGTTATTTAACTGTATTTGTGTTAACTTTATTTTAGCAAAGAATATTAGCATGTTCTTTGCTTCAAAAATACCTCTCTCTCAATTTTTCGTAGCTGTAAGACCTAACGTATTATGATTAGTTACTGGTTTAGATTAATTATTTTACATAGTTTGGTTAGATTCTGTTTGATCTTTACTTTGTTTATAATGAACAGTTTCTTGGTACATTTTCAGATTGAAAAAGACAGAGTATCATCTACCATTAAGCTTATCACCAACACAGACTTTTCAGGAAAAGTTACAATCTTTATTAGGACAACCAGTTATTTCTGAAACAGCAAATGAAAGAAGTATTAAATACAAACAGTTTACAGGTACATAAAATCATAAATAATTTTGTTTATTCTTCATGTTGTTTCACTTCATATTACACGTTATAAATTGTCTTTAAAAGAATCAAGTCCCTCTCCCCCACCAGCATTTGTGCTACTATTATAATTTGTGCAAATACTTTACCTTTTAAATGCTTTTGTGTTTTGGCTTTTCAGTCCAAAAATAGATCTTATCATCATTGTTGTTTGGCAGTCTGGGGAGAACATTACGACTTCATTCATGGCTTGCAACCAAAGGTTTTTCTTACTCTATGCTTTGTAATTTTTGTAATGCCATATAATAGTCCCTTCTTTGTACTTACCAGATATAGTCAAGTAAGGTATTGACAGATACTAACTTCATTTTGGAAGAACTGACACTTCACTAAAAAAAAAAAAAAAAAAAAAAAAAAAAAACAACACCCTGAAATAAATGTGAATATACTAACAGTATGGAAGACATCATCACTTTTGTATTAAAATAAGTTACATGATGATGTTCTTTAATTTTTGCCTTTCCTTTACTGCTAAAATTTGCCACCTAGCTAGATTAACCTGTCTTTATTTACATCTTACAGAAAGTTCACTGGTGTGATCCGTATTCCTTACTTGTGTGTGTGTGTGTGTGTGTTTGGAAGCAGCATTTTAATTGCCTGTCAGCATGTGGATGCCATGTTAATCTTCAGATAAGCCAGGTTGCAAACATTATGTAGTTTCTTCATTTGTACTCATTTCCAAAGATGTTATTTTTAAAACGTGCATGCGCACACTGTATATAAGTATATACATTTATAAGTATAGTAGGTACTGAAAAGACTTGCAAAAACAAATTATTTCAAGAAAAGCAGTAGGAGTACATACAGAAGCAGAGCAGTATAATAGAGTACAAATTTCAAAAATCAATTAATGATGTGTATTAAAGATCCTGCTACATCCTACAGGAGAAAAAATGGTATATTTAAAAACAAAAGAAAAAACACCATAATTCCGTATCCTTGATCATGCTCACTGATAAAATAATTGTTCTGGTTATTAGTGCAATGTACAATTTATGCCTGATGGGTGAGAATGATTTGCTAGAGTTTTATTCCAAACAAAAGTTTGACTGAAAAGCTCAGCTGTCTATCCAGGAAGGCTATAGTTTTTGCTTAATGTGGCAAAGTACTAAAATTGATTAAATACTATTTTCAATCATGAGAAAGCTTTTCTTAAAACAAGGTGGCAAGATGTTTAAATTATAATAGATGAATGTGAATTACAATAACAAAGCATAATTTCAGAAAAAATGGCATGTATTAATTGAGTCAGTTAATTTATCAGTTTCTATCCTTAATATTTTATAGATCCTATTGAAGAAGAAGATTCAAATGTTCTTTATAGTTCAGTGCAGGAACTACTGAAAGCTGCTGTTATGGCAGATGCTGATATTCTCTCAGAGATGTTTCAGCTTTTAATGGATTCTGGCAAGGATCTTGGCAGAAAGCTGTGTGGTTTAGTTCCTGATGGGCTTTATCTTCCAGCACCACCATTGTACTGTCCTCAGCCAGCTTCCCTCAGTGAAGTAAGTGTGTGATAGGGGCTTTTTGGGTACTAGTTTGAATCTGTTTATAAAATGATCTTGGCCTGAAGTCTGGTTCCTTGAAGTTCTTTTTTTCTTTCTAATTTTTCTTCTATGTTCTCTTAAGTAGTACTAACACTTAAGTGATAACAAACTATGTATGCCTCTTCCTGTTTTTTCCATAAAGAATCTGTGCTGTAAAGAAGATGAGGTGCAGAAATGATATTCAAGTTAGATTCCTTATTCTTTATATCCTTTCTGTTTTTTGGCTGTGTTGTTTTTCTACTTTGATTTTTGCGTTCTTCAGGAAGATTGCAATGACATTCTTCTAAAAATTGAGAGGGAGAGTCGTCAGAAAGTGTCAGGAGTTCTGCAGCGAATTATCTTGCTCTTCCGGGCTGCCCGTTGTTCCTTCCCTGCAGCACAGTGGTATATTACACAACTCAAGAGGGCAAGAAAAGTTATGCAAAAAGTAAGCAATAAGCTTGTTTATTTGTAATTTGATCAACTAGTAGATATTAGAGATTTGACAAGTTTGTATTTGTGTGGCAGGATTGTTCAGCCTCATCTTGATTCTGCTGATATCGGATGTTCTTTACATATCTTCATCCATTACTTTATAATCCATATTCAGCTCTTTCTGGAACCAGAACCTAAAGATCCAGCATGTCCATTTCATAAGTGTCTCCTTTTATTTCTTTATGTACCTGCTTGATTAAAGTATAAACATGTTTCTCTCTGAAGTTTGTCATGTAATAAGTGCCTGCATTTGAAAGAAACGAGCTTGATTTAATTCAGAGTTGTAGCTACTACTACTACTAGAAGTGTGTTCCAGATCGTGAAGGTTTGAATACGTAAGAGAGAAGCTGATGCATGAACATCATTAAAGTAAAGCACAGGGCTTATGGACCCTCAAGCGTGGAGTTGGGTCAGGAACTGCTTTGGCTAACAAATGGGTATTTACCTCTTCTTGCTCACTGCATGGCCACAAAAATGCTTAATGCTGACACAGGCATGTGGTGAGAAGTAGCAGCTGAAACAGGAGAGAAAGCCAGTCTGCCTTAGCTGGCAGTGGCCTGGACTATGCTGGATTCAAGTGGCCACGTAACTATCAGCTTAGTTTCTCTAATGCATTATTGCCGAGAAATTTCAAGGTACGTATGATTGCCATGTAGGCTAAAGCATTCTAGATAGCATAGCTCATACTAAACATATCCCTTTAAATTAATTTCCAGAATACTGAATTAAAGAAAATGAAAAGTAAGCTTAAGGGAACTCTATTAATCTTGACAATGATCTACTAATAACAGAGAGGCTGTACTTCAGTAGTAATACGTACAAAACTTTAATTGATTTGTTTTATTTCAATTTTGGCATGAAAGGCTGAATTAAATTTCTAATCTGCAGATACAAGTATAAATTGGTAAACTGTATTTAAATAATTAAAATCTAAGAATTATTATCCTTTTTTTTTTTTATCTATAGATTCGAATGAAAGGATCTCTGCCTTCACTGAGTCCATTTCCAGAGAGTTTGTTTCGTTATTGCAATTTTCCTACTGTATTCAATAGGCCAACATCTTCTGGAGACCATCAGTTTGATGATGTTTCCTGTAAAATTTTAGGTCTGTATGCAATAAAATAGACTAATTCATAGCTGAAAAAAGGACACAAGATAATCTGCAGTTACAAAGAAACACTAGTCGGCTTGAAATGTTACACTGCAACATACCTGCAGAAACACTTTCTGTTTCTAGCTTTTAATCCTGTTAGCCATCAGACTCTTAATACAAAAGTTCTTTCTCTAGATTATTTGTTAGATCTGACAGATGTCAAAGATGAATACTGAGTGGGACTGCAGAGCTTTAGCTGTGGAATACTGTAGAAACATCAAGGATGAGGCTTTTTCTCTTTAATTACTCTTAAGATAAATAATGTAGAAATCTCAAGCTGTGTTATTTCATTTCTTTAAATAGAACTTCTCACCACATTGCATGTTTCTCTTACAGGTTGCTTCAGAGAACTGTGTGCATTGTGTTGGATGTTTCATGTTCGTGAAAGATTATCAGACAATTGCAGGCGGTACCAAACTGCAAGAGAAAATATGAATAATTATATGGTAATTATGTTACTAATATAGTAAAGGTATATTATAACAGCATAGAACTGTAAGATGAATTCTAAAGATTTGCTGTAAGTTTGTGCTGAGGACTCTTCCTTGCTTGTCACAGGACAATATTAACAGAGTGAAATAATATGTAGCAAATATATGATTTCACAGAGTAATGCAGTTCATGTGAAGTACATCTTTCTGATGGTATTTCTGTTGATCTTTGGCTTGGTATTTAACTTCGGTAATTCAATAGTCATACTGCCAGAACTGCCGTATTTTCTGATTTTGTTATTTAACTAAGGTATTTATTCCTTTTATAGTTTTCTTAAGTTATTTTGGGTGTTTCCTGTATTTAATGTACTATCTTTCTTTGCGTGATGCAAGTTTTATGAGCTTTGGTATGTTCAGAAAAACCAATGAAAGATGTTAAAATTTAATAATTTTTTCTCTACTTTTACCTTCATCAACTGATGTCAGAAGTCAAGGAAGAAGGAAGAAATTAGGAGCATATAATATTTGTTGTATTTTCTGTGACAGTGTGGATGTTGATTTTTGTCATATCTATATTCATACCTCTAAGACCTCAGCAAAGTATTATTTCCCTTTAAAAATGAGCCCCAAGTTTATCGTCATCAGAAAAAAGAAGCTTCAAATAAAAAAGTTGACTGTTTCAAATAGCAGAATATTCTGATTCTTCTGTGCTTTTTGTGACAGTATCAAATCAAACACAAAACACTGACTGCTTCAAAATAAATTAACCCATGATAAAAGCCTCTCAGCTGGCTGCAATACGTTGCCTCTAAAGAAGAGTTTATGGTGGTCTTAAATCCTTAGGTTTTACTCTAAATGACTTGAAGTGGGCTCTTCAGCAGAGTGTTTTTCAAGTAATTGTCAGTTACAACCTTAATTCTATATAGTGGCAGTGTATTCTTTTCTCACTGGCAATTAACTTTTTATTTTCTATTAGATAGAGAAGAATCATTAAAAATTAAACTGTGTGAATAGTTTAACTGAAATTTATTGCTCATACCAATTCATGTTTACATAGTAACTTTTTTTAGGGTCTTAAGGAGAATGAGTATGATGCCTCTACAGTTGAGCATTGTCTGAATGCAGTGGAATGGGCTTGTCGAATGCTTCCTTTCTGCAGGTTCATGAATGTTGAAGAATTAGTTCAAGATGTAATTTTGAGTCTTCTTGGAGAATTGCCACCAATCAAAAAGGTAAAAGAAACTAAAGCTAAAATAAAAGCAGTAGAGATTGTCTCAAGTTTTTCCTCTCCTTGTAAATCCTATAATTGAGACTTTTTGATGGTGCAGGTTCTATTGGGAATTAAAATTTGCTTCTCTGTCAGTTACTTGAAACTTTATTTTATGCAGGTGGCAGAAATTTTGGTAAAAGCATTTCCTAATTCTGAAGATGTAAGGGTTCCGCTAAGAGATAAATACCATACTCTACAGCAGCAACTCAGACACTGTATTGTTAAAGGTAATGTGCATCGTTCTTCAGGAAATATTAAACAAACTTCCTTCCTCTTTTACCCTACTTACTTATTTACCCTGCTTGTGACAATTCAGTCTTTCATATCTCATTTAAAACAGTTATTGTAGCTTTCATTTACACAGCTTGGAGAAAGGTTTGTGGCAGATTTTATGTTTTCTTCTTGATACATCTATACCAATAATAGAATGTAACGACTTCAGAATTGATGAGGTTTCTTCTCCTCATCACAGTTACAGTCTGCGTTTCTTGATGACACAATTTATGATGATTTAAGATCTATTCATGTCTTAATTTGAGAGAACAAGTCAAAACAGAGGAGTTTTCCATGTAAAATTGCTTGTCTCTCTTTGTTTAGGTCCCAGTAGCGAAGAAATGATGCCTTGTGTCATACACACTGCTGAAAAAGTGAGAGTGAAGGCCTTGAAACGTGTAATAAGGAACATAGGCCCCATTGAAATTAATATTTGGGAGCCAGCAGAAGAGGGAGCTGCAAATGATGAGGCACATTGTTACGACAGATTCTCATTAGGGACTAGTCTAAGCAGAAGCACACTTACTGATTTTGGGAATCCTCAGGTATATAGTGATGCTGAAACAGTAGATACACTTTCTGATCCTTTGCTTACTGAAGAAGCAAGAGATCAAACACCTTCACCTCAAAGGTATGAAGAAACTGACAACAAGAAGTTGCGAGAGGGGGGAAAAGATTTTCTTCTATTGTTCAAGTAGCTTTTTTTTACCAAACAGGATAATTGTGATTTATCGGATTACCTGTTACTAGAAGGCTTTAATCTTAGGACTGCCAATGTTATATCACATACTATGCAATATCTGTTCCTGAAGTTTAAGTTATTAGCTACAATCAAATTCATATATGATACTACTGAGAAGCTAAGGGTTTTACATGCGATGATTAATTTGCCAGCTAAAAATATATTAATGTAAATTTGCTTTTGTTAGATTCCAGTTTTTAACAATAGAGGAGAAGGGAGGAGTAATGTTGCATTTATGATTCTTTTTTTATGTAAGTCTGGAGTTATCTACACTTCTGTTTATTTGTTGTCTTATAGGGATAATGAACCTAAGACAGGAGAAATAGGCAGCAAGAATACTACCTGCAAGATAAGAACTCTTAACTGGAAAACAAAATATAAAGAAAAAGTACATAGAAAGAACCTGCATAATCAGTGTAATTTGCCTATAGTCGGTGCATGGGAATTTGAACGTGATGATGATGAATATGTTATTTTCTTAGAATTATTTTTGAGTTATGTTCTTGAGAGAGACCTGATAAACTGCAGTGACCCTGGAATTCCATTTCTTACCAGCTTTTCTGGACTTCTTAGAGATCATGAATTAAACTCTCTCTTTTTTGATGTTCATACAACGCTAAAACGTCGACAAGGCAAAACAAGAAGTCAACGTGTGTTTAGAGCAGGGTCTTGCTATACTGTTACCCTGGCATCTTGCAATTCTGAAACAGTTTCTGTCCATAATGAAAAACAAAATGTTTTGGAAAATCAAGTGTCTGTTTCCATTGTACAGTCAACAGAATCAATGGAACCTTCTGAGCACAACTTAATGAAAGGTCTTGACAGAGGATTGTTTGGTTTAAAACACAAGTCAATTTACAGCACTCAAGTTGATAGTCAAGGAGTAACTTTTGCGCTAGCAAGCCAGGCCTTTCCCAACCTCACTTTCTGTAGCTCACAAACTCCAGTCACTTCTAAATACATTTACAAAATTACTGATATAGTTGATATTGTACCAGGAGATGAACTAGCTAGAGAATTGATAGATAAATTTAACAATATAGCAAAATTACTTGAGTGGATGATCAGATGGTCTGATAAAAGACTGCTCTGTGGTTCCAATGTACAAGATTCATTAGAGGAGAAACTCCCAATGATACATGTGAAAACATCAGCAGCTGCTGTCCTTACTTCCTTATGGCTTTTAGAACAGCTATACAATGATGGATTGCAAGCAAGAAATATAAAATTTAAGGTAAGAAAGAGGATGGGGAAGTATTAGTGAAATGTGTGTTATTTATGGCAATAAAGAAGATATAATGTATTACCTTTTATTTCATAGTTATGTTCTCAGTAAAACACAGAATATTGAGTAATAGCTTTTCCTTAGGGTTGCTAGGAAAAGGAAAACATTCCAGGAACACTGAAGTTCGGTAGGAAGATGTTGGTTGGAGGTGCAAGTCCTCTTTAAAATCTAACTCATTTATCTAGATACCACAGTACTTGAGCAAATGCTTAGAAGTTAAATTATTGTTTCTAGTTCTGGACATCATCTTTGAATAAAAGATAGAATTGGACATAGAGTATGAAAAAAACAAGATGACTAATCAGGAAATGTTTTCTCTGAGGAGACTTAAATTTTGATTTATTTGTCTTCAGAGGTCAATACAGATGCAATCAGATTGAAGTAGTGGTGAAAAGTGAGCTTTGAATTAATGTTTTTAAACAAATTGAGGAATGTTCTTCAGAAGAGTTTGAGGCAGTTACTTTATATAAGGGGGCAGCTGGACCCTTTTTCCTTTATATTTGCTAAATTGAAAGGGTGGTTTTTTTGGAGATTTGCCTCACAGATCAAGAGATTTTCTCTTTTTTTTTTTTTTGATTTGCATTTTCTGTTTTTTGACAAGTGTCACCTGTATTTTATTTACAACTTACTGCCAAAAGTGTTGTATACATTTCTCATTACGCACAATTAGGTAAGTTTTTCTTTGCCACTTAGACTGTCTTCAGTGCTAGTATTTTAGTAGTTCATTACTAATTTTTTATTATTGGTGCTGAAGGCCGAATATTTTTGTATTTCTTTGTATAAGAGGATATTAAATTGTCACATACTAACAAGGATAAGTGATATTTTATAATTTCTTCAGATAAGTCAAAGGACCCTTGCTTCACTTAGTGCAAGAAGAGGCAAAACTCAGCTTCTATAGGCAACTGTAAAGCCTGAATTTCTCAGCTCAGTAATAGAGAAAATATTACAAAGTTAAGCATAAATGTACCATATGAAATAACAAGTTTTTAATAAATATCAAATAAGTTTTTTTTAAGTTTTTTTTCTTTTTATAGCATCCAGGTAATCAGGATTTGAAAGAATTTGCATCCCTATCAGAAGCACAACCCAAGATAGAGAAAAAAAGTAGCATAGATGAAAGCTCTTTTGTATTGGCAGATCCTCCACTTAATGTCCAGAGTGTAAAAGCCTATGATGACCTCTCTGAAAGTGGTTTTAGGTAATATTTTTTTTTCAATTGAAGAACTCCAGTTGATCGTAATTCCTCAGCCAAGCAGGACATCAATAAGAGAGTCCTACTATTATGACATGCTATGTATATAGTTTATTTTGAGTATAAAGCAAAATTCTGATTTCACATACCTATCTTTTACAGCTGCATGAAATAGGCTGTTACTTTGCTCTAAGTTATTCTCAAAACATGATCTGTAGATGTTAAATATATCCTCTTTTTTAAGTATCTGTATAAGTTAGTTATTCCACTGGAACGTTTAAGGTGTTCTTTTGTAAACTGTGATGCCTGTTACTAACTTGATGAAAGGAATACAGATTTTATTGTGCTTCATAGAATTGCATGACATTGTGTCTTCTCAAATACTCGACCAATTTTATAATACAAAATTTTCAGGAAATCATAGGTATTAATGATTTTGGTGGTTTTTTTATGCTTATATCACTTTTCGTGACATCCATAAAAAATCTTAAGTTCTCTCTTAAGCACTGTTAGCATTAACAGTTTGCAAGCTGGAAGTTTTGCATATTGTCAGATCTTTGTTATAAGAGTTAACTTTTTATAGAAATTCAAGAGTGAGACCTAACATTACTTTTGTGATACAAAAAAGGAGATTAAATATGTTCTATCAACAGACATACCCCTATTTAGAAAATGATGTACTGGTGCATATGTAGTGATTTGTTTATAACATGATTTGCTTATAAACATGATTGTTTATAAAGTTAGTAATGTGAAAATAGAATCAAGGATTCTATTATAATTTATATCAGTTTCTCAGATAATTCAGATAAATTTCACTCTCTTCAGTGTAGTTTTCATTATGTTGAGAGTTCACAATATTTCTCCCCATCCCTGGATTTGTAATCTAGCTATGTGCATGTATGTGCATATGAAAAAAATATGGGGAAAACGGAGTAAATATTTGTTAATACCTTGAATTCCTCCAAAGATGTAGAATCCACAGCATGAAGTGGTTTGTGGTATTTCTTTATATCTCACACTCTTACAAGCAAAGAAACAAAAGATCTTTGGTATTAAGACTCTAAGGTACTGATGTGCCTGGCAAGAGCGTTTTTTTAAACAAAGGAAATTTCTGCGAGGGAGATGAAAATAATCTTAGCTAGATATTTTCACATCCATGGTGCAGTTTATACTTTCCATTTTCTTTTTGGTAAATTGTACGTGTTGGTTACATTTTCCAGGATACAGCCATCTGAAACAATTAATAATTGCGTGAATAAAATATTCACACAATAAATTTATTCACACAATTGTGTGAATAAAAAAGTGTGAATGAAATATTACAGCTATATCAAAAAGTAAGTCTTGGTTTCAATGAAACTCAGAGAGTAATTTTTTGTGAACACTGATTATATCACACCAGTACTTACTTATGCTACATTTCTACACTAGCCTGCAAACTGGGAGGAACAGTATGCTTGTACTGAATCAAATAGTTATCTTATTTCTATTTTTAATTGCTTTTTGTAATTCCTATTACCAGAATGTCTACAAAGTCAAATTATTTTAAGAAGGAAATTAATCATGAGAATTATTCTGTGCCACATATGATTGAAGATCTTAATGAAGAGGGACCGTTTCTTCAGGAAGAATTAGATGCAAAATCAGAAAGTAAAGGTTTGTTTTTATGATATGTCCTTTTAGTATGGTCTGACCTATTAAGTGGTAAGAGTTTTGTCTGAGTAGGATTATATGTTTCTCTTCTGGTTTTGTTTGTCCCCCCCCCCCCCCCTTTTTTTTTTATTTAATCAGAAATGGAAGAAAGCTTTTCTTGTTCTATTGAAATTAGTATTTAATCAGTTTTAGATTCTAAGTAAATTTTATAAGTTTGCTTTCTCAATGCTTTTTCTGATCACTTTTGCATTTATGTATTTTTTTTTAATATAGAAATTTGGTATAGAGACTTTGATTACAAAATATTCATGAAGGCTATGTAAAATATGATTTGAAAATTTTGAGTTGAATGTGCAGTTAAATTCATCATATTCCCACTCTGAAAACTTAAGATAGTTTCAGAGAATAAGCCTTGTTTCTTCTGGCAATGTATCATCTACTAGTAATAATAAACATTTTTAATTTGCTGAAAGGTGTCTTAACCCCTTTTTCCTTCTTCAGAGGGTAAGTAAACGAATGTGACCAGTTCATCACATAACAATGCTGTATGTCATGTAGTTTGCTGATTTATAATTGTGTTTGTTTCGTAGAGTTCTTTGAAGAGCCATTTGAAACTCCAAAAAGCTCTACTAGCTCTGTCAGGATCAAACCTGTAGAACATGAAAGAGGAAAGGCAAGTTATCATCTTACATAGAACTTATCCCTACTTAAATCAGGGATGAAAGTCGCAAATAATTCAACAATAGTAAAGCTAGATCTTCTGTGAGCACTTCTGAAAAATTATTTCAATATCTGTAAAATATCTGTAAAACTAGATCTGTGTATGCCTATATAAACAACATATAAAAATACATTATTTTTTTTATATATATATATATATATAAATATATATATATTTTTTTTTATATATATATACATGTACGTGGCTGTAAATGCACATATACATAAACTGTGATTAAGTAATCACTTTACTATTTGTTTGTTTTTAAGTTAAATATATAAAGCTGTTCTTATCTGAAAACTTAATCTAGCTCTGTAAATGAGCCTTCTCATGCATTATCTTCAGTCATAAGTCTCGCTTCTTGGAGATTGGCTGTGGGTTATTATGTTGAAATGTGAACTGCAGTAACATTAGTTCACTTTCCTGTGATAATCTAGATTCAGTACACTTAATAGAATTAGAAAAAGCAAATGCATTATGGTCTTCATTTCTACCATGCATTTTGCTTCAAAACAGTGAATGTGTGATCTGTAAAATCCTGGGTTTGTTCTGGTTTCTTAATTTGTAATTAATTTGTTTATCATACAATTGTTTCCATGTTTTTGTCCACAGCACGAAATATAAGGTTAGTAGAATGTAATTTCAGGACTGTATGGATACAAATAAAAAAAAAACCCACACAACTCACTATTATGACTTTTTAAAGGCTGCTCAGGTTAAATATTAGGATTTCACCTGTATTTCTGTATGTCTAACTGTCCTCTGAAAAGTAGGTTATTTAATTCTATTAGAATTTTTTTGAGTGGTGTAACGAAAGTGTATTTGTTATTAGAATAATACTTTATTGAAGCAGAAGGGTAACAATGTCAAAAATATACAAGTTCAGATGCATGTTTTTATATTCCAGCCCGTCCCCATTTCAGATGTAAAATGTCCACAGGAAGACCAAAGGGTGGAAAAATCAGAGAAAAGGAAGGCTGAACAGAATGGGTGAGAGGTTGTTCTTGTTTACTTTCTCTGTTAACTTCATTTAAAAAGTTAACTAGTTAACTAATTATTGAAATTCAGTCTAGTCTGTGTGGGTTTTCCCTATTGTTTATAACAACAAACTCAGTTTGAAACAAAATTTCAGTCACCTATTTCACATGTACCCTAACATATTTTAAATAGCTTACCAAGATGCTGGGTGGGTAAGAGGTTATATTTCATTTTAGTGATAGAAAAATATCAACTTAATATTTCAGTTAGCTTTCTAATTGAATCTACCTAATTTGTTTGTATTGATAAAACTCTTTCCTCTGATATAGTTTCCTCATTGTTCTGATATTTAGAATCTAATTTAGAATAATTAGAATATCACTAATTGTGATAGCATATAAGTAAATATTCTTCCTCTATGTATAATTTTGTTAAAAGTGGTCTAGTTTTAGAAAGACTCAGTTTTCTACTATTTTAGGCTGATATATATTTATTTTGAAAGAACCAAAAATAACTGCATGTAACATGCCCCTCAGAGGTTTCTTTGGCTTTTCTTTTTTAGGAATGAAGATTGTAGTCATATTAACAGTATTGCTTAAATTGAATTTTCTCTTCTTGGATCAAATTGTGTTGCCTGCTGTTTGTGTAAACAGCCAGAACCTATTCAATGCTTTTGTTTGAGTCAGTTTCTCGTTGCTAGGGAGACAAAACAAGAATGTCAATATTTACAGCTAAAATTGCAATGTAATGCAGCAACGGAAGAAATTCAGATCAGTATATAATGAACAATAATAGTAATAAATTAGGCGAATTTCAGGTAATTTATGCTTTAATTAAAATTTTTTTCAGGAGGATTTTTGTGTGTGTGTGTATACATATATAAAAATATATATACACATGTATATACATAAAATAAATATATGTAATTAAAATGTGTGCATATATATATACGCATGCACACGCACATATGCATACATAGGTACGTATATTTATAAAAATATAAAATGAAGATAAGTAGCATAGCAAATTATTTTTAATATTTACAGTATTCATATTTTTCTTTATAGCGTGACTGAAACGGTTACTGGTATCATTCCTCATTCACTCTGTTTAGAAAATGATGTGGAAGTTCTCAGGTAAGAAAAGCCTGTAATATTTTATGTGGGTTATTCCTTTTAAATCTTCAGTCTTAAGAAACATTATGTGTAGATTTAATCATTTTCAACAGATTACAAGATATTTGCAGTTACAGTGTATGTACCTGCAGATTGTACTACTAAATAGCCTTTCCTCAAACCTCTTCATGCTGTAATCCTTGAAGGTCATGTACTCTCGCAGACTGTCCAAATTACCATATGAATTAAACATGTTGAACTAGCAGTTCAGTGCATCAAGAGGAATGACACTCATGTTTCCTGGTTCCAGAGAGAATCATGACAGCTCTAACCATAAAAAAGACATTATTAACTGCTTTCCTTTACATAAAAAACTCCCCAGTTTTTATAGATGTTTATAACAATGTCAGTAAAAGTAGTTGAAGATGGTCCCAATATCATTACTATATTTTAGTTCTCACTATAGTTCACCGAAGACACACAATGTTGTTATTTTCTTGGTGGTTATTTTCCTGCATGGTTATTGTTTTTATAATCACTCACTTCCCCCCCAAAAAAAGACTATGGTTACATTTGTAAGGCCCTCTGGAATGCTTTTGGTTGTAAATCTTCCATGAAAGTTAGTTGTAGTTAAATACTCATCCGGACAATGTTTAAAGATACTTTGAGGTAAGCTTTTTAAGTGCCCTTTTCCATGTTTGTACTTCTAATGCATGTATTTTTAATATTGCAATGCTTTTATTTATTGTAATTATATAATATTACTATAAATGTATATTAAGTTACATAAGACAACATTATAATTATAAACTTATATTTGTAATAGTTTTGTAAAATTATGAAAGTTATATCCAGCAGCAACTGTTATATAGAAATACTATGTATATGTTTGTATGTGTAAATAAGGAGAAATTTGTAATTGGAAAGAGGGGTCAGAGTTGGTCTCAAGTTTGGTTTCTGGAACAATCTCTATACTATGAGCTATTTCAGTTTAGAGAAAGATTTGAAGTGTACATACCTTCAAATACCATTTGTATTGTCTCTAGTCTCATTTCCTTCTCTAGTTTTCCATGCCAGCTATTAAAAGAAAACAAAAAAAAAAACTTTCTCTGAATTTAACTTCTCACACCATTCTAATTGTCTTCCAAATGATTTCCTGTACATCTTCACACTTAGAACATATGCAAAACCTTTTCAATGTTACCTATCAGCCTTTGCTTTACACTTTTATTTCTTCATGTAAACTTCATGTAAATCCCGACTCTTCTTTTTATATCATCTAAGGACTTCATCTACTTGGAACTAGCCATTTTTACCTTCTGTAAGACCTAATTATTTCTAGGAGTAGTTGGAAAATTCAATATATTGTGTGTTCTGGTGCGTGTTATTTTAATGCTGAAAATTGCTTTCTTTTCTGAAATTTCCTTTTTTTTTAAATTCCAGATAGACCTATGTACACTTAATTATTTAAGTGAACTTAATTCTGTCATCTGTCTTAGATCAGCTAATAGCGTCCTTATCAATTTTCCCTCAGCTTTTTGGGTTTGTGACTAACTATCCCTCTTTCTGTCACAGCATCATCTTCTGCCTCTAGCAAAGGTAATGTTTCAGGCAATTGCATGACTAAAAATATCAGATGTGTCTTATTGCTTTACTATTGTTTTTGATTCAGTGTATTAGGGATTACAAAAAAAAATTCTTATGTGCTTTCTAATGAAGATTATGCTGTGTTAGCTATTGAATTGCCCTTCTAAATTAATTTTGCCTTTAAAAAATGTGAATACCTTTAAAATTTACCAATTTGATTTAAGACAACCTAGTATAGGTTTTCTTAACTCAAAATGTCTTTAATAGTTTTGTTCTTTTCCTTCTATTCTTAAGTAATAGAGAGACTTCTGTAAGTGATGGTCAGCCTTCTCTGACTGTTGCGTCAAACATGTCATGTGTTGCCTCTGATGCTTCACTTTGCACAAAAAAACAAGTCAACAAGCAAGTCTCTACAGAAGAGAAACAGAGCACATCAGAAACTGTCAGGCAGATGCTCCAGGATGAAATGTTTAAACTAGTTCAGGTGAGGGCATTTCACTGTTGAAAATTATGTATGCAGTGTAAACTAGGTTATTTATAACAAGCAAATGGAAAAGTTTTTAAAGTATTTTGTGGTTGGCAGATGTTTCCAGTTCTAGATTACTACTGTGAAAATGTATTTTAGATTTAACACATGCTTTTGACTGAATAGAATGAATGATAAAATAGCAGAAGTTTGAATGTGTTTTAGTTTGCATAACTCAGTTTGCTCCATTTAGATAGAATAGGAAAGGTTCTGAAGCTGTAACTTTGTAGCTATACTAGAAACTCATTTTTGTTAGTATATTTAAACTATTATATGTGGACTTAGATGTCCTTTCACTGTATTGAAAAAAAGTAAAGGGTTTCCTTAGCATAACTTGACTATGGACAAGTATTTATGTCTCATAAAAGAAATTCCAGTTCAGTAAACAACCACTCAAATTATCATTGAAACTTTGGTATGATGTTTCTTTTGTCACCTATATTAACAAGATCTGTTAAAGCTTTTTACACTGTTAACTCTCTTTGTATCTATCTGTCTGTATCCCAGCTACAACAAATCAACTTCATGAGCTTAATGCAAATAGTGCAGTCATCCTTTGCCAACCTGCCAAATGTCCAGCAGATTTTGCAACAGTCTCAATCTGTTCCTCTGGAAAGAAGCCAGCCTTCACACATGGCAAAAGGTGGTGACTGTGAAAAAGCTTCGTGTTCCGCAAATACTTCTCCAAAAACAGAACTGCTCACTCAAGAAGATAAAGAAAAATCTGATAAGATCTCTACTTTTGAACCAAGAAGTAGTTTAAGAGATGAAAGCAACAATGGCCATACTGAGGTAGGTATAGTGAAGTGTTATTTGTGAATACTAATCTGTATTTGATATGTTATCATGCCTGTTAAATTAGGAAATAGTTTTGTAGTGATTGTCTTAGACAAAAAAGACTTTATACCATTTTTGTGAATATTTAGTATGCAGTTTCTATTTCAATGTACTTGTAAATGCTGTTCTGTTTGCTTTTCATATTTAGAATCATCCAGATGCAAACATTTCTTTAAACCTGTTAGAGAACCACTCCAGTGAAACAGGATTTATTCCGCCATCTCAAAACTTACCTTCTTCAGCACCTACTAAACCACTTCATCTCTTAGCTCCTTCCTCAAATGTTCAGAAAATACCCAAGCTTATCTCTACTGAAAAAAAACAGAATTACTCAAATGGGTTTTCTTTGCTTAAACTTGAATCAGATTATCATTTCAAACCACCATATTTACATCCAATAGAAATTTCATCAGCTTTTGGTAAACCACCCCAAGTGCCACAAGTAGCTTGGAGTTCATTGGATTCTTTATGGAATCTTCAGTCATCATATACACCAAGAAAACAGAGCAAGTCAACAGCACATTTGAATGCGAGTAAGTATGACCTCAAGATCCTAAGGCAAACATATGAGGAGGAGAAGAGATGGGCAGAAATTGTGCATAAGGGATGTCACAGACATCTAAATCTAGATCAATATGAAGGACAGCAAGAAGTTTCATCTCAGCAGCAGTTCTCTGAGAATGTGAATATGGACAAAACACTGATCACAGAGAAGTTGGCTGGTATTCCACTACTGCATTTGCAGCTTAACCCAGTACCTAAACTTCTACCAATTGTAAGACAGCCAATTACTACTACTTTAATACCTGTTAAACCTACAACAAAGGAGACTGACTTCAGAGAAACCGTACAGCACACAGGGATATCATTACTCCATGCTGATTTACCTCAAAAAGAGAAGGTAATGGATATGATACTTTTGGGGTTTTTTTTTTGTTTGTTTGTTTGTTTGTTTGTTTTTTTTAAGTTGCAGCGTTTTTTTCCAGTTTCACAGTTTCTTACTCATCAAAAATAAGTTAATGCTTCCAGATTATGGAATTTGAAAGTATTCACTACAGCAGCCAGAAGAGATCTGGAATGAAGGTACCTTCTATTGGCTTGTCATTATGAGGCAGGAGGGCAAGCTTGGAAGTATTTGTACCAGTCTTAGATTGATTCCACATTCCATAGTTCATCAGTATTAAGTGCCTTAGTAAAGAAGCTACTAACCGAATATACTGGTGATGATTTATAAAAATTCATAAAATACCAAGGATTTTTTTTAATTACTTTAAAAATAGTCCTATTTTTACAGAAATGCAAATGCAGTTATTTACAGACCTACAAAGAAAGCTAGGGTCCTTTTTCAATAAGAACAGAAATGGAATTTTTAAAATTCCACCATTATCACCCCACCCCGGTCTCCTTTATCAGTGTTTCATTTTTGCTTTCCTCTATGAATGCTTTCAGGTACCAGCGCTCATTCCACTTCAAAATCTCATTGCATTTGAGCAACGCCACCAGCATCCTACTGTGCCCAGTGCTTCCATTGGACAGGAACAAGCTGAACCTATCCAATTACTAAAAACTGACATTGAACCATTTGAAGCAAGTAATACGCAGAATAGAAAAAGGCAAGCCAAACTTTTAAAATGGATCTTCATTTTGAAAGGCTCACTGGTAACCCACACTCTCCACCTTTAAAATCAGGTGGGAAGTTCCAATCAGGAAGTGGGATTGGATGTAATTTTGTTTGAGAAGGTTAACATAGGAAATATTAGTAAAGGCACAGCAGAAGCCGTATAGCACTAGAGCATGAAGGGGCTTTTGCTTTTACCAGGAGGATAGGAAGAAGGTTTGAAGGGAAATGTTTTCAAGGACATGTTGCTTTTTGAAAGTGTTACTGCAAATGATCATCTATGCAACTAGGGGACAATTTTTCATATCTGTATATGTGATTTGAAGTGTGTTTGTTGTCTCCTGGCTATTTTACTGTGTCCTGTTTCTGAAATGATTTGCCGATTACCTTTATTGCAGTATGTATTTCGTAATAGTAATTTTTTTTATAAAACAATGATAGATATTTCTATTAGTAAAATACATTTTAAAAAAAATATGATTAATGAGATTAAGTTGATTAAGAAATTAATGTGTTGACAGACAAAAGTGGCGTGATGAGAAACAAATGAAAGAGGAGGAGGAAAAGAAGAAACCAAGTGTGACCTTCCGCCCAGATGACTCCATCGTCAGTATTAGTGATACAGAGATGGTTGATACATCAGAGATGAGGGTATAAAAATAATTTGTTCCTTTGCTTTTTTCCATTCAGACATTAACAGGAGAAACAAGGAAGCAAACTGTAAACCAAAACAAGCGTGTCTTTTCCAGGTGCTCCATAGAAACAGTATATACCTTTCATTAATTTATTTGCATTTCCTTTAAACAGGGGATATATGAGATATATATAATGGAAAATTGATTCCAAGTTTGTTTTTTGTCTCTTGGTATGAATGTTTAAAATAGGAGAGAACTTCTGCCTTACTGATACAAATCATGTAAAACTGAGACATGAACTTGTCTGTTCTCTTAGGATATTTGTCTGTATGTACACTTAAAATATAAATGTATATGCAAACACTAACAGCTAGGAAAAAAAAATAGCCTAGCAGTAATTCTAGGACAAATGTTTCAGACCTTATTCTTTTCACATGACTAAAAGACTATTTAGGAGGCATTATGAGGAGCAAGAGGTCTCAGTTCATCTCAGCTGTTTGACTGAAACTCAGAAACCCTTTCTCATGTTGGGTTTTGAATTGCACTCTTTTTCTGTTTGTTTGCTTTTTAACATTTTTGAACATCTTTTAGGGTTATCCTTGCCAGTACCAGATTTAAAGCCAAAGTGTTCACTACCCAGAATAGCAGCCTCTATTTCTGGACTATAGCATACTTTGTTTCAGATTTTCCCAATTCAGCAAAGCAGATGGAGAGCCTTATCATTGCTGGGAGATGCTAATTACGATACAGCAGAGATAGCATGTTTCATAGACTCAAAGAAGAATGAGAAATTTTATAGTGTTATTGTTACTTCCTGCTTACTAAGAATCCCCCTCAAGATATAATGGGAAAGAATGATATATACTTAGTAATTATACTAAGTAGGAAAGAATGAGCACAGTTTAAAAAAGGGAGGGAATAGGAAAGCTATGTTATAATGATTTTGGTTTTTTGATTGCCACTCAAAGGAAATATATTGGAAAGTTAACAGCATCAAGAAATCCTATAATTTTTTTTTTTTTCATAAATATATATTAGGATCAACAAGCAAAATCTGCCTCTTACCTTGGAGGTGATTTCTTCATTTCACTAGGTAAGTACGAGTATTTTTAATACTTATTGTTCTTAAATTGAGCAGATTTTTTGTAATATCAGAGGAAAATTTTATAGTAGCACAACATCAAGATGTAGTAATTCAAAATTGTAGTCTGTGAAAATAAAAGCTACAACATCATGACATATAGGATTTTTCCCAGAAAATTAGGAACTCTTTTGAAGATACACAGCAGAAATTCAGTTCTCTTTTGGGACAGTTATATTTTGAGATTGATGGGGAGAGAGCTGTAGGCACATTTAAGATCTCATATCTATTGTATGTAAACTCAGAATAATTCCACTGTGTTAAGCTTCCTTTAAAGAGGTACTTTTATAATTATGTATGTATAATGTAGACAACTTTATAATGGAAAATAGATTCCAAGTTTCCTTTTTATTTTTTCTATAGGCAGTAGAAAAGAATTAGAGTATGTTGGGTGAATTTCTGTAACTGTGGTTCACAGCAATTGTGGTTCATGTGATTGATCAGAAGAACGTTGTAAACAATGTTTTCAAATTTTGATTCAACTTGTGTTTTACTCTTTTAATTTTATTTGCATATATGTTCTAATTACACAAAATGTAAAAGCTTTTGTATTAACATTGACATAATCTTTCTAGCTTGCAAAAAGAGCATGCCCGTAGAAAGATTTTCTTCTTTCTATTACATTAATTCAGCACTGTATTTAGTCTCGCTAGAGGGAAGAAAGGATCCCATTCTCTGAAATTGGGTGTTGGAGAAATACTGCCTTGCAGAGCCATATAAAAATAATAACAAGAAAGCGAAGATACATATGATATAAATATTTTCCACTTTTAAAATATGAAACAAATTTCAGTTTTACAACACATTAAAATATTTTGTTTTAAAATTACAAGCCCAAACTCAGCTTTGATTTTAACGTTGTAAGTTTCAGTACAGTTGCAACTTTTTGCACAAGTGCAAAACTTTTCTCAGTATCATTCATAAAGTATATTTAGTGAAATAGTAAAGTTTTCTGTCAGAAATGTAAATAAAAATATTATTAGAGCCTCTAGTTTTGAGCTAGAAATATATGCATGCAGTGATTTTAATTCTTTGATTCATTACAGATAACTATTGCATGTTATCACATTTTAGACACAGTAGGAGAAGCAATTGCTACTTCAACAGACCTACATTACATGGCTTCTACAAGAAAAAAACCTTCAGAAACTCAAGATGCAAGTACAAATACTGATCCAGGTAATTGCTACCTGTCTGGACTACTGCAACCAGTTATTTCAAGCATTCTTTCTTGTTGATTGCAGTATTTGGTCAGTTTCCAAAATGGAGTAACTTTTTAGAGGAAAAAACAGTTTGTGGTGCTGTAACTTTTTGTTTCAAAAAACTATTAAAATACAAGATATCAGAATATCAATTATAAAAGTATTGGCTAAAATTAATTGTAAATCTAAAAAAATATATATTATTAATGCAAGTATTTAAGAGGCTCCATAATCTTATCTGTGAGCCATACCTGCTGTGATGTTTTCCTGGAAGCTGTTTTTAACTTGATTTTATCTACATAGATGTTAGACACTGTTTCATTTGTGGCTGAAATTCCGTATCTCAAAAAAAATTGAGGGGGAATATAGTAAGGTGAAAAAGCATAAACTTATTCAAATGATTCTATCAGTGTCTTTCCTTAGGTTCATCCATTTTGATTTTCTTTTTTTTTTCCACCAAGTGCTCAAATCATATCAGGATGTTGGAACTGATGCTGAAAATGTGGTTTCTGAAGTTGGAAAAAATCAGTCATTTGTGTCAGTTCCTGTGCCAGGTGTGGGTTCTGTCTTTCTCTATTTTGTTTATGGATTTAACAATTTTCTTTGTACATGAAGTAGCGTAATGCAGGGTATAAGATACTTAATTTACCCTATTTCTTCTTGAAACCTAATGTGAAATAATAACAATATTGTATATGAAAAGTTTGGCTGTGTATATTCTTTTTTTTTTTACAGTGCAGTGGACCCATACTTGTATGTCTGTATTAGGAGATATGTTGGTTTCTTAAGGATTTTATTGTCTGTAAGTTACACATAAAAGTCTCAAAATAATGAAATTACTTTAAATAAATAAATAAAAATTAAGCTGATGGCAGACAAACAAGAAAGACCAAAACTGATATCCTCAGGGATACTAATTCTGACGAAATGCTTAGTCATTTTGTAATCTGTGTGTTGCGGTACATGATTGGCCAACCTGTGTGTGGTGGCTAGCCTGTCAATGTGCATGCTGCTCCAGACTCACCGCAGTGTTGCTCAGTCTTGCAGAACTGGGCTTACTTTAGACCAAAAGGATTGAGCAACAGAATGTTAAAACAAAAATCACAACTCTACACAAAATCAAGGTCAATGGTCAGCGGATTAGAGTTTTCTACATGTCTAATAGCAATATGTTTAAGTAGCAATTTCAGTCTGAGACGAGTGTTTTCTTCCTAATCAATCATCTTTTGGTTTAGCTTGTAGAATACAAAATACAAAGTAAACATGGGGTGGGGGACTAAAGAGAATGATCTATTTTGTTTTGTCTTTTTGTACTCCCATTTTTAAGTCCTTGCTAAACTGTACTACTTAGGATTCATTATTTAAGCATTATTCCTCTGCTAGCACAAGAGCATTCTTTACAAGCAAACTTTCCTTTCCTTTAATGTTTGACAGCATTGCTTCATTTGGAAGATTATTTTATTATACTGTGTAATTCTTTGCAAATAGTTTACCAAAGATTTTTCTAGCAAAATAGTACATTTACTTGGACCAAGTCAAGACATGGATTTTTTTTTTTTTTTTTTTTTTAACTATTTGGAACTGACTTAGAAATTATTAGCAGTTAATACTGTAGTATGTTGCTTTGGTTTTACTCTTTTGATTTTTTTTTCTAATTTATCACAGAAATGAAGAATAATTAAATAGTAATAGATTTTGTTATATACAGACATTAAAGAAATCTGTTAAGCTACATTATTTATTTTTTAAAATTGCTGAACAAAGCTTTTCTTATCATTTAGAGAATACAGACCTGTTTCCAAATAGTTTGTCTAAAATTTCAGGTTTTTTACACTAAATAGAATTCTGACCATTATTCTTGTCTTGCAGAATCATTAAGTGTCCCTGAGATGTTACCACAAGACATATATTTAAACCTTCCCCCTGAGGAGAATGAGACACATCTACTACTCTCTTTGTCTGATGCATCTGAAATGGTTAGTGATCCAATGTACATATGGTAAAAATACACTTAAAATATGCTGTTAGTGTCTTGTTACATGAATTTTGGCTCTTCATATCTGGATGACTCAGTTGTGTAATACCATAGAAAAAAATTGCAGTTATTCTGTTTTGGAAACAAAAAGTCTCGACTCAAAGTGGTAAGAGATGAGCACAGGAAATGATAACAATGTACTATTCAGAACACATACTGTATAATTCTTCATGATCTTGTTCTTGTTTAGAGTGGACATGAATATATCAATGTGACTGACATTGAACAAAGTGATCTTAAGGTTTTGCACATCATACCTGAATCTGCAGAAGAGAGGGTTACTACACAGCAAAATGAGGAGTTTGAAATTTTGTCTTCTCCAAAACTTCGTCACATAGCAGATTCTGTTACTCGTACACCTCCTGAGGAGTTTAAGAAGAAAGGTAAAACAGCCTTTTTTAAAAAAATCAGAAAAGGATACTATTTTGATGGTAGTATCCTTACCCCCCACAGAAAAACTCATTGTCTTACCCCCACTCAGCTCTTCCTCCTTTAGTCTTATAGATCAAAACATTTATACATTTAACATTTTTTGTGATGATTCTTACCTTCTAAAACATAATGTTATGTATAATAAGCTATGCCTACTTGCATTCAGTACTTAAATGTTTGCGCTTTGTTCTGATATGCTGGTGTGCTCTTTTTTATTTCAAGACAATCATCTCAAAAATTTATCAATCCAAATGCAAAAAGAAGATAAAAAGTCTGATTCTGCTAGAGATGATGTGACTTGGAACATAGTATTTGAGGATGCCAGAACTTTTCATTCTTCACGGCTACCAGTCAAAATAATTGGCAAAGAGAACTTTTCAAAAAAGTTGCAGGAAATGGATAGACAACTACAGACACTTCAGAACATAGCAGAAAATATGGAGAAGGATTTCAGCAATACCAAGCAGGTGAGTTAAGGCTGCTAACCATTGTGGCTGAAATAGATTCTATTTCCTCTTTAAACTAAAGACAAAATTTAGATTTTGGAGTGATGTATTTTGAAGCTTGCTTAGTATGTGTTCAGAGAATAATAGGACAGGTCTTTCACATTTAGTGCTAGATCTGTTGGCTCCCATCTTTACTTAGAGTGGGCTAAATGCTGACCAGATTGGCAACGTTCTTATTAAATAGGCAGAATATGTCCAGAAATGTTAGGCTGGAATGGTCCAAACTTCAGGCTGAGCAAGAGATCTTTTCAGCAAAGATTTCTGCCATTTTCTTCTGCAGAACATTACATGACTATTTCTGGGACCTGTTACCGTTTTTCTTATAAAATATTTGTGGTTTTGGCATTTTAATAAATCTAAATTTATAAATAAAAAAAGTATTTTAGATATAGTGCATTTGGATGACCTTATACATAATTCAGGAATTACTAATTTATAATCAGTGGCAAAAATATGATAAATTAAAAATTGTCAACAGAATCTGGCCCCTTAATGCTCCATTTGACTTCCTGAAAACTTCAGGTGTAGTTGGTTTTATGTGCATTATGAGCATTCCCATTTCACATATTTCTTTGGAATTTTAATGAAATTTAGAACATCATGGGATTGACTATTCTAAACATGAGCCAATAGTCTCTGATTTTACCTAGCTAGTATAAAAAAATTTTTTTATTAGCACACTGAAAAAAGTCAATTTCCAGTTCCTGGAGAACTGGCTTTATATGGAATGAATTCAGTATCACTTTGTGTAATTCCACAGGATCTACATTTTACATAATCATTCAGAATGATAATGTCCATTTTTGCCTGCCCTCTCAAGTGTTCATAGAAATCTAAGGACCTCAATTTGTCACCTGCAAACAGTCTTTACACTGAGCTAGATCATTCAATCACTTACATTATTTTTTCAGGTGATTATCTATTTTTTTAAAAAAAAAAAAAAATGTGCAGTGAAAAAACCTTGCATGTCCTCTCTTTGTTCTAGTGTTTTTTTATGTTTGGGTTTAAAAACTTCTGAATATCTAGCCCACATCCTGTTCACTGAAAATAAGCTGATTTTTCATTTTTGCCCTTCTTTCAATGTACACCACTTTATCACCATTCCTTTTATAACAATTTCTTATGTATTAGACCATGAATTATGAGGCCTGTGCTGCGTAAGAATACTGATAAGTAAAATGTCTTCATCTAAGATAGTCAGTTTTAGTTTTCACTTTGTACTTTTCACCTTCTAATAACTCTTGACTTAGGAAAAGTACGGAAATACTTTTATATCCATGATATTTCAGATAAAATAACATTAGAAAACTCTTTAAATGAAAGAAGTCTACTTGAGCTACTTTTGAATAAAGATACTTCAGTAAAATGCTTACATGATTCTGAGAAAAGATGTATATATAAAGCAATCTTTGCAAGAGTGTCTGCTATGTGATTGTCAGAAATACTTTGAAGAATGTATTGTTAATGGGTTTTTCTATTTCATTCATAGTTAGTGAAAATAATAGAAGAGTTTGAAACAACTGCCAGTGCAGACCTTGGTGCTCATCCTTCATTCTCTGAAAATGCTGGACTCATTGGTGATGGTATGTGTTCAGTGAACTGAAGGATAGTAAAATTTGGGTTGAAACTTGGCAAACTTTCTTTCCACTTAAAATGCTATTACAACAGATGTACTGAAAAACGCATCAAAAATTTTAAAATTGGAAGAAGTAAAATCAAAGGTAGAATATCTGAGTAATATTATGAATAATGCTTCAACAGAAATAAATTTGAAAATATTTATATACTTTGATCTTTTCCAAAATCATAATACAGAACCAGTTCTTTGGTTTTAAAGATGATAGTGTATATTTCTATTTTCTCATAAAACCAAAATTGATGGTTGTGAGGGCTTTGCTTGCTGATAAATGGATGTGAAGTTTGCTCTTTGTAAATAGTGAAACTTTTTTCGTGTGTCTTTGGTGGCTGTGTGCTTGTAATATCTTAAGATTACGTCAGCGTAACTGTTTGCTAAAACTGGTGTATTGAATAATTTCTTGTTTGCATAAAAATTGACTATGGTATGTATTTACTTACAGCTACTATACTGTGGAAATTATAACTTTAAATCAGTCTAGGTTGGAAACAAAGTAAATATGCAATAATACAAATTGTATGAGTTTTTGCATTGTGTTTTTACTTGTTGGTCTATGTTAATTACTATGTTAATTAATTACTATGTTAATTTCTTTTCATGGGATCAGAACATTATTTGAAGGGCCTGAATTTTGAAGATGTGGGAGAGGAGAAGGAAGGATTAAAACTGGAAGATCCTGTAGTCAGTTATACTACATTGCAAGTGCCCTCTTCTGTCTCTGCACCATCTGCTTCTAACTTTCCCAGTGGCATAACGTCGTCATATACTGGTATCATTTTTATGTTTATTTTTCTCTTCTCCTTTTAAAGGTGAACAATACTTTTCTTCCTTGTGTTAATACTTTCACATTATTGTTATACAGAATGTTGTGCAATGCTAATGAGCATTATATGCTGTATGGTGGTATGCTGTCACTGAACTTTGAAAAACAGTTCAGCAGTGAACTATACTTGTACTCAAATTTACCCCATCTACAATGTTATTGAAAGAAAATGAATAGCTTTGGGTCTAATTCCAAAGCTCTTCACTATGCTGAAGTAGTACCATGAATCTAAATAGGCGCAGTGCCACGGAACACTCATACCTTCCTCCCATAGCTGTCTTTATCATCTCCAGTGTTCTCCTATGTTTTAGAGATGAGATTTCAGTTAAATCCAGTCTGCCTAAGCAAAATAAATTGTTTCATATCACTATGTGGTAATTACTAGTTATGTCATAAAACATGATTTTAGGAAATTACATTTCATGTAATTCTGCATTTGCAAATATGAAGACTACAGTAGCATTAGAGGAGGAGGAAGAAAAATCACTGTGTAAGCAAAGTATTTTTTTTATATTTAAAAATGTAGGCTATCATATTTTATATGCATGTTTCCTGTATTGATTGCTTTCAAGCTTGTAGTAATTATATATACAATTTGTGTATATATATATATATATATATATATATATACAAACATGCATTTGGCAGTCAGAATTGCAGCAATCTACCTTAAAAGGTATTAAAACATAGTCTTGTATCTGTATATAGCAGGAGTAAATCTCAAATGACATACACAGCTAGATAAATTATAAATATTATAAATATTGCTGCATTTGTAGTTGCCTCTTTAAATAGAAATTTGTTATTTGCAAGCTAAGAAAACTGTAGATGATACTGAGTGATAACTCTAATTTAATCCGTGAGTACAGTTTAGCTTAGGAAGGATGATAGTATTCTTGTCCACAGCTCTTTGTTCTGCCCACACTGTCTACACATCCGTGCTGTTCAGAATCACAGAATGGTTGAGATTGGAAGGGATCTTTTTAGATCATCTAGTCCAACTCTGCATTTCAAACAGGGTCCCCTACAGCAGGCTGTCCAGGACAGTGTCCAGATGGCTTTTGACCATCTCCAAGAATGGAGACTTCACTACCTCTTCGGGCAACCTGTTCCAGTGCTGAGTAACTCTCACATTAAAAAAAGATTTTTCCTTAGATTCAGAAGGAACTTCCTATATTTCAGTTTGTGCTTGTTTCCTCTTGTCCTGTCACCGGGCACCACTGAAAAGAATCTGGCTCTGTCTTCGTTACACCATCTCTTCAAATATTTATACGCATTGATAAGATCCCATCTCAGTCTTCTCTTCTCTGGGTTAAACAATCCCAGCACTCTTAGCCTTTTCTGAGAGATGCTTTAGTCCCTTAATCGTCTTCACTGGGCTTCATTTCATTCTTCAACCACAATCTCTGAATCCGTGCAGTTCATAGCCTGGCTTTTTAAAGTAAGTAAGTGGAAATTGCTCATTTTCCATAAAAAGCTGTACAGTTGACTGGAAGGGATCGGAAGCTGGCTGAAGTGTAGCATAGCTGGGATTGGGTAAAGCATAAAACTGACAGTAGTCATCTCATCTTCCCAGCAAAACTATCTCTGCCAGTCAGGGTGCTGTTAATGAATGTTCTCTGAAGACACTGTATTTACATAGCTGTAGATCACAGGTCATTAAAACTATGTACGGTATTAGTCATTTATTTTTAAAGTGGGCATATTCAGGTTGATATATTTCTATATTTTAATCACATAAGCTGTTTAATATATGTGTTGTTAGCTTTATTAACAATGGCTTGTTTTTTTTTCAGACTTTCATGTTTGTGGAGAATTAACTCATAGGTATGTATGTGTTTTGATATAACTGATTTTTTTTTCAAAAATTAGTCTATTTTAAACTCCTGCCAAGAAGGCAACACTCGTTATAGAACTATCACTTATGTGAAAGTTCAAGCATTAGTTTTCAAACTGAATGGAAGCCTTTTTATTAGCCAATTTTAGACACATATTCTGTAGTGTCTGTTTGGTAGTGCCTGTTAAATTTGCTTGATCCAGAGTATTCTGTTGATCATCCAAAACTGCTTTCTAGTTACAAGTAATAGAGCTATGAATGTAGAAGCTGTTAATGTCCGTGTGCATTTGTTGTTATATCTCCTGTTTGCAAAACCTTGCTTTTGATAGTCACCTGCTGAGGGTGACTGACACTAGAAAGTTTTTGGAGGGTTACCATATGGACCATGTAAAACAACTGACTGAAGATTTCAGAAATCGAATGATTTTGTCTTGTCAAATGAAAATGGACTGGCACACATATTTTAAGCTGTTAACTACTGCTTGTCTTCTAGATCCAGCTTTGCAGTGGAAAATATAGCTGGCTTCCATGTCTTGCTGATCATTCTTCTCACAGTTAATACCTTATTAAATATTCCCTAAAGCATAGTGGGTAAAATGTATGATTTAGTTTATTTGAATACTTTAAGCCAAACTGCTTGTTGTGACTGAAGTATATTAGGGAGTGATTATGTGACTTGAGGATGGGTGTAAGGCCATGTTTACCAGATCATGATTTTACCCAAAGAAGTTACTTGAAGTAAATGTAGCTTATAGTAGTAAGTTAGTTACATGTAGATTTAGCTTTTCTTGAGAGTGACTGATTAAAATAGAGAAATGTGTAGGTTCAGGTAAAACCACTCTTGCACTCGCAGTGGTTCTTGGTGCTCAGCTAGCGCAGTCAAAATGCCCTTGAGAGAGAGTCAGGGTGCCTGAAACAGGCATTGTCCCACAGCTTCAACTTGGCACATGCAGCAGTTCAAGCCCTGCAGGTGTTCCCAGCCTGGGCTGCCAGTCTGAGCGTCCTGAGGGCCATATTCACACACCCCAGTGAACCACAGGTAGTCCACCATGGACTGGGGCCATGTTTCATGATGGTACATTCAGACCCCTCTTTGTCACCAGACCTCTGACATTAACCAGATCTCACTCATTGTATCTCATTCACACAGGAAAGTGACAAAATTTGCGTATGCCTGCAGTACAACAGCAAAGCTAAGGTGGTGGCTGATAGCTTTTTAAAGACAGTGCATCTACATCCTCCCTTAATGTATAGCTTTGTGTGTAGTAACTCAGTGAAATGTTGGGGGGGGGGGAGAGAAGAAAATCCAGTCTAAAGGATTTTAGTAAAACAACATGAATCTTTGCATTTCGAGTATAAAAGGAAGGATTTTAGTTTGTTGTTCTTAGAAGCATATTCTGCTTTAAATTAATAAAAATTTCCTCTTCCCTCTTTAAGATCTTTAGAAGATCCCCTGCAAATTACTGGCCTGAGTGGCGTTACTGACATCATTAATGATCTTATAGTAGAAGGTGATGTCTGTCCGACAGAGCTGGGTTTTACAAAAACGCAAGCTGAGAAAATCTATCGGTAATAACATGACTGTGTTTGTTAGTTAAATAATTTTAATTCTGGTTATTCTCCTCATAGCTTAAACTCTGTTAAAACTTGATGTAAACAAATGTGTGAATTGAGTTGACTGATGTCAATGAGATGGGTATTTAGAACGGGTAATTGGCCACTCTTTCACTGGCAATTATTTTAAAAAGTGGGGTGTTAGTTGTTGTTTTGGCTTTTTTTTTTTTTTTTTTTTTTTTTTTTTTTTTTTTTTTTTTGATTTTGACTTCTTCCCTTCTTACTTGTTTGTTCCTGCTCCTTATTCTACCAGGCATAGGCTGGAGCATAACTCTGTACATGCCGCAGATTGAGCTCAGCCAGGGAAATAGGAGCCTTCTAAAGCATTTCTGACTAGCAGATTAGAAATTTTCTGTCAGTGGCAGATCAGCTTCAGAAGCTCTTTGTTAACAGAACTCTCTGTAGAATACTGGGAATGTTTAAATTTACACCTGAAATAGAGGAGTAAGTGTTTTTAAAATAACTTTGTATCCTTATACAAATGGACTTTCGAGGGAGCTCATAGGTTGAGGGAGGGAACAGAAAAGATGATGATATCTCTCTGGTCTGATTATTTTTTTTCCCTTAGACCCTTACACTGTACCATATTAATAATCCTAGTTTTTAATGTGCCAGTTATAAAGGCAATAACACAATCTCTATTAAAAGCTTTGGTTCCATTATTTGACTGTAAATGACAAATAGAATAAAAGCTGTAGGGAACATCTTGGAAATTACTTGCATACCAGGATTTTTATAAAGTTACATTTTACAGAATTTTAAGCATTTGCAGTATTTTTGATGTATTGTATGGAATTGTCATTGTTTACAATGTAAAGGACATGATAGATTATTTCTCATTTACATCTGCTCCCAGGAGCCATGATTCTGCTGCTGGACATCATCAAAAAACAGAAAAGGAGAAGAAAGAGATACGAGTATGGATGAAAAGAAAGCAAAAGGAAAGACTGAAAGAATTTCTGAAGAAACTGGATGAGCAAAGACAGAAAGAGCATAATCCATTCAAGATAAGAAAGAATGTGGTAAGAATAGTGGTATCTTGAAGATTACCTGTTATAATGGCTCAGTTTAGGTTTGATAAAAGCTCCTTAGAAAACTATTAATGCTGGAAAAAATCACTAAAACTGTTTTAGAAACTTTGTTGGAACTGACCATAATTGTGTCAAAAGTGATCAGTAAGCAAAGATACCACAGCATTACTAGCAGGCTGCAGTAATGATGGTGCCAGTTATAATTCCTGCCATAACTGTAATGGAGACAGCTATAGCGTTCTCCAATAAAAGATTTATTTTGATATGGATTGTTGGGAACTACAGGAGTTGTAGAGAATTGTTTAATCCTTGTTTGATCTTTTTCTAAAAGAAAATGCAATTAATTTTAAAAGCCCAGTTCAGGTGCCAACATCCTTTTATTTTTATGACAGCAGTAGGATACTGAGGGCAGCCATCCATGTTATTCACATACACAGATATGTATGCAACTGTGGAGAGTCAGCAGAAATGTGAGACTACGGCATCTATTTCGAGTTTCTGAAGATTTTTTTTCTTTTTAATCAAAGACTAGTTTCAACACAGACCCAAAATACAATCTCCTCACTTTCATATTTATTAATTTTTTTAATTACTGAAAGCACATTGATGGCCTGAGGCATCACTTCTGATTTGCACTGTGCTGGCAATACTGAAGGGGGGGAAGAAAAAAGGTACAAAAGCTGTTCAGGAAATGATTTCCTAATCTGTAATATGTCATAAAATTGGTATTTGTCACCTGTATATCTTCAAAACCTGAAAAGATACCACTGAGTCTGGAGAATCTCTGGAATTTCAGGAGATGAGACAGATGCCTGCAGCAGCTCTGTCCCCATACTTTGCACTGATCAACAGAACACACAGTTTAGTTTTCTGTACGTTCTTTCACGGTTAAGTAATATGGCATGCAACAAACATGTAACATGCAAAAGCTTTTTGGTACTAAACAGTTACATTGTATTCAGTTTTAGAAGCCATACATCTCATCTCTTAAATAGGGTTTCCCTTCTGCTTGTTTTACATAGTATTTCAGAGTTGCCTTATACTGCTTTTTTGCACATGTGTAGATTTAAGTAATTCAGGAAAAACATGTATTTGCTTACCACTGCTTCTCTCCCTTTCTTGTGCTCCAACTTGTCAAGATATACTTCATGCTTTTGTTGTAACATTTGCTCCTGAAATCTGTAGATGGAGGAAATTTCAACTTTCATTAAAAACAAAAAAACAGCCCAAGAAAATTCAAATTGTGCTCTGACAAACAAGTCAAAGTGCAACCTCGCCTTATACTGTTAGGAAAGTACATTGACTTTTAGGAAGCTGACTGTGAGGAAGTCTGAAACTTTGAGTTTGACAATGATGGCATCTCTTTAAGAATATTCATATTTTAAACACATGAGCTATGGAGGTGGCTGGAGGGTTTTGATATATTTTTAGAGCTTGAGAGTTTATACAGACTATCTTTACTGAATCTCCTGGTAGGGCTATATGATTTCATACTGTTTTTAGTTTTAGCTGGAGAGCATCTTAAACAGTAACTTCAAACCAAATAGATCTAAATACTGGAAGTGTGGGATTAGAATGGGATGACAGTACAAAATGATATAAATATAGTGATTATAAAAATTGAGTGTTATACTTTCTTTTGCAGCATTCAAGGGAAATTAAATTGATCCAGAAGAAGAAAGAAGAAAAAGACAGGTAAGTTGCTATAAATGTAGCTTGTATTCTTAGTTATATGCCAGTCTTCCAGTCTCAGGGAAGAGCTGGTTTTAACTATCTTGACATTTCATAATGTTTCATATATGAATGGCTTTTCAAGCAAAAGCATGAACAATTCATGTTTACTTCACTGTTTAGGAAAAGTCTGAACATTTTTTATCCTTTGTATTCTTTATTATCCAAATATCTAGTTTTTTAAACATGTGCTCATTCATTCTGTCAAACCCATTGTTAACAAATGCTTTATTTTTTAGCAAATCATTTTAACAAGGATAGTATATGTTCTCGTGAATTGCAAAAGTATGTCCTTCTATTCTAGCCACCAAATAATCTTTCATAAAAGACTGAAGAATCCACAAGCCAGTTCTAGTTAAAGGAGCAATAGTGTCAATTAGTCTGTAATATCGTACTTACTTTTTCCATAGAGCCCTCTTATCTGAACATCACAGTATGAGAGTATCGCAAGCACTTTCCCTGATGAATGAAATGTTATCTGAAATAGCGGTGTTACCTGAAAATGAACATAGACCATTATCCAAGACAAGATCACCTCAAGAGTACAGAAAACAGCGTATTGCATCTCCTAACAGGTAACAACTTCAAGCATTAACTCTACTTTGATGTAGTTGCCTCTTTACCACACTTCAGATTTGATCACAAGGCATAGTGTTACTTCCCTTGGTGTAGGATTAGCTTGAGAGAAGCTTTATATTATGGCAGAAATAAAAAGATGCTACAAAAGAGTCTGGATCAGCGGCAGTGCAGGTCTTGAATTCCTGCACCAATCTTCTTACAGCTGCTAGAGCAGGATCTTAGAAGGAGCCTTAAAAATGCTTGTGATTTGCCTCTTGGACCACAGAATTGGCCAAATTTTGTTCGAATTGTTACTGGTGTCCTAACTCACCGCATTCAGTAGCAAGCAGGGACCTGGAATAGCCAATAACACTTTTTTAATCATTTCATTAGCATCTGTTAACAAGCAAAAAATTGTTTTTGAAAATAAACATACTACTGCTTGTACATACGGACCACATAAATTAATTTTGAGCAAACCCTGGGAGATTCATTCTCTTCCTTTCTAAGTTGAAAGGTATTCCTCATTTTTATATTATTTAGAATTTTACTTGTTCTTTGATTTGCACTTTGCTTATTGCCTTTTGAGAAGATGGTGGTATTCAAGTATTATAAATTGGAAACTATATTCCTCTTGATAGTGGTAATGTCACAAATATATAATCCAGGTGTTTATTGCACTATACTGTTTCTCCTACAGTTTTGTTACCCAGAATAATAGGAGGAAGTGGGTACTTCAGATAATCCTGTAAGTTCCAGACTCAGACATCTCTGCATCTTTCTTTTTAATATGTGAAGTTGGAGGATAAATCATTCAGCTGGATGCAGTGTCGCACAGAGCCTGCTGGTGTCCAGGTCACGCTGGCCCTTGGGCCAATATCAGCCATGTCAGAATTAGAAATACTAAGGAATATCACACAGAAAATCACATTAGTAGTAGTAGTGACTTCCAACTAATAACTTGTGTTGGAACTAAACTGGTGCTTTGCAAAAGGAGGTTGATGTATCTTCACTGTGATCCCTAGCGCTTCTGATTCTGGTGAGGCTTATTGGCCCCACAAGCACTGTATGATGCTGATCCTGAGCTAAGTGAGCTGTAGAAGATTTTGGCAGTACTTTTGCATGATCTGAATAAGCCTTGTTAGTTGCAAGTTGTGTGAATGAATGATATGGGAAGGATAGTGGTAAGTGGTTTTTAGTGTGTTTTATTTTTCTTCTTGTAGAAGGCATCCTAACAGCTGCATTCTGTCAGAAAGGAGCAGGATTGCCGCCAAACCCAGCTTTGGTCAAACAAGACCCTGTTTCATTCCAGCAGGTTCAGCACAATCCAGGGGTAAGAACAGAACTTCCTTAATGAAGGCACGTGGTAGAGATCTTTTTTGAGTTACTATCAGATTTTTGAGAGGGAGGAGTTTTAACTTCTGTATAGAAAATCAGACTCAGTCATGGAAGTCTGCTGACCTGAGCATGACAGAACTGCAATATCATTGCCCTGACAAATAATGAGAATTTAATAATGAGAATAGCTTAATTTGCCATAGCAGGAGTACTGTGTAAACCAGGAAGCAAGTTTATATGTGAAATTTTTGAAGTATCTTTTAAGTAGATTTGCATCTACTGTATATATCAATAGAAGTACTTTTTTGTCTTTCTAGGCAATACTGCTATGCTGTTACAGAAGAGTACTTCTAGAGGAGGAATGAAACATGCAGCAAACTGTCCTAATAATTCTAGATACTTTTAAGTTACAAAGAACAAATACATAGTGCTGTTCAGCTATAGAATGCAATGCAACAATAAGACACAGAGAACACATTTCACATTACATGCCTGGATAGGAGTTTTGCAACATAGGCCTCAGATACAGTATTAGTTTAGAAAAAAATCTTTTTTTCCCTATGTAAAATAATTCTTTTTACTGGAAACTTGTGAAATATTTTAATCAATCAATCAGCTCTGTTTTCAGTCAGATTGCTAAAATCAGATAGTTCTGATTTTAGCCAGATGGGAGTTCCCAGATTGCTGAAACAAACTTGTGATATATTTTTACGAGTCCCTGAAACAGATGTTATGAAGTCATAAAGCAAAGAGGACTTGACTTTCTTTTCCAGCTGAAGACCACAGAGGGAGTTAGCCATGCAGGAGATGATTGCATTGTGCCTCTTCCTTACCTTTCTTTGCTGCTTACTTTCTGATCTCTTTAAAATAGCACTTTATTATCCCTCTGTACAGTATCTAGTTAAGATACTATTTTATCACAAAGTGGAAGAATATATGACTGGATTTGGCTTCTTTTTTTCTGAAAAAAAAATAAAAGAATTTTACTTGTCACCTATCTGCATAAGTCTGGATCCACAGAAGAGTTTGCTCGCCTAAATGTTTCTTCCTAATCAAACTCAGATTTGATTGAAACAGATGCAGGACTTACTTACTTACTTACTTAGATTATAAGAGCAAAACTTCTGAATCAGGCAGAAAAAGGTTGTGGGAAGAATCAATCTGAAATTTAGGAAATAGTATGGGTTAATGCCATTCTCCCATACAGTGGAATTAATCATGCTAGTGGCATAATGGAGATCCTTTGGAGCTAGCTAAATGAATTTGAGCTAGCAACATGGAAAAGGGAGAAAAGCAGTGGTTAACTCGCACAGATTTTTCCTGAATCACTTACTTACTTACCTCTACATGTGCGGATAACCATTCTCCTCCTCCTCTCCGCAAATTCTTTTTTTAAACTCATTTTAAAAATTCAAGTTGATCTGCCTCTAATCTCATGTCACTGTCTTTTATATGTTTCTCCAGAGTAACCCATGGTTGCTAAGGGTTTCCCTGAAGTTGTAAGCCTTCTAAGAATCATGTGATTTTTGGAATCCAGGATTGATGCATTTTTCTTCTTCTATCAAATTACTCCTGATGTAGCAAAGTCCCTTTTGGATATGACTGTGCTACAGGAGCTGGATGCTATGGGCACCCTGCACAGTCCTTTTTCAGTTGTTTATATCCTGCCCTGGGAAGACAGTTCAGAGGCTGGAAGGGGCCTGAAGCATTCTCTAGCCATACTGCACATCAGTTCAACATAACAGGCAATGCTGACTTCAGTAATTTACACACCGCCTCAGTCCTTAGAACCTAGCTCTTCTGTTCTTGGGGAACTTTCGAGATGTTTTAGGCAACTCAAAGCATTACAATTTTATGATTGGCTTGTTTTCTCTTCAGCTGCTGAGTGCAGAGCCAGCAGAACACCAAAACAAAAGCTTCCACCTGTTGCCACGGCAGTGCAGACTGAAGAGCTTGACCGTGAGACTGAGCGAGATGTAGTAAGTCCTTGGAGTGTGCCTGATGATATCCAAAGAATACTTCGTGATACTCACGACTCCTTGATTCAGGTAAGATGTCTTAACTATTCAAGGAATGGTCTAATACCCATCATTGATCTTGTGTTAATTTATGCTGTATTTAAAAAGAAGTGATTCTCTATCCAAACAAACAGGGTGGGTGGGATAGATGCAGAGGGAAATTATGGTGCTTTGAGATTCACATCCTGATTACACAGCTTATGCCTATATGGTGTCCTAACAGCAAAATAATTCCTGTGGGCCTTGCAAATGAGTGTATAGTATAGTCAAGTTGTCTGTCCAGGCAACAGACACTGGTGGGAGTGTGTAAAGAGGAATGTAACTTTCATTTGTTTGGAAATAAGCAGATATATATTTTCATGAGGCTATGTTTGAAATGAGCATGAATCTGTCTCCTGGCTGTAAAGGGATCTTACATGCACTATGATTCTGTTCATCTTCTCTTCCTCCAATAGGTTTCTCCACTTCGTGCTGTTAGTTTCTCTCCTCTTGGCGTTAACGATACTGATGGTGTTTCTGAAAGCACAGGAAGTATCCTCAGCAAACTGGACTGGAATGCAATTGAGGCTATGGTAGCAGATGTGGAAGACAAATGAATAAAATTACTGCTCTGCATTTTCAAAGCTATTGCAAGTGTTTAGTTTTGTTATTTTTAATAATCATTGCCTTATTTAAAATGGATCAAACTTGTATTGGTTATTGTCTTAAGCAGCACAGAATGTCTCTCTCAGCACAGAAAGTCTCTCTACTTTCACACTTGCCTGGATAAAGTTCGATTCTTCAGCATGTATGTTCTTTTTAGTATGTATGTCTTCAGGTCAACAAGAACAAAGTATAGGTGGGAAGTATAGACCCATCGCTGTAAACAAGAACTTCTGCATCAGCTACTTTGCTGCTCTCAAATGCATAGTTTTATTCTATTTTAAGAGCACTGCACAACTGTTTTACCTATTTAATGTGTAATGTCTTTAATGGAGTGAATTTTGTAACTGAACAGTTGAGGAACTGATTTAATAAAAGTGAGTTTATTAATTTCTGCTCTAAAATGATTACATACACACAGCATTGTTATTGCTGTGTTCCACTGTTACTGTACAATGTGCCACTACTCTAATATTTTAAACCCAACTTGTACAATAGTTCAGAGATGTCTTTAACATTTTGACAGTTTGAGGGTTGAAAGAAGTGTAAGGAGTCAAGCAACAATAAAGTTAATATGGACTTCTGTCATAAAAATCAGATACTGGTATAAGACATTAAGGAATAAGTACTTACTGAGGTAAAGAAAAAAATTCTAGTCATCCATACTATATAATGCTGTCTTGCAGCTCTTCTGGTAGCCATCAGATATTTGTAGAAAAACTTCCTGTATGTTCAGTGGCCACAAGCTATTTGTAATGGCCCAAATAAATAGAGTCATATGACTCTCTCCCAACAGCAGGTGTTTTTATTCTTATGGTAAAGAAATTTGAGTTTTTGTTGGAAGTGCGTTAAGTTCGTATGGTTAATTGCTGTCACTCAATACTATAATAGTTACAAAAATAATTTTTGTCCTTTTCAGAGTGAAGCTGCATCTTGGCAAACATACATACAGAAACATGTTTCATAGAAAGCCTTTAATAGGATTGCAGACATATCAGAATAGACTGTCCAGTTTCTGTATACTCAAAGGTCAAAAATGGCTATGTTTTTTTAGCAGTCCACACAGAGCTGCATGAGCTTGTCCCACAGCAATGGCCAGAGAGCAAAACTGAGCCAGTACTAGGAGCAACTATCTCCAAATGAAAAGGGCAAGTACTTTCAAAGAGCCAACCCAGAGCATTAAAATGTGACTTCTACTCACAATCTCAAACTTCCTTTCTCCAGGATGCCAGCAAAGAAATCATCGGTAAGTACCTTCTGTTCTTGGTGGAGAAAAACTGGAAAACTCTTGTTAAGCAAAGTATAAAAGTCCCCTTATGATCAGGGTGAGCTGTGAAAAGGAAGAAAGAAAGGTCGGAGACAAAGTTCTTCATAAACCATCTCCTAAAAGGCTCATGAAATACACGAGCAAGGCTGCTAGAAAGAGAAACTGTATCAGACCCAGCCTTTACTTCTTATGCTAAATACAATATTACAGTCATTAAATGTTAATGCATATATTGTGCTGCATAAACATACTTAAAATTACTCCCCGCATAAGAGGCGGGATAACAAATGTGGTAGTTCTGTAGCAGATGACTGACTTCTTAAATTTACCAACACCCGGTACTTGCTGTCCAAAAAATGCTTTGCAATGCCTAAAGTTGTTTGTAAAAAATTCACAGACTTTGCCAGTAGCAATCTGAAGATGAAAATGTTCAGGTACGTCTAGGGGGAAAATGCAGAAAGAAGGCATAAAGATTCTATTATAAAGAGGATGTTGATTTTTTTTTTTAAGGACCTTTACATTCTCTCTTCACATATCTTATTTGCTAATACATAAGTAAGTTAGTGCCTGAAGGGGTGCAGCACTCGGGTATAAATGAAAATAAGTGTTGTAAAAAGTAAGCAAGCAAGCATTGAAGAAATAAGGTGGCTTATGTGCTTTCTTCAAGCCAAATATCTCCAGGTGCTAAAGGGCCAGGGGAAGGTATAAGCCATTCATTTCATATTAACAGAGGAGAACAAACTCCTTCCTTTAACCTCTCACCCGTAGCATCATAAAATAATAAACCAAGGGCAGAAAAGCAGTTGAAAGACCTCCAACCATAACATTCAAAACTTCTACTCTGCATAAGACATGGCAACAAGTGCCTGGGCAAAGCACCACTTACTTACTTACAGACTCACAGCAGTATTAAAATGCAGTCCTACCCATGTAGGAATAGGGGCATCAGGAGCTACCTCCTCAGCCTGCTGCTCGCACAGGCTCAAGAAAGTGCTGTTGCACTCTTGCTCTTTGATGCCTCTTTTTAAGACCAGAGATGACACTTTTCAGTGGGTTTTCTCTTAAGTAGAGCAGATGATAGATAGTTTCTTCCCGTCTACACTGCTACTCTCTAAAGGCAACTCAAAATAAAGTTTTAACTTACTGTTAAAACAACTTACTTATTTTAACTTATTTTAACTTGATTTTATGTTTTAAGTAAGTTCAATTCCTAAGCTCATGGTATTCTTTGAGAAACAAATTGAAAAATATTTTTCTCTGCTGTCTATGTAAAGGTTTCTAATTGAAATGCAACTGTAAATGCATTTATTTACAAATCCCACTTGCCACAGGGCAGCCCTTCTTCCCTCTCTAAGGCTATTATGGTATTATCAATACCGAGAATGACACGCATAAGGAGATATGTCATCTTTTCATTCCCCATCCCCCCAAATGGATAGTCTTTTTTAGTTGTGTTTTACATTTTAGTTCCCTTATTATTTTTGAGCTTTTCAGAATCAAAGCTTTTTAAGCCTCTCTTGCAGAGCTCAAAGAAAAATTGATGCTCACCTTCAAATAAAGGCTTAAGATTCTCAGCAAACACCAGACTCCAGAAGCTGGAACTTGGGAAAACAACAAGGAAGTCGGTAAATACAAAATAAAATTAAATACAATATATTAAAAGAAAAAAGAATAAATGACAAGCCATTCTAGTAATCCATATGTCATATTTGTTCATATTATATTCTTTCTCACCTCCCCCACTCAGACTGAGTGCATTGCATGCATCGGTAATAAAGTTTAGAAGTTACCTGTTTCTTGCTTTTGTTTACAGGTACATCTCTGTTGCACATTATATAATATGAAAAGGCTCTTTCAACAGAGACAGAGCAGGCAGCAAATCAGAACATAAAGTAAGTTTCCTTGTTACAGTGGGTTCCTCATTTGCTAGTGCTCCTAGGACGCAGAGAAAAAAAAATTGCCTTTCACCCACATTAAACATTAAATATCATCATTACTGTAATGAGCAATAACTGGGCTTGTATTTGAGAGTGAATGTTTGCATAGAAATATTGTATGTGGTGATAGCCCATGCCTAACAAACTTTACATAACCATCAGTGAATCCAGTTAGGAGTGGGACAGCTTGACCCAGGCTCTCTTTCTCACATAATTTCTGAGCACTGCAAAAAAAGTAGACAGATAAAGAAACGCAAATTAATCCATTATGCTAACATCTACATTTTATAAGCAGAGATAGGAGCACTGCAATCTCTCCAAAAAGGTCACATCGCTTTTCATCCAATAGAAATCCTCAAAGACAGCTAGGTGAGCCCTGTTTTATAACTTGTTGTTAAATAATCATGAAATTGATACTTCAGAAGAAATTGTTTTGTTGCCTTACCATTATGCTTTGCTCCAAAGGAAAAAAAAATGTTTTTAAAGGAAGCAGAGCTGTCCTGTACAAGTAATGTTGCCTCAAGAAAATGAACAACCATTTCTCCTTTCATCAGCTCAGTGTAAAAAGTTTCAGCAATTCAACAGCTGGTGATTCCCAGTGTTTCAGGATCACTTTGTTAGAATGAAGGGCTACAAACGGAAAGTTCCTGGAAAGCTGACCATGGTTTGAAACAAAACCACCCCTGAACAGTCATCTTTCGTTCATGCTGCAATAGATGGTGCCCTAACATGCACAGAAGTGTTTGACCAGACTTCTACTCACCGGGTAGACTCTGAGGTGAGATGGTTTCACACAACTTTGGCTTTGGTTTATTGTTTCTGTTGGTTTCATTTTTACTTTCTTCAAAGCTTTGTTTTTGTTTTGTTCTTTTCATAGTAGTGACTTGTCGTTTCTATTTTATCAGGTGCAAAATAATCCAGTGTTAGAATGCTGCATTGTCCAAATGCAGCTGAATCATTCTACCCAGCTGTGAGTTTCCACAGGTGGTTGAGCACTTTTGAGAGACAAAAAACACCTCAATTTTATCCCCAGGAAGAGAGGGATGTTAAATCATAATCTTGGCTACTCTCCAGAAAGATGAGAGCAGGTTTCTGTAGTCAGTCTTGAAACTTCCTCCCTTCCATTGTCCAAATTGTTGACAGAAAAGGTTCCTTGTTTTAAAATACTTCATGTACTGCCTGATTTTAGCTCCTAGTATGGGGAAACTGGTATTTACACTATATGATGTTAGTATTTGTAGCTTCCAAATGTTCAGTTAGAAACACTGAATTTCTCAAGAACTGCATCAGCAGCAATTAAATAAGTGCTGAAGTTTCTGTGAAGGGTAGGGCTACATTTACTTAGAAAAGCAAGATACAACCACTTTATGCAATATTCTGCTGATGAAAAGAGTCTAGAGTTGCCTTAAAAATTCTCAACTCAGGATAAGTGGCTACACTGGTATTCCTGACAAGTGAGAGAACATCTGTCTAGCACGAGAACAGATTCCAACTCAACATGGACACAGCAGACTGATGCAATTCCAAGGTATCCTATTATTCCTTGTGAAGCCAAAAAAAGCAGGTTTAGCACATATGAAGAGGTTGTGTATTTTACTAGTATTTTGATATTCTATTAATCATTTTCCTCTGAAACTATAACAGTTGGGAGATAACAGTAAGTGATGATTTCACCTGGTACAGGTCAGAAAACATTCTCTTCAGAAAAACAGATACTATATTTTACTACATTGCCTTAGGAGTAAACAATGCCCAAATGACATTCTCTGTATTAAAATACCTTAAATAACCTGTTGTGAATAGGTTGCAGTAATGTTTTTTGGGTTTTTTTTTTTTTTTTTTTTTGGGGGGGGGGGGGTTAATATTGATGTAATTGAGTTTCCCTCTGCTATTGTAGGAGCAAGAGGAGGTCCAAACCTGTTAGGAACATAACAGGGTGCTTACGTGAAGAGAAACACCACATCCTTTTCTGACACCTAGCAGGAGAACTAGCAGTAAGTGTTAGATCTCTAAAAGCCTTAGCAGAGTTGATTAACTGGCTCTGTCAGGAGTAAATGTGCTAGTCTGTTTTCCTCTCATAGCCAAAGTTACCAACAGCAAAATCCTCAGACCAAGTATCCCATGATTCTACTAGAAAAATCAACCATTTGTGAGTAGAGCAGATACCCCCATGGCAGCTTGCAGTTGGGCAAGATTACACTTGAAGGAATAAATCCAAATTCAGCTTTACTGTATTGTTTCTAAGTGGCATCCATTGTAAGAGATCATCTCTTCATTTACCCAATTATCTGCTGGAGAGAGACACAGAGGAAGGAAAAGGAGCACACAGTCATGTCTTTTTCATAGGAGAACTTACCTGCCTGCTTATTAACTAAAAGGTTCTGATGCCAAATAGCGTAAGTTATGTAACAGATCTGCTGGAGAAAGGGGAAAGTACAAATAGTTAAGAAAATATATACTGAAATACAGAGGAGGAAAATTTAGGAAATAAATGATACATACTCTCCTGCTTTTAAATATATAGTTAGAAAAAACTAATAGAAAAATTAATAATTAGAGAAAGGGAATAAAAATAGCTTTTTTAAAAAGCAGACAAGATTCTGGTGGGATAAATTTTTAGAAATACTGGCAAAAGCAAAGTGGCAGAAGCAATTTTCATTTCCTGAAGCACAGTAACATTTTTGGAGTCTCACCCAAGGAAACATAACGTAGAAACTCATCTGACTCAGAGCTACTGAACTTCACAGGTCTGCATGTCATGTTATTGGACAGTATCATATACATGGACTTATAAAAAATGATGTCTAAATTAAAGTTTGAAATAATATATTTTAATATTTTGTACTTTATTTCCACCCATTTTACATCTTAAAGTACATTTTAGTCTTTGATACCAGTCAGTACTTTCCAGAAAGTTTTTTTTTTAAAAAGAAAAGAAAAAAGAAAAAAAAATACCACTCGCATGCCCCCCACCTTCCCCAGAAAAGACAGAGCTACACAAATAAAATGCTACTTTGACAAATGTTATTCTTTAATATAAAATCTTAGTTATTAAGGGAGCTACAAAGAAAAGTAAAAAAGAAAATGGTACTTACCTGTCATCAGTTGTCTTTAGATGTACATCTTCGTATTTTATATTTCAGAAGTCTGTCTTCATCAGAACTCTGGCTGAGACATTTGACTGAGAAACTACTGAAGAGATGTGAAATTATTTGAAAAGACAGCCTAAGGTATATGGGGCTTGGATGCATGTTTTATTTTCAAAAATAACACTTTAGCAAAGGAAAAAAAGGTAGATATCATTTATGGGGAATATACAAGCAAAGGTAAGTACATCTGGCACTTCCTAGCTCTTCAAAATCATGCTTGTGTTTTCTGAAGATGGACGACACCATATTTAGGCATAGGACAAACTACTTTAAAAGAATCTTACACAGCTTTCAAAACAACCAAGGAATTGTATTGCACTGGAACATGTACATAAACTGAAGTCTGCACAACAGTTTGAAAAATTCTGTAAGAAAAAGGAATAAATCTTTTTTAATAGTTACTACCCAAACAATACATCCCTGGAACTTGCTTTTGAAATCGGACTGTACAGCTTTGTGTAAGGCAGAAGAGAGAAGGCATCAACTCAGATTCTCAAGAGGAATGTTATTGAACTTAAACAACAAAAACCCATGTTCTTCTAATGTATAAAGACACAGCGAATAAAAAGGAAAGTATGTTCAGAAAATAAGGATAAAAAGGATCTTTTGAGAGATGTATGTGCCTTGTCATGACCAACTACATGCATCCTCCCACATTTAAAGAAATAGCATATTGAATAGATTTCTCCGCTACCGTTTCAAATTGGCAATAGGAACAACTAACTCCAGCAACCATGGAGCATCCAATGAAAATCAACATTGTCCAACAAGAAAACAGGTGTGTGGAAGACTATGTGCCCAAACTTTGGTTGATCTGGAAACAGACCGAGATTTGGTATGGATGACTGAAGGAAGGCTGAACAGAGACTTGGGGACAACTTCTGCCCCAGACAGTTCACAGGGATTTCCAATATGAAGGGAAGAGGAGGAATCATCACCAAGTAAAGCAATACCTTCAAAAAAAAAGCAGCTTTCCAGTTACCCAGGAAATAATCTTCCCTCTTCTTTGCGGTTGTTTGGTTTTAAAATACAATTGATACTTTAAGAACTTAGCGCACAGACCTTACGGAGGAACAAATTATAGACTTCCACCTTTCCAGAAATCTGTGTTTGACAACTGGGCACAAGTTTAACCAAAACACTACAAATGGCAATTTTGAAAAACTTTCAATTCTGAATTATTAGTTAAAAAAAAAGAAAAAGATTATTAGTTAAAAAAAAAAATTCCAACTTGCTATTGAGCTAGTCAAAACTAAAAATTTAATAAAATATATATTTATATATATAAAAAAAACCCCGTTAGATATATTTTAGAAAATCCTACTATGTGCATTATTCTTTTTTTTTTTTTTTTTTTTCCTTCCCAAGCAGTCCTTTGGGATAGCAAGATAAGCAGTGATCAGATCATAGAGAACTTGGTATTACCAGAGTCCAAACTGCAGATTTGTATTGAGACATAATGCCGTACTGTTCAGAACTGCAAAAATTTATCACACAGGCTATGTTCAAGGCTGAATTTGAAAATCTGTCACCACACAGAACTCCAAGAATCAAAGTAGTTTTCTCATGAATCAAAAATGAATGGATTTTTCTCAAGGAATCTTTGAACCTCGTTTGCCTGTGCTCACAGGGCACAATTAGGCTAAGTGAGCATCCACTGAGTTTCTCATCTGTACATATATTTCTGGCATATAGGATTTTAAATGCAGTTCAAGCATAAACCCTAACAATAAAACTGCACAAATAAAATAAAAAAACAAGACTGTTGTCCCAGGAAGGCATAAGTCCTGAGTTTGTGCTTGTGAGGGCAGTACTAGAAAGAAACAGATGATTCCTTATATAGTTTCTCAAAAACAAATTAACTGAAGTGACAGACTTGGGATGTTTCCAACATACTGGGTTAAATTTTGTAGGCTGCTATAATGGGATGGAGTATTTCAGAAGAGGAGGAGGTAAAACAAACTCAAAAACTATTTTGTGGGAAGGGAAAGAAAGTGCAGTGAAAATGAGCTGACTGACCAAAAAAAAAAAAAAAACGTTGCATATTTGTGTCTTTACTGCTCAGAACTACAAAAATACAGAAGCTACATAACAAATACATTTGTACTACAAAAATTGTAGTAACCTTGTTTGATAGTCAGTCCACTGGGGGGGGGGGAGGGAAGAGGGGGAGGACCCACAACAACTAAATCACTGTTACAGCCTTTTGGGAACAAGACAGAAGCTAAAAGCAGGATACTTGCTTTCAGAACAAAAATACGAGCCTTCCAACGTAGCTTTGCTATGTACAGTTATAGAGAAAAGCTCTTTCAAAATCAATACATTTTTCAACGGTCACCAAAATACTGAGCAGCACACTTCCCAGGTTGTGTCATAAACCGTAACTGGGACAGGCCATTAACTGGCAGGGTTACAGCTCCAGCGTTCTCGAGCGCCTTGCCTGGGAGATGATGCTGTAACATGTCCCACAAGTATCATCGCTAGAATGGCAGTTGGTTGCCTAAACTAATATTGTTCCCCATCAGAAAAAAATTCCTCCAACCTCCTCCTTCCCCTTTCCCTCCCCCAAAACAGGCTAGGGAGTTCAGATCCTCTTGGTGACACTAAATACGTATTTGTAGTTCCTTTCATTTTCACAACTAAGGTATTCTATGGGTTTTGAGAAGGATGGCTGGACAAGACACTTCACAACTCGGGATCTGCAAGCAGTGTATGCAAGTACATATGCTGATGAAAACTATTCCTGCAGATTGCATAGATGCTGTTGATGCTACTGCTAAAGAAGGGAAGTGCAAAAATAGGTGAGCACACCCAAACCACGTAGAAACTAGTAATATTGTATATAGAAGTCTGATGGGTTGAACACAGTCGGGCAAGAGCTCTTTCAGAATAATCTAAGAGATTCCTCAGACGGCCTCCAGGCACCCCAGGCCCAAGGGAGCGTTATAAGCGCAACGAGAAATGGATCCAAACAGAAGAATGCATGTGCAATCTAGGAGAAAAACTTGCAAGTTCCATTTTGGAAGGGTCCAAACTGAACTCTTGAAACATTTATTTTAAATAAATGAAATATGAAAATACTATGAATTTATTTGTATATAACAATAACACTTTAATATTAGTCAAGGAACCATGAAAACTAAAAACTCACTACTTACATTAAAAACTCACCCATTACAACTCAGTACTTTAACGATAAGATGACAGTTTCTCTGAGGGATATGGAAATGCTTGTATGATTACAGCGTGGCTCTTCAGTGACTGGAAGCAAATTAGAATATAACACTTGTGCCTTGAGCGCTCACTGTTTCTAGTCTATAAGCTTTAGGAGTGTTGGGCCCACAAACAAAAGCATTACATATTTGTTTGGATTCAGCTCCGAAAATACATGTCTGGGGCTCAGAGCTAAAACATAAGTGCTAGCTTTATGGTACGGATCAACTGCATTGATCCATTCATTAATACGGAATATAAATATCTGCATTTAGGCTGTTTAACTAGCACCAGATGAGTCAGCCTCAACTACAAACTTTTTGCAGTCGTGAGCCGCAAATACTTTTAGGAACTATTTCAGTGCTATGATGTATTTTATGTTATAGTTGATGTTTAGCACAATCCAATTATTCTACATTAACAATATTTTCACTTAGGACATCACAACATCAAAACAAATGCTAAAGTTTGACTTAAACCTTAAAATTTTAAATAGCTTTTTAATGGCCACATCTCACTAAAATACTTATGCTGAATATTGCCCACATCTAACTTTATACATGTTAGATTAGTTAATATAAGCAATAGGGAGCCTCAAAAAAATACAAAATGGCATTACTGAATCATTTAAAAAAATACTTATTTGTAATTAAAGTTTTGTCAGAAAACTATTGTGATCTTTCATAGCTGCAGATCATGAAAATACTCAAAAATTATTCTGCAATTTTACAGTACTGAGGTGGAAGGTTAAAAATAATCATCTCATTCTCATTTATTTAGACTGTGGAAGTATCTGTGTTTTCTTAAAAAGTACAATATGGCTAGTATTAACTTTAAAAGCTTGACAATTTCCCTTTGTTATCTAAGTCACCTCAACAAGTTTTCATGTACAGAACCCATATTCAAAGGGAGAAAATAGTAAGAATAAAAAAAAATTCAATAGACATTATAGTTATGTATGTAAAAATCTATAGCCATACAGTGAAAAAATACTACAAACCTATGTCAAAACAAAGGAGTAAAATTCTGTTACTGTATCAATTACTGCACTGCAGCATGTCTTTTTTTTTTTTTTCCTTTTTTACGTAAAAACAAACATCTTTGTATACGCTATTGTCATTAATCTGGTTTATGTCGGTAAACCATCAGCTGCTTCTCAGAGCAAGCCCTGATTACAACTGCGGCCTCAGGCATTCTGTTCCATGTAGCTGAGAATCACAAACCCTTATTATACACAGCCGATAGGAATTCGTTTTCCAAAAATGAACTCTGCTAGCTTTTTCTTTCACAGCAAGTAATTTAAATGTGATAGGCAAAGCATTTGTGATAGGCAAAACAGAACTAAATATTACCATGAATTAGGAATAGTACAGAAGGGGAAAATTCAACTCAATTCAACTAGTGAAAATCTTATTCAATTTTCTATAATCAGTTTTATAAGGCTATATTATATTATAGCCAACAGCCCTTTGGCAAAACACATAATATAGTAATAGTCCAAATCTTCTCAACTAAGACACCTTTAAACTTCAGATCTTTGTTGTTTAATTATAATTTCTTTCTGTTATTTTACTCTAATAAATACTAAACAGACTGAAATAAAACTCTTTGCTATTGGGAAAGCCACATGACCATCAAACACTTTTGTTTATGAACAAGGAAATGTTTGTATTACCTATTAAAAATACGATGCTTTAGTATAAATAGCATCAGAAATGGCTAACAGACTAATAAAACAACATCATTTTAAACTGCATCTTCATATGGAGTTCTTGGTTTTATCATTTGGGATTTTTCACTTGTGAAATATTTTCAATGCTTTGTACTAATAACATGTGACATGTTATAATCCCCCTTTATTCTCAAAGTATGAAAGTCCCACTACAAAAGCTGCTCTTGGCCCTGAGATCCACCGGATTTCATTGTTTGCTACAAAACGTCCTGCATCCCGAGGTGCAGGGAGGACTTCCGTTTCTTCTGCTCGTTCCTACTTTAACAGTGGCTGTTTTAGCCCCAGATGTGGCCTTCCGTACAGTGAAGAGAACAACATCACCAGTGAAGAAAAAAGGTGGGAAATACTTCAGAAGTTCAGAAAAATTCCAGTGGTGAAACAGCAAAAAAAGCATTTCACATAGGAACAATTACTAACTAGATTCTGAGGAGTTATTAATCATTTCAGTTTAATATTTTTTCTGTACATGAGAATATTTTGGAATACTGTTACTATTCCTCACAAATCAAATAACGTATTAGAATTCTGCAGCTAGTTTCATAAAAACAGCATCCTACCATAAATTAAAATTGTAAAAGAAAATAAACATAATAGAAAGAAAGATTTACTTATTGAGGAACACCTGTTTTAGATAAATACATTTGAAAACACAGCAGGGTTTAATACTCCCCTAAAATGTTTAGCTGTTTTAGATTTTTCTGTTCTGCTTCTTCCGTTACTATCTAGAAAGAATTGCTTATGAAAGGCTTGTGGCAACACAGGTGAAGCAAATGCTTCCAGAAGCTTTCAATAGCATTTTTTTTTCAACGTATAAAATGCAAAACCATCTTTCAATTAGTAAAAAAAATAGTCTAATATACAAACATTTTTTTAAAAAATTCATTTGTGAAGGAATGTAGCATCAATTACCCAGATTCATACCCACTCACTCCTCAGATACTGGTAGCTATTTCCTTTTGACACAAACCTCTATATATTAACCCAGAGAAATGCATACATGGCTAGTTAGCCCAAGCAGAATAGTCATTCAGCTTTCCCAAAATTTAAACTATCATAAATTACCATTTGGACAGCATTAGAAAGAAATTGAAGCATACAAGGAATAAACTATAGTTTCTTTTATATCAAAATGTACTCTTGAAAATGTGTTTGGCACAGTGCTAAACCATATAGTTAATACTAAATATTGCAGGATACAATAAAACCCTGGAGTTAACTTGTGTTTACACCCTTTAAGGGATAAAAGTAAAAAGATACCAATTATTCAGAAGTCAGCCTATACAAACTGTATAAACAATATTTTATGTCTTGTTTTGAAAACCACTGATATAGTAAATTTTACATAAAAGACTGCAAAATAATATAAATGGATTTAAACAGATCTTTACAATAAGAAATTCAAATGGAAACAGACAAGTAACAAAGAGAAGTAAAAAAATTTATTGCAGTATTCGTTCCACCAGATTTGCTGGGGATCCCTTTTCTTGTATTATTTCAGGGTGACCTAATACATCAAAATCTACATTTACAAAAACTCCTCCTGCAGATAGGTCATAGATACTGCATGCTCTTTTTTTTTTTTTCCTTTTTTTTTTTTTTCTTTTTTTTCCTCAACAGAATAAATTATATATCCAGGAGATTCTGCCATTTTACAGCCTGGAAAAACAATGCTTCCCTGGAAACTGGGCTAAGCTAAAGAAAGCCATCCGCTGCTAGGTTAAACTCCAAGAACACTTTATTAAGAACATTAACAGACTAATTTCCAACATTCACTTGTTTATTTTTTTTAAACAGAAAGTTTTTTTTCAAGATATAAACAATTTTTTGTTAAACTATAATACAGTGGGAGTAAAAATGAACTGAGAAGTTTCTGCTGCACAACAGCGAAGGAAGCTCCCACAAAAATGTTTACCAAACATTTCCTTCTTTTTTTCCTGCGTCCCAGGTTCCATTCTTACTCTTCATTTAACTGATTTTTTTTGCCAGAAAGTTGGTATTTCAAGTTTTTCTGTTATTTCAATTCCTGTAAATTTGGCTGCATGTACAAATTCATTAGCTGGAAGTTCCATCCTTGGCGGCATACAGCGATCGTAAAGTCTGAACCACTTTATTAGTCAGCTTATTAGCACTCGTTAGAGCAATTTTTTTGTAAATAATGTCTGACTCTTTAATAGTGTCTACCCAAGGCACCAGTTTGCGGCCATCACGGCGCTTAGCCTCAGTCCAGGAGCCACTGTAGGAGCCTGCCATCCACTGAACACTGAAGCCATTGCTGGTTTTCTGTACTACTCTTGCAATTTGTGGTCGGTCTTTGTACTTTGGACAGCAAATAGCGATGACATCCATGACATCAACACTTTCATTCATCTGTGCTGCCAACTCCGTAGAGTCTGAATTTCGTTTTGACCTTCTCAATGACTAAAACATTGGGGGGAAAAAAGACCAAGTGTTACACAAAAGAACTTTAGTGAAATTATTGCTTTTATTGCTTTTAATCCCTTGACGCCGGGAGTTGGGATTTCCCGGCACACATTCCATTGCCGGCAATGAGACGCACCGCGACCGCCAGCGCCAAGGGGTTAACATATCCTTGTAAAACCACATACTCTTAATTTGTACCCGTGTCTTTATCTCTTAATGATATATAAAATTATATATACACATGAATCATAAAGCTACATAAAAACTTGGCAACAATAAAAAGGATAACACACAGTACATTCCAAAGGAAAATTAATAACTTTTTATACTGGATAAATCTCGTTTTCTAGGTTGTTTTTTTATTGTCTTTTCTGTTAAACTTTCTACAAAAGTTGTATAAACGGTTAAGTAGAGAATCTCTATCTACAAAATGCTTTCTTTCATGTGGATTACATTACTTGGTGTACATTTAATATAATAGACTGACATTTATAAGCACATAAAAATCATTTTACGTAATACGCTGCGAAATACGTTGACTCCTCCTCCGCCTCACCCCTGAAGTGCCTCCTCCTCTATCCTCCCCATCACTTTCATCGTCCTCTGTCTCAGCTGCATTGTTTTTAGGGCTGCCTCCTCCAAGCAGCGAGGTAATTGCTTTGTTTCGAGCATTTGTGCTAGCTGACACCTCTCCATCTTCTTCCTCTTCATCAGGATCCAAGTGTTCCATAAGGAGCTTGAACTATTGGAGGGGAAAAAAAAATCATGCAGATTGTAATTTTTAAAATAGACATTTACATCATACTATATTAAAAATATACATATACACTAAATGGAAACATAAGGAAACAGGATAAAACAAATGGCAGACAACTTCAAAGTTGGATGGCCTGTGCTTTTCGTTTGTTCTACAAACTTTGTATTTCCTCCCATGTTCTGCTAGTCTGTAAAATTTTTCTTCCTGTGTTCCCATAGTTTAACAAGTTTTCTCTAGTTAATATTTTAAAGAATTGCCAAAAGAAAAGGTAAATATCTATTACACCTAGTCTCTGTTCCTGTAATGGAAGCAGTCAGGGATAAAGTGGGTAAGATCCATAAGAATGGTGTAAGTGACTAACAACAGAAATTAGAAAATACTTCATAAAGATGAAAATTCTTTAGTTGAAATCGATCTTACTGTGTTTAAATTTATTATGAGACTTCCAATGATAATATTGCTACATATCCTGAAAGGGAGTTGTGAGTCATAACAATATCATGTAAGATTACCAGGAACTCAACATTTTGAAGTGGTCATCTAATTCATGGTCATCTACTTTCAAGTTTATACTCTGTTAAAAACGTTTTAGTTCTGCAGTGCTACTTTACTTACATCTAGATATTGTTTTACTATACTCCTCTTCACTTCTTCAGTGATCTTGGAATTAGCCATATCACTCCGCAGAAAATCCAGAGTTTGTTTTGGATGGAAATGCACTCCTGTCTTCCTGTTTATCGCTTTATCATAAACTTTTGCAGATTCAGATGGAGAGTATTTTTGAATTTTACTGTTTAAAGAAAACAAAGGGAAGAGCTTTTGAGAAAAACCCAAAGCAATTTTTTAGAAGAAACTTCTAAAATCTTCAAGTACTTTCTTTTTTTTAATCATTCAGGATGCAGTAGACATCCTGATAAGAAATCTGTGATTCTGTGTGAAATGAAATCGTTGCTTTTCCTAAATCAGAATTTCTATTTCATTCCCTTTAACTTGCTACATTTTGTTTTTCCTCTTAAACAAATATATTGCTTAAACAATTTGTTACAATCAACTTTTAAACATTCTTCCATGGCTGATCCTTAGAAACAACTCACTAGACTAAAAGCTGATAGCTGTTGTATTACCTAGTTATCCTTACCTATCAGAGAATCCACAGAGGTTCTTTAAATGCTGTTTCAGCATCAGCAGTAATAATATGCCTTGGGAGACGTTTGCAAATTCAATTAAAGGAGCTGAATTTTCTGGTAAACATTTCATCACAGCATTTATATCATTTTCTTCATCAGAGTCTGAATCAGAGTCTACTCGTTTCCGCAACCTCCGAGGCTTGGAAGCTTCCTCCTCACTCTCACTCTCGCTACCACTGTTACTGTCACTCTCGGTCTCCTCATCTGATGAAGGTTTTCTTTCCTTTTTTTTTTCTTTCACCATAGACTGTGAGACAGAGAAGTTAACATACATTCCAAAATTAGGGTAAGTAGTATCATGTACCTTTCTCCAAAAATCTTTCCAAAAATCTTCATTGGCATAAATCAGTAAGAATTTCTTGAACAATGTTCATAATTCACAACTTGATATTCAGAGATTAAAAGATGCTCAATCCTCCCTCCTCTCCCAGTTCGATCCAAAGCTCTCACTTCCCCAAACAGGCTCTCATCCTCACTGTGCTACAGTGCCCCCCTCTGAGGAATGTACCGTCTCGTTCGAGTAGACCAAAAATTGACTTTGGTTGGCAGGGGGAATTCAGAGCAGTGGGAACTTTCCCGGCATCGCCGCCGACTGTACTTACAGTCAGATCAAAAATTCTAGAAACAAGTTTGCTTCCTACAAGTTTGGACTTTCTGCTGCTTATGTTGTTCAGGAAAAGGAGACATTAAAAAAATCTTTGAGAAAGAGAGGCTTTTGTCTTACAGGGCTAGTGTCACATTCCGCCTCCAAAATAGATACTATGCCACGTTTGGGGTTCCTAAATGCAACTTTAAGAAAAGAAAAGTTTGTGCTCTCTTCTCTTGCAAAAAAGAAAAGATAGTTAATGTCTATTAACTATCACGACAGACAGACATGTAACTGCCTTCAGCTATCTGACAGCAAAAGGAATTAAACAGCAACCTGAATTTATTAGAATTACACAACTACAACAAATCAGTATTTCATGAAGATTTTAAGTTCATCTACTTCCAAATGCATACAATTAATTATTGTTAAAATCTCAAAATTCTTTGCTCTTTTTTAAATGTTAGCTGATAGCTAAGGAAAGTTTTTAACCAGTATTATATTCAGGCCAGACTTTTTTTTTTATACTACCAATTACAAAATCATGCTACTTGTCACAATAATGGAACTGTACTCGCTAAAAACTGACAAAATTATATACTGCTTATATTGTCATCATTAGGCATATATGAAAATATAAACACATTTACCTCTTTAAATGACTGTAGTAGGTTGCTACCAGAGACTGATAGTGTAATGTCTATATGATGCATTATAAACAGTGGCTCTTCCTGTGTTTGATAAGGAAAACAGGCTAGATTGTCTGCTATATACAAGAGCATATTCACCTCTGTTTTCTGCAAGTTAAAAAAACAAAAACATTTTATAGAAGTGTATATATAAATATACATACAAATGTATTACAGATTTACTGTTATCCTGTTTTCTAACAGTCTAACAGCAGCAAAAATATTATTACAGATTTCATCCTAAGTAACTCCTCTTACCTCACTCTAAGCAACATGTACATAAGCAAACTTTAGCCAGAGCTGAATATATATACACACACAGACACACATATATATCATATATATTCTCTCTGATAAATTCAAACTGGCTATAGAAAAATTATGAAATGATGCAAAATTAAACAAGCGTGTTCTGTTACAATTTTAATACCTCATATTACAACACAAAAAATATTTTAGGTAAAGTTATTGATAATCATGACCAGAAATATTATAAAAGAAGAATTTGAGCCTGTGATGCCATATTTTAATTCCTTTTCTAAATGAAGGAAGTGTGATGCTTACTGCAGTATCATCAAAGAGGTTGAGTAAGGAAATTAGAAAGGCTCGTCTGTGCTGACGGTTCCCTCGGATCATGGAGTACAGGTGCGAACACAAAGCACTGGATGATTCATCATGTCTAAAACCTCTTACAGGATCCTTTGGGCACGTATTAATTGCCTGTTGTACCTGGTAAGACATCTTCATACCAGCCACTGCTTTCATCTGTAACAGAAAAGTATTTGTTTTTATTTAGACTGTGGCTTCGAAACAGCAAATCTGAAACACAAAATAATACAATTTCTGCAGTAGAAAATTTCGAAAGGCAGATCCCAGAATTCCATAGTATTTGCTTGTCAACAGAAACTGCTAACTCATTTTTTCAGCTTTTTTTCTTTCTAAGTGTATGTTCATCAGAAGTTTAACTTCCAAACGTGGAACTGAGGTAGTACTTTTTGAGTTGGCAAATGGATTAGAACATTATCTGTGCAGAGTTGATAATGTTTTGTGAACAGCTTCACTGCAAATACTTTATTAGAAATACATATTTACTCTGTTTACCCACCACACTCATGTATTCCAATTTAAATTATTTTCACGAATACAGAGATGTTCACACCTGTAACAGGATATTCTACCAAATTTATATACTTGACCAAACTTGTAGTAAAACAAAATATTAACTCTGTATAACTGCAAGAGGACTAACAGAAAAATCAGGTGTTTTGCACGTATCTTAAATTTTCCAAGGTTTCTGTTTCAGTTTCAGCATCTACCGAAACTCAGCTAGCCAGATCACATCCAACCATCCTCATACCAGCCTCTGCTGTGGCTCAGCGTAGGATCTCCTCACCTACGCCCTACTTCAAATCCCAGCTGCCAGCACAGCAAGTTTCATCTGCTGGCCCTCTACCGAAGCAGGCATCTGCCGGGGTGCAACGCTCCAGCCTCAGCGGAGCGCACGCAGGCTTGCAGCGTCCCGCAGCGCAGCACGCGCTGAACCAAGGACTGCGCCCTCGCTGCCTCGGACACGGAGCCCGCGCTGCAGGTCACTTCCCAGCAGTAAGTGGAGTTACTGGCGCAACCCCAGCGCTACACTGCCACCCTCACCTCTCGTCAAATACACGTCCTTCTTTACTATTCAGTGGGGAAAACACTGCTGTGAACTATAAATTAAAGGAAATTTTTGATTGGATGAGATGCTTCAAATACATTATATCCTTTTTAGGTCTAACTACAGAAATCTCCAAATACGGGAGCTGGGACCTCTTTTACAATTGTTTGTGGCTGTTGGTCATTCAGTGCTTTATACTCTCTTTTTTTTTCAGTTGAGGCACGTTTAACTGTTAAACCTTCAGAGACTATAAAATCAGCATTATGTAGAAATCTAAATCAAAATTACTCACGTGAATGAACCCAGCATATTTTTTGTCTATTTCCACCAACTGCTGGTCAGCTTTGTTCCGCATAGAGGGCTCTGGATCTGTGCCCATAGCAATTAAGTACGGCACACACTTGAAAAACAAATTAAATGATTATTCAGAGACATCGTGCCACCTCTCTCACCCTCTTTTGTCTTCTTTCTATTATAACGTTGTTCTTGTTATATTCTGACTATTCTAAGAACAAGAATATGAAACTCTGTGCGACATACTACTTCACTACTTTTTGGCGAACAATAATACAAATTACAAGAGAAAGCAGCATTATAAATAATGATAAAAGCTGTTCAAGGTTTCGGGTAGCATTCTCATTTTTCTCTCAAACTCAGAAGCCCATTTACACTACAGATGACAGTTTTACTTTGTTTTCTTTTTAAAAAAACAACAGCATTTGTAACTTAACATGCACAATAGTTGCTGCATTAAAAATAAAATAAAACCAACGAATTGGGGAGATGATGATTTAAGACAGTTCTGACACTGACTGTGGAATTTCACACTGTTTGGAGGACACAGGGACTGAGGGGAGCAGAAGAGGTAAGCTGATACAAAGTTCAGTACAGAGAATCAAAGGAAGAAAAAGGCTGAGCATACACCTGAAATTCAAACTTACAACAAAAAAGTAATATGCTTCATTATGCATTTTTAAGTGCAAAGGCTGAGCATACGCCTGAAATTCAAACTTACAACAAAAAAGTAATATGCTTCATTATGCATTTTTAAGTGCTCTTTAGACTTTCAGATCTTGATGCAAAGAGAATAAAAAACAGTGTTTGGAACCTCACTGGCTTATCAGCATAAACTAAATTTCAAAATTTGTTTTCTGTAAAAGCGCCTTGCTACAATAAGAAATATAGTATAAGAAATTACTATAACAGAGTTGGAAGAAAAAAAAACACTGCAATGACCTGGATATTTATCTAACCACCTAAAAACTTCTGAAGAGCTGAGCATCAAGAATCATCATCAAAAAAGCCTATCATACCTGAACAGGATGGATGAGACCCTGGTTTAATGTCAGTGCAATGACATTTAGAGCAAAGTGGCGTACACTGGACTGGGTGTGAAAGAAAGCCTCAAGGACCTGTTTGAGATATAGCTGCATGATGGAACTACTCATCCCTGAGGAAATATCACCCATTTCTTTCAGGTCTTCCTGTTTTGCTACTTTTTTCCCTGCAAAAAGGACAAAAGCAATAGCACACTCATCACAGTATCACTTAGTTTGCCGCTATTTGATGCATACTTGTCTTTAGGCTTTAGAACATACACATATTTCAGCTATCTTAGAACACATTTATGATCTCATGAGACTTATTAACAATCTAATAGCAAAATATACTTCAAAAAACTAAAGAGACAAGACTTTATTAAAGTCTTGTTTCCAAATAAAGGTTTTTGTTTTAAAATATTTCTTGGAGTATCTGCAAGTTAACCTCAGAGAAGAATTTGATAAGTTTTTACTACCAAAATTACAGGATTATGTATTCAGCACTGCTTCCAGGATTTCTACATTTTCAAGGTAAATAATAACTTACACTTCTCAATATACTTATATACATAATTAGTTTTGAAAAATTATTCTAAGATACTTTATTACAAGATATTATTGATTAGACAACAATCTTAAGTGACTCAGTTCACATGCATGCTAATTTTACGCAATAGATTTTGCGTGCCTCATTAGCAGAGAAGAACTCAACACTTACAGTCTCTATCTGCCTGCTGCATCCGTGTATCCTCCTCCTGCAAGTAGGTTTGGAGGTTTTTTAACACCTGGATTTTTAAGTTTACTGAGCAGTTCTTATCTGAAAGAATGCTGTTGTACAGAGTCTTCACTTCCTGTTCAAACATCAGACTTGGGTGTTGTATAAATGCAAAGCCTAAAGGGAGGGGGACAGAAGAATAAGTTTGTTATCTTGTAGAAACTATGTATTTTTTTAAAAAGTCTTGACTCAAATACAGGTATGAAATAAAACACTATCTTTCACTCAAGTGCTGCAAGTACAATAGAGAGATGGCAGAAAGCAGTTTTACAAGATTCTGTTCTTTGTTTTTATATAATGTAGTCAAGTATTTAAGCAAAACATAAATCAACTAGAGATTTAGCATATTTCTTCTCATTTTTCCCCTGTGCAAATAGTGCTGCTTTTCCATGTGGACACCATCCCAGGCTTGTAGGGAATTTTGTTAGCCATGACAGCAGTACTCAGTCTGATGAATAACACGCGGGTGCCAACCCAGGGCAGCTGCAGTAAGAGTTACACAGGCCTGGGAGCAGGTTTGGTGTAGCAGCCTGCATCTCAATGACTGGGAACTCCCTCCAAAAACAAGTAAACCACATTACTAAAGCTCACTGTTTTTCTAGCACATTTGGAAAAAAATATTCTGCTGAAATGGTAAAGAACTATTCACATAAAGGCCAAGCAAAAGCAGAAAAACATAAACATCAGAAGTGTTTTAAAAATAAAGCCTTGAAAGAAAATCATGACAAATGCAATAAACTAAAATTTGTACCTCTTGCTGTCATTATTCATACACCTATTGAAGTCTTCTCTTGAAAACTACCTGAAATCTTCCCCAGACTACATCTGTTGGAAGATACACACTGAACTGTATTTATCTGCTGCCTTATCCTTGACTAAGGACTGCTGATTCTTGGTCAGGGGAGTATTTTGCTATGGATTGTACAAGGATTTTAACCTAATCCTATTTCATAAGGATTTTAACCTAAACTAGCGAGAATGTAGGTCTAGAAGTGCTGCTGACCTGAATTCCATTCAGTCTGTAATTCAAAAGCATTTTTGGCTAATACAACATTCTCAGCACCAATGAATAAAGCAATCACGCCTATGGTTAGCAAGACAGCAGTGCCCATTCCACCTGCAATGTCCTGTAAAGGACAGTAAGTCAGGCTGTTCGTGTTTATGTACTCACGTGGTTTCTCACAGAACAGCAAATCAAGATTCAGCCTCAGTCCTCAACCTCAGAGAACCACCTAGCCTGAAGCAGGACATCTAAAAAGCCACCTAACCTCTAGGATAAGAAATGTGCTAGAGAAGGCAAATCCTTGTCCACAGCTAACTATACAATGCAAGCTCAAATGCATGGAAAACAAATTTCTCTGGATTACTCAATGCCACTTCATGTACTACTGCAATTCACTGAGATACCACAGTAACGCCTTCAGGTAAAAGAAGCTATTTAAAATTGAAATATGGCCAAGATCCAAAAGAAAGGAACTGTAGTATTTAGGCTAGGACATCATCTCAACGCCTAACAAAATCTCACAGAAGATCCCACAGTTGGAACTGCCAGGGTTCACTTGACTCCAGCTGAAGATCTGCTCTTCCACTGAATAGTGTATGAAACAATTCCAGCACTTTCTATTTTTCTAGTCATTCTTTACCCATGCTTTGTGGGCTGAAAACAAGAACTGGAGTTACAACGTACTTTCATGCAGAGGGAAAAATGTCACCACTACTTTAGAAAACTGCTGCTTCTGGAGACTTGATCAAACATCCAAAAAGCATCCACCGTCAAAACCACTCCACTACCGAAATATGCAACTAATATCCCTTTGACTATATTACTATAGCCAGTTCTCAAATAAACATGCAGTGAACTTTGATTTTAAATAAACTTCCCCACCATAACACAAATACATGACATCCTGCTAAAATGCATGTATTTTTACTATAGCAGAATAGTAAAAATTTTTAGTATTTCTTACCGAGGCCAATAATGGCTTTTGTCTGCACTTCTTCATCTGAATGTTTTGTAAAATACATCAGAAGTTCAAGTACCTTATCCTTAATGTTAACCTGAGCAAATTTAAACAAAAATAATAAGTATTTGAAGATGAAACAGATCTTTTTCATCTCTTAAAAAAAATCAAAATGTAAAGGAGAAACAATCTTACTGCAGAGCCTTTGGAAAAAACAGGTATTTACAATCTAAATCATAAGCATTATAAAAAAAAAACATAGCTTTGCAAGACTACTTTCAAATAAAAGAATACCTAAAACTTGGAGAGTAAATACAAGTCATTTTACCTTACTGTTGCCCTTAAAGTCTTCCTGATCAAAATCAAAATGCCGACATAATGCTCCAACAGTGAAAAGTGATCTAAGGAGTGCTGGTTTATTGGCAGTAAGTATCGTACTGTTGGGGTCTTCTTGGTGTTGACTTTTTAATTTGGAAAGTGCACCTGCAGGAAGATAAAGTTTTAATCAGGTAATCTTAGTGTATCCCTAAAACAAAGCATGCAACCAAAACTTAAAAGTGACAATCACGCATTGTGATTTTACTTACCATAGTATCTATTAAAACAAGCCCACACAAATTTATAATTTTGGGTGACCTTGTTCACAACAGCCCCAAGACAGCTCACGCAGTGCTGAACAACCTAGAAGTAAGAGAGAACAAATGACCTATTTATTCAGAAATTAAAATTGAAATTTCTGTGAAGTTATGTAAGCAAAGAGCTATGTAAAACTAAAGCTAATGCTCTAACAGATGTAATCTCCATCTCCCATACCGCTCTGAAACACCATGCCCAAATGCATAATCATTAAAATACAGCAACATCACATACAGACTTGAGTAAATCAAGAACATTGTTTTTTCAGCTGAGAAGTTACCGGTCCTATGACCAGCATAAACTTCATACTGAAGACAATTTCTTCAAATTCAAACCATATAATTCAACACATGAAACAGAACCAGTACCTGAAATGGAACAATTAAACCTTACCGTCATGCCATATTTGATGATGAGTTTCATGAGATCTTCCTCAATAGTGGCAAGGAAGGTCTCACTTGGGTGCTCCATTAGTGGAACTACGAGCTCTAAGATTTTTGCAACATTGCAGATCACCATGAAATCATTCTGAGTCTGGAAGGACAGTATTTACAGCGGTTAACATTTCTGGCTATTTTATCTGTAAACCAGATATAATTAATATACAGTGACAATCAAAAATTCCAACTCTTATGAAAGATATGACTGCTGCATTTAGTAAAGATTTAAATGAATATTTCAATATATCTGACATTAAATTATGTATTATGAAAGCTAGTTCTTGTTTTCTACAGAACTTCTCAAAAAAAAAAAAAAAAAGAAAAAAGGTCAGTCAAAGTATAACTTCATCTCTCATCATGGTTGTGCATGGATCTGGGAACATTAGGTCCTGATAATTTTTTTTGAGTCCTCGGAACTCTTTGAAGTTGTAGGAACTCTTCCTGAACAGGCAGCAACAAATCAGCACCAAACGAGGTTGTCCTATAGCTAAACATGGCTTTAATAAAACAGACAATAATGAGCACACATGTAGGAACGATTATTAAAATGATTAGTAGTTTGCATCATCAAGACTATGCAAGAATTGTAAATGAGGAATCTACAGAAAACATTGTATACGTTAAACATACATCCTCCTAGAAACTGAAGTTTTGGAGGAATCAAGCTCGCTAATCACCATAGGGTAACCTACTCAAAGTTGATGGTGAATAATTTTACAATTCACCTCAAGCTGTATACACACAAAACTGATGAAAGCCACTGAAGAGACGCTGCAGCAAGTAAACAAACAGATACCCCTTTCCCATTCTGTCTGGTCCGAAAAGACGGTAAGCAGCTGTAGAAGTCCTTTGCAGTCATGCCCAGAGAATGCTCCAGGGCTGAACACAACCTAGAGGCCGAGATGACGACGAGCACCCGCACGCCTACCCTGCTGCGGGCAGCTGACCCAGCGCAGCAGAGAGCTGCCACCCACTCACCCCCGCTCCTCCGTCAGCGGTGGCGAGGTGACCCTGCCCCGCTCCTCATGCCAGACCGGGGATTCATCTGAACCTTCACTGAGCCGATTTCACACACCAGAACGGCAGAAAGCTCTGCAACGCTTCAGTGGAGAAGGCCGTTGTACTGGGGTGTGGGGATCAGCAGTGCAGTTCTGCCATTTTTGTGAACTAAACTGGTTTGGGGGAGGGGGGCAGAGTGTTACAAAAACACTAACTGTAAGCGGGAGCTAGGAAAGAGAGAGATGGAAAAGCTAAAGAGGATAGAGCAGGACATTTTCTTCCTTTACAGCAGCTATATGTTAGATCATCCTATCTGAAGGAACCACACCTTTAGTCTTATCACATGATAAATCTTAACTACATTTATGACAAAGCGACTGTAAAACAAAATAAAAAAGCAAATTCCTAAGAAGTGAAAATCAGGTTTTTAGTCCTGAGTGGAAGAAGGCAGCAGAGGTTTCATGCAGCTAAAGAATGTGGAGGTCGAGGGTGAGGCACATCATCTTGGAAGTTAAAAAGATCATTAAAAGCATTTAGTATCTTCAGAAGATACGGTGTTCATGAGGGAGGAATACAGTTTCTGGGTTTTTTTTCCCCTTTTATTTTATTAAGCATGTAAGACAGTCATTCATTTCTATACTTAGTTACCTGGAGATAAAAAGACTGATTTTCTACTTCTATCTACTTACACTACATTTAGTGGTCAGGTATGGCTGCATGGTCATGGCATGTTTCACCATTAGCTGGGGCCTGATTTTGCTGAATAAGAACAAAGTGGTTATGCAAGCAACCAAGCGACCAGAATTCACACCTTTGTTGTCAGAATCTGCAAAAATCAGAAAATATATGAAGGATATTTAATGCAAGCACTGTTTGATCAGTTAAATTGATATTGCATAAGCACTATACGAAAATCTCTTGCATAACATATCTTTTAAGATCAATATAAAATATTCTTATTAGATAAGAACATGCAAATGTTAACACATTATTTTATCACGAAGTATGTGAAATAAGAAGCAAAGCTGCTTCAAAGACATCACTGGTTTTTAAGCTCTTTATACAGAACACTGGCCCAGTCAATGATTCCCATTAGAACTGGAGAATGTGTTAAGGCAGATAAAACTTTCCAAATGTGAGGAAATTTGTTTTGTTATTACTTATCTAAAAGTTTGAACAAGTTATTTTAGAGGTAGCTAAGTTTAATGTGGTTATCTAGAGAAAATTAGGGGAGCTTTGTTTTGATAGTGCTCAAAAGTTCATCCAGCTATAATCAACTTAAATGAAGAATCCTGAGAAAGTCCTCAACTCACTACTACCAGTTCTGTAATAGTAATTCTACCACAGTAACTTTTTGTGATAGTAATTAAACAACCATTTTAGAGTTTCATATAAAAATTAAAGTATTTCAGCTACCATATTATAAATAAATATTACCTGACAAAGATTCCTCATATTTAAGGATGTGCTCAACCAAATTGTCAACAAGTTGAGTACAGGCCTTCTTCACAGGTTTGTATGAGGCATCCTCTTCTGACTTCAATAGCTACAACGGACAAAACAGAAAACGTTTTAATACTAAGGCTGAAATCATTTAGATCGGACGTACGCTGGTTTTATAGCAACTACTATAGACATACATTGATTTCGTGCTATGAAAGAATTTATAGTATTTGTCCATTAAAGGCACATGCTGAAGAAAAATGTAAGGGAAGTAACAAGCTGAAATACAAAAGAAGTCAAGAAAAGTTAACTGTGACAGAAAGATAAAAAAGAGTAACTACTGATTTTTGCATTGGTACCTCTTTGGTACATTTTGCATTTAACTGGTACCTCTGTTTAAATGAAATAATGAAATAAATAATAATCTAATCATATTTGCCAATGGTAATTAATAGGAGTTAAGAGGCTTTTTAAACTACTTGGGAAAAAAGAGCAAAAAAAAAAAATCAAAAGAATGTTGTTTTACACCTAAAGCAAAAGAAAAAAAAATCAGTTGAGACAAAATGCAGTTTTATGAACACTGTAACTGCTGAGACCTTCTTTCTTATGACTTCAGGTATCGAAATTGGAGATCCTGGAGAGCCTTTGATATCTAACATAGATTGAGCCCATACTATAGCTTTTTCTTCAGAGGACGCACTGAGGGGTACTCTGGTTTACTTGACTACCTGTTTTCATGGCACTCCAACGTAAACTAAGATCTTTTGATGTCTCCAATTCCCCCATCTATACCTCTATGAATATGACTTGAAAGTTAACCAGTGCACACAAGATGTAGAGAGGAACAATGGCACAGGCTAACAGATATACACAAAGCAAGCTCATTCTTTAAAAAAAATAGAGTAAAATAAGAAAGGTAGGAATAAACAATACTCTGCGAAGATTCACTGCTTCTATAAACTGTGTGACAAATAAATCAGACAAGGAAATACATTTATCTGCCATTTAAAATAATGTACATGAATAGATGCCTAATTTCAGATTTAACATTAAGTCCACAGCTAACATATATATGTCCTTCATAACTGAGAAGACAGTGCATGACAAAACATGAAATATTTTTAGAACAGATCACATGGAAAGATGAAAAGCAGTGTCAGAGAACAAGTGCACCACTGAGGACAAAAAAGGTCAGATATTTAAAGAGCATGAATTGAACTGGTCTATTGTATGTCTATTTGATCACTCCTGTAGTCTCCGTTCAGTGTGTTTTAGTACCAAGAAAAACGTTAATACACTTACAATGATTGCACCATATCTTCCAAGTTCATTACTCACATTTTGAAGAAGCTGTTCAAACCAGTCATACCCTGTATCTCTACAAGCTGCAACCTAAAAGTAGTATTTAAAATAAACTGATTAAAAGAGGAATCTGAAGAAAAATTACTTCAATTCAGACTTCATCTTAAAAGTAGACTAAATATGCATAGGTATATTTTCCTATGCATTCAGTGCAATGGTTTTATACTATCAGAGATTAGAAAGCACGTCTTCTGTACTTGAAAAACACTTCTCATTTTTTAAGTGATTCTAAAATTTGTATTCCATATAGCACAAGGTCTACAGATTTTAGTGTTTAGTGGGTGAGAACAGGACTTGGTATTTGTTAAAACAGCTATTAACCTTTCAAAATAAATTTTATCAATTATTTGAGGAAATTTTTCTTTTAAGAGATAACTTAGTTAACTTTAACTAATACTATAGGCTGCTACTAGCATTTCCAGGAAAACATTATACATAATAGGAATCACTGTATTTTAATTTAACAAGTATTTTACACAACTTAATATATATAGCACGGTCCCAGTTATCACTACCAACAGATTACTGAGCATCTACAGTTTCCTACAGTCCTGTTCCATGAGATGAATAATACTAGTATATATTCAGCGACAGTAGATAAAGAAAACCGTCTGATAATTAAATTACTTATTTTTTATTTTCCAAAAGGTTAAGGATACATATTTCAAAGATATAGAAACATTCAAATTTTGCAGGCAACTTGATTCAAGTTTGTAGAACATACCACATCAGTGATGTTTAGTATTTTCCTGGTCATTGCTTCTTTGTCGTTGTGTGGAGTTGGAGTAAACCAGAGCTTCTGGAATGTCTCATTTACTAATTTCTGAAGGGAAAAAAATATTACTATAAATAAATAATCCTCTCTTAGCATGTTGGTATTATTTCTAATATATCCATGCAATAGATTTGCTGGTGATGTGTGCCATTTCATGAAGAACTATTCAAACTAAGTGACTCTGTTACAGAGAATATTAACTGAGACAGACCTGAGATTGTAAAGTACAAAATGATCACTGGGAACTGATGCTATAGAAAATTGACTTATCACTTTCCTTCTTTAATCTGCACTCCTCAGGAAAACATTAGTATCCTGAGAAAACAACAACTGAACACAAGATTACCATTTCTGCAGCAGCACTAACAGCAGTGGTAGATTACTTTAGACGTTTCTGAACAGCAGTACCACGGTGGAGAACAGAGGGAACCCAAGTCTCCCCAGGCAAACATACAAAGCTGGACCCCTTCCCACATTTTTGGCTGGAGGAACAGGTGGAATAGCATGAAAGTAAACTAAATTATTCTTGAATTACCTATAAAGCACATGGCTGTAAGGAGGTCTTTCTATCCCTCCAGACATAAAAACCACATTGTAGATAGTGGCTCATTTTGGGGGGCTGTTGAAAAGCCTACAAAGAAGTAAACAAGTTTTCCCTCGTGTTCAGACAGAACTGCCTGTGTTTCAGTTTGTGCTTGCTGCCTCTCCCAGCTCTCTTAGTCCTTCCTCACGAGAAATTCTCCAGTCCCTTACTCATCTTAGTGACCCTTCGCTGGACTCACACCAGTAGCTCCATGTCTTTTCTTGTACTGGGGAGCCCAGAATTGGACGCAATACTCCAGATGTGGCCTCACCAGGGCTGAGCAGAGAGGAAGCATTAACTCCTTTGACCTGCTGGCCAGGCTCTTCCTAATGGACCCAGGATCCCATTGGCCTTCTTGGCCAGTCTGTAACCCAGCAGGACCCCCGAGTCCTTCTTTACAGAGCTGCCTTCCAGCATGTCAGCCTCTAGCCCGTACTGGTGCATGGGGTTATTTCTCCCTAAGCGCAGGACCCTGCACTTCCCTTTGTTGAACTTCATGTGGTTCCTCTCTGACAGTCTCTCCTGCCTGTCGAGGTCCCTCTGCATGGCAGCACAACCCCTGGGGGCGTCAGCCACTCCTCCCCGTTTTATATCAGCAAACTTGCTGAGGGGGCACTCTGTCCCCTTATCCAGGTTGTTGATGAATAAGTTGAACAGGATTGAACTCTGTATTGATCCCTGCAGTACACCATTAGCTATAGGCCTCCAACTAGACTTTGCACCACTGATTACAACCTTCTGCCAATTTATTTTGATCTAAAGCTCATTTCATTAGCAGAGGGTACTTTTATGTGCTAATTCTACCTGTTAGAAAAGAGAAGGAACAGACCTAATATTTGCAACATGAAGAAACAAAAATCTTAGAAAGTAACTTAAAAATAAGAAAATACTTGCTCTCTCAAAAATTAAAAGGAAATAAAAATGATAAATACTACAAAGGAGCAATGAAACACTTTCATAAATTATTTTAACATGTCAAAATATGGAAACACTGAAAAAAACCTTGAAGGATATGTTTTATTCTACCTTAATGCCTTCTTCATCATTGACTCTCCGAATCATTTTCACACACATCTCTGTAATTTTGGGAAAGGTTGGTTGTTCAATGCAGATGTCCCTAAGTATCTTTATGACTCTTTTTCTGACACTGATACCAGTATCCTGTGAGGAGAAAAATATTACACTCTTGAAAACAATGCAAATATACAAATATATTCATTTATTTATTATATGAATTAATAATTGAAGATCACCCAATCTGACTTGCTAAATGTATTTTAAAAAGACAGTCAAATATTCTAGAGTTGAATGAATGATCCACATAACTGGTACCATATTATTTGCAAGGATTCTACAGTCCTGACCAGAGTCCCATGAATGCTGTCAATGTTTTCTCCATTTATACCCTCTCATTTAAGAGTTCAGGATGGTGTAAATGTGTAATTCCACTGCTTAATTCAAAGCTAGGATGGGAAGACATTTTAACTGCTCAGCTGGAACACACAAGGCCCTTTGTAGATCTAAGCCATAATCCTTCAAGCCTTTGTACAAAGTTTATGGATATGATGTGCTGCAAATCTTTTCCATTTTCTTAGGCTTAGTCTAGGTAAACAAGGAGCTTCATTTCACATTATTTTATACAAAATCTGTTGAATCTGAATGTTAGGATGAGTATTTTTAAGCATTCTTATATCTATGAAGCTATCTATTTTTACATCCCTCCACAAAGATGTTTTATCATATAAATACAGCAAATTGACTAAAAACCTGAAGTAGATGCTATTGTAACAGTTAAATTCACACTGTTTATCTGAACATCCAGACATGAAACACTTGTACAAAACTTCTAACAAGAAACCTTTTAAAGTGCCAAAACATAAAGTAGAAAACCAAAACATCTTTTTTTTTCCCCCCTCCCCTTTTGGATTACAAATAGCAATTTCAGATTACTGTGCTTTAGATCTTCCCTAACTGCCCACACTACTGCACTGCCTTCAGTGACCAGTATCTCAAAAACTTCAGAGATGTGGGAAAATTCCTCATTTCACCTAACTTGTGCAGTAACAGAATCAAAAGGAATAAAATCATCAAATCATGGTTTTGCCTTTGTACAACTTCCTATGCTTATACCTTCTGAGGTTAACAGATCCTCACTGGAAACAAGCAATGCATTTTATGAGGTTGGTCTTATGAGCACTGTACTTCCAGTTAAAACAATAAAAACTAATTTACTCTCAGGGTCAGAACATCATTCTGCATTATTAAAAATACAAATTCTGTTGAAAACAAGTTTTCCAATGTCATGTACTTTATGAAAAATATCGCAAGACACCGTACCAATATTCTTTCAATCAGCATGTCATAATACTGCTCAGCAAGCTGAGGACGACAGAGCACAAACCGGCCAAGTAGCTCCACCGCTGCTTCTCGTACACTAGTGGAGTTATCCATTAACCGTCCATGAACGCCTCGTTGCATATCCAGCTAAAAAGAGTGAATAAAACACAAATCCAAAATAAGTAATAAAGAATTCTTTTAAGCATTACAGAAAAATAGATGCGCATGAGAGAGATTTCCTTTTTTTTTACCCTGGCTAGAATACTGGGGTCTACAGCAACAACCTCAGACAAACACTTCATGGCTTTTGTTCGAACAGCAATTGCATTTTCACCAAGTACACGCAGAATCTAATAAGAGAAAAAAAACAACATTTCAAGTGCTTTGGGAAGGTAGTAAACAACGTTTAACAGTCAAAAATGCAGTGGAGTAACATGAAACATATTAAACTAAAATAAAAAATCTGATTATCAAAAACTGAGTATATCTTCTCAGACAGTAAAAAGGTACATGCAAGTGATGTTCAATGGCACTGACAACCAAGCATGAATATTCGCTACAATTTTCTGTATCTAAGGTTGGTCAAAACAGAATCTATATAGGGTCTGTATTTTCATTTCAAGACCCCTAATTTTAAACTCAGTTTCGCTATTCACTTGTGGCTTTCACCATAGCTCTTTTCAACAGAAGAGATGGATTTGGGCACTATAACTAGGAGCCGCTCTCTACGGAGATCAATACAAGTAATGCAACATAAATCACTACTCAAGCTCATATATGTCTCCATGCCAATGTTAGTATTCTTCTCCCAGAAAAAGGGAAAAAAGCACTTTGGTCAAGCAACAGCTTCCAAAGTGACAGCACCATGTGCTGCAAACAAATTACCATGTTGGTTTATATTTTCAAAATTCAGAATATAAATAAGCATACACATGAGACATTAAGATACATTTCATGAGTTAATATTACCAAATGAACATGCATCTTACAAAAACCTGAAAAGATTTCAGCATTTTTCATTATTCTTTTACTATGTACATCTAATACAATGATTTTTTGTCATACACATATATGCACAAATAAAATAACGTATATATAATATGGCACGTGTGAAACACATGCAAGAAAGAAAAATAAGCACTTATGTCATCAATACAGAACATGAAAGCATGTGGTGTTATTATGGCCTGTTAAATACCTGTGCTCAACAACGAACAGATATTTCACACTACCCCATAAGTGTTTGGAATGAGAAACCAACTGTGTTTCACTGTACTAAGACTTCTGGCACAGTTTACCTGTGTCAAATAAATATCGAAGCTCTGGGCAAACGGCCTCATAGAGGCCAAGTAGCGAACAATCAAGCATGCATCTTCATAGTCCACAGTATCAGAATTCATCCTGTAACAAAATCATTGTGTTAATTAGGACATGTTTTATAAAAAAATAATTTTTAAAAATTAAATGTATAGTTAATAAAGAAATCGGCTTTACTGAAACATACTTTAATGTACTGAACTGAGATGGAGCAGTTTTAATGATGCTGCGAAGAAATTTTTTGCGACTTTCTGCTCTGTGCATGATTTGTCCTGTAGTCTCAACATCTTTTGCATGGTGAGTTCCTTCAGATGAATCCTCATCCTTTTGAGACTTAATTGCTTTCTCTGTCTCCATGGTTGTATCACGGAACCACTGAGCTATATAAAACTTCCGAGAAAACTGGAGAATTACAGCAGGATGCACAGAAAAAAAAAAGGATGAAAAAGAGGGATTAACAGATTTATAAGAGATTAAGCTAGTCTAACACATCAACTATATATTGGGAAATACATTCAACAGCTTACATCATGTGACAAAATAACCGAAGCACTAATAAGCATGACCCAAAATCATTTTATTCAGTAGCCATACTATTCACATTATTTTTATATAAATTTAACATCAGAAAACTGAAATTTACCACTAATGAAGCATCAGTTTCTGTGTTCTCATCTAGATAATCTAACAAAGCCTTTTGCAGCTGTTGGATTTCATCTTCTCCTCCTGAAACCTGTGAGGGGTAGCAAAGCCAGATATAAAATACAGTATTGCACAGTGGTAAATAAAATCTGAAAATTCACATGCTCACGTATAAAAGTACATTGAAAAATACATCTGAACATGTCTACCAAGGGATCTTCTTATTTTCTTGCCTTTTGAACAAACTGAAACTCAGCAGTCATGTATGTTTCTGAGCAGTTATCTGTTATTTTATAAATTGTTCATAAGCAACACATTGTCTACCATTATTAGTGGTACTGCATTAAATATATCATCCATAATATATGGATGGCACTATCTACCATCACTGATGTTAAGTTTCCCCAAATACTGAAAGAAATGCTTTTATCACTCAATTGCCCAAAGAATTTTATTTTCTGAAGATGCCAATGCCCAGTTACTGCCTGGTGATGTAAACAAATAGAACAAATTAGAAGACTCAGATCATCATTCATCAACAGCATAAATCTGAAAGTCATAATAAAATACAGTTGCTATAGATCTGGAGTCTTTTTGCGGTTACTGAAAGGGAAACTCAAATAAAAAGCTTGATATGACCATTCCAGGTTTAACCTTAGGTCCTTTAGAAATGCATAAGTCAACATTTTCAAAAGAACATGTATGACCTGATTATTTTCTCAACACATTATGTACTGTAGAGAGCCCAAAATCATACATTACTTAATTGCTGCTACCCTTGCAGACACAGAGATATTTTGGTGACAGCTTCAGCAGAAACACAAATGTGCGTTCTCTGAAGAAAGAGTTGTATGTGATTCTCGTAAAGAAACAATGACTAATACCAGTTACTTCACACAAAGATTAACCTTAAAGGAATAATAGTTAAATCTCGAAAGTCTGCATATGACTGCCATAAGCTCAATTACAATTTTTCCATACTTATTTCCTTTCACGTTGCAATGACAAATACACATATATTCATATGTATTTTTAAGGTCTCTTAAGACAGCCTCCAACTGTGGCTCCATTATTTCCTCTATATTGTCACAACAAAACTCATTTCACCAGTCTAATTAAACAAACAAAAGCCCCATATCTTTAAGGCTGCAGTAATATTTTAATTATTTTTTAATGGATATATCTCAATCCTGCCGTTCAAGTACTAACTAGCACAGGATCTCTCACACACCTGTCTGAGGATTCTGGCTATAGACCCTTGATCCATTTTGCTAGTGACTGCATCTTTCCTCAGTCTTGCAGCTACAGTTCCAAGATAGTCAAGTGATGCAACTCTTAAAGCCATTTCTGTAGATTTGTTACTGAACTGGTGAACCTAAGGAAAGCAGAACAAAATGCTTAAAAAATTACATATTTATGCATTTGAGATTCTTCTTACAAGACACTGCATGACTTCACTAAAAATTCCAACTAACTTCATGCTGCATAAAATTGTCACTTATTATTACACCACAGATATGCTCCTTACTTTGCTTTTTTTAAGCACACATTTGTTGCACCTCTCTCTATAAATACACCCTATTGAGTTTTTAAAAATATGAATTTTCATAAAACAAACTGGACATCTAGTACAGTCAATAAACTTTGCAATAGTATAGATCTATAGTATAGAACACCAAAATGCATCTTACACATTATTTACACAACCATAATTAATGCTATATTATGTAATGTAAAACATCTGTTTCCCAAGAAATTACTCAAATTACTGTACTAGCTAAATCTTAATACCAAGGAATAGCACATGAAAAACACATGCCAACAAAAATGTTTACATTCTGTTAAATGCCACATTCCTTAAGCAAACATACTATTACCAGGAGAAAACGCAAATACATACTTAAATGTTCTCAGGTTTTGTGCTAAATGAATAATCCAGAGAAGATATTTAAGATGAGTAATTATAGCTCTTAAGCTGTTTTTATCCCAAAAGAGTGTATGAACTTATTAGATGGCACTTTTTAGTGGAGGAAAGGGGATAAATCACAGACTAGAAGTGGTCTTCCATGAGAAACAGTCCCCTTTCCCAAGTCATGATATCAACCTAATCACGTTGATTATCCGTATCGTGTTCCAGCCTAAAATTTATTATCTACGCGTTATGTGACAGTGACATACATAAGAAAATCCTTAAGTGCTGCGCTTTTGTCAGCCATCAGAAAGCATTCTTGTAATAGTTTGAGTTGAAATAATCAAGTCTTCATTGTAATGAGGAATAGACAACTTATAATACTTAAAAACAAGAGTCTCTTACCAACAACCTTCCTAATAAGCTAAGTAGCAACTCTGCAGCAGGCCACTCTGGTTTATTGACTGTAGAAAGAAGATCTTGAATAAAGTTCTCAAACAATGGCCTATAATCTTCTTCCCCTTGTTTACTACCACACCTGTTTAAAAGAATATACATTTTGTAAGCATTTTTGAGCCATTTAAACTTTTTTTCTGATATAAACAAGAGAAGCCTTATGCTTAACCAGACAATGAGTTTTACAAAATTATAAAAAGAAAAGCTTTGATATATTGAAATATTTGCATAAAAAGACATTTTATTCAGTTAAGGATGAAGTAGTTAAATATTCAGCACTGCAAAGTTGCACTGCAAGAGATGCTGCTAATCCAAGAGAGTGGGCTTTTGTTCCTGAGATTTTATTTGTTGTTTTTAGTGTAAGTCTGAATGAAGAGGATTGACAAGCTAGACAAAGTTTTAAAGTTCAAGCTGGAATAGTGTATTTAGGAGATATTGTGCCTACACTTCTAAGGCCTGGTATGACCTATCTCATTTTGATAAAATATATTGGTATCTATGCTCCACAAAGGTTAAAATCAGAATGTAAAATCAGAAAATAACACACAGTCCTGCTAGTGTCTCACTGACATGTGACAACCCTAATTTCTTTAATGATACCTGAAGGATGCAGAAAAGTTCAGGTGCTAGTAAACAGCATTTTGGCTTAGCAGTGGAAATCATGAAATCAACAGGACTTGGCAGAAATTCCTGTATGAATGCTTAGTTAGTTTATTCAGCCATACCATAAAAAGACTTTTTTTCTGTTGCCCTATTGATATCCCAGCTTTTTTTTCTTATTTTTTTTCTTAGTCATTCCAATGAATGACTATAGTAGGACATTTCACCTCTTAAATATTTAATCAGACTTCCCTTTCACCCTTTAGATGAATAACAGATACCTGATAAAAGGATCCTACATAAACTATAGACAGACTCTTAAACGTATAAAGAACTCTGCCAAATTTCTCTTCCATAGAAAGCTTTGTCCAAACAGGTAGTTCTCTTAGGGATCTATAAAGTGTATAGTTACAAATACCTGTACTAGTAGGTATGCATCATTGTGAAGTGATTAGTTTTGTCTGAAGCTGTGACAGACTTTCTTCAGTTTGCTTTGTCACTATTATATAGATACATAGATATACACATATATATACATACATACATATACACACGCACACATATATATGTATATAAAATACATAACAATACTTACTTCTTAAGGAAAATAGAAAGGAAGTTTTGTGCTGTTCTCATGGCTGTTTCATATGAGTTAGTAATAAGCACATCTTGATCCACCTAAAAATAACAAGATTGATTTTTCTATGTATGTTAAAATGTTAGACATCTGATTCCCTTATCTTCATTTTCTGTGCATCAAAAATTATGACAGACATCCAAATACATCACTTGGTTACTACAGCACCATCATAAAACATTATACCCACAAACACACAAAAGTCATTCTTGTACAAAAAAAAATTATGGCTATTTAAAAGTAGCTTTCTTACTTTTTTATTTGATTCCTCCTCTGCATTAGAATCTTTTTCTGCTGATGGTAAGTGCACAACACACTGAATAAGCTGCAGAACCAGTGCTGTTACCATCTGAATATACATAGGCTCTCCATCAGTGTCACTGCTATTTAACCTGTTAATATAAATAGGTAATATTAATGCTAAAAAAATTTCTAAAAGATTTTTGTCCTAAATAATATCTTTTTAAAATTATTACCACAGGTAGACAGTGTTTTAGACATTTAGTCATTTGCTTCTTCCTTGTGCAGTGAAAGATTCAGTCTGACAAAAATAGTATTATTCTCAGGCAGGAAAAGATGAACTGAAACAGTCCACCAAAGGCTACCTGAATCTCTGTGAAACTCAGCAGCTCGAAGTCTATAGTAATATTTAATACATTAAACATCTATATGCTAAGGCACTTACTAGTAGGTTTATTATGTATAACGCCTTATCAATTTTCTACACAGTAGAAAAAAAATATACTGAACAGATCCATAATAACTTATTACTTATGTATTACTTAACGTGTGGAATGTGCAGGACTTTTAAGCAAGAGAAAATAGTGATCATGACAGACTTCTACAAGAGTTATAGCTAAGATAATATTTCATGTGTAGAAGGCTATAAACTTCAGCATGCAAGAGTATCTTTAAATAAGTGAGACCAGTACGAATACACTGCACCTTACATTTCTCCCCTTCCAAGCAATGTAATGTGACAGACGGTACTGTGTTCATCTGTTTATTCAAATGCTGACACCACCTAATTCAGTTAACAGTATGAAAAGGTAATAATCTCTGACATCACTCTCACAAATTATCAAAATAGTGATTGTACACGAAATGTGTACCAACAATTCTTTATGAAGTTATTTTTCACTACTCCTGGATAGGAAATCTTTTCATAACAAATTTTCTCTAAGTTATAGCCTTCATTATGGTAGGGATATATTCTGTAACAGATGGGAGCTAGGATTCTATAGCTAAATAGTAGAGTCATTGTGGCCTTGAGCTGATGACTTCCTTCTGGTATAGGTCTTGATTCTAAGACGGTACCTACCAGCTACGCTCCTATGACTACCACCTTCCTATTTGTTAGATGCCTCTGATGCCTATAACCAAAACAATAGGAAATACAAAGCAGAACCACTCACATTAACATTAGGGCAGCTTAATTCAACTCAGTGTCTTAGTGCATGTGCATTTTTTCCGTGGATATTTCCTGTTCATCCATCCTGAATGGGACAGACTTTTTTTAATGACAATTTGTCTGTCTCCAGTGGAAAGATGTACGTAGGCAACGAACTAAATCAACTTCAACAAGAAGAAATTCTTTGGAATAATTTCAAGTGTTTAACTAAGTAAATTTAATAGTTTCTAAATGAAACTAATCCAAGGGGGCATTAGCTTGATTCCTTGGCAAGAGTGCTTGGAGAATGCCTTCAAAGAAATTCTGCAGAATTTTCATATAAGGGTTTAGCAATGAAAAAATGATTTAACCCCATTTAATCAGATTCAAAGAATTTTCCAATTTGAAAAAACTCTGAATGCACACTAACATTACACTCATTTACATTCTTAGTGAGAAAATTAATAACTTATTTCAGTTGTTTTTGTAACTATACATAAATATGACTGTATAAGAAACAGTGATTACTACAAATCAGAGAGAAATGCACTTGCCAGACAATTCTGCTCTCGTTGTGGAGGTTTTGAAACATCAGCCTCTAAAAAACTGCTGTGAAGATGCAAATCTTATAAGAAGTTAATGCTGATACCTAAAGTCCCATATGTACAAAACTGTAAACGCTATCAAATTAGCAATCTACGTCAGTAATTACCTAAAGTTTCTCAAACTCCTCTTGCTAGTTGGTAGTCTTGCCAGGGAAGTGAAAATTTCTTCCAGTATTAACTGCCTGTGTTTTTCATACCTGGAGAAGACCTATTTAACAGTCACAGAATTGTTAAATATTATTTATTGTTAAACACAACAGAATATTGTTTTTATATTTATCATCAAAATTATATATATTTACATGCACTTAACATGGCATTTAAAATTGTATTTATTATATCTCATTTTGAATGCATTACTTGTTTTCTATATAAAAATGCATAAAAATTGTTTTTCAAATACGTTTTATTTCAGATCTTCAAATAACGCAATTTCTATCTAAAATGCTACATATTTCTAAAGACGTCACTGATAGAATAAACTTATTCCTTATTCCATTGCATATATTCAAATCATGGCAAAGGAAATAAGGAAAACTACACTGTTAAGATATTCAAGATGAGAAAGCACAAATGAGAGCAAGGGGATTGTGCTTACATTTTAAATCACATAAACAAGGAACTAACTAAATTTTGGTTAAATAGACTATTTGTTACTATAAAGTACTCTGCAAATCACAGCAGCTAAGGTACATTTAAAACTTCTGAGCAAACCAGCAAAAAACAGCCTACGTAAATGCCCTAAAATCTCTCAGAAGTACATGAACATTAAACACAGGAACATGAAATCTCAAAAAAAAAAAAAAAAAAAAAAAACACTTACTGCAGTCACTAATTTGATGGCACATAACTGTAGTTCACTAACATTTTCTACAAAGAACGGTGTTATTCCCATGGATGATACCTATCAACAGCAAGAAATTATGCTAAGTATATTTGTCTAACAAACTGCTATTTATGCAGTTTAACAAGTGGATTATACATTCAGCAGATAAGGTATGTCCTGTCACAATATGTACTACTTCATATTATTTGCAAATAAAGTTATTAGAGCATATTTGAAAACAATCATGTTAAACTTAAGTGTTCAACAAAGCCAGATTCGAACATTAAATGCGCTTCTTCAGATAATACATTGTACAACATAAATTAGCTTAATGTTAATCACTGAAACAGTTTCTTCTAATTTCATATGTCATGTCATTGAGGCAATCATGCTTTAAAATCCCTCTGTGAAAAGGAAAAAACACCCCCCAACTTTCTTCATAGCATTTCTTCTGTTAAAACCTACCTGAAGAATAGTAGTATCAGTAAGAAGCTGTATCTCTAGCAACTCTGACAGACTGCTGACAATGTCACAAACTTTGTTATACAACATCACTATAACTCTTTGCTTGTGGGTGGAACACTTGGCACGTTTTGCTTTTGAACTTAAAACACCACCTAGGAAACCAAAAATTTTGTAATGTTTTAATTGCATCAAACATTAGAAAAGTGATTATTTTCTCAAAGAAGTCCCCCACACAACTGACTACAGCATTAAGAATACAGTTGCTACCAGAAGAAAAACTTTTTTTTCGCTTCTTTTTTTTTTTTTTTTTTAAACAGCTGAAAAACAAGAATTTCATATGACAGATTAATTTTTCATAGCTGTTTTCTGTATTCTGGATCCAAGATTTAGGCACTCACATTTGAAGGTTACATATTAGAATAAAAAGGTCTTACTAAAACAAAAGACCAAAATCCAAAGAACAACTGCTCAAGGCTAAATAGTTTTCATTGAAATAAATTATTATATACACAGAGATTCTGACTATAAAATCACTTATTCACAGCTACAATATCTATGCATAGAAGTTGAACTTCAGAAAAACTTTTGTTCACTTTGGTTTAAACGGTTATACTGCTGTTACTGCAGTAAATCAAGACCCATGTACAAATGGGTATTCAGAGGACACACTCCATCCATTGTTATTTTACTCCACATTTTTCATCAGCCTTCAAAAATCACGAAAAGCATTAATTCAGTATGCTTAATGTAATGTGAAAGGACTGCCAGTATAAGATTTATATACAAAAAGAGTAGGGAAGTCGTATCACTTGTATTAGCATAGGACAGATCTATTAATGTACATTTTTTGATGCGCAAAGTTGGTTTTGTTTTTAAATGTCTTAACATACTAACCACCATGAGGATCCACTCTATACACAGGGTCGTACTGAGGGTAGAGAGTGTTCTGCAAATGAAATTTTGTGTACTGAATAACTCGCTCTATTACATCCTCTATATACACAGCTTTGGGCATGTTTGGTGAAGTCATAATATTGATAGCTGTAAGACAAGCATCGGCAGACTTTGTCACTCTCTCCATAATAAGGTCTCTCCATAACCTCTCCTCATCCTCAGTGTCGTTGTTCTGTAACAGGCAAGAAAAATAAGGCGGTGTGAGCAAGAAGCCACATGTTTATCTTTCTGCCAAATAAAATGTGACAGTATTTTGTTTTTAACATTTGTACATACAAGCACATATGAGACGTTGTATCGCCCTTATGATCAGAAAGCAGTTTGTTCTCTCAATTAACTAATATGTTTTTACCAGCGACATGTTTGAGTAACGTCCTCTCTAAAATACAAGTCCTTAATACCTCGCTGTATTCTTCCAGTAAAACAGAAAGGAGCTTTTTGTACATCACGAACAAGCACTACAAAGAAAGATTTCTGCTTTCTTTAAGGCTGATGTACTTTGAGCAAAATCTCAACTCGTTCACCTGATGTTTTCATCTTCTAGTGGCTAACACACAGTGCTTGCTGCTCTGATCAGTCTAATTTTTGCCACTAGAGGGAACTCTTACACAAAAAGACACAAGTCTATAAAACTGGTGAAAACAGTACTTTCTCCACTTTGCAGATGCACTGAAAACTGAGCTGGTATCAGTATGTTTAAGATTACTTATAAAATATGTCCATTTAGATTTAGTGCAGGGTACACCTTCTATTTATTTCTGCGTCTGCACGAGTTATAAACAAACATGAGGTTAATTATGGCCACCCAGTACTACTGAAATATAGCTAATGCTATTAACAGTGAAACCAGGAAGAACTTCTAATAATCTCTCTGGTACAAATATAGCCATACTAATAGCCTACAGAGAAAAAGAAAGGATTGGGGAACACTATTTTCTAACTACATTTTCTTTTTCCCTTTTGGATAAAAGAATCTAAAAATACCACAGTTTATTATATAAAATAGATATATTTGAAAAATTAGCAGAAACCTGTATGTCAGAAGAAAATCCCTGTAAATTTCCTGGGTAAAACAGTTTTAAACCATTTATTCTTGAAAGGGGCTTTAAAAACAAACAAACAAACAAACAAGTTTTAAAGTTCTTCTATTTTTCTGTTCATTAATATTAGGAATAAAAGAACCTGCAGTCCATTCTGCCTTTGAATAATACCCTGACATGAAGGTAGGATATCTTCACTGCACTTTAAATATCCTTTATAAAAGGACATAAGGCTCACTCTTTACCAGAGGCTTTCTTTGCCATAAAGATTTCAATTAATGTTCAGAAGGTCTTAAGAAAAATTTAAGTTTTGTTTGACCAATGATTGCTCACTGTTTAATTGAAGTTTTGTCTGTGAATCATTTGATAATTTCATTCTCTCTCAAGCTTTTAATACAGAAAACTAAAAGGAGGAAAATACTTAGAAAGCATCTGCATGAAGTCTCAATCATACTGAAACCAGCAGCTTTTTTCACTTATTTTTCACATTGTCAAAGACATTCAGAACTATACTCTAGAACTTCAAAGAGAACAAAACAGTTAGATGAAAATAGTCTAGTACAAATAACGTGTCTATTGTTCTCATTTTCAAGTTCAAATGCTTCTTTCCCAAAATTCTTAACTATTCCCTGCTTCTGCAGACCAATCGTAAGCTTTTTGGCTAAAACTCTGGCTAGAACATTAGGTTGACTAATAAATACCACTTGATAAATAAATAAATAGCAAATAAATACCATTATTTCCATTTCATAAAAACTCCAAAATCCAGGATAGTTTTAAGTGTATCAGGGGGAAAAAAAAATCACTAAAATATTAAATTTGTTAGTTTTGTTTATGTTGATATGTCTAACTTTGAAGTGTAAGAGCAGACTCAAACATAGTGTCTCCGCCATTCTGACACTATAGGGAAGAATGTGCTCTATACGAAAGTCATGCTTTCTTCTACTGTGTAAGGAAAGTTTTATGAACATGTATGATGATATTGTCCCCAATATATCTGCTTGTTAGCTGTACTAGAGTAAAATATATTTATTATAGGAAGAGTATGAATCAGTCTTTATCTCAAGTACTAAAATTTGACAATCTGAATCACATGTCTGTTAATCAGAAATTCCTTACACACACACACACACACACACACACACACACACACTCCCTACCTGAAACTAAATGAGATTGGAAGTGAAGAAAACCCTACACTAAACAATGATGTGAAATGATGCAATTTGAAACTCACATGGTTAAGTAACGTAGAAAGCTTTGATCCGTCTTGAATATTCTTCTCCAAAATACTCAGGACCTTTACCGTTTTGTCTGTTGACAGCTAAAACAAGAAAACAAAACACATCAAACAGCAGTAGGAACATAAAGGCTTGCAATTTTTTTAAGATGATTTGCATAAACGGAAAATAGAATATGTTATGTAAGTCTGGCAATAAATGTAAATTGTACACACTTTGAAATAAGGACTGGATCTTGGCTTGCCTAGTTTCTAACAGATCAATGACTGAAAATTCTGATAATATAATTAAACTAGTGAAATATGTTCTACAATCAAATTCTATTTCCAACTACTAAAATCCACAGAAATAGATTTAAAACTGCCTATCTCCCAATAGCGTATATTTACACACTCTTGATCCTAGAAACTCGAATTTTGAAAGCTAAGTATCAATCACAAGTTCTATTTGGCTCTATAGAGTTCCATTAGAAAAAAAAAAAATACAAGTTTTACGGAGAAGAAGAATTGAAAATCCGTAACATTTTAGTACTAACATATGGGAAATTTATTCTTAATAATAGCATTAACTTTGAAAATGTAGCATGTTGATAAAAGTAGTTTGAGTTCACCTACAGATTTAACAGTAAGTAATTACTAGACTATGCTAAAGAATCAGCTTCACTCATGCAGATACCTCTGGTGCTCACCTCTCGAAGCAACAATATTCTGATTTTTATATTATATTTACACACACACACACACAAGGATGAACAGGTGTATAAAACAGATGTACAGGAAACAAAAGTAAAGGCCTAGAACTACAAGGAAGGCTGAAAACATGCTACAAGGAAGGTTGAGAGGTTGAAAGAAAAGCTAGGAAGAGTATCTAAATCTTGGATTAAATAAATTATTCAAAGTCTTGCACAATAAACGGCTTCATGGGCACTTCACAGAAATAGTAAGTGGGCGTGGAAAGGCATAATATAGGACCGCCCAAAGAGTTCTAGAAAGATAAAGAGAGCAAGCATATTGTTTCTAGAGATGTGACACCAACAGTCTGCAATAACAGAGAAATTCCCTTGATCTGAAGTCTGTAAAAGTATGACAAAGAAATATGCAGCCAATAGAAAAATTATTCTTACTATCAAATGGAGCCACAAACCTCTTCAGTTTGAAAGGCAGTTTTGGGGAGAGGGAGGAAGTGGGCAATTCAGTGAGATGCTGAATGGATGTCTTACATCACAACACTAATGGCATATATTGCAAAGAATGAGTTTGTTTTTTGACTTTGCCAACATCTTCCATTTTACTCAACACTGAAGAGTGCTTACTGTAAGGAGTAAATCTGAGACTATAGGTTGGTGTGCTTTTGTGGAAATTATTATTTGAAAATTTTACTGCTCAGGCATGTGAGATACGGCAGAGAACTCAGGTGCCTTAATAGGTTACGCGTATCTTAATACATATCTATGTCATTGCAAAGCCAGGTATCCCCTACTGTGATATACGGTTCACTGACACTGCGCTGACACAGAAAAGGAGCATTCAAAAAATATCTCAGCTTCAGAGACAGTAGTAAGCACATACACATCTGAAGAAGGTGGAATGTTATTTACAGTATTGGTCACAAACACCTGAACACCTGAACAGACTGGAATGTTACTACAAGGGACAAATGCTTTCTGTATGTTAAACAAAATTAAAAATTCAAAAAGAGTTAACTGCTATGAAGATGTACCTTGTCCATAATGCCCATTGCCTTAATTTTTGCAGATTCACTACCCAACTCACTAAGCTGATGTTTTCCCAGTAGCAACTCCTGTGGAATCTCATCATCATCACCTTTAAAAAATTAAAAGAAAAACAAAATTAACAATCACATTTTAATAAGGCATCAAAAAAGCAGTGTTTCATAGCCAATATGAAAAAGTCAGTTGAAGAAAACCTACTGAAGAACTGATTTTCCAAACAGCTAACATCTAATAGTTCCATTTAGTGAAGACTGACGATGATGACTTTTGGTTGTGTTAAAGTGGATAAGGAGTATACTGAGATTTAGTGGTTCGGCCATGAGCACGCAAGTACTTTGATGCTTGAGTTGAATAACCGTGCTCTATTAGCAGCAGATGCAAAATTATGTGTGTTCCAGATACTACTGGCAAGAGAACCACCTTATGTTAGTGCTGTTTGCAAAGATACGTATATGAGAAGATAACACCCTAATGACATTCCAAGAGGTATCCTTTCTGCCTAGGCAGAAAATTATCTGTCTTTTTCTGACTTATGTCCCATTTGGATTTTGCAGGAAAAGGGATTTTCTTCTTGCAGCAGCAAGTGAAACTGAAGGATAAAGAAACCTACTCAAGATGGAAACCAAATAGGTATAAACACTGCATACCCTAGTATGTACCACAAGCAATTAAATCACGAAGAAGGAATGCTGAAAATAATGAGATTTTTTGTTGTTGTTTTTTCTTGAGCTTCTAACTGGGGGAAGCATTTTGAAAAATTCTGACATATTACCAAAAGCAGTAAAATCCATGTCTTCCAAATTTTCCAAAATATTCTCTACTGAAGCAGTAAACCTTTTGAAAGTCGAAGAATCCATCATTTCTGGTGAAAAAAAAGAAATGTATATATAATTACTTTATATATAGAACAGAAAATACAAACTAAAGAAAGAAAATAAATTTCAAAAGATTACCTTCAGGTGTTAGTTTAGGTTCATAAGCTTTCCTCTTCTTTTGTTTTTCTTTTTTCTTCATTTTTCTAGCCACTAATTAAGATAATAAAAAGAGTGAAAAAATAATACTTTCTAAAAATTAATAAAAAAATTATTTACATTTCTTACGCTTATATTAAATAATGCATGCAAAGATGTTTATTTTAAAATGCTCAGTGTACACTTTAATAATGCAGTAGTATTATGGAATAAAATAAACTTTTATAGTGATGAGTTACCCTCACTGAGGCTAGGAGGAGGAGAATAATCATCCATGTCAGAGTCATCAGGACTGCGATTACGGTAGCGGCCACTCCCAGAAGTCCTCCTTCCTTCATGATAATGGCCACTTCTCCTATGATCACCAGAACTTCTTCTGTCATGTTCTTCATACGCCCAAGCTGCATCTCTGTCCTTTTTATGTCTTTTCCGAGAAGCTAGAAATGGAGGGCATTTCCATTATAAATACAAAACTTGCACTTCTAATAGCACAAAATCATGCATTTACAAGTTAAAGCAAAATGTTATTGTACAAATATTCTCTGAAACAAGTGAATACACTACAATTATAATATAAAATTATGTTATGGTGTTATTCTAATGATTCATTTTGAATAACATAAAACTCCCTGAAATTGGCAAAAAAAAAAAAAAAAAAATCAAAGTATCAATTTAATAAGCATCTGTCCTTTTAAACAAAGTAAGGGAAGTAGAACAGATGGAAATAATTTTCATCCTTTCCTTTCTTGAGAGGACACTGAGATAATTTCTTCAATTATCTAAATTGTGGCTACACTAAGTGCCTAAGGTCCAGTTCAATGATTGTTTTACCCATCCAACACAGCAAGTTCCAATGACACTTGATAATATCATTACTTAAGGATACACTATTTTGCCAAGATACCTACAATTTTGCCTCGATACATACTGTACAAAATTCAGCATAAAGGGAGAAAGTTGGAGCCTCAACTTCTTGGCTAGTGAATATGTACCACAGAAGGTAATTACAATCCGTTTTCAATCGGGACCAGGGAACCCAGCAGAACCGAACGCTGAAGAAAACTGGACAAATGGTGTAGAGTGAAACAGAGCTTTGATGAAAATAAAATATCTGGGGGATTGGGAGGAAGTCTTTCTTATTTTCAAAGGCAGTCTTGTGCACTTTGAAGAGGAGAGGTTGCTAAGATTTGATATAAATCAGGTATCGAGGAGGAGACATTGTTTCATCCATGAAATGAGCCAATTCTCCAATATCTAATGTAACGCAATAACTGGGCTAACAAATAAAATATCTAATACAAAACATGCTGCAAAGATCAAAATGCCTCCAAAACATTAAGTTTTAGGCTAGCAGATTTTACTATTCTTGTGAACCTGCTGATAACTGTGTGTCTCTCTGTCCCACTCTCCTCAAGTTTAGAGGCATATGATCGCATATAGGGTTGTTTCTGAGCAAACTGGCTCCAAGCATTTATATAGAATTATGGTAAAACTGATAAATCCTTTCTAAAACCCCAGTTTACTGAGAAGCATAAGAAAGAGGAAATTATATGTACTAGGATATAGACAGTAGTCAGCTTAGGCTCAAATTAAAGCGTTTGTATCGCTCAAAATAAAAAATTTTAAACCTGAAGTTCTGCACTCTAAGGGTCCCCACTTCTGAAAACATAGTACAATATTTCTGCAGAGGTGGCCTAAGTCCTTTAAGCTAATAACTTAGTTCAGGTTTCGAGCTGCATTGCTCCTGGCCTGAACTTGCTTCTGAGACAGTGAACTCAGGTTCTCCAACTACGATGCCTGAGCTACTAACACAATCATTTCTCAAATGGTTTCTCGCACATCTCTTACTCATAGGGTAACTAATTCCCCAAGTATGTTACTGCATGTGATTGAGAGTTAACAGTGTTTGAAAAAAATGAAAGGTCATCCAGGATACCTGAAGCATGAGAGCTACTGGATAAGAAAGTATTTTATGGGAGAAGACTTGATATATCTTATTTTTTTACCTCCATGAAATTCAATAGTTTCTGGAGCTAGATTAATCCCATATTTTAAGTGCCGAATTTCAGTTCATTTTGAGGTTGACTTACCTAAAACTAGACAGGTGAAAGATATCCTATAGGAGATATTCCATAAGCAGCAGTGCCAAACTTTTAGTCCAACTGAGCGTTTATGGAGTTTTTTTTTTTCTTTGAACATCAATTTTCAAAGGACAATTTCCAATGCATATAGTAGTCCACACACTAAATTTGCTATTCTGAAAATTTTACTCCAGGGCACTGTGCATTCCAGTGTCTTCTCCATAGAAACACAGATGACTTGTTTCAGATTCTGATACTGGAAGTAACTTAACACTTTCACTTAATAACCTATATTTTACCTAGTCTAAGGAATGAGTAATTAAATTGTAGAATATTTTTGCTCCCCAAAACAATTCTAAAAACCATCATTACTCCATTCCCTCAATGATTTCCAGGCCAGATTTATTCAGTTTAGAAACTTATATAAGTTTTCTCTGGTTTCCTCAAGATCAAATTGGGATCTGAAAACTCTAAGATTACAAAGGGTCTCCACAGTTTACAAATCATCAATAACAATTTAAGTTCTCCAGGACAAATTCTGACCCCAGCGACAGCTCCAAAAGAAAGGAAACTTCCAATATTACTTTGCAGTGGAAACTTAAACTGACCATTTTGTCAAAGCTGCATAACTAAACAGAATGTGTTATAGCCGTGTTGGCTCTATAAGGCAAATAAGGTGGACACAGGAACAGCTATTAAGAATCTGATCACTGCTCTACTAAGTCGATTATTCTGAAGTAGTTAAAATTCACTACAAACAAAATTTTTAATAATGTTTCAAAAATTACTAATTTCACACAAAAGGACTCTCCAGAATAAAAAAAAATACCCAATTTCCTTCTGAATTCTGCCATACATTTATGCAATAACTTATTTAGCACTTATGGTATGAAATGGATTTCCTTTCACTAATTTTGAATTTCCCATCATTTAATTTTATGGACTGACCCTTCTTCATGAGTTGCTCAAAGAAATCTATCTTCTACAACAATCACTTTTTACATGCTTACTGAAGTATAGCTTCAGTCATACAAAAGAATTTTGAAATATATGTAACAGTACAAGTCTATTCAGTGTCTATGACACAAATCTTCCATGGTCATTTTGGCTCTTGTTTTCAGTTCAGTTCTAGGGTATCCTTTGAGAGATACTATAATCTCCTTTTTAAAGCAGATGTTCTCACTGAGTTGCTCAGAATCATGTTCAGATCTCTTGAGTTGCCATAATGAATCTAGAGTCCCTTAAAGCATAAAAGTACTGTCAAAGTTTTCTTTAATTTCCATTACTTTGTATTTAAAAATTTCAGCAGCCACTGTTGCTGACAGCTAGATTAAGGTCTCTCTGAAATTTCTAACAATCCTCTCCATTCCTGATGAATTTAAATAATTTTGTTTTACTTGCCATTTCTTTAATTACCCATTCCAGATTATGAATATCATGATCAGCTGATGTTATAGGTAAACACAGATTTTAACATACAATCCTGAATGAAGCAAATGACCATTAATGCCTTGCAATAATGAAGACTGGCAGAAAGGTACCCTGAGATCTCATACTCACGGCCAAAGCATCATCATTCTGGTTGTATTTTAAAAGAAAAGCAAACAAAAAGGGGATGCTCTTTTCCGCTTCTTTGACAAAGATCAGGGTGGTATCTCAGTTATAATTCTGTATGTGTATTGGTGTATAAGTGCTACATCTCCATTAGAAGAGAACTTGAAATATGTTAAAAATCAGGACAAAGAAATTTTTCTCTTTTGGAGCTTAAGACAGACTAAGGAGAAAAACTTTTTGAGTTTGATACAAGTTCAATATAAACATCACATAAACAAAGGCAAAAAAGAATCTAAATTAAAAAATAAAAAATCATTATGTGAGATGCCTTCTCAGGTTAACAGCAACAGGCACATCTCCTGTAGCATTGTATAAGTAACACAGCTAAGGAGGTACTCATTGTGAACTGATTCACTCTATTTTAATAATATTTCTTTTCAGTGTTGATTAAGTGAATTAACATGGATACAAACTAACTATATGCTTAGCAACAGGTAGGAAATCCCTTCCCTAACCTAGATGTATACAGCAATTATTTTTGACAAACATGCCCGTTATCTGATCACACAATGCAATTCTGAATACAAGCTTTCTCTCTTCTTTTGAAAACATTTAATTCAAGACCAGTATCATCAGCAAATGCTATTTTGAGAACCCATCGGAAGTAATTGCCAGTTTGTCCAGCAATACACCAGGGGAAGAGTAGAAGAAAGTGTTTTAAGAAACTTCTAGGCAGTAATATTCTCAATTTATCATAACACAGAAAATCAGGAGGGGTTGCTTTACTGTTCTTACCAATGAAACTAAGCTATGATTTTAAATGTATTTATTGAAATTTTTCTTTCCATAGCTTTGCATAAAAATTTTCTGAGCTGCTTTACATGGTATTTTCTTTAATTTGATTGTTCAAAAATATTTCATAGCACAACTAAAAGAATCTAGACAGTGGCTTCCCATAAGGTAAGCAGAAAAGAAATTATAAACAGCTAGCAGCTTTTTCTCTTGAATGTGAACTGAAATTAAGTAATAAAAAGAAAGTTACTTGGCCAAGTAGTTGCTTGGATATCAAATTTAACGTGTTTTTATATGATTTAGGCTAAACAACTTAAAAAAGAGAAAAAAAGAAAGAAAACTTTGGTAAGAGCAAAATATTAGCCTTCTTTAGCAGCAGGAATAGAATTATATACTACTTACATTCAAAAGCTTCTTCACTGTCATTGTCTTCATCAGAACTGATCTCAGCATACTTTGGTTTCTCATTAACTGTGCTACGTTTGCGCTTGTTCATTTTCACACGTTCACAAAGTGGCATGGTGGATTCAATTTCTGCCAGGAGCTCAGGAGGCAACTCCTTTAACACTGACTGATCTATGCTACCTATTAATGGAGAGCAAGAAGAGTACACGTGAACTTGAAGACAAAAATAAGGGCCCCAAACTACAGACCTCTCAGGAGCTGCTTACAGTACGTCCACTAACAATACCACAGTAAGATATATCTGGATGTATTTAACAGCCCTTTCTGAAGCTGTATATATCGGTCACACTGCATCTATAAACTAACATAAGAAACTGCACATTTATCTCCTTCAATAATATATCTCCTTCAATAAAAAATCTTTTTACCAGGTATATAAATAAAACAAATTCAAATCAGTGCACTTTCTTTGTAAAAAAGACATCCTTGCTCCACTCCCACATTATTTAGTCTTAGTTTGGTTCCTTCTCTGTATCTGTTGACAGTTTTTTTTCCAGAAGTGTAGGTAAATCAGGCTTCACTGAGAATAAAGAGAACTATGATGAGGTATAAGCATATTCCTTAGCACACGTAGGACAGCGGTCTCCCCTTTACCAATAGGCAGAGGATATCTCTAGCAGAACCTCTGGGTTCTTATCCTTAAATACAAGCCAGCACTCTGACATCCCAACTCTACTCCAGATCGTTTCTTACCTAGTAATCCTTTTATAATAGAATCCAGATTTGTGCGTAATTTTGTTACGCTGCATAGTTGAAGGATTTTTGTTCAATACAGACAAACAACAAATTGGGACAACATCAGTTGTTTTTCTTCCCCCCAGAGAAGCATACAGTTAGACAACACCTCACCCTTCTCATCACGTTTTGGAAGTAATACTAGGCCTGTATAAAGTCACATTTCGTAATCATCTCCAAAATTCACTGTGAAGATTTTTCCAAGTGACATAAAAAAAAGCAAAATGTTTCAGCGTTTCTTTGGGTTTTCCTTTGATGTTTTATCTTTATTTACCAAAGAGCCTATTACACAGATTTGAACATTATCTGATTGAACTGTTAATCTTTTTCCAAAAAACAACACACACCTTTGTCGTAAGTGTCCCTCTCTCCTTCCCCAAGGTAAACTGTATCACTTATAGATAGAGCAGAAGTCATCTGCCAATTACTGTAGATAAAAAAATCTGACAACAAAAAAAACCCCACCCTGCAAGAAAACATCCTCTGAAGGGTTAGCCACTTTTTAATTGCTTTCACTATACCTATTCTACTAGTATTACTTCTAAAAATCCATTTATATCTTTACATTAACCTACCATCTTTTTGTTCATATTTTTTAGCTAAACATCTTTAACTGAAATTAGAAGGGTCTTAATATTAGAAAGTACTTTAACAGCTATTTAGCAGCTTTACCAGCTACTATCATCAATGAAAATTAGAAAGTTTTAAAAGGTCATATATATTTCTTGTTTCCCATTTCTCTATATCTAAAAAAAATTGCCTATATGCGCCAAAACAAGCAGAAAATGATTTTTCTGTAATCCTCAAATATTTTTAGCTTGTCCTTTCATATAAGTGCATTAAAAATATATTTAACTTAGATACTGCTTACTTTGAATTTTTTTTTAACTGAGATAGGGAGATATCCTACCTCCCTGCTTCACCCCACCTCTTGGTCACTCTTTTATTTCCTTTAAGGAGTTGTAATCCTTAGATAGTCACCATCTGCCAAAGCCACTCAAATTCTCAATGCTGTTTTGAAAAGTACTACAAAATATTTCACAGCGTGATTTACTACGGCCCTGTGAAATGATTATTCTTGGCACTTCACAAGATACGGAAAAGTATGCCGGCATGGACAGATACAGTTCCTCTGCCCGTACTCCCAGCTGTCTGGACACCAGCTATGTCTAATCTGGAAGCTGTCTAGCTGTATCACACTGGTGGTGGCCCTACATTAATCACCCATGTCTCTTAGTAGGACTATACAGCTTCTGGAGAGGAGTTAGCCCCAGACTAGTGGGAAACTCATATATGCGTATGTTTAGGACAATTTCTGCAGATGCAGACCACTCACTAAAGGGCCTCTTGACCATGTTTCTCTAAAATACATGCTCAATGCTATGCACTATGAGCAAATTCACTAAAATCAACAGGACTACTCACAGAGCTTAAAGCCTATGGGAAATTCTGTCAAATAACAACATTGCAAAAAGCAGCTATGAGTAAAGGAATAGGAGCTGCATTAAGATTCGTATAGATGTTTAAAAGCTAGATGCAAACAGAAGTATTCTCTGCAAATAGATCTTAAGCCTTTCGCTGTTTATTACGAAAAGTAAATTTAAAACCAGCTTGATCAGTAAAATTATCCAGTTCAAATAATTATTTGAACTCTCTCTCCAATTAAAAGATATTTAAGATCAGAGTATAATCTTTTTTTTTCTTTTATTAGAGAATATGCAGAGCTTTCTTTATTCAAGAAGGAACTAGCAAAAAAGGGAACAGAATTATTATAAAGTTCTCTACACACCAGCTTCATAGTTTTTTGTTTCTTTCACAATGTTACCTGGAGCAACTCTGCTGCACGCAGAGTTTTCTTAGCTCCTGAGGACTGTGAATAACCAAATCTAAAGAGTTTTACTCATGCAATTCAAAGGAGTTAGACATAACTGCACTTGTATCAACACCTCAGATATACACGGGAAAGGACTCCCCATCCTTTTAAAAGCAGTAGTTCAGGAATATTACATACTGTGGGACTCCAGTCAATAGGTTATTAATACTTATTATTTACATTATATTGAGTCAGGGCAACCCACACCTCCCTTACTAGTAACATCTTACTATCTTTCTTTTAGAAAGTGCATTTATTACAAAACATGAAATTTTATTTGTTCAGAGGAATATAGAGATACTAAAGAGGATCCAGTTACTCATAAGAATCTGGTCACATGGCAACAAACACTAGGTTATAAAACCCAAGCTAATTCCTTTTCAGGTTACAGGACACTTATCAGAAGAAGTTTAAAAGGATATACAACACAAAAACATTTGACAGCATTTACAAAAACATGTATGATCACCTTCATTTTTGCAATTTGTTTAATAAATTTGATGAGACTTTCTATCCATATTTCTTGCCTCCATTTTAAGCAATCACATTTTCCTTATTTTACATAGTTTTTTTAATAGCAAAGGAGAAAGTAACTTTCCTAAAAAGTTACTTCACAAGTTAGTAAGAAGGTCTTGCAGCAAACTAAGCTTTTTGAAAAACTGTCCTCATCAATGAAATAACTATTTTTGCAACACATGCGATGGCATACACAATACGCTTGAAATGGGCTGTAGGCATCAGTGTTCTTCAGGCAGCATCCTCGCAAAGCCGCCACAACTCCAAAAAAGAAAACTGCCATCCTAACTAAATCTTTGCTCCACGGCAAGGAATCTCAACGTTAATATATTCCACGTTAGTGAAACTGAAGGGTGAGTCACATAACAGCAATAAGAACGACTCATCTCGCAGAACTGCCATACGTGAACAACCATTTCTTCCTCAGTGCTTGTCCAGATCTATTTCATGACTTAAATATTTGTTGCTTGCTGGAAGAAGAACATGGTGGTGGTGTTGTAGTATGGCTGCTCAACACGTTTCTTAGAGAAGATACCGAAGAAGCTTGAGCTGTTACTGAATGCCCAATGACTGTCAAGATACTTGTTTCTTACCGTGCAATTCTTGACAAAATGCCGTACAGTATAAAAATCAAAAGAGAGAATCCTCAGCTAAAAACAAATAAAGCTGTAAGCCTGTCCCCATACTCGATTTCAATCTGGGAAGCTTTTCAAAGCATTTTGTCCTGTATAGTAGGAAAACCTCTACAAATATCTAGTGGATGTAACTTTTCCCCTCTTCACGTATGGCTTAAGAAAAAATGGCAAGGCACAGACCTGACTCGTAAGGTTCAGAATCACTTTCTGTTCATAACTCGATGTGTTGTTTCAAGTTTGAAAAACAGTCTTCAACTTAGCTAATTTTTAAGCATAATCTAATCATCAGAGGGATACAAAAATCACATTGTTTTGAATTTGAAAGCTAAATAAACCTCCCTGCTTCAGGTAGATGCATCCATCACCAGAACACCTTCAGTTAAACAGGAAAAAAAAAAAAAAAAAAAAAAAAGGAAGAAAATAAAGTAGCATCTTTATTGACTTTTATTCGACTCATTCAATATGAACAGTATGGCTATTTTGATACAACAATCAGCATGTTCAGATTATTTTCAACTGGCTTGATATGACAACATCAAATAAGTAGGTATGCAAAGGGATGATATGTTCTATGTTTACTGACACTTGGGTGAACTTTCCAGGATCAGAGAGGCAGCTCCTGCCATGAAATTAGAAACAACTCTGATGAACTTTATTCTTTTGTCAGTAATGATTTGTCTTTTTCAAAGTAGGAAAAATAGTTTACATTTTGGTGCAAATTCCTATGAATTAACCAGCCATCAAGATTCAAGAACATCTGGAAGCCTAAACTCTGAATTGTCACTTCCATAGCTCTAAGAGATAGTCACTACAGTGGAAGCAATCGTGAAAGCAGATACCAGCTTGTTTATATATGGTTATTTCAAGATGCTCATGACATCAAAATGACCTGTCTGCACACGCATCTATAGAGGCAAATGAACATCTGAACAAGCTCTTGAAGAAAAAAAAAAAAATCACACCTGAACTTCACTTTGAAACAAGCTAGGTTTATGTTGACGAAACGCTCTGCACAAACTAACTGCCAGAAATACTGTCTTTTCCACTTCTGTGTGCTAATACTTTGTAATAAGGAAATAATAGCAATCTCTACAGATACCTTGTATTTTAAAATGAAAAACTTTACAAATGCCAAGACATTATATGAAATAGCACACAAGGGTCTAAAAGGGAATACTGCTACTTGTTTTGTGGAGGGGACACGAAATTTGATTTTCCATATATTGGTATTCAGAAATTTAAAAGTGTACCCACTCTCCCTATTCTGGAGCTTCCATGCTACTGAACTGTCACACATCTTCATTTTGACATTAAAAATAAATACTTACAGATTACAGCTTAATTTTGCCCTCTTCTTGCTCCTTTTTAGCCACAGAAACCATTACCTGTATTACTGTTACTTCCCAAATGTGAAGCTTACTCTCCTTTTATGTCCTCTCTGAGCATGTGAAGATGTCTCAGTGGTTTTAGTAAGAACTAAGGCTTTAGGTTTACCTTCCTTATCTATCACCAACTTACTGTCCAACTTTCTCAAGTCACTTTTACTACTATAATTACACTGATAAGACCTCCTACGTAGACATATATGCAGGAATGAAAACAGTTTTTTCCTAGCTTGTCTCAACCTTCAAACTCTCTGTACTAAATCAAATAAAATACACTCTTATTCTGTAACAAGAGTGCTTGCTTTCTTGCTGGATAGTTACGTCATCGTATCTACAACAGTATAGAGTCACAGCTTAGGTCTACTACAATTACTCAGGCAGGTAATTTTCTCTTTTAGATGGAGAACTGAAAGACAAAAGTGGGAACTGAAGTACTTCCCCACTTTACAAAGATGTTTGGAAAATAAATATCCATTTAAAATTGTTAAGTACTATTACAGTATGGCACTCAGGTGCGACACAGAGAAGGGCCACATGACTATCTGCGATTGATGAACAGCTTAGCTGTGAAAGTTGAAGACTTTCAAACATCACTGTGCAAATCTAAAGGTTATCTTTTCTCCCTTAAAATGTTTCAATATTTTATAGCTGGGACCTTCACTGTGTCCCTGTCTCACACCCACAGATTCAGTACCCACAGCAGGAGTGCTTCCTTTATATGGCACACTGAGTTCACCCTTACTTGGATGATCACAGTCCCTTGCCCACCAGCTTCACATTCCTCCAAGGAAGTCTGTGCCCTGGATAGTTTCACGAATGGATGGGGAAACGCCAGGAAAAGGCAACGTTTTTTCCCAAAGAGGAATTCAAGGCACAGTGAAGGTACACCTGCTCAGAAGTCCCTTTTATCTCAATACCATGTCATGAGTTGAACACCCAATTAAGATGAAAATAAATCTGCCAAGTAGTCCATCTGCGTCAGTGGGTTTCCTCTTTCCTCCCCCATTCTCTGACTTAAGAGTTTGTGGAAGGGTAGACAGATATATCCTACAAATAGGATATAAGCCCTTTCTCAAGCTCCTTATCCTCACCTTATCACCGCGTACATGAAGAGATAATTCCTGAGCTCAGCTCACACACACGCACACAACCCAGTAGTGTGGGATCCCTTCAACAACCACCACCCAAGCAACTGGCGCACAGGATTCTGCGTTGCAGGGGATTTGGAAAGAAGGAGAAAAGTTATGTTAGAAAGAAGTATGTCCTATATGATTCCACAGATCCTGCTCATACATGGGCAAAGAGAGGGTCTTGAACACATTTTTGAAAATGAATCGTTTTTCCCCACCCATTGCAATACTGGCATAAAAGGAAGGTCCCAGATCCCAGCTCAAAGGAGGAGAGGTTCAGATTGCCTGTTTATATTCTTGTCCTTGGCTCTGGCCTTGAGCCAGGATGGTGGGTCAGAGAAAAAAGAATACAGACATAGTAACTGAATAATTGCATGTCATAGTAAAGGTCATCATTGCCCATGGCTAAGCAGCACAGATTCAAAAGATTTTACAGTAGTTCAAAATATTCTTAGAAATCAAGACGACAATTTGACTGAGGTAGGAGGTTTCCATAGAGCGTCCTGAAGGACCCAGGCACAGAGCAGGGAATGCACCCAACACACACTCTCCGAGGACTGCCAAGGAGCGTTAGAACTTGTAACGCAGAGATATCAATAATTATCTTGCTATCCAATTGCTGCAGCAACCATATCCACAAGGTTTTTTTTTTTATTCCTTATTGCTATTCTCTGACTTCTCATCTTTACTAATTTGTAAAAGGAGGCTAGAGCAGTCTAGTTTTGAAAGATATTTTAAATAAAACACAGTATTTAGAGTGAAATGGAGAAGGATTGGCAACTGAAATAAATGTTCTACAAAGAACCTCAATTTTATGAATTGGAGTGTCAGGGGCTGTTTTTGTAAAAAGGATTTCACTATCACTGCTTTGGAACAGGTACATAAAAACTTAAGCTAACTCAATTTTTTGTATTAAAATGTTAGGGAGTTTTGCACAGATGCAGGAATATAGCATGCAGTTTTTATCCCTATCAATGTTTAGAAACTGTAATTAATGTGATTAATGCATTTTCCCAGTCACGTATCCTGATAAATTTAAAAATTGAGTCTTGAGGTCTCACCTAAGAAGAAAGACTTTCATTAAATAAAATCAAATCACAACTCAATTGAGTCATTTCATAATTATTCTGTTCATAACAGAAAAACTCCTAAATAGGCAATATAATACAAGCAAGATCTTTGCAGACAACAAGCAAAAGAAATGCAGTGATTTAAATCTGATTTCTCACCTTAAGGTACATTAGGAAGTTCTGCTTTTACTTTGCACTATCATAGAAAAATTCCTGGCCTTTAGCATTCAAAATATCATAACAAGAAGCTATATCACTGTTGCTTCTTTTAAGTAACTCAACTACATTACCCCCCCCCCCAAAAAAAAGAAAAAAAGAAAAGCTGGAATTTTAACTTCTAACATGAAATATATGAAAGTTGCTCATAAGATATTTACCAATGAATACACGTAGGGAACGAACCTTTATCTGATGAAACAATAATTCAGCAAATTGAAGAACAAATAGCTCTCTGCCCTTTCTATTATAATCATTGGTATCGCTCCCACTGAGCAAGAATTAAGTTCAAAGTGTCAAGTCAATAGTTTAGATTTTCTTAGATGAGAACAGCCATTTAGAACAGGTGAAAATTTTGAGCAACAGAAAACTTAATTTACCAGGAATTAATATTTGAGTTTTGTCAAATTTACCCTTTGTTAAAAAGAAAATTCAAACCAAAACTTTTGTTGATATATCCTTGCACATAAGGTAAGAAATAACATCTGTATTTGGACGCTTGGACACATGAACAAGTTTGCACTGCATATTGTAATGTAAGATAAACTACTGGCCCACATTTTTATATGTTGCAATGCATTGTTGCATAAATTATTTATGCAAAATAATTTTGACGGAGCTTTTCCCAGAAACAAAGAGGAACCTGATCAAGCATCAAAGCCCACAAACCAAACACAGTTCAGACATCAACAAAAAGGCAGACTGCTCTGACAAATTAGGTTATTAATTTCTTTCACTTACAGTCGCCAAAGTTATTTTTCAGAAGCAAACTAATTAAACAAAGCACTCCTAAATCTCCAAACACGAAAAGCATCATATTTCAGTTGAACCAAGTACAAAGAAACTAAAACGTTCAGTCAAGGTTATTGTTACTGTTAAGAAACAGATGCGCAACACGTAAGGTTCGCTCTCGTCACCCAGAATAGACCTAAGAACAACTATGAGAACAAGCACCAGAACATCTACCAGTGGCAAAGACAGGAGGGGCAGAGAACTTATGCAGCCTCCAAGCAAAGCCGCATACGAGTTTCTCCTGTTAAGGTAACAGACCAGCACAAGAAAGGACTCCAGGGCACAGCTGCTGAATGCCTACCAGCTATTAACAAAAGATGTTTACCCAACATTTACTTTTGAAAAATTAACACCAAAACCCCCCGCACAGTACAACACCAATTATGCATCCAAATACACTTCTGGAGATAGGACACACCATGTCTAAAATATCCCTCTAAATAGAAATGATTCATTCTGGTGCAAAGCATGCTGAAGGACTGAGATCTTTCTAGACTACTGGATTTAACAGGTTATAAATATTTTCTTTTTCGCTTTTGACTAAATGATACCTGGAATATTTTTTGAACTGTGACCCTGCTCAATACAATCCAAAAAGGAGAGGAAAAAAAATAGGACTGATAAGTGAACGAAGCATGTATTTATTAAAATAAATTCTCTGTAAACCTAACATATCTTTAAATACTTCTATTGTCATCAGGGACAGACCACTCTTCTAGTCTAAGTGCATTCCACAGCGGCAGTCACCAATATCCCAGAAAAAATGACAACAGGAAGATTTTAGAATTCTCACAAAAGTAATACCCTTTTTTCTTTTTTCTAAAAATCCAGTTAAATTCAGATTAAGAGAGAATCCACACACTGCTCTTCAGCTGAGAGGAATCACAATAGAAAACTCCCTGCTGTAAACAACAGAATTTGTCCTTTGCTTCTCTGAAACGGGATATAATTTTAAAATTATGCCCCATTCGAAGCACCTGGCAGCTGTGCACATGCAAGATGATTAGTGGGTTATTACTCTTCCTTCCCACATGCAATTACAGCTTCTACCAGAAACTTCAAAAAAATGATTCCAAATTCTAAGTTTGTGTGATTACAGACTTTTATAATGGAAATCTTTATGAAAGCACAATCAGGAGTAAGCAAGCTGAAATGCAATCTTCTTTTCCAAAGGAAGTACGTTTGCAGAACTGCTGGTCCTGCTGATTTCAGAGTACAACCACACGTGTGTTTCAGCACCAAAAGTTGTTATTTTCAAGGGCTGTAAATAAATCAAAATGTTATTGATGTATTAATATCCATAAGCTAATTTCCTCAAGGGTTTGCCAATTTTATCTTTATAGAAGTCCCACATACAAAAGACTTAAACAAATGTTCGAAAGTCATACTCCCTTTCCGTCCACGGTCTTTAGATCTACCAGCAAGCAGCTTTGCTGTGCAGCCCATCAGGCAGTGGGAAAAGGCACAGGAGGGCTCACTGAGCCACCAGGACCTGCATACAGCTGTGTGTGTCCTGGAAGACTCCCCTTCCTGCCATTCTTGGAAGCCGAGCACCTAACCGATTACTCTGCTTCACAAGTGAGACTGCTCCCAGCAGTGCTAGAATTCAAGCGTGGAACAACATGTTGCGCAGATGCCACAGAACTTTGTATCACTCTAACCTACCACTGACTACCAGTTATGGTATTATATGTTCCAAAAAATTCATTTGGAATTTAAAAAGAAACACACAAGCATAAAACACAGCAAATCTAGAAGCACTGTATTAACTCTACAATATTAAAGGCTGATAGGAATAAGTTGCAGCAGAATCTGCTCCTATAAAAATACGTATAAAGAGCAGCTTTGTAAAAATGCAACGTCTTTATTCAAATTTCAGAACACAGCAGGAGAGAAAAGAGTGTAATACGGAAGACTTGAAGGGAGCACGAAAAACCTGTGTTTTAAGTTTTATAATGTACAGATAATTGAATCCTACAATAACAATCTGCACTATGAAAGAGAAGCACACTGGGGATTAGATTCTTCAGTGATTTTTTTTAAAACAAAACAAAGTACTTTTAGATGGTATCTGAAGACCCAAAAGGTATTTCTAAACAAGTCTTACAAAACACCCACTCAGTTGTCCTAGAACTAAAGCCTGCATTACATATAGAGAGCTTGCTTTGAAAAGTCAGTCCTGCAAATACATATAAACCAACTCAGACATCTCCTTACATAGGCAGACAATTACAGTTTCTGTCATGTTCAGAACAAGTAACTGAACCCGGTAGCGGTTCTCATTTCAAGGTAGCTGATCAGCATAGCCATAAGAAGCAGCAGAGATTCACCGAAGCTCTGAAAAGGAAATACAGCAATATGACCTTATCACTGCAGGCAGAAACATGAAGTAGTTCTAGGGAGCTCCCACAACATAAATTTCCACTAAAACCCCAGGATAAGGCATTTATAGATGTTAAAAATCAGAATAAGAGTGTTACAGTTCATTCTGACCTGGGAAAACAGGCAATAAAATTTCTCCACACAACCACTTATAAAAAAACACCATGAAAAGAATTGCTGCAACTTTCCTTAGAGTATCTTTTAAAAATACGTTCAAGGACCAGGAGAGAGAGAAAAATGTTGCTTCTTCCCTCTAACCGTCAAAGGGAGTGTGGGGATGGTTCAAGCTTCACAATCACATATTAGCTGAAAAATTGTATGAAAGCAGAATCTTTCGGAAATCTAGGTTGTGGGTTTTAATAATGAAGGTTTACCTTAGTGATTTCTTTCTTCCATCAGCTTCTATAATACTACACTTGGTGGCTGTCCTTCTAGTCATATAATATCTTAACAAATTTTCCAACATGACTATAAAATTTGATTAAAATGTTATTTTGTCTTTTTGCAGTACCATGCAAGGTTTATCCACATGCACAGTAAAAGTATGTTTTTTAATCTTAATTTTATCAAAATGATATTAAAAATAATATAGACTTTCAGTTTACAAAGCATTTCTTTTAGCTTAGAAAAAAATGATTTTGTAAGTATATAAACTAGTGTAAGTCCCTCCCAACAGAATGACTAACTAAATGGTGTTTTGAAATAACTGAACTCACTCTTATTTTGAACTGTATTTAAATCAAACCACTCATTTATTTTTGCATGTAATAAGACTACTAGAAGACGTTTCCTTGAGGGATGGAGGGATGAGAAAGGAAAAACAAAGGACAAGGAATACAAGAAGAGGGAAAGAGAAAACCAAAAATATACTAAGCTACATGGAACAAAATGGATGGAAGAAATGGGATGGGAATACTAAAAATAACACTAGAAAAAAACTGCTACTATGTATTAAGAAATACAGGACGAACTAAAGGAACGTTTATGAAAATTACATTTCCTAGTCCATTAAAAATTAGGAGTAAAGGAGTAAAACAGTGAATAACATATTCCTCTCAACTGGAGGGAGGATGGTTTTGTAAGAATGACATGGATATTTTCTATATCAGTTAGTTGTTGTCAAATAGACCTTGGCTTATGAATAGATATCTATATGAATTAGGAACCTTTTAAATCACTTTAGTTCACTTAATTATATAGTATAATATATCCTAGAAAGGAGTCAGTAATTTTTCAGGAAACTAGACAAGAAATGTAAAACTAGAAATACACAGGAAAAATACAAAGATCATGACAATTTCTTCAAAATCTGCCTGGCTGAACACTCAAAATTTGATTTCTAAGTGAAATCTAGTTACATTATTCTCTCCATGAAATCTATTTTTAGAACATTGTAAGAATCTTACTTAGGATACAATAGCACAGAGACGGATACTACATTTAAAACATTGTTTTTTCCTGAAAAATACAACCCAAGTTACAGGGGAAGAAACATGTATGACTTTTGCAGACACAAAATACACAAAAACATTGCAGAAAAGTTAAGAACCTGAGTTTAAAATGAACGCACTGCTCGTGTGACGCAGCTTACTAGTCACGCCAATTACAGAAAGTCGTTAAAACCATTAGACATCATTAAAACAAACTATATAAATAACTACATACAAAACAAATTACAGAAAAAATGTATTTCAGAAACATTTCAGAAAGTTTACTTGCACTGTACAAAGCTCAACAGCAGCTAGAACCTCTAAAAATTTTCGGCACATAGAATTGTGTGAATTCAAAGTCTTTTGGAGATTAGTGCTGAATCCCGTAAGAAAGCTTTCAGGATTCTCTGTCATAAACATAAAGGTTTCATTTGCAATCTTAAAACTTAGGTGTTATTAAAGGTGTCATAATCTTATATCTAGGTCTAGCTACCTATTATTGCTAGAAATGGAAATCTTGTCTTGCCTTTTCTGAGCCTCAGAAAGAGAGAAGGAAAAAGTTCACATTTTCATGATAAATAGAGAATATTTAACAGAGAGACTGATACTTTATGTGAAGTAATATTCATATTGAACTGATAAATCTTTAAGAGTCTGAGTCAATCACAGTCTGGTTAGTAGACAGAGAACAGATATATCACAAAAATTTTCTTATACAGACATCACCTCTGCACATATACGTGCACATAAATATGTTTATACATTCACAAAGATGATTCCTACATCATTTCTTATCAAATAACCTTGTTAGCAAACATTTTAATCCCAAATTCATAAGCAATGAGTTATACCTGCAACCATGCATTCATAAATAATCCTGGATAAAGCTCAAATCCTCTCCTTTGCCATTTGATTTGTCTGTTTTGACACACACTGACTCTATAGATGTACTATGTAAGAAATTTATATGAATAGTTATCTAGACTCTAAAACTAAAAAAAAAATACAGTAACGCTGACTGGTAAGTAACCTGAGTTTCACAATGATCTACTTCAGTTTGAAATCAAAAAAGCCAGAATTACAGTACCAAGAAGAAAAGTAATCATTAAAAGTGTTATATTCAGCAGAACAGACAGTCAATTGCATATTAAACCTACCAACTATACTGAATAATATACTACCCACATCATGAACTTATACTGGACCTTACAAACAATGATGTCTGAATTCTCCTAAAGACTCGATTCTAAAATGAAAACAGAGTCAACCAGTAAACACAGGATGTTTTTATAAGTTTGTTGTCACACAGCCTAAAGTGTGGTGGCCCCCCAACGGAGTCATATTTATAGTTTAAGAGAGGTAGATGGGATTTTGAAAGAGTTCTTATTGCATCATGCCAAAACATCCCTTGGAAAACCACACTTCACCTCTAATTAAAAATATGGAAGAGTCTTAGGGCTGGTCTACATAGTATTTTCCACCACTCAAGATACACTGGTTTAGTTATAATAGTACCAATACCTTATACAGACACACTTAAACTGGTTTAAATCACACATATACCAGTTATGTTTAATTAGGTAAATTACCAGATTAAACTGGTGTGGTTAAAGCACTATTTAAGACCATTTAAGCGTTCCTAGCACTTTCATTAGAGTAAATAAATCATTTCATTTACACTGGAGCAAGATTTCCAACACTGACAAGCTCTTAAATGATAATGAGAACAGTTTCAGTTTCATTCCCCAAAATCACTATGTAAGCAAGCATATAAATTAACTATCATATTTTTGAGCTGAATAATTGACCACTGCAATAGTAAGTCTAAAGAAACGGGAGGAGTGTGCAAGATATAATGTAATTAACATTAAAATAATCTTACCTTTATTAGATTTGGATGACTTGTTCTTGTTAGGTTTAAAACAAGAGCTCCTTGATTTATCTTCTCTATCCTTAATAAATTTCTGCACATCATCCAAAGATAGCTTCTGAAGAACAACTACAGGCTTAGCTCCTTTATTTAGGTCTTCAACTAGCCCAATCTTTTCTACTTTGTCTTTCTGTTCACTTTTAAATTCAGTTTTCCTCGACTCCTGAGTGACATTGCCATCTTTATCACGCTTGATTTTTGGAATGACAAAATGTTTCAATGCACCAGATCTTGCCCCCAACAAATAACTGGGAAACTCTGCTTTATTATCAGCATGTGCTTTATTACTATCTACTTTACTCTTATTACCATCTGTCCTTCGTTCATCCTTGCTGTTGGGTGATTTAAAACCAGTTTTATCAGGTCTTGATTTACTAGAATCTCCTTTACTTTCCTGTTTTATACGAGGGCTGTCAGGTCTTGATTTCTGATCCCCAGAAGAAAACCTTGATTCACCAGACTCATGTCTGTGTTTCCTTTCTAATTTTTCAGTTTTTGAACCATCAGATTTAATACCATGCTTAGAATCATGTTCACTTTTGTTTGAGGATCTCAAATATTCGGGTCTTCTAATCTTGGATGGGTCTCCTCTATATCTCTCTGACTCCCCCCTGTCCTCAGACCTCTGTTTAAGGCTATCATGGTCACGCCTTGGAGTATCAGAAACTGAACGCCCATCTGGTCTTTGTTTTCCTGGATCAGATCTACTTTCAGATTTTATCCTTGAAGGATCAGACTTCACATCTGGTTTATGCCTAGATATTTCAATTTTCTTCTCTGACAATGGTTTACTGGAGTCCCTCCTATTATCATGTCTATGTTTTGGCGTTTCGGGCCTGCCTTCACTCTTCTGTTTTGGCGTTTCAGGCCTGCCTTCACTCTTCTGTTTTGGTGTTTCAGGCCTGCCTTCACTCTTCTGTTTTGGCGTTTCAGGCCTGCCTTCACTCTTCTGTTTTGGCGTTTCAGGCCTCTGCCTTATTTCCTGTTTGCCATTGTTTTGTTTTCCCTCATTTTGTTTCATCTCCATTTGTCTGCTCTCGTTTTGCTTTGATTCTGTCTGTCTGTTCTCATTTTGTTTCACCTCCATTTGTCTGCTTTCATGTTTGCTTTCATGTTTAGGTTCTACTTGCTTGTTTTCATTGTGTTTACTTTCCAATCGTCTGCTCTCATTTTGTTGAAATTCGATTTGTCTGTTTTCATTTTGTTGAATATCTGTCTTCTGGCCCTCAAAGTCAGACTTTTTCCTAAGGATCTCAGGATGGTTTTCAGGTTTAAGTTTAAGAACTCCACCAGTGTCTTCTTGGGGAACACATAAAAACCCATCATTATACACCTTAATTTCTTCAGGTTTTTTGATGGTGTCCAAATCCTGAGTTACTGCTGCCTGAGAGTCTGCTCTTCCTGCTTGCTGAAGATCAATACTAACCATCAACGCCGGCCTTGCCCCATTTCCTGCAGAACCTGTCTCCTGAGAAGCTGGTCTGTTTCCTCCAGTAGCACCTCCAGCCTCCTGTGGTTTGTTTTCTTGTTTTCGCTTCTTTAAAGGTTTATCTGAAAATTAAAAGAGAAAAATCACGAATGATATATATAGGAAACGTGTCCAAGCAAAAATGTACATTCCCCTCCACCGCCACTAATTAATCCCCCTCGTCATACATGTGCACACACAACAAAACTCACTGAATTTAAAAATAATAATATAACTTTTCTAGCTAATACTTTTTATTGTATTCATGGATTGTTGCTCATTATTGGCCTACAACAGGTGCCAATTAATCATAAAAAAAAGAAGCTTGAAACACATGAAATCAAAGTCGCTGTATGATTCCCAAGAGAACTATATACTAAAGCAGCTGCAATATATAACAATGACAACAACAAAATCAGTTTAAAGTTGAAGCAAAGGTCTGCAACGACAAAGCTGAGGTGCTCCTTCATCACAGCTTTTTGATTAATACTATCCTAAAAGTTTCTCCTCTGCAGATTCAGCCTGCTTCATTATACTTGAAATAAGCAAGAATCTGCAATGATTAGAACAAAGATCTTCCCTACTTGGTTCAGGGCATTTAGCTGGACTTACATATTGTAGCAAGGGAACACACAAATAACGAATGAAATGATTAAAACTCCAACACTCTATGCTTCTCTTTAAAGTAAAATTGTATACCAAGAGTTGGAGTCTATATTATAATACATATATACTAGATGGGGGGCTATTACACACTTAAAAACTTGGTAATTTCCCTTTACAACCATAACATTTATAATGGATGAAATAAAAACTTTAGCAATAACTTTATGTAGTGTCAAGTGCTTGATTCTGCAATAAACCCTTCAATTCGTGCTAAAAAATAACCAAGAGTAGAATACAGAAAAATTGTGAGCCAAACACACACCATGTAATTTGGTAGAATTGATAGAATTGAGAAGGACATAAGAATACAAAAAAGAACCTTTATTATTCATTTAAACTACAACATATTTAAACTACCAACATGGTACTTGAACTAAAATTAATTTCTATCACTAAAACTAGGAGGTTTACCTGCACTAATATTCTCATTCATGAACTAACATTTTGTAATTTGGTAAAAGACCCATGGACTTTCTCTGTAATCAAGGCTTATGATTTTAAGTCTAAGAAATGACTGAACATAGACTGGAAATTCTGTTGTAGATCTGTTGTTAAACATAAATTTAGGTCTAGACCTCAAATGTGCTGTAAAAATAACAACTTATTTTGTGCCTGGATTTGTGGTCTAGATGCAATCTGCCAGCTCCCTTTTTGGGAGTGGGGGGAAGAGTGAAGAGGATGGAAACAAGGAAGAGGGAAATAAACAAACTGTTAGGAAAAAAAAAATCTCAGAAATTGTAACACAGAATTACAATCTCTAGTTTCTTCTGTATTGGTAGAAGATTCTTATTGAGGAATGAAAACTTTGAAGGATCATCTCCAAAGTTAACATTAGAACACAGTAACAACTAGTAATATGGTCAACTCCAGTAACATGAACAGGCTTTTTTCCATTGTTTTCATTCTTGTATCTTTTTGCACATCTCTCACTTCCTAAAACTCCAACATAATATACAACATTTATGGCTGTGGAACACAGTAAAGACAGCTATAATAAGCTCCATGCAAAAAATGGCCAACTGCAAATAAGGATCATTGCAAAGGAAAACAGAACCTGTGGGAGAGCCAGCCAACTCGTACTTCATGATAGATATGTGAAGCAAAATAAATTTACCACATAGCAGGTGTAACTTTTTAGCATGGAGATTTTTACTTTTCCTGTACAATAGCAACTGCTGGATATGAATGCTTTTATAAATTTACTTCCCTACACTACTGATTAAAAAACAAAAACAAAAACAAAAAAAAAACAGATTTTTTGAAATCTTCATGCAGTGAAAAAAAAAGCTTTTTCTCCCTTTGACTAAGAGGGCTTGGGCCTCACTGAGCTTCATGGCAAGTCTGAGGAATGGTCATGAAGTAGAAGCTTCCAGACTCATTGATTTCAAATTTATTTTTTTAAATATATACTAATATACATTCACACACACACCTCTACCTCATTTCTTAATAAAAACTCTATAAATTCTGAAAAACAAATTGAGAAACCCGGTTTCTTAGGAAAGAGACATTCAGCTTTTTCATTTTAACCCAGAAATATCAGCCACATTGGAAAAATCCCTTACAGCTCTGCTGGTGGATCTAACAGTAGCCTTTAAGACATTACTGTTACTAGTTATCTGCCTTAGTCCTTTGCCCAGGGTTATCACCTGTAGCAGAAGGGAACATGTTTCCATAAGGGCAGTTCACTGTCTAGTGCATCAGCTTAATGCAACAGAGAAGATGGCTTGCATTAACCTACCAGACCAAACAAGTCCGCGAACAGCCAAGCAAATGTTTCCTTCTGCTACCCCTACTATGGAGCAAGGCAGATGGCCAGGAGCTGTGATGCCTTAAACTGCTGTAGCTAGATCAACCAAAACTCACCTTACAGAGCCCTCATGCTGAGGGCTCCGAGATTAAACAACCAAAACAATTCAGGTAGGACCAGTTTTCTCTCTTGAACTTCCGTAACTGACCAGGTCAAAATGTTGTGCATCTTCATCATCCAAAATATCAACTTGTAAGTTCTTTGAGAATATGTAAATAATCACATCACAACTTGACAAATTCCCTCTTAATACAGAGGAGATCTTCTGATGTAATTTCTTCATTTTTCTTGACTACTGAATAGTGATGCTTTAGTAAGTTGTTATAACCACAACCTTGTTGACAACTTCTCTGAGAAGAAAGGGATGCCTTCGAAGTTTTCTTTTCCTCAATGCTAGCTGATTGCAGACAAAGAGGTACAGATTACTCACAGATTTCTTCACATTTCCAGTGTATCCTGATGACTATCGTTAGAACTAGACTAGACATTTACAATTTTGCTGCTATGAGATTTCTGGAACTAGGACAAGAATGCTGGCCCAACGCATGCAAATATCAGACTGAACTAGGGCATAAAAGGTAGAATGAGTACATAACACCACTATCTTCACTGGGCCTAACAAAGAAACTTCACTGAATGAACACAGCATCCTTTTGGCTTGTAGTGATGGCTGCAAAATATGATTTGTGATAAAATGAAAGTTTAAAGGGCTTTATGAAATCTTGGACTCACAAGTACATGAGAATAATCAAAAGAATATTGGACAGCTCAGAAGAAACAAGTAACCTGGGAAAACAGAAGTTTTAATGTCTTCTCTTTTACAATAAAATATACAAGTTTGTATAAATCTGCCTTGTTAAGGCATGTGTCTCAAGACTCCTGAATAGGCCATCTTTTTAAATTTTTTTATATTTTTTAAAATATCTTTCACAGCATCAGTATCCAAGCTTTTTCCACTTCATTCAATAGATAGTATAATTTCTTTTTATCATCAGGATGTAGGACTTTGCCAAAACATCAAACTAATGTTTTTCTTTCAAGTCTCGCCTTGCCACATTCCTGAATGGGTAGGCTCACAAGCTCGTGAGACTGATGAACTGTGATCAGGAGCTTTTTGCTTCACTCTTTACTAACTTTGAAACCGTTTTTGTAATAAATGGAATAGGAAAGCACAGAAGAGCTTTCTGACTATGTTAGGGACTAGGTATCCAAGTTCTTTGCTTCCAGATTTTCTTTTCAGAAGTATTATTCACTTTTTTCCCCACTCTAAGAATATGATTGTATCCAAAAATGACACCTTGAATGAATTTATGACAGTTCAGAGTACAGTTTGACTGATGTTTTCTCCTACGCATGTATCCTTTTGGCTTGGCAGATCCACATGGATGTTTTCTTTACATGGCAGTATACTGATGAAAAGGCAGTGACTCAGTACTCAAGGAAGAGCATAGGCTACCTTTACTCTAAAAAAATAGTAGAGATGTGTCAAATTAAACAGGTCATAGTGGTGGTGCTTTCTACATGAAACAAAACATTACAGGAACCACAAGTTTCATATGGAAAATAAGGATAGCTGAATTTCCAATCAATTATGCCTCACTTATCCTGTTATGAACAGTAGTCCTGGAGACAGGGGTAGCCTTCACCTTTGGAAATGTGTCAAACTGATGAGTACTTCCATATTTAGAAATGAGCTTAGAAATGAATGAGGGACCTCTAAGCAAAAACATATTGCATTTGGAATAACCATAGATACCTTCAAATATATTTCTGTTGAAACTAAGTCAACCATGTGATTTGAAGAACATTGATCTTGAAAACAGATATGCTTGGAAGCTGAGCAAGGGTTAAGAACAGAAGCTGAAGGGAGCCAGGTGATAGAAATGTCTCCTTTCTTCCATTTGACATGAACATCTTGCACAAAGCAGCAGCCAGATCATCATTAATGCTGAAGTCTCCGATGCTATTGCATTCTTGCAAATCTGATGATTGTCTTAAGTCCCACACTAAATTCTTTCAACAGATGGGTACAATAGAACAACAGCCTAAAAACTTCTAGAACCGCACGCTGTACCAAACTGAAATTGGCCTTTTGTAAATACGCTAGAGAAGAAATGCTTGCATGGTTCCTGAGCTTTATTTTGGAAGAATTGTATTCTACTTATATTAATATATTTTGGCAGGCTTTCCAGCGATTTCTGAATGATCTTGAAGATTCAAGAGATAAATTCTCATTTCCCCGTTTATACCTCGTAAGGGATTCATTTGGAGACTTCAAATCCAGTTAAGTGCATACTCCTCTTCAGAACCACAAAGGAGATTGATCCTCTGACACTGAAGTCTGGATGAATCAGTTTGATGACCCTAGTACCCTTTCTTCTTTTTTTTTTTTTTTTAAAAAAGTATTAGCAAAGCCTTGCACTTAAAAGCCCTGATATTATTCAGAGATTCCTGATACATACTTTCACTTATTTGAAATACCACTTATTTGCATTATTTAAACAGTGAATAAATTTATATCAAGTATGCCATCCTGAACCGTTATTACTTATTGTCAAACCTTCAGTTTTTGAACAACAACAAGGACAAGTCATCCAGAGGCCAATTACAAGCACATACGGTAACAGTCAAGACTGGGTTTTCAACAAATAACACATAACCATACTCCTGCATTAACAAATCTGTTCACTGACAACTGTTTCGCTATTCCTAATAATCTTTCACAGATCTCTTCGAAGTAGTCACCCGTCCCTTCCCGTGCCACTTCCCTCCACCCGAAAACAGCGGTACATTGCAGACCCCAAGAATCTAAAATGTTCAATATCATCTCGATACAGGGAAGGTTTAAAATTGAAATTGCTTTAGGAGAACTATTGGCCTATGGCCTATCAGTGGAGTAAGGGCAAACTTACGTTCTTATCTTCCTACTGCTTCATGAACACTCAGTGGTAGTGACTGTAAGAGTTTGCTCTCACCTGACCACCTCCTGAGACCATATTTCAATAAGCAAACAAATACATAGTTAGAGAACCCTTCTAATCAATAGAAGAGACTCCTACAGCATTAGCTCCTCCCCTTGAAGGGCAGAGTGAGCAGAGACAGGTAAAAAATATTTGGCTTCATTGCTTGCTCCCTTACAGAAGGAACTGAGAAAATATAGTGATGATCTTCAATAGGAAGCTTTCCAGAACAGAATGTAATTTCAAAGGCTCCAAAAAAGAGACCCAAGGGCTTCCAGTTGCTGCAGTTCTGATGCAGAGATTTCTGAAACTTTGAACAGAAACAGCTGCTAATTTTTTACAGTTTGTCAAGAGACTTTATCATGCTTCTAGTGACACTGCAAAAAGAGAACTCATCAGGAGTGATGTCCAAACTCGTTCAGGACAAAACACACAAAGACTAAAGTAGGCTCTGATACGCCTTAGGGTGCAGCAGACTTCAGAATTTCCATTTTTGCGAAGTTCAGAACACTGAATCGCTTGTGTTAGAGGGAATGAAATACGATCTTACGAACACTTCTATGTAAGGATGCTTTGTAACACACTATTTTCTGTCAACTACAGTAACATAGAAGGAAAACTACAGGAGAAAATGACAAGAACTTGTAAAATACAAACTACAGAAATATAATCGAACATCTACACTTGTTTTGAGGTTGGAAGACCTAGCTTAACCTCTCCAAGTTTGAGAAGGCTTTTACAAATAACATGCTTTTAATTCTGAGATTTTCTCACACAAATGCTGAGTTCTAATCATGTGATTGCTTTGTGAAGAGCCGTATTTTTCTAAACTAGTTCACACAAACAAATACATTCTAATTGCTGGTGCATGTATTTAAATTGTGAAAAAATCTGAGTGAAAACTGAGGTATGATTATATTTTGAAATTCTCAATATAATACTTAATTTCACAAGAAGAATGCAATATTCTAACATTGGCCTTAATGAAAAAAAGATTTATTTTATGTACTACTTTTAGGAGATTAGTTTTTAGTCAATCATATGAACAGCATGTTTAAAAAAAGAGGCTAATTTATTGCTGAACTCTTAATCTGCTTCCAAATTATCTCATTCTGACATCATAACTTGAGTTAAAAATATCTTCAATTAACTAGATCCAGTGATATTTACAGAAAATGATAATGAAAAAAAGCCTGCGTCATTTTAGGTTGATATCAGAGTGAACTTATTGACTATCAGCTATAGAAATGCCGGGCTTAAACTCTTAAAAATCTTTAGCAGTTATACATGCTATTTTCTTAAATCCTTTACAGAAAAGTGATTGCCCCACAACAGAATACAATCATTACGAAGCAAGTAATGGTATAAAATCTCCACTAAGCAAGTAATGGTATAAATTCTCCCATCCATCTAATGGGCACAATCAGTGGCATATGCTATGTTAGCCATATTTTATTTGACGATCTTAATTTATACTACAATTTAAGTCAAAATAGACTTCTTACTAAGCTGTAGGTTTTTAGGTCTTTTCTACATGAGCTTACAAGAACAGATTTCTGTGCTATCCTATGCAAGGCACAACCTCAACTTTTTAATTTTATTTTCCACTCAATTTTTTTAAAGGCTGAAATACTAGATTAAGTATTTTGTTCTAGAAAAAAGCACTGCAACTGAAATGTTGAAACATTTCATTGCCATTTCTCTAGATAGACAAGGAACTTCTTCCCCTTTATTAACCGTATCTGAACACAAAACAAGAAACTCTCTCACCTGTAGGAATTGGATAGTGCACACTTATTTGTTTTGTACTCACAAAATATATAATATTTAATTCTCATATCTTCCCACTACAGAGAAACACAATGATTTATATGATGTCTCATTTAATATCATTGTTCTTGTTTCATTATTGTTCTTGTTTCATTATTTGTTCTAGCCTTTTACAAGATTATTAGATAAATAACTACACTTGTACCTCCATTTTTAAGGAATTCAAACTGCTATAATGTATTTTTGTAAATGAATGATAACATACTGGTTATAACTACACATTCTGTCATTTCATTTATTGGCTAAATAAAACCAGACATAAACAAGCCATTCTTATAAGTGTTCTATTATTGCCTTTTTGGGGGGGACTTAAGGGGTGATGGGGAAAGGGGAGAAAGGGAGAGGAACTGGGTAAGAACTTAAAAGGTAAGAGATAAAAGTTACTTACCTATAACTGTAGTTTTGAGAGTTTTGCTCCGGCAGATTCACACTCTTGGGATGTGTGTCTCTGCTGCTATGGGCTTGGAACGGAATACAAAAAGTGCCCATGGCAGGCATCCAAGTGCCCCCTAACTGATCCAATTACTGGAAATAACGTTATTACAGCTTCACTTTCTTTCACTAATTCAAAGAATTCATAGAAAGATTCCAAAGAAGCAGGTAAATAGGATCTTCAGAGATAAAATATGTAAGAAAAAAACTGCAGATACAAATAGGTTTATCCCATCTTAAAAAATGCTTCTACTATTTTAAGTTTCAAAAAAAAAAAAAAAAAAGAAAAAAAAAGAAAAAGAAACAAAAATAGCAGTAGCTCTCCAATGAAATGTTCAGTAATTCAGGATTTCATGACCATTCTCACAAGCTCCAGAGAAAAATGCCTTGTGCAAGTAAAAGTAGTACTCCTTAATCTGTTCAGACAGGTGCATTACACAAAAATGTTTTTCAAGTGGCTGAAAATCTAACAGTGAATACTCAGTACTATGTATGGAAGAGCTCAAAGTTTAGCCAACGTTGATTTAAAAAAACTAACAGAATTTGAAAAAGTCTCTGAAAAAAGATGGACTACTTTCTATTTTTTCAGAATTTTGCATTATTTTCAAAGTTATCTTCCCTTTTCCCCTGTCTAAAAGGCTCCTTTTAACATCAACATCTTAAGTATTTTGATTCACAGAATATAAGATCTTGAGAAAAGCATGGAAGATCTTGAGGCAGAAACCTCAAACCTGAAAATCAATTTAGTAGCTGGTCTAAATCTTAAAACATAAGAGGAGCTTAATGTAATATTCTGGAAAAGATCTAGATTAAAAAAATGACAAGCCAGTTTTGCACTACTTGATTGTACACACATATAACCCATTCATATCTGAACAGATAGCAAAGCAAACAAGTTAACGTAAAGAACTGAAGTTAACAAAAATAGAATTCCTCTCTTAACTTCTCTCCCACGAAAAAAAGATTCCTAAGAACAGGAATTCCTGGTAAATTTGAAGTGCAACAGGATTTCCTGTACTTTCTTGGAACAGTCAAGCTCAGAACGTGAACAAGCAGAACTCCACTTAAGTGAACAGAATAGATTCAAAATACAGAATGTAGCTTGTTTCATAAGCAATCAAGAGCACCAAGCAGTACAGGAAATGCAATTCCCAACAGAGATTAGAAGAGGGGAGAGGAGGACAAAAAAAAAAAAAAAAAAAAAGAAGTTTCACTGACTTTCTAAAGAAATCAGGTCATCAGCGCGTCCTGATGTACATAGGCAGAGGATGGTTAACTTAACTTGATTGCTCTGGCCAAAACATAATCCCATTTCACATTAGCCCTCCAGAATCAACCCTGATCACCCCAAAAGGCTCTTTTTATTTGTGGGCAGACAATCTGAGTCTTGATAAACAAAGGCAGGATCTATCTTTGAAATTACGTATCTTTTCAAAAGAGAAGAGACCACCTAATATTGACAGCGTGTATCTGATGAAGACCCGAAGGCCACTGTAAGGTATCTGGGGTGGGCAGCAGAGGGAATGGAAGACATGAGGTGCGCTGTATTTCACCAGCCCACTTGTTTGTTCTGAGGCTACCAAACATTGTAACAGATGTATTCCAATGAAAGCTTTGGTGCAGAGTGTTTTAATCTTCCAAATCTCCGCTTACTCCTTTCTTTAACAGATACAGACAAATTACTTGCAAAATTAATCAATACAAAGACTTCCTTGATGGACAAGGCAGGAAGAGAAGATGGAATCTTGTCCCTTCCACACAGAAAGTGAGAGTGAAATTATAAATTTTTCAAACTTCATACTCCGTATCACAACGAAAAGACCATAAAATCCACCTAATATAAGATCCAAAAAAACCCTAAAAGAATAGAATAACAGAGGTCAGAGAAGCTCTCACATCAGGAGGCCAAAGCTCTGCATTACGAAACCTTTCCTTACACATTTCTGATAGACATTTCTGATAGACATGTCAATTCTGCCAGCTTCTGCCTCAGCAATTTTTGCACTGAGAATTTCTTCCTCAGAAAGTAAAAGCATGACAAATAGGTTCCAGAAAGATATGCTGTTTTTTAAAGGAGGCACTTCTGCAAAACCCTCTGTTAGTTCCAACTCTGGAATGGAGATTGCCTCCCACTTTGAGAGACTGGTGGAAAATAAATATTCTAACAGTTTTGTTAGAATTACAGGATTCAGTACGGAAAGCGCTATGATTCCCAAAGTGCTTCAGATCCCCATTTCCACCTGTACCAAACTTTACAGAAGAACCTTGGCATCTCCTTAGACAAATGTAGCAGTTGCAGAATTTTCGGCAAGAACCCCCAGGAAAACAACTCTGCCTCTCCTCCGGAATAAACAATTCCACCACACTCATGGCTCCAAACCTTAGAAAGCACATACCGTATGCATCCAAAGCCTTACAGTTATAAAAGAAGCACCTGAATAGCTCTGATGCAGCATAGTAGAGATTTCATATCTAAAGAACGACAGAAAAGACCACTGAACATATCAGAACTTGAGGGCGTCCAATCCTACTCAGAGAAATCCAGGGAGGACGACAAAGTGTGCCTACGCAGAAGCTATACTGTGACTGCAGTATGCAGTCCCACGCAGCGATTACAGAAGTAGCCAAGATGCTTTCATGGAGATTTTAGCACATGCTAGAATCTAGAGTAAGACGACTCCCGTCAGAATGCTTTGTAAGTTCTGTGCCTGCTAGCACAAAAAGCCCCTCACGTTGCTATGTCTTCATATTCTCATTAGACTGAGTACATACTACAATCCCATTATCGTCTTGACGTATACTTTACCTTCAGATCACATTATGTTTTTAAATGCACAGTGCCAGTCTTTGCCATTAGCAGCTTCTCAAAAATGACTGACAGGTATAGGAATTATTGGATATATTTCTAACGGATATATTTCCATATGATCACGAGAGGAGATTTCCTGCTGCAATCACACCAAACCAAAGGGCTGGAACAAGAACGATCACTGTAGAAAGCCAGACCCTATCAACTTCTGCATATGGCAGACTTGCTAGCAGACTTACAAAAGAGCTACTAAAAAAATAAGAGCTGTATTTCTCCAATGGAGACAGATGTCCAGAAAAACTGCTACAGACTGCTACAATCCTTCTACTCCATATTATCTCTATTCATGAATGAAATCTTGGCAGCCAAAGAGAAAAGCTGCTGCTTAGCCCAGAGGCAACTTACCACCAGTGAATAAATGATAATCATTTGTCCCAATGAGGAAACAACTCTTGCACCCAATCCATAGCATTTGCAGGAGCTCATAAAAAACTAACACCTGGTAGAGGATGCAGACAGAAGCAAAGCATAGGCTTGGGATCTGTATTTGGTACAGAGTAGTGGTAAAGGGGAGATCACACATTATACAAAAATCACTACTTTCCCAAAAGGAAACAAATCTGCCTGTAGCTACCTAATTATGGTAAACAAACTTCACAGCTAATGTTCACCACTTCATGAAAGCCAGGGTGGAGGGAGAAGGAGGGTTTAGCCTGAAGGCTGCTGTGCAAAATCAGAATTATATTGCATTTTTCTAGAGGTTTTTCAGCTAAAGGTGCTGGAAAACCTTCTCCAGCAGTGGGGATATAAAAGTAGCTTTCAAAGAGACAAAGTATTAGGAGACAAGCAAGTCCTTCATAATCCAAATTAGTATTAGACAGCAAAATAGCAAAATCCCCATTTCGTTATATCAGAATTAAAGACAAATTAAAGTGACGATCTCTTCTGAGGTGAGCACCCATTTTCTCCATATATTAACAATAATGTATTCTGACAGGACATAATTTAGTTATCAAATAAGAAATATCTAAGAAGTGCATCTTTTTAGTGTTTGCAACAACAATCACATATCCATGTGTGCACACGCACAAACACACACACACTTCATACACATCTTTAAAACGGAAAATTTTCTTTAAATAAGGAGAAAACTTGTGCTCTCTCTGGTGGTTAAAAACTCAAAATGTAAATAAATTAAGTCACATCTAGATGCCATACAAGTATATGAAAATTTGATTATTTCTAACTATGACTCTCCTAAATCATAAATTGCTCTGTTTCACTTCTGCACAATTTCCTTGGAAGTATCTAGTAAAAAGCATTATCCTGGAAAACATTTTCTCTTGGAAGTTAAACACAGTCTAGAAGACCCTTTTAAGAGCTTATGCTAACCTATTACTATCTACTTTATAAGAAACATCATATTTTCAAGATTTATATGGGAGCTTTAAATCTACTTCTGAGTCTTTGAAGCTTAAGATCTTTAAATCAGTTAACAGCAGCAAAAACTTAAAGAGGATAGATTCAATGAAATCAGTTAAGACAACCAGTCTAGCTATTGAAGTGAAGAGAAAACATTTCAAAGGCTCATATAGTTCTACATTAGAGACCATATAGATATATGGTAGCTCTTTAAAACTCGTAATGTCTACATAACAATGGATATCAAGCTGAGCAAACTTTGAAGACAATATAGTAGTATATATTACCCAAATATCACAGTGCCTTTAAAAGAACAGATGTGATTTTGATCTAAAACCTTCGTGTCAGATTCAAATAGGGATAAGCACAGGAATAGGATAAAAATTTTAATCTATTTTCTTAAATTAGGCAACAGAGGTAATTAATAATTCTTTCAACTACTGTAACTTATTACAGTTTTTGACTAAGAATGTGGCACTGTTGGGATTTCAGAAACATTTTAAACAATGCCAATTGTACCTCATTCAGCCAGATGGTTCAAAGCAAGAGTAGACAGAAAAAATTCTGAAACATAAGAACTTAACTTTCATCTGTTAAGACACCAAATAAAGAATACCAAATATTAAAAATATGCATATATGAGAGATTATAGTTTACTGCTGGAGGGGAACGGAGATAGATGTGGTAAAAGAACCTAAGCTGATTAAACAGACTGGAACTGTGTGACAATGACAGGAAGGGGTTTTTGTTAAATATATATATATATGGGTTTTATATGCATATATATATATATATATTTATATAATATATATAGTGTATACACACACACAATCCTTTTACCTTTATCTTGCACTTCTTTTGAAAATCGCTCCCTTTCAATAGCTGATTCACGTTCTATCCGCTCAATTTCAGCCAATGCATCCAATTCTACTTCATCATATGACGTTATAGTTCCTTGTTGCGAAACCTGTTGCTGTGTCTGTACCACAGGAGTTTGAGGTTGTTTTGCAGCAACTGAAGTGTTCTGTTGTAAAACAGGCACTTGTTGTGCCTGAAGGAAAGCTGTCTGTTCGTGCTGCGGCAAACACTGAGCAGCGTTTAGTGGGCGGTTAACATCCTGTGGAGTAACGGGTGTTTTAGAAGTCTGTCCTGGGTACTGCACATTAAAAGGAATATCACCCTCTGATACACTGCTGTTTTCCAAACCAGAGAGCATATCATCCTGCTGGTCCATATCCGAAGATCTTACACGAGAGAGTCTTAATGTAAGCTTAGTGGAGTCCTTGGAAGGAGAACTAATGATATCATACATTGCAGCTTTTTCAGTCTGGTCTTTTTCATCCTTGCCTAACTTCATTTTCTTTTGTTTCTTTTGCTTTCTTTCTGGAGAATCTAACAATATGTCTGGGGGCACATCTCTAGGTGATGAATAAGGTGGAGGCTGAGATTGTAGGATTAAAGGTGGTCTTGATCCTAGAATAATAATTCAGAAAAACTGAACAGTTATGTTGTTTCATGTTTATATAAAAACACACTAAATATAACCTACATAATTTTAATGTGTATTTGCACATATAATCTGTGTTCACAAAAGGCCTAAATAAGATTGGTAGGAAGCACATCATTCCCAGATCAAGAGGTAATACAGATAGCTGCACTGTATTTCCTAGGAATCTTAGCAGTCCACAGCAGGTGGAGAAGGGATCATTTCAGAGAAGATGGAATCAAAACACCCACCACCAAAAACCATAGTACCTGCAGGTTCAGAATGTCAGCTATTAGAAACTAGTTAATGAAAGTAAGTTGACTATAGAAAAAAGAAAGGACAAAGATCCTTAGCAAGGTCCAGTGATGAAGACTTAATCATTGGTGTACAGGCCTTGGCCATCGCAGTCAAACATTTCTGAATTAGAAAGAAAAAAATAGGGAGGGTTCCCTACCTAAGAATGTCCATGAAAAGATGAAATCAGAAAACATATTAAGCAAAGACAAATTGGCCTTTCTTTCCTCCTTAACTTTGATTCTGCCAGTTCCTGTTCAAATTTTTTTTTTTTTTTTTTTAATTTTAGGTAAATTGATTCCAACCTCCCCACCATTTATTATCTAGAGAACATTAATTGTCATAAAGAATTATTCTATCATTCCTCATATCCCCTCTTTCTTAAAATATACTCATTTCCACTTCTCCATGCACTCATTCCAAACACTGAGTATATTTAGAGATATTTTAATAACATTCTCCATTCACAAAAAGTTTCTGTCTCTCAAATCATACCAACTCCCCATATCTCTTAGTCCAGAGAAGGATTTGAAAAACAAGTAAGCTTTTCCACCTGTCCTGATAATAATTTTGAGCAATAACTTTTGGCTTAAAACGGAATGATGGTGTGACAAAACAAATGGAATAATATTCTCCAGCATCCTCTTGTTTAAATGAATCAAACGTTTCTCTGATCCCATTCATTCAGTGGAGGATTGATATTCAGAAAGAGTCATTAAAATTACTACTACTCATTTGGTTTCAGGTCATCAGAGGTCAGTGCTTCTAACAACACTCAAAAATTAATTGCAAGACAGGTGTGCTTCACTGAAGAACCACCACTAAGCAAGAAAGCAGCTCTATTCTGCAGCTGAATCTCTAGCAGATACTTTGCGTAGTACTAAGGATATCAGTACGCAGTATACCAACCTGCAGGCAAAAAAGAAGAATGGTATCTGCAGCAAAGCCTCAGTCAAAATGAAAGGTGTTCCTTTACCAATGACTTCCTTGCACAGACTCCTATACTTTATTTTCTTTTCAATTCATTCCAAGAGATGACCGAAAACCTCTAAGCATAGAGCAGGGTATAAAGTGGACTTCTCTTACCTAGTTCTCCTTCCTTGATTATCAATGACAGCTCCATGTTCTGCCAGTAATACCCGCAATGTTGGGAAGGCCTGTGTTTCCTCATCCTGATTCTCAGTATCTTTCCACTACTCCATCCCCTCCCTCCACCTTAAATTAAACACCACACAATCACTAGCGCTGAAGTCCTGGTTATGCTGTTATGAAGTTCTCTTATTTGTCTTTCACCACAGACTTCTGTTCTTCAGACACACGCACACACATCTCCTAATTGCTGTTGCCTTTGACAACAGTTTACAAGATTTTCTTAGTGCGATGTGTAGCAGAGATTGTTAGCTCCTGATTTTCCTTAAGGTAATGACAATCACTCAATGGAAATACAAGGTGCTTTTTCTTTCTCCAAATATTAGAGGCAGCTCAAAACTTTTCAGAGATCTTACTGACATCTCACTCCTTAATTCTCACTTCAAATGAGTACTTCCACAGTTTCAATGGAACACTTAGTTACTGTTATTCATAGATACATTTTGAATGGAGGACACAGGTTTGATTCTCCCTTGTCGTAAGCTTTAAGTAAATATTAAAGTATCTTTCTGATTTGATGCAATTTTCTATTTGTCATGCTGAAAAATAACACTGTAGCAACAGAAAAGCAGGTTCTTTTTATCTTTGGATAGAGTTGAGGAGGTCAGAAGGATTTCAGCGCATTTCATTGAAAGTACTTGGAATCCAGTAAATGAAGAAACAACAATACAGTTTTCCCTGTTGTAGGCAGCACTACGACTAGGCTATTTAAGAATATCTTCCACCTGAAGAAGGATTTCTGAATAGTATTGACAGTAATGCCTATAAGCTGCATTTTAAGAGATGTTCTGGCAGTAACTGCACATATTTCCAGGATGCTGAACCCTGGTTAAATCCAGAATGGAGCACGCTGAGCAGATTTAGATCCTTTCTATGTCTGGTTTATTCTAAGCTAAGTAAGCTTGACATCTCAGAGCTCTACCCAGCAACAAAATGGTTCAAATACCTGGCTACAATACCTAGCTATTGGTGTGAAAAGAAATGCAAAAAGATGAGGTACTCTGGAAGTTTCATTCTACTTGGGACATTTCAATAGCTTTGAACATATATCAGATGTAGTAAATCACATTCATGGTTTTTCAACAAACACTATAAGCCCAACTTCAGAATATTCTTTCAGAATAGAGAAATAGGTAAGCAGCTTTTGAGTGTAAATCTTGGGCTGTATCCTAATTCAAAAGAAAAGTATCTGACTTTCTGTAGCTGATCTTCCACAATATCAGTACAAGAACTTTGTACAAACTCTCTGTAGGCCAAGAACATGTAAAACTTGTCCAAGAACAAGAGACTTTCCACTGATTTCGTAAGGTTATTGCATCACCACTAAGCAGCAAGTATCAATGGTCATCCAGATAATGCTAAATGTAAATGAGAAGCAGGTAACATCATAGGAGTTAAAGTCTCTGCAAAGAACAAATACAGCCATAAGCAATACTTCCAAACTCTTTCAGTAACAATCTTCCTGACCCCTCATGATAATCCTGGGATTGGTTCTCCATAATAATTAGTTTTCCTTGTGATTCCTAATGATAGATGGCACTGAGGATTGAAGAAATCTCATCAACTGCATTAGCAACTTGTAAATATCTTTTTTACTCTGAGTCTTGACTGATTCCTTATCAGGTATTTCATAATGCTACAAAGAGCTATAAAATGTATTGCACTGACAGTGACTTAGTCTTCTCAAAAATGTAAAGATTCAAAAACAAAGTAGTATGAAATGGCTTCACTTGCATGTTTACACTCATCAGTAACTTGGGCAGCAAACAAACAGGCTTCTGTCCAGGACATTATATACATAACTGACATCTAAACATTGTATTTTTTGTCTGTATGCTTTTTCTTTATTATTATTATTATGCCACAGTACTCACACTTCCTCATTTAATCATACATGATACTTTCTCTGATGATCTCAGAGCCTCTTCAGAACACAGACCACTCGCCCTTCAAAGCTGGTGCACCAAACTCCTACTGTTAGCCACATTCATTGCTGTAAGGCACATGGTTATAACCCAATCATTAAAGTTACCAGGAATTTAGGATTTGGATATTTGAAAGAATTATTAACTTTCTACTTGCACAACAACAAAACAGAAAAACCACAGCTCACTCCAAGTAGTATCTTCACACTCCTTTAAATCCCTTGCAGGCCAAGGTTCCCAGAAGCTAGAAAGACAGTCTTTCAACATTCCTACATGCTCTTTTGTTTCTTATGCACAAAGGTAAGAAGAACTACTAATGAGCAAAAGAGGAGTGACAGATAATACTTGGTTTAGAGCACATTGGAGAGAAACATCAGGAACATTCAAGTGCTGTTACATTTTTCAATTCATGTATCTTTGAGACTCCAGAAATATTATTTAAGTGGGTATCAAGTCACTGCATGTCAAACCAGGACACTGCATTCTAGAGTTTTTACTCAAAAATCCCTTGGGAAAAGAGGCTTTAAGGAATGTTCTACATGTGGATCATTACGTTACATATGTGAGTAGTTATACTGTAAGCAAGGTCTTGAAGGCAGACACTAAGGATGGAGAAAAGACCAAAGCATAACATTGTATTAGGACTGACATACGTCTTTTGGAAAAGCTGAGAACCTGGTGATGATACAACATGAACATATGCAAACAAATCCAGTCCACTACTGCAAAAAGATTGAGAGACTGCAATTACAGTGTGTAGATGGAATATTTTATTTTACATGATCCTCTTGAACAATGCTATATAAATTAAAAGTTTCATAAAAACAGGATCAGACAAAATTCACTGTAAAATTTTGGCTAAACCAATCTCAGAATTGGCAATAATCATCTTGAAAATTTGTGCCTCCAACAGACTCAAAAATGGAAAATACAATCTCTTGAACAGGATGGTGAATAAGTACCCAGAGAATTTTATGTAATAGTTTGTATGGTTTCAGTGAATACTAGAAGAACAATTTATCCAAGAAGAACAATTTTATCAAGAGAATAACTAAGTGGTAATATTCCAACATGAGTGTGTTAAGAACACATATCATCAAATAAAACTAATTTCATTCTGTAAGACAGTAGGACTTGTGGATTAAAGAGTGTCATATGCGGGCTTTAGCAAGACTTTCTGCATCGTTTCTCATAAAAATTTCATTAACATGCTGAGGAAATATGGTCTAGGTAAAACATAAGACTGCAGTAAAAACTGTATTCAAAGAGTATCACAGTAAAAACAGGTGAACATACCAACTGCAGCTTTCCAGAGTACTGTTCTAGCCTAGCAATATTAAGTATTTTTCATTAACAACTCTTAACATAATAGAGAGTAGTTTCATTAATCTGAAGATGATATCAAGCTTTTAGAATGAAGTGTTTGAGAGAGAAGCCTGAAAATGATTTTAAGTATAGAATCAAAATTTACAATTATTTCAACTATATGGAATAACTATTTGAAACAAATGAAAATCAATAAGAATAAGCACAAACTTTCTATTTACCTCTGAAAGAGCAAGGTAAATAAGCTCTACAGAAAGAGAGCCATATGTTTATAACAGCTTATGAACTGAATCTAATTTATCGTTGCCAAAAGAGTAGTCATACTTTCATACATAACAGAAGTATCTTACAGAAGAGATGTCTACTATAATTTTCCAAGTACTCATCCTTCAAAGTTTTCAAATAGAGTTCTATGTACAACTTACAGCTACAGAACACCAAGACAAATTTAAATCAATTTAAACACCAAGAATTCAGATAAAAGCAACAGAGACAACTAGAAGCTTAGAAATAATGACTTATGAAAAGACAATAGAAAGAAGTAGTGCTGTTTAGTCTGTAGAGGGTTAGTTTGCAGAAAAATATGATAATGGTCTTTTATATATAAATGATTGCTATAAAAAAAATAATAATGTGAACTGTTTTTCCTCGCCCATCAGAAATAAGTCAACAAATATCAAGTCTAACTGCAACAAAAATAATTCAGGCAAAGCATTAGGAGGAAAAAGAAAAGCTCTCTAGCTCTAAGAATCTGAACAGGATGCATGGAAACTGTAAGGAAACTCCATTACTTCCATTTTAAGAAAAATTCAGACACAAGCTACTGGGAATGATAATGGAGCAGCTCATCCAACAGTAAGATAAGAAGATGGGAAGACCTCCAAGTCCTTTGGTGTTGCCTCTTCTAAGATCCTTAACAGTTACTCTGGAAATCTCCCCACTTTTGTTATAGATGTAAAGCAAGTATTACTTATTCTGATGAACAGACTATGTTAACATTTGTCTTCAGAGAACATCATTTCACTTAGAATTCCAACTTAAAAGGACAGCATACGAGACAAATTAGAGGGCAAAGAACACACATTTGGGAGTTTCTTGGAAAAGATTTTATTTGCTTTCCATACTCTCATTCAATAAATTTCAGGGAAGAATTTCATTATTTTCTCCATAGCTTGAAATGCCTGATGAAAAACTAAGCTTTGGCTGTTCTAGTTTAGAACTGTTTTATTCAGATGCATTCCTACACAACAAGTTAATACTTGAAAAAAGAAGCAAGGATGAATGCTTATTTTGGCCTTGTCAAAAAACTTACTTGGATAAATTTCCTCCATTTTTCTTTCAAAAAAGAGCATGAGTAGTTTTTTTTTTACACTAATATTTGTGGAGTTCTCCTTGCCAGCCATTAATGTATTTGGAGACCACACGTACAGGAATCTCTCTGGAGAAATCTTACAGATCCTCAAGAAAATAAAAAATAATCTTTCCAAGCATCCCCTAAAGATAATAGCCTCTACAGAAAATCTGGGTACTTTTGTAATTTTCACTATCTTAAATAATTTTGGAATGCTATGTCGGAATATTTCCTACGAAAGAAAGATAAACAATTTCTGTAAAGAAAATAACTTAATTCTGGAAGAAAGTGCAGAATGGAATAGAATAATGTGTTCTTGCTACTTCTTACAAAAGTTTCCCCAGGAGTTAACAAAACTGTTGGGAAGCAAGTAACTGTAGATATGCAAGCTCTTCACTCTGGCAGGTGGTGGACGAAGAACACTGTGGAAGGCTTCTCTTAACACAAATCTTTAGAAGCTGTTCCCTCCTTCCCTCCCCCCCCAAATAATAATAATAAAAAAATCTTTTGTTAGGTTCTAGAGTGGTGGGAAAGAGTAGAATAAATGAACAAAGGATTTTGATGAGTAGTCCATTTGGCTAAGAGATACCATATTTACTGGAGTAAAAGAGGAATTTTACTCTGTTGAGTAAGTGAGTAATCAACCAAAAGAGCAAGTATACCTTCTCTCATCTCTCAGTTTCCCAAGTTGAAAACAAAACTTTTTCCTCATTCAGGTTCGGTCATTCAGACAGCTATTGTTCAGTCTTAGAGTAATTAAAGCATTGCACAATCAGAAATCTAGAAGTCCCTGTTTTTTGCATGTAAAAGTACAGAAATGTAGACTGTATCCTTATCTACCATAATTGCCCCACATTTCTGTATTAAGTAAGAAAGCTTAAGAATTGTAATACCTTTCCTCAAATCTTTCTCTGGACACATGAATAACTCTAACGCCATTCTTTCTGGCCTCCCAAATAATGAAATATTTTGATAGTTTTCTTTACCAACGTTTGCAGACTTGCCAACTAAGCTTTAAAGGGTTAATGGGAGCAGCAACAAAAAGTGTAGCCTAAATACTTGCTGTTTGTTCATCACTGGAAAATCTATCCATGCAACCAATTGCTTTCATTTCAAATCACACGTCAAAAGCTCAGTGTCAGTGATCACAGATTCTAAGTAACATTAAAATTATCAACACCTCTTGAATATATTTCTAAAAAGAGAGATTAGAGGAAGCAGGTGTCTGGCAAGATTCTTGCAGCATCTAGAACTGGTTCTCTTAATTGGCGTTCACTAATCTCCACTTCAAGAGGACAAAATGCTAGCATTAGCAGTAACAGAGTATTTCAGTTTTGTGCTTTATCAACCAAAAGAGAAGTAGATCTAACACTGTAACATACAGGTAAATAAATCAAAAAGTTCCTCTTGCACTTTTTCAGCCTTTGCAATGCCATCTAAAAAAGTATGCCTTCAAAATGGATTCTCAGAGAACCAAATGAAATAGCAGTAATTTACAATGCTGTTAAACTGACTAACTCTATAAACAGGGATTTTGTGGACAATACACTGAATAAAGGAGAAAAAGACACTTAGTCTTGGCCATTTATACAAGTCCTACAAATCCTTTAGTGCAAGACCTCCTAAAATATTGATGTTGTTGGCATGCCATACGAATTCTTCTCACTCAGCTTCTACTCACATTTCTAAAATCACCGTTTAACAAAGTATATATCTATATGGGATGAATCACAAAAATCAGGTAACAGTCACATGATCATAGAGGATCAGTTAAGAAGGGACCTCAGGAAATTTCTAGTCCAAACTCCTAGGAGAGATCAGAACAGGTTATACAGGTTTTATTCAGTCTGACCTTGAAAACCTCCAAGCATGGAGACTGCATAGATTCCCTAGGCAACCTTTTCCAATGCTCAACTGTCCTGATGGTGAAAGAGTTTTTCCTTATATCCAGTCAGAACACCTCTTGCTTCAATTTATGTCTGGTGTCTCTTGCCCTCCCTCTATAAACCACTCTGAAGAGCCTGACTCAGTTTTCTTGATAATCTCCTCGAAGGTATGGAAGGCTGCTCTGAGGTTCCCCTACAAAGCCTTCTCAAGACTGAACAAGCCAAGTTCCCTCACCTTCTTTGTAATCTCTCCCATTTCTTGCTCTCCCTCTCCACGTAAACTGACCATCCAAAAAGATTTAATTTTATTCCAGTGCTAAACAGAAGAAAGGATTGTTGCCTTTTTTTTCTCTCCAAACTATTGCTATGTAAGTGCATAAGCACTGAAATACTAAATTACCAGGAATATTTCCAAACCTCTATTTTGCTACAGCTCACACATCTCAGTCATTGTTTCTTAGGGATAAAATTATAACCAGCAGTATGCATTCTAGATTTTAGCATAAAGAATTATTTTGAGCAGATTTTTCTGTTCCTGTTTACCTGGCTGATAATATGCCCTATTCCTTCTCACCAGCTAAGGTTTTTAGGCTTCCTTTATACTAGATGTATTGTGCTCACTGAATTAATTTTAATTTCATGTACTTGAAATTTCATGATTACAGTTAATACAAGTGCTGCATGTTAAAACACTTCTGAGCTAATTAAGCGTTCAATACTCGTAATGCTGCCTTTAAACCATTTGTTATATGGAGCAACTGAAACCATTCTTACAGTACAATTTAATTCTCATACTGGAAAGGATTTACAATCCTTCTGTCCTCCATGAATTTGAACTTTGTTTTGAAGTATCATTAGTCAGTTTTTGAATCTTCAAAAACTTCTGAACTAGGGCTCAAAATAATTTTGTAACTGAAATCTACTGACATACTCTCAAGTCCTATAAGAATATAGGAGTCAAGAAAACTAAGTAAATATCTCTTTAAAAAAATCTGTCTTTTATAATTGGGAAAAAATACATTGGTATACATTGATATATAGAACTGCTAGACTACCTTTAGGGGTTCCATCACTTCCAGCTGGAGAGCAGACTGACTGTGGTGACCTCAAGGAAAAGGACGCAGCATTCCTTATGGAAGGATCACCATCCTAAAATGGCAATGATAAAAATCAGTATTATGAACAGGAACACTTTATAAAATAAGCCCGCAATTAGTACACGCATTGATAAGATGGAGCAGACCAAAAATATTATTAGTTTAAAAAAATATATCAGATGACAAACACTATAAAAATATTTATCTAAATTAGAATCTGCAATTTTAATACTGCTATATACACAATATTCCAGAGTGCAGTAGGCCCTGATAAGAATCTATAACCAGAACGTTCACACAGAAATAAATTTATGTAAATATCTTTTAAAGTATTTTCAGCTGACAATGAAATTCCATTTAGAAGTTTGTTACAAGAATGCCTAGTAAAGAGTTGATAAACAGAAGTATGAACCCTACACAATATCAACTGAAAAAAATAAGCATAGAAAGTAGTTTTTAAAACAAACTCACCATTTCTTCCACTTAACTTAGCCTTAAGCTTATCTAGAATGCCATCTTATTTTTACAGTTATAACCAAACTAACTTTGTACTTATACTCTTCACTATACTCACATCGGGAGTGAACAAAATCTGTAACTCTCCTATTGCGCTGGCTGAGATGGATAAATTAAAAGTTGAAATCCCTCAAGTTGTGTTATACACAAAATCTCCACAGTCGGATAGGAAACAACTTGATGGCCGTCTGCAGTACTTCCCCCAACAGAGCAAAAATTCTACTGTATTTTCAGTTTTGCATAGAACGACCTGCTTCAAAGGAATCTGTAATTTATGGCAACCATCATCATACCAGAATATCGATTACAATGTAAGGAGGTTCATGCTCAATCTTTAGTTGTAAGATATTGTGGAAAAAAAGTCAAAATGATATACATAAACCACTCTTCAATTTCCCCTTTTGATGTTCTGCATGTTTTTTCTAGGTTTAATAGAGCCCTCTGCTGGTCAAGAGCATACTTATTCACAGTCAGTAACCTGACCAGTTTTAAGTTTTATAGAACAGTATTTCCCATTTTTAGTTTGTTGTGTTTTTTGTTTTTGTTTTTTTTTTTTTTTTTTTTAAGAAAAAACAGTGTCTAGGTTAAAACAAATGTTTTCAAAAAGAACAAACAACTCATATTTATAGAAAGGCAATTTCTGTAAGTACAGACAAATCACAAGTCTATCCTTATAAAGAGTAAAGTTGTAAGAGTGAAGCTATAATTACATGAAGTCTCCAAAGAAGCTCTAGCTTATTTAATGTTTCCTGTTTAATTCTGAATCTTGGTTACTCCACTAGCTAATATTCTAATGTACCTTTCACTGAGCTATCTGCACACACAGTTCTTATAAATGTTTTCATTGTTTTCAGTCTGAATGTTCATCCGTCCCACAATTTTTTTGTTTTTATTTTTTAAAAAATCTTTTGGGGCAATTTCAATCAAATAAAGAGAATGTTAGAAGAATCAAGTTTAATAAGCTTTCTACATGTTTCTATAAAAATCAGGATCAGGGTGTGAGAAAGCTAGATTGGTGTTTCAAGGGTGAGGCAGCCTGCAGAGACGGGCAACGACGCATTCCCTTTGGCAATGGCCAAATGGGCTCTCAGGTGAGAAAACCACACGTGAAGAAATTAAACATCCAGATGCAACGCAACAGAGAGCGCTGTATCACCTTAAACTTACATTCATATCATCATATGTTGAAGTGAATTCACTTCCACGCGTATGATTTATTAGTTTATTACGTTAAAACTACCTGATTTTTGTCAAACTTGCTTTATCTTTGAATCATAATAACCTCCTTCACACATACACAAAATCCCAAATATTGAAAGAATTCAGCCGAGTAATTTTTTTAGCAAGTAGCATACAGGTTTTGTTACGATGGAGGAGACACTACAGCCACGGCCGCCAAGGGCAAAGGCAGAAGCGCTACCTTTCACTAGGATACCTAGAGCTGACCGGGCAGAGAACCTGTCAGGTCCGCACGCGCGACTTATGGCAAATGCACGTTTACTGTTTCCTAGTTCAGAGCCAAATCAAATGCCGAAATGTAAGCCAAAACAAACTGAGGCACGCTCTCATACATCTTTCAAAAAAAAAGGAAAAAAATGAAAAAGAGAGTCTTCAAATTCAGTGTATGTGGAGTGTACCTTCAAGTGTGTATTTATTGATTTTATAAAAATCTTATGTTGCAAATAAACAACATCCTCTAACTATTCACAACTTTGTCAACTTTGGTTTTAAGTAATAAAACCCTGAAATTAAGTACTATAGAACAATTAAAGCAAATTTTATGATTTAATAAACCTCATTTATAACCACATCTATGCCAAATGTTACACAATTAAAATGAAATATAAAAAGTACAATTATGATAAAATATAATTACATGAATACGTCCATTAAGAAAATGCATAAAGGGATAAAAAAGTAACTTGTAAAGATGAGCATTTTGGAAAAGACAACTAAAATTTCCAGAAACTGTTTGCTTTACTTATATTTATCAGACACCTGTTCTTAAGTCACACGAAGCTTATTATGGTCTCTCTAATTCATATATCTGAAAATTTAAATACAAAATGGACCAAATATATTTTTTACTACTTTTTATCTTAGTATTTCTCCAATTACATTAACGATAGCATGTTTTGTGTTTGCATAGTCTGTCGGTTTTGAATGAATTTCATTTGTAAATTCTCATGAACCAGGAAGTTGTTGCATTGTTTGGATCACAAAATTTGTGATTTATTTATTTATTTTTAATACTCTTTCTTTAAACATTGAAATAAATTATCCTAATATTAAGTTCTCCAAAAATCTTAAACCAAGATTCTCTTGATAGTGTGCCTTTAACATAGTTGGAGGATGTATGTGTGTTTAATGCCAAAAGCAGCTTCCTGTTTTCAAGGATTTGCACCACTGAAGCAGACACTGACAGAAACATCTCACAATTCTGTAGTATAAGATTCTTTCATAATAAAAAAGTTTTATTTGAAATATTACTGCTTAGTTAACCTTTTTTTTTAAACAAGACTTAGATTCATTAAAAACAATATTAATAGAACTGATGACACTCTCAGATCTATTGTATTAACTCTGATAAGGGATTTAAGGAGCCTAATGTTAAGTGGATTTGTTGACTGCAACTCTTATTTAGTTGCACAGGAGTTACCCCCTGCAAGCTAAAGAAAACACTTTAAAGAAAGAAAGAAAAAAAAAGAAACAAAGTTTTGCTCAAAAAGTGTTGTAGACATCGCTATGATCACATTATTCAAAGAGCCTAACGTCAAAAAACAAAACTGAAACTCAAAGGCTCTCCACTTAAAAGCTGTCAAGAGACTGGGTGGCAAACTTGTAAGGAAGAATTTCAACAAGCTTCTTCCACAGGATGAGATGCTTATTAAGAAGAAAAATGATCACTAGTTTAGGAAAAGACTTTGGAGAAGTTTGGAGTATCATTTTTTTTCCTTTAGAAATTGGCACTCTAGAGTTTGGCAAGAATTTCTCCTATGTTAACCGAAGTTACTGACACATGAGGAAATCTCTTAAGGAGAAATCAGGCCATAAAGCACATAATAGTACAGGAAGAAGAAAGGTCTATAGGAACTCCTGCCTTTGACAAAACCAAACTACTGTCCAACAGGTTATTCAGGTATTTCAAGTCCAATTGAGAATTACAAGGATCCTCAGTGAGACAAGTTAACTAATGCCTGTTTAGATTCTAGTATTGTTCACGTTAACATACTACTACAGTAATTGTAGCAACACTCTATTGTTTCTTAAAATAAACTTATATAGGAGTGAGATTATTCACTTTCCATAATTTCAACAGAATGGATGCTATAAATGGTTCCAAAAAAAAGACAGGCCACATAAGAAAAAAATTCACATGCTAAGGTTAAAAGGTTCAGTGTACATGTGTGAAAATGAAATATACTTTCAGGATTTTTATGCATCAACAGCAATGTATTAAAATATCTGACTTTTATGATAGCTAAACACATATTTGCTTTATCATAATAAACCAATTTAGGCAACATACATCACTACTTAGTCTGTGCACCATCTGTAGGTAGTCTTCATTTGGGCCATGTCTAGAATTATCAGCATGATGATTAGCTGAATTGCCAGACAACTGACTTGAAACTTTATTTTCATGGAGGTTTCTCATCCCACCTGAGACAATGGGACTGGATACTGAAGCTGAAATAAGAAAAAAATAAATAATTATACTGATAGACACACATAAGCACGCACGAGCTACCTCTAAAATGTCTTACAGAAAACAACTTAATAGCAGATATTAATGAAAGATGGCTGCAAGAGGTCTGTAATCTGAGCAAGAATCCAAATTACTGGATTGAATCTTTTTAACACAAACACTTTGAATTAAACCAGCTAAGACCTGAACTCTCAAGAGGATTCAAAAACTCAATTCCACATATAGGTTAGTCAAGCTTCTCTCCACAGGTACTGTAATTACAGCCAGTGTCACGTTCTTAGAGGTTATAGGAAACCTCTAAGGTTTTTTCTTCTTCTTCAAGATAATTTGTGTTGACTTATCTTGGTATAACAAACTTCTGATATATACATACAAAACGTAACATCAAATATAGAACAGGTATATATTTTCTAAAAACAGCAACTTTAAGAACAGATTATTTAGAAGAATCCAACAAAAATTATACTTACCAAAAAAACATGTCTAAGGTTCCTAGATACTTTAACAATGTTTGTGTTGTTCAAGATTGTTTCAAAAAAGGAGAAGAACAAAGAAATCCATTCATTCTGAAGGTTGTCTTCGCTGGTTACTGTGTACTTTGAGCATAATTCTGGCCAACTTAGAACTAGTCTGATCTACACTACAAAGGTTGGGTAAAGTTAAATGAGCTGTCAGCAGAATTGTCACTTGCTCTGGCAAAAATGAGTTCTTTACAACGAGTTCTGACAGCTATAGTTTGTTTTGATTTTTCTAGTTATGTGTAACTATGGGAAATGTAAATAGAGGAGCAATGGCACATGAAGATGCGTTTTCTCTTATCCTCCTCCCTCCTCTCCTTTTTTTTTTTTTTTTTTTTTTAAAGTATATACTGCCAATGGTAGAGTCAGCTAAGCAAAATTTAAACATACCAAAAAGTTCCCTATTACTTCAAAGTTTTGCATTAAGCACATGGCTACTCCAAGGAAATTAAAGAGCTGTAAAATGCGCACGTTAAGGTAAAGTTGCATGAGACAGGAAGAAAAAAATAAAAACAAAAAAGCGAACCAAACATCACAGACTTACCTTGCTGCATTTGAGGATGTGGTGTGTAACTGGGAGGATGTGAATATGGCATGTATCCTGCAGGGCTTTGAGGAGCATATGGACTAGGCACTGGACTGTTCTGTTGTGCCAAAAATCTGTTGCCAGAGCTTGTCTGTGGTGGCACAAACCGGCTAAAAATAAAATAAAAGTTTTTTAAAAAGTTGGAAAGGACAAAGTAGGCACATTTATTATTCTTTTGGGAATACTAAAACTCTGGAACATTATAAGTTTTGGAAGAGGTGCAGTATTCCAAGGTAATCAAGAAACCCCCTCAAAAGCAGTAATTTTCACAAATTATCTATATCTTCTCAAATTCAATTATTACTTAAGAGCCACAGTCTGAGTGCTGCATTAGCCAAAGTAAAAGAGAGAATAAAAAAAACACTCGTAAAACCGCCACCTGGTAAAAGGCAAGACTGGCACAAGTTATAAACATTTACTCAAATATGTGATTTCCAAAGTCATTCATAGTTTATTAAAAGCTTGAATGAAAATGGCAGCTAGGATTTCATTATCAAATGATGATTAGCTTGCTAGCATTAACAAGGAGCCATTTACTGACAATGCAAATATTCCAGTAAGATTTCAAAGAACTTCAAAAATCTAACAGAACTACACTGCCAAGGTACAGGAAAGTGACAGGCAGTTAGATAGGATTTGACCCAGTCCCCTGAATACATTTTCTTTCATTGGCTTTATCTTGGCTGGATCCTGGAGAGAAGAAGCCATAAAAATAAAGCAGGGTTCTGACAATACTACATGTACACTATAATTTGAATTCTTGCTTGCATCAGTTTTCCAAAAAACAAATAAAGCAAGAAGTACTTCAAAAAGTTATTAATCAGATACAATACATGCTTTAGCAACTCCTGGTTCTAAATAACAACCCCATAGAAGGTAAACTTGCATTTAAAGAAATACTTAACACAAGGATTTTGCAAGGATTGAGAAGGCATACCATGTTGTAATAATCAAAATCTATGAAACCTTCTTCAATATCATTTTTAGACAAAAACGCAAAAATACAAAAGCCCACAACAGCTCTAAAGCATTTGTCAAAACAATTGCATTAAGTAAAATGTGAAATAGAATTGTTCATTTTAATAATTTTTATCTAGTAACTGCAGATGGACTCTGTTAAAGATCAGTAACTAGGCTGGAACTGCACGCAAAACGCTTTCCCCGAGGCCAGAGTACTAGAGAAAGCCTGTTAAGAAAGGCCTAGATTATAGGTACTTGCCAGCTGCTGACACTCAAAGGCTGAAAGTGAACTAGACAGTTGAAAAGGAAGCTGCAAGAAGACTGTATAACTTAAAGCAGTACTCCATGATTTAACAAGCCTTGCCCACCTTCCTGTCGCACTGCTAGTCTTCCACATGCCAGAACACATGACCTCTTCTCTCCTGTCCTCCTGCCACCACTGTCAGCCTCTGCCTCAGGCAGAGAACAGCTGGAGGGGTGGCAGGAGGATTCCTTAAGCAGGAAAGTAAAAGTTTTATCAAAATGATGAGAGGGAAAGACAGTGAGGAATCATGACTAGCAACAAGAATACAGAGATTCATTCACTGACAGGAAGATGTTTAGCAAGTGCTGTATTTGACTTGGTGAGCTTAAAAAACTCACTCTGCTGCCAGGCAAATGTGAGATTTGTCTTGACAATGATCATCTTACTCCCACTCACATACGTGCAACAAAAATTGATGGTCGCGGTTGAATCTCAAGTTCACTGCCCGCCCCATCAAACCCATTTAAAAAACAGTATTACCTGGAAGGGCTATGTGAGATAGTGGTTTGTTGGTAATTGGAAGATGCAGGACTACCACGCATGGAATTCTGAGAAAGATTAAACTGCGACATCATCATCCCTATTAGAAGAAGACAGCAGCATTACTTCATATGCATTCTCTTTTCAATCAATAAAGTCTCTCATTTCACATATGATTCATTTCACATACAATTTCTTCATAAAGAAATTATAAAGTTTACACACACATTAACATCTTCTACTGACAACTGTTAGAAAACATTAAAAGCAATCCATTTCATGCAAGATGCCTATTTTACACCATGACACATTCAAAAAAAGCATTATGTTCCTTAAAGATGTGATAATTTGCTATAAATTTCAACAGCAGTTCCTTCCTTACTGTTCCAACCTGAAATGTGTTTGTAAAAACAAACAGTTTATAGCAAGACACTGTACATATTCCAGAAGCCAGAGCAGTGTGTACAGCAGTGCATGCAATACTCTCTATGCCAAGTAAAAGATCTGGGAACCTCACAGCAAGTCCACAGAAAGACCACAGAAAACTCTCTCATTTTTTGAGCGAGAACAGTGGTGCAAGATGCTCTTTCTCAGCTCCTCGCATGCCTTAGTGGTCCCTTTTTACTCAGGGACAAAAATCATTCAACTCTACCTCTGCTAGTAAGCAGTGTTACCTAGGAAGTTGCCATAACATTTTAAGTTGCAAAGCAGAATCAGTATTGCATCCTTAGACTAAAGCCATGATTTGGAGATTCAGGAACTGCACTACGTGTCAAGTCAAAGCCTCTAATCACTTGAAACTAACTTACATCTTCATTATGGATAATTTTTTTAACTTTTACCTGGGTGATTTTAGTGACAGAATCAACATAACTATATCAGTGTCAGAGTTCATGAGCAAAATGCAACTCATGAAGCCACAGCAAGTGATCCACAGCCATGTGCAAAATCACATCACTGTTATAAGCATTTTAAACCAAAGGTTTGAGAGCAGGCTGAGAGTAGTCCACAATCCAGAGTGTTTGGGAGCCAATCCTTCAATTACTACAACTGATTTCAATTACTACAGCATTTATACAAGAAAATTTCGTTTCAGAAACCCTCCCTGTCACTCTCTTCTCTTCTGCCTTTGCCCCGAGAGAAGAGCTGGGCTAACGGCCCCAAAACGCGGCCGCCCTTCCCTCCCAGAGGTGAGGAGGGCCGTGTGCCGAGCACATCAACCCACAAACTAGCCGAGAACAGCAGTGAAGGTGTCCAGTTACGCGGAAGAAATCCAGGACTTTTATACTTCAACACAGAGATCATTTCAGGACCATGAAATACTGAATAACAGAAGGCAGATCCTTAGCTCCTGCAAGGCTTGTTTAAATGGGCACTGGTTGCCTTGCACAGAGGAAGGGAAGAAGAAACTTTGGTTTGCAGTACAAACCACAGAGTTGCACTGCAAGTTGCCTGTGGGCATTTCCTATAGGGTCGTTTTTTAGTAGGGAAAGTTCCACATGTGGCCATTTCACATTGGTTCGTATCTTACGGATATTCCACCAGACTATGGTATATTCACCAACTATTTTAAAACTTTTTGTCAAACTACTAACCCTTAAAGTCCACGTACAGAAAGCTGACAAAATGTGCCCACATTAAAGCTATACAGATGCTGCAAAGACAGAGTTTCATTTCATACTTAAAGCACCGATTGCATTTTTAGTATACATGAAAGACACATTCATCTATCTTATCCTCCCCAATTTACAACACTCTTCAAAACATGGAGGAGTACTTGTTTGGTTTAAAAGAGTGACAGAAAATTTGCTTGCTTACGCAAATTAAGAAAACTAAAAATTACTCTGTGATAGCCAATTCTCTTGTTTCTTTCACCGTCGCGCTCTCTTATTTTTTATTTTATTTTATTTTATTTTTGGTTTTTGGCTATCTGGATTTCTTGAAAAGAATAGTCTCTCCAAAGTTTCCATACAGATACAAGTCTGCCTGGTAACGATGTAATGATGAAGGAGAAAAAAGACGCCCCAAAAATTTAGTCTAAAATCAGTTTATCTGTGGCTATTAATACAAAAATATCTTACTTGTATTCATACATTTTTTTACACTGCTGTATCACTACAGAGCAGATTTACAGCTTCACTGTACATTTCCACACCTTAGATATTTTTAGATATTTCAGAATTTCTTTTAACTGCAATTTTCATTTTGAATGATGGTAATGTTCGGTTTTGAAAAATCATCATCCCAGTAATAACATTCCAATAATATTTTTCCCTAACACATACTCCCAATCTTGACTATGATTTTTTTTTTTTTTAATGTTTGGAAAAAAGTAATACATTAATTCTATTTTAGCATTTCTAATAAATGTAAAAGAATGTGCTATGTAAAAACACGGTTCAAGAGCACAGACAACGCCTTGTATGGTTAAACCTCTTTTCAGCATCATGCCTATTGAAGCTGAGACAGCTGACCAACAGGTGATTTTTCAGGTAAACATATGCTCTTAATGAAAGTGCACGTCTGCAGTGTTTTTCCCCTCTGACAGGCAAAAACGCACATTATTTTAGACTTCTTTCTAAACAAATCCGCTGAAAGGAAGAGACAAGCATCGAGGGGGTACACAGAAAAAGTTATTTTGAAAAGTAAAACTATCCAAAAGCTTATTTTTAAGTAACTTATTATAAAAAAGAAATCCAGTTCACTCATATGCTACAAGAATCAAGACAGATGTAGTTACAAGACAACATTCAGAACTTCCTATGTGATCTGATGAAAAAGGTCCAAAACGAAATCAACATGTTGCCCTTTACGCAAAGTTAGGCCAGATGCTGCACGGCGATGCGATTCAGTCTGTTCAGACAGCCTGATAATTGAAAATAGTCTGAGAAAATTCAACACAAAATATAGAAACACACTGTATTTCACTCCAAAATTAGTTTGGAAAGTATATGAAGAACTACAACAGTGGGACAGAGAATAATTAACTTTTGCTAGCAGAGCAATGCCTGGGTAACTGTAAGCAAGAGACAGATGGCATAAGAGCTGAGCATTGCCACTAGGATACCTGAGACCAAAAATGTCAGCTTTTTTTCTATTTTTTCTCTCTTTTTTTTTTTTTGGGGGGGGGGGGGGGGGAGAGGAAGGCAGAGAGAGAGCCAAACAACCCCCGCCCTCCAAAAGTCTACATACTATGTCTCTTTCTCAGATTATTAACATAAAAAAAAAAAATCCCCTGCTCTAAACTCAGCCTTGAACTAAGAATCAGTACAAACTTGGGGACTAATAGTACAGAATTCTGCTTGTGCTTTACCCTATATTCACAAGAATTCAACACATAATGTTTAGCTTTCTGGAGTTGCTTCTGCTTCCTGACAGACTGTACTAAGACAAGAATTTTATTTCACATTTAATATAATTCTTTAGCCAGATGGTCCTTCCAATCCTACATTAGGAAAGAAGGTTGGGAGAAACGAATTTGAGTTCACTTTGCCCATACGAATGCCAGAACTGACATTCAAGGGAGCATCATGCAGAGTCTCTTCCAAACTAAGCAGGGAGGTGGTCCACTTCCTTCACTGCTCCTTGTCAACTGGGGGCTTTACAGATGCTGGGGTTACAGTGTCCAGCACGGACTTCACTATGCATTTGACTCAACAGAAGGTGGAGAGATGATACCAGAAAGCATTTAGGCTTTCACCGCCATTTTTAGAAGTATATAACAAACCTTAAGGAAAAGCAAAAGAAATGAATTTGAAATGCTAGAAGACAGTGTCAGAAAACAGAAAGCGAATCAACACCCCAACATGGCAGTATAGCCTCCTTGGGCCTTGGAGAGCTGAATGGGACATATTAATGGATAAACCTACCACAATTTACCAGCAACTGGTAACTGGTAAAGACCCACCTATTTCCAGGTAAGAGTGTTAGCTATTTCAAGTGAAAATACAGTCACACTTTGCACAGCTTTTCCAAACATTCATTCCAGCACCTTCTTCCTCTCAAAATACTGTGTCTACAGATCTGCTCATCCTCTCTTCCCTCTTTTTCTCCAGTCTCTAAAATCATAGTTATGTTGAAGTCTTTGCAATTATTCAGGATTAAGGAAAACTATATTAAGCATTCAAGAAAGTTTTAAAAATATGATCTCTTCTGGTTCTCTAAAATACTTTGTTAACCTAACATCAACTATTAAAGTTTCATATTGTATTATCATATATAACTCTTTAGTAATATTTTTCTTCTGAAGCACATTTGCTTAAAATACAGTTGATCGTATTTCATTAGGTATTACTTTTAACCTGTTGAATCAAGCTACAAAAGTCTCTCCCCTCAGTAAAATCCAGAAAATTAATCTCTCACTTATACACTGGCCCAAATTATTTCATTCCACCAAACTGGTGCAAGATCTTGACTCACATGCATTTTCTTTGTGGGACCACTATACAAGCTGGCAGTACGGTCAGAACTCTTCACACAGCTGGAAAAATAATATTCTCTCTCTGCTTTTCATCAGACTAACTAAACACAGAATCTGCATTCAGCTTTCAGAGCTTAAATTTCAAAACAGATCAATAAAGTTCTAAATATTTAGCATTGCCCTTAAAAATCTTCATTCAAGAAAACATCCATACTCTGCAGAATAACACTATGTGCTCTGTCCTAAGCAATTTTTATTGAAATATCATATGGCTTTTTATTCACTCCAGTAGTATACCCACTACACCTCAAAGGAGCATTAGCTGTAGAAAAGTTAACTTCTGTAGGACTACACAAACTGCTGAGCAAAGTCATGGCTGAGAGGAGCTGTTAAGCATGGTACATTATTCAGTATGTTTCCTTGCCTCAGTACCACTAAGAACTACCACTATTACGATGTAGTACAATTGCACAGATTTTCAGCAAGATCAAGGCATATCTTTCCAACCTACAATTGTTTATTAAGACAAATACAGAAACTGACCCACAAAGAAATTCAAATAAAGTGATTGAAAAATGAAATCCAACCAATCCTTCTTCTACAAACCACTGTCAGTGATATTAAACATTATCTTTACAAAGTACCCACCGGAGTTTATTTCCGTATTTACTCTAATAGAATCACCCTTAGAAGATATTAAGATATATGGCTTGACATAGTTATTAGATACAAGATAAGGCACAAATATCATGTATCTGCTCCATATATATATTTGTGGTTAAGTTCAGTCCCATAAATTTAAAGAACAATATAAAATGCAATCATTAAAACAAACAAAGAAAAGAAAGAAACAAACAGAAACCTTACCGCTTTGTACCCCGTATCTGTTTTGCATGCTTTTCTCCCTGAAAACATTAGGATTCCTTGCCAGGATAGCCTGCAGCAGGACCGGTATATCTCCCTCTGGATCATCACTGCCAAGGTTATCTTTCAATTCTCTGGAATTGTGGAAGTAAACAAATAAATAGGCAACCGCATTTTCAAATTGTAAAAAGCTACAGGTCAAGTAAAAATACCCTATTCATTATTAAGATATAGGAAAAAAAACCCCCACAAATTTGCAAAAGACTGTTCCCTGCCTCTGTTTTTCATTCTTCCCCTTCTCTTATGGCACGGAAGAAGAAGTATTTGTGCTAGTCTTCAAAATTATTTTCTATTAATAAGCCCCTACATATACACAGCTATCACTTTCGGACCATTACGAAGTTTCTTATATCTACTTTAGTATCTTGATCTTCTACATAAAAGCAGAATACTTTGGCATAATGACCAAGAATGACTCCTACTACTGTAGGAGTGAAATTAAGAAATAAGACATACATGAATTCATAGCATTCATGTCGCAGCCAACACTTTGCAAATATATTATTTTTAAAAACAGAAACTCTGTGAGATCTGTGATATCACAACAGTCCCTCTGAACCATCAAAAATGCAACAGATTTTCTTTAAATGCACTTTTGTTTTCTTTCATTATTTGTTTTGAAGACTTTTAGAAATTACTTCTGTTTGATCAAAACAACTGACTGGAACACGTAGGAAAAAGACAGAGCTGTCCAGACAAGCCAATTTAACAAACCACAGGGATAAATGAAAAGATAAAATACATATTTAACAAACAGATGATACACTAGTATACTTGCTAATTCAATTCTTAAAATACTTACATCCAAGGTCTAATCAGAATTGCCAAGGGTTTTTTAAGGAAGTTCTTTGTGTAATTTAGGCATCTAATTCTATTCTATCTCTGTATTTCTCTATATGTACTATTAACCAAACTTGAACACAAATCAGTATTGCACAAGCGAAAATGCAGAGTACGCACTCATAACTAACAAGCATGTAAAAAGCAGTGGATGTATAAAAAGCCCCCCAAAAAACAAAATAAAACCAGTTACACATAAGGCTGCTGGACAATTACTAACATTGTGATTTACAGAAACTGTTACACAGTGGTACTCCCCTAGTGGCACTCCTAATGGTAACATGCATGTTCTTATTTTCAGACTGTCACAGAAATCCTTCTTCTCAATCCTTCTCATTTTAATCTCAAGGAAAAAAGATGCTGTTCTGATATAAGAGCTGAAATTTAAAATACATACATGTGGTCTGTTGACACCTGATTGAGACTGTGTACGAGCTGTGAAACCAGATTTTCATCCCTACAAGCCAGAAGGCAGTTCACCTCTTCCGCTATCCGTCCATTGAAGAGCAGGCTTTTTGTTGTTGTAGCAGGTAAAGGTGATGGAAGAGGCAGCTGGTTCAAAACTGTTATCAGAACATGGAAAGAAGTTTAGAATCACTTTATAGAACACAATCATACAGAAGATGGATACATCATAGTCCCTCATACAATTAAGAAAGAAAACCTAACAGCTACATTTGAAATGCAGGGAATATTCTGCATCATAAACAAACATACACACCCTGTGGACCCTGTGCTTTAAACAAAATAACTCAGACAAGTGCTAAAATTATATTACTTAAATATTTAACTGTTAATGCAAGTATTATGAATAAAAACACATCTTTAACTATCCAGAGTATATGGATATTAAGTATGTTAGGACAGTCTTCTCTTGTAACAGAAAGTGTTCCATAAAAGGGGAAGGAAGGAAACGTAAAATCGTCATAGTTGCCCATAGTAAGGTAATTGTATTAGGCACATACTTAGTTTTCTACTCTCACCTGTATGCATAATTAGCATTCCCACTCTGGAACCCAATTTAAGCCATTACATAAATTCTCAGTTTCCTCTCCTGTTCCTTTCATTTCTATGTAAGCTATCTTCTCAACAAAAGGCAACTACTGTCGGTTGACATGACCACTAAAATGCCAATTCGCTCAATATACCTAATCACAAAGCTCGGTAAAAAGATTTAATTGTTTAATTAAAGCACTTATCACAACATTTAAATCAGATTTTAAGTAAGTATACCAGGCCTTCACAGCGCACTCTTAGGTCAGGCGCAGCAAGGAAGTGTACCAAACAAGAAGCCCTAAGCAGATCAGGTGCAGGACTATAGAGCCAAGAGAAGACTAAAATGGAAGAAGCCAAAATGCTGCTATATGGCTGAGTCACTGTCATGGGTCCCATATAATAATGATTCTGACTTCAAGTTCCAAGGCTGATTAAAGCTCTGAGGTTTAACTGATTCATTAGAAACAGTCTCAGAAAAAGCAGCGTTAAGTAAAATATTAAGATTGCCTCTTCTGCTTTTGTGCCTTTATCACTACAATGCTGTATTCTGAGGTGCAAAAAATACAGTAATATTTTTTCCTATATAGTGCGCCATTTCTGTATTTAGACAGAAATTCAACAAGTGTATATTTTAAACTGTTTACATTAATTGCATTAGATTACCTTGAATGTGCCTGAAACCAATAAAAAGTTAGCAAAACACACTTATTTTTACAACACACGCATTTATTAAAACAGTGTAAATTTCACTCAGATAGCGGATTGAGCCTCTAGTCAACATGCCCTTCCTGTTTTCAGACCATTAAAGCTTTTCCTTTGCAGTTTCTTTTTTTCACGTAGAGAAAAAATACAGGGAGGTAGGGACAAGTCGTCTTTCTTTTTTAACTACTCTTGAGTTTCTAAGCACCAAGAAAATTACTGCAGATACAGACATATTGCACCTACTACAGTGGCTAATGCTACCAAAGGTGGTTTAGTGTTTTGAAAATTCTTGGACCAGGAGTTTGGCCAGTGACTTCGATCAACTACATATTTTGACTTTTTTTTTTTTTTAATTTAAGAACTCTACCTCCAAATACTTAATACTAGAAAATTGACCATAGTCTAGAAACTTAATATGCTTTGCATCCCAGTGGCTCATTACTAGACACAGATATATAAACACACAGATAACACAGCAGCATCTTTCAATTTGACATTTAAGAATATCAGTAAGAAATGAAGTATTATTTTTCGCTTGAATACACCTGAATTTTTTATTGTAGGCAACTAAATTCAGTTATTAGGCATCGCTCTCCAGTGTGTCTCTGAAACTCTTCCCAAATTTCAACAATATAACAAATAAAAATGAGATTAGAAGCAGCATCTTGGTCACTGAGTCCAATCACCCATTACAGTAGATAACTAAGCTATCAACTCTTTCCCATACTTCCTAAACAACGAGCATCTTGATCCTCAATTCCAATAAGGGAAGTGTTGTTCCCAAATCTCATGACAGTAATGACAAACTTTTTTCAAGTTTCCACCCAACATTTCTTTTTGGTCAGATTGTAATCATTCATTTTTGTGCCAATATCATCTTTTGATATAAACAGTTTTTTTTTCCCCTGCTTTTTGTCTTCCAGATATATTTTAAAGACAGTACACATCTCAGCTGCTCCTTTTGTAGGCTGAAGAGCCACGATACAAGCCTTGTGAGCTTCTTCTTCCCATTCTAGAAGTCTTTCTTTGCACCCATTCCTGCTAACTAGAGGAACTTTCTTTGTATCTTGTCCAAAGCTAACGAAACAGATTTCAAGCATATTCAGCATAGTCTCTTTGGCTGAACATCAGTTTAATCTCTCCCTTTAGTGAAAATGAGAGGTATGTTTTAAAGAGTGGATTTTTTTGTTTTTTGTTTTTTAAACATTTTAATGTTTTTCTTATTTATGGAATACCCAGATGTGTTATTGAATGATATGTCGTATAAAAACCGAATTCCTACACTTGAAATTTCAGGTTTACTTAAGAGCGCTTCCCCCCCCCCCCCCCCCCAGATTTTACCTCACGTTATGATTAGCATATTTCCCTCAGTAAATATTTTAAAAATTCAAGTTATGACAAAATTTACATTTGTAATACCAAATCCAATTTTGAATGAGTTCATTTTAAGAAGTAACCTTTAAAATACAAATATTTTTAATATTTGAAAATATAAGTATTTACCAAAAAATGTAAAAAATATAGCACAGATAAAAGGGAAAAAAAGAGAGTACTTACGGTCTGTAAGACTAGCAATCCCTGCAAGAGTAGTGATGGGAACATGAGGCATATCCCCATTCATCCTGAAGTTCTGGGATGGTAGTGCCTACACAGATATTTTAGTTCAGGTGCCAGCTATCATTACTTCCCATCTCCCAAGCACTAAAAAAAAAGCACATATACACAAAAAACCTCCTCAGTTTGCTTAAGATAACTTTAAATTTGACAATGTAAGTGAAATGTAGACCATAACCTCCACTGCATACTTCAGTAATTTTGTCAGAGGTAGATATAACAATCTAATAATTAAATAGTCAAACAGCATTACACAATCAACAGACAAGCTTCTGGTCCCAGAAGCAGACTCCTTCCTCAAGAAAGATGCAAGATGTAAGAAAATTTGCTCAGATTATACACTATAAAGCCAATATTCAATGTGTGATAAAGAAGCCAAGAGAACTGAAACACATTTGCTGAATTTTATGGCTCATTTTGAAAGGAAAAAAGGTAAATTAACTCAAAAATTGGTAGCAAAAATTCTGTTGGTTCATACCACAGCATGGCACCATGCCACAGTTTAAGTACTTAGCTGCTATATTCACTTTAGCAGATGGAGGTATTTTTCACACTAAGGAGCAGTAGTATATGTAAACGGACTAATAGAGACACAATACTCAAGGAGGAGACAAAGTGACAAACACAGAACGTTACTGTATTTTAAAAGAAGTGGTTCTTCCAAAATTAACCTGAAAATCTCTCAGAATCTCTTTAACATTAAACACAATCTGGTCAAACAACTACCAGGAACTACCACAGAAGGAAGAGGTTTAGTCACCACTAAACTAGCTTATGTATTTCCTGTAGAACAGCAAGACTTACGTACAACTACTGAAAAAGCATTTGTCCACTCAGTTTTCATTAACTGTAGCAATTTCAACAGCAGTTCCAAAAGCAGCGAAAACTCACCAAGATACATCCACTACAGTTACTCTAGCGATGGACAAAAACGGCGCGTGCAGTTGGCCGAAGGCATACAGGCGAAGCAAAGCAAGGAAAAAGCACTTCATATACTTCTACCGAATTCAGACAGACACCTGTACTAACAGCTTGTGAAACAGTACAAAGGCACCTTCGGTAAGCATTTATGTTGGCTACTGAAGATGCTGAAATCATGGTTTGTTTACAATTACTTCACTAACCAACATTTTTGCGAATACAATATATATATAAGCCAAAGAGATCACTGTCACTTCCTATGAGAATCAACTCTTTGTTTCTTATGCAAAACCAGTGGTGTATTAGGATATTTCTGCTAACGAGTTTGCAGAGATTTCAAGCAAGACAAGGAAACTGGAGGTTCCAGGTCTTTTTACCACTCATGAAAACTTTTTTTCATGAACCTCTGAAATTATCTTTTCCAAGTTTCTCTATCTATACACAATAGAATTCTTTGGGGAAAAAAAAATATATACACACACACACACACACACCCCAACACGGAGGCTAAACAGTACTGACAATGAGTCAACTTCCTTTGTTGCACCTGCCAGAGTTTCATTCTTACCCCTAAATTATATTTGTTTATTAAAAATACAGCAGAGTACAGGTGCAGAAATTTAGTTAAGGAAGCTGCTGCAGATAGATACACTGTGTGGTTTTCTTCATCCAGGAGAAAACAACCTTCAAACACCCAGAGCAGTCTCAAATGCTGCGCGAGGTTCTTTACCTGAAACAGTTGCCAATATACACAGAATTTCAGTGGTTTCTCAGTTCCATAAATAAGTAATCCTTAAAAAACCAAAACAAACCAACTGCAACAGCATCCCACAAGGACTAATAACCCTGTTAGAATTTAAGTTTTCATTGAACGCTTAGTAGTTAGAGAACACTTTTCACATATAAATTATGTGTGCAACAGAAAGCTCTTATCTGATGATCTCTCCTCCTCACTGCAGCTGTACCAAAACTGACTCAAGCCATGTCAGGAGTCGGTATTACTAGAAACTCTGCAGGCAACACTAAAATAAGAAAAAAACTCAATTTTACATCCTGATAGCCTGGGAAAGCTACAGACATCAAAACCAGTCATATTAATGTAAATCCTTTTTTGGTCTTAGCACTACATAAATGTATGCATTTAGTGAATTCAAAATGTCAAAGAGTTGGTCGGGGAGGTGGAAATGACTGCCCAGTGCAGGACAGGTGCTTCAATATAAAGCATCAGCACAGTAGACAAAAATGGCTTAACTGACGGATAACAAGGGATTTTTTCCTCCTCCTGGCTGTAACATTTGTTTAAGAAGTTGTACATTGCAGTAGCTCACAATTAGTTCAGGAGAATAAACATTTACCAATATTTAGAAAGTTTTACATTATCACCTTTCTACAGTAGCTATTACTGCTGGTGGAGTATTTCCACTTTTAGGTTTTAAAAAAAAGAAACTGTTAATTAGAATTAGCTGAGTTAAAGAAATTAAAAGCACTGCAAAGCTCTTGAGTAATGCAGAGAAGTAGAAACTCATTATGCATGTGCAATGCAGGTCTTCAAGGCATCTTCTGCCTTGGTTAGAACCTGACTGTTCTCTCCAAAACACTGGATATTGTAAAAGACGTTCCAGGGAGGAAGAAACCACAGAGCACAAAGGAAGTGATACAGAGAATTGTACAGTGAAAGGCAAACAGTGAAAGGGGAGCATGTATTAAGAATAACATACAAACAGATATCATAATACACAACAAAAAAAGTGAAGCCAAACCAAGATGGAAATGAAGGTAGTATTAAAAAACATTAAAGTTTATGCTATGCAAGGTACTACACAGTATCACTGATGAGCTGTGGTGACAAAATGCTGCATTTCTGTGCAGTTATATTTCAAAAGAATTGTGTTCCAAAAAGTCCAGAAGTTTTCAAAGTGCTGAAAGAGCATTTTAAAAGGAAAAACACTGGCCAAACTAAAAATAGAATAAGCTTTGCTATCAGAGTTTCTAAAATTACATGCAACACCCAAATGGTGTTGGATATTGTACTGCCATAGAAAAGAGACCATGTTAAAGAATCTACGTTTACAATGACAGAAAGTCAAAGATAAGGTTAGAGTAGACACGCAAATTAATCCATATAGGTTAAAAAGTAGCTGCAAAGAGGGAAGGAATAAACTGCTGCTCATATTCACTACAGACACAAAAAAGTAGAAATAGGCTTCAATTTCAACAAGACAGATAACCAGTTAGAAATTTTCTCCCCAGTATCAACCAGTAAATAAAAACTGCAGAATGGCTTCTATTAGGAGGCTCAGAACTGTCATTACAAATTCAAGCTACACAAGCATTTGTCAGTAGTTTACCAATGCTGATCCTACTGCAGGGACTTGATAATTTTGAGATGCTTTTCAGTCCTGTTCTTAGCACTCTTCCAATTTCAATATTTTTAATTCGGTATTTTAAATAAAAAACCCTCCCAATACTAGCCTCACTTTCCACTCTGTCCATTTCTTCTCATCACAGTCCTGCTTCTGAAACTGCTAGCTGAATTCTCAAAGAAAGAACAGGAGCTTGCTTGATTAACTACTGCTGGATTTGCTTTAATATTTTAATAACTGCCAATCCTTTTTCATCATTTTCATCTTGCCTATTTATTTCCTATTTAACTATCCTGTAACCTCCCATTATTCCTACTATATCTCACGTACAGCCTGTTTATCCAATAATGTATATAATAAAGTTTTCAAATAAGGTTACTGCTAAAACAAAGGTGTCTTTCTTTATATAATTGCTGGAAAGCAACATAACGATCATAAAATGCCACAAATCTTACAAGATGCAGAAACAAATATTTAAATAACTGCTGATTCAGAAAGACCTTCAGAAGCCATCAATACCAAAACTACACTAAATGAAATTAAGTTGATAATACAAAAACATTTTTTCCTGTATTTCAAAAATTATTTAAACCTATATGAGTCATACAACTTTGGTTTTAAATTGCTGTTGAGCTCTACTGAAAAGAGTATTGTTACAGCAACATAACAGCAGGGGACAACATTCTTCAGCATAGACCAGATTGAATACCAGTTTTTGCTGTGAAAAGATCTTAACTTCTATGTTACAAAGCTTAAATGCAAAGTCTTCCCCCCCCACAAAAAAAAACCAAACAAACAAACAAACAAACAAACAGAAAAAGTGAGCATCTGAAGATCAAAGGATTCAGCTCATAAGGGACCTGGCTTATACCTGGCCCGTACCCATTTAGACATCTCTTAAATGCTACCTGATTTTACTGTGAAATACAGACATTCATTTCCAACATTCTTTGCAATGGGCAGACTGTATCTAACGAACACTGTTACTACAGTATGTGCAATTATGTCATCGCTACCTTTTGCTTCACCTGCTTGATGTAGCTCCCCCCCCCTTTTTCCCCACATTATTAGCAAGTCTCTTAGGCTAAGCACTGTAAAAACATAAAGCAAGACAGCTCTTTTCTCCAGGAGACTGGTCCTTGTTTCTGGTTTAGTCTAGGCACTTATCTTAATTAAGCTACTGAATCTATAAAGTACCAACAGAACTTTTTAATCTATACAAATCTGAAGTGCTACTTCTGTGTGTTATTCCCCCTCCTTTTTGTCAATTATGTAAATTCTCCTTCACGGCATATTAACATTCCAAAGACACAGCTCCTACCAAAGTTAAATTTTTAAGAAGTTTAAGAAGGTGGAAATTAAAGTTAATATGTCATTGGCATAACAATCTGTAACACGAAAAATACTGGCTACTTTAAATGGTGACTATATCATTTGACATGATCTGGACTGTATCATGTGGATCTTCTTTCATCTCCATATATTGCACTTCTCACCACATTATTACATTAATGGTAGTGTAAGAGTAACAGAAAAAAACTCTTTAGAGAGAACGGTAGACATGGATAAAATTAAAGGAGAAAAGAATATGAAAATAAGTTGTGAACAATTTAGGTGCAGAATCAATAATCACCCACTGAAGGAGGACAGACCAGAATCAGGGAAAAAACTCAAGAAAAACAATAGAAATTGTAATTATGCAAAATTTATTTCAGATATTTCAGCACCTCACTTTTAGTGAAACAATCTTGTGACTCTGGCCATTGGTTACCAAATGAAGTTCAAGTCCTGAATTTATGAAATGTTTCCTCTGGGTTGAAGTATGATCTCCTCTATTTTAAACAAAAATACCAGATCTTCTGTAGCTTAGCTATTTGAGTACATGAGTTTAGTGTAAAACAGAATAAAGGGAAGAACATGTTTTTATACAGTTATACATCAGCTCAGTAGTAACACACAGACAAGTAATGAAGCTTTGCATTCAAGAATTCAATATTCATTCACTCAAGAATTCAGTGTTTAATTTCCCATCCTCTAGTGTATTCCTAAACTTGCTATATCTTTAGATTTACAAAGTAACATCGATATGTGACTGATCTAATATATTTCTGAAAAGTATATTAAAGATAAAACTAGATGAATTAAGTTTAAAGGAAGACTATGGTATTAGGTCTCTGTATCTTTTTCTTTTTAAAAGCATTCTATTCAAAAGCTTTATATATAGTCTGATTTTATTTAGTTTAGATTCTGTAACCTTTTCCATATTTTTCAGTCCATCTAAAAAGCGTTTTTCACTTCTTATAAGCAGAACAGCATTGTATTGATGTAATCACAGCACCATGATCAAAGTTGATTACTGCAACTGGGCAAAGTAAACTAGCACTGCTCATGTATTAACTGTTAAATGAGCAGTGGGCTTTTTATTTTCTTTTACATCAGCAAACGTGCTATTACAAATCTAAAGCCTTTCCTCATAGGTAGTTTTATATTTCCACATTTTGCAATCAAAAGGTTTTCACCTAAGGAAGGACAGAGAGGGCAGGAGGCAGAGGGAGAGAATGAATGAATATCCTCTAGTTTTCATTCCAGTAAGACACTGACTGAATGAATTGCACAGATTTACCCACAAGAGGGCGTATTTCTGATTCCCAAACCAGCGCTGCAGTTTATACAACAACAGTACCTATGTTACATGCCTCTGATCTAAATGCTTTCAGAAACACAAAGGAAGGATATATGGCTGCAAAACACAGTCTAGCACTTAACTTATATGGAAAAAAGCCTACACACATGTACATATACAAATTATACATATATGCATACAGGCATTCACTTTTTAAAAAATTATAGTTTCTTAACACCAATTCAAACTCAGCCCAAAAAAAATGTATTAGAGAAAACTGTAATTAATCTTTGAAGTAGATGTCTATGTTTAAAAGAAGTAATGGGAGAAACTACAAAGGCACCAGATATGCACCAACTGGCAGGAGGGTGTAATAAAATAAAGTAATAAAAACACAGGAAAATACATCAGTAATATTAAAAAAAAGGGAAAAAAATCACTTCACACTATATACAGAGTACTCTCATCTTCCACAATATTAGCTACAAAGTAATTAAATTTGAAAATACAGCTACAGAATTCTGAGAAGCACAAGAACAGACCCATTTCACAGTACTAGTGAAACCCACACGTCTGCTTCACGGGGTGATCAGCCACTGGAAAAATTGAGTGATGTTGACAAAGCAAAATTTAAAAGCCTGAGATAAAAATTATCTAAAATCATTTCTAAACCACTACGAATACAACGCATTTTCCTAAACTACTCCAAAAGTAGCTGCTCAAATCACTGTAATTAACTACCATAAGAAAAGAAACCTTAATGAAAAGTTCTGTGCTGGACCAATGCTAAGTTGCTTTCAGATAACGAAGCAACCTTTAGAAAGGCTCTAGAGCAACCAGCTGCTTCCTCTCGCGGCTGCTGCCACCATCCTCTGGTCTGTTAAGCACCAATGACTGAGATCTGCTGCCCACGCGCTGCTGGTGGCACTGACCCCACAGTAAATAGCAGCAGAAATACCAGGAAAGGTGATGGAAGCATATCAAGTACGAGGGGTGTCGTGAAAAGATCTTAACTTGCATGCTAAAAAATTTATGTGCAAGCTTTCTATTTCCCCCCCCCCCCCCCCCCCCAAAGAGCGTGCATCTGAAGAACACGCATGCGGAGTACATGTACAGCTTCTACTAGGATAAACTAAAATAAAGTGTTAATTGTGCTTTACACCTGCAATTACTCTTGCGGAGGGAAAAACTGACACAATCAGACCACCACAATAAATCAAACGAAGCCATGTGCAGACAGCAGGTATCTATGAGATCATTCTAGTTTCCTAGATCTAAACTATGTGAATGTCTAGCAGGAAATGTTGACCTTTCTTGCTATCTCACAGTTACAAATGGTGAAAATGCATTAGAACATCATTTCCTGATAGGTGCCTACCAGCATTAGGGCCTTTTTTAAACACAGGAAATTCTTCCTATCTATTAATTTTATTTCATACAAAAATTAAAAAGTACTTATGAACAGTGCACTGTACAGCCCTACCAAGTTTTAAATGCATTTAAAAACAACACTTTAAATACTTAATTCTGGTGCCTTAATATTAAGAACTCAGAAGCAGAAGCCCATTTCAAAAAAAATATTGCAAGTCTTCCATACAAAAATAGATTTTAAGCGAGTAAAAGCCTATTCATTTACGCATTACAACCTGTTCAAGAATTCTGAAGAAAATCAAATTATTTTATAAATAAGTGTTCTGATGATCAAAAAAATATAACTTCTTTCAGCCAGACTGGAAAATGGAAATCCCAGAGTTATTGATTTTTATGGAAAATGCCCAATGTATCCACAGAGTGAGGTAAATAACCAGAAATATTGTTCCACAGGAAAGCATATTTCCTGCTATTTCATTAGAGAATGAAGGCAGAGCAGAATCTGTTTAGAGAGTCTTATTGTTATGGCAGCTCAGCTGTCTTCTTAAAACATGTGAAGTAACACTGTAACTGACTCTAAAACAAAATACCAGGTTCTTCCCCATTAAAAAAGTAATATAAGATCAAATCTTGCTAAGGTAGCCAAAAATGCAAAAACTGGAAAAAAAAAAAGATTTATGTTTTTAAAAGACACACTGTAAAACAAATTCATTAAATTTTTGCAGGAAAAATAATGTTAATTGCCATTAGACATGAAATACCTTTTAGGGTAGTTACGCTCACCAGTTCTACAGAATAAAGCAGCTAAAACTTCTGTCAGGTAGAATTCAGTTACTCAGGAAGTTTTTTATTTCTCCTTTCACATCTTTTCAAACTTAACTCATAAATATCCTCTTTAGGAGTCTATCTCTTTACGTCAAAGATTCTGATGCTACTGAAATGTAGTAAATTATCTTTCAGAAGCTAACGTTTAATTAACATGTGAAGACCTAACTTTGTGATATTAAATATAGCTGAGAAATTCACAAACAGAAAGGGAAAAATCTAAATGACTCAAGCAGTTCATGCACTTTATTTCCCATCGATAATGCAGCTTACATGCACAAGTTTTATTGCAACTAAAAACTACATCTGCATCTGTGCTGTTTTTGGTGAGCGCAGCCCTTTTGCTGTTTTGGACACAGGCAAGTAGTGGCTGATATTAGGTACAGTTCATTTCATTGAAAGAAAATAATTAAGACCTGTGTATAAGAACAAGCGCAATTAAAAGGGTTTGCCAAAAGGTCCTCTTTCTTAGAGTACATTCAGAGTACTGCAGGTGGCCACCCGTATTGTCTTGGTTACTGAAACAGCTGTGATCAAGGTACAAGAGAGGAAATAGCACCTTGCTTTTCAACTTTTTCTTCAATGCCTCATTTATGTTATTTTGTAATAATGCTGCCATTTTCTAAAGGCAGTTGTGTGCTTACGTTTACTTATATTTTGAAGACTTTCCTTTCCTTTACCAGGTTGGATCTTAACTGGAGATAGCTGAAAAACAAGTGACTAAACTCTGGACCAAAAAACAGGCTTTTTTGTTTTCTCTCTCCAATTTTTTAATGTTGCATTTCTGACCTTGATTTCTTTTTGAAGATTCATAACCTTTATAAAACAAAACAAGGATGAGATAACCTTATGAGGCATCCGCTGATTTTGCACGTCTTGCTGTCAAACCATTTTTCTCTTCTTTTTCATTAAATTAGCTTTAGAAAACAATTATAATAACCCAAAGCTTCCTTAATGAACACTGAGAAACAGTTGCACTATCATAACATTTCTGGTCACATTTCAAAAGCAGCTCACTACTTTTTATAGTGTAATTACTATTGATACTAGTTTTACTACCCAAATCAGTGATATATTATTCCCCTTGTCCTGCTACTCATCTTGTTGCCTGTTTTTCACCTTAAGCTCCACGAACATTTAAGGGAGTTGTTCCACAGTGGTGGAGGTAGCAAGATATTTTTCTTATGGATGAGGTATCCATAAGAAATTAGGAAATTAGATATTAGGTCTGCTCGTCCCCTTGCCACTATAACGCAACCTCCTCCATCCAGATGCTCTATGACAGTTCTTTGTTGGTTTCCTCCTTCGCATAAAATCCACTCCCAGATCTCTCAGCTGCTAGATGGGGGAAAGACAGCACATGCTATGGTTTCTTCCTCAGTGGAGACATTAGAAACTCTTCTACCTAAAACCAGTTTTCAAACTTACCGTCACTGAGACTTCTACTTCACCTAGAACAACTGAAATTAGCTGACGCTTTCCAAAGTTAGAGGGAGATACTGACATCTGTGACCAGTGTCATGATCACTTGGCGGAAAACATTAAATAAATTAAGTGTTTCTACTGACCACAGGCAGAACCACATGGAGAACTCTGGTTGTAGTATCCTATTATATGCATTTTCACAATTACCATTATTTGTGTAATTTTGTAGGATTTGACTATCCAAAATTTGTTCTGGTTGGTTCATTTTACAAAAGGTTATATTGCATGAACAATGTAAGTTTAGATGAACGAAATATTTATTCTTTCTAATGTAAAAAAAAATCACAAAATACTGAATGCAATAAAATATCTTAATAAAGATTATGAACACCTTGCAAAAATGCATTGTTTGGAAAGATTAAACACATGACAGCAAATGTCTCTTTTCAACAAATATAGAGTTCATGTCTAATAACTAAAAAATAACTGAAATAACTATGCAAAACAGACTTCAAACATATGAAAAATTTCATCTTTTAGTAACTAATTTTAGTTAGCATTTATATTCTAAAAGTGAAGATTACATAAAACTTTTTGGCACATCCTGTACAATTTAGCAATCCTGAAAATGTTGAGCTCCACAATTTTGTGACCCCAAAAGTATTATTACTGTCAGGAGTCCCTGACTTTTTATTTCACAGGGGGTGGGGGTGTTGTTTGGTTTGTTTTATTTTTTTTTCTTTAAACAGAAGCTTCCAGACAGTCATTATTACTATCATTATTAATACAGACATTATTAACAAGCATGTAAAATAAGGATATTTAGTCCTTAACTCGGCTGACTAGTGATGTTTGTACAAAGGTCTCTCTTTTGCCCAAGAGCATACAGAGTCCTGTGACTAAAGGCTTTTTTTTTTTTTTTTTGTATGAATCTTACAGTCAACTAAACTTTTAGAGCACAGTGGTAGAAGACTCTTTTCTGCCTATGAACTCAAAGGCATTGCGTAGGAAACAAATCAAGACTGCAGCTGGGAAAGTCCATGTACGGAAAATTATTAATAAGCGTTAAGGCATAAAGCACACAACCTCTAGAGGCACTGTGTTGGAGTTACTGTTAATCAACTATTTTCAAATGACTACCAGCTAACCAAGAACAGCTGGGACTAGCTGATAAGAATCACTTTTCTCAACTGCTAAGAAAATTATTATACTGCTGTACAGTCTCTGCAGGTCTGGGGAAGGATTCACATAGTTCCCCAGGAAAGTATCCTATGTTATCCTGAAATTTTGCTGCCACTGCTGATGTTTCTAGTCTGCAGCACAAACTCAACAGAAGTTTTTAAGTTCAGAAACAGTGTTGCAAGGAGAGATGTAGTTCCAAGAAAAGCATTTCTCTAAAGCAGCAGCTCTTCAATCTTATTAATCGTGTTCCATATCCTACTCTTGATAGGCTGTAGATATCACAAAAATCTAAATCAAAACTACCAAAGTTACCTGTGTTACAAAGCGCAGCAATTGGTTTGCAAAGCTGCTTGCGGTCTTTGATCATGACAATTAAGCCTGAACGTCCTAACTTCCAGGTTCTCCTAAATTACCAGCATAACAGCATAAGCAAATGTTCCGGCAATAACAATAAGATGGAATTTGAAAATTATGATGGCCTCACACAAAAAGGCTTGGGGATTTTTAATGTTTGACCTCTCCATGTTAAACACACAGCTCATTCCCACTAGATATACCACCACGTATTTGTGGGGATAACTCTACAAGGCACAGGCCCAGCAGCAACGCAAAGGACACTGAACACCTGTCAATAAGGAAAGCACACCTGTAGCAATAATAATCTGGAGCAAAGCAATAGCTTTTTATAGATCTGGACAGGACTACTACAACCTAGCTAGTATAAAGCAGGTACAATGAAGAATATTACTTTGAAGCACATCTCCTTACACAGAGAAGCTACTAAGAACTTTAATCTGTAATATTTTTAACAGATTAAACTACTTCAAAACAGTTTGGACATCTTCCTTTCAGTTTAGGTAGAGTTAATTCAATGCAACATAATTTTACAGTAAAACAAACACAAAACCTCAATTCAAGCTATTACATCTGAATAAGAAAATCAACTCAATGTTTAATGTGGCTCAGTTAATCCACTTAAAATTCATTCCTCCTGTAAACTTATATTAAAAGCCTTAGCTGTCCTTACATAGACAAGATTTAAGCAAGCCTTCTTTTTCTAATTATTTGGATATAGAGGGATAAGCTAACACTTCAAATAGTTCAGCTGAACACAATACATCTATGATGAAGCTTAAATTTATCTTTTTCAACAAATATAAGTTTCACATGGTAAATTTCTATCCTAAGGATACCTCTGGCATAAGTTTATCAATATCAGAATAAAATGGGTAAAACAAAGGAAAACAGAAGATTCACAAAAACATTCCAAAATTGCAGCATTTTTAATGTAGCAGGAGAACAACGTCAAAACCATTGCACACTACTGTATGACCTACAGTGTTTTACTTGGTTTCCAAAGAGATTAAATTGTGGGCGACCAACAGCAGATTTTACTTTCACGTAACAGCAAAACAAGACCCTAATCCCTGACACAAAGCATAACTGAGAAACTTTCCCACTGAGGAACTGTGCTAAAAGTATACATTGATGAATAGCAGCACCAAGTGTACTGTTTCATATGTTTTTAAAAAATCTTCTGAACTGAGTATGTTATTTGCTTTCATGTCCCTCCTCAACAGAATTTGCCTCAACTGAGGCTTTTGCATCTGTTTTCAGAAAGGGATAAACATATTTTCTTTTTTCATTTCATTTACAGACTACACACAGAACACAACACTTTTGTAACTGCTACTCCTACTTTCACAACAATTCCAGAATATGCAAGGCTAGAGTAGACAAAAAAAGGCCAAAGAGCTTACAGAACACTCCAGGAAACACACTAAGATTTACTAACCAGATAAGCTGACCTTCTCAAATCTTTTTCCCCACATCCAAAATTTATTTTTTGAAGGTCTATGTTTCTTGAGCTCATTTTCACAATTGCCAAGGATGAGAGGACTGCAAAGAGTTAGAAAGCAGCAGCTCAGTTTCTCAGACAGGTGTGCACACACACGTGTGCAAAGGGACTGTAGGAGGAGATGGAAGTGGGAGAAGGTGGAAGGAAGAGTGAGTATAGACACGTGTGATCAGTAGTTACAACCGGTATTCTCTTGTTCTTTAGGAACGGCACTGCTGCTGACCGAAATGATGGCACGAAGATTAAGACAGAAGGAAGACAAGATGGCCATACTTTCCAAAACTAACAACTAGAGCTTTTATGTGACTGAAGGCACAACACACAACCTCGCTGTTTCCTGGCATGCCTTTCTCCTTCCCCAGCTACTCATTGTTTTTCTTGTGTCCACAGCTTAGGTATTATTCCCATTTCTCCCTAAAACATGATCTGTGACCACGAGGATATTTCTGTAGAGGTCTGCCTTTCAGTATGCAGCACTACGAACAGCAGAAAACAAGTCACTTCAGAATCTGATGGGAATAAGAATTACCATCAAGCTAACACTGCAACTACTCGCCACCAAACTAAACAATGCCTTATATTACAAGGTAGGTACATAGTCAATGGCAACAAATACAGGAAAGCATACACAAAAGACACTGCATATACTCCTTTTCCCTTCTTTTATTTTTTCTTTGAGGAAGGAAGGAATAGAGGACTACTACTGTGTTCATGGACCCATGATTTTGCATACCTCACTGTACTTTTCTCCCAAAATAATCAGTGTACTCAAATTGACTGTACATTTTAATTTTCCTTAATCTTCATTTTATATGGCATCTAACTACCTAACTTGTTCTACAACAAAATAAATCCAAAGACAATTCAGTCATTTAGACAATAAATTTTATTAAGTTGGGGAAAAAACTATTTCCCCAAATCTGAGGCTCCCTATTCCAAAGACAGAAGGGTAAACAAGCCATTAAGCAACTTGAATATAGGTTAATATTTTCAATAATTGCAGCATGCTCTATTTTTGTTCTACTCCTTTTCTAAAGGTAGGCATTTTATTTCAATTTTAAAGAAAAGTAGCTAGACTTTCAGATTACAAAGGCTCCAAAGACAGTTGCATCTAATATTTATAATCTTAGAATTGACAATAGAAGAACAAAAACTTCTACTGAAGTTCATCACAGTAACCTCTCTATGGTGACAAACTGAGCAAGTCCTCACACTGAGGAAGTTACTATGCACTGATACATAACCACACATCAGAGTAGCAAGTTACAGTCTATGCATGCTCTTCGTTATTGACTGAATATCTTTCATCTGAGTCAGCAAGGACTCAGTAAAAGCCGTCTGATACATGGTAGCTAGGTTCACATGTTGATCTCTAAAATGCTGCCATCCAGTAAGTCTGAATAACCCCTCTAATGCAACAAACAATTATAAAAATCATCACAGGGTAAAAGAGCATGAGAAATTCAGAAGTTGCACTTAAATCTGCAGAGTTAATTTTACTCTTAAGTCTACTAGCTTCCCAAAGCTATTGCCTCCTGCAGTTTTTACTTTTGGCTTTTAATCTTGTTAGTGTCTCAGATAAATGAAAGTCAGAAATTAAGTTATTTCCTTGATATTAAAGTGTTGAAATGTACACTGAACAGTCACATTTGAAGACACTCCCAAACTTTTTACTGCAAGTAAAAACAAAAAACCCAAATCACAGAGACTTATTAAATGCATTTTGCAAAAAGAAATGAGTAGCTCAACATCTCTAACAGGAGTGGTCTTTTTAAACAGAATGGGAAGTATCCACGTGAGAGGCATATCTTCCTAAGGGACCAGTGGAAGCAAAGTCATCACTATTCTATTCATTAATTCATGGAAATGGAAAAGATTCAGCTTCTAGCTTTAACTTTAGCTGCCAGTACTCCATCTGAGCCATAGGCTTCCTATTCTTGCTTTGACAAATATGAAGAGCTTTGGTTAAAAAAAAAAAAAAAAAAAAAAAAAAAAAAACACTCTGGAACCAGATGTATCAGCTGGACTAGACACAAGGATTGGACCCAAGGATTCAACTTTTAAAATTTCCTCAATTAGACTGTAGCTATAGTTTTAAAACAACCACTACATTTATTCAACCAGCATGAAAAATAGGTATGTTCATCCTCCAGAACTCCATATCCAACTATTAAAGCTGTGCCTATTCGAAATGAAAAAAGCAATAATAATAATAGTGTACTATAATAAATTGCCAATCTGTGTTACAAGTTTAAATATAAAACTCCTATTTGTTTCAATTTTCATTTAATACATGTGTAAAGCTTTACCGACGAGACACTAACCCCTGAATAGTACAGGATACACTGCAAAACTGAGTCCCAAACACAGCATAACATGACATTATCATTAAAATATGTTATCAATCACTATCCAATCAAGGCTAACTACTTTATTCTCTGTTTTTGTTGTACTTTCCTCTGCATGCCATTCCTCCTCTTTTGTAGAGCATGCAATACAATTTGCAAACAAGAAGATAAAATAAAAAGAGCAAAATCTCAACTACAACGCCCAAAACTTCGTTATAAACGAAAAGAGAGATGAAGAGCCCCAGTAAGATCAGACTATTTGCAACAAGATGCAGTGTTAGACAAGGATGAAAATCTCTCTGTTCCTAAATTTTCCTCTTTTCTGGAAACCCTTCTTTAAGATCAACGAATAAGATATTTTTTCATCTGTTCAGGTACCATTTCTAACTGACACCATACAGATTCTCACGGAAGAGGTTTGCTTCCAAAGCCCTGAAGAAACGTTTTAGTCAGAGACTTGGTTCTTCCTAGGTAACATTTACTGCATGAAACATGCCTGAAGCTTCTTTGCTAGCCTCAAAGCAATGATCACAGACTTGGCAGCTGTTTTAGAAATGTATGCGGCAGGTTGTGAAGACCATCTGACTGCCCTTTAGTGACTTCCCTCAACTCAACTCAATCTTCTAGTAGGACTTAGCAAGTGAATACTTTCTCCCAAGTTAAATTGTTGTATTTATCAAATAAAACTTGACAATACACCAGCCAAAGCTTCAGTGAAACAGTATGTCCTAAACTAAAAACAAAAACGTAGCTTAAGATTCTGGCCTTTAGGAATGCCTTTATCAGATCTTCTTGGAAGAATAGGGCGTTCTTTCAGAATTTCTCTTTACTAGAGATTTTGAAAAAAGATGGAAGAAGGATTGATTCCAAATTCTCTTAGTTCAATTTTGCTATCTAAAGTATAACAAAGTGCAAAAGTTCAATTTCAACACCCAGGTTATTGCAGAGACAGGTAATCCTGGAAAGCTGTGAACAGTCAATGACTCCTATAAGATTTCCATTAAGCTTCCCTACCTCTTTTGAAGTAAATTCAGTAAGAAAAACCTTAATCCTTGTTAATACAGTCAGACAAAAAGGTTTCTCATATTAAAGGAAAGCTGAACTCCTATTGTATAGCATACAAAAATAAAATCTGGAGGAAAACAATTTGAGAAGAAAATTTTAGGAAACTGGAAAAGTTCACATTCCCAACCTCCCACAGGTCTTTTCCCTTTGCAGTTATTTAGGGCACAGATTTATTTTGAAAAACATTTAGGAGACCAAACATCTCTCTCCTTTCCCTCCCGCCCCAACAGATCAAGTGTGAAAACTGAAGACAACACATCACAGATGTATTTTAGAGTTTTTTTTATATGATTATATTCTAACTATATCAATAAGTACAAAAATTAGTGTTAAACTCCATTGAAATACAACAAAATGCAACTTTTTTTTAATGTTATATGTAAGAACCACTTTACAACCTTACTCAGTTTTCATGAGATATTAGTACTATCTTTTACAATAGTACATTTTATCTTTGGAACTAATACATACTCTATTACAGTGAAATCATGCATAAATCTAAATACCGCTTTTTGCTGTTAACGTTTTTTTTTTTTTTTTTTTTAATCAAAATGAAGTATCAATGCAGACTGCACACCTAATGACGGTAGGATATGGCCTTTAAGCCAGAAATACTGTCTTCCTCTGTGGCAGAAAGTTGTCACAAAATTTCCACTAATCCACTTAAGAATTTTAAAGTTGATGTTAGATTGCTATAGATACCACCTTTTTGAATGACCACATAGTAATCTTGAAGTCTCATTAAAGAAACTTGTACTAGATTCTATTGATTCAGAAGAATCCAGTTGAAATAGATGGTCAGCAGCAATTCAGTTATGATGGTAAGAATCTTCTTTACTACAGTGTTTTGTAAACTCTCACTGCACAAGCAGCTCAAAAGCAGAAATACAGATAAAACCAAGTTCCCCAGTAGGTTATCAATTAATTAATGGCTTTCCAAGAAAAAACAGAGGATATAAAAGGATAATTTCTTTCATTAATGAAACTAGCACTGTGAAAGGACATAGTAAAAAAAAAGAAAGAAAAAGGCCATTACATAAAGCTTCCTCTATCCATTAATTCAAGAGACTTAAAAGTAAAAAGACAATAAAGACAAGTACCTAAGCAATAAATTGCTATTTCTGAAATATATGCGAGTCAAGAAGCAGATTCTGCACTTCCTGGCAGTGAAACATATGTGAAAGATATGTTTAGCTACTGAAGTAAAGAAGTATTGCTATGAAAGAATTCTGTAAGAGATAGCTGGCACTTAACAGCTACGACTACTTGCATGATGTGAATAAATACATTTTTTTTTTGCCTTCAGCAAACAATGTATGAAAAAAATCACAGAATCACAGGGAAAAAATGGTTAAGTTTGGAAGGGACCTCTGGAGACTGTCTAGTGCAACCCCTCTACTCAAAGCAGGATCAGCTAGAGCAAGTTGCTCAGGACTCGTCAATGTGTTCCTTTGTTTGACTACTCTTACAGTGAAAAAGATTTTTCTTACATTTAAATGGAATTGTTTGTATTTCGATTTGTGCCAGTTGCCTCTGGTCCTTTCACTGGGCATCAGTGAAAAGAGTCTGGCTCCACCTTCTTTACTCCCTCCCATGAGATATTTATATATGTTGATAGGGTCCTTCTGAATGGCAGCAAAGCTCTTTGCTGTATGAACCACTCTTCCCAGTTTTGTATCACCTGCTAACTTGCTAAGGGTGCACTCTATTCCATCATCCAAAATTATTAAGTAAGATGTTAACCAGTACTAGCCCCAATATGGCAGGTTCGCCACTTATCACTGGCTTCCAGCTGGCCTTCATGTCACTGATTACAACTCTTTGGGCACAGCAGTTCAGTAAGTTTTCAGTTCACTTCACTGTCCACTTACCTAGTCTGTAGTTCATCAGATTGTCTATGAGGATGCTACAGGAGACAGTGCTGACACTGCCTTAAGGAAGTGGAGATAAACAGCATACCCATATCTACTCAGTCATCTCATTGCAGAAGGTTATCAGGCTGGTTAAGTGTGATCTTCCCTTCATAAATCCATGCTTCCACGCTGACAACTACTCACCATCACCTTCTTCTTCATACATTTGGGAACAATTTCCACAATTAGTAGTTCCAAAGTAGATCCTTTGCATGGACCAAGGTGAAGCCAAGTGGATTTTAATTTCCCTGATCCTCCCATTTGGCCTTCTTGAGCAACACTTGCTTTTTCTTCCAGTCTTGAGAAGCTACTCTGATTGTCATGACTTTTCAAAGATTATTGAGAGTAGCCTTGCAATGCCACTGGCCAGCTCCTTCAGCTCAGTGGGTACATCCTATCACGTCCCATGGACTTCTGTGTGCCGGGTTTGTTTAAATCCTCTCTAACCTGATCCTCATCCACCAAGGCTAAGTTTTTCTTACCACAGACTTTCTCACTGGTCTCAGGGGGCTGAGTCTCCCGCACACCAGTCTTATTGTAAAGATCTAGGCAAAGAATGCATTGAGTACCTCGGACTTTCTCATGTCCTTTGTTCCCAGGTCCCTATTTCCATTTTGCAGCAGATACACATTTTCCCTATAGAAACCCTTCCTGTCACTCTTCAAGTCCCCTGCCAGATATAACTCCAGATGGTCTCTGACTTTCCTAACCATACCCCTCCATGCTCAGACCATATTTGTGTAGTCCTCCTAGGTCACCACACCATGCTTCTACATCTTGTATGCTTCCTTTTTACATATGAATTTTGTCAAGAGCTCCTTGTTCATCCACTCAGGCCTACCGTCACTTGATTTTCTGCTCATCAGATGAATCATTTTTGAGCTTGGAAAACGCATTCTTGAAAAAATCAATCAGCTCTCCTGGACCCCTCCTTGACCATATTTGCATGGGATTCTTCGAAGTAGATCTCTGAACAGGCCAGTTCTGCTCTCCCAAAGTCTGGTTGTGATCCTGCTATTTACTTTTTCCCTCCTCTCGGGATCTTGAACTCCATCCTCTCACGTTGCTGCAGCCAATGCTGCCCCTGACCAGTTCCTCCACTTGTGTAAATACAAGGTTCAGCAGAACATCTGTCCTTGTCAGATCTTCAGTCACCTGTGTTATCACTGATGACTTCATCATCACTACACTCCAGAAACCCACTGGATTGCCTGTGCCCTGCTGTAGTGTCTCTCTAGCAAATAATGGGGTGATTAAAGCTCCTCATGAGGAGCAAGGCCATGTGAACATGAGGCTTCTCCCAATTTTCTGAAGAAGGCCTCATCTAACATTTCTTCCTGACATCTTAAATACAAAAATTATGTAAACAAGAGAAGTATGACAATGATGGTGCTTTTGAGTATATAGTTGACACACAACCCATTTCAAACTGTCTAGAAGATGATCAGAGGGCTGGAGCACCTGCCCTCTGAGGAACGGTTGCGAGAGTGGGGCCTCTTTAGCCTGGGAAAGGGAAGACTGAGGGGGGATCTTATCAATGTGTATAAGTACCTGAAGGGAGGGTGTCAAGGGGACGGGGACAAACTCTTTTCAGTTGTCCCGTGTGACAGAACAAGAGGCAATAGGCAGAAACTGAAGCACAGGAAGTTCCACCTGAACACGAGGGGCACTATGAGAGCGACTGAGCACTGGAACAGGTTGCTCAGAGAGGCTGTGGAGTCTCCTTCTCTGGAGATACTCAAGGCCCGCCTGGATGCAACCCTGTCTGACATGCTCTAGGTGACCCTGCTGAGCAGGCAGGTTGGACTAGATGATCTCCAGAGGTCCCTTCCCACCTTACTGATTCTATGATTCTAGAATAAACTTTAAGAGACTTTATAATAGAAATTGATGACCAAGCAGAGGAAGGCAACTAAATCAAATCCCAAATTCTATGAATAAATAGAACATCTAAATACACTTACTCTCTAGATAACAGCAGCACTGGTGAACACTGTATAGATCTATCAGAAAGACAAGATCTTTAGTGATAGTATTCAGATGACTGTCTGAAATTTGTACCAATGCAAGAGTCCTGAGAAGAACTCTAAAGTTTCTCACTTCTTCGCACATTTTAAGACTATTCAAAATACTGAGGCTGTTTCAAGCAGTATGACTGCACTACTCCGTAAAAGTAACTACAGTATAAATTTGAGATGACATGACAAAATTATACAGTAGGTAAGGAAAGAACAGCAATTAATTTTTCAAATTTACCCTGAAATAAAAGATCATTTGTGATCTTTTCTAGGTGAGGTTGCTAAAGAAAATTAATCAACACCCATAGATTCTCGCTACGGAATAATTACATAAGTTTTTCATGTAAAGGAAATAAAAAGAGAAAAAATATAGTCCAATCAACACAATATAAACAAACAGATTTTAGTATTTAAATCTGAGCAACAATTATGAGACCTGAGGAACAACCAGCCAAAGATACAAAGACGAGTTCTTCAAGCATATCAAAAGTAGAAAGTGCCCAGTAAGTGCACAACAAAGTAACAAGTGGACAGCAGTTAAAAAACAAACATTGCCTGCTAGCATCCGTCTATACAAAAGTGATGCAAGCAAAATACCATATGAGAAACTGTTCAAATAATGAACATGTAATGGGTAAATTATTTTAACTTTTTTACATTTCATTTGCAATAAATGACAAGAACTGGATGGCACTCATCTGACAGTTTTGTAAGGACTGAAGATTAGAACAAACCGAAAAACACAAATGTTCAAAAATAGGTCTCTTGAGGGATGCACAGTGGTCAAAACTGCATAGCTCTTTCAAAAAAAGCACTTGATACTGTGTCTAATTTACACAGGATCAAGTCCTACATTCAGTATAAAAAAGAGGACCTGTTAACATCTAAAACTAATAAATTATGACACCTAGAAGCAATACTGCACAACTCATTTGTTTCAAGTAAATGATGACCTTCTAACTATTTATTATGTAAACATGGAATGTATCTCTATAGACAGGGCTTGTGAGTATATAGTCTAAATACAACTGATTCAAACTGTTTCTAGAACAACCTGTAAAAGTCTCTACAAGCGAAACTGGTGACCAAAGACAGGCAATTAAATTAATTGCTGATTAAGGCACAAAAACTGAAGAAAGAGGAGTGCATGATCAAAGTGTAGCACAGACACTTATCAGGAACTCAGGAATGAATACTTTCAAAGGCATTATCAAAATCTGCCACGCACATGTCTCAAATAATTTCTTCCTTATCTTGCTTAAATTATATCTTCAATTTTAAATGTCTTATCAAAACTATAAAACTGGTAAAAATGGCAGATGAAGATCAGTAACAATAACAACAAAGGAAGGAGTCTAAGTTACTTAAATAAACTAATGACTGTGAGAGCTAAAGTGAAAAGGAAATGGCCAACTCTTCACTGCTAACATCTATGCCGTCCTTCACCACCCCCTGCTGAAGAGTGGCGAACTCCTTCACCTTTAACTACTACCAATAAACACAAACTAAGTAACATGAATGCATTATTACAAGCTGTTAAAAAGGAAAAAAAGAAAAAGGTACTGGCTGTCAAAAAAGCAATTCATTTTCCTCTGATCTCAGTCCACATTTAAGCTTTTACCTAGATTAAAAAAAAAAAAGTTCAACACCTTATGTTGACAAAAGCACATTTTTAGTATATTTTTATCATATTTCTGTATTTTCTATATATCTGTTCACTGAAACAGCCCATCAGCTAAAGCTGCATCTTTACTAGTACTACCAAGAAAATACCACAAATATATCAACTCAAAACAAATGTGTTCGCAAATGTTTCTAGTGCATACTCCATTGCAGTAAACGACATGACAAACTAATATTGCCTCCTTATCTGGAATAGTACTTTCCATTTGGGAACCTAATTTTTACAAAGCAAAGAAATAAAAAGGCCAAAACAAAGTTATAACCACCAGACGCAACTCTGTATACACAGAGAGGGTATTTTTAGATAAGCCTTTGCAGAGGTAACCACTTACTTAGCCAGTGAAATGCAACTGGGAATTGCAATATGCTTATTCCATAACAAGTACAACAATTAAAAGTGGTAATAGCGTAATAGCAAATAGGGTTGCTTTAATTCATTACAAAGCTAGAAAAGCAAGTATTACACACTTCTTAGTTCAATCAAGAATGCATATTACTAGCCTCACAGTCCCAAGTGAAACAGGTCAATTTGTTTCTGCCTACATTTTGGTTCAAACGATGGAAAGTATTACGATGTTCTGTGCTTAGCTTTTATTAGTAGATTATTTGTAGTGTTATCGTCTTTGCATCAATACAATTCCTTTCACAGAATTACAGAACGGTTGAGGTTGAAAGGGACCTCTGGAGATAGTCTAGTCCAACCTCCCTGCTCAAGCAGGGTCACCTACAGCATGTTGCACAGGATCGCGTCCAGGAGGGTTTTGAATATCTCCAGAGAAGGAGACTCCACAACCTCCCTGGGCAACCTGGTCCAGTGCTCCGTCACTTTCACAGTAAAGAAATTCCTCCTCACGTTCAGGCAGAACTTCCTCTGTTTCAGTTTGTGCCCATTGCCTCTTGTCTTGTTGCTCAGCACCACTGAAAAGAGTCCATCCCTATCCTCTTAACACCCTCCCTTCAGGCACTTGTACACATTGATAAGATCCCCCCTCAGTCTTCTCTTCCCCAGGCTGAAGAGGCCCTGCTCTCGCAACCATTCCTCAGAGGGCAGGTGCTCCAGCCCTCTGAGCATCTTCGTAGCCCTACGCTGGACTCTCTCCAGTAGCTCCATGTTCCTCTTGGACTGGGGAGCCCAGAATTGGACACAGTACTCAAGATGTGGCCTCCCCAGAGCTGAGTAGAGGGGCAGGATCACCTCCCTCGACCTGCTGGCAACACTCTTTCTAATGCACCCAGGATACCATTAGCTTTCTTGGCCACAAGGGCACATTGCTGGCTGGCTCGTGGTCAATTTGTCATCCACCAGCACTCCCAGGTCCTTCTCTGCAGAGCTGCTTTCCAGTAGGTCAGCCCTCAGCCTGTACTGGTGCATGGAGTTATTCCTCCCTAAGTGCAGGACTCTGCACTTGCCCTTATTGAACCTCATTAGGTTTCTCTCCACCCAGCTCTCCAGCCCGGCCAGGTCTCTCTGAATGGCAGCACAGCTCTGGTGTATCAGCCACTCCTCCCAGCTTAGTATCATCAGCAAACTTGCAGAGGAGGCACTCCGTCCCTTTATCCATGTCACTGATGAATAAGTTGAACAGGATGGGACACAGTACTGACCTCTGGGGGACACCACTAGCTACAGGCCTCCCACTAGACTGCACCGCTGATGACGACCCTCTGAGCCAGATCTGCCATTCAGCCAGTTCTCAACCCACCTCACTGTCCACTCATCTAACCCACACTTCCAGAGCTTATCAAGCAGAATGTCATCGGAGACAGTGTTGAAAGTCTTGTTGAACTCAAGATACACAATGTCCACTGCTCTCCCCTCATCTTCTACCCATCCAGTCATTCCATCATAGAAGGCTATTAGATCAGTTAAACATGATTCCCCCTTGGTGAATCCATGCTGACTACTCCTGATCAGCTTCTTTTCCTCCACATGCTTAGAGGTGATATCCAGGAAACAGCTCAGTTTCATGACCTTTTCAGGGATGGAAGGGAGGCTGATGGGACTGTAGTTTCCTGAGTTTTCCTTCTTGCTCTATTTGAAGACTGCAGTGACACTGGCTTTCTTCCAGTCCTCAGGCACCTCGCCTGTTCCACACGACCTTTCAAAGATGATGGAAAGTGGCCTAGCAATAACATCCGCCAGCTCCTCAGAACTCATGGGTGCATCCCATCAGGGCACACAGACTTCTAGGTGTGAAGTTTGCCTAAACGATCTCTAACCCGATCTTCTTCGACCCAGGGAAAGTCTTCCTTTCTCCAGACTTTCTCTCTGGTCTCCTGGTCAGGGCCTGGGAATCCCGAAGGCTGCCCTCTACAGCGAAGACTGAAGCAAATAAGGCATTCAGTAACTCTGCCTTCTCTATATCCTTCATCACCAGGGCACTCACCCCATTCAGCAGCTGGCCCACATTTTCCCTAGTCTTTCTTTTGCTCCTGATATATTTGAAGAAGTCCTTCTTGCTGTCTTTGACATCCCTTGCCAGATTCAATTCCAAATGGGTCTTAGCCTTCCTTGTCATATCTCTGCATACTCTTTACAATGCTCCTATATTCCTCTCAAGTGGCCTGTCCCTTCTTCCACATCCTATGTACTTTCTTCTTCTGAGTTTTGCCAGGAGCTCCTTGCTCATCCATATACGTCTCCTGCCCCCTTTACTGGACTTCTTACTTATATGGATGCACTGCTCTTAAGCTTGGAGGAAGTGATGTTGAATATTAACCAGCTCTCTTGGACCCCCTTTCCTTCTAGGGCCCTAACCCATGGGATTCCTCCAAGTAGGTCCCTGAAGAGGCCAAAGTTTTCTCTACTGAAGTCCAGGGTTGCAATCCTACTTATTGCAAGGCTTATGGCCTTGTTTTCAAGGAAGCACGAAGATACATTAAAATTAATATTTTAAAAACATCAACTCTTGCTAATTCAGTGCCCACTTTTTACAAGCTGCCTCTAACAGGCATAGAATAATAAGCACATATTGCTTAACTCTGAGCAATTAAAATGATTTCTTTATCTAACAAAGTATCTTGTTTTAAAAGTCATAAAAGCCTTTCCTTTTCCCCTCCAAAATAAATCCTTTTAAATTTTTTTTAATAAGCTCCTGTCTAGTGTCTTCCTCCCAAGTCAGTGATTCATGCACTGTACTAAGATTTTTTTCATCGACAACTTCACATTATAATATCATTTGTTTGAGAAACTAAGTACTCACTTTGTGGACAGGTTCCTGCAACCAAAAAAAATCTGTGTACACAGTCCTGCTGAAATTATCTTTTGGTATGTGTATTGCATATGTATTACATTATCATTTCACACAGGAAAAGTAGGAAAAAAAGGACAGATAGGACATATGGACTTGAAGATGGTACGGAGGCAAATCCTGGAAGTCTCAAACTCTTTTAGTAACACAACCACTTTCTGTTTTCCCATCTGTCCCTCTCTTACAGCTGTCAGACTTTTTGCTTCTTCCTGATAAATTCCTACAGCCAATCTATCCCTCTCAATCCTACAAACAATGATAATGCTGTCAGCATGGTAATGCTGTCAGAATGAAATTATGAGACAAATTAAAATGGTATGTGGAGTAAACTTCACGTGGCTCCTTCCGAGGTAGACATATACTGTATCACTATACCTACTGTAGGAGCTAAACTTGATGACTTGGGTGGTTCCCATGTCACCCTGATTTCTTAGAGAAATTACAGGAAGTGAAAAGTAATACTCCTCCTTGACTATTAAACCCAAACACACTTTCTTCATACTACTACACATTTTAAATAACACTTCAAGAAGGTCCCTCTGTCCTCCACCTCTGCTAAGGCATCATAAAGTTCGATGGACTTGTGCCACATCTAATAAGCATTTTCCAAACATTCATGAGGGACAGGGAAAGGATCACGGATGATGACAGCAACCTGGCAGTACTACGCAATACGAAAGGTTATGAAGAACATCGCTGCATATATTCAGAAAGGCACAGGACATCAGGACATTGTGGGGTACGACTGCAGGACAGCAATAATAAATTTCATGTTCTTATGTGACATGCCAAAGATACATGAAAATTATATACACATCTTCTAGAAAATAAAAAGTTTATATCTCTCATTTAAACGGGCTGAATTACAAAGCTGAACAAATATAGCTGAAATAAATTAATTCACTAACATCTGTTTGTAGATTACTCTCAAGAGCTTTACAGATTCTCTCACTTCCATCACAGAATGGTTTTCGATGAAGGAAAGCTTTACCACTGCAGGAGCATTGCAAAGCAGTGCTTAAGGTGGAACATGTGACCCACTGCGTTCATGTACCGACTACTGGAGAACACAAGCTCATCCCATCACCTAAAGCTTTTTATTTCCACACATTTTTCACAACTCAGCGTTTAACTTTCCACGAAGAGAAATTAAAAAACACTCTGTTCTCTTCTAGTGACCTGAATATGGTATGACTCCTCATGCTACCTAACTGACCCACTGCCACCTGAATGGAGGTTTATTTACCTGACCTCCAGCCAAATGGTTAGGTATCTCATTTAAATAGTTTAAGGAGTTTTGTTTCTTCTGTGGATTAAAAAACAAAACAGAAACAAAAAAGCCAACCTCCAACAAAACCAGAAGATTTAACTCCTGATCAAATAGTAATATGCTAAACAGCACCCCCCCAAAAAAAAAATCTGTATCAGGGAAAAAAAAAAAAGAAAAAAAAAAGAAGAAGAAGAAAGCTCAAACAGTAATAAATAACCTCTCTGCAACTGAGCACTTATTTCTTAGAACGTGCTTAAAGACACTTTCAAAAACTGTTATAAGGAGAGCTCACACCTTTAAAGCCACCACTTCAGTGAAAAGTCTCTAACTGCTTTGTTTTCACTGCTAAAGACAGTGGTTTGGGGGTTTCTGACATTGATTTTGGAAATACAAAGGAGTATAAGGAGATGATGACGACTCTTTCAGGAGAATGCACATCCGCTATTTTTTTTTTATTTTAAATGTATATTTTTAATTTATCCTAAAGAGTTAACAGCAAGGAAGAAGCATGATTTCAATGTTCCTCTTTCAAAAGTGTTGTAAACAGCTAACGCTAGAGTAACAAGCTTCTTTTTTACTCTGTTTTCTCTCATTATATTTTGTAGTCTCCTTGTCCAGTACAAACCAGACAAAAACCACCTGTTGCCGACAACAGGCATCAGTATTAGATAAAACCGCATGTGAATACACTGTAAGTACAGACCCTGACAAAACAGGTATTACCTAAATGATATTCAGGTAAAGTTTTGGTGATCAACTTTATACCACAAAGCAAAAACAAGGAGCTCCTCTCCAGAAGTCATTATCATCTCACCAAAACCACACTTGCACAAGCCCAAGTAACCCTATTAAAAAGTCTCTACACACACACAGTGTAACATCCTCAAGCAGTTATTTTTTCTTCCTTGTACTTATACTGCATGTCACAGCTTCTCAGAACATCAGCATGACACTGAGTGAAAAACACTCACATACACTTCCAGTATTGCTGATTCAGAAGGCTTACTGACTACCAAGGATTTTTTTAAAGTAAAATTTTACCCAAAACAACAACAAAATTCAGTAGGCATTCTGCAAGAAAAACTGGCCAAACTACAGTCGAAGATACTTTCAAACACATACAGTAAGTCTTCTAGAAGAAGAAAGTCCACTCCCGAAGTATTGTTTTCAATTCCTCCTCTAAGTCTGTGAAGTTTTATTCAACTTCAGCACTCTCAATTTCCTCTGCTGCGCACGGATGGCACCACAGTTATTGGACCTATCAAATGCTGGCCGTAATCCAGCAGCGCCCAGGCTTAACGTCTTTCCTTTGCTCCATGCAGAGGAGCCGCAACGCAAGGCAGCGAAGCCACATGCCAGGAGAACAAACAGGGAGCAGAAAAACCATCCACCAAGGCTCGCCCTGAGGAGCAGGGGGGGCGGAGTGTGTAAAGCCAAAGAGGAATCATAGCCACCGCTTTCAGTTTCAACATCCTCACTTACTCCATCTAAAACAGGGACTTTGGCTAAAACAGAACAGAGTTGATAGTTTGCAGGCTGCTTCAGTTTCGTAATTGTTTACCAAAATTCAGGTGTAATTCGGAAGGAAGGAGGTGACAGTAATCTTCTCAAGGTCACATGGTGGTGTTGAGGGCAGGGGAGAGGGGATGGGACAGAAATCCACCACTCAAATATTTTTCCCACAATAAAATGAAATTTGACAAAAATGCTGATCAGCAGTGATATAAAGAAGTAAATTTGCTCACTTTAACACAGGATTAGTTAAATTTACAAATAGCCAAATCAAACATCAGAAACACCAAAGAAAAGGCAAAGACCTCCGCAACACACACGAGCTCTTAAGCTTTAATACTCTAAAGATCAGACAAGAACAGAAAGGACTTTTGAAACAAATGTAAATCATAATCTACAGGAAATATTGGTAAAGACAGAGTCTCATTTGAGCTCTTCCCTGCTGATATTGACTGTGCCTTTCAAAAAGAAAGATCCCTAGAACTCACCTCATTTTACAAATTAAAATATAAAATCATTTTGCTGCATGTCCGCTGTTACAGAAACAATTCCTGATTTAAGTTTAATTTCTTCAGTAATTCTGGTTGGATATAGAGGGCAAATTGGGTGTAACATTACTCTGCTTCTGAAAACTGAAATGGAATTTGTAGCAATCAGAAATGTCCAGGATCTCAGTTCAAGATTTATTCTGAGATGCTGAGCCTTTTATCATAGCCTCCCCATGCAACTGAAACCTTGTCTTTGAAAACCTCCACGAAGTGGATGATAGATCCTTTAAATTTTTATTATCTACTTAGGTTCAATTTCCCACCAAAGCACCAATTGATTCTCTATCTTTCCTGATAAGGAAATGTCTTATAAGAGGGAAATTAAGTGTCTCCTCAGGTTTGACGCCGATCGACTTAGAGTAAACTTCATTCTACATCTTTCAGGTATCAATTATCTAAGGATTAACAAATCATTAAATCCTTCCATCTTCTGAAGAGATGATCCTCAGGAATCTTGTTTTAATCAATGACTATCCTAAAAAAAAAATCAGAGCATTGGCTCCTTCTCTGGGTCCCATTAAAGCCATCAGATACATCTTAAATAGGTAAATTCAGATTAAATGCTGCTGCAAGTAGTTAAAAAAAAAAGGGGGGGGGAAGAAATGTCTACTAAGTAGCCAAGATAAAAATTACGCATGATTCTCCCACACTTATTCTATACACTTCTATACATTCTAGCTACAGAGTTTCTGATTGCAAAGAACTGCTGTGTCAACTGCTGGACTGCTACTTTATACTGCTTATACCAATACTGAAATACAGTAATATTTCCCTTTATCTGTGAACATGTACAACAGCATGTTCTACAAATTGTTCTGCATCTTTGGTATTGTTCAGCAACACTTCATGCAATGTATAGGAAACCACAAAACTGTCGAAAAATCAGTACAGATTAATAACTTTGTTTTTTCTCTTCACCAGATAACTACGAACTAAACAAGAACAGCTTAACTTTTAGATCCTACGACACTGGCTTTGTCATTTGTCCCTCTTAGTTCCTGTGCCTATTGCAGCAGCTTTTAAAGGTCAGTCCCTCTTCCCCAGCAGTGTGGATTGACTTGTTTCCATGCAGAGTCTCCCTGAACAAATGACTAAGTCAGTCACTACCCTGAAATAGGTAGGTTTAATTTTGCACTCTTTTCTTTTTAAAGGTATTTTAGTAACTTTAAATAAAATTTAAATTAACCAGTAATATAACATCTAAAACCAGTAATTCATATGAACTACATATAATCCTCTCACCATCTAAACTTGTACATACTCTATAGAGAAGGTATTCCATCATGGATGATGACAGTCTATGTCTTATATTTTGATCATTTCAAAGATAAAACTTTCCTTCTGCTTACTTATAACACAACACATAGGTTACATAGGTTACGTATTTTACATGTTATGAAGCTTATACTAGTACTTCTACATACAGTTCTGGCTGCCTGATCATGAGTCAAAATAGAGAAAACTAATGCATTGCAAAATTTTAGAAGCTGAGAGAAATTTATGGTGAAAAATTTAAAGATTAAATTCGCATACCTTGACTGTATGATTGGAAAGTCACTGGTAATTAAAATCATCTGTGAGTATCCCAAAGTAAAAACCAGTAGAAGGTATACACATACATGATCAAAACAGGTCAGAGTATCAGTAAGTCACAGAACCTACACAAATCCATGCTATATATAAAAGATAGTAAAATTGTTGCAATTTAAGTATTCTGAAAGATAACGAAAGAAATATTTAAGTAATATTGTACAGCCCTATCATGCTCGAAATGGAAACAGAATATAGCATTTCCAATTCTAATTTACATGACAGCTAGGCCAGGTATAAACTATGGGGGGTACAGATAATGATGGTGCAGGGTATCTACCAGTGATTCTTAAAGATCTTGGAGGTGAGTGGAGCCACTGTTTGAGAATCCAGTTTTGTACATCATCCGCTCCTCCTCAAAATCAGCTGCCATGCCTTTCCACTGCACAGTCAACCTGTCTCTCAGTCTTCCATCTTTCAAGTGCCCCAAAATTCTCCTGCTCAAGCTGAGTGCTGAGAATTTTCAATATTAAAAGAACCAGACACCTTCTTTTTACAAGACATTATATACATAAAGAAGGACAGAAAGACAGCATATGTCAAGTCTGTTTACCTTATAAATTTCCCTTTGCTACTCATGAAAACTGATAGTACTCACTTTCACAAATGTAAAGGAGAATGCATTTTTATCATTTTGACACACACTGAAGAGTTTAATGCACAAAGAAACTAATCAAGTTTAACAGAACTGTGTATGTGAAAAATTAATCAGAATAATGGAAATGAAGGTCTCTGTAATTTGGGTTGGAAATGTTTCTCCATTACAAAGTTAATTTTAGCGCAGACTAGAAGGGATTTTTTAGATTGTAGGAAGAAGGCACATGAGATTTTTAAAAAATGTATTTCAACTCTGCAGAACTGCTTTAGGTTTTGGAAAGTGGGATGTTTTGCTTTTTAAAACGCACATCCTAGCAGCAAACTAGCCTAAAATTGCATAATTTTCTATCTCAGAAAGTGAAGTCTCAGTGTTTTCAAAACAGTTTAAAACTACTACTGTTTCAGTCTTTACTCTGAGAATTCTGGTGCACTTCAAAGTCCAGAAATTCTGCCAGGGATGGACAGAAGTATGGCATTACCATCAGAAGCTCTAGATACGATCCAATGTACTTTCTCTGCTTCTCTCTCTGGTATTGGTACACAAGAATAGATCAAAATAAGTTGTTCCACATACACCAGAATTAACAAAAACTTGTTTCATACAGATTTGCATCCTACATTCACTTTTACCCCTTGACCCTAACATAGTAGGTTACAGATACACTAAATACGGATATAGAAAACACTATTTCTAAATCCAGTGCTATATGGACGCTGGACAACACTATAAAGTTCAGTTACAGCCCACTTTAAGGTAACATGGCAAGGGAGGACTAATCAGGGCTTATCTACCACATTCAGTTGAGACGGTCTTCATGAAGCCTGCTGTAACGAACTGTCTTAAGATTCAAGACTTCTACTTTCTTCCAGCTACAGTCAGCGTTGGTAAATAAATAAATAAAAAAATAAATAAATAAAAAAATAAAAAAGACTGAGAATTTGGTACACTTAGGCTTTCCTTTCTTAAGGAATCAAGCGAATGAACTGCATAGCACTTGCAATCTAAAGAAACAGCTGTTGATGGATGGGGGGAAATACTACAAAAAGTGACATACAAAACCTGAACACATCAGTAGTTTAACTTAAAGGTGACTTATCAAATCCCAAATCCAAAACAAACAAAAAAATCCTCACAATGAAATGTTGCTGCAATTTATCAAGTGAAGAAATGAAGGTATCAAAATCAACAGTTACCTAGAACATTTAAGTCTCATCCACTCATCTGAAACTTCACTGACACAATTGAATCTGCTTGTATGAATTTCCAAAATCTTGGAAATCTTGATTTTTTTTCCAGTTTTACCTGAATATTATAAAAAACAAATGTCCTCTCTGAAAAGTCATGAAAACAGTCTGAAGCTATTTCAGGCTAGAAATCAAAGAAACAAGGCTATTCCTCTGAAGCCAAAGAATATCCTCTGTGACACACATCAGCAACACAAATATTTATGGTAAAGAAAACAAATAATACCATAAATTCAGAAATTCAGCCTTATAGAACAGGCTACATTTTTGTGAATCTCTCAGTACGCCACCTCACCTCTGGGACAAACAGCTCCTAGAGCAGTAGGACTGCAATGAATACCAGCATTTATGATGGAAGGACTCAGAATCATAGAATGGTAAGGTTGGAAGGGACCTCTGGAGATCATCTAGTCCAACCCTCGCATAGCCCGTATGGGGATCGAACCCGCGACCTTGGCATTAGCAGCACCATGCTCTAACCAACTGAGCTAAACCTAACTATGATTCACTGTATTTATTTCAAAGAAAAAGTAGCAAGTAAAGCAAGTAGGCTTGCCTCTTCAAGTGTCCTCCTAGGGATCAGAGTATCAATTCAGGTTCTTCCTTTCAAATACAGCATTTCTTTACGTTCTCCAAGATGAACTAGATTTTGCCATACCTGCACAAATCCTTCAACGCAACAGTTCAATACTACAAATGTTTGCGTCATACCCACTTTAAGATATCTGAAAACCTTAACGCTACGAGTACCAAAGGATTTACAAATCCATAGAAAATTCTAATTGTGCAAAGTATCTGTGGATTAGGTAGTAAGAGGAACAAATCCATCTCACCTCCTTTTAGTAGCACTGATTTTATGTTCCAACCAAAAAAAAAAAAAAAAAAAAACACTTCTTTAGTCATGAACGTAAAAATATACTGCTCAGAATATACTGAACAGATCCAGCTGAATAACTCAAATACTTTTTAGAATTCCCTTTCAAAGAAAAGTATAGTCTGAAACTACCAGAAGTTGGAGGTTTAACAGTAACTATTTGATATTGGCTATGACTAAATATAGGAGTCTCATAAAGTAATTTTCAGGTCCTTGTAACTTATATGATTTGCAGATTTTATCTTTTCCACATTAAATACATCAGAAATTATTAAACAAGCTATTAGATTCTTGCTTAAGAAATAAGGGTTGCCTTGGTCATCAAGTGCAGACCTTTATGGTTTGTATCACCTAATGTATTTAACACATTTCAAAATTCAAGCTTCTCTCCCTTAACTAGTTAAGCATTTTGCCTTCAAGCGTTCTTATTGGAAAGTATTTCTGAAATGCAGATGAACGAAATACTAGAGCTTTATTTCAATGTCCAGATTAGAATTGTTACTCAGCTTCTCCTTGCATCATCTTTGCCTGTAGCTCCTCTCCCTCCCAGGTGTGAGCTCTTCCAGAATTATTCAAACAGCTCATTTGTACCATCCCTCAGCAATCTCCTAAAAAAGCAGCTGTAGAACACAATCCGTTTACAGATCTGACAAATTTAACAGCAGAAGCATCACAGTCACAACTTCAGAAATGGAACCAGACAAAAAAAAGCTTGGGATGCTGCATGAACAGGTGAAATACTAGAGTATCGCTCAGTAAACACGCTGAGCTAGCTGGACACGAGCCAGCTGTAGCCCACAAGCCCTGTGAACAAATTAGCTCAGACTGCTATGTTGCTAAGCTATGCGAAGAGGCTGCTCTTATAAAACAAGTTTTCTCATAAAGTAAACTTTCATAATCCTGTTACTAACTTCTGCATTTGATACTACCTGATCTTTTTTTACCTGAGCAAAAGGAACTGTGCACAGATGCAATCTCAACGATGCTTATACACTGATATTTGCCTATCCCTGCACAGACATACCTCTCCTGATGGATTCAATGCATACGCTCTTTAATAGTCTCACTTTACTGATGACTGACTAGGTATTCTGTAATATTATTAATAAACATGGATCTTACTCCTCCTTTATCATACCCAGCTGAAGAGCACTCTGCTTACAGCAGAAATTCTAGTAAAGAATCTCTAAATTTATCAGCATTTGGTACTTAAATTTTATCTCACTTATTTCTGCAGTTCTCAGAGTCATCAACTTTTTCCTGATCAATAGTCTCATCCTCTCTTGTACTGCCAATAGCTCCCAACTTAACAAGTGATACAACTTATTTTTTGTTTCTAGCCTATTAACAAATCTGTTTAAATCCACATTTTTAAAAACCTTGCAGATTCATGTTGAGAACTTGCACTTTACAATAAAAATGCATTTTTTTTTCTAGCACTGACCTACAAAACGAGATCTGGTACCAGAATGCAACCTTTTTGTGGTTAATCAAATATATATTTTTTAAATCTCACTACTGTGAAAGAAGACCAAATGAAAGCTTTACAACAGCATCTATTAAAAATATTGATCTATAGGAAGAGGAGATATAAAGAATCGAATCTTCATAGATTCTATTCATACATCGATAGTAGCTGAACTTGTGATTACGGTTACTTTAACCAACACTCTGTAGGAAACAGCTCTGCACAAAACACTGTAGTGGAGCTATTGCCACCATTCCTTTTATCATTTCAAAACAGAATCTCATAAACTGAATATGCAAAAGCAGCAAATTAGATACAGAAAAGTGAAAAAAAAAAAAAGTTTAAAAACTACCATTTAGAAAAATAGCTTAATCTAACTGGAATATTTAATTTCTTCAAAACCATGAGATTATACCATCTTAGAAAGGAGAGCAACTGCCAAGAATTTTGCTTTAAATGAAACTTTACATTCTTTTTTGAATTATTCTAAACATATCATCCAAGCAAAGATTTAACTTGCCAGGTATTTTGACACTGGTTCCCTCACACTGAATAAGCTGTTGTTGCTACAGCTATACACAATCACCCTAAAGACAATTTACAATGCAATCACAGACCGATTTAGGTTGGGGGGGGCCCTCTGGACCAAATCTCTGCTCGAGTAGGGGTAACTTCAAAGTTACATCAGGTTGCTAAGGCATTTCCCAATCAAAAGTTTGAGTAGCTCCAAGGATGAAAATACTATAGTTTCTCTGGGAAACCTATTTGTGTTGCATCATTCTCATCGTGATTTTTTTTTCCCCCTTAAATCCAATCAGTATTTCCCTTCCTGCAACCGGCGGCTGCTGCCTTTTGCTGTATACCTCAGAAGACCCTGACTTTGTCTTCTCTATACATGCTCATTTGATAGTTGAGGAGAGCATTTCGGTTCCTCTTAGCTTTCTCTTCATCACAGTAAACAAACCTAGCTATCTCAGTCTCTCCTGCTGTGTTTTATTTTCCAGCCCCCTAACCATCTTAGTGGCTTTCAGTCATACTCACTCTAGCTTCTACTTTTTTTTAAACTAACAGACAAAAACTGGACACAGTAGTCCAGCAGCAGCCGCACAGCCACACCAGTGCTAACAGAGAGAAACGATCACTTCTTGCAGTGCACGGGCTACGCAGTCTAAGCTGCGGTTAGCACAACGTCTTGTCTGCCAGCGCTCCCTGGTCATTTTCTGCAAAGCTTTTTCTACGCTTGTCAGTCCCCAGCTCATACTGTCGCTACTCAGTTATTCCACCCTAGGTGGACAACCTCCCATCTACTGCTTGCAATTTCTTTTCAAACTTTTAAGTCTTCACTGTAAGTGCAATCTGACTTTAAAGTTTATTATAGAATGTGGAACAACTCATGAAAATCTGAATCAACTTGCAGGTTAATGCTGGAGAATCTCTCTCTCTATTTGAGCAATCTTATCTGTCAGTCCCATTGGACACTAGAACAAGACACTTCCAGACAAACTTGCACAGTTGGGGAAACAAGCTTGTTCACTGTTAGCATGCGCAGGGAGCAATACATTCAACACCTCTGGAGCCTACATGGCTTTTTTTTGTTTTCCTGAATTTACTTGTGGAACCTTACTTTTTCAATTTGCTAAAACACCTTTAATATAGGTCCACTAACTATCATAACTTAATTTTTCCAAAAAAATATTTCATTCTCTTTTCTGATAATTTACTTCCATTTCTGCATACCATATGCAGATACATATCCATAAATTTTTACATGTAAATTCTGTCTACCTTGGTTTTAGTTTACGAACTTCCTCTCACACATACTTTTATTCATTGTCCTCGTTCTAAAGAACGAGTGAAGAAATTTTTTCAATAATCTTTTTTTTTTAAACAAACAAGACCTAACACCAGAAGTTACAGTGTACCTTCCCTATAGAACAAAAATAATTCGTTGCTTGCTGCAATCAACAATAAGAAGTGTTCAGCTTTATTTTAGTATTTTTAAGAAGGAGCGGAAATTAACTTACATTCTAAGGTAATTTTTAGTTAGAGATATACTGCTCTTGATGGCCTATTTCTTGAATAATACTTAATAAATGCACTGTTCCATCTTTAGCCAGATTAAAGAGACTGAAGTTTAGAATGTAAATGCAGCTTTAAAATTGATTTTACTCTTTCATCATTAAGACAAGGACATTGATCTGATCTTTGCCTCCTGCCTCCTCCCTCTTCTTTGCTCCAGGTCCAAGTTACACCAATCCTCCTCAGTCCGTTTTAAAACTATAGGCTCTCCCAGTAAATGAGATAGGTAACAAAGAGAAGAGATTATGGTGCTGTACAACTTAACTGAAGTAGAAATCAATAAAGATACTGATACAGGTAAATCTTCAACTACTTTTTGTCATTTTATTTTCACACTACGCCAACCTAAAAGTTCTTGTCCTTATTATTACTGTGTCTTTTACACTCTGGCTTCAATGGCAATTTTTTGTCTTTACGGGCCACACCATACTTTGGTGTTAAAACTGGCTTATTCCCAGGCATTCTGAGTCATCTTTCTGTGTGTGTGTGTGGGAGGGGTGTCATTCTATTAGCTTCCATCTCTACCCCACCATATGATAGCTGCAAAGCTTTGCATGATTCTTCCTCACTTGATATTACATATTATTTACGCACTTTGTCGCACATCATGCTCCACTGTACTTCCTCCATGCTATCAATAAGGCCAGGCCCCTCCATCATTTGTCAGTTCACACTAACATCCAAATTCTTTTTGCTGTCTTCCATATGCAAAATCTTTCCCACATTCATCTCAAGTCCTTTACCTTTTCTACTCTGTAATCTCTAGTGAATAATATTCTCCTCAAAAAGGACAAACTACTTGCTGACTGTCACAGACAAGCTATACATTATGTACCCTATTTATACAAACTTGCAAACATAATTGTACTTATCCACTCCATATACCCATCAATTATCCACCTTTCCTGAGACTGAAAGCTTATTGCAACACTGGTTTAGAAGGCACTTTAACATCTGAGGTAATAAGCTACTCTTTCACCACTTTTGAAAACTGCTTATTTCAGGAATAGATTCCATTATTGTCCTGATGAATCTCTGAATGAGCTTTAATTTAGTCCAATACAAAGACCACGATTATCAAAATTTTCGCTATCCATATATTGCCAGTGTCCTGGTTTAGGGCTCTTCTACAGCTTACTGTACATAGCTGAGCTATGGCAACTGCCTATGACTTCCTGCAGCTTTGCAACTGTTACACTGTAAAAGTATAAATATGCCTCTGTAAATATTCAAACACATTATTGTACCATACTTTGACAACAAAATTTCAGCATAGAAAATATCAGCTTTACATATTAGGAAGTTTTCCACTGCATTTACTTTTGTATAAGCATGGTAATTTTATGAAAATGTGTATTTCATGTTGCTTGGATCAAAAGAAGAGAGACAGAAATAGGAGTCTGAAGCACCTCATTGTTATTCACATATTTTTAATTTAGACTATTCACAATATAGATGAACAGAAATGGCTTAATTTCTTGTTTAGAGTTGACAAAAGCTAGTCCCATAATTTTTTCTAAGGTAACTCAGTAGGAACAAGAGGAGGAAACTGAAGTGACTATATATATATATATATATATGTATATATACATACACACACACACACACACACACAAAACAATAAATAACGTGACAACGCAAGAATCAGAGATTCTGAATGAAAGTAGTAACATTAAAGACACTCACAAATATTTTAGGATAAAGTTGCACGCAACAGAAAACTGTTCCAGGGTTTACTCACTGAAAGCTACTGCTCTGTTCTGCCATCTCTGCTCTGACAGCACTGTCTTCGATTCATCATTCATTTCAATGAAAAAAGTTATAGTACAAGTAAGAAAGAAAGAATGAAATGACCTAGCCTTACACTGAATGAGAGTACTCAGGAAGAAATTTGTATTTTAAATTTCAAATGTAATTAAAAGTTGGATCGGGAATCAAAAGTAAATAAAAGACAAAATGTAGTCTTCTCCCTCAAAAAGCTAATCATTACTTTATCTCCCTTCCCCTCCTTCTGTACATTTTCAACTACCGAAGTAAAAACAAATGTGTCTCCTTTTCTGTATGGCTACTGGCAACTCTTCAAAAATACTATTTTGCAAAAATCTTTCCTCAGCTTCAAGCATCCTGTATCTTTCCTGCCCTCTTCTCTCAATTCTGTTCTAGCTAGGACTCCTTCCACAACTTCCCCATTGCTTCATGCAAAGATCAAGAGAACTATTACTGCAGAAACACTAAGAACACTACAATTAATTCTGCTCCTTTTGCTTCCTCAGGACTGGGCTATATTATACTATTAAGTACTAGCAGATACAGTGGTGAGATGATGATGTAATCTTTGAAATCACATGTGTGTTGAATTGTCACATCCAGTTTGTCAGTATCTTTTAACTTTTTAAATACTATATGCAACAGTTTAAATTTAAGAAACGCACCTGACCCATCAAAAAAACAATAAAGAAGAATAAAAGATGAAAACAAGAGGCTACAGGAGCTTAATCACCAAGAATAAAAACACTTCTCCAATGAAAGGCCTCTCATTTCTCAGTACTAGCAAGATTATCTGGTGATCTAAAGCTCTTTGTTTCACCTGTTGCTAGCATCTTACCTAGAGTTCATCTACATGGGCAAACTGGTCGCTATAAACATCCAAATGCTAAGTCCACTGTAAAACACCCTACAGCCCAACACACTAGGCAAAAATCTTCAGCTATTCACACTTTTCGTATTACCTGCACATCTGGTGGGACTATCATCTAATAACAAACTGCATGTCAAAAGTCATGCATAAGAACAGCATAAAATAAGCTGGATTCAAAACAAAACCAAACACTATATCCAGATCAAATTAAGGACATACAATAACATCCACTGTTTAAATTTACTTAGATCTTGAAGATACTTGAACACTTTGTTCTGCAAATCCAAGAAACCTTGCCTATGCCTTCTGCAATGTAGCAGCATAACAACACCTGCAAACTCTGGCCTGTTTCACTGGTGCTACTGTAACGAAAACCACCTAAAAACGAACAAAGTTACAATTTCTGCAGATTAGTAAGTCACCACAACTGTCACAATTTCTATTTTTATACTGTACAAGGAGAATTACCTATGGTGGTCTCTGGAGAACAGAACTAATAAGCTCAGACTTCAGCTGAATTTCACTTGTCATCAGCCCCGCAGCAGTTCACTGGAGGGAAGTTTTGCTCTAGTGATAGACTGACTGAAAACTCACAGCTGATATTTGAAACGTCTGTGTATAGGTAGATAGTTAAGACATTATGTAACATTAGATGGCACTCATGAATACATAGCATACTTCCTTGAGTTTGTAAAACCATTAATCCTCACTGTGCACTGAAAATGCCTCTTTTTGCACATATTCCTATTTTAAATCTTAGGAGCAAGCTTCTTTCCGACTTGAATCCTATTCAGGGACAACCTGAACTTGAACTCCAAGTATGCATACAAGCCTTCAAAGCAGTAACAGCTTCTGGATGAAACTTCAGGAGTATTTTGGCAAAGCTTCCAACACTGTCAGATAATCCTCTTCACAAAGCTTAACAGCACAAAATGTTTCCAAGATGATTTATCATTCACAAATAACAGCACTAGTAAATACTAGAAAATAAACAGCACCTTCACGAACAGGCAAGTAGAGTCTGGGTTTGCATATCACAGTGTTTCGTAGAAGCTCTTTTCAGTTGCTGGTGTGTGGGGGCTTTTTTTTTTTTTTTTTAAGCAAAAAGGTCTTTTGCTTGAATTCTGAGAAGAAAAGGAATACGGCTTGTGCAATGATAGCAGCCTTAAATCTCTCTCTCCTTTTCCTCATTTTTCAGAAACTAAATATCATCAATTTAAACATATTATCAAATTCATTAAGAGCAAGCTTTCTGTTGCTTCTCTTCCCTTCACTCTAAAGGGATAATTTTGAATACTTCTGCAACATTTACAATCTGAAAGTTGTAATACTAAGAATATAGAGCAAACTTCTCCAATTCTTATTGCACAGGAAAGATGAGGGAAAAAAAGTAGAGAAAAATACCACACATGAAATGCCACAGTATTAAAGATTCAAAATGTATGCAGTAACAGCAAAATAAATTTAAGAATTTAACAGTTCTTAAAGTAAGGTTCTCTTAAGTCAATCTTTTGTTTCTCTTATCTCTGCTATCCTTGCCTTTACAATTCTTTTCAAGTTCACTTCTACAAACACCTCTTGTGGCCAAGCAATTGTAAAAACACTTCTCTTACACAGGCAGAACAGATATTTCAGCGACCTATGTGAGTTTCTACGGGTTAACTTCTTCCATGGTACTATAGTGAGTTTATACTAGCAGCCACTGGCTTGGTGGCCATCTTTTTTTTTTATTTTATTATTTTTTTTTTTTGAAATAAAAACCTCTCTTTTCCCTAAGCTTTCCCTCCTCTTAATGGTATCGCAGAATTATCTTGCATGCCTACACTCGTGCAAAGTACAGTAGTAACACCAAGCCTAGGCCAGCAATTTTCTTTAGCTTCCCTCTCTATTCCTGGTGATTCATGGCAAAACCCTAGGAGCAAAACACAGTGTCATCTCAATCAGAATGGGAAAAAAGACAAAGAAATGCAAATTTAAACATAGCATAACAATGGCAGGACAAAGACAGGGAAAAAGTTAAGTGATTCCACTTTTAATAAATGACAGAGACAGCAAGCTGAATTGAGTGATCTTACCCTAAGCTGAAGGATAACAGTCTGTCCACATCACTAAACTAAAAATTACCATATAATTAAACACCACCAGTAGTCTCTGCTCAAAATAGAATCATGTTCTGAATAGCAACATTATTGCAGCACAAAACTGACATTCACAGAGTTACAGGGATATCTTTACAGAATGCATAATTCCAGTATTCTTACAATAATTTAACATAGGTCTTTTGAGAAAGAAGACTGTATCAAATATTTTACAATATGTAAATTAATTTCTGCTGTATTATATTCATAATTACTTGAAGGACTTACTTGGTAAGGAGTAACTTAAAAAAGATTAATACCTGCAGTCCTGTTGGTAGCATGGTATGTTCAAAGTAATGCCAGTTTTTTACTCTGAATGAGTACTAAAATGAAAATGAGACTTTCATTTGAGTAGGACCAATAAAAATACTTCAAATGTATCCAGGCACATATGGTGCTTAGTTTCAGAATTCTGTCTGCTTTACAAAACTGTTTTCGTCCAGCAAATCATTTAATCATAGGTTGTGTCAGTTTTTACACTACTCACAGATACAGCCGCAGTAGCAACAAAGTTCCATAAGGAACAGGTGCATTACCTAACATGTGGCATAACACAGAGGAAACACCCTTCTTATCCTAAAGCTTTTCATTAAAATATTTTTTTCAGATTATTCTTAACTTTCAGTTCTTCTTAATTTAACTTGTGTGTTCCTCTGAAATGCAATTTCCTTGCCTAGGTCAGCTAAGAAAGATTTCTCTCACTTTTACTAGTTTCAACCTGCATACTCAAGCACCTGGTGCTTCTCAGTAATTATAAGCAAGCATTATAAAGTATGCATTTGGTTGTAGAAACAGAGGGATCTTTGAGACTCTCAAAGAGTACTAGATCGAGTACTATTGACAGTTTGGGAGATCAAGGCATAATTTAAATACCTTATACAGGAGTTCAGTGAGACTTACTAGCAAATACGAAGTTAAACCAAAATTAAATGGTTACAGTAAAGTTTAACCAACAGATTATAAAAACAAATTCTTTAAAACTATCAGTTTGTATACCACTTCCTAATAACAGTATATTGCAATGCTAGAGATCAACTATATATATATATATATATATAGGTATCTAACTTAATATTTCTTCTGACACAACGTTGCTGAGGTCTCTTGAGCAGTAGGTGGAGAAAAGCATTTCTTTACAATTCAGTATCAGTTATCCAGCTTCAAGAGTCATAGGCAGAGAGTATGTACGATAACTAACAAGACAAGGGCACAGAGATGCCCTCTGCTGATAAGATGCTGGAAACTTTAAGAGTTGCACGGTTTAGGAGGGGTTGCTGGTTTGTTTTTGAGTAATACCATCTTCTATGTCATTTTATCTTGTTTTACACAGTTGCTCTTCAAAAATACACCTATCCTACTCAACTTGAAAAGTTGGGAAATTATACAGCACATGTAAAATGAAGCACACAGATGAATTTTATCTGATTACAGTTAATATTTAGGTCTAGATTTGTACCATCTCTCTCAGTGGTTTAATGCTTTCAGTTGGATTGAAAAGTCTTTATAGGAAAAGTAAGCCAGATGTCATTCACCCCACACAGAAACGTCCTCCATAGTTATAGAAAACAAGATCTAAAGACAAATGACATCATGCTAAAATAAACAAATATTCTGAAAGGCTTCTTTTTTTGAGAGAGAGAGAGAGAGAGATCACATGTGTTTTCTCTTTTTTCTTTCTTTCTTTTTTTTTTTTTTTGTTAGAGCCACAGCTCACCTGCCTGCCACATTTTTTTCCCACTCCTTGCATTGTTTTCCAAATGACGTATTTGTCAGTTCTTTTTGTATTACGTGAAGATGCACACTCAAGACAGATAGCAAAAGCGGGATTAATGCTATCAAGTCCATCGTGAGTATTTCTGGCCAGTAACACTTCCCCAGTAGTTAGTTTAGGCAAACTCCAGCTGTAGTTACATGAGCAACAGAATGAGCATTATTAAAATGATGCTTAAAAGAAGAAACGCTGTAAAATTGGAAAACACTAGAAGGTAAACAAACTGATTAAACAAAGCTACTATTCAATGACAGAAGTGGGGGGGACTGATTAAGCACAATCACTGCTAAGAATAAGCCCCTGTATTCCAAAGACAGATACTAACTTCATTTCACATAATCCACAGAAGCTTTTATTAATGATCCTTATGCTTCCCAAGTACAATACTGTCAGACCTGTGCAACAAAACTGCCAGTTTTTATACTGATAAGAAATTTAAAAATCTAGCTATAAAGCCATAGTTCATTGACTGCCATAACTCCTTGAGTTGGCCTTGAATTAATCGTTGCATGTACTACGGGGGGGTGGGGGTGTAAGTTTAATTTGAGGTAAGTGAGATGCAGCAGTCTTGATGAGAACCTGCACAACCACATGACCCCTGTCCCATGATCCTGACACAAAAAAAGCACACAGTAGGCAAAGTTATGGACAAGGTGACAGGCAAATGAGCTAGAGGCATCTTAACTCTCCCAATCCTGTCTTTGATAAATCCACATTTGGTAAACCACAGGAATTTTTGTTGGATAAAGGAATATCCAAAGAAATCCACATTAGCACCGAGACAACTCTGAAGTTCTAGCTGTCTCCTACAACTTTTTAGTATACCTACCTATTGAGCAAAACTTAAAATAATCCACAAGATCAAAGCTGTCTAAGGCTCTCTTAAAAGGACTGTGATAGGATCTAGAAAATAATAATAATAAAAAGCAAGGAACACATGGTGCATCTGTAAACGATCTTACAGCTACTATCTTATACATGTAGAAAAGACAAAACACTTGATAGCTAGAAGTTTAAGAACCTTATTCAGATTACATCACAACATGTAAGGTCCCTCAAACCAACATACAGGGAAGAGACACTGGGGAAGGCCCACTTCCTTTGCCATTATTGCCTACAGAGGAAGGACTTATACTAGTAACTCTCTCCCAGATACCTGTCCATTAAAGTGAATCTGAATTTTTTAATCAGAATTCTTCACTGAAAACTCATTTCTCAAAGCGGACATAACTTAGAAAATGTTTCCTTTCAAAGAGACTTCATTTTAAAAATAACAAATCTATGGTGCCTCGGCTTTCTACCACTAGAATATTTCTGAAACAACACACTTCAGTTTATAAACAACTTTTTAATTTAAGGTTTAGACACTTTGATACGATTTTTTTTCCATAAATATAACTATGCTGTTGTCAGACATCAATCTAAATATTTTGATTGATATAACTTCTCCAGAAATATGATGAGATGCCATACATTTTTTTGACTTTGCTTTGAAATAGAGTATCATTGAAAACTGTACAACATACCATACAGATTGAAAGTTCACACAATAGTGATATTTCTATGAGTCAAACACATTATCCCTGTGATTAAATTCAAGTAACCAAACAAGCCAACAAATATATATATATACACACACACTAATCTGTATTTCCCCAAAATAACAACAGGCATGGTGAAACAAAAGGACTCATGGAGAGTTATCTGTTCTGTTCTATTAGAACTTCTAAATTGTTTCAACCTTGTTAACATTCTCCAATCAACCAAAATATTCCCCAAGACCTATTTCAGTAAGGCATTTTGAAAATCACTGACAATATTGTATGTCTAAATCATTTATTAAAATATATATATATATATATACACACATATATATATATACACACACATATATATATATATATGGATCTCCAAACAAACACCACATTACTGTAAAATAAAGCAGGAAATTTGGGAGTGGAGGTGAAACAGAACATGCCTCTACAGAAAAACCTTCAGAAATCAAAGTTTTCTTCCACAGTCCTTACGTAGTTCACTCAAGCCAAAATATGCTTTCTCATATTTTGCAAGGTAAGAAAGGGCAAGTGGCTCTTCCATCTTGTTTACTTCACATGATTGCACAGATTTGCCAATGTGTTTTAACACATGAACCAGAGAAAAATAACTGCATTCATAGTTCATCCAATTCATCTTTTCTGTCAGTGCTCCAAATCTAATCAGAACAAGATTTTTTTTTTTCCAGAGAGGTCCTTCACGATGTGCTTTCTTCACTGCCTAATTACTAATTACATGGCCAAATTAAAAATCTGTTTAAAGATTAAACTAAAAAAAGGAGGATATTAAAACTAACATCAAAGAAATGCAGAAGTCAATCTCAGTGTAAGAGTGGCTTGTTTTGGTTTCGTTAAACCTGTTTCCAACTTCAGGCATTGAGGTATTCATGCGGCCTTTTCAGAAGGGATATTCAAATTGCACCATATATACAAGCTCTCCCTTATGAGAGCAAGAAGATAACGAAGCTGACAAATAAAAAACAGAGCAAAAACATACATGGCAAAAGAAGAAAAGGCGATTTTAAAGAAGTATTTGTTCAAAGAAGTGACTAATAAAATCTCAGAGAGGATAAATGCATTGCTAAAATTTCTCTATTCATTAATGTGAAATATTACTTCATGCTTATATCAGTAAGCCACACTTTTGAATATTAAAATGTTGGTCATCAGTTAATTACTGAAATATCAAAAACTAACTGCACTACGATCACAGAACAAGCCTCTGCACCTTCAAATTCTGGAAATTCTACATTTCTATGGGTTGCAAACATCATTTTATTGACTAAATAAAAACTGAAGTACATTGTTTAAACACATCTATAAATTCTAAGCTGATATGCTAAAAGAAAAGAGTCTTAGGCCAGGGTTGCAGTTCCAAGACACAGACTGAATGGTCAAGCTAAGATATAGGCAGATGGAGAAGGCCAAAGAATTGCTCCATGAAGATTAGTTCAGTCCTCACTGGATTAAGCCAGTAGAGCCCACACCAAATCCTTCCATTCCTGCCCATATCGAACCCACAGATGCTCTGTTCATCCATGTACTTTACTCTTCAAGCACTCCACTCTGAAAACTGACCATCTTATATATGCTCCTTCTCTTAACGATCTAAAATTCACAACTTCAGAAGAGAAGGCTTATTATAGCCCTTAATTTCTTTGAGGATTTAATAGTAAACTTTTTACTACAGCATTCAGAAGGAACCATTATCCTGACTATGGCTAAGGCAAAGGTGAAACATGGCCCATACGCTGCAGATGCATGAAGAACAGTCATAATTTACCATGCAGGAGGATCAAATTAGTGAATAAATTTAAGACTAGATTATTCAATCACAATTTTTTTAGTAGAATTTACACAGTTCTATGCCAAGTACTTTATTTTTGCAACAAGTATCTCTCTTTACTTTAAAAGTAATCTCCTTTATCCTTTATAGAAAAGTCTATATTTCAAACTTTCAATAGCTTTGCATTTATTGAAAAAATACTTCAAAAAACACTGAAATGGGATTATCATCACTACATCAAGCTGAACACTTGAAAAATATCCTAAAAATAAGTGTTATGTATTTCAGATCATCCAGTTACGAGAAAAATACAATCACAGTCATCTGACTACCATAATTCACTGAAAAAATGAAAATGAGTACGTGCAGGGAAAGACATAAAGCACAGCACTACTCTATATACAGCAGTTCTTGTAAGAGAAAGCTAAAGATGACCTTTGCAATCTTTTCCAAGATGCAGGTGATATACACCCACCTTTTAGAGAGGTGGCTCAATTTGCCTACTGCGAGACATTAACATTACTTCACAAGAGTCACGGGCTCATTTTGGAGAAGATTCTCAGTTCTGAGCAGCTTCGCTATTGTAGCAAAGTATAGAATCAATTTGCTTTTCTTCCAAACTGGAAATTACCTTAGCATGAAGGAGACCCAGAGGCTACACATCTTTATGAGAGTATTCTGGCAGTGCAGAAGTACTAAAAATGAAGCATGATACCCCTGCATTCACATAAACTGAGACCAGAAGCAGCTGAAATGGATCAGGCCTCAACTGCTTTAAACTTGCATTGACATATACGCTCACATAGCAAAAAGGAGTGGTTGGTTCTTAGTTTCTTGTCTTTCTTTTTTACATCACATGCCAAGGTACCTGTATGCTCTCTTCTGCCAGCCACTCATTCAGGCTAACAAACTACTGAGCTCCTGTCCTATTTTCTAGTAGTCTAATATCTAACCTACCGCCAACCTGTAGTGAAACGTATTGCTGTGAGGACAGCTGCTAAGTAGCAGCAACAAGGAAAGATCTGTTCCTGTGGCAACACAGGGAGATCGTACTGTTTACCTCCTCAGCAAAGAAATTTATACTGTTAACATTAAATTCACAGGACATGATGCAGGGACACATCTTAATTCATAATCCTCTTTGTTCATCAACAGTTGCATGGGGGGCCATAAATTAGAGCTTGCAGAACCACACGCGACCTTCCCAGGCCACATGCTTGACACTGTCGTCTGCGCGCTTTGCATACATGACAACACTTAGATCTGAGACACAAAATCATACTAACAGTACTAACTTGCTATCTCACCTTATCCAGTATTAATTTGTGTGTGTGTTTTCCAGGCTCATATTACAAAGGACTTGGGCTCCCCACACTGTTAATTATTCCTAATACATTTACTCACAGCAAAAAACTTCTTTTAAATATTCTAAGACATTGGCTCTCTTTTAGGTAGTTTTTACTCCTGAAAGATTTTAAGGTTTTGAAACATGATGCTGTCCCTTTTACTATGTTACTACCCAATCATATATGAGCCTTTTTCAGAAGTGATCATTAAAAATTCTTTCAAGTTGTCTGAAAGTAATTATTTGACACCTATATTAACATACCACTGTTTTTTTAGTAAGCTACATGAATGCTGAATACATTAAACTATGCTCAGAATTCAGGAAATTATTCCAAAGAAATCCCTGTGAGTGAGAACCTATCACTACATCCTAGCCATTAACTCTGCAGGCCACAACGTAACCCAAAGGAAAAAAAGATATCAAACATCTTAACTTATGGAAATAAGAATACTTAACGAAGATTATGACAAAATTCAAACTGACCACAAGAACAACACTAACAATGACAGATATGTTAAGTTACTATTGGTCTTAATGGGGTAAATCTAATCTATTCAATGATTATATATTTAAAGGAAAACAAAAATACTTCTTAAATAATCTTGTGTGTGCCAGTTTGTAACCACTGAGGTCAGTGACAATATTTTTCTGTATTTGAAAAACCTCATACTTAGGAACTAATCTATTTAAAGCCAAACTTCAAAATTCTAACTTATTTCAGCAAAGTTTGTTGATATATATCATTTTCAAACAAAAAGAAGAAATAAAATAGTAAAATAAGCATTACATTTCTTTAGCGTCATGATCAAAAAACAGAGGAGAACTTTCTGCATTTCCTTAAAATAGCTATCTGCAGGTATCTGTAACAAGCTTTTGAAAGCCAGTTAGAAAATATCAAAAATTAGCATATTACATAATGAAATATTTCATCCATTTACTATCCTTCCCAAAACATTTGTTCAAATTACATCCATATCAGTTATTAGATGCAGGCAGGAAACCTTCACAGATTCTCAGCCACACTTGGGCAAGTGATTAGCCCAAACTGTCAAGTTATCATGCATCACCTGACTTGCAATAATTGTGCATATGCACTTAGCCCATGAAAAATTCAAACTAATTCAACCTTCCTTAGCCAGCAATGAAACAGGGTTAAATTAAATCGAGTTATGCACAATTGCTACAGGCTACACATACACAATTGAACATTCACTGTAGCTGAGCATGCGATAACTTCAAATTACCAGGACATAACAAGTTACGGTAAATCCTCAGAAGTCCATCTACAGAGCTTTATAAGACTTCATTGGCTAATTATTTCTCAAAATGTGGTTAACAATTTGCTTAATCCCACAACATCATTTGTCTAGTTTGAGCCTAAAAAAAAGTTGTCAGAAAAAAAACCCCAAATATTTACAGAAAAAAAGAGAACTCCTATTTTGAAGAACACTAATTCAATACAATTATTTAACATGACACTAAATTAAATAAGTTGCTTTTATTATTCTTCCTCCAAGGTACAGGCTAAGATTACAGTACGATATGAAAACCGATAATGTTTACCTTGCAGTATTACGATGGCTTGTTCAGGTAACGATATTTAGAGAATTGCAGACAAAACAGTTTTTTAAATCATACTAAATTTTTACTGCAATTCCTCAAATATTTTAATGATATTTTCCGTGGTAAAAATAAAGGATCTACTTCCGTAAATAACATGACCAAACTTTACATCATTCCAGAACCAGGGGGAATTACTCCAGTGAGCAAATATGCAGAGCCATAAACTCTAAAATAATCTCTTACAATAGTGACCCTGGAGTGTAGTGCGATCCTACAACTCTCCATCTAAGCTACTAGACACCTAAACTATCACCAGTACAGTTCACCTATAGCTTTGCTTCAGTACATGCCAGAACTGCCATTATTTTAGCAGAATTAAGCAGCCCAACATCTGTTTTACACCTATGCCTGAGCAAGATCCTCGAAGCAGGAAAGCCCAGCCACATGTTCTGGCTGGACTTTGACCAAGTTTAACACACACAACTGAGTATTTTGCATTGCAGAATAGCCATAGCCTCCAACCCTTTATTCAAAACCTCAGCAGAAGGACAGAGGAAGAGCACTTGCTCAGAATACCAGAAACACAGAATCTACATCCTCCTCAGTAGCCAGAGGTTCAAATACGTAATTTTTGCTATCCCTTAGCACAGAGCCTTCAACCAGCTCTAAGATTTTATGGGGTAGCAAGCATTCTCTTCTCCTCTTGTTCAAAAAGTACTATATCACAGTGCAAACTAAATTAATCACAACATGAAAAGAACCTGAGAGAGGGAACATGATTATCAAATAAATTGATTTAAACTCTGTTTTAGGAGGTAGAAATCTCTTCAGGGTTTCCTATTGACTAACCTGTATACATCCACTGCTCACTCAGCAGCGAAGGACTTATGAATTCCATTCTGCACACTCAGACATCTCAAACTTGTGGCTGACACTCGAGGACTAAGCTGTTCAACAATAGTATCACAAAAATGAAGTCCCTTTTTGAACTCTCTCCAGTTCCTTTCTATGATGCAGAAATCAAGACTACAATTTTTACTTAGTATATTATAGTGGTTGGTAATACTTAAAAAGATACTATATTAAATGCATTTCTATATGTTAAAAATCACATTGTTAAAAATACCATTAAAAAAGCCCACAAATGAAGAACAGATACAAAAAAGTCAACAGCCTTCACATCAACAAATATTCAAACATGATTTTTTCTGAATGTCAACTCAAAAGTGTTCTAAATTCCTACCATGAATTCCCACAACCCCAAATGAAAGAACATACTTGCAAAGTCATTAAAAGCTACTAAATGCTCTACATGCTCAAGCATTCTGACACAGCCTTTGATTACATAGTCATGTAACAGTTCCCTCCCACTCCCAGGCCCAGCCTTCCAGGATGGATCTGCTCTGGAAACGAACCAGAGGCTATTCGTAAGGCTGTAAGGTCTGCTGTATGCATGACTCTCCAACTACAAGTGAAAATGAAAGAAAAACATGAAATGAAAGAGACTGGACATTGGATAACATGAAACAGAAAAACACCGCTTTTACAAATCTGATGTTCCTATTACAAACGGGAAATATTTCTGTGTTTATCGTTTCTTACAAACTTCCAAGCCCAATTTGATGAAGCATTGATTAGTCATATTTCTAACCCAAATTAATAAAATCTTTTCTGATGTTATCATACATTTTATGATACCAGTAAATAAATAAATAAATTACAAGTCAGGTCCTATAGTTGCTCTTCCTGGCAACAGTCCAGGTTGGACTTCCAAAGTTAGAAAGAAAATGACTAATTTTGCGTCTCAGTTCCCAACCTGCATGACTGCATAGTCTCCTCAAAAAATTATTACTACTTGTGAAGCACTCCAATATTACAATGCATGCCACAGGAAAGCCCATGAGAAAATTAAGAATTCTGTCTCTGGAGCAGGATTTAATGATATGAAGTGAATGAAGCAAAGGACTACATATCGAACACCAAAGAGAAATCAAAATATTATATCATAAAAGACAGGACCAGAAGCAATCTCAAGTCTACCCCTTTCCCCAAGGCATGATCAACAATATCTAAAGCAAATCTCAGAAGACATTAATTTAACTTGCTTTAAGAAAAAAAAAAAACTCTATTAAGATCACATTCATTCCATACAGTCAGTGAAACAGGGATACCGTTGTTAAAAAAAGGAAAAAAAAACAAAAAAAAAACCAAAGTGATGACAGACTTACAAACTACCACATTGCATTTACAGAGATGCCAAATGCAGTCTATACAAATAATCTGAATTACAGAATTCCCTGCTGTTTGCTCATGTAAGAAGTACTCCACAGTTTTGATCTTTTTTTTTAGTATATAATTTCCTAAGTTTAAAAAGACAATAAAAAAAAAATCCTGCATGTGAAATAACGCTTCTTTTGCCCAGCCAATCCCTGCTTTGTACTCTTGGCTTCTCAAGCAATTTGTTTCTCTTCCCCACTCTGGCCTCTCAGTACATACTTCCCATCCATTCCCAAACTGCCTCCCTTGAGTATGTACCCAGTCTCAGGGTACCCTTCCATCTCACCATTTTATAGCTTTTCCTGTATCCTGAGTCTGCTCTTGTATCCCCCAAACCAGCTCCTTTATCCAGTCTTGCCAGTTCAGTCCTCACTTCCTTAGGAGCTCAAGAGCTTCTAACCTCCTCCCAGCTCTGGCCCTTCAAGCTCCCACTCCTTCCCCATCTGTAAGAATTTGGCTCCAATCCACTGCTCCTCTTCTCCATACATTCACCCTTTCAAACACACCTGCAAACTCAGCTCTCATCTGCTCCACATTTAAATGAATCAGTACTACGGATCAACAGCAACTAGAGACCAGAAAACCAAGAATCCATCTCTGCATCTCACTGCTTAGAACTGTACTGGAACATAACTTTTTGTATGCTCAACAAGACTTATCTACTTTAATGCCTAAAATATGAGAAGTCAGCTAATTTTACAAGCGCTAATAACCTGCCCAATTTTTGGACAGATTTTCAAAGAGTAACAAAATGCATATCCCTGATACAAAAGTTACTTCACCATCCAATTTCAAGTTCCTGGTCCAAAGAATGAGGATGTTAGAATTACTTGAAGAAAAGACCAGAAATTATTTTTAAAACATCCTGACCCTTAGGAGCCAGTGAACAATTCTGGCTTTAAGCTTTACTAAAAGAGACAACCAGCAATGGGCGGTCACGCAGCAGGGAAAACTTTTGCCCAAATAACTGAAGTTTAACAAGTTATAGGCATATAAAATCACTGTCTTTTAATGTAAGGGAACTTAGAGGAATCACTAACAATCCCATCTATACAAAGTAATTAGAGAACAACATACATTCTTAAAGTTGACTAGCAACTGTGTTAAGCAATGTTTCAGTTACTCCTAACTGCAAAATTTTAATAGTGTACATTGAAGTTTTCTATGTTACAGGCTTTGTCTCAGCATGGGTTTTTAAACAAATGCGAGATAACTAGACATCACCACGCAAACCTAGCATCCCTGTAGTGAAAAGCAACCACATCTACCTACTTTGAACCACGAGTTTAACCAACATTTAACAAACAAATCACTTTAAGATCAGGCAGATTTTAACCTTCCTTTCAAAAAAATACAAGTGAAGCTAATTTTAAATATTCATGTACTGCTCTTCATAAATTCTCACCACAGCTCTGCTAGAATCCAAATTTTCCCAACCTTCAAAGTGCAAAAAATGGTGCCTCTTTTTTTTTTTTTTTTTTTTTTTTTTTAAACAGGTGCTAAGGTCATTGCAATACATAGCATCAAAGAGCTAATTATTTTTTTAAATCTTGATATCCAGAAAGTATATTAGAAGAAAAAGAGAAAATAACAGATCTGAATGGAAAATAACATGCAAGACGGTCAGATATTCTCTACTGAAACTTAAGACTTTAAAAGAGAATTTCAGAGACAAGAATATTCATAATCTCATCCTTTCTGGGTACTTGGTCCACAAAGAACAGTAGCCTATAACGGACTCCATAAACTGTTCTGCTACCTCAAATAGGAGAGACTGTTAGCTCACACAAGAGAGAGGGGTGCAAAGAATGCCACTCATAGACCCATGTTCACATTTAAGGAGCCCAATAAAATTACCATGGGAAAAAAAATAAGATTAAAACTATAAACCCAAGCATTAAAGTATTAAGAAATGTCAGAATTAGAGTTGCTTACACCTGTAATTCAGTCCTTTGTGCATTATGATAGTCTTCCAATCAATGATCATATACTTTGTTGTTGTTGTTATCCACAGAATCCTTGCTTTATACATGGCATATGACAAACGGTGGCCACAAAATAAATCAGTTATATAGTAAAAGGAGCTGCTGTTTGTGAGATGTCACACTTTTTTACTGAAGAACCTGAATAATACGCAGTTAATAAGTACAACTGATTTTAAAAAGAATTTCCCATCCGAGAGATCTTTTGCTGGAAACTGCCAGTTCGTCAAAAACAAATCTCATTTAAAAAAAAAAAAGCACATTCCCATAAAAAATCTCCACTGCAGAGAAAAAAAAAGTAAAAAAGAAACTTCAAACACATATGCTGTCTGTTTCAAAACACACTTGCAGCCTCTGGAAGGCAGGCAGCAACCCAATGATTAGAACATACAAAGTCATATCGGGGAGAAAAGCTCAAGAACCTCTCTGCCTGATACAGATTAGGAATTTGTACCTGGGCTTCCTACATCCCAAAGGCTAGGACGTCCTGGCTAGGAAGGCATGCACTTTACCTAAGAACAGTCGTCTTTGGCTATCAGAGCTGTCCAATTTAGTATATATATTAATTGGACCACAGACCAATATCGCAATGAAACAGCCTGACCACCAGGCTGCAGAGGATTCCATTTAACCAATACACATGAACTGCAGCAATTTCAGTTTAAGAGGTAGAGATTTATCCAGAATGGCCACTAACTAGTGCTTGGGATATTCTCCAGGGGTAATGGCTCCTGTTGGACACTAGTAAGAGTAGCATTTTGAATCTGTCTCTCCAATATTGCAGGCAAGCTATTTAATTACTTGCTAGTTTGGGGTTATTATCTAATTGCTGTCTCTGTTCCCCATGATCTTTCTGATAAACTTCTTTTAAAAGATCTTGAGTTCTTCACAGTATGGTCAGAGAATTCTTTTTTTATTTTTTCAGGACAGGAAATCTATTTTTGTCCAGCTCTTGGCATGCTCGGGATAGTAGAAACTCAAAAGATATTTAACGCCATCAATGAAAACTATTTTTCTCATGCTGGGTACCTAATAATGAGGCTGATATGTTGAAGTGCAGGGCAAATCACAAACAAAGTCAAAGAAAACATTGCTATGAACTTACTAAATGCTCTAAAATAGCCCTAAAAAGCTCAAGAATAAAATAAGTCAAATTAGCCACTGGAGATTTATAAGCACTTTTAGAACTCTGTATTTTGACTCAGTTTCAGCCTTCCATCTCTAAAATGGAAATAATATTCCACAGACATGCTAGAAAAACAATGTTCTCTAATGTTTGTGACTCACAGATAATTATAATCGATCATAATTCCTATAAATTAATAGACAGAAAGAAATTTAGTATTCATTCAAAAAATTGGATGGTAAACAGCAGGTAATAAGACAGCAGGCTGCACACTGAGTGACAAAGGAAAACAAATACATAAACTAGGTTATAACAGTATTACTAGTCAGCTGGCATTTCCCATGCACTGCATGAGGCATTGAATTGGGGCCATGAGGATAAAGGGGAATACAATAATGTAGTCAAATACCCAACATATATAGAAGGGGGCTGGATTATGTTTGTTTCTGCAATCTTAGTCTGCTGTTTCTTATCTGAGTCCCTGACTTTGCAGCCTGGTGCTTTTTAAAGTAAAGTGCATTGCATGTCTACACATACACACTGCTGCAAAAACTCAAAGTGTTTCATATCAAACCTTAGCAATGTTTTGAAAAACATTAGAATATCTACCTATAAAATAAAATAGAATAGAATATCTACCTATATAAAGCATTTTGAGACCTCTAACTGAAAAACCACTTCGAATTGATACAACTCCTAACAGCTCTAAAAATAAGTTATTCCAAAATTTTTTCTAAGACTAAGAGACTTTCACATGAAAACCACCCTTCAATAGTCATGCTTTTTTTTCCCCTGAAGTTATTTGTGTAAACTAAGTAGTCACCTACAAGCACAGGATCAACAACTGCATTTAATTTGCCTGAAACTCCTTTGAGTTTCTACAAATAGTTGGGCCAAGATCTTTCCCCTCCTCCCTTCTGATAGAGGGATTTTCCATAGTGAGCAGTGGGGACAGGAAGTAAGGCACAAATTACAGGTCCTGCACAATCTCCTCAAACACAATTTCCTCCCTCCTGGTGCAGCAGATTTCAGTATAAAGCCCCTTTCCACCACATACTTCGGGGGTTAGGATTATCTGCTAAGAAGTATGCTTGTAACACTAAATAGAATAATAGCACAAATATAAATGAATGATATATTCATAAGTTTTTTAGAATACAAGCCCTTAATAATTGTAATTTTGTAAGGATTTCCTTTTTTGATTATTAAAAAGAACAATTATCATACCTGGTTATTATCAACAATATGCAGGTATCACCAATTTCAAACATTTCGCTATAGGCAGCTGCCTGCAACTGAGTGCTCATTACTGCTGGTCATTCATAACCAGACACTAACCTGAACTGTACTATTTCTAATAAAGGTACAGGAAAAGCAAGAGTGAAAATAAGCAATATCATATTGAAATAGTCAATTCTTTCAGATGTTAAGTATTTCTAATAACATCTTTTGTGAAAGAAAATTGCTATTCTAACACTGGATGATGCATCTCACACTACCTGGACCTCAAACTCTTAAGTTACCACGACTCAAATATTTTTATAATTAAGTACGCCCATAACTGCTGTCAAAATGTCCACACATTGATAAATATTATATATCCTGCCAGGATGATTTCTAGAAAGCAAATTCAGTTGTAGTTCTGAATTGGAAGACTTTTTTTTCACCCCTAGTTCTAAATACTCAGTCTGAAGTAAAGTTTCTCCTTCCAGTTACTAACAATTGTGCACTCACTTTACTTGTGCACTGTTTACGAAGTAAGTGCCAATATAAATTTAATATCATGACTTTGTAACTTCGTAACATGATAGACACATACAGGTAACAGTGGCTGAACACACAGAAAATTTGCAATAGGAAATTGTTTTATCAAGCCCTGGCTCAAATCAATTCACTCCTTCACTATTTTTCACCTAGTATACTTCAAAATATACCTTATTTATATCATCGAAGAATATCTACACAACCCGTTTAGGATTAAAGCTGCATTATTTTAACTATCATACAAACACAACAAAAAAACATGGTTCTAACCCAAGGAGATTACTGTCTATTGCCTGGATTCTGCAACAAGAGTCATATGAACATTGTATCTACAGTTCCAAATACATAACGAGGTTGCACAGGAAGGGGTACATGTACCCTTATGTAGAAGGGGGAGCTATAAACACTTTAGTGGAGTAATTTGCTTCTCTGATTCTGTATTTCTCCTAGTTACAAAAATATTTTAAGTTTAAACATTTCAAATATAACACAAAACATTTTATTTTAGTGGCATGCTTGTATCTATCCTTATTTTAAGAAGTATTAAATCAGATTTAAAAGATAGCAAAAGGTTTCTGATAAAAGAGTTTTTGTGGGAATAACTTCAGGTAAAACATGTAAGCAATTGAGAGTAGGAAAAAAGGGAAAAAATACTGTACAGGAAACTGTACATTACAGGAAACAAATGGCAAAATATACAAGATAATCAAAACTACAAAATAAAAGATAATACAAAAAAATCATTTTCTCTTCCAGTTAAAATAACTGTTAAAACCAATGCCTCAAGTACAACTAATTTCAAATATTTATAACATGATTAAAGTTAACTACATCCTTCTTGAGTAGCTAGCTGTTGGGACAAACGGAGGACCAGCATGAACTCTTAACACTAGGGGAAAAGAAAGAAAGTATGAAAAGCAAAATAGCTCTGTTTCCCCCCACACACACTTAAATGCACTGTAAACATATTCTAAAACAAAAATAATTCATCTTACAAACATTTCTATATTAAATACTTCTGTATGCTAAATATATTTTTTCTAAGTTAAATCAATTTACAACTACAGAAACTGTGATAATCCAGCTAATTCAGGATTAACCACATACGGCTCAAAAGAACAAAAACAAACAAAAAAAAGACAAATCACAAATAGCCAACATCTCAGATTTCCCTCTATAAAAATGTCTATTTTTTTCATACCAGAGAAGTACATGCTTTCTGATAAAGGGAAGGGAAAAAAAAAAAAAAAAAAAAAAAGCTGTAAACACAACCCTGGAGAGATAAACTTGACAGGAACTACAAAACTACAGTAGCTCATTTCCTGCTCATATCTAGCATATTTAAAGTAAACCACCTTTAAACGAAAAATAAGACAGAGAAGTTCACAACTGTTAGCTTAACAAACCCATTTTTGTTAAAACAAGAGTTGTTTTAAACAAACGACAAAAGAAGCGCTGGAGCTCATGTCGCTTCCTGATGATGAAAACTACCCAAGTACTACAACTACTTCTGCACAGTCCTTTCTTTCCTGTAAACGAGAGTTACACTCGGCCCCTACGCATGGTACGGGCCAAAAGAAAACAGCAATTCAGCTACAGAGAGAGATAGGGACAGCTCGAGACAACTAGTGGCTCCCTCTGCAATTCATAAAGTTTAAAAATAAAAAGCTGCTTTTTCAAAGTGTAAATGTTTCCTCTCCACGCACGTAGGCCTGAGGCCCTGTTGCAAACAGTGTCTAACAGGACCAGGCAGCACAAAGACAGGAATGGGAGATTAGTGGGAGGGAGGGAGGCCGGGATTGGGGCTCAGCAGGATCTTCAGGCTTTTTAAAATTCAAACTGCTCCCTGACCAATACAAATCACGGACACGCTACTGACTACTACACGGATTTACAGCATTAAAAACACGCCTTCTACGTGACAGCTATATTAACTTCACCCTTTTAAACATGTATCAGGGCACTCAGAGGCAAGATAGCACAGTTTATAAGACCCTAAACACAATACACCAGAAAGTTACTTTATTAGACACATTAAACACTTAATATAACGACAGATCCGCCTGAACAATTAAAAACCCTACTTAAAAATAGATAAATTATGCAGTGGTGAGGCTTGTTTGCCATTTACAAATCCCCCTCCTATAAGAAGGATAAAACTTCATATCACAAAATTTTCCTCAGAATGCAGTTTCAGAAGGAACATTTTTATTAGTTCACAGAGTGTTTTAAACCAATCTCAAAATTTTAGTAACATTCTCAACTTGGCAACTCACTAAATCTGAGATTTACTTTACTGTAAATTAGCTACCGTTTACTTATAAAGACCTGACACTTAAAACAACAGTCATTTACAAAACACATTTGACCTGTTAAAATGACACCTAATTACATATTCAAACACCATGGACACAAACAGCCAGTAACAACCCCAGGATCTCAAAGTGATATGGCCTGACAAGAAGGATGACACTTTTTAAACATTCCTCACTTTTCACTTAATTAAATTTATGTTTGATTCTCAAGTACCCAGGGCAAGATCTCATCTCCACCTTGGCCCCTGAAATGTCATAAATGTATCACTTTACATATGACCCCTTTCCCATTTTCTGTTTGTTAAGAAAGCATAAAAGAGTATTTCTTCCAAATTTTCTATGTTTTCGTGCAATGTGTACATCGCATAAACACAGAGACTGTGCTGAATACCTGACACAACATGCTTGTCTATCTGTGTTTCCTGGGTCTGCAGGTGTCCGTGTTGTGTCAATCATCCCACAAGGGCCAGCTTTACGCTATAAATATACTAAGTGATTAACGTGCTAATCAATCGCTATATTATTCGGAGATTAAACCCCTGTACAATATAAATCCATGTGCATTAACTTTTGAATGTTCAGAGCAGAGTTTGTGAGGAGGAGGAGATAACAGCGAGGATCACACATTTTTGTTCCTGGGTATCTACATTGTCTCTCTTTCCCTGCCCCTCCACTTACTCCTTTCCCAGTCCAGAGGGCTGTCTGCGCTGGGACCTTCCTTCCTCGCCCTGGCGAAGTTGTAAATATGGCACAGGATCAGGGCACATTTGCGGCTAATTGCATTGTTTCCTCCTGCTGCTGCTCCTCTCCGGGCTGAGGCCTGTCACCGAGAAGCCGCTTCGCCTTTCTAATCCCCGAGCTGGAGTAAAGGCGCTGGCCGGCGGGCCTGCGCTCTCCGCCGGGCCTGGGCCTCCCGGCAGCCCGGGAGGAACCAATCTCCTCCGCCAAACCCGAGCCAGCAGGAAGGGGGGCTGCGAAATAAACACCTCCGGTTGCCACTGCCTCCCCTCTACCCCGGATAACAGCTAATCCCCTCTGCTCCCGGCAGCGCGGGGCCGCCGGCGCTGCGAGGCCCGGCCCGCTGCTGGCGAGGGCAGGGAGGGGAAGGGGAGCCAGGGAGGGGGGATTACCTGAGCAAATCGGCGTCTGAATCCAACGAGAATCCGAGAGAGGGGGAGAGAAATCCGCCCCCCTCCCTCCTCAGAGGAGCCGCCGCCGCCGCTGCTGGGCCGCCGCCGCCGCCGCGGAGCAGGAGGAGGAGGGGAGATAATATAACAACAATAATCCGGGCCGGGAGGGGGGCTGGCTCCTCTTCCGTCTCCTCCTCAGTGCAGCGAACATGTAGAGCCGGGGGGTGAGCGGCCGAGACAAATCCCTTCCCCCTGAGCCTGCTTCACAACATCAACACGGGCCGCGCCGCGCCGCGCCGGGCCGAACCGGTTCCGAGGCGCCGGGCGAGCCGCGGGGGAGCCGGGGGGCGGCCGGGGGCAGCGCTGCCACGGGGCCGCCGCCGCCGCCGCCGCCGCCGCCGCCTCTGTGTGCGCGAGTGCAGCAGGGCGGGGGAGGGGGCGGCCGGGGCACGGTGAGTCGGTACCGAGCGGGGGGGCAGGGGAAGAGGAGGAGGAGCGGGAAGGATCCTGTGTGTGTCTCTCTCGCTCCCTCTCAGAACAAAATGCCGACCGGAAGTGCAGCTGCAGGAATGACTCCCTCCACCGGCGCCAAACACCAACAGCCTCCCCCTTCCCTCCGCCGCCGCCTCCTCGCTCGCTCAAACGAGCGCCGCTTCCGCCGCCGCGCTCGCCTCGCCGCTCCCCTCCCAGCGCCGCCGCCGCCGGAGCGGCTGCCTCCGCCGGGCGGGCCGGGCCGGGCCGGGCCGGGCGCAGCCGGTGCTCGGCCGCCGCCGCCGCCGCGCGGCTCCCTCGCGCCTTCCCCACCCCCTGCGGCGGCCGCCTGAGTTTCTCTTTCTTTTCTCCCCCCTCCTGAGGGGAGCGGAGCTCGCGCGCGGGCCTGCGCGGGGGCGACGGCAGCCCGCGGCTTGCGGAGCCCTGACCGTTGGGCAGACTTGGGGGGGGGGGGGGGGAACCAAAACTGAACCAAAACAAAACGCGTTGGGCGCTGCCGCCCCCCCCCCGCCCCGGCCCGCTCCGCCTAACGACGGCGCGGAGGAGGAGCGCGCCCGCCGCCCGCAGCGCGCTGCCCGCCGGCGGCGCCTCCGCGGCCCCCCGCCCCCGCGGCGAGGGCCGGCCGGCCTGGGGCTCCCCGGTCGCCGCTGTCCGCGGGCTTTCGGAGGCCGAGCGGCAGGAGCGGCGAGCCCGGCGGGGCCGCGGCGGAGCGGCCGCCGCCGCCGCCTGCGGCGAGCCCGGGGAGAGCGCCGCGGCTCAGGTGAAGGCTCCCGCGGCGGGGGCGGCTGCGGCCGGCCCTGCTCCCGGCGTCCAGGTTTGCCGCGAGTGCGTTCCCCGCGGTTTGTGAAGCAGCGTTTGGAGAAGGGGACTGTGCTACGCTGAAAGGCTTTTTTTCTGTTTTTTTTTTTTTTTTCTTTTTTTCCTTCTGTACGGGTCAAATGGTGAATAATCACAGCACCGATAATAGCGAAGAAACGTTCATATCTGGCGAGTTCACCATGTTTTTTCACACTCACTTCTGTCGTTTTGCGCCTGGGACCTGGACAAGAATCCGTTGGTTTCAGTGGAAGCCTCGCGTATCTGCGGACTTCAAGATTTGACCATACAGTTGGACACAGCCAGCTGTGAATAAGCTGTAAGATACAAACACACCCTTTCAGCTCTGGATGGATATAATTTGCACAAAGGGACCATGTCTTGCACTATACACTTCAATCTTTCCAAGTCCTCCTGGTCTCCTGAATATAGCTGTGTCTCTTTAACACAGGTTTTAAATGCCTCTCTCAAGCTTAAACTATTAAATTCATAATGTTGGATGACTCAAAGTTCATTTTACAAGTGGGCTTTTGTTTGAAAGTACAGAAACGAAGATGGCTATTGGAGAATACGGTAATTTGCTATTGGAAACACTGGTATCTAATGGGTAGATGCTCATGGAGACAGTAAACTGCTCTGACAAAAATGTGGGATTGGGACGTTCTATGTTAACTCGGATCAAAAGTATGTAATACAATTGTTTATGCATTTACAACTTCAAATTATCCATTTAAAATAAAGGGAAATAATTGGTGTATTGAATCAAGCATGTTCATCAGTGTTTGCGCTTAATTTAATACACTGCAATTCCATGACTATGGACTATGAGACGAATACTTACGTTTTTATGAGGAGAATATTTATCTTGTAACGAACATAACATTACTACATATGTAGAGTTCACATACACATATATATGTGGACATACACACCTGTAAATTTAAAGGAAAATGACTGTAAATTACAAATTTGTGCAGGAAGATTACTTCAATCTATTTCTAACTTTATTACTAATTTATGTTGATGGAGTCTTTATGTGATTATAACAACATATATATAAATATTTTAATATTGGTGATTTAGTGTGGTTAAAATGTAAATATAACTTTCTTTTTCAAGTGCCAGATCTCTTCCTTATCAAATATGGTTAGACAGTAGAAGCACCATGGTAAGACACAACACTTATTTAACTATTCAATTTTAGTCAGAATTTTCCATTAGGAATGTGACTGGCTCTTTCTGATGCTTTTTAAATCCTGTTTAACGATAATAATCTGTAGAAATAGCTATTGTGTCTAAATACTGTTACGTTATTACCTGCACTAGAAAACAATGAACTAATTTGAGTCACTGGTTGTTTTAGTTGTTGTAACACATGAATCAGGAATTACACTGTTTCCTTAAGTGAAATTAAATACTTAAATATTTATTCCCTTTTATAAAGGAAAGGGAAAATTTCTCAATTACATTCAGGCAAGTATTTCTCTTGAGCCCTGTAGTCTTTTTGTCTTCAGAGGTCCACTCACAAGAATTTACTGTAGAAAGAAGGCTCACATATGTTCCTAAGAACATTTTAGTATGTATAGGTTCTTCCCATTATGTCTGAAAAAGGAATAAAAACAAATGTTTCAGAATATTACAGGAAAGCATTTCAAAAGATACTTTAAACTTTATTTCTGTTCCAGGCCTTAGTCATAGGGTGGAGGTAGTCCTAATCTATATGGGAGGAGCTATGCAGTCATACAGCCATGCCTGCGGTACATTAAGGAGTGTACACCACACTAAACAAAGCTGGTGGCAGTGCGGAGGAGGGCAAAGCTCCCTGAATTCCTTTGATAAATTCACACCTATGTAGTCCTGCAAATGAACTGCAAGTTTCAGGGTAAATTTCAGAGCCTAATCCTGCTTCCTTTCAATTTAAGGGAAGGGACCTGAGAATGTCTCTCTTGGCCTAAACAAATGACTGAGCTGCCTTAAATCTGAACTATTTACACATTCTGTTATTATGCAACTCATTTCTTGTTCTTCAGAGAACCAATAATTCAGTATTTTAATGTAATTCTAGAAGGCATGAATTGGAGATCTTCATACAGAAAATACTGTGTTAAAATATATTTTTTTCAAGAACATTTCACACTGCTGTTTACAACTATGTACTGAGATGAAAAGAATTCTGTTTACAATGATGATACACATGCATACGCTATTGAAAACAGTGAAGAGAACTCTACCCTCTTCATTTCGATGTTAACTTCTGTGACAGTTAGATGTAGCTACTCAGCTTCATAAATTATGGATGTTAATCTTAGAATAAAAAGCACACCTGGTACCAATGTTTTCGTAGAGGTTGCTTGTTGTCAGTTGACTTTTTGATAGACTGAATGAAGAATATATTGTACTTTTCCATTTTTGTTTTTTTTAAAGGCTGGTATAACATACAAATTCCCCTCATTTTAATTTGTTAATGCTATGCACAAATATTTTTATGCTTACTTGTTAGTAATTTATAGGTAATACACATTTATGGACATATATTTTTTTAAAAGAGATATCAATAAAATCAAAAAGCTTTAACAATATAGTTACTTTTTTATAATTAAAAGAAAGTTTCCTACAAAATATTGGGAGCTCATTGTTTGAATGTAATGTAGTAATATAATAATTAGATAGCATCTTAAATTAAATTATTCAAGTTATTGGGAATTTGGTATTAAGGCTGGATTACAACATAGTGCAGGAAGAATGTAATGATGAATGTTGTATGGCTAGAATACAAATATAAAAAAAGTGTTCTTTGCCTTGACTTTAGTTCACAGGAGCAAATAATAGTACCACATAATTAATTCACTGGGGAATATTCATCGTGAGAAGTAAATAACCTTAATGTCAGATGATGCCTTCAGTGGTACAGGTAAAATAAAAAGCCAAGGAAGCTTATGGACTGTGGAATACAATATTTGTATAGCTACTTGCTGCAACTTTACAACTTGATGGAGAGCACATATTTTTTCTGGTAAGCTAAATGAAGGTAAAAATCTTTTCTTTTTTTTCATATTCCATTTAGCATAATTTACCAACAAGAGTCTTAGGTGATATGAAATACTACTACTCCATCTTTTACTTGCACTATCTCTACCATGTTAAGAATGTGCTCCTTTTCTTAATGAAGATAGGATACAATTCTGTGGCAGATAAATCTTTTAAAATGTATAATTATAACAAGCCAGTTCCCTAACAGGAGAAATGATTGGAGAAAAACCTTTAGTATCTACACTTGAATAATACAGTCATCTCTTGATCATTCAAAGCTCTAGAGATTTTGGATAAAGTTGAAACACAGATAACATGAAAGATGTAATTTAGACTACAAAATATATATAATAATAATATACACACTATGTGACAGAAAAAGAGGTCAGTGATGGATTATTCTGCCAGCTGCAAAGGTTTCTTAGTCAACATGGCTAGACAGGATAGGCATCAAGTTTATTTACCAAATGCAACATCTGAGTGGGTTTCGAAGGTAGCCTGTTCCAGTAACATTATATTAGGGCCACATGAATAGACCTAACAGCAGTTCTTGTGCAAAAGACATATTATCAATCATCACACATTGTCATTGGAAGAACTCTGAAATCCAGAGGAAGAGGTTCCATAGGCTTTTTTCTGTGGATGTTCAACCATAGTTGAACAACTTCAGAAAGGAAGAAGGTACCATTCCTGTTATAATTTCCCCAAAATTATTATTATTATTATTTTTATCTGTACGCCATGTGACTTCATCCTCTCAGAACTCCTGTGTTGGACAGGCACTGGAAAAGCAATTTACTGTCATGTTTTCTAACAGAGATATAAAATTGTATGTCAGTTACATAACAAGTCCTGTGCAATTTCATATGAGAGCTACTATAGATCATTCTTGAGTCATAAGGATAAAAACATTCAGGCAATTTTTTTCACCTTTTAAGGTGTAAAGGTGAATCAATACAGCTTCATGGCCCAGCAAGTCAATGTGGACATTCATCTTCTGGCAAAGGACAGAAGTTAAAAATTGGCCAAAAAGACTCATATTCAGTGCAAGCTGAAAGCCACAGTTATATGGATTAAAGAAAGCTGAGAACATCATATCATGCTTAAAATGCCTTCCCACTCTCTTTTTAACAAACTCGCCAGTAAAAAAAAGATTCAAGACACGGAGATGATCATCATAATCATGTATGCTAAAGGAGCTTCTTGAGCCTAGGCCTTTAAAAACTGCTCCTCTGAAAGAAAACAGAACTTCTCCATTCTTCAAATACTGAAGCATTAACCACCTCAGCTAACAGAGACTCAGTGGCTATATATAAACCAATAGGTTAAACATGCCTAGGACTGCTCCTTGGCACTGAGGCTGGTCATCACAGGATGTTTCATGCCTGTATTATTAAACCCTTTTATTCTTCAAAACAGAATGGTCACATGCATCATACTGCCCATTAGGAATCGTTCCTGACTCACACCTACTCCTAAACTGTCCCAAGCAATTCTTTGGAAGAGTACTAGCCTGTGCCAACGTCTGTTCTAACAGTTCACAGACAATTTTAAACAAATGATTTCCAATGTCTGTGAATGTTTTGTGGTGGTTTAATTAACATTATATTTGATAGATGTACCTACTGCAGTCTCCTTGAAGTGATGAGCTAAAATGAAGGTAAACAAGCAGGAACTATGGCACCCTACCTTAAAAAAAAAGTCACATTCATATTTTCAATTAATTCTTCATTGAAGTAACCTGTCAGAAACCTAACAGAAGAAAGTTCACTGGAATTTGGCTATGATGTTAGGTATTAGTTCATGTGAAGACACTTTAGAGAATCCCATATGGTTGCTAAAATAGCCATAGAGGTCCCTTTTTCTTTTAGATATCCTGTGGCCCTTGTTAAAGTGAGAAGAACAGAAAACACATTGTGGAATAAAATGAAATAAAATCCAGTAACTCCTTTAAATTCTGGCTACTCAACATTAACATGTATTGAAAATAAGTTTTAAAGTATAATTTATTTTTAAGTTAAAATAAAAAAGGTATAAGCATAAATAAAAATATTTTCTGAATCCAGAGGAATACGCTTAAAAATTCTTAAAAAAAAAAAAAAAAAAAAAAAAAAAAAAAAAAAAGATAATTTTCCTCCCCAGTAGGGATGTTTGTCCCCTGTTCTGTTGGGACAAACATCAGTCCATCTGCTCTGTCACACCTCTGAAGATGTGTAATGCTCCATTAGTGAGCCAGAAGCAATACTAAGTTGTCACAGATTTAATTTCTCACAGACTTTCAATGTCATGCATTCTGAAGCACAAAGCCTTTAAGCCTCCCCTTTTTCCTTTTGATGGGGACAGTAAGTGGTCCAGAACACTGAACTGTTGAGTTGAAGAAGCTTACTTAGCCTTTTAGGGTACTAAAGTTATAGCTGAATGTCTCTGCCTCGGTGGTAGAGCTCAGTGGCAGTCAAAAAAAAAAAAAAAAAAAAAAAAAAAAGGAAAAAAACGGTTAGCACGGAATTTTAAAATAAAACAGTTTAAAAATCAAGTCAAAACCATCTACTTACAGAAAATGACTTTCTGTATCACAATGTATTTAAATTCTAATTTTCAATATTTAATTTTCTGTATTTGTGCTCCAATAGTTTTAAAATATCTACATGATTTCCTCCAGGTTTGCTAAACATAATTGATCTTTGAAGAGAAGAAAAGTTTAGAAAATCTTGGTATAAGAGGTACATACTTGAAGAAAGAACTGGATAAGAATGTAACAATTTCCCTAAAGTTTATAGGTGAGTGAGTTGTTTACAAAACTTAACTATAACGTAAGAGTGCTGTTTTGTACAGCACTGTTTATTTATGTTAATCATTTATAGTTTTGAGTTACTACTGAAAATTTTGTAAACTTGCCTATTTTCTGAAATGTATTCCCAGTATATATTATAATCCAGTTTAAGTAGTGCACTCATCTGAAAGGAGATGCAGGGACTGTCCTGAAGAGAACATATCTGTTCTTTTGCTTTTATGTTTTCCAAGCAGAGTTCAATACATTAAGGTAGTCTGTTATCCATAATATCGTTGTTAGGTAAAACATAATACAGCTGATGGTCATAGCCAGAGAGAGCTCTTTAAGATAAGTAGTAGTCAGACTTTCTGGAACAAGAGCAGCTTCCACCAGAACGTGGGGGTATATGTCACCACACAAAACAAAGGTGTGTGTGGGTAGCACATGTTTTGCTGGATATTATTTTGAAGAAAGATGTGAGTGAGGAAAAAAAAGATATAAAATGCCATAGAAACAGATGCAAAGAACATACTTAGGCCTGAGCAAACACTGGAGTGTAGCTCTAAGAAAAATAGAGTAAGAGAAATTCAAGACGACTGTCAACCAAAAAAAGACTTACAGACTTTATCAGTGAAATTTTCCCATCGTTTCAGAGGAAAACAACACAGGCACAATCTTTGTAAATAGAGTGCATCAAAGTATCTGATGCGATCGTAATTTTTTTCTAATAGAGACATTTCACTAGTCATTCATGTCCAAGCACATAGTAATGTATTCTCAGTTTTAGAGACAGTTACCTTCTAAATAGCTACATAAATCGTAACAACTTTGTGGTATTCAAAATGTGAATTTTCCTGACAATCTTCATGTCTCAGATAGACATCCCCCTCTGGAAAAAGAGAGAGATACTCTGTAAAATACTACTTATACTTTAATTCACTAGATATTTTCCTCAGGTTACTCTACTACTTCTGTACCTTCTGCAGTTCCTCTGGTGTTTCCCTTTTCTAGGGGAGTCTGGCAAACTTAAGCTTTACTCCAGGCTACATTAGTGACCACTCTCTTGTTTTTCCTGTATTTCCTTGGGCAATGTTTCTCTTTTCTCTGGCATTAGACTGTGTTTTCCTAAATGTTTTGGAGTGTTTTTTTTCTCACCTGCTCCCACAGATAGGGGAAGCATACAGAAGCTCTTATTTGCCTTCCTTTTTTTATGTATTTTGCCTCTTCTCACTGGCAAAAATAACTGAAAATCCAAATCTGTTTCTTGCAAAGAACACTTTAGCCTAAAAGAGAACTTAACTTAACTTATAACCAGTGATCTTACTGGTTTTGTTTTTTCTGATAGTCTGTTTTCAGACAAGTCCAATGCTCACAGAGGTAAAAGATGATTGATTGTATTATGTCTTTAAATGGGAAGTGAATGTAAAATTTGCTTTGGTGGGTATGTCAATTTAATTCTCTTTTGCCCTGACAGAAGTTATACAGAAAAGGTATTTTTGTTGGAGTAATGTTTGCATAAGAATGCCAGTTAAATAAGGGATAATCTGTTGGTAAAGAGATTAACTCTAAAACCAATGTTATAAAATTTATATTTAAAGCACAGTCATAGCATAAAAAGTACTTACATGAAAATACTAATTGTTTCAGAAAAATTACATACAGACTGAATTACACTTGAAAATATGAAGATTTTACAATCTTTCCAATTTTTTTCACACCTAGATTCAGAAACTATTTAAACTCTAAAGTGCAAATGTTTTATTTAAAATGTAAATGTTGTGCTGTGTTTATGACTGCCTGAGAAAAACTTAGCATATTACTTATACTATGAAAACTTGCATGTTTCTACATAATCTTCAGAAACACTGAAGTTTATTATCCAGCCTAGGGACACTTTAAGTAGGACTGTACAAGCTACATATTTTGATGTTAACCTTACTTGAGTTTTCCTTAAGAATGCAGTTTCATGAAAAAAAAATTGTCACCTCAACAAATATTAATAGAAGCTTTGGGGTTTTGATTTACAGTCCAGATCAATAAAAGTAAATGCAGTTTTCATAGTCCACTTAATTTTTGAATCAGAATCATCAGGGTTTATTTTATAATTAGTCATGTGATATTCTTTTGGTTCCCTCATTTCCTAAACCTCATTAATATCAGCTACAAGCTGAAAAAATAAAAATGCTCAACATTCCTATATTGTTGCTGATTAATTGAAACTTACAACACACATTGTATATGGGGTGGTTCATACCCACATTTTATGACCAATGTTTAAGGCTTTGTTTCATTATTGTGAACATTACGTGTTATGTAGCACTGTGAAATTAGTATAAAACTGATGAACATTCAAATTATATCAAACTGATTATCCTTAGCAGTTATTTGAATCTTTTTTCTCCTTTTTACACTTCAATAATCTTCTCTTTACACCTTCATAAAAACAAATACATATATTTACCTTAAGGCTTTTCTTACTAGGCCTCTACCAGCTTTGTTCTCTTTTAAAAGCAGTTCAGAGATGCCTAATATCAGACTTCTTTATGGATGATGCTCTTCACATATAGTAGATTTGTCCAGTTCCCCAAAATTTCATTTGAAATGCTATGTACTGAAGCCAAAATGTCTGAAATAGGAAATTCACATGTAATTTCAGGGAAGTTACAGACCGGTAATAAGCTGGCTATAGAAATATAACTACTTGTCTGCTTAGCTGTAGAATAATAGCTAATTCTTGGGCTAGGAATGTTTTCATCTAAAAAAAAATGTAATTTTTTTTATGGACAAGTTCTTGCGACTGTGTATGTGCCAAGCAAAAACTTACGGTACTATTAATCTAACAATTTTCCCCTAGCAAGCACATTTCCCTTTGATTGCAAAAACATACTGCAGGCTTTTTCTTAATTAAATGCTATTTTTGGTTATGTTGTTAATGTAGAGCTCAGGAAAGGTTCTGGATTGCTAGTTTGGTAGACAGAAGTCCTTATTTATCCACAAAAACAAATAGAGCAGGAACAATGATTAATGCAAACTTCCTTGTGCTGTTCTACTGGCGTGCCCCAAAGGGACCACCTTTAAGGTTAAAATGTAGTTAAATCTCTTTATTTCTTTTTAGTAGGTAGCCTTTCTGTATAATCAGTGTTAATCACAGTATTACTGATTATACTAGTCAGCAGGTACTTAGAAAAAAAGTGAGCAAGCAAGAAATGTTTCAACTAACCTGTAGAAGAAAATACAAAGTAAACAAATTGGCCTTCCCAAAGACAATACCCCTCCCACCCATCTCATTTTTTCTTTATTCTGTATGGCTTTAGTTTGCTTTAAGATTTCAGAATTTCAAAGTGGGCTTGTCATCTTCTCGTTGCTTGAGAAGCATCACATATGCCTACGATTCTACAAAAGTATTTTTGGTAAACGTGACAGAGCTTTCTACCATACTACTAATAAAACAGCTGCTCTAACACCAGCTCATTCCAAGAAACATTTTAAGTGGCCTCAGCTGCCTTTCTTTCTAGGTGCAGATCAAAAGACCCAGTTCCCCATTTTCTTGAAATTATTATGGTCTCTAAATCAAAGACTCCACAGTGTAATCACTTAATAGCAAAAAATGTATCCGTGTACCCAGCAACTCCAAACAGATCCTAAAGAATACAGCCAATATTTCTGAAACACTCCAAACCATTAGCGTGATCAGATGTCTGGAGAAGCATTTAGGTGCCTGAACATGTTCTTGATAATTGCAGGTGGCAGATCTAAGTCACACAACTGCCAGTTCTCAAATCCTTTACCCGGTATCTGGTCACTTTGCTTGCATTTTTACTCAGGGAGCCTCAGATTAGAGGAATCAATTTGTTGCAACTCTTGCTAGCGAGCAGCGGGATGCTCCTGACTCTGTGTGTCGGCGTAAATTGTTATTTACACTAAAGAAAGCAACTAAACCCTTGACTGAACGGCACCTTGGGCTGTCCCCGGACGTGGCCACTGCCAGCCCTGTCCTCACCCAAACCTCGCCTCCCCTCCCAGTCCCGTTCGGATAAACGAGGCCTGACTACTACGAGGAGCTACCGCGCCAGCGAGGCGGGAAACTCTGGTGCCGCCGCCGCGCGGAGACGCCCCCGCCGCGGCGCCGCGCAGCCGGCCGGGCCCCGCCCCCACCCGCCCGCAGCACGGGCCCGGCTGCGCATGGAGCCGGCCCACGCCGGGGCAACCGAGGAGACGCCCGCCGCGTTTCACCTCAGCTTCACCTTTTTTAATCCACCGTTCCCCTCCTCGTGCTCCACAACGAGGGCACTCTCTCTCTCACTCTCTCTCCCTCCTTTCGAAGTTTGGTTACGAGTTTTATAGCAAAGCATTAATAATGTGCAAAAAGGCTTTCCTCCCCCCCCCCCCCCCCCGATAATGGAACCTTCCGCCGTGTTCCTCGGCGCCAACGCGCCGCTCTTAACCGCTTCTCTGCCGGCGGCCGCCGACGTCACCGTCGCGGCGGGCGGGCCGCGCGGAGAGCGGCGAGGCGGCCGCTGCCCTTCGAGGTGGGGCTGGAGTGCCGCCAGGTGAAGTCGTCCGGTGTGCCTTCTTGCTATACAGTCTCCCGGTTCTTACAACGTCTTTCAGCTATTTCAGTTAAAGTGTGGTAGAGTTTGGTGACAATGGTTAATCTTGAGTGGTTTCATTTTTTTTTATTTTTTTTTATTTTTGTGTTGTAAAACTTTGCAGACCTTGCGTGTGGTCTTCTTGCAGCTCCCAAGTCAGTGATCTTCTCTTGTTGAGAGCGTACTTTGCTGCCAGTCAAGGAGAGGGTTTGCTCCTCCGGAGGGAAAGTTGTATCTTAAGTGGGTTAAATCTCCTTCGAGGCACAGTTTCCTGTCTCCTAACTTGGTCTGTCCCTGCATACGTTGAAATACCCTACCCTGAGGCCTGGTCTCCCAACTCAGTGTAAGAGCTTAGGTGTCTAGTAAAATCATACGGATTCTTAGGTATGCTCTTTCTCAGTTAAAATTTCTGACCAGTTACAGACAGATTTGTAGTAAACATGCTTACACTTTATTAATGCACTGTGAGGAATCATTTAAATCAGCTTTCTGTTTTTTCTGCTATCCCTCCGTTTCTCTATTCTTGCTTCCCCTCAACTTCAATCTCAACAACCTTAAGTTATCCTGAATAAAACATAAGAAAAACTTACTGACTTACCTGTTCGCAGCCTCTTCAGTCTCAGGGCTCTATTGAAAACCAGAAACCACATTTTCCTTTATCAGATTGCCTCAGCTCCCGAGTTCGAAACACTCTCTCTTGAGTTTTTCCTGACCACACTGGCTACAATTAAATACTTTTCTTTCAGTATTTTCCTTTTCTGACCTCTTTGCTGGGTCAGGATTCCTTCTTTGGACCACTCTTTTTTTTTCTTTTTTTTTTTTCTCTCTGACTCGCACGCCATACTATTCTGAACCACAGCAAACTGTACAGTATGAGCCACTCACATTTTTAGGAAGAAAGAGGGATACATAGCTTAAGGTAAATGCGGAAGAAAATTGTTACTTTTTATTGCTTAGATTTAGTAGTGGGGTATGTATGGAAAGAGATCTGGTAGAAGTTCATGTCTGCTGGATTGTTGCAGGGCAAGCTTTTTTCCAGAGGTCTTAAAGGTTGTATGAATGGATGTATGTATGAATTGCTGTTCTTAGACTGCTTAAGGCCAAGTAAGGTGAGTTACTTGTGGACAGCCCAGGTTAATGTCTGACAATTTGTGAGCACTAATATCACATTTCCTATGACAAACTAGACATTAGAATATTTAAATTTATTAGCGCTGTAGACCTTTTGTGTGAAAAATGTTTTGCACATTTGGTTTATATTTCAACATCAGTCTTAGTTTTCTACTCTAGAAAGAACACATGGTTTACAATGCAACCACAGCCCTTGAAGTAAAAAGAGAAGGAAATCATTGTGCAAAATAACAACAATAAATTGCAAGATTTTGTTTAATACAATGCATATGGGAAATGTCTGCTGCTTTTGCTTAGAGAACTTGTACAACTTGAAAAAAAGGGGGGATAAACCAGGGTACTATATTCACTTTGTGATTGTGTTGTTTGCTTCTTCAGTCAAATTTAAAGCTTTCCTTTTCATATGAAGAAGCGGTGGGAATTTGTGAAGTTGTGGTTGATTCTGTGACCTCCTGATCTCTTCTTCAGTTAGTCTCCAGAGAGGACCTCTATTCTCTTGCACTACAGCCCCACAGATGTCTATGATTCTTTTGGGATTTTTTGGTTAAAATCCTCAGTTTTTCTTCCTTCAGGAAAAAAAAGGGGGGGGGGGCAGATATAATGTAAATCTTCTGTTTCTCCTCTGAGTTCAGTCTTCATCTTTTCAGAGCAGCTGTAAGATTTTCCTTGTAGAAGGCCTTCTCTTTGATGTCTAAGGCTGTCCCTATCAATGTTTTCAACACTGCCTTAAACTTAATGTTTCTTATGGCATCTCAACTTCTATCTAGCTCCCACGGCAACAAATTCAATATTAGGGTTATATTTACAAAAATATATATTTAGGTATGGAAATACAAAGCTAAGTCACCCAAAAAAAAAAAAAAGAAAAAGAAAAAAGAAAAAGAAAACACTTTAACTCTCTAATGAAATGTGAAAGGAGTAATGACACTCTTTAATAATTTTACCCTAGTTTGGAAGCATATACACTAAAGTACCCTAGGCATAATAAATTTTTTTTTTTGGAATAATTACCATGTCCCTCTTAATAGTCTTTGCTCTGAAAATACCAATAGATCTTCTAAGTTTTACCCTACTCAATATAAATTTTGTCTTGGAACCCATTTTTTCTGTGCTATTTTGATAGGATTACTGGTCTAAGATGGAAAAAGGGAAAGTGTGTTAGCAGTCTTCCTTTATTGTTTGCATTTTTGCCCAAAACCATGTTTTTTTCCAAATTCTCTTCCTCTTGTTCTTATTTCAGGAGTTGAGAAAATCATGTCCAGTTGTTTTATTTCCTTAAAATAATCATGCCAGTTTTGCGGCTTGTTAATTTATAAGAAACACATTATTTGTAGTGAACATTGACTCTCAGCATCAGTTAGGCAGCAGTGTCTAATTTGTAACCTCTAAGTATGGAATTTATGGCATTCAGAAAGATTCTGATCGTTTCTTTCTGACATGGTAAAAGGCTGAGAAAGTGATTTATCCAGAACTTTGGTGAGCTGGGTTTTTTGAACATTTTGGGTCAATGTTCAGTCTTCTACCTGAGAGTTAATTGGTTTTTAGGATATAAAGATTCTGATAAAGCAGGTAACTTGAACTCTGTCAAGTAGAGCATTCATTCAAGGACCTACTTCCATACTCTCGAAGTTCACGTGCAGTATACGCCTGTCTGTGGAAAGTAACCAGAACTGACAGTACCACAGATGCTCTGCATAACAGCAAAAGCTACAGCACATCATCACTCTGCCTGCCAGGTACCTGCCCGTGTCCCCGTACGTGAGTGCTTCCTGTTGCCTCCCCGCTAGATGGAGGTATAGGAAAAGCTCCGGGTTCCCTATGTGAAGGACAACAGGTTAATCCCCTATGGGCTGGCAAAAAGCAGTATATTCTCACTGTTGTATGGTCTCTTAGACATAGCTGGACAGTTAAAACTAATTTGCAGGCAGCACTCTTGTAGAAAGCACAGTCTCATAAGATTAGGAAGAAGGATGAGCTTGCATGAGAGAGAGGAGATATTTTAATAATCTGTAAATATTTGCAGTAATAATACATACTAACATACAAAACTTAGGGCACTTTAGGAGGAAGATACACTTTAAAAAAATGACATTCTGAAATGTATCGGTCACAATCTTCTGTCTAACTCAAAAAGAATGACCTAATTTAGCATATCAATACATATGATATGAATGAGCGCGTTGAAGACCTTAGTTACAGTAGAGAGCAGTGTCTGGAACTGCTCATCATACAGGGATTTAGATATGGCAAGACAGCAGTAGAAACTGCAGCTATGAATATATTTGGAAGACAGGCATTTATGAGAAAATGAAAATGAGTAATTTACAATGTATAGACATTAGAGAAGTAGATGTTGCAGAACTGTGTGATCGTGTGGAAAGTAACTGGTAACAATTTAAAGTCTCACACTTTCTTTTCACATGTGAAACTTCAGTTTCTTTACAGTAAACAGACAAAAATCTCCTTCACTTTAGCAGTCTTACAAATGTGGCCTGCATACAGGAGATTTACTCCATAGCACAGTTCCTGCTCCCCAGTAATCCTCCTGCCTCTTTCTCTGATCTTCTGCATGTTATCTAAGTGTTTATTCTCAAGGTCTGATACTTCTAAAAGGCTGTGGGTTATCTGAGGTGCAGACTACACCATAAAAATATATCATATGGTATATATGAGCATTGAATTATGAAGTTATTTGGAAAAGCTTGTTTTGGGGGCCAGAAAGTTAGTCTTGCAACTAAATACATCGTATAAATAGAAAAGAAATCTGAAAATACGGGCCGAAATTCAGAACTCATCAAGGAGCACTTTTACCATTGTCATCTCTGAGGCAAGTGTATCATTCATAGTATTTTCTGAAAAAAATGAATCTGAGAAATTGTAGAAGTCACTGGCAAGAACACTTTGAGATGCTACAGTGTAATAATTCAGCATCTCTAAAATAGAGAGACAAGAATTATTCCTGCTTTGGCTTGCTCTGATTGAAAAAGAAATCTGAATCTAGTCAGCCAAGTGATGGGGATATTAATTTACCTTGCTATCTCATAAGGTCTCATGAATAGCTAATATTTGTGCTGTGATGTTTGTGGTTATATAATATTTATAATAATTTTTGTGACAATTACATATTAAATCTGTGAACTAATTTGAGGTTTAAACCTGAAAAACTGAATATTATAAAAATAAACAGTCTGAATTCAATGTGCTATACAACTTTAAAAAATAGCAGTGGAGAGAAAGCTAAAGTTAAGTATAGGCCACAACCCTGTGCTTTTGTAGGAGTGTAATCACTTATAACTAGGTTGTCTGAAAGACTTTTGTTTAGATAGAAGAATAAATTTCTTTTTAATGACTTAATTTTCATTGCCTAACCTGCAGAAAAGTTTAAAACCCCTGAAAATGTTTCACAGTAAGTTTTACAGCATACTATTATCTTAAAATCTGAGGGATTTATCTTCCAGAATTAGATATACTTGCATAAAATTACTGCTGTTATAATTAATGTTTTCTGTAAATAACACTTTTTTTGGTTACTCTAAACCAGATTTTAAAAGATTGGTTAATTATTAATAAATTTAAGTTTTTGCTGAAGCTAAATGAGTTGCTTGGAGTGGGTAATGAATCAAGGAATAGATTCACTGCCTATACTGAAAAATTTAAATTGAGCTTTGCAATTTTCCTTGTCAGCATCTGGTTTTATTTTCTGAAATATTATCAGTTGTTGAAAAAGTACTGCTACAGAATGTTGTTACTAGAAATGGGCAGGAAGTGAAACTTCTTAGGAAAGAAGAGATTTGCTGGTATGGATTATATTGTTATTAGTATGGTTATTGACCGCAGATACCAACATATCCTTTCTATTCATCTTACCAGCTCAGACCTTCCTTTTGACTTCGTTGAGAGGTACCTTGATGTTATCCTTCATCCCACACTACCTCATCTCTTACATTTGTCAATATGCTCTCTTCACAACATTGATAATTATTATCTCATCTTTACAGGCATATCTTCACAGAGAGATATGTAAGCATTTTTCTATATTAGTTTAGCCCTGAGGAGGACCAGATGATACAGCGATGACATCTACCTCTTGCCTACACTGTGCAGCATCCACTATCAGAAACACCAATAGAGCTGCATTTGTGGAAGGGGAAAAAAGCAACCCATGCAAACATTTGCTTAAGTCTGTGCAGATATGTGCTGGAATTTCTCTCTATGATTTGATTTCCCCTCTTATCTTGATTGATACAAGTGGTCAGTCACCAGCTACTGCAGAATGGTCCTGTCCACCTTTTTACTCTGGGAATACCTATATTTTTAGCGCATTTTTCTAATGCATTAATTGGTTCCCACAGTCATTTCTGTTTCTTACTCAAAGTTGCTGTCTTCATTTTTAAAATGTTCCACAGTCTTGAATTTGAGAGAGATCATTTCAGGAGGCAGCTGGATATCCTAGATTTTAGACGCAGATAGAATTAACATTCCTCAGTCTCATTACTGAAATAAATGATTTTTGGAACCGCAATTTTAGACTTCAGATTTCCAAATTTGAAGCAGAGTTAATATAGGGAAGAAGTGTGGTGAATTATGACAGTAGGAAAGTTAGCAGAATGGTAAAGCAACAGCATTAGGAAAGTAGTAAAAGTAACAAAGACATGCCATTTTTTCCATTCTTTAATTATGTGTCATAGCCACTGCCAAATTTGGATTTGTGCCAGGAGTTCACTGGCATTTGAAAATATTTTCAGTTTAGTGTAAGAAGGGATGTAAGTGTATTCTATGTATGATGAATGAAGGAGAGTTAAGATCTGGTAGTACCATTTGTAATAGAAAAATCAAGAGCTGAGATATACCTGAAGCGGTCCAAAAGATTTGTGATACGATTTCCCTCTGAAAAAATGAGCTCACACTTCATCCCATGCCATATTTATCCACGTCTATTATTTCTGCGTTTTAGTATTGTTTCTACCAATTTGTCTGGCATAAACATCAGACTGTCTAAGGTGTGATTCCATCTGTATTGGGGAATTTTTTAAACAATAGTAATTTTATCTGATGATGATTATCTTGTGTTGAGGGAATTATGAGAGTTTTATTTGTAAGATGAAGAAAGAAAAATAATTTAGAGTTATAAAAGCAGGTAACATCATTTCAATTAAGCTGAAAAATGAAAATAATGGCTTTGCACAAAATCTTCAAAAAATGCACTGAGAACCATGCCTTAGTCAAATCACAGTAAGCACCATTTTTAAATTTGTACTTATATATCTTAACAGGTAGAAATAGTGACATTTAAAACTTATAACTACTCCTCCTTAGTGTGATTTAAGTCATGATTTTAAAGATTTTACTGTCACAAAATACTGTGACTATTCTGTTTTACCTCTAGCTGGCTATTTACCTGAACAAACAACTGCCCTATTATGTTTCTCTCATAAACAGATTCAGTACGTACCGCTGTGCACACATGATTTTTGAAAAAAAAATCATAGTTGTTGATAATTTATTGATTATACAGTGTCTTCAGTGATAAACATGCACATACTCTTTATTTCCATTTTGAACCAAATGATCCATATTCTACTATTTTGGGGCAGCATTGACATACGAAAACAGTCTTTTCTACTGAAAGAAGAAGAAATGGGTTGCACTGCAAGTAAAGGTGTCTGCAAAATAAGTGTGTCATACCTTCTCTGTGGTATTGCTGAACTGGCCGCTGAGGAATGGGCATCCCTTTTTTCAGACCCAGTTGTTTGTCTGTTGTGCAGTGTTACCGAAGGGCTTGGGATTCTCCTGCCAACAGCATTTTGTATTGTAATTTCAAGTATCTGGAAACTAACTATATAATACCAGGTTTCTTGTTAGAAACGTTCAGCTTCCTAAAGGAGAGCCATGTTCATGCCACAGTGATTCACTCGTGTCTGGTTTTCAACCCTTTATATGCTCTCCTCTCTGTCCTTTCATTGCTTCTTGCCACTATTGCCACTATTAGCTTCTCTTTTTTTTCATGGTATCTGGAACACATCTCTTCTAACTCAGTTAATTTCTGACTTTCTAGGCTGAAATATTCCATGTGTCTTTTATTCCTCATCCTGGATTGTTAAACACTCTAGCGAATTTGTACAAAAGAGAGTGTACATGTTGTTGTTTATAACTGTAACTTGTTAGTAGGGAACACCAACAATCTTTACTAACATACAAAAATGAGAAAACAACTGCCTCACCCAAAATGGTATACAGTGTAGATAAACAGCCAAGGGAAGACAGACTGGATGAGAAAGAACGCAAAAGTAGAACAACTGAGTAGTTCGGGTAATTTCTTATTTTGTTGGTTCCTCATTTTTGTTCGGAAATTTAAAAATGCAAAATATTTTGTTTTCTATTACTAGTTTGTGAGCATTTCATTGTGAGGAGATCTGACATCTGCGGGCCTTTAAAGCTAAATGAAGATGTTAAAGAGGGAAAAAAAAGTTTTGTTTTTCTATCAGAAAATTTAAAAGTCTTCTGTAGCATAAGAAAAGCAAATTTATTTGGCAAACTATTATTTTTAATTTGGAGGAGTTACTTATTCATGTTAGAATACTGTAGTGGACAAGTCTTATTTCTACAGACTCCTTTGTATTATTAAAACTTGGGAAGGGCTGCAGTGGGTGCAGGAGGAAAAATTTCTTTACTGTTCACTACAACACTTTATTTTTTCAAATAAACTTATCTTTTGAGGCTTTACGTACACTACTAAATTGTGTCAGTTTTTGCTAGTATAATTTAGAGTAGATGCCTTCTGATAATAGGAAGTGTTACAGAAAAGGTTAAAAACTTCAAAATTGACTTAAAGCATCATGTAGAGCCTGTACTACACTCCAGATAGCTAAGAATGCTGATATTAGGTCCATGGCCAGGACATATCCAAAGATGTTTCTATTTAGAGTAGTCTCCATAGCAAAGCTCTTAAGTAATCATATCAAAAAGATGAAGAAAGCTCCCCCCACTAAAAAGTCAGGGAAGGTTAACAGTGCAAACGCTGCCTGCTCTCCTGCAAAGGTGAATCACTCAGTGGGCACAGTGCAGCCTCAGCTGGAGCAAAAGAGTTTAGTTTGCATACTGTATGCCAGCAGTGAACAGCTCTCAAAATTTGGAAGAAAAATGTGGTATGTCTTTTACCCACAAATATGCTTATTTGAAAATTATTTTGTTACATTTTAGTAGCTGCTAGGGACAGTGTGATTCCCTTCTAATCTGATCAACAAAACAGCATCTTAAATGATAAAATACTGCTTTAATTTGTATTTCACTGACTAAGTGCATATCCTGCTAGGGAATCTTATTGGTTGAAAATGTATATTCAAAGAAAATTCTTGTTCACACTTCTGCAATCATTTCATTTTCCTTAACTGCCTTGGGAGTCTTAGTAAGTATTACTCCAAATATAACATGTACTGTACAATTGTTATCAAATCACATTACTTATCTTAGAAAATGTATAGAAATAATAGATAAGACAATAAATACAGTAAAATAAACAATGCATTAAGAAAAATCTAATTTAGGTGCACAGGCCACAAAAGATACATCTAATTTATATTAGTAATTTAAATATCTTACTATAACTGTAATTAAAGGAATTCTCAATAAGAGACAGTGGACTTAAAAGGTTTTCTTGTTAGGCTGTAAGTGATCTTAAGGGAAATTAAATGAAAGTGTAAGGAGACTTACAAAATTGTACCAGACAGTCCATTAATTGATGTGGATATATTTCAGAATTACAGGTCTATAAAACAACCTCAAAATATTTTTTTCATAAGGTAATAACACCATAGTAATATAAATATATTTTCACAATGGGATATGTGTTTGGTGATAGACCAACAGTGACATTTCCATAGATTGATATCTGGTATTACTGAATTATTCAAAGAATTTGCATCCAAGATTTGCATTCTAAAAAAGTTCTTTAACCCTCAATATTAATAAAAACATACCTATGGATGATTTATCTTAGTGTTAGAGTTTCCCAGGTGCCAACCTGCTAATGTTTTGCACTATTTTGAAACCTAAACAATAAAGCAACTCTTTATGCAACAAAAACAAGTTTAACAGATAAAAGCTAACTGCTGAGATTAATTAAATTCAAAATGTGAACTCAGACTAGAACTGAGTTTATGTTTTATTTACAAAGCACCACATTAAGTAATTTCCTTTACTAAAGTATACTTATGCAAAAAAGTGTGAAAATAAAGAGAAGCTCAGGTCTTAATACCTAATCAAGACTATGATCTATCTGTTTGGCCTAAGAGCCACATTTCATTGCATAGGTCTCATGATTAAAATATGAATATAAAATGGTAAACCTTATTAGAAAGGACAGAAAGAAGAAGAGAAATAAGATATCACCCTATGTATCAATACATACACCCTTGCTCTGAGAGGCAGAATATTTCAGGAGATAAACCTAGATAAAGTTCTTAGTGATAATAAAAGGGAAAATTAGAAAGTTGCTTTCAGGGTTGGTCAAATACAGACCATCAATCCAAGGATATCAGGTAGACAAGATTATTTTTCAGACTTGGCTGAACTTTGTTAGTATTACAGCATATGGCAGGGTACAAAGTATGAACAAGTTCTTGGAACATTTTAGCCAAATTTTTGATTCAGACAGTAAGCAAGAAAACAGGTGCATCTGACAGATTAAAATCATAAAGTGGTGTAAGAATTTGAAGATCAAAAGCAATACTGGTAAGTGTAGTCATGAAATAATAGAATTCATGATTCCTAGAAAGAGATTAAAAGTAGAATTAATAATTAGAATACTATTGGGAAGGATTCTGATGGAATCTGCTAGCTATCCTGAGTGTGTGCCAACGGTGTCGTGCTGCTATCCGATGATCAAGCACAATATCTAGATGCTTAAATGAGCGTATCATTGGTAAGATGTATGAGCTAATATGTACACTGTATTTGAAACTAATATAGCCTAAACTAGATAGTTTTGTTCAGTTTTGATTGTCATATTTCAAGAAAGTTGTGGACAACTGGAGAAAGCCTACAAGGGATCAATGAGAATAACCTCCTAGAAAATATGACATGTGTAACAGCTTTGAGTAAATATGACTGTTTAGGCAGAAGAAGGGAGGTATTAGGAAGTTCTTGTAACTGTGTTCAGATACTCAATGTGTATCTGAAAATGACACAAGAAACAGCAGTGTATGAGTGGGACAGAGAATAACAGCTCACTTTACAGCAAGGGAGATTTAGATTAGGCATTAAAGAGAAATCCAACATTTTAACAGCGAGGATGCTGACTGACTAAATACTGGGATAGATGGCTCAGGCAGACTGTAGAATCTCTGTCACTGAAAGTTTAAGGACAAGTGCTATGAATAGTTTAGATTTTGTTCTGGGCAAGAGAATGGATTAAATGAGTTTTCTTTCAATTCTTTATGATTCTTAGATTTTATGTCTACTTTACAGAGTAAAGTCAGCAGTGAGAAGAAGGTGCAGAGCAGTGGCAAGGTAAATACTTAGTTTTCATCTGAATGATTGTCCTTTATCAATGCAGGCAAAATTTGCATTGCGATTTTAAAAGTGGAAGACCTGCATCCAGATGACATGTAAGTTTGCAAGAAAGAAAATAATCAAATTCCATTTCTCTAATGAGACATTGATGACTAATGTGATTTGTAATAATTCATTGTATCCCAGAGCTAATGGGATTTGTGCCTATATGAATGTATTTCCTCAGAGCAATCTGTATAGATCCAAAGTGCTGTAAGGAAGATGAAGCCAGAATTCTTTCTCAGATAGTACTGATTTGATCTAGTCTTTTGATTTAAAGCCCTTTAGATTTTACCTATCTTGAAATCATTTATTTCTAATGAATCTGTATTAAGCAGTAGCTGCAGATCATCACTTGTAAATCTGATCCCTGGCCATTGCAGTGGCTGTCTTGAGGCTGGTCTTAATCACTGGCTGTGGTACTACATTTAAAATATCAAACTTTATTAAATTAAGTTTAATGTATAGACCAGCAGTCAAGAAGCTCTTTGGCCATTAACACTATGCATATTAGCAAATAATAAATTTTATTCCCTCTTAATGTTTTGATTCTTTCTTCCACAGACTACAGCAATTCATAGATGGTACAAGTCCTTCTCCAGTTGAAAACAGTAAGAGATTTGCTATAGAAGTTTGTCTTTAATTAGTTGATATGCTTTTAATAATTTCTGCTGTATTGATGAATATTTACTATTCATGAGGTACATTTCAGATGTTGTAAGAAAGGAATTGCAGCTGTGCTGGTTTAAGAGATATAAGCTAAGCAGGGCTGGAATTATGCAAGGTAATCAGAGGGTTGAACTTGTTAAATCCAATGGTGGTGATGATGACTTTCCTGTGTAAGCAATGGATGTAGATCCCCCTGGTTAGCCTGCTTCCCTTTTATTGTATGTATTGTATAGGTTCTATTGCAAATAATACATTTCAGTATCTTCTCTGTTTTAGTTATGATATGTGTTATGGTTATGGTATAGTTTTGCTTTGTGTACTTAATACATTTGCTTGATGAATCATTCAGAGATGATAAAGGGCCTGACCTAAAATCCAGTACTGTCAGTAAGAATTTCCTGTGGACTTAAAAGGGAATAGAGCTAGGCACTAAAGAAGTTAGCATGACTTTCATAAGCAGTTACTACTCCATGAAGCTATTACATCTTTATTCTTATGTAGTGTGAAACAGGCTTCATATGTTTGTGATACTGGGAAGGACAATGAGTTTTGGGATCATTTCCAGAACTGAAAATAACTTTTTCCAAATACATGCTTTTTATTTCTGCTCTTTAACCTTTTCCAAGGAAGGGTTAAAATAAAAGGAAATCCGGACTAGTCTAAATTTATTTCTTTGGATATTTGGTACATTTTTTTTGTGGTTCTTACAGTAATAATTGAAACAAATGACTGAGTAACTAAACTGATTTTGTATTTTACTTTTCACAGTGGTACAGGATGCATCTAGAAGGAGTATAGGAAAAAACATGTTCTAGGAATTATGTGGCAACTCAATTCCATTGAATTTTTCCCTCAAAAATATTGGATGGTATTCTCCTGTCACATACTTTTACTTTTTTCTTTTATTGTAAAGACATCCACTGTCTTTCCCTCTTTATTTCTATAGAAGAATGTTTTTATTACTGGCACCTGTCCTGCCCAGGTGGGTTACAAACGTATGGGAACCCTGATTCTAGTCTTCCCCCCAGCAGCATAGTCTCTGTTCCCCAAAATTATTCTCTTTCAGGCAGCATCCTTTGTGCATTCTCTTCTTCTGTCCCTGTGATTGAGAAAATTTTGTGACAAAAGCATTGAAATCATTTGCTTCACTCTCTTTTTCCAAATCTTTTCCCATGATGCTTATCATATTTTACCACATGACTACACTATGCTCAGTTTTAGCATAACTATATCATTTTGCATAACTATTTCTTGTTTAACTGTTACTTTGTTTACCCCCTCCTTGCACCCAACTTATCTATTTTTTTCCTTGAATTTGAAGGTGATACTTTAATCTCTTTGAAACAGGAACTATCTTTATTTTTTCTCATTATCAAGATATTGCTTGCCCCTTTAGGACCATGATCAAGGCCATTGGGTAATAGATAACCCAGGTAGTAATAATAAACAAAAACATTGTTGGTTTCTGTAGAGGTACAGTGCTTTACCTGATCTGAATATATAGTCTGAAAAGGTATCTAATTGCATTCCTTTGATTTTTTTTTTTTTGATATTTCTTTGATATTTTTTCAGAATAAAGTTAGCAAGTTTGGGTACTTCAGCATTTCGTTAAATTCTATCCAAACTATTCTATAAATTGTAAATTTTCATATGAAAAGAATTAGTTTTTCCATAGAAAAGAGGGAAACATTTAAAAATAAACCTACATAACATTAAAAGTAAACCTGGATACACCTAATCAGTTTTAATTTCCACTTATTACCTGATTTTGTCAAGGTCCACCATCTCTTTCATTTAAGCTGGTGTTTCTTGTAAAAAGTGCTTTGTGTAGCAGTATCACTTGGCCATGGTATTAATTCAACATTCACTTAGCAGATGAGCATCATCTAATTAATTAAAGGTGCATATTGCGTAGTCTTTTGGTTTTAAAGCAACTATCTCATTGAGCTTTGGTCTGCATTGCAAAATAGTCTCAGATCACACAAACTAGTTTTCTTTTAGATGAAACTAAACCAGGAGGTGCACGCTTGTGCACCTAATGCACACTAATCACTAGCAGCATTCAGTTCATGGGACCGAGGCCTGCAACACAGACAGAAAGGACATCAGCCTTCAGTATCAACCATTTCACTGCACAAATTAACTTCTATTGCCTTGTGCTACTTAATAACAGAAAGCACTTGTCTCATCCTGTGAAGTGCTGGACACCCTCTTCTGTTAGGGTATTTGGCAAAATCTGTATTTTTTTTACTATTATGTGTCATCATCGGTCCATCTCATAAATTACAAGGTCTTTCACATCAGCAGGGTAACACTTACAAGTGTGGACTAATACTATTAATTTTGATTTGACCTTCTTAGCAGTTTTTTTCATTTTTCTTCAAAGGAATGCAAACTTTTCTACATGCTTTTTTCTCCATTATGACTATTGGATATATGCAGTTGTCACAGTACTTTATGAAAAATCATGGTTTCATATAAGCAGGGGCAAAAGGAAAACTGTACTTCAGAAAATGCCTGAATCAGAAAATAAGACATTTAATCATTTTTTTTCCTAATGCTGTTAAAATCCAATTATTAATGCTTAACTGATGTTATACTTTATTTAAAAGTATTATTTTGACATTTTCTGGTTCATCTTTGCAATAATTCTTTTGGCTACTTAAAGAAAAATGGTGTGGCTAGCAGTCACTGGAGAAGATAAGGCTGCAAAGTATGAACTGAGAGGAGGGTATGATTTGAGTTCCCAAATGTTCTGTTGGCATATACACACACATTCACAGTTCATGCAAGAACATGAAACTTCATCACTTTCAGCCCCTCTATATTTAAAATATTTATTCCACCAATACAACTAAAACCAAAGGGCAGCCATTTTAAATACTGAATTTAATGTAGGAAACAAATGTATGTGTTTGATGACTGGGCATCTTTACAGTGCTTTCAGCTGATTTTGACATGAAAGGTACAAGGGAAATAAAGATAGCATTTTTTTTCTTCTGTTATTGTAGTATCATTCCAGTAGACTTGCACTGACATGGTTGTGATTGTGGGATGGGAAACAAAATCCCTCATAGATAAATGATGGAATCAATGTCATAAGAAATGAGCTTATGAAAAGTAATTATTCTGCATGCTCAATAACCATTTTCCAAATGCACAAATACTATCATTTTTTAATGCAGTAAAACGACTCCATCTATTAACTGCTTGAAAATATTACTTCTTAGATGTAAGTTCAAAACAGGAAAAGATTATTTCCAACTCAATAGGGAGAAGCAGAAATCTATACACTGTTCTTAGAAAAGGAAAAAAGAAATATTTCATCTGTACTAATAGCATATTCTTCATAAAGCCCCAGGGTATTTTAGACTGTTGGAATATTACAGACTGTATAGTGGGCTTTAAAACAGAAAGCCAGTCCTTAATTGCAGGAGCATTCTGTGTGTTATTATAATAACAATTTGCTCTGTGGTTCTCTTCACAGTAATTAAATCTGCCAGTCTATGGCAGTTGTGAGGTACATTTATAATAGTTGTTTTTATTTAACACCTTTAAAGCAGAAAGTACCTGTTACTGATATTCAAGAATCAGTTCAATAGCAACGAATGTGGTCACCTTTGGAATGAAATGAGACAATATAATCAAATGAAACAAAGCTCCTCAGGTACCTTTAATAGAAGAATAAAGACAATTATAGCATACATCAAAAATTGCAGGAAGAAGTTTGGTAGAAATAATTTAATTACTCAAGGTACAATTTGATGAAATCACAGAAAGAAGATATCACTTTTTTTCTTAATGATAAGGTTTTCTTTAATTGCAGATGGAACAGGCATACCAAAGGAAATACAACGATTTTTTTGTACCTGATATGTTCTGGGGAGTTCTCTAATTCAAAGACTGGCCAACCTGACCTCATCTAGCTTATCATGTAATATTGTGATAAAAGTGCAAGAGTGATAGTCAAAAGACCTCTGTTTCATTCCCACTAATTTATAAAATTGCACCTGTGAGAAAGCAGATGTCACTAGTGATGCTACTTTATTCCCTCGGAAACTAAATCTTGGGATCTCACTTTAGAGCCTTCTGTTTGTCTTTTGCCTCTCCATATTGTTTCATAACATTATAAATATGCAGAATATTATAAAACAATAGGATGTGGCTGAAGAATGTATTGAATTACAAAATTAAATTCAATATCTGCACTCATAGGAAGACTACATTCAATTACTTGTTCAAAAAACCAGATATTTTCTATTTTTCTGTCCACTGCCAACCCTGGTAATATCTGATGCAAATGCCTTGGCTGAGAATGCTCTGACATATCCAGTGTTTTGAGTGTTTGAAAGTATTAATTTTTTCTACTGTCGTACACTGATTCTTCAGTTCCACCTTCTAAAAAGAAAAAAAAAAAGGCTATTTCTCAAAGCCGTTAACATTTTATTTCAGAAAGTTAATGTTTCAAATATAAGCTAAAAGCAGAGTCTTTTCCTTCTGTTACTAACTCTTATCTGGGATAGGACTCACAAGCGAGAAAGAAGTAACAGAAACTGCAACACTCCACCTGTATCAATCTGAAGTTTCCTTTGCAGTTATTAGGTATTGGTTTTGTGGCAGATCAGTCCCTTCTTGCTTACCCTCCCATGCTGTGCACAAATAAAACAGTTCTGTCCACCTTGCAAGATTCTTACAGCAGTTACAGCAGGGTTATTAAGGAGACTGACGTAATTAAGAATAATGCATGTGAGAAACGCTTCCAGTTATAAGAAGAGAAAACCAAAAATTGATCCTGACCAAAAAAAAAAAAAAAGAAAGAAAAAAGCAGTGTTGAGTGATTATAATTATGTTTCCCTTTATACAGATCTGATTTTACCCTGCTGAAATTAATGAGTCCATTTTGAATCCAGAAGTTTAGGTGCACTCCCCGATTACCCAAAATTCCCACTGATGACATGTTTATGAACCTCAGGTAAATATCATGGCAGACCAATGTCTTTTAGTAATAACTATGACAACTTGATAAGTTCTGATTCTGCTCGTGTTAACCAGAATGACTAAAACTCCATTAATATCAATGATGTCAATTAGGGCCCTAAGAAGACATTTAGAATAACAGTGTACTTGTTGATTATGGATATGGCTTTGTGCTTAACTCCACTGAAGATTCACATATATATTCTTACCTGGACATTTATTCAAATAAACTGTTACAGCTCTTCATATATTTTGAATGACAGCTGTTCACATGTGATAGAATATTTTTTCCCAGAAGTTCTCTGTAATAGTAGTATAGAAAGACTGAACTGGATATAGTTCTAATAAATCTTACTATATACTGCACTATGTTCACTATCCTTGTTCTGTTAGCTAAGAAAACTACATAATTTAGAAATTTTTACAAACAATATCACATCTGCTAAATACCTTAGTTCTTTAAAATATTGTTGAGGAATGGATTACCTTTCTGTTTATATTTATAATTATCAAAAAGTCTTCCTACAAATTAGCAAATAGTAGTATTTTTGAAGATTCTGTTGCTGAGCCTGTAGGTCAGTGAAGATCATTGTCAAGAATAAAATCCTTCTTTTTATCAGCTGAATGATACAAGTGGCACATGGCCACTTGTGTTTGTTCTTGTATTAAAGAATGCAGGCAGCAAAAAGATCTTCACCCTTAGAATTTAAAGAAAGAAAGTGCCATGAGACACTCACATGTTGAAATCTTGTACACAATAAATCCTATCACCAGAACAGAGCATAAGCTTTCTAATCAGACAAGATTAAGCAGAGTTCAGTGTTCAAGCTCCTGATAGGGCTGAGAAAGTCATATAATCTGCCTTGAGTGGAAGTTACTGAAGAGATTTAGAGAGAAGGTGCTATGTCTGTGTAATTATACAGAGCATATTTATGTATATTCTCAAATGAATGGCAAAATAGTTGCTGATACCAACAGAAGCCAGACTGAGCCAATAATCTGTGAACAGCAAAATTTGGTCATATCTTTTTTTATATATAGACAGCACATGTGTTTGCAAGGAAGTGAAACTATGGGACATATGATGGGCCAGTAGAAAGCTGTCTTTGATCTAGAGTCAAAGAAATGTGAAATAAAAGGTAAGTATTTTACTCATATAATTTTCTGATGCTCTGCATTAAAAGAAATATGATGACTCTTTCAAAGTTCAGAGGAAGAATCTACTTTATATATAGTATACATCTTAAAATTTCCAGGCAGGAGAAAAGTACCAAGGAAGCTACAATAGTACTAAACCAAAGTGGCAAAAGAGGAACTAGTTTCAATCTTAGTTATGAAAAAAAACACTGCAGCTTCTCAATATCAGTTAATGTTCTGGAACAGAATTGGGATGATAAAGTATCATGGGAACACAGTGTTTTGGGGGGGTTAGCTGAAATGCTTTTCTCTTACACTTTTTGTTGTGGAAGAAAGACACCATTTGATTTAATCTGAGTAGTTTTACCAATTGGTAGACAAACTGTGTGAGAAAATGAAAACATAGTTTTTAATTGGTTGCTAATGAATGATACATTTACATTATTAGTTTTTGTGTTTAATAATTATGTTGATTCACCATGTAGAAGCAGAAACAACATAAAATGTGACAAATTACATGTTTTATGCTGGAACAGTGGAAAGACAGGGTACTTTGATGTGTTAACAACACCAGTCTTATAGACGGATATTCAGGCAAGCAACAACAAGGCCCAAAATGAGTCAGATACACTTTTGTTAGTGCTACCCTACATATCTTATTTATGCAAGCATGTTTGTGAGTGCATATGATTTATTTGTTTCCTTTTGCTTGATTTATTCTGATCACAGAACAACACCATTCAGTGTTCTTCCCTTCATTACAAATCGCCCTTACCAGTTACAGTCCTACAGAAAATCCTACTAATTCAGACAATGGCAGACTACTTTTCATAAGATCTTTTCTGTTCTATTCTTCCTATTCTCCATTCCACTCTTCCTCCTCAGACATCAATGCAGCAATGTCTCTTTTGTCTTCATTCACAAAAGGGCAAATCTTGCACATTTCATAAACAGCAGAAAACCCTATGAAATTATATGTATGATGCAAATTATGCTGATCTTCACCTCCCTTGATTCTGAAGAAAAACCACCTTGATCTTCACTGCATAATTTTGATGGTCTGCAATTGGAATGATAATGAACTTTGGTGGTAACAAACTTTTGCATTTTGCTTGCTTAGATTTTTCTGTTTATTTCTGTGAGATCTTTTCAGGTACATGATAAATGACATTCAGGAGTTGTACCATTTGACACACTGAAGAGAGGCAGACTGTTAAAGCACAAGAGTCTTTGAAGGGTTAAAGATACTTATCTTAATCACATTAGGCTAACTGGGGTGTGTATCCTAAATTGTGATTTTTATACAGAATGATGTCAGTGATTTACACTACATACTTAGCTGAAGGGATTGTCAGTTTACATTTGGGTTTGAGGTCCATGTGTGATAGGCAGGAGTTAATTACAAGGATTATACCAATAAACTATGCAAGTCATTGGAATATGATTGCATTTTGCCTTCATCTATCTGAGAATTACATCAAATATCTGACTACTGCATGTGTTGGAGAGACTTACAGCTATTGAAGATATTTCTATAAACCACCCTTTCACTAAGAGAAATAAAATGCAAAGGGGAAGCCTGTATGTAACTCTTATCTCCCATTTTTAAAATATTTGTCATGTGTATTAACTATTTGCTAAATATAGTCCATCAGAGCAGTAGTTGTGGCACAGAAATCAATACAGGCCTTTCATTTCATAACTACTGAAAAGTTTCAAGTGAACTGGTTTCCTCCAAAACAGGCAAAACGTCTGAGAGACCACAAACTGCTGCTGAAGAAGCCTCCTTGTATGTGGAGCAGTTTGAAACTGTCATTTTTGTTTTCTGTCCATTGCTTCTGTCACCTCCAGTTCTTACATGGTATTATGTTCCCTTTTTCTTTTCTCTGAACTGTTTTCCCCTCTCCTGCAGTTACTGCTGCGGACAGTTTTTGCATGTATCATTCATTAGTGTGTGATTTGTGATGATGTCCCAGCTGAGCAGGGTGGAGGGTTGAGACATGGCTACCCCAGTCAGATAGCCAGCAGTCACCATGTGGCTTTGGTAAAGCCAATATGTATGACTGGGTTTTCAGAGTGTTGGAACAGAGCTTGTGCTTTGCGCTGGAAATGTAAGAGATGTGCTATAGGTTGATGAAATAAGGTTACGGTGCTTATCAGGCTCCTAAAGCCTAGACCTTCAAAATTTACTTTGAAGTTTCAAGATACGGATCTGTCATGAGCGGCTATTAATTGCTATCCAAACAGAAGGTGCTTAGACACACAGATTATCCAGTGTACCTGTACACATGCATTGAGTCTCATGAGAACTAACACTGAGATTTTCCTGGATCTCTTTTTACATCTGAAAAAATGTCTTGTATGATATCTTTAAGCCAATTTCTAAGAGAATGACTGACATGCACAAGGAAGAATGAATCTTTTGTAGGAACATTTCACAGTGTCTTTTCTTATGATTGAAAAGAGAATTCTTGATATTTTGGGTGTTTTAAGAGAAAAAAGGAAAAGTTCTTTAGAAACATTCTCAAGCCATGGGGTAAACATTAGCCTTAGAAAATAATGTATAACAATGTTTATAGGAAATGTTAAATTCCAAAGATCAAGGGAAGTTTTGTCCAAATCAACATAATGATATTTGGGATGATGTGGGACGTCCTAGACTACCCATTTTAAAAGCACAGAGCCTATGCAGTAAATCTGGAGGAGCTCTGAATACATGGTCAAACAGGGAAACTGTTCATAGCATCTTTAGCTACTAACTTCTAAACAAATCTGTCAGCTTTATTACAGAACTTCCTTAATTCTTCTGAAGAAGTTTCCAGGAAAAGAAAAGAGCTTTGCATTCCTTAGCAATATTTTATCTTTCAGCATTTTAATTTTCTGTTTCTGATGTTAAATGCATTCAGTCAGTCTGATTTGGCTTTGTAATCTAAATACACAGTTTGTTGTTTACTGCTTTCCCATATTTCAGAATTCATGAATTTGTTCACTTCTCTTTTCATAAAGTCCGTTGGTGATCCTTGCAGATTTCTTGTCCTTCAAAATGAGGCAGCAAATGCTGTAAATTCCGCAGAGATCTTACAGATTTTTGAAGTATTAAAAAGAATGTGGCAAATATTTCCAGAATTACCTAGACAAAGGCACTTTTCTTCTAGAGAAGATAGACAAATAAAAAGAAATATCTGTAATAAGTGCAGATGACTCACTCAAGTAAGGCTTTAGGAGAAATGAAGAACCTTTCATTGTTTAGATTTTTTTTTTCCGAATCTGGAATAAATTCACCAGAAACTTTCAAAAAAAGTATGACATGGTATGTAGGACATTGCTTTTTGGCAGAAATGAGAAGACACGAACAGTGACTTTGAGATACCTATAAAGTTAGCAGTAAAGTAACTACAACACTACCATAATATATGGGGGCTAAAAAATGTTGTTTAGGGCAAATAGACAGCTAAAGTGGTAAAGCTCTTAAATTATCAATGTTTATGCTTTTCATGTTTTGTTCTTTTCTGATCAGGAGTAGTCAGCATGGATTTACAAGGGGAAATCTTGCTTAACCAATCTGATAGCCTTCTATGATAGCATGACTGGCTGGGTAATGAGGGAAGAGCGGTGGATGTTGTGTACCTTGATTTTAGCAAGGCTTTCGACACTGTCTCCCATGACATCCTTCTAGATAAGCTCTGGAAGTGTGGGTTAGATGAGTGGACAGTGAGGTGGATTGAGAACTGGCTGAAAGGCAGAGCTCAGAGAGTTGTCCTCAGTGGTGCAGTCTAGCTGGAGACCTGTGGCTAGTGGTGTCTCCCAGGGCTCAGTACTGGGTCCCATCCTGTTCAACTTATTCATCAGTGACCTGGATGAAGGGACAGAGTGCCTCCTCTGCAAGTTTGCTGATGATACCAAGCTGGGAGAAGTGGCTGATGCACCAGAGAGCTGTGCTGCCATTCAGAGAAACCTGGCCGGGCTGGAGAGCTGGGTGGAGAGGAACCTCGTGAGGTTCAATAAGGGCAAGTGCAGAGTCCTGCACTTAGGGAGGAATAACTCCATGCACCAGTACAGGCTGAGGGCTGACCTACTGGAAAGCAGCTCTGCAGAGAAGGACCTGGGAGTGCTGGTGGACAACAAGTTGACTATGAGCCAGCAATGTGTCCTTGTGGCCAGGAAGGCCAATGGTCTCCTGGGGTGCATTAGAAAGAGTGTTGCCAGCAGGTCGAGGGAGGTGATCCTGCCCCTCTACTCAGCTCTGGTGAGGCCTCATCTCGAGTACTGTGTCCAATTCTGGGCTCCCCAGTCCAAGAGGAACATGGAGCTACTGGAGAGAGTCCAGCGTAGGGCTACGAAGATGCTCAGAGGGCTGGAGCACCTGCCCTCTGAGGAATGGCTGCGAGAGCAGGGCCTCTTCAGCCTGGGGAAGAGAAGACTGAGGGGGGACCTTATCAATGTGTGTAAGTACCTGAAGGGAGGGTGTCAAGGGGATGGAGCTGGACTTTTTTCAGTTGTCCCATGCGAAAGGACAAGAGGCAACGGGCACAAACTGAAACAGAGGAAGTTCCGCCTGAACTTGAGGAGGAATTTCTTTACTGTGAGAGTGACGGAGCACTGGACCAGGTTGCCCAGGGAGGTTGTGGAGTCTCCTTCTCTGGAGATATTCAAAACCCTCCTGGACGCGATCCTGTGCAACATGCTGTAGGTGACCCTGCTTGAGCAGGGAGGTTGGACTAGATGATCTCCAGAGGTCCTTCCTAACCTTACTGATTCTGTGATTCTGTGATTCTGTTTTCTTGATCTGTTCTGATTTAATATTTTAATGTGGTATAATGGCACAAAAAGTCTGTGCTGATAGAACTGACTGACAAAGTTTGATGGCAAGAATGATGGCCAAACTTTAAAATTCACCAATCTGAGATGATAAAAAAGAGGGCTGTAATGGTTAGTTAGAAGATGACTATGTATTACATCCATGAGAAAGACAAAAGCTAGCCTAATATGTATCACATGAAGCATTTCCTATAGCAATAGTAGTATACAAATACAAGGCATTTCTAAGGCCTTATTTAGATCACTGTAAGCAAGATTGGTCACCCATATTCAAGGTAAATTAAACTGAAACAGGAGAAAATGTAAAGAAGGTTTCTAAGTGTTAAAGTAATGAAGTTTCAGGATAGCATTTCAATAGTAAAAATGATGATGACCAACCTATCTCATCTGAAAGTGGAACTTAGTATGGAAGAATATATGTTAATATTGAGTTTGAAATTATGCTTTTAAAATGCCCGTCACTGTTTCCTTAATGCCTGGACTGTGGTTGTGGTCTCAGTAAAGCTATCATATTTTTGTCACGATTTTGTCAAGAGTTTCCCCAAGATGCATTTTCTGTGCTGGAGCTTTATTCTTCTTAAGCATTTATTGGTGTAAATCAGTAGAACTGGACAGAGGTCAGTGCACTTAACGCATCTCTAAGACCTGTATAAGTAAAAATAAATCTATTTCAAATAATTCATCTGAATTTGGGACAAACGCAGTTTCAAAGTTGTTATTTGATAAATTTAAATAATTAACCAAATTATCTGAATTTCCTCTAACAACTTAGCAATATTCTGCCTTTGTCATGCATTCCAGTGGGAGAAGCATTCCCTGAGTCCCATGTACTCCATTAGTCTGTCAAAATGGCATTATCTTATTTTATTGCTAATTATTCTTTTTTGTTATATAGTTGTGAAGATACTTTGCATGTGGTTTTTAAGTGATTTACTCTTCTTTGTAATTAGATGGCATGATTAAAATATACTGTATATTACATCGCTATTTCTTTTAAAGAATGACATTTATGTTGGGGGAGAAGAAGCTCATAAAATAATGACAACCTGCTTTGATAGGATTGTCCCTGTAGTGAATTCCTGTGGTATCAAAAGGCCAATAATTTTCTTTGTTCAGAAGTCACACTGTAAAAGGCAATCTACATTTAAATAGTATTCTGTAAGTTATTGGAAAGATTATAAAAATGCTCACAAGGCACAGACTTTATTATCATTCTCTTAGCAAAAACAGTTTACTGAAAGCATACAGAAAGCACTTTTTCCTGACGTTCTCTGCTGGTTTACATGGATAGGTATTTTCCTATGAATGACTCATTTTCCTGTATTTAGAATTAATTCACAGATAATGAAGATGAATTAAGATATCTGTTATTTAATCTTATTCTTTGTCACTTATCATGGCATTTATACATTCTCATCATTCTCCATCTACCATATACTAGACATTTCATTTCTCTCTGTGCCACCTTCCCCTTTTGCAGTAGGGTACTATGCTTAATTTTAGGCAAGATATTACTAAAAATTTAGTTTTATCATACTCCTACAGAAATCATATTAAAAAATTCTGTACTTGTTTTTTAGACTAATATTTCTAAAGATTGATAACCTGTGATTCAGTTACATGGTAGTGCAGACAGTCTATGAATTTTTAGCCAATGTGACATCTGTTGACACATGTACTATCACTGAGAGCTGGCAGTGCAGTAGAAGAAGGTATCTCAGTAATTCACTCATTCACCATAGTGGTTGGAAAGCATCCTGTGTTAGATAGAACACAGACATTTAAGGAAACAACTAGTCCTAGTTTGGAAGACTACTCCTATGTCTGCCAGTAATTTCCTACAAAGCCTTGAGCATGTCACTCAGGCTGGCATCTGTAATACTTGTGAGGGTTTCTTACTGATGTCCCAGGTATGCTCTTCTGGAATGAATTAAATAGATCTGTGGCTCCTTTCCTATTACAGTCCTCCAAGAGTATCTCTGCAGGCCATGTGGGCTGCTAGAAATCGAAGGTCTCATGTTCTTGCCACTTCTCTACAGCTGCAGGCCAAATCCTCCAGAGGACTTTAGAAAGAGCTGTACTTAGCAGTCTACAAAGCAGTCATTTTTAGCGTATGTCTGTAAGGAGCTACAGTGCTGGCACAAAGTAATAGAGTCCATGAGACCTGAGTTCTGGTTAACATTTGTCTGGACTGTGCTTAGACAGGCCTTAATTATGGTAGGAATGTGAAAATACGGTAGTGAGTCCGGACATCTTCACATGAACTGATAAATAGTGAGTTCGAGAAACTCAAGGCTGCATTGGGTTTACAAAGAAGATGAGCTCAGCACACCTGCCAATTTTGTGACAAGCTGCATGAGATACTCAGCAAGTAGAGCACTGAAATTCAGTCTAAAACCCTTTGGTTTTGGGGTAGGGTTTCATAGGTAACTGACACAAAACAACAAAAGATATGGGAGAAGGACCTCTTTGCTGAACCACCAGAGTCCACATAACTATCTTCTTCACCATCAGAAGAAGCCCAAGAAAGACTGGCCAGTGCAGGGCAAGTCTCTGGTCTGCTGGCTGCCAAGATTAGAGCACACCACTCTGATGTCCAGTCTAGCTACGGAACTACTGACATATGTCATCTGCCTCAACCAATGTGATTGATATCAATACTGTGGTCTCAACTGTCAAATCTACTTCTCAGGAGAGCATTAGAAGTAGCAGGAGGTCTCAATCTGTTCAGCATTTACAGCTAAGATAGAAAGGTGCAGCAAGGCATAGCCAGTGGGGCATCTCACACAGGAGGTCTCACACAGGAGTCTGCATGCGTGTACTTTTCAGATAGATACATAGATGAGCTAAAACCACTTCCACTAAGAGGGACAAGAAGAAGAAACAAGTTTTCTAACAGCAGATTCAGAACAAAATCTGGAGTGACTCTAGCTGGTGAAGCACAAAGATCCTCATATTTGCTCATGGAAATCTAAGTGCCAAACACATGCAGTTGAAGTATCAGTGTAGAGATGAATATACTGGCTGTAGAAATCAACAACATGGATTATCAAAGCCAGACAGGGGTGAGGTACTCTCATACACAATATGCTGAAGTATAGACAAGCCTTCATGTACTCAGAAGATGATCGTTGCGCATAGTTCCCAGCTGTGAGGTATAAGTAAGGATGAGTCAATATTGACCTGTTGTGCCATGACCTTTTACAATTCTGAGACGTTTACATGTCTGAAGTATCACAACATGCATCTCTAAAGTATCTTGAGATTTGCTTAAATATGATGAACTTTCATAAAATACATTTTAAGTTGTTTATTTAGCTATTGGAAATTTAGGGACCACAACTGAAAACTTTTTTCCATAGCTATTGGTGATAGTTTCTAAAACACAAGTTCAAATGCTTGTGTCCATGCAGGACTCTGAGGCATAGTGCTTTAAGAAAAACATCAGATATTGCAAGGTTTGTAGTCGAGTAGAGTTGGCAGCAGCAAGAGAGAGAATAAAAAACTATTTTTACATCTCATTAAAATATTTGTATCAATAATTAAATTACTTAACCTTTTAAAATACTTAACCTTTTAAATTGCTTAATTTTCCTGAAAGAAAACTCTTTTTCAAAATGAAAATATATATGGATACAGTGAATCGAAAACTGCCTTTCTGAAATGTACAAGTAGATGAAATCTAGCAAACTATTCTGGGTAAAATTTCCTCTGAGACTTAGGTATTAATGTAGAGGTATAATATTTAAGAAAAGCAGACATGAATTTGGAAATAGCAAATGCTTGCAAGGGTAGTGAGAATTCTGCATGGCAAATAAAATTGTGAGCCATAAAAATGAGAAGTACATCTAATTAGAACATGAAAGCAAGAAGGTAGAATGCAGGGACAAACAGTTTTTTTTTTTTTTTTTTTTTTTTTCCTTAGGAGATGAAACATAACACAAGTCAGTGGTGTCAGACCAGAGGGTTGTTGTGTCATGCTTTTGATAAGGAACAAACGTATAGACATATGAACATACTTCACAAATTCTGAAGAATTACAGAATCATTGACAATGAGCTTGCAGCAGTGAAGCCTCGTTGAGTTTGCTGATAGATATACAAAGTTTGACTGGAGAGTGGTGTGCAACTTCGTACATAAATGAACTGAAACTATGGGAGCTAGCGTTGCTAAAACAAAGAAGTTGTCCTGCTCTCCGAATTCGCTGCTGTTCTAGTATCATCCCCTTATCTGCACTAGCATAAATGTTTGTGCGCTCAGTGAACCACAGCAGGAAACTTATGGGTTGAAACTAACGGGTTTTTTTGCCTGGGTTAGTTTTGCCAGGTTCTTGACTTTGTCTGGGAAAGCACTTGTGTCACTTGTGTTGTGGAGGTGAGAACAAGGAGAAGGTAATGCTGCTTTTTGGCAGCATTGCTAGCTTATTGTGGCTTAAGGAATACAAAAAGTTACCGCCTGATAGACAGATAGACACACAACTGCAAACAAGAAGCAGAGACAAGACAATTACAATTGCTTAAGATTAAAACAGTTGTTTCATACTCTGGGACAAAGACACACAGTTTGGCTTGATCTCAAGGGAGAAATCCCACTTTTTTGGTTGTAAAGGCTGGGACACAATCATAGAATCGTAGAATCGGTAAGGTTGGAAGGGACCTCTGGAGATCGTCTAGTGCAACCCCCTTGCTCAGCAGGGTCACCTAGAGCATGTTAGACAGGGTTGCATCCAGGTGGACTTTGAATATATTCGGAGGAGGAGACTCCACAACCTCTCTGGGCAACCTGTTCCACAAAGTTAGTTGAAGCATACAGTATTATTCTAGGTGATCCAGCAGACAGAACTTGCCTAGTTGCCTTGTACAGGAAGTAAAAATAAGCATTAAGCATTTAACAAACCAGGAGACATTATGTATAGTATCCTAAATCAATAAGGATTCCAGTAAGATGGAGAAAAGAATCATGAGTTACATGGCTTCCCTGTAGTACCAAGAAATGAAAATAATCCCTAAATTTGTCAAGATAGTAGAAGTACCATGAAACAAATACATTGCCAAGTTACTGGACAATCACTACAATAAAAATGTGTGAGTTAAGAATTAACATAGACTAGAATAAAGCCGCTATGAGTATTACTCCTGAAAACAGTTCAGTCAGAGGTTTTCGGCTGTCCACTGCAAGCAAAATGTTTTAGCAGCATCAGTTTTGTCAAGAAAACACAGAAAGATTGTAATTTCAACTCCTCTATGTTTCTATTTATGTGACCTTCCTTCAGTATTGCATCAGCAGCAAGACATCCTGACCTGAATCTTTTAGGGTGAAAATAAATATCAGTAAATTCTTGATGTGCTATGAACTTGATGACAATGGTGGGCTATATAATCCTCTGCTAAGTATGCATGAAAAAAAAGAACGTGTCAATGAAGAGGAGCAAATGCCAGACGGGACTGAATAAGATTAGTTTGTAAGAAACAAGCTCAGCAGCAAAGACATGGGAGAGGGGTGAAGGGAATTGTATAAATGAAAAACAAGAGAGATTATTACAGCTTCATGGTACCTACTAACTTGTTTCAGCAAATCCATGCTTTATTTGCTAAAACGAAGTGCTTCACCCGAAATTCGTAGCACTGGCTTTATAGAGCAAGGTGGATGAGATGAAGAAGAGAGATACTGGTGAAAACACTGTTTGAAAAATAAGCAACAGCAACAAACTCTGAATCTATTTTGAAATGAGTCCTATGATCTTAATCAGTATAAGCAGATGCAGAATAAGAGTTCTTTTTGAAGCATGATTATCTAGTTGTTTATATTTGCAAAGCACTGTGTAAAATGGAAAAGATTGACTGAAACAGGAAAACTGCCAATTGTTAGTTTTTCAAGTGGTTTCTTGGATTTATGGTCGTTGGAAGTCCCTTTACACTGTGTAAAGCACCATCTACATTTCAGAAGATGATAATGCTGTTATGGAGTGATTGTTAAATGTGAAATGCAAGTACAGATGGGAGCTTTCCAGGTGTGTCTTCAGATAACTGTAAATAGTGAAAGCAAGGAACTGTTTGAGCGGGGTTTTGAAGTGAGTGTAAGTCAAGACCTCCAAGTTTTCAGGGAAGAATTTGGAAAGCTCAAATGAGAAATGGGTAATGAACCAAACTTAGGGGATTAAGAGAAAAAAAAAATAGATAGATGCTCAACAGAAAAATGCCCAACACCTGGAAGCAGAGAAATATACTAGGATTATTGAGATGAAATTGCTCCCTTTGATGGGATTCTGTACAAAGTACTATATCATATTTCACAATTCCCAGGAAATTGTTCTAAGGCCGCAGTACAGTCACAACTTAAATCCCTTCAGATTTCGATAGTCAAATCAGAAGCATTTTTGTAGTGATGAATGGTTTAGGTTTATTGGTCTGGCTTCTCTAATGGGGTCTGATTCTGTATAAGAAGAAGAGTTGGAAAAATACTGTGTCACCAGAAAAGAGGATTCTCAGCTCTCAAGATGTGCTGCTCATTATTCATTGCAATCTAATTGTGCAGTCTTTGCTGCAGGTACACCCAGTCTCTTATGAAAAATTTTGAATATCAGTCTGACTTGCAGTTTCCTCTGTTAAAAGTGACGTATCAGAATTACCACTAGAATGCATTTAAGCTGTGAGCCATTCCTCACAAACAGGAAGATCCTTTCAGTTGTCAGGGTTTTGTTCAGAGGATTGGGAACTCCGAAGTATCTCTTCAGCACCATATTTTGATTTTATTTGCAGGATTGTAAATAACTATAGCAAAGATTTGATCCACAGATATATCTGAGCAGACTGAGATATATGGTGGCCAGGAGAATCTAGTCACTGGTAATGTATTTTGTTTATCTTATTTTTTAAAGATAAAAATACTGATTGTTCATTTATTTTGTGAGTTCTACATTATATGAACAAAATCAAGTGAAAGAACGTGGCGACTTCATTCTATAGACTAGTCCTTGCAAATGTTTATATACACATTTTTCTTGCAGTGACAATATTTAAGTACACATTTGTCATCTTTGCACTTCACGGTGTCAGCATCATTTTCCTATTTCTTTTTTAAACTTTTTATTAGAAAATGCTAACATTCAACTCGTTCTTTGCTTGATGCCTTCCCTCTGGACACTGTGATACCATGACAGCAGGGTGGGCATGTATTTCCATATTTTGAATAAATTAAGTGCATCCTGAAGATTTTTATGGTTAAGGTGTTTAGAAAAAACAGTGCAATTCACAAGGAGCAGCTACAGAAATAACATACTGTTTCTACGTGTGGAGCATCATCTGCTGCTTTGTATTTTCCACAGCTGTGTTGTAGTACACTTATACTCTCCACTGTCATTTGTGAATTAAATGTTGATATATTTTAAACCTTTAAGTATGTCAACATTTATTTAGATGGTAAGTGGCCTACCACATCCATATCAGCCCTCCACAAAGGCAACATTTTGATATGTTATCCTCAGGAGAATTAGCAGCGAAATTCCTGCTTCCAGACATTGCTGCCATCTGCACACAATGAAATGACATACTGTTGATCACCACTGACCAGCCCGGATATTTGCAGGTCATTTGTGATAGGAGGGGAAGGCAGTTTCATCACCAGAGTGAATAATGAAAGAGATAAAATGTAATCTTGATAGATAATCCTGTTAAGAGGGAAATTGGAAAGAATTTAAACATCCTGCTTGATACTAATAGGCTATTCTATAGGATTAGATCTAAGATTAATACTCAGTATTTGTAGATGTAGCATCCTCTGTACAGTCACAAGCTTCTCTTGAATCTTTGGTGGCTGTTGCTTTTCTGCAGATCATGAGGACTGAATTTTATCAGAGCAAACCATACATGTTTTCTTAATGAAAAAACAGACCTTTAAAAAAGCAATATCTAACAAGAGTTTATTATTTTAGCCTGAGGATGTTTCTATTTGTATCCCATTACAAAGACACGGTTGATTTTCTTTTGAAAGTTGACCAAGTTAATAGTTTTTGTGAGAGTCAGAAGAGGACTGAAAGTTGTTCCTTTCTACCAGTCTTTTTGCAGCTGGGGTAGAAAGGGCTACTTCACATTCCTGCTCTTCCCAGTGGAATGATACAGATCTTCACTGCACTGTGAGCTATGTTTAACAGGCGCATTTTTATCTCTTAGTGTTATTTGGGGTCTATCTCAATAATGGAGCTATGCTAATAAAGAATTAGTAAATATGTTGGGCTAACTTTGTTTTTGAGTATGATTCCTCATTCTTCACTAGCATAGTAACAATTTAATGATTTGGTTTGTCTAAACAGGAGAATATGGACTTCAGTTAACTGAATGCATCCATAGGACATATAATTAAACTATACAGTTAAAATACGTCAGGACAAGAAAAAATCAGTTAGGTGTTTCAATCTGCCAGTTTTGTGTAATCCTGATAAGCAACGTAATTTTAACATTTTAAATCATCTCTATTACTTATCTCAGTGCAAAATTGAGAGTTAGAGATTCATGGGAAGAAAAATACCTACAGGATGACACTACCAATAACTAGTACCATGTTCTCTTATGGATAGCTGATAAATTGAATTTGAAATGCACATTTCAGATAAGAGGCAGATTTTTCTCCGTTATACCTGTGCAGTTTTGACATTTGAATTTTGGAGAATATTGCAGAATATTTATGCCTTAGCATCCTGATTATTGACACAGTACTATAAGGGCGGATTTAGTAGAAACCTATATACATATTTAACTACATGTATTTTGGTTTATTTATGATGCACTGTGGATATATTTATACTTTCCGGATCAAGGCCTGTGTTACAAAAAGAGCGGTTCAGAAAGGAGTCTTTGGAGAGTCTTTGGTTGTCAGATGGGGGAGTAAGAGATTTCTGCAGCAAGAATGTGAAGAATGAAGTGAGAGCTCTGGAGAAAAAAAAAAAAAAAAAAGAAGAAGAAGAAGAGGGAGGTTGTTTTGAGTGTAAAACAGGTGCAGTTGATGTCATGTCCATATCCAGCACAGATAGCTGTAAGCATTCTGAATGGAAAAATATTAAGAGACTAGAAATCAAAAAAAGCCTGGAAGAAGAGATCACATCATTAAACGAAACTACATTATAGGAGAAAACACTATATAGACAAGAATTTAATGGAAGAATAATTTAATTGCAGAAGTTACTGTTTTTTTCTTGAATTCATAACTGAAGCATTTTCTCTTCCTCTTCCTTTCTTCTACTGTATTCTCCTTTCTGCTTTGCTTCTCCTTTTTTTTTCCTACTGAACAGAGATTATTTTCTGATCTGTGATTACTGTGATTTTGCAGTATAATGCATTCCATATACTGTGTTATTAGCATATTTGCTGAAGCTGTATGTGCGTTTTTATTGAAAACAGAAGGAGTAAAACCCAACAGTGTTGGCATATTGGAAATGAATGTGAGATTCAGAAATTATTAAGCTCTGAAGGTTCCAGATGGAAAGAATGTTGTCAGCCTGCCCAAGGGGAATTGACTGTGGCACCTGAAACTAAAGAGCCACAAGAGGCTTCCATCTCGAAACAGGAGACGCAATACAGAATCCTTTCATGAGGTTAAGTGTTATGTTTCCTACAGACATGAAACAAAGAGGTATACCTGGACAAAGAGAAGAACAGTAGTAACAGAAACTTCAAAGCATCAAAGAGGCATCAGCGTGCATGTTTATCTTCATGATTGCAGCTACCCTGCATTTACACTGGCAGTCCACCAAAACAGTCTTGAACGTTATCGAGAAATATATAGGACAATAAAGAGCTGTTTTAACCAGCGCTAATATTGTCATCATGATCCCTTCCAATTGCAGGATGTGAAACTAAGAGCAGTGCAGTTCTTTTGAGGAGGCAGGTTTTGCATGAAAATGGCAGTCTGTTCTTGCCTAAAAGCTAGTTGATTTTTTTTTTGCAAAACAAAAGACTATAAATAGCTTTTTTCCCTGTTTCCTTGGAGAAAAGAAGAGGTGAGATTTAAGGTGTATTTTGAGAGAGACTGGAGAATCCTTCCAGCTTAGGAAGTGAGGTTTTTTTCCCAAGGACTTGAGGCAATATGAGAGCAGTCACTGAATTTCAAAGGAGACAAAGCTCTGAAAAGAGGAGTGGGCAAAGCTTCAGTAATTCTGAAAAAAAAAGTATGCAAATAAATTATCAAATACCTTGGCCTGTGGTACAAAAGAAATTGATTCATCTACTTCTACCATATATTTTTAATTTATGTGTTGAGGTCTGAAGATACTGTCATTTTTGGTAGTTTGGAATTCTACAGCACAGAGCTACAACAACCAAAACAAAGCAGCAGGTATAGCATAAATGAAACCAGTGTGATTAAAGAGATAAATGGGCATTTCCTTTCACTGTGGAATGACTCATTCCCAGGAATTGACTTAGGATAAGAAGCGCCTCAGCAGTGAGCTGCCACACCTCCTGGCATTAAAAGCTTGTTTAATTCTAGGAGGAGAGATGTCTGGTGAGTGAGAGATCTGACACCCTTGGGAGAGTTGGACACAGATGCGAGGGGTAGGAGTAAGCTCAGGTTCTGATGATCATTTACTGAAAAGACCATGCAGAATAGTTCGAAAGTGGTGCGGAAGATGTGATCCTAAACCAAGCCAGTGCTGTGATCAGGAAGTCCCCGCAGATGTTCACAGGCGGGTGCACAGACCACATGCTCAGTTTTCAGTAATACACACCCTTGGTGCATGGAGGTGTGGTGCAAGCTAAATACTCTCAAACTTGACTGGAGCTGACAGCTTACTGTTAGCTTTTTCCACCAGCGTTGTCTCTCTTATCGTAACTAGGGTGAGCTTATTTTACCAGAAGGCAAGGATTATGCCATCATTAGCATCCTCTACAGATTGTTTGACAATGCAGTTACAAAGACAACCTTGAAAGAAATGTATACTCCTTTCTTCCATGCTGGTCGGGGAACATGATCTGGAGGTGGCTGGTAGAAACTTTGCATTTTTTCTTTTCTAGCTTTATAAAAGCCCCATCAGAGCAAATCCTCAGTAAGTATAAATTGGCTTAGTTCCACTGAAGTCAAGGGCTCTATACAAACGCCTTGGCCCCCGCACGTAGATAATGCCAGAGTCTGTCAGTGCTGCTCGGTTGTTTGAAGCTGTTTGCTTTTGACGAGTGATATAGGACATTTCCTCCTCCCCCCTGCCCCCCAGGTGCTAACCGTGAGCCCGCACACCCCATCCAGCCCCTGAAGGCACAGGCAGTGAGAGAGATCAGCGCTGGGAGTCAGGACCTGACCAGGTGATTGTTTGAATCACTTGCAAAGTGTTCCACAGTGTTTTTACTGCCTGAGCGGCTTTTTGGAATTCCTCAGGTTCTCTTTCATCAGTCTCAACTTGAGATAATTAAAGAGACTCTGAGGAGTAGTTTAAGACTATCAGCTTTTATTTATGTATTTCAATAGCTTTGTTTGGTTTCAGTTTCTTTCTGTTTTGTAGACCACAATAATAATATAGTATACAATATGTGTATTTATTTTTTAGAAGGATTAATTTCTACGCGCCAAGGTATTCTCTCTGAGTTTGCTAAATCATTCTGTGACTTGGCTATGTATAAAACTCGTGATTTTATACTGCACAGAGAAAATTTATTGCCTGTGATGGAGTACCAAGACATCCTCACAGAACATTACAAGCTGGTACCATTGCTTTAAATCATGTCAAAGTTTAAATTTACTTATTACTGCCAAAGTATAAGAAATAGAAATAAAACATGCAAACTTTAAAGTTTGATATTTTGTTTTTATCTGTCCTTCTGCCCTGGCCCTCTACTGCAAAAAAAAAAAAAAAATAAATAAAAAAAAAAAAAGTTGAAAGAAGTTACTATAGAATGCAGATGTCTCAGGTAAAAACTCTTAAATTATAGCAAAAGCTGAAGAGAATTTGAATAAGTTTCTTGTTCCTCTTGCCAGTTCTCAGCTAAGCATTGTTTTATTAGGATATATGACTTTAATGACATTCATGATTAAGGATGGAACAATCTGGCCCTTAGCTGTTTTCAAATCAAAGACGTAATAAAATGAATGAGTCCTGAAGAGAATATAGGGATTCTAAACCATCTATTACAGCATGACTATTCCATCAATGTTAGTCAAGGGAGGGAAATAATAGAAAATAAGCAGCAACTAATTCACTAGGATTATGGCTATATGAAATATCTGCTACTCTAAAATGAATCACACAGGAGAAAATTTTAGAGGCATGGCTAGGAAATGGGCTTATGTCCATAGACTTGCTGATAAAATCGAACATCAGATCGACTTCTAAACCTTCTAAAAGAAAATGGACATTTTTTTCCACTAAAGCTATAATAATAAACTGAAATGAAAGCAAACATTTTATTGTTTACTAATAACTCTGAACAGTGAAGGTTTGAAAAAAATTTTGTCACATTTTCCAGAGAATTTGATGGAACAGTATGAGAAAATCTGAAAAATTACTAGATGTTATTCAATTTGTACTAACATAAATTATTAGAAATACAGTTCCTTGATGTTTGTGTTATTCTGTCAGCCATAGACTTCAGTCAGGACCCATATCTGATAAACCTCTATATTCAAAAGTACATTTCACTCTGGAGAAATGAAATTGAACTAAATTCCAGCTGAGTTGAGAGATATGACATCAACGAAGATTTTCAATTCACTTAATCCTTCCTTTTTTGATTTAGTAGAATTTGTCTATAATTACAATAACTCTTATATGGTATTTTTCACTAATAGATCTTAGAGGATGATGGATAAAATTATATCATTAATTATGTGAAAGATACGCTTAGTTGAACACGTGCCACTGAGTTTTATCTAATGGCCCCCTTCGGCCCTAAAACTCTTGGAAAGTTGGTGCGCAGTTTAGAAGTGGACGTACAGAGTGAGGTGCAGCAGAACAGAGCAGAGATGACCTGTCTCGCGTTGCTCTATTGAACACCCTCTCAAGCCCTGGCTGAATTTAAACAGAAATCAACTACTCTAATGAAGACTAAAGGCCTTTGAGTGACCTAAGCAAAATCAGAATCTAGCCTTCCACTTACTAATAACGCTCAAGTTGATACGCAGCAGTTGCTACAGTCAATTGTGTCAAAGTCCACGTTGACAACATTTGGTTTGCAGATCAATAACTTGGAAGATCATAACTACTCCAAAACCATTGCAGGCTGTGGATCAATGAAAGTGTTGTGTACTGGCAGGCTATAATAGTTAGGGAATGATTTTATCTATCATGCCAAAAATGACTGGATCATTGACTTTATAAAAGTTCTTTGAATTGTTACAAGCTATCCAGTCAGTGAATATGCCAGTGCAATCATAATTCTGCTATTGTCCTTGTATACATGCATATTTTATGGACTGACTATCTAGTTTGTGTGTTTTAAGAGCAATCCTAGTGTTATCCGGTGCTCCAGAGTCCTTTGTGTACAAGTGCTCCCCCTTAGGTCTCTCTTTACTTTCCTCTCTTTCACTGAGGAGATCCATGCTGCTCTGCGTGACAGCTGGCAGGCATCACTCAAAACCCATTCAAGATGCTTGATGACTCAGGGGGGTATTTAAGGTTTACGAGGTGCTTCTAGTGTGAAGACTAAAGTACCGAACTTCAGATTGTCAGACTGTCAGGATGATGTGTGGTTTTATGTATATAGATGTCTCTATTTTTCTCTTTATCTTTCTGCTCCATACTGAAAATGTCCAGGAGGGTTGTTTTAGGTAATTATTATTAATTTTAATTAAAAATTGAGTATAATTAAAAATTGAGTACCTAGAACAGATACTAGAAGTCTGCAAAAGAATGCTATGCAGAGTAATAACAGCAACATAAAGTCTTCCGGAAAACTGCTCACTGAAACTTGGTTGCTTTACAGCACCCTAAAGGATGTATGACTTAAGGAATTTCCAATACATTAAAAAGTGTTATCAGTCTCTAATGTGAAAATAACTTTAATTTTCCCCTAAGTTTTATACAGTGTATTTTTCAGGAAAGTGTGCAGGAATTTAAATAAATCACATATGTGTTTGCCCTTTTCTAAAGTCAAAAGAAAAGAGAGATCAATCTTTCACAAAACAATTCCTGCCCTAGTATCAGCAAAAGATGATCTCTTGAAGAATATAAAAGAGGTCTTTCACTGAGCTTAGATACCGGCAAAAACTGTGAGATAATTTAGGGAAACTTATACTGTAAGTGGAAGTCTTTTGTGGAGGATAAATAACCAGCTAACAGCTCCTCTATGTGTTTGAATGGGAAGTTGTAACTTAAGGTACTATCTGACCTTGTCACGTAGGTCAGTGACAGATAGGTGATCTCTTAGGCAGTCTTGAAGACTGTATAGACCAGAATGTCACTGTGGGAGCAAAGAGGAAATGAAATCATGGTGGTAGATAGAGCTGGTTGAGAAATTAGTGTAAATTTTGCCCCTTATGAACCATCACCTATTGATTATTCAGTCATGTCCTTTGTGGATTTATTTCCTTACTGTCTTGAATTGTATTCAATTCAGAATCACCTGAAGGGATTCAATTCAGATGTCAGTGGCATGGGGAGCTATGATTGCTCTGGAATGAGGGAAGAGGCTTAGAAAAGATACTGAGAGATGCCACAAGCAACTTAGATATAGGGGCATATCATAACTCAACAGTCATTGGCAGGAGCAGAAAACTATACCTGTCAAGTGTAGGATATTCTTCCCCAAACTAATGGCATCACCACAATCTTGTTTGGCCTGTGCTTCATCCCTGTTGTGCCTCCTCACTCAGCTGTACTCAGCCAGTACATTTTCAGCTGGCTAATTACAGCCAGTCGCTGTGCTTGCTGCGCAAAGTGTCTGTTTTGTAAACGGCCTGCAGTGTAACCACCTAAACTTTGGTCTGTTGCAGACCATTCACAGAGAGAGATCCACAAGCTGCCATGCAGCAAAACAGCTCTTTGGAGGGATTTTACTGATAAAAGAGCATTATGATGAGTCAGTGTGGAAGTCAGACTCTCTCAGAAGCATAATGTATAGAGTGTCCCATAGGTATAAAGGTCATAAATTAAGCAGACCTGTAAAACTTGAGATATATTTATGTTCAGCCTGAGATTTATGATTTTTTCGTATTTAACTAGTAAAGAAAGCACAAGATGAAAGGGAAGACATGTGGACCTTAGCTTCTGTGAGAGCATTAGAAACAGGGGAGGATGATCTTGCTTGCTAGGCAGCTTCTGGAAAATGGATCCTGCAAAAGCATTTGTGTTGTCACTGTCTATATTTGTACCTGTAAATACCACAGCTGTTTGTACAACTACAGTTGCATGTGCTGTGAAGAACATAGTTACAGTTGCTGTATTTATGCGTGCAGATCATCTCAAGAGCAGCTAAGACAATTTGACATGAATACCAAAGTGAACAATGTGTTCATAAGAAAACCAAAACTACTGAAGATTTGCCCAAAGGCCCAAGTCAAAAGCTATGTATTTTCTGAGGGTTCTCCTCTAGCAAGAGGGAAATATAGAGCGCTTGAATATTAGCCTGAGGTGTATTTTGTTTTAATTCTAATCTCCTTCTGAAGGTCTTGCTCTTACAACTCTTGATGTTGCTAAGTAACTTAATACTTAGTTTAAAATACTAGTTGCACCAACTGAATTAACATCTATGCTTTAGAGACCTGCTTCTGCCTTCCACTAAGTAAGATTTCATCCATTGATTTCTTTTGTTGTTTCAGTGTGATAGCTTATTTTTATGATAAACTCCGATTTCTCCAATCTCTGCCTTTTCTCATAGTTGGCTAGATAACAAGGGCTTGCACTTGATGAAACAGAGAAACACTGTTCTAGTATCTTTGCTGGATCACCACATAGATAATATCATTGTGACTTTATCATCTAAAGACATGGGAGGGAAGAAAAGCAGGAACTGTAAGTGAACCATGGAGAAGATGACGAAGTTGGCAGGCCTGATGGGACCAAAGTGTATTAGGGGTTGGGGAGTCAGGGTCTTGTCAGTCAAAGAAGGAAGAACTCCTCAGTGAGCCAAAGTTCTGAATAGGACCTTCTATGGAAGAGATACCGCGTAAGTGGTGAAGACTGGGCAGTTCTGACCATATTACACAGCCAAAAGCGATGCCTGGGTAGGGAAGAAGTAGAAGCAGGTTCATACCTGGAGGATCTGTGCACCTTAGGTAAGGATCTTTCTGCTTTGGTCATGGCAATAGGTACTGCAACATCCCCACAACCCAGTGCCAGGAAAGTGGCTAATACATCGTTCATCGTGATATTAATAAGCTCAGTATCTGGACTTTTGTAAGACTAGCTTTGTAGCTGAAAATATATGCAAGTAGTCCCTAAGTATCCTCTAAGATTAATGTATATCTCACATTGAAATGTGCATAAGACCTTAGTTACTTTTTACTCTATCAGAAAAGCAGAATTGTTTCCTTAAGTAGTGGTTTAGCAATGACACAAACAAATTAAGGTGAGATAGTATATCCCAGGATAATATTGATGGGGAAGGATAATGCAAATATATCTCCACTAGGTGTGCTTGACATTGCAGAATTTCTAGTACAATATTGTTCCTCAGAGCCCTGGACACCATGTTCATTGTGTGGGATCCGTTTGTGTACAGCAAACAGAAACCCAGTAAGGTAGGACCGAGCGCTCCTATGCAGCATCTGTCAGACGTACCTTCTGTCAAGTATTGGTAAAATTTATCTGCCTCCTTCCTGTCAGAAGCAATTTCTTTACCTAGTAAGAAACTTTCCCTAATGTACATTCAAAGCTTGGCTACACTTTGAACTTTAAATGCAAATGTATGGCTATTCATGCTGTTTGGTATTTAAGCTACTTCTGAGCTCTGGTAAGTAGTGGAGTCCAGCAGGTACTTTTGTTTGTACAATAGATGTTGTCCAGATGTGGCGTTTGAGTGCTAACTGTAATCTACACCTAATTATCAATTTTTGTTACTTACCATCTTTATAAGAAAGATCTCCTTTCCCCCTACTCCCCTTTCCTTTCCTCTTCACTGTGGGATTTAAACTAGCACAGGTGAAAATTAAGACTGTCATTTACAACTAAAAAAAGGCATATGGCTCTTGTTGGCAATGTAGAAAAATAGTAATTAAAATGTTCATAAGTGTCGAATACAAAAACTGGGGAAATATATGCTGGTTGGGGCAGGTGGAGCATTTGCAACATCTTTGTAATAGCTGCAAAATCTCATTACTCTGAACAAGAAACCAACTGTATGAAATCCAAGTGTTTAAATTAGCATTTGCTGTAAGCAGGCTTGGCCATGTGACTGAACCTGATTAAAGCTCAACATCTCTTTCTTTGGGTTCCGAATCCAAAATCTATTAAAAAAACAGCCATGGGCTACCACACAGCACACGAGTCCTCAAGCAGCTTTGACCTTAGAAATTCTGGGACCTCAGGCAAATCTCTTCCATACTTTTTCCTTCTCTCTCTCACGCACACATTATTGTATATCCTTTTCTGTTACAATTTACAGAAGTCTTTTTTTCTGTTGAGAGCTACATATTGCCTCTATGGTATGGAGAGGAAATCTCTTGTAACTACAAAAAAATGCCATCCTGTTAGGTAGTGACAGGTCTCCATTCAGTCTTCCTTGCAACACATTACCATAGTGACAGGAGGTGTTGCTAGGAAGTTTTTCCAGTGGTTCTTAGGATGCTGACCTGAATGTTTAAACCTTAAAGGGGCCGCTAGAACATGTGTTTTTAATGATAAGAAAAAGAAATGAGAAGATGAGAAGTGAATAAAAAATTCATTGATACTAACAGATTGTTCCATCCTGCTCAGCTGTGAGAGCAGTTTTGTAGCAAGGCTCCAGCAGTTCTCCGGTATGGTTATCTGTTTTTCTGCTCTGGTAGCCTAGAAGTTCATAGAGCTCTAGTATAGAATTTAGATAATGTAGTTGTCAATTCACAAATACTTGCTATTGCACCAAAGAAGATTTTCTGTCTGCTATCCACAAGAGGAAGCTGGACAACCTTGTTCCCTCTGGAGGGGATAGGCATGCCCACAGAGATTAACCAAAAAGCTCATTACTGCATTTTATCATACCTGAGGCCTGAATTCAAGATGAGCTTGTTTAAGGATTAAATAAGAGTTAAGCTGAGGAAATACTTAGAATAGAAAGAGAGTGAAACAAGAATGCTGAATCAGAGCCCACATTTCTCAGCTGCCTTATTCCAGCCCTGCAAAAGGATCTGCTCAACTGATCACCTCTACTCCTATGTTTGAACCTTAGTGCCACTAATTGACTGGATATATTTTAGATTAAATGTTAAATCATGAAATGCAAACCGTTCCCTTAACTATGTTTCTTAGAAAAGCAAAACTGTTTTTTCCATCTCATTTGTTTTGTATTGGACACAGCTCAGATAATTAAAATAGTTTAAATTCTCAGAAACTATATACTAAAAAACCCCTGCAAACCCTGCAAGGATTGTTTTTCTTCTTTAATGCACCATTCTTGCATTTGGAATAATAAATATAATTGAAATACTTATTTTGTTAGTTTTGGTGATAGTAAGTTTCACAAAACCAAAGTCTAGGACTCCAGTTAGCATGGCAATTTCTCATGAAAAAATATTAAATGATGAAGCATTTATGGAACTAATTTGGAACGGGGAGATCTGAGTTGTTTATACTTTATTGAAGCAGCATAAAGGTGTGGAAGTAGAAGTTGAAAACATTTAGAAAAGAAGCTCCTGCAGGTGCAGACATGTAGAGAGCAATACCATCTGAAATAATGACTGCCAAGGCTCTCTGCTGTTATGTGCTACTGAAAAATAATAGGCAGCTACACTATTTTACTGTATACACCAAAGCTACAGTATCAGAAATATCCTGCTAAAAAATGTGTGGTTGTGGAAGGAATAGTGAGCTGGATCATTTTTCCATTTTTCCACTCTTCTTTAAGTAAAATCCTGAATAGAGACTTGTGCGAAGCAGGTGTACATGAGAGATTCCACAGAAAGATGTTTTTGCCTAGAGATCATGAAGTGTAATCTCTTTTCACATCCCTTTTCTGCCAAATCATTCACAATAACAACAAGGAAAATCTACATCATAAAGTGGTGAGTTAGGACTGGGAGACAGATTTGTGAAGAAGGTAAAATCAGGTTGTCCAAGTTGAACTAAGCTAATGTGACAGCACAGGAGAGCCTTAAATGTGCAGTTCTGCAAACTCTTTCTCAAATAGCCTTTAGGATCAGTCTCCTGAGTGATGTAGCTACTCCAGCAAGAACAGGAAAATGGAAGAGGTAAGCAATGCTAAGGGACCTAAACACCAATTAGTACTTCATGCATAGACTTTAAATCTGAGCTAACTTGTCCTCATTAAAGCTGCAGGCAGAGTATTCTTGTAGACTTAAAATGCTAATTATGAAGAGAAGAAGCTGGGAAGTCTCCCAGTTTAATATTTATTTCTTAAAAAACAGGACTTCAAAACTAGATAGACCTTGGAAGAAGAAAATTTGAGTATCTTTTTACAAATTAGGTTTCTATGTGAAAAAGGAACTGAGATTGTGTGTTAAGTGTTTGTATGCCTGGTCCATTCATTGTCATGTTTCTGAATTGTTCTTTTTTGAGCTGTAGCCCAGAGAGGTGTATAGGCTCAAGCCTGAGTTATTTGAGCAGTCATATTGACTGCTATGGGACATATATTGGCCACCTCAGGCCAGAACCACTTAGAAAACAGTCACTTGGAGCACATCTTGGAGCCAGGCGTAAATCATGGTTGTAGCATGTGTATATAACTTTGGCTGTAAGTAAGTGTTGGCTAATTCCCCTTTCCTTCTGGCTGCATGATCTTTTTGCTACTAACATATTATCTGTCTTGGTGGCACTAACCTCTCTATTCAGACCAGTGATGTGCCTCAAACTCTAAACTGCTGCAGGGCTGACTTTGGGGAATAAATTTGCTTAAGTGTGACAGAATCATGCTTGTATATATATCAGTAAATCCTTTACCTCCTTGGTGAGTGAGATTCAACTGAGGGACTGTTATGAGTAAGAGTTACTTACGGACTTACTATGAGTAAGAACTTAAAATGATTTAAGGTCCAGACACCTTCTATGTTTTAATTGTCTATGATGTTTACCTTTACTCAGCCCTAGATGTCCAGGCTCGAGGAAACCTAACATGTACTTTAGGAAAATAGAGGGCTTCAAGTTAAGAACCTGTTAATAGTACTACAGCTTTCTTCTCTAAAATGACTTAAGAAATAATAAAAAGCAGCTCTTGTAAATTTGATTAATGCAAAATCAGCAACACTTGGAAGGGAGTTCTGTTTTAGTATGTTATAAGAGGACTCCCAATTTACTTTAACTGTCCAATACTGCACCCCAGAGGAGAGAAAGCATGGCCAACTTTCTAACATGAAAGAAACTGAAGCTTAATGGGCACCTTTTGGCCTTCAGTGCTCACTTTAAACACCATCTAAGACAAGTTTGACCTGTCATAAGCACTTTTACTGAATCCAACAATCTAGGTTTTGCATTTAAGTGTGATAGTAGGTAGTGTGCTCTGCACAGAATAAAGGATTTAGTTATTGCAAGTGCCACTGCACTGCTCATGAGAGCATCACCAGCTAATGCCTGATGATTAAAAGTGAGGAAGTGCTTGGATATGTCAATGATTTCTCATTGCAATATCTCCTGAAGATGCATCTTGGCTTCATTTTGACCCTGGACTAAGTGCTCAAAAATGAAATAGTGGTAGAATTCCAGTTTATCCAGTGTCTCTGATTCCCATTCCTCCTTTCTCCTGGCTTCTTGACACTCTCTTTCATGTCCATTGAATTCTGCAGAACTGGAATCAAATCCAGAAGAAGCGTGTAGCACACAATATAGGTCAGATTCACCTTTGAATTGCAGCAAATTCTGACTGCTCTACCAGGCTTTCTCCTTTGGTGACAGGTACTATGAACGCAGCACTGCAGATTACTTTCAAACCTTGCTTGAATGTGGGATTAGTGCATGCAAGATATAGAAATAAGCTTTGTGCAAATCTAGTGAAGCCTAGGTAGAGTGACAGTGTCAGATATCCCTTCTAGAAGCTAAATGCTCTTGTGCTGCCCCCACAGATGGCTGGAGTACACAGTACATTATAGTAGGTAAACATACTGCAGCTGCTCGCTAGGCTGAACTTCAGGAATGATGTACGTTCACTTTGTGCAAAATACAGTTTCAGATCAAAGAACGCAAGACACTAAACATACCGCAGTAGCATGCAAAGCACTCGGCTCTCAGTGTAACTAAGAATCCAGTAGGCTCTGGTTTGAGTACAGTCAGCTTCTCTTAATGACAGGAAAGCAAGAGTGTCATATGAAAACAGCGTTCTTGACGAATAAGCAGTAAAGGAAACATTGTCTGGGGAGCACATCAAATGGCTGCAGATGTGGATTTCTGTTCCAAAACTCATCGTTGATTCATGGTGTGACCTTTGCTAAATCAGATTCTACACCTATGTTTTCTCATATATTTACCCATCTTTTGGAAAATGCTTTCAGATCCTTGGATGGAAGATAGCATCTAAAAGCACAGCATCATCACTGCTGCAGTTCTACTGCCTTCTAAGCTATTTCTCTTCTGATTTTCTTTGGTGAGCGTAGTCTGCTGTACTTCCACTGAGCAAAGCTTGCAGTCATTTTCATTATCTTTCATTTTGATGGACAAGCCATCTTCTAGTAACTACTGTCTGTCTGTACAAAATAAGCACTTACTGTATCTGATGTTCATAAAATGTAGCTGATTTTATCAGGCTTTGGGAATCCTGCAAACCCAAGAATGGAATGCACCTTCCATTCTCATTGATAACAAGCTTTTCCAGTATCTTATGTTGTCTATTTTGTACTGCATCCCCCCAAGCTACTGTTCCTTAGGTTTAGAGAGGGATCCCAGCCAGTCCTTTGGGCCTTCTTAATTATATTAGCATAATGTTACCATACTGAAGCTAGGAGAGTTTCATTTCTGTAATATTTTCCATATCTAGGAAAATAGTCTAGGCCTTTAGGGTCTAAAAACTCTCAAACTTTGGAGAACTGCAAATGTGAGTCTTATTCTAGACTCAGTACCCCAGTGGTTTTAATGTAAGAAGCCTAGAACTTCATACAGTGATGGGTCTTGAAGTAATTTCTTCCCTTCATCATTTGACCTGGATAATAGTCAGTGGATTTCAAATCTGTCTAAATACTATTTCTGCAAAAAATCCTGTTTTCTTGATTCTGGCAGTTTTTGCTTTCTTAGAAGCACATAAATGGCCTAAAGTGGAAAGCCAATTACTCTGCAAGCAAAAAACATGAGATAGAGTCCAGCCTCAGCTTTGTAAAAATAATCCATCCTCCCAAATTCAGTACTCCCTTTTTAACGATTCATATCCTTGCCTGTCCCTCTCTTGTGATCACAAACCAGCTTCCTTCATCCTAACCTCTGCAATATACATAGTTTCAGGGTTTGTTCCACAAGATAGGCTGTGAGTATACACAATTTGAGGTGATTCTGGATGTAAGTAAGTTTGTTGTCAGGACTAGTTGAGGCATCATTATATTTGATTGTCGCAGTTCAAGAGATGTTCAAAATTAAAGACTAAAGTTTGCCCTTAGTTACAGTTACTTAAACTTATTTCCCATCCTGAATAACTCAGCCAAAACAAATGGAGCTATTCAATTTTATACTATTTTAATGCAGGCAGAAATGGCCCTGAAGAAAAAAACTTGTTTTCTGTCATCTCAGGGACTCACTTTTTTTTTGCTAGTAGAGAGCAAATCTCCAGAATGGGGAAATCTAAATGCATTCACAAGTGCTCTGGAAAGCTTATATAAACAGAATGAATTTTGAATTTAAATAAAAGGTTCATAATTTAAGAATATACAAAATAGGTGAATGAAAGAAGGAAAAGGGGGGCACTCAAAAAAACGTGAAAATGACAAAGATACAAATAAGGACAAAGAGATAAAGTTCTAAAACATGTTAAAGGAGCAAAATACTCAACAGTTTGGAAGAAGAAATAATACATTTGGCCAAGCTACATTACTATGAGCAGAAGTTAGCAGTTTCCTCTGGCTTACCGACAGTGGGGAGAGGGAATTAGATATCAACATGGCTTATTTCAGCATCTCAAAAAACTTTCTTTTCAAAAATGCCAGGTCCTTTTTGGGGAGATATTCTGTATATAAGACTTTTTTTCCCCATGTTAGAGCAGCGTTTTTCAATTAAAAATAAACATAAATTGAAGGAAGATAGGTTAAACAAAATTTTTAAATACTCCTAAAGCAAAATATTTCATCCTGGGTTGACTCAGAGCTAAATATTTTGGTTCTATTGTCTGTTCAGTAGACCTGAGTGGAATAGTAATGTCATTTTTAGTCCAGCCCCTCCACCCCTCAAGCCCCCTGAACATGTTAGTAACCTGTTTGTACTGTTTGCACAAAAGAATCAAAGTGTATCTGGTGTCTGAGACAGAAAATGGTTTTCTAACATATTATTGCAGTTAAACACCCTTCTCTGCTTGAAAATGTGCTGAAATTCATAGTCTGGGCCCTCAACACCTCACAGCACCTCAGAGTGCAAATTCGGTGAGTAGGAACATCAGGAATTGCTACTGATGCCGTATCCTCCTCCTCCTCCTTCTTCTTTTTTCATATCCTCCAGGGTACCTCCTTTCAGGTATTCTGGTCGCTCCTTGGTAATTTTTCTGTGGTATATTAATGTTCAACTCAGTTTCTAGTTTTCTGTGAGAATTAGAATGGTGAAAATGTTATGAAAATGGGATAATATATTTTCAGTTTTGTAAAAAAATTTTTAATATGCAAGAGATTTTCTTTTAGAGACCACTCAGGCACTTCGTAATGTGCCTTGTAAAATCAGCCTTATTTCATTGCCCTCTGGTGGTGTGAGCTGGTAGTTTAAAATACTTTATGTACCTTGAGGAAAGCATCCCCTTGAGGAATTAAAAGAGAAAATTCAGGTAATGAAGCAATGATACTACAGTTTGATATCAGTGTGATATTAACTAAATATCATTTGCTGCTCTAGTCAAATACACTCTTGTTCAACTGACAGAAATCAGTTTGGTTAGAATAGTAGCAAAAAATGTTTGAAATAAACCCTTATCAGTTGTTTATTGTCCTAAAACCTTTGCAATGTGATGTTTTATAAGAAGTGATTTAATTAAAAAAAACAAACAAACAAAAAAAACAAAAGTAGTCATTCCAGTATTGCAAAAGTATTGTACAAACAACACGCTTGCAGTAAACTGGAAGAGACATAACAAGGACTTGAAGCTGCTGCAAACCAAATTGAATTCTCATGAAGAATTCACTTTAGGTTGTGACTACAAGGTCAGTATTTTAAGTTGTTTTACTTTATAAGCATCCTTTCTACCCACATGTACCTTTCTAGAATGTATAAACATGGGGAAATAATGAACAGCCAACAATAATCTGCCATATTCCTCACCAATGCTAGCTTCTAATCACGCAGTAAAACCTCCAAAATGCACTAGATGCTGCACAGATGTCTAGGAACACACATCCCTGCCTTAAAGGGATTATCTGTGCTACTTGTCTGTGATAAAGTGGATTTTTTTTTGCTAAAATCTGAAATTATTCAATATATAAAATTTTATAATTGTATTCACAATTACTTGGCATGAGTTTTCTCTCAGTGATAGTAGGCCTGTATCTGAATTAGTGTATTGCTTTCTGTTGTTTTCCTGCTTTATAAAAAAAAGACAAAAAGGTCATTTGTGCCTTGTTCTTCTCTGACACAGCATGTCCACAGCATCTAGGTTGCTGAAGGAGGAACCTCCCCCTGTCTTTCTCTCTTCCTTTCTCTCTCTCAGTCTCCCTCCACCTAGAAGCAGAGATTTCGTGGGGTACAGACAAAGCATCCAGCATGGGGCATGCTTCCTGGGCACCATCTGGTAGCAGCTGTGCAGCCTGCCCAGCCCTCCCTCCTCCCACACTCTGCCCCACGGGCACACCGTGAGTGTGTGATATATAAGATTTACCTTATATTGTTTTCCTGTAGGTACAGATATAGTGATAATGGGTCATCTGAACACCCATTCTGTCTTTTGCACTTGTGCTGAGAAAGGACAAAGTCAGCATACACAGCTGTGCAGAGATTTTCCCAGAAGAGGCAGATGAGGCTGTCACGCTCATGCTTTGGATGTAGAGATGCATTTCAGTGAGCATCCTGCTGTGTTACCTGCTTTTCAGACAGTTGCAGTGCGGCTCTGCTCTTCCCCCTCCTGCTCCCACTGTCTGAGAGCTGCCGTCAGTGGAGCTGTGAGCTGTGGACCAGCTGTGTCTAACGCACAGGACCTTCGCAGGAGACAGGCAGCCTTACTGTAGCAGCCACAGGAGCGTGCACAACAGTAACCCTGCTTCCTCCTTTTCCACTACAACCCCTATTGCATAATTCAGATCAGGCAAAGCCCCATCCATCACATGACATCCTGTGGCCTGATCTGTGAGCTTCTTATTTTGGGGGGATACCAGCATAGTGTTCTACAAGATCTCCCCATGTTCTTGCTACAAGGAATGTGTTACAAGTGTGACCATTAGAAAAAGAGTGTAATTTGACCACTGACTATACCTGCTAAATTAACATAGCCTTTAAAGGCCAGGTTATAGACAGGAATAACTGCAATTAGCCTTAAGCCTGCTCTTGGTATGGAGCTAGACTGATCTTCTGTGAGCCTTGGGTCACAGGGAACTGAATGTTTACATATATGCCAATCAAGCAACATCCTCAATTGACGTTGTTTTTTGAAAACGTAGTATATTGAAACATCAAGCAATATGTTGCTAGCCTTTACTAAGTCTTAATACATTTTTTTTTTAATTCCATTTCTAGAGCATTTTGAAATACTCATTTTCTCTGGGCAGTGGTTTAATCTTTTTCTCTGAAAGAAGAATCACAGATGGTAGAATTTAAACATATATGAGCATGGAGCTGTTTCAAAATACCTAGTCCCTAAAATCATCCAAAAATAATGCAGCTAGGAATGAAAGTGAAACCATCAAAGCAGCCAGGTAAGGCTGACATAGATCTTCACTCTGATCAAAACCAAGTAACACGATTTGTACATGTTTCAGATATTGTGTACAGAGCTCAACTAGTTTGCTTTCCCTAAATATAAAATGAAAATGTCTGTGTCATCTGGCAGAAATCTCATCAGATTATTTCTCATTTCTTTTAAAAATGGTAAAATGTACTGTAACCCAAAACATTTTTTTTTTTTTAATTTTTGAGACTTATTTAGATCTATCTTCCACCCTCCAGCACCTTACGGGCTTGGGTTCACAGGAGAAGCATTTAACCTGTTACTGTAAAGAGCCCAACAGCTGGGTAATATCATTCACACAGAGCAAATAAAGATGATTTGTTTGATGTAATAAATACAAAAGTAGGCCAAAATAAACAGTTATGTCAGTGATGCCATTCCTTTTTTTAACATTTGTCTTCTCTCACCTTTATCCCTTCTTTGCCTTCCTCAGCACTAGGACCATAGCTGCCATTGGGCTTAAAGCCAGCAGGAAATTTCCATTGTACTGCAGCTGCCTGTGTTCTTCTCACTTGCTCTCTCCTTTCTCCCCTCGCCTCCCTCCCAGTCTTCCTTATTTTTAATGAGCTTTGCTTGGCCTGCTGAATGCTCCAGGTCTCACTAACTGCTGAGCAGTGGAGCCTGACCCTGCTCTGGCCTGAGAGACAGCAGTCCCTAAAAAGCTCCAAATGCCCACTGACCTCCTTCTGACCCCTGTAGTGTGAACCTATTACCCTGTGTCTTGTTTCAGCCCAAATGGACTGGGATTTACCACAGCATGAGGTTAGCATTGCCTGTGTGCAGAAGGGCTGTAGATGTTGTAGATGTAGTGATCTGTAATAACTGGCAGGACCCTTTTGCCTGGAAGGACCAATAAAATGGGTAGGTCTGGGTTGTTGCTTTTCCTATACTCTTGGGTTTTGTGTGACACTTGCATCAATTTTGGGTGAGGAGGACTTTGTCCACCAACATTCAGTCCAACTACCACATTCTGATACCATGGAAGCACATTTATTGTCTTCACTATATGCACAAGGAAAGAGCAATGCAAGTTTTTCAGAGAAGGCACCACTGATGCAATGAGTGACAGACAGTGGGAGGGATGCTTGTCCATTTGTCCTCCTTACTCTGTATGAACTCCACAGGCTGAGTGCTCTGAGCTTCCTTCTGAAAATAAAGAAGACCCCCAGTTTCACTGGATGGTCTCCTGTGAAATACATAGTGGGACAAGGATTAGCAGAAACAGTGTTACTGTATGGCTGAAGTCCCTGGAGTTGAGTCAGAACAGAATGATATGACAGCGGAAGGAATGCGACATGAGACGTATGAACCCTTTCTTCTGATCTAAAGTACATGTGTAGGCTGAATCTGATTTTACACTGTTAGAATAGTACTGTTGGAAATTTTTGTAAGTGAGAACCTGGCCCTTTGATCACTAGTAACTTGTGCACACATCTCTTCTTTGGGTGTGTTGCTTGGCTGTTATTGATCCATAGTGGAAAAGCTAAAACTCCCAGGCATGAACACGTAGATCACATTGTGTTGGATAACATTGTACTCAAACACCTCAAAATATCTGTCCCTGCCCAATGAAGCACAACCTAAACTCTCCATAGTGTTCCTCCTATTTCCACACACTTCTCTGTAGCACATTTTTACTGGGCAAAATGTGAGTGGATGGAAAGAAAGGTGGAGAAAGAGCATGTTATACACCTAAGGAGTCTTACATGCTTTTTAGACTGCCAAGACAAAGTCCTTTTTGTAGTGTCTGTTGTTTTGAAAGCAATAATATAATTCCTGGTTCTCTAAAAAGGCTTTATTTTGTAAGAAACAATGTACAGTGATATGGGGAAGCTGAAGTGTTAAGAGTTAGCTGGTTTGTGTGAAATCAATTTCAACTTTGTTGTCAGTACCTTATTCTCTGCTGTGCTGAAGCAGGACTTCAAGAGGGAGCGTCATCTCTTAGTTACTTAAGGGAGATGCTACTCAGCTGTGTAATGGGATGAGAGATCATTTTTTTTAAATCCCACTTTGGCTCTATGGGTATGTAGTAGTATGGGTATTTGTAGTAGCAGGGACTTAGCAGTCCTATTTTATGCCAGTTCAGGTTGTTACTTGCAAACCTCATAAACCCTGCTTTTCCAGTATGTGAACTTCATAACACGTGTATAAGCTTAGCCTGCAGTGAAAGGAAATTAAGCTAAATCATATTGGCTTTCATTTGCTGTGGGCCAAGAGCACTCACACAATCAGTTCCTGCAGCTCACCTGGTGCATAAGAGGTTGTTTGCCTTTGAAGGAATGATTTTATTGTGATACTTACCTAGATACAAAATATGGCTTAAGTTTTCCTGCAGAAAGCCTGGGCCAAGGCTCTTTCTGGGAGGTCAGACATATAACTGAGAAGGCAGACATAGAGCTGCAGAGTAATAACTGCAGATTCATACTGGATTCAGCCTGGATTTTAATTTTCTTGTCCATGTTCTCTCTAATAAGAAAACCAGACACATGAGATGATGGTCTATTTAGTTTGCATCCTCAAGATGCTGTTTGGCGTGAAACAGCCTACAGGATCAGTCCTGCACAGAGGCTGACGAGCAGGGAGAGAACAGTGCTTAAATCATTATTTGAACAAAAGAACTGATTAAACATCTCTCAAAGCAGAATATATACTGTAATCCCTCTAAAATCAATAGAGGCTGCAAATGAGCTAGACTCTTGATGAACTCAGTGCTTTATATTTACAATATTCTAATCTCTTAATTAACAACATGCTCTTTGAACTCCACTGCTTCATTTTTTAGTGATCTTAGTTGATGGCGTGTCTTTGGATTCCATCTTCATATTGACAAATTGCAAACTAACCTGAGCGCTCCCCATCCACCTCCTCCTATCTGCTTGCATTTCCATCCTTTCTCTTTTATGAAATTAAATGTTCATATACTATCACCCAAACTTTTTTCTTTTGGTCCCTAAGCCATATCTGCTTCCCACATTTCCAGCCAGTAGAATTGTCACCTCCCTCCAGTCTATAACCTTTGTTGAACTGCATGACTGGGGGATGTTCTTACTGTGCTTGCAGGGCTTCTTGTCTCTGCGCCTGAATGAGGGATGGCTCCACCTGACTGCTAATAATCCTAAAGGAAGGCTGGGATATCACCAGCTGTTACAGTTTTTCTGTGCTGTGGCCAATCCTACCCTTTGCCACGGCAACTACACTGGAGGCTCCAAGTGGAGGTGGTTATGTAAGCCCCCCGTCATCTTATATTTCTTCTTGCCCTAAAAAAATTGTTCTGCTCTGCACTTCAGTGAATTTTAAAGGCACCAACAGAGTTATATCAGGCTTTGTGCACAATTTAGGTATAGGAGATCAATAGGCTCTCTAGCTAGAGATCTGTGGACATAAAACAGTTGAGTGCTTGAGGTGAGGCCTATTCCCATGGATGAATTCATTTATAGTTCCTTATCGTTTAGTTTCCAAGCCACTAATAGGCTTCTTTTTCCCTTTGGGTGGAAGGAAATGCTGATGGAACCATAGACCTCATCAAAGCTTCAGGGCAGTACGCCAAAGTATGTGGCTGCTCCTTTTGCTCAGAAGACCTTCGTGTATCCTGCTTCCCCTGACCGTGCCGAGGTAGCCACAGAGGCACTTTCTGCAGGAATGAGGAGGGCCCCGCTGCCCTGACTTCCCTCTCCCTGCCTCATGCTTAAGTCTTAGGAGCTTTATTTGTATTTGTCTTTGCCTCTCTGCAGAGTTACAGAGGAAGGGAACAGAAAAATCTGTAATGTTTGTCAAGCATTTCAAAGATGCCAAATCGCAATCGCTCTTGGTACTGTAAAAACACATCTTCCACTCCTGTCACGTGTGACATATTCAGCACTTTGAAAGCTCTCCCACCAGCACTTGGCTGTCCCACGTGACAGTGCAGCGCGCTGCTGCCCTGTTGGGCCTGCTAAGTGAACCATTCCCTTTTAGATCTGACTCACACACTTTTATGCTGGCTGAATAATTACTCTCTGAAATTAAAATTGTTCCAAACTATGTATGGCAGAGATTTCTTACTGCAATTTAACATTAAATGTTGCATGCATGAATCCAGTATAGACTGGAAAGGGAGGGTGCGGTTGCTTTGTGGCATCCCATTCCCACATCAGATGATATGAAACTAATAAATGGGTTGGTGCCAGGAGCTGGTTTTTCACAGACGGGCAAGAGGTGCAGTTGAAGATCTTCAGTTCAGTGGGGGAACTATGACTGCAAACATGACTTGGACACAGTAACCTGTGAAGACAGTAAGATATTTACTTGAGTGAGTTCTAAAGGCTCAGGCTGAGGCAGATTTGAAGTTTCTGGCAGAAATAGATTCCCCAGGAGACTCTAGTCATTTCAAGACATCTGCTTGCAGATTCAGACAGGGAATATTCTTAGCCTAGAGAACTCTCCTCCACCTGATCCCTCCTGTTATAAATGCCACTTACTTCAAGCAGGAAAACAGAAGAGCTGGGAAATGAGCAAACAACCTGTTCAAATAGCTAGTTACTTGCTGCTCAAGAGGACAATAAATACGTCATTGAAAATCCTAGTATCCGAGCAGAAAACTGAGCACACTGTACAAGCTTAAAAAAGGATGCTGATTCTGGCCTGTGGCACAGGGGCTGTACATGTGTCTGGCCACATTCCCTCCCAGTTTGCTGATGTGCTTAGGGAAATGCCTGACAGTAAGCAGGTGACTCATTCCCCTGGATTCTGGAGATTTACAGGTAGATCCTGGCAGGAGCACCCATAATCTTAGGTAGATTGGAGCACAGTATCCTTATTGTCCACTCAGCACTTTGCAGGACTTACTCAGTTCATTGCTGAGTCAACATGATTTATTTCTCTTAGAAAATAACTCAAATTTGAACCTGGAAGGTCCTTGATCATGCGAGGAGAATTCAACGTAATCTATCACTGGCGCTGACTCTTTGGTAGAACATAAACAAAGCATAATTTCATACTTTCTTTCCCATGCTGGTAAGTGTCCTGTCCTGCAAAATATTATCACATCCCCATTCTCACTTGCCTATCCTCCTACACCCCTCTTTTCTTCTCTCTCTCTAGCTGATACTTAACCCAGTTTTAATGAAGATGCTGCTGCCAGTAAAATGGTGGCTATATTTGTTTAATGAGCCTGTTCCAATGTGTTGTTTAATTGCTCCATTATATCCTTTGTCAGCACTCTGGATAACAAAGTTATTGGTATTTGACTAATTTTTCATGCTTGAATTAAAATATATCAGTAAATACAATGTCAGCTGCAAAGAGGAACTTCCAGCAAACTATGGGGATTTAGGGATTGGGTTTTTTTTCTCTCTCCCTGAGCAGTAATTACTGAAGTAAATGAAACTTCTGGGAACTGTTATTTCAAATTGAATTTTAACTGCTTGCTTCCTGGAAGGGAAGACACCAAACTTACTGTTTGAATGAAGCATAAACAAGAATAAATGTGGAGGTACTTATTGCAGGACTCACAGGGAAGGTAAATATTGGGATGTTTATGCTAAATGTTATATTCCTCGTGTTTAGGTAGCAAAAAATGAATTAAGTGAGCACTACCAATGTAATGTTTTTATCTGGGACAGAATCGTTTCCTCCTCTAGGGGCACATGTTCACAGGGCACTTCAGGTCCACTTTCTTACTCTCCTTTCCAAAAAAGGGAGGGATTTAGAGCATCACCGCTGGGAAGAGTCACTTGGAAATCGGGAGCAAAAGGCTCCAAGGAGAAAACATGCTTCCATCGCTGTGGCTGGAGCTGTAAAAAAGAGATCAGGGAGCTCACTCCTATACTATGGCTTCCTCCCCGACTCGGCATCTTTCTCACCCCCATCCACCTCTCCTGTTCCTCCCAGTCAGCTTTTTTGTGGAAGGGAAGGGAAGGAAAGGAAAGGGGAAGGGGAGGGAAAAGGAAAAGGGAGAGAGAAGACAGAGGAGAAGGAAGCAGAGGGAAGGGGAGAAAAGAAGGAAGAGGAGAGGAGAGGGAAAGGGGGGAGTGGACAGGAGAGGAAAGAAGAGAAATTCTTATTAAATTCTGCACTGATCTTTTTATCAAACCTGTGGATGGTTGTATACACATGTAAGGCCAGAGTTTTGCCCTTGGTATTATTAAAAACAGCAGTTGTACTCAGAAAATTGTGCGTGGAAAAAAACAGCTGGAAGCTCTGTAGACCTTTTGCCAAAAGATGTTTTGAAGTAGGACTGAACCTAAGATCATCTCAAGTAACAAAGACAGGGATTCCTTTGCCTTTTAAGCTGCAGAAGGCAGAAGTTTTTCTTCTGTATTGTCATGCAAGCCCAGGCTTCTATAACACCTTGAGACATCTGTTCACTTATTAACATAAAGCATCGGAGAAGAAGAAAATTGGAAAACTATCTGGGACTGGAATACACCCTCACTATAAAACCTGTGACTGCTGCAGTCAAACATCCTTTATAGCACATTTCATTTAAGCACACGGCAAAAGCAGATCAGATGAGAGCAAGTCACTGAATATCCTAGTGCCCAAGTCAGCATCGTCAGCAGCAGAGGAGCAGAGGGATAGGGGCTGCAGCCCTCTGAGGCACATAAACAGAGGGGTTTGCCTTAAAATGTGATGAGTCAGGTACAGCTGCCACTGGAGGACTGGGCTCTTGCATCAGTTACTCAGGCTCTTTCATCATGTTGTTCTGACAAGAAGACTGAAATTCAAGCCTGTAAGCTGATGCAACAGCACTTACAGAGCTGGCAGTAAGGGATTAGTTACCTCTGTGATGGAAAGGAATGAAAGAAAAACTCAAACAGCTATCCTTTAGGCTCTGAATTAGAATACAAAGGAGAATCTTCAAATAAGTCAGCTAATACTGTGGACAAAGAAGGGAGGGAGATAGATTAAATTGTTTCTGCTGTCAAAATGATACATTGATCTTAAAAAAATGATAACATCTAGGAAGTACAAGTACTTTATTAAATTTCTACTTGGGGAAAGCCTGTGTGGGAAAAACTTTAGGAATCCCCTGTAGCACAAGATGGGAGATCCTGGAACATGGCAAGGCTCAAGTTTCCAAGACAGATCTTAAGGAGTCTGTGCTGTAATGATTCTGTATGTCTGCGTTGATAGTTACATGTTCTGTCTCCTGAATGTACTGAATTTGATTGATGCATGTGCAGTCACGGGATCAAAATACCTACCTTGTTCTAAATGGAATTTTGATAAATTTATGGCAGGCAACATTACCTGGCTGTTCATCCACTTCAAGAGAGATAATCTCTAGGTTTCAGTCCTTGCTTCCAGCTCTGTTTATGTGTTTTTATTAAGTGGCAGTTTAATATAAACATATAAGTGTGCTTTGGAGTAGAGGCCAGAACATAGCTATCGCTGCTTCGTATTCAAATCACCAAACAACTGAATCATGATTTTTATCTCTCAATGTCTTCTAAATTTTTTTCTGTATAATGGCAAAACTTCAAACAAAAGAAGAGATGGCGTTGTCCCAAACTGCCCCTATCCCGAGGCCCGAGTCTCACCTCCAGCGGGGATGCACCCCCTGCAACTCTGCAAAGTCAGGCACTGTCCTTCTGCTTTACCCTGCAATCGGTCAAGGGGCAAGCAGCACCCTTTGGGTGGCAAGATGAGTTTGGTGGAGCAGCAGCAGCCGTGTGTGAACCCTTGCAGAGAGCAAGGACCCAGTAACGGCTGGATTAGGATGGATTAGGATGAGTTCCCTGTGCGAGGCAGGATTTTATGCATTGGCTGAAATTTCATACGAATATTATTTGAATACTTTTGAGTACTGTAGAAATTGATAACAATTTTCCTGTGTTCATGATACAATGAATCTGTTACTCAGCTGGCACAGGTACTCTTCAAAAATTGGTGAATTTTATGTTAGTAGCAATTCTTTTGATGTGGTCACTAAGAATAGCACGCATGAACTCTGTAAGAGTGATTGATGGGACTTAACGTTTCTGAGTCTGTAGGATGAGGGCTTCAGCTATGAAGGGGAGAGGAAAAAAATACCTAGAATGGGCTGTAGGTGTATCTGCTGTATCTATCTGCCTGTCTGCTATACAATGAAACAACAGCGACATTGGCCAAGCAGCTCCTCTGTGTATTTGTTTGCACAGGTACATGCATGCTTGTGTGTGTGTTGTACAACACACGTTCACTGTACTTTATGCAAGTACAAAGTTTCAAGCTTTATGCATGCTTGAAACAGGAATTATAGGATTGCAAGAAAATTATACTGCAATTATAATGACTAGGTTAGAATGTGTAATAGTTTAAATATTTATAAAATAAACTGGAGAAAGTCCCAGAGAGAACGACAGGAAATGTAAGAGGTTTGTAAAACATGAGCTATTAGGAAATGCTGAGGGAACTGGGTTTGTTTAATCTTCAAGAAAGAACATTGCCAAACACAACCAATAGAGCAAGGCTATTTTTTTTATATATATATGTGTGTGTGTGTGTGTGTGTGTATATGTATGTATGTATGTATATATGTAAAAGATAATCAATTGTTTTCTGTTTTGGGTGGAAAAGGAGCAAGAAAAAAAATCTTTTGCTGCAGAGAGGATTGGAATTTAACAGTAAGAGATATTTCTAACAGGAATCTCAACACTGGATGTGGTTAAATGGAGATTTTCAAACCCTTGTTGCTTTTCAAGAGCAGGTTAGGTAAATATCTGTCAAAAATAGTGTTGGTTGAACTTGATCTTGCCTCTGCTCAGGCAGTTAGCCTCTAGAGATGTCTCCAAGGTATGTCATGATACCAGCCTAGTCTGATGTCTGTAGAATCTAAGGATTTGGCAAAAATTAGAAGGAAATCATTAAGACATGGGGAGTAAACAAAATGGGATAGAATGAAGCATGGATTCACCAGATGTAGATCGTGCCAAACCTATCATATCATTTTCTTTCTTAATATAATTAATTTTCTTGGCAAAACCAGTTTACTAGATCTCATTTATTTGGTCTTCAGTCCAGTCTTTGGTATGCTGTCATGAAGAAAATTAACTGAACTGAAGAAGATGGATTTATGTAGAGCTGCTCAGATATTTGGGGCATTGGTTAACAGAGAATCAGATGAGGGTAATGTCAAAGGAGAGGTTTACTAGTAAAGTGCCCTGCTTGAGGCAAATCTTAATATTTCTATTAATGACTGATTTAAAAAGAACTCACTGATTAAATGCAAAGATTCGTTTGTGCAAAGTGCAAAGTCATTGCACTTAGGGACTAATAGTAAGAATTTTTGCTAAAAGCTGGAGATAATTATATGAAAATGTTTAAAGGATTTGGCATGTAGCCAAAATGGTGGCAGTAGAGCGGTAAATGAGATCTTGGGATGTGTTGGTGAGGTGTTTGGTAGCTCTTAGGAAGCACAGTGTTTTTGTGCTTCCCAAACTTCATCTGAAATATCATTTACAATTCTGGTTGCTTACATGCAAGAAGGGTAAGGACTTGAGTGTAAAAAAGGACTGCTGGCACAATCAGGAGAACAGAGATAAATAGGAGTGTAGACTAGAAAAGGGTGATTTTCAGTCCAGTGAAATGAAGGCTGAGAGGGGATATAATAATTCAATGGAGGTGGGAAGTGAGAAGAGCTATTTAAGGGTAGGAACTATCTGGGATAAGAACAAATAGATATAAAATGGCTTTATAAAGGTAGGAAATTAAAAAGAACAGCTAGGTAAATAAGCAACTTCCCAATTAAAGTGATGGAGGTAAAGAAACAAACCCCAGTTGCTTTTAAAATGAAAGTTGGTAAATTCATGAGAGATGTATGATGAAGTACCAGTGATAACAGGATGTCTGCCTCACTGGCTCTTGCTTTCTTGTCCCTCTAGCCTCCCATAATGAACATACATGTCTTTTGCTTTTATTGTGGTACTTGGGAACATGAGAACTGCCATCAGACCTCAAGTTCATTTCATTTGATAATTTGATTTGGCAACAGCAGCAAGTCAAAGCTTCAGAGAAAGCGCAAAACTCCTAAAGAAGGCATGTGATCTGGCATACCCCAGGGAGATTTTCCTCCTGCTCTCATCACACAGACTGGCTGATGCCCTGGGACATGAGGATTTATATCCCTTTTAAAGGCCACTGTATGAATTTATCTGATGTGAGTACAAATGTTCTCATTATCTTTATTAACATGTAAGCTGGATGCTGGATTCTGCTGAAATCTTGGCCTCTGTGAAACCTGAACTAACTAACTGCAATGTGTGAATTTTCAGCTTTTCATCTCAGAGAGTGCCACGCTGCTCCTTCATTAGACAAGAGCATAAATGGCACATCTTCTTTCCAGTCACTGTTTGCAAATCTCAGATACTTTTTATGTCTTCTTTAATAACACTCCAACTAATTCTACTTCTTCCATGCTACTTTCAGATGGAAGAACTTCCATGACTTCAATATAATTTCTGTTGCCTTTCTTTCAATGCCCTTTTGCAGTTACATAGTTTCTGAAATGATGTGACCAAATATGAACTTTGAGGAGCTGCTATTCAGCCCCTTAGAAAACACATGACTATTTTCTGCTTTTACTGGTCCTTTCTGCTTATTGTTTTTTTTGATCCTGCCTTTTTACAACTAATAATTCTTGCGTCTCTTTCTGAAAGTTTAATGAAATACTAAATCCTTTGATCAGCATAAGGAAAAGTGAAGAGCATACAGAAAATCCTAGATAGATTTCCACATATCACTTGTACTGAGTGCCATGTCTAAAGGTAGCATTCTTAATCCAGAAAGTTTGTGCACTGACTGTTTTTAAAATAAGTGGGGATAGTATAGCATAGGACAGTTATAATTTTACTTTTCATATATCAGAGCTGCAGAGCTGATCTGCTTTCATAACGTGTCTGTACATATGTGAAAGAACCTTGGCAAACTGGTTCTTCTGTGTATTGATTGACATCCCTATATTTTTATTTGTTTTAGGTTCACTTGAAATTTAAGCAAAGTTTAGATCAAAATTCTGATTTAAATCATTTTCAGGCAAAAATATTATAAAATGCTACATATCCTCGATCTGAAAACAAAGAAGTTTCACGTGATGTTCAGGTCTAGTGTAAACTATGCAGATGGGAAACTTGACACGAAAGTCCTGGTTTGAGTTGTTTAAAATGTTTGTGTATAGGACCACTAGATGTCAGCCGAAACAAAGAATTAGCACTGCCTGGATTCGGGTGAATTTTCAGTTGGTGTGAAGGATTACTGCAAAGCCTATGAACCCACTTGAGGATAGGAAGAGGAAACAGGTTCACAGTTCTTGCTCTGGCCTTCTCTGCAGGGCTGTATGTCACATCTGCCGCTCAAGTTTTTTCTTCAGTGTGTGGGAAGCTGTGGGCTTGTGAAGGTTGAAATTAGATACTGTAGGAGCAATTCTGGAGGATTTCTGGAGCAATACTCTCTGCTGAAAGAGCTTTAAACCTCACCAATGCAGTGCAGCTTTTAGATGCAAAACTTTCAGTGAAGAGGAGCTAACAAATTCTGTGCTTCTTCTTGTCTCAGTCAATCTCCTGATATAAGGATGGGTGGCTACCATCCAACCTCCGAGAGGGACTCCAGTGAGCCCCCTTGCTTAACAGGCGATGTCCGTCAATGTGCAGAAAATACCAGACTTAGCTCTAGAGAGCAATAGATAGGAGTGAAAAAAGAGTAAAGAAAAAGAGGGATGAAAAATAATGAAGTGTTTGCTGTAAATTTGCAGTTTATTCTGTGATGTCAGCTGAATGAATGTTCACTGTTGGGAAAAGTAGCTAATATGATGACTCTAGGATTGGATATTAACTGTTTACAACCCTAATCTGTTCAGGGAGGGATATCATGAGTCTTGTATTGCCTCATGCTTGGCACGATGGTTAGAATCACGTTAAATCTGAAGTTCCCAGGATTTTACTGCTTAGGATTCTTGTGACCAGCCCAGATTCTCCCGAATAAATGTATTAGGGGGGTTCAGAAACAACTGAGAAGTCTGAAACCTTTTGCATGGTTTTTACAAAACTCGTTTTCCATACAATAAAAACTTAAAATGCTCAGTGCCTCGCAGGAGAGGGACAAAATGTAGCCACTTCATAGCATGCCATTTCTAAATAACCTTCTGCTGGGTTTTCTAAGTAACTGGCTTTTAATCAAATACTTTCATAGATTTGCTAACCAAAGATGAAAATCCATAAAATTGTTGTACAAGAACAATTGTTATAATTTGTTAATTAACATATTTAATAGGTCTTAAAGGATTTTTTAACTGAGCTCTTCACTAATTGGTACTGACAGCACTTTCACTAACAGATGGTGAGTTTTGTTTCTTATCCTTTAACCAGCATGAAATCCATAGAAGGATCTATCCTTTAATCCTGGCAACTTATTTTCTGTACTAACCTTTGGTGTGGAATTTTATCAATGACTTTGAAAATCTGAACATATTGCTCCTGCTGGTTTCCTTTTATCCCCATACTTGCACGTGCTCTCCTGGAACTTCAGGTCCATGAGGCAGGATTTCTCTTTGCAGAAGTCATGCCAGCTCCTTTGCAACAGATTGTGTTTATCCATCTTCTCAATGATTTTGTGCTATTATCTTACCAAAGAAGGAAGTCACAGTTGCTGGTCTGTAGTTCCCAGTATTCCTTCTAGTGCCCTTATTCTCTTACAGTGCTGTCTCTCTTGGGTTCAGAGCTGAACTTACTCCTGGAGTGTGTTTCACCCACCAGACTCTAGGGTATACTGTGAAAAGTCATGAATCTAAACATGGAACAAGGAAAGCTTGACTCTGTAGTTTACTGATTAGGGTTGTGAAATGGAAGAGCTGCTTTGGACTGGCAGTAAACAAAGTCCTGCCTTTGCTACTGGAATTATATTCTATAATTCCTTCTGTAGTTTTAGCAAATCATGTGGTTTTTGGTAGTGGTGCAGTTTCATGTTTCAGTTTAGCTGTTGCTAAACTGAATATGCCAGTGCAGTTTGACAAAGGCATCCATTGTCAGAAAGGTCAATATTTGCTGGTGTTGATTTTGAGGGACCTTATTTTAGAATTCAGTATTACAGACCTCAAATGTTCAAAATCATGAGTTGGGCCTTTTTAAGACTGACTTTAAGATGATAATTTGGAGCTCCTTTTCTTTGCTTTCTGATCCATTATGTCACATTGGGATCATTTTTTAGATCATTTTGGAAACTTAATGTATCCAAGATGCTCCTGATTCTGACTCGAGGAGTTTGCAACACAATACCAAGTACTACAAGAGTTGGCAGCACTGCTGTTTTGCAAGGGAAAAGCTCAGGCCCTGGCCAAGTGCCATATAGCGTTAGTGTCATGCCAGCACAGAGGTTCCCCGTAGCTGGTGGATCTAGCCCTGGAAAGTCTCGTCTGCCACAGAGAATTCTGACCCAATTCAGACGTTTTGAGGCAGACCATCAGCCACCCAGGAGGAAACACATGGAAAAAAGGGTGCAGTGGTCATGCTCTGTCTGTGCTCCAAGGGACTGTATAGCTTGGTGGCTGATTAGAGCAGTGGGGTGTGGAAAATGGCCTGGGCCAGACTCTGTCTTAGGAGCAGGGAAGCTTATAAGTTTTGTATGTTCTTCTCTTCATCAGATGTACCACGTTCTCTCTGGCCATAGCTGACAGCTTGGAGGATACTTTTTCAGTTAGGTATTAATCAAGGATTCCCATGGAAAAACCAACGTATGATCTGCCTCTCAGATCGCTTCAAAAATCATCATGTCTATATGTTGTTTTCAGTGGCTACTACTACAAGGAATGCTTATTTTGGTGAAAATACCTGAAAATCTTTTTTATGTTAAGAAAAACAAAGCAAATGGCAGTTTTGGTATTTAGTATCAGGAGGGACAAGTTTAGGCAGGTATAGATTCCAAATGCAGAAATCTAGCATTTTCGTAGCACCTTGGGAAACATCAGGTTACCAAGAGAAAGCCCCTTTTTACCCTTCAAAGAGAAACGATGAGAGTGGAAGAAAGATTCGGAATTGTGCTAAACTCCTCTGTGTTAGGAATCAGTGTTAGCAAAGTAGCCCAGACACCACCATTCCCCCATATTGTAGGAACTGTGGAAGACATTTCTGCTTAGAGACCTTCATCTCTTCTGAGAAGTGCTCCCTTAAAAAGAGGGACAAATGAACACACACATACATGCACACAGGCTTATTTTGCTCAGGATCAATGTAACACGAATGAAGGTGTTCACAGCTGAATCTCTTTAAGGCTGTGGTGAAGACAGCACAAGATGAATAAATACTTTACTGATCTGGATTATAGTTAACAATAACTCACAGCAACTGAAGCAAACACGTTCAATGTTGTGTTAAACTGCTTCTCATAGTATTTCACTTTCTTTTTTTAATTGGAGAGAAAATGTTGTAAAAAATACTTGCCACGTGATGGCAGCATAATCCAATACGACCAAACTTTTGGCTGTCATTGCTGGGAAACATTTTGCAGTTTTTAGCAGGCTGATTGTTACAGAGCCACAGAACATCTAAAAATGAGGCGCTGGCAGCGTGTGAATAGCTCTTTTGCACTGTGGAGGCTAAGTGGCACAGTGGGTTAGTACCGTAGTCTTTTTCTCTGGAAACTCAGCCTTGCATCCTGGCTTAGCCAATAAAAGAAAGCAAATTGGGTGGTCTTCCCCTAGTCCCCATTTGCGCGTATCAGAAAACCACCACGCAATTTGGCACCGCCGGGAGCTGCTGCCTGGGAGAGGAACAGGAGGGGAACTGCAGGCCAAGAGCAAGGTGGCCTGGCAGAGCTGCGAAGGGAGCTCTGCAGCACCTGCTCAGACACAGAATGTCCCCACTTGTTGTCAGTACTGAGTCCGTTCTGAATATGTTTGTACGTTAGTTTGGTCCCTTTGAGTCACATTCAAGTCAGCCCTTTATTTTATCCTCCTTCCTGTCGCTGTTCATGGGAGCTTTACTGGAGTAAGGAACCGGCAAGCACCACAGGCTTTGGCCTGATGCCATGTACAACCACAATGAATAAATCCCTTTAAGTTTCATTATGAAGTGAAGGGAACATAAATTCTCAAGTATACCTGAAGGATCTACAGTACAGGGATAACAGTACGAAGGTCCTGTGCCGCAGGAGCGAGATCGCCAGGGTTTGGGAGGCACCCGAGACTATACCCAGGCGTGCGTGTCAGCTCCGTTACACTGCGTCTGGGCTATCCACAGTCTGTGGTTCTCTTGTACCAGTCCTGGTGATCAGGGAAGGACGTTGTCCCCATTTTACTGATGGGAATCAAAACATAGAAAGGCTGAGAGACTTGTCTGAGGTCGTGGAGGAAACCGAAGATACTGTCGCGACTATAATCTGGGTTTACGAAGACTCACTATAGTGGACTTCTTGGAGAAAAAATTGGAAAAATGAAGAGTAGAGCTATGAGAGAAAGTAGGACAGCTAGAGGGAGGAATATGGAAACTGGAGAAAATGGGGAACTAGAAATTGAGAGAACTGAGGAAAAAAAGAAGCAGAATATGAACGCAAGTTTAGGAGCAACAATAATAACAATATTGGAGAAAATATCAGGAAACAGAGAGTTGTTTGTTATGATTTTTAAGGAGTTTTAGAAAACTCCAAAAACCAGTAGTACAATGAAGAAAAAATCTGAGCAATCAGGAAAAGCAGAAAAATGTGCAATATCCAGAGAAAGGAAGTTGTAAAGAGCAAAGAAAAACTGTTCATATAAAAATACATTGTTGAAAAATGTAGTTTTGAGTCAAGTACTTGTGAATCTGTGCCAATGTCTGTAATTACAGTTGGCTTTAGAGTGAGGTGATATGAAAGTTGGAATATTTCATTTCGATACTTTCCTAACAAAATAGTTCGGAGTTTTGTTTCACAGTTCATTTTACAGCTGAGTTTGTTTTAATTTAAGCTAGAGTAAAAGCCATCCAGAAGTGAAATAGGATGTTTCAAGAAGTGGAGAATGAAACATTTCATTATACCTGACAGAAATTATTCTTTTTTTTTTTTTTTTTTTTAAGGCAATAAAAAATTGTTTCCTGATGAGAATTATTCTCCCCAGTTTTTCAGTTCTGTCACTGAAGTGAAAAATCAATTATTTGTGCAGCCCTAGTTGTGTAATGAAGCATGCTGAAGAAAAACTTTGGTTACAGACGCAAGTGCTCCTGTACTGAAATTTTGGAATTTTAGATAACCTCTGGGTATCTTAAATACATCTAAGGAGTGGGATGGAGGAAGACTGGAAAGAAAAGGGCTCACTGTACAGAATCATGTAGTCTGACTACAGTGCTCTCTGTTATCAGGAGCAATCTTACTGCCTCCTGATGTTGCAAGTCTGTGTTTTTAGTTTGGCGTGGAGGTGTAGACATCTTTCTCCATCTCCCAGTTTATTATTCGATAGCTCAACTTGAAGCTGATCTCTTAATAAAATGATGACACAGAAACCCAGCCAGGGAGTGATCTATCCGTTCATCTCAGATTTATTTTCTGGGAAATAGTGCGCATTGTTGATCCCATTAGAAGCAAGATATACTTTTCTGTACCATTTCCATTTTGTTATATTAAACACATGTTAAAAATGCCGTAAATTTCTCATCATTTGTGCTTACATTGGAACATAGATATCATTTGTGCAAATCCAGTCCTTCAAAAAAGACCACCTTCCTGTGCCAGTAGCTGATTTTCCACATGCATAGTCACTTTGCTTTATACTGGCCACATGCTGTTACAGAGACATAAATTCTTCCGTCAGAATGTTGCGGCTGTTCTGTCCCCCAACTTCCAAATGAAAACACTGCTGAAAAATTATGCAGTACCAGAGGTCTTTATTCTCCTGTAGGGCACTGAATAGTGAGCGGGGCCAGTGTGGCACTAAGACCTCCAAGTCTTACCCTAAACCTCTGTCTTTAGCTCTTCCCATCATGACAGTAGATCGAAAAACACAAAGATATTTAACTGGATTGCACAAATAAATGCATAGGTTATTATAAAAAAACTAGGCAAAATCATGCTCATGTCCTTTATAACATCCTATCTTACTTCTCTGAAAAAACGTTTACAAAACTTGTTGCACTTATATATTGTTTTCATCCAAAATATCATAGGCAAATTAATGGGGGTCATTGTGCTGGGATTGGTTGGTCTGTGTTCAGGAAGGCAGGACTTCTCCCTGCTGCCTCTGCGCGCTCCAACCAACACCTCTTCCCAGATACAAGTAATTCAGCTCAGGTCTTTTACACCTTCCCAGTCCTTCATCCTTCAGATGATAGCTCTGATAAGTGAAGTTGTTGCCAGATGAACGCTGACACCATTGCAACCATTTCTCCGAGAAAAGTGATGAGAAGATGACTACAATGTTACGATGCTGAAATAATGCTGGTCAATGGTTTTTACTTCCAGCCACGGCCCCGTGAGACTTTCTGAATTTTGGACACATGCAAAATGAATTGGCAGCTTTGCTGTAGCTGAGTCAGTGAAGAAAGCCATTATAAATGCTTAATCATATAATATTTTCCATGTATCAGTATGAATTTATATACTTGAATTTGGATGAACTTCAGATGGAGTAACTTTGATTCTTTTTATTCCTCCCTGCCCCTCCATTCCTTGCATTCCTTTCTCTGTCCAGTCTCACTTATGCTGTGTAAAATAGCTTGAAATTCCTGAAATCTCATATAATGAAAATGTATACTTTGAGTTTTTCTGAACTTCCTTCTGTTACGGAGTCTTTGAAAGAAATCACAAAAAAGCAGTAATGTAAAACTATTTTTATTGAAAATACATCTACAAAGTAATGTTTCTCAATCCACTCTGGGTGCATATCAATGCAGAACCAGTGAGGGATAGGGAAAGGAATCTTTCTATAATACCTGATTTCCATAAGAAACAAAGTTAGTATAAAAAAGATCACATACTTTGTGACACAATTCATTTTTCTCAGCTGATGTCATAGAAAGACAGCCATTTACATTAAGACTTTGCAATGTATTTCCAAACAGAATCTTAACAAAAATTAAATTGTTAAGCCATAATTTCTACAGTTAACTTTTATACACACATTCTGAATACAGTATCTATATAAAAATATCTCTAATTACATATCAGATGTCTGTCTGTATTCTAGGTCTGCATTCTGTTAGGAAAAAAAAAAAACAACAAAAAACAAAAACCCACACTTGCTTTCTTTCAGTCAGAGATTCATTTAGAGCTTTGTAGGTCTGACTGCTCAATACTCTGTATTAAACCCTGCTTACTTCATTCACTGGAGATTTCCTGCCCGTATTGTCTAGGTTACTCAGCTGAAGACGACGGGCAGGAATTGTCAGTCTTAAGAAAACAGTCTTGCCTCATTACTCAAAACATGGGAAAAGATTTGCCTTTAAACAGTGTACTGACATTTTTGCTACAGTTACTTGAACACCACACTGATATTCTTTTAGTGACAAAAGCAACATCTTGAGCATTTTTGAGTAGCAGCTGGGACACTGCAAGGGAATCCTTGCATCATTCATTTCTTTCATCTGAATATTTTTTTTTTCAAGGGCGAGGGGAAGGAGGAAAAAGAAGAAAACCAAATATTTGAACAAGAAAGATCATTTAACAGTAGCGTGCCTTTCAGTTAATAGTTCTTCATTCCCCAAATTGTAACTGCATTATAAAACTTTTCAGTTTAATTCCTATAATAATACAAGGTAAAAAGGGAAAAATATATAATTTGGATTTCTAGAAAAGAGTTTCATCAGGGAATAATATTGAAACAGACAAAAAAAAAAAAAAAAAAAAAAAAAGAAAAAAAAAGAAAGAAAGCAAGAAAGCCACAGGATTACAACTGCATAATCTCCCTTTTTTTCATTCTTTCCTTGTCTGTTCCCTGAAGAAAACCAACAATATTGAGCTTTAAAAAACCTTTCTAATTACATTTTCAACATTTATTACAGTATTTATTATTTTGTAATTTATATATTTTTTCTAGTAAAAAGTAAAAAAAGCACCCATTAGTTTTACTTCCTAAAGGATTACTTTTTTATTTTTGAGATACTGCTGACCAACACACAAAGATTTGGAAACTTCACATTAAGATAGGGAGCCTTCTTTTCCAGATGGAAAAAATATAAACCCAGCTAATAGCTTCATTGCTTATCAATGGAATGACCAAGCATTTTGGGAGGTTTCCAGATGGAAAACCTCCTCTGGGTCTCAGGGACTCTAGTAATGCCAGCACTGACTGATCAGTCAATGTGCTGTGCAATTCAGCACAGACTGATTTCAAATCCAGTCCTAGGAGGATCTGAGCATCTCACCCTTCTGTACCTTCTGCAAAGTGCTAGCACTGTCTTCTATTCTTATTGCTTCTTAAACAGATAATTGGCATATCCACAGCATGCTATGTTCCTTTCAAACATAGAGGAAGTCACATATCCTGTCCCAGAGACAACACAGTCTAGGGCTTTGCTCCTGTGAATACTTAAGCACATAGAGAGTTCAACTGAGTTGCAGCACTGAAGATAAGGAGGCAAATCCAGGGCATGAAGGTGTGTTTATACGTACATACATAAATGTCTGCAATCAACAGGAGCAGATTGCTAAGTTTTTGTCAAGATCAGCTGAGGCTAACGTGAAAAAATTATGTCCAGGTGAAATCACTTTCTCAGAAATGATATTTCAGCTCAGCTGATAAAAGTGCTGATTGGGGTTTGTTTTGTTTTGATTTGTATGTCTTCTCCTTTTTTATCTTTCCATTTAACATCTTTCTTTTTGTTGTGCTGCTAGTAATAGAAAAAGGATGTGACACTATAGAAAAATAGCATCAGATAAAAAAAGTGAAAAAAATGTTAATTTAATTAGCAGGATGCACTTACCAAGTTGAAATCATTGATTGTGTGCTTATAGACGTTAGGATATTTGCAGCAGGTATTTAAAAAAATAAAACCATTTTCAGGCTCTGTTATCTTATTTTACTTTCCAGTTCTTAAAAAAAAATCACATTTACAGGACTGAGTGACATATACACTGGTATGTTTTATGATTTAATAGATGATCCCTCTTTTTTTTATCCTCAGTTAGCACATGTCTAGCAGGACCGGTTGTGTTGCCTGTTAATTTTTTTTTAAGTGGGAAGCCAACATATACCTTGATCACTGCTAATTTGGAATATATTTTCATTAATTTTTTTCCAGTGCTAGCATGAAGGGAGAAAATGAAGACTAAATGGGCTTGATGAATTCAAGATATAAATGGCTGGAAAAAGTATAAGCTTTCCACACTTGTAGTGTTGGACTCATGCCTTCTTTACCCTACATCTTGGTTTCACTATCTAATGGTTTCTCACTCTCATTTTCTTGTGAGATCAGTTGGTATGGTTTCTTCATTTCATTTTCCTCTATCACAGAATTACCCATCTCAGCATCCTTGTTCTTCAGTTCATGCCGTGATAAATGTTCAACAATTCCTGCTCCAATGGAGTCTCCCAAGACGTTGGTAGTAGTACGGAGACGATCCCTAGGAAGAAACAGTAGATCAGCCTTGACTCTATCACTTGCTCAGGGATGCATGCAGACTAGTTGTTAAAATGGCCTTTGAAAATAGCTACTAGATGATTCAACAATGTTATATGTATTTATTTATCTGAACAGTTAATGCCATGATTCCATCTATAAAAGTTAACAAGTATACCAGGATTTAGAGACACAAAATGTGTTAATATTTGCAACTTCACAGCAAAAAATAATTGATGTGCAATAAGAGTGATAAAGGGACCATATGGTAGGTGCTTCTTGGAGGCATTTCTGTACTATAGTGACTTGGGTTTATATCCTCCTGAGATGTAAGCCAGTGAGAGTCTACCTTCTTACTGTCATTTCCCTCATGACCATAAACTATAGGCAGTAATTTAGGGTGAAATTCTGCTGAAATGATTCAAAGTAAACTACAACAATTCAGCCTTGTTAAAGATCTCTGCCCAGAAGATGCAGGAGGCAGCTTGAAAAGAAGTGACTGGCTCCTTACTTGGTGAGTATCCACCTATATAAGGCTATGGGCGTATGGTTAGATAACCATTTGGAGACATTATGTTCTAATAAAGAGATGGACAACTTCTTTTGGGGCTCTTTTGAGAGGGAAGAATCCTCTGGAAACTATAATTAATAGTTGTCAGAAATAGAGGGCAGAGGAAGCCTTCTGTCTGTAGTTTAGTTCCTAGACCTAAGGGTTTTCCCCATATACTTATAGCTGTTAGTCTTCTGCAGACAGAGGGATGGAGAAACTGAAGGGCAATACATTGTGTTGGCTGGATAGGACAGTTACTCAGAAGTTTTTCATTTCTGTGTCCATGGGGAATACATATGAACCTTTCCTGAATTGCAGAGTCACAGAATCACAGATTAAATAGGCAGCAGGGCTGCAATGAACTGGGTCAGATCTGAGTCAGTGAACTTCCATACTCTGAGCCTGATTGATGGAAAGGTTTTCATTAACAGCCTATATATATATTAAAAAAAAAAAAACTAAAGCAATTCTTTAATAACTGAATTATATTCATTGTGTCTGAAAGTTTTCTTAGTACCCTAAGGATCCAGGTTCTAAGCAACCCTTTTACATGCAAAAGGAACCATCGTTCAGTAACACGCCTCATTATCTGCTCTAAGAAAAGACTTCAGTTGCAAGAAATGGTGATTTTTAACATTTTTTTCCAACTAACTTCCATAGCAGAAGAAGGAACCTATTGATCACAGTATTTTCAGAACGTCCCTGACTGTTGTGATTTTAAATACGGTCTAAGCCTTTAGTGGCTCCATCAAAAATACTTACAAGAACCAGTCCACTGCAATGATAAGGGTGATATCATCTGTAGGCAAACCTACTGAGGTAAGCACAATGACCATGGTGACCAGTCCAGCTTGAGGGATGCCTGCAGCCCCAATGCTGGCAGCTGTAGCTGTGATGCTGTGCATAGAGAAGGCAAGAGCAATTAATTGACTTCCACAATAAACTCTCTTTATCATCTGGCAAACATTAAAAACAGATACGAAGCAAAAAAGCAGTTTCCCAGTAGTATAAAAAGAGATGAGCACAGTCCCTAATCTGAACGCTGCACAGTTCTAGGGGAGTGTGCACCTGAATCCAAAATGTTTACACTTAACCTTTAATCAGAACCCTGGAACATGGTTTTGTGAGATAGTACCCCTGCTGGATGCTAATGGCCAGTCAAAAACATTACAGCTACCTGCTGTCACCTATTAAATAAATTCACTTTACCAGCTCAAACATGTTAAAAGAAAAGCTGAGGAGGTAATTTTGTCCTGGCAACTCTAATACAGGAATTTGTATTGTTTGTCCATGTCACTACACCTTTACACTAGGTGCAGTATCATCTATTCTACGGAAGCTGGCATTCAGCCAGCAGAAAGCAGAAAGCTGGCAGAAACTCTGAATCATACACTCTAGTAACTTGACAGAGATATGCTTGTTCACACCTGATTTAGGAAAAGTTTATTCTGTCAAGTGATTTGGCAGTGAGCAGCTCTAGTACTAATGAGTGTGAAACTACTGTCTCAGACTCAGGATTTGCCTCATGACAGTGTGAAAGCAGTTTTGCCTCCTGTTGAATATTCAATTAAGCAGATGGGTTTTATGGAGGGAAGTATTTCTTTTTGAAAATCTACATTCTCAGTTCACCATATCTGAACTTTCAATATTCCCGAGTGATAAATATCTGTCTCTCTGTTCTACAGTGTCCCCTTCCCCCCTGCTGACATCTCTCTCTTCCGCACATACACCCATCACCCTTTCCTCTTAAACTGTTTGATTAACATAACGAAATTACTGCGGATCAGTTATCATCCAGCAGTACTGATTGGTGCGTTGTTTGCTGTTCTCTCTGAGATGTGAAGGCCTGTGTATTTGAAAACACCTCTATATCTTCTCAGCTCTATCCATTGGTCTAATGAAAGGTATTGCTTGCTTTACTTGTATCCTGAGGCCATCACGACTGGAAAAGCGTTACCCTCCCAGCGTTAGCTGTGTGCCGTGCCGCTGTGCTGCTCTTACGGTGCTGCTTTGTACATGCATTCTTAGCTCTCTGGTACTGATTGTAAGTCTACAGCTCCCAACAGCTGCGTGAGATCTTAAGAAGGAAAATTTAGAAGTTGTTAAAAGCTGCTCCTGATGGCTGTACTAAGTCCAGCGATAGGTGCGTCATGCTAGTTTCTTAAAGGTTTACCTAATGGAGAATATGTGCTGTGGGCCTCTTCTGTGCAGATGTAAATTATTACATTTATTCAGCTACTGTAGCTGTAATTCTTGCTTTTAGCTCTAGACGCTTTTGTTTAATCTCATATACTAGCAAGAAGGAGTCATCACAAAGGTGCTTTTATTAGATGTAAGTAATAATGGCTTCTGTACCTGATTGTGATAATCTGCCCAAAGTTCAGATCAAAGTTGTTAACCTGTGCAATGAAAATTGCAGCCAAAGCCTCATATAAAGCAGTTCCGTCCATATTAATTGTAGCACCGACTGGGAGTACAAATCTTGTAACTCGCTTGTCTACTCCATTTATTTCTTCTAGACACTTAAATGTAACAGGTAGTGTGGCAGAACTGGGGGAAAAAAAAGAAAATAATACACACTATAAATTCTACAGAGAGGGATAAAAAAGATTGTCATGCATTATAATGACAAAAGAGACTGTCTGACAATTGGCTGTTCAAATTGTCTGTGTGGGTTTTGATGACTTAATTTTTATGTGAACTACTAGCCTATTTAAAAAATAAATACTCAAGCTGGATTTAAACACTTCTAATGGTGGACCTTCTCCTGATGCCTTTGGAAAGCTTTTCCAATGGTTAATTACTGTCATTCTCCACATGGTCCCTTGTCTGAATTTGTTTAACCTCCGTATTGAGTCACTGGATTTTGTTATACTTTGGCATGCTAGGCAGAAGAAGCTATTAAAAAATTCCTGTTCCCCATTTTTGGTGCCAGGGGTTCGGATTAAATCACTCCTATGCAATGTTTTTCATTCTTAAACAAATAGAGCTATTCAAGCCTTCAGTGTGTTTTCTATTCCTTTAATAGTTCTCATAGCTATTTGCTGGATCCCCTCGGCAAGGCATTCTGATGGATGGTTACATTACTTTACCACCTTAATCTTGTTCCCCTGTTGGTACATCCAAATGTCATATAAATAGTCATTTCACTGAAGGATCAACCCAACTGATCACTTTTGTTTCATATTGGCTCACTGGGAATGCCCAGTGAGCCAATAAGACACCAAATTCCTCTTCAGGGGCATTGCCTCAGAATGAAGGGTAACGTGGCCATTCTGTAAGCGTGCTTTGTACTCTTTGTTCTTAGAGATATGTCTCTACATCTGATTACACCAAAGTAAAGAGGTTTTTCAACACCCAGCAATTTAGATTACTCTCTCTCAGTGATCTGCCTCTTCATTGCTAACTACTTCACAGACTTTCATGTCTCTGGAATCTTTATCAATGCTGAGTTTATCTTTCATTCAGATCACTGATTTCCACATTGATGATCCAAATAGCTTCTCACCCAGATCTTTAAAATAAACCCATACACTAGTATCTTAAATATAGTTATGGTGAATGGTGAACTGAAAACATCTATCTTTAGGGGCCACTTTTAAAATTTATTAAAATGGAAGGTGTTTTCATGAATGGTGATATGATACAGGAAATTTATATTTCGATACAATAATGTTTCCTTTTATCATAGGGATGAACATTTTTTTTCTTCATATGAAGGCCCTCTGAATTTATCAACAAAGACAAAAGTGACATCTCTGTTGTAGATTATGATTTCGAGCCTAGAACTTCACCTGTAAAGAAGAGCTCTCAGACTCCCTCTCAGAATCCCCCCAAACATTCCTGTTTGCCTCGCCTTTTTGCCATACACAAAATCATGACAAACCACTTACAAATCTCTAACACCAAGGCTAATCAAAGTCACAAGGCTTCCAACCATACAGACCTATTTCAACCCTGCTTGAGGGTTCTCACAGAAGATGAAAATAGACAGTCCAAGTCAAAATAATGGTTATAGTCTTCTATATCAGAGAGCAGCAGAACTGAAATAAAGTGTCCAAATGAATATTTGCTATCTATGAATATGGAGTTAACCAATTACATTAGACAAAATTGTTTCTCAGACCTATAATACTAAAAATTATTTTGCCTTAAAATACCGTACTGTACCTGGAAGACGTTCCCAAAGCTGTAACTAGTGCCTGAATCAGTCCTCCAATAAACACCCAAGGGTTCTTACGAGTGATCAGGAAGTAGAGAAGAGGTAGGACGATGACAGCATGAATTAGCAAACCGATAATAACTGTTACAGTATACATGGCAAGCTGACCACCAATCACACCCATATCTTCCATCTCAACAATTTTTCCAGCAATCAAGAAGAGGATTCCAAGTGGAGCATACCTGCAAGTAAGAAATCAAATCAATATTGTACTGAACAAAGTAGAAGGGCATCCCCCCACCACACCTTCTTAGTTTAAATGCACGCATGTAGAATTTTACTGGTTGGATGACCGTAGTTATTCTGAAGGAGTTAAATATCTTAACTCTTTAACTCTTAGCAAGTCAAGCTGGATGTAAACACAGCAGTAACCATTTCTGATAGGCTCTGTTGGATTCAGGATCTGGTAGGAGAAAGTCAGGAGAAGAACATTTATAGTGTGCCTTTCAGACATCTGGAGAGATGAGCTCCCTTTGGAATTCAAGTGTTCAAGCTGCTTCTGGCCATTCCCAGCGGGGCACAGGATAAATTACCTCGATAGCAGGAATCTCCCTCTATAATAGAGGTTGGCTGCATTGTGGAGTAGCTGCAAGGGTGGTAAAAGCTACTTTTCCCTATCTGGTAAGCACAGCTACAAATGAAGAGCTAGCTGTATGTGTCAAACTCATTAAGATCTTTAGAAACATAATTCTGGACTTCTGATGCAGCCTTATTTCCACGAATTTCCTCTTATCTTTTTATACTGAGTGACCATAGAACACCATTTATCCAGCATATCTCAATAACACTTTTAGCCATCAAATCTATGTAGAAACTTCTCAAAAGTAACAATTCTCACCCACTCTTTTATCATCTTAACTGTACTTGCGAGGAAGAAGAAAAGACTTTTGCTTTCTGTAGATGTTTCCTGGTAAAATATAATTTTACTTATTGGAAAAATATACTTATTTCTAGTTTTGCATCTTGTACTAAACATATGTGGATGTGCTGTTGAGTAGGGTTTTTTTATGTTAGCTTTTTTTTTGGTAAGGCAATCTGCTGTAGTAAAGAAGGCAACTAGACAATTCAGACATTTCTTGTCATAGTTCAACATTTTACCTAGTAAATACTGTATCTTCATTGTTGAAGAGACTTCACAGGTAATGCTTGAGGGAAAATACTTTGGTTTTATTTATTTGTTGAAGACAACAAAGAAAGTAGCAAAAATGATGTCTATCTGAGCAGTCCAGCTAAAATACAAGGTCATATTTATATGCTGCACAATTGCAGGAACTAGTTGTGGTGTGAAGTAATGATAACAAGGCCTTACTGTGTAGAGATAAGATTATAGGAGAGGTTTATCAGTTTTCTTTAGTGAAATCAGGATAAGTTACAAGGAAACTTTGCTGTGATTGCTGTCTATTTCTAAAGATATAGAATGGGCCTGTATGAGCTTGGCAAATTCTGCCATGGCCCCTGATTTTTAATCACTCTTGTGAAATGGTGGGTATGTATGAACGTAGGGAATTACAATTCCTTGGTTCATTTACCAAAAAGTTAGAAAACAGTTAAAATGCTTTATCTGACTTCCTGCCAAACATAGACTCTTGCTATGCAGCGGATGTCCGTGATGAAAAAATATTATTAATGATTTAACACAGAATATAACAAGGAGGCACTTACCACATGATTAGAGCTACCAATCGCATGATAGCCTCATTCAGGCTGTCAAAGAAGTCTTTTAATGCCTGACCTTGCTCCTTCATGCTTCCAATCACCAGGCCAAAGCTTATAGAAAAAACCACCAAGCCAAGGGCATTCACTCCGTTTACAGAACCTGGGACAGGAACTATTTCCTCTTTCATTCGGGTGAGGGCTTCCATTGCTTCTGACACATTGCTTATTATGGAAGCCACTGTGGATGTGTCGTTGGGTGGGATATCTACTTTAAACATTCTCTTCTCATAGTTAGTTTTGAACTAGTAAAACAAAAAGAAAAGAAAGGTACTGTGGATGATATCAAACAAAGGTAGAAGTTATCGCATATTAAATAATTAATATCAGAGGACATTTGAATTCTTGATGTAATATTTATTGGTAAAGTGAACAGTGATGAAAACCTGGCTTTACTGAAAACCTCATATTAACTACAAGAGCTGAAGCTTCACCTTCAGCTTCCAGAGCTCACTATTTCATATACGTAAGTCAAAATCAAATATGCATGTTTATCATACTCCTGAATTTGTGACAAAACTATAAATTCTTAGTTTGTGTTTTTATAAATTGTTATTTTTCCCAACCAGATTTTTCCTTTGTACAGCAAAGCTTTTTAAAAATAGGTCTTTTATGGATAGTTGCACTCTTTTCATGTGCTCTAGGATTTCTTTACTTTTTCATCTTTTGAATAAAAAGAAAGATTGAAAACAACCTAAATATTACATACATCCTTCTTCCTTTTTTGAACCTGAAATTAGGGCTTTGTCGTGGCAAAGCCTTTAATTTTCTCTCCTTTTGCAGTAATAAATCACCAGTTATGATTTATCTCTTTATTAAGAAGTGGGTTTTACCTGAAGTGGCCCCATTACGGGACAAGCAAATCAAATTCAATATGTCAATATATTGCTAAATCTCTGCTTCTAAAACTAGATTTGTGCTACCTATTATTTTTTCCAGAGAGAGAGATGCAAATACCCTGATTATTTTTCTCCATGCTCCTAAAAGCCCTGCATCCCTGTCCTGTTTAAATTCTTCTATACATAAAGACTATGAAATACATCTAGATAAATGTTTCAAATTTATCTCAGGATGCTAAATACCACATTAAAACAATGGGATGCACATGTCAATCATTCAGCAACTTTGGTTTTTTGTTTCTTTGGGCCTACCTAAAAAACCCAAGAACTGTAGTATTACTAATACTTGGGGACTGTTGCACACTTTGAAAGCATTTGAGTGAAATGGAGCTTATGTACTTCGGACTAAGATGGAAAACCTGAATATTAGCATTTAGAAACGCCAATCTGAGTTTCTGTTATTTTCTATACCTGAATAATTTTGATGCACTCCAAAAAGATATTTGCTGTATCCCTTGAAGGCTGAAAGACCTTTCTAATTTCAAGTAAAGAATTGCTTTATGGGAGATTTCTGAATAAAATGTAGTAGAACAAATGTCCATGGAGGTCAGCTATTCTTGAGTTTTAAACAAAATTTGTAAAAAAGCTGTAAGACTTGGGCTGTGGTTAGACGAGAGAGCTGAGTTGTTTTAATAAATAGTCACCTCGCGCTGAACAGCACAGCTCCACTGCCTTGTCCGCTCCCATCCATTTTGTGATACTTTCTTCTCTGTACCAGGTCTAGTTTGATCTCTCCATGAGCCGGTAACTCCCTAAGTTGACAGAAAACTAACCCAGCAACTAGTGGCCATGTTTGGGAAAGGGTAAGGAGCTGAATCAGCTGGATGCCAGAGATGGCAAAACACTGAGAGTGGGACTACCCAGCCAGGGAAGGAGGGGAGAGCATTGCCTGTTAAGTGACAGAGAGCTGGTAGAGTGGAAATAGAAATTATCTAGAAGTTAACACCAAAGAATTTTATTTCAGTTCTGACAATACCATTTGAATACTACCTAATACTGTACATTAAACACTTCTAATTCTTCTTTTATGTACCTAGGTTTGATAATTATGTATTTTTTATTTCTGTTTTTAAGTAGAAAATAAATGTAAGTGAACTTACTGAAGGCAAAAGTCTGAAAGGGGTAAATTAGACCAACACTGAAAAGCAAGTTGCTTAATGAGCACTGGAATTAAAGGCTGCTTTCCTACAGGATTTTGTATGTATTTATTTCCTACTTTCGCTAGACACATCATAACTGTCTTCTCCCCAGTTCTCCTCCGTGACCCTCAGATTCTTCTCTCATTCCTACCTTATTCAGTTAGGTCAAAAGCAACATGTAGTATGGCCGTTTGACAGTGTTAGATGTATACGGATCATCTGACTGGCTGTTGCCTGTCAGAACAGGTTAGGAGGTGTGATAACTACTTTTTCCTCAGGGGCAACACGGTCTGGGTTTTTCTGAGACTTCTCCCTATGTCAGATTAGGTTGGAATTGGGCTAAAAATTAGGAGGGACAGAGAAAGAGCTGGGCAGCTAGAGAGGAAAAAGCACATCACATAAAGTGTCTTCCCTTTGAAAGTCCTTTTTTTTTTTTTTTTTTTTTTTTTTTTTTTTTTTGCATTGATTCTGGAATTGTGTTCCAGTGGGAGGACGCCTTTGGTCCTTTATTAATCTCTTCAGAGGTGTAGCAGGGATTTTAGGATCTCAGTTAGCAATGCAAAGCCTTTTTCAATTTCAGCTATGAGAGCAGTACACAGATACTTAGATATATTCTGTTGACTTACTCTGTTGGTAAGACGTAGGTATTCACAGATGTTAGCTTTAGCCTAGGAAGAAGACTTGCCTGGAACCCTTCGCAGGACAGTGCAGAGAGACAGTTTGTTTAGAGTGAGATTCAAAATGGGGATCATGAGCAACAGGAATCCGAGCAACTTTATTTGCTCTGAGAGAGTCAATTGAATAGTCCTTCTCTCATTATTGATAAATGAGGTTAAGGTTAACTTCGCGGATGTGTCTGTCTTTTTATATGCGAAGCCATCTATCAGAAATGGTCATGAGAAAGTTCTTGGTGAAGCAAGAGAAATTAAGAAAAACCAAATAAAGGAATTGAAAAGCAGATTTCTGCCTAGGAAGAAGTGTAAGTTGTTTAATTTTTGTTAGTGCCTTCTCAGATGACACTAAAGGCAAGACACAAGATTCCTTGATCCCCACAAAGGGAGTTTTCTGTGGAAAAGGGTGAAACGGCCAACAAGTGAAAGAGCACCTTCAAGTGGGGAGAAAATCTCAAAGTTTTAAAATAGGTGAGGGACTAGCAGAGTTGATTATTACACCCTCTACAGAAATACTGATGATACAGATCATTTTGTGAGCTGATCCCCACTTTCAGGCAGATCTGTATTGGTTCTTGGTGGGAATCAGAGTTATCAGCTGTCTCTAGAGATCTGAGTAAGAACACTTAACTGTCATAGAGTTCATTTAGCTCAAACTGACATTTTAATATCATATTAAGACTTTGCAAGTCCTCATTCTTTTATGTTGTTCAGTATTGGAAGAAATTAGACAAAGAAAAACTGCTTATGTGAAAACACATTGCAGGCCTAGAGATCACAAAAGAGCTGGTTGTGTTTTACTAGAACTCTCCACACCTACACTGATGATCTGTGATGGGCTAGTACAACATCATAGAAGACCTATCATTTTTGAGGATAAGTTTGGGCCATTTTGTCTCAAGGCAGAGGTGTGTTGCCTGTAAAGTTTTAGATGAAAAATACTCATCTGTTTTCCTTAAGTTCATTTATAGAAAGCAAATCAACGGCAAAGTAGATATTATTTGGTACATCCTAATCCTAATAACTTTCTATTAAGAACTTTATCTACAATGAAAATATAAAAATAATGGCATTTCTAGACTTCGCTGGAAGATACATTTAAAAAAGTTTAATTAAGTTGTCTTATTATGAAACAGACAATATATTTACTTTCTTGCATAATATAATGAATAACTGTTTTAAGCTTTTGTTATTCTTTTGTTTTCATTAATATTACAAAATACCCACAGCTCTTGAATATATTGCATAACTTTTTAAGAAACAACTTTACAATTGCAGTAGCACATTGCAGTGGTTACCTTGCAATCACATGTATAGCTGCTCTGAAAAATCATGATTTACTGCCAGGACTTTGAGATAGATAGTATAATTAGTTCTATCTATGCTGAGTCAGTGTGGTGGTGTAGTTTTTAGTGATAATGACTTTAAAAGCAACAAGCTTGCTAGCCCATTCCTCTGAACCTTAAATGAAAGCTTAAGAAAATGAAAGGAAGAAAATGAGACAATGATATCCCATCGATATCCCATCTTCCTTTGTTAGTTATTAAATCTTCCTGATTTAGTTTTTCTTTTCCATATGGACCTGTGTGAATGCATCCTAAGTGTCTACAGAAGAATGAATGAAAGAGATTAAAGTATATCTCAACCAGCCAAGACTATCACTTGGAATAGACAGCATGTGTTAGTTAATAATCACATGTATGGATATGTGATTAACACTTCCAATCCACTTGCTAAGGATGAGCTGAGGGAAGGATGTTAATTAAAAACATATCGGAAGAAAGGCAGATATCAGATGCACCTTTCTAGTTCATGTGGCGTCAAATGCTGCATATTTACAACACAGTGTCACCCCCACCCCTGCCAAAATTGTTAGACTGATTCTCTTTCTCCAGGTGTCCCAAGTTCACTTATATTTCTTCTGTCTTGACATATCCTCAAGCACAACATGAAGAATGAACAGTTAAAAAGCAGTATCTGTCTACAAAGCAGGCTGCTTAGCCCCTGTGTAGATAGGATCTTCAAACATAGCAAGGAAAGAGAAATGAAGGACGGAAGTGAAAGATATCAAAGATTTCTTAAGATACTCCCAATTGAATAACTTTAGATAAGCATCAAATGTTTGTCTTTTTAGATTCTCCTGTAACTAATAAAACTAATAAAAATCCTCCCAAAGCCAAATGATCAGCACGTAGCAAAGACAACAAGATGTGTCACATGGAAATAACCAGCACCAGAAAGTATGCTGTCTTGTTTGAAAATCTACTGTTTCCAGTGATCCCTATTTGCCATTGATATAATTGGCAGAAGTACCGGTAGAACCAGCGTGCCAACAGGACTTTGCACTTTAAGAGGGAGAGGAGGGGAACTAGCAAAGGATGGAGTGAAGCTAAAGCACGGAACTGCCCAGGTTATTATTCTTAACTTCACTTGCTGGCAAGGATGGATCTCCATCTCTAGCGGCTTTCCTGGTACAAGGGGACGAATGATACTGGTTAGGCCTGAAATAGTTCTGCCATTTCTCAAGCACAGGTTAAACGAAGGATTTCCTTAGCTCTTTGGTGGCCAGTCTGTTGCTCCTGCAGGGACTCTTCTTGGCTTACAGGATCTACAGTGGAGGGGCCATTCTGGAAGGGAAGGGGCACTTGCATCCATCATTCCTCCTATTTCCTGGGAAGAAAATGTGCAAAGGAGGAGGCGGCGACAGTTTTGTCTACCTCAGTGACTTGCTGAGGAAGAGGAACAGGAAAGAGAATCCAAAGGACAGAGGACTGAATGAGAAGATCTTTCCTGAATAAACCCTAGGGTCCTAGGCTTCCTCCAGTCTCTTCCCCCATCAGCAATCCTAAACCTGTTTCCCAGCTTCAACTAGAAGCCTGTTGTCCTTCAGCTTCCAGCCTTGGTTATCACGCTGTGCACAGTCCTTCCCTTTCATTTTGCATGAGCGCCATTTCATATCGAGAAAACTTCTTTACTTCACTAAAATGTATTGTGCTAAGGAAAGTGCAATTTTCTGTGTCTTAGTATTGCAACATCTCAGTAATAGTTGATCTTCTGAAAGCTAAGGATAAGGTAAAAACTTCATAAATGGTAGCTATTCTGTGCGTTGGTGGAGCTGCTTTGGCAGGTGCCTGCTACTGATGGGGAAAGGAACAGGTTCAAACCTTACTGTGGGTCCTAACACAGTCGGTTGGGTACCTGTGTGCTAGCAGTAGTGAGAAAGAAGGAAAAAAAGCTTCCAATGTATTCCAGTACAGGAAGTAAACTTGCCTTAGAGTGCTATAAGACTGGGAGCAGCTAATATATCAAAAGATGTGATTTGAACATGGAGCATATGTGTCAGTGGTGGTTTCCATATGGACACAGCTCTGTATCAGTATAAGCCCTTTGAGTGTGGAGTATTACAAGTGTTATGTGTCTGGACCAGCAAACACAGTGTTACAGAATCAGGTTAGTGCCAGATGGATAATCAGTCTTTATAAATCTTCTGAGAAACATATGAAAAACATGGTATAACTTTTTGAAAAGAAGGTTATAGGGTCAGATGTATAATGTCATCTGGGCAACTGTGAATCTTATGCATTCTTGTTTCTCCTGTAGAATGTTTTTTTATGCCTAAAAATCTTAATTTTGATACTTGATTCCAAAACAAGTAGCACCAGTATGACAGATTTAAAATCCTGGTGTTTCAGTAAGCATATCTGCTGATGAAAGTTAGAAACAACTGTCATGAAATATTTCCTGTTTATTGAACTGTTTCTAGGAAATCCCTTTAAACTGAAAAGCACTTGAGAAATACAATATATGTAATATAAACAGGATCTACAGTACATTTTTAATAAAGAACATAGAATTTAGGACTGCCAGTCACGGAGTTGCTTGGATATTCCAGACAAACTTTGACTTAGGATTTTTCTGGTAGTAGCAATATTTAATTTTTTCTGCTTGAGTTATCTCACCTAATATATCCTGGAACTAGGCTAGGGCTTTTTTCTTTCTTTTTTTTTTTTTTTTTTTTTCCCCTCTTTTTTTCTGATGATGCATTCCCATCTCAAAACAGAAATTCCTGTTAGTTCCTAAGAGTATATCTGGAAAGTGATGCAGAGCTGTAGGGAGATACCAAGCTTCCAACCTCTGCAAGGGCCAATTCACTTTGCTGTTGTAATTTACATTCTTTTCTCCACAGAGTTATCCTGAGCCAGGGGATGCCAGTATCTGTTGCTGATACACAGTGCTGTTGTATCATCAGTAAATTTCATTTTGTGCATTTTGTGGCAATGATGTCATTCATAAAAATATCAATTGAACTAGGTCCAAGACTGGTCCTACAGCAGCTTCTGTTATCTCTGGATGGGCCTGCTTTCCACAAAATTTACAGTTCTTAAAATAATCTTATCCCTTGGTCACCCTAAATTCTTTGAATTTTATTATCTAGCTCAAATACACATTTTTGTATTTCCATACTGCCATTCCTCATCACTGCCCTGAGTCCATCACCATCCTTACTGAAAACAGACGCATGGTATTTGTTGTTTTTAGGGCTGAATGTAGTCTGATGTTGAACAAATCCTTAATGTAGAAGGTCACTGCTTTTTATTAGTCTCTGTTCATATGACTAAAGAAATGTTTACTATATTTTTAAAATTATTCTGCAAGATGTAACAAAGCCTGACTTTTGAAAACTTTTACTTTATCCTCTTGCTTTTTGACCTCCACATTCCAGTTTTTTTGTTGCTACAGCAATAACTGGTAGCCAGTATCTGTTCAAGATTGTCTGTGGGTCAGTATAAAGCTATCCGATTACAGCAGTATATATGATAGGTTTCACTGAAACCATAATGTACTTCTTTTAGAAAAGAAATTAATTAGTTGTTTTTATTTTCTCCTTTCAACAGGTAAAGCTAGTGACAGGGAAATTTGGGAAACAAGTAAATGCAATGTTTTTGGCATTCTGTTGTAGGTGACAGGGAGCCCCTGTTTCGATTTTGCTATTGATGCCCCCAGAACTGTTGCCTCAGTTTCTGACCTCTGCATATTCCCATGGGATATTCTTGAACATGATCCAGTCTCTGGATCATGGTGCATATCCCAGTTTCTCCCACTCCAACATAACACTGCTTTTGAAAAGGAAACGCTGTATTGACTTTAATGAAGCTTGCTACAGATTCATGAATTTGTCATTTTAGAAAATGAATTTTTTGATTTCCTGGGCCAGGCAGTTTTTCTTCACTTCTTATAGCAAATACTGAGAAGGAATGCATGAAGACAAGGCACAGGTTTGACTGGAGGGTTTTTGGTGACAGCTGGCAAGGTACGTAAGATCTGTCATTGCGGTAAGTACAAGTGCAAGCGTATGATATTCTGAAGGAAAGCACTATTACATTTCAATTTGTTATTTTATTATATGAAACTATTGTAATAGAGTTCCATTTGGAAATAACAAAATATTTTTACCTGTTTAAAGCAAGCTTCCACCAAGTTTGGAGGGAACATGTTTCTGTGAAAAGGAAAGAAAAGAACATAAGAAGGAGTAAGATTCTAGTAATACCTTAAGTAGTGGCACAGCTATATAAAGGAATAGATTAGCTAATTACCAAAGGAGTCTTAAGATGAATATGTATGTATTTATGCGTGCAGTGAGCAGAGCTTCGCATATACCATTGGCCTGGTTGGCTTTATCAGGACAAGATACCATAGGGTTGAATAGATGATATCGATTGCAATCTCTGTATTTAGTGTTAAATAGGAAGTCACCTTATGAAGCAGAGTATTAGCTATATTGCCAAAGAAGCAAAGCTCTGTGGCTTGGTGCCGACTTTTAATTTTGTATTTGTTAATGCTGTCTGAATATAGATTCACAAAAAAGTCATTGATATTTAGTGCACTTCCACTTCTCAAATGATTTTTACAGTTACATAGCTGAATGTGTCTTGACTTCTGTTACTCAGTCTACTGTCTTGTTGTGATTAATATTAATAAATGTATGTGTGATATTAATAAATGTATGTGTGTATGTGTGTACTTTTTACATAGGGAAGTTTTGTTTATCTGTTTATTTTCCATAAGGGTGATATTTCTGATGGTAGTAGAGGCAGCCTAACTGAATAATTCTTAAGGAATCGGAGGGTAAACTTCTTCATGGGTCTTCCTGAAGTCACCCTTCCTGGGAACATGACCCTTGGATGCCTTTTTCTGTGTCTCTAGCTTCTCCAGAGGGGTTAGTATAACACAAATTTTTGGTCTTTACCTGTGGAAAAGCTGCTGAGCTCAAAAGCTCGGCCTCCCTACTCCCTGGCATACAACTACGATACATGAGCTGTATAAAAGAGCCGTCACAGAGCCTCTCTGAGCAAGTAGAAAAACAGCTGTTACATCTGTGTTCCTTTGTTTCAAGCATTTTACTTGCATCTTTATATATATATTGCTGGGATTTCCTTCCCATACCTAAAAATTTACAAAGTTAAGTACATAGATGCAAATTGGGAGCTACAATTCAAAATTAAGATTGAAATTAATCTTAATTGAATTAAGATTAAAACTAAATCAGGGGTTCAAGTGAAGTGAGAAACCTGTCAAAAGTTGGAAGTAAAGGAAAGCAGAGAAATTTGGTAATAAGGACTGTGCTGTGGAAGGAGGGAAAAAGATCCATGCAAATAGCAGGACAGAAATCCTTTTTGAGTGTGTAATATTGCTTCAATTTTTAAAAGCAGTTTCTTCCTTTGCAGCTTAAGCTGATTTGGAAATAAATCCATATATTGTTCTTTAGTCTGTAGTGTTGTTGGTGTTAGAGACATTGGTGCCACCTAATTGAAAGCAATCTGGCTCGTTTATCCAGTCACTGTCTAAAATTCTCTACTGTCATTGTGTGACTCTAAATATTACTGTTGTTATTGGTAGAGAGAACGTGCAATATCATAGCCATACCTGATTAAATCAAGAAAGGCATCTGCTGCTGTCACTTGCACAATTTTGCCTTCTCTGTGCATGTTTTCTTTTGTGCCCTTCCCAGGGTGGATGATGACCACAATGATTATACCAATCAGTACAGCAATGATCGTAGTACTCATGTAGTAGACTACTGCTCGGACTCCCATCTTCCCTGATGCTTTACTATCCAGGGCAGCAATTCCTAGTAAATTTAAGCAGAAGGACATATACCTCATACAGTTCAGAGTAAAGACTATAAACTCAGCATCATGAAAATGTTTTTGTGGGAAGACTTTTAATGACCAGGAAGGACATCTAAAGCTCTCCAGCATATGCTGGCCCTCTCTTGAAGCCCGTACTACCATTGGCTTCCCAGCCCACTCCTGTTGCTTGTTGTTACATAACTGTTGTCAGAGTTACAGCTTTCTGTGCTGTGTTAACACATGTTAAAGGCAAAGATTATTGGTCTGATGCAGTGTAGCTTTTCCTATATTCCACTGAGGCAATACATGGAGTTTTTAATTAGCATAGTTACCATACTCTGAAAAATGTGCCTTAGAAATCTGCACCTAATTTGTAAAGGCAAGAAAGGAAGCAGCACTATCAAGTGATGTTGATAATGTTTGCTGCAGTTAAGATGTATGAAGAGTGCTCTTCAATTCTTAATGGAATGACCTGAGTTTACCTCTGTCCCGAGCCATGGGAGTTAAAATAGATTAAATGCTGTTAGCTGGTTTCAGAAAACGCTTGCTATTGTATGAATAAGCATTTAGAGTCTTTCAGTGTCTTTTATAAGCTGTGCAAAACTTGTGACATTAATCCTAATTCTTGGCTGGTCTTAATGCATCTGAATACTAGGGTGCTCAGTGTGGCACCTGCTAAAGCATTTGTTCATCACATCGCACCAGCCGGGCTGGACTGTGGCTTTCAAGTGAACGTGCAGTTCTGCCTGGGGCAGCTCTGACTCACCAAGCAAGACTGTCTCATGAGCACTGTCCAAAATGGAAATGCTGTCTCTCTTTCCAAACAAGTGCGGTTATGCACCTCTCCTTACAATTTCAAGTCGTCAGGTAACTTCCTATAGTTCATTCGGAGGCCTACACCTGCTGTCTCAAATACCGCTAATGTTTCTTGTTGGAACCTTGCCTTGGAAGTGCAGAATGACGAAAGAGATCAGGAAATGGATCCCTTTACTTTATTATCTCCTCCTATGGACCACTACATGGCACCATCTAATTAAAACCTTGGCTGTCCATTTGTTTATCCAGGTTCCATCTTTGCATGTATAGAATATAATGAAAGTTGCCCATCTTTTGCTGTGGATGCCCGTTTTGCAGGAAAAAGCATGTAAAATAGTGCAAAAGAACTGCCCAGATGTAAATAATATGGAAATATGAAACTAGAATCATGACAGGGCAAAACTAAATATTTTCTCGAAATGCCTATCGTTACAGATAAATAAAACTTCTATCTTACAAAGGAGGAAATATGTAGTACTGGAGTTACAGCGAAACTGCTCTAGATAGTCACTGATTGTACTGAGATCAAGGCTGTATTCCAGGCTCTGATCAAATCTTCAAAGTATAAAACTAATCACATGCTTCATACTTACCCTTTCATTTCAGCTAGGGCATGCCTGTGCTTTCAGCAGAAGCCATTAGTGCCAGTAAGATTTGTACCCACAAAATTAAGTTCAGTAGACTTGCTCCCTGAGCTGCTTGATTTATATGTGCCATTGTAGTAGAAGAACAAAGCGTTACAGGAACAATACGAAACTGAAAATGGAAACCCAGCATTTGAAGCATTTGATCCTTAACTTCTCTGCTCAGCTCTTCCATCTGTAAAACTAGATGACAGTACTTGGTTGTGGTAAGTGTACATTTATACGTTTTGAAATTCTGTGAGGCAGAATGCTAGCAAGTAATAAATATCTTCCTGTTTTTATAAACAGAAAGTAAATCCTCCACTCTGTGGAGAATTGCTCATTTTTTTAGATTCCTTAAAATAATGCAAATGTTATAACAATGACTGCTTAAAAATAAAGTTAGTAATTGTTGGCATTTCTGGAGCTCTAATAATGAGTTCTACAATTCTTATATAAGAAAGCTTTTGTTACAAATTTTATTTTTAAAGTATAAGTAGATGTAACTTTAAAAGTATTCAATTTAAACAGTGAAAAAATGCATGCATACTGCTCCAGTCAAATTAGTCTTTATATATTTTTTGATTTAACTTGTTTTCTGTTCCTATTTGCCATTTTTAAAGAAGTGGAAACGGGCTGTGTATTTTTTATTTTAGCTAAGTGTAGTTTTAGACTTGGTTGCATCCTGACCATGAAGAGCTAAACTGAACCTGTGTAGTTTGCTGGGAAGATTGGGAAATGCACAGTTGTTAAATGAATCAGTTCCTTGTACCCTGCCCTTGCCGGGCACCAAGTACGGTCAGTGTGAGGGGTCACGGGCTTAGGTGCTTACAGTTCTGGTCTGGCCTTGTACTCTGCACTTGATACTGGGCTGTGTCTCCTACGCTCCAAAACTCACTAGGAGTCGGTGCAGGGAGTATCTTACACCAAAGCCTGCTGTGATGAAGGATTAGAGCTTGTGATCCTGTTTCATCCTTGGACTGGTTCTGGGGCACAGGGATGAGCCGGCTGCAAATGGCATGTCAGGGAGGAAGAGTCACGCTCCTCTCTTTCTAAGCTGCTTTGCAGCCTGATTTCCCAGTACGTCCTCGGCCTGTGACTGTGCTGCCCCTTAGTTCAGTTGCTCGGTCTCATTTCCGCTCTTGTTTGTCATACCATGACTTTTCAGCTTGAAAGTGGGGGACAGCCGTCACTAACTGCCTGTGGCACGTATAGTAGCAAGCATTCAAAGCAGGGGGATGGCAGGCGTAGGCGTGAACAAGAGCTGTATGAGGAGGAAGCAAGCTCTCACCTCGGAGGGCCCTGGCTGGGAGCTGCTGGGCAGCCTTCCCTCCCACTGCAGTTAATGGGAGCTCAGGGCACTCTCGAGAGGGACACTCGGTACCTTCCAGGTCGGAACTGCAAAAGCTTCCAGCATACCAACAAGGAGAATAATCTAAAAAAATATTTAAAATCTGTTTTTACAACATGAGAAAACAAAGGGGTTTGTTTTCTTTGCACCTCTGGAGGTTGGCAAGATCTCTTAGAAGGGAATGGGTCTCTGCAGAGGTCCTTAATGGAGAAGCAATAAGGTTAGCTCCGAAGCTTTCACGTGTCACCGACCATTGGGTCCTCGTTCGGTCCTTTCACGGCCAGCCAGCCAGCCAAGCTCCCCTTGTTCGGCAGGAGATGGATGGGCCCCTTTCATCCTGCTCGCTGCTCTGCTTGCTCCTCCGCCCGGCCGCTGGCTCCCCTCCGCTCCGTCCTCTCCTCCTCTCCCTCCCCTCCGCTGAGGGGCCTGGGAAACTTTGCCCCCCTCGCACAGGGATGCCCGATGTCGTCCCGGCAACCCCGAGCAGCGAGCCGTCATCTCCCCTAGCGTGTGTGCCCGCGCAGCCTGAATGGGAATGATCTTGGGTATTGATGGGGAGGGAAGGAAGGGAAGAAAGGAAGGGGCAGGCCCATGCCAGTAAGATGGCAAACAAACCCAAGCCCTCACCCCTCTCCTCTCCCCTCAGCTGCTCCTTCCCTGTCTTTGGAAATAAGTGAGGAATCAGTCACGCCGCGGGTGAAATAAAGACGTAGCGACGAGTTCTCCAGTGTCAGGACGAAAAAGCAAAGCACTACCTTGGCCTCTGAGCAGCTTGTTCAAAAAAAAAAAAAAAAGAAAAGAAAAAAAGAAAGAAAAAGAAAAGAAAGAAAGAAAAAAAGGAAAGAGAAAAAGCAAAAAGAATCAAGGAGTTATCTTTAAAAAAAAGCAAAAAAAAAAAAAAAAAAAAAAAAAAAGAAAAGCAGAACCAATGCTAAAAAGTCCTACAACTTCAGAACTTCAATTAGTGTAACTGGATCAGCTGATTTCTTGCAGAAAAGTTTAGTGCCCCAAAGTCATAAATTGTAAGCTATTTAAATAGGAGATTTCAATTTAAGCACATTCCTACCTTCACCGTAGCAGTACCTAAGAGTTTCTACCTGCACTTTTTTTTAGCTTTTTTAGATAAGAGGAATATACAAATTTACATAATGAGAAGGAATATGCACATTTATAACAGTGATATCTGGTCAGCAGCTGTTATGACTGAAGCCCTATTTCTGCATCTAAATCCCTAATCAGCAAAGCATTTTACACTTAATCCTTAATGTTAATCATTAACTAATGTGGTTTGCTGAATCAGGGCCTATAACTACCAGTTTTTAAATGGAGTGGCTTTCTTTAGATTCATCTACCTTAAATAGTTGCAACAGTAATTGGTATGCACTTGCCACAGTGGGCAAGTAGCAACATTCCTCTTTTTTTTTTGCTTTTTCTGAAACAAGAAAGTCACTATGGTCTAATTGTCCTATTTAGGACTGATCCTAATGACTTTAGTGATTTTCCATTTGTCACAGCAAGCAAAACTGTCATGGGCAGTGAGGGGAGTGTGTGTGTGTATCTATACACACACACGTATATATACAGTTTCAATTTGAAAAATTTTATTGCTCAACTACTACCTTTTATGTGTAGAATCCTAGTTTTTGAAAGCCTTTGCTGCCCTTTAACAAATTTTTGAAAAAATAAGAAATGTATGTGTCTGCTTTCCTATACTAAAGTTCTTATATTTTATGTAAGAGAATCTAATATTCTGCCCAAAATGTTTTAAACTTTTGGTTACTTGAAAAGTATTTTTGATGCATAATGATGAATTTGCAAATTTAACAATGATGAACTAATAATGAATGAGTGTATAGGACGAACTATGCATTCTGGTACTCATAAATATTCACTACTGGAAATAAAAAAGGGAGACTTTCTAAGACTATTACAAATCTATACTAATTCGGCATTGTAGAACTGTATTGGTAATACTGCCTTGCTAATACAGATTTTTTTATACATTTCCTTTAGCTATTTCAGACTTAATCTTTTAAAACAAACATTATGAACAGAACATCTTTTTTTTGCTAATTATTTTCCTGTTTATCTTTTACAGTCTCTTCATTAGGAAGTTGCATTTGCTTGTTAAAGACTCCTATGGTGGAACAGCAATAATGGCAACTGTTGATTCTGGAGTGTTGCCCTAATTTTGTTTCTTTTAGGTTGTCTTTCACTCTCCTAATGAAGCGGTCTTAAATGGGCTACTCCCGACCCCCTACATCCACTGAGCACTGTGTGATGAGTAAACTCACAGTTTGAGACCATGAGAACAACCCTTTTTGTGTATGTTGATGAGGATATGTGGAAATGAATAACACAGAAAAATTCTAAGGAAAAGCCATTAGTTAGGTAAAAAAAATGGAAATACTGCCTGAGTTTAATGAAAATTATGAAGCTCTAAACCTTTATCCTGACAGAAGCAGAGCACATCCTGAGAAGAAAAATTAAATAAAGCTTGGACCTCTAAGTCTTATACAAAATCAGGCCCCAAGCTAATCCAAACTCTAGGTTATTATTTTAATAGCAATGGTAGTAATAATAAAAATAGAATGATGAAATTACAAAGAAAAAAGATGTTTCCCAGTTTCATTAAAAACACTGGACAAATACCTCACAGAAAAATGAGTAATTATGTTTGATCCAAAGTTACATGGCCATGATTAAGCCAAGCTGACTAATGAAACTCATGGCTGGCATAGAGTGGTGCAATTTAATGAGCCAATTTAATGGCTGAGAGTGACTGCCTAAGGGAACAGGCTGGCCCCACAGCTTTGTAGCCCTGCCCCATCCCTTGCCACTTGAAAACTACTAACTTTGGTTTTTGTAAGGTAAGCAGAATATGGACCTCGCCTTTTTGGCTGTAGTTTGCCATTACTTCAGTGTGGTTGTCTTGTCAAACGACATCCTTTGCTATATGGTGGTAATGCTGCCAAAGGAAGTTAAGCACTCCTCACTTTCCCCTGATTATTCTTAAGCAAAATCTGTTCTCCACTCCGCTTCACCACGTAGCTGAACAAAAAGCATGTGCTAGTGCAACAGCGAGGAGGCAACAAAGATGTGTGAAGGAGCAGCTGGGGTCAGGAGAGCTCCAGAGGGATATGACTACTCCAGCCAGGGCAGGAAAAAAATCTAAAAATCTAGCCTCATGAAGATGTACAGATGTTCCTGTTACATTTAAGAAAAAAATCTCACTGCCTGATTGAATTGGAGAATTGGAGAAATCGCAGACCTTAAGAAAAAGATGGTACTTGACAGCGTGTGGAGGAGTCCAGATAAGCATGTGACTAGTGATGTGCTTTTCCTCATGGCTACTCCACCACCTCAGCAAGGAGAAAGGTCGTAGTAGTTCCATGCACATGATGGAGAAAGGCCTTTCTTAGAGGATGCTAATCTAGTCTTGCCACACATATTTATTTCTGGTATTCATAGAACACTTAGTTTGAAATATTTTTTGTGAAATGATTGTACAAAACTATCAGAATGTTACTGACTGGCGTGCATGTCCACCGTTCAAACAACTGAATGGACCAATCTCTAGTGGCTTTACAATGACTTTTACCTTCCAGTTCGCCACAAATATTGAAAGACCATTTTGTTATCATTCATCACAGAATGTTTCAGTGGAATAACTTCGCTTTATGAAACTTGGTTTCAGTGCATCAAGATTAGCAGTCATCTGATAAAAAAATACAATGATGGTAATCTGTGGTGGAAAGTATTTCCTGGATCCTCAAGTGCCATGTTTTGATACAACAGGGAAATGTATTATACAGTCTTGGTTACACATTTATTAAGCTTCCCTTTCAAATCAGTTGCTATTTTTACCCTCACTATTTTAGTGGTAGGGTATTCCACAGCCTTACTTCCTTGTTATTTTGCTTGCTTCCATTGTGCTTTTTAAAATATGCTCAAAAACCTTCCTTTTCTTCCTTTAAAATTCTGCTCTGCACTTATAGCAGGACAGCATTGGTCAATGAAGGCAGGGAAGAATTCAGTAAAACTCCCCAGTCTGTGACTGCTGTGGCTAAGTAATGTATGAACACCAAAGCATTAGAGCTCACAGTAAAATGAAATATGTAAATACAGCACATACATACTGCATTTATTGAATGTCAGTGATATTTCTGTCACTGCAGGAAACTGCAGGAATATGCTGTGCTGTTTGGAAGGCTACAGTGGATTGACTTTTAAGGGTTGCAAGATAACAGAATGCATTTGGCCAGCCAGTCCTAAAGCGTATTTCCTGAAACCCACATCTGCCTGAGAGGACCCTGCTGTGGGGCTGTTTAGATACCCATTTAACTCTTCGCATTATTCCATCTTTTGCTCACAGTATTGGAATGTGCCAAACAATATGCTTTTTGAAGGGAAACTAGGGAGTAATTTATCTTCTTTATGTGTGCTAAGCAGAGCAGGAGGGAGAGGCAAGCAGGGATTCACAGCAAGCCATGGAGCAGTGATTAGTAACAGCTGACAGTCTCAGACCAAGACTCTCTTTCTTTGGTTACCTCATTGTAATAACAGAGTACAAAGGACCAACTGTCTTCAAGCCAAGAATCAGAAACCCAGGAACACAGAAAATAGCAGCTCACAACTTTTTTTGGTAACAAAACACTGTGCTACCTGCATAGCACAATTCTGAAAAGACATCCTTTTATGTTCAGACATTTGTACTAACCTCTCCTGGAAATGGGATTCTGCTGCTGGGCAGAAAAATGCTTATTTTCTATATTTCTATATTGTTTTGCAGTGAAACAATAAGCACATAACATTTGGTTAAGAAAAGCCTAATGTAGGATGGTAAATTATTTCAGTTTAGTTAGAAAAAAGTTTGTTGTGGTAGCTGATAAGGCAAAGCACATTAAGATCGCTTGAATCGTACAGGGTGTATACTTACAGGGTTGAAATAAATATGCTAGTAGATGTAACAGATTTCTGCCAAATTCCCCAAGGATGAAAGTACTACTTGTTACTTTTTCAGAACATATTGCCCAAAATACCTACTTTAAGCACAAAATGTACTACATCTTGGCAAGATACAACTGAGAGAGATACCTTTCCTTTCTGAAGGGTGTTAAGCCTATTACTTAGTGCTCCAAAAAGGCCATAATGCAGTATCTTGAAATACATGTGGAAGCTTTTAATCTGCTAAAAATCTGGTCTGATTTTTGGCAGACTATGCCTGGAGTCCTTCAAAGACGTGTTTTCATATGTACAGCACTTATTAAAATTCCACAAATGTACAGTGCTTCTGTTACTTGAGTGAATGTCTCCCATGTGATGAAGCTGCAGACTGTTTGCTATGCTAAATCATTCCTCATCTAATTTAACTGCTACTGAAAAAACAATATGACATAGTTGAGAATATAGATGTGAGATTAAAGATACCCCTAAAGGAACAGCAGCTAATAATGCAGTCTAATGTAAAAATATATTTGCTTTTTCGTCATCAGTGTGTAAAGATGTCTGAAGAGACACTTCTGTTGCCTTGCTTTAAAAATGAACTGAAGTCTAGTTGGAGAGCAATATTTAAAGAATGAAAAATCAAGATTGCCTTTCTAAAAAGATACAGACAGACATAACTCTATCTGTGTGCAAGATGACATGGGATTTAGGATATTTTACTGATTTGTGATTCGTCTCAGCTCTATGCTGGGGCCTCACTTTCTCACTGAAAATGTGCTCCAGTATTGTCACCAGGCAGCTCTTGGCTTCTTCGCTACAACTTCCAATAGCAAAGCCAATTGCAGTGATAGTTGCTTTTCTTTGGATGATTGTCCACTATGATCTGACAGTTAAATTCATTATATTATTAGTTAAATCATATATATTATTAGTTAAATTCATTTTATTCATTTTTATTTAGGAGTTACTACTTTAGCTGCAATTAGTCTATTACTTTTTAATTGGCATTGTGCTTAGGTTTTTTCATAGTTCAGTAATAATGTTAAGGCTGTTCTGAGAACTCATTACAAAAGTGTCGAGCTGGAGTTGCATGTGAACAGGCTTTTGTTTTCCTTTTTTGACTCTGCTTTGTTTCAGTGGCCTTTGAACTCAGGGTCACTGATTCGGTTAAAGCCTTACAACATCAAAGCCTTCGTCCTTCTCCACCCTCCAGCCTTGTAGGAGGCAGTGGAAAGAAGTCAAGACTTCCTCTAGAATGCCTGACAGTAGCAGTCCGTGCTTTTTAATAATATTATTTAGCTCTTTTCCAGCATCTTACAATGCTAAGCAGGGCTGAAAAATAGGTTTTGGCTCCCCAACTGTTACACAGTTGCCATATGGGCATCATCTGCTTGCAGGCAGGATTGAAGATACAAATTTCTATGAGAGGGCTAAGGCACCAAAGAAAATATCAGCTGATTTTAAGTAAAGCAGATGAAAGAGAAGAGGTCTTTTTTAGATCACTGTTATTATTGGACTCTCATGTTCTGCAGAACAGAAAAGAAGCCCGTTTACTTTTTAATCAAATTTTAAACATCCTATTTAGGATTTGAAAGCTGTATCTTCTTTACTGATGCAGGCCCTTTGAACAACTTCTTTAGCACTGGGACAGATATTAGCAGGCCTAGAAAGGTAAATTCCTACCACTTTATTTGCTTTAAGGCTTCTGGAGTTAAGACTTACTGTAATTGTAAATATTGAACAAAGCTGATTTTCAGTGCAAGACTGTATTCATCAGTGAAATAGCCATTCATTAAGTGAACTTTTGACCAAACCTATTTTTTCTGTAGCTCTGAAAAGGAGCTATATTCACTGGAGAATCTCTGATATTATCTGAGAATTCAAATCTAAGTTAGAAGTGGGTGGTGAAATGTCAGAATAAAGTAAGTATTTAGCTTTGCATACAAGTAGGGAGAAAATAAGGGAGCCGTTTATGTAGGAAGAAATCAGCATCAGCATGTTAATTCTAATGCAAATAGTGTGCTTCTAGTGCTATGCTGTACTTCTCTTCTTCTTATCTACCACCAGTGAAGAGCTAGTGGTATAATTGCCTGAGGGTGAAAAGGTTTAATTACCTGAAGAAATGTGAATTCTGTTTAACTATGTAATTATTACAAACTCGGGCTAGATCCTGAAAAAATGTACTCATGCTTAACTGAGGCATCTAAGTGAGTGTTTGTTTTATCATACTTAGTCCAAAGTATTCATCACAATTTGTGATATGTGTGATGCCCTTCAGACTCTTCAGTGAAGTAATGAAGATAAATATTTCTTAAGAAATAATACCAGAATTGATAACTCTAACCACTCAGGAGTTACAAATCATGCTCTCCAAATATTAAATAAATGCTTTTTATTTGTTGTCTGACACTTTTAAGTTTTCAGAATATAGCCAAGACCTATTTTTGAAATTTGCTTCACGACTAGGGGGCCAGGAACTTAACTTTCTTAGGTACTAAACTTCCAGAGATGAGTCTTCACAAATAACATTAAGATCTGAAAGCTTCTGATGAAGTGGGACTTGAGAGCTCTACTGTTTTCCTTTTTCCTGTGTTACTTAGGAAGAGTTGAATTGCTATGTTACAATTTGTTCTTTACACTTCCTACATGATATGGGTCCATAAATAGAGACAAAAGGTTTTTTTACAAGTCTTTCCTTGTCCTAGTATCGTAGTAGTTTTTGCTTCTCTTTTGTAGATCATCATTGTGATAACTGTTATCAATAATATATTATAATTAATATTATAATACATGTCATATGTCATACATATGATATATCATATATCATATTAATAAACTCCTGCAGAGAAAAAGATCACTCCAAGAAAATGTAATCAGAAAGGGCTTATATAAGTAGGAAAAAGGGTCATCAGGATGGCTCAAGTAAAATTTCTGAGACACTGCCTAGAAGTGGCACAGACCAAGCCAAAACTGATGATGAGAAAACCATATCAAACCATGTGAATTGGAAAAATTTGCATCAAAAGATTTGCCACCCAGTTAAAAAAGGCTGGCAAGTTTGTGCAGGAGATTCCAGGTTTTAGCAAACATTTTGCGGTGCTCATGGCTACCTCAGGAACTCATCTGGAGGCCATCTTCCAAGAGAGGAATAAGGAAAATGTGTTTCACTCTTTGTTATATCTCTGCAAAAAGTTGACATCCATGGAATGGACCTATGCCACAGCTGAAAGCAATTCCTACCTACCATGTGAGCGCTTAAAAATTTGTAGCCTTATCTTCTGAGAGACCCTTTACTCCATTTACAACAGGATTGTTTATATGTTTTGTTGCATTCATCTAATGAGAATGATTTCTCATGCCTTGAACTGCTGGATAAAGAATATATTCAGCAACAGCTTGGAAGAGAAAGTAAAGAAAAAAATATGCAATAACAGGAGTCCCTGGGCAAAAGGAATTGTAGCTGATGCATCCTCTGTCTGACTGTGTAAAAGTGCAGCTCACATCCCAGATGTTGCCAATTCTTAGTTATGTTTCTAGTCTCAACAGATAGTTCCCCAGCTAGAGATTTCTGTCTTGCGCGACTCTTTCCTCTTCTTTCTCCTCCCTCACCAGTGAGAGCTGTGCTGTTTGGCTGGATACGAGGAGGAACAGCTTGCTGAGTTGTCTTCCTCATGTTCCATACAATCAACTCATTTACTGGAAGCCCGACACAAGGCTTGGGTCTTGTAGCTCCCGCAGTGCACGGTGGCTTTCCTCCTTCTCCCTTACTCAGAATTCAGGTGGGGCACCCAGCAGCACTGTCGAGAGACAAGTATTCAAAATCTCTGCTTCCAGTACAGGAAGATATGAATCATCCTTATAAAAGTTCATAATGCCAAAACATAGCTGATGGACAGCATGTATTGATCCAGCAGTTACATTTTTCTTTTCTTTTTTAGAAATAAATGAAAATAATACATTATCAGTCAACAAATGCCAACATGGAAAAAGAAAAATCAAGGTTGAAACAAAGACTAGAGGACCAGAGGTGATGACCTTCTGCTTATGCAAACATGTTTTGGTCTGCAGTTGTTCCTTCTGCATTGATCTGTGTAGCTGATGGGATGATTCGGAAAGTATTTTGTGTTTGTCAGGTCTTACACCTCTGATGAGAGGAAAGTAAGTGTTACTCCTGCTATGGTGCAAGTAGTCCGAGTAGTGTTTCCAATGCCCTCAAAAGGCACCCTCAGGAAGATTCATGACTGTTCAGATGCTTCTGGTCTTCACGAACGATTGTGGCAATTGTATTGTGTGGCCTGTGTTACAGCAAGGGCAGACTGAGAAGGAAGCAAATATAATGGAGCTGTGCTATGCTCACACACAGGAAATGGGGATTCATATCACAGCTAGAGGGAAAAAGGTGAAAGGAATAGGAAAGGAAAAGCTGTTAAAGGAGCCTCCACGAACCTAAATATCCCTGGGTGTAACTGTTCTCTTCCCAAGTTGTTAGGCTGTTTTTTGTCATACTCCAGTATGGCTCTTCCACTGCTGTTATCTGTCAAATTCCCAGTAGTGCTGTAATTAAGGATTTACTGACATTATTGTGTTTAGTCTTTTTCTTCTCTCTTGATGTATGGCTTTTATAGCTCTTTTATGTCTAATTTCATGTCAATGAAGTCAATTTATACTTCCTGAAGGTGAGGTGATTCTCATACTCTGGAAGAGTTTTTCTTTGGTTTTAAACTGGCACTGAAGAAAGGTATATTGTGTCAAGAAATTGAAACTGTTGACTGTAGTCAGTGCCTTAGAGTAATTACTCTGTGATGTTTTTAAGGATAACTGCAGAAAGATCTTGAATCTGATATGAAATTCTGTGTAGTGCAACAATAGACGATTTAACATAAATCTATGGGAAATCATTAACTGGGTTAGTCCAAAGGTCAGTCCAACCCATTTTTTTGTCTTCAATGCTACTTGGCAACAGATTTTTACAGAAGACTATAAGAAAAAGAACAAGTATAGTGCTCACTTCCTCTTGCTTGTCCTCACTACATCTAGCCATCAGTGGGAACTAGGGACTTCCTAAGTTGCCAGTTACACCAGGTTTGATAGTCAAAGATAGCTTTACCTGTGAGTTCTCTAGTTCCCTTTCAAAACTGCTAACTTCTGGCCTCTACAACAGTCTTATGGCAATGTGCAATGCAATTTAATTGTGTGCTGCATGAAAAAGTACTTCCTTTTTCTTGTTTTAGATCTGCCTAGTTATTTCATTAGGCACCCCACAGTTCCTTTTTCACAAAAAATAATTATCAGCTAAATAATAATTATTCCTTTTAAGCCTCTACAGATGATCCATGATTTCTGTGGATCTTTGTGAAGACCTTCCACATCAATTGTGGAAGCTGAAGAGTTTTTCAAGGCCAAGAGTTCTTGTTTATTTAATCCCTCCTTGCATTTCACTTGAACTCCATACTCCTGTAAGCCTTGTCACCTTCTCCATACTGTTTGGTTATTCCAAGAACTCTTTCCTATGTACTAATATCTAAGAACCCATGATTGCATAGCTGTAGTTTGTTCATCTATCCCAGGTGTATTGCTTTGCACTTGGCACTGCTGTATTTCATCTGTCATTTTGTCATAGAGTAATTCATCATGGAAAACATTCTTTACAGCTTTGGTTTTCAATATCATGAATAAAATACTTGGTCACAGTATCTTAATGCCCAAACTGCTGAGGAGACTTGTTTTTGCATTGTGTGCATTTTTCAGTTTTCCTTGAATGGATGTTTTGGAGTCTCCTTTTCTTCCACTTGCAATCTTATGTAGCTGATATTAGATATCATATTTTTATTATGTAGTTTTCAGGTATGTTATTTTGCTGTAACCACTTCAGAATTAATTATATTTAACTGAAAAAATTTGTCATATATTGTCCCTAGGATATTTTCAGTCTTTCTGCCTTTGACTGAAATAGGAATGGAAATAAAGATACAGGATTTGTTTTCAACAGCCCCACAGTATTCAGGCAAGATGCTTTAACCCTTACATGCGCTTCCAAATAGTTTTTGCATTTTTTTTGTCTGCTGTTTTTGCCTGTGCACAGTGAAGTCTAGATGTTATGCATCTGAACCAAGATAAAAAATTGAAGCAAAGCCATCACAGATGAGAGGTTGTTACTTATAATTAACTCAACTGGAATCCCTTGGGGAATGCACGCTGGCTAATGGTGTGTCACAAACTGTTATTCAGTACTTTATGGAACAACTTAAACTAGTGGTCCATTATACTCCCCCAAATTTTGCAAAGAAATGTAAATCAGCCTTTAAATTAAGGGCTAGTAGCAAACTTAAATAATTATAGAGGTTCTTTTGTATTTTGTTTTCTTTCTTTATTGAAGACCTTGGCTATTTATTCATTCCCTACTGCCTGCGGCGAATAATTGAAAACTCTACTATTGCTTACTTTTCATCACTGTGTGTGATGCTTTGGGTTTTTTATTACATGGTACCTTAAACATTTGTTTTATACAGAATGTCATTATATGCAACAATTTCGTTTCTGCTTTCATTAAGTTTTAATTTTTAGTGGTATCTCAGTTCCCTTAAAATTATTCTCTCAAGCTTGTATGAGGATGTGCTATGTATTTCCTATGGCAAAAGTGCTACAGGAATGGTTCTGAATCAAGTTGTATTTACATCGTATGATCCATTCTGTAGCTCCTTTCTTTCACTATTTGCATAGGTTAACATATATGTAGCACTTTCTAAATAAAAGTTCCATCCAAAGGTATAGTTGTTAAACAAATATATATGACATTTCATTATTATTTTCTAACATCCACATCTTGCACAAGGCTTTCTGACTTTCAGCTATGTTATAGTTTATTATTTCCTGGAGTACGTTTTGTGCAAAAGCTTATTCAGGAAATATATTCAGGAAATTGTAGTCAAACTGATTGCCAACACGCGTTGCATCTGCTTGTGGTTCTTTTGTGTTTTAAATTGTTGACTTGAAAATGAATGCTTCTAGGTACTGAATGGCTTCCAGCCTATTTTGGTTTCTTTATTGAGTCTCCAAAATGTGGTGGCCCTGCTGCTTAGACTCCTTTTGTAACTGCTAAAAGCTTTAGTCTTTAGAATTACATGACAGAATTATTAAACTTATCCTGCCCACATTCTGTTAAGGACTGTGGAGGGAAACAGTATAGGAGGGTTCCAATTTTTTCCTCTTTCTGTACCTGTCTAAACAGTTATTGCTAGAGGGGATACACCACACTTAATAGGCATGTGCTTTAAACAGTAATACAGGTACTGATGAGCTAGTGATTGCAGTAATTGTGTATGAAGTTTCATCGTTCTTTCTTCTGAAACGGCATAAAAACATTTATTTAGTGAAGTGTTTGTAGATATTTAGCTGCTGTTGGCCCTAATCTACTATACTGATGCTAGCTTGAGAAGAACCTGGGTCAGCTCTGGTAATATTTCTTCACTTGTTTCCTTATTCCTGCGAAGAGTCCTATTTACGTGACAGTGGATCTTTACAATCTTAATCTCTTGCATGGCTATGTTTTTAGCCTTGGTTTTGGGCACACACAGACCCAAATGAGAGTGCTCCCTTATTTGTGCAAAAAAGTATTTGGATGTTCAAATTAGATAGTTCTGTTGTCCAGTTATTCTCACTGCATATCTAAGTACCTAACTGAGTGCATGAAGTGATGTGTGCATAGAATAAAGGCCGTCATGTAATTCAGCAGTTAGTGTTAACATGTTGTATAGCATTTTGAGTGGGGAATGAAGGGTTGCCTGAAAAAGAAGCTAAGTAGCTTTTTGTTTTTAATGACACTTTGTGTATTAAAATGAAGCTATAAGAAAAAAATAACATGCCCCTAGGATGTTTATGGATTTTGACGAAGACTGAACAGATTGGAAGGTTGGTTGTCTCAAATCTTACATATGGTGTTAAGTGTTGATTACTGATAGTGGGTTTACTACAGTAGGAGACACAGCTCCTCAGTAGAAAGCTTCCTATGCAAATATGCAGGCGGCTCAAATGCACTGGGAAATCCAAAAGGTGGTGCAGTCATAAAGAATCGATCAGTTCTGTTCTTTTGTCCACAACTAGAGTCAATTGAGGTCAACAGAAATCTTCCTATTGGATTAAGTGAGATTTGAGTGATCTGACATCTAAACCAATTTCTTTCGAACACTCAAAAATTGAAGAATTTTTGAAAGTTGGAAAATTTCCAAATTTTATATTTTGGAGAAGTTGCTCTGGTGACCAGCTAAATTGTGCAAATACTGCCTAATTGTTTCTCAGTTTTCATATGTGAACTATATGAACCATATCTTTTCCTCAGCTGAAACAGAGAAGAATAAGACCAGCTGTTCGTTAATATTTTTGGCTTCCAGCTCTACTCTGAGTACCCCACATGTTGCACAAGCGATACATAGGATTGTGGGTCTCCTGCTAAAATGAATTAAAGGTTTTACTGCTATGCACCTCCCTTTTCTTCTTGAGCAAAGGATAATGCTGGCTGCACGGCATTTACTCCCTGGTGGATGCCGTTCTGAGAGTCAATAGAACAGACATACGGGTCACGTCCATATTTATATATACGGACATCAAGGAGAGACTTTCCATCTGTTGAAATTATCATAAACATTTGTGGCTGAAACCAGACAGCACCTGGGGCCCTGTAGTAAGTGATAGCATGATTTCCACAATAGACAGGACGAGCAACAAGGCAGGAGAATACCGAAACTAGTCTCCTGCTTCCACAAACCTTGATACAAGATGGATTCCCTACCTCTCTTCTTTTTAAGAAATAATCCACAAGTCTCGCTATCAGAAACCTTCCTCTTGTTTTGTGTTACTTGAAATGAGGGATCAGGAAGAGGAAACTTCCCTCTGGCCCTTTGCATTCACTATTTTGTGGACAGGGGAGATGATGCCACTGTATCGCACCTCTCCTGTCATTCAAGATGGTGTAGCTCCATCGTACCATATGCTAATTCGGGGAGAACTTTTTTTTTTTTTTTTTTTTTAACTATGTGGTAAACACATTCCTATTAAATAGCTGGATTTATGGATTTATTCATATCTGGTTATTGGTGATAGGTGATATCATCATAACTAGCTGCAGTTAGTCACTAGGTAACTTTGGGCGTAATATTTCCACGGTAACTGTGTCTCTGAAGGCCCCATACCGTTCTTGCTGTAACTATTTGCTCAAGTTTGTTTCCATCTCTGCAGCGATATAACTAAAAAAAATTCCATCTATATACTTTAGCTAAGCTATGACAACTTAATCTACATATCTCCATTAAAATTTCCAGTGCATATAGTCATCTTCTTTTCTGTCTAGTAGCTATAAAAAAAACTTTGCCAGCACCACATCTGAAAGAAAGCAGACATACAAAAGGGTGACTTGATTTGCCTAAGGTTATACAACATGTCACAGCATTGATTTTTCACATTTTATATCTAAAAGGTGCTTTGGGCAAAATTTGGCTTTTCACCAAAAAATCTTTCAATCTTTGTTCGTAACCAGATGCTGCATTTTTCATGGCTTATGTAAGAGAGTGACTTAGAGCCTACTTCTAGTTCAGTTCTGTCTTTGAACATTATGCTTGTTTCTATATAGATGATTTCCAGCAACTGCAACCCGGCTGTTAATTGTGATCTTTACTTCTGTTTTAGTACTTGAGTCACGCTATCTGCCTTTTGTTTTCATTCCATCAGAGACTACACGATGTTCCTTACTAATGCCACCATTCATTGCACTTCAGTGATAGCTGGAATCAAGAGAATCGTATGTATATATGAGAGCAGTTTTACAAAGTATCCACAAATGGAAATACCAGCTGTCTGCATGTTGACAACTTTTTCTATAGTTTGTGCAGTGGTAAATGATATGTATGTGTTGAAGAAGCCTGGGGACAAAACCTACTGAGTCTCTGACTCTGCCCAGAGGAAAGTCACTCGTGTCTCCTGCAGTTGTTGCGGTTGTAGTTGTTCTCACATGGTTGTGTGAAGGTCAGGGAAGTTTCTGTGTCTTCCACAGTCTATGAGAGACAGTCATATTATGACTGTAATTAGAATGAGAAGTTAATATCAACAAAGATGTACTACAAACTACATACCAAGATGCTTTAGGAAATGCACTCTAATAGTTTCTATATTTGGGAAACAGAAGTGCCTTCAGAGCATAGCAGCCTTAAAAAATATGCTAATAAACTACAAAACCACTACAAAACACTTCCACATCATTTTCATAAACTGTCTTTCTGCACAGATGGAAGGTGGTACAACTTTGTTCATTTAATTAGCAGGCAGTGCAGGTGAAGATTTTGGCCTATGGCATTTTTTCTTTCATCAATCATCATTTGTATCATTCCTGTGAACTGAATTTTTAGGATAGCCAATAACACATTATTATGTATATATTATGTTTCATAGCCTGCTTGCTATTTTTCCTTTCCTTTCTGTTAAAGGTTAGGCTTATTAGTGTTTTTTTTTTTTATTTGAAGTAATCCTTCCGTACTCAGTCTTCCAAACTGTTTTGCCCGTGTGTGAAAGTTCAGTCTTTGATTTGTGTTTGTGCAGAATCTTGCACATAAAATCTTGGTCTGTGATTAAGACTTCTTTGCACTGTGGCTGTGCTACTTCCATTAACCGTTTGGACGAGCATTATCACCTAATGCCCTGTGCGCTGGGCTCGCGTTCATGGTTGGGTTCGGCGCTTGGTGGCATCATTGCTGACCTGCCTGTGCAAGTTGGCAGGCCTCTGTCTCATCATTTCCATATTCCCTATCTCCTTCCCCTGCGAACCCCCTTGATTCGTATTGGTAGATTTTTCAAGACAGGATGGTTTCTTACTGTGTTTATGCAGTGTCCAGCAAAAATGGATGTCAGATCTTGCCTGGGCTTTTTATACACTGCTGTATGTTACCAAGCAAAGATATTAGAAAGAAATGCATAGGAGTTAATCACTGTTTACTTATGTTTAATAGTAATGGTCCCTGTGAAACTGAATTCCAAGCTTCAGAATTTTGGCGGAAGAGATCCAGCATATCAGTAAAACTGGGATATGACTAAAATTGTGCAAAATACTTGCAAGTAGCCCTTACAGAAATTGTCATGCTCCACCTATGCTTTTTAAAAGAGACTATTCATGAATCATTTATGTGAATTTGATTTCAGGAAATATGTAGTTTGGTTAGGAAGGGGTACCTCATTGTGATGCCTTAGATATAGTGAAGTATAGTCTTCCTAACTGAAACATGCTGACAAGACCTGTGGCCAATTTTAAAGGCTGGAATTTCAATTACGTGATGATCCTGCTCTAATAGCTCAAAAAATGTTAATACATAGCCTTCTTAATGGTGCAAATCCTGCCATCTTTGCCTATTTCATAATGAATGAAATTGCTAACATGTGCATATATATTTAGTTTATATTTTTGTTCATGAACAATGGATATTTTAAAATAGTTATGTCAACCAAACTGTTTATGTCAAATATTTCAAGTTATGATGAAATAAAAAGGTATAAAATACGCAGTCCTGTAACTGCAGCAAATTCAAAAAAAAAAAGGGGGGGGGCAAAATTGTCAGCCTTGTGTTTGTCTAAGAATTCAGGCCAGATCTGATGCAAAAATAATCCCAATGGGAATTTTAGCTCTATCTTTTAGCTATTTATGCTGTCTCCCATATACTATGTCTGAACTTTGACTTTATAAAGAGATACTGATTGAGAATATTGACTTATGATTTCTCATATTTGTAAGAATATAGAGAATAAAGATGAGCATAGAGTATGCAGCTGGATTTGTGCCTAAACCACAAAAGATGAAGAGTACAGATATTCATATAATGATATTTTCCTATAAACAGTAAAAGATGGTGAAAGGTATGCTAATAACCTCTCTTTTCTCCCAAACAGATGTCAGCACATGCCTGGTAACATGCACATCAGAAGACAGAATCTCATGGAGAAAACGGCTTACCTGCTTGAGCCACAGTAATGGTAATTCGTAAGTTAAATGTGCTCTTAAAGGTTGAAATATGATTCTGCATTGTTTACTTCATGAAAATATCAAAATAGTCTGCACAGAAATGTGACTAACTTGACTTGAACACTTACGGTTTATTTTCCGAAGAGTCTGTGAATAACTATGAGCAGTGCATGCCTATCAGACCTCTTCACTTCCTGATTTTTTCTATCACTTATAGAATAGCCTACAACTTGTATAATTATGACTTCATTTTTACTGTTCAAATTTCTTTGATATCCAAATTATTTGTGACAAAATGAATGTAATCATGACTAGTCTATTTCTAATACATCAGAGACCACAGGTTCTGATATTATCCTCATAACCAGTTATTTTGAGCACGCTTACATAAATGCAAATGGAAACCTAGACCATCATAGCTGGGAGACACCCTTATGCCTACAAACAGCGAAAATACTTATTCAAATCATGTACAATGGGAAAAAGTAATTATATTATCAGTGTGCAATACCTGGGATGAGTCTTACAGTTAAAACTTTGCCAAACAAAATACAGAAAGCAAGAGATTTGGCTCATGGATGCATCATAGAGTGGTTTTAAGACTGAGTTGAGAAGCTTAAGACTCTTATCTAATGAATTAGCTTGTAATATGTAAAACATATAATCCAAGAGTGTCTATAAAATTGCACAGTAGTATGCCTGCAGAGATTGTAGTCTGTTATTTAGATTAAATAATACCTGTATGCTTACTCGCATATGACAGTTATGCATCAAATATTTAAGAGCATCGTTTTGTTTTAAAATCATCTGTGTGCTAATGAGGTCTTGTCCAGTGTAGAAAACAGTTTTTCCAGAATTGTTAGCAATAAACTGGAAAATTTATGTAACCCCATGAAAGAAAGGACATAGTACTATTATATTTAAGGATATTTTTTAGATTGAAATCTGTCATTTTTGAATTGCATTAAGTTTTCTGCCATTGTACCCTTCCTGATTAAGGAAGTTTAAATTTTGAAAATAAATAAATGCCAATCCTTGTATAGGAGGATTGATCTTCCAGATTTCCTGTCTTGACTTCATCTTTCTCCAGAAGCAGTAAGGATGCAGAGTTACACGGAATTGAGCAGATAATTGCTTCTGCAGTGACTCAGCCTCCAAAACAGGGCAGCCAGAGCAGCCTGTGTCAGTCCCAGCTGACACCGAGGGGAGGTGGATGTGTCTCCCTCTCTCCTTTTAGTGGTTTCTCCTATCAAAGGCCAGCCATGCTGGGGGCTTTGTATGCAGAAGAGAGAAGAGGATAGCAAGGAGAGAAGAGACACAGAATGTAATGATTAAAAGAATTATAGAGGACTGGCTGGGAAGAAAATCTGTCCTTGTTTCCCCTCTGAGATTTATAAATTTCTCTCTAGTTTCAGTGTGCATTAAGCTTTCAATACCCATATAGTCTGTGCACATAGAAACAAACATTTCTTTCTGCTTGAAAGATGTGAACGCAAAATTTTTTTTTGATCTGTGAATATCATAGTTTCTGTTGTTATACTAACAGCTCATACATATACATACTGTCTTTAGTACCGCTACAGATGGAGTGTGTACTCATTTGCGTTTCTAAAAGTAGATCCTACTATTAAAATCTTTGAAAGATTTTAATCAATACAAGTAGTATTACAAGTAGAGTAGAGAACAGTTTATAGGCTCTGGATCCTGTACCAATAAAGATAGTGTATTAGGAATTTAGATTTTAAGAGTGCATATTAGATGTTTCTGATTAAGTTCATAAGTTCTTCTCCTAGCTATACCACTGATTTGCTGATAGAGCAAAATATCTGCCTTCTTTTTTTCATATAATTAATAGGATAAATACATGACATAAAAATTTGAGAGCTCTTGCATGAAACTTCCTAGAGGTGAAATGGCAAGGCATCCATCATCATATTGAATTAATTATTATATCTGTAGCTCAAACAACTTAATAGGAAGCAATTGAAGATTAATAGAGTTGCTAACCAGAAGAAAGAAAACCAGAACTGATGGGATAATGTCTCTTCCACACAATATATCTGTCACCTATTATTTCCAGTCTGCTGTTAAAAGGACAGGAGGTAGACAGATGTTTTACAGATTCTTTCCTGTAATCAATAGTTTAAATTTTGGGGGGACTTGGAACATGGATGAAATAATTACTATTTTTCTGATATTTCTTATATTTCATAACAGTAGGATTTCATGGAAGGAGATACCAGTCTAGAAAGAAAGAGAAGAAAATGAAGTACAAAGTCTGCTTCATAGCAGCTACATACAATAACTTGCACAGTTAGAGTGACTTTGAAAGTGGAAAAACATCTTTTAATTACTTTGTTTATTAATTCCGACCTTGTGATACTGTCTCCAAAATAACATTAGCAGCAATAGCTCATTCTGCAGGTTATTACATTTCTGTTTTAGCATATGGAATATTCATTTTTTATGATTTAGTGTGTGCATCTTTATCAAATTATTTAAGAGAAAACTTCAGAAAGAAAAATCTTTTGTTTTTTTTACCTGTGACTAAACTGGATACAATTAGTGGCAGGACCAGCATTTGCAGCATTCTCATAAGTAGTTCTCCTGGAAATGAAAAGTACTTGACTTCCCGATAACTCATCTTATAGGATCGGAGAGAAAATCCAAGGATTACACCTGAGGAGAGGGAAAAAAAAATCATGAGTTTTCTCTTCTGAAGGAGTAATAACAAATTAACATGAATATTTGTGTAGTACTTATTACTGAGATAGCTGGTTAGAACATGCAGTATTTATGATGCCCCCGTGATATTCTCTCTGAAATCTCAGCTAGCTATATGAATATCCTACTGAAGTCAGTGCAAGGTGTTTTTTAGTATAACAGTTTCAGAAGGTTGTTTGTATTATTGTTTTTTTAAATCTGGTATTATGTAAATGATACCTCTTGAGCATTAATGAAAATGAAACAGTCCCTACTTCTGCAGCTGAGTGCTCTGACTTCTGGGAATTAGAATGTAATCATATATACAATGCATATACATGCCAGCCTCTAACCTTCAGACCTTCACAGATCTTGTCTGTGCCTGTTTTATGTATAGGGCCTGATCCTATAGGCATGCTTCAGATTGGATGAGGTAACCAGGAGAGACTTAGCTGAGAATCCCGTTGTGGTTAGGGCTTTAAGCAGCACAACAGCATTTGAGGGTGTAAGTAGCTTTATCCACGCGTACCTTCAGAAATGCAGGCACTTGCAAAGCAGCAGCTCATCAGGGTTTGAAGGTCTTACTGGATGACTAAGTGATGGGTTTCAGTGCCTGAAGGAGCAGGGGAAAGGGGTGCCTGAATCCAGTTATCTCACAGGGTACAGACAAGTGATGCTTGAGAAATACTTACAACAGACAGGGTGATGTATATGGCAACCCAAACTCCTGAGACAGAACTTAATGGATTTTTGTCCTGTGCATTGACACAAACTGCTTGCAATTATAGGGTTTACTGACACAACTAGTTACAACTTACTGAGCATTAAGTGGTTTGGTGCCTATCTGACCTGAGTTTTCTATATCTAGCCAGGTAACATATGGTTGTACCTGGGACACTCTTTAAACATATAGATGCTGAAACTCTCCCATCCCTCTTTCCCACTTCTGAGTCCAGGTTCTTTCTCTCTGTCTGGTACTGGCATTTATGATTTTGTGGCTGTAAAGAAAGTTGGATCAGGGAATTGATCCTGCTGCAAAAATGGTTTATTTTACTGGATTAATTTGCAGCTGGATCGGTTCCCTGGGGTAACTTGTTTGCATGGCTGCACAAGTATTAGTACCTTTACGAAGAAATAGGTAGAAATGCACCTTGGAGAAGAGTGACACTGCACCTTTTTGCAGCTAAGCAGACTTAGATCTCCTCAAACTGATGATGGAACTATATGCTCAGTGGTGCTAGGAAGCAGAGCACACAGGCTCACTTCTGAAACTTGTTAGAACTGGGGTACATACTGAAAATTTCATAAAACTGAACACTTCATGGAAAGCTTCTGATATCTGCTTGTTCTACATTTTAACCAATTCTGCTTTTTTAAATCAGTTTTTAGTTTGGTAGATCCATGCTGCAGATAAAATCTTCATGATTATCAAGGAAATTTTTGCTTCCTAATATATACTATGTAAGATATATATACTGACGTATACTCTCCTGGCTCATGCACTACTTTATTGCCACCTGCTGCTGTAAGGAAGCAGCTCAGACTCCCACGTTAGTGACCTCTGGCTTTCCAATCATGCCGTTAGGGACTGCAGCAGGTTGGTTAAGTTAGAGAAATTCAGAGAGCTCTTGCAGAGGACAGAAAATTCAGATATTACAGGATAGGAGAAGAGAGATTAGAGCACTGTTGGAACTCACATTATGGAAGAGAGCTGTGAGGTAAGAACACATTTGTTTTAGCCTCACTCATGTTCTGTGGACTCATGTAGCGAAACTGTGTCTTGCATAATTTATTGTTTTAAGTGAAAATAAATCATAAATTGCATAGAGAAAGGGCCTCTCTCATTATTCTGCGTAAAAAGACCTGCCTTAGAGTGTCCTTCTTTTCAGGAAGGTTTTAAATTCCATTGCAATGTTATTGATTATTTTCTTTTTATATGGGAAACACATTTGTGAGATATAAAGAATCCATCCGGACCCTTTGTTTCTGGCCTTAATGAGCAGTACATTTTGACAACTGGATAACAAGCTGGAAATAGAACTAGACCAGTTTCTTACTTAGGCCACAGTTCTGCAATTAGTTCCACATGGATTAATCTCTGTACCAGCACAAAGCCCCACTGAAGTTAGTATGGGTTTCTGAGGCTGCTATAAGACCCAGTCCTTATGCTGTAATATAAGGGCTTAATTATCTAGTCCACTGTCCAAGCAGTACGAAATGGCCTAAGCGAGAGAATCCGTGCTTAGGCATATGACTGTTTCAGTGAATATTACTGGTGGGAGTAAGTTTCTGAAGCACCATGTAAACCTGTCAAGCCAAAAATTATTCTTTTTCCTTTTTTTCCTGGCTAATACGCTTTGTGAATAGTTTCAGGACTGCTCAGCACTAAGTGTACAAACAAAATTTCTGAGAAGCGGAAAAAACATGCCTTGCTAGTGTATTCTGGTGAATGGGGCAGACATCTGAGAGCTACTAATTCCTCAGCCGTAATCTTAGGATTGCTATTAATTTATATGAAGTCATGGAGAAACGATAAGAGTCTTTCTTTGACTCAGTCTGCCTGCTTGTAAGAAAATATAGTAGTAGTTGCTCCACAGTACTTTCTGAAAATTAATTTTGTTCACATAGTATCTTAGCAACACAAGAAAGAATTTAAGCAAATGGTTTCCCCCACTGCAAGAATCACTGTAGTTGTAATAATTAAAACAGGACAGCATGATTTTACCAGTCTCTTTTCTCCCTAGACTATATGGAGAAGATGATACTTAATTTTCTGTTCTGAATTTAAAAACCTAGAAACTGGATTCTGCACCCTTTCTGTCAAAGGGTATACATTAACATAAATGATGAACTTGAAACACAAATATCAGACTTGGCAAAATAGCTTTTCCACAGGTTTAGATAGTAAGATAGTGCCAAATAATGATGGTTTAAAAATAAATACAATGACTAGGTATCAAACTCAGATCAGGAGGTGAGACCTTACTGCACGAGATAATAAACCTTAGGAAGTTGTGCAGCGTTTCAACAACCGTCTACGTCTGTGTGTGTGGTAAGAGCTGCAGTGCTTAGCACCCTCCAGGGTCAGGACTAAGGCTGAATGGTGGAGCTGGCCTTTCTCGGTAGAAGTTTCAAGTTTCTGATTAATTCTGGAAGTTGTAGTGGAACAAAGCCTCGTGTGAAACATGCTCCCACAACCTGCTGTGCAGGTTTCTGTCTACCCTTTGTAACAGAAAACTAATCTATGCTATAGGAGCCTAACTTCTCAAATGGTAAATGGTGTCCTGCTTCTGCGCTGCAGGAAAGAGCAGACTTCTTGACAGCATTTTCAGGCTTTTTTTAGATAAAAATCAGTAGTGTTTGTTTAAGTTAAGGAGCTGAATTCTGAAGGGATGTATTGCCCTACAGCAGAACAATATTGCTGAACAAGTTCATAAAGGAGTAAAGGAGATTAGAGTTATAAAAAGATGGCTTTTGAGGTGTATTTGTCAGTGATGCAGTCAAATTCATGGAAAACTCAATTTGCAAATAATAATGCTAATGATAGGGTATTCACTGTGTAAGTGCATTTATTATAGCAGAGGATAAAGGTAATGGAAAGGCATTCTTCTCACCCTGCTGAGAAGGGCAGGCAGCTGGACTGGAGATGCAGCACAGCTTCTTTGAAATAGTTTCCATAACAAGAAAGACAGAACGGATTAGATTATTCAGCTTGGAAAAGATTTTACTCGCTATTTTTGCAATTATCATTTCATGATAGTTTGTTATTTTTGACAGCCCAAGAATGGGGAGGCAGCTAATGCTCCCAATAAATGTATCTAAACAAGTTTAAAGACAGCACACTGCAGAATTTTCCTGTTTTTCCCACACTGCAGAATTAAATTGTATTAAAAATGCGTTGATCCAAAAGGGATTAGGTTCATGTAGGATAGATCTGTAGGAATTATTAAGCCATGTCAATCTATATACAACCCTTAACTCAAGAAGTTTTCCTTCTAGCAATTACTATCAATTAGTAATTTAGAAGGCATATTGGAGGAAGAATAGCTTTATACTTCTTTGTTGTTAAATTATTTTCATAATAATGAGTTATTGGCCAGTGTTAGAGACAGGAGCCTGGGTTACAGTGTAACCCAGTACTCAGTCAGTAAAGGAGACTATGGCTTTGGGTCCTCCAGGGATCACCTCTGAGAAAGCACCTAGCTACTGTAGGGTGTTGGAGATAGGTGCTTTGCTTTATTTCCTCTGGAACACCTTATGGAAGAAGATGACAAGTGAAAATATAGAAAAGAAGCAATGAATGGAGGAAAGACTGGAAATGTTCTTCCCCAAAATATAGAACAATCCCAGAACAGAATTGTTTTATGGCATTTTTATATCAATGTTGATGTTCAAAACAAATTCAGTTTAGATGATTATAGTAAAGAGAGGATTTGAAACTTGAAAGTTGCCAAATGGAAGAATAATGCTGATAGTGGTGCAGACTGGACAGAGAAGGTAAAAATGGCAGATATGATTTGAGATTGCTTATTCCCAGGACAGGAAGACTTTGGTGAATGGAGTTTCCATTTCTAGGGGCTGCAGTACCAGAATGGGGAAGATAGTCATTTTATCAAGCTTTTAAAACTGTGTGTACATGTGTAATTGCTAAGAAACATAACCTTCTATACCAAATTTATTAAATAGATTAATATCAAAGTGTGATGAATTGAATATTATAATCAGGTTCTGAAGCAGCAAGACAAAAATCAATACCTTTAAACTATTTAACTTCAGTTTACTTATGGAGATGCTTTTTCTTTTTTCTCGGTGGTCTTTATAAAATTTGTTTTAGTATTTTACTAGAGTATTATCAGCTTATATAATTTTCTAAATTGAATTTTAAAATGAATTTTAAAATCCCCCATGGAGCAAAGAAAGAGCTTCTTAACTGTGTTGCAAAATGCCTTTGGTCTTACAATGGTAGGGAACCGTTTTACGTGATTCTTTGTGTTGTGTGACAGAGATGAGACAGATAAAAGTTGCACACCCACACATGAATTTAAAACTGCACATCATTAGAAGATGAGAGATGAGGCTCTAGCCAGATCTAAGTGTTTATTCAAGAACCTTTGGGAAATTTATGTCTATCTTACTCTCTTTTTAAAATTTGCGTACCTACAAGAATTAGATATAAAGAGAGGAGGATAGGTTTCTTTTCCTATTTCAAATAACCAATAATTTAAAGAGAATTCAGAAGCTCCCATGGATAGGCATGATGTTTTAAGTGAACACTAACAGCAATTTTGTTAAACCAGTGAATTCTCAGTTTTTAAAATGAATCCTTATGGACTTCTGTTCTCTACTGTATTTCAGAAACATACAGTAAATAAAAGGTAACATTATTTGGAGTTTATATATATTTTTAATGTGTATGATCTATACTGTATTTTCATGCAGAATGTGCGAAATCTAACAGTTTTACTTTTTAATTGATCAAAATCACTCAAGTGTATTTCAAGAAGCAATTACTAGGTGGTATATTAATGGCATAGTGCAAGAGCTGTGCTTTCCATATCAGTGCTTGCCAATTCAAACAGAACACACCAAGAACAGCTGAACAGCACTTTAGCTTTTTCTAGTAAATCTCAAACATTGTTAAAGAAAGTCCATATCAATATCCTTTCTGTTAATAACTGAAATACAGACTTATTTATTGTTTTCCAGCAGGAAATAGAAAACTTCGTACTAACTGGAAAGGCTTTCCTTAAACTAGGCAAAATAATGGGCTAAAATAATAGTTTTTATTAATGATGGTTCAGAAACCCTTGTCACCCACAAGCAAATAACATTTTGTTCCGTAACAGAAATCAGACTAGAGCCAATAAGAGAAGCAGGCTACTACAGTTTAATAGGACATTGTATATTTTTGTTAGCTGCACAACCATTTCATTCTTACGTTCCTGCAGAGCTCTCGAATGAATGCTTTTGTTCTTTGGTTCATTTGTTTCTGCCTCATTTACCATTTCATTCTGACACCTTTTCTTCTAACAACTAGTTTCAGAAAAGGCCTCAACTATGTTTTCTTGCGAAAAACAGTTAAATAACTTCTCTATTGAGAAGAAATAATTTAAGTTGATGACAAAATCAGTCCTCCTTAATCTTACTTAATCTGTCACTAGACACACTGACACCCCAGATCACTTGCATGTTTTTGATAGGGTCCTTCATATTTCTGAATATTTTTATATTGACTATTTTTTCTCCTCTCATATGATACCTGCTCCTTCCTTGTTTTCCATTTTCATTACATAGGCAGGGAGGTATGCTTCCTTAGTGTCATTTTGATGAACTGAAATATTTACTGAGTACATAACCTAATACTAAATACGTAAATCCTGCAGCAGTCTTTTTTTAGTGATTCTTTGCTAGTTTCATTAATTTTGTATTAAACATGAACTCTTATCGTACTAATTAGTGTTTAGTAGCACAATTACAGTTACTTTTTAACTTAATAATAATCATTAAACTTCTTCCATTATACAGTCATCTCTGCTGCCTTGTTTCATCTCTTTGACCTTCTTTATGCTAATGGAGTAAGATTATGATCCTCTTTCCACCTCCTTCTCACAAAATAAATTTGGTAGGACAACTTAAAAAGCACTCTATGAGTCTTGATTACGAAAAAGGGAAAATCCCCTTGGCACAGAGGAGAGACAGTTACAGGCTGTTCTTTGCAAGTCTTGAGGTAGGTGGTAACCTAAGGGCGGGCTTAGGTGGCATCAGAGGGACAGGTGATGCTGTGGGGAGTCAGCACAAAGATGCTACAGCCAGGAAAGGGCTGCAGTTCAGTTTTTTTTCTTCTGAAGTGCACTTGCACTTGTCAAATACAAAATTGAACTCACCTGGGAACTAAACCAGAAGGAAACAGTTTTTTACTGTTTTTTTCCTGCCACTTTAGTTCCCTGTCCAGATTTCGTGCTCTGTTGGAGGAGGTCAGTGCTGCTGCAATGGAGAGGGAAGAGGCAAACAATTGTGCTTGGAAATATGCAGCCAGGGACAGGGAAGAATATAGTCTGGCTTTATCCATCATGGAAACATACCCTTAAGCAATCTTATCAATTACTCTTCCTTATCTACCGCAATCCAGAACTGGAGCTAACAGACAGGAAGTTTAAGATTACTTTAATTCTCTTTACTTAAATTCTGAAGCTGAACTGAGGACAATTATTTTCAATCTGAACTTTCTGCTCTGTTTCAGACCTGAAAAGACCAAGTATCAATTGGCCTAATACTCTAGTTGATTTTTCTTTGCAGAACTCATCTGATAGGGACCTAGCCAAATTCTCACCCCTGTATCTGTTTATTCTTGTGTGATATATTCCTTCAGTTTTAACTTGATAAATCTCCTGCAGTAGAGAGCTTAAGGAAGTGTGGTCCAAGTAGTTCTCGTATGACTGTATATGTGGCTTTGTTGAAACAGAGCATAGGTTAATGTGGACACAGATAGCCCACCTCTCCTTTGCTGGAGTTGGATCCTCAGAGGAATCAGGGAAGAAGTCCAGTAAAAGAGCCAAATATCCTTAACATGATTGAGATCCAAAAGCTTGTGATATGAGATAATATCGTGATATGGGCGAGTGCTAGCAGTAAAGTGATACCTTATAACTCCTTGTTTTCTTCTCTTGGGAAGAATGGACTACCTGGTTTGGGCATAAACACAAAGATACTTTATTCAGGATGCACTATGCTTACGGTACACAAAGAGACTAGCCATGGTAGTCCTGGTAGGCATGCGCTGATTTGTGATAGGCCTGACACTTCCTGGGAATGCTGAAATCATTATTCACATGCTGCAGAATTGTTGTGCCTACATACATGCACCCTGAGGCTCTCTGAGATTTCTAGACATCCAGTAATCTAGCTGGAACTCCTGCCTCAACTCAGCTGTGGAAGATCAGAGACCAGCCAGCACAAGATCTTCAAATTCCACCTGGGCAGAATGTTAAGGCAATAAATAATAATAATATTAATAATAATAATAAAGACATGTCCACCAAAGGGTCAAAAGTTGTTCCTGGCATTTTAAGGGGAGAAGTCATTGTGTCACTGTTGCTCGGGGAGCACAGAGGGCCATGGTGCTCCAACTGTATGGAGGAGTCCCAGTGCTGCAGTCCCAGTGTGCCTGAGAAGTGCCTGCCTCCTGAACCTGACACTCCTCTGCACAAAAGGTTGTGGTTTGATTAAACAAAAAATTACTTCATCCAGTGAAAGCTAGTACCTTCCAGAAGAAATCACACTAGACCTCAAATTCCATTATTTAGTTACAGTTTTTGTGATCCGGAGTTATTTTTGTTATTTTTACATATTTTATGGGGATTTACAGCTTAACATGGTATGGAGGTACTTAACTGGCAGCTCAAAATTAAGTCACTAAAAATCTCTGCCTCATGCTGCCTAAATTTTGGTGGTGCCTGAACTCCTGAAATGCCTTTCTTTACTGTGGCTGGGCACTCGCGCATTCTCCGTAGTTGTAGACACACCAGTCTCTTCTTGGGTTTTGTAAGGAGAACGTATGTAAGGGCAGTGGGGAGTCTGAAGCTGTAAGAAAGAATGGGTGTAACTAAGGAATAAGTATAATTTTTTATGAGGTACTACCTATACTAGTATTCTTGTATGCCAAATCTGGGATTATTTGAGTGCAGTTAGAAAAATTTTTAAAAATCATAGTAGTCTGGCCTTTGTGAGTTTTAGGCTCCTGTGTCACCCTCTTACATTCTCTCTTGTCTCCAGTGAGTTACTTGGCTCACTTGCCCTTCTTCCCCAGTTAAGAGGTAATATTCTTGTTTTATGATAGCATGTCCAGAATATCTTTCTTTCTTCATCTCTTACCTTTAAATTTTTTCTTATTTTTTCTCCTGTCTTCTTTGAACTAGCTCTATATTTATTTCTCATCTTTGATTTCTCTTTTGTTGCAATTTGTAAGATACTGAGTAGCACCTTAATGATAAATAATGCTTCACAAAATGTAATCTGCAGGGGTTATACACAAAATTTGGAATGGAGAAGAGTTTTCACTTCTGGTACTGGAGCAGACTGTTCTGTATGAAATAAAGAGTTTATACCTGATTTCATCACCAAATGAAAACTTCTTTGAAACACAAACTATTCCTATTTTATGCATTTTTATTAGTTATAGAGCTACAGAAAAAAAAACATTTCTGAAGCAAAAAATCACACATACTTCCATCAAAATTCAGGAATTGTCCCTTAGTATGCATATGAAAGATCAGACATAAACAATATATCTCAGATTACATTTTGTGAAGCATTATTTATAATTAAGGTGCTACTCAGTGATTTACAATATTATTATAATAATAATTTTTTCATGTCTAGGTTTACTTTGCTGCTTCACCTTCTTGACATGTTCATGCTTTTAGCCACATAAAGAATAGTTCCTAACAGATAAGAAAGCTGCTCTCTTTTAAAGTTTACATAGTTCTTTTATTGCCTTTGCATTTCTTTCTTGCCTGTTTTTCTTCAACTGGGAGCTGTCATAATCCTTAACAGCACTGGATTCTGTTTTACTGTACAACAGTTTCAGCTGCCCATCTTTATTACTGTCATTTTTACAGTACAGTAATGCTCAGGAGTCACAGTCAGTGAGACTGAGGTCCCTTAGTGCCAAGAACTTTATGCAAACATAGCCAGAAAACGGAACTCGACTCTGAAGAATTTCTGGTGTAGCTTAAGAGAGAGCCTGATGTTAAACCTTCCTAGTTGCCTGTATTTGTTTTCATAATTCCACCTTAAACATACGTTACCAAAGCAGTTCATTGGAGGCCTGGCTTTCCTGATAAGCAGTGTTGCACCGTAACTTGTGGGACATGGAAGTTATGTATTCATATTTCTCCGAAGCTAGAGATTCACTTCTACACCCTCCCCCCCCCCGTTAATATAGTTTAGTGATGACAGGCTAAATCTGTAATTAAGGTGTTTGCCTAATTGCAGATGTGAGTTATCTTTGAGTTATGAGTTGTCTTTTAAGCCTTTACAAGATTTTAAAAGCCCATTTTTATCCAGTATTTTGCTGATATATACAACCTGAATAGAGCGAGAGGAAGGGTTTCCTATTAGAATAGATTAGACTGTTGCCCTATCAGTTTTAAGTATTACTGTAATTCTTTATTTATGTTTAATATATCATGCAGTGAATTCTTTTGATAAGGAATGCAGATTGCTGACTAATTCATAGAATCCTGTTACCATTTTGGGGGGAAAGATAGCTATATCTTCAATCCCTAGCTCTTTGTTGATGTGGCTGATTTTGTTAGTTGAGCCACTTCATCTCTAAAAACCCTAACATGACTTTGACGAAACTGTCCACAACTAGAATCATCTGTCTGTTCAGTTTATTGGTTAACAGCCCCTTTCAACAAATGAATTTGCAAGTGTTGTATTTTCATTGATTAGAAAAAGGTCTCAAGTAAGCCTTTTCAGTGCCTAACGTCTTAAGGTTAAGAAGGTTAAAGTGGGTGGTCTGTTATTCTGAAATGCTGTACCAGAGAGGATAAATTAAGATGTACTCTCCATATAGGTTATGATACCTCTCTCCTCACTGTTAGGCTTCATTCCTAATGGCAAAACTTCTCTTTCTTAAAGGTTACCAAAATGGCAACGGGACACTGGCACCAGTAATAATACTTAAATATACAGCAAGCGCCTAAGTCCAAAATTGTGATCCTGAAAGCAGATGCGGGACACGCTGTGTTCTTGTTCTGACTCCATGGGTTATCTCTGAACCTTGGATTCCCTGTTGTAGGTGAATGTTTTAACCATTAGGTTAAAATATCATGCTGTGTTTTGCTCTTTTGGTATCAGTATTTGCCCTTACAGTAAGTCCTGCATTTCCTTCTGCACAATGACACAACTTTGAAAGCGCTGGTGGAATTGCACCCTCCTGTAGCTTCCACGCCTTTTGAAAGGAAAAGGATGAGTCAGTTCCTCAAGAGCTGGTGATGCCATTCCTAACGTGAGGGCTCTGTGCCTCTGGATCTTGACTGAGGGTAAATAGCTGGCATGAGCCTGACTCACTCAGAAAGGAGTGGGAGTAGGCATGTAATCCTGCTTAATTTTTTTCTCGTGGCAAGTTTTAGGCAGTTACACACTTAGCTTGTAAACTTCAGGGGTCACCCTTTTGAGTTACCTAGCTCCTACCATGTATTGTAAGAACACCTAGTCTTGAGATTCAGATTCTATATGCAGACTCTGTTGCTTACATTTTAGGCCTTGAAGGAGTAGATTGTAGGTCCTTGTTTAATATATGTATTCCCAAGTCAAAATGATTTTAAAAGACATCAAAATGTATACAGTAGTCTTATTTATCAGCTGCCTTCAGTTACTGCTCCCAAGAATTCCCTGATTACTGGTGCTGCTATATTCATACAAAGACTGTCTTTTTTTAATTCAGTCCTTGTGAATGGTAAAAACAGAGCATTTACTTGAACCAATTCAAATGAGCAGTTTATGTCTCTGTGTAAATAGTGTTTAATGCTTAAATTTCATCTTTAATAGACCTTTCTTCAATAAATTAATTTGCAGTTATGGCAAGTTACAGTAAATGTTGGAAGCCAGGCACGCAGGGTGTAACTATCAAGCTGATTTTCATTTATGATCTTCTACCCATGCCAATAGAAAGTATGTAGACATGTCAAATTCCAAGAAAGAAAATGCATGGGAAAAGTGCTATGTTTCATCCATTTATGAAATTTGCCAAGATATGAAAGGTAGCTGCTGCTGAGAGAAAGGACATGGGAAGGCAACTACAGAATACGGCTAACTGTAACAGTTTGTTATTCTTCTAATTCTTTTGTTATCCTTCTAATTTTCTTTGCCTTCTTTCTTGCTTCTAACTGTTTGCCTTTTCACTGTTGTACAGCTCACTGGACCCATTATTCTCCTCTTTTGTTCAAAAATGCCTTACAAATATGTCTTCAAAATAAATATTTGCATGGCTTTTAAAAACCTATCTACTTCATGGTTTCATCATGTTGATTGAAAGTCCAGACAGTGCCAGTCTCATTTCAAGTTTGTAGGCTTGATGTAATAAATGGAGTTATCCAGCTCTTTCTTTTTAAAATTTCTGTGGAATAATTTCTGTTTGCTCCTTACTTTGTCTTTCCTTGTTTCCCATAGTGTATTCCCTATTCTGTATCTCCCAGCTGCTATTTATCTAAAAGGCAGTGGTACAGTACAAAGTACCAGAATACCTTCACTTATTTTTAGCAGCCTTATTAAAAGCCAAAGCACTAATTTTCTTTATTTACCTTTCTTTAACACTAGCTTTCTTTATATACATTTTCAAATATACTGTCTCAATTCACGACAGAGAGGAATACTTTTTAAAAATGTTTTTTCTTTGATATCATAAAATCTTTGGAAACTTTTAGATACCGGCTTATTTCAAAAAAAATTACATGATAAATTTAAGCCAGGTGAATGAAAGTTTCTGGAATTCATGAACAACTGAACATGATTTCTTGGGCTGCACCTTCACTGTGGCCAACTCAAAGAAGACAGTCTCGCTCATTCTCGCTTTACAATAGCAAGGGCACCAGTGAGAATACAACCATGGTAAACCTTTACTCAGCATACATGTTATTCGCACTTTGCTTATGATTTTGTACTGCTTCGCGGTCGCCATAGTGACTGTGGCGCAGCGCACTCAGAAGTGGAAGGAACTGCGCCAGTAAGAAGGAGTAACACCAACTCAGTTGCTGCTAAAATGTCTTTTAGTCCCATCTGTACAAACAGAAGATTGTTTCTTGACAGTTTTTAAGCTGAACGCTGTTTCTGTTTTAACATTTCTTTTGATAGCGTGATTGCCATATTCTACTCCTGTCGCAGGGAAGTTTCTCAGTAAAATCTCTTAGGAGTCGTGTAAACATCCTAACTGTCTCATGTTACTAACCCCCCGCATTCCCACCTAGGACAGCCTGCAAACCCGCTTCGTAAGAGGTGATATTACGTAAATCAGTTCAACTGAATCACTTTAAACTGAATTGCTGCAGAGTACTGAGAAGCCCATCAAGTTCTGTTTGGGTACTACGTTTGCGCCATCCGTGTGAAGAGCGCGGTGGGTGTTTCTCTGGATTGTCTTATAACAGCTCGGAAATGGTGTTCTTCAGCACCACTGTGCAAGTGCACTGATTTGACAATTTGACAAGTAAGACAAATAAAAAAAGCAGTAAAGTTATATTTTTAGGGTGTTTTGTACCTTTTCTAGTATCTAGGTAGTTACTGTCCTCAAGCTGTACAGTTGTGATTCACTGAGTAGCCAAGTTTATTGTTATTTTATGCCATTAATGGCAGTCCGAGAACCAGTGTTGTTTCATTTCAGTAACACTGCAGTGTACAATAAGAAATTAAGATTATAGTAATAAGTTAACATAATTTTTTTGCAAGTAATTGCTAAACTGTTGTGCTTTTCATATTTCACAGTCTGAAATAGCAGAATTAAAGTTCTTTGTCTATTTCTGTACTTTCTTCCTTTTTAAAAGGGATTAGCACTTTTGAATTTTTAATAGTTACTCTTTTTTAATGACCTTACACTGTCTTTCTACATTTTTCCCCAAATTATTAATATTTCTTAATTTCAAATAGAATTAAGATTTTGCTTAGCAATGTTCTCAAGGTATTAGGAGGAAGATTTCAATCCATGAGAAAGAGCATTTTGTGCTGGGCAGGTTCTTTAGGAGAGCATAGGGACAAAGAGAGCTTCTGAGCTCAGCATAAATGGAATTAATTTCTCCCTGGTTGTCCCTAAACTATCTGGATTTTCTTGTATATTCCTTAACCTTTGGTCTGACAACAGATTTCTCTATTTACGTTTTACCAAGTTCTCTCAGCTAGGACTCACCTCCCACAGCTTTTTCTGCTATGATGATGGATCTTTGTTTTGCTTTCATGCAACTTTTACCAAGGCTGCCTTGTCACCATGTTCACAGACAGTGTGTAATGGGGTCAGATACCCTTCTCTGAGTATGTCATTCTCAGTCTTCAGTGGATACAGAGGATCTGCCAGTAACAGAAAAGATTAGTTTCATCACAAAAGAGGCTATCTTTTTTTGTGGGCACTATCCAGGGATTCTGTCTACCTGTGTATCAGAGACTTGTATCTCTTAAGACTCCTTGTCAATTATTGTTCAGTCAAGTAGTGTGTTGAGATAGAAGAGTCTGCTACTCTGCACAGCTTTTCACTGCTCAGGTCACCTAGGGTTTTTTGCCCTGTATAGTAGGAAGGATCATCTACAGGCTTTATTTAACTGCTGTTTCAGGGATATAGGGACATTGATAATGCCCATCATCTCTCCTGTCTTTTCCCTGTATTTTTTAACTAAAATTTTGAAATCCCACATAGGCTTGTGCAGCTGTTCTGGAATAGATGTATGGGCCTATCTAAATTTCACATCTGTTGTGAGATTGCCAGTGATTACTGAGGACTGTTTCCATGACGTAGGCAGCCCTGTGCTCCATTAGGTGGACAGGTAGCCAGAAATCAGAACGGGCTCCCAGACCTGGACCCATCTCTGTGCCCTTGAATGTCCTAGTAGACAACTACAGTACTTGATTTTGTCAATATAAAAAAGATTTTAGCTAAAGCTTTGGCACCGTGATGGCTTCACAGTTTTGCAGAAACAGCCTTTTGTTTTTCTTACTCCACAACCTCTCTTTACATCACTGGGTACCTCAGTTAAAACTATATTCCTCTGTGGATAGCTTCTCATGATCTCTGTGTGTCTTGATCTTTCTTTCAGTTCAAGTATAAGAAACCACAGGAGTTTCCGTGGCAGAGTAAAGTCTGGACTTCTATGATATTTTTGGAAAATGGGCCATTGGTAGCAGGGAGTCAAGAGGGCCTGCTGTAGAAAGGGTATCTGAAAAGCAGGGATTTTGGGGACAGGATAGTGAAACTAAGTAGCACAAGAGAGAGGGCAGCTACTGAAGTGATGCTGTTAATTTGACTAACACTTCCAAGTTTGTAAGACTTGCTGCAGGCTTCCCATGAGCCATCGAGACCCCTCACCTACCCCGAACTGCTGCTGGTCATTCTGACGTTCCAAACTCACCGACGGTCAGCTTCCCGAATCTGCCTCACGCAGTTCGGGACTATTGGCTATTGCTGAGATCCACTGTAAAAACCCAATTTAGTATTTCTAGGTGTGTGAGCAGAATCTGAAAAACTTCATCATAACTCACTTTGCTGACCGCATTTTTCTCAAAGTTTCTCAAAGGGCTTGAAAGCAGTTTAAATTTTCCTAAGAACAACAGCAACAATAATAATGATGATGATACGCTAGACCAACCCTACCTAAGCAAATTGTGAAGTCAGAAGGCTCTTTCCTGAGGTTTTTAGAAAATAGAGAATAGTACGTATGTAAACTTGTCCTTTGGTTGTAATTTCGGTACCTTCGTAAGAAAGCTTTATTGTTTTTGTATTGTAGCGGCTAGTGAATACAGTTTTTGTCAGAGTAACAACAGAAGTTAGGATAAATGGTTATATTTCTTCGTATCAAGTGAATGCCAGATAATCTCTGCTCTGTCTACAAAATATAAGTATGCAAAACAAACAAATGCCTGTTGCAGATACGTAGCAAAGTGCGTGCCTCCACAGACACAACTCATCCGACAAACTCAAGTGCCTATTAGAAGCGACAGTCCTGAAGCGAGGCTAAGACATATGATCCTATCCACTTAACCTCTACCAGCATCAATCCTGCTCAGCAAAGAAGTCGGAAATGCTCCATTAAATAGGCTTTTTCATCTCAGTTCCTTGACAACAGAGGCTTGAAGGAAATGTTTCTGTAACATCGCTACTCTCCTTTAAGTTTAACTTTTGCTTTTGCTGAGTTTAGCTTTATGAAAAATTGCTGGACTGGCAGTCCTAGAAATTGATATTCTCAATCTGTGTAGATTACAGACAGCATTAAGCATCATTTCTTGTTAACGATTCAACCCTGGCCCGAGTACAGTTTGGTTTCCATGTACCTTCACATCTAGGCATCTCTGATGACACAGTCAGTGGTGCTACTTGGTGGGTTAATTCTGCAGTGTTGATTACTGTCTGCTAGGAAGTGGATCAAGCCCGCCATCTGATTTTCCATAGCTCACCAAACAACCAAGAGCTGACAACATTTCAGTTCTTGCCAAACAAGACAGATGCAGTTCAACCACCGAGTGTCTTCCAAACCCTTAAGCCGGCTGTTCCTTACTTGTGAATATTTCCACAACAGCAAAAAGCTCCCCAAAAGCAAGTATTACTGTCTTACGAACAACCAAGTATCAGCTCGCTGGTCTAATCATTTATATGTACTGTAAAATTACACCACAGATAACAGAGGCGAGAAAATTCTGGACTCTTCCATGACAGTAACAAGAGGATTCTCTTCTAGCTGTTACACCAGGGACACCTCTAGGTTCATGAGCAGGATTTGAGCATCTGGCTTATCCTCTGCTGCACATTTTAGTCCATTCTCCAACTCGTGTTCTAGCTTTACTGGTGCTCTGCGGAGCACTACACCACCACCACAGCGGAGCTGTGGGCAGATGTTCATCACTGGTTGTCTAAAGCCAGCTGGAACATGCAATGACAGTAAAAACCCTTCTGACACCGGAGCTAGCTGACAGTGAATAAATGGCACGAGCACTGTGGTGCCATTATCCACTATAGAGGGATGGCAACCTAAGAACTGTATCACTGTGCAATTAGTGTTTCAAAACCTGCTTAGTTTGTTCTGTCTCTTCTGAGCATGGTGGATAAAATGCCTATATTTTGTACCCCGATAATAATGTAGAGGGGTTTTTGCATCAAACAAATTCTTTTTTAGGAATGAAAAGCAATTGTGTTCAAATATTATTGCTAAAACATGAGAGAATGATTTTTCTGTTACAGCAGGAAATACTTTGTTTTACTTATATGTAAATTATTACATTCTCTTCCAGAAAGACTGTCAAAACTGGAGTTAATTTAAAATAATCCTGCAGATGAGGTATCAAAGAATGATAATGGTTAAGCCCTAAAATTTCTAATTTCTAAAAAAGATTTAGAAACGTAGCATGCAAATTTATGCAGAACAGCCTTGTCATGGACATTAGGACCTATGTAGGTGTAGGATATGTGCCCTTATCTGTAGATGCTAACATTTCAGTTTTGTTGAGCAGATTCACAGTTTTATATTTTAAATTGATTGGAAAATAAAAATGAAAATCACATGGGAAAACCATAATGTTCTTGCTCACGTTATAAACAATACTATTTCATAAAACATATGGTCTCATTTAAAAAGTTAATCTGAAGTTAAGGAAAATGACCAAAAATGATCACATAATTTTATAAAGCAAATTATGGTAAGAAAAATTATATGTATTTCTCAGATGACTGTCTAATATACATTCAAAATACGTGGTTAGATTTTAAGTTAACATTTTCATGCATTCCAGATCTAAATGCTGTTTGATGTTCTGGATTCCTCTCCATACAACCTAAAATCAGATGCTATCTTGCAGTCCTTTAAACAAGCAGCACTTCTATTGTTGCCTTAATTGCATCTGAAAGATGCAAGTGCAAGATTGTGAACAACTGAGAGAGGATAAGCTTGTGCTTAGGTTTGATTGTTGCTTTGCACTTGACAGGGAAAAGTGAAAAGATCTATGCTCTAATATTTCATTTAACTCGGAAATAAGTACGCTTTTTATTTTCATTTCATTCATTGAGGACTTCTGGTTATCACTGCAAGATGTTAATTGTGGATAGATTAGGTAAATAAAATTTATATCCTGAGCATTTTGCTGCAGCTGTTTTTTGTTTAAAAAAGATTCAATTTAGTTATTGTTTCTGATTCTTTAAGAGAAGAATCCATAAAACTGCTGATTTATTTTGCCAAAATTCTCCTTAGGAATACTGAAATAATTAAAATGACTCTTCCCAAAACATCAACATGCAGCTGTCAAAGCCAAAACCGTCCAAGCCATAACATTCTTATCAGTGAAGAAGAATTTGAGGTCTCATTTGTAATGCAGATTGTCCAGGCAAATTGTCATTGTCAAATGCATTGGCGAACAGAATATTCCTATGGAACAAATTACTCACCAAGAATCACAGCAACAACGGTGAAGAGCACAAAGGCATTCCTCAATAAATAACTTTTAACATCATCCTTTGTTATGCTCTGCACCTTTTTTTTTGCCAAAAGTGTACGTTTCCGGACTCCTTGTTGAAAGCGTTCCATCCTACTTCCAGTTTTTGGATCTTCTCCGTTACCTTTAGTCATCTATCTTGTAGAAAGTTTTCTCTTACAGTTTATTTTTGTCAAAATCCCTTCAGAAAAGTGGGAGACCCTTTTCCTTGGGAGGTACTGGAGAAACCTGTAAAACAAGAAATATCGAATATCACAATAAGATTTCAGAGGAATGATTAGCCATATGTTCACATGGAAGCAAATACTCTTCATGTTTCAGTAAGACTTCTATTATTTGTAGCATTTAAGCTTCTGATTGCCATTTTTGGTAAAAAAAAAAAATCAATGATTGTTAGAACTCCTTGAAAGAAGGATTACATGGATGGTTCAGAGATGTGGTTTGTGCCCTCAGAAATTTGTCTGAATTTTCTGCCATGCAGATAACATGCAGCAGTAAATTTTTTGCAATCACTAGAGATGTAATAAGGTAAAAGTGGTAAAATTCATAGATGCATAAGGTGCTATAAAGCTTAAAACTGTCTGTCAGGCCTACTTTCTACTCTATTTAGCAGGCCCGTGGTACGTGAAAAAATTCTACCTCACAGTCATATTCATCATTGTATAGAAATATTTTGCTTGAACTGGAACATTTAAACATTCTGCATTCAGATGTTTTTAAATGGTTCAATGCATTGGCTGAATTCCTTCTTTTCACATGGCAAAACACAGCAGGAATAGTTTATTTATCCCCCAGCTACTTTCTAGCAGATATGCCTTTGACACTTTTATGTTGATAATATTCATCTTTAAAGTGTATAAACTATTCAGAGCACATCTGTAAAGCATCACAAGTTATATCCCACTTAGCTTGTCATTTCAGACTGTCATACAAGTTCACATTGCAAAGTAATAGCTAGCTTTGCCTGTGAGCAATTATGGGGATATAATCTGATTTAAAAAAATCACACACACAATCAACTTTAAAATGCTTTAGTAGCCAAAATCCTTCATTAGGGCATTAATTTCTTTTCATTTGAAATGAACATTTTTATGGCTGCTTGATATTAATTTATGCATTAATGGAATCTGCATAAAGGTGTTTTTCAGACTAAGAATACAGTTTTCTGAAGCACTAATTAATACACAGGCATATTTTCCCAAGGAAACGGGAAATTTGTAAATGAATGGAGTCAGCTGCTTCATTTGTACACGGTACAACTGTAACATCTTGCTTTTACTAAACCTAGCACTTAAATACATTTTTCACGACACATTTGGAGTATAAATACACAAGGCTTTAAAATAGCATGTTTATGGGGAAATACCATGTTGTAACATCATCTTGATGGGATCTGATCACTGCTTTTTGAATTAGCACCTACTTGAATGTTGGCATATTAGTAGAATATTCACTGCAAAATTTAACAGAATGATATATGTTTTACTTGTTTAGAGAGTGCAAACATTCATAGCCTGAGCTAGATGCTGAAATTAATAAGTATTCGAGCCTGGAGACATGACTGCTGTGTGCCTGAAGGATTCTGCTCAGAACAAAACCTAATTTTTTGTGAAACACTAGCGATTCACTCACAGTGCCTTTTCTTCCTGCGACCATCAATGCGGATAATCTATCCTTTATAACTAGCACGGAGATCACGAAAGAACACAGGTAAAGCCAAAAAGACCATTACTTTAAGTGAAATACAAAGGAGGAGAACGAAAAGCAAAGACTCCATGCTGGAGCCCCCACGGCACGAAACACTGGGCTCACCTTTTCAGACCTTCGGTACCGGACGAGCGCTGGGCAGAGACGGTAGGAATTTCCCAGCAAATACAATAGAGCAGCAAAATTCAGCGAGCAGGAGACAGCGAAAACTGACAGTCTGCATGTGCTCTGCAATACAGCAATTTACTATCGCTGTAACTTAAGGAAAGGGGAGGAGACTGTTAGCCCAGCTCCGAAAAAAAATAAAAACACATCAGAAGAGAGGGGAAAGCCGAGCTTCTGGAATATTGATTAGTCTCGGCACACTGAAAACAGGGTCACTTTCTTTGTTTTCCCTTTTCGACCACTTTCACGCTTTGTCAGTTCGGCTTCATTAGAAATGCAGAGTCGGAACCCGGGAGGAGCTGCAGGATTTCACGCGCGCGCCCAGCCGCGGGGCTGGAGCTCCTCTTGAGACGATATTCCAGACCGGGAAGCTGAAAAGCCTAAACATAATTATATAACGCTATTCCTGTGCTTTTTAAACTAAATGATTGAAGTATGTGAGCATGTTAGTTTGCTCTGAAAAGAAACATGGTTTATGGTATTCAGATACTTTCTAATTCTTAAAGTCAGTTATTTGCGAATTTACTCTTCCTAGGGTGGGGAACCAGGCATATCTTTCAGAAGCAACTGGAGCATTATCAAGAATAGAGAAAAAAACACAATCAGCTGTAATTCTGTGTATGTTTCTTGTAGATATTCAAAATACATGATGAGACTTGCCTGTTGTGTAGCAGTTTAAGCTCGCTGGATACTAAGCTCCATTCAGCCTGTCTCAGTAGCATGGCATGCACGGTAAAGGGAAAAGCATAAAACATCCACTTTTGCGAAAGAAGTGGCCTTTAGTTTTCTTACCATTTAAGCGTTTGCACGACTGAAAAGATGTTAGGGGAGGAGAGGCAGTGGAATTCCCAAAGACCTTCCTTCACTTTTTAGAGGAACATTTTCATTATAAATGTTGGTCAATTCTGTTCAAAATATTCAATAATTATAATTTAGTGCACCTTTCATGAGATTTTAAAGTGTATTTTCTGATGAGATGGACAAAAAATGGAAGTTTATATAAATGTATGCTCAGTGTATAATTTAATTTACAGGGGATGTGACTGTTCATGTTTTTCCTGAAAAGCCATTATGAATCTGTAGAAATAGTTTTAGGTTATACGGACATAAAAATAATTAAGACTAGGTAAGGAATAAAATTAAGAGCAGTGTTACTTCCACAAAATCACAGTAATGGCTTTGCTAAAGTGTTTGCTAATTTAACTGTATTTCAAATAATGATATATAAAGTAGAGAAAAATATCTTACAGTAAAAGCAGCCATGCTTGTGATTAACCTAAGTGTATATTTGGATGGAGAATTGCAGAATTTTGATCTTAGATATCTGACTCAAGAAAAAAAAAGAAACATCTGAATTACCTTATTTGCTTCATTAAAAGAAAAAAAAAGCAAGAAAAATTGTTGACAGCTTCTGTTGCAGTCAGAAACTATTTTTCCTCTTTAACACCGCATGCTGCATTTTGTTATAGCTGGGATGCTTAAATATCTATCTCATCGTTATTTTTCATGGCCCAGGTTTTAAATATTTTCACCATTTTGCCTGGAGGTTGGAGTTGACCTCTTAACAGATCTTTGGCCTTTAGTGAGCTGCTTGTTTGATGGTTCTTTCTGGAGTGTGGTGTGCTCGCTGTGGAACGTCCCAGATAAGGACTTCCTTCTGCCCGCAGTTCATACCAATGGTAAGGTCCCAGTTGCCTTAACGGCACTGTTTTTGTTTATGTTTTTATTTAATGCTTTCATTACTACTAGGCTCTATGAGACACTAGTAAAATCTTGTGAAAGACAATTAGCTGTTCAGTGAGACAAAATGAAAATAGACCATACTCAGTCTTACAGCTTAGCTTAAGTTCAGCAGTGTTGCTTTTATTTAGCTCTCAGTAGGCAAGAGCCATGATTGCATACTGCGTGGAAAACAGAATATGAAGCTTCTGGCAGCATGCTCTTGTTCAAAATTTTCTTTCTCTCTTTGTCCCTCTCTCCTCCCTTTCCTGACATCCATTGCTTTTATTAATTACTTAACTTTGATTGTGAAATAAGGAAATTAAGCAATATAAAGACTACAATGGACATCTTTTTTAGATATCTATGGATAACGATATATGAGTCACCTGGTACTGGTGTAGTGTCTCGTGGCAATGCGTAATATTCCAATGCCTCTACTGGAATTTCCTATAAAATATACAATAGATTTCATAGATTTAGTATACAATATTTAATACTAGAACTGGGACAAGATTTAAAACATTATTAGTTAAGTGGCTGTAGCTGTAATTTTCAGTAGTACTATTAGTTTCTAGGAAGATCAACTTAAAATGTAAAAGCTACTGAAACATTTTAGACCTTAGGTGAGATCAGCCAATACTAAGAATATAGGAGAGCGTTACTGGTGTGCTTTGTAAAGTGACCCAGAGCAGCAGTCATTGGTGTTACCACCAGTTTTACACTGACAAAAGAATTTCTGCATGCTTCCGTTCCTGCTTGATAAAAAAGGAGAAGGAGCTATCTAAGGCCTTGATGAGCAGGTCAATATTGTGTATCAGATCAGCGCTTACATTTTTACTTCGGGCTTCAGTTTCAGCCCTTATGGCACCCAGGTGGCTTATACAGCAGGGAAGTGTGAGAATAAGGTAAGGCCTGGCTTGAACTCGAGCCCTGTCCTTACAGGCTGTGTGGCTTCAGCCAGCTCAAACCACGTGCCATGGTAGGTCAAACGCATCTTGGTTGTGGCTGACAAAATCAGTCACTAAAGCATTTCAGCAACATATTCAAGTGCCTCTGTAAAACAGGTAATGGTATTAGAGTGGAAGCTGCTGTTCAAGCATAAAGTATTGCTATTTTCAGGTTGACTAGATCTATCAAACAAAAACCCTGTGAAGTCAGTTGTAGCACATGTAAGTGGAAATGAAATAAGGAATTGTACAATTGTTTCATTTCGTAGGTGATGATACATGTAATATGTGAGTGCATGGATCCCAGCTGAAATAAGCTTAGCATTCAAAGTAAACGTAGTCTTCACATTAATAAATCAGCACTATAAATTAATACTGGCTGAATGTTTGAAGTTTTGGAGTTTTAGGTAGAAGCTTGATGAAGTATTGTTGAAATTCGATGAAAACTATTCCACACAGGCAGAATTGGAATGAAAATCTCAGAAAAGAAGATGTTTATTCATAGTGAGTGGTATGTTCCCAATCTTTAGGTAAGTTGGATAAAATGATAATACGCATATGACTCCCTTTTAAGCTCCAATCCATTTAAGAATTGTTAATTTCCATTATGCCTTGTTGTATCAGTGAAGAAATTGAGGCTTGGAGAGGTGAAAATTAATTGCTACAAGTGATCTTAGAGGGAGCACTGGGACAGGTTGCCCAAAGAGGCTGTGGAGTCTCCTCTGGAGATCTTCAAGGCCCGCCTGGATGCAATCCTGTCTAACATGCTGTAGGTGACCCTGCTTGAGCAGGGGGAGGTTGGACTAGATGATCTCTAGAGGTTCCTTCCAAGCTTACGATTCTATGAGTCTATGAAATAGATACCAAAGCCAAGTGGAAGAGCTTTCTGTGGAATCACTTTGCATTCTCCCTCCTGGATAACACGTGCTTAATGATAATTAATGAAATTAAAATTACCTATTGTGAAGGCTTAATGATGATTTATCTAGATAATATTAATGTGTCATGACTGAATGCATGTTTTTGTGGGATAGGTTAAGAAAGTTTTGTGTGATAAGCTTACGTGTGGACAAATCCCATTCTTAGTACACAAGAAGAACACCTTTAGTTGGGACAGCAACATTTAAAGACCAGGTGTAAGACTATGTGTGCCAGCTTTTACCAGCTTTTACCACACTTCACTCACCTGCATCTTCTATTCCAGTAGAAGAAAGTTCATTCAAAAAAAAAAAAAAAAAGGGGGGGGGGAAGGAAAATAGTGACTCGTTCGCGATGAGTCATGATTATATTAATTCAGGCATTTTAGCTGTGGCCACCCTTTTCTGTATGTGCTGGGTCAGGGACACGTTTTTACAAATTCTTTCCCAACAGCTAAAAGAACGTGTGACTGCTGCTGCTTTGCTTGCGCTCCACAATAATTGAAGGAAAATTGCAATGTTTTCTAGGATACTAAAGCAGGTTTTCTGGGATGGTAAGATCCATACTGTCAATCACTGGGCAATAGGAGAGCAGTATCATCAATAAATTTGAGTTTGAGTCCTTTTCCTTGCAAAGTAACAGGCAGTTTCATCGTAATGAAATGTATTGACTCTGAGTAAGGTTCAGGTTATAGGAAACAACTTATCCAGTACGTGGAATAGATCCATTGTATATCATTTTGCATATACTCTGAAGGAGTCAAAACCCCTTTTGGGCCTGTGAGCGATTATAGACATGTTGCAATTGGTCATTTTTAATAGGAAATGGCCTCTACTGTACTGAGAACTTCAGTTTAACTTTGATACGGTGCAAATCATTGGTCAAATGCGGATGTCAGTTAAAAAAATGTTGTGAAAGATGATGCCATTCTCTTCATGGTAAAAACTAAATGATTACTATAAAATACTACTAATCCATTAAAAGAGTATTTTAAGAGCAAAGTGTTTTGTCTGAGTTTGGGCAGATTGATTAGTAGTAACAGCCCATCTAATCCACAGGACTCAGATTTTCAGTGATTTGTTTTTACATTTGTATTTAGTGTCCCATTACAGTCTTAACAGTGCTGACTCAAGCCAGCCAACAAATCCGGTTCGTCATTTTTATTCCTACATTTTGGAGTCTTGTGCCAGGAGATTAACTGTGATTTTACGCTTGAGAGTTGTGTCGATTTTCAGTCGGAAGTGGTACAAATAAAAATGTGGCATTCCTTTCTGCTCTGAAAATTCCCAGCAGAGAAACATGAACCTCTGGTATCTCCATTCAGCATCACAGACTGTCTGGGCCTTAACACTTACTGTATGTCTGACTGCGGCTGAATAGGCAACCTTGTTTCCTTTCAACCTGGGGAGCCAGATCACCCTCTCCCTCCTGGGAGAAGGCGGGTGGGAAATGAAGTTATGTCCGCCCCGAATGTGGCTCGTGAACTTTTCCCCTTCGTGTCTTACCGCGAGCGCGAGCATCCGTACGAACAATGGAGCAATTCTCACCGAAGAGCCGGCGAGGTTGTCTAGGACGGGACGGGAGCTGGGATGGGTTTGGGTCGTTGTAAGGAATGTAATGGGCTCTCGTCAACAGCCGATAGAGTTTCTGATCCAAACTGCTGTGTAGCACGGCTCCACCGTGGCTTTCCCACAGTTAGCGGCAAGCGCTGCCTCTCCGACGGGTTCCAGGGGACAGCGCGGTCCGCCTGGAAACTTAATGCAGCATTGTGGCTCGCCACAAAAGAGCGCGGCGCTGGAGCCAGAACTGTGCCCCTCTCGCAGGTCCTTCTCTGCTTTCTCTTCCTGATTTTTTTTTTTTTTTTAAGCTTTTCTCTGCTCCAATGTGAGCTTTCCTAGCTTTTGAATTGGCGGGGTTACTGACAGTCCCCTGGGCAGGTGCTGGCTGGAGGACGTACGTGCTGTGGTGGGCTCTCCACTGCCGCAGGTCCTTGCTGCGCAGGCCAGCGGCAGGTCAGAGCGGTGAGGCCACACGTGTGCTCTTTGGCGAGAATGGCACTGCTGCTGCGTGTCCTTTGGACAAACTGGTCTCTGTAGTTATTCCATATTAGATCAGATGCTGAAAAAGCCTGTTTCTTGGGTCCTGTCATACTCTTTATCCATGATGCTCTTTACACTGGCTGCAGGCTTATTACTAGTACCTGGGCTAGCTTTTACAAGAGACATATTTCTCAAATTTCTTTTCCCTTTTCCATCCCTTTATTTCCTTGACAGGCTCTCTCAGTGTCCTTAACCAAAACAACAGCGGAAAGGTGAGAAATAAGACTGAAGAGAAATACTCATTTTTAAAATAGATTACACTTCCCTCATAAAACTTTGTTTGTTATTCGACATCTTTGTCCATGGTATGTTTATACTGAAAACATCCTAGAATCATAGAATCATAGAATCAGTAAGGTTGGAAGGGACCTCTGGAGATCATCTAGTCCAACCTCCCTGCTCAAGCAGGGTCACTAGAGCCTGCTAGACAGGGTTGCATCCAGGTGGGCCTTGAATATCTCCAGAGAAGGAGACTCCACAACCTCTCTGGGCAACCTGGTCCAGTGCTCCATCACTCTCACGGGGAAGAAATTCCTCCTCACGTTCAGGCGGAACTGCCTGTGCTTCAATTTCTGCCCATTGCCTCTTGTCCTGTCACATGGGACAACTGAAAAGAGTTTGTCCCCATGCCCTTGACACCCTCCCTTCAGGTACTTAGACACATTGATAAGATCCCCCCTCAGCCTTCTCTTGCCCAGGCTGAAGAAGCCCAGCTCTCGCAGCTGTTCCTCATAGGGCAGGTGCTCCAGCCCTCTGATCATCTTTGTAGCCCTACGCTGGACTCTCTCCAGTAGCTCCATGTCTCTCTTGTACTGGGGAGCCCAGAACTGGATGCAGTACTCGAGATGAGGCCTCCCCAGGGCTGAGTAGAGGGGCAGGATCACCTCCCTCGACCTGCTGGCAACACTCTTCCTAATGCACCCCAAGAGACCATTGGCCTTCCTGGCCACAAGGGCACGTTGCTGGCTCATGGTCCTCTTGTCATCCACCAGCACTCCCAGGTCCTTCTCTGCAGAGCTGCTCCCCAGAAGGTCAGCCCCCAGCTTGTACAGGTGCATGGGGTTATTTTTCCCCAGGTGCAGGACTCTGCACTTGCCCTTGTTGAACCTCACGAGGTTCCTCTCTGCCCAGCTCTCCAGCCTGTCCAGGTCTCTCTGAATAGCAGCACAGCCCTCAGGTGTATCAGCCACAAATGATCCTACTGTGTAGTTGGAAGAGCAAATAAGATAAATACAAAGAAGAACACTCATTCAGATAAAGTTCAGTTAAGGAAACTCCATTTTTTTGATCACTAAGCTAATGTGACTTTTTAAATACATTAAAAACATTAAAACAGTATAAAACACACAGAAAAAGACATACAAAAATACATTACATTTAAACATTTACTGTTATAGAATCATAATTACTGCAATCAAGACACACAAATCTTTTGTAAAAATAATTATAATTTAAAAGCACACAGCTCAAAGTTGCTGTTATAATAACGACTATAATAGCAACTGTTTAGCATTTGGACATTTTTTTGGCAGGAGGGCTTTGCTTTGTTTATTGTGAGAAAGAAACAGGCTCTGAGAAAACATGCAAATTTTCAGCAAGAGAAAATGCAGCATCAGGTTTAGAAAACAGAATGACAGAAAGTCGTCCTTGCTTCTGTCTCTCTGTGTAAGCAGTCCACATCAGCTGAAATGATTCAAAGTCATTAAGTTTTGCTGGATGGTCTCTGTTTCAACACCATGGAAGATTTCAAAATCTCTCTGTTTCGTAGTGTCCGTGGCACGCAGACATTCAGGCTGTGTGGTAGTCAGCAGCTATTTTCTTGCTATGCTTTTCATTCTGAACTTCCATTCTCTGCTGAGATCCAGGGCCCATAGAATTTATTGGTAATATTTGATCGATTTAAAAGAAAAGAGGAATGGTCTGTTAAAATTCATTACTCATTGTTCTTCTTGAAACAGGATCAAATGCCTGTCATCAGATCTGTAGAAAAGTTAGGACTATCAAGGTGTTACATAGCTGGATAAACAAGTGTATTTGAAAGGAGAGATGACATGCTAGTAGAATGAAATACTGGCTCAATTTGTTCTCTGCAGAAGGACTTTCACTCACAAGTCAGTGCTGAGGGGATATGAATATAACTGTTGAACAAAAGAAATTCAGAAAAATATAATTAAAGATTAAGAAAAAAATATTCACATTTTAAAAATATTTTTTCTATATCAGCACAAGGGACTGATACACTGTACATTGGTCTTACTTAGATTTATTTGGTACACTATGAAAGTTCTTCTGAAATACATTATAAATGTAGCTGTAGAAAGAAGAAAAGAGCCATCAGCCTTTTCATTCAGATCAGAAATTATTAACAGAAAGATGTAAAACAAATATTTCAGCCATAGTTTATTTCATTCATGGATTCAGTGTATCATACATATCCAGTTTCCTTTTCATGCAGTCACTCACTCCACCCCTCCTGCTCCCTTCTGCCTCCAGAAGAGTGCTGCTTTCTCTCTTGCCCTCCTTTGAGCAACCACTCCCCATTTTTTTGCAGGTTCACTGCTCTCCTTCTCCCTTCCACTCCCCTGCGTATCTCCCTTTTTACTCCTTGGTCCACCACTGCTTTCCCTTGAGTCACAGCAGAATGATGAAGGACAGGTCCTCCTTCCATTTACATCAGTGAATCTGAGTTTTGAAGGAATCTCCTTAGACCTTGCTCTCTTTTGTTTCTTAGTCACCTGTTCCTGATCATCCCTTATTTTATGCTCCTTCTGTGTGTAGTCTGTAATCTTCCCCTTCTTTTCGTTCTTTCTTCTTACTTTTTCTCTGTAGGCTCTCTAGACCTGCTGTTTTGTTCTTTTTCCTTACTTGACTTTGTCTTCTCCTTTTTCTCCTGTACTTTTTCCCTGTGTTCTGGTTATTCCCTCTCTCCACAGAATCAGGAAATGGGAGTGAAGGTCCCACTCACATTGATTGGGGTCATGGAAGAGTTTGGATCATAAATTTGTAGCTGTGAGTGTATTTATATGACACAGCAGCATGCTGAAATTGGTTAGGTAGAAAACTCTCCCTCCTCCAACTAAACAATTGTAGAAAGCATGGAAAGTGGAACAGATTTCCGCTTAGTGTTACAAGGACATCAACTCTTCCCCTCCAAACAGGGATATCTCTTCAGCCTACGGACTGGATGCAAAAAAGAATTATTTTAATTAATCTGTTAAACCAAAGGGACTGTCAGAGTAAACAGCCAGATACCTTGCAAAACAAAAAAGTTACGGCCAAAATAGTGGGGAACAAGAGACAATACGTTTGAAGTGCTGCTTTATAAAAGCCTTTCACAAGGCTCCAAAAATGTCTACCACCTAGTGTTAACTTCAAAATAGTGATGTATTGGGTGCTTTCCTTCGCTACGCTGTGAATGGGTCCCATTCAGCACGAGTCCCAGCTCACTCCGTATGCAGGCAAAGCTCCCAGGGAAGACAACGGGAGCCCAGGTCTCCGGCCTCACGCTCCGCTCCGGCAGGACCCCCTTGTCCAGCGACTGCCTGGTGATGAGGAGCCATTCAGAAGGGCTGAATAGGAAGCCAGTCAGCTGGGCTTGGATATTAATTTCCTGATGATTCATTAATTCCTTAAAATCGCTATCAAATTTGTACAGTTAGCCTGCAATTTCAGTGTGGCCTGTCACATTAAAAGTGTATCACCCAAGAAAGAGCTGGGAATAGTATCTCTGAAGCAGCGTTCTCTTTGAGTTTAGAGTGCTTCTTGAAAACTGCTTGTTACTCTTGAGTTCCTGTTAAGCCTGGGAACTTGAAAGCATTTAATTCTTTGATCAGGTTTCTGATAAGTTATTAAAGACAGTATTTCAGTGATTCAGTGACTCAAAAGAGGAGAATAAAATAAGAGATGAATGAAATGAGATTATCACACTCAGCAGATTTTGGTCATGCTGTATTGAAACACCTTAAAACAAGATGCTGTGAACTTTGTATAATCATGAGCTATTAGAGTTTACAACAGTTAAGTAACAAATGAAACTCAGAATTTTTGTTTGCACACAAAATGTATTTAGAGCCTTTGAAATTTTCTTTGAACTGTAGGAATAATATTTGATGTTGATGGACCTATGTGAATACCTTGAAAATAAATTAGGCTTCATCTTGGATTAGAATTTTTATTCTATATTTCTCCTATTTTCTTAATGATGTATGAAGAGTTTAATTCTTTTTTTCCCCTCTGATATTTAAAGATTCATTAGCAGTAGTGCAAAAGAAATATAAAATGCTACAAACTTCACCTACCATCAATCCCGTTGATGTGAATGCCTGTATAGGCTGTGTATAGCTAATGCTATTCTGCAAATATTTTGAATACAGGTTGTATTTATATATTATCAATGTATCACAAAATTATACTCTAAGTAAATGTAAACCATAATCCTTAATATACTTTACTTGCATTACCAGAAATGCATGTATCTGTAGGAACCATCAGGATCAATGTGTACATCTTCTGCCACTTACCAACTGTTCTGTAAGATGTTGGGTCAGTAACCCAAAAAAGCTTTCTCTATGTATGTCTGCACATATGACAAAACTTTCCTTGGACCATGTTAAAAATATACATACAATCTCCTTAAGGCCTCAAAAACTGCATCATAGTATAGGAAGTGTGAAGGGCATTGTGTGTTTGTCAGATGAATGCATTAGTGGGGAATTTATAAAATAGAAATCTTTAGATAATCCTGGAAAGATATTTCTGCCAATATTCTGGGGTGGACATTATCTCGGTCTCAGATTTGCAACATCAGTAAACAATCAGAATTTTGCTTTCACTTGGAATGTGGTTATTTTAGTTGCTCTTTCCTTTTTCCCCATTAGGTAATCCTATCATTGTCCTCGTGTGTAACATGATTTTTAGACAAAGTATTAAGGTAGAATGTATCTAAATAACCACTAATCTCAACTGCATCCTCTGGGACTAGTGATCCAGTGTCTTCTCACCTTGATTTTCCTCTAATTTATCTTCATGAGAACCTTTTTATTATTTCATTTCCTTTGAAAAGCTCAGCACAACTAGGCATTTCATTGATCTCATTTTATTCCTACACTTTTTGTCCTTCAAGGCAAAGCTGTATTTGCTGCTGGTTCTTTTCCTTGTTGGGTTTTTATTTACCTTTAATGTTTTTTTGAGGTATGTATTTTTTTAGGGAGGTAATCTTTTTCTACCTGAGTTTTCCTCTTGCTTATAATGTAGGCTTAAGATGGTTGATATAGGATAATCTGAGACCTTCTTCCCATTCCCATTGAGTGCCTCAAGATTCTTTCAGTAAACATCACCAATATCCAAAAAATCCAAAATTCCCTAAAATTTCTAAAGGTAAATATAAATTCAAAAGGATTATTTTTTTATCTATCAGGCTGTTTCTTGAACTAGTTTCCACAGAAATCACACTGATGAATGCAAAGGAATCTATCATAGTACTTTTGATAAATAAGCAGTAGGTTCTAACCTTTAAATTCTTCCTTTTTTAATTGTGGTTATGTAGCTTACAACAATAGCGCTGTTTGAAGAGCCTTGCAAAAAAGTCTTTTAGCTTCACTTTTTTTTTTTTTTTAATTTCTATTTATTTATTTATTTATTTATTACTAAGCTGCTTTCCCCGAGGCAGGCTTCAGCTCCAGACTTCTGCGCCCCGTTAGAACACCACAGTGCTCCGCTGATTTCCAGAGTGTTTCAGGTAAGAGCCCTGCAGAGGAGGACGTATTCAGTTCCTGCAGTAGTACATTCGTACGTTATAATAGCCTCTCCCACAGTCTCAAGATGTCAGAACTATTCTTCCCACTACTTTTAACACATTACAATAAAAGAGTATTTTCAGAGTCCTCATATATCACTTCCTACTGGTCCCAGCACTCAGGATGCAAAGCAATCCTAAAGCAGCAAGATAATTTCTAATACAGTCTGGGTTGGAGTATTTTTTTTTTTTTTGATTAAATAACATGCTTCAATTCTAATTCAGCAAAACAGCTTTGTAAATAAAACTGTTACAGGGCATGTCATATTTGTTTGATTTCCCTTACATACTCATGCCCTCTGAAAATAATGTACATAAGATAGATGGAAAGATGTCTTGTCCATCTATCCTATTAGTGTTATTTTCAGAGAGCATAAATGTGTAGTATATGTGTAAAGTAGTACCCCAGCAGTGATTTTCAAAATGGCTTCAAAATAGTTTAGCAGACTATAAATGTTACTGTACATTATTGTTTATCAGAGTATAGAAAAATTAATACACATTTTCAGTTATTTTTTTCCTTGATTTTTTATTTTTACATTTAAGAAATGTATTTGCTGGAGACATTATAAGTAATAGTAATAACATTTTACTAAGTTATTTCTAAATGAAAAAAATAAAACTGCCATTTTTGACACTTTTCAACCTTTCTTTCTTAGCAAAACAGTATGTACCCTACAGATCTACCCATAATTGAACTATGAAGAAAGTCAGGTACATTTTTCCATAGTAGATAATTCTTGAAAGACAAATAGCATCAACTAGATTTTAGATCTCAAAATATATTTAAGTAAATATTGTTGCCACAAAAATAGCCTAACATAAGAACTCCTTTCTTTTTTTGGGGGGGGGGGTATTCTGTGAAATAGCACTGTAGAAGTGTTATTAAAATCATAGTGAACTGTATGTTTCTTTATGTTTTTCAGTTTTTAACATTAAGGATATAGCAGGTTGAAGCAGTTTGATTGAATAAAACAACAATTCCTCTAGTAAATGCTAAGGAAGAAAACCTTTGTAAAATTTCTGAATGAACTTAGTAAGATGAAATCTCAATTTACTGTGGAATATTGGCTGCGGTATCCTATGTATGATGCAACAGTTGTTCTTTACACAGGAAATGTTGTATGAAACAATCACATAGGCTTAATTCTGTCCAAATAATTGTGCTAACTCTGAAATTTAATGAGAGTTATCCACGTACACCACTGTTTTGACGAATTTCTAAACAAGAAGACATGAAGCATATCCAGCCAGGGGTCTAACAAACTATTCAAACTATTCAAACTATTTGAATGGATACTATTCAACCTCTAGATGGTAAGAACTTTTCCTTCTTAAATAAAAACAGAGAAATTATTATAGTATCTTTTACCAGATGCTAGATTAGTTATGAGAATTAGGAGGCTTCTAAGGTAGTTTTTAAGCACCATAATGGTAGTAGAAGCTATCAGTTCTTCCCAGTACAGTTGAATCAACATGCTCTTGCACTGAAATGTTAAGATCACTTGTAGATACAAGCTTATGATTTAAGTTGGTATTAGCACAAGTCAATATCTTTGTGTTAAAAGGAAGATGTTTTCAAAAGTTGTCACTGCTGAATATCCTGTGAAATATCTATTTAGTAGCTGATCTTCTTGTTCAGATGATATTCTTGAATCTGAGGTAATGTGGTAAAGTATTTGTGACTTGCCTTGGATGTTTCTTAAGAAAAGCTCTTTGAGAAGACCGCTACCCTCTGCACCGGCTATAGGCAGCCGTTCCATCACGGTACTTGTTCGGCACAGTCCACAGGAGAGCAGTTTTTGAAAAATGAAGAAGAGACTTTTCTGCCACCTGTGTTTGCAGTTTTGTAATGAGAGCTGTCTGTCACTGCTGAGCTAATCCCTGGCCAACAAGTCAAATTACTGGAATCTAGTTTGAGCTGCACAGTCATCTACACGTTTGTGAGAAACTTCCCAATCTGATACCTCCTTGCTGCCGTGTGAGTTGGAGCAACTCGCGGCAGGGTTCGAGGAGCCGCGGAGCCAGGCGAGGGCGGAAGGCGGGAGGGGGAAGCGGAGCTGAGGGAAGAGGCGGAGGTCTGGGATGGTCTCACCCCATCTTGCGAAATTCCTGGCACCGGGAAGCAAAGGAGCATGTTTAAGTCTAAGTTGTGTTTATTGACACACACAGCGTTCTTCTTCCAGTGTTTTTTGATTTATTTGTGTGTCAGTCCTCGACTACAATACTAATTGCTTTCATTTCAGACAAAATGACAGTTCTCAAATGTCAGTACTGTCATTTTTTATGTGCCTTTGGCCTGAACATCATTTCAAAAACAGTTTGGTGTAACACATGAAGTAAATTAAATATATCTTTCAGAAGCCTGTGAACAGTTGCTTATACACATACAAGTCTATTCATTCGTTGTTCAATATCCACAGCTACTACAGGCTTTTATCATTTGGGGTTAAACTACAGTGTTTGTAACTGGCAAGGGCTAATCTTTTATAATAGAGAAGATATTGTCTGTGTTTGCTCTCATTACAACAAAAGGTTTTAATATCTTAGATTTGGGGTTTAAAAAGATGGTAAATGAAGGAAGAATCAGATTTTCCTTTATGAAACAGTAGAAACTGCAGCCAGAGCAGTAGCAGAGGTGGCAAGAGCCAGTGACAAGCGAAGTCAAATGGGCTGCTGGGCTTTCCTGGCAGCTCAGCGCAAACGCACGGCTGGAGGACTGATGGGCTGCAGTCGCTCATGCACGTGTTCGCCAGAAGCAGAGCGCTAGCAAAAGCATGAGCGGCAGCGGTGAGCACAATCCCGCAGCTGCAGTAGGTAGCTGAGAGTCAGACCTGCTTTGGAAAACAGTAGTCACTAGAAATATGTACTTCTCTGAACCTAGAAAAAAACCTCTTTGCTCGTATGTTCACTACTCAGTGAAATAGGATCATATGCACATTTCTGGAAGTAAAGAAGTACCTGGTTATCATCTTTGCTTGCCTCTCTGCCTGCCATGATCAGTACATCAAATAGCACTTGACTGAGAAACACTCAGTAAAATCTAGGCGCTGAAGCATAGTGGGTACAGGCATCGTGATTCTGAATGCTAGGCCTTGATATTTAAATAAGCTACGTGTGTTAATCTTGAAACTCTTCCTCTCATGTTAAGATCTTTAAAAGCTTCTCCTCTCTAGATAGAGACACCACTTCTACAGTAGGGCAAAGAAAATAGAGACACTATTATTTGGAATTAACCAAAACAACTAGACCTTAATAGTATACATCCTGCCGACCTTGATATCGTAGTAATATCCTCCTTTCCTGAATTTGATCACACACAGCATTGCCTTTCCTAAACAAGCACGCAAACCAAAAGTGCCTCCTCTTACCTATTTTGCTATATCCTTTTTTCTAACAGTCTAATATCTTAGGTAATTCCCTGGCTTTTTTTTGTAATCATACATGTGACTGTAAATATATGCAGACTTTTAAATCACAGTAGTTCCACTGATCAGTAAATATGTAAATAGAAAAGTTTAGGACTGATGGGGTTGAGACAGAAAAGTCTTAAAAGGGATCCTCGAAGAATAAATGCATTAGGGTTATCTTTATATAATATTTCTCCTGTTTCACTGCCTCCATAGCTCACTCTGTGAAAAGGAACATACCATATCTTTTGAAAAATGTTTTTTAAGCCATTTTGGGGTCAACAGTATAGCATTCTGCAGTATATTTGAGTAAGAGTCTTGCAGTTAGAAAAATACTAACTTCTCTCTCCAGCGTTTTGCCATTTTAAGTTCTAACAAGATGAACACAAGGATGGTATTAAAAAAGTTTAGTCTTGCAATTGTTTTGACAATTACTGTTAGGAAATTTTGGGAGGGGTCTGTTCTGAATAGGTACAGCACCATTTTTAAACCTGGTGCATTCAGAGAAGCTTCCATACCTCACACTTACAGAACATTAATCCAGCATTACTTATATTACGCACACACGAAACTTGAGGGACAAATCTCTTAGCTCATTCAAGTCAGTCTGCCCTTCCTCCTTGTGTACACCTCTCACTTTTGTATGGCAATGGGTAAAATTCTCTTGGTATGAATGTACAGTGAAGAGTAAAAAGCATATGAGAAATGTCAGACTTCTGATTCAGATGAGATTGAAATTTGCTGTTTTGATTTAGAAAAATGTGAAATCTCTGGGCAAGCTCAGAGAAAAAGTGACAACATTTCACATAGCTTACAGTAACAGATATGAATTCCTTCCCAGGACTACTTTGAAAGTGTTTCACATGAAACTTGGGTGGAAGTTAACCAAAAGAGCAAAATTAGACCAGAGCAGTTGTCTCATTATTCCCAATCATTTTGATATCCTTTATCAGAATTTTAAAACAGAACAATCAAAACAGTTTAGAAAACCATTTTTGTTCTCCAGTCTGTTTCAAATTTAACTTATAATCAAGTTATAACTGTGAAATTAAACCCTTCAAACGTCCAAAATTCCTTTATCGTAGACAGCTTATTTGGAAGCGATTCCTGGAACATACACCTTCCCTGTTACCTGCTCAGTGGCAGGAAGTGATGATTGAAGAGGCTGGGAGAGCTGTTGTCCTTAAGCACTACCATACAAGGTACCCTTTTGTATACACTGTAGTGAGAAAATAAGAACTGAAAAGCAGTAAGAGAAAAGTAGACTTTCTTAAGCTAGATTTCTCAGCATATGCTCTTTTTCAACTTCAAAAGTATTCTCATCAGCTGTTGTTCATTTAGAAATGCCTAATTTTGAAGGAGAATGTCAGTGGAACCCCTGGAAAGATCTTTTTATTCAGAGCATATGCACTAGAATAATAAATACAGCATGTACCACTGGCATGATGTACACTTGCCTCTTCTTATTTTTCATTCTATGTTTATGTTTACCAAGGTTGATATGTTGGCACAGTAGGAGTCTTATGTTTGCCTTCTAGCCATACGCAGTTCTGTGTGATATAGGCAGCCACACTGGGAGCTCCCGGGTACTCTGCCAATAACCTCAATTCTGTGATCAAAAGCAATACTTTTTGCATGGGTAAAAGGTAAATCAATGTCTGCACTTGTTCAGTTTGGGCCTAGGGAGATGAGCAGCTTAGAAAACACCTTTTGTATTTGCACGGTGGTAACTGCATACGGATAGTGGAGTCAAAATCGTCACAGAGATTTGTGTTTGGTGCGGTTCTCACTCTGACTGCTCTATCTGCAGGTTTTTCATGTTCAGAAATCCACGTCTGAATGTGTGTATGGTTTGGGTTCCCCACGGTTGTGGGGCCCTATGTGCATTAAGTTGTGAGCACAAATTCAGGGAGCAGAGGGAGGGGTTCATTGTGCTTAAGCAGACACAGAGGGAGATGAAAAGGAAGGAATCCTTTAGGGAAAAAAATAATAAAAAAGAAGAAATGTACATTCCTTTGTATATGGATTTGATGTATGATGACAAATGTAGAAGAGCCTTGGCAATCTGAGCTTGATGTTTTGTGGGGATGGCCTGATAATGCTGAGAGATCAAAGCATCTGTTAAAACCCAGATAGCACCCAAAGATCCCAGCGAGGGTGGCGCCTTTTGTGTCCTTTCAGCACAGAAAAGAGACAGACTGTGCCCTGGAGGGCTTTCTGTCTGAAGACACAGAATAAGGGTAGGCTGTACCAAACAAATCAGTTTGTGAAGGAATTGGCCCTGTTGTGAGAGCCCTATGGAATGCAGCCATTTCTTTTGTTTTTCTTCCGAGTTTGGAGATCAGTGAGGAAGAAGCATTAAAAACAATATAGGGAAGAGAAGAAGTCAAAAAATCTTTATAGATGGAAATTTGGCAGCTGCATGAGGTCTTACAGAGGGGTTTGGTGGAAGATGAACTATCTTCCACTTAGTTACTGGAATTTTGAAAAGAAGGTTTTCCAAAGCACAGTGTCATCATAGAAAGAATCTGAATGATGCTTACGATTTTGGTGATGACGAGAAAAGAAGAGAATTTAAGATTCTTATAACAACAGGTAATACTTATGGTGTCATGACTTTGGGTATTTAACATAAATTAGCTTGGGCCTGTAATGCTTTGAACTGCAAGGATTTATTTAGGAACTTGATATACATAAGATTCCTACTGAATCAGACTCAGCTTGACCGAAATGTTTTAGGAGGTGCTTACAGAGAAGCTCTGGTGGCAGGACAGAACCTGCGGTAAGCACTGGAAGGGACGCGCTGGTGAGCAGCCAGGGATGAGCAGGAACTGAAGCTGTTGGAGCTGGCAGAGCTGCAGCCCGGAGGGGACACATCCCCTCACATGTGCCTTTACATACTCTCATTCTGCTGCTGTTCGTGGCAGGTGTCTCCAGTGGAACTTGCAAGGTTCCACTTGCAAAGAAAGAGCAACAGCGAAGGATGAGTGGAGCAGTCTTACGTTTCTGTACAACTTCTCTTCCACTTGGTTTCTGCTACACAATCGCAGTAACTTTTACATGACTATTTATGGGGATGACTATAACACAGGAATTGTAAGCTGTCCTTATCTTCATTAAAGTTACAGCCGAGTGTTGTGATTCCTTTTTTTCCCCCCCCCCATCACACTGCAGTGACTTTTGGACTGTTGCAGAGCATTTTTGGGTTCATCGATATCTTTGCACAGCATGTCCACCTGCATTAGCCTCCAGGGCTAACCGTAAAATGCTTATATATGGCAGTCAAGCCGGCAGGGCGTGCGAATGCCTTCAAACACGAACTCTACTGACCTTTCTGGACAGTGCATCTTTGATCAATTTATCTTTCTTTTTCTCAATAGCTCTTTTTTCCTGAGTTGTTGTTTTTTCTTGGCTCCTCTCTTGGCAGAACAGCTGCTTCTCTCTGGCCATTGGGTATAGCCTTATTTTATTTATTCTTGTCTTTAACTTTTGTAGGGCAGCCAGATACATGGGGATGGGTGTTATATAACAAATACAATAAATAAATAAAAGCCCTATTTGCAACGTTCTTGCTGTCCACAGTGAAAGCTGTGGTCATGGAGAAAGGAGTTCATTACACAAAAATGCCCTGTTTGATCCTGTTGGGGCAAATGGCTAAAAAATAGGAGGTGTAGTTTGAACACAAAAGTTTTAAAGTTGAAAAGTGAAATTAACAGAAAATCAGCCAATTTAGGGACAACTGCTAGACTTGTTGAGTGTTTTTGTTAAAAAAAATATTGAAGCATAAAATCTCCTTTTCAGCCAAACAAGCCACTGGATTTAGATTTAAATTCTTGATCCTTCCAAATTTAAAATGGTTGAAATTCAGGTTGCTGCTGGCACTGACCACTCAGAAGCAATGCCAGATTCTCTGTGTACTGCACAAAGTTGATTATTCAGAGCCAAAAGACTGATCAAGGATTCACGCACTGCAAGCAGTCACTGAGTTTATTTGAAACACTAGGATAGATTTTATAGCATTCAGAACTTTAAAAGGGTTTGAAAGAGGAGGTCAGCAGGGTCTGTTTTTTGCAGTAGGCTCTGGAGCTTGAGGAGATGCCTTGGCTAGTGTTGCCAGCCTTTCCAAATGCTTATACAGACTAAGGACTATTTCTTCCCTGTGTTAAGGTAGATACATCTGTAATAATTCTCTTGCCTGTTCCCCTACCTCCTCCCAGTCTACCCTTTGCTATTCCCTCTTCCTTTCTTCCCATGCCAGTACTCCTCCTCACTAGTTCTCATTACTTTTCTCCCCGCAAACCACTTTTTCCATTCTTTAATCCTGGGAATCAGCTACTATTTGTATTATTTTTGCCTAAGGGGGTAAGCAGTAAGTAGCCATCCTGATTGGAAGACGTCTCCTATAGACAGTAGGACAATAAAGTAGAAGAGATGCATAATTGTTTTGTTTGAAATTTGAATAAGAAGGGCCTGATGGCACCTTGAAGCATCCCGCTCGAACAGAACCTTTGTTTTCTTGACTTCTGTCAGCAGTACTGTATTTTTACAGCTATGCGAGTGTGCCCTTGAAGCAAAGAAGGCCAACTGCCTACCAGACTGCAATAACAAGGGTGTAATGGGTAGGTTGAGGGAAGGTGTTTTTCCCCTTTCTTTGGCCCTTGTGAGACCACATCTGGAGTAGAGAGTCAAGTCTTTGGCTCCTCAGTACAAGAAGGACATTGACGCACTGGAGTGAGTCCAGGAGAGAGCTATCTCGCTGGTCGGGCTGGGGCACATGGCGTATGAAGAACTGGAGCTGGTCTGCCTTTAGAAGAGAAAGCAAAGAGCAGATCCTAATGGTGCCTTCAAATACCTAATGGGAGCGTGTAGAAAAGATGGATCCCAACTCTTCTTCGAGGTGCACAGTGGAAGGACAAGAGGGCAATGGACACAAGTTGGAATAAGAGAAATTCTGACGACATTAAAAAAAAAAAATCTACCACATATATGAAGCACTGGACATGAGCTGAAGAAAAAAGTGAGTCAGGTTGGTTGTGAGATAATAAAGAGAACTGGTAGCAGTGATAAAATATATCCGGTGAAACTTGCCTTTGGTATCACCTTATTCACATGGATTTAAATCAGTCTAGAAAAAATTTTTCTCAGTGAAAGCTTGTACAAAATTATACTGAATCATAAGGCAAGATTTGAAGTGGACAGTTGATCTTTTACAGGGTTCTCCCTCTTTACTTGTATAGAATATTAGGGGAGCATCATATATAGCAAGAAAATTTCTCTGGCTACTGGTGGTGATATCAAGATGAATGATAATAGATAATAATAAATAATAATCATTGTTACACTAAGTTAGTACAAGAACAGTCTCTATGTGCTAGGAATATCCCCCCAAAATTTGGATTTATATTTTTGGGTAAAACATAATAATAGAAATGATTGCATTTGCGTCACAGAAACATATTTCCTAATTTGCAGTAGCTCTCAGTTTAGACCCAAGCACCACAAACACAGTTGTAGAAACTGGATTTTGCTAAAAGATGGGATCTTGAACATAATTTGGAAGCAAGACTAAGTTAAGTCATAATATCCTTGATATTTATGAAGATATGTGAGTGTATGTTGCTTTTTCCATAGGCATTTTCATACCTCCTGCTGCTCATCACTCACCAGCTATGTGTCTGAGTTTTCCAAGAACCCTGATGCTGAAGGAATGGGTTGCAACTCTACCCCCATCGCAGGCATAGGCACACTGCTTTAAAATGCCTGTGGCCTTTCCCATGTCTCTGTAAGGCCTCTGAGGGCCCGGCTTTCTGTGAATTATGAACTCAACAGAAAACATACGTATAAATATTTAAGATCAGAGTCTCAGGAGAATGAGACAATTTTGATTCCAAGAATAGATCCTTTTTTAATAAAACTTAGTCCAATACATGCTGATACACAGCTTTACGATTCTGATGATTATACTACCAGGCAGATGCAGGAGCTTTCATGGAAACCTGAAGTTGCCTTATCTGCTCCAAGTATATAATATCTCAGAAGAATAAACTTAAATGAGAATACCCTGAGGCAGCACCTTGAACAGGATACAAGGCAGGGAATTTCCCTCTTTTTCAGATAGCATGTCCTTTTCATTCTCAAACTCTCAGATCTCAGTTTTTACATCTACTATTAACATGTTGCTTGTTCATTCTGTTCTTCCAGCTTAGGCACATTTAGCACATCTGCCAGAGCACGGCTGTTAAATGCTAACCACTTTGGTTGGCTGGTACTTTCTTGCAGCATATTAGGTAGCTGGGTCTCTCTTTTTCAGCCCTTTATGCATGAAGGCTTGGGGCAGTACATGCAATTTATAAACATCACAATCAAGTATGCATAATTTATAAAAGTCACAATTCAAAATTTTTACATAGATCTAAGTTTGCAGCCAATATATGCAAAATTGATGCTTTGAGTAAGTCAAGCTTCAACAGGATTTAACTAGAAAGCTTTTGCCACTTTATTTCCTTTGAGGTTCTTGGAGAATGTGAGTCTTTAGGAGATGGAACTAGAGACTTTTATTTTGTTTTTGCATTTTTGTAAATTTATGTTATATTATGGGGCAACTTAGGAAAACCTGAACTTATGAATAAAAGACCAAGAGAAAAAATCATGCCAGCTAACAGGAATAATTTAGTACTAAGATATCCTAATTCATTGGTCTAGAAGGAATTCAGATTCCTGGGCCAAACCTGGAGAAGATAAGAACTAGGTATTTTACACCTACTTCTGTGCTGCATAAACCCTCAGGACAAATTCTTGCCTTCGCTCAGACTTTCCAGCTCAGGGCAAGCATCAGCTTCATTCTCTCTATTGCACAGCACATCTCCCCTTTTTTGTAAGTGTTGTCCCTACTTTAATTGCTTCACTATCCTCTTCTTGAAGTTTGCATCACTGTAACTGCTGCTTTAGGATTACCTGCAGTTGGTTTCTCTGTCAAGACTGATGCCAGGACAACCTCAGAGTTTCCAGTATCTTCCACTCCTCTTCCCAGAGCACTTCTGGTCTCAGAATTGCTTATACATTTTGTAATGCAGCCATTATAGATAAAATCAAATTAACTGAGGTGAACTCACTAATGTCAGAATGTCTCTAATAAATCATTATTTTGGGGGGGGACATAGGGATGTGTGACTTTGGGTTCCAGATACTCTCAAGTGGGAGCTGGAAAGTTGATAGTGCATCTGGGAATGCAGAGTACATTGAGTTTAAACAAATAAAGAAATTTTGGCAAAAACCTTAGATAGTTCAGATGCTGCTTTTCACAACCATAAGCTTTTAAATTCTGCACAAATTGCAGTTTGAATGCCTAACTTCTATTTTTGATCTTGCCAAAGATGGGGACTAAGAAGGGAAGAGCTTTAAGTACCTTTTACTAGCCCTCCTCAATATTATTAACGGTGGAATTCTTTGCCCATAACTACCCTTAGAGTCCAAAGATACGGAGAAGCCCAGGCTTATTTGATTAATGTTTGAAATGTGTTCTGAACTCTTCCTCTGAAGGGGTTAAATGAGAAACTGTAGAAGCTGTGACTTTGGTGCCTGCATAACATGATAAAAACATTAGCAATGACTACACACTATAATTTTACTTACATATATATTGTTTCAGCTGAGGTGTATGTGTGAAAATGCAGGAAATAATACCATCACTAGAGCTCAGTTACTAGAACTCACGTTCTCAATGAAGTTTTGAGAATCTTGAACAAATATTTCTTTTTCTGCTTTTCTTTTGGTCTGAAGTTTTCCTCTGGCAACATGAAAAGCAGGTTCTTTTACTTTGCATTTGTTAGCACTTGGATGTCTATAAAGACTTCTAACAACAAGCAGGCAATGGGCTGAATGCCTTAAAACCTGGAGAAATGTTTTTAGGGCTAACTAATGTTGCATATTAAGCTGAAAAACTGAAGGAAAGTTTAAAAAAACCCACTATTTTGTACTCACTATTCAGTGATTTGGGTATCCAAACTAAAGCAGAAACCCACAGAACAGGAAGATAAGGTCATAGCTGTACTGCATGGAGCGGACAGAATCCAAAGAAATCTTTTAAAATATATATGTTCTTGTATTTGGACAGAATGTACAGCTAGACGGTACAAACATTAAAACATTATAGAAAGCACAATGGAAAGTGAATTCATTTTATAAAGAGAATTCAGATGTTAACAGAATTAATTGTAAATTTTTAAAATCTCATTTCTAATTCCCACATAATTTTGTGGTTACTTCATCTGTTTTCTGATGAAGAGTGGAATGCGGTACCCAGGTATCTTTGACACTCCGAAGATTAAAAAAATACACCCTATTTTTCGGAAAGAAGAAACGCTTCCTGTACTCCTATTTCACATTCATCTTGCAAGTGTGACGTAAGACAAAAATAAAATGTGATCACTGAAAATCACACAGGGAGCCTGAACACGCCCAACATTTTGTGATGGCTAGGCAAGTGCTAGGCAACTCCTCAAAACACTGGGCTACTGTGTTAAAAGCAGAAAGTACCAATCCCCGCTTGCATTCTTTTGCACTGTTATGAAAAAAAAGTGGTCTGGGTGCCAGCAGTCAAATGCATGACTTTGTTTTTGGATGTTAACAGCTGAAGTGCTCTAACGTGTCAATTAGACAGTTCTGCTGCTCTGAGTTAGTCCTGCCTGTCCCCTCTCGGTCCCTGGGCATCCTGCCCTCACCTCTCCGAGCCTCAGCACACTCCTCAGTGTTTTGCACAATACTGATGCTCATCTGACTGCTTGGGGAGCCAGTTTGGAGACCTGATGGGGACACAACTTTTTATTTTCCCCCTAAGGTTAGCTTTAACTCAGTTTAGTTTCCTGATCCAGCTCTTGAAGTATCACATAAGCACCACTACTAGTGCAAGAGAAGAAGTAGAAACATAGCAACAGCAACAGAGCGGAGAGCTTTTCTGCCCATTTCAGCATTTTTCAGCTATTAGATGCACTTAGCTGTGCCATTATACCATATCCTTAAGCTGCAGTTTCTTGGGTTTTTTGAGCCATTGCTCAAGCTGCTGCCAAACGTCTCTTTTGCCAGTACAAATGTTGGCCAAGCTAAGCAGCTGGCCGGTTTTGGGGACTGATCTGGTTGAGAATTAACTTGGTGACATCAACAACAAAATTACTTGTTTTCAGCTCGCTCACTCCCTTGATTTGGAAGTGACGCCCCATGGGAGAGTGTCCATGCTCATGCCAGGAGAAACGTGTGTCCAAGGGCTCTGAGCTCTGAATTGAGGTTTTACGAAGGTATCCAACTGCAGCTGGAGACAGGCAAGAGACAGCACTCCCGAGACAGCACTCCCGACCACGTTTTTCCTTAGCATTTCCTGTTACCTGTTAGCTATCAATACGAAACAGATTTTTTGGATCTAGTCCAACGACTGAGGCTAGGGGACAGCTTACGGAAGATTTTAAGAAGTATTTCAAAGCTTTAGTTACTCAGCTTACAGAGGAAAGGAAAGGAGAGGAGAGGGGAGGGGAGGAAAAAGGAAGGTGGAGAAGAGGAAGGGGAAGGGGAAGGAGAATGAATAGTTTTGTGTCCTTTTCTCCAAAAAGAAGTTTAGGGAATTTGTCTTATGCCAGCACAGACATTATATCCTTTAAAGATGTTTTTCAGAGAACAGTTCTTGAAATGAGCCTACGGTTTGGAACGATGCTAAGTACATAAGTAATTAACTTGCACGTGTGGCTTCAGTAATGTGTAAATCAAGCATTCTATTGCAAACTTAGTTTTGTGTGAAAACTGTATACATACATTGCTGAAAATCTAGCTATAAAAAGCTGGATTTCCCCACTTATATCACTACCCTGGAGTTGTCTCTGGGAAAGATTTCTTTCTGATAAAAGAATTCCTACTGCAGTTGTCACTGGTAGTTATTGGTATGAAATGATACAGGCATAACAGCTGTTTAGAGGCAGAAATTGTGGTGTAACAACTGTCTTATTGATCTGCCTCTTGCAGTGTCTTGGAACAAATTCTGCCACCGGTACTTTCCCACTTTCAGATGATTGTTTTGCTCTCTGGTGTGCTGTCTCCCCGGGGTAAAATGTCAAGTATTACCTTACAACATGTCCTTTTGTTTTATAAGAGCTTCTGAAAGGCAAAAAGTACCTGGCATTACGTAGAAAACCTTACGCTTGAAAGACGCGTTCTCCCTTGTCTTTGAGAACTCTAAAGTGTGTGTTTTATGGTGGTGTTTATCCCACTAAGGCAGCAAGGATATATGCGGGTAATATGTTTTTGTTTAAGAAAGTGATTCACATAAAGCATTTAAGGAAGCTGATAGGAGCCCACTACGAGAGAAGCAGAACATACAAGCTAGGGAGGACAGCTCAGATGGTCTCCCCGGATGAGAATCTGAAAGACGAGATTGCGTGAGAGGGACTTTGTGTAGGATCACGGCAGAGCAGGAGGGTCTGTGTGAGGATGTGAGGAGCTGAACCATCCTTGGAAGTGCAGCGGAAGGCTGCTCTTTACCCAAAAACCCTGAGAGCAGTGTCCGTTCCCAACCATGGCAGATATTCAGGCATAGACCGAAGGCTCCGGGGAGGCTGCCCAATGCTGTGCGCCATAACCTCCAGCTGAGTTCTGGGGAGCGTAGTTACACTGCAGTCTTACGTCTGCTCCGCATAAAACCACCATTTTTCTATCTTTAGAAATTCTGTAGAAGAAGGAGGGAGATAATGTGTATTTCTCTTACTGTCCTCTCTAGTCTTCCCTCTTATTGTTGCTTTTTTTCTGCATACTAAGCTGGCAGAGTGAAGGATCTAGCCCAGTTTCCTACAGGGTATTTGTTAGTATTTTGTTTAGTCTATTTTCAAATGTTGCACTGTTTTCTACAAAAGACTGACTATAGAGAAGTTACTCTCAGGAAGTTTTTTCACTACACGATCCTCTTTTCACTACCCTAAAATAATTCCTCTCTCCTTGATAATTCTGTGCCTTAAACTCTTCTCTATCACCATCCCACCATTACTGAGCACCTTCCATTAGTCCGTGGATTTCATTCCAGCTCTCACATGAACGTCTTTATTCTTCTGTTCATCTTGTCTAACTAGATTCCACTAGCTTTTGGGTGTTGAGTTGGTATTAGTGGCAGCAAAATTGTTTCATGTTCACACAGGCTTTAATTTACATGATTTATGTGTGATGACGATCTTATTCAGGGATTTGAAATACTGCAGACGGAAGGCTTCTGTTTAGCCTGTGTGGCATCTGTCACTGCAACATTAGCTTTTCTACATAAAATAAATCATAAAGTCAGGGGAACTTATTTTAACATCCTGGACAGATATTGGGGAACTTAAAGAGGGATTATGCTGCATCGTCAAACAATTTGCTGAATCCTTGTTTTATAATTCCATTGCTAATTGGGTAGTGACTTGTAAAATCTGCATTTTTTCTTTAGTTTGTAAGACCTACTGGATAATATATACAAACAAAAGAGGGATCGTTGCATAAGACACTTTTAGAAATGGCTTTGTGTGATACTCCAGTGCTATTTATTCTGCAACCAGTGAAAAGAGTTCTTGAAAATGGTTCTGAGAAGAAAAAACCCTGCCCTTTCTTGCTTTCTGGCTTGGCAGAGTAAAACACCCACCATTTTTGTATCCAAGAGAGATGATACACTGCAAATTCTCTGAGAGACTTGTGGAGTGCAGGTACTTTCCCCAGTGTCATGCTGATTTCAGGGAACTCTGATCTACTCACTGGCAGCTCTCTCTCACATACAGCCTGCAGGCCTGCCCATGCAGCTGAGCGAAGGGTATTCTGCTGCCGCTTGGACACCCTTCAGATTTTCGTTGAGCTGCCGGGTGCTCTCAGAATGATCCTGCCCTACAGTTTTCAAAGATCGTAAGAATGTGGGGCCCCATCGTCAAATTGCCCTCTTCTGCCATTACGATTTCTATGAACATAACTTAGGAGGTTTAGGCTGAACAGTCTCCTGTCCAAGCAGCAGAAACAATCTCCTTAGTAACATGATTTATTTTATGAGGAAAACAGTATTTTGTGCCCCGTGGAGTTTAATTTTTTGATAAATTGAAACTTAAAACTTTCACAAACATGCCCATGCTGGTAACTATGTATTATATGAACAAAACTAGCATGTGCCGCTTGTTAGAAGCCTCCTGAGACTGAACACAGTAGGGATGAAGTACTCCATGACTTGTACCTTAGGCTTTGAGATATCACGATGTCCCACATACACATAACATTTCTGAAGCTTAAGGTAATACCTTTTACTGCACACTTGCCAGGGCTAGGAGCATACAGGAAATGTTACTGTGCCTTTGCTGCAGGCCGTGATTCATTACATTGCACATACTCAGCCATGTGCCTGCCACTCTATCCGCACTTGATTTTAAAATAAGGTTTATTAAAGAAGGCTTTTTTAGTCAACAGAATGGTGAGAGTTGAAAAGAGCAAAGCATGGGAAACTTAAGCTTACAGGGTAAATTCTGATAATCTGATTCTCTCTGATTTTTCTCCACAGTCAGTCCTGTGGCTTCATTCATTGATGGAGAAAGGGAAATGGAACCTAGTCCTGCATTAAGTGAGCTAAAGATTTAAATGTTTTATCTCCCTGTAGTTTCGTGCTAAATGTGTTTTCTTTGATTTCTTTTTCTTTTCTTCTCTCTTCCGAGCTAGCAGCAGTTTATTAATAGTTGCCATAGCAGTCACTGTTGCCATAGTAATGGTAAACAAATGAATTATGTGACTGAAAGTTCGAAGTGGTAGAAGACACAAACAGCAGCCCTGTGGGCAGTTCCTGTCAGCTAGTGCAGGGTGAAGGAAGCTTTTTCTTTTTTTTTAAAAAAAGAGCACTTGCCATCCTTAAATGGTACTTTAAAAGAACAGAGGTTTCTTTGGGCATCATGAGTAATGGGATTCAGTTAAAGGTGATGGGTCTCACTGTAATGCAGTATATTTAAAACTGCAGTCATTGTACCAAAAAACCCACATTTTCCGCTGTTGTATTTTCCTGGAATTACTGTTCAGACCTGTTTGTAATGTTCCAATGCACAGTGGAAAAGAGCAGTTGGTAGAATCTGCTGCATGATTTTGCTCTCCATTTCTGCTGAGTGACAGAGTAACATATGCCCATATGCTTTCATGAACGGGTCTTCCATTCCTTACTTCTTCCTCAGGATTCTGATGTTTCCATTCACAAGATGGAATTTTTATCAATACCAAAAAAAAACCAAAAAAACAAAAAAACAAACAAACAAACAAAAAAACACCCTAAAAATCATTTCTAGCATTTCTTCATAATTTAGCTGTATTTAATGCCAAGAGTTTTATTACGTTAAAAACATAGTGTAGCAGAATCCTTGCTGGAAGAAACAATCAGCGTTCAGTTGAACCTGAAACAAACAAAAAGTCAATTAAAAGGGATCACAACTGCACCTGAAAACGTTCATACCCAGTGCATCATCCCTCAGCGTCCTGGCTTGCTGGCGCAGAAGTTATCTGTGCAGTTAGTTCAGATTCCCACTGCGGAATTTCTGAGACTTGTGAAAGAGGCACCTTCTTTCCTCTTTGTGGATTTTTGTGCTCCAAAAGGAACAGTAAAAGGAACAACAGCTACGTCTGCGTTGAAGTGTATTTTAAAAGGAAAAACAAATGATTATACTTTGCCAGGAATAATAACTACTATTCTCAGAACTGAGTCTATCAAAAAAAGGGAAGCTACACTGTCAGTTCCAGTGATCTCAATATTAATATAAAATACTAGTGCTTCACATGAATATTTCGGTTCTGTCTCGGATTTTCCTGCTACTGAAATTAAATTTTATAGACATAATTGTTAAAGAGATCAATCACAGGGCTGACACTGCAGGGAAATCTGCAGAATACAGTAATGAAACTACAATTCAAAAAGTCAAGACATATATCAGAGACATGTTTTGACTTGCTAGTAGTAGTGGTTTTATAAAGAGCATTCTGGAAGATTCAGACAAGGGCAGAACTTTCCACACATCTTACTGTACCTCAGAGTTTGCTGGAATCTTAGTGAGTTTAATTTTGAAACTAAGATTTCAGAAAGAGCTCAGTAATTTATACAAGAGCCTATAAGGGAAAAATCATGAAATTTAGTAGAGTAAAACAGATATAGTTCTGTGAAAATTACTTTAAAGTAAGTGAACACAAATTAACAGAGGGTAAAACTTGTCTATTTCTTCCAACTTTATCAGTTGCTATAATAAAGACCAAATTCCTCTTCCTATAAAACTTACTTCTCCATTTTTACATCCAGTTATGTCTATGCTTTCAAGGCATTCTACAGCAAGAATATGGAATTTTGTAAAACTTTTTCATTAGAGAGGTGCCCCAAAACGACATGTGTGAATTATGCTTAATACACAAAAGTGTAATCTCTGAGCACTTGCAAAACTAATAAGCAGTAGATGTAAGTGACTGTGTTGTATTGCTGGAGGACAAGAATTCTGCTAACATTTTTGTCACTACTACTCATTTGCTGAAGTGTTAGTACAGCAAAGTTTATTGGAGGACATCCCCACCCTTCTGCTGGTATGTGCTGTACTTCAGAGCACATAAGGAAGTTACATACCTGTCTCATTTTCCTTTCTAATTCTGTCTGCCTTTTATGACTTTCATTCATGTTTAGAAGCTGCAGGCAACCTAGCTTCACTGGCTGAATTCCTGTAGTAGCTGTATACAAATATGTGGTGGTCTGCCATCGAGAAGCTTTGAGCAGTACCTGGCTCCATTTCTGAGATGTGCTCTATTTAAGAGGGTTTACTTCCATCCTGTACATCCTTCTATCCTAATACAATCTTCTAGAAAACTAAGATGGTAGGGAAGCACTGTACCCCTATGAAGCCTAGCAAGAAGCAAACACCATAAAATGCAGAGCAGGTAATTATTTCCATTGAAATGAGTTTTTTGGCATCAGCCACCAAGTACTATTTACTTGGACATACACATGAAATACTTTTTTGCTTCATTCATCAAAACATTTCTGAAAAGAGACAGTAATGAAAAGATTCATGTCAAGTCTGATTTTTCCCCAGTATCTACAGCAGAATATTCAAGAAGCATCCTAAAAGCAGTTGTGTAGAATGGATAGCCATCCAGAAAAGGTACAATGTGAATTTGTATACCAGTCACTAATAAAAATCTTCTGGCAAAAAAATATGAGAAGGATGTGGAAAATAACTGTTTGAAATCTGTAATTTCAAGCATTTCATGAACTGAGCATAAGAAACAACAAACAACCACTAACACAGTACTCACAAATATTTCTTGGCAGAAAATTCATCAATTTGAATTTACTATGCTTCTCTGCTGTTGACTGTTCACCACGCTGGACAGAAATAATTCTCAAATGGAAAAAAATAACTTAGAAATTTTTAGAAAGAACAAAGCATGAACCAGTATACTACTCAGAAGCAGCTGATGAATTAAATCAAAATTTGTTATCTGAACCTGCAATTAAATCTGAGGCTGGGGTGAGGTATATGTTATTTGCAGTTCCTCACTTAATTTAGAGAGAAAAGTTTATGTGCATTCAGACAAAAATATATTCAGTAAATTTATTTATGACACCAAAAATGCTTAAGGCAAGCAGCATAATGCTTGAGTAAATAATGTACCTGTCTGAATATATGCATTTTTATATATGGTGAAAATATGTATTATTATATCTATTATATTATTACTACTATTACTATTATCTCCTTATTTTTTAATTTTACCTCAGGATAACTCTTGGTTTTGGGGCATTGCAAGATGCTGTGTTTCCCATAAATGCCAAATATTGAAATTACAGTCAAAGTACAGTGACTCCATGCAGTGGATCTCCATGCAGAAAGAGAAGAAAATGGAAGTTGTCCATCACACCACTACAAGTACTAGTCTTACACTATTAGGAGGGGAGTGGCAGAGCCAGGCGGGACTCACGCTACAATATTTTTGATCTATATTTTGGGTTTATGTGTGATCCTGAGGCAGTATACCTGCAGAGGAGCTGCCTACTAGTGTAACTTGGTTCTGCTGTAACTTGTGACAAAGACACAACTGAGTCTTCGTACAATTTAGAGCGTCCAGTTCAGAAAAGGGTATGGGCTGCTTGCTGTTCCGTTCACTAACTCCTTGGCAGGCTGCATTTTCATGTGCACTGTCCGTGGGGTTAGTGTGGTCCTGATGGAGAGAATTAGGCAAGAGAGTGGAGTGGAAATTATTTATGATCAAGTGATTACCTCTTTTTTTGGTCCTGATATGTAAAAGCAACCCACCTAAACAACCAACCAAAAAACCTGAAAAAATGCCTTATGCATGTTCTCAACTTGAGGAATGACAATGAGTCTTTTAATATAGATTAACACATTAACTGTCGTAAAATGAGATATTGCTGGAGAGATGAAGTAATACGTATTTCACTGTTACAGCATGCAGTATTTTATTCTGTAAGTCAGCCATGAACACATCAACAAATTACTTTTAGTGAAAGATAGATTGGATGAAATGAAGAGTTTGGATGTCTGAACAAAGAAAAAAGGCATAAAATTCCATTTCTTGGAATGTTGTAAGTAATGTTAAAACCTCTGATTACTGGAGGCAGCCTTTTCTGTGGAAAAATTGGAAACTTAGTGAGAGAAGCCTTCGTTCTCATCCCTTAAGAGTGATTTCAAAGGAAACACGTGCAGTGAAAAAGTATACTTGCATTGCATGTAGTATCCAGATTATTGTAAATGTTTTCCTCATTTTTAAATCTAAATTTTCAGGCATGTCTTTTCAGGCTAATGCTTTTCATCAAATATACAAAATCTTTTGTCCTATGAGAGTGTAAAAGAATGCTGCTGTAACTCAGTTTGCCAAAATACTTTTACAGTAAAGCCATTTGACAAAGTTATGATGTGTAAAGAGACTAAAAGAAATGTATATTCACATTTATCTGTATGTCTGTACGGTGTCTAATTTAGCAAAATTTCTGTGTGTAAGCTATGCTGCTAAAATTTAGATATTACTCATTATTACTAACATTATTAGCATATATATATTGCTAATATATTATTATCAATAATAAATATAATATCTAAAATACCTAAAATTTTAATTTTAATATCTGAGTTATTAATTTTCTTACTTTTTGTTTGTTCAGTAATTACACAAAAGGAAGACCTTCCTCAGTTGTGTGTTCTACTTATATAACTACTATCTGTTATAATTCTTTATATTTAGATAGAGCTATATGGAATCCGTGTTTATATTTGTTTTCTTTCCTATTTCTCTCTCTTCCATGTGTGGATGAATGCATGATTCCTACTGACATCTATCAGTGTTGGCTGTGTAAATTAGACAGTAAATTTTCCAATTTAAAATTCTCTCATTCAGTGGGAATCTTTTTTATCTTTTTCTGTGAGACACGGATCAACCTCGACCATATAAAACACTTGGGGCATATTTTGATCTAAGCTGCATTCATATGGCCCCCACTAACATAAATACGAGCCATATGCCTTCCTGTTGGAAGTATTTCATACTGTTTTCAAATGCTCTATTACACTTAACACTTTCACACACTTGGCTTTATTGCTGGCCTTGGAGAAAGGAGATGAGATAAATGATTGATGAGAACTAGAACTTCAAAAATTGATTTATAGTTTCACAGAAAATATATTATTTGTTCTTTGTGTGACTCCTTAAATAAAATAGCTCTTCATAAAAACTCCTTTCACTCAATCCCTTCAGCAGTAAAATGCCAAAGTCATCATGGAAAGGAATGACTCTTTCTGCTAAACTAGCTGGACTACACCTCAAGTTGACTGTATCTTTTGCTGGTAACCATAGAGCAAATTTAAAAGCTCTTTCAATGCAATGAAACAGACAGCATAGGAGAATTCTGGAGCAAGAATCATATTCAGGAGAGCTGTGTTCTGATCCTGAACATTTCACAAGCATATTTTTTGAGATGCCACATAGCTCAAAATTTTCAAAAGTGCTCACTGTTTTTACAGACCATTTGGGAGAGCTGTTTTTTGATTTTCAAAAGGACTGATTGTCTGTAGTTACCATTCAAATAAAGCAATATCCTAGAAGCTTAGCATCATGTTCTCAGCATAAATGTCTTAGCTGTCCAAAACCAGCCATTCACAGCTATTTGGAGTAGTTTTGAAAATACAGTCTTTCTGTGCCTTATTCTTTCTAAACAAAATAAAACATAAAATTCTTCCTTAGCTCAGCTCACAAATCCTTGAAAAGCACTTAGTCCTCCTCCAATGGGAAGTGACACATAAATGTAAATTACTTTAGGTTATAAAGACAGAAATCTCTTCCACATAACTAGGACACATGAATTATTAGCAAGTAATCAAAGACTAGCTGAATTAACCCTAAGGTTTTCAGAGTGGAAGGAAGGAACACAGAATGGGAAAAGTGAGAAACATTGTGTAAATATAAACGTATGTGTACCTGCAGCCAAAGTGACAGCCTTCCCTTTTCTCAAAAATCTTTAGAATAAGCTGACGAAGGATACAATTCTCAACATATAGATACAAGATACAGATGTGATCTTTAAACTTAAACACTCATATCATCTAAATATCCTTGTATCTTAGCAGGTTGAATCATTGTACTCTTGGTCCAGGCTTTTTTCCTCACTTCTGTTTACACACAATATGCATTAAACACATATGAAAAAAACATAGATTGGGGTTTCTAATAAAATTTAATTCAGCTTGAGATACCAACAAAAGAATGACTGTGCACGAACTAGAACTGTGCCAAGCCTGCATCACACAGTATCAAATTTTGAAAGACTATGAATCTTGAAAACTGAAAGCTCGGTAAAGTTTCAGTACTCTGTTTATTTTTGTCAGAATTTATATAATGATGGTTTAATTCTTTAATTAACTAATTATCTAATTAACATTAGCTGCTGGTACTACTTGAATGAAGTATAAAATCACACTCCTTCCCTCATCTGAATAATGAAAATATTTACAGCACTATTCTTAAAAGCAGGGCTACTACCTTTGTGTCTTGGCCAGAGATTATACTACCTTTGTGTCTTAGCCAGAGATTTAAAAAAAAAAAAAAAAAGAAAAAAAAGGAAGGAAGAAAGAAAATTCAGTCTGGCTAACACCTGTTGAAGTAACCCTACAGTTTATCCTTGTTGCATGTTACAAAATGGCTACTGTGTTCTTCTTCTAGGGGGGTTGGAGGAAGAGGTCTGTGTTTTAGCAGTGGGTGAGTTGACTGAAGTGAATTATATAGAATATGAAGCATTTGGGGGTAGTTTCAATTCTGGGACTTACAAGGCAGAGTATACTGCAGTTTGTATTTTCCCTGGAATATTTATAAGCTGTTGTTTATCATACATTAAAACTCATGATCAAATTTCAACAGATTTCAACCCCAATTTAAAGTTTTAAAAAACTTCATTAAAATAAATTTCATTAAAAAAAAGTTCATATTGTATTTATATTTTTACAAGTAGCATTTGCAATCAAGATTTAACAAATTTAAAAAAGTTAAAATTCGTGAGCTTTGAAATATAACTTGGTTTAATACTTTTCTTCTCAGCATTAAATTTTATATTTATAGTCTCATTTTTCTAGTCCAAGCACTTAAAACCACTTAATTACTTCTATGAGCATCAGATGCTATTCTATGGCCAACAGCATGAAGGTTTTTAGGACAGTATTTCCCAGAATGGAAACAGAATGGCTTGACGTTCTAGGACCAGAGGGACTTAAGCTTGCTTGGCAAGGAGGTGCCGGGGGTAACCCTGTATCCATAGATAGTTGACTTTATGATTGCCATCGTTCTCAGTAGATTTTTCTGACCTTGCACTCCCATAACATTAGAAATGATACTTTCATTATGGGGTACTATACATTTAGCAAATGCAGACAAATATAGAAACTCCATCAAAGCTGCCTGGACAGTATTTTAAGGTGGAAAAATGAAGCCAGACCCCAGAAGAGTAGGCATTTAGTCTTGCATTCAGTAGATCTTGTTTCTGAGGTGCGTACCAATGTATTTCATGAAGTTCAAGATAACCCTCAGTATTTACTGAAAAATGATGGTCTTGTTATTAGAGCACAGGATGTAAATGAGAAGTTGAGTGACTGTCTCCAGCTTTACAAGGGACTTCTAGTGTGACCAAGGATAAGTCAATTACACTATACATGTGCTTTTTTTTCACATATAAAAATGGCTTAATAAGAGAATCTTTCCCTAGAGCTGTAAAATGTTTTGAGTTCTAGTGAGAAAATCTAGCTATTATTTCACAATGTCTTTCAGCTAGGCAGATCTCAAAGCAGTTAGCAAGCCATGTGGGTTAAATTTATTTCCTCCAAGCAGAAATTACTTCTTAGAAGATATGTACCTTAGAATAAACCAGAATAACATCCAGATCTGTAGTCAGATACAGTGGACTCCTCGTTTTCTGCCACCTCTCAGCTCTGTCTCACAGCCATCAGGATAAACATACTTTGCAGCTACAAACTGAAACTAATGGGGGATTTGGGGATGGCAAGAGAGATTTTCTGAACTGGAATTTGTCAGAATACGTTAGCTCATTCTTGCAAGACATGCAAGAGGGGAGATTCTCAGACACCTGAAGCTTTATTTTGTAATAACACAATTAACAGCACAATTCTATGCCGATGATTCGATTATTGTAACCTGTGAAAATGTGTTTAACACCATCATCCCATTTCTAGTACATCCTGTAAAGCTTTCTTAAGTAACTAATGATAAGCTTAAGCCCTTAAGATAATTAAAAAATCACAAGGTAATTTTATGTGAAAAAGCCTGAATGCTCTGAGTAAAAATCTAATTCTCTGATAAATAATTGTGAAGAAAAATAAATAGGCTATTTTAAAAAATAATTGTACTTCATGAAAATGCGTGTTTAGTGTCCAATTTGCTGTTTGATTTTGTACTAGAAATTTAAAGTACAATTAGCAGTAAAACAGCCAGTTGTTAAGGCCACCAATAAATTAAAGTTAGAAAACAATGGTGACTTGTGCTTAGTATGCAGAGCATATAAACCTAAGCTGAAAAGACGAGCATTAGGATTCTGGACACCTGGTGTATTCTGGCTGTGAATAAAGAGCAGGGTTGAATGTTGGACTTCAGTCGTACGATTCTAATAGTTAATCCTCTTTGTAACGGTCGATTTACATGTTAGAAGATCTAAAAGACAGGAAGTACAGTGTCCAGCTTTGAATTTTAGTCTTAAGAGTTTTCTCTGTTAATCTTCCTCAGACAGGAATCACAATTTTTGCCAAGTATTTAGTAGCTTTCTTCTAAGGTTTCTATACATTATAAAATAATATATAATGATCTGAAAGCATGACTACAGTTCAGACTTTGTACATTATATTTTGCACAGCTAAAGTAAGTGTGTTTGCTAATAATACATAATTTATTAAATGCTAAATACCAATTATTTCTAAAGTATAATAGCATTATCAAATATGATTGAAATGTGGAAAAAATTCAGGTGGATCTGTGCTGTCGACTTGTTTTTAGTTCACTGCAGACATTTATTCTGTTTATAGATTGTGATAAATACTACTGAACTATAAAAAAGCTTGAAACTTTGTAGCCAGTTACCTTGGATCAGATAATGGACAGTAATTTCCCAGGATAATGCGAATATATAAATGTAGCCTCCATGTCACAGAGAGTCCATACTCTTTAATGGAAAAAAGCAAGCGAAAAGGTGCTACTAGCCAAACTTGGGAAACTGGCACCGATTTCAGAGTGTTCCCTCTACCAAAATAAGTGCCAGATGCACGATTTGCACTTGGGAGATAGTATTCAGAAGCAGAAAGATCAGCCAAAACTGCACAGTTGCAGCAAAACATGAGTACGTGGAACAAACAGGTTTGGAAGGATTGTGAAAAACCAGATGAGCAATGATGGAAAAAGATTGCTCAGGGCTATGAGAACAGCTCCTTGAAGCTACTGAGAGGATATGATTCAGTTTATTTTATCAATGGCATCAATTGAATTATATTCAGGTATTTTGCCTCTAGGGAGGTAGTTTTCTGCTGGCGATTTGTGAACGCACATATTGGCTCTATACAGAGAAGCCTGGAGGCACAGTTAGCAAATTACAGCAGTATTTCAGTATACACCGTGATCCTCCTCTGATCACTAGGCTTCACAGAAACCTACCTCCAGATCTAGGGCAAACCATTCCAACACAAACATGTGCTAGTCTGGCATGGACTGGGGCCTGTTAAACTTGGGGCCTGTTAAACTTTTTTTGCCCTTAAATTACTCCCTCACAGCTAAGCTATGTTGCTGACTTGCGAAGAACCTTCCAGAAGGGCAGGCTGTGAACACCTGCCTGGAAACAGCCAATCAGCAGGCACTATGGGAATTGCAGCCAATCAGCATGGGCACTCTGTAGCCAATCTTGTAAGCGATGGGGTGTGGTGTTGCTGGGGGGAAGCCTGGTAGAGAGCCTGTGAGGTGGGGGCTGTTAGGGTGCCTCAGAGCCGCCGGCGGTGGCGGTGGTGGTGTGGGTGTGTGCGCGGGTGTGGGTGTGTGCGCGTGCGCTGGCTGGTGTGCTGCTGTGCCAGGCCTGCTGCTGTGCCAGGCCTGCTGCACTGGCCCACTCCACCTTTACCCCTGGACCACACCATCTCCCCCATGTGGCAAGGAGATTTTGTGATAAACTGTTGTGGCTGGCCTGCTTCTATCCCAGGTTGGGCCAGTGCTCCTGCAGAGCAGGTAAGTTGGAGCACTTGCTAGTGTTGAGTGTATCTGTGACTAAATGTGCTGTGGTGTCCAAGCCCATTTTTTCTCCATGCTCTCAATTCTGTCTCAGATCACAAGGATATGCTGATGGGCTTGAATAGACTGAAACACCTTGTGATTCAATGCTTACACTAATTTTCTGCTAAATATTCTATAGGCCTCTCTACCTACTTGTCCTACAGCATTTTCTTTTTTTTGGGGGGGGGGTCTGGACAAGCAATATAATTACTTAGATCAGAAGCAGTATGACTTTCATTTCTGTTAGGTGTTTCATGTGACTTCTGTCTTTTCCAATAGTATATGAAAACGAGGGTTTGCTTGTAGCTCATCAATGGAAGTGTCAAAAAATACTTGTTATGCTAGTTTTTGAATGGTTTCTAATAAATGTATTTGATCATTGGGCAGTTATGGACTTCGCTCAAGCTGATAGATGCAGCCACTCACTCAGCCTAAATATGGAAACAAATTTACTCTTTGATAGCTAAACAGAGAAAGATACCATCCAGATACAAAACCTAGGGAATGATTTGGCTGCATCTGTGACCAGTGCCACACTGGTTTCCCCTAGTCAGGAAAGGAGAGTTGGCCAGAAGTTCTAGAGGTGTTGATGCTGCCAGCATAATCATCTTCCTCCCAATAACAGTAGCTGTTACCTGCTTTTGTGATTTCTTTTCACTTTATAGTTCTGTTAGGTTCATTAATTCTTGTACATAGGGAACTGCATTTGACAGGGAACAGCTCAACTTCTTCCACTTACTTGTAAAGATCTGTAGGTACAGGGTCAGTTAGCTCATGTCTAGCTCGCAGGATTGGAAGTATTAAAAATTGAGCTCTCAGCAAATTACTTAATCCAGTTGAACTGATGCAGGTCATGGACCTGGTCTGAACTGAGAACACCCAGCAGACGGGTCCGTTTATCTGGTTGAGCGAAATGCACTGCGCTTCCAGCAAGATGGGGCTACATGTTCAAAAAATCCTAGCTAAAGTCTCCAGAACGAAGCAGCTGCAGGCTCTGCACACCCAGTCTGAAGCCCTCTGCAGTGCGGGGCAGTCAGGAGAGTCAGAAGAGTGGATTCAGCACCTTCAGCCCCTTGGGCCCACCAACACGGAATGTGTTGCTGAGGCTGTTGAAAGTCCAAGGAGGATGTATAGCTGGGCTGTGTGTAGCTTTACTTCTTTCAAGGTTTCCTCACTGACTTTCGCAAGGTGCTGATGTCTCTTCAACAGCCGGGCAGCAGTGCAGCCTGCTAGGGCAAGAAGGCAGGACTCGAGGAGGTCTTGGGAAGCTGCCTCAGGGCCGTTACGGTGATCCATGACTTCCTTGGGGTGGAGTTGCTCTCTATTCTTGTATTCTACTACTCCCTGCTTCCACTGCTGTTTCTCAGTGATGCTTAGTTCTGTGTTATGATAAATTAAGACTTCTAATTTGTCTGGTGTTAGCCAGAGGTCACTGGCGTTATGGCAACTGGGCAGCAGGTGAGCAGAGAAGACCTTTCTGTAATGCCATTTTCCCAGGAAACCTTGGTTTGTGAAGCTTAAACTGATGCCTGAAATGTGATAGTAGTTTAGCTATTTACTGAGTGGTTGCAGGATGATGACTGAGTTCCCTGTTGGTATTTAAAGGCTTAAGTGGAATGGACATGATCCTAAACTGAGATTTTGGGTACTTGCATTGTCCTTTATGATCCTTATGGAAGAGGAGGACAATGATACATGCATGGTTTAAAAGGATATAAAGACAAGAGAGATCATAGGAACAGAAAATCAGGGAATGTACGTACTGTGATACAAGAGAAAAGCATGATAACCTCCTTTTGAGTGCTAGCTGGAAAGACAGTCTTGGAATTGTGAGCAAGAAGTCGCTTTGTGCTCATTTTACCACAGTCAATGAAATGAGACTTTTTCTTTAAAAATTTTCTTTTAAAAATTTATAAAATTTTATAATTTTTTGAGAAAAGTCAAAATAAGGAGAAATAGCTCATTCCATCCTGTTTTTTTTCAACAGGAATCCAAAAGAAGCTCCAAATTGTTTAACCTAGGCACAATAGATAATACTTTCTCTATTAGTGTTTTCTGTGTTAGTAGAGGAAGTGTAGTGCTTAGAATACTTCTTTCACTTTCACAAGAGAAAAAAAAAGGAATAGATGCTTGCAGTTCACTTTTTGATCAAGTTCATATACCAGAAGGGTACATCTATTGTCACTGTCACAAAAAAACTAGCTGGGCTATATATTACTTCTGAAAGTTGATACCTGCTGGTAATGATCTTTGTTATCTTTCTCATTCATCATATATTTCTTAGATATATGCAGGGTTAAGATAATCAATCTAACAAGTGACTTAATGTATTTGGTGAACTTGTTCTACTGTTTTAAACTGCATCTGCTACACTTATCACTGTTTACTGGTAGACAAAATTCTTAAAGCTGTAAAAAAAAGACTTAACATCGTTTCAAATAAATTTTATTTAAATCTATAAACTTTAGAATAACTACAATCAACCAGTTTGACAAAGACTTAAAATATAAGTGAACAAATGGATAGATACACAGGAAAAATAATGGATAAGTTATTAATCAGAAAAAAGTTCCGGTGAAGCTTGTCCAACTCAGCAATAGTTTCAGATATTTTAAAAACAAAATACTGATTTTTAAAAGTATATTTAATGTTTTTATGATCTTTCTGAAATGCTTTGTTTTGCTAGGCTTAATTGAATAATAAAAAAGATAAAACACCTGAAAATAGGGAGTGGCATTTTATTTTAGATCAACAAATCATTTCTGTCAATCTAAAATGGTCTTCTGTTTGTCCAGTGAACCAAAATACCAATTATTCGCTCAGTTCTACTTTTTTTTTCTTTTTTGATTGCATGCTGTCATAAAGCTCTGCTGGACAAGTAAAAGAAACAAAATCGCAGGAATGGAAACAGTTTTGTAGGATGTCGAAGGCAGCCAGTATTGTCCTTACCTTACTTTGCTTCTGCTGATATCATCCATTTAGAGATACTTCTAGTGAAATTCTCCCTCCATTTGTACATGTATAAAAACACTTCATGTGACATGAAATGCATACGTTCCATGTCACCTGCAGTTTCCATAAACTCAGTTTATAAGGATTAGTAAGCTTTATTAATGGCAAGGCAAAAAGAGTGCTAAACTCTTGCATAGCTATGTTGGTTTTCCAGATCATACTGAAAAACTGAAGGAAGATCTGGCTTTAAGGAAGTCTTCTTGCTCGCTAAGAATGCTGTGTAAATTGCTTTAAATTGGATTTCTTTTGTGGTAAAGCAAACCCTTTTAAGTATTGTTCTCTACAGCGTTTAGAGAGAACATTCGTTTCAGTTAATGAAATCTTTGACGTTCTCTATCTGACTGCGTTTCTTTCCTTTTGGAAAATCTGCATTAACCACCTTCTGCTCATCACCTCAAGTTCTCACCCTTGCATGTCAGGCCTGCATAATTTACTTCTCCCTGTTTGTCTGCCTTGACTTGTATCATATTGTCCCATTACATATGCTGGTAATCCTCACTTCTGCAGTGAATTTGTCCATTTTTACAGTGTCATATTCTTGGGTTTTTTTTGACTTGTGTGAATGCCCTGCCTAAGCTAATCCATGTGGAATTACTTTCTCTGATCAGATAATTCTGCAAGACCCACTTCTCTGAACTTGCGAGAAATAGGCTGTAACTTGCATAAACTTGTATGAAGACACACACCCCGTAGTTATAATGTATATAACAATAGTCATAGGTAGGGCTGGTAGCACTTTCTTTTCTTGAATGTTGGCTGACATCTTATTAGGAATCTGATTTCAGTTGCTTGTAACTTTTGCAAGCTTTAACTCACTTTTTTCAGGCTGAATGTCATGAGCTGAGTATTTGGATGAATGTTTGCTATATAATGCTTCTGTACAGATGGAAGACCTGTTTGCTTGCAAATTAAAAATACTATTATTTATTATTATTACTATTTTTTTGAAAAGCCCTTGTACCTCTTTACTATGGTATTTATAGTTTGGCAGAGTATGCTTACAGCCATTCCTGTGGATCTCTACCCACGTATAGCCAAGGTATACTTTGAATTATCTCACTTGGAAAATGCTCCAAGACTTCTTAAGAGTTCAGCACATTAATCCGAAGATTGATACAGTCAGCCTCTCAGACCTTGATCCTGGCCAGCCTGTTAGGTGACTCCAAAAGCATAGCTTTGTGTGCTGTATAGCCCAGGCGCAACACTACCTGCTGGCGTAGTTAATTCCAGCTGCTTGTGGACTGGCTCAGTTCCAGGCTAGGGGTTGGGGGGGGGGGGTCTCTCCTGTACTCTGTGGTGTGCAGGCAAGGCAGAGCCAGAAGATACCTGACTAGGATGCAGGAAAGACAGAAATCAAAGTCGGGACAGTATGGGGAGCTGGATGTTAACTTGCCAGGGCTGGGTGGGCAAGGAGAATGGAACTGAATTTGGTGTGATGGCGAGGCATGGGGCATTGAAGACAGGGAACTGATTAAGACATGAGACTGCAAAATGGACACAGTGTGGTTTTGACTAGAAGAAAATAGAAAAATTTGGATGGCCTTGAAGACTAGAGTAATAGAAATGTAATAGTATAAATTGTAAGGTCATATATTTCTAGAACTCTGAAAACATTTTTGGGAGGTTAACTGTTGGAAAAAGCTGTTTGCAACAAAGGATTTAATGTGCTACTCAGAATAATGTGGTGAATCCAGTATTGCAGGTGTAATTGTAGTACAACTGTACAGAATGTAGATTCTCTTCTTTGCTTAATGGTATGCTCTGGTATATAAGTAATTCACAAAGTATTACTACTTTTGCCATATCTCATTGCACAGTCATAGCTTATATCCTATCTGTTACCAGATTGAAGTCTGTGTTGCCACTTTGCTTTCTCATTCCTTTCTTTCCTGTATTGCATGTACACGCTTGTGTGTAAGACTGTTTACGTGTGTTTCTAGCATTTGTGTGTAATGTTTATAATAATGTGTGTGATGAGCTGAATCACTTCTACAGTGGATTATCCGGTGTTTTCCCAAAATAGATCTTGTTTTATTTTAAGTTCCTCTGCTTCCTGTCAGTCTCCCTTGCTATTGTTTCTGTGCCTTCTTTGATTCTTGGATTTCTCCCAAAATGAGGTATCCTAGTTGGTTCTCTTCCTCTGTTGTTTAGTCTTTGGTAGGAGGCACTGTGCTCCCCTCCTTGCATGAGACTAGACAGGGCATTTGAGCTTCAAAATGTTTTCTTTATGGTGCAGGAACTGCTTTCTGCTCTAACTTTAGACACAAATAACCTATGTTACGCTGTTCAGTAAAAACACTGAAGATACGCGTTGGAAAGTAATGGGATGAGCAGAATTTTTGTTATCTAGATAGAGGGTTTATTTTCAGTATATTACTTCTGTTTAATGTTGTTACTAAACAGAAAGGAAGTACAGTCAAATAACAGTTACAGAATAAGCCAAAACCCCTCAAAAATTAACTTAACTCTCCTCTTTAGTTCTCATGTCTCTTGTCCCTGTTTTTCACTCTACAGTTTTGTAAAAGACAAGTACTTTCATTGCCATAGCAACCACAAAAACATGTGATTATGTATGAAACATCTTATAAGAAAGTACACAGCACCATGGGAACTGAGTTGTAGGCTCTTTTGGAGGCAGCAAATGCTTGCAGTAAAAAGCATTTCAAATACATCATTCAAACAAATGATAGAAGTTTCACACCAGTGATGCAAGAGAAACAAAGACAGGATCTGTGCCACTCAGATACTCCCTCTTACTGCTTCAGGGCTGGAAGTTTTAGGCATTCTAAGCAGGAGATGGAATAGCATGCTCCCTCTGGGCTGGAAAATATTTTCTTAAACTCAGCAGAAATCCAGGCAGTGGGACTATATTCCTTTTGCAATATTTTTCTTTCTAAAGTTCCCAGTAGTTTTCTATTCCCAATGTTGTGCTCTTCAATTTATTAATTTATTTTGTTAGACACCTCTGATAACTTCGTATATCTAAAGATGCATGTCAAATTTGTTCCACTGTGTATAGCTGAATGGAGCAAGATCTCAGAAGTCCCTTTGAAAAAGGTGGGCGTGTGAGCCATGTGCCTAGGAAACTTCCACATATTTCTACTCTGGAATTAATTTATAGTTTCTTCTTTAATTGTAGCCATTCTGTCTCATGCTTGATTCTGCAACGGAAGTATGTTACAAAAATCATGTCACAAGGATCAGATGCAATTAATCAACACCCCTCAGTGTATTGCAGAGACTTTATCACTTCTGAGATGTGTGGAGAGACATAAGCTCATGTCCCCATAGCAAGTTAGGTTTGGCACATGGGATTATAGTAGAGGCAACCACAAGCTAGACCCCTGGTTGCTGTTATGGTAGTGTCATGATTTGATTTAAGTCTCCTAGATGCATAATCCACGCTTTCATAGACTAGGTTCTGAGAGCAATGTAGTAATGTAAGTCACCCAGCTAAGGCGACATTAAATGTAACTGAAAAAAAGATCAGCGCATTGTGGTGCAGTTTCCTGTCCGCTAAAGAATTGCGTTGGTCGTTCTTTGTTACTGAACATAAAGAATCATCATATCAGACCTTGAGAACAACCACGCTGGGTCACACTGGCAGTCTGTCCAGCCCCAAATTCTTATCTGCGTAAGTGGTGGTGGTCATAAGTGAAAGCCAGGAGAAGGGAAGGAGCAAGGCAGATGTGCGCTCTCCTAACTTTCAGTTATTTTCAGCTCGGGGACTTGTGGTGTTGAGTAGAGTTGAAGTAAACTATTTAAACATCAGTACACAAGAATTCTGGTGATAAAATGAGTGTTTCTTTTCCTCAAAAATGTGCTTAGTGAGTAAAGTGAGCTTTGTAATCTAAAGGAATAGTGTATGTATTCATTCCCCCAAAAAGAGTGTTCTACATAATAGAGTATCGGCTTCAATTGTACTTCTTGTTTCTGTAAATGCATACTAGAGCTACCTTTACAAACAACTAAAGTTACCTTATCAGAATGAATAGCTGGTTTCACTGAAGCAGTTGACTCCCCAAGAACTGTTATTTGGCCCACAAAAAAATATTTCCTTTCTTTTTAGATAAATCACTTAAATTACCTCCTTTTATTGCCAGTCTTATCACCTGCTGTTCTGTAAGACCTTTTGAACCATGTCACGCAGAAATCTAATACTGCAACATCCTAGTTACCTGTAAATAAATCTTACATCTATTATTTAATCTTTTAGTCTCCTGAAGGTGGATTAGGGAGTGTCCATCCTCAGGGGACTACCTGCATTGATACTGAGACAGCAACAGGAGCCCTGCAGGGTCACTCTGAGGACAGAAATGCAACCAGCACACTGGAACTAGTTCTGTTACTGTGATCCTCCTGAATTAAACTTCAGATGTACCCTCCTATTCTCTTCAATTAGTGTTGACTAGAAATGGCTACAGCCTGTTCTCACATCTGAAGGAGAACAAGATCCTACTTTTATCAGGACCTGCTTAGTAGCAGGTGTTTGAATTTACCATTTTCCTAGGCAATTAATGAATATACTTCCTTTTAAAAAAAATAAGCATAGAGTAACTGTCATCTGTTTCTGCCAAATGCAAATCAGAGACCTCCAAAACAAGGGGGCGAGCATAAGCCTGGTAAACATTTGAAGAAGCACAGTGCAGTTCAAATTAGTATTTCTGGGGTACTTGCAAGTAATTCATCATGAAAGGGAGAAGAGCATTCACTGAGAAAGGATGCACACTTTAATGAAGAAAAGACTACAATCCCTCACAAAAATCTAAACACTGCATTAGGAAGATCACTGCATGATAAACTTACCACTGGTCAAAACTGAAAAAATGCTTTATATTATATCCAGGCAGAATTAGTGTTGCACCACAAAAATCCAGCTATCTGGATGTTAACTCTAGAACATATCTATGTTAAGGATCCTTCACAACTCTGAAATTACAGATTATACTTTTGCCTATTTTAAAGTCTTCGTATGCTGCCAGAATGGCACAAAGTTTGTGTACTGTTAGTACCAATCTGGAACAGCTGTTCATGTCTGCATCCGCCTCCGTGTATGTGTTATAATTCCTATTAGCAGAATCTGTACCTTGCCTTTCTGTTAAAAAAAATACGAAGTTCTCTTTTCCATTATTCAGAATTTTTCCCAAATTTAAGTGTCTCCTGCTGGAATTTCTCATGGGAGTGTCAGCTTAACTTTCCAAAAATGACACCAGAAGAAAATACATTTTTCCTCACATTACATTAGAAAAGCTCAAAACCCTACCTATTTTGGGTCAGGAATGTGCCATTTCTTGGAGCAGGATATCTGCAAGGATATGTCAATAGAGAACTCATGAAGAGCTAAGATTGCGGAGGAAATCTCCTAATTCTTTACTGCTCGATTTTGCAGTGCTAATGAAGTTTTAATGTTATCTCCTAAATACAGAACAAGTATATGTAATCATTTGCTTGTTGTTCAGGCGTTGAGTTTAAAGCCTGTTGTACAGAAGAACACAAGTGTATTCACTCATGAAAATAAACAAAACTCTATCATGCTTTTGCATCTATATGACTGCGCTTGCACTCAGTGCTTATGAGACACTGAATTTTGACTGTCTACTAGTGACAACAGGAGTATTAGTAATTAATGCAGTATTTGAAATTTTATATTTTCCTGTAGCATCTGACTGGATATCTGTTAGCTTTCCAAATGTGGCAGCAGAGGAAGAGATGCAAGAGATCTGAGAATCTTGGTTTTTTATCGGAACAGCAAATGAATAACACTTAGATGATTCTCCTAAACAGTTTCCAAATCAGTTTCAGTTCTACAGTCAGCATTTTAAAGAGAGAAGATTTTAACTTTAGCAGTTAATGCATAGTATGAATTATTCGTTATTAATTCTCTTGCTGACTTTATGAAATATGATGAATTTTTAGTATTTAAAATCATATATGAATCTTAAGTCTCCTTCTGAGAATTCTTCCTGTGCATTTGATGTGTGCTCTGTTGATACCTGAGATTAGTATAGGTCAACTTCATTGCATGTAAGAGTTTGAACTGATTTAACAATATCACTAGCTTACAATATTTAAATTCAAGGTGACAAATTCTTAACTAGCATAAATTAGCATAATTTAGCCTAGCAGTGTTGACTTCAGTGAAGTCATTGTCAGTCTACCTGTTTTGAACGTAAATATTTCAGCTCTCATGGTTGCAGAAGTGATGGCTCCTGAACCAGGATTTCTTTTACACTCTTGCTGGGAGAGGAGCTATTGCTGGATTCAATGGGATTTGCACACTGAGACATAAAAGAGGACTTGGCATTCAACCTTAAGACTATTTTGTTTTGCACAAATCAGTTTACTAGTTAGTTATTTTAATGCCTTGTAAAAACACCAAGGGAAGAACTACAGAAAAGTACAGTGCAAAGGCAGCTCATTTGTGCTGTGAAGTGCTTTATATTTTTATGAAATTGGTGTCTTTGTTCAGTGGATAAACCAAATGTGACTGCAAAAAACTAGAGAGATGGTGACAAATTTTCCACTGCCACAGTCGGTCACAGTCCAAGGTGAAAGTTAATGAGAATTTTCATACTTGATTTGAGATGAATTTTCCCCATTTTTCAGTTTTGTTTTAATTTTACAAACTTACTTGTGGAGTGAATCCCTCTGATGAGGGAACAGCACTCTTCCTTCTTTTGAAGGTGTTTCAAGAGAAGTTCCAGGTATGAGGGGAGACATAGCAGAAGATATTAACTAGCTGACGTTTTTGGTGTGGGGGAGAGAAACATGAAAGGAAGCTAAGAAGAAGTCTTGGGTGATGCATTGCCTTAAAAGAAAAGTCAAGTATGAACTGAATATGAAGAGTTTGGGAGTAGTATTCGTATACATATCACACTTCTGCTTGGTCTAAGATTTTGAGTTGGAGCTGAATACAGAGGTATAAATGATACATGATACGGACATTTTCATTACAAAAATGAAAGCATAAATGCAACATTAGTTTGTCCTTTTCCTTAACAACATTTAACACTTACTTTTTTTTATGCCCAATGGGAGCTGTAGGAACATGTCTGGGATTTGGGAATTACAGTCCATGGGTACATAGAAAGATAGGTCTTCTAGCCTATCAGTCCCTCCCATGGCAGTATTATGCATGTATAGAGCAGAACATTCTCTGTATATTCACTTTTATATGCTAGGCTATTATCACATTCCTCTTTTTATATATATATATATATATATATTTTGTGTAGGCCATCTTTTCTAGACATCTAGTTATCCTATTGCTCTCTGTTGGAGTCTGCCCAGTGGGTCTAAATCTTTCTTGAAGAGCGGTGCCCGGAACTGAATGCTGTATTCTAGCAGAGGCTTTATCAGTGCTGATCAGACTAGACCCATTACTCTGCATGTTTTGTGGTCTGTATTCTATTTATAAAATTCAGTCTGATCTTTGGGTTTTTTTGTAACAGCAAGCCACTGCTAGGTTGTGTTCAGCATGTTACTATAATGTCTAACTCCTTCCCAGCCATCTGCTCCACGTGCAGTATTTGTAGTTAGCTGATTATTCCTGCTTACATATGGTACTTCTGTGCATACCTGTTGAACTTCATTCAAGATGCAACAACGTTCAATACATCCGTCCATTTTGACAACTAAACATAAATAAGTACTCTCTGAGAAGGATTTTCCAACAGATGATGCATCTGCTGTATGCTAGTAAAAGTCAAGGACAAGCTTCACTAAGCTGTTCATGAGGATGTCTTAGGGATGGTGTCAGGAGCCTTACTAATGTCTGGAAATGTGACATTATGCGCTGCTTCCATAGTTACAAGCTAAGGCCTGCAACCTTACTAGGAAAGACTTGACATGATTTATTCTTGACAAGATATTTACAATTTGTTTATTTGTCAATAGACTTTTCCCAGGAATTTAAAATGTAAATATGTTCCTCTCCCTCCTCCCACTTAAAGCTGCATATTTTAATTTTCCTCTTCTGAGTCTTCATGTCTCTTATTTATCTTTCACAAGTACTCAGAGATAACTGATCATGCTGTAAGGTTACATCAGGCATTTTGCTAAATAAACTGTAATTATGAGTCAAACTGGTATGAAAATTATTCTAAGCTGTTTTCATTATCACATATTTTAAAATACTCTAGTTTGTTCTTTCCTTATTTTAAACTGTCATATGTTTTCTCACTTATTTTCTCATTAAATTGAGCATATTAGCTTCCTGATCACAAATGATCTTCCTAGTGAATTCTGTTGCCATGTAACTTCTCATCTTTGCTAAGGAGCAAAGCTCTGTTATCCTTGTTCTTCTTATTATTAGCAATATAATTATTACTTACATAATTCTTTATTGTTAGTCTTGGTCTTCTTTGCTAATTGTATCTACTTGTACCTTGGCCTTTCTGATTTTTTGTGTCTACTGAAAAATACTTTTCTGTAGCAATCTAACCTAATTTCCACTTTCTCTGTGCTCTCTTCCTGTGTTTGAGGCTAATAACAAGCTCCAGATCTAGCCAGATTGGTCTCTTTCTATGCTTTCCATTCTTCCTCTGCATTGGGCCAGTTTGTACTTGTGCCTCATTGCTTTGAGGAATTGCCAGGTCTCTCTAACGCCTTTTCCCCATGAACTTGCGTCCCATAAATTCTTAACTAGTATTTCTCTGAGTTTACTGGAACCTACCTTCCTGAAGTTTACTGTTTTTCTTTCGCTTTTCTCTCTTTGGTTTCACTGCTGTTTCCTGGTATTCTAGTAACAGATTTCTCTATGGTAAATTATTATAATATTCCAGAGAAGCAGCTGTAGGCTTCTGAGATTTTAGAAATGCACGGAGTCAATCCAGCATCCAAGATTTGTCAAAGAACACTTCTCAATTCTCTGATAATACTGCATTGTCACTCCAGTTTTATTTACTGAGACAGTGTCATGGGAATGTACTTAATACATCTTTCTAGTGTCTTTTATTTCAGTTTACAAGGTTGCAGCTACAACTATGTGACAAGCCAGCTCTCTGTGGATGACTGCAAACAATAGTTTGAGAACTACTAATTTAGAGTACAGCCATTGCCCTATTGGAGCAGGTCCTTGATCCATTCAAAATAAGGTGGTAAAAAAACCCTTAATGACTTAGAGTGCAATGCATGCATCTGAAGATACGAAGGATAAAGTTCAAGGAAGAATTACAGAGAGCAAAATTACAGAAATTTCCCCTAAGTTTGAATCAGTCTTTAAAATTCAAACACTTCCTTTTCCTGTCTGATCCAATTTTATAACCAAAAGAAAATGAAATGTTCCCACTGACAGCACTTGCTATAGGCAGGTTTTCTTTCTTCAGCTCTCAAACTTTTCTTAGCCGTACCTTTGTTTCATTTTCTCCTCAAGCACGTGACTTCTCTGAAAATCCTTTTCTCCTCAAAGAAGTCTTTCTGCAAATCTTCTGTTTAGTTGCTTTTAAAATGTTGATTTGTTTGGTCAGAACTCAAGTTAGGATTTCAGAAAAACCTGCAACTTCACCTGTCTTGATTAACTAGTCCTTTACCCCTTTTAACCGCATATTCACCTGTCTTACCTCTGGAGAAAATACCTTGTGTATTTGCTTAGAGAAATGAACCTCTTTAGCATGCAGGGCTTTTCAAAACTGAAGTGTTGCGTAAAAGATAGTGCACATAAAACAGCGATCTTTAAAAGAAATCCTTGAACATATATCCATTTGGCTTTTTAAGGTTGCCAGTGTCTCATAAGTGTTCATTTTTTTTCTTAGAGATTTTTTTTTTAAATGCATCATCTAACCCCTTGTAATGACTACCTTTGTTCAAAAACCCTTTAATTATCTTCATGCAGTAAGAAAGTCTTACAAGATTATTTCCGGTGTTCCGTAAATTTCCACTTCTTTCATGGAAACCCCAAAATGTTTCTGCAGTAGAATCAAGTGTTTTCCATGCACATAGAAGTCAGCATGATACGCACCTATAATAAGTGGAGTTAATGCTACAACAGCCACTCTTTCCTTCGGCTCAGTCCTTAACATTTCTGGAGGAAAAAGCAGAAATATCAAGGAGTACTGAAGTGATTAATTGAGAGGATTAAAGAGGATTACATTAGTTAATGTATGCCGAGTGCTTCAAGAAGGGAACCATAGAAGTACTAGGCAAATGTAGTGCTATTAGGAGTTAAAAGTCAGTCAAAAATATATGAAACACCATGTAAACGTATAAAGTAAGTGTTTGGAAAAGGAGTATCCAGAATTACGTAACACATAGTAGTTCTGTAATCCTCAAGATGCTGGTGAATGGATGCATAGCACTATCAAGCCCCTCTCAGCTACAGATGAATGAATCCTACAAAAGGTTTGCAGTTAATAGGAAAAAATGTTTTCTAAAGATTTTAAGCTATGGTTGGAAAAGCCTTTATTTTGTAAAATAATGTGTTTTATTTAGAGGGAGGTTGTAATTCTGGTTTGGTCAGCAGTCTGTGTGTACACATGCAAAGATCAGAATCTGTGGTTCAGATCTTCTGTTAAAAAGGATCTCAGTCCTCACTCTTCCACATGTGAGGCGGCAGGTCCTCAGGTCTGTGTAGGCTGAGTAACACCACAGCCAGTACAGACATGCTTTTTGCTCTTGTTACTTGTAACAGTTCTGCAGTAATGATCCTACAATACCTTCTGCCAACCTCTCAGTCACAGGTTTCAGCTTTGCTGGCTGAGGTGTGGCTGACCAGAAGCTCCCCCTGCCTTGGAAGCCTTGAATAAAAAGTAGGTTTCTGTCAGTGCAAGTGTGTAAAGAGGAGCAAATGCTACTATCTGGTTATCTATGTAGAGCAAGGAGTTGTGAAGAAAAGGCAGGGACTATGCAGGCCACCCTTCCTGGCAGATGCAGGGAGAAACATCTACAGGCAGCTAGTGAAGGACTTCCAGTCACAGGCTGGAAGGGTGGCATGAGAGGCAGTGCTGCATCTGTGCCAGAGACACCACAGAGTGATTCCAAGGAACGAGAAGTATTTCCATGGGCGCTGGAACTAGCGAAGCCTGGTTTCCTGTGTGCACTGGTTGAGTAACTGTTTAACTGAATCATGCTGAGGTTATGTTTGTCAGACATCAGAAAATGAGAGAAAAATACTACAAATGCCTCTGTGTGTGAAACTGTATTGTGTGACACCCAGGAGAATCTGCAGAGAGGAGAATCCAAGGCTTACTGAGATACTTGCATAAAGAGAGTATATTCCTCTGCCCTCAAGAAATCAGGCCAAAAAGTCGGGAGCAGTTGCTGTGACTGGCTCCTTCTCTAACAGCCTCATATAATTCTTGCAAGGAGAGCAAGCACTGTGCAGTTTTAACTGTGAACACCAAGCAAGATGCTATGTTTCTAAGCTCCATAGAGAAGAGGTGAAAGGGGGGGGGGAGGGAAAAGGTTTTTGAGGAGGAGGGAAATCTCTCAGCAGATTTCGTCCAGCCTTTAGGTTCCAGATGCTGTTAAAAATATAAAAGAGCTAGAGTTGGTCTCAGGGACCAAAGTAAAGGAAGGAACATGAAGACATGCCCAGTAGATGTAACTTTTCTTCCCCATGCAGCATACTCATTTTGCCCCTTGGCCTCCTACCAAAGCAGATTGGACAATAGCTCCCTTCGTTGCTCATGCACGTAGCACAAATACTAAAGGGCTCGGAGCGCTGTTCATTTTGCAGACACTTGCTCCTGTTGCAGCTCAGAGATTGGAGTCCTGTGCCACATAATGTCCAGTCCCTCTCAGAGATCCAAATACTGACTCAGTAAGTAGCCAAAAAGTAGGGCTATGGAGAAAGAGTGCTGTCTTACTTTCTGTAGTTTGCTGCTGCCCTACCACAGATTGAGATGGTACATTTGATTCATTTGAGCTTTTCCCTCCCCCCCCTCCCTCTTTTCTTTTCCCTTGTAAAGGACCAAACATTTCTAGCTACCAGCACCCTGGATGTAAGTGCTGTATCCACATTCCTTAGATATGCACGATGAGGCAGCGAAAGGAAATACAGGTGATTTCCTACTTTTCCTCTGGCCTAGTGCAGGATTTACTATCTCTGGCTGTGGGTCATCTTCCCAGTACAAGCCAAGTACAAGTCAAAGTCACAGTAGGTTTGACAGCAAGTATAGTATGTGTCTACATTAGAGGCAGAAGAGTTGTAAATGTGAATCTGAGAAGAGGGATGGAGGTTCCTGAACACAGAACTTGCCAGGGTAATGGACTGGGAAGTTTCTGAGTGAAAAATACCTGTTGTTTTTAAGATGTTCAGGAAAAAAAAGCCTTGCCTGCATTTTTCTGTCACTACATCAGGACACTACCTGACTGAGATTCCTAGTTCCCAATTCCAACCCAGTGGGGCCCTGAATTTTGGCTTACAGCCTGGTGGTGTGACAGTACCGAAGGCTGTGAAGAAGATGATAGGCTTTGTCAGAATCAGATTTAACATCAGGTACATCCAAACAGCCAAACACTTTTAGCTCAGTATTTAATATGTTGTGGGATGAATTGTTCAGTCTCCTCAAATCTTAAAACTCCAGATACTGCTGTGAGTTCATCCTGTTAACTTCTCCCCTGAAGGGGACGACAACTGTGCTAACTATAGAGATTTCCACAGGCATGATTTAAATAGTGATAACTTAAAACAAATAGATTGTATTGGTATTTCACATTTCATAGATTTCGAAATCTTTTATGAAATACTACCCATAATGTTTTTGCTTTTCTGTATTTCTTCATGTTGCGGTTTTGAATTATGTGATACTGTCTCGTTAGAAAAAACTTTGCATGTATTGAAGAGTAATAGAAAATTCATGGAAAGCTCTCTTTATAAATTTAGTGACTAAAGATGTGCAGGTTTTGCAGAATGAAACAATCTCATTAAAAAGCAAGAGCCTCTGAGCTAAAGAACATATTCTTTGCCCTGGAAATAATTATTTGATGCAGATGATGACCAAGAATGTTGGGGTTTATTTCTTTCTGGTTATTAATGGCTTTTTTCAACTTGCTTGTTCTCCTGTTATTCTTAAAGCTCCCCATGTTGCCAGACTGTATGGGAGTTTGAGGCTGTCCTTTTGTAATGTAATAGCTATAGAAGCATTGCTACTTCAGAGCTAGCATTTGTGACTAGAATTGGAGTGCTTATATACATTGAGAGATTCTTTATTGCTGTTGATGAAGTTCTGTTAGGTGCAAGAGCAGCACAATAACCTGAGTGCCTGCATACTGTGCTCTGTTAGTATACATGCTATTGAAATATACCTTTGTTTGTGTGGTGTGCATAAAGGCCTTATACAAAGCTTACTGAAGTACTTCTAGAAGACAGCCACTGAATTGTGCAGGTTTTGAATCAAGCTCTAACTGAACATGTTGAAGGGAAGAGGTGATAGTCCTGCAGGGTGACTATGCTGGTGAGCATTTCTGAGAAATACTAAGCCTCTCTCTCCTTTCTTTAGATCACTGCCATGACAAGAATCATCTGCTGCTGTCCCTTCTCTTCTGTTGCCCTTCCACACTTCATACAGGCTGCAAAGCAAATGTAGGAGGGGAGAGCAAGATGCAAGAAAGTCTATATATAGTTGCTAGTATTTTGAGTGTCTGAATACTAAAATTCTTCAACTGTACTAAGTTGCCTGTTTCTTTTAAATTTATTTTTAAAGCTTTAGTTTAATTCAGATTTGCAGGAAAAAAACTGTCACATCCTAAAGCTAAAAGCAGACTCTACCTTACTGAGAGTGGAGAGGTGCCTGCCTGATTTGTCAGAGTTGCAATCCAATCTATAAACTCTACTAAAGGCACTTACCCAATAGAGAACTTCATCAAGACTTAACAGGTCTGCGATGAAGGGTACATGCCATGTCCTTACAGTGCAAGAATTAGGGCAGATGGCCAGGAAAGCCTGGGATGACCGTAGCACTGTTGTGCATCATGCTGTTTCAGGTAGTGGAATAGCTTTCAAATTTGGGCATCCCTGAAGATGCTGTGCTCTCAATTTCTGGTCTCTTGTGTCTTCAGTCCTGTGGTTGAAATCAGTAAATGAAGACCATTTGTTTAAGGTAGACAAAACAAAGTTTCAGAGCAAGACAGACAGTTTTCATGAGTGTACAAACAACTAATGACAGAAAGAGGCTACAGTCCTCCTCTCCCTCCAAACCAGCTTTCTTAAAAGAACCTCCAAAATGCTACATTTTGATTGAAAAAAACTCTTAAAAAAATTACTCAATTCCTTTAGGATGAAAGATACTGCATAAATGAAAATGTTATTTAAATGAAGTTGTTGTCTTTCTAGAAGCTTGTTCCAGCCAAACTCCTCACAGTTTAATTTCAAGGGGCTTTTTTGTGTTAATATTTTTGAGAGTATATTTATCCTTCATTTTTTGGCATTAGAAAGCATTTGCTTAATAGAAATAGTAAAAATCAAAATTGTCAAAACTGCAGCTTCTTGTCAGGTATTATTAATACAAACTTAAATCATTTTTACAAAACCTTACAAATTATTTTAAAAAGATAATTATGAATTATTTCTTATTGTTCTGTGCAAGGACTAGCACCTAGCAGCACATAAAGCTTATTTCACTGTCAATCTGAATGTAATTTGTACAAACTTGGAAAAGTCATCTTCTGTGGAAGATACTGTATCTTTATCTTTGTACTTCAGCCCATCTTTCCAAAAAAGAAGAACAGAAATCATAAATGGTATTTTCATTTTCTGTCCTGCTATCTGGGAACTTCTCTAAATTTGGAGGACCACATCTTTTTGTTTAGTGGCACATAAGCACCACCTTCTGGTAAAAGCTTGTATTTCTCTGGGATTATAGGGATACAGGAAATAACCGTTTATTATGCAAACCTGTTTTGGATTTATTACTCTGATACTATGCTGTGCAGATACAGTGCTGTTTGCACTGTAGAAGGATGAATATCTTCAGGACACTTACTGATACTAACAACAACAGTAGTTGTAATAGCTATTATTAACTCACGTGATCTAATAAATTAATAACAGAATTACCTTAGTGCTAACAAGATTCACTTGTGACCAGGAGTCCACTGTGTTAGGCACAAATTCATTCACCAAAGGATAGTTGCCAAAGAGCTAACAATACAAAGCAAGAGACATCTGATAGCCACCATCAGACAAGTGCAAGGGAACTCTGAAATGCTGTTGGTCAGCGTGATAAGCAAACCACAGATTCAATTACTGTATTTTTTGTAGGCTATCTAGGGAGGAGTGTTTTAGAGTGCTGCTTGCAGGAGATTACTGAAGAAAAGAATACTGAACTCAGTAACTCAGTAGAAATGAGAGATAAAAGGTAGGGCTGGTGGGCCCTGAAGATCTTAGGGTGATAAAAGACAGTAGCTTGTATTTGCTAGAGAAGAGGAAAAAAGAGTTAGTGAAAAGTTGCCCAGAATACTCTGACAGGGTCAAAATAAGTTGGGAAAAAAATTTCTTCCTCATATATTTGAGCAGCAAAAATCAGTATCTGGCAAAGGAAGAAAAAAGCCTGATAGAAATGGGATACCAAAGTCTGAAGAGTTTTGCTATGCAAGTGAATAGGAAGGTCTGCTTTTCAGAGAAGGTGTTTAAAAAAAAGCATAGATGGAATCAAACATAGCCTCAGTATAAGACTGTGAAACACCCTGAACAAAATCCAGGTTACATAGTATTTCAGGTGAGCTGAACCTGCAGCCTTCCAGGTCCTAGAAAGGGAAGGATTAATGGGCTTTCCAATTTTTTCTCCTATTGCATCCCAGTGACAGAGCAAAATGACTGTTAGTGCTCCAGTCACTAACTCTGCTTGCAGATGGGGATTGCTTATGGAATCGCTTATGGAAGAAGACTGCTCTAGTCCTGAGTTTTCTAGACAATCAGGGAAATGATTTCATAAACACTAGAACCTGCTGTTTCTGTACCACCAAATACTCAGAGAGAACAAGGAAGTGTGCGGTATTAGGCCTGAAGACTATCAGTGAGATAAAGCCAGGCCCATGTGTTTGTGATACATTTTCTGAGAAATACCTGGCACATTCAGGGCAAGATATAATACTAAACAATAGTTGTAGTTGTCACAAATTATTGGTGACATAAAAATGCTGTGCTCTGCATGGCACGCCTTTGAACTATGAGCAAGGAGAGTACCCTTGGCAAGACAAAACAGACTTCAGGAACTCCAGCAAACAGCTGCACAACAGGGTGTAGTTTTAAAAGGCACCAGCCATGAAAGAATTGGGCAGCTTGTCAGACTGCTTCAAGATTATGCTGATAGACAGCATTTTTTTTTAGGAAGCTTTCTTTTTTCTTTTTCCTTTTTTTTTTCTTCTCAGATTTGCTCACAAAAAGCAGATGTAGATGGGTGTTACCTATTCAGTTAATGTTTTGCAGGTGGTCATAACTTCGGTTTTTGAAAAAAAGCATATCAAAATAGATGATTCTCCTTTTCCAAGTGTCCCACTGGGGAAACACAACGGAAAAATTCTAGCTCAATTCAGAATGTAATTGAATCATTCACCGGAATTTTCTATAATTTGTCACGTTATATTTTCTTACTACTACACAACAGTAAGATGCCTGTATAGAGGTATTTATGATCTGAATTAAATCATCAAATAATAAAATAGTTGAGATTGGGAGAGATCTCTGGAGATCATGTAGTCCACCCCCCCCCCCCCTTCCTAGAGACCAGCTTCTCAGAGCGCGATTGGTTAGAGCAGGCTGCCAAGGGCCATGTGCAGTTACATTTTGACCATGTCCAAGAAATGAGACTCCACAACCTCTCTGGGCAACCTATTCCAGTGTTTGATCACCTTTACAGTAGAAGTTCTTTTCTTTTTCTAATGGAATTTTTGAATTTTTTATATTTCAGTTTATGCCCACTGCCTCTTGTTCTTTCACTGGATATCACTGAGAAGAGTCTGGTTTCATCGTCTTTACTCCCTCCCTTCAAGTATTTAAACACATTGGTAGGATTCTCCCTAAGCCTTCTCTAAAGTCTGAACTATCCTAGCTGTCTTGACCTCTCCCGATAGGAGATGCTGCAGCCTATTAATCATGCTTTTGGCCCTTTGCCAAGCTCCCTCTAGTCAGTCCCTGTGTCCAGTGCAGCCCAGCACTGGACACAGCACTCGATGTGGCCTCTCCAGGGCTGAATAGAAGGAAAGGATCGTCTGCCTTGACCTGCTGGCAACAGCCTTCCTAAGGCAGCTCAGGATGCTGTTGGCTGCCTTTGCCGCAAGGGCGCATTGCTGGCTTATGGTCAGCTTGGTGTCCACCAGGACCCCCAGGTCCTTCTCTGCAAGTCTGCTTTCCAGCAGGTCGGCCCCCAGCCTGTACTGGTACATGGAGTTACTCCTCCCCAGGTGCAGGACTTTGCATTTGTCTTTATAGGACTTCGTGAGGTTCCTCTTGACCCAGTTGCCCGCCCTGTTGAGGTCCTTCTGAGTGGCTGCGCAGCTGTCTAGTATATCAACCACTCCTTCGGTTCTGTATCATCTGCAAACTTGCTGAGGGTGTGCTGTTACCCATCATACAGGTCAGTAGTGCAGGTGTTAAACAGTATTAGCCCCACTGTCAACCCTGGGGTATACCAGTGGTTACTGGCTTCCAGCTGGCCTTCACACTGCTGATCGCAACCCTTTGAGTCTAACAGTTTAGCCAGTTATCAAATCACCTCACTGTCCTCTTACCTAGTCCGTATTTTGTTGGTTTGTCTATGAGAATGTTATGAGAGACTGTGTTGAAAGCCTTGATGGAGATAACATCCAGTGCTCCGCTCTCATCCACCAAGCCAGCCAAATGTGTGATAAATAATAAAACATGCAGAGTAATGTGTGAGAGAGGATTATAGTCACATTCTGTATTGAACCACCAAAAAGATGTTGTTAGATATAATCTGATCACCTGACCACCTTTCTTTTATACAAAGGGCTAGAACATACGTGATCTGAAAGTGTGTGATTTGATAAGAAATGAGGAAGAGTTTGATGAAATCTGTATTGATACAGTCTTGAACAATGACTGCTATAAGGACAGGATCAGATTTTAAGGTTTGTAAGCACCCTTTATAACTGAGGTAAATCAGATGCTTGTATCCTGTTAAAATCAATGGGTTTCAAGTCTCCTATCTTTTTTTAGGCCTTTTTTGTAATATGTAATTTTTGTCTCTAAAACTCAGGAAATCTATTCCAAAGTAGCCATATTTGCCATCTCGAAGTATGGGCAGAGAGAATATTTTGAATTGTTCTATTTTTAAAAAACAAAACTGGGGACTGTATTTTGTTTACTAATGCCTCAATAGATTATATATTTAATTTTTTTTCAATGTTGTTATATTCCTTTTTTCACTCAAGTTTATACTTCTGGTATTGTAAAATATCCATGATTTGCTGTGAGAAACTACTATTCAGACTGTTCTGTGGTTTAGATGATTACTAGATGATTCATAGAATCATAGAATCAGTACCACAGATAATGTTGGCTTCTGTCCTCTGTTTTCATCAGTTTAGAAAAGTTTATATGATTCAGTGGTAGCATTCATCACTAAAACAGATCTGTTACTTCTTACCACATTTCTGTCTTATTTTTCTCACCATAACTGTAACTAATCTGAAGAGGAGTTGAAATCTCATCAAAAGCAGGCAGCTGACTGCATTGTTTTAGAGAATGTTTACGAAAAATGGGTCAGAGCTATGCAGTTTTCTTAAGAAGTCTGATGGTACTATCTCTCATTGCTGTCTCTCGGCAGAATCCCTGCTGTGCTTGGATAAATTAGTTTGCAAAAGAGTGTACTACGGTGCAATATGATGCAGGACTTCCAAGGAGGACTTGCACAAGCCATGTCATACCTGTCAGAGCCTTCCCTTATCTGCCTTTTTCTTTTTTCTTTCTTTTTTTTTTTTTTTAAGGGCAATTCAGTCCTTACTATGTGACTAACCAGATTGATTACCCATTCTATTAAAGGACAGAAATATGCTCCTATCTCTTCTATTAACAGAGCTAATACCAAGCAGAAGATTTATACCTTGTTTAAAGGAGGCCTGTACCTTCTCTCCCAAGACTTTCCACAAATGGAACACTAAAACACAATGACAACACCACAATACCAATGCTACCAGAACAAGCCATACCATTCAAAAGATGTGTATGTAACATGCATTTCCAAATATTTTGATCTCTGTACTACATAAGCTCCCATGATTCAATTTATCTATTAGTTTTTTTTGTGTTATGGCTCTAACTTGCTATTTTTTTTCTTAAAATTTCAGTGCAATTAAGAGTATTCGTTTGGTCTGTTTATGTTCTGATAGTGTGCCTTAGGTGTAAATGTTGCTAAGTTTCAGCAGTGACGTCCAAGCTGAAGCAATGGATACGAACCACCTTCTCCTTTCTAGATACCTATGATACCAGAAATGAGCTTAGTTGTATTTAGTAAATGTTTGGTCTGTAAGCTGCATGACTATGGGTAAGGGATTATGCAGATCTGAAAAGTATCTGACAGTATCTGCTTACTGTAATAGCCAAAAGTCCACCCAAACCAGAATCCTGTCCTTTTCAGTGGCCAAAACTAGCTGCTTAGGGGAAATGTTTGCAGGCCAGACAGGAATATAGCAGAATTTCCTTTGATACACCCTTCTAGTTTCAGGCAATATGTGTCATGTGAATGGAAGTTACACACGTATCTCTGTGTGTGTCCTACCTCTGTCATAGATAGTCTCTGTGACAAAATCCTGTGGCAGTAAGATCCACCATTTAATTACTGCCTGTATCAAAAAAAGTGTTTATTTTAATACTTCTGCTTGATAATTTAATTTGGTCCTTTGCTAGTGTTTGTAATAGAAGAAACATTGAACAGTCATTCCCTATTCACTTTTCATATGGCATTCATGATTTCATAGCCCTTAGTCCTACCTCTGTCATCAACTGGTAGTTTTCCAGGTTTCTTAGCCTATTTAATCAAGAGTTTTGTGGAAGATACCTAATCATCTGTATTGAATGCAGCAAACTTTTTCTAGTTCTATATTGTCATTTTCAGGATAGTGGAACAAGAACCTTAATTTGCCTAATGATTATCATACTCATAAATCACATAATTTTGTTTTATAAATGGTCTCTGCTACTGACCACTCAAATTCAGTATGATACTACATCACTGAAAAAGATAGGTTTTCAAAAAGCTTTTGGCCATGAGCAACTAGAAACAATCTACAGCACTAGCTGAACTGTTGGATTTGAAGGTCAGTGTTCTGATGGTGTTTTCAGAGTCATTCGTTGCATTCTGAGTCCTGTAGATTGATTATGTTAAATGAAAATCTCCAGAAAAATATGTGAAATGCAATAATACAAAGACAAAAAACAAAACTTCGAAAAATACAAATGTGTTACATTTAATTTGTGTATTGTATGAGCCTAAATACTTCATCATTTACACTCTCTGATCTGTAGTATTGTTGTTTCCATCCACATTACCTTCAGAATACACAAAGGCAACTCTTCATACACTCCTGAAGACCTGGTTAGACACAGAAACCCCCAAAGAGATAATTACTAGCTCTCTAATAGAGTTCAGGTGGGGTTTTTAAGGTCAACACTCAGTTTAACTGTGTGCTTACTGATGCCAGTGGTAAAATCCTTCTGTTGTGAGAGGAGTAGAGCTGGATCCTTATTAAGTGTTTTGCAGATCTTCCTTTTACATGTTTTAATGCAGTTAGTACTTTGTGAATTCTCAGTATGTGACAAACAGGTTTTGGTTTCACAGTTTTTAGGTGTTTGCATCATTGAACTACGTCTGGTGTGCTTAGTTTTGGGAATGTCGGATTCATACTGGAACAGCCCAAAAGTTTGTTTAATCTTGGAGTCTGCCTCCTACGGTGGCCCATAGCAGCTGCTTGGGGAAGACTGAATGCCGCAGGTCCTATCTCCAGGGTGGGCATCCCCCACGCACTCACTTCCAGAGACATTCACTGCAGAGCCTTCGTGCTGCCAAGAAGTCCATGAATTTTGTCATTTTCTTTTGAATCTTTTGTCATTTCCTTTTGATTTGAGATTATCAAATCTGCAGATTTTATTGGTGTCCTCTGGTGTTTATGATGAGAGAAGTATTTAATAAACATTTCCTATTTATTTTCTCTACTCAAATCATGATTTTGTGTCCTATCTGAGCTATTTCTTTGAAAATGAAGATGCTCACTCTTCTCAGTCTCTCCTCATGCAGAGGCTGTATCTCTATACTTGTAACCCATTTCTTTATACCTTTTCTGTTTCCATAGTACCGTCTTCACGGTGTGAATGAATCCTGAATACTGTGCACAGTTTTGTCACCGTACTGAAGAGGCATAATTATTTATATTTTCTTTATTCCTTTCCTAATAATTCAGAGCATCCTATTTAATTTTCTGTTTCCCACTGAATTAATGCTTTTAGACTGTTGATTCTAAGCTGAATGCCAAAGCTCATTTAAAGACTGCTTTTGTTTGTATAGTTAGGAATATTTTTTTGTTTAACCTTTTTGTATCTTTTGGTTGTCCTTTTGTCACACAGACTTACATTTTTGCAGCTCTTTTTTGCAGCCAGGTTTACTTTTGACCATTGTGATTAATAATTCTGATAACTTTGTTACTTCACTATTCAATACCTTTTCCAAATCATTGACAAATAAATTGAATAGCTCAGGTTCCAGTACAGATCTTTGAGGAACTCTTTTGGTAATTTCTAAGTATTTTTAACCTTCCTCTTGTATCTTTTAACCAATTTTCTCATAGCTTTTCTCATAATTATATGTTGGATGTATAGAATTAAAAAAAAATGCAGACTGTTCTATTCAGTAATGAAGAAGGATGAATGACGAATGAATGACAAATACTGGCAAACAACAGACAGTGCAGCTAAAACACGATCCTGCAGTTTGTTCTTAGGCAAATGTCCCATAGGTTTCAGTGGACGTAAGTACACTGTGACCCCATAAAAATCAGGAAGACCAAAACCAAAAACTAGTCAGAAAGCTGAAAGGAAAAATAATGTGACACAGCATTCCAGTGTGTTTATGAAGAGACCACACATACACACCCCTTACCATGGGTATGGCTCATTCCTCTGCCAATAAAGCACGCAGTGGAAATTTCCACTGCAAGTTACAGCACATTTCCACCCTTTAACCCTACACATACTGAAGTTTTGCAATTCTTTATGGTACTTGAAATGTATAACCTTTACTTCAGTAAAGATAACTAATCTGTTTTTTCAATCTAATCTAAGATTTTTGTTTAATCCTAAAAATGTTTTTTTAACAGTTCTAATGAGAAATATCTAGATAGAATAATTTGAATGATGAGGAACCTTTTTCCAACATCAGAAGTATGTGTTTTAAATTTAAACAATTTTATATATGTCCGCATTTCTGTTGATAAAATTGGCAGTAACACATATGGCAAATACGAGTATTTTTAATTACTGATATTTGGTAGTTGTTAACATGTGATGAGTGTTTGTTTTATTCACAGCACATCATTTCTGTTCTGTGCGTGCTGACTAGTAAGACACTTTGTGGACAGAAGCCAGCTCCATTGCTGTGTTTGATGGGCAGAGCTTTTAAGTCAGTGTAGCTCTGTACTGCCACCTAAATGCGTGGCAGTGAGCCTAGATGTGCATCTGTGAACAGCTAAATATGATCCTTTTTTTTATCCTAAAGAGATTATGATATAAAGCAGAGAGGATTAGAAGAACAGCACCGAAAAGTGAAGGAGAAATAGTAAGAGAAAAGACGAGAAAGCATTTGTGGGAAAACGTTTTTTCAGATTATATTTTTGAGAAAGAATGGAAGAACTAGAAATGACAACAGTAGGAAAACAAATATGTCCTGGAAGTACTAAAAGGGAAGAAAAGACACTATATGGCTTGTATGTGTGAGACAAGGGAGAAGCAAGGAATACTTGAGATACAATGGTCGGATGATAAAACCTCCCATTGTTCCTTTATCTATCTTTGTTTTTAGCTATTTTATTCAAAAAGCTACTGGGCCAGCCGCTTAACCTCCCAGCCTGTTCTGAAGCACTTTCACGTGATGGTCTCAACTGTGTTGCGCTGTGACTTCTTTTGCCACCTCCCTTTACTGTGCTGCGTGAACAAATAGCATAGCAAGGGAGAAAGGGGAGGTTGGCAAGGGTGGTATTGCAGTGCCTTCCTGTTTGTACAGAAGAGTATTTGCTCCTCGGAGTCTTGATAGCAGGAATAGCCTGGTTCAGCTCTGAGGTATGACAACATAACAAAGATCTGTAGGCTGCGTGCTTCTCCAGCATAACCAATTCGCCTTCCTTTTGTCCCTGCATTAGTGATAGTGTTACCAAGAACTGAATGCATCGCACTGAAGCTATCCGGGCTGTCTGGGTAGGCTTCTTCACTGTCAGGTGCAGTAGGAGGGCAAGTCCATGTTGCTATTTGCAGCTGTTTCAGTTAACTGCCAGGTGGCCTAACACCAAAACTCAAAGCTGTTGGCCCCCTCTGATTTGTTTGCCTGTGCCTAGCAACTGATCGGATGATTTGCACCAAATGGTTTGACTTACAGATTATAAGATGAGGAGGAGCCCACTGTGATCATGTAGGTTGTCTTAAATTGGATATTCTTAGTGTGTATCCATTTTTATTAGGCCATCCATTCTGCACCTGTCTTCAGTGCTTACCAATCCTCCAAACTTGGTATCGTCTACAAGTTCTATCAATGGTGATCTTGAATTTTTTTTTTTTTTTACAGGTAGTTGATTAAAAGAGTAGACAGTGTTCAGGGAAAGAACTAACATTATTCCCACTGAACACACTGAATGTGATCACATTGTAAGTTCAGAGTTTTGTAGTCTTTGTAATACCTGCAGTTTTGGGCTGGTCCGAGTGCTGTGCAGTGCAGAGTCAGTTGTCTTAGAGAAATACCAAAACCAATACTACAAGCTTGGAGGCTTAGCAAAAAAAACAGTGGGGTTGTCAGGCTTTGTTTTCATTAAGTTTCTATTGACTGGCCGTATTTGAGTCCTTTCTTTTGAGTCCTTTCTTTTAATTCTTCATTAACTGAGGCCTGTATCAGCCATTGATTATGTTGGAATCAATCTCAGGTTGTTAAATCTGTAATTGTCTGGGGTGTTGACCTTTTTAGTACATGCTCACCATGACCTTTTTCCCCAATTTTCTGGAACTTTTCCAGTGTTCCAGCAGTTATTGAAAATCAACAGTTACAGTTCAGATAACTCTGAACTCCTTAGTTCTTTGAAACTTTTGACTGTATTACACTGACCCACTGACTTAAAAATGCCTGTATTGTTCTCTGCTTGCTGTTGACATCCTTACTTAAGTTTGGAATGGAATATGTATGATTATCTTCCTTGAATATGTACACTATCTGTTTTTTACCTTTGCAAATACAAGGCAGAAGTAATATCTGGATGCTGCTGCCTCTTCTGTCTTACTATGAACGTTTTATGATATCAATGTAGTTATAGACTAATTCCAGTATTAGGAACCTATTCATTGTTGCTAATGTATGGAAAAACTCATTACTGTGCTTGTCCATAGATTTTTTTTTTTCCTGAGTTGTTCATTTCCTTACTAACTTTCTACAGTTCCTAGATTTTACTTTATTTTTCTTGATGACAGTTTCTTATTTCTGTCTTCATATGCACTTTTACACGTACATACATACAGACCTACACGCAAATTTTCTTTGCTGCCTTCACATTTTTTCAGACTTGTTTTTCAAATTTCTGTCTTGATTGTGACCTCCAGTAATGTATCCTTAAAATATTTTCTATTACTATTTACATTTTTTCTCACAGCTTTTGATTCAGTGTTTTTTAGCAGTATGAAATCGGCTCTTTTAAAACGCTCATAGATGTACAAATGCATACCTGGATGTTAATAGTTCTTCTGCTTGCATATAAACATATAGTCAAATTACAGTTCCTTGCAGCTTAACTATTGCTGATTTTTTTTCTTTAAGTGTACAGGTCTTGTTTATCTGTAAAGATAAGGTCAAATACAAGTCCAGTGCAATGTTTTCAGAGTTACAAACTTTAGATTTATAATTATCTTTATTCTCACTATTTCACTATACATGGAAAGAAAAAGCTGGAAAAAATAAATGCAATATAAATAGATTTTGTTCACATTAGGAGTGAACAATACTCCATTGCCCGCATTGAGACTTAATGACACTATGTCTCTGAAGTACTCCGTGATAATACAGCTTTCTAGCCTGCATGTTGTGGACTTAAAAGTTTCTTTAAGAGGTTGTTAAAGAGATTTTCATGTTCACTATTGTGATACATGTCAGGCCTCACACAGTATGTTGTCTTTAAGACATCTGATTTGTAATGATTCAAGAATCTTTTTTTCTAACTTGCCAGTGATCTAGAAACGGGTAATGCCATGTTTGTCACAGAATGAGACTCTCTCTGTTTCGTGCCCACTCAATTCTTCCTAATAGTTTTATTCTTCCTAAATAGTTGAGTTTTGAGTGGAAAGTGGAAAGTTACAGGTATGCCTGGGAGTAAACCTTCCAAATTACAGGCTGAGGTCAGGCAAACTGCGAGCAGTATCCTAACAGTTCTTTCAAATGAGAGCAAACAAAGCTTCAGACCTTGTAAAATATTTAAAGCTGTGTGAAACTCAGCAGTTTTTGTTGACAAGGGTTCCAACTTTGTTCTGTGTGTAGTTTGCATAAGGTTTGCATCCACTGAGAATTCAAATAAAAATGTAAGAGGAAACTCAACTAAAACCATCATGTTTTTCGAAAGAAACCTCAAAGCAAATATTTTTGATGACTTTCACTTAAAATTGCAGTTTAGCATAAAAAATAATTCAGACCTTGGTCCATGCTTGCCAGAAGGTTTAGAGAGTTGTGTTTTCCCTTTCATAGATGTTAGGCCAAGATTCAGCTCTTAAGGAAAACAGATGAATCTTACTGAGTTGTATTAATTTAGAAAGATCTGACAGCTCTGAAAATATTGTTGCCTTTTCATTTGAAAAACTGGGACTCTATGATCGTTCTTTTGGCACCATTGTGGAGAATCCCCAGTCCCAAAGCAGCTGTTAGGTTTATCTTTAGTGAACAGAGTATTAAGTTGTTGGTTTCTCTGCTAAGAGGGAGTTCATCTGGATGTGCAAAAGAATAGAGAAGGGAATACCGGCTTTCTTTAACTCATTATACCAGTATAAAAGCTTTTAAGAGATTAAGCTAAAGTTTGTGCCATTACATTTCAGTCCTAGAAGTTCCATTTGCTGCAGTAAACATAGCAGTCTTGGAGAATTGCACCTTGGAGAAGTGAATTCAGCAAGCCTTGTGTTTGAAAATGTCACTGATAATCATTATCACCATCATAACGACATACAGGAGCGAGACAACATATGAGCCCTAATCTGCTTGATGTTGCTGTCAAAATTGACACTCACTTCAGTGAGAGCATAGTACATACCTTTAAACTAAAAAAAAATTATCTTGGCATCTTCCAACCCACCTTTCCCCTACTCAGATTTTTATAGCATGTTGTTCTTCATGCTGTTGGAGCAATTCACAGATCCAAATTCTGCAGCCTACAGTTTGGCACTTTTTCTTCTCTACCTTTTACCAAAAGTATGGCACTTTTTCAGGAATTGAAGTAGCAGTTTCTGAGTGGTCATGACACCTGTTTTTCAATTTGGAGGCCCCTGCATGCTGAGGGGATATCAGGCTCTCTTGGGCTTTGCTGTTATGCTATTATTAAGGTTGTCTTACATAGCTTCCATGTGGCAGTGTTGTAGCAAAATGTCCCTTGCAGTACAGTGGACAAATTGTTGATTATTTGAAAAGGTTTTCATGGAAATCAGTAAAATGTCCAGGAATAATAGATTAAAGCAGTATTCCATTTACAAATGACTGCATCCTCTTACTTCATGAAGGAGAACTGAATGTGATGCAATCCATTTTTATAAGAGCTTAATAATAACTTAGTGTGCAATGAACAGGATATTCAGTTCTAAACCATGGCTAACCAGTAAAACGACTCATATTTTGACTGCAGCAAGTCTTACGTGCTGTAAGTCCAGCATTACTAAATATTAATTAAAGATACATTAAGTTGTTTAATTCACCATTGGACAAGTTTGAGAGAATTCTAGAATAATCAGTTATTAATCTGCAACAATGAAGTTAAAAAAAAAGTAACATATTTAAATAATCTTGAAATGCATTGGGATTGCATATATAGAATTGCATATATAGAAGTTGTATGCATCCAAAGAAATACACAGTTCATTTCCTTTGTGATGGAAGTTGCCCTCCAGATCAAAAATCTTACTTTTTTTTTTCCTTTTATACTTACACTGTGTGAGTTTTCTTGCACTTTTCTTGAAATATCTAGTCCAGGAACTTTTATCTCAGCATATTATTCTCAAGGTCTTACTGAGTACAGCAGTTTTTATTTGTTTCTAATCAGGAGCTTTTTCTATCACATTTAGGACACATTTCATTACTAGTTGACTTTCTCTTAAAAGGTCTGTGTTTAAATAATTCATAGCATTCAAAAATATGTATCAGTTGATTTAGATGTCTGTGATTGCACAGCTGAAACTGAATACATGATAGAACAGTTGCACTTACTGATCTTTATCCTAGAATGCTGCTTAAAATGATGCGCCCTGTGATCTGCAGACATATCGGTAAAGCTGCCTCGTTGCCCTTCAAAATCAGCAAAGAGACCTGAGAGAGTAAGTAATACTAATGGAAGTGTATGAAAAACATTTTTCTTAAAACAACATGCTATTCCTCAACACCAAGTAAAAAAATCTGTGCCAGACAGCATGTCTCAGTGAAGCCCAGTAATACTTTGTCCTTTCTGGAAACCGTGAACATTAACTGTTCAATAACAAAAACTGGTCTTTTTAAAAATCCAGTCAGTGACTCACTTCACTCATGCTTTTCTCGCCCAGTTTGCATTCTCCAACTAATCTTGACTTTATCTCTAAATTTTGAGACGTGTATCTGGAAGTTAGACTAACAGCTGATTAAAAGGACACAGTGGAAATAGGTCTGTTCTTTAAAGATGGAAGTTTACAGTTGACCAGCAGCAGCTGGTTATTTTGATCTTTAAGTGCATTTTTAGACTTCAACAGACAAAACTATGGTTAGATTAATAATGAAAATCAGAGTAAGTCGGTTATAAAGGCTGTTATGAATCCCATAATGAATTACTACTGGAGTCTAATGCTTTTACGTTCTAAGTCATTTATTAGTAAGCATTTCCCTATCTGGTTGATACAGTGTTTTTTCATTGTTAAACGCTTTTTTAAAACGAAATCTGTAATTGTAGATGTTGTGTATTTAAATGTACATACTAAAATTGTACATAATTCTTTTTTCTAGTAAAAGAAACAAAAATTGAAAAAGCAACAGAAATGTAAGAGTATAGATACATTACTGTGTTTTTCAATAAAATAAAACTTGCAAGGGAATTCTGAAAGGCTCATCTTAACAAGTTATTAGAACAAAATAAACATAGAACTACTAATGACGTAATTACAGAAAGGTAAAAAAAATTTAAATTGTCAGAGAAAAACTTAAAAAAATGCAAATACGTTAAAACTCTTTTTATAATATTTATATCATATTCAGGTAAAAAGTCCGTAAAATAGCATATTATTCAGGATACCAAATTTCAGGAAGAGTGGCTTCATCTTGGAAATGCTCAGTTAGGAGGTGTGTAGTTAAAAACTGTGATTCGGATGCGGAGTTTGTTTCACTCTTTACTTTTGGTGCTCGTTACTTTATATTTATTAGAAATTGTCCTTACAGATATCAAGTGCTGCTTGTCTTGTAAATGTGGGAGTTCTATTATTTGCTTTTCTGCTTTGAGTTCTACAGGACAAAGCCAATGAAGTTTTAAATAATTTTATTTTTGGAAATTGTGTCCTTAGATGTCATGTATGAATGTGATTTCAATTTCTTCTGTATTTTAAGAGAAGGTAATGGCTCTTGTCTCTTCGTTTTCTTTATTCGCAGATCTGTTCCTAAAAGAACAGGTCCAGAAATCAGTAAGATGATTTCCAAAAGTATAGAAGTGAAAACATAGACCTGAAAAATCAGAGGAGAAGAAACTCATACAACATAGGAACATACAGATAAGAGATTTAGAAAATAGGTATTTATGTGTATAATTACCTTTGAATTTTCTACATATGTGAATTTTGTTGAGTATTGTATTAAACAAGAAGCTCAATTTTTCGCTGGATAAATAGATGCGACTTCACCAACTTTCAGGAAAATTTTACTAGTAAGACAGTAATATCTGTGAAGTATGAAAATTTGAAAATCTAGATCAATAAAATTGTAAACCATTTCTGTCTTGTGCATTGTAGTAGAAAATAAGTGTCTCAAAAATCTGCTATTTTATTTTTATAGTCTTAAAGTCTATTTGTAGAGTTTAGTAATCTGCTACCAATAAGAGTTAGGTTCTGATGTCTTTACTTATACTGAATAGTATCTTTGTTTTATTTATATTATATATTTGAGACAATGATTTAAGTCTGGCCAGAAATATTTTTGTGGCGTTTAAGACTGCTGTACATTTATCCAAATACAATCTATGATTGTGTTTAACAAAACCTGCACAACCTATGCAAAATGATATGTAATATAAACCTGTTAGATACACAGTGAGAATGTAGGCTGTTTTTTTGCTTTATGAAATGAGAAAAAAGAATGCCTATAAGATTATAAAATACATGGCATTTGAACTGCAGTAATTTAGTATTGTAGACTACTTCCAGCTTTTATTTCTATGATCTGTGCTCAGAGGTATTTCATGAGGGCACTGGCAAATCTTTTTAGAGCTATTACTTTTTTAACATTAATATATCATGTAAAGTTGCATATTTGATGATGAGAAGGGGAGTAAGCCACAAATACTTACTCTAATAAGAAGTTAGTGTAAGAGGGGTTTCTGATCCTGCAGACTCTGAACCTGAAGAAAAAAAACACAGCGCCAATAAAAGAAAAATCTTTTCATTCCACAGTGAGATTATAGCTTTTATTAGTAGCATTTGCATTGACACTTATTTATAACATACCAATCTATATTTTGGCATTACACTGTATATATTAAATATTCTTGTCAACTTTACATTTGGCTGCATGACAGATGTTCAGATTATTCTGTACTTGTCTGGGGAAAAACTTCATGAAGTTGATATGGAGCCAAAATATGCATAGAGACAAGTAAATTGCCAATTGTAACATTTTTTGCCAGCAGCTTCCTTAGTCAAGCAAATCAAGTGCCATTCTATCAGCACTAAAATCAGACAGCCGGAGACTCTGCTGCCATTTTAAAATTTTCCCTAAGTAAAGACAGTGTAGTGGAAAATTCCCAGCTCAGAGGTGGGGATAGAGAAAAAGTAATCATTTACCTGTCACCATGTGTGCCTGTAACCAGTATCAGCTTTCCACATTCACTAGCCTCCTGTTACAGTATTTAAGTGTGGAAAAGAATCAGAAATACCAGAACTAACAGATTAGAAATGAGACTATTTTTCATAAAATCTTGCAGCTGCAGCAGAGCATGTTGTCATAGCCCTGAGCAGACAAGGTTTTGTTAGTTTTCCTGTAAGGAGGGGGACCATGAGATTATTGTGCCTTTACCTTTCCTTCCCCTCTGCTATGTCTTCAGTCTTCAGGTACTCTAAGACAAAGCTGAGATATACAAAGAAAAAGCTTCTGGCCGGACGTTCCAGGGTAAAGTGAGGAAAAGGCTCCTCTGTTGTACGACACTCTGAATGTGGAGTCCCAAAGACTTAAAGACCGGTTGTATTAATGCATTCCCTCATTCACATGTAGGCACATGCTCCTCTGCAGTTGTGTTTGCATCTCACAGTACAGTGGCTGCACACTGTTCCACTCTAAGACTACATTAGGCTCTTCACCTTAATCTGTGATTTGCAGGAACTGAGAACCACAGATCAGGAGACATATTGCAATGCTACACTGAAGTTGAAGGGATGTGCTCCCAAGCAGGGCTGCATTTCACTGTCCCACTCCAGTTGTGTCACTCTGTATGCCAGACAGGTGCCACCCCCTGTGTTCCCAGAGTTCAGTATCTTACCTGGTGCAATATGACAGGTCTGTAGTCTCTATATTCTACTAAAATTATCAGAATATTGAACAAAAGGAGATCCCTGAGAATGGATTTTCATGTGGTTGTAGTCTCCATTATTTTCAGAATTAAATCCAAAAATTATTTTCTTGAATAATGTTCTGTTTTACTAGGTTTGTCTTCACTATAGAGTTTATTGGAATCATAATGTGTTGGCCTTACCTTGAATCCATTCACCCAACTGGCAAATCTTAACTCTTCTCCAAGTCCTAACTCTTCTTTCAACCCAAGTTGGTTGCCTGCTGAACTTACTAAAAGCTCAAACCAGCACAACTCACTGAGAGCTAACACAACCATTCCGTGGAAGAGCTATTGGCTCACTTCATTGCATTTCCTGTTGCTAGTCTTTCGTCAGTAAAAGGTGAGCTCTTCCACAGTCCACTGGGAAGGATTACGTTGAGTGGTTTGGCTAGCCGTGGCACTGAGAACTCTGGAATGAGTTTCTTAAAGAGTAATTTCTACACAACGGAAGGTAGGACCAGCACAGGCAGGGCAACTCAAGGCTCCAGACAAGTCGCAGCCAAACGGATCTGGCAGCTGATGTCCCATCTTCTGCCCTGCCAGTCCCCGTGAAATCGCTGTCTCAGCAGCTGGCCTGTTGCATATTGCTGAATGGGACTGTTGTATTTGTTCTTAGCTGCCTCAGTCCCTAGAGCACTGTATTAACATAGACTTATTGCTGATGCAATTTTGCATTAATACACCAGCTCTAGAGTGCGGTAGCTCCTTAGTGGCTTCCAGCCCAAGCACTTGGCAGCTAGCAGGGAGTGTTACCTGCTGCAGGTAAATCCATTTGCAAGTATCTGCAGAACATGGAAGGTAAAACCATCATAGACCTTAGTTCACTTTAAAGCACAGTGCTGACACTGAAGTGGTCCAGTAGCTGTTTCATGAGCAGTTCAGTCACGATTGCATTGGGAATGGGCCAGATTGAAGGAGATTGCCCCATCAACTGTTTCTGTTGATACGAGCTGCAAATTAGATGAGTTAAAATCTCAGGAGTTTCTCTTTCCCCAGTGACAACAGAAGTGTAGTTAAGTAGCTAGTGTAGGTAAGTGTGGTAGAAACACAACTGTTCAATTACTAAAGTCATGTGAGATTTAATTCCTCGGGGGGCTAAGAAAAGAAGAAAAAAGATTATTTGTGTCTTAAAATAATTGGCCTATTCAGTTGGGTCATACGAATCTTAGAACATAATCTCATTTCTTTAATCACCATTAATGACAGATACAGTGATTCACTTTTTCAAAATATAGCCCCTTTTAGCTGCATCAGTTTGCACACATGATTGCTGTCCTTCTAAAGACACAAAAAAAGTAAAAAACTGGAGGGATTACCCTTGTAGTTTGAGTGCCTTTTCAAGTTTTGCACATTCATAGGTACAATTAGGATAAAACCATTTGAAAGTCAAAGTCATTAGACTGGTAGTGAGCAGGTGCTTTGCAGATAAGCTTATCCCATTGCATGTTACACAGTGGCGTAGTGGAAAAAAAGGAACACTATCAGTAAGCCTGACTTGTTATCAGAAGTCACTGTTAGCCATTTATGACTTATGATACGATATTTCCTTCCCAGCAGCTCAGTCACTCTAGCTTTTATAATGGGTCCAACTGTTTAATTAGTTAATGGCAAAGTGTAAAGAAACGAGCATGAGAGAGGCTTCACGTCTTTCACTTGCTTTTGTGACGCATGCTACACAGTAAATGCTGTCACCAGTGAGTGAAGTCTGTTGTTTTGCACCAAGCCAAGGTTTCCCAAGGTCCTCAGGTGCAACGCACAAATTACTGATAAATTATTCAGAAAAACAACAATTGCATGGGGGGGGGGAAACAGTCTTTAGAAAGGTCTTGTCGGTTGAACAGTGCACAGCAGGATGGTGGATGGTGTTAGTTTGAGTTAGCTGTCTCTGTTGGAACCCTTAGTTCACAAATTCCTAATTTGATACTGGTATGAGAAACATGTCTAAAGCAGGTTGAGGTGTATTAGAACGACTGCACTTGCGAAGCTCAATGACACAAATAATAAAATTGTTACAGAAGTGTATTAATAGATTTTTTTCATTGCCTTTAGTCAGAACTAAAGTTTAAGCAAATGTTAAAGCTTTGATGCAGATATTATTGGATGTACCTTAATGGCCTGTACTGTACAGCTTGGCTCGCTATGTTGTCATAATTCTATTAAGCATTAGGTTCCTGTGAAGCTAGGAAAGACTCTTCAGACTTTCCTAACATGGCAGCTCCACTGTGAAATCATATAAAGAAGTTACATTAGTAAAGATTGTATTTTAAGATATATACCTATTCTAAATGTGCTGCATGCTTTTGACTACAGACTGACTATATTGCCTAGTATCAACACAGTCAGAACCACTTGTTCAAGCTAACAGCTCTCCCAAATATAATACTCTTTTTACTAGGTAGAATTACTGGCTTCATATAATCAGTCACATTTCACGTTACAAAGTTTTAGATAAGCATGATTACACTTTAAAGCCTTGGTAATAAAATGAGTTTGAATACCAGAAATACTTATGTAAAATATTCTTCTATAGAAAACTCTCATGTTGCAGAGTTTCCTCTGGGCCTTGCAGATAGAGATTTTATGTTTGGGAGTTTTGGATCCTTTGAGAAGCTTCTATTGGTGTAAGCAAGTGTGTGATACTTCAAGCTTCCTGCCTTTATATATGCTTATCATATAGGAAAGGAAACACACTTTCTGATTAACTTCTGGAAAGCAGTATCTCACACCTGTGTACAACCACTGGATTAAGTAGTCAGGTCAATATGCTCCAAAGAGTCTGTAGCTTAACTATCCTGACCGGAAGAAATACTTGTCTGTCTCCACCGGTCTGGCCACTCAAACAGCTGGGTAAGCGGGGGATCCCTTCGCCTGGAGAGACGATCCCGCAATCCATGAACAAGTGACTTCCGTTTGTTTGCTTTGTTTGCTCTTCATTACCAAACTAGATTTGTGTATGTGTTTGCACAACACCTGCTGTCACAGGACTTGGACTTTGAATGAGTCCAGTGAGTGTAATTTATATTGTGCCGTGTTATTTTCAATCATGTGAAATCTGAATTTTTCAGTATTTGAGGCAGCACAAATGATTTATTGCCCCTAGTATTATATATTCTGCCATAACTTCACTATATCAGCAGTCGTATATTTCTTTGCTTTTGTGCCTTTCATTTCAGAACACAGAGAATTCACTAAAATTAAGAATGGTATTACAGATACATGGGGGCCTAGGCTGTTAGGTCCCATGTCAAAACACTTAAGCCAGCAGCAGCTAGAAAGAGAACTGAGGTTGCAAACTCCCAGTTCTTACCAAGAAAAAAATAGTAAGAGAACCATACTGGAAAAGAGGTTTTTGTAGTTAAATGCATAGGGAGATTATGCATCTAATGTTTGGCAGTACTGTGCTTATTGTGAAGCAGTGGACCATCCTGAATTCGAGTAAGATTTACTAGAAGCAGAAGAAAGTAAATCTGCCAGCAATTTCCCTCTGTCATTTAGGCATTTATATTTGAAAAGTCATCAGTAGCCCAGGAGGAAGCTTATGAAACAGGAAAACATTGCAGACCTCACCGTGGCTCTGTGACTGGAATGCTCTGGAAAATACAGAGAAGACACCAAGGTGATTAAGTGATACATACTGTTCATACTTATAAAGAACTCCATAAATGAGATCTGTTTCATCAGAAAAGCATGAAATGTTCCATATAAATTTCTGAATGACAGTGAGCCGTGCTGTAAGCCATGCTGTTGTTTTTTAAGTATGGTTTGGTGACAGCAGAGGGTGTGGAAGGTGGCCTGAGAAAGACTGCCATAGTGGCTGAGGGACAGTGCCATGGTCCATAGCTGTTGAAGGTTTTGATGTAGCCAGGTAGTAGCAGGTTTTGGTCGCCTGGCAGCCTGGGCTTGTCTCCTGACAGCTGTGTTGGATCATTTAACTATTTTTCTAAAGCTCACGGCAGCCCTGGCTGTGGTAGTTCGGCATCCAGACAGCTCTGTTTGCTGTTGCTGGGAGAGAAACCGGTTGTGGGTCTGGAGGTGGCCACTTGTTGGACCTTTTACAGGGACCAACAGTCCATGGCAGGGTCTGTGGTGCGAGGGATCCTCATTGCTGCTGCTGGCCAGTGTGGTCAGCAGTGGAGAGGGCTGGAAACCACTATGTGCCAGAGATGTTTGCAGGGCCGCTGGGTGCTGGCTTGCAGGGATTTGAAGCCATGGAGGTGTGTGTTCTGCTATGCCATGCCGTGATGTTGCCGTACTGGTAGTTTAGGACTCATCTGGTAGAAAATCCTATGGAGGAGGCATCAGATCTCTTCCGAAAACTTAGAACAAGTGTCATGTAGCTGTTACCATGCTGACTCACCAGGCATCAGCCCATACTAGCTGTCAACCCAGATACTCTGACTGTGTCTTTTTGTCTTGGGATGAGAGGAATTAGGGAATTATTGTTGTCCTAATAAAATCCATGGTATTATGAGCCAGCTTTGTAGTTTTAAGTCCAGTAGATTGGGCCATCATGGTTAGAATGGAATACCGTAGAGAAATGCCCAAGATACAGTCTGAAAAAAGGGGGAACTTGCACTTAAAGTTGTTTGAGTAACTTGAATAAATGTATAGGAGGACTTAGGTTCTCTACCAACTGCAAAATTCTCATAGCCTTATTCTTTTGTTCCCCTTTTTCCCTTTTTTCCTTTTAAGTTGTGTTCTCTTATTTCACCTATTATTTATCTTTTTTAACTGCTTTCCCTGTTACTATTATTCCTTCACCCAATATGTATTTAGGTAAGAAGGACAGCTAGTTTGGCTTTCGGTATAAATATGGTTGACCTGTCAAATAAAAATAATCGCCATATGTGTTGTACAACATTATAAAAGGTATAGAAATAGATGATATAGATATTTATGCAAATAATCAGAAAAAAATCAGAAGCCCTTCAGCTTTTTAGGGTTTATAACACATCTATCACTGGATAACTGTTATTTAAGCTACAGACGTATTTCATACTTCACATTTATTTCTATAGACATAGTTTAGTCTGGAGGCTTGATTCTTTTTTGTTACTGGGTCTACCAGTCTGTTGTCTAAGAAAAAAAATCTTCTGCAAATTTCTGAAGTCCGTGTTTCTATTCCTTGTTTATGTTTTCTGATATGAATTCCCAAGACAAGTGTCCTGGACATTCAACAAAAATTCTTGTCATTTAATTAGGTAACAGACTCTGATTTAGGACCTAGACTTCAGATAATTTTTTTTAAAATTTTTATTTTATAAAATATAACTGAAAACAACATTATGTAGAGTTTAATGATTGCTTTTAAAACTCTAGAGGAAGGATGTAATTTTATATTAAATTGCATAGATTAAAAAGTAATTAATAATTAAAAGAAATTACTTTTTATCTAACATCTACATGGTCCTGTCAGAGTTAGGCATGTTAGCATATTTTTTTCCTTGAAAATATATATGACGTAGAAGGGTCCTATACATGTATATACTTTATTAGGGTAAATATAATCTCATTTTCAATTTGTAAAAGTGAAATGCAAACCAAACACAAAACAAGTTACCATAAATTCAAGTACATCTGTCTGAATTCAGTAGTAAGCAACTACTGAGAAGAACAAAACTCATAAAGCTCACTGAGTTACCAATACATTTCTGAGCCTGCTAGGCTAGGCCTACCTCAGCTTTTTGTTTATCAGATGATTGTAAATGCAAAGACTCAACACTAGATACAGTAGCTAAATATTTCTGCAAAGAGCTGGTCTAGTTCAGGAGGCTGGAATGTAAGGCTAGGATTTCAGAGGAGCCTGGAAGAGTTGAGTGCTCATCACCCCATGGATTTCAAAGTGCCTTAAATTCCTTAAGATTTCCTAAAGGGAGCATGAGTATGTCTCGAAGAGTAGAAACAGTAGATCTCTCTGTTACATTAGGATCTAGGCAAATTTACAAACACTAAACATCTATCATTTGCTAGCACTAAGAGTTTCCTGTTAAAACTGCAAGAGTAGTAGTAGAGTAGTAAAAAAAATAAGATTCATTAATTCTTTAATATTTTTAATGGGGAACTAAGTAGTAGCTTGAAGACAAGAAGCTCTCCTGGCTACCTTTAAAAACACATATTTGAAAACTGTTTAAAATCTTTAATGAATAAAATTTAAAAATGCACAATAATCCACAAAAATCAAAGAACTCTTTCCTGGCCTTTCAGCAGCAAGGCCAACAGAGATTATAAAATACAGAAAAAAACCTCCATGAACAGTTTTTTCTTTGCTTATCAAAGCTCTTAAAATTTGAACAAAATACTTCCAAAAAATAGCCAAGCCAAGCAAAACTTTTAACCAAAATTTGATAGAGTTTTTCTGGCCTTTTGTTTCTTCTGCTAAAGCTCTGCATCAGCTGGGTTGTGTGGCAGAATCTCCAGCCATCTGTGAAAGGCAGTCTGTTGCTGTGCAGTGCGGAGTATTCTCCTGAAAAGGTTCTGTGCACTTCTGGGAGTCTGCAATACCCTTTCTATCACACCATAAATCAAGACCACCTCTCCAGATTTACACTTCTTTCCCTTTTGATCTACAGAGGCATGAAAACAGCTTTACAGCTAAAAAACAAAGTACCTTGAGTGTATTGCTCTTTAAAATCTCAAAATATTTGAAGAGTCACGTTTTTTTAGAAGGTGGAATTTGGTAATGCTAGTTTGACTTCCCTTGGCTGACACCAGTGGGAAGAAACTTATGGGCCATGCTAGATTATTGCTTGTACGTGAAATCATGAGTTTTTTGCTTTCTCTCATGTTGCTGACTGTCTGGGTATTTGTATTAAGAGAAAATGTATCATTTATATTTGCAGGCTGTGTCTTTTTAATGGAAGGAAGATGGTGATTGATGAGATTACTGTATAGGTAAGCAGGCAGTTTTGAGCAAGAATGCTTTTGAATGAAAGGGAGTGCTTCTCTTGGCATGGAAATGTTTTGGGTGATTAACATTGATAGGAAAGGAAATAAAAAATATCTGTATGAATTACAGAGTTCATCTGTAGACATACCCAAGCAAATTCTAAGCAAGCACACTTCTGTAATAAAAGCAGTTTAGCTATAACATAGATCTTCGCTCTTGTGGCCATCTCACTGGAATACATTGGCACTAAAATCCAACATTCAGTGTAGACACTCTCAAAAACAGTGTCAGTGGCTGACTCCTAGTGAATAAGGTGAATTTTGCAGTGACTATTAGAGGGAAATCAGGATTCCCTAAACAGTAACAAGAGTGAATTTTTTCAACCAGTGAAATTGTAAACACAAAATATGATGCTGAAAAGTTAATGAGTTAGTAGGGAAGGAAGAAGGATGTTCTCCTTCCATAGGTGTGAAGCCCTTTGTATCTGACTGGCACAAAGGAGACTGCAGTAGCAGTGTTTAACAGCTAACTAGAAAGGGAATATAATTAAGGTTTTTAATAACCTAAAGAAAGTGGTTCAGCTGATTCCATGCATGAGTATTATAAACCATCATACTTTCCGTCATACAACTTATTCTGTTGCAATACCTGTGACTTCACTCAAGTTGCCTTTAATTAGCATTTCTTTGACTGTCCTCAGGTGTTTGCCAGCTTTTGACTAATACTAGAGTCAGTCTCTAGTGACATGAGACACTGTTGGATACTGAAACCCTATTTTTCTTGTTGTTTATTACAATACCTTCTTTAGCATTCTAGGATAAATATTTTCACAGGCTCCCCCTTGGACAAGAGACTGCTGTACAGCATGGGTGATATTAATTCTGTACAGCCCTCCAGACTTACAGTTGTGACTTTTCTATAACATAGCTGTGAGCAGATAGCACATATTTATAGCAAGTGTACACTGCTAGATTGAGCTCTTATATTTAGCTTGGGTTAATAATGCTGTGTCCAGATGTGAAATAATCAGTCAAACTTACTTCCTTGGACGAATTGCTGCCTTTAAGTTATGGGCAGGTTTCTGCCTTTGAGATGGAATGGTGAAAAAGGACAGAGGCAAGATCAGGCTAATACTCTGCTTTCAGTGAGAAATTAGAACTGCTAGCCGCAAAAGAGGAGTAGGATACACACATAAAGAGACGTAATAGAAGGATACAATTCATAGGTACCAGGGAGGTGCAGAAGGTACCTCCCTGTGCTCTTCCTGGGGTTTTGAATGTACTGTTTTCAAAGGACTGAGAGCTAAACCTTTGGGAATCCTGAACTACCATTGATTTTTGTGGGAGTGTTGCCAATTGATGGGATGCGTGTTCAAGGTTTTTACATGATGTGACATTGTTCCCCATTGGATTGAAAGTAGACTAGAGCAGGGGGGAAGGGTCCTTAGTAGCTGGATTTCCATCCCTGTCCTTGACCTAGCTGCTTTTCTGGTAAATCTCCAATTCTGATTCATTTGTCATGTATTCAATTGTGTTTCTTTTTTTTTTCTTTTTTTTTCCCTCTTAAGCCTCCATCTGTTTCAGCGCTCTCTTGCTTTTCTCCTGCCTTTTAATAGGTGAATCCCTTCTGAGCAGGAGTAAGTTTATGCAGATGATTTTGCCTGTTGTTTTTTGTCCTCCACCTCTTCCTAATCCTCCTTGTTATTTTATCTTTTTACCTAATTATTAGCAGAGAGTGCTCAGGTTTTTAATAAAAGTCACCTGATAAATGAAGCCAGAAATTAAAATTGTAGCTAAATCATAGAATCTATGCTTTGATAGGAAGCAGAAGTACTTTCTTTATGAGGAATGACATTGTATGACTAACATGTTGCAGTTCTTAACATCCCATAGGGAAATTGCATAGCTTTGCAAAATCAAAAGAAATTTAGTGATTTATAGAACGCTTCACACAAGTCAAAACGGAGCACTTCAAAGAAACCAGATCCTGTTCTGAAGCTGTTATTTTTAGATGCATATGAGATCAATAGCTTGTTACTCTGTTCATGAAGGCAGCTTGACTGAACTTCAGAGGAAGGTACAGTCCCACAGTATCTCAGATGGGAGGTTTCTTCCCACCTCTTACAAAAGCATGGGTGGTTTATGCCTTGGGTCACGCGAATTTATCCCTTACTCATTTATCAGTCTTATTCCTATATCTTACAACTATCTTGCTAAAAGTATGTCTTGCAGCAGAGTTCTGTGCTCCATTTATCCTTGGAGTAAAGAACTATTTTTTGCTTCTTAAAATTTTTTTTATCTTGCAGTTTCAGGATAAGCAGCTATTAGAGCAGCTGGGGGTTGGTGAAGGAGCATTCAGCTCTGTGTTACTCCTTTGACTTAGGAAATTTTTGTATTTGTTGAATAGTGAATTGATTGGTTGAATTGCTTTAATGCAGTTGCACAATAGGCTGTAACACTGGCCAGATCTTACTTCTCCCTGGTTTTGAACAAGTCAACTTTTCATCATCAACTTTTTTTCAATGCAGCTCTGTCCAGTTTTTGAGAAGACCTTTAATTATGTGTGCTTTGACAGTATGAAAATACTTAGTATTTCATAGGACAACCATAAAGGGAGATGTCTGTAATTTCCTGGGGAAAAAATATTCTGCAAACAATTACATATTTAACAGTGCAGCCTTTTACCTTTTCTCCTTTAACCTCAGTACCTGCACCTTTTTATTATTTGCGCTTCTCTGGCAACTTCTGTGCAGTCATGTTGAGGAGCTCTGCAATCATTATTAATGAATCAAACCTCTTTGGAGCAAGGTGGAATTTGTGATTATCCACTGTTATTATTATTATCTTCAATTTATGAAAAAGGAAACTTTGGCAAGGCATCTGTAGTTAGGAGACGCGAAGTTACCTGCTTTTCCATGCCCAACTTGTTCTGCAGCATTTGCTTTCAAAAGAACATAAATGTTTCCATTTTTCTCACTTACTTTCTTTTTGCTTGCTGAGTCTCTTGCACAAAATCCCAAACAGCCTCTGAACTCTCACATTCGCCATCAGTTGCAGTCATTCACTTTAGGCTTTCTGAATATATTTTTGCTCCAAACTTGAGCAAAGGCTTCTCCTTCCAGCCATTAGGCTGCCTGGCTCTGTGATTTTCAGCAGTTAGCAGCAGTTGTTTCTTAGCCCATGTTTGTATTTGTCTAGTGATGAAAGACGCACCTAATGAACAATAAATTAATAATTTTCACTGTAGCATTGTTAGTGATGTCATTTTAATATACTGTATGACAAGCTATCACATAAAAACATACTCATGCAGAGCTATTTCCTTCAAGTTCTTTCTTAATAGTAAGTGCTATAAATTGACAATTGTGAGTCATTGACTACTTTTGAGCAAGTGTACTAATACAAATGAAGTAATAGATATTGACACTAAAACCAAAACAAATTACTCATTGACAGATGGATTATGTCAGAATGGTAGTTCCTGCTGTGGGACATGATGAGAACTTTCTCTGCTCGGTAAAAATTGTCTTTATTAAGTGGAAGTTGAGTTCAGAGTAGCGAAATGCAGCCCTGCCACATCTCTGTATCAGCAAGATCCACCGGGCACTGCGGCAGGTGGGAGCTTGCCTTCTGTCTCCCTTTGCGCTGTAGGCTAAAAAGCCCTTCACAGACAGGCAGAGGAGCTGCCCAGCCTGTGGGCATCCTGGGCACTTGCATGATGGGGACAGCAAGTACGGCAAGGACACGCGTAGCAGCACCTGCCTGCCAGAAAGGCTCTGCGGTGGCTGGAGCCCCGTTCCCTGCTCTCTCCGCTCGTGGCACATGTTACCGTGGCATGCAGCACGCTCTGGGAATTGCCCGAAAGCAGGAAGCGCGTTGTGGGGGCAGGATTTTAGTATTTATCAGGGATTTTAATATGTATCAGGGATGCGTAAAATATGACTCTTGCCTCTGCAGAAATTGTTCAGGCTCCTTTTTTAAAATTTCACTTGATGTAGGCTTAAACAGCCTGAGATTTGCTTTGAATATCAGGGTTAAATAAAACTCAAAGTGGTCAGACTCCAAAGGACAAGGAAATACGGATTCCTTATACAGAAATATTGCCGACGGGGTAAGCTTGGGGGATGTTCTGCCACAGGAAGTCATCAGAAAAGTGTCTGGAGTGTGTATGTATGTTTTATTCTTAAAGGACTAGATAATTAAACTCTAGCTAAGCAAGGTAAAAGCTACAGATAACAAAACCTTGTGTTTCACATCACAAAGCAGGCTCCTTATCTGCTGCAAGGAAGAAGGGTTTAATAAATTTAATAGAGTTTAATAAGGATTTGGTCTAACTTCTATTGAAATCAGTAGAAGTGTTTTCCTGACTTCAGTGGTCTGATTTTTTTTCTGGCTCTTACATGCTTCAAGTATGAGTTTAAAATGTGAAGCATCAGTGCTAACCATGGCCAGCTAGCAGATTTCATGCATTATTATTATTATTATTATTATTATTGCTGATGGAGAATTCCCATGCTTTTGAAAAATAACTGAGGAATCACCTTTGAGTAGTGTTTTGCCAGCATCCTCTTAGAGAAGTACTTCCATTTATACCCATTTTGTAGCATTGTAGAAGTAAGGTATATAAACAAGGGTTTATACCCAGGTTTTGAAACATTCTCAGATTTGATTGAGGGCATTATTTATTACTGGTTTGATCATACCAAGTTTGACTCAATTACAGCAGTGGAACGGGAACTTACAGCTCATTCTTCCTCTTACACGTGAGAAAATGAAATTTCAATAAGATTCTTACAATAATACATCTGCCTGCCCACCAGGAGAACAAGTATTACTTTTAGCATATTTGAAGACTTAAAGCAATGTAGCTTTAATAACTCAGATAAGGACTCGGGAATTGCGTCTGAATATTTCCAGAAGCAAAAGAAGTGAGAAGAAATCCTTCTGCGTGTGCTAAAAAAATAAGGAGGCCTGGCAGCTGCAGCAGCGTTTGCTATTAATTGATTTACAGATTAGTCAGTTATATTGCTAAAAGGGATCAGTCTGAACACTTAGGATCTCATGCATAGTGTGGACAAAGAATATCAGTTATTCCTACTCTGTGATTCAGGAAGTCACTTTATACTTGCAAAGAACCAAAAGAAAGCCCATAACAAGGAAAAACCATGACACCGCAGAACAACTGAATGATTCTCATGCTTCAGTTATTTCATTTGCCAATGTTTGAAAGAAGCCAACTGATAATAAAATCTAGTTTTGTCTGAAGTAATCATCAAATGCATCTAATATACTGGATGATAATCTGCTGAAGGCTCTTGGTCGCAGGGCTGCTATATCAAATCCTTTCCAGGACCACAGCCTTTCTTTTGTCAGAAAATATGAAGGGTCTAACTGTCTTTCAGTTTATGGTCTTAACAAAATGATGTTGAATACAAATCACTTTTTCTACCAGTTAAATTCATCAAATTGTTCTTGCCCCAACAGCTGAGGTAGCAGGCGCCTTACTTTGTGTATCCTTGTGCTTAAAATACCCTAATTTTCAAGACATAGTAATATTAGGAACATAACTACATGCAGTTACTAATCAGCATTATTTTAGTTGAAGCTGATGGAATGATGAGTTTATATCAGCTAAGTGTTGTCACTCTGCTTTACTCAAATGGGCAAGTCGTAAGACACTCAGGAACTCAGACATCCAGCTGCCTTTGAGTTTCCTTCTGAATTCTTCAGTGAACTCTAGAAACACTGTTTTTCTGGAGGTAGATTGTACAAGTAGCAATCCTTTGAAGCTCACTGAAGCTTTAAGGGAGCATCCCCCTTGCATGATAGCGTACCAAAATATCCAAGCTACCTGTAACCTGTAGAGAAGTAGAACATCCTAGCTTATACAGAAGTACATATTTCTGCAACTACAATACATTCCTAAACCTGAGCTATTGAGAGCTAGCTTGTAGTTTTTCGCTATCCTACAGCATGCAACACATGCAGTACTCACGCTCAGTATTACAGCTTCTGCTGTATTCTTGATCTCACTGTATTCAGGGCGCAGTATTAGGACAGGCATTGCACTACCTTCACAACTGGGAGATTTTCAGAAGCAGTAATTGTTAGATATGGATAAGCTGTGACACTTCTATTTGCAGAGAAAGATATGACTCATACACTTTGAAAATAGGAAGTTTCACAGTTAATAATAAGATTCCTTTGCTGAGTCTCCCATTTTTGTTTTCCAGGAAGCCTAGGTGGATAACCTAGAGTGAGTGCTTTGCTTCAAAACACCATTTCTTTGAGTGTTTTTGGCTTTTAAAATGTAAGTAGGTGAACAAGATAAGTATTTGAAAATAGAAGCTGTGCAATGATAAAAGACATGCTTTGTTTTGTCTTTGCATTTTCAAAGCATCAGTATCTATTTCACTTAACATTATCATCCTCAGCTACGTCAGGACTACTATTACATTCAAGCCCATCAGCTTTGGAAGTATCTCCTTGAATCTTAATAGGGTTTCAGCACAGGAAAGCTGTGGTGCATGGTTAAGTGTTCCAGGGATGTACTGGGAGACAAAAAATTGTAGATTGGAAGAGTTTCTGGTTCTCAATTTTTAAACAAACTGCATTCACTTAAGACAAAGGTTGCAGAGTTCACAAAAGTCAGGAAATGAAAAAATGATGTTTTTAACACCAGCACTACTGCAACTGAACTGTACTTTCTGTTTGTATTTTTCTGGTTAAACACATAGGTTACTATCACTATACCTTATTTCATAAATGCCACAAAACACTCAATATAGCCACTTCTGCTTACTGATACAAGTATAGATCTTGATCCTTTTATAACATAATTTACATAGCTTTAAGAATATGGTAAAATCATTTCTGCATTTGATATGTACACCATTTTTAAATTAAAAGCTGCTTAGGGAGAAGGGAGCGAAAACCTAGTTAATAATGATAGTATTTAAACAGTTCAGGTTTGAAACCTTACAGTTTATCAAGAGCGGTGAGACAGGAGTTACAAGAGTTTATACTTTCAAGCAGTTGTTTATCTGGATTTTCTGGGCTAGAATAAGAGGACAGCAATGATTTGGTTGTCACAGGGCTACATTTAATGCAAATTTTTTTGAAAGTACAGTTCTGTCAAAGACATAAGGGTTTCACTCCTGGCCCTCCTTATTCTTCTGCAAGAAGCAAGAGCCTTCAAAATTACCAGCTGGACAAAAAGACTAGACATTATGAACCCACTGTTTACTTTACGGAACATTTATAATACTTCTTACTAAACAAAAGGCATCTGTTACAGGTGTGAAATTTCTGTGACTCAAAAGCACCTTTACATAAAATTCACAATTTTCCAGAGATCTCAAATATTAAATAAATCACAACATGAAAGTGAGACTTACATGGGGATCTTGTTGCTCATTGTGTGTCTGTATTTGATGAGGGGTTATGAGCGTGTTTCCTATCCCAGGAGAAAAGAGAATGCAGTACAAACAGGGAAGAGAATGAAAATGCAGTGAGAGCTTCTGTTTGCTGCTAGACTAAGGACATGCTCTTTTAACTCCTGTTTTAATTAGTGTTTCTTCTTGACTGCTTTTCATTGTGTTAGTTCAACCTTTGGACTACTTGTTCCTGCAGAAATCTTTGAATGTCTGTTACACAAACGGCTTGAAGTCAGCTAACAGAGCAGAGAGAGGACCTTTTCAAGTCCTCTCCTTCCTTGGACACACATACAAGACATCTCATAGTCTCTGATCCTGTCCCACTGAGCACAGCAGGAGTTTCTCCTCTTCCATTTCTTCTTCAATTTTCTTTCAATAGTTACTGTAGGCAGGTTAATTAAAACCAAGCCTGTTACACATAATATTAAGTAATGTAACAGTGTCCTAGAATAACTGTTACAGAATGAGTGGAAAGTTGCCCAGGCATTGAATAGATTTAACTTTGTCATATGACCTAGAGCAGAGGGTACAGTATTGTAACAGTGACAGTGCAGCACAGTATTTGGGCAGTCTGATGTTACACTGTGTAATGTCATGATGATGTTTGCATAGTATAGAATAAATTTGTTAAATGAGGCAGATAAGCAAAGAATAATGATAAATGAATCTTTATACCTTATCTTTGCACACAGAGATACCCCAGTGGTAAATGACTAACAAATGAAATAAAACCCTAAAATGAAGAACTGTCTTTTTTGCTGTAATCTGTCGTATTTTATAATAAGCAACAGGGCTAAGCATGTTAATGCATATAAAAATAAGTATGACTGTGCAAATACTTGAAATTCTTGGCTTATTGTGTATTTATGTCTGTTCACAAATTATGGCGAAAGGTTCAGAGGGACTGTTCACTTCTTCAAGATAGTGATTTTCAGGATTTGCTGAGTTTATTAAGATAACAGCCAAACAGGACAATTGTTGCAGAGTCATCCTGATAGCTTCATAATCATTTTTTTTAAAAAAGGAAACTAGTGTAAATATTCTTCTAGCGCCTCAATTAAAACACTTCAAAGTGAACTGATTATTCTTCATAATGCTACAGTGAAGCTCTCAGGTTTGGAAAAAAACAGGTTTGCCTGAGTTTTCATTAACAAGCCCTGGTGATACTGCTTGGTAATCTGTTTCCAAAACTGATTTTAAAATACATTTTACATAGTGAAAATTTCATGCTGAGGATAGGATCCATCCAGTCTAGCTGCACTTAGTGGGCATCTACATATGAGTTTACACTTTGTTTCTCTTACAGTCAGTACAGCTGCATAGGCATCTTTATGGCATGAGTCATCTAACCTCTTTCAAACCTCAGTCTTTAAATGTCAATACACACAATGCCCTCTTTCCATATTTTTGGAGTGTGAGAAGTGTTTCAATGAATCTTTGTTTTATGGCTTAAGAACTCACTGCTCCCAGCAGAGTTACTGACCCTGTAGTAAACTTGTAGTAAACTTGTTGTAAATGTGTGTTTTCCATCTTTACAGTTCAGAGTCTGTTATCACTGGCTATGTAAACTATCACACTTGACTGTAGGCTGGCATACAAGTAGAAATTTCCTTCTTTGACAGGACAGTAAACTCTGCTGGGTGGACAACTAGGAAGTAATAAAGCTTCAAACTGTCACACCTTTTATTTCAAAGTACCAGGTCAAAATGCTGGCTAGCAATGTGGTTAGCAGCACAGTAATGCCCTAATTGTGCTAATACAAGCAATAGAATTTTCTTAATCTATATTATTCTTATATACAAGACTAAAGACTTTCTCCCTGAAGCCCTGCACATGCTGCATTTCAACACCTTACACTGATTCACATGAGAGGTTCTCACAGATGGGTTGCTGGAGGTCTGAGAGCAGAGAGAGAGAGAAGGAGGCAGAAAGGTAATAAAGCTTCCTTTCCCCTACTTGGCAGGCAGTATCTACTGAATTGCTTTTAACTAAACTTCATCTTATTTTCTATCTTTTCATAGATGTGACTTTGTCTATCTCACTTGAGGAACCTAAATGAGGTATCCAGAGGTAGAAACCACAGCCAGTGGAGCTCCAGAGAGTGTCCATCCAGAAGGCAGTTCAGATTGTAGGAATAAATCAGCCTCTCTGGGGCAGAATGCCCAGAGCAGAGCAATGAGGCTCTTAATTTAGATGCCTTACTTAAGTGCCTAAAATTAGATGGGGAAGTTTCAGGCAAAAGTGCTTTGGATACTGAGAACTGGAATGTGTTCTCCTATGGTAACTGCAAGGCATTAACAGCTCTTAAAATATTTGTTAATGATTCTTTTCTTGATTCCTGGCTGAAACCGCAATTTCAGGAGTTTTCTGCTAGGTATTATGCTGAATTGAATACTTCGTTAGATACTTGCTCATGATGTACTCTAAATCGTTAGATCAAAGTAAATACTGTTCTTTTGCAGACTACCAGGAATGATTTAAAATAAAGGCCCAAATATTTAGACTTTAATCATAAAATCAGGCTCTGAAGAAAAAGTTGTTTAGTGCAGCTGTGTTTAGATTAATAATATGGCCCGTATATATTTTCAAATAAAGTACTGAGGGGCTTTAGATTTAGTGCTACATGATGTCCTGGTTAAACTGTTGCACTCTGCAATATAAATAGAGCACATGCAGAATGAATTAAAAATTGGCTGGCATAGCTCAAAAAGTAGCCATCTTTGGAGAACGACTAGAGAACACGTGTGGGTTTCTCCAGAGTTTGGAGGCCTGCAGCTGTTCTGTATTTACATCAAAGTGTATGGATGGTGTAAGGATTTCAGAGAGGTAGTATAGCTGGCTTTGTTACTCAGGCCCATTCAAACAAAGAATGTTTCAATATGGCAAAATATAAAGTTAAATGTATAGCAATAAAGAATGCAGCACATACGTACAGAGTGAGGGAATACATTGTGAACAGCACTGACTCTGGAGAAGACGACATGTCATACTGGATGTACTTGTAATGTGCTGTTAATACAGTCCTGCTCCCCTGCCCTGCATGTGCAAAGGATGTGCTGGAAGGAGCCATAGGTCTCTGCCTGCCTAGATTTCCTTGGTACAAAACCAGAGCATATTGGAGAAAGAGGGGGAAGGGTGAATAAAGGAAAAAAAATAAATGGTGCTTTTCCAGGTCTTCCAGAGAGGGAGTCAGCAGGCAGCCAGAGCACACACTGCAACTCAAGAGCTGGGAGATGCTCCTGGTCCCAAGATACAAACTTAACAGAAGTGCTCAGAAAACTGTCCATAAGCTTGCAGGTTGTTTTACATGACATTGTGAAAGAAGCTAATGGCGTATTGGAGGCTGCAGAGGTAGTTCTATTTCTTTATAAAATATCAATGATCAGTTGTTCGATAGTACATGCTATTCTTACTGCAGTGTTGCATAGATTATAGCATAAGAAAAAGATGGTGACACTGAGTAGCTAATATGGGTGATCATTCCACTTAACACTTGTTAGAAAACACTTGGAATATTGTATTAAGTTTGTAGCCCCCTTATACAAGAAAGGTGCTGATAAATCAGAGCAAATCCCGTGTATGGCCATCAACATGATCAGAGGCCTGGAGCACTTGCCGTGTTTGGCGAGGCTGAGGGAGCTGGGCTTGTTCACGCTGGAGAAGAGAGGGCTTTGGGGGGACCTTGCAGCAGCCTTCCCATACGTGAGAGGAGGCTACTAAGAAGATAGAGGTGGACTCTTTGCTGAGGTGCATGGCAGTAGAACAAGAGACAATGGTCATAAATTGAAATGGGGAAGGATATTACTGGATATAAAGAAAAATCTTCTCCGTGAGGACACTTAAGCATTGGAACAGGTTTCCCAGAGAGGCTGTGGAATCTCTGGTTTTGGAGGTTTTCAAGACCCAACTGGGTAAAGCCCTGAGCAACCTGGTCTGATTTCAGTGTTCACCTTGCTTTGGACTGGTTCACCTTGGTTGGACTATAGGATCCACTGAAGTCACTTCCAGCCTGAATAATTTAATTATTCTGTTATTTTGATATATAATCTTTAATGTGGAAAAAACAGGATACAAAAAATCCAAAGCAATGATTTCAAAAATGAAAAAATACCTTGTATTGAAATATATAGATCTTCAGTTCCTTGGTGAGAAATATGTACTATAAATAGATTCAGTAATGGACAAAATTCACAAAATACATGCTTTGACAAACATGTAGAAAGGACTGCAAGTGCACATTTACACAGAGAGACATTTTTTGAAACTGTCCTTAAACCCATTCCACCAAATCCCGCATGCTACTACTAGTAATAATACATTGTATTTTTATAATATCTTTCATTTTTGGACTTCAAGCTATTCTGAGAATTATAAAGCTAACAAAGAGTTAATTCTGAATTGGCTGGTGTGTCTTAGCTTTTAATAAGTGTGATCTGGTAGCTCTGAGATAAAAATGAATGCATATATCCTAACTGAGCAATGTGCTTGTGAAGCAGAGTCAGTGGAAGTCATGTGGGTTTAGGCAGTTCAGCTTCCAGAGCTGTTGGTTAGCGCAAGAGCACGTGGCCCCAAACTCTTAAAAATGCTGCTGTTCTGCACTGCATGCTTGTTCTGGAATGCCACAGTGGAAATTTAAGTAGCAGTTTGGTGCCAAACACAGCCCTCTCTAGTACCTCCTCCTCCTCGTCTCTCGTCATGCTGCGGTGCTGAGCAAGCCAGCAGGGCTCACAGCCACTTTCTTTCCCTTCTGTATGACTCTGCCCAAGTTAGGAGCTTGATTACGTTCGCCAGCCCAAAGGCTGCCGTAAGGGTCTGCTCAGGAGCTCTCCCCATGTGCATAAGCAGTAACGGGAGCTGGCGGCAAGACGTGCGTGCTCTCACCACCTTCACGCCTCCTTCCCATTCAAGGCCAGAGCATGTTGCAATCCTGACTCCTCTCGCCCTTGCCTTTGGGGCAGGTGAAAATGAGAACGTGTTGTGAATATGCACAGCCTGCCAGGCACATTCCCATTTAGGTGAGCTCCCTTCCGCAGCTGCCTGGCTGCGCAGCTGAGCACACAGGCAGGCCAGAAATTCTGGCACACAAACCCCTCTCAAACACAGCACTGGAACTGGATTGAGGACAGATAGGTAGGAAGAGGATAGGAATAAGTAAGACCTGCCACGGTGCTAGGCTGAACTGAGAAGCATGTAAACACAGGAACTTAATGAAGGACAATGAGTTAAGTATTAAGAAAACTGCTTTTTAAGTATAAACTTTTATATAACTAGGTATAGGCTGCTTTCAGAATCCCATGTCCATTTTTTGGTTGTTGAGATGTGAATAACAAAAGTTACTGCACGTGCAGGGTGGCATTAAAAATTGTATTTGTTCATGTGGGTGGGGGAAAGGTAACGAATTTTGTTATATGAATGATACCACCTCCAAAACATGTAATCACTATCAGAAGCTAGAAGGCTAGAGCATGAGATAGGTGCCTTTTTTTGGGTGATCTGAGAATTAAAATGCATGCATTCTGTTAACCCTATTCATGTTACATACATAATTTTCAAAGATCATCTTTGGATAAACAGGAGTTATGTGAGTGTATCATGCTGACGTACACAAAATCTGTGCTGTCCTTGGAGGTTCTGTTTAATGAGAAGAGCAGATCTGCAGGGGGGAGTGCCAGCCACGCTGATGACAGCAGCACACATGCTGGCATTTTCAGGACTTCGATTGAACATTAATTGCAAACACTTGGTTTTGTTTGTTGTAATTGAGTGTTCACAAAACTGTTAAGAGTCATAATTAGATTACAGTGACTTCAGCCTAAAGTTCGTAATTAGTTTGTAAAGAACCTTGCACGCAACATTTGGAGGCTGTAGAAATAATTTAACTTGTGACATAGCTAAGACTGTAGCGCTTCTGATTTCTCTGATCTCTTCTAACTAGTTTCTCTCGATCTTTACGTTTGTATTTTCACTGAAGCAGACAGTGAAGATACTACTGCTTTTTAGGGCTGATCACTAAGGGTAAAAGTGAACTATAGAAGGTAATGGGCACACTGCTTCTTCAGGAGAAGTGTGTGCCATAAGCAGTGCATCACTTTTGCAAAGGCTTTTTGCACAGCATTTCCCTCCTTAAAGGCTTAAGCTCTGAATTAGTAAATTAAACTATGTTCCCAGCACTGCAGCTCAGTCATCCACAGTGTTAAATTGTCCCTGTCATGTTTTTAGCCAGTGCCAGCCTTGCAAACAACTCCTGGCTGTGGCTTCAGAATGGGAATAGGAATAGACTTCTATTTTGCAGGTGCCTATCCTGCTGTGAGAGAGTTCAATACTATGGACATGGGCTGTCCTGTGCCAGCTGGCCCCAGTGCCCGGACATTTCATTTGCTTGCACAGATACAGCCTTTATAAAGCCATTCTTCTGTGCTGAGCTGCTTTGAGTAGTGGTGAACATTTAAAATGAGACTGGTGATTCTCATACATCAGTAATTCTAAATAAATACATAATTTGCAAGAATACAAGGCTTTTCAGGATTATCATCCTTTCGAGTAAAGCCTGCTCTGGAACACTGCTATGCTGATTCTGTTTTGGAGAGGGGAGTTGTATTCATCTAACTATTCTCCAGCTGAATGTAAAGTAAATAATACTGTAAATTTTGTGTTTCGAGCTTCCCTCTGCTGATTTTGCCTGTGTAGTTCAGAGTGCTTTTATTAAGCAATATCTTGTGTTTTACCTTAGCAACCTTAAATAAGATTTATCCATTTTGTAAATAAATGAGATCTTGGACAAAAATGCTTCTAGAAAATCTTGGAATCTAGTAAAGAAAACTCACATCCTGTCTACTGAGCCATGCTGGCACAGATGGAGAATGCTATGGGGCCTCCTTACCCTGCTTGTAACTGGTATTCTAATTAATGATCAGATTGTAATTCCTCCCAGATTTTGTCACCTTTTACACTGAACTGCTTTTTAGCAAATGAAAAAGTTCCGTACACCCTGAAAAAATTACAGACCATCCTGGTCCATGTTCCCTTGGCCCAAATGGCACAGGGTTCAGGTACAGATCTGATGGGCAGAGAGTCTCCATCTTCTGATGAACTCTCTTAACACTGTACTGTTCTAAGGAGCTGTAGTCCATTAGACAGATTACCAGTCGCCAAGATACAACTGATTCCTCTTTTTTCTATATACTTATGTGAATTTCACAGACTGACAAACATCCCTAAATTCAATTTAATGGTTAACAAACATAATCTGTCAGTTACACAGTATGATACATAAAAACCACGTGCTTTTCTTAAATATGGCCCATGAAAAAACTGGGACTCATCAGAAAACTTGTTGATACTATGATGCACAAAGGTGGCTTTATGGTTTATTTTTTTGAGTCTGATGTTTAATTATTAACAACAAAAAAAAGTTCAGGTCCTGTTCAAAATTCTAAGATGCATTTCTTGGAGATTTTGATTGGAGAGTAACATGAGTCAAAAGCTACCTAAGAGGTAGCGCTTGCAGGTGAGCTGAGGACTGGGGGCCGCTGCCGCCCCGTGCCCTGGAGCGGGGGGGACCGCGGCCGAGCGCGCCGGCGGGGAGGCGCCTGGGCGCCGCCGCCCGCTGCCGCCGCGCTTGGTGCCGGGCAGCGTGGGAGTTACCGCCGCGCTTGGTGGTTCCGCTGCTTGTTCCATTTTCGAAACCAAAACCAAACCCGAAGCAGCAGTACCGCTCCTGCGGCTGGGGGCGAGCGTTGTCCCTCTGTCGAAGCCGCGGGCTCTGCTCCGTAGGGCGGCTTGGGGCAGAGGCGCTGGGGCTCTCGGGGGGCTCCGCCTTACTGAGGGCATCTCTGTGAGTCGCCGTGTTTTAACCGAAGTGGCAGAGCCCCCCGACACGGCAGCGGGGGTGCCGGGCGGGCCCGGAGGCGGGCACAGCTCGGGAGCGGGGCGGCAGCGCTGCCGTGCCGTGCCGTGCCGTGTTAGCGCGCCGGGCCCCCCGTGTGCCCTCCCACAGGCCCGCCCCCGGTGAGCAGCGCGCCCGAGCCGTCGGGGAGCGCCGAGCGCCCGCACTGCCCCTCGGACCGCCGCCTCGCCTCGCCTCGCCTCGCCGCTACAAGCGGGGCCCCCGGCCCGCCCGGGCGGCCGTGGCCGTCACCCGCGGAGCTCCGCCCGTTTGCTCGCCTGCTTGCTTGTTTTTCGCCTAGGGAGGAGCTGTTAAGCCTCAATCCAAAGTTTTAGAACAAACTACAGGTTTTATATGCATACGTATATTTATACAATATACCTACGTATCATTTTATATATAGTATATTTCATACAACGCTAAGGGGCTCATAATGAGAAACCAGCGCATTGCTGCGTGCAGCGGGAGCGTCCTGTGCGCAGGGACAGGGCGCTGCTGCGCGGGCTGCGGCGCTCCAGCGGGAGCCCGGCGCGGCGCGGAGGCGAAAGCTGCGTGCGGCGGAGCGGGGCCCGGCGGCGGCGGAGCGGGGCCCGGCGCCCCGCGGGGCGGCGGCGGAGCGGGGCCCGGCGCCCCGCGGGGCGGCGAGGCGGCTGCGCGCGCGCGGGGGCAGAGCGCCCGCAGGCTCCCTCCCGGCTCGGGAAGCGGCGAAGCAAATCCCGAGGATGAGCGCTCCACAGGTAGGTCTTGCTGGCTAATATCTTTTTTTTTTTTTTTTTTTTTTTTTTTTTTTAAATGTGATTCAGGTCTCCCGTTCCCCGAGCAAAGAGATTTTTGGGAAATGGGGTAGTGATGAGCACGAAGTCTGAATCCGCGGTGGTATTGACACAAGACAGAGCTTGGCTGGCAGTAGTTTTCTTTATCATAAATTCTTAGTGATAATCCTTCATGAATCTGCACTTTGTATTTTAGTTGAATAAAAAGCACTCTACGAGAGTCTTGAATTTTTCCCGTATGGCACCCCAAAGGGATCTCTGCTTCTTTACAGGAGTGGTTTTCTGCATTTTCATTTGAGATTTCTGCTTTTTTTTTTTTTTTTTTTTTTTAATAGCCTGCCAGTGATTGCAAATAGCGCTCGTGTTACAGGCTGTCACCTTGCCTCATCTAGGTAGTGAGGAGGAGCAAGAACTGATTTATAATCTGTGTTTTTTAGGAGGCTGGATAAAGGTACAAGTGCTAAATTACTAACTGCATTTTGCAGGTGATGCCACAAGGCAGTTTTTTTACCAGGCGGGTGGATAAATGAACCAAAACAGCAGGAGGAAGCGTGAGCTTTCCAGGTTTAATCCTGATGCTAGCATTGCTTTAGTTCAGTTTGCTTGGGCCGGTTATTCAGTCAGCCAGCCCTCGTAGTCTGTGCTTGCTTTTGAGCACATGTAGTCCCCTTTACTCTAGTGCGTAAACTTAAAGCATGTGTATGTTTTGCTAGATCAGGGCCTTCTTACCTGGATATTTCAATTTCTGCACAAACAAAATGAGTGTTATTTTTATGCTACTTTGTAGGGATTTGTGAAATTTAGTGTTTGTACTATGCCCTGAAAAAGTGATGTTTTATGTGCTTATGCAGTTTATAGCCCTTGAATTGAGCATTTTACAGGCTTATATGCTAGACTGAAAATGCTGAGCCTGGGGATGTTGGAAATTTTTGTGGTTATAAAACAATTTCTGGTTACATACTTTGGCACAGTCCCACTGGTTCTGCGACCGTTACTTCTGGCCTTGCAGCTCTGCTAGAATTACAGTGTAGTGATGAGATTCCCCAAAACACTCCCTTCACTCAGATGTTTGAAATAAAGCCATCTCTCCTTAGAAATTATGCTAAAGTATTTCTGAGGTAGGATGTTGTTGTTTTAATGCCTGCTTGCGCTTTTCTCATATAAAGGTGAGGATTGTGCTCTATAGAAATGAATGGGTGTGACATATGCTGTATTTATAAACATTTTTGCAGGATCCTAGCTGAGTTTCCATGGATGAAGAAAGACAAGAAGTATTTTATTTTTAAAATTTCTCATACTGCATGAAACAATCCAACAGTGGATGCAGTGAGTAATATATGGAATTTTTCAGGTAAAGGAACCGCTTCAACACTGATCAGGAAACCTCTATTTAGATTCTGTAGCACTGAGAAGAGCATGAATGTGACTTAAAAAGTTAGGGCCTGATTCTGCACGACTTTGCTTGGATGAAAAATTCTTGCTGTTATAGTTGGTCTCATTGATGACAGTGAACTTGTTTATATGGGTTATGAACTAGTTGTATGACAAAGAACGTGCAGGATTGGAGACTGAATAGTACAGTAAAGCCGTCCTTGGACAAATTCTTCCAGAAGTTTTATTTTGCAATAGTCAGTAGGGTGAATTTTTCCTTTCTTTTTCCTGACTACAATAAAACAAAAACTCACTTCTTTAAGAAGCCCTGAATCATGAATGGTACAAAAAAGTGTGATGAGATTATTTATCCATTCCCCAAACTGTGTTTATAAGATGCTATCTGAACCTAAGTTAAACAATATACACTTTTTATTTAGTACAGAGTGTTCAAACAGCATGCAGTGCAGTTCGTTTGCCCTGAAGTACAGTCACTTCTGTAGCAAGCACAGTCTGATGGCCAGATGTCTTGTTGTATACTTCTAAATTCTCTAGAAATAAGAACGATATTGTATTACAAGAACTAAAGATTTATCAAAAATGATGTTTTAATATGTTCAGTGTATGTTAGTTAGACAACGTCGAAGCTATTTTTTCTGATTAAACACCTCAGCATGGTTTTAGACCAGTCATTTAGAACATTTTTCACTGGACGACTTTGCAAGATCAGGATTCATGAGAACTGATTGCAATTCTATTGGCTCATTGATAATCTTCAATCGAAGAGTATCCTAAAAGAAAATTTTCCATTACCTTACAAGTTTGGAAGTACTACTAAGATGCTAAATTTGTAAACTTGTCCCCAGTACAGAAGTTTGTGATCAAGTATGAAATGTCACTGGGAGATAGACTCCTGTACCTCTCGCTATCAGAAACTCTTCTGATGAGCATTGGAGGCAGATTAGACTTTTACTTGACTTAAGCCCTTGTTCATATTTCCTCCCATTTTGTTACTGATGAAAGGGTGTTTATGTATAATAGATTAGGGTGTAAATGAATTAATCTTGTCTCACAAGGTCTTAGCAAAAAAGTAATATAAATATACTTTGACACTCCTGCTGTCCTGGTATTAAAAATAAATATTAACTGGAGAGAGAAATTATCTTAATTTTTAAAGGAGTTGTCCTGAAAAGTATTGAATATGCTTCATAAACAGAAACCAAAAGCATGAAGGATAGTAAATAGGAATGTAAATGTATGGTTTTCAGGTCCATATTTAGATTCTTAAATAAGTGACATGATTTTTGAAAGGTCCTGAACAACCAGCACTGCATGTGAATTCCCTGGGAATTCCCAGTTGAGAACTGCTCTGCATTTCTGGAAATGGGCCTGTTATTCAGGAGCAGCGATGTTTCTGAACGTGAGTTTGTTCTAAAAGTCTTAAAGTTGGTGATTATTGACTTGAGCGCACGAAGTACTGTTCTAGGACATCCTCCTTGTGTCATCTTTGTTATTTAAGTTTTGGCACAGGAAAGCCTGGATTATATAGCGAGGTCACTGAGGGACCTGAGATCTTGGCTGGCAGCCTTACTGCACTCTCGTTTGGCTGTGAACTCACTCTACTTTATATTGCAAAGTTCAGTGAGTGTATGTATAAAACAGATAGCACAGTTCTACTGCAGGTTTAGCAAATCCTATTTGTAGCCAGAAGGTTTTGGTTTTTTTCCCTCCTTTAGATGAAAACTGTCTGTCTCTTGAAATACAGACGTGTATTTTTTTGCATTAAAAAACAGAAACAATACTGAAACGTGAGTCCAAGCTTAGATAGGAACATATTCTGTTCATATTTTCATGGTATGTATTTCTTTTCTGCTTGATTTTTGCAGTTCTATCATCTGAAGTAATGTTCTGTGCTTTTTACAGACTATTGAAGATAAATTAGTCATATTAGTACACAGTTTATTTGTGATACTCCTTGAGGCAATAAAGAAATGGACAGATCATCAGTTGGTACAATCAAAATAGTTCTTTTTTCTTTAATGGAACAATGCTAATTTCTGGATACACATCTTCCACTTACATATTAGTCCATCATTGTTTTCTTTTTTCAGTTTTTTGTGTGTATTGCCATATAATGCCAGGCAAAATATTTTATTTTAGCACTTTTTTCAATAAATTACTGTAAATAACAGATATTAATAAATAGTAGAGACAAGATTTATTTTTTTTTCTCTTATTATTTGAATAATGTAGAAAAATTACCTCTGGAGATGAAACAGCTAAAATCACAGTAAATCTTTTCCTGTTGACCTTTTTCCCCAATTAGATTTTCCAGTTTAGCTAATTTGTGTGTGAAATACTATAAATCAATTATTTAAACTTAATGTTCATGTTTTTGTTGCTAGAAATCGAATTACATCTAACTTTGCTGCTCAGCAGCCTGTAAGATGAGAACAGCTTATGCCTCTTGAGCACTAAGCTCTGTTTTTTGACAAAGACACATACACAGTAATGTGAAGGGCAAAACTGTGTTCACAGTCAGAGGGACAAGTAAAAAAATAGCAGGAATTAAGAGAAATTTCTGTGATGTAAAACTCTGGAGACTTAAGACATGTTTTACGTACTGTGCAAGAATAATTAATTTCATACAGTTTTCTGCTAAAAGAAGCATCTATTTGATACTAGCAGCAGAAATCAAAGAATTATGTGTTTATATTTTTTTTCTTCCCTTAGCTAAATGTTTAAAAGAAATCTGAGATTCTCAAGTATAGCCAAACTGGCCACAGATAGGGACCAGCAATGTTGTCTGCAGCCTCCATACAAGGACGTGTTCTTACTGCTTAACTTTCTTTGGTCTAAGTTTTGTGACTATAGCAAAAATTCAGTTGGGAACCAATGATCTAAGCAGTTCTTTACATCAAAAGCAAGAGTGTTTCTGCTTTTATTTTTGAAAACTGTATTAATAGTATACAAAGTTAGTTAAAGTCATGATGCAGTGTATCAGTGTAGAAACTTGCGAATACTGTGCCATGCCCTTATTTCTTGATGAAATAAGAGGATAATCTGATTTTAACTTTCAATTTAACAGTTTTAATGAATTGTATATTGTTTACTATGGGGTCATGAGAGAAAGCTGGACGTAGTTAAATGTTTTATCAGTTAGATGCCGCTACTGACATTGTTTGGAGATCATAGGATTGTCCAGGATCTTACTTTATTTATGAAAATGAAACTATGATTAAGGATTTTTTTTTCTATTTCTTTGTTCTTCAAAGTAAAAACTGTAGTTTCTGTTTTGGAATGAATTTTTTTACTAGAAGGTTCCAATGGGATTGTTTTCAAAAAAGAGAGGGAGAGGAAGAGGTAGAAGTTATTTTCATTAAGGAATGAAGAAAAAGATGATTTTTCATGAGTTCGCTTTTGTTGTCAGCGTTAAATCTCTGATGGAATTAACAAATCGCTGTTCAAGCTTTGTGCGAAGGATTGAGTTTCGTAGCTGAGTCAACCTGCATGTCTGTTTGCAGGACCAGTACTTACTTTTGAAGAGCTACACAAATAACATACACAGTTCTGGGAATAGTAAGAGCTCAGGAAAAGCCCAGTGGATTGACATTAGGCATTTAAAAATTCTCCGTATGAAACAGTTGAAAGAAGTGATGCAGACATGACAGTCTTGCCATCTAACTCGTCAGTGGCACTTCATTGATAAATAAACGAACAGAACCTTTTGACAGCTTGGTGGAGAAATCTTTTAAGTTACGGCTTTTCACCTGGCTTTCAGTTAAGATTCCTTTTAAATCAGAAAAACTGAACACAATGTAAGGTGTAGACACCTTACATATTGTAAGGATGAGGTTAATTTACTGGAAAATATTAGATTAATTTCATGGGGAGGTTATTACAGCTTTCTTCGAAGCTGACTGGCAACGCCCTGAGCAACAGTAGTCACTGAGCAGTCATTAGAAGAGCTAGGTGATGCTCCGTACCTCTGACACCGCTGACAGCTCGAATCCTTAAATAGCTGCTTACATTTGTAAGTGCCTAAAGGGGATCATTAGCCAATGGTACTGATTTGAATAGAACTAATTTGAATGAGAAAATTAATCTCTGTACTTTCTCTGTGTACTAGTATATGTTACCAAGACTGGAAAAGTGATTCACATGTAAGAACAATCATAGTCGTCAGACTCTGCCTATATTTAAGCATCTTAATGTATATATAAAATCAGGTAGATTTTTAGATTCGATGAACACTCACAGCTTCCACTGAAGTCAGCCATCCTGATTGATATAAACCCTTCTATTTTTATTTGTTACAGATATAGATTCCTAGTTTGATAAACAAAAATGTGAAAGTATTTGGTATGAATATAAATTACAGTGTTTTCAAACTTTGGGTAAGCATGCATGTTTAGTAACAATGAAGATGCAACAGAATTTATTTTCTTTTGAGTCTAAAAATATAAAAGTTAATTATTGAAAAGTCAGAAAGAAAAGATTTGTATTGAGATCTGCAAATTTCTCTGTTACCCATGGCTTTTAAGGTTTGGGAGGGTTCTCTCTGTTTAGGGAGGACTACAGCCATGGCACTTAGAGCCACTCTTGACACAGGACTTCTGATTCTTTTTTTTTTTTTTTTTTTTCCCTAAGATTTGGGGTCTGTATCTGTTTTCTGGGCAAGAAGGAGTAATAGCTACAATGGTAACACTACCAAAAGCTTCAGTATATATTTTTTAATACATATTTTGTAAAATTTCTACTGCTTTGGGAGGATGAAGGCAATAGCAATAGAAGTGAAGACTGGATCGCCTCAGAAAAGGCTGAAGGACCCTCTTCATGAGCAACTCTGGCTTTGTGGGCTACATGCAAAGCTGGTGAAAGTGGGTTTTGCATTATTCCCATATCCTTGATGACTAGTGACTTAGGCAGCAGCCAGCAGTTGTTTTTTTCCCGACGTGCATTCCTGTATTTTCTTCCAAACTGAATTTTGAAAACGCAAGCTCCGCGTGGGCGTAGGAACTAGCCTAGTTTACCTGCCCGCCGGAGATGCAGGGGGATGAGGGAGCGCGGAGGTGGGAGCGGGGCTCTGCGGGCTGCTGCCGGGAGGCCACCTGGAAAACATCTCGGGCAGGTGAATTTCTAAGGGGTTAGGAATTTGGAAATTTCAGCTGGAAATGAATTTCTAAAACAGTTCGAATGTGTCTCGCAGGCAGGGGCTCGTTCTGAGCTCTGAACGCAGCAGACGCTGGGCTGAGTTTTGTCTAACCGAGCAGCTCTGGGGGCTCTGCAGCCCGGAGAAGAACACATAGTCCGCGGAGGTTGTCCGTGGGCAGACAGACCGGTCCCGTGCCTGGACTCCGGCTGAGGCTGGTGCATTATTCCAGTCTGAGCAGCCGGAGGCAGCCCACTTGGCAGGTTCCTGTGGTTAACTTCTCCAACAACCTCTTTCATCCAGAAGTACCAAGCTGCTGAGGGCTGGAGCGGCCCGGTCTTAACCAGGCACTAGCCAGCCGGTGCCTGTCCCAGGGTCCTGGTGGCGAGGAGGAGGAGGAGGGGAGGAGGCTCCAGGCCACCCTGCTCTCGTCCCTCCCTGGCGCCCTGCCTGCTGCTGCCTCTTCCCCGGGACAGGGTCAGGCAGAGCCTGGCTGCCACCCATCCTGCCGGCAGCAACCTTTGGGCAGAAGAACGGGGAGAAGAATGCAAAATTACTTGCCAGCGTTAAAACGAGCACATTGGCGTGACTGTGTTCATTCCTTGATGCAGTTGTGTTATATCCGCAGTTAATTCTGCATTGTTTTTTCCTTGGGGATCAGCTGCAGATATTTTGTATTTAAGTATCTGAGAAGTGGAAAATGGAATGAAAGTTGAATTTATAATGGGATACATATATACGTTAAACAAATATATTTTTAAATCTTTGTTACGAACAGGCCTGATTAAGAGGTGAAGATCTTACAGGTCAATTGTGTGGAATATTTTTCAGGAACTACAAATAGGATTTCTTGCTTTGGGTAAAAACAGTACAAACCCCTCCAAATGATGAGGAGTCACTGTGACAGCATCAGCAACTTCTGGCAAAATATACTGAGGGCAAGAAAATTTTCCTTTTAGCTCAAAAAGAGTTGATGCCATATATCTTTTATGTTTGCTGCATTTTCAAAATCTGCCTATTTAAGAATACCATTATATCCTAGCTTCACATTCGTTTGTTGGAAATGAACCAATTATGAATTTTTCTTCAGTAACTCCTGGGTTTTAAACTATTACTGGAATTATTTTGTTGTTTAAATTGTAGTTAACTTCTGTAATCTCTGCAAACTCCCTATGGCCTTTTAGCTCCAATAAAAGTTAGCTCAGTGATAGAAAGTCAGTTCCTTTTCCATAGCATTCAGTCTTTGCTAATTCCATGCTTTACAGTAGCAAATGTACGTTTAAAAATATTACTGGCTTCTGAGCTTGGGAAATACTGTGAAGAGTATAAAAGTTTCAGTATTTATGCTTTAATTTGTATTTTTTTTCATTCAATAAGAATACAAATCTCTTTTCTTGAAAAAAGAGACAGGAAAAAAGCCTATCATCTTCAGTAAGTCATATTTCAATGAAATACTATTGTTTATATGTGCCACTCCCCTCTAGTGAATAGAAGTGGAATTGCCCGATCTCATGCCATGCCATGAACTCCCAGCTGCAACCAGATTATGGAAATTATATTTAACTTCTAGTGACAAGGAATTATCTTTTTTGGAGCTGAACAGTGTGGGTTTTTTCTTCCTGCTGTTTCTTGTAAGGACAAAATGATGCTTCTGGGCCACGTACTGGCAACCAGATCTTCATTGCAAAGTATACCAAGTTCATTAAATTCAGTCCTTTGCACACACAATGGCCATGTAAATACAGAATTTAAACATAAGGTAAAAATTGCGGTCAGTATTTGAATGATGCATTTATTCAGTAATTTTAATCCTTCCATGAGAGGTTGATGTTAGCTTTATTAACTCTTTAAGTGATTGATTGGTTTGGTTGTAATTCGACATGCAAGCCAAGGTGAAAAGATTGATCCATATATTTTCACACACATTTTTGTTGAACAGGAGAATGAACATTCGGATATGAATTGCAGGAAGCTAGTGTAATAAAAAGGATGTGTACATGATGCATGTTCTGACATGAGGAAGCTGACGACATGTCAAATGTGGGATTTCTCTGGCCAAAGACAGTCGTACAGCTCAGTAGTTACTCTAGTTTCTCCTTGTCCTCAATGGAGAAAAATACGTACATCATCACTTAAAGTACACGTCTCAAACAGGTCCAATATCTCATGCTAAAAACATGCTTGTTTCTGTGGTCTGCAAGTTACAGACATCTCAAGCTTTCATGAGGCGAATCCTATTTGCTCTTCTGTTGTGCCACTAATGGATGGTATTGGTGAATACAACTTCTTCTTTTACACCAACAACCACATTAGCCTGTTGGAGTGGCACAGGCTGTGAAGTTCGTTGTTAACAAAGTAAGTAGCCTGAAGTAAATCATGTAAGTAAGATGATCCCTAAATCAACGCAAATTTGATCCAGGGTATAAGTAAGTTGAAAAAAATACAATAAGAAAAGAGAACATGGGTCCACGTTTTTTTTAGTCATATCTAAGAAATGAAGAGGTACACTCAAGAATAGAATTTGATCTATAAAACTTGGTATGTTTCTGTATCATATTCATATGTTAAAACTGTCGTTAAGCATTCATTTATCTGAAACCTCAAGAGTGGGAAGCGTGAACATGTCTGGGAGGCCAGGTGTAACACATTTCCTTGCTTGTATTGATCTTGGGATCATTTTGCCTCTCACATCCCTGCATTTCTCTGGGAATTAGAGCTGGAATTCACCCTTAAAGGATGTTCTTAAGGGATGTCCTTAAATTCTTAAAGGATGGTGCAGGAATATAATAAGCCTCTTGTTTTGTACGTGCCACACAAGTTTGTTAGAGTGAGCAGTAACTTGATTTTAAAGTGGAAAAGTATGGAGTATGAAGATTGGAGTAGAGATTAGGAAAGGAAAGGACAAGGTTTCAACAAGTGACCGTACTGAGTTACGGTGTGCAGTGTCTCATTCAAATCATTCCTAGTATCTGCATTATGAATCTGACGAAAAGAGTATGCTTTGAAGTTAAGAAAACAATCAAACAAGAGATGTACATGTCTTAAACCATCTGGTACAATGATATTTTTAGTTCAGTCACTCACTGCATACTCAGTGTGACCTAGGTATTGTCTCTTGCTACATGATATGTTACTCATTTCTAATGCTGATGACTGATTTACCGCAAGTTCATATAGTTTACCGTGTGTGTCTGTACGGTGTAATAAAAGAACAGAATGCTTAAATACATACTTAAGCATTTGAAGGCTCAACATATTAGGATGTGTGTTGTTTGAAAGAGATTTTTCTGTGTTCTCTTTGATGAACACATAGCTCACATTCAGTCTATAAATACCGATGAATAATTATAGAACATCTAAATTTAATATTCTGCTCTGATGTAAGCATGTAGGAGATAACAAGGTGTTAAGTAACAGCCAACATTAATTTTTCAGGAGCAAATCACATCAAATACTTGATTTTCTTCCTAGGGTAAGGAGATAGGTAAATATCTTAACTTTTAGGGAGTTTTTGTACACTCATTTGACAATCTCATAAGCAAACTAGTGAAGATTTAATGGAAAATCTTAGCTACAACATAGTTATCAGTGGTTTATGATCAGAATGGAAGCTCCGCATCAGTTGGGGCTCTATGAGTATGTTCTGAAGATGGTACTAAGAATTTTCATTTGTGATTTGAGGGAGAGAGAGAACCCCTATGAAATTTGCAGATGTTGTCAAGCTGTGAGGGTCTACAACTGCATTGAAGGACAGTATTTAAAATGTTCCTAGCACGCTGGAAAAATAAAGAAGATGCACTTCAAAGGCAACAGATACAAACAACCATGCTTAGGTAGGAATAGCCAGACAAAAAAGAAGATAAGAAATGATAGGCTAGGTACCGTTTTGCATAAATTTTTGGTGGCTTTTGGAGGCTCTTGCATGCATTGAGTCAGCAATGGCAGGCTGTTAGAGGGGAAAGCAAACACACGAGATAGGAAACAAGCAGTAATATCATAAGACGAGTAATAGTCCTTCCACTTTATTCAGCCCTAGTAAGGCTTCAATTGGGTCTCTTGATCCATCTTGGATGACAAAGTTCACATGTGGCATGGAACTATCTGGAGGGATTCCAGAGGAGAACAACAAGAGTGCTCAGATATTTAGAAAAAATGTCTATAAAGGCAGAGGGAAATAATTGTTTAGTTTAAGGGAGAGGGAAAAAAAAGAAAAGATGAGACTTTAAGTCTTTGAACATTTAAGAGTGATTCAAAGAAGGAAGCAAATTATTTCTCAGTCCACTGCGAATATGCTTAAGTTGCAGGAAGGGGGACATCAGGATTGACATAGAGAAACATTTATGACATGTTCTGATGTGAAATACTTTTTTTTTGTCCAGGAAGTGTAAATAGAATATTGACTGGGAAGGCTGTGGAGTCTCTGCTGTGAGAAGGTATTAGACCTTAGACAAACACCTGTCAGGAGTGACACAGGTATAGCTGATATGTCTGTGAAACAGGATGGAGAATCTGAGGGGCATCTCTATTCTGCAGTTGCAAAATGGATACTGAGATATAGAAAACAATATTGGGGAGGAATTTGGAAGAGACGAAAAATGCTTGCTAAAGAATGAAGACTGGCACAGCGCATGTAAGAGCCTATGCAAAACCTGTACAGGCTGGGAGTTGAAACTGTGAGGTTCTTTGCATACAGTTCCAGCACAACGGTAGTGGGAACAAGGGTCTGAACTTGCATCCCTCCAAACTAAAGGCTGCATTCTTACTTTTCCAGAGAGATCAGTGCTTGCCCAACCAACATTTGTCTTTGAAAAGAAGGACCATCCTTTGAAGGTAAAAACTTAAGCTTTTGTTTTGCATAATTGATAGAAAATGCTAAGAAATAAGGATTCTATCGACAATGATCCTAGTGGCAATAAGAGACTTGCCTAGTTTAAGACTCGTAATAATTGGGCTCAAAGTAAAACAAGCAAAAGTAGGGACTAGACTGCTTTTAATATACATATGTTGGATTGACATAGTTCGTGTTCTACTCTAGAAAATGGCAGATCTGTTCTCCTTGACCCTTCCACCCTTCTATTTTTTTTCCAGCGGCCTGCAGAAGACCCAGTTTGCAAAGCTGAAAATGGTAATAATCATTTCATTGAAGTAGTATAATAATACACTGAGTTATTCATAGATTTGACCATTGCCTGTGAAAAGAGCATCCAAATCCTCACTTTTTATGTGCCAGGACAAATCTCTCTTAACGGACTCAGACTACTTAGATTGTAAAGCGCCCTGGTATTTCCTAGAATGACTCTGTCTTACCTCCAGAATCTTTCCCCCATCTTACCTTTCATATTTGTCAGAGAGCTGAACTCCTGAAAAACAGGCAGGTGTATTCATTAGCTCTGTTAGCTTTTATTTGCCCTTTACTATTCGTTTAGGCCACATATTATAATGTAACGTCTCATTCTTAATGTGCTCTGAGCCTGTGGGCCCTGAACTGATTCTGAGTGCTGGTTCTAGGTCCCCTGATATTGGTAGAAATAAAGACCACTCCCTGGGGCTTTGTATCAGGTCTTGACTGAGATTATAAGGCCCTCTTCTGCTCTTAGATTCCGCCTTAAAGCTATAAATCATTCCTAGAATTTATTGTCTTCAGGCTTTATTTCTGCATCATACCATTGTGCCGAAATCTGCTGCCAGACTGTTTCTACAGAACATTATATTTAATTTTCTTTAGATTTCATTAGTTGCTTCAGAAAACGTACAAGGTCATCATCTTTTGCTCTCCAGAAGTCTGACTCACAGTCCAACACAGGTATGCTGTTTAGCTCCATTCACCTTTTAATTACTGTAGTTCTGTAATCTCATCTGGTAAAGATGAGCAGGTATTTTCCTGTCTAAGAAATGTATCTGCATTGTAGAAATATTCCAAGTCAGGAAAACTTAAACAGTGATATTAATTTCCAGTAAGTACCATCTTAAGTAAAAATACATGATTTTTCCTTACTTTAATATTACATAAAATGGTGAAGAATGTGTATATTTCATATAGTTTCCTGGAACTGTTCACTCAGTCAAGGGAAGAGAGGAGCTGGGAAGGAATGAGATTCCCTGGTTTGTGGAAGAGATCAATGTTCCTTGGGGAATCCGTGAAAATGTAAAACCATTTTCAGAAAAGCCTTTACTGCCATCCACCTGCCAGCTTACCTGAAAATCCTTTTAAGGGCACTGTATTCCTTCCATGATATTTGAGGGAAATACACAATAGAAATTGAAGGCTACTATGCAGTAGGAATGATCTGGGTTTTACAGTATTTAATGTAATGATAGGGCCAGAAAGTTACTTCAGAGGTTAGGCCTTAATATATATAAACTATATTTTACATATAGTGTACATAGATACACTGGTGTCCTGTGGCACACCTAGCTAAAAGGATATAAGATAACCTGAGTTTGGCTTACCCTGAAAATTACACTGAGGTCGTATATAAAAATCATAGGTGCAGTGGGAGGAGTATGCGGGTAGCAAAAAATGAAGCAAGGTTCGGGAGCAAGCTGGTGTGTTAAGCCTCCTGACTGCCCACCCTGCTGGACCGTTAGCTCGCTCCCTGGCTTGGTTTTGAACCACTCCAGTGGCCACCTCCAAGACAGAAGCTGGCGAGATACAAGCAGTGTGGATAAGCCAGGCTGTTTGGCCTCAGAGACCCCTTCAGCAGTAAAGGCGTAACCTGAAAGTCTGCCTCAGAAAGCTAGTAGTCAGAGGTAACACGCTGATTCTGCTGCCAAGGAAGGCACTGGCTACGCTCAAAAATTCATCTTTTTTTTGTTCTAAACAAAGGATAATTTTGGTCTCTCTATCCTTTCAGATACAGCAGTCTCTCAGAAAAGAGGAAGATCGTGTTCCTTTACTATCCTTCCTACCTTTCCCCCCTCCCAGGCAGGTAATTAAAACAAAGAAAACCACCACCACCACCATAAATACTTACGTAGAGAAGCAAATATTAGGGCAGGGTACCTTAATCTACTGATCCTAAAAAACCCGTGAGACTGTACCAGATAGTATTTCCATTTCCATGGCTTTTGCAAACTAGCAGCACCAGCAGCTGGAGTAGGATTTTATGAGATTAAAACATCTGTTAATATCCAAAAGGCATTTTCTCTGACATAGCCAAAACAACTGGGGTGCTTTCCATGTCTAAATCCTTTCAACTGTAAAATGAAGACAGTTATCTCAGAGATCTTGTTTGGACAAAATCTAGGATATTGCTAAGATAGTACTAAAGAGTCTCCTCTGGTGATAGGTTACAGGCACATAGATGACTAATTTATGATTTATTATTACTTATTAAAATTTAAATTCCTCCTTCTTTAGTAAAGATGAATAACATATTCATGACCTCAGCTCTTCTTCGAAGGAAGACTAACACCAAAACTACAAAAGAAGGTAACTGTCATTGCAATATTATATTGACTCCAGTTCCACAAAGACTTTCTTAACAGATAAAGAACAGATAAAAATGACAACCCTCCTCAGTGCTGAGTGAATGCTTTATGAGGTTCATAAGTTATTTATTTGAAGACATAAGTATCCTGTGAGCTCTGTTCTGATCCTCTGCTCTGACTGCTTACGGCTGTATTAATTTCTGAGTGGAGAGATCATAACTTTGAATGGTCAAATTCCACATTTCTAATACATGACTGAACAAGGCTGTAACTCCGCTCTCAGAGAAGGCAATGAGGAATCATTCTTAGCATCTGCAGGTGCAGGATTAAATTTGAAGTATCAGCTGATGGATCTATCACAAAGCAGTCCTGATTTGTTTGAGTGTATATATGTACACAGACACACTCACACAGATACCCACATATGTATACACACAGGCACATATATATATGTGTGTGTGTATATGTATGTATGTATATATATATATATCTGTATGTATTTGTGTTACTCTTCTATTTTAATGGGATAACATGGGTTGGTTTCAGTGCAGAATTGTATAGTTTAGAAGGGATTAGCATTTTTCAGAACACATAGTAAATAAACAATAGCAGTAACTTATTTAAGTGTGCTCGGCAGCTTTTAGATAAAGGGGCAAGACACATAGATATGAATTAGATGTGAAGAAAAAGTCGTTCTCTAAATATTTTATTTTTGTTTACAAGGATGCTTGTCACAAAGTCGGTTGCGGAATGTCATTAGACCTGCCATTTTACAGCCGCCGCAAACCTTCACGTGTCCTGAAAATCCAATAACATCTCTAGTGACTAAGAAAAGAGCACATGTTCAGGTAAAAAAGAAGAGTGATTTTAATGGCTGATACACATGTTTGTAGCTCAATCAAATTAAAAAACAACACTGTTTTAAAGCAGTTATTTCACCGCAGGATTTCAAAGGAAGTTCCTGTATCAGTTTCAGTGGAAACAATGGATTATTGACTAGAGAGGGAACTATTTTACCAGTGCTGACCGTGTTTGAATAAACTGCCTCCTTTGCAGCCTGTCTCAACTTTCAGACACTGTAGTTCTGTGGGCAAATCAAGTTTGGGGGTCTTTTTTGATTTTGTTTTTTTCAGAGAGTAACATTGTAGTGCATTCATTTAAAGGATGTTGTTAAGGGCACTGGCCTAGTACACGGTGGGGGAAAGCTCTGCCAACTACTACAGATATATACCGCAGTGACTTTGGTTTTCTAGCAGACCTGAGAATATGCTTGGATTAATTCATCTGCTTATATTATTCCTAGTTATCTGAAAACAGCTCTTATTTCTCAGCTGAGAATTCATTAAGTTTGAAGACAGTGGCAAGGTCATCTATTACGATGAATCTCTCTAGTCCTAAAACAGCACGGTAAGATTTTTAATGTATTCCTACAATACTTTGTCATTTGGCCTGAGACCTGCGCTTTCTCTCAACATATCTAACATAGTACTAAACTCATGCTATCTGCAGCCACACTGTGCTTACTGGTATTTGTGTGTGGTGCCAGGATTTGTGGGTGGTGACACGAATTCCATGTACTATAAGGAATGGACTCCTGCCAGTGATGATCTCTGTGGGACAGCTTGTCTCTTGTTAGCCACCCCCAAGCAAGAAGCTACTTCAGTTTGTAATCTCATGCAGCTTTGCCAGCTCAAAATACTGCTTGGTTTTGAATGTTTGTGGTTATGTTTGTGTTTCTGATTACATAGTTGCACCATCTCATAAATATTTTGGCTGCAGAGAAACTAGGGAATTACCAAAATATGCAAGCCACACAGGTGGCTTGAAGAGAACCATACAGTACTGGTTGGAAGACATGGTGAATGCTGCCACTGGAGTGAACAACTAGCATAGTGTGATGAGGTCATATCTTGTGCAAACATGGGTTGACCAACATGGCTTTTAGAATTTCATGAGGAGGCTGACTTGTCTGGACAAGTAGCCAGAAATTGCCCTACACTCTAATGCCTTTGTATATGACTGATGCAAATGTGCAATAAAATGCAAAAGCTATTTCCTCTCTCTGGAGACTTGCTGCATGAGAATACTGCAGGTCTGTGACTAACCAGGTTAGTGTCAGCAGGTTCATGTGTGGGTGTTGATACTGCTTGTTGATGCTTGGTTAAAGATTTTTACCTGGAAGTTGTGAGCATCAGGAATACATGATCAGTTAGTGATTGAAGAATGACCTTTCAAAACTGCTGGGGCTACTGATAACAAATGTATTATGTTGCTACTGTTCCTCCTCACATCCAAAGAGGTGGAGGAGAACATGTTAACTGCAACGGATTCAATTCCAGTCTTCAGGGCCTGATGAATCACAGATAAAGGTCCTTGCGCACAAATACGCAATGCACAGTGCCAGGATTCTGAGAGATGAAGAATTTTGTGTGCTCAGGCAACTTGGATTCTTAACCCTTCCCAACAAGAAGAGTGTCATTAGAGGGCAGATACTCGGTGTTATGTTGGAAGAGCCAGCCTGTCCTCTTCTGTCATAATAAATGCTGTGATGATGCCCTATGAAGGCAACATGAAGCCACACAGCATGTTATATTTTTAGTAGATTAAGAATGATGGTAATCTACGTATTGGAAAATTTGAAGGGAATATGATGTTATCTTTCAAATCAGTTGATACCAATATTTTAAACCCATTTGCCATCTGTCACCTGCACCATATCTAGGAAAAGGTAGGTGAGTGGCTTGTTTTTGAAGTAAATGGATAGAGAAATGCTATGTAAGGTTTTGTCATCGACAAGTTACAGAAATTTAAAGTGCTTATGGTAGTTCTTTTTCTTTCTTCCTTTTTTTTTTTAAGGGGATTTGCTGATCTGCATGATGTGTTCTGTGCTTGATTAATTTTGTGTATCATCACAATTGTAGTAAATGTGAATTTGTTTGCTGAGTAAAATACTAACTTGAATAGGTGCTTACTGCTTTGCTGAGATTGCTGGGGAGGGAATCTAAGTGCCATTATTTTGATCTGTAGAAAGTGCTTGTTGCTTTACAATATGTAAGAAAAATATTTTTGGCATAGGTGTTTTCTCATATGTAGCGTGAGAACAACAGGTTTTTAAAGGAATTTTATTAAACTGCATATAAATACAAAAATAGGGAACATTGTTGTACCTTACAGTAATGAAGAGAAGAAATTTGCAGATTTTCTTGAGCCTGATTAAGAATTCGGAAAGGCAATTGTGTCTTAAATGACAGAAATACAGTGCTGGGGAAATGCAGGGTTTGCTTGAGAACCTGCAGGGGTTCAAGGCTAGTGCTAGAACTGGCAGCTACTTGGTCCACTCCTGACGCTCCAAGGAGCAGCTGAGTACCTGGGCCTGTTCCCTTTGTGTAGTCTTATCCATAATTCTTGCTTGTTAGTGGTAGTTCCCTGAAATCTGTGTATCTGTTTTGCATGTCCTTGGCAATGTCATCCCTGGCATACTCTTCTCTTGCCCTGCAGCAACATAAGGGCATTGACGTTTCAGTGAGACTCTGAGGCTGGCACTTCCCCTTTAATTGTCTGCAAAAACAAAGATCCTGCATTGATTACTTTTTCTAATTTCTTGCATTTCTTAATCAAAATCCATTTCCCTCATTGCTCTTAGGCAAAGCTCTAGGTTCTAGGTGTTAGCTCTTCTGGAACACTATTATTGCTGCTCTGCTAGTGCAGCAGATGAAATACCAAGATAGAAATCGATCACAATTTAGCAAATGTTAGTGGGAAGTATTCTTTATGAAAGGATAAGGAAATAATTACTTTAAACTGACTTCAGATTCCCCGTTCATGGCACAAGACTGCAGGTATGGAAGGATTTAAGGCTGATAAAGAAACTGATTATCTGATTTTTGTTTTTCTTCTTAGTCTTAGCAGCCCATCAAACATCGGGATGTTAAGGAACAGTTGTTCCCCTAAGTGTAAAATGGAGGAAGCCTGTACTTGGGAATTCCGTCATTCTGTGTGAAAAGATTTCAAGAACTTTGTAGTTGTGAACATAAGAGGTTAATTTTAGAGGTAGATCATCAAAGTTCTGCCAGCTAATCCAGCTTTTTATCAGAATGTCCTTTGCCTGACACAGCTGCTTGTGAGCGCTCTCAAGGGTGCTGAACAAACCGGAAGAGCATTGATGAGCTGTGCTGAAGTATACAGTTGGTGGCAGAATATCAGATCATCTTCCTGCCAAGCCATCTTTTGGAGCACAGGGAGGACAAGAATTTGAATGGTTTAAGAGATACAGTGATTAAGCTCTAGAGAAATCACAAGCAACCTATAGGGCTTTTGTGAAAAAATAGTACCAAACCCAGCTTCCACACAAGGTTTACAAGGACTTTTCTAGTGACTTTTGCAAAAAACTGCTCATGTTCATTTGAAGCGGCTGTATAATCAGCAGACCAAATGACAACTCTGTTTATATGGTATGTTCTTGAATATACTTACAAATTGTGACAGTGCCACTATTTAAAAAACAAAGACTCTCTTCTTTTAAAACCTCCTGAGAGGAAAGAGGCTAACTGAGTGAAGTTAAGTTTAGAGTGCCAATGCAAAAAAAAGAAGTGTTTTTCACCTAGCTATCCTTAGACACTGAGCAGGAAAGAGACAGGAGGGAAGGGGAAGAAGAGCAAGTGTTGTTTTAATGTAGCTTCTGCCAAAACAAGTCACATTCAAGGAACTCCCTAGGAAGTCCTAACCATGAAGTAATTTATCTATCACGTGAAATTTTCTCAGATCTATACTCCCAAGATATATTTGGCCAATAGCAAAGGACAGCAAGTATTTAGTTTTGTTCAGTTCTCATGTTAAGTACATTGATAGGACACATCATTGAAAAATATAAAGACCTCTCTTGTTTCCTTTTACATTTTTGCAGTATTTACTTGAATTTATGTGGAGTTGGTGTGCATTAAAATATATTGCCTGTCTGTCTTTCCAAGATGTTAAGTGCCTGTGGAGCACTGAGTAGGTTATTCTGCATCAGTGTGGAGGCAATAATTGTTGCTGGCACTCTTTTGCCAGAGCAAAAGGAAATAGGAAAAGAAATGTGACACATTAAAGCTGATGGAGTGAGATACTTCCCTCAGAAGGAGGCATGTTGTTTTGTTCCTATCCCTTGCTTTTAAGGAACATCCTTGAGACTGTTCATGAAACACAGTGTAACATTCTTTTTGTGGACAGTTATTTAGAAAATATTCTCAGATTCTCTTAAAGACTTTGTCTGTCTGATTCCTAAAGAGTTCATTTTTTTGCTTGTTCATCTTCAGTGTATAGAGTGGTAAAGTAAATGCATGAACTTACTTACATATTCTTTACCAAGTTCTAAATCACATGCTTATATTATTTCGTTCCCATAGAACTCAGCAGGCTGAAGACAGAAGTATAGTAAACAGCAGCAATTCTGACTTCGTGTTTGGAGAAAACATGATTGAGAGAGTTTTGGTAAGATCTGTAAATACTAGCAGACTCTTACCAAGATTAATCTATTTATGAATATAAAATTTCTCAGACACTGATTCTTTCTATTTCCTGTTCTTTTAAGGTGTGAGTAAATATGATTCCAATATCTGATGTACAGGAAATATTTAAATATTTGAGGAGGGGTGGGCATCCCTATCTCCCCATCTTAGATAACTACTCTTACTATTAGCTCATATTGGTAGGTGCTTTTTTCCTTATGCTCGTATTTTGTCCTGGAAAAGGATTGTTTAAATATTCGATGCAAAGTGGAACAGCCACAACAGCAGAGAAAAGAATGCAGTTCCCAGTACTCTAAGAGTTTGCGTTATAGCTGCTAAGAGATAGGGAAAATGAGTATGAATTCTCTTGGGCAGAGGAGGAAATTGAATCCCCCGTCCTAGCTATTGTCCAATGTAAGATATATTGTGCATGCAGTGAGACAGCTTAATGGATCAAGTCCTGAAGGAATCTTAGACAAAAGTTGGTTCCCAAACTGAGGACTGTTTCTCACAGAAGCAGAACGAAAAGAGTATGCTTATCTGCGGTGAAAAAGCTTGGGAACCATAGGCCTGGATTACGATTTACGACCAGGAATTAGGTGTAAACTAGGAGTTTAATTACTGAGCATTGTCAATAGTCAGAAACACTTACTCAGAAGTGCCTATAAGACTTCATCTGCAAAAACGGAAAGTCAGTGAGGTTTTTAATTCCACCATGTTTAAATTCAAGGTGCCTAGGAGTTTTTAAACTACTTTTTGGGAGGCGTAAGTGCTTAACTTGGAAATTAGCTGGTACTTAAACATGTAAATCCTTTTGTGGATTTAAATCCTAGTCCAGGATCCTTACAAAGGAGCCGTTCTTTGTGAAAGAATGAAGTACTGATTTGGTGATAATAAAATTACTTCCATTACAGACTAAAATTGTATCATTTGTCAGTTTTTACTCTCAATATGTTAGAGTTTCCGAGTCTTCACCCCAGTATGAATTAGGTGATCCAACTTTCTGCTTGATATGAGGTAACATAGCCATATTATTTAAATAGGAATTCTTATTTCCCTGTAATTTTCTAGAGTCCTGAAAAGCATCCTAAGACATGTAATGGAGCTGATTCATACAAAGGAGAAGTAACATCCGTGTACATGGAATCTTTTCATCCACAAACAGGTAAGTATATTCAACAAACAAGTAGAGTTAGCTTTATTATTTCACTGTTTAGAGCATGTCAGATGGATAGTGCTCAGAAATTCTCTTCAGTTCTCAGGTTATCCAGTCACTAGTACACCCATTACAGTATGTTCCAGAAATCTGTGTTTAAAAAGCAGCTGTGATTTAGTTTATGACACTTGGTTTAGAAATGGACTAACTTCATAATGAATGATCTAAGTTATTCAGGAAAGGATGGAGTTTTACAAATACGTGTGTGTTATTGAAAATATACAGTCAATTTTGTGAATACATTTTGGACTGCATTTCTGAGCTACAATTTTAAGCTGTTTGTATTTTGTGCTGTTCATTAAATAGCATTGCATTATTGGTACTCTAAGGGCGTACAAGTATGTGTGACTGATACTTCTGTACAAACAGATTTCAGGGTTTTTTGTGACTGGTGTAAGCTTTTCCACTAGGTGAGCAATGTAAAACTGGGCTATGGAGGAATCTCAAAAAGGCCACTATTTTGAGCCCTCTCCTGAAATTTTGCACCCATCTCTACTAATGGGTATATTGCAGTCTCTTACTTTGTATGAACATTCTTACAAATCAAAAAACAGAAGCTTATGGAAAAAGTATTTAAATTATGCAAATTTAAACTGTCTTGTAACGTATGTTCCTTTCTGTTACGTCTTAATTGTACATGCATTGCTGTACTGATTATCTTTCATTATTTATGAATTTATTAACTTTCATGTATTTATGAATGAATAATCTTTCATTAGTTATTAATCTGCACAGCAATATAACTAACCACTTTCATTTGGAAACTCAACTTCTAATTATTTAGGGCTTGTTCCTACAAGTTGTTCCTTGGGGCAAACCTCTGCATCTGCAAAGAGCCCCATTCAATTCAAAATGAATCTAAACAGGTGTGACAGGTATTCCAGCTTTTTATTTTCTCTCTCCTAGTTACTAGTTTTGTCCCAAAACTTACTAAAAACACTAATTGATATCAAGCACCACAGGGAATACTGATATCACAGGCCGCAAAATGTGTTAGTTTTGTTGTTTGAAAAATATCCCGTCTACAAATAGAAGAGATGAATTTCTTTTTTCCTTTTTTCCTTTTTTTTTTTTTTTTTTTTTTTTTTGATCTTTCAGGAATAGCTTTCATGAAGAATGCAACACTAACTGAATCAGCTGCTGCTTGTATTTCCAAGCCCGTGGAGAAAATTATGTTAGATAAAGTTGAAATCATAACTGGAGAAGAAGCAGAGCACAATGTATTACAGGTGTGTATTTCATGAAGTTTTCATGGTAAGTAGTTTTCTTGTTGTTAAAAGTAGCATCTAAATCTGTTAGAGATTACAGTGACCTAAACGTCATTTTGGTTAATATTTTAAATTTTCACTGTTCTAGATATTCCTCTACTAACTAATTTTTTTGTAGGCTGATACTTCTTTTTTCATCTGATATCTATTCATCCTGTAGTCCCTATCAGTAAGTGACTGTGCTTTAAAACTTCATTTTATGGTTCTATTTTTATAAGTATCTTCACAGTAGATTACTGAGCCTACCATTACTAACTAGAACTTCAAAACTGGAAGTGATTTAAAATTTTTCATGGTTAAACATTTCTGAGAAAAAAGCAATGTGTTACCAAGTAATTAGTTTTATAATTCATCTAAAACACAAATTATCTTTCTGTCCAAGCAGAACTTATCTTACTATTCTTCATTTTCAAGTTCTTATTTTCTTAGTAAATAGTAGTCATGTATATGATTTAAAAAAATCTTAAAATTGAAAGTTAGCTAATTTTAGCATTGATTAAATCTTCTGTCAGAACATAGAAGCTTTACTCTCTGATAGTACTAGTATGCTGTGCTGCACAAGATTTTTAATGAATAAGGTAATAAGATTATAGATCACTTGCAGCGAGTTCACCTTTGTTAGTGAATATCACAGATGAAGAATTAATGAACATGAAAACTGAGATTCATGCTGAATGTTTTCCATGACTTAATTAGCAGAAGGTTTAGTGCAGATTTGGAGTCATTTCATTTTAAGTAATTGACTGTCAGTTATAATAATAACCAATGTTAATATATCTGGTTGGTATATATATGTGCGTGTGTGTATATATATATATGTATACATATGTATCTAAAACCTTATCAAAAGGCTTAAAATATAAATAAAGTTTTAAAACCAATAAAATTGCCATTGGCTGGCAATTTTCATCATAGATTTCTATTTTAGATCAACTGCAAGCTCTTTGTATTTAACAAGCTTTCTTTAACCTGGATTGAAAGAGGCAGAGGATCCCTGAGGCTAAATGACACTTCTAGCAATAAACTTGGAATGTTGCAATCAAGGCTAAGTAAGAATGAAATCACTAAACAACACATACACAAAACACTAAATTTGTACTGTTGCTGGCCAGAATGAATTATCTCAGAACATTTGTAACTCAGCATCTAGTTCTATTTCAATCAAGTTGCTGAAAGTCTTTTTAACGTTCCTTGATAATTTTAGCTGCCCACAAACTGGGGCACTCCGTTGCCTGAGCGTTTTTTGCTCAGTTTGTGCACTTGCTGATGTTGTTAGGCTCTGTGTATTTCTGCTGCAAAGTACCTTTAGCTCAGTCACCAGTCGGACAGTTAGCGCTTTGTTGAGTCTGCTTTTCCAGGAGCACTGCCTTTCAAGTCACTTCTGGAATGTTGTTTCTAATGTGCTGCTGTTTTTTGTATTGCACTGTACAGTTGGGGTGGATTATTTGTTTTGTATGCCAAATGTATTGAGAGAAACTAAAATATTTTGATAATAAAAGAAAACTTAAAATCAAAATACCAAGTTTTTGACCAACTTAAAAAGAGTAATTCATGAAAATATTAGTTGTATACAAGTATTGCAGAAAAATGAAGGTAGTTACAATTACTTATTATATAAACCTTCTTACTTTAGTTATGCGAAATCAAGGCAGTTTGAGACTGATTCTCAACAGCAGACTCTGGGATCAAATGGTGATAAAAAGAGCAAATAGAAAGAGTCTGTGCTTCACTGCAACAGACCAAGACCACTCTGTTCAAGTATTTCTAATACAGGTAAGCAAGAAATAATTCCCTCTGCCTCAAATCTCCACATTTCATTGAATTCTGGAGACTTGCTGAGGCTTTGGTTTTAGCAAATTGCTTTTTATTTTCTGTTAGGTTCTGCTTAGGGCTTAAAACACTTACATGACTTTTATTATGGAATGAATTAGCAAGGATATCCCCTGATATTTCAGAAAAAGGTGTGAAGATGTGATACAGCCTTAGGACAGACATTTCCAGGCTCTGGTTCACATACCACAAGTGGAGTGCAAATTATTCCAGAGTCAAATGCAGCAGTTAGTGCTCTGGACTTTGCCTCTTACAGAAATGACTCATTAAGAAATTTCTATACAGGTAGTTACATGCATAAGTTACTTTGTAGAGCAGCAGCTTTCTGCTGTAGTTTTGGATATAATGCTTATAATAACCCATCCAGACTAGGACCCCCATATTTCACTTCAGAGAGAACATAGAATTGTGACCTGAATTTATGTAAGACGATGTTCTTGGGCATCCTGGTTTTATCTGGCAAGGGCTCATAAGCTGAGAATGGAAAGGTGATGGACTTACTTTCAAATAAATAGTGCATAAAGGATTGAGGTCCTGAACTGGGAAGTGAGAGCATCCATGTGAGTCTGGAGGTTCTCCACCAAATCCTAGCTAGGAAGGGTTCAGCCTATGGACAAGAATGGTAAATCACCACTTAGAGGAGGTGTTGGACTTTGTCCACGTGCAAAACACCATGCTTTATACATGTAAGCACTGTAAATCTGCCACTTCCCAAAAGGCACTGTGCCTGTGCTGTGCAGTTGCTCTCCATATTAGCATTAGAAATTGCTCTAGCATACAGAGCAATTATAAACATTATAAACTATATAAACATACCTCAAATTCTGTCCTGGCACTCCTGGACAGTAAAAAAGCACGTATCTTGGGAAACCAAGATACATGGCAGCTGTATGAGAGTGGTGAAGGGAGCAGGAAGCTACTTCTGTAATCATCACTGGAGCTTCTGGGATCTGTTGCTGCAGGTGGTACCCAATCCAGCTAACACCGAGACCTTTGTGCATGGAAGGCAACATGATCAACCAGCAGGCATCACCAAAGCCTTGGCATGTATGTCCTGCTGGTCTAGCAGTCAGTGGAACCCACTCCTTCCAAGGGATCAGCAGATTTAACTTTGTTAACCCTTTTTAATGTGAATGATCAAGACATTTTGATCAGGGATATTATTCAAAGACTTGCCATGAGCAAGGGAGCATAGGTATATTATGTTGAATACAAATCACAGTCCACAAGACTCCGTTAAGTTGGGCCTGTGGCACTTACCTAGCCTTGAGCAGAGTGCTGACCCTGCCCCCTTTGCTCATATGCTTGTTTCTTCCTCCTCCCCTCCGGTGGTACTGGAATTTTTACAGCTATAAGAGACAGATCAGAGGACTAACCTGGTTGGATTCTTTCTTTTTCTTTTTTTTTCTACATCTGGTTTTAGGCTTAATTTTTGATTTGCCATGTAACCACACTAATTGTGGTACTGGCACAATGGAGAGGGTAGAAATGAGGAGTTGGTAAGGTTATGGAGGTAAGTCCAGCTCTTTTAGCAGCAGCCTGAGTTTATATTAGATTAAAGTTGACAGTTGATCCCTGAATGAATAAGCTGAAAACAACAGATAGAACTGATTGGACTGAGTAGCATCCTACGTTTTTTGAAAAGTTGAGTTGTCTGGAGAGCTCAGATTTGTCCACTGAGAGTGGTGTTTGCTGTTAAGACACTTGAACGCTCTGAATTGCTTTCTTTGACTGTAGGAAGAGAACTGTTGTTAGCTGCTGCAATTCTGAGTAGCAGAGGTGACAACCCTGGACTGCTGCTGCTTTGCAATTTGTGCAGCTTTTTCACCATTACACATTGAAAACAGTTATTCCAATCCAAACCAGATAGAAATAACTCTACATGATGCACAAAAGTAGAGAATTGGGCCACAGAAGAGCATAAGCATTCAGTTACTCTCTAGCAAATGCTCTGCTTCCTAAGAATCCTATTGGATCAAAGCAACTGTCTGTCTAGCCCAGTATTCTTACAGTGCCGAAGTGCAGACCTACTTCGGAAGTGCAAGCAAGCGTAGCCGCCTTCGGTAGTGTTTACCTTTTATATTCCCCCAGCATCTATAATTGTTGTATTGGGGGGTGAGAGCATGCATCCTTACTTTTTTCGTTTTGTATCTGTTTATGAAATGATTGCCCCTGAATTAATCTAATCCATTTTTAGCCTTTATTATTTTATTTTAGCCTACTATTTGTAGTTTCTACTGTCTGCCTGACAACCTCCTGAGGCAGTAAGTTTCAGAAGTTCATTACTCACTATATACTGAGGTACTTTTATGTTTTACCCTGATCCCCTAGTAATTGCACAAAGTGTCCCCTCATCCTTATATTGTGTGGTTTGATGACCAACCATTCCATGTCCAGTTTATCCCCAATTTTTGATTTGTAAACCTTGGTTATACACTTCTCAGCCTTCTTCTCAGACTGAAGACTCTCAACCTTTTTAGCCTCTTTTCATAAGGAACTGCTCCATCCCCTTGATCATTTTAGATGCCCTTCTCTATTCCTTAATTCTGTTACATCCTTGAGATGTGATTACCAGTACTGAACAAAGTACTCAAGACGTGGGTGCTCTAAGGTTTTATGTTTAGCAAAATGTTGGCCTGTTGTGTTCTCAATACCCTTCCTTCTTGATGATGCCCAACTTCGAATCAGCTTTAGCAGCAGAGTTCATGGCATCTTTAATTTTTATAACCAAGAATAAACTTTCTGTAGTTACATTTTAATTCTTATTTACTCTGTGAGCAGAAATTCAAATACATGCATTAATATTTCAATGCTTTATTACTTCTAGAACCACATTCAGGAAATATAAATTACTCAGTACAAACTGAGCCATTCTCCAGGAGAAATAATTGTTTTGAAGCTTGTGTTTCTTATATCTATAAAGAAAACAGTCAACAGCTTCATGTTAGTATATTGTAAAACTCAGACCACTTAAAGAAATTTGTCATTTTTTGAATTCAAATTTATTTTCTGAAACTTAGATGTGAATCTTACATACATTGCTTTGATTAAAAAGTGCAAAATATTTAGAGCTCTTTCATTACTTTTGAAAACTTTTGAGTCTGCTTTTCTGTGATCAACTGCAAAATAGTTAGTTTTGTTTAGTTTAGTTTTGACTCTAGGCATTTTATTTTCTGCAGGCAAGTTCAAAAGATGCTGGATACCTGTATGCAGCAATACATCACCGCCTTGTGGCATTGCGAAGCTTTACTGAGCAAGAATCAGATGCTAATCAAGTAGACACAGAATCAGAAATAGCTTTTCATCCATTAAACTGTGATAGTGATGATGAAGATGATGAAAAAGTAACTCAAGCAAGCAGCAGTGGATCTGGTAAGCACAAACTTTCCTTTAAATGCTGTGGTCCTTTGATGTTTTTTTTTCTTTAAAGCAATGAAAATTTCACTTTTTTAATGCTGACTATAATTTTAATCAAAAATTCTGTCACAGATGCTCTCTTCAACACAGATAAAGATAATTTCTGTTGGCATTTTGGTTGACTATTGTCAACAATGTGAAGTTCTGCTAGATCAAGTATCTACTCATGTGTATAGCACTGGAATACTCTTGACAAAAGACTGAATGAGGGTTAAGAAATTTTAATATTGCCAAGCTTTACCTAAAGGCTTCTTTGGTACAGTTCAGTAAAAGTGACTGGAGGTGTTGAGATGGCAATTATTACCTGAATAAGTGAAAGCTGAATCCATTCACAGCAGTGCTAAAGCAGTTGTTAATGCCTTCATGTATAATGTGCTTGTGAAAGTTAAAAGTGTTTCTATCTTCTGACTTAGCAGAAGGCACGACACACTTCAGGGTGAATTCACTGACTTGTAAAAAAATTGTTAGTGGGAGAAGAGGAGTTGCCAGTTACATTTTCTTTCCTCATAGAGGAACTAAGGCAGTTGATGCTTACTGCATAAATTCCCTCTTCAACTCAGTAACATACTGAGTTTATATTCTGAACTCTTCAGCAACTATTCGACAAGAATCAAGTCATGTATAAGTAACAGCTATGAGTGACTGTTTACTTAAGAAAACAAACAAGCTTTTTTCTCCTTTTGGCAAAACTGTTAGTTTACAGTACTTGTTCCCGTGATCAGTTGTTGTTTAACTTTGTTTCAGTGGCATTCCATTCTCTAAACAAAGCACGATGCTTTTATACAACATTTTCTCACAAATACCTTTTTTTCTGTGCATCAAATGGGAAAATTGTTAGCTCTGAGAATTCCCAAAATTACTCCCTAATAGTCAAACATTCCCTCTGCAAATCCTAAATAGTCTCTATTGACTTTTACAAAGAGTTTCTGGTAACTTGAAAACTCTGGATGTTGCTTGATTACCTTCCAAAATTATTGATGATAAGAACTCTTTGTTCTTCCAGAAAAAAAATGAGGTGAAAGGGAATGTTCAAGCAGTGTAGGAGCACAAATTTACAAGTTAAATATTTATTTTGATTTGTGAGACTTCTGATACAGATATTCAGATGGCAGCCAGCAAACAGATTCTGAGATACGCATGTCAGGTGCTGATTTTTCCTGACCCATTAGTTTAAGTTTCTGTCTTTCATTTACGTCCAAACAGTTACTTACAGGAGTTCTAACATTCCTTTTCAAGTGCTTTTTGGGTGATCTCTAACATTTCCTGCTTTATCTTGATCTCTTCTGTTATTCTTAGACCCATGTGGTTTTAATTTTGCATAGTATCAGTTACTGGTATCTATGTCCCACTTCATGTGCCAGACATTCGCATCTTACAGTGTGCCTGTCCATTGAACTCCCATTTCCAAAACAGACAGAGAAAGGTATCTCTTGGGTTTGGACAGGATGAGGTCAATTTTAAATATCAGCATAGACATATACAGTTGGATGCAAGAGATCTGATCCTGCATATTTAAGAACATTTAATCTTAATAGGTGCTGCTGAAAATCATCTGCACTTCAATTTTCATTGAAGGATGTGTATAAATAAACCTTCTTATTTTTTCTAATGTTCCACTGAGTTCAGGAAGTTACCTCTCCTTTAAACTACTATAAATGTTAAGAGGAGTAAATTCTCAATGACTGTTTCATTACTAGAAACATTTTACATGAAAACATTTTACTAGAAACATTGCTAGAAACTAACATAGTTCCCTAAATTATGCTAGGCCAGTTTTTCATGACAGTGTAAAAGACAAACCCAAAAGATCAGAAGAATCTTTAGTCCAAGAAACTGAAGAGAAAAACAAGGATGGTATATATAATAAGCAATGAAGTGGTTATGAACATTAACATGATTCCATATATACTTAAAAAATATTTGTGAGATTTTTTTTTTTACACAAAATTTTTCACTCTAATATCCACAAGATGTTAATACTTGGGTGCTGTATAATATGGTAGAGGTATTTCTACCATCTTGCAGGATTCAAGACAGACATCTATTCCAATATTTTTGAAAGTCTTAGCTGAATTATTTCATTTTCAAATGAAGACATTATTGTCATAAGGTACATATATTTACACAAGGTGTATTAAGTGTAGGTATCTGATATTTTCATCAGATCATATTTTACTATGTTAGTTAAGATTAAGAAGAAGGAAATTGTTTATCAAGAACAGGGAGACCTGTCATTGTTTCTTTGAGACAAAATGGGTAGAATGGAATGAGGTAAAATGCAGAAATATGCTCTAATTGTATTTTTTGTAATGAATATCAGATTGGATACTCTCATCACCAAATTGTTCTACAAATTTAAGTGAAGAGAAACAGAGCAATTCATCCATCTTTAAATGGGTTTCAAGAGTGGATTCTCTGGAAGTGTTTGTCTTTTCCCACTACAAAGTGAGCTGAGAAGATGAATTTAGACTAGACAGCAAACATCTAGATTGAACAAAGTTAGGCAAATCTCTTCTTCCATTTGCTTCATTCATTATCTATTGCTCTGCTAAATGTTGTGTTTCCTTCCTAATTGTCTTTATAATATCTAGATGAGGAAAGACTACCTGGAGAATTTGTTATGACAAATTTCTGACTAAATAACAAATAAAATTATGAAAAATGCTGATTTGGCAATGTGTGGATGCTTGGGGCTAGCATACTCCCTTCTGAGGGAAATGCCATTGACCTCATACAAAAGGGTGACTCTTCCTTTCTGTTTTTGGTCTCCTTGGGAGAGAATGTAAATCTTACGTTCTGTGCTGCATGGAGCACCTGCGTCAATGGATAGAATGGAGAATTTCCCTTAGCCAGGCAAATAGAAGAGCCCAGTAGATCTAGTAGAACAGTTTCCTGTTACACAACAACTTGAATCTCAGCCCTGTGGATAAAGACCACCAAACACGTCTGTGTCTTAGAGGTGTTCCACAACAAGATAACGTACAGCCTGTTACTTCCTCCTCCTCCTTCACTAATAGATCTCTACCATCCATTAAGGATTTTTCTATATGCTGGCAGACCTGTATCAGGTACCTGAGCAGACATACTCTCGTGCCACCTCTTTCTTAAACATCTTGACTATAGGCAGCTATAAATTCAGCCTGTGGGAGTACTGAGTTGCCCTATTAATATACCTAAATTCAATATATGGTTATTGGATAGACAGTTCTCTAAGTTAGACACTGTATTACCCTTGCAGAGTGCATACCTCTTTTCACTGTCAGCACACAAAAGTGAGGTACCTATGTCAGGCTCAAAAAATCATCCTGCCAGAACATGGATCTGTGATTTAGAACCATAGCATCTAAGCTTGCCATAGGTAGTAGGGATCTGAATCCAGCACTTTGACTAATAAGTCACTAGTATGTCTTTGAAAATATTCTCTCTTGCTTCTGACACTTCTAAGAGATTTTTTTCATGTTTTCTTCATAGCCATTAAGGAGATTCTGTTCTTTCTCCAAAATGATGCATTTTCTTTGCATTTAGAAACAGATGCTGTTTCTGTGATGGTCATCAGAAATAGTAGAAGGTCTTTAAGGTGTAACCTCATCCGTCTTTATAAAGAACTGATATTCTGAGACCTATAAGGCCTTTTTTTCAGAAGGTAGCATGAATTATCAGTACTAGCATAGCACTGCGCTATACACAGGATGATTCCTGTGATTTCCATCATTTTCACTTTTCTCTGATCTTACAGAAATTCATTTATGAGGATTTGTATCCCTGAAGGAGAACAGAGAGGCTGGGAAAGGTATATGAGAGAGATGAGGATGACAGTTGTGACTAGGCAAACAAATGTGTTATGCACTATGTCAGTCTTCCATTACACCTCACCATCAACTTACTCTTAAATCTTCTTCTGACTTAATTCTGATTGAAGGATCATGATGTAGATGTTCTCTCTTTTCTGGCATGGAGTTTCCTTTGGGGAATTATGAGGCTGAATTCTAAGGTGCTAGTGTCTAGGATCAGGCAGTCTGAAGCAGCCTACCTACACATAGCCATAAACGTAAAAAAAAAAAAAAAAAAAAAAACAAAAAAGAAAAACCCACACTGAGTGGAGAGATAGTGTGTCCTATGTGGATCCACCAAGAATTGCATGGATTTTTGAGACTACTGGTGTTGAGAGCCAGACGATATCACATCACAGAAGTGCAATTTTCGTTTTCTTACAGAGAACAATGGGAAATTTCCTAATCTGCTCTACATGTAGCTCCCATGTTGGCCTCGCTGGGACTCTTTGTCATATCCTGATGTTTATCAAGCTTGAAAAAAAATCTGAGAGCAAGCTTGTTTTGCTTTTAAGTAGAATAGTTTTAAAGTTCTTAAAAGGAACTACTGTTCAGAAATACTGTAGAAGCTCCTGAAAAACTGGTACCTTCTTTTGACATTCTTTATCAATTACTCTTTTATTTAAATTCTTACCCAGTTTTAAAGTTAAGATTCCAAATCATAACTCTATCACACACAGAATTGCCAGGGATTAAAAAAGCAGAGCAGGAAATAATTTGTTTTGCCAAACGTGGAGTTCAGGGTTCTGTTTTCTTTGCAGTGGATATCAGCAACATCTAAAACAGAGCAGAAAAGGCAACACCCTGGTTGGCGTAAATACCCAGCATTGCTGGAAAGAGATGAGGAAAAATCAGATTTAGTGTTATGGCAATTGAAAGTCTTTTCAGTTCACCTGTAAAAGATCTAAAAACTTCTAGTGTTTAGATGTGGCCAGACGGTAGCAGCAATTTTTAGGCAGATACTGAGATACAGTGACATGATGTGTCTGACATTAGTCAGACACATCTACTTTATCCAGGTTATTCATAGATATAGATTACCCACCACAAGTATATATTGGTACTTTATCATGGCCAGTGAGTTATTTAAAGGTATGTTGGATTTTTCACAACTTACTGAGCACCTAAATGTGATATGATGTGACAAAAACATACCAAATTCTTAAGACAATGCTCCTTTTATGGTTTGGGTCCCAGACACATTGTCCTATCTAGGCAACTAAATCCTCAAGTGCTTATGTATCTCACTCTATTGACATGGAAAGGCACAAACCTCATTCACTATTCATATGCTCAAATGTTTGTGTATAATGGTGCGTTATCTAGTTAGATATTTATCTAAACCAGGAATTGATCATATCCAAACTTTAACCTGCTACTTTGGTGTTATGAAATGCCAATTTGTTTGAAAATGGGAATACACTCAAATAAGCAAGGTTTTTTAAAATTCTGTTTCAGATCATTCTAGATGGAACCGCAGGCAGCCTGTAGTCTGCTCATGACAGCTACCAGAGGTTACAACAGTGCAGCTGGGAGCTCATCTTCCTGAAATCTCTAAGCTGGTTCATCAGTCCCTGAAGAGAGGAAATCAGATATTTTACTTCATGACTTTCAAGCAAAAGTTAATTTTAGGACAGCTTAAGTTTAACACATTGGAAAAGAACCTAAGATGCACTTTAAGGATTCCAGTTAGCATGCTTTGCACTGAGATGAGACTGACAGGATGGTTTCCAGTATTCAAGAAATGTTACAAAGGCTTTGGGTTATAGAGTTAAATATATTTATAGGCATTATTAAAGTAAGGAATTTAAAACTGAATCAATGTTCATTCATCATATTGATGGATAAAGTGATATAACCATGAATAATAGTATACCTGAATATATATTTGTTTTTTTGATCTGTTATTTAAAACATACATTTTGAAGACTTTAAATTGGGCTTCACTGAACACATTTAAAATTGTGTGGCAGCATTCATCAGTACACATAAGAACTGTCAATGGCAGTTTAGCATGAACAAGGTCTGTAGTAACAAGCCTTCATAATCAAGCAAGTTTTTTATTGTGAAAATATATGGAGGTGTAGACTCCAGGTATGAAATTTTGTTAAAGGGCAAAGAACCAAGATCTGCTTTTACACCCTCAAGCTGCAAGAGAATTTAGCATTAAGAACTGAAAGCTAGAAGTTCTATGGAGCATTTGAGCTTTAAAATCTAAAAGTGTATCCGTTTGCACTCATGAACACCTTCTTTGCTTGCACAAAACAAGCACTTGCACTGTTAATTGTCCATTTGATATATACAAATAAGTGCACATATGATATGACTGGAGAGCTCCATAAAAATTTCTTAAATACGTGAAAGATTACTTCAGATCTTTTTTTAATTGTCAATATCCCTAAACAGCATCATCTCTTGTAACAAGGCGAAGCTGTTACGTGCCCTAATATGTGCAATAATACCAACAGTGCCAAAGACCCAATCAATTTGTAAAAGTAATTCCACAAGCTACTGTTCATTGTGTAATCATTCCTATGAAGAATTAGAAAAATCAATTCTCCTCAGTGATACCTGTGAGCTAACAAAGTATCAGATCCTTCATAACCCCATGCACAATACAGAGACACCATTTAATGCTCTTCACTTTAAGAAAATGTCTGTTTTCATTCTCCTGCAACCCTCCGCTACTTTTTATATTGTTGGTTACCAAATACTATTTTCTTGTCATTCTCAGAGATGAAAAAATATTCTAGAATATCTGAAGATTTCTTCATTAAGGTAGCTGTAATAATTTCTGAACCTTAAAAGCCAGGCTTGAAGAGTAAAATCAAAATTTAGTTTTCCCATCTGAACATATATATAAAGTTGGAAGAATTCCAGATTCCTTCTGAATTTTCAATGGCCTGCCAAAATTAGCATCTGGATTATGCTGAATCTTAAACAGCCTGCCTAAACTAGCACTTGTCTGACATTGATTTAGCATCCAGATGACAGTGAGCCTAAGTGGGTCTGGGGTTTTGCCTACAGGAAAAAGGAAGTGTTTCACAAGAGAACATCTGTCTCAAATACTTAAGCTGGTATACAGCACTGGGATGCTGTGACTCTTCAGTTTACTGATATTCAAATAGCCATGATAACAAAAATGTACTTTCCATGACTAGCTGTACATAGTGTCCTTTCCTATCAGTCTCACTCCTGATGACCACAGCTATGTTTGTATCACTGACCTCCATATTTCATTGCAGCAACTCAGACTTGGGAACAAAACTCTATGTTATAAAAACTTCCAACAGTTGTAAAACACGGCAGCCCTATGTATTTAGCAACAGGTCATGGTGAGAACTTTGCCCTGGACCTCAGCTGGTTATGCCCTGAATGCAGAGTTTGATTTCAAAGTCTGCCCTGATAATCAAAGCCCATGAAAACGGGCCCAAGTGTCTGAGAGACTGTCATGGTATCCCACTACAGCTGTAAAATCCTTGCCAAATGAAGGAGTTTCAGAGAAGAGACAGAGCTTTGGCAGATGCAAGACCTAAACTTCGGAATTTGCTATCACAACATATGTAACGAGGCTTATGCTCATCAGAAAAAACAAAAACTTTGAGTTGACTTTTCCCAAGATCACTATATATACATGCAAAAAAAATGTTTATGTACACATACACATTTAAAAATGAAGCTGTATCTCCCAAAAGCTGAGGAGGAAAAGAGATGTTTAACTATTTTAATTATTTTGACGAGTTTGGATACTGTGGTAATAGAGGCCATATAAATACATAGATGTGCAGACATATTTATGTTACAAATTTTTACTCTTGAAATTCTAATATTTATTCTATTTAGTCTCATTGCACTAAAAATCATTGTTTTCAAAACTGAAGGTGTGCTAATACGTAATATATTAAGTTGGTTTTGCTAATGTAAAGTTTGTCATTTTATGACAGCCACAGCAACAAAGCATTACTGTGTCCCCAAAATAAACCATTTTCCCATGCCTTTCAGTCTAATTAGGTGTCTTATATTGTGTCCCAGCTGTAGTTTTCTACAAGCAGTTCCTCTCATGCTGCAGTATTTCTAGCCCGTTTTTCCTAAGAAAACAAGATCTAAACAATTGTTTACTCTGTCCCTGTATCTGTCTGACGCAAGCTGCGCCCACTGTTTGGTTTCAGACAAATTTGATCAGAGACAAATATTTGACAAGAGACAGTGCAAAAATAATTTCTTAAAGTTCATGAAAATTTGTAATTGTTGGGAGACACAACTCAGATGAGGGTGTCCTTTGAGGAAAGAGCTTCAGAGTAAACTCAGTACTTTGAGGCTTTTGTGGATGAGGATGTGGATATGGATGAACCAGTTGCAACATTTGCTGGGAAGGAGGACACAGGAAAAACATGGCAGGATAGATAGCTGGAATTACTGTGAATTACTGGAATTACTTTACTGGGAAGTACAGTAGGGACGTGGCTCAAATCCATATGAAACTAGATATCATTAGTTTTGCTGTTCATGGAGTAACCTGTTCTACTTTTTTTCAAAAGGCCATTTTATTTACAGAACATACCTTCTGCATCAAAATTTCTGTCAAATCCCTGTGATTCACTTGTATATATGAGCATGAAGGATCAGAAAGTCATAGATATTACTAGGGGAGTAGTTTTCAAAAGAAGCCAGAATTAACAATTCCTAATAAAAGGATATATATTTGCAGATAGCTGACATTATGAGTTTCTGACAAAAAATATTTGGATGAGATGATAACCTAAATTCATTATTCTATGGTCAGGAAGTGTTTATTTCAAAAATTTTTGTATCTCTTCCTAAATCTTGTGACTTTTTTAATGTTGTGATCTTTAATGACCTCTAAATCACAGTTAGAGTTCAGTAATGCCTCTAGTGAATGAATCAGCACAGGGAAAACTGCGCATTTGCTATTACTTCTAGTGCTACAGACAGACTGTAAAAAATAGATTGGGATGGAAATAGCATACTTTTTTCTGTAAGAGATGTTTTTAGAAGACTTAACCCTGGGGCGCCCTGGCAGGAAAATATGCAATAAACATTTAAAGCCTTTCCTATAGCACTTGTCTGTCTAAAAAGTGGAGTTTAGATTCCAGAGTCATATTCAGAAGCATTAAATTCATTTTTAGGAAACTGTGTGTCTGTAGCTATTTCAGCATATTCAAATTGCTTCTGAAATGCTGAAGTCTGTTCTGTTAGTCTGCTTCATGGATGATGTAGTTTATTTTGCATACACAAGAAAGAAGAAAAGCAGACAAGTAAATTTTTGTTAATACATATCCTAGTGAAAGTGTGGACAAGAAAGCTTGCCCTTAAGTTTTATGGAAAAATAATAATTTGCATTCATAAAAATAACTGCATTTATTGTTACTGTTCTGAAACATCCTGCTCTTTTGGGGAATTTATAAAGCAAGTTACAGGAACCAACAACATAATCACTGCTGAGAGTACCTATATTGCAAGCAAAATGCGAGCACACATGCATAGAATTTGGCCTCAGGAATTCAATAAGAATGTAACTGCTAATTAATCTACCAGGATTGTAAGAGTCTGATGCGTTGAACAAGTGTTGTTTTCTCTAGGAGTCCGTCTGGAGTTTTCCTCTGAATAAGCAGAATTAACAACTGTGGTCAGTTGGGTTCACAATCTGAGGACTCAGTTTCGTAAAACGTTACCTAGACGGCCTGTTTACCCCTTCTTCTGTGAATGCAACCAACACTGATAGCGTTATCATCTTCAATATAAAGATAACATTATCATTTTCAGATATCAGTAGGAGTTAAACACGTATTAAGAAACTCTAGAGATCATAAATGATTGGATAAGTTAATTGTATAAATGGTTATTAATTAAGTAACAACAAGATGTCATTACTCATAGACTTTAATAGGAGAATGTAACTTCTGTAGAAATGAACAGTTGTCCTAGACTGTAATTGCAGTAGAACCAATGTGCAAATTCTGTTGCATTAAAGAGGCTATGTTTGAAGAATGTTTATGGTACAGTCTTCCACTGCTGGAGTTTTGCAGCTAGTGCAGTGGTTTAGGAATAATTTAGTTTCTACATAAAAATGATTCCAGTTACACTGTTTCAAAAAGATCATTTTAAGATTATTATATAGGTTTTTGTTTTAAAGTCCATTATGTAGTTTGATGAACATAGAACTAAGGCTGCTTGATTTTCTATAGGATTATGTCTTGACATTTACCTCATCTATTAATTCCTTGGTGTCTAAACTGGATGTTACACTGAAGCTGCAAGTGCTAGTGAGGTGTCTTTTTTCATAAGGAGTTTAACAAGCTTTGAGTTCTCTGTCCCTTTGATAAATTTGATTGCAGGCAGCCAACGGTTAAACAGTTACTACTGTGAGAATTCATCCCTGCCCTGTATTCATATCGTAAGAATACCAGGCTTACACTTATTAATTCCACATGAAGAAATCTGTCCTTTAAGGCACTGGGTGTATTGCTCTGAAGTGATTTAAAATGTGGCATGGATATGTGGCATCATATATGTCAGTCTATGAACATATTTTGAAATGACTAACTGTATCATTTGACAGATACTTGGGTCTTATTCACATAAATCCAAGTGTATGCTCAAAGTAAAGGGTGTAGTAAGGGAGAGGCTGGTAAGTTTATTGAAAATTTTGAAAGTAGTATTAGCCACTGCTCACCTACAAAGTAAGACACAATCTGTAAGATTCCACAACATCTGTTCTATCTATGTGTTATAGAAAGTTTGGATCTTTTTCCAAATACAGAATGGGATATCAGAAGATCTGAGTGCTACTCTTCAACTAACCTGTTAGAGACTTCCTTTTTGGATCTTGGATCAATCACTTGATGGTTTGAGTCTCAGCTCTGCTTCCAGAACCTGAAGATACGCTGTTTTAAATTTACATTTTCAGATATTTTTCATATTTTATGCTTATTAATTCGAAAGACTATTAGATGATAATGGCATGGCCTCAGAGTACAATAAGGCTTCATATTCAAACCTGCAATAGTGGTTAAAGTTGATTTGTTTTGCAAAGATCGAAACAGTTAAATATACCTACGTAACTTGTGAAGCACAGAATCACAGCATCATAGAGGAGTAATTCAATTGTCAAATAGGTTATAAAATAGATACCCTTCAGAATAGAGCCATAAATTGTCTTACCTTTTCAAAATCTTCTATCCTTTTGGTCTCTGTGATCTGGTATTATTTACTGCTTTGTACAATGTAAAAGTTAATGGTTATACAGCACAAGATATTTTTTGGTTAGCAAGGGAATTAGTTATGTTTAATTACTATCTGGTCTGTTTTATGGTAGTTTCCATCAAGGCTAGGCTAATCAGTAGATAGAAAAGCTCCCACCTATCAGTAAAGACTGGATGGAGCTTTTGTTCTGTATTGTTATAGCACTGCAATAGCATATGGCTGAATGGCTTTAGCTAGTCTGATCTCCTGACCCTTGTATGTAAAAAAGTATTGTAGTAGGCTACTGCACTGACAGCTAAAAAGGGGATTCTTCACTATCTCTCTACAGCAGCTCAGATGGTAACTTCCTCCAAGGAAAGAACAGGCACAAGAGTAATTAGAAAAATATAAGTAAATGAAGCATTCAGTGTAGAAATACATTTTTGAAGTACATTTTTGATAATACCTGAAAAGACAGCTATTTAAAACCCATCAGTATTTCCAAATAGCTTGCTTACAGTATTAAACAGCAAAAGTAGCTCATGATTTATAAATGCAGCTTTTCCCCGAGGCTTGCAAAATGCAGAGTTGCCCCACTCATATGTATTCACAGCGCTGCTTCAACGCTGTTTTCCCCAAGCCTTTGCTTTCACCACGTTGCCTCTGCTTCCTCAGGCAGTGCGATAAATGTAATAAAGACTGAACAGTCAGGGTAAGAGCTGGACTTTTCAAAAATGATTTTCTGATGAGATCCTCACTAGATACTTAGCTCTTTTTTAAACAGAGAACCTGCTGCTTATTCAACTTTCCAAATCAGGTATGTAACACCACAAGCAATGCAGCTTTAGAGTAGGGAATCTCACTGAGGTCCGCCTCCGGATTTCACGAGCCTGTTTAGTACTAAGTCCTGCGTCCGTGAGTTGGAACAGAGGAAGTAGCCGCCTTTATTTCACGAACTGTTATAAAAGGAAGGGGCTGCGCGGCAGGACGTGAGGGGAGAGCAGCGACGATCCCCCGGCGGCCAGCAGAGAGCCCGCCGCGCGCCGAGCACAGGCGCCCAACCGCCCGCAACGGCCGTTGGGCCGGCAGCGCGGCGCGGCGCCTCGCGCCCCGCCCGGCGGAACGGCTGAAACCTCCGGCCGGGCAGGCGGGGAGCCGAGCGCATGCGCAGCCTCTGCCGCACGTGAGCAGGACTCGCCACGCCGCGCGCTCTTTTCTCCCTTTGCCCACCCCGGGAGCGTAAGCGGGAAGGGCGCATGCGCGCGCGGCGCTCCGCGCCGCGCCGCCCGCCGCTCTCCGCCGCGCGTGCACGCGCGCCGCGCGCGGCTCCGCCGCGGGGTGGGTGTGTCACGGCGCCCTTCCGCATTGGTCGAGGGCGGCGCCTGCGCGCGGCGAAGGGGTGGGCGTGCCGCGTGTGCCCAGCGCTGCCCGCGCGGGAGCAGCCTCAGTGCGGGCGCGGCCGCCGCCGGGCAGCGCTGCGCCCTCGCGGCTCCCGCTTGCGGGCCGCAGGCTCCCGGCCTGGGGGCCGAGCGAGCCCGGGCTATGTCCTCCTCTCGCGGCTTCCTCTACGGCTACTTCTGCTTTCTCAGCCGGGCGGCCGCCCGCCGTTCCCTGCTGCTATGCCAGCGGGCCACGGGGGCTTTCTCCGTCCTCCCGGGGCTGCTGCTGCTCGGCGGCGCCCGGCGGCGCCTCTCCGCCTCCCGCGGGCGGGAGGGCGGCGGCCGGGCGACGGCGGCGACGGTCGGGCCGTGCGCGTCGAGGCGACGCGGCTACGGCGGGCTCGGCGCGGCGGCGGCGGCGGGCGGCGGGTTCCGGCCGGCGCGGGTGGCCGTGGTGGCCAAGACGACGCGGTACGAGTTCGAGCAGCAGCGGTACCGCTACGCCGGGCTCTCCGAGGAGGACCTCAAGCAGCTGGTGAGCGGCGGCGCGGAGTCCCGGGTGCCGAGGGGGAGCGGGGCGGGGCGGGCGGAGCGCGGAGCTCCGGCGGGGACGCGTCCCCGCGCCGTAGAGTTGGAGCGGAGCTGTTAGTGCGAGGCCCCGCGGGGTGCCGCCGCCTGGGCCCCCGCGGCGGCCCGCGCTGGCCGCTGCTGCGGGGCGGGGGGGGGGGGGGCTCGGGGCGCCGCGCGCGGGTCGCGGCCGTTGGCGCGAGGCGCGTCGCGGCCGTTGCCCCCTGAGCTCGCTGGAGGCCGCGGCTAGGGACCCTCCTCCTTGGTGTGGCAGGCTAGTATAGGGGGAGTAAGCAGTGCAGCTTAATCCCACTTTTACTGCTCTGTTACGAATTACTTGAGGGATTCATGTAGCGAGTGTGTTTTGTTTTTCTGAGCGATCTCAGCAAGTTGAGAAAAGCGATCTGTCTTGTAATCGAATATCATACTTAGCAGGGGCTCGCTCTCGTTTCTTCCACCTTTGCTCTGTCTCTTTACTTGGATTTCTCACTTCATTCTTCAATTTTTTTATTTCTAACAGTGCTTCCAGCTAAACAGTCGAATCTTTCATTCGTATCCTTCTGTCATTCGGTTGCTTTTCTTATTTTTTTTTCTTCAGTCTTGAAATGTTCAGTTCCAAGCAGGTGGTTGTTCCATTAAGAATGGCACTTGAAGGAAAGCATCTCCGGACTTGTTACGTGCCTCCAGTTATCCCTGTATCCTTGTCTTCATCTCTGCCAGGCTCAGTGCCTCAATGCTGCCACCCACCTGCGCTGCCACCATCTCCTTCCCTTGCCTCCATGGAGTGCTCTCCATGTCCATCAGCCTGGTAGGAGACAGTACCTGCTGTGGTTGTTTTGGCTACCAGCAGTCTGTGCAGAACAGATCATTGGGTCTGTCTAGCCTTTGATACTCATGCACCAGGAAAATATTTTAGACCTCTATTTATTTGCTAGATTTGGATGAGACTTGCAAATGGATTTTAATTTTGGGAGGGACAGATGATGTGATTGCATAGCCTTGCATCTTAAGAAACTAGGGTAAAAAAATATGGTATTTAAAGTAAACTTTTTACTTGCTTCTTCCTGGCTACTTAAGTTGGTCATCCATCTTTTACAGAATTCCTATCCGAACATTTTTGCGTGTTTTCTAAAGCTTTTTAAGTATTCAGACTTCATACAACATCATGTTTAGTATGGAAACTTACCAGCTGCTGTTCCTACTCTGTTATGTATCAGTTGGTGTTTGAGTCAGCCCCATCAATACTTTCGTATAGCTTGCAGCTTCTCTGTAAGACTGCTGTTCTATCTATACTTAAACTTCTCATGAGGAAGTGTTTCTCTCTGTTATGTATAGAGAATCAGATTGTATTCAGTGTACAGCCAGAAACAAGTGAAACAAAATAGACTGTTCACTTTTTCTCTAACTGCTTGGATACAAGCAAGACTGCAACATCAAATCAATTAGCAAACAGTGTCATTGGTAAGCATTAAATATCCCTGGAGATGCTTGTGATTGAATGTGGAGGTAGCTGCAGTTTGTCCCTTCTAACAAGATTGAACATTTTGAAGAGATGGTTACCGATGTCAGTCAGAAGATGCATAAAGAAAATGTAACCATGAGTGCACAGTGCCTGATTGTGATAGTTACAGAAAAATCTTAGCATTTGTCCTCATGGAGCAACTTAGAGGCATGATAGGATAATTTTGTATCTTGGATGTTTTTATTCTGGATCAACTGCCCTTTTTTTTGATCTGCTTTCCCCTCAAAATGCTTCCACATGAGAAGTTGCAGCAATAAAATTAATAGTGTCTACAGGTAGATAAAGTGTCACTTGCCTGTGTGTGTGGGTTGCAATGTTAATTTAGCGTCTTGCCATGTGAGTGGAAATATTAAGATTTGTGTGAGAACAAACTGTAAATATCTCCCAAAATAAAATGCTCCAAATAAGGCTAGAAAATACGAGAATTAAGATAGGAAAGAGAATTCTTGTTTCTTAAAATTTTTTATTTGATCTGTAAAAATTTTCTTATTTACACTCTGACTCTTATCTCGGATTTTTTTCCTTGAACTTTGTGAGCTAATGACAGTCTCGACAAATATGTTGGGTAAAGATTCAGAAGCTTCTAAAAAAGCTAATTTTTGTAGCACAGCATTAAAACGCTTGCCAGTACATCATCATTTTTTAAACAATATTATTTACTACATTAGCTGTTTTACTAATAACTGAAGCATCTTTCTTTGTTCTTCTTACTTCTCCTTTTGCTGTTACAAAAAGTGTAAGTTCAGAGTTTTGTCTGGAAGGGTGCTATGTAATAAATTTGGAATGGAATCCAGGAGACACTGCAGATCCTTAACTTAATGATCTATGTTCATAACTTTGCACTCTTCTTTCATCTAGAAAGCAGAGCTGTCATTTTTGAGAAAGTGTTCCAAGGAAAGGCACTGATACCCTGTGTGTGTGCATTTTTCACATAACTGTTTATAATTCTATTGCCTCTCCTGTTCCCTAGGTTAGATATGTTAGCTATGAATGTTAGATCTGAACATCTTGCTTCTGTTATCTTTATTTTGGACTACAAATGTGCCTTAAAAACTGTAAATGGAAGTAGTCCTGTCTAAAGTTGCTGGAAAGGCCTCTAGGAGTGAATCAATCTCTTACCTCCTCTATTACCAACCAAGATCATTTCTTAGAAGGGGAAGGACAGTCTGCAGAATACACTCGATTGCATTTTGGGGGGATAGGTTCGGAATGAATGCTTTTTTAATTCTTAAGGTTAACTGCACTCTTCCCTGTGCCCTCTCTGCTCTTGTGACTTTAGAAGCTGGTCCCCAGACTACTGGGGGACCCCAGCTATCCAAAAAAGCTGAGACCAGACATTGCCATTAGATGCACGAGTCCCCCTTCTGCTGCTGCCCAGTGTGGTGCTAGGTTTATCCTGGTGGTCATGAACTGAAGCAGTCGTGAATTTGGTGTGGGAGCTTAAAGTCCTGCAGAAAGGCAATACAGATAAAATGGGAACTGAGGCTCATGTGAAAGACTGCAGCTAGGGTAGCATCAGAGGGTCAAACTGGTAGTGAAAGCACATAGGAAGAGTTTAGCTCATCTGATGAAGTATGTTATGCTAACAAAGAAGGTGTAGGTGGTGGTGGGGGGGGTTGTGTTATGTTGCAGTGGCTCAAGCTGAAGTAACTCCAGAGTTCGTCTGCGGTGTTGCTGCATAAGGGAGCCTGTACCAGCAGTGAAGCATGTTGTTGTTGTGGTCCATCATGGATCTTGAGACACTGGCTATCTTGAATATAGAAATTAAACTTAAAGGCAGTGCTAATGATTGAAATCTGTGAAGCCTTACAGTTTGTGGGCTGGATAGATATATGCAAGTTTACAGAAGATAACTCATGTGCCTGCTTGGGAGTGCCACGTCAGATTTTACTATAGGATAAATAATGATCATCATGAGCTTAGGCAGATGTGCCTGATGACTTTGAAACAGGAAAGCAGAGCTGAACTTTGCTGCTGCAGTCTGTGCATTTGTATATTAAGATAGAAAATGCAGTAAGTCACTTAATGCAAAAATAATGCTGGGTATGTAACTATGGGCTTCTAATGAAACAGAATTTATTCCACATTTAAGAGGAGGCTGATTAGAAATCACTGGCTCCTGTAGCATACTTTGAGAAGCAGAATATTTCAGAATACAAGCTGACTATCTGACATGTCTAATAGGAGATAGAGGTGCAGAACAATAGAGGCCCTGAGCAGTTGTATCCTGAATACTTCTGTGGCTTTTTTTGACATACCAGGTGAGTTGTACTACTCAGACTCTGGTAAGGCCTGCAAGACTGCAGTTGGAGAATTCCTGAATTCTTTCTCTGTGCGAATAAAGATGGTGAAGGAACTGTCCCAGTGACCAAAAAAGAGGAGCAGATGGAGGATAGCAATGGAGAGCAGAAGCAAATGCTCTGAAGGAGTATTTGGTAGAGCTATAAAAGTTTAAATCCTCCATTGCTGCTTCTACATACATTACATCTGCTTGTTTCAAGCGGTTTGGGTATATCTTTTGGCAAATACTCTCAGATCCTTAAAAATAATCCTTAACCTTACCTGAACACATCTGATTATCACCATTAGTAAATCTGAAATAGCCTGAAAAGTGTGATTAAGAGCTCTGAAACCCCTTGTACAGGAGAGATTTTTGGAAGTCTCTAGTTTAGAAAGGAAACTAGAGACCTGTAAAAAATATTAGAAATTTCTTTTCTATTATCTGAAAAGATAAATGACCCATTGTGCTTTTAAAAAGCATTGCGTCAGTAAATTCTAAGCATCAATTTATGCAGGAAGCTATTTTGTTTCTCTTCCTGAGGGTTACAGAGAATACAATTCTTCTAATACTTGCAGTTACTGGCTGCAAGTTAAATATTAGTCATTCTCTTAAGTCCATACAAACAGATTGCTTACTAGAATCAACAGCGATCTGAATTTTCTGAGCTGGTTATTGGGACAGCATTGAAAGACAGCTGGCTTAACAAAAATTAACAACCTGGTCAACTAATAATACCTAAAGGTATTATATGTGTTAAAAGCATTTAAAGGCAATTTACCTTTTAATTGACTCTTAGAAAACCCATACAGAGCAAGCATTGCTATTCTCATAGTATAAACTGAGGGAAGTTAGTGTCTCAGTAGTAGATAAGCCTGATACCCTCTGAAACCTGCTCTTTTTCAGTTTGGTAATTACATGTCAGTTGCTCTAACTTCTCACTGCTGGTAGGTATTTAGGGAAGATTAACAAAGTTAGCTATCCAAACTCCACAGTATTAATGCATTTCATATGCAGTTTTAACTACCTTTGAATCATTTCCCTCTAAGATCAAAATCAATATAACTTATCTGATAAAATGTTTTCAATGTGGACCACAGTTGATACATAACTGTGCCCATGTTTTCTGCATCTTTATTTGGGGTGGGGAGGGAAAGAAAGGAGTAGGAGATCTGAAACAATTTTTGTTTCTTCTGTACTGCTGCAACAAGTTGTTGTGGGTGACAACAATGTGAAGTTCATGCAGCTTCCTTGAGAACTGTTGGCTCTGTAGAGAAAAGGTATCCTGTTATCAGCTCTTTTTATTGGAGGCACTCATCTTTAACACATGGCACCAAAACCATGCTGGTCAGGAAGGGAGGAGCATCTCTCAATAGGTAGGAAAGCTTCATTTGGAATTAGTGAGTTCTTGTGCACCAATAAAAACCTGCAAAATTGTGGAGAGAGGGAAGGAACCTACAAAAAAGCTGAAAAACCTTAATCTAGATGCTTTCAGCAGCAGCTGCTAGTAATTTATGCATTAAAATTTTCATGTTGCTTTTTAGAAAATGATCTGTTATGAAAAAATGTATTACTTCTGATTTGATAAGCAAAAAATTTTTTTTTATTACAGGAATGTTTCCTTACCTTCTTCCCCAGTAAATTGCAGAAGATGTATTTCTGCTTCATTTTCAGTTTGCCTTTGCTAATTACTAGAGTTTCAGATTGTGAATTTTGTGTCATCACCCTAAGGTTCACTTAGAAAAACCGTATCTGGGCTGTTGGGTTTGTAATGGATTTCTGCTTTAAAGACCTGCACTCCAACTCTAGCCCAGGTGCCAGTGATCTGCTGGAACTTTGCTTAAAAAATGTTACTCCAGTATTTTCAAAATACTATCATGTCTGTACATGCAAGCAAAGTGGCAGAAAGAAGTAATAATATGAAAGCTCGGTTCAACTAAATTCTAATTTTTAAATTTAAAATCAGATAACTGAGAAGGATTCTTGTGCTCTCCCCATGTGCCTTCTCCTCCCCCCCCCCCAAAAAAAAGAGGCCTGTGTGGTTTTTTTTTTAAGTTGAATTGCTTTGAAAAGCAGTAAATAATTGACCCATATAGTCTTATGTGGATCCACATATTTGGCATATGAAGGTAGTGTCTTTAAGTGGGAGCTCATTCAGCAAATGAGCTGGTGCTATGAAGATTTTCATCACTCTGATGATTTCAAACTACCTATCTCTGGTTGCTTATTCTGTAATGTGAATTATTGCAGCAGATTTCCAGTAGATCTTCTTCTGTTGAAGAGAATGTAAAGAATGTTTTAAAAACTGGTAGGACTATAGTTGCTTCCTTACCATGAAAAGAAAAAACATTTTTTCTCAATTTACTGAATTAGAAGCATACAGAATTCAAAAGACACAGCTTTGTATGATCTTGATAGTCAGTAAATGTGTATTCTAATCTAACACTATTTTCAGAAATAATTCTGAAATAGTCCACTAAAATCTTTGAGATAGGTGGAACTATAGTTACAATTAATGCAATCACAGTATGTATTTGCTTATTTTTACCTTTAAAATTTGATACAGTTGCCTTAGTGCTGGATAACTTCAGTTGCTTCTGTTTTGTTAAAAAAAAAAATCTAATTTTTCCTGTCATAGGAGGAGTCTGGAAAATGGTGGAAACAGAGGTAATGCAGTCACTTCCTCTTTCTGTAATGCTTGTTCTTCCAACACCTCATTCAAATACGCTTAATCATACGAAGCAAATAAATGCAAATACAGGTCCCTGCATTTGCATTTAAGTTAAACTTCATGGGCTATCTTGCTCAGCATCTGATTCTAAGTTCAGCCAAAAAGTAGGTTGTTCAGAAACATCTTTAATATTGTTTTTAAGTACTTAGCTGGTTGTGATTTGTGACATTGTTATGTTAGTGTCCTGGTAAATTAATGAACTGCATGATTCAATAGCCTGCACTAGATTTTTAAGAAAACTAATAATGCAGAAAGTAGTTACTAAATTGTTTACAGTTAACACCACAGTTTGCGCTATGCTCTATTAGCCTTGAATTACAAACCATCTGTGGTGTTCATTTGTGGTTAAAAGAACAATATTTTGTGATAGGTGAAGAATTAGAAAACAGTTTGACTCTTTTACTTTTCTTCAAATATATAGCTCAAACTCTTGCCCCAAAGCAGCATTCTTTTTCAAAGCTTCAGGAAAAACTACCTTCCTTTGTCAAAAAAACAATCATTGCCAGCTTTACCTAACCAAGTATAGAAATTACTGAGGTCAGAAATACTAGAATATGAAGTGTTTTGCAGATAAGATTTTGTAATCATCACTTTATAGTGGATACAAAGGCTGTAGCATTTGAAAAGCTACTGTTACTATATAATGGAAGTGAATGGTCTATTTTTTTAAAAAAATTTGGAAAGTATGAGCAAAAATTTCCTAGCTAAAACAGCCCTTGGGCTTCCAAGGCCTAAAGGATGACACATTAAACTATTAGATACCTAGAAAAGTCAAACTATGAGGAACTCCTTTATGCAACCAACAACTGATTAGTTCATCAATAAACGGTAGACAGACAAGAGTGCTGTTCAAGGTATGACCAACCTAATACCATTCTTCTGTGGTAGGTACTCTATAGAGGTCAGTGTACTTAACACTGTTACTGTAAACAAGCACTTTTTGTTGTAAACAAGACTTTTGTAGTAACTAATAACCCATCCTGGGAAGGAAGGGAGGAACTAGGTGCAGCTTGCAATTTTGCAGTAGTTTGAAATTGAAAACTTGATTCATATTTCAAGTTTTATAGAGACCTTAAACCTCCCTTGAGCCTAGGTCGTGCTGATTCTTTGTAGGACTTTGTGTTTTTGAAAAGCTGCACATTTCTTTGCTCCTTCAACTGAGGCAAATGATTATAATTAGAGCTGTAGTATAAGCAAGCTTTTAATTCACAGAATCACAGAATGGTTGATGTTGGAAGGGACCCTTGGAGATCATCTAGACCAACCTGCTCCCCACCCCCCTGCTCAAGCAAGTTCACCTATAGCACATTGTCCAGGATTGTGTCCAGACGGCTTCTGAGTATCTGCAAGGATGGAAAATCCACAACCTCTCTGGGCAACCTGTTCTAGTGGATTTGTGGATTATGTGTTTTATATATATATTTAAAACTATTGAATCATCTGAAACAATTTTGCCTGAAGTCTTCCTGGGACCTGGAGCTGAGTGTCCCAAAGTGGGTTAATACACTAGTACTGAAAGCATAACTCTGCTGAAGCTTCGCCTGTTGTGAGTACAAGTTTGAGACAGAGGCTTACCAAACAAAGCATCAGTTCACTGAACCTGAATTTTTTCAGTAAAGACATAGATCTGACTAGATGTTTTCGCAAATGTGATGACTCCACCAACTCTCTAGCAAAACCAGGAAAGATCAGACTTCATGTGTTTAGTATTTCTAGTTCAAAAGCAAGTAGGAGAGCATGCTTCACCTTTTAAGAAGTTTGAGAAGTCAGTAGCTTCAGTTAGGATCTTCGGTAGTTCAAGATCACTGATATCAATACACCAAATGAAGTTTTTGTGGATCTTGGTGACTGTTTCTCCTTGATAACACTTTTCCAGTTATAAGAAATCAATAATCAGGGTTTTGTGTCAGATTCAGACCTGGCCACCTGTAGTATAAAACCACAAAGTTGACCTTCTCTATCAGTTCCAGCTGATGTTAAAAGACCTACTAAAGATTCAGAGTAGTGGTTCAGGGTTCTTGGGAGTGTACTGTTAGCAGACCTTTTTCTGTAGAGTGCCTGAAATACTTCTAGGCTGCAGATTTCTACTGAGCAAGATCTACCACTAACTGCCCAGTTTCTTACTTTCACCTTTTTCTCTTGTGCTTTACTCTCTAAAATCCAGAAACTGAATCAGGCTATAATTCCACTTAATTTGTTTGTGGATTATTTGTAATATAAACCAGGAAATTTTAATATGTGATTGGAAGTCTTAAATATAGATGAAGAGAAACGAAAAACTTAGTTACTGCCTAACTTCTGAAGAAAGCTGAATTTGTTTTAGCAACACAGAAATGATGATTTAACTTAACCACTAGAGAAGATGGAAAAAATACCTGCATATTTATAATTATTAAATTACTGTAGATTACCAAAATCTTGAGGATTTTGGTACTTAAGCAAGTTTTGAGTCCATGTTCCTTATTTGTCAGGGAAACCAAGAGCTTGCTATATTCAGAGCTGTATCTGGTTCAAAATTTACCACCCTTCTGGAAAAGGAATAAAGTTTATTCCATGGCCCTGTTACAATAAATACTTAAAAAAAAAAAAAAAAAAAAAAAAAAACCCAGGGTACTAACTGTCTGTACTTGGGAGATAGAGTTGAACTCATGAGAAGATTTCTGAAGATTTGGGATGGCTTAGAATCCTGTATTCTGATACTTAATACTCGCTAAATGGTTTCACCTGTAGTAGTGGTAATAGCTTAAAATTCAAACTTGTCTTCTGTGTTTAACTGCTGCTTTCTAAATCTATTTGTTTAATTTTTTTTTTCCTGTAGAAATTGGGTGGAATAGAAACCAATAACTTGTTCTCATTTTTCTGCTTGCTTGGGGTGGGGGTGGCAACACATGACAGTGACATAACTTATTTTGGAAATGTGGGAGATCAGTCATTTCTAGATCTATACTTTCCTGCTTTGCCTTTGGTCAGGTGTTTAGTTTAACTTATTCTCCTGAATGAATAATAGACTTAAAGCAACCGATTGGTCTACGAATACATTAATTCCATCCTACTGCAGTGGCAGTTTAACATAATGTGAAGCTTAAGTGCTGTAAATTCAGCATAAGCCTAGTATTAGCAAAACTATATTTTTATATCTATCTGTATCTCCAAAATCCTAAAAGATCCTGTTTACCTTAGTGTAGTGAGATAAAATTTAGAGCTTTTTAGAACTTTGCCAGAGCAAAGTTGTGAATGCAATGAGATCAATATTCACAACATTACTGTTTTCCCCAAGGGCATACTATTTTATCCTAATGCTTAAGGTAGCAAAGGTTATCAAAACTTCTGTGACTTTTCTTTCCCTCTGTTCTCTAAATTGAGAATCATAATCCACTTCTGTAGACAACTGGGGATATTCTTATCTTACTTGGCTACATGTTTTTTCGTATTTGTTGCTGCAAGCCATACCCCTAATTGCAGAGCAGTTCTACTCTTCAAAACATGCAGTGTGAGATTTACCAGAGATGAGAGTTAAGATGCAAGACAGAAAGCAATAAAGGAAGTGTCTCTTGCCTAGAAGGCTCTTGAAGTTCTATGAAAAATTATCCTTTAAGAAGAATAATGCAGGAAGATAGGATGAGAAGAGCTTTTTCCAACATTCAATCTTGGCCTTCTCTATTGCAGGTTATTAAGAAAAAAGTACTTTAATAGAGCATGTTTTGTTCATCTTGATGTGTTTGCCAGTGACTACTAGTTTCAGAAGCCTGCTTTGCAGTATCTCTCTGCTGTAATGCTAAAGAGCACTGTTCAACTTGCATCTAAATGTATTTTTGGCTGATTTGTCCCAGTTTTTTTCATGTGCTAATGCACTTTTAGCTAGAATAGTGGTCTTACATTTATATTCATGTATTTTATTTTACAGGCTTGCATGCTGTTGAAGTCAGATTAATAGGGCTACTACAGCTATACTTGTTTCTTCTCACTCTCAGTGAATACTGCTGCTGTTAGGTATCAGTGTGATGTCCCCTTTAGGTGATTGCTCTTGTTCTCTGGTGTGTCATTTGCTGTGTGTTCTGCCCTTGTTCTGTCTTTGTGTGGATGTAGAACAGCAACTTTTCTTCATTAGTACTTTTCAATTTTCTTTTCTCTTATTGATCTTTCCTGATAACCAGTGGAATAAATTACTTACAGGCTCAGACCTAAGTATTGCCCTCACCTAGCTTCTCACAACTTCACAACACTATCAAATTCCAAGCATACTCCATTTGAAGTTCTGTAGCTCTGTAGGACCAGCATATTGTTTTCCAGTGTTTATCTAGAAAGACAGTCTTCAGTTTAGCCATTTTCTGGAAGTATACCACAGTCTTAAGTTTTTGTGTCTCTTATGATTTATGTTGGATGTTTTGAACTGTACTGGTAGACTTGTATGGCCTTTGTGGTTTGGCTCAGGCAGACTGTCACTCACAAGTTCTAGTTCTTTTAGGAACTCAGAGTTCTTGACCATTGAGCTCTAGAACGATGAGACTAGAGATGTGTAGACTGTTCTTAAATTGTGGAGCCTTTTGCAAATTAGCATGATTCAGTAACCCTGTAGATGGAGCTTATCTATTTAAACTTGAAGCCATAGCTTTTGTTTAGTTGAGCTGCCTAATGATACCTGCTTATTTTTCTAGGAATAAATTCGAAGAAGAGACCTCTACATACGTAATACCAGTTCTGTGTGCTGCTTTTAGCAAGAGTGGTGGTATATCACAAGTTTATTTCAGCCAGTCATCTAGATACTGAAGGCTTATTTGGGCTTTCTTCTTTTCTCTTCTTTTTGAAGCTGTTGATGAAATAATTTGACATATTTTAGACAAATACAAGTTACAGAGTGGATTTGATTTTAAAGCAATGAAATTATTTATCTCTCTTCTTGTTAGTAACACCAATGAAATGATAGCTGAAACAATACTACTGAAGTTGGAAGCTCAAATGTGTACAAATGAGTATACAAAGAGTCATTGCTATAAGTCATTGTTCTGAGATAAAAAGCTCTTTTGGACCAAGTTGAAAGGAAATGTGCTGACAAATGAGGCAAATAAATGAGGTAAATAGTTGCAAGATGGAGTTAGCAGGTTTTTTTGTATGTGGAAGTAACAGTCTGTGGAAATAGTTTGAAAAACATGCTTTAACAACAGTTTGTTTGTCAGGTGCTTGTTGGCAAGAGTTTTAATCACAGCAGATGTTTCTAGAGGAGGCATGAGTGAGAGTTTGGTTTTGTAACGCTGCTGTTGTTACGCTAAGGTTATGTGCTGTGGATTTCCTGTTCCTTCTGGTAGCAGAGCAATGTCAGTTTGTGCTCCGGAGAGCACCACTGGAAATCCTTATGCTAGCCATCCAAAACTGCAGATTCAGGGACAGCTTTTAACTGCAGGTGGTGAATATCTTCTTCCTTTTTCCTCTCCACTCTGAATGGCCTGCCTGAGGCTGGCAGTAGACCCAGCCAAGGGCAGTGTCATAACTCACTCTAGTTTTGCATATTCTTTCCCCTCCCCACAGTTAACCCAGCAGCACCTTTCAAGTTCCTAGTGCAATGCCATCCATTCTCAAGGTGCTTGGGAGATGTATAGGAATGTATCAGCATTGTAGCTGGGCAGTAAAAGAAGGGGTTGAAGTATGTGAGGTGGTTAATGGGACATTAACCATCTTTTCTCCCCCCTGCTCCCTCCCCCCCCCCCCAAAAGAAAAAAACAAAAAAAAAAAAAAACAAACAAAAAAAAACACTAGTACTAACAAGTCTTATAGAGATGACTGGAAAGCTGTGTGTGGATGTCTTCTGATCATCTGAATGCTTATCTTTACTAGTGACCCAACATAACTGCAAATTACTAGTACAGTCCGTCTGTACTGCCATTGGTGGCACCCAGGCAAAGCAAACCTGGGAGCCCCTTCTTTTGGAGATGGCTTCCTGATCCCAGCCCTCAGACCAGCTAAAGATGACATTTTTACTAATATTGATTCTAAATAGATGTTGAGTAGGACAGAGCTACAGTTTTAGTGTGATCACTTCCATTGTGTTTTCTGTAGTTTCTTCAGCTGTGAGTCTGTCTTTGCATATTTATCTAGTGGTTGGATTTCGTGACATCAATGAGTGACCCACAAATGCAATCGTTCTAAGTCTGTGTTGGATTGCAGTTAACCGGAACTGTCATATCCTTCTGCTCTTCTGCCTACTGTAGAGTTATGTGATGTGGGAATCTATATGAAAATGATATTAGATGTGGCTGTCTGACACCACTTACTCTTGGAAGGGCATGCAGCCTTGAGTAAAGACCCATGAATAAATTGATGGTGGTGCCTATTCAAAGCACAGAACAACTACTTTGCACAAGCTCTAGGAGAACTTTTGTTTTTACACTGGTAAATTCTTGAGCATTTATTGATCGTGAAAAGGAAGCAATGACTGTAAATTATTCAGGTTATAAGGAATCTTAGGATTCCATCTAGTCCAGGCTACTGCTTGAAGCGAGGTCTCATTCACTGTGGATGTGTTAACTTTCTAGCTTAAAGGCATCCCTTCATTTCGTACCCTCTTTCTTCCCCTTCCAAATCAGGTTTAACATACATGCAAACATGTATTTGACAGAGCTAGTCCCAAAAGATCAGATGAAGGTAAAGCATAGTGGGGGATGAATGCGTAAGGATGATGACTGAATTCTTCATGCAGAAGCTTGTTGCAAAAAAATGTAATCTTCAGTCTGAGGGCTACTTCCCTGTTCACTTGAGCCTATCCGTATGGATGTTTGCATGGTCTGAAGAGGATGTGAAGTTTAAGCATTTAAATTCTTCTGCTTCCAAGATAGATGATGCTAGAATGCAAATTTTAAATACTGTTTATCTTGTTCTTGTTACGAATTTGTTTGGAAAATCTGCTTTGTATTCTTGGGACCAAAATCAAAAATAGCATGTGGGTTGTTCTTCAGCTCTTTTTCTTTTTCTTTCTCTCTCTTTTTTTTTTTTTTTTTTTGTGGTGGTGGTGGTGCAGGGGATATGTCATTCTTGTCATTAGCTGGCAGTTTTCCATTGTAGTTCAATACAAGTTGAAGGTTAACATGCCAGGTGTTTCAAAATGTCTGGTTTTTAATTATCATTCACATTGCTTTCTTCTGTGGCCCTCTTTGTCTATAGTACAACATTTATAACTCTTGAAGTCACTGTCTAACTTTGGTTGGACAGTTTTGGTATCACTGTAGTATGGTTGATATAACTATACTTTATGTAGATTTAGCTAGAGTTTGTTATTCACCAAATTCAAAGGAAACAATGTCTGCAATTGGATAGAAATCAGTGTGACCTACTTGCCTGAATGTTCATGTAGGGCTATCAGAAAGTTCTCTGTCTCTTTGCTGCCATGGCTGCATAACTAAGTTAATACCAACTGTGAATTTCAGCTGACTAATATACCTATGAAGAAGTAACTGATGGAATATTTATAATGCAAGCTTGTATCTGTGGAAATAAAATGCATGCTTTTTATAGGTTGTGTTTATACTACCCAAGAGTACACATTGTAGTGCCTAGTTACTTAAAAATCAAATTTTGTCCCACAGCTTGCCTTGAAGGGATCTAACTACGCTGGTCTACTGGAGCGACATCGCATTCATACAAAAAACGTGGAGCATATTGTAGACAGCTTACGGTAAGATTGAATGGAGGATTTCAGGAACAGTGCAAATACTGACAGATTATGTTAAACAATGAAACAAGCTCAGTGTGATGAATGCTAATGCAATAGGAATACTGAAAGCAGGGTGATGTAGATGGACAGTAATTCCTGAAACAATCTTAATGTGAACTAGCTCAGTACAATTAAATAACACGCTGTGTTATTACCTTGAAAACAAATGAAAAATGTGAAGGACTTGTGTGAGAATCAAGTGCTCATAAACTAAATACCGTTGTAATTAGTCCTTAATTACATGTCAGTTTTTCAGAAAGATGTGACAAGGAACAATATAGGACGCATTCAGGCTTTTTCCTGCACTTTATAGGAACGAGAGGATAGAAGTCCGTCTTGTTAAACGTCGTGAATATAATGAAGAGACAGTTCAGTGGGCAGATGCTGTTATATCAGCAGGAGGTATGACTTTATGGTGGGAAGTATTGATTTCAGTATTTTTTTCATAGATAAACTTGCAAATTTTGCAGTGTGTGAAACTAATAGGGATATACCCATTTTGGAAATAAATTGCAATTGTCGGAAAACAAGAAAAAATTGTGACCATCCTCTCTTCCTCTAGTATTTGTAGCATTAGGAGGCAAAAAGTATGCAACTTCTGAACAGCCTGTGTAGCTGCTCAGAGCTTTTTAGAGTAGAGAAACTAACCTGATTCTTTCTTTGTAACATTGGGTGGCAGCAGTTTGTTCAGTTTTATTTTGTGTTTTGCTGCAAGTAATGCAACGTGTTACTAGGGCCTGATTCATGTTCAGAAAAGCATTGAGCTGCGGCTTCGTTCTGCCTTTCTCTTCTCCCATAGAGTCCACTTTGCTCATGGCTAGTGGTTACTGCACTCGGAATTTGTAGAAAGGGATGCATGTTCATACCTGAAGTACCTGAATATACTCCTGTAGATTTAGCAGACTTTCTAAGTTGGAAAGGGGAGGTTTGAATATTTTCTCTGCTGACATGGCTATGGCAACATTTGGCATAGTTATGAAGCCAGCAGCTAGGAAATAGATGGTGTGTTTTTTTTTTTTTTTTTTTTTTTTTTTTTTTAAAAAAAACATTACTTATTTTTTCAGGACTCGTATCTTGGTGCAAAGATCATTTTGGATTGTAATTACTTTTCTGTTTAAGGGACAGGAAAGAGACTGCTACATATCTGAAGAAACTAGGGACACTTAGACTTATATTTAAACAGTTTTATCTAAGATTTTTTTCCTAGTTGTGTGTATTTGGAACCAAATGAGATCTTTAAATTGTGCCATCTGATAGAAAATAAAGAACTAAAGCCACCTTTTTCATGTGATTCACAGTAAGATCTCTTATTATGCTGTTCCCTGTGGTTCTGATAGTATTTTCTAAACTTTTTTTTTGTTAAAAAGAATTTATCTTACTTGCCCTTTTCAAACTTGCTTCTGACAAATTCAATTGCCTGAGTATGTATAGCTGTCAGAGAGGTAGGGTTTTTTTCAGTCATTTTTGTCATCTTGAATTTGGTTGTCACTATCCAGTTTTAAATAGTTTCAGTAATTTTCCATTTTATTTTTGAACAACTCACCTAATCAGTTGTTGATACAAAAGTATGTAGTAATAATGCTTCAATTCATGAGAGATTACTTGGTTGGAATACTAGAATGTTAAGTGAAACTAACTTTTATTTTTGCTTTGTTGTTGTTGTTGTAGGTGATGGTACAATGTTACTGGCAGCCAGTAAGGTCTTTGATAAATTTAAACCGGTTATTGGAGTAAATACGGATCCTGAAAGGTATGAACACATTTGGGAAAGCAATACTTCATTTAATAGCAGGCATCATATGTACCTATTTTTTCCTGATGCTCAGGATATGAAGGAAGAGCCTTGAATACGAAATATTGGTAGTGTTAGATGAAACTGGTGTCTAAAATAAGTCCTTTTAAACTGAAGTGGCTTTTCTCAGCTTCACGAACAACCTTTTCCCTACAAAATCCAGTACCAGTAAGTATGGCACCATGTGAATTTATGCTAGCTCCAGAACAAAGTAGGATCACATTTGAAAGGAGGTCAACTGTGCAAATATTTCAGTAGCAGGACTTGTTTGGAGTGATAGTGTATGATAATGGATTGTTAATTAAAGTATATGAATGTGTGTATTAAGTAGTATTTCCAGAATGACTTTTCAGGATGTAACTTTCTTGCTCCTGGTCACTCTGTAGCCCAGCACAAGTAGGTGCTTTTGGACCAAGGTTTGAAGCTCGTGTCTAATAGGATGGTTTCTACTCTGGTTAAAACAGGCCTGCAAGGGCCTGTTATTTCCCCTCAGGTGGCTTTTTACTTCCTCCATTGTCTTTTCTAGTGGATTATAGAGGTAGTGAACTTACTACTTTTTTATTATGAAAATGTACACAATGAGTTATCCTGCCCCCATTTGAAAGGACATTTAAAGGTATTGACTAAGTAATAACTTAAACTGCCACAGTTATGTTCTCTCTCACACACACACACACAAATGTAATGGCACTCTGAGCTGATTAACTTGTATTACTAACCAAAAGCTCCAGGCTAGAGATGGTAGTATAGAATAGTGGCTGTAAAATGTGAAACTCAGTTGTTGTTTTTTTAATTAATTGAGTGGTGTCTGAATATTCAGGCACTTAATTTGTTTATCAAGAAGGTAAATCCTATGGGAAGTCTGATAGAGCCTCAACAAATGATGGTTTTTGTTCTGTGTTTTTTTTCTCGCCTCTGGTTCTTTCATGTAAATCATATCATGCTTCAGAGGACACTGTCTCCTCAGCCAGTTAATAGCATTTAGTTGTCCACTTATAACTCCACACAAGTTGCATTCACCTAGCAATAAGATTGATTTGAGCAGGTGAGTACAGTGTAGCACTGCCTGACTGGCATAACCTTCAAATGGATGGCAAGTGAAAACTCAGAATGCATCAAGGCTCTGTCTGTTGAGATTTCTAGACCTGGGTTTCTACTTCTGGTGTTCCTTATTAATCTAATCTTAGCTGATGAGAAAGTGATGGCCAAAAGGGTTTAATCCTTTCCAGCTCCTACTGCTCTTTCAAAACTTTTCAAATGCTGTGAGTAGATACTCTACAGTATCAAGTCTGAATAGCAGAGTTCAAATAACAACTGCCTTCAAGTTATCAAATATCACTCATGAAAGGGATCAGTGTTTGGTTTTCTGGCTTGAACATGAGATTCTTTTGACCTTAGGCATGTCACTTACCTGTCTCTTGTCACTAACTTATCTGTATATGGAGAAAATATTCTTTCTAACTCGGAAGTTTTATTAAGCTGAAGTTCCTTGTATAGAACTATGGTGATAGGAACTATATTAGTACAAACAGGTACTAATATTTTTACAGGATTATAGCTTAACAGGAAGTTTTTAGGGGAAACATGGAAGAAAGCTCAGCATGCCTTTTCCCTCCCCCTTCCCCTCCCCCCCCCAGTTTTCCTTTGGCCTGAAAAATCTGTACTATTGCTGATATGTATATAGGAATGGTACAGAAGCATAGTTGCAGTATCAAAAAGATGAAGACTTTTGATACATTTTTTTTAGGTGAAAGCTTTGCTTCATCTAGCCAAAATAACTGTTTTTTTTTTTCCTTTTTTTTTTTTTTTTTCTTTTAAAGGATGAAACCTCAGGAGTTATGCTGTCACTTTCATTGTCTCTATTCCTTTTTGGCTTCCAGATCAGAGGGCCACTTATGCTTGCCTGTGAGATATACACGCTCTTTTCCTGAGGCGCTGCAGAAGCTTTATCGTGGTGAGTTCAGGTAGGATTCACTTTTTTTTTTTTTTTTTTTTTTTAGTGCTCTATTTATTTATTTATTTTTAAGTAGTATTATATTGGGATTAATGTTGTGCAATTCCTAAGGAAGAGATGATGGTTAGTAAAATCTTGATGCCTCAAAGTGGATTCTGTAGATGTGTACCATGCTGAATCGTGGATTTGTGGTTGAGGGTGGGATTGGAATACAAAGCACAAAACTTTCTGCCAGTTCCACCAAAGACTTTGCTATGACCTTCAGGAGTTGACCGACTCTTCTGAATTACCAAATGTGTAAACAAGGAACTTCTTATGAAGGATGCATTGATTTACATGTTTTAACACTTCAAAGTATACTTGGTAGAATAATGGGCCATATTAATATCTTCTTGGCAGAATCTAATGAGCTATAAAGTATATATAATTAGGAGATGGTCAGTCTGAGGTTTTGGTGACTAATGTAGAACACTTTAAGTGCTGTTACCAGAGTAATGTTAGTGAAAGCTTGCTTTTATTTTTTTTTAAGAATACTGAAATTAGCTTGGTTCTTTCACTACTCACTACTGTTAGAATTGAATAATCCCACTTGAATTAAGCAGGATGCAATATGAATTTTAAAAGGCACAGTGAGGAAGTTTTTCATACTCTTGTTTAAAAAGTCTTTCTGTGCTATATTAAAATTCTGGATTGTTTATACAGTGGCAAACCATCAAGCAGAAATAAGTCTTTCACATGAAAACATTGCAATTTGTTTATTTGTACTTCAAATATATTTGTAGCTTGATTGAAGTGTAATTTTATTAGTGGCATACCAGAGGAGGCTTCTAGAATCAGGTTAATACAGTCATAAGGACTCATTGTAAATAACTGAATAGTTCAATCTGTTACTAAATGAAAAGGCAGTTGTAACTCTGTCCTGAGACATGGAGAATAGAAACTTTAAACTGTCCATCATGTGAAGTGATTTAATTAAATCTGGCAGTGTAAATGCAGGTAACCTCCTTGATACTGTAACTGCTTCTGATGTTTTGTTGGATGCCATGTTAGATTTTACATTGCTGGTACTCTTGTTGTTGCTCATTATGGACCTGAAGCCTCATCAGAGCTAAAACGGTAAGCATTTTTCTCGTTATTGTTCTGGAATAAATTTGACTGAAAACTTGCGTCCCTTAGCAAGGACCTGTTCAGCACAAGGAGCATCTCTTCTTACTGGAGTTCTCAGAGCAACTGCTATGTCCCATCCTTTTCTTCTGTGATTCAAAGCATAACTAATGTGCATTGCTTGTGTATCTTGATGTTGCTGTGCTGTTCTGCTTGCCCTTCTAAGGATTTCAGCACAGGCCTTTCTGTATCTGCCTTTGGAAGCAGCTAAACTACTTACAGCCTGTCTCCTCCTACTGTATCTTTGATATTTATTCTCAAGTGGAGACCTGAGTAGCATCACCAAGAGAACTGTGGAAGTGTCTGCTTTGGTGCAATTTTTTTCTTTCCTTCCTCAGATTCATGTTACACTAGTACCTTTGTGCATGTCTGTGTAGGCATAAGTTTACAGGAATGTGTGATTGTGCTAAGGGAACATACTTCCTGCTGTTACATAGTGAAGTAGTTTACATTTCTCCTATCTGTGCTTGCCTACAGTGTGTCAGTTTTCATGCTAAGTTTAAATTAAGCAGAAACTTTGGAACCACTGATGAAGGCTGAGCTCTGCAATTGTGGTGCAACCCCTTTATGTGACTTCCCTTTTTTTTGTTTTCCAGTATGAAATACTTCAAACTGGTTTGGGTTACTGAACTTTTTGATCTAAATAGAACAAGTTCAGTCACAGTCAAAACCTAAACTGTAGTTGAACATTGGTCTCACTAGTTATAAAACAGTGACCCTTCCCTGTTTTGAAAGCCTCAAAATCATTAGTTGCGAGCAAAGTAGAAATCTCCTATCAGTTTTGGAGAAATTGGAACAGTATCTTCTTAAATGACTCACTAGTAGTGTTGTTTGCATTTTGTTCAGGCACAGAGAAAGCAAAACTGAGGAATGAGTTTGGCGGGGAGCAGAATGGATTAGGAGAGGGACACTGAGATGAGTAGAAAACTTGGAAGTTAGGGTGTGAAAGATCAGCTGAAGCTAATATTTCAGTAGTGAGGTAGAGACTTAGTTGAGAATTCCACAGCGCCTGAGTTCTACCAGTAATATTTTCATTTCCCTTAAACTGAACAAAACTGAAATATAGATTGCCTTCAGTTTAAACATCTTCCAGAATATTTAGTCTAAAGGGTTTGTTTCACTGTCACTGTAAACACCCAGGAAACATTTTACTGGAAGATATTAATCTAATAAGCTAACAGTTGAGTCTGGAGCCCCCTGCAACAGGAAGGAATTGACTGAGACTGCAGGAATAGCTGAACAACAGAAGTGATAGTTTGTAATTCTTAGGGAAGGAACAAGAAGTACAGCTGGAAAAATGGATTACAACAAAGCAGTCTAAAACACATTGGGAGTGTAAAGGAAAGTAAATTCTAAGGGGAGAGAAGGATCAAGAAAACCAGCATTGCTCTGAAAAAATGATTAACTTAATTGGAATGTAGTAGTAGCTAGACTTGAGCTCATGACTGCTTTTAGCAAGCAGCGATTTGAGAGAGAAGGAAGACTCAGCCAATTACAGATGAGGAATGTAAGACTATACATGTGTAAGAATGAAATTATTCCATGCCTTGATTTTTTTTTTTTTTTTTTTGAAATACAACTGACCAGGAGTATAAAGGATAGGTATGTAAATTAAGCAGTGAAAGATCAAAACAATTAAGTAACAGGGAAAGAAAACAGCAGACAGTACTGAGAGCACTGGACTGACTTTAGTCACCTTTCCCTAGGAACATTACTTTCTCGGATTCCACTATTAAAATTACTAAAAATGAAAATCTTAGGGCAGAATAGGAAGGGAGTGGGTTGTTGATGACTCGGCAGTTTTCAGCTTCATTTGGTGTAAGGAAATTTTTTAAATAGTTGGTTTACTGGATGAAACTGAAAGAGCTTTCGGTCATAATTCCCGAGGGAGGTGTCAGTGACCAGAAAAGAGGTGGTCTTCATTCTCCAGGTATGTGACAGTCACCTTAGTGAAACAATCTGTGTAAACTCTTCTCTTACAGTCCTGTGTAATAGTCATCAAGACTTACTAAGAGCAAACAATGTCAGATTATCCGTGTTTCTTTTTATGGCAATAAACAGCGTAACACTCTCTCAGAATCGTAGCTGTCCTGTATGCTTTTTTTATAGGAGTTTGGATGCATTCTAGCATGAGTATTGTAAGGAAGCTAGTTTAATGACATCTATTGCAAGCTTTCTGCCTGGCTGCCTGAATTGTGCTTGGAATATCAGGGCAGATAGTTAATCATACTAAGGGTATATTGAATGCAGCGTTGCTAGGATGTTCCTTGGGTTTTGTAATATCTAGTACTTTCTTTCATGATCTGGGCGAAGGTGTAAATAGATGCTACATTTCTTAAAGATCAAAGTAGGATGAACTACAAACATTTAGGAAAGCAGGATTAGCATCCAAATAGATTGAGACATTGAAATAAATGCTTTTCAGTTCAGTCAAGACATGTGCAAAGTATTGCATTTACTGATTGGAAGAGTCAGATGCAGAAATACACAATGAAAATGACAGGCAGATGTTTCATATCTTGAATTATAATGGGCTGAAAACCAAATCTAAGTTAGTGTCAGCGTTACGGAAAAAGCAAACATCATACAACTTTTTGTATAAACACAAGACACATTTAAGATGTAAAGTAATTTTTTCTCTTGGTCTAGTACTGGAAAAGCCTCAAATGGTATAGTGTGTGAGGATTTGAGTACTGAGGTTTCAGAAGAGCAACAGCAGTAAAGCTGATTGGAAATTACCTTCTCTTCTCCCCCAGGAAGTTCTAGGAAAGTTGATGCATTAAGGTGCAGAGAGGAGAATTGAGTTCAGTATAGAAAAGATTAAGTGAAGTTATAGTGTGTATATTTGAAGATCAGAGTTACTGTAAGATAAGATGTCGTCCTAATTCAGAGATAGAGAAAGTAGTAATGGATTTCTGTTCAGCCTAAATCTTCCTTGGTGTTATTTTAGGAAAAATGTAAGCTGGTTACTGTGACCCAAATGTCAGCAATGTGAACTGGGCAAAGCTGTGTTCAAAACATTTCACTGCTATTTGCTTTCTGAATCAGAACTGCTGCTACTGTTTTGTTTACTGTAGTCTCTAAATCATGAGAGGGAGAAGGCCCTCATCTAGGAAAAAGCCCTACAATCTAAATGATGTAACAGCTTAGCAAAGAAGAAACAAAAGGATGTAAAAGGCATTCATTTGAACTTCTCTCTCGATCATCTTAAAGGACTTGCAAGGGCAGGAGATTATTAAAATGACGGATACTTATGGCCCTTACAGAGAAAGGAATGTATAGAGTTGCTGTTCTGGATGTCTGCAAATATAAGCAAAGTGATGCCAAACATCCAGCAGCTATTTGCTGTGTAAATTCCTAAGAGCCTGTTACTCATTATGCCAGTCGCTAATTCATATCTAAATGCATTATTCATTGTTTAAAAAGGTAAGATGTAGTATTTGTAGGTTTGTTTTGATTGGTGTAATCTTATTTCACATGTACAAAAATCATTAGCTAGCAAATTAGTAAATGTAAAATATTTGCATTTGAATGTGACTTTTCTAAATTTAGAAGTGATAGTGGAAGCTTTGAAACTTAAAGTTACTTGGAATGTACTTTAAACTTTTGATCTTAAAATACTCTGCTTTGAGAGTGAACCAATGAAAAACTCATTCTATCTTCAAGGCTCTAATTTTAGCTAACTTTACAATGAGCATTTCAGCTGCTAATACCAATTTCTTTTTTTTAGGTGGCAGTGGCGGCAACGAATCAGACTGTATCTTGAAGGAACTGGTATTAACCCTACCCCTGTAGATCTACATGAACAGCAGCTAAGCCAGGAGCAACACAGCAGGGCTCATATAAATGAAAGATTCCAGGATCAAAGTACGTTAAAGTTAGTGACAAGAATGTAACCCCTTTGCCATAATAACTTGGAATAGGAAACACAGATTTGTAAGAATTCATGAAGTGTTTGAAGTCTGGTTGCTACCAGGCTGATACAGACGCATGCATTTTAGAAGTGAGGGAGAGATGGCTCTTCTTAGCTCAGACTCTTAAGGCTTTATATATATATATATATATATATATCTTTTTAGGGAAGTACCTTAGGTTTTTATGTGCTTCTTCTGCACTGTACAGTTAGAACTAGAATTTAATATTAACACTTAAAAGGAAAAAAGTCTATAAATTAACTGTTACCTATTGGAAAAATATTTAAACTCTTTAAATAGTGTCTTAGTGTTAGTGTGGAGATGTGGGGTAACTACACAAAGTTTGCCATACAATTAGATGTTTTGTGTGTGTGTATACGCACACATGTGCTCTTAACTTGTGCTGAATTTGAAGTAAATTACCACATAATTGAATAAAACCACTCTCGGACTACCCACAAGTGGCTGTATGCTTGCAAATACTGGTATAGGAAGATCATGCTGTTAACTTTTTTGTTATTGTTGAAAGATGGGAAGTTTCAACAAGGGAATAGTGTTTAATTACTGCATAAATAGCTTGTAGAGTTTAATTGTATATTGAGACAAATTACTGCAACTTCGAAGTAGGAGGATTGAATAGGATTAGAATGTTTTAGAAATGAGAATTTCTTCCTGGGCAATCCCTAAGTAATAAAACACATTCAGTTGCTTAATTTATGGCGAACTAATTTCTGTCTTTGCTTCTAGTCCTGGATTTTCCTGCTGAGAAGGCCTTGTTCAACATGAACTCTGAGTCCTTATTAATTAGAAGTTAGTTTGTGGTGTGTAATCTAACTCTCTGAAATTTATCCAAAACATCTGTTAAGTCACTGTCAGTGAACTTCACTAAGCTAGAGGAGTGACCACTGACATAGAGTTCATACTGTCTGGTTAAACACAGGTTCTAGGAAAAACAGTGTTCAAAAATGTGTCATTGTTTTATTGGCCTTGGTTCAAATATTTGTGGTCTCTCATAAAGGACTGTGACTGGATACAGAAGCAATTGGTGAAAAAATTGAGTCCTTGAGCTGAACACTGAGAATTAAGGTCTAGAATGCAATCCCAGGTAGCAGACTACATTCTCTAGAGTCACGAATTGTTTTTGAAAATTGGGTTTTAGAGCCTTGAGTTGAAATGACCATATTCAATACCTGCAGGATCTGAGATTTCTGGTCCTCATCTTTTGCCAGTGAGAGCACTCAATGAAGTCTTCATTGGGGAATCTCTCTCATCCAGGTATGTTTAATTCTTTACTATGGCAGCAAGGCACAGTTGACTTTATTTTTTCAATGAAATTGCAGTGAACAATTGGAAATGGGAAGTCTTTGTTGTGAAATTTCTATCTTAGTCTGTGAATATATAACACTGCATTGTTGCTGGTTTCAGAGTGTGTATTCAAAGACTTTTTTGGTGCAGTGATATGAATTAGTGTTTTCCCTCTTCCTGTCTGGCCACTCTGTTTCATTATTCCTGTTTTTTCTCTTTGTTCTACTCCTTTCCTGGATAGTTCTTACATAACCAGATACCTTTGATTGCTGTCTTTTCAGTGGATTGAAGATTTTTGATGGCTGTCCTTAAATTGTTTCGTCCTGCATCTTTTCTTAAATATCTAGTCATAAGCTTAACATGACCAAACTGAAATCCAGTAACTTCTCCTTTTCCTTTCTTTGTCACTAGAGGCAAAGGTAGTGGCATCCCTTTGGTTGAGTATTTGTTATTATAGAAAAATGTCTGACGCTTCCTTCCTTGTTTTAAGAAACCAGTTTATATCAAATCCTGGTACTGCATTCTCCAAACTATCTTTAGGACAATCCTTTTTATCCCGAAGATAAAGGCATCTCCCCTAATCAAAGAAGGATGTGGGGAAAGTGATTGGGGCTGCGGGAAAGGAGTTAAAACATGATTCTGAGTCAAGACTTCTGGCCAAACTTTTACTTGTATCTTACATCCCTTTCCCCTTTACTCTGTGGGGTTTTTTTTGTTTGTTTGTTTGGGTTTTTTTTGAAAAAAAAAAAAAAAACCTTTAGAGTGTAACTTCTTCTTGTGTTTGTACAGTGCCTGGGACACTGTGGTTGCTGCTGGAAACAGTATAAATGTTCCATGAGTGCTTTATCTTCCATCTGGACTGCAGCCTCAGACTGGCAGAAGGAATTAGTCTCAAACAGATACAAATTTTGCTTTCTACTAAATCAAACCTAATTTTATCAAGGTGCTAAAAAGTTTCTCTAACATACAGCAATAGAGGAAGACAAAGCTGCTTTCTGACACTTTACAAAAACCCTCTACTTCTGAATACCAGAAATACGTTGTGCTTTTTGATTCCAGAATATTTGATGAACACCAAAGAATACGATATCTGTAGGAGCAAATTTCCAGTAGCAAAGATTGTGTATAATAACCCTAGGTGTTTCTAAGGGCTTTTTCCTACATGACAGTTGAAAACTGGAAAAGAAAAATCTAGTTTGCAAAAACTTTGTCTTAATCTGAGTCAAGCTGTGCATCTCTGTTCTTAATTTGTTTCTAGTTTTCATTTTTCAATATGTTCAAGAGTGAGTATGCATAATGCTGTTAGTCACAAACAGTCTAAACTGTTTGACACCAAATATTCAAGAAATATATTGTTCCCAGTCTATCCAGACTGAAACTTTCATTACCCAAAGCAATTCAGTAAGCTCCTTTTGCTAAGAAGGGTGCAACTCAGTCATGCTGAACACCGTGACTGTGTTTTTCTGAAAGCTGTATCATATTGTTGAATATGAATATTAGTCATTATAAACATCAATTATAGTTTCTAAATATATGCTTAAATGTTCTGAAACTTATGGAAAGAGTTGTTGTGGTTGCCATTGGCCTAGCATTAGTAAGGAATTCTATGAGATATGGTTAATACCATACAAAGTGATGATTGTGCCCAAAGACTTATTACACTGAGTTTTAGGAAGAATTTGCCCTGGAGAGAAACTGAGCCTGCTGACTACTGTCAAACTAAAACTGTTCATGAAGAATCACAGTGGATTTTTAATTACTGAAGTGATCAAGAATTCAGCTTGGAGCCATGCTATTACTCACTGACGTTGGAATTTTTTACCTCTTAGTGTTCCCTGATGTAATTTTGTGAGACCTAATCACAGCATAAGCTCAGTTTTTGTGGTAGTTCAACAGTTATGCAAAAAGGTAATATATTTGTAGTTTCATTTGTAAGTCAGCAAACCCTTATGCACAAAGCTATTGCCAGATGAACTACAGAGTTCGTAGCTCAGAGTGTAATGTGAAAAGCAGCTGCAGAAAAACTGCTTAAAAGTTCATGCTGCAGATCACATTGTGTGTTATAAAAACTGCTATAAAAGAGTGAATCAAAAGTGGCTGCCAAATCAGAAATGCACTGTGCAAAGCCTGTGAAATTGTCATCCGTGTCTGAAACTGGCCCCTCTAAATTTTTATTTGCCTGATAAGGCTGTGTGTTCTGTCTCATTCAGGGAGAACTATAAGTCCTGCAAACCCAGTTTTAAATTCTCGCTTCATAGGGCCTCCTATTATGAGATATCAGTTGATGGTGGTCCTTGGGAAAAACAGAAGAGTTCAGGGCTTAACGTATGCACCGGAACAGGATCAAAAGCATGGTAAGTTCATTTCACTGCTTTGACAGAAAAGATTGTTTCAGATATGTTAGCTTTTGATGAATCTGTTTTGCCTAAGCATCTTACCTGTATTGAAGCCCTCTTGGGCTATGGTCAGTCAGTGCATGGCACAGCTATGTTCTCAGTATGGTTCTCAGTATGATTCAGAGCCCTCTCAGGTGTTTGAGAAGAGCAGCAAACCTCCCACTTGCAAAGGTGAAGAGGAGGAAGAAACAAATAATGAATTGAGGGATTGTGACAGAAATTTACCTTAGCTATAACTTTGTCAGGTGAAGAAGATTGGATTCTCTATGTGCAAATGATGGGAGGTGGTGAGGGAAAGAGATCCTGCTCTGACTTGCAGAGCATGTAAGGGGGGTTTCCTTGAACTACTCTTGTTGGCTAAAACAAAAATATTTAGATATAGCAGTTTGGAAAACTTCTAAGCTCTAAACAGAATGGGAAACGTACTTGGAATCTGTTAAGTGTTCTCTGGCACATGTATTGTCCTTTCTTCTTCCAACTCTCTTAAACTTAGTTGAAAAGGCACAGTTTTTTTGCCAGATTACTTCCCTAAAATAAAGGGCATGTCTAAGTGGAATTACACTAGTCTAGTCAAAGGGCTAATATTCTTAACTTCAACTTAAACAAATTATATTATTGCATATAGATACAATGTATGTAATTTTCTGAGATGTGAGAAATGTACAGTGAGCCTGTTTTATCTGGAAATCTGGCTGTAGTTATGGTTTAAAGTTGTACAGCAGGCCCTGGATTTGTGTGACAGACTAACATGGACTAAAACCGAAGCTTTTAGTGAAATACAGAAATGAATATTCATGCTGTAACTATGGTTACTGGGTTTTAGCTTTCATTGTACTTCAGAATCTTGTATTCAATGAGCATAACTTGGTTGCAGAAGCTGCCAAGGATGAAATCGGCAGATTGCTGGGGGAGCTTTTCTAGTGCTTAGTAGCTTGGGAATGCAATGCCTTAGCCTGAAGCTGTTCTTATGCATTTTATCTGTTGCTTATATGTTCTGTGCTGAGCAGTCCCAGAAGAAGGGACCAAATCCCAGGACTGTGCATTTTCAATGCCACAATTGTGTTTACTGCTGACTTTTCTAAGCTTACTCTATGGTTCTGATTCTGACATGCTGTGGTGTACTGAAGACTCAACCTCAGAAGATGACCTTCCTTAGACTGTGATTAAGGTGGTTTCTTGGAGTTCAGGCCTCCTCAGCCTGAGAAGCATTTAAATCCTCCAAATGCTTCCTTTAGCTGCAAAAAATTGCATAAAAAGTAGCTAGTTAGGAGGGAACAATTTTGAGTTCTGCATCTCAGTTTCTCCTGAGCATCTAATTGGTTTTGCAAGTAGGCAAGGAGTGTAAGAGGAGCAACTTCGGACAAAAATCCTCAACGTTCTCTGTAGTCTGCCAGGTATGTGGTGGTTGTCTGGTATTTTACTGTCACCACAGAAGTACTAAACGCAAGATTGTATATTCCACTGAGAACTGAACAGCTGAGGTTCTGTTGCTGTGCAGGTGTTTTCACCTAAATTCATTTTGAGGTTGGGCATAGAAAGTGACTTTTCTTTTTTTTTTTTGTTTTCTTTTTAACTGACATTTAGACTTGTCTCAAACTGAGGTTTCTTGCTGACTTGTCATGCACCCAAATGTGGCAGAAGGAAAAAGCATCTAATTGTTTTCTATCTGTACTATAATGCTTGCACAATTCAAGTACACAAATTATGATACCCTTACACTGACAAAGTAGCGTGAGATTTGTAAAGAAGTGTTGGGTCCAATACGTTAGGAATAGCAAAAGGACTTAATTTACAAGAGGTGGACTGAAGGGATAGGAAACAAAATCTACACAAAAACTGTCAGGTTTCAATTTTTTTAATGTGGACTTAAATCATCAATTATTTGAATTTTAAGGCAAGAGAATTATTGATAGGGAGACTGTGCTCTGTGTATCATGCTTTTCCTTCCTGAAAATTTCACTTAATGAATTAAGTTTTAGGTAAACTGTAGGTTTACCAAACTACAGAGATTTGCAACCCAAGAATTATCAGATTCTTTGGAAAATACCCTAAAATATCAGCCCACACTTGATAGTGTTTTTTATTCTTTCTGGAGTAAAATCTAATTCTTACCTGTATGGAAGTGTGTTTCTCAAATTGTATTGCTTAGCGAACTTTTTTCTCTGTCCAGGTCCTATAACATTAACAAAGTAGCAAATCAAGCTGTTGAAGAGATCCTTCAGATTGGTGAGTGAACAATGTAGCACTACTGGCTAAGTATATCTGAGATACTCCTGTCTAATTGGGGTTCTCTCTCTTGGCTCAACAGCTAAAAAGCATGGAGGCTTGAATCTGCCATTGAACACAGAACTAGTACAAAAAGGTAAGTGAAAATGACAAGTTTTTTTTATAACAACTTCAACTAGTTCATTTTGATTGTACTTTAATACGCAACACTGAATTTGGTATTTTAGTACTCTTGCACTATTAAACACTTTTTTGTTGAAAAATATGCTTTGTGCGTGTGTGTATATATACTGACACAATTGTCGGTTTAGGAAAATAGTTCTAAAATTCAAAACAGCTAATACTTAAACATGTGAAGAGAGCTGGTAAATGTTAGTCATGCAGTGGAACTGAAACAGCTCTTCTGTACAGTTAAATTCACTTTTTTAAAGTGAAGGATATTTCTGAGAATAATTTTCTCTGGGAAAAAAAAACTGATGGCTGACTTCTCTACTTACAGTAACAAATGATTACAATGACTCCCTGCTCTATAGCCCAGAAGAACCAAAGATGCTTTTCAGTATTCGAGAACCTATTGCAAACCGAGTTTTCTCAAGTAGTCGGCAGCGTGGCTTCTCTTCAAAGTAAGTGTTGACTACAGCAATTACTGAAGTTATTTCATTCTGTGTATTTGTTGAAGTATGAGCAACCCAGGAGTTTCACTTGGAATCTTTCAACTCCCAGCTGGTGTTTTGAGGAGCTTGAGTATTAATCTCACATAAACAAGAAGGATCTTTGCAGTTCTCTATTTTGTAAGATTGTGCATGAATCAACACAACTTACAATGTGACTGGTTTGGGGTGTATATGCTTCTCACCCATTGTAGGACAGGCTTTACAAAGCAGATTAAATTCTGAAGAGGGCCACTGAGGTGATTAAGGGGCTGGAATATATGACATATAAGGGAGAAACTCAAAGGGATCTTTTTTATAAAACCCTAGAGAGGAGAAGGCTAAGCAGGGGAAATCCAATTGCTGTTTTCTGGTACTTAATGGATGGTTACAGATGAAACTGAGTTAGATTCCTTTGAGGCACACAGTGAAATGACAGGAGACAACAGCCGTGATTTGTAGGATGGAAAATTCTTACTAAATGTAAGGAAAAGTTTTCATGATGGAAAAGGTCAGGAACTGGCACAGGCTGCCTAGAGACTGCGTCTCTGTTCTTGGAGATATTCACAACCCTGACTGGGTAACTCTAAGCAACCTAATTGTCTTTGAAATAAGCCCTGCTTTGAACTGAAGGTTGGACTAGGTGCCCTTTGTAATCTAAACTATTATATAATTTGGTCATTCTAATTTGGAATTCTCTATGAAGTTTGCCACAAGTAAGTAGATATGAACACATGCAACTGTTGGTGTAGTTAATCTGAAAGTTAACTAAAGAACAGTACAATGTTTCAATATTAACCAGATGTGTTTAAACTTAGGTCAAAACAACTCTAAATGAGTTTTGAAATGTTACTTAAAGACTTGTTTCATCTTACCTTGTATCAGAGAACTTGAGGGAGACCCAAATTCCCTTTCTTTTGACCCAAGTCAGTGTTATAACAAAAGGACATATCTGTCTATTGGATTTCAGTGTTACCATTTTAGAGAAGTTTTCCACTGAGTGCAAGTCATGTCTTTAAATGTTTACTGCTTCATAGTCATGTTTACTGCTTCATAGTCATTTGATCTAGGAGGTCTCAAAAGTCAGTAAATCTTTTTAAGAGAATAAGAGCGAGGGTTAAAATAAGAGCAAATAACTGCATTTTTATACATGGGTTCTACAGGATTCTTAATTTTCTGCATGGGACATACTATAAAAGCTATAATGGAGAGAGAAATCTATGCAAACAGGTTTGCCCATTATTTCCCTTTTGAAGTAGTCTTTGCTGTCTGTCACTGTTGATCTTCAGCTCTTGCTACTAAAGATCTTCCTTTGTTCTTCCTGCTTTTTGAGATACTTCAGTTGCCCAGAATGAGATGGAGTGGAACATACTTTCAAGTTGTTTTGCAATGTCTAGACTTGGCTTATGTGCTTGTAGTGTTCCTGTGTTTCTTCTGTCTCACTGGCTGTCTGAGCACTAGAGTAAGAGCATGTTCGGGCACAAGGAGATAGGATATCTACAGAGAATCAGGGTTTTCATTTGCACTAGTAGGCAGCATCTACTTATTACAGGATGTCTATGGTATGGCTGTTTCATATGCTGTTATTTCAGAGCATGTCATAGTCACCTTGATGTGAGACCATCTGGATAGAGATTGTTTTGTAAGCTTCCAGAGGTTTTTTGGAGGGTTTGTTTTCCTTAAGTGCCTCCTCTGTCCCTAGAGAACTGCTTGCATCCTCATATCACGTGGATGTTTTTGAGGCATTTGGTTTCTTATGAAGAATAATGCAAAGTGCTGAGTAGCTTGCTGGTTATGTAATTCATTTTGATAATCTACATATAGGCAGTTCTTTTGGACTTCATAGTGATGGAGACTGAGCTTGATGATTACTTTCATTTGTCTGACTGAAACAGTTCTTGAGCAGCCTCATTAGATTCTGCAACATAAAGGAATGCAGAGAACACTTTGGTTTACCTTCCCTGAAATTCACTCAGCCTTCATCCTGGATGGCTTTTGTACTTAGAGTCCAGGTTTTCTGAAGTGATGGGTACTCTGACTAACAGCAGAAAGATTTCTTCAGCCTATGTACTTGGAAAAAGTACTGGGTTTTCATTCTGGCATTGGGTGTTTTCAATCTTCCAGGAGGATGTTAGTTGTTCTTGGTTGTGTAGGTGGGCTGAAGGAAGCTGTGTTACCAGTTTTCCTGCAGAGGAATGGAGGCCCACACTGCAGAGACTCCACTCTTCTTTGAAGAAAAGGCTCCTCCATTTATTATTTATGTTCCACTTCTGACTTCTGTTTTTTGCATGGTTTGTGGAAATAAAAAGATTTTTCAGGGGTATAAGTCTGGTACTAACATCTAGCAGGACATCTTTTGAGCCATTTGAATCTGACAGTGTCCTTGTTTGCTTTTTCTGTGAAGGTGACCACCTTGGTATCTACTCCCTGAAGTGGGAAGGGTTGGAGTACATGGTTGGAGCCAATCATGTAATCCTCAACTCAAACTCATTTATAGCACCTCTTGCTAAGATTGTAACAGATTCAGAATATCATTAGGACTTTCTCCTCTGCATTGATGGGATCTATTTTGTCAGTTTTGTAGGATAATCTTGTGTGGTGCTTGCTCACCTACCTACCTGCCATATGTCTGGCGGAGCATGTGGATTATGTATCCTAAATCTTCTTCAGCTGTTTATAGACAGCAGTTACTTTGTAATTGTGAAAAGGTAGTAGTGGTAGATGAATTTAAGAGTCAGTTGCTGGACTTCTCCTGAGAGGATGTGCAGCCTAGTGTGAATCTCTTAACTTGTTAGAATCTTAAGCAAAAAGCATGTTTTATTCCAAGTCATATGCATACATTATCAACTAGTTTAACTCTTGATTCATGGAAGGACATTAGATCACAGATGCCCTGATTTAACTCAGATCTAGATAGTGTCCTCTTCCATATTTGTGCTTAATTATGTACTTTCCCAGGAAAAAAAAGAGCTGTACTGAGGAACCTAAAGGTCCCTTTAGCCCTGTATCTTCTCTTTGAGTCCAAAAGCATGTACTAAGAGGGTAAAAACAGGGGAAGCATATACTGCCTAATATATGCCTCCCATGCTTCAGGATTTTTGAGCAGGGGGTAGAGGTGGTTTCTGTGTATTCTAAGTGGACTTCTTTAATATGGAATTGTCCAGTTTCCCCTTCAAACTCGTAACTTTTTGGCAGCTATGACATCTGTAGCAAGGAATTACACAAGTTAGCGCTGTATGAATAAATGTCATCTTTTATTTCTTCTGAACCTGTTGCTTGCTGCTTTTGATTATCTTGTCTAATTTCACTTCCTCTGAGGATACAATTTCAGGTATGGTTAAAAACACAAATTTAATGAAGTTAGGGTGAGTCTTTATGTTTTTATGACCCACTCAGTAAGCAATTTTCAAAGAACTCTTAAGACAAAGTATTGATGTGCATCCAGTTCTGAACAGCTGATTAGTTTCCCATGGGTTAATGAAGTTGTACTGAAAGGAAATTTCATAGATTTTTGACCTTTATGTAGTGAGAATGGAATATAGTATCTAAATAGGGTTGATCGATAAAAGTACTGCATAATTGAGATAGAAGCTACATTAAACAAATGTATTTAATGAGAAACTTTTTTTGTTTTTTTTTTTTTTGCAGAGTCTGTGTCCGTTCCCGTTGTTGGGATGCATGTATGGTCATAGATGGAGGAACATCTTTTGAGTTTAATGATGGGGCAATAGCTTCAATATTGATTGATACAGAGGATGCACTGTGCACTGTTCTGCTGGAAGAATGAGGGACCCGAATGTGTTTTCTGTTGAAACAATTCTGGATCCAGAGAGGGAACTCCTGGAGATAGACAGCATGTCACAATGCTGTATTAGGTTGGAAGTTAGCTTTTTTTGGATGCAAGAGCATTTGAGAGAAGCTTGAGATGCTTTTCTTTCCTTCAGATGGGGAAATTTTAGAACCCTGATACTTGAGCTGTTTTGCATCTGGTGTAAAAAAAAAAAATGCATCTGAAGTCTTACAACTTCAGTGAAAATTGACCCTTATAACCTGTAAGGCAAACATGAAAGAGCATCTTTTTAAACTTAGGTAGATGGGTTCAGATATTAAGTGAGTAGCATTAAATATTCAGATGTACAGTTTTTTTATAGCAGTCTGGGACTGATAAAACTAAACACCTTCATACATATACTTTTGTAGAAAAGTTGACTGTCAAGATTGAATAACTTGATGCAAGGATACATAGATTTTTTTGGTAAATTCTGATACCTAACAAAAATGGAAATACAAACTTTTTATATGCTTTTCAAAAATTTCACAACTTTATAGTTTTCATATAACTTATGACAGATCTTTTGGCTCTTCTATTTTTTTTCCCTTACTGTATAGATTTGCATTAACTTTCATCTGTTTAGTTTTTAGAAGCTCTGTTCACATACCTTGAATGAGTTAGCTCTCACCTTTGCTGTTAGGATAGAGAGACTTGAAACCTAAGGGTGTTCTTAAGCCCTTTAACAGGAATACTTATCTAAAAAAAAGTGTATTGAAGTAATGTATGCTGCTTCACTGAATGGGGTAACTGGTTTCCAGGTGTTCAGTCACAACAGTTTATGTAGGTAACTATCACTAAAAGGCCTTAGTAAATAAAATGGTTTGGAATTTTGGCTTCTGAGCTGCTTTGTCACTACAGAAGAATGAGATGTGCTAGGTGTAGTAGTTGGAGTGCAGGTTAACAATATGGTTTTCTGTCTTCCAAGTATGAGTTTCTAACTACCCCATAAAATGCTTCCTTTCTGAACCCCATGCTGAATTCTACTCGTTCAATTGGCAGCAAATTATAGCTAACTTCATATGCTTCTGATTACATATCTGTTAGGTAAACAAGGTTTTTAATACAGCAAAAAAAAAAAAAAAAAAAAAAAAGCTCTATGATTTTAAAAGAGGGAATTGACTTTTAAATAATGTTTTAAACTGTAAACTGTGACTGCCTTTAGAAGTTCATGCTGATTAATGCATAGAGGAGAAGGCAGAATTTGAGAAAATGTTTCCTACAGCTGGAACTCTTCTGGTACATGACTTGAATCAAATTTTTTTTTTGTTTGTTTACTACAGATCTATTTTTAAAAGGCAGATTCCCTAAAAATACTTCTGGAGAGGCTTCTGTAACAGATGTTCTCAGATCTAATGGAAATATTCTCCAGTGTGGCCAATCAGTGTATTTATTACCAATCACAAAAATGTAAACTGATTTTTGTAAGTGGAGGAAGTGGATAAAGGATTTCTCCCTTCCACCAGTGTTTTTCCCCCTTCAGAGTTCACTCTGAAAGAGTTTAGAGGAAAAGGATTTGACAAGACCATTGAATTCTAGAAAAATGGGATACTGATACAGCCTTTTCAATAAGCTATCACTGTTTTGTGCACATCATCTTTTAAGTGTGCTGGTGATTGAAGTGTTATTTGCAATATCTGCTTGAGTTATCTGAATTGTAAATGGGAAGGGGAAAATCAAAGTGGTCAAATATTCTCTAGAAACTTTTAAATTCTGGAAACTGTGAGAATAAAGCTCTTTGTATGTCTAAAGTAATCTGCAAAACTACTCTAAAGGTAAAGATGTGAATGACTAATCCTTTAGAAAGTAGGTTGCCCAGAAACTAGGGGATTAGTTATTCCTAATCCATCTATAACCAGCTAAATGATGGCTTATGTGCCTCTGTCTAGTATACCAGTCAATGTTTTTTTTTTTTTTTTTTTTAAAAAAAAGAATTTATAACTTCCTAGGACTTTGTTACTAACTGTTAGACCAGAGACTTATTTGGGATTTAGGTATTTAAAGTGCCCTTGAACACCTACATGGATTAAAATTTATGGCACAAGTTCTTTTCCCTACTTAATCAGAGCTCTGTAATGTTTAAATGGAGACTGAGTAGGGTGTCATTCTCTTAACTATATCATTCCTTATTCTGAATGCTGATTCTAAAAGGCACTGTTTTTCCAAGTCCTATAGACCCTAAGTATAATCTGGTTTAAGGCCAGAGGGTTTAGGGTTTAGTAAGAGATTTCACAGTTAAGTTCCTAACCATTATGTAGTGAAATGGAAACATGACCTACTCATGAGTGTCCTCTGCTGGCTTTGTGTCTGTATTTAATTGCACTTCTGTTGAAGCATTTACTGGTGAATGCTTGATTTAAATAACTAGGATGGGTCAGAAATCTATAGTAGATAATCAGTAAGCAGGGCTAGCTTTTAATAAAGAACTATAAAATGCTTTTTAAGAATCCTTTATTACAAAGGAATACAGTACAGACAATTTACCTGATAGTGTTCTGTGATGTGACTTGAGTGTTGGTTTAATGGTGATTTAATTTGCCTAGTCTGGTAATCAACTCTGTCTCTCTTCTACCTGCTGATTCAAATCCCTGGTCTGTTTTCATTTAGTGCTGGTCTGCACTTCTGTGTTCTGCTAAAATAAACCTGTCATTCTCTGCTTTTTAAAGTGGTGTTTATACATTATGTAATAAAATTAAAGTGTAATAACTGTTTGAAAGTCTTGTGCCTTACTACTTAAATCTCTGAATTTTACCTAAAGAAGGCGTAAGGACCTAGAAACTGTTGTAGAAAAAAGTTAAAATTGCATTGTAAGTTACAGGCAGCTGAATATATGATACATTTACCTGATTTGTCTCTGTAGTAGAGTTCAGTATTGTTTGCCTGGGACTACCAAATACCAAACTCTTCTTTTAGAAATATGTCAGTGCTGCATCATAGCCAGAGGATTTGCATTGTCTGCTGCAGCCACTGTTGTAACCAATAAACCTGCAATACAGATGCTTGTACTCTGCCAACATTTGATATTAAAAAAAAAAAACAAAACAAAACAAAAAAAAACTTTCAGAAGCTAAAGCCATAGTACTAACCCAGTTCTGTCTTTAAGTGGTGTACAGTCTATTAAATGCTAAGTGTATTGGTGATGGTATCCTTTTTGTTAGTGTCATTTTTTTCATTGCTTGGACAAATTTCTGCTTTTCTTTATGCATGTCACAAAGCTGGTGTCAAATTGGAAAAACCTCCCATCCTTCAGTCATTACAGGTACAGTATAGTAATTTTGTAGGTTTTTATTTAAATGCAAGAGATTCATGTGGTTACATTGTGTTGTTGAGGGGGAAGAAGTTAGAGCAATGCTGTGCTGCCAGCTCAAAGGTTTGTGTTTTTTTCTTTTTTTTTTTTTTGGTAAGCAGTTTAAGGCATAAGACTGCAAACTGAAGTAATAAAATGTCTAATAGCCTCCAAATTCCTACTGCTTTCCCCCCCCCCCCAACTTTCACAGGGTAATTTGCCCATAACTCCTTTTTTTTTTTTTTTTTTTGTAAGGGCTATAAGCTATACCTATCTAACCATTCTCACTGTACCTCACCTCAAATATCCATGAATGAATTTACCACCTGCCTCTTGCATTCATTGGAATGAGGACAGTGTGTTCATGTTGTACCAGTGGTTGCAAGATAAAAGTTTCATGCCAGGAAGCTAATGCTTGTGTGTGGTGCAACAGAGCCTGCTCCTGCAGGAGGACACCAGAGACGGAGACAGATCAAAGTTTTATTTGATGGAATTGCCTGTCCTTATCCTTAGATTTCATTTTTCAAACTTTTTTTTTTTCCTAATTAAGGAGGCAGGCATGAAAAGCTAAAGAAAAAAACTAAAGCAGTGCTGGGTTAATGTTACAGATACAAGAAGTGGAATGATTTTTAAAAAAAACTTAAGCTATTAGAAAAAAGGTGTCCCGCAGTAGCACCAAAGGCTTTCTTCCTTCCACTGCTCTTTTATGCTGCAGTCCTGGGTATGGTTTTGTTGTTGATCTGAGATCTATATTCATTAAAGAAAATATGATAGTTTTTGTATGAAGTCTTATCTGAGATGAGATCATACTTCCCAATGGAGGCTTCCTGAAGCTTGCAAAAGCCAGAAAAAATTACATTAAGTTTCAATAACATTTAGTCAGAAAATCTGGCAAGGCTACATTAAAAAAAAACCTGAAACCTGTTTATTATAAGCATCTGTAAAAGTTTATGGTGGCTATCAAGTTCTATATTTCACTATCAAGGAGGAATGCTAAAAATAGGAGTTACTTTGTGGCCTGTTAGAGAAAGGTGTCACTGTAGCTCCTTTATACTGCTTGGAACTTGTATAGTACTCAGCTGCCTCCTAGCTGCTTTTGTGTAGATCTCCCTTCCCATGCTCCCTTCCTGTTTTCAGATTGAATGAATTTAGAAGCAGCTGGAGCCCAAGCTGACTCCTCTGTCCTCACAAACAGTAGATTGTCTCTTATAACTGTATCTTATTCAATTAAGACTTTGGATAGGTTTAATATCCTTATTCAGTTTGAGCTCTGCAAACCCAGATCAAGACTGTTCCATAATGAGCCTTATTAAGGTATCTAGCAGCACTGCAAGCCTTTTTAAGAGTAGAAGATTTGGAAGAGTTGAACAAAAGCACCTTTAGAACACCTTAGAGCAAAGAAAGCTGCATCAGAACCTGCAACAGTTGCCAGAGGTTTCATAGTTATGATTGTTTCAAAAATATTTTAAAAAGCTGTTCTAAAACAAGGGCTTTGAAAAAAATCTCTACACTTGCTCACAGCTCATAAGATTTCTAAACGCTTTTAAGTAAAAAAATACTGTAAAAATATTTATGAAACTATATTAAGGCACAAGACCAAGAATTAAAGATACTCCAGCACTCTGCCTTCGCAAGGAGCCTCACTACACCCAGCACGTCCATAGCATCGAGTGAACCACACATGATCATAAACTGCTAGGATTTCTCAGTGTCAATCTGCATCTGATGCCCCAAATTTCATGGTTCTTTTTATTGCCAACAGTTGGCCTTGCGATCGCTGTAAAATGTGAACAATTGATCTTCAAGTCAGGAAGCGTTTCCTTGAGAATCTGCAGGGAGTTATCAGTCACTATTCCAAATACCTGAAGAGTCTTTAATGAAGGAATTTCACCAAGTTCTCTAGAAAAAGAGCAATAAAGCAGTTGTTAGCCTGCAAAATACATACATACATATATATATATGTATGTATGTATGTATGTAATCTATACCCAACCTAGCTAAATACATTTGAACTAAATTTTTCAAAATAAGGCAAGTAACTACTTGGAATAAATGTCCTTTCCTACTTCTAAAAAATACCTATATAACTGAAACCCTGTTCTCTGTACTGGTAGTTCAGGAAAGTAAGGTTAATTGACAAACCACTAGCTTAAAATAGAAAACTGAAGAATTAATACGAGATCTATATAAGCACTGCTGTATTTAAGGGTCATTTAAATAGGATTTAAACAGCTTGTTGCTGTTCTTTCTTGCACACAGTGGAAACAAACTGGCTCCTCCTCTTTCATTTCTCCAGAGTTAAATGTTTTGAACAAGTGGAAGGAATTGACCCAGATGAAATTTCAACACATGGCTGGCAGTACACAAGCCAGTGGGGACTGTCAATCTCTAATTTGTCATCATGTTTTGATAAGCAGCCAGCCCTGGCGCCTCTATTGTTTAATGTTTGCCCAGCAATCATGCGAACTGTGTATCTGCATGTATAAGCAACTATTTAGATGAAAGCAGAAGGCAAAAGATACAGGATACACAAGCTGTCACCGTGACAGCACACTGCCATCCACGTTAAAGGTTCTTCAGATTCCCATTTGGGCAGACCTTTTTTCCAAAGGGAATCACTGTTCCTGTTGATCTTTTTTGTAAGACTCACATCCTTGCTCAGAGCCCTTACAGACTGCAACCGCTTGGTCCCACCAAGTAAATAATCTGGGTTTTATAACTCCTTCAGCTCAGTTACCTAATCCTCTTCCAAGGCTCTGTAAACAAATATTTACAGCGCTATTAGAGCACAATAAGCTTTTCTAGCCTTCCTGCCTTCATCTCAGCAGAGCTTAAAAATGCAAGAAAAGAACGAACAAAAGACTTCCCCCCCTTCAAGTCCCCCCCTGTGTCCTCCACCCCAAAAAAGCACACTAAAAAAAAAAAAAAATCCACAAAGTAAGTAAACATCCCCTCTTGCACCTATGCAGTTACTGCATGCTGAATATTCTTGCTAGTTGACAGCATTTTTGTAACCTGCTGAATCTCCAGAGGATCCCTGAGGTACTGGAGACCTCCAGCTGGAATAATGCCACTATCTTAGGCCAGTTGTGTCTTCTGCATCCTTGCTTTAGTTAGATGTGAGCCATTTCACCAGTACATAACAGACCTGCTCATGAACCAGTCCTCAGTTGTGCAAGCTCTCAACCCAAAAAGTCAGTAAGAAAGAAAAGGATAAAAAGATGACTGAAACGTGGAACAGACTGATAAAGCTGAGGATTGGGTGAACAGAAACCTCACAAAATTCAGTAAGAAGAAAAGGAAAGTGCTGCCACCAGTGCAGGCTAGGAACCACCTTGCTGAGCTGCAGCCCAGATGGGGACTATGAGGAACACCACACTTACTTACTTAGCAGCAGCCAGCAGAGCACTCTCCTTGGGAGTAACACAAGCTCCACACATGAAGCGTGGCCAGTGAACTTAGAGGAGTTATGCCCCTTGGCACTGGTGAGGCCACAGTCAACCAGACACTCACGGTTTTGGCCCCTCTTCCCCTGCCCCCCCCCCCCCCCCCCCGGCCATACTAAGAAATTGGAGGAAAGGATGCACAGGATCTAGGACACAAGAGAAGTTCAGGGAGCAGGGCTTGAGTCTGGCAAAGAGGAGGTGAAGGAGTGGTCCAGCTGCAGCCTCCAGTTACTTGACAGGTAGCTACAAAGAGGACAGAGCCTTCCAATTCTTTCTGGTAGCATCAGACATATGATAAGAAGCACTGGTGTCCCAAGCTTTGGGAGGTTCAGGCTGTACATTAAGAAAAACTTTTTAGAGGGAAGTTAGCGAAGCACCAAAACAGGAAGACCTTATGAGATCTCCACCCTTGGAAGTTCTCAAGGTTTGCCAGACAAAGCCATGGCTGATGGTGTTACTCTCACTCTAAACAGCATTTCTAAGTGCTTGCTTCCTGCAATATGGCTTCCTGCTATAGGGATCATATCAACTTATCGTAACAAGCTGTGACAGCAGGAAGGGAAGGAACTGTGTGTGAGGCAGGCCACACACAGCAAGCAGCTGGGGGAAGGGGAACAGGAAGGAAAGCTGCTGGGGAAGAACAGTACAGAAGGCAGTTTGAAGGAGCTCCATACGACACTCATCTGCTGACAAAAATCTAAAAAAAAAGAATCCTATGTGAATATGAGATTCCTCACAGGATAGTGAAAGAAACAAGAGAAAGCTGTGTAGACTATTTTAAAACAACATAAAGTGTTGTGTTCCTAGATTTCCACTATTTTTAATGACTCAGGTTGGTTCCTAAGTACACTCCTGGTCACTGCTGATCTAAGAGTCAGAACACTGCATCTTCCAGGCTTTATGGTCAAATATCCTTCCAGGCTTTATGGTCAAATCAAAGCTTGATAGTTGAGGGCATGCACTTACAGATTCAAAACAGGCCAGAGATGCACAGCTCTAATAACAAATAGCATAAAAACCTCTAGCTGTAAATAACTCTAAATCTGTGTTTCAATGGCAACCAATAACTGATAGAGACACATGCAAAAGCAGAGGAATATGTGCGGATTAGTTGTTCATTGAGAACTATCCACTCTATTAACTTTTCCAAAGGACCTCACCTCCCATTGCTCCACAATTAACAGCTGTATTGACACATATTTGACCAAGAAGGTGCCAGAGGCTTCCCCAGAAACTCACACTTCCTAACTTGAGCACCTGAATTTACACCCATACACAGTTGCATAATACTGACACTATTACTGGTCACTGGCAGGACTGGAACCTCCAGCTCTACCCAAGAGTAATAAATACCAGTAGTATAATACCATTAAGGGGAGACATGATGCACACACTGAGCAGTGAGCTTCATGCATGTAGGCTCACATCACAGAAACATTCTCAGCCCCCTTTGGTTGCAGTCCGGATTCTGGAAGGGACACGCTCTAGCAATCAGGTTCTTTTTTCTCTGCCCTTTATTCCTAATTCTTCACACCAGTAAGTTCTTTTTCAAAATAGTACTTGCAATTTTTAAGTGTGAAGTAAAGTTGGTTTAGTTCAACGTACCCTCTCTACGAACAGTGAACCAAAGCCTTTTAAAGATTACTTACACTAAGGCAGCAGGTGATATCTGGTAACATCGGCTAAGACACAGATGCTGTAAGAAGATGAGTTGATGAAAATATTGGAAACACTCAGGCTTCAACATCACGCTGTCACTGCACACAGGAGAGCATATGAATTAGAGGTTGTCCTTTAACTACAAAGAAGCAGCAAATTTGATATTTCCAAAGTTGTAAAGTTTAATGAATGTCAACTTCTTTTTCCACCATTTAAGCGCTTTCTTGCTTGTTATGGAAAGGACCCATCTCTAAAGTGCATGCTTGGGGGGGGGGTTCTGATTTTTGTTGAAGGGGAAGTGAAGCAGCAGCTTCTCTGGATGCAGATGTTCTGCATCAGAACTCAGGCAACAACAATTACTTTACACTTCAGATTTCAAAAGATTTAGTTGACCAGCTTAAAAACAAAATATACTTTTTACAATTTTATTGCCACGTAACAAGTTTGTATCGGAGCTGAAGTAGGGCGCTAGACTCAGGAGCTGTATGTGTGAAAAGTAATCTTTCACTCTACCTACTGACTCCTAACACTTTTTATGTGACAAATCCATTGTGTATTTAACATATATGCCCAAGTGACAAACAAATCTTCACACTAATGTTACCTGCTCCAACTTATGTCATGCAAAACAGGAAATCTTCTGTAGGCTTGCTGAGAAACTGTTTTCTGGCTGTGAAATCCTACTCTTACTCTTAGCTACTGCTCAAAATAGAATGAGAAATCCCCTGAACGGTAAAGTTTTGAATACAAGCTGCACAGGGTTTCTTACCTTAGGTCTAAATGAACAAGAGAAGGACATCTTTCCACCAGTATCTTAACATCTGAAAAGACGTTGCAAAGAGTCAGCACATTTTTCAGTAACAAGACAGACATGCTTTATACGGAGATTGAAATACTCAGCTCTATTTATGTTCATGTATATCTTCTCTACTGGAACCCCACATCTTAAATCCAATTTTTCATCAGCGATTCATACTGCAGATTTAAAACATAGGATCTACCTATTGAGAAACTGCACAGGGACTGTTTTCAATCCTTTGGCCAAACAGACTGATAGTCTAAAAAACTGTATCCAGAATCAGTTGTATCAGAAACTTAGCAAGCAAGCAATTTAAATGTTGCTATTGTAGAAATCTACTAGACAAATGATTGAGATGCCTGAAGTATCTTACATACAGTGAAAGTTACTTCTGTACCACTTCACTTCAAATTTTCAACACTTCAAATACCCTTTAATGCTTAAAATTATGTCAATGTGCTTAAAATGTCAGTTTTTACAGATGTCTCCATTTTCACATGCACACAGAAGTTCTTTCTCATGACAGAGAGCTATGGTTTTCCTAATTAAAATTTTAAGTTCCTTGGAGCTTTTGTCATTTTCTGCAGATAGCATATCTGATAGCATCCAAAAGGCCACTATTAGGAAACTGAGTATAAGCATCCAAGAGAAAGTTTTGGTATTTCAGAGCTCATGTGCAAAAACTAGAGGTAATAATACTTAAATGGTGATGATTAGTGAACCATGCTCCAATCTTATACCCTATAGATTTTATTAAATAATTTTCTCACAGAAATTGTTTTGCAAACAAAAGGCCACGTGATCTCTTTAATGATCAGACCAACATAAGGTTTGAATTCCTTGGCAAGGAGGCCAAATGGCTTGGAGGAGGAGAGGAGGTATTGTGGTTTTTTACAGTTTTGAGGCGGAGATATGAAGCAGAATGGTGTATTTCCCCACAAGCGGAATGCATGCAAGGTCTGTGTGAGATTTAAACAGATCAAAGGGAGACCACAGCTTGTAGGTAGGGACTTCACTGCTTGTGAGTCAATGCCCTATTGTCACATTTGCTCATTGATATAGTTCATTTTTCTTGACCATCAAAGCCTTTTCATCCTTTATCTATGCTTTTGTCCATTTTGCTGAGCCCTTTTCCCAGCATTTTTTATTACCCAGCAAATTCTATCAGCTTATGCTCTAAAAGTAACAGCAAGTAAATAGTTACTGTTAATTGCTGAAGTTGAGATTATCTGCTTTCTCAGTTGACATACAATCAAATTAATTTGTAACAAAAAATGTCTTCGCTAGGACATTACGCCAGGCTGAAACTGAAGTAGCTATTTCATCTGTTCATTTCCAGAAGACACCTTCAGCAACCACAAGAGCAGAAGCCTTAACTTAGGATGACTCCAAGAACTGAACTCTTTCCCACAAATCTAGAGGACCACAGTCCACAGTGGAACATGTGACCCAACAGATCCTGCTTGCAGGACTTGGTTCAGAAGTGCAGGCTCCACCTCCAAATGAAGATCAAACAAGCTTTCACCTACTCATTTTTAAATTGAGGGACAAATTACCTCATCCCTCATACCTGAGCAGGAGACAAGAGTAAGATTCTGTGATAGCAAGAACATCACACTACACTGAGCGAAAGATCACTATTACTGCATCATATTTCTACTATATACAGCAGATGCCAACCAGAAGCAAATAAAAAGCCTGCTTTGATGTTTAGCTCAACAAATCAGCTCATACTTAAAAATCAATATATCTTTTCCCCTAGAATGGGATCAAGGTTTGCCATGCTGCTATTTACCTGATATTTGTAGATTCTGTCTGTACCCACTTAAATTTAGTTGGATTACTTTTGAAGTAACATGATTGACTGCTGCTTTGACGTGGGAAGCTGTAAAGTCACACCAAGACAAGTTCAGCTCCTCCAATCTATAGAAAAATACCAGAAGGTTATTTGGAAGCATGAGTGAAATAGATGTATTACAGTTTGAGTTCTGATATTTATCTACTAAATTGATACTTTTAAGGCAAAAACTTCTACTACCAAGTTGCTATTAATGAGTGTAAATTTCAGTCTTACAACAATTAAGCACTGGAGCAGGTTGCACAGCGAGCTGTGGAATCTCTGTCCTTGGAGATTTTCACAACCTGATCAGAGAAAGCCATAAGCAACCTGCTTGGTGCTGAATTCAAACTGTGCTCTGGGCAGGGTGCTGAAGTAACCTCGCAGGCCCCTTTCCAACCTGATTCCATAATACTTTAGGAAGTGAAATGGTTGTCTCATGAGACCACCAAAAACAAAGACTATCTTTTCATCTTGTTTCTGGCTGGTGACCTGAATCAGTTCCTACTGAATAAGTGTTCACATTTAAAGGGGGAAAAAAAAACCCACCACCGCTAGCTATCCAATATTAGTGTTGGTCAGGTGACCAAGCAATCTTAATTATATAAAATATTTTACAGTTTTATGTAAGCATTGGCCAAGTTGTGACCCTAACTCTCTTTATATGCTTCATATTTACAGGTTAGCACCATTCAAGGACATGGACAAAGACTTTTTTTTGTGCGTGTGTGTGCGCACGCGTGCACGTGCAGGCACTGTAGATGTAACCAGAGGATACAGACACAGCAAACAGCACAACCAGAGCCTTTGGGTGGCAAGCTCTATGTAAACAAAAAAGTAAATCATTAAAGCAGTAAGATGCTCTCCCACAGTATACCTTAGGAGAGCACATAGTGGTGAAACCAACATATACACATACTATATGGCTTCCGCTCCATTGTTAAAAAAATAGGTATACACTGCCACTAGCATTCCTAGCCCAGATCCGGTTTTCCGAGTGTTATGCACTGTGCACTGTACAGAGACAGCCATTCCCTAAAGCGCTTTTGATCCAAGTAATCAGACCAAGCAATAGAAAGCATTATCTGTCCATGAGGCAGGGCAGAAAGAGATTAAGGATTTGTCTGCCCACAAACTCGCAGTAGTTTGATTAAAAACATGTTTTTGCCAAAGCAAAAATTAAGTAGTTTGTCAAGCATCTCAAAGGAAGTCAGCAGAAAGACTAAATACAAATCCCAGATCTGTTGGGGTTCAGTGACTTCCTGACAGCAGATGGTTTAATCACTGGATCTGTCAATCTGAACACAGAACTTCATAGAGCAGAAGGGTATTATAGGTTATTGAAGGATTATTTTAACATAGATGGAAGAGCATGATGTTTTCTGTCATCCATGCTGTATTCTGTGTATAAAGGGAGATTTCAGACTTCACTTTCCAGTTGCAAAACACATGCTTTCGCTTTTGAGGATGACATATTGCCTTCACTGAGAAAAAATCAGATTTGCAAGATAATCAAAGGTACGTACACACCTTCTATCCAGCAACAAGACTTTCTTTTTGCTGTTAAAAAAGGAAGTAGCTTGATGGAAACAAATTATCTGATTATTCAGCTAATAATAAACTGTCAGACATTTGGGAACACAAACAGGTCTCTTAGTATCTCTCTTAGGAAGAAGTACAATGGGGATGCCTATGCAACAAAGAAAAAGAAGCTGGGGGAGAAGGGGCGAGAAAAGGAAGGGGAAGGGGGAAGGAAAAAAAGAGAAAGGGAAAAAGAACAGATATAATTTCTCTCAGGAATAGCAGTAAGCAGGAATAGCAAAAACTGTTTTTATCTTACTCAGAACAACTGCTCAACATCAACTCGAGGGTTTCTGCAGAGAACCCCGAGCACCCACAGAGATTTAGTCGCATCAAACTGGGATTCTGAGCAATGCTCCTGTAGGAGAGAAAAAAGAAAAGTCAGATCAAACTTAAGTGTTGGGACATCACTTGCATTACTAGGATTTTAAAAGCTAAGATTCCAGGCTCAGAGTTGTTTGTCAAACATGCAATATTATGTCTTTATTAAACTGATCAACTGTAGAGTCATGAAGTATTTAGACTCCATACTTGGAAAGGAATATTTGCCCGTTTACCTGATGATCCTGATAAGTCTTCATATTTATAAACTGCTGTGTTTAAAAAGGAAACAGAATTTCTTTTCACCTTCTGCTGTTGTAAGCCAATAAACAAACCCTATGGCTTATCAGAAGTGACTGTACCTCTACAAAAGACTGAGCAATCACCCCATCTGAAGCCATCTCTCTCTAAGATGGTGATTATTGCAGTACAAAACATGTCCAAACAGGATCCTCCTGAACACATCTGTTTACTACACTACAGCAGACATGCACTTGGCCAAACAGAAAAAAAAACCCTAGCCATTTGTCCATAAGGCAATAAACTGTACTCCACACATAATTAGTACCCAGTTTTCAGACACCTTTTTCCGGCATCAAAAACCAAAGCATATTGGTTTAGTTGTGCTTTATTTATTTATTTATCTTTATTTATCTTTTCCCTAGAGCAAGGAAAGTGCTGAAAAATTCAAAAGAAGAATGTGAGACACCTAGAATGTCTGCCATTTGACCTGAGGTCCCTGGCTCCTCTGCAATCACCTGACATGATCAAACAAGAGGCTGATTGCACATATGTCACTGTCTTTCCAGTTTAACCAAACAGCAGCTCATCTGCCTGACAGAAATTATAGTTTTGCAGATACTCAAAGAGAAGGTCACAAAAAAGTGAGAAATGGAGCAGAAACACACAAGCACCTGGCAGGGAAATTGCTGGGACCCCTTAAAATAGAAAGAGATGTGTGCTCTGGGAGTGCAGAAATGGGAAAATAGAAGTTGTTTTGCTGTGGGAACAGCCAAAGGACATAAATACCCTACAGAGATGAGCAGTTTCTCTAAGTTTCTCTTATTCTGGAGAACGAGAGAAAAACTCTTTTACAAAGGAGTTACCTTTGCACATTGCCTTTTTGAGGACAGAGAGCAAAGAGGCAGTCCATGGAGCCCACCAGCTAATTCTGTTACTTGCCTAAAACCAGGCATTGCAAAAGACTCCCACAGCACAACTCTCAACTGTGTAAATTCACTAGCCTGCACAAAATAGTGGTGCGAAACAGAAAGTATTTATTGAATATTACTGAATATGTCACTCACTTGATGATGTCATCAGAAAGCACTAGCCCTTCCAAGCTGAGGTTCTGGAGTCTCTCACATCGACAAAGGATACTCTGCAGATCCGCAACAGACACCGTGCAGTTCGACAAATCCATGTGTTGAACCCTGAGAGGTCTAAAAAGGAGAAAGGTGGATTACTAAAAATACACTAAAAACCAATCCTCAAGTTCCAAATAACATAAATATTTCTACTACAATAAATGTGTGCAAAATCTGCAGAAAATATTTGTACAGTTGTACCTTATATGAACAGTTACACTAAGCTTAGTAGATTTGCTACTAAGCTACTAACCAAAACTGCTGAACTCTTAACTTCAAGGCACATAAATGTAAGATTCATCACAAGAGCTGTAAGTCTATCCTGATGGACTTGAACTATTTTTTAAAATATATTTTAAATATAAAATTGTCTAATAATTCTTGCTTCTAAAATAAAGAAATATATTTCAAGTGGATGACAGTGCTCAAAAAACACTTTCAAAAATTGCATTAACTTGCTTTTAAATAAGTGACTGATGAATGCAAAGCCTCTTATTTCAACACATGCCTACACAGCGATCAGCTCTGTCACACTACACTGAGACATCACAAATGTTAGTAACAGTATAGATTTTAACCAAAAATACATAGAAAAACAGTAAAGACTATATGAAATTAATGATTTCAGGATCCAGAACATGGAGGAAGCCTCACTTGCTGGTTTTAAACAACGGATTGCTAATACAGGATCTTGGGCAGCGGAATACAGTAACACCCGCAGGCAACAACTGGCCAATCACTCCCGGCAGCAGATTTCTACCAGTCAGATCAAGAGTCTGCCAGAGAGATTCATCAAACCTAGGGAAAAGAATTTTACTTGTCAGTGAGTAATCAAGGGTCAGAACTACAAGTAAAACAACCGAAAGCTTTCCACATCACAAAAGACTGATAAAGATTGAAAAAATTCAATAAAATTTATTAACACCAAAATATTTGAATAATCTCTTAAATATATGCACATAATCCGCATGCAGTATCAACTGAATTACACATGAAGACACAAGACAAGAACCAGACCACTTAACAATCCATAGAAGCAAAGTTTTTCTGAGCACCAAGCAAAAATAAAGCAGTACTTACGAGAGACGACGCCATCTCTTGCAAATCAGGGAAACTTTTAGTAGATCATTTAGGGGCAAATATGCAAAGACTGCCAATAGCAATTCATCTGGAAGTGCATCCCAAGAAATACCTTGAAGGAAAGAACGAATGTACTCTAGTTAGAGCTGGTTCATTTTTGCCTGCTGATCAGATGTCTTGTTTGGCTTTGTTGTTAAATGTTCAGTAAGCAGTACTATAGTCCCTCCCTACGCTATACATACACCAAACACTGCTTAGCCTCCTTTCATCTTTTCATTATAGGAAAAAACGGTAATAATACCCTCCTAGGTGTGACAAGCAAATGCAGAAGCTTCCATAGCATCAACTTGGTATATATCCTGAAGCTAAGGAAAAATAATTTTCCTGAAAAACAACTGCAATCTTCACTCACATACTCATTTGGAAAGCAAAAGCATCTCAATCACTTCCTCCGTAATTCTCTCTAAGGCTCATACACTTCCTTGCATGCAGGAGGCGAAAGACAAGTCAAAAAAGCAGGTTCAGAAATTGGGTATTGGACTTCTTGTCTTTTCTTTCTTTGCTAAAGTGCCCAATCTATCTATGCACGTGAGCCTTCCAGAGTATAGTCCAAGGTGAGCTTTCACAAAGTTCAGCGGAGAACTCGGCACTGCAAAGTGGTCCTTAAAATGTGCACACCGATCCCCAAGAATTATCTTAAAGGACATGATGTGGTCTCAGCTTCTCAGGGATAGATACAGGGCTCCAGAAGGTGTTGTCATTCACTTGGGAAAGATTCTCGGGTAGCGAAGCTCAGATGCCTGTGACCAAGCAGGTCTCACTGTCTCGTTTAAAAGCAAGGCTGTCTGAAGACATTCCCACCTTCCACAGGACAGCCTTGTGTCTGGAGAGCTGTTTTTCTATTTTGAATTAAGCAGTCACAGCACAGACTGAAAAAACATTCTAACATCGGGGACAGGCACCCAACATCCCACAGCCCCTCTTCAAGTGTCCCAGCACTGCAGGTTACCGCCCTGCTCTTTCCCCAAACGGCCCTTTCTGGCCCGGGAGCCCTGCGCCCTTTGCTGCACCTTCCTCATAGCTCTCTGGCAGGGTCCCCCGAGCCATTCTCAGCCCAGCTGCAATGGAGGAGCGGAGATGCCGCCCTCCGGCATTCCTCACAGCCTGCAGAGTCAGAGGTGGGCGTCCGAGTCCCTTGGGGCTCGAGGACTCCTCTTTCCTCGATGATCATATAAAGACCCATCTCCAGAGCTTCCAAGTTACTCAGGGGACAGCCGCACCAATAGCTCAGCTTCACCCGGGAGTCACGACGGCGTTTTGTGAGGAGCTCAGTCCTGTCTGCTGCACGGCGAAACATCTCCAGGAACGGGTCCTCTGGGCAGAGGAACGGGAGAAGCTCAGGCCCGGCCGGGCTGAGCTGGGACACAAATCCCGAGCAGCCAGGGGCAAACCACGGCACACGGGCGTCACCAGTTTAGACTCGGACACATCTCCTCTGTTTAAGTCCTGTTTTACGTACCCTTTTGCCAGCGTAAGCCCAAAAGGCACTAGACGTGGAAACCACATTTCCCTGAGACAAGCGGAAAACAAAGGAAAAGGAAAAAGAGAAAAGACGACAGAACGAAGCACTGACGGCCTACGGTGCCTGCTCTCCATCACTCTCGCAGGCCAAAAGAAACCTGGACCAGCACAATGCTACCTGGCTCTGCCTCTCGAAGCAGCCGAGGCCTGCGCACGATGACAAAGTCCTTTTCCTTCTCCTTCACCTTCTGCCGCTTCGGGGGCGGACAGGGCGACACGAGCAGGTCCTGCGGGGTGTTTTCATTGCCCAGCTTGTCCTTCTTCAGGACGGCCACCCCCATGCCCGAGAGGAGCTCCGAGGTCTTGGTGGAGTCCCAGTCCCACGTGAAGCTTGTGGAGACATTGCTGCTGGAAGACGGGATTTCCTGGAGATGTTTTCTGCAGAAACAGCAACAAAGAGAAAGAAAGAAAGAAAGAAAGAAAAACCCCACTTGCACTGAAGCCTTCAGCCATACCGACGCTAAACTTAACAGGCGGCAGAAAACCCCCTCGCGCTGCACCGTTTTATTACCCTTCGGTAACACAACACGGGAGATGGAGCAACCGGGCGCGACGCGACGGTGATGGGCGCTGGGGAGGCGGCGGGAAGCCGGGGACCCGCCAGGCGCTCCCGCCCCGCCTGGGCCCCGCCCCCCGCGCGGCGGGACCCGCGGCGCCCCCCGCCCCCGCCTCCACCCCCGTGGGCATCCTCCCCCCGCAACCCGCCCCCGCCGTGCCCACGCGCGCTCCCTTCCCCCCGCCCCGGAGCCCCGCGCCCGCCGGGCTCCACGCGGCTCTCCCGCGCTCCCCTCCGCCCGCCGCCGCCGCCCGCGCCGCGAGTGCCGCGTTCCGCGCGGGCGCTGCTCCGCCCCCGCTCCCGCGCCGCACCTGTGCATGGCGGCGGCGGCGGCGGCGGCGGCGGCGGCGGCGGCGGGGCCCCGCGCGCGCCGCCCCGCAGCTGCTCCGCGCCTCGCGGCCACCTCCGTCCCGCCGCTGGGCGCGCGCGGCTCCCCGGCGCCGGCCGGAAGCCGCCCGCCCGCCCGCCGCAAGGGCTCTCGGGAGCTGTAGTTCGCGACCCGCGCACCTTCGCCTGCCCGCCGGCGGGGCTGTACCCACAGTACCTTGCGCCGCCTCCCGGGCGGGGGCGATGACGACGACGGTGGCCGGTTGGCGAGGGGGAGATGTCGGCCGCCGCCGCGACGCAGAGGGAGTCGGGCGCGGCCGCCGCCGCCTTTGGCGCGGCGATCTGAGCCCTCGTGCGGAGGCCGGCGGTGGCGGGGGGAGAGGATGGAGGGCGGCGGAGCTCCGCGAGGGACCCGCTGCTGAGCTGGCGGTGAGGTGAGGGGCCGGCGCGGCCCAGGGCCCCGGCAGCGCGGCGAGGCGGGCCCGGGGGGGGGGGGGGAGGGCGGTGTGGCAGCGCCAAGTCACGGCGCGGTGGGCCGAGCCGAGCCAGGCCGAGCCGGGCCGGGCCGAGCCGAGGCGAGCGCAGCGCCCTCGGGAGGGGCCGGCCTGGCCGGGTCCCGCTGCCCCCAGCGAGAGCCGGGTCGGGGGCACGGAGTCCCCGGGCTCCGTGACAGCGCTGCGGGCTCCCCCTGGGTGGGAGTAAAGAGCAGCGGCTGGGCCGGGAGGGCTCAGGGGGAGGAGGGAGTCTGTATGCTCGGCCTGGTCTGCTCTTAGCCTCCCGTTTTCCTGTTTTTTCAGAGGTGCTAAGCATGTACGTTTAAAGTATGCATATCGGTGGGCTTTTCAAAATTTATGTGGAGTTGGAGTGTATTCTGTGTGGTCAGTGAGTGTAAAGCGATCTGCTTTAGCAGCTTCAGTGTGTAGCAGCAGTATCTGGTTTGGGAGATTTGAATCATGGTGATGGTGACATTTTGCCTTGAAAGGGTTTCCTGCCTTTTTGGGAGCAACTTAGCAGTGGAGGTATGGAATTGAGGGACTTTGAGGGGCTCTGTCTATGTTTTCTGGTCACATCACTAACCACACCTGTTCACCTATTTAAAACATATATGTTTTTTTTTTCACACAAAGCTTCAGATTATTGCTAGACCTTCTTCCAGTAATGCAGTTGTTCACCCATAACATCCAAATTGCATGTTTTGAAATTGGTAGGGATGGAAAATTAATTCTGAACACACCTACAACTCCACCCTTACTCAGCAAGCTGCTCATAAATGCTGTCCCTTGTTTACACCATAATGATGGAGAGATGTGCCTACAAAACTGGAGATGGTAATGGAAAGCACAGCAAATCACGCACAATTAAGTTGAATGTAGTCACTGGTATGACTCAACTGTCATTCATATAATCTTTATGGAGAATTTAGTGTCAGCCGTATCTAGTTTTAACTAAAATAATGGAATGGTTCTTTAAAGGTTATTTAAAGAGATAATCAAATGATAGCCAATTTCTTTATCTTTTTTTAATCTGCATTTAACTTTATCCCACAATCCCTTTTCTTCCTTCTTCTCTTACGCTTTTATACTCACTTTTCTCTATTGAAGCATGGGAAAGTGTTTGGTGAAAGAAAGAAAATTCAATTATTTTTTAAAAGCTCTAAATTACCAGCCAAATAAATTAAGTTTGTCTTACTGCAGTGTTAGGCTTCTGATCCTGTGATTTAGCTCCTTACCTTCCTTACTACAACAGCTGTTCTTTGTAGGTGCATTAGTCAGGCTGCCTAGATAGCAATTTCTGTTCTTTTTTTAATGGCAACTAGACAGCTTTTGTCTTCTATTTTAGTTTCTGCAAATAGGTTGTTTTGTTCAATCTGTTGTTTCTGTAGTACTCACCTCTCTGAAGGCATCAGTCTCTGTGGTACTCAGTATTTTTCATTTGAGGACTAGACAGTGCCAAGTAAAGCAAGCAAACTTACTGTGTATTTCTACTGCTGATTACTTGCTTCTTTTTGAACATCCTTATCTACCTAAGTAAAGCATTTGGCTTTTATTTACTGTTCCTAAGGAGAATCCAGTTTCCCTCCAAATCAGAGAATACTGCTATTTTGAATTGAGCCAGCACAGTATTTTATTATGTATTTTATTTCCTTATATGCTTTGTTTCCTTAAATACTTATATGCTAGCAATTAATTATTAAGTCTTTTCTTCTTTTCAAAATAATCGAAGTTATAGATTATAATAAAATATGTCTGTGTAGCTGTACTCATGTTTCTTAGAACATCAGAGCTATGCAAATACGTTTCTTGATTCATCTTGGAGGTTATTGTTCCCAGCTAGTGCAATTGGATAACTGCTCTGGTCAGTTGTCTTGGGCAGCTTATGACTAGATTCTTTCTTCAGATAGTTTTATCTCTGAGTTAAGATACAGAAGCTTCTTGTTTGTTGTCTGCTTATATATACTCATTTTCCTGAGCTGCAACTTTATTTTCTTTTTTCTTTTTTTAAAAAAAAAGACATGCACACACATAGAAAGACTTGGATATGAAAATAGCTGAAAGGATTATTTTTTAATGTTGCTTGATTTCTTGTTTTTTTCTTTTTTTTAAGATTGCTAAAATGTGAGAAGCTAAGTTAAGTTAGCCCATTTTATTGTTTAATGATGGAAGTATTAAGGGTCATTGATAGGAGGCAGTTCCATCAGTCCAAAAGGTTTAAAGCATGTGTGTAAAACATGTCTTACTTCAGCATACTTAAGAGCATAGTTTTACAGACTAAGGCAGGCTTCAGAAACCTATCATAGGTGTTCTGGCAGACCATATATATATATATATATATTTTTTTTTTTTTTTTCCAAAGTTAGCTCTACAGGAAGAAGCTGATTAGGAACTAGGAAACTTACCACCTGGCAGGAAGACAAAGGTCACCCTTGAGCTGACAGCTGATATATTACTGGGGATAGCAGTTGTCAGTTTATAACTTATAGAGTTGTGAATTCAGCTTGAGGTAGGAGACCCTGTCTGACAGATGTTTCTCTCAGATTTGGTGCTGTATAAAAGCTCAGAGGGACTGTGCGCTTCATTCTCTGATGTTTCATCTAGTAACTTGAGTGTTTCTGTACCAAGCAGAGTAGTTCATTTGTAATGTAGATGATCATGAACATGGTTCATTCTTAGGTTGGCAAGGTAATGTAATACTGTTGATGGTTCATGGTAGGGAGTCTTCAAAGCAATTATGAAAATGTGTACTGGACCCAGTATGGCACTTGCAAAATGCTGTTAGCCAAGTTTGGAATTCAGAAAGGATCTCGTCTCAGTTTCCAGGAATTTTGGAAGTTGTTCTCCCCTATATAAGGGTAATCAAACTCTTCCATTCATAAAATAAAAACATAGTATTTTTGCCTCTGTCTATTTAAACCAAAAAAAAACCAACAAAATCCTTAGCTTTGTTGATGCATGCACTTGGTTTTTATTGGTTAAGTTGCACTTCTGGTGCCAGTACTTCAGCATTTGATCTTAACTCACTTATCTTGATTCATAACTGATGATGCAAAACTAGGATGATACCAAACTGGGAGGAGTGGCTGATACACCAGAGGGCTATACTGTGATTCAGAGAGACCTGGACAGGCTGGAGAGTTTGTTGGAGAGGAACCTTATGAAGTTCAATAAAGGCAAATGCAAGGTCCTGCACCTAGGGAGGAATAACTCCATGCACTATTACAGGTTGGGGGCTGTAATGGAAAGCAGGTTTGCAGAGATGACCCGGGAGTCTTGGTGGCAGCAAATTAACCATGAGCAACCAATGTGCCCTTGTGGTCCGGAAGGCCAATGGTATCCTGCATTAGGTGCGTTAGGAAGAATGTTGTCAGCAGATCAAGGGCAGTGATCCTGCCCTTCTGCTCAGCCCTGGTGAGACCACATCTGGTGTACTGCATCCGGTTCTGGATGGACTTGCTGGAGAGAGTCCAGCATAAGGCTGCAAGGATGGTGAAGCGGCTGGAGCATCTCTCTTACGAGGAATGACTGCGAGAGCTGGGCCTGTTTAGCCTAAAGAAGAGAAGACTGAGAGGATCTTATCAGTGTCTACAAATATCTTAAGGGAGGATGTCAAGATGATGGGGCCGGACTCTTTTCAGTGGTGCCCAGTGACAGGACAAGAGGCAGTGAGCACAAACTGAAACACAGACAGTTCCATCTGAACATGAGGAAGAACTTCTTTCCTGTGAGGATGACAGAGCACTGGAAGAGGTTGCCCAGAGAGGTTGTGGAGTCTCCATCTTTGGAGATACTCAAAACCTGACTAGACACAGTCCTGGGCAACTTGCTTTATCTCACCCTGCTTGAGTAAGGGAGTTGGATGAGATTATCTGCAGAGGTCTGTTCCAACCTCAACCATTCTGTGATTCTGTAAAAACTGCCTTAATCTCCAGAAAAGAAGTGTCCCAGTAGATACTCTCCGCTTCATAGGAAAGACCTGTTGGCTTTACAGATGAACATTTCATATTTATATTGTTCAAATGCGACTTCTCAGAAGTAAGGAATTATTTTTCATTAGTGTTTTTCTTTTTATTTTGTTTCCGCTATTGTATCATCTTATATATTTTTGTTGTGCTAGGAGTTTTGTTACTTGTCATTGCTTAGTAGAAGCATCTTCTAGGCAATTGAAGGTTCTGCTAAGGCAACGTTGGGAGAGAACCCCTGTAAAGTAGTTCACTGCTCTCAGCAGAAAATTTCTTAAGGATTTTAGGAATTTTGGCCAGATGTTATTAGGGAGCCATGAGCTAATGATGAGAAACCTATCTAAACAAAATGAAAAAGCATGATTACAAGTAAGCAACTTACCCTTCATTAACCTAATAACTAAGTTTAGAGGCAAATGCTTCTTGCCAAGAAAGCATGGCTTTAAAACCTGCGGTAGTATGTTTTAAGGTCCAATACAAGTGTGTCACAGTTCTAGTACAGCTAAGGCTGTCCTATTAAGCAGGCTTTAGTTCATGGTAACAGCTGCTCTCATGCACTGCTTCTTGCTCACCCTGTAGATGTTTTGAACTGCAGCTTTGATAAAATCTGTGTGTTATTTTACAATAACTCCATTTACCTTCAGCTACATTTTTTTTATTTTGAGGTTAAAATAGGAGCCAGGCCAAGAGCAGAAAAATGTATAGGTTCCTTTGATACTGTAGAATTGCTTTTATGTTTGAAAGTAGATTGAAGCTGTGGTAAGACTCAATTCTCTAGTTTAGCACATTCAGTACAAGACTTACAAAATCTTTTCTGAAGTTCCATTGGGGCAGTAGCTGAGTGCAGCATCTTGCACAATAATTTTTCCTTTTTTGTCCTGATTGCAACTCTTTAGGTGTGACCATAATATAAAATTGTATAGGTGTGATTAATGGAGGGTATAGAGTATAATTTATTTTTGTAGCATAAGGTACACCTATAATGGACACCCATAATTAAATATGTCAGATAGCACTGCCTTAATGAAGTCAATATGAGTGCAGAATAAATACTATGGTTTTGTAGAATTTACTACTGTACTATATATAAATAAAAACCACATTCTTTTGCTGAGGAAGTAAGAATGGTACAATAGAACAGGCAAAAACTTGTTTAGAATATGTTTTTCGGCAGCAGGTTAGAAAACCAAGATTCATGACTGACAAATGAGCTAGCCAAAATATAGTACAGGCAGATAGTAAGGGGATGCTTTGACCTGATAGAAATACTAATAATTTGGTAAACCTGTTAAGTGTGTGAGAGAAGGTAAAAGGAAAATGTATACATCTTTGATAAGATACAAGAAAGTAGTTCAAGCTACTTTCAGAAAATGAAATGCTGTATAAAAGCCATTGTAGAGTTGCCAAACTGCTTTAACCATTTGAGAATTAAATGTGAAAGTAGCAAAATGGTAAATCTTCAGGGAGCTATCATAGAATTATTGCCCATTGCGCCCTTTAGGAAATACCGGTGTCACAAACTAGGGCTACTTAACTGGAAATAAAACAATTTTCACTGCTTAGTTCTCTCATACCTATCTTGTCTGCTAAGCACTATACTGAAAGATTAGTAAATGAAATGGTTTACTTCAATAAACTTTGAAGAGATTTAGAAGTAAATTGAGGCAAGCTCTGGTAGTAGTGTTTATTTTAAATCTGTGAATTTCTAGTGAAAATTGAATGCATTGAAAGTACAATTTTATCTTAGGGAATGATCCTTACAGCACGATATGGAGTGGTTTTGTGAGTTTATTTGTCTTACCAGGATTATACACTTGACATTTTGGAAATTCTTTAGAATGAGAAACCTTTAACAATTAATTTTCTGGAAATATTTTATAGATAATAATTCACATAAACTTGCATTTTTTGTTATGATTAAATATTGTCTTTTTTTTTTCTTTTTAGAATAAAGCAGTAGAGATCTGCTGAAGGTGGCTTATTTTTGCAGAAACATTCCATGGCAAAGAGGTATGGTAGAGATTAAAGAGATGGTTCTAGCTGTTTGTGTACTGGGTAATCTGCACGTGTGAGAAACAGAAGCTAACAACTGGTTGAGTCTTTATGCTGTCTGCCAGTATTTTCAGGGTCAAATCAGTTGCTGGTGATCAACAGAAGCTGTCTCCTTGACTGATTCTGTGTAAACTAGGTTTTATGCAGCTAACTGGCTCTTTGCGTAATAGCAGGCCTGTTTGAAGTTCTAGGCGTTCCTAACAGCCCTGCCTGTAATACAAAGTCAATAAATCCAAAGGGTGAGCAAAACAAAAATATACCGTGATGGTATTAATAACAAATGAATGCGGACCTCTGTTTCTTCTGAAGAAGAGCAGAAGTGGTGTGGGAAGATGAATCAATTAGCATGTTGCCTCTTATTACATGAAATTTCAAATCTAAAAAAAGGTACATCAGCAGTAGACTAACATATACTTAACCTATTTTTGTGCTCTATTAATTGTGAATAGAAGATTTAAATGCATATTTGAGAAACTGTCCATTTAACATTTTTTCTCAGTAGCTTTCTAGAAACACATTTTATCTTAAAACTTTCATCTGGCTTTTTCCGAATAAATTGATTTCTTCTAGAATAAAAAAGAACAGAGTGTAGTTTCTTTTGAAATTTATACCAGTCTTAAAAGTTAGTATAGCCTTATTCAATGACAGAGATTTGATTTCTGGATCTGTTATATATCAAGAAGATTAAGAGAAGTTGTCATAGTACATTGCTAAAATGACAGAATTGAAATGACACAATATTGTGATTTCTGCAGATCACCTTACTGAAAATCTCATGCTTCATCTGAACAAAGTTCTCTTCATGTGAACTAGAAAACGCTATTAGTGTTTTAAGTAAATGACTGCTACACAGCTCTGAGTCTCTTCCAGAGGTTTTAATGTAGGAAATGTCTTCTTGTCTTACAGTTATAATTCACTTCCTTAACTGAGCTGCGTTGTGTGGCTGGAGTGAACGATCAATAATGAGTGGTGCAGCTTTGGGCCTTGAGATAGTATTTGTCTTTTTCCTGGCTTTATTCCTACTTCATCGATATGGAGACTTTAAGAAACAGCATAGGCTGGTGATCATAGCAACCTTGTTGGCCTGGTATCTCTGCTTTCTTATTGTGTTTATACTGCCTCTGGATGTCAGCACGGTGAGATACTTCTAAGATTTTCTACTTAGTTAAATAAAATGTGTGTGATACATTTCTTAATTCACAATTTCAGAAGACAAAACACTTTAAAATTAGAAATCTTGAACAAAAATGGATTTTTTTGAATGTATACTGTTATATACTGTTACTGCTTTTAGCTTGACAGTTTCTCTATTTACAGCTATTTTTCTTATTTTTGTTGATGCTGTCATCAGACAAGTAAACTAGAGTTTGTTTTAAAATTTAATTTTCCATTTGTTTATAGTATATATTTTTTAATTTGAACAACATAAAAAGACTTTCAGTTTTCCTTTTATTGGCCCTGCAGATTGTATGTTTATTTGAGGGTTTGCTTTTTGGCAGTTTAATTACTCTCAAATGTAAAACTGGAGTGCAAGAAATGTCTTCAAAAATGCAATTTGTTATTTTTAAATAAATATTTTACCTTGTTCTAGTCATTGATATAAAATTACTTGTCTTATAGACTATATATAATCGCTGCAAACTTGCTGTTAACTCAAGCCCTCCAGAAAATAACGGCTCTTACGTTACACTTGCTCCAAGGTATAAGTTGTATGTTTTCTTCATTAGACTATTTTTAAAGAAGTATTTTATAATTTTCTTTTTTTTAATGTTGGGTGAGTTCTGTGTTTTTAAGCCCAATAAAGAAGCATTATCTGTGTGGTGTGACATTTGAAGATTGGATAAGGGAAAAGAAGGTGAATAAAAATGCATCTGTGTCTATTGCTAGGCATTTATACTTAATAGTGCTAGTTTAAATTGATTTTCTAAATGCTATGATCTTTTTTTCCCCCCAATTTTCTACTGAATTTCTTCTCTATTTTGTTGTTAAAGCAGTAGAACTAAACTTTTTGAAGAATCTTGGTTATCCCTGAGTAAAGGCCTTTGTAAAGCCTTGGGTCTGAATATCTAACTTTATGCCTTATGAGTGAGATTAGTAGACTTGTATTAAGTGCAAGCGGCATATATTATTGCTTATTATAATTGCATGTATAAAATAATTACCATTATCTGAATGATATTTTGTGAAAATAACAATGGCTGCTAATTGTTTTCTGGCAGCAAGAAAATAATCCCCAAATTTAGGGGAATGTAGGCTGATGGAGGGGGCTCTTCCTGTAGCTATTCACTGTTTAGCCTGCATTTGCTATTTCTGCATCTTGTAGATAAATGCAATATAGTTAGATATCTGCATGGTGATTAGAGCACTTAAGATGTCAGGTGATAGTGTGTGCATGAAGTATTGCCAGGTTCTGTTACCCCAAAGTGGAGGCTCTTCAGATGTTGTTTATTCATGGAAAATCTGGGAAACAACAGACTTGCTGAATAAACACTTAACCTTTCTTTAAGACCACTTGTGTGTTAGTTAAACATAACTATATAAATACATGATTTGAAAACTATTTAATAGTTTTCAAACAGTCATTAACCTGTAGTTCTAGAAGATGCTGATGAGTATTTGCTAAAATAGATCACTTAAGTGTGCCAAACAGAAAAATCCACTTAATAATTGAGTAGATGCTGTGTTGCTGCTGCTCAAATCTTAAAACTTTGAAAGTTTTCAAACTTCCAAGCAGAACAGTAAATATTTTTAATGGTGATTCATTACTTCCATTCTGAGGTGTATTTGTGATGGTTGACTACTGACTTGTATTATGTGTATTACGTGCTAGCCATATTCAAAGCCTTTTTTGAATAGGGGAATTTATAGAAAAGTACTTCTTGTACTCTTGATCCTACAACTAATATTAAACTGTCTTGCATTACTACAGCAAGCAAAAATGTTTCAAACCATGGAGTTATATTCCTAATGGAATTATGCCAATTTTCTGGCGTGTGGTATATTGGACATCACAGTTTTTAACGTGGTAAGTAAGGCAAAGAAATGTAACAAAGACCATGATGCAGTTGTAACATCTTAGCAGTCTTACTGTACTCCTTAAGATTATATATCACTGTTCCACAAAGCTGTCTAGTCACATATATTACTTGTTACTTACTGGATACAGCTTTATAAATGCATATTTTTCCCTGGGGCCTCTGTGCAGAAAATAACTTCGAACTGTTCAGAAGTTTTTTTCCATTCCCAACTTCATGTACTTTATCTCTCTGAGTTTGCTCTTGATCACATTAGTGTAAAAATTATATTGCTAAAGATTAAAATGCATAAAGTCTCTCTTTCTAGCAGTACTCTCATCTGCAGGGTGTTTTTTTCCTTAAGATGTATGTGCATAGAATGCAGTTCTATGAATGACCATTATTTTGCTAAGGTATCTCAAATATATTTAGAGGATCTGAAGACTTAGGCAAGGTAGCACCCCCTTGCTCCAGAAAACAGAATATCATGCTTTTGGTTTAGATCGATATGTGGTTTCTGAATAGCTTATCATCAAATTATCATCTTTGTAGCTCAATCAAGAAGATCAGCTTTTGATAAAGAGGTTTTCTATGGTAAAGCTAACTGTCTTGTTTCTATTTACAATTTGTTTAAGGTTTGCCATCAGACCAGTGTATCTAGAACGAAAACAGGATAATTAACACATTTTACTAGAAGCTTGGGAGTTTTTAAGTTAAAGGCCCTGTCTTGATATCTTGTCACTGATACACTTTTTGTCTGGCTGATTTTTGTTGGGTTTTTTTGCTTTTTTGCCTAGGATTCTATTACCTTTCATGCAATCATATGCTAGATCAGGAGGGTTCTCCATTACTGGGAAGATTAAAACTGCACTGATCGAGAATGCAATCTATTACGGTACTTACCTGCTGATTTTTGGAGCATTTTTAATATATGTGGCTGTAAACCCAAACTTCAATTTGCAATGGTAAGAACAATGTTATATGCACTTACATGAAATATTTTTTAAAATGTATCATCACAGATATATTTTCTTGTAGATGAAATGTGTCTTTTTAAAAAACTTAATTTTGATTGTTTTTTTTTCTTCTAGGCACTTTGAGAATTTGTTTCTTTTTTATAGGCAGGAATTTTTTGACTCCCCTCCCCTCTTCCCCTTTGGATTTTCTGGTGTTGATATATAGGATTGTAGGATTGCAAATTATATTTGCAGCAATTTTTTTTCTCCTTACAAATAGGCATTTGCAAAGCTAGTGCTAAATTTTTTTCAGTGTTTTGAAAATAACACTGTTCAAAAACTGTGTGCCAGCACTTTCTGTGTGGCACTTCTGTCTAATGTAGATTCTGTTCGCAGGCCTTACGGTAAGTCAAAATCATTGATATTTGTACCATTGCTATTAGTCTTCTATGCTCTACACAGTAGTAGACACTACTGTGTATTGCCTAGTTGCTTTCAACTTCTGCCGCTGAACACAAATCTTGGGCTCTGAAAGAGGCTGTTTCTTGTAGTGATGCTTTGTTTCAGTAAGTTTGCTAAGTTCATGTTGTTTCCTAAAGCAAAAAGATTCTTTTGATAGCAAGCCTTTTTGTTTCCCCTCCAGAGAGGGCATTTTAGGCAAAAGAACTTACGCCTCTTTCAGAAGCATGAGAGACATGGAAAATCATAGCAGCTCTAAATGTGACAAAGTAATAGATTGTTCCTGAACAAGCAGAATTACAGATGATACTGAGCTTGTTCCTGTGCAGCCCACCTTGTTGGTGCACAAATATTTCAAGGTTGTTTTCCAGAATCACAGAATTGGTAAGGTTGGAAGGGATCTCTGGAGATCATCTAGTCCAACCTCCCTGCTCAGCAGGGTCACCTAGAGCATGTTAGACAGGGCCGCGTCCAGGTGAGCTTTGAATATCTCCAGAGAAGGAGACTCCACAACCTCTCTGGGCAACCTGTTCCAGTGCTCCGTCACTCTCACAGTGAAGAAATTCCCCCTCACGTTCAGGCGGAACTGCCTGTGCTTCAATTTCTGCCCATTGCCTCTTGTCCTGTCACATGGGACAACTGAAAAGAGTTTAGCCTCATGCTCTTGAAAAGAGTTTAGCCCCATATCCACCCTTTCCAGGTGTGTGTGTGTGTGTGTGTGTGTGTGGAGGAGGTGTTAGTTTGTTTATTTATTTATGTATGTATTTTTAGGAACCAACTTCAGACTATTGGGATAGCAGCCGCAAACACCTGGGGTCTCTTTCTTCTTGTGTTGCTTTTGGGTTATGGTTTGGTGGAAATTCCCCGTTCTCACTGGAATGGGGCCAAACGGGGTTATCTTCTCATGAAGACCTATTTCAAAGCTGCCAAACTGATGACCGAAAAAGCAGATGCAGAGGAGAATTTAGAGGATATTATGGAGGTTAGTAATTAGCTTTCACTATGAAATGTAAACAGTGGAGACTGTCATTAGTCATATCTGATTTTCCTGGTGGTGGTGAGCATTTGTATCAAGAAAACTTAAGGAGCATGAAGCTGCTGTGAAGTAACTGTAATTCGGGAGTATCATCATAGTGTGCCACTTAATAACACTAGGTTTTACATAAAATTTAAGGGAGAAGTATTGCCTGACCTGAAGAATTTATGTCTCATGGCAACTCAACAACCCTTGTTTCTTATTATATTGAGCCCTTTGGAGTAGTATTGATCAATAATAACATTCCATAGTGATACTTGGTTATATAGCATAGAGCTGTTTTGCTAGTGTTTGTGCAGATTGTGCATGTTGTCTTGTGTACTCTGCTCCCAATGTGTTTCTGGAATCTTAAGAAGAGCTTCCAAGCTGGATTTGCTTGACTACACTGGGTGCCTTTTTAGAACAGAATGGTTTGCTGTTTTTTCAAAGAATTTCTGTTGAGATGCGCTACTAGTCTCTGATCCTTGTTGCTTAAATTCACAAGATGGAGCTCTTGTAAATTTTTATTTTATCTATTTAATATAGTGAAGCAACTTTTTTTTTTTTTAATGAACAGGAAGTCCGTAAAGTAAATGAGAGTATCAAGTATAATCACCCTTTGAGAAAATGTGTTGATACGATATTGAAAAAGGTAACTAATTCTTTGTCTTCGTCTTTATCTTAACTTAAAATCTCTAATTGGCATCTTGTAACTTCCACTGGCCACATTTGAACTGAAATTCTTTATGCAGTGCTTTCTTACAGTGTACATATTTATCTGCATACTGTATTCTGAGATATGTAGTATTTGAGAATCAGAAATTGATCATTCTGGAACAGGAAAATATGGATTTTTCTTCTACTGGTGGAAGACAATTACTGATATCAAAAAGGAAAATTCATATTTAGAGTGAGCATTTAACTTGCATGAAAGGTCCAAAATACTTAAAAATAATAAGAAAGAGCACTCACTACCCCTTCATCATATTCCAGTCAATTTTCCTTTACCTTCCAGTGTCCTACAGAGTACCAGGAAAGAATGGGAAGGAACATGGATGATTATGAAGATTTTGATGAAAGACAGAACAGTTATCCAAGTGAAAAAAGTTTGGTCAAACTTCACAAGCAGGTGTGTTGATAATGAGATAATGCCCTATTTATGCTAATGTAGTGAGAATAAATGATAGTCAAACTAAGAATTTAAATACAGTTTGATGCCTGATAGGCTTAGTATAGTGGGTTTTGGGATTGCTACTTCTGGAAACTTTTTGCCATGGGAGAAAACGTAGAAGTTTAGTATGTCAACAGACCTCTGGATAGATTATGATGAGAGAACTTTTAAATTCAGGAATCTTGTAGTCCTCTTACGATATCTCTTAAGAGAATTAGCTACCTGTTCTTGGTGAGTTTACAGTATTAATCTTTGCAGTTCTGTAGCATACAAATTTTTGAGAGATTTTACAAGTCGTCTTTGCAACAAGGATGTTGTAACTGTAATTTCTTGGAATTCGTTTACTATAGGTAATTTATTCAGTACAGAGACATCGTCGTACACAGGTCCAGTGGCAAATTCTTTTAGAACAAGCTTTTTACCTGGAAGATGTGGCAAAAAACGAAACCAGCGCAAGTCGCCAATTTGTTCATACTTTTCAATCCCAGGAATCAGATAATAAAATTTTTCAGTATTTCTACACACCAACTGTTGGTAAGTGTTGTCGTGCAGATTTTGAGTACATACGTGAGTAACTGGTGCCTTTATAAAAGAAAATTACATTGCTTTATGTAAATAGTTCAGTTATAACAGAGGGAAGCAAATGTATATCTTCAGGTGTTTGTGATGAAATAGCCATCAATTTTCGATTCATGATTTTGACCATAAATTTTCTACAAACTTAGTAACAGTTGCATGTTGTAATATCAATAGAAAATTTAGAACTTAAAAGAGGAAAAATAGAAACTCTAAGCTGGGGGATCATGGTTACCTTCTACATTTGTGAGACTACTGAGGTGGCACAGCTCTTCTATTAAAAGGGAAGGAAAGGATTCTTGTCCATCCTATACCAAATATTTGTAGATGCAGTTCCTTGTGTATCTTCTTAGAAGGTGTCTTCTCCTCATTCTGTTCTAATTTCTAATTTGTTGTGTGCTAGCAGTGGGTTGTTGCTAGGTTTTGTCAATATATATCACCCACAATAATTTGGCCCAAAATGAAGAGTTCTAGTCTCCACCTTCCCTGCCAAATCCTTTTGCAAAATTTGCCTCCCAAATCCCACCCTCTTTTTCCCCACTTCTCCAACTGATTCCTTAGGGCTGAGCCAGATCTCTAGGTGTCAGAAAAAGCACTAAATTTGGGTGAATGACACCACAGATTCCAGCCTTAATTTTAAGGGCAAGTGTTTGGTAAGGCAGGTCCATTTCTGGTTGTATAATTTACATAAACCAATTTGGGTATGTCTGTGTCTGTGTGTTTGTGTGTCTTTTCCCTCTCCAGAGTGGTACTGGGAATGTCTTCTACGACCATGGTTTTACAGGGTTCTTGCAATCGTTTTGGCCACATTCTCTGTAATTGTTGTGTGGTCGGAGTGCACATTTTTCAGCACAAAACCTGTTTTATCCCTATTTGCAGTTTTCATACAGTTGGCAGAAAAGACATACAACTATATATACATAGAGGTAAGTTTGAGATAATTACACAACAAAAATCTTTATAGTTAGATTGTTATTACAATAATAGCAGACTATGCTGATTTTAAAATAAGTTTCCATAAATAAGCTGTCAACTTCCAGAAGGCCTCTAAAATACTTAACACCAAATTTGGCTTCTGCAGAGAAGGTCCCCCTTTTTTAGGTTCTTGCACTTCTCCATTACTACATGACACTTGAGCTGAGTAGTACATATGTGGAATAATTTGTGAAATAGTAGCTTGGAACTTAGATGTTTGGACTTTGTATATGATACGTTTTTAATCAACTATGTATGCAGCCTCTCTCTCCTAAATATTAATTTGTTACTGACTAAAAATTCAGCCTTGGGAGGTGTGGTTAGCATAAGAGTGCTCAAATTTATCACTAAAGGAGCTAGGCTGAAAAATTTCAGTACGCTAAAAAATAGGTTGAACTTAATAAGAAATAAAACAAGTATTTTAAGGGAAGAAAATGCCAAATGAATCGCAGTAATTACCAAGGCAATTATATTAATTTCTATAACAGAAGGAAATAGCATACATGTTCCTACAGTAAGTTGTGTTCACTAACATGAAGTGCAGGATGTTATAAATAATACTTCTGAATTAAATTAGTAAAACAAACAAACAAACAAAAAAACCCTCTTAGAGCTCCTATTATTGTTCCGTCTCAGAATAGAAAATTGTACGATCAACCTGTTGTAAACAAACTATAAATGTTAAAACTTTTAGTAGAGTTCTAAATTTAGGTGCCTTTTTTTCCCTCCCAGATGGCCTGTTTTCTCACCATCTTTTTCTTAAGTATCTGTGTTTACTCTACTGTCTTCAGGATCCGTGTGTTTAACTATTATTACTTAGCTTCACATCATCAGACAGATGCTTACAGTCTCCTTTTCAGTGGAATGTGAGTACATAGTATATATTTTACAGATTTTCTGTCAAATAATTAAAAATATTCATTAAACTTTTATGTTCTTTCATTTATGATCATATGGGTATGAATCCCATTAAACTCTTCATCATTAACCCATGTTGTATCTAGTTACCATTTATTAATATTTTTAATACAATAAATTGTTTTTAAACATTGTTCCATCTTACTTTTATACAGGTTATTTTGCCGTCTTACTCCACCATTATGTCTGAATTTTTTGGGCTTGACCCATATGGATGCAACAATTTCTCATAAAAACACTCAACCAACTGCTTACACGTCAGTAAGTACAGAAAATGTAGTTTTGAGGCCTCTGTGTGATTTAGAGAAGAGGAAGTGTATTTTGAGACATTTAAGATCTATTAAGCTTCAGATTCTTCTCCCCAACCCTGCCCAGAGGTTCACTAATATTAAACAGGGTAGAGCACTTATAGACCAGGGTTTAGATGCTGATTGCTACTCACAGTAATTGTAAATAGTTCAATTTTTCTACTTTGGTCTGTTTATGCTAAGAAAATACAGTGTTACGTTGAAGGAAGCAAGCTGTTCTTCACTTCCTCATAGCTTTCGCATCTGCTAGCTTTAGTGTATGAAGTATCTTTATGGATTGAGAGCAAACTGATTTGCCACTCAAAACTATGAGATTGATTTTTAACTGAACAACTAATTTCTGTGGGGGGGGTCAGTCACCTTTCCCTTTGTTACTGGAAAATAAATTCTTAGTCAGGAGATTCCTTTTACAGCATGTGAAACTCCCAACAATTTTGAACTGATTCTGTATCAGGTGAGGCAAAAAGATCTGGTATCTTAGAAACCTCAGAGTGAACACGCTGCTGGAGGTGAGCTTTGTTTTATAGCTGGACATTCCAGGTCAGCTGCCTAAAATAGATCTGTAGTGGTAATACTTTAAATAGTTGTCTAAATAATTATTACCTATGTTTCAGAAACTACAAAAGAATGTGTATTTGTGGGAAAAAAAAGCAACGTTCACTGTCTTTCTGGATATAGGTAGGGTATGTAAAATTTACTGTTGTACTAGTGGATTTTTTTTTCCAGATAATGGGCTCTATGAGAGTGCTGTCCTTCATTGCAGATGGATTCTATATATATTATCCAATGCTTGTTGTCATTCTCTGTATTGCCACATACTTCAGGTAAGTAATTTGCAGGATTGTGATCCTTCACATTTGTTTGCATTAATAAGTATTAATTTCGGCAGTTAGGAATAGAGTCTTCTTCCAGCACTTGAGTTGTTGTGACATACTAATAAAAAGGCCAAAAATAAAACTGTAGATCATTATTTATCTTCTTGGAATGTGTATATTTTTAAGGTATCCTTTATATTAATTCTGAACATAGATTTTTTTTCATTAAGTTCATTCTTGGTTTTGGGGTCTGTACTGTTCAAACTTTGGAGCCTACGAACATTTAGATTCTGCTAGTTCAGTTGACATAAGGAGGGTGTGTTTTCAGGAAGGTTTTCTAATAGACTAAGAAACAGTAAAAGAAACATCAGGTAATGAACTTTCTAACAGATTCGTAACAAATATCTGATCAGTTACCAGAGTATATTTTAAAAGCATAGTGGTTTAAATCATTGAATACAGCTTTCTTGAGCCAGAGGTTGTTGGATGTTGGAAGAATATTTGAGGAAAATATCATGATATGTTTGCTTTGTCCTTACATTCTTTCAAAATACCTGCTTTTGACCACTGTAAGAGATGAGATATCTTTGGGCAAACCCTATTTGGCTGCATTTGGGTCTGCTTCTTCAAACTTGCATTGCCATTCAGTCAAAGGTAATCTATAGAGTTACATAGAATGTAGTTCAGTGCCTTGAGTGTCTGTTAATAGCCTGCACACATCCACAGGTAATAACGTAAGGATGCAGTCCCAGCTTTTTTGCTGTTCAGCTTCAGATTAGGTGACATACACTTGGGGGGGGAGGGAGGAACCCAACCCTAAAGCAAACAGGAAAGTCAGTGACAAAAAAAATGGCCTGTGCAAATTCTTGTTCAGGATGATCGTGGGTGTTAAATATCATAGTGAAAAGGAAGCAAAATGAAGGAAAAGAAGTTACTTTGCTTAAATTCTTATGCCTTCTAAAAATTCATCTTTAATGAAACATTAAATGTTTAATGAAAATCCATTGAGGAAAGCTAGTCTCCCGTATTAAATCCATCAGTCTTAAAGTTCAGACATAGTACAGGAATGCACTTCTCAGCGTAAATATGTAACAAAACCAAGTTTAAAAATGATGTAGATGTTCCAGTTTAGAGAGAGGAAAACATGAACAATAAAAACAATGGTTGCATTGAGAAGTTGAAAAATGATGGGAATTTGAAAGCTTAAGAGTATGCCACATATTTCTCCTGAATGAAAACTGAGATGAAAGTAGCTTCCCATATTGTGGTTTCAGAAAACACAGAAATCAAAATAGGCATAATGTTTGCTCTGGCAGAGAAGAGTCGGTGAGCTAACACAGGTATAAATAATATCTGAGAAAACTACGAACAGTTGTCTTAGCATTGTTAGCATTCTCCTCTCCCTTAATAAGAATATTACATTACTTTAATTTGGATTTAAGAACCTGAAGCTGTTCTGATTTTTTTTTTTGATTTCTCAATAAGTATAATAATCTGTCTTCTCTATTTCTTGTATCTTTGATTTATTCATGATTTATGAGTAATTTTACATTTTGCATTATAATATGATATATCAAAATTATTCATTGTAGATTAACAAAGGAATTGGCTTATCCTTCTGCTTACACCAGTTTAGGAACTCGTTGTTTGAATCTTCTGGGATTCCAGCAATTCATGGGGGACAGTGAAATGACATCTGATTTAATTGATGAAGGAAAAGAACTGATCAGAAGAGGTAAATTAGATCCTCTATCCTGTTCTACCTACAAAAAAATTATACATTCTTGCATTAAAAGAATCTAAAATGTTGCAAAAAAGCATATAACTTAATAGTTTGTAAGTATTTTGAAAAAGAGTGAGGCAATAAATTTACAGCTGTATGCTTGCTATATAAACTGTATTGGACTATATTGACATCCGAAGTACAGACTTCTTCCAGTATCTAAATTTTAGACACTGGATGAGGCATGTTTTATGATTCAGTTAGGTGGTGCTCTTCTGAAGTCAGTACTGATCTGATACTGATCCAATCTAATGGTGCTAAGATCCTGTGAAATCTGTTATAAAGGATAATTAGCACCTTTTTTTTTTTTTTAACCATTAACAACCTCATTTTAATGTTTCTTGGTGTTGGAGTGATCATTCAGTTGTCCCTTCCAAATTCATCTTAAGATCTTTTTGCAGTTTCAGCTAACTACAGTGTTATCAAAGAAAGTATGTAGTCCTGTGGAGCTGTTACTACCTGCTGTTTTGGAAAGCTTTTTTTTAGACTCTCTTGTTGATTTGTGGTAGTAGTCTTTTGTTGAAGGTATCCTTTAAAGTTACTTTAAGCTGTTGTGATTCTTGAGTAAAGATTTAGCAGTTAAAATCTCTGGATACACTGCGATACTGCTGTTCTTCCTTCATAGTTCATTAAAAACAAAATCAGCTAGGTTTATTTGTAGCAGTATTTCTTTTTTGGAAGAGGTGTGTCTCATTCTCTTAAACAAGAGATTGCCATTTCTCTGATACAGTGATGTTACACTTCCAGCTGGATAGATATTGGCAGAAACTATTTGGGTCATTTTTTAGACCAAATAGAACCTAAGCAAAAGATCTTGGTTTGATAATGCTCAAGTTTCTTCTCTACATTGTAGTATTTCCAGCTGTTTCTAAAAGTTTCTGTATGCTTGCCATCCAGTTTCCAGAGGTTCTGCCTTGACCTAAGATATTATCCGCAGCCAGTGAATTTTAATGGAAAACTCCATAATGATTGCTAAGCAGCTCTTTGGTTTTTTTTTTTTTTTTTTCAATTGTATGAACACCTTTTCCAGTAATATTTGCTAGTTAGTTCTGAATTTTAATGATATTTCTAAAAATAAATAAATAAAATACATAATACACACATACATGCTTTATCTGTTAGTAGTGATTTTCAGTCTGTCTAGCTACAGACAAATTATTTTTCTATTTCTAGAGAAAAGAAAACGGCAAAGACAGGAAGAAGGTGAAAATCGAAGAAGGGTATGAAATTTTTTTAGCTAATTATAATAATATACTCTGATATCTGTTAGATTGCATTTAATAGATTAAATATCCTATTTGATTTATTTGGCTTTTTTTTTTTTTTAAATCAGTTTAGTCTTGTAGAATACTCTTGGCTGGGAGAAGAAAAGATAATATTACATTTTAATTATAAAATAAGAGAGAATAGTTGTGGTTACACTGCTTGCATACTCATCTTACTCAGTGTGCTATGAGAAGGACCTAATCCTATGTAATGGGCATAAATCCTTTTGCTAAATCTAGTTTAGGAAGGTTCCTAATCTGTACGGTGCAGAATATCCTGACATGGTTTGCTCTTGATCTCTTCTTTGGATACTGCTCTCCTTGGAATAAAATATTTATTTGAGAAGAAACTAAAATGTAGTTTTCAACCTGAAAGTTATGTCCTAGGAACCAGTAGTGTATCTAGAATATATTTACTTTATACAGCGATCAAAAAGAATGATTGTGAGGGGAAGCCTGTTTTTAAAAGAACAGTTCACACCTCTCAGGTTAGGCAACCTCTGAGATCTCTAGATCTGACCTTGTTTTCTTCTCATGCAAGTACACAAACAGAATTAAAAATATTTTTATTGTATCTGGTAATGCACTTTTGATTTGTATGAGATATTGTCAAAGTCACTGGAATTGGAACTTTATGCTCCTCCCAGACTTCCCTTTTGCTGTGTGCAGTTATTAGAAAGCAATTGGCACAAATTTATTTTTTCCTCGGAGGCAGGAGTTAAATTTAAGACAGAAGGAGGGCTGCCATCACTGATTAGACACACAAATAAGATGTTTAGTTAAATTCAGTTAACTATACCTTCAGTTTTTCATAAATTTATAACACTGGGTATTTAATACAGAAAGTTAAAATCAAAGAGATGAATCCAAAAGATGCATGCTAAAAATGAACGAACTGAAGGAAGAGGAAAATCTTGTCTAGAGAAAGGCAAGATCATACTGCAACTAAAACCATTGGGCTTTTAAAGCTTAAGTGTACTTGCCTTGAGTTCCTTGTGACTGCAAATACTGAGCAGGCCTTTTCTGTGATCCCTTGCTCAGTGCCCCCCCCAATCCCCCAAAGAAAAAACAAGTTGAGCAGGAATCGTAAAGGGTCTCCAAAAGGTAGCAGGGATAAGCTCTAAAATTATGAGATTTCATCATACTTTTGTCAAAACCAAGTAGAAGCAAATGCACGATGCACTTAGTAGATGCTGAAGCAATCTGATGTTAAGCAACAATTCCAATTTCAACAGCAACCTCAATTTCTGTTTGTATTAAATAGCACATTCGTTCATAAAACATTTGGAGCTTTTTAGTGTTTTACTGGGTCATGATTGTTCAGTGCTTGATTTTGCTGCAGCTGAGAACTGTTAGAGCTCATGACACAAATTAGAACAGTAATCCGGTTCCTACCAGTTCATGAGCTGGAATCTAGATGAAAATATGAAATATATTGAAGTTATTTGAACCATTGGAAAAGTTTTCTGTTGAGAAATGAAGCCATCTCCTGAAAGTAGCATGTGATAATCCGTTAACAAGTATAAATGCTGAAACATTATATGATGGAATGAAAACACAGCAGAAGTAAACATGGCCTGTCCAAATGTTTGTTGTGCTATCAACAACTGGCTATTTTAGCATTCTACCACTAGGTGGAAGCAGAAACAAACAAACAAAAAAAAAGCAATGTCTGTCTTCTCACATAACTTGAAGCAGTTGAACAAACCTTGTCTGTAGATTTAATTGGTAGCTTGTTTAATGTAACTCTTTCATCTAAAGAATAATTATTGAAATATGGTTAGTAAAGGGACATATCTTGAGTTCAAAAAAACGAAGCAAAATTTCTACCTGTATCAAGATACTGAGCAATAATGTTTTCAAAGTATTGCTTTTATAATTTGATATGAATGACCAGTTAGCTCTAGATTGTGGGTCTAGAGTGTCTCTTGATCCAAATTATGCTCTTGTTGTGACATTCTCTACTTGTAGCTGATATTTTTTTTCTTTTTCCAGGAATGGAAAGAGCGATATGGAAACAGAGAAGATTCCACTAGAAGCAGAGCTGTTCACACAGACCAAAAAGAATCCAGCTTCTCAGAGACCAATGCAAATAGATGTAAGTTTTTTGTTTGTTTGTTTGTTTGTTTTTTTTACCTTTTTTAATACTTTGTCTCTATGAAACTAATGATTGTAAGTAACAGTAAATAATTTCCTGTTTGTCTTAGAATAGTGTGCTAAGACATTCCTTTTTATGGCACAGTACCATCCTGCCCATTAAAGCCACCTGAAAAGAGTTCTGAATTTCCTCCCATCTCCAACACTTCTCTTTCTAGTTTAGGGTGGAGATCCTGGCTGGTCTCAGTTGTAGGGACCTCCGAAGGGACATGTAAAACTTGCAATTAGAGTAGCAGTGATCAACAAAGAGACTTTATTTAGGATATGTCTTGAAGTTGAGGGTTTTATATTAAAATTTCTCTCTTCTGTTTGAAATCATCAGATTATTGACCAACAAATGTGAAGCCAGTAACCTATTAGGTGAATGTGTATGTGTTCCTATAATAACATCTGTGAAACTAGCCTATTTAGATTGTTACATGTGTAACTTTTGAAAAAGAACAGTGTTAAAAAAGTTGAACTTTTTTAGTGCCTACTTTTTGCTAAAAAGTTCATTTGTCGTTCTGTGAATGTTTTATATAAATTTTATTTGCTTCTGTAAGCTAACAGCAAATGAGAAATGAAACTGAACAAGTAAACAATGTGACAGGTTGAACGGAGTTTTGCAAAGCTGTTTGCAAAGTTTACTGAGTAGACAGGAGAAGTATCAAGGTGACTACTTTCAAAACAAAACAAAAAAAAAAAAGAGCAAAGCACGTGGAAGCTTTGAACATGCTTTTGATAAAAGAATTGTAGTGGACTTTCCCCTATACCCCAGTTGGAAACATAAATTTTCAGTGGTATATTAACATTATATTTTAATGTTAACCACATAAATATGTAGGGTTCCAACACTGCAACCAACTGTAGGCATTGGCCTTATCAAGGTGGTAGAGTGAATTGCAAAACAATAGTATTTCATTAATTCATAAACTTGCTCTTTTTTAAAAAGCATACAACTAGAAATGATTTAATATTGAATGTACTCTAAATCAGGCTTACTCTTTGAGTGCGATACTACAAAAATATTATTTTGGTCTTGGAGTGAGTGGAAATACCAAACTTTAAGGGACATTTATATAGCAAACAAATATTTTTCCCTCTTTTTACTATTCAGCACTATCAAAGTATACCCGATCAAATGGTAGGACTGAGAGAGATAGAATAGAACTCCTCCAGGATGCAGAACCTTTGGATTTTAATGCAGATTCTATTAACGATGACCCTCTTGAATCAGAGTCTGGAAGGTAAGGAATCATCTGTTTTATTTAAAATTAAGGGATATTAATGTCTTCTGTCTTTTGATCTGTAACCACTATATGGGATAATTTAGTAATGATAGGTTTGTGATGAGTCTCACCAAGTTCTTTTCTTTTCCCTCCCTGATCGTACAGGAAATGGTTTAAAACCAACTGAAACCTCAGGATTCCTTTTTTTTTTTTTTTTTTTTTTCTTTTAAGTGTTCTAGAAAAGTCTGAGTTACATTTGAGTTGAATATCAAGTAGTATATTGGTACAATCTGAGATACAGAAGTGAAGGAACTGAAAAATGCCTGCAAAGATACAAATTACGTCATCTTTAATGTCTCATAAGATTTCAGAAAGCTCACTTGATTTTCCTAAAGAAGCACCATCACAAAAGTTTGCAAAAAATAAAACTGAGTATTAATGGCTGTGTTATAGTTGCAGGAATATAGCTAGCGACTGGAACTACTGAAGTAAACGAAAATCTGAATCTATTGGACAAAATGTCCTCACATTGCACAATGTAATTGTGCCTATAATAAGGCTTAATTCCAACACCAAATATTCTGAATCCTATGTTATATTAGTTGGTAAGGTCTGCTCATATTTGAAAAGGAAATAATTTATGGGTGTGTGTTTGAAAAGGAAATAATTTATGGGTCTGTATTTTATCTAGGCAGTTACAATTTAGAACTATTTCATGATAAATCATTTAAAAAGTCCTTATGAAGCATTATAATTTCTGTTATTCTTAGCTAAGAATAAAAAAATTCAGAAATGATTTCATTTGACTTACATTTGTAGCTTCAGGAAATAAACTGCAGTTCAAAAGTGTCTCAAGAATCCTGTTAAATGACATTACTGTTTTTTACATATTGATTCAGTGAAGTTAGTTGATATTCACAACTCATCATGTCTAATCTAGTGCCACTACCTTTCAAAATTTGATTCACTTTAAGCAGAGCAAAAGTTCGAAGAGATACTGGTGTAGCAGTTCTAATAAATGTTCACTTTTATGCAGTGATTGGGACAAGAGTCTACAAGGATATAAATATGCATATATAATTCATATGGGACAAATCCTTTTCAAGTGCAAGTTTACAGACTTTACAATGTAGACTGTTCTGAACTTTTAGTTTAAGAAAATCTGGAGCCACAGAGTTCCATAGTTGGAAGCCAGGAAGTTTCAGGAGCCATAGGTGAGCCTTCCTCTAGAAACCTTCATTTCATTTCACACAAGAGTAATTGCACATAAAATACAAATTCACTTGAAAATAACTAGAGTGACATCAGTTGTTAAAACAGTAGCTTTTTTTTTTTTTTTTTTTTTTTTTTTTTTTTTTTTTTTTCCCCTGCAATGGTTACAAGCATTCTAGGACAGTGTGACAGCAATAGAGAGGCTAGGTTCTGGCTTTGTGTCCAGGGTTTTACTAGCTGCTGCAAAGATGAAGTACGTTTTGCATGTAGTAGAACTTACTTCTGCTTTTTAAATCCATTTAAAACATATTTGACTAATGATTTGAGGCAGCTTTTTTTTCCCCACCAAGTATCCACCCATTTGTTTTAATCATTTCAGATACTGCTGTTCTCCTAGGAATACCCAGTGGAATTATCCAACCAAACAACTTTTGGATGTGTGGGGTTTTTTTAAGTTTTTACTATTCAAAAAAAAAAAAAAAAAATCAAATTCTTTCCTTTGTAGAATGAGAAACAATTTCTTAAGACTTCCTGTGTTCATGTCACTGTTTCTGTTGCTCACGTGAGATTTAATTTAATGACCACCTAACAAATTCTCATGAAAACAGTAATTCAGTAGAATTTCAGATCCTATAATTCATAGAGACCTATTATGTATAGACTGCAGTAGGGATGATATGATTTCACAGATCTTTATCTATTGATTTTCTGTGACCCTCTTTCTTTTTTAACATTCATTTTACAGGTACCAGCCTGGTGGAAGATACTTGTCAATGTCTCGAAGCAGAATATTTGATGATGTCTGAACTCCTAAGGAAAATTCTGTGGAAATCTATTACCTACTCATTGATTGGAAAAATACTGTATTTGTGATATATCACTGAACTGGAAAAGACCATTTCCATTTAAAGAGAGAATATGAAGGAACAACTATATTTTGGAAGTGCACCTGTATGATAAATCTACGACTTATGTCAAGATTATTATCTTATGTTGTAGATACTGTTATGCATCAATGTGGGCTTTTGTGTCATGACCAAAAGGAGAAAACTAATCAATTAAATTACTACAGAATAAACTTGATAAATGTACATAAGGCTCAACTTGAATTGTAACATGTAAGTTTTAGGAAGAGGATTTTTTTGGAAGGATTTTTTTTTCTAAATAGATGTTGTGAGAGCATCTTAATGCAGCCAAAGTGCAGTTATATCAACACTTTCTAAAATTTTTCTATTTGAACTTTATGTCCAGAATCTAGTGAATTAAATTAAGGCTTTTTTGTTTTTTTTGGCTTCAGCAGCCTTTGAATCAGATCCTTTATAAGCAGAAAATTTGAATGTCTGGCTGTTCTTCATAAAATGTGCTGGCATAAATTTTGGAGCAATATGTACCAATCATGAAAGGTAATTTTTATTTTCCAATGCTATATGCAAATAAATGGTTTTCACATGTGTAAATAATTGAATATGGATCTGAGTTTCACTATCATATGAGCGTAAGTGCAATAGCAAGAATACATTATCCTAGGTATGATGCTTGCTTAAGATTTTTACAGGTATAAAAGTTGAAAATCTGAGCACATTAATGGTTTTGTAGCTGTAAAAGAAATGTAATGTGAAAATTGAATTAAATGCTGAAACTTTACAATTTGCACATGTTTCAGGCACGGTTTAAAATTTTACGAGTATTTCTTTAGAAGAAGGGAACTATATAGCATGACTAGATTTGTAAACACTTTTAGTGTCACAACTGCACTGGTTGCATTACATATCTGTTTTTAAGGTGCCTGTATTTTACAGTAAATCATCGCAAAAAGAATAAATGCTTATTCGTTTAAATGCCATTCAAAAATGCCAATTATTAGTGACATAAAATGTTTTAAATTAATTTCAGTGGTGTAGATATATTTTTAAACTGCAATTAACTGAATGAATTTTCAAATTTAATCATAAGGTAAAAGATGTAGTCATACTCATGATACCTTGGGAAATTTGATTAACTTAAAATGTTGCTTTATAGCAGTTTGTCTTATATTTTTGCTACTTGGGTATTTTATTATGTGTTTATTGCAAAGTGATGTTGAAAATTGAAAGCATAGTTTCTGTCTGTCTCTCTCTCTCTCTCTCCTTTCTTTCTTTCTTTCTTTCTTAATCATACTTAGAAGATAGGCAGCCCTTTAAGCAGCTAGGAATGGGTTATTCTGGAAATTTTCATAAATGAGGTGTTCTGCTAATTCTAGTCTTTGCTTTTTGAAGCAGATGTTAACGGGATTCTATCTACCTCCTCTGATTTAGTACATCAGTGGTATTTAGTATGGTAGTGCTATCTGTAGGATATTGATCTGCCTATTTTAGAGCACTGAGTTGTTACTATGAAGCAGAAAAAGTAATCTACTTGTGTAGAAGTAATTGTATTAATAAATGGGGAGACATTAAACAACTGTCAGTTCTGTTCTTAGGTGAATACAGTGAATGACAGCTGTGCCCATGTTTGTCCAAGCACATGTAATTTCCAAAATATCTGCAAGAGGTGACTTTTCTAGTTTGGGGTTTTTTGATTATTTGAAAAGTTTTATCAAAATATCAGGGCTGCATCATGGACTGGAAGTTGAGAAAATGGGAGACATTTTTATGCAGGCTGATCTTTAGCAACATTATGTTAACACATTAATTTATATTAGATATATTTAGAAAAAAATATCCTTAATTCAGCCTTAACTGAATTGGTTTACTCAGTTTATGTATATTCTTGGACATCCATGTGAATGTACCTAGACTTGATATCTGTAAGTTTTAACAATGGAAATACTTCACTTGCTTGCCCAAAAGCTTCTTTGTAAGATTCTTCAGATGAAGTAAGGTGCCAGTTCTTCATTTAACACCTGAAATGTCTCTACAATGGGATCTAATTCAGTGCTGATGGATCATCACAGAAGGAATGTTTGTTTTTCTGAATGCGTAGGAACACCTAAGTGCTGTTGACTTCAGAGAGTTGGATGGAGCCTTAGTGGGGCCTCATTTCTGCTCTCAGAAATAAGTGGAATGGTTGCTAACAGAATTTTCAATGGAAACTTGGGTAGGATTTTATGTGCGAAAGCTAGCTAGTCCCTGCTGTAAGCTCTCTGTATAATTCTCTTTGCGTATGGTAATGTATGGCAGTGGAATTTCAGTTACTAATGCAGAAATTCCTGCCTATGTGGGGTGGGAACCTACTGGCCTTTTTTTGATGTTGCAGTGCAGTAATGAAATAACCAGTGGCTCCCAGCATGGGCAGCAGAGCCCCTAAAATCTCTCAGGATGTCTCTGCTGGATAGTGCTGGGAGTTCCCAAATGTCACAAGCTCCCTGGATGCTGGAGTTTAACTTAGGAATTGATAGTGAAGCCAGAGTTTTGCCTATAGTGTTCAGTGCTGACTAACAGTTACCCTTGCTCTAAATAAGTGCAATCTAGTAGGCTAATTAATCTAGTGTGTTTAAAAAATAATTGTGAGTTATTGTGAATATAAATCTGGAAGATTTTCAAAAAGGAAATAGAGGGCAAAACTATAAAAGAACATTGGAGAAATAGAGGGTTTGCTTGCACATCATTTGCTGTGTACTTTATCTAGTTTTAAACTAGTTTTTTTACTGCTTGTATAAATAATGGGGAACTTGCTTAGAGGCTAAATGCCTGAGGATTTACCCCACTTCACAGCCAGACTGTGGTAACTCTTGCTGAGTTCTTTGCTGCTGTAGCTCTACTCTTAACAGTACCTCAGCTTAAAAAATAAATAGCTATTACATGTTCAAGGAGAGGCTGCACTATGGACTAATGTTACTGCAACACATTTGATGCTCCAGATTAGATGATATAAAATATAACTGCCTTGCAACTGTGCTTTTGGAAACTGAATGTTAGTGTATTTATTCTGCCAGTATATGGTCATATTTATTTGTAACTAAAAAGTAAGTTATTTTTCTTTATAATTTCACTTCTTGAGTTACTGAACAGTTCGGGTATACTTCCATTTTATCATCGTTATCACACTGTTTCCTCTTAAGCTGTGAACACACAAAACAAAAGGAAACCCCGGGCTTAATACAAATGTTTAAATGTTGTCATATCAAGTATTTTAACCAGTGCAGAGAACCCATAAAAATTGTAATGAACTTTTCAAAGTGAGAACGAAAATGGTAGCTGCTTTAGTAATGTCGGTGCAGAGCGAGTTTCTTAAAATTATGGGTGGCAAAAAGCTATAGTCAAATTTAACAGTTCCTGCTAGATTTGGAGTTCTGTGTTTTCAGGCATTTAAAAATATACATATTCCAATCTATCTATTGGAAAATGAGTCCCTTGCACTTTACTTAAGTGAGGTGCAGCTCTCAGCAGTGAAATGTGGGAGTCTCTATATGAGGGAGTATAGTATGAGTAAAAGATGTTGAAGCTTCTTTTTGCTGTGTGCTGGTAGTGACACTTTGGGAGAGCTGTGAGGTATTTTATCATTTAGGTACGATAACGTGTTAAAAAACAGCCAACTTTATACTGTTGTAAATGACACTACTGAATTAATCACAGTATGTAATCTGCCTTTGTTTTGCAATCAAACACTTGTAAATTAAGTTATTGCTAACAGTGTTAATAGGAATGAGGGAAAGCTGCTGTCTTTTCAATATTTGTTCTTACTAACCATGACAATGATTTTTATATATGAAGGATTTAAAAAATTGGTTACTCTGATTTACTCTAAGGATAATTTGTACTTTATTAAATTTATCTTGGAATAATGTAATTGTTACATGAAAAAATACATTATTTTGTTCCAGTTTTCATTGTTGTTAATTGCTTGCAAATTGAGGGGCATTTAGAATACCAAATAGAGATTACTTTATGAAGTAAGAATTTTTATGAGATTTCGTAAAGAAATCTGACATATTCATGACAGTCAAATGTATACATTTTAATCATTAACAAAATCATTATTTGTGGTATATATTGTTTCCTAACTTATATTTTTTCTTCGAAATTCAGAAAATGATTAATTTTTATAGAGTAATTTATTTGTAAAACTTAAACTTTGAGATTGTTTCTTTTTCCTCTCTAACAAACTCTGCAGGTAAAGGTACAGTTTCACAGCAGTTCTCTGCTAATATTAGCTGTGCCTCTAATTGAGTAATCTAGTCTGAAATTAAGACACTCCTACACTATTTTGTTATGTTAATAGAAACCTAGCATTCCCAGCAAAATAGCACTTTGAACTAGATCCCCTGTTCATGTATTAATTGCTATCATTGATTATGTTACATTAGCCCAGTCAGATTTATTCTTGTTTCTATTAAAATGCACTAGAATGTATTTCTCAGCATGCTTAAAAATTTATCTTTTTGTATGTCAGTTGTAATGGTCAGGCAATAATAATATGCACCTTCAGTTATTTCTTCAGGATGATGTTATATTTGGCATATTCCTGTAAATTGTAACAGTTTGAGAGTGATAGCTTAGCATTTCTCTCAAATTCTGTACAAATTCTTTATTTTCTGTAGAAACACCTGAAATTACTATGGAAGTATACGGAAGATAAGGGAATTTATTTGTAACTATAGGTTTAGTAATAGAACTTCATTCTCCAGTGTGTATCAAGGACAGTCTGTAGGAGTGCTGCTGATGGATAGACTAGCTTCTTTTGCCTTATGATACAAGTATGTCTTTGCATAATACTTTGTTTTGAAATTCACTGAGTTACAAATTTTTCTGTATAGTGTTCTAAATTATTGATGTACTGGATATATTTTTGAAATGTATGTTTAAATATCTAGTAAAGGAGTTGGCATGAAATAAATCATTTCTGCAATACGTTTTTCTCTGGTGTATTTTAGACATTCAGACTTCTCTGAAATGTTTTTGATACTAATCTTTCAGAGAAATTCAACCTATTTCTTCTTTTTCCTGGCAGAAATCAGAAGTTAAGTTTGGAAGATAATTCAGCAATGTTTTGGTCTCCTTTTTGCGTCTTATGTAAAACAGATTGAAAAAGAGAAGCCGAGAGGAAACCTGCCTCCCCAGGCGTTTCCCTGTTGGAGCAGGGACGCGGAGCTGCGCTTTGGGCCGGTGCCTCTCTGACGGCGGGGTACGCGTTGTGCGAACGGGAGAAGGCAGAGCAGCGCTGGAGGCCTTGCTGGAGATGGACACTTCCCACGGCACCTGGGGAGAACCCCGTGAGGAACCGGTGTGCGCGTCCGTGGCTGACTAGGTCCCGGTATCTTGGGGGGGATAAGGTTGGACAGAGGGCATGGCTGCTGTGCACCTCCTTCCTTTTCCAAAAGCAGTTGGACTGCAACTGGGACAGAGTTCCCTCTAGGTGCGGTCAGGGGCAATGGAGGCGAGAGACTGTTCCCATTACAGCTGTGAAGGGACAGGCAAAAGTGAACAGGGAGTAGGGAATAAACTGTCTTTTTTGTGTGCTTATCATTTTGGTGCCCTCTATCTCTTGAAGGTAGAAAATAATAGTAAAAAAAAAAAAAAAAAAAGAGAAATTAAGAAAAGAAAATGTATTTTAAAATATGTTATCCTCTCTATACAGTTACCATGGTAGGACAAGAGTGGTTTGGGTTTTTTCTTTTGTTCTTTCTGATGAGGTGTTATTTCTCTTAAGGTAAAGAATCATCTGCTGGATGTAGTAGGTAGAAACGTTATATCTCAGAACAGGTAATAGTTAATCTTTCTAGCACATCAGAATATTTCTAACAGTTGAGTGGATGACTGCTGTATATGATTTGTTGTTGCTTTCTGCCATGCTATACTTAAGAGCAGCTGCAGATTAAGTAACTTGTAGAAAACATTGCGCACTCAAGACCACTGGTCTTTGCCATCACTGTAGTAGGAATGACTCAAAACTTTGATAAAGACCTTTCTTGGCACACCCTTCTAGAACAGCCATCCATGCTTCCTCCCTGTTCTTGCTGCACTACAAGTGCCTTTTATCTAGATCTTTTTGGTAGGCATTTTTATATATGTGGTTTCAGAAACAGCTTAGTAAATGAATGATGCATGTAGATGTTCACAGAGATCAGTAACAAAGCTCAGTGGAACAAGCTGAGCCATCTCATGTATTATCATAATCCAGTATGTAGCATTATTTTATTGACAGAAGAAGAGAGAGGAGTAGCAAAGTGGTCTGTTGTGCATGGTTTTGGTTACACCTCCCTCCCCCCCCCCCCCCCCCCCCGACAATTTGGTTGTTGAAGTGATTCACTTCAACATAGTTAACTAACCACATACTTTCTCCAGACTTACTGTGATAAGTAGCTATTGGTACTAAGCATTAGAGCATTAGAGTTCAGAGGATGGTAACGGCCCTGTATTGAACTTTAGAGTATTCATTGTTTCAGATGTGTATTTTTGAGAGATGTTCAACTTTTGGTTAGTCTTCAGTCATTGCTAATGCAACTACCTTATATGCTCAGTGAATTTTTTTTTTTTTTTTAATAGCATTTGATTATTCAGCTGCAAATTATCTGGGTTGTGGATTAATTTTGCTTTGCCCTTCTCACTTCACCTCTGCCTGCACTGTGCCACAGTGTGCCTGACGGTGTTGCTTGTTCATCCCAGGCTCTGCTCTGCATACTGTGATAAAAATCTTGCCCCATTTTTCTCATAAACATGTCATATCTTTTGCATCATCTTGTCATGCTTTGGTTCATTACACAACACTGCTTTCATTTTTTTGAGAGATCTGTCAAGAAGCCAAAGTTGGTCATGGCCAGATTGGGACTGGAAGTGACAATTTTTCACTTGAGGTCAGGTGGACCTGAGCTCCAACAAAAAACTCTGTTTGGAATCAGAGGGCAGGTATTAGAGTGGTTTTATGAATGTGGGTTACAAATAAACACTTTTTAAAAGTTCTTGTGTTACTTCCACAAAAAGAGCTTATCTTGTTAAACGTCTATGTTTGAGTAGCTCAGTCAACATAAAATCAAAGGGGTAACTGAGATAGTGCCTGGGCATGCTCTGTGGAAACCTGCTACACCTTAGAAATTCAAGTGAATGTTTATAGTTAAGCAATTCACAGTCAAATGCACAAATGATTTCCAAAGATTAGGAAAGGTCATCTATTCTAAGTAGACTTCACAGAGGTAGGACCCTGCTCAGAAGTTTTATTACATGTTCTGTGCTAGTGTCCCTTGGACACTAGCTCCTTTCATAAGCACTAGTACTCCTCTAAAGAACACCTAGCTTGTTCATTTGTTTTGCTTTGTTTCTGTGCTTGAGAGGAGGTGGGTTTTAAACACCTGGGAATCGAGAGGAAGACGCAAAAGAAGCGCACCACTCCACGACATGTTTCAATGAGCAAGCAACACCAGCTCGCACAGGTTTCACAAACAACTAGCAAGGCTATTGCAAGAGGCTATCGCTGGAAGGCAGCACAGCACGGTCTCAATTCAGAATCTGCATTGGGCAAGCCATCAAGGCAGCTTGTACTGTAGCAGGGGGAGAGGAATGAGCCAAGGTGAACCAAGGACAGAGAGAGCGGACAAAGAGGAAGTGGTTTGGGAGAAAGAGCAATGCGTAGGAGAGGGTTGGAGTGGCGGTGATGAGCAAAGTGTGAGGTCTGCCTACTCCCTCGGTAAGTTTACAACCTTTGCTGCTCACAGCCTCACCTAGAGTTTTCTGTAGGAAGTCTGATAGTAACATGCTGACAGCCAGTCTAGAAATGCCACTTAGGGACAACTAAAAGCCTGTACTGGGCTGGATATGCTGCAAACACACTGCAGCTTTTGCCCTTCTTTAGGCATCTAACCTAAGCATTGCTCAAGGACTGAAGCTAAGAGACAAGCTCCCTACACAGTAAGAAGAGGGAGGTAGGTGGGTTTGGGGTGGGGGCAGAGAGAAAGCACATGCTGTTCAGAGCACCAAAGTAAAACATCTCAAGTGTGTTACATCAACTCACAGGGACAGTTTCAGCAGTGGATTGGGAGGACAGGCAGTTGGAATCAGACTTCTTAGATTAAGGCATAAAGCATCTGTATAAAACACTCCAGATGTTGTCAGCTCTGTGCAATACACTGCAGAGAGTATGCAGGTTTAGATGATGGCATATTATAAAGGGACAGCCAAAGCTGTACAGAGGAACAAGCCTGTAACCTGTGGGCTCAGGGGTGCTGGTGGGCATGCAGCTGAGTTCCACAAAGGTCAGAGCCCCCGTCAGAGGGAGGAAAGCAGCATGAATTTTGGTCAGTGCTTCGTCTTCTGCCAGTTCTGAGTAGACTGGAATAGAGGTGGAGCTAAAAATAAATAAAGGCTCAGAAGCACTTCCACGAAGTCAAACAAACTTGCTTCCTCTTTAAGCAGACATTACTCTGCTGAAATGCTGCTAGAATGGAATCAAATGTTCAATCACTGTGTATCAAGAACAGTGCATATTCTTTTCAACAAGTGAACATCATAAAATGCAAAAATTAAAAAAGCAAAACAAAACACTACTACTTCTTGATTAGAAAAAAAAATCGGTGTCTTTAACACTGAAATTACACTTACTAGGTTGAGTTACTTTGAGAGCATCCTTAAACAGAAGGAGCATGTATCTTGTTTCAGCAGCCTCCTTGACAGCCGTTTGTATGACTGGCCTACTTAAAGGCTGCCTCTTCCATCCTGCACCACAGCACACTCTTCAGGACTACTTATCACTTTGCTCTTGACAACAGGAAACCATGTGTTGCTTTTCAAGAGACCGGAGTTACAAGATAAGCATCGCGGAGTGCCTGAAATAGCCTCATCATTCAAGTAAAGCAAAGTCCTCCCTCACAGGAAATCATGGGCAGTCTTGAAAAGTTCTAGAGAACAGATCATGCTAGTAAACCAAAAAAAGAAAAAAACTAGCCCAAGCACTTAACAAGCTTGCTCTTCCTGTTAGCCCCAAAATCACCAAATTTCTGAGCTGAGTCCAATGATGCTTTCATCTTCCTGATCTACTGAAAAGCCTATCCCCAGAGCAATCTCCAGTTTTTACAATGGCTCTATAGCAATATTTGAGGAAGGCTCTGGAGCAGAATTCATCATAAGGCTCAAGATGACTTCTACCCCGCAGACCTTCAATAGCGAAGGGCTGGACTGAGCTCTTAGCAGTGGCAGGAAGAGTTCATTGTTTTTAACAGTGATATTCTGGGAACTGCTGGATGTCAGGATTCCCTAGCTCAACAATTTGTCTCTTTCCAGAAAATTTCTGCATTAGAAAAGTCACTGAGGAAGGGCTAGAAAATTAAGAAATTTCAACTGCTGTGTAAACATTGCAAATGAAATTTTAGGTCACCTAACTTGTCACCTAACAATTTTCCCAGTGCAATTCTGACTGTACAGTTGAACGTTAAAGCAGGGGACTGAAGACTCACCCCTACTCAGAGGAGAATGCCGACGCTGTTGACCAGGGATATTCCAACCAGAAATCCAACACCTTGAGGCTGATGTGACACCATCTCCTCATACCATCTAAATAAGTGAAACACGGCATTTTGCACTTCCTCTTGTTTCCATATTTCTCAGTTTGGGTGTTAGCTCTACTTCAGAGCATTTGCCATCAACTGAGGACTACACTGACTCTTCTGAATATTGTGCCCAAAACGTTTTGTATTTGTTTGAAAGAACAAGGTCCACTGTGGAAGTCCCTGGACTTAAAGTACTACAAAACCTAATTCTATGCTTTTGTTTACCTAAAATTGTTTTATCTTGCAGCAGCAGCTTTGCTTAGGCTCAATATGCTTAAGAACATGCATAAGGGGGAGAGAACTTCTGTTGAGTAACTTTTACAATCTTACTTTGATATTCAAATTCTAATATTTAAAAAGCCGTTATCTAGGACCATGAGGAATGCTAGTGGTCTTTTCAAATAATCCAAACTCCTTAAAGAATTGTGCACAGAAATCACTAAGACTGGGTACGTGCCCTCCACAAACTCTTCCATGTAGCTGGCAAAACCTTTTTCACATTCATCAGTTGAGTCCTGGCCACCAGTGAACTTTGAGCCTCAGTAGGTTTTGGGCTACTCCTGTTTTAACTGAAATAATGTCTACATTTTTTTTAAGGGAAGATATTTTTAACATATTATCTTTAACTCAACCTTCATTTCTTTTTCCTTTGGACTCTTTGGAGACTAAAATCAACCTTTTCTTCAAAACTGAGCCCCACTGAGGAGTGAGTAACACCTGCCTTTTCAGAGTCCTGTGGCAAAAGGAGGCAGAGTTCAGTGTTTATTCTGATTGGATCCAAGCCGTGACAGCCAGAGAACACCTGGATGCCAAGAACCAAAACTCACAGGAAGATCCACTGTTAGAGGGGTGAATCTTATGTCCTCCTCCTCCCAAATTACCCAATTTGTCCCATCACTTTGTCTCTGAGAAATAGGCACTGATTTGTGCTGTGTAACCGCAAGTCCCCCAAGATCAGCTTGGAGCTCTGATTCTTCCTAGGGTCTTGACCCCCCTTTTTTCCTTTGGCTAGAGGAGGTCTAGTTCTTTACAGGCAACCAGGCACTGGGGTGATGGTGCAGTCACGAGCATTTACTTGGCATACGAGTAATTCCATATTTCCGTCAGGACATTGCTGAAGGCAGCAAGTAGTCCCAGGCTTCATCTCTCTTATTCTTTCTTGATGCTAAGTGCTGGTGATGGCTTGACAGGACTATGTTATGTCAGCAGAGGAAGGGAGTGACATCAGGCTACGTTAGAGGAAGAGCTGGACTCTATACAGGGTGAACGCCACTCAGCAGAGCCTCGCACTCCAGGCAGCTGCAGTAAGTACTGCACCACTGGCTGCAGCATGGCCCTGTAGCCTCTTCCCTTGGCAGAGGCAGTGAGCGGTGGACTAAATGCTTTTACTAGAGCTTGCAAAGTATTTACAGTAGAATTATAACTAGCAATGTAGGATTCATATTATTCTTGTAATTATTTTATTTTGAGAAATGTTAAGTTACCTTCTGGTTTATTTTATTTATTTATTTTTTACTTGGCATCATCAAAACAGCCATCTTTGGTGGCATCCGGACCACATGACTATACAAAAACTTGTGAGGTTTCATCCATCAGAAGATAGCAGCTTCCTCCTGTAGATAACAAACATAACAGATTATGCAATTTCTGGGTAGATAATTGCAAATTCTTGTTCGCATTATCTAGCTTTAAATGCAGGAACAGTGTATCAGAGAAACATGGGAGTGTTTGTAGTTTAGCTACATGAATAAGCCAGCAAATTACATTTTTCACTAGTGTAAATCCATTTAAGACAATCTGGCCCACTTGTTTCTAAAAAAGAACAAGTCTTCATGAAGAAAAAGTGTTTTACAAAGATTTAAGTGCTGTCAAATGCCAGTAGCTCAGAATCGATGCTATAAATTACTCTTTTCTGGTTCCTGCTACTGTCGGGTTTGTACTGTGACAGAACTCCAGTCAGCATTGGCATCACTGATGGAGACACACAGTGAGAACTAGTGGTTGCCAGATGACTTTAACTTCAGGGAACAGTAGGGTTCCTGAACACCTCATCTCTGTTACACAGGGCTTTATGTGATTAGATGCCGCGCTTGCAGCAGGAACTTTGCTAGGAAGTGAAATTAAGACTTGACTGATGGAGAAGGTCTTTGAACAAAGGAGGGTCTGTAACTCTTCGTAACTCCATCTGTGGAGCGAGAAAGTATTGGGAATCCTGTTGCTGTATCTGCACTGATGTGTCTACTTTTCCCTGTTTGGCACAATCTGCAGCATGTGTCAGGACACAGTGTCCCCCTGGCTCCTTCCAAAACAAGCCATGGAGGTATCAGGACAGGACAGGGTCATGAATCATAACTTGGGAGTAGTGGTCTCCTCTTCCGGTGACATTCCTACCTAACCTGCAGCTGGATAAGAGGACCTGGATTATGTTTCCATAAAGCTTGTGAGCTTTTTTTTTTTTTTTTTTTTTTTTTTCAGTTAATAAACTAGAAAGCAAACAGAGGGAGAGCAAAGCTTGCTGAGCTGAAGGCAAGAGCACATCACAAATGCGGAATGTTTCACCACAAGCTGGTAAGGAGACTCTTTACTAGAAATCTGAATAACTGATGCTAAATCTACTGAGCCAAAATAAAACATCTTAAACCTGAAAAGCCTCTGTCTTGAGGCCTTGCAAACGCAGTATGAAGCTAATAGCGTGTTACTAGTAATGGCAGTACTGTGTTACAAGGCTAGACGGTCACACTTCTCAGCATTTCTTGCCTCTCAGGAAATAAAACATCCTCTCATATTGAGCCCTTCTTTAAATATTCAAATTGCAATATGTCCCATGCAAGCCCGCACCTGTCTAGCTGAGCACTCTCCAAAAAAAGAGAGAATCCAGATTTTGCAAGCTTTAGGCATCAGTAGCTATGAAAGGAACAGTGAAGTAAGTAACAGCTATTTTTTTCTTCAGCATTATTCTGCACTAAGTCAAGTTTTCAGTGCACAAACACATTTCCCAGGACCTTTCCTAACTCTAGTATTATGCTGCCAGATTGGAGTCAAAGGAGCAAGTCAAGTTGTGCATCATATGTATGTCAAAGGCATGAGGAAATTTTGCTTGCAGCATAATCCATTCAACACTATGCCTTCTGCTTCTTCAATGGTTTTCAAAACATGGGAGAAAAAAGAGATGGAACTGTTTTTCCATGGACTTCTTGTTGTGATTTTTTTTTAAAGGACTTTTAAAGCAGGATCAGTTTGGCTGAAGCCATTAAGACCCACATAACAGGAAAATACAGAAATTTATAGGAAAAGACTTTAACTTGATTTCTGAAACTGCTTTATGACAGAAAAAAAATCTTAGGATTTTGATCATGAAAAGGCTTTTAGCAGGAGAAAGAGAAGCACCTTGTCTGCTTCAGCATGTGGGCTGGCTGGCTGGTGATGCACGTGCAGCACAAGCCACGCAAGAGCCAAAGCACTGAACGTTCTGATGGGCCTGAAACCGTGCTGCCGAAAGCCTTTTCGAAATTTCAAATGTGTTTTTTTTTTCCTCCTTAATTTACAATGAAAAGCATATCCTGTGAAAGGGAAAGTCTTCTTTTTGTTTCTTCTCCTAATCTGGCAGTAGACTTTCCCCCCTGCCAGTAACCTCAGAGTGAGAGTCGTAAGAGTTCATGATGTTCACTACAAGTGAACTGGGCTCAGAGCTTCTGTAGCGTCTTAACTCGTTATTTAGGTCTGACCTCCTCAGATCACCGCTCTGCTGACAAACCCCAGAGAAAATGGGGTTTGGCAGTTTCTTCTAGTCAGCACTTGTAAAGCCGCATGAGTTCACAAGCTGCAGCTGGAGGCTCAGGGTTGCTGTTACCCTGCCTCTGTGGTCTGCTTCCTCTCATAGGTGCAGAACAGCCACAGACTGGATGTCAGTGCGTGATACCTGAAAAAGCAGCCCAACAGCCAAACTACAGGGAGCTAGGAGATAGTGGAGAGGGAAAATGTCTTGATCTTTATGCCCTGTAAATGCCCTGAGCGAGCTGTGGGCTCAGATCAGAGCTCCAAGATTTGACGGCACATCCCCATGCCTCTGCTGAGCATCACGAATGGCTGCGAGAGCATCCGCAGGATCTGGACATGTCAGTCCCTTGGACCTGCTGCCTGAAGGGTGTAAAGGGCACCTGCATGTCTCCGTTGCTTAGACAGGGAACAAAGGCCCTTTTTTTCAGAGAGGTGCTTTACTGGGGACCTAAAATTTACAGGCATATTAAGGGGCTCAAGTTAAGCAGATCTAACTCATAAAGAATAGCTCCATGGGTGCAATTTCTAGCTCAGGAAGCCAGGAAATGGCTGACCGCTGGGGTGTATATGGGGGGAGGATAACTCTTTCCGTGATTAAACTCCCACTGGTGGCTGCTGGCCACATAGGGATTGAGATACTGGGCCTAGCAGACCTTTGGGTTGACCCAGTCAAATTAGTTTCTAACTTTAAACGTTATTATGATCCTGTAAGTCTGGTGGAGGGACAGCTAAAGGATGACTTGGTAGCCTAAATGCCAGCATCTGCTATCCCAGGAGAGCACAGGCAGGTCCTGCATAGCTCTAGGCAGCCAAGAGGCAGACCGAAGGTATCTAAAACAGCAGTAAGCACGTACTGTTGGGCTCCTGCTGTGTCGCTCTCATCAGATTTTGGTAGTAGGGCAGCCCTCTTAAAACAGTGGTACTTCTGAGGGAACTGAACGTTCAGGTGCTGGTGGTGACAAGCCACAGGGTTTTGGGCACGGCAGAACTAGGCGCTGGAGGGGAGGGTAAGTGCCTGTATTTTGCACGAATCTTTCTTGGGGTCTGGTCCCATAAGACTCTGCCCTTGGCAGCCAGAGAAAGGAGGTCTTCGCTGGAGCAAGGGCAGCTCGTATGCAGTGGTGGCAGCTCAAGCACTGTCTCAGGGCTCAATGTGCGTGGAGGGCTCTGACAAGCAGCTAACCCTTCTGGGTGACAGAAGTCACTTCTGAAGTGAGCTGGTGGTTGAGGGAAGGGAAGTTAGGGCATCACTAAGCTGTGCAGATCACTGTTGTACCGCCAGCATGCTGTTCCTTGGGCTGGCGGCACTGGTTAATCATTCTGCTATTTCAAGCCCTCGTGGTAGGGAAAAATATTTGATTCACGTACCACAGGGAAGCTCAGGAGCAGGAACCAGAGCTGCCTGAGGCAGTCTGGAGAGGGGGCTCCCAGAGACCAGCACCAAAGAAAACGTCATTATATATATTATACGTATGTATTATACATCTCTGATTCTTCTCCTAGTGGACTCAGCCAAGTGCACTCAACTGACTAACAGTAAAAATCAAACAAATAAATGGGTATTCAGAGCTAGTTAGAAAATGAGGTGAAAAAAATCCAGCATTCTGATGAAATCTCTACCTTTGGCGAGCTGCTGACTACAGTAAGCTCCACCTGCAGCTTTGTGCACAGCGACAGAGCAGATGCAATCAGGTAAATTTAATCCCAGCCTGGTGCAGCTGGGAACGCCTGAAAGTGCATAAATAATTGCTCAGATTTGTAACTCAGGAGTTAGCCCAGGCAGGGCACAGGCCAGTCCTGAAGGCAGACGGAGTGCCAGTGTACAGGTGCTCGTCTGTGCTCCCCCTCTGCGGGCAGGAAAGGTGTGGAAGTCAACAGGGCATCGAGATGTTAAACTAGCCTATTCCTTTGCTTTCTGGAGTTTGTCCTTGCTCTTGCACCTACACGTACCCCTCTGAAAACGAATGCAAATTCTGCATTTAGGCAATTACTTTACTCGGGCAGGGTGCTGAATTTCACAGGCCAAGCTGCTGCTCAGTGTGAAGGATTTCTGTGGTCTTGGGGTCTGCGTTTTGCACATGCAGTGCAGGCGGGCAGGCGGCGAGGGTTGTTCCTCCTGCGCCGGCCACCCCGGCGCGTTCAGAGCTCTTTCCACGCTCCCGGAGAGCCCCTGGAGATCAGGTCATGAAACACAAACCTAATGGGACTGGGGGGATGTTATGTTGCCTCAAAGTCAATATTTTGGGAATTTCTGAATGGTTAAACGTGCATTATTTCCTGGTTGCACGTTAATGTACAGCCGGGGAGGGCTAAAGCCCACATGAAGTTCTGCATGGTCTGCAGGTTAGTGCCAGGAGGTACCTGCTGATGAGAGATAAGCCCTCTCCCAGGAGGTTATGACCCGGGCGATTGCCTATGCTCGTTTTCTGTTCTTGTCCGGAAATGAGGTGCTTACTCGTCCTGGCTCTGCCGCATCCCGGCGCAGGATGGGCCCTTTCCACGTTTCCCGCAGCCCCTGGCGCGGCCCGCGGGAGCTGCCGCTCCGAGCCGGGGCGCTCAGCCCGCTCCTGCAGGAAGCCCCGAGGAGTCTACCCACGCGCCGATTCCTTCTCCGCAGGCTGCGCCACGTCGCTAACAACATTTGCAAACCTTTTGTGCGTTGTGCAAACGTTTAACCTTCTCCAATTTTCTTATTTATTTATTTCCCCCCTCCCTGCAAAGGAGCCCGCTCCCGGGGAGGCGCCAGCAGGCCTGTAAAATGGGAATCAGCCAGCAGGGCAGGGGAGCGGAGGAGGAGGTTTCCCCAGCGCTGCCGGCCACGGCGAGGGGAACGCGCTGTCGAAGCACGGCTGTGCGCGGGCTCGCCTGGCACCGTGGTGCCCTCCGGCGAGCACCCATGGGTGCCGGGTCTCCCCCCCTAATCAAACCTAAATCTCCCCTACGCCAACCTAAGCCGAACCTGCAGGCAGGAGGTCTCCTCTGCCACGCTGGGCGGAAGGGAGGAGGGACGGGGGCCAGAAGAGAGACGAGCAGAGCCAAGGGAATCGCAGCCCTTTAGGCCGTGGAGCAGGTGGGGCCCGTCACCGCGCCAGCGTCGCCTTGGAGACCGGCCGGTAAACTCCAGGCCTCGGGAAGGGGAGCGCGGCGGCGGCGAGACGGCGTAAGGGAGCAGACGGAGACGGGCGAGGAAGCTGCGGCACGGCCCGCGTCCCCCCCGCCGCCACCGCCGCCCCCGGCGCTGCCCAACCGGGCCCAGAGCTGGGGGCGCCCAGGCGGCCGGACCCCCGCGGCCCCCGCCCCGGGGGGGCGCCGAGCGGCAGCGCAGGTACGGGGCTGCCCCCCAGCCCGAGGCACCGGGGCCGCGGCAGGGAGCCCTGTGGGGCTCGTCGGGGAGCCGCTGGGCTTCCCGCACCGGGAGGGCAGCGGGGAGGCTGCAAGCCGGGCGCTCGGTGGGGTGGAAAGCTGGCGGCGCGCGGGTGCCTGGGTCCTTGTAGGAGACGCAGGGAGTTGCTACATTTAGCAGGTCCTGTCTATATCTGTAATTCCTTCATGTTAGATCCCAGAAGGGGGTTTGGTACCGAAAAGCTAGACCTTGCAGTGGTTACCGTACCTCGAGATGGCTGCTCCCCGCGGCATACCACGCTGCGCACATCTGTTCCCTCATGCACTGCAGAAGGAGGCTAGGTACTTCAAACCCAGCCCTCAGTCTGCAGGAATAGCTGCCTACAGTCAGTAAATAGAGATGGAGCAGAGGACAAGGCGTCCGGACAAGCCTCCATCCTCTCCGGAGAAGAGGATCACAGGCAGCAGGGCCCTTCTAGGGCCTCCCATTTACCTCTCTCGTTGCTCAGAGTTACTTCATGCAATATTTTACCTCCACCTCGCACAGTCGCAGACCTCTGCGCAGAGAGGCGATGCAATCACAGCCTTCCAGTGGCACCTCGAAATAAGGCCGTGCTCCTCCGGTGCCATCTGCCAGCGCAGGGCTGGAGGCACCGCAGAGCAGGAAGAGAGTGGGGGCTGCACGGGGGCCCCAGCTAGCAAATACTGCTGCGGGTGCCGGGTCCGAACAACTGCGTCTATCTGCTGGGTCAGTATCTATCCAGTTGCTTGGATCTGGTGGTCTTCTGTGACAGCTTTCTGGCCAGCTTTGTTTCTGCTATAGTTCCAGCAATGACAGTAGATCTGGGCCCTAATTTTGAAAGCTTTTTTTTTTTTTTTTTTAACCTGCTAGAACATAGTGCTATCTGAGCTCTGGCCAGGTGCTCCGAAGGTTTGAGAGAAGGTAAATAAAAGGCTGCACGCTCCTTTTACCCCTCTCTTTGGCAGCAGGGCAAGGAGGATAGTGAATAGAAGCAACAACTCTTTTGGCTGTGTCTCCTGTGGAAGTCACCTCTGCTCTGCACCGTCACTCTATGGAGACTTGTGGGATGCAGGCACAGTAAGGTGCCTTCCTGAACATGCTTTCAGAGTGTGCGAGGAGAAGACCAAATAATCCCTCAGAGAAAATTTCTCACCTTTCCAGAGAGGTTCTGGTCGAGGGCACTGGTATTTCCTGCCTGGTGGTCTCTTAGGATGTAGATGTCTGTCACCCAAAGTATACTGCTGTTGTCCAAAGGGTTTGTTTATTTATTGTCAGGGTTTGTCCGAATGAGAATTCACGCACTCTTCAATTTAAATGGCTTGTGGAACATCTGCGCTAATAACCAACAGTCATTTTTGCAGGGTCATATCTTGTTGTATTGTCTGTTGGCTCTGCAGCTCATGACCTGTCAAAGCCTGAGATCAGATCGTGCTCCCACCACATACCAGGAGGATTTTGCCACTCCTTTCAAGCACAGGCAGGATTAGGTATTTCATTTGCCTTATATTTGGTAGTTCAATCTGTAGAGACTTGGAAGAAGCAGCATATAAAAAGCAAAATGAAAGGAGAGTAAAGAACATATGAAGAAGCTCTGTGACTGCTCCATCCTTGCTAGGATTCAAAATCTATTTTCTTGAAGTATGGTGTTGTCTTTCAACAGCTGTGGAACAGTTTATCTTTGGCTTAAACCAGCTACCAACAGAAAAGAGGAATCTGCAGTGATGTATATGTTACTGTGGTCTGGGTTCATATTTCATTTGCTTTTTTGTATTCATTGAATGTATAGAAAGGATTCTCAAAGACATACTGTTCTGTGGCATACAATTTCAGGTCATCTTTAAGAGGCTTTAGTGTAATGTCTTATTTAAGTGAAATATTATATGAATAGACTTCAGTTGCTATGTTTGGTATTGCAACATGGTGTTGGTGATTTTGATATATTTGAGAGGATGTATGTTCACAAAGAGCAGCAGAAATATTTTGTATTAGTATTTTTAACTATGATGCGTTGGAGAACAGTTGTGATGTTATCTCTGTCTGTAGCATTAACGAGATTATTAGAGTGCTCTGTCCCGTCCCCAAAAGAATATTGGAAAAATTGGGAAAGTTCAGAAACAACAGGATTGTTTAACTCTGGAAACTGACCTTGTAGCAAGAGTTATAAACTCAGCCTAAGCAGTTGGCTAAAGAGAGTCGCGAGGGGGCTTTCTGGTGTTTCCATGAGGACAAATTTTGAACCAATAGCTCTCTAATCTAGTAGAAGAAACTGTAATAGCATCTAATGTTGGGGAAAATTCAGACTAGAAACAAAACTTGTATTTTAAAATGAAAATGATTAACTACTGGAACAACTTTTAACCTGGAGATGGGTTCTCAGCTAGAAATGTTTCTAGGTATAAAATTAAATTGTATACTTAATGCAGGGATAACTGACATTTGACATGTTTTAGTGGCTTTTATTGATGTACATGAAACCAAAATAGATATCAGATTAGATGATCCCTCCACAGCCTCAGGCCATGGATCTCACTGTAATTATATGATGCTCATCATTGCAGTATACTGAAATGCCTCCACCAAACTGGTGGCAAGAGGAGACTAAACTTCTTCTGTGGCATGTATTTGTGTAGATTTTTGCAGCACTCAGTGGATACAAATTATGTCATTATTTGTCTCAGATCATTATTTGTATGTCTATATAAATATATAGGGAACATAGAGACATGCTGCATATAATATTGTGTACACTATATATACACTGTGCACACTATATGCACTATATATATATAGGCATTATGTATACAAAATGCTATAGTACATAATTATATAATATAAACAGAGTTTGCACATTATTTTTGTAAACTCACTATACTTTATATTCTTTCCAGAATAAAATTTCCTCTTAGGACAGGTCATTGTTTGCAGAAACATTTTTGACTGCTGATCTCATATGGCTCTAAGGTCTTTTTGGTCATTCATTAATGAATTCCCTTGAGAAATTTGCTCACTCTGGATGAAGCAAGAGCTGAAATTATCTCTTTTTTACTGCTCTCAACTTCTGCAATGTTCTAGTATTGAAACCAGTTGGGGAAAAAATACATTTTTGCTTTATATTTTTCCAAACCCAACTGGTGTGGTCTGAATGACTGGGATGCTGAAGATAAACGCATTGTAGCCAGTGCTCTGCAGACAGAAATGGAGTAGTTTAGATGAAGCAGGATAATTCCGGATTTCTTAGATGGTTGCTTTGAACATTTCAGTGCAACTGCAGCACGTGGAATAATGCCAAGATAAGAATTTCAAGGTGCAATGACAGGGTGACAGGGGCTCACAGAGACATCCAGCTTCTTCCTTCTCTGCTTTCCTGAGCACCCTCATCAAGAAGAAGAGGACAGCGTTTCCTCTGCGCCAGGGGTCTGCGCTAACTCAGCACAGCCCCGCCGTGGCTCTCTGCATGCTGTATTCTGGTCCTGTGATGCTTTTGAGGCCGGAAAATACTTTGGGGGCTTTTGTGATCTGCAAATTCAGCAGACAGGCTCTGGCGCCGCTGTCCTGGTCTGGAGCAGATGTTTCCTCTGCCCGGTTCCAGCCTGCAATACGGAACGAACCAAACCAGCCAGACAAGGGTGGAAACCTGAGTTTGTCATCATTGCCCACAGGGGTTTCAGGTCCTCTCCTCACAGCACTTGATGTCAGTATGGGGAACTACAGACAAATGTCTACCCTCCGTGGCCTGCTGCTGCACAAAAACTTGCATGTGCCTGAGGGTCAGGCTTTGACACGGCCCGAAAACAGCAGCTGAGCAGTGGCAGTCTTGCTGCTACTTTTCTTAGCGTGTGGCACAAGTAATCCTTGTGTGAGAAGGAGTGACCCACTACCAGCCTGTGTGCGCTGCTCTTGACTGCATTATTCACAGTGCTGGAGCTCCGTGGGCTGATTTTCCTATTCCACCATCTACCTCTGAGGGAAGCCAGGAGGCTTATGTGCTTGCTTGCAGAGTCCTGACAGCCTGGGGTGATAAATGCTGTGCCAGTTTAAGCTATTTTGTTCATTAGTTGTCTTAAAATAGCAGAGGGTGTCCTTAGGTGAGACAAAGTCTCATGGTGATAGCTGCTTGTGTGCAAAGCCCTGCTCTGGAGAAATTGAACTAATTAGGAACAAAAGCAAATATAAGAAAAAAGTCTTATTGTGACCCACAGCCACAATTTATGCTGCCACAGTTCTTCCTGAGTGGGAATGCAATTGCAAATCTGGCATGGCAGAGGTTGGAGGTAGGGTCTCTAGAGGCAGCAGTGCTCTCCTGTCTGCGCTGGACTGCCTTTCAGTGTGGTCTTAAACAAATTCATAACCGCAATTTATTCCTTGCCGATGGGTTAAGGTCATAGCATGTTTTTCTGAGCTCTCCTTTCAGATTTGATGACCCCGTGTAGTGCAGATCAAAGCAATTATTTTCACTCTGTGAAAAGAAAAAAGTTCAGTTCCTCTGACAATTTCCCCTTCTGAGAAAAGGATATAAGTAAAAGGAAATAGAAGAGGGTCAAATCACATCCTTGTGAGAGAGCTGCCAGCCCCAAATGCTCTGATTATTCATCCATTGGACTCAGTCACCAGGCCTCTCCTCGCAGCTCTAGCTTCAGTCCAGACCACTTACTCCACATGAAGCTCGAGGTGAGAGCTGCCCCCTCTGTCCTGACGACCTTTTGCAAGGGACGGCAGCTTGGTTTCTCTCCTTGTATAAATTTCTTTAGACTTGCAGATGTGCTGGGGAAGCCTTCCCTGAGCTCTTCTCTACTAACTCTTTAATCCTGCCAAGTCCAAAGCAGAGCTCAACAGACTCTGTCAATGGCTTGAGTTAGGAAAGCATGCGAATACACGGGTCCAGGTCATTCCCTTAACTCACAGCAGTGTCTAAACTAATACTTCAGTTACGACTGATGTGAAGTATCAAAACAAGATGCTCTGATGAATCAGAGCTCCAGCCCAAACTCTGAAAAACTAACAGAGTACCTAAATATTTGCAAGACGGGCATAAAGCATTTCTCAGTAGAAGGTCCCTTACAGGTCAAGGATTTGTGATACTCAATATATTAAGACAGTTTTCAGTACTATGTGTTGTATATGTGAATCCATGCTATATGGGAGGTTTGGTCTTCCAGATGCCAGGCACAGCAAGGCATGACCATGAGATGGCAATCCAGGCCAAGAGAAGTCTAACTAAAACCACGGACCCAGTAGAAAGACTTCGGCTGCGGTGTTTAGCAAGGGGATCTGCAGGCATTAAAGGACTTGGCAGGTGAGTCTAAGAAGTCAAATTTGCAGAATCACAAAATGGTTGAGGTCGGAAGGGACCTCTGGAGATTTTCATTGTTTGGCTTTATTTTTTTCTTTTTTTCTTTGTCCTCCAAAGACTGTAGTGGTCAGTCCAGTGGCCTCATGCTTTGGCATTTAAATTGCTGCATCATTCTCTACGTTTTCTGTTCTACTAACTTCAAATTACACATTTCCACAGAGTATTTCGGATTATGGATGATGACAACAGCAGGACCCTTGATTTCAAAGAGTTTGTGAAAGGATTAAATGATTATGCTATGATGATAGACAAGGAAGAAGCACAAGAGATTTTCCGGATATTTGATAAAGATGGCAGTGGAACAATTGACTTTGATGAGTTTCTTGTTACACTAAGAGTAAGTGTGAGAATTTACGGTATTATTGCACTAAATGGAGAAAGAGCCCTGTTTCATCATTAGATGAACATGGTCAGTGCTAGCTAAATAGAGTAGTGATACTCATATTAGTAACTAGCAAAATCTACAGTTGTATTTAAAATGTCAGTAACTCTTGAGAAGATAAAATATTCCATCTTCATATGCTAATGCATATACTAAAAATTGTCCTAAATGACCCTTTTGTAGTTAAGAGAGCTCAGAACCTAACATGCCTCTGCAATTTATTGACAAAACCTAAGGCTCCTAGTAAATAAATGATTGTGATTTTTTTTTCTTTTTTAACAAATTGCTGTCTTAAGTACCTAAATTCCACCTGTGTTGCAGTTCAGGTCCTATGAGGTTCTGTCCACTAATCTCACTTGTTTTCTATCTCCTTATAACATAAGCTAATCCAGTGAGAGTTTTCTCTAATTAAACACAGCATGACTGACTTTGGTTGGGGATCTTTTGTTCTGCTGATATCTAAACAGCTAAAGAAGAGAAAATATTTACTGTTTACTGTTGTTAAAATAATTAAAACTGATGGTATAGAAAAATATTCCAGGAAACACTTTTTCTCTATTTGTCTACTTACTAGCCTTTTGATAGATACTGAATAAACTCCATTCTACTGATTTTTGATAATATATTGTGCTTTATGTCGCACAGACAATGTAAACTATCAGTAGTTTGCTGTCCCAAGTGCTTGAACTAGAGTTACTGAAAACAACAGCAGCTACTTGAATTTGGAATTGGGCAAGTAGTTGGCAGAAATCAAATGGATCTGTTAATATTTCTTTACAGCCTCCCATGTCGAATGCCAGAAAAGAAATAATCATGCAGGCATTTAGGAAGTTAGATAAAACTGGAGATGGTATCATAACAATTGAAGACTTGCGGGGGGTTTACAATGCAAAACATCATCCTAAATATCAGAATGGAGACTGGACAGAAGATCAAGTATTCCGGTCCTTTCTAGATAATTTTGATTCACCCTATGACAAGGATGGGAAGGTAAGTGAAACATCTGATGTGCAACCATGAATACAACATTTGACTCACAGCTAAAATTATTAAATGTGATAATGATGCCAGTACCAAATGTGCAGCTGCAGGGCATTTGTGTCACATTCATGGGAGACAGAAAAGCAGGTGAATATACAATGCTTAGGACTATTAGTGAAGCTTGCTTAGGCATTCAGAGGCAAAAATAATCTGCAGGAGATGCGAAAGCTAGGCAAGGGATTGCATTTACAGGCTTGTAGGCTTTATGACTCTACTTTTATAAGCAACACTAAGCATATCTTCAAACTAACCCACCACAATTGCTAATTTTCAAAATCTCTGTAAACTGGAAGATTTCTCACTTCTCAGGAGAATAAAAAACAGGACCTAGTTCAGAAGCATGTTTCCTGAAATACTTTATGTTTAGCACTTCTATAGTATGTGTAATTATTTAGACCAGTGGCTTGGGAATCACTGCATAATAGATATGGATTTATCCAGAGAGAATTGAATAGAAGATTAGGGTTAGAGTAGAAAAAAGAGAAAAACCACAGCTCCAGCTGAAGCAGAGGCTGGAAAGGGGCTGCCAAAGGGACCTGAGGCAGCTGAGAGAATTGTGCCGCGAGGAACTGCTGGCCTGGGGAAGGATGGGGAGGCCTTGCCTACTGCTCAGCTGAGGTTTTCCAGTTCAAGTACAGAGCTTGATCACCCTCTGCAATGGACTTCTCATGCATCCACTTCATAACCTTCTCAATTTCCAAGCCATTCAGACTTCTTTTTCCCCTCAATATGTGTCTGCAAAGTTTTTTGACCCAAATTTGCATATGTCTGACCAACTCAGTGAGCCTGGATGTGTCTGCTATTTCCATGTCCATATCTTCAGTCCAAGCTGTTCGTAATAATGAGCCAGATAAGGCTTCATCAGAACTTTCTACAATGTTTTTAACACTTCCCTGTCTCTTCTGAAACAGTCTTGCTTAGGTTGCACCTGGCTTTTCACAGCTGCATTACACTGGTGACTGTTGCCAGTCTAATGCTTGGCTACTCTACCCAAATCTTCCACTTCTTTTGTTTCCAACAGGCCAGTTCTCAGTTTGTAGAGAGGTATTAGTTTTTATATCCCCTGGGTATATACTTTGCACTTGGTAGAGCTGAATTTCATCCCCTTTTCTGTTACACCATCCTCAGAGTTACCCAGTTCTGTGGTTTGTCGCCTTCCTTCTCTGCAGCAGCAGCGACTTCTGGCAAACTTCAGCAGAACGCTCCTGCTTTGTTGTGCTGAGGTCATACATGAAAACATTAAACAAGATGAGTTCCCAAAATGATCCTCGACAAACTTAGTGCCACTGTATCTCTAACTGGCCTCCACAATGCCTTGTACTTTGTAAATGCTGCAGATTTTGAGCTAATGGAAGAGTTACTCTGACCACCCCTACCTTTTGTTTAGCAATCCTGACATTAGCCCACCAGATGCAGTTTCATTTGAGAACTGAACATGGCTTTCCTGTGCCTAAATCTGCCGTGTCACTAGTAAAAACCAAGGACATGTTAGATTAATTGTCCAGATGTGACTTCTACCTGAAGTGGAGCTACATTCCCTGACTTTAGCACTGAAGACTTACTTGATCTGGGTTTTGCTGACGAATGATTTCAAATTATTCCTACAAAACACTAGAAGAAGATAGCTGACCAAGTGAGAAAACCTAGAACGGTTTTAGCTGAAATGCCTCATGGCTTTGCAGCTGCTAGAAATGTAGAAAGGGCCTCTTCTCAGTAATCTTGCTGAGTACCTCTGAAACAGCCAGGGTCTAGGATGCTTGTAATGGTAGGATAGGCTAAAATGTTCAGTTCTTCTGACTGTCACACATTTTTTCTAGCTCTCAAGTGCACAAGGCAAAATATTATAGGGGAAAATATTTTTATATGTGATGTTTTATTCAAAGAATGACCTATATGGTTCAAGAATTAAGGCTACTATTTGTAGTAGGTGCTAAATTTAATTTTTAAAAATTGACACTTAGTCTAGTTACTTTTATTTAACTTAACTTACTTTTATTTAACTTAACTTTTATTTAACTCCAAAATGTACACTAAAAGTATTCAAAACTCTTTGGGAATTTGAAAGACTTTTTAAATGAGACCTGTGTGGAACAGTGATATTTTATCTCTGGTGAATGTATATAAAACTCTTAGCTATTTATCTATGTTGCACCAGAAATCTAATCCATTTTTATTAAAGATATTGCAAACAACCAAATGATAGCATCAGTGTAAAAACTGCATAACAATATTTGTCTTTTTGAGCATCACTCATTTTAACTTCAATTCTTGGTAAGATTAATTTAATTGTGCATCTTTAATTCCCATCTAAGCATACCTGGGGGACAAGAGCTCTATTTCTAATGAAGAAGTTTTGCAAATTCTGCAGTAACTTCTGCAAATTTTCACTGCTTTCATTCTTCCTATTGGGTTCCTTTTCACCGGCAATAATGTGAAATAGCAGATGTTAAGGTTTAATTTAGATTTTTTTTTTTGAATGTGTAGTTTTTTTCTATTACAACATGAAGAAAATGAAGGTTCATTTTCCTGTTTTAAATCCTTCTGTCTCAGGTCACAACAGAAGAATTCATGAACTACTATGCAGGAGTCAGCGCTTCAATAGACACTGATGTCTATTTTATCGTCATGATGAAAAACGCTTGGAAACTCTAATTGTACGATTAAAGGAACAAGACTTTGTTTCCACTTTTTGTAGGTCCATATGATTAAGTATATGCTCATTTTCTGTAACCGCAGCTTCCAGGCACTGTGCAGGTTACAGCCAAGCTGCAGAGATAGCTGTCAGCGGCACTGCTTTGGTAGGCTCCCCCTCAGAGCATCAGCAGCTTGCTTGGAAAGCAGACCTGGCAGCCAGCCACTTGGTAGACCTTTGCTTTTTCTTCCTGCATCCCTGACCTGTCTTTTCTTCTCTGAGACAAGCTTTTCCTTTCTTCTCTGCTGTCTGCAGTAAGTTCCAGTGGTTCCTGAGTGTATCCCCACTTCCACTGTTAGCTACAGCTCTGCTTGACAGAGGATGTGAGAGGAGGAAATATTTTGGAAGGCTTTGGTTTGGGCAGACAGTTATAAGTCTGTCCCATGAGGGACCAACCTCTACAGCGCTCAGCTATGTCAGTATGTGACACAGAGGTCACATACCTCCCTCTCCCCCAGCTCCATGGTGCCTCTCAGCTTCTTGTGCCTCACACGTGAGCAACGGCGTAAGTGTTCAGCTCAGTGCTGGGACCGTGTGAGTTCCCAGTGCTGGGAAGCTGCTGGAGGAATCAAATGAAAAAGGGGAGTCAGGGACCAATGTAAATGCTAAAGTCTTTATAAAAACCAATTTTTTCCCCTCTGCTGCTTACAGCTGTGTCAGCATTTTTGTGTGCATGCCTTGGTCCAGTTCTCTGTGGATCTGATTACGTCTTTTCTTTTCCTTTGGTTCCCTTCTTTCTATACTCTAAGCTCACCTTCAAAGGGGCGTACATGTGTTACAGCCTTTTCTTCTCACTGGTCCTGGAACATTTACCGATGTGGTAGCTGTCGTCTATACATGGCTGTAACAAAAGTTACTTACTACTTTTTGTATTTATGCTGACTTATGGCCAACCTATGACTCCAGGGAAGTCCTCAAAGCTTGATCGGCTGGTCTTACACAAACTGTGCTTTCCATTTTGTTTAAACATGAGCTCTTAGTACAAGCAACAGGTACCTGCAATTTCTTAGCAAAGGCTGTGCAAGATCAATGTTTCCCTTGATCCATAAGTCTCTAGAAACTTGCACACTGGTTAACACTGGTGGAAAGAGTCTCTCTATGATGTTTGTCATCAGTCATAAGAGGAGTCATTACCTACTGCGATGCTACTGAGGTATCTATGTGCCTTACATGAAAAACAAACTTACCATCAGAGGTTTTCTATGTATTGGCACTGTATGTAGGACCCATTTCTTCTCATTTATTAATTGACTCCACAGCAGACTGTCATGTTATCCACCTAGTATGTTCCAAATAAAAAGAAAGTAATGTTGCTGGCCTGTGGGAATCACAAAATGAAAATTAAAATTATTTCCAAGTGACATATATTATCTAAATGTTTTGAACTCCACAGTGATCTGTTGTGCTGACTTTTAATCAAGCCCTGTGTAAATTTTAATCTGAATAACTAATTCTAAGCAGTTTGTCTGTTCTGTACTAACCCTTTCCGATTTTACATAATCCTAAATGCAGTACACCTTTTCAGAAGGATTTTGTGTCAGCAGGAGCAGCACTCATGTCAAATGATGGCACTGGACCTAACTGCACCTTTTTAAAGTCAGCAGCAGCTTTGTCACTGGCCTCTGCGCACCTGGGTTTAAGCCTGTCACGGCTGACGAACGCTCGGTGCTTCAGGGTGGCGTTTCCCTCCCTGTTCTGCACGGAGCTGACTAATGGGGTTTCGTGGTGGGGCCTGTAAGATGTGAGTGAGGAGAGCTCAGACCGCCCCGTGCTCGGGCGAGGGCCCTGTGCTCGCCCTGGTGACGTGAGCCCGCCCTGGTGACGTGAACTGTGGCTGAGGCACTTACAAATGCTCTCAGAGCAGGTCCTGGTGCTTCAGGTCTGCCTAAGGTAGATCGCATGATTCGCTGGACACATTTTCTAAGTGTAGTCAGAAGGCGGGTTTTCATAATTTTATCATTTTGAAAATTTGCACAGAGCACATTTCCAAGCGCTTGCTTCAAGTTGCTTTGAGGTCAGTGACAGGGTTTCCTTTCACTTCCATGGGGACAGAATTGCTCCTGGAGCAACCTGAGGAAAAATTGGTAACTACAGAAGAGGTGTATTGCTTTCAGGAAAAAGAAAACAATCTAGGAAAGATGAACCTGTAACATATTTTACTCGTAAACAAATGTAGAATACAAGTTGTGCTGTAAGACAAGTTATTTGATTAATATGTGTGCAAATTTATGGAAGAAACATAGGCATTGTATTAACTGCTGAGTAGGAAAATCTTTACTGAAACCTGTACAGCCATGATCATACAGTGGGCACACACGCCTGAACTTCAGAGGACGCACTTTGCAGAGGACAAAGACAAGCTAGAGCGACCGGGCACCAAGGCACAGCAAGGCAGGTGCTTAAAGCCACCACTTAGCACTTCAGGGTCCTGCTCTGCCAGGGATACTGCATTGCGGAGAGCTGAAGATGAATTTTGGGAGTCTGTCCTAAGGTGCAGGTTGCTGTGTGCTGGGTACAGACCCAGCAGATGCTGTAGATAGGCTTAGCAGTACAGGGCATCCTGCCGAGTTCGCGGTTGCACGGTGCACACGGCAGATACCAGGAGGTAGGTGGCAATGTATGCCACCGTATCTGTCACTAGAATCAAGATTACAAGATCTTGGTTGGTGCTTCATATTCTAACACTATTTCTTGTTTCTGATTGTGCAACAGAAGTTAAACAGGATGGTACAAACCATAGGAACATTTGAGTCTGCGTGGTTGTGGGGAAACACAAGAAGCAAATGTTTTGCCTGCTGCTGTGTCACCAGCTCCAGGCTGCCCTGCAGCAGAGCCATTCGCGCGGGCTGAGCGCTGCCCATCCCGCCAGGCAGCGCGCAGGAGCTCTGACTCACAACGCTGGCTGACGCCTGTCACTCATAGAAGGAAAAGGCTTCCTTAGGCCTCCCCAAACTTGCTTGCCAGATGGGTGTGCGTACTGGATAAGGACAAGTAAGGAGGGCTGCATTGCCCGGCTGGAACCTCAAGAGGTCCAGTGGGCATCCCAAACTTGCCTGTGGCCATGCCTTCGGAGTGACCGCTTGCAGCATCCTACACTGTCAGCATTCCTGCAACATCTCTCACTTCATCATAGTTTTGCCCCTTGGGTCTCAGTGTGATTTTTTTGGCTTTGTATTTTTGTGCTTAGAGAGAAACATTTGGCTTCATAGGATCAAAAATTGTTGCTTGGTTTGTCATGCAGCATAAATTTATTGAAATTAGACCACAAGGTATATTCACCAAGCTGGTTGATTTTGTAGGTCTTAGCAGGGGCAAATGGAAGCTGAGGTTTTTGCAGATGAAACCAAGTGTGCACATTGGAATATGAAAGCCAAGTTGCTTCTACCTAGTACTGACTCAAAACTTCACAACAGAGTAGGCAGAACTGAACTTTGTTATCTCAGAGCTGAGCTTACAGTATCTGCTGTCATCAGCTGACAAAAGGAGCATGCATGGTGATTTCTGCTTTTTTTCTCTGCCTTCCCTGGAGCAGCAGCAGGAGCAAGCATAGCTTTCTGTGGTAGACACAACACTGAGAGAAACTTGCTGCCTTCAGCAATAGCAAACTTTCTGTGACTTTCTCTGTGACCATAGCTCATCCTTTTTCTCTAGAAGTCCTTTCTCGTATCCAGCTGAGGAGGGGAAACTAATGCAAAAAAAAAAAAAAAAAAAAAAAAAAAAAAAACAAACAAAAAACAAAAAACAACAAAAACCCAACATGTTGCCTAGTGAGCTGTAGTGAAAGCTGTAGTGAGCTGAGGAAAAGTCCTCAGATGGCTGGTAGCTGTCTCAGTATTTGAAGCAGCCTCAGGCTGTGCTGGTTTGCCCCAGTTCTGCTCTGAACATTTTTAAGTCCCAATGATTTCCACACTGGTTTTAAATCAGGAGCTCTGACACTGACAGGTGTAGCATGAAACTTGAACAGTATGTAATAGAAAGGCTTTAGCACTATCATTTTCAGCTGGGCCTGGGTAGGGGGCTGTATGTCCAACGAAAGCTGGAGTGAGGCTTTCCAGCAGCCTTCAGAGCTCCCGCTGAATCCACCAGGAACTGCTGCTGAAGAATGGTGGTGGGATCCAGGCGTTGTTCAAAATCTTGGCAACAAGAAAAAAATGAGAAAGAAAAGAAATGCAATGCATTCTGAAAGTTAGCTTAGGACTGGCTTTCTTGGAAAAACAGATTTTGGTAAAATATGAGTAATGTTTATTTTCCAGAGGCAAATTTGGATTTTTTTCATTGCAAATCTGTAATATTTTTGCTGACACCTGCATTTTTTAACTTTCTAATGATATTTCTAGCATTCAGAATTTGATATTTGTTTTACCTAGATTTTCTTAAAAAAAAATAGTCTATCATTTTAGAGTAGCTTTGACCTCATGCCATAAATCTATTCCTTAAGACATTTCCAAACTGCATTTCTTTTTGGTTTCTCCTTTTTTAATTGCTTGACTAAGCTTTTTTTTTTTTTTTTTTTTTTTTAATTATTATTCCGGTGCTGGTGTTGAACGAATTTAATTTTCTTCTGGCATCTAAGCTGTGCTGTTAATATTTAGCAATAATTAGAATAGCTTTTCTTATATTCATTTTTTCAGGATGTAGCAACTGCTCTGTCTCCAAATGCAAGAAACTCATTCCATTGACTTCAGTGTCCTTGGATCAAATGCAGGGGAGCAACAGGTCCTAATGTCAGAGTAGCTGACAACCTGACATAAAAATCAGACTTCTCTGAAACTCTAAAAGAATTATTTTCAAAATGTGGGAATATGTTACATAAACATTCTGCTTTGGGCCACACTATATAGCTGTAGCAATGTTTTAAATCTGTTTTTTTTTTTCATTCCTAGGTTACAAAAGATGAATTTTTGAACTACTATGCTGGAGTTAGTGCCTCTGTCGATAGTGATGCCTACTTCATTTTAATGATGAAGAAATCCTGGAAACTCTGACTTTCATTTTGGTTTGCCCTGATCTCTTTGCAATTAGAGACTATAAAGATACAAAATACAATTAAACTCAGCATGGGTTTGATTTTTTTTCCAGTTCCTGCCTGAGATATATGATCAGAGCTAACTGGTTTGAGGACACCAGCAAAGCTTTCCAGCGCTGGACACTTGCACGGGGCTTAATACGTTCAACAGATGGCGCTTAAAAGCCGAGAAACAGCCGCCCGAGGGAGATTCGGAGCTGCTGTGAGCAAAGGGCTGTGACTAGCAGCTGCGCTTCCAGCATCATTAGCTGTTTCCTTGTGTACCTGTACATTAGATTTGTTTTGCCAATGTCTTGATTTATACAGAAGTGCTTATCTGGGGTGCTTCGCGATCACTGTAATAAGGAACTATTTGACCCTAAAATAAATAATTCTTAATGGTTCAGCTCTCTGTTATGTTGCATTCCAGCTGGTTTTAAAAGAAAGCTTCAGAAACCCACAACCAAAATGATAATTATTGCAGGCCAAAAGCACATTAACTAAAAACCTACCCCTTTTCACCCCAGTACTGCAGGGCTGCAATATTACTGCATAAATGCGGGCCTTCAAGTCAATAAAAGCCAAGAAGCCTGCAAGGAGTTAAACTTCTGCCCCGTGGCAATACCCCGCCAGCGCTGGCGCATCCCTCCGTGCCAGAAAGGATGGTTTTAAGGCCGGCGTCTGCCTACCTAACGCGGCCCGGCTGGCGAGAGGAGCAGTCCTGCCCGCGGCCACCCTACAGACATGGGCAAAGACGTGTTTCGTCAATGCCTCTACGTGGACACGTGTGCGAGGAGAAGACGTGGTGAACGAGGTGGTAAACCCAGCCGGGAGCGAGCGCCGCCGCGGGGGGGGGGGGTAATTAACGCTTCTCAGCATCGTTAGGGCTGGGCTGTGAGCCAGTAGCTTCAAAAGGAAGCTGAAAGCTATTCATTAAGTAGTTTTGTACCTATATAAGCCCATCCAATATGTTTTGTATACTACGAGGTCACCTGTGAAGTTCAGGATTGCTGAAACTGGGACCGCTGAAACGTCATTGCGGCAGCACCTGAGAAGCAGTCGGTGGCCACTTATGCGGAAGACGTAGCTCCCGCCGCTCCGGGCAGACTGCCAGAGCGTAAGGAAATCTGCTGGTCGCTGCACGCTTCAGAAAAAGCTAATCCTCAGACAGAGTGACTGCGGTTGGAAGTTAGCACTCGTAAAAACGCAGCCTGGCAGGACTTGACTGAAACCGCTGTAACGACCGGCCTGTCGGCATTGACTGGTAGCAGCTGGATGTGGTTCAGTTAACTGGTTTCATGACAGTTTCTGAGAGCTAGGGGCCTTTTAAATCCTTATTGCTGACCTTCAGCCCTCCTTATCTGGACCACGCTGCTCACTGATCTCCTGAAAATACACTCTTCTAGACAGACTTTATAATATGCTCCGGGCAGTCTTGCAAGAAAGCAGCCCCTGTATCTGGCATGCGTTAGCTCGTACCGGTCCTTAAGAAAAGCAACAGTGGCAGGAATGAACACACTGCACAAGAGGCTTCGTAGCTTTCTACTAGTTGCATATTCATCAGCATTCAGTAACCTATTAATGAAGGACTGTTTCTGAGGCCGTAACAAATTTGCCTTAACGCACGCAGATTTATGCTGTTGCGAGCCAGGAGCTTGGCTGGCTCTCCTGGCGTGGATTCACTGCTGCACGCGGAGGCCTGCTCAGCGCTTCCAGCTGACCTGAGCACGGATAAGCCATTGAGAGGAAACAGGCTGCAATTGCAAACCACTACGTTCACTTAACCAGTTTCCAGGTGTTGGTCACCTGGGTGATGGGGAGCTAGGAGAAGCAGTGCAAACCATAGTAAATGAGGCTACGGAGAGGCTTCCGCGGTGAAAAGCGATGTCGAGGATACCGTTGTCTCTGGCATTGGCGTGTGGCCCAACGCTACGACTGCCAGGCCTGCCGGCCCCACACCAGCACCCCACGCCAGCCACGGTGCCGCAGACACAAGCAGGGATGGGTTCTATACTGGCCGACCACCGGTGGGACAGAAGTGGGAAGAAGTGGAAATCTAGCTGCGCTTGTCTCAGGGTGGTGGTTATGAAGGGAGGGGGAGAAAAATAAGCCAAGATCTGACGCAGCTTGAGGGCTTGTGAAGTCCCCGTCCCACCAGGGGTACAGTGGTTTGACAGCAGGGTCGCTGCCCTGCCACCCCCCAAAGGTGGCCGAACCCCTGTCCGTGGTACTGTCCCCAGCAGGGACACCGTGGCCTCGTGACAGCTAGCTGGAGCCCACCGCGTCGCCCTGACTTCAGTGGCAGCGGAGTGGGACCATCCTGACAGATGAGCGCGAGAAAGCTGAATCAGAGCACCATGAATATGTGGTGCAAAGAGCCTTTTAATAGGGTAAAACATTATAAAACCAAAGATACATTTCATCTAATTAAATAAGACATAAGAAGTAATAGAATGAATGTTTAAACATTAGCAGCTATGCAAAAATATGACTACCACATAGGAAAAATATGACTATTTCAGAGTAATTAAAGTAAATAAACATCAGGTTTATAATATTCTTCCTGCGTTAAAGAGCTACACGACTTTCCAGACAAACAGAAGGACCATGACTTACAGGTACCTTACTGTTTAAATAGTGCGAATAGATGTTTGTGAAGTCCCATTTAACCTTTTAAAATGTATGTATGAATTCAAAATAAGCATAGCACACACTGTACAGGATTTTTCTGATGTACTTTCACTTCTTCCTCTGTTTTCTTCTTATCTGTCACTGAGTTACCAGAACAGGATATCTTTCCAACACAATCTGTCTGCATCTACAATTGCACTGTGCAAGTCTTCATAATACAAGCATTACTAGCAGCTATATTAAAAAATTGAAATACAAGCATTACAAAGCAAATTAATGTCCAAAGCTTTCCTCTTTTCCTGTTGCATTATTCAACGCACCATTCTGCGAGAAACAACGATAAAAACACTTCCGTAAAATGTCACTGGAATACATGAGCCAAATCGTTGGGTCCTTCAAGGAGACCATGAAGTTGGCCCTAGCTGAAAGTTTCCATAATATCAGGTGGACCTGGAGAAGGTAGGTTGGGAGTACTGATTTTCTGAAGCAATCCATGTTATATATAACGACTTCTTAGTGGTTTTTACCAGTCAGAACAAGTTAGAGCAGCTCTGAGGAGAAGTCTTTTTTTAACCTGCATGACTGTGGGAATGTGTATGTTTTGATAAAGGAGAACTTGAAGCAGCTAGAGGGACCGAAACGTCACAGGGAGGTGAACCCCAATCCCAGAGCACAACACAGTGGCTTGGGTTTCCTGTGGCCACACTCCTTTCAGCTGTCATGCAACCCTGTGGCTATAGCAGCTTTATCTCCAAGCACATACTTCGCAACGTGTAGCATCCCAGAAGGCCTGCGAAGTGAGGCAGCCTTCTGTGTGGCAGCAGGTGGTGAAGCCCCGAGGAGCTGGATACAGAGTTCAGAAAAGGGAGACTGGGAAGGGACAGGTGCCTTCCTCAGTAATAACATTAAAATATTTAATATTTTTTACATTATCTTTATGAAGTACTTGTCTTTCTTCTTTTTTTTCCTTTCTTTCTTTTTTTTTTTTCCAATCACTGTCAGGATCCATGAAGCTCCATCGCTCTTACTAGGTTAGATGTTGCATGAGAAAAATATCTGGCCAAGTTCGATGTATTCTCATGCAGCCAGAGCCATTGGGAATAATGCTAGCGAACAAACACGCTAGCTCAGTCTTTCTGTCCTGTAAAGTACTTACTTGCTGCACTAATGCTTGTACAAGGGCTATCGAGAAAGACAGTCAAGTGTTTTACAGGTCCAATCCAGTTTACAGGAAGAGCTGGGACTTCACTTTTCATTAATTTTGTTGCATTTTCTTAATTAAAAAATGGTAGCAATGAAATACTGAATATCTTCAATATACAGCACAAGTACCTAAAGAGCCTAAAAATCACCTCCTCCGCAGATCTTCACCAACAGCAAAAAGTGGCTACATGTGGGATTTTACTTTGTTGTCATCCCTCTGAAAAAAATAGTCAGAGAAAAATGTCTGCATAAAGTGACTTCATGTGCCCTTTTTTCTGGGGACTCTGCAAGATCCCTTCACAGCGATCAAGCTCCTGAATCCCCAGAGAACTAATGCTTGATAGTAACTCTCATTTACTGGAGTTTTACAAGCTCTTGGAGTTCCTCCAACTGCAGGCGAGCTACTTTTGACCTACCTCAGCTTAAAAGATTCTATTTGATCTGAATTTGTTGCCATGCTTCTTGCTTAGGGATTAATAAGAGCTTAACTCTGCAACCAAGGGGCCAACAGAAGAGTTCACCAATGCGTGTGAGACGCACTTGATTCTCAGCTAGAGGTGCAATGGCGTTGTCCTGGATTAATCAGATCTGAAAATTAAAGTCAGGCTGAGTTAAATTTCATTTCTGTTGCAGTGGAGATTGTTACCAGCATACTGAGACTGAAGGTTAGGCCACAGACTGCTGAAATGCAGATGAATCCTCTTCTTTGTAAGAATAGCATTGCACAACGAGAAAGGTGCACCACAGAGATGTGCTACTCACTGACACAGGAGGCAGGAGAGCAAAGAGAAAAGTGTCCTGCTTGTGTTACAGAGAAACAATATTCTGTTGTTTTTTTTAAGGATTACTGATTTTTGTAAAAGCTGGACATTGTGATATATGCATCTTCATTATCTGGTGACCTAATTTCACTGTTAGGCTGCATATGGGGTGTCATGTCAGCATTCAGGGGCTCTGGTCTGGGTTGGCCTGAGGGGTACAAGAGAGAAGTGAAATGAAGGCCAGGACTGTCATTACACAGGGCTGTCCCATTGCTGCTGCAGACTTCATACGTACTGGAGCTGCAAAATTCTTCAGTGATCGGAAACTGGCTTTTACCCAAGAGTCCATTCAAAGCCTCAGCTGGCCAGATTCCCCCATAAGTGACAGGCAGGTTTACGTTGTTTTTGTTTATCATAGTAGGGCTATTCTTCAGGTTTGATCCACTGCTAAATTCTTCCGGAATATTTGCCTGTGGAGAAGCTGGTGGCTGCAGAAAACTCTCAATTTCAGCTTTTGCTTGAATGCCGTCCACTTTATGGATATGAACATAACCGAAACTCTCTGGGATAAAGATTATATCACAATTCTGCATGGCAAAGGGAACACTGTGGTCAGTAAACAGTGGGCACTGACTTAACAGAAAAGATACTTCGATAATAGCCAGCTGGAAAGCAGCTCTGCAGAGAAGGACCTGGGAGTCCCAGCAGACAGCAAGTTAACCATGAGCCAGCAATGTGCTCTTGTGGCCAAGAAGGACAATGGTATCCTGGGATGCAGTGGGAAAAGCATTACCAGCAGGTCAAGGAAGATGATCCTGCCTCTCTACTCAGCCCTGGGGAGGCCTCGTCTGGAGTACTGCGTCCAGTTCTGGGCTCCCCAGTACAAGAGGGACATAGAGCTACTGGAAAGAGTCCAGTACAGGGCTACAAGGATGATCAGAGGGCTGGAGCACCTGCCCTATGAGGAACGGCTGCGAGAGCTGGGCCTCTTCAGCCTGGGGAAAAGAAGACTGAGGGGGGATTTTATCAATGTCTACAAATATCTTAAGGGAGAGTGTCAAGAGGATGGGGCTGGACTCTTCTCAGTAGTGCCCTGCGACAGGACAAGAGGCAACAAGCACAAACTAAAACACAGGATGTTTCACTGAATATGAAGAAAAACTTCTCTGAGGATGACAGAGCACTGGAACAGGTTGCGCAGGGTGTCCTTCTCTGGAGAGAAGGACCTGTCTGGATGTGATCCTGTCTAACATGCTCTAGGTGACCCTGCTTGAGTAGAGGGGTTGGACTAGATGATCTCCAGAGGTCCTTCCAACCTCAACCGTTCTGTGATTCTGTGATTCTATGATAATCCATCTGATTTTAGAAGGGTATTTACTGAACTACCCTTGAACAGACTGATCAATGGGTTACCAGAGAATTAGCTATGACCTGGTTCAAAATCTTTTCCCATATTAATCTGAATCTCTCTAGCGGTGTCTTCCAGGCAGTGGTACTGGAGAGAGTTTTATGGTCTGTGCAGTGTGATAGTACTGTTTTACAGACTCTTCTGAGCCAGATTCACACCTGCTGTTTCATAGGAATGAATGTGCCGACCCACATGGTTCCTTTCAGTTTTATGTTCCTAATTTAGCAGTGTGGAAAGGAAATGTTTATCATGACTTCCTGAAGCATATTAAAGATCGCTGCACTAGAGAGTACAAGAGATGAAAGAATCTTTTTAGACCTCTGAAAATTAATAACTTGCTAGTAATGCACTAAGTGGAGACTGCTGTTCATTTGGCAGAACAGCACTGCTGAATTTCTTAGTGAAAAAATACTCTAGGTGTAGTTGTAAGCCAACTGGTTAAAAAACTGGTACAAATCTTATAGTCTGTAACATTTGTACAACAGGTCTTTGTCTGGCAAAAAATAGCTCAGGTATTTTATGGGACATGAGCAGTTCTGCTGGTCTACAAGGGTATATGAGCACCACCAGGCACATTTGCAGAGGGCCCCCCCAATCCAGCCCCATGATCGTAGCTACACAAGTCACAGGTCAGTTGGAAGGAGCCTTTGGATTCCATCTGGTCAACCTTCTGCCAGCAGCAGAGACCTAGGTTAGGTTATCCAGGACCCTGTCAAGCCAAGTCTTGAATATTTCCAGAGAGGTAGTTCCTACCTCTTTTCTCAGCAACCTGCACAAAATTTAATTGTTCTCTCAGTGAAGATTTTTTTTCTTATACCCAGATGAAATTTCCCCTGAAGCTACTTGCGTCTGTTTCCTCTTGTCCTGTCACCATGCACCCCTGTGAAGAGAGCACCTTCATCTTCTTATAGCTATCTTTTAGTTATTGGAAGGCTGTGATTAGCTCCTCTCTGATTTTTCTCTTTTCCAGATTGAACAAACCCAACCCCTTTAACTTTTCATCATATATCAAGTTCTTCAACAACTACATTTCTTTCTTTCTTTTTTTTTTTTTTTTTTGTGCAACTCAGCAGGTGGTTTAACTGTCTGTTATATTCATACCTTTCAACAATATCTGCCTGCGCAAATACTGCCTCTCTTGAAAGAAACTTGGAAGCCATTTCTGAAAGATGGCCTAGTCTCTGCAGCAAATGCACACACTGTCACGGATGCTAGTCACGCTTCCCATAGCCTAGACTCATGCAATGAGAGCAATAGAAGTACTTACATTTTTTGGCTTCTTGCACAGTTGCTCTACAGTTTTTTTACGATCAGGAAGGTTTGGCCACACAGCAGGCTTGATCCTGAAACAGTAATAGTAGACAAAAAGGAGCTCAAAAGCAGCCAGAGAGAGACTTGTTGCGATATAGGGGGTTCATACTGCGTTATTTGTACTAATTCTTGCAAAGTCTTAGAGATGGCTTGCATGCCTCAGAACAAAACAAAAACAGGAGAAGAAGAAGAGATGTAAAGGTCACCTAGTAGTCATTGCTCTTCTGAATGCACAGATTGCCACAGTTAAAGATACTTCCCTACTACCGGAAAAGCAGTAAATTGTGCTGGCAAAGGTCTCATTTTAATATGACTACTTTAACTGGGGTTTGTATGGTGAAAACAACTTCTGCAAGTGGAGCAATCTGCTGTGGTTAGTGCAAATTTGCATGTATAACAGCCTCTATGTGTATATATTGAACAAAGTATTGCATATGGTTCCACTCCCTGGCCAACTACCTGTGCTTCAGACATCTATGTTGTGGCCTTGTCCTATAGGTGTCATCTTATTGCCTTAATTAGCAAAGTTCTCTTGCTCTGTGACTCAAACCTTTCAGCCTTGCTGCATCTAGAAAATATTGCCCACTTGACACTCAGTGTTGCATTGATTGATATAGAAAACATAGATATAGATGTATATGAATCTATATTTATATGTGTCTGTGCATATACCTATACATACATAAAAACCTTCTTATTTTTAAAAAGGAGACCTTCGAGCTCAAAGGCTCTCACTATCTAAAGAGTGATTTTTCAGAGATTTTTATATATGTAGAACTTCTAGCAAAGTTAGGAGAATTACGAGTGCTCAGGAACACTGAAAAGCAAGGGGTAGAAATGTCCTATACTAGCAAATTAAGCAGCACCAAGAGCATTCCCTGGCAGACAGCTCAGATGTGAATACTGTTTAATTATTAGAATTGTCCTTGGCACAGTTTGAGCAGAGCCAGCTAGCACATCCTGAAACCATCCCCATGTGCACTGCAGGAATTAGCACAGCCCAAGAATCACCAACAGCTATCTTGCATGTAGCCATCTCCCTGGATATTGGCAGAGGCGGATGTTACAGGCCAGGGCCATTCGCGTCAGCTGGTCTGAACGCCACACAACAGCCTTGCGCATTTTACCTGCAAGTGGGTTATCTCCTATGACTAAATTTAAGACTTTCTCATTTCAGATTCTGGGTTCGCTAGATTATCTATTTATTTGTTTATTTCCTTAACTGTGTCTATTGGCTATCTCTTATATATAACACATAAAGGTGTTTTTTTTTAAAGGTGTACTTTTAAAGTACATTTACTAAATTTACAGATACCTATCTACCGCTCTGTAACTAATAAATGAAAAAAAAAACCAACATAAAGGACTGCCTCTGAAATAAAGCCTCAGTTCTAGCTTGACCACGTTGGAGTGGGAGATAGAGCTTGGCTTTGTCACATCAAATGTGACCTGCAGCAGGCTGGGCTCGTGACTGATGACATCAAGACCTCTTCCTAGGGAGCGCTGCCACGTTGCTCTTGAAGGGGTTTAAGTGTGAACATCCTGCTGACTCAGCGTATAAAAGAGAAAGAGACAATCTCTCCACTAAACAGTTTTCAGACCTCTTGGGACTTCACTAAAACCCATGTTTTGCTCTCCTTTCTGAATCTTGCTTGAGGCTCATGAGTCAAATGTGCCTCCAGTGAGACAGTGACACTATTTTGTGCTGGCTACAGCTCCCAAAAGATCCCACTGCTTCAAGCCCAAGACTGGAGTCTCTGCTCTTGAAGTGGCAGAGGATGAGAGCTTGTCTTCTACCTACCAACTCTGTCTCCTTGGTTGCCCACTTTTTTTTTTTTTTGCTCATTGCCTGTCTTTGGCTTGATATAGAGGCCCAGAGATGGAAAGAGACAAATATAACAGGGAAAGCAATAGGACTGTGAGAACAGGATTGGCTTCCAACTCCTTTTCTGATATGAAGAGACTTAGATTACCTCTTTTCCCAGAAAGTTAGGATCAGGAGAATCATGACAACTAACAAAATGAATCCCAGGGTGGAGAACATAATCATGACCATGTCAGTGTCTAAAGAAAAAAAAAGAACATCTGCTATTGCATATAAATACTTCACTGATAGCCACTGTGAAGGTAATGTCTCTTCAGACAATAAATTAGAAATTAATGCCAAACATTGCACTTTCCCATCATTGGAGTGATGCAATACTGAATTATTTCTTCAACCTCCCCAAAGGTGGAGAGAGGAAAGCTCTCAGAATTTCAATCCTTGGTTGAATGTTAAATTGGGTTCCCACTTGGATTAAAGCAGCTCAAAGTTCACTATCACCTCCAGCATGGGGAAGTTGACACTCGCTGTGTCTTTATCGCAATATTAGTGTGACTTTGAACTACATGTGGAGCCTTGAGGTCCCTGGAGCCTGAAGGAATGCAAAGGACCAGAAGGATTATTTGTGCTTGCAAGCAAGATGATGAGATTTTGTCCTGCATCGCATTTGTGATAGAAGTGACGTGTTTGCGTACCACCATCTGCATCTGACCTGCTCGCCTTAGCCAACACCCCTCCTGGGGCCATGTTTGGTTGCCACAGGGCACGGCAGCGCCCTGGTTCTTGCCCTCGCCACTCCTGGGGTGGCGGGGGAGTCAGGGCATCACTGATGGCAGCCTGAGGGCCCCAACTCTGCCTGCTCAGGCTGAGCTTTTTCTCACAAATGGAAGAAAGTGTTTTTTCCCCCTACCTTTCTCTGTGGAGTGTCCCCCAGTTGTTCTGAAGCTTTTGGAAGTGCTCCATTCACTCCATGTGCCCTTAAAATAATCTCCATTGGGCTTTGAACGGACTTTCACCTCATACAGTGCATCTTTTTCAAGATTTTTCCCCAGTAATTTTACCTGCAGGTATGGAGACTCTATTGTCTAAACACACAAACACAAAAAAAATCCATTAATTTTTCTAGAAAAGACAAAAGAAAGCATCCTCCAGGTTCAACAAAATGCAAGTCCAAGTCTTATTACTTAGAAGTGAACCACCCTAGCAAAGAGGTTTTCTAAACACTACACAGAAAGACCAAAGAAAAACAGTTGACAGTGGGCTCAAAAAGCAAGGACTCTTCGGCTGGACTTGCACAGCCTGAGGTTTTTCTGATAGGAGTCCCAACACATGATAATAGCGTGCGTCCTTGCATTCTTCTGCTGTTTGCTCTGCTTGCTCACTGTAAAGGTGATCATCACAGCATCAGCCTGGTTCAATAGCCAGGACAATATCACAATAGTCAGTTCAATATTCAGTTTAATTGTCAGGACGGTATCAGAAAGAGAGATAAATGCTGGGTAAGACCTGGCCGGAAAACAGAAGGGAGAAGGGAAAAATAAGGAAGACTGTGGTGCATGAAAAGACAACTTTTGAAAGAGCGATTGCAGGAAAGAAGCTGAAAATCCATTATGCAGGTCTGAGACACTCTCCACGTCGATGTATTCAGTTTTCTGAATCTGTCTCTTTCTCTAGTTACGGTTCTCCTGTGTTCCCTCTGTTAAGAATATACAGTACATGCTTTTAAAAGCCCACTGTCCGGACCAATGTTTGCACGGCTGCTCTTTTGGAAGAGGACATGCACATCTCTGCAGCCAGGCAGCCCTGCCTGGACTCAGGCCTGGTTCCCAGACATTTGTAGCCTGAAACACGGCCTGAGGCAGGGAGAGCTCCAGCACTGCGCGCTGGAGAGCTGACTCTACAGGACCCCCAGGCTGGAGAGGTTGCAAAGAGAAAGGGGCACAGAAATACCATTGCTATATAAAAAAAACGCCAGGTTGCAAGCTGAAAACACTAGAGGTCATACGATTTACTAACTGGTAGGCACAGAAAATAAGCACAAGGCCATCACAGCAAATATTACTAATAATATTCAGCATGGTTCTGTTTCTTTGTTATTTCTTCTATTTTCACTGCAGGGCATAAGCACAAATGAAGGACACTTCTGTAGTCCAGAGAAGTACGTAGTAGGCATAGTTGCCTTCCAACTGGAACTGCTTTGACTAAGGAAATATTTAAATGCCAAGCATTATATCTTCCCAGGTTTTCAACTGGGAAACACACTGTGCAAATCTGAGGTTTTTACATGATCCTGGCATTTCAGGTACTGTTAATTTCAGAAATTAGTGCAAGCATGTCTACATTGTCGCTTACCTTCCAAATTCCTTCTTCCAGACGATAGGCTATTTGGTGTATTAATTTTTCGTTCAAGTATTTCTTCCATGAGTGTGGTGTACTATAATGAATAACATATTCATTTGCCTCCTTTTGGTATGTGATATTTATATTAAATGGTATTTCTGGCTTCACTGCAAATGATAACAAAACAGGATATAATAGGATCAGATTAATGCTGCTACAAAATAAACAGGTTTGGTAAAGTCCATTCCAAGCTTGAGCCCCTCCTGGGTGACCTGTCATGACTCAGGGGACAGTGCATGGCTGGCCTGGTCTGGGCAAGCATAATGACAAGCTCCATTTCATCATTTCGCCCCAGGCCCAAGTGGGGCTTCATGTTCATCTGCTGTAGCAGAGGAGCTGCTTGGTGCAGCGTTCGCGGCAGGGACTGCACTCCCCTGGGCTGTGACGCTCAGTCCTTGGAAAATGATGTCAAAGCATCCCACACCCCTTCACTAGCTCTGCTTGGAGACCTGAGATTCAATCCCTCTAACCAGGGCTCTGAGACTTCTGCCTTCAGTTGAAGGTCTAGGTCTAGGTCTAGGCAAACAGAGTATTATAATAAGCCAGAAGTCAGCTGCACTGTTTCAATGGAGATTAACCAGGCTTGGATTTGAAGCAAAGGGAACGTCACACTCCACCATAATGTAAAATGTAGCCTAACCTACCACTGATCCCCCTCCTAGGACACTATTTTATATTTCATTTGGATATTTATATTTATATTTCATTTGAATTGTCCCTTATGTTTTGTATTGGACTACTTTTTTTCCTAGCAGCTTACATATCTTAGTAATGAGCAAAATGTTAGGTGTCTTACCAATGTCAGTTATAATTAGACTCCTGCAGATCTTTCTTTTCATCTCGGAGTCCATGCAAACGTCTCTATTCGAGAGTATATCAGTGAACTGTAAGAAATAGGCATCTTCCTGTTTCTCCATATTGGAACATACGTAACTGCTGTCCTCCTTGGTGCTGTTGGCCAAAGCAACACAACATTAGTTTCCTCTCAGTCTTATTAGAAAATAGTTAGGGACAACTTCTGATTGTTCACTTCACATTAACGAAAGTGAGATTCCATAGGAATAAGAAATAAGACACAATACCACGCAAACGAAGACCTTAACTGATTGATACTGTTTTTAGTCACGGTCTGTGAGTATAATAATCAAGCGATGTGAATCACAGCAGAGTCTTGGAGCTTTCCAAGAAAAAAAAAACAAGCCATTATTTAACCGGATATGTATGTGTTGTATCTTCAAAAACTATCTTACTGCTGCCATTTGTAAATACAGAGCAGTATGTTTGGATGCTCACTGAAGGTAAGGAGAAATTTCTTACTGACTGCAGTGGAAGCAAATACAGGACCAGCGCTCAGCCAGGCCATGAGGAAATTAATGGCAGTTTCACAGGTGGAAATATGTCTGCGTTCCTTCATCTGTGCGACTCCTGAGAGAGAGAGGTCTATCATAAAATTTAAGCCAAATCCCACGATTAAACCCATGAAAATAGAAAACAGAAAAATCCTAACAAACAAATTAGTTGAAAATAAGCAGTGATTAGAATAGCAAGATGAAAAAAAAAATCCACTTTTGCTGGCTGCCACAATACTTTCAGTTTCAGGAAAAACAGGCAAAGGGAAAAGCAAAAGTATGCAAAAAAAAAAAATTGAGCTTCTTCAGCTAGGTGCATCAGTGACAAAAACAAGGTAGAAAAGAGTTTCATGGCCTCAGACAGAAGTGGAGATGACTGATGTCTTGGTAGCTGTTTGGGTGTTTGTATACTCATACTACTGTTTATTTTTGTATGTCTGTGTGTGAGAAGATAATTGCTTTATTTTTATCTTGAACAAGATAATCACATTTTCCCCTCAGTGGACAACTGAGCTTCACACCAAAGAATTTTGTATGGAAAGGATCTGCCGCTTTAAAAACATTCCTACGTTGTTTTATTTGACTATCATCTAATCTAAAAGGAAAATGCTCTTTGTGCATGCTCAGCTTCACCAGTGATAACATATGGTCCAAAACAACAGAAGTAAGATCAGGAACATCACAGACATTATAACGCACATTAGAAACCCTTTTAGCTAATTCTTTTTCTTATTTGGGTGTTTGATTCTGTTCCAATAAACTCTTATTTTTTGCTGAATATAGTATTCAAACTTGGTACAACAGTCTGAATTAGAACTTTATTTTTTCCAATCCTCTTTCCCAGCGTAAGTCAGTGTGACTCACTGGTTCTTAGCATTTAGGCTTCCCAGAAGTTTTACTAAGGGACAGACAATAACATCGCGTACCACACGGCCAGGGTATAGTTAGTGTTGTGAGGAGGCAGCTCCGTAAAATTGCAAGTCAGGCTGCTGTAGGAATCTTTAAATTCCAGCTGACTGAAACAGTTGATGTCCAAATTATCTGGTTCATCGTCTCCAAAGGTCCCTAAGGAGAAATTCACAGATTAATGAAGTAAACCAGTGATTCATGGATCCGTTGTGAAAAAGGTTGTTTCTTTAAGTGGTTGCCTAAAAGGAAGAGGATCAACCTAGCAGTTTTGTAAAAGGAGAAGAAAGCTTGTTCAAAATGAAATGAAAAGCCAGTTCTACCTTTCAAGGTTGTTCTCCCTGTACGTGACCGAAACCCACCCACTCAGAACGTACTAAGGTGCACTCCACACCATCACGTTTTTGTGAACTATAAAATGACATTGCAGAGCAGTTGGCTTGATCAGACAAGACACGTATGCCTGCTCTTTTCTGTTAGTCACCGTCAAAGAGGGGTGCTGAAGTCATCTTGGAAACCTTCTATGTGAAAAAGTCCCAGGATAGACTGCAAAGCAGAGAACATAAATTGTGCAGTTTAATGCCTTGTAGCTTTGATGCGGCCGTTCTAGCCAAGGGCAGGGCCATTTCTAGTTTTAAAAGTTACAGATGAACTTTATATCAAGAAAAAAGTAGGAGCTACTCCATTTGAAAATCCCCTCAGAACTTTCTCAAAGCTTTTCCTATTAGAAACCACAAAACACTGCTAGCCCCTGTCATGCAAAGGGTGACACGACACACTCACGAAGCCCACTGAAAAGCAGAACGTTTTTGTCAAGGACCAAAATACTCTCGAAAATGAACAGAACAGAAATGTGCACTGAGAGATATACTCAGCGCAATTACTGCCGGCGATGCTGAGGGTTGATGCACAAGGCTAACATCTTCTCAGGGTAAGGGCTAGTCTCTGCAGGAGTTTTTTGTGTGGGAATTTCAGATCAGGACAGCCTGCAGCGCATCAAACGTCTTGCAGTTCTGAAGCAGTAGATCCATCCTGGAGGATGCAAGAAGAGCAATTCCCTTTGCTGTGCCTGCAGAAGGACCAGCTGCCCTGCAGACACCTGAGAGCATCAGTGCGGCATCTTCCCGCCCCTGCCCTGATCGTGCTGTGAAAGCGCGACCAGTTTCCATAATCCTGAGGAGACTGGAAAAATGGTATGAGTAGTTTTAGAAAAACAGGAGTATTTTGTTGTTATGAGGCAATTGAGTCCCATAGCACATTTTGACTATATTGTAGAGTTCTCCGAAATGTCGCAAATTTGGGCTCAGGAGGGAAAGCTCAAACTTTCTGCCAGAACACATGGCTTCCTGCCAATTCGCCTCGATGACTCATAAAACAATTACAATTTGACTAGCAGCATACGTCTCTTGTCCTGCACTTCGTATATATGAGGTCAACGAAACAAAAACTGATGCTTTTGAGAGGAGTCCTCTCTGGCAGAAACTGCCAAACCTTAGTGGGACTTCATGAAATCTCACCCATCATAGCTGAATAGTCAACGAAAGGGTTTCTGTGATGAGCCCTCAAGCACATCCTCTGTGGGAGGAACACCTCTGCTCCTTTACTGGTGGTTAAGGACTGCTGTGATGATATATAACCCTCTCCCCGGAAATCACCAAGGATTATTCCTGACTGACCCCCACCTTTGATTCTCTCCTACCAGCTTCTCAGAGAGGTGGCATTCTCGGGTGGTGGCACAGAGAAAACGAGAATCTGGCCGCTCCCGTGAGAACAGCAACTCACGTATCTGCACAGACAATGTGGGGAAATGCCCATGGAAACAGTTCCAATGGAAAATCCCTCCCAGAGAAAATGATTGTTATCGCTGATGTTGCACAGGTAAATTTGAACTGCTGAAGGGTGATGGAATATTGTGATTCACAGCTATACCAGTGACACATCTGTGTATTACTGTAGCTACTGTAGGTCCTGTGATCCCTGCCAGCCTACGGGGAGACCTTGTCTTGACTGGGAATACAACTGAAGATCCCAAATGGTCATGGTTTAACAACAGAAAGAAAGCAAGGGTGAGTTTTTTGATTGCTTTAAAATGTAAATAAAGAATAGCATCCATCAGAGTCCCCATCAGCCAGTGTTTCCTGCTGATGTCAAAGATGATATGCTTCTAGCGTGGGGTACATGAAGTAATTCAGAACTGCAGCAAAAAATGCAAACGTGGTGCCGAATGGGGCTGGGAGGAAGGCAGATGTGGCAGGCAGCAGGAGCGAGGGGAGTGCTGGATGCTGTATTAATTCAGAACTTGGAGTCTGCTGCTTTGAAAGGGTCCAAGCCACCCTCTGAGCTAAGAACGAGTGGCCATTTAGTGTGGCCATGAGCCACAGATGCCGTTCTAAGAAGAACCCTGCTCTCCTTGAAGGATGAGGAAATGTGGCATCTTTTACTAACATCGCCAGTTTGTAGGGATACTCTGTGCAGCACAGGCACGTGCCAAGCCGGTAGTGCGGTAGTCTAGTTGACCATCAGCATTTAAGAGAGAGAAACAGAGGTCAGTGCAACTCTAGAATGAGCACCGCAGCAGTTTCACACACGTGAAAGTTTTGTTCACCACAGCCTTGAGCCATCTGCACAGACACATATATACAAAAATGTACATTACGTGCAATTATTGATTGGTGAGTGAAAATGAGTGCACATATACACATATATTCCAAAATCAGGGGAAGACAAGTGAGCTCTTGATAGAAATGAATCTCTATTAAAAATATTTTAGATAGGAAGATATACCCAAAGCTTATATACACAGATATGTCACATTTGAAGCATTGCCAAGACCTCAGATACAAATTCTGGGAGCTTGGTTTGTTTATACTTACAGTTAGCACAAGGCAACATTAAAACTTATGAATTAGGATGACTTATCTCCATTTATATAAGAAATATAGATTGCTTGGTGCTTTCTGTGAATAAAAATAAATACATCATATTTTGTATAAACACACAAAAGCGATAAGCATCATATTAACAGGTATTAAGACAGTAAAAAACTTTCAGCTGTTTGATACTGCTTTGCTGAAAAGTGACAAAAATTTTAAGTCATTTTCCATGAGGCTGATTGCAAAATCAAAAGAAAGAAAAAGTTTTTGTCTTGTAGTTCAAATAGTCATTTAATGTTTAACTAGTCTAGCTCACCCTTGGGTACAGGATTTTACCTCTCAGACACTGAACTTTCATATTGTGATTATGTGGTTCCTTATTCATGGAAATCACATTCTAACCATAGAATATAAGACAATTAAACCTCATGATTGAGTTTAAGTATGCAATTTGAAAAGCTTTTCCTTGCACTACTACTCCACAGGCTGACAGTAATTTTGCTTTTAGCTGACATAACCCCAGATACGTTTCCCTAAACCTCAAAAACATCACACACAAACGCGTTCACTGTGTAGATGGTTTTGATGACTCCAACACTGCTCACACTGGTAAGGGTTCTTTATACGATTCAAAGTTCATAAGATGACATTTTTTTCCTTGAGAAGAGCAGACCACATGTCTGAGCCTGGTTCTGCTGAAATCAAGGCAGGGCTCAATATGGCGAGATTCTAGCGGGAGAAAACCCAGCCTCATAGCTACAAGCACGACACGTCCTTCACAGAAGTGGTTGTGTCTTGGGTTTGGACAATGTCCGAACGGTCCGAATCACAGCAGGAGCCCTGTGAACCTTTACCAAGAGAAGAGTAGCAGCAGAGCCCATGCACATGCTTACGCTTTATGCTCTGAAGCTACTGCAACTAACCACAACACATGAAACCAAAGGCACCGGTAAACGCCTGCAGGATCAGTGACTGAATTTTCCAGGTAGATGAAATGAACGTTTCCACAGACAGAGTCCTGTGAAATTTCTAGTCCCAATAGCAACAGACAGAATATTGATTGGATTGAGGATTAATCTGATTCAAGGAGAAATCATTTTAATCAGAACAGTTTTGATGTGGGTTGGACGAAGCAGACAAGTCTGTGGAGGAGGGCCGTTCCAGTGAGCTGTCCTGCCTGCTGACACCTAGTAAGATGCTGCCTCCTGCTTTCCCTCGCCTGTCCCTCCTGCCCCGCAGCAGCTGCTCCTCCTTCACGCTGCTTTGTAGCTCTCTTGCAGCTTTAGGGGATCTCCGCTCCCCTCTGCCTGGCTGCGGGTGGCAGGAAGAGTGGGGACAGAGCTGGGGGACAGTCTGCAGCTTATAAAAGAGGAGGTGGAGGCAAGAGCACTAGTGAACTTCTTCCCACCTCTGCTCATGAGAAAGGGGCGAGATGGTGCCTGCGTCCTGCTGCTGGCAGCACTTCGTCAGGAGGCAGGGTGAGGGTGGAAGTCGGCCGGGGAAGGCTGAAACATCCATCACCAGTGATTTACCCTGCGTTGTTTAACTTGTTGGCCAAAGCCATGCAACTCATAAAGAAACCACGGTAATCGCTCAGTGGGGATTTTCCAAATCTGTTTATTTCTAAGCAAAGGATTAATCCTGACTTACTGGAAGCCCTGAAGATTCCAATGATTTCAACTACAAATCATTTGTTTCCTTAGCTACTCACCACAGCAACTGCTTGCAAAAGCCAGCTCTAAACAAAGTGTATGTATGAAAGACAAACAGAAAAAAAAATGAGAGTTTGTTAGAGGCAGATCTAAGCTGTTCTGTGTTTTCTTCTAACTAATAAACTTACCATGCATGTCCCATGTAAGTATCTGTACAGCTATACATGTATATATGCATACATGTTATAATACATGACACAGGGAAAAAAAAAAAGAGATCCTCATGATTAGATCTGCGAGGTAGCATTGGTGCACAGGCATTACTTTCCTAAAAACCAAAACTCTGTTGCTCCCAAACAGTGAAATTCTGGAACCCTAAAATTACTGGTAACTGAGTGACTGTACATGTCCTTCATGCACAGTACAACAGACTTTGTCGGTGCTGTTTATATGAATGAATAGTGTTAGACAAGTAAGAGTTTAAAATATCTGGGGTTGCATCTGTAAATCCAGTTTTGCATCTCCCTTTTGAGAAAAGAGACAGTAGTTTTATTGTTGCTCTTTATATTTTGCCCTTTAATTTGGATAATTCTGCTGCTAAATAATTTTCACCTGTCTAAATGAAATACTGAAATCTGCAGTAAGCCTGAATTTAAACTGCTGAATTCATTTATAATTCTTTGGCGTACAAGTGATGGATGCTCATTAGTGATGGTCTGCTGAGAAGCTGCTGGTTGAACTGCTGCCTCAGCCACACTATCATCACGGAGACTGGGACTACCCTCATGTATAACTTATATAACCTTTTGAGGAAAAAGAAAATCTTTGGGTTTTGAAGTGGAAGAGGTTGGACCATGTTTGAGTTATATTAAAACATTTTCTTTGGAAGAAACTGCCAAGGGCAAGATAAGTCAGAACCTCACCCTTTTCTGACAGCAGCTCAGGGTAATTATAGCCAACAAAAGAACGAAATGGTTCCCTACCAACAGGCAAAATTATTCACAGAAAAACTAAATACACCGAGAAAGGCTAAACAAGTCTGATCTTGCATGCCCTCTGCATTCAGCTATCTCTGTGATTTTATTACAATTTAGACATCACAAGGAAAGCAGACCTGGGAATTCAATAGATAAAATCTTCTAGTTCCACATTCATCCAAGGTACTGGCAGTAACAGAAAGCCCAAACACTAAAATACTAACACATTTTACCCAGCAGTTATATCTTGGAGCTTGGAGCTCTTAACCCAGGTTTTCAAGATCATAGAGAATTGCAAAGATGAACATGAAATGACTCACCGTCACCATCTGCTGAGGTGCAACCACTTTCCCCAGAAGTGGTATGGAGAAAAAAGAAGAAAATGCTCAATACAGTACTCGTCCGTGTCATCCTGAGCTAGCTGCATGAGTGCAGTACATGTGTACACAAAACACTCCTTCAGTTACTTTATACTAGATGACAGAACAAACCCATTGCCTGATAAAGAGACCGCAGGCCGGGGGAAATGTAAACATGCCGACAAGGATGACTAGTGGCAGAAAGCAGGAAGCCTGCATGAAGATATTAGCTGAGCTTTTACTTTGAAACATGCTTCCCACTTCAAAACTAAGGGCCTGATTCATCAAGTCCATTGAACTCCTTGGGCAGAACCTGGCTAAGTCCAGTGAGTTGGGGGCAAATTTCCTGGATCGTGCCCCTAACTCTGCTAGCGTGATAATTGCTACTGATTTCCCTGAGAGCATGATTCAGTCCTTATATTATGCAGCCTGTCTCCAAAGATAGATAGCTCCAAAGCAGTGCTGAATTCTACCTTTGATTTCGGTTGTTTAGTTCCTCTCAATGGAGATACCTGGGTCCAAGGGAGAAAAGTTTTCAACTATGAAGTGCCAGTAATTATTCTTTAAGTGTTGGCATTGTACAAGTCCCAAACAAGGCAATGTTGAGCCAGACTAGTTGTGGTCTAAAAGACTAATCATGCAAAACCCTACTCCTAAGAACAAGGTGATACATCTTACAGATTTTCAAGCTTTGGACAAAACAGAGGCAGAAAGAGGAAGACAGAAAGGAGGTGCTAAATATTTCCTCTGCACACTTTCTGTGGCTCTGTATACACCAATGTACACCAGAGAGCAATACAGGGCTAGGCTCATTGCTGACTGATGTGGCTGGCTGCAAGTGAGCATAAGAGTCGGAGGAGGAGAGCAAGCACTGGCAAAGCCCAGGATGCACCAAAAAAAGCTTTATGTTGGGGGAGTAAAGGACACAGAAGGTAAAGTTGGTAAAGACGCCTAAGCAAACAGAAAAATGGTGACACTGTAAAGAAAGAGACTCAGAGTTCACAAGCCACATGGGCTTTTTAATCTGCAAGGGAAGAATTTAAGCCAAGCATTAAAATGATAAAAGCATGGTCCTTACATCTAGGAAAGTGCCCTTCCTGCTAGGGTGGACTCTCCTCTAGCATCACTCCCTACCTTGAGGAGCGATTAGCAGGCAGCCAAGCTGCCTAGGCACTGGGAGGTGTTTCTGGGACCCCATACTTGCCCCCACTGGGTTTTAATGGGAAGAAGCGGTTCCCTTTGCATGACAGCTCAGTGGGACTGCCTGGGACCTGGTAGCTCTCCCATGTCTGTGTCAAGTCCCTCCTTGTGATCAGACCTTGATGGTCACCGCAGAAGGAGAGAGATCTCTGAAGACTCACTAAGCCTGGACAGACAAAGTAAAATGGGGTTGGATTTATCTGACAAAATGTAGGTATTACCGTGTACATACCTACGTCAGAGCTTCTCGTGCTTCGCTCCTCCCTTACAGCCAGCGGGGAGCAGCAGCTTCTTTTAAGGCGTGATTCATTCTATCCTGAAATAGACACGTAAAAGGTGAAATTTAACCCCCCTAAATATGTCTGTCTCTCTTCATTGACTATGAAAGTAGCCCGAGGTGACTCAGGAGTAGATGTACTTGCAGACCTCCAGGATAAATCCCACCAACAAACACAGGAGAGACCTGTCGGGCTGTAGCAGCATCCCACACCAAGGAAAATGGGCGTTAGGCAAGATGCTGGAGCTTAGGCTGACAAATCGTCTCTGCGGCTTCTCATCATCATCCCACTGGAGATGATGGCATTGGCATGGCTCTCCTTCAGCTTGGCTTCTCCAACACAATTATTTGGGACAGTGCACCCATTTGTATGCTATCCATTCAAAAATATCCACTTTCAGAGGTGTAAGTCAGCTAATGGGACTTCAGGAGCATAGGTAGTCTCTGATCTCCCTCCTGAGTTTCCTACGCTTGACCTCAAGCTCACTGAAGCCAAGTGTAGATCAAGTAGGCTGGCATTCGATGACTTCACGTCTCTAAGGCCTACCCTCCCTGCCAGCTTAAGTAAACATTAGGGAAGTCTATTTGAGGATTTAAGCACCTGGATTAGTAATATTCAAAATAATATTAATTTGGAAACTCTCAGGCTAATTTCTACTGCATTTTCTGCTAGAAATGAATAAAGGATGGCTCTGCTGAGCAAACTGATCGCTAGCCGGAAATGACACCATCTCACTTTAAATTTGTCTTGTTTATAATTGAGTGGGCTATGACTTTGATCATTTTTTTTTCTTTTTTCCTGTTTCAGCTGAAGCAAACTAGAAAAAAAAGACTTTTTAGACATAATATTTTTGTTGAACATCGAACAATCTTATTATCAGAACTGCGTTGCTCAGGGGATTTCCATGTTGTCATAGTTGCATTTTGTCTGGGTGGGGAAACAAGGGACCACAATGAGAAGAAAAAAAAAAAAGAAAAACTCTGAAGCAAAAGCACATTTTGATTTACTTCTGGGGCTCTGCTTCAAAAGCTGCTCGATCTCTAAGGAGTATGTGGGTCTGTCAGTCTCACCTTGTTTCCTCTCTCTAATGTCCTGTAGATAGCAAATTAGATTTGTGAGAGTTCCAATCTTACGGTAGCTGAGGTGTTGGTACCCAGGAAAGGTCTAAAGGAGACTGGATTACTCCTTGTTTGCTATAGATTTGCACTGAATCTGTCTCCTAATTCAGGAGTACTCAAAAGAAATGTTCCTGAATTTGAGCTTTAAGTTGGGCTGAGGGATACTTTTGCCAACCACCTGGGGCTGCCTTAGAACTCTAAAAACACAACGGATCAGGTAAATACACAAGTGCAGTCTAAGGCAAGTACTACAAAGAATTCCATAATTAAATCTCTCACCTTTTTAAGACTAACAGTTTAAGCAGAGAAGAGTTTAGAAGGTCCAGTAAAAAGATACGAGTGCTCCCTCGGTCTGCCAGCCCTCACTAGCTTGGGGTACCAGCACTCTGCTTGGAGATTCTGATTCATTCCATCCACTGTTACATTTCTGGCCATGAATAATCTTCAAGGTACTGACACCACAACTGGGGAAAGTAAGTTTTTTATGTGACTGCTTTCTCAAGTGCACGCAATACCTGCAGGGTATCTGTTCCTCAGCGTTTCCTGCTGACCGTTCCACAGGATCTGTCACCTCCATGGGTTATCAGTCACATTTCAGATGTTAATAACAACTAATCACGCAAGTCATTTACAAGTTAGCAGTTCCGTTTGCTTTTTATACAGTTTGTTTGTCCACCTGTTTCTGATCTCTGAGTATATAAAAGTCTTTTGTTTCTGCTTTGGCTTTGGAAAAGACTTCTGTACATAATTTGTATTTAACTCTGCCATCAATATCTGTTTAGAAAGATGAAGTGGGTAGATTTCACCCTTCTCCGTACCACACTCCTCAAGTGTGCCGGTTCAGAGTGATCCCAAAGCCTTTGTGGGAGTGCAGTGAAGCAGGTCCTGTGAAGGACCTTGTGAAGCTCTGGAGAGAACTCATGTAAGCAGTAGTGCTAGGAGAATATAGTAGTGCTTGTATTTTGAGGAACTCATGTGGTGTGTCTAGTCAGACACTCTTGGATAAATTGGTCACTGAGTTTTGGACTCAGAGGGAACTTCTCTCACATTGATGAGATTTGGCAGGAACTGCTGGGCTTGTCTTTCTTTCTCTATGGCATTGAGCATACTCTGCTCCATAGCTTATTAAAAAATGCCTTGCTCTGTCACAGAGCTGGAGTGCTGGTCCTTCTGCCTGACCTTTTCTGCTCTCTTCCTTTTGCTTTTTTTTTTTTATACTCCTGCCAGTCATTTTGGATGGGTGCGAGAAAGTATCCCATGGCCCATGGGATCCCATGAGGGGTGAGGTGTGGAAGCTGAGGAGGTCCTCTGGCCACATGCCCGTGGCACTGCTGCTCAAAGACACGGAGGACTGGAGAATTCTCTTTCATTTCTATAGGCCACGGATGCTGATTCAAGATAGCTTTTTGACACTTATTTAGGTCCATCCTCCTTCAGTACAATATTCACATTTATGTGCAGCTTTAATGCACTTCTAAATCCCATTAAATTAAAGCTTCAAGAAAAAATTCTCTAAAAATTATGTTAAAAATCTACCATAAATGTTTCTTTAGATTGTTAACTTAAGGAAAAATTGGGGGAGTCCGTGGAGCTGTGAAACAAAATTTAGGAATTTCAATAAACACTTGAAATTCAGATGCTGATAATTGTATTTGTAAGTTATAGTTATTGATTGGTGCCTAAGACTAGAAAATATTTCTTTTTTTTTTTTGATTAGAAAAGTGTTTGGTGAAGTTGAGGCATGTAATAAACCAGAATCTTGTTAGACCATACCTTAAATATTCTACTCAAATAGAATTTATATTTAGGTATTTGTTGTTACGGATATGCTGGAAAGCAGAAATCTTCAGGCCAGCTTCAGCTGCGAAGAGGAGGAGTTTTACAAAAAAAGGGATTCAGAGTTTTTTTTTTCACTGCTTCCTGACAATCCTCGCTCTGACCTGCTCTGAGAACTTGGTTCTGTATATCTTCTCCATGGTGGAAAGATGAGCTGAAAGAGTTCGGGCTTAGCCCCAGGCTGCTCTTTCGCAGTTTGTTGCCAGCCCAGGAGCAGGAAGTGGGAGTAGAAGCAAGCGGGAGTCAGAATTCCTTAAGTCAGTGTTACCACGGGCAACATAACATGAACCCTCAGCTCGAGTTTTTGTATGTGTATGCTTCTGGGAGTATTGCAAAGCGGGGAGAAACTCCTCTTTCGAAAATCAGCCTCTGCCAAGATGGCCCCAGCTGGACATCCAAGAAGAGGGGCTTGCTGAACCACTTGTGCCTTTTGATCACAGCAAACATACTCATAACTTCCTAAAACACACATAGGATGGTTGAATGTCAGTTGATAGAGGATTTTTACACTGAGAGAATTGCTCTTTGGGCTGTGGGGACAGGAGCTGGCTGCTATGCATATAAGAAAGCAGCTCTGGTAAGAACATTGGAAAGAATGAAATACTGAGATATGAATGGAGTTGCTCTGGAAGATATTTTGCTCCCCCCATTACCCAAGTACATTAGTATGAAGATGACCATGAGCAAGACTGTCTAGAATAGTTCATTGCTACATCGTTCTGAAGAAAGATCCAGGAGCCATGTATAATGGAGAACACAATTTCTTGACCATTTCTTGGAACCTTCTTGGTTTCTAAAGTTTTGATACTTAAAATTACTGCTTTAATGTTCCTCCTCCAAAACTGATAAATTGGCAGCACATTAACAATAAGCAGTGCTATACAGAGGAAAGAATAATAAGAAAACTTAGAAAAACATTGCTAGGATGAAAGGTGAAACAGGAGTGGTTAGGGTACAGCTTACTCAGACATTCAAATATTATGAGGCCCACCCTAAGACTACAGGACTAGCCAAATTATTTGATTTCAAATTAACAATTAAGCAACACCAAGAACAGCCTTATTAATAATTTTGAGTTCCTTTTATTTGCCTTCTGGTTTAGTCTTCAGGGAGTGCTTGGGATCACGTATTCAAATATTCTTCATGACAACCTTAGCTGAAGCATAGTTAAAGAAATGAAAGCTCAGATTATCTTCATATTACTTTTTTCAGGTTTTAGAGAAACATATACACTACTACAAGACAGACCTCTCACTCATGAGATCTGGCCAGAAAGCACAAGTCCATAATGCAGTCTCCTTAATGCCACTGTGATTTCTCAACAACATTTTTCAGACACAATGGTGGGACAAAAAATGTCACTTTGGTGACAGTGAAGTATTTTGTGATAGCATTTTAATTCTTCAAAAATAGTTTAATTTGACACCCCCCACTAGTTTTAAATTTGCTTTTAAATAAATTTAAAGTAAATTAATTTCATTAATTTAAAGCAAATGTGTTTGAATTTTCTTTTTTTTAAAATGTATTCAGTTTTAAAATTTCCTTTATCTTTAGTTTAAAAACCTAACTGTTAACAAACACAATGCTTTGATTCTCGTTGAATAAATTCTCTAAGAATATGTCCACCTCTGCTGTGACCGCTGTTGGATGTTTAGCCGAGGGGTATCTGCCCTGCTGACCTCACTCCAAGGGTGAAATCCAAGGGGATGAAGGAGGCTCCATCTCTGATGTGTGGTTAGTCTGTGACGCTGAGCTGGACTCTTTTCTGAGTGCCAGATGAAAAGGGAGCACTAGACTTCAGCAAAGAGGACAGACGGAAGGAGAGAATAAAAACAGCATCATCACTTGGCCCTCGAAAGTGAAAACTGGAAAGAAAAACTCCGGATGTCTCGTCTGGGGACAGTTAAGGCTGGTGGGCTGGGAAAGAGCGCGAGGACCCTGATTTGTAGTTCTTCTGGACGTTGCCTGACCTCGCTGGCTGCAGCTGTACTTGGATGTGGGGCTTTGCCAAACTCCCCGTCTGCCTGGACACGTTGCTGTGTGTAAGCACTATCAGTACTTGCTATTTTTGTTAATAGCTATAGCCATTCTGAAAGTGGACAAAAGTGGAAGCTGCAACTTCAGGGAGAAGAAAAAAGACTGCTGACAGTAAGTCCTGAAAAATCAGTGTGCAGCAGGGGCCAGGGCACCCAGAGCCCCCAAAACGGCTAGGGTAAGTCAGAATTTGAAGGCTAAACATCTACCCTTTATGAGCAAGGAAGGACCCGTCACTGACAAGGCAGATGCACGAGGAACAGATGAGTGATGAACCTTCATTCACAACACAAACCTGTTAACCAGATGAAACGCTAGGGGATTTCTGCCTTTCTCCTTCTGCCCTGACTGATGCACTCTGCCTCTGCGTCTGCCGCGCTTCCTTCGCAGAAATGGGCTCAGAGGCTTTATCTGCCGTTTACAAGACAGGTCCTGAAATTAGTCTCAGACATGCCCCAGACTCGGGTGGGTTACTCAGGTGGCAACTCAGGAGGATCGAGCTGGCTGAAGGCAACCTTAAATACTGGTGTTCCTTTTCCTTATAGTTGCAGATCTTGGTATATACCAGTCTTCCAGTGGATTAATGAACAGCATTAAAAGCCAGATGCAGCCGTGCTGATTTTTAGCCATAGAAATAACAGAATTTATTGTTTAAAATGAGCATCACTGAACATAGTTTAACCAATTTGAATGCATTAAGATTTAATTTAAAAAAAACTACTTAAAATATTTAAGCAAATGAGGGCTAGATAAACAATAGATAACAAAAAGGTCACAAAAGAGAGCAATAAATTAAATTTATTTAAATTCATTGAAATTTAAGTATATTTTAAAAAATACTTTCTTGATGCAAAGCCTAAGTGGAAGAACTGAGAAAGACAGACACGAAAATAAAATTGCAACAGAGAATATATTCTAAACAGACATTATGAAAGGTGACAAAAATCTGTATGATTTAAGTAACCCAGATGTGATTTGGTTTGGCACGAATTCTGTGCTCTGAGATGTTTATCATCTCCTCAAAATAAATTACATCTATGTCAGCTCAATAATTTAAATAGAAGGCATGTCTGAGGTATCATTAAATTTAGACACTGTATGTCAGAAAACCACAGGAAAATATATGTGATTAACCTGAGAGATTATCCTCCACAGTAAATGCTAGGGTAGGGTTGGGGAAATCTCTCTAACAGGGAAAAAGATTTGCACTTTTTCTCTCCATTCAATATGCCTCCTTAGAGACATCAGGAAATATGCAGATAAGACACTAGTTGCAGAGGGAACTAATTGCAGAGGGAACTAGGTAATTTGTGATGTGACCCCAACCTGCATATTTCTGGGACAGATTTGTTAGCCTCTTTTCATTACAAGGAGCATTTTAAAAACGCCATAGGTGGTTTCAAATTTCATGTTTTGAAATGGAGAAACTCTGTCAAATATCAAGTGTTCTCTAGAGTAGCACAAGACCCTTGCTCTCAGCCCAACTACCTTCTGTGCATTCTACCATCCCCTCTACGGCCCTCGGAAATTTTCCTTTCTTTTCATCCCCATAAAAGTCTGCTGCAGTCTCTATTTTTATTCTAATGGGTTCTTCTAGCCTATACTCCTGCTGCAAACTCCCCATTTGCTTGCTCACTCTTTCATTCCTGCTGCCCCTCACTCCCTGCTTCACTTAACGCTCCCAGCATTTCCCTTTGGCCATGCTCAGCCGCGCTGGGGATCAGTCTGCCTGGCTGGTGCACCAGGACCAGGGTGTAAGATTAGCCTTTCTTTCTCTAGAAGATTATATGTGTCTCTATAAAAAAAACTGTAACAGAAAAAGGAGTGTAAAATGATAGATGACAGAGGACTGAAATCTAGAACACATCGTCTAGTCAATAAAAAACTTCAGCTGGAGGGTAGTCTAGGACTACAAGGCACAGCAGAAGACAGTTGGACACCATTATTTTCTTTCCATGGCAATTCTTTTTAAAGGATGGTTGTAACAGTGTAGTTCTTGATGCTTAAGAGCATGGGACTAACTAGCCTATCCAGCTCACCTCTCCTTTATATTGAGGTAAATCAGCAAAAAGACTAATAAAATAAAGGGAAATACATTGCAGCAATACAGATATAAGAAAGAGGATAAATCAGTGAAAATTTCATTCTGGATGAAGTGGAGAACTAGCTGAAGAGCATAGTCAATAAAATTACTCCCAAATATGCCAAGCTTTCCCCGTCCTGAGCTGGGATATAGTAGGAAATTTGAATCTTCTGGCCCAGCAATATTCTCAGTGCACAGTCCAATATGAAGCTGCAGTTATGCACACTGGAAGCTGGATAGCATGTTTAACATACTGTTCTGATCTACCTGATTTACTGTGATGAGAAGGGAGCTTAGGTGGAGCTCTGCGTCAACACAACTACATCACCATTGCCGTTCACATTCCCTCTTTCAGATCTCGGTGAGGTCTCTCTAACCTGTCTGCACTGTGCACAGTAAACATAACTGAAGGCTTTTTCAGGTGGAACAGACTGTTATGGCAATGTGGTTTGCCCTGCAACACAACACTGTCCAAAGAACATCACCCTGTAATCTGGCTTATATTTGATATATTTGATGCCTGAGTTGTTATATGCAGTCTTCTAAATACTGGCGGAACTGATGGAGAAGCTGCTGCACCCCTAGTGTTAGCTGTCCTCATTGTTCAAGATATACATGTAAATTCGTGTAAGTCCAGTTTACAGGGAATGGATCTTGTCTCCTTTTGTTTATAAAAATGAAGATCTGAATATTATCAGAAATCCTTTCCCATACAGATAATTGTAGTCCATCACAAAATTATCCATTTATCATCTTCTTGACCAAGTAAATTAAATCTATGTATTTAAAATTCTTTCTGTAAGACAGGTATTCCTGACATCAAATTTTCCCTTAGCTTTTTCTGTGAAGCATTCAAAACTAGACACAACAGTCTCATAGCACTCTCACTAATCTCTGTATGCAGAGATACTACCATCAGTGCAGGTCTCCATATTCTCATGCCTGTGCACTCTGTGTCGCTATGGCTGCTTCAATTGCTGCATCTATGGCTGCGGACAAGCTGCAGGTAACTGCCCGGTTCCTGAGTGGAGCCCTGGGCTGAATGGACATAAAAAAACCAAAATATCATTACAGAATATATTACCAAGGTGTTTTTCACGAACGAAGGGTCATTATTCAGCTTTACGTAACTCCAAGGAGACTTCTGCTGAAGGCTTCTTTCTGATTTGGGGACTATGGTTTCACAGACAGGTTGCCTACGTGGAGGAAGTAGAACAGCAAAAGCAGAAGGAGGGCAGGAAATTATAGTTCATGGGGAGAGGCGGCTCTTTGCCTGCACAGGTAGCAAAAGCAGGACGTGACAGCCTGCTTGGAGAGCGCTCACCTTTCTTACGCTCTCTTGAACGACCAGCATGGTTCTTTGGGGGGAGTTTGCTAGATTCTCTGCAGTGTGAGCATCAAATAAGCAAGAATCAATGTCCCACGGAAAAAAGACAAAAGGACTCAGTGGTTTTTGGCCTTTGGATATAGGCATGACGCAGCACTTACTGCACTAAAGTTATGACTTCTTGTAATTTGGGAAGTGATTTCACCGACAGCGCTACAAGGCTTCTTCCTTGCTGTAGGTGTATGGAGGTTTTTGTGTTGCTATTCGCCTGGCAGAACAGTGCGAGCTCCACTTTACAAAAGCTCTTTGCAGTCACCATAGCTGCGTGCACTGCAGGAGGAGCTGACTACCAGCAGTTCTTCAGCCAGGGTAGGCTGTTTCCCTTCCTTCTCTTCCTCTTCTGCAGCGGCTCCCTTCTCCCTAGGACAAGGTTCTTTGCCACACAGCTGATTTCTCTGCACTAAAATACATGCAGGAAGGTTAAGCATATGCTGCCCCTTATTATTATGTGCGCAGATTAACAGTACATAGTCCTGTCTGGAACTGGTGGGATATCAGTGGGTTTTCTATTTAAGGCACAATTTTTATCTTAGTTTTTGCTCCACAGTGGGTTAAATGCAGAGACTGTTGCTTTAAAAGTCCAAATGAGGGAGAAATATCAAAGCCAAGCCATAAATCGATCTTAATTATATGAAACCCGTGCCAAGGTTGATATGAAAACGGAGCGATGTTCATGAAAAATAATCAACATAGGATTGCCTACAGGTTCTGGAGCCTGGCCAACCTTTCAGTGACCTTGGCCTGAGGTGGAGTTTGTAACGAAACATGAAAACACCTGGTTTCACTTTTCAAGGCAAACTCTGCAAACCTGGCTTGAGCACAGCTCAGACAGAGCTGCCACAGGAGCTATTGGCTTCAAAGTGTTTACGTTCACAACCTGAAGGTTTTGTAAACCTGCACTGCATCACCTCGGCTTGAAAAAAAAGAAAGAAGGAAAAAAAAAATCAAATTCAGCAGCCAAATAGAAAAAACAAACCACAACAGACACCAGCTGCTGAAATGCATTTTTGTTGCAACCTGAGATTCAGCTAGGAAAGTTTCCAGTAAGAAACTAAGTACAAGTGTGGCAGAAAACAAAAGGGGGGCTCCTACCAGGTACGTCTAGATGGGATGATAGTACTGATAGGTCATGTCCAAGGATTTGCCCCCAGGAAGTTACCAGGTAGAAAGGAGAATCCATGAAGCTCTTACTTCTCTTCTCAAGGAGACAGCAATGATAAACTGGGCAGACTGGAAGGCCTGGGGCCTCTGCTCTCCCCTTGCCACAATACAACTGTCAAGATGAGCTGAGCCAGAGCAGCAAGAGAAATAGCCTGCATCTTGCAGGACTTGAAGGCAAGCAGGTTCCTGCTCCTACAAGGAATGCGAAGGGACGGAAGTGAGATGCAGCAACACAGAGACAACAGGCCATTCCACCCAGCTAACACAAACTGCTGGATATAAGCACTGAAAAACAAAGAGCGTACAGCAGGGTTGTCCACAATCGCAGATACACTGCTTAGTGGATTAGGATGATTGTGTTAACATGTACAGTGTAGCATTATAATTCTGTATGCAAACTTAATCACATTTATAATATCAGTTATTTTCTTTGTGCTGGCCAGTGCTTCGCTTATTTGCTTTTCCCACTAACATCTTTTGCATGCTGAACTATTCAGCATGTTTGTACATAGGTGTGAAGAGAGCCTTGCACAGACAAGAGAGTTGCATTACAAATACTACTGGAATCATAACTTTGCACTTCCTTAGCTATCAGTTTTAAATTTCTCCATTTTCAGATTATTGCGGACCAGAATTTTTCAAAATAGAATCATCCAATTTAGATTCCACTCTAGGAAAAGGTTTTCAAAAGTCTTGAAGCAAATTAGGAATAAAAATTTCAGTGATATTCAATGATTCGTTGGAAAGCTTCTAAAGTTCCACCTTAACTCTTTTGTTACCTAATAATTGGCTTGATTTTCACAGCTGTTTAGCAGCCTGCATTGATCTGTTAGAAAGTGGTCATTATTTCTAAATGTTTGACTATGTATTTGGGTATCTAAAAACATAATTCATCCCTGACTGTGAGAAACTGTTTTGGAAAAGACTATCCATAGTTTCTTGCACAAAATCGTATTTACAAGGTTGTTGCTCTAGGTAAAGTTCTTACTATTTTACAGCCCCTTTGCCTAACTACCGGGTTACGTGTGGCATTTTTAGTGATTACCGTGGATTGTCATTTAGCAATTACAGGAAACCGTGTGTATAACATCCTGGGGTAATGCTGAGAACTGGGAGTGTTTTTATGGTGATTCATTCAGGACTTAGGAGTACTGATTTCATTTTACAAAGAAGTCAAAAGGGATAGGCAATAGAAACGGAAATTCATTTTACGTATTAACATGGTTTTAGGGGCACAGGGTACAAAGGATGTTGCAGTCAGGGCACATTAGCATTATCCTTTCCAGCATCGTTTGGCTGCCTAGGTTCCCTGTTGATACTGCAGTTACCTTCAACCCCGTAGCAAAGAAGATGCATACACCACCACAAATACACTTTGTAAAAGCAGAGTAAATGGAATTGTGCTGTTGATAATATAACCCATAAATCTTAATCTTTAAGATAAGTAAATACTAGCTTCATTTCCCAGAGAAAAATCTCACTCAGCAATGTGAACTATGAATCCTGCCAGGAATTCACCATCCTGACCCTTGGCTTCCTGTTCTGTCCGCTTCCTCATAGTGAACAAAATCACTACACTGTAATGGTTAATCATCAAGCCAAGGAAAACATGAAAAGGGAGAGATTTTTTTCAAGAGGATTTGACTGACACTGAACGTCACTGGTTAGAAAAGCAGAATGGAGAGAGTACCAACTCTTGACCAGAACTGCATGGTTTGGAGTGTTTGTACTTCTGCCCTACTGGAGACGTAATGAAAGCAATCTCATTAGCAGTAACTAGCAGCTGAAAGCACGAGATAAATGAACACCCTTTTTTAGCAAAGAAATAGGAATTGTAAAACTGATTTTGAAAAAAATAGGATTTTATCCGTCTATTCTTCCACAATTAGTACATCATTAAGCATGATTTTATACTTAGTAGTAACAACAATAACAAAAAACCCTTTCATTTCTGCTTCATGTTGAAACCACAGAAAGCCTGTACCAAAAATGTGATTTCTTCTTAATCTCAAGAACATCTATTTTGCATTCTTATCTCAGCTTCCCTTTACTTTCTTTAAAATTGTTCACTCTTTTCATGATGATGTGGAATCTGTATTTTAACTATGTAGCTGTGCACAGCGACAAGGGATGTACCCTGGGAAACTTGCTGTGCATCTGTAGAGGGCACGTGCACTTCTGCCTTTGCCACCAACGTGTAGCTTTTGGTCCTGTGTAGGCATGTTAAATCTATCCCAAGCATGTTTGCTATCCTGCAGTGGTTTACACTGTCACAGAAGTGGTATTTTAACAAACAGATGCAGAATCTTAACATTTCCTGATGATTTACTCACATGCACATACAAAAAAGAAAATGGTATGCAGCTAGGAAGCTATCAAAAAACTGTTTTCCTGTTTACACAGCAGTCAGTACTTTTGCCTTGAAAAGATTATTTTAGTTCTCAATAATATTTAATTACTCTTACTAACACAAAAATTATGAACATTTAATTTGCGCTGCACACCTGAAACTTTCTGTTTCAAGATAAGAATACTCAGCTGATAAAGCAGAGGATTGGAACTATCGCTATCAGTATAGACCATATCAGCATCAGGGACTATGGAGTGTTAAACCAGCTTAACTAGTTTGAACCAGTTTTTTAGTTAAGCTAGAAAGCCTTAGAGCAGAGATTTTGGAAACAGAAGCAGATTTGATCCTAGAGATCAAAATGATTATTAGGTACATAAATGTTGCTGCATGTATTTAGAGCTAGTTGAATATTGCAGTGAGCTTCTTGCACCAGTAGCAATTTGTCATAGATTTCAGTGAGGCAAAGGTAGCTTTCAGCAGCTGTTCCATTTAGCTTTCTGCCCTTTGTTATATTTTATTAAAAAATAGTTGTAGGAGTAATAGCTGATTTAAATAAAAGTTTGAAAATTACTTTTTAGTTCAGTTGCTCCAAATACCTGATTTTGGATGTGAAAAGGACTTTCAATGTATAAACTCGAATACTTGTTACATATCTCCCTCCCATTTTATCTTCTTATATAAACAGAAATGGTTCATTTCCTGGGATTTATCTGTGAGAATTACTAAAAATGCAGAGGACTGATACATACAAACTGAGAACTGTTAATCCAAAGTCTAAATGAAGTTTATGAATTACGAGTACATTTCCAGATTACTGGATCAGTTTGTGCATGATTGCAGAGATGAAAGGGGCTAAATTTGTTTGATAATTCATTTGTAATAATAATTTCAATAACTACATATACTGATGGATTTAAGAGCTTTGGTAATGATGTTTATCATGCAGTTTATTCTGAAAGCCTTTCATCTACTGAAAACCACAAAACTCTAGTCTCTTCAAATAAGCTGCAGGAGTTTACTACATCTGAGAAGAGTCTATAACAGTTATTTCAGGTGACAATCTTCAGTTCATTACCTCAGTTAAAACTTAACATCTCTTATATAGGGTTTCCCAACTTCAAAGAGATACAGAAATTCCTCTCACCATGTTTTGTTCCAGTTCTTTTAAACTCATCACCTGACAGACTATTTTGTTGTGTAAAAATAAACAAAGGCACTTTTGAAAAAATAGTGGCCGATGTAGATTTTTGCCTATCCTAAAGAGGAACAGGTGGTTCACTAAGGTGTGGGTGTTACGTTACACTTTTGCCTGTGGTTTATGTGTTAAAACTGTTTCATCTGATGAGCCACTAGCACGCAGGCAACCTGCTGCTGGTTGTACATGCCGGGAATGAATGACTGTGGTCTGTATGTTTCTCCTAGATCAGCACTCTACAGTTACTTAATCGCATAAAAAAAAGAGAAATCTCCGTCTTTTGAAGAAGTTTCACTTGTCACAGGTGAAAATGGAAAAAAGCTGATGCTTGGCAAGGTGCAAAGTCTCAGGGAAGGGAAGGGAAAGAGAGGAAAGGGAAAGAAAGGAAGAGAAAGAAAAAGGAAGGAAGGGGAAGGAATTTTCTTCAGTATCCTTAGTTTTTAAATAGTTTACATGCTTTTGTTGTTATCTTTAAGACAGATAATACAAATGAAAGAAAGCACATGAAAACACAGACTGCCAGGTTTCTAAACTGGAACCCTTGGGTTCTGCATTCAGTCTCTGGATACAGACTTGGGCTGTTCTTAAAAGTTGATTTGAAATTGATAAAAACACCACAGTTCTTATCAGAACAATAATCTTATTTTATCAAATTTATTATTAAGTATCTTTATTTATGTCCAAATAATTGATGATAACTCTACAAGCATCTAGAAAGGAAAGGGAAGTGGGAGAAGTTGACATGAGGATGGAATTGCCCATTTTAGGTTTCTAAGAAATGGCAGTGGTTGCAATCCTTAATTAGGTTTGGTTTGCCTAGAATTTAAAAATGGCTGGAACATGGACCTCAGTTGTAAGATGTCAAATTAAATTCAATTGCGTATCATATTTTATAGTTTTCTCAGCCCTCAATTCATATCTCATAAAATCTTCCCAACACTGCTGAAAATTGGCAACTTGAGCTTACAGGTTACTCAGAATAAGTGTCTGAAAGAAGCTCAGGGTGAGAGCTTGAGCACGGCATCCCAGACTTGTCAAACTACTGAATTGTTAGCTAACTCCTGGCTCTGTTTAGGACCATTACAACTATCACACTCTAATGCAAAGCCCGTATATGGTTCATGTCAGGGACAATGCCAAATTATGTTTTAGTATGAATGGGATTGTAATAGTTTTGTTTCTGTCTGTTCTCCACAGACCTCTAATGCTATTTCAGTAGTTGCTGCATCTTCAAACACCACTTCATGCTCTCAGGCCTTACCTGTGAGTACTGCAATACGTATCTTCAGGTTCATGCTCTAGAAACATTGTTGTAATGGGTTATCACACAGCCCCCACTTTCAACTGAAAAAACACACAGAAGATAATAATTAAGGCCATGGGCACCATATCACTCCTGGAGCAGACTCAAGTCCAAGTGTGATGTAGTATGGATGCAACCACAATGCTCTTGAGAGATTAATCCTAAACAGTATGGATGTGAGCCAGTCTGGGCTTAGTACCAGGGCAGGAGAAAAGTCTTTGATCCTCTTGTATTTAGTGGCATAGAAATAGCCTGAAAGTCTTTCTACTGACTAAGAGTAGGTCTCAGTGCCCGCTAAATACCTTACGTGATACTCCCAGTGATGTCTTTCCTTCCACCCATCTGCCAGCACCCCATTCCCATTCACCTCCTCTTGATTTTGCTGGCTTCTTCCTCTGTCCTTTCCCTCCTTTCTCTCTCAGGGTTGCTCCTCAGAAACACTCTTCATTCACTTTGTCCAACATGTTAGTTGAACAATAAAAGATCTGAACAGCAGAGTTGAAGAGAAAAAAATGACAGCATCCTTTTATGATGACAATATGACTTTTAAAATAACCTTTTTAACAGAAGAGGTAACCTGGACCTAAGTTCAGGTTCATTCTAGTCCTCTAGAGTAAGTTACAGGCACACTGCAGAAACAGAAATAGATAACTGAAAAGTTACCCACTGTGACTGCATGGAAGCAAGAGGCTATGCAGGACAAAACCCAGTTCCTAACTAACGCTGTTAACTCTGCATTTGAAAGCCACATATGAAAGATGGCAGAGATGTTGTCCAGCACTGAATGGTCTGACAAAGGATGTCCTTGACGTCTTCTCAGAGAGCAGGAAAAAACATGAACTGGTATGGAATCTCCCGAGAGTGTTTCAATGGTAATGAAAAATAATGGAGAAATAAAGTGTCTAAAGCATGTTGTGCTCAGTTCAAATATGTAAATTACTATATCTGAGTCACTGCTGCTACAAGACTTACCGAGGCATTTGTTTCATTTGTTCTAGCTTTCTGAAAAGTTTCCAAACTCCTTTACTTTTACATGAGCCTGACGATTTGATGCAAGGACTATTTAACCATAGTAACGCATGACCTAAATTAGGTCAGTTTGTATTTGCGAATGTGTTAGAAGTGTAACCTACTCAGATCAAATTAGGTCAGCCTGCAGTGTCCTGCTTATTGAAATATGCCTCTAGAACAGGAGAAACAAAATCTATAAAAACATTAACTGAGAAAGCCAGAATGACTTGGGATGCACCCTGCCTTCTGTTTCAAATCACAAGTTGCACAAATGTATCTCAGTTTGGTCCTTACAAATGGAAGTGAGAAACTGTATTGGTAACTTATCTTTCCTTAGACAATGCAAGATTATTCTTGTCCCATACTCCAATACTATTATACTTCTCCTCCTACAATACTATTTTATTTTTTTCTCTCACATATTTGCCCATTTATTTCCACTGTAGTTCTGGCAGATTGTAATTGATTAATCAGCCACATGGAAGTCATCAATGGAATTCTACAATATATTCTCTGCTTGTATAGTAAAAACAACAATATAGAAATTTCACTTTCTTCATTTTAAATTTTATGTAAGTATACACACATTCTTTGGCAGTGGAAAAGCCTGATGATAACATATATAAGAACTTAATTCAGTAAGATTAATTCAGCATGTTGAAGATGCAGCTTAGCTTCACTAATTCCTTATAAACAATTTGATGCTAACACATTTGAATCTCTTGGTTTATAGATACATGAATGCACCATGAGGTCAGTGTTCTTAGCACTTCACTACAGAAAACCTGGCATTCCTTACCTGAAGGCAAAGTATTTATTCTAATGTCTGAAAGCTTTTATGTCTGTAATATAAATCAATAAAACTTCTAGCTAGGCTTTTTGAAACCCCTGTTTTGTGTACTGCTACACTCATTTAAGTTAAAAGCCTTAATATGAACAATATGAATAATACCTTAACACACCCATCTCCATTAACATGCTATCAAAACAGCATTATTTTGAAACACTCCGGTAAAATAACTTTGAAAATATTGTGCAACTCCTGTCAAACAATATAATACAATCTGATCTAATGTATGAAACGTTCATGTGAGAAGGAATGTGCAGGTGAATAGCTTTGTCCAGTTCTGGTATCAACACTTGTCTGCAGATGTTGAAAAGAACCAATAAATAACAAAGATCTGAAAATCTGATTTATGAACCCTAAATCCACTTAACAGCTAAGCCTGCTTTCTGACTCCAACAGTGCTTAGACTACTTATATGCATAAACAAAACTCTCTACCACTGTTGAGCTCAGTGGTTCATAACTAATCCTCCAAGAGCTCTGATATGCTCAAGACCAGTTATGTTTCTCACAGGCAATAAATTAAACTGCTAGAAAACAGGGCATCCCAAAAATACACCTGAAGTCCAAGAAAGCACAGCTGATGTCAATAGCGCTTTTTAAAGCAAACTGCGTCCATGTTCTGCAGTAATGTGGGCTCATTAATTTTCTAATGGATTGTTATGTTTTAAAACCTTGTAATTTATTTGTTTATATTTGGCCTCTTCTACTTTAAAAACACATCAGAAAGCTTTGTTAACAATTTATTGGGGAGATAAAAGGTGGGAGAAGAATTGTGAATATTAAGATAATACCTGACTTCTAAAAAGGCTTAATATAAGATGTTAAGTCTGATCAAGTACCTGGAATGCTTGATCCCAGAACCTGAGTTCAGTAATTTAAAGGAATGTCCGTATGAAAATATGAGGAGAGACATCAGAACCTCTATTTATTTTGTGTCTAACTAAATGATGAAGAAAATATTTGGTCATAATGTTCACCTTCCCAAAGAAAGAAGGCTTTTTAACTTAGAAAACAAAGCATAATAAAACTCAGGCATTGGAATCTGAAGTTAGAATTCAGTCTGAAGAAGTGCCCATTTTCAAAAATGAGGGTAATTAACCTTTAGAATAAGTTGGCATTTGATGTTCTGAACTGTCTTTTGCCTAATCTCTTGCAGTCATAAACAGTCACTTTTCTGTATCCATCAAGCAGAATTACTGTGCTTTTTGCAGGGAACTTTAAGAGAAAGTCTTCGGCATTCAGAAATTAAAATCTACAGATGAAAATTTGGCTTAGTTTGAAATCAGTAACAAAATGTCCATTGATTTTAGTAGAGACAAGAATTCATTCTACGAATATAAATGCTCCAAAACACAGTGATGGTAGGAAACAATCTTTGATTTTATCTGAGTACCAACTTTTTTTTTCTTTTTTTTTGAGTTTGTCCTCATTTTGTTCCTTACCTTACCATTGTTTTTGTTGTTTGCATGTTCAGATGTGGGTAGTGGTAGAGAAGAGGAAACCTGTTTCTTACTTTTAATTCATCTGTTTCTGAGAAGTCACTGTAGACCTTCCTTTGCTCACCCTTGGATCCTGTAAGGAGTCCTGCATTTTAGCCACTTGGGCTTACACTTGAGTGTGGGAAGGGAAACAAGGAACAGAAAGATTTTTTCTCTTTTTCCTTTCCCATCAGATGAGGAAAGATCAATTCAAGCTAGAATAGTTTGCTTGGGGAAAAGAGAAGGCTGTACTGATATTAAATAGCCTGTGTAATTCGTATTATGAGAGGTGAAAGTAAGCCATGGGCTAAACTTCAGAGGGCTCATCTAATTCAACAATTTTAAAGGAAGTGGTGAGGGAGAAAAAAGCCAAATAGGCAGACATACTGAAAACATATTTCTTTTAAAGCAAAAGGTATTTGCTGCCAAAAACATTAAGCAGAAAATACAGAGATGAATACTTATCTCAAAAAATGAGGAAAAGTTTTCTACAGGTTCATTGAGATCCACTTGACACTGAACTATGCCAAAACCTTCTATTACCTGCTCCCTTTGCCAGTGGAAGAATGGAAAAGATCAGAGACATTTTTCAGAAAACTGATTTTTGTCTCCTAAAGCTGTGTCCTTGTTGTGGAGTGTAGTATGAAGTTTGGGTGCTGTAAATTTATCCATGGCACTGCAGTAAATTACCTGCTTGTGTGGTGCAGCAAGACTGCTTCCAATGCCCAAACTAGCAAGTTAAGCTATTTACAGTCAGTTTCCACAACTCTACACTGTATTTTACTTAGCAAAGCAGACATGTCCCTATTGCAGAGCCCTAACCACAAGATCTTCCTTCTTCCCTTTCAGGCTTCCTTCCAGAAATAATGTGAATGACATGCCTTATTAAAAAAATGCTAGGTTCGTCATGTCACTGTTAATCATTATGAGGCTAAAAAGGAAAACATGATGCTAAAGCCAGTTGCAAACATGTACTATGTGAACAGACAAGCTGTAAAGAATTTGTCTTCATCATGCCACTTTTTTGGCTGTGAGACTCTGTTTGTCTGGATTCTTTTATGGCAAGCTCCATCTAATATTGCAGAGGCCCTGAAAAGCTACAGTTGCCTCCTAACTTAGATGCTGTCTCTCCAGATTCTGAGTGTGTTCAAGCTGTTTTGGGCAACTACTTTGTTAAATCTATCTGTACAGAAGCCAGCAGCTTTTGCTGTGCTGGTTCAATGGCATACTGGAAATAGGGGCAAGAGTGCATCCAGGAATCCTGAACCCCAACCGTGCTGTGCCCAAATAGGTTCTGGTATAGCTCTCCCCTTCTCCAGCTCCCTCTGTGCCACCTATTCACCCTCCGTGACTTCAGAGATCTTTTTTCCAGGCTTCTGTGGACCCCTAATCCTCATGCTATGCCATGCCATGCCTAGGTGTTTACACGTTTTGTATTCTCCTGCTCTTATGTTAAGGGCATATTTTTACCTCCCCTGTGAAGAACTTCCTACCTCGTTCTATGTTCCTTTTACTCTCTATTGGGGTTCACTGTTTCCCTCTTTCAGTTCTCATGAAATTTAAGTGTGCTGCTGCTTGATAACTATAAAAACTGTGAAATTCTGCAGCGGATCAAATTATAAATTCAACAAGTGCATATGAGTATGTTTTGTTAATAAGAGATACTGATGCTGCTTTCTAATTAGCAGGTATGCTCTTCACAGTGCAAAATAAGCACAGGGTTTTTTGAAAGTATGGAGAATTACTCGTCTTTTTTTTTTTAATATAGCAAGTCTGCTAGCCAGGAGCCTGTCGAGCCTTGAATTGCTAATTTGAAGCTTTTCTGTTTTGAAATGTAAGGATATCCTGAAGACATTGTTAATGAAGCCTAGATAGTAAGAAATCTTGAACGTAAAGTGACTACAGAAGACAGAGGAAATGAAACTCAGACCTTTCAGAGAATTTTAAAATTATGAACGGAATATTTAAAAGTCTGGAAATTTCCCCTATTTTACCTTTATAATATGAATACTTCCAAACTAAACATAGTGATATTTGATTTCTATTTTCTGTGGTATAACTTTATTGAATCAACTTCTATGTATAAATTTATTATAAAATGCATAATGCATATATGGCAATGCCATAGGTGAAATTTAGCACGTATTTAAAAGCACCAGTGGGAAAATGTTTATTTTGCTTAACAGCTGTGCTACCTGGAGATATTCTAAGTCATAGCTGCTGATCTGAGTAATGAAAGGAAGTATGTTCTGCTTTTTACTCCTCTCATCGTGAAGCCTACAAGAGACACACAGACTCTGGATGGGACTCTATCCATTTTCATCTTCAGCAGAACTACTTAAAAAGTGTCAATTGGTTATGCTTGTGCATCATCAGTGAAGTCACGGATTTTGCATGGTGCAACAGAATATACTAAGTTTAAGATCATAAGATCATAGAATAACTTAAGTTGGAAGGGACTTCAGGAAGTCTGTAGTCCAACTGTAGTCACAGAATCACAAAATGGTTGAGATTGGAAGGGACCTCTGGAGATCATCTAGTCCAAACCTGGTCAGGTTTTGAGTTTCTCCAAGGATGGAGACTCCACAACCTCTCTGGGCAACCTCTTCCAGTGTTCAATCACCCTCAAAGTGAAAAAGTATTTTCTTAGACAGAATTTCCAGTGTTTGTTTGTGCTCATTGCCTCTTGTCCAGTCACTGGGCACCACAGGAAACTCAGCCTCTGTCTTCTTTACAACCTCCCATCGGATATTTATAAGTATTGATAAGATCCCTCCTCAGTCTTCTCCAGGCTAAACAGTCCCAGCTCTCTCAGCCTCTCCTCATGTGAGACATGCTCCAGTGCCTTAATCATCTTTGTGGCCCCTCACTGGGCTTGCTCCAATATGTCCACGTCTTTCTTGTACTGGGGAGCCCAGAACTGGACCCAGCACTCTAGATGTGGTCTAACCAATGCTGAGTAGAAAGGAAGAATCACCTCCTTTGACCTGATGTTGATGCTCTTCCTAATGCAGCCCAGGATGCTGTTGGCCTTCTTTGCTGCAAGTGTGCATTGCTAGCCTGTGTTCAACTTGCCGTCCACCAGGGCTTTTTCTGCAAAGCTGCTCTCCTACCCCTAGCCTATTCTGGTGCAGGAGGTTAATCCTCCCCAGGAATATGTTGTACTTGCCTTTGTTGAAGCACTCCTGTTCAAGCAGCATCAGCAGGTCAGACCAGGTTGCTTGGGGCTTTATGCAGCTGGGTTTTGAAAACCTCCAAGGTTGGAAACTGCACAACTACTCTGGACAGCTTGTTCCACTGCTCGACAGCCTTCAGGGGGAAAAAGCTTTCCTTATTTGTGGTTAGACCCTCGCTTGTTATAACTTGTGCCCATTGTTTCTTGTTCTCCTGCCGTACACCACAGTAAAGCACCTGGCTCCATTTTCTTGATAACCTTGTAGTCATTGTAAAGCTGCTGTTACATCTCTCAACTTCTTGAGGCTTCAAGAAGGAACTTGAGGCTGAACACGTCCAGTTCCTTTTGCCTTTCCTTTCCTGGCACGTGCTCAAGTCCCTGACCATCTTAGTGGCTCTCCATTGAACCTCCCTCAATTTGTCCATGTCTTTCTAAAATACTGTGTCCAGGCCCAAGCCTGGACACAGTATTTTAGATGAAATGTAATAAATGCTGAGTGATGGAAGATAATCTCTTCCCTCAATCTACTAGCTATGTTCCTGTCAATATAGCCTAAGATGCTGCTGGCCTTCTTGGCCGCCAGGGCACACTGGTAACTCATGTTCATCTTGCTCTCCACCAAAATTCCCAGGTCCTTTTCAGCAGAGCTTTTCCAAAGCTAGACGATGCCTAGCACTTTGCATTTGTCCTTGCTGCATTTGCAGAGATGTGTCAAGACAAGAAACCAGTCTGCAGAACTCTCCTTATAGATAATACTTAAAAATAAAGAAACAAAATATTTTATTTCCTACTGTCAAGGAAAGTTTGTAAAATTAGGAAATAAATATAATCACCTTTTTACCTGCCAATATATTTGCTATGGAATCTGTTAGAGCTAGTAAAAGTAGTACCAAAGTAAGTAATTTATACTGATACAGGGAACAGTCTTACAGCTTTTGGAATTTTCTGATTGCTGATATAATTTTATAACTATAATATTTCATAGAAGTTTGTGCACGAAGCTTGATTTTCAGATTTTTAGCTATGATCCTATGTTCCTTTGAATGGTTTGGAGAATGTTCCTTTGTCAGTCTTCACACATTAAGAAAATCCAGTATAGCTAAGAAGCTTTTCATAAAATGGCTTGCTTCATTTGTGCACAGTATGAGAAGAAACTATGGTCAAACCTCATGCTCACTGGAAATTTTGATGTATGGACCACAGAGTAGATTGAGGAAACTTTCTTGCTACTATGGCAACAATATGTCACCATGTAGCCACATTTTAAAGTGAGGAAAAACATTGTTTTTAAAATGTTCTGGTTACTTCTAAAGAGTTTTGAATCTTCCTGTATCAGACTGTTCATAAGGGATGCACCTGGAGGGGGCTTCCTATGTGAAGAAAGGCAACACAGCCCTGAAATATGCTAGTATGTAGGCTGGATTATTTACAGAATGAAATGTTGAACCGAATTTAGGCAGAGAAATGCCTCTGTGAGGCAATAAAAGCATAGGAAATCCCCTAATTCAGCAGTATGCTTTGGTTTGCTGGGGTTTTTGAAAGGATGGAATATATGTCATTTTAATTCTGCTAAGAATACTCGCTGTGAATATAAATGTTCTTGCATATTTTTCTAAGGCTGACTATTCAAGGCATTTTCTATACAGCATACAGAAGAATAACTGAAGAAAATGAACTTAAGGAATAGAGGAAATTGAACAGTACAAGAGAGTAAGCTGTGGAAACAGGATCAAACACATTGCATACAATTCACTAAAAGCTGGCCTAATTTTTCAGTTTTTGTTTTTAAGTATGTATTTTAATCTCCAAAGTGCAGTTATTTCTTGTCTTAGCTCCAGTACATCAGAGACAGCATTTAGAAAATTAGCCATCTTTTATAAGGCTGTCTGATGAAGAGTTTGCTACAACATTTTGCAAGTTGCTCCAGTGGTTAATCACCCTCCCTGTTAAAATATGCACCTTACTTTCAAGCCTAAGGCTTCAGCTATTGAATCTCACTATGTCTTTGTCTACTAGAATGAAGATGCTTTACATGGATTACTGTTTAACTTCTCTGATCAGGTAAAAGGACTGAGTCCTTGAATTTTCTGGTACAAGATACGATTTCCAATCATTCTTGTGGTTCTTCTCTGAACACTCTTCAGTTTACAGCTTCCTGCTGGAAGTATAGATACAAAAACTGAACACTGTATAGCTGTAACTCCACTTCCAAATCTGAATGCAAAGCTACTCAGCATTCCTCCTTTCATAAATACAAGGATCTCTTCAGTACCTCTTGGCCCCAACATCAGGCTGGGAATTCAACATTAGTTGAATATCCATTATGATATTAAACTACAAGCAAGTAGTACCTGTTACTCAAAATAAAAAAAAAAAGTTGTTATTGTCAGGGCCTGCATACTTCGGTTTATGAATTATGCCTTTACTTTGGCTATATATAAGTATGTACTGGTTTTCATGTGCACTGTTTGACACTTCACCATGCAATCCAGTTCACTTTTTATTATGTACCATTCCTCCAAAGTCTGTGCTTTTTTCCAAATTTTATCAGTGATGATTTTATGTTCTATTCCAGGCCATTGATAAAATATATAAACAATGTAAAACAAAGAAGTAACCCTTCAAGAACCTCACTTGAAATTGCAATTTATGATTTCCAGCAGCTGAAACTTCCTTTTACCTCCTTGGGATTTACAGAGAGTAGACAAGCTTTTCTGAAAATAAGACCATTTTATTTTCCATGGAGAACTTCAGTCTGCAAATTAAAAATAAAATTCAGATTTAACACTTAATAATTAAAGCTGGCTTTTATGAAAGAAGCAAGATATGGAACAAAAGCAAAAGTGTAAAGATTCCAAAACATGCAAAAGATAGAGCTCTGTCAAAGTAATATTCTTCCCATGAACAGAAATAAACTACAGTGTTGCAGTAATACGATGGAATGTTTCAAAAATATTGGATGAAATAAAATGAAGTTTTGACTGAGCTGTACCATGCTATAAGAAGAAATGATTCTGGTAACAAGGCAGAATGTATGCATCATAAAGTCTGTTGTCATAAGTAAAACGAGGATGTTGAGGTTTTAGCATGGTTTGCGGGGGCACAACAAGGTTACATCTGTTTCTAAGACAGTACTTAGCTACAATGTGCCTGTGTGGTTAGCACAAAATATGTAGAGTGAAGAGACACAACATTATTTGCCTGAAGTGATAAGCTTACTGGGTTCTGTTCTGAAATATGTATATCACATGTAGATGCTTTGATATGCTACCACTGGAGTACCAACTTTCCTTTCAGAATTTGATTGTCTGAAATCAACAAAGAAACAAAACTGTCATTGATATCAGGAAGTTCTAACAATTGGACAAAATGTTTATTGATTTATCATGACAAAAAATGGAATGTATTTTACAGGAAGGCCCATTACTCACGGTCTAGCTATAACTATGCCAGTTATAAGAAGAAGTTATATATGCCAGAAGAAGTTAGAAGAGAAATGCCAATTAAAAGAAAAAGTTATATATGCTAGAAGAAGTTATAAAAGAAACGCCAGCTTCTCTTTTTGGAATGCTACTATTACTTTTTTTTTTTGATACAGGTTATTTAGAAATCTCATTAGAAATATTATAGCTACCATTAGCAAATACTATGAAGGTGTCATACTTTGTCAAGCCTACTTGGCCACAAAGTAATAAAGATATATCAAAAAATGTAAAAGTATTCTGTGCAGAGCACTTCAGAAAGGGCAAAGGTCTCTGGTTCCCTATGAATGTACTGACTTCAATGGGACTATTCGTACTCTTAGAGAGCACCATACAATTGAGTGCTTTGATGAACCAAACCTGAGAAGGGAAGCTTTAGAAGTCCCATGTGATTGTTACCAGGGTACTGCCAAATGCAGAAAAAAACCTTCCCAAATGATAGAGTAGTGTGCAGGTATGAGTAGACATCTGTGAAGTATTTACTCATTAATTATGTTTCTAAGACAATGTAGAAAACTCAGTGTTTGATAACAACTTGGGCACTTGCTAGATTGCAAAATAGATGACATACTGAGTACAGATAATCACAAGTACCTATTTGCTGTGTCCAGTCTTCAGAACAGTTGATACTGTAGATCAGAAGATGGTGGATCACAAAAAAATAAGGAGTTATTAGATACCTCAATGGTGAATTCCAGAGTAATTGTTTAGAAATGGTGGTCTAAAATTTTTATTTAAAAACTGTGAAAAAATACAGTTCGCACTATCTCATAGCTAGCTATCATTAGCCACAAGAGAATGAAAAAGTTGAATAAAACTGCAGGGAGATACGAACTTTCTATTATCAAGAAAGTTTCTATGAAAAATATTGCAGGACAACAGTTAGGAGAGTCAGTAACAGTCAGACTGGACGGAGAAAAAGAGGCAACAACTTCTGCACAAGTAGATAAGGAGAGTGTTTCATGGAGACTCTGCACAATCTGCCAAAGAATGCAACAGCCGCTAGGTGTCATCGTGTGCCACAGAGATTTTTAGACAAATACCTATTCTACGTGAAACTCCCCAGTTTGTGTCTGTAATAGTTTCCTCTGATTCAAAAAAGACTTCTAGTAGATTACTCAAAAGAACCGTGTGAAGCCTCACTGTAAAGTCTAACAACCACCAATATTACGTGCAGAATTATTGGTGGAATCCCAAATAGGGTAGCCCCTACCTTACTGCTTCTCTGGGGCCTGCTCTGCGCAACACCACGCAAGGGAGGCTGCTGGAAAGCATCATCCAACGCTGCCCACGCGCTAGGGCTGTGCATGGTGCTGCACCGGAGAAAGAGAGTGCAGATTTTTAGTGGGTGGTAGCAGAATTGTGCTGTAAGTGGAAGGTTAGAAATCGAAAGGTTAGATAACAAAGATTCATCGACTCTGCTATTAACAAGTATTACATTCTCAGGTACATCATGTCCTTTTGTAGTTACTCTTGATTTTAGAGAAAACAATGCTTTCATTTTCTTACTTCATTAAGTATTAATTGTAACATGTTAAAAATATTAAATCATTTCTATCATATGCTATGCATATTAACAAAAGTTGACTAGATATCTTGATTCACCTACAGGAACGGGACATGCAGTATTCTATAGAAATTATTAACAAACACACTATCAACTATATTTAAAGTTCAGAAACCAGTTTCATTTTATTTAGAAATATCAGATTATTTGATCTTAATAAACTATATTCTTTCTAATTTTTTTTTAATTTAAAGTAACAGAATATGTGTAATCACTGCAGGATTTGACTCTTCCAATCATAAAAGAAAAATCCTCTCCCACAGAAGGAAAGATTGTAGATCTAAGACCCATTTCTTACAAACTTAAAAAATTTTTTTAATATTCACCAACCACAATTTTTCATACTTTGATGTCTTTAAGTGTTGTGATTTCTCTATCAATTGACTGCGCTTGTTCAGCTCTTTGGAGAATGATTTTAAAATCCTATGAAAAGGAAAATGAAAAGACAATTAAAATATTATTTCATGCAGCAGCCTGACCCGTCTTCAAATTTTTAATAATAATCCCTGTCTCCTATGGGGTAAGCATCCTAACTTGTGGCTGGAAGAGTTTGGTCAAAACTGCAACTTCAGTGGAGATATATTACTATAAATTATACTTCTCCTAGGTTAAATAAAATGTCTTCCAAAGCAGCACTAAAACCTGCACTGTCATTGAGCTGAAGCACTATATACATTCAGTGCATTGATGAAAACATGTAGTGACAATGGCAGAAAGAAAATTCATGGCAAATTCTAAAAGAGTTACTGAAACTTCACTCATATCACCGAGATTATGTCTGCATGTTGTCCATGCAATGTCATTGCATTCAGTGGATTTATGAAACTGCACTATATCAAAATGCAATTCTGTAAGTAAGCAAAGATCTTAAGCATGTGCTTAACTTTACCAGTACAGAAAGACATTAAAGTTTTGTCATTTAAATCAGTAAATATCATGCAAAACATAAAAAGCCAAATTCTTTAATAGAGAATCTCTTTAAAATATGCTTCATTTCAGACTGAACTAAAGCAAAACTTCAAGGAAATGAAAATAAAAGAAAAAAAGTAACTGCAACGTTTGCAATAATACATGCTGACATTCATTATATTTCTTTGCAGTTCTGCATTTTTTTATAATACTACTTGATTTGCTAATTTTCAATGGTTTTGTATTAACACAGTCTTCTTTATTTCAAACTTCAGCCATACTGTCTATTATGAAGATAGGATGAACAAGAAATTTAATAAACAATGTGATGAATATTTACTACAAAAATAAATAATAATATAACCTTTTAACATTTTCTAGTATTAGTTGCCAGTAGTTACATTTTTCCCTTAGAAAAGCATTTTTTTTTGCAGATTCTAGGGCACAGAGACTTTATAAAATAAATGAATTTAAATTCAAATACATATTCCCATAGATACTCTATGCATATTTTGAAGATACAGCCCTTTTTCAAGAAGCATAAGCTACCTGTATTTAATGATGCCTCTTATACTTTGCAAAATATCAGGAGCATTTCAGTGAACAGTGAAGATCTAGGTTAAAAGATTAATTTTAGCAGTCCTTTGTTTTAGAAGGTAGTGTTAACATCTTTGACTTTAAAGAAGAGGCCTATTTCAGTACATTGAGTCTGAAAAAGAAGTTTCAATTCCGGTTTGACAAAAGTAAATGGTAGCAAATGGTGCATTCAGCAAATTCATTATCAGTACTTATCACTATCACATGAGGCAGATGATGATCTCAGTAAACTGTCGCATTTTTGGCATATAAATTTTATTATGAAACTTTTAAAGTACTATATAAAGTACAAGTATATATTCTTGTAAAATATAAGAATTTTAAGGAAACTACTGTTAATCATTATGGAGCAAACGATATATAGTGTCATTGTGTTCATGTGTGTGGGAAGTGGAAAATGTACGTTCTAACAATACCACAGAGGTGTATGTTAAGTATCAGTCTAAAAGTAAGGATGGTATAATCTAAAATCATGATCTGATGCAGCAGGGTGACAGAACAGCATTTAAGAATGTGGGAAGTATTTGAAAGAAATTTTCCTCTGGACAGATTTAATTTGTGTAACTACCAGTTTTGCAAAGGAAACCAAAATGACAGATAACTCCAAAATGCTGAAAATATAGCCCCCCTAAGGATTTACTATTTCTGTGTCTGATGAAACAAACTTAATGTTCCTGTTACATGAAGAAATATTGTTATCATTTTCAGTGTAAGAAAGACACTGTTTTCCATGTATTTTTGCATTTCTTACGCTTTCCTTGATGGAATACATGATGGAGAGCAGTCAAACATAGGCGTCTCTCAGACTACGTATTTAAATGCCCTTTCACAGAATCAAGCATTGAATTAAAATTTCCTTCCCTTGCATACTGGGACATTTAAAACACCACATGAAAAAGGCTTCTCAAGTTTCATAAGTATCGCAGCTACTGCCTACGAGCAGATAGTGATTCAGCAATGCTTTTTTCCCAAGGTGTTATATATACAGCATATATAAATATAGTATTGACTATGAACTATTTGCTCCACCTCATAATCCATACTGAACAGAATCTGTATGAACTCTCCCTGTGACAGAAAGCCTTTTTGCTCTGTTAAATGATACATGGAGTTCTGAAAGCATGTTGAGCTGTGTTATACTAAATGGCTGCTGTTAGTCCAAACAAATTATGTAATAATTGCTCAGCTTACTAGTAAATGCTTTGATACAGGCATATTCACTGTGCTTTATTAAGAGTCCTACCCCAGTAGTACTCTCACTTGGATGAGTATCTGAGTAATGTTACTGAAATGTTTAACAAAACTACCAACAATAACAGCAATAGTAGTATGATGATTAATTTAGAAGGGACAAGCTTGAAGCAAAGGCCTATATAATTAATATGCATTCAAAACGTAGAAATACAATGTGATCTTTTTGACATCCCTCTCTTTAAAACAAGAGTTTTTTAAAGAGGAACTAAGTAATGGCAACAAGACTATTCAGGATTTGAAAGCAGTATAACAGTATAACAGTTTTGATGTCAACAAATTGAATGCTAGTTATTAAACTATGCTTGTTATCCACAGTAATTGTAAGAATGCAGCCTACTCAAAGTAAATGATTAATGCAAGCATTAAGGGTTGTAGAATATGTTGCAGACTATTTATTTAGATTTATCACAATCAAAAAACAGAGTTACTAAAATATCTTGCTGTTACTATATTGCTGTATCTGTGACAGTCTCAGGATAGAAATAAGGCAGGATATGCAACAAGAAGTAATACCAAACCTTAAAAAAGGCCTTAATATTCATTGTTAGACCAAGTGATATATTGGAAGAAAGCAGATTTGCTTACTTCTTCCAACTGAATCAGCTGGTCTAATAAAAATATTGTCTCTCAGTTATTATTAAAAGTATTTAAAAGAAATTTATTTCAGAATGTAATGGAGTGCATACATAAAGACACACTCACATACAGGTATTGTCTGACTATTCTAAAGGAGAATTTCAGCTGATAAGTGAAAGAATATGTTAATAGTGGTAGACCACTTGTCAGTTCTTATCGGGACTGAAAAGACTTCTAACTAGGACAGAAAAGATCAGAAAACAAAATAATAGAATTCCCATGCTTATTCATCTTTTGGCATTTGTATTGAGGCTAACAAAATGGTTATTATCATGTAGGTGGTTGCCAGCCCACTGGTATATAAACTAAAACAGCAAACTCCCTTCAAAAGGTCAGCATATATCCCATCAGTGTATAATTATTTCCTTATCACAGATTATTTTGATTAGCATTGAAGAGGTCATCAAGAGGCCAAGGGAATTCAATGCCCCAAATTAAATTTTAAAAACCTAAGCAAAATATTTCATCCTTAGTTTTCCGCAAAACGTTTTATTTTCCACTGTTTATGACAGCAATAGTAGAAGCATTTTAACCTTAGAAACCACACCCTATGTTGCTAAATTTATCTTGTAAAAGATCTCAAAATAACAGCATGGTGGTTGAATTTCATTTTTTATAAAGATTTTTATAGTCACAGGAGGATTTCAGAAAAAATAACTGATGCTTAAAGTATTGTTTGCTTAATTTGGAAATGTTTTAGATAGTAAAAGTTTACCTGTTCACCAAATATAATTCTTTGAAGAACTGTGCATAAGAAAACTGTATTTTTGGACCACATATTTTTTTGACCAGAATCCTACATAAAGCAGTAACCATTGGGTCTCTGTGCTTGTTTGTTGCTGAATATAATAATTTGATCCAAAGTTGAGTAAGAACTTGTGGTCTGAGCTCTTCTCCATTTAATCAGAATTTTAAAGTAAGACAGTGAAGTGTTGATTTCATGTATAAAACATCAGTCTATATTTACCAATACGGTCAAGGAATATAAACTTTTCTTCTTTAAGTACAAAAATAACTATATCTGAGATACTGTCAGCATAAACCTCAAGAGGAAAGTCTAAGGATAATAAATAACAACTGAAGCTCTGCATCATCTAACTGCCAAGTCAAGAGACACAGGCATCAAATCAATCTGCCAGATAGTAGAAAATGTATTAATTGACTGTGAAGATACCTATATATCTTTGGTAGAAAAGGTGTGGAAATTTTGACAACAGTGCTGCCTTGAACATAACCTACCAGCCACAAATAACACAGGTGATTTATACATTTAAGCTTTGTTCTCTATAGCAGCTAATAAATCTTTAAATGTATCCTATAATCTATTCTTTCAGTTCCATAAAATATTTTCTACCAAGAGGAGTACTGAGGGATTAGAAATTTTGATTAAGAATATATTCTGTGCTCTTTATGTTCAGCTGTTGCTTAGTGTGACAAGGTTTTCAAAAGAAGTCCTCCTCCTTGAAAGTAGCAAAGTATATATATGCTTAGTCTACACTCCAGTTCAGTGTTACTGTCTAGTAGGTCTATACTCTAGTTCAGCTTGCATTGTATTTGGCTTTCATGAGGAGCTTGCAGTACATTGAATGTTATGAAGTCAGTAATGTGTTTATGTAAAGAATAGTCCCTGAAATAGATCATGTATATACCACAGAGCTAGCTTAAGAAATGCTGTGGTCTACAAAGAATTCAGTGAGGCTGGAAAACATGTTCAAATTAAGAAATGCAGAGTGTGATTAAAAACCTTGCCCAAACTTGCCTAATGTGCAAACTATTTTAATGCACATTTAAATTTAGGTGCAGGCAGCAGGGAAGCTCTTCAGTAGAGCACAGGAGAATGTCTGAACCTGTACTACTTGTGTGCATGCCTTTTTCTGCAGGCTGGTTGGCCTGGCATGGAGCATGTTCTATCATGTATCCCAAAGTGTCCTGAAGTAAGATCTTGTTACTAAACGTGAGAAGATAAGTCAGCCAGGCTCATTCCTATGGGCAGAGGGAAAGGCAATGCCGTATGTGACATGGCAGTAGAGGACTTGTAGATAGCTATCAGCCAACAAGAGAGAGATAAAAATATGGGCCAGAAAGCACTGCACTCTCTAGTGGAAGGAGTTTTTATAGAAAATAAATCACAACTGATCTGTAACCTGGTATGTTCTATATACACTCAACTACAACCTGCTATGCTCCAGATAGTGTCTACAATGTGAATTTACAGTATTTCAATTAATTACATTTATATTCCTAGGATAAAATAAATATGTGTACTTACAAACTTCTTGGTCCCTGAAAGCAATACTTACAGGAAGTTTGTATTCTTGATAGCTGTTGATCAAGTCTTGAATGAAAGGATGCTTCAAAAGGAATCCAACTGGAATGGGTGTCAGATCTTCACTGCCTATTTCTCTGTATATTTTCACAAAATGCTTTAAGAAAAAATAATACCCATTCAATTCATTAAAGTATTTTAAAAAATCTAGGGGAAAGTAAAGCTTACAGCAGATATTTCTGTAACATATAATGTAAGGTACAGAACCTTATTTGCATCAACCAACCTACCATATCATAGCTGCCCTCTATCTGCAGGCTATTAAATCTATGTTTATCTTCATCTTTACTTCCTCCATTATGAAACACTTTAAGTAGAGTTGCCACAGAAATTATTCCTTCACCTGAGTAATTCAAGATTTCTTTTTCATCTTCTTCTTCTATTAAAGGTTCCTCATTTATCAGTATGTCAGTATAAGAAAAAGCATGGGGAAATAAAGTATAGATATAATACTTAGGGATCAGTAGTTTGTCAGTAAGTCATCTACTTCAGTTAGACATTTATAAAGAAGCAGTAGATTATATTTCCAAAGTTTCATTCTTACAAAACAAAAATCATCAACACACACAAAAATATCTACTGTAATATAGAATGAAGAAACTGATCGTTAGATTCCTGAAATATCCATAATGTTGACACTAGTAGAGCTAACACTTTCTCAGTCCGTGTTCCACTGAGAAATTAATGTTTCAGAGGTATTTCCTTAGGCAACTACCAATCACAAGTCATTACAATATCAACAGAGAATAAGAGAGAGAGAAAAGATGCTTTAAGTTAGGTATGGTGTAAGTGCCTACTTGTAAGCTACGTATCTAAGCTGCTATTACAAAGTTCATTTAAGGTGTGCTGAATAGCTCTTTAGATTCCACTGACAATATACATTAGATACCCACTATCTGTAATGGAACTTTGAGATTCAGGTCACATGTAAACAACTACAGGTAGACATCTGTTTAGGTGTCTTACTTTGGCACTGAACACCACCTTGGGTGTCTTCAGGGATCTAAGCCCTCCTATTTGATGGAGCTTGACTCAATATGACATGATACCAATCATTAATTATTCTTTGCCCCCTTGTGGCTGTTGAACGTCCTGCATGAAATGGTGGCCCTGTTGAAACCAATGGTTAAAACTCTCATGGACTTCAGTGGAACATTGTATTATTCATTTTCTTCTTTCTACATTTATAACTATTGTTAAACAGCACACATATGGAACACGGCATAAAAGAAAGAAAAGACCGAAAAAATGTTTTATCGGTCCTGCAATTCTCTGAGCACTAACTTACAAAAGATAGCTATAAAGTCAAAGAGAATCCACACGTGCAACGTGTTCACTTAGTATGTAACTCTTAGATATTTCTAGATTTCCAATGGGCTCCTGAAGATGCATTAAGCACACAAACTCTCTATATAATACATGGATAAAGATACATCAGATAGAGCAGAGATTCACAGCCAATACATTGAGTGGTAAACTAAGTATTACAAAATACTCAAGATAGGTGGAATATAAACTGCAGCCCCTCCCCCCAAATATGTTGCTAATTCTAGATTGTAGGGAACTGTTTCCCTCTACTTGTGACTCACAGCCTTAAGAAGTCTTTGACAAGTAGATAGGAGCCAATGCCAGCGCAGTTATTTACAGTCTTACAAAAGTTGGGAGTTTGGGGACAACCAAACAGACCAAACCAAACCAAAGTCCAAGGAGGAGAAGAGGTTGTGTTGCTTTATATCCAGTGACCTGACAGAGCTATCCACTGAAATACGGGAGACTAAGTTCAAATCTACTCTATCTACCTGGGAGCACAGTCTCCTCCCTTCTGTGCTGTCTCTGTGAAATGTGAAAATGATCTTGCCTTATTCAGTCTCTCCCATGAACAATTTCACATTTCCACTAACCCCCTCATATATTCATTTGAGCTAATTCTGCCCTCATTTCAGATCTGTGTTCCTGTTCTAAAACTTTGCTGTGTCAAATAAAAGCAGATACAGCAGAGTACAACAATGCATTTTGTCACTGAAGTGATAAAATGTAATTATGAGTATATGTGGGGATTAAACCGTGGTAAAATAATTCCCTTTTTATATTGTTTCTGGAGAGCATAACAGTATTTTAAATGTTGAGTCACTGTGGCTGTGACAATGTAGTGAAATATTTTATTATCTAGAGGAGTGAGCTCTAAAAATAATTAAATGAAGCTAAACATGAAGCTAATTATTCATTTATCAACCCTTCTGATTTACAGACAAAATAAAACACTGGAAAATTTAACAAAGCTGTGTATACTTTTAACTAACCTCAAGATACATAGTGAGAAAGCAAGTAAGAACAGCAATAATGTCAGTTTTTGTATCTTTAAATGGGAATACCAACAATCATACTACAGTCTAATTCCTGGGTATTGGATTTATTTATCTGGGATAGGGCCAAGGAATGTCCTGCTTTCATCTGTACAACTGTACAAGGCATAGATACCAAGAAGTATCTTAAACTCTTGTTATTACTTAGCAAGAAACTATTCAGACTCTTGGAGGCAAGCTTCTGAGTGCTATTAGCAAAGTCAGTGGGACTGTTTGCAGAGGCCCCATGAGGCCAGTGGGGCTGTCTGTGGGGACTGCAGCTAACCAACTGATAACTTGCAAGCAAGAGTAGCACTACTATGATATATACCGATCCCATTTCACTTTGATATTTTACCTCACATGAAGGAAAAGCTCTTTTCCTTTGAATATATGTTCCAGCAGCAACATTAAGTGCTCTGTAAACACCTTCAGAAGGATCAGGATGAGAGGCAAAATAAAGCAGCATCTGATTGTAGTCGAGCAGAGCAGGATCTTTTCTGGTATCAGCAAATAAAGTGTAGAAAAACTATAAAAGCACAAAAATGTAAATTAATTTCTGCAAGTGATATTTCATCAAATACAAATCAAAGGCTGTAGATAAGAGGGTGAAATAAAGTAGTGACGGCTGAAAAGTTATAGTAACTTTTAAAATATGTTGAGAATTTGTAAATCCAGTTGAATCAAAACAAAAAAAAAATGAGGGAAATGGACACTGTAATATTTTCTTTACTACAGTGAGGACTTTCACAGAATGAGTAGAAACTCATACAATCTTATATTATGTCAAGTAAATTCAATAGATTTTTCCTAAATAGAAGTTTATTTTCTTGAACTCAGATCTCACCTGCATCTTGCTCTTCCATGGAGACTACCCTAACTATTAGTTTAGATACAGGGATCATTTGCCTCCCTTTTTTTTTTTTTTTTATAAAACTTGTCATTATGGAGCAAAATTAATGGTGCTCATAGGAGAATAAGAATAATTAAGTCTTTGTACTATGGTTTAGAATACTGAATTCCTAGATTCTTGTGCCTGCTTCCACATTATTCATAACTCTGAGTTTCTTACATATGAAAATCATATTCTGAAGCACCACCTGACCGCAAAAGCCCCTGAAACTTTTCAGCGTTTATGGAACGAGACCCTTTTTAATGGGATCTCTCAATTTAGAATAGTGAGTGGACTCTTCAAAAAAATCGGTTTTTAAAGTTACCATTATGAGATGTTCCAGTCTATCGAAAGGCAAAGGTTCTGTGCAACTTTCTGTTACAGTTAGATCTTCATTTCCTTTAAACCATAAATCAATCTGACAAAAAAAAGAAAGCCATTAATTTTCACCCCTTAAAATAAATTGATCTTTATGTGCAATAATCATTGAACAGATAGATCACTACAAGATTAATTCCTAGATTTATTCAAATTTAGAATTTATTATTAATACATAAAGATATCAGAATAATTAAATAGCTGCTTGGATATTTTAACAGCCATTTTAGGAATTATTGAAAATGGAGTGGGATAGAAATGACTGTAAATTTATATTCTCGAAAAAAGAGAAAATGAACTAGCTATTTTGTAAACCTACACTACCAAGAAGCAGAATATGATGCAGTTTCTATCTGCTTTCTAGTTTCTTCCTATTAGGGGTAACCTTTGCTACCTTTTGTCCTAAATGTTATTTTGGAAGCACCTATCCAAACACTCTTTCAGTATAATGAAGGCCAGCAACATGGCACTTCTATCCATGCCTGCTCCAGCTACAAAGCTAAGTGTCCTGATGTAGCTACAGAGCTACATCTACACTAGAAAATTAAACATTCTCAAAACCATTCTCCAATACTAAGGCCAACAAACAGTGATTGTCCTACATCAGTCACCTCTTACCTTCTAAAACAGAGTGGCCACCACCAGATGGTGTATAGAAAAACTCACTTGCCTGAACATTGTGTGAAAGTCTAATCGGTCCACATTAAACCATGCCAGGAACTGAGCAAAGAGTGGCACAATATAGACAATTGAGTCCTACTGCCTGCGGATGTTGCCTTGCACTGGTTGGTACAAACCAGTATAGATGCCGCTAGAGGGGCCAGCTGGGGCACCTCATATTCCCAGCCGAGGGGTCTTCCTGTTACTCTCACTGAATGTTGTTTGTCACTGTTCCTTGTTAAGATAGTAAAATAAAGTAAATGAATCAAAGTTTCATGACATTTTGAATGCATGGAAGTTTAAGTATAAAATAGAGAATAAACCTTCTTTCCACTTTTATTGAAAGATATTAACATTTTAAAAATTCTCACTATACTTCCTATTGTATTCATATGATAATACAGGACATCTCCATATATCTTCACAGATGTTAATAAGAGATGTAATAGTCTTTCAGAATAGACAAGATAGACATTAAATTAAAATGTTATTATGACAAAGTTATATAAATTTCATTAACAATATCCTTTTCTCACATTTTGGTTGAATTGTTACATTCCTGATTGTGTAAAACATTGCATTATAGCTCCGTTTTTATAATGTGCACATTTAATATACAGCATTAAGCTGATTTTCCTTTAAAAAGCAAAACAATGAAATACAACAAAACAGGAAGTTCCAAATGAATTTAGAACGGAAAATAATTAGTTAAAGCTAATTTAAATTTTTTTCTGCTTTTGTTTTCTGTGCAAGGTAGCAAGGAAAATGGAGCAGAGTAATTGCAAGAAAGTAGACTTCACATTATCCCTGCAATCCTCTTCAGTATAAATATTTTGGAAGGCTTAGTAATTCTCTGCTATTGTTCTTGTCTTAATTTTATGGATTGCACTGACTCATTAACTCTCTAGTGCATCATGTTCCACAGACCATGAATGATTACATTAGCAAGAAAGAAATGAAGAAGATGGAAATGAAGCAAGTACTCAGAACAAATAAAACAGCTTGAAATTTGCCATGAGTTACTCTAAAAGGAATAGAAACAATTCAGATGTTCCTCATCAATAATCCTGAAATCAGCAAACTAACTTTCATTCAAATCCAAAAAAATCTATTCCTGTTCTTCTCCTAACTGCATATACAAAAATCCCCAAACACAGCATTCTCAATAACATGAACTGTAGAGTTTATACATAGTGCATATACAGATTTTCAAGAGGATTTTAAGTTAAGAAAATTGTGATGTGTTTTCAAATGTGAAACAAGGATAGGTGGACATTAGGACTTTGATTTTCAATATAAATCAGTCCAAGAACAAAATCTTCAGAGCACTGTAGACCCTGTTGAACTGAGTTGCTTGGGATAGTCTCTGGAAATTCCTGTAACATTCTCTTTCATCTAAATTATATGCCTATCTATATAGGTCTATTCTGGAAAGGCAGCTTCAGCTGGAAAGTTACCTGTGTGTTTATGAACATTTTAATCCTTTTCCTGTTTTTAAACAACTGCATTAGGTTCTATAGGTTCAAAGAGAAATCACTTTCATGGTAGTCTGCAAGAACTACTGGGGGGTACGTCTATATAGAAATGAGCATATACAGTTGCATATTTACTTTCAGTTGACTGGATGTGACTCAGTTGTAATCCTGAAGTGTGTAACTGAATTGCTGAGTTAAAATTAGCTTTGAACGAGCATCTGTTAAAAAGTCACATTCACCGTCTGCATATCTTGAAAGTGTTAGTATATTTTTAATCTCTCACACTTCAGTAAAACATACCACAACAATAAACAAATAGCTGCGGCATGTAGATCTGCATATTTTGTGGGTTTTCTGGCTTTGCAGAATTTGTTTCTTTTCAAGTTTGGGGTGGTGGGGCAGGCTGCAAGAAGTTTTAAGTTAATCAAAGAAGTTCTGAAACTGATAGTCCTCTGGAAAAACACAGCCACTATTTCAGAAAACTGCTCGTAGGACATTTGAAAACCAACTTCAATAAAGGTTCTGTAAAATTTACTTAAAACTTTCTGAAAATTATTTTAGTATTACCAAACAAATCCTACCTGATGGAATTGTAGAGCTTTATATGTATACACAGGCTAGCACACAATAAAAAAGTGAAGCAACATTCATCCAAATTATGATTAAGAAACCAAGTAAGTGAAAATTTATTGAGCAGAATTAGGAGAATTTTGCTAAAAGAACAAAAATATTTTTAATACTTTTTCATGCACTGTGTTTCCTGATCAACTTTGCTAAACTGTGCAATGCAAAAATTTAAATAGAAGCTTTCTTTAAAGAAAAGAATTGGTCAAGGAATTTTATATTTTTTCATATATCAAAGACTGAAAAACAATCTTCGTTTGCAAAAGTCTTTAGTGGAAAAATTCTAGAGATATTTAATCAAAGTAGAGGTGGCAAAACCAAGTAAAATAATTGTTTCTGGTTTTGTCTCATATAGTATCAAATGAGTTAACAATAGTCAAACTGATCACAGAATAGTTTCTTTATTATCATTATCATTATCATTATTTATTTTCATTAGAAATAAATTTCTGGGGAAAGTAATAAATGGAACTAAAAAGTAAGCCTAAGTAGCCCGATTTTTGTTACTAATATGTATGTATAAGATAGATATTGGGTCCTGCCCTCAGTTTCCTGAAGAAAATTTTCACATAAATGTTCTTCAAGAAGTGAAACCTTTAAAATCCAGGCTGAGTTTCCAAATGTGAATAAATCCAACAATACATCATTCAACTCAAAGAGACTATCAGAAGAATATAATTGAAAAGACAAAAGCATTATAACCTGTGTATAGTATTCCTGTGTAACAAAGCCTGATCCAGTTTCATCAACACGCTTGAAGCTATGTAGAGTTTTGAGAAGCTGTGTCACAGACGGCACTGGCCAGGGCTGTGCTGCTGCTAGCAAGAATCTGTGCCAGTCAATAAGTTCTGAGTTTGCTCCTAATGCAGTTGCCAGATTTTGTAACTATAAAAATAAAATAATAAATATTGTCAAATGCAATTGTCAGTTCCTGTTTCTTCTTTGTCCACACAATGCAGCTACACTGAAGAATTAAATTACGAAACTTACAGCTTACAGTGAATTTACAGTTCCACATTGTAAATGAAGGCTTTTGGTTGGCTAAAACACTGATCTTTTTCTCAGTGCCCTCCAATGCTTGTGCCCCATGTCATCTTAACAGAAGCATCTGCAGCCCACCCAAAAACCTTGAAACACTCCCTCAACACAAACACATAAAATAACAATCCTTTTACCTTTTTCCCTCTACACAGTAGACATAAAAGCCCTTTGCTTCTAGGAAGCTGAGACCTGAGAGAGGGCATCTTAATCATTACAAATTAAGATCTGGACTCTGCTCTCATTCAAAATGCATGGCAATCTCTGTACTACTAAATTAAGCCAGAGACTGAGGCCACCTGGCATGTACATCTAAATAAATACCCTTACTGTCTAACCAGCATGGCTCTATCCAAATTGCCTATGAGAGACACAGTCCTTAACACAGGCTAATCCCTGCATCATGCTCAGACACTGTCTAGGACGGTACTGTGAACCGAACAGACAATTTAGCAGTGTAGTTGGCGTTGTTTTGCTTTTACAGGTGTTACACCTTGTGGCTTCTCTCTGCTCCCACATTACTTTCAGTGCACAAGAAAACAACAGAAAAGCTGCTTTGCAGCTTGTCGTGCATGTCTTTCTACCACCGAGGATGTAGCATGTGGATATCAGAGTGGAGGGTGAGGACAAATTGAGCTATTGCTAGGTAGGGTAGGTACAGTGAATGCCTGCTAGGTACCTCTATACTATCTTCTGTTCCACATCCCAATTTTCTTCTTAAGGTTTTTGCTTGGTTTGCTTCAGACTGGAGTTCCAGAGTACTTTTAAGTACTAAGGGTTCTTAAAGAGTAACGAACATGGGATATATGCACGTGCTCTATAAACAAATTGAATGAATCATATTTTTCCCCAAATAATTAATCTCCTTTGATAAAAATATATACTTATATACTGATTATGACAGCTGAGGTTGTTTCTGAATTCAGTTGAAATATATTACTCAGCAACTTTAAAATTGCTTGCTCATGAAATTTATTTGGGTGAAGAATATCTGAATAAAGCTGCCTGTATCATGTAAATTCCAATTAAAATCTTAATATGAACCATGTCTTACTGTCAGAAAGATTTACCAAACTATGGCAAAACTAGTAAGCCTTTTCATCCCATAGGCTTAGCAGCAACATCTGAAAGTAAAATTAGTCAGAGAATTCAGTGATGAAAGGCTCACAAATATTAAATTAAAATTTTTCATGTTCTTAAATCTGAAAATCTTGGATAAGTAAGTCTAATGTCATACAGCTGCAGTTTTTATTCTCATATCTTTGAACAAAGAATATGAACAGTTTTATTTCAAGTCCTGGAACTGAATTTTCAGTGATATCTGAGGAGCTGATACAATTTGAAAATCATAAATAAACATAGTGCGAATATAAGCATTTAATTCCTGGTATGGTTGCTTCCAGAATCTTTCTCCAGGGAAACCCAAAAACTGTAAGAAAAAAATGATAATGCCCTATAATCTTTATGCTCTTGGCTTTGTCATGGTAAGGACAAGGCTGCATTTCCTGCACATACCAATACGTCAAGTGAAATGAGAAAAAGGTGTTAACTTACATGTGAAAGTGTTAAATTCATCCACTCATCAGGAAGGTAATCTGTTCCAAGATCCGAAGTAATCAAGTCCATTACAATGTCAATAAATACATTTTTTAGTATAAAACCTAATAAAAACGTCAACATAAAAAAATGTATTCGTAATTTTAAAATAAACTTCTTGTGTTAATGAAAATCTTTTTATTGTAATGGCCATAAAGGAAAGTGATTTGTATTGCAATTATGAATTATTGATAACGGTAATATCTTTCATGCCAAAGTTCAATTTTTTCTCATTCAAAATAAATCATGTGCGGCTGATTTAATTGCAAAATATTCAATATTCTGATAAACTGCAATTATTTTGATATATGCCATGATCTGTATGCTGATCACTAATCCGTCTCCACATAGTCTAGCTGGTTGTTAGTGTGTAATTCACAAACATCAAAATGTGCACATATTCTGTGTATCTGAATGTTATCACAGCTACCAACCTGTTCTTTCAGTGTGCTCTGTTTTATATTAACCATAAATCTATATCTACCCTTGAAATTAAGGGCATATTAGAGAATAGAATGGTAGATATAGAAAGGTATCTTTAAACTTTCTAATAAAGTTGAATTGCTTCATATAATTTTGCTTGTGGAAGTTAATAATGAATGTCTCCATTAATTTTATTTTAAATAAATCAGAAAATAAAAATAAGTTTATGCATATATGACAACATGTGTATTGATGACAAAAGCAATTTCTTTTTAAAAAGAGGAATGAATTTGTTTCTATGCAAATAGAAAATTCAAACTTCATATATAATGTTAAAACATAAAATGATCCATGCTGAAATATGTAAGACAGACAGGAGTCTGTCCATTCAGATGTGGATATTGCTGGCTCAATGAGGATTCACTATCAAATGGAATCTTTCCAAAAGAGGTAAAAATACAGGATTTTTTTTTTTCCTTATTACAGCCAAAGTTCTTGGGCCATTAAAAAAGGAGCAGTTATGCACATTATATATCTCTGGCAAATTTTTTTCTTTGAAGTGGAATGAGTGAGATTTTTTAAATTTACAAAGAAAATTTTCAATGATAAGAATATTAAGAATATGCTTGAACCTTAGTTTCATAATATACATATTCAAAATACAGTTCCCATTTGAATTTGTAGGTCTACAATCCCTGCTCTTTGTATCCAAGTGGGAAAACTAGGAATAATGTCCTCAGCACCTCTTAGTATCAGAGAAACTCTGAGATTAGTGAGGGACTCTTCATCTATATAAAATTTGGAGGGAAGGAAAAAAATAGCTTTAGGAAGCTTAAAGTTTGTTGGGACAGGAAGAAGGGAGAAAGACCTGCACTTAAAGCCTTATATGTCCTACCAGAAATTTCAGCATGAAAGCAAAAGCTGAAAATAAATACTAGGAAAATGGCAGACTGATAATAGTGCTCTGATACCTGCCTGAAGGATTTTGAGTTATAGGTTTTGAGGAAGAATACCTTTTAAAAGATCATGTGCAGTAAGCTACTTACTGAAGTATTTTGGATTGTTGATTTAATAATTTTAAGGTACCCAGAAATGTGTATTTTAATGAAGACTTCAAGCCACAGGAATCAGATGATTTCTTTAAGGCATAATAAAGCCTACACCATAGAAGTATTGTTAGCAGGAGACTTCATAGAAGAATCAAAAAACCAGGTAACTTCAATGCCTCATTATTTTTAATGGTTCTGGGAGAGAAAAGGCTATAGTCCACAAGAAGGCAGTAAAAAGTTTATATGGAATTGATAGAACAAGTTTTTGCATCTTATTTGCAGCCTCAAATTGTCTAGTGCTTTACCATGGAAAGTACAGCTATCATAATTTTTATTTCAGATTATAATAATCATTTCTTAGGCTATCTAAGAATTTTAAATAATTTGTTCACAATACTAGTTTATACAATTTCCCTCTTCAACTCTGACTCTTACACTACTGGAAACCTGTTAACTTCTTTCACTCATGTTATGTTATTGTCACATTATGTTATATATTACTGTTTACTTCCTACTGTGCTTTCCCCATATGACTGTAAATATTTAGTTCCTGGATTTCCAGTCATTTTCTAGCTTCCTAAAACCTAACCATATTTTGTTTCTATGCACAGCATTCCAAAAGAATACCTATCTCCTTGTGTCACTTTTTATGAAGCTATATGACCTCAGAATGTAACTAGGAAGTTTTTGAGGAGAAAGGAAATTAAAGAACTCTAATCAAGAGGTTAGGTCTGAAGTAGATTTCAAGGATTGGAGACTAAACCTTTAATCACGATTTCTAGAACTTTGATTGGATTGTAGAAAATGCTGGCAAATTGCTTCTAGTAAGTTTGACTCTAGTTGATTGGAAGTAATGGCAAACATGAATTATTGAGAGACCTACTTCCTTCTCATGATGTATCTAAGAGGAATGTTCAGATGGAGAGAGGAAACCTCTCATGAAGATATCAAAAAGAGATATGAAATAACTGTTTTTAACATATTTTTAGATATTTTGTCTAGTGTTTATACTATGGAGAGTGGACTGGTTTTGCATGTCACATTATATTGCAAGACAAAAGGTGAAAAATTTTCTTTAGGGGGATGCCAACAGCACAGAACTGCTTAATAATCATGGTGAGATGCTGTAAGTGAGCAAGCAGCTGCACAGATGGTGCTGAGAAAAGAACGCTGGTGTCAGTGAATGGGGCTCTGCAAGTTGTAGGAGGAAATGATGCCATCTGGGAAAGAATAGGAAGAAAATTCCCATTCTTCCCATATGGATTTGTCCATCTAACAAGACTAGTTTCAAGCCAGGAAATGGGGAAAATCAGAAGAAGCAATAGTGAGAAGCAACAGTAAGAAGAGTGATAAAAAGTTAGAAGTAAATATTTGAGATAACCTAAATATAAATGTCAGGAATATTAGAGAGAAACAGAAAAACCTACTAGATATCCAAGAGCACATATACTACCTTGAATTTTGAAATAAAAAAAGCAGCAGAGTGATTGAATATCTAAGTGAAAGTAGAAGGGGAAAATAAAACAGAAGCAGTGCCCTGGCACGTCCACGCTCTGATTCAGGAGTTAAGACATCTCTGAAAAAAAAATTCAAGCATGTTAAAAGAACAGGACCTGTGACATTGACAACATAGATTATATACACTTCTGATAAAACAGGGAGGAAGAGTACAAACAGTTCTTTAAGTTCACAGAATGCGTCAGGCAGTAACCATTTTTGATTCAGAAGAGGAGGAAGACACAATGGAGTATCTGCTATAAATTAGGCTCTGATTAATAAGGAATATTTGAATGAGAGTCTAAAAATCAAAAGTTTTTTGCATGACAGAAGCCTATTGAATGGTGGCATTCCAACGAAAGATAGAAATAAACGTATCGAGAAAACAAATAAATGAAGAATCAAATATTTTAGAAATATAATGTAAGGAGAAATATGTTTAAGATAACCTGCACTTACTGAATGATACTACATTTTAAGCATAATTTCACAGTTATCCTCAACACCTTTCTCATACACTGCATTAAAATAAAAATAGTAAGCTGTGCCACACAAAGGAGAAATTAGAAGTAAAGCAGCCGTGATAGTCACAGAGAACTCTTTAATAGCTTAAAATAAACAAGTAGACTTATTCAAAAATGTAAACATGAATTATTTTGCATCACTCACCTAACTCTGTGGTGCTCAAATACAGATGGAGAAAACTTTTAAGACATCTGTTCTAATTATTACTCAAGCTATAAGTAATACATACATTCTACGAAATTCACAATTTCTGGAGCAGTAACAACTTCCTAGAAAGATCACATGACACTTATATTGGGTATGCCATTTAGAACAAGTGCTACTTCCCAGCTTTAAGCGGTGTCTTTATGTCACAGGATTAAGTTGAATTACTTTCTGAACCATTAGCAATTATTATTCAGACTTTTGATACTTCTCTACCTGACACTTTTTATGTAAGCTATGGAAATTTAGTCTAAATTAAATTATTATATATTGGAAGTACAATTGGTTAAAATGATCTACTTGAAAAGTAGTTATCAACATGGGAGCGCATTTCAGGGAAGTCCCATTGTCTAGAAGCTGCTTCTGGTTAATATTTTGTTACATGCCCTAGGTGACTGAACAAAGAATTAACTTATTAAACATGTAGATGCCTGTTCAAATGGAAAGGATAGCAAGCATTTTGAAGGAAGAATCAAAATTCAAAAAGATTTTGAAAAAATAGATGATCAAAATAATTAAGTAAATGTCATGGGAGATGAGCTTTGAGAAATAGAATGCATAAATTAATATTCTTATTGTATTACAGATAAGAACAATCTAGAGGGGACTTCAAGCACATTAGAGAAAGGGATTAGAATTCAAAATGAACTTTACAAATTGGAGATATAGCCTGAGACAAACAGGACACTAGTCAATAAGAATAAATGTGAAGTACTACACGAGGCTAACCTAATAATGAACTGTATCAGGAACCTGCCCTGTGTCAGGGCAGGAACCTTACTGCCAAGGTAATAGTTCTGTAGAAAAGGTTCTAGGGGTTACAGATGATCACAAGCTAAAATGAGTAAACATAATCACCAGAAAGTACATGGGAAGATGCTGGAAACAATTCTTCATTTTTCTCAGTTCTGTTAAGGCTTCTACTGGAGTGCGGTTTTGGAAGCTGCAGATCAAGAGGAATGTATGCAAACTAAAGAGAGCCTGGGGAAAGCAGCAAGAATCATCACAGGGTTAGAAAACATGGCCTGAGAGGAATTACACTGCTTTCATCTATATAAGGAAGACTGAGAATACATAGCAATAGTTTTCCGGTTAAAACAAAATGTTACAAAAAGAATGGCCATAATTACTCTCAATAGCCATATAGTCAGAAGGACAAGGGAAAAAAAGCACTAGGGAAAAAAAAGAACAAACAAATCTAGAGTGGAATATTTTACAAAGCTTATAAGAAAGAGGGACAAATATTGGCTATAGATAGTATGACTAAACTTGATCCCATTTCATTGCAGGACTTAGACAAGTTTTTTACGTCTCTTTTCAACTGTTTTTATGATACTACGGTCTCTCTGGTATTTTGCCAAAAGCAACATATCCCGCATCTACAATCCTAACAATACAAAAATGTCATGCTGTCCCAGAGAGCTGTGGAAGTTACTTCAGTATTATTAGATTCTGTATGCTTTTGTTTGTTACTTTCTTTTTTGAAAGTCTTGTTGGACTTTCTGGTACATGTTTTCATATACTTTTTCTAATCTCATCACAGCTGGAATTTTCCATTTGAAAATCTCAAAGGGAAATATTGACTATTATGAGACTTCAGATAAAATGTTTAGAATCAGCAATGCTAATCTAATAAGGCATCCTCTATAATACATATCCTGTAACTTATTACCTAAAGTACAATCTGAGAAGTCTGAGAAGTCACAAATACATATATTTCAAAGATGTGTATTTTATAATCTACCATCTAATGCCCAATACTGATTTTATGTTCTGATCCCAAGAATTTAACTCTACCTGACTGGACTAACATCCTTTAGTGAGGCATTCATTCAAAACCTATTCTATTTCTGACATACGCAACTACTTAGACCTAGAAGTAGCATGAATTATCTAAGATACATATGCTAAAGGTATACCCATATTATACCTCTACAATTACTAGACATGTCATGTCTTATACTGAAAGTACAGAGCAGATCTTGACTTAGAAAAGAATTGATTTAAAGTGAATAACCTCAAATTCCTTTCTCACGAATTATTTCCAGTTCATCTTCATATTGGAAGAACTAAGAAGTATCATCAGGGATTTTGCTTTAGTTTGATAGAAATTATTGCCATTGATGGTATTTCTACCACTGATGGTAGAAATATTCTCTCTTGGCATGCTTTTTCTTGATTGGAAATTATGAAATAGAAGGTTGCATTTAGAATATTTAAGAAGTAGAAACTAGCAAATTATGAAATCAGAAACTTCTCTGAAGTTCTCATTCTCAACTTCCAAATTAAGAATAAAGATACAGCATTGTATTTCCTTTACAGGGAAAATTTATAGTTTAAGTTGTGAAGTATATTAGTCATATTCTGGCTACAAGAGTGTTTGCTATGGGAAGACTGACTTGAGCACTTAATAATCAGCAATGGAAAATGACTCTGTTCTGCCTCTGTATGAAAGTCTGGTGAAGGACAATTCTGACAAAAATCTATAAAAGGTCATGCTAAACCTTGCCCACAAGAGAATAAAAAGTAGCAAGACATACAAATATGGAGAGAAGCCATGACCCAAAATTCATAGGCTACAGAGGTCAAGCAATCATTTGAGAGAAATAATACGCTGATTTTCTACTCATTTATCAAAAATAAAATCAGGGTTTTCAGAATCAATGAAAGACTAAGACTAAGATAACTGTTAGCTGCAGTGGATATAATGTATTATGACACAGGTAAGAGCAATAAACAGTCAGAAGTTATAAGTCATCCTTCTGTCCAAGTGCCAGCAAGGTCACAATGTACTCCATTATTTTTCAGATTTGTGTCTTTCGGAGAAATTGGGTATATAAGGGCAAATGTAAACAGCTAATGGAGATTCAGCAGTGAATATGCACACAAAAAAGCCATCTTTTAGAATTGCAACATTATAAAATAAATACAAATTTTACTCTCACTAATCTTGCAAGACATTCTTTTAAAATATCCATATATGTTACAAGAACAATTGTGAAGTAAAAACTAAGAATTTTCTTCTAGTGACTTCCACAGTGACTCTCCAAATCAAACTCAGAGGAGCAATCTGATCTTCCATTTATTATCTTATTATTTGCCTGCAGTCTTCTATTTCTCTGCCAAGTAGTATTCCACAGATGAATAGCTTTCTTGGGGTCAAACTTTTTGATATCTGGAGAATTCATCTGAATTACCATAAGATCTGTCACACTTTCAGACATCAGTTTAGAATGCAAATGCATCATGGTGAGTTTCATTTTACTAAAGCCTCGCTCTGTTTCAGCTGAACTTGCAGGCAGTGTTAGGATCAAATCTACCAGTCTCAGGATGTTGGGATACTTCTTTGAATAATCTGAATTCACTGAATCCCATGTCAAGGTCTGGATGTTCTGACATCTAAAAAGCACAGTAAAAAAATCTGTTTTTATGTATTACTATATACATTTCCCAAATCCTTTTCATTATACTCTAAATACTTCTAAATTGTCAAAATAGACACAAATGCAGTATCGTTATTACCTATTATATAGCTCTAACTTCAACATGCTCCACTCTGTTTCAACTTCACTGATTTTCACAGAGGCAGCTTCTAGTATGACTTTATAATGTTTAGTTAAGATAGACACTTCCTTTTCACCGAATTCTATAACAGAGACAAAAGAAAAATATTTTTATACTTTTAAAAAAATTAGAACATGTACTTCTTCAAATAGCCACTATCACAGTCCTATACCTTGTTTAATTTTATCAGGCCACAGTTTAAAACTTCCAATAGTAGTTGCTCTCAAAACATCTTGACTTGCATCGCAAAAATAATCATGCAACCTCTTCATCAAATTACTTAGTACTTTAGTTCGTACTGATAAAATATTTCCATTTCCAACAAGCTGATAACCATGAAAGTGTGGAATAGTCTCCATCAAGCGTTCCTTTGGACCAGCTCTGAAGGATAAAGAATACAAAACAATATATAACACTCTTTTGCTATATTCTAACTTAGATTACAACTCAGCTGTTTGTTAGAAATTACAGACCTTGTTTGATACATATGGAGTGTTTCCAGTGTTGACTGCATGGTTGCAAATATATCTGCGATGGAAGAGTTGTGATCCAGAGTAACACGTAACAGAATGTTGAGGACATTAATGACATCCAACAAGAAGTGAGAGAACTTGACTATCTCCATTTTCAGAAGGACTTGCAAAAGGCCTTTGACCTTTTGCTGATTTGAGGCTCTTGAATCTCTTTCAATCTGGAAATCAATGAGGAAAAAGAATGTGCCAAGTGTGTGGGCCAACAGTAGCCACAGCAATTAATTTTTCATAATGGTATATCCAATTTTTAAATGGTTTACCTTACTCAGATGTAGAACAATTGCAGGATAACCTTTAAGGAGAATTTGGAGAGCTGTTTGTAGACGAGCAAGCCATTGGGAGCCTCCAATGCGAGAAGGAATAGCTGGGCGTAAATGAATGGCTTCATACGTGGCTTTGAGATTGTTCTTATTTAGAGGTGAGTTATGATAAAAATAATACATACTTTTCAAGACACTGTTTAAGATATTATATAGTTGAATATTTTTCAAAGCTCCCTTGTAAGCCAGTTTGAGACGGTGAGCAAAACAATGCACAGACTGTACACACGGCTGAATTTCTCTCAGAAGTTTAGCTACGCCATTGTTTTCTCCTACCATGATATCTGTCCCATCACTTCCAAACCCAACTAATTTTCTTGACCAGTCTTGGCTTGCCAGATTGAGCTGAAGATTTATTTGTAATGTTTCCTCAATTGCATTTTTTATGCTTGAAGCGTCAGTTCTGTGAAGAGGTTGAACCCCAACAATCTGACAATGGACTTTTCCTTCATCTGCAAAACGTACATAAACAACAGCAGCTTCTTTGAGTATACTGTCTGTGACTCCATCACTAATGAGAGAGAAAAATTTACATTTCTCCAATTGCTCTTTTAAAGCCTTTCTTTCTACTTCAGCAATAAAATGTATAAACATTCTTGCTGATTTGTCATTTCTAAACACAGAACCAATATCCACTCCTTTCATATCATCTAGTTTGCACATCCAGTCAAGGTCTGTAAAGGGACGTCCAGATTTAGCAATAGCATGGCACGTTCTAAAAATATTTTCTACTCTTCCTAATGTTATGGCATTCATGGTCTTCAACATCTGCTCAGCAGAAGCTACATCTGGTGAAGCAGTACTAGCAGCTTCCATGCAGGTAGCCCAGGCATGAGCTTCACTGCTCTGGTGTATATTTATAAATTCAAGCTTGAAGTCATCAGTGCCAGAATAAAAATTATGTATGTTTTCCCCCAAATCCACATTATGCTTACGACACAATGCACAGAACATTATCCCCCTTTCATCATCGTATTTTAACCAGGAATATTTTGTTAGCCATATTTTTGAAAACTGGAGATTCCTCTTTGTTCTCTGATGTTCCAAATCTTTCTTGTCTTTCCCTTGGTCACCAACTTCTTTCTTGCTAGAAGAATTACTCTTGCCTTTAAATTGCTTCAGTGCTCTTATAGCTATAATTTAAAAAGAAACAACTAAATATAGAAGTTTTTATTTCCTAAATTACCAATTTTATTTTCCTTTCTTTTTTCTTCCACTTTTTCTTTGTTAATTTAGGACTAAACAGTGACTTGGAATAAACAATCAAAAAAATGAACAAGGAAAACTGAAATATCTTACATCACTTGAAGGCTACCCGGGACCAATGTAGGAATGCTCAATTCTAACTCAAAGTTTCATTTGACTACCAGAGGTTTGTCAGAATCTGCAACCAGTGAAGTGCAGAAATATCCAATATCATTTCATGAAAAATTGGTTCAGGAAATAGAATTCAGAATGGTCCATCAGGCAAAATGCCTCCAGAAGATACTGCTGAGGTCATGAACCTTTTATGTACCCATTATACCCAACATTAACAGAAAAGCTTACTTCGAGCAAGTGCACAAATGCATAAAAAGTACCTGTCTCAGAATGAATAAGATGTTCTACAGTATACTTGACTGACCCGATATTCTTGAAGTACATTTATCTGCAGAATGATTTCATTACTGCTTTGAGAAAAACTGTAAAAGTTTCACATTTTGTTCTCAAAATGGAGACATCTTCAGAATATTGAGACTGTTCTCCCAAATTGTTCTCAAGATGGCCATTCTCATATTTTGTAGGAGTAAATGCCATAAACTGACATTTTCAAAAATTCTGTCTCTAGAACTCATGAAGCTACTCCTTTTGGCAGATAATTTAATGATTCTTTTAGCACACAGTTTGTGCAATTTCATGGCTTTGAAAAGAAAGCACTCAAATAGCTAAAACAAATTCCATGCAAAACTGAGGCAATAAACCTTGAAATCTATTCATTGGGAAACAGCAGAACTCTCTCTGTGGCCAAGAAGCAATAGCCAGCTTACACTCAGTTCCAGACCACACACAGCAAACTATGTATCTTGGCTCTAGCTGCACAAGCAAAAAATGTAGGTAGGAGAACATGGCAGAAAGACAACAGCTTTATGAAATGAGGCTAAGGGACACAGAAAGGAACAGAAGAATTTGGGAATTTGGGAACAAGGGAAAGGGCTGGATTTATTGCTGTGGTACTCTGGAAAGAATCCAGAATACAAAAGGAAGCCAGCCTTCACTGCTTATGAAGCAACTTGTTTTTCACATAAATGTTTGTCATCAATGAAGACAAAGGGAAAACTAATGTAAAAAAGACTACATGAGGCAGAATTGTTTTTCATTACAAGTATCATTCAGTATGCAAAAGGTGACATTCACAAATATTTACATATGTTTCAATAAGCAGTGCAGCAACATAATAAACATAACAAGCAAAACATTAATTCAGTGGAATAAATAAAGATTATGACAAAAATAAAACTGAAAACTGAAAAATAAACTATAATTAAAGATAATTAAGAATGATAGCAATATAATTTTACAGTAGATAGGCACCCCGTGAACCAAAGCAGTGGTATTTTAAAGGACAGAAGGAATAACAAGCAATCACAAGGCCTCAAATGCAAGATATAGATATGACATAAAGGAGTCTATTTTCCAAAGATTCTCAAAATAGCAGTAAAAATATTTTGATTTTAAATTTCAGTTTGACACTGCATGAAAACATTTGCCCAAACCAAGCGAGACTGTAAGAAAGATAGAGATTATAAATTTATACAAGCAACAAAATATGAATAGAATTCACTAAAATATTTGAACAGAGTCCTGTTCCCCTTCATTTTCACTGAGAAAAGAACTTCCATAGTAATTTCTAACTAATGTTTATATGACAAAGACCTACACAAGTTACACACTGGAATCTGTAGCAATACTGTAATGATGAATGAATGAAATAAATTCTTCAGCTAGATCACATTCAGTGAATTTCTGTAGTCTAAAAGCTAGTAATCTGAAATACTTCTGTCATTAGGGAAAAGATAGGCTTTCAAGAATATGATTAATTCCCTCTAATTATTGAGATAAATCATCTCCTGCAGGTGAATTTCACTGTAAATATTTACTTCATTTCTTCATTAAAGACTATTCCTGATTCTGAGGTGTTACATGCACGCTCTTTACTAATTACCAAGAGTTGGGATTTTAAATTTAGAATCATGCAGAGTAAGATATGTCTGATTCTGCACAAATGCAATGAGGGGAAAGAGAGGCCCTTTGTTATGCTACTTGGGATCTTAATACTTTTATATATGTGTGTACATATATATATATGTATATATATATATGAATATGTATGTATGTATGTATTCAAATACACATATGCATATACAAGCATGTTAAAGATGTTTTATAAAAGTAATTAGATACAAATATTTTTGAGCAGCATAGAAAGAAAAACAGTCATGGGCTTCTGAAATTAAATAAGGTATATGATTTAGCAAGAGACCTAACAGCAGATGTAAGTGAAAATACCAGTCAGTAGAATTACTGTATTTTCCATTATCTGTAGGGAGAGGTACTATATCTATCCTGGGCTTTTGAGCCCAAATGTTTATCCATTTTCTATATGTATCAGTTGTCTAGTACAAGATATTTCCTCAATCTACAAACCTAGCTTTTCTTATTTTCAAATTTTGGAAGAAGCACATTGAAAATAAATCTAATCTCAGGAAAGATAAAAGCTAGAGATGCAGAACTTATTTATATGCTCACATGTGAGCTTCACTCTCTACTCCCATCAGTTCATGAACTTACAGTGCTCTTGAAGTGTCTCTACAAAAATAATTAGGAAGGGATAAAATAACCTATAGACATTAGTCATGATCAGAGTGCAATTCTTTCTTGCTCAGCAAAAACTTCTACCAAAAAGGCAAAATTTCATTGGAATAGGATGCACACTTTGATATGCTTATCTATTTCAAATCCAGCAATATAGTAAAAATCAATTGACAAGCCAACTAAAAATAGATTAGTCATTGGCTGTTCTCTATAGCTGACAAAATCTGGAATCATAAGCTCCAGCAGAATCACTGAGGATAGCTCATATCTTAGCAGGATAATTTAGTTTTTTAAAATAGGCATTTTAAACAATTTTTTGCTATTGGATTTAGAAATGTTTAAAACTTGTTTGAAGATTGTTTATGATGAGTAACCACTTCTATAATTCAAGCTGGAATGGTTCATGAAGATCATGATTGTGAAAAAAAGAACGCAATTAAAAATACACTTGTGTAATTTACTCAAAAAAGGAGGATAAAATCTGGGATAAAGTTTGATAGTGCAAAGCAATACCAAAATTGGAGTCACTGAAGCACCTTTAGAATAAAACTGATAAATTCCAGATGTATGCTAATTCAATTGGCAACAGATGTGGTCATAGGAAGAAAATAATGCTGAAAGGAATCAGAGGGGGAAAGATCTAACAAATGGTTATTTTAATTTTGTTGACAGGAACAGAAAACATCAAAGAGAATCCAGGAAAGAAAAGAGAAAAACTGAGTGTTAGTAGATAAATTTCAGACCTGACACAGTTCTTCCTATAAAAAATGAGCACATTTTTCAGGCTATATAATTATAATATATATGTATATGTTCAGGCTATAAGACAAGGAATTGATTGAAAAAAGTTAGGGAAATGAAGAAATACTGCAAAGCCACAGTTAATTAGGGCAAAGGCACTCAAAATAATGCAAAAACATATTTAAAAAGATTTCCTTATCAAATGAAAGACTGTGTTAACAGGTAGGAGGATCCAGCATAGGTCATATCTTTCGTCCATCGTTGCTTAGCATGGTGAGTAATGTGTCTCCATGGAGAACCAAGCGTGCAGGATAGAACAAAGTTGTCTATGATGCATCAGCAGTTCCTTAATACTTTAAATTCCTAGGAAACACAAAACTGTTTAGAATTTTTAGGAGATTTTTTTGTAAGTCCCCAACTAATTGGAACTCCCATTTTGTCTTTCATTTTGGCAATTTGTTGAACATATCTCGAAAAGACATCTTATTGACGTTTGGCAAACATCCTTTGAAAAAATGTTTACATGTTTATTTCTTACAAACTAGTGGTCTCTCCTTTGTTACTCTTTCTTTTTTCTTTCTTGGTTTTCTAGATAAATTGAAAGATTTCAATTATTTAAAATTTTCCTTTATGCAATCTCCATAATGCTATAAAAGAAATCAGCCTAATATTCCATTTTCAGAACAAATTCAGGAATTTTGCTATTTACATAGTAAAGAAGATTGGTACACTTTCCCTAAAGCCTATGTCTCTTACTCTCCCATCATCTCACTATCAGATTTGAAGGTGTATTTAAGAGCCGAATCTGTAATGGTAATGCTCTTGCAAATAACTTGAAAAGTAGGGTGTCTTTGGCAGAAAATCTAGGTCGATTTGGATATTCTACAAGAAAGGGGTTATTAGTGGGTAATTTTTTGGTATCTCCTTTAGAGCTGCTGTCCAACAGCGTCAGTCCAGTGTACTAGAGTGCCAGTGTATTAAGTGTGGAGACTCTATAATAATGATTGTCTTAGGAAGCCTGGGTTGTAGCTTGTTTTTACAATGTGCAGGAGAATGGGAGAAAGTATTTTAAAGATGACTTCCAGAGCTTGTGCTTCACTTCCTAACTCATATGTCCAAAAAGGTAAATATCTTGATTTAATAGTAACCAGATAGTAAAAAAAAAAAAAAAAAAAAAAAAAAAAAATGCTGTTGCATGTTCTTGGGGACCTAATTTTAAATAATACCATTCCTTATCCTTGTCCTAGACAGCAGGAAGGGACAAGAGAGGGAGCTGCACATCTCAGCTGGAGCTAGGGAAGGTGAGTGGAAGACCCAGGGTACTTGTCTCCTACTGCACCCATATATTTGAAATCTGAGCATTTAGATATATTATATACTAAGAAAAATTAATGTTTCAGCATGAATCAGGATAAATTTATTTTATTTGGGCCTGACCACCAAGCTGAAAATATTGAAACAATAAAGGTTCAGAAGAAAGCAGTTGTCTTGTGCAAGATATATCATTGTAATAACTGTGCTGTCATTTGTGATGTTATCTGTGCAGACTGCCCTGTGGTTTTCTGAGTGGAGTCTAAGGAGTCATTTCAACCCTGTGGTTTCCTGGCATGCATCATTACCATAATATAAATAAAAATATTTGCTTAACCAATCTGATAGCCTTCTATAATAGAATGACTGGCTGGGTAGATGAGGGGAGAGCAGTGGACGTTGAGTACTTTGACTTCAGCAAGGCTTTTGGCACTGTCTCCCATAACATCCTCCTAGAGAAGCTCAGGAAGTGTGGGTTAGATGAGTGGACAGTGAGGTGGATTGAGAACTGGCTGAAAGGCAGAGCTCAGAGGGTTGTCATCAGTGGTGTGGAGTCTAGTTGGAGGCCTGTGGCTAGTGGCATCCCCCAGGGTTCAGTACTGGGTCCCATCCTGTTCAACTTTTTCATCAATGACCTGGATGAAGGGACAGAGTGCCTCCTCTGCAAGTTTGCTGATGATACCAAGCTGGGAGGAGTGGCTGATACACCCGAGGGCTGTGCTGCCATTCAGAGAGACCTGGACAGGCTGGAGAGCTGGGCAGAGAGGAACCTCGTGAGGTTCAACAAGGGCAAGTGCAGAGTCCTGCACCTGTGGAAAAATAACCCCATGCACCTGTACAAGCTGGGGGCTGACCTTCTGGGGAGCAGCTCTGCAGAGAAAGACCTGGGAGTGCTGGTGGATGACAAACTGACCATGAGCCAGCAATGTGCCCTCGTGTCCAGGAAGGCCAATGGTCTCCTGGGGTGCATTGTAAAGAGTGTTGCCAGCAGGTCAAGGGAGGTGATGCTGCCCCTCTACTCAGCCCTGGTGAGGCCTCATCTGGAGTACTGTGTCCAGTTCTGGGCTCCCCAGTACAAGAGAGACATGGAGCTACTGGAGAGAGTCCAGCGTAGGGCTACAGAAATGATCAGAGGGCTGGAGCACCTGCCCTATGAGGAACAGCTGCACGAGCTGGGCCTCTTCAGCCTGGGGAAGAGAAGACTGAGGGGGGGGATCTTATCAATGTGTCTAAGTACCTGAAGGGAGGGTGTCAAGGGGACAGGGACAAACTCTTTTCAGTTGTCCTGTGTGACAGGACAAGAGGCAATAGGCAGAAATTGAAGCACAGGCAGTTCCGCCTGAACGTGAGGAAGAATTTCTTCACTGTGAGAGTGATGGAGCACTGGGACAGGTTGCCCAGAGAGGTTGTGGAGTCTCCTTCTCTGGAGATCTTCAAGGCCCGCCTGGATGCAACCCTGTCTACCCTGCTCTAGGTGACCCTGCTTGAGCAAGGAGGTTGGCCTAGATGGTCTCCAGAGGTCCCTTCCAACCTTACTGATTCTATGATTCTATGATAACCTTGGTCCTGCCAGTTGTGAGATCATCCTAAGATCGTACTGTCATTAAGTCAGTGAAGGATTTTTAATAGAAATGTCTTTGGTATGAAAGATGTGGTCTGCCACCAATAAAATTACAAACCTTCAGAGTTTGGAACCTATTATGCACTATCTAATGATTACAAAAGTAAAGGGTTTTAGCTTCGTGTGGCATTATATGTGCTTTATTATCTGTTACTTAAATTTCTGTAGAGCAGGTTGAAATACTTACATGCATACACCTGTTCACCTAGGCTATAGATAAAAGGATATGCATCTCTTTAAAGAAAAACTGTAATTATGTTTCTGACTAAAATGAATTCATGTTCAAAAGCTAAATGCATTTTTTCCATAAATATATATGGAAAGTATTTCCAAATAAAGGATCAAATGCAACTTCAGTGCGCCTCTGTGGCTTTATTATATTGGAAAACTTGGATCCAAAACTGTAAATACATATTTACATCTTGCATCTTGTGATCTTAATGGCATTCATGTACTAAAATTATAATTTGGAAGACTAGGTGTAAGGAATCCCTCTGTAAACATGTTTAACTACTTTCTATCTCACTTCAAAATGCTTTACCCAGATTATTATATAGTATTTATATAGCAAGCAGTATTAAGTTTTGCTAGAAGTTATTTTCAAATGTCCTAACTCCAACATTCCCATAATTAGAGTGAAGTACACAATAAACTTCCATACAAAAGTAAAAATACAGTAAATACTTGCAAGTTACTCAAAATAATTGGTGCAAGCTGACTTGAAGAATTCAACTGATGTCAAAGATTTAAGGTTACAACTAAAAATTTGCCTGAACCCAGTATAATAGTTTCATAAAAATACTAGTTTTAGTAAAATGTATTTTAAAATAATTCAGCTTCAGTCTTCACTGAGTTCTGAATTAGTAAATGAGTTAAAGACTTTCATTTCTACTGATCTGTATCCCGAGAACCTTTAAAGTAAGCATAATATGTACAGCTCTTAAAAACATATAGCATACAGAGATACCTGTTAACTGAATATTAAGTACATAGTCTTTAGGGTACAAAAGCGAATAGCGAAGACACTAAAAACTTTCTGGTATTCTGGTATTTCGTATTTCACATACAATATTCTGCATTATGACTTTGCTTTTATACATAGCATAATCTTTAACTGTAGTATGATCTTGATCGGTATAGGCAGCTAATGCTTAGTAGCTCCTGGCAGTTACCTTAAATTTTAATTAGGTATGTAACAGTCTTGAAGATGTGAAAAAGAAAATTTCTTCTTACCTTTAGGTGCTACCTGTAGAAACTGTTTATGAAGTGTAGTAAGTTGTGAAATAGTTAGAGTACCATTTTCAGATGTCTCTACAGGTGGAAGATGTGGTGGAGGAACAGGATCAGGAATTACTTTTATATCACTGCTAATGAAGAAATCTGTTTCTTCTAAAATCATTTCATACTGGATTTTGCTAGAACTTTCAATATGGTGCCGTGCAACCTCAATCAGCTTTTCAACACTGAAAATGTAAATACAGAAAACAATGAATACTTTTCCATACACAATGGTAATAACTTATGGTGAAATTTTAATGTGTTTACACTCTGGTAGCTTCCCTAGGGTAAGAATTATGAATTGTCTGTGTGAATTCCATACTGAGACAAATCATTTGCAAGTGCAACCCTCCTATGGCAGCAAGAATTGTTGTAACTATTGTAAAGATTTCAAATAAAGCCAGGGAAAGGGATGTGACATAAAAATATGAAAGGATGAGACTTTTATTAATTCCATCAATTTTATAGGGAGAAGGATACATATTCAGGCCCTCCTTTAGCCTATCCTAGTGCCCTGTCCTCTGCTAGGTCCTGAAAACCTAGTGCTCTACAGAGCACTTTGCAGAGTAGCATTCTCCAAAGAAGGATCTCTTCATCCGAAGAAGCACATGAACTCCTGTTACAAGTAGAATACATATGACTTGCACAGGGAAAGAAGTCAACTGTCTGAACTGTTAAATTAGTAAAATATCCCTCAGCACATGTTTGGCCTAGACCAACTAGCACTGTCCCACACAGTTCCCAGATATTGTTCAAAAGTTAGCACAAGCCAGAGATCATTTCCAAAAAGCAATTTGCATGTGACTTCTTTCTTTGGAGAAGTATAATACTTTAATGGTAGGGACATAGGCCATTCCATGCCAGGTAGCCTAAGTGTCAAGTAGCAGCCCCAAGCACATTTTATTTACTAGGATAGAAAAATGGCCAAGAAAAGCATTTATTATTTAATGATCCTTAAAATAATTTTGATAAATGTTATACATAATGTCAAGAGCAGTAGGTGTAGAGTTCCAGCATGTGTGAAGCCTAAGAAAGAAAAGAACTCCACTGTTCCAAAGTGACCAAAGCTACTGAACTGACATACAGGTTTCTAGTAACAGAATATCTGGTTGCCTACTAGTGCTCATAAATCTGCCAAATCTCTAGTCTAGTCTAGAAAAACAGTAGGACTGATAATTACCTCTATTACTGCCAGAAGAACCTTCTTATCATACAAGAAATAAGGTATTACCGTCTTGGTATTAACAAGATATCTTAAGGTAAAATTATTTATATCATGAAATAAAATTACTATTTTCTCTATATATATTTTTCCAAATTCTTTGCCTCAATATATAACCATATAGCAAGCACTACTACTATTTGCATAGTCTTTTATTTTAAAAGATAAAAGTTCCTGTTTAAAATTGGATATACATTACCTAGACATTTCTGCCAGGAATCTGGCTCCAAGCCAGTTTTCCATATCTTTGTACATTTCTTCTACTTTCCTTGTCAGCTCTTCAACAAATGCTAAAGCCTTCTTTTTTATAAGCTCTAGTTGAGATTTTGCAGCTCCTGCTGTTTAAACAATAATTTCATAACAGTTAATGTTTATAAAACTTGAGGAAGATTCTGACTCTTAAGGACACATTAACTTGTATTTAAATAGCATACTCTTGAACTATTTATTTTTCAGAATCACTCCTATTTCACTGTGTATTTTACAAAAGTGGATCCTCTATAAATGGAATTCACAGGGTAACAAATAACTTAATAAAACTCATACAGAGTTGCAGGAGATGTTTAAGTAGACAGTGACATAGAATTTAATCAACACTATAAAGCAAAAAGACATAGAAACTTAATGATGCAATTGTGAGTAGCCTGTTACGGATGAATTTTGAAGAAAACATGTCTAAAAGATATAAAATTAATAGCAGAGTAAAGATTAGAAGGAACTGAAAGTATCTCAGAAGACACTTTCTGCCTATCCAGTCACCCTCCTTTAGTACTGCTTAAGGCAATGCTGTCTTATTTGTGGCTTCTCTGCATTTTCTCTGAGTAGTTGCTCTCATGCCACTGCTATGCCACTAGGATAAATGTATGATCATTTTTGTCTCCTTGTATTTTCAGAAGCAGATACTGTATTCCAGTGATAAAACTGCTCTCTCAATAGGAGCACCATAAAAAGCAAAGCACTCTGATGGAACTGAGAAATGGAATATGAAGTCAACATTAAAAACTTAGCAGCTATCCACACATAGTGATGGTTTGCAGGTCTTTAAATATGTATCTGTATAACTATGGATATATTCAATCACCAAAACTGCAAGGAAACTCTGATATTTAAATGAACAAATTTTGTGCTTGTGTCATTATGAAATATAGCTCAAAATGTTTAGTCTTCCTTACATGCTTATCTTGGCTTTTTTGTAAAATATAAATGAAGATGAAACAACCTTAAGAAAACAGAGCATCTCACTGAATCATTGAAATTTGTCTTCATGCTATTATAAGCCTTTAAGTTACTACCATTCCTTTTCTCATATTCCCAAATTTTTACAATATTTATTCTTAAGCTGCTTTGGAATTAAACCTTGATGAAGGCGGTACACATACAAGCATTTGGTATGAACTGGGCCTAAAGAAGCCCTGTGAACTTGTTTTCTTTATTAACTGCTATTTGTCCTCTACTCTTTGTAATAACTGCTAGCCAAAAAAAAAAAAAAAAAAAAAAAAAAAAGCCCTATTCACATGTTGATGCTTAGCCAACTGCTGCTAAACAGAGTGTATAACAGCTAAGTTCTATCTTCCCTTTAGTGAGAACGAGGTCTTTTTCTTCTAGTCAAAATCTGCTTTCAGAGAACTTGGGACTCACTGAAATATCTAATTACTATCAAATTCTTCCCCAGATCAATACAATTCATCCAATAGCAAAGGATGGCTAATCATTCATGTCAAACTTATTCCCCCATGATGAAAAATTTTTTATTAATGGAAAAGCAAAAGAAATGAAACAAAAAGAACAATGAAAAACACATCTTCAATTCAGAATATATTTACCACGAAATCACTGATGACTACTTCTTAAAAAATTTCCTCGTTTCTCCAGATAGTCCTCCTTTTTCTAGTCTCCTTTATCTTACTCATCCATCTGATTTCCCCAAAAGAGTTTGTGGACAGTTTTGAATGTCTAGCTGAGGAATAGTAATCACCCCTAAATGTAAGTAACCAAATGGTAACATACCTTCATGTTCAAGGGCGCTAAAATATTCCTGCTTTATTTTAAGTCTCATTTCTTGTTTCTTTAATTCTTCTTCTGTTAGAGGAGGAGCACTCACTTCAACCACTGGTACAGGAGGAGGTGCTCCTGCAAAAAAGTAGGCACCTTAAAAAGTCTTTGGACTTTGCAGATAAGTGTGCACAAAATATAGTGCATATTTTGAAATAAAATTGGCATTTTCTGTCTTACTTGTTTATAAGAATACAAATGTGGTTACTCAAGTGTACTGTGTCAGCATAACACACTTAGATTTCTTTAAGGTGTTTGATTTACATCTGCATGACCTGCTAAGATTAACATGACACAAAATTACTCTGGCATATACAAACATAGAAAAATCAGTTAAATAACAACATAAATTTTGGAAAAACATGAAAAATCATGATTGATATGATCACAGCCTCTGCTGAGATCCTGAATGGCCAAAATGACCTCTTTAACCTTAAAATCTACCAATTTATGACAATCTGCACATAAGTAAACCTCTTTGGAATGATAAATATTCTTTTCAGAGCAAATTCAAGTGAAGTAAATTGTAATAAAAATGCTATGTAATTAAATATTGTTGGTTACCATCAAAGCAGAACAATATTGCAATTGAAAAGAAAAATGTAAAATGTCAGGGAGGAAAAAATGATTTATGTTATTTCATGCCTTTTTAAAACAATCTATTAGCTGTTTTTGTAGGGTTGAACTACAGCTTGTTTTAACTTACTCTGCTGTGAATAGCTATTGTAAAGGTATTTTACCTTTTTGTTTTTGAATACTGCAGAAAATATTTCTGCAGTCACAACACTATTACTCAGAAATACTGATCTTTGTAACTGCCTTGTTCTAGAAGAACAGATAAGAGGTAGATGTTATGGAAAAATAACAACGGCATTTGGATGATATATCAGGTCAACATAAAGCAAACAGTCAAATCTAGAAATGATAAAATTACATGTGGTAAATTACATCTCTCAGTTACTAGCCTATAGCTGCAACTAAGAGAATTCTGTTGCGTGAGTACCACAATATCACCATAACTGGCATAAAATCAAACAAGCATCAGTTAATGTCGGCGCCTGTATCACAAGGAATGCACAGCTGAGGTTAAGTTGCAGTTCTGACACTTTATAGATTTGTGATTTCAGGTTAAGACATCTAGTACCAAATCTAAAATGAGATTCAGTCCCAAGAAACAATCCACATAATAGTTTATAACTGCTGATTTTTTATCATAAATCTTATTTAGGAATCTAAGAATCTGCTATTCCCTTGGACTGATCAGCTAAGCACACATCTAACACTGCCTCAGGTTCATAGATGAGGTGTCCATGTGGCTAAGTCTTTTCAGGGCTATATTTTTTCAGGGTTGTATTTAGAGAAACTCTGCAGTTACAGCTTTCACGTGGGAAACAGGATACTTAGATTTCTAGGTCACCATCAAGGGCTCAAGCCCCTCTCTCACTTTGCAGGAATATGCTTTTACAAAAGATATAAGGTGGGGCTACTGTCCTTACTTCCTATTGAAGCTATGCCATTTTGCAGAAAGAAATGGAAGTTACTTAAACCATTATCTGCTCAAGGAAATATTTATGAAGAAAAACATGTATAAACAGCATCACAAGCTAGGACTCCTCCCAGTAGACTGCCTGAATTACCCTACTGTCATTCTATGGCCTCTGCCTTCCTTTACCACTACCAGCTTTTCACACTTAAGTATCACATCTGACATTTCAAAACCAGAATTAAATGTTTTGCATTACTTTTTCCATATTACTGAAATATTTAAATTTCAGTAGCTTCACAGTCTCTAAAAACACTGCATTTCAAATACCTTTCTTTTTAGTTGCTGATTTGGGAGAGAACTTTTTGATATCTCTGCCATCTTTTCCAGTAGTTTTGCCTGCCATTGTCTGGGAAGATATTAGATGTTCTCTTTCTTTCAGTTCTAGCTGCTGACGTTCTTTTTCTTCCTCTGTTTCTTTAGACTGTATTTCAGCTGTTACCTTGACATCATATTTGCACACTTAGTCAAGCACATAGTATCAATACTATACAACTACTGTTTTAAATAGCCTGTACTTCCTGCAAATATGTGCCAATACATACACACATACATATATACATATATAAAACAAAGAAGATATTTTAACTAAAATTGATTACATTCTGATTATTTAGAAAAAATTAAATTCTACAGCAAAAAGGCCAAGACAGTGGAAGATGGTTTTTTAATTTTTATAATATTTTCTAAGCACTCTTGGAAAATGAGAAAAGTATGAATCTACAGTATGCAAAGCAAGACTACAACTACACTGTAATGCTGCAGGCATTCATTTGCTTTAAAATGATCTCAAAAAAAAGGCTTATCTAGAAACCAGCCATTTGAAAAGCCCACCTAATCTACTTCTAGCTATATATATATGTATGTATATACATATATATATAAAGGAATGTAGCCACAGCTTTTGAAGTTTTAAAAGGTTTGAGCAAATGTTGTTTCAGAGGACAAAATTTGTTCCTCTTCTCATGCTTCTATTGAGGGATAAGGGAGTTTATCATGGAAGAAGTAGTTTTATAGAGCAAAGGTCCAAAATATTTATCTAAGTAGTGGAATGAAGGGGTCAATAATAAACATAGACTTTCTAGGGATCTGTTACTACAGAGATTCCATCATTCTCCTCATAGAAACAGAAATGTATTCAATGAAAATGCCAGTGATGGAGTAACAGGCATGAAATTGAGATACACAATGAACAGGCTGTGTGCTTAGGCTGCGTACAGAGTGGGAGGCTTTGACTGTTCCATCCACAAATCTTTGAGCAAATAAAACATTTTTTACCATATTTGTCACTGCTGTTACTGCTGTTTGCCATGTATCAGTAATTAGTTTTTCATCTTTACCCAAAGTGGCCACTACATTTTCAGAAGAATTCTCATCCTTAACACACTTCACTGGAGTTCCCTTGCTTTTTGGCTTGGTAGTACTTATATCAGGTGAAGGCGGTTTACGAGAAACTAGAGGAATCCTTAAAAATAAAATATAAGGCATAGTTCATGATAGCCTTTGTAAAGTGTAGTTTACAGCTATATTGTAGAATATGTTAATATAATGAAATAGAATAGAAACTATTTTCAAAATTAGCCAATAGCAACAGGAAAAGGAAGAACTTTTTCTACAGCCAAAAATTGTAAAATGTGTGGATGGCAAGAAAATTGGCTAGTGTAACTACAGAAGATAAGGAATAATAATACATGTTATCCATCTGTTATTAACTAGGTCAAATGAGTGAGTGATCTGCTGATATATTCTACATGGGATAGAAGCACAATCCCATTACAGCATTTTTAAAACTGTGAAATTGCTTGATAGTATCCCTTATCTTGGATTCAGTTCCGTGAACATTCAGTTCTGTGCATCTTTCTAGGCTGCTTTGATTTATATCTCTCAGCCCATAATTTGTTTAATTATCTTTGTGCCAATTTTAAACCTGTTAATGTTCCAGAATAATGTTTAACTTACATGAGGATTGTGCTGGAAACTGTTTGCAAAGCAGGGTGAAGTAAGAAACATTTCTCTAGCAGATTTCTTTCTAAGATTTTTAAATGTTTGATAATTCAGACATCTATTAGTGGACATGATGTAGGTAGATCAGTCAAAAATCAGGGATAAATTAAATCTATCAGATGATTTAAAATACATCATTTGACTATAATGACTAGCTAAAAATTCTTATTCACCTGTCCTTGGAAATATACCCACAAGTCTATCAATACATTATACTTATTGATATTTTTATAATTTAATAATGCATTTTTACCTTCTTGATTTGACTTGTTCCTCTTTCTGCTCTAAATCAATAATATCTAACAATGGAATTCTAGTAAAACCTTGACTGCCATCTGTTGGGATTTTTCCTTCCATTGCCCTATAGTAGTCATGAAGAAGTCTCTTTGTATCCTGGAAACGATCCACTTCAACCTCAAGAAGAAAAGACAGACAGATTGATATTAAAAGACAGAACAAAACATTTTCTGTTCTATTTTTAAATATATGATAGCAAAAACAACTCTAAATCATAAGACCCTTTGAAGGAAAATAACAAACATATTTGTTTGAGTACTTATATTGTATTTAATGCATACTTCAACTTGTATTAATAATATCTTTCAAATTTGCATTCTCGATTTTCATTCAGGTATTTTTAAGTGTTAATAAAAATCTTAGTTGTAAAAACAGGGAAACTCTTTACAATAAATACTATTTGATACATTCAATTTAAGTACAATATATTTTGATGTATATGTATTTCTATATTAGCATGTCTACCACTATCCCCAAATTATAGTGATCTTTTTATTCAAAATAAATAAAAACCTTTTGTAATCCAAACTAAAAATTGTTAAGTGATGGAGAAAAAAATTTAAAAAGCAATACAGTTTCTCTAGCTTGAAGAACTCAACACACATTACACAACTAAGTTTGTGTGACTCCTCTTAGCAGAAATCAAGTAAGATTCAACAAACATTTAACACCTGTCATGCTCTGATTTATTGATACAGAAGGGTGTTAGTTTCTAACTGACAAAACAGTACTAAATATTCATGGGAAAATGCACAAAACCACATTCACAAAACAAAGGATAAAACTGTGTGGTACAAAACAGTACTTATCCTTAAGTTACAGAGAAAACTTTTAGTATGACAGTATACACAAAGAAAGATGGAAAGAAACCTTGCTAAGGTTAAGACCTTGTTAAACAGAATTTACATAAATATATGTTTTTGTACAGTAACAGAGGCACCTGGGGAATATATGGAACTTTCCACAGAAAAACTGTCAGCAGGAGAGCTTAAGACCAGAGAATTAACTATTTTTAGGCTGTTTTTCAAACAAAGCCATAACATAAATGTGTAGTAATATTTTTAGTTTTGTAGTTTTTAACAATAATAATTTTTTTCTTTTCTTTTTTTTTTTTTTTTGAACTAAATACTAAAGTAAATTTTAAAAGTCTGGAGCTTATTTTTTTTAAGGAAATCATAAACACTACATATAGTTAATACATGTTTGTAATTTTAATTGGCTATTCTCTTTATCCACAAAAGACAGGGGAAACTAAATTCATAATGAATGATTTACACTCAGCAATATTACTTTAATTTTGCTCCTTTATGCATATATGATACAGTTTTTAAATGCACAATCATATAACTGTCTTATTACAGACCACAATTACAAGATGAATGTTGCTCAGTTAGTCAGCAGGTATTTCCTATTTAGATCTCTTTGTTTAGTCAGTGACCTTTAGTCTTTATTTAGGGCATTATTTAGACTCTTTGAAAATAGAATTAATAATTTCCTCACTATAGTAACTGAATTCTTCACAAACACCGCTTAAATTATTACAATACTCATATGAGTTAGACAGTGGTTCCCCCATTTAGTAAGCATATGCAATAACAAAGGGAATGAAGGCCAGGGAAGCCAATATAAGCTGCTTCGGCCAGTTTTTTCAGGTAATTTAGCATAACACGGCATTTCACATATTTAAAGCGCAGTTTTCATTATCTTCTTTAGAGTTACCAAACTATTAACAGAAATAACACTCAGTGTACATAGCTTTTCTATTCCATTTTAAAGCCCTGACCCTGATCCCAGCTGAAGCACCTAGAAAGGTAATTATGGGAAAATCTTTCTATAATTCACAAACTGAAGTAACTCATGGTCTGGCTGAATGAGAGTAAAGGATGAATACGGGGAAGGGAAAGGTCAACTAAGTGAAGACAGATTTCTGAAAGCTTTCAAGTTAATGTCTGAAAGCCATGTCAAATTTTCAGAAATTTTCTCAAGATCAACAACACATCACTTTCCGCAAAACCATTCCTTGCAGATTTTCAGATCAGTCTGTTAGTAAAATTTTAAGCTACATTAATGAAGTTATATCTGAAATAGTTTCTTATTACGGGAAATACAGGACAACCTTAACAATGAGTCGGCCTGCAACAGCAACAAATTACATAATTTGACCAAATTAAGGGCAGCTGTCAATTTGATCACAGAGGAATAAATAGAGCTGATATTTTTGTTACAAAACTCAGCTGATTCACTGGATAGACAAACTGCAAAAAGTAGCACTATATATTACAAAAGGAAAGTTTGAAGGTTTTGAATAATAACACTGGTATTTTTCTTAACTTTTTCTGTCACAAAATGGTTAAATTTATGGGATGTTATTTACTTTTTGTCTCTTAACTATCTAGTTTAATTCAGAAGAGGCAGGGATATCTGCTTATCTAATTCTTGATCCCTCATCTATTCAGAGCCAACCACATGAAACTCCTCTGAGGCCAATAGTCCTCCAAATCTAATTTATTAGCTATTTCCATTGCAGACTTAGCAGTAGAGCTCCACACCATACCTGCATAAGAGAAAAAAAATGGTTCATTGCAATCCCCTTATGATCTGGTAACCAGCCATCATTCATGATATCAGTACGTTTCCGGTAAGCTTCTTCCCTTCTGTTATCACAGATATCCCAGAGACGATTTCTCAGGTCCTAAATTACAAAATCATAGAAAATCAAAGAAATAACTATGAGAGAAAAGTATCTTTTCTATATTTATTATTTTAAATTATATTTGTGTTTGTGGCCAAGGAACCTTCCCATTTAGGGCTTTTTCCTTATTACTATAGAGCTACATATTTTGTGCTTATAAACAGCTTACAGAAAATAGCTTTACTTGTGCCAGACAGAAGAATCCAAATGTAAGAGATGAATGAGTAGGAAGAAAGCCATACTAGATTGCCTTGCTTTCCTCCAGCAGAGAGACTTATGTAAGGTACACAAAGAAGTGAGAGTATGTACAGCTACACTCTCAACATTACCAAAAATTTTCAGCTTGAATGGTTTGCTAGCTGATGCAATTACAAGAAGAATTCTCTAAGGGACTTGCAATATAATAAATCTGAGGAAATTATGTCAGTGTTCAAATACTCTTCCAATTGGTATAACTCCATCCATTTTTCTTTAATGTAGATAATTCTTTATAGCTAAAGGCTTTTCAACTAATGACTATATCTAATAGCAACATTATGTAGCTCACTGACAGCACTGGGGACCTATTAAGCATACAACATGTATGCAAAACTTTCTGTTCCCCACCACTGTCTCTGCTTGGAAATGGCATAGCAGACCTGTATGTCACAAGACAGGAAGACAGGAGTGCTGTTATACAAAGGGCTAAGGTAGGCTAAGGTAAGTTCTGAAAACCGTAAAATGTAAAAACAAAGAAGGCAGAGAAATATTTACTTTATGATGTGCTAGAATACCACAGTACAATCTAAAAAAGAAATAAAATATAATAAAGATATGGCCAAAAACCAAAGGAATAATTGTTAATTATCCCTTTATGTACAAGGGGACCTGAAATAGTTTTAGGGGAGTGGTAAAAAATAAAAAAATTTAAATAGCAAAGTCATTCTTATTACATCAATCTGGTATATAGTCAGATAATACTTTGGGGGTATTAGAGCTTTTGCCACTTATTTACAGTAACTCTTTGGTGTAGTTCTGCTTTTGTTTCCTCATCTTCCCACAGGTCATCAGGAATTGAATTAAAATCTGATTGCCACTGAGATACAAACTCCTGCTTAAGATCTGGACGCTTCAGATAATCCTGGAAATTTTTTCTGTGAATTGTAATAAAAACAATTTTAGTGTTAAAAGACATATAGAATGTCAAGAAAAATAGAAAATATGAATATTAAGGTAATAAACATCTATTTCTACTCACCTAGTATCTGCTAAGTAATAAATCCCAGAGTGCAGTTCATCCCTTAGGCATCTAAGTATAGTTTTGATGGTATTTACATATGCATTTTCTACCATTTCCCAGTAAGGTACTAAAAAATCAGGTATCTCCTGTGGATTATTTTAAAAACCACCAGAATTAATTGATATATTTCTTGGGAATGCATTTTGCTGTATCATTAGCAAATATAAGAAATATTATGTCAGGAAATCATCTTACTTATTGACTTCTTTCTCTATATATTTCTTCCGATCTATTTACAAATGATTATATATACTGTACAAACATTTAATGCATTTCTTTAGAAGAAAATGGCAGTATTCACACACTGAATGGGAAGTCTTAGTAGAATTTTGCTGATATCTGTGCTTTTAATGCACTCATAAATGAAATGAAGAAAGATGAGTAGTTAGCTAACAAAGTTTGATAGTACAAAATTGTTCAAGATGGTAAAAATAAAAGCTGACTGTTGAGTGTTGCAAAAGTGACTGATTGAATGTCATGAAATGCAAATTAAAGCCCATGGCCACAGTGAACTCAGCGTATTGAGTTATGAGCCTCTACTGCTCAGAAAGAGATGTAAAGAATATGCAAGTCAACTGCAGTCATAAAGGCAAAATTGATAAATGTTAGGAATGGAATTTCAGAACAAAATACAAAACATCATTGTGTTCTCTTCAAATCTACTCTCTCAAACATTGCATACAGTCCCAGCTCCCCATCTCAAAAAATTTACAGTAGAACTAGAACAGATAGACAGAAGGCAACAGCCATAATCCAATGTATTTAACTGCTTCCACATGAGGAGAGTTTACCAGATTATGACTAGAGTGGAAAAGCAATAACACTAAGAGGGCATGAAGAAGGGATATGTGATAGATGTATGTGACACCTTTAGTACCTTCAGAGAGTGAATACAAAATCATTACTCATTGTATTTTGGAATACAAACACTAGGGTCATCCAATGACCCTATCAGACAAATAGGTTTAAAGCAAAGAAAGAGAAATAATTTCTTAGAAAGAGTATAATAATACAGGACATAAAATAGAGACCAAATGTAAATTACTTCAAAAAAGCAACTAGATAAAATCATGGAAGAGAAGTCTATTGAGAGCTACTAAACATAAAGATTAGATACAAAATCATCTCAGTAAACTTCCAAACTTCAGATTGCTGGGAGCTAAAAAGGTGTCATGGGGAAAGGATAGTAGAGTATCCTATGAGAAAAAACAGTGCATACTTACCGTTACAACTGACCATTGTCAGAGACAGGAAACTGGGTAAACGGGTTTACGTCCTACTAAATCTAGGTTTATATTTCCTAATATTAAAAAGTCTTATTATTTTGGCATCCACATCTTCACCATCATGGTGAGGAATATACCCAAAAACAAACTCCAACATTTTAAACAGTGTGTGCTTCTCTGTGGCATAACATTCTAATAGCAGCTTCTATTTGTATTTTTAGATATTTTTAAATACTTGTATTTAGGTATTTGTAGATATTGTAGATATTCTCTTTCAACTTTTATCTATTTTATCTGTTGGAAATATTGAAGAAAATATTTTGTAATGACAAAAAAGTTTTGTAGAATATGTTATAAAATATTGTAAAAAATACATACTCTAATATCTAATCATGAATGAATATACCTTGGGAAGTGGTTCATCTACATAAACCCACTCATCTGATCCTGGTTTAATTAGTGGTGGTCTCACAGGAATAGGAGGTAGATCTTCAGATGTAGCTTGTGAAAGCTTTTCCCCTGGTGATTTTTCTTCAGCAGAGCCTTGTACAGGAATGTATAATTAGTACAAAGTAAAAAGTTTAATGTTTAAAGTAAAGCTATGTTTTGGTTTATTGCTTTTAATTCTGACAAACTAGCATTTGGAAAACACTGTCTTGCTGAGTGTTTTAATGCAAAAACAGCATATTATCTAGCCAGAGAGAGAATTTTTCCATAGGGAGTAAGTAATGCTTACAGTACTTGTACAGCAGAGCTGAATTACAAGCAGTAAATGTGGACTTCATTTGCATCAATAGGAATTTTGCCACTGATCGCAGTGGGGCTATGAATTATGTCAAGCACATGAAAAAAACTATTCCAATCAAGTAATTCTTCAAAAACAGTCCATCCAATTAATTATCTGCCAGCTGTGATACTTCAATGAATTTTGATAAAATGGTAGCCTTTTGCAGGAATAGTAGTCTAAATTTTCACAGTTAAGAGTACATTTCCAACTAATTAATACTGACTGTTGTTTTTGGTGGCCAATATATGAAGAGTTTCTTTGAACAATTGCCAGCACAAAACCTGGTGGTTCAAATGTTTACTTAACATGGTTTACTCGATGCATCTTTTCCATAATCTTTCTTTCCTTTTTTATTTTTAGATGATTCTGCTCTTTTCTAAATGAACTCATTAGATTTCATTAAAAGCAAAAGCATCATTAAGATTACATTAAGATTTAATAAACATTTACTTCAGAGATTAGAAATATGTTCAATTGATTCTTTCTTTTAAATATTTTAAAGCCTCTTCTCAAAATCTTTGATATTATGTGAAACTGGTCCATATCCTTTGAAAAGGCAAAAAGGTAATAGAAAAATTTAGAGTTCCAGGGCAGTTACCAGCAGGAAATAGGCTCTTAATTTTCTCAAAATCATTGTTTTATATTTTATCTACTGCAAATACTATTTCTGATGCTTAATTGCAAAACATGAAGAAAAGTGTTTCCACTATGACTGACATACCTCTGAATATTTTAGATTTTGGGGGGATAGTCTTCTTTCTTGGGAGAGAGTGATTCCATTTCTTTGTTTTTATTTTCTACAATTGCCACAGTTTTAGCTTGGGGCAAAGGTTTAGAAAATTGCTTTTTCTTTTCAAATTCTATTTTTTAAATTCCTTTTCTTCAAAATAATTTCAACAAATCACATAGAATTTGGTGAAGTTAATACATGAATCACACTATAGCTTCTGAACCAACAGTGAAAGTAAATCATACAATATATATAAAAACAACAAATCTACTACATATTTTTTCATATATTTAAATTAATTTGAATGAATCCATAAAATTAATGTTCCCATTTATATTTGAGAAACTGGAGAAATCTGTTCTTTAAGATTGAATTGTAGCAGTCTGAAAAAGGAGCCACACCACTACGTTTCTCCAACTTTATACCACTGAATTTCAAAGAATTTGAGTACAATTTATATGGCTTATACCTAATTAATTACATGCATAATAGTGAAATAAAACCATAATATATTAATTTTACATATTAATATATAAAAGCCATTATATTTTAATTGATCCAAATCAAAGTCTTACAATTTACACCATAATTTTCCATTGTCAAAATGATAAAAGTACAATTATCAGAGAAAACATATTTGCCTCTGCAAAGCTATTCTGATTTTTGCCAAGAAAATATTCAAATAAAATTACATGACAATATTTGGCATGTGGAACATAATTTTGTTTGTATACATAAATATCTGCAGCATGAATGAAAAATCTATCACTGACTCACAAATCTGCAAAATCTCTCAGAGTAAGTGAAAATGGCCAGTGTTTTCCTGCAGTTTTATATATTAATTATTAGTGTTAATTATAAACAACAAAATAATTTTCTTACTGAAGTGTAAAACGTAGGAACTGCAAAACTTACTTCTATTCTGTTTTTTGGCGATTTCTTCCATAAGGATTTCCTTTACTGTTTTACACAGAAGACTTTCTTCAGTTTCAGCATTGACTTTCACTAGAACATTTTGATGGACTGAAAACCATTTCTCTAATTTTGGCCATGTGTCTAGAAAGCCTGAAATTCTACAAAAATTATATCAGTCTATAACTTTAAAATCTAACTACTGAAATAACTGCAGGAAAATAAAACATTTGTGCCTAACCAACAAACAAAAGTAAAAAAAAAAAAAAAAAAAAAAAAAAAAGTTTAATAGAAAAACAAATCCAGCCAATGAACATCAACCTTTTCATATTTAATATAGGAAAATTTCCAAAATCCTATTTTTAGAAGTATAGGCTTTTAGGTCTACATCTTTTTAGTTTTTCTAGCACAAGTTAAACCTATATCTTCTTGTACCACAGCTAAAATAAGTCTTAAATAATATGATCATCTAAAATAATCAACTATCTTGATTACTTGGAAAAAATATGTTCCTGGATTTTGCTCTTTATGTACATTCAAATATCTAATGATTCAATAAAAAAATACAAAACTTTTAAAATAAATAAAATAGTGTAAGATATCCATTTTAGGAAATCTGTAACTCGGACCAAGTGCATTTCACAAAAAAGGCAATCACCTTACACATGACATCTTTCTCATACACACACACAGTCACACATGAATATGTGTATGTAGGTCATTCAATACATACTTGAATAAGAAAATCTTCTATCTTGGAAAAGGAAAAAAATAAGAAGTTCTATCTTGTAGGATTGTTTATATTGTGTCAAGAATGAAAATACCTCTTTAAATTCCATGTCAGAGAAACTCTTAAGTACAATTTTAACAGTAGGTATGTCAGTATTACCTTAGGTCACATGTAAGGTTCAGATTAATTATAAGGCTAAACATCTGACTGAAGCAACTTTATTGTGCTTCATATAACATACCTATGTAGCATCTGGTCCCTGACTAAGTCAGTCTTCTCTTCTCGGATTTGGGCATCTGAAGTTTGATCACTGTCCTTCTGTTCGATTTGAGATGACTTTGTTTTATCTGCTGTGTGAAACAGCATATATGAGCATATGTTGGAAAACGTAACTATATCATCTAATTACAGGCCTTAGATAAAATAATTATTAAAAGAAACACTGCAGCATTCCTTCATCTTACATTTTTTTTCACCTAAAAATTGGATGCCAGGCTTCCTACAAAAAGAAAAGTCAGAGAAAATCACTGAAATACAGAACAGAGCTGGAAAGATCCCGAAAAAACCATCTTGCTTCATTCCCTGGTTGACTGCAGAACTAACTGTAGCACTAAGATTCCTGATGGATGCTTAGCAATCTTAATAGTTTTCCAGAAGTACAGATGAGACATTCATCTGGGCAGACTATGTAAGGGTTATCTATTCTTACAATTAGGAGTTTTCCCTGTCTAATCTGAATTTTCCTTGAAGAAACTCAAGGTCTTTACTCCTTTCCCCATCAACAATGGATAGATACACAATTGCATCTGAAGTTCAAACATCTTCTCTCTCTAAGTCTTCACTAGATTAAAACCCAAACACTTTAATTGGTTAGAATTAGCCCAATTTCCTGTATTTCTGACATCTTTTTTGTTCTTGTGACTCCTTCTACCACCACATTACATGTTATGAAATATATTCTCTTTGGATTCCTGTGATTATATCATGTATTACCAAATTTTAAAAGTGTTTTGGCAACACAAGCTCTTTACATTAACAAAACTTTCATGTTTATTATATATATAAAATACACATATATAATACATATATCATAATATATTACATGCATATAATATATAAATCACAATACATATAGTAATATACATAATACATAGTAGAATATTATATATTATATGTAGAAATATACTATGATATATAATAGTATATATATGCTTTATATTTTTAATGAATATATGCAACTCACTATTATGTTGCAAAGTACTCACAAGAGATTTAGTCATTTTAATATTATAACAGTGTTAATTTTTGCCTTTTACCAGAATCTACTTGTCCATTAACTTATTTAAAGGTAGTCAGAAACTCACATTTTAAGTTAGCCATGCGTTTCAGTACTGTGGTATCTGATATATCCAATAGTATACAAAAATCAAATGGAGGTGAGGGGACAGATGGCTTCTTAGGGTCTCTGGGATCAGTAACCAGTAAGAGCTTTCCAGAATTTTCATCTTTTGTGTCTGCTTTGTCTGGATCAATCCCTGAAAAGGCTTTGTCAAATAGCTTTGCCTGATTTATTGTCATTGGAAATCCATCCAAAATCCAGCCCTTCTCCGATGGTGTTTGACTAAATTTAAATGAGGAGCCAGAATTATACTGAGAAATAATACATATATAGACATAATAAATACAGACATAATAATAAGAACACCTAAAGAAGAACTTGCCCTAGCAGTCTTTCATTCTGAATTTAGTATACTAAGTATCTTGACAAATAATGGATAGGAAGACCATTAAAACTAAAACTGCAAAGCAATAGATTTCAAATGAGAAGATAACATGAAACAACTAAAAGTGAAGAACAATTTTTGCTGCTTTGATGAAGTTTTCAAAACCAATTTCTATATAAACTGTAATCAGAGATGAGTTTCATTATTTTCCTCTGCTAACTTTTGCACTAAAGTAAAATCAGCTTCATAACTTTGAAGTGCTAATGGGAGTAGTAAAATGATGTGATACTCATTTGGGAACTTAAAGCACTAATTGCACATCAAGGCAGTTGAGACAATTTTCTGTCATGGAAGAATAGACAAAAACAAATAACCTAACTGCCAAAGTATAGATGCTTGGATTATGTATCTCACACAAAAAATAAAAGAAAAATATTAGTACATGCTGAATAGCTTTCAACTAATGAATGTACTGAAATAAAGACATTAGTTACATTTAGTGATTATGTGCTAGTCATGTGTACTTTGTATTTACCATCAGTGTTGTACAATTATGTCCATATAATTTAGGGCTAGATCCTACTGCTTTAAAATGAGCATTAACTAACTTCACTGATTAGCTTGCTTTCCCAGTAGAATACACCAGTGTTCCAATAAAATACTCAATAAAGAGAAATAGCTGGATCTGGACCTACAAACTGGATAATTACATTCTAAATAACTGAGAAACAAAGCTACACAATTTCATACCTAATGGCTTCCAACAGGATGTCAATTAGCAATTCATCGGGAATACTTTTTCCTTTCTTCAACAATTTCTGTGATGCAGCACCAAGCTGGGCACGTACAGACAGCTGCAGAAGAGTACAGTTAAAAGAACATGAAAGACTAATACTCAGAATGTTCACAGCACTCATTGTTAAAAAGATATGATTCTACTTTATATTAATTTATTTATTGATATTTAACATTTATTATATTAAGAAGAAATAGTTTCAGCTGATGTAAAGAAGGCATAATTTAATCGAAGCCTCCAACTGAACATCATTGCACCAACAAAAGTGGTAAAAGTGAGGCTGAGAAATGGAGGGTATGAATGCCAAGAAATAAAAATTAGGTCTCCTAGTTCTAAGCTTATTCTGATTTTCACTGCTGTACCACAGCTGAATTTTTGCTAGCTTAAGAAAAGATTCAAATTTAAGTCTTCTGTGGTAGCATTTAAATTGTTTGTTACCAGAATCCTGATGTTTATTGATCTTAACTGAAAAATAATTCAAAACATAAAGTCTGAGATCACTTGAATTAAATATTTTTGAATGCAAAGAAAGGAAACCTTATCATGGGAATGAATGAGCAGTTTAGCACCAGCAGGATCACAAATACATTTCTGTTAACTCAGAAATGAATAGAAAGTAGTAGATCTTATATAAATGTGAGATTTAATGAGATATTTACATATAACTCTAACAATGTGTACAGCTCTAACCAACATATACAACAACAGCTTTTTACAGTGATGTCTGTTTTCATATTTCATACAAAAAACACCTGCAGTAAGGTCAATAAATAAATCAGTAATGATAAAATGCTATTCCTGTTCTGTAGCTTAATGAGAAGATTTTAACTAATGCATATTTATGTAATGGAATTTAAAATCAGATTACATACCTTGGATTGGTCATCCTGACTATTGTCTGATATAATTCCTTGACCAGATAGATCCTTTTTGACAGGACCATTATCTAAAACAGGTACATTGTAATATTTGACATTTTTATCACCATAATACTAATTAGTATAGGTACAAAATAGAAGTACATGCCTTACTATTGTTCTCTGAACAAATCAGATTTGAAAGGTTTATGTATTAGAATCATATAATCATTGAATAGTTCAGGTTGCAAGGGACCTCCATAAGTCTGTAGTCCAACTGCCTGTTCAAAGTAGCATCAGCTAGGAGGTCAGACCAGGCTGCTCAGGTTGTTTACCCACTGTGATTTTGAAAACCTCCAAGGATGGAGAATGCACAGCCTCTCTAAGCAACTTGTTCCAGTGCTTGACTATTCTCTTGGGGAAAAAGCTTCTCATATCTGATCGGAACCTCTCTTTTTTCAGTTTATGCCTGTCACCTTTCTTTCTCCTGCCATGCAGCATCATGAAGAGCCTGGGTTTTATCTTCTTGATAACCTTTTTGTAGTTACTTGAAAGAGTAGTTCTGTTAGGTCTCCCTGAAGCCTGCTCTCTGCAGGTTAAACAAGCCCAGTTCTCTCAGCCTCTCCTCTGCTGGCAAGTGCTCCAGCATCAGACCATCTTGGTGGACTTCCACTGAAACTCACTCTAGTTTGTCAATGTCTTTCTCATATTGGGAGACCCAAAACTGGACACAATATTCTAGATGCAGTATAATGGTGTTGATTGCTGGATATAATCTCTTCCCTCAATCTACCAGTTATGTTCCTGTTAATATGGTCCAATACGCTTTGGATCTTCTTTGCTGCCAAGGCACCCTGCTAGCTCATGCTCAATTTTCCCTCTGCCAAGATCCCCAGGTCCTTTTCAGCACTGCCATTCTCCAAGCAGTCTGCCAAGCCTGTATTGTTGCAAGGGATTATTCCTTCCAAAGGTGCAGGATTTTGCATTTGTCCTTGCTGAATTTTATAAGGTTTTTGTCAGTCCCTTCCTACAGCCAGCTGGGTCCCTCTGAATGATAACCTTTGAGTGACTGTCCTCCCCAGTTTGGTGTCATCATAAATGTAATAACCATGCACACCCTTGCCTCTTCAAGGTCATTCATAAAGATTTTAAACAGAAAAGGTCCCAGGATAGACCCTTGTGGCACTCCACTTAGCACCCTCCATGTAGTGTATGACCCATTAACCACTTACCCTCTGAGCCCAATCACTCAGTATTTTACCCATCTAGTTGTCCACCCATACAACTGTTGGATACATGAATTTTGTGAAAGATTGTGTTTAAATCCTTGCTTGTAAAATCAAGGTAAATTATATCCAATGTTCTTCCCTCATCCGCAAATCTAGTTGTTTTATCATAAAAGGAAATCTGGTTGATCGGGCACGATTTAACATTGGAGAAATTTATGCTGGCTGTTCGCAATGACCTTCTTATCCTTCATGTGCCCAAAAATGTGTTCCAAGAGGACTCACTCCATAATTTTACCAGGGACCAAAGTGATTCTAACTGACCTGTGGTTCCCTGAATCATCCTTCTGGCCCTTTTTGAAGAAGAGTGCAACATTTATTTGCTTTTCTCCAGCTGTCAGGGACCTCCCCAATCTCCATGACCTTTTAAAGATGATCAGACAGCAGCACTGCTATGACATCTGCCAGTTCTTTCTTTCTTTTCTTTCTTTTTTTTTTTTTTTTTACTAATATCCCTCTTAATATTAATTGTCCAGAGAAATGTCTAGGGTTTGTCTACAGCCATATTTTCTTTTCCATCCACTTATTAAAATTAAATTGCCACTCTTCAGGCATTCTGTTTCCTGAGAATCAACTTCTTGGCACTGCCTGCTTTCTTTGTAAAGCTGCTAATAGGATTTTCAGGATTATGAGTTCTTGTAATAGAGGATCCTTTTAAGCTTTTTCAGGAATGCTTTTCCAGTACAGTACTATTGTATTCCAGGATAGCAAGTAATCATCTTTTTTTTTTTTCTTATACCTGTATTAGAAAAGTCACTAAAGATAATGGTCTCAGCCCTATAAACTTCTACAGATACAGTAAAGCCCCCTCCACATGACCAGTTCAGTTAAATTCTATGGCATTAAACACATATTGCATTTTCTTGCACAAGACGAGAGATTTGGAAGGAGCTCATGGCTCTCCTCCACATGCAAACCCACCTCTCCAGGTTGCATCATCCCCAAATAAACAGTGAGACATATAGAGTAAATCCAATTCTGGAGTGATATCTCTAGTATTGCAGCAACTTCCTTCAAGATGACTCGGTTGCTGTTCTGCCACTAGTGGAGTTTGTTCACAATAATAACACTCCTGCATCTGCACTGCAGCCCCATTCTTTGCTAACATTGGTATCTACTTCAGTAGTCATCCAGCCACACTGGCTGTCTTGCATTTACTTGTAGCTGAAAAAAAAGAAAGAAAAGGAGACCAGGAAAAATGTGGGCCTGATGCTGAATGGTGCAGAGATGACAAAGGACATGGAAAAGTTCAAGGTACTAATGCCTTCTTCTCCTAGGTCTCTACCAGTGAGACTTGCTTTCAGGAGTCCCATCCCCTGAGACCAGTGGGAAAGCCTGGAACAAGGAAGACACACCCTTGGTGCAAGAGGATCAGGTTAGGGAACATTTAAAAACTGGACATACACAAGTCCATGGAATCTGATAGGATGCACCTGCAAAAGCTGAGGGAGCTGGCTAATGCCATTGCAAGGCCACTATTGATTACCTTTGAAAGGTAATGGTGATCTGCAGGGTTGGGTCCTGAAGATAACAAGGAAGCAAATGTCACCCCTATCTTCAAAAAGGGCAAGAAGAAGGATCCAGGAAAGTACAGGCTGGTCAGCCTTATCTCAATCCTTGGGAAGGTGATGTAGCAAATCTATCTGGAAATGACTTCCAAGATTATTAAGGATAAAGTAGTGACTGGCAGTAGTCATCATGGATTCACAAAAGAAAAATCATGCCTCACCAACCTGGCAGACTTCTACTGACTGGTTCAGTGGATAAGGTGAGAGTAGTGCGTGCTGTTTGCCTTGTCTTTTGACGCTGCATCCCATATCATCCCCACAGACAAACCAATGAAGTATGGACTAGGTAAGTGGACAATGAAGTGCATTGAAAACCAGTTGAACTTCTAGGCTCAAAGATTTGTGATCAGCAGCATAAAGTGTAGCTGAGGGCCAGGGACCAGTGGTGTACCCCAGGGTCAATACTGAGATCAGTACTGTTTAGTATCCTGATCAATGACCTGGATGATGCAACAGAATGCACTCTCAAGCAAGTCTGCAGACAATACAAAACTACAGTGTAGGAGGACTACAGTGGTTGGTACACCAGACGGTTGTGCTGCCATTCAGAGGAACATTAGCAGGCTGGAGAAAAGGGCCAATAGGAATCTCACAAAGTTCAGCAACAGGAAATGCAAAGTCCTGCACCTGAGGAGGAATAACTCCATGCACCAGTACAGGCTAGAAAGCAGTTCAACAGGAAAGGACCTGGGGGTCTTGGTGGACAACTAGTTGAAGTTGGGCCGGCAAAACACCCTTGCAGCAAAGAAGGCCAAGAACATCCTGGGCTGTGCTAAGAGCATCAACATTAGGTTGATGGAGGTGGTAATTCCTTTCTACTCAGCAGTGGTGATACAACACTGAGAGTGCTGTGTCCACTTCTGGGCTCCCCATTACAAGGAAGATATCAATATACTGGAATAGGTCCAGTGAAGGAAGATTAAGGGCTTGAAGCATCTACTGTATGAGGAGAGGCTGAGAGAGCTGGAATGTTTTAGGCTGGAAGAAAAGGCTCGAGGGGATCTTATCATTGTGTATGAATACCTGAGGAGAAGAATTAAAGAAAGCGGAGCCAGACTCTTCTCAGTGGTGCCCGGTGAAAGATCAAGAGGCAATACGTATAAGCTGAAATATAGCAAGTTCTATTTAAACATAAAACGTTCTTACTCTAAGGATCATTGCACATTGGTACAGGTTTCCCAGGGAGGTTGTGGAGTTGGCATCCTTCGAAATATTCAAAACCCAATGAAAATATTCTGAGCACCTCCTCTAGCTGACCCTGCTTTGTGCAAAGGGTATTGGACTAGATGATCTTCAAAGGTGCTTTCCAACCTCAATAACTCTGTGATTCTGCCCTTATTTGTTTGAGCCCAATGCCAGTGCCTTTGTTAATAACGACTGTTATACAGAAGTGAAGGCCTGCCCCTCTTTCCTTTGTGAGCTGCTTTTAAGTTGAAGATCTCTTCCTGGGCCCCGTCTATGGTATATCATAACTGCACAGCAGTCATGTCTGCACCCTGTCTCCTACGTTTCTGATTCTGACCCTGATCTAGGCCTCAGACTTACTTCATCAGAGGACTTGTTGGGTGATCACTGGATTAAGGCTCACCCCGATATCCAGACCTGATCCTGACCCTAACTTGTTGACTAGACATCATCACTCTTAGCTAGTAAGGTGACTGCCCCTTGACTGCATTTCTATCACCCTTGTCTCCTAGCCCACCTTCATTTATCAAACAGCCTGCCCTTGCTGCTCTTGGACACTAGCAATGTGTTGAAACAAGAAATTCATAATGGAAACTACTGTAAAAACTCTGACGTCATGGATACTATCTCAAATGTATAACAGGAACTGCCATTCAAATCCAACTAGAAAATAATATGTATTCACCTTTGGTTCCATTGATAGATATTGTTTGCAGTCTCTTTAAAACTTTCTGTGATGATTTTGATGAGAGCTTTCTCTGGACCTTACATAAATTAAGAAAAGAAAAGGATTAGAAAGGAAACTACGTATTATAGGAAAAAACCCCCCACAAACTGCTAAACCAAGATGAGCCTTGAAATCTTCTAATTTAAAACTTTACCCAAAGAATAAGAAATGGAAACAATATGCTTACCTCATTTTGCTTCCCAGAACTCTCTGCTTCCTGTGGAATAAAGTTGTTTTCACTTTTCATTTCATTTTTAAGAAAAGCTTGGATAGCTTCCTGAACAAGAATATCAACAGATAGTACCTGAATATTGCAAACTGATAGACAAAAAACAAAATTAGAGAACTGTATGGTTTAAGCTGAGCAAACATATAGTGACATTGTTATTGCAGCTAAATTCATGATGGGAAGACAGCATTATTATATGCAAAGTAATGCAAAGTTCCTTTCATTTGGGCTTTTGATGTTACTTGTTTCCACTTTTTTTTCTCTGTAACCATTGCACATCCATAATCACAGGGCTACCTTGCTATTCTCTTCTACAGCAAACATCTTCAGAGAAGTCTAGCAGAAGCATTTCTTAAATTTTCAGGAAAATTTAATAGTGGAAGAATAGCATTAAAAATGGCAGAAGAAATAAGCAAGGCAGCACAATGAATTAACACTATATTCACATTCAGTTATTTTCATTTTGTTTTTTTTTTTTTTTTTAATGAATGAATGTCTGGCAACCATTCCCTGCAAAATATTGATGCATCTGAGCTTCAAGGATTAGTAACGTACTGATTTGCATTGTAAACTAGGTTTTAAGAGCAAATAAAATTTAACATTTTTAATGAGTTTTAGGAGAAAAAAATCTCTACCTTTTTCAAGAAACTTTACACAGGTAGTTTTCCCACTAAGAAATTTTCCCAAAATACATCCCTTGATAGGAAAAGGAGGAAATACAGGTGGTGAAGTTTTGGGCTTTGGAGGATAGAAAATCTCCATCAGTCTGTGAAGCACATGACCCAGTATATTATTATTAGGAGAAGGCTTGTTTTCACTGTTCTCTTCGGGTGGGCACCATTCCCCTGTCATACTCTGTATAAATGACAAATTACCAATTTGTCAGTATGCCTTGCCTTTCATTTCTTAAAAATATATTTAATTATATACAAATATACACACAACAACCAAATTTGATTAATACTAAATAATAAAATATTTCTACTCTAGAGCCTTTTTAAATGCTATAGTAATGTTACATTCATTAAACATTTATCAATATTCAATAAATACCTACTTGAAGGAGGCAAGTACTCTTATACCCAATTTTATGGATTGGTAAAACAATTTTTTAAATTTCATAAACAGGAAAAGTCATTTCACCAGTACCACAGAACAAACCAATAGCAGATTTTTGGAACAGAAGGCTACTATTCCAACATTCAGTATTCTAAGAACTGGAAAACATTAACTCTCAGTATCATATATCAATTTCTAAAAGTTCTGTGAACAAAGATTTCAAATAAATATATCTGTTTAATATGCATTTAATAAAAAAAATATACGATTACAAGGAGTTTCAAGGGAGAGAAATACTGACTGGAAACCTCATGTACCTCTACACAAATTGGTCAGTGGTATGAGCTACTGGAATATAGCCTAATGAGGTTTTGCTAGTAAAGCTACTCCTAATGACAACTGCATTAGGTGAAAGATGAGAATAGAAAGATGTAGTCAGATTAATTAAACAGAAAATTGTGGTTTTGCCACTGTAATCTACACGTTACCAATATTGTATCTCATAATAGTGGTGAAGTGCTGATAAAGTATATGTGCAGTTGATTCTGTAAGAAGCTGAAAAAGGACATTTTAGTAAGTCAGAATAATACTAGTTCTGTTTTATTCATTATTTGATGGCAGGCTAGTAAACAGCTATTTGAAAGATATGTGGGCTAGTAATATCCCTGATTAGACTCTGGCTTGTCACTCCATTTGGAGGTGCAAAAAAAAGGGATGAGAGGCAACAGTCAAATGTTTCAAGAAGGGAAACTCCAACTAGATTTGAGAGAAGAATGTGTGGACACTGAGGGTGCTTAAGCATAAGGACAGGTTGCCTTGAGAGGCTGTGGAATCTCCATCCTTGGAAATATTCAAAAAATGACTAGAGAAGGCTCTGGGCAACTTGATCCAACTCCAAAGTTAGCTCTGCTTTGAGCAAAGAGGCTGAATTAAGTGACTTCCCTGTCTCTTTCAACCTAATTTTTTTAATGATTTTATAAATTAGGTATTTCATTATCATTAGGCAGAAGCATCCAGTTCCTTTTTAAGTACTACTGAAAGACAATATTTTAAATTCATGTTCCAGGTAGAATACACAATTGTTTTCTGACTTTATTACTATAAATGATATATTGCCACAGCATGCATTCCACTAACAGAATGTGTTCAGTCTTCATTTTGAATATATGCGCTTTAGAGTAATGCTGTGTAACTTCTTATGATCATAAAAATGTTACATATCTTTAATGAAAATAAAAATTAAAAAATCTGTTTCAGTTGCACAATGTTCCCTCTCTAATATAGAGAAGTACATTTTAATATGTAATGGCAAAGATACACTTAACAAAAATCAAATCTTTGTCTTATCTGGACATCCTTCCTTAAATGTATGGAAGAGATGGACCAGTTGTTTTGAATTTTATTAGAAAGGCAAGAAAAGTCAATTATAAATGGAATGGGATCTCTATTCCAAGTACCCACCTTTCAAATTTCTGGCATTTTATATCAGAATCTTGCTAGATTGCATCTCTCTTGAGCTACCTCATCTGTTAGAAAAAAGTTTTCAAATATCCAGACCAGTTCTATGTAACTCCTGGTTAACATTCTGAATCGCAACTGGAAATTACTTAACATTTTGTGCACTGCCTAGTGCTGCGCTTGCTTTGAGTGATTTCATTAACTTACTAAGTGATTAGACACAACTGATGCTGTAGTAGTTTCCAAATATTTCTAAACTCAGTCTAATGTGGAATGTGCAATAGACTGATAGCACTTCATTTTGTTCTTGTGTTTTATTAAATATGCTTCCTTTAGTCAGTATTTGTCATGTAAGCTTAGTGTTCTTAAGAGATGTCAAAACGCCTGTTCTGAACTTTATTTTCCAGTGTTTAGAACACCAGCGTGAACTTTACCAGCATGCCCGGCCAGTACACTTGGATCTAGAAGCTACACTTTAAAAGTCATAACGGTTCATTTAGCTTTTCAGCTGACTTAAGTGTAAATTGGTGTCAACAGATTGGTATGTCATATTATTTCAGCTTTTGATGAATACTGATTAAGAAAGGGATAAAACTAACAACATCTGGAAAAACATTAGTTATGTGACTGTTAAAAGTTTCCCACCTTTAGAGCCCTTTTACATCTAGAGAACATTATGCAGACTTTTATAATATAAACAACAATATTACTAAAAAGTTGATTTTTTCATTAGTGGTCCCCAGGGACTGTTTCCTCCCTGTCTGTCTTGTATATATGTTTTTGTTCACATAAAGAGAGTGATCTTGAAATTTATCAATCACATGAGCTGATATAGTTTGAACAAGGAAGGATCTTGTAAATAACTTTAATCAGAAAAACAGATGTTAAGACTGAAACCAAAGTCAATAGAGCTGTCAGATATTCACCACAGAAACTCCTAACAAAAGTTTATACTCACTGCAAAAGAAAATGTACCAACTGGTTCAGGATGTGGGTAAAAGCACAATATATTGTGGTCATCATTTCCCAAACAAGTCAAAGCAGATAGGTTCTTTGCAATGATTTTGCCTTAGTATAGTTAAACAGATTATCGGAAAGACTGAAAACAATGGACTTTTTTTTTAAAGAAAAGCATCAGTAATGCTGTAATTTGGAAAATACAGAATATTTTTAATTGTAATAAGGCAATATTCATCCTTCAATTTTCACTTGTAAAATTACATAACATACTGTAAAGCTGCAGAAAACTACTAAAGCACCGTGAAAATAATTACTTGGAGTCTAACAGAAGGTTAACAAAAATATCAGCCATTTTAAATAACTTTTACAAGTGCTACCATCTTAAAATAAATGGATAATCCAAACAAACAGATTCTGTTAGAAAGCTTTAATTCAGAGCTCCTGAAATTAAGACAACTATCAGGTTTGTAATACATACTGTATTTATTTTTCTTTTCCCTTTCTGGCTACTTGCTGTTACACTTACAAATGTGATGGCATTAACTACACTTTAAAATTCCAGTTATCTAAAAATAATTGCATTGCAGTTTACGACTGCAAATTCAGGAGAGAAATATAATCAGTCTTCTATACAAGCATGAAATTAAAACGATGTTTCAAAATTGCACAGGCTCTGCAATGCTACTAACATAAAATATAACCATATGTATTTCATATAGTACATGTCATGTACTGATATGAAAATGTTTGCCAAATTCTGATATCATAAACTACTAAAAGAACAAAATGTATTGTAAAATCACAACAAAATATTTATGACTATAAAAAAAATCAAGATGTATTTTCTTCCATTATGTCATGTTAATTTGATGTACCTTGTATTCACTATAATCTTTCTCATCTAACAGATTCATTTTATCCAGCTCTACAAGTTGTTCTGGGCTGGCTTCATTTGGCATAGGTTGAATTGAAGCTTGTTCATATATTGGTTTTCCATTAAAAAAAAACTCTTTCCAATCACACATCAATTTGAATGGAATTTTGCTGCAAAAGAAAAAAAAACAATGAGCTTCAAAACAAAATTAAATGAGTTAGCTTTCTGAGAATACTGGGCCCAAATTTACAACAGGTAGAGTCATGAGATAAGCATATGATAAACTAAATATAGTTTATTATGCTTTCCATAACGATCATAGTTTTTTAGGAGGAAACTGTAATAGTCACTATACTTGATTACTTATATAGTAGTAGTAGTAGATGCTTGCAAGCTTCAGTATCTTCACTAATCTGTCATCATACAGCATCTAGCTGGCACAGCTATGCAGTAACAGTTTTGCTAAAGCTATATTTCCTTGCTCCAAAATATTCTCTTTTGTGGGGAAAGGCCTCCCTCATCGAAAATCTGTACAGTTTTTTCCTAGAAGTTAAAATTAATTCATGATTATATAAGTGGTTTAGCTTTTTTTTCTTTTAGAAATAAAAAGTATTCATATTAAACAACAAGATAAACTACACATAGTAATTAAATTATTTTTATTGCTAAAGGCCAACAGGACACTGACATGTCACATGTTAGAATTCTATGGCTGCTAAATAAACAAGATAAATAATACAAGCAGCTTAAATTTTACAAATGTTCAAGAGTTCTATTTTTTAAAGTTACATCAATTTGAGCTTTTCTTTCTTCATGTAATGATTGTAGACAGTTGAATGTTATGGTTCTACATGTGCTGTTTTTTTAAAAATGAAATACATATTGTATGCATCCCACAATGAAATGCATGGAAACACTGACAAAACACACCTGCAGTAGCAGTGAATGCTGACACAATCTTGACATGCATGTTTCAAAGGTATTTCAAATGAAATGAAGGATGAGGTAGAAGTAAGAATCAAAAACATTTCAATAACTAATGAAATGTTTTCCACATCAACATTTTATCTTTCAAGTTTTTCAAAATTTTTTCTATCCATTTGCCTCTTAGTTTTGTCTAACATCTACCATACTTACTTGTTGGTCAGTATTCGATATTCTCCTACTTTTGTTGACAAATCAATAATTTGATTGATCACTTCCCAACATACAGAGTAATGCTTTTGATAACGAGCTTGAGCTCTTTCAGCAGCAATTTTCTCATAACGTTCTCTTTCTTTGAAAATTTGTTCTTCATAATCAATCTTTTCTTGTTTTGCAAGAGCCTAGAATTTTTTAAAGAATAAACTTGAGATTACAATGAAAATGAAAGTGCAGAAATGCACAATCCTGGATAAGAAAATGAACTTGCCCATTTAACTCAAGAAATGAAAACAGTTACACATTTTATCCTGACAGAGTTAGATAACCAGGAGATTAACACACAGAAATCTAAAAATTTCTATTCATTCTGTAAGTTCCAGTTTGTTTCCTAACTGCTATAATATAATGAAATAACAGAGAAATATATTACTTCTTTCATGACAAATATTAAGAATGCATTCAGCGGTTGGGTGACAGGGAAACATGAAATGATCCTGTTCACTAGTCCTGAGAAACAACTATACAGATGCATTGGGTAAAGCCTTGATTCTACTGACATCCATGACAGAATTCTCATTTAGAATATGTGACAAGCAGTTTAACTTGTCAGATTCCAATATGTAACTAATTTAAGATTATTGATGCCATCTGATCTTTGAGAAAGACTTTTGGGCATGGTAGTTATCCGTGGTTCCTGTGACGCCATGCTCCTTTTGGCCAGAAAACATACTTAGAAGAGATGTGTAATCAATAACTATACCTGCTGATTACATAGGATTGCAGCTGGGTTGAGGAATTTGGAACTGTTAATTTTATTCAGTAGGAGCAAAGTAAGACTGCTACTGTATCAGTAGGGCTTGCTGTGGGTACCAAACTTGGCAGTTTTCCCCAGAATTAAGAATTCTTTTAATTTATTAATCAGCCTCAGCAGCTCCAACGTAGAAAATAGCACTCAAGAGTGAAACTTCTGTCATTGGTAAAGAAGGGATGTTAACAGGTTACATCTAAAAGAAATGAAGGACATGCTTCTTAAGACCAGGTATTCTGTCATTGTCCTCTGTCATTTTGCCTCACCAGGAATGTGCCTTTTAACCTCAGCATACAGAAATGTTTCCATAGAAAGTTAAATTAGTTTGGACGAAAAGATCAAAATTAGATTTTAAGATGCTTAGTTTCATAATTTATTAACTTGGCTGTATCTTTGAACCTTACTGTTAAAAGCAATATGTTCATTGTTAGATCACTGTGTCCTTAGAAAAAAAAAGTAAGTTTTAACAATTGAAACTTTAAATCCCACAGAGTATTTTATAAAAGGCAGGTACTGCAACAGTCCTACTCAAGGAGTAAATAATGTTTTACCGCTTCTCTATCAAGAGCTTCCTGGAACTCTTTTAGTCGTCTTTCTTCATATTGTTTTTCTCTGAAAATTCTGTTTTGCCGTAACACCTCTTTTTCATGTCGAACATGCATGAGTTGAACAGCAATCCTCCGCTCCTGCTGAGATTGTCTCATTAATCTGTAAATAAGTTGTTCCTCTCGGTAAGCCTCCTAAAGAATAAAAAATTATTAGTATTAAACACAGCTTCTGAACTACTTCATAGAAAACTAAACACTGTCTGATACGAGAAATATGAATGGAGAACATCATTTATTTGCATATTTGACCCATAAATCTGGAACCCCATTTCCATGTATGAGGAGTGTCATTTCTGTAAACTATACAAGAATTGTAAAACTATCGTGAATTCTACATGTCTTAATTGATGTACTCAGTAAAAATACATTTGTTCAGATTAACTTGATTTTAACTTGGATAAATCCTGTGTGCAAAGAAACTGTAGCATATTTCAAATAATTGCACCTGAACGTAAAGATATATCCCTTCCTCAAATCAATAACCAGTCATATTTTCCCTTACCTTTCCCTGATCTCTGCTGATCCCCATTCTTAGCTGTACTCTGCTACACTCAGCCATACTCTGATCCTTTTTCAGTCTGTTCTTCTACAGATTTGATTTTTTTCCTTCTTTCTTGGGATTCAGGTAATTTTCCCCTCCATTCAGAAGACTGGGAATACGGGGGAGCATTCAGATGAAGGAAAAGACTTCTGGCTTTCTCTTTCAGTGTTCTCACTGGGAAACAGCATAATGGACAGAACCCTATATCTGATATGAAAGTCACCCCTAACCATTTGCTCGAAATGTGGCCAGTGTGGATGGACACTTTGAAGGCTGTGGACTGTTACTTTTCAAAGCACTTTGACAAAGCATAATAGCATCTCCTCATTACTATACCTCTTTCACATGTTCCTTATTTTTCCTCTGTTCTTGGATATCTAATCTAAACTTCAAAGTTTAATCTAACCTAAAACTTCTCCCATTACTTTCACAGTCCAGAACTGCTTCTGATTTCTAAGTAAAAGACCAGCTCACCATTGAATCCCCATTGCCAAACATCACTTCTACAGCAGAATTTTAAAGGAAACTTCTGCTTCCCTGGACATTCGTTCCAGATTGGCAAAACTGCTATGCAGTGCAAAATTTAAATTTAAAGACCTCAACTGAGAACTATTTTGAAGAGTCGAAATTCATTCTTCTAAGAACAGAGGACAAGGGTAAAGCATTGTTAGTATTAGTATGAAAGAAAAAAACAAAACCAAACAAAGTAGCACTTCTTTATATTATCTTTTAATCTGGTTCATTTTTTGTCATCTATCAATAACTGAGAGAGGGTAGAATATATTAAATAAATTCACCTCTAAGTGAAAACTCAAACTTTATTAGATATTGTTGTGAAAGAAACAACTCTACAAAGAGTTCTAATTGTGTGCCAGTGTCAAATAACGCAACCAAGACATCTGTAATAGCCTTCTGACAGAAAGCAACAAAACATGGCTACTTTAACTGCCATAATATTTCTAACAGAAATACAGCTTTCTAATATATTTAGATCTTTAATGTTGATTTTAAGGAGAAAAGTCAGTATCTCTCAAACAAAACCCTTTCCATATTTTTAAGTTCTTTTGCCTTTACAACTGCTGAGAATAAAGTATATTCCAAATAAATACTGGTGACCTGAAAAAACTAAGTGGTATAAATATCCCTCAACATTTTTATTTATTTTTTAGCTGAAATATAAGCCTCTGTGCTTTGCACTCCTCTTTCCAGACACTGTAACTTGTGACAGTGCAAGACAGCAGCTGAGGAACCTACAGGTTTCCACAGTGCTCTTTTGAATGTGGGACTTCGCTGAAAGCCACGCATTTGGTCTGTGTCTCCCTCCAACTCTAAGATTCTGGATGCATGATGCAGTTGGTCGTTTACCTAATCAGCTCCATGTGATGGAGCAGGCCCAAGATACGGTGCTGCGCTAGAAACGTGTAGAATCTAGGAGCTGCTTTATATTTTGATATTCCTGCTATATGCCATTCATTTGGTGTACTTCAGATGATAAAATTTTCTAATAGCAGTGCCTACTGAGGAGTTAATCTATCCATTTGTCCTTCACACTCACGAAGTCAAGGCAATAAAAGGAGATATGATGCCCTTTGCTGCCTCAGTTCTATCTACTGCTGCCTTTTTGGACTTGGTATTTCATGAAGATTTCAAATAACAAAAGATGCACAAACTTTGCTTCCTATTACAAGTAAATAAACTTCATTGTTTTCCTTATTTTCACCTGCTTATCCTCATTCAGGGATTAGTACAGCAAAAACTACCAGAGAAAGATGGATCTTTACATCCTAATTTAAAGAGGATTGAAAGAGCCAACCTAACCGACTGGTCATCTGTCATACTTAAACCACCAACTGTGTTGCATAAAGTAGTTAGCCCAGTGAGCATTGAAATCACTACACTTAGGTGAACACAGTCTATATAAAGGAGATAGGAAGATGCTCCTGAAGAGCAATTCAGAGCACTCAAAGGAGATATTTACTTTGATTGACTGGGAGGGAATCTGAATATCACTCCATGTTGAGAGACATGGAACTACTGGATTGAGTCCAGTGTAGGGCTATGAAGATGATTAGAGAACTGGAACATATCCCCTATGAGGAAGGCTGCGAGAGCTGGGCCTGTTTAGCCTAAAGAAAAGAAGACTGAGAGGGGATCTTATCAATGTCTACAAATACCTTACGGGAGGGTGTCAAGAGGAGGGGGCTGGACTCTTTTCAGTAGTGCAGGACAAGAGGCAACAGGCACAAACTGAAATACAGGCAGTTTCGCCTGAACGAGAGGGGGAATTTCTTCACTGTGAGAGTGACAGAGCACTGGCACAGGTTGCCCAGAGATTTTGTGGAGTCTCTTTCTCTGGAGATATCCAAGGCCCGCCTGGATGCAACTCTGTCTAACATGCTCTAGGTGACCTTGCTTGAACAGAGGGATTGGACTAGATGATCTCCAGAGGTCCCTTCCAACCTCAGCCGTTCTCTGTGATTCTGTAATTAAATGTTTTGACATGCTGAGGAGGCCTAAAAAGAGCCAGCAGGAAATTTTTGAGGAACAGGAATATCTGAACAGGTAATTAACTCAGAGCTGCACAACTGATACATTAGGAATTGATACCAAATTCCTCATTTAAAAATGGGTTCCTATTGGATAGAGAAGGAAGCATTTTTAGCAAACCTTCATACAAACAGGAATGGTCAAAGTACTGAAACTTCCTTAGGCTGATAAATTTTGAATCTTCTAGGCCTACTAAGAGACATGATAAAATGATAGCATCATTTTTTGATGTATCACCTTACGTTAACCTCTCCTTCACAAAGGATTGTTCAGTGGCTGAAGAAATCATAAACATCATAAATGAGATGTAATCATCTAGTAATCATAGTAATCTTAGTAATCATTTAAAAAAATAGTACTGGGAAAGCATAATACACACTTTTTTCAGTTTACCTATTTGAGACAACAGTGGCATCCAGTGGCCAAACATTATTGTCATGTTTGTGTTTCATATTGTACATTCATATATTACCACCTCATATGTATTTCTAGATTTCTATTATGTTGTTTAATTTAAATATGAATGAAATAATTCTGTATATAAGGTCATAATATGTATGACCAAAACTTTTAGTTTAACATATATAAACCTATTTGGGTGGCAAGCAATAATACAGTAGTAACAATTAATTTCCCCTCCCATATCTATCTTCACAGTATATTGCTGACAGTAACTTCCTCGTGACTTCTTAAATTCAAAGAGATAAAATCTAAATAGAGTATTTAAAAATAACAAGTACTTAGAAAAAATAGTTTGTCAAAAGGGTGCAGATCAAAGATTCAGTTGGGATGAAACTGCGTAACTACCAAACACTTCCAACTGCTCCCTCTGAAAATCTGACTGGTATCACCCTGTGCTCCAGATAGGGGAGTGGCATGTTATTTCAAAGCATTTTTGCTCTCAGGCCCTGACTTGTATTACAGTCTGTAGTGTGCCAAGTCTTAAAAATTAGAACAAGAGTCTGTTAGTGCAAGTTAGAGATATATGTGTGTGGATACGAGATACATAAAAGCACTCTGGAGGCATGCAGTCCATCTGAACTGACCGCATAAATGACCCACCCCATGGCCCTAAAGACTAACAAGAAAGACACAATTTTATCTAACAAATCTTTTTTGGTTCAATGGAGGGAGAGACTAATTTTCAATTAATTTGAATACTTTTAATCTGCTTTGAAAAAAAAAAGTACCTTCATTTATTTCCCAGTTCTCTAAGTCTTCTAGTTGCTAAACTCTCCAGAATTCCAGACAATCATGTCCTTCTCTGCTGGAACCAATCTGATTGGTAGCACACACTAGCATCTCCTTTATCTCAAACTAGCAAAGTCCATACTGTGACTGCCTCCTGGACAGCACTGGCTGGCTTAGAGGTACACTCATGAGTGTTCCTGATGCCACATGGCCACCAGCTGATAGCCATAGCTCTCTGAACCATTAATCCAGGCTGCTGGGGCTGCAATAGCTGACAGTAGGGAAAGAGTAAATGCTGAGACTGCACTGATTTAACACAACTGAGTGGTCAAACTTCTCCATGGCCTGTGCATATCAACAGGCAAATCATCCAAAATCTCCTCGGGTGAGAGCTTGGAAACAGAATACATGGATAGATGGAGTCTTGATCTGAGCCAATACAGTTGTTCTTACTTTTTCACATGATACAGGTCTGAGAGAAATATTAATCTAATTCCTATGCGCCCTAACCCAACAAACTTATAATTTATTCTTAACAACTTCAAAAACCTCTCTGAACAACACTTGCCAATGTTTTAAATAATTTCAGTTTCATACTTCTTTGTTTAGAGATGGAGCACACTTTAAGTGCCAGGGGACAGCAGGGGAGACAGCATCAGCTATACTGGGCTCTATGTATCTTAACTAAGCTAAAGCCTCACACTGTCATACAATAAAAGATACTGAGAAATCACAGAAAAAAAAGTAAGGTTCTGCTGGATGTCATTATCATTACAGAGAGAAAGATGTGTGAAGTCAGTAATTTAAGAGCCGCTTGTGAGTAAGGAGTGTCTCAGGAGCAATTGCAAAAGCCTCATGCTTTACAATACAGGACAGAATTGAAATGGAATAACCTGTAAAATCCATTTCTAGACATAACACAGCCATCATCCAAAGACACTTCTTCTATCCCATAACACATCATCAACCAAAGCTCTAATCTGCAAAATAAGTGTTTTGCTTCTTCATATTACCCTGCACAAACCATTTCAGAATTCATCTAGTCCAGCTCTAATACTTTATATTACTCATCTTCAAATGGAGTAAGGTTTTCAATTGCTTAATACTACATTTAATAATTTTTAAGTAGTACTTTTGTCAGACCAAGTACACATTTCAATAGTTAAAAGTTAACTTTCTTTTATTCTTTTGGGAAAAATTAGGAGGTGGGTCTTCAGCTGATTTTAAATGTTTTAGCTCTGCTGCCTTCAAATGAACCTTTATTATTTATAAGGATGAAGTCCGACACTTAAGGTCATCAGGGAAATAATGGACAACCTTCCATATTTTCCAAGGAAATATAATGGCCAGTATAAAATCAATTTTCAGAGATAAAGTGTATATACTTTCCTTTTCCCCCTCCAAATTTTATTCAATCCTTCAAAAATTGTATTGTTTTATCATTATAAGCAAACATTTAGATTACTAATTGTGCATGGGTTTTTTACATGTCAGCATACATTTTTTTACCTCTTGTGCTTCATGTGCTATTAACTGTTCCATTAGCATTCTTCGTCGTCTCTTCTCTCGTTGCTCTCTAGCAAATGTATCTTCCTCCAAACGTTTTTGAATTTTCCTTATATATTCATCATCTGAATAAATATTTAACAGTTCAGTAGTCTGTGCTGTAGTTTCTAGGGTCGCTGTATGCAACTTCTGTGTTTGCAATGATTTTTCTATATCACTGACCAAAAAGATTAAATAGCAAAAGAACACTCACTTATTTTATAGAAATGGTAATTCTTAGAGTGTTTTCATATAGATTTAGTGGTGTGCAACACTGATAAACACACAGTGGAATTATATTGGCCTGCACTTTTTGTGAGTGCTGTGGTTATGTTCTTGATGCCCTTGTGCCCCATAATTACCACTTAGTCCTGAGGATGTCTCCAGCACTGACTGGAGCCAACTGTCAATCAGTTCAGTGGCCAACATTTAGTATTATAGAAACTGAACTCTGTAGAAGTAGAAAATTAGGATGGCTTGCAGAATATCAAAGAAAGATGGGTTACTCTTCAAAATGCCCATTCTCTCTGAGCACACTTTTGCAAAATTATTACTCAGAGTGTTTTTTCATGTCAAAGTATCAGTAGGAGTATGCTATGAGTGCCATGTTTTCTGAGAATGGCATATGTATCACTAAAGGGGGCAGAATGGCTATTACTTCTAAGTATCAACAAATGAATTAACATACAGACAGAATTACTCAAAGGAGAAAGACAGGTTGCTTTTCTCTATTCTTCTTTGAAATGCTTTACCTTTGTATACACATCCATAACCACTCTTCTGCCTCTACAGGTCTAATTGATCTTACAGATTCAGTGCCTGAAATGAACTGGTAAGAAAAGACGTATTTTGCGTCCTTTACTACTGCATGTATGGCAAAAAGGAGAGCAAGAAGGTTTAGCCACCCCTGCTACTACTACAGATAAGATATAAACACTGTAACACTGCTGGAGCTGGAATACTTGCAGTACAAGTGGGCATACATACAATCACTTAAAAGAAAATCACAGTTCGAACTAAGCAAGCCATGACATTTTCTCCAAGTAGTACGTATTTTACATATATAGTGGGTACCTGGAATAGGATCCTGTCTAAGCTTAACAATGTAATATCTGAATATTACCTATCAGTGACTTGGCTCCTGAGTGCTACTGTGGTATTTTCCGTCACAGACTTCTCAAACTTTTTAATTTCCTTGTATGTGTCCTGAAGAAATCATATGAAATTTAATGTTTCTTTTCTCTCCACAAAACATTATAAAAAGGTTCAAGTATCTTTTCACAGAGTAAGTATTAGGTAAAGATTTTTATGCCATGATAGTACAACAGAAAAGATTGCACTGAAAATATATTAAAATGTATATTATATACCAGGACAAAAGGCAAGACTATTTTCTTCTCTTAACTTTCATTTCCTTGCATTTCTGCCTTTTCCTAGCTATAACTATATTTAACAGACAGAAAATCCTAACTTTTTGCACATGTCCATTCTGTAGGATGATTTTGACTTTACATGGGACTCTAGTGGTTTATATAATTCCTATCATTGAGGGATTCTGAAACAAATTATTCTAGACTATGTCCTGCTTTAGATTTAGTAGCTTGATAATTACTATAATAATTAGTCAAGCAATTATCATCCTACACTGTATGTAAAATGCATCTGATTGGGTTGTAAAGTACTAAAAGCTGGTAATATTTGGAACCCTAATTACAACATGATCCAAAATCTACAAGATTATTCCCCAAGTACTGCTCAGCACTATATAACATAAAATATTTTTTTGGATTGCTACACTGCCAACATCTTTTAATTTGATCTGGAACAATAACCAATTCCAAATTTTACTAACATTTTTGATATAGCAGACCTTTTTAAAGTATGTTGCAGAAGAGCTCATATGTTACTGTGCAAAAGTTCATCATTCACAAATGACACGGGAAAACTAATGCTTTGATTCCTGATGTATTCTGGTCAGTAGACTAGAAGCTAAAATATTATCAGCAATTAAATTAGTATCTGATCCCATGTTATTTATTTGGTAGTAACTTTCTTTCACATCAAAGCAAATTTTCTGTATCTAACAAAAGCAGAATCACACGAATACAGATTATTGGTATTTTGCCCAATTTTCACTGCTTGAGTCCACTATATAATTTCAACAGTTATATCAGCAGTTGCTGGTTGGTACATCCTCAATATTTGTAACTGTAAATGCTCCCAGCACATCATGTAATTTCCAAGCTCATATAATTATATTAAAAGAATAAAAGTGATAGTTACCTCTGCTTCTTTTTTCTTCTTTAACAATTTTTTGGCTTCAATAGCTTTTATAGTACGGGGTGGTGGTGGTTTGGGAATCTGTAGAATGGCTGCTTGAATCCTGGCCATTATTTCATTTTGTCTCCTTCTTCCTATGCGATGCTGAATATTTAACATCACATGTTCAGACACTTGAGTTGAAACAAAATAATATTACTCTAATACACTACCAATCTACCTATGTAAGTAAATGTAATTAATCAATAAGGAAAAAAAAATCTTCTAGGGAGAAAGTAAAAGAACAAATCAAGCCTGAGGCCTGAGCAAATGACATTTTTAAAAGTGGATCATTAAAATATCATGAAAGCAAAGAATCTTTTTTTTCTTTGTCTGCAATGAAATATTATCTTAAGAATATTCCAAGCCACTTTACATATAAATTTGTATTTTTACATCTAGGCATTCATGTTATAAAACACATTTGAAATTAAATTATTATTCTATGTTCTGAGTAACTTGACAGCTCTGCAATATGTTAATATATGTTCTCAACATTTGAGGATGAAGATATATTTTGCAAGTACCAATATCAGAAAATGGTACATCTATAGAGGCTATGTTTGCAATAATAAATAGTGCAGTGCAATAGAAGCTGATCCGTGATGAAAAACAGTTTGTGCTCTATGCCAAGATTGCATTTAAGGTGTTGTATTAAATGCTAGCTCTAGCCTGGTAGCTGTTTCAGGTCATAAGTCAACACAGAAACTGAGGAAGAGGCATAGCATTAGGCAATACTGCTGCTGAACGTTGAGTCTCAGATGATCAAGAAAGGGTAGGCATCTAAATGACACCATTAAGTGACACTGCACTAGATATCTAAGTAGGTAAAGGACAAAGTTGAGTAGAAAAAAAGGCTTTTCTACAAAGAGTCAAAGAAAACTAAAAAACAAATAAATACCAATTCTATCAAACAGAATTAAAAAAAAATATTTATTTTGAAAATGTTTCAGATATTGCTCATATTTTCTTCTCCATATATGAAGGTACATTTTTTTATCTTGTTCTTAGAGTGGCCATAAGAAGAGCTTAATAACAACAGCAAGATTCTTTAGCAAGAGATCCTTCCTCTTAACTAGCCATCCAAAATGTTATTCAAATTGATCAATTTTATTTTCATTGTAATTCAACACTCTCTGACTAGGCAGCCAACTCATGTATATAAAAAGCAGCCTGTATTTTGGATGTATACGACCTTATCCTGAGAAATTAGTACTTCTTTTTAACTTTATCCGAACAACTACACAAAGCTACAAGATGTACTGAGGCCATACCACTAGAGGTACCCTTCCCTTTGTCTTTTTCTTTAGCCTAAGCAATACTTCATCTTTTCTTCAAAAATGAAGAATGTCACAAACCTCTTTTACAAGAACACTAAACCACACAGTTATAAAAGTGCACTTTGTCTTCAAATCTATCAAGAGTTTTCATGCATGACAATATGTAAACACTCTAAAGTTAACGATGTTATTTTAAAATATTGTTTTAGAGTGTCTTATGTACAGTATGTACCTAAATGCTTGCCAATAGTATTCTTTTTTTGTTTTTCTATAAACATGTGATCAGGCAGCACAGACTCACACTAGCTCTAAATAACTTATTAGGTAATTGAACTTAAAAATATACTTCTTCAGAAGTTACTTCATACAAAGTATATAGTCACCTTTTCAATGTCTTGGGCTCTTTGTTCCTCTTGGAGTTTTTGAATTTTCTGTTGTTCTGCAATATGCATACGAGCTATTTTATTTTCTATTGCCTTAGATTTCATTTCAAAATGCTCTGAAACTTGCTGCAGCTGCAAATCAGTCTGACGTGGCATTAAATTTTTCAGACGCTAAAATTAAATTTCAAGACAATCGAGAGTCAGAAACAGTAAGAAACATGCATTTAGATAATTTTATAACAGACATTTGAAACTGAGACTTTGAAACAAGGTCCTGAGCAATCTACCCTAGTTTATCTTGCTTTTTTGAGATGGGGTCAGACTAATGATCTCCAGAGGTTTCTTCCAACCTCAGCTATTCTATGATTCAAATGGCATTCTGAACATATCTATTGACAGGAGTTAGTCTCGGTTGTTCCAATTGCTTTAAGCTATCCATACATATCCCTATATACATTTTGACTGATTGGTGCTGCTCCTGCATGTGTTAGTAAACTTTCTATTTATAGACTACATGCCAGGATACATGCCAGAAAAATGAGAAACTTCACCCAGCTAAATTTGATTTGTGATGTATAGCTTTGTAAAGAATGCTCATCTTGATAACAAATTACTGTCTGTACTTGCTCAACAATACCATTGAATCAAGAAGAATCTTCTTAACAGTCCACTACACAGACACTCTCTTCAATTTTTTTCATCTTTGCTTTATATACCTACATTGCAGGCTACAGCATAGCATGAAGATATGGAGAGATGTGTAACAGAAGGAATCAAACCACTGGGGCACAAAGCTCAACATAGACTTGTCTATTTCCCCTATTTACTTCTTTACTTACTTACTTCTAGCTTGTTACCTAGACTGCAATCTGCAATCTGTAAGACAGCAGCTGCTGAGCATACTGTATTGTACTGCTACACATACTGTATAGAAAGCTCACAAACAGAGAAGGCAACACAGAATGAGCCAAAGCAAAAGAACACAAAACATAGATACTCATTATCCTCGTGAGTCACAGATAGACACAGAAATAACATGGCCTATCTCCAACATACAGTAAAAGACTGCATCTTTTCCATATAGGTATTGTGTTTAGAACAGAAGATTAAAAAATATGCAGAAGGCAAACATGCAAACTGCTTAAGAGGCTTAAGAGCATACACAGGTATGCTACCTTTCTTTCTATATATATTTATATGAAATATGAACACTTCATTACCTCTCGATATAAAACACTTTCAATAGACTTGAGCTTTGCAGGTGCTGCAGGTCTCATTGCTTCCATGGCTACTCCAGTGAGCTTTGCCTTTCTCTTTTTTTCTAAAGCAATATACAACTGATATAAAAGCTTTGTTGCAGCCCCATGCTGTCCTGTCATGATGTCTTGGGCCACATTCTCATTAAATTGTACACCAAGGAGTTGAAGGGTTGGCTCCAGGCGAGAAAAATTGTTAAGTTTTGCATTTGCAACCCTATATGATTAAAAAACCAAAAAAGAAACAAAACTCAGAACATAAACTTATATTCAAGACCAATTTTATGCAATAAGCATGGTCATTACATTCATCTCATATCAAGACAAGTGGTGGCAGGGGAAAAGACTTTCTTAAAGTGACATGATACACGCTTTGGCTTAGGTTGTACACTGTAGTACATGCAACTGATTGATCTACTAGGCATAACTTTGGGGGAAGAAAGAGAAGCCACATTGGGCTATATATAATAAACCTTAATACACACACAAAAAAAGTGCATCTGATAGCAGAAGGTAACCTTCAATTACAGCTAAAAGTAAGAGTATACCATCCACAAAAAATACAAGGAATGAGACTGAAGTTTCTGAATCAACCCAGCTGAGCTCTAATCAGTCAAAATATAGGATATTTTTAAAAAGACTACATGGTTTACTAACCCTTACAAAACCTTGTCACATGTCTTCTCCAATAAGAAGAATTTGATTCATCAGTTAGAGTAGATATTGACAGCAAAGAAGGCTATGATTCAGAACTGAAATGGTCAACACAAATTAATGCTTCTCTTGATATGTAGATTTTCCTGTGGAAGCACTCTAGGGCAGTAGAAATACAGGCCCCAAAAGAACAAATTATTGATATTTCATGATTAGCACATTATTAAATTTCATCCAACAAATCCATAACTTCTAGCTGGGGCCGGACATCATGCTTTCCAAATATACTCTATCACTTGATTTCCTGATAGTTTCTTTACAGAAACCAACAAGCTTCTGAAATCACCTGACCTATAGCATAATTCTACAAAAACGTTCAATTTTAACTTAAGATCTTGTAACTCAGAATTCACTCTCCTTCTAGATAAAACATTCTAGTAGCTCACTGTAAAAGTCCATGGCTCATTTCTTGTATGATTTTACTTAATTGCAGCTTACATCACTTTACAGAACACTTTCTTGTGTTTGGCCTTTGATTGAGGATTAAGGTATTCCTCTTGCTCTTCCTGAGCAAATCTCATAATTGCTTCAAACCTCCTCTTCTGCCCCACCAAAGCACTCTAGGCTTTCAGCTGGAAACAAAAGTTCAAAGCACCATTTTATCAGGAATAGTTCACAGACATCACTAGAAGTTGCTACAGCATGTTAGAAGGTAGCTCGTGAAGCTATCCTTTCCCAGCAGCAGCAGAAACCCTGAATTTGCTCAAAGAGTTCCCACAAATCCAACAGTGATCCCAGAAGTTCCCAAGAGATCTAGAAGATTTAGAAACAGAGGCCATAAACTGCTGTGCAAACTGCTGGGTCTGTTGGCTGCTTCTGTTAGCTGCCCTCAAGCTCCTACAAGTTGGCTGGGCTTAGATATGAAAGAGTTTAAAAAGAAGACGAAAGAAAATAAAGTGCAAAGAACATCAAAAAGAGGCCATACTGCCCTGCACACTTGATATATATGTGCACCAAGGTCTATCTTTTGCAGAAATGGAGTATAAGTCAGGGAACCCTGTGAACTGCATCATGAACATGCCAATGCCACCAAATCTGTAGAGGATTTTCCCCCTTCACTGTGGATACACCAGCTTTATTTGTAAACTTATAAATTCCTAATATAGTCTTCCATCACAGCCTCACTCAGAGCCTCACAATGCATTGCCACCAATTTCATTTAAGAAATGCTGCAGTGGTCACCATCACATTGTACCTCCAGGTACCTCACTGGGACAGTAACATCATCTCCAGTCTTGCAGACATCCTGAAGGGCTTGTTTGGCTTTTGGTCTAGCATGGTACTATCTTCTTAGTTACAACCAAAATGTGTAATTTTTTTTGAAATAATATGATCAAACCCTTTGGAAACATGCAGTTAATCAGTGCACTTAATAAAACTGACTTTTGACTTATTGGTAACTGTATCAAATCATGAAAAATTCTAGATGATTTTCCCACCCTGCATTAATAAATCCTAACTGAACAATAAACATTTTGTCCAATTTCTTTAAGAGACATATTATCCATGTGTTCTAACCTGCTCTGTGAAAACTGATTAAAGTCATCCTGAAGTTCGTATTTGTGCAGAAGTTCTCCTAGGAGGTAGCCCGTAGAAAATTCTTCTGATAATGATCCTGGAACTAAGTTGGTTTTGTTTAAAAAAAAAAAAAAAAAAACTTAAAATAATTCATACATTAATTTTAATACAACCCATTATTATTTTTATACTGACACTTGTAAATTAAAATCAAACTTTACTAAATACTTTTTCCATGGAAAGTAAATACTTTTTCTATGGAAAGTTCCTCCCTCCTTGTGGAAGGAATGCTTCTACAGAGCTAGCACCAGGCTTGCCATTCCGAGGAAAGCACTGCTCTGCATACGTATCGAAATAGGCTTATCCTCTGAGCTCCTTAATAGCAGGGGAAGGCTGAGCTCCTCGTACATCTTGAGCCCACTCCGCTTAGAGGAGAATTATCACCATCTTTACCTCAAAAATCACTATCTTGCACTTGTAGATTAAAAGGGGAGAGATCATTTGCAGACCAGCCGGAATCAGCACCGCGCCCCCACCCCGGGCTGACGGGCGAGCCTGCTGCGCCGTCCTGCGCCACGCGCGAGCCCACGCCCCCTCCCGCTGCGGCAGGGCCCGCACGCACCCACGCTCCGCGAGAGCTTCACCACCTCGTTCAGCCACTCGCACAAAATCTCCGACATGACGGGGGCGAAAGGGGGGCGGCGGCGGCGGCGGCGGCAACGGCCCAACCGGCCCTCGCGAGCGCCCAGCACCGCGTCCCGTTGCCACGACGACCGGGGCGCGCGCATGCGCGGAGCGGGCCCGAACACATCCCCGCCCACAGCCGCCGCCGGGCTCCTCCGGGAAGGCGGCTCATGCGCCCTGGGAGGGGCGGGGTCGCGGGGGTGGCCGCGGCGGGCCGGGGCGGGGCGGGGCGGGGCCAGGCGAGGTGAGCGCGCGGCGGTGCGCGCGTGCCCGCCTGCGCGGCCGCAGCCGTTGGCGCGGCGCGCGCCCGCCTCTGCGGCGGTCGTTGGCCGCGGAGCGGGCGGGCGCCGACCGTGCTCCCCGTCCCCGGCGCTGAGGTGGGGCGGCTGAGCGCAAGGGAGCTTGTAGCGGGGGGACTGCAGGAGCCTTGTAGCCACAGGTGGTCCCGTTAGCGCCTCTCATTTAACGTCCGGATAGATACTCCCGTGTTCCTTGTCGCCATTGTCGGCTTCGGCTGGCCGTCTCTGCAGTGCTCCGTGTGGCCCTGGCCACATCCTTTTGGCTGCTGGGCTGCGTGTCTAGCTGCTTGTTTAATACCTGTTTCAGTCTCTACTACCCCATTCCAGCCCTGTCTTGCTCAGTGCCCAAACTACTATTGCTTTAGCATGGAGGCTCTAGAGCAGGAAACGAGAGGGGCTGAAAAATATTCTGGCAGGAGAAAAAAGGGAAAATTAATCTGGAGCGATTCTCCCATGTTGGTCCATACGACAGTACAAATTACGGAGTTGACACAATGCGAAAGGGGGAGAGCAAAAGCTCCTGAAAAAAGCCATGCCAATTTAAATGCACATTACACATTTGCTAGTATGTTTTTCCACATTAGTATATCTGTAAGAAGACTCACAAGCATCTTGTGCCAATACAAGCTTGTGCGGCTGTATGAAAAGCTGGCTTGGGTATCTGAGTTTGGTTTGATTGCATTGATTGCATTGATTGATTTTTGTTTTTTCTTTATTTTTACTAGGTCATCTTAGTCTTCTGTACTTCTCCAGCTTTCTGTATGTTTAGCTGTAGAAACAGGTAATGTATGATTGGAAGGAGGGGGCTTTGAGGTAGGAACAAATGGGTCCTGCCACTGAATGAAGCGTGAAGCAGTTATGATCAACCTTCCCCCCACAGTCCGGAATGATGCGGTGTCAAAAAAGTCAATGTATGTGTATACATACAGTTCAGAAAAGAAAGTAATTGCATTGTCGTATGTGGCACCGGAGTGAATCACTTGAAATTTTGAAAAGTGTGTTAGCAAAATGCAGACTATATAGAAACGCATTACATCTGGAAAATCTACTGTATACCGCTGAAATTTAAATTGGCCTGTCTCTTTTTCCAGAAAGTCTCTAAAGATTATTTAATTAATTTTAAAGTACCTTTCCAATACACAGACAAGCAATAAACTAATAGTGACTTTCACAAGTGACAATGATTCATACTCTACACAAACATCTTGAATATTGTGGATTCAATATCCCTAAAAATCTTCAAAATAAGGTGCTGTGCCTTCATGGAGGGTGTGCTTTAAATCAGAACAAATTGCTGAGTTTTGTAAGAGTAAATGTATAACTCAACAGTCATTTGTAACATGAGAAGGTCATTGTAGAACTAGTGGCATAAGAACAAATAACAAAAAGTTCAAGAGTGGAGAAATATTTAGTATGGCTAATTTTATTTTAAAATAGCTGGCTATTCTGTGTGCTGAGATGGAGGTAATAAAATCTTGGTCAGATGAGCATGAATTACGAGTGAGATGTGGAATCTCTCTCGTATAGATTTAAATTCAGTAGTAGCTTGCTGTTTCATCTAAGGATCTCTTTGCTCTTAACAGGTTAATGTAGTTTTCTTATACAGTTCTGACTAGTGATGGAGTAATGTAGTAACCTATTTTTACTTCTTTTTTTCCCCTGAATTTAAGAATTGGGAAAGATGTCTGTGTTCTGCACTGTGAAAGCTGAGTCCTCAGAGTGTTTAAAGGAAGATACTTACAGACAAGAAGTAAGGTAACTTTTTCTAATTCTGCACTTCCTGAAAACACCAACATTTTCTAAGAAGATAATTGTTTCTTCTGTGAATTTTATATTTCACTACTAGGGATGCCAGTGGGAGTGTCATGGAAATTCCAAACTGGTTTCCCAAGGGAGATCATATGTTGGGTAATGTGACTTTTAGACACTACTACTGGGCTGTAGGATGCATCTGTTTTTTTTGCCAAAAACTATATTTTTTATTATCTTCCTGCATTCTCCTTTGGACTTGATTTGAGAGAGGAGAGAATTGTCAGTAGGTTGTATCAAAGAGTAATCTGTTGAACACAGACAGAAATTCTATCATGGATTAGCTATTATATTTCATTCCTTTTAGCCTCTTGACATAAATTGCATGTATGAAAAACAAAGAAGAGCCTATGACATAGTCAAGACTACAGTTTTTGTGGATATTAGTTTGGACTCACGTGGACATATTAGTAGTATGCACAAAGAATAAAAGGGCAAGGATCCATTTCTTAAAGTTATCAGTAAACTTTAGTCCTCTTCACAAAAGAGCATTCAAAATCCTTTAAAGGTTCGACTCTATAGTGATGGAGGTGCTCCCCACAGAATATTCTCCTGGCCACCAGTGATTGTGGCTCAAGGATTTTCTGTACCTAGATAAGGGTGCAAATCGTGACTGTACCTTGCAAGTACTCCAAAAATTCCCCACTTTGTCTGTAGAAGAAATGCTTGCAATGCTAATGTGCCTACATACAATATATATCAAAGAACTGCAGTTACTGCTAAGTAACCTCTTTATATTTTAAACAAGTTTGTCGCTTCTGTTCAAATACTGTTGAGACTGTATGAGTCTGAAAAATTCCAGGTACGCAGTGTTCAAGAAAAATATTGCAACTATTGTTTTTTGTACAGAAAAAATGAATTATCAGTATGTAAATACATTTTGAATAGACCTCAGTAAACTACTGGGAAAGATTAAGGCAAAGGAGCAGTAGAGTTCTGAGGCTATAAAGATGAAACAGGGCAAAATGCTTCCCATGTGAAGAACAAATTTATTTTTATGGCTGGCTGATGTTCTGTTTATTTTCCAAATTAATAACGAAGTAAGGAAGAAGATAATTTAGCCAGTTTCACAGAACCATAGCTCACTTGCTGCCTCTAAGACAATATGGTTCAGTTTAGCCAAGTTAGAACACCACTGCATTTAAACCTTGTTTGCCAAGGTTGAAAGAATTCTTCAGCTTCAAACCTGACATTCAGTGTTTCCAGGGTGACATGTTTATTAGGAGTTGTCAGTAGTGGATAAGGTTTGAAATAGGTTTGAAAGATTGATGCTATTTGGTTTGGTTTATAAGTTTGAGACTTACTAAAGCTTTTTTTTTTTTTTTTTTTTTTTTTAAGTGTATACAAACACTGACATTAATGAAAATTTTTGAAGAGATTCTGTGGCTTCAAGATAGGAAATGTTGCTCAACTGTTTCAATAGCAAAGGAACATATTATATAGATTATATAGAAAGTATCTAGTTAAAAACATGATGAAAACAACTGAATGTGAGCGATAGAAGTAAAGAACCAATCCTCCTAGCAGACTGAAAATTCACATAAGCAGATGAAAACAAACTGGAAGGCTTATTAAAACGGGTCTGAATAATGAGGACATGTTTTAAGGACACAGTAAGTTACTAGGGAAGTTAGAGATGAGAGTGTAGATACAGGTGTAAGCAAGTCTATAAAAGATAGACTCTTTCATCAACGACCTGGATGAGGGGACAGAGTGCATCCTCTGCAAGTTTGCTGATGATAACAAGCTGGGAGGAGTGGCTGACACACCCGAGGGCTGTGCTGCTATTCAGAGACACCTGGACAGGCTGGAGAGCTGGGCGGAGAGGAACCTCGTGAGGTTCAACAAGGGCAAGGGCAGAGTCCTGCACCTGGGGAGAAATAACCCTAAGCACCAGTACAAACTGGGGACTGACCTTCTGGAGAGCAGCTCTGCAGAGAAAGACCTGGGAGTGCTGGTGGATGACAAACTGACCATGAGCCAGCAATGTGCCTTCGTGTCCAGGAAGGCCAATGGTCTCCTGAGGTGCATTGTAAAGAGTGTTGCCAGCAGGTCAAGGGAGGTGATGCTGACCCTCTACTCAGCCCTGGTGTGGCCTCATCTGGAGTACTGTGTCCAGTTCTGGGCTCCCCAGTACAAGAGAGACATGGAGCTACTGGAGAGAGTCGAGCGTAGGACTAAAAGATGCTCAGAGGGCTGGAGCACCTGCCCTATGAGGAACGGCTGCGAGAGCTGGGCCTCTTCAGCCTGGGGAAGAGAAGACTGAGGGGGGATCTTATCAATGTGTACAAGTGCCTGAAGGGAGGGTGTCAAGGGGACGGGGACAAACTCTTCAGTTGTCCCGTGTGACAGGGCAAGAGGCAACGGGCAGAAACTGAAGCACAGGCAGTTCTGCCGGAACGTGAGGAAGAATTTCTTTGCTGTGAGAGTGACGGAGCACTGGACACACTGAGCACAGGTTGCCCAGAGAGGTTGTGGAGTCTCCTCTGGAGATCTTCAAGGCCCGCCTGGATGCAACCCTGTCTACCCTGCTCTAGGTGACCCTGCTGAGTGGGGAGGTTGGCCTAGATGGTCTCCAGAGGTCCCTTCCAACCTTACTGATGCTATGATAACATAACAAAGGAATGGAGAATTAGTGGCATTTTTATGTTAAAGATCCCTGAACTGATAAATCCATTTTTGAGCACTTTGTTGACCTTAATAGTTTCTTCTCTGTTTTAATAGCAAATTTTCCTTTAATACCTGTATGGTAGATTTATTCCATCAGAAAGGGGAAGATTCTGGGATGCAGAATACGATCTCAAAATGGGAGATCAGAAGTAGCTGGGAAAAGGAGTAGGGCAGGGCTTAAACATTGAAGATTAGAGGCTGGAACTGAATAAACATTCATAAAGGAATGCAGCTGCACAAATAGCTAGTCACGAAGAAGAGGGTTACATCAGGGATGGAATGGAAGGTATGATGGGGAGAGAAATCATCTTTGTTCCAAAGCTTGAGTGGAACCTCAAGATTCTGACTCACCATTTTTTCTACCATCAAAAGCAGTATGCAAAACACAGTAGAACAGGATGTTTTCAGTCACTCCTGGTAACTGTCCACATCCACACACACGTATCGGTATCATAATTTAATAAGAACTCAAATTACACACACTTTTCCTTGTAGTCATTTCTCTTACAAGCACAGAATGGACATGCACTTGGTGTGGATGGATGGAAGTTGTTCAGTTGCTTTTTCAAATTCTCTGTAATAGTCTGTTGTAAAAAAGGGGAAGCTAGGTAGTAAGTAAGGTTCAGATGGTTTATTTTTGATGTGCATAGTTGAATTTGGTCTCTGGCATAGAGGTTCTATGACATACAAATAGCGTTACTGAAACCAGAGTTTTCCAGCCAATTATAAATTATGCCTTTATCATTTTATGGGTGCATTATTTATATACAATGGCCTGATATATTTTCAATAGTGTTGGGTAAATGAGTCATAAAGTCTCATCGTTTAATATTTTATCTTCATCATTCCAGAAGTGCTCATTAACTGGGCATCATTTGTCTTATCTCCTTTCACTATAGCTTTTGTCTAGCATTATTAAAGAATGGTTGTAATGTAACTGGGATCCTTTTAGCTGCTGCTGAAATACAACTGCTCTTTCTCGTAGAAATAGGACAGCTATTGTGCACTAATAATAATGTTCAATTCTATTTTTAAGGTATAAAATGAAAAATAGTGTGTCTATTCTGGAGTGCAGAGGGAATGCAAGTATCCACAATGTAACTAAGTGATTTGGAATTTGGCTGGAATCCTTGCACCTAATTCTAGTACTTGAAAAAGCTTCGATATTAATTTTTTCTTATTATATTGAATGAAAACATTGGCCAGGCATACTGTATATTGGAAATGTTCTTGGTAGAACATCAGTTTTTCACAATTGCTCTTTAATCCACAGTTGTTAGCTAATTAGGGTAAAACTTATGATGTGAATAGTCAAGAAAAATTAAATTGATGTTGATGTAGCTGGAGAAAAAAGAGAGACTATGGGCTAAAGTGTTCACTTGCTCCTTTTAATAATGAATGCATGATGACTCATGGCATTATAATGCTGATATACAGAATTAAATTGTATAAGTAGTCTTTCTTTTCTGCAATAACCATTTGTCTTTTCATGAGATGCAGTATCTTATCTTATGCCAGAATAAGTTTGTGCTCAGGCTGATTCCAATAGATGTGTATTTTTTTTCTTCTTGGACAACAGATTTGCTCATAATAGTACAGATAGTGTTGTGCTTGTGTTTAATAACTACTAAAATACAGTTTTGTTTAAGCATTTCTTATTCATAAAAAATTTCCCTCCTGACTACATGAAATCTGACTAGAAGATTTTAATGGGAATGAGATTTCTGCCTTAAAATAAGTGAAATTCTGAAAGGAAGTTTAAATTAATACAGAATGAATGAAAAGAAGAACTAGTAAAAGATGCAGAAAAGGCAGCCAACAGTTTATGCTTTAGTCCTTTAACTTAATTAAAAATTTTATTAGAAAATACTCAATCTTTATTTTGAGATGTGGCACAAGTTAGCATTTTAAAGAACTAGAGGAAATTAGATCAGTTAGGGACTTCTGTGAGTTAGGGACTTCTGGGGGAGGGGCTCCCTTAAAGTAACTGATGGATCAGTTCAAATCACGTAACAACATGGAATGTTCTATATTCATCTCACTAGTAAGTATTTAAGATACTGTGCTACTTTGCCTCTGATTTTTTATAGTTGTCCTGCTGTTTAGTATCATGTCCAGCTCTTTCTGCTCTATTAATTCTTATTCTCTTCTATAATGAGAATTATTCTAACCCATATATTCCCATTTATTTTCTTTTTCGTAATTCTGAAGTCTTCACATACAATGTGCCTTTCTTCTAATTTTCATCAACCACCCTAGTCATTTCCTAGCATCATTCATGTGCGTATCTTGTTTTCAGAGTATTTAATGGACATTCTGAATCATGTATGATATTCAAATTTTATACTTTATCAACTCCAGTCATTCTCTTTTCTCTCCATTTTCCAGTGTGCTCGTAAAAACAGTCTCAAGAGTTCTTTCTTAGGTTCTGTTGCAAGAGTCATCTCCAGACATATGGAAGAAAAGAAGGTGATCAGGAGTAGCCAGCATGGATTCACTAAGGAGAAATCCTGCTGAACCAATCTGATAGCCTTCTACGATGGAGTGACTGGCTGGGTAGATGAGGGGGGAGCAGTGGACGTTGTGTACCTTGACTTCAGCAAGGCTTTTGGCACTGTCTCCCATAACATCCTCCTAGAGAAGCTCAGGAAGTGTGGTTTAGACGAGTGGACAGTGAGGTGGATTGAGAACTGGCTGAAAGGCAGAGCTCAGAGGGTCGTCATCAGTGGTGTGGAGGCCTGTGGCTAGTGGCATCCCCCAGGGCTCAGTACTGGGTCCCATCCTGTTCAACTTTTTCATCAATGACCTGGATGAGGGGAGGGAGTGCCTCCTCTGCAAGTTTGCTGATGACATCAAGCTGGGAGGAATGGCTGACACACCTGAGGGCTGTGCTGCCATACTGTGCTGGTGGATGACAGGTTGACCATGAGCCGGCAATGTGCCCTTGTAGCCAAGAAGGCCAATGATCTCCTGGGGTGCATTAGGAAGAGTGTTGCCAGCAGGTCAAGGGAGGTGATGCTGACCCTCTACTCAGCCCTGGTGTGGCCTCGTCTAGAGTACTGTGTCCAGTTCTGGGCTCCCCAGTACAAGAGAGACATGGAGCTACTGGAGAGAGTCGAGCGTAGGGCTACAAAGATGCTCAGAGGGCTGGAGCACCTGCCCTATGAGGAACGGCTGCAAGAGCTGGGCCTCTTCAGCCTGGGGAAGAGAAGACTGAGGGGGGATCTCATCAATGTGTCTAAGTACCTGAAGGGAGGGTGTCAAGGGGACGGGGACAAACTCTTTTTGATTGTCCCGTGTGACAGGGCAAGAGGCAATGGGCAGAAACTGAAGCACAGGAAGTTCCACCTGAACGTGAGGGGGAATTTCTTTGCTGTGAGAGTAACGGAGCACTGGACCAGGTTGCCCAGAGAGGTTGTGGAGTCTCCTTCTGTGGAGATCTTCAAGGCCCGCCTGGATGCAACCCTGTCTACCCTGCTCTAGGTGACTCTGCTTGAGCAAGGAGGTTGGCCTAGATGGTCTCCAGAGGCCCCTTCCAACCTTACTGATGCTATGATTCTATGATTCTGTGAAGAGTGTGCACCTTCTGGCCATTTGAGTCATGTGGATGTAGGCCAAAAAATGCTTCAGTTGTTCCTTTTGTACAAGTAATTTGTAACTCATGTGGTGTGCAGATGTTTGGCATATGCGTATGTAGACAATTTAGTGTTTTTGCAAATTATAGTTTTGAAATTTCTTCCCTGAAGGGATGGTAGATGTTGTCTTCTGTCACAAAGAAGTGTTGTATGAATGAAATTTAAAGTGGAAAATGAGCAAAATCGTGACTGGAGTGTCAAGTATGCACAAAACCAGCTGGTAAATATGTCAGTTTTTAGAAAAGTAACATTAAACAGAGGATTTTATCTTGGGAAGCCTTTGATCAAGTATCTGCAAATTTGCCTAATTATGCCGATGTTCACATTGTATATTGTGCCTTTGTCTTAGTCTGAACCTATGATATAAATTCTGATTTATCTTATGCAATTTATATTCGAAGTCTGGCATGTCCTTTTTGCTGCTAGATTTCAGAAGCTGCTTGCACCCCGTAGAATCTGCTACTTTTTGTATGCTTATCCTTTTATGCAGAAAGAATGCTTCCAAAGAAATAATTACCAGTCATAAGTTCCTTTTTAGCAGCACACTAACAGCATTTGTTGGATAGATTGAATCGCTAACAGTATCCACAATGCACCATTTTCTTTCTACCTCTTCTGTAAAGTGCACTGGTGATAGTGGTTTGAAGTAGTGATACTCCATTTAAGTATGTACTTGGATAGGTCTGTCTTTACTGACAGGAAAGAGATGATGTGTCACATCACTCTTTCTCTCTTCTTTTCGCTGATAAATTCTGACAGTAAAGGTAGTTCTACCCTTCCTCTTATATTACTTCTCACCATTCTGTTACTTCTGTTTACAGTGCTGAATCTAGATCCTCAGGCTCCACTGTCCAAAACAGCTATTTCAACTGCAGATGTAAGGGTATGTTGTTACTGATATTAAGTATTTTCTTACACATTACAAGAACTAGTTTCTTGGTAGAGTTGATTGATTTTTGACATTATACTGGAAAGAGGATTCAAAGCTCTCATATAAACTTGAACAGGATTTTTGCTGCTCGTAATAACATAATAATTTCTTCTCTCAATTCCATTTTAAAATGAAAATGATCACGTTTCATGTGACAAGTTTTCTCCTGCAGAGTAGATAATAAAATATGTAAATAAAATCTTGTCTGATTCCAGCTTTTGCTCAGTTTCCCTTTGGATGGCACTAGAAAATTCTTTCCTAAAAGTTCATATTTTCTACAGACACATAGTCTGTGTATCAAAATAATATTGTAGAACAGAATAGTCCTTATCCTCCATTTAGAAAAAGGTACCTTTCTAAGATCTATATATACTTTTTTTGGTTTCCTTGAAGGTATAATTCTTTTCTCATCATACTTGGAATAACAGGGGCCCTAAGCCTATAACAGGCAAGTGCAACATACTATTCATGAAATTATTTTAAATCAAGCAAATGCTGTGCTTAGGTTTGAAATTTTCATTTACAGATTAATGCTTAATATTACTTGAATGGGCCAGATGGACCGTTGAAAAATAGCTTTAATTTCCAAACAAGAAATAAGTGTACCAATACTTTAACAGACTTTACAGCTCATTCTGCACCAACTTCCTCTCATTTATATATATGTATATATATATTTATACACCAATAAAATTTAATAATTTACCGTGGAATATAATATTTGGAAACTAAGATTCATATAATTCCGTTTCTGAAATTATGATACTTCTTCCTGTGTTTAGCTGCCTTGGGAAAGTCTATTTAATAATCCTTTTTAGGAATGTCTTTAGCAGTTTCTACTCCATGATGAGAGAAGAGCCAGATTTGGAAAGCCCAGAAAAAGCAAACATCAACAAAAAAACCCCCATGATATTGCAGCATTGTAATTACTTTCTTACAGACCCAAACATTCATACAAGTAAAATCACACTGCACAGCAGTTAAATTCATAAGAATTTTGGTTGACTTGTTTCAAGATTTGGCCACATTATAATTTTCGTGTGTGTAAAGCTGAGGAATTAGTTTGCCTTGCCTTGGTATGTTTATGTAGAAGCCACCGTACTAGTGGGAACAGATCTTAGCATTAGCAACCAACTGTAACTATGTAAGGGAGAAGATTCAAGGACACTTTGGGAAGTCAAACTCTATCAGTCTATGTGCCTGTCTTCTGACTACCTGCTTTACAGAAACCTGTAAATTCTTAAGAGTAATTATTTATATGAATATGTGTGGGTGGGCATGCATATGTGCTTTTAAATATTTTAAGAAAATGTCCTACGATTTTGAAAGGTCTTTCACAAGCATGGAGTTCAGGGTTTCAAATAGCTAATAAAAAATAGCAATTCCTTTCTTACTGTTCTTTCCCATAAAGTTATGTATTTGTGTAAAAATAAACTTACATTTTTCCTGAATTCAAAATGTAATTCATTGAATGAATAATATTTGCTGCCTTCATGATACAATTACAAGAATAAATATTTTTAAAAATTTGAATAATTAAACAAACACAACATCTTCAAACATGTGCCTTTCTAATTTATCATCCGTCAGCTACTTGGCACAAAGAGTAGAGAATGAGTATATCTGTTTCTTACGGATGTTTCCAGCTCAATTTTTCCTTTTGTGAAACAGATTTAGTAACATTGCTTGCCTTATGAACTTTTCTTTATATTTAGATAATTTGTTTCTATTGTCCCTATAACTGCTATATTTACAAGCTACTATTTACAACTGATTTGGAAGATTAGATATTTCAGTCTTCCATGTAACGTAGATTCTTAACCAGTAGCCCCTACAGAGGTTTAGTTTTCCAATAACGGTGACAGTTTATTTTGTTCTGCTGTGTGGTTTATTATTATCCATATCTATATTACACATCAGACCCTTTCAAATATGTTTTCTTTCAATTTTGAGCTGAATCTGATAATCTACTTTTATTTCATAGCTTGTGTTTCATTTATAAAGATGTATCCTCCCTAGTGAAGAAGGTTTAATTATTGAACTTTCATTTTTAGGTGAGATGGCTTAAAATGTTCAGGGTATGTAGGTGTTGGTCAGCCATGGCTTATGAGACAAATATGTAGTGTGAAAATTTAACAAGCAAGAAATGTTCGTGTACATCATTTATGATGTAAAAAGATAAATTAAACATATAAAAAGTTTATCATTACAATTCGCTTTGGCAAGAAATAAGTTTATTCCTATGAGTGTTACTTAAAATAAGAAAAAACTTGGCAAATAAGCATTTTATTTTTAAACTAAATCTGTCTTCAGTCATCACCAGTGAAATGGATGGCAAACTAGTATGAATTATTTTAGCAAGAAATATCTGTGGTAGAAAACTGGAGGCAAGGGTAATGCTTAGTAGAAATTCTCATAGATTTCTTTTTGGTCTGTAAATCTTTTCACAGTTCACTTACCAGCTTGCTACGTAGTATCATGGGTCAGGAGACATTTTACATATACTAGCAATAACTTTTAAGCATTTTGTTGAATAATTTATGCTAACTTCTAAAAGTGGTTCATCTTTGAATTTTTCACACATTAATCTTATTACAAGGCTTTGCTGCTAACCAGTTCCACTAATGAGAATTTTACTGTTATCTTCTTTGTCAGAATGATATGCCAAGCCTGTCTTACTTGTATCACATAATTGTCTCTGCACAAGTTTCATGAGAAAGCTAGTTCAGATTCTGATTTGGAATTGAAGCATAAAAATGAGAATTGAGACTGGGCAAAATTCTACAGTATTTAATTTCTTCTTTAGCATACATTGTCCTTTTATGTGCAAAGAATGTCTTAGGAGTACTGTATATAATATCTTCTATGTTATATAATTCAATAGAATTCCTATTGGAAATCTCATTTATTCTATTACTCTAGATATTTTGGTACACTGTGTATTCCATATACATCATATTTACATTCTTAGTGCTGTAACTGCAACTCTCTGGAGTAGTATTTAGGAAAAAAAATGTGATTATAGCTCTGCTTTGATATATGAAATAGCAAAATTCCTAAAAATAAAAAGACACCCCTAAATGCTGTACTTCTGTGAAAAATTCCATTTCAGACCCTAGCCAAATCTAGCTCAGATTTCAGAAACCTCTGTTTACTGGTATGCTCCTTATTTCCTCCTCCTTATTCAACTGGTTTTAATGTAATTTATATTGAAGGCTGTAGGTCTGTGTGCGTGACTATTCAGGAAGCATACCAACATAAATTCGGTCTGCTATTTTTTTCTGTGCAAGATACATTTGCTGTCCATCACACATTCTGCTATCCCTCTTTCTACCTCACCTAATTTCTTCATTGAATAGAGGAATTTTTCTGCTTTACTCTTCAGATTTCAGGTCTTTTTTTTTTTTTTTTTTTTTTTTTTCCTAGATAACATAAATACTAGAGAGGTTAAAATTCTTTTATACTCTTTTGGCCAGTGTATAAAACCTATTGTTTTTTTCCACTAAGATTTCATATTATAATGACCTCTCCTTACTCTGTGTTACATCTTTTGATTATAAGTTTTTTGCCTCCCCAAGATTTTTTTTTTTAATTAGGCTAGTCCTTGTTTGTGCTTATGCTGTTTTAGAGTTACTGAATTACAAATTATTTTCATTTTTTTGAGTTTCAGCTAACAGAACTGTCAGAGTTTTGGAAATTTTAGTTTAAACTTTGCAGTTTTCTTGGAAAAAAGTTGGATAAGGTTTCTCTGATAGAACTATTCTGATCCATTTGAATATCAAATTAAGATAGATAATCCTATTTTGGCACTGAATGTTTCTATTTGATTATTTGCAGTAGTGGTTAATAGTGCTATTTGAAAGATGACACTAATTATTACTTCAGGTCTTGACAATATAAGTAACCTCTTAATCTGTATGTATAGAATACCTCCACAAAAGTAAGGAGATAATGTGTTAGTTTAAGGAAAATAATTTTGCTCTAGCCTTTTGAAACCCAGCAAGTCTCATCAGTAGCTGTCTTATCAAGCTGCTGATTTACACAGGCAAGAAGAAAATCACATACTTTTCTATGTAAAGATGTTTAGGTATAACACTGTGATCAATGAAGTTAAACTTAAGGCCCTGAAATATCATCCTTATCAACTGAGACGATACAGTATAAAGCTTAAAAAGGCATGTAGATCACAGAGAAAATAACACTGGACCACATTATTTGCTAACATATAATTCTGTTGAGATTAAACAGAACTTCTGTAGCAAATAGTTAGGATTACTGAATCTGCATTTATCACAGTTTTCTCATAAGCAACTGATTCATGACAAACACTTTTATTGCATTATGTAGTGTGGAACATGTGCATGTTGTATTGCAGGCACACTGACAGTCTGGAAATATTCCAGTACCTTCAAGTAGTGAGTATGTAAAGTAGTAAGATAAAATCGTTAATAATCAAGTTCTGAACAGAGATTGCACAACCATTATTGAAGCAATTCTCATAAGAGCAGTTTTTCTGGGTCATACTTTATAGAGTAAGAATGCCATTTTCCCAAAGAAAGCAAGTGATGACTAGTAAAATTTTGTGGCCAAAAAATTGGAGGAAGAGATTCTGATAATTAAAACAAAAACAACCCCTGACAATTTGACTTCATTCATGTGTGTGAAGCTGTAGAAAAAGCAAATCAGTAGAAAACCAAAGTAGAAAAAGATCTGGCCTTTTAATTCAGAATCTGTTCATAAGCAGCAAAATAAGAAGGTATCTTGAAGTAGAAAAGAGAAGAAAAGAAAATGGGAGTTATATGCTCAGCTAGAGATTTTTTTTGTATTTCCTTGCTCAATTCTCAACAGTTTTTTCATCTAAAAGTCTAAGAAAGGTTTTTATGATGAGTAATTTTTGATGCAAAGATGACATAAGTTTACCCTTTGTGTGTATCAGTCACACTTAAACATATACTTAAAGGCATAACTTGGCCACATTTTTCATGCCTAGTAAGGCCTCTGTATATACTGTTTTGCCTCCTGGCCAGGATAGGTATATAGTAATTTATTGTTGAAATACAATAGAGTCTAGGATTTAGGAAAGTATACTGTATATTTTGTTCTGATTTTTGGCTAGATACAGTGGTCCCACTGATTTTTTTAATTTGAAGATTTACTTTCAGTAAAGTTTTAACATTGGAAATTTTCTGCATACTTGTGAATAGCTTTATTTCTGTTATTATTCAATTAAGTTTATTATTATTATTATTATTATTTAGGTACAGTATGAAATTCCAAAATGTTTCTAGTTTGGGGACCTGTTTATCAATTAATCCACTTTATGGTGGATTGATTTTATGCTTATTTTTAAAGGAAAAATTTCACATTTTAGTACGCAAAGTACTAGATCTCTTGAACAAATGACAGCTTGTAAGCCATTAGAACCAGTTTGATTCAACATTATGATTAATATACTGGATCTCAGTTGTGGTAGATATGATCCTTTGATGGCTTTTATAGCCAACTATATTTTTAAGTGGATTAGAAAATTGCATGTTTTAATTTATAGTTACTGCCAGTAATTATTATTTATTGCCAAGTCATGATTCAGAATTTCATTTATGCTAGGATTTAAACACAGACGCTGATGACATTTGAGCAAATATATCAGTTGAAAATTAAAATCTAATTTCTAGTTTGAGGTGTTCTTTGTTTTTTTTTTTTTTGGGGGGGGGGGGTTATTTCTTGGTTTGGCATTTGACTTTAACATGTTTTGTTTGTAGTAGCTCATCAGTTAATACAACCTGAGGCAATTCTCAGCATGCTATCCACAGCTGAGTTACACTTATTTTATTTTCTCCTTCAAAATATATCATAGTCTATCCTTTAATGGAGGGACATTTTCTGGAAATCAACACAGCTTAAATTGACAGATGCAGACCATAGTTGTTGCTAACTAAACTGTGCCACTCTGCAGTTTTAATGTTGCCCAACCACCTTTTCTTATTTTTAAGTTTCATCAGATTTTTTTTCTTTGCCCTCTGTTAGATACAGTGAATGCAAATTGTTCTTAATCCAGGTATATCTTCTGAATATTAAGCTGGTTTACATTTTTGGAAGTGGATCTTGTGTTACAGCCTTTTAAAGTGATATTCTGTATTTCTAAATTAGATTGTAAGATGCTGCATTATAAAAAATAAAGTTATTAGTGAAATTACCAGTCTATTGCATTTCCCCCATCCCACTTACATTTCATCTATGTTTCTCACTTGAATTCATCCCAAAGCAACCAATCTCAAAAAGATTTTTTTTTAATTGTACAGCCTTTAACATATCATTGCCTCTTCATATAATGCCAACTTGGTTATCATATGTAGCTTGAATTTTTGAGTTTTCTTTAAACATTTTTAGGCTAAGAGCTAAACTAAAAGTTATTATAAATGGACATATTTTTCTATATTCTTTATATGTTTTTTTTTTACTTTTCCATTACATGAGTGAACTATCTTCTTCATGAATAAGAGCTTTTCCAAAAACATAACATTAAATTTGGGAGCAGACAATATGATTATAAAGGCAAATGTGTATTTACATTGTAGTGTTTTACTTTTTGAAAGATACAGATAGATTTTTAATTTCTTCAGAGGCTTTGATTACTTACCTATAAGTTTTTTTTCCTAAATTTTTCAGAAGAAAGTTTAGTGGTTAGATCCATATGAGGGTGTGTGTGTGTGTGTGTATAAATATATATATACACGTATAGAAAGCTTTTGCATTTCATGCATATACATATATGGTATTGCCATTTCTTTATGAGGCCAACTCTTTTTATAAATCTGTTACCCTAGAGTTGTAAGAAATACTAATCACCAGCAGGCTGCTTGGTTGGCTTTTGCTTAGTGTATGTGGAAAAAAAAAATTCAAAAAGTGAAAAGGGATGGGCATGATGCAACTTGCAATTACTTTTCTTGCCCTGGAGGATTATCTTCAGCTTATCTGCACTTCAACAGTAGTCACTGTCAAAGGAGGAAAGAGCAAGAATCTTGGAGAGAGAAAAATCATTTTGAATAGGCATAGAAGTCTGTCTGTTTTTCTACCTTGTCTTTTAAAAATACCATATTAATCTTAGGAAAGAAATATATTCTGTGATCTCTTTTAAATATTTTAACTTAGTAAGTCAGTAAGTTGATAGGACAGATGATCTGGGACTGTAATTGTAAACATAAGAGAACTATAAATATGAGGAATTCAAGAAGATGATACTAGAGAAGTAGTGAAATAGATACATTAAAGGAAAGACTTGAACTGAATGAATTGAAATGTTTTTGGAATTCTGGTTTTGCAGTAGACTGAATTTTTCACTTTTGACTGCAATTCAGAATGAAACAAATTTGAAGTGTAAAAATCTAGTGAAGAAAGGAAGCTCCAGATTCTTAACATTTCAACTATTTTATACTTATTATATCGATAGCATTCTTTTTAATTCCTTTGTTAAACATTTTAGTCTATATTCTGTATATGTGGGTTTGGACATACTGCTTCCAGTTTTAATTCTGAATATGACCAGGGCTAGCACAAACTGTGAAGGAAAAATATAAGTTATTACATACCATACTTCATTGGTAAGTAGTCTTGCTGAGCCATCCTTTTGTAAAACTAACGGAAAACAAAAGGGAAAACAAAATTCTGCAGATATTTTTTCTATATTAGTCAGAAATAAGTGCGAAGCATTTCATTTTTGAAAATAAACTGTTAAATCATAAATTCTAAATTAGAAATAAATGATGGTAACACAGATGTGAATTTCATATTACATGATGTTGTCTGTTGATTTTTTTTACTGAAGACAAATGATTTTGAAAGCAAGGAAATCCTTGCTGCAGACACAGCCATTAAAAAAAAATGAGCCTTTTTCCAACTTCATAAGGAAAATACACCAGTAGGTTTCCCTCTTGCAATCTTAAAAGGCAGAATTAGTACTTTTTACACACTCAGATGTTTGCATCCCCTTCCAACCATCTCCAATCACTGGAAGTCAAATTTCATTTTGTATGTAATCCTAGGATATAGAGATAAATGATCAGTTATAGCAGTATAAGTCACCGTAAAGAATTTGATTAGGAGCAAGACTGGTTAAACAAATGAACAGCAATGTGAGATTCATCTTGCATAAATTTATAGGTGTCTAAAATGCAAAATATCTGAGATTGTCTTCTTATTTAAATCCACAGTGAGAAATAGGCATTTCTGGAACACAGTTAATCCAAGCTATTTTAAAACCTGTAGCTCGAGGAGAAATGTCTTATTAAAATGAATTTTGCTAGTCCAATGAAGCAGAATTTGAATAATTTAGCATGGTGAGGATAGGAAAAGTACCTTACAGTTTTATGTCCATTAATGCTACTTAGAATATACCAATGCTGGCATACTAGGGGCTACAGATCTCTCAATTTTCAACTCTTCATTCATGGAAATTTCCAAGAAACAGCTAGTTAGGAGAACAATACCATTTGTGAGCTGAGCAGAGCTCAGTATTCATTAATGTGCTGCTCTCCAAACTGCCATAGGTATGCTGATGTGGATATATCACTGCCCCTTACTCCTTACCCAGATGAACAAAGTAGATGGTGATACAGATATGCTGTGGTCAGGTCCAAGTGGCCTCAGGTGCCAGGCTGTTTATGGAGCACTTAGTGGCCCTTTATATGAGATTAGGTGCAAATTCTCACTAGGATTAAGATTAGCATTTTATGACTGATATAGAGCATTAGAAAGTAGGTTTAAGTGTGGAAATAAAGCACAGACTGTGAGAAGAATTTTGCTAGAGCACTTTGACTCATAACATTGTTGAAAACAGGAGAGCATCACAATGAAAATTCCAGTCTATTAAGTATTTGATCTGAATTTTAAAGAGACATCTCAAAATATGGGTACTCTGGAGCAGTTACCTCTGAAGAATTACAAAGCAGCCTGGAATATCATCTGGATGATGAACTGAATGTATGAGGGAGGAGTCAGTACATAAAAAACAAAAGCCCAAATAGATGTGCATAAAACCAACATTGATTCTGGCATAATATAGTTTACTTCATGTAACATAGTCTTTAGTCTAGATTTCTTCCTTCTCTTTGCTTCTGTAGCCCCCTTCTTTCCTTCTTTTCTTTCTTTCCTTTCTTTTTTTTTTTTTTTTTTTTGTTTGTTTTTATAGTCATTTTGGAGTTATAACAGAACCAAAAAGGGAAAGGGAACAGCTGTGTTATTTAACTAGTCCACCAATTTTAGTACAAATTATTGATTTGCTTCTCAGTAGTGATTTCTAGATAAAACTCTTCAGTTATTTATTGGGCTAAAACTTTGTAACAGTTAATATTAGAACTGATTCATATTAGTTTTAAATCCTTAATTGCATTCTATTATAGATTTGCTTATGAAACAAACAGCTGCTCCTTTTTCATCTAAGTCTGTCAGTCTGCCATTTGAAAGGATTAAGTTTGATACATCTCTACAAAGTACTTTTTCCTTCCCTTATCTTGGCTGTATTTTATATCTTTGCACCTGGCATAAACTTTCCAGAGGTCTTTGTTGGTCTAGTGAAGCTTTTCATCTAACCACATTAATGACATTTCTCTTTTCATCACTTTCTGCTGTAACCCATTTGGCTTGCCCATATTGGCTCAAGATGGTGGAAATTAATTGTAACATCTCAGCCAAAACAACATGTATAATCTGCTTTCTTAAAAATTTTGCAATAGATGAATTGAGTGCAATCAAAACTCTGACCATCAGTTGCTGAAGGATACAATCTTTCTGGGCAATATTTTGCAAGAATATTTATTGGAAATATTCCACATTAGCTTTTGAAAGGTTTTGAAAATAACTATAAATACTAGCTTAAGTTTAGGGAGCTTAGAAGGAACTTTGAGTGAGACAACAACAGACTTTTCATGGAATTTTCATTTACCTTCTCTCTCTTATGGGAAGGTATTGGTATTGAAAAAAGAACTGCCAGGCAGGAGAGTTATTTAAACTTCTGTTGTTCTTTGGACAGGAACATAGATGAGTTGTTCATGTACCAAATTATTGAACAAATTTGTTTGGAAGTCTTTGATATCGTAAGACTGCAGAGTGGAATTACTATGAAGCATGGGTAGTTGGATGTGCTTCAAGTTCCTGTATCATTTCCCCAGAACACTGATGGTGCTGATGTGTGGTTCAAAGAAGGGAACTCTGGCTCTGCCAGCAGCTGAATTTTGAGATGCAGCAAATGTTTTCTGCACCAGACAGACAGACTAAAAATTTTGCACATGTAGTCACAAAATCTCTCATTATTTGCTGCTCCCTAAACTCAGGGTTGCTTAAGCTTGTCCTTGAGACAGGAATGGGAGAAGCTGGATGTCTTTGTCTTTGCAGGTGGTATGATTTGCATTCATAATTATGTCATGAAAGATGACGCAAATAGTGCCAATTTGTGGGTGAATCACACAGAGATAGATCATCATTAGACTTCCCAGTTTGTGATCTGGAAAGAAATTTGGCTGATACTCTTCAGAATGACATGAATTAGCAAACATGATCAATCTTGAAGGAGACTGAGTCAAAATTTTCTTTCCCAAGGGAATAGGAGAAGCCCCAAAATGTGTTCTTGCAAGTTTTCAGGTGATAGGACAAACTATTAAATCCTCTTTGCAGCAACCAGGAGTGCCTAATATGCTATTCTATACTCTTAACAAAGAGTGATCTATGTAAGCAGCTTATTCCTTTTTTTCCTTATCTCTTGGGATTTCCATTAATGTATCCTTTTTTGTTTCATTATCCACCCTTCCTCCAAGATCTCAGTCTTCTTTAGTCTTCTCTAATTCCAGCAAAATGATCCTTATCAATCACAGTTTTCTGTACTTCTTGTGCTGCTGGTGACAGGGAAGCCACCTCTTTGCTTTGCTTTGTAAATGCAGTTTTGTTGTTGGCTTAGACATTCCTGCAAATCTTTGCAGAACTCAGGTCTGCTACAGACTGAACTTGTTCACTTCTTGTTGTTAAAGGGAATAAGAATTAAAAATGTGAAAGAACCTGTACTGAGACAATACAATATGTATTCCACATACTAAAATTAATATACACAGCAGGAAGTATTCTGACTCCTAAAAGGGAAGCTACTTTCTGCCAGAAGCATAGCCCTTCTGTCCACAAAAAGCTGCTTACAATTAGGAAGATGATTTTACAGTCAAGAACAGATTGGATGAGGAGGGCAGGCTTGGGAGCTGTGCTCCCATGACAGGAAACAATAAGGAAGCTAATGGATGGTGAAGAGTCCATTTGTTTTAGAGAACACCACCTTTGATAAAAGTTGGAGGAAGGAAAAAGGCTGGAGTTTTGTAGACAGACCGTAAGGATCTAGACAACAATAAGAGAAGTGGAAAAACACTAGAAATGAAGAGAGATAAGATTTGTATTAGCTGTGGAGGTAGAAACAGTACAACCTAGGCAAAGACACCATGAAAATAACATAATTCCTTATGATTTATAAGTTTTACAGTTACTATACAAATATAGAACTATTATTCAGTTAATTTATGAGAGTGATAAGATTTGTTTTTTTCAAGTGTTGTCCTTGAGACAGGAATGAATCAAGTTAAATATCCATAAGATTTTACTTTCCCCACACATTGAGAGTATTACCATTTGTCATACATTTCTTTTCTTAATGGGTGAGTTAGCTACTGACCAGTTGTAAATATCTTCTTCCCAGCTCTGTTTATGATCTTCTTAGGAAGGTGTGATCTGCTTTTATCTAATAACATTCAGAAGACTGAAGTTAAAAATACATGCATTGTAGGAAGGTACTTTAGCTCCAATCTTTCTGATCCAACAGCTGGTAGAATTTAAGAATCAATAACAATAGCAAGAGTATGAAAAATCCAGTTATACCCTCTCAGTAAAATAGAAAAAATAGCTTTATTTAGTGTTATTTTAATTTTTAGTCACATAGATATACATTTTATTAGGAGTTTTTTTACATCATTAAGATCATTGAACTGTAGTATGTTAATGCAAACTTTGATTTTTCAAATAATCTCAAAGGGAAGTAAGAACATAAAAACTATGAACCTAGAAGGCAGTAATAAACAGGAAAATAGAAATGTACAAAAATCTAGATGATGTTGGAACATTGGTTATTAGAGGGAAGTGAATGGCTAGTGAGTTGCAACAGCTCTTATTGCATATTGAAAAGGGGAAATATATAGTGTGTGCAAACAAGCAGGACGTCATTTAATATAATTCTTTTAAGCCATTTTTCAGTCTTAATATTGTTCACTTTGGAAAACTTTGTTATGACTAATGATTCTTTGAATGTATTCAGGTGCTGCACACTCTGGTAAAGAGAGTTAGTTGATACCTATGACAGTATATTCCTACGCTTTTCTGAAAATAACTTCCTGAGTTAAAATATTTGATGCTACTTAACTACTAATCTCAAGATAAAACTATTTGTCTTTTAAGTTAACAACACTAAAAATGTTATGAGGATAAATTTTCTTACATGAAATTTCTCAAAAAGAGAAAAAATACAAGATGTTTAGTACTGTAGAAACTCTAATTTCGTAATACTTTTTGATAATAATGGTGTTGAAGTGTACTTAATGTATAAATGATATTTTGTTTTAAATCAGTTTAATTACTGTTTTTAGTTAGTAGGGTTTTCTAAAATGATGAATTCCATTCAAACAGGAGAAGGTCATTTGATCTCTTACACTTTACAGACCTAATGAGGCTTCACGTAGACTTTATTTCTAGATTTTCATCTAGCAGGATGCTGAAATATTTTGCAAATTATAAATGGCACATCCCATCACTGAAAAGTGTGAGATTGTGATAGCACTGTTTTTAGAAAACTTATGTTATTGGGAGAAAGATGAGATTGAAAGATATCACTGGATGTTTGTGTTTCCATATAAACATGTTAACCTCATCTTAAGACTTTGGTTCATTCTTTGAATGAAAAGAGACAGATTATATAACATCATTGTAACTATACATCCCAAAAAACTATTATATAGAAAAAGTATAAAGGAGGAATATAGAGACAGAGAAGTATTTAACTATGAATTAGTACTATAAGACAATTAAGATTAGTGGAAATTACTTTCATGTCTCGTCACTGTTGTTATAATGAAGGATAATTATGATACAGAAATTGAAGTTGGAGCTGCAGTGATTGAAAACTTGTTGACACATTTGAAGATGCTGGCAATTTGGACTGTTTCATTTTGCTGTTAGACTTACAGTAATTATCTGAAAACACTTGACAAGACATGATGATAAAAAAATCTATCAACAGCAGATTAAAAAATAATTGGTAGTGAAGAAAGCAACATCCTTTTTAAGGAATGGAAATTTTCTAATTTTAAGGCTTGTATCACTCCTCCCTTTTCAACCAGTGTTTAGCTCTCCTTCGGGTATTGCGAGTTGAAAGAATTGGTCAAATTTTAGAAACAGGAATTGTGAAGTCCTGCTCCTGCCCCAGCTGTTGACTCTTTGTGTGACTTAAGTCGCATATCCATTTTATCTGTTTTTTTCCTTTGTAAATGATGAAAAAACTCTGCCTTCTGCACTTATATTTTTACCCTATGTTTTGATTCATTTAATCGAAAATGTTTTAGGTTAAATTCTCTATCAGTCATGGAGAAAAATTTATATTATTTTAAAATTATAGTTTAATAAAGTTGTTTTGAAAAAATTACAAAATGAAACATCACTTTGGTACTCTTTCAGATAAGACTGTGCGTTAGTTTTGTCATACTTTCACAAATAATTTCAGCTCACCTAAGTCTGATGAGTGTGAGTGCTTACTATTGCTTACTCACTTTTCTTAATGGTTTTACAATGTTTTGGATATCACAGAATCGGTAAGGTTGGAAGGGACCTCTGGAAATCATCTAGTCCATCCTCCCAAAGGTTTCCTGTTGCTGGTTCTACTGGGGCTTGAACCCACAACCTTCAGCTTGTAAAGCAGATGTGATAACCACTACACTGAATATGTAATATATATGCCTATTTGGCAAGTAAATGTTGTTACTGGCTGAAGTCTTACAACCTTACGTGCTTGATTATGTTCTAAATCATTTAATTCTTTTTGGAGCTCTTGAGTTATGACTTCAGTGTTGAAGTCACAGTTATCTTGGAGCCATGCTATTTGTTAATGGGCCTTGAAAAAGAAGTGATCCCACAGAAAAAAAACTGAGAAGTTTGGGGATATAAGATACAGGGAATATAGGGAAACATCAAATGGAGGGATCTTAGGAGAGAAGAAACAGTAATTGTCTGTGTGAATTAGGAGATGCAGAAAAGACTGAGATGGTTCAGATCACTGACTGTATTAACACACCATTAGCAGAGAATCTACTGTGCAAGTAAGATAGCAGCATCTTTTACCTCACCAAAGATGTTTTTTTTCATAGACGTATGTTATAATCTGATGAGCATTCATTCATAATAACTTTAAGGAACTAGATAAAAAGAATTTTGAGATGAGTTTCTTGGGGAGCTGGGATAATACGAAGCAATCTGAAATCAACAGGACATAATTACTTAGATTAAGGTCAGGAATGGAATGGATGTTCTGAATAGCTCAGACTTCAAAGAATCTTTCATAGAAATCACAGCTCCTTTGGTTACAGGATGCATATTACCACTTTCCATGCTAGAAAAGCCATTCACTCCAGATTCTGACTGTGAGGCAGTGACAACTGTGATCAACATTATTTTATTTGTGGCTTGTTATTTAGCATTGTTTTCCATACTTTAACATAACTATATTTTAATATCATTCATATCTTCATTCTTAAAGGAATATTATTATAAGAACTTAGGGAGTCAGGGTTCTTTTAGATCGAGCATAAACATAAATGGCTGTGGAAGAATCTTGCCTTTAAACGTGAACTAGCCCTGAGACTGTTTGTATTCTTTCCAGTTAATTAGTATCCTTTCTTCTTTTTTTATTCATCCCTCTGTTACAGAAAGCCTTATATCCTTTTTGGGCATTTGTGGTTATTTTTATCTATGTTTTTTATCTGATTTTGTTAAGGTTATTATGAAAACTAAGTGTCTTTCCTAACGGTTTTTTAGAACAGTTTTTCATCTGTTGAAGACGTAAAACACACAATACAAGTAAGTTGGTGTTAGCAGTTGTCATCTGTGTCAGAATTTTGAATTAGTAACTCTGGGGCTTTTTTTAGATTCCTCTTTGTCTAATAGCATTAGCTTTCTGTCTATATGTAATTTTATTTCTTACAAAAGTCTCACTCCTAGCTCAGTCTCATGAACTTTCACCCCACTTGCACATCATTAAGGTTTAAAATGGCTAATTTGTGCTATATGGTTATGCATTAACATTACTAAATAATATGTAAAATATTTCATGACAGTGATTTCATCATAATCATAATCCAAGTTTCTTATAATTTTTACAGATTAAACACTCTTTTAAGCAGCATTTCAGACAGCCTACTACTTTCCAAAAGACACTTAAGTTATTTTTCTTCAGTCATACATATGGAACATGAATTTTGTGTGGTTCAATCACTAGTATGAATAGGAGCTTTCTCAGAACTGAAATGAGCAAATATTTGCTTTGTTAAAGATTTTGCACAAGCAATATTTCATTCAAAATAAATCTTCACGAGTTTACAGAAAGTTTCAGTTAAGTCATTAAAGTTTTTTTTCTAACTTAGGAAACATTAACAGATTAAAGCTTGAACAATATTCACCAAATGCTATTATTTTGAATAACTGTAATTTTTTAATTAGCATATCTTGCTCATCACTCTACTACTTTCATATCTTATGAAATTGATATTCTCTCTCTTACTGCACTCTTTCACAGGTCCAACTTCTATTAATTAATTAATTAATTAATTTAATATGTCTGATAATCAGTTTCAGGTAGTACTCTGATAATAAGTTTTATATTTTCTTTTGAAAGCAATGGAATTCATAATTCTTCTGAGTTCCCAAAGCAAAACTGGTAAATATTGCCAGCCAGTTGGAAAGCACAGTCTATTGTGTGGTTTTTTTTGGTCTTTTTTTAAAATAACAACTGTCTTTATTTTTCAGCTTCATTATTCCTGAAAGTGGAAGGTCACTGTCATGGGAGGTTGTGTTCATGGCTGTGCTAAACTGATCTTTTATGTAATACAAACCTGCACACTTGAGATCTTTGAAAATAAATACTGAAAACTTAAATTTAATGTATTCAATAGAAAAACAATTATGTAAGTGAAGTGATGTAGTCTTGGTGACCTGTGTTGCTAAGGAACAAACTGATGTATTCTCAATAGATTAAATCCTTCTCTTTTAAGTGTTTTTACCACAAGGTACATTGCAATGCTTATTCAGGCTTGGGCATCTCAAAACCCATGAACAATGAGATCAAGCTAGAATCTGCTTCTTTTTTAACTCTGTCTTGAACTAGCTAAGCCAAAATCAGATGCCCTAACCCTAACCCTGACCCTTACCCATGAGTACCTACCATGGAGTTCCACTTCTACAGACCATAATGAAAAAAAAATCTTCCTATTTCTCTGCACCTGTTTGTGTCTCCTATTTCTTCTCTTGATCCCAGTAGATCAGATGCTGCCACTGCATCTGTCACATTGGACTGTAGTATGGATGTCATCTTCAGCCATTTATAATTCTACAGGCAAATCTACTGGATTTGCTCAGTACAAGCTGGATTAGAGCACATACGGTCACCTGCTGCATTTCTATCAAATTAGCCAGTGCACACAACAAAAGATTTGTAACAGCTTTATGTTTGTTTTCTCTTACATCACCATTTACCTTACTTACTGTAAAATCTTTTTTCTGAGGTTTGAAAAATGTGGCCTTATTCCATACATAAGCAGTACACCACCATCTCGCTTCTGTATCCACCTTTAAATTAGTTCCTAAACTTTTCACTTTGATCCTCCCACTGCTCCATCCCTTCTTCCCTACCTTCCATTTCAGTCAAAAGGCTAACTCCTGTCCATTGACCCATCATTCAACCATGATGCCAGCCTTTATCACCCACTTGTTAAATTTTAAAATGTTAACTTTTGTGCTTTCTCTCATGTTGTTTTTCCCACTGGATGGGAACTCCTGTAAACATTTAGTAATCTCCTTATATCTTATGGCTTCTTACTATCACTTTTGCTCTGCTCACTAGACAAAAATTCCTAATGGGGAGATAAAGGCTGTGCTGAGATTTCTGCCCATAATACTGATCATTCTCTTGTTTCCTGATTCCCCACCTATCTATATCCATAGGTAGTCTTTCACCTTAGATTTGCAAGTAAACTTGAAACTAGAATTTAGTCCCAGCATCTAATTCTAAACATATACCCAGAGAAGATATGAAATTTATAAAGTCAACTGAAACTGATAAATTAGAAATTGCAGCTTGCAACATCTTGGGCTTGTGATGAGTTAGTGTTGTATAGCTGTGACTCATTACACATTAACTGTTATCCTTTTAGTTTTCCATGCTGTTATTAATTCAATATTTTTTATTGTTATTATTTATTTTTATTTTCTGTATGTTTTCAGGTAGTACCTATAGCTTTATAGATTAGCTGTCACACTATCTCAGCTACTATTTGGTTGACTCTCACTATAGGCTTGTCCTGAAATATTTTGCTGTCAAGCCTCATAGGTTCAGTAGCTCAACTGATTTACACCAGCAGTATTCCTTCTCCTCAAAATAAGGAATCCTGTGAAATCTTCATATTCAAGGTTAAATCAGATTTCTCAGCTTGTTTCATGAGCAATGACTGTACTGACCAGTTATAACTCAGTTATAACGAATTTGGACCTGTGGCTTATGAAACGGTGGAGGATGCTCCCTTGTACTATTAATGAAACAGTACAGGCAACAGAGGTGCAGTGAGGGGAGCATTTCCTGGCATTGTTTAGGTTACTAATATACACAAAACCAAGGAGGTGAGACCTGGTGCGGCTTAGAGCATTTCATTTTCTGTAAAATTCTCTGCCTGTTTGCTTTGTTGTATTCCACTTCGTTGTGTTTCCACTTTGCAGATTTTTACTGCATTTTTAAATACATTTCATAGTTATGCCTGTCTTATTACATCACAAGGTGATGATTAATTCTTGCATATCACCTGCAAATGACATGCCTTCAATAAAAAATACCCTTAGATTGTGTACTCACCAAAAAAAGAATTGTCATGGCTCCTGTGTTTCAGAAGTGTCCAGCCCATACAGAGGATATCTTTGTAAGTAAAGATAGCAAATATCAAAGATCTTCATATGAACTCAAGAAATAGAATATATGGGTGATTTTCACTGATTTTATTTTTAATATACAATTACTTGTAGAAAATGACAGTGAATAATAGATTTTTGGATGGGCCATACCCTAAACCTGGCTGTCACATGTGGCTCTGGATGCTGTGGCAACTGCAGCTGTGTTGTCAAGGAAACAGCCTTGTGCTCAGTAGGCAAAACCAATGAGGATTAAGCACAGCTATATTATAGCTAAGCCTCTGTGACCTCCAGGGAGCAACAAGATCCGTCTCTTCTTCACAGTGCAGGTGTCCCTCGGGAGTGAGGGAGCTATGCACAGACAAAAACATACATACAATATACCTGATTTAAATGTCAGACTTGGACTATTCAAACAAGTGAATGCATTTCCCAGTTAGATGGATTAAAAGACTCCATTTGTGTAAGTAAAATGTTGATGTAAAATAACATAAATATTTGAAAAATAAAAGTAATATGACATACTTTTTATTAGCTATGAAAGAAATATGAGATAATTGAAGTATATTAAACTTTGGAAGTTTTTTTGATCTTTGCTATAGCTATGGATATTGAAGATAAAATTTAAACAAGAGTGCACCACTGTAAAAAAATAATATTAATTTCCCAATGATGAGAAAAAAATTTGATTCAGCACTGAGATGCAGAATAGTTATCCACAGTTTCAGTCACGATATTCTCCTTCATTACTAAGAATTAATTAATGCATGTCACTGAAGTAAACTCACACCCTGACATGCATGTGTTACTTCATCCCAGTATTTTAAATCTAAAAGAATCAAAATACAAATGCAACTTAGAATTAGTAATGGGAGAAAAATGCATTGTAATTTTTTCCTTGGTGGAGAAAATTTAAAGGAGGCAACTTAGAGAGAAAAAGTTGTTGAAATTGCTGTCAAAAGTTAATTGTCTTTGGTTAAACTTTAAAATATTTTTTTTTCTAAAGCAAAATAGAATGTTCCACTGTAGTTGAAGTTTCATAATAAGAACAAGTGAATGAACAGCTACATTTTACATGCTTTGGCAGAACCTCTGGATTTTGTTATACTTTTTTGTTTTAGGTTGTTGCATAACACCAGAGGTAATTAAGTGTCTTTTTGTATTAACCTTATGTTTTAACTGTTCAGTAGGATATATTCATAATAACTAACTTACTTCTCTTGTTTCATTATCTCTTGTGCTGTTATGTGCCTATCTTTTCAACAGATGTCAATGTTAATTTATCTGCTGATAACAGTACATGAACCTTTTTCAGTAGTGGTACCCTCTGGATAATTGCCTTGAGTCTTGTATAGAGAACGGAGGTGTTGAAGCACACTGTGAAATAAGATGCAACTGATTATCATAGTGATTGTGCTTGTAAGGTTATCTTGTGATTTATTTTCTTTCTTGTTACCTTTTTTCCTACAAGAGAGTCAATCCAGACTTGCCCAAGCCACTGGATTTTGGCTGTTTTTGATGCTTTTCTTATTTCTCACTCCTTTTTTTCTTCAATGAATGCAAGTGCATCCCCCTTTCTTTCTGTTTTCACATACATGATTGTTCTTTCCAAATCTGCTTTTTCTTACCATTGCCGTTCTGTTACAGAAAGATTCTGGGTATAAGATATTTCCAGTCAAAGTGAGAGGTTCAGAAATTTGTGAACAAATAGGCACATCAGCCATTCCCGGCTTATGCAGCGAGTTACACACGTCCAGGACATGTCAACCCTCCTATGCATGTGCTGTGCACAGATCGGTGTATGCATAACAAGCCTAAGGTACTTCTGATGCTGTGGATTTATGACAGGCCTTCTGTGCATGTCCCAAAATCATGTGTCCAGTTGTTCTAACTTATGTCATAGATCTCTGGATGTACCACGTCTTCTTTCACTAGTAAATATAATTTTTTCTCATGTCATTTTAAAATATAACTTTAGTCTATCTATTCTAAATCTCTTATTTTATTTATTTGATCAAATTTGGAAAAGAGTTCCGAAGTAGTCAGTGGAAACAATACAGTGAAATCAGATTAATTCTGTAATATTAGTTTGGAGAAACTCAGAACTGGGCATAGAGTAGTCTGCTTAGGGTTAGTTTTTATTCATCTTTTATCTTAAGTAGCTTTACAGTGCTGTAAAATTGAAGTAGAACTTACCAAAATAGAATGCTCACATTTTTAATATATGTATTTATGCACATATTTAATATTCACATCAATAATGCCAGAAAATTGAGACTGTGGAAGACCTTGAATGTTTAGGCTGCTCTTGGCAAAGGGGCCAGAGAACTGTAGTTTAAATAGAAGTCAGTAAGAGAGTATAATATATGCAAGATAAATTAACTTACTCCTGTGTTCTTTTCTAAGTCTTTTGCATGTAAATTACATCTCCATAGATCATGGTGAATTATTTCCCTTGTTGTTATGTGATCGTGCATTTGTAGGAATCTTGCACTCTGTTGTAATGTTTTGATTTTGATGCACTGCTCATAGAAGCAGATACACAAATCTGTGCTCCAGGTGCATTTTTTTTTTCTAATCTAGCTTTAGGCTTCTGACACATCTAAAAGCAAGTTTCTCAGAAGGGTGCCTTAGTAGCCAAAAATCAATTTCTGGAAAGCTTATGATGCATGAAACATTCAAAATTAGGCAGACTATTTCACATTATGAACTCTGGAATTTTTGGTAGGTATGTTAATCAACATATGCAGTTTCTTAGCAGTATCTGTCACCCATCAATTTTAAGTCAAAGACCGTCAGTCACAGTAGCCATCTGAGTACAAGATACCTAAAGACATCTTTATATCACTGTAATAGTGGGTAGCAATACATAATTCTAACAGATGTCAAGCATATTAGTTTAATGACTTGTCAGAAGTACCTCAAGATTTTTGCAAATTGCTTACCCTGTTGTCCTGATATTGGTATTTGTTATGTAGAAAATTATACAAATGTTTACATCAATATTTTTCATATTCCTTTGCATACCTAACTGCACATTTTTTATTTTTATTTGCTCCTCTAATATTTATACGATTATCTTAAAAAAAGACATATCTTGCAATAATAAGCAAAAAATAGAAAAATAGACAGCAGTAGGCTTTAAGATATACTAATTTTTTTTAAAAAATCAATGTATATAGTTTATATATTACTTTTCAGTGTACAATCTAGTTTAATTTTTGGATGGAGAACCAGAAGAATACTTTAATTGTAAGACTCTTATCAGTGCATTAGAGTCCATAGCCTTCCTAAATACAAATTGCTTGGCAGCAGCAATATGTAATCATATTTAAGATGATTTTACTTGGAGGCTTACTCTGATCCAACAAGCGGCCTACAAACTGTACTGTCCTAAGGATGCTCACGTATAGCTCAGTTCCTCTTCCAGAAGACAGCAAATGGCTTTCAAACAGTGAATGCCAGCTAAATGCTTGCTCACATCTTAACCAGGAGGCTGCTCCTGAGATATGGAGATGTAAAGTTGTATCTGCTGCACTGGAGAAAAATGAAGAGTGGCTCTCACAACTGACAACAGTCTGTAAATAGGAAGTTTTTAGTTCCAGAATCAAAGTAAATAACTTGTGGAACTCATGTAATACCTGCCAGCAATATGCAGAACTTTCTGCCTCATTATATCATTTCATTGTCAAAGACATTGGGAGAGAAAATGTTTGGGGAAGACTCAATACTTGTCGGGATTTTTGGTCTCTTGACAGAAATTGTCCACTTTTCCAGATTATTTTATGAAGCAAAACTAGCAAAACATGCATGTTTTCCACTTCTACTTTTATTTAAAACAAGTCTTTGTTTGATATTTTAGAAGCAATAGAACCAAATCTAGCAAATTATGAATTAAGAAATTGGGGGAAAAGGGTTCACCTGATTTACTAATATTCTTTGTTGTCTCCATTTCCAGTCTTCAGTCTGGATAAAACCCAAGTAAATGTTAGTGATGCTTCCACTGAGAGGTATAACATTCTTTTGGAAACAGTAGTGTTCATCTCATGAACAGACCTTCAGTTTGACTGGGAAAAACTCATAGAGAATCTTTTTTATTACCAGTTCTACATTTAAGGATATTTAACAGGCCCACATCCAAGATGATTATTTCTGGGCTTGTTGCTTAGGATTTATAGTCAGGCACATGGTTGCTAACACAAAACTTTGTTTAGCTTCCCTGGGAGGTATTTAAGTCCTTTCAGACACAAGAATGTAGAAATTGCTTTGCTGGATCAAAACTGTGGTTCATTTATTTGATAGTCTGCCTGTGACTGTAGTTGATACCCGTTCTTCAGAAAAAAAGGCAAGAATCTGTATAAATTCATTTACAGAATTACGAACTTAATAGAGATAATTTTGCTGTCTTACACTCACTGCTTCTGAAGTTTGGTTTGTTAAGTGAAGACTGTTCTCTTGAGTTGGATGGAGAAAATGAAGGAAAGGTACAAGTGACTTCTCAGTGCTGCTGGTTAAAGGAAAACAGTCTAGATGACCCGCAGAAGGGAGAGGAAGAACAGAGACCCAGAGAAGGCCAGTGAAACAAGCAGCTGACAGTGTCTTACAAATAGTCAATATTTCATGGATATTGTGTGAACAATAGAGGACCCGGGTAAAATCCAGGCTAGAGATTCAGAGAGAGGATGTGATAGTGTATCTTGTGAGTGTGGTAAGAACCTTAAATACTTCTGAAGGAAAAGGCTCTTGGGATTCTTGGGATTGTTTTTCCTGACATACAGTTTATTAGGTAACACTGATAAATGGCCTGTGTCATGCCTGAAAGGCTGCATATTCAGCCTCTGATAGCAAACAAGATGAGAACTACTAGGTTAATATGCTGTTGTTTTTTTAAGTAAGTGTTTCTTTTTGTCAATGTTAAATTTAGTGGGTTTCAGTGTCTGAGTAATAGGAGAACAGTTCATTTTTACTGTATCACTCACATAAAAGATGAAAATAGTCATCTTTTTCCTAGATTCCATTTTTCCCCCTCCTCCTGTATATGGTAGTTTTTTTCTATAATTTTCCATGTATTTTCAGAATTATATTTGAAATTCCTGTTGGAACTTCCTTCAGTTACTGCTCTATTCGTTGCTTAAGATTTTGAGCAACTTTGGATCATGAGAGTGGGGTGTTTTCATTTATAAGTACAGTTTATTTGCATTCTCAGTATATGTAACCAGTAGTTTATTTTATTTCTTTCTGTGTCCACTGACTTTGTAATCATCAAGAAAGTTTTATTTACTAATATGATTAGTATTAGTAATATGACCCCTTTAGTCAGATGGCTGCTCTGTTCTGCAGTGTTCAAGATTTGAGAGTTCTTTGACAGCAAATGAATATTGATGGACTGAGGTATGTTTTGTAGGGGGCAGCTGCAGTTTTCATCATGTATGATAGAGACAAATTAGTGTTATTTTTGTAGCTGCACTAAGAAATGTAATCATGCAATAAATCATACATGTTTCTACATTTTTTCCTGGCATCTTGAGTCACTATTCTAAACTTTTAAGAAGTTGAACTGACTGAAAAAGAATAGGGCTTCCAATGTTAAATAATGAAAGGAATGCACAAAAAGAGGAGGCAAATGCAGAATTTTTTTCCTACATATTTATTAATTTCACACTCTAATCGTCTTATGATTTTTTAAATATCTTAACAGCCATTTCTTCTCTGATAGTGTGTGACTATTTGCATGAAATGATACAGTGATTTTTATGTCCAGTCTGTATTTTACATCTGAAATATGAATCATCACACATCATTATTTTGTTATTTTAAATTCAGAATGTCTTGATAAGACTGTTGAAGTTTTAGCCTTGTGCTATATGAGCGAAACTCCACATTTCCATTACATTTGTGCAAAAAATTTCCTTCTATATGTTACTCTTTGGCTAGATTACAGCCTTTTGAAAATTATTTTGTTGTGTTTTTTTTATTAGGTAGGGAAAGTAGGGTTTTAAAGAGAATAATTTTTGGTTGTGTTTTGTGGGCTGTTTCCTGACACAAGCAAACATAAATATGGGAAAGTAGCTCTAGACAGAGATAGAAAAAAACAAATAAGAAATATAAAAAACTTACACTAATTTTCATAAAAAATATATGTCTAACTACAATACAATAACTCTTGCTTGTGCCAAAAACTGAATTTATGTAATTACATGTATTCAGAAAGTCTGTGTATCATTATCATAATGATAAAACCATCATTTCTGTTCTAAAGCATTTGAGGAAATGCAAATAAGAGTATATGCTGGCATCTTCAATTCATCCTTCTTTCACAGGAAATGGTACCCTATGTTTAGTAAGGAAATTGTGATTTTTTTTTAAGTTCCTCAATAGGTATTTTATGGTTGAAAGCAAAAATTACTGTTCTTGTCCAAAGAAAAATATCAGAATTCCTTGAAAAAAAATGACATTGTTCCAGTTACTCCTTGACATTTAAATTTGCAAAATTGCACCTCCTTTTGCCCTAATTTTTGTCTTTTCTTAGATTTATATATCTGTTACCCACCTTGGTCTGATTGACAAAGCCATGAGTATTTCTTTCAACACCTCAATGAGATGATGCCAGGAATATTAAATAAATTAATAACTGAACCAGTATTTAATTTATAAAAGACACTGTGTGTCCTATTTCACAGTAAATAGAGGAATTAAAAAATAATTTCTACTGTCAGTACAAATCTTAAATACTATAGAGTAAAATTTTTTAAAATTCTTTTTACGGACTGTAAAAGCATAGTATGTTCAGTATATTGTGTGCCTGCTGTTAGGATCTGTTTTATTTGGTTGCAATCTGTAAGTATTAGTAGACAACAACTTTTGGACTGGCTGTCATCTGCAGGCTCTCTGAGCTGCTCCTCCTTCTAAAACCATCAGTAATAATTTTAACCTGTATCATCTTTTCCAGAACTGCAAATCTTGGAGTATAGGGTTGTCCCTTTTCCCCCGGGACTGTGCATTCTACATATCAGGTTATGAACTTGACTAGAACAGCAAAAAATGAACAGAATATGAAAGTTGCCAGAAATTATTATAAAAATTGGCAGCAAAAATAAGATTGCTTTCAAATTTGGCATTTAGGTTGTGTGTTCTATAAATAAATGCACAATATTTTTCTTGTTTTAGTGACATGAATATTCATATTAACATCCTAGTGAATATAATGAACAGTCAAATGTAATGTAAGAGGAAGACTGAAGAATATTTTAATTACTTGACCAGGCAGTATTAACTGGCAGTGACTTCTTTAATTAACTTTAATTATTTGAACTTCTATCTTCTGTGTTTGTTGAAGATTTCCATATATACTATAAAATGTGCCTTGGCCTTAGTGCTTGCATTTATTTCCTGCTGCAACAGTATATACTATTTTCATACACTCTCAATCTTTTGTTATTATTTTATTAAAGAAAATACCATTCAGACAATAGGATTCTCATATTATTTTCCTGCCATTCAAGGGGCTGAGCAGGGTCTAATGCAGAAAGACATAACTGAAATCTTCTGTTGCTGAAGATATGCCCCTACAGCATGTGTGTAACTGTCTGTGATGATGAGGTGGAGTTACTATTTCTATTTGTTCTGATTTTTTTGTTGTTTGCCTCTCAGCTCCCTCCCTCTAGTTAATATGATTGTGATTTGTCTGACTAAATGTGGATAATCAAAAGAGTTTTCTGTATCTGTTATTCACTCCATGCTCCCTTCTAAGTCAGCTGTAGAAATAGGCATTTTTTAGGCAGGTTTGTTAGTTAAGGATGAGGCCTTAAGTATACCTCTGAAACTGGTAAAATGAGTCACGTTTTCTTCATTGACTGTATAGGGCCCCCTATATAGCTCAGGTACAAGGCCAGCTCTAGGCATCTGGTAAGGTGAATCCTGGTTTGTCATTGTGAAAGTATTGTGCCTTACAGAGTACACAGTCTCCTCAAAGTTCGTCTCAGTCAGACTCACATTAAAGAAGGAACATTATTTCTTTGTTCCAAGGTGGGCAAGTTACAGTGACCTTTCCAGCTTGTATTTTACTTTGCAAAGTTGAATGTGATTTACTGACCTCTAGTTGCCTACAGTACTTTCAGTGTTGCTTCTTCCCATTGCAGATTTCACCACATTTTCAGATTTAGCTTTATTAAGTTTCCTGAGCAGTAAATCTTTGGCCTTTATTTCTCTTTCCTCCTGGCTGTTAATAGATCCTGAAACTTTGATAAAAGTTACAAGTTTTATAAAGGTACAGTATATTTCCTCTTTAAAATATGTAAGTAAGATATGGTTACATTAAATAGGTATAGGCAGATTAACAGAACTCCATTGCAATAGGAACTCCCCCATGTTATTCCTCTTTCTCCAGTTTTGGCCACGTATGTCTGTTGCTTACCTTACATCAGCTGGCATTTATTTGATCATGTACGTATAGTCAACTCTTTAAGGTAGCAGAAAACTAACCTGATAAAAACACAAGCTATTCAACTTATTAAACATTTAACATTAACATTAAGCTCAGATCTTATACAGTGTGGTGAGGTGGGGAAATGCATGACCGAGAGCAGGATGAAAGGAAGTGAATCGAGCAAGCATAGCAGGGAAAAAGCGAGGAAGTAAGACCTCACTTTTAGCAGTGTCAAATTGTTCATTTCTTCCACTCATAAAGGGTACCGTCATCTCCAGATTTAATACTGTTGCTTTTCACTAAACAGAGTAATTCAAGGTCATTTTGTTGTGATTTTCAGTTTAACTGTAATAGATAAGAAAACTAAATGAAAGTATTTTTCCTGAGACTTACAGAACATTTTGTTTCTGACAGGATTTGATTGTAAAACTATTTCCATTACTTTTTTGGAGGATTTTTATGTTTGCATATTAAACTCTGTAAATGTCAACAACAAAATAATTATTTCTAATCACAAGCATGGAAAAACAAAAACAGGTCTTTCCCACACACTGCCCAATTGGCATGGAAAATTTTTTTTATATTTTATATTTCCTTTTTCCACTTGTCTTCTACAAGTATTCTCTGCTGAGGATTCCTCAAAGCTATCATTCAGTGTGAAGGGATTCTTCGGCATATTTTCTAATCCATCTGTTTTTTTCTTCATAGACTTCAAGAAGTTAACAGAAAGATAGAAATGTTTGTTTCCACTGAAAAGAAATACTTCTGTTTTTCTGCAAAATAAAGGGAAAAAAATCCTGTGGAAAATACAGGATTTGCATTTGGGGCTAGTACTATACATAAACTTGTGGTAGAGCAAGTTTTTTATTTTGACTGATTTATTTGCTTTAAGTTGTACATTTGCCATTTTTAATTCAGATTTTACCACTGTATTATCAAAATGAAGAACACTGCAAAGTTACATAACAACAACTATAGGCAGTGATGTAGTCTAGTCCAACAAAATTATCTTCAGATATTATATGTCTTCTATTTCTAGTACTACCTCTGGATCCTGTTGGTGGTCCTAGAAACTGCAGAAACGATGTGTTTTTTACTGTGACGAATTTTTAGACTATCCGAGGCTTTGGTCTATTAAAAAAGAATACATACAGTGCTCATTTCTGGATTCACTAGTGGTCTCACTCTGTGTCCCAAACAGGAAATTTGGCTGCAATGACACTAGTGAATTAAGAGCTATTTCAAACTGATTCCACTTCTTATCTATCCAGAGACTGGATATGTGTTATTTAATTCATCAGAAACATCTTCATTATACTCAGTTGTGAGAGAAACATGATGAGTCAGTTAATGAGAACCAAAAAATAAGGAACGGGAAAGCAAAGAGAGCAAGGTGTGAAAAGAAACTCCAAGATGTGTCAGTTCTCTCTGCTTCAGTTAAACTGTTTTGATAGATTCTTCACAGAACAAGTCCACTTTATATTGTTTTGGGAATTAAATAACATTTAGAAAAGAAGCATTTAGATAGATGCATGTATACAATGTTAATTTCTTTGCATAACCAGAAATGTTTGCAGGAGTATTAAGGAGCTGTATGAAATCTGCTGAGACAGGTCATGTTCCTGCTAAGAAGCCTTTCTGATCTTGCACCTATGTTGGGCAGACTGTAGTTATAAATTCCTAGGAGTGATTTTTCTCTCTGTTTCACTCCTGTTGGACTGCAGGGCTGTTGTATTTCCAGCAATTAAAAAGAATATTCGTAACAGCACATATTTGAACATAAAAAAGTTCTATGTGGTGATGAAGGGGAAGATGAGACTGCAGATCTATTGCAAGTGATTGCAGGGGGAGAGTGCTGAGCAGTGTGTTACTATATATGAACTCCCACTTCTAAATCCGAGTCCCAGCTAGAGATGCCTGAATGTTGACAGAGACAGAAGTATGTCTGAGGGGTGAAGTAGAGAGTTGATCCCACGAGGCAGCCAGAAGCTCTCTTTAACTATGCAGCCCAGCATTGTCATTGCTTTGCAACTTAGAGGGCTCATCCTCCCAGGCTCTTCAATCCCTGTGATTGTGCCATCCTGGGACCTGCTTTTTGATTTCAATTTGTCTCATCTATTTTCATAGTTTTAACAGTTCCATATTTCAGACTCATGGGGCTGTTGATCACTGAGACATATTGTTATACTCCTATTAGCTGTAGAGGTTATTTAAGCCTGCCTGGTCAGAAGTTGAAAAGAACTTGGCAAAAGTTCCTGCTTTGATTGAATTCCTGCAAAGATTTTAGAAAACATGACCAAGCTGCTCTGTACCTGCTGCATGGAATGATGAAACACAAAAATATGTCAACAGTTAAAATAAATTGATGTACAAGTAGTCCAAGGGTCTCTGCCACAGGCTTTCCCCTGCAAAAGCACTCTGCAGAACGAGCTTGGGAGAAAACACTGACCTGTCTGTCTCTTGTTTTCTGGCATGATAGAAAATTGCAAGTACCAGGAAGGGCTTACCTGTTACAGCTGTGTGTCTCATGCATAGCAGCTATGTTGGGTGGTAATTCCTGAGATTTAAACCCATTTATACTGTTGGCAAGGAATCAGATTGTCCACTGGACTGAAATAACAGAGGTTATAAGGAGATGAATAATAAGAGCAGGAGAGGAGAAGAAGCAGGCTTGAAAAATCTTTGGGACACAGCCTGGCACACAAGTTTGACTTGGAGAAGTGATGATCACCACATTAGTTCATCATATGGCCTAACTAGCTAACTCCAGAATTCAGCAAAATTCAGGAGTTCAAAATTTAATTTTAATCAAATCATTTCATGATTTATTGAACCTGAAATCCAAACTCATGTGTATGTTGATAAGAAGCTCATTGTATGTAAACACTCTATTATCAAAACTGTTAATAGCTTATTAATGTTTGGAAAAGGTTGAATGCTTGTAGATATATATATATTTTTTGAACTATCAGAATCATAACTAACTGTTTTCAAAAGAGCATTTCTGCTGATCCTAAGATTCAAATGGGAACGACAACTATTATCTACTGAAAACTTTAGAGTAAGAATTTACACAAATTAGTGTACTCTTTCATGGTCATTTCTCTCTAGGCAAAGTGAGTTATTTTTGAAGGAAGCAGCATTTTATTCCTACAGAATAACTTTATAGTCCCCACTAAATAGGATTTTTTGAGGTCACTGAGAGCGGGAGAGTTGCATTCCTTCAATCCAAAAAGCTTATTTTGGTTCACTCTGCCTCTGAACACACCTGTGGATGTTGAAGCATTTGCTCAAACTGTTACTTTGGGTATTGGGTAGTTGAGCAGCCAGTTACCTACAGACAGTCTGTAATAAAATGGGCAAACTTTATTGGCTGCATATATAATTGTGCAAAATTAATGAGTGATGTGTAATCCCTATTAATAAGATCTTAGTTTGAGTCTATTCTCTCAATGTCCTGGGCGTCTTGAGAACTTGGAAATGATGTAATTCAGAGGCAGAGTCAGCTTTTCTTTGTTCTGAGTGTTCACAAGTTGTTTGTTCTGTCACCTTCTATAATTTTTCCAATTCTTGTTTGTAGTACTTTCACTTACTTCAGTGATTGCTTTATTTGTCCCAGGTAATGTGTTATTTTCTTTATCTCCTTGTGTCTTGTTTAAGAAGATATAAATCGCTGTAGTAGCTGCTTGTCTCCTTTGCTTGTTTCATTTTGGGTTCAGTCCAGGTTACTTGTACTAATTGCCAGCTGCTCGCCTACAACAGGCCAGATGGCAAAATGAGATTTTGCTTTGGACTAAGTTATCTATAATTAATTGTCTCTTAGTGCCAGGTGTTCACAGAAACCATCACCTAACTTCTTGAATTCTCATATTCATATAAAACTAATTGTTTTGTTTATAACTTTCCATTATATTTCTTTATTTGACATTTGGATTAAATGTATCTCACGATCTTGGATTTATAATTTTGCTGCTTGTTTTTCTATTTCAACATGCTAAAATATCTAAGAATTCTCGTATCAATCTGGATTAGAGACTCTGCATCTGTAATTTCAAAAACATTTTTCTATTTTTATGTTGTCCTGGCTAGAATGAGAAATGTCTTTAATAAAACAGTAAATCAGTCTCAGCCAAATTCTTATATTCTGTAAGAGTTTGGATTGACTTTGGACAGAGTTTGGACTCCTTTTGTAAGAGTTTGGACATGACTATTTTGAAAGTCGTGACTCCACTAAGACAGATATTTAAGGGTGTATGTGCCTTTAACCTTTTAGGTAATCGCATTGAAACCAAAGCTCCCTGGTGTTCATCTCAATTAGTTAATACATGTTAAATGACACGTTGCACAGCATACATCAGCTAGGATGTGGGATTGGGATGATTTAATAATCACCACCTCTTCTAATATCAAAAGGCAAGTAATATTTCTTTCAATTCCATGACTATCATTGGCTTGTCTCATATGATATCATCATGTGGTATCAACATGACATGTTTGGCCATTTGAAACTGTTTTACCTTCTAATGTTAAGCTGGAAGAAAAGAATTTCTAGATTACTTCATAAATCATAAAAAGCCAAAACAAAAAACAATCCTAAATCTTCTGTTCTTTACAAAAAATGGTAGAATTCAGCTCTTAGAGACACAATGATGCAGATGAAGAAGTCCAAGTGTGAATTTTCTCACTGCTGCAGCTGTTAACAGGCTGACCAACACCTTTGCATAAATTATGCATTTACCATTTGCCACAGCCTTGTCTGTTATTTTATTTAATACCGTAACAAGGTGCATACCTAATATGTAGGCTGTTTGGAAAATAATATGTTTCTTTTGAGAGAAAAGCTTTCATTTGAACATAAATAAATATCGTCAAGTCTTTCATGGAGCATTATTTTACTGCTGGGAATGGTTTTAAAGGAAGCTGAAGTTGGCTCAGCTTCTCCCAGCATTTGAGAAGGGATTTTTGAGAAGTAATTTTACATACTCTATTGTTGAAAAGTATATGATTATAACATAAATCTCAGTGTTACATGACTAAAGTTAAATAGAATTAATCAGGGTCTAGCTTTTGTTTTTACAATGTACAGTGTAGTATGTTTGTCAAATGCAAAGAATTTGAGGGGTGATAACAACATAGTAATAGATTGTGCTGAATATGTGCTTTAAATTGTAAATTATATCTTTATGATATCAAATATATGCAGTAAGTACTCTGATGCAAAGTTGTTACTATGGTAAGAAGACTGTATGTGTGCACATGCATGTTTGCACGCATACTATATTCACTGTGTGTTCTGAACTGTGCACAGTTCATTCTGTAATCAGATTATTAATACAATCTTATTAAAGTACTATATTTTCTGATGGTGTTGCTTAAACCTCATTTCCTTTAGTATGCAGAAAATATGGCAGATGACAGTAATGAACATTAGTGTAAAGGAATAGTACTATTTAGTCCCTTCCTCTCTACCCTGACCTCTGCAGCTTTAGAATTGAAGAGACTTGGCTTGAGCCTGTGGGGGGAAAAGAATTGCTGAAACCGACACTCTTAAAATTCGCGCTGCTTTCTCCCTTGTCCTCTAATTGTTCAGCTCACTTTTACCAAATAACTGTTGCACAGCTAGGAAGGTTCTGTTGCTAAACTGTGTAAAATAATATGCAGCAAAGTATCACATTTTCTGGATTATTAACATATGCAGCTTTGATGTTGTATTAACACCATTTACAGCTTATTAATATATGCTTACAGAAGAAAAATAGTATTTTAAGCGTTTTTATAGATATCATGTAGTTAAAATATCAACAGCCTGTGAAAAAGTGAAAAAGTTTCTTCATTCTTTTCTGTCATACAGTCATTATTGCTGCATCTTTATTAGTAAATTAAATGTTCCCAGGCATATTTGGTTTGGAGGCCAACTGGTATAAAATATTCTAGGCCCATGCTTTTAAACTGTCTTGCCTTCCAAAGCACTGTAGTTGCATGCAGACCACCTACTGAGACTGTCCCTGGATTGTGCAAGCTCCAGAACTGTACCCAGGAATTGTTTGGGAGAGTACTATTTGACTTGAGCAAAAACTGTGCCAGGAACCATTTCGACAGTTTATACACAATGAAGTTCCAATGCCCAGGAATATTCCTAGTACTGTTGATTTAGAAGCATGTATGTAGCCTTTACGACTAGTATATATCAATTTCTGACTAAAATTCAATTTGATCCAATTTTAAATCACACTAATGTGTTTTTTGAATACTGTTGCCACCTCTGCCAAACCCTACAATAACTTCAGGTTTTGAGAAAATAATTGTTTCATATATTCAGTTTGCTATCATCAACGTGAATCACCTTGATTCACGCTTGCCTATTTTGACAAGCAAATCCAGAATATGGCATCTAAAATTTTTTTTTTTACTTTTTAAAATAAGTGTGAATGATTTCATCTGTCCATGGTACTTCGTAGCATATTAGTAAATATACTGTAAGATAATTTTACTTTCATCAGAATCTTAGTAACTGAGAACTGTATTGCAATCTCTGGTGAGTCTTGACTGAGAAGCAAGATGAGACATCCGAGTTTTGGCAGTACTGGTTTTAGAAGACTTGTACATTAGTGATTATTAAGCAATGTCATAACTAATACTAGTTAGTATGCAGTGAAGGACAGATATTCATCAGCTTGCAGAGAGTATGTCATTCCACTAAAAAAATTCAATTGTAGGCCAATTTTTTTGTCAGTTCTGTAATGGAAAATAACTTCAACTTTAAAAATATTAATTTTCCTAGTTCAAGTGCCGCAGGATTCCATCAAAGCATTGACAACCACTTTAAACATATAAAAGTATAATTGACTCATGTAGTTTATGAATTTTTTAGACAGGCAGAAACAGAGATCTCTGAGCTGAAGAGTTTATTTTGTAAGCAGGCAACATACAGTTCATAGTCCTTTTCTTTTTATGTCTTTTTCTAGTCTAGCTGTTTCTTCTGTTTTTGAAACTATTTTTATTTAGGGATTTTTTTTCTACAATTATGTGTGTTATTATACATACCTAGTGTGTTTTTATTTCTCCTTTATACTAAAAATATTTTAAAACAATCTGGATTTTACTGCATTACTCAGACCTATGCAAGTGGAGACTTCTTGGCTTCTCTGATCCTTACCTACCTTTCTCTTTTGCATTTAGATGACTTACCTTTAGCATCTACACCACTGCATTTTAATTTGAATTTATTTTTCTTTCATCTGGGACAGAAACATCTGTCTTACTGTTCTCTGCAACAGTGAGCTTCAAGATAATGAGAATTTTCTGTCATAAGCTGCTTTAAGCTTTCAGTAAGTTGCATTCTGAGTGAACGGAATTCGTTAGTTCTTGCATGCTGAGATGCCTGCGTTTTTGTTTCTTCAGAAAGCATGTTTATATCTGTTGGTGCATTCCAAACTAATGTGCTCCCGTTTTACTCTTTTTTTGTGTTCTTGTTTTCTAAGAATCTGCTTCCAACTTCCACTTCAGATCATTTGCTTCAAATATATAGATACTCAAATATATAGACAGCTGATGTGTACACTGTTTCCAGTGCCCAAGCAACCATCACCTCCTTTTTTTTCCCCTTTGTCCTTCACAAAAAGGCTATATTCTTCGATAGTGATCTATATTAACAACCCTGCTGATTCCTTGCTATTTCAGTTCATAATAGGCCAAGTCTGTACTGACTGTATATGAATTGGCATAGCAGAGATTCAGTTGCTTTTGCTTAGATACTTGGTCTGGAGTCTGTAAAATAGTGGCAGGTAGACATACTCAAAATTCTAGGTAGTGATTAAAGAGACAAGAACATAGATAATTATCATGGTGAGGGCCTACTAAAGATCACTAACTCAGTAAGATTAAGAAAACAAGGCTTCTAATGAGCAACTAGTAGAATCATCTGCCATCACTGGTGGTAGTGAAGGATTGTGACTACTCAGGTATCTTTTACTGAGACTAATACAGCAAAATAAAACCATCAGATTCCAGATTAGTGGGCTTCAGCAGCTCAGAGAATGAATTCATAATATTTCACAGGAGGCTCAAGAAAAAGACTCAAGGAAAACAGGTACAGTGTACTGGTATTACAAATACAAAACCCTCCAATGCAGACGATATATAGTGTAGAAAACAACAGCCCAAATAAATTATAAATTCTTTCTTTTCTGAAAATATACATAGTAGTCACACAGAAAGCAGAAACTAGGTCAAATGACAAAAGATGAATAGAATAGTATAAAACATAGGCAAAAAATAAACAAGTCCAAAACACTTGGGACAATCAAAATAAAAGAAGCCACTGATTAATTAGACAAAAGTTAGTGGCTTTCTCAATACCAGTATAAAGATTAGCCGAGGACAATTCTGAAGCCCCTAGAATATATGGCACAGCACATCCCATATTCCTATAGCTAAACTCTTTCTTCCAAAACAGTCTTGCTTTGTCCATACTGCCTGTAGGGGGCAGTAGCTATCCCGTGGTACTTCCCAAACACTTCTGTGCACTCCCTGGAAGACTTGATTGTTACAAGCTAAGCTTGGACCAGGAGTATGCTAACTATTAAACAGTATGAACAGAGACATACTAGTGCTTCAACTTGTGCCCTGACCTTATTTTACTTAGTAGAGTAGATGTCGCTAGTGAGTCCTTTGCTCCTATTTTCTAGAGAATATGCTTCTTTTCCTTAGGGAGAGCCTCATGGGTCCTGCCTATCCTTTCCCTCAAGGGACCCTTGTTTTACATAACATTTTTCTTCCTGGAATTAGTCCCTCTTTAAAGCCTTTGAATAGGAATTAAATTTTCTTGACTGATTAGGTGTTTGATTTTTCTCATAGATCAAGATTACTAGCTTTCCTAAGCACAATACACAAAGTGAAATGCAACTAACAAAGGAGCAATTTGGAAAACACAAAATACCTATCTGGTACAGTGTTAGAGAAAAATCAAGATAATTTTAGGCCTCTACACAGTGGAAAGGCTAAAGTGTTTGATTAGCTTTCATTAAAGAGGTCAATCTCAATCAGCTGGTGAATGCAGTTAATACCAAAAGGAAGAGCTAATGGAATCTGTTTAATTTTAAGTGAGAGAAATAGAAGAACATATTATCAAATTACTTTTCTGCAGGCATCAAAAGGGGAACAAGGAGATGAGTAACTTAACAGATTTGTCATGAACAAATGATGTCAAACCCAGCTACTTTCTTTCTCTGACAAGATAGCAGGCCATCTGCATAGAGAAATGATAGATATTAGATATCTTGACTTTAGTAAAAATTTTGATGCTATACCACAAGCACTTCTCATAAGCTAATAGAGAAATATGGTCAAGATGAAGTGATGACAGAATGAAAACAAATCAAGTTGGAAAACCACAACGATAGTTAGCTATCAATGGTTCCACACTGGAAGCATGTATCAGGTAGAGCTCTAAATAGATCTGTCTTTTATCCAATACTATTCAGGATTTTTATTAACATTCTTAAATGTCTATGTACTAAATAAGCAAATGAAAGAAAATTGATGTGTTGGAGCTGCAATGGCAGATAATCCAAAATAGTCTTTAAAAACTGAAACTATGTTATGAAAAAATAAATTGTATATAACAAGAAAAGATGCAAAATTGTGAACTGAGGTAGGAATAAATAACCACATAGCAGTAGGGTGGGGAACAACTATCTAAATACTAATTCTACAAAGAAAGGGAACCAGAGATGATAGGAGATCAAAAGCTGAGTAGGGGTTAGGCCTGTTGAATGTTGTTTGGTATGTTTCACTTCAAGTATCTGAATATGAAATTTATTTATATATTGAAAGTATGCTTTGTTTTCAGAAGAAAGCTTTTTGTTTTGCTATATGTTTCAGTTATTCTTTGCGGATAAACATATTTTATCCAAGTTAAACATATAGCTATTTCCTAGCTGATAGCTTTTCCTAGCAAAAATTCTGATATGAAAAAGGCAAGTATTAAGTTGGATGTAAAAAGTATAGTTTGCAAGGTATGTAAGTTTCCTTCTGTTCACCAGCAATGGTAAAGACTAAGTGGGAGTGCTTCATTCATTTTGGGGGTGTTTTGCTTCAAGAAAGAGGTAGAATAATTTCAGAGAGTCTAGGAGAAAGCGAGAAGCTCTATCAGAAATCTAGATAAATTTATGAGGATAGAAAGGCTTGAAATATTTGATCTTGGGAAAAGAAGATGAGGACTTTATGAAGCAGTAGCCAAACATGAAACTGTAAATGTTTCAGAACCAGAATTTGTGGTAGAAAGAGGCCCTAGAAGAACTGTATCTTTAGAAAGTAACCGAAGGAGAAAATGATACTAGTACAGTGAATAAAAGAGTCCTTAAAAGCAATCTGATAAAAAGAAATAGAGAATTGAGTATGAGATCAGAGGTGAAAATAATTATCGCAGAAGAAGAAGATATTAGGGCACCATAAGCATTGGATGATGTAGCTTGATGTTCGGTAGTGATGGCATGCTGATATACATACCCACACAATGTTCACATACTCCAGTCTCTCCAGTTGTTGGTCAAGAGCTGCTGTGAACCATGGTCTCTTCTCCAGTGGCAGGCACTTAGACCTCCACACACTCTGGTCTCTGTAGTTGCTGGCACCACAGTTGCACAAGCCTATGACGCGTGGTCCCCACTCAGGTGACTGACACTTAGTTCTCCATACATACACATAGAGTTCCCACACACAGGAAAGTAGATAGAAATTGAGTTTAATTGGAAGACAGGACAGACTGTGCTGACTAGGTGCAGACAGGGCCAGACAAGCATTCTGACCAGCAACTTGTCTACAAATAGCCAATCCCTTTTATTGCCTTATCCCTCTATTTTTCCATGCTTCTTCCTCCCAAGCCATCTTGACCCTTTCATTATCTGACCTTTAGTTCTTCCCCTAAAATCCCATAGTAAGTCTTGTTCAATCCTATAGTGCTCTTCCCCTGCATCACATTATGCATGAGGCACAATACCTTCTAGACACTAAGCCCCTCAGTCTGTAAGGTGATTCAGAGAGCATCTCCCATTGATTCATCTTGAGGGGCGTCACGTCTGGACAACTGGCTGATTGCCCAGCTATGACACCCTTGAAAAGTGCTCCATCAGAATGCTGTTTTCTCTGATTAGATTCCTGGCATTTCCCCACCTACTGGTGTTCCTCTGTGTGCTTTCCTGTTGGTGAAGATGAGCCTTTTGTTACATAACCTAACACCAGTTAAACTCCTACCATTTGCTGAAGTATACTTGTTCAAGCCAACAGAAGACAAATTCTTATATTCAATCCACGAAGAATGAATGAGAACAGTTATTGTGTAGACTTCAAAAAACACACCTTTGCATATTATACTTGTAGAAACAGATACATAAATTGATATAGACATCTATATACTTTGCTATACCTATGAATCAGAGTACACGAGTACGTAGGCTACCTACCTAAGTATTGGGTGCAAATAATTTAAGATAAACAACTACAACTCAAATAATTTAAGATAAACAATTGCAATTGGCTGCATCTGCTATCTTACAATCATAGTAAAGGGCAGACTTTCTCAAGGACCACAGGAAAAACTGTATTTAAAATTGCTTGGAATGCAGTAGAATCTCTATTACTAGATGTATTTGAGAACAGATTAGGGAAATACTTGTCATAAATCACCTAGGTATACTTGATTCTGTCTTAGGACTTAAGTGAGTCTAAAGGGACCTCAGAAAACTATCTGTGCCCTGTGCTCAATTGTTTAAAGACAAAGCTTTATCCCATTCCACAGGTTGGCTTTCCTCTTTAAGAAACAGGGAACAAAATACTTCTCCAAAGGCTTAGTAGCTTCTTAGAATACAAGGTTGTTCAGCCAATACCATAGATCTTCCATTTAAAAAGCATTTCCTTTTTCTTTGGGGGATTGGACTAGATGGTCCCTTCCAACCTCAACCAACTCTGTGATTCTGTATATATGGGTAAGAGGAGAAGGCAGCCAAAGAAGAAGACCTTGTGACAAAACTATATTCATATATTTGTCTCCATGTAATTATTTGTATGTATCAGCAAACTAAGAATGATGAAGGGTTTTGGTAGGAAACCAGTATTTTAATTCTGCAGAACTACAGCAATTTTACAGAATAAGTTTTTTACAAGGAATCTAGCTCAACTTTGTAAGAAGGTTTCTGACAATGCAGATAGTGAAAGATTACACAGAATTAAAAAAGGAACATAACTGTAGACATGCATCAAAGAATGAAACCTGAGTTGCAAACAAGCTATATATAAAAATGAAAGTACATCACTACATAATTATAAATCATTTTCTTCTGTCATTTTGACATATATAGGATGAAGATTTCTTCTTTTGTATATGTAGAATTGTTATTCTACTGAAATGGAGGTCATGGTTTAATACTGTTAGTTTACCATCCTGAAATTAGAAAGTATAAAAAGAGAGTTTTAAAATACATTTTTTTAGCTAGTAACAGATTAAAGACAAGATGTTATGTACCAAAAAGATGGAAATGTTTATGTTCTGTCAGACATTGAGCACCTAAACTGTTCCTTCTTTCTGAACTGGTCTTGTGCACTGCCACTTAATATCCCTGAGCAGCTGGGAATTGTTTCTTTAGCTCCTCTTATACATTGAGTGGAATATTGCCAGCTGGAATCTTGTCTAAACTAGGGCATTAGCTCCCAAAACTCATCTAAATCCAGATAAGAATTGTGGCCATGTACTCTCCAGCATCCTTACAGTATAGATGCTTACCTTCTTCACCCTCAGCACTTAGCTGTGTACAGTCAAAGTGTTTAGGAATGTTTGTTCTGCAGAGGTGAGTTTTCGTTCTTTTATAAACACCTAGTATCTATAGCTCACATAGCATTAGTAGAAAATATAGGGTTCTTGCTTGTATTTCCAGAACTAATTTTGCTTTCTGTCCATCTATTGGTGGTCTAATGTAAAATATCTTCAGCAGTGACCTGGATGATGATACATTAGCAAATTTATGGAAGATAGTAAGGGGTGAGGTAGGGCTAATAGCAAAATGGCAAAATTTCAACCCAAAGGACTGTTCATAAGCTTAAGGAGTAGGCCAAAAGAAACCTGTTGTACTTCAGCAGGAAATGTAGTGTTTTGCACCAAGGATTGAATAATCTCATGCATCAATACAGACTGGGAACCAACAGACAGGCAAGGAGCCCTGTTGAAAAGGATGTGGGAGTTACAGTGGATGCCATTTTGAATATAAGCCAACTGTGCACTGTCATTGCAAAATAGACAAACTGTAGACTGCGCTATTTTAGGAGGAGTGTGGAGGCATCAGTGCTACTGTGTTCCCCAGTACAAGAGAGAGATCAACAAATTGGAGAGATTCCAGCAGGGGTCCCTGGGAAGGTTACAGGATTGGAGCGTTTGATGTATAACAGTTCTGGGCTCCCCAGTACGAGAGACATGGAGCTACTGGAGAGAGTCCAGCGTAGGGCTACGAAGATGATCAGAGGGCTGGAGCACCTGCCCTCTGAGGAACGGCTGCGAGAGCTGGGCTTCTTCAGCCTGGGCAAGAGAAGGCTGAGGGGGGATCTTATCAATGTGTACAAGTACCTGAAGGGAGGGTGTCAAGGGGACGGGGACGCTCTTTTCCCATGTGTCCCATGTGACAGGACAAGAGGCAATGGGCAAAAATTGAAGCACAGGAAATTCCGCCTGAACGTGAGGGGGAATTTCTTCCCTGTGAGAGTGACAGAGCACTGGACCAGGTTGCCCAGAGAGGTTGTGGAGTCTCCTTCTCTGGAGATATTCAAAGCCCACCTGGATGCAACCCTGTCTAACATGCTCTAGGTGACCCTGCTGAGCAGGGAGGTTGGACTAGGTGATCTCCAGAGGTCCCTTCCAACCTTACTGATTCTATGATTCTGTGAACAAGAGGCTGAGGGAATTGGGTTTATTTAGCATGGAGAAGAGAAGGACTTAATTATAGTCCTCAACTGCTTAAAAAGTGGTTGTGCAGAAGATGAAGCAAGACTTTTCTCAAAGGTGTACTCAGGAGGCACTAGCCAGAAGTTGCAATAAGGGAAATTTGAATTAGACATGAGGAAAAAGAATAAGGGTGGTTAAACCAGTCAAATTGCCCAAAGGGGCTGTTGCAGTCTTCATCTTTGCAATTCTGAAAGATGCCTCTCTCCACTGATGCATGAGAAATTTAGGGACCTTTCCTCTATCATTCCCCTCCCAAAGTCAGAGTGTTCATTTTAGAGAAACAGTACCTCTTGTGCTTAAATTTGGCAGAACATTTTGGTCTTAGGGGAATACAGCAATATTTGGTTTTAAGAAATAGCTTTTCTTGCCTTTACAGTTAATTTTCTGTGCATGACATTTTCTGTAGTTTTGTGATAGTCATTCTTACTCTTTGCTACAATGCTTTTGTGAGAAATAGCATGAGTAAAGAAAATTAGCATTATTTTTTCTATTTGCTTCTGAGAATACTTCATAAATAATCTTGCAAGGCTTTGTGTTTTAAGTGATTTTGCCCAGAATTTTTAAATATTTATGGAAGTTTTTTTCAAATGTGTACTTCTATTGAAAAGGCCATTTAATTTTAATTGTTATGACAAAGAGCAAAGCATGTACGTTCAATAAAAATTCTTATTTTAGATTAAAGAAAACAATAAAATATAAAAAACAGCTGCTGTCCCTGCAGATAGGCAGTCTTACTGGAATTTTCAAGCTCAAGTACCAAGAAAACAGACATAATTCATATCCAAGTTCTACTTGTCAGAGTGCTTCCAATATACATTATATTGATTATTTGCCATGTTTTTTTCTTCTTTCCATGGAAGTTTTTCTAATCAGTGTGTTTTATCACATGCATACCTTGAGCAGATTATGTGAAGTTAGTTTTTCCCGTGTCCAGAATCGGGCTTTTTAGGTCATACCATTGTAAAGTTCTGCCTTCCTTCTTTTCAGTCTGTGGTTTGCAACAAGTTGTTACAGCTATTTTCCTTGCTAGTTTTCAGCTCTCATTGGCTGTGATTGTCTCTGCAAAATTCAGCTCCCCATATTGTGATAAACAGAAAAACCAGAATCAAAGTAGAGATCATTGTTGAGAAGTAATTTTTTCTTGCAATTATGCTATTCCTATCACTTATCCTGCAGAAAAAAAGAAACATCTAAATCCCACAAAATGCATAGCTAAGTAATGGTTACTTGCTGGTGACTGTATCAGTATTAAGCTGATCAGACAGAATGTTTTCAGTATGCCAGTACTGAAGATCAAGTAGTTAGAATGGCACAGACTGTTTCCCTCAAACTCATTGCCTAGAGTAGGGTTAAGAATGTCCACGTGAGAGGAAAAGAGGCATCATACCTCCTGTTAATGCCATTTCTTGATATAAACTCTGCAAACTACTTATTACCAGAACAGTTGTACTGGATCAGATGAAAGATCCTCTAGTTCTGAATCTCACCTCCAGCCAAGGCCAGTAAATGGTATTTGGCAAGGAGAATAAGCTCAAGCATACAGTTGTTTTACGAAGTAGCGCTTCAGTCATTTATGCTAAGACAGAATGTAGCAGTTTATTTGTTAAGATAAAGAATACTCTATAAGCAATAAAATACTACTGCTCTAATAAATCTTCCTGCACAGTGATTATTCAGATAGTAAAGAGTAAGATACCAGTATGATTCTAAATGATCATATAAGATGATTTTGAAAAGGAAAATTTTTGAAGTGAACATAATTTTATTTTTTAAATAGATACACCGTGTAATATAATATATAATTGACTTGGGCTATTCCTAATGTGGAAGGACAAAAGACTTTCCAAGTTTGTTGGATAGTGCAACTGTAAGGCCCAGAAATTAGAACACAGACCTGAAGTCGTACTGGAGTGAGGAGCACTAATACATGCTAGCACACTTCAGAAAAGATCTTCGAATAGCCATGTTACTGTAGTCAAGGCTGCCTTCTCACTCTGGAGGTGCTGCTCTTGGCCACCACAATAGTAAGTGTTGTGTGTCAATCCATGGCGTGGATGAGTACCAATAGAACAGCATCGCAAGTACAGTAGGCCCAAGCTGATAATTTAACAAATTTAACAGCGTCAGAAGAAATCTCATCATCATTACCTAGTTCTGCCTACATACTGCTTATTTTCTTGATTTCACACAATTTTTTTCAACTACTTCAACAAATAATGATCAACTTAGGGAGCAAATGACACAAGCCACAGCTCCAATGCTTCCACATTTGAAGACAGAGGCAAAAAGTAAGAACTGAGGGAGGGCAGTGCATAGAATACACTTTTAGAGCTATTGCTAATAAAAGAATCACAGAAGTTAGAAATTAAGTGTTCTTTGTGTTTATTGTCTTGTAAAAAGTTGTATCTGCTCCAGAATACTGAATGGGATCATTTCTTAGAATATTTTAAGAGACTGAATGAATTTAGGAGAAAATAACTAGGAGACATCCTCTGAAAGCCTGTTTTTATTACAGCTTCTATTTCCATTTGTCTTTGCAGACAACATGAGATTCTGTTAGACATACTGTGTTAATTAGATGTGCAGTTCTGTGGAAATGCATTCTGGTTTAGAATTTAGAATTTAATTCTAATTTAATTTAGAATGAATTAGAAGCTTTCTGTAACAGTAAAAATAGCAATAAAATATGACTCACTGTAATGCCTGACATTAGTTAGAGATCAAAGAGATGAAAGCAGATAAACTCTGAAAGGGTGGGCTGGTCTGTCACTACCTGTGCAGAGAGGATAAGCTATTGCATAAAAGCTACTTTCTGTTCATGGCATTATGGTTTATCGGTTAAATCTAATGTTGTTACACCAGTATCACATCAACCAAGCTGTTGTGATATAAAATAATTTCATTTGTAGTTTAAGCAAAAAATAGTTTCAGTCAGGAAAAATTTCATCTTTATTTTGTGAATGCCCCCATGAGAAGACAGATATTTGTAGAAAACAGGTAGAGTTTACAGTTTTTTCCCCTTCTCTGTATGATTAAATTGGAGGGAAAGAAAAGCTTTTTGACGCAAAAATACAAGAAATAATGAATTAAAATACAGGTGGTGGATTTGATGTCCACCCCTTCTACAGTGCTCCAATCCTTTTTAATAATAAGCTTAATTAAACTATGTGCAGATATTCAGTGAAGGCTTCTGTGAGAACTGTGGGTTTGCTACAAGTCCACAAGTAAGAGAAAGAGCAAAATTATAAGAATTTCTTTAGGAAGTAGGCAACTGATCAAGCATGGCTAAGTAAAGTAGGAAACTGCCACATTGTACCAGTGATCCCATCTCAGAAATGAGAGCTATTTTATCTGGATCAACAAATAGACTCAGCTGGATGTGCTAACCTTTGGCAGCTGATTCTGAATTTACAGGGGTTTATAGAGCAAGTGGTACATGGTGGAATTAGATGATGTTACACTTAATATTCAGTCTGTATTTAAAATTATGTCATAAGCATTTTATACATGTATGTATATACACCGAACATCAGGAGACAGGGATGATTCTTGAGTAACAGCTTTCAGTGACAATAAACTGTATTTCTTGTATTTATGTAAATACCAAAGATGTGTGTATCATTTTAAAATAAAAATATGGAAACAACTTCTGTAAAACCAGAATAACTGTTCAGTTCATTTGTACATATTCGTATTAGTGTAATAAAATCAAAACATGTTAGTGTAATAAGGTCAAAATAAGATCAAAACTTGGATATGGCTTGGCATCTCTGATGAAGCTTTTGCTCCACTTCAGCAAGTTTGGGAAAGGGAATTACAGAAGAACAAGCCTAGCTTGTCTGTCATTCATGAGTCATTGCTTTCATCTCCTACAATGTGCACCTAACCAAATAGATTCTGTAATCTGTATTTCTGTAGATTCCGTGTTCTGCAGATTCTGTACTCTGTAATTCTGTAACATTTTTCTTTAGCTGTATTTATGAAAGCCTTTATATTTTCCTTAACTCCAGGGCAGATTAATTTATATTATCTTTTAAAAAGACCCCTGCATTTTGTCTGAAGTTGTGCAGATGAAATATTTCAGCTGTTAATGTAGTGCCATACTTGATGAACATTGCTTCCAAACTGCACAGACCACTAGAGGAGCAAAGGAAGTTTTTGAAACTGAATTTTTGGAACTGTGTGGCATTCAGACAGCTACAAGAAAATAAGTATTTTTAATTTTTCTTAGGGAAAAGGTTTGTGTCTGCCTGTTAATATCTCTGCAGGAGTCATACAAAATTTTCTGATGTATTTTAACTTACTCAGTTTTTGTTGGGGACTCCTTTTTTGAATTATACAAAAAAGCTACTTGGAAAAATACCAATTTAACATAACATTATAATAAATTATACCACAAGTAAGACACACATGTAATTTCAAAGGATCAAAGCAAGCCTACCATAACCATACTGAGGATCCTAGCTAGGAAGTGATCATCTGCATACAGTCACAACACAGGCACCTCAGTAGAACCAGAGGCCCTGTAGCACAACAGTCTCCTCTAGACCAGCTTCCTGCTTCATTCCTGAACAGTACCGTTTTCACTGATAGTTATCATGCCTAGGCTTGACTGTTACCACCATAAGCTCAGTATATGCTTTCATTCTTCGCAAATGTAAAGGCTAGAAATGTGGTGTGTGCTCTGAACAGATGTTATATGTAAGCCAACACCAGCACTTCATGTCCATGATCAAATATCCATAAACAGGGAAGGGCTGTATTTGTGATGACATGGATGTATGAAGAAAGCAGGACACATGCCCTGGCCTTGGTGGCCTTGGTGCCTGCTTTGGGGAAAGGAGAAGGCAGGGCTTCAGCGGCCAGCCAATCACGGGCGCTCTGAGACCACATGGGGTGTAGTGGTGTTGACATGCCAGCCATGATGGGCTCAGGACATCCTGGGCCCAAGGAACCAGTCATACTGTTGAGGTGTGCCTGTCATGTGACCAGAAAAGCGGTGGGATTTTTGAGGCAAATAGGTCATATGCCAGTGAGTGGCAGCAGTATTCCTGCAGGCAGCAGGGGAGGCACCTGCCAAGTCTTCTCATGCACAAGAGTGTCCTGCAGCAACTTCTTGTCTGGTGGTAAGGAGACACATATGGGTGGGTTTGGGCTACTTCTTTAGAGGAAGAAGTAATGATAAGGAAGGAAGGCAGCAACAAAAGAGAGTATTGTTCTTCCTGAAGTTCTATGAATTCTGGTTCCTACCTTCTCTCTTCTTTCTCTTCCTCTACATATAAAAATACAGTCTTGCCCTGCTCTCTTTCCTCTGATTTTTTTTTTTTTTTTTTAGAAGGGAGAGCTAGAGGAGTTGCATGGACAAACAGACATAACCCCTGTATAAGCTGTTGCTCTCTGAGGAAGGCTGGAACTTTTGTAGAGAAGGGCTGTGGGAAAGGGAAAGGCAGACTGCAGTCTCCTCTCACGTAATGCCCTTTCAGCTTCACTGCCTGTCATGTTCCTTTTAGCCGTTTTCTCACATGCGAAGCCCCTTCCTGAAACCTGACTGCTTCTTCCGATTGGTTCCTCCAACTTCTTTCTTCCTTCCAGCCACCTTCTGAACCTGTGGTTGGTACTGTAACACTGTTTTGCTGTTTTGGAGAGCAGTGAAATTCTGTTCTGCCTCAACGTTTGAGAAGACTGAGATAGCTCTGATATCAAGTAACTCCCCTGAGTTGGTGAGGTTATAGTGATAGAAATGGCATTACACTGAAAATAAAGTTAGGCCCTTGATCTCTTAATTTACTAAATTGTCCTCTCTGGAAATGGTCTGTGGATGCCTATAAGGACTGCTATTTGGAATTTAATAGCATATTTTAACAATTTCCAAGCTTAAATTTAAGAAATTCATCTCTGTCAGTGAAATTATTATGCTTCCAGACAGGCTGCAAAAGAATCTTTCTTTGCTGACTATATAGACAGCTTGAGCTCCTGACCTGAACCAGATTTCTCAAATAGATACACCAGTTAAAGGAGATGGGATGAGTCAAGATCATAATCCTATTCATAAACTGGCCAAGCTGTCTTCTAGAAGTAGCTATGGGTTTGATTTTTTTTTTTTTTTTTACCCTGTTGGAAGTCTTTTCCCCTTCTTTATCTAACTCTGATAGTTAGTATCCTTTTAGTCTACAACTGGATTTTGTGTTCTGTTTCTTCCTGAATTTTTTTGGCCCAGCATTGTTCTTTAGCTTATATAGCCCTGATTTTTCTAGTGCTTACTCTCTTCCATATTTATAGATGTACATTATCTTTATACAGGCATGTAAGTGCCTATTCCATTTCCCACCTGAACCTTAATTTTGTCACACTAAACCAGCTAGTTCGCTCAATCTCTTTTTAATAGATAGGCTTGAGACCCTTCACCTCATGTTAGTGACTTTGTTTTTGTCTATCCTATTTTGAAAGAATCTTTCTTGAATATGAGTGACATGTGCTCTGTGTATAGTAGGTCCTACTACTATCCTTAAAATATTCTCTGTAATCCTGTGCTCCTAGGATCATAGTTGCCTTTCCCTGGCAGTGTTCCACCAGAAGCTGAGTGGGTTTGTACAGACTGACGTGACTGGCCTCAATATTGCTGGTAGGGTAGCCACAGCCACACAGCACTCATTTAAAGCTGGGGGTGGAGCCAAAATGCAGGGAAACATTTACACACTGTACTGCGTGCTGCCACAGTTACTCATTACCTCAGCTAGCTAGCTATAAACTTGATAGCTCAGGTATAAATGTCTAAAATTACACTTGCTACAGATCTCAGTGATAGTAGTTTTTCTTCGCTGTCACCCCTCATCCTGTCTTTTTTTGCATTAGTGATTTAATTTTTGTGCCATCTTCTTGCCTTCATTCAGATCTCAAGGGTATAAAGCCAATTTGGTTATGCATCATTCTTACAGAAATTAAGAGTGATGATATGGATAGTACTTCTTTGTTTCACCTTCATTTTGAAAATCTCTTTCCTAGGCAGGATCTTCTCTCCTCCTCCCCTGCCTTCCCCCACCCACCCTGTGCTGATCTCCCTGTATATAGCCAAGACAAGCAGATAGATGCAGACAAAACAACCAGCCACAGGCTGCTACATCTTTTCCTGTTGGTGAAATACCTCTTAGGTTCTACATTCTGTTTTTTTTTCTTTGTTTCTGAGACGGTAATATCTTTTCAAGCACATATTATCAATTTACCAGGAGCAGTTTCTTTCTACACAGAGTCACTGGAGGGATTTGCTTAGAGGTAGCTGAATGTTGTGATCATGTGATCAACTATAGGGCATAGATTTATGATACAACCAGTTGAGTCTTTACTGCCTGCTATGTGTTCTGTTCTCCTAGTGCTAGCATTTGTTTGGCTTCAGAGTGAGCTTGTTTAACATGTTGAAATAGGAGAAAAAAAGGAATTGACTTCTACCAGTTTAGCTCCCTAAATGGTCTTACCATGGGATCAAATAAAAGTGTAGCATGCATGACAGATGAAAGGGAGTGCACAGCTGCAGGTGGAGGTGCACCCTCTCAGCAGCTGGCAGTTGGTTTAGTCCAAAATCTTGATTAGTTGAACTTGACTATAATAAAAACATCCACACCAAAGAAATCTTGCTTCATTATGAAAAAGAATGTTCTTGCTCAGTCTTCTTGCTTAAAATAATTTTCACTACAAATGCATGTATTTTTTTTTCTGTTCATGGTGGTGGTAAAAAAACTTAATTTGCATAAATGCAGAAGAGAGAGAAATGTAAGTCAATGGAAGAAATAATATGAATATGTAAATATGCTTTCAGATAAATAGAGCTAGATGACTAGTGAATAATTGAGTATGCTAGTAAAATTCAAAGCCCTGTCTCATAATCTGAAACTCTTTTCAAATCACAGGAAAAAGCTAACGAAATTACAAACAAGACTTTTTTTTCATTTCTTTAGGCAGCTTCTTGATGTAAAACCAACTTCTTTCATTCTGTGTAAACAGATTTTATCTTCTGTGCTATTCTAGAATAGGAAACATTGACGGTTGGTGCAGAAAGGATTCTATGGATGCACTTCATGTTGAAGGTATACTAGATTTCCTTAAAAATTAAGTATCTTAGGCAATAGACATTTAAAAACAGCCACATAAACCTGTAGAGTATGTATGTAGAGTATGTAGGTAAAAATATCCTTTTTTTGCTGATGCATTCCTATGCTCCAGAATATACTGCTCACCTTTAAAACTGTCACGCTCCAAACCTTGCTTGTACTGAAGAGAATCACTGTTTTGCCTGAAGCAAGGAACGTGAGTGTTGCAAAACTGACTCCTCCTCTAATAGGGAGAGCATGTACAAGTACACAGAGTTGTATTTCTCGTACAGCTGCCAGGCTGATTATTTGCAGTCAGAGCTGTAAACCTTACAGGCTTTTTTCTTTGTTTAGCTTTCTACTTTGGAATCTTTTGTTTCCTTCTCCATTTCTGGTCTGGATTTTCTTTTTTCTTTCTTTTTTTTTTCTTTTTTTTTTTGAATATATGTGAAACTGTTTCAAATGCTGATTTTCACGTCCTTGTTCAGGAAGCATTCATGAATTGACATGGGTCAACATACTTTTTGTTACCAGGCAAAAGTAAGTACTACAGTTAAACCTGTTCTTACCATGTGTTTACCTGAGTATAAAGGGATCTGTGTCATTGTATAAAGGACAATGTAGACTGTAGTTTTATTAGCAGAGATTAAAAACTTAAAGAAAAATAAAACCAGTTGAACTTCATATGGTGTGCTAAATACCATAGAGCTAACATTCTATAGAGACTGTTCTTAGTTGTCAGTTAATGATCTCTCTTTTAAAATACTGAAGGATGCATGGACACAGAGATTACCACTGTTTGTATACAATTTTTTAAAAGGACTTTTAGGCTTACATTTATTTTTGGAAAGCATATTTAATGCAGTTGTTAGTACTGATCCGATCTTATTACCCCTTTAAATTATATTATTTATGTTCATTGAATATATCTATTTTTATCATTCACTGATAATGGAATGCTAGGTGAGGAAAAAAAAAACCTCTTGGAGCTCCACTAACTGCTGTCATAGCTTCTACTATCTAATATGTCCTAGCCATTATTTTATTTTTTCTCCCTTTGTTATCCTCTCCTGTGTTCGTGTGTACATTCACTGTTTCCCCAAAACTGATAGTTTGGAATCCTGTTGCGTGGTTGTATCCTCTAAATTCTTCACTGTTGGCATAGAATAAAATTGAAGGTTGAAAGGAAATATGGATGTCGGAGAGATAAGATAGAAAAGGAAAGCTAGTAGCTGAGCTGGAGAGAAGTAAAGAAAGAGCGTGATTTGATTCTGAGAGCATGTTTTTGGCCATTTTCCCTGCATCCTATTGAAACACTGCATCATCATCATCTGTAACATTTTCACTATACCAGCAGTCACCTGGGAATTCATTAATGGTCTGGGAAGGGGAGGGGAAGTTAAGATTGCACATAGCTTTCTTTGCTATCAGTTCCCTCTAGAGAGTGCAGCAGCCTGCAAGACAATGTATGGATTCTGTTTCCCTTTCAGCAAAGTAAAACTTTTCTGCTGCAGAAATCCTGTGCTGCAGCTATTAGTCTTTTTTCCTTCTTTCAAGAGATGGATTCCTATTATTGAGCTGAACTAGGCACTCCCTTCCCCAAGGCAGGTGAATGGATTGCCCATGCAGCGAACAAGTTTAAGCAATTAGTAGTGCTTTAATGTCTGTGTAACAAATGCAGCCATTTACCATATATGCTTTTAGTGGCACTATGTCTCTATAGAAAGGCTGCGGCATGATTGCGTATCAGTCTGCTGTGATGAAATACAGCTTAGTTAAAAGGTCTGGCATGAGGATTAACATCTGCTACTATTTGGCATATGGCTTACAGATATTGAAGGGAAATAAAATCTAGAGAAATGTAGTTAGTATAAAGGCAGTAAGGGGCAAAAATTGGTATGTAATCCTAACATTTTTTGTGTTGCTAGAATTGGATTGGAAATCTTCCAGAATGAATTTTCTTATGAAAGGTGTGATGCTTTGACACAGCAACATTATCTGATGAACTGGGCTCAGAAGAATAATTCAGGACTCTGAATCTTCATCCTAAATCAGAGAAGGGCTTTATATGGTCTTGAATTATTTCCATCAGATGTCTTCTTTTATTGCCAAGCTAAACATCCTTTTAAAAAGTGTGGAGTTCTCATGACTCTGGCTGAATTAGCACCACTAGCTAATGAAGCGCTCTATCAGAAACAGGAACAAAGGTGGATTTTGAAAACTCTTGCCTTTATTTAGAACTTGTGGAAATTTGACATTACCTCATTCCTTACCACAGCGAAGCAAATGGCATTTAACCACTTCCTTCAGCTCATCAGGATTTCAGTCCAAACTTTTAGTCTCCTGGGCCTGTATTCTTTATTAAAATTAGGTACAGGTTAATTAGAGATTCATAAAACAATATAAATACTTTATTCCTACTACCTCTTGGTTTTGCCTCATTTGAAGTTAATGTTCTGGTACTTCCAGACACTCAGAATCACAGATTCCAATACCTTTTCTTATATATTTATGTACATGTATATACATGTATATCTGTACATATATATACAGATACACATATCAATACACTTTTTATCATTTAGGCAGGCTTTTGTTTGGGTTTGTCCCAGATTCTTGCTATGCAATACCCCTTCTTCAAAGATCTATTCTACCATCTTAGCGTCTTTGTGGCTTCAGCTTCAAAGACATCCTTTGTTCCTTCGCTACAAGTGCCTTTCAGAGAGGCTGTACTACTTAACAAGATAGAATCCAAGGGCAGCTTACTATGTACCAGAAAATCTTGAAATTAGGACTGTAAATAGTTGCACTAATCTAATGCACTAGTGATTTTCCTCTTCACTCGCAAGGACTTCCTCACTGACCTTTTCCTGACTGGTCCCCTACACTTTTGGGGGACCCCATTATTTTCTGCTTTGGTCTCCCCTCTTGTTTAGCTCTGATTGCTATCGCATTTCCCTTAGACTTCCTTCTGAGTTAGAAATGTCCTGTCACATGAGTCTGTGCTTACTCCCTCTGCATGGGAAGCTAAGTTAAATTTGATTCTTATGAGGCTAATCTTAACCCATTTAAAGAACTAGCTCCCATTATTACAATATCCTTTATTGACTGATCAGCTGTAGTTGGATCCCTGCATCCCAAGTTACCACTGTGAAACAATATTATATTATAAAATCAAGGATTCAAAATTTTCCATGAGCTGAATAATGAGGGAAAGAAGGTTTGTCGCTTTCTTGTCCTTGCTCCCTCCCATCTTTTTTATTGCACAGGTCATTGATGAATAAGTTGAACAATACTGGACCCTGTACTGACCTCTGGGGGACACTACTACCTACAGGCCTCCAACTAGACTTTGCACTGCTCATCATAGCCCTCTAAGCTCTGCCTTTCAGCCAGTTCTCAATCCACCTCGCTGTCTGCTCATCTATCCCACACTTTCTAAGCTTGCCTATGAGGATATTGTGGGAGACAGTGTCAGAAACCTTGCTGAAGTCAAGGTAGACAACATCCACTGCTCTCCTCTCATCTACCCAGCTAGTCATCCCACTGAAGAAGGCTATCAGGTTTGTTAAGCATGATTTCACTTTGGTGATAGATATGCTGACTTCTCGTGATCACCTTCTTATCCTTCAGATGCTTAGTGATGGCATTCAGGATACCATCATTTTTCCAGGGACTGATGTGAGACTAACTGGCCTGTAGTTTTCTGGATCTTCCTTCTTGCCCTTTTTGAACATGAGTGACATTAGCCTTCTTCCAGTCCTCAGGCACCTCTTCTCTTCTCCATGTCCTTTCAAAGGTGATCAGGAGTGGCCTAGCAATGACATCTGCCAACTCCCTCAGCAGTCCTGGGTACACTTATGGACTTGTGGATGTCCACTTTGCCTAAATGATCTTTACCAGTTCTTAACCAAGGGAAAGTATTCCTTTCTCAAGACTGTCTACCTGGTCTTTAGGGTCTGGTATTCCCGAGGGCTGGTCTTAGCAGTAAAGACTAAAAAAAAAAAAAACCCATGCATACTTACATACATACATAGATACATACATACATATATATATATATATATATATATATATATATATGCTATTTTCTTTGGGAATTTTTGCTTCCACTAGAAAGGTTTCATATTTTTGAGTTACAGTATTGCAGAAGTTTTGTTTATCTTTATTTCAGAGTGAACTAATTATGTGGGATGTCTGGACTGAAGGTTCAGTTGCAGCTCTTCTTTTGATGTTATACAGGGGAATTGTCTTAACATTGACTTACCCATGTATTTAAGTAGTACAGTGTAGGTATTTTGATGCTTTTTTATGAAAAGCTGTTAGACTATTTTAAGGAAATAATACTTGCTGCCAAATTACTGAGGTCCTAATTTAGATGCTTTGTAATTTTGCCAACAATCCCGATTGAATCGCCTACAACCTGTAGGCTTTTTGTTTATTTTTTTATTAGAGAAAGGATAGGAAAGAGTATATTGAAATGTTCTCCTTTTCTGAATTTTCGAAGAATTTGGATCAGAATTCTTAAAATGAGAAAGGAGGAAGCACTGAACCTTGAGGAAATTTGCATCCGTTTCTGACTGCAAACCCCATGACTGAGGATCCTATTTGTAATTAGAATGGTTCATCTATAAGGTGTATCTTGAGGTTAAATCTGGGAAAGCATACACATAGATACTCCTTTTTCCATCAAACTCAAACATTTGAGTCAATCTTGACTGTAAGTACATTTCTTAGGCTATACATTAAAGAGATTAGAAAAAGGGAGAGAAGAAGGATGAGAATTGAGAGACAAAACAAGCAGTTATATCTCAAATTACCCATAAAAGCAGTTCACTCATGGGGAACAGTTCCAGTCAAGAGCTGGAGTTCAAGATTTGAAAATCCTCTTAAGAATTGCAAAATCATTTGCAATTACAATATTACTTTTCTGTAATTTGAAGTCATGTTTTTATCTTAATTTACTTATTTGATAAAATAAGCACTTAATAGAGATTACATTTACATTTAGTTTTGAGTATTAATCAATTATCCCCTAATTAATTATTTAATTATGTCCTCATGCATAAAGCTACCCTGTCCTACAAGACCAAATGTGTATCTTCCCAAAGAAATAAGATATATGTAATCATAGTATCTGTCTGTTCATTCACACTTTTTTATCTGCTAGCTTTTTGCAATGATATCAGACAGAGACGGAGAGCTTTCAAATAATGTATTCCTACAAATTTTATAGATGTAAGTGGCCATGTAAAAGACAAAAAAGAGTTTAAACATTTGCAATAACTTGGTTCTGTCAGGTGATTTTAGGAATTCAGTGTGGCAGCTTGCTTGTCACAACCAAAACATTCAGGAGATGGCAGTTGTAATATATATCTATATATTTCTGTATTGTTTTCTATACTTATGTATATGATGATAGCTTTTTTAATTAAGTATTGCAACTGGCTAGAAGACATAAAATCATAGGAAACCAGACTTATCAGTTCTGATGACTATGAACTTTGTTAACAAGACCATCTAACAGAAAAAGAGATTGAAAGGTCTGAAAAGGAAATGCAGTGTTCAGAAGTTCTCAGACTCTTGACATAGCCTGCTTTATTTAGTGTATTCTTTCATATTTCACTGATAACTAGAAAATTTACAGATAAGAAAAAAAAAGACACAAATAAGTTAAATCTGAAAAGGAGCTAGAGTATTATTTTACATTTCTAAGAAACCACTAGAATTTTTAATTCGTCTTTTAAAGAGCCAGAGGCATTCCTCTAACTTTATTTTCTCTTCCTGCCTGTCTTTAGATAATTTAATTTAAAAATACAAAAGAATAAAAATTTTAAATATATTAAAAATATAAAGTTTTCTGAAAGATCTGCACTGTTTAGGATTGATTTAGAGCCCTGTCACCTTTGTGTATAGGTTACATTATCATTATGATCCCTCTACCTTTACAGTTAATGATCTCTGAAAAAATATCTTCACGCAGCACATTTGTTTCTTCTGGTATCTTTTGTTTTCCTTTTTTTGAGGACTTGCCTGATATCCTTATTTTCAACTTCAGAAAACCTGGGGTAACTAGTGTTTTTTAACATGGCAAATCTCTTAGCACACTCATTGTTCCCCTGGAGTAAAGTCATTCCATGTTAATAGTACTTCTATATCGTCCTATGTCCACTTCTAGTGGACTTCTAATGAACATGTGATACATAGCAGTCCTTGTGTACAAGTATGTATGGTGAGTTCATAAAAACAGTCAATAAACTCTGCAATAATAGTTACTGAAAATTTCTAAACCACTAACTGGGAAAGAGCAATCAGGCACAACCATTATATAACAACTGAAGTTTTATAATTTAGGCCAGAATAATCTGTTTGATGAGTAACTTGTTTTGGATGCTTGGATGATATGAATCTTTTTGCTTAGAGGAAACAAGAGATGACTTTTGGAAAAACAAATGTGACTTGTAGCAAAATTTCTTGCATCTACTCACAGCTTGATCCACAAAAATAGATTGCTGCTGTTGCTGGTTCTTAACCCCTAAACATTAGCTGGGAAGTCATGAGAGTTTAAGGAAGCCAATCCAGAGACGGTAGGCTTTTACTGTAAAAGATGAATTTCATTTAAGCTAATCATGTAATGCAGGGAGAAAATAAAGACTATGCTATGGTGATATGAAGAAATGTAAGTGAAGACTGTGTGAACACAGAGTGAAATATAAAAAATACAAAAAATAAATTATATTTAAAAGTAAAAGTAAAGACTACTTTGAAAAACACGAGTAGAGAAATTACTTACGAAGAAAGAAATTTGTCTAAACTACCCAAGTGCAATGACAAGATTTCAAGAATGGTTTGGGCATATGAAGATAGAATCCTCATGTGGAACTGAGTTCAAGAACAGAAGAGTGCAACTGGTGTACTGGGCCCCTTTTTATTTTAAGTAATAGTATAAGGTATCTTGGTCTATATAAGGTTATTGAGAAGCTAAAAACTATGTTTATTGAGTATTTGGCATTCAAGCTGTTTCTTCTGATCTTTACTCTAGGAAAAGCTCAATTTCATATACTTTGCATCATCACTGATGTAATTGACTGGCACCTGCAACGGTCTGGTTTATCTCAGTAGTATGTAAAAGGCCCTCATGCATGTATATGAATAGGTGTGTAAAAAGGTTGATGTGAGAGTGTACAGAGTGTATAAATATATAAATATATATAAATATACGTTTATACATACTTACACTTATTTATAAATACATATTTATATAAGTGTGTAGATAGATTAGATAGATGTACATAAAAAATTTATATATTTATATATTTTTAAAGTGTGTAGATAGAAAGGATATTTAGCAAGAGATAATGAAATTAATAATTAAAAATTTAATGTAAGCAGAACATTAAATGAAAGGAAAGTACAGTTGAAGGGGTTGACAGTGCATCAGAGAGGGTGGAGGATGTAAACAAATTTGAATATGTCTGTTGGATGAAAAGCTAATCCTGTGAAGCTAAGCAAGATGGCCCTGTCCATCCACAGAACAGATCAGTCCTGTGAAGCTGAAAATGTATCCCCTTCACCCACCTTCGAACTAACCAAATCACCACACAGTAATACTGGGGCAGTCTTTGAACTTTGCACTGTGCTACAAGATAATAGGGAATGTTGCCTACTAAAGACAAAAGCCAGAACAAAAAATCACCTCCAGTGGATGTGTGTAGGAACACTAAGAAAAATCCACAAAGAAAATTTCTGAAAAGACCATGTACATTGGATAAAAAATAGCTTGGATTTTGGAAACAAGGTTGAGGTGAGTGTCAGATAGAGAGGATGTAGGGCTACGTTTACCTACAGCTGCGAGTGAGCTTGCAGCTGCTTGTAATACCATTACAGGGTACAGGCTTGTGCTGTGTGTGTTTCCTTGTCCTTATATCAACATGGATTTTATAGCACATTTTTAAAAAGTAATCCTGGCTGATCAGGTAGAAGACAGCATCTGAACTGTTGTCGCTCCCATTTGGGACCACAGTGTTCAAAAAAAAGTACAACAATTATAAGAAAGAACAACAGTTTTGAAAGAAAACAAACAGTAATGATGTCAGATAGGTCACCATCACCTCACTACCCAGTTAATAAAGTTTCACTGAGCATGACTTAGATTAATTGTCTGATGTTTGTTTTCCTATTTGTAGTAGTAGCTTGTTACTAGATATGTCTACATTGCATCATCTCTTAAAAGGCATTTACTGAGCTTCTGAGGAAGTGGAAAGTTTTGGGGGTGTAAATACCCCAAGTATTCTGTGCAGAACCAGGTGACAACATGTCATGCAAACCAGAACACTTCCAGCATATGTAAGGCAGTAAGAAAGCACTTTAAAAGAGGCAAGGTGAATGTGGGAGAGGTGGACACTCAGTGATAGACAGATTTGGTGAATGGATCAACTTTCTAAACACAGTGACAGTGTTAAGCTTATCTGAATGATGCTGGGCATATTATCCATATATGCCTGAGGGCTGTGAGTCTAAAAAGCAGAATGGGTTCTGAAATAGCTGGAGCTCTTAAAATTATTTCGCTGCCTCAGAGCAACTGAACAGGGAATGGAATTTTTAAATTAGCCTTTAGACAAGCTGTTAAGGCAGTATAATTTTCACCACTTCGTTACTAATAATGGAAAGAAGCCTTTCTAGTAATAATGAAGAAGAAGCCTTAACAGGATGCTAAAAAACAAGATGTGGGGATGTTTTACTGCACATAACACCATTTGGTACCTTGATGTTTTACTGGAGCTATAACCAAAGCTTCCACAGAACTGTCAGAGCCAGACCCGTGGATGTGAAAACTTCAAGTTCTGTAGTGATTTCAAAAACTATTTCTGCAAATTGATGTAAAATTGGAGAAAATATGTCTTCACTCAGAAAGGGAGACCATGTGAGGTCATTTAGAACAAGAGAAATTTGGAAAAGGTTGTGAGCAGATGGTTATAGATGAAATTTTTGTAGTAGTTGAAACTGTGAGAAGGGGGTCAGATACGCATGTACTGCTTAATAAACTACAGTCACCAAGCTGTCAAAAGGATGTTTTACTCTGAAGAACTTCATAGGATAAACCCTGATGAAGACAGAGTCTACAAAATTGAAAAGATCCTGTCAGTAAAAATGGAAAGAAGAAAGAAACAGCTGTTGGTGAAGTGGCATGGCTGGCCCCAGAAATTTAACAGCTGGATAAAAGCCTACCAAGTCCACAATGTTTAGCAGCTGAAGCCAGTGGATGAGGAAGAAGAATGGCAGACTGCCTTTTTTCCATCATGCTCACCAACAATGTCTACACCAGGATTTTCCCACAAAACGCCAGTTTGAACTTCACCAAACAACTGTTGATGCCTCTGGGAGCTGTCAGGCAAGTGGGAGGTGGCGGTTGCAGAAATATAATGCCCACAAAGCTTGAAAAACATGAATAGTGCCGGAAACAGTGCTGCTGGGTAAGACATTGCATTATTCTTTGTGGTAAGTCTATTATCCCTCCATATCCATATTATTGGAAAGTATAAACACTTAGCAGCTCCTGCAACAGAGCTTTAACTCCTACATTCCTGTGATTAGGAAAACAAAGCTTAAAACAGATGAAAATCCTTACAATTTTTTGTACAGCTGGGGAGCTAGCAAATGTTTTGAGAGCTTCTGGAGTTACCAGTAAGATTTTCCCTTTTCAGCTGACATCACTGGAAAGTTTATTTTGATCTACATGTACATGGATCTGTACACTAGTTGGAGACTTCTGCTCCTATCATCATGCTGTGCTTTGCCCATGGTGATATCAATGATATCATTACAGAATAAGCTGTAATATTTGCCCATGAACCAACATCACACCAACAGAGTCAGCAATGAAAACAAACATTTTGTTTTGGCAAGGTGACTGAAGTTCTTCTCTGGAGATATTCAAAACCCACCTGGATGCGATCCTACCCAATATGTCTAGGTGACCCTGCTTGAGCAGGGGGATTGGACTGGATGATCTCCAGAGGTCCCTTCCAAACTCAACCATTCTGTGATTCTGTAATTCTGTGATCTCGCAGGCTGTTCTGGCCAAATTGCAAATGGTGGCAAAGCAGGATGTCTCATATTCAGAGAGAGCGTTAAAAAAGAGATACATCACAATCCTGAAGGGAAGGCCTTCCTCAAACCCTTAAAAGAGAAAGGATGAGTGGTGCCAGGCTGCATTCTGGTTAGGACAAGAAGAAAAAGAATAACAAGTTATACTGAACAGTGGAAAAGAAATAAGAAAGAATGCACCCTAGAGAAAGAGGGTGCATTCTACCACTGGAAAAGGAGAGATATTTTAACAGGACTGGGTTTTGTGCACAGCTGCTTGGAAGAATGTACCAAATCCAAGCTGAATTTGTTTGAAGTGGCCCAGGGCAGACAAACATCAAGAAGAGTTTGTTCACCGAGATGCCCTAATTTTTGGTTATAATGGAGTCTGCACCCCTGCACTTTTTCACAACTAGGAATGGGGAAGATTGTGTAGGTCTGAACAACACACTGCTGTATCTTTGCAGCAAAATTGTAGAAGAAAATGGTTGGTCTGGTGAATTAGCAGTTGACATCTCTTTTCAGCCAGTTGGATTTTATACTGGGAGAGATCATCCTTCTGAGTTTGTGGGAGCATAGTCTGCTCTGTATGAGTTGAGATGACCTGGAAGTTGCCTCCAGAAGTTCATCTTCTGTCTTAACAGGAGACTTACACTGCTGCATCAGATTCAGAAAAGCCATTCATATTAGAGGGGCATTTTAGTAAGTGTAACCCAGTGCCTTGTAATACTGCAAAATTTGGTTTTGTTTTAGAACTCCCAGCTCAGCTATCATTTATCCAGTGCATATCGTCACCTGAGGAAGTCCTTTGGGGAATTTTTCTTAGTGTACCTAAACACATGTTCTTGTGGAGCTGACTTTTTGTTCTGGCTTTTTGTTTTAGTAGGCAGTGTTGCCTGTTTCTTGTAGCACAGCACAGAGTCCCGAGATTGTCCCAGTATTACTGTAGGGTGATCTGGTTTGTTTAAAGGTAGGTGTGGAGTTTCTTGGTTAGACTCACAAGATTAGCCCCTTGTCCCACAGACATATTTAAATTTCCTCATGTTCCCTCCCACTCTCTGGTGCACTCCTACTTCCTTTTAATTCCCATCCCAAATATATTAGGAATTACTTAGCAGTATTGTTAACTGGTGGCCCAAGACTCAACTATCTTTTTATTTATTTTCTTTCTATTCATATTTAGACACTGTTAATTTCAGTATCTCTTCTTAATCTATCTTTTTTATACATAAACTTTTATAAATATATACTCAGATATATAAAAAGTGTATCTAGATTTGTATAAATATTTACATTTATATATATATGTACACTGCTATATAGAGAGATGCTTACATAACTGTGTGTCATATATATCATGAATATATGAATATACAAATAAATATAAATATATATAAAAACTGTGATCCCCTTTTGAGCAAAGGCAGGACTTTTTGGTCCTGATATACTTCTGGGTTGAACAAGGAGGTGTGGCTTCAGCTGCCAGTCAATCACAGGAAAAGCTGAGCTCGCATGGGGTATGGCTGTATCAAAATGGCAGTGTCGCGTGGGCAGAAGAGAACTTCCTGGTCCTAAGGGGCTTGACCTAATTCCAGCATGAACCAGTCATATGACTGGAAAGTAGGAGGTGCTTTTGGGGCAAATGGCTCATGAGGCTCTGGGCTGGACTTCCAGCGAAAGAGAGGGTGTCTGGCGCTTGCCATGTGTGAAAGTTTTACCTTGTACAAATGTTGTCCTTTCATTATGAACAGGAAAAGGAGAAGTACATACTTGTTTGACAAGCAAGGGAAGCAAGTGTTCACTGCCACTTTGTATGCGCAGGGGTGAGTTCTCCGTTAGAGAAGCATCCTATGGAAATGATCTTGAAGCCAGGATTTGGCCTTGTGACTACATAATTTGGCTGAATGACCGACCCTTTCAGAATCTAAGAGAGGATGGGAAATTAGGAAAGAAAATCTTTCCTTTTCCTTTAAGCAGTAGACTACTCAGTCAGCAATTTCTGTAGTCTGTGTCCAGTTAGTGCCTCCCTGGTTCTTTCAAGTGGAGATACGTGTGTTGGATATGCTTAGTCTTCAAGAAGGTAAAATTTTATATCAAAAATAGTTTAATTATAACAGATATAATTTAGAGTTAGGAGAATGAACAATATCAGTATGATGATTGCTCTTAATTGATCATCCATTACAAAGTAATTAAACCTGAGAGACCTCTACCCTTTTTTAGGTTGATCACTTAGGAGAAAACAAGGAGATAAGGAACAGCCAGTGTAGATTCCTGAAGCAGAAAAACAATCTCTTCAAAGCAATCCAGTTTCCTTCTAAAGAAAGACAGCAAGTCTTGAGGACAGAAGAGAAGCAGTGATGTCATATATCTTCACTGTGCTGAGGCTTTCAGCAGAGGTTCATGAAATTCTCATAGATTAGCTAGAAAGACAGTCTAGATTAAACTGCTCTAGGTTGGGTGCACAGGTCCATGGAAAATCATATACAAACAGTTATCAGTGGGTCACTGCCAGAATGAGAGGACAGTTTGAAACAAACTGCAGAGGGCTAGCTCCTTGAGGTAGCATCTAAACAGTATTTTCATTATGGACTTGGGCAATGGCATGCCAAATATATTTATTAGACAATACCAAAGTGATAGAGACTTCCAGTTTGCTGTAGAACAAGAACAGAATGTAAAATGATTTTGATAGTCTATATCAAAGATATAGACTTTTTCAGACTTTTGATAGTCTGAAAGAAAAGTTACTCACTAGAGACAAGTGAAAGGTGCTGCATCTAAATAGCAATGCTCAATCGTGCAAATACAGGAAACAGGGTACAATGAGCCAGGAAAATCTTTTGTATAAATGGGAGCTGTAGTGGTTCACAAGAGGAACAGGAGTCAGTAGTGCCATCCTTCTGTGAAGAAAGCAAATACCATGCCAGGATTTATGAACGGCAGCATGATTTGTAGTATACAAAGTAATCCGTTTATTCTCTTTAGTATTTTCAAGGCCTCAAATGAAATGCTATGTTATTTTGGGGGCACTGTACTTCACAAACTATATACAAAAAATCTGTAGGAGAGTAATGAGTATTTGGAGGTCTGAAAAATGTGCCATATGAGAAAATGAATCAAGATTGATCAATCTGAAGAAGAGAAGCCAAGGGTGATATATCTGAAGTGTTTAAAGTAGTGTTCCTTAGCTCCTGCAAAGAGACAGGAATAATATGGCTTTTGTTGCTTGTAGACAGCAAAAAAATAAAAAAATAAAAAAAATTGGATTAAGTTGCAGCAAGGAAGATACAGATCAGATATTAAGAACATTATAATAGTAAAGATAATAAAGCAGTAGCCTAGATTGCCTAAGGAGGTTGTGAAATTCTGTAACTGGAAATTTTTAAGAACAGATTAAGCAAATCTTAGTCAGGAATGACTGAACTAGAAATTCTAGTTAAAATAGTTTAGAATCTAGGGCATTCTCATGGGTTTTTAGAGAATCAGCTCCAGGTCCTTGCTTTCTTTGAACTTGAGTAGAGCCTTTAACTATAGTATTCTACATCTCATTAGATTACCCACCAGGATAAAATACTGGTTTTTTCCTTGTTTGAAAGAACCATGAATAGCTACAGATGTGTTTCCTCTTATCTAGTCAAGATACCTGAGAGTAATTTTTAATACTTTTGAGAAATTGAACAATTTAGTTTCTTTTGTGAGTAATCCCACTCTGCATAAATAATAAATTATTAACTGGAGCAGGGATCTTGGCTGCCTTTGCTGCTGAATTATGCTTTTTTTTTTTTTTTTTTTTTTTTCCCTGTCTGGTTCAATTAATATTTAATAACTACAGAAAGGGGAATAATTCAGACAGAGTTGAGATACAGAAATTCAGACTTGTCTATAAGTCAGTAATAATAGCATTGTTTGGGATATTAGAGATTATGTGAGGATTTCTGGTCTTTTTAAGGGCTGGACCTTATTTAATCACACATACTCTTGATAGAGGATCCTATAAAAAGAGTTAAAGAATGGACACACTTAATTACCTATCTGACATGATTTGTGCAGGCATGCTCTATTGCAAGCTCTGTGGTGGAGGTGTAAGGAGAAAGATTTCTCTAGGCCGGTGAGGGAAGTTTTGTTCTCTGCTGTTTTGTAGAAAGTATACTATGTGATGGACTGTGTAAATCAAGAGACAGGATAGATGCCTGTGTAACTCTGCTAGAAATTAGATATGCTAGTGAGTAGGACAAGCAGTGTTTTGAACTGTTGGGAGGGGCAGAGAAAAAAACAGAGTGGAATACAGCAGTGCTGAGATCCATACATTCCTTTTACTGTCTGTTTTGGTTTTTAAAATTGCACTTCAGTGGGATTTAGGAATTGCTGCATAAGAAAGCAATCCAGAAAGCCTTTGACATGGAATTGGGCCTGACTGGGGGATTTTATGTCTGACAGAAATGGGCAGTGTAACTCCTGGAGTATGGAAGCTGAAATGCTTCCAAAGAGAGATTTTTAGAGTTTTTTTAGGAAAAGAGTGCTAATGCATAGTAACAACTGTTACCCTTTTTCTTTCTGCTGTGGAAAGGATAGTACACAAGGATTGAGTCAGGTTTTTTGGAGGAAATTCTTTGAGGGAGAAATGTTGCAGGACTGTGCCCAAACAAACATGGACATGGTATGCCATCGAGCCAGCCAAATCTTTGTATAGATAAAGGAAGGTATCACCAGAACAAAATGGAATGACTAAACAAAATAATGGAGGCAACTGTTTCACCAAAGTCAGGAGCTCTATACTTGGTGCACTTACTGTAGCAGGGAACACTTACACTGAAGTTCTTGATCTGAATCAAGTAATAGAAAGTCTTGTGCCTGGGTTTTCTATTTTTGAGTATTTATATTTAATTGTGCTGTTTGAGAATTAGGGAAAATATGTCTTTTTAACATGAAAACTTTTAAAGATCGTTGGTTTTTTTCTCTTGATAGACAAATTGAATGTGTGGGCAGAAGAAGGAGAAACAGGAGACTTTTTTTCTGCCCAAGCTTACTGACAAGGTGTGTTCTTTTTTTTCTTATGATATAGTGTTTGTTTTATTTTTTTTAACTGCAGCATGTACATGGAATTGAGGAAGAAATTTTGACTTTGATCTTGGAGGTAGTTGACTGTTGAGACTAGCAGGTGTGAGCAGACACACAGCCTAGCTCTGGGCTGATATAGTAATTCAGGTGATGCACTGTGCTAATACAAATAGAGCATTTCTGGTGTCTGTTTCAAGTCACACCTCTCTGGAGAGATGACAAAGAATCCCACTTGTCTACATCTAAGTATATTTTCTTTCAGTGTTAAACCTGTGTGAGAACTTAGGTTTAAGTTCTATTTCCCAGTATCCCAAAAACCAACCCTGAGTGCTCCAAGCCAAAATCTTGAAACCTATTGATTGTTTCTGGTCCACAAAACTGTCAGGTCTATATGCAAGTAAAATATACATTGTTAGTTGTCACTGCTGAGCAGAGGAAATAGAGGAGTGCTGAATATCCCACGGCTGTTCCACAGCTCCAGTAAAAGTTAATAAGCCAGTTAACAAGCAGAACTCAGGAATGCTCCAGAAGGAGGAAAAGATATTTTTCTCCTCTCTTTTTTCTGTTTCTGTCATACAAGGTCAGCTGAGCAGCAGCAACCCAATTAAACTGAGTTGCAAGCCAAAGCCCGAAACCAGGAACAGCAGAGGACAGAATTACAGTTAGGCACAGGTCTCAAACAGAAGGGTTGACTCCCCTCTTTCAGCTAAAAACTGCATTCCTTTTTTTGTGGATGCAAGAGTTTTCCCGCCTGGACACAACCCTGTCTAATATGCTCTAGGTGACCCTGCTGAGCAGGGAGGTTGGACTAGATGATCTCCAGAGGTCCCTTCCAACCTTACTGATTCTATGATTCTATGAGTTTGAGCTGCATTGACTCTCAGTCAGTGCCTAGTACTGGAGATTTAAGACACAGCCAGTATGATTAAAACCATAATGATTTAAGGATATATGCCTCTAAGGCACCCACCACTTTCTTTGATGGGGTACATCTGATATTTGGTATAAAGTAAGAATGTTAACTCAAATGTGTGTCAACTGAAAGGTATTTCCATAATAGATTTCCTTTAATGTAAAGCTTAAGAAATTCCACCCATAACCCTTTAGTTCCTACCCCTGTGCTGCAGTTTATCATCACTCTGTTAAGCCAATACAACTGTTTGTTTAACTGTTGTATAGACTGAATCACTGAGATGACTCAGACTTTAAGAAAAATTGGAGGTAATTTTTTAATACAAACCCTTTCTGTGATTGGCTTATAGTCCGATAAGCAGCTGTATCAGCCCAACTGAATGGGAGGTAAATTGCAGTATGAGAAAGGCAGTAAGTGTAGATAAGAAATCTTCCTAAGACAACTATGTTCATATACGTCAGTGGGTTGACCACTAGCATTTGGAAGAGAGTCAGTGTAGCCTACACTCCTTGTATGAACTGGGTCTGAGCTGAGGACTGCAACCCAGTTAGCTAGGGAGCAGGTTCAGATTCTGAACATTGATAACTGATTATGTGACACAAACCTGAAACGACAAGTCACAATTTTCTTTATACCTGCTACACATCCAAAGCTGGGTAGATAAAGTGTCGTGTGTGTAGACTAGGATTCCTTAAAAAGAGGTCTTGTTCATTGGATCTATAGGACTTTGTTCCTCTCCCACCTCTGTTACCATTTTTTTCCCTCAAAGCTTAAGGCTTTATTTTTCTGACTGTAGGCAGACCCACTGCCACAGTTTAAGGACTAATATCATATTCCCAGATCTTTCACTTCTTAGACTTTACTCATGTCATCCCATTGGTTCTACTGGTATTTAATTGTAAGAAACATACTTGAAGAAAGTTGGTGTTTGTGTGTATTTTGTTTAATGGTGTCATAATGAGTTGTAGGAGTAGTTGATTTTAATTCTCTCGGGAAAATCCCTTCTTGATTCCTACAAACAACAAACTTCCAAGTTTACAGACAGTTATGTGGCTGCTTTCTATCGTTTTGGAGTCAAGTAGCTGAGCCACAGGTGATCCAGGCTGAGAAACTCTCCTTCAGTTGTGTGATTGGCTGTTTTTAGGACCCTTACCTAGTTACTAAGTGAAAGACCAGATCACATCATCATAGTTATACTTGGACTTGTAGCTTGAGCTGTCTACATTAAGAAAGGAATGACAGAAATTTGTTACAAGTAATAAGCAACATCCCTGAGTACGTAAAAAAAAATCCATTGCTATATCTCTGCTCCTGTGTTCTGCTCTTCAACTAATTGCTGTTAAAAGTCTGCTTATTGACTTCAAAAGGTCAGAGACTACGTTGGGCCAGCCTTGATGACCACAAAGAACAGCTAGAAAAATTTTAATCTCTCTTTGATAGCAATCAGTGATCTCTCTTTGGAGACCTTTCAGCTTCCATACTCCAGGATTTACAACTGCCCATTTCTATCAGACATAAAATCCCCCAGACCCAATTCTGTGTCAAAGGCTTTCTGGATTGCTTTCCTATGCACTGATTCATCCTTTGATAACAATCAGTAAGCTGCTAGTTTTTCATTGGCTTTTACAGTGTCACATTGGTGTTAGCTTTTAGCTACATGCTCCTACTTGAATCAAAACTTCATGGAGATTATTTTTAGTGTTTGCCTGAAGCAAGGGCACTTTAAACAGGTTGGCCTGAAGTGTAATTGCGTGAAAGTTCAAATCATCTCCACTGTCTCTTTTGTTCTGTGACTGATGATTATCTGGTATGTTCATGTAGCTGAGATGACTAAAAAATAGCTCCACAAAAAGGAAAGTGATTAGTTCTAGTTTCTTGAACTGTCTCATTGCAGGGTCAGGCAAGTACCTAGAAGTGATGCTACAGAGAAGGTAGGAACGTATGGATTTTGTTGGGCAGCACTGCTATAATTAAACTATCATAGAAATATATCATACAAACTGACTTAACAGCTCAGCATAATCAAAAAAAACCCAGAAGGAAACTACTCCTAATACAGTATGTGAACTTTTTTAATTGTAGTTATATTATCCACTTTATTATCTATAAGTAAGTTGAGGGTTGTTCTAACACTCTCTGTATATACAGAAATGTCTTTCGAAGACAGGAGATAGATGTCTTTCCCCGTACCTCCATCTTTCCTTTTCTATAGTTGAAATAAATGCACATTAAAATCCTGTGCACTATTTTAGCTTATATATCAGAACATGTCACAGTATTTTAGATATTTTCCTCTGTTTAATCCATGTAAGGAATAAGCTAATATTTTAGTGAGTTTTATGAGAATAACTTTAGACTGGTGTAACTGGAATGATTGCCTCTCCCTTGCCCAAAATGTGTGAAATCCTATCTTTCTAGATAGAAATCCTATCTATCTCCATCTAACAGGAGATCCTGTTCTGCTGCCAGAATGAAATAAGTACCTGTACTGTTTAATCAGCCTTTTGAACGTTGAGCAGCAAGTCTCCGCTGACTGGTAGCTCTTTAAGTCCCATATAAACTGCCCTGTGGGAAAAATTAAAAGCTTAAGTTAATAATTAATGCATTTGTTTCCATTTATTCATATTTTTATTTCAGCTACATAATTTTAATAATATTAATTAAACTTACTTGGTTTCCTTTATTAATCCAGTTCATAGCCTGTTAGTGTAGGTGCCTGTGAGGATTAAGCTGAAGCAATAAGCCTTTATGTAAATCATTGCCATACTGAAAAAACAGCTTGGTCAGGTTTGATATGGTACTGGCTGATTAAAAACTGTCTCCGCTCGCTTGAGTCTTTCTTCTGCTGCTTTATCCACAGGGAACATGCTTAGCTTGGTGGATGGCTTCTTTTCTATCATCTGCTCTGAAAATGAGATCCAGGAGTCCTTGTCTGCAGAATGGGTTGTTGTTTATCAGGCAGTGGCATCTTTCTTAGCTATGGAGTAGCTTAAGAGTTGGCTACTGTCCTAGCCCAAAGGCCACATAACTACTTCCCAGTATTTGGGACAGGAATACAATATATAACAGTAATATGTGTGTCAGTGAAGTCTTTGGCCTGCCAAATTCAGTGTTCCATGTGTGGCAGATGGTGTGTATACCCCTCTCAGTCTTTTGTTTCCTGTTGCTCTTGTCCTCAGCTGTGCTGAAGAGATTTGCCTCAGTAACTCAGACATATTTTCTTTACAGAACCTATTAAGGCAAACATTCTGGAGCATTTTACAAAGCAGATATCTTAGTATATAAAACACAAACTAAAACCAATGAAGTATGTAACTTTCCACTTGTGCTTGTGCATTTCTTACTAATGTGAGTACAAATTACATTGCTTCTACTGAAGCTGTCTTCCATGCTGCCTAAAATAGACCCCTGAAGTTAAAAATATATAGACAAGACTCCATGCTAGTTTTAAAATCAAGCAAAGACTGTTTTTTATTAAGTTGGAGAATTCCACAGGTGACACACATAATACTGTAAAAACTGCAACATGGCACCGAACAATGAAGATTTTAGGTGCATATAAAATGCAGTTTGTTTGAAAGTCCAGTTAAAGCTGAACACAGAGTTCCTCTGGAGTCATACCAAAATAATACTGATTTACAGGTATACTTTCTGCTGAAAAACTAGTAACTAATGTAATCTAGGGCTGATCTCTAAAACTTAAAAATTATCTCACCTTGTTACAACTGACCAAAAATCAACAGCAATGAATCTGGTTTACTCACCTGCCAGAAGAATGTATTTTCAAATCAGAAGAACTATGTTGTTCTTTAAAAAATATATGATGTTTTATCATGGTCACTCTGAAAGGCCAACTGTGCAGGTTGGGCTTGTAGTATTATTGCTTTAGAAAAACAAAATAAGAAGTCATTGTATCCTTGTTTGGTCTTACAATTTTACCCCAGATATTTTTGCAAGAAAAGACTTCTTTTCTTCTCTGCATAGATGTATTCCAGAATTTTTTAGAGACAATCAATCAGCTTATCACAAGCTGTACTTTATAGAAGTGCCTAATGCTAATGAAATTTCATCTTTCTCACATTCTTGTGGTGTTTTCTTTGTTTCAAATTTACACTGATTGTTTCTGTATCACAATACTCTGATTCTCGGATCCCACAGACAGTGGATCTTATATAGCAAGCAAAAGGTGTTAGATGTAGAAGTAGCTCTGCTGAACACAGTAAAACACAGACAAGCAAAATTGTTTATTTTGGCAGAGGCAGGTTTGCTGAACCAGAATAGATCACAGGATCTAACACAGAATAGCTGAAATTTAGATTATATTAGTCAGTTTTGAATTTAATTTATTTCACCACAGCAAATCTAAAATGATAAAGAACTTTTAAAAACTTTTCTTAAGCTATAGGAACCAGTTTAAGTCCCAAAACAGGATTTCTTTGTAAGGATTCTTGAAGTTATGAACTACTTTAATGAAGTCATGTTCAAGAAATATCTTTGTGAGACATCTTAGTTCTGTCTTCGGTTCTGTTACAGTTACTATAAAAGCAGTAAGAAGTGCCTCAAAAATGTCAAATGGATTCAGATGCATAGTGAATCTCTAAAGATAGTAGTGTTTCTTTAGAGGGGGGTCTAAAAGACCTATGGAGAGAGCAATGCTACATATGCTTATGTTTGACTATTTTCATTCTCAGTCATGAAAGAAATACTGCAATCACTCCTGAATAAACTGGCCAAAGATTGTCATGGAGGTAAATAACGAAGAGAAGAAGGGGTCAGATACAGCTCTTTGGGTCACATGATATCATAGACGCCATTCAAACTGTATGTTTAATATAGCTAGGTGCAAAAAGCTAGGTATCAAAAAGCAAGGAATGAAGGTCAGACTTATAGAGTGGAGAGTCTATCTCTGGTTCTGAAAAGTACTGAGACTTCAGAATGGATGAGTAACTCATTATGCACTGTCAGTTGGATGCTGTAGGCTAACATGAGATCTCAGCAAAATTGCCTCCTCAACAAGGAAATTTTGTGTACAATTTCTGTTTATGGCATTACAAATATATTCTCATATGTTTGCTATGTTTCTCCATTTTATGAATGCTGAGAAAATAGAATAGTGCAAAGAAGACCTGCAGTATTTTGATGGGAAGCTGAAGTCGATGTCTTAGTGTGAAAAAAGATCAGGTAGTCAGTCTATTTACTCAGAAGGAATAGGTGACTTATTTCATTCTTAAGTAAATTTATGAAGAGAAGGAATTATTAAAGCAGCTTTTAATCTAGGGGAGAAGATCATAAGAACTGATCACTGGAGGCTAAAACTGGAATGCCTAAAATTAAAAATTAACGATATGCTTTCAGTTTTGACCGTGATTCCCCTTTCCATACACAAGAATTTATCAGGAATATCTCTAAATAAGGACTTTATGGTAGTCAAGGGCTATCCATTGGGAGATGCAAGGCACAAATTGACAGTTGACACAGCATATCCTTTGTTGTCAATTGACAGAGGAGAGGCTACAACGCTGTACATCAGCCAGGAGATTTGGCGTCAAAGAGGGTTTCTGAAGTCAATGGAAGCTGCTTGAGCAGAGAGCCTGGTAAGATTACACTGTTATTTCTGGCCTTTTTTTTAGGTTATATATTTTATCTCAAATTATTTGGTTAAATTAATGAAATTTATTAGCCTCAGATGTGCAAATTGTACTAGATATTCTGATCTTTCCTTTTGGGTTTCCTTTTCCTTAAACTCTCTGTCTGAATAACTGTGGAATTACTTAAACAATAAGAAGTAGAGTATATGGAACGCTGGGCTAGAGTCCTGCTGTGAGATATCATTAAAAACTTAAGCTGTGGTCAAGCCACTGTTGATGTAAAAGTTACATTAGGCTTTAGTTTCAAAAGGGCTCTGTATGCTCTTCGTATCTATGTATATATGGTATTTTCATTTTGATGTAAATGTGTATAACTGTATTTTTGTGAGAACTTTGTTTTTTGAATAGAAGAAACAATCTTGAGTTTAGAACTTGAAACTCATGTATGTGTATGTGAGAAATTAAAATATTTCAGTAAAAAATAAAATAAAGGTCTCTGCTTTTAAAATTGAAGAACATTTTTGAAGCAGCTGAAATGGCAAATTGACAAACATCTGGGCTAAAGCTAATTTTTGTAAAACAATACCAGAAAATAAGTTTAAAGATCTGTCTGAGAACTACAAAAACAAGGATGTTTTGGACACAGTGACAGAAAGCCAGGCTATGCTAATATAAAACATACCGTGTATGGACTGAGAATGCTGCCTCAAACTGCTAACACACACCAGCACAGAGTCAAATTTCAACATTGTTCTTCATTTCATAAACTTGTATAGATTTAAAGTAGATATGTAACCTTTTTCCAGCATTGATTTGTGCATGTATAAATCATACTGGTTTTTTTTCAAGGTTCCACACAAAATTTCTTTTTACAAATGATTTTGTTGAGTTCCTAATTCAGCTACTTAAGTTGAGGGATGAGGGAACTGAATAATCACATAGTTCTGTAGAAGTGGTATAAGAAGATAGAGCATGTAATTATAAAGTCGATTCATTCTGGGATATTATAAGATGACTGAAGAATTTTGTATATATATTAAGTATTTTAATGCAGAGGATGGGATAAAGAGATGCATGAAGCTGTGCACTGGTCAGTGATTTAAAAGTATGCAGAACTTTAGAACAGATTTTTAAGGAAAGGACAATTAAATGCAGAAATAAAGAGAGAGAAGAATGAAATCCTGAAGTAGATTGATCTAGACTACTCTGATACCTGTCTACCTAAAAATGTAGTAAATCTAATCTAGCTTCAGTAAGGCATGTATTTTGATGACACATGGGAAACTATTAAAAGGTGGGGTTTAGTAAAGGATTTTTACTAATAAAGGGCTTATAAATAAAGGATAAAGGACTTATTTTAATCACTTTGGCACAAAAGGTAGCAGTACGTTAATGAAATTTCCTGGTTTCAAAGTGCACTATCAATATCAAGGTAGTATACAGGAAGATCTAGGTGACCTTGAGAATTAAAGTAACGTAAACAGGATGAAATTCAGTAGTACAAAATGCAAATCCAAATGGAATGGAATGCAAGGACTGAGAGTGGACCAATAACAAAAATGACTCTTTCAGCCAGAAGCTCTTTAGTTGGAAATGCAGGCAAATGACTTTGGCAAGTACTGTTCTAGGTTTGAATTGTCTAGCTGAATTATTTCTGGTAGAATTAGAGAAGCATTAATGATGTTATACAAAGTTCTGGTGGACCCATCAAAATAATTTGTGTAATTCTAGTCATTAATATTCAGGCAAAATTAATTAAAATTGGACCAGATGCAAAGAAAGGCTCTATTCCTCTTATCATTCTAGTAAGAATAAGAGGATACCTCAAAAATAATTTGTTAGAAGAAAAAAGACTGGGAAGGAATATGGCTTCCCTCTTAGAGGGGTTATTGTATCTCTGTATATTTGTCATAAATGTAGAGGCAGAATGTCAAGGGAGGCTATGACACTGAGGACAGAGAAAAAGCAGAATTATTGGAATGGGTACTGAGGGAGCTGGCGGGTGTTATTGCCAGGCCGCTATCCATCGTCTTTGAAAAGTCGTGAAGAACTGGAGAGGTTCCTGAGGACTGGAAGAAAGCCAGTCTTCAAAAGGGGCAAGAAGGAGGACCCAGGCAACTATAGGCTGGTCAGCATTACCTCCGTCCCTGGTGAGATCATTCTGGATGTCTTCTCCAGACATATGGAGGAAAAGAAGATGATCAGTAGCCAGCATGGATTCACCAAGTGGAAATTCTGCTTAACCAGTCTGATAGCCTTCTACGATGGAATGACTGGCTGGGTAGATGAGGGAAGAGCAGTGGACGTTGTGTACCTTGACTTCAGCAAGGCTTTTGACACTGTCTCCCATAACATCGTCCTAGAGAAGCTCAGGAAGTGTGGGTTAGACAAGTGGACAGTGAGGTGGATTGAGAACTGGCTGAAAGGCAGAGCTCAGAGGGTTGTCATCAGTGGCGTGGAGTCTAGTTGGAGGCCTGTGGCTAGTGGCGTCCCCCCAGGGCTCAGTACTGGGTCCCATCCTGTTCAACTTTTTCATCAATGACCTGGATGAGGGGACAGAGTGCCTCCTCTGCAAGTTTGCAGATGATACCAAGCTGGGAGGAGTGGCTGATACACCTGAGGGCTGTGCTGCCATTCAGAGAGACCTGGACAGGCTGGAGAGCTGGGCAGAGAGGAACCTCGTGAGGTTCAACAAAGGCAAGGGCAGAGTCCTGCACCTAGGGAAAACTAACCCTAAGCACCAGTACCAGCTGGGGGCTGACCTTCTGGGGAGCAGCTCTGCAGAGAAGGACCTGGGAGTGCTGGTGGATGACAAACTGACCATGAGCCAGCAATGTGCCCTTGTGGCCAAGAAAGCTAATGGTCTCCTGGGGTGCATTAGGAAGAGTGTTGCCAGCAGGTCAAGGGAGGTGATGCTGACCCTCTACTCAGCCCTGGTGAGGCCTCATCTGGAGTACTGTGTCCAGTTCTGGGCTCCCCAGTACAAGAGAGACATGGAGCTACTGGAGAGAGTCGAGCGTAGGGCTACAAAGATGCTCAGAGGGCTGGAGCACCTGCCCTATGAGGAACGGCTGCAAGAGCTGGGCCTCTTCAGCCTGGGGAAGAGAAGACTGAGGGGGGATCTTATCAATGTGTCTAAGTACCTGAAGGGAGGGTGTCAAGGGGACGGGGACAAACTCTTTTTGATTGTCCCGTGTGACAGGACAAGAGGCAACGGGCAGAAACTGAAGCACAGGAAGTTCTGCCTGAACGTGAGGAAGAATTTCTTTGCTGTGAGAGTGACGGAGCACTGGACCAGGTTGCCCAGAGAGGTTGTGGAGTCTCCTCCTCTGGAGATCGTCAAGGCCCGCTTGGATGCAACCCTGTCTACCCTGCTCTAGGTGACCCTGCTGAGCGGGGAGGTTGGACTAGATGATCTCCAGAGGTCCCTTCCAGCCTTACTGATTCTATGATTCTATCTGAACCACAAGAACAAGTAGATGAAAAATAGAGAGTAAATTTAAGTGGGAAGTTGGAAAAGGATTCCTTACCATTAAAACAGTCAAGATCCAGATGACTTCCTAGTAAGAACAGTGAACACCAAAATAGCTGCTTTTAATATATATCTTGATTTGTTCATAACAGGGTTATGCAGCATAATTATTTATACTAGCAGGTGTCTTGGATGAATCAGGACATTTCTTCCAGCTTCTGCTCCTAGTTGCTGCCTCTGTGAGGAGGGATCTCCAGAGAAGTGGAATTACTCTGATTGATTGCTGGTTAGACTACAGATCTACCCTAACTCAAAAATAATTTTTTGAAGACTGAACCATGATTCTAGTATCTGCTCTTTGGAATTGTCTGGTTTAGCTATTGTTTCTGTTGCCTGCAATGCATATTTTCATTGCAGGTCTAGGTAGTGGTCAGAGATGGTTCATGTATGCAGAGGTATTAGTTTTTCTCACTCTTGAGCTTTGACAGATAGGTGAAGAATGTGAAAAGCTTAACTATGCCTTTGTGAAGCCAAAATCCTGCCTGCGGTGGGAAGGAAGTGCTTTATACCAGTTGGGAAGGTCATATTCCCCTAAAGCACTGTAGCTAAGGTTGTTGGGCAGCACCTGTAAAACAGGCCTGACTGGTGTTGCCTCAGCTCTCCTGTCTTTCCTAATATATATGAGTATAGGGAGCTCCTTGGAAAAATGAGAAGAAAGGGAAAAGAAAAAGGGGTATAACCCCACCTTTTCAAGACCATCAAAGTCACTGTTAGCCATATCAGTGGTGATTGTTACTTTGTTTATAAAGTCCCATTTTGTTTACCTCTTTCTTAGATTAGTATGGGTTACCAAATTGTTAATTCAGGCAGTTGTCCTGATTTTAAGTCTTTCTTTGTATGCTCCACTCCTTTTCTTCCTTATATATAAAACCTCTACTAATGCTGATGGGAGCTTTGCTTAGGGAACTTGTATGTTTAACTGCCAAACTAAATAGAAAAATATGAAAGAGAAACACTATATATGTTTCTGTAGCCCAGCTCTGTACAATGGAGATAAGCTTTTAACATTGTTCACTTAGTGTGTTACCACCAGTTTTTATCAGGAATCCAGTAATGTTCCTGACCTTGTCCAGCATTTTGGAATCCTTCAATGCACATTTGTATGGGAGTGGTAATTACATAAACACTTCTAGTGTTTATGTACTTTCCACAGACCTCTTGGAGTCCTAGTGTAATAATTTTCTTCAATAAAGAATATTATATAAGCATTAATCATCATAATGTAGCAAGATACTGTAGCGTGGTGGGTCAGGCAGCTTGTCTGAGTTCAACAAAATGCAATTTGACATTTTTTGGCACTGTCATATTCAGGAAGGGTTGAGTTGGGTGAGTTTAACTGCCAAAGCTACAGGCTTATTTATTTAGAAAATCTGGGGAGATCACTTCCATTTATGTGTCCTATTCAAGAATCCTTACTGTATTCTGTACTCTTATCTTTGTCTCTCTTTCCAAACTCTCAGAGCAATTTAGCATAGTACAGTTTGATTTTACAGTGATCAGTCATGCAGCTGACAACATTTTAGGACTGGGTTTTGACACTGTAGCTGAGTTAAACTGACCAGTTCTCCCTCCCCTCCTTTATTTCTATCTACCAGTGAGCACTACCACCTTTGCACTGGCTTTGAGACTCACTGAACCATTTGTGATGGTCTTGCTAGCCTGACAGAAATTTTTTGTCAAGTTAGTTGTCAGTTTTGAGTTGAGCTGGCACATGGAGAGGTGGGAGCCTGTATACAGTCACAAGGAGTGTAGAGGAAGTCCAGTCTTCCAACTTCTTTGATCAGCTCAGCTCTGTCATCAGAATACCCCAGTTGCAATCTCAAACATATGATATGCCACCCAGCAAGAGACTAGGTAGAGACTAGGTAGAGAATGTGAAGGTGTGCTAGGTATTCTTCATAATAGAATTATAAGTGGAGATCAAAAGAGTAATCTGAAGAATAGAGCTAGGCATTAGATTAGGAGAAATTGCAGGAGCAGTTAATAGAAAGCACTTGTGTTAGGGATTTGTCCAGTGTATTTCTTTATAGCACACTAGCCAGGCTGTGTCCACTTTGCTGTTGTCAGGGAGTAGCAAGGACTGGTGCTCCTCTGCAAGAAGAGCTGGGAGCTGAATAAGGTAGCAAGGTAGGCAGAGAGAGCAGCTTCCCTGGGAAAGGGCCCAGTCCCACAGTACCTGAGAGATGCAAACAGGGCAGGCCTGGTGATGGTGCCCAGATTCAGCCAAGAGTCCAGTTCGCCAGACAGGTCCATAGTGATGAGAAAGGTCTGAAGTCAGGCCAAGAATTTAAGTTGAAGAGTCAGGACCAGGGTCTGGGTGAATGGGGTGCATGGCCTAATGCAGGCATGGCTGCAACACTGCTGTAACATAGCTCAAGTTGGGGCAAAGCAAAAGAGCCTTAGCTTAAAAGTCACCCAGGAGTGAAATGGGGGAGAACCTTCACTGAGACTTCTTAGCAGAGCTTTCTGGAAGAACTACCTTCAGGTTTGGACACTTGCACCATTATCTAAATTGACCCTTAGCCCAGGTAACAAAACCCTTGGCCAGGGCAGAAGAGATGTGCTCGTGGCCCTGAAAGCTGTATCAAAATATGCATTCGAATAGAGCAGAAACGTCAGCAGAAGTGGTAAAAGTTTTGTCTTTTATTTTGGGGAGAAACAAGGGACTTTTTATCTTCCAATGCCTACTGTCTGATTTTTGTCTTCTCCGTAGCAGAGATGGAGAATCAAATAGCACTTCTAGAACTCTAAACACCATTTGCTTTCTCAAGAAACAAGAGAATGTTTGGAGAAGGATAAACATTTTCTAACAGTGGGATTTACCCAATGCATAAGGATGATGGCGTCACTGATAGTCTCTCCTTTTGTATACAATATACAGAGCTCCACTGTACTCACACCACAGAAAGGTTTGTGCTCTGCTTTTGTCAGTTCTGAATGGGAAAGCTAACCTATAGGATACTAGATCTTCCCTTTCACATATTCATTAACTAGACATCCATAACAGGACTTACATCAGTTTATATGGGACTGTGGTTCTCATTCAGGCTCCCGGAGCTTTAAAAATGTGTATAAAGCTAGAAAACCTGTATTTTAAATAAATTCTGATTCTGCCCTTCACTTACTAGCATATGCAGGACAATCATGTGGTTAATGAATGGTAAATAATTCATGATGATATTTAAAGAAAAATCTTGTCTATAAACAGCTTGCCTTTCAAATGTTCTGGCCTTACAAGAAGAATGTACGTGTCACAGTTGTAGTATAGTAGAATTATTGTCTTAAATAAATTGAAATAATATATTTGGCTCCTTGAAATATCTTAGGGTGATTGGAGCTCTCTGCTGACTTAGAGAACTGTTTCTTATGTTTAGATTTATGCTTTAACATTTTAAGACTGTATTTGGTCCAACCATTAAATGAGGACAAAGCTATAACCTCCTCCCTGTTGTTACTCAGTAAATAATTATGTGGCTGTCCATATGGTTGTGGTCTTGACCTGATCTTACAGAATATCATTGATATATTTCTTCCATGATGCTGCTTGTTATGATGTGTTCAGTAAGATTTGACATGATTTGACAGAGTCGCTGGCCTCCATCTGAAATGATTCTTTGGAAAAAAACACAGGGCAGGTCTGCCAGTCCTTGCTGATCTAATCAGCCTCCTCCATTTGGCCAGCGCATCTCTGTCAGCCTTGCATGTTTGTACTTGCTAGCACATGTAGTTTTCCTTAGGGGCCCAAAGCACATTTGGCAAGCATTGCAAAGGAGATTTCATTCTAAGAGCATGACTAAGCATGCCACTGAGCTGGAGTTTACCCCATCCTTTGTGAAGTCCTCTTGGGTCTCAGAATCATGATCTGTAGCACTGTTTTGAGATCCTTCAGGAAGTCTTATCCCCCTTTATCAGGTGATAATGAAACACTCATTGGAGCTCTGTTCCTGTTCTTTGTTGATTAAACTTTGCCAGAAGGATCCTTCCAGAGGTAGGAGGATCTCTTTGTATGCAGGCCAGTGAGCAGACTGGGTGGAGGCCAGTAAGCTCAGTAGTATAGAGATTCCTTGCCAGAAGAAGGAAAAGCTGAATGAATTTAACTGTTAATCACATCTCATCATTTCTGAGTTGTAAACCTAGATGGGTTGATGGAGAGGGGAGATGTTGGGACAGTGGTGTACCATGGAGGCCTACAGTTCCTGGGTGTGCCAGATGTTTTGCCACTGTCCTGTGAGGAGATATCACCAGGATATTCTGAAAGCCCTCTGTATTCTCCATCATATTACGGTAATGAATTTGTGCACAGCTACTGACTCCGTAGTTCTGTCCATTCTGAGGACCCTAGCAAGTGTTCTTCCTTCCCACTCCTCTTACAGCTGATTGCTTCTGCCATCAGACTTGTAATAGTCATAGCATATTTACTTTTCTCTTACACTGCTGTCCAGTCCATTTGTGGCATGTAGGCAATGATATCAATTTAATAGGTAGCTTTTTCCAGATGGTGATCCTACACAAACTTCTTGGGTAAAGTAAGGAAAGTGCTACACTCCATGTTGCCTTCACCTCCAGTCCCCAATATGATGTATTGCAGCATGTTCTCCACTATGCAGGGAGGGTACTGTGGAAAGCGTGATAGACATTGGGCACTTGTGAGGTTTCACAGCTTAGTGCTGTCAGGGAGTGTCTTGAATATGCAGAAACTTGCCTCTATTCTGAATATGGGTGCCAGAAATGCTGTAGTACTTCAAGTGCAGGAGAAGACTGGGCATCTTCTATCTCTTGCAGAATTTCTTCCTCTTTCTGGCAGCACCAAATGTTCCCTTCTTACATTAGATTATGAAAATGCCTTGAGTGAATACATGAACAAAGAATTACATCCTTTTTGACAATGAACAGCAGGCCTATCCATTTATAGATTGTTCTACTGCTTTTTTACTGCTTTACTTTTTATTTTAGCCTGACAAACTTCAGTCATGAGTCTCTCTGCTGTAGTCTGGAAAATATCCCCAGACTCATTCCCAGATGTTTTGTTCACTTTCTCATCCAAAATGTGCACCCTACAGATGAAGCTAAAATTTTAACCCGATCATGGGTACTATTTTTCATGGTACCATTATAAACTGCTTGTTTTCCAAATTACTTGGAAGCTAAATACATAAATAGCTTTCTTCCTGAAATTTACCAATTTGAATTTTACCAATTTGTCTGCTACATTTGTGCTCTTTTCCTCCCCTTTCTCCTCCTCAACACACTTTTTCTGATACCATGTTGATGTGTTGACCAGTAGGCAATAGGAGAGACTGTTAACTTGTACCAGAGGACCAAGAACACTTGTATTGAGGGTCCATATTTTTGCTGAGGAGGTCTGTTAGACCAAGTTTATAGTCCCCATTTTGTACAGCTCTCAAGAGCTTTCATTCAGACAATAGCTGTTTTGCTATGCACAACATAATGTCTGCAAGATTTCTGCTTGCCTTTATGTAGGCTGCATACATTCATTTCTTAGAATTTTGAAATAAAAGGTCTATATTGTTTCTCCATGATCTAGAAATGTGCTCACAAACCTTTTGGCAACTGGACTCTGAGAAATGATAATTTCAGGTGCTTAAAGAGGAAGGGTCTTTTATTTTTTCTATTTGTGGTGTTTATTATTTTGTTCTACTTCACCTTCAGAACAATGGAAATTATTTTAAAATGCTTTAAGGCATCCTCTTCTCTTCCATCAGAGCACCTCTGCTTTGGTTAGTGCATTTCAGAAAGCTGTTCTCCAGATTTCAGAAAGCTGTACGTTCCAAGTAATGTGTAAATGATGACATGCTAGTATATCTTTCTTATTGCTGCAGTAATATCACACTAAACTAACAGTAGTCAGTGGTCTGGTCCAGCAAAAGTTTTATTTCTACAGCATGGTTTATGCATGGTGAACACTACTAAAAAAAATGCTAAAATAGATAATTGACTATGTTAGTAGTTCCAGGTGAAGAACATAAGAAAGCATTACTGTAATTAATTGCAGAACTGGGTCTGTAAAGTTCCATATGTAAATCTCTGAAATTCCCCTTATGCCCACTTTTCCCATGCAAGTATACATTATTTTTATATGCATGCAATGAGGAGAAAGCATGTTTCAAAGATATGAAGAGAACTAGAAGTTTTTTGTGATGGCGTATGTATCCATCATCCAGCAAATCATCAATGCTCAGAATTATTTGCTGGGGGAAGTAAAAAGTTGATGGTGAGGTTACTTGCCCTTCTTTGCTAGGAGGAATATAATGTTGCTGTTGATGGTTTCTTCTTCCCCTTCGTCAGGATCTGCTTGGAGCCATTTTTATGTTTGCTAATGCTTTACATCTTGCTATTTCTTCATTGGTCTACTAGTCAACATTACATCTGAATTTACTCTACATGATGCATTTTACATATTTTGGATAATTGTTCTTCCTTGTTACCCCTAGAACTGTTTTTGTCTCAGCTCAGCATTCTTTCATTGGTGAGTTGTTGGTAATTGGTGAGTAGCTGGTGACCGCTGGTGAGTTGCTTATAGCCCTGGGAACTCCAGTGTCAGCTTGTGCCCCTCTTCTTACCAACCCACGCCTGTACTCCTCCGCACTCCATCCTGTGACCCTGCTTTCGGGTAGGGGTCATACCAGGCCTGTATTTCTCTACACTGTATCATTATGCCAGTCATAAGTATTTCGTTGTATGCAGAATAATTAATTGTTATTACTGTAACAAAAACCTAATGGTTACACCATTGGAAGATAATCAAAAGTAAAGCAAACAAGCTACAACAAAAAGTACAGGCAGGCAAAGACAAGTTCAGCCCCAGTCCTGAGGACTTGCAAAGTCAGTGCAAAGCTTGTGGCCTTTTACTGACCTTGGCAGTACTGTGTTTACTGAGCTACAGGGCTATAAGAAAAGAAAGTTATACCTTTAGCAAAAAAGGAAGTTGAATTTGAGATACAATTAATGCTGGACCATTGTATGACAAATGTCAAGGTGCCCTGGTTTTAAATATCTAAAACTGTAAAAATAACCAATTAAAGAAATAGGAAGTCTGAAATCAAAATCTGGGAAAGCAAATACTTAAGCTGTGGACTGACATGAATGTTTCAGTTTGCCAGTCAAGTAAATGCAAGATAGCTCTAGGAAATACTACAAATATTGCCATTCTTGAAATAAAAGAATTGAAACTTTTGTTCACATAGTAAACTTTTGCATAAGTAATCCATCTATAGTTAACTTCTGTCAATTATAGTTCATCAGAATGAGAAAGAGGTCTATAATTTGACCATAAAATAGAAAGGAACTTAGTTAACCTAAAAAAATGCACTGTAATTAATAAATACTTCCCAATAGGTGATGCTGAATGTGTAGACACGCATGCAACTTTCGCATAGATTTCTTCACTAATCTCCGTATCAGTTGTTGTTCTTGCATGTTTTTTTCTCTCATCTGGAGATATATGTCTACTTACTATGCTAGAATTATTTCAGTTTAACTTAGTGCAAATGGCAGTGAGATCAGGGGGATATTCCTGGTCTTCTGTCAAACAGTTACTCAAAGTCTTCTTCAGGAAATTTACTAAAGGTTTTTTTCTTTTCTGAGCTTTGTGGGGTTTTGATATTTTTTGTCCAATGAAGCAGGAAGATATTGAATGGAGGTAAGATGTACTGTGTGCATCTGCAGCTGTTGTTAAAATCAGTGAAACTTCTCTGCATATACTAGTCAGAATATAGACATTGCTGAGCAAAAGAAGAAGAAGCAATTAAAGTATACATGGGGGTGGTATAACAAGGTAAAATTCCTCAATATTTAATTTAGAGCAATATTTGCCATTTTCTTGTTACTTGTCATTGTTAGAGATAAACTAATGTCCAAGACAGACTTCTGTCTAATCAAAAAGGAACAGAAAAAAGTGTGTGAATATTTTATTTGATTTTTTTCCATGTACTATTTTTAAGTGATTGACTAAAACCCAGTGTAAGTGCTTGGATTCAGTATTGCAGATGTATTTTGTTTACAAGTTGATTACAAAGTTTAATTTATTTATTGGCCTGTGTTTACCAACTGCTGTTTTCATTTTTGTATCTCATTTCTACCAAGGGAAAAGTCATGAGATTTCATTTTCACAGACACTGAAAGTTTTGAACTAAAAATCAGAAGTAATTTAAATGACTGCTTTACAGTCTGAAAGTGAAAAATGAAAAACCTAAAAGTCTTTTGTTTTAGAATTTTTTTCTGATTCAAGTTGGAGTTCTTTTTTGGGGGAGTCCCTTTCAATTTTCATGGAATATTTTAGTGCCTTTTTTTTTTTTTTTTTTAGCACTAAAAGTAGATCCTGATAATGTCATGGAGGTAATAATAATAGAGAATAGAGAATCTCTTTATTAGGTACAAATAGTCAAGGAGAATAGAAAGTAACTATATAAATTAAAGTTTGGAAGTCAGAAAGTTATCAGGTATCAAATAATAAATATGCTATTGAAATTAAAAATAAGATCCAGCAGTTAGGAGACTATTGCAAGCTTGTGGAAGCTACCAGGAAGAAGCAGATAGAAGTCATGCTCTAAAGTCTAGCCTGCTGAAAGACAAGATATGTCTAGGTGTCTACCTTCACATAGGAAGCATCTCCTGTGAAATTTCCAGAGGTCTGTGGCTGCCTAGTATGGCATTTAGGAAAAATCAAAGTATGTAAATCCAGCGGTTGCAAAATCTATCAGGTGCTTGCATTCTGATTTGGAAAGTTCCCTGGGTGCTTGATCTTAGGCTTCTGCATGTATACTGTTGATGAAGCTAGAAAGGCAGACTCCATGCAACATGCTGAAAACATGCCAAATTCATACCAATAGTATAGTTCCTCTTTTCCAATAAAATAATTCCTTACTTAGAAAGAATGACCTGACCTACCCTGAAGTAATTTCTTTTGCTTTCCTTAAAGTGTGAAGATCAAAACTTGGCTCCTGTATCTAGAGATTTAACATGGTTAGGACACGCTTCTCCCTTGCGTACCCAAGTGTTTAGGCTTTTTCTGATGCAACCAGAGCTGCCTTTCTTTTCTAGCCCATTGCTGTAGCTGGATTCTTCCTGGACAGCACTTACAGCAACAGCTGTCAGAGGAGTGTGATCTGGATCTGTATCTACCTGCAGAGTCTCTTTCTTGCCCTGCCTTTTCTACAGCTCTTCCTCTTCCTTAGTGTTGTTTTCCATTGTAGGAAGGGTAGTGAAGGTTTGCACTTAACAACATTGAATTCTTTGATGTTCAGATTCATTTTTTCAAGGCATTTTTAGGATAGAATTAGTCTCAGTACCAGGTTTCAAGTATTCTTTATCTATATCTGCTTCTTCTAGAAGTCTTTCCTAACTTATTTTCTCACCTCAGAGCCTCCTTTATTTGATCTGCTTTCTTTTAACTCGTTTGATTTTTGCTTGGTCTTTCTAAGTTCAACCAAGGCAGCCTGAGAGTTTCTTCTTGTTCTGACTTTGTTTATTTGCATTAACCTCTCACAGAGCAAATCTGCTTGCTTTACTCTGACGAAGCTTAGATTGGTGACAGTAGACAGCAGAACCTTTTATGACTGGCACGTAAAGAGTTTCAGTGCTTTGTAGAGTCACAGCAGTAAAAAGAAAATGCTTTCTCTGTTACCTCGTGGCTGCAGGAGTTCTTGTAAATATGCTTTACACTGGTAGTATACAGAAATCTGAGGGCTTCTTTTCCTGGATGTGTAAATCATTAACAGAACAGTATGTGTGATTAGTAGTCAGCTTATGTTTTAAGTAAGTAGTGATTACTTTTATCTAGGGCATGTGGTTCCAGCAGAGCATAAAACTGGTAAAGGTTCAAATTCAGCAGTACCTCATTTCTAGCTGCTGAAATGACATCTGAAATTTTATATTTTATACGTACAGTAATTGTTCAAAATAAATATACTTTTTTTTTCTTAAAGACAAATCCAGCTATTGAAAATCAGCTCATGCGCAGAATCTGCTTAAACTAATCTTCTTTTCCCGCTTCAACCTCTGCTCCTGGAATCATTCCACTCAGACCCTATGTTTTCTTAAATAAAATTTAAGCTGCTTGTCCTCACCTTTGAGGGCCTGTGGAGGCTCAGTGGTCCTCATATAACCCCTCCCTCTGCCATTCCTATGCTGTGGCTTTGTTCTTGCTCTCCTTTTGTACTGTCATTGTCCAAGGTTATTGTTCTGTGCCTATTTCTGTCAAATATGTTTAGGTCAATATAAACTTTTTTTTTTTCTCTTTTCCCTTTCTTTGTATAAAATACATCTGAGGGGCAAATTAATTCTTGATCTGTCTGGGAAGGGCTAGGAAGGTTTGAACTTAGTATCTTAATGAAATGCTTAGGTTTACTTCTTTTACAGAGTTTTTTGTGCTAGAATCACTCTCCCAGTTCTTGGTTTCCAAGTACACATTCATCTACATTCATCTGTTTTTTCTTGAAGTACTTTTACACTCCTTCCTAGCTTGTAATTATCTGAATGATCTTTCTTAGCTTATAAGACATTAGACATGGAAATGCATCTGAGCCTAAAATTTGAAAAATAGCATGTAAAACTGCAATGCTCTGTAATTTATTTTTATCAGTAACATATTCAAGATTATTATGTAGTACAAAAAATACATTAGTTCATTTTAATTCTTAAAAATCATCTAACTGTATGTCAGCTTAAAAATTAGAATAAAAAGATAGAGCAAATATTTTATCAAAGTGGAAGTTACGTTTTTATTTCCTCTGTGTTTGCACAGAAGAAGCAATATACAAGATTTGCTTGTATGCTTTGCCATACAACATTTGACAGGGAAAAGCTCTCCTGGTCTTGTTTTCAGCCATATTCAATGTATTTTGTTTTCTATGCCTTCATAAAAGTGGGGATAACAGTCATTTCATCACAGTTTATGGAGGCTGGGAAAAATTATGATGTTATTATGAAATTTTGAAGGAAAATTATAAGTTTTTTAAATAATATTTTGTATTGGGATTACCTCAATGAAGTTGAAATTAGCTATTTACTGCAAGGGATGTATAATATCTCTGCTTGTTTAGGTAAATAATTGCTTATTTACCTGGATAAGAGGAAGCACTAGGAAAATTATATTGGCTGATGTTACAAGTTCTTCTAGATTCTTTGCAGGAAATGTAGAGTAACAAGCCCAACCAGCAAAGCAAAGAGCAAATACGTAGATGCTGGCATTTGAAAATGCAGAAAGTAGATGTGTCAAGAGAAGAGTCCCAAACATCTGCAAGGAGAAGAAAGAAAGCTTTCTATTAAGATGGAGCATTTTGAAACGTGGGACTAACCAGATATCTAGTTAACATGGAAACAGTCCTGAGAAGATTTGTGAAATGTATTAAAAAGATGTGAAACATCTCAGAAATTCAAGCTTAAATATATACTGCTATGCTGCAGAGGTTAAAAAAAAAAAAAGGAAAGACTTTACGTAAAGGGTTTGATATTTCCTTCTAGTTCTGTTCTTTTCATGTTATCTGAGTAAAAAAAGATGTCGTTAGATTCCCTGGGCAAAGAGTTTTTCCATGTCAGTCCATCCAGAGAGAAGGTTTATTCAGTCCGTTGGGATACTTTGAGGTCAGCAGTGTTCCCAGAACATAAAGCTGGAGGGCTCCACTTTGTCAGAGTTCTGCAACAGCTCATAAGAAGGAACTATGTCACAGGGCAGGCAAAGCTAAATTAGTTCAGGCTGCACAGAAATTAGGAACACACAGGTCCAGTGGGCTCGGATCCAGCTTGGCAGTCAGGTGAACTGGGGAAGACTTATCTGGCACCAAGAGACCTACTTTGTATAGAATAATTTGAATTGTTAACTAGGAAATGCTGTATGAGTGTGCCAGATGCCAGTGATTATCTTTCCACTGCATTGAGCCTGAGTCTCTAACAAATCGGAAAAGAGTAAATCAAATTTAGAGGAATGTTTTCTTTAAGTGAGGTTTTATTTTCACTGATTTGCGCTTCAGGGGAATTTTTAGTTTCATTAAAATTAGCTCTGTGGCTCTTAATGGTTTATTTATTAAGACAATGGAGAAAGACTGCATAAAAATGTGCATTTAGGTTTTTATTTCTGTTGTCCATACACAAAAAGAGGGAAATGATGCATCTTCAAGACAGCTGAATAACAGAAGGTACTACTGGAACTCTTTTGCATTATCACATTAAATTTGTCTTGATTCCATTTCCAGACTGCTTCAAAATATACTGCATAGGCTTATTTGAAATAAGAAAACGTTGTTTCCTGTGGTCTGAAATCTTTTGAGTCAGACTGCACCTTTTTTCACTTTCTCTCAAGTATTCACAAGCCACTTGCGTTGTATTCTACAGTCCGTTTATTGTTGCATGAGAAAAAAGGCATTTCACTTTCCTTGCAAGTAAAATAAAATCCATCACCATCAACAAAAATTGTAAAGCTTAAGCCTGGATTTCATACTGAAAAAAGTGAGAAATGCTTATGAGATTCTCAAACTTCATTATATAATCTGTTGTTGATTAAAGGCTAGGTGTTGCTATTTCTTGACACATACAACTGTACTGTACCCACCTTTGAGGAAGCAGCTTTAGTTTCTTACCATGGTAAACAGAATAGCATTTGTACTGATATTAGGGACTGAGAATAATGAGTGGATAGTTAGTTATCGGTATAACTCCATTAACTTCAAAATTCTGAATCTAAGCATTTTTTTCTAGTGATCTTATTGACAGGCAATAGGCTTCAGTCTTGCTGTAATAGGCTCCATTCTTCCAAAGCTGGTCAGAGTTTAGTGAAATGCTAATGCTACACAGTAAATTGTCTTTTATTCTGTAACTGTAGGGATAGGTCAGTGCTTGTAGACTATCTGAATCTATGAAGAAAAAGACCGTGATGTTGAAAGGAATGAGTTAGACCTGGGAACATGCAGGTCTTAAAAAAACACGGTGAAAAATTAGTTCCCACCTATACTGATCACTTTGATCTTAAACAATAGGCAGCTGCTTCAAGGTAAGTTCTTTCTAATCTTGCCAGCTTTCAGGAAGTACCTTTGTCACAAACATGAAATGTTCTTGAACAATTTCACACAAAGATTTTGTTTTAGCAGTGAATTAGCATTTTTTGTGTCCACTTACTCTTGTGTAATTTTTGGAGTGTTCGTCCCAAACTGGCAAGGGAAGGCTGAAAATACTGTACCAGCCAAAATGCACAGTCCTTTTCTGAGTCTGTAATGAAATGCCTAACTTAAACCAAAGCACTAGGATGGTTTCATTGTCAGCCATTTCTCCTGAGAGTGTTATAGCCAACAGGTTGGCTGGCATTCTTTGTTGAACTCCTGGTACTGCCTACCCAGTGAGACCTGCTACTTTATTTGGAGCAAAATGGGCTTCCTACTGCACCTATACAAATAGTGTTTGAGAGAGAGTAGATCAAAATGCACAATAGAACAAGACTAATAGCTAAGTGTCAAAATATGACATGATATCTTACAGGTATCTTACACATACCTGTTTTTAATATTTTGATAATTTTTAAGATGTTTGCTGTTGCAGTTGACAGTTCTATGGGAGCCAATGAAATTTGTTCAAGTTTACATAACTCACTCCAGAAAAAACTGTCAGAATTATTGTTTCAAATTGAGACTACCATGAAGAAACAGCAGTAGCTGACTAGAGTTTGCTTTTATGGGCTATGTGGATTTTGCTTCCTTTTGTAAAAATACATATATTCATACTAAGTTGCTGGTAATTTACAGGCTTTCATGTAGGTCAACTGCATTTTTCATTTTTCCTTCATTGTTGGTACTTAGCTGATGTGACTGAAAGATTTGCAATTTTTGTGTTAAGCTGTTTTCACTTGGTTAAAAGGGGGAGAAAGGGTCACAGAAATCATAGTAGCCTGAATGAATATGTAGTTACTGCATCAGGAGGTCAGTATAAAATTCAGACACCTATGCTTCAAGAAAGTAAAAGTTTTGGATTACAGCTGGAGAGTAACAATAGGAGTATAAAGAAAAAGCAGAATAGGAGCCTGTGTTTTCCTGATGGCAGCCTTCCAGTACCTACAAGGTGATTTTTAAGATGAAGAATCTCTTTGCAGGGGTACATGATAGGAGGACAAAAGACAACAAGCATACTTTGAAACAAGAGATGTTCTGACCGGATATAAGGAGGTGTATCTTCACCATGAGAACAGTCTAGCAGTGGAACAGGTTACCCCCAGAGAGGTTGTGCAGCCTCCATCCTGGAGGTTTTCAAGATATGAGTGAGTAAAGCCCTGAGCAACTCAGACTGATCTCATAGGTGACTCTGCTTTGAGCAGGAGGTTGGATTAGAGATCTCCCAAGGTCCCTTAAAATCTGAATTATTCTTTGATTCAATGATTATTTGCTGTTCTATTGAGCATTATGAGGTCCCGTGGAATTTGGTTGAGCCTTGTTGATGTTTCTAGTGCTTCCATTTTTCATTTTTAGTGGATTTCTTACAGTCGGCTTTCATGCATACATGTTGTGTCTTTCTGTATGCATCTTTTCCTGAACACTTTTACTGAGTCCTGTGTGCATCTCATGCACTTACTTACCTGTTATTTTGACATTCTCAGTAGCTCATACTTGCTTTGTCTTTTCAGTCTTGTCAATATGATTTACCTGCCACCATCATCTAGCTCAATGTAATCAACACATATGGGGGGTATGGAGGACACTGCACTTCCTAACTATAAACCTTGCAGATTTGTTTACTACATATTAGGTCCCTCCAAGTGTTCACAACATTTTCATGGAATTTTAAATAAACATGCTGTGTTTGATTTTCCACTTTCCTAGCTTAAACAGCTGTTGTATGTCTAGAGTTAAGGTCAGCTAGCTTTTCTGGCTTTCATATTGTGCTTAGGCAAATACCATTTATTTGTTTTTCCAGAGTGTTTTTGTACATTTCTTTCGAATGGAAAGTTAAATGCATTAAACTGTAATTAAAAGGTATATTTCTACATGTGTAATTTGAGAAACACAGATACTTAACTAATTTCAGTCTCCTATACAAACCCTCATTATTTAGTACACAGCTTATGAGAAGTCAAGTAAATTACTGAGTAAAAGATTTCTCTATAAAGAAAATTTGCAAAATACAAGTTGCTTTCACCTTTTTCCTCAACAACTTTCTTCTTTCTCCACACAGAACTACACACTCTCTCACATTATGGAGGCAGAAGTTTTCCTTTTTTCTCTTTCTTCTTCAGATTACTCCAGCCTGTCTTTTCTTCCTCTGCAGGAGTCTACTTTAGATCCTCTTTTATTGTCCATCTATATCTTGTTCTGCATAATCTCATCTGAAAAGATATCTCCATCTATCTTCTCTGCAGTGATTATCCACAAATCTACATCTACAAACCTTTCCTTTTGCCGTTTGTCCAAAAGAACGTTGACCTGTTTCCCTCATGTTTCTTTGTGAATTTTGCACCAGCAGACAAAGCTAGGCACAGATTAAGGACAGTTCTTGATCAGTCACCATAAAACTTTGTTTCTCACTTTCTTTCTTAACTACTATAGAAAACTGAACCAGCTTTTCAGCTCTGATCTCACATCCAGTCTCGGGCTTACAGATTCTTTTGCATTGCTATTCTAAAATAGTGTGTTTCCTGCCCATCAGAACTCTTCATATACTTTACATTAAGCAGCTACTACAGAATAAACAGAATATTTTGTGCAAGAAGGAAACAAACCTCATGCTTTCCCAGCCAAGTACCATAAATACTAAGCTATATTCACATTCTGCCATGCTTATCTTTTTTCTGTCCCTATAATTCTTGCATTTGTAGCCAAAACTGAAACAGGAACGGTACAGAACAGTTCTAACCCATATTATTCTGTGCTCTGAGAAATAAGAAATGCAGGCTTGGATTTCTTTAGGATGAGATGATAATTAAATTTATGTTTCCAGGTTTTTGGTGAATGACCAAACTAGTATATTTTTATGCAAGATAGTATCTTTTTATGCAAGAGAGACAATAATTTTTAGTACATGTGTTTTGTAAAGCCTAAGCCGTATCTGCTCAGGTGGCAAGCCCTACAAGAGAACTTCACACTGAAAGTCAACAGGAACACTGAATATGCCAGATGCAGATTTGCCAGTAAAATAAAACTAAAATCGCTTTAGAATTATAGAATTACTATTGGAGATTTTGCTGTGTGAAATTGCTTTTAGTTTCATAGCCTAAGGAAATGAGACTAACTGATCTCATTGTCTATGGTCTCCAGTCCATCTACCTCTAATCCATCTTTTATCCTATTGCCCAGTTTAAAACCACACTTGGAAGCGAGTGATTTCCCAAATCTAATAGAAACTTACAATTTTGTGAAAATTGTCAAATGAATGGAAAAGAGAGACCCAGATCAATGCTTCTTGCGTGGAGAAGGAAAGTCATGCAGAATTTAGTTAATGTTACATTTCCTTTTGCAAAAGGCATTTGGCTGGTCAGCATATTGCATATTGCTGGTCAGCAAAGTGCATGTTGGCCAGCCAGTCAACTCCTGCAAAAGCCATCCTGTCAGCATAGCTGAAGGTTGTGCTGACAGGTTAACTCCAGCCTAGCTATAGCATTTCTCTCTCTTGGCCAATGAAGTATCATGAATGATGTCAGGAAGAAGGAAGTTGGTATTATAGTGGGAAGGTGAAGCAAATTCTTAGAATATCAGGCTGTATTAGTTCCACTGCTTGTAGAAGAACATGTGTTTTTTCCAGGCTGGTTGCTGCTTTAATCATATATTATTGCCATGTTTTAGAAGTTAACTCCTGTTGACTCAGTATTGCAAAACTTTCTGAAAGAGCTTTTGTTCTCTAAAAATTATAGATGTACTATATTCAAGAGTACAAAGCATTCTTGGCTGTAGCCAAGAAATGTTTGGTACAACTGAGGGAATGGGGCAAAGTGTTAAAATGTCTCTAACCTGCTCATGTCTTTCACATCCTGGCACCATTCAGCATAGGTCAGTCCCACTGTATAAAATGGAACTAGTTGGAAATAATTTTGTTTTGTACCACTTGTCTATAATTCAAACCTCATCTCCTGGTTTGAGAACAAGGATGGTACATAAATCATTATAAAAGCCAGGATGAGAATTCTCTTGCTCTGTGCTGGCATAGTCGTTGCTGGCACAGAGCCCATCCCCACAGTTCAGGGTGTCTTTAGTCAGGTACTCCACCCAGACTTCACACGCTAGTACTGCTTTCTTTCATCATGTAAGTGGGAGGTTTTACTGGGTGAATGTTAGACATTGTCATGTAAGTAGAGCTGCAGGAAAAACACAGGCCTCTATATTTTGTAGGATGCTACAAAGGACAAAGATTCCTGTTCCTCAATGATGTGAAGTATTCTGTTACCCTGAGCTTTTTTAAAGTAATAATCATTAAAATGTTCTGGGGATGTAACATCTAGGGGATGTAATTTCACTGCAATCACTGAAAATGTCACTCAAATAGGTATAATTTAAATAAAGGTATAATTCTTGTTTGGGGTTATCAACATGCATGCTTATAGAAAGAGAGAAAAATATATTGAGAAATCACAGTTTTTTTCCATGCACTTATCCAAACACAAACAAATTAACTTTCTGAAGAATGACAGTTTGTTCCCAGGTTGAGAATTTATATGGTTTGGCTGTAAAGTCAAAAATAAAGTGGTTTATAAAGGAATTCAGTCATTGGCTGCTGCTTTTGTTATGAACATAGCTCTTCTAAAAAGCGAACTGAACATTTGACTAATGGAAAAAATATCTTATAAAATATCTTATAAAAGAAAATAGAAAGAGATTCAGTATTAGAGCCAGAATTTCCTGAACCTCAATGCCAGTTCTTATACGTATTCAGCACTGGAAAATAATCTCTCCCTCTCTCATAAATGGAATTAGTCATGTATTTTAGCTTAGGGTTTGGAGTGTTGTCCTAAAGAGTCTGACAGTCTTAAGTTTAAAGTGTCTGGAATGCTGTGTCCAATTCTGAGCTCCCCAGTATGAGACGGACATGGGCATACTGGAGCGAGTCCAGTAAAGGGCCAGTAAGATGATTAAGGGACTGGAGAATCTGTCATATGAGAAAAGGCTAAGAGAGCTGGGATTGCTCAGCCTGGAGAAGAGAGGCTTGGGAGGGATCTTGTCAATGTGTATAAATACCTGATGGGGAGATTAAATAAGATAGAGCCAGACTCTTCTCAGCAATGTTCAGTAGAAGGTCAAAAAGCAATAAGCACAAACTGAAATACAGGAAATTTCATTTAAAGATCAGAAAAATCTTTTCTACTCTGAAGGTGGTTGAACAGTGCAACAGGTTGCCCAGAGAGGTTGTGGAGTCTCCATCCTTGGAGATATTCAAAACCTGCCTGGACATAACCTTGGACAACCTGCTCTAGTTGACCGTACTCAGAGGAGGGGGGTTGGACTAAATGATTTCCAGAGGTCCCTTCCAACCTCAACTGTTCCGTGATTCTGTGAAATGTTCACTAGAATGCCTGGATACCACTTGGAAGGATTTTTCAGAAGTATTTATAACTTAATAGTTTCTAGCAATAATTCTGCCCATGAATACTTCCCTCAAATCTAAAGACTTCAAAGTATTTTGGAAACCTTAATTTACAGACATGGTAGTTATAACTGTAGTTAAAAAGCTATACATCTCAGTGAGATTTAGTGTCTGCCCTTTTTGCAGATGGGCAAGAGCTGTCCAAGATCACAAACTAAGGGATCCATTGGCAGAGATAAGAACATAACTCGGGAGCTCTGAGTTCTAATTCTCTTACTTCACACACGCAGAAGATGCACATGCATTCCGCCATACACTTCCACCTTCTCCGCCTCTCCGATGATATCTGGAAGGCTTGGGTGTCCCCCATGATGCTCCATGCTTGGAATTTATTTCCTCCTCCTATCTTCAGAATTGCATTCCAGCATCTATGCTTTCCCTAAGGAAAGTAAATATAATTCTAGCTCATATAGTAGCAGCAGAAAGTTTCCAAATAAGAGCCTAGTTTTAAGGCTGTTGAAGCAGAGGAGAGACTTCTACTAATTCCACTTGCAGACAGACTGCAGAAGTGCCTCAGTTTTAGCAGTCACCCCACGTATTTCTTCTTTTTTTTTTTTTTTTTTTTTTTTTTTAATAATAATACAATCAGTGCTTCCTGCTGACCTTTTAAATATCCATTTGGTACATTTAGCCCACAAGCTACCTTTTTTCTCCTGTCACTGTACCAAAAGCACAAACTATTTCCTAATGTTTTAGTTTGTAGTCATGGATGGATTATATGTAATTATTTAATTAATTTAGTGAAAGGTAAAAATGAATGCATTCAGTGAAATAAAATCAGTTTAATATCCAAGTGTATACTAATGAATTTAATTCTGTAACAAAACCACCCTTGAGAAACTGCTACTAAACTGTCAGATTCCTGCAGGGAAATTGTTTTTTCTTGCAGAATTTTAGCCAAGACTGTGGCAAAGCAGGAAAGACTACATACGAATTTGCAACAATTCACCTCCATTTAGTTTGCTACTGTTTTAAGAGTCCACTTAATATTATATATTTTACATATAGCAAGTCATATTTTCTAGATATTATATAGAAAAATGCTCAGATGCTATAATACTTAGGGTTGTAGAAACATCTAAATAAATCAATGTGTAGTTTCCATTATGTTTCTCACAGGGAACACTGAGAAATCTGAGAAAGCATATTCTGACCAGTAAGACTCTCAAAGAAGTAAGGAGGTTCATACAGACAGTTTTAGTAAAGCACTAAGGCCATGTGCTTGATTGCAGAGTCTTGTAAAGTATGAACATATAATTCCTAGAATTTACATTCTGTAATAATACGGAAAAAATGGATCTGTTTTGGCCTGTGGAATTCTTGTTAGAATGAGTTAGTTTTAACAGGAGAAATGTAAAGCATGTAAAGGAAAAGCAACGCTAATGATGTTATGATTGTGTGGAAATCTATCACAACTGATTTCTGAAGCACAGGAGGCTTTAATATCATTTTCTTCAGTAGAACGGCCTTGCCTTTGCCCCATAAAAGAGCTTAGACTGCTTTCTTCTTGCATCTGACTATTTACAATTGTCCAGTGAATATGTCATTGACATATAATAGAGCTTTAATATTATGCTCAAACAAAACCTACATGTATGTCTAGTCTCACAAATGTGTCTGTTCTGAATGTAATCTCGTAAAAATGAATCACAGCATTTGATTACACTTTTTAACATTGTACATCACCCGAAGGACAAAGTGATTCGAGAGTGAGTATTAAAATGAAAAGGAGTAAGTTAAGCTAGCAAATAATGTTCAACGTAAGAAAGAATCTTCACACTTTGTATAGCAACATGATTGTTACTGTGTCCAGTGTACGTGTGTTCAGATCTGTATGCCCGTCACTGTCAATCTGTGATTCTTGGTACCTGTCCTGTGTAGCTCACAAACTAGTCCATAATGGACAAAAGAGATTTGCATCAGCGTGTTTCAGTTGGCAGTAAAAGTCTGAAGCAGATTAGGAATATTGCAGAAGTAACTGTTGAAATAAGTATGTCCTTTGGTATATTTAAAAAATTTGGCAGCATTTAACTATGAAGATGAATTGATCTGTATTATTAAATAGCTTGTAATTTTTGTTCCAGTCAGCTTACTTCATAAAATGTATCTGCAGAAATTAAAACCAGAGTAGCAAATGTTTATATGTAGCTATGGCTCTGCAAGTGAGATAAAAATCACTTTGCTGAAATCTGTTTGAGGAAAAAAGAACAGAAAAACAATACAATAAGAAGGTCCATATGATCCAGTGGACTTCTATGACCCACTCAGTCTGCTTATTTCTAAAATGTATGTTTACATTTGAATGCCTAAATTATCCATCCGTACTGTCTGCAACTGATTTGTCCCCTTTAGGTGCCATTGCTATTTGCACTGTCTTGAAAGACTGTCTCCAGTGAGTACTCAAAACCTTAATTATTATATTGGCTAGTTCTTAGAGGCTTGATAGGTTCTGCGTGCTTGAGCTGCTTCAGAGCTGCCTTTTTTCTGCGTGCTGGTGATACCCACCCAAAACTATAAAAGTGGATGCAGATTAAAGTTGTTCAGCCTTCTTAGATATGTAACCATCCTTTTTGCTTGCACTCAAGTGGTCCAAAAAACTTGAAGTGGAAAAAGACCTTATGGAGACAGAGATCTGGCTGTTCCAACTCAGTTAAATAAACAGTGTCTTGGATTTGATAGTCTGGAGCTGGTATCAGTTAAACAGTGTCAGATCATATATTCAGCAGTTTCAATGGATTATCTCAAGGATTTAATTAAAAGAATAATTTAAAACATGGCTGTGTTATTAGATTTTTCTGTTGAAATTATAGAAAATATGTTACTAATCCAGGCATGCAGCCAAGAAGATGCAAGCATACAGCTATAAAAGGTAACATTGAAAAGGCAATATGAAAAGATAGGAGTAACAATAAAGTCTGAAGGTATGGATTCAAGTTTCAATAAAAATGACTTATATCAAGTGAAAAGGTCATACTTTATGTAAGCAAGGATTTAAAAGCCTGAGTTGTGTTGTTACCTAAAGTAATATCCATGCTTACGGGCTTTTTTTTTTCCTGTTATTTCTTTGTGTTTAAATGTCAACATAAGGTTTTTATTTCAGGGGATGTGAAAGAAATATTGTGGATTTACCACAAAATGAGTATTTGAAATATGATTGGGTAACTCTGGACGCCTACAGAAAATGACTGATTAAAGCTAATTATAATGGGATATGAAACAAAATGGACTGATGTTAATTACAGAGGGCGATAGTAGTTTTCGGGTGATCTGAATTTCTAATCTTAAAGTTATTTCAACTGTTAGTAAAATTTACTAGTTTGCTACAAGTTACTATGAAGTCCAACATACAAAGGGCAAATGTGAAGATTCTGATGCTTATGCCTTTTCTTTGATTCTGTGTAAGTATCAAACACTTCTAAAAGAAATATCATTGATAGTTCAGATTTATGACCTTCATAATTTCTTCTTATGACATTTTTATGAAATATCCTTAGCCCAATTAAAACATGCAGACCTGACATTTCAGATGTTTTGGTATAAAAAGCCATCCTTGTTTATTTGCAGTTATTAAAATTTTTGAATTTCAACCAGATTTTTTTTTACTTGAAAATCAGATCATTTGGCTTGCAAACAGTTCTAAACTGACCACTGCAGCACCCCACTTTCATACCTTCTCCCTCAGCCCTGCAAAATGAGTGGAGGTTTTATTGTTTTGAACAACTACACAGTTTTAAAGGGAGAGAACTCTTGACTGCGGGGTGTTCCAAGCTGAAATCATTATCCATTATAATAAAGCTTATAAAACTTGATAAATATAGTATAGACCATAGGTCCAATCTGAGAGTGGGTGCAAAGGACAAAATTCACAGTCACTGAAGCTATACGATAAACAGACCGAATCAGAAACATTTATTGCAAAACCAGATATACCTTGATGTGTTGATACATGGTATAATCAAATGTCCTTTTCAGGCTCAGTTTTTTCACCAAATGCTGTGAAATTACTGAAGAAAAGTGTGAAAGTAGATTTTGCTCTAATGTAGAATATATTATTTTATTCTTTGAAAGCTTTTCTTCAAATTCTGTTCAGAGGCTATTTCTTCATTATTTAACCAAGGAATATACAAACTCCACAGGGGAGTCATGCAAACTGAAAGAGTCATATTTATGTTTAAAAAAACCAAAAACTCAGTATATATTTGATATCAGCAAAGGTGAGGGAGCAGCATTTTTATGCCCTTAGTTTGTTAAAGCGAAACACTATCCATGGTACAAAACCTAATATCCTACATTTAATTAATGTTTATTCATGAAGCCATCTGTTTACATTTGCTGCACAATGAAGACATCTCAGCCTTTGAAACATGAATTTTCCAAAATAGTTTCTTGTAGCATGTTTCATTTACTATCAGAGATGGAATTATCACCCTTTAGAAATGCACTGATCAGTAGAAGACACAATACTGTCCTTGCAAATTCTGAGGAAGAGAGTGAGTGAGTTAATGAATGAGTGGGTTAATTAATAAATTTACCTTTAACCTCTTGAGATTACAGTGTAAGTCTTAATTCTGTAAACAAGTACATAAAAGTCTCACAGTCTACAACCTCAGTGTCATTTCCTTATACTTACAAAATAAATGAAAAATCAAAAACACAAGTCATCATGATGGGGAATCTCTGAGAAATAGCAGCCTGTGTTGAAGATGTGAGGTAGATCAGGTTAGTGCTATACTTCATTCAGTCTATATAATCATCATGAAAAAATGGGAAGTAAATGGAAATTTGAACTCAGGGTGAATTTGCTTCCTTCAGAGGTGCAGATTGCAGCTTTTAGGAGCTTCAGTATTTTTCCCTGTAAACCTGTAATTAAATAAATATGGTTTTACTGGAAGATGAACAGCTATGTGAAATTTAAGAGGGCTGTGACCCAGCAGCAATGATCCTGTTACTGGTTTGGTATGTAGAAAGTTCAGAGTAGTTTGTAATGACACACTCCTCATAAGGAAGCTTTGTGATTTTTTACTCGCATTATGGATCAACACTATGTATTTGAACACCTGAAGAAAATAATTTGTTTATAAAATGTGTTAAATGCTGGGCTACTTAGGAATTAGGTACAGGAATATATCTGTGAAATGCCACCAAGATTAAAGCTAGGTATGGTAAATCCTCCATGCATATCCACATATTTCTTTATTAAGGAAAGTATAATGCTTTAGGTCACAGATTACAATGCATTTATTTTAGTTATTTAAAGCTCAGGAAAATGAAGGTTGATGGGTTTATCCACATTGTTGCCAGCAATTTCTCTCAAAGAACTGTAAGAAAAGCTTTTTCCCTTAGTTTTAGATGACCAGGAAAGCACTGTTTTATTCTTCCGGCTAAGCAGTGGGCTATTTCATCACCACATGGCATTAGTAGCCTTTAGTGTGCAATCACAAAGCTCTTTTATCAACAAGCTTAAAACTCGGGGGAAGTGTTTGAGAAATGTTCCTGTTCACAAGTAATGGGACTTTGAGTGTTTGTATCAGTTTGATTAGAGTAGTAATTTTTGGTAGTTATGTTTTTACAGAATAACTGTAGATCACTTAAGCAATGCAAGTTTAATTATACAACATGTACTCAGAAAAAGACAAAAAAACAGCTCCTTTTACGATTTCATACTGAGGACCTCCGGAGAAAAGAATATTGAAACAGAAAACAATCATTTCTCTAATAGTTTTCTCTGCTCCTGCAGCTATTGTTAATTATTGAACATATTTGTGACTGAACAAGAACATTTATTATAACCCCAGCAGCCAGGTTCTTTCTACTACAGTGTTACCACAATCATAATGCTTTGAAGAGAGACTCCAGACACAGACTACGCCAAAACGGGCTATTTCCGTGACAGGGAACAAAGAAACTGTGCTAGAGCTAAGGTCACAGCTCTCTTCAGTATTACCCTGGTGCTGCAGGCACTAGGATCCTGACGAGCCTTTTCCTCCACCCAAACCCACCATGTGTGTTCATCAGGAAAAAGCTGTTTAGGTGAGGTATCCAGTGGCAGGAGCAAAGCAGATGCCTGAAAATCATTTGAAAAGGAAAATTTTATCTGATTCTTTACTGCTCAGTACCAATATTTTATTTTTTATTTCCCTCTTCTGTGTCATCCTACATCTCAAATTCCTTCCACATATGTCTCTTTTAGACTTTTCTCCCTTACTATTTACTCCCTGACCTTTACGATTTTTCTTCCAAAAGTTCTCTACTCCTTTGCTTTCTGTAAAGTTTTAGTCTTGTTTAGTCTTGCATACACCTGTATGCAGGCATCTTTCCCCAAAAGTGTGAAAATACCAAAAGACTGGATGCCATTACATTGTTCATTAAGATTTTGTGTAATTAAAGATTGTCAGAAATTTTTCATCACAACATTTTTTTTGGAAACAGGAAAAGTTCTGATCAAACTGATATTATTTGAATATTTGCTTAGATTTCAGAAGATATTAGAAAATTTCAAAACAAAATATTTTATATTGATATTTATTTCATGATATTTTGGATTTATGAAAATTTGCATTGGTTAAAAAAGAATTGGTGACAGTCTGAAATTCTGAAGTAAAAAATTTCTAAAAATTTCTTAATAGACAGCTTCCATTTTGAAGGGGTATTTTGAAAATATTTTGAAATGAAAGTAATCTTTAAGAGTCAAAACAAAATATTCAAGTTTTGATCTGTTTCGATCAACATTTTAAGTTCTTAAGAGCACAAACTTTTTCTATACAGTATATAATACAATGGGATTCCATCTTTGTTCTCAGGTCTGTTATAATAAATATGATTTGAATAAAGGTAATTTGATATAGAAATACTTGGGTGAGAGTCTGCTTTATGCAGGAGGTGAGATCAATACTGTCTTACTCCTTTCTGATCACTGAAATATGAACATTCCAGTGGTACTATTGTAACTTTGGTAAAAACAATATTTTTATGTCAGTCATATTATGTAGGGATCATTTCTAACACCGGTTCATTGTATCACTTTCTGATAAAAGCAGTCAAGAGAGCAGAATAAAATTTGATGATAGGATAGAGCCGTATGTTTTTTGATATAGTATTAGGTAACAGAAGTTGGAAAATGCAGATGAAAGTCTGTTTCTAAACATAGCAGACTGCAGGAAAAAACAATTTTTACATATTTTTATTTAGCAATCATATCCATACATTTCCTCTTAGAATTAGACTTTCTTTTAAATGTGGAACAATTGCATATTTTTTTAAGTCACTATGAAGTGATCTAGAACTAAAAGACAGCTTGTGCTTGGGGGCAGTTCTTTTATTTATCAAACTCTCTGTTCCCAGCACTGAACTGACAATCAGATTTCTGTCCTCTCTAAAACAGAGAACATTTACTATTCAACCGAGTGCCGTCTTTAAACTACTGTTAACCTTATGTCAAACCTGAGTAACTTCAGCGCAAACATATTTTTGCCATTCAGTTGTATGTTATCTAGGCCATTTTATATATGCACATGAAAAAGAAACTGTTTATTGCTCTCAATTAAATCTGCTCCTCTCTAATGGTAATGTAATGTTTAACTGCAAAATAATTCCATAATATTTTTATTGGTTTCGTCAGCTCTATTGAAATGAAAAACAAAACAAAACAAAACAAAGGAATATCCTGGTAACTGAGCGGTACTCCTTCCGTCTCCAGTCTATCCAGACTGTTGTTGGTGTTAGTTTTAAACATCGTTTGTTTGGTTTCAAATTATTTAAAGTGAGAAGATCTCATAAGAAACAGGGTGATGAAGTTGGTAATTTCATGTATAAATATTTTTTCTTGCACTGGCAGATAAATTGCCCATTGCTCGCCTAAATTATTTCTTCACAATATAGTTTAGCCAGATGAGATGACAAAGGAGAGCCCCTTAAACACAATAGCTTTTTGGTAAAACATTTCATTTCAGTCTGGCACAGGTACCAAATCCAGTCGCCCAATAGATGTGAGGCTGCTGTGTGTTCATGTCCTCGGGTTCACTCAGTGGTGAAGCTGAGAAGGTTTCCTGCTGGGGAACATAGGTGGGCACATACACATGTGCACGCACATATACACACACAGCCACACAGATCACCGTAGACTGAAATCTGCTAGTGGTATATACACATATACATGCATGTTTACACGAAGTATGAATCACTCCAATAGGAGGTCTTAGCTACTCAGTCCACCCAGTAGCTGACCCCGAATCTCCTGGTTTCCCCAGTTGCTGGCGCCTTGACATAGGAGCCAGTCCCACTCCAGCAGCTGGTACTCTGTCCTCTTCTACTCACTGGCTGGTCCAGCTGGAAGTTCACTAGTGTGCAAATTAACCCGAACAGAGCTCTCAGAACGGAGAGCTCACCCACGTAGACGGTGGTTAGAAACAGGACTTGGAGAATGGAAACTAGACTGTGGCAATCAGGCACACAGTCCAGTCAAACAAGTGTGCTGACCAGCTAGCTACCTGTTTACACTTGGCTGACTCCTTCAGTCTGCAAGGTGTACTGGGAGGGAATTTATTTCCGTTGACTCAGCCTCTGGCTAGCTGATTCAGTGTGCCCCATTTGCACTGATTACGTTGCTAGAGTTCCTTCCTCCTTCCCATCACAGTTCATCTGGTCCTGTCCCAGCTGTTGTGCATATTGTCTATTAGCTTTTAAATGCACAGCCTAGCACAGTCTACTAGTAAATCTAAACTGCATGCTAAATTGCTATTTTTTGTGCTTTTATTGATACAGATAATAGAAAAAGTGAACTGTAACAAGTATTTTCCCATAGTCATTATTTCTCTTGATATTTAAACTTATTGAATTAAAGTGTCTGTATTTAAATCAGCTACTACCAAGAGGGATTTTTTGGTCTTTATGTTTTAGGAATAAAGTAATGATACGTGCAGTAAGTATACTGATACTGGAATTACTCTTTTTTTTTTTTTTTTTTTTTTTTTTTTTGCAGATTATCAACTGATTGGACATTCATGAGAGAGCAGAACAAAAATCTCACACACATGAATCATTTAGGTAGGAAACTGTACCTTGTATTTCATGAATATGCCCTCTATAAGTAATATTTATTAACATCATAGTAAAATAACAAGTATGAGCTTGGTAGTTGGTAGAGCTGAACTTGCATAGTATTTCAAGAGCAAATTTTGAGTTCTAATTTAAATTCGCACTTTCAAACACTAAAACTTTACAGCTTATGCTTTTCTTGTTTGCAAAAGACTGAAATAAAAATCCTGAAATTATGGCTACGCATACAGACCACCATGGAAGAAAACAGAATCTTCATCAGCCATGAAACTGGAAGAATAAGATTGTCATTGTTAGCTAAATCATTCTTTATTGGGAAAAGAAAGGCAGGGTGGTGGTGTTCAGGAAAGAAAACAGTAAGAAAGATCAGTTCCTGGTTTTTGGTACATTTCTAGTATGAGTTTGGGCAAAACATCTCATCTCATTTTTCTCTGGAGATATTCAAGGCCTGCCTGGATGCAATCCTGTCTAACATGCTCTAGGTGACCCTACTGAGCAGGGGGGTTGGACTGGATGATCTCCAGAAGTCCCTTCCAACCTTACTGATTCTATGATCTCTCTCTGTCTTGGTTCTCTATCTGTAAGGTAGGAATAATGGTGCTTTTTTTCTATTGCCTTGGCCTGTCTTATTGGTTTAGATTTTGAGAACTTTAAAAAGGGCTTCAGGCTCACTTCTGTAAAATCAATAGGAATTAGGTCCATAAGTACTTTGATGGGGATTTGAGCATCTAAATATTTTCACAAAGATGGTTTTTCATGATTTTTCTTTTTAAAAATGATTTAAGTCTTCCAGACTGACGAGTGTATCTCCATGGGGAAGAGGAATTGTTCTGTTCATCATCACATATCGACTGTTTTTTGAAGGAAGAACTGTGAGGGGTCCTTCAGAGAAGGTTTGTTTAAGAGAGAAATTCATGGAAAAATAGTTTAGAAACCCTGATACAGACTTTTTCGGTGGAATCCAAAAAGACCTTCTAGGTGCCTGTAGCTTATGAACTACATGAATACAAAGTGCTTGTTCCTGGAAAGATAACTGAAGATATTGAAGATAATTGAAGAAGTCTAGGGTCCCTTACAGAGCCTACAGAAAGAAGTAAGTGTACCTGGAAAGCATTCCACAAAGCCTATATATACTAAAAGTGGCCACCTGGAATTAGTCACAAGAAATTCAGATCAGAGGCATGTCTGAATTCCCACTTTTCTCTATAGCTATGCACATCTGTGAAGGCTGTACTGGGTGCTTGAGGGATGCAGAATTTGGAGACTTCTGATTAGGTCTCATTCAAAAACAGCGAAAGCAGAGCACTGCACTCCTACTGCACACCTATTGCACATCCACAGCTCTAATTTTCAGTATAATCCCAACCACCATTCAGAAAGACGTCTAGTGACTGTGATGCCCATATTGTCTTGGTTATGGGCCTATATCATCAGTGTTGGCATATGAGAACTCAGTGTGGGAAGGCAGACTTAACGCAAAACTCACAGCATAGTTGAATGTATGACCAGTGGCATTCTAGATGGAATTGCAGACTGTCACATTATTGCTTTATTCTATTCTTTATTTCTGCTTGGATTCATATGCCTGTAGTTCAAAGGCCACTGTGTGAGCCAGTCAAATGATAAGGAACTGCATTCTTCTGAGAGTCCCTAGATTGCCTTACCCCAGGCCTGAGAGCTGAACCTTCTTTATCGTGACTAGTAGGGATGCAAGTTTTGCACAGTACAGATTGGAAGAGTATATTTGGCTTGAGGTTTCTTTGGAAACACAAGCAAAGCAACGGGTGATGAACAGAATGTCGCTGACAGTAGATGCTCTAGCAGCATACAGTTTTTACTCCTTCCTCCAAGCCTGGGAACTTTGCAGACAGAAAGTTTTGCCATCTGTGCAGAACTGAGTAAAGACTTCTCTGTCAGTCTCAAGAAATATGTCCATCAGCATGGCCAAGAAAGAAATAGAAGAGAATGTAAGCACTAGAACTGAAGTCAGATAGGGACATTTTTCTCGCAAGCATGCTCCATAGCACCTGATTTCAGTATTAGTATTAAATTTCACCTTCATCTAGTAGCATTAAAAGCACAGTTTTTAACTCCCCAGTTTCATATTATTAATTACAGAGCAGAGTTATTTTGCAGGAATATAGTATTGCTTACTTCAGTGCACTCTAAAACTACAGGTATAATTTCTGTCTCCAAGATGCACTGTTTTCTGGGGTGGAATGCAGCTATAAAATACTATATAACAACTCCATTAAAAGGGAGAAATTGTAAGAGAAACTGTAATGTGGGCTGGAGCACCTGCCCTATGAAGAACGGCTGTGAGAACTGGGCCTGTTCAGCCTGGGGAAGAGAAGACTGAGGGGGGATCTTATCAATGTGTGTAAGTACCTGAAGGGAGGGTGTCAAGGGGACGGGGACAAACTCTTTTCAGTTGTCCCGTGTGACAGGACAAGAGGCAATGGGCAGAAATTGAACCGCAGGAAGTTCCACCTGAGCGTGAGGAAGAATTTCTTTGCTGTGAGAGTGACGGAGCACTGGCACAGGTTGCCCAGAGAGGTTGTGGAGTCTCCTTCTCTGGAGATATTCAAGGCCCACCTGGATGCAACCCTGTCTACCCTGCTCTAGGTGACCCTGCTGAGTGGGGAGGTTGGACTAGATGATCTCCAGAGGTCCCTTCCAACCTTACTGATTCTATGATTCTATGAATATCATAACGTTGTTGGAATTAAATCAAAAAACTTCAAAAAGGAGGCATATGATCTTTAATTATCAGTTATTCAGCCCTTGGTTTTGCATGACATTCTGCTAAACCAACGTCCACTGTGGCCTTTATAAAATTATTTATTCAGTCCTAAAAGTGAAGCATTCCCTCACTCTTACTATTTTCAATAATGCTAGTTGTCCTTTTTTGAAAGGTTTAAGTTGAAGATAGGAGAGGTACACTTTTGATAGAGTTATTTCAAAGTAGGCATTGATTTTTCAATTAAAGTATTTTTAAAAAAACAAGAGATCTCTCCAGAAGCCTTACAAATAATATTTGAACCACAAATAGCAAATACCAGGCAACCATGGAAATGCAGGCACTGGAATGAATGGAGTATGGTTAATATGCCTGAAGCCTTCTGACCACTGCTCTGCTGCTGCTGACATTTCTTTAGAAAGCAATGCACAAGTATCAGAATAAAGCTTTTCTGAGATGCTTTTATCCCAGAAAGATAACTGAAGATAACATAAACATATTTATGATCTTAAATTGAACAGAGGCTCTGGTAATTCTTTAATAGAAAGTATTTTGAAAGTATTAAGTCATGAAAATAAAACAGGACATCTAACTATCTCATACTTGTGCGCTATTTTCTAACTGTTAATAATTCAAAGTATTTAACTTGAATAAGAACATTGGCCTGGAAAGCTTATGCTGGATCATCAAGTCCAGTCCCCAGCAATCAGAAACAATCATGTCATATGTTTTATAATAGATCACACTCCATGGGAAAACCAGATTGCTTTTAGAAAACTCTTCCAGATACTCACTGCTGCGATGATTTTATAGTATTTTTCAAATTTTTAGAGAAAATTATGGCCATTTATTCTCGTCCCAACATTTGCTAGAGATTACACTATTTATTTTCCTTCTTTTGATGCTAATCCCCTGCTATGTTTATAGAACACAATTATATCCTTGCCTCGAGTAAAAAGCCAATTCTTTTAGTCTCTATCATGAGATCTCTTTCCCTGTCTATTCCCTCCTCATTTTAGTAGGTGTTTTCTAACTCTGCTCTAACTAGGTTAACCTGAATTAATTTTTCTTGAATATAGGTAACCAGAATTGTACTTAGAATTTTGCATGTTCCAGATGTTAGTCTGTGGCACTAGTAAATTCATATTCCTCTGCTGTATCTCTTTGTTTTAGAATTGCATTTGCTTTTTTTGCAACCGCATCACAGAAGTGGTTCATGTTCATCTCATTTTTAAACAAAAAATGCTCGCAAGAAGAAACATCTGTTTTTAAATGCATTAATTTCATCCTATTAATTTGGTTCTTCAGTTTTTGCATATCCAACATTATCCTGTTTTCCTTACAGAGTACTCTAATTCTTCTCTATTATGATAATGCCAGTACATCTGTAAAACAACAAAAAGATATGGTACCAGTTCTTTATAAGGGAAGCACAGTATAACTCTCAATCTGAAAGTGCTGTATTACTTTCAATTTTGTAAATGTTCCAACTATTTGGGGAAATAACAAAATAATAAAAAGTACTATCATATCAGTTTCATATATATATGAAATGGTTATTGTTTGTAGCTCATTTTTTCACCTTCAGTTGTGAAAAATGTACCTCTTTCTTGCATGAACTCAATGGCCTGTGTGTTCCGCGTTATGTAACACAAAGTTTTCAGCTCATTCCTGAAGTTAAACACTAACATTTGTGCCTGCAGTTTGTTTACAGTCATAAAATTAGCATGTACTTACACAAAATGGATTTTATATTTAAATGGACTGCTCTACACTGACTCTATGCAGATAGCTGTGTGTGGGTTTAAAACTAACATGAATGCAATTCTGCAGTGTGTAGCTCAGTTGTATGAATGAAACATGTCTGGAAGTTCGGAAGTAGTATGTGAAAAGGTAGCCAAGTGTTCTTCAATACATTATGCAAAGTATTTGTTGCCAGTAGACACATTTTAGAATCAGTTAAATTAACTGATATTTTTTTTGCCTTTGCTCTTGAAAAACATTTATGTGGTGACGGGTTACAGAGTTTCTTGGTATAGAAAATGAATTGCATAATGAAAATAGAGTCATCTGATAAACCACAAAGAATTTTCCTCAGCAAAGAGACAGCTTTTTCCCACACTGTGCTACACTGAATGGGTTTCAAGCATACAAACACCTATCAGATGTGCTTGGTGGGAGTGGAAAGCTGAGATAAGGAGGTTCATTTTTAGATCGTAAATTGCTATTGTTTGGTTTCAAAGAGAGAGACTGGCTAGTGGGAATCTAGTAGTCGACTCCAGTCACCATCTCCACCCAGGAAACATATTGATGAGATTAACAGGAGGTTTGCTTTAAGTCATTCTTTTCTTCAGACTAAGCAGACAGATTTAACAGCAACAGGGGATCCTGATCTCCCTGAGCCGTAGCCTGAGTTCTGAGGACATCTAGCGGTGTCAACCCACTGCAGGAACTGGTCTGCAGAGCTGGTGGCCTCTTGCTTTGCAACACTGCAATTTGACCAAGTTCTGCAACATTGCTCTGACCTTTGTTGGTTGAAGAAAGGGGGATAATTGCATCCCCTCTAGAATTTTCACCTTAGAAGTTAACTGTGAAGTTATGCTATCCTTTCCTTGGTTTCTTTTTTTTTTCTGATCTTCACATTTCCACTTTAATGCAAAAAATAAAAATGATGTTTTGAACACACAGGAAGAGTAGCACTCTTCAGCCAAGGTGATCCTGAGTTCACTATTGCCAGTCCTGAGTATTTAGAAATCATGACATTGGCTGAAAAGTCATAAATATTTAAATAAACTGTTTTCTGTTTTCAGAAGCTTTAGAGTTCAAATATGTTGTTATTTGTATCCACAGGGCTAAACCTGTATTTTTTCTTTTTAAAAGGCTGATATTTCCAGTAAGTTCACAAGTCTAGAAGTTAGAGCTTTTAATAAAAGCGCACAGTATCCCAAGATGCCAAATAAACATGCAACAATTCTTAATGCTGTGAAATTCTAATCCTAGCAAGGCTAATAGATGGTTAAAAGACCTTCAGGAAGACCTACTTACTACTCTCTAATTAAGCTTTGCTGTGCCTGAAGCAGGAATATAACTCATGCCACGCCTTTTTGAGAAAGAACAAAACTCAATTAGCTGCAATTCAGAAAGGACTTTGATCAAGCCAGTGATAAGCTTCGTAATTGACTGTTTCATGATGGCATATTTTTCAGTGAGCCGTTGATCTGATATTCCCCCCGGGGAGAAGTGGACAACATGAAGCAGAAATTTATATCATCAGTTCAAATTATTTTGTTACTTTCTCTGAACACAGTATGTCTGTCTGGTAAGTAAAACACTTCACAAAATGTTTTTTTTCCTTAAAACGTTTTCTTAAACCAATCTGTCCTGACCATCACTGGAGCCTTTACAAGCTTGAATTGCTATTTTTTTATAAACTTCTGTATGAAGATTTTGAAAATACCCTGAATCCTCTTTTTATAGTATTAATTTAATGATAATGTGGTGCTGATGAAAGGTACTCACTCTGCCCCTGTCACCTGCTTGAGAATTAGCATCATATGTATAGTAACAGTACTAGAGATAAGGTATGGAACTTTATTGAAGTAAAGTTGAGCTTAGATTGAAAAGCCATATGCCTTTCATGTCTAAATGTATATAATTTATGGTCTGTGTTCTAAGTAGTTGATGACAAGTGGTCTTAACAGGAAATATTCTTAAATATATTGGGATTATTAAGCAATATTCAATAAGTAATGAATACGTTCAGGTTGCTGATACAAAAAATACTCCATCTAGCCCATTGAATCTTCCTTCTATTAATTTTTATTACCTGTAATTTACCCCAAATATGAGATATTTTTAAAGTTGTGCAAATAATGGAATTTTGGTTCTGTTGAAAAACAGAGGGTGAAATTTAGCTCTAAGATGACCTGAAGTTAAACATTTTGAATATTTTATAAAAATCAAACAGCCATATATTTACTTACAAGATTTTTAATTTAATTTAGAGATCACTGAGTTTACTACTGAGTCAAAAGTTCGTTTGAAAAATAAAAAAAGTTACTAGTCATTTATAAGCTTGAAATAAAATATATTTACTTCTCTGAAATTTTAGACCATTCTCTAGGCAGATTTATTTACCAAATTCAGTCTTTAGTTTCAATTATTTTCCTCAAAAATACATTTCTTGTCAAATTTATAATTTGGGGGGGGGGAGAGAGAAAAACAACATTGTCAAACTCTAATATAACTAGCTGAATTTCTGCACTTCCCTAGGTCAATCATTTCCTGGAAAACCTAAGATAATAGGATGTCGTTCTCTAGAAAAGGAAACCTTTTCTTGTTGGTGGAAGCCTGGTTCAGATGGAGGACTTCCTACCAATTACACCCTGTTCTACAGCAAGGACAGGTAAAAAGAATAATTATTCTGTATTATGGAAGTTAAACCTCATGACGCCAAGTTAAACCATGATGCCCGGTGTTAAACCTCAGATAACCAAAAAGGGCTATATGAAAATGAATGGCTTTCTCTTGGTGAAAGAAATGTGACTACCACAAGTACCAAACTTTCAAACAGATTGTTCATAATGAAACTTATCTGAGCTAAAATTTCCCTGGTCTAAACACGTACTGGGAAAGATGCAATTTCTCCATCTTATGAGGCACACAGTTTTTGTCCAGTGGCATGGGGAGGTCAGGGTGCAGCAAGGGCCAGCTACTCCCTACTGGACAGGAGATGGGTGCCCTCGGATCTCCCCATGGCCACAGGGCAGGGCCTTGCAGCCAGGGCCTGTGCCAGTGCTCTGCCAGGGAGCTTTTCCACTGCCACACACAGCAAGGCCATGGCTGGAGAAACTAGAGGCACAGAAGTCTTTGCTTCCCCTCCTAGATTTGTAGCCAATCTAGTAGTTCACAAAATGGAGTAAGATCAGATGTGAATATTGCATCTCAGAGTATACTGTTTTCCATAAATCTGTGACTCCCTCATGCTGTTTAAGGATAAAAGTTTTGTGTGTTGAGCTACTTTGCTCAACTTGTGTTTCTTTGCATAACTGCCTTTTCTTCTTGAAAAAAAAGAGGTCTCAGAATAGGTCCAAGTAAGCAGGGAAGCTCAGAGATTCAATTTTTTAAATAATTTTGGTGAAATTCAGGACAGATAAGTAAAGCCTTAGACTTCTCTGCTTAAATTAAATAAACTTTGAATTATTCAGTATTAATTGAATCAGGAAAGATGCAGCTTTTAATGAAGTTATCACAGTCAGCAATGGTCTGAGATAGATCATGCTTCCTTTATCAATAGCGGGCACATCTGTACAGCTTTTATTTTATGAAAATTCAAATGTTTCAATCTCAGTCAGAATAAAACTTTCTAAAGCATTTTAAACCATACCTTTCACAGCCCATAACAGTTCTGCTTTCTGAATAGATGCTTATCAGTTTTTTATTAAATTTGCTGAACAACACACCCAGGCATTGTAGATCAGGGCCATAGTTTCCAGATAGTTTTGTCCTTGTTCATAAAGTAAAAATGGGAGTAAGGCCCAAAAGAAGCATCAAATACAAGATCTACAGATGAGGACTGTACCCAACAGAAATAAGATAAGAAGGGTAACTAGGAGACCTTGTTATCAGTGGTACAAAAAACATGAAAATGGACAAACATCCCTGAATCATCTCAGCTGGTACTTTGGCTTTATGCAGCTCTTTACACCTATGATAGGCTCAGAGTATATCACTCAGTTCAACTTCGATTGAGTACAAAAACAATCCTTCTCCTAAAAAAGTCCCAGTCTCATGTAAAGGTGATAGGTAAGAGACCATGAATTAATTAAAAAAAATGATGAGACAGTTGTAATGATGATCATATTAAAAAGTAGGTAAATCAACATCTTGCTGAAGAAACGTTCCTCTGCCATAGGGCCATCAAGTTATTTTTCAGTGAAAACATGTATAGAAGGTATTTAGCAACTTCCTTCTTAGCCAAAGTGAATGTGCTTAATTTGCCTTGCTTTTAAACATTTTTTAAAATTGGCTTGTACTCTGCAAGTTTCTCTTTCCATTCTTTTGCTAACGTATTCCTATGTATAAAAAAAGCAATGAACAGCTTTTGATCTAAATAACTGCTACTGAAAAATAGCTTGATTCAATAAAACGTTTATGCTAATAGCATTTGACACTTAGTGAAATGTTTCCCAGAGATCGGATTATATACATATTAAAGTTAAACATTTTAAAGTACTTTGCTGAACCTAGGCCATTACTAAAATACTGTCTGCTTTGCTTCATTTCCTGACCTTTTAATTTATAAAATTATTTTATTTCAGTGAAGAAAAAATCTATGAATGTCCAGACTACAGAACATCAGGTCCCAATTCATGCTACTTTGATAAAAAACACACCAGCCACCGGACAACATATAATATCTCTGTAATGGCAACAAATGAAATTGGAAGTAACAGCTCAGATCCTCAGTATGTGGATGTGACTTGCATAGGTAAAAAGGGAAGAATGAAATGGGAAAAAAATAGTTAGGGTTATATCTGTTTTTTAATTCCAGAATGACTAGTGCTGAAAGATTTCTTCCCTCATTATGTGAAACTTGTTATGAAGGAGTGTTTATCTACAGATGTTCTAAAATATGTACGTGTAACTTATTTGAAAATTATATTTTAAATTAATCAGTTATACATTTTATTGCCATTTAAATTTTGGTTGAAAATTGGCTCCAATTATTAGTTATCTCCAGTTTTTCCATTAGACTTCAGGACAGTTTTGTAGGTTCCTAGCAGTACAGATTATAAAACTTTCAAATTAGGTTAATTTACCTGAATGTCTCAGACCAAATTTTCCAAATGTGAACATCTTTCTGTCTGCTGGCACTGCAATCTTTGGAAAATAAAAATAACTGCCAAAGCACTGTTCAGTATTTTCATAATATTCCTTACTCCTAGCACCATTCTGCTTTCTGCATATACATACTCTATGTATTATAATGATAAAGGCAGTCATTCTTTTTAGCTATGAAATACCTGACATTTTTATTTTCTGAAAGTAGCCTAATGAAAATATGACTTGTATTCCTTAGTCTGACAAATTCAGAGTAAAGTCTAAAATTTGTGGATACTCTGGTAAATCAGTGCCAGTTGAACACTATTAAAGACAAAGGTAAAGAAACTTATTGTACCATTCCACTGCGGGAATGCGGAATGATCTGAAATTAATGTGATTACATACAAAGCCATAAAGAAGATGCCTTTTCTGAGAGAAAAATTGAAATATTAATAGTAAAATTGTCTTCTGTACAGTTCAGCCAGATTCTCCTGTGGACCTCTCACTAGAAACAAAAACATCTGCTGGTATAACGTACCTTTGTGCAAAATGGTCTCCACCTCCGTTAGCTGATGTCAGCTCTAACTGGCATGTATATCACTATGAGTTACGATTAAAACCTGAGGAAGGGGAGGAGTGGGAGGTAAGGAAACAAAAATATTTCTTGCATAAGTTCTCTTTTAAGTTAGTTCTCTTGTCTGAATTTAATTTATTGGTATTATACACATTATAGTTTCTAAGAGGATAACAAAATAAACGTATCCTAATCTCTTTAGGGAAAGAAGAGTTCTTTAGTGGTTTATAGTAACAGTGAAATTTTAGGTTTGCATAACTGTGCTAAGAATGTCATATGCTAAAAGAAAAACTGTTTAGCCCACAGATAGGATTTTCATTGTAATTGTTATCATTGATGTGTCTCTTGCTGAATGTCACAGTGAAAAACTGCTCAGTTCACAGATTTAAACCAAATCAGTTTCAGAGCAGTTTATTGATTCATTGAAAGCGTGTAACTAATAAACCATAGATTGCTCTATGTAATTAATGAACAATCAGTGAACTATGCAGTGAGGATCAGGATCAGCAATACAAGACCTTAATCACAATGCTTGACACTCACAAAGCATTAATAAACAATTTTCTGTAACTGATCCCAAGAAGGTGTAATCATGTAAACAAGCACACCCCTATTCTGGGAGTGCAAGTTCCCTTACTTATTGCCCTCTTCCGCAGGAGACATGGCTACTTTAGCTTAATGTGAACCCATGCCGCTCTCTACAATTTGCTAAACCACATACCAATGAGAAAGCACCCCACAAGGTCAGGTACACACGCCAAAGATGTGGAGCACAGTTACACACAGTGTCAGGCAGGGAAGCTCTTCTCTCTGGTACAGGTGGAAGTCGTGGTGCTAACAGAGAAACTTCTGGTAGCATCCAACCAGCTTTCAGCTACTTCTTGTTCCCATTCCAGAGTTTCCACTCCCTTTTACAAATTGTCATGCTTCTTTAATAGTGCTTTTCAGGCTGACTCTTTTTCTTTCAAAAGTTTCTCAGTAATTCCCTATTTTGTTTTGTTTTGTTTAATTAGGCTGATACTCATCATCCTCTCCTACATGATCTGTTGCGGCAAACCCCCCTGTCAAAACCCCTCTATCAGAACATTTTTAACATTGATGCTCCCAGCTAGTGCCATTTTGCCAGAAGTGGGCCACAGTACTGTCACAGCTGAGATACCAGAATAAAATATCATTCTTAAGGTCATATTCACATGGCCTCAATGCTACTTAAATTGCTAGTGTCTAATCAATGGAGAAAGCTGTGTGTCTGTAGACTTCTAAAGAGTAATTCAAGGAGCCTGTGTAGGAAACTTAATATTAAGCCCTAAAACTGGCCACTAGGAAGCATCACAAAGAGGGATTATCTGAGAGTTAGACTACCTTTAGTGTTCTTTGCATTGTGGACTTGATGGAATACTGATTTATGGGAATTCTAAAATAAATGATACATTATAAAGTAGCAGAATCTCAGTGTCACTAAAGTGAGCGTTTCCATTAAGTCAGTCACTACCTTTACGTCTTTGTAATTAACGCTTTATAAAATCTCTGACCAAAACCCTTCACAAGTCAATGACACAAGGATATGATATGCCTCTATGATTTATTCATTAATATACTCCAATTCTTTATTATTTCTACAGTCTGTTTTCTTTTCCAGACGATATCTGTTGGAGCGCAGACACAGTACAAGGTGATGAGGTTAAATGCTGGGCTGAAGTATGGTGTTCAGGTCCGCTGCATGCTTGACTGTGGAGAATGGAGTGAATGGAGCCCAGAAAGACAAATTCAGATCCCCAGTGGTGAGTGAGTGGTTATTGTTTTGTTAATTTTGTATAAATTCTAACTAGTTCAGTTTTGTGAAAGGTGCCTAAATGGCAGCCCTTAAACCAGATTCCTCACCCAGATACTGCATAGTGCTGGAGAAACAGCTTCAGTGCAATTTATCGTTTTTGGAGTGTAATTGCATATTTAGTCTGTTGATCTACTCAGTCTTTGGCCTCTTTACTGAAACTGGCTATAACGAATAGGCTGGGATTTACTAGGAAGTCACTTCTGATGCAGACACGTCTGCATAGCATTTTGGTCCTGTCCCTCCGTTTAAAAATCTTGCTGATTTCATCTGTAAGATATCAGGTAATGACAATTATGTAAGAGTCATTCATTTGTTCATTGCTAACTGAACTGAAGTGACCACCATGTCTAATAGGACATAACACTGCAGCCACTATCACATTGGAGTAATTATCTGTGTTCTCTTGGTTTTGAGTGGACACATTAAATAGGGATGAGCCTGTATCTTTTTATCAGACTCTGTAGTCAGGTTGTCTCAAATTTTCTCCTTCTTCTGTCATTAACTCTATTCATTATTTGACATGAAGATTGCTGAAATACTGTTAGCAGAAAAATATTTAAATGTCCCATTTTCAGATCTGCCTTAGGCAATCAGAAGTTTGAAAAAATCAATGACACTGTTATAAATAGTGGAAAATATATATTATTAATGTAATAAGACCATATTTTGCCACAAATATGCATCTGCAACAGTTTCAATCACATCAGAGCATCATCCTAGTCAAAATTTAAGTGCTTTCTTCCGTCTACCATATTCTAAATGCTTTACTTGAATCTGTAATATCATCAGGAATCCACACTGGTAATACAAAATTGCTTGACGGCAGTTAGGCAAGTAGCCTAGGCACTGAGCATAATGTCACTGTGAAAGGAAATAAGAAAATTTCATTTTTATGTCTTAGGAGTCAGCTTAGCATGATCAGTTACTCCCAAAGAGATTGCTGGGAAGGACATAAACAGATGGGCAAAACTTACTTTCTTTTTCATTTTTTTCCTTAAAAGTCAAAAGCAACAGCATACTTTTAATAATGAGAAGCATCTTGAAACATATTTTTTAAAGGAAAAATGGTTAATGTAGAAGATAGATTGAATAGCAGAGTATATTTTAAATGATTTTATAGAACCTGCTGTGACAGTGTATGAGAATCCCATGTCAGCTTTCTGAGGCAAAGAGCCACAGATAAGAACTGGAACATAGTCCCTCGGTATAGTTGCAGTGGAAAAGGGTTTTGAATCCAGGTCAAAGTAGAAGGCTGCTGCCCTAAACACTGTACCATCCTTCCCTTCCTGTGCCGATACTGAAGCAAAGTCTTATTTGCCTGTACTCCGCTTGACAGTGTTTTATAAATTCAGGATTTAAACTTACCAATTATTTCATTTCTCTTTTTTCTTGCAGGACAATCACCTCCTGAAAAGCCTACAATAATAAAATGTCGTTCCCCAGAAAAGGAAACCTTTACTTGTTGGTGGAAACCTGGTTCAGATGGAGGACATCCTACTAACTATACTTTGCTCTACAGCAAAGAAGGGTAATAAGATGTCCATAATTATTCAGTGTTTTATCAGGAGGACCTGGAAGACCAAGCCTAATTGGTTTTGCATTTAAGAGATGCCTTTTTCCACTTGCACATTCATCATGGACAGTTATCTGAGAAGAAGAAGTAGCTTCAGGCTTTTGTGCAAGTGACATTTGCTATAATTGCAACAACGCATTTAAGGTTGAAACGGGATCTCTTTTTAATGTCAGGTTTTTCAAACTGCCATTAACTCTTCTGGCATGGATAGACTTCCTTGAAAGTTGCTATCATGCAGCAACCATGATACAAGTATACAGTCTTGTAGCTCCTTGGCTACACAGCCCAAGACACAAAGATTTTCAAAGTTACCAGATATTAATATTTTCATCTTCTGATAGTACTTTATTGCACAGGTATATGTAGGCAATGAATGTTTCACTGCTTCTGTGGCAATCTAGTGACTCGAACTCAAGTACCAAATATTCATTTTTAAGCAGAAGTCAATATTTTTGGGGATCCCCTGCAATGAACTAGTTTTGGTTCATCCCAGCACTGCTCTGCCTTGGACTGACCTAACTGGATGCTGAACTGTAGAAAAAGATGGACCCTGGTCCATGGAAAAAAGACACTAGTGCAGCCAGCCAGGGCAGAGTGTGAGGCCAACATCCACACCTTTCTGTTCTGTTACTATGCATGTATAACATGCTCAACAGGTGCATTAGGTGAAAAATAGATCTTGGGGGGAGGAAAAGATGATGAAAAAAACAAAATAGACTGCAGGTCTATGATGTGGGCAGAATTAACATATGCTTGAAATAAACACTGGGAATACTCCATTTTTAATAGGTGGCAATCACTTTCTACTTGCTCTTTGGACCATCTCTGAACTATGCAGTGGAGAATGGCATTTGGAAAAGTGAGAGTTGCAATTTACAGCAGCTTAAAACGCTCCAGACTTCGTAGTTTTTGTCCTGGGGCGATGATGGTTACTACAGTCTCTGGAGTTGCCTAGCGACTCTTCAGTCTGAAAGCAGTGTTCTAATGTTCTTAACATTGCCCAGCATGAAGAATCTGATTCAGCCCTAAGCAATACTGAACTACTAGTAATCAAAATCAGGTGTTGTACTCTAGATGTATGCTAATCTCTGTGATTCTTCCTTTCAGAGAAGAACAAATTTATGAATGTCCAGATTACAGAACTGCAGGCCCCAATTCCTGCTACTTCAATAAAAAACACACTTCTTTCTGGACTATATACAATATTACTGTAAGGGCAACTAACAAAATGGGAAGTAACAGCTCTGATCCTCATTATGTGGATGTGACTTACATAGGTAAGAGATAAACAAAGATTTTTAAGTGGAACCAACTAATTCAAAATTATGAGTTTGAATACCTAGAATTTTAATTCCAGCTCTTCTCATATATAATATTATATCCAAGTTAAAATGATATAAGAACAAATGAGATCTCATCTGCTGTAATGATAAATCAATATTTATCCTTTTAGCATTTTATTTTCAAAGGAAGCCTAAAAATGCTAAAAGCTGAAAAACTCCATTCAGATAACCACATAATGGTTTGGCATATTTCTTTCAGTCAAGAAATATCATCCACCTAACATCCTTTTCCATTGTACCAGCAACTGAAATCAAACTGATCTTTTAACTAATAATACTTAAATTTGATTACCTAAAAGTACTTATCTGAAATTTGCTTTTCCCTCAGACCCAGGAAATGCTAAATCAGTGCTCTTTATAACACAATATGTTGATAATCTCTTTTCTCAGACTTTTTCCACAGAGTGACTGGGCAAGTATTTAGTTTTTGCTAAAGGAAAGGAACATTATTTCTAAGGGAAAGGAACCAGTTTGTTATCAATGGTGTGTCTAGCGGGAGCCTAATAATTGAAAAAGTGCTCCTGGAGAAAAGGCTTAACATTTTACCTCCATGCCGTGACTACTTACTTGTTCAAACTTCACATAAGATAGTGGAAAATAATACATGCACTATATCCAGGTACTCTAGTACTCTGAACTGAGGTAGCTGCAATCCTGACTGTGCCCCAAAACTGAGTTTCATTTTATTTTAGTTTTGAAGTATAGATGGGGCTTTAATATTACTGTTGTGTTTTATTTTTAAATATATCCTATGCATGTAGGGATTATGCTATGTGTTTTCTGAATATAAAAGATGAGAGAAAAGGTTTTATCATCTAAATCTGTATTTTTGGCATTCCTAAATGTATATGCTTACTTTGATAGCATTATGATATAATAAACTTTCGTAACACAGCAGTAAATATGTCAACTTTGTTTCTGTTAACTTTGAAATATAGTTGTAGGGAAGAGTGACAATAAATGATAATGGTAGAAAAATAAATTCTGATTATAAACAATTAATGCAAATCTCAATATGGAGTCAACTTATTTACTATTGTTCAGTTACTTCAAATTTATACATCCATGCCAATTTATCAGGAAATTCTTGATTCCTGTATCCTAGCACTATTTCTATGTTACTAGACACACTGGAGATGGCAAATCGTTACTCGCACTATTTTATACCTTCTCCTAAGATGTAAGGAAAAGTCCTGCAGACTCTTAGTGTCAGTTCTCTTATTTTAACAGTACAGCCAGATCCTCCTGTGAATGTAACTCTAGAATTAAAAAAGCCAATCAACAGAAAACCGTATCTGGTCTTGACATGGTTTCCACCCCCACTGGCTGATGTCAGATCTGGATGGCTTACCCTTGAATATGAGTTGCGACTAAAGCCTGAAGAAGGAGACGAATGGGAGGTAAGGAAACTGTAAATTTTTGCTAGATGATGTTTTCTGATCAATTAGATTTTGTCAGTTAAGTTCCACGCCTGAATGTAATCAAGCAGGCACATACTACAGTTCAGTTTTTTTCAAAAGCTATGCTTGTGTGCCCTTTGGCTTTCTGCTGAGAAGACTATGGTATCTCAGATGCTGTTGTGTAATAGAAGGTGCTAAAATATTTGGTTTTAGTTGTGACAATTCTATATTAATCACATTGGTAAATTTGTTAATTTTCATTTAGTCAGGGTTTTTTTGATAATCTATTTCTCAACCACAGACATCTCTTAGGTTATAGAAAGCTCAATAACATCATGTAAAATGATTTACATTTGTACAAAGAACCATTAAGTGACAGCCATCCTGACCACAGCTGTCTATGCCCAGAATGTACAATTCAAAATAACTGAGCAGCAAATTAAGGACTCTAGCTATTGGCATTGGGCTGCATTCCTTTTTTGTCTGCTGCAGTAATTCCCAGCCATCTCTATATCTTCCTTCCTTCCCACTGCTACTGCAATTTCCTATTCCTTGGTCATTACAAGGTTCACTGTTTCCTTCCCTGTGCAGCTTCACCAACTTTTACATTCTTTCTTTTCTCTCTGCATTTTCTTCACCAGTCTTTGTGTTTCCTGTCTCCTTCTCCACCTCTCACCATTGCATTCCCACCAGTACTGGAGTTCCTCCCACTTTCCGTATGCCCATGATGTGTTGTTTTACTAGTTTCATTTGCACAGTATAATGGGGCTCCAGATAATTCCTGCTGCATTATGTTAGAATACTGAACCACAGAAATAAAATAGATGTATCACTATTCTGTGCCCATGTAACAATTCTTATGAAGCTATTCAGATTATCAAGACTTTAACCTAGCTATGATTTTCATAGCAAAATGTTTTAATTTTATATTGATTTTATGATTTTTAATTCATTTTCAGACTATTTTTGTTGGACAGCAAACGCAATATAAAATGTTTAGTTTAAATCCAGGAAAGAAGTATATTGTACAGATTCACTGCAAACCAGACCACCATGGATCATGGAGTGAATGGAGCTCAGAAAAGTATATTCAGATCCCCAATGGTGAGTGACCAAGCATCTTTTCAATAACTGTGTAACAATGAAGTTCATGTGCTACTTTTGTTAGCTGTCCAGAGTAGCCATGAAGGTTGACATCCCATAGTTTCCCTAAGACAGGTAAGAATATCATTGCTAAGATAACTGAATTCTCAGCTTCCTTGCACCATACTCAGTTAGCTCTCTTCTTCATTATTTTTAGGAGCTAAGAAAGTGAATCAATTTCCTTACCTATTTAAACCCTATCCCTTCTCTTTATTGCCTCATTTATTCTCACAGTGGTAGTTTTTAATAGATAGAATACTGGCACTTGCATTAGAAGTACTACATATACTGCAAATAATCATTACCTTCAGACTAAGAACTCTGGATTAGTGTTTATCTGGAATGAGTTCAAAATGAATTGGCATTGGCATAAGTAGATTGGAACCCAATTGCTGTAACTGGCCAATACAAAATTTCCCTCTTCATGCATTTTTATATCATTTTTTCCAGTCATAGTTTATTTCCTGCACAATACAGTTAATAAAAAGCATACTAATTATCAGATGTTACTAGGGTTACAGATATCAGCCTATACTAGGAATGGCTGCTAGATTCAATACCCGATTTGGAAGTTTAGACTCATTTTTTAAATAAAAGCCCTTTTTTTGCATACTTACTATGTAAGTCTTAGTCATGTGTCCTTAAATAATTCTGGTTGTTTCCTAGACTTTAGAGTAAAAGATATGATTGTGTGGATCATCGTGGGTGTCTTATCATCTCTCATATGTTTAATCATGAGCTGGACAATGGTTTTAAAAGGGTACAGGTAAGTTATCAATTTCATTACAGTATAGAGTTGAAAATCTCAGCAAACTTGTTAAAACAGGCTTTTAACATTTGATTTAATTTCCTATAGTTTTTGTGTTCTTTTACCAACTATAAATTAGAGGAATTTGACTTCAGATTCTCAACTGATAAAGAGATATCTCTATTGTTTTGTGAAACCAAGCTAAAAAGCAAAAAGGCTAAATTCTGAACTGGTAAAGACACATCTCTGTTAGATCTGAGCATCTTGGTTAGTCCTGTAAGCATTCAGCAAACATTGTAATCTGGAGTATCCCTACTTCTGTAGAAAACACTTTTGCTTTTAGCCTGGTTTCTTAAGGGAAACAAGGTTTACACTACGAGATTGTCTTTCTGCCCACCAGTCTGTCAATTCCCCAAATAATTTATTAAATCATTGACTAATTTCAGTCAAATCTGAAAGAGGAAGATGTTTCAAAGTTTATTACTTTTGCACAAGTTTTTTAAAAATTACTGGATGAGTAGAGGAGAGAGAGAAACCACTGAAGGAAAAGCCAGCCAAAGTTATTCATCATAAATCCAGTTTAGTAGTTGTCAGCTGACAGTCAAGCCTCTCTGCAGAGGCCTGCTAGTCCTCCTGCACTGTGCAATAAACAGCTATGTCTTGACCAGTGAGGAAGTTACAGTAGTTTGAGAAGATTGGAGGTTAAGGGAAATATTTGTTTAATAGTAAACAAATATTAGTAGTGTTACTTTTCCAAAGTAATAATAATTACTTTGTGCTGTTTTCTTCCTTCTAAATATATCTAAGGATAACTTAAAAACTGTACCTGAATCTGTAAACTACCTGGCTTGAGAAGGTAAACAGGAAACAGCTCCGTTTGGGAAGTATTAGATACAGACAAGCGGTTGAAATTCAGTCACGTTCAGGGAAAATAGGAGAACAAACAGAGAGATAGAACCTTTCCTTTTATGTTGTGTTTGATCTGTTTCTTTCAGAATGATAGCCTTTATCTTACCACCGGTTCCGGGACCAAAGATAAAAGGCATAGATACACATCTGTTGGAGGTGAGTATCCCTGATAATAACAGAAGAATTCACCATCACATACTTTTCCAAATTCTGTACTAGCAAAATCAATTACCAAAATTAAGTACAATATAGCTTTAACTAATTTAATCAATGTTAAAAATAAGGACAACAGTCCTTATTTCAGTTTGATATTGTGGAGCATATAGGCAAGGCAGAGTCTTTAAACTAGTGCCTTGCACTAGTGATAGGAGGGGATTTGAGAACAGAGTTTGGCACAACAGTGGTTCCCTGGGACATAACAAGAGTCAATGCCTGTGTGATCTTCTGTTGTTCTTACAGAGAAACTCTCTGCAATCTCCTCTCATGCTGAGGAGACAGGACATGGCTGGCTTATCATTTTCCTCCATTCCCTTCTTGCCAAGCCCATGAGACTCTTATCTGCTCTGAAGCTCCCCAGGTCCTCATATTTAGGAACATGAATTCTGGGATTTTGTCTCCCCACTGTGAGAACTGAGGGGAAGTTCTTGCACTATTTTCTACAGCAGTAGAGATTCAGTTTAGGTCTAATGATATAACTATTCAAGTAATATTAACTATGTAATTGTTCATAGTTGTTCTAGTCATATATAAACTTTAAGGTTAGCAGTGAACAAAATATCAATGTCATGTTTATTATGCCCTTAGACAGGGAAGTCCGAAGAATTATTGAGTGCTCTTGGTTGCCATGGTTTCCCTCCAACATCAGACTGTGAGGAACTGCTGATAGAATATTTGGAGGTGGAGGACAGCGAGGATCAGCAACTCATGCGAAGTGATAACAATGGTCATCCCAGTAAAAACACGCAAGTGACATCCAAGGAAACAGACAATGACTCAGGACGAGGGAGCTGTGACAGCCCTTCTCTGCTTTCTGAGAAGTGCGGGGAGTCCAGCACTCTTCCATCAAAACTTCCAACACAAGATGTAAGAGATGTTCATGAAAATAATGCAGAAAAAAGGGGGTGGGAAACTCAGTGTATGGCCTCTTCAGAAGAGAAAGTGCTCCCTTTTAACACTACAGGTACAAAATCATCCACATGGCCTGCAGCTCAGTTACCTAATATTCAGCCTTCTACATTTGCCTATCACAGTACTGTAGATGCACATAAGATAACACTAAGTACCACAAATGTGAATGTTGCACAAGTTTTGGTGGGAAATGAAGAAAAACATCAGTCACAATATTCTACCACTGAAACTCCCTATGAAGAAAACTTGGAAAAGCAACGAGAGATGGAGAATATGCATTCCAAAAGTGACCATAGCACAATACAGGTCAAGCAAAGCAGACTCAATGAAAAGCCATCTTTTCTGAATGCTAAACTAATGGATTACGTAGAAGTTCACAAAGTTAGACAGGACAAAGAGCCTGCAGTATTACTGAAACATAAAGATGGTAGTGGAAAAATTGAAAAATACACCATTCCAGGAACCAGCAAAGAATATACAAAGGTCTCAACAGTTGTGGACCACAATATTCTAGTATTAATGCCAGATTCAAGAGTCCAGCACACACCTGTTTCTCAAGAACCTGCAAAGGAAACGTCTCAGAACCTTCAGCAAGGTAAAGTTGAGAAAAACATGAGCTACTGTCTGACAGCTCCAAATGAGTGCAAAAGAGAGGCTAGTGGATCAGAGTACATGGACCCATCTTGCTTTATGCCCTCCTTTAAATAACTGAAAGTTTCGTTATTCTTCATCAGGTAATGCTACAGAATGAGTTAAATACAATCAATATAATAAAGCTAAGCTCTGTGGTTTAAGATTATGCTACTACATCATAATTGTAGCTTACACCTTTTGCTAGCTGACAAATATTTGATTTAGATATTGATTTTGTTAATAGTTGTGTACACTAAACGAAAAACACACAGCAAAGAGTTCCTTTAAAAAACCTAGCCTCCTATGTGTATTATAGAGAGCATAAAATAAACTGTGTGTTGATACAGTGATAATCATGGAAGTAAACCTTAGATCATTAACGCAGGTTTCTGACAAAGGAAAATGAGGAAATGGATTATTATGTGCCATGAAAAACTACATTATAAAAAAAAAATAATTTCTGAAATGTTCTATTATTCAATTAAACCTAGGGGAATATTTCTGATTCAACAAAGATGAAAATTATTATGGATCAGTCCCATGGGTCATATACCATGGTTGAGTTCCTAACCAGAGCAGTTCCTAAACCAGATAAATCACTACAAAATACATTCTGATATACATGTTTTTCCTCAATGCATTCTGTCACTAGATTGTTTTCTTTATATTTTTTCTCAGTCTTAAAAAAAGGACCTCTATATATGAAAAAATCATATATAAAACAAAATATATTCAACTAATTATAGTAAAATAATGAATCTTTGTAAATATATTTTTGCTTTCCCTGTGACAGATAACCTTTCATCCCATTCATATCCTATTCCAATCAAACCAAATATGAAAAATATTCAAGACACTATTTGTTATACTGCCTTACTGTATATAATATACAATTCTACTTTAGTACAAGCCCATGTGTTTAACAATGTATTTTTAAAGGCTATTTTTCTATTACCACAAAAGCAAAATAAAACATTTTAAATTTCCCAGTGCTATTTATCTACTTAACAACTCTTCTGTTTCCTGCTCCTACAACAGAAGTAAGGGGTAAAGCTGCCATTTCTATATGAAACATAAGATTAAACTTTATAGTAATTAAGAATATTAAGTAATTTTAATCTATATTTCTAATATATTGCAGCTATATTACTACTTGAATTGTAAATTATTTATTCCACATGTTTTTTACCAACTGTTATTACAAAATTACAACAGAATTCAGGTTTTGAGAGCACAGCATCTTTCCCACAGAACTTGTAGCCTGATGCCCCTTCTGAACAGAATGGTGTTCACCTGCATCCTAAGACAGTGCCTGAGCTTTTCTCTGAGCTTGAAAGGAAAGTTTGAAATCAGATGTTTCAAACTGAAGTTACTTACCAAAATGAATATTAGAACGTAGCCTCAAAAGTCAGATATATGAGGCATAAAGACAGAGTCAGTGCTCTGCCAAAATGGTGATAGGAATGAAAAAAGAAGTCTATGTTCTTGGGTTGGACAGCTGCCCCCAGAACAGCAGTGGGAACAGTAAGATTCCTCTTACCACATGTGACTGAAGGGAAAATCAAAATGATAGTTTGCAATGGCTGTGAACTTTCTGTAGCCTTTCCTTCTTCAAATAGTCTAATATACTCCAGGAAGGCATGACCAAGTGATGATTCATTAAACCTGGGTCAAGCATTTTGCCAGTACTCCTGGCTTCAGGAGAATTTGGAAACGTAAGGGATGGGAAATTGTATCGGGCTTGTGATGGAAAGTGTATTAACCATAGATGAGCTCTCTTCTCTTTCTTGGCTTTCCTAAACAGCTTCACATTTCTCCAACTTTTTATTAAATGCACTGAGCCAGCCTTCCTGCAGTATCAGGTAACCTGTTGCAGAGCTAGTCAAAGCAGACTTTCATATTTTGAAGGCCCCAGAAGGCCACATCTAATTTAGTGTATAGATTTCTCACATTATACCTCCATACCATGGAACTGCCAAGTATAGATCAGTCTAGCTGTCTGGCCCTTTCACTAGCAGGACTTTAGAATTTAACTTATTATCTGTGAGTATATAAACATATATATTAATATATGTTGTAACATCCACTTTAGGAATCAAATTAAGAGTCTGTGGCCTCTCTATGGGCAGTATGTTGTCCACTTCTAGAAGGCAATCAGAGCAGTCTGGATGCTCTGCTCAATGTACAGGAGGGATCTTAGATTCTTAATTCAGCCACTTAGCTAAAACACCTGAAGACACGAATTGGCTACTATGGAGAACAGCCAAGCTTAACATTTTGCTTAATTAAAGGTAATAGGACAATTTTATTGTAGCACTTGTCATATATCTTCTAGATTTTCTAGAGATGCTAAAATACTGCAAAGAAACTGTCATCAGTCAAAATTGGAATGTTTTGCAGGGCAGCCATTTGTGTGCATGTATGTAAGTTGATAATACACTGTCTGATTCTCTCTGACAGTGTTTCACTTACAATTTGGTATCCTGACTGAATCTAGTAGACCTGGTTCGGATCAAACAATTTCCTTTCCTTTACACAGATAGCCGTATCTGAGCCAAGCAGCTATTTTCTACTCCTAACAGCGTCCATGAGGATGTGCTGCTGCAGGCCTTTTGTATCCCTCTGGTGACGCATACAGGCAGTAGAGTCTTGTCAACCTGCAACCTAATGATTTTATTTATGTAGTGGATTTCTTAGGTTCTAATATACAGGCAGCTAGCACAGTTGTTATAAACCAAAGAAAACACCAGGAAACATGTCAGCAGCAGGCAACTGTTGCTGCCATACTGGCTACTTTGGACCAGAGGCAGCCAGGCACAATATTTAAGAGATGTGAAATGTATGATTATCCTGCCTAACTTTAGATATCTATACATATACAAGTTTCTAAGTTTTTATTGTAGACTGTGGAGCCTAGAGCATGATTCATCTGACCAAATGCAAGAGTCTACTTTAGGAGGAGATGACTCACACTCTAGTCTCCATTGACTGTATTTACCATTTGTCTCTCCTGGTTTGCTGTAGTCAGGGGCTGAGATTAGCCCAAGAATCAGAATTTCAGTCATGGTTACTCAGACATCTTCTGTGTTGATACTGGTTAAATGAAAGAATATGTTCCCTATTAATATTCTGGAGTATGTCTGATTGTGTTCCAGCAATTGGGTGCCAGGAACATTGTTAACTTTAAGACCTTGAGTTTGTAAAACACAAAAGATAAGATTTTCAAGAGACCTGTAGTTTATATGCTCATGCAAAGTTGCCACAAGAAAAAAGATCAGTATTGTTACCTGAAGAGTCAGGATTGTAAGATATTGAAAGAAGGTCCCTCCAGTAATCCATACAGAAAGAGAACTGAGTAGAAGAGTTTTATGCCTTGCTATAAATTGGTACTGAAGCTGTGAAAGAGCGGTAGCCTACATCCCCTTGTCAGGCATAGATTCCCTTCCACCTTTGCAAATGAATGTCTCATGATGTGAAATCATTGTGGCTTTCTGTGAAAAAAGAGAAATTCAGCCAGAATGCAAAACGTACATTTGCTGGTTGCTTAGGATTAGCTAAGCCTGTTGAGGGATTTGCTATGTAAATATAATTTGAACATATTTTTCATAAACATATTTCATGCTTCAAGTTGAACAAATATGCAGTGTGATTATTTTTCTTTAAATGTGCTTTTATTTTCCAAAATCAGTAGGAACAACACCTTCTGAAACTGGTCTGAACAGTAATTTTGCAAATCAAGAGAATAAACTAGTGTTCTGTAAAATTGGGATAGTCTTCAGCTGAGTGTATGGGCTTTTGGATGTTCAAATATTTCATTTTTTTTGTTTGCAATATTATTTTTGTTTACAACTCTTTAAGGAATTGCTTTTTATTATGATATAGATGAGATTTTATAGCAGTTGTACAAACAGGTTTGTTGTGAACTTACAATACACTAGTAGGGAATAACAGGCTCCTGAAACCTTCCTGCGTACACAGGACAATGATTTATTCACAGAATTTACCCCAGGAACAGAGATCAGCCATCATGCCTTTGCCCCATTGGATAGATTTCTTATTTGGAAAAATATTTCAAAATGTTTGTATGATGTTTTTAATGTCAAATCTGTATATGTGTCAATTGAAGTGTAAATTGCCTAGCATAAAAGCCCTACAAGGAAGCACAAAGGCTCTTCAAAATTAATTAATTTTATAACATTCATAAAATGTAATAAGTATATTTTAAATTAATTATCTTTCCTTTGGATTCAGAAAATATTATTAACAGCCTTTCTTCATATTGAGAAATACAACTTCTCATTATTTTAAATTTTCTCAGACTTCCTTCTTTAGCAAAGACATATTTGATACAATGTTTTGGTATGTTCAGTGTAATGTTCCTGACTTTAAATAAATATGATTTGTTGATCTGGGGTGTGTGTTCCCAGAACTTACTGTCACATAAAATTACAGGCTTGAAGAATGGTCTTTATGTTGTTATATAACTACAAAGCATTATTTAATAAAAATGTAGTAAACCTACCTTATATAATACTAAGAGGATATATTTGTTTGTGGAACAAACTGAAAAACAAATATGTAATTGTAATTGGTTTATGAATTCTGTGGTATGTTTTATGTGTTTATGTTTAGATGGCTGGAAAATCTACAGTTGCTTTAAATGTCATTTAAGTATTGAACACGTAGCAACAGCAAGTATCAAAAATGAGTATGCAGTATTTGTGATATCTGAAGCACTGTGTATGTAGATTTCACGTCATGAAACCTGTAAATGTATTTGATAATTTTTCATTAACTGTAAACAACTTGAAAGTTTTGTGCAAGGAAACCAAAGTCATCTAAGCCAGTTAGTGAAGATGATAAATCTTCTACAAAGCCATAAATACACATGAAATTAAAATGTATCACGAGATCAGGCACCATTAAAGACTTGCTACCTCAAATGTTTTTTGCTCCCTTTAAAAAGGCAAACAGAAGCATTTTATTTTGTATTTCAAATTACTATCTGAAGATTAAAAACAACTTGTAATTTGTAATATTCAATTTGTTTTTGTTAAATAACAGTTTGTCATGGAACCATCACTTGGGTTGCATTACAACTATTAGGATGGGATGCTAGAGATGTGTAGCCAAGTGAGATGTTTATATATAAAAGAAAACAAAGAAGAACGCCATACTGACCAGCTTGGCAGACACATTTTTCCTAATGCATCAGTCCCTTTCCTACACTGACAAGTTATTTGGGAGCTGCCTGTGTGCCCAGCCCATTTGGACTGAATAAACTGAGTTCTCAGATATGCTCTGACTCGAGATTTGGCAAGTAACAAACTCAGTATTTGTCTACGTTTACTATCAAGAAAGATGTTTTCAGTTCCTGAGAACTTCTTCAAACTCTGTCCCTAAATGAGTGAAAATGGAGACTAGCCCAAATCTCATCCATCCCAAACCCTCATTCTAAAATCAGAGCACTGACTTCCTTCAAATGCTCTGGGCATGGGAGGATGGACCGAATTACACTGGACTGCAATAATCTTGTGGCCCTGCCTTGAAAACTCTTTTTGAAGCAATTACAGGAATGCCTTCATCCTTTCTGTGTATGTCAAGCAGGAGATTAAAGATAAATGAAATAGAGAAATACATAATTAATAGGAATAGAAGGAGAGCTTAATGATGGGAGGTGGGGCCTGGTGGGTGCATGTGGCAGAACGGAAAGGGAGTACAGTCACAGTGACCACTATAGGATGGCACACAGGTAGATAAATCGGAGCAATCAGAAGTGGTGAGCGTGCATCCTGACCGCAACTGAGACACTAGGGAGGGAGAACAGAAAATAGAGGCAAAAGAGGGAAAAATAAAAGTAGACTGAAAAGAATGAGAAATAATAAAACTGAGAGGAATGATAAATCAGATGATTGGGGCAAAAAAAATGGAAGAGAAAGAAATAGACTTTTAGGTCAAAAGTGGGAATATCCACAGTTACCTGAGATAGTCCACAAAAATAATAAGGCTTTATTAAATGCTAACCAGTTGGGAAAATGCTGAAATCAGCTACTGGAAATCAGCTGTTATATAAGAGCTGGAAAAGATCCTGTACATGAGAGTTGGTCATTTCGTTTTTATGAATTACATATGAATTATGTACAAATGAATTATGATTTCCTTCTAAGTATCTGATCCTGGCCACTGGCAAACAGAATACTTGAAGAGTTCAGATACTTCATCTGATTTGCTGTTGCATTTCCTACATGCCTAAGGAAAAAACCAACAGGAATATTATAGCCAAACTGTTTTTAAAAGCAACCTTCAATTTTTCAGACACAGATTTCTAGATGCGGCTTTTTTCTCTATTTGTGTTGTCTCACAGATATGCCTATCACTTTTGAGCATTTTGTTATTTATTAAAGGTAACAATCTATGAGCCGCAAGAGACAAAGGGCTTTGTGGCCTCTTGACATTTCTAGGCATTGCGTAGTCTACACCAGGGACAATACAACCATTAATATTTTTCTGAATCAGAAAGTCCCTGTCTTGATGATACCTTGAGAGTTACCAAGCCAGGCATAAAATACATTTTCTCCCATATAAGCTAAGTTTTTAAGAGAAAATACGTATCTCTTAAAAGTAATTCAAAACATACCTAAACTAGTTGTATGGCCTCTTCTAACCAGTCATGTGTTAAAAAGCTGAACAAGACAGTAATGCATAGAGAAGCTAGAAGTAATGAAGAATCACATTTCCCTCTCCTGTTCTGGAAGGATTAATGTCCTGTTCTACTTTGTGATGCTTGTCTTAGACTTTGACTTTTTTCTTTTTTCTTTTCTTTTTTTTTTCTTTTTTTTTTTTTTTTTTTTTTTTTGACAATGCTGCTTCTGGGTCTATTTTTGTGAGCTATCGTGTACCTTCACCTCATTTTGACAATAATAAGAATGGAAAGATTTCACTTAATTTCCAACAAAGATTCTGTAATCATCAGTTTTACAGTCACATAACACTGAGCAGATTTTTAGAGGATGCTGAAAATCTTTGTAGAAACCACTTGTAGAAAGTATCCTTTGAGTATTTCAGGAAATGGTACATGTCTAAGAATAGACAGATTTTTCTATATAATGAATAAATACATGTAGAAATACAATGATGTTAAATCATATATTTTAATATTCATAATGCTGTGGACTACTCTTGATTCTCATCCACCTGTCTTTCATTCCAAAAGGAAGAGGAAACTACTGCTCAGATATACTCAGATGAGAGCTCCTGGGCTGTTTTGCTATTTTTCATTTTTCATCTTAGAAAGTAATTTTTCCATTCTGTTTACAAATACTATTCTTCATCTCTAATAACAGAACCATCAGTTCCATGTATGTGTTATGTTGCTCAGAGATACTCAACACTATCTGAGCTTCTAGCTTTATAATGTGCTGCTTTTTTTTTTTTTTTTTTTTTTTTTGAGTCAATGTGTGAAATAATAGCAATACTAGGGTTGCTGGTCTGAATAAGTACTGCCTCCCAAAAACTGTCAGCAGTACTTAACAATATGTATTTGTTCAGGTTTCTGGCATGCTGGTAAGTGCAGGGGAAAGACTCTGGAACTTCCTTGCCTGAGTCCTACTTTATGCATAATGTCAGCAAGTATCTTTAAGAAGCATTTATGAAATACATTGCATGTTCTGAATAACATGCACGATAAACAACGTACTTTTCAAGACAGAGAGATGGTTCCATATTTAAGGCAAAATTCTTTCCATTTGTGTAAACCTCCACATTCCTAGTTTTGCAATAAAAGCTAGACATTTTTTCCACTATAATTTCAGAACTTGTATGCGATCCGGAACATCCAAGTTATTGTAGTGTCATTACTGTAGCAAAAGAATGATAGAAGCACAATTATTCTATAAATCAAATCCAAATGTTTTGTAAATTTCTAAAATTTAAAAAATTATAGAAGGTAGATCATTTAGTATACAGTATGTATATTGGTTGGAGAATACTGGTATAAAAATAGCTGCTCAGGAATTCTTCATTGTTTCTAAGTGTATTTGAAGGACAATGCTTTAAAGTGTATGTATTTTTTAAGTTCTTGATATTGAAAATGCTGGCTTAAAAAAAACCTGTTAGTAATTTCACTTGTAAGGTCGATATTGTCACTAAAGTCTGTAACTTTTTGATGGACTTTTCAGTCTTTTGTCATTGTAAAAACTCTTTGCAATGGTGTTTGCATTTCAATTTAATAAAATTGTTCTTGAATAAATTTCAGATAATCCTCTAGCTTTCATCCTGGAATCATAGAATCATAGAATTGGTAAGGTTGAAGGGGCCTCTGGAGATCATCAAACATATCAGTTCCCACATATAATGTGTAACAAACAGGAAGAAAAGCCAGGTATCCACCACAGTTCATAGGATGGGCTCCAGCTATTCTGCACATGGAAGGCCCAGTGCCAGGTGCATTTAACCCTCCTCATACGCACAAAGCAATTGATCTGATGTGCGGGAGGCTCCCGGTGTGCCGATGTACTCAGAGCACAGCGTGAGGCCCTCCGGGCATACAAAGCTGGTATGACAGAAAGAGCTTTGCCCCCCGCCTTCTTGGAGGAGCAGGTTAGAAAGTTTGGTTTATGCTCACATTTCTTTTCATTCCTAGGATGCAGTCTGTAGGGCACAAATAGGCAATATATTCACACGATCCAAACATTTGGGGAGGGGGGGCTAAGCTGCAGGGAAGTGTGAGCAATGCTGTTACCTACAAGCAGTCCTCAGGTTTCATGGAAAGCACAGTTACTGCAGACAGCTCATTCACAGGGTCACATCTTTTTTTGTATATATTCATGCTTCTTTATGGCTCTTTGTTTTGAAGAAAATGATCACTGAATTTCAGGCATTGCCTGTTATTGAAAGTTAGGCTTGACAGAAAAAGCTCGAGAACCTGGCAATTCTGAGGTGTACACGTGCTACGCTGATGGTCAGAAAGGACAAACATCCGACTCGGTGTGGCAAGGGCAGGAGCGCTCCCTGCGTACTGAGGCTGCTCCCAGGGTAGGTGAAGCAGGCAGTCTTCTACCTTAAGAATAGCTGAGACAACAAAATAACTGCATAATGATTTTCACTGGCAATTTTGTCTCATTACGCTGATTTTCATTCTAAGGGACACCATCACAAAACCATTCTTAATTTAGTATTTTAAGGAACTGGGAAATTAACAGGGGGAGGCAATGAAGAGTTTCCTGCTTTTGCTAGAAAATAGGCTACAGCTGGTGCTGCCTGTGGCTGGTGGAAACACAGTGGGAATTTACGGACTCACAGACTGGTTGAGGTTGGAAGGGACCTCTGGAGATCATCCAGTCCAACCCCCCTGCTCAGCAGGGTCACCTGGAGCATGTCAGGCAGGGTTGCGTCCAGGCGGGTTTTGAGCAACTCCAGAGAAGGAGACTCCGCAATCTCTCTGGGCCACCTGTGCCAGGGCTCTGTCACCCTCACGGGAAAGTTCTCCCTCACGTTCAGGCAGAGCTGCCTGTGGTTCGGTTTGTGCCCGTTGCCTCTCGTCCTGTCTCTGGCGCCACTGAGGAGAGTCCGGCCCCGGCCCCCTGACACCCTCCATTAAGGTATCTGCAGACCCGGGCGAGGTCCCTCCCCGTCCTCCCTGCCCCAGCCGGCCAGGCCCAGCCCTCGCAGCCTCTCCTCGCACCGACCGCGGCCGGCGCTGGGGCGGCGCCATTCCGGCGCGCCCGACGGGGCCGCAGCGGCCGTTGGCGCCGTTGGCGGCGGCGCGAGGGGGCGGCAGGCGCCTCCCTCCTCCCCCCGCGTTGCCGGCGGACATGGCGGGGGCGCTCGGGCAGCTGCGGCGGGGCTGCGGCCGGCACCTCGGCGGCGGCGGTAAGGAGCGAGGCAGGGGCCGGGGCCGGGGCCGGGGCCGGGGCGGCGCGGCGCGGCGCTCTCCGCGGCGGGGGGAGCCCCGGGCCGCGGTGCTGCTTCAGCGCAGCCCTAGGTCCCTGTGGAAGAGCTCCCACGACGGCGCTTCTGTAGCCTCTGTGCGGTTGGGTTTTTAACTTTTTTTTTTTTTTTTTGAGTCTAGACTTTTATTTTTGATTAATTTCGTAGTGCTTGAAGTGATCATAAAGGAAGTAACGTTGTGCCTGATTTGTTTCAGGAAAATTCATTCTTCTTCCTTTTCCATGCTAATGTAAAAATCTTAGATTTAAATTTTAGATAACCTTTAAAATCATAGATCATTAAACAGGAAAAAAAAAAAGTCTTCTTAAAAACCAGCATACAGTTATCAACTGATAGCGTTAGGGATGCAGATTGACATGATACCGTTTTCTGGTGTCTGCTTAGTTACGTTGGCGGTTAAATGGAGGTTGGGAAGGCTTGGGGTTGTCAGGATTTGGAGCAGGGGAGGTGCAGACCGGGCTGGGCCGCGCCGAGCGCACCCCGATGGGGCACAAAGGGGGCCCCGGGCCCTTGGCGCCTGCCTCAGCCGCGGCGCTGGCACAGCCGGGCCTCCGGGCCCGGCCCGGCTCCTGCGCGGACCTTGACCTGTAGCCTCATCCCCAGCGCTGCACAGCTGCTGCCAGACCCTGGGCCGGAGTCACCCCTGGTCGTGGGCGCCGCCAGCCAGCGGGGCGCGTGGTCGCTCCCGTCCCGCCGCGCTCTCTGGGGTCTCTGCGCTTGCTGCTCCTTGAGAAGGGCGGATGTCAGCAGCTGATTTTTCTCACTCCATTTGCAGCAAAATAAAAGCCCCTGAGGCAGTTTGAAAACTAAGTTTTAGAGGATAAAAGTGAAACTCGCACTATTTTTATCAGAGTATTTTTACCTTTACAAAAATACAATACTCAGGTATATTATTTCCCAAATGCAGTCTCTCAGACAAAAAACGTTTGCCTTGACTGTTGCTTCTGTATTGTGTGATCAAGCTTACTGAGAAACTGTTTCAGCTGTGCGCTTTGATACCTGTCTGATAATTATCTTACTACTTTGTAGTTGCCTTTGGGCTGCAGAAATGCAAAAGCTCTGTCTCCCTACAAGCAAAAATGCCTCCTTGTGACTTTGTACCTGAAAAATACCAAGTAAGTCATACATACTATGCTGAATTTTAAGTGAAGACTCCACTGAGAGATCTCAGTGATGGGCTCATTTGCTATAAATAGTCTGTGCATCTGTTATGACTCAAGCAATTTGCTTTTTTGGGGAAAAACAATAATGTTGCCACTATGCTATAACCTATAGATGTGCCTATGTAATATAAAGATAAATAAGGATAAAAAGCTGAATTTCAGACACTTGTAGAGCCCTCTGTGTACCAGAATTTGTTAAAGTCATTCTCTGAACAACCACTGCAGACAGCTGTGTGAGCCATGAATTTTTAGTCCGAATCTTTAGAAAGCATAAATGCATGCTAATTTCTTTATTCCACTTAGTCCTATGGGTATGACCGTATGCTGAAGATCCGTGAGCGAAATGTCTCCCCTTCCCTGGTAACATATTACAAGAAGCCATTGTTGCTGCATCAAGGATATATGCAGTGGTTGTTTGATTATAAAGGACAAAGATACCTTGATCTCTTTGCTGGAATTGTTACTGTCAGTGTTGGTCATTGCCACCCGTAAGTATGCTGTTGTTTGATTTACACTATCAAATACAGAATCAGATGCTTCCTTTGGTTTTATTCTGTTAATTTGTGGCTGTGTGAACCCAAAAACAGAATTTAGCTCACTTAGTTTTTGTGTATAACTCATATTCCTGACAGTTCCCACTACATTTTGAAGAATTCATTCCTTCTGTCTATTTGTTTGCTCATCTGGCAAATGGAGCAATGTCTGAATTTTGAGAATTAGTAACAGAGAGATGTTTGTGTGCATTGCATACCCATGTGTGTTAAATTAAATCACTGTCTTGTGGTACGTGCAGGAAGGTAACTGTGGCTACCCAGAAACAACTTACTCGCCTTTGGCATACTACTAATATCTACATGCACCCATCAATCCAGGAATATGCTGAGAAGCTAACTTCACTTCTCCCAGATCCGCTTAAGGTACTTTACCTCTAACATGGTGGTGGTGGGATGTTTATTAGATGAAAATACTTAGGTTGAGCTACACTAACTGGGGAGAAAAAACATCCATGGGGACCACCGGCTGTCAAATAAAGAGAAAACACTGTGACCCTCATGGCCTTTTCTTTGGACCTAGAGGTACATGAGGATAAAATCCCAAGCTTCTGTTTAGATCTCTGCCTTCTCTTCAGTCGTCACTGTGACAGGACACCGCCAACTCAAAAATTAGCGAAGGAAAATGCAATGATGTTAACTACTATTACATATAGCCGTGCATTTCCTTGACGTTGAGTAAAATAACAGGGAAAAGTATTTGTCAGTGCTTTGTGTAGTAAACTTCACTGACACTTAAATAAATAACCTATGTAACAAGTATGTTTCATATGCCCAGAAATGGGGTAAGAAAAATGTTTGTATTTGTTTTCAGGTAAAAGAAATGGGTTATAGAATGAAGTGGAGTTAACAGAAGACTAAGAAGCTTTCACAGGCTTCAAAATGGAAGGAGAGTAAAACAAGAACTTAAAAGTATCTGCATAGTTTAAGTAGTAGAAAATCTCAATCACTTCTGAAAAGGAAGTTTAAAAGCATTGAAAGTTATTAGAACTGAGGTGGTTTCAAATCTCAGATATTTGGGTTATCTCCGTAAATCTCTTTGGATCCCCATAAATAAACACTGTTTGACTCTTCTACAGTGATGTGTCTGTGTGCTGCACTCTTTGTAACTAACCTACAGAGATATTTTACAACCAGTTTTTAACTGTGAAAAGGTAGTTTCTGTTCAGTCGGTCATACTCAGTTTGACCCAAACATTTTCATTTTTCTTTAAATCACTGTTTCATCTTAGATAGGGGAATCTAAGAGTCTAGCTCATGAAGCTTTTTCTGTACTGCCCATGAACATCATTTTGATGCTGATCTTGTCTGTACATCTGTGATGTACGTTAGCTTTACTTCAGGGAAGTACCTTTGTGGCAGTGACAGGTTATTGTTCATCATGTTGGTAAGGTGACGTGGTCTGATCCCAAATAAGCAAGTGGGAGCTGTTGGCTGAACTCATCAAAAGTATTTTTCTGCAGGTGGTTTATCTGACCAACAGCGGTTCAGAAGCCAATGATCTGGCAATGTTCCTGGCAAGGCTGTACACTCGTAACTTTGACATCATCTGTTTCAGGTAATGGTGGTCTCTGAAACTCATTGTGTTTCACTCTCTGTATGCATAAGACATAAAATAATGTGGAACTCCAAATCTGCTGAGGATGCTTTCAAATTAGTTTATCAGACAAAGAAGAGTAAGACATCAGTATTGAGAGTTGAAAATTTGATATAGTGAGCTAGGACAGCTACGACTAGTTAAAAGACAACTTTCGATTTCTGCTTTCATTGTTTAAAATGGGATCTAGTCTTTGTGTTTCAGGTGTTACTTCTGTGGACCTTCGTTCAGTGGCAGGGCAGACTTCAGCAGTTGCTGCCTGTCCCTGTTCATCCCACCCTAGTGCTCCCCTTTGTGGAGATAAAAGGGTGCAGCTGGAACAGTTGGGCAGTGACCCAGAGCAGGGAACTGATCTGGCTGAAAACTGACCTACTGGAAGGACTGGGGACTTTTTTGTCCTTGTTTGTTTTGTTGGCTTGTTCTTCTGCCAGATCCCTGATGTGGTTCACTGCACAGCTGTGCAGAACGCTATTCGATCTTAATTACAGAAGTGGTGCAAGGGTGAGGACTATGTAAACACCCGTATAAACAATTCTTCTCTACTGTGCATCCAAGGTCTCAGATATTAGAGTAAAAAACCCTGTTATAAATTGTTAGCTTTTAGGGAAAATGGCGTTTCTTCTGCCATTCTGTTCAGCAAAAAGTTGTGAATCCACCTAACTTGTATATTCCTGTTAATGAACTGCTGATTTGTGTATAAACCTAGCAGCAAACCACCATGTAGTTTAAGGATTGGCAACATCTGTTCAAGAGAGTAGAAGTTCCCAAGATGCAAGGAGCAGAGATGTTTATTCTGTAGGGCTCAGATGCTGGAGCAGAGCTTTGAGAGGCTTGCACAAAACCGGTCTGAATTACTGTTGATTACAGGGTTTCTCTTCCCTTTGTGAACGTCAGCTCGCAATTTTAACGCTTGCCATTGCAGGAAACATGTCACAGGTGGGTAGTCGGGAATCTTCCAAAATCAGAGCAAAAACTGGCAGCAGGAATCTTCTTGTTCTGAAGTCATTGGTATACACTTTTTTTTTTCCAATGGTTTGTAGCTTGGAAGCATGCTCTCTTGGAACTAATACCGCTAATACAACTCCTCTTAGAAATTCATGCTGTTCTTGTACTTTGTCTGTTTGCACAGAGGAGGATACCACGGAGGCAGCCCTTATGCACTGGGAGTGACATCTGTTGGTCCTTATAAGCATGGCGTTGCCAATGGTTTTGGCTGCTCAACAGTGAGATTTTATATATATATATGTATATATATATAATCTGAGTAACTATCAGTTTATTTGAATATTTCAGCCGTTAGTAAGTGAATAGTTAGTAAGTGCTTTATTAACTGAACTGCAATGTAGCTGTTTCTGCTAGGAAAACAAAACGAGCTGGAGTTCCCTTTCCCTCTCCTTGTGCAGTTGCTGATGCTAATTTAGAGTTAGGAAAAGCATAATATGAGCGGTCATGATCTACAGCACTTTACTCTTGCTTGTTGCTTACTTGGAAGCCTTTATATGGCTCAGAGCTTCTTCTCTGAAGTTTGCTTTGGCAAATATATGCAAAGCTATTTTCTGCTGGTCTGCAGTAGATCTTCCTCAGAATTAAAGGAAAAAAAACTATGTCCTTCCTGTCAGCAAAAAAACAAAGAAAAACCAAATTATAAATTATTGTGTAAAGCCATTTGAATAAAGATCCCTGTCCTCTCCCACCCTCTCCCCCGCAAAAAAAACCTTCTGTCTTCTGCCTTCCATCAGGGTTCTTATCTTTGGAGAAGCCTGTTATTATTTCACAAATGTTTTTCGGACAGTTCATTTGAACTAAATCTGCCCTTTGACTCCAGTAGAGTATTTTAGCTTTCTTCATTAGAGTCATTCCTCGGTATGATCAACACATCTCTTAGAAAGACAATGTTGTCAAATCTGTAGTATTTCTCTTATGCTTGACAGACAATGTTGCCAGATGTTTTTCGAGGTCCGTGGGGAGGCAGCCATTGTAGAGATTCTCCAGTGCAAACTATTCGAAAATGCAGCTGTTCTGAAGGTTGGTCAATGGCAAAGGTTTGGAAGGGTGTTCTAAAATTGCAAAAAGTGTTTGGTTTTGAGATTAGAAGATAGTATGGGGGTGAGGAAATCAAAATGCCTACATGGGGCATATTTACTTCACTTCTCAGCAAAAGTAAATATTCATCAATAGGACCTATAAGTTTGCGTTTGCAGGCAACTGAAGAAAATATTGCAGAGAATCTGAGGTATGCACATCCCACTGAAAAATATTTGGGCAGGAGAACACTTCATTCTCAGATTTCTTCTGAAATCCCAGTCTTGGTCTCCAGTGAGTGTCAGGATGAGTTCTGATATTCACAAATCTGGAACTCAAATTTTAACACATCTGGAAGAAGAGAAATGTTCTACTGCTTCTGAAGTTTTGATAGCTCTTCAGAGTTTATTTTGGAATAAAATTAGTAGTAAGGACAATCTGACTCCAGCAACAGCAGAAGTCATATATGCGCAGAGCATTCCATATGCAGCGCAGTGTTAAAGCTCCTCTACTGCTCTCCTATAAACAGCAATTAAGATAATTTTTTCACTGTTTTAGTAAGCAGTCTAATGTTTTATTTCACATACATAACAAAATGTTTTCTTAGGTTTTGCGCCCTTTCCCATGAGTGGGAGGATGAGCTATACTAATTGCTGTTGTCTTTGTTACAGTATAGACTGATGTGCAGCTGCATTCTTCAGACTCTTCATACTCATTCTAACCTAACAATTTGTTGTATCTTATTCTGATACTTATAACCCATGAGAAACTATTCACTTACTCTTTCTTCTGATGTAGATAATTCACAAACTTTCTGTAATCTATAATTTATTAACCTGTGTGATAAGTAACCTGTTACTGTCTGGCAGCTTTGCCTTGCTGTTTTGGAACTGGCGTTCCTTAGAGTGTAAAATGGCTTAAGAGAAAGTAAGGGACTCTCTCTTTTAATGTCTTTTTTGTGTATTTGAAAGGTGATATGTACCATATGGTCAGATAATGCTTGCGTTGTTGTATATCTCTTTTCTCCTGTTGATCTGGAATATTAAAAACACAAAAATTATTTATTGTAAAAGATGTTTCCTGAAAGCTATCAGTCTGAGAGTTCTCCCTTTACTTCCATTAGGAAGACTATAGATTAGATGTGCAATTTCATGTTTTGAAACTATTTTTGTGTCATTTTAAATAAACTCTTTGAATTGTTTTCCATATAAACAGGGGGGTGTCATGCAAAAGACCAGTACATTGAGCAGTTCAAAGATACTCTGAATACCTGTGTGCCAAAAACAATAGCTGGATTTATTGCTGAACCGATTCAAGTAGGTGGTTTACCACTTCTCAATTTTGATAGCACAAATCAAATAATATGTTTTTAACTACATCCTAATTGTGTACTTTTACTGATTTTAGGTTTTAAACACATTAAATGTTTGAAAGAATGGGTACACTCTATTAGGATTTGGACTTTTGCCATTGATCACAACAGAGCAGGACTTTTGTTCATTAAATTACATTAAGCAGAATAATGTTTAAATGTACTTTATTTTTTGCATTTAAATAGTACGGATGACACATGAAACCAAAATAATGTCTATATTATTATTTAGATTCTAATAATTACTTTCTAGTTTAATAATGCTTTTCTATTTATATTTCTGTAAGCTTTATTTCAGTCCCCTTCCACTTCTTCCCAGCCACGTTCTCTGCTGTGTTCGTAGCAGCTCACCAGCAGGTCATGGCCTCAGGATTCATTCCTCTTAGTGCTTCACCCCAGTTTCAGAACTGATTTTTATTTAGTTCTAAAATAGCAGGAAAGTATGGAGAATATATCCTGTAAGTGCAAAACAAATCTGAGAACCATGACCTCAGAGAAAAGCGGAGCTGTTCTGTAATTTTTGTTTTCTCCTAAATCTATGTACTTCACTGCAATCCAGGTATGGAGTAGAATTTCTGATTTGAAAGAGAAGTCACAAAGTGGACCGAAATAGTGTTCTAGAAAATTACCAAAGAATGGACCTGAGTTCTTTAGTTAACTTAATCATCAAATAGTTTCTAGGTTTCTCAATACGAAGGTTTTCAAGGTCTTGTTTTGGCAGTTTATCTTTAATCCAGTCTGTCTTACAGTGATCCAGTTTACAGTGTGGTCTCACAAACGATTGTACCAACACAACTAGCGGAACAACATACTGCCCTGTGGGATGGGAGTGAGTGTCCGTGATCAGGAACTTTTTGAAGCAACTTCACTGCGAAGCCAGAAACTTGTGAGACAACACAAGTCTTGCTAGTAGCTGAGGGCTGTTGGTATTTTTCTACTGTAGGATAGTCACGCGGTAAATCTTCTGTTTCTTTACCTGTTTGTGAACACATTGTCTTTTTGTTTTGGCAGGGTGTTAACGGAACTGTTCAGTACCCAAAAGGTTTCTTAAAGGAAGCTTATCAGCTAGTACGGGAAAGAGGAGGCCTTTGTATTTCAGATGAAGTGAGATTGTTTGTTTGTTTGTTTTATTAGAGCTCTAGAGTTTGAGGTACCTTTGGAAGTCTTTCTAAAAGAATTCAAGACTGGAAATAATGTAAATGAAACACTATACAATTAGTTTCTTTCTGTTTCATTGCCTAAAGTTAACACAGTGCATCTTTCCAAGCATAGTTAGCCTTGGTGCCTGCCTCTCTTCTGCTCTGTAGTATTCTGACTTTAGACACAGATAAGGTTAGTAGCTGCCTTTTCTTAACTTTGGGGAGTAGTAAACTTACACAAATATGCAACTTATAAATACCAGCTGTGAGGTGAGTATTGTCACAGTAGCACTTTTTCTCATGACTCTTACCCTGCTTGTAATCACTGTTTTGTGCTAAATCTGGATGAAGAACTATTTTCACTGCTTCATGTGAAGGGGTTGGCTCAGTAGAGCCCCCTTTCACCCTGCTCCTTTCCACTATGCCTAAGACATGGTGAGATGTTAGCTCTTTCATACGGAAGGAGAAAAACACCACCAACAAAGGAAAACCGAATTACAAATTATTGTGTAAAGCCATTTGAATAAAGATCCTGCTATAACAGATAACTCTGTATTTAACTCTAGATATTATAGCTGCAGTTTATGCAAATCAGTAACATCAGAAAGATGAGAAAAAGAAACCATGTTTTAAAATGTGAGAAGGTAATGGGGACATTTCTGGATGTTTCTCTTGAAAGGTGCAGACAGGATTTGGACGGACAGGCAGCCATTTCTGGGGGTTTCAAACACATGATGTAGTCCCTGACATTGTTACTATGGCAAAAGGAATTGGTAATGGTTTTCCAATGGGAGCTGTTGTAACAACAAAAGGTATAAGCATTCTGTTCTGCTAAGGTTTAAAATAAAGCGGATACAAAGTACACTATGCTGTAATTGATTACTGTAGAAGCATTTGTTCTAATAGCTGAGCTTTACTAATATTCTTTGTCTCAGATTATCTTTTGAGATTAATGAATCAGATTCCCATGGTGCTTGATTTATCAATTGCTGTGTTACTGCAGTGTAAGGTTTTATTTAAATTGGGTTAGTTGTGTAACTGAAGCAGAGATGATCTTGTGAGACTTTGGTAGACCTGGTAGCAGACCCTGGAAATTCTAGATGAATTCACAGTTTTTCTCAAGAACACACTGTGTGTGTATAAAGCTGCATAAATAAAGCCAACTGCTTGATTCATATGAATAATTTACTGAATGTAGTATGGAAGAAAACTTGTAGATGTTAGTTTGAAGGACAACTGACTCTATCTAAAAAAATGTTACACTTCTAACAAAATTCTACCTTTAGGAACTGCTAGACCTTATAATCTTTGGAATATAGCTATAATATACTCAGGCTTTTTGCAGAAAAATTAAAATCTTCCGATCTCTTTATCTCTAGTAGAATCAGGGTTAAACAGCATTATTTTAGAAGTTAAGTTAAAGCAGATAAGTACTATTATAAAACATAAGGCAACTGTAAGAGAAGAAATCAAAATGTTTTTCTTTTTCTTTTAGAGATTGCAAGTTCCTTGGCTCAGAACCTTCACTTTAATACATTTGGAGGAAACCCTGTGGCCTGTGTAGTTGGAGCTGCTGTTCTTGATGTAGGGAGAATGTTATGAATGTATATATTCCAAGCTTTTTCTAAGAACAAAAGATGAAAAATCATAGAATCATAGAATTGGTAAGGTTGGAATGGACTTCTGGAGATCATCTAGTCCAGCCCTCAAATGAGTGGCCCATATGGGGATCGAACCCGCGACCTTGGCATTATTAGCACCATGCTCTAACCAACTGAGCTAAATGTTCACATTTGTTGTTATTATAAAGTTAGATATTGGCAATTTTGTAAATAACTGTAGAAGATGTATGAACATTTATATAAGTATTATTTTTTACATAGCCAATGTGCGTAGGGAAACAAAATAAGAATTAGGGTCTGAACATGATGTACCAGTTACATCTGAAGCTTTTCCTGCAATGTTGTCATTTTACATTATTTTCACCAGGCTATTGAAGAAGATGGTCTACAGAAAAACAGTGAGGATGTGGGAACATACATGCTACTAGAACTCGCTAAGTTACGGGATAAGTTCGAAATTGTTGGAGATGTCCGTGGCAAGGGACTTATGATTGGGATAGAAATGGTGACAAATAAGGTTGGTGATTTACTTTATTCCTTTCAATTTATATTGTCACTGAAAATTTTATTTCAACTGAAACAGAATGATTGTTGTGTAAGTAGGACTTTTTTTTTTCATATGAAGATGGAGCAACAGTGACAGTATTTTGGCTAAAAATTAGCTAGAACATTCAGTTAGCTTAAATATTTCACAAGCTTTGGGTAAGCAGTGACTTGTGTATTTAAAGTCTGTAAGCTCAGTCTAAAAAGCAGATAAATTGTGCAGCTAGTGTGCATAGCCAGAGAGGGTGTTGGAATCTACTGGAGGTAGTAGAATAAACACCTTTTTCAAAAATTAGTTTAGAATATCTAAGTGAAGTTTAATGTTCACTTTTCACAGGGCAGTTGTCACCCCCTTCCAGAAGAAGAGATCAGTCAGATCTGGGAAGACTGTAAAGACATGGGGGTACTGATTGGCAGAGGAGGACTCCATCGTCAGGTACTGAACTTCTAGTTTGCATCTTACTTCACTTTAGATTAACTTTAGTTTAATAAGTAAACTAGAAAATGTGTATAGTCTGAAGAGCTAACTCTGCTTAATTTTCTTATTTTACAAATCGGGTGGAAGTTGTTTGTCTTTTCTCACAAATACATTGCTTGTTCGAAGCTCGCAATCTACTTTTAGAGGGATAACTCACCCAGGAAAAGCATTGCACTATAATGTATCGTGTGTCAGAGGAAACCAGCAATACTCAGGTTTGTTGGCTCTTTGCTACTTTACAGGTAGTATTTTTGCTACTTTAGCTGACTTGATGGCAAAAGAAACAAGTTTATTCTTGTCAGTTCTTTCATTCAGGACAGCTGGTATCTTTCTGCCTAGACAGTAATAGAGAAAGAGCTCTTTATTACTAAATTCACTAATGCAGCACTACAGTGTGAAGAAATTGCCGTGGATAATTCATTCTAAGATAAACCACACCATAGCCAGACAATGTGTCAGGAGCTTCTTGTAACACTTCAGTTAATAACAGAACTACATTAAGGATGATCAGGTCAATTAAGACCTCTGACTTAGAGGAAGGAGCTTGTGTATGAGGTAGATGTGGGATGGCTAAAAGAGAGGGGCCGGTATGCATCTGTCGCTTCATCAGTTCTCCCACAGGCAATGGACCAAAACACAGGTTACAGACCGCAGCTTAGAATGTAGTAAAATCTGATTCTGTCTCCTAAGAATGCCATCAGTCTGGGTCTGTTAGCTTTAGTTGGGGCTGTGGGTGGGAAAGGCCATTCCGTACTTGTTGCGTGAAGTCCTGAGATACGACGATACGAAAACTTACAGTAAACTTTTAATACTCTTAAAGACATTAAATACTTTTGGAAGCTATGGACCAAATGTGTGTATGTAAGAATTTAAGCTTTTGCCATGTTAAACTGCGTGTATTTCATTCCTGATCAACAGGCATTCAAGCTGTGTTAGCTTCATTGAAAGTCAGTGTTTAGTGATTATTTCATAATACATTCTCTAAGAAGAATTAAAGGCTGTAAAACAATAGCAAATCAGCTGACAGCAAATTAGGACAATGCAAGAGGTTACCGCTCTCAGTAGAAATTCCTTACAGGCAAAGTTTCGTTTCTGACAGCCTTGCTCTTTCTCAGCTCTTTCTTGGTACCAGTCCTTCTAAGGTTTTATATTAGCTCTATCTGTGTTAGCTCTACACATCATCTACTCTTGTCAGGCCTCTTACGGAGGCAGTTACTCTGTCACAAAAATAGAGTAGGGGATTTGATGTAGTGAAGTCCAAAATTGTCCTATTTCAGATTGCATTAATCAGAGGCCTTGGTCCTAGCTCTGCAGTTCTCCTATTTATTACTTGTCCCGCTTTTGGTTAGATTTTTTGGGCAGGTGAGTGCTGATGTAAATGGGCTGCTGGAACCTGTATTCTTTCCATATACTTCTAAGTATCCCCCCCTCCCGACCCTTCTCTCTCCTCAGACATTTAGAATTAAACCTCCCATGTGCATTACTAAAAGGGATGCAGACTTTGCTGTGGAAGTATTTCGTACTGCATTAGAGAGACACACGGAAAGAGCTGCTGAAAAATAGACTGGATTTGGTTCCTTGCACGTGAGATGTTCACTGAACCCCTGATACTTGCATATCTGCTATCCAACCTCTGCACTAATCCTGTAATTAAACTGCAATGGACAAGAAGAATTGTAGGCTGGAGATGAAATACTTGTTCAGCACAGTAAGACCATTCTTACACATCAGCCTTGAAATAATAATCATCTGTTTGGTAAAGATATGATTCAGTTCTGCAGTAGTGTTTTATATTAGTTACATACCTTTTCTAGTGTTGGTATAAAAAAGACCCCAGATTGTATTAACCTTGTGCCAGAGTAAGTGGAAGACATTATCTATTCATTTTGCATCTATAAAACTTATGTCAAAATTGGCTGAGATAGTCATGCCTTTTACCACAATAAAGGATAGGATTCTGTCTTCACTAGAACTTAAGAGCTGACACAGCTCTATGTTTAATTTAACTCTTAAGTTTATATGCAGTATTAATTTTTAGAAAGCAGAGTAACGGATAAAGTAAAAGTATCCTTAGGTAACAAAATTTATTTGGACTTCAGCAACACATAGTTAATAGCTTTAACAGACCTCAACAGCAAGCATAGCATTTCCAGTTGTCTAGACTAAAGTACAAACATTTGTAAAACAGACAAATTATAAAAATATGGGGGTTTTTTGCTTCCTTAAATAATAATAATAAAAAAACCTAAAAAACTAATCAAAGTTGAGAGGTAATGACATGGGGCATGTCCCTTTGCCCCATGTTGTGAGACTTCATTTATATGAGTAATCATTTGTGGCATATAAGCCATCTTGAGCAGAACATAACTGCAGATTTCAAACAAAGTTAAAATTGTTCATCCTTACTGCAAAGATACACTGTAATTAGAGCGAGAAAAGTCTGCATGCACACAAATAGAAACTTTTCTAAACTAACTGCTGTATTTACTTTTAACATGGGGCTCTAACCATATCAATATCCTCTCCAAAAAGTGCTTTTCTGTTCCTCCTGCCCAACTAAGTAGCTGCATTTGGTATTAGCTAGTAGAGCCATTTAACAAAGGCATAAAGCACAGCTGATGGGGGAAAAAAATGCACTGTTTTTCTTGCATAATCATTTGGTTTTTTTTAAAAAAAATAGTTCATTACTTCCTTTAAGCATCAAGAAAAAGATTGAAAGTGTTAACTGCACATTTGTCATTTTACTTTGATTACAATTTTGAAGTTTGAATCATTCCTTAATGCAATAAAGTTACCACGCTAACTTTGCATGGGAGTTTTTGCTATTTTGTTTAATGAGCTGAAACTTAAGAGAAACTTCATTAAAATAGAGATTGTTGCTTCTAGCAAGTTTTACTCTCAGGACTTCTTAACCAAGTACTACATCCCCTGTCATAGTCAAGTGCTGCTTTCTATAATTGCATTGATGATTGTTTTGTGAAATCATTTTGTAATTCCAAAATCAGCTAGTTTTTTTAAACCCACTTCCATTTTTTTTAAAAAAGGTGCCTGCAGCATTTATGATCAAGTAGACTGCATACGAACAGAGGTACACATTTAGTTCTGGTTTTCTTCATTAGAGGAAAAGAACACAGGTAGCCAGCTATCCCTATTAGCTGCAACTTTTTTTTTTCAAGTGGTGAGACCTAGTGTAGCATTAGCCATTGTGTGTATATATACACCTAGAGATGTTTTTCATGCATGCAATCACCTTGCGTATAGTTAAATGAATGACAACTGAAAATCAATTTATTTATTTCCCCCTTTACTTAATTTATTAAAATTCTCCCACAATATTTTTTTCCAGCTCCAGAGGGGCTTGTACAAAATCAGCTGAATATCAAATACGGTTAACCAACTTTAGCATAATGATAGTATTTCTTTCAGATTAAGTAATTTGAACAGTGATGTGCTTGTGAATAGCAGAAAAGCCTCTCTTTCTTGTTTACATTTCATTTTTGATCAATGATCAAAGCAGCACAGTCCATTCTTTGACTTTAAATCAGTTACACTCAACATGAGCTGAGCCTTTTTTAAAGAAAAAAAGAAAAAGCAACATAAGTGCTAAAATAATTTATTTCCTCTGACTGGGTACTTTATCCATGCAGGAGGTATGCAAGGTGACTGGCTTTGAGTTTCTGCTTCCTCCCCCACCATCCTAACCTGAAAGCTGCTGGGATGGTAGATCACATTCAGCCACTGAAGAAAGGCTGGTACAACCGAAAGTCAGCATGGGTTGCTTCACAAGATAATGTTCCTTTTGTTGCATCTTCCTTTTTTTTTCCCCAAACTCAAAGTTGCCTTCTCTGTTTAGCTCGGACTACAGGAAATCGGCACCTTTCAGTTCTGAGCGCTTTCATGTAAGATTTTGTAGACTGTCACTGTAACAAAGTTCTATCTGTTTTTACGTTTCTCTTTTTTGTTTCTGGTGTGTACCGCTCCATTTATAGCTGGTGCTTGTGTTGCTTTTGCATGACCTGTGGCTTTAAGGTGTTCAAACAGTTTATTCCGAGATGGAAATGCACAGTTGCAGGTTACACAATGGATGGGAACTTCACTCTACCAAAGGAAAACAAAACAAAACATAGTACTTCACGTTAGTGTAGGATGTGTAATAAATAAAATATGGTTTGTGATATGCAGCTTCTCTTAGAGAACAAAAATGCAATTACTAAGCTGTTTGTTTCTCTAATTGTTAATCAGTAATCTGATATCAATAAAAAAAATTCTAAAATACAACTTCTTAAAACACTGAGGAGTGCTAAGTACAGCCAAGAACAAAAATAGAAGCCTTGCAAATCTAACTCCTTTTAAAATAAAAGAATACTTCAGCTCTTACCTGACTAAACAAGACTGTATATATGTATACTTCTTTGGGCTGTGAGATCTACTGAATTAAGTACATCTTAGTTGTAGTATTACAAGGTTTTGCTCTGCCTGGAAAGTATCAATGTTGGAAAAGATTCAAATACTACTTGCCGGTCACCTGCTTGATGAAAACAGCTGTCTTCAAGGCAGTTCAAACCAATTAAATTGAACACACTGGAGAGATCCATGGAGGCAGAACTCTAGGCCTACATCTCAGTACTGAGAGGGCTGCTACTTTTCCCTGAAAAGATGCAAGCTGATGTTCCAGGCTCCTAAATACTAATGTAATCTTGGGAATAAGTAGTACCTGCTTAAAAATGTTAAAAAATAAGCCAAAAAACCTCAAACAATTTGTGGACTAGAGATGATTAAACCAACAGCTTTGGTTTTAATGTTAGACTTTTTAGAAATAGGTGATCTTAAGTAACTTGACATACCATTGCTGGGTGCTCTGAAGATGCCTTAGCAGACTTTTTTGCATCTTTGGCTTTTTTCCCTTTAGACTTGGTAGTGCTGATAGAAAAAGAGAAACCAAGATCAGTGTAGCACAGGAACATTCAACAAAGTGTTTAAGAGCCTTTAATCATTTTTGATCAGTGTCTTTGCTTCTTCTTCCTCCCTTCCTTTACACAACAGGTCGTAAGTGCTTCCACCAAAACCAGAGCAATTTCATTTAGACTAGCAATTGTTGATTAGCTCAAGATTTAGCTAGCTGATGAACCAACTACTGGTAAATAATGTGGCAACTACTACTATTGTGGCTATTCAAAAGCCGTTATAAAATTAGATTGTAATGTTCCTTGTTCAGTATTATATTTATTCAATTCTATTGATTTAGTGGAGTAGCCTCCAATTCACCTTGCGGAGGAAATTCAGACTTGTGTGACTATCAAACATGACATGACATCACATAGTCACTGCTCTATCACAAGTCAGTGCAAAGGGAATTACCTTTTTACTTCACTTTTTGCTTCATTCACTTGGCTGACATTTTCTGTAGCACTCATTTCCTCTGATGCAGCACATCTTTGGCCATCATTTACCAGCTCCTCTGCTGAGCCACCATCCTTGTCTGCCCTGGGAGCCTCCTTTTGTTTAACTGGTTCTTCATCAGCACTTTTATCAAAAGAGTCCTCATAAGTCTGTCCAAATAGAATAAATGTAAGTAAGTTAACTACTTTAAGATAATCAGTAATTATGTTATAAGTCATTTACCTCACCCGGCAGGGGGTGGGGAAAAACCACACACAAAGCCATCAACTCTGTAATTTTACGCTGTTTTCAGTGACACCTCGGTTATCTTAGTTGGAAAGGTGAGGCCACCCTGTGGTGAAGAGAAGAACCAGTGTAGAACCACTGTTAACATACAGCTTCTAGAACTATGGAAGAGGAGAACGACAGTACCTTTTAATTATACACTGGGCTCATACTGTTTTGGCTACCATTTCACATTATAAAATAATGGTTTTGCTTATAACTGTGCCAAATGTTAAATTGTTTGGAGTACAGTTTTCTACGCCACACATCTGCATTAGGACACTAAAGCCAGAAGAGCTGACTTACTTATGCTACGTAAATGTGTTGTATTCCCCTTCTCCCCCCTGCCCAAACCTAAAAAACCCACCAGTAACCTTTCATGTTAGCCTCAGGTCATTAAGTTTGTTTGGCAAAAAGCCAACCCCTGAGCACGTGTGAAGCAAAACACGCAGCTCCTAAAAGCAGGATAAGATAGACATAACACTATGTTCCTGCAACTGTATCTAGCTCCTCTAGTATCTTCTACAGCGTTGTAACTGTCTGACAAAATTTGGCTAAGCTATCAATCTCCAGAAAAAAAGAGAGAAACACTAGTGTTTATGTGTACTCCGAAGAAGCTTGGTAGAGTTTGGAAGTTAAGTTTCTAGCAGAGTCTCCGCACACTAAAAACATTCCAGCTCCTGCTAAGTGAGATGTCACCCACACTCTAGGCAGCAGAAGACCTTTCAACAGAACTGATGGTAAGGAGAGAAGTCCTCCCCCATACACAACCTATACTCCAAGGACAAGACTTTCTGATTCTAAATTGAGGAGACAAGAGTTGGACAAGAAGCTGATGGGCTGGAAGGAAACAAGAAGGAAGAGCCAATCTTAACTCCAGCTATGCAAAACCAGGAAGAATGGAAGCAAGCAAAATAAGCTTGCTTGAAAATTTCTCAGAGTATCTTGAGGACAAGAGATAATGATGGTAGAAGAGAAAGGGGAAAAAGAATACGTGATAGGAGACTAGATAAGGCAGCTTTGGGAAAGATGTGAGGCCTTCCTGGGAACGGATGGAGGATGCAAGACCTGGTAAAAGGTATTTCCTGGGACAAAGCTAGGACTGAGGTGATAAGTAGGGAAGAAGCTTTATCCTATTCAAATCTTAAGAAAACAAGGCAGAAAAGTTTGCTTACTTTGGTATTCCTGCCACTCAAGCCTGAAACAGAACTCCTAATTCTTGAGTCTCACCCTGCTGCTGTCACCACAGATCTGTCATATTACAGACAAACTCAGATCCTAGAGCATCACAGACTGGCATTACTACTGTTTACAATTTAAGTTCTGTAGAATTTCAAATTCTCTCTTTTTCAGGATTAAAAAAAAAAAAAGGAAACAAAACCAGACTATAAAGTTCCCTGAATTTCATTCTCTCCAACTCCATACCGTCATTGTTTTCTGTTTCTTCTTTTGCTTCTTAGAGAGCCTGTGAAGATAAGAATTTAAAATTACTTTTTTTAAAAAAAAAAAAAAAAAGCACCAAGTTATATTTTTGCAGATCATTATAATATGAAACCAGGGGGAAGTAGCCACAACTAGAAAATGACTTGCTCTCTTCAATTCTATTCCCAAACAGTCATTTTCTGTAACAGTCATCACTTCTTTTCCTTAACAGATACTTCAAAAAGCAGCAAAAAACCCCACAGAAGACTATTATTCTACAGCATTTAAATCTAGTAATATTAAAGGAATCATGTCTTCGGAACTGTAATACAAAAAAATATTTTAAAAAATATTTTAAATTGCACAATATTATGAGTTCTAACACAAGTATAAATCCAACTAGAAGCACTCATTGAAAGGTTCCAAGACTTAAGAAATGACTGGACATAATAATGTTATTAAATAAAAAATTTAAAATACTTCTGTTTGGGTGTCTCTTCTGTTTCTTCCTCCTCTTTGGTATTTATTCCATCTGCATCATCCAAAGACACAGAAAATTCTTCCTCTTCTTCTTCTAGTTGCTGCCGTAACAGTGCTACCATCTCTCGATGCTTCTTTGATTTTTCATGATTCTTCATGCTGTGAAGACCAGCAGGTAGTTACTGCAAGTAGCTCTGAGCAAATATTGTTATATTTGCATATAAATTAAGAACAAACCCATTACCCGTCACTACAAACATGGAAAATTCTGCCCTGACAGCGATAACATCTCTACTGGAAGACACTGGCCATTATGTGAGGGTAAAGGATCTTTACTGAGATTTCCAGGAGGGAGGAAAAAAAAGAAAAAGAAAAAAACACAAAACACAGAGCCTTACGCTTTCTCAGTTTTTAACAATTTGTCACAAGCAGGGCAGTAGAGCTCATCAACGCATTCTGCTTCTTCAGCCTCATCACTCAACTTGTCTGAAGGGATGGGGATTAGACAGAAAGTTAGATAAGCGATTTTGAAGTTAGCTGCTCTTAAAACCACAGCAAATGGTCACAACATTGATACTTGACTTCTTTAGTATTATTGACATGCAGACTGATCAAGATTATCTCACCAAATCATACATTATCATAAATTAACAGTTCTATCTTGATGTCTTCTTATGTCCAATGGAAAACATCAGGAAGAGCCAGACTCTAACCTGGCACACTCCCTATGAAGGGAGGAGAGCTGCACTATAGTTAAAACTGTGAACCTGGATCGCGAGTCTTTATATGCAGTAAAGCAGTACTATAGCCACGACTCACTATAGGTCTCACACATACCTTCTATTCCTTCTTTTATCTCCTGTTCTTCTAATTCATCTTCATTGTCTGATCCATCTCCAAATTCCTTTTCATACTGTGCCTCCATCTCTTGCAATTCTCTCTCCAGATCCGACATAGCTATCCAGCTCTGCTCTTTATACTGTTCAGCAAGCCTTTAAGTAGAATAATGCAGTAAATTCCACATCTGTGTTTATGAGATAGGAATTAAAAATAGTATTTCTTAAAGATCATTTGCTCATTTCAGGTATTTTAGGAGGAAATTCCCGAACATTTTATGATGGAACAAACAATTGTTTATAGGGCCTGGAAATTTGAGGAGTTAGTTTGTGACATCAGTGTGCACATCTATGTTGCAAGTGAAGAGGTATTAGTGTAGCTAGATCCTTCTTGAATTTCAGGCAGGAAATGCTAGGCAGCATGGTACAAATATGAAGCTGATAGCAGGAAAATCAGCTCAATCCTAGAAGCACTAGGACTAGCACTAGCACATTTACCTATTGTGAGATCACAGACAGAACAGCAACACAAAAACATAAGCACATTACTTCTCAGCTCTATGCTTTGGGAATGTACCAGCTCAGTTTTCCATACACTGTGTGACCCAATTACCCCTGCATTTTGTTACTGAATTTTGGTCCAGCTGAGTCAGAATTATGAAGCTATTTGCCAGGAAATGCATACCTCTTTGCTTCAATCCCTTCAGTAAAATAGATTTTTTTTAAAAAAAAAAAAACACAAGATTAAGTAAAAGTGCATCTGCAAAACAAGCAAAATATTTAAGCTCCTTCCTCCCATTTTCAGACAAAAAGCTCTCTTAGTTTGAAGACCAAATTGTACTTACACTGGGAGACTGCCATTCTCTTTCTTCTGCTTAAATTTTGTGAAAAACGAAAGCATAAAAGCATGCATTTGGTCAAATGAAAGGGTTCCTTCTTCCAAATCATAAGAAAAAGCAAAACTGAGTTCACTTTTTCTACTTCACTTTTTATCAGGTATGATTCCAAGGCCACTTAAGCTCATCTAAGTCCAGGCTGTTACTGTTCTTTTTCCCTTCATTCCTCAACATCCAATTTTTTTCTTTAAAGCAACAAGGACCATTATTAAGTTTTACTTCTCCAACTAAATAAAGGCACTACTGCAGCCATTTACCTGTAGCATATGGGTAATTGTACCCTAGTTATCTCAGATACCTCTAGACATCAGCACAATGCAGATGCACTCCATTTTAAAAATCTCAAGCTTAAGACCAAAATTAATCTTCAAGATGATTAAAAGAGTAAGTGCGGCCGCTATTAGAATCTAACTCTATAAAGAACCATCATGGATTGTTCACCAAGTTCAAAATAAAGAATTTGTTTCACATATACATACTTTGCCTGTTTGAGTTTCTGCTGCTTCCGAAATTCCTCTGTTTTCCTAGCTTTTTCTGCATTTTGTTCTTCTACAAGTTTTCTATGAGCCTGTACTCTTTTATCCCTTTTACGAATAAAGGCAACTAGCTGACGGACTAGTTCATTCCTCTCCTTCCTTGCTTTCTCTCTCGTTTTCTTGTTTTCTTTTTCCATAGCTCGTTTCTCCCAGCGGTTTGATGCTTGCCGTGTGTCGTACTCTTCTTTCCAAGCAAAGTTTTTCTGAGTACAGAAACTCTGCCAATATGCATAGAAGGGGTGGACTACCTGTTAAAAAAAAACAAACAAAAACCCAAAAAAAACCCACATTCACGTCAGTCATTGTGTTGGGTTGGGGGGGGGGAAGAGCAGGAAAAAAAGGTACCAAATCATTTGGGGCTTTTGTAGCAGGTTTTGTCTCCTATATAGGCCACAATTTTCCCCAAAGTACCAATAAATCATTAGCAGTGTCCCAAAACGTTCCTTATCTTTAAAATTTCAAACCATGGCAAGTCCTTGTCCACTAAACTGTTCTAAACTCCACTTTCCAAGAAACCACCTCCTTTCTGGATTGAATTGCACTAACACTAGTGCCCAGCTACTTAACTTTGCTGTATTTCTTTCAAATTGAAAAGCACACAATCAGAATCAGATGCTCTGTCCACAAGCAAGTGAATGCATATATTACATAACCACCACTATAACAAGTTACACCAAAGGTCATCGATACATTTTCAACATTGGCCAATAACCAATACAAAAAAGCAACAAAACAAAAAGCATATAATGCTATTTCTTCCCAATATATTCTCTCTACTACCAGAGCAAGACAGAACGGTTTTACAGGCTTTGATGGATTTTTCTTTCATTAATTTATTATTTCTTTTTCTAACCCATATAAATTGTTGGCATCTACAATATCCTTGAGTCACACTTCACACAGTTTAACTATGGATTATGTGAAGACACACTTATTTTTGTCAGGAAATTATGAGACTGTAAACTAAAATGACATCCTCTAGCTCTCACATTACAAGAAACAGTGAACAATTTTTCCCAATTCTTCCTCCTTTTGCTCAGGAGTAAACACTGGATTAATAAAATGGCATAATGGTTGCATTGTTTTGTTCTCTATTCCTTTCCAAATAACTATTAATATACTGTACTCTCAATATATTGGAAAGAGAAAATAAGTCTAAACCACTCTTTCTTATATAATTTTCTCCATTAAGCTGCTTTTTTACTGCTTATGCCTCCATGCACTACTGCTTGTATTTCAGAATACATTACAGCCAAAGTCTGAGTCTTTAAGAGCTTACATTTTGCCTTTAGGATCTCTTCTCCTCCGTACATCATTGGTACTCGTATGGGCTACAGTCATCAACCCCTCAGCACTGATTTCTAACGGCTTGCTTACAACTTTCATGACTGTGGCTTCTGGCAGACAAGTCATTATGCAGTTTTTCCCGGGTACAACAAAAGGACTTCCTCCTGCTTAGTGCCTGCCTGAAATACAAGCATGTCTGCCACTTTTCCGCACAACAACAAAACACCTCTTGCTGGACTACCAGCTGCATTTTGTTTTACTTGCTATCTGTAGTTAGAGCTGACTGTTTTTGTTTCAGCATTTAATTGACCTATACATCTTGTCTTCTCACAAAGTCTTGTTAAATCACAAATTTACAAGCATTTTCACTGGTTGCCTGGCACTGATCAGGTCATCTCTCAAACCTGTGAATAACCTCAGTAGACTGAACTGGAGAACATTCACATCACAGATTTTTAAGCCTCTAGATAGTTTTTGTAGTTCCCTTCTAAAACTCTCTTCTCTTTCCCCACAACACTCTCAACAATGAGGGAGTTGGACACTGAAATCTCCCAACAGGTTAATCTCTGCTCCTGAATACAAGCAAACAGGGCTGATGACTTTGAAATTTAAATTATTGTTTATTATTATATAGTATGTTTTTTATTATTATTAAAGTATATTATGTTTTGCTTCCTTCTCCAATCAGCATGACCAAGGCAGATGTCATATCATGTTGGTTCTATAATTTCAGCTACTTTTATAGTTATTAGCTGACAGTATAAAAATATTTTTGGTCTATAATCATACCCATTCTGCGGCCTCTACACAAGCAGTTCCCAAAAAATGTTTCAAGTTCACTTCATCAAAAAATAGGTTTTAGCAGTTTCAGAGACACTAAATACTTTCTCCTTGGGAAAGAGTATAATTTTTAAGCTATTCTATAATTTTACATGAAATCCAAAGAACCGTTCTGACATTCATTCTACCTTGATTTGTAACTTTGTTTCAAATTCCAGCCAAATTTCATACCATAGCAGTTTCTCATATTAAGGTATACATCAATTAAATTCTGTAAATAATTAGTCATACAGTACAATACTACTAAAAGTGCCATGGAGAAGTAGTAGACTAGCAGAAATATTTAAGAATGCTGATATTATTTAGTCATTCATTGGGATTATTCACATTCCACATAGAAATATTGGCAACCTTAAAAAAAATGGTAAGATTGATAGAATACAACAAATAGTTGGTAAACAAATGGAGAAAAATTCAGGTCTGTACCATTCCGGTTCTTTTCTCACTTCCCCAAGGAAAGGATGTGATGCTCTCAAAATTAAATCTTATAACAAAATAATATAGATGACAGAAACATCTTAGTAGGAGCTCCCATTGTAGGTCAATCACCATGTCTCTCAGGTTCCATAGTCTGTGTTACGTAGTGAATGCATTTTATTTTCCTAAATGAGGCAAGGTACTATTCATATTGTTAAAAATATTGTATTTCAATATCCATTTCTGTAACGTATGTTGCATTAGAGCACTGGTAAGCTATTCTCTTTGAGAAGAGAACATCCGTTCTTTTGCTTCTTAGGCTTTACATAGCACTTAAGTTCTATTGGCATAATTGATGATTAGGCCTGTGAAATGCAGGGTTTTGACAACACATCACTAAAAGCCCGGCTACTAACGTAGTCCAACAGGAAATAACAATTTTGATTCATCTAAATATTATGAATCATAATTTGAACATTTCCTTTATAACAGTAATGGTCTACAGTAGTAGTAAAGAGGGTAGATACGTGGGTTCATATTCAACTAAGGTCAACAGAAGCCTTTCATTTCAGTGTGAGACAAAGTAATGACTCAATTGTTACTTTTAGTTTTACACTTGTTCTTACCTCATCATAGTCACTTTGGGAATTTCCAAACATAGGGAATTCTTCAGCATCTTCCTGGGTCATATATTCCATCTCTTCTTTTGCAATCTTCTCAAAAACTTGTCGATATACTGTAAAGAATCCCTAAAATAAAAAATAATCTGTGACTCATTCTGCATAGCTCAATAATAAGTGCACAACTGCTCAGTTACTGTAGTGGATTTTAAAGAAATATTACGAATTGCAACAGCAACTGTAAATCAGGGTATAGGCCTTTTAAGTGCTTATGCTAGGTAATGAGATCCTTTCTGTTTAATAAAGTTCCTGTTCTCTCCCATTCCTGTTATTTCTGTCTCCTTTGTCTATTGTCTCTCTGTTGCACATCAAGCACCTGTATTCAACTCCAAACATTCCGTATGCTGAAGATGTCAACATATGTATGCCTAGACAGAAACAAGTTTTGAGGAAAATTCACTATTAAGTACCCTACTTACATCTTCGCTTTTTAAATTATAGTTACTAACTCATTACTACTATAATAACACAAAGACAAATGAAGATACTCTCAGGTAGAGGTACTTCTAATCACTCAGAGCTTTTTAACTTAAGATCAGTATCTTAAAATGCAACAGGAAATTAGATTGCAGCAAGTGTATTCTTCCTCATTCCCCACCCCTGCACTGGTATTCTGTTGCTTTTTCTTATCTTGAGGCGTTCTAGCTTTTTAAAGATATTTCTGAATAAGCACATGGTACTGAAAAGCATATGGATTCTTCACTGTATAACAACATACTCAGGCACTCTGTAATTGTATGGTATAGTTGGAAATCATGGCTATGCAGCTGTTAGGCAGTAAGCAGGAATTAAAATTTGATTAAATATCTAGTGTAGGTTTTGTCTTGGCAAGATATTGTTACTATCTGTTCAACATTGTTACTGTGTTCAACATTTCTATGAATAGCTTTTCAATATTAAGTGAATGCTGATGCTTTTCATAAGATTTAAATTGACCCATTAAAGATGAATTAGTTCATTACCTTTTCATCATCTCCAAATCCAGAATAACAGCTAACAGTGAAGTAGTGCAGCAGATCTAAACTGTCATCTTGATAGTCTCCATCAACCCCTCCTTTCAGTAAAGCTTCCCTATGATTATCATACCTACAAAAGTTCACAGTATCAAGGACGTAAATGACACAAAATATTCCCAATACAAAATAAGAGATACCTAACATAGTACCCATATTACTTTGATGTATTGCTTAGCCCAATGTCTGGAATGTCTCTCGTATCCAATGTCTTCAGAGAAGTATAATAAACAAACATGCACCAAAAAAAACCCCACAGGGTTACAACTGAACAAGATGTTTCAGTAAGCTTTCAAAAATCAGTATATTATCCAAATCCCAAACTGTAAATTAGCATATGAAAAGTGAAAAACGATACTTTTTTAAAAAAGGAGGACAAAGTTAGCACAGGTGTTCTCAGCTGCATAATCTGGTACATGATTTCAGCATATTCAAAAGGCAAGTCACACAGAACATTTAAAGTGAAGTCTCTCCTCCTTCAAGTTTCTGAGACAGGTAGTATATGTTGCATGGCTCTCAACTACTTAAAAGTTTGGAGCAAAGCACCAGGAAGGCTGACCACACCTGCCACAGAGGCTCTATTCTGACTACCAGTCAAGCACATGTGAAGTGAATTCCAAGACAGAACTGGTGAAGACAGAAATAAGAAGCCTACTGTAAGATAAATATTACTAACCAGGCTCTTTCCTGTGGGTCACTGAGAATATCATATGCTGCTTGGATTAACTTGAACTGTTCTGCTGCTTCTTCAGCATTCTCTAGATTTTTATCTGCAAGGTAAGTTTAAATACAATTTTAAATACTTAAAACCATAAGAGCAGCACCTGTCACAACCATTTAAGAAAACAGAACATCAAGCCAGAAGTGCAGCTCAAGGTGTTACTGGATACACCAAGAGGATACCGGGCGACAGCTGACACAGCCCTTTCCCAAGCGCTTCCCAGCCCCCTGCGCAGCGGGCAGGTCTGTTTTAACAGACCCAGAGCACAAGGAGAGAGCCAAGAGGGCACAGCACGAACACAAAACCAAAGCAGGCTGGCGTCATCTCCGAGGCTTTAAAAGCGCTTTCCCTCCCCGGTCAGACGGAAGTTTCTCCCCCTCAGAGTAATGCTGCACAAGGGAGTGAGAAGGCGGCTACAGACATTATTCTCCTCCGACTCTCCTCAGGACTGGGCAGCCCCGAGGGGCAAACGCCGTCCGCGGCGCTGGGGGAGGCGGCGGCGGCCGCCCGGCAAGGCCCTGCCGCCACCCCGCGGCTCGCTCCCGCCCTCAACCCAGCGGGCCCTCCCCGCCCCGGTCGGAGCCAGCGAGAAGGGGAGGGCGAGGCCGGGCCGGCCGGGCTCCCTCCTCCCAGGCCTGCGGCCAGGCCGGGCCTGCGGAGCGCGGAAGGCGCGGCCGTACCCGGGTGCCAGCGCAGTGCCAGCCGCCGGTACGCCCGCTTGAGGTCCTCGTCGGCGGCGTCACGCTTCACGCCCAGCACCTCGTAGTGGCACCTCATCGCGGCGGGGTCAGGGCGCGGAGCGGAGCGGGGCGCGTCGGCACCGCGTGCGGGGAGCGCCGGCCGGCAGCGCAGCGAGGGAAGCGGCCAGAGGAGGGGCCGGCCGCCGCGGCGCAGCCATAAGGAGCGCGAGCCGCCGCTGCCGCCACCCCCGGCCGGGCGGAGCTAGGCGAGCGACAGGCGGGGCCGCGGGGAGCCCGGCCCGGGCGACGGGGAGGCGTCCCGGAAGGCAGGCAGCGAGGGAGCGGCGGGAGCGCTGCGGGGCGCGAGGGCGCCGCGGGAGCCGTTGGGGGGGGGGGGCCGCGAGGGCGCCGCGGGAGCCGTTGGGGGGGGGGGGGGCGCGAGGGCGCCGCGGGAGCCGTTGGGGGGGGGGGGCCGCGAGGGCGCCGCGGGAGCCGTGGGGGGGGGGCCGCGAGGGCGCCGCGGGAGCCGTTGGGGGGGGGGCGCGAGGGCGCCGCGGGAGCCGGGGGGGGGGGGGCGCGAGGGCGCCGCGGGAGCCGTTGGGGGGGGGGCCGCGAGGGCGCCGCGGGAGCCGTTGGGGGGGGGGGGCCGCGAGGGCGCCGCGGGAGCCGTTGGGGGGGGGGCGCGAGGGCGCCGCGGGAGCCGGGGGGGGGGGGGGCGCGAGGGCGCCGCGGGAGCCGTTGGGGGGGGGGCCGCGAGGGCGCCGCGGGAGCCGTTGGGGGGGGGGGGGCCGCGAGGGCGCCGCGGGAGCCGTTGGGGGGGGGGCCGCGAGGGCGCCGCGGGAGCCGTTGGGGGGGGGCCGCGAGGGCGCCGCGGGAGCCGTTGGGGGGGGGGCGCGAGGGCGCCGCGGGAGCCGTTGGGGGGGGGGGGCCGCGAGGGCGCCGCGGGAGCCGTTGGGGGGGGGGGCCGCGAGGGCGCCGCGGGAGCCGTTGGGGGGGGGGCCGCGAGGGCCCCTCGGGAGCCGTTGGGGGGGAGGGGGGGGAGGGCGCCGCGGGAGCCGTGGGGGGGAGGGCGCGAGGGCCCCTCGGGAGCCGTTGGGGGGGGGGGGGCCGCGAGGGCCCCGCGGGAGCCGGGGTGGGGGGGCCGCGAGGGCCCCGCGGGAGCCGGGGGGGGGGGGGGCCGCGAGGGCCCCGCGGGAGCCGTTGGGGGGGGGGGGGGCGCGAGGGCCCCGTGGGAGCCGTTGGAGGGGCAGAAGGTTGTGTGTGTGGGGGAGGGAAGAGCTGTGCTTGGGTGGGTGTATCTGCTCTCAAGAAGATGGGCTACGTTATTGATATTTTATTATACTGGGAAAATGGGCAGAGGGAAGGGCTTTTGCCTGCAGCAGACGGGAGGAAGCACATGCAGTAATGCTGTGGGGAAGAGTGATGCAGAAGCCCTGCTTGTTACTTCACTCTCACACTTGCAGTAGTGGCCCTGCTCTAGCAGCCCTGCTCCTGGACCCAAGGTTCCAGTTTGTTAGTGTTTGGGCTTGCAGGTCTAGAAGAATCAAGGGGCTGCTACCTTCCCTGTTATTAATGCTAGATTTTGCTTTTTTGGGCTTCCAGTTTCATCAAATCAAATGCATACAGCTGTTTGCAAAAATGCTCAAGAGTGTACAGGTACTTTCATGCAGCCAAAACAGCTCCATGCTGTTAACACTTTCTTTTGAAACCTGTGGTCTTTAGAGATTGTTGGCCAAGTCACTTTGCTTTGGCTTAAGACACAGATCAGCTCACATGTGTGAGTTCACCAGCTGTCAAACAGAACTACAGGGAACCAAACTTCAGACTTCCTGCTGTTGATCAGTATACAGCAGCCAATAGAGGTATCAAATTTGGCTGCACTCAGACACATTTAGCTATAAGCAAAATCAAGCCAATATTTTTTATAAGTACATATTATGCAGTACTGGAAGCTTACTTGCCATTTTAATTTGAAAAAAGATCTATATAGACTCATTCTTTGAAAAACAAGACTCAAACTATGTAAGTATACAAAATTGAATGAAGAGAGGTTTTTTGGTTTTGTTTTTAAGAACAAAGCAAAGAAAGTTAATCGGCATATGTAAATGCTGAAAGCATTTTTTTTTTATACACAATCAGTGCCTTTAAGCACTGTTGCTGTAACAAAGGACAGAGAATTCTATTTCAAGCTCATGTAGGCATGTGCTTTTAGTACTCTGAATCATAAGCAGCAACATACCTTTTACCTTTAGGGAACATGCAGTGAATTTGGAATAAAGGCCTACTTCTCCCCTATAAGCACATTTCAGGTCCTAAAAACATGACTAGGAGCTCCCACAGACAGGAGTGGCAGCTCTTCTACTGTTAATAAAAACACAACCAGCCATAACCCTTGCCATTGCCTAAGGATTACAGGGTATAGTAAGAAACAGCCGTCTAAAAAGAGAGAACTTGCAACTTTTTTAAAGGATTATTGACTACTGTAAAGGACTATGAAATATGAATTCTGAACTCTGGCTAATGACGAGCACCAAAGACTACCTAGTTATTTTTATTCCTTGTATGTTACAGTGAGTTGTTTCTCAGAGCTATTTAAGTGTAAAAAGCAGAAATATTTTGACTTTCTTATTTCAGCTTCCATCTTGACATGTTCTTTTTGAAAACCCATAATCAGAAAGAGAAAGACAATAAAACAATACAAACTGAATCTTAATAAAGAAACTGTTGGGTTTTTTTTACTCAAAACAAGTCAAATTAGTTTTGTCTGTAAAAACAAGTATTTACAATATTAGGTGAAGACAGCTATGAAATATAGCTAGGTATAGATATATCAGTTTAACAGATGACTTTGCAGACTGCCTAGTTTTGTCATTTGTAACATTTATCCTTCAATTCGGAAAAGCTTTTTTTGCTTTTTCCTTTGAATTTTGCGTGGCTTCCTTTTATCTTTTACGGTTGCCTTCATTTCTGGTTTCACAAGCTGCACTTCCATCAGCTTTTCTTCAGCTGGAGTCTCAAAGACAGTTTCAGTGGGATCTTCTTCAGTAAGTATCTTAGTTTCTTTTTTCTTAATCTTTTGTACTTCTTTCACTTGCTGTTTCTCTTTAAATCTAGCAGCCATTGATAATCTTATCAACCGTCGATGCTATAAAAATAAGAAATTAAATTCAAGCAGGTGTTGAAAAAGTAAGATGGAAAAAACTCAGATACCAAAGAAACAGGTAGAGATTTCTCTGCCTCAAACTCCTCAGTATAGTGTTATCTTTTTATTGATAGGAATTGAGTCCTTCCTATTTATGCATGGTTATTCTATTTTTAACTGTGATTAGTTAGGGCACTCCCTCCTACAAAGGATTCCATAGAAAGGAACACGTGGTCCTTTTGCATAAGGAGCTTGCAAGACTTCAAATGAACTGCTAAATGAAAGAAAGGACAAAGCTGCTTACCATATTTGGAGATTGGTAATAAGGATTTTCATATAGAGTTGGTCCTCCAAAGCTACCCTGGAATATTTTGATGAGATTTAGAACAAAACGAGGCCCAATTTCCACTAGAGATGCATCCTCTTCTATGATCTGCAATAAAAAGAATGTTACTCTTTTTTCATGGATTGAATCTACATATATGACCTTGTTGTCATATTACATACAGTGATCCATGACAGAATTCAAATCCAGCTCTAGTGCTGCTGAAACTGGTAAGCTAGACTTGTACAAATACAACTCTATATACAAAGCAGTTCCTTCAGGTATAAGCAAACAGCAAGTACTAGATACTTGTGAATTCCTCCTTTGGAAAATAAGAAGCCACACTTTGAGCCAAAGCACTAAATAAAAGTTAAAAGACAAGTGAAGTTTGGGCTTCACTTTGGCTACCATTTCCTATCATGAAGGCAACCTTTACGGAATCAGAATAACTGAAATTTCTTTGTGCGAGCACTGAACATCAGCATATCCTGAGAGCGATTCTTCTTAATTTATTGTAACTAATGGATTTGATATGAAGTCATTTCATAGCACCATCTGAAGAGCCAAAGAGGACCACTAACCTGGTAATTCCGAAACCAGATCCTCTTGTCTGTAATGGTGAATGTGAATACGTGATCTACAAAGGGCTGGCTCTTGGGATGATACTGTGGTGTACTAAATATCTGTAATAAAAGGCAATCTTTTCTAAATATCTGTAATCATAAGAGGTCAATCATATACGTGGCTTATCTTTAATTCGTCTTAATTTATTAAGATCCAGATTCCAGGTTAAATAAATAACCTAAACACAAGCAGTCCCAGTGACCTTAAGCACAACATCCCCACAGGATTAGGTTCAAGTTCAGAAGTGTAAAATTACTACTTAAAAATCAATAAATATGTTGCCAAAGGCCATTTCCAAGAAGGAAGAAACACCAGACAAGAGAACTACAAACTAACCTGAATAAACAACTCCTTTAACAGGGCGTAGTGTGGCTCCTTGTCAAATGTCTATAAAAGAAAAATGTAATTTTATGTACAAAACAAAATGTAGTAGTACAGAAAATGAAAGCATAATCCATGAAACACAAAACCTATACATACTGGATCAAAAGACAAAAGGGGCCGTGAGCCCCTTAAGCAGTTTCCAGTCATCTTCAATTCAGCCAGTGTGTGAACTACAATTATTAAAAATACCATTTTAGTATTTGGAAAAAAAAAACATACAGACAAGAAAATAAAAAGCCCAAATGATCTCAACAACTTACTGTTCTGTACTAAGAATTTAGCTGATGGTCCCTGTGGTGTATTTGAAAGCCTACAGGGGAGAGGCAGAAAAAAAGAGGGGAAAAAAAAACGTTAATGGCAGATAGAAGGGTGTGCCAGAGTCGCACAGTACAGTCCAACCAATTACTTCTGTAATTTCAACCTCTTTTAAAAGCAATATTGAATTCTTTAACATACTTCAGGTACAATTAATAGGCCTTAAATTGTAACACTCAACAGAAATGCATTGTATGTATACTTGTTTTTTAAATAAAATTATAAAATGTTTTGGGAAAAATCCAGTAAAACCATCATGCATTGTAAATTCACATTCCCTCTCTAAGTATGGGATTAGAACAGATTTAACTAAGCAATGCTATTTTATACATCTTCACTATTACTCCAACAGACTTTAGTTAGAACAGAAGCATACCTAGTTACACACAGGAAGGTAAAATCCAAAACATTTACTTACCACATGTACAGATCCTGTTTCTTTTTGGCTTCAAAAAAGATGCATTTGTTGCAGTTTTTTATTTCACAGACCTATACAAAGCATGACAAATTAGCTATTTACAAAATTCTGAGGACATTTTCACAGACTTTCCACATTAATCTCTATGCCCTGCACCCCCGCAGCAAAGTAAAAGTTCAAAACCAAAAAGTCTCATCTTAATTGATTACATCTACTGATCTCCAAACTTCAGTTTAAAGACTTATTGAAAGATCTAAAGTTCCTATTACCAGTAGCAATAATTTCACTGAAGCTACAAGCAATCTGATGAGGTTTCCAGGACATGAGTATCAGAGCAGAAGCTGTGACAATGGGTTGTTGTTTCAGCTCTACCAATGTCTTACTACATTATTTGGGCTGGTCACTTGTTTGTTCCTTGATCTACCCAAACACAAATTATATCAAAAGTCAGCTTCCCATTTTAACCTAAACACTTCTTTAACATCAATCATTTTCACTTACGAAGTTGCACAACTCATATAGCTAGTATTAATTCCTTTGAACTAGCTGTCCATTGGCTGCCCTTTCTGTTCTACACAGGATTACCACAGAAAAGAAAAAAAAAATAGTACTAGTTAAATTCTGGATTACCTCATTTATTATAAATAACTTGTCTTTACGGTCCATTTTAGTATCTGGAAAACAAAAATAACATTGAGAATATTTGAAAACCAATTTAACACTTTTTTTTTTGAAGAAATCTGTTCTTTGCAAAAATTTACTGGCCATAAATGAAAGATTAACTATATCAAGCTGTTTTAGCCATGTGATGCAGAAAATAAGTATGTCAATATGCATATTTGGGTGCTTACAGAACAGAAGCCATAACAATCATTTTCCGGAGAACATTAGGCTATAACAACAGCAATAAGTTCTGTTGGCTCAGGGAGGGTGGTTTTTTGTTTAGGACACAAGGCATAGTTTTGTCAAAATAATTATGCACCATATAAAAAATAGCACCAAAAAACAAGCTGTTAAAACAGCTGATTTAGAACTAATCTGAAAACATGACTAAGTCAGGAATGATGCTTAGTCCTACCTGCTTTGGAGTGAGGCATCAACGTTCTTAAGTCTTGCATTAAGTGCCTTGTTCTGAAATTAATTCCACGGGATGAGAATATAAGCACCCGCTCCTTGTTTTTCCATTTACCCTAGGAAAATGGCACAGAAGTTAAGCAGGCAGAGGAAATTCCTAGCCTCCGAACTGTTACAACACAGCCAAAATACATGTTTGAACAGTAATAACAGAAAAGCACAACAGAAACATTTGTTATTATTACCACTACTACACTAGCACAGAACTGCCCACTTGGGGAAAGTGCTGACGTTCGTACAGAATACAGGAATATATGTTTTTATGGAATGACTCTTATCCATACCACATCACTAATAGAACCTTTTGTGTAGAACAACTGGAGTTTAAGAAACCCATACGCAACACATATTCCCTAAACACTCTCCTCCCTTTCTACAAAAATGCCTGAGCTACAATCTCAAAATAAAACAACATAGCTTCTCTTACAGATAACCATGTAAAAAAGTCTCAGACTTGAACACACTGATTTTTTTCTTTTTAGCAAATCGCAAGACAGTTATTGAGGCCATCTCATGACAGTTCTTAAATGAAACAGGTACAATATCCCTCATTTATAACACCACCACTTAGCTGACTAAAATACTTCCGAGATGAGTGCAGCACAACTTAAACAAAACAGAAAAATGCTCTTCCTATCACTGCAAAATATACCATCAGATGCTACTTTCACGTGTGCTACAGCTACAAGAAGTTATGAGCACCTTCCCTCGCCTGGCAGGGCGGCGGCTTCCCCTCCCCGAGCACACGCACTTTGAGCCCCAGCATCTCCCTAGCAGGAGGAAGAGCAGCAAAACTCGGAATCCACCAGCAGCGAACGCCCGACGGAAGCGTTGCGCGCAGCAGCGCAGAGCCCAGCAGCACCGAGCCCGCGACAACGCCTCGCCCGCGCCCCCGCAGCCCCTCGCCGGGGCGCAGCGTGTCTCGGCGGCCGCCGCACGCCGACACACGGGACTTCTCGCGGAGCGCGCGGCCCCGCCCGCTCCGCCCTGCGACCGAGCAGTACCTGGGAGACCGGCGCTGGGATACGGTACTCCTCCGAGCCCGCCCCGTCCGGGCCCGCCTTGGGAGCTGGCTCGGAGGCGCTCGCGTCCCCCTTAGCTCGCTTCTTCGGCCGAGCAGCTGTCGCCCCACGCTTCCTCTTGGCCGCCGCCATCTTGGCTGCACAGCCCCGCGTCGGAAGTCGCTTGCACTTCCGTCTGTTCGCACTTCCGCCCCCGCCGGAACGGCCCGTAGCCGCTCCGTGCGTCCTGGGCGCGCACTCTATGGTAGTGGCGGCCGGCAGCGCGCGCTTGCCGTCGGTGCTGCGGCCGTTGGGCGGCCGTTGGGCAGCACGAGGCGGCCGTTAGGCGGGCGGTTGCCGCGGGCCGCCTGCGCGCCTCCGGCCATGCCGCTCTCCACGCAGCCGCCCGCCAGCGGCGAGCGCTACGTCCTGACGGCCAGCCTGGACAACGCGCGCAACCTCTCCAGCCTCCTGCGGGCCGTGCACTTCCAGGACCACGCGACCTGCTTCGCCACGGCCAACGGCATCAGGGTGACGGTGGAGGACGCCAAGTGCCTGCAGGCCAACTCCTTCATCCAGGTGCGGCGCCGCGGGGCGGTGGCGAGGCTGCCGCTAGCCGCGATAAGAGGTTTCTTGCAGTCCCCACTGCCGGGCGTCCGCCCTCTCGCTGTTTTACATCAAGCTTCGTAGCGCTCACGCCGCTCTTACCCGCGCGGGTGAAAGACAGGTGTAGAGCACTGTTAGAAACCTTAGGAGGGCCCAGGCTACTTAACAGAGGAGGTGTGTGCAGGGAGTTCACCTGCGAAGAAGGGGAAACGTGAGCAAAACCGTGCAACAGCTGGAGCTGCTGACCCGAGGGCAGTGCTCCGGTTAGGCTGCCCTCAGTTGTGCTATGTCCCCGGAATGAACTCGATGCATGGCTCGTTAATGCCTGCTTACGCTTTGAGTTTGTATCCTCGTTTAATATGTTGGCACCTGAGAAGTCTGTTGTCCTTCTGACTGAATTGTTCTTAGGTTCATGAGCAGTTCACAACATATAAAGCCTACAACTCCAACAGCTGGAGCGTGTGTTTACTTGTGTCATTGCAACACTGGAGCAATGGCCTTCTCTTGCCTTCTGATTCTGCCTGTGTCTTTGGCCTAAAAGAATTTTTTTAGAGTTTACACATGGATGCAGTTTGAGTGTTGAGCTGTGAGGTGACTTCAGCACATCTGTGACATGCGCCCCTAACTAGTCTGAGAGGGATTAGACTACTCTGGGCTGTCTCCTGTTTGTCACTGGCAAAAGCATGTGCATACTCAGGAGGTATCAGCAGCTTTGTGGTAACTACAGGAAAAGAATATCACAAAAGAAGTGGAGGATGATTTCAGCTACTTTTGAAAATCCGGTTACATACTTTTTATTATTCAAAACGTTTTCTCATGCTTTTTGCTGCAAAGCTCTTACTTAAGAATAAAAGTAAGTAAGTCACTTTGTTGTTGATAATAGTTTTTTGGTTCAAATTGTGTGTTTGGAGGCAATGATTTTTTTGCTTTTACATTTCCAGCAAATGTTTTTTAAAAAACAAGGTTTGAGACGGTTTCTGCTTTCTTTTATGGTAGTTGTCATTAGTCCACTTACTGTTTTCACATGTGGGTTTCAAATTTGTATTTATTCTCTGAAAGTGAGTACCGAGTCTCTCAACATGGACCTGAAAATATTCAAAAATTAGTTTAATGTAATTGTTACAACAAATTAAGTCTGATCACTTACAGAATTTTGTTGAATCTGGACAAATGTGTCATTTATGTCAGATATCTGAATGTTTCTCACTCCAGAAGTAGGTGGCTAGAGACTTTAACATTTGTGGCTGGTTTTTAAACTATAAACGATAAGTGCTTAGATTTTCATGGTTATGACATGCTACTTCATTTAAAATGTGACCTGATTTTATTTTACTAATTTCTGTGGATTAAGACCTGCTGGTTTTTTAACAGAAATTGTGTTAAATATAGAAATCACTTTGTATTGCACTGATATCTGAAACTGAAAACTTTGAACTGAAATATAAGCTGTAAAATAATTACCAAAAATTTCCTCATCCCTTTTCTTCTTCTCATAGGCAGAAATTTTTCAAGAATATGCTGTTCAGGAGGAATCTGTGATGTTCCGGATCAATTTGGCTGTTCTTCTCGACTGCTTGACCATTTTTGGTGCAAGTTCTTTGCCAGGTATGATGCATATTTAGCTTTATCATGCATATGCATCTCTTGTAACTGCATAGTGAAACCTGTGCTTAGCCATGCTTTGACAAAATTTGTGACTTTCACCATAAGTCCTTCTGGGAATGGCAGTTATCATTATTAAGCGGGATTCACACTGTTTGCTTAAGCTAACATAAGTGTATGCTATAGTAACAGCAAATGGGCTGAAGAAGGGATGTGCTGGATCTTAACCTAGTCAGTGTGTCTGGGACCACTGCTGAAAGAGATGCCAGAGGAGGGTGACTCCCTTTGGATCTCTGTAAGGCACAGAAGGGCCACTCTATGTGGCTGCAACCCTTTTGTGGCATGAAGTACAAGCCCTCTCATACCCTTGCTCTGGTTTGGGGCTGAAGATCTCAAACAATTTCTATAACCTTGATAAGAAAACATGGGAAGTAATTTATCTGGGTGTCTCCAGCAAGTCACATGCTATGTTTAGGTTGTAATTCTGATGCCAGAGCCAGTACTGACCCCCAGGACTGTGTCTTTACTGTCAGTTTGGCCAATTGCTTCACTCCAGGACCCAGATCACCCACATCACATGAATCCTAGTTTGTTCCAGAGTGCCCTTCACTTAAAGGGAAAACCTGGGCAGAGCTGAACAAATAGTTCCTCTGCAGCCCACTCAAAATAGTCCAAATGGCTCAAAAACATTAATAAGTGTATACTTGAAATAGGAAATATTCTAGGGCGGATAGATTTATTGGGGTTGAAGGAGTCTGCAGCCATTCCAGTTATCATCATCTCTTCATTGTCTGTGCTCCTGGTGCAATAGCTGTTATGTAGCACACTTTATTCCTTCTTTCTTCAAGCTACAGCAGCATCTATTTTGTGAATATTATCTCTAGCTTGCAAATAAGGAACTAAGGCATGTTACTTACCTAAAGCCTCTTAAGGAATTTATGGTTGAATTGGTGACCACTTCAAATGCCCTAAGCACACCATCTCGTGTGAATAGAGGGTTTTACATTTTGCTGTGAGGCATATAAAGTATTTTGTCAAGTGTGTGAATTGCAAAAATCAAGTAGACTGTATTACTGGCTTTCAGTGATGAATGGAGGGAAATTCCTGTCATAATTATGTTTGCAATATTGAGTTACATTTGTTTAAAAATTGTTATTTGTTTAAAAAATGCAATTTTAGCTAGATTTTACTTCCTAAAAATTGAAGTCTTTTTAAAATTATTTTTTAACTTGATAATTGTTCATGAAATGATTTCTCATGCAAAGTAACTGGAATTCAATCTAAATGTATGAGTGCTATAGGATGCACTGTATACTTTTATGCAGCAGAATGAAACCATGCCAGTTTTCTAAGGCAGTTCTGTCGTTGCAGCTATGTGTTGAACTCCAGGTTTCTCTGTTGTTTCTGTTCTGGCTCTGACCTAAAGATAGACAATCAAATGTACTAAACTGCACCATAATTTGGAGGACCCAAACATTCAGGTTATGTTTACATAGCAAAAGGAGGTTGGTACCATCGTGCAAGCTGTGGTATGCTAATTTTAGTTTGGACTGCACAGGTAACGAGAGTAGTAAAGAGTGACAATTTAAGACAGAGTGAGCCCTAGATCTATGGAGGTTTTACTGAATCTGCTAACCTGTTTGCAGCATATGCAGCATCATTGTCACAGCTGGAGTTATCTGTTTGGTACATACCACTAGTTGGATTCAAACTAGTGCGTACATTCACATCATTTCATTTTGCTGCATAAACGTAACCCTTTGGAGGAGGGTGTATAGGAGGCTAGACTAACCATGCTGAATTAATGTATGAGAGGCCAGACCAGGCATTCTAAATGAATTCAATTTGTATGTCCTGTGCAGATAATATCTAAATTTCCTAAAGTGGTCAGATGTGCTAGCTAGCTCTCTGAAGAGTGTCTGCTTCATTCTCTTTTTCAGGAACATCAACAGCTCTTAGGATGTGTTACCGTGGTTATGGCTATCCCTTGATGCTCTTCTTAGAAGAAGGAGGAGTGGTGACAGTATGCAAAATTAACACTCAAGAACCTGAGGAGTTGTTAGACTTTGATTTCTGCAGTACAAATGTTGTTAATAAAATTATCCTGCAGTCAGAGGGGCTACGAGAAGCATTTTCTGAACTGGATATGACCAGTGAAGTTCTGCAGATTACCATGTCCCCAGACAAGCCATACTTCAGGTAGGAGAAACTGTGCATTCAGCGTAAGTGTTCATACATGGCCTTTCTGCTCCTCTGTGAGTAAGGCCTGGAAGTTTTAGCATGTACTAAAGTGGGAAGCTGTTTTAGAACACAGTTTTATTTTAAGGAAAATTGTAATGAATATAATAAAGACATGTTATCTTATTAACATAATAAGGAATATATTGACCAGCTTGGTAATGTAGACAATTTAGTATTTTTAATTAAAGTAAAACAAACACAAATGTCCATTTAAATTTGTTTAGCTGTGTGTCTTATATAGAAACAGATGAGACAACAGCATTTCTGGGTGGGACATATTGTGCAATCCAAAGAGCACATGTTTCTTGATAGCAGTTGCTGGTTTATATCTGCTGCAACACATGCAACCAAACTGCATGTAGTGACTTAAATCAGAGTATTGCAAAATAAGCAGAGAGGCAGAATGAACAACTGTGTATATGTGTGTTCTGCTCATGGTGTTTTACTGTTTTTCCATCAAGACAGAGGTTCCCCAATGGATGATCCCTGATTCAGCCCATAACATTTCTTTCAAAGCAAATTTGAACTATTTTGGTAGACATATAGTAGCTTAATGTTGTGTGTCATGTTGCTCTGGCATCTCTAATCTAATAGTGGAACCTAGCAGACATACGCTATGGCCCAGTTATCATCCAAGACTACCATGATAATACGGCAGTGCATCACTTTGGAAGATAATGTAGCACACATCACTGAAGAGGATTGTGCAAAGCATCATATGTGGCAGCAAAAAAATGTGCTTTTAGTTGGAAAAAAAAAATTCCTGATTGTCCTGAGACACCGTTTGAACCCCTAGTTATTGTTTATTTTCCATCCTATGAGTTTGTACCTTCAATAGCCTCATCTTAAATATTTACTATATTCTGTAATGTCCTTCTTCATAACTTGAATCTTGTTTCAATGATTGATGTTAACTTTTGTTAGTGTTCAACCTCATGCTGTTGGCAACTGAAAATTATGTGACTTGGAGATCTGTGGTCTTGGCCTCAGTAAGATTCAGCTTCCATTAGTTTGTTTTCTGTATACTTTACAGAGTCCGAGTTCATTAAGAATTCTTCTTCAGTGCTTTTGTTTGCAGAGAGTATCTCCCAGGTCTGGAATGATTTTGGGAACACTGACAACTATCTGAAATCATAAATTCAGTCAGTCGTCGTAGAAAATAAGTGAAATTTCTAGGATTTCCACATTTTTTTTTACTTTCATAGCTAATGCTGCAGAATGGGGACTTTTTTCACTTGCAGTATATATAAATAGAAACTAAAATATGCTACTGAAGACCAATAGCCAATCTTTCACTGAAGTAAATCAGCTTTGTATGAAACCATTGTCAGATGTCTTAAGAGAATCAGAGACTTTGGAGTGCTTCAGCCTTTTCCTAAATTATCCCATTCTGGCCTAATCCATATCTCCCATTTTGGGAGATACAAAACACTGTTTTTTGTAACTTGCTGAACGTTGTCTTGGTAAAAACAGTGTTTTGTAAAACAGCCATAGAGATATATAAGATGACCACTTCTGACAAGTTTTTGTAGAGCTGCTGTTAACTATTTTGAGATGACACCTTTTATTTTCCAGGTTATCCACTTTTGGAAATGCAGGAAGTGCACATCTTGACTATCCCAAGGACTCTGATTTGATAGAAGCGTTCCATTGTAAGCAAACCCAGACAAACAGGTTAGTAACTGTGTGCTCACTGCACTCTGTGGCAGGTTATATTTTCTTGATGGACAGTTTAAAAACTGCTTTTGCATTAATGAAACATTTATTTCGTTAGTACAGAAATCCCATCTAATAAAATTGTGTGTCTATGATCAAAAGCTCAGTGGTAACAGTGTCTGTCTGGTGGTGTTACCAGGAGAAGATTAAAATATGGTATTACTACTGGGCTTTCCATAACTTTATGGTGTTAATTGGGAGTAGTGTTTCAGCTTGTCTCTTTGTAATTTTTAAATGACTTTTTTTCTCCCTTGCAGGTATAAGATTTCTTTGCTTAAACCATCTACAAAGGCATTAGCTCTATCTTGTAAAGTGTCCATTCGAACAGATACTCGAGGATTTCTTTCTCTGCAATATATGATTAGGAATGAAGATGGGCAGATCTGTTTTGTAGAATACTATTGTTGCCCTGATGAGGATGTTACTGAGGCAGCCCTGTAGCTGTGTGATTTAGAGTCTGTGTTTTATTTATGTATATATAAAATTATGTATTTTTTATAGAACTGAATTAAAGTTACAAAGACTGATAGACTTGATATTACCTCTTTTTTAATGTGGAATTAATACCATGAAGACTTCTCTTGTATTCTCCTGCAACTGTTTCTTAGCCCTGACCCAAAAAAGTTAGTTCTAAAAGTGAAAAGATGCTGCAGTGTTCCAGCTTGCTGCTGTGCATTGTGATCCAGAGAGTTAGTGATCCATGGGTAGTTCCTACAGTTTTAGACTGTAGCTGAGCTGAGCTTCAATGTTTGTCAGAAGATGAAGTCCTGCCTTGCACACTTGAGAAACAGTATGTTTGTATGTCATCAACTGATTGCTGCACAAATCAATAGTATCCAAATCCTCTCGGGTTTTTCCTTTTTTGAGTTAAAAATGCTTTTATTAACCATTTTTCAGCACTTGCTTACATCAGCAATTCATTTAGTCATTCCTTTTCACTGACTTCTCTGTAGATCATTTTTGGCAATAAACTTTTAATTAAAAGAATTACAGATATTTAAAATTGATTGACATGAATAATTTTAGATATCTTTATCTAAATTACTGTTTATTTTTCAAGTTTAAATATTCATACCATGTCAGTTTCTTCAGCGAAAAACATTAATACTATTGTCTCATTAAGAATTATTAACTCTTAACACACAGTAGTCAAAGATATTTACTACTACTCTGGATGACAGGATAAAAATGAAACTGAACACACGACTTTTTCAATGATGTGATTTATTTTAGAGTATTGAAGTTACCTTGTATTTTATTCGAGGACATTGCTGTGATTTAGTGTTTGCGCTTTTACATAATTGGCTTCAGATATACTAGATTAGTTCTTGAAATGATAATTTAACAATTTCTTCTACCAACAGAGATTCTGGAAAGAATATCATAAGAAGTTAGTACAATCTTCACTGTACCAGTAAGTGATAGTAACACTTCCATTTCACAAATAATAATTATTGCAGACATGCAAGATTTGTGCAGGAATTATATTTGTACATAATAGGACTAAATAGAGGCCTAGACTCATAAATGTAGTTTGGCAATTGTCAACAAATGCCTTTGTGAACATGGCTGTAGGCGGATGAAAACGCAGGAGGCCTTGGCTGCAATAAGAAGTTACTGTGCAGTGAGGCAAGGAATGGACTAGAAGTACACCAGCAGTTCTGTACTCTGTGTGGGGGTGCTCCTGGGGATGTGAGTTAAAGGCTGCTACTACCAGAGCTAACGGTCAAGGAGTGAGAAGATCAGTATGTGGCATATGCCTAGTAATGGGACGTAGATGCTTAAGGACTCATTTCTGAGCTATCCAAGTAATTTCTGAAAATGAGATTTGAGTTTCCAGAAGTCACACAGATATTCCTGAATGTGTTACCTTTCTGAAGTGTTAACTTCACAGTTATAACTATCAAAATATTTTAAAATTTGTGAAAAGTTGCATTTGCTAAATCAAGATTTTTCCATAGTGAAAATAAATTTAATGTTGGAAAGATAGCATCCAGTGGCCTGAACTGAAACTGAGAGCTGACTAGACTTCAAGTCTTGTAGCTGAGCTTTTTTCAGTGTATGTATAAAATAATAAAGGCCAGAGTACAATTATGGGGAAAAGAAATTGGATTCCTTCCTTTGCTATTTTCATGAATAAAGCATAATCTTCCCAAAGGAGCATCCTTAGAATTTTCCAATGTAAGTATAGAGACATTCTTTTCTAAAAGATTCCTGTTCTAAACTGTCCGAAATGTTAATAATGCCTGCAGTTTGTGTTATGATGGCAGGTTATATTACATCTGTGTCGTTAAACAGAGTAAAGTAAAACATGCAAAGGGGTGCATGTTAAGAAGAGAATGACTAGAAGGCTGTTGAAAAGCTGAGATAAGAAGCTGTGTGTGGTTACCTACAGGTGACTACTTCGAATTTTGTTTTGTAGCAGCTTATAAATCCTTAAGAATCCAATGGGTGGGTTTTATGTACAAAGAAACTGTATAAAGAATAATAGCAGTACTAAATAGTGCTTTAACAGACAGAACACTCTTAACATTAATTATTTAAACAACAATAGTTCAGTAGTTTGTTCAGTAATTTGAACAAATACGGAATTATTTTTTTTTAAATGGGGCTGTTACAGAGGAGTAACAGTTAGAGGCCTGACACCTTGTTCAGACAAACTTGTGTTTGTATGGAATTAGTTTTGAGGGGGAAGCAGGATTGCTTAGGTACAAATGGAAGCCCAGGTCCGCAGTGGAGGCTACTTTGGCCTTTCTAGTGTGCCTTCTCCCCAGTGGTGCTCTAGCAACTGACACAGCAATGTATTATCGTTCTTAAATCTAACTAAAAGGGCTCTGCAAAGGAGTGGGACTGTTTGTTGGGAAATGTAATTAAGTGTCCACAGAGCTCAGATCTTTATGGAGTTAATACATGGGGAGGAAGGTGCATGGATATCCACTGAAAATGTGATTGAGATTCCCTTCAAATATCCTGGACCTCCTCAGGAAAATAAAGCTGACTAATGTAGAAGGACTTGAACTGCTTTCAAAAAGAGCTAGTTTTGATGCAGCAGCTATGTAACTGCATTAAATTAAGTTTTCAAAGACAGGTGATAAAGGAAAAAAAGAAAGCAAAATGTAGTATTATAATTACCTTGCTGAACAGCAGATGAGCTTCTTGTATCCTTCTGTCTGCTAGACAATGCTACTTATAAGAAACCTTGACAACCTACTCGCTGTAGTCCTCATAGGCATCTGCCTTACATTTCAAGTCTTTCAGCACAGTGTAGGCCTGCTAGAGAGAGAGAGGTGAAAAAATATGCAACATGGATCACTCATAACTATATTAATTTTATTAATATATTAATTTTTAGGAGTATTCTTGAAGGTTTGATTGGTGCATGCTTAATGTATTCTTGAAACCCACAGCTAGACCTAAACATGAGGAACTTTTAGCAAACTGCCTAACAAGCAGAATTCCAGACCGAGTTCCACTTTCCTTATACCATTGAAAATCTGAATGTGTGTGAGGCTGGACACCTGGGAAATAAACTGTTTGGCACCAAATATGCATGTGCAAAGCCAGCTGTACATAGGACATGTCCAGTGCTTTAACAATAAACTCATAAAGGATTATGAAGTACAAAAGCAAGAATATTTATGTAGATGTATAAAATCTTATATACATATGTAAAATTGCTTGGAGTATGAACTTGTCCTACCAAAAATCTACGGGGAATGTTGCCTTCTCCTAAAAATATATTTGGCATCAATTCATATCCTTCAGCAAAATTAATTGTGACAACTGAAAATGCTGCCATTACATTGCCATTACATGTCTCTCCCTCCTCCCATGCTGGGCTTGGGTTGCTTGCACTGACCAGCTCTGAGCAGCTATTGGCAACATGCAGATCTGCAGCAAAATTTCTAGGCAAATATTTTTCTTACCTGATTTATTGCTAGTCAGACAAGCCAGTTACTGAATTCCTCAACGGTGCTAAGAATCTGGGAATTATCTGCACCCAACATCACTTGATACATACTAAGGCTCTCTTTAAAGTACATTTCAGGAGGTTCTAGAAAATATATGTGGTAAGGACTTACAGCTGATTGCTTTTCTCTTTGAACAAGTCTTCTCCTCACCTGTTCTGACTTTGTTATTACAATTAGGAGCAGTCTAACAGGAACAATGTATGCCACCAAGAACAACTGCACTTCTTGGAAATGAAAAGATGGATTTTTATCTCCCAGAAAATTAGAAAGTTAAATTTTGCAGTCTCTATTGGTTCGGATGTATTTTTCTTTTTAAATGGCAGAACTGAACTTACCCCACTGCAGGCTGACCAAAGTACATTTGGTAATGAAATCCAAGAAGCTTGGGGCTTTTGCAGTCTGTAAGGCAGCTCGGTGTTACCTCTGAGCATACTCTTTTCTTCTGTGTTCCTAATCTCCAAACTTCCCTATGCATTATTGCCTTCTGCAGCATTTTGCTCTACAAACCAAAGATCTCACGTTTTCTGCCCCAAACCCTCCACTACTCCCTGTTCAGCAGACATTCAGTGTGCTGCTGCTCCTCCCCAGCCACAGAATAAGCTCTGCCCAGCAGCAGCCCTGTGTGAGCAGGGAACAAGCACAAGGGTATCTTCAGGGACAATGAAGTAACAGGAAATTCCAACTGTACTAACAAGCTTATCTTCTGCCATGTGATATTATCACCACTCAGTCTTGTCTTCTCTCAAGCCCTACCTCACTAAAGCAGGAAATGCATAAACAAGCCATTCTAGTTTTAAAAGTATATTCTCAGGGCTGGACCTATACTGAATATTTTCAAGCCAGTTTTCTAACCCCACTGGAATTTAGAGCTATTTATACTCAAGAACTTTGCTTTGTGGTACTTGAAAACTGAAGGCTATTTTTATCAATCTGAAGGTCAAGAAATTGGAGTTTCAAAGTATTTATTTCAGACTAGTCTAAATCTTCTAATATATTGATGCACCTGTGTTAATTACTTTAACATGGTTTAACTGTTTAATGTGATTATCAGGATCTTGCTTACCTGTAATAAATAACTTACTGCTCTATCATAGTTTTCTTTCAGTTGTTCAATTTGGGCAACTTCCACATATAGCTGTATCAGTTCAGGTGCTGTGCTTCCTTCTAACGAAATAACTGCTTTTTAAAGTAAAGCATAGCAGCTTCCAGCTTATTTGGTTGCAGACACATTCTGGAAAAGGAGGGAAACCAGACACTCATTGAAAGTTAGCAGGTATTTCAGCAGTAGCGTGGCTATTTGCATGTGCAGATTCTCATCGGTGCCATTTACTCTTTCTGAGCTGTCACTGTGTGCTATTTTCCCCAAAACACACAGCTGATGTCCATATCTAGTCATTGATGACTAGATCCTTCTCAGAGTTTTTTAATCCTGAATTCATGCCAGAAACTCTGTTGAGTCCTGCAGTTCTTCCAGGAACCTCTCTTACCTCAGTAAGAGGCTTTGCTAGAGCAACAGTCGAGGAGTAAGAGCCTCCACTAGAAATACTTAATCAGCAGCCAAAACATATAAAGCCACAGACACAGAAGCTAATGAGAAAAGGGTGGGGGTTTTTGGTGCAGATTCCTGCTTCCAGAGCAGTCTTATAGTGTGACACCAGCTGTTTCTGAACAGTGCTCATTTCAGGTGTTTCTAATGATCAGAGTTTTTAGTCAGAAGACACAGCTTCTTGCATTATTCATTAGTGTTTCTGATTCCAGAAGAGTAGCTGCTAACCTTCAGTTCACTGCACTGGGGCTGAGCATGGCTTGTGCTCACACAGCTCAAGGATGAAGGAAGATGTGAGGGCATCAGAGACTGCGCAGGAGCGTGGAGGGGGTCAGGGAGCAGCTAGCCGGACAGGGGTCTTTCTTTGCACTGCCCTTTTATCGTTTCATCGTGCAGGCTCTTTAGCTTGATCATGTCTTTCCAGAAATATTTAAATACTGGAGAAATCTTAAAGTATGATCTCTCCCCCCCCCCTTAAAAAAAAATCCCCAAAGAAACACAAGTATCATGTTGCCAAGTATCAACTCGGCTGCATGCAGCAGGCTGTGCGTGGTCCCACTGCCAAAATCGGGTGGGCACAGTGGGTAGAGCATGTTAAGCGGGAGCCTGAAAGAGAGTGGTAACCCAGTTTCGTAGGAGCTTTTTGGCCAGAAGAGGGCATTAGATGACCTCGTCTGCCTGTATCACACAGGCTGTTTCGTCTTCTTACCCTTGCATTAGACCTCAGTACTTGCCCCTGAGTAAGTAGTACTCTGGAAGTGCATCCCGTCTTGATTTAGAGAGAAGTGATGGACTGAATAGTCCCTGGCCCTCTTTGCAGTTTGTTCTAAAACTTAGTCCCCATCTCTTAAAATCACACATCCTGTTTTTAGCTCTAATCTTGATACCCACTTAGCTTGGCACAATATCTTTGGCTTTTTTGCCAAAGCATTCACAGTCACAACACCAGCCCAATAGTGCAAAAAGATGCTGTGTCTTCTGATCAGTTAATGCACAGGAGAACTGCAAGGAAAGAAGTTATGCGGCTGGGCATTAAAAAAAAGCATTTTGTAATAGATATATTAAAAACAAAGTGTTTTCAAGCGCAAAGATATTTATTCTGTGCCAGATGTGCTGCACCTGCAGTGTAGGAGAGTCACAAGGGTCACCAACTGCTCTCTCTTCTTCTCCCGCGATGTGGGCAGACACTGCCCATCAGCAGGGCACACTGATCAGACTGGGCATACTGGGGAGGGGGTAAGCCTGTGCAGGCAGAGGATAAATATAAAGTCATGAACATACAAAAATCCACCAGAGCATCCACCAAATGATACGTAAGTGTTTAGTCCTAGATCATGCAGTAGAGCAAAATCCTGGCTTGACTAACGTCAATGAGAGATTTGGGTTCAGCTTTACTGGGACACAAAATTCCTTACAGCAACCCCTGCGTGCACGCTGCTTTGGAGCAGCATGTACCTGCCATAACATGTAACATGAGCAACAGCAAAAAGTAATTATGCAGATACACGATACACTAAGAAAACAAGCACATGCTGAGGCATCGCTCCATGCCAGGGCCTCCATCCCACAAACGCAGCAGGGATGTGCGCGAACACTGCGGCACCTCCGAGCAGCTGGTGCAGAGCAGATGAGCTGCTCTCCCGCTACCCACCCGGACCTCAGCCCCATTCTGCATTCGCAGAATTTACGCAGCCCCCCCAGGCTGAGACGCGCTGACATGGAAATGCTTCCAACAAAAAAACATTTAGCGTATTGAGGGCTAGGGCTAAAGGAGAAGCAGGAACACGGCGCGCTCTGGCAATGCAATTCCTGTGCCGCTCCTTCTTCATCGGTGTTGCTGTCTTTATGCCATCCCTCCAACTAACCCTGAGGAAAGGGCACAGCCTCACAAGCTGTCTTTCCCAGGAGACAGGCACTGCGAGATGTGGATTCTGCTCTATTCTAAGTATAATTTGCTTATCTGTACAAATCCACCAGTCCTGGGAGAAAGGCAGCATGCAGGCAGCCTCCTCTTGCAGATGGCTCAGCAGACACCATACCACACACTGCCTTCCAGAGGCTGCTCTCGCTACAGCATTTTCTCCAAATATAGAGATCAAGGCAATGACCAAGCTTCACTGTCTATGGCTCCTCTCACACACCTACTAAATAACAAAACCTGTCACGGTCTAGCATTTCTTCAGTGACTAAAGCCTTGCTCGCACAAGGAAAAGAACAGATGCCATATGGTGACTTTGGCCAAACTTCTGTTTTGAGAGCTCTGTAGACAGATGCACGTAACCTGTGTTCACCTCACCGTCCTACAATGCTTTTTTGCAAGCCTGAATTTGCAAAGCTGATTTCACAGGTTTCCCATGTTTTTTTCACGTACTTTCCTGGAAGCTGTGAGATACAGACCTCAAAGTACTAGACAGCTGCGGGCAGGGCTGGCAATGCCTGTGCCAGCTTCCAGCAATGCTGCCCCTGTGACCCTGGCCAGCCCAAAGCTGCAGTTGCCACCAGCAAGTAAAATCCACATCTTAAATTACTATTTCAAAGAGAAAAGCCATTACGCCAGTGAATAGAGCAGACTACAGATGAGCTGACAAAACCTTGTTCAAAATAAAAATCACTCAGAAGGAAAAGGCAGGAACCCACCTGTGAAAGCGAGTGGTCCCAGGAACCTGCAGGAAAATGTATCGGGCTGGCTTTCATCTCCTCCTTCCCCCAAACAGTCTGGCCCCATTTTCTTTACTCCTGTTGAAAAGCAAGTCAGATGCTAGATGCATTTTTTTTCCCCACAAACTTATTGGAACAGAAAAGCTTCCACACCCTCTAAACTCACGCTTCCAGCACCTTCAAAGTGAGCTAATCGCAACCCGGTGCCACGTTGCCTGCCGCAGCTGCCCCTTCTGTAACTGGGCAACAGCTATTTTGCTTCGTGCTTCCGTGGGTTTAGGCCATGGAAACACCTGACTGCGGACGTCTACAGTGCCCCGCGTGCCGGCTAGCTCACGCGGGGAAAAGGGCCACTCGTGTGGTACCAGTCTGTTTTACAAGTTTACTTTTGGATGAGAGCTAAAAGGGGGGGGGGGTAGGACAGCTTTTGCCCAAGCTGGCGTCTGCGCAGGTGCGAGTGCAGCGATTGACGCGCAGCATTAGGGACGAATCGAGCTGTTTCACCCGGCAAGGCAACAGCGGCCGGGCGCTTCCTGCACTAGGCCCTGTCTCTGCAGCAGTGCCAGACTGCAGTTCCTCTAAGGGAAAGAAGCCCTTCTCCTTAGATTATCTCCACAGCTCAGCGCAGTCCACGAAGCGGAGGAGCGGGCGGTGAGGTCCGCAGCTGCACCACAGATCCTGCCGGAGTCCCCATCCAACCCTCCCAGGCCACGCGCGCGCCAGCGAGCGCCCTGCTCGGGGCACGGATGTTACGCAGATATTTGCAGGAGAACATGTTGCCAGAGACCCGTTAGCCAAAGCATCTGCTAAGGAGACTCTGCCAACCTCTCCCTCACCGGGATAAGCCTGCGGGGGAGAACGACCCCGCTCGGAGCGGGAGGTTTCCAGACAAGCGGCTTCGTCCTTTTTACGTCCCTTGGGAAGGGTTAACAGCGGGGCCCGGAGCAGGCAGTCGGCAGCAGACGGGCGCCTGCCGGGACACGGGCTCCGGCCCCGCGCTCCTCGCGGGGGATGAAGTCACCGGGACGTGCCTCTCTCCAAACCCCAGCTGCTCGTAGGAGGCCCCATTACCAACTGTCTGAGCATTTCAGGCGGTTGGAAAATGCTCGAGCAGGGCCAGCACCGTGGATCTGGACAGACTGGCGTTTGAGCAGGCTTTTAAAAAAACGAACTGATATCCGATGGTTGTGTAACGACCCGCGTTACGCTCGTTAAACAGAGCCCGCCAGGGCAGCCAAAGGCTTGTGAACACGGGCAGGCCGGGCGCCTCGAGGCGCCTCCCCAAGCAGGCCCTGCCGCCGCCACCAGCTCCATCCCGGTTCGGGACTGGCGCGCGGAGCACTAAAAGCACAAACCTCCCCCGCTTGCGCAGGGGGACGAAACCTCCTCAGACAAGGAGGAACCTCCTAACTCAGGAACTCAAACTTACTTCAGCTGCACTGTACCATGGCGTGAGAACTTGTTGCTAAAGGGGTTAATGACTGTTAATAGGAAAAATTTGTTACTGCCCTGGGAAGAAAAGGGACATCAAATCAAAATAAAAACGGGCTCTGCTCTGTATTTAGCATCTCCGCTGCTTGTTTTTGAATCAGTTTACTTATTTTCCAAAGGATCAGCGAATGATCCAAATAGGGGGGTGGAAGAGAGGGTTGTTAAAAAAAAAAAAAAAAAAAGTTGGAAACTTCGCTTCTGTGGAAGGTTTTGCTGCGAGCTGGCTCACGCCCGCAGCTGCAACCCATGACCCGCGGCAGGAAAACCAGACAGCGGCGCTACCAATGAAAGCGTCGAGGTACTCGAGCGAACTTTTGAACTGTGGCTTGACATTAAACTAAAAGCAGTTTTAGTGCTCCCTGTGGCCGATGGAAACCACAGCGAATAGAGGATTTAAACCACTGATCTGGCCTACAAGAGCTTTGTACCAGTTCAAATTCATTTGGAAGAATTTGCCGGGTTACGCTCGCGCCTGCAGGGTTTGTGCCGTGTTACCTCACGTCTGTCGAGGCTGCTGCTCTGGAAGTCCGTCAACACGTAACACGGCTCCTGCCAGAGCTTCTCCGCAAGCTGCTTCCGCGCGCAGCCCGGGACCTTCAGCGCAGCCGCTCCGCAGCTGCCATGCCGGAGACCTCCCACAGCACCGGCCCGAGGCCCTGCCTCTTTGGAGGGCCCAAACCGCGTGGGGTGCCCCAGGACCAGGTGCTGCCCCACGCGAGGGAGCCTGACCCCTCCACTTGAGCAGGTGATTCTTCCCCCCAACATGGATCTCTATCACGGTACAAGGTCAGTTTGTGTCGGCCTTTCATTTCTGCCCTCTGCTCACACGAAGGCTGGCACCGTGGTGCAGAAAGCCCCAGGATGCTCTGGTTGGCCTGACACAAGCCACGGCCTGGAGACAGGTCAGACAGGCAAAGGCTCAGGTGGACAACTTCTGCTCCACTGTCACAACTGTACCTCTCCCCACATATCTGCCTGGGTCTCCAACTTCTTTGCATGTCCTCCTCCCTCCTGCTCACTCCAGCCTGGCATCCCCACCCTGCCAAAGACCCCATCCAGCAGCTTTTATAGCCTACACGCAAAGCACATGTACCACCAAGGATTTATTTAGCTCTGAAACATTCACTGCCATGAAATCACACACCACCTACCTCCTTTCCCTAGACAGCCATCCATTGCTCTGGAAAACTTGCATAATGTGATGTGAGCTTTAAAACTAAATTGCAGCTCCACATAGTGATGGAGCATCTGCCAAGTGATTTCCAGCCAGCTTTTCCACTAGCTCTCTTGGTTGCTCCTCCTGGGGCATGGTGCGGTGGTTTACTGCAGCATATGGCAGCTTGGCCTTCCTTTGGCTTTTGCTGTCTTGCGCCAACACGTAGTACATCGTCACTTCACTGAACAGCGTGAGGAATGGCGGAAGGGAAACCAGCAGGGCTTTCTACCTTCACGGAGTTGCTCTGCACATCCAGCTAGGGGAGCTATTTGCTCCTTACTCAGTATCTCAATGCATGAGATCCCTGAAGAAACTATCTGGCAACACCTTCTCTTATTCCCAATCTCATGTTTCTCTGGAAAGCCAGCTCCACAGGGGTGACACTTATTGATGCTCTCAGGCCTCCAGGAATCAGACTGTGCAGATAAAATCTTAACACAAGCAGCTACATGGGGATTAAAGATTATTTTCCTTTTCCTGCCTAAGGGACCTGGGACCTGTGAGCAGGAAATAACCACAGCAGCAGCAGGGAGTATGCACATACTACAGTGAGGAGAGGAACAAGAGATGGTTTCTGAAGGGAGGAAGGTAATCAGATAACAAAATCACATTGTCCTGCTGCTGTGGGGCACGTCCAGGCAGCCAGGTTCATCCAGAGGGGTCAGCTACTATTGAGCTCATGTATTAGCTATGTGCCACCATATGCTGCTGGGAGCCACAAGATCTGTGCAGGCCACCACAAGAACCTGCAAATAGCACCATCCTCCAGTGTTTGGAGTTTCTTCCCATATTTGGCCTGTCCAGCAATAAGTACAGTGGTTTAGACAGCCAGCAGACATATACTGTCTCCTCTCAGGTAGCTAGTCCCATCATACTGCCATCTGCTTGCTTTTGCTCGAAGACACTGTTCAGGAACCAGCAGACAGAATTCAGCGGATAAATAATACTAGACTGACATCTCACCTGGCCACAGTGGACCTCCCTCTGCCCTTCAGACAGCCAAGTCAGGTTCAATGAGCATATGGCAGCTAACTGCATGAGCAAGATAAGTCCTGGAGACAGAGTATTTTGCCTACAGATGGAGGCTGAGCCAGGGCATGGAGGAAGATCCCTAGGTGGAGATAGCGCAACAGCATTTCACTGACTGCAACAGGCACAAGGGGTTTCACCCCACCTCCCCAGACCAGCCATGTTACAGCCACATGTTCCTTCCTGTTGGCAATGCATCCAAACTCCTGAATCGCATCCTTGCCCACCATCTTCTCCTGCCCACCGAGCTGGCAGAAGAGGGAGTCTGTGACAACTAGATCCCGAATAATGAGGGCAAGACCTGCTTACAAGGACTTGCACTTTCTCCAGCATAACAACCACAAAGGTGATCTTCAGCACTGATCTAAATGGATAATGTCTCATTCTGAATTTCAACATGTTCACAGTCCTCTCAAGTCTGCTGCTACCACTCATCACTATTCTCACATACCTTTGTACCATGGGAAGGGGGATGGGTCAAGCTCAGCAGTTTGACCAAATAATCTCTGTCATTTGTGAACTGGTGACAGTAACTTCAATGGTGAGAGCATTGTTCCTCCCCAGTACTTGTATGTTTAGGAAAAAAAGAAACTCAGCTGTAAAAATGCTGCCCAGAGGAAGACCTATGCTGCCCTCACTGTGCAGACAGGAGACCATAAATAAATGCCTACTAGACTTGTGATGCCCAGGAAGCACTTCTGTTTGAATGTAGCAGCAACCAACTCTGAAGGCTGAAAGGCAGGACCCACCACGGGTCTGCCCCTAAAATATGCCATTACACACCAGAGCTGGTGCCCAGCCATCCACACGGAAAACAAATGGCAATTCAGATGGGGAATACTGGCTCAGCAGGCCCATGCCTGTGAAGAGCCATTCTGTGATCTTATTAATCCATCAGCAACGACTAGTTAGTGATAAAATCCTTAATCCACAACTTGAAGCGACTCGGTTCTACCCTACCAGGTGATCTCACCAGGCACAGATTTCACACGCCAGTGTGTCAACAGCCCTGCTCGAAGGAAACCCCGTTTGCAGCTTACAGCAGCTTTTTACAAGAGGCTAAAGAGCTACTGACTGGCAGAATGTAACCAAAAGATGTGCAATTCCTACCATTACTGTGTTCTGCCCTGAAACGGGAAGATACTAGCGAACAAGTGACTAAAAACTAGTTTCTCAAACAAAACTCAGAGGAGCGAGAGATGACAAAAGGCAATGGGACAGACAAAGTTAAGAGAGGAGTATATAGATGTATACACAAACACACACACATATATACACATGTATACACCCACATGCACATGTATATACACTTCCATTGCAGTTGCCTGTGCATGGGATGAGATGCTAATAAAAAACTGCGGTTTTGAGAACTGGGGGGGCTGCACCATCTGTGATACCGGACTACAGTGGTTTTAAACTTAACTGGAATGCATCCACTGCTGACTGGAAAAACTATTATTTTTAGCAGAATGTCCCCTTGAAAATGGCTCTGAACTTAGTAGACAGAAGGTATAATTGGCAAAATCGGTTACACAGAATTTGGAGTGGTTCTATTCTAGCCATCAGATCAAGAAAGTTAAAAATCAAGCTCCAATTTGGGGGAAAAAGACCTCTCTCGCTTGATATAGTTATCTAACCGTGAGATACAGAACATTTTTGAGCCCCATTATAACAATGTAACAAGATTTCCCTTAATACAAACAGAAATTGAATATACAAAAAGAACAAAGATGAAAAAACCTGGAAATAGTTTATTTGCTGCATAAGGAAACTCCTTGTAAATTACATATAAAGAAACTTGCTATGCTGTAGTGTATAATTTTCAATATTCCACAAATATAATTGTAATAAATATACAAACCAAAACAAAGTAGAAGACTAAATCCATCAGGCAGCCTACAAAATGGTTTATCAAGTTTTATACTTTGCAGCATTAGCATGCTTAACGTTTTGTTGTTTTAAGTGCTGCAGCAAAATTCTTTTCACATTTCTTTGGAGCATTTTCAAAACCATCTAACTATAAAATACTGTTCAAAATTAGCAGGCATTAGTTAAACAACCCAAGAAAAGTAACACCGAAGTATAACTGATGCAAAGATGTATTTCTTGTTTGTGTTTTTAAAATCCATTTCAGTTTTGCCAGGGTTAGGAATTATCTGATAAGTGCAGTATGAGTCTAGTCAGCCTGAGGCACCGCTGACTCTTGTCATATTATGACTCTATAAAAACTTCATAGATTATGTAGCCCTGGAGATTTCTCTATTAGAGACATATCTGCTAACAGGAATAAAACAAATACCATAGTGAAGCTGTAAGCTAGTTAGATTGGTTGTACCCTCAAGTGCAGTGTGTACTTAGAAATATTCTTACATAGTTTTATACTATACCGTATCAGGCATTTTTATTTGACTTCTAAATTTAACGATGCTGACAAAGGCTTTATTGATGCCCATGGCCTCTGGAAGAACATGTAGAGAATGTTTTTTGATACCTTTTGCTCTTCTCTACCAATCATTTCTACGTTTGTTGAAACAGCAGGCTGAACTGTATTTTACACTTCACTGCTCCGGGCCATGTTGACAAACAGGTCTAATATTCTGTACAGAAATTTTCAAGCACTTCATTATGCTTCACTATTACCAAATGCTTGGGGGTATAAAAAGAAACTCTCTAAAACACAGTTACCTAAAAATATTTGTTAATAAGCTTAATGCAAACATTATGTAGAAAAAATGGTTTAGTTACAAAAAAATTCATTAGAGGGCCAATAAAAATATACTGAAGAGAAGATCTTTACAAAAGTGAGGTTAGGAAGTTCGAGGCATTGACGTTCACTGTAAACATCCTGTGTTCACTAGAATCCCTTGTCTGAAGTTTATGTTCTGGTTTTGTTCCTGAGCTTCATGGCCAACGCTTGCATAGATAGCTAAACCTATCATAAAGGGTGGTTTGTACAGACCTTTCTGTACTGCTTTGTACAGAACTTCAATAAACTAATGATTTTACCTTTTGAAATAGTTTAATTCTATTACCAGGTGGTTCAAGGAAACTATGAAGCATGGTATGATTTCTGTTACTCAGTGCATTGGATGGATTGGGACAGCTACCTTATGGTGTATTAATCTTAAATAATAAGTGTAGCTGTTTGACGTTCTGGCTCACCAAAAATATCTACTTCTGCTCATTGCTGCAAGGCTGCCCAAACTCTGCTCTGCCAAAGACTGAATACAACAAAATGTCAGGAAGCTGAGTCCCGTAACACCAAGCAATTAAACTCCCCAGTAACAAGATACAGCTTATAAATAGTACAGGAGACCTTATGAAGAATTTCACCTTTATCCAGGCGACATGGGTGCTTGCATCCAGATTAGCCTTCCCCTACTGGAGAAAGCTAGAAAGTACTTTCACATCAATGTGACATGGAGTGGCCTAAGTAACAAGTCTGAAGTACATGCTTGCATTTTGGATATGAAAAGTGGGCATATGTTTGTTATTGCACATGCAAATGCAAATGGAAGTGGTAGAGATAGATAGACAAATCCACCTCACAAATAGCACAATGGGGAAAAAAAGCAGCAAATTGCCAATTTTAAATCTTATGTTAAGGCCAATCTAGATAAACACCCATATCAGCATTAATAAAAATGGAGAGCTGTCTTTGTTTTTTGTTTACTTTTTCTGTGATTGGCTTTTACACATGGATAAAATTTGTTTAAGCACTTTCTGGACATCTTCATCCATTTGACCCTAAACAAGGGGAGAAAGAAGAAAGAATTAATTTCAAGAATTAAATTCAAGCATCTCTCTACTCCTTAAGAAGATTTACAGACTATTTTCAAGGTATATTAAGTATATCAGTTTCCCAAGAGAAAGCTGCATTGAATTTGTGCTTAAATAGTCAGACTAACAAGGGAAGATCTTAATATCTGCAGAAGAAACATATTTCATTAAAATACCTACTTATTATCTGATAATACACAGTTATACCTGCACAGCATAGAGAAGATGCATCCGGTAAACTGAGACAATCTCCTGGTGTTGTTTCTTTGTTTCCTGGAAAATAGTTTTAAGCAGAAAGTCATGGACATTCAGAACTATTCACTTCAAAACACCACAACTAGATTTAGGGAGACCAAGGAAATTGCAAGGGATAGAACAATCTCTTATGCATACATGGAAAACCAGCTCAGAGACAGTACTGTGTTGCTGGTCATCCACAATGTAATTAGCTAGGAAGCATAATCCACAGAAATGCTGTAATTCTACCCATCCTAGTGAGCGAGATATTGAGCTGACATGGGCTATAGGAAGCACTGAGCTGCAAAGACGTGGAATGAACCCATACTCTATGCAATATTGGAAACCAAGTGAACAGGAGGTGCTTACAAAGGTCCTGATTCATAAAATCTCTGACTAGTTACTACACGTTCAAACAAGGAAAGGAGGCTTCCTCTCCTGCGATCTCAGACTGCCACATCCTGAAAGCCACCTCTGCACATAAACGTGAAGCTGTCTGGAAAGCCAGACGAACAAAAGGGAAGAACTGTACAGTCCTGTTGTAAATCCTACCCACTTTCCTAACATGTTGCATATCTTTGCATTTCACACTACTTTGCTGGTCCCTGAGCAGTGGGAGATGAAAGCATCTTATGGACTTTGTGGACATAAGGAAAAAAAAAACATAGGCCTTTACACTGACAGGACCCAGTGTTTAACTGTCTACTTATTTGTTTCTTTCCCCTCACTGCAAAAGATTTTTTCTGGCCTATATGTCTATTAATTCATTTGTCTGTTGGAGGGGAGAGGAGGAAAGCAGACACCATGAAAGCCATTTGGCACTCTGGGCTGGGAATTTGCCTTTCAGGATAACTTGAGAGCTCTCAACAAAGGCTTCTGGCAGGAAATACCTCCTTTTCATTTTCTGCAGTGGATTAAAATGTTTCTTTGGACAGGTTGGCTCTTGGAAATAGCTATTACGATTTTGCCCAGCTTAAAAGACTGGGCCTTTTATGTACAAACAGCTATGATCATAAAACACTAAGCAGTGTAAAAATTCAGAGAATAAACTGTGCTCCCTCCAAACAGATGGACCTGTTTCACTTGACATTTCATGCCTTCAGTGACTGTTTTCTTCCAAGAAGCCAAAATTATTTTTGCTTGAGAAACAAAAAACTTCAGCTGATGATTAAATCTACATGTTTCTGAGAAAAACACACAAATCCACAGTACACTGGCTATATCTTTCACAATTCAAGGTTTCAGCGGCAGGTCCGGCCACCACACTCCACTGTAAGTACATTAATTTGGTTCCACTATTGATCTCAGGGAATATATTGGGAACAGTAGCTTTCTATAGTTAGATTTAATTTCTTAACAACAATTCTGAAGTAACATATGGATTCCTTAAAAATATTTCAGAGCACTATAAAACTTCTGGATAAAACTTCCTTTTCTTATACTCATTGACTTTGCTCAAGTTTAAACTGGGTACAGTTAGGAAAGCCCCACACCTCTTGGAAGAACTGGGAATAACAGTGCGTTTATGTATTATCATACTTACAGTCAGTTGGTTTTGCAACTGCTTCACTTGTTGCTGTAATGCCTCTAGCTGCTGACTCTGTCGTTTGGGGGCGCTGGTCGAGTAGGAAAGCTGAGAAAGGCTATTCAGTGCTTCTTTTAACTTGCTAACTTCCTTGGACATCTCATTGATCTAGGGAGGGGAAAAAACAGGTTCTCATGAAAAGCTGCAGGGCATACTGCAGCATTCTCGCAGGTGTCATCTAAGAGAAATCTGTGACTTATCTTTAAGAGAGACAACGGCCAACCAAGGACATTACGGAAGCAAAAGGTTATAGTGCTCCTCTCCCCCCTGCTGCAACCCACTGTTCACACAACAGTGCATGAGAGCAGTTTTGGCTCTGCAGTGCCTCCCCCAAACCTAGCAGACTAGTGTGACATTTCCCTCCAAGCAGCAGCTTACAGCTCTGGCTTCTCACAAGAACAAGGATGTCTGCAGGTAAGCGGCACCTCACACATACAAATGACATTCTCAGCCCAAAGACCCCTTGATCTCTCCCTTTCAGCACAGGTCCCTGCCACCTGCTTGATGCTCTACTCCTAGCCTCGTCATTCAACATGTATTCCAAGTTCTGAAAGCCAGCTATATTTATGAACAAGAATTGCATTTACTGACTTTACAGACACTGCTTCTGAACACAGGATAAACATACCAAACCCAGGTGAGCTATCCACAAGCAGAGGAATACACAGCTTCGTAAAAGAAATTTGTAGTGACTGACTTGGTAGTTATAGAAGGAAAAGAGTCAAGTCATGCTGGTGTTAAGGTGCTTTATTAAACTCAGAATGGTGTATTTTTGCTCCTTTCTGATCCTTTATTTCTAGACATTTCCTTATGGATCTCTTCCTGCTGTAAATCCTACTTTGACTTCAGTTGCCTGAATACTGTGAACTCAACCTGAGCTGATTTTAAAAGAGGTAAATTGAAAAAGCATGTACATCTTCATGGGAGAGGAAAGCAAGCGTAAAGTCAAATATGTTCAATAAAAGCTTCTTTGGTTTTACGAACTGAAAGATAGAAGTGTGGCATTGGAATTGTTAGAGGGGCAAACTCAAAAGTTACTCCATTCTGTGGCACTTGACCCAGTATGGTGTTTTAGATCACCCATGTACTATCCAACATGTTTTGCAGTCTGAGCTCACATATGACCCCTCCTCTGCAGCAAAATACTAACCTTTTTATCTTTATCCTCTTCTAGTTTTGATGAACTTTCAGAATATCTTTTCATTTCAAGAAGATCTTCTTGAGCTTGATGATACTTTTGGTGAAGCCCAGTTACCTCCCGCTCCTTTGCTTCAAGCAGAGTGTGCATACCTTCCTTCTCTTCCTTTAAATGCAAAACTTCATTTCTCAGTTGTGTAACATCTAAGGACACATTTTCCTTCTCTTTGATTACATCTTTCAATTTGGATGACAAAATATTAACTTCACCTTCTAATGAAGACTGGAGTTTTTCATAAGTAGACCTGGGTACCATTGCTTCATTAATTGCTGCTTTTTCTTCCAGTAATTCCTTCTGTAGGTTTCTTACTTCACTTTCCTTATTGGTAAGCAGTCCTCTGAGCTCATTTACTTCTTCCTCCATTTCCTTTAAAGTACTTCTGAGTGCATTCATCACCTGATTGTGTTCAGTAATTGGCACAGAGTTTTGTTTCTGAGTGTCTATCAGTTGCTTTAATTCTTCTGCTTCATCTAATACTTTTGTGTACTGGGATTTCATTTCCGATAACTCATTCTCAGCTTTGTATTTCAAAGAATTTGTTATCTGCATCAGCTTTTCATGCTCATCTTTAGGAATGTAGTCCAAAGCTATATCATCTAGAGTTTTTCTCTTCCTATAATCTTCGAGCTCTGTTTGTGCTTCTTTGTACAACTGAGACAATTCACTAAGTTGTCTGTTGAGCTCATCTATCATTCTGCTCATTGCCTCTTGTCTTTCTCCAGCTTCAGCACTGGATTCCAGCTGAGTCTGATTTGTCAGCTTATCCTGCAGCCTTTTAATTTCCTCTTGCCCTTCTTTGTATCTCTCAATCAACAATGCTTTCTCTTGGTTAATGTTGTCAATAACTGAACAATATGTATTCTTTATTTCCTCACGTTCTTCCAAAGACATTGGCACATTCTGCTCTCTCTCTTCAAACTTTTTCTGCAGCTGTCTTACTTTCTCTTTTTGTCTTTCATTTTCCTCCAATGCTCTCTTCAACTCGTGCTTAAGCATTTCAAATTCTTCGCATGTAACCTTCAACCTACTCAGGTCAGAACTGTTTTCTTCACTTTCAGAGGAAACAAGACCCAATTTCATTTGCCTTTGTACATTCAAAACCTCTTTCACTGCTTCCCCATACCTGTTCTGAGTTTCTTGGAGCTTTAGGTTAAGATCAGAGCCATTTTCTGAAATGTCTGTGCTATTTAAATGATCTCTGTCTGGAACTCTAGACTGGACCTGAACCTCTAAGTGCTTTCTTTTGGCTTCAGAATTTTCTAATTTTCTCTGCACATCCTTTAAGTCTTCCTGGAGGTGCTTTATTTTTACTTCACTGGGGCTTGCTGGCTTTTCTTGAATTTGGGTGGCATTTAATGAAGACTTCAGTTCCTGAGCTGAGAACTCACTTTGTCTATCTGCTGTTTGATCAAACTCTGTTTGGGTTGAATGAAAAGAATCTATAGTAGAATTGGCTTCTTTAGGTATTCTTTCCTGTGTAAAAATAAACCAAAACAACTGCATGATAAAAACAAATGTATGATTATATTTGTTACAAGAGAATAAGCAAGGAACTCTTGCTACGTTCTACAGAGATGAGCAATTAAAGCTCTATAGGATAAATTTTTAGAATACCTCAAAAACCAGCTGCTCCCATTTATCCATCTACAGTCAAAGAAAGCAGTAAGTGCCAAGCTCCTTTGAAAGTCTGGGCTGATCTCCATAAGGTAATAATCAAAGCTATGCAAATTAAAATTTTACTAACACAACTGTTAACAACATATTTAAGAATGTGGTTATCATAATAAACAAAGATATTCGGTAATTCATGGGAAAAGTGAAATCAAAACACTAATTTAGTCCTTTGGGGCAGTGTGTCCATGTTTTTCTTTTGTTTTGTTTTTTTTTTTGTAATGTTTTTTTTTTACTAAAACAAGCCCTTTAAATTATCTTCACAGCATATCTCTTTAAAATGGTAAGCACTACTCTGTTCTGCTAACAGGCTAACAGATCACCAGAACAGCACAAAAATACACCACCTGTAATTTGTCCTGTAGCTCCTTGTTGTGTAATGTCAGAGAAGCGATTTTTGCTTGCATCAGCATAAGTAGATCTTGCTGGTCGGTGTCAGAACTTACATCCAATAAACTATCAGCACCTTGAGGGGGGAAAAACAAAAACTTTGTAAAGCTGAACTGATCCCACAGCTTGCTACATAGTGTGTCTTTTCAAATTAAGCCTTTTTTTCCATGACCACCTAGCACTGTGAACAGGAGAACTATTCTTAGACGTGTTTTCCCCCAAAACGCATTAACTTGCTCAGATAAACAGGAGGTTTAGGTGGAGACTTGAAACTGCAAAAAGTTACTCCTTATAGTTATCCCAAGTAGAAGGGCACAGCAGATTTCTGACCAGACTTCAATGCTTCATACCACCAAATTCAAAAATAAGGATCAAGATTATTGTTTACGTCACCTGTTGTGCTGTCGCTCAGTCTGTCTTTATTATTCAGGGGGCTGAATTCTTCCTGTTGGGACACCAGCAGACAACACATTCACAGAAAGCAGATATAAAATTGCACAGTTCACAACAGCAGGTATAGGGCCGGATGAAGCATGTGGCCAATACTTCAAAATCTGCTAACAGCATTCAGCTGGGCAGTTCTCATTAAATGTCAACAAAATTGGGGCAACTATCCCACAGACAGTTTGGAAAGCTGCCGTCTTGTGATTAGAAAGTGCGATATATTGTAATTATTTAAAAAGGTGAAATCTTCAACACCATGAGGTAAAGATCAGACAGAACACACTCAACATTTTCTTGATGTCTTTTGGTGAAAGAGTCTCTACTTTTTGTATTGCACAATGCCACGTACTTCACTGGCATTAGGTAATGAGCTCCCGTTAATAAAATAACACTTACTTTCATAATCATACTGCTAAGTACTAGCTTATGACTAATTCTACTACGTACTAACTGAACATAAATGTAATTTACAAAGCAAATGTGGATTATTTTGAAACAGGTTCCTTTTTTCTTTTTAATAGATTCCTTTCTAATCCTCAAAATTCAGCTAATTAATTCGCAGGAGATTCTGGACTCAGCAAATAAATTATTACGGTATTACACTTTCCTTCCCCAAGACTACTGTCAACTGTGATACCTTGCAGATTTGGTCAGCAAAGAAAGCCTGTCCTTTTCCAGTCATGGGAGTTGAAGCTGATGAACGTGGAGAGGACAAATCACTAAGCTGTAAAAGATTTTATATAAATGAGTATATGCATGCATACATGTGTGTAAATGTAACTATTGGTGACATGTGCCCACATATATACTAAAAAGTACTTTCCCCTATGCTACAATAAGTCATAACTCTGGGTTAGTATCAAAGAGCAAGTCTAATTATTCAGGGTCTTCTGAGCCAGTAGTACATACACAGTGTTGCTGTTATATGAGTAACATTTACATTAAATATATTTGTTAAGCTCCATTTTGATACTATATCTATTTGTGCATTTTATTTTATTATATATTTCTACACATATGCACATACTGTGTATGTATATATGTATATTTAAAATACATATATTTACTTATGGAAGTCATCATAACCAGGAGACCTTCAACTTTCAATGGAAGAAGCATCCATATAGTAATTTATATAGCTGTATTTTAGATGATGCCATATTTCAAGTAATTTTCACTTTAACCAATGCATGTCTTTTTGGTGTCATCCCAATGTCAGAGAAAGCACTCATGATATAACAGGTGTAGAAGATAACAATGATAGGGCAAATCTAGGCTACATCATTCACATAATGCTCAAAATACTTCTTACCCCCTAAAAGCATCTCAGAATTGGTCTTTTCTTTACCTGAACAGGACTGATAGGAGGAGGTGGGGCTTTGCGTTTTTTTGGAGTTCCACTTCTTTCTGAACTTAATTTAGAGCCTTGATCATGCTGAAAGTTTCACCAGCCAGAGAAGGTAGGTTTGTTAGTTTGGTTAGTAAAGTTTGAGTAAGTTGTTTTATTAAAAATAAATAAATATATATATATATAAAAATCCCACATTAATATCAACTTTAGCAGCTCATGCAGTGCCCTTTTTTCTTTTTTTTTCTATCTAAAGATTACATCTTGATTAAAACGGAGATATTAAACATGCCTGACAATAAGACTCTGTCCCTTGGAAAACATGCTTCAGTGAAAACAAACAAGATTTAGTGAAAAAGCACAAGCTGACAATAGGTTTAGCACTAGTGATCTTAAAATTCTTCCATTCACTCATAGCCCAGTCATGCCGTTCTTAGCAGTACTGTCCTTCCTCTCCCTCAGCTTCTGCTTGGTGTCTCTGAAAAACCCACCTCAACTCAGAGGAGGAGTGACTCAGAGCATTGCACCCTCATCCACTTTCCAGCCACCAGCAGGACTACAAGACACCTGTGCTCCGAGATACCATGACACTAAATAAGACATGTAAGAAATGTATTTATCTGTTTAACTGCCTAAGCCTGCAGAAATTCTCCCAGATGTGGGTCTCCAGTAAGAGGTAACCAAGGATGAAGTTCAGTTACCCCTTTTTGGAAACACAGAGACCTTTTCTTGATTTTCCTCTCTATACTTTGAGGTGACAGGGAGTCCTAGAGCCAAGCTCCTGCGGTTACACACAAGAAATGGGGCACCCCTTCCCTGCACGCGCGTGCACGTGCACATGCACACATAGACACGACTTCTCCTCCCTTCCTTTTCTCGCAGTAGGGGTTGCTGTCACTGCTGACTATTACAGAGGGAAATTAAATTTAAAAGAAACTCATTTCTTAAATGAACAACTAAAACCTTTCGCATTACAAAATACAGTTATTGGTAGCACATCTCGCTGTGGCACTCACTAGTGCTTGTATGCATGTCAATTACTAGTTTCTCAAAAATTTAGAAGCCTATACAGCCTGAGTATTTTCAAACAAAAAGTCAAATACCTGTTTTGCTTTAGTCGGTGACTTTGTATCTGTAATGTAGAAAAGAAGTGGCATTAAGAATGGCTATCAAGGAAAAAGTTATTTGCCATTCCTAACCAAACTCTCAGCTCTGCTTCCCACACCATAAATGCTTTGTTTGGTTTTTGAATTCGTGTTTGAAATCCAAGAAATATACATTAATTTTCACACCCCCTTTGAACTACATACTCTCTCTGCTTCTTTTTTTTGTTTGTTTCATATTGAGATAAAAGTCTAAGGATTGTGATATTTCTGCTTCTACTACAGTCTCTTACCATTCTTTCACATTAGGCTCCCACTTTGGAAACTCTTTTTAGCTTGACCATAAAGCCCTCTCTCTGCATTACTTCTTTCTCTAAACCACCAACTGAGGAGCTAAAATGTTCCGTTTATTCCTTCACTTAACAACAGAAAATCTATTCCAAATTGCACACAAGACTTCACCACACTACTGCATCAGTTTACCTTTTCTTTCTCCAAAATATCTCTTTATGCCTTCCGCAGCACTTCATCTCACACTAGTTTTTACCGCATAAGCTTTTTATGGTGGAGACTGCAATTTGCCGTTTTGGGACGGCACAGCCAGACCACCTTGAAGATGGCTTCTGAAATATTTTCAGGCTGCTTTAGGAAGTAAAATCGCTTATTGCTAAACATACAGCCAGGCAATTCAAAGTGACAAGCCGCAGATCAGCATCTCTTACATACCCGCTTCCTGAGAGATCTTTGATGACAGGAGATTCTGGATCCCTGTATTCTCGGAGAGCTTGGAGTAATGCAGGGCATTCTGTCCGAAGACATCTACTAAACTGACATCTGCACCTTTTCTAAGCAAGGCTTCCACGATGCTAAGGCTACCAGCTTCACAAGCCACCATCAAAGCAGTTCTGGACAAAACAAACACAGCGTAAAAATGTCAAGACTGTACTTTTTAAGCTGCAACTCTTTCTTTCAGGAAAAACCATGACAGTAACTGAGCAATGAAGTCCAAGATTTTATGAACACATATATTGACACATACCTGTAACTGTCATTTCTCACAACCACCTGCTCTGCCTCTTCTCCCCTTCCCTAAACTTCCCAGCTTGATCTTCTACAAAGACCTGTCATGCTTTGCACCCATCTCCAAATATCTCTAACAATGTGTTCCTGAACCCCAACGCAGTGCAGCTAGTCAGTGTCAGATCCTAGAATAACAGCAGCACACAGAAAGCACATGCTACGTTACCTGTCTTTTTTAAGTGACTTGCACAGATTATCAGAGACATACAGAATACTTACAAACAAACAGAAAAAAATACCTTTCAGGCATGCTCTAGCATCCCTTTGCTGCCTAGGCATGACAGTCTCATCTCCCCGAAACACGCCTAATAGGTTGGCCAAGTTCACCAGCAAACACATTCCTCAGCACAGTTATAAAACTGAAAGGCTACTAGATATTACAACAATCATTTTACTGATAAATAAAAACCACACTCTAAATGTGGCCTGTGGAAGTGGTGGCTGTTACACTGTTGTGCTAAAAAAGTAGTGTCAAGTGGTAACTTGGGTAACATTGCCAAAGTCCCGGGCATGGTTTCAGAAGACCAAAATAATTAGTGTTACCTGGACAAGACAGAAAGTTGGACATGCCATTTTCAAACATTTCCCCAACTAAACCTTCTTTTTTTCTAATGAAAAGCATGAACAGTTGTGTGAATACAAGATGCAAGACTAATCTCCTTAGCAGAGGGAGAGTGGAAAAGGAAAATGGTATATTCCGTGCTATATCATTTTCTTAGCTGCCACACACAGCATTAAAAAGAAAAAATCCAACTACTGGCATATCTGTGACAGAAATACTTTCATCCAATCAAGTAACAAAATCTCAACATTGTTGATTAAATGCTAATTAGTGAGAGGAAGGAAGAGGTCCTGGAGTGGTCAGCACCTCAAGTCCAAAGCACTGATGAGGCAGTTCAAACCAACCAAGGGAATAAAGCGGTTTTCTTTAGAAAGCTTAAATGAGAGACAACTCTAATACAACTTCGGACTGATATAAACAAAGTTAAGGCTCAGCCTTATCGTAGGTGTTGCCACAGAACAATATGGACATTGTATCTTACATAATAATACAGACTGCAATCAGGTATAAGAGCCAAGTCATCTCAGTGACTTTACTTCTGCAGTTTCAATAACTGTTTATAAAAATTCAAAATTTTCAAATGACTTTAGTCATTATCACCATTATCAACACAAGTGCATTTTTCACCATAGGATGTTCCAGTCTGAACATAATACTCTAATGTGTGAGGTATCTATTAAGGCAACAAATCTCTAAATGGCACCTCTCTTATAAGGCAGCATCTCCAATATCAAAGTTTCACTGTATTTTCCCCTGCTGCTATCTTGCATCTGTGGCAGCATTATAGTAGAGAAAAGAGCCCCCATGGACGTCACTTGCAAGTAACATAGTTTTAGGATTTAAGTTGGAGAAACTATCTCATGCTGAAAACAGAGTAGTATTTAAAACTGGAACATTTACAAAACAATGAGCGCGTAAGTGCTATCAATCAGATTCTTGAAGAAAGGTTTTCCAAATGGCATTTACACCACTCTGGTAGCCCAAGGACTTTCTTATAGTCACAGGTAGTTTTGTAGTTACCTAGTTTCCACTTCACATTTCCCTTTAGCCAGAATTCTGTAAGGCTTCTCAACAATCAGGGTATGCTCTCTGATACAAGAGGCATTAATACACATAATAGTGATTTTGGGAAGGATTCAGGAAGAAAGCTTCATCTGAGAGTCAACCTTAGGACAGAATTAACATGGTAATGTTAGTTTGCTGTACCTTCCGTTTTTGTCCCTAGTGTTGATGTCTGCTCCGTGATCCACAAGGTATTTGCAGACTTCCGTGTGACCATTTTGTACTGCAAGCAGCAGAGGTATGTTCCCATCCTAGGAACACATTTAGAGCAACTATGAACTATAATCCATCCACTTTACAAGTATCACTTCAACAGTTAAAACTTCAGCTGTGAACTTTCCCTCTACACAGCACAAGCAAGGCACTATCAGTGTATTTTCTTTGGGCAGCAAAAATGTAGTTGGGCTTACTTTAACTTACTGCTTGAATGCTAAGGATGATATCAAACAGCAAAGCATGTGGAATAGGAATGCCTTTTGCTCTCTGCAATCCTTTTGCTATTTGCTTAATGCTATAAAATGATGATTTTGAAACTGTGCAATACCTTTGAACAGCTTCACAACAAAACGAAGAATTTTAACGAGGCATAAGGCAAAAATACATTTCATAGAACCATAGAATAACTTCAGTTGGAAGATATCTTTAGAGGTCATCTAGGATGTGTCCTCCACTGCCATCAACCCAAAGCAAGGTAAACTTCAAGTTAGTTTAGCTTGTTCAGAGACTTGTTCAGTCAAGTTTTAAGCATCTCCAAGGACAGAGATACCACAGCCTCTTCAGGTCCTAGTTCCAATGTTTGACCACTTTCATGGTGAGAAGTTTTCTTCCCTAAAGCTGAACGGGAATTTCCCAATTTGGTCCAATGCCTAACTTGCAGCTGTTGCTTGTCATCCTTTTGCTGTGCACTTCAAAAAGGGGTTTTGCTCCATCTTCCCTATAACCTCTCATGATGTATCTCAGCACAGCTATAAGAAACTCCTATAGCATTCGTTCAGTCTTGAGAAGGTTATCTCCCTTTAAAATGTTTCTGCTAAAAAATTTTAGAGCTAAACTTTGTGACTGATCCTTTAACAGAAAGGCCAGGTAGGAAGGTGATAGTCCAGAATCAAAAAACCCAAAGACATCCAAAACAAGTTGAATGTTTTTAAGCTCAGTATTTTGTCTGAATTCTATCAGGCTCCCTCCCGTTATCACCTGAGAGCAACTGCGTATTTCCCAAAGACCTGGTTGTTTGTAGACACTCAAAATACTCAATGTAATGACTCTGACCCTTTAGGCTACACCAGCTTTACTTTTTTTCCCTTAGGTCTATCAAATTCTGGCCGAGCTTAATCAGCATTTCACAGAACTTGGCCATATAATGGGCCTTCTCCAAAGCCAGTGAATGTAAGATAGGTTTTGAATATATCAGAATGGATTCTAGTTACTTGCACCAATCCCTCAATTTAATGGGTAGCGTATCCTACCTTTACTGTATTAGAGGGTGAGGTGCTTTTCCACCTCTGCTACGGCAAGGCACAAAAGGAAACTTTTTCTGGCAGAAAAATCCAAAATAAAATGTAAGAGGAGTACTGCTTTGAAGGGCTGCACCTGAGACTGACTGGAGGAGGGGGAAGGGGTAAAATCTACTTTGAATTGCAACGGGATAAGATGTACGTACCAAGTCTTTGATGTTAATTGGACATTTGTGTTCACATAGAAGTTGAACTACCTGAAGACAACCACATGCAGCTAAAAAAATAAAAATAAAAAGAAACATAAGCATGAAAGTTCATTAAACCCCATTTTTGAAATCTGTGTTGCATACTTCCAACCTGCAATCCTGCAGCATTACAGCAGGGTATGAGGAAAGCAAACTCAAATGTATTTCTCTTTATAATAAAGGAGGAAGACTAAGAGGATTAACAGCAAGTTGTATACAGAAATAAAATTCATATTATATCCTTTCATGTTATTTTGAACTATGAATCTTTATGCCCTAAAATAAGAATCAGTTTAATCTTAAGTACACCAACTGATCTGCACGTGCAAGAGCGAACTTCTTAACTGTACGTTATCTTGAAATTCACTATTCATGATACTTATCTAGACAATATCTGAAAATTGTAAGTCATTAGGATGGACATGCATCACTCAGCTACTCAAGTTAGTCAAGCATATCTTAATTTTAAAAAGCTGAACAAGCTTTCAATGTTACATTAAAAATGCAGACATGTTGCTGCAAATCTGAGACACCAAGCTGGAAATAAAATTACAGACTAGTCAATGAAAGATGGCAAACCCCCCCCCCCAAAACCAACCAACCAACCAACCAAAAAAGACATGATAGACTAGAAATAAATCCAACTTCAACATAGCTTGCCATTGTGTTAACTATTTTTCCAAACTATTTTCCAATCAGCAGAAACAGATTTGCCAGATTTATACAATCAGAACCTAAAAAGCTGAAGAGCTAGGTATAGCAAACACAACAAAATACATAACAAAGGTTTGCAGTAAAGAAGTTACCTGCATAATGTAAAGCTGTTTTCCCAGAGTTGTCAGTGCTGTCTGCTGGGCATTTACACTGCAGAGTACAGAAAGAAGAAAAAAAAAATAGAGAAACATCAAGAAAATAAAGTATATGTTCGCTGCTAAAGACAGAGTGCTGAACATATTGAGAATAGTTCTATGAGCTATTTCAGAAAACACAGTGAAATAAAATACTGATAAAAGGGACAGCTTTCCTCTCCACCAGTCTGATCTCTCCTGTCTTGGTAACAGTTTATACTGGAATTACAGAAATATCTCATAGAGAGTGAGCTATCTTAAAAAAAAAAAGTTACAGTTTTAGAATATTTTACATCAAGAAATCAAAAAGTGAAGACTCTCTCTCTGCTCCCCCAGAAAAGTTTCATATTTTACATTACAATAAGAGCTAAAGCAACTGTGCTCTAAGGCAATTAGTCTGAGTTATTTCAAGATTTTTTCAAATGAAATAATGCTTCATTTTCATTTCTAAAAACTTACGCCTCTACAACTCAGTGATATTTTGCAGTATCTTTTAGCCAACAGTTGTTACTAACCAATCCAGAATTTGAAATAATAAATACAAAAATACCAAATTACAAATCTTTATCAAGACTTGCTTTGATAAAGATTTTAGTTTCAGTTTATATTGAATAAAAAAAGATACCATCCTGAAATAAAGGCTTTCTAAAAGACAAACATCAGAGTTTGCGGCTTTCAAATGCAGCACTTGCAAGATTTCTAGGTACAAGGTTTAAGAACGTTACCACATTCTATACAAAAATGCCAAGATTCTGCCTGTGTAAAATAATTTTCTAGCCTTTTTTAATTCAGCTTCACTGTGTTAGACATTCCTCACACATATAAAACAGCTTACATCACATAAAGCCAGTCCACAGAACTGAGGAAGTGATCCAAAGGGCATAAACAAATTGGAAAATGTTACCAATTATTTGGCACTTAAAACAATATGAACATTTCCAACTACATTTGCAATGAAATCAGCAAAATACCAATGAAAGCACTGTGTGGCTGTAGCTGATAAGTGAATGGATAAAACACATGTACATGCATTAGTTGCACACAGTTGGTTGTGCGGCTGCATGCGATACAGCCAGTCACAGCTTGATGTCACTGTTTATGCTGCAAATGGGTCTGATTTAGAACTATTATATTTTTATAAAGAAATCCCAAAGAGAGGAGTCCTGGTGGCTAATGGTGGGCCCTTTCAAGGGTGCAGGACAGGGGAGTTGGTTTGCAGTGAGTCTGCAGGTGGAGGATTGGTCCCTGTATGGTCAGAGACATTGACAGAGGTCACAGGAGACAGCAGAGAGCCCTGAGATCACTGTAGAACAGGAACTTGGAGGATAAGGTACAGGAAACATTATTTTTCTGTACAACCGTGCTCTTGAGCAGTGCTAATTTGTATGCTCATTAGTTCATCCATTGTCTCAGCCATAGTTTCACTGATAATTCCAAGCTCCTCTGAAAAATCCATTGCTCTGTCACCTCCATCACCAAAACTCACCTGGCTTTCTGAAAGGGAAGACAGCTGAGATGGACAATATCTCTCCTTGTTTGCTAGCACACATCTTCAGCCCCGATATCATTGAAGTCTTCTCTCCATCTCCTCTTTTTGTTTTCCTTTTCTCATCCTTTCTAACCCCTTTCTAAGCTCTCACCACCCTTTGCCTCACTTCACTGAGGATTCAAGTATGCATGGTATTTTCTGTATTTTATCACTGAACTACTTCAGTTTCTTCTCTCTCTGACTCTAAACTTGACAGGCATTTCTATAGTCAACAACTGATTCTTTTAAATCGCATAGGCAGAAAACATTCCAGCAGATCAATGCCAAAGTCCCACCACAAACAAAAAATTCTTCCCCTACATACCTCTTAATGCACTTGCTTCCAAAGCATCCAACCACACAGACAAAAGATAGGAAATTAGACAGCAGCTGCACTCTGCTTGAATTCATCCCTGCTATGTCAGATCAGCTGCACCAGGAAAAACGAGGTTGCTGACCACTTAGCGAGGATACCTGACTCTCTGTCACCCATTCACACAGTGCCGAAAGGGTCTTAAAGGCAAGCACCTTTCTTAATTGTAAGGAGAAAGAGAGCAACAACATAGGACTGTTGTGCAGACTGTTAGCAGGGAATACATCTTTCAGTATCTAGTAAAGAGAAATCAAAGAAAACCTTCAAGATTAAAACGAATTTAATTTTTACTTTACCTGAAGAAGTCTCTTAATGCAATCAGGGTGGCTGTTCTTTGCTGCAAGATGTAAAGCACTGTGCCCTAAGTCAATAAAAACAAAGCAAATTAAGCATTCAATCACTCCAAAACACAGGAATAAACTCTTCCACAACAAAGGTAAGATTATGAATTCTCTCTCTTGTCCCTATCACAACACCAGAAAAGATAAGGTAAAATAAAATAAATGCCTGCATCAAGCAGAATATTGTTATGACTGACTGCTGTGCAGGGAGGTACCACAAAATAATCTTAATGTCTAAATTTGTACATAGGAACCACACAAACACTGTGCCAAACTACCTCAGCAGAAGTCAGTCTAAGATTGTTTCTGATGAGTGTGGGGACAGATGCTGTGCAGTTACATTTTGTTTCTTAAAAAACAATTCTTCCTTATTCATTCCCCCTTGGAAGGAGATATCTGTCATGCATCTTCATGATTTCTGCCATTTTGCAATGAAAAAGGAACCCAGTGATAAAAGCAACAACAGCCGAATTTGCTAGTTACCCCTACAACAAATTCGTATCATTTGTGGATTGCACAAAAAAAAGTAGATACACAAAAAACATGTACCTACTTTGGATTACATCTTACAGACTCCCTTTTCTGTTAATTTATTCAGCTTCTATGAGCTCATATTTTGCTGTGTAATACAGTGAATGATAGACTATGATGAAAGATTGCAGTATCTCCTCTGGTTTCATCTACAGAGCAACTGCAAGCTAAAAAGGCCAAAGCAGCAAAAGAGTACATTATCCTTGAAAGGAAGAAAGAAGGAGTCAAGATTTAGTGCTTGATACAGACAGTAGAGAACAGAACAGTACAGAAAAGGCTTCTCCTATGGAACCAAATGCTGGGGTGACACTCTCAGGAGAGAGCAGGCAACAAAGAACTAATAAAACCTGAGGCAAAATTAAGTATGAATTCTGGATAACAGTGCCCTTATTCTCTTATCATTATATGTATAATCTGAATAATTCTTCCAGCATCCCAAACACTTCCGTATGGAGGCAAATCATTTCACTGTGCAAAAGAATTCCCTAGGGCAGCAATGGTGGCCAAAACGGACACAGTGAATCCAGCATTTACAGCTCATTACTGGAGAGAGACAATCCTGATAAGGCTCTAGGCTAGCCAGAGCTGGGCATGGTTTCTACAGATGTGTCAACTGAAATCTAATCAGATGAGTCTGACTGTTTCAAATGCAGCTTCCATCATTCTCCTAGTGGAGCAGTTATTAAAGGATAGGTCTTTTGAGGGCTGAAACAGCACACTTAATAGCTCTTAGCTCTGCTTTGTCCTGTATAAGATATTTTCTCTATATCATAATCCTGAGGAAATGTCTTACTGCAATTCCTGTACAGTTAATGGAGTTAATAGCTTGGATATACATAAAAGCAACAAATTAAGATCTTGATTTAATTTATGCAAAGCCTCAAATGAAATTAACAGGAAGAATTTTTAATGTAGAAAAGTCATGCTACTATTTTGCAACTGGTGTCCAATGTAATGCTGACCTTTATACTGGTAAGACAAAAGTTTCCAAGGGCTTAGGATCTGCAATCTCTACTCAGAAAACCAGGGACATCTGAACCTGCAAATGGTACAAGTGCTTTTCCTACATTAGGGAGGAAGAAGCAGTGCCATTATTTGCACAACCAAGAACTATATAGGCAAATTTAGAGTGTCATGTTACATGGGTAGGGAGGTCTAGAGTGGCGTACCTGCACCATCTTGGGCTGTCACATCTGCACCATGTGTCACCATGATCCTGAGGCATTCTGCATGCCCTTTAGTGGCTGCCAGGTGAAAACTGGAAGAGAACATTTATATGTCACTTTCTTTTATTAAGACATCATTTTGCCTTCATTCACAAACCCAGTGCTGGCAAGTTCTCTCCTCCCTGTCCTTAGATCTTCTGGCACCCCTCCACTGCTTCCCAAGAAGATAGTAGCTCTGAAAGTGAGAAGGCAAATTCAAAAAGCTTTTGTATTCTTATTTTTACACAGGTACGTGCTTCTATTCCCACCCAATTTCTAAACTAGCGGCCCCAGAGATGTAATATATCCCTACAGAATGTCTGGGCTTGGGGAGTTACTGAAAGAAACATTCACAAAGACTGACTTGGTCCTCGGCAGTCTGCTCAGCCTGATCTCCCTCTCTCAGTGGACAAAATTTGGTTTCTCTGAAGGCAATTCAGTTTCTATATTAACCTAAATCACTCTTCTGCTTCTGAACTGTCCTTTATAGAGTCGATCCTTCTTCACTGCAGATGGAAAAATCAGTGTTTGTGATTACCCCCTGGCAGAATCAAAGCTACTGGGTATTTGTGAGACTGTGCTAGAGATGCATTCTTTCAGCTTTTGGTTTTGCTTTTCACCGCAAGCATTTGCTTGTTTGAACAGTTCAAAATTGTAGAGGTTAACAACCACACCACAGTAGGAGCCACACAACAGCACCGATTACTAAAGGTTTAATTACAGAACAGACCAATGTTGAAGTTATGCTGTATTCAAGCCTTTTTACAGCTGAAAGTTCATCTTTGAAATCCTTGGCACCTCAAGATTCACAGAAACAGTCCTACACATATGCTGCTGACTTGCATTAAGATGAGAAGCAAAGATGAAGAAAAAGCTTTTGAAAATGGAAAAGTTCATATCCCCACAATGCATGTCTTATCCACTCAGGTGAGTTTAAAGACATGGACACAGCAGAGGTGGATGTATTACTCCCCATGGTCCTACTAGGAAACAGCTCTGCATATCAAGCTGATCTCAGTGGAAGTAAGGTAAGAAAATAAATTCTAAAAACACTTTCAATTACTACTAAATTGTCTACAAAAAGTTTGGACCTTCATGAACATGCCCCAAACTAAAAATAGCCAGTATTCCAGGGGTATTTTCTAGTCTTATACAAGAGATGCTCATTCTTACCATCGTGCACCGCTGTGTTAAAGGAAAGTTCCCTGAGAATCTCGAAGCAGTGTAACAGAGCGCATACACACACAAACTGCTGCGTTTAAGAGTTTATATTTTGGACAACTGCTTCCTTTAAATGTTAAAAACCTGACACCAAAAACAGCCTAGGAAACTGGGAATAACAGGCATGGCTGAATTTCTGGCACAGAGCATGTGCACCACAATGCTAGGCTTCTCTATGCCGCAGACTTTCCTTTGCCACCTTCTTGAAAATCTAGCAGAGAAGATGACCTACAGACAAGACCTCGCAAAAAGCTGAGAATGAATGCAAACAGGAGAGCACCTGCCTAGAGTGCTGTTTGGGTCTCCTGGAGCAGAGTCCTCTGTCAAGCACAGCAACAGCCCCGCTTCCTCCGAGGAGCCCTGCAACAGCAGGCAGGCAGCGCTCAAGCGCTGAGCCACTCGCTGCAGAAATAAAAATACCCTGTGTGCTCATCCTCACCCTTGCTCCTGCAACAAACAAACTGAAGAGTTAACACTTTTGAGAACATAAAAAGCACTGCTGCCGGCTGTTCTGCAGGCATTCAAAAACAAAACTTTATGTACTTGGTGACCAATGCAAAGTTATAAACATTTTCCTTTAGAGAGGAGGTTTCTCAAGGTCTGGGAAAATGGCTGGGGGCAGAGAGGTGGAAAAGGATTCTGATAAATTCCATCACCTCTAATTTAACCGACACAGCATACCAGCAAATACTGAAACCTACTTAGACATATTTGTATGGACATGCAATACAATCAAAGTCACTCAAAGATTAGGAAGGTCACGAAGCACACACTTGGCTCGCTTACATTTGACAAAATTCGTAACAACAACAAATACATGAATAATAATAACCGTCTAACAGGACATTAAGGTTTTTACAGACAGATTGTGTAAGATGGTGCCAAATGCAACAAAAATACGCAAGTGCAAAAGAAGTTTTATTTAAACAAAACTAGACTGCAAAGAAAGCATCAAAGAGGGGAAAAACTTGTTTCAGGCTCTGCACCCATGAATACATCAATCTCACCAATGCAAACGATTCCCAAGGCAATTCTCAACAAGTCATCACATACAGATGCTTAGTTTCAGGCTGCCAAAATTTTTGCAAGTAAGAAAAGACTGATTAAAAATATTGCTTCTTTCAGATTGATGGATGAAAAAAATATCATCTGTAAGCAGCATGAGTTGTATAAAATACCAGAGAATATGTTTGAAGGATGCAAGGATGTAATGAGGGCAAAAATATGGAAACTATCGGGAGACTCCCATGAAAGGAAAGGATGATACAGTTTAACTCGGGGTCAGTTATTCAGTAGCCTAAGCCGAACTGTGTTAGGATGCTAAAGCTCCCTCCCATCACTTGCTGCATACTCCCTCCCTCTCTCCCTCCTTGTACTGCTACCATCTCTCCTGCTGGCAGATTTTAGAGCCAATAACCAAACCCCACACACTTTCTTCTTCTTTTTTCTTTTTAAACTCCAGTAGTGGACACTGAGCGCTGTTGTGCAGCAAGGGAGGCTCTCAAAACAAAGAAGCCTGCAGATGTTTATTTCAGTATAGAGTAATTCTTTACCAGCTAAATAAACTTTTTGAAAATACTGGAGGCAAAAGTTGCAGGTTTCCAAATGCTGGAGTTCTCACCATCTGGAAGCCTTGAGCCATGGTGAATTCTACTTGCATCTTCCATGAATAAACTTCCTTTTAAATGAAAGCAAACAAGTTTTCCTCCCACTTCCTGGTTGTGCAATGACTTAAGCAAACAAAAACAAACATGTAAGGCTTGATTTGAAGCAAGGGCTGCACTGAAGGTTAGAGTCTCGCTTAGTCTAAAATCCCATTCCAGCATAGTTCATTTTCCCTTCACAAAAGAGAAGCCTGTTGCTACCACTTACAGCCAAACATCTTGATAACTCAGACTGGACTGAACTGATTGAGGTAGATTACTTCATTGCTGCAGAACATTTCTAGGGTTCTCATGTGTCAGGGTGGTCTTTTACTATTGTCTCCAAACCCTTCAACGCAAGAGAGCTGCTACCCTCCCATGGTTTCCAACTGGATCTGGACATAAAGCAAGTCTGCATTTGAAACTTACCTGTGCTACAGCCAACTGTTTTTGTCCCACTGGGAACGCAGAGGTCCCAGAACCACTCAGTCCTTACCAAGGTTCAACGGGAAATGGCATTCTTCAGAAAGCCCATAAGGTCCGGGTGGAGAAAACAGGCATGAGAGCAAAATTTCATTTGATTTGGGGTCAGCTGGAAAATCATCACCCCAGAGTCCTGGCAGGTTCATTTTTCCCTGCCCAGAAACCTCGTTCAAATAACAATTTCAATTGCACTAACAGCAAGATGGTGTTTATGAATGCTGGGTGATTGAACGAGTATACAGCTGCATCTGACATCCCTCAACTAGTTGCAAACACCACATTTCTTACAGATAGGAAATAGCAACCGGTAAAGCACTTACCACTATCCTAAATAAGCCTGTCCCTTTTTCAGGGCAAAGGATTTTTTCCGTGTTTTAGTTATAAAGTCAAGAAGCAAGGGAACAGAGACTTCCTCAATCGCTGTCTGACAGACAGAGCACAAGAGTTCAGATAAAGCTGGTCCTTGCTAAGAAGAGGCTGAGAGTGAGCATTTCCAGAAATTATTCAAACGCCAGACAGTCTAACCCATAAACAGAAAAGCATCGTAATTTTCACTATTTAGCTCATATAAAGCATTTCTTTACATGTAATTTTATCATTAGTAGGAGAACAGAATTAATCCTGCATTTATAGGTTAGTCTTGTAAAATATGGGGTAAGTGAGCTCGTGGAGGAAAGGTTAGCAATAGAGTGTGGGTCTGCTGAATCCATGTTCTCTGCTTAACCATTTACAGAGCTACATCCTGCATAGCTGATCACAATCCTCTTACCAAATGTTATTTTGACAGCTGGCTTAAAACAAGTGGGTGGTCCTTACAGCTAGGGAAAATACCACAGAAGTAGAGTGGAACATGATGAAATAAGAATCAATAAATAGGAAGTCTTAATTTAAAGCACTAACCTTCTAACACCAGGAATGTTTTATTTGTGAAAAGAAAAAATGAAACAATAATTAAAAAAAAGGTTATTGGGGGCTCCATCTCTGTTCGGCAGGGTCATCCTCAAAGAGTTGTTCTGGGGTTGAATTAGTGATCTCGGCTGCACAGAATTTCTCCAGGGCTTGAAAGTAGTCTGATACGGTATTTACTGAAATCTAAAGCAAATAAGCAGCATGGTTGCATTATGGATGCTAAATGAATAGAAAACGGCAAATACAACATGATAACAAGCACAAAACGAAGTCAAACTCACATACAAGCCATATACTGCAACGTACTATTGTTCTCTGCCATTTTAACCTGAGTGCTCTGAAAATATTTTGAGTGCAAGAATGTTTGAAATACACTGTGAACTCAAATACACTCATTGTCAAGGTTTATTTTGAGTAAAAATATCCCTCCCCAAAGCAGATCATTCTTCTTAATTTTCTAATGTACGTCAACTCTTTGTTGAATTTCAAAAAGTCTGCCTTGTCTGCCAGCAGCTTCGTGATTTACAGTTTCCTGACTGACCGGTACCTTCACACAAATAAACAAGATAGATAAAATAAAGATACAGAGCTGCTTGGAGCCTCTGTAACGCTGATTAAAAAAAAATATTAAAGTGGAAGACATTCAGCTTCTTCTGCTACCAGGCCAGACAGGCAGGGGATTTGCCAAACCATCTCAGCCAGGAAGAGACCCACCGATAATCTGACTGCTCTTCTGCACTGAGTTGAATTTTTTCACCTTTTGGAGGCAGCATCTGGTTTACAACAGCTATAGTGATTTCACAGACACCACTACTCCTCAAACTACCCTCCAAGTCAGTCAAAGCCTCAACGTCCACTTCAGTAACACCAGCAATAATAAAGATATTAGATGGTATCTGGCTCTTGATTGTTTTCCAACATAGGCTGGGCAGGCAGCAGAAGTGCTCGAATGTGCTGACATGGGTGAGAAGAGCCACGAGGACGACGAGAGCAGCACATTCTGTGCATAAGAACTGCCTGCAATCACTCAGGAGCAAGTTCAAGGTAGTCTCCTCCGGCATGTAGTGAAACGACCCACAATTACAGAGGAATAGTTTATTTCTATCTTAATGGTCTGGGATTTCATCAGCAGAGAATCAATGACAAAAGTAAGCTTGTTAAACAAGAAACTTTTGATGCACCTTGTGGAAAAAACAGTTACCATCAAATTTGAAGATGGACGAAAGGCCCAGAACAGAACAGAAACAGGAGGCATTTCTGCCTTTCTCTACCAACCTGGACAGGGCTCTCTGCAGAGCAGCAACTTTCTACTACCGCAAGGATTACATTGCCATGACCAGCACATGCTGATCCAGCAGCCTGGTACTGTCTCTTCCTTGCAGGAGCCCAGGAAGGTACCTGGGAGGAAAACAACTTGAAAACTAAAGCAACTTTTCCCTGTTTCATCACACAAGCACAGGAGCACCCCTGCCAGCGCAAGGGAAGGAGCAGGGCTGTCACCAACGTCAACTCAGAGCAGTTTCGGCCAAAGTGGAATTTCACTTTAAAACTAATAACTAACACTAAACCCTAGGTGTTTTCTTGTGAAGGTCACTCAATTCTTATCTTTCCCTAATTGCATTAAGAGACAGCCATTCGTTTCAGAAGATTTATGTCTTAGGAACAGCCAGGTATGCAGCTACAGAGGAAATTTGGCCGAAGCTCAGTACTGGCAAGCCTGTCAACACCAACTATCTCAAGATACACTATCCACCTTTAACCCAAGAGAGAGAAAAAAAGGTCTTGCCTCTTCATTAATAGAGTCCTTTCTTATCCGTTTTACCCGAACATGAAAACGACAATGGCAGATTTCAGAAATACCAGTTTAAATCATCTGCATCGCACTGCTGCCCTTGTTTCAAAGTGTGTCTGGGAACTGATGCCTTAAGGCTTTTCTTTCCCCGAGTTCCCAGACCAGAAGGTCCAGGAACGGGAGTTCCGTACACTGGCATTCCCACACGAAAAGGGCAGAGTGGATCAGCTGCAAGGTGAAAACCAATTCAAAATTGAGACAGAAAGAGACAAACAAACTGCTCGACATCACCAGATAAATCCTGATGAAGATGCATTTCAGTTGCTATAGACATTTCTGTATTACAACTTCAGAGATGCCCTGGAGCACCAGTGGATATCACAACAAGCCCACAGAGATTTGCTTTCCAAATCAGAGATCAGCTTAAACACAAGTCCAAAATCTACAGGTAATGCTATGAGTATTTACTGGATCCTTATTTCTGTTAAGCAAATGAAGGTCAGAATTTCACACTGCAGCCATTTCATTTTCTCCTAAGAAAATTTTTAAAAATGGGGCTGTTCATTAAATGCAGGCAGTCCATATCATGCTCTTGTCAGACACATGCACACACCCACAAGAGTGTGAAGATTAGCACAGGAAAAACAGTTATACAATAGATTTTTTTTTCCAAGCTAGGGTTGGCATCATTACAAATCCAGGGAATTAAGTGTTGTGAGTTTTAAAAGAAATTCTCTTACCCAAAGTGAACAAATAATTTTTAAGGAGTTCAACAGTTCTTTTACTGCCTGCTCAGCTGCGGTAAAGCATTAAAAAAAGTTTGATAACTTCCACTGTGGCAGTATATGTCTAATCTGTATCTTTTAGGTACTGTCTTTTGTCAGAACTTCAGTTTAATGTCAGCTTCAACTTCCCAACACACCAACCTGTGCAATAAGGAATTGCTAAGGATGGAAGTTCAGACAGTAGGAGGCACCCATTGAAAGATCTGAGAATAAAGCACTACAGGAAAGTAAACCTAGATTATACTGAAGCTATTCCTTCAACTGGAAAATAAATTGTGGTTTATTTTTTTAAAACAAGACAAACATCTAGGTTAGTATATACCATTTGTCTTAAAAACAGTGCGCCCTTTCCTCCCCCAGATCTAAAGCCCTTCAAAAACCTCCCCCCTCAAAAAAAAAAAAAAAAAAAAAACCTCCTGCTGGCTTGCTAAGAAACACCGTTGAAGGTTGCCAGCTAACACTTATTATCTGTGCATCCATGGATGAAAAGTGAACAGACCTCACAATTCAGAATGTGAACCTCCTTAGATATCATAAGAACAGCATGTCTTCTGGATTAGAAACCAGGGCAAAAGTAGAGGGTTACAGACAGAAAATACCTTAAAAAGAAAGAAAGAAAAAAAAAAAAAAAAAAACAACGATCAGTCTACAGGAGTTACAGTACATGCTGCACTCACAGAATCGGTTACTTAGAGTGCTCTGAAGATTTTTGCTGAGAGCAGAAGGCCACTAGTTAGTAAGCAAGAAACACAGGCCAGAAGAGACAGCTGACAACACTAAGTATTTCGGGCTTAGTCCAACCCCTTATACAAGAATGAGATTTTTCCAAATCGACAAATCTGGAAAAAATAGCTGATTTCTTTCCCAGCCACTTACGCTGCTGCTGAGAGAGCACAAAGAAAACTACAGACGTACTTGGCCACTCAGCAAAGTCATCAGGAACGCAGAAACACGGCCTGCTGGTTCTACTCCGAGCCATCTAAGACACACCGTTAAAGAAATTTCCCCTCACAAATGTGCAAGGAACAAATACAGTTTTGGACCAGCAGATGAAAGCTCTGGGTCCCCCCATCAGCCTCTTTCTAGATTTGTAAATGAGCTGCTACTAACATTTTCTGGAATGCAGACACCAAGATGTTAGGAAGGAAGGTGACATAAGCAGGTGTGAATTTATCTGCAAGTGTGGGAGTTTTTTCCCCTCTCTCCCTCTTACTACCAGCCACTCTAAAGTGAAGTGATGCGCAAGCCTGCGTCCTCCCTTCCTCCGTACGAACGCGAGGCTGCATCTGCCCCCAACACACACAAAACCCTCTGGCAAACCCCCACATGCTTCTTGTACGTTAGCATACATCCTGGAACAACTCTCAAGAAAATACTGTTTTCACATAAAGTTTCCAGCCTTGCCTCATAGCACGAAGAATCTTGTTTCCATCATGCACACTCAAGGTACAGGCCATTAATAACAGGCAAGCCTGCTGAACGGCTGCTTTCTTAATAGGAAGGAGGCAATTGCATCATGCAGTTCAGGAGCTGGCAAGCTACAGACCCCTGATTCTAGCCTTCAAACTCAGCAAAACTATCTACCCAGCTGCTCTTCAGAGAGATTTTTTGGGATCCCCAGAAGCCTTATATTTTTCATTCTCAGGTTCTGTTCCAGCAGTTCCATTTTCATACGCAGTTTTCTTTGGCAAACACTACCACCACATTACAAACTCCCACTTCAGGTCTGAAACATATAGCCTTTTCTCACATCTACCATTAATTGTAAATGTAAGTGCTCACAATTTCAATTTGTTATATGAAGTCTCCCGCAGAGTGCCCATTTTTAAAGGCCCTCAACAGCAATGCTTAGCAAATTATGACAGACTCTGCTAAGGGCCAGCTTCAAGGCACTCCTAGGTGTTGACAGAAAGCCTGAAGTTTTGAAATGCTACTTTTATTTTGGGTGTTACAGGGTAGGAAGACAGAGAAACTGAAAGATACAGTGAAGCTGAACACCACTCAAAAAGTTTAAAGAACCTAGAAACAAGTGCAGTGTCACCTGTGCCTCTAAAGCCAAGCTCAATTTTCTGTGACTTAATGTCAGGTTTGAAGCAACAAAACTGTTTTTTGTTTGTTTTTTTTTTTTTTTTAATCTGCGTAAGGTTAATTTCTCTTGCTTTATGGAGAAATGAAAAACTAAGTGCAGTAACATGTACATGCATAACAGAAGTCATATGCACTAATGACATGGCGTCATGGCTATCAACTTTCTAAAGGGGGATAGGGACTGGAACATGGACATGTGCAAGAAGCAGCAGCCAACTTTAGCGCTCTCCTGTGTTTTGCATTTATTATTTTCCTAATGAAGGGTACATATGCAAAGCAGGTAGCAAAAAAAAGATACATAAGCCAGATAAACAAGCAGCCATCAGCACAGTCGACTGTCTTGGACTTCATTTTAGAGCTAAAAACAAATTCAACATTTGCATGTTGCTCTGCTTTGGCTGTCTGCTCCCCTTCTTTTCCCAGATTACTTTTTTCTTTTTTTTTTAAGCTAGTAGCAGCCAGTTGGTGTAATTAAAACCTACACGTACAGCTCATTTGGTTGCATAAACCTTTGGAAAACACGTAAAACAACTGCAGCCCATTATGTAGATGCAAATCTGCAAAAACAACTGCAGCTTGGGCCCCATGCCCTGCAGCCCTGAGGGCCCGGCTCTGGCCCTTACCGAAGGCACGCTTCCCCCGGCTCCCGGGCCAGCTCGGATAAGACAAGCGCGAGGAGCAGCGGGGCTGAGCTGCTTCAAGCTGCTTCAAGCCAAGCATACAAAAACTTAAAATCATCTAGGTTATGCTCTAATTTGAGCAACTGGTAAGCTTCTTGAATCTTGGCCAGGTCTGGTAAAATCTGAATATTTGGCAAGTCTGTGAATGGAGTTGCTTTACAGGGAATTCCGCCAGCTGCCTGGTGCTGTGTGATGGGTTTTGCCTATCCTGCCCTTGAAAAGAAATGGAAGAGACAGGGGCTTACAGAGACCCTTCACACAAGGCACCTTGCTCTCTTCTGAGATGACAGCCCCACTGCTAGGTAATGAATCGGAATAGATTATTAAGAATAACTATCCTATTGCAGTCTGTGTGGAAAAAAAAAAAAGAAATAAAACGGAAGATGCAAGCTGGTGCCTAGAAGAAATACTAATCGGTTGTTTTCGCCTTGAACTCTGAGTATCATCCGCAGGAAATGCCGTGCGTGGAAGATGTGAAACCCATGGGATATTTCTTGCTGCTCAAAGCAATTTATATGAAATAACGAATTTGTTCTTTAGGTAACACTTGGAATTTGTTTTTTAATACATGAAATCACAAGCTTTGGTTTCTCAGAAATGAAGTTTAGGATTTTTGTTACTGAAATCAAACTAAACCTTTCTCTAAGGAAGATAGTCTGTTCAGTTAATTTTGGTTTTGTGTTTAACATGAAAGTACAAGAAGATTAAAGTGTCTTATAAATAATTTGCTTTTTAAAAAGCATATGCAAAAGAACTTGAATGTTGTTGGTTCAAAATCCTATCACAAATAGAGCTAAAAACTAAAATCTGTATCATGGTGTGTCTCAAAGTGAGTGAGGTGTCATGCATTTCAGCTATGAGAAAATGGTCTATATACTGTTTCAGTCAAGAGGCAGGAACAAACCACTTACATGAACTCTACTCTTTGAATTTCATTTAAAAGCTTGCATAAGGTATGATTGTCAATACAGTAATGTTTGTACAAAATGTGGATTTTTTCCACGTATTCTCAAACTATAAATTGAGAGTTAAATATTATTTTTTCATGAAGATATGAATGTTTCCTCTTGCTATGTATTAACAATTTGCTCATACGGAAATTAATAGAACAGTTAATTAATCCAATTAGCCATCCTGGCAGAGGATGTTTTTTGTCCAACCTTGCCCAGATATTTCATTAGCATTTCTATGAGTTAGACTAAAGTGGAAAATAATTTCTTCAGGAAATTTAATATCAACAACTTGATTGAATTATATTCATAGCAATCCTGCAGGGAAGAGGAGGGAAAAGGGACAACTGGGATTTGAAACTGAATAAAACTTCACAAAAGTTTGGTGGAGACAAAAACTCTTATATCCAAATCTCCCAAGAAACTTTACAAGAAAGTTTGGAAAAAGAACCATATTTCAGCCATCTCTTGAGTAGAGATAAAATATAGATGGAGGTCACTGCTGTCTTCTTTATTTTATCCATGATCTGAAACTTAGACACTGATGTTACCGTCTGGACTATTTTAAGTTAATTATGATAGAAGTAAATCAGAAATTATTTTGTATCAGGGATAATTTCAGGTCACTGAAACATCTATGGACTTCGTTCCTGCAGAGGTAACAGTCCTCATATCTTTCTTGCAGCTCCCACTCTAATACAATTTTGAGAAGTTAGTGTGCTTTTCCACTAAAGAATTTGGATAATTTTAGGAGATGACAAAGAGTCTGGGCAAAAGATACATCTTTCAGTGCATCGTGTTAGACTGAAGATCCTCAACACGCACACACAACAATCATGTGGAGACTGCCTGAATTTCAAAGGTCTTCTAAAGGATTTATTTATAGTAATTCAGAAGCAACAAGGGGAAGATGTTGCAATTTTTGCATTCCTAGGCACCAGTCTCACTGAGAAAATATTTCTCTGATTTTCATGTCACATCTGTCTGAACTATTTTCTAGGTTTTCTTTTCTTAAATGGAACAATATAGTGTCTGTAATAAGTCTATATTCATTCAAAAGCTCCCTTTAAGGTTATCACTTTAAAGGAAAGACTCTCTCTCAAAAGGTATTTAAAACACGACTTACTTTTTGAACACTGATGTCTTTCATGATGCACAATAAAACTCAAAAGCGAGGAAAACAAAAACGAATACTTTGTACAAGACAAAAAATATAGGGTGGGAATATGCTCTAAAATATATTTTCAGCTTAGCCTCTGAGGCATGAACACTCTGGTTCAAATGAAAATATATCATCCTTACTGACGGACATTGACAATAGTTTTGTGAAAGAGTCCTTGAAAAAGTGCATTTGTGGAGGTTTCTAAAGCTTTTTTGTGCCATTGTCAGGCTCATTTTATTAAACAACAGCTGATGCAATTGCAGTTAAAAAAAATTTACAGAGACCTATTGTTTCATATAATAGCCATAAGCATTTAATTCTAGTTCACCACCTTGTAGAAACACGCAAACATGGCAGCGATGCACTGGCATGCAGACAAAATAACTTCAGGACAAAGAAGTGCTGCCATTTATACATAGTGAATCATTTCCAAATTTTTTTCAGCAATAGCAGCAACTTCTTTAAATAACAACCCATCTGAACACTTGCTCTTGTGGAAAGGGCAGTAATGAATGAATTCTATCCCCTCCTGAAAAGGCCTTCTTTCAAAAGCCCTTTTTTGTTAGTTTAAGTGGGATTTAAATGATCAACTTCCAAATTGGAAAGCACTGATTTGTTGTTTAAGGAAGCTAGACAAAAAAAACCTATCTGGCAGAATAAGACTACAATGGTAGAGTCAGATTTCCAGATAGGTTCTATTACAAATGCGCTTGGCACTAGTTTGTCTAGTGTAAGTGGGAGCAACAATGGGGCTGTGTCAACTTATGCCAAGGGTGGATTTGCTCCACAGCCTTAAAACTCATTTACTGTTTATAGAAAGGACTGAGTCAGAGGCAGGGTGTGCGTGGGGGGAAACCAGGCAAGTCTTTAAAAACCTTGTTTCATTAGTTTGATTTTTTTTTTTTTTTTAAGTACTGAAGACTTACAATTCCTAATGAAAATCTGGAAATATTACCTCCAAAGAATTTATTATAGTACCTAGACCTCATTAGTTTAAGCACCTACGTTTCATCCCATGCAGGCAAGCCACAAACAAATGAATCTAGAAGACTAAGACATGAGAGGATACAGGCAAAATTCAGGAATTACATCCAAAACTGAACCAGCTATGGAGCGCACTGGATGCATTCAGTATTCAACAAGAGAGAGGCAGAAAATCCTGGATTCTGATCTCCATTCCTCTCAGTTCAAACATTTTACATTAAGAAGCTATTTAATTATAAAATAAAATAAAAACATAAAATCCTTCCCTTGAACGGGAAAAATTTGCATCCTCTACACCTCTTGTTTCAGCTAGTACACTACATGAAATACTTTGCTTCAAATAAAGGTCTGAGCAGTACCAAGAGCTTTTGTTGTTGCTGATGGTTTACTCATAAAAGGAACGAAAATAAAAGATTTTAATAGAAACATATCACACCTTAAGGGAAAGGAGAATGACAGGCCAAACAAAACTGCAATATTTAATTGTTTCTCCTTTTGTGCTTTCAAGCACATTCCATTCCAACAAAAGTATTTAATCGCATTAGGCAAGTTGTTACATAATTGAATCCATCATGTTCTTCTGGTTAGTCACCTTCAGCCTAATTATGTAAACACGTGCATCAGTATATACTCACGAGGATCAACAGGCCACTCGTTCAAAGAGCCTCCCACATGGCACTGTGGACCTCTTCCTAACACGCAGCCAGTGAACTCTGAGCACGACGGTGGCCAGTCGTCCCAAACAGACCTCTCCAGATCACTCTTTCCCAGCACGAGAGTCCTGATGTTCCAGGCGAGGTGGCTGACACAAATTACTGCCGCGGTCCTGCGGGACACTAGTGCACCTCAGGGCTGGGCTGCAGCGGGCTCTGCGCCTCCGGGCAGGCTGTCCGAGACGGGCAGAACAAGAGCGTCGGGCTCTTGTTACGCTGCCCTGTAAACGTAGGAGAAACAAGCCTACCTATGCCAGCTTCACTTTGCATTTGAGAACACTGCTTGTGCAACAGTATTTTGGTTTTTAGAGTCACTGAGTGAGTGTGTGTGCATATCAAAACACACACACACAGGCATCATACGCATCTGCACACACTAACAAACAAACAAAAAGACTCCAAAGTGGGAAAAATAGAAACAAGATGTTGCCTGCTACTAAACTCAGACTAGAGTACATTTCTGGGTCACGATGCTCCTTGGTAAGTATGTGTCTCCAGATCAGTGTCACGGTTTCTACACCTGTCAGTCTCTATCTTCTAAACCTGGAAAAGAAATAACCTGAGCAGGTCTGCTAAGTTTCACAAAGCACTGGAAACGGAGTAAGAGTTGACTCACTGTCTTTCTGTATCTCAGAAATGGTATTTTTCTTCATTTGGGTACCTTTTCAAGCTTTCTTTGAAAACACTACGCAGAAATATTTTACGATTAAATGATATTTAAATAAGCATATTAAACAGGCAAAATCAGATCATAGCATTAATCCATATTTGTTCCAAGCAATTAAAAAGAAGTAGCTGTATCTTTGTTAAAACATAATCATCAAATCCTTTTTTTATTTGCAGATACAACAAAACTTTGTAGTGTACCCATCTAAGGCTGAAAAACACTGCACCAGATCCCTATAGTAACAACAATCCCATTCCTTAAGAGTCAAAAAGCTTGTGTGTATTTACTGATAGTATCAATTTTGGCTCATTCCCTAGACAAATTCATGACACCAAATTATACATGAAATTTGCAAAATAGGCACTACAGTGGATATAGTACAGCTTAAGAATCCAGCCCTGAAATTACTCTGAGCATAAAAACATGAGATGCTAGACATAGCTGTAATTCAGAAGATTCAATGGAAGTCATGCTTTAATTATGTCCGATTCTCCATTTCAAAAGAAAACCATGCATATGCAGCTTTTTAAAATTAAAACCATATTAAAGCGTGGAGAAAGCCCACTTGAAGCAATTAGAGGACTTGGACTTCAGCAGTAAGAAGTTGCAGGTCATTATGAGTCACTGCCATCATTCAATTTCCTCAAGATGAAAAACAGAAATAGAGCAGATGGAGGAAACAACCAGACCAAGCAAGAAGCAGAGCGTGACTCAGTAAATATAACCCAGAGGTAATTCATTGGAACTCGTTATCTGGTATAAACTGCTTTGTGCTGCCTCTCCCAATATAGGAACTGTTTTCCCTTCTCCTCCTCTATCCACAACTTTATAAAGGCTTTGGTTTTTCCAGGGAATGCTTAATTTAACCACTTAATCATCTTTCTATTCCATAAGAAAGAAACAAGAAAGTTAAAGGACAGAATCCAATAGTTGTAATTTTCTTACTGGAATTTTTAATTTCCTCCACAAGTCAAAAAAATTCATAGGATAAAAGGAAAAGAAAAACAGAAGAGGAAAATGCTATATTTGAGATATATATTCAGACTGCAAAGAGAATCTCTTTCACACAAAACTCTTTCCATGCCAAATTCCAATCAAAATAAGGAACAGTCCCAAGAACCATTAACATCTGCAAGATTTTAAAACCTAATCACTATATTTTCAGTTCAAATTAATCTATTTAGAAAAAAAAATTATCTTCAGTTCTATGCCATTAAACTGATGTCCATGGGAAAAATAGCTCCAAATATTAATGCTTTTTCAGAGTCTTCAATCTGTAGTGTGTCACAAAATTTCTAAGTCCCAAAATATCCTGTCCTAAAAGGGCACCAATCAGCCCAGCAATTGCACTTTGAGCCACCTCAATGGATTCATGATTCTGAAATGGAATTTTAAATGAAGGATTACAAATATAGACTATCAGAAAGAAGCCTTGCAGAATGTATTGTGCTTCAGGTGAAAAGAAAATTGCATTTCACACTGATCTCTTCTGGTTCTTAACTCTTTCAAGGGGCATATACACCCAGTGCTGTTTTTTTCCTCACTTGCGCTCAGTTCACAAGTTTAACGATGGACTTACGCAGTTTTGCCCTCACTATCTTGTTTGGTGGCATTGGCTCCCTTTTTACTCAGCAATGAAGCCACCTTCTCAGGATCGCCATTCTCCACTGCCTGCAGCAGCCGATCATCATTCTTATTCCACTCATTAGTCTGGAGTAAGAAAAAAAGAAGAAATAAACATTAGTACCAGCACTATGTCCAGGCTTCCCTGAATGATCCTCCCACACACACTCCTCAGTAATCTAAAACAAAAACCCAACCCAAAGATACGGCACCGTGAAAGTAACTTGCAACCTGTGTAGCGCAGGCTCCCACAGACTCGAGGGCTGAAGCCAGGACCTAAGCCATTGGCAGGCGATGAGGTCTAGTATGGAAACTCATTTTGTAGAACAGTAGTGCAGAACTATGTCTACTTGCTTTTACTGCGATTAAACAAGTTCTCCTTCATTCGTCTAGTCCTGTTTCCTATTATGGAGCTGTACTGGCCCCATGAGACCATCATATACATCATGTGCATAGGCAATGAGCTGTCTCTGCTGGTTCACACCCCACCCTACTAACACAGGCTGGCCAAGACTTTCCATGTTTAAGGCTTTCCCCAACAGACGCTTCATAAGAGACTAGCCAGTTCAGAGACTGCTTTTCCCACACCGATGAGTTTTACTAAGCTTTTATTTCCCTGTCATATTTACGACAAACAAATCAACCCATCAATAGATAGCACATTCCAAGCACTGCTGAAAGCAAAAGATGACCAACCACCCTACGCTCAAGCTTTTCTCAGCATAATCCACTGATTTGTTTTGCTCATCTTTGCCAGCTGGATGAGTGAAAGGATCCTTATGTCTACTGCGGTGATTCCCCTCTTCCCTAAGGTGCTTTCAGGACCTGGCCTATTCCTTCTACCAGACCACCAAATTGAATCTAACAAGAAGAGGGGGGAATGTCTCTCTATCCTGTAAGATTACAAGAAAAAAAAAACAACCTTCTGGAAAAGGAGTGAAAGTTGTATCCATGCCTTCTTGCCTGAACTGACAAGAGTGCAATCTTCCGAAGAGCATCTGGTTTGCGTGGAATTAAAAACTGCATTTGGATTAGCGCTACACCCTGCCATACTCAGGGGTGTATCTTCAACAGATTACAGCTTTCTCTTTGGCATCAGTCTGCTCATCTCCAGCATGACTGCCTATTTGTCAGCACTAGATTTCTGCCAACTTTGGAAAGGACTGAATTCATATTAATATGTTCCTTGAGAAATGTTCAGGTTAATCCCTCTGTCCTGAATGCTCTGCACAGAGACTCTTTCGCCCCGAGCTGAACACACAACCTGATGTTTCTCCTTGTGGACTGCTGTGGAAAAGAGAGCATGAGGTGTGTGCTGTTATGAATCAACTCCACAGGCTGTGCACACCCTGAAAAACGGGACAGGGGAAAACTGTTACGTGTTAGCGGCAGTTTAAAAGCTAAAACACAAAACCCTCAGGGAGAGGGTGCCGTCGGGGCAGGAGAGGAGGCACGAGCTGAAGGAACGCCACCTGGAACGAGGAGGTCTGGATGGCAGCTCCGCAAAGGAAGGGGCACGCAGAAGACGAAAAGAGTGATTGCAGTCTGCTCGGCAAGTGCCATGACTGGTGGGTAAATGCACATCCAGCAAGTTATATTCTTTATTCTTATAAATCAGTGGAATAAACTGCTGTAGACTCTAGAGCATTAGTTACATCAGCAAAAAATGATGTTTCTCTTAGCAATATTTAGACTCCATGGCAATGAGTGCCCTGCCAAGCAGCAGTCTCCACCTAATATGAAACTTGTTGCATATTCTTGGTTTGGGGAATTTTGTGCTTTTAAAAGGGAGTCTATTATTAAAAACAGATGTTAAAAAATGCATCTTACTTGTAAATAAAATCTTTTAAAATTAACACAGCTTTTGATAGCATATTACCCCTTTTCTTTTGGAGTTTATCCTGTTTTTATTCACCATTCATGCAAGAAAAAGATATTTAAACACAGGCTATTTGATAAACCAACCTTACCCACAAATTACCAAGATGACTGCAAAGCATTGGCAGCATTTACCTCCTGCACTTTTTTTTTTTTAAACCTTAGAAAGGGAAGCGGGAGGCTGCAAGTAATATGATATTCTACACACACACTTCTAACAAAACACTAACCTGTACTTCAAAAAAGAAACACAAGAACACCTAATTTAAGATCTTCTAATGACCTGAAATAACCCGTTCTACTTTCAAAACATGAAACAGAATAAGCTACAGGAAAACACTAAGATTAAGGCTTATTGAAAAACCCTGGCAGAATGGATTTCAGCACAGCTATAAGAGCATTCAGCTTTATAGTATAAGCATAGCTTAGTCCTCTAGGAGCAGCTGCATAAATATTTAATATTCAGCTATTAAACTGAAAAATTGGTGGTATATATTCCAATAATCCATTTAGCAGTATGCAAAAACAAGCACACCAATGCCAATCTCCAAATTTCAGAAAGAACCAAAATCAACAGCCCATCTCCCCTTGCAGGGGTTGCTGTGATAACCCCCACCCTATCCATAATTACACTGATAATAAACATCCCAGACCCAAGAAAAAAACAACACAGCTGGGTCTCAAATTATACCTCAGTATTTACCAAGCATGGAAGCTGTACCTGGGAGATTTACAGATGCTGAACGGGGGAAGCCTGGAGTGCTCTGAAGATGTTTTTTTTACATTGCTGAATGACGCCATGTTTTTGGTAACAGTAAAACACGCTGGTATATGTCTTGAAATAAATTTCATTTAATCTTTAATGTGGTTTTCAACCATACTTTCCTTCATAACAGAAATACATGTTCATGCATACACAGCTGCACTAAGATTTAACACTGCATCATTTCAACAACTGCTTCCTGTTCATCAGTTAGACAGTCCCAACCTCGGACAAGCGGTAACTAATGCAATTTCTCACTTGGGCCCTGAAAATACTCAGTTCCCTCAGATTCATCACAGTGTCAAGAAAAGGCTATCAGTGTACGTTTCCTTATTTTTCATGCAAAGCTGGTAAATACCTCTTCCCTCTCAGAGAAGGCTGAAGGTGAGAATAGGAAGCTCTACATTTGGTAATCATTTCAGAGCCCCGTTTTCAGGGTGCTAGTCCTAGTAGCTAATTAGTGTTGTTTCTTCTAAGCACTTACTCAGAATTGCTAAAGGAACGAATAATTTCATAGAGACTGCCACACACCTGATCAGCTAACATTAGTTCTTCCAATTGTGTATTTTCAGATTTCCTCTTAGTGATGCTGTAAAACCTTTAACATGACTGTACCAGCTCTTGCCTTTTGCTCTCGGAAAACAAAGGACACGTGCAGTTTCCCTTCATCACTCTGTAGCAGAAATGTGCTCATTTATAAATTAAAATAGCTTTATTCTATACAAGAAGCTTAAAAGCCAATATATCGTATTACTCAAATAAAAATTACATCTTTGTATTAAAGCAATGACAATTCTGTTCTAGAGCAGCACTAAAGATGTTATTATTGTAGATGAAAGGATAATTTTATATCCAAGCTGCTTCACGATTATACACATTTAACTACAAGGCAAGGTACATAAATTTGTTTACAAATCTCGTATCTTACTTGCAAAATGCAATGAGGGATACATCTGTATTCTGCAATCAGCTTGTCCACACAGAAAATAAAAATTATGTAGATATCAACTGTTGCTGAAGTATTCCTCTGCCACTACTGAACTGTTTTTATTCCTCTGCTGCGTTCCAGTCAGCAGCATCATACAACACATTCCAGAAGTTAAAGACATAGCAAATAAATAAAATAAATGGAATGCCATGGACTCTCAAAAACACCCATTCCAAGGGGGTATTGTAACCTTATTACCCATCATCTTCATGAAAAAAAAACAGAAGAAAATAGAATCCATACGACACCCAAAAAGTCACTGTACCCAGAAGCTGGCAAGGGAGCTGGAGACACTTAGTGGGCTTTCACACAGTCTCTTGTAATTAACACCCGCAGAGCTACTGGTCCCAGAGCAGATCAGAAAACACAAATCTCTGAGCAAAGGCAGTGACTGTTGCATTACATACAAATTCTCAATCTATTTCAATATTAGCCCATCTGGTTTTGATCCCCTAAGTCACACCTAGTATCAAGTATCTACTGAAAACTCAACAGTCAGCTTCTGCTGTGATGGTAGAAAACGCAGGTGCTCCCAGCCCTGGCTAAGCCTGCTCATTTAGCGTATCATCTGAGCCTGGAAGAAACAGCACATGTGTTAAGGAGTTATCCTCCTTTCCCCTGCCCCCAAAACCAAGTCCCTCTCCACTTCTGCCGGCCACGTGCCAACCAGCTGACGTCCAAGCTAGTGACATTCTGCAATGACAGTGGTTTGTGAACACATGCAAAACTCAGCTGATGAAACACAGGTTTTGGTGTAATAAAGGAGAACTGGCATTCTATAGAGTCTCTCTTGGCATCAATTTTTAACCCACCCCCCCCCCCCAAAAAAAAAAAAAGAAAAGAAAAAGAGTATCCTGTATAGTTGAAGCCTTGATACTTAAAGGTAAAGGGCATTACTTATCAGAAGAGAAAGTAATACTCATCAGAATGCTGATACAGTCTGACAGAAGCTTAACATCCCTCTCAAACATTGTCTTTAGCCTTAATTTTCATTCTTCAGATGAACAGATGAACTGGAGAGATGCTTCTGACCAATGCCATACAGTGCATCTCTCCAGTAACCATTAAGTGTTTTCCAGGCTTAAACATGTAAGAATCCGACAAAAGGGATCAGGGAGGAGACTGTGGAGCTGTGGGTGGAAAGCCACCCCTGTGGGAGGCACTGCCGGACAGAGGTTAACGAAGTGAGGCAGCGGACAGGAGAGGGGTGACTGACTCAATCCACACCACAGGTCACAAAAAAGGGCACGACGCTCGAAAAAAGGGCACGACGCTCGAGCCCGAAGCAGAGCACTTGCAACACCCTCCACGTGCACGGTCAGGATGGGTGGGACCTTCACCCACGCAGCAGAGACATCCTTCAGGAGCACTTACCGACAGCAACTGCACTCACAGCTTTCGACTGAGTGCTTCCTCTAAACGCAGATTATTTCCTCCACAAATCTATAGGTGACCATATGGCTCTGAGATACTAATTAGAACAGTTACTATATCTGCAGCTGAAACTGCCCATCAAAAAATGCTTTATTATTGAGATCATGCAAGTATGCGAAGCTGAAAAATTGTTTTGCAGTTCAAAGAAAACATTGCTCAAAACAGTTGATTCAAGTTTTAACTATGAGAAAAGCTTTTGGTATGAAGGTTTCTCTGTCACAAATGGAATTATTTTTCTGTTCAGAGGAGAAGTTCAAGAATTAAAAAAAAAGATTTTTACTAAAGCCTTTGAGGCTCCCACTTTTCTTTCTTCTTCTTCTTTTTTTTTTTTTTTTTAATCATCACCGCTACCACATCAGGACATTAAACTCAGTTGTCTTGATATTACCTGTGTGTGTATGTCACACGAGAAATGACAACACACATCAGAAGAAGGTAATACTTCTCCTGAGCACTGGCATGCAGTGTCTTCCACGCACAAAGACCTGAACAAACATTAACCGGACAACTGTCTTTCTTTATCTTTGGCATGTAGCCTACAGGCGATGATTTACGTGACCTTGTATTGTTGCAAATACTGGAGACAGATTACGTTATCTCATCTGAAATCAGAACTGCAGGGAAGCTGAGTAGCAAATTGAAATTCCTAACAATTTCAAGCTCAGCAGCTCGCTGTCTGAAAAGGAAAGGAGTACTTACAGACTTACAGGCTGGCCTCAAACAATCGCATGGCAAAGACACTGCACGTCACTGCATCACAAGGTCATCCACAAAAGTCCACATGTGCTGGACTTCCCAAGAGAGTCTTAAAAACAACAACAGTTCTATTATAGGGAATGCAGTCACTAGAGGAAATGTCCCTCAAAGTTAAAACAACAGAGGAGAGCCTTTCTCTAAAGAAAATAGCTTATCTGAAAACATTATAGTCCAGGAGTCAGTGATAAGTGTGGAAGTAGCCTATACCTTTCCCAGACCTCCAGCCCCAAAATTAGCGACCGAGTTTGCCAACGGCAAACCGGAGAGGCAGGGGCAGAAAGCTTTTCTGCAGAGGGGCAAGATGCCGTTAGGCTTACCAGCAACTCCTGACCCAGTCTGCGGCTGCAGCTCCCAGGACATTCAGCACTTAGTGGATGCCAGAAGCTGCTGCTGCCTTGGGGCCCCTTTCCATTTCTGGGGCTCCAGCCCTTTCCGTACCACTCAAAACCCGCCCGTGGGCCACATATGGCACCAGTGCCACTGCACGCTGACCTCTGCTGCACTCTGCACACCACTTAACGCGGCATCCTGAACGTCATGCCGCAAGGTGCTGCGTTCATTAACCTCACCGCAGGGAAGGTCCTGACCTCTAGTTAACGAGTTGTCAAAAAAAGCTAAGTGTGACAGCAGCTTTGGAAGTAATTCATAATGACACTATCTATACATCACTGTCTAATTGCTACACCAGAAATGGCCTTTTCCAGCTTCACTTGGCCACCTATGTTCCCACTTTTAAGTGACTGATGGCTAATACTTAATATTTACATAAACAGCCAAAGCATTTACTGTTCACAGCATTTCTTTAAAGGCGGAAACAGGAGTGGCAAAACAAGTTATTTGTAGACCTCTTAACAGCCCCAAATGTCAATCCACTGTCTTTCTCCTGCTTCTCGTGCTACCTGTGCCAAGTCGGGGGGAACCGTCTACGCAAAGCGGGTGAGGTCTGTCTGATGCTGGAGACTGCATTTGTGTCAGACCAGGAATTCCACATGAAGAGCAGATAAAACCACCGTGAAGAAGGCAGGAAACAGCCTGTGCTGGAGTGAACGAACAAGGGACGGTGACAAAAGGCTAGCAGTAGATTGTCAGTAAACCTTGATAATTACCCATTCATTGGGCTTCTGTGGATAAAGAAGTGATTATTATCCAAGCAAACCATTTTTTCCTGCTGAACCCCAGAATAATACAGCTGAACAGCAAGTCACTCAGCAGGGCACTTCTGTCTGCCAGTGACATTGCCTGGAAGGTCTCCTGACCAAGGGGCCTGCAAGCTATGAAAAGAAAGAGTCTTTGACGAGCAGAGAAGGGGAAAGACGACCAGACTGAAACTGCCACCTGAGACAGCAAGTTCTTGAAGGAAAAAAAAAAAAAAAAGTTGCAGGGAAAACTGAGAGCAGTCTTTGCTTAAATAATGACTGGAATTTGCAGCAGACTGAGCTGAACACCCAAGAGGGCAATGAAAATAGGAAAAAATGCATTTAAGAGCTTGCTGTTTCGCTGAGATATTTATGTTTCTTGTTAGTAAAGTACAATTATTTTCTTGACAAATCTGGGTTTGCTTTAACAATTTTGGTTGGGCTTTAAATGCAAAGGAGCCATAAGGTCAGGGTGTCAGGAATCCACACAGTTAATAGAGGGGGGATCAGTAGCCTATTCATAATTTGGCATAGAATTTTATTTCTATGAAGGAATAAGAAATAAGGGAAAAGGCTGAGGTCAGAAAGTCTCCAAGGGAGGCCAAGAGGTCCACCCAGACCAAGAAAAATGGTCAGGCCGCAACTAGTGAGCTTACAGTCACACAGTGGAGTTCTACCAACATTGTGAGACACAACTAACAAATGCTTCTCATTTCACTTCCCAGGAAAACCCACGATGCAGTTTTGTTTCTGATGCTACTTTTTAGCCTTGCTTCAAGATAAAGGAAATCAATTTCTGCATTTGAGGAACAGCAAGATTTCTTGTTAACATCAGGAAGTATTGCATCTAGATACTTCAGGGCTTCTATTTTCTTTTAAGCAATTACTGCTGTTTTCAAGTAACCAATTTACTTCCAGTGGAGATGAAGGAAAGCGGTGAGCATGAAGCTCACCACATGCTAAGCATTAGAACAAAACAGGAAAAATGAACAAAAAAGGAAAAACTACATCAAATCATTAGTAACATGCAGCATTGGCAATATGTCAAACCCCTGCCCATTGTTTATCACCTCACACATCACCAATAAAAAACTGGAGATTTATCTTTACTTGAAGATAGATACTTGATAGATGTAGGAATAACCACACCACAGGCAACTGATTATTCTCAATAAGAGACAAGAAAGTAAAGTCAACAATTAATTGAGTATATTTGTATAAATGAAACAATGGCTTATTTTAACATAGGCAAAAAAAAAAAAAAAAAACCCACGGCAGATTTTTTAATACTTAAAAAAAATTCTTATCAATCCTCTTTAAAGTGATCATCTGCCATTGCTCTGATTGCTCTCAGCTCTCAGCTGATTGCTTCTCTCATCTTGAAATTACTCAGTAGGTGTTATCAAAACCAAAATACACCTAGTAAACTGCAGTCTACTGCTGGACACATGGCAGTTCTTTCCTTCAAAAATCAAGGGGGTATCAAAATACAAACTTAAATTAAAAACAAACAAACAACAACAAATTCCCTTAGCAATAGTGATCCAAAGAACATCTAGAATCCTTATTTCTAATTTATTAAAAAGAATATAATTAAGAAGCTTATCTTCAGCATTAGAAGACTGGAAAAGAACTGCTTTCCAATAAAGTTTTAAGGTTTAAGAACCACTGAATCAAAAGATTTTAGCTATGCATCAAGGACAAACTGTTACTCACATAAAGGACATTTAGCCTTTCAGGTCTTCAGGATTTCTGGTATACAGATGCTTTATGTTCAGTTGGGGGGGGGGGGAAGGAAATCAGGAGATGTAAAGTGAAATGGACTGCATAATCCAACCTCACCTTTTATCTAGTAAGTATTTTTTGGTGAAAAGCAGGCTGTAAGATACAGGGAAACTGCCAACTCTGCAAGCAAATTCTGTTTGTTCAGCTCTTGTGTCGATTGTCTTGCACTCTGCAATACGGCGTTGGAGACAATAGTCTCTGAGAGCAGCTTGTGCCCTAATGACCAGGGAACAGGTCTGAGCTCCTTGGTCAGCCTGTTGGCTTTATGTTTGCAATGCTATACACACATCACTTCCCTGCAGAATTTTCTTATTTGCTGATGTGACTATCTGAGCTTACTCTGTCCAGTCAGATCTTCAGTAACACCCTCCGGTTTCTGCTGATCAGTAAATTAAGCCAGAGACCATCAGTGCTTGATGGATCTTCCTGCTTCCAGATGAGCAAATGAATGTTGTCCTGTCCTGCAGGAACCCACTTACATCCAACATTAGCTCAGCTATGAGGACTGGCACTTTCTACACTTACAGCTCCATCTTTCCTGCTGCCTCATGCTGCAACTTCCCAGCCATTGCACATTTTCCCATTTCTGCACAGTAAACTTGTTTTTCATTAGTTTTGGAGCAGTTGCACTTTTTTTGTTGTTATTCTGTAAAGGCAAAAAGACACAAAGGCTAAATATGAATTCTACAGATAAGAAATCTTCAGTACCAAACAGAACTGCACACAGTTCTGAATCAGACAACTGATCACTGACACTGCTGCTTCAAGATGTATTGATAAGGTACCAGCCAGCATGGTACTTTACATTACAAATATCCACATGATACCATAGCCCACATACTGAAAGCTGTTGGGGGCAAGAGGGAGCATTCCTACTAACAGAGACTGAAGCGGATTACTTGACAAAATTCTACCATCTTATTATTTCCCAAAATACTCAAAAAGCATCTTAGTTATTTCTAAAACCACTTCAAATTATTTTTTATACCTACTAGATTATCATGGTAGGAAGCAATCCAATTTCAAAATTCATAACAAAAAAAATCTATATTAAAATCTCAAAACTATTCAGAGTAGGAAAATAGTCTATTTATAGTGGAAATAGGCATTCTTGTAAAGAACATATCCACTGTTACTGGGGTATAGCCTTCTATTCTGAAACCCATGAGATAGCCAAACAAAACACACTGCATACAAAGAGACAAAACCCTTTTCCAAGAAATGGTTTTGTTTGGAGTCTTTAAGAGCTCAACTCAATCTCTAAAAGCACTTCAAGACTGCAAAAGAAGGCAAAATAAGCTCCACTATGTCTGATCTTTGTGAGGCCACTGACAGATGTTTGTGCCATGAATTATAACCGCTGGATCTAATACTTGTCAGTCTCCAAATCAAATATTATAGCTTGGCTAAGCCTAGCTTGCTATTTTAAATTCCATTGGTGCAATGAAAGATAACTTAAGTGTCATATGAAAGCTACACCTAAGATACATTCCTAGTAGGACTAAAGAAATTTGGAGAAAAAACAGTTGTTTTGCACAAAAATAAAATTCCCTTCAGCAGCTAGGGAAGAGTGCATGAGATTTTTCAACACCATATCTTCCCACATTATTTATCCTCCACATCACATGCACTGAGAATCAGACAAGTCTGTGTCTGATGGGCTGCTGAACAGCCCAACACAGCAGGGTTCACATAAAAGTAGAGAAAGGGTAACTGAGCACACACCCTGGCTCCTTCCCTTGGGCCCACATCCTTCTCAGTCATGGAAGGAACTTCACTCCTCTCCAGGGATGAACCGTAACACTCATTACGTAGACTCTCCATCTAGCAGGCACAGATGGCCTCGTGCTTTTGTGCGATCAGGGCCACAGCTGGTACCCCATCCTCCAGGCAGCCTGCAGAAACTCAGCTATTTGCCCCAAGATAGTGGCGAGGTTCAACTCCTTCCTGTTTGAACAGTGACTGAGCTATCTGCCTCCTGGCACAATCACCCTAGCTCTGTACTGACCAGTCTAGACATTAAGAACCCTGCTGTTCTTATCTGTGTGTATGTGTGTGTGTGTGTATATATATATATATATATATATATACACACACACGTGTGTGTGTGTGTGCATGTGCGTGTATATATATACATACACATATATATAATATATACGCGCGCACACACACACACTTATATATATATACATATATATATATTCCTTACCAACATGTGAGTTGCTAGAGTGTTAAGCGCCATCACTGCAGTGCTCTTACCCATTTGGATCTCCTGCACCTTGCCAATATGCTAGGATTATTCACATAACTTGAGAGAAGATACCCCTCACACACTTTTTGTTGTTGTTGTTGTTGTTGCTTTTTTTTTTTTTTTTAATAATCCACTTGGCTCCTTTCAATTGCTCCTCAAGATCATCAAGATACTTTTCACTTATCAGTGATGAGTGCTACCAATGGCTTCGGCATCTCGTCTTGTTCTCCCTCTGTGAGGGGTATTGCTGCTACTACGCTGAGAGATCCTCCTTAGGATTCCGACTTCTTCACAAGACCCATGCACAGTTTCTATACTAAAAGAGTTTAGCAGCTAAACAACACTAAGCAATTTGCACCTTCCCAGTACAAAGTCGCCGCTAATTAAAAAGTGACAATGAAAAGATACAGAGAGCACAAAATCCTGAAGGGCAGCCCAGAGCCCAGAGTCTGTTTGGGGACAGAGCACACAACCCCAAGTAAAGTGGTCCTGTTGTGCTACCAACCGCTTTTTTGCCATCAAAAATAATCCTGTTTCAGCCACAACCTCTTTGTTATAGCCTATGGTGAGGTTAACATGAGAGAGAAATAATGTAATTCAGATAATAATGTAAAACTTAGAGAACATTTATCCAAAACACACTCTTTCCCTTTGATGCTTACAAGCAGAGAGACCGGACAAATATCCCTAGATATTTGCTCCCTACAATGTCCTGTTTACTCTACACACTTTTCCAAGACTGAGAGTGTACGCTGTGGCAACACTGGATTACGGAGTGCATCTAATGCAACAGCTACAAGTAACTGCTGAATTCAAACCATTCCGAGGAGCAAATGACCATTCAGTGGTTAGTTAATTCTCATCCTTTTCAAAACATGCTTTTCTTTTCAATAATTTATGTTGAGAGAGGGTGGTGGGAGGGGGAGAGGAAGGGAGACTAATGATTTGTAACAGGCATTAAGTCTTCAAGGAACAAAAGATAACCCCTAAGAGCTTTGTAGGTCATGACAAAAATGCAAAGCACTTGTATTTTTGTAATTATCTGCATTACATATCACTGGAGTTTCCTTCCATCTCATGAGATATGAAACTCAAATTAACAAACATCTTTTTGCATCCTGTAACAGCCTCTTTAACAGACTCAGTTAATAACTGAAGAGATTGTATAAATAATAAGCTGAAAATGGATAGTTTTCATTGCCAGAAACAGCAGAAGTTTTCCAAATTGTATGGGTTAAAAAAGCCAATAAATGTAATAGTCTTTTGAAGATGCTAGTATAATCCTTCCAGAACTGAAGAGAACAGATGACTCAAGCACATGGCCAAGTTCCATTAAAATTCTGTCTTGTAATCATAAAATATGATGTAATGTAGTTTCGTCCCAGCAGAAGGAAAGGCATTAGACATATGTGACATGCACAAGCATTCCCTGGATCCATCTGGCTAGCTGTTTTAAAAAGGTATTACACAAGTAAGCAGGTTTGTTTTTTTAAAAAAAGTCTCCAAGATAAATATTCTTAAATCTTTTCTTGGAAAAGTAATGGGTATTGCTCTTAAAAACTACAATTAATGCATCAACCATTATTGTTATAAATACTGCTCAGCTAAGTATGTGCAAAGCAAACAACTTGCCTGTTACACCTTTCTGCAGGAATGCCTCTTTGAAAAAGTTGGTCTTCTCAAACTCTGAAAGCAATCTGTGGCTTATTACTACTTCACTCGTACTGAACAAGAAAAATCTGGAGGGGAAAAAAAATTCTTAAAAGACTTATTTGCAAATCAAAGGAAGCTTCCCTTAAAAAAAAAAAATAAAGGGAAGGGGAAAGAATATACACTAACAACACTTCAGGTGGCAAAGAATATTACTTTCTGCATTATGTAAAGTTTGAGTGAAACAGAACTGCTGAGAAGGATATCAGAGCCATCAGCTCTGGCAAGTAAAATACTTTTCAGTTCATTAATTATACAAGTATGCACAACAGAAATAAAATGTTTTACCACCACTGGAATGAACAGTATTTGACATAAGCGTTCGATACAGTTATCAGTATGGTCCTCATTATATTTAGGGCTCCATCTAAGAAGGTATGCACAGATGTCTTAACTAAACATGCAAGGTCTAGCAGAGTTTATGAAAAACTCTGCTTTTTATTGTAAATAGTTTTAAGCCACCCACAATTCAAGTCAAGCTATCAGAAAAATGAACTGAATCCAACAAGAAAAGTAAAGAAAAGAGAGAAACAGCGGAAGTTTCATTTCTCACAATGAGAAAACTAGTGAGGGATAATTACTGGGGACTAGGGTATAAAGACATTACTCCATAGCCTGCACAGAATCACCATGTTACAGACCACTCCTTTCCCTAGGGGCATACACACCTAGCCACACCAGCTTAAAGGTTCAGAGAAGATGCATAAACCAAGAACCATCTGATCAAAAGCAAGTGATCAAAAGCACAGCCAGGAAACGCATCCCAATCTCCTGACTCCCAGTGCAATCTGTATCAAATCAAAGCGTTAGGAATCAACAGGTAAAGCATAAAGAACAGAATCGACTCACTGTGCACTGTACACCAACGATTTATTCAAGTCATTCACCAACAGCTTGAATAGTGTATGCAGCATTCATCTCTCTCATCTCTAATGCTTTAGAGCTGGAACAGGTTCAGGAAAGGGCAAGATGATCAGAAATACGGAATAGCTTCTGTAGGAAGGATGAAAAGGCTAGGATGCCTCTGCCTCAACGAGAGACAAGCTAACAGGGATATCAAGTCCATAAAATCATCAGTAATACAGGGAAAGGGGTTGGGGATCAACTGTTCAACGTCTTTTCCAGCACTGTGAGGGACCATCAAACGGAAGTAGTGGGACCAGGTTCGGTTCAGAACAAAACAGAGTCAATAGCAGACTTGAGGAACTCCTTGCCAAAGGATACAGCAGATGCAAGAAGTTTACAAGGGTTCAAGGAGGGACCGATCATGTATTAGGAGAGAGATTCATTAGAGATTTGGAAGAGATGCTTGTTCAAACCACAACAGGGTCAGGAAATGGCTTGAGCTGGAAAAGTCAGCAGCTAGGGAACTATTACAACTCAGTGCCATACATATTTGCTTTGTGCTTGCTCTACCTGGGTATGCACTGACAGGCACTGTGAAAGCCAGAAGACTGGAAAACTAGGCTAGAGGTGCCCTCGAGCTGAACTAGTAACCATTGATCTATTCCTGACAGAAATCTGCTCAGACCCACTGCTTTTTCTGTCACAGCTCTTACTCCCTCTCCTGCTCTAGAGAAGGAAAGCCAACAGCAGACAGGCTGGCCTCTGCAGGGCCTGCTGGGCACCAGCACCAAGCCATGCTAGACCCACTGCCCTAGGGAAGAAGACAGCCACACAAGATGCCACTGCTTTTCTCCTTCAGGAATTGAGAGATGGAAAGCAAGGAAGAAAAGAAAACAATAAACCAATCAAAAAAATAAAACCCCAAAATCACGAGCCAAGAGATGAAGTACAAACTGAAGAGGAAGCTGCAGCCACACTTGCACATCAGGGACTGGATAAAAAGCTAAGGATGGAAAAACCAGCCATTCTGACAGAGGCTGAGGTCACATCTTGACCGCAAAAACTTACAACATAGTGGACTATCCCTTCTTACAGAAAGTGACTACTTTAATTATATTATACTATGCAAGTACAAAAATACTGAATTATTTGTTGAATGCACAGCCATTTTGAAAGATAAATATCCTCTTTAGACACCTAAATATGGATTTGAAAAGGAAGCTCTCAAGAACTTGGTCTGAAAGTCTGCAAAATTAACAGATGAAGCATCAATCACAAAGACATAAATTTTGTTTTATTCTTTTAAAAAACTTCATTGCACTCAAAAATCAAGGACTGAAATTTGGAGAACTTCTGAGTGTATTTCACAGCAGTCTTGCAATTCTCAGAAATCAGAATCAGCAACCTGGCAAGCTGCTTGAATGGCAAGAGACTGGCAAAGGTCAGAAAGCAAAAGTAATCTGTTACTTTACCAGAATAGGTAAAAGTGAAGATGTTGCTATTAGCAAAATATGGAAGTAATATTACCTCAGTGACTACTGCAATTATACTGAACCAGGAACAGACAAGTCTTCCATAATCTTACCACAAAGCGCTGCCATCTGCTCGAGAAAAACCAAACCGCTCCCCAGCATCTGCGAACAACCCTACGATGCCGAACGATTATCCACTGAAAACTGTTTCCTCGGGAGCGAGGAAAGTTTTGGCACACGCTCCACAACGTCACTATAAATTAAACCTCTGCGCCGCAGCTGTCCAAGGCTTTGTACTCAGTCCCTGACACAACCCGTTGCTCCAGGCTGCTCGCTGAACGCCTGCCCAGCCACTGAACTGGTTTTACTTTGTGAAACAGGGCTGTTACGCTCATGACAGGCTGGCCACCTCCTCTGCCACTTCCAGCGCAGAGCGGACATACAAACCAGCTGCACAACACCAGGGAGGGCATGAGACACCAAGCTGTAGGCTGCAGCTTCACAGTTGCTGGAAGGTCACCTGCAGCCGCCACAGCGCAGCAGGAACAGCAAGGAGAACTTCATTCACTAGCTTTTCACACTGGAAATGGAACAGCGCAGAACATGTATGATGTGAGGAAAAGAGAATTCCACTGGTCCCATTCGATTTTTCAAAATGAAAGCAACAAACATTTTGGCTAAACAACAGAATTTTGAGAATGTTACACTATTTGGAAATAAATTAGAAGTTCTACATGAACACTGAACTTCATGGGTAGCTAGCCACTTCCTTTGCTTTGTTGTATCTTAGAATGCGTCATTCACTTCTTTCTATGCCTATGCAAGAAGTTTTCCAAACATTTAATGTCAAACAGGAAAACTGAAGTGGAAAGTGGATGACAGCCAGTCTAACTGAGCTTTATCAACTCACTCCATACATCCTGACACACTATACAAGCTCTGAATTACTGCAAGCGCTATGACCAGTCATGCTATTTTAAGAGATGGCATATTTTGCAAATAGAAACTAGAGAATTTTAATGTGAAGTCCAAAATACAAACAACATACTGTGCTGTTTAATGATCCATATGTGGTTTATATAAGACTGCAACATGCAATAAAAGGGGCAGTAAAAAAAAAAAAAAAAAAAAAAAAACTTGCAATGTCAGTATATCTAGAAAAATTAGGTGCTCCAGTGACACATTACAATTATTTTTAAGCTATCAAAAATAACTATGCTCAAGAAATATTTCTATTTAGTTTCACAAAAACCTGAGAAAAGAGCATGCAAGACTTCAGGTTTCTTGTATTCAGCTGGCTACACATGCACCTCCCACCAGAGCAAATCAATGCTGTTTTTCTGCTTGGCTGAAGGAGAAATCACTGGGGAAACGAGTACAAAAAGATTTATTCTCAACCCCAGAAGCTGAGCACTCTTCAATCCTCAGTCTCTTCCAAACCAGGGAGCTTGGGACCGAAATCTGATCCGCTGCAGAGGGGTGACAGAGCCTGCCTCACACAGATGGTCTCTAAATAAAACACAGGTCCGCAAGCAGGGAGCTAATTACTCGTGTCCAACCAAAAATAGTGCGTTTCTTGCTACTGCACCAACGCAGTCACTACCGACGCTTGTTTTAGACAGAGGTATTGAGTTACGCCAAGAAAAGCCTGGTTACCTTGGAGAGCATTCCCAGACAGCTCTGGCACAACTCACAAGATACATTTTGGTAAAATATATCTCTTTTAATCAGAGAGAGTCAGTCAACCTCTCTATGTTTGAGCAGAATACAATGACACAAAAGATAACAACCCTCAAAGCAGCACTTCTACTACCCCCAGCATAGCTAGAACTTCAACATAAGACAAAGAAGAGTAATTATGTTCAGATCCTAGTATCCATGGGAGTATTAAGACTTTACTGCAAAACTAGAGCCTGCTACACACATAGAGGCAGGCAGGCTTTTTTTTTTTTTTTTTTTTTTGACAGAAACTGTGCAGATAAGTAGATACTAAATACATTTATATAGGAAGGTTTCCTCCCCATGAAATGTAGCAAAAATACCAGTTATCTGCTTGGTTTCATACTTAGAATCTCTCAGGCAGACAGAGATGGAGACGGAAACCTATTTAGGGACAGATACTGGAATGAATGCTCATGTTTATTTTAAAAAGAACAGTACAGTAGGCTCATCTTGAAATTATCCCTTCTAAAGTAAGCTTTGGAAGAAAAGCATTTTTGTCTCCAAATATGATATGGAGCCCTGAACTTAAGGAAACACAAGGTCACACAAGAACCTAAAAGAGCTATGAAAAGAAGAATAACTAATCTACAGTTATGCACAGTATTCAAAAATACTTCTGTTCTATTCCTGAAGATAACAGAAAAGGGTGTCTCTTGCACCAACAGCCAAACAAGGTAAAAAATCCACTCAAAGAACAGGTGATGTATCTGATTGGTACAGTTAAAGCACATCAGCTTCATCAGCTATGCACACGGTTGTAATGTGGTGTTACGGCAACCTGTTCCACAGTCAGGTTTTATCTAGACTTAATTGTATTATCTGCATTTACCCATATTCTCCACAGTTGGGTCAGCCACAGGTGGTCTTCAAAAAGGTGAGAGGTAAAGATTCAATTTATTTCAAAACACTCACTCAACACTTACTTCTTTATAAAAACAGGTAGGGGAAAAGGAAACTCCATAACCACTCAATCTGAAAACTGCCATGTACACATTCTGAAACCGCCACAAGGAGACTGAGCACAGATCTCACCCAATATTAAGCTACATGGATCCCTGCACATCTCAGAGTGACTAATCAATAAGCTGCAGTAACAAGGTCAGCAGAAGCTACAGGCTCGTCAGGACAAGGATACAATTATTTGCTTACAATTCACTGCATTGATTTTATAGCTTCCTCCTATTTCAGCATTTCTGCTGGACTGAACAGAGGACAAACACTGACCCAGATTTAAATTTTACCTTTTCTTATTGCATCTGCACAGCTCCCCTACTCATAAATCAAATCATATTAGATACTTGCACATTTTTGTTGTCTTTTTTTAAGTAAAGGAATCTTTACCCCGAGCTTCTATTGTTCAGAAGTGAATTCCAGCACAGTCAGGCTCTGGGAAAACAGCCGGCCTCACTGCATTAATTTGGAATACAGCATTCCCAAACACAACTTCTAGACCCTTTGAGGAGAGATGTGTCCCCTTTTACATTAGCATCTCATGCAGCATTATTCCCTCCTGTTTCACAATACTGCCTGAGAGCGTGCAAGAAGGCAACATGACATGCACCATCTACTGCCCCGATGCACAGGACATCATTCCAGTAACCTGTACGTCAAGGCAGAGATGCTTTTGCAAAAAATGGAAACTCCTCTTCTTGGGAGAAGCCAAGCAGTTGTTTCTAATACTGCCAAAAGCCAATCCTTTACAAAAATTTAATCTCTTCTGCAGTTATTATCTACCTATTCACCAAGCTCTCCTCTCTGTAGTTTTTGCAGTACTACATTCCAATTTATACCTTAGCAGCCAGAGAGGTGGCTGCTATGTTGTACACTCCCTAAGCTACAGAAAGTTGTGACTAGAAGGCACCGGCCAGAACATCATATCCCATTAGGCAAACTGCTCAGCTTCTGCTTGGAACAGAGCCAATTGCGTAGTGAGCAACAGATACAGCAGAAGTTAACCAGCTCAACAACATACATACAACTTGCAGACAACATGCTTTACAAGGTGTGAAGAATTTCACAGCGTTTTCAATGGAAAACACTGATTGCAGAAGCAGCTTCACCTTCATCTAGATTGAAATATCAAAGCTAAGGAAGACAGTCAGTTATCCTTGCCCATTATACATAATTACAAATCTATTTTCAGACCTCAGATATAGGTACATTTTTCCTCTGTCTAAATACTGTAAAGTTGTACACAAAGATAAGATGGCTTTTAATCTATGAATTAAATTCCAAAAGCTCAAACTGCTATTAACTCCTTCTCAAGATAAAAATAGTTTCAAAATTCTTTCTGCTTTTAATTTCTTTAAGAATGCTCTAAAGAACACAGGGTTGGGAAACATTTCTGTTCATTGTTTCTCAGTTAACCCTCCCTTTCCTCCAACTTTCACCCCTTCGTAAAAGTTCACGTCTGTTGAAAATCAGGAGGTCTGCAACGCAGGATGGACCACTATAATTCAACACATGCTGCTTTGGTAGAGAAAAGGCATGTTTTTGGAATAGTGCTGTTACGGGTCAGGAATGTAAAGCAGAGTTCATATTTCAGATGAAAATGGGAACCAGAGCTTATTCTTGCAAGCCCAACTCAGCTCTTCAGTAATGAAGAAAAACAAAGTCTGTGCAGCAAGGTCTTTCTGGTGTACTGCATCGGGCTGTTAAGTGTACTAATGAAAAAACTGCTGAATTCTTGTGTTTTACAAAATACAGAATTGCAAAGTCCTGTTTTTACCCCAAATGCAAATTTCTGATACTTGCTTTAGAACATGGTCTCCTGCTCCTATCTCTGTACTACCCTAGATGAACCAATACGCAATCACGTGCTGTATATCATCCCAGAGAGCTTCCCAGCCTCACAAAACAACCGCACTATTGAAACACTTCAAGTAGAAACAGTACATCTCAGATGAGATAGTATCACAACTACGTACCCGCTCCTCATAACTGCGCAGGCTGCGGTTTGATGCATTTTGCTACAAGTAGCAACACCTCCCCAGACAAGAGTGTAAAATCTCTTCACATCTAGATCCATCAACTATTTTACTTTCTATTCTGAACAATCTTTGCTTGCATTTAGATCCATGCACGTGCTTGAGAGAGAGAGCGCTTATGAAAGTTACTACATCTGTGCAAGATCAGCATCAATATTGCTGCAGTTGAGCATCTCGCTTGCTGGTTTCCTCGAGGAGGGATAGGGAGACCAGGAAGAGCTCGTTCTCACAGAAAGAGCAACTCCCAAGCTATCCAACAGAACTGTTGTCGAATCTGTTCATCCCTCACCTGTTCATCTAAGATGTAGGAATCAGCCCAACAGCCTTGCTAAAAGGGTAACATATCTTGGCTGTTCAATAGATTATAGCATCTTGTCCAGATAACAGGCATGCAGGGAAAAGCTCTGGAGGAAGCCAGCAGCTTGTTATGTCTATCTTCCATAGAGAATGTGCATGTTTTACATGTGAGCCATCTAATCTCTGCCTGTATGTTAAGCAACATCTCCTGGGACAAGCCACTGGTAATGCATTCCCCTCCCTCCCATCACCTTTGCAGCTCTGACAGGTTGGGGGAAGCAGCAGCAGCAGCAGCCAGGACAGAGCGGACATCAGGCAGCCAGTATTCCCCACTGCCACTCAGACTGATTCGGATGTGAAGGAGTTACAGCTTCACAAGTGACAGAGCCAGTAATCTCCATCCTTGAGGGGTGAAGCAGGAACATTGTAACACAATGAAACAGGATTAGAACAGGGTATTTGATCATCATTATAACTCTTTCATTTCTTGTCCGCACAAACAGTGCAAAAATTGCAAGAATTAAGATGCAAAATTTATCATTTAAGTTCTCAAAACAATGACAGTGACTTGATATGATCATTCCCTTTGGACATATACATGTCCATGTTCCCATGTATATGTTCCCATGAACATATACATGCAATATATCAGGCAGAAACTGCAACATAGCAAAAGATTGGAATTTTTTATTTTACAAGAAAATATGCAGCTAGGTGCAGGTCAGAACTCAAATTATCCTTATGTTTCAAGGCCCTAGTTGTGGTTGAAGAAGCCATTGCATAAAGCACTGGAAAAAACAATCCACCCTTGATTATTCCTCAAATCACATGGGCAGCCAAATCCTTCGCTGAAATAAAGACAGCCTACAAAACAGCTATGTTAAGTAGCTTTATTTAAATTAATGTTGCAACTAACTTGTCTAGAGTTCCATCTATTTTACAGAGGAATCAGATCTCCTTGCAAGTTTATTTAGCACAGATAGAAACCACATCCCTATTTTTGAATATAAATTGTCAGTTGTAGAAACTGGTCCCAGCTGGAAGCTTTCTGCTAGCAATGCCAGCATTCATGACTAACATCAGAGAAACTTACTGCCCTTGGTGTGTTACTGCCCCTGGTACGGCTAGTTTCAGCAAGCTCAGCAATACAAGTCTTGCTCTTGAAGGTCTTGCTCTTACTCCAAAATTATTTTTAAATATTATACATCATATATTTAAACAGAAATGATTTTTTAAATAGTTTGTCTAGTGCTGTTTCTTCCCTGCCTCTGAAAATAAAAAGGTTTATGCAACTGTTCTAATGTCCTTCTGCACAGTACACTCGCTCCAAGATTTCTGCAAGCTGGGAAGCAGTCTCTAAGATGAATGAGTTTGGGCAAGTTTCACTAAAACACTCGTTATGTAGACAAGAATAATACAGTGCTTCCACCACCAGCTGCAGCATGAGCTGAGCTGTTCTGTTTGATCTGTCAAATGCCAAGCAGCAAACTGCACTACCTCTTCTAGCTATCTGGAACAGCCCCAGCAGGCACGTGGGGGACACGCGAGGGAGCCGTCTCCACCTGCACGTCAGAGGTGGAGTGGAAGTGGCAGGCGCTGAAGGCCACAGAGCGGGAAGACTGCAGGTACTGTGATGCATGGAGAAGGAATACGAGACAAACCGTGGAGGGAGGGAGAACTGGACTTCGCTAGTTCTGCTGCTCACAAAGGAATGTGAAAAATCTGCCCAATTCAAGAAACACTGCAAAAACATAGCGTTTCCTTAAAAAGCTATTATATTTTCTTAGAGCTTTTACAGAATGTGTAGTTATATTTACAACATAGATCAAGCAGACTCTTTACCAAGAAAGGACGTTTAATTAGGGGATCAAAGACAAAAGTGCAGGAGATCTCTGAAGGAATGTATTTTGCACTTTAGCACCTACAGCAGGAACTCTCTCTCATCATCTTGCATATAAAATCAGTGATTTACCCCCTTAAAAACTCTTATTCTCTTGAGTCACTGAAGATGGAGAATTGCATGAATACTACACAGTTAATCATACTGTTTTCAACTACTGGAAATAAGATCCTCTTCCTGTCACTCTCACCAGCTGAAATTATATTTTCTCCAGCAATTGCAGTACATGGCAGGTCTGGCAAGCTTACATACTAAAAGACTGAGACAGTTAAGCATTAAGTAGGAGAACACAAACGAATATCAGCTGCTGATTTTCTCTACCACTAGGCTTTGCTGTCAAAGAGAGAGAACACTGTAATTAACTTTGCTCATGAAATGCCATGTTCTAAAGTTGGGCCCAATTAGATGCACTGTAAATCTTGCAAGAAACAGATATTGTGCGTCTTTCATCAGCTTGGGTGACTGGAATTTATTAGTATTTCAGGCAAGTCTACATAATATGAATTATGTTTACCTGCTGCTCCATAAAAAAAGAGTATGGTGTTCCTTCCAGGTATGATCAGCAGTATGTGAGAGTTTATAAGAAAGAAACGAGGCTTTCATTTTGGCATGAAACTTTACCAGAGGAAAATCCCTCAAAACTGCAAGGGCAAGGAGACGCAATAAGAATAACAGCACTAAGCATAGCAGGATCTTGGGCCAGTACTAGCTTTCTGCAGTACAAGCACATAAGAAGCTTGTGGGAAACAGCAAAGGGTTACAGAAGCAGGGAACAAGGCATAGCTTAGTAACGCTGCTCTGCATTACAGCAGCAGCAACTCAAACCCATGGGTAAGCACAGCGCCTCCAGGGCGGTGTGGGAAAGGCACATGGTGGAACGCCAAAAACACCCTCAGACCTTCTCTAGGGCAGTGGTGCCCCAGGCTGACGGTAGTTGCCTCTCCCAAGTCAGTGTCTTCAGAAATTAGTTTAGCTTGAAACACTTCAGAATTCCACCCACTAAACACCAAACAAGGTATAGAACGTGGATAATATTTACATCAACTGCAAACTCCTGTTTCCCCATTTTAAACAAAACTCAGGCTCCATGTTGATAGATACACTTCTTTTCCTTTGGCTTTTCTTCTTCTTTGTTTGTTTGCTTTGCTTCCAACTAAGGAACCTTTTGCCAGGGCTCAGCAATGGCAAACAGTCTCAAACATCCCAACCCTCTCTTCCCAAATAAAAAGGAATAAATAAATAAATAGCTGAAATGACCTCCCCACCTCTGCAGGAGGCGAGCAATTCTAAAGATCCAGTTAAGGAAGGTCTCAAATGCAGATTTTGCCAGAGTAATCCTGAAGTGAGAAGAGAAACTGTAGGCTGTCTCCTCTTTTAACATCTTCCCCTACCAAATCAGCCCAGGAAGAAGCAAAACAGAAGGGAACTGCAGAGGCAGGGAGAGACGACACGCAAGTTCTATCATTTTGAGAATCTTCCTATACACCTCAAAGTTGCATCAAATCACAAAAATTTGATAAGGATTAATTGCATGGAAAACTGTCTAGTATTACTATGAGTGTCCGAGACACTTGAAAAGATCCTGTAATTTCATTATTAGGCCCTGCCCACAGGCCTAATGAGTTACAGTATTGAACCACCAAGGTTTTGATGTCATGCAGCAAGCATTCAGTCCTAATTGTAGATTCTCAGCATATTACATGCCTTCCACCCAACCATTCAATGTTAATTATTGTTATAGGTGTTGGATTTCATAACCAGAGCTCCTAGTTCTTTTTAGTAATTACTGTTGTGTAAATATTTCTGACTTCTGTAAACACTGTTACAAGAGATCATCTAAGCAAGCAGTCAGCAAAGCTGCTGATCTCTGGAAAATCAAATCATTGTGCTCAACAGCCTTTTAAGAAATTATGACTGTGTCTTCTGAATAAGACAGGAGCCAACTATTAGTAAGTTTAAACTCCTAAAAGTGTCCCAACACTACTTACTCAGCTTATCTAGTTTTGTCATACTTTGGACAGCTTGCATCGACATCCAAGTTTGAAAAAGTACAGGATAATGTCTAATGTGACTATTTAAGGATATTTTAAGATAAGCAGTAGGTTGGTTTTGGACCTTACATTTATGTGTATGTGTTTGAAATGACTCATGAAGAGAGAAGACTATAAAAATACACACACACACAACACACACTCACTCCGTGAAAGAATTTCGTACATTGCTACTGGAGTCCTGCAAGCTCTGCATGGCAATGTTTTGGGAAAGGCAGTGAGTATCTGCAGGGCTTGCTACATTAGCAGGGCAAGAGGTACAATTATCGCTTCTACCACTAATAAACAGCCACATTGGCTATGAGGAGATTTATGAGCTTTTAGACCAGAAGCCAGGTGTTAAAGACAGTGTTCATTACACCAGTTCAAAGCCTCAAAAAGAGACGTCTTCCTCTAGCAAGTGAGCTTCTCATCACAGTGAGGGACTTGCATTTGCCTATATTCATTGCTGAGGTTTAAGTTGCATAGAGGTCACTGTATGTCCAGAAAGGAAGCAGTTTCCCTGCAGCTCTTCGGAATGGTTACATCCAATATCTCTCTTCTACAAGGAGATGTTTCCTTGTGTATCATAACTGGATACTCAAGACAATAAACAAAGCCAGCAAGGAGATATAAATGTAGTCTTAAATATCTCAATGAATATACTGTAGAGAAATACTTCATTAAGAAAACTTACATATGTACACACACACACACATATGTACACACACACAGAGCTCGTAAATGCATGGATTTGGCAAATATTTAAGTGGTTTTTTTTTCAATTTGCTAGACTTTCTTTTTCCTTTGATTGATCGGTCAGAATGTTTTGAAAAAAAGTCTAGAAACAAAAAATTGAAATTTAGGGAGAAGTGAACAAATGGGGCTTGCACTGCACAAATCCAAAATGCAAAAAGAATAGTGGCAATAACTGGGAATTACTATGAATACTCTCATTTCATTAAACTATCACTATTTCTTCTGCAAGTAAGATAACACTCCCAACAGGTCCCATGCGCACACCAACATTTCCATTTCCCTACTCTAGGCCTGTATACAGCCATATTTCAAATCCTCTCAGTTTTCTTCTTAAAATTTCAGGCAAAGAAACTTGGATGATGCAAGTTAAGAATACTTCAAAACCTCCCCTGTTCTCAGCCCAGAAATGCTTACAGCAGCTGAAGCAGTCAAAGTGAAAGAAGGCTGTTTGAAAAAAGACAAGGGAGTTGGTTAGGGAATAGGGGCTTCTTGGCATTCCTTTAAACCATTTCCTGTCCACCCTTGTAGAGTGTAATATAGCTCTAAAAAAAATATATCCGACCTCACTCTTTTCAACTGCATTAAAAAAAAAAAGTTAAATGCAATTTAAATATCAGATTGCACATTCATAAAAATAGAGTTTATACATATTATTGCCTTTGTCTCCAACTGAGTTGTTTTTTTTTTTTTTTTTTTTTTTTTTTTTTAATGAGAGCTTTGATTTTCCCTGGGAGACAAGGTCACCAGACTAGGGCATTTCCTGTCTGCAGCAATGCCGTGTGCTTATGCAGACATGAGTCTTTTGACAAACAACTGATTTATTTCAAAGAGGGGTCATTATAATCACGGCATACAGCAAGACCACATTCTTTCCTACTTGTTTTGCTTAATCACTATGGATTACTCAAACATACTTGAAAAAAGGATGCATTTCAGCTGTGTGTGAAAACTGACAATTCATCCAAAATCCCACACACGCTGAGAAGAGAGGAAGAGGCGCATTTTAGGCCAGACTGATCATGCAGTGATGAAAATTGTGAGCAAACCTACTGAAAACAACGAAGCTAGTAACATGTTAATAGAAGATCTGATTCTACAAGATCCTGAGCACCTTCCCACCAGAAACAAAGATCCTCTACCTTACATAAAAGGTCACCAAAGGAGCCTATCATCAGGGCCATTTATGGCTTGTACGTTTTAAATCACCCTTCTGTATCTTGCCGATGGAAGTGCCCATCCAAACCTCCTCATACAGTCCTACCACACACACACACATCTGGGACACACTCAAAGCTCCACACAAGAAAGGTCATCTTCAGCAGCATGCAACAGCAGCATCTCCGCTAACTACCCACAGATTTTAATAGCAGGAAACTCAAGAGACAGAAGTTTCCAAGAACAGGCAGCACACAGGACAGCCTGAGAAGACTCAACCCATGTAGAGCCGAGACAGAAATAAAGCTGGGCAGGGTGGAAGCTGGCTATACAGCACCCATTAGCACACTATTTGAGCATCGCTGAATTACTGATTTATCCACCAGTACTATGCCACAAAAATGCTCTTATCCTTCTCTCCATTTTAAACATGTGAAAGTACGAAATCAAGCACCTGCACAAGATTACAGAAACCTGCATTGGAAGACAAGGGACTGAGCCCTTCCTCCAGTTCCAGGTTAGTCTCCTGACCCTTCCTTTCTCTGCTACACTAGCTTGGCAGTTCACATTGTATTTGCCTAGGAATGCAATTCAATTCATTCCCCTGCTTCTGCGGAGGCTGTACTAAGTTCATCTTTCCCCTTCAATGCATGCACAACCTACTTAAAACTGTGCATTTTTTCTTAAGTCAAAGATCTTAACTTTGTAATTCTGCTGCATGTAGAGAGAGCCCACTGAAACAATATTACATTCATAAAATGGAGCTACTAAACAGTGTATAGATAATTTACAGACCAATATTGCAGGTCTGATAAAAAAAATGAAAAGAACAACTATTAGCATTCAAAACCATAAGTGTAAATCAAAAATGATGAAAAACCACCTTGAATGCAATCATTAAATCTATGAGTTGTCCAAGAACTGAGAAAGGGGAATGAGTACAAGAATTACTATTGCAAAAGAGCAGGAAGGAATCTATCATTAAGTAATATTTATGTAGTGTTTTTAGGTAGCAGATGACTTTTCTGTTAGCTTATTGATGGACACAACCTCAGTGACCATTACAGGAAATGGGCACCTTAGCATTTCAAGAATAGAGTGACTTGACCTTAATCTAAAAGTATCAGGATACATTAGAAAAAAACAAAACAGATTATAAATCTAAATTCCAGGCATGGAAACTCCCTTGTATGGATTGGGAAAAATACACCATGGCAGAACAATTACATTCTTAGGCTACCAGAAGAAAAACACTAAAAGATGCCAAGTACATTTCTGCTACATGTTAACTCAAAAACTTGCCTTCCTGGTCCCTGAAGAACACTTACCTACTCTTCTTCCATTTCATCCCTCATCAGAAAACCCAAGACTGGATTTTGTGCCTTCCATTCAACAACATCACACAGCTAAACAAAGTAGATGCTATCTATTTTACAGCCTGAAACAACAGCCACAGTTGCATGTTTGCCCAGAAGTTTGCAATCAGTCAGTGAATGACAAAAGCCTAGAAACAAACTTCTATTTCTACAGGATAATCCTCTGTTCCTCCTGCTTGTCTAAAAAATAAAAAGGGAGGTTTGGTGGTTACAGCCATCCACACTTAAAAAAATGAATTAAAAAAAGAAATGTATTACCCCAAAGCCCTAGTCAATATAACAGAAGCTGACAGTTGCACTTGACAGGCCTGAAGGACTTATCTGTAGCTATTTCTCCACACTAGGTTTGTCTGCAACATCCCAATCACTGCATTATATTATAGCAAGCAGTACATAAACCTATTTCTACCTCAAATGATCCTCTAAGAAAAGCAATGCTACTCACAAATATGATGATAAAATCCAGCCTTTACCTGAGTGTGTGCATCTTACCATCATCTGAATAAACGGAGATAGCTGAAGTGCACAACAGCAAAGTTTCAAGAAATTTTTGCTGACATTATCTGAGCTGACGGTCCTCACAACACATGAATAACACAACCTCTGTCTTGATAGCACAACACACTAACTAACCAGTGCAGCAACGCACCTGAAGCAAGACCTGGCTTGCAAACAAGGAACCTACGCTAAGAAAAACAAAAATAAAACACCCTGTGCATCTTCAAGTTTACAAGCAAACAACACAGGCATTAAGAAGTGGTATTTGCTACTGCAGAAAGAGTTGCCCAGCACTAGCTTCTTGTCATACACTGCTTTGCACACCTAAGCACCAATTGCAACACCTATTCCAGTGTAACTGCAGGGACATGCTCCCACCACGTACTGCACTCATCATTACACATCGATGTGCGATGCAAGACAGTTGCAAGACAAATTCAGCAAAACAAAGTTTTTGTACCAAGAGAAGTGGGACAGGAGTATAAACAGATGGGTAAACAAAAAATCCACAAAAATCTCACGCAGCAGCTTCAGCCAGCGCACTGTGCAAGTAAAGCAAGGAACACATGCTCCAAGACAGCTGGAACTTGCAGCCCTTCTCAAGCTGCTAGAGAAGGCATAAGCACATGATACCCTGTTCAGATCCCTTTAGTTATAGCCAGAGGAATCACAGAAAAAAAGCCAGCTTCCTCCACTGATAAATGCACAGAAATAACTTGGTTGATCAAGCATATTATGAAGGCCTTTAAGAATTAAACCAAGTATACATTTACAGATTAAACAGCTTCTATACCTGTTTTCACAAACCATCATCTCCCACTAATTTATTATTAATAAATAAGTGCATAGAATTTCAAGTCTCATTTCATTACTATAATTGACAATGTCTCTTCCCGTTAAGTACATGTCACGAAGAAGCAATCACGGCAGAGCAACTGAAGACATGAACCTTACAGTGCAGTAGCCTCTCCTCACTGACCTGCCGTATAGATTTTCTTAATGATTAATATGATGCTTGTGCATGATGCAGCTTCCTCCACCTTGAAAATGCAGTGATCTGTTTGCAGTTGGGGTGGGAAATGAAATTGCTCACCAGCTCTCACGTCAGAAGTGCAAGGTCACTGACAGATTGCCATTGCTCCTATCGCACAGAACCACATCACATCAGCGAGCAACCACTATGCCCTCCCCCCCCCCCAAAAAAAAAAAAAAAGGCCAGACCACCAAAAGAAGCTGCTATTGGATAACTAGCCAAACTGAGCATCTCCAATTGCTACGTGTACTTCTACACTAGATTTGGGTGAAATCTAAATGACACTCAAGCTTTGCCATTCACTTCTGGGAAGCCAGGATTTTACTTTGTTTTTTTTTTTTTGATTCATAGCTCAGTCCAGGAGACTGAAGTCTTTCTTCAGACTTCAAAGGACACTGTTTCAGTCTCTGGATAAGCAGGCAGGTTACTCAAGTTTATCTTAAGAGGTTTCCCACCACACACAGCAAAAGAAGCAAAGATGAAAGAAAAGCAGTATGCACTTGCAAATAGAGCAAAATATGTATGTCAGATGCATACTGTAACCACATTATTTGCAAAGTTATGAAAACAGCTTTGCTTCTGTCATCATCCTAATCATTCAACTCAGTTCAAGGGTTCTAGACAGCTAACTGTACAGCCCATCTGAGGCATGTACCTGCGGCATATATACAGACTAAGACTTCTCAGCTATACCGCAGTAAGCCTAGTCTGAGTTTCAGATTATTGAGTGTTGCTAGCTGTTCCAGACAGGATTAGTCACATAGCGTTAGGTGCCACACAAGAATAGTACTAAGGAGGTTCCTTCTTGTAACTTCTACTTCAAGGTAAAGTATAAAGTCCATGTAGTAAGCAAAAGGTAGGAAAAGAAGTGTATCTGTAACAAGAATACACAGGAATACAAGCTACAAGTTTAAAGGATGAAGATACCCTGCAGTTGTAGTTAAAAGATGTTCAACTACAGTGGCTTTCTCCAGCTGGTACTGGGCAACAGTATCTTCTAAAGCTGAAATGTACAGCCACTTTTAGACAGTCGAGATCTAGAATTAGGAAAAAGCTCATTAAATAGCCTGTCATGTGTCAGAGTGACTACCCAACCCCAGGTAGCTATATAACTTACAGGTGGACAATGACAACATAGCTTTTCCTGGGGGTAAGCCTCAAGCTCTTTTCAGGCAGCTTAGAACCACCTCAGAAAACATCTCTCTTTCTCTCTCTCTCTCTCTATATATATGTACACGCACATAATATATACATATGTACATATTTTTAAAGGAACATTTTGTATCTTTGTAAGGATGAACATAATCACAAGCTTTCTGTAGGGTGCATTTCCAGATACTAATCTTTGTACAGAATCACGAAAGGGTTGAGTTTGAAGGGACCCCTAGAGATTGTCTCATTCATCCGCCCTCCTAAAAGCAGGGTCAGCTAGAGCACGCTGCTCAGGACCTTGTCCAGTTGAGTTCTGAATATTTACACAGCCAGATTACAGTATAATATTAATAGCTGGAAATCAACAGCCTTACTACAATTTACAATAAAGTGCTGTATTAAAAAAACGTACTATTTCAAAATTTATTGAAATTAGATGTTCTGTTTTAGGAACAACTACTAAATATTTATTAACATCTGTATCACAGAGCTGTATGTATACATACATACATACTGTCCTAACAGTAAGACAAACACTGCTGCATTACCACTTTTTCTTACTAGCTAAAATATGGCTTGTTATTAGCTTTCAGCCTTCTATTCACTCCAAATTTATGATTTTCCCAACACAGATCTTAAGTTTTTAAACACTCCCTTAATCAATACAACTGGCACAGTTGAGCAAAAACAGCCATCAACCTCACCTTAGCCAACAGATCACCCTTCAGCCCACACAAGGACCCCCTTGCACCTGGGCTGAAAAAACAGCAACTCTCCTATACAACCACAAGACAGGAATCCCTCTTCATCCTCATTCCCTCTGCCCACCTCATGCAGGACCTCAGCAACTAAACCTCTGAACAAGAAAAAGGTACCTTCAATCAAGTGCTGAAAGTCCAACTGTCCAAACTTTCTGTGTTACTAATCACACAGTATTTCCTGGAAAGAACTGCCACTGTTGCCCTCATTCTCCTCTACGCTTTAGTTTCATGGACCCTCAGGACAAGCACAGCATGAAACTCAAGGAGATGTAAATGAGGCAAGTGAGGGAGCAGAAAAGGGCTCAACACATCTCTAATGCTAGGTCCAGCTGGGCATTTGCCTGGATTGCAAGCAACCAGAGCAGCTTCTTGAAGAGTAGAATAAATGCTGCTGAAATAAGACACTTATTAGGGTTACAAAACATAAAAGCTTGGGATGAAATGGCTCAAATTTCCAATAAAATAAAATGTATAAATAACATTTTATTCTGTAGTTAATACAACAATGTCTATTCACAGAAATGGCTTTTTGTTCTTAGCAAAGACAAGGGACCACACTCTTGAAACACAAAGACTGCACTACTCACTAAATTTCTTCCTCCGCATGTATTTTAACTGACAACTTCGAGAGCTGAACAGAAATAATTCTTCATTTCTTCCTTTTTTTTTAATCAGATAAAGATGAGTGGTGCCAAAAAGGAAGAGCAAGGATATAGTGTACCACAATAAGAACACACAGACAGCTAATTTATCACATTTTTGATTTATTTTACTTTACATTTAAATCTTACTAAAGATAAGCAAATAAATGAAAAAAATTACAATTGCTTTTTGCAGCTCTTCCAAACTCAGGCCTTTGAACTTTTGTGCTCTATTTAAAGGGACACAAAAGACATATTCCTACAAAACAAAAATTCCTTTCTTGTCACCAATATATTTAAAAATACTATCTTTTTTTCCAGCTTGTATATGCCAATTTGCCATTCTTCTCCCTACTCACACCCATTTTACGCTACTTAATCTTGACACGTTATGTTGACAGTTCGTTGCTCCAAAGCAGATATTTTCACATGCTAATTCATCTGAATTCATTTATCTCGCATGAGTTTGTAAACTACTACCCTAACACTTTGGAGTAACAAAGTTGAGAGGTGTGGGCAGACATCTGGGGAAAAGAGACAACTTTTCCTTTCCATTTTCTCAGCCTATATTTATGTGAGAATCGTTAGCCCCCATGTCGTTCTGTGCTGGTGAGAACATGACTCCAGGACCAGTGATAATAGGAGATATTATTCCTCAAGTAATTTGGGGCACAAGCGTGGTTGGAGGCGGAAGCTAGAGCAGTGCAGGAGCTGCGTGTCACTTCCTTAGGGCAGGGGCTCCGGGACAGAGGTGTGGAAAGCAGAGCTCAGAGGAGTGCACATACTAGCAGAAGGACTGAGAAACTGCAAGTGGATGCGTGAGAACAGCCCTGCAGGTTTGATCTGGCACTTAGTCTCAAAGCTTCTCCCAGCTCAGTCAACCACTGGGTTTAATAGAGCTGCACTTGCAATACTCCACCACCATTTATCTAAAGGCTGGCTGATCAAGTTTGCAACTGTCCACCATCAGGTCAATCTATGGATCAATACTGCTGCAAGAGGCAGACCGCCCCGGAGACAGTCCTACGTGCAGCAATACCGGGTCTATAGGATTTATTTCCTCAAGCACTCTGCCATTTAGATGCTGCTAACTGGTTTTAGGACCAGCGGAGAAGTTTGTTTCTTTGTTTGCAGGAAGCTTCTAAATTCAAGTGGGCAACAGAGTCACTGTCACTGTCTCTGAACTGTCAGAGGGTTCTTGCTATGCAGGAAATCCTACTCTCCACTGCCTATCAGGAGTCTTAAGTGTAGCCTCAACTCATTAGATCCTCCTCCTCCTTCCTTCCAAAACTACTGGAGGGAAAAAAAAAATGAGAAGACACAGCTACACTGTAGTGCTGTCATGGATCCCAAGAGAAAAGGCTTGCATGAAGAGGAGACACCTTTTATTAGGCCAAATGATGACTGGAAGAAAACAGACGAGCTTTACAGCTTAATATCCCCCCCAAAAGCAGTGACAGAATCCAATTCCTATAAAGGTTAGGCGAAATTTCTTCTACTAGCAGCACTGTTGAGATAAGCAGGAAGAAGCTGCAACTTTCTACTGGAGTGTTCTTCATACTTTTTAGTACATAATTGGGTCCTCAATTACTTAATAGTATACCCTCAAAGTTATGATACAGTAATAGGCTGAAACTTTTGCCCTGACTAACCACTTCTGAAAACTTAACAGCCGTGGGGGTTGCTCCAGACAAAGGAATTGTGAATTTGTAGCTGACGCTACAGACAGACAGACTGACAAAGTCTGGCTGGGAACCCAACCAAGATGTTCTCTACTATATCCCAAACTATAATCCTGTTTTAGGAAATAACTGCGTGTTTATTCAAAGCAAGCCAACTGCAACACAAGTTCCTCTAGCATAGTTTCAAACATTACAGCACACTTTTCAGTTGACTTATTCCCTTTCCTTTGTCTCACAACTCTTTGGAGATACTGAAGGTTGTTTCTACAATATCTGCAAGTTATCTGGCCTCACTCATATGCTCTGACCAAGCACCACAAGAATCAGTAGCAAAATTGTAACTCTTACTCTATCGCTTCAACTGACCTTCTTCCCCACTTTTTTTTTTCATCATTTCCCCTTTTCTTTCTCTCTCAGTCTTTACTTGCCTTCTCCATTACATTTCTCCTCTGTCAATAAAAGAGATGCTACACCTCACCTCTGAGAGGGCCGAGATGGGCCCCCTCACGGAGGATCAAAGGTGCCAGAATCACAGTTCATCTGAAGAAGAAGAGTACTCGAAGCATGTTCCTATTGCCTGTTACAAAGAAAAGACACTATGCGATGGCAAGAAATTCTCATGGAATTGACTGCAGCAAGCAGCAGGTCCTACTCCATACACTGCAGGTCTCGGGGAATATATTTAACCGCTTCTCTGCGCAAAGCGTTTAAGCTTTGCCTGGGAGAGCAAGCTGATGAGAGCAGAGCGTTACGCTGTCCAGAACTGGAGGCACGAAGCCAAGCAGCTCCCGAGCGGAAGATGGGGTGGCGGGAAGAGCCCTCCCTCCCCTCCCGATGGAGGGAGGCAGAAGCAGGAGCTGTGTCACTTGTTCCAAGAGGAAGAGGAGGGATCCTCCTCTTCCAAAACGAGGTGTTGAGGATATCCTGTATGTTCCGGAGGGACTTTCTCTCCCTACGCACTGTATAGCAAACCCCAAATTTATTACTGAAGGCCACAGTAAACTGCAAGAAAGCCAAGAAAACAACAATCCATTTCAGGTTTGTTCAGCTCAATACCCGATAAAAGCAAGACACCCAAATAAAAGCAAGTTTCAGCAACTCACTTTCTAAATATTTGGATAAAGTGGTCAGACAATATTGCTATTTCACTTTTAAGCCACAGCAAACTCTGTATGTGCTTTTCCGTCACAATTAGCTTGAAAGAAAATTGTGCGTGTACATAGGGTGGATAGTGCAATTTTTAACAATCCCATGTTCCCTTTTAGGCTAATTGTAGCTTTGAGTGGATAGAGTTTAAGAGCTGTTTAAAAGAGATTCTGCTTTATTATTTTTAAAGTTGCCCCACCCAGGTTTCTCTCTCTCACGTTCACTCCCAGAGCACATGGGAACACAGCGATTTCAGTGGAATGTAACCCAGCAATCTCTCGTTCCAGACCCGACACAGCATCTTGTTCCTTAAAACTGTTGAATAGAAACCTGCTAGTTAGAACATCGGGCAATAGTTGCAACGAATTGCCAAGCCTTAATTAGGAGAGCCTCTAGATTAACTCTGAAATATTTTATACTACAACATACCTAACTCCTCCATATTTTGAGATTTATGGAACATTGACTACATCACAGACCAAAAAGGAAAAAAAAAATAATAAAATCATGAAAACTGCAAAATTTCCCTCCCCCATTTGCTAGCAAAGGAATAGGCATTTCCAGAAATACCAGAAGTTTGAGCTGCAATTAGCATTGGGAAACCCCAGCCTCCCTTGGCTCTACTTCTGACAAAAGCTACTTCTTACACTGAACTGAATAGTCAATTTTCAATTTTAAAACCACTTGAATATTATTAGTATTGAATATATTTGGAAACAAAACCCAATTCTAATCTGCCTCTTACCCAGTCAACAAGATAGCAACAAGAGGAAAAAAAAGTTCTGTTGTGAAACTGTGAAAAAAATGTTTATCAGCTGATCTTCAAGTATATCCAGAAAACGGTCCCAGAGCTCTTTCAGTTACAGACTACAGATCCGGAGCTGAGAGCGAGGATTTATGGCTAAGGGCGAGAAAACAATCCAACTCACTACAGCCTTCACACTGTGCCCCTTTTCTGGAGGGATAAGAACACATTAAAAACAAATATACCTATACAAATCACCAAGGTACCTACTGTACCTTAGTACCAAAGAGCTAGCTATTTACATATGTGTAGGTGCCTAAAAATGTAGGTGAGCATCCCGTCATATTTAAGAAGCAGACAGAACATGTTTAGACAGGTTTGATACTTCTACACATTTGAAAATCTAGCTGGCACTAATCTGCCTCTTTAAGTATCTAGATGCGTTTGAAGTCAGGCCACAAATTGATTAGTTATACAGAAAATGTTCAGGTCTTCAAACATTAATAAAATAGACTATTTTTTTAATCATTTCAAATCCTACTATTTCAAGCTAAGACAGTGAAGTATCTGTCTTAATAGTTTGGAGATGTTCACACTCTATCATGTAAATAAATTGCCCATAAATAAACTGAAACTCTAAAGCAATAGTTTCTAATATTATTATACCGTCTTTTTCAAGTGCCGCGTGTAACAGGGCATAGCAACAATTAAAATGGTCATCCTCTCGGGTCACCAGTTCTTAAGTGTCACCAAGAGTTGGTCTTAAGTTTCATAATGAGGAGCAGGAGGTGAGAAACAAGAGAAAATAAAGCTTCTGAGGCAGAAAAAGAGACTAGATGCTTTGTTGAGAAGGAAGTGCAATTTTTGTAGTTGTGTCTACAAATTTCTGAAGCGTGCATATCCAATGCTGAGCCTTTGCCCAGCATTTGCTCCCTCCTAGGCGTCCTGTTCATATATTTCTAGACTACCTACGTGCTCCTGTAACTACACATCATGCTTTGACAGTACTGATTTATGACAGAGCAATACATCTCACTCTTCCACTCCAAATACACACGTTCACATGGCAACGGTAACCCCCAGGAAGGATTTCACAATGATTAAATGTGCCACGGGAAAGAGATTTTCTCAGTTAACAGGGCTGCTTGTGCACACAGAGAGGGAATCAGGTAAAGTAAGGGGGAGCTGAGCAGCAAAAGCTTTCTCCCTCATTACCCGCAGGTCAGAGCCCCAAGAAGAGTCACAGTCCCATCTATCTCAGCTGGGGACTGTGCCAGTTCTGCTAAATATCAGGATTAGCAGCCTTGTATGTTCCTGAAACTCCTTCTCCGGCATGCCCCCTCGTGCTTTTTAGGCCAATAATCTCAAGGCAAGATTCGACAACGCAGCAAAGCCCAGTGAACAGCTGTGGAAAGCGAGGTCTTCCTCCTCCTCCTCCTCCTCTCACCACACCTCTCAGCGCAGACCCCACAGTGCGACAAGAGCAGGGAGTTAACCGGCTAAAATTAACCCCGCAAAATAATTTTCTTCTGCTTTATGTCCCTGAGCTGGCTCACTGTGGGGTCAGACGAATACCACCACAACCCGTGTTGCACGGCTGTACTGCCCGCAGTGGTAAGAGAAAAGCGAGCAGAGCTGCTCCTTTTGGAAGCGGAAAGGCTGGTGTAGCTACAGCACCAAACTAAAACCCTACAGCAGAAACACACAAATACATGCATGAATATCAGCAGTCAAGCCCACTTTGAATTCAGCTGCTCCAGAAAAGCCTAGAGCGCTTTACTATATGGTGAAGTTGCTTACCTGGTCTTCATTTTAGCATGCAGTTTTATTTTATGAGCCTTGCTGCTAGAGAAGTGTTTTAGTAATTCCTACTTCCCACACACGCCTTGAAGACTTATTCTCACTCCTCTCCCCATTCCCTTTTTTTAATGCTAACAGTATGGCTAGGAAGAAGGGTGCATTCCCTCCCCCAAGAGGCCTTTAGTTCTGCAAAATAAAACATTAAAGTTTTCCTCTCGAAAGCAACAGAGGGGAGAGGGTGGGAGTGAGAAAGAGAGGCCCACATCCCTGCTGACCTTATCCTTACCTTATCCCCATCCCCAAAGCAGTTAGTGTTTTATATACCATGATGCAAATACAACTAATTCCAATTTAAGCCACCTCCTCTCCCTCATAAGTTATAGCTAAGGGCAGCTATTGGAAACTAAAGAGAAGTAAGAAAAGGACAATTTTCTTTGCTTATTTTGCACAAAATGTAGAACAGCTCCTGTTGGCTGCTCTGAATTACACCCTTAAGGTCTGGCTTCAACATAGCGGAAGGCAAACTACCATGAATTTAGACTGCTGTGCTCTTAAAGCTGCATACCTAAATTTCAGGTATCTGAAAAATCCTTTGTGGCCAACTTTGTCTCCAGCTAGTATACAGCAAAACTAGTATCAAAATGGCAATTACTTTCAGCCTCTTTTTGTTTTTTTTAAAAAGGTGTGAGGGAGTTAAAAGGATAAGTAAAGGATAAGAAATCCCATGCAATTTATAAAAATGGGTGGACCAGTTACAGCAAGATCTAGTTGCATCACGCATGTCACTTAGCCTTTGCTCTGCAGCAGCAGCCCAGCCAACTAGCGCAAAAGCGTGAATGAAGTCATCCCAACGCACAGGCACACCTAAGTTCCACAGCACCAAGTGCATTCATACCTTAGCCAAGGGACTGTCTCTTTATTCAAGCACAGGCCTATAAAACGTTTTACTGGTGTGGGTGAACCAAAACAGCTCTTGTTGCTACTTACGAACAGTAACACTTTCTGACTATGAAATACACAATTCTGGATTAAACCGAGTGGCACATGCAGGTGAAACACCATTAGAAACTTGTAATGTGCTTGGGATTTTTTTTTGTTTTGTTGTTTTCGTTTTGTTGTTGTTGTGAAGTGGTATAAGGTACAAGCCAGAATTACATACGATTTGATGTATGTAGATTTATTTTCCACAATCATTTGCTTTTAAGTCTGCTATTTCCAGCCCAATTCTCCATCCCAGGAAAAGCAGGAGATTCTGGAAGCTTAGTGAAATTAAACACGCTAAAGATGCACTAAAGACCTGCAAATGATAGATAGTATAAAGTGCACTTTCTGTATAAGATCCTTTTTTTTTAATCCTTTTCTTTGGACTCCAACACAATGAACATGCTGTCTCAACCTGGTGACTAGCAAAAGCAAAATAGTTCAGTGTACTTCACTCAGCTCTCAAAGGTTGGTTGACATTCAGCTTGGTTAAAGAACAGGTCTTTTTAGAAAAAGCTTTTGCTGAGCTGAAGGAATACAGCAACCACCAGTGCTGGCTAAGACAACAGTACAGCTTTCACCTGCACAAAATGCTAACCTGCACCTCAAAAGACACTCTAAGCAGCAATCTGCACATCTGCAAATCACATCACAAAAGTACACTACAAGCCAGCTAAAGACACCTCTCTAATGGCATGCCATGAGACCATCTTTACATCAAAGTGCAGTTTGCACTACTGAGCACACTGTATAATGATTTTCCCGAACATGAAAACTTCTAAAGAACCTCCATTTCAAGCCTAATGCACCAAACACAGCTGTTCTGTGGGAATTTGTCCATGACAAACAACAATACATCGCTTCTTTCAAAGCAGCATGTAGATTTGCAGAAGGATGAAACGTCCCATTCTTCAGGAATGACAGAGATTTGTTACTAATTCCACCCAAAATCTGAGAAGTCAATTCAACACATCAAAGTAAACACATCAAAGTCACATGCTTCACTGACTGCTCATGGCACTATCAAGTGAGCATCAGCACTAGTGCAAGGCAGTAACTGGAATGAACAGCAGGAGGAGGAAGAAAAGAACAGGACTGAACTACAGCATCCCAGCCTTGCAGCAGCTTCAGGCACGGTTCTGTGCTTTTAGCACATCACCTTCTTATAGCCTTATCTAGTTTTGAAGCAACACACACTGATTTTCTTCAATCAAGTGTGCAATGCACACGTTCACTAACATGCTTCCAAAAGCTGGCACTACCTCCTGCAAGACATGACAAGCAGCAGTGAGGTATGCAGTAAAGGCTGGGTAAGCCTATAGCAGTTCCACTGATCCAAGGGAATTACACTTATTCAATAAATTCAAGCTCGGGTCTGTACTGATGCTACTACTAGCAGGCGACAGAACATGAAGTGCAGCACAGTGTCTCTCCAAACACAGTTTTAATAGTCTACTGTAAGACTGTCATACTTCTGTCTCTTGTCCTGACCAATCAAGCCTCACATCCACCTCTCCTGTTGCACTGGAATTGATAAGCTACACATAAGCCTTAATTGCATGGCTCATTCCTAAAGTCCTGCTAACAAAGGAGCTCTGCCACAGCCTGGGGAAGCTTTCACTAAGTGCTCAAACATCACACTGATAAGAACAGTACTTTACTGCCCAATCATATTTCTCTTCAAGCAAAGTCCTTACTAGACTTAACCCTGCACCTGGAACAAAGTTTTAGTCTGGGCAAGAGCACAATCTAACAGAAGATCAGCAGATCCCATACACATATGCATGATTCAGCTATTCCAAAAATGGAGCAAGGTGGCCAAATACTAGTAGATGCATAACCGAATTGCATTCCAAAACAAAAACAGCCTACTATGTACTGTACTGAGCCATTGCTTTTGTGCTTGGAAAAAGTCTTTCTTCTCTGTAATTCATTAACCTACAACCTTATCAAGGTGGGAGTGAAGAACTTGTTTCCAGTATGCAAACCTACAGTCAAACGGAGCAGAAATACTTACGTCACTCTTCCTGAACTTTGCTTTTAAGCTCTTCATGTTGATCACATTCAACCTTCCAAATCTTTGAGGAGCTTTTTATCCTTCTTCAATATCTAAACAAAAGAGAAAGGCAAATAAGATTTCCACTTTTCTTTCAATTCCTTGGGAGACAAACCTGAATTGAACTTGCACACCTATGTAGTTCTTTGAGGTTTGGCCCTCAAACTCCAAAAAAAGATTAAAATAAACAATAAGTTAAGAGAAATTTCTTTTTCTCTCTAAACTTAAAAGCAAGTTGAAGTAAGCCTAAGTATGACCACAGAAGAACAGAGCGAGCCTTTACCAAAAATTTGTGTGTTCCATGTTACACTAGCTATCTCTTCCTATACCAAGTAAATCACTGACAAGTTCATACATGGTGCAGCACCCTTCTCTAACCACAGCCTACTTCAGCATCAGGGAAGCTGCTTGTAAGGTGAGAAAAGTGGAAAAGAAAGTATACAGTACTCTCAGAGAGATAGCTATTGTTAATTTGGCAATGCACTGTCACAAACAACAGCCGTGCTCCCCCTTCCTCCTTTCAAATGAAGAAGGGCAGCAGTTGCACAAACACACAACGAACTTCACAGACAAGTTGCAAGCTTTCCCTGAGAAACAAGAAGCCAGCACCTAGAGCAAAGCTTCCTACAGAAAGCACCCCCCAACACACAAAAACAACCAACCTAAGCCAAACGTGACAGTGAACAGAATGCAAAAATAGTAAGGAGGTGCGTTTCTTCCTAGAGCATAGCAGGAAAAACTGAAAGCAAGAGCAGCATACTTTTGGACTAGGCAAAGCCATCTATATAGAAATATTCCAAATGTCTGGTTTTACAGTATGTTTCCAGTGTGTTCACTGGAATAGCCAGCCCCTCTCATTTAGCAGTTATAGATGCTATACAAGTTCCTACTGAAGAAACAGTTTAAAGCAAAGGATGTTCAACTGTACAAATGCCTTCCCTCCACCCTCGAGGAAAATATTATGAGTCTAACCAGACAAATAGGTAACTGAAATGAGGACTGGGACATAAAATACAAATAGGTCACACTGGGTCTCTAAAATTTCTCATCATTTCTCAGACATATTAGCAAAGATTAATTACAGAAGAAGAATAACTTAAGCAAAGATAGTAGATTTGACAAGCAAAGTGAAATTCAACTGTTTCATAACCAAGTACCACATTATTATGAAGCAGGTTGCTATGCTGTACATGATCACTTTATTATGAGTTAGAATTTAAAATGCTATTACATGGTACCACGTTGGTGCAGTATATATGAACGCTTCCAGTAATACAACACTGAGCACCATTCAGGAATAGCAACTAGTGCTAAGTAAACACATTATTTAAATTGTTGTCATACAACTATAGGGTTGAATTAAGACATATACAAGTAGTTTTCTGACCCCTCTCCCCCCTCCAAAAGGAAAAAAAAAAAGAAAAAGAAAAAATACTGACTGCAGGTCCTGTTTAGTAGTCATTCTGAAGTCATTTCAATTTTCTTACTCCTTCCAGGTATATGACCTAGGGTTTTCATTCAAAGTTCTCATTTTTCATCTCAACATATGGGACTAAGAAGAATGGGCTTGTGGGGTTTTTACTTTTAATTCTGTATCATACAAAAGGAAAAAAAAATATCTACAGAAGCTTTTCACTCCCTGGTTTACCTGACAGTTTCTCTTAGTTTTTGCCTTAGCTGAATGATTGGAGTAGTTATGAAATAACAACATCAAAGAATCAAAGAAACCTAGAAGTCCTGGAACACTTGGAAAGAAGGAATTGTAGGTTGCTCTGAGAGAAGCAACCCACTTTACTAGCACTACAGTTAATCAGACTTTGGAGAGAGTGTGAAACCACACAACAGCTGTTTAACCTTCACTGGGAAGGAGCATAAACCTCAGCAAGAGCTCCATAATCTCCTGACTTGTTCTCTAGCAACACCAAGGATGATGAGCATTGGAAAGACCAGAAATGCCAGGGTACGGACAAGACAAATGCCACTACACATATCTGGCCTTCTTTACACACTACAGCTAAAGACAAAAAAGCATATTGTTTCTAAGATTCTTACCAAAAAAAAAAATTAAAGGGAAGTTTAAGAACTGAAGAAACACCACACAATATTCTACAGTGCACCAAAGTTAACAGAATTTTTCATTTTAAAAGTTACACATACCTGATTTTAAAAAAGGCAGACAGTTTAATTAGACCATTTTAAAAAAGAACATAAACAAATCCTTGCCTATGAGGAAGGGCATGTAATTGCAAATAAGAAATTTTTCCCCAAATACAGATTGCCAAGGAATTTTCTTCTACAGGTTGTATTTTTCCCCTCTGCTTCCTCTTGGCACTTTTGGCTCCTATGAATGAAATATTTGTTACAGTTCCTGTGGAAGATAAAGTACTGAGCTACAGGTTTACGTGAGAGAGAACAATTCCTTGCAGATATATACACAGAAGAGGTGCAACAGTTAGACTGTCTAATGCAAGGAATCCATAACGCAGTCTAATTAAAAACTGTTGCAAACACTTCTAGTATGCTATTATTATTTTCCCCTTTTTGGAAAGGCAGAAGGGAGGTGAGCTGTATTTCTGTTAGAGGCCAACTTAATATTTTTCCCCACAAGATACTTCACCTCTTACGTAAGTACACTTTATATGTTAAATTTGAAACTTAAATCCGCAGTATAATTAAAAAAGCATGCACAAGCACACAAAAACAGCATTCCTGCGTCTAACACGTGGGTCACATCTGTATCTTTTCCATAAGATATGGTTCAACACAAACATAAAGATTACAGCTTGCACATCATAATGCCCAAAATCCTTCAGCAACAGAGATAAAAACTTGTGAAGCAGTAAGGGCTGCCTTTTCTTGGCACTGTTTTTAAAAGAGGAAGTCACCTCTCAAAGGGTGTAATTATTGGAATTGATGCAAAAAGAGGTCAGCGTCTTGATTCAGCAGAGCTTTATGACAAGTCTTCATTTGCCAGAGGGAAAAAAAAGCAAGTACCATTAATACACTCCTCTTTTTACAAGTAAGGAAACAACTACTAGGAATTCACTGGGGAGAATCAAGATATTTCAAAACAGCATTTCTGCAGTGAATCACAGGTATTAACAAGAAACAATGTGTACCAATAGTGGTATTTCTCTCTTTTCAGAGCAAATTGATAAAAAAATACTAAGCACTATCATTCTGTAGCTGCAGCAAGTTAGCAGTGGAGAAGTACTTAACTCCAGAGATGCTCAACAGCTAATGTTGATTACATGCTTTTAACCATTAGCTCCAAAATTAATCTCTCCACCTCATCTCCCTTCCGCTTAATAATAAGTAGTAGCTTTCAGGAATACAAGCCACAGAAAACATCTTTAGGTAAACCTATTTAGTTAAGACAGGAGGCATTGAAATGGTGGTAATCTTCAGCCTAAAACAATTTCATTGAAACTGTGTTTTAATATACAACACAATCTTTAGGTTTAAACAGAGGCAGCAGATTAGTACAATCTCCCCCGTTGATTTACAGTAAGATTTGTGCAAACCACAATAAACAGCCATATTGGCACAGTTTTTTTCCTTTCATTAAGTTGCATTAAAATCAGAGCAAAGTCTTTCAGACAACACTGTAATTAAATCCTTGAAAGACCAAAGATCCAGTGAAGCAACAGTAAAACAGCCTTAGGATATGCTATACATACTCCTTCATGCCAATGACACGTACCCATTACTGATATGCTTACACTGAATTTGATTACTTTTAGGTGTCAGAAGTCTTGCATTTCTTTCTGAACGCACTGAGAAGCCTCCTTCTCGGACAACACTCTTCTGCAGTAAAGCATCATTTGTAATGTCAACTGATTTCCCCTTCCTCCTTGTCCATCCATCCGCCCCCCTTCCCTAAACCACCTCAAACAATTTTTTTCACCTTATGACCTTACAAAGAAGAACTAGAGACTCCGTGCAGGATCTGGCAACATTAAGGGCGGGGGAAAAGCATTGAAGGAGCACTATAGCTGCCATCTATTTACATTTCCTTTGCATAAATACACTTACCCTCACAGAGGAAAATAAGGGCCACCGCCCCCCCCCCCCCAAGTCTCTTCTCTCTCATTACTACATCACCATTTATTTTCTGGATGATCATTTTCCTTCTGAATTTCAAGCCTTGCTCTGACTCAAGAAAGCAAGTTTCTGTGGCAGCTAGCGCTGCACACAGAGCAGAGCCATCCAGAGTCCTACTGACTGCTCTGCTCACCTTCAGTACCCAACTTAGCAATTGTTTCACATGCTTGAGCTCCCCTGACCTCCTAACCAATACCAAGCACATGCCCAAACCCAAGCTTCTCCTTTGCACGGCTGCCAAAGCCATTGGGCCACCCGGAGGCAACAGCCTTTGCCCAGCTCTTTGTTGCTGTCTGCACATGAACACACCAACTAACGCCAACCTGAAAAATCACCCAGCACTTCATGATGGACATTCATTTCCATCCAGCTAAGCATACTTCTCTCACTATCTCTCACGCCAAAGCAGAGAAGCACGCGCTGTCTGATCAAAAAGCAAAGGGGACACTTCCCCACTCTATTAACAGAGCTCAGTTTTTCCATCCTCTGCTCATAGGAAGAGTCAAATGAAATAAAGTTGTTTTAAACTTAATGCTATCTATAAATACAAATAATTCTTGGCTTGGTTAATCTACTGTTACTTACTAACGAAAAGACACTAAGAAATGCACTGGGCAACCCAAGTACTATACAAGAATGAGAGTGATTTATGTACCGTTAATCCCATTCGAAACAGAATGGGGACACCAGAGAAAGTAGGTAACTATTGCTGAGGGTAACTTCATCCAATCCTTTTATATATTCACAAATCACTAGCAAGGATGTGCTGAACCGTACAAATCTAAGCATTTGATCGCAAGCACTAGACCTTCACTGATACAGCATCACTAACAAATCTACACATTCCTATCACTTCTTCCTCCAGTACACTATGCACCAATTCTCTACACTTACATTTCCTCTTGATATTCAAAACCTGCAAAATGTTTATCTGCATTTTAATAGATTCGGAGACAATAGTACGAGCCTCCGTGAACATCACAAAACTAACACAAACCCATGCAAGACTGTTGATGCACAGATAGGTACAGTGCATTTAACTGTTTCCCAAAGCACTTCTGGACAAATAGGAGAGAGTTTGTATCAGCAAGGCCTTAGACACACTGAATTACAGAGAAGATTAGAGAGATAAAAAGCAAAATCTGACATTGCTCCAGTTTGTTTACTTGGCATATTAGACAGCACTCCAGGCAAAATTCTAGCTGAAGTGAAGTCCAAGAAAATTTGTCATTTACTCATTACACTTAAACTTTACTCTGTTCTTACTCCAATACTTTTGTCTGGAAGTGTCTGTCAACACACATTCAGCTCACTGAAGGACACAGTAAAAGAGACAAGACTGGCTGCATGAGCTAGGAAATACTGCTGTCTTTCTCAGCTTTCAAATTCCCATCTCTAAAGCAACCCTCCCCCCCCCCAGCCCCTCAATTCTTAGACCATTTTCTTTAGTTTGACTGCACATCAGAATGGCAACGTGTCTTAAGACTTCCACGTTCAGCGCTTCGTCCAACTAGGCTAGACTGGAACTGAAGCATCCAGCTACAAATAGAGAAGTGACGCAGATTTCCACTTGTGAGATGCCAGTTTCCACACAAGAAGACCACATGAATAACAACAGGGCTAATATTTGTTTATACTTACTCCCTCCGTTTTATTTTGTATCAACCACTCAACTAATTGCTCCTCAGAATCAGCAAATAAAAGAATCTGTACAGATGCAACTTAATCTAAGGAGCAACAAATGCACTACTTTATGGATGAATACTCTGAAATAGCCTAAGGCAGAACAGTCACCTACCACTGCAGGAGTTAAGAGGACTGGATGGGAACAGCAATTTAATTTACATAAAACACCTGCCCAGCCCCAATGCCATAAACTCTGCCCTTATACTTTTGAAGGACCTTGGAAGGGTCCCACTCTGAGTATTTCTGGACTAGAGAAGTTTCCAAAGACAGTGCTAACAATAACACTCTGTTCAGCTTTCAAGTTCTTAGGTAGGGAAAATATCTTAGCTGATGAAAATGCCGTACATTTTTAAACACTACCTGAAAAGGAGAAGAGAGCTGGGTGTGTTTACAAGCAAAAAAGCTAAGTACATCCATCCCTTTTAAAAAAAGAAAGAAAGAAAAAGGTATTAGGAATTCAGGTATTTCCTATCCTAGAAGACTGTTAATGCTATAAACTAGTATAACACCAGCAAGATCAACTTGATTGTCTTAGTGATAAGTGATTTTTATTGGACTTCACTCAGATTTGTTGAAGTTTATATTCAATAGCAGCAGCATTAAGTGTTGCATAAATATTGAGGAAGAGGATCTAGCATTTAGAATAACTCCCTCAGGCTTCAGAGATCTCTGAATCTCTACATCTCCATTAGATATTTTCTGATGGAGTCTTAGGCAAGTTCCTGCAGCCAAAATTTCCTGAAAGCACCCAAATGCCGGACTCCCTAGGGAATTTTCAGGTTGTCCCAATACACTTGGGAATCCAGATGGAGGCCATTGCTTCCTTGGGCCCATCTGTAACAGGCAGCTGTACCTCTCTGCCCCTTAGTAGTTGTGAAAAGTGGGAAGTGTCCAGCTACTGAAGTTACAGCCACAGACACGGGAGCATACAAACCCTCTTTCTATCACTAGGGCTGAACAAACTTGAGCTCTTCTCTTTAACAATCCCTTTCAGGTCAAAAAAGATCCCACATCTTATTTTACAGTATTTTCAATAAAAGCAATGGCTTCCAGGTACAAAGCTACAGGAACACCATAGCAGTTTTAGACAACATCTTTAATCGATTACAACATTCGCCTAAAATGCGAGACCTGTCCTGCAGAGGGAGGACCTGAGTGAAGATACTGCACTTCCCAGGCAAATGCAGTAACCATCAGGCAGCAGAATCTCCCCTCCAGAGCCGGTCACAGGTTCAGTGCATCAACCACCACCATCACCTTCAAGCCTTACTGATTATCCTGCTCTGTACCTCAACAGGAGGGAAGGATACTTTCTGTCACCGCTGTGTCACTTTTACTCCAGCAGTCCTCCGCAGGCACTTAGGCTTTTAACCCTAAGTGCCAGCGGAAATCTAGGTTGCTTCCGCACTTCACGAGACCCATGTTTGCCTCTGGCAGTTTGACAGAGATAAGCTCCATGATAATATATTGCCTGGACTACATCCTCTGTGCTGTAAGAGCCCTTCAAGTGCTAGGACTCAGAAAGCAAGACCCAGCTACTCACACGCACAGCAATCACATACACACCCACAAGCACATACACTGCAACTCCAAGGAAAGTAGGAGAGGGAAGAGGCTTCCCAGACTTGCAGGAAGCCTGCAAACAGCAGGAAAGCCAGTTATGTGAATCCGTAACCCAAGAAGATGTTACGGATTGCTATCTTCCTACTACACCCTGCTAATAAAAGCCTCTTGGGCTACCTTTCTGACAGTAAGCAAGGCACTAAAGCTGTGGATTGATTTGTTCTAGTTTGGCTTGTTTTTCCCGCTATAGTTGTTTCAAGCATTATCCCTGTGCAAGAAGAATCAGCCCACAATCAGCTCTCGGAAGGAATGTCATTAGGGTATTGTTGCTGCAGGATTTAGAAATTGCCAGCAACTCGCACAAGAACTTAGCTTTCATATTCTCCGGACATCGCTCCTCCCTCAAAAGAGGCACACATTCCTTATCAGAGACGGGGAGAAGAAAGGTAGCATAGTGGGGAACATAAAAACAAAAAATAGGGAAAAAAGAACAGAAAAACACTGAAGAGGCAGGTGAGTAAACCCCCTTGTGAAATGCTTACATTACTTAATGAGACCAGCAACCTCCTGCCTAGTCTCTTCTCCACTTGATATGACCAATTTGTTGTTTCAGAGATGCAGAGGGAGGAGGTAGCTTTATGTTTTGCTAGCAGATGCGCTCTTGGAAGAGGGAAGCGAAGAGCACAGGGCCAATATTTTTAGCGATTGGAAGGACTGACTCCTGCTACTACACAGCGACTTACTGGCACAGCGCTTGGCTGCAACGCAAGAGAGCCCTGAGCTCATAGCAAGCACTGCTCTACTCAACCGCTCCTTCACTCCGGTTCATATGGCTGTTATGCAATTCTTTTATTAGTAAATAAAATCTCATTGACAGCCTTCCACGAGTGTCCCAAGACGAGAGCCAAGCAGGTCACTGACAGATATTTACAAAATTCATTTTACTCCTAGTTAATCCAGGACATGAGAAGACCTTTCTAAAATGATGTATGCATATTTTTTACATCTTAAGCATGTTTCTCATTTTTTAATAAAACACACTAATCTCAAAGCAGCTGTAATACCAAAAAAAAAAAAAAAAAAAAAAAAAAAAGCCCATCTGCTGCTGCCCCAGCACACACTGCAGCTAGGCAGTGTTTCGCACCAGCTCAGCAGCAAGCGTGGCACAGTCATTACAGAGACAAACGGGAGAATTCGTTAAGGTCCCGAGATGCTGATAAAGCAGAATTCAACCAGGCTGCCCAGAGGCAGAAACTTCGGAAGATCGCAAGTAACAATGGCAGACGGAGGCTCCCACACCCCGAGCGCCGGTGCGAGATAAAAGCAGAAATTCCTCACGTGGTTTGCTGGAAACACCGGGTTTCTGGTTAAACTCGATGCAATCCCTTGCGCAGTCCGAATTATTATTCTCCCCCCCCCCCCCCGGCTTTTTTTTAGCGGTTAGCTATAGAAAAAGAAATCTCGGTCTTTGAGGGCGCCGCAGCCGCCCGCGCGCTGGGGCTCGGCGCGCGGCCGCGGCCCCCGGGAGACGCCGCGCTGCACGGGGGCCGCCGCCGCCGGCAACCGGCCCCCCCTCACCCGGGTCCCCCGGACCGAAAGCGCCGCCGCCGCCGCCCCCTCCGGCCGGGCTCTCCGGCACGACAGGGAAGAAGTTTCCTCCTGTTGCGCTTCGCCCCCGCGGGCTCCGCCGCGCACAAAGCCCCTATTCAGGGCGCCCCGGCCGCACTCACCCCATGGAGCCGCCGCCGCCGCCGCCGCCGGGAGCCGCGCTCGGAGCCGCGCCGCTGCGAGGGGCGGGGCGCCGCCGCCGCCGCCGCGCGCGCCCCGGGACACTGGGGCCGCTCCGCGCGCGCGCCACGTTCGACCCGCGCGGGCAGGGCGGGAGGGGGGAGCCGTGACATCACTCCGCGGCCACGTGACCGCGGGGCGCCGGCTTGCCCCCCCCCCCGCACCCGCCCGCAGTGGGGGGGGGGAGGGGAGCGGAGCGGGAGGGGCGCCCCCCTCCCCGTGGGGGGGACCCCGCGCTCGCGGAGCCGGGTCACGTGGCAGCGCGCGCGCGCGGAGCCGCCCGTCGCGCCGGGCGCCCCTCGCGGCCGTTGCGGCGCGCGCGCGCGGGACCCCCTGAGGGGCAGGGAGGTGGGGGAAGGGCCGCCGGCAAGCGGGGTCGGGGGGAGGCTGCTCTGGGAAGGGGCGGGATGGCGGCGCGCTTGGGTGTCCCCGAGTCACCCCGGGGAGGGGTGGAAGAGAGAGCTCGGTCACCGGGGACGGGTCGGGGGGCACCGAGCACCCGTGGGAGACGCTTGGAGAAGTCTGCCCTGCTCCCCCCGTGGGGAGCTGGGGGGCCTGGTCTGTGGGAAGGGTGTGCGGGAGCCAGCCCGCAGTCCCTTCTCCCTCTTGACACCATCTGGCCTCCTCAGGAGAGAGCAGAGGGGCTGAAATGTGAGCGAGTTTTTCAGGGAACCTGAATTCAGCACATGTTTCAGCACAAGATAGAAATCCTATAGTTCTGTTCCCTCCAAAGCTTCCCCATGCCTCGATTTCCCCTTTCATGCCTGACCCCTGAGCAGGAACAACTAATAAAAAAAGAAAAGCAGGGGGCACTTTTTGTTTAGTAGCCAAATTAACGACCACTGTAGTGTTTGGTTACAAAGCAGCTTAGAGATTTGACAGCTGCAAGTGGGCTTTGTGCGGAGCCAAGGTGCTGCTTCACTGCATACCCTGCAAAAGTCTCTTAGCTATGTTGGCCAAAGCCTCCTTCTCAACGTTGAGCCAACCAAGCCCTCGTTCCAGAGCCTATGGGAAGCCCATGACAAACTCCTGTCCCATTTTTGTATCTCACCAAAAAGCACAGTTGTCTTCCAAATCCTGGAAAAACTCTGGACACTTTGTTTACAAAACAAGTCAAGCTGATGAGCCTCTGTCTACCATCCCACTTCTAGGGTCCTGCTGGAGATAGGTTAGCTATCTTCCCGTCACTCCCATTGGAAAGGCACATCTATCCAGTCCCACTCGCTTCTGTCATGCTCCCATTCTAAGAAGGTCTCGTTTAATTGCTCTGATCAGTCTTAATCTTCTGAGTTCACAAATATATCCACGCCTTTTCAAAGAGGAAAAAAGTACTGGGAGGAAGTAACCACTTAAAACTTTGGGTCATCATTGTAATAGTTGCAAGTAATATTATTATACGAATACGCTTGATTATCAGCAGAAGCATATTTCCTGTGTTCATGTGCAGTCCTAACCTTCATCAATTTGTTCTGCACTTGTTTCTCCTCCTAAGAACAACCAAATAATTGTGCCAGCATACTTTGCTCTCTTTTTCTTACAAATACACACACCAATATTAATCTAATATAGTAAATGCTGAGAATTTAATTTGCACAGAAACAATACAAAAAGGAACATTATAGATCCCTGGCAATGCTAGCTTAGCTATAAAGCACGTTGCATATATGCAATTATTTCTAATTCCATTTTTTAAAGTAAAATACATGTGTACAGGATGGTTAAAAAGCCTTCAACATGCTCGTTCCAATGCCAGTAAAATTCTGTGTAAATATATATGACTAACATGAAAGATACTTAAAAAGTGAGTACAACCTCTTACATTTTGAATAGTTTGACTATGTTTCATTTTTACTTCCGTTCTAAATCATAGAATATCACAGAGATGGGTTTTGTGTATGTTTGCATGGAATGGTCACATACAATAATACACTAATAAAATTAATAAATTTTGGCTATAATATTGTATAATTTTCAGTTCTTGACAATGCGTATTTACTAGTTCCCAGAGAGTTAGTGTTCATCATCTCACAAACTGTGAAGCAGGATAACGTGCCTATGGGTTTTATAATGGTAGCTAGCTCAAATTTATTAGACTATGCTAATCTGTATCACAGAACCTGATGACCCTCTAGATGAGTCTCCTTTCATGGAAGACTGTTCTTTCATTCTTTCTTCTTAGAGCTCCCTTTTCAGTCTCCCTGCAAGGAAAAGGCATTACCTCTTATTCAAAATACTTCCACGTGATTTTTGACTGAAGCTTGGGAAGACTGGGAGGGAGACCTTGGCTCTGTTCCTAGTTTTACCCTTGATATGCTGTCAGACTCTGGGCTAATCATTTTTGCCACCTGTGCTTATACTCCCTATCTACATGTTGATGACAAATATTTTATTGAAAGCCTATTGAGATCTACTCTTAATAAATGCTGTGCAAGAGCTAACAGTTGTTGAAGTGAGATGGACAGAGGCTGATCTGCAAGAGGCAGAAACTGGAGAAGTATATCCTCCACAAGCAACTCCTCTCAAAATCTAAATATTAACACGTTGGCCGTGTGATGTGGACTTCCCATGCATGCCCTGTAATTCCTTTGCACAAGACGCATGCAAAAAGGATGGGAGAACAAGAGAGTAAGTATCATCTTTGCTTAGCCTCTCATGGAAAAGCTCTATGGGAGATGTTGCAGCCAGTTACAACTTAGAGCAGCTGTGCATCAAGATGAGAGTGAAATGAATCCACTCGTGCCTTCCTAGATACTTTTTCAGAAGGAGAGGCCTGAAAGCAGCTTAGAGAGATCTTTAGTTGTACCTTATCACTCTGCATTCTCTTGATAGCATCTGCTAGCTAGCTTACTTTGTGTTATTTTTTTCCTGCTTCTGACTCTTGCCTACTGCAGAACACAAAGTGCGGATCCCAGCTCCACTTAAAAAATATTTGCAAAGAAAATCAGATTCCTAAACCACCTCCTCTCTTCCCTTTCACCCTCCTTAAAATTTGTTTCATAAGTTGTGCTGCACACACTTTTCTCTTGTTGGACTTGTTCTGGTTTGATTATTTCCAATCTGAATACAGTTTGTTTTGCTAATCCAGGCTGTTATTTTTCACTGAAGGACCATTTAAAGAAAGTTTGTTTTTAGATTTGGAGATAGCTTTGTGCCTGGAATGTTCTTTGCTTACAGAAAAATACTTTTTTCACCCTTTGTAACAGACAAATTCCCCCACATTTGTTCCCCCACAAATGCAGAGATCTCTGTGGTAATAAGTGAGAGAGTTAAAAAGTGTATTTTATATCTGTGCTTACCAGAGCGCTTTTTTTTTTTTTTTTTTTAGTAACTTCTTAGGACAGAAAGGAATCATTTTGTATCAGTCTTGTATCTCAGTTCACAATTGGCATTTTTCAGCAAATGCAGGCTGGAATTTTTCTTTCTGTCCTGTGGTTTGTGTAGCACCAGCAATGGGCCTTTTGATATGTGAAAGGGACAGAGGCAACACAGGAAAATACAAAAGATAGAAGAAAGTCACAACTAGAGCTGCTTAGACAGGATTCTTGAGCTGAGACCAAACCTTGACAGAGAAGGAAGCCTAGCCAGGGATTTTCTTTGCATGGAAGTGATCCTATACAGGCTGAAGGTAGCAGCCTGACATGGTTGCAGAGAATTGTCTAGATTATTTCAACTTTAAGTTTCTAGATTGATAGCTCCTCTACCTCCATCAATCTTCCTTCTTTCTCATATTTTTAGGTCTATGTAATCCTCTTCACACTGTTTTGCATTGTGTAGCAGTCTATGAAATTTGTTTGACATTTTTGCAGTCCCAAGCATCATTTCTAAGAAAGATTCAGAAAAATGTAATTGTTCTGTCCTTGAGATTCTTCCTGCGCTGCATGACCCTACTTTGCCATGGCAGCAAGAGACATTGCAAGGTTTCACTGGCATCAGTTGGCCCCTGTAAATTTGTATACTCTGCTGTGGGAGCAGAAATCAGCAGGAGAAGAAGGAAACCAAGCTGTTTGTGTCCTTCAGGGATTTCACAGCAGATATCAACTGGACCTTGAGGAGCTTGCCTTAAAGAGCAGCTTTCCCTCAGTGGGACTGAAGGGACTACATCTTGGATGAGTTCCAGTTAGGAAAGAATAGTCCTCCAGAGATGTAGTTTACTCTTTACAGAAGAATATATATGTCCTCCTATAAGAGAAAGGACATTATCTGCCTCTAGATATATTTTTTTCAGTATGGTCTGTAGTCACTGGAATAATCAAAAAGAATTAATGCAATTCTTTAACTACAAAGAATAAAAATCCTCTTCTTTTTTCCTTTTACTTTCTCGTATTTTTGTGGAAATAGGTACTTGCATATTAGTGTCTTTGGTATGAATATGCTTTCATAGACTTAACTCGGGAAAAATCATTTCCTGGCCTTTTCATTAGCATCCAGTGTAATATAAGCTTGCTTTATGCATCTTCCCTGTGGGGACCATAGCTTGGATCTGCAAGGCAGTGGCCTTGATGATCTAATGCAGCTTTCCCACAGAGACCTAGCCTCAGAAATATTCAATAACATATTTCATTCTTAAATTATTTTCAAAGCACAAGTCCATGGAAACAACAGAAGAGGATTACACACTTCTTACACAAACAGATTGTGCCTAAAATGGCAGTGCATCTGTGTGAATAATTAAAAAAGGAGTAAGTGCTGCATTTCTTCTTACAGAAAACCTCAGCAAGCAGTAAGGCCACTGTCCAAATAGGCGGCAAGACCTTTGGAGGTAAAGAACAAAGCTTTGTTAAACATCTAAATCAACAGGGCATATTTCAGTTCTGTACACTGTGAATGTACTGGTTTTGTGTAGTATCTACTTTTTTTTTTCTTTTTTAGTAGCAGAGTGTCTCATTCTTGCCTACACAGCCATTGCCATTGCTGCACAAGGCCATGGGAATTCGGTGAGTTTCACTTTGCTCAAATTTCTCCTCGTTCATCCATGAGCAACAGAAAGATTTTATCTCCTGTGAAAAAGTTACATAATTCCATATGCTTGGCCCCACAGATACTTAGGAAACAAGTGGAGGACCAGGATGTGAGGAAATTGTTGCTTCCCAGCCTCAGCATAACCTAGAGGCTACCCTGCAAACTTGAGGGTTGAGATATCTGTAACTGATGGGAACATCAGTGTAAGTTACTAGACTAGCAGAGGCCAGGCAGAGCACACCTTGCAGAAAGCTGACTTCAACCCCTCTGCAAACATAAAGGACACTTTAAAGGCACACCACTGAAAGTCCTGAAAGGCCAGTTGCCCAAGAATGACCAAGAAGATTATACTACTCTGAGGATCACTAAAGAGCAAAATCTGTAGTATTCAATTATGCTGGCGAGCACCTTGATTATGTTGTAATAGTACAAAAGTCAAAGCAGTTCCCACAGGCAGAGGCATTTGCATGCCATATATACTCCACACCATGCAGAGAGTTGCTTTGTCTCTGCTCTTGCTGTAAGGTTCTTTATTTCGTTCATGATTTGTAAATCAATTTCCTCTCCTCTTTCAAACCAAAGAAATCCACATTCCTGCATATTTTATTTGACTATTCTCACTGCAGAGGAACCAAGCACCTTGCAGATAGCATTTCAGACTGCTTATTTTTTGTCTTTGCTCATTACAAGATTTCTCAATGTACTTTGCATCTGCAATCTTCAACTTCAATTCTGTCCCACGCTACATTCCCATGGCACAATTCATGCTTCTGATATTGTGGGGGAGATGCAAAATCCTATATGCATTCTATATTTTTGTTGTCACTCTTCCAGGTATTAAAAAAGTGAGTTTATTACTGTCTCCAGAAAAACCAAATTTCACTACATCAGTGGTCTTTTTTGTTTCTAAAAATGATAGTCTTTCATACCATATTTTTTTCTTCAATGGTTCTTCATTTATTTTAAGGCTTTAGGATCTTTCTTTTGTATGATTAAATCAAAACTTAAAAAAAAGAAAAATGAAAGATTTCTTTCTCTATATCATTATAATCAAACTAACAATTGATTTGGGTCTGATTCATATTTGCATTCAAAGCCCCTTGTCTCTGCTGGAGTCAGTGTAAATGATTATCAGGCATTCTTTTTCACTTCTCAGAGATGGCTATAGCATACATCCAGAATCATTAGAAGAAAAAAAATCAAAGGGTTGGAAAGTGGGATGGGATCCAAGGTTAAGACTCTGCGATTTAATGTGGAGACCTTGGAGACTTCTGCACTTTGCACAAGGACAGATAAAAATCTTATGTAATCCTGCTCCAGCAAAGAGGCTTTGAATAAAGATCTCTACAAATGAAGCACCTAATTAACACCAAATATGTAGGGAACAAATGACTGAGAATAAATCTTTTGTATATTGTGCTTTGGTATATTGCTTAGAGATTGTGCCAAACCAAAACATCATAGATGAGTGCAGTTGAATGTAGAAGAGTACAAATATGGATCCAAGGCCAGAGTTTCATGAGGTGATGAGATCTGGGTTTGGCATGTAAAAGGTAAAAATGCTAAGCCATGTTCTGCAGAGAGCTCAACCAGTATAAATTCACTGCACTGGATCAAAGTCATTCATACCTTTCTGAAGTGGTATTTTTGATCCAGCAGATTTTTTGCCACAGTTTTGCCACAGTGCTGCAGTTGAAACCCTACTGAGTCACAGTTTTATATTGATTTCTTTCTCCCTTTTCTTTCACATTGCTGTAAGATCGCATGCCAAGATATTTCTGTCCCATCTCCCATTATGAGAGGGATCAAAGCTGTATACTTGTTTTTTCGCTTGAACTCAGACATTTCTTTTGCTGCCTCCAAAACAGCCTCAATCTCTTTCTCAATAACCAGTGGTCCAATTTACCTGACCCTGCCCATCACATGAGTGCTTGCACCTATGCTAAAGCCACCTTGGATGGAGAGCACATGCGTCTCAATGCATGGTCAAGGCATTTCCACTAGGATCCCAGCTGGATGCAAGGTACATCGTGGAGGCAGCTCAGATACCTAGAGGCAATATCTGGGAAGTCAGCATACCATCTGCCATGTCACCTCCTTGCATACATGTGATGCAAGTGTTACGTGCTCAGGTTCTGAAATGGCCAAGAAAACCAAGAACAATAACTGTTGATCTGAAGTTGGTTGTTATGTCCTGTCCTTGGAGCAACCAAGGAACATGACTGCAGACATTCACCCTGAATGTAATGGGAGCCTGTGAAGAGTGCCTGGGACTGTACATTGCTTGAGGACAATTCACCTCTTTTGACGAGGCAGATAAAGGCTTCCTAATTGTGGGGATATAATGGCACTGAGGGAAAGGGGGAAAGTAGAGTCATGGGATCTTGGGATTTTTTGGACAGAAAAGAGATCTGGAAATTCAATGTTTCCATCACCTCAGATAAGGAAAGAAGATTTCAAGATCATCTGCTATCTTCTGGTACATCTCAGGGGAAAGGGAGTTTTATTTTGTGTTATTTTACTGAACAGCCTGCCAAGCCTTGACACGGCAGATTGAGCATTGCTGACCCTGTCTTCCTCTGTGTTGCTGGCCTATCCAGTTGACTTATCTCACTGCACCACAGCCCTGATGGCTCCCCTTGCTGGCCTGGGCTAGCTGGCCAATTCAGCCTGCCATGTCCTTTCACAGCTCCAAACTCAATACCTGGAACTACATTTCCTTCATCCGTCCAGTACATATGGCTTAGCTGATTACACCAATGACATGGAATCAGTGGTTTTTCTGTTGTGAGCAAATTTCAGGCAGTAAAGGAGAGCAAGGCAGGGTCCATATCCCTGCCAAAGAGTGACCCATAATCATGGATTGAACGTCTGAATTTCTCTGAGGTTGTGAAAATGAACTTTGTCAGAAGGCTGTCAGCTAGCATCTCCAACATTTCACCAGCCAGTGGCTTCTCTGCTGACTTACCTAAATTTCTATCCCTATCTAACATGTCTAAACACCATATATCGTAACAGGAACTATTTAGCTCGCTCTACCGGTCTTCAGGGAAGAAATATTTTTTCTGCCCTGGAATGACTCACAGAATCACATCATCCTGCATGAGGGTGGTGTCAAAAGGTCATAGTGGTCACCAGTCAGGTGATGATCTGTCCTCCCTTCTCCTTCCCACACATTCATCCTTCCTCCATGACCAATTGTGGATTCATATGCATGTGACCAAGTCTAGGCCAAATCTCACTCTCTTTTCCCACTCACAGGAACACATGCACCAGGAGTCCCAATGTGCACCACAAACCTGTCTTCTGCTTTCCCCTTGCACCAAGCATACCACAGGAACCACTAAGGTTCCTCTCCCTCTCCTCACCTTCCAGGTGGAGATTTGGGGCACACAGATGTGTCTGGCTATCACCAACACTACCCTGCAGCCTAGACTTTCTCTGGTAGGGAGGAGGAGGAGAGCTTTGTCTCCCAGGAGTCTCTATGTGAACCACTTTCAATCTCTTGCTTAAAGAGCTGCCACTCGGGGGTGAAGCACTGAAGGAGCAATTGTTTTCCTTGATGGCTGCTGTGAATGTCAGAGCTGAGAGGATGAGAAAGAACTCAACAAAATGAATAGGCATGATCACAGAAGGGGGGGAGTGGTTTGCTACAAGCTTAGAGCCTTTCCACAGTGCATCTGCCAGCTAAGAGGAAGGTGGAATGCAAGGGGTACTCAGCAGTGCACTCCTCGCCCACGTCAGTGTAAACACCATGTGGTGGTTGGGTTGAACTGATATCGAGTTAATTCCTGTGTAGAAGTAAGATTCCTGTCTCTAGGTTTCGTTGAGATCAGCAACATCTTGGAATATCTTACTGTTGTTTTTAAATAAACAGAAAGTCTAGATTCTGAATTTGGTCCTCCCAGTTCTTTGAATTTCAAACTTTGCCTAGACTTGGACTACTATACAAGAAATTAGAACACAGCACCTTTTTAAAAGAACTTCAGCTTATACAGAGAGGTCTGATCTTGCTAATGGGTCTGGTGGTACCGATCTCTGAGGGAATATAGAGCCTGACTCTGGAACCTATTAGGTACAGGAGTCTGGGCTTGCAGACCATGGCTGCAAGATGCTGGTTGACAATCTGGTGCTGTTCCCATTTCCTTTAGTTTTCAGGTTGAATAAATGACATTAAATATAAAAAGTGGACATTTATTTCTAATCAATTTGTAGTTATTTCCTTCTGTTGTCCTGGAAGGAAAAATACAAGTACTGAGAGATAAAGATACACTTTATTAATCAACTTTTAAATGCATTTAAAAATAAAAGCCGTGAAACTACAGCCTCAGGTTGAACTTATTACTGGAAAGAATGGAACTATTTACAATAAAATGAAATAATAAAGGAAAGAAAATAATTAAAATAGAATAGTTTATGTGGGTATTTATCTGCCATTTTATTTTACTTTCAATTTTAAAACACAAATCTATTTTGTAAATAAATAGTGCATTCATATTAGCAGTAATGATATTGTCAGTTCCATTTTACATAGTTGAATAACTGAAGTATAGCTGCAATCAGATCTTGAAGAGTGGATACAACAAAAATTGTATCTATTAACATTAGATAGTTAGTGCATGTTGGAACTTAGTAAATAGCAAGTACTTTAAAATAATTTTTACTGGCTTTTCTCAGCATTTGTTTCCTGAAATCATTCATGAAAATAAGAAGTTTCCATTCAGAAAATTCAAAGAAAGGAGGAGTCTTGAGAACATTTGTGCATATAAAAGTTCACAGAATGGCATATAAGCTTTTAGTTTTTGTCATTACATCAAAAAAGACTAGGTTCTTTTGCCTTTATTAAAACATAAGCTCTTGTACTCTGCAGCAACGTAATTTTCTCTTTTGGGGTTACCCTGTGAATAGTCCTATAATTGAACCACATCGGTAAATAGTATATTAAATTTGCTCATTGTAAATGTTTTAGATGAAGAAGATAAACACTTGCATTTGGAAATATTTGAATTTTCTGTTATTGGTTGGGTCTGTATCTACTTTACCTCCAAAATTTAATTCCTGCAGTGGCAAAAGTTTTAGCCTTTGCTGTTCTAGACTTTTGGAACAAGCTTTCTATACATCTTTGTTATCTCATTTTACCTCAAACAAAATTCAGCTCACCTGGAAATGTATCACTTACTTATAACGGCATTCCATCACTCTTAAATTCAACCTTCCTGGTATTTATTCCTAAATCCTACATGTGTTTTGGTCTGCTCCTCTGAATGCTATTAAGACTAGTTTGTATGTGAAGTAGTATGCAGAATGAAATTGTGATCATATTCACAGTGATTATATCTGATTTTTTTTTCTTCAAAGATTGCGGTTAGATGATAATTTGAAAAGACAGTCTCTGGTGCCCATTTCATCCTTCAACATGTTCTGTACTTTGAGAGATTTGTTTGCAGCAGTTAACATCCAAAGCAATCCAGTGCATCATATTAATATAGTGGACTGTGCCATTGCTACACAAAGAATTAATGCTGAGGAAAGAAAACAGATCCATTTGCTGTGAAAATCTTTATTAATATGATTCATGGAACAAGGAATTCCCTTGGGGATGTGAGTTTTGCCTTTGAATTTCATTTTCACTTTTATTTCTGACAGAGCTTTCATGTAGCTCTTGAATTTCCATTGACCTCTGGCTTTTTTAGCATTATTCCCTCCCAAGGTTCTGCTGAAAACTCCATGAACCTCACCTTCCCACCAGCTGTCCTTCTGAATATATAAAATACTATCCTTTTTCCTTGAGAAGGGATGCATATTATAGAAGTGAATGGGCTCTGTGAGAGACATCTTCCAAGCCAAGATGTCAGTGGCCTATGTGGCATTAGCAAGTCATTTGGTTCGTTAGGAGAGGATCAGAGTAGTTGGAGCTGAGGGCCAATATTTACACTGCAAGCAACTGGGAGTTTTTCCTTTAGACAACACTCGGTTTGGTCTCCTGGACAAAGCATCCCCAACATAGGTACTTTGAAGACACCCAAAGTATAAATCATTGGTTGAGACGCATAGACTCCCACAAGGAGTTGGAGCATGTTTAAAGGGCACCTGAAATGGAGTTTCTTCTGAACAGAATCTAATTCTGCACCAAAATTGCTCTGCAAACCATCCAACATGTGACAAGTAGAGATGACTGGGAATGACACTCTCAACGCACATCAAACCAAAATCAGCCAAAGCTACATGACTTACCTTAGCTTGATTTAGGAACAAGAACCAGGACAGCCCTTTAGCTTGTAACACAATAGAAAAGGCCTGTCCAAATCCCCTCTCTGCCTATGAAGAGACTGGATTGCATGATACATATCAAAGTATGAAAGCTATGTCAAATGAAACTGAACCCATGCCGGGCCAATAGACCTTCATGTCTATGTTCAATTCATGGTAGAGTGAGATTGCCATCAGTATTTAGTAAAATTTAATCTACAAAATGGCATATATTGCCTTATACAAGTGGTATATAAAGACCCACTGGTCTAAATTAGGAATGGTTTCATGCTTCACTAGCCCAGAAGGTGCAGCAAAGAATGTTATGTTCCTTATAAATGACATAATTCAGCTAATAAGATAAGTTCTCTAAAAAAGAAAGCTATAACTATGTTGCAATTAATATCTGAAATTGAGGAGAGAGAAATTATGCTTTGTACTTTTCCCTCTTCTGGACAGTTAAAACCATCTATTTCCCTTCTGTTTATCATCATTTCTGTTCATTCTTAGGGTAAGAACTAGCACAAAGTTCTCTTTGTTGGGCTGTATGCTATACATGGGAATTGTATTTGTTAACATTGAATTTTGCATTTCATAAAAATGTTTATTAATCAGGAACTCTGAAAATTACTCTACAAATCTTATTTTTGTGTCGATTTAATTTAATACAATAGTTACATTCCTATTTACATTTATAATGTTGGCATATGCTGTTTTTCACATGTAAAGTACTTTCAAAGTGGATGTGAATTACACTTTCACTCCTTGACTTGCCTTAATGTAAACAAGAACCTATCCTGACTCTTCACTCTTACCTTCTGCTAATATTATCTAAGTAGCCAGTCCTGGAGCCAGATCTGCTTTCATTTACATGATTACAGCTCCCAGGGACTTTAAGGCCAGTATGGAGCCTGGATCTTTAACTTTTATGTCACCATTAAAACTAATTGTGAGAGAGTTAACAAAAGCTGAGTAAATGCTGGATTGTAAGATCGTGACTGTATCCTTTACCAGCATTCCAGCCATACCAGTATAGATGGCAGATTGGACTGCTTGTTTTCATTGGTTGTGTGTATTTTTTAATTCTCCTTACTTACTAACCACAAAATACAGGCTTGGAATTTATACCCACAAAGGCAAATAAAAATAAAATAAAAATAAAATAAAAATAATCCAAGTAATTAAGAGAATCCTAATAATCCAAAATCAGTGTGTCCCATTAACACAGGGCTACTTATCTGATTATGTATTTGCTGTTTTGGGTAAGGTTGCATCACAAGAGACCCAGCTTAAAACTGGTTAAGCAAACAGCTAAGTAAGCCACATCTCTGCTCAGAAATGTTTTAATACTTGTTAGAAAAGGGATATTATGCTTATAAATTGTACTGTCAAAAAGAATTCTTTTTACTGTATATCCCGTCAACTAATAATTGTTGGAGCATTTAGTCTGGAGCGGCAGAAGAGGTTTATTACTACTTCCTGGTCCTTGAAATTCTCAGAGGGCAAGCATTCATTTATGGAATTAAAATGAAAAAACACAGATGGCCAGTGTTGATAACCACACTAAAAGCAGTTAGGAGCCAATCCTGGAAACATTTACTTACTCGAATAGCTTCTTCTCACGCAAATAGTTCTATTAAAATAAAAGGGATTAACAGAGAATAGAAAGGACTGGAGTTAATAAATATCAGACAAATAGCTAAAACCTGTTGCTATATGTATATGACATCCACTTATAAGATCCCAAAACACAGTCATATTCTCCAATCATTTTTCTTTCAGGAAAATGTATTAATCTAAGCTTTTCCTTTCCCTACTACAAAAGTAATCCAAAGATATGTAAAGGAGAGCACATACTTATCATCAAAACTCTAGGTAGTGTCAGGTCGAGGATCCGTGGATCAGCTAATCAATAAGAACAATTTATGTTTCATTTTAATTTTAATCTGTAGGAACCTACCTTAAGATCTTATGCTCTGAGATCAGATCCATAAAAACAAGAATACCCGAAGAACACAAAACACTTTTATTGAATATTGGGACAGTGTCTATTAAATTGCAAATTCAGCTTACCAGATTCTTTCACAGACTGTCCTCTTGGGACTATAAATCAAATGCACAGGGAATCTTTTCTGATGTCAAAAGCAGCCATTAAACATCACTTACACTGACATTTTCTTTCACTGACCAGAGGATAATATAGGTTTTGTAGCTATGGATGCAAAGAAATGCCCTGCATTCAAAACCTTCCATGTTACATGCTTAAATTTTGAGAGGCCTGTGCAATGATCAGTTCGTTTAAACGTTTTCCATTAATAATGACAACAATTAATGAAATAAGTCTCTAGTCGCTCCTCTCCCTTCTCCCTCCCCCATGCCTTTTGTCTTTCAGTCTCATCCCGTTTTCTATCTTTTTGTCTGGATTTTTTCCTTTACACTCCCCTTCACCCCTTTGCCCTTTTCCATGATGTATGTTGTCTTTTCTCTGCCTGACTCTCATCCCTCTGTTTGCCTCTGTTTCTCTCACCCTTAAGACATTTTAATGCTTTGCCTCTCCCCTCCTCCTTTCCCTCTCCCTCCGTCTAGATTGCCATCATTTCTTCCCTGTGGTGGCAGGAGCCTTCCCAGGTACTATGTCAGGAAAGGCAGACGGAGGGAGCTATGGGACTCAGTTTTTTCTAAGGCTGCTGACTATAATCAATCCTTCTATAGACTGGGTTTTAATTAATGTATCTAGATTTATACACATGCCTGTCTGACTCCCATGTACACTCACAATGAGACAATCGTTATGCTGTAGAATAGAAAAACAGAGGAAAGGAAGTGTCTATCAAAGAATCTGGTTATTTATTCAACCTACTATAACATATTACCTTTCCAGGGCCTAGATCTCCTCACTTCCCAGCTATTAGTTACCTAGGAAAGCAGAACAGCACTTAAGCATGCCCTGAAGGTCAAATGAATATCAAAGAAAATTAAACCTAATCATAAATTCCCTCTATCTATCAGGCCAAATTTCCAGGGTCGAACACTTTATCATTGGACTTCGCCAGCCACCTCATCAGGTCCCTAGCTGGCCTCAGGTAAATTTGCATTTTTAGTTATTTTTGCATTTTGAATCAAAGTCAGATTTATACTAAGTCTTCTTTATATTGCTCTGATGATGAAAAGGGATCTTTGAGTGGCTGTAAATTTAAATAATATCTCAGACTAAAGTGATGCGGAGTCAGAGCAAAGTGAGAGCTGGGCCCCTGGCATTCAGCACAAATTCAGGAAGACATTTTCAAGAGTGGATGCCTTGCTAGGAGCTGAGCTTTAGCTGTTGTAAGTTATTGAACTCAATACAAGAATAACTGAGTGGAATTCTGTGACAGGCTATACCTATGATGAGACTGACTGCTCACAGTGGTCACATGTAACCTTTAAAATCCATCCGTTGCATTTTTTCTGTAGATCTTTATCTTTTCTGAGTTAAAAAGCCAGTAAAAGACACAGCGTTTTGCACCAGCAGGAGCATCAGAGTATAGTAATGTTCTTTGCATACTTTGCTCTTGACCTTTGAGCAGGATTAACATGGAAAATCATGAATAGAAGTTTTTAATAGGAGAAGAAATTGTATGAAGGAATCTTTGGTTGGACTTGATAGCCCTGTTTTGCATTTACAATCTCTGAAGTTTCTGGAGCAGATTTTGAATAGAAATTCCATGTTCGTGCTCAGGTCACCGATAAAATCATTGCTATTTATGTACTCTGATTAGCTTAGTTCTGTGGTGTCTTTTTACTTTCTGTTCTGCTGAGATCCACCTCTGCCCTTCACCCCTGCTTCTTCTGTCTCTGGGCAGTAACGATCTGGGAGATAGGAATACTCGATAACTGCATGATTATAGACCGAATGCCCTGTAAATGTTTTAAAAGCAATAATAAAAATGTGTGGCTGAGCAGTTACAACAGATCACTGTGGAAAACCTCTCATTACTGTAAAGACATAACTCAAATGTGTGTTTGTATGGGGGGGAGGATTTTGTAAACAGAAAGAAGTTCCTTAGGAACAAGGGGTCTCGGCCAGGATTTCCTAAAATTTTGATCCTGGGAAGAGATTCAGAAATGGTAGAATATTAGCTAAAGGCAGCATGAGAAAATTCTCTGGTCAGCATTTGTAACAGAGCAGCCTCAAATGAAAGATTTCTCTGTGGTTCTTACAAGGTTTTGCAGACTGCAAGAGGCCAGGGAGGAACAGAGGAGGTGGGGAAGGTATGTTTGGAAACCCTTAAGCTAATGATAACCCTGATCTGGTTCAGCTGTAAGAACACAAAGGTCATACTCCAGTAAAACCCCCACATTGGAATGATAGAGCATTCTGCCTCTGAAAAGCAGAGAGGGTTTTAGCTAGATCATTTCTCTATACGCTGTAGAAATACGCACAGCAGGGCCTCACAAGCAGTTGTATCAGCTCAGCCAAGGAAGTTGTGAGCTGTGGAATGAATGCCCAGGACCCAGGGTGGGGTGCGTGATGGGAACTCTTTAGGTGGCCTTGCACAGAGGAAAAACAGGAAAGATGTGTAACTCTACTCTAAAAGTGAGAGTGAGCTGTGTAGGTTTTTCTGAGCTGCATGTATGTTTGGTTTGTGAACACAGTGTAATCAAGTTGAACTTTAAACGAATGATTGTAGCAAAAAATTTGGGGCAGATAGAGAGGGAGAGGGGAGAAGTTTGAAAATTTATGGTTTGTGCTAATATTTTTTAACCTCCTAAACATTTAAGCAGCACAGAAAGAGTAGAATATATAGAGCAAATATTTTTTGTCCATGTGCATACCTAAACAGGAATTTATTGAAGTCTGTTTGTGCATTTAACTGTATCCAGCTACTACTGACAATATATTATAAAGTGGGTATAGCAGTTTGTTTTCTGGGTTGAACACAGGTTCAACATTTAATATTTCTTTTTTTGTGTCCTGCTTTCCTAATAGGCCCTTTCCAAATTTGTTTGCTTCTTCTTTTCTCTAATTGTGTTTCATGGCTTTTCTTTGTGGCTCTTAGCCCTTTCGCTGTATATTTTTCTTTCACATTTTCCAGTTTCTTCCACTTCCTCCTCATATTTCTGCCATTCCCTAATATTAATAGTGTTCTTTAAAAAAAAAAAATAATAGTACTATTGAAAAAAGTTTAGTCAGATCCGCATAATCTATATTTCTTATATTCCTATATATTCCTATAATTTTTACATATCCTCCACTCTTCTTCCATTCCTTTAGCCTGCCAGTGCTTTGTTTTAGTCGGATGTACAGAACAACCTTCAGTTGCTGCATGTGTACCAGTAATGGTGTGATAGAGGTGACCCCAAACCGGTATTGCTATGCTTGTGAAAGTCCATATTGCCATCAAAGTTACCTTGGCAAAACTGAGCTTTGATAGAACTAGGGTAAGACAGGTGAAAGGAATACTTGAAAAAAAATATTTTTTTCTGCTATAACTACTTTCTACTTCAGATATATTTTGCTGCCTGACACCTGTTACCTGAGCCAAATGCTTCTGGAGTAGGTCTGGCTTTAAATTAGATTGCAGTCACCTCTTGTACAGGGATTGCCTCTTCTCTCTGTTTTTAGAGAAGTTGGTCCAGCTACACTAGGGCCTCCACTGCATGTATCTTTTAGGGGCTGCGACACAAAACTGCTGATGCAGGTGTCTTTCCTTCCTTGTGAGCTCAGGCAAAGTCTGGTGAATAAAATATGCGAGTGCAGGTTACGTCCACACAGCTAAACTTTCTCACTCCTTCCCACGAATCGGGGTGCTCATGGCCAAAGTGCTTGCTGGGAGTGGTGGCTGGCACGGCTGATGCCTGGATAGGGGTGAGCATGGCCCGCGAGGGTGCTGCTTAGCACAGGTCACGCAGTGCATGGAAGCAGTGAGGGATCGTTGGTCAGGGCTTGGCTCTGCCCTTGGCCAGGGTTGCTTCACTAGCACAGATGTATCCGGTCACAAAGGCTCGAGGGTTGTTTCCAAGGTGCAGCTTGGTGTCTGTTGCTTTTTTCAGGCCTCGTATCTGGTGTAAGAAATGTGCAATGAGAGTGCTTGAGATTTTTCCCCAAATTAGATCACAAGGGACCTCTCCATCTTCCAGCTGGGAATCTGCTGCTGATGCAACCTCGCTCATTACAGAGTTTCACATCTAGTGGTTTCTCCTCTTTTCTCATTTGCTCTTAAACATAATCCTGCAAAGTATATTTAACCAGGTCAAAAGATTTTAATGCTGTTTTATCAATAAATGTTTCTCAGTGTTTGACTATTGCATGAGAAAACAGCCTTGGCCATAGCTCTGTACTGTCACTGTACAGAGTCCCAAATGACAATTAGCTTGTGGGTTGTAGTGCTGATCTATTATCTACAGCAAGGCTCAAGATAAAGAGGATGCAGACATAATATACATGCAGAATTTACAAACAGAAGGAAGGAGAAAATGGATTTTAAAGATGAAATAAAACAGAGTAGACATGGCATTCCTAGTGTATGCAATGCCATAAAAAGGGAAAGTGTTAGGCAAGAAAAGCAGAATAAATAAGGGAACGTCAGTCTTCTCTGTTTAGGAGCTACTGTTAGCACCTCACTGGCACCACTTGTGAAGAAAGTCTCACAGGCCGGGCTCTAGAGCCCATTTGTGAGTGCTTTGCAAGAGTTTGAAGATAAATTAGTATATCCTCATTGTACATATTAGCTTTTAAAAGTCCTTCCTAAATATTCTGGAAAAGCAATTTAGAAAAGCTCTCCATTCAATGCAGTCGTAGGTTCCATAAACAGAAATTCCTGACACTTCAAAATCATTCTGTCTGTGTTACTCCTCCTCCAACCACAGAGAGCACAGTAAATCCTGATTTAGTTCCAGAAGCCTGCTGTCAAGAGCTGCTTTTAGAGTCCTTAAAAGCTACAGTGTCCTCATGTAATAGAAATGTAAAATTCAGTGACACCAGAGGTTTGCAATTCCTACCTGATCTTGGGAGAGGTAAAAAAAGTTACCTGCCTCTGGTTTCTTGCAAAATCAAGTAGTTATTTGTTTGTTTAGTTATGTGATGGAGTTGCTGGCCTTCAGCACATGAGCCACAGCTACAGAGCCACAGCTACAGAGCTTGTACTTTGTCAATGCCCTTTTCCTTTCCCTCCAGCCCCTCCGGCGGAGAACCCAAAGGCTCCATCTCTTGCCTACACAGAAGGTGCTCAATAACCTGTTGGCATTACATCAATTCAGCTGAGCCTGGCTGTGGACAACAGCAGCATCAATCAAGGAGGTGGCTGCCAGAGCAGAATGATAACTGTTTGCAGCCCATCACCATTAGCTGGAAAATACACATGTTCTGAGTTATGACTGCCTGGGCCCAGCTGCTAGTGGGTATTTACAAGCTGCATATCTTGATTCATGGGAGGAGAAACGGAAGGAAGCTACATACTACACAGCATCTTGTGATCATTCACAATCCAAAGTGTTTATCTGTTAAAAATCATGCAACTTCTGCCCCACCTTTGCTCTGGACAGACAGTAAAACACAACCCATAAATGGCCTGCTGGAATACTCTCAAATTCTTAAGGCAATAGGCAAGTTTATCTTGAACAATACCAGATTAATCTGTCCCAAATAAAATAGAAATGAAAGCAGCAGAACTTGCCTGCACTTTAAAAGGGAGTTTTAACTGCCAGCCATCTAATTATGTTTACATGATTCTCTGCCCAAAATGCAAGTCATGGTACACTGGTGAAACAGGAAACTTTTACATTCCAGAGGGTCCAGACATCACAGAAACAACCGTGAAAAGTTCACACGGCAGGTCGGCCCGTCCCACGTTGCTTCAGTCAGCCACCATGCGTTTGTGAACTGGGAAACTTGCTGTCAGCGTGCAATCCTGGCAGGAGTGCAGGCATGCCAGAAAGTGTGCCAAAATACTTATGTGTGGGTGTGCAAGTGAGTTGGTGTTTAAAACCATTAGCTGTCTAACATGAATGTACTCACTATTAACTGAGAACATTACAGTCAGGTAATCCCTGTTTAAGCTGATTTTTGGTTGCTAGATATCCTTTATAGAGTTACAGTACAATTCTCTGCTTGTCCCATTTCCTTGACACAGTAGTGTTCTGTGCAGATACTAAAAAATGATAGAAATCTGTTTAAATTCCTAGTATTATGAATGTTAGTTCTTCACAGCAAGAAATAATTCTTTTGTTTTCCAGACATGACCACAAGCCCATTTAGCCTTCAAGAGATTGTTGTTCTGAGTAAATTTATCAAATGGAGGATATAAATTAGAGAGGAGCAAGAATCAGAAAGCTGGATCCTCACCAACTCTCTGACCTCGGGCATGTTTCAATTACTTTCCAAATCTGTCAGCTGGGTCATTTTCTATAAAACAGGCCAAACCCAAACCCTTGATCTGGACATGCTGAAATTTTGCAAAGGGATTCAGTTTCAGATCTAAACAACATAGTCTGAGCTCACATAGAGTTAAAGCCAAGTCTGTCATTACTAAATAATGACTTTGAGTGACTCCGTTTTTGAGTGTTAGATAAAATTAGGGATTGTGATTCTGAGCATACAATTATTTTAGAAACAGTTGTGCCTCAAATCACTTACCACTATTTAAAAGTCCTGCCCTCTATAGAATTTTAAATAAAGGTCAGAACCTACCTGGAATTTATCGCTTTACAGGTAAGTAATGGATTTAATAACAGAAGGATGGCTTATTTCTGTTTATATATTTTAACTCATCTGGCACAAGTTTAACTATTTGAAAATATAATTCAAGCTGCACAACTCTATGCTTCTGCTTTACGTACTATACCAGAAATGCGGCTTGTGTCACCCATTCAGAGCCATGAACCTGTTGCCTGCTGAAGTCAATACTATACACTGAAGTTCATAACTTCAATACATGCTAAGTAAATCCTAGAAGCATGTAGCTCTCCCCACATTTTGACACCACTCATGGATATATCCTATAAGATATATCTGTAAGAGCTGTAAGAGCATGTGGCAAGCAGGATAAGGCAAGCTAATGTTGCTGTCTGCAAAGCTCATTGGCCTAGGGGCATCAGAATGATTAAACATGACCAAGGACAAATTTTGTTCTGATTTTGAACTTTCTAAATTACAACTCTTATGACAAAGCAATTGTGTAAAATGGCAACAGGATTCAACACCAAAGTGAAGTCCATCTTATAGTTAAAACAGTCTGAGGACTTACTTAGTATTATGTCATCCACAACATTTCAAGCTAAAAGTGACAAGTGACTTATTGTCTATAAAAGTCTGTTAGTCTCTCAGCAGAGCAGTGTATACTTACTTCCCACCATCCTTAAAATATCACTGCACAAGGATTTTTGCTGTAGCACTCTTGCTCTTTGCTGGCAATTCTCTGTTAATGGCTGTACTTTTTAAATGAACACAAAACATACGTTTTTCATTTCCTTAGAATACTAAGAAATCTTTTTACAGGAACTGCTGCCTAAGCAAATTACAAGTCCATAATATTTCCATTAAGAGATCTTACTTTCCCCATGTTGAGTGCTTTTGATGGCATATTATGAAGTCCAAAAACATGGCATGAAAATTGTTCTTGTGACCACAGAAGCATTTTAGATTTTTCTGATGAGGCCCATATCCAGGTCATTTAAATATATGTTTGATTTATGCTGCCTTTTTTCCCCTTCTTAAGTTATAGGGATGTGGAAGAGATACAGATTTATTTCTGAAGAATGTTTTCAAAATGGGAATGGAATGACTTCTACAGAACTTAAATTACACTTTGCCTTACTGGAGATAAATAGAAACATCCAGGTGGTGCACGAGCAGTCTACAACTAGCTGAACATCTTTACAGGGATCATTACTGGCCAATACAGGTTAAAGCCATCACTGGTTTCTCAGAGCTGTGAGCTCAAAGCTAGGGGAAGGGAAGAGAGATGCAAACCCTTATTAACCAAAGTGATTTATGTCACTTCCGCTCCGCACAAGGAACGTTCTTTTGGGAATGAAGGGCTTTGTGCTTCGCTGGGCACAATAGAATGAAGAAAAGTGTCAAAAATCTAAAACTGTCTGTGTAAAATGTTTAAAGCTGTCTGTACTAAAATGTGTATTACAGACTCAAATGTATGGCCTGAGAGCCTGATTTACCTATGCATGCAGATTTGAAAGTTGTTGGGTTGTTGGCTTTTTTGTACATGTGCTGTAGATCTAAGTCAAACTGAACATTAGATTTACTATTTAGATTTTTAATAGCAACAGATGCAAACTCTCCCACTCATGCAAGCACTACACAATTTTGCAGGTGTTGCAACTGTGTGCCTATGTCCTGGTAACTTTGTTAACTACCTGGTCATATGCCTGTGCATAAGGACTAGTCCTCAACATACAGGGCCTGTGACTGAATTTGCATACATCAACACACACACACACACACCTTTCCCTTGCCGTAAGTCTATCTCCCATTTCACTCAGCTTGAAGGAATCAAAGGAGGGTCCTTGTATTTTATGAAGCTAAACCAACATCACAGTGCAGGTACCCCAGGGTTGGATGGTACATGGCATTTTATTTGCCTTAGTTATTGCTGAGGAAAAAAAGCCCTCATATCTGCCAGTCCCACTTGGGCCACCTCCAGTTGCAGAGGCATGTTAGGATAAAAACACAATAGTTTACTCAGGAAGAAACAGAATCTGGCTTTGCATTACAAGGTTGGAAACAAGGTTATGATGAGCAAACAAAGGAACCAGTCTTCTTTTCTGCTGCTTTGCTGTCCTGTCCTCTACTTGTAATTCCTCCAGCTTGCCCTGCAGTGCAGAAGCTGAGGCATGCATACCTGGAATCCCCCATCTCCGCAGCTGCATGTTCCCATGAAACCCAGCTTCCTTCTGTCCTCCACATTACAGCTCCCCAGCTATACTCGCCCTTTCATGCCCATGGAAAGCTCCATGGCTTAGCCAAGACTTCAGTACTCAAGTACCGTAGGGACCTTGATTCCCTTCCTGCCTGTCCTTCCCAATTAGAAAGCCCACTGTATTACATTTTTTCTCTAACTCCTCCATATCTGGGCAGCATAATACATATTGGGAAATTCTTCCCAGCTCTGCCATGTTCATCCTGCTACATATACTCCATGGAATACTCCTGTCGGATTTAGTGGTTCTGGCCCGTTACTGATGATCTCACACAAGCAAACTTTAAGGCAGAGGAGGCCACTGGGTCTGTTGTCTAAGCAGCCTCTGTCCCAGTTTGCTGCGAGATGCAGAACTTCCTTATGTCACAGCTGAAGAGCCCACTAAGAAGGACTCAGCTTCAGGCTGGTAGAGCTCATTACCCCACTAGCACTGGGTCTGGAAGGAGAAAATCAGAAAGGTCTAAGGCAAGAGCCATCTGATTGGACTGGGGCAGAAGGCATCTCTGCATTAAGGTTAGGATGGGCTGGTGAGCAAAGGTCAGAGGGAGGTATGTAACAGAGCGGAGCTGGGAAATGCAAGTTCTCAGACCTTAATTAGATTTGATACTAGCTGTGAAGAGAAAGGGGCAAGTTTGATCAACAGAAGCTGGTTGGGCTGGGTTGAGACTCAGTTTTCAAGGGACTGCAAAGCAAGGTTAGGGCTGATGCTAGCGGAAACAGGTAGGGCAGCTCTATGCTGACTGTGTAGCAGGGCGAGGATTATCTTTCAGTCGAGGGCTAGTGTTAGGGAGCATTGGGTTGTAGGAAGCAAAAGCAGAATCCATAACTTCATCTCAGATTTGTCTCTTTCAGAACTGGCTGAAATCTCATCAGTCTAGCTTCTGTTCTTTCCATGTCATGGACACTCCCTTGCCAAAAACACTCCTTGAAATGTTTTTCCCCCTTGATTTCACTGTCCCATCCTCTCCTGCCACACCTCATACCTGATTTTCCACCCTGATTTTCCACTCTTGTTCTGTGAGGTCTTGTCTCTCTCTGCTCTGTTCTTTGCCCTCTCCACCATATCACGCTGATCCTGTCTCTTCACATTATTATCCATTCTATCTTTTCTCCAGTTGCCTATGGATCAATGGATCATTACAGATCGTTTCTGAATCAAACTTTGTAGATGCTTTTCCCTAGCAGCATAACCAACAGCATATACCTGCATAACCAGTTCCTAACCGCACTCAAGATTGTGTCATCCTTATGCCTCCTTGTTGCTCATACTAATACAACTATTCATGGTGTTACATGCTGGAGCAGATCAACTCCTCCAGGTTAAAAGTGTATCTGAAGAAGGAAGAAATGGCGTTTTCTATTGCAATTCACCTTGAAGCTCCTCGGTCAGCTGCATGGAAGTAACAGAGGGGGAAGTGCTGGGACATGAACAAGTGCTGGGATTGCTGGAAAACCCCAGCCTTAACTTGGCTTCCTTCAGTCAAGAGTATTACTCTGAGCACTTGTCTTTGTGGTTTATGGTAAATAGAAATGATCTTGCTTTACCTGCACTAAGGGCTAACTGGAAGATGCATAATTGGGTTTGTTTGGCCCAGAGTCCAAACTAAAAAGCTCCATTAAAGACAGGTTATATTGAGTGAGCTTGGCACTGCCCAACCCTAAACTTCAGGCATCCTTCTTAGAGCTAACATGGACAGGACTGAATTCCTCTCCTGCCTGTTTGCCTTCTCTCCCAGCACAAAGCACCACGGGGGCTCCAAATAAATGGTATCCAGAACATTTTCCCTACGATTCTGCGTGCATTCCTCAGATGTCTGTCTTACGGACTTAACTCACTTTGTGTGTGCTGATGTCTAGAGCTTAACTTCCTTGCAGCTCTTGCCAGCTTCTTTCTTTCTTCTGTGGAAAAAGTATTTAGTACTTAGTAGGGATGAAAATAATAGTATTATATAGGTAATATGTCTAGGATACACCCAACAAATCAATATTCAATACTGAATGAGATCTTTCCAATCAAACCTTTAGCCCCATCTAAGGAATTTAATAGAAAATTCCATCCCTGTTATAAAATGCTATGAATTAGTTTAAATATTTTGTACAAAGGCACTGATTTCTTTAAAATTCACACAGACTTTTCCGTAAGGTTTCTCAGCTACATCTGTTTGATATTCTCATTCAAATAGGCAGAGTTTTCTGAAGATGCAGTATTTTTCATTCTTATTCTAGACTACACCTACTGTCCACTGGTCTAATGGCTGTAAAATTAAATAGAACTCTTAAAAATATCAACTGATGGGCATTATTGGTGGAAAAAATCTAAAGATTAAAAGGTTGCATTGCTGCAAGAACTGGAATTCTTTGGCATGCCAACAGAGTTGCCAGCTGGTTATAACAGATGAAAAATGAGCAGAGCATCTGCAAGATATTTACAGTATGGGTAAAAGGAAGAGGGGAGTAGCCTTCAGAGTTTATCAGTGGTATGCAGAGGTCAAAATGTTTATCAAACCAATCTGAAGTGAAAAAACCCTAATGAGAAAGAGATTCTGAATAGTCTGAGGAAGTTCTCGGATGATGAGTTGCATCCTCCTAAGTACGCTTCAGTTCCCTCGGGAACTGCAGCCGAGAAGGGAAGGGAAGAGGCAAGGGGAGGGAAAGGGGAGGAGGCTGCGAGAAGCTAGTGCTTGTGTTAGAGGACATATGGCAGTGGCATGGAACCACTGACCTACTACCTTCAGGCAGCCAAGTCCTTACCTTGGGCAGCCTGTCCTGCCTTGCCGACCATCCACATTCCCTCTGCACAGAATGGGTTTCATTACTGCTATTCAAATACAAAAGAAACTTATTCTGGACAGATATAAAGTGAAAATGTGCAAGAAGCAGATGCTAGTTCCCAGCAGTGAACTGTCAGGTCTCAGCTGACCCCTGGTAATTGCTATCTTACTGCAAGTCCCATGGTGCTAATGAAGCTCTGCCAAGGCTTGCTCCTGCGCTTATGACTGAGGAGGAGCGAGAGGAGCAGTGGCCAGGGTGGTAAAGCTGAGCAAGGTTGGGAAAGGATCATGGGACTGGTGAGGGCATGGGTGGTAGAAAGGCTGGAGGGCACAGGGAGGTTGGACAGGTGGGGAGTTAGGAAGGGAAGGTTTTAGAAGGCTGGAGGGAGGTTATGGAAAGATGGTGGAGGCTGCTACAGGAAGTCAGAAGGGAGGTTGAGGGAGGAAGCAAAAGTCCCTTCAGTCATCCTCATTTGCCTGGATTTCTCACTGCTGCAAAAGCCTAGACTCCTCTCTCCCACCTTTGATGGTGTCTGCTGTCCTTTGCCATCCTGCCTTTGCTGCAGCTCCCAGTCATGCATGGCAACCCCACGTGCTACTCCAGTGTCTGCATCATCCTTTGTAGACCCTGCCTGGCCCTCTGCAGCCTGGTTAGGCTTTCCTGGAAAACTGCGTTGGTCACTCCTGGCTCATCTCCTCAACTTGGGGCTACTCAAGTTAATGGGGAATTTCCAGGATTGAGGAAATTTTCCAGCCTTTGCTGTCACTGCTAGAGTGAAAGGGGTTTTCCAACACAAAAATCTATCAGTGTCTCAGAAAGAAGGTTAAAAGAGTGTCTAACTCTTCCCTCAGAGGTGAAATGAGAGATTCAGGTCCCACAGCTTTAGATCCCCAGTTTTAGATGAGATCAGTTCCTTTACAGTGGGCATGAAAAGGAGTTTTTCTTCCCACCTCCCAGCTCTCCTTTTTGCATACATGAAAGCAAGTCAGTTCTGGATCTCAGCTCTCCCCACAATACAAAGAGAGTGTTCAGCTCCTGATGGCTTCTTCTTCCCCAGGATGGAGAGAATTAGGGCTCTCCTATGGGAAGTTTCAAATAGCATTGCCAGGATGATCACCCCATCCTTTCCCTGTTCTCTTTCCAGCATCTAACTAATATTAATCAATTCAGCTAGAGGGGAGGTGTTCAGGTGGCAAGGAGGGATGGGAAGAGTCAGTGTGAGAAATTATGATATTTGCACTGCTACTGGGGTGCACAAAGAAGTGTGCTTGACGTGGAGCTCCTCAGCTGTACCAAGCAGCCTTATTCAGCCCCCCGGGAGGATAAGCTGTCAGGCAGTAAGAACATACGGCAGAAGTCGCCTACCGCAGCCATTCCTGGGAGGTTACTCACCGACTTCCCAGGAAATGGGATCAAGTCCTGAGGGACTAACTTTGTTCTCCGGTTTGTGGGCAGTAGTTGGGGTGACTCCTCTGAAGCAAAGCAGAAGCACAAAACTAGTTTAAATGGGAACCTTAGGGTTTTTTTTCCCTCATGTTTTGCCCAAGGATGTTTCTTAGCTGCTGACGGTGGTTGCTCTGAGGAAGGCGAGTGAAAGCACACTCTAGACCTTAGCCATGTGAATATCAACTGGTTTCAGGTATGGGACTTTCAAGGAGTAGTAGCAAATACTTGTTCCTAGCACTGTGCCACACTGCTTGCAACAGCAGTGTAATTTAGAGCTGCTTTCTGGCTGCTCTCAATTAAGTTAATCTTGAGAGACCAAAACCACAGCAGGAATAGACTGTGTACAGTCTGGCTTCCCTCCTCTGCCTTCTCTGTTTTCCTTGACAAATTGCCCTAGTCTGAGGCTAACCTGCATTGTGGGGACTGAAGCTCCGGTATGGTAGATCAGACTCTCAACCTCTCTGCCTTCAGCTGTTTGAAAACACCTATATAAAAACCTGTAGGAAAAGTGATTTAGTTAAACTTGCACGTACAAGAAGCTTGTCAAAATTAGTAGGCCACATAACTAACATAAAAGTTACATTAGATTATTTGCAGAATCCCACTGGAAATTTCAGTCCTGTGAAAATAAAACCAAATAAAAGTTATGAGGCGGTCGAAGCTAGCAGCTGCTCAGTGTGTGGAAAGATTGGGTAAGCTAGAGGCAGGGAGGAGCAGAGTAAGATTCTTCCCTGCTTCTCAAGCATCCCACGCTAAGCTTTCTTGGCATTTACAAGTCCCTGTATTGCCCTCCTAATACTCTGAGATGTGTATTTTGAAAGAGGAATTATGGAGAGTTTTGGAGGGGCAGCTGTAACTGGACTATGCAAGACATTACAAAGCCTTGAGGACTGGTATGCAGGAAGTTTGCAGGCCTCTTTCTCCACTGCTGGTGGAGGAGGTTAGGATGGGGAATTTAGACTGAGAAAACAGTGACAAATGACTGGTCTGTGGGGATGGGATTAGGAAGAAGGGGAGAAGAGAGTAAAGAGAAGATAATAGGGAAGGAATGTTGTTCTTGGAAGAACCTTGTAAAGAGGGAGCAGATCATGTAACAGCCACGGGCAATACCACTCAACTCTTCCATAAAACCACGGAAAAAAAGCTCTATGAGCTCTATGATTCACTCAGTGTCATGATACTAAGAAACCCTGGACAGAGGGCAGTGAAGCTGGGCGGGGGGTGGCTGTGCTGCTGCCTCTTTTGCACTGTCACCAGCCTTCTGAAGGGAGGGTGTCAAGGGGACGGGGACAAACTCTTTTCAGTTGTCCCGTGTGACAGGGCAAGAGGCAATGGGCAGAAACTGAAGCACAGGAAATTCCACCTGAACGTGAGGGGGAATTTCTTCACTGTGAGAGTGATGGAGCACTGGAACAGGTTGACCAGAGAGGTTGTGGAGTCTCCTTCTCTGGAGATATTCATGGCCCACCTGGATGCAACGCTGTCTAACATGCTTTAGGTGACCCTGCTGAGCAGGGAGGTTGGACTAGATGATTTCCTGAGGTCCCTTCCAACCTTACTGATTCTATGATTCTGTTCCCTTCTTGATCTGATTTACGCTGGGAATCAGGTCACATCTCTAGGGACATCATTCCACAGAGGAACTTACCATGTCAGATGGCTTTCTTCCTACATCCGTCTTGGAACAGGACGTAAATCCACTGTGAGAATCCATAGTGTGCAGCTGGCCCTGCTTTGCTCCAGATCCTTGTAGGAAAGAGGGATGGATCCAACCTTACTGATTCTACGATTCTATGCTGCCAGCCCAGGGAACAGAAGGGAGAAAGTGTCCCACCTCCAGGCCTTCCCTCTGCTGGAGAGGCCGTGCAGTTCTCCAGGTCTGAGGAGCGAGCAGCAGACGTAAGTGTCCTGGTGGGACAGGACAGTGCAGACAGTGGCCACATGATGCCTCAGCATTGTATATAAAGCTGATTTCAGCTCCTTATCATTTTGATTTTCCTAGGTTTCAATGCATTTGGAATTGCAGTCTATGCAGTACACATTGCATTGTATGTTCTTCCTCAGCCTGCTACTGCATCTGTGACTATTGACTATGTCTATAACTTGTTTAACTACCCCTGTTTCATCTTGAGTGATAGCAAAGTGATAGCTCTAAAAGCTTTGAGCTGTGTAGTCCCTGCTACCATACCTCATTCCGTACCTACCCTTGTATTTCCATTGCGCTTGTCCATGTAAACATTGTGCCCATTAAAAGAAGCCTCAACTCTGAACTGTGCAAGGCATGTGGGAGCCACGCTAACCTTTCCGCTTCCTCTGAGGTAAATGCCTCCTGCTCTGGAACGTCATTCCTCCGGGCATATTGTTGCTTCAAAGTACAAATTCCATCTGGAAGGGATCTGATAGCCTGTTGTCTGGCAGGAGTCATTTCCTTTAGGTAAAATGCCTTTTTTTTACACTTGGCAGGGAAAACAGTTTCCGAAACAACTTTCTGCATAGGAGTTTTAACACATAGCGTTTTTCTATTGCTTTGCCTCAGGGGTCTCAACAGGAGACATATGGGGAGACCATTCAATCGAGGAGCTCCCAGCAGAAAGTGCGGTGTTGCATGAGCAGCACAGCAGAGTGCAACTCTCCCAGGTTCCCTGGTGCCTCCACACGTAGCAACAAAGTCTGTGCTGCTGCCCTTGTCATTATGGTGTGAGAAAAACTGTAAAACAAATAGGAAGGCACACCCAGCATTGCTGGAAGGGGAGCTCCAAGAGATATTAACTTGCTGCTTTCGTTATTCCACTGTTTTTCTGGGTTTTGTATTCTCGTTTCATGAGACTTTTACCTATTTTTTTCTTTCAGGGGACCACAGACCCCAGGGAGGATGAATACAGAATAACCTGGTGTGTACAAGGCTGTCTCAGTTTGCTGTGGACTGCCTGGGGGCGCCACGTCCCAGTGCGACTGCTCTGGGAGCAGGCTGCTGAATGAACACTTCCCAGCTTGACGTGAAGCTGGCAGAGGTGGTTCACAGCAGGTTACCCAAGTTGGTCTCTCACTCTACCAGGAAGCATGGCTTGAGCCTGTCTCAAAGGTCCACATACCCTAGTCTGCTTTTCCCTGCAGACAATCACATAAAGATGTGTTTGTCCAAGGGAAAGCAACAGTTTTAACTCCTTGTTACAGCAATTGAACAGACTTCGGTGAATTGCTTCCATATATACCGATCTGCCAGGTATATATCCTAAGTCAGAGATCTCAGGCATGGTGGGATGCTTTTTTCTTTTTATTAACTCTTCCTTTCTTCAGAAGTAATGGAGACCTCCCTCGCCATAGGCAATAACATCTTAAATCATTCTAGCTGCTCCAGAAGTAATTGTGCCCTGGGAGCTATTAGAGATTTTAGCCGTGTGGATCTCCCATCGTTTCAATATAGCTGTGTTGAAGGATCCTCTTTGGCTTGTGCTACACATATTCACAAGCAGCAGCTTGCCATCATTTCTTAGGTGATGGAGGAAATCTGTAGCCCCCATGTCCTTTGCAACATTAATCACAGGCCTTTTGCTTACACTGGAACATTTCAGCTTCCGTTACAGGCTCCACAGAGTTACTGCTACTGTCTGTTGGCTTTATGCTTCTGCACCGTGGCGTAGCAATCTCATTGAATGTCGCATGGAAAGTGCAACCCAAGCAAATACAGATGCTGCAGGAAATGTGCCTGGCAGTGTGAAGGTATCATTCTGCTCTGTGACTCAGTGCGGAAGCCATGCTCTTCCCCTGCATCCTAACACCCCCCTCTTTATTGGGGCATGACACTTTGCCTGCACAACCTTCCTGTCCCATACCTTATCCAGCAAACTGACTTGACTCGTTTTTATCTGCTTTGCCTTGAGCTATGCAATGGTCCATTATTTATAATTCTGTAAAACATTTTGAAATGTTAAAAAGGTATGCAACTACATTTTTACACTACTACAGCACACCTTGCTCTTCTTCCTTGCTCTATTCGGAGGCCAGAGACCTCCTGAAATGTGCACTGTTTCTTTACAGCTGCAGTAGGAAGCATGTCAGGAGAGGAGGAGTAGAGAGGGGAAGGGGGAGAGAGGAAAGCAGGGCTGGGGTGCAGATTTCACAGAGAATCTCTACAGACAGAAGTCCAGTTTGGGGCATCTTACCATTTTCCAGCATTTCAACCAGGTTCCTTGTTCAGAAAATGTCCCATGCTATTTTTTTTTAACCTAGAGAGCAAACAGTGCTAGGGGGACCTTGCACCCTTGCAGGTGCAGCGGATCTGCCAGCACAACTGAAGGGCTCCACCACTGCAGAGTGAAGCTATGGATTTGTGCTGCTGCTGCCCCATTGCCTTGCTTGGAGTCTGCCCCACTGTGGCCCAGATCCCTTGCTAATCCTGCCCTGGCTTGAACACTTCCCCCCCATCTTCTCACCCAGCATGTTGGCTGAAAGAGATGTTTCCACAAAATTATTACATGTGGAAGGTAAAGAAAATTCTATCTCTTAACAAAATCATTGGGCCAGGAAACCTAAAGACTTGTGTAATTACAGAGTGGGTTACTACTCATTTAATTTTAGCCCTCCAAAAGCCGTGGCCTCTAACCTCAGCTATATGTCTGGTGTCTCTCTGTAGTTTGTGGAAGGAGATAAGCCTGTCTGGGGATGACTAACTCCATCTATTTTAAGGTGGGGTGAATCACCCCTTTGCAGCTGCCTGTTTCTATCTGTTGACTCTGCAGAGAATCCAAACTTCCTTAGACCAGAGATACCTGATTTGAAGTAGCTGAAGTTAAGGCTAGAATCACCCACCCTTAGTCATACAGAGAAACATAGTCAAGGAAGAACCCTTTCTCCTGCCTGTACTCCAGAAAGTTGTCTTATAACTGGATAACTATTAACTGCATAACTGTTGCCTGTCACACAGGACTTGAATACAGTCTTTAATCAGAGAGGTGGAGCTGACTTGAGCAGCCCGAGATGGGGGCACTGCTGCTTGGATGTAATCACATGCACAGAAAACAGTGCATAATAATCAAAAGAAAAATGATGGATCCTCATCTCATTTCCCCACGGTGCTATGAGTGACACAGAGTTTCCTTTTACCTTGGTGCATTTTAACCTTCCTGGCTGCATCTTCCTTGGATGCCAGAGAAGCTTTTTCTCAGTTCAGTGAAATCACCGTGTGGGCAGCAATGCCAGCTATGCCAGCCTGAAGCCCACAGGAGCTTATGGAGAGGCACCACAAGCAAGTCATGCCCGGGAGAGGTAGCTGGACTTTATAAAGGCCATTTCCTCAGGGTCTCAGTTCTGGATTGCCAACTAATTGCAGTAGGAGCAGAAAGAGCATAATGTATGATATAAAATATACAGTAAGTATATGTGCAATTAGGCATTACAGTGCCTTTCCTATGACTTTGACCTAAAGCTGCCTCTGTTCTCCCATTTCCTTTTATGCATGATCTCATTTACACTCACTGCACACCAGTATATTCCTGACTTAAATACCACTCTGAGTGTGGTGGGAATCAGGCCCAGCTCCTCATACCATTGCTGATATCTGCTGAGTCAGGTGGACAGGCTATGGGGTGAAACACCTCGTGAGGCCCCAGGTGGCCCAGCTTTCACTGTAGCTGTCTGACTGCGCAGTCAGAGGAGGTGTCACTGAATATATCTTAGGGGCATTAAATATAGCTTAGGGGACCAGCAGATGACCCTGGAGTACACATGGCCCTGTGGGAATTTCACGTGAAAGTGCAGTACAGTGGGGTGCAGCAAAAGGAAAAATTAAAGAAAAATAACTTGGAGAGAGAGAGAGACAAGTGTTTCGTTTTTTAACAGGCATGTAACATCACTCTGTGATCCTTATCTTCACGTCTGTGTAGGTGCTTGTATGCTTTACTGTTGTATGTAACTTTCCTCATCCAGTAAAATTGCTTAAGGAGTTTGTAAATTATAATTAAAAAGTAACCACACTAGCTTGTTCTATGGGTTGATTTTATTGCTCAGAAGTGCCTGGTCCCAGGCCAAGGTCTTTTCTGCAGGATGCCAATGTGCTACGTGGCTAACAGCTTCTGTTTCAGAGTTTTCCATCCAGGCTTTTAAATCCTAGGCAATTGCCAAGCCGCCTGCCAGGCCAGTTAAGAGATCGCTCAGGAGAGCAACCTAGAGTCTGTTTAACTAACATTTTCTTACAGTTGTGTAAGTAGGAAGGAGTAGAATACCAGTTAGGAGGAAAACTTAAGCCCTGTCTCTAAGAGGTAAAATTACCCCATTTCACCTGCTACATCTGACCTCAGCCTCCACCCTTGTGCCTCCCGCTCACAGTCACTCCACAGCTTTTGACTGTCCTTTTGTTTTCATCTTTTATGCTAATGCTATTGTGGAAACCTCTTAGACGAACTGATATGTTGGCCTAGGATATTTGCTTATGTAGTATTTCTTTATCAATTCTGGCTGATCCACGTCTAATTTGACTTCCTTTCCAGTGCGTCCAAACTAGCAACATCTTCTGCACTCTTTCTGTACTATTTTGAGTCCCTCTTCAGATCCCTTCCCCAGGTTGCAATGGTGTAGTCCTGCACAGCTAGTGGTCCCATCTCTGCAAGGCCATGTAAATGCAAAATCTCTCTGGCCATTTGTTTTAATGTTCTTTTTAAAAGAGCGATAATGTGAACCCTAAGATATCTGGGCACGTTCCAGCTGGAAAATCTTGCTTAAAAGAACTTCCTTTAGTAGTGGCTATAGGAAATGTTATTCTTCCCTTTCTGTCCTACCAAAAATGGGTATGATCTTGCTGCTGCCATCCCATCTTTGGCTGAATTTCAATATGAGAATGCAGATATGATGAAAACGATTTCATGTGAGATTTATATGAAAGTGTCTTCAAATAATTAATAGGAGGATCTATCTCAGGAAAAATAGCTATTAGCTATTGGCAGATGGGTCTTAGGTACTAACCTCCAAAAATTGCTTCCATCAGTCACCTTGGAGTACCCTGGTGCCTTGATATGATGGAATAGTGTATCTGAAAGAGAGAGAGTTGTCATGGAAACATAAAAACAGCCCTGGAAAGGATGTTGAGGGGCCAGCTAGTCTCTTCCCCCTTTACAGGATAAGATCAAATATATTTTAACTATTTTTGATAGAAGTCTCTCTAACCTATCCTTAGAAACCTCCACTGCTTCCCAAGGTAATCTGCTCCATTGCTTTTTTTTTTTTTTTTTTTTTTTTTTTTCTGATAGATAACCACTCCTAGATGGCTAATCACTCTTGTTGGTATCCTTATTTCACTTAGTCTACATCTATTCTAAAGAATATTTTCCCAAAACATAGTTCTCTAGGTGAAGCTTTACCAATGCTGATTTGAACTGTATTATTACTTTCTGTGTCTTATTTGTTACATTTTTGCATCAGGATGGTACTGCTGGCACATGGCAGGTTGGTAATCTGCCTTAGCTCCTGGATAATGTACTTGTGCTCCAGAAGAGACTGAACAAGCATGAATATATTTTTTAGTCCTGTCCTGTGTGCATTACAAATGGGTCCTTCCTTTTCCACAGCACAGCTTTGAAAGCCTTATGTAGCAGATCAGTTTGGATAGTGGGAATTACGGGGAAATTCAAGTGCCCCTGTTTGGATGCAAATGCTTATAGAGGGCACTGCAGAAGGGCAAATACCCCATCTGACTAGATGAGTTTTGAATTCACTTCTTGAAGCCCTATATGTGTACGAAGGGATAGGTCCTCAGTGGTTTCCTCTGCACTCCTCAGGGGTTTGCTTCTCTCTGAGAAGCCAGAGTTATGTCATGGCTCAGGGAACCACCCTGTAACAGGGATATCAGCCAGGTTCACATACCAGACTGTCAGTAAGGTTGTGCTACCAAACCACCCAGAGTCCTCTGACTGTTTCGCTCTCTATTGGGAATGATTCTGCTTGGGAATGGCTGTCTAAATCAGTTCTAATTTTTTATTATTCTTTTGTAAACAAAATAGTTTGGTAAAACTGATTGAACTGTTTTATTTAAACTGTTTTACCATTGAAAAATGTGGGTTCTCACTGCACGAATTTTGCGAAAAATATGTGGTTTATTGATTTTTCCTTAATCCATATACTGAAAAGATTTAGTTTGTATATCTGTTGTGTTGTCTTGGGAGTGGGTGGGCTGGGTTTTGTTTATAACTCTCTTTATAGCTTCTCTGCACCCAGGCTCCTCAGTTGCACTATGTCTTCCATGATATGGTTGCTGTAATATAACTGTCTCCTTTTACTGTGATGAATGGTGGTGGTACATCATGAAAGGGAGGTGCAATTTGACAGGCTGCTATGAAACATCTGAATTCCATCTCCTGCTATTTCTTCCTTGAAATATATTGATTTGTTTTTCAAGAGAGTATTTCAAGGTTCACTTTCTCCCTGCCAAAGAAATCTAAATTGTACTGTTCTACCAAAAAAATATTGATGTCCCAAACAGTTCTGGATTTTGCTGTGGAGTTACAAAGTGCCCATTTCCAGCAGGGCAGCTGGGATCCCCCTCAGAGCTGGCAATTCCACCTGCCAGATTGCCTGAGTCACTGGCCCAGGTAAGAGGTGGCCTGCAGCTGCCTTTAGCATGCTTCCAACTCAGCTTTCCGCTCCTCAGCAAATTGCCATGCTACCAGGCTGCTCGCTGAGCCCAAATGGTCACTCAGCAATTAGCAGGGCAGCAGGAAATAAAGAGCAAGGAGGGCAACAGGAAAACTTTCTGCCAGGCTTCATTAGCAATGAGTGAAGAGTTAACGTTCCTTGGCCTTTGCATGGCAATGATAGGTATGTAACTGGTGATTTTAATCTACTTGGTAACAGGTAAATGAAAGCTCTGCAGGGACATTGCTGTTTTAGTGCTTGAACAGGCATTCAACATCCAGTGAAGTGGCAGATGAGTACCACTAAGGTGCAGACCTAGACGTTATTCAAGGGTAAATGTGCCTGGTGGGGAAGCAGAAAAAATCTGCAGTAAAAGCAGCTCACAGTGATCTGAGAGCACCAGTTCCACCACGGACTAAGGGTATAGAGGGCCAACACAAGTGGCCCCCAAACAGCTTGCTTCTCACTTTAGGGCAGTAGAAGGTTTTGTGCAGGAGGACTGTGATTTTATGATACATGTGTGCAAACTGCAAGGGCCAGAGCAAGGGCTCGTCCAGGCTTGCCATGCTGTTTAATCATGAGCTCACTCCTCACACTTTCCCAGACAACACCAGGTTCAGCAGGTAGCATAAACCAGGGACTGTTTTTCTTAGGCTAGGGATGGAGCCACCCTGTTTTTGAGGGGGAATAACTGGATGTGAACTTCTGTGTGCTTGTAGCTCTCAGAATCTGTATTGCCTCCCTGAGCAAAATGGGGAACAAATGGAAATGTGGGATTCAGAAGATGCAGCAGCCAATATCTGAACTACTGTGAGCCACACAGCCTCTGAGGAACATATGCCATGCCATCTCCTCCTGCATCTCATCAAATGTGCTCCATGGAAGGACTAGCTGGTGTATGATCAGAAACTGCCTTATGTCTCCTTAGATGACTGGATGCATGTCCATCACATCCAGTCCAGGTCACAGGACCAGGTGCCACATCAACATCCAGACATGCCATCAGAGGATAAGGGTGGGCCATATGTGGGGGACTGTTTCTGAGGAACAGAAAGCAGACTGCACATGTGGAGGGCTGAGGAAAGGGGGTAGCAGGAAGTGGGCTGTCAATGCAGTTCATACGAGTCCTGAGGAAAGATGGTGGAAGATCCCATCAGATGAGTTTTTTTCTGGGATTTACCTTTAGAGTGGCTGAAGGTGGGTGCTCTGGCTGCTTATATCAGCACCTGCTGCCCTACATTTCCCTTGAGGCCCCTTCTCTATTCTCCAACAGTCTCCGTCTGTCTTACTGCTGCCTCTTGGTAGATGCTCATGCTGATCTGCCGGAAACTGCTCAGTTCTTCCAGAGGCTGGGAAGGAGAACCGGTTCTCCCAGGCCAACAGGTTCTCAGGATGTCCTTTCCAGTTTTTGCTAAGCAAAAATACAGTAGTGAAAATTTTTACACCATTTCTAAAGAAATGATAATTATAAATGTAAGCCTGATCTGTTTTCCTTTACCTGAGAAAGACTAACTTTTGCATAACGAAGTTACAAATACCAAAATAGTACTTGTAATGGTTACTGCTCTGTGGTTATAAATACCAAAAAATGGCAACTATACTGTGCACTACATTAGAGGCCAGATCTTTAAAGATAGGAATGTGATTGAGTTATTTAAATATCTGTATCTCTCTAGGCGATATAAAGGAACAACATTCATCACCTTCATCCCTACGAGTGCTTGTGCTGAGATTCCTGAAACTGGCTGCCTAACACGGTAACCCAAAGTCCACTATTTAGCCATCTGAACAAGCTGTCTACGTCTCAGACTTTCTGAGTACTTTACAAGTCCCATGTGACTTTGCTAACAGCAAATCTTGGCCTTAGAGTCTGGCTGTTACATTAAGCAGCGCCAAGCCTGGCCATGATTATTAGAGCCGAGAAAACCCCCATTTGTGTTTTGCCACATTCCAGGCAGAGCTGGCCCCTGTCCAGAGCAGACCTGTGCCAGGTTGCATTTTCATGCAGATTTGCACAGCTTTGCTCAAAACGACCCCCCCCCCCCAAAAAAAATTTGACTCTGTGTATAAAGATGTTGAGTGTAAGGACTCATATACGTCCCATATCGAGGCAAAGGAGCTCTGAAATCAGTGTGGGAAGCAGCAGTAGGAGTCAAGAAACAAGCTGCAGTGGGAAAAGCTGCTGGGATATGCCAGCCTGTGGCATTTGAAATGTTCTAAGAAATGGAGTTAAGTTTGCTGAGGCTGCAACTCAAAAGACATAGCCCTGTTTCAATATACATTTCTGCTTTGTATATTAAACTGCTCTTGCTTCAATATTTTTAAATATTTAAATAGTATAAAACTACATGTTATATAATACAATACAAAGTGCAAATGCTTCCATTTTGCCAAAATATAATCTTCATAGGCTCAAGACAAGGTTTTTATTCTTTTAACAAATTCAGAAGCTGTTCCAGCTTTAAATTAATCAAACCTAAATCTCTTCAAACCTCTCATAGAACAGAATTTTATTCCTCCAGCCATTTCTCTGCAGATGCTGTATCTGCCTCTATCAAAAGGATCAGAAAGGGGCAGTAAGACAGTGTAGCATTCATGGAGCATGTGATAGTGAGTGCAAAAGCTACTGTGTGGAATCAGGATGTCATTGTATGAATTACAGAAAATAATAAAAGTTAACAGTAACTTTCATGTTCTTGCCTTGTTTTGGGGAATATTTACTTTGCAAACTGGCAGTGTAAATATTTAAGTACAAGTTATGATCTGTCAAACCTTAACATTTCAATGGGAGTTTTACGGTAATCAGGAGTAAAGACTCTAAAAGTTAGATTGTGATTTCTGTAGACTGGTCCTACTTGTATGTACAGACTTGAATGTCTGACTCACTAAATGAGATACATGGAACAATAATGGCTTTTACAATGATACTGTTCTTTCTGTGCTCTGGTGTTTGAAGGAATATGCCATCAAGGTTAATTCAAAGTAATCCAGAACTCCCTATCTCCCAGGTCTGGCTTATTTTGAACATGGCCAGTGAGTTCATGTAATTTTGAACTTGTGTTGCTTTCCTCCCTCAGTTTTAATTCTTCATGACAATATCTTTTTACTGGTTCAGTGCCTGTAAGTGAAAAGACGATTGCTCTTTTTCCTTGTAGCTCATAGCCTCCGTGAGCACAATACAGCCTGTAAAATTCAGCTGCCTGACCAGCAGAGCTCCCTGCTTTTGGAAATGAAACTTTGGATGTCCTTTGAGTTCCAAAAAATTAGTAAGTGAGGCAGTTCACAAATTACAAATTACAGCCTGGTACATGAAAGAAAACCCAAAGTGGTTTATTTATATACTAGGTTATGATTTGTGTTGGTTCATGAGTGTTTAAGCAGTCATTTAACTGTGTCTGCAGCTGGAGTGGGAACCTCCAAAAGAGCGTCAGGCAGATAGTGGGGGCAAGCAGTCAAGTCAGTTGTCCCAATGTCACTTGTGATAAATCCCACTTTATGAGTCAGAGCCCTCACCCAGCTGAAGTCATTGGAGCTTTACGTGTGTCTTTGGTAATCATATACATAACTGGAAATGTGGGTGTAAATTGCCCATGTTGCAACCTCACTTCCTTGCACGAGTGTAGTGAATGACATGGGGGGAGCCACAGGCACCAACTTTCTTAAAACAGCATAAAAAGCTTTGCCTCTGGACTCATGCATCATTTGATTTGATATACTGCCCAATTCTTTGCAAAGTGTTCTTTACTAAAAACTGAAAAAATCATTTTAAACAAAATGCAGTCATGACAATATTTGATAATAAAACACTGTAGGTGTAATGCTCCTTTGGGCGTGGATTCTTTAGAAGTTGAAGGGAAAATCTTAATGCTGTCTACAGCTACCTAATGGAAGGATAAGACTGAGCCAGTCAGCTCTCATCAAAGGTATATGGTGGTAGGAGAAGAGGCAAAGCACACAAGCTAGAACATGAGAAATCTTGATTAGACATAAGGAAAACATTTTTATCATGAGAGTGCTAGGGATGTGGGGAATCTCCACACCCAGAGTTCTTTAATACATGGCTGGAAAAGTGCCTGCTCTACCCCAATCTACTTTGAGCAGGGCTTTGGACTGGGCAACGGCCATGGATCCCTGCCGGACTGAATTTTCCTATGATTCTGTGACTGCAATACAACAGTGTCACAACAGTGATAATACAAAAAGGAAAAGCATAGTAGTTCAAATTATAGAAAAGCACAGTAATTCTAATTATAGAAGTATACATTAAACTGCAATATAATTTCATATTTTTTGGACAATTATCCCAAAGCAACTCACAGGAAAGCTTAGCAGCTCCAAATACCAGCGTCATCATCATATGGTAAATAGAATATTTTTTACTCACTTTTCTAGAGAGCTGACCCAGATGAGCTTTGCAGGCATCTTGGCTATCCTAGACCTGTGATTGCCATCTAGTGGGCTCTGCTTTTCATGCATACTTAAGAGAAACCGGACCTCTCAGCGGGTTGCCGGAAATGTCTGTGCTCTGTGTACTTTTCTGTCTCTGCTGGAGATTGCGTTAGATCCTTCTGCCCTGTCTCCTCTTCTCCGTTCTGTGTGTCCTGTCCTGCTCTGTGCCACAGGCATCTGCAGAGCAGAGTTGTTATTGCTGCTGTCCCACTGCGCAGCCCCACAGCCTGGGAGCAGCTGAGTCCGACACACGGGTGAGAAGCCGCGGTGCTGGGCACGGCACAAAGTCCGGACCTGTTCAGGGGAGCCCCGTAGGCTGCGTGCTCACCTGGTGTGCTAGGATTTGTGAGCAGGGTGTCCTCTCATCCCATGACCCAAAACACAGTATTTATCCCTGGCTGTATGATGTTATCCAGAGACAACAGGCTCGGGAGGTCACTTATTCAAGGAAAGTAATCGAGGGCATTTTCTGAGCTGTGCATAAAGCAGGGCCAATGCCTATACCAGGGAAGCAAGATACACTCCCCTGGGGCACAAGATGATTTTGCAAGCTCCTGCTTTCCTGGAGACAGCTGTGCCTGCAAGGATGGTCATCTCCAGAGGATACCCAGTCACTCTTCTCTGACAGGAGTGGGCTCTGTCACGGCCTCTGCTAGGTTAGACTGCCTGAGGGACCACAACATTTCCACCACCATATTACAGTTGTACTGTGTCAGCCAGTTAGTTGGAGGTGAATGATGTATTAACCTCAACCAAGAGAGAAGTGGGATGCCAGCAGGACTGCAGTAGTACGAGAGGGACAGGAGAGACCTCAGTGTCAGGAACTCAATACCTCTAACTGCTCCCTGCCATTAGTTTGACCTGCACATCCTTGCCATAAGGAAGGCATGAACCAAACTCCAGGCAAACCATCGCCCAAGCTGCAAGTGCCACCGGTGGCTTCCCCTTCCCAGGCATCACTAGAGGGAGATGGAGCACTGAGCTGTGGCACTGCCCAGAAGTAGCTCCTAGCTTCCCTCCTCCCCCCCCCCCCCCCCCCATTTTCCAAGCATTTTCTCTCTCTTTGAAATTGCTGTTAGAAATACTGCACTGAGGAGCAGGATAAACTCATGGGACCCTCGGCCTCCTCCAGCTGGGACCCCCGAGGGGCTGGAGTGCAGAACTGCCAACACCACGGTCATGACCTGCTGCAATGGCAGACAGCGTCAGCATGACCACCTCCTGTCTGTAAAGCAGCTGAGAAGCAGTGAGTATGTTAGGGTCTATATTAAATGTGTAACAAGACACGAGAATAAAGAGACAGCTGTGGAGGGCTTGGGCCGCTGTAAATGAAAAGCAGCAAGAAGTATCTGCAGGTCCCATTGGACAGGAGCATGAGTGACAGCGGGGGACCCACAGCAAGGGCAGCACACACAAGGAGCTGAGAATGGCTGAACTGCAGAAAAAAGCTGGGATTTGCAAAAAGAAATCCATTCTCACTAGGCAATGTTTATATAAAAATGTCCAGAAGTGGCTGCTCTGCACAGACACAACAGATAGCCCAGCACTTGAGTTGAAACTACGTGTGACTAAGAGCTCAGTGAAGCCGGAGGAAGGGCTGCGGGTGGTGGCAGCCGTTCATGCCTGGTCACGTCACACTGAGAGGGACCATCAGACACTCACCTCGCATAACTTTGTCTAAAAGTTAAGCATCTCGACAAAGCTGTCTCATCTCCCCGAGCAAACAGCAGAGAAAGGACCCCCACAAAAGGCAACGCATCTCTGCTCAGGACTGGCGTCTGAGATAAACGGCGTGACTCATTCCCCTGATTTACTTTCCCTACTGAGTACGGAAGGAGTCAGGACACCTCGCCCGGAAGAGCTGCCCGGCCGTCAGCTTCTGCTGGGTGGACTGACTCTAACTTTTAAGCTGATCTGCAGTGTATCTTTGGCCAGTCCACATGACCCTGTTCATCCTCTATCAAGGTTAAGCAAACACCTCTTCCAGGAGAACTGCCACAGTTTGTTCTGATAGCTGCCATTAAACATTTGAGCCTATTTTCTGATTTGAATTCTCCTGGTTTCAGGTTCTAGTCACAAGTTCTTGTTACGTGCTTCTCTGCTGGGAAGTGTTTTCTCCCCATGAATTTATTTAGACACTATAATCAAACCTCTCACTTTTTTTTTTTTTTTTTTTTGATAAAGAAAAGTAATGAAGGGAGAAGTTCTTGAAAGTCATTTTGAATAATTTCATGACTTACCTTCTCCAATTTTTTTGAAATCCTTAAAACATACTAGCAGTAGAATAGTTTGCACGCTTCCAGAGGCAGACTCATCGCAGCTACATACAGCATCAAAGTTACCTCCCTGGTCATATGTGTGTCTCAGGTACAAATTCATTTTTGTCACATCACACCAGGAGCTTATGTTAAGCTGATGGCCAAGACTCTTGTATTACTGCTAAATGTTCCCAAGATCGATGTCAGAGCATACAGCTGATATTTCTTGTCTATAGGTTTGTAATTTTGCTTTAGTTGTATTAGAAATATGTTTCTACAATATGCTTCCAAGGTTAATACAGTGGTATTGGAAATTTTGCCCTGAATATTGATAAAATAAGTTTTAGGGGGAAAGGTTATTTTTGTATCTTCTCTCTCTCTCTTATTTTTTTTTTTTTTTTTTTTTTTGCTTTCTATTTCTCCTTTATTTCTCTATTTCTATTTCTCTCTTTATTATAGTATTTTAACTTCCTCCTCTTGCCTTTCTTCTGGACAGATTTGCAGTTACAGATGAACCTGAGTCTCTCAAATGCTTGTTTCCTAGTCTTTGTCACATCAGTTGTATTACCAATTCAAATGTAGGAAGAGGCAAGTATGAAATCTTGGTGTGTTTGCATTCTGAAATATATATGTCACATTATACAAGCAGATTATAGCAAACACCATGAAATCCAGCCATCCTGCTGTTCCCAGCAGTTATTTTTCTCTGGTGCATTATACTTTAAAATTTCTGTCACTGTTGGTGTAACACTATCTTAGGTATAAAATTGCTACAAATACTGTTTGAGAAGCATTGGTCTCTGCTCTTGTGTTTCCTTCAAGCTTTTTCTGGGAGAAAATAAGAAGTGCCAGTCCCAGGGCTGGAAATGGGAAATTCTCGATGACTGGAGATGGAGTTATAGTGCTGACTTTGACCAGTCACGTCTCCTTTTCTAATTTGATTTAGCCACTTGTCATACAACAACAACTACTTATCTTATCAAATGCCATATCTTATCAAATACTTGGAGACCTATGGACAGAAAGTACTATTATAAACAGTGCCTCGTGATTAGAAAGAAAGAGTTTGCATAAATATCAGCTATGAATGTGTGCCTAAAAGATAGGTCAGCAAAAAGCATGTGTTTCTCCTCACATTGCACTAACAGCCCTGGGCAAAAAAAATCTCTTACTGCATTGCAGCAGCTGAGAATGAAAAGGAGCACTAGTGTCCAGGAAACAGCCCCTGTTTGCTCCAAAGACCACGGCCACCTGGGATGCTCCGGACCCGTTAGCAGCGGGAGGGAGCGACCTTCCTTTAGCTGCAAGGCTGTTTGGCCTGGACAGAGAAGCCAGCCTCTCCCAGAGCTCCGGGCGCTCCTCTCAGAGCGTCGTTTCTACCCCTTTGGCTCCATGAAGCTTTTCACAAATGCCCCCTCGGTGGTGCTTGGACTTCTGCCTTGCCTGACTGTGTGAGCTTTCAGTGCAGCTGTCGGTTGTCTTCCATACTGCAAAACCAAACTTTTCATCATCAGAAACCGTTGCCTCCCCAGGGACCACTTCCCAGCTTGCTTGGAGATCGTTAGGAACGCCGAGGCACTACAAGCCTGCCTTAGTCCCACGTCACGCAGCCATCCCAGCTGAACAGAGCCCTTCAGCATCTCCTGCTGAGCGCAAGTATTGCGCTGGGGTGCAGCAACCCTCCTCGAATGCCCCGTCAATTAGCGGGTGTTGTGCTGGGTGCTGCCTTGCTTCTCTTGCTCTCTGAGCTAGCTCCATGACAATCTCCATTGTGTCTCCGCACAAACGAGCAGCTACAGAACTGCTGGGATGGGTCATTACACAGAAAAAAAGAGCATTTCCTCAGTCTGAAGGAGCGGAAAGCAAGAGGAAAGCTGTAGGCTTTGAAGTGGGCATGTTTCGTCAACAGAGGCAGCTAAGCAGAGGCTGCCTGTGGTTATATTCCATACACAGGTAGGAGCAAATCATGGCTTCTCTCCTGGAGCCAGGAAGCATGATTAAACCTTGGGAAGAAAGGAAAGGGAAGTGAGATTAGAAGCAGACACCCCAGTGCACATTTTCCAAATAGCTGTTGGTGGTGTGGTGAACCCCTTAGAAAATGCTGCAATTCCCCTTCTTTTCCAAGAAGAAAATGAAGACAAGAAAATCCATGTAACTATAGTATTCCATTCAATCTTTTCCAAATCTGGATGGAAAACTCCTGAGAAACATAGTCTAGTTAATATGGGCTTTGTGTTACAGGTCCTGCATCTTCTGTGAGTGCCTGTGGCTGAACTATAACATTTGGAGAAACTTAAAATATTCAACTCTGACAATATTTAGACCTCATTTGCTTCTGTTTCAGGACATTGGTGAACCCCCTTCTTCCTGCCTTGTGTCAGGGCCTCTGTGGGGACATCCTGTCACTCTCTGCTGATGCCACCGCTCTCCTCTGCTAGAGGCTGTGTGGTTTCCCATTCCCATCTCTGCTCCATGCTATGGACTGTTTGTGCCCCTTGATCTGTTTTCCTATGACTCCAGTTCTCCCCTTCCCACCTCTTAGCAGGGATACTATGTGCCCTGCTGCATTTTCCCTCTGCTGTGTGTCCAAGGGCCATACTATACTCTTCTGCCCTTTTCTCATCTTTTATTCTCTGTCTGTTGAGCCCGGGGTAGGTAAGTGACAAAGAGACCCAGTCTAGTTCATGATTTAAAACTCTCTGAAATTCAGAGATGGTCATATCCAGGAATCCAGCAATAAATCCAATCAAACCAATAAAGATACAGCACGTTTGTGAAACTGGGATCCTAGCTCCGATTTCAAACACATCCAAATTCAGATGGTTTTCAGATTGTTTTATTCTTGCTCAAGCAAAGATTGAATTAGGACGCTTAAAGACTAGCTATGTGAGCGTGATGTTGTGCCAGGACAGTGTGTCAGACACCAGCAGGAGTGCTGCTGATCCGCAAGCAAGCAGTGCCCTCGCTCGGAGGCAGGAGTGCTGGGCTAGGGCTGCTCACGGGGCCGTTAAACGCCCCTTCCTTTGGCCGATGCAGAGACAAGCAAAGCTGCAGCCCACTGCGCAGCCCGTGAGATCAGACCAGAGCTAAAGTTAAGCTGCGGCTGGGGGGAGTCAGGCCCTTGGGACCGATGGAAACCGCTGGGGCTGAAGCACTTTTTGTGCGGTATGAATGGACAGCAGAGGGGATTTTGGAGGACCGCAAGTGGCACCAGGCAGAGCCAGGAAGGGCTTTGGGGAGCGGGTCAGGAAAAGTGAGCCTAGAAATGCTGTCGTCCTTCTGCTTGTTCCAGCTGCCTGCAGAGATGCAGCTTTGAGGGTATGTTACATATGAATAAATAGTAGTGTACTGGAAAGATAGCTTTTCTGTATAGCCTTTTTTTTTTCCTCTTAATGTGAGCAAGGACCCTAATATGACTAATCATGCTAATTGCAGGCAGTAACATGACAGATCACAGAAGGAACTGGCAAGAAGACATAAATGCCTGTTTCCAGGGAGGAATCTCCATGGTGACTGGAGGGCATGGGACACGTCTGGCCCCAAATGTCCTGGATCAATACACACATGATAGATGGCAGCAGTCAATGTGCTGTACCCCCGTGACCTGCGACGTAACACGCTGCCATCAGCCTGTTTATGTCTGCCACACTGTAATTTCATCCCATGGGGGGGTGATCTCTGCTCAGCCTGCAAAACAAATTAAAAGGTAGAGAGCATGACTTGAGGTAGTTAAATTTCTCTCTGATCCTGCCTACCTTTGGCAATTTCTGGCTGAGCAGCTTGAAATACTTGTCAAAGCATGTGGAGCTCGGGTGGACTCGTTACAGCTATGAGAACTGCAGGCAGATCTCTTCGTGTTACATTAAGCCCCAGATGACACTTTTCTGACACCCTCTCTGAAGCACAACATGATCTTGTGCTGGCCGACGGCAGTGCTCGCTGGCTGGGGCCTCGTGAGCCTTGCTGCAGCCATGAGACACCCAGCCAGCTCTTCCCCATCATCCCCCAAAGTCCCGGCACACCCGCTTCGCCCTCGCTGAATTCCCGGCGCTCCCACCTGGTGGGGACTCCAGCCCCCTGAGAGAGCAGGCTGCCTCTCAGCAGGACGTGGCCTGCTCCGACTGTTTTCTCTTGTGGGTTTTGCCTCCTCTTTACCCCTTTGCCCCCAACGCACGCGCTATTTCAGAGTTTTCATGGATCCCAGCCTCTTCTGCTCGTTTCTCCTGCCAGAAATCAAAGTCATCCCCCAGTCGGACAGCCCTCGTGGCCTACGCAGCACTGACAATCACGTCATATTGGTCAATAGATTAACCCATAGATTAAAAACCTATAAGGTAAGATACATGCACTGAGTATACTGGGGCTATAGTATGAAAAGCGACGCTTCCTGCTAGCAGCCGCCTTGTACGAAGGGCGTCACATGCCCCACGCTCGTGTGAGTTTTTGCTTCTGTTATTTCCAACACATATGCAAATGCCCAGGCTTGGCTCCATCTCTCCTCATTAGGGAGACCTTATGATTTACCGTCATTGCATTTAGTGGTTCTCTGTGAAGAAACTTTAAAATACCGCAATTCCAGGGCACAAAAGTTCTTTTATAGCCTTCAATCAAAATAAAGCTTGTGCTGCATTCTTGCCTTTTTGAAACGATCCTTGTCTTGAGCGCTGTATCTTGTGATGCATGAGCTGTCTACAAGAAAATATTTTTAAAGTAAGGTAACTCATTACTGATAATACAATAGTTGCATGTTTTATCTACCTGGGGAATCAATATTTCTTAGAGCCCTTATCACAGCAAGAGAGAAATACTGTAGGGTATTGTTTAACATTACTGTGCATGAACAGCACATTATTTTACAATATTTTAATAAAATGAGTCTGTGACAAATATCAACTGGAATATCCGGAATAATGCTTTTAAAGGATGGCTCCAAATTCCAGATTGGTACCACATTTCAAAGTGGCAGCTATAATCTCTGCAGCTCCTTGCATGCATTTCCCATCTCATCTGAAACATATGTATTTATACATAGTCTGGCATAACTCCAAAGAATCTGTTACAATTTATCAAGTAAATACCATGCATTTGGAAACTGTCTGCATACTTATCTACACAATAGACTCCTCTGCCACATGAACTCTCACATATTCCCTTAAGAGAGTTCTTTCCCCAGATCCCCGCAGCCTCTTCTTGTATTTCCTTATTTATTCTAATGCACACTGGAATTTCTGGCCGTTTGCCTCGACATTCTGACACCGCTTTTTGGGAACAGCGTGTCACATTGTCTGCTGAGCCATTTGCCTCTCATTGTGTGCGTGCGCCTGTGTACTGCCTGAGGAAAACCTCTCCGTTTTGCAAAGAAAAGCCTATTTATGTTTCTAGATCCTTTAAGACACATGAATAAGTGCTGCTGAGGTCAATCAATTTCCTGTTGAATTTGCAAAGCGGCCACTTTTATTTGAGCAAGGAAAACCTTGCCTTCTGCCATAGTTCTGCCCATAACAGACCTATAATCCTTATAAAAATTAATTTTATACCCCATACCGATTATTCCACTCAACTGATACCCTGGGAGCCTGGAGCAGGTTTCACTAATCCAGGCCGTGTAACGTGCTGAGAAGCCAGCCCTGCTGCCTCCTCCCCGGCAGCTCTCTTCCCATACAACTGTGCTCCCAGCACTCCTCTCCCTTCTCCAGAAACCTTTGAAAATACACAGTGAAATAGTTCTGTTTTTCACATTCGCTGTAGAAGCGAATTCCGCAGTGGAAGGACCCGGGCTGGGCACTGTGGTCGGCCTCAGCTGTAGTAACACGGGTCACGCTCTGTGGTTCTTCCCACACTGGTGGGCGGCGGAGGCAGAGAAGTCACCTTGTTCTTCAACTCAGGCAGAGACAGCAGTAGTGTCCGCTCAGACCATTATAAAGACGGGAAAACATATCTATTTCATATTTTCAGCATATTATATGGGAGACATATTTATTTCAGCTACCAAGAACATTCTTTGGCAGACCCAGTCCCATCTGACCTTCTCTACTTTACTCTCTTCTTCATCCTCATTAAATTACTACCCACTCACTGCCTCTCAGTAACTCTTCTGCTGCAGGCTCTTCCTGCACAGCACATGGGAGCCAACTTCCCCCTTTCTCCAATTACCTCGCGTGTCCCAGCAGGTGAGAGGTGGCACCTGAATAACCATCGCAGAGTCGGACTTATAGGCACTTGCTCCTGCTGAAGCCGCAGCATGAGCTGCCCTGCAGTACCTAAAGCAGGAGCAGTGGCTGTATGTAGGAGGACCTGTCTCCTCCTGGTGAGAGAGCAGGAGCAGCCGTGAGGACAGGAGGTTGGTAAGGAGAGGGTATGTGGTGGTAAGGCAAGAGCCTGGGTAGATGCATCCCAAAGGGATTAGCGCAGCCCTACGGAGAAGGCACATGGACTCTTGGCTATATCCAGCCGCTCTTCGCAGCCGTGAAGGGCTATTTTCTTGAAATGGAAGCTCAGAGGTGAGCCTGGATGCAGCTGCTTGATCCAAAAAGCTGGTCTAGTTATAAGCCTAAAGGGAGCCAGTGTCCTGACAGCTGCAAACTGTCAAAAATTACAGCGTTGATGGTTGGTGGAGGTGAGTCTCACCATGGTCCAAGGGTCAGTTTGGACAAGTAGGATAGACACAGCCACAGTGCTTACTCGCAGACTGCAGGCAGAGAGATATTTTTTCCACCAGCCAGTTTTCAAGACTTTTCAGACATTTTAGGAACTGTCAAGACTATTCTGTCAAAAATCTTTTGATACTGATTTTCTGCTGTGACTGTGTGTGAAAGCTGCTGGAGAGGTTCCTTTGCGTCATCCCCACAGTGTCACACGAGGGGGAGACCGGCTCTGGTTAACAATTAATCTTCCCCTCAGGAGTGTGGATAAAAGAATACTGAAGCACAAAAACTACACAAAATCAAAGTGACAAAGAATACAGTAGATAAGAAACTGGAGACAGCTCCCCTTTCAGGCAAATTTTGCTTTCATTTCCTTCCTATCCTACTTCAGGCATGGCAGTGCCATCAGTTTGAGTGTTATTCTCTTTTTATTTACATGAAGGACTTCAATACTGGTATCAAGCTGTAGGTCTCATTACCACAGGACATTGAACTTAAGTATGAGAAACTCACTAGCCCGTGGCTTGGGTTTCACAGTACAAGAGAAAAGAGGGACATGAAACTCAAGACTAGATTTTTTTCCTTTAAGAGTGCACTTCTGTTGTTTTGTAAGATAATTTTTCTATTTCTGTGAAGGTCATAAAATGTATACTAGCCCTGGATAAACACGGTGAAATGTGCACGTTGGAATGTAAGTATTGGAAAGGGTTGTGCTTGGGCTACCACGGCAAGTATATCTCTTAAATCTCTAGGCAACAAGGATGGTCACTGATGGACAGTCAGGTGCTTCAAGGAGTGAGCTAGAGTCTGCAAGTGTAGTACCTGGGCAGGACAACTGGAGCCGCCTTTGCTGGCAGGAGGAACAAGATTGGCTCAGGTTCACCTGGAGCTCTGTTTAAGCCTCTGCAGGACTCCTTGGAGCAGGGGTACGGTCTCACTTGCTGGCAGCTACACCAAAGTGCTGAGTGGAGAGAAATAATGCGGAGTGACTGGAGGGTGAGGAGGGCTGGCTCATACTGCAGAGGAAAACAGACTTGGAAAGACACAGATAACACTGAGTGTCCTGACAGTTCTCCATCTTCATGCATCTCCACTTTGAGGGTTGTTTTGAAAAAGGCATTTCTTCTTTGCGATTTGACCAATGCTTCCCACAGGGCTGGGGAAAGTAGGAAGTAAATGTTGGAGAGAAAGATGGGATGAGTATCACTAGTCAAACTGCAAAAGGTGCCCAAAGGAAGAAACCACAGAGACAAGACTGGAAGCTTCCCTCAAACTACTCTTTCCCCTATACCTCACCCTTAGTTCAGGAGGTCCTGACTATACAGTGCAGGCTCCTGAAGCGTGCCAAGCTTGCGACAAGTCGTGACTGTGCTGAGGCTGCAGATATACTGTATCTTTTGAAGTTTCTGTGTTCAGACTTCAAAAAGTTCTGCTGGTACCACAGTTAGTTAAAATAATGTGTTTTTTCTGGGTTAGACACATCATGTGGTAAGTGAGGCCCAAAGCTAAAAGTAGTCCACATGGCAGGAGTGTTGCACCCAGGTATTTTGCAATCTTCTACCCCCTAGGCATAGGCTGTTACTTGGAGAGCTTTGCTGAGACATGCATTCAGGAGTGCTCTCCCCAGCAGTGATGGGATCTCCGCTTTATTCAACACGTAGGACTTCAATATTTGTGGGACTGTTGGTGAGAAACTATTCTGGTCTCTGCACCACTCTGTTGCACCAAGGAGTCCAGAGCTTCCTGTGCTCAGTACAGCCTCTAGTCCGGTGGTTGTTCCTGTGTGTCAGGCTCATTTGAATTTGTTCATCAGGAGCTGTTTCCTGATACAGCAGATCATCTTTAGCTGTAGCCTCTCACAGTGCTGAGCTGACGGAGCAGATGCTAGACCTCTGGAGGTTGGAGGGTTTCTTTGTAACACTCTTTTTTGTTTTTTCTCTGAGCTATTCTCCTTGTTTTAGCTGACCATAAAAACAGAATAGACAAAAGCTGGGCACCGATGTATACAATCACTTTATTTGTTTTTCCAGACCTCATTAGAAACATTACTGTTTTCCAAAACCTTTAGCTTTTGTCTATCTTCCCAGCGAATCCCCTAAGGAAAGTAAATATCCTTAGTCTACTGGTTGAAAATTACTTCTAGACAGCTCTACAAAACAAGGCAAGCCTTCAGCCAGCACACTTGCTGAATGTCTTTACTCATACTGATTTTATCTGTGGGGTGGAAGGTGATAGTAAACATATCTTCGTGAACCAAAATTGGTAATTTTTCCCATGGCAGGAGTTTTACCCATTTCAGAGAATGAGATCACTTACTTGTTTTAGCGCCTATGTCAATAAAAGCACCATTAACTATTTGTTTCTTCGCCTTTTTCTTTGCTGCTGCTCAACAGCCGGAAAGGCGGCTGCGGCATGGACATGTCCATCCCCGTGACCACAGGGGAAGCACCAGGTCGGTGATATTACACGCTTTTAAGCAAAGCGCAGTGACCTCCTAAGTTTGTGCTACTTCTTCCTACAGCAGCAGCTGCAGCCCTGGCCCAGACGGGGGTGAGCTGGGAGGATGCTCTCCAGCTGCAGTGGTGCTCTGCGCCGCGGTGGCCAGGATCTGCAGAGGGGACCCCCACCAGCGTCTTGCTTTTCCACAGAACTTAAATTGGGAGTTGTCTGATCAGGGAAAGAGAGTGCAACCAGAAGGTATGAAAAATGCCTCACTGTACTGCCATATTTAACGTAAGTGGCTTGAAAATGTATCCACCTCCAGCTCCTCATGCTGGCCTGGGCATCTCCTGCTCATCGAAGTGTTACATGACATTTTGAAAGGTTATTGCCATTTTCAGACAGCCCCTACGTGTTCTGCTTGCATGGGCAGAGCTCTTCAAATGTTTTCGCCAAATATTTTCCCATCAAAGTTTGGGATGTAATTGATGTTGATATCTTTGGTTTTTGACAAAAATCTCAGCACTGAAATTTCAAATTAAATAATCCAGTGTAGTTTTGAAAAATAGTTGAAGAATATAGACAATAAGTTTTGGGTTTCATTGTGCTCTTTAGTTTATTTTCTCTTTTCTTTTTTAGGTGTCCACTTTCTCCCTGTCTTTTAATATCTTCCCACTCTTGCTGTGGGATGAAGAGAGAGTGAGTGACTATTCCAAAAAAGCAAAGAGCAACCCACTTTCTACTTTTTCTCACATTTCAAAACTTGAAGTAGAAGCTGGGACTCGATGCGAAACAAATGTTAGCTTTAGTTTGATAATTTATGTAAAGAAACCAAGTGCTTGAGTGTGGGGAGAGAGGATGGGAAGGGAAAAGGTCACATTTTCCATCAGCCACTCTTAAGGTATCTCAACCATAACTCCAATATCCAATTTTCCACTTGCAACTTTGAAGTAAAGGAGCTGCCAGCCTCCTCTTACTCTTTCAATAGCCTTCTTCTGTCATCCAGAATATTTTGTTTTTCCTACTTCATTTTCCAAATTCATCTGAAGAAAATAATTGACACTAAGCTTGTGGAAGGGAATGGGTGAGGGCTGCACATGTGGGATGAAGCTCACTGCAGCACTCCTGTGATCTGTGGTGGGGATCTGGGGACTCAGTGGTCATCTGTATCACTGGACGCTGGACCTGTGTGCTGGGGGAATGTGGTAGAGATACATCACTTTTCCCCTGTGTGATATATGGATAACAGTATGGCTATTCCACTGCTTGTAGAGAAGCATGTTCCTTGCTGTGCAAATAACATTCAAAGCCGAAGATTATAACTGCCAAATGTTTTTTCTTAATGGCTTGGACTATGAGAAACTCTCTACAGCAGATTGATTAAATCAGAAAGTCCTCTCTCCCAAGTCTGGCTGATGTGAATGCACCCAGATTGCTGGGCTCGCCTTGGCTCCTGAGTCATCAGACAGGTCTGGAGTCCCCCAAGGAGTCTCTCACTGCTGAGTGAGAGATGCAGACCTAGACTAAGAGCAGTGTTCATCTGTAAGCTGTGGACATGGACCTTCACCTCCAAGGAGGAGCTGCAAAATGATGAATGGCATCAACATAACAGCCCAAGAGCTTCCTGCTCACATTTCTGCCACGATTTGCCCATGTCTGCTGCTTTTCCTAGACACTGTTTCATCTATTGGCTTGCACTGCACCAAGGAAAGCAGAGAGAATTTTTCCAGGATTGCTATTAGGGTTCAGCTGCAGCAACATGAGAGCCCCACTGTGAAACAGCTTCCAGCTGGTAATAGGGTTTTCAGCAGTTTCATTGAGCCCTTCTGGAAAAAAGTGTCAGGAAAGCAGACAGGAGAAAGTGTCTGAACTGACCAAAAAATAATGAATGGTGCTATTTGGACAGGACACATCTTGAGAAATATACTCGAGCTGACATTTAGGGACCAGATTAAACCTAGAACGTATTTTCCATCTGGAAAGTGGCCATAATTTTATGAGGATCACTCCTACACAGCAGGACTGCTGGAAAAAGCTGAAATCAGCAGTGCTTTTACTCAGGTTTTTGAAAAAAATTCCTCTATTGGGTGTTGGTTTTGTAAAATGAAAACCCAATTGTGGTTCAGCCCTGTAAGTGCAATGGATTAGGGAAATTATTCCAGTCTGAGCCCACCTTGAAAATAAATATTCTCCTCCTCATTTAATTTCTGTTGCACATGTTTCATTTCCTGTAGTCATCCTCTGGGCAGAGAAAAAGTTGCTCTCCTCTACAGTGTGAAGAGCAACAGATGGTGCTGTTTCTGTTCAAGTGAGAGCTGCAGAAATAAGTCTATGCAGTGGCATTAGAGACCGACTACTCTTAACTCTTAACTCACTCTCTTCATTTTAGCTCACTTTTTATGAAGGGCTCTACCATACCAACACATTGTAAGTCAAGCACTCAGAAGCACACCTACTTTAAAACTAAAAAAAACTAAAAAAAAAAACTAAAAAAAAAAAAAAAAAAAAAAAAAAAAGAAGAAGAAGAAGAAGAAAGAAAGAAAGGAAAAATAAAAGACTTGCAGCCTGTTTTTCACTCTGGTGATTGCTGCTGGGATGGCACTGTTCACTATGTTTCACCCTGTAACGCATGTGGAAGGCTAAAAATCATAGGGAGTTTCACAGGAAAAGAACAAAATAACAAAATAACAAAATAACTTAGTTGTTTGAGTACATATCCAGAGTAATTATGGGAATTACCTTGAAAAGATTTGGCATAAAGGGGAATATTGTATCTGGCTAATTTCAATAAAAAGGGCTCAGCAAGTTCCTACCTTGGATTTCTCAGGAATGTATTTTCTACACCTCATTTTTACTGGGGAGTCAAAATACAGCAGGGCTAGCAAGCAAAAGGCCCCATAATCCTAACTTGAAGGAAATCTCCCATGTAAAGGAGAATTCCAAGCTGTTCATTTATCCTTCCACCAGCTTCATGCAGGCTTCTGCTGCGTTTTTGGCTGTCTAGACCAGTTACCTCTCTAGTCAGTCCTCCGGTGTTTTCGAAACTTTGTTTCCCTCTCAGAAGCAATTACCTTCTGATGAGCGGTTTTCTCGGGTCAGTCGTGTGGCTGCACTTGTCTTCGTTTGACTGCGCGGCAAGTCGAAGCTCACTGCTGCAGCAAACGTCAGCGAGGTTCCCTGCAGGGCAGGGAGGCACTTTCTCTAAGTTCAAATCTCTTTTATTCGCATTATTAAGCACACCTCAGAGCCTGGCACCGGCCAGTGTGAGTCAAATCTTAGTTATGGACGATGCCATGAAGCACGTGTAGCAGAAAGGGGTCTAGATGGGCCATGAGGAAAGCTGTTTCGTTTCTCACTGACCAGTAGTGCCAGAGGCAGGTTCTTATGACCTTCCAGCATCCTACCTGCTATGCACCTACCTAGTGCTGCTGATGTAACCCCAGACCAGGGAAGCAAAGCAACACGAGGGCTTTGCTGAGCTGTGGTAAATGAAAACTCAAGTTTAAGGTTTTTTTTTTCTTCTTGGAATCAGAACTGAAAGCTTGTTGGTACCTCCAAGTGGTAGGATTTGTTTGGTACTTTAGACCTGAGCCATTATTTTGGCTGGGTATGCTTTGCAAAGATTGATCTTTAAAAAATCTGATGAAAAGCTAACTTTCCTTCAAGTGATTGTGATGTTTATACACTCTCTGGTGCTAGATGTATTGATCAATAATTACAGTGTCCTTGTCCACCCAAGTGGGTAGAGTGGTTGGAGATATCCCAGTATGTGATGTTATTTTGCAGGGAAGGGGCAGAAGTGTCAAAACATAAATGTGGAAAGTTTTCCCTTCTGGGAAGAGCCCTCTTTGGCTGCAGGAGTTGAAAGTGGTAAAACCCCAGCACATCTGGGTGCAAATGCCCACGGGGAGGCTCTGCCGCAGCTGTAACTGTCTGTGTGGTGCTGTAGAAATCTTTTCACCAACTCCAGCTCTATGTGTTCACTCACAGACGTCTCTTTTATCTAATGCCATTTACATTGCTCTGGCTAGAGGAGAAGGCCTTGGTGTCCATTTTTGTGAGAGAGACTGAGTAACTGAGTCTGCTTGGGCTTTGTGTGTTTTTTATCACAAAGCTATAAATGAGTTAATTATATTTTGGTGAAAACTGTATAGAAGATCTGGAACTGCCATTAAATCATGAGCTTTTGGCTTATAATAGCAGAAAAAGTCAAGTGACTTTTGCACAGTGATTTTTCCACACCTATTTGACACATTTATACCAGGGCTCAGACCAATGCATACACCAGCAATGGTCTCTAAGCTCAGCTTCTACTGAAACGGCAGTGATCTGTAACACTGAGCAAGGGAGCAGTCACATGAAACCTACGTCCTTCCTGGATGTAAATTCTGCTCTTCACTCTAAAATAGGAAGAAGAGACAGAATTCCTGAACTCAAATCCATGAGAACCACAGCATGAACCATGAGCAAACTTTACTTATAGCTTTCAGTATGGATTTCTGAAGTATAGGACTAAGCTATAGATGGATGGATGGATGGACGGACGGATGTACCATAAGAACTGCTGTTACTACATTTATAGAGTGCTGGGTAAGGAGACCCTACTGAAGAGGTAAGAATATAGAGAGTTCGTTTAAAGTCTCTGAAGCCAAATGCTGTTTTTCTGTTCTTCAGGGTTGGAATGAGGGTTATTTAGCAGGTAAATGTATGGCTTCCCCGGTCTCACTCCTTTGAACAGTTGAATTCTGATGACTGGAGGGCATTTGCAAAGTATGAAGTGGTTAATACAGAAGGAGACGTTCTGTTCCCATGGAATCAAAATGAGTTTTGTCCCTAACATCAATACATTTGATACTCCCCAAGTATTACTATTATTACCACTACCATGAATGGGCTTACAGTGTTCTAACTTTTGCTGTGGTCAGCTCCTTCTTTCCAGTTAGCAAGGAACGATATTAGCAGGAAGATATTAGAAGAAAGTGGTGGATAGCTCACCCATAGCACAACGCTAAGAGTCAAATCAGAACCAGCACAAAGAAAGCAGCTGCCCCGCAGCCATGTGAAGTGCTTGCTGGCAGTGAGCTTCAGCCGAGGGAAGAGACTGATGGCGTTCTGGAGATCTTCCTTCATATATGTCTAATTGCCACGTCTGACACCAGTTTCTGTTTTCCCTCAAATGAAATTAAAGTGTAGTCTCCTTGGGCAGTGTTCATCCTTCCTGTCAGCATGCTCTGGGTTGTCATCGGTGGGGAGAGACCTGGCTCCAGCCACTGACCACAGACCCCTCTCAGACAAGCTGAGTTGCCCCTTGATGTGGGCTCTCTCTGTGGATGGAGGTTATGCTAAACGCCTGTTTTTTAGGAAGCTGAGTTTGGCCTAAGCAGAACTGTTCTACTCCCTGGTTCACTCTCAGCCTTTCTTTCCCTCCGCTTTTCCCGGTGTGCCTCTCCAGCTCTGGGGCCTGAGCTGAGCAGCACTTGTGAATTCAGTTTCTGGTGGGAAAGAAACCTGAGTATTATTAAGAGAAAGGGAGGATCAGCTGCAGTTACGACTGCTCTGCTCACTACAAGATGACAATAGGGACAAACAGGGTCCTATTTACTTTGACAGTAAATTAAGGTTGGACCACTAGACGTTCTGGTCCTTTCTGTTGTTCTCATCCCCCAGAAGCAAACTTGTCCTCCTGTGATGCTCATGGTAGCAGGAGTCCATGTCACACTGCAAATTCTTGTAGGGCATGAACCTCAATTCGGATGTAGAAATGAATCTACAGGAAGATTCCAGAAAAAAACAGAAGAACATATATAAATGGCATTCAGGTAAGCAACGGTCAGTCTCTTGTTGATATCCCTTAGACCAAGGGCTTTGGTTCTGGCCCACTACTAGAAAGGAGTCTCCTTTCCGTACGCAGTCTGTGTTGGAGAGCGTGGGACAGCTGTGCAACCCCTATCTGGCAGAAGCTAAGAGTCTAGCAAAGTACCGAGAGTGTGGTCAGCTAGATTTAAACTGTAGCAGTTTTTGTCATACCCTCTCCAGGTCCAGCCAAACGTACTGCCCTGGGCCAGTAAATCTGCGTTTCTGAACTGCACCAACAATTCTCTCCGTACAGGCTGGGCTGACGCCTTTCACTATTGTCTCAGCTGTTCATCTTCGCCTTGGTTGTGAAACCTCCTGGCACACTTCTGCTGATGGGGATTGATTTTTTCCTGGTCTTAAGGAAAATATGATTGCCTGTTGCCTTGGACACAGATAAACTGTGTAATGCAGTACTTTCAGACAGGCAGGAGAGAAATGGGGTTAAGGACTTACAGCACAAAATCCAGTCAGCTGTAGCACATGGTAATGATATCACCCCAAAGAGTTTCAGAAGTTACTTGAAAGGATTAAATTTTCTTTTTAGAGGCACCATGAAAAGCACAGTTCTCCTCTGAAAAAGATTATGTAGAAAGAGCATCTGTGGCTAGTCTCCTCAAACAATTTTATCAGTAGACAAGTAAAATCAAGTTGCCAAAAACAGCTAAAAGTGGGGACTGCTGCCCTGGGGAGAGGTGGTAAAACGAAGCCCAGCTGGGCCTTTCCCAGCACTGCTCAGGCCCAGGTCCCCATGGAAGAGCGGGTAGAGCCACCTCCAGGCGAAGGCAAAGGGGGGTTTCATTCAGCTTGGCTTCTCCCGCCGCCCTGGACATGCACTTTAAAATTATCGCATTCGCTCAGTGCAGGGTATAGCCCTCTCCCACCTGAGCCTCTTTGCTCTCCTTAACCTGAAAACTCCCACAGGGGCAGAGATCTCCTGCAAAAGTGGGGAAGCGTCACCTTGGGGAGCAGCTCGCTTAGCAAGGGCTGAACGATGGCCCAGGCGCTGGCTGCGGACTTGGTCTCACTTTGCAGTTGAATTTGCCCCAGCTGATCATAATGATAACGTGGCTCTTCCTGCAAATCAACATTATGCTTCAGCCTAAAGCTGCAGGCACAGGCTGGACTTGCTGCCTTGTGTATCAGGAGCCAACTCTGCAGCTGATCCTCCCTTTCTCTTAAAAATACTCAGGTTTCTTTCCCACCAGAAACTGAATTTGGCAGTATTGATGAAGTTAACAGAAATTAAAGAAATTGGATGAGACTTGTTGAGTAAAATTGTCCCATTGCAGAAGATCTCTTGGCTGTACTTCAATGTCCCATCTGTTTTTCTTATGAGCAAATGATCAACATGAAAATTAGATCAGTAATTTAATGGCTGCTTTAGTCATTAAACTTCTGTGTTCCGAGGTTTCCAAAGCATTTCTAAAGATGTGTTAGAAAATTTTATTTTTCTCCAAAACTTGTGTTGGCCGAATGAATCTGAGCTCTATAAGAACAAATTGCACCTGCTATGAGCCCATCCAGGCTTCTGCCTTTGTTAACTTCAAGTTACCAAAAATGCCAATATAATTTTTTTAATTATATTAGTCATTTGCTTTTCTCCTAAATAGAAACAGTAATACTCGTGCTTTGTAATAAGTCAACAGAAAAGCAAATTCATTTATACACTTTACAGGCAATTGGCTCAGGAAACAATTCTTATCTCTGTCAATTTTTCCTTGGTAGAGGTTGTAGGAAGAAATGTTTTCTTTCTAGCAACATATAAAAGTGAATAGCAACGTATCTTTCCATAACATGTTTTAAATAACAGATATAGCAGTGCTGTGGGTGGCCATGACAAATTAATTAGAGACTGGCAGGTAAAGTGATTTTGAAACTAAACATCCTGGCATGAGATGATAGCTGAAGATGTCAATTTGTGTGTCCACGCACTTGTTAAATGAGTCTAATATATTTTATTTATCATTTGGAGTAGGTCTCCCAAGTGAAAACTTCAGGGGATGTACCTGAGTCTGCACCTTTGACAGCATCAGTGGCACCTGAAACCAGCAGTGGAGAGGACCCTGATGGCCTCCTGCCGCTCTGCCCAGGGCTGTGTTGGGTGTGTGGCACTTACGCAGAGTTTGAGCAAATGACTCATATTATACAAGGTCCCTCAGATCACTTGGGTGACTTATTTTTCATGTTATACAAAAAAAGCTTTTTTGCTATACTATTTGATAACAAAAAACCTGCAGGATCAGGACACAGGGAGAACAGACCAAAGGATCCTGCTGTCCTCGGTGGTGGGGGAAGAAACACATTCGCTGACATGTCTCGTATCACCATAGACTTGAGAAAAAACCAACTCGTGTTAAAGGGGAAGCAGAGCAAAGTGTCAGAGATTGTCGAGTTCAAGGGAGTTCACAGCCTCCCCCAGCTGTACCTGAGAAAGCACAGTGAGAGCCAGGACTTCTGCTCCCATTATTAACCCATGATCCTACAATCCTGTGGCCATCCCTGATAGAAACAAGGATGTCAAAGGCTAGGCCACTGCCAGAAAGGCCTTTCTAACCCTATTTTGGATTATCCTAGAACATCATCTTCACTACGACCAGGGCAGGACACTAGTACAGTGCTGCTAGCAGAAAGAATTTGGGAAAATCCTACATGATTTGCAGGACCAAAGCGCTAAAACCTTAGACAGTATTGGTTCTTCACTTGTTTTTTTATACTGTTTGCTGAACTGCCATCAGTGTTTGATTTATGCCTTGGTGGAACATTTCATTCATCTTGTAAATGTGCTTGGTTGTGCTTATGAAAATTGACTCATGTGATGCACACTGTTCACTCTGACGCACCGCAGGCTGCCTTACTGCGCACGGCCCTGGCACCCTAGCAGGAGAAATGGCTTCTCCAGAGCAGCCGGACTCCCTTCACATCACCTGGCTAACCACAAAATGTTTTACAACTCTCAGAAACGATCACAGCTCTCAGAACCACCCTCAACTCAGTGCAGCACCTTCTCCTACTGCCGCTGTCCCTGATGAGATTATGCTGATATATTTGGCAGGTTACAGACTCTCTGTCTTGATATACAGCCGTAAAGAGGTTGCTTAGGTTCTTATTTTTGACCACCACCCCCATCACCACCCAAATTTGGGTCCCCAGTTACAAATACCTTGGACAATATGTATGGTGTCTGCATCTTCAGGGAGGCAGAGAACATGCAAACTGCCTCCCGTATTTCAAGAGCACCTAAAGAAGAAGATCCGTGGCCTCCTGAAGTCTCAAACATGGAGGCACAGTAAACAGCCGAGGAGCTGGCAGACTGACTACTTGTCTTTGATACAGTGAAAACTTTAGTTAGAACAGTCATCTGAAACAGCAGGAGTAGAATGAAGGGCACTGCCACAGCATTGAGAGGTCCTGACAAAAGATTTAGGTCTAGCTCGCCAGAGCTATAGAGAGCCTTGAATATTTTGGCCTTTTATTGCCACTTCACTCACTCCAAATCAGCCCAAGGTCCATTATGAATGGACAAATGCTTGCTAACAGACGCGGTTACCACAAAATGGACAAACTCCTGGGAGTTTTGCAAAAGGCATCACCACAACAGGGAGGAGTCACTACTGATAGTCCCAAGACTAATGGCCTGGATGAGCTTGGTGACAGTCTAGAAATGGTCCGTAAGTATATGGAACCTTACAGAAGAAGGCTTCTCTTCTAATTCCACCCTTTCTTATGGATAAATAAGGAATTCCTCAAGTTTATAAGGGCATAAGCTTTTTCAAATGCCATTAAAAACCCACTATGATGATATAATTTCCTTTTTAAACTATCTTTTTTTTCCTCTGTGAAAGCGAATATTTAGAAACCAAATTAGGAAGACAAACACAGCATTGCCTTGCAGGAAACTCATTCTTTTCTGTAATAAATGGCGCTGGCTGGCTGGGCTTTTACCCAGCAAGAGCTGCCAGCTCTGTAGGAGAGGTTACTCTTTTACTCTTCTCTCCAGCACATGTGGCTCTCTCCCAGTTATTATTACAGCATATACTTTTAAAATTATTTTTAGCTCAAATAGGCAAGCAATGAATGAAAGTGAACAAATTCTATCTCATGCTGTGCCAGATGTTCCTTTAAATTCTGTTCAGTGCCATTTTCTGCCTCTTCTGGGGTAAACAGATGTCTATGGGTGGTGGATTTATCAGAAATCTTTTACAAGGGGAAGAAATGAAGGAAATGTCTAGGCCTCCAGCACGTCACAGCTGGTGGATTTATATGCTAAGCTGGCATCTGGCCTGGTTTGTGCTAATAAGCTTTTTTTGCCTCTGTAGGACTGGCTTCTTGCTCCCACAGGCTGCCTTGTTCGGAGTATCCGGTGTTGGTAGGAGATGCAGGTGGCCGAGCAAAATTGCATGGTGATAGACACCCCTCCTCTTTCCACAGTGCTGTTCATTTTAATTGTGTTGTGAGCTTTGGGTCCCAAGCTTGGCGACACGGGTTTTGTCACTTGGGTCGGAGCCTCGACGCAGTGTGTGCACAGGCGAGTGCCTGGATCTGTCTCCTGATGGTCTGTGCTGAGCTCTCCGTGAGGGTGTAATCCAGAGCCGTGGCACTGCCCGCCTGCCCTTTTGCTGACACACAGCCCTGCCGTGAGCTGTGGCATCCCAGTGCATGCAAAAAGCAAGGACTCATCCAATGTGAACAGTGAGGAACTTTGCCAGTGGCCAGGTCTTACTGGGTTATGGATCGCAGTTCACTTTCACCCAACGCCCAAGTAGGGTGGAGAGAATTCTTTGCATGATTCTTTATTTAAGCCTTATTTTTTCATTCAGTGTCACATTTTCCTGAACACATAATGTCTTTAATATGTCTTAGGAATCTGCAAAGCTGCGTTGGAGCAACAGAATAGTGACGTGCTAAATCTGGGCCCTTAAAGATGGCTTATTTGGGATCAAGTCACCATTACAACCATTCTTACAGCCTCTAGACTAACGTTTTACAGTTTATTCTTTGCCTCGGCTGGATGCTGGGGCACCCTGAGAGCAGTTTGTCTTTATGCTTCTCATGGTGCAATCCGAAAAAAAGGAGTGTTGTGTACCGGTGGACCTGAACCCCTGCCTCAGCCTCTCACCCAAAACCAGCGGCCCTTATCTGCACTGCCCACCGCTGCTGCGTGTGCAAAATGTGAGCCGGGGATGCAGCCGGAGCCGCGTTTCTCACAAGATGCTCTTTATTGCTTGTTGGGTGGTTAAAATAACGAGCAGCTGTTCCTGTGGTATTTCAGCCGTTACACTTCCGGTCCTGGCCAGAGCAGAGAATTGCAGAGAAGAGCATATTTAAAGTAATAAATTTAAACATTTTGAAACTTGAGAAAAAGGTGAACTAAGACATAGCCAAAGATTCAGGTTAGATCTTGCTTAAACTAAACCAGGATATTCAACCCTGACAAAAATGTTGACCACGGCTATTTTTTTGGCACCGTTTCTGTTCTTTCCCCACCCTGGTTTCCTGGAAGTCACTGTGCTCTGGCTCTTCAATTAGAGACGGGTAATTGATGTATTGCAGACTGGAAAAAGCTTATCACACTGCCCTATTTGTTCCACGCCAGAATCCTATCACCCCTGTGAAATCTATTTCTGTGAGCGGCTCGGAGAAACCACCCGGCAGTCCCGTGCGGGCCCGCCGACAGCCCGACGCGGCCGGTTCGCCGCGGGCCCTCGAGAGCGGCGCGGGAGCCCCCCGGGCGCCGGGTGCCGGCGAAGGCGCTGCCCCCGCCGGCGCCTGCCCCTTGAGCACGCCGTCCGCCGCCCCGCGCGCGCTGGAGAGCCGCCGCGTGTGTTTCCGGAGGGCTCTTTTCGCCCGGGAGCACCTTTCCTTGCTGGCCGAGCTGCACGCGGCCCCGCAAGAGCCGGACGGGGAGAGGGCCTGCGAAAGCAGGAGCCCAAAAAGCTACGGCGGGACAAGGATTTGGGCGAGTGTGGCACAGCCTCTGCGGGTGCTGGTGCCCGTGTGAGACAGGGCCGCGTTTCTGAACCAAGCGCTGGCCTAGAGGAAGGGGGCAGCCCTCTCTCGGCCCGGCCTCGGGCGGCTGTGGCTGCTGAGGTGGGGGCACGCGCTCCCGCGCTCGCTCCGGGAGGTGAGGTGTCCGTGCGGGGTGGCCCGGGTCCCCTTCTGCATGGCTCAGCGGAGATCGCTCCTGGAAAAGCAGGTGCAGATTATCTCTATGTGCGGTATGAAGGAGTTAGCACTGTAAACAGAGTTATTTCTAACTGAAGGAACAGTAAATGTTTAATTAGAGATACATCCCTGCCTGGGCCAGAGCAGGCTTTTTTTATTATTATTATTTTAATCATTTTATTTTGTTGCCTCTTGAAATAGTGGCCTGTAGTTTTACATAATAACCTCACTAATAACCCACTTTCCTAGTATCTATATGAACAAGGTCATAAACCTCATCTTTCTCACCAAACAGAGTTTTTGCTTGCAGAGAAGGTGGGAAGCAGCTTTTATCTAGCAGTTATTGCTTTTTAGCTGGTATCTCATTATCTGACATAAACAGATCCGTGTGCTTCACTCAGTCTTAACATGTTGCTTACTAGATAGAGGCTTATGGCTGCCGAAGCACCATGTCAGCAGGGTAATTACAGGTAATTACTGCTGCTCAGGTGGCAAAGGCTGGAGGGGGACTGCTGGGGGTAGGAGCAGGCAGCTGAGGTAGAGAGGGCACCAGATTTTACTCTCTTTTGTCAGGACTCTTGCAAAGGACACTGGCGCCACAACTAAAAGCAGAAACTAACCTTTCAGGTCAGTCCTTTCCTCATCTCCAGATCACTAGGCTCTGCTCTTCTGAGTGTGGAACATTCTTAGTATTTCATTCCAGTACAAAATGAACTCCAGATACGGCCATTTTAACGTTGTATCATTTTAGATTTGGTTCAGGTCCCTTTGGATAAGTGTATTTGGTCAGTTGGCGCTCGAGAATGGAGAAACAATTCCTCCATTGCTTTTTGCTTCTGACTCCAAAGTTTCAGCTTGTAAACAGTGATTTTGTAGGCCAACTATTCCTTACCCGTGGCATGAAGGGGAAGGATGGGCAGCGCAGGTTTATGAAGATGGGATTCTATTCAAAAGATTGGAAATAAAAGAGCAAAGATTAAACTCTATTATTAATTTGGAGCAAAAACTGTGCGTAGCATCAAATCAGCAGAACAATGATGGGTAGGAACCAGGTGGACTTTATTAGCAAGCGAGGAAGGGAATGTTTCTTCTTTCTAATAGCTGCCAAGAAACATGCTTGTTTCAGCTTTTGCATGAAATGATAGATGGGGCCTTTGAAGCCCAAATCTCTTTGGTTTTAGTCCTCCTCCCTTTGGGAGATGGGTGCTGTGGATATTCATTACTCATGTTGGAAACATCTGCCACAGGAAGCTCCTGGAACAGAGTTTGGAAAGCCATGAAAGCCCTAATGGCAGCTGAAAACATTAATGCTGTCCCAGCACTTGCTGAATCAAATTATAAACTGCCAAGACAAATTAATGTTTGTCTCTGATTCATTCCCAATTTTACAGAGTCCAGGGTTTTCAAATTCTTTTTCTACCAAGAAAATCCTCTCTCTCTGAAAAATATACCCCTTTTTGGTGGCAGCAGCTTCCAAAATCTGGAACTATGTTTAAAGAAGACCTGCTTCACTCTCCAGTAAATTCCTTTCCATCTGTCCTTGCCCAGTGAAATAACTGGAATATTTGCATTTGCATTTTTTTTATAAATCGTATTTTCAGTAATCATAAAGCATAGGCTAACGATCCTCTTCTGCAAGAGTATTTGTGAACTAATTAATATTTAGAGACTGAAGCAAAGCTCAAAGGCTAATCTATGAACAGTGTATTTAATGATCCTGAACATCTGGATTGAGAATTTAAGATCTCACTGAAACCGAATTAAGATTCCCGATGGTAGAGTTGCAAAAAAAAGGAGATAAAAACATTAAAAGCATAAAGCAAGGAGATGTAACTCTGTCTTCTGAGCTGGTGGGCTGAAATAGTGCAAACTGCCCTCTGCCTCTCTTCCTAGGGCTGTGCCTGAGAAAAAAAGCTGAGCCAGCAGCAGTTGAGGTCTCTGCTCCTGCGCCACAGCTTGCGCTGCTGTGGGCAGTGTCCCGTGCGAGGGCTATCGGGCTGGAAGAGGTGGCTGCCTTCCTGGGCAGCCGGGGCAGCCCTACATCCCTCTCAGGAGGCTGTTCGATGGGAAATAATGTGCCCAAAAGCCTACGCCGACAACCTAGTTGGCACGTGTGCCCTGGGCAGACGTGCTGGGGCTGAGCGTTTCTCACGCCCTCCCCTGACGTCCCCGGCCCACATCTCCTCCTATGATGTGATTTGCCCTGGTGTCTCCCACAGAAAGGACTGGGATATAAAGCAGACAGCACTTTCTCCCCCCTGTTCAGCAAACATAAATTACTCATCTGTTTCAGCATCTGCAAGGGCTTGAAGAACCTTCAGATCACTAATATCCCTTCTATAGCTCATTTTAAATGTAAAGAGAGACAGCCACAGCCACAGCCACAGCCCTTTCCAAATCCCTGCTGCTTGAGCCTGTTGCTCCTTCCCTGAGGTCAGAAAGAGGGTTTTCTGTGACTTCCCAGGGATTAGGATGAGGCTTTATTTCTCCCGGCACTGCACAGAGAGCCCCCAGGCAGGGGAGTGAAGTGGCGACAGCAGCCCCATGCCACTGCAGTCGGAGGAGCTGGTGCATTTTAGTGGCTATAGCTCAGTTCCCTTGTTTAGCTCTGTTTGCGCTGGTTATGCTCTGCTGCTATAGCTTTCTGGTACGCTCAAGGCTTTTTACATTGTCAAATAACTTAGCTCCTTCTTTCACTCCTAGGTTCTGGCCTTCTGGTTGGTATCATCCTGGTTTGTTCCCAGGATCTCTTTTGGAGTGAATGGTCTATTTTTGCTCCCCAAACGAAGTCCAGGTGAGATTTGTGGATTGTTGGCTTCAGATATTGCCTTCTGGATGGCTGAACCTGCCAACGCTGTCCCAGCAAGCCCATGTTGCTCCCTCTTCCCTATCATCCTGCACTAGGACGTGCAGCCATCGCATTATGCTCTGAAGAAAAGAAAATCAGTGTAGCTACAGCACAAACCTCGCATTTCCTCAGGTACACTGAACAGAAAAAAAAAAGTAAAAAAAAAGGGGGGAGTGTAATTTAGAGAGCACCACCAAAATCCTGGAGGAACCCCAGCCAAATGCAATGCAGGGGGTCAGCCCCGAATAACCTGAGTTTGAGTCAGTCCATCCCACTGCAGGGCTGGGGATCGTTCCCAGGGATTGATGCTTTTAGTGATGCTGTCGTAGCCTGTAGTTAAGTCTTTCTCACAGGCAGGGAGCTACTTGCTCTCGGGAAGGCTGGTGGGTTGTGCAAGACTATGGGTAAGCATTTGCCGAACAGTAGTCTGCAGTTGTGGCATTCTGGAGGATACTAGTGGGTGGTTCAAAAAATATAATAAGGATATTATTATACCTATATAATTTGATTCTTTTAGTATAAAATAAGCCCCCAGTAATTTATATTTACTTGGCAGCGAAGAAATAAAACTTGGTTTGGCAATTGCATTTAGCAAAATACTAGAAACTCCAGGGAAAAAATCTTGCCTGGCTGAGTAGGTTGAACTAATGCTGAGAAATGGGGCTCTGTGAATCTGAATTCAACCCAGTTTTTCAGAGCTACTTACCCTGTCTCCTTCCACTGCTGGCCAACTGACAGAAATTCAATATTTTTCTTTTACTGAATGAAAAGCATAGTCAGAAACAGCCATTGGGTCAGAATCATATGCAAAAGCTCCTCTTGTGCTTTTGTTTCCTAATTGCTCTTGGAAGAATTTTCAGACTGAGCTGACGCAGTTGTGTGTGCGAATTTCCTGGCAAATAAGGAAGGTGACTGTGTCCAAAAGACATTTTAGAGTGTGAATTCACAGCCTTTCCATGTCTAATCAAGGAACGTAAACCATTAGCCACATGTTCTCCATTTCCATCACATTTTTTCACACTTAAACAAAAACATGCCAAAGAAAAGGTGCTACATTTTTTAATGCCCCCAAATAGGAACCACGGGAGTCCGTTAAATGCTGTGGCCATTTCCAGCATACAAATCAATTTTCCTTGTGGTGGTGAGGTGGTGAATAATGCCTGGTTTGTTTAAAGAAGCATGACTGATTTTGGATGAAGGATCCTGTCAGTTTGGCATTTTTCATTTTATTTATTGCACACAACCATATAAAACCTGGTACCGGTCTCAGTGCCAGGCTTACTAGTGGAAAAGCCGAAAGGACCACATAACTCCTGGTGCTGCAAAGAGGTTCTCCTTCTGCAAGACATTTGCTGGACTCCTGAGAAATTATTTTGAATAACATGGCAGAGAAGGATTTCATCAGTTGGCATCTTCTGGCTTTATTTTTTCTTCCATTTTGCCTGTGTCAAGATGAATACATGGAGGTGAGCAGAAGATCTTATAAACCAGTGGCCAAAGTATTGCAAAGTCACCACCAGACTGGCCATAAAGGTTCCAGAAGCAGGGAAATATTGAAACAGCGGAGTCAACTTATAGAGTGGACTGTTGCTAATAGCACTTCTACAGACCAAAAAGTCCTGAGACCAGAGGTAGATGATGTAGAACTGACTACCTCAGATAGAGTCCAGGTACTCTGAATTAATCTTTTAAAGATAACTTTAAAGCTAATGAGATATTTTTTCTAAGATTATTAGTGATATATTTATGAAATGAATTTTATTAAAGCTGTTTGTTGGTCTGTATCCTGCCGGGTTGCTTTATAGAATCTTTTAATGAACTGGTAGAACCAGCAGTGTTTTGGGACACTGTTACCAACATGCACAGCAGCCCTTTGTTTTGCTGAAACTCTGATCCTGTGCAATTGTGTATTGTCATATAGAGTCTCTTAATTATTTCAGAGTATTTCTTTTTTAATATATTACAGTTTTATACTCTATTAACTCACTTGGATGTGAAGGAAAATTATGGAATTTGCAGAAATATTTGGAAGGATTCAAATAGCAGAGAATAAGTTTACTTGAAAATTATGTATAGAAAATACATTCTTTGGAGCTTGAGACAAACAATAAAATTCTCAGTGTTCACAATTATTATTCTAAAGAATAGCTTCAAAAAAAAAAAGGCACTGATGCCTGTTTGATCTGAGATCCAAGTAGATTTAGTAATGATATATATCAAAATGACTTTCAGTTTCAATGGAAAAAACATTTGGAATGAAATGTTTTCTAAATCAGCTGTAGTGCCTGCTTTTTAAATTGGAGCTCTTTTTATGCTGTTTACATGGCAATTTATATATTATAGTCATTAGCTCACAGCTAATGAAAATTGCATCATTTGATTATACGTAAAATACTGCAATCAAAATCTAAAGGTAAATCTATGAAGGAGAGAAGATGAAGCTTTTTCTAACTTTAGGCAAAATGAAATTCTGTTCAAGTAAAGTTTTTGGTGATTGGTATTCTTTTCGAAGCAATAATGTGAATGTTTTGTTCCTATTTCTGATACAAATGATTGAACTCTGTATAATTTGCCTGTTAGCATTTGTGTTTTACAACTTTTTCAGACGTAATCATGATATTCTGAGTTCAGAAAATCAGGGGCATGTGGATGAGCATTGAATAATAACCTACTTCATGATAAACAGAAAGATTTGATTTTAGTACTGTGCTAAGCTTAAGGAACTGAAACACTTCCAAGTATTGGAATAGACTGAATACACCCCTACATTCCCTGTAGTTAAATTTTGCAGTGTATTACATTTCGGATTTCTTGGGTGGGAGTTACACATTCCTCCAATCCACTCACAAAAATAGGTATTTAACTGTGGGTATGTTAAATTGCTCTTACAGTGTATGAACAGTGTGAACAATCAGATATATAGCCCAATGAGCCAGCTAGTGTGTGTTTGTGTGTGCTCCTCTTTACTGCATAGAGACTGCAAAGAGCACGGCAGCTGCATGCTACAGACCCTACAGAGGTGGAAGTTAAAGAAGATTCTCCTTGACTTCAACATAATTTCAGATAATGCAGGATTTAATATAAAACGATGATTTTGTTAAAGGTCAAATTCTCCCTCAGACACAAAGTGCCGCTGCAATCTTTGGGGTGCCTGTGTCTCTCATTAGGCAGTTCAGTACAATGTGTTAGCAGTTGTCTCATGGGGAAGAAGTTGTGACATTAAAACTGAGCCCAGCCAGCCTGAGTACAGCTGATGACAGGTCATTTACCCGCTGGTCTCGTCTCTAGGAAGCAATCTTTGCTGGGGAAATGATGCCATTTTTGGCTTACTTAAATGAAATGGAGCATTAGCAGATGCACAACAGGGATAATCCATCACACAGTGGCTGATGCAATAGGTATTTTCCATCTTGAGACTCCCTGGGTTTCCAGGCAGAGGGGGAGCAAAGGTGGCAGGGACATGTTTTAAATTATATCAAACCTCTCCCTTCTCCTTGAGCTATCTGAAAGCTGTTTGGCAACTGCAACAACTGAAAACACCCAGGCTCTGTACGAAAAAGTTTCATCCCTAAAATCCCTGCTTTCTTGATTATCTTAGCTCAGACTAGAGAATTTGACCCTTTTGCTGAAGTGTATTAAACATCCCATTCACCACTGTGCCAAAGACGCAATAGCATTTTTCTTTGCTGCACTGGGTAAAAGGCCAGTTTCTGTGCTGCTGGTAACTTCTGAAAAATATAATGTGCATTTCTCAAGCACTCTAGTACTCTTAACTAACGAGGAAAGCCAGACACGTTCCTCCTTATGTTCCTCCTTCAAAGTACCCGCTGCCTATTGGCCTTTTGCCCTGAATTTTGGTGGTTTGTTTATTCCTTTGCAGGAGAAGGGGCACGGAGGACTTTGGTGCCCACAGAGGCATGCTAATTCTCTTTCAGCACAGGAGCCAAGAGTGGTGGATGTACATTGCTCTTTTTCTGTATTGTCGTAGGCAATATAAACAGAAACCCCCAAAATTAAGCAAGAAGGGGAAAGAAGGCTGGTTCTCCAATTCTGATTGAATCACATGTTTAAATTAAAGGAATTTTTTAGGCCATCTGCTCCCTAGAACTGCCTCCTACCCAATAAATCAAAGGAAGTTCAGCAAATATCCTCACTGCTCTCATTTTTAGTTTTTTATCTGTATTAGGATGTGGCAGATGCATTTCACAAGTTGCTAAATTATATTCCTATTCTGGAAAAAAAAATGACGATGATTCATTGTGCAATAAAATTTATGTGCAAATCGCTACATAGGACCCCTTTGGCAAGTAGGCTGCAATTAATCTTTATGTCCCATTTGAGTGTAATTTTATATTAGGCACAGATTCTTACTTTAAATGTACTTTTTACAAAGTTCTCTGTTTTTAGAGATTAGAATATCATAGTGAATATCCCTTGTTCTTGGCAGCTGATTGTGAACATTTTTCCTCCTAGTCAAAGGATTAGTAAAGAAAATAAGTCAATATTACTTCACGACTTGTATAAGTAGTTGTTTTTTGATGTCAGTGGAACTTTTCTAATACAACCAAGCTGGCAGGACTTGCCCCCTTTCACATGTAATAACCTATTGAGCTGTCAGAGAGATAACATCAAATTAGTTATGATCAGTTACAACAACATTGCTGGTTAACTAATAATATTGTTCAGGATTTCAGAGTGCTGGGAAAGGAAACAAGTGCTACCTCTGCAGAGAAAGCCTTACACACTTGAGTAAGACTTCTTTTTGATACAGGAAATCCAGTTTGCTGGACTCATGCTTTTCCTTACCTATAATCTACAGCTCTAAGCATTGGATACTTTTAGGCTGGTTCTGTTTGCTCTTGACAGATGCTTCTATAGTTGGCCTTCCCACTTACCAGGAATATCAAGCACTGTTCAAAAAGTGCTGCAGATTTCCAGCTCAGCTCAACATTGAACATTAGCATTCCAGGAGGTGCAAAACATTTGTGTAATTCCAGTCCTCATGCACTTGGATCCTCTTCAAGGATGGAAAACTAGCTGAAAGCAGGGCTACTCCTTATCTCATATTAGGAAAGGTTTGACCTGTACATCTGGAAATTGTCTGTTGTGTCCTTCCTAACAGCTAGGAGAAATAAGACAGCAAAAAAGATACAGATGGGTCCTTCAGGAACAGACAGTCCAGCAGATAGAACTCATTTCTTCTCATACAATATAGCCCTTATCTGGAATTAAAGTAAAAAGCATAGGACTGACCAACAACCCATAATCCAAAGCCCTTCTGACCACTGGCAGTTGTTAATGTTTCCATGCCTCTTTAAACACGAAGCCTGCTTTCTGAGCTCTCTGTCTGGCCTTTTTCCTTGTGGCAACTCTGCCATCAGTGCTTCCAGCTGAACACTGCGTGTGTCTGATCCATCAGAGCCATTGCATAAAAGATGTTTTTCTATATCCAAAAACATAAATTCCTGAGCCTTTTGAAACTAATGACTTTTGGGGGATGTGCTTATCATCATTCAAAAGATGAGCAGTAAGCTTCAACGTTTCAGATCAAGCCAGCTGGTAGCCTCAAGGGTAGGAATACAGTGCAGCTATATGTTTATTTGGCTGTTCACAGCTCACCAGGGGCTCATTTGCTGCAGTTAAACCAGTAGGTCTGCATTAGGCAAGTAATTTGAGGGTGATAAAGAACAACAGTGGAAAGAGAGGAAAGGAAGATAAATAGGAGAATGATTAGGAAAAAATAGCAGTCAGATTGGTGTGACTATCCCCCTGCAGAATTTAAGCACTGCAGATCTGTACCTCAGGATAATAGCAAAGAATTGTAGAGGAAAAAGCAGCAAAGAAGGAAAAATGAGAAGGTGGTAGAAAAATAAAATAAAACCCAGGACCTCTACCTCAGCTGACCATTGAAAGCTTTGTAACTGCTAAATCAACATGACAGCCTAGTTACAAAATCTAACCAGAACTAAATGAGAATCCATTAGTCTAAATACAGTAATTTGGGAAAGAAAAGCCATGAAAAAAACTATTATCAAACTATTATTACAGTAGCTAAGATGCATATTATGAACACATTAATTTATTTATTTAGGTGCTATATGCTTCATCATATAAACATATTTTCATAATCACACATCCACAACTATAAATAATCAAATGTCCATTTCAGCATGCCTCATGGACATTTTGAGTTTTCTCAAGTACCTTGGCACTTCAGTAGATTCTCTTAACTTTAATAGCCTGTAAATATGCAAGTCTGGGGTCATTAGCGGGTATTTGCCGCATGAACAACTTTGTACATCTCCTCCTGTCAATCCGACCCAGTTTTCTCAATGTTTAGCAGAGGACAGCTCATTGCTGAAGGCCAAAGGCAGGCCCCTCTTTCCTGCTACTCATTGCACTTAGGCTTGTTTGTCAACAAGGGGTCTTTGCTGAAATCTGGGATCAGTGAAAAGCAGGATAGGAACCTAACTGATATATCCATTTAACTTTCATTACTCAGTATTATTTTACTGCCAAATCTCCCATTTTTTAACACGTTAGCTTTTTTATGATCATATAGCTCTTAGAATACTTGAAGAGCTTTTTTCTTAAATCTTCCAAAAATAACATCTTTGGGGAAGCCCAAGTATGGGAGATTTTAGTCCAGATAAGAAGAGTTTTGAAAACTTATGCAAATATATAAACTGAGAATATATAATGAAGACCCTGTAACCAACATGCATATGATTGATGCATTCCATGAATGAGTTATTTAAAACCCATTTTTGTGCACTTAGCCCCCACAAGCGGGACCACAGAATCCAGACTGCAGTACCTGCTGCCGTGGTGATTTTGGAGTTCGACTCTACCAAGGGCCCCCAGGACCTCCCGGGCCCCCTGGGATGCCAGGTAAAGACATTTAATTCATTCTTCACCAGTCTGCTTGCCGGCTATAAATTCAGGATATTCTGTGAGAATGGTCTGAACATCAGAATTTGGGGAGAGATTTGGAAACAGATTTTTCTGTAATTTCGTGGGGAAGAGAGGGGCTTTCAGTTATACTATAAAGTCTACTCCAGTGAAAAATGATTTGGTAATAAAATTCAGCTTTCAGAAATTCATATTGAAAGTAGTCTTTTTGCATTTCTAGGCCAAACTGTTCTCTCTTCTTAAAGCTGCATGAAGCTTCCATTAAAGTTGGGAGAACTTGTTCCCTTGGGTCGACTATTGCTTTTAAATATTGCATTAAATATACCGCAATGCTAAACTGTGTTACATTTAGGAGACTTTTTACCTAGTGTACTGCAAACCAAATTTTTACAGAGACGTGCATGCTCTATTCTCTCATGGAAATTTCTTCTTTCTATTCTTTCTTGTTGCCTTCCATAATATAAAAATGCACATAGAATAACAGGATACATAAGAAAAGGGTATAATTTGGTCTAGTAATTGATATGGAAAAAGATGAACCTGCAGAAGGGAAAAAGATAGTTGTATGTTGATGTAAGTTTGATATGGCTGTTACCTTCATGAAATGATCATTTCTAAAGCAGATGTGTAAGGTAAATGAACATGCCACTGATTGACAGATTTGTCTCATCTTCCTAACCTTTCTCTTCCTGTTACTACAGTAAAAATACTATTTCATTATCCATCTGGCTCAAAAATTTACTTACAGTTAACAGAGGCAACAGATAACCACATAGAAAAAATTGAAGGAATCTTTCCTTAAGGTGACTTTAGATACTATGAGAGAACCATCTTCCAATAATGGGTATATCTGACTTACTGTTCTAAATGAAGTGTTTAAAGAATTAGCTTCAGATTGGAAAAATACTGAAATAAACTGTTACTCTGACATGTTTTGCTATTAAGCATAATTAGGTATCAGGTATATTTGGCATTAGCCTGCTATATGCTACAATTTATTTCATGCATCTGTCCTTTATAGTAGTATTGATCATTACAGATGTAGGAAAAATGTAATAGTGAGGCTTCTTATGCTGAAATACTGCTCTATGTATTAACAAAGAGTTGGCTTCTTAGAAGTGAGAGAATATGTTGTGTTATGCCCATAGTTTTGGGACTGCCAGTCAGTACACTGCTGTGGCCATATCTGGGCACAGTACAGACTCAGCTTTGCTCTTCCCTCGTGTGAGAATGTAACTCAGTTGCACCCTCATGCTGCCAAAAGACACCACAAATGCTTCCTCCATAGCATCCTTCTGCAGCTGGACGTATCTCTGTCTCCTTCATCTGCTGCATTTTGTATCATTACACACCTAAGGGAAATGACAGCAGCTGCACTTCACTTGATTGATTCAAATATTGCTTGCACACTTCTGTTCTAAACAGAGAAGTGGCTCTTGATTTATATGAAGGAGCATTCTTTTAATTTTTAAAGGCTATTGATTTCTCCATTCAAACAAAAATCCACTTATTTACACCTATCATTTAGCTTCCTTGTTTGGTGCCAATTTTTTTCTCAATACAAAAACTTTGAAAAATCACTTACTCATTAGATTTGACCTCAGACAATACTTTCCTCTTGTACATTTACAGTTAGAGTAACTAATCATTTTGCATCAAAGAATAAGCAGAGCTGCAATGAATCTTGTTTCAATTCAGTAGAATTAGATCTATGATTACATTAACTAATCCCTTTCGTTATTAACTTAAGGTCAGGATCTTGCTTCAGGTAAGCATAGTAATTATTCGGTTATTCTATCCAGCTTTAAAATTTTGTCAGTCACCAACATTTTCTCAGTAATTTCCTCAGTAAACATCAGGAAGTAATACTGCAGATGCAGAAATCTTTTATATGAAACCACTTCAGAAAAGCTTCATTACAGGACTTTTGTCTTTCTTTAAGTCTAAGAATGACCAGTCAACCGCTTCAAGGTAACCTGCACCCTGAGAATGTAGACCCTCAAGTGTCTTTTAACTAGTTAAGGTTACTGCCATTCTACATTTGCAAGATGTATTTTAAAGACAGCAAAATATGCCTCCAAATTATCGTACGAAAGCAGCAGGAAACAAGATTTTACACACAAGGAAAAGTAGAAGCGCCCACACGGACTATCTGACGTGTCCCGCTGGGCAGTGGCCTTTGCTTTCTCAGAGCCTTGCATCTGCTGAGATTTCTTCCCACACAAATGCCTAGTCCTACAGCTACCAGCACAGGGACCTAAGACACCTGCAGTTTGTACAGCAACACCAAGGTCGCATGAGGGTTAACTCTTAAACACAACTGCATCTCCTTTGGGAAAGTTGCTCATCAAAATTTTAACATCCAGCTTAACACACAGCTTGTCCACTGGCAGCTCATTATGGGTCTTATGACACTGAAAAGCACATGTGCTGTGAACTGGTGGGAAAGGACCCCATTACAGGTATCAGTTAGAATACATTATATGAAGTTCTTTAAGTCAAACAGAAAGCTCTGTTTCTTTTAAGGAAATCATGGAAACAATGGAAATAATGGAGCAACAGGCCAGGAAGGAGCCAAAGGTGAGAAAGGAGACAAAGGAGACATGGGACCAAGGGGAGAGCGTGGCCATCACGGACCCAAAGGCGAGAAGGGTTACCCTGGGATTCCTCCAGAGCTGCAGGTACAAAATCCCTGGCTCATGCTGTCTGCAGCACTGCTTGTGTTATGGAGTTCTCTCCTCTGAAAAACTGTGTCTGATGACTGTAGAATACCTGTGAAGTAAATTCATCTGTAAGTGAATACAGTCTAGAATGACACATACAGCACTCGTCAGGACTGAGAAATGTGCTCTGCTAGATCTTCCTGGAAAAGAAAGACACCAGGACTTAGTCTTTCCTCAGAGTAAGAATCCAGCTGTGAAATGAGCAGGAAGAAGCATACACTATTCCCTTTTAGGGCAGAAAGCCAATATCTGGATCATTAAAGAAAAGTAAAAGGGACCATCATTTCCCCATTAAGCTGTATCACATATACATCTCTGCACTTCCTAGGGCATGAGAGAACAGTAAAGGCATCACTCAGCCCCACACTTCTGAGGTCTGCCAGGCCCTGTGAGATCTACAGCAGGATATATATCCAAATCCTCAAAAGTATTGAGTCAAAACCTTTGAGTGGAGTCCAGAGTCTTTAGGTTTTGAAAAATGCCCCTCAGTAGCTATCTGTGTTTTTAAATATCTCAGCACCTTAGAAATGTTGCTCTGAACTACATAGGTTATTTCCTTACAGCTGCTGTAAGGGAGAAGTAGGTAGGTTCTCTCTGTGATTGAGCTATCCAAAACCTACGTGAGCATGATAATGTGGGTGCAGACCTGAGCTGTCAGCTCTGCTGGGGGGGGGGGTATATTTGTTTGGGCTCACTGCTGTGTTAACCTAATTGCATAGCTTTTGGATTCTTCATCTCTTCAGAATAGGCATGAAAATTAACAGCAAAGTTACCAGTAAATCAACCTGCCTGCAATGTGGGAAAAATTGCTTTGAATTTCTTGGCATTGTGTGTATTTGCATATTCAGCCCTGGGTTGCATGGAGATGGGATAATTGCACAAAATAAATTTCAGCCTGAAAATAGTTTCCAAATTTAATGGATTTTTGTGATAGAGCAGAATTATTTTAGCATTCTTAAAAGAATTAACTAGGATTAGTATTATAGCTGAATATCTTAAAAGATATATTTGTTGTAATTACATTCAACATAGATACTTCTGCAATTTTAAAATGTGCTATCAAGTATTTTTCCTAACCACAAGTTAGTGGTATTGATTTAATTAAATACTGAATAATGAAAGGTGATGAAAAGCAAAGGCTCATATCGCAATACTTGCTTTAAAGTAAAATTCTTTCATTGTATTTAACAGATGTGCTTAAAAATTCTGCTCAGAGTAAAGCATATAATTTCTTGTCAACATCATGCTTTAGAATTTTAGAAAAGGGTTAGGGAGAGAAGAAAACATTTCTGAAAACAGTACCATTAAGTACAGGATTATTCTGAAAGACATCTGTACCCATGCTGATCTGCTACTTCAAAATGAGACGTAGGAAGAAAAGATACCTTTTTCAATTCTTCTGGTGAGCCCAAGAAAAGTAGTTTGAGGTCAAGAGAATGTGAAATGGAATCTAGACAAAAAGTAATAAAATCCATCAAGCTGCCATTGCAGCTGCTTTCTTTAACACATGATGAACTTTGATGTGATCCTGGCTGAGAAGCAAGAAGTTAAGAGTTTGCTGTTACGGTAAATGCATCCATGAGGGATAAAGAAAACACACCCAGTCTTTCAGCTCACATCTGGTGCTCCTCAGATTTCTGAGACGACAGCTTATGATTTCCAGTGTTGGATCCAAACTTGCATTTGATTTTGCCTGTTTTAGTTGCATTCTTGTTTAGACCTGAAATCAAAAGAAGGGTTTTTATGTTTTTTTTCTTTTAAATTCCTATGTAGCTGAAATCTCACTTTTGTGAGGAGCAGTAACAACTGTAACTGAGCACTTTTCATCTAAAAAGTTGGGAGACAGAAATAAATTGCTTGTCAAGTCCCTTCATGGCCTTCTGGCATCCACATGCAGTGACTCTGCTTGTATCATCTCCACAGTCAGCTGGGGAACCACAGTCTCGCAGATCAGATAACCCCTTTTCCCACCATTCCTGGGCGGATGGTTTGCACTGCTTCCTGTGAAATATTTTCCACACCCAATACATCTCACTGCAAGAAAGTTAATACGAAGTTCTAGCACAGTTTTCACTTTCTTAGTTTCCTCTTTTGATCATTTCTACCCTCTATCTTGACTAAGGAATAAAGAGCACCTGGTAAGAGAGAAAAAGCAATGATTGCTGAATCATAGTCACTTACTTCTTGGACACCCGTAATAAATATGTTTCATGCATCTCTGAAGGTAGTTAGCAAGAAATACTAAGGTGTATAGATTTTATCATGACTAATTTATTTCACATTTTCAATTAAAAGCAATAACTAGCTTAAATGCACTGGGGAACATATAAAATTAATTGCATTATTTTTATGCAAAACATCATACGCTTCAATAACACTTTTCTGTTGTATCATTCTAGAGAGAATTTCAGGGAAATAAAATCCCAAACTAAGGTTCTGACCTGCAAACACTTGCCCATACACTTAGTTTTACAGTCATGAATAGCCCAATTGAACATAAGGAAGCTAGTCCTCTTCCAATTTCATTCAATGGCAGTTTTGTTACTGGAGTTTAATGGCCTTGGATCAGGCCCTAGAAGAACATCTCTGTCAGGAAAATAAACAGACCACAAATACGAGACGAAATTCTGTAGCTGATTCCTCTATATTTGCACATTTCATGAATAACTCACTAAACAGGAACTGCATTTATGTAGGTTGCATTCATGGCTTCGATGGCTACTCACTTCAGTAATCAGAACAGTGGCATCATCTTCAGCAGTGTCGAAACCAATGTTGGGAATTTCTTTGATGTCATGACTGGTAGATTTGGAGCTCCAGTGAATGGTGAGTGTTTTCAGAACAAAATAATGCAGTTTTGGGAGCTATGGGGAGAAGCATGGCCAATAGCGATGAGAAAACACTAGTGCCTTTGCACAAGGCACTGATGAGGCTCATGGGAATAATCTGTATAGCTCTTGCCTTCAGAAAAAGTGAGACTGGAAACACAGCAAGCCAGCAGAAGGCTCACCAGTGGGATTAGTGCCGGCCCCAAAGCAAGAGGAGGATGCACGGCCGGCACTGGGGAGAGAATGGGACTGCCTGCACTGAGACCTTAAGCACTTCTGCTGCTGTGATGAGAGCCATGGTTTCACGTCACAGTGGCAGCTTCACAGTCGTCTCTTCCTATCTCTTGTCACTCCCGCTGCACCATAAGCTGGGCCAGATGCGGCTAAAAATGAGGCATTACAGGTTCTTCTTGAGTCATTTTTCATCTGTGTCAATCCCCCAGCTCACGTGGTATAGGAGGAGCAATGAGGGATGGATGGCCACATGCCTCATCAAAAATACATCTGAGAAAAGCCGAAGACCACCTTCCTTCACTTGGCCTTTCTCACCCTTCCATTAATTTATTCTCTGCTGTAAAAAGTGAGATTAGCATAAATGAAAGTCAGGCCTCTAAGCTTCCTGTGGCACTCGTCTTGTGGAGTACGTGTAATTCTCCTCACGGATGTCTCCTTTTGAGGTTAATGTATATGTGGGCATTAAAGTTTGACCCACAATGATTTAAGGACTTTGATACAAAAGCTAAGCTCACAGCACTCAGACCATTCCAGGATTAATGCTACAGACCTCACTGCTGAGGATCCAGAAGCTTCTCCTTCCTCCTGTGGGAGTCTCATAGACCTCGTGACACATAATGTGGTTGTACTGACAGCACTGATAGTGCCTTTCAAAGAGCTGAAAAAGGTGAAGGCACTGGATGGCCTGTGCAAGGGCAGAGAGCAAAGGCTATGTCCACATTGCGCAGGACACAGTGCAGCAGACGTGCAGCAATGGGTGCTGCTATAAGGCTCGTGCCTTGCCTGACCTGGGATAGCCTCTGGGACCGAGCTGGGGCTGCTGTGGAGATTGCCCTTTTGGGAATAAATGAGAGAGGGTGAGCAAGGAGGAAAAGGTGAAAGAGAGGTCACTAGGCTCAGTCTCCAGCAAACTTCCCTTTTGGAGAGAAGGAAGGGATAGGCAGTCCTGAATGCACATAACTGCTGTCATTTCTCTGGAATGGGATGTGGCTGAACCCTTGCCATATGCAGAATAAAAATGAGTCAGATTTTGGCACACTGTAAGCAGGAGCAAAATGCTACTGACAACCAGAAGACAAATTTGGTCTTGGCTGTTAGGTTTTCTAAGCAAGAAGCACCAGTCTGTAGCATGACTATCTCACTCTACGAAGCAAACATTATAAATTTTAAACTTTTTCAGGAGTGTACTTCTTCACCTTCAATATGATGAAACATGAAGATGTGGAAGAAGTGTATGTGTACCTGATGCATAACGGCAATACTGTTTTCAGCTTATATAGGTAAGTTGAGAGCCAAGCCATTTTCACCGTAGAAGATGCGTTTGTACAGATGTTGTTTCCTTCTCACACTGCAAGTAATGTGAAATTATTCCTTGTTCGAAGGAATGCACTAGGGTGAAATAAACAACAAAGAAATAGTATTGTATTTTGCCCTACACAACTTGCAGATTTGGATCATACCTGCTACCTGTGCCTAAAATTTATTCTTGATCAGATGTTCCTTAAAGTTTGGGAAAGCACTGCAAATCAGGGTTGGAGTCCTATGGTTAAAACATGTCCTCATTTTCATATGGCCTATAAGAGAAAGGGAGTAATAAAAAGTTCAGCAACTAATAAAAGTCTTATCAAAGGTTAGAAAAAACAGGTTATTTCAAAAGAGGGCATTTAAACTGCAGTAGTAAGGAGTAAGTAACTGCAGGAATCAGAAGTGATAATGCTCCATTTACAGGCTTTATTATTAACATATCTTAAAACATTTTTTAAAAAAAAATCATTTGGATTACTTGGAAAATAATCAGGAACAGGATACATTTCTAGCCTAGCAACTTCTGTAAGGACTAAGTCAACAGCTTGTAGCCAGATTAATACCCCCCAAAAAAGATATCTTTATTATTATCCACTTAGTACTAACAACAGACCTGATGCTAACATCAAGCTTTCTCTCGAGCCTTAATAAATACACACAAAAGTTTAGGTTCATCACATTGGACTTTAGGCACTTAAAAGATAGCAGCTTTGTTTAAGTTGTCTAGGCCAGTAACAGAGACATCTCCAAAGGGTATTTTGTTCCCCCCTAAGATCTTGCAAAAAAAAAATACCCAACTATTTTTCCTGAAGCATTGATGTCAGAAAAGACAAGTGGAAGAAAGGAAACGAACACACACACACAAAGTCAGCGGGTTAGCCCACACTGGACAGATCTAAGTTCAAGCAAAGGGCCTTAGGACGGCGTGAACTCTGTCTACTGGCAGCAGGGAGTGCAGGTACTTACTCAGCTTACATGAGACTGCTGACCTATGGGCATGTAAAAATAGCTAGGATGAATCCAAGGGAAAAAAGGAGTATAATGAGAAATCCAGAGTATTGTGAATAATGAGCAGAGTTTCATTCTAAACAATAAATTTGTTCTGTTGCTCTAAATAAAATCTGAGTAAGTTAAACTTCAAGAATTTCAGAAAGGAATGAATTGATGGCCTTAAATGAGGTGCAAAATTTGACTAGTAGATCAAATGCAAAATTTTCAAGCAGAGAGGATAAAAGGTTTTAGCGAGCCTTGGAGGGAAATTTTGCCTAGGATAACATTGTGCTTTCTTGGACTTTTTTTCAAGTTATTTGCTTGCTCATTGTCAACAAAGAAAGAGCTGAATTGTTGTAAAATATTCATCCTTAGCTATGAATCAAAAGGGAAAGCAGACACTTCAGGAAACAGTGCGGTGCTAAAACTTGCCAAGGGAGATGAAGTCTGGCTGCGGATGGGAAACGGAGCCCTCCATGGGGACCATCAACGCTTCTCCACCTTTGCTGGGTTTCTTCTTTTTGAAACAAAGTAAAAAAAGAAACAAGCAAAAATACTCACTTGAGGAAACCTCTTTTTTTGAGCTGGTATTTTTCTCTGGACTGTGGAATAGCATTACCACAAAAAAGATGAAGAAGGCTTGTTTTGATGCAGTATGTTGCAATTTGTGTATCAGAGATGAGCTGAATACATTGGGTAGCTGACAAAATTACTGATTCACAGAAGATATATTAACATCTAGGTTGCATCTAATGAACCATTAAATGTTGCTATTGCTCTCTTCACCAAAACAACTGAAAAACAAAGGCAAAGGATGATTTAGAGAGCAGTTTGTGCAGTTAAGTCAATTTTGTCTGTAAATATACTTACGTATACATCAGGAATTGAAGAATGGAGTCATGATTTTTTGTTACTTTATTTGATTCTTTTTATGTGTTCACTTAAGCTTGCATCATGGAAACAGGCCTGAATAAGTGATAAATAAGCTCAGCTGAGAGCAGATTTAGAGGAAGAAGTTTTTACTGGCCTAGAAAGAATTTTACAAACAGGAGAAAAAAATGTGAAAATAATGATGTCAAGAATTCAGGTTTATTGCATTGCCATCTCAAACCTCTGAAGGTATATCTGATGTCATTTTTTTGTAGATTTTTAGTATATATTTACTCTCTCTCAAAAAAAAAAAAAAAAGAAAAAAAAAGAAAAAAGGAAAAAGAAAGAAAGAAAGAAAAAGTGGTAGTAATTCTAGCCTTAATAGCAGCTTAAAGCTAAGGGAATTTAGCCAGCAGGGTGCATGGGCCAGACAGGGGAACCATAATGTTCCTTCCTAGCCTTCAGATTTTTAAAACCTGATGTAGTTGAATGCAGGGTGTCAAGGCAGAGCCATAGATGCTGAGATGCTGGGAATTTGTTGGCAGCACACACATACAGAGAAACACAGGCTGTGTGGAGCTTGGAGTTCTTTTAGAAGGATATACGTTGTTATACTGCATATTTACTTAACAGTGAAGTTGCTGATCAGTTTGCCTACCAGCCTGCCTAGAGCCAGTATTTCAGGAAAAGAAATTGCAGCCTGGCAAAGCCATAGCTAATTCATAGCTAGTTCAATATTTGATTTCTGAAAGGAAACACTGGCTAGCTTAGAAGTTCTGCTCACAGTAAACTGGACCATTCTTTAGCATTAATATTTGCCCATCAATTTTTCAAAATTTAAATATCTGAAATCCTACCTTGCTATTTTTTATTTAAGAATGAACCTATCAGCACCAAATAGGCTTCAGAAATACTGAGGTTTGATTGTGTTTATTTTCTGCACATTCTGGCTCTCCACATAAAAACTAACAAAAGATAAATTACATTTTAACAGGAATTTGCACCAGACATTCCCTGACATTAATATGTAACAAGTAGGTGAGATTAGGACCAGTGTACATTCTGTTCAATATTTATTTGAACTTGTTTTATATAAGATAAAGATACCATTACCAGTACAATAGAGTAAAAAAAACCCAAAATCTGCCCTAAGAATTTGTATGTTCTTGTATAATTTTAGTTCATGTAAACAACATCTTGTGATGAAAAATGCATGCTGATACTTGATGATTATGACTTGTGACTTTTTTAGTTTCATGCATCAACCACTGAAAATATCAATTTTAATGAACTATCTTCTAATGACTTTATTTTCTCTTTATGAATTTGGGGCAGGTTTGTACCATATATACTTTCAAATCCTAAGGCCATGTTAGTTCAATAAGCATTTTAGGGACATTTTGGCATGCCTTCAAACTAAAATCCACCCACCAGGTAATCAGATAATGTTATTATTTTGGAGTAAGTGCACAAAGCCTATGTGATACATGGCATAATGAGCTAACTTTCACAGTAAGAAAAATCTTGAAAAAAAATACTTCTCGTTGTGTTAGGAATGTTTGCTTACTGTGTAAAACATACATTTACCCAATAAAGTTTACTAGTTGTAAAACTATAATGATTTGTTCACATCTGTATTTACTATCACTATCTGAGATCAGCCAAGCACCTTTACTATTTAAAGACTGTGGGAATGTATCCTTAACACATTTCCTAAGCATTCATTTTGCTACCGAACTGGAGAAAACCATTACTAAGGGTCAACAACATATTTATTTTTATACACACACACACACACACACACACACACACACACACACGTATACCTCTATATATTTAAATTTAAATCCCTAAGGCCTCCATTGGGGCTTCATTCTCCTTTATGGTATGACCACTTTAATTCATTCTGACTAGAATAAAGCACTTACAAACTGGTCACATAGGATACATACAGTCATTTCAAGATCCTTTATATTTTCTCTGGAAATGACCATGGTACAAAAGAATGCCAGGTTTTGCCATTCTCATTTTATTTTGTTTTCACAAGCTTTGTACACCTTTCCCTGCTGAAACAGGGTGGAAGGCAACTGAGAATCAGCCTGAAAGTTTCTGACAAACCATGGTTCGGTCTCAGTTTTAAGGTTAAAGCTAAGACGTTTTTACATCAAGGTTCAACCTCACATGAAATGTCTACGATATTTTCTCTGTAAAGTTACTGCATGCAGTCTCTGCTGACTGTTGTGATACCTTATAAATAAATTATTAACTTAGATATTAATTTTAAAGGTCCTTCAAAATATAGCTATTGATGTTAAAATCTCTGTATGTATTCTTGTCCCTCAAAATTATTTTTTTATATTCAGTAAATCAGATGGAATGCATATTTATTCTCAGAAATGTTTACGAATAATAGCTGTCTTTGCATTGCTGTTCATAATCAAAAGCTGCTTCTTTAGCTGAGGCTCAAAAAAATATGTTCCCTTTTCAAAGATTCTTGTCCTTCACTTTGAAATAGGTGATATCTTGTGTGGTTTATGTGTCAAAGTCCCTGTTTTCTACCGCTGGATCAATAAAATCCAGTTCTTTGATTCTGCCATGGAGATTGCAAAGGTAATGGTGGAAGAGGCTCCATATTGTGCATATGCATTTTAAACGGGGCAGGACAAGGTCCATGAATACACACACAGAATAACAAAACTCAGGTGATGCAGAAGAGGTTTCTTGTGTTAACTGGTGAAGATTTGCACAAATGGAGTTTCATCCTTCTGTTTTTCTGGAAACAATTCAGTACACTTGAGAAATTCCACAAAAAAATAGTGTTTTAAAAGAATTGCTTTGTTACAAACCCAAGACTGGAAATATCCATGTTAAAACCATCTTGGACATCTTAGCTTATGTTTCCTCTGAATGTGTCTCACCATATGTTCTTCCCATTATATAGTCATATGCTATTTCTTAGCCTCTCCCTGCAGCAGTTAGATAGTGCTTGATGAGTAAGGCATGGACCACATACTGGAATGTGGTAACAGAAGACAAATATTGAACAGCTCCATTCACTGACTTCACCCAAAAGTATAGTTAATGAAGCAGGGTCACTATAAACAATGGAACACACTAGTATGAAAGGAAAAACAAGAATTATATTTGCAAGAGCAACCTTAATTTCAGCATTTTTAAACTTCTGAGAGCTTCATTTTCTAATCTTAATGATTCTTTGAAAGAAAAATACTCCAGGCCCTCATAGCATACTACAGTTAAAGAGAATTAATTGTGTGTTCCACCTCGAGGACTGGAACTTCAGGGCAGGAGATGGGACTTCAGAGTTTGTGCCATTCTATCACAGGAAAAGTCTTGATCTGCAGCTGAAATTGCTGGATGGAAATTAATTTGTTGCTGTTCATTTTTTAAGCAATAAATGAGTTAAATTATCATTATTTTAAATAAAATCTTTCAGATAGTGCATCATTTCAGATCAATGCTTTCTTCCCTCTAAGATTATGTGCTTCTCAGAAGCACATAATTAGAATTAGAAGATTAAGACCCTCTCAGAAAAGTCAGTGCTTGCTTTCTCAAATTATCAAAGGGACACAAAATAAACAAGAATGTGAATTTGTAATGAATTAAGTTATCTTCAGACTATAGCCAAAGCTCATATAAATTGCTCATTGGTAGGGTGATGGAAACAGTTCATGAAAACAAAGGCATATCAACCAATTGCACTAGCAATATTGGGAAAACTGTCTATGATGAATGCTGCAGATGACATTGTCCAGCAGGAATGTCTCACTGAAAAGAAATTAGGACAGGATTGCCAAACTGTAGAATGGAGGTACTCTAATTATTTCAAAATGGCAGGTAAATTGTCAGATGCACCTCCCTGGACATTTGTGGTGCCGAGCACAGAGCTGAGGTTCTGTATCCAAGCAAATGAAATTTGGGAATACCTTAGCCTAGAGTTTTCAGAGCCATAAAATAGTGGACCTGAAGTCCTAGAACTTGCAGGAAAATCTTTATTTTCTACTTATTAGCCAATATAAAGACTAGCTATATAAAGTTATTGGCCAAAGTCTCTTCATCTACATCAAAAAAGCATAGTAATACCATAAGCTATAACTCAAAATAAAAAAATAATGTTTTAGTTCAGCTACAGGAGTAAAAGTTCACAGTATAGAAGTCATTGTCAAGACATCAGTAATTAGTTCTCCTACTTTAACTGAGGAACTAAATTTTCTGACACTGCGGAAGTTAGTTGCAAAGCTCATTGACTGCAGTGAGGCCAAAACTTCACTCAATTAATGACGGGACTAAACAACTCACAAACAATAGTTTTTCTAGATATGTCTGTTTTAGTGAAGCAGCACAAGGCAGCTTGTACAATTACTTTCTGAGGATGAGAGTAGTTTTTCATTCCTAAATATAAATTCATAAACTTTGACAGATAGCATCAGACTCTCTGGAAGCAAGAATTCACAGCTACTTTGCAGGGATGTATTTGACCTCAGGACAAATTCACTTTTTTTTCTTTTTTTTTTTTTTTTTTTTTTTTTTTGGTATGTGTGGCAGAATATACACTTAGAGAGTAAGAAAGTGTGAGTTCACACTTGCACAGAAGCAGAGAAACACAGAAAGGCAAGGAGAAGTTCCATCCACAACACAGTGTGTCCTAACAACGCTCAGTATAAGGCTAGAAACCTGCAGCATGATCCACATTGTCTTTACGGATATCAAGAAGTGTTATGAATGGAGCACAGCTTCTATTCTGGCAAGGCATAAATGCAAACATCAGGATAAAGCACCTATGCTTGAAAGCTTTCAAATAAAAGGATGTATGTTACACAGCTTGTATCATGTGAATGTTTTACCTAATGAATTCCTTACTGGTTGCAAGGATATTGGTAATACCTTTGATTTCTCTTTTTCAGTACATTGGGCTCCTTATCATTTGTGGCTTTTGGTTTTCTACACTAGCCATTTATTTACAGAGCTTTGGGGAGTGTTTGGCAACTAGACAGGAGGCTGCAACTGTGTTGAGAAAGTGGTCTGTGGGTCCTGCAGTTACATGCTTGTCCAAAATAGCAAGAAACTGGAATCAATGCACAGGTGGTTTCCCATTCATTCCTATACTTCTGTATTATATCAACTTCTGCTGCTTGTCGATGTTTTTCATGTTCAAATAAATGTCCTTGATTGAAAACACCATATATTTATACCCTTTTAAACAGGAATATACCTTATTATATTGTATTGCTAAAGACTATTATGTATTTATGCAATAAGACTACATCATATACATGCAAAGGGGAGAAATAAGGTTGTATTAACTGCTGTACCTTGATTTCACATTCCTGCATTGGTATTTTTCCAATGGAGTGAAAAAGTGAGAGTAATTGTAACCAACAAATCTGGTATGAACTCTAAGTCTGGCATGCAGTCTAGCTAGCCTGTATCACAGAAGTGCCTGTACCACTGTGAGCAATATTAATGTAACACACAGTGTGTATTATTTCATTTCTTTAACATGGTGGAATGCACTAACTTAAATACAGGGAGTGTTTACATTTCACAGTATGATATATTTACTGTCTAATTGAAGTAATTTAATCAAGCTCACAAAAGCATTCTGACAAGATCTAAACCAGAACCAAGGGTCCTGCCACCTAGCCCAGCATTTTAACCTTGCAACAATCTCCTTTTCCACATCCACTGCCTCTCCAGCAGAGAACTTGCAGAGAGATGCATTTGCTGTTGTAATTTCAATGACAAATGTTGAATGATATCACACGTATGTGTTCTGCACTGTTCTTATTGCAAGTTTATGCTAGGGGAAGGTCCTTGTTTTTATTATATGATTTATGCTGGACAATTTGATGCTTCCAGAGAGTCTGCTGAATTCAGATCATCAGCTTCCACCCCTTGGTGAATCAGAATCTCTGTTTCTCTCACACACCTCTTTATTCCTTAGTTTGTTAAAAGGAAATTTTTCAAAGTGGATTTAACATGCTCATAAAGTGCTAGCTTCACACTGCTGAAACTGAAATCATTTATTAAGGCCATAACTAGAATGTTTCTGCCACAGATACTCATTTTAACCAAAAAAAAAAGGGGGGGGGGAAGAAAAGGTGTAAAGCACACCCTACACATGAGCTGCAAAATGCAGACATAATCCAGCCTATGATTATCTTGTTACTTCGATCTGATAAAATAAACACCATTAGGTGAAACGTAAGAAGGCAAAATAGCAGAAATTGCCTCTTCAATTCAAACTGCAAGAGCCTTAAGGTGAAAGGAGACGAATTAAACTGAAAATCATTTAAAGAAATGCAATGTCCCAGTAACACAATGGTAACTCTGGAAACAAATCTTTACATGATATCTTGTCTCTAAAGGAGATGGAAAATGAAAAAGAAAAAAAAAGCCAGTTTCTTTCGAATAAACATACACACATTTTTCTCCACACCATTTCTTGTGGATGTCAATGGATAAAATTAGCAACTGGAATCAGGTGTCCATCTACTTGAAAAATAAAGGGCATTCTAGAAATAGAACTCTTTTGTTTATTATTGCAGAGATGGAACAAATTCTGCATTTATTTTTGCAACCTTTGCCCATTTTTGTTGTCCATTTAACTTAAATAAAAACATAAAATGACCATGGCATTGATTTTAACAGCCTCCTTGTTCTGTCTCCATACGGTAACTGGAGATACTAGGAGCAGGACGTAGGTTTGAAAAGCCTCGTGAATCTAATGCTGTTTCATTACCTTATCTTGGCTGGATGCCCATCCCTGCGAGCAGGCTAAACCAAAACAAAACTACCAGGCCTCCACTCAAAGGTGCCTGCTTTTCTGGAAGGCTTTAAAGTGTAACTGTGCAGGAATGTGGGCTCTACTAAACCCAAGTTGCCGTGCTCTGTGCAGGGGAAATGGCCACAGCGTCAGGAAGACAGGAGGCCGTTTCAGGCTGAAACTCCTCAACGCTCGCCACGGGCAGAAGGTTGGGGCAATGGCCTACAGAGCGACGGGCTTCCCCCCGTGTCGCTGCAGGACTGGCGGCCAGCTGCAAGCACTGAGGTCCTGACAACTGTCACCAAAATCCAGCAGCCCGTTAAACCTTTTGCGGGTTTAAGACGTTGCTGTCCCAGCTCTCCGCCCGGCTCCTCAGGAGCGGGTGCAGCTGCTGCCGCACGCCTCACCACACCAGCCCTCCACCGCCGTGCGCCCGCTTGGCAGGGAAAGGCTTTCCGAAAACCAGGGGCTGATTTTTGTGCTCCTTCCTCTCTGCCCTTCCTAGGGCAGCCACCGAGAATACGCCCTCTGCAATCAACGCGATTAAAATCAGACTGCAGAGGAGAAGCAGGGAGGAACTTGTAGGAAATAAGCGAAAAGCTGCTGCTCAGAAGATGTAACAGCGGGGATTTTGGGGGTCTTCCTCCAAAACGCCTCGGCGCGGCGGCCGTTAGCGGCGGCGGCCGTTAGCGGCGGCGGCCGTTAGCGGCGGCGGCCGTTAGCGGCGCGGCGGCCGTCGGGGGCGGGGGCGGGTATCGATGTCTCGGCGCTCGGTAGGCGGCGGCCGCCATGGCGCTGAGCGGCGTGCGGGTGCTGGAGCTGGCGGGGCTGGCGCCGGCGCCGCTCTGCGGCATGATCCTGGCCGACTTCGGGGCGCGCGTGGTGCGCGTGGACCGCGCGCCGCGCTCCGCCGTGGCCGCCGACGTGCAGGGCCGCGGCAAGCGCTCGCTGGCGCTCGACCTCAAGCGGGCGGCGGGCGCGGCGGCGCTGAGGCGGCTGTGCCGCGCGGCGGACGTGCTCGTCGAGCCCTTCCGCCACGGTGAGGCGGGCGGCGGGGCTGGGCTGGGCTGAGCTGGGCTGGGGGGGGCGGCGGGGGCGCAGGGCCGGGCCGCCGTGGCACCGTGAGAAGGGAGCGCCGTGAGGCGGCCGCGCTCCCTGCACCTTCCGACAGCGCCGCTGCGGGCCTGCGGCAGCGGTCCCGGCTCCTGCTTTTCACAGTCTTCCCGTTACGAAAGATCTTTCTGCTCTTCCCGCAGAAACGAGCCTTCGGGTTCGAATTCCAGCCCAATGTTACCCCTTTCTTACCACGTATTAATGCATGAGCTGGATGTATCTGGAGTAACTCCTGCTGTCGAAGGAAGTTGGCCACCGCTGGAGGGACGCCAGCCGATCCTTAAACTGGTGCAGGGCTCCGTGTCACTGGGCAGCCCCGGCTGCTCTCTTCAGCCATGGCCATGAGTCCTAAGAACTTTGCTTTTCAGAAAGAAAAAAAAAAAGAGGAGGGAAAAGATAACATTTCTTTCATTTTTTTTTTCTGTTGGTAATTGGATAGACCTGGTTTCTCAAAATAGTCGCTAAGTGGTAGAAATGTGTTACCAAACTTCACTGCTTTCTCCTTAGCGTTAATCAGTTACTGCTGTTTACTAAGTAATACAGTAGAAATAGATTTTAAGGTACTTGTAGTGATTTTGTAGAGCAGTTTGTGAAAGAAGCATCGGTAATAGTTTCGGGGGTGGGAGAGGTATTGAAGCTCTAAGTCGAGGGAGTCGGTATCTCTTCCAGCCTGTGCCTCACTGCAGTCCTGGTATGGATTATAGGGTATAGTCTGGCCAAGATTCACTAAGCAGATAAAAATCGATGATTTATGTGCAAATCGAATGCTTCTTGGAAAGCACTGTTTTAGAAATGCAACATCAAAATGTTAGTCTTGATTATTGTAAACTATGCTGACCAAAACTGTATTTTATAGATCTTAAAAAGTTCCTTATTCTTTACATTGCACAAAAGAGAACTTGTGCTTTTGTAGTTGTTGTAGATCATTTGTGGAAGGTACACTTGTGTGGCCCATTTGTGTAAGTGAGTTAAAGACAGAGAACGCAAGAGGTACTGAGGTGGGGGAACAGGTGGGTTTTGCAAAGGAAGTATGTTCTGATGAAAAATCGAAGAAGTCTGGCAGACTATTGGGGAAGTAGAAAGAAAAAAAGTCGAGAAAAAAAAAGGACCATAAAGCTTAATTTACATTTAACTGGTTTGCATTCAAAATGCATGCAGTATACTGGTAATTTATAATATTCTGGCTCTTAACATTCTAATACAGATACTGAATTAGAATGTATTATTTAATAAATTGCAATTCAGTTGTAGTGTAATTTATACTTATTTTTAACTATGAAGGTATGTATATATTAAAAAATGAATGTGAATTAGGATTTGGTACTATTTCTTTTTTTCAGGTGTCATGGAAAAACTTGGTCTTGGTCCAGAGGTTCTTTTGCAAGACAATCCCAGACTCATCTATGCTAGACTTACTGGATTTGGCCAAACAGGAAAATACGCCAAGTCTGCAGGTCATGACATCAATTTTTTGGCATTATCAGGTAGGCTGAAAATTTCTTGCTGGATTTTTTTTTTTTTTATTAAATCAAGACTTAAAAATTTATTGAAAGGTTCTTTACAGATAGCTCAAATTATATGTGGTGCAGGTTGGTGAAGCAGCTGAGCTGATCTAAAGCCCCCTGGCAATGAAGGAGAGGTTCCTCCTCTGTCCTTGTGCTTTTCTGCGCTCTTCTCTCCAGTCTCTGGTGTTCGTTTGACTCCTCTGTGAACTGAATCACCTCCTGAGCATGTCGAAAGCTGACCCAGGAGAAACAGGGGCATTCTCCTGCCAGATTGTTGAGTTGAAGCGGTTCACTAAGAGGTTGGTTGGACAAACTTAAAAAAAAATGTCAGCACAAGAAAGAAGAGGAAATTTGGGCTGAGCAGGGCTGTTCATTTTGGCAGCAGCAGTGAGCTGTTAGACTGGATCAATGTGTCTTCTCAGACTGTAGTGTATTTCTCCTTTTGTGCTGCTTTAGCTGAATTATTTTTTTTTCTTTAAACAGAGAATTGAATTCTGTATGTATTTTTATCTTTTCCTTTGGGGTCTCTCTCCTAGAAAATCAATATATTCATAATCCCAGAGGATTGCAGATTATTTTGCCTACATTGTGAGCAGCTGCTTTGAAGTAACATAAAACTGCACCGTCTACAAGGCATTCTCTTGTGCTTTGCTGCTGTAAATTTCCCTCCAATTATACCGTTCCAAAAGAAAGCAGATTTAAAATAGTGGGTTTTGTCTACAATTCTACATTGCGTTAGAATATTGTAAGGCAGTATACTCATTCTGTGTGTGATGATTTTACAGGTATGCAGTACCAAACAATAACAATTACCCAACTGTGATGGTAGCAATCCATCTGTAGTTGTACATGGCCCCACTTATTGCTCTTCACACTGTCTGGACCATCTGTGTTTCTGTCTCTGCCCCTCTTCCAAGCCTTTGAGAGAGGAGAGGAAGTGGGCCAAAGCCTCATGGCTTACCACTGCGTGGTGCATTTCTTTTAGTCCCAGGAAAGTGCCAGAGCAGAACTGCCACGGATATGGAGATGCGTACCACAATCTGTGGGGATCCACTGTATTGGGGAATGAATTTTCTTCAGAGATGGATTCAGTCTTCTCTCATGACATTAGATTGTCAGGGTATCAAAAAAGAGAACTTATTTGCAGCACTTGACTTTGTGTCTGCATGATTTGAATGTGTTGTGGTAGTTTAATTTGTTACAAACTTAGGAAAAGGTTGAAGCAGTGTTGTCCATCATAGTCTTAGGTGACAGTCCTTTCTGTTCACAATTTCTTAATCCGCACGGTTTTGGTTAGTGTAATGGAGAAAGGCCTGCTACAAGAATGAAGTTTCAAGCAGACAGCTCAATTTTTTTGGTATTTCAAATTTAAAAATGTGAACTGTGTATCGGTACTTTTAAAGTATAAGAGTCTATGAGATTTCCAGGTTGAAAAAGGATCACGTAAAGAAATGAACGAGCTACAGAGCCTTCATTACACTTCTTAACTATTTCAGTGATAGTGTTTCTCTTGCCAGACATCCCACTGTAAAAAAAAAATGGTTTTAAACATGTGGAATCTCACTTCAGTAAAATTAAATCTGCTTGAAATTTCACATAGTCAGATTTTTCTGCCAATTTAAAGGAAACAGGACAAGGTATTTGGGGGGAGGTATTGGTGCTCAAAATTGAGGTGATCTCACATCTTGGTATTTTCCTGATGGGCTTTGGCTTTCTGAAACTCAAAAATGGCTTACATTAAAAATTACAGATGTAAGTTAATATGTTAATCTACTGGTGACTGTGACAACCATTAGACTGTTAGAAGTCAAATTCTAGTCATTGACAGGGTTTTCTACATGCATTACGGTTCTACAAACTTCTTTATACCGTACACTCAGCTTCTTGCCCTTAAGAACTATGTTAGACCATTAACTAACTAAACTCTGCACCAGAATCATGCAGTTTTGAGGAAATTTTGGCCATGTATGCTGCAAGTCTCAGCCCTCAGGCTATAGGCATAGGTGAGACATGATCTTACTGGAGTTTCTTACTTCCGCAAAGGGAATTGTTATGAAGGAGCTGCAAAGAGTGAAGTACTTGATAATGGAAAAGCTGTTTAAGATGGCTGAGAAATGCTAACAGATTCAAAACTCTGTCTGAAATAATGTCAGTGGCCAAGTCTTCCCTCTGTTTCTTTTCTGTGTAATTTCTGGCAAATATAGCTTCACTGCATCTATGTTGCATGCAAATAAGGTAACCTTTCTATATTATTCACCCATTCCTCATATATATAACCTTATTTGCAAAGACATTTGAAGAGAGAGGGTAAGACTAAAGTAGAGTTGTTGGTGTGAAGTCCTTTTTTATGATTATTAATTCATGAATTACATGCACAGAAGGCTGCAGATATGCTTTTTTACCTTAAAAGATTCAAAGAAGAAAAAATCTACTAAAGTTCTTTTGAGATTTAACCCCTTTCTTATGTTGGAGATTCTAAGTATGTACAAATTTTTAGTATAATATTATTTCATATATGTATTTTTGTATGAAATATTGTTCCTATATAATCAGATGATCAGTGTTTTTTCTGTTACCTTTATTAACCTATTTAATCAGATACATCTTCATTAACATAATTTTGGATATTCTATTCTTTTGTGAATAAAGACATAGCTGGAGTAGAATCAGAAAACAGTACTGGGATAAATTTGCTTTGTCCGTAGTTTGCTCACATAGATTGAAGAGAATGATAATATAATTGCAGAAATGTAAAAGCTAATATTTATAACTCTTTTTATAATTACATATACTTTGTTTGCTCTACTACCAGGTGTGCTGTCAAAGCTGGGTAGAAAAGATGAAAATCCTTATGCACCTGTAAACCTTCTGGCTGATTTTGCTGGTGGAGGTGTCATGTGTGCAATGGGCATTATTATAGCCTTATATGAACGTACCAAATCTGGCAAAGGGCAGATTGTAGATGCCAGTATGGTAAGTTTCCTCTCATGGAGGGGGTGGGTTGCTGTTTCTTCTCTACTTTAAGTCTGTAAAATGAGAAATGTTGGACCTATCGGTAAGATTTAATATTTGGAACTTTACCTTTCCAAAGTAAGTCATCTCATAAAATGGCTATTTCTTTACCCACAAACAGATTTCACAGGTCACTGTTGCTGCAGCTTCCTTATGGTATAGTACATACATTGAAGTTCTTTCCCTGTGCCATTCTGCATTTGCTTTTGCCAGTCTGTCTTCCCCAAAAAGTGTTAGCTGTATATATTCAATGAGTAAGTTTGGTGTATGGGAATAAGATGTATTATAGACAATGACCATAATCTATAATAGCAAAAAGAATGATCCTAATAAAATAAAGAAATCGCATTTGCTCTATCCAAGACACATCTGCTTATAACTTTATGATAGGTCATATCTTCTCAAAAGCACTATTTTTGCTCCCTCTTTCCCCCAAAATTACACTGCCGTGAGTAATTGCCAAGAAATCAATTTCAAACACTTTACATTAGTACATTGCAGAAGAAATGAAAGAAGGGCTACATGCAAATTTGTAGTTAATCATGAATGCTATGGAATTTTTCGCTGCAAGGCACTTGTACGTAGAGGAAAAATACTTATTTACATTTATCCTTGAAAACCATTGGTAATATTATCTACAAGTATTTTTTTTCACTTGCACTCTCTCTTACTTTTGAAAGAACACTGCAGTTAAAATTTGATCTCGCTAGAGAGATTGTAATACAGTAAAGGCTATCATTTGGACTCCAAATATAATTTTTTAAAAAAATCCCATCATCACAGGAGGTCTTGAGGCTAGAGGAATAGCAACAGATGTTACTTGTCTTGACTCGAGTAGTTTTTTGACAGATTCTCAGGACGTTCTCAAAAGTAGGCCATGGATTTATGGTCTAGGTGAAAATTGCATTGGATGTGTGCAAAACTGGTGCCCAGTAGTTATTAATGGTCAGTTATCAAAATGGAAAAAAATAAGTGGAGTTTCACAGAGTGTCTTTTCTTCTGTCACTGTTTTTACTAATAACCTGAATGACAGGTTGGAGGATATACTTGGTAAATTTACAGAGCAAGTTAATCTGGGAATAACTACAAGTATGTTTGATGACAGGATTAAAATTGAAAATGGCCTTTACAGATTGGAGAAATGACTTGAAAAAGTCAACTGAATTCATGGTGACCACTGCTCAGTACTCCTCTTAGGTAGAAACAATTAGCTGCACAAATATAGTATGAGAACAATTGGCTAAAGTACAATCCTGGGGTTTATAGTAGTCACAAGCTGAACATGAGTCAACAGTACCACAGAATCATGCTGTTGTGAAACACGAACACAGTATTAGGATGTATAAATAGGAAATATAGCCAGCAAGACTACTGAAGTAATTAAGTAATTTTTCTGATCAGTTCATCTATTCAGCATTTGTAAGGCCTCAGGAAAATACTGTGTCTAACACTGACTGTCATCTTCCCCCTCCACCCCCCCAAAAAAAAACCCCACAGTTGGAGGAAGTTCAAAGAACACAGCAAAAATGATTGTGAATCTAAAAAACATGACCAACAGGGGAAGATTGAAGGAGTTTGCATATTTGTGAAGTGGAAACTGTGAAGAGATATAAGTCTTCAGATATGTAAAAGGCTATTTCTTATGTTTGGGAGTATTACCTTGTCTTCTCCATCTGTGCCTTCTGTCATTGAAAGAATTTGTTATAAGGAGTGCAAGTTCACTAATATCCAAATTAGATCTCTGGCTAATTGGGAAAGGAGTGTGTGTTCGTGTTTTTGGGGGGGGGCGGAAAAGGGGTTGTGTTTTTTTTGTTTGTTTTGTTTTAATTTTTTTACGCCCTTAAAGCTTCTGTCTTCCAGTTTTTTTCTTGCCTTATTATTAGTTGTGGAACTTACAATTCCCTACTGATATTCCAGGCAACCTCTGAAATGCTTGTCCAGTGGCACTGGATGTACTTTACCTAAAATTTCTTTGCATTCCTTTTGCTTAACACAAACTTTCTCTGAGACAGTTGATGGAAAACATGTATTTGTCATCCACAGCAAAGGCAGTTAAATAGACTGGGATGGTTGAGTCTGTTTCTATTTCTAAATTTGATTCATGGACATAAGTTTTTTTTTTTTTAATACATAATGCAGCATTTGAGCTGTCATTTCATGCTAAATAGTTTAGGTAATCTGAATATGCTAAGGACACATGGAGGGATTTTCTATGGTAAGAGAGAGACAACAGATATCTTTTTTAGCTGCTTTGTGTCCCCAGGATTACTTTTAGTAAGTTTTCATTTTTCATCTTCTTTCATGGAGAAAGAAGAATTTTACTGAACTACTTTTTTTTTTTTTTTTTTTTTTTTTTTTTTTGGTAACATACCTGTAAGGAACTCCTCTAGTTAGCAAAGCTAAACTAATACTAAAAGAGAGTAGAGAGGCGATGAGCCAAGGGCTAGATTTGCATCATCTCTTCATGCTTGTCCAGTGTAATTGTCATGCTGCATAAAATGTAGGAACTGGATCCTGCATTTTAGCTCAGAAGAATTAAAATTCTGATCTAAACCAATTCACATTATTTACTGTCTCTTCTCATCGACCCTCTGGAAGTGTATTTATCTCATTGCTCCTGCGTGCCGAGTACAGTGCTGGCTGAAAACTGTAGTAGAAGAGGGCAGGTTTAGCTCAGTTAGAGTGTGGTGTTGCTGATGCCAAGGTCGTGGGTTCGGTCCCTGTGTGGGCTACGCTGAGGGTTGGACTAGATGATCTCCAGAGGTCCCTTCCAACCTTACCATCCTATGATTCATCTGATTATGATACAGTTGGCGCAGGGGTGCATCTGTGCTCCCACACCATGCAGGCACGTGAGTAAGGGTGACTCCTTAGGTTCACTCAAAATTCAGACACTGAACCTTCTGCTGATAGTAGACATCTGACCAAGCATTGTGAAAAGAGCCACAGGAGATGGTGGTGGTAATGACCGTTTCTTGTGTAATAGCCTCATGGTGAGAGCATTTTGCTGCTGGACAGAAGGCTGGGAATCCAGTTTTTTCTCAGTCTGGAGGTACTAAAATACCAAAGCTCCCATGTATTAGAAGAGCTCCTCAATCACAAGGCTTGAGGTTAGATTGAGGTGGGTTTGTTCTCAGTCATTTTGTCTGCATTGTTTCACTCTGAGTCACAGTATGGGTAGAGATCACCCAGCAGCATGCTGCCTCAGGTCACCCATCCCTGCTTCAGAGGCTTCTGGCACTTCTACCATTAGGAAGTCCTTAAGTAAAATGCGTAATCAGTTTTGCTGTGATCATTGTGCAATTGAGCTAAAAAGAAGAAAGTGATCACAGTGGGGTGGGTGGAGTCGTCTGAGCCTGCTGTGGGAGTTCAGGGCAGGGCTTAGACACTTTTTCACTTGCCTCTGAATTGTGAAGGGGCTAGGGCACACACTAGCTGTCCAGTTGCCCAGCCTGGGATACTTCTGAGATCCAGTCAAAAAGACATACTATTTTACCATAGTTGTTTCTAGAATGGGTAGGTACTCTAAATAGTTCTGACAAATTTAGACACCAGAGTCTAATTTGCAGTTAGAGCTTATTCTGAAAATTATCCCACATGTTGTTATCTTTACTTCCAATATCTTTCATGTAATTCTTTGTTAATGTGAGCAGTGCAAGATAAGCTAATTAGTAAAGCAAACAGTAATCTGGTAGTCTTGCAGTCATTTTGCAAACATGCAGGTGAAGGTACGTAATATTCTCTCACAGGAAGGTACCTTAATCAACTTCAACATATGACAGGTAGGACAAAAGTATTCCTATCTTTGTGGCAAGAACTTGGGAGGAAGAAGGCAAACAATATACTTTAAATGAAGAAACCTTCATGACTTTGCATACTTGAGTTTTACATCTTTTTAAATTCATACTTAGAAAGGTAGAAACTAATAAGTATTTATACTTTAAAATTTAGCAGCTTTATATTTGGGTACAATCTCCATGCTTTGCTCTGCAGACAATATCAGATTAATTTTACACAGCTGAAAATACATGCAACAAAATGATAGCTACTACTACATTTGAACAATTATTCCCAGTTTTCTTGAGAAGATAATTTCTAAGTACTTGCCAGTGGGAAGAGTGAGAGAATAATTTTTTGTTCTAACTTTATGATCCAGGTGAATGTCCCTATTTGCATGGTATGAAAGAGAACTTCTGTTTTCTTTCCAATTTTCTGCTTTTAAAAATAGCAGTCTTATTATAGTCAGGTAAGTTTAAGACAACTTATTGTTGATCTAGGAATTGGTAATTACAAGACTGGTGTAGGCATCCTGATTTCTGTAAGTAGAAAGCTTGAAGGCTGACAGATAGTCAGTGTAAGGGAGAGCTGGGAAGCTTGTCCCATCATCTAAAATGTGAACCTCTGTGTGAACAACTAGTGGTTATAAGGTTTGCTAGACTAGGACCCTGAAGCTGCATTATTACACTTACACTCCTTGTTATTCTTTATTACTAGAAAATTTCGTATATGCAATATAAAATGTACTTCACAAGTGTAAGAAGTGAAACTGCTTAACAGAAGTTTTGTGGTTAAAATCTTAACCTAAGCCAGACTTGCTAGTGAGTTTTTGCAGTCTTGTTTCATGTCAAATTAAGGCAATATGTCAACTAATTTATTGAAGCTGCTCTTTTTTGTATATCTTGAAGGTAGAAGGAGCAGCATATCTGAGTTCTTTTCTGTGGAAATCACAAAATATAGGACTTTGGAACAGACCGCGAGGTGAGAACTTATTAGATAGTGGTGCTCCTTTTTACGAAACCTACAAGACCTCCGACGGAAAATACATGGCTGTTGGTGCCATTGAGCCTCAATTCTATGAGCAGTTAATAAAGGGTAAGTAGCTTGGAGCAGTTATTTCATATCTGTAAAGCATGATTGAATAAATTATTTTTAACTAAACTTTGATTCATAACATTGGTTATGTTTATATCTTTATAAAAGCCACCCCTTTTGAAACTAGTTGAGTAGTAGTGTAGCTTTTTAGTTGACTTCCTTCTTCTAGCATTTGATCTCTATCTTCTTCATCCCTTTTCTTCTGCAGTTATGGTATTGCTAGTCAGTGATGTGGCTGAAGCACTGCACAACTATTTTGGAAACCACTTTTTTCAAAGGAATGTGAATCTGCTCTAAAAAAGACTGATACAGCAAATAAATCTTCATGCAGTTTCAGTTATTTTTGCTATACACATTTTTAAAGAAACATATTTTAAAGATGAACGTTCACTGGAAATATTCCATAATATTTTTTTGATAAACAGGACCTTTTATAAAATGAAAGTCAGTTTTATAAATTAATTTTTGCCACAGAACTTCAGAGTGCTTCTACATTACAACCATGAATCTAACTTTTATATTTGACTGAAGAATTTTAAAATATGTTTATGAAGTATGATTTTTATGTCTTGAAGAGTTAGATTGGATCAAGCAAAGTCATTATTTTGTGATGTGAGCACTGAAATTTGCAGGTGCCCCTTTACCTTTGAATCAATTGCATAGTTTCAGTTTTAGATCAGATGTGCACTTAGCTTCTTATCAGTTACTTCATTTAAAAATAGATTTCGTCTGTTATGCTCCTTTGATAAATTGCTATGCTTTCCATACTGAATTTATGAAAGTTTTAAAAATCCGCAAAGAATTTGGGATCTATTTCCCCAGTATTTAGAATATGAACGATGTAAGAAATCCCCTTTAACCTAATTTTTGTTGTCCTTAATGAGTAGGATGAAATCCACAGAGAGATACCTACAGTGGACGTTCCTAGACGGTGTTATGTGATCGCTTTGATACTTAAGTAACTTAACGTGGTAACTCTTGGCTGGGTGAAGGTGACAGTGAAGCAACTCTTGATTCTTACTCAGCATCTCCCCGCAGATTATTACTTGACTTGTGGATTGCATGCCTGCTCACAGGCAGGTACCATCAGTCAGCTCAGCCCCCGTCAGCTCCGTTGAGCTAACGAGCATAGTTAGTGCCAGGGCTTGCATTTCCAGGAGTTTTTGAAATTCAGGAACTCAGCCAAGGTGGGACATGCCTTTGGTGGGCACAGTCCTAAAGAGGGAGGATGTCTTGTGTTCTTTTTGACATGGCTCTCTTGCAGGCTGTGTGCTCCAAAAGAAAGTCCTTGAAGATTTGTGGCCGCAAATAGCTACTTCTATAAATGGCCGTAATGGACTATTTATTGTAGAGGATTTATTGTAGAGAATTTTCACAATTGCAGAGAATATCCAAACTGGTATATGCTGTTACATGAAATGCACAGAGCAGCCTCATGGACTGACCCGTTGACATACCCAATATGATGTTCTAAACCCAGATCAGATGTCAGGTTTGGGAGAACCATGTTTTTGGCTGACAAAGTTAGTACTCCTCTTTCTCATTGTCCCGGAAATACCTTGCCTGCCAGACTCCAGATCTAAGCTGCTTCTTGAACGTGAAAGTGCAGTTGTTTTTTCCATGGTTACTGATTCTTTGAAATGTTATTCTCATCTAATCCCCTGGAGTTTTTTGTCTGCATTAAATATAACTGGAGAAAAAAGAATAAATATAATACTGTGTCAAAGTAAAATGTAAACCCTTGCTCTGAAAATTAGGGAATTTGGAATTCCAGGCACTTCTCCAGGCAGAATGCCCTTATTAAATACAAAAGGGGGGGGGGGAAACAAAGTAAAACTACTTATTCAAATACTTACCTGTTTGGCCTAAAGTTCTTGGCTGCAGTATTGTATGCTTCTCTGGAGATTGAGTTGAATAGCAATTGCTTTTAAGCTACAGGAGCAGGATGAAATCTACATTTATTCAGGAAGAAAACACGTTCTGTAATGGACTCTGGGCTTAGGTTTTTTGCCCTTCTTCCTCAGTGAACCTTCCCTGAATGCTCCAGTCTTCCTATATTGATCACTGTTGCAGGGCCACTGTATGAAGACTCAGGACTTTTCCAGTCAGCCAGCTAAGTTGTCTAGGAGGATACTCTAGGATAATTGAATCTAGTATCCAGACAAAGTAATACAATCACTGACTGGTCTGTCTGATGTAGGATCTCTACTGAGGAAAATGTTGAAATTCTCTTTCCATCTTGGTAGTTTCTCAGAAATGTGGAGCGTAAAGTCAGAGCAGCAGCTATGAATTCATCAGCCTATATTGGGGGACCCACATTTGACAAGTTTATTTTCATGTTTGAAAAGCTTAAAACAGAAACGGCTTGATTTTAACAACTGAAGTTTCAAAAACATTTTTTTACACAACAAAAGACAAATACATTTGCATGTATGCAGAAAGACAAGTGTAATCACAGTTGTGGCTGTGTGTCTGCCAGCTTCTGTCATATTTCAAAAATTCAACATACAGATTTCAATCTTCTAATAAAAAATTGCTTTTACTTTTAATTTATCACAAATTCTGCTTCTAGTCAAAAATTGTACTTTATTTATTTTATAAAAGAGTGTTAGTAAAAGATTCAGACTATAAACTCAAGATTTTTCTTTTACAGTGCTGCTTTTAAAATAACCCATCTTTCTTCATTGTATTTTAAGTGCATATTGTGAATTGTTCAGATTTCAGGAAATCGTTCAGGAAATAATTATCCCGTTCAGTAGTTCTGACTGTAAGCTTCTGAAGCGGCAGTATACTGAATTAGAACAGCTGATTCTTGTTGTAGTTAAGAGATCTTTCTCCCTTCAGGGATATCTGTTGCAGAAATCTCGTTCAGAATTTAAGCCTTTGAATGTTACACGGGAAAAAAAGCTGCTTGTGAGAAGTGTATTGCTCCTACACAAACCCAAGGAACTTTGGAGTGGGCTGTTCAGGACATTAATTCCCTGCTTTGAAGTAGTTTTAAAATGCTGTGTTCCAGTTACAGTTCCATGATTTTGTTTATTTCTTTTTTTTTCTGTACTTCTGGTCAATTCTCTTGGTGAACAACTTGGTGCTGTTCCAGATAAAATATATTCAGAAGCCTCTTTATGTCCATTTGTTCATATTCAGAGAATATGTTACTTACACCAGTCCTGTATAACGAGAACACAAGGATGTTGCAGAAGTAATGGACAGAGAGTTAGAGATTGCAAATATGAAAAAGGAACATGATTTCTGAACCAATTATAGCTGCCCATAAAATCTGATTAGCAGAAGTGAAACTAATTTCCTTTTGCTTCACCTTAGTGTTTCCTTGTAGAATTGTGTACCCAGTGCTAGATGAGAGTGCAGCTAATAGAATAGAGAGGAAAATTCTTAGGGGATTATAGAGTAAAAAGTGTTAAGTTTAAGAAAATACTGCATCTTAATTTTGAGAAAATTGTTGGCTTTAAGGATTTTGCTCGCCAGGGAAAATGAAATTTCCACTTGTCATAAATTCATGAGTTTTTAAGAACTTAGTTATGAGAGAAACTGAAGCTATATAAAATAGATAAGGTAAATTGCTGTAACAGCTGCAGTATTAGAAATTATATTCTGGACTCGTTATAGACTATATGCTGTTCACAAACATTCTGTAATCCTCTGGCTTACATTAATTTTGTTACTAGTAAAGTCAGCCAATGAATCATGAAGATATCTTGCATCTTACAAGAATTTTGATGAAAGAAATATTTGTTACTAAGGCTAAGTCTCAATTTTTTGATAAAAAGAGACAGAATGTCTTCCAGCTGAGCTGTAAATTGCTTCTGCAAGTTTATCTTGTTTTTCAGCAATATGTGCTTAGTTATTCCTGTGGCCAGGCTAAGAGAAACAAGCAGAACTTGGTAATTTCACATATCAGAGAGAAGGTAAAGGTGTGATTCTGCATCACCATGTAGTGTAAATTCAGTTACATAAGATGAATGTAGTGTAAACTTACACTGATATGAAAAGCAGAGATAGCCACTAAAGCTCTGAATATATATCGATATTCCTTTTATAGCATAGTATGATTTCTTTTTAAAAAGAAGGAAAAAAAAATAGGAAGTTGTTGAAAAAACATAGTTTACATCATTATGAAGGATTTTCCCAGGGTTGTCCATTGTGTGATTATGAAGTATTGTGTATTTTATTTAAAATATATTAATGCACTGTATTTGATACAGCCTTTTTATTAGGAAATACGTAAAGCAGAAGAATGGTTTCCTCATTACAGTTTAGAGATCCTCAGTTGCCCATAACTTTATTTGAATTTATTTTTCGTGGTGGGCCTCAGACATTGTACTAAAGCTCCAGAGACCCAGGTTCTTGCTACACCAAAACATTTACAATTGTGGTAATTACTATGCAAACTTAAAGTGCAGCTTTGGATGCATTTGTAGTAATACTGTGGTAGCAGTCTGGTTCTAATCACCCTTTTGATGAACCATCACTTTTTTTTTTTTTTAATAAAAACTGAGAGGGAGAAAAAACACTACATAGTTACTTTAATGAAAATTCTCTGTTAATTTGGAATATTCTAAAGTTTAATTACCTGTGAGATTGAGAATAAATTGCATTTATGTAGAGTAGTGGTATACATTTTACGGCTGTCATTTGGGCCAAAATTAATCATACTCAGAATCGTCACACTTAGATGATTCTATTGTCATGTCATGGCAACATAATTTAAAAATTACTGTGCAATGTGCAGATAGCTTGGAAAAGAAAATTAGCAGGTTAGAAGAAGAAAATCCCAAGCAAAATACCACTAGGGATCCTAAAATCCTTTTAAACTACTATAGCTGAAATACTGTGAGAAACTGCTTATTTCTGTTTTATCAGATCAACATTGCTGATTTGTTGTTGGAATTTTATTGTTTTTTCTCTCTTGAAATAGGTGCCTAATTTCATTGCAGTTTGTCTGAGAAGTTCTGTAGGAATAGTCACTTGTAATTTGTTGCATTAATAAGTCAACTGCAGGTGTATCTCTCAATATAGCTATAGCATACAAGGGAGACTTAACTTTCCCCCCCCTTTTTTTTTAACTCACTGTTTCAAAGCTGTAGCGAGGTAAATTGTTGGCCTTTTCTAAAGAAAAATCCCTAGACCAAAATCTGAACAGGTCTTGATTGCTGTACCAGATTCTCTGTGTAAAAGATACTTTGCTTTTGATTATTTTGGTGAACTATGTCATTCTGCGGTATCCCAAGCAATTCTGTGTTGTGTAATTGTTTCCCTGTTGACTCAGTTGCTCCTGCTGTGATTCTGTTTGCACCACAAATGTTTAGCACAAGGTGGAAAATGAGAAGCTGCAGTGCTTAAATGCTGTGAGTTCATACTAATTAAAAGTTGAAGTCTTCAGTGGTTGGTGGAAATGAGCATGTAATATTAAATTCCAGGTTCTGCATATTGTTCTATTTTATTAGAGTGTGTAGGGTTAGATTCTGCCAATTTTCCATCTGGCATGATTTTCAAGTGTAATTGCGTAATACAGTAATGATAAAGTTATATTCATAATGGTCTGACTCCTAGAAGCCAAAACATAATAAATAAGCAAAGCAATACTTACCAAACCAGTGTTTCCAATTAGTAAGATTTCACGCAGTGAGACAGAATCACAGTTAGTATGTTGTTACTTAGCTTTACTTGTGGAATGTAAATTTGTCTCACCTAGTTCTTAAGTAGATTGTTTAGCACCAATCATCTTTAGTAATATCTCTTGAGAAAAGATTAATCAGATTCATTTTGTGAGCATCAATAGCCTCAATTTAATTAGAGATGCTGAACCCATATGAGTAATATTTAATTAATTGTTATAGGATGGTAAGAATTGTAATGAAGAGTAAATTTTAAGTTTAGAGATATCAGGTACATGTACTTGGTAACTTTTAGTGATCTTAATTTGGTATCCTTAGGAACTTCTAATAAGATGTGAAACTGTTTATTTTGCCTTTTGGCTGTGTTGATTTTCTTTTGAATGTGAACTGTTGCGTGGCTGTATTCCTGAGTCTGAAGGTTGACAGTTTCTGTGTGTTTTTCTTTGCAGTACCAAAGTAAGATTTAAAAGAGTGTATTCATTTCCAAAAACACTATTTAGATTCTCTTTGATCAACAGTGAAACCCATTAAATATTATGGTAACTTTGTAATTTGGAGGAGACTGAGCCCCAAGAAGGACATGTAGTAGAGATTATCAGGGGAAAAAATGAACTTAAAGAGCAGAAGAAAGGACATTATCTTATTTTCTTCTCCCCTCTATGTTTTAGTAGTTATATTTCTGCCCCTTTCAGTGATGAGGAAACTGTGGAAATAGCAGAAGATTAAAAAAAAAAAAAAAAAAAAAAAAAAAAAAAAAAAGCTTTTTCTGCCTATCTGAAGCTGAAGATGAGAGGAGTTCTGTGTCAATTCTGTATGCAAACAGGCATCTGGTAGGCAAGCCCATTATAAAACCTGGAAGTCCATCAGTAGCAGTCATAGCAACAGATACAAGGTTCAAAATTAAATGTTTACAGAGCTCCACGTTTTCTCTGCATTTTGCACAGAGCTGTTTTCTAAAAACTTTCGATTTTATGTCGGTTGGTAAAGCATTATGTTGATAACTATTCTCAAGCCCTTCTTAATTTCTCAAATTTGCATGTTTTTATACCTACGTTTTCTGCATTTTTTTCCCTGCTTCTTTCAAACTGCTATAGTTGTGATCATTTGGACAGCCTTCATTATACCACTTCAGAATTCTGTTCGATACTCTAGAGTCTGTACCCCTGTGTGTACTACCTCCACTTTTAAAGTGGGATTTAAATGCGTTTTCTATTATTTTTGTTCCTTACCTCCTTTTTGAGGTAAACCTTACAAGAAATGTTAACAATTCTTGCATCTCCTAGATGCCTATGGTAGGCTCCAGAATTGTTCTCATCTCCTGGATATCTGGCTGTCTAGGAGTTGTGGGACCTACAAGATGCCTGTTTTTCCAAGGCTGCGTTCCCTGCAACTGTAGGCAGCTAAGCAAATGTTTGTGGACAGAGTGCCAAAATAGTCCCTGGCAAAGGGAGCTGAAGACTATAAAAGAGCAGGTCTGTTTCCAAACATAGGAGAAATTAAAGTAGGAGATCAGAGGAATTAAGAGAACAGAAACAGAACTGGGAAACTGGCCTCCCAGGAGCAAGGTAACTCCAGAGGTGGAGAAGAGGTGTACTGTGTACCTGGTGGTCCGTAAGACTGATCTAGAAACATGGTTCTTAAGCAGTCAGTCAGTGTAAGGGCTGCGAGTTTCAGTAGTCCCAAAGAGGAGCAGGAGGAGAGTTTGAGCCTTGCAGTGTGCTGTGAGGTGAGAGCAGCAGTCTCTGGGCAGCGGGACTTAGCCTGCAGGCAGCTGCAGCCATGCTGCCTCGTTCACATCTGGGCTGAGTATGTCCACACTATTGTCTCCTCTCCAGCATGAAATATCTAATTGCATTGGGCCCCAAATACTGCAGCTTGCTGAATGTCCAAGTAAGGCAGATTTATTGACTTCTGTGACTTAAGTATATTGCAATAGCCCTGGATTTATTCAATGGATGGTTGCAGCAGCTGGTGCTAAATGTGTTGCTACTGCCAGATAGATAACACAATCCCTATTACAGAAAATGTTCTCAGGACAAAATGTTCTTTCTAGGCAGCTGCTGCTGTTATAAGACATTTATGCAAACAAATGTTTATTGTGTGTACTTAGTTAGAAGGCCATAGTTGATGCAGTTTAGTTTAAGAGCAAATAATAGAGCATGACATTCTTCTTGTGTCTCCCTGTTCTCCTGTAATCATAGATATCCTAATGAAGTTTGAAGTGACTCTTAGTGTGTTGTGCAGCGTTGGACTGCCTGCAAAGTGCTAGTTTCTTGAGAAATGTATTTAGTTATGGGCAGCTCTTTAGTTTATCTAAGCTATGCTATTGTTAAATTTTGCTTTTCTCTTTTCAGGTCTTGGGCTAGATTCAGATAAACTTCCTAGTCAGTTGAGTTTCACTGACTGGCCCAAAATGAAGGAAATGTTTACATCCATATTTGCACAGAAGACACAAACTGAATGGTGCAGCATATTTGATGGCACTGATGCCTGCGTGACCCCTGTTTTATCCTTTGATGATGCTGCCTTGCATCAGCATAACAAACAAAGAGGTTCTTTTATCAAAAATGATCAGGAAGAGATAAGTCCTAGACCTGCTCCTCTTCTTTCACGGACTCCTGCTGTTCCATCTGTTAAAAGAGATCCTTTTATAGGAGAACACTCAGAAGAGATACTTCTAGAATATGGATTTACTAAGCAAGAGATTGCTAAGCTGCATTCTGAAAAAGTAATAGAATTCAGTAAACCAAAAGCTAATTTGTAATCTCTAACTATGCAAAGAAGAATTTCAGGCTGATGGAGTAAGATTTTATGCATCAAAACTGAATTAGATAACAAATAAGTGCTTATATGATATTGATTTTAAAAGAATGTTTTGAATGAATGAAGTTTTAAATTTAATTGAAGTCAGTAGGAGTTAAGTACCTGTATACCTGGGTGACTTCCACTGGAGTGTACAAACTGTGTTCCTGATAAGTCTAGAATGTTACTGAAATTGTGTTCTGAAGATCTACACTGATGGTTTACTAAGCAGATGTAAATCCTCATAATGCTTCTTTAAATAGCATATCCTGTGAAATGCTTGTTTATTTTAGTTCTTAGTTACACTGTTGCTTTGTAATATATTTTGTAATTACTTGAAGGTAATACTTTTCATAAAATACAGTTATGTGCTTCCATAAATGGACAATTGTGCTGTTTACTCATAGATTTGAAAGGATTTTTATCTCTATTGTGCTGATTCATTTGCATTTTCATGCCAAAACAATTGTCCATATAATGCTGTTTCCTTATGCTCTGCTATAGAGTTGTTTTGACAGTTCTGTTTAAGAGCCTGATGACATTTCCTTAATGCAGTCATGTGATTAAATTACATTTGGAATTTCAATTTGTCTGGAAAATTGCTTCAAGGTGAAATTTGTTGTTAAAATAGCTGCCGAGAATTAATCATTTCCTCTCTTTTTGGAAAAATGGAAAAGAAGAAGCTTAGCTGCACAAGTTGTAAACAATGGTTATTCCATGCTCGTTGTGATCTCCTTCAAAATTAAAGTTATGTAAAACGGCCTTTGTTCTTCAACTTGAAAATAATTATGTTTTTAGAAAGAATTATCTATATGGCCCTAATACAGTTTTCTTTAGTCTGGCATGTCAAGACTTATGCTACAAAGGGTTACCTAATTTCTGTTGTGTAGTGTTTATTAGTGCTAAATACTAGTCTGTTACTTACAAAAACTTCCAAAGCTGAGATATGTATATTTGACATATGTCATGCCAAACTGTCAGACTTACTACTACAAAAAAAACCTTTTACATTTTACTCTGTGAACTCCTGCATGGGAGCAAGAATTATCTAGTAGGTCCTGACAAATTAGATAAAAAAAAAATAGCAAAAGACATTTAAGTTTCCAGCTGGTAACAACTCTAATGAATTGCTGAATATTATGTACCTTTGCAATAAAATTTGAGAATTTTCTCTATCTCAGATGTATCTGGTTACATCAGAGGACAATCAGCATTGTCAAGTGTAATCTACAGTGCGTCTCGGTTTTGACCCAACACCGTTGAGGCCAATTTGAAAAGTCCTGTTAACTTCAGTATAGATTGGATTAGCTGCCTCACTCTGGTGGCTGAGTGACTCTATGGTTTTGGTATGTCACTACAGATTTCTGTTGAATCCTCCAGTTCTCTTGCCAAAAATACTACTACTTCTGTGGCAGGTAAGACTATTAAAAAAAAATTAGATGATCTTGATCCGCTTTATTTTTTTCAGAAACAAAGAAAATAATCAGTTGCATTGAGGGTGGCACACAACCAACACAGAAATATTCAACAGTTGCCTTTTGACAGACTTCTGTCAAGCTTTTTTATCTGTCACTAACACTGCAGGGTAGTAGATAGGGTAAGGTCACTTACACTCCAGGGTAAGATAATTTGCTTATCTTCCTAAAGTGCATTGAAATCCTTTGCTGAACATATGAATATAGATCCCCCCCCCCCAGCCACCCTTCTAATCACCAGGAAATTGGGATGCTGTGTTGTGCTCAGGCTGCTCGCTGGACGGAAAAAGGGCTCTAGGTTCTGGGTATCGTCGTTGTCTTACAGAAACCAGCAGAACAGCTTGTGTCCGGCTAGTCCTGCGCCTCACCCGTGTGATGTGGAGGTACCCCGTCTGTGCCTGTTCCCCACTTTAACAATCATCATCTAGTTATGGCTGGGAGCTGTGCGGACACCCACGAGAGCAGATCGGCAAATGCTAACGCATGCTTCCCCGCCCCCTTCCTTTCATAACTTGTGATCGCAGAGCCATGAAAGTATGCGAGTCCCTCCCCCAGCGCGGACCGACTTCCCCGGGCATATGATCTGGGCTCCATGTCAGCCGGAGCAGGCAGCACTGACTTCCCCGCCAGCGGCCGACGTGTTGGACTTAGCCAGAGCGATGACCTTAACAAAAGAGAGTTTCTATGGGGCTCCTCTACCCCCTTCTGAGGTGGCCAAGGCTGACATGGACAACAGCAGGGAGGAGGAGGCTATGCTGCAGTCTGTGGCAAGGACTGGAACAGTGGAGCCAGGCAAACAAGGGACAGGAAGGCTGGTCATGCACAGCATGGCAATGTTTGGCCGCGAGTTCTGCTACGCCGTGGAGGCCGCCTTCGTCACGCCGGTGCTGCTCACTGTAGGGCTGCCCAAGAACCTCTACAGCCTGGTGTGGCTCATCAGCCCTGTCCTGGGCTTTGTACTGCAGCCCGTGGTAGGTTCAGCCAGTGATCACTGCTCATCTAGCTGGGGCAGGAGGCGACCTTACATTCTGGGTCTGGGCATCATAATGCTGTTAGGCATGGCTTTGTACCTCAATGGGGACGTGATGATCTCAGGTGAGTGAGGGGCGTGTGCTGTGCTGACAAAATAAACTCATGCTAGCCTTTTGAATCCCAAAGATTCAGATTTTTCCCTCTTAAAATTGAGTATTGCATTACTCAGCTGCTTCGGAGGAGCTGAGGAAAAGTATGATCTTTATACCAGCTCAATCCTGATACTGCCTGTTACATACTGACTGTTCTGTAGTTTGTCCATGCGATTACTATGTACTGTATGTTGATGTGATCGCTCACCAGTTTGTAAAAGCCAAGTGCTGCTTGCGCCCAGAGGGTTTTAAGAACTAAAATATGTCATATTAAATTTAACGGTAGATGTTGCTTGTATAATGCAGTACACATCCAAACTGAGTATGTATTAATCCCTATTTGAGATGTGTTGGCATTCAAAATATATACCTGTAATTACTGCAGCACTGACTTGACTCAGGGACGTGTTGTGTTTGTGAATAATAGAAATCAACAACTTTTTGGAAGCTGTTGCAATAGGAATGTGCAAAATCAAATAGGATTGACATCCCTAGATGCTGTTGGTATTTCAGTTGCAACTTTCTCAGTCTTGATGTTGTCATTGTGATTTGTCAGTGTGGGGAGGAGTGTGTCTTTATAGATTGATTTATCCTCTGTTCCTGGGTATCATTGATGTATATACTGGCATTCATGTGCCCAAAAAAGAGATGTCATAGTTTGTGATCATCTGAAACAGTGGAAGGAAGGGATAAATAATGTGAAATAAAAAAAGCAATACAAAATGTGATTGAGGCTACTAGAGCATGCAATGCATGTATAAAGGAAAAAAAAGAAAACCTAGTGATGCTCTTGACTGTGGAGTACCTGGAGCTTGTGCTGACCCAAGGCAGTAAGTCTCAGCCCTGCACAAACTCAGCTGTGCTTCTTCTTGGATATCAGCTGGCACAGGTGGATACAGCTCTTGTGTCACTGCTCTCCCATAGAGAACTGAGAAATGTTTTTATTTGGAAGTACCAAAAAGGATAAAAATTGATTTTTGAAGAACATGGCACTGTTGTATACAGAAAAATACTTGTAAAGCAAGTGAAAGTTGTCAGAATTTGTTTTTTTTTTCTTTTTGTAGCTTTCATCGCTGAGAGAGACAAGCGGCAGACATGGGCAATAGTCACTACCATGGTCGGAGTAGTGCTTTTTGACTTTGCAGCTGACTTTATTGATGGCCCAATCAAAGCGTATTTATTTGATGTCTGCTCTCATCAGGAAAAAGAGAAGGGTCTGCATTACCATGCCCTCCTTACAGGTACTCAGATCCCTTCTTTTCCTCCCTACCTGTGGATGGAGGGGAAGGCAATTGCATGGATTTTATTCTGACTGTGTTTCTAATCTTCAATGAACTGATCATCTGATCCTGCGTTCAGTCACGAGTCTTTTGTTGCTGGGTTTTTACTACTCCAAAGAACAGCAACTTGTGATTGCTGCTACAGCGGTTCTGCTGCAGAAGGCTAAATATTTACAGCAACATACCTGTGGTTAAATTAAGAGCAATTAATTGTTTTAGAAAGCAAAGTGGTGTGTATTTACTTTGTTCTGATTTTTAAAAAAACTTTTTGGTGAAGCAAAAATTAAGGAATGCAACTTGTTTCCTTGCCACAGAAGGTTAAAAATAAACAACATTTTGGCTCAGTATATGACGCAGAGCAAGCGATACACAAAGCTGTATGGTTGGTTCGCATTTGTCAGCAATGCTTCAATATATACTAGCCTCTTGTACAAAGATAGAGACCCTGTGTAAAATTCATAGCTTCATAACTTTCACAAAACAACATTGAGTTCAGTCCAGGCCCTTGTTTCATTTGATGGCATTTAAACATGTTTTGAAATGTTGCAGTTACGTGGTCCAGCACCTTCTAAACCCTTCCTGATAGTTAATTGCTCTTTTCTTAAAATCCTCCCGCGACAGAGATTCTCTAGCCCCTATAAGGCAAGCTATTGCTGCGCTTCACTGGCTTTACCGTAAGGCAGTTTTCCCTAAAATCTAACCTTCATATCTATTCCCTACAACTTAGATTCATTGCTCCTTGTACTATCCAGAGTAGACACAGAAAGTATCCTTCTTTTTGCCTCTCTTCTCTAGCTTCTGTTTCAGATACTGAGTTATTTTGGCTCCCAGTTTAGTTCCTTCTTTTTACACTAAATATCCCCAAGATTTTGCTCATCACTTTTAAGGTCCAAACATGAAGCCAAATATTTTGCAGTTAAGGACTTATGATCACTGAGAAGAGATGCTGCATGTATCCGATGTACAACACTCCCACTGCGCATTCCAGTATCATAACTTTTAGTCAAAAGAGTATATAAAGATCTCAAATATAAAACTTTGACCACTGTGCAAAAATTTAGTGTTGTATTTCTTCAAGAAGATCACTACCAGCTTAGTTGTTTTTCGTTAGAACAAGCACAGGTGCAGTCCCTCTGAAGCCCAGTAGAACGAGCCAGGATACAGCCCCTCTACCGTTCAGTGGGTGAAGGAAGGCCGTAATCAGACCCAAAAGGGAAGGAAGTACAGAAATCGCAGAATGAAAGTACAATCACATGGTTGCTAGGTCAAGCAGAGGTAGGTCCTTTTACCTCCATTTCTTTTTTGTTCGGCAGACTGGTTCTGCCATACCCTGTCTCAGTTCTCCTAGGCAGAAGAGTAGAAATACTTGCCATTCCTTTAGATGCTTCCGTGCTGGTTGACATTTCACACCGTTCAGAATCACCTGGTTATCAAGATGTCAGGACCGTACAAAGCTGCTTCCGGGACCAAAGCTCTGTGCTGTACATGATGCACATTTTCCTGTGTTACTGAAACAGCGTGCACTAATAACAAAAAAAGAAACTGTATTAAAAAAAGCTGAATTCTAATTTTACTGACTTCAAGAGACAAGATAGTATTCTCTTTTTTTTACTCTGATTTTTGTTTCCTGAGATGATGAAAACAAGTAAAACGAAATTCACATTTGTATGTGTTCTTTTTTTTCCTTTTTCTAGAGATAAGGTACTTGGATTGTGATGATTACAAAGAAATGTTTTTGATTTTGTTTCCTTTTTGAAAATTTCACATGGAGGCAGTATTTCAGTTTGTGCTCATCTGTATAAAATATGTTTTACAAGGTTAAAGTACAGATAGCCTTGATATAATACAAAAATTCTATTTAGTCTGTTCTGTGAAATCTTTTATATTTATGGCACACTAAAAACAAATGGCTATGGAGTTTTGTTTTGTATTAGGCATTGTTTCAGAGAGAAGAAAGCCTCAGAGAAATGTTTCTGAATAAGACTCAGAGAATATTTGCTACAAAAGGGGTAGAGAGCCGTGTTGCTATATGCTCAGCCATTTCATGGAGAGCTTTGTCCACCGGAGCTGGAGAGGTTTTTCAGGACACATTTGGTAATTGTTCACATGTGTGATTAGCTCAGTGTTCTTCTTCCCACATTTATTGATATCTGAAGGGCAATTATTCAGTCATTTCTAGAGATCATGTTGAGCATAACATGTATTGTTCATTTATTTTAAAATTGCCAATAATTTAGTTTTGTCTTCCCTGCTTTTTTTTTTCTTTTTCTTTTTTCTTTTTCCCTGTAGGTTTGGGAGGAGCCCTAGGTTACCTGACAGGTGCTATAGACTGGAGTCAGACTATACTGGGACATCACTTGATATCGGAATTCCAGGTGATGTTCTTCTTCGCAGCCTTAGTTTTCCTAGTCTGCCTTACTGTACACTTGTGCAGTATCCCTGAAGTCCCTCTCAGATATGACAGTGAAGAGACCAAGTTCTTGTTGGAAGTGGATGAACCTTGTCAGTATAACTCCATACAGGAAATTAAGAATGGTTGCTTAAAATCGGCGTGTACTGAAATAAAGGCTGCACCTAAACCAAGGAAATCCTCTGGTCCATCCCATACAGAAGTAAGTGCAGAGGTGGTTTTGTAACCCATATCATTTCAAGCTTGGAGACCATCAATTACCCTTGTTTAATTACCTACTGCTGACTGTTTGAAATGGAACCCTATCTCAGAAAAAAATCCTCCACCAAGATGAGTCAGCCTCCCCTTGGCCTCCTTTCTATTTTGTATTTATACAGCAATTTCAACAGAAGAGACAGAGACAGACTGGTCGTGCAGATTTTGAACATTTTGCAGGGATGAGAGAGAACCAGATTGGAGTTTCTGCTCTGTACTGACCCACAGCAGAAACTCCTCATGCATGTTTCCTCGAGAGGATATAATTCGTCCTTTAATCACTGTAGAACTCAAAACATATTATGTACAATAGCTAGATATCATTAATCTTTGATTTAAATCTGTAGCTTCCATTAAAGTTAACAGCACCTACACATATAGTATATATGAAGTGTTCCCTATGCCGATAAATGTTCCAGGAACGCTGCTGCTCAGCATTTCAGCAAGTACCTGTTGGCAACACTAATTCAGCTAAAACTGCTGTTCAGCTTTGCAGCAACACTGCCTCCCTTCCAAAGCTTTGGTTTTCTATTAAGATGTTGTAGTTGTGTTTTTGGGAGAACCACTTTGGGGGGTGGAAGGGAGTAGTGAGTGCTTGCAAATCATCACTGGCATTTTATTCATGCTGCATTTTCACAAGATGTTACTTCAATCTAAGGCAACAAGGAAAAGGTGAATCTGCCTGAAAAATATCTAGAGATCACATTTTGAGAATAGTCTTAGGAACAGATAATAGTTTTTATTGTTTTGTTGATGGTTTGCAGTGCTAGGAATCCTGACTGCACTTTCATGGTATCCTAGGTAAGCAAAAGCTAGTAATGCACGTTTGGTTCCTGGTATAACAGTAAGTAACAAAACAGTTGTCCTTTGTTTTAAATTCACTTTTGATCTCTTAGCATTATGGACATCTATCCCTGAAATAAGTCTTGGGACATCAGCTAAAAAAATACTGAGAATGTGCAGATGGTTAAAAGTTAGAAACCTAAATCCATGTTTAAGCTATAAACAAAAGGGATTTGTTATCTTTTACTCTTCATCATTTCCATTCTAGTAGCACTTAGTATTCCTAACCAAAATGACAATATTATTACACCAGGTACTACACAAAGGTGGAATAAAAGGTAAACGCTGCCTGAGGAGACGACCAGACAAACCCAACAGGGAGCAGGCAGCAAAGCAGTATCGCTGCCAGCAGCCAGCAGAATACCGCCGGCGCTCCGCAGCGCTCCCTGCCTTTCCCCGGCTGGGGCCAGCCACAGCAGGCAGCCCCCCTCGCCAGCGCTGTTCGCCCCGAGCAGCCTTAGGATTGCCGGAGGTGCTGAATGCCGTGGCACTGTGTGACCTGCGCAGGCTCTGAGATGAAGGAAGATACGCTAGGAAGAAAGAGCCGCTCCAGTGAAAACAAGGGGAGCAGGCTATGCAACGGGGTGAACCTGTTCCTTTGCAAGAACTGATCCCACTGACTGAGGGGCTTCTGACACCCCCAGTAACGCTTTGCTGTCCCCTCTGCTCTGGCTTGTCCCACCGCCCAAGCGGTGAACGGCCCGTCCGAGGCCGAGTGCTTTGACCCAGCTAGTGTTTCTCTGATGTGCCCGGGCTGCTATAAATTCTAGACACTCTCTCACTGCAGGAACGGCCTGTCTCGTGTGGCACATGTTTTCTGAGTTTGTTTATTACTGTAATTGCTTCCTTGAAAAAAAAAATGGTTTGATTTCCTGCTTTTCTGTGTCTTTTTTTTTTTTTTTTTTTTTTTTTTTTTTTTTTGCTGCAGGCATTAGGGTCCTATTTCTTTGGAATTAAGGACTGTGCTCTTGCATGCTAATAGTCCCTGTAGTTATTTAATGAGATTTGACTTGTTACAGTAGGAAAAGACATCCAAAATGATTCCATTTTTGTTCTTTAATTTAGTGACAAATTACTCAGGACCTGCTGCCATAAAATATAAGTCATATTGATTCCCATGTATCCCTATGAAGCTTCCTTAGACCTTGAATTACTGATTTTATAGAGAAAATGGTTGGGTACTCTGGGCTATTGAAGGGTAAGTCACTTAAACAGAGGCCTGAGCCAAACTTCAGCTCTTCATTTAAAAATCTTAGTGCAGGATTTGTGTGTTGGTATATATTGAATATATGCATTAAACATTTGTGTTTCCATTTCCACTTTTGAAAATATCTGAATAGAAAACAACTATTTCTGGCTGGTTCTCAAGTGATCATTTGTGATTTGTGATTATTACAATAGTGTCCTCTGTAATTACCTGACCCTTTGATTGGAAAGGCTGTTTTAAAGAACTATGTGTAAGAGTTGAACAAGTTATATATGCCAGCTCAAACAACAGTATCCTTGAAATAATGAGTTAAGTTTGACTTATGAGTCAACATGTTTTGTTTTTTATTACGATAGTACAATAGAAAGCTTACCTTATTTAAAATGCAGATAAAAGTGACAGTGATGCCAAAACAAATTCCAAGGGATTTTGACAATATGCAGCTCAAGGTAAAAGTCAGCAACTTGAATTTTGGCATTCCTATGAGGATTAAAAACCTCTCACTGGAGCAAAGTATTTTCCAACCTTTTACGTCGTGATTATTCATAGAACAGCTAGCAGCATAACCTAGTTCAAAGGACAGCAGAACTGTGAAAAGTAACTTGAGCATCAAAGATGGGAAAAATTTTCATCAGCTTACAGCAAATTTAAGATAAAATTCTGCTTTCCAGTAATGAACATAACTTTTTTGGTTCTTCCACATCTAATGACTGTATAACTCCCCTTACCAACTCTCCCAACACTGTTGACTCCAAACATTACTAGAAAAAACTGGAAATGTTCCATCACTCATAGACAGAACAAAATGTTTTTTCTTTAAAAGCAAAGAATCATGCAGGAGCTTTAAAGTAGCAATATTTGTAAGTCATGAATGTGTGACAGCACACCTACTGTATTAAAAATGCAAGCTCATCGTACTTAATATACAAATGAGATGATGAATGGGAGAGAGTCTTTGGGTCTAGGGCTGAGACCGAGGAGGAGGGAGATAAAATGGGGTATTGAAGATAGTAAGAAACTTTATTTTTCCATCGGGAAAATTTTGTTAACCAGTACCTGTAATGTTGTGATTTTGAACTGACTCTTTTCTCCCATGGGACGAGGTGTTCGGGTGCTGGGACTTGCATCCTCTGGGCACTAGGATTCTGGATGGTGCTGCATCTCCCGGGATGTATCAGTCTCTTCCTGCTTAATGGGGAGTAGATGGTGTGTAATGGATCGCATGGTAATGATGCAGCAGAAGAAGTGAAGTTTTCCAGGGTGCTTAACACACTAAAGGGAATGGAGCAAGGTCTCAGAACTGCAGTATTCTTAATTCTCAGGAAATATTTTGATTTCACTTTTTTCCCTCCCCCCCCCCCCCCCCCATGGTAGCTTTAAATTTTCAGTGGAAAGCTGACTGTCTTCACGAAGAATTTTTTTTTTCTTTTGAAACTCCAATTTTCCACTGAGAATCTATTTTGTCAGAAAATTTTCACTTGAATCTACAAGTAAATAATAATCCTACTGATTGTTTGTAACAGCAGGAAATGTTTTTATCCTTAATGATGTACTCCAACTCTCCCAATGTCTCTGTGAATCTTTCAGATGACTTTATTAGGAATTGGCTCTGACAAATAGAAAATATGTGGAAGGGCTTTCAGTACACCCAAGCAATCCTTTCTAGCAAAAACAAATAGAAAACTTAGAAATTTTGGCATTTAAAAGATGATGAGGCTTTCTCCATTTGTTGTGAGCTATTTTATTAGCCATTGGGGCAGTAATATAGTATTATTGTTAAGTAGTTTATTGTTAACTAGTGTTAAATATTTGTGTTTAGACTCAGCAGCAGATGACCCTTAAATCGCTCTTGAAGACACTTTTAAGCATGCCATCCCACTACCGCAATCTGTGCGTGAGCCACCTCTTCGGATGGATGGCTTTCCTGTCCAACATGCTCTTCTTCACAGATTTCGTGGGACAGGTAAAAATATAAAATCCTTTTGCTTTTCTTTACTTGTAGCATTTCATGCTCCATAGGAAAAAAAAAAAAAAAAAAAAAAAGAAAGAAAGAAAAAGAGAGAATATGTTATAAAGTTGAAGAAATAACAGTGATGTCAGAGCCGGTTGTATCTGGAGTGCCCAAACAAGAGTTCTGTAAACTAGCTGATTGCTCTCAGGACTCTGTTGGGCATCAGGCTTTCTGCGTTTATAAGGGTACTCGTACCTATTTCACTGCTCAGAATGAAGCTCTCAGAGCCGCTCCAAACACATCTGTCCTCCGTTCTGGCTTCAGAGACGGGCAGGTTTCCCGACTGAAGAAGCACAGATGTTGCTCAGCCCCTGCTGCCCGCTGCCCAGCACCGCCTGCCCGAGCGAGGCCGTTCATCTGAAGGTGGAAGCGTGGCAGCCTCGCCGGCCTCTGCAGCTCTTTGCGTTCGTCGAACTGCTTGGATCTGCAGCCCGAGGCTCTCGTCCCCTTGATCAGTTTGACTGTCCCTGCCATATCTGTTTAAACCCTTCCCTGGATGAGTCCCTTCTGCCAGTAACTTGCCTTCACGATACTCAAGTCCTCCCTCTACTTGGCTGTTCACAGGCAGTGAGACCCTCCGTCTTTTCTCAGCGATGCTCACCTATCTGATCCTGTCTGCTTCCTTCCTTCCAGCACCAGTCCTGTCACTGCCACTTCCTCTTTTCTGTGGTTTCCACGCATTATCACATATTTCTTTGCCTTTTTCTTTTCTCTCTAGGTGAGAGGGAATTTTTGTTTCCTGCAGTGTATATGAACAACTTTAAAGAAAAAAAAATGTTTGCCTGGATAAGAAACTGAATAAGAAAATGACTCCCAGAGAGACTGAGTAGAAAAATGAGTGTATGTGGGTAAGCCTGGAAGAGAAAACAGAACAAAACAAAAAAGATTTGAAAAAAAGAAAAAATGAGAGAGAGAGGCTAAGACAAGAAAGGAGGTGTGGAGGAAGAAGAATGGCCCAAGGATGAGAGCCTGTGTTGGGGTGCCATGTAGCCCCAGTAAGAAGATATTATATACGTGCAGCACATTCTTGCCTTCTTGATCTCTGTGGTCTCTTTCAGGTTGTATACCAGGGTAGTCCCTACGCACCTCGTAACTCCACGCTTTACCTTGCCTATGAAAGAGGAGTAGAAGTTGGATGTTGGGGACTATGCATCAATGCAATTTTTTCGTCGCTCTATTCTTGTAAGTACTCTGGAACGTACTCCAACACTGTACTTTGAAACAGTGTTTAAATGTGTTTGCCATTGTTTAAAAGAACAAAATGATCCCTAATTAACTGTTTTTTCACACTGAAACTTAAAGAAATGGTGCGTTCTCATTATTGTTAGAAACTTGTCTCTCAACATGAACAATTCCTGACCAGACCTCATGATGTGGGGTCATTTTGGGGGTAAGGCATTGCTCTATATGTGGACTGACTCTGAACATTGAAAATCATCCTAAAGTTAAATACTAGGGTGAAATGGATGCCACGAGCATCATTCTAAGATGCTCTTTACATAGCAGCATGTAGCTATAGGTTCTCAGAAGGCCACTCTAATGCTTCTTCGCAAAATAACTTTTTCACAATGCAGTAGAATTTCTTGCCAAAAATATGATCCTTACTCTGCAGAATTGCATGTAAGCATGCTAGGCCAGTTCCCCGTATAGATCTTACCATAGTTCTTACTCAGGATTAAAAAAAATTACTTGCTGTCCAAAAAATCTGATTAGTAGCATTTGGGGGGATAAACCGAGCATCTAAAAGAGGCTTGATGGAAATCCTTTTCCCTTTGGATCTTAAATAAAGGCATTTGTGTGGCACCTTTCTCAACTCTGTGAGAGGTTATTGGTAGGTGCTTGTGTTATAATCAAACAGTGAATTGCCAGCCAGGGCAGTTCTTATAGAATACCTGTTAACTAATTCTTCTCTGGACTTGCTTAACTCAGAATAAGAGTATTCTGAGTTTTTCTAGAGAGGTAAGTCAGGAAGAAGTATTCTGCTGCAAGTTTATACTCACAATTATTTGAAGCAACTTCCAAAATCTATAAGATTTTTCCTTTCCTTTTATCTTACAAAAGGAAACCTCTTATAAGTCTCATCACCATTTTCCCTTTCTTTTTGCAGACTTGCAGAAAGCCCTTCTGCCATATATAGGGTTAAAGGGACTCTATTTCACAGGATACCTACTTTTTGGATTAGGCACTGGATTAATTGGCTTATTTCCCAACATCTATTCCACTCTGGCTCTATGCTCCCTCTTCGGTGTCATGTCCAGCACGCTGTACACAGTGCCATTCCACCTCATTGCAGAGTATCACAGGGAAGAAGAGGTGAGTTCAAGGCCTACAGAAGAATACATTTATATCTGGCAAGCTCTGTTTAGTCTGTTTGGGGAGAAAATTTGATAGAACTGGAAGAAAGATTTTAGTAATAATTTCAAGCTATTTATGGTGACACAGATGCTGTGAAAAGAAAGTTTCTGACAGAGAGAGCTTCAGGACTTTAATTAGCCATATTAACATTATAAGCTAGGTTTAACTATATACTACTTTTTTGCTAAGGTCCCATTCCAAATTTTCCAAATTCAGTGATGTGTTGAAACAAACAACTATTTATCATTACAGCTGAAGCAAAGGCAATCCCAGGATGCGTTCAAGCAATACACAGACCACAGGGCTCCAGTCTGGGGTAAAGGGCTGCTGTCCTGGGGATCAAATCTAAACCACTGTTTTCGTACGCAGCCGTGTGCATGCATGTCTCTGTTTTCAAAAGCAAAAGGGAGGTCTGGGGCTCAGACTGAGTAACCCTGCCAAACTTGGGTTCAGGGAGGCTTAACCTGTTCATATTAGTGGAGGACGTGACTTTTGAGTCCCTGGAGTTAATAACCAACCTGCAAAGGATGACAAAAATTTTAATTGACTACAAAGTGTTACAAAAACTGTTCGCTAATAAAAGTAGGCAACTCAAGTGCAAACAATTTTATGTAGTTTAGTACTAAATTACATGCCTACAAGAATATGTTTCTTATATGAGAATAGCCATTTTTAAGAAAATTTACCAGCTTGGAACAGAATGTTTGGTTGTTTCAGTTCTGTGGTTTGTGCCTGTGCCTCCAGTGATAGATGCTTTAGAGGGGTGTGTAAGAACCACCCCAGCCTAGGGCACGAAGAGACCATCAAGGGCTTTTCTCCTGACCAGGCAGAAGGGAGTTTCTTTCCTGTGGCCTCATGCCTCAAAATAAATGTTTACCCCTTTTCAGACATGTTTCTGTTTCCTGTTTTGTAACCATGCCATGTTCTCATTTCTCTAATGTCCGGAGTTGGTTTTTGGTCCTCCCCAGTGTGAAATCCTGCTTCCAAAGAAAATCTAGAAGAACCTGCATCCCTTATGTCATGTTACTGGGCACAGCAGGATCTTCATGTCATGTAAAGTCTCCTTTAGTGGTACTTGCTTTGCAAAGTTAAATGCAAGTACATTGCATTTAACATGCTATAGAATTTCATGTTAGATGTGATATTATCAAAATTAGGTTTATCTCAAACCTTCTATAATGGACAAGATAGAAAAAATAAAGAGGAAGCATCAAGTGCAAGATTGCATTTATTTACACATTCACATAATTGTACTCAGATCTACTGGCACATAAGGACACTGGGCAAAGCCCTTCAAAATAATTTTAAAAATACTGTCTTTAAAGTTTGAAATACCTCAGATGAAATGACATTGTTAGACCATATTATTCCCGAACATAAAGTAGACAAAGAGTATTTTCCACCAGTATGCATTGTACCAAAATCACATGCTGGGTTTTAAAGTACTGGCCTTTCGATTCCTTTGTGTTCCCTAGGATCCAAATTCAGTTTTGTGTACTGGATTTGGAAGAGAATAGCTGTTTTTCTCCAATACTTTTTGAACTTTGTGCAGTAACATCTCAAATGCAATGTAATAAGGTCTTGGGGAAAACAAAAAGCATCCAAATGACTGAGAGCATTTGGATATCAGGAGACAGCAGCTCACCTACCATAGAGCACGGAAGCTCTGTCTATTACAGCGCATTCAACAGCCTATGCAACAGGAACTGTAAATGTGTGAACTATCAAATAATTTCACAACAAAACCAGAATAATTCTTTCTCGGGGTAGATGCTCATGTATGATAAATGAAGCCGGTTGCTCTGCTATGTAAATCACTCAAATGTCAGTAGTTGATAATGGATTTCTGTAATGTAGAATCCTAGTCTGGGCATTGCTTTCAAGTCTTTTTTCCAGCAATAAAACCATTATGTTAAGATGTTAGTTTTGAAGTGTTTTTTGAGCATTGAAGCATGACTTCAGAGCACAGTGCTCCATGACAAGCAGTTCTGATCTTTATGTGCGTGGGATGTGCGTGTGTTATGACTCTTCTCAACATCCGTTGCGGCTCTCCTTTAAGCATGTGAGGGTTGGAGCTAAAGTATCCTTGACGGGGTATTCTGTACTGTGAAACTCTCTCCTTGTGCTGGAGTTCAAATAGACCCAAACTTCAAGGAAAAGGTAATACTTTCTCACCAAGTTTCTTTTCTTCCTCTGAGAGAAAGGATAGAGGGAAACATAGTTGATGGGAGAAACGGGACAGTTTGAGGGGAGCTTGGACAGTCATCGTTGCTTGTAAAGGCTCCGAGTGCGACCTCTGAGGGCTGGCAGAATGAAACCAAGGTGGAAAACAGAGACCTGTTGGCCTGTCTTGCTGCACCTGGGGGTCACGACAGGAGCGCTGCCTGTAAGCGTTGGCCGAGAGCTGCCGGTTAGTAGCGTTCATATTTCACTGGGCTTTGTTTTGTGTTTCTTTGCAGAACCAGAAGCTGCCGGATGGAGACCAAGCCAGGGAGCATGGGCGAGGGAAGGGTATTGACTGTGCTGCGCTCACCTGCATGGTCCAGCTGGCCCAGATCATTCTCGGCGTGGGCCTTGGGCTCTTGGTTAGTGTTGCCGGCAGTGTGGTCACTATGATTTCAGCATCTACCGTGGCACTGATCGGCTGCTGCTTTGTTGCTTTTTGCGTTCGATACGTGGCGTAGAGCAGTGTGAAGCGCTGGAAGAAATTCACCGCCGGGGAGCGTTTTCTTTCTGGTTCAGTAGCACTGGTGCTGTTGCCACACTGAGATTGCTGGCACGTCCTCTTCTTTTACCTCCTTGGAATGGTTGCAATTCCAGAGCATTTCTTATCCACAAAGTGGAGACTCTTGGTAAAGCTGGCAGCCTAATGCCCTCAAACTGAAAACTTCTGTATTTTGACTGCTTTATTACCTACTTCATACTAACCCCAATGTATTAATTCACTTGTACACATTAAGGCTTGTATTCCTATGGTATCCTGATACCCTGTATGAGTTGTCGTTAAGATACTCCTTATTAGGAATTTGTGGAAGTTAATAAATGAAGTATGTGATAAATTGAAAAAGTAATAAAAATGGACAGAGTTAGGATGAAGGCTGTTGCTTATCGTATTTTTAAACTATCTTTTAAGATGGAGCTATTCCCTTTAGTAGACAAAAGCTGCAAGAGGATCAAACAGGTGTCAAAGGCCATAGTGCTCTGATGTTGTGATTAGCAGTATTGTTAAATGGGATCAGTTACTGCCCAGCTACTATCAGAAGCAGATTTGGGTATGAGAGGTGGTTGGAGTTTAAGGAGGATTGAAAGCTCCTGCTTAAAAGCATAACATATTACAGTAAAGCAATTATTTTATACTGTATCCTGCTGCTTATGTATAAATGAAAGGAGAACACTAGCTGAGCTTGTCATAAAAGTCTGCCTAAAGATGCTCTGCAAATCCATGTTTAGGCACCTAAACAATTCATCTACAGGAAGCAGCTACAGTTTCTTCGTTCTTGAAAAGTCTGGCCACTTGACCTCAATACTTCAGAATAATCTAGGCCAAAATAAGAATTTTATGAATGGTTGTAAGCCTCACGAATCTTCATGTTGGGTATTACAGTATTTACCTTAATTAATGTAGTATGTCAGTTTTCTCTATATTCCTGCATGTGTCTAGCTTTCAGTGAAATGTGTTTTGCTCTCTATAGAATATTGTAATTTAATTCTGTTCTGCAAAGCACTATTATGAATTGTTGTACAGATGTACCTCTAACCAATACAGTAAATCTTGAAGTCAAATTATTTGTATTTAAGTGCATATGGAGCTTCATTCTTATTTTTATGATATTGCCAGAATTTCAAAGATCCTGTGTTTGTGAAAATGAAATTCTGTATTCATTCTGTGCATCCTCCATCCTGGAAATTTTCAAATCCATTTACTATGTTATGTGCTAAGCTGCATGCAGTCATCTGCTAATACAGTATTACTAATGAACAGTGACACAGAGAAGGATTGTTGCCAGATGTTTCCTGAAATGTTGCACATGTGTAATCAAGGCTGTTCAGTTATCCTAACTGTTGGGTAGGGTGGCTCTGCATAAACAGGCAACTCTACATATAAATGGTTAATTTGAGCATGAAGATGTCTCTGCACAGGTGCACCAACTTCATCCTCTTTTTTTGTTTGTTTTTGAAGAGTATGGTGAGTCATTTATTCTCAGGAAAAAAAGAGATCCCCCTTAGAGTAAACTCTTATTAATTATAACAAGCCCATGGAAGGCTCATCTGCTTTTCCATGTTGATGATTGTGTCTCCTTGTACGCTCAAAACAAGGCAGACCTTACCTATTCCACAGCTCCTTCCTCCCTCCCTGTGAAAAAGCCAAGTTATGTGGCTTCTTTCATTTTGTGGCTCCTTGTTAGTCCCTCTCTTGTCACACCCCTTGATGTGAAAAGCTTGCAAGAGTGAGTCCCTGGACTGTGCTCAAGCCCCTTTGTAGATGCTGAGATGGGCTGGAGCACAAGGGCCTCAACTGGGACATACAAGAGACAGCAAAAAAAGTGCAGGACAAATACCTCGATTCAAACATTACCATTGTTAACTCACAAATTCACCTTAACTCAGCAGATCTCACGAGAGGAGGAATTTTAAAGGGAACTGTAGGATAACTAAGAGGATAATAACTGTAGGATAGCTCTGATGCCAGTGTGAGGCCATGGAAAGGAACCTTGAAATGTTCACCTATCTCTTTGTCAATACTTTAAGGTTTAATGCCATCAAAGCATGAAAATTTGGATGGTCTGCACTCTCTCTCTTCCGTTACACACAGAGAAAGCTGGCATTGATGGAGACCTGTGGACTGACTGTAGATCTGTAGCAACATAACAAGAAGTGTGAACCTGTGAAGAGAAGGGAGATGTGAGCATCATTTATCAATGGTTCTGTTTAGAAATCTGTTCGGAGGTGGCTGTTTCAAGGGATGAAGTTATCATATTTCTCATGATCTTTCCTTTTAAAATTAGTTGCACACTATACTATAAGGAACAGAATTGATTTCATTTTTCTTTGGAAGTCTCCCTATAAAAGCTAGCTAAATTTGTTTCCAAATAATATTCAGCTTAATGGGTCTTTCTCAAAGTAGCAAGCAGCCAGAAAACTAAGCACTATGTTTAAAAAGATTTAAACAGAAGAATTATGATGATGCTAATTGTGAGGCCAAAAATGTATTTCAGATGCCAGTGAAAGCTATTTAAAATGTTACAAATTCCTGAGAAGGAAGAAAGTAAATATTTCTAATAGCACTAGAGATATATTACAGGCTTTGAGGAACTGCACTGTGGTTCTACTAATTTTAAAAAGTTCTGTGTTTTCTGTACTAAATGAATGAATTTAGACTTTGGATCAAATTATCAGTGTGATCAGTTATTACACCTTCTATCAGCTTTTATTAAGATGATGCAAGTGTCTAAAGATCACTGAGTCTGGTCTTTCTTATCTAGTTTTGCTTTCCTATACGTCCTATCTGTAGTGCATTTAGGCAAATGAATAAATTTAGTTGAAAAAAGAGAATTTTGAGATAATCAAGGTTCCCTCCCTCCCATTTCAACAGAAATAGATAGTAACAGCTGAAGGAAACAAAGCAGAGAACAAGTCAGCTGTCTTATCTTCCTGATCCTTTCTTTTTTTCCTTAGGAATGTGTATCATTTGTTCCCCTTTAACAAACTGGCCGGTCATACAAGTAAAAGATTCAAGGAAATCTATGTTCTCTTGTTTAAAGTACTTGCAGTGTTAGTAATGCCACAGTTATTTTTTCCAATTTTCGTTCTGTCTCTCACAGTGATCTCATTAGGTTTCTTTGACTTCCTTGAAAACTAGCAACTCAAATGGCTTGTGGGAGACACTTCAAGATAAAACTACATTAGTCAAGATGAATCATAAATGTCTCTTGCCTTGGCAGACCTCTCGGTTATAGCATTGGTGTCTGCAAGTCATTACGAGTCCCTGTAACATGTCAAAAGATAGAGAGAAAGTGGTGTAACTAAGAGATGTGCCAGTGACAGAATTTGATATTTCTGAACTGTAGATGGGTTGCTCCATGAAGGAAGAGGGTGAAAGCATTTGCTGTAAAATTTCTTCAAGTAATTTTTGTCGTTATAAAGCTATAAAAATAGATCTATAGAATAAACCATTTCCCTCTTAAGTTTCCAGCATTTGTTTCTCATTTCCTAGCTGCTGCTGCTTTGTTTAAGCAGCAAACACTTGGGGCCACTTGTCAAGACTGAACTGTCAGAAAAACTTCTCAATTCTGGTGTCTTCTACGGAGTACTCAGTTTCATACGTTGCTTGTTTAGTTATGCAAAGTATATTGCATTTCTATTAAGTTCCCTTTTGAAAATGAATTTATTAGTCCCCCTGTATTAATATTTTATGTGTGTAGCAATGATAATGCCTTCACGTCATACAGAGACATCAAACCGAGTATTGCCTTGTGTTTGCTCCATGCAACTACTTGCGAAGAAGGAAAATAACAGTTCAGTGCTCGCCACGCCTGACTGCCTGAGAAAAGCAGATCCTGTCTGTCAATTTTAAGTAGAGATCTATTAGCTTTTCTAAAAAATGGGCAGTTTTTTGAAGAGCGAGTTACTTAAGACTATGACTGCGCTCCAAGGGAGAGAGGGTTTGGGGCTGCTGTGTTAGCAAGGATCAGTTAAATACTTCCGAAAGGCAGGGTGCTTGTTTGCCCCCCAGTGTTCAATGACATTATAGCACTTCTCCAGAGCCTCGTAGCTGCCTTTTCTTGCATGGCTTTCTAACCTGAGTACTTCTTCCTTTGAAGTTTCCTTATAACGATGCTGTGTTGCAGTTCAGTTCTGTATCTAAACAACAAATCCAAGTTTCCTTGCTGCTACCTCTAACCCAGCTACATGATGCCGATGGAGACACTGCTATCTGGATGTGTGGCCATCAGAGTCCACCGAGGACGCATGTAGTGTCTGACCCTGCTGGCCTCTGGCCCGCAAGCCTTCGGCAGCCGTGGCCACCGTGCAAAGTGGCTCACAGCTAAAGCTGAGATGCAAACCTGTGGTGCAGCTGCCCCTTATTTGTTCTGCACAGGAATTTTTGTTGTTCTGGTTCCTAACAGGTAAGGTGCATTGGGAAGCAAGAGCAGCAGTAGTGAGGAGAGGAGGCAGCATCAACTTCTTGAGCACCTGTGTTCTCAGGTCCCTCTGTTCATTAGTGCTGAGTGGGAAAGGGAAAAAATAGCAAGAGCACGAGATCTGTGTAGTGGCACGAGAAAAAGCGGAAGGTTGTGGCAGTGGTGCCTCTTTTTAAAGGCTGGGAGCACTAGCCTGGAGTTGCATGGTTGGCAGATTGCTGTTTAAGTGCCGACATATCCCAGATGCTTTGCTTTTCATTTCAGTGTTCAGGTCTGAGACTTTTAAATACAAGAAATATTGCTTTGCAATATGATTTGCAAGTTACCAGATTCCTTAGATTTTAGGGGCTGAAGATGTACTTGTTTCTTTGAAAAGTGCTGAGATTCTAATGTAACATTTGATCCCAATAGCTAGAGCTTTAAAAATACATCCCAAATACTCTTGAACTGACATAACATTGCAAAACTTGGCAATAAAACAGTTGTTAAAACTATATTTATCTCTGAGAGAGATTCTGAATCGTGTTTATGATTTCCTTTAGTAATATTTGACTTGGAATGATTCTATATTGTGTGCTCAAAATGCAATATCTTATTTTTTGTCCCTGAAAATATAATCCCCATTTTGAAATTCAAACTAGATTCTTCTTCTTCTTGTCATTATTGATGATCAGCTGTACAGGTTCAGCAATTATTCAATACAGCAAGTATGTCCTGAGAGCTGTGGGATGCTTGTCCCCTTCTGTTCAGGAACACTTTGGTAGCTCTCTACCCCTGTATAAATCACTGGATTTGCCTGTAAGTAAGGGACTGGAGATTCGTAAAGAATGTCTTATGAGACAAAAGGAAAAGTGCATTTCCTCTGAGCCCCTCCGAACAGTTTCAAAAGAAATAAAAACCAGTAAAAACAGTTTTGAAATTTAAGTATTCATAGGAGATGATCTGAGGAGAAAAAAATTCTTAGAGATTTTTCAGAATAAATGTCAAACAATGCAGACACATGCCAAATCTGTTGTACTGGAATAAAGACATATTCATAGCATTTTATCTGCCATCATAGAATCACAGAATAGTTAGAGTTGGAAGGGACTTCTGGAGATCATCTAGTCCAACTTCCCAGCTCAGAGCAGGCTGCCCAGGACCCTGTCCAGACAGCTTCTGAATATCTCCAAGGATGGAGATGCCACAACCTCTCTGGGCAATGCTATCCAGTCTGCAGCCACCCTTTCAGTAAAAAAAATGCTTTCTTATGTTCAGATGAAGTTTTCTATGTTTCAGTTTGTGCCCATTGTCTCCCATCATGTCACTGGGCACCACTGAGAAGTGCGGCTCTATCTTCTTTACTCTTGTCATCAGGTATTTGGCCCACCATTGGCCCATTTCTCCACCGTACTGAAGTCCTTCTGAATGGCAGCACAACCCTCTAGCGTATTAACACCTACTCCCAATTTTGTATCACCTGCAAACTTGCTGAAGGTGGACTCTGTCCCTGCATCCGGGTCATTAACGGAGATGTTAAACAGTACTGGCCCCAGGATCAACCCCTGAGGCTCATGGCTGGTCACTGGCCTCCAGCTGGACTTTGTGCTGCTGATCACAACCCTCTGAGACCAGCAGTTCAGCCAGTTTTCAATCATCTACCTCACTGCCCTTTTATCTAGCCCTTACTTTATCAGTTTATTAATGAGGATATTATGGGAGACAGTGTCAAAAATCTTACTAAAGTTGAGATAAACAACATCTACTGCTGTCCTCCCAACAACCAAGTCAGTCTTCTCCTCATAGAAGGCTATCAGGTTAGACCAACACGATTTTCTCATCACGTTAACCCTGGGGTAATTATTGGTACCTATAAATTGTTAGCAACTTAATTCTCTCAGCTTTAGGATTTAGCCTGAAAAGAAAATTGAAGGTATTTCATTTTCAGATTTCTTATCATCTGAGCTGATTAGAGCCTCGTTCGCAAATATAGAGAGTAGTCATTTTCTGCCAGATTCCAATTTTATCTAGCATCAGGTTTGATGTGATTTTGGAACAAGAGCATGGAAAGGTTCATTGAGCAGTGAAACTAGAAGTCGGTATTGAATAGCTAATTTGATCATTGTGCAATAAATGTATTCATTCAGTGGGCCTGTGCAAGGAACGACACAGGCTCTCATGCAGAAACAGTCATTGTCACTAGGAACTGATGTATAAAGGCTATTTGAGTGAGCTGCCTCTATTTTGTTATTTCCCACAGTGAATAACCTGCAGTGGGTCACCTTTACTTTCTGTTAGCACTCCCCACACAGATAGGTCAAGGTTCCAAAAAGCTTGCACAACTAAATAAATGGCTTCTATCTCCAGCTGGTGTTTTGCCCAATTTACTCTGGCATCCTGTAAGAGTTTGTATTTTATAGTTAAGTTTTGGGGAATTACTCTGAAGCAGCTTGTAAATATAGGCTGAGAAACCTGCAAAGATGTGAAAATTTGTATGGATCAGAAAGAGCCTATTGTAAGGAAAATAACTCCTTGCAATTAGGGAACATGTTTATGGCATGTTAACAACTACACTTTGGCAAAGAAATGAGTTAACTGACGGTGCAGCCTTTTCCTGGAGACCTTGTCTCAACAGCTACTGCACTGACTGCTGCAGAGAAATGTTATTGGAAGAGACTCTTATAACTGAATGATTGTGACAAAAAGATATTTTCAATAGCCCCTTCCAATCAGATTAATAAGAATTCTCTTCTGAAGCACAAGAGAAATAATTCTCACCAAAAACTGCAGAGCCAAGCTTTCAATCTAGCATCCTTGAACTGAACTGCACCCATATATATCCCTGTTCAAGCTCATGGACACCCATTAGATCAGAGTTTTCTGTACAGGCTGACTCAACTGACTAATCAAATTATAAAGCAGAAAGTAGTGAAATGGGATGAAGGGTACTGGATCTTTTCCCGTTAAAGTGAGTGCCAAAATAATTCAAGGAGAAAGTCAAGTAATTCTTCCATTGAAGAGATATTTCAAAGGATAATCTGGAGATGTAACTGGAGGTTGTTATCATATTAAGAGTTTGCTTAGTTATTTGGAGGTAAATATTTTAAAGTCCTTAACCACCCAAAGTGAAGCTAGTGCCTAGTCAGAATATCAAGGCTTTAGAGGTTCCTCCAGGTTGTCACTAGAGGTCAGTCTGCACCGTTGGGTTCCTGTCCTTCCTTCACAATTTGGACCTCTCTAACAGCACCCCAAGAGGAATCTCTGGCAGAACAGGCCAGATCCTGAAAATCCCTTAAGAACTGTCGATATTGTTTTCAATCCTTCAGCGGTGTTTATTTCAATCCATGAAAAGGTGATGGTTAGAAATGAAAACATGAACATTTGTAGGAGACAGGAGTATTTTTAGAGAGTATTGTATTAATTACTTAGGACTCCTGCCCCCATGGCCCTGATACCCACTAGGATTTGTTGCTACTTATGTGTAACCTCAAAGCTGGAGCTGGGAAGACCCTCTGCTCTGGCCGGATGCCAGGTAGGTGTGCACCTGCAGGGAGACAGCCCCAGGGCACGCAACGCACAGGCCGGTCCCACCACCTCTGCAACACGGGGCCCGGTTTTCACGTGGCAAGAGCCGGGACTCACTGCACACATGAAATAAAAGCCCCACACAGGCATGATCCCTGCACATGCACAGCCAGAGCGATGCTGGGCACGCACAGACCAGCTGTGCAGCCTCAACTGCAGGTCAGGCACAAACCAGCACTTGACCGGTTGTGGATGGGTTGTGCCTCTTTCAAAGGGCAGATCCACGACCTAGATCTAGTGGATCAGAGGCTTAAGGCAGAGGAGTCCTCTAAGTCCAGATTCCAGCCCCTCTCTATACATGCAGGATTTTCTGCTGCTCTTTGGGGTAATTTGCCATATGTAAGGTTTTTATATCTTTAGTGACCAGATATTCGGGGCTTGCTTTGGTCGTGGTATGTTGCTGGTGTTCTGAGCTAACCATGGGTTGTTCTGAGTACCATCTGTTTTATAGTGCTGTGTTGCTCAGTTAGAATTATGTGTAAACTGATGTCTACAAAAGGATATATATTCTGTTACGCTGAACACTGCAGAAAACATCCTTTAGGCAGTTTGCTAACCAATGCTATCAGGCTGTGATTTAGATACCCAGAAACTTTTTACGAAATGCACAAGGCCATTTAAGCATCTGAGGAGAGGAATTAAGCATCCAGCAAGCTGAGTAGAAACTTTAATGGTCAAAAGCAAACACTAAGAAACGAATCTGGTCTTAAGATCCATCGCCACTCCTTAATTTAGGTCTGTCGGGGTTCTGAAGATAGGTGTTCACAGCCTCTTGCTCTCATATAACAACAACCATGAAGCTGTCATTTATCTGTTAGCACAAGCATTAGGGCTTTCTCCTCAAATATATAAGACTCAGATGCATCCCTTGCAAATCCTTTGACACATTAGGCTGCTAGATTTATGGGGCTGGAAAGCTCTCAGGCTGTGAAAGCAATCTCACATTGCATGGTGTACTGAAATATTAACTGAACCAGGGCTGGGAGCAATAACAAGTCCGGTGTTTTACAGTCCCGTTACACTGTCAGGTGGTTAATCATTGTCCTTGGAAACAGGAAACCTAGAATCCAGACCTGGATCCAATTTATGTTGCTGCATTTTATAGCAATTTACTTATACAAGAAAAAACATCCTGGCACTTTCTCTCTGGGGCTCACATCTTAACCACTAGGCTGCAAAATAATGTTCAACGGTTTTCTTTCCCTTCCTGATCCAGGTGAGCAACTCATGCAGCATGAAACAGTTTCAAGCCAAACAGTCTGAACCAGTCTGCAGTCTAGGAACACATGGCAGCCCAGAGATTCAGTAACGCCCCAGGGATGTGGAAGGGGGGGAGTTTAGTCTCCCGGATTGTGAGCAAGAGCTCAGAAGACCACCAATGTAGTGTTTGAAAAGGGAAGGGAAGAGAGCACAGGCTGCACATGCATTGAAGGCAGGAGAGCAGAAGAGTAGCTAGACACAGCTGCAAGGAGATGGGGGGGGGGGGGATTAACTAAGTTTACAGCTCCTCCTAACAGCAGGGCCTGAGAGCGGGGCGCACGTGTTGGCGAGCAAGGCTGCTCCCTCAGCCGAGATTCGCCCTGCTGCCAGCCCTGCCAGAGGGATCACAGGGAAACGCACACAAGGCGGATGCCATAGACTTAAACAGATTCAGACATGCTCAGGAGCAGACTTCTAGGCACAAGAAATTTTACTGAGCCCCCCACCCCACCCACCTTGTAAGTACCTACAGATCTCAATCAGCAGCTGCTCGGGATTTAGGAACCTAGAGGGGCAGCGGCACAGTGCTTAGGTCCCCAAGTTCTTCTGTGCATATAGCTTCACACAATGGTTTTCAGAGTCTCTGCATTTGTACAAGTAAGTCCTTCAGCTGCCAGCTCACCTCCATGGTTCTTCTCCAGCCACCTTGCAATACTACAGCATCTTCCTAGGTAGCAAGCGCCCAAGGTTGCAGTAAAAGTCTCCACTGCCTTGAAAAAGAAACAGCAGCTTCTCGTTGCAAGCAGCAGAGCCAGCAGCTTCCAACCCAAACCTGAATTCTACAACGGGAATTATTGATGTACAGTAAACCTAAAGGAGTCTGCAAAACATAATTGCCACTAATGGCAATGCAACGTTGACTGGACAGAAATAGCAATTTTAGTTTGAATCAGTATTTAGAGGTGAAAAACAGCCTTCTGCAGAGACAGTTTTTAGCAGAGTTGGACAAATGCTGGAATCTGGCTGCAGGTGCAAGGAGGGGGAGAGTAGAGAGAGATTACAGATACTGTGTTCATATATTCATCCCCTATGCAGTTTTGAGGTATTAATGAACTTGCATTTTGGTGGGAAAACCAGAACTGTTCAATTTCTGCATCTTTTAAAGGAAGTATTTTTGACCTTTCAGTTTAAAATTAATGTTAATAATTAATATTAGTGTTTTAATTTTTAAAAACCTTAAAAAGAAAAAAGAAATACATAGCCTTGCCATAAGAAGTTTCACAGCTTGAAATGACACTTTTTTTTCATGCCCTTAAAAGCTCACTTCAGACCAACCCCAAATTATTTTCCCATTTTTTCCTTTGGGACAGTCAACGGGACAATCCCCTGTCCCTGCTCTTCTCCCGTGCGTGACAGCAGTGACCTGCAGGCTCTGAGGCTGCTCACACCTGAGGATTTGAGCATGCAGTAACCGAAACTCTGGCAAGTATCGATGCAGACCCCTTACAAGCAGTCTTGCAGAACATCGGCCTTCGTGGCTCACTTTTAGCTGAGCCCAGAAGTATCCTGGAGTAAATAATTTGAAGTGCCTGCTTTCTCCACCCTCCATCTCCCTCTCTTTATTTACAATTGTGCTGATTACCTGGAGTGAATTACTAGTCTGAAGCACAGCAAAAAGAAACCCTGGTTTCTTCTTCAGGGCCCCGGAGAGACACCTGCTTTGCTGCACACGGCTCGGGTGGTGGGTTTCCCCTCTGCAGCTGGGGAGGAGGCTGGGGACCACGATGCTGGGGGGACTCACACCTTCCCCTCCCAACCCAGGCAAAGCAACACCTCTCCCCGCAGCTGAAAGTCCCATCCTCGGGCTTCTCCTTGGCTCCCTGGTTTGCTGTGTATCCTGCCAGCGGTGATAGGAAGGTGGAAAAGCAGATGGGGGGGTGGGGAGGAGCAGCGCTTGCTCCTCTCTTGCTCTGCCAAAGTCTGGCAGCACTTTCCCAGTGCCCTAAGAGAAGGGAAAGGAGCCAAACCTGAGTGAGCAGGTGACTCGGACCCGTTTGTCCCAGCTGTTCCCACGGGGGCAGGTGTGCAGTGGGACATGGTCCCAACCCTGTCCTCGCTGGAGCCCAGGGAGCAGTGGCTACAGCCAGGCTGGCACCGCTTGCTGTGCCACCCTTCAGCAGCAAGAAAGCACCCAGCTCCCTCCCCACAAAACACATGTGCACCCTGGCGGGTGGGGGACTGCTGGCCCCTCGCTGCCTGCAGCTCCAGGCTGGAGTGCAGGTGGTGGGCACAGACGAGGCTTCCCAGTCTTCCCCATGGTGCCCTGCACATCCTCCGTGGAGCCTGCAACTTGGGCCCCATTACCCTCTCCATTCCTCTTCCCCGGGACAGGTGCAAGTGCTCAAGATCATCTCCTAGAGACATCCCTATTCCCTGGCCACCACAACCATCTCCTTTTCTTGTTCTCTAGACACTTTCAAGCTGACAATTTCCATTAACAAGCCTCCAAGAGCAGGCACAATCCCTGAAGAGCATCTCCCATGCAGAAGTCCTCCTTCACCCCTGTCCCTCCCTCCACTTGTCCCTCCAAGGAATGCAATGTCCCAGGGCCACATCCTTCACAGACCCCCTCCCCCTCAGATCTCCTCTCCCCTCCCCCCGCCCCCCCCCCCCCCCCGCCAGTGCTCACTGCTGCTCTCAGCAGCGCTGCTCAGAGGAGCCGGTGGGCAGCATGTCGTAGCGGCCATTGTAGACCACCATCCCCGGCGGGTAGTAGGCCAGCTCGGGCTGGACAGCCACACTGGGCGAGGAAGCAGTGATGGGGTGGACAGGCACCAAAGCATGCAAGGCCTGCTCCTCCTGCTCAGGCTTGGTGGTGTCGGTGAAAGGGCGCATGGTGGTGAGGGAAGGTGAGGTGATCCTCCAAAGGAGGCTCTTCAGTGCCTTGCGAAACTCCCGGCGCATGAGGCAGTAGAGGATGGGGTTGAGGCAGCTGTTGGAGTGCGCCAGGCACACACTGATGGGGAAGAGGTACACTTGGGAGAGGAAGTACTCAGTGCTGAAATGCACCACATTGAGTTTGATGAGGACGCCCCACAGTGTGAGCGCTTGGTTGGGCAGCCAACACAAGAAGAAAGACAACACCACGATAGACACTGACTTGGTCACCTTGGAACGGCGCTTGGTGCTGGGGCCGCTGCAGGAACTGCCGACATGCTTGTCACTGATGAAACGCACCAGGAGCAAGTAGCACAGGCTGATGATGGCCAGTGGCACTACGAAACCCAGCAGCACCTTCTGGATGTGGTACAGCCCCAGCCAGAACTGGGCATTGCTGCTGCGGCCCTCAGGGAACTTCAAAAGGCAGAGTACATCATCAAAGACGGTGGCAGTGGTGGAAAAAATGGCATGGGGCAGGGAAGCCAGGATGGCTGACACCCAGATGAGTGCACAAAGCCACTTGGCAGAGCAGCAGCCGCCCAGTGGATCACCTCGACGCTGGTTCTTCAAGGCTGAAGCCACAGAGCGGTAGCGAGCCACACTCATGGCAGTGAGGAAGAAGACACTGGCGTACATGTTCATGGCTGTCACATAGGAGACGATCTTGCACATGGCCTTTCCGAAAAGCCAGTTGAAGTCCAGTGCATTCTCCACTGCCCAGAAGGGCAAGGTCAGCACAAACTGGAAGTCAGTCACTGCCAGGCTGGTCACAAAGAGGTTGATGGAGGACTTTCTCCAGCCTTGTTTGCTTTTCATCAGGTAGAGCACTAGCAGGTTGCCCACCAGCCCCAGGGCACACACCACGGAGTACACCAGGGAGATGATGATCCGCAACACGTCGGAGCTGTCACCCTGCATCCCGTCGGCTCGCTCCAGGTTGATGTTCCTGAGGAGCTGTAGGAAGGACACGTTGCTCCGGTTGCCCGTCGGGGCACCCTCCAGGAAGCTCAGCGACATGTCCCAGGCGTCGCCGTCCGCTACCCCCTTGGCGCCGGCGGCCGGCGAGCAGGGGCCGGGCTCGCAGGGCTCCGCCATCCCGCGCCAGGGCGGGCGGCGGGTCCCGAAGCCCCGCGGCGGGGCGCGCAACGGGGCGCGGGGCGGCGGCGGCTCCCTCCTGCTCGGCGGCTCCGCGCGGCTGGCGCCGAGCCCGGCCCCGCTGCGCGGTTATATCCGCCCCCGCGGGCCGGGGGCCGGCGCGGCGGCGGCGGGGCATGCGCGGCGGCGGCGGCGGCGGGGCGCTCCCGGGCCACCCCGCTCCGCCCCGGCGCAGCGCAGCGCGCAGGCACCGCGCCGCAGCAGCCCTGCGAGCGGAGCCCCGAAACGCGCCGCTTTTCTTTCCGAATCGCCAGCACGAAGAAAATCCCGACTTCATTCTCGCCGCTCGTTTGCACGCTCCTCGGCTCTTCCGGGAAATCCAGCTCGCTCCGTTTACACGCGTCTTTAAATATATATATCTGTAGGAATACATAAGTGTGCGGATGTATGTATCTGTGTGTGTGTCTACGCATGAGCCAGCCGTCGAGCTGACGGGGGCTCCGTCCCAAAGCCGCCCGCCGCCGGGCAATGCGCTCTCCCGACGGCTCCGGCCGGCGGCCGGCGTTAACACCGCGGCGGCCCGCGGAGCTCCGGCACCGGCGGGGAGGCGCCGCCGCCCGCGGGGCGAGCCCGAAACGCCCCGCTGCGGCCCGGGAGCCGAGCGGCGCGGAGCGTCCTCCCGCACGGGAGCGCTGGGCAGCGCGGAGACCGACCCACCGCGCCTCCTTCCGCCCCGCGGACATCGGGCGATGTTTAAATAAGCCAGAAGAAATCCACATTTCTAAATCTAAACAGATTCAAATGAGTATCTAAATAAACTATGGCCAGCCAAATATCTGGGGAGCTAAACGTCAGATTTAACACATGAACTCTTTCTCCATAGTCTTTAAGCTGATTTACCTCGCTGAAATTACTCTGTGTGTGTGCCATTTGGTCCAGTCTTCACTCAGTTTGGTACCTATAATGATTCTGTAAAAGTATCAGCGATAACAGGAGTGCTAAAGGTGAAGAAGAGCAATTAGGTGGTTTTACAGAACATTGGTATTGCTTATAATGAGGGAGAAGCTTATTGGAATTGAGCAATATAATACTCAGAGAAGGCTTAGCCTCCAGACAAGTTGCTACGGTAAATAAATTGATATTAGAATGAAATAAAAATTTGAAATAAAGGGCTTCCGAAGGCTGACCATAGCAGTCCTCGACAAATGCCCCCCTCATATTTCTCCTCTGCCTCCTCCAAATCATTGAAGTAAGCCACCCTTGCCATAAAACCGAATTGAGACCCAGCAATGTTGCAGAGTGAACTGTGAAGCTACAGGCTACAAAGCTTGCAGCATCTTTCCACAGCAGTGGTAAAATCTCCCTAAGAAATATAACCAAAGTGAATGCAGTATTTTAAACAGAGCCACATTACTGCTGGTGTTGTGGAAAAAAAGTAGAGGGTGTGAAGTGCTCCCCCCAGCAGTGCTGGCTGCCTTAGCACTAGCGGTACACTGGTTCGGTACTTACCCAAAATAAAGGTGATTAAAATACCTGCAACAAACCCTGTTCTTGTTCATTTTTCCCCCCTATACCTAATTCCAGTGTAAGGTTCCTGTCTAAGCATGTCTGAAGATATATTGCTTTTGTGTGTGTGTGTGTGTGTTAAGCACCCAGATAAAGCAATAGGATATGAACTGAGATGCCTTGTGGGAATACTGATAGGGAATTTTAAACTCCGAGCTGGAAGTGTGAAATGCTTTCCCAAGGTTTGTGCTTATATTCTGACCCCCTCAGAAAGGTTTCTGTTCGGTCTCAGGCAGTTTAGCTTCTTCTTTCATCATTTTTCACCTCAGAGGAAAAGTTCTGCAGGTAGATAAAGGTACTTGCTAGAGTTAGATGAAAAATAGAAGAAATATTCACTGAAAATTTTATTCAGCACTGAAGAATTTATTCAGCACATCTTCAGAATATTTCTGTAGATGGAAAAATGCTACAAAACTTTTCAGATTCTTGGAAAAAGTATTGCAAAAATTCATCAGATACATTACCTAATGGTTATTTGTAAGTGAAGCAATGCAGCCAAAGATTTGTTGCTAACCTGTAGCTTTCTGGAGTCTTCTCTTTGTCAAAGTACCAGTGTAACCAGCATTAACTTTTACACATATAATTCTGCCTGCTTTGTGTTTATCATCCTGAGTGAAGATCAGATAACGCTTCTAACTTCTTTTTAAAGATTACTGAAACCTATTACAAAAAGACTCTAATTTTGCAGACAAATTCAATATTGCATGTGTCAGTCTAGTTAACTTTAGAAAAATTGCTCTCATGAAAGAACGTTGGCAGAATAGGGGCTTTGTCTAAATCATCCTTGCCCACTGGCACTTTTGTTGCAAAGTATATTATTGACTCAATCTTTTTGAAAAATTCTCTGTTGTTCCTACTGAGATTTCTAAAATAGCCTTTAAAAAGGTTTCAGATAAACATGCCAAATAAATGTTTGCTGAAAATGATTATTTTTCTACAATTTACCCTTAAGAATCCTTATTCTTTTCATGTCTTTACAGAAGTGAAAAAATGAAAGATTGATTACAACAGTGACTGAACCAGCTGTATGCTGTTTTTTTTTGTTTTGTTTTGTTTTATTTTTTGGCAGGGGAGATGTGGCTCTGTTTTCAATATGAAATCCATTTTTGTAACTTAAAGCAGATTTTTAAAATATAAAAAACATCATTATTTTAAATACAGAAACATTTCAAACAGGGGACTAATTCCAAATGAATTTTTGTAGCAGCAAGGGATTTTTTATCTTTTTTTTTTTTCCCTATTCAACATACTGAAGAAAAGAATAATAGAAAAGGTCTTCAATGGACTTCACTGAAAAGAGTAATTAGTATGTGATAGCTTAGATGGGCTTGACATTGTTCTCAAATGCTGTATTTTCTCCACAGAATACTGTTTTGTGAATAATTTTTTATGGCATTTTCATGAAAGTAGTTTTTTAAGGGGAGGATAACGAAATAGGAAGGAGGACATTTCATAGTTATTTACTTTCTCTGTTCTAATTTCTGGAACCTATATGGTGTCCCCCTTTTTTTACAATCTCATGCTTTTAACTGTACTCAGATAATAATGGTTACATTTTTACCATTGAACGGGATGTTACAACTTCCCCTTCTCCACCCTGAGAGCAGAGGCTCAGTGAGACTTAGTGCATATCCACCTTAGGGCTATTTTTACTCCAACTCTTTTCTTTAAGGTGTAGAAGGAAATACTCACAGGTTTGCATTACAAAATCTCACTCAGATAACACAGTCAGCCTACCTTGAGAAAAACATCATTGGTAAACTTCATGGTAAAATGACACATTCTCCAGAAAATATTACTTGAATACAGATTTACATTTTAATAAAAAATGTAGTTTAGCCATGTTCGTGTCCTCTCTTCATTTGAAAGCACATCACTGAGAACATATTCAGTGGCACAAATATTCATGAAAAGTTAATTTCAAAGTGACCTGTTGCTCCAGAAACATGCTTTAAAATTATTTGTACAAATAGTAAGGCTAGATGGGCTTTACATTGCACATAATAAGAGAACAAAATTAACATTTTCTGAATTAGCTAACCAATTACAAATAACGATCCGTATTTGAACACTGATCAGGAATTAGCAGAAAACTGAATGTGAGCCTTCCAAAAATTTCACGTAACGAAATCACTGACCTTCTTAGAGTTCGCTTTGTTCTGTTGCTACATGAATCTGCTCACAGACATACCACAGGTGGAATGTGAGCAAATAGTTTTTGCACGAGTAACCTGCGAACATCTTTAAAGAATAGAATGGAAATGGAAAGTGAGAGATGCAGCAATGTCTCTGTTTCAGCTACCAGAAGTTGGTTTTGTTAAGAGACTGTAATCTCTAAATGAGAATCAGGGAATAAGCCCCCTCCCTCCCCAAACTGGACTTACAAACTTCCATCTAAAAATAAAAATTAATAGATTCATAATAATAACTCAACAAATTCTACATACAGTCTCCGGGATTAAGGTCTGGACAGTGTTTCACCTTCTGTGTGACAGAAGGGGACATACTATCCTTCAGAGGCATCTTCTGTCTACTAACCAGAGGAACAGCCAAGCAAGCCTATATCTGATGCCTTTTAGATCTCTCAATGTTGGCCAGGGAATCTCATCCCCAGTGAAACAAAATTTCTTGGTCATCTTAAGGTGGGATTCATTCTGCAGAAACTCCTCACTGTCAAATCACGTTATATAATTCCTCATTGCTCAGAACATCTCCTTTTCTGCCTTTCTGCACATATTTACACAAGCATATGAATTCCTGCACACACACACAATTCTTTTACCTCTGGATTGGAAGTTACACAGGCGGCATGACTGTGCCTCTTGATCACATTTCATGCTATTTTCTGATTTCCTTCCAATACCTGTACAGAGTTTTCTGCCTTGAGTTGCAATTACTGAATTGCAATACCTTCGTTGTCACTAGAACACAGCTGAAATGGCAACACATTCTTTTTTTCTAATTGAGGCTAAATTATTAAAAAAAAATCCCTTATATTCACAAAAAGCTCCAAAGTCTTAGGTTACACCTCCTTCAGAAGAAGGAACTGCTAATCAATTTCTTATCATACCATTTTCACAGTTTAGTTTCGTATTAAACTAAAATGGTTTAATAGCCCACAAATATTCTCTGAAGTCTGGTCTATACTGGGAAGACATGGTGCCATAAATTCTGTTCACTTAAATAGCTGGCCTCTGTATGTCCTCACAGCATTAAAGTCTTTCTACTTGTGCTACTGCTGTACATTTTCATGACTGTGTCAGCTAAAGCCACAGCATCCCTTAAGTAGGAATCCTCTTGTCCCCCAGGGTATTTCTTGATACAACACCCAGTGATTCACTTCTTCTGTATATGTGGATGTTGGCACAAAGCCCAGGGAATTATAGATGGTTGGAATCAGATTCCCACAGTTCTCCTTCTGCATTCTGCATGGCTTTTGCATCTATAATTTTCGGTTGGAAAGAAATCAAAACAAAACAAAAATGCAAATTCCCACAAAACCTCTCAAGTTCCTCGAGCCTTTATTTCACCATCATTTCCTGATTTTTTTCCCCCTTCTCTCATGTGGTATTGTTGGAGAAGAGATAACAGAGATGGAAATAGGCAGGGGTAACATGTTGAGAAGGTTAGTCCAGAAGAAGAACTCTGTATTCTCAGAAGAAGGCAGAAGGAAAAACATATCATACTTCACAAGAATTACGGGCAACGGGAATCTACTTTTCCTGCTGAGGAAGGAACGTGGACAGAAACCTGCGCGGAGGATTGCTTGCCCCCACCAGCCACAGCGCACGTCTACCCACAGAGAAGATGGGAAACCGAAGCCGACGGGCACACGCCTCGCCAGGAAGGCCCGTTCTGTCGACGGCCTTCAAGAGGCCTGCCAAACCAGCACTTCGTACACGTGTGCCCGTACCGAGCTGAAACTGCCCCCCTGCTTTCCAGCGCTCCTAGCCTTTTCTGCTCCTTTTATCGTCCTTTTCCATTTTACACCATTTGTTGTAAATACTTCCTTATTCGCCTTTTTTTTTTTAGAATATTCACGGCAATTTGTGTAGCTTGCTGTAACTGCCAAACGCTTTTAAAATGTTAAGTAATGTAGATGTATCAATTTCAGGTCACGCTTAGCTCCTAATTAATTTTAGGGATGCACCGATGAAGAGCTGGAGCGGTTAGGGTATCCCGGGCCGCAGAGCAGCCCCCCGCCCGAGCCCGAGCAGGCCCTCCGCTCAAAGGGCAGTGCCGACGGCAGGGGCAGCACGGCGCCTGTCGCGTGCAAGATACCATTACTCACACGCAAAAAAATGCAGAGTTTTATCAAAATAAATACCCTGCACAAACAAATCTTCACGAGTGTCGGTGGATTCTGAATGTTACACAAAATCTCCCCCTTTTGGGCCGCCTGTGCCTTTCCACCGGCCGGGGAAGAGGCCGCCGTGAGTCACAGCGCGAGCATCGCCATGCCGCCGCAGATGCGTTTGGTTTCCGGAGCTCTGTCACGTCTCAAGCCCCAGAGAAGTTACGTTTCCTACTGGGAAACCCGGAGTTTTCCGAACCCTCCCTTGCAGTTGCGTTCTCTGGAGTTTGCAGTTCGCGTCCCTTGGAGCTGGACAGCAGAACCGCGCCGGCTACCGACCCCCGAGCCGCGGAGAGGCGCGCAGCTAAGCGCGGACTGCGCCGCGCGCTGGCTCCGCGGGCAGCGGCGGCCGCAGCGCTGCGCCCGAGAAACAAACAAACAAACAAACAAATAGAAATTTCCCTCGCAAGGACCCGGGGGGGGATTCGGGAGCGACCCCAGCTCCCCGCGGTTAAACCCGCGGAGAGCGCGCGCCGCCGATCCGATCCGATCCGCTCCGCTCCGCGCCGCCCGGGGCCGGTCCGCGCCGGTCCGCGCCGGTCCGGGGCGGCGCGGCGCGGCAGCGCCGGCGGCGGCGTTAACCCCGGCGGCTCCGGGGCGGGGAGCGGCGGCCTCCCGCTTCCCCCCACCCCCACGCTCCCGGCCCTCCTTCCTCCCCCGGCAGAAACCAGACACCGGGACGGCGCCGCGCAGCCCGCGCCGGCGGAGCAGCCGCCGGGAGGCCGCCCCGCCATGCCGCGGCGCGCCTGAGGCGTCGTCGTCGCGCCGCTCCGCGCCCGCACCATGCCCCGCGCGGCGCGGAGCTGGGCGGCGGCGGCGGGCGTCTGCGCCTGCCTCCACGTCCTCCACGTCCAGGCGCTGTGCGGGGGCCGCCGCGCCTTCCCCGACGAGCGGCAAGGTCAGTGCCCCCCCCCCCCCTTCCCTCCTTCCGCGCTGCGCGGCCCGGCGCGGGGAGCCCGCGGGCGCGGAGCGGGGAGGCGGCGCAGGGCTCCCCTGGCGGCGGAGCTGCGCGGGGAGGGCGCCGCGCTGCCGCGGGCGCTCCGCGCTCGGACGTTACCTCTCCAACGGCCAGCGCCACTTCTGGCTACAAACCTGGAGAAGTTTAGCGTCCTGAAAACGTAGTTTTTCTTTGTGTTTACCGACAGCTTTTATTATTATTATTTACTGACAACGTTTCGCTGCAGAAGGGTTGATGTTACCGGGGTGTAACACTGAGTGCGGGTTGCTCACATGCGGCGGGGGAGAGCAAGTTAGGACGGAGGCTGCGTTTGTGAGAAAAGCCTCCTTCGCCGCCAGCCCTGCCTGCGCATCGGCCGCCTCCTCGGGCGGCTTCGCCTGCTCCAGCAGCTCCCGCCAGCTGAACACCCACCTGGAGTGGGGTACCCCATGAATTTAGTACTTACTGCTTATTTAAGGAAAATCAGAGAAGCAGCCCCCGAGAAAGAAAAGTTGTGGTTAGTTGGAAAGCTCTGCCTAGCGGTAGAAAACCTGAAAGCATAGGAGGAAATTTTGCTGAAGACCTTCCAGATCTAATCAGCTGTGGTGCTGTCGAAGGCATGGTTTGAGCACAGAAGAAAAGTCTCCTGTGCGCCTCTGAGCTCATGAGAAGGTAAAGTGGTTAAATTAGTTGCATGAGGAGTGAACAGTTATCCCGAAGTCACTTTCCAGTGGCTTCACCGAGAGTGAAGAGAATAATTGCACTTCAGTGACTGTAAGAGGAACAGGACAGGGATAGCAGTGTTAGCGAATATTCACTGTTTATGTGCCAGGCATCCAGAAATGGATGTAGAGTGAATTTCATTTTTTTTGGCATCAAAACTAGTGTTTTCCAAGAGTCTACAGAAAGCTTTATGTAAAGCAATTGTTCAACATTTGGCTTTTTTTTTTTTTTTTTTTTTTTTTTTTTTTGGTAACAGTAAGAAGGCAGGTTGACTGTACCAATAAGCATGCCGTGTGCAATAGTCAGGACTAAAACTTGTGTCTTGCATAGCTGAAGTGACTTTTAAGTACTGTATTCACTCAGCATCTGCCATGAACATAGGTGATTGGACAATTAAGGATATTCTTAATGCATGTTCAAGGCCTTTTTGGATGAGTGTTTTCTAGGATGGATCTTCTCAGCTCAAGGGTGTTGAAAAGTTGGAAGACCTGGGAACGGAGCCTTCCTCTGGTTCAGGAACACGCTTTCTCCAGAGATAAGCATTGCTATTTGCTGTCCCAAGGAATCATTTGAAAAGAAGCCAGAGAGCCTGGGAGGCAGATGTAGCATACTTGAAGATGAAACAATGGCCAATGATGGTGTCACATTTTTAAGGAACTTTGTCTACAGAGAAAATTATGCATTTCCTAGTACACATGACAGACCATGAATGTCTTTCTCTTTATTCTAATTTATTTGCTTTGTGTACAGCAATTCTTTGCACCTGCGGTACTCTCTCATTTGTTGGAGTTTGAATCCACACAGGAGCAGAACAGGCAGCTGTGGTGTTCACTTTTATCAGATGTCTGTCATGATACAGTTAGCAGGGTCTGCAGGGAAAGTCTCTCAAATGACTTAGATTCCTCAAGTAAGCGCTAAGGGCCTGCTCTTCACAACCTTGCTAGTCTTGTGTGCCCAGAAGGACCAGTGCAAACACTATTATTCCAAGGCAAAGTACTGCCCTGAACATGCTCTGCTTAATTTATTACTTTTAGTCCTGCTCATAATGCTGGTGCAAGCCAGTGTTCAGGCTGCAGTTGTGGAAAGACAAAGTATTCCCAGAATGGGTGCTACATGAGTCTCCCAGGAAAGTCTTCCCTTTCTTGCCCTACACTGGTAAGCAGTGCTGCCTGGCATGGTGTGCTCGAGACTTCCTTGTGTTGGAGAGTGCTATAAATGGCCAAGGAGAAGAGCAGTGCTGTTGCTAGAGGCACTTGCATGGGCAGATCTGGAGGAACAGGTCCTCGCTCACCTGCACTGTATCTACTGACTTCAGATCCGAACACTGTCTCTGAATAGTACCACTGTTCAGGAGAGTAGATAGAGGAGCCAAAGTTGTCAGGAGTAGGATAAACTTCAACCACTTCAGCAAAGTGGGCATCTATGATGGTGTTTAAAGATTATATTAAAAGTCTATTTGCAGTAGTATTATCATTGCTACTCTAATGACATTGTTCTTAATTCATGTCTCCTTTCCATTTGCTGTTCTTCCTAGTATAAGTGCTAATCAGGCAGCAGTTGGTGCTTTCCAAATATTTATTGATACTGAATTGCCTCCTTACATTGTAAGGATGTACAGCAATGCATGTTATGGAAAATCTGACATGTCAGCCCTGAGGTTTGTCAAGGGCACTGGGATGGATTCATTGCATTTAGTTTTTACTGGCACACAAAACATTAAGGTGTGGGAGGGAAGGGGACATGAGAAATAGTAAGTTTTATGGGAACCCATATTTTTAGAATATGAACTAATTACTACTTTAGAAAAGTTGAAGGAGTCAGTGTTGAAGAATACTACCCTTGTTGCACATTGTGGATTGCTTATATTAAATTCTTCTTTCTTCTCTCTTTTAAGGGTTTGGTGGCTTTTTCTTTCCTAGAAGAGCAGTAGGATATCATCCAAATTAAGATCAAATTATGTTAGGCTTAACACAGAGCTTAGTAAGTTGTTTAATATTGATAGGATTGCCTTTGCTAAATTCTATGCAACAGTCAAGATATGAGTTGTACTGATTACTTGTGGAAATATCTTTAGCCTTATCTTGTTAAACTTGTTGTATTGTTATCTTGTTCCCTCTGGTCTTTTGCAGAGTTTTTAATAACTGATTTCTGTAGTTGTATCACAGCTTACTATATTCCAGCATAATTCTGCGCTCCAGTTACTGGCATTCAGAAGTAAGTATTTAAAGTGTGGGTAGGAGAAGTTAAACTTCTCTCCTTTGGATAATCCCTTTAACAGCAGATGCTTAGGAAGTTTTCTGCCATAACTGATGATGTCTAACTTGCCTTAACCTCTACATAATAATTATTTTAGTGGTGAAATAAAAAACTTCCCTGAATAGTTTGAAGTCCAAAACTCAAAAGTCATATGTGGAGCACAGCATTTAAGCTGAGAAAGTTAAGCTCAAGACATGAAGCAGGATCAAATCCTACAGTGACAGCAGACAAATAAGTTACCCTTCAGGTTTCTAATTTGAGCATTACATGAGTTGCGCTGTAAGACAGTGAGATGGAGGGCCTGGTCTTGCAGGGTTCTTTTTAACCCCATCTTTGCTAGCACAATATGGGATATGGAGGAAAAATCCCAAAGTCTTAGAATTCTAACTTCTGCAGATTAGCCGTGTTTTGGGGGTATTCCTCCTCTCTTCCCCACTATTTTGTCCTCTTCAGAGTGTGAGGACCACCCTCTGTTTAAAGTGGTGCTAAATTACCAGGCAGCTGGCTATCATCAAGGTCTATAAACAACTGGCAGGAAGGTGCAGATAGAGTTTCCAGTGTCTCAGTCCCCCTGTGCTTATATAGGAAAAAGTGTCTCTGAATTAGCTAAATTGTCTGCTAAACGGCTGTGTCTCTGAATTAGCAGTAGGTGTGAAGGGCTGCTGCAGCTGTGGCAGTCTAAAGGCCCACTGTTGTGGCTTACCCTGTGAAGGCACACAGTCACTGTAAACTGATGGGAAGGTTTGCGTGCAAACCTGTTGTATGGGAGTGCAACAAGCTTATTTCAGGGATAAAGGTGCCACTGAGAAAAGGCCGAGTTGCTTATGTAATTTTCTGCATGTGCTAGGAAATTTCTTGTATTGAGAGTATTTCAGTGCCTGTGTCTCAAATGTCCATGGCCTTAGGAAATGTGAGCACCTGTGTCTCATACTGCAGCTAATGAGCACAAAGGAGCTATGCCTCTTTCCAGAGGGGATGGGTTAAGATATGTATCTGTCTGGGTGTGATTTAACCTGTGTTGTTTTGAGTATGTAGTCAGTGAGGATTGAAACTTCTCCAGAGGAATGATTGTTTCTCCAGTCATAGGGAGGGAGAAATTGTTCTGGAAGTTCCTGGAGCAGGTTAATTGCTTTGTTATCCCACTTAGATAAGGAATGAGGTGTAATCACTTCATGGATGAGTGGCTGGGACTTTGAGAAGGAAGAACAGACCTGGGGAAGGATAGAATGGAATGGCATGTAGCCTCACAATTTCATTTTGATGAAAAATGTTCAGACTATGTTTTCCCAGGCTGAAGTCAAACATGCCAATTGAAGATCTGGTTTATAGGGAATGAGCTGTAAGGAAGTGTGATTTATGTGGATTTATCTTATTTATTTAGAGCTTTTGAGTTTTACATTGGCTTAAAAAAATAGGAATAGGTAGGTTTTGTTAAATATCTTAGTAAGAGACAAAACTAGTGATGCCCCTCTTCCCTTGCTAGATTCTACTAAGTGATAAGGTATCTGATCTTATCCTTATGAGAGTTGCTTGCCTAGAATGATGTGGTTGCTTCACTCTTCTTCTTCAAGCCCTTCTTTAAAATCCTCTCTGCACTGCAGTGTCTGCTAAGGCTGTATGCTACCAATTGTCCTATTGCTATTGCCTGCTATGCCAACTAGTAATGTTTTTTTCTCTGCTCTCTTAAGGGTATTTGTAAGCACTGTTTCCTGCTTTAGGCAGTTGTTTTTTTAGGGATTATCTCCTTGGTCAGAACCTAGCCTAGGGTATTGGAGACCAAAGACAGACAGGGTTTGTAGCAGGGATGAGAATGGAGAGAGGTGAGATTTGATGCTTTATTTGGAGTGTGACAAAATATTTGGGAAGAATGTTTATCTTGTAGAATGAATGCTATAATCTGTTGTACAGCAGTCTGTGTCCTGCCCCACCCTCGTGTCAGTAGGATGGTGTGGTGAATTTTCCTCACTCACAAGTTTCCTTTAAACTGTGTGAACTCTGACAAAGCTAGAACTTACCCCAGCTTTGCTTCTTCTTTGTTTTTCCCCCCCACCCCCTTTCCTCTCAGAGCACTTTATCAAGACATTGCAAGAATACCACGTGGTTGATCCTGCAAGAGTAGATGCGAATGGGCATTTTCTTTCTTTTAATTTACGCCATCACATCTCAAACACAAGGAAGAAGAGAGACCTCAGCAAAAAGGAAAATGTGGTATATTATAAAATTAACCATGAGGAGAAGGATCTGTTTTTTAACTTGACTGTCCACATGGGATTTCTTTCCCATAACTACATAGTAGAAAGGAGACGTGGCAACCACACTAGTGCGAAGATCACAACTCGCTCAGGAGTTCCTTGCCATTTCATTGGCACAGTATTGCAGCCAGATTCTGGGAGCGGAACTGCCGCAATCAGCACTTGCAATGGCCTGGTAAGTGACTGTGACCTTTTGCTGGGGTGCTGGGCTAATGTTGATTTAATTAGAACTGAGCTAGAGCATTTGTATGTGAATGTGTGCATTAAGAAATCTAGCGGGACTATCTGCTAATTTGCTGGTAAGTCTATGGATGTAATGTGGATTTTTGGAAGACAGGATTGGCAGGTCAAGGGAGTTGATGCTGAAGCCTCTTGGGGTTTAATTTTAATTAGATTTTTTTGGTGACCTGAACTGAACATCTCTGTCACTTGAATGGCTTCAAGCTATCACTTTGAACCTACTAGTAGTCAGAGTACATTTCCTTTGCATCTGGATGGGAGTTTCTGCTTTTGTTTCCTCTGAAAGGAATTCAGTTCAGGTGCATCAAAACTGGCCTGCAAACTGAACTAGCAGGTGCAAAGTGGGGACAACTGGGGGATTGACTTCAGAAGTGCACTGCAACTTCAGTGGTAAATGCTAGTGTAGGTGGAAGCTTAAAGTTTTAAATCAAACGTGAACTAGTTCTAGGCTTCTTTCAAAGAAGAATTTCCAAGGCTGGAGCTTGAATTCCTGCATTTCTTGATAGCCTGTGGTTCAGACTGAGATGAGGAGGTGGAAACCTTTTTATTTTTTTTTATTTTATTTTTTTTGCACTGTTTTAGCTCAGATGAGCCTGAAATACTGTAAACACCTGAAGTCTATAACTCTAGAGAATAAGGCTGGACCTGCCTTGTGTGGAAGGCAAGAGGAGGTGACAACCCTGTGTAGGGACATTTTAGGAAGCTATGTAGTATGGCGCGCACAATCTGTGGGAAGCAAAATGCAAGCAGTTTGTATATGCTGGCAGAGGTGATGCAGGTGTGTAAGGTATGCATTTGTTTTGGCACTTTGATTTTTAGAGTGACAAGTGATGGCCTTTGAAAGTGCATAGATGCACTGACCCCTTTTGGCTAGCACATCTCACCCTGCAAAGGCTAGGGAAAGAAAGTTTGCTCTTGAGCCTGAATGCAACATCAAACTGAGTATCTGTAAAGTATGTTGTTTCCCTGCCAGCCTGTAAATGCATAAAGGGATTCCTTGCTATGGAGAAGTATAAAGCTTTGGAAAATCCTTTGGCTTCTGAAATATCCTGACAATGTGTGAAAAGTAACATGGAGACAGGTCTGATGTAGATGAAGTGAGAACCTTTGGAATATCACACATGAGTGCAGAAAACCCTTTTGGCATATTGCCTAGGGAAATAAACCATTACTTGAGATAACTGCTGTGGAATTGACGCTTTGAAGATTAGAGATTTGCCAACTAATTTTTCTGGTAGGGACCAGTTTATCAAAGCTTCTCTGAAATGCTTTATAGTCATAGATGGACAGTAAGAAAAAGATGGTGTGATGATACAAGTAGTTCCTGTGGTTGATTTGTCATGTGCTTTGGCAAAGCACCTCTGTTAGTATTCATGAAGTGTGAACTTGGAAATTAAATGCTGTATCATCATTATGCCTTCTGAAATAGTCTGCAAAAAGGATTTAGAAAAAAATACACAAATTGCTACGAATTGAGCCAGGTAAAATGCTTCGGAAGTGACCCTTTCTCTTGAGTCACAAACTCTTTGAAGTTTAGTTTGGTTTGGAGAACTTTGAAACATTGTTTGCTTGCAGACAGAGCTGTATTTTTTTTGTTGTTGTTGTTGTTCTTTATTTTTTTGACAAAATAATTTTATCAGGAAAAAATCAATTTTTTTCTCCAAACCAAAAGTTTGAAAACAGACTCGTGGATTAATTCAGGTTGCAACTGACTTGGGGCGGGGGGAACATGATAGTTTTGATGGAAATGATTTTTCAAGCCTAAAAGTGGTAGAGAGGAGGTGAAGATATGTTCTCTCTGAGCCTCTCCTCTGGAGAGGGCACAGTAAGAGCTGAGTTTGAATCTCTTGATTCCTTTGAGTTCCACAGGCTGGGGAAGGTGGCTCAGCTTGCCTTTTTTCTGGAAGTTCTCCAGAGGTCTTCTGTGGCATGAAAACATTTATGAATGCCTAATAGGGTTTTGGCAGTGGTGAGAAATGGCATCCAGATTTCTGATTCTTTGAAGCAATTTGTGGTGGTCTGCTGTGTTCTGAGATAATGGTTATTAACGGTCATCCTGGAAATGCTTTATTGTTGTTGTTCTTCAGCATCATGTTTATTTTTGTCTTTTTTTGTGGGCCATATTGTATTTCTCTAATTTCTCTATAAAAATACATTTCCTGTTTATTCACATGAGGTGAACTGAGAATACCAACACTAGGATAGGATTAGCAAAAAATGGTTTGGGATATTAAAAAAACAAAAAAACCCTCTACCCATGTGGAGAAATTATACTGTAGAAGATTAATTCTAAATTATGTGGTAAAGTTATATGAAATAAAGAATTGGGTGAGTTGATGAGGATCTTTGGGATTGAGAGAGATGAATGAAAGAAGAGAAAGACAACAAATTGGTGTGGTTGAAAGCTATCAGCTATCCAGAATATAACTGGGCAGCCGTGACCACTGCACAAGGTGTTATCTGTGAGTGCCTGGATCAGGACTGGACTCTTAGTGTGTTTGTTTTGGCAAGTGGGTCCCAGTAAGCTGCAGCTCCGTAGGCAATCGTTGCAAGATCACCAAGTGCTGGTGTCGTGCTTAAGGCTCATGAGCAGGTAACTGAGCAGGTGAGAACTAATATCTTAGCGTTCCAGTCCAAGAAAAGTGGTGATCCCTTCCTGGCACTGTTTAGGCTTGACTGCTCTAGGTACCTTACGAAATAATAAACATAGTAGGCTTTTTTGAGGAGGTGATATTTAAAAAATGAAGTGAGGCACCGATTTACTGTGGTAATGAGTGATGGGAAAGTGTGTTATCCCTAAACTACTAATTTTGGCTTTTTTTTAATGGGCTGGTCAAAAATCTTACAGTACTTGAAAATACTGATCTGATTAAATCAGTATATTTCACTGGAATATCCCTTTTGTTGAAATTTTTAGTGGAAATAGTTGAAATGTTGTCTTGTAGTTATGTCGCACCAAAAAACCCAGACAAGCAAACAAAAAGCACCCCCCAACCTTTTGGCTGGAATTAAGACAAAATAAAATCCTGTAGCTGACAGTGGTACAAGAATCTTAGTTGTAATCCTCTTCCAGGAATGACTTTGTCTTTATATGAGCTCTATTTAAATTATTGTTCATATTTAAAGGTTCCTGATTTTCTGGGATAATAGTGTAGTATAAGAGCAGAACAAAGATGTGTGGCGTAGGTTTATGTCCTGTTGTAAAGATCAAACAACACTGATGGAAAACATAGAAATGGACTTTCATCTCCTGTGTATTCTTACTTTAAAATATATTCCTGCTTCCATTGACATTATTGTTATGAACATCACTTTTTCATGTAATAATGGTATAGCTTTTACTATTCATTTTTATTCATGACATTTTTTGATTTTTTTTTCTCCATAAATCAAGTGGACAGAGAAAACAGCTGTTGCTGAGGAGATGTAATTTCCAGGGGGCATCTGTTTGACTGAATGATATTTAGAGATGACTGAAAAAGAGAAGCAGCACTTGCAAAATGTGGGAAACAGCTTTCTGCCTGATTGCTGTCAGTGTTTCTCCAGGTCAACAGTATGTTGCTTTATTAGCTAGAAAACCATTGTACTTAAGGTTTACAGCATTTTTGTTAGGTGGTTTGAAAAAAGCTCTGATATTTTACAAATTTCGTTTCCTGTGTATTTATATATTCCCCCAAAGGCCTGTAAGTGGAAGAAATGAGGAAGTCATTGTTTGAGGTTTTTCTTTCTGATTCAAATATGTCTTTATTTTCAGAAACATTTGGAAACAAATGGCTAGGTTCATAAAGCGATGTTCAGCAGAACCAGACAAGAGGATGAAGAGGAAAAGCCAGCAGAGATCTAGAGGAATATTTTCCAAATGCATATTTTTCTATCACTGTGTGATTCGTGCTAAGGAAGTCCTTCTTAAGCTGAAGAACATCAGGGTATAAACTGTCCCTTCTTCTCAGGGTCATTTGTCTAGTTAAGGTCTTTGCACTTGTGGGTCTAGTAGAAGAGACTGCCTCACTCCTTGTGAAACATGACTGTCCCATGTTTCTCATGTTGTTGCAGACATTGCTGTTTATGTAGGGGTTACAGATGGAGGAGGAAACCCCAGAGAAAGTCACCACTAGAACACTAGAAATGTGGTAATCAAAAGTGGCAACTGGGAAGAGAGTGGACATTGAATCTCTTAGGCACAGGAAAGTTTCCAAGTGGAAATAAATGGAGGAAGTGTTTCAGTTTTTGTCTCTTTCAGTGGAAACATTTGGATTTATCTTGACAGTCTATTTAGGGCAAGCTCCTAATAATGCTTTATATTTCTACTTTTTTTTTTTTTTTTCGGAGAAGGTTCTAGTGAATGTTTATACTACACTACACTACTAGTGTGATAATTCTCGGTTGTATTAGTCCTGAGATCCGTTGTGTAGCAGCAGTAGTGTCAGCCATCCCCAAAGCAGGGCTAGGAAGGAGACAAAGCTCAGGAAAGTTGAATGAATACCCTAACTCTATGCACTGAGTCCTATAGACTTGGAAAGTAAATTTTTTTCTCCACTAATCTGGCCTCTTCATTAGGAGCAAGGAAGACTCTCTTTCGTTCATCAGTAACATAGACGTTCTTTATAGTATTTCTTTTAGATGAAAGAACCTCATTAGAACTTTGTTTCCCTGACATGTTTAAAATGCAAAGTGAATGGTTGCCATTGAACTTCTGGTAATCTTTTTATTTTTCAAAGACAACTTAAGTATTGGTATGGAAACAAAGAGGAAAATTGAGATCAGTCTTTGTGCTTGAACCTGGTAAAGTTCTCGGACTCCCTGCTTAGTCTTGCATTTGCATAGCAGTGTGAGCAAGTCATGCTTTGGCTGCCTGTAGCTAATTGCCTCTGTCCTGGTAAACACTAGCTTAGCATTTGCTGCATGTGCTGTTGTTTTCTGCTGTCTAGACAACAGCGGTGAAGTAGAGTCATGAAGCCATCTGTTTCTTCCCCCCAAATCCAGCTACTGCAGAACGCTGCTTTGTTTCTTCTCAGCTGTGACAGGCTCATCAAACATGCTGGCTGCTCCATACCCTGCTCCTCTGTGGAAAACTGGGCAAAGCCTGCTCCTGAGCCCAGGTTTTTAGTCTTTTAGACTGCCACCTCCTCAGTTCTTCCTTCTGTGTCAAGCTGCAGTTGGGGCAGCCCGCTCTGACCACTTTGGTGGCTGCGTGGCAGCGTTACTTTGTGTGGCAGCTGGTGGGAGACGTGCTGAGTGGGTCCTCTGTGGGCAGATCAATGTCTGCCCTAAGGCTTGTGACAAGTTGTGTGTCACTGAAAAGCAGAGCAGTGCTGAGTTATTCCCTAGTGTAACCATTCACCTTATTGCAGGATATCACCATTATATGAAAATGAAGAATGATCTCTGGTAGTTATGCAATATTACCTATATTCTTAATCTTAAAGTAGTGTAAAATCCATCAGTGTCACTTTATCTTGCAAACTTGCCTCAGTTTTGAGGAATTCATTATCTTCTATGCTCCTGTGCTGTATGGAGAAACTTTTCTTGTTAGTATGAGATGTCTTTTCCATACTGACTCTCATTTTTTCATCTTATCTGTCCCAAGTGAAACTGCTCTGTGCAGGTATGAAGTATTGTGCTCTACAAGAGTGATCTAATACTCCTATTCTAGAGTTTCTCCTCTCAGGGGTATGGAAAGCCTGTGTCAGCATGTCAGACTACTTGAAGCAGGTGTTTTTCTTAGACAAAATTTAGGGATGTTTACTTTAATACAGTTTTATATTAAGGAAGCAAAGTAATGGAAAGATAAAGTGCATACTAAACTTATATTCAGTAATAGGGATTCTTGTCTGCTTCTACATCTTCCAGTTTGTGAGGCTGACTTGTTACTAACAAAATAGTTTACCCTGCTGTTAAAGTAGCAATCAGAGTCTGGTGGAGCTGTTGTTCTGCACGCTTCACTGCTATAGCCCGGAGAAATGACCATGTCTGTCTCTTCCCTGATGGATTACATGTGCTTCAGTTCTGGTGATTGATTTTCAGCTCATGTGATGAGGAGGATTTCCTTTCCTTTTCTTTTCACTCACAAGATTTCTTGAGTAACATTTCTACCACATATCTAAACTAGGATTTTCAGACTTCAGTTTCAACCTGTTTTTTTTTCAGCCTGTTTCAAGTCCAGTAAGGCATAGTATCACTTGCCTTAATTATTAGTCAAATACAATGTTACTGAAGTCAGCTTGCTCTATAAACATAATACTAAAATGTCAACAGAAAATGAAATTGAGTAGTTGAGTGTCTGGATTAACTGACCTGTAATCTGGTAATTTAAGGGAACCTTTCAGGATTGTTGTTACAGTTTCATGAAGTCAATTGTCTATGATAATTTGGTAATGAGACATTTTATATCTCTGTTTAAATTTAATAGTTTCTCTCCTTGGAACTAAGTCTCTATCCCAAACCTAAACTTAAGCATCTCTCTAGTATTTTTGAAATCTTTGTGACTAACAAAATTATTTCTCTTCAGATGCAAGTGTTTCTAATCACAAGTGGATTAGTATTTGGCAGTGAAGAAATACACTTAAGTAAAGATTACATTTCCCCTTTTCTTAAGTTGCCTGTATGAGCATCTGAAATTGAATTCAGCCAATTTCCCGGATGTGGAATGTTACAGCCTCAGAATACATTTGGAAAAGTGTTTTGTTTTGATGGCTATTATTTTAAGAGAGGCTGATGGCAAAGAACTGACACATACTGCTATTACACTACCTAAATAAATTAACTCTGTTCTGGGGTCAAGTGTATACAGGCACAAGCATAAATCTTTCTCCAGAGGTCTTTTCCCTTATCAGTTTTGTTTACTCTAAAAGAGATAACAAAAAGTATGCTGGGACACGTTTTCCAAATTCTTCTGATGAAAGCTCATGTTTGGAACAATTTCATGTGTTGAGGATTTTTTTTTTAGTCCTATGTTTTGCAGCTTTGCTTAAAAACATATTTTCTTAGTAATTATGAAGATGGGAGTCAGCATCTTATTGCAATGTAAGGAGGAAGTTTTTTTTTTTTTTTTTCCTCTTAACTATTTTGCTGCTTAGAAACAAGTTTTTCCCTTTTTGCAAGAGAAATATGTTTTGTTTTTTAAACAGGTAAAAACTTGGGAGAAATTAATTAAACTCAGCTCTCCTTATTGACTTCAAGCGAATTTTCTCACTTCGTTTGCCATTCCCCTACCTTGTAGTAGTTGGTGGATTCTGCCTGCAGTTGGAAGTACAGCGGACAGCTGTATCTGCCAGTGGACCTCTCTGCTCAGATGTCAGTGACATCTGTAGAGCAAAATCTTTTAGTTTGTCCAGCTAGCCATCTATTGGAGCCAAAATATAGGGCATAAGGAGCGTGTGGAATGCCAGGAGGGAAAGGAGACTGCTTGTCTGCTTCTTGGGGTTGGGAATTTCTCCATGCTTGGATATAATACAGCCTCCAAAGTCTAAATGTTGTAGTTTGACTTTTTGTTATATGTAAAGAAGGAAAGAACTGTTAATAACTCTTTGTTACTACTGTATGTTTCCTATTCTAGGCAGTAGTATGGAAAATGCTGTAAGCAGAATTTACACTGAAAGTTAAATACCAAGGCACTTTGTCCTGTATTTTGTCATGTTTTGCTAATCTTTTTTTATATAATAATGAATATCTGCATAATGTTCTTGCTTGATTAGTGCTTTTTTTAGTCATTCAAACTCTGATTGGTATTTGCTGCAGTATTTTACCTCAAAATCCGTCCTTTTTTTTTTGTGTGTGTGTGTGTGTTTGAACTCCAACTTCATCCATCTGCTAGCTCCCTTCCCCCAGTCTTTTGTCTGCAAAAATACTCTAATTGACAGGTCAAATGAATCTCATCAGTGATCTCAGTCCCTGAGAATCCGGCTGTGTCTGTTGTTGCTAGTCTTGGCCTTGTCACCTCTGACCAATGTGAAGCTGTTAGCCCAGAAGTTGGATCTCAACAGTTTTTACTGTGGAGCTGGTACATTTCAGTGAAACTGTTATTGATGGGATAGGTTAAAATAAGGGTTAAAGTAGTTACCAATTTGAACAGAGTGTCCGGGATTAAAATGTCTTGCTCTTTCAAGATAACTCCATAATCTGTTTGGAAGATTCAGAAGGCAGACGTAGTTTTAAGAAATGTTATTCTCTTGTTTAAATCTGTCTACTTATTCATTACTTTGAAATGCTACTCTGAAACAGAGCTATCAAATCATATTTCCAGCTTTTATGAGTCTTTACAATGAGTCTTCTAATATACATATATATTTTTCCCCTCAAGGCTTGCGCTTATGAAAAGTTTTTTAATAAAAAGTTTTTTAATGAAAAAAGCTTTTAATTGCTTGAGGAAAATTATGGAATTGTGGCCCCACTCTAAAGGTTCACAACCCAGAAGTTAAATGAAAAAAAAAATATAGTATGTCTTTCATTTTGATTGCATAAGAATGTGAGGCTTTTAAGACAGTCTGTTTCTGTTTTTTCTAGTATCTTTGGAATTTGTTGATGGAATTCAATCAAATCTGAAAGACACAGATATCGAAGATGTTAAATTTGTATAAATTTTACAGGTAAAGGAGGGAACTTCTGATCAATCAAATGACTGATCAACATAAGCAAGTTGGTCTGTGAGACAGTACAGCTGTAACTTGGTACTGAGTAGGGTGCCAAGCTGCCCCAGCCAACCTGGCAGTGAGGAGTCCTGGAGGAGACAATTCAAGGGATATTGGAGAAAACTGCTTTCAGTGAGGAAACAGAGCATATGTGGGAAATAAATCTATGGTAAACCAGCCTTTGCTATAGTTTTGCTGTTCTTAGAACTCTTTTATTCTTAATCCATTTTCAGGATGCTGAAGGGAAGGGTCCAGCTTGGAAGTTAACAGTTAATATATCAACCAGGGAAAACAATTCTGTCTGCTGCCCATTGCAGCACGTGCTTGGTGTGTAGTCATTCTTGATGAACAAGAGAGGGGAAGAACTGACGCTTTCTATATAGCCAGTCAGTGATGCATATAATGTGACATTAATAGGGACAAATCTCACTGGTTACATGCCTTATTTCCTAGCTGTGGGTTGTGGTTGTGTGTGTGACTTTTTCTTTTTTTGGTTTTGTTTTTTAGGCTTGTCTTTCTCTTGTTCTGAGCAGATGTATGATCGCAAGATGTTAGGGGGTGAATGACAGTGGGTGATGTAAACAAAAGGCTGAAAGATGCTGGTTTTGCTGCTTGCGCTTACAGGAAGCCTGGGCTGATGGCATCTTCACAGCAGCCCTGTGAGCATGGCTTCTGGCTGCAGCTGAAACCAGCAGCTGGGAAATGAGATACTGTCTTTTCAATTCTTTGTTAGTCAAAGATGATCAACATTGGTCCTGGTGTGGGGTAAGCATTGAAGGCTGCAGTAGCAGAGAAAAAGGAGTAAGCTAGAACTGAAGGTTTGCTTTGCCTCTGAAAGGTGCCAGTGTCGAGCTCTTTCACTTTGTGTCTAATCTATGTATGTGTCTGATCTGTGCACTTCTGTGCATAGATAGTTCTCATTACAGACAGGTTAGACTTGTGAAAAAGACAATTTTTTTTGTGTATTCAGATCTGCGTTGTGTGTTGAGAAGACTTCAGTGCTGTCATATGCTTTGGGTATTACCAAGCCATGCCAGATGTATTGGGTTCCTCCAGAAACTGAGGCTTAATAAAGGACTTTCTCTATACATTTGTTAATTGCGGCAGAATCTAAGTATTTTGTAATTTAGACTGGGATACTTCAGTGATTTACTACTTCCAGTGCAGTTACCGTCTCCAGGGCGTGTTTTGCAGCATGAACACCAGTTGCACAAAGGTAGACCAGAGTCCAGTAGCTCTGGAGAAAGTTGTAAACTTCATTACATCATTGATATAAAGTTGTAGGCTTTAAAATATAGCAAGCAGCTCGTTTTGGCTGAGCAGTAGTTGAGTTTAAGCACATCCACTGTGCATTACATATGGTTCTGATGGCAAACAGCAAGTCCCTAGTAAAACTGCTCAGGCTTGTTGCTACGTAGAAGTCCAAGCAGTAGATCTAAATCCATAGCAAGTGTTGTAATTCATGCTTGAGGCTCATGCAGACGCTTTTTTTTTTAATTTCTTGATTCAAAATCTATTCTTTGTAATTTTTAGTGTGTATATTTAAAACAGAACAGATTCTAAATGCTTAGTCAGAATTTGAGTATCTTCTAGTAAGCAATGTTAATTTGATCTGTTTCCTTATTTAGAACAGTGATGGACCAAATCTGTCTAAGACTGTAGGGAAAAGTCTCTGTCTTGCTCAGTGTACTATCTCTAGCAATGATGCTGAATAAATATCTAGGGAAGAATAAGAACAGGGTGGGCATGTAGGACCTCTCCCCTGTGTCCTTGCCTGCTTCTGTTTTCAACTCAGATTAAATTTCGTGATATGGGTATGGTTTCTCTTTGAGTATCTGTTAAAGGATTTGTCTTTCATGTACTTGCATGGCCTCCCCTGAGTCACTTAGGTCTAGAAGCATGAATCTTTACTGTGGATTTCCACACCTAGAAGTGGATTTAGACCTTCTTCTGGTTTGTTTTTAACTTGCTGTGATTTTATGTTTCCTATCACCTTCATTTGATGCCTCCCTAAATTACTATCTTGGTGGAGAAAATCAATAGTCAAGCGTTGATCACAGCTTTTGAGGTGGATTATTCAGTGGTATGGTGTATTCAGTGTTATATCTTTGTGTCCTGATGCTATATCTGTTTCCTAATGCTCAATATGCCTTTTTTTTTTTTTTTTGATGGCTGCTGAGGTGGACTTGAAAAGGACTACCTTTTTTTTCCCATGAAAATGTCAGCTCAAGCTTTTATTTCTATGCAGTAACAATTAGTTCAGAGCCCATCATTTAAATATACAAAAGTTAGGGTCATTTCTCTGTCTTCCACACTTCCCTTGCCATCATGCATCTGTTCTCATTAATTTACGCTGAATTGCATCTTCCTGAAGCTCATCAGTCTTCCTTTTTCCTTTACTCTCCTGAATAACTTTATATCGTAACAGATTTTCTTGCTTTTGTGCTCAGCCCTCTCAATGAATTGTCACAAATGTGCATTATTTCCCACATAGCTGTATCTGTGACTGGCTATTTGTGATTATAGGACTATTTGGAGACTTTAATCTGGGTTGTCTTTTGTATAGACTGTCTCGCTCTGTTCAGCTTGACTGAGGTTTTGCTTCTAATTAGTGTAGCACATTGGAAGGAAGTTTCCTGTCACAGGAGACAATGAAGTGGAAAAAAAAAAAAAAGAAATATAGTTTATATATCTTATATAACAGAGACTCCAAGCTAATTTTTAATCTAAAATATAAACACCAGGGAAATTTCCATGAAGATGTCTACATAAGGTTCCTTTGGAGCATCATTATGTGGCTGTTGCTCTGGAGCTTAATGGAACTTAATAGTTGAAGCATATGTTTTCGTCACTTTTTGTCACCTTTGGTTTGTACGTTCATTTTCTGTTCTCCCAAAGTTTCCTCTGAGTTTATTAAATGGATATATCAAGATCTCATCAGGCCCCCTGTCTATATGATTAAATCAGATCAAGCTAATAGTGTATTGAGTATTGGAGAACAAGACATGTTTGATTTTGGCAAGAACAATTACTAAATAATTTATTTTCTTTTTGCTGAACCTCCCTTTTTGGGGAATTAACATGCTTCTGTGTTAGTAACAGAAATATGAACAATTTTTATTACTGTAAGGATCTACCAATGGGATTTATGGAGCTGAAATAACATTATAAGTGGTATTTCACCCTTGTTGAACTCCATTACATGGAAGTTCCTGGTAGCATTTGAGACAAGCATCTCTGTCAGAAATACACTAGGAATAATTACCTTTAGTAATGTCAGATCAACTACAAGTTCATTTCAGATCAATTACATTTTAATCTGGAGAGTTTTATCACCGAACATCCCTTCCCCTTCCTATTATTTTTTTATTCCCCTTTCTCCTACATACCCAAGTTGTGTAGTTCTTGTGTGTGTGTTGTTTTTTTTGTTAGATCCAAACCTAAATTTTAGTTGAGGTTTACCTCCAGATATGTACTTTAAAACCTTGGATAACTTTTACAAATGAAAGTTAGAAAAACAGTTTTATTTTTGAATTGTAAAAATATTAAATTCCCCCCATTTTGTTTGTTAAATTTGTTTTGGTTGATTTCAATATACAATTTGGGAAGAAAAACAACAAATTGACAAAAAAGTTTTATATTCCTGAATGCCATGTACTTTAACAGTAAACCCCAAACAATTAGTCTCTTCTCCAAAATGTTAATTAGTCTCCAATTAGATGCCTATTATTTTGGAGGGAGCATCAAAATTAGTGGAATTTTGCTTTGCAATGTGTTCCCATCAATATGGATGGATAGAAAAGATATTATATTGCACCCATGCAAATATTTATAGAGTCTTTGGTATTTTGAGGGTGGCTTTCTATTCTTTGAAAATCATCTTGTCTCCTACAATGAACTTGCATTTGGATGATTGGCAAAGGTACATTGTTATCTGTGAATATTTTTAGTCAAACTTCTTAAAAACAAAAAGACCTGGAATGTAGCCTCCTAAGAAGAGAAATCTTTATTAGCGTCCTTTATATACAAGAAAGCTGTTACTCCAGTTCTCCATAGAACTATTAATCAGTGGTAGTAACTTACTTCAGTAAGCTAGAAATCCTCAGTCCCTTGAGGAGTTCTGCATGCTGTGGTTCCCCCTTCTTCCAGGCAATCCAGTAACCTGTTTTAAAAAGCAGCATTTTCATTAGCTGTCCGTACTGCCCAGTATCACTCAGAGGCTGTACCTTGAGGCGTAAATTAAAATAGGATACAAGGAAGTTGCAGATTTGAGTGCTTGTAGGTTAAAATGCAGTTTGGTGTGGTTGAGCTGAAGTAATCCTAGTGCTGTAACTGCTCTGACCTCTCACAACTCTGCCCACGTGTGAACAGTTAAATGGAGGAAGAATGTAAATTAGAGTCCTGGTGAACAGAAACAGGGCCTGCCCTTCCTTGCGCCGTTGCGGGATGTTTGATGGCGTTGCGGGATGTTTGATGGCGTGGGGCCTTTCCTGCTCGGGGCCTGAATGCACTACCACGCTTAAAGTCTGGAATAACAATTGAGGCTGGAGATAAGACGTAAGAAGAGCATGTGAAGACGGGGTTGAGAAAGTGGCCGCAGGCCGTGTGTGCTGGGTTCTTGCAGGGCGCTGATGTACCTGAGGGCTGTAGCCAGCGACTAAAGCAGCTTTATTTGTTGGGTGGCAGCACAGTGCAGCAAGGACCGTAATGCTGCCTGTGCCCTCGCGCTGCTCCTGGGTCCTGTTGCTACTGCCTTGTCTGCAAGGGAAGAAGGTGCAGGGGCAGACGAGGCTTGGCAGCATGGAGAGGCCGCAACAGCTTGCCCCGCAAACACATGCGGCAGCATTTTCAGAATGCGCTTCCGCCAGGAGAAGCGAGGAGGGAAAACATCAAGCCTTGGGTCTCTCTATCTGGAAGTAACACAACCCATATCCCTTGCTCCGGACTGCATTGCAGACCAGCAGGGTGGCCCTCTGTGGGCAAGTTGCAAGTGAGTGCTAGGAAGTCAGGCTCTGCAAGTATCTTCCAACTTCTAGTCTACTCTTATTCTTTTCTTTAAATGTTTTTTGGGTCTCTCCCCTGAAGCAGGTTGCAATGTGTTGCTGTTGTAGCTCAGTTTGCAAGCAAGAAATAAGCTCTTGCTAAAGCAGACAGCACATGTAGGTAGTACAGACACAGAACCCTTTGTGTGGATCTTGCTGAGTAAAACAGAGCCTATCTCTGTTGTTTAAAGTTTCATCTAATCTTACACCTTTCTCCCACATATTTGGATGTGGCTCTAGAGCCTTGCTTGCCATTTCCATTTTACATCTGTCAAAGCATTGCCAAGTTGTTCTTATTAAATGATTTTTCTTGTACTCTGCTAATTTGTAGTCCCTAATTCACTCTTGTCTCTGTCTCTTCTAGTGCTGCGTAATTGAAAGATGTATGGAATGGAGCTTAGGCTTCCAGATTTTAGCTTATATAACATAATTTGTCCTTGTTATGACATTAAAAAGGATATTATTTAGTAGAAATAGGGCTGAGGCTTGCATCTTGTGAGAGTGTGTGTGTGTGTGTATGTGTGTGGGGAGAAAGTCTTTTTTTCTTACGGTGCATTTCTTGTATTATTTTAGTTTTTTAGCAGAATTACCATAAAAAGAAGCACTGCTGACAAAGCACAATGAACTGGTGTGCTGCTGACTAACTAGAATAGGGTGATATAATATGAAACAACATAGAAAATAAAACCATTTGACCTCAGCTAGCCTCACAGCAGGACCACAGGAGACAGAAGGCATTTGGTGATATCTCTGGGGTAGGTGTACAGGCTTCCAGTTTTGCTGTTCTTCCAGAGGCAGGAAGTTAACTATAACTGCAGAGCCCCTGCTTGCACAAGTTATCTTTTCTTTCCAGGAAAAAGGGGTAAAGATGTATTTAAATAAAGAGACTGAACACATAGTACCAGATCCTCAGCTACACTGATTAACCCAAATGAGGTTCTGGGCTATGAAACGTGTTTTGTAGTGGTGATGTGAATTACTTTGCTGGACCTACAGAAAGGAACTGGCTTGGAGATTATGTTGTTTTATATTTTTGGCAATTTTCTTGTGCTTCAGACATGACATCTTCCAGCAAGAGAGCAGAGCAGATTTTGGCTTAGTCTTTTCATGTTATGTCTGCGAATCCTGCTTTATATGGTTCTTTTTCAGGTTGAGTTTATTACTGAACACTTCTTACGCGCTCAAGAAATGTATTCTATAAAGATCTTGAAAGATAGTTAAATATTAAATTATAAACTAGCCAAGTTTGTTTATGTCCAGCCTTTTATGGAGACCAAAGTTAGCCAAATTGAGTTGCATTTTTCATTTCTCTCCATTGCTAAGAATCTCTCTGTTCTTTGAACTATGAAGTCTAACATTTTTGGGGAAGTTGTTCTTTATCCTGGACGCTGCAGTGTAAAGTTCTTAGATGCAGAAGATGAACACAATGACATACAAAGACTGCAAATAAATTAGTCTTAAGAATTAAACGTCTGAATCAGAAAAATACAGGTGGCGTGATAGTTCAGATAGTTCAAATGTAATGAACTACATTTCTGAAGTGTAGGAATTTATGAATTGTCAGTCTGCTATGGACATTTCTGATGTAGCCTTCATACAGGCTATTTCGGTGATCGAACAAGTCACTAGGGTCCCATTTTTGTTGAAGTCGGGAGATCCAGGTGTAGCATAGCTCCTGCATAACTTAACAAAGTTGTTTTAAAAACAAAGTGTGAGAGAGAAATGTGCTCAGGACCTATTTTTTTGTAATCCTGTTTGAAAGATGAGGGCTGTTCAGATGTTTAACCTGATCATGAGTATAGACTGAACAGTGATTTATAGCAGTGTCACAGAAAATTCGGTAGTATCTCTTGCTATCCTTTATATCTACTATAGAATTAAATTGGGACTCTGGTTAATATGCACATGGGAGTCTGCATGCTGCCCCATGGAGCAGTTGCTACTGACTGAGAGGGATTGAGTTAGGCATTTGGGAACTGTATTTCATCATTTCTGTCCCCACAGTTGCACATAATTAAGCAGAATGACTAAATATATGTGTATGTGTGTGCTTATGGCAAGATGTGTGCTTATATACCTTTATGTAGCATTTACTCTCCAGCATTTGGCACACATAGAATCATAGAATCAAGTTTAATAATAGTTCTGCCTCTTAGAGCATGATCTTGTTTGGAATTTAGGACATAAATGCAGGTCAGTGTAAGCTGCTTTCTCTATTTGACGTCAAGACACGAGTCTTGTTCAGTTCTGCTTTTGTAGGCACTACTACTGCTTCCTCTCTCTTGACTAGAGATGGAGCCCCCTTGGCTGACTCGAGTGGCCTACGTTGCTTGCTGCTCTCTTGAGTGTAAGATACCTGACTGCAGCTGAGTAGCTGACCAGTTGGTCTAATTTGGCAGCAGTAATTAGGAACCTGAATGCAACCCAAAGGGACTAGGAGTGTAGTTATCTGTGATTGCAGAGGTTTCCAGAGTGTACCAGGGAGCGTGATGGACTGCAGCGCACAACAGGCAGCAGAAAACTGCTGTTGTGTTAGAAGACTTCTCACAGGAGCAGTGGCAGTGTGTGGGGGGAAATGTGCCAGAGGCCCTGGACAAGACCGTAATCACCATTCCAGAATATTGGAGAAAGAAGCCCATAATATTGCAAAAACCATAGCAAAGATTTTAAACGTGTATTGAATTGCATGGCTTTGTAAATCAGGAGAATATCAAGCAAAGGGAAAGGGAAATTATTGGGAGAAGTAAGCCTTTTGACATAGTCTCTTAAGGCTTTGTATTGTATTTGTATTGCTTTTATTTAAAATTTTCATTAATGGTCATGGGACAAAAATAAGAAATGAATAATGAAATTTGTTGAAGACCCAAAGTTGGAGAATGTCATCTGTGCAGAGATCTTGAGAAGTTGCATTGCTAAAATAGGTAATGTCAAGGTTGGACTAGCAGCAAAGAAGAAATTGAGTGTCATGGGAGCTGCAAAGTCTGCTTTTAGAAAGTTATCTGCTAGAAATGAAGACCCAAACTAGGCATACTAGCTGATGCCAAGATGAGTTTATTTGTGAAATGTCATGAAAAAATCAAAAAAGAACCTAGGATCAAGCAGAAATGAGAAAAACAAAGTGAAGATATGGCTAAACATTCACTTTAAATACAGTGGATGTTTCTCATCATTGAGCCTGAAAAAGATAGGGAAAGAGTTAGTGGGAAGTATCACATCCTATTTATACTGTTCTAAGAGTCTGTGTTTGGTAGTTCTTGGCCACAGGATACAGGGTGAGAGACGTTGGTCTGAGCCAGTCCTGCTGTTCTCTTGTGATGCTTGGTTTATGTGATGGAAAACTGGTGATTGGGTTTGCTGATACAGGCTTTCCTTCCAGTCCTGTTTGTAGCTGCCTGAGTACTGGTCTGGATGCTCAAACCAGAGGTGTTGTGAGGGCTCACAGACTCTTCCTGAAACAAGTAGGCTGATGTTCCTGAGAATACCTGGAAAATGCAACAACAACAACAAAAAACCTTTGAAATTTGAGCATAAGAGGTTAGGTAAGTGCAGGAGATGATTTAGGCATACTTAGCCTACCTGAGGGTAGGATTTTGAGAGGGCAGTCAAGAAATTCCCTCTTAGCCCTACTTCTGTGAAATCTGATTGATAAACATCTTATCTTATTTGTAAGTGGTCTTAGTTCACTTCAATTTTATCTTTCTTTTAAGGATACAAAGTGACTGCCCTTCCTTAGGGTATGGTGAACCTGTATTTTGTATGAGCCAAGTAAAAGCATACAAAAACCCCCACCGCCACTTCACCCCTCCCTGGCCAACAAAAAGTACCACATTAGTTTCTGACTCAGTGAAACATCTCACAAATGAGCTGAATTAACCCACTAATAACACAGGGAGACAGAGAGGAGAAGTAGTAAGGAAGAAACAGAACTTGAGATAAAAATTGGAAAGTTGTGTTGCTTGTGTAACTGATTGCAGGGAAAAGATCATGGCAGCGGTAAAGTTCAGTTGTCTGGGATCTGTTGTATACAGAGACTGAGCCACTGCAGTGTATGTATGTCTAAAGGCCAGTGAGCACAGCAGCATTGCTGTAGGCTTTGTAGGGACGGCTTAGCAGTGGTATGCAACAGGAGAATTGACTTGCAAGTGGCTTTATTTGGGAGTGCAGCTCTTTAGGGAGACAGCAGCAAAATCTTAGAAACTGCTTAAGACCTTTTGAAGGAACACCAAAATATCTGAAATGTGTTCTGCTTTTCAGGAGTGTTGTGGTATAATTCCCTAAAAGACACTGTTGTGCCTTTCAGGCACAGGTAGGGGGTATGGATGCCCCAGTATTGCAGCTGTGGAGTCTGGAGGAGCATTAACCTCTCTCCTGTTGGTCATGGTGGAAAATGTTCTGGTCAGAAGGCATATTTGCTATTTGGCTGTCCTGACTGTGGCGGGGAGCTTTTTTTTCCTAGTATTAAGTGTTTCTGTACTGATCAATGGTAAACAGTAAGGGAAGAATGAAACAGATCCTGAAGTCAGGGTTCCCATAAGGAACTTCTCTGTCAGATCAGCCTGATCAAATCCCATCCTGTCCTCATCGGACTTCTGCCCATTAGAAAAGAGGGTGAGAGTGTTTCAGTACTTCAGCATGTAGGTTGGCAAGCTGTGCAGAAAAAGGGTGGAAGCACTATCATGACATTAGGAAGAGGAGGCAAGCATGAGTATGAGTCAGGACTTCAGAAGCTTGTTTGTTGTTGTTTTGACAACCTCTTGTCTCACTTTGAAATGAACCTATGCAAAACACATTTCACGAATGTATTTCACACCTTTCTGCTTGGATGGTGGAACCTGGGGAGTTGTGGTTGTGTGCTGTGCTCTGACCAGGCAATGCCTGATAAAAGCGGTGTCTATGAGCATCAGTATTCAAGAGCTGCTGAATGGGGCACAGTTCTGAAGTGGTTTTTTTTTTCTTCCTTTACAATCACATCTTCCTGCCAATTTTCATTAAAAGAACATTTTTTCAACAGAGTAGTGGGTGGCTGGGTCATTCAGGCAGGATGCAGTAAAGGCTACAAGTCCACTGTAATTTTAGGAATAATAAGCAGGAAAAAGGTCCCTTTGAAATTTTCCCTTTAATCTTACTGTACTTGTTCTTCTGTACCAGTTACCCAAACAGAAGACACTGTCTGAAACAAATGAAGAATTCTGTCTTAACATAACTTTCACATAAAGCCCCCTTTGTCCCTGAATGGATGACATACTGATGTGGCCCTGCACTGTAAGTATAATTCTGTACTGCACATATTTATACCAGCACTGTTAGATGCGGCTGTCCCATACCTTATTTTGTGTGGTACAGCTCAGGCTCGTCCTTTGCTTGCTCTGGCTTCTGTTATTCCGTCTGAGCACTGCTCGCAACTGGAGCTGACTGCTTGCATGGTCTCTCCAGTCCAAGAGCGAGGCAGGATATAGGTATGGAGGCAGATTGTTTATCTCCCTCTCTCCCCGCTGTGAGTGACTCATTTTTTTTTTCTTCAGCAAAGTACAGTGGTGGAAAAGAGCCTTTTTGTGGTTTCAGGAAGGTTCAGTCCTAAGAGAGGTAGGTTGAGAGCAGAGATCTCACATGGGGTAATGAAGGGATGGCAGGGAGAAGAGTTACTCTAGTTACAGCCTCTGGCTTTTGTTGGTATCTCTCATGGACAGATCCTTGCTTCTCAGCAAAAGCAAAGTAACTGGGTACCCTTAGGCTGTCCAGAATCTCCTCAAACTCACCAACTCTTTGTCCAAAAAGCTTAAGAGTACTAAAGCTTTTAGTAATATCACATGTCTTTTTGGTATGGTTTCAGGAAGAAGTTAAATACGCTGCTTTCTGTTGCTGAAACAGGATGATGACTCTTGCATTGTGACTTTATAGGATCACAGTGCATTGGATTTGCCTATGGGAGAGGAGCCTGGGCATCCTGGACTCCCACGCGAAATTCTGCAGTGTGAGAGCCTGATTAACTCCTTAGAGAACTATTTTTTGAAGAGTTTCTAGGGCTGGGAAGGCTCTCAGTGTTACCTTCCACTTTAAGAAACTGGGAAGAGAATACTGGGAAAGTATTTCAGTCAGCAAACTATTTACTTTCTGGCTTGGATTCTTTCTGTGCAGACTTCTAGTCTGACAGCACACATGGTGCTTACTCTGCACTTCTTTATCTTTTTTCTTAATCTTTGAAAGGCAGATTCCTGTTCTAGGAACTGTAGTGAGGAGAGAGAGAGGTGAACTTGATGCTGATGACAGGAAATTCTAATCATTTTGCTCTTCATGAGTGTTGGAAAACATCACAGAATATTCTTGTAGTGCTTCCAAATGTGTCTTGTACAGAAGGCCGAGACGAAGAACATCTCTGGTTTCTGTATTACCATAGCTGCAAAGAATGAAGTGTACTCTCTCTTCTGCAGCAACTTCAACTTAATGGATGACTTGTAACACTGTTCTTTGTGTTCTATTACGTGTTTTCAGAGCAAAGATTTATCCAGAAGAGCAGTGTCATGCTCTGGTTACAGTAGCAAAGGAGATAGTACTCCAGGTAATTTACTGAGCTACTCCTGACTCATTAACTAGGCAACATTATTTTTAGCTGTAAAATGTGTAGAATTGCTCTTAGCAGCTCTTGGACATCCTAAATTATTTCCTCCCCTCTCCTCTCTAAACGTTTTAAGCTTTTTCCCTTGGTTCCCTGCTTGAGAAACATTTACTCACTGGGGAGCCTTACCCCTAGGGAATGGAACTGAAGGGAAAGAACATTGCTGGAGGCCTGAGAAGATGCTGGTCAGGGCTCGAAGTAGAGTGGTGATTAGCTCCAGCTGGGCAGCAGTGTGTGTGGGAATATTGGGGGTCCACAGTTGCTGAGAATCTTGCTGCTTTTTCCCAGCCTCCTTCCGTGGACAGGAGACCGTGGGGCTGAGAGTGGTAGTTTGGGTCTTGACAGTCTTGGGCAGGCTGTCTGGCTCTCTGAATAGACTGGCTCCTTGCCAGGTCACTACCTGCCCAATCCAATGGGCATTGCCCCCTCTTCTCAACACCTTCCAGGGAACAGATCTTCCTCCCCTTATGTTCTCTATTTTGATAATTACTGCTCCAGATGATTAGACATGCTGCAAAGTGTGCTTAAAAAGGGTACTTGTGAAATACAGATTAAAAATAGTATTTAAATGCAAAGAATCTGGTTTTGTGAATGAGTTTAGTCTGTACATGTGCTAGTTAAACAGTAGTACAGCAGCAGTTTGGCCTGTATCCCCAAAGGGGTTTGAAGTATGAGGAGAGCATTATTATTATTTGGCATAAGCAAAACAATTAGCTTTTTCTGAATAACAAAAGACCACAAGAATATTTGCAAAATGCATTCACAGCTAAGGGCCAAATTCTGCCAGCCTTGCTCATAGGGGACAGTCCTAGGCTGACTGAACTGCTTGGGAGGCTTAGAGGGAGAGTGGATTTCTTCTGCCTCATCCCCACTTGGTAATGCTGGTATGCTGAAGCTGAAAGTTTCATGGGATAGTTAGGAACCGGGCAGGTTTCTAGACAACCTACAGCTCAGTCTAAGAGACCAGCTTTTTCTCCCACAGCTGCTAGGTCAGTCTGTCAGATCAGTCTGATTTCCTGGGGAGCAGGATGCTCTTCAGGGAGAGGAAGGGCAGCACAACCTGGCTCTTGCAGTTGTGCTGTTCTTTCATGCATCCTTCACTGCTAAGTGCCTGTTTGGTAGCAGGAGTTCTTAGCAGGCTAAATTCAAACTAGGGTGGTTTGAAGTGAAAGGTTGACTTCTAATCTTAGATGCTTATGTAGTCCCCTTGATTGGAACAGTTGATACCTTACAGCATTTATCTTCTAAACCTCACTGAACTGTTAGGAAGTTTTAGCTTGGTTCACAAACTGAGACTGGAGCAGAGCAGCTTGGTGGTTTGCTAAAGGTCAAACAAGAAGCTTGTAACAGTGCAGGTGCAAGGAATTAAATGTAGGTGTCTGGCTGCAACCTTCATTTTCCTCTTCTTTCAAATCACTGGATGCATCATGTGACTGGCACACAACAAGAAATGTATATCTGGAATGAATGTACTTGTGTTTGTGCAGTACAGAACTTGTGTTATTTTGGGGAGTTTATTTGGTATATTTTGGAGAGTTACTTCCTGGTCATTGCTGAATGATTTGGAGAAATAATGTCCAGCTTATTATTATTATTATCTTGCTTTTGAAAATGAGAACTTAACATTTGAATTTGTGTGACATAGTTCTTGGTGTGCTTTTGTTGATTGGCCATCTTTTTAGATACAAAAGGCTATGAATATAAGTTTACTCTTGACAGCAAAGTGAAACAGAAAAAAACACTTTACAATTCTGGAATTTCTTTCCTTAGTCTTTTGAACCATGATGACTTGAGGGGAATGATTTGTTTCAGAAAGGCACTTCAATTATGGATATATAATCTCTAGAAAATAATTTCATGTTTAATTATCATCTAAAAAAGATAATATCAATAACAAGCACATAAATCTTTAGATTCCAAAGGGATTAACAGAAAGAAATGTTCATGCTTTGCTGTGTTATTACCAGTAGTTACATAGCATTCTTCCAATATTCTAAATAAAGTCTGATTTCCTGCCACCACGCACTATGAAACAAGTTTTTGAGACCTATCCTTTTCTGCCATGGGCATAGCTTCAGCAGGATATTTGGGTGCTTGGCGCAGATACCATGAGCACCTAGATGTCCGGTGGATTTAAACCTGTAGTAAAAATACTAAAAGAAATCTTGGAAAGTGAGTGTATCTGTTCCTTTTCACTTCCCCCTTCCCAGCATTTATTGTATTTCTGATAAAGGAAGACTGGGAAAGGCTAGTAGTTCTTACCCAGGCTGTGCAACCTGGAGTTAGAGAGCCTGTTTCTCTGCTCTTCCTCACTGTCTTTGTATGTCTTTATCTCTTTTCCTGTGGGTTTCAGAGTATACTCTATTCCTGTATTTTTGCATAATAAAACTTACTTTTAGGATTTCAATAAGAAAATTGCCAATAAAAATACAGGGGAAACATCCCCTGACAGGGAGGGGAGATGAGCCATCATAGAGAAAACATAGTTTAAGGGCAGAGACTCAGTGTGATGTCTTATTTTTTAAATGAAAGCATTGAAAAGGGGAAAACACTGAGATCAGTTGGTGTTTCACGCGTGGCAAGAAAGATTGGGGGGAAATGTCTTGTAAGTAGCAAGGGTGAGAATTAGGGAGATTCTAGTGATCTGTGAAAGTCCTTTCATGCAAACTGCTTATATCCATCTCACTTTTTACTTCTGTTTTCTGTTTTGTTAGTGGGTTTTTTCGCCCCCGCCCCCCCCCAAGAGCTATGATTATTCAAAGGCTGCATGAAGTAAGCGCTCCGCAGAACTAGTTTATTGTCTCCAGATCTTTGACTACTACCTTCTACCATGTGTTGGAGCTGGCTGGAGAGTGGAGAAGTTGACAAAGCGATGTTAGAACTAATGTGCTCGTCCCTTAGTTGGCAAAGCTCAAACTGGTGTCTGTAAGGCACAAATGAACCCTAGCAGTGGGAAAACGTATTTCACTTCCTGAGATGATTGCAGGCCTTGGCTTTCCAAAAATTTAATGCACCTTCACATCTAGCTCTGACGCACCAAGAATGACTTCCCACTAATGATCGCTTTCTTCTGGCATGGATGATTTCTGACTTAGTTCTTTATTTAGTTTTATGATACCATGATGGTTTTCATATCAGTATCCAACCTGCATGTTGTAAAACTTTGCTCAAATAAATATTTGAGTCTTGGAGGTAGTGAAAAGCTTTTACAAGTTCATTTCTTCACAGTGTACTCTGTTTTGGATTTATGAGCAGTGGTTTTTGTTGCTTTTTGCAAATTCATTCTGCCTTTTGAAGGCTTCTCTATAGAATCTTCTTTGGTTTTCATGTGCATTTTTCTATCAGTTCCTGTCTTGTTTACCCACTCCTACTTCATCATTTTCCATCCAACACTTGCAACCCTATCTCTTTCTGTTCTGTAGCTTAAGTTTGATTGCCTTTCTGAAGTTGAAATAAGGAGCATGTGAAGATGCAGTGGTTTTGCGAAGCTGAACATCTGTTTTTAAAGGTGAAAAAATACTATGTTCTACTTCTCAGTGAAAGCTTGTGTTCTAAGAGTGGAACCCAGAGTGATAAAGAAAAGGTTAGATAAAGAGAAGGCAGAACCAGCAAAAGCAGAAGTAAAAATAGGAGAAGCTTTTTTTAAGGACCTGATAAAATTTTAAAAAAGTAGGCAAGAAAGGAGAAAAATATTAGTATCTATCTGGCACTATTAAATATAGTGCAGTACCTTTGAACCTGGAGCTGGTGCTTAGTAGAAAGCTTGAACCAAACTACTTGTCCATGTAACAACTTATGATAGAAGTAAGGCAACTCTAAAATTTTACAAACCCCATGAAAGAAATCAGAAAGCATCTAACAAGCTCTGTAAGGAGCCAGATGGCAAGGGCGTGGGATGGAGCAGAAGCAGAGGAACATTCAGGGGCAATATCCCAGTGCTGTAGGGGGTGGGGGTGGGAGTGCTGGGTACCAGCTGAGCAGGCATCTGCAAGCATTAGCTGTCTGCTTGCTGCAGTTCGTCCAGTCTTGTGTCACTGTGGCCCTCGTGGCATGTGCAGCTGTGAAAACTGGATGTTGATTTAAGGATCAACAGTCCTTACTGATCTTAACATACTAATCCAACAATCATTGCAGGGCCAATACACTCACAACTGCTCCAATCAGTTGTTTTGTAATTACTGCATCCAGAACAGACTGTTGCATTCATGAAATGATTTTTGCTTTATTTAATCTAATATGTATTTTTCAGTCTGCATTGGAAAACAATAGCTTTTTGTGTACGCTGCTGATGTTTATTGAAATAATACGTCCAGAAGAAAGGCAGCAGACTGTTGGAAAGAATCCCTTGGGTATATAATTAAAGTTAATTTTCAGAGAGTTTCTTTTATGTGGAGACCACTCCTGCAAGCATGGTAATGCTTTTGAGTTTACTGGAGGCATAGCCATGCAGGTCCCCTGGGCTGTGCTAACTTTTGAGGCTGCTAACGAAAGTTGGAGGATATTCTCCTTTGCTTGCATTCCTCTTACTGTATCCACTGTTGGACTTGCACATATCATGCTGAAATGTCCTAAAATGCTCAGTGTGCTTCCCTTCAGAAATGCATATCAATGAATAATAACTGAAGGGTGATACTGGGAACAATTTAAAACAGTTTGGATCATTCATTTCCAGGAGATGGTATGTGTCTGTTCAGAGGTACAGCAGACTTCTACCTTGCCCTAAGAAAGGTAAATACTACACTGGATTTGCCTAAATACAGGAATTGGAAAGAAGGGTAAAATTATGTCCGTCATTGTGCCATGGAGAAAGAAATTTTATTTTTCTTTTGCTTCTGAAGCAACAGAAGCCAGCCTGCTGCATTCAGATCGGAGTCGATCAGCACTGGCAGATGAAAGAATAACAGGGCGTAGTAAATACAGCTTGCATAAGGAAAGGCCTAACTGTGTACAGGCAGCTGGAGAGAAAAAGACCATGGAGAAAGTGTCACACACTTTTTTTTATAGGAACATGCAATGTTAAAGTACATACTTTACATCATGTAACTTGGTGTGGCAACTTTGTAAAAGGAAAGCAATAGCTTGCCTATTCTTTTCTAGAAAAGCTTTTCTGTGCTAACAGCTTGACATATTGATGAAAGTAGAGTAACCGTTATTGGGTAGGCAAAGGGCAGTGTGCAGAGATGTAAGCAGGCACCTGCAGCAATAGCTGGTAATGCCCCAGAGAGCTGCGTGTTCATATCCCAGGATTGCATTAGCCCTTTTGATTGCAGAGGTTTGTTAGGAGCCAGTGCCCAACCAAGCTGAGGTGTTCCTAAATTCTTCTCAGAATTGTTGCTTCCCAGACTACAGCCTCATTTTGTGAGGCATAGTTTCTGTATTGTGCAACTTTTTTGTTTGGCTTTGTAGAAATGTGCACGTTTTCCTGGAGCCCAGATTACAAATGACTCTGCTGCATATCCATCACCTTTCTTCCTGCAGACATTCCTCACAATCTTTGTATTATCTACAGAACTCACCAGGAATGTAGGCATGTCTTTTCTTCAAATCCTTACAAAGATATTTGGAGACAGAGGGAAAAAATTCATATGGCTGGAGAATTTCGGTATAAATGCACCCGCTTGATAATGGATGCTCGTTTTCAATTGTATCTTAAGGTCTCTCAATTAGCCAGTTTTTGGATCAATGTAATATTGGTAGCATTGGTTTAAACCATTCTTCATCAAAATGTGCCAAGATATATAGCTTATGAACCCTGAATGTGTCATACGCATCCTATATCATTAACCAGTCAAATTCGTAATCTCATTAGGAGATGTAATTAGAAAATGTAAAATCCTATAAACAACAGATCCTGTCTAATAAGATTAAAGTTGACTTTAGCCATATTTCCCGCTGTTAATTCTTTACTAGACTGGTTAATGTCAGCTGTCCTTCCCTTCCCTTCCTGAGTCATGTCAAGTTTACGTGACTGTGATATCCTAGGTTGTGCTGTGTGTCCTCAATAAGTACAGTCACTGCGTTGCCTTTTGTCAGTTCTTGGGAACACTTCCCTCATTCCAGTGTTTATTGAAGAACTACATTTCCAAACTGAAGGACAGGCTGCCACACAGTTTCTTATTTTATTTATTTATTTATTTATTTTTGTCTTTTACAACTCCTGGAGACAAGTTACTGAAACTTCCTGACCCTAAAAGATTTAGCTTTAGCAGTTGCCATTCAACATCTTCCTTAGCTACTGCTGCAGTAGGGATATTACGACTGCATTGCATGGCTGACCTCCCACATGCAAAATAAGAATACTTTGCTGAACAATTCTGTTGTTTTCGTCCTCTATCTATCTGTCTATTTTCTATATTCATATAGTCTCTAGTTTCCATTTAATAACCGTTTTCTAATCACTGTCTGAGGGGATCTTCTTCCTTAACAGGATTTGCAGATCTTTATTCTCTGCTGATTCAGGCATCTATTTGTTCTGCTTAAGACTAGAGCTGATTTGAGGATACTTCTAGCGGAAACTTGTAAATGCCAGTCATTGCTTTTGACTCTGGTAGCGTGACTTGCTCATGAATGTAAATGGACCTGTACTGGATAAAGTGGATATGAAGATGGCTATTTTTTTTTTTTTAATTCATACTGGCCTTGCAGTGTGTGCACTGGTCTTCAGACAGATAAGTAGTTGTGTTTGTGCTCAGCTTCAACATAAGAAAAGTCAAATTGCAGTAGACAAATGCAGGGCCATGGCATAGATTGTTTTACCAGCTTTAGGTTGCAGTTTGAGCAGCATTAAGAAGAAATACATTCTTTAAAAATATCTTTTTTCACTAGTATTGTTCAGAGAAAATTGGTATTAAAACTGTACCATCCAGATGAGGGTGGTCCTTTAAAATAGCTAACTTGCCTTAAATGAGATGTGATGTCTGGGTGTTTGCTCAGAAGAACCCCATTGCTTTCCATGACATGTGACTACAACCTTAGCAGGTATTAAAAGATGTAAATCAGTCTCTTAGAACACCAGAGAAATTGCAGTTCAAATTGCAATTGGCAGGAGAGGGTAGAAAAGTTATTTAGCTTAAATGTTTCAGAATACCCCAGAAGAAAACAAGGAAGCTGATGAAATTGATCTATGTATCTGTCTCCCAGTGGGTTTTATTCCATCAATTTTTCAGTTAAAAAAAAAAATCCGTTGCTATCCTTCCAGAAGTGTGTGGGTATGTGGGTGTGTTTTCTTTAACTGTGTGGCTGCTGGGCTGTTACAAGTTTTAGAATTACACAGTCTATTTTGACTTTTTATTGTTATTTCTAAAAATTAGTGTGAGACTATAAGAACACAAAATAGAGGAAGTATAAGCATCAAACCATAATAAGAATACTATTTTTTAATGAAAACTAGAAATGCTCCGTAAGTAGCATTACGGTGTACACATCAAATTCACCGCTGTTGATGATGGCTTATGTTCACTTTCTTGGGTCTTTCGTAAGTTTTGCTTCATTGCGCAGGTTTCTAAACCCCGATAAAACTAATGGATGTCATGCTTTCCCATTTTGGGGAAGAAGTGCCAAATACAGCCACAGTGGGATGCCGTCATCTAGCAACTAGTTCTTACACTGTGGAGTATTTCTCTTGGCTATCAGAAACATTAGCACTCGGGATAAGAACATTAATGCAGCTTGTATTCAGGTCCAAGGCCAATGATCTGGAAAACTGTTAGCTGTAACGTTCTGTCAGGCTGTTACATATTGGAACTAGAGATAAAACAATTGTTACCCGAAAGGAGAAAGTGTCGCTTTGCGAAGTTGATGGTCAGTTAATTAATGCTGAAAAATACATAGCAACTTGCTCTGTACTCTTTAGAAACATTATTTGATGTGTTACCCTCATTTACTGGAAGGTCTCATAAAATAATTCTTTGCTATGAATTAGAAGGACAAACATTTGTGCTCCTGCGTTTCTGAGAAACCGGTTATACAGAAAGATATGAAACAAGTTAGCACCACCATATGGTATTTTGATGAGGATTGATGTTGAGTCTTTGTTTCGAAGAAGTCAAGCCACAGATGTTACTCTACTTCCCTGTGGACTGCTTAAGTAGGTTGTGTAATTGTTGAGGGACTTTATATGCTTATTGGCAGCATTTTGAAGAGGTTTTGAGCAAAAATAGATGCTTTTAGGAAACATGAATGGAGCACCAATTCTACATTTGTTCAGATTTTGCCAGTACTCTTAGAGCTGGATTCATGGATCCAATGACCTTGAGAGGAGCTTGTTTGCTCCGGAGGGCAGTTAAGCCTGCTAAGGACCAGCCCTTTCTCTAAAAGGGGCCTGCAGTGAGTTACTGAGCTCTTAGTTCGTGTTGTTAGCACCTTATAGTATTGTAAAGGTCTTGTTTAGCACTATTAATGTTTACTTTTCATTAACTACTTCAGTAGGTATTTCATTTGGGTACCTGAAGTTGGATGGAGTAAATCTGGGATATTGTCCCTGACTTATTCTAGGATTATATCTACGTGTTCAAAAAGGAATGAAGTTGCTACCACCCATATTTTACATATTCTAGTCTAGCCTTACTCCTGGTTTATGTCAGATCCAGAGGCTTTTAAAAGGATGTTATGAATCCCTGTGCCAATTGACTGATTTAGTGGGATATTTTATCTAGAACAAGGGTCCGTAATTTAATAGCTCTGAACAAATGGTGGCTTTTGGGCTCCTTCATAATCCTGGCAATTTTCCTCTTTTCTCCATGGAGAGCAAAGAAAGTCAACTTTTCTAAATACTTGTTTTGAGTATGTCCATTGCACAATGTACTGCATTTTCAGCTTCATGGTACTAAGTTGATTCTGAAGTGGTAAATGTACTTTTTTTTTCTTTTCTTTTCTTTTTTTTTTTTTTTTTAGCAGTTCATTGAAGTCTCCACTTTGATGCAGCAGTGTTATATTTCCTTAAAATTGTATGTAAGCAAGAGAATGAAAATATTTGTATTACAGAATAACTATTTCATATTATAAGAACTTAGAAAGAAAACCATCTGGTTAAAAGTATGTGCATTATTCTCATTTCAAATATAACCCCAGGGTTGTTTTTACTTGTGTTATTTCTGACTGTTTTCCATTTCCTCTAAGAACTTGTTAATGATCTGTGGCAATCAAATTCAGCAATAGCTAATGGCAAAAATAAGAGTTAATTTTAGAATGCTGTTGTCCCTCACTCCCTGTTCTCCTGTTAATTGTTACGTGAATCTGCTGTGCCTCATCTTAAATGAAATTACTAGAGGTAGATGCTATGTATTCCTTTGAAAGATCAAACTCAGTCTCCTGAGCGTTCTGTATAAGGTTCTGAGTTGTAAAGGAGGAGAGAGAACCAAAGTTAAGTGGTATTACAAAAGAAATATCTGGGTGCCTTTCGGTACATCTGCTTTGTAACACAGTGGAGCATGAAGATACACCAGGAAGAATCAAACTAGTTCAGGTAGCAGAAAGATCTAGCTCCAGTGAACTCCAGATCGAGAAGGTAACCCAAGCAGATCTCTAATCCTGAACAAGCCAAACAGACTGAGCAGACCTGGCTGTGTTGTTCCACCCTGTAGCTGTCTTATGCAGAGCCATAACCAGATACAGGCCTCATTAAATGACTTAACAGTTCAGTAAGCTTCTTTTCATTTAAAGTGTACTAATATTTTGAATATTAAGGTTTGTTCTTGTTACCAACAGCTGCTAAGTTATCATCTGGTAACTTTCTAGTTGCTTAAATGCTGCATTTCTCCTGAATTTTAAAGGACCTTTTAATTCAATATGAGGTTAATTCGATTAAGGGTTTTGTTTAAAAATTTAAATAACAAAGCCCAGAGCCCTTGCATGCATTGTCATTTACTTGTTTGGCAGCTCTGATTTTGTGCAAAGGATAAATGAAATAGGAATTGCCTTTTCAGTGTGGCTCTAGGCTACAGAGTTTTTAACAACAGGATATGTGTCTGGAGAGGAAAAGCATAGCTCCTCTTGTAGAAAAAGCAGAGATGTGTATGACTGACACAGCTAGTATTCCTGTATGGTTTTCAAAGAAGCCCCCTTTATTTTTCTTGTTGTCATGATTTAAAAAAAGTCAAGTACAAATGAAGGTGAAGAAACCCTAATCCCTCAAATGTTTTTACGGATGATACCTCATGAAATCAGGCCTCCCTGTCACAGTCCTCTTGTATGAGCTGTTCAGTGAAGTGCCCTTTAACTTGAATGGAGGTGGTATGGAAAGAGTGGATTTTCCAACTGAAGCATGCTTGAAATTCGTTGCAAGAGGTTTTTAATCACTATAACATATCAAATCTTGACTTTCAAGTAATTTTCCCCTGAATAATTTCATTACAGAAACTGAGACTGTCCTGCAGTTACCTGTAATTGCATTTCCCTTTCTTTGATGTGGCTGCTCCAAACCCAGCCTGTGTGCAGACCCTCTTTCTTTCTCATGTGACAATAGGTATCTTAAATGTATGTATTGGGTGGTCATGATCTCAGTCTGTACAATGCCTGCTGCTTTCAAATGGCATGTACTTTGGGCTGCTGACTAATGCATATTTTTAAACGATACTCATTCCCCTGCATTGATAGCACTATGTTAATGACAATAAACAAAATCTATTTCAGAGGTATCTCTAATGCACAATGAAATAGATATTAATAATTCAACAGTTTCAAGAAGATTTCTGCTTTTTGAAGTAGTAACTTAAAAGAAAAAATGGCTCCATAGCATCTGGTAGAAGTTACTACGATGTGTATTTCCATTCAGCTGTGCTGAAGGGAAAAGGAGACTAGATACCTAAAGATGGAATCCAATCTGGCTAAATCCTGTCTGTTTGTAAACTAAGTATCTAAAACTTTGATTCCTTTTATGGGGCTGTGGTAATCTGCTTACTTTTTGGGACTGTCTAACCTTGAAAGCTGCTAAGCTTCTTTGAAGGGGGTCCAACCTGATGAGCTTGAAAGGATCTGGGAGTTCAATGAATACCTGAAGTTAGTTGTATACCAGAAGTGATTTGTTTCTCCCTAAAACCACTTCTCTCAACTAAAGCTCTATGGGGATACAGACTGCAGTTCTCCTGAAGGTGATGTGAAGTTAGTTGTGGTCATGGTTACAATCTTGGTGGTCCATCTTTCGTATTACAGAAAATAGTGAGAATGTTTTCCTGTGTAAATAGGAGACCTGTTTCAAGGCTCAGCTCCAAAAGTTTAAGATCTGCCTGTGGCATCCAGGAAATGCAAGGACCTTGGATCTCTACCATTTAGAATTCTGTGCCTAAAACTGGTGCATCTGTGCATAAATAGGTGAGTAAATCTGCTATGTGAATTCTACTCAAAGCATTCAGTACTGCAGAGCTGAGAGAAGAACCTCATTTGTACAGTCTTTCCTGGGAGAGCCCACATGGCTCTTAGCCTTAATCCTGTGTTAGCTTTTTCTGAGAAGAAACTCCAACCTTTCTGAATCTAAACATACTAACATCCCTGAGTAAAGAACTTGATGTTTTGGGCTTCAGCACCCCCCCCTCCCCACCTCTCTGGAGCTTATTGAACCTACAAAATCAAGGAGCTGTTTGGCCATAATGTAGTTGGGAAGTGAGACTTTTTTCTAGTAGTACCTGTAGATTCCTTAGGACTACACTGTGCCTGATCCTTAAGCTTTGCAGAGGTTGGGCAACGAGAGCAGGAGGAGAAAGGAACAAGTAATTCTTGCATCTTCCTTTAGCTGCGTGGCTTATAGACAAGATAGAGTTCAGTCCCTATTAGTTTCCTTTTTTGGGGGGGGGTGAGGGGTGCAGAGAGGAGGGTAAAGGTGGAGGGTGGGAATGAAGGTACCCTCTCCTCCTACAGAACTGAAGGGAAAGGCTTAGCCATTAAAAAAAAAAAAAAACTGGTGCTGTGTGCTGAGGAGAAATAATGTGAGTCAGTACAGTAATAAAAACAAAATGCTGGTGAATGATGTTTAGCCTGTTGTGTTTTTGATTTGTGTAACTGCATTCAGCACCTAGTTTGCTAAGCCTCAAAAGACCTGAGAGAGATTTTTGATGTGCATGAATGACAAGAGATCCAAATCCTGTTTAAAAGCAAACACCTGACAACTCTAGCTGGTATTTCTATCATTGAGCAACATGACATTAAATGCTATTCTGTCCCCAGAACAGACTGGACAGATTTTCAGTCTGGTATAGAATATGCATATGGATTTTTGGCTTTTCCTGTTATAGATGCAAGTGTTTTTGTACTACCTACTTCTGAGTCTGAGGTGTTTGTTTTGTATCACTGTTGTTAAAGATAACATTGTTGGTATTGGTATCCGACCTAGTAATTTTCGTGTGATTGCAACGAATTTTTTGTCCATGTTTTTATTCCCATCTGAAGCTTTTTAAGCAAACTAGTATAAATACCAACCTCCTGTTTTATTTATAATTCAGGTGGTTTATGTTTGAATTATGGTTTGTATTTTAAGACAGTAAAAATCAAAGCAATGATTCCAAATGAATCTTCAAGTGTGTTAAGCAGACAGACTTGACTATTTTTCTGTGTTCTTTTGTTGATTTGAGTAAATTCTCTCTCTATTTAGAGGAAAACGTATCATGTCTTGTTAGTGATGTGGCTGTGTACTTTATTGGATTTGCCAGCAGGCATACACAACCGTTTGTACAGTCATGAAAATGGAAAGTCCCCAGTGTGCCTCTTCTGTAAGGCAGCCAGCTTGCGTTAATGCAGAAAATGAAATTGAGTTTAGGCCCTAGATGGATGAATCCAACCTTCAGGTTCAATAATTTCAGAATTATTATTTTCAAGCCTATGCATGTAACATGCCGTAAAATTATTTATCAAAATGATAGTGAAGCTCCAATAGTAGAGAAGATTTTTGTCTCCAAATGATGCCAGTTAAGTGAGGTGGCTGTACAAGGTGACACTACAGAACATCTCTTACGTATTTGAATTGAGACATCAAACTGCTTATCTTAAATTTAACCCAAGTACCCTTGTATTGACCATGTTTAATATCAGCGAGCTAAACTTTAGCATGCTATTGACAAAGCAGAGGGGAAACCAAGGCACCTTAAATGCCCATGGGAACCTCTAAGTCCCATAAGTGACAAGAAATTGGTTGATTTTGTCCAGAAGGCTGTGGTGAGTGAATTGGTGCTGTGCTGCACATGGTGGTTTGGTGCACTGGTTCCTTTTTGGAGTCTCCAACAGTGGGATTTGAGGGAAAAAACCATGATTGTCTCACAGCTGCATATTGGTTTAATTTTTAAAGCTTCAGCCAGACATGTAGAAACAATGTTTATTGGCACAAATTATATTCACATTCTTTAATTCTTCACAGAGCTATGTTGGTTCTAAATAGACATTCAGATTACAGCATCTCAAATATGCACATATTGCACACTGTACTGTAAACAGACCTCAGAAGCTCTTGACCACAAAACTATGATAAATAAGTTTGAGAGATTACAGTATGTAAGATCTGTCATTTCCCTGTCACATGGGGTAAGGTTGGGGTTTCTGTATGTGGGACATCTGGGTATAATGATCTACTGGAGGTTTGTGTGTTAGAGGAAATCTTTTCTTTCCCATGTTTAGGTTTGAGGAGGAATCTCCACTGATCAAAAAGGTGGCTATTTCTTCTCTAAAAAGACCATTAAAAGGTGAATAATGTCCTGTATTTTTGAAGGGTTTTGTGACTTGCTCATTGATCTAGGTACAAGGTGGTAGTTTTGTACTGATATCGTTGTGCTTGTGCAGTGTTTAAAGGAGTGACCCAGCTGGGTTTGTATCACCTTGAGTTCTCAATTTTTCTTCATCAAAGACAAACTGCCTTCAATCCAGATTTGTTTATGCTTATTTCTGAATGATGGGCACCTCAATTTTTTTTAGACTGTTGCTAAAGCACGTGAACAAAAGCCTTTTCCCAGGCCTTAAGCTGGGACATGTTGCACCTGACTCACCATCCACAGTGTCAGCAAGCAGTCAGGTGAAGCTGGTTGGAGTTTATTATTTGGTCTGAAACCTGAGGATACTCTTTTTCTTTCAGCAGGGACATTCTATTAAGGTCCACTGTTTATTCCTCTTAATTTTCTATTGGTGCGAGGCTGAGGTAGAAAAGTGCCTTTTTCTTTTTTTTTCTTTTTTAAATTTTAACAGGTTGTAGATGATGGATAAGTGAGACAGACAGGTGGCTTTTCTGAGCCTCACAGCAAGTCATTAGCAGTACTGGGAAAGGAAGAAGCTTGGACCTAGACTTGCGTAGTTACGTGGTAGAATGTGTAATTGAAAGGTGTTAATTATCCTAGAAGAACTTAAATAATAATAATTTAAAAAACTCTCTTCAGGCTTTAGGAGTAGACCTCTGATTACATGCAAAAGGAATTCAAGGAGGGACTAATATAAAAAGCAGTTATTTTTTTTTCCCAAAGGATTACTGTAATCTTGAAGTTTGTTCAAAAACATGTATCCCTAAGTTACATCTGGATGTTCATTCAAAGTAAGCTTCTGTCTCTAGGAAACAGACAACTTTGTCTCCTGCATCCTTTTAGCTTTCAAAAATGAGTGTCCTTTTTCTGGGAATAGCAGATACTTGCAAGCCATATGTGCAGCCTCACTTCCCATGTTTAGTAATTCTTTCATGGAGAATTAAAAACGGTCACTTTAAAAAATTGTCTCCCTCATCTGGCACCATCCCATGCTATAGTATAAATGCTACTGTATGCTGTTTTTTATTAATGGCCGTGATGGTATGTGGTACTTTGGAGCTGTAAACATAGTGCCCTTCTCAAGTGTACTGATACCACTCCTGCAAAAAAAAGGGGCCATGTGTAGGAATACCTACAGCAAAACGAGTTATTGTATGTTGTACATTTAAAAAAAAGGGGGGGGGGGGAAGAAGAAAACTACCATAACAGCATTAATGTTGAGAAACAAGTGCTACTACGGTGCGAGACCATCTTTAAATGACTCAGTCGTATGTTCTTTGCATGCGCGTGTGTGTTTTTCCTTATGAGTGTTCCCAAGAACACTTAGTTGTTCTTACTTCAACATTTTTTTTGTTGCTCACTGCATGGACCCATGTCTATGTAACTGCGCATAGTTCAATCCCTGCTCTGAGAACAGACATTAGTTTTTCATGGGTTTTTGTGTGCCCATTAATGTGGTTTTCACAAACATACAAGTATTTTCATAGAGGTAAAGTGAGAAGGTGCTAGTATTATCGTGTTTGCCTATTGTGAACTCAGAGTATAGAGAGATTAAAATCAGAAGTGTGTACTACTTTGAGATAGCCTCTGTAAAGTATCAGAGACTTTATTTTTTCCATGGGAATTAAAATTACACACCTGTTCATTTCCTACCAGCTTTCATTCTGGTTAGATATCCGGAGTCATTTGTGAACACTCAGCGTCAAACAGGAATGCTACAACGTTTGCAGGGGTAGAAATATCAAAGACTGCTTTAACAATAGGTCCTTCGTTCTCTTCCAGCATGTACTCACAGAGGCAAATGAACAGCAGTCAGTCATGTACCTTTTTTTTCTTTCCCTAAAATACGGTGAGTTAATATAAAAAGGTAAAGCAATATAAATGTATTGGAGAATCTATGGCCTGTTGTAATAGACCCATTGTATAATGATGTCTAAAAATGTTAGTAAAATATGTGCATGGTTGTTGAGGGACTGTTGATTTTTATTTGGATTGGAAATCAGAGTTATTGTATAAACTGTAGTGGAATGTGCTGCTTCTCATTCTGTTGGTTTTTAGAACTTGGCAGATTTTATTTAGAAATAGCCCATAGCATACTACCATGGAGCAAAATCTTGAACTCAATGCCATATTAGGTATAACTGCAATCAGTTACAGTTTTATTGGGATGATTACACTTGGAGATAGGAATTTGGAATATGAACATGGTTATAAGCACATAAATGTCATTCTAATGGTTAGTTAACATTTAATTGTTTGGGCAAAAAACACTACACTATAACCAGGTTTTAACACTCTGCTGATATCTCGCAACACCAGTATGCAAAGTTGTCACACACACTGAGCAAAGCTATAATAATTTAGATTAAAACTAATGCTAATCTCAGGTGAAAGCTAACTGTTTTCATTAATAGCTAATAGAATTAAGGGGAAGAGTGTAGGTAATTATTCTAAGTCCTCTGTTACATGTAGCTGATAGTGAAGACCGCCTCACTAAGAACATACACAGTTTTACCCACATCATCATTGGAAAAGCAGTTCTGAGGTCCCTTAATAAGGTTCCCTAAATAGCTAACGGGGGTCCCATTTTTCTTAATCAGCACCTCCACTCCAAGAGCAGTTAAACTTGAGGAAAACATGTTAGTATGTGAGGCATTAGGATAATGCCATTAGCTGCTGCTTGCTAAGTCTAGCTTGCAATTAGTGCGAATCAGGTTTAGAGCTGTAGCAAAGGGGAGATAACAGGGTGAGGGAGAGGTCTCCAGAGGGGCCAAGCATTATGCAGACATAGCCAAGCATTTCATAGAATCACAGAATTGGCAAGGTTGGAAGGGACCTCTGGAGATCATCTAGTCCAACCCCCCTGCTCAAGCAGGGTCACCTGGAGCCTGGTAGACAGGGTTGCATCCAGGTGGGCCATGAATATCTCCAGAGAAGGAGACTCCACAACCTCCCTGGGCAACTTGTTCCAGTGCTCCGTCACTCTCACAGGGAAGAAATTCCCCCTCGTGTTCAGGCAGGAACTTCCTGTGCTTCAGTTTCTGCCCATTGCCTCTTGTCCTGTCACACTTGTCCCCATCCCCTTGACACTCTCCCTTCAGGTACTTAGACACATTGGTAAGATCCCCGCTCAGTCTTCTCTTCCCCAGGCTAAACAGGCCCAGCTCTCGCAGCCGTTCCTCATAGGGCAGGTGCTTCAGCCCTCTGATCATCTTCGCAGCCCTGCGCTGGACTCTCTCCAGTAGCTCCATGTCTCAAATTCTCAATTTCTGGCTATTGCTACTATCTAGGAAGGGTTTCTGTAGGACAGTAGGGAGCTGAGAGCAAGGCTTCAGAAAAATGCTCCAAAATATCTTTTTATAGCACTACAGAAGCAACTAAGTCAGAGGAGAATGAATTTTGTGTCACGTACTATATAACACCATTCTTGGTATTACACTTGTGGGAAGGCTTTCCTTGTGTTGTTCCCCAGGCCTGTTGTAACTAAATTTAGGTTGATCCTTTGCGATGCAGTTGTCTTAGGCCCAGCTGACAGGGCTTTCCTCCTTGCACCCTGTTCTGCGCACAGGATTGCTCGCTTGGAAAGCCCTGGTAGAGTTCTCTGTGGCTTAATTCTTCTGCATTTGTATGTGTTTTGAGTAAGGATGGATTTAGTAAGATTATTCCACTTAGTATCTAAGATAGCATTATTTGAAAGCATAGGCTATATCTCAGAGCTCTTACCTGAGGCTTTCTGCAAACTTGTGCAAAAACTGGCTCATACTTAGACTCTGGTTGCATTTGCATGTATTTGACTTCTGTCACAGCAAGGATCTGTCTTTAAAGAAAGCTAAATTGTTCGTTGTGGTAGCAGTGTAAGCCTGTGGTTAAGTCTGCAGTGTCTGCTAACTTCCATATACTTTATGGGTCCCTGCCCCTTGTGATTTGGGAGTTCATGCAGTCTGTGTACAGTTTGTGCTCTAAACTAGCTTTCCCATGACTGTACAGTGCAGAGAGCCAAGAGTGAATGTACAATAGGCATCACATATACGAGTTGATGAAAATAATACTAAATGACATTGTTTCAGGACTAATGTCTTTTAGTGTTTATGGCGTTTCATTTTACAAACTGCTTTGTTACTTTTTGATTTGATTATTGCTACTCTTTGCTAAGGATAATCAGCACAGTAATTTAGGTTGCATTGAAATACGAGAACTGGGTCTCTTCTATGCCTGCCTCAAGAAGCATTGGACTATCACTAGCGGAACAGGTAGTGTTTTCTGAATAATGGCATTTCTAACAGTGGAAATTTACACAGAACCTCAAGAATTCCACAGAGGATCAACTGATTGGTTAAATATTTAATTTGCTGACATTGTGTTTATCACTGATGATTATTTAATAAAATAAGAGAAGGCTAGATTCATAAAAGCCTAGATAAAAATAAGGTCAGAAATCTGAGGGGGGGAATCTCCCTGCAGGTGGAAATATATTCAGTTATTTGTGAATTAATGAGAATATTTAGACATACGCTTCTCAGTGAAACACTTCATATTTTGTGTCCTGTGCTCTGCTGTTTTAAATAACTTACTGGTTTGACAGGTGAGGGTTTATTTCAAATGATGATAATGATTCTGGAGTATTTTTAATTTCTGAATTATCTTTTTCTGTGAGCCCTAATTAGAAATGTGTCCATGTAGTGGAGAATACCCTTAATGTTAGCTGCTTTTTCTGGTCTGCAATGTTATTTATACACTCTGAATTCTACATAATACAGATGGAGATGTACCTTTTTTTTTTTTTTTTTTTTAAGCAACTGAGTATTTTTGTTCAGTGTTGCTTATGTTGGAGAGAAGTTAAGTGGAGGCTCTTGTAATATTATCCCATGTCACCCTAAATGAGACTTATCTAACCAAATATAAATGTCTTTTGTGTAGATGTCCATATATGAGCTTGTCTAGACCTTCTTCATGATCAGTGAAGAGAAGCAGACACCTTCTAGAGTGAAATTTGACTCATCCTAAGACTGACGCCTCAGATAAGTCAGAAGAATTGCCTGTTTTTCCTCACTGATTATGAAAGAGGTCCTGAGGACACAAGTTCAGAGGTAGAGATTTGTATTTGGTCAAACAAATGCTGCATCTGGAGTCTGATTTGAGGCTTGGAAAACACTAAATTATGCATAGCATTCACTGGGATCAATCTGCATAGCACTGGGAGGATAATTTCTCTGTTTCAGCTTGTGGTAAGAAAAAAAAAATTAACATCTGGGATTCATTTTGACCAGCTTTGCTAGTTACTTGATGCCAGATACAAAACACTGGAAAAGGAGAGAGGGGAAAAAAAAAATCAAGGGTGCAAAATCAATAGTAAAAAGTCACCTAAAAGCAAGTCAGTGTGTGGACTGCCCCCCCCCCCCCCCAGTATGTGACTACAGTAAACATTGGTTTACATGATTAAAGTAACAAATTTCATCAGTATTATTTCTGTTCTGTAAGCAATTAATAAGGATGTACAAAATATGTAATTGTTCATAGAATCCACTGAATAGCGTCTTTAGAGTCTTAAACGGTGCCTCACAAGTAACTCGACGTCATCTTGCTGCAGTAATGTGGGGTGGTGGCAGCATGAGGTGCTTTCACAACTGGCAATTTGATTTCTCTGTTGCTTTTTAAGTTTGCGCTTGTCCTGGTGCATTTCAGCTTGGGGTCATGGACCCTCAGTCTTTTCAGGAATCTTTTCTATCCCTAGAGGCTGGTTAGGTAGAGTTTCCGATGAGGTGAATTTTTGTGCTAAACCAGACTTGCATTAAACTTTCAGGAAGCAGAGCGTGAACAAGATCATTACTGTGCGGTAAACACAGAACTGTGTTTGATCAGGGTTTAAACTGGTGGCCAGCTAGAACTGGGAAATATAATTGCTTCTCCTGATGTAGAGCTACGTATAGAGTCTTTTCATGCTGTACTTAACTTTTTTGACTTCCCTTCTGTTTCAGATCGTTACTTCAAGATGAGTAAAATGCAGCTTATGGGCAGTTTATTCCCTCCTCTCCCTTATTGTTGCTCATTACTACATATACTGCATCAGAGCACAAGTCAGCCCAACTAGTTTCATTTGGAATAAGGAATGCAATACTGGGAGGCCACAGAGAAGCATATCCCACTAAAGAGTCCAGGTCCCACCATCAGATCTTTGTTGCCATGAGGTGACCAAACATCGCTTGAGTTCACATTGATGCCCAGATCCCTTCTTCTTCCTAGATACGGACCTCTGTGGGATGATGGGGGCTTATCTGAAGGCTGTCACAGCTCCATCACGTTAGGCTGTCAGCCTTCTGCTTCTGTTCTTTCTTTGTCCGTGTCCTTCCAAAATTGCCCTAGAAATATCTTGGTTAAGAGTGAGCTAAGTGTGTTAAAGTTGATTCTTGCACAGCTGTCTCAAGGTAGAATTTTTGTTTCGTAGACCTTTGAGGTTAGGTGAGCAGAATCCCAGACTTTGTTACTTAATTTCTGCCTGTATGCTGTGGAAACATGACGTGATAGCAGTGTTTTGGCTTTGTCCTCGTCTTTTTAGTTGATCATTGACAAATGGATGACTGAGGCAACCAGTGTCTGTGGAAGGGCTGGCAGAAGGGTAATTGAATCATGAGGGTCTGCCTTTTATCCAGAAAGGGTGAAAGCAGGGCTCATCTGAACAGGGGAATAGAAATATTATGCAAGTCTTTTTTTTTTTTTTTTTTTTGATGGCAAAATCTTTGACCAATGTAAAGTTTTCTATGGGCTGCTCCAAGAACGTATGTAAAACATGATGTTGCTCTTTATAATTACAAATAATTTTGTGTGCTCTTCACTCACTGAACAGCTGTGCTTTTCAAATTGCACATGTCGGCAGGATCATGCTGTGATCTAAGTGGACAGGTCTGAGTTTGAATAAATTTTGAATCGAAATGTACTTCTGACACGCTTAAAGATCTGCATCTCATATTTTTGCATGCAAATTTCTGTTTCTGTTTGGGCTTTCCTGTTAGAAATCCAGCCATGGCAGCAGGGGACTGCAAAGGAATCCTTATCTTTTCAGTATTTGCAGAGATGCCTGATGTTAATTACCCAGGAAAACATCATGTTCAGCTTACAACATGGGGATTATGAAGCATTTCAGGTAATATGGAAATAGAGTATTTGAAAAGTGGCAAATGTTACAAAGTAAAGCAGTATAAGTGATAAACATAACCTTCCAGGACTCTCTCAAATTTGAAAGAAGAAAAGCTAATATACTCCTTTTTGAGAGTGAGTGTGTCTATAGGTGCATTGTTATATGGATGAGATTGGTAAGAAGCATGACTTCGTGATGAGCACGGTCTTGGCCACCAAACAGAGGGTTTACTGGGGACTCCGAGAGATGAAAGGACCTATGCCATCTTGTAGCTTTGGCTCTAACACAGGCAGCTATCTGTGTGCAGCTAGGACTTGGAGGCTGTAATACACACCCACACACACCCCTGCTAAGGCAAATGGGTGTACTTTGTATTTTGTCAGATGTTTTCCAAGTTCAGTATAAACACCACCAAAAATTCAGCCATTGCTTTGAGACCTTAGCGTAGAACAAAAGGCAGCAGGATGAATGCATATGAGAAAGGGATCATTTTTCTTTGGGAAATGGTATGTTTGACATAGATTTTTGTGTTCTGACTTCCCTATCAAAAAAAGAAACCTGAGTTTTCTATTTGAGTCTGATTTTTTTTTTCTTTTTGGTATTCCAATTTAGAAAGCCAGTGACAAACAGCAATTCTGTGTGTAGTTCTGAAAAACGCAGGTGGTATGCGTCACCAGTGAAGCACGTTTGCTGTTGGATATTGGTGTTAGCAGGCCAGTATCTGCCTCTTGTCAACCTTGTTGGCCCTGTTAGTCCTACAGGTAATTCAGAGTTGTGGCTTACACTCTGATAATCCTTGTGGTTCCCTTAAGCCTGAAGGATCCATGATGGATAATTAATAAAAAGGGACTCATATGCTGTGTGTGTCTGTCTCCAGCTCTCTCTCATATAAAGGTGCATGTACTTTCTGCAAGCTGGAGTGTGACATTTTGAAGGAGTTAAGATTGTATGGGAAAATATTTAGCTGTCTACAGATTTAAAAAGGCTGAAATTGGTTATCTGTTCCAACTCTCCCATTTGGAAGACTGCACATCGTGGTTAAACTCCCTTGTCCTCAGATGTTGCCAGTGGAGTGACAAGCAGAGGTCAGCTGGCTTGTTGAAAGTCAAAGATTAATTAAAAATTACTGTGCTAAGAGTTCTTAGTTCTAGTCTGGATGTAGTGCCCAACAGCTCAGCTCTCTTTCCCTCTGATTTCGGTTATCCAACTAAGGTCTTAATTCCTGTGTTTCATATGTGCTTGATTCTATGCTGTTTGTGTGACTGCATCCTTCACTTTGTTTGCTTCCTGCATTTTACACTGCCATGGCTGAGTTAGACATCTTTTCAAATGCTGGAGCTAGAGCCGACTTCTCATTTCTGTGATTGGTTTGCATTCTTCCTGAATCTACAGAATTATTGTTTAAAAACAGCAGACAGGAAAATCCCGACAGCTTCCCTGCAGCTTCACAGCACAATTGGTGAGACCTGAAGCTGCACTATGGAAAGAGCCATTCTGAAGAGGCTCTCTGACAGCTAAGGAGATTGAACATGAAATCAGAGCCTGCTTGGTAGCTGCGCGCAGCTCCCATCTCCATAGTCCCAAATGCTTCACAACCAAAGGTAGTCAAAGGCAGCGTCAAATCAATCAAATTGGATTAGATATGGACACTAAATCCAGGCTTTTGGGTGGTGGCTTCATAACAAAGCCTAATGCTTAAGGTGGTGAGCCTTGGTGTCCTGAAAGGGATCAGCAGAATCCAGAAATGTGCTGCCAAGTTAGAATTGGATTCTTGGATGAGCCAGAGTCTGTGCCCTGAGCTGGGCGTAGGTGGTGCAGCTCCTGGTAAACAGCCAGCCATAGTGGGAGGAAAAAGCCTGCTACAGATGATTTTTAACAGTCAATTCTACTATACTACCTCCGTGTCTCAAGGTCAGTTCTGGCAGAACACTCTTTGAAGTATTCTCATCGAAAATGTGTAGTAGGGATCTCTAAGTGCAGGTGTATGCTGAGTATTGACCATAAAGGAAAATCAAGAATATTTTAAAATTGTGGAAGGGATTATTCACTGCCTTTGGAAGCTACACATAGTATGTTAGGATGTAGACAGTCGGATCTGTCCCTGCAAACAAATCAATGAAATTCAGCCAGGGATGAATTTGGTTCAGTCTTTGTTTTTTATTTTTCATTGTTCAAGAGAAGACGGAGAAAAGGCATAACTTTGTCAGGGAAATACATCAGCTTGAGGAAATCTTCATTATTTTGTTTTGGGGAGGAAGAAACAAAAATTGCTTTTCCTTGTGCAAAAGCCTTGTTTTTCAGTGACAGCATTTCGGTTTGCCTTTGTTATGGTATGGCATCATTCTGTGGGAAAATCCCAGTTTCGAAAATGTCATATTCCTCGATAAGTCACAGTATCATCTCAGCTGTAGAGGTTTCTGCAGTAAAATTCTTATTCCCAGGTTTCAGTCCAAGCTAGTTATTCAGCTCTTATTAATAGTGAAAACAGAATGAGTTGCTCATTGTAGACAGTACTTTTGTGAGCTCACCTTTGTTAGGGGTGAATTACAAATTATTTTTGGTTCTGTCCTGGCTTTCTTCCCAAATTATTTTATTTAGAAACAGTCCTGTGACACACAATTCTTTAAGTACATTGAAATTGGCTCAAAACTGCATATGATATATTCTTTATTTTTTCCATTGTTGCCAAGCCTTTGATTTATCACTATTCCTAAGCTAGCAAGAATTATTCTGAGTAGGAATTGAAGTTACTCAGTATCTTTTGGGTTTGAGTCCTGTAAATTTTCACTTTTTAACAGAACAATATTTTATTCTGTAGGCGTACAGCATGTCTTTAGGAAGGTTTTTAATCTGTATATCTCATCTGTAAAATATTAAATAGAATAAGTCATATTCTTTTGCATACTTACGTGTATCAATGAATCTTTCTCATAATAAAAAAAATACACATCCTAAAGAGGCAAAGTGCTGAATTTTTAAAAGTACTGAACATCTATGCTTTTTCTTTGCTTATAAAGATTTGCATCATTTTAGAACCTTTAGAAGTTGCTTTGTGAGGTTTTCAAAACATGCCAGTTCTGAGGACTTGATATCCTTTGAGGAAAAGAAAAGATGACAATGGAAAGAAAATTAATCCTTTTACTATAGCAAAATACACTTCCTCACCTGCCTGGTTCCCAAGAATATTTTACTGGGGTGAAAAAAATGCAGACAAACAGCTCAATTTTTCTCTAGATCGTCTCTCTCTTTTTATAAACAAACATAATGTACTAAGAGGCACCACATTCAAACTGAAAAGGCTGGCTGCAGCTTTTAAACAAAGCAAAATGAAATGAAATACTTATTTTTGAAATACAGCATTTTTTGAAATGAAGTAATTTCTTTGCAGGCTTTTCATGAAAATTGCTTTTGTTTGACTACTTCATCTGTCAGTTTCAAACCAAAAGAAAAGCTTTTTTCAATGGACAAAATCCTTTTTTTTTCTTTTAACAGAACTATCCTACAGAAGAAACATATGTATAGAAAAACACTTAAAAATGAGAATCCCAGGTTCATCATTTTTCAGCCTAGACACTATCCCTTTGATCTCCATGGTTGAGCTGCAGAACTGAGACATTTTCTTTATGCAAGAAGACAAAAGCGTGTCCCCGAGAAGTGGTTGCTGCTTGCATGAAGATGCAGGTCAGCCCAGAAGTCCAGCCTGCCCCATGTTCTGTCTTGGGAAAGAACAGCTGGTCTGAAGAAATAAAGGAGTGCTCATGCTCTGCTGCAAAGTCCCGGAAGGTTAATTTTGGTCATCCTGAGCTGATGTTACAGCTATAAGAAAGCAGAAACACAGAGCGTGAAAGGCACAATAGGAGTCTCTTGGGCTACAAAATAAACCAAGAAGGCTAAGCATACAGCCAAAAAATCTGCTTTTTCTGTTGAAAAAGCTGCTACAAAGGAAGCGCCTAAGCAGAAGATTGATTTGTGCTCCCTGTGTTGGTGGAAAGTGTTAATTGGCTTTGAGTAACAACTGACTTTCGAGTGGAAATAGTGGCCAACCCCGGGTGCCTAGGGAGACCTAAGAGTAGGGTTAGAACATAGGGACCGTTCCTTGGCATGCTGTCTGGCTCTGAGCTGTAGGTAGTATTTTTCTGTTTAACAGCCTTAGATTAATATGCCCTGCATGGATTTGTCTAGCCACTTCTGGGACCTTTCTAACTTAGTTTCCTGTTTGCAGCTTTCTGTGGCAAATGATCCCTCAGCTTAAGTATTTTGGATGAAAAAATCTTTTGTTACCTGCTTGCTTACTGTAAAGCTCCCTAGCTTGTGTGCTAGAAGAGACAGCAAAAAAATGTTTTTTTTTCTCCAGTTTCTTTGTGCCACTTGCTGCCTACCTTCTGTCTCTTTTCCTCAGCCTTTTCAGTTGCTCATTGTACAGAAACTGCTTTGTAGCCTTGTTCAGCCATGTCACTGTTTTGTGTACTTCTCTGTTGTGCTACTTTTAGAGTCAGAGGATGAAAACTTCTATGAAGTGTGTAATGTATAGGCATGCCAATGATTTATAAAACTATTGTCAGGTTCTCTGTTTAGCTCTGATATGCTTTTCTGTGTTCTTTCTTTTTCTTCCCCCAAATATAGAGTAATTTTACATCATTCTTACTAGTGGGTTGATAGAATTCTTCATATGTTTTTTAAACAAAAAAGAAAGACCCAGTTCTGTTGACCTGCATTTTTCTTGTGCTGTGCAGTAGGTATATCTAACTGTATGCAAATTGTATATTTACTGGATTTGGACATAGAGGCTTGCTACAGTGCTGTCTATAGTTGCTGTAAAGGCCGTGACTGATTTCAGGCCTTATCTGTCACTTTGAACTGAAATAGGCGTTTTATTGCTACAATTGTAATCTGGATGTCAGTGTTGATGGGAAAAGATGAGAAGGGATGTTCTTGTGTTCCTTCCTTACCCCACAGTCTCTGATTCTGCCAAGTCCTTGGAAGTTGGTTGAATCTTCTGAGTCAAACCGGCCCCCCAGACAGCTGAGGCAGTGGTAAGAAAGAGGGACTGCCCCTTCATTCCCTGTGCCATACTTGGTATTTCTCGTGCAAGGAGAGGCTTGCTGTCTAGCCTCCCTGAGGACGTTGCATTAGTGCAGTTGGTCATTTGTTTCAGTACAGCCACATGATCATACTCTGTGTGACTGCCTGGCCCAGTGACCTATTCAAAGATGACTTTCTTGATGTGTCTCCAGAGCACTGATCCTTTGGGAATTTCACTTTTTTTTTTTTTTTTAATAAAAAAAATGTTTAGGTAATGTATGTGCCACAGATACTTGGTTAGAAGACTTTTTTTTTTAGCTTGGCACTGAGAAAAAATTTCCTACAATAAATATTTTTAACAGCTGAATCACACAAAACTGAGCTTTTTTTGTGCTTGCCCTATGCCACTGTCAACACACTGTCATTTTCTCTCCTGGACTGTTCTGCATATTACAGGCAAATCCCTTGATCTGATGTTACTATTTTCTGTATGCCTGCAAAACCATTGGTTAGAAGGGCTGCTGGTCACCCTTCCCCTGGAGGCCAGCAGAGCCATGTGGGCTCATCTCTTCCTGGGTAGGCCGAGCCCAAAGAGTTACAGAATTCTCTCTGGGCCTTGCTCTGGAAAACATTGAACACGCTGAATTCAGTAGGAGCTGAAAGTATTCAGCAGCTCATGGGAGCTGGCCAGTATTTAACCGGATCTAGCTCTTCCTACCAAAGGGAGCTTAGAATTAATAGTAGATATTTTATGCTAGTCTAGGTGAAAGTAGCTTGCTTGGTTACTGGTTTTGTACAAAATTTTCTTTTGATTTCATTCTCACTGAATAGAAATCCTGTCAAGTTTTGAGCTGAGGCTTGAGGTTTTCTTTTTTGCTTTGCAGGCTTATGGTGGTGAGTTTTTTTGCATGATGAGAGAGGTGATCTAAGCTTCCAGATTCTACTCCTTCGTTAGACTTTTTTGCTACCTATCAGCTGCAGTGTCTCACACATGCCAGTAATATTGGTTATATACTGGTGTATATAATGTGTTTGTTGTATCAATAGAAAAGGATTTCAATAAGAATTTGTGCTGCGAGGGGATTTTAAAACAAATTTGGAGCTAACTTAAGTGCTCTATGCCTTTAAAATGACCTGAACCCAAAGCTGAATCTGCTCAGCCTTCTGCTGTAGGCGCATGGGACCTGGAACTTGTACTACGTTGAAGGGGGACGAGGGAGTCACGTTAAGGTTTTGTGCCAGATGCCATCATAAAATCAACTAGCTCTCCTTTCTCAGGCAGAAGAAATAACCAAGAAAGCTATATGAGTGGCATGTGATTTGGCTCAGGATGGCAGAAATTTAGCTTTTCTTTTGTAATTGCTGGTTATCATCGTGCCACTTCCCAGACTCTGCTAAGCATTGTCTGTGTCCTAGAGATTGTACTTAGTTCACCAAATTCTGAGACTGTTTGAACCCTTTTTCTTATGATTTCATTTCATTTTTTCTCCTCTTTTTTTTCCCTTACCCCTGTGTTTACTCTTCATCTTTTTTCAATACGGCCATTGGCTATGATGCCTTTTAGTATATACTGAGGACTGAATTCTCCTGTTCCATATGGTATTTGGTTGTGATGAGCTTCTTCCTCCTTCATTCCTCCCCAGCGACAGCCAGTGTAGCCCACTGCATCCCCAGCACGGCTCACAGCCTGCCACAGTGTGGTGCGGAGTGACAGAAGCAACCGTTCCCTTGTGCCGCTAAGGGGAGCGTGCTTCAAGCTGCAGTTACTGAGCAGAAGCCATCGTTTCTCCTGAATGCACGGGGCTGAAGCTGTCAGTGTCAACAGTGCTGCTCTGAGGTTATCCTTCAGTGTCGGGAAGTGACCTTTCAAAAAGGCCTTGGAAGCTTAAATGATAAATGAAAAAGAGACTGAGGGCATCAGAACCATCTGTCTTTTTACATTGATGGGACATTTTCATGGAAAACAGTGGCATGACCCTTTTTAGGAGCGCTGAACTTCATTCATCAATCCCATCCATGGTGCATAGCCAGAGGCATCACAAGTTTGGAGGAGAAAGGCAGAATTTTGTCCCCCAACACACTGAATCCAAGCTATCATTGCAGCTGCAAACCTACAATATATGTCTGCTTGTGATAGCTGTGCCTGGTTGTGTGATGGAGGGGGATGCTGGTCAGTTTAGCACAGCCAGAAACTGCTTTATCCCTCAGACTTACACTTGTTCCAGCGAAGTCGTTCCTGGGGAGTGGAGGAACGTGGGCCACAACCTTCCCTTCTCTTCGTGAGAGCACAGCTTCTGCTAGGCTATCATCCATGAGCAATGGGGAAGAGCATCATGAGAGGGTTGTGCTCTCTTCCATGAGTCTGCACCTGTTGTGGCAGCTGTCTCTTCAGTTCAACATTTTAATCCCTTCCTGGCTGCTTACTAGGGCTTCCTGTGGGCCACAGTAGTACAAATAATACTTACAAAATGACTCTTTCTGTTTGATCAAATACCCATAATTAGTTACTTCTCCTAATAAGGTTTGGGCTCTGTGATATTAGTACTGTCATACTCAGTAGCTTAAAATTAGTTTTAGAATGTAAGAGGAAGCCCAAACAGTCACGGTAATTTCTATCACTGGGATTAGAGATTGCATCTGCTCTGTGGATCTTGTTTGCGTTTGCATTGTTATTAGAAAGTAAAGTTTCAGTGAGGAGACTCTTACTTCTCTGGAGCTTAGATCTTTACTCTTTGGCGTTAGGTAGGCTTTAAACATTCAACTTGATCTGCTTTGCGAACTGTAAAAGTTTACTGTCCTTTAACTCAGAGCTTTACAACTTCTCATCCTGTTATCAAAAGTCTGAAAAGGAGTTTTGAAAGCTGATGGGTACAAACCATTTTTAAAATGCTTATTTCCATTTTCACAAGAGGCTGTTTTGAGATTAATGAGGGAGGAAAAAAGTATTTTGTCAATGAGCCCCCTGGATGCAGTGCTTTCTGAACAAACTTAATTAGAAAGATATGAATTTGATGTTCCAGGAGTATTTTTATAGAAAAAACAGCTGCTGCTCTTTCCTTCCAAATTGAAGGTTGGTTTTGGAGGAACTGAGCATACTTTTTGTTCTCTCTCAGAACAGTGACACCTGCCAAGTTGTTTTTGGATCCGAAATGAAGGCAAAACTTGCAAGAATCTCAGCCTCTTGTGACTGTAGTCAAAGCAAGCCTCCTGCACCTGGAGAAAATAGATTTTTTTTTTTTTTTTGTAGCAGAATTTGCCATTAAAACTTCTCAATATTCCAGTATAAAAAGTGGTTTGCAGAAGAGGGGGAGAGGATGGAATAGGAAGAAGAGTGAAACTTTTTTTTTTTTTTTTTTTTTGAAGTGTGTTACTGTTGGCCAAAGTGGGTCTTGCAGGCTGGAGAGCAAAGCTGATTGGGTTTTTAATTTGAATTTGAACTCTTGAGATTCACCCTGAAGTAGAGCTTGAGGCTATATCAGCTATTTTTTCATATTCCTTGCCTCGTGGAGTGCTCCACTGTGGCCTAGCTGATGTTTCCAGGGAGTAACTTCTGCAGATGGTTTACACTTGAGGATGGTCTAACTTGCTGGGTGGACAGGTTAGGGCACAAGCAAGGTAGCACCCATTCTACCTGTCCTGGTGGGGATATCGCCTTACCGAATATGGGCAAATTAGACAGCCTCAAGGGCTGCAACATTGCCTTCTCCAAAGACAGAGTGGACTTCAGTAACTGAATAACAAGGGAAATGGTGACAAAAGGTGTCCCAGATCCCAAGAGTGCTCTGGGCTTGAGAGCCCTTGGGAGTCCCTCTCTCAGCTGTAGTGTGGAAGTCACAGTGGAAAATAGAAAAAGGGCTCAAACTGTGATGGAGTTAATGGATTACGAGTCAGCTGTGTCACACCATCTCTCTCTGCTGGGTACTCTTAGCCTGTGCCGAACACAGGCTTGTTTCGATTTAAGCAGCACTGAAAGTTATGTAAGATTTATTAAATGTAATCTTTGCTGTAGTTTAAGACCTTAAAAATGGATAGTTACTTTATCCCTGCTAAAGGACAATAGATTTTTTCCCTGCTGGAACTTAATGGTGTGTCTGAACTTTAGAGGGAGCAAAGGAGAGCAGATCTGGCTTAAGCAGATCAAACAGGATTTATTTCAAAAAGCAGAGGATGAGAATGTGGAAGGAAGCAGATGGGAGCTCTGGGAACTGCAGAACGTGAAGTGACAGCTACTGGGGCTCTATGATACTGTTAGAGATGTAGAAGCTGTGAAAGCACCTACTTTTCATGTTCCTCGTGAAATACTGGAGATTTCAAAGCAGAAGCCTGTAAGAAACTAAAGAGAGTCTAAGCAACTTCACAGCCAGATAATAATTGTCATTTTTCACTTATGGATCTTTTGTCATGAGAGAAAAGACAAAATATTTCTGTGATGCAAATCTAGCAGTGGCCAGCAGAGTATCAACAAGTGCATGCATAAATGAGATTACAAACCAACTCTTCCAAATATAACCAGCATAGAGTCGATACGAATGAGGGTGGTAGAATAGACAATGAAGACTGATAATAGAGGAAGGCATGACTTGAACTGTGAACAAAGATGTTTTTGAAAATTGTGTTCAGAGTTCCACTTTTTTTTGAGAGTGTGCTCAACTCTTCAGAGAATGTTCCAGTTTTACAAGGAATTTCCTGTAATATAAATGAACGTAACAAATATAAAGCTCACAGTGAGTTAGAGATCTGCTATCAAAATCGTTCTTGGCTATCAGTATTCCTTGGCAAGCTGTTCCTGGGGCACTGCAAAGGAACAGATGAACACAGGATTTGATTGTCGGCTTTTCTTGCTCATTTATATAAACAGTGGAATTCTAATGTGGTGCTATCTTAGCTCCTTTAAATGTCTCCTAAATAACTTTCATTCAAGTCCCCATCTCTGCTCAACTGTGGGAAGAGAGAGGAGTCTATTCTGCTCAACTCCAGTGGAAAGAAGAGATGAGGTGGACTGTTGTCCTCAGCAAGCTGATGCCGTAACCCTCTCGTGTGTTGTGTTGAGAATGTGCTGGAGGGGATGCCCCATTAGGGAAAGGGACCTTGGTGAAGATAAGTGTTTCCTCCTCATCCTCACTTTCACACCATGAAGTACTCTTGAAATGATTCTTTATGAAGTGTCTCAGCTGGGTGGTTCATGTCTTGTGAGCAGTTTTATGTTAGCTGACAGATACGGCCCTATAGACACTCATGGTGACTTCTTTTACTCAGATTGTGTCGCCAGCCAGGAAGACTGAGGAGACTGCGTATTCAAGAGTGAGGTCTGGCTGTTAACCTAAGAAGTGGAGAATATCAGACACTTCTACCCACTCTAATACCTTATCTATTGTCAGAAAAGTCCATCTTGTAAATGTACAGTAAAGTTGGATTTGCACTATTTTGTTTTGTTTCCTTCTTTGTATCTGATCACACAATCTGAGCCTGCATTGTGCGAGGTATAACTCTGCATATTTCTGCCTAATTTCTGGTTTGCTTCTAAAATGTACAAGCCAGCAAGCATGACAAAACAGCATAAAATTTTTTGATGTGATAGAATCCTCTTCCAGTCACCTTGTCACCTTAAAAATAAGCTGTTTTAATTTTAGACCAAACCTATGTTAAACTATAAGGCTGCATTCCTGTGCCTTAGCAGCTTTTTCATCAAAGCCTGCTGCAGGCATCTTTGCTTTCTGTAAGATGCCAAGAGCTAGGATGTTGGCCTTTTCTGTTGGCGATGTGCACAGAAGACTCTTGCCAAATTTCTTGACATCTAAAAGATAATCAACATTTCAATCTCCTCTTACCTGAGCAGCTGAGTGGCTGCTGCAGCTGAACATGAGGCAGTTGGTGAAAATTTAGACTGGACCCTCATGTTACTGGGCTTGGGTTCTAGCTGAGGTAGCATCAGAGGATGACTGAAGTAGAAATATCCGGGGGGGGGGAATAAAAGCAGAAAGCAATTAAATCAGACACTGAAAAAGGAAAATAAACTCAGCATGTGTAATGTAATGTTTACAGATAATTTATTTCACCAGTTTTATTTTGATTATTTGAGGCTGAAGTTCTTTACTAAAGAGTGTGGGAATACATCTGTTTCCTACAGCACAAATTTTCCTTTGATAAGAAAATTATTTTACTCGAACTGAAATTCTCTTAGCATGCCTTACAGTTGTGATAGGGAACCAGAGCAAAGTACTTAAGGGTAAACTTAGCATCTTTTCTTTTTATTTTTGTATCAATTCATTTCTTAAAGCTCTCCATGTTTTCAGAGTCTGTGGCTGCCTTGTCATCAGAAATACTGCAGTCTGGATGAGCAATGCACTATTTTTGCTACAGATCCTTCAGATGCACCTTTTTTTGGGGGGGCATTAATGTCAATATACTCAGTAATACAGATTTAGACTGGCAGTTTGAGTCTTGCTCATAGTGGCTTGGGAGCCTTGCCTCTCTGGCCCCAAACTCCCAGTAATTCTAGCCTCTCCTTTCTGGGATAGCACTGCAAAGGTTAGCCAAGGCTCCACGCTGCTTTTTCCCTTCCCACAAGACTCTGCTTCAGTTTCCTGTGTGGGTTTGAGAAAATCTGCCCCAATTTTTTTTTTTTTCATTTTTTTAAAAGGTTATAAACTCTTTTCATTTATCAAAAGAACTATGTGAAAAATACACTACAAAACTCAAATTTCTGCTTAAAGTTAAAAAAGTTGGCTGAAAATCTTGAGTCATAAATGTTTTAGTACTGCCTCATGATGAGAACCATGCTTTGCGGGAGATGCGATCTGTCCAGGGAGCAGGGCGGTGGGAATGGAGGAAGAGGCACTTCAAGTGCAGGCTTAGGAAACAATGAGACCGCTCTTCCAAATACACTCTGGGAGACACTTTTGGCAAAAATACGTCAGAATTTTTAGAAGGGTTTTCTGAAGGAAATTAAAAAAGAGGAGAGAAAAATTCTGTGGTAGATTTTTCACCTGTAGGCATTGAGGAAAACCCATTTTCTGGCCATTTTTATTACCATTTTGGACAGCAGTTTTTCATAAAGAAATTTTAAATGATGGAAGTTCGACTGTAATCATTTTTTTTTAATGGTAAAAACTAAATATTGCAATCTAGATTTTGGAATGAGCATAAATAAGGCTTTTTTATGGTGAAACTTTTTATAAAAAGACTCTATGAGAAGGCTGTGTGGGTGGACTCAAATAGTAGCATCATCAAACAAGGATATCCTAAAAAATGCATATGTTACGTGTATGCTGAGCTTGAAATCTGATGGACTTCTAAATGAAAAATGTATGCTATTATTGCAACTCAGGAAAGAACAAATGTAAAGAGCAAATCTAAGGAAACACTTAAACAGCAAAGGGAATTTTGGCAGTTCTGAGTGCTATGAAGTAAGTTTAGTGCAGAGCTTATTGATATTTTTTTCAGTGTGGTCTTACTATTTTCTTTCACAGTGTGTAGCCTATGAGGAGCCAAAGGGCAAGTGCAAAGTGCTAGTTCAGCAAATCAGGAGAGTGTTATGGAAGCTGTTTGAAAGCACATCTGCATGCTGGAGGCAGACTTTCACAATTGCTTCATCCCAAGCAGCATTGATGAGTGCAGTGTTTGCCACTGTGATTTCCTTATTTGATTTGCCCATAAATTTACACAGGTATCATGCTTCTCATTAAGACAGAGCAGGAAATTAAATTCATAAAAAAAATACTTCCCTGGGAAGATTAACATTTGAAATACAAGGTATTATCTTTTTTTTTTTTTTTACAGTAATAGGCTATTTCTAACACCTCCACATTTCTCACAGTTAAAGATGTAGTGATTTTATCCATTATTGCTATTGTATAGAGTCTGTATTATTTCTAGTTGGTATATCATTTAATTAATAAACATCTTGTGTATGACTAAGTGTGTAGCCTGTGTATTCTGTTCTTTATAATTCTGGGCAGGAACAAAAATCATTGCTATGTGGCAGCTCATCAGTCAAGAACAAAATAGTTGCAGGATATGCAAAACAAAGATTGATGTTCTTGTTTTAGAAGACCTGCAGATGCCTATTTGATGTGGGCAAAGCATTTCTTGCTATGGAAAGCCTTTGTGGAAGAACAACGATTTAAGAAGTGTTGTGGTTGAGCTGCTTCTTAGTTGTTCAGAGCAGTGAACTTACCTTGAGACAGAAGAAATCTTCTCCAGCAACTTGTAGATCATAAAATGATGCGTTGTTGCGTGTGACAGCTGAGTTAGTATTGCAGTAAGCAAACTTTAAATCTGCATTGTTAGTCAAGAAATACAAGTGATCTCTCTTGTGAGATTTCCCATACTTCTCTTCCCATCGCTTCTAGGAACAGTTTTGAGAAGAGCTTTTTTCCTAGAGGGTATCATCTCCTGTTCTTGCTGCAGCTTGAAAGTGGAACTGGCAAATGTTTTCAGCCATTTAAGAATTGCGTGGTACTAGAAATAAAAGTTTTGAGGCAGGTTCCAGAATTGATCTATCCAGTGCTCTTTTACACGAACTAAATATTGTATTTTTTCATGATAAACTTGTGCATGCAATGCAGCCATTTGTAGATGATGAGAGTGGAGCATGTTAGAACTTTTTACGGGTCTTTTAGAAGATACAGAGTAATACACGCTTCTAGTATTGCTCCTAAGTTATCTCTGCAATCATAGGCATAATACCAATGGATATGTCTGTGCAGAAATGCTTACCACTCCTTTGCTTGCTTTCAGTCTTGAGGCATGCTAAATTTGTACCTACGTAATACTTCTTACTGCCCGTGTTTCTCCATTGCTGGCAATTTTAAGCCAATAACAATTTTGGATTTAGCTGACATGCAGTGTTATAGCCAGCCAGGCAATCAGTGTTGTGGAAAAAAAGGGAAATAATTTTCTACAGCTTTTCTAAGCCACTTTAAGCTATTTAGACTTCAGATATTTTAAGTGAATGGATATAAAATGCTGCCTTCTTTCCTATCCGTTATTATAGTTACTTGTTATGCATCTTTAGAGATCACTGGCGGTACACAGATCCTGGACAGCATGTTGCATCTCCAGTAGCTCTCAGGATGCCTGGGGTCAGCATGCTCCAAACTTCTTGGGCATTTTTACCATACTGATGTGTTTGGCTAATGAAGAGGAAAGACAAACTGGTTCATCCTTCAAGACCTTTTGGTCTGTTTGCAGAGAGATTTTGGTAGCAGGTAACTTTGTTTTTAAATTTTACTTTAAATAGATACTCAATGAGAAAATAGATGCCAGTAAAGCTAAGACTGGAGGTAAGGCAAAGCATGAGCAGGATTACAGAAAACTTCTGAGAACAAAATTTCAACAGTCATGTGGGAGCACAGTGAAATAGTTTAAAGTTTGGCTTATGGACCACTTTCATGTGACTTGAGCATGACAGGAAGCTCTGATGAGGGCCTGAGTCCTAGCTGCTTTATCATGTCTACACTGAGCTAAATGGCATGTCAGAACTCTGCATTGGGCACAAGTTTTAAGTAAGATAGATGCGAGGCATGGTTACTTTTACATGGTTTACATGGTTTCAGGTTTCTTTTTGAGGAATGAGAGAGCTTTTTTTTTTTTAGATCTACTGGTGGGTACAGTCTGTGACTACAGTAAGGCTTTTGCTATTTTTTGGGGGGAGGTGGGGGTGATTGTGGTGGAATATTGTGCTGTCAGTGGGAAAAGTTATTTAGGAATTTTTAGGGATGTAGTTGGATAATAACCCTACAGTGGCCTCAGACTTGGTTCCAAATGGCTAGTCCATTTTCCCATCATTCTGTTGAACTGATGTTAAGCAAGGACATACAGTTAAGATAGCAATAAAATATATATGTTATTATATGTAGAAGGCAGCATGATATATTCCAGTGCAATGTTTTATTGAACTGGAGTTCCATTTCTGATAATTTGAGTGTGCTTTCACAATGGCATAGAGTCAATGTAAAGAGAGAAGCATTTGAAAGTGTATTTAAGGGGTAATTAGCATCAGTGAATTTTAGAAAGGGAGAGACCCTCTCTAAATTTGCTTTGGCTTATGGTGCTTGCTGTTGAGCGTGCCTGAAATGACTGTGTGGCTGTGCCCAACAATTTCCTTGCAATGTTAGTAATCGCTGCAAAAAAGGAGACAAGGGTCCGAGGCCACGTCCGGCTGCCAAATCCATCCCTTAGGGCACAGGGGAGACCTAAGGGAGAGAAATACAGATGAATCCTGTGTAGTCGAGATGGCTATCAAAGGCCCTCTTGCTCAGTCAGAGTCAACAGTTTGCTACAGAACTTGTAGCATGAGAAATTTTACAGCCTTTGCCATGCAGGTCTGTTTTGTGATCACAAGAGCTTGTTAAAATGTGTGAACAGCTGCTTCGTTGTTCCACTGAAAGCCTGGGGCCAGAAGGTTTTTGCACCCTTGAGATGAGAGGGGACCACACAGTTCACTGAGTCTGAAATGTTGTATAATCTGACCGTGGAATTTCAGCTAGGAGCAGAATTATACTTTCTGTTTATGAAATAGCTTCTATTCAGGGTTTGTTCTCCGGGGAAGAGATACAAAAAGCCAGAGGAACAAGACACAACTCTTTCTAGTGCATCGTCTGTGACTTACTAACTTTTGACCTTTCAGCAGCTTTGTACAAATATGGAGCCTTTGCCTCAAGAAACTGGATTTCAGGTTGTTGCTACTATACATTCCCCTTTAGCCTGTTACGCCTTTGCGAGGTACAAAGCAACCTTGATGTACGCAGCAAAATAAATGCTGAAAACCTGTTTTTGCATTTTGATGCTGTGGCGTAATGGCTGCCTTAAATGCTCAGAGATAGTGGTGTGAACAGAGTGTATGTTCTTTCTAACTTCCAGTACTAGACAGTAGAGATTTTATTTATATCTATTCTATGCTTATTTTCAGACTGGATATTTTCATCTGCCCCATGGAGATTACTTCATTGAGCCCATTAAAAAACATCCACAGAAAGAGGGAACACCTCATCCTCATATTATCTATGGGGCAAATATCCTTCAAAATGCTTTAAGGAGAAGACGTGCGATTCCTACGGAGAAAGAACAAGCATGTGGATTGGATGGTATAAATATTTCTGAATTCCTAGCTATTTGCTTTCTGCATCTTTTTGAGTAGCTTTTATTTTTCAGTTGTCCCTGCCTTTCCTTCTGCTAGGCTTTTCTTAATTCTGGAAACAGTAAGGAAAACAGGGGTATCTCAGTCAAAATGCCTCCTGGCTACCCATGTTCCTTCCTGAGAACGTGAACCCGAATCTTATCACTGCTGAAATATGGTCTTCCATGGCCTTTTTCTACTCCTCACTTTTCTTCTCCAGCCAAAATTATTCAGTGAATTTAATTTGAATTCTTGCATAGTTCTGGGATGACAAGAACTGCAGTCATGATTTTTTGTAAAGTATTCTCACTCTGTACAAATGCCCTCCTCAACATAAAATTGTGAACCTCTTACCTATGGTTTAATTTTAGGATTTCAAGATTCTCTGTGATAGTTACCAGAATATTTGAAAGCTTTTAGCTGGTTGTTCTGGTAATGGGGTACACTGTCATGTCAAAGGCATAAATAGCAAAGTATTTTTTGTAGAAGTATAAGTAAAAATGACTTACATGATGCTGAGTGTTACTGCACCAATATGTCATTTGATAAAACAAACTATTAGACTTGGAATGAGGAACATGTCTGGAGGGTAGTTAGCATCTCCTGATTAGAAAATATATGCCTTTAATTCATTAGATAAATCATGTATTTGATTTCATAACAAAAACTTCAGACAGTCTGCACAAAACATTAGTAAAGGTACTGTGTTGATAGGGAAAATGAATAAATAATACTGTGCAGCTCCTTTTTTACATAATTTGGGATTCATCTCTTATATTAAGAGATATGTGTCTGTGTGTCTGTTTTACAAGTTAATGGTTAAAGAAAGTTGGTTCTTTTCCAGGGGTTAAAAAAAAAGGAAAAAAAAGGAAAGGCTATATAGGAAATTTTAATGGTCAGTCATGACTGCTGTTGTACTTTTACTGCTGCATAATACTAACTGATGAGTAAAAGAAGCAAACAACAACTCAACCCCTACCACGTTCTAGTCAAAGACCTGGACTGCACTTGCTGCTTGCTGGCAGAAAGCAGTGTGAACTGATAGTTGAGGGAAACTAGAAGCCTGATGGTTAGGAGAGAGTTGCTAAGTATTTAGTGATGTTGGCTAGGCCATGATAAGGGATTGCATAAGAATGAATATGAGTGTTCTTTGTTATCTGGCTCTATATAGATGCAGAAAAAATTGAGTACAACTTCCCTAAGTTTTCATCGCTTTGACTAGCTAAGTTTGCTGTGCTAGGCTTTTGGATTTAAACTCTATCTGATATTACTTATTTTCACATGACAAAATTACTACTGGTAAAAGTATGTTCATAATGTTCCAGGCTTATAAGAAAGTATCTTATAAATTAAGAAGGTAAACAAGTCAATTAAACACAAATGATTATGTATTAACTGACAGACTTTATAGATAGTGTCTGCTTTCGGTCAAGCAGTAATCTTGACTTAAGTAAAGTTTGCATTTAATTTTAAAAAAAGATTCTATTTTATAGCTTTTAATATCATGGTTGTTATTATGTATTCCCAAGTCCCAGCTTGCTTCCATTGGGCTGAGGAGTAATTGCTGAAGAATTGTTTGCTATCTCTCTTGTAGGACGTCGTTTTTGGAATGAAATATTTTAGCTGAAATATTTGGGCTGAGAGTAATCATATGGAGTGTCTGCTGTTGTTTGAGAGCTCTGGTTCGTTTTTTTTTTTTTTTTTTTTTTTTTTTTACACTTAAGCCAAGTAAGCCAAGCCTAAGAATTATGCTAAGGAAACAGTTTGTACTCAAGTTAAAATGTAGTGATGATTTGGAAATGGATTTGTACATGTTTTAAAAGAAAAAGAAATTTCTTTCATTTCATAGATTATCTCTTGCTACTTTGGATGACCATGGACTGCAGAGTGAGAAACAGGCTCTCTTCCACATTCTCCCCCAGAGCTTGAATAGACAAGCAAGGGCAGGATTCACCTCAGCTGAATGGAGTTGTCTGCCTTGTGGAGATCTGCATCTAAGTCAGCTGTCCAGTCCCCCCTTGGAGTTTAGCATTCAATTCATCTACTGACATCAGTTGTCTGTTTTGAATTGAGTGAAACTTGCCCTAAACTCCATTAACGATCTTGACCAGATCTCTAGTGACTTTACAGACACCTTGATCATCTGCAGAGACCCCTATTTATTTAATCAGAGCAGACCCACCCTAGACGTTTCCTAATCTTTTGCTGCCGCCAGCAAAAAGCTTTACAAGTTCCAACTCTACTCATCATTTGTGAGTATGTTAACATGATACCTTTGAGCCATTTTTTTCTTTGCTTTATCAAGGCCTTAGGAAATCGCATGTTATCGTGCAGTTAGTTACTAGAAGACTGAGTCAAGCTAACAGAAATAAAAGATGTTAAATATCCTTAATCTGGCTTTTTTTTTTTTTTTTTTTTTTTTTTTTTTTTTTTGTGAGTACAATATAATATGGTTTCAAACTGAATGACTACATACTCATTTTACACAGGACCTTTGCCTCCTTTGATACCCAGCTTGTTCTGGAGTTGTTCTGTAAATAGTATGTTCATAGACCCTTCCTCATATGCTGAGGAGAGCATTGAGCAAAGGAGACAAATGGAAGAGGAATAAGGAAGATCTTGTTGCTAAGACCTTTAGATAATCACTTTTTGTCATTGCTTAAGGCATACTTTGTTGAAGCTGGTCAAATTATTCAGTCTAAGCTTCTTCCAGTACATGCTAATTGATTTTGCCACTCATTCTGGATTTACAGCTTAATACCATCAGCTGGATGTCTGAGGAAGCATTGTTTTATATGGCTACAAAGCCTTTGCTGTTCCTTATGATTCCTTCTTGAAGATTGTAACGTATGAATTGTCGCATCTGGCAGTTCTTGTTATCACTATGCTTTCTGCCATCCAGTGCGTAGTGTGGTGATACAGTACAGTACTGTAGCTTTTTGTTTCTTTGTATGTTTTGTGCATCTGCCTTTTACTTGTTCCTCCTGCCCTGTTTGCCTCTAATGCAATTCTGGTACTAAGTGATCAGTTCAAGATGAAGCTTATGTAAAGTAACTTCTGCATCTGGTTGTTCTTTCAGTTACATCTGTCTCTTTTTCCATGGCTGTCATTCCTTCCTCTTCTCTTCTCTTACCCAGTACACCCTCCTCCAAACTGCCACGCATGATCTTCTGGTCGTCTTAGTGTACTCTTCTGGTTAGTGGCCTTTTTGTTTTTAAGGCTCTTTGCCTACAACAGCCACTTTCTATCCAGAGCTCCCAGAGTGGCGTGTTCTTTGGTCCCCTGTGTGCAGCAGAATTGCAGGACAAAAGGGTCTGTTTCAGAATCAACACTTCAGACAGTTGCATACCATCACCCACATTTCCAAAATACTTATCACTGGGCAATTTTTAAAATGTGTTAGTCTTCGCAGCATGAGAGTGGTTTCTCCTAAGCTCTCTCCATTCTGTGATAGATGCCTGTGTAGATACTTCCTGTAGAACAGTAGTCTGTAACACTTCTATGGTATATGTAGAGAAAAGGTGGATTAAAAGGTTTCGTTGTCTCCATTCTACCTACTGTAATACATTGGCATCAGTTACATTCCTGTGCTCTTGCAATGATTATATTAATTAGCTTATGATTTGTGGTATCCTCAACAGATTTATATATTTGGAGAAAAATTATTATGCTGCTAGAAATCAAGGATGTGATAAATTATACAAATTAGAACTTGGGTATGTGCTGTGCACTTCCACTGCTGCTTTGGCAATTGCCATATGACTCACTCATTAGCTGCATGCAAAACTGAGTGCTAATCTTGAAAATACCATTATGATATTGTACATTGCAAGCTGCTAGCTTACTTTATAATTGGAAATCTATGTGAGAAGTGGCAAAAATGACAAATGAAGAGTGGCCCCGACCTTTAGAAATTATAGCTGTTTTACTCATTTATGCTTATAGGAGAGGAAAACAGGGTTTGAGGGTTTGTTTTGTTTCTTTAAATAGGTTATCTTTAAAACTTTCCTGCAATCCAAGATATAATGTAATAGATGAGACATTATCCTCCCTTCTACAGGATTAAAAAAAAAAAGTCCTCCTGTTTTTGTTTTGTTTTAGTGCAGTCTACCACAAGATAGTGGTATGTTTATGAACTGCAAAATAGAGAAGCTTTGTGAAGTTTGTGGATGAAAATGGTGCGATACGATAGAACTCTTCCTCACTCGGCAGTAATGCAAAGATTAGAGCACTTCAATGATTAGATGGTTGGGTTGCTGTGGTTTGGAAGTAGGATATTTGGATTTTATTTAGACTGTAACTTGGTGATTGCTGCAATAGGTAGTAACATAGCTAAGCAAGAGAGAATAGATTTAGTGTATAAACAGAGATTTACATTTATACTTTTCATTGGAACTTTAGGTTGTACGTAGTTGTCGTTTCATTAGCCTTCATTTTGGCATTGAAAGCAGTTTGGTAGGTGGGTTTTATGCATATCAGAATTTAGGCTTAACTTGCATGGTTTTCCATGAACTTCCACCTCCTTGTCTGCAGTGGTATCATAAGTCTTCTAAATAGAAACTTTTCCATATATTTGTCAGTTCCTGGGAGCTGTGATAACCCTGGGGTAGGAGGGGAGGAGACCTACTAGAGCATAGCTGGCTCTAGAAGCCTGGTGCTGTGTGAAGTGAGTGGAGGAGTGGGGGGAATTAAAGCAGCAGAGCAACACCATCTGTGCAAAAACTGTTTTAAAAGTCTTTTGAATGATGGTTTTGTAGTGTGATCCATTTAATGGGCAATTAGAATGCCACAAAGCTGTTTCAGACAATGGTTATCTGTTGTTCCTCCTAAAGGAGTATGTTTGAGTGCAGGATTTTATTGAATAAGAGTCTTGCTTTTTGATGATTAACTTGCTTCTGCCAGAGGATTCTCTTCAGATTTTCTGTCTTTAAATGGACAGCATAAACTGTTGGTCTTGCCTTTTGACAGTGAAATCCTTTGCTCCTTTATGTAGAGAGAAGGGGAGGAAAAAAGACTCCAGACACTATTTTACTCTCAAAGGATAGCCTGTCTTCTGTTGGAGGAACATCGTGGCCATTATAAGCAGTCTTGCTGGCTGGCAGAGCCCCGATGCATGCTGTATAACTTATCTATCTTTTAAAGGAATGACGCTGACATTTTTCCAGTATTTATCTTTTTTTTTTTCTGTGTTTAACCACATCATTTACTATTCCATTTAATTTGCTTAGTTTCTCCAAAACACAAGGACTATTTTTCTCAGGATTATAAGTTCACGTATTGAATTGTAGTAGCTGAAATGAATTCAGTGTAGAGGATAGAGCTACTTTCCCCTCACATCCCTCTACTTTCTATTTACAGGGTCTGTTAATCTGTTTATGAGAAATCTGCCATGGAAAAAGTGCAAATGCATACATTCAGTCAGAGTGACCACTATTTTAAAGCAGGAACAACAAAACAGACAGCTGCTAGAAGCACACAGAGTCTCTCTCATTTCTGGAACAGTTTGAACTGAACTGGAGATCATGAGTGCCTGCTTGTGCCCACAGCAGTTCAGGGCTATGGTACCTGGGAAACAGAGCCATCATAGCTGATTTGTTCTAATAGTGTATGAAACAGTTGCGCCTAACTGCTTAATATCAGTAGAAAAAACTTCCAAAAGATCTTATGAAAGATTCTGATGTTCTAATGTACTTTCAGGTTTCAGGAAGAGTGAGGTTTTTTTTGTTTGTTTTGTTTTTTTTTTGATTTAAGTTGCTCCTTAGAATTTGTTAGAAGCTTATCAGAAATAAGATAGATTTCTTTTTTTGTCAATGTCTCTTTTTTCAATGTACTTTCCTTCCCCAGAAAAAGAAAGAGTTGTCTTCTGTTTGTAAAATTTGTGGATCCTATACAATGGAGATGTCAAAAACTAAAAAGGATTGTTATGTCTGACATGAATTTAAGAAGACTTCTATGTTCTCTTCACTTTACTGTCAAAAGTTGTTGCTAGAAGTGCACCTTCTAACAGGCACAAATACTTAGTCTTCTTGCTAACCAATAAAAAGGATTCTAGATTTCATAACCATACTTCTGTGTTTGTATGTAGCATAGTCCATGGATATGTTTAAAATACTGCTTGAACTTCAGGGATCAAATACGCAGGATATCCCCTAACCTCAGTAACCTAGAACATGAACACCAAGCTAGTTGTGTTACAAGCTAGCCCCTTTCGTAGTTCTTGGAGAAAGACAGTTATTGTCAAAGGCTGATTCATCCTATCCTAAGATAACTTCTTGGAGATTAGTTGTCCTTGGGATGTGCCTAGGCTGTAGTTACAGGTAGTAGAAATACTAATAGAGAGGAGAAAGGAATAAAATAGTGTATTTTGCAGACTTCTTCCTCTCCAGGTAAGAGTGCAGAGTCAGAACTAGAATCTTCTCCTAGTGGATCCCAAAATCCATGCTGAAGAGTGGCCAGAGAAGGTTTCAACGCTGGCAGAATTTTCTTGGTTTCCCAGTCCCTGATTGTTTTCTCATCTTCCCTTTTCCTCTGGAACTTACCTTTGGTATTTCATTAGTTTCTACTAACTGTAACAAGTTGCCTTCTCTAAATACATGTGTTGTGGGTAAGGGATAGAAAGGTGGAAACATCAGATCTCTATAATAACTTGATAATAGTCACCTGTTGTTACCAAAAGGCATCAGACACAGGATACGCTTCCTCCCTCAATACGACAGACTGTTTTCCAAATAAAGCCAGTCAAAGCCATAAAGGGGAAAAAAAACCTTCACTGACTTTCAGTAGTGTCCTTCTGTTCAGTCCTGTGCTGCTGAAAAGAAATAGCATTTGCTACACAAACCTTGCTTACTTTGCTTGCTTTCATGTAGTCTACAGGCTGGATTGTGATCTCTTCCTGTGTCTTCAATGAAACTGTTTGCTTAATCCTCACCAGACTGAGGAGTCCTAGTCTGAGTCCAGAGTGAGCTTACATCTGGCATTTCTAACCATGTCCTGCTGTACTTGAGTATATTCTTCTCTTGCTTTGTGCCTGCAGCTTCCCTTGCCAAACTGTGTGTAATGCCATTTTATTTTTTGAGTATTGATAGTCATTTGTTGAGCAAGTGCTTTGTTAATGTTAAATTGCTGCAGTATTTATTTGGAAAGCAATAGTGTGCTTTAAAACTAAGCTATAACATGTCACGTCATTTTTTTTCTGTTTTGTAGAAGAAAATTAGTCTTGGACAATTTTAAGCCTTATTTCCACAGTTGGAGTAGAAAACCAGATATCTGCATTTGCAAGATGCATTTGTTAAGAGTTTGAAATTTTGCGCAGAACACCTACTCTGCATGTGGGGAGGAATAACTCCATATGCCAGTCCTTCTGCAGAAAAGGACCTGGTGGGCAAGAACTTGACCATGACCAGCAATGTGCTCTTGTGGCAAAGAAGGCTGTAGGTATCCTGGGTTGCATTAAGCAAAGTGTTGCCAGCAGGTCGAGGGAGGTGATCCTTTCCCCTCTACTCAGCACTAGTGTAGCCACATCTGGAGTGCTTGGCACATCTGTTACCAGATTCCCCAGTACAAGAGAGATGAACCAAAAGGAACAAGTCCAGCAAATAACCACATGATGATTAAGGGGCTGGAGCATCTGATAAACAAAGAGAGGCTGAGAGAGCTGAGGTGGTTTAGCCTAGAGAAGAGGAGGATTTGGGCGATCTTGTCAGTGTGTATAAATCTTGATGGGGGGAGTAAAGACAATGGAGACGGACCTTACACGCTGAGTGTAAGGTGGAGTTCCCGTCTGCACAGTGTTGGTGACACTCCTTCATGAATGGCTCCAGGAGCCATTCTCATCATGGCTCTGGTGGTATTTGAGTAGCTGGAACCAATTGTGTTGAACAGCAGCAAATTTGCAAGGTTGCAGTCTGCAAAGGACACGTGCATCTTCTGGAGTCAGCGGCATCATTTCTGACATAGGTCTCTGGCTCTAGACTGATTATACAGTCAGTTACTGAGAACAAAGATTTGCCTCAGTGTAAGTAAGTGAGGCTATTGGGTTTTGTTTCTGTGAATGACTTTTCCTAGGGTGAAGTTTGTTCCTCTGTTTCACAATGCTTATGCAAAATTTATCGGTTGCAGCGTATCCTTGCAAATAATACCTCGTTCTTGTGCCCTGTATTTCTGTAGAAAAGACTGCCCTCAGAAAACTGTATATGAATAACAAACAGACTAGCAAAACACTATTAATTTTAAAGGTCATACAGAATTACACACTTTTTTTTCTAGAAAAAAGGAATTGTCTAACAGAAAGGGGCATGCAAAGAAATGCAAAGAAAAGTGTCTGGAAGATTGTTGTGCTAGAAGGTATAGCAAATATTGTTAAGCGTTGCCATTAAACGTTATAGCTGCTGGAAGGCTTGGTGGAACCATTTATTGTGTTCAGTAAAGGACATAAAGAATGTTGATTTTTGCCATAACTTCTTCTGTACTTAATTTTTGCTTTCTTTCTCATGCAAATGTTCAGTTTAACTTACTTCAGCAAACAGTACATAATTGACCATATTAAGCTGAATCAAATACATATTTCTGTCCTTTTTAAAGAACTAGTGATGAGGTCTCTGTACATATGAGTTAGACTGTTGAATTAGAAATTCTCTTCTAAACCACTGTTGTCTGTCTTGGGGCGCATTCTGCCAGAAAACTGAATCTAGTACAAAAATGGTAAATGGAAAACCTCTATGTCCTTTGTTCGTTTTTCAAAAACCATCAAATACTTTGTTTTGTACTCACTTTTGGAAACATACTGTCTAATATTTTACTCAGTTGTAAAACATTTTGTTTGGGTTGAAACCGCAGAGAAATTGATTGCTGCATTTTAAATGATTTTAAGGCAGTTAAAATATAGCCTTGGTCTGACTCTTACCACTCTGCCAAAGTTAGAATTGGAAGCATGTTTCTTGTCTGCCTGATCTCTAAAAGAAGCTCAATCAAAGTTTTTTTTCCTCTGTGCTTCACTCTTGTCTTGAGTCCCAAGTCTAGATGCCCCTCAACTCTGTGGAGATTTGGATTTGGATCAAAGTCTTCTGTCAGCTGCTGGAGAAGTTTTAACAGGGGATTATTCTTGGCATTTTCTGTAGTATTTGCCTGACATTCACTAGGTAAAATATTCCCTGAGCCTCTGTCTGCAATATGGTATTTTCCGCCTCCCCAGCTACATCCATTGCCTGTTGTGAGGTGTGTCTGTCAGTAAAGTGCTCCTCAGAGGAGCTGCCTGGCATGAGAAATGAAGTTTCATCTGCTGGGAAGTGATGGGGAAGGGAAGAAGTACAAAAAGAGAGTATCCTGCAAAGCCAGTACCAGTAGCGTTGACAGGCTGTTGAAAGTTTCCCAAGCAGAGAGAGCTTTAATGTTAAGGTGGTGATTACTGAGCAGTCTCTTCTCCACGGTCCCCAGCTGATAGATGTAGCCCATCTCTATCCGTCGTTATCTCTGCAGTGAGGTGTCTCCACTTAAATATGCTTAGTGAAATTGTATTTTGGAAATATTTTTCTCTCTTTAAACTAGAATTTAATCATACCACTAGAATTTAATCATACCACTTTATGATGTGTTTGAACTGGATATTTCTTTCAGGCAAAGCCACCTGCATTTTTCTCTCTATCTGGTCCCATTCATTACATGCCTTTATAATTTCAAGACTCCTGGGAAAGAGGAAGAGCTAGGGGCTTTCTGCAAATAAAAGATGAGATTGTCATTTACGAGATAAAAAAGGCTGAATCTGTTAACATGACTGCTTGATTTTTCTTTGCACTGGGGTGCAGCTCAAACCCATTTCTAAGCAAACACTTTAAAAGGCTCTGGCATTTTATTACGGGAGCCCCAGCTACTCCCATCTCCGAAGGATTCTGGACTAGCTTTCTATAGCCAGCGTATCCCACGGAGCCCAGGTAATTGTAGCCCTGTTCTGGTGTCACTGGTGAACCTCCATCCCATTCATGACAGAAACGAAGCAAATTAACAGGTTCGTGACATCCAGCGGGTTATAATGCCTCTGATAACAAACTCTGATAGGAAACAGGGCTCAAAAGGAAAAGCTGCTTTCAAAACTCTGGCTAAAACCAAAGACATCCTTTGCATGTGTGGTGGTATTCATGAAGAGTTCAGAATAGCAGCAGCCACCTGTGTAACCATCGTATGGCGACAGAGCCGCTCGTGCAGGGCGTCAGGAGGCAGGAGTTCATAACCTGCTACGTGCAGAGACCCTGCCAGCTGCCTGCCCTGACCTCCTCGGGTTCATGTGCTTCCCCCCCACCTTGAGCCTTCTAGCAGTTTACAAAGGCCTTTAAGTACCTTCCATTAGCAGAACTGAGTTTCTGGGTGACAGGCTGCCCCTGCTCTGTTGTTCGAAGCATTCATTTCTGTCTCTGCATGGATGCCTATGCTCCAGGGGGCTTAATCGGGCAAAATGCAAAGTTTGTATGCTGCACCAGGGCAGGAAAGCCTCCAGGGTCTTACTGAAATGTTGTGAAATTGAGAACTTTTGTTATTGGGATCTACTTTTAAGAATAGAAAGTATTAAAAGCAGAATGTGCCAGAGATTTTCACGATGTTGTGTTAGTGTAATTGATTTCAGGAACTTGCAGAATGATGCCCAGTCCCTTATTAGGCCTAGGCTTAGAGGAGAGTCCTCACCTGGGACAGCTGCTCTCATGCTGTTTGTGTTTGCTGCAGAAGCACAGCAGGGTTGGGGCTGAGGCTTTGAATGCTCTGTAACTCTAGTAGCATTATTCGAAATACAAGCTACTGTGCCTCAGCCAAGAGCAAGGAGGCATTTTGAAAGTGCTGGTTTGTGGTTTTTCCTCTGAGCACATTGGTGGAACTGGTAAATGTTACGTAGAGTTTTCTCAGGGATGCAGGCTTTGCTGAAAGCTGGAATGAGGGTGGGAGGAAGAACACATCTGGGACAGAAAAAGGCCAAATGACCTTGGTTGTGTAAATCCAGAGACAGGAAGGTTACAGGATATGCAGCATTTCTAAAAGGTATCAGGTCAAGCTATGAAATAATAACAGTTCATTTCAAGATTAATTCTAGAGGTTCTTTCACTTGTTCTCCTTTGCAGTCTGAACTTAAACCAACTTAACTAAAAGGCACAGTTTAATTACCCCTTCAAAGATCTATTCCATGAGTAGCCATTTCTCTTTCACAGCAAAGACATGGTATGTTAATTTAGTTGTGATAGCTTACATTTTCTCAAAGTGTCTTTAAAATATTTAAAACCGAGGAAGTTTTTAACTTTTCAAGTTTCTGGAATTATTTATGTACTGTTGTGGCTATTTTGTCTGCATAGCATATTGCTATGCCAGAAGCACTCGCTTATTGATGGATGGTGAATTCATGACAACTGAGCTAATGTATCATGAAGGCCTTTAAGCAGGTGTATGAAGATTAGGAGATGGGAAAAATGAGATGCAGAAATTAACTGACTTGATAACTTAAGGCTGTCTACTTCTCTGTTCTATCTTCAAAGATCACATCCTACAATAGTGCCAAAAAGGTTCAGAAAACTCTATTACTTCAGGGAAGAATCTCTCTATTTGGGGGTATTTCTAGAATGGCCAGTGAGCAGAAGAATAGGATCTGTTCATTCTCTTGTGCTTTGACCCTGACTCCCCTGTAAGAGCTCCACCTGCTCCTCACTGTCCCTTCATGATGGAAATCAGTCATCATGGCTTTCAGTGATGTGTGGAAAAGAAAAAAAAATGTTCTCCCATAATCTGTGAAACTGGAGAAAGGAAGGAGAAAAAAGTGGTTGAAAAATAAATCCCCTTTAAGTAATATTAGAAGACAAACAGCAGAATTTGTGCAGTACATTTCAATGGATAATTAGTTTTATTACAAAGTTAATGACAATAGCTATTGTTCTGCTAGCCCAGATAAGCACTTTCTAATTATGATTCTCTGTTGACGTCTTCAGGCTGATCTGTCACTTCTAGGCTTTTGTGTGGCAAAACTGAATTGTGGTACGGGAAATAGTATCACTGTGTTAGAGATGCTTCTGAATTTTCTCATAGGGTTGCTTTTTGCTAGGGAGACAGCTTTGATACTGCCATATTTCTAGAGGATCTGAAGCTGTCAGAGAGGAGAGTGGGAAAGGAGTAGTGGTGGCACGGTGGTGCTTGACATCAGAAACCAGAGGCAGAGCTGAGTTTCCCTGCTTCAGAAGTGGTTGCATGGGGATGCATAAGCTATGAGGAACGAATGGCTGTGCTAAGGTGGCTGTAGCAAAACGTGTAGCCTCTGAGTGTAGTCCAGTTTTCCTTGATTCTTAAGCAAGACTGGCAGCATGAATGAATTTTGTGGTGTGTCAGCCAGTCTTCTGTGGTTAGCAGTTAACACCTGTGGCACGTTGCAGTCATTTCTGTTCTGTTCAGCGTAAGCTTACTGTAGCTGAATGAGAGAGAAAAAATTGTAGAATGGAAACACTGAAGAGTTCCAGTCACGGAGAAAATGTGTAAAATAGCTAATCTAAATACTGAATTGGGATTTCACCTCTATTTTGCTAACAGCCAAGGACACTAGTCAGGCCCTAGCCCAAGGACTGCAACATTGCAACCTGCGTGCAGAGCTGTTGTTTGTTGACAGGGTTTTGGAGTATTCGGAAAGGACTGCTGCACTGCTTTGCTTTTTAAGATCTGAAAATCTTTTCTAGTCTTGTTAGTGCATGCTATCTTTTAAATGTGAAATTTTAAATTGTTCTGGGGGCGGGTGGGAAGAAAAAAAGGAGTGTGTTTACGTGTGTGGGCTAAATGAAATGTCAAAATGCAGGGCTAAAACCATGAAACAAACCCTGGTGATTTATATAAGGAATGCTTGCAGACCTTCTGTTAAATTCATTGGGTGATTAGAGAAGTTTTCTGTAAAAGTTAGCAGTAATACTCCCAATATTTATAGTGGATTTTAGACTATTTTTTGGCTTTTTTATTTTTAAATTTTAAAACTGTTAGTTATAAAATCAGGAAATCCTGGTCATCAGTGCTCAGTGGAATGTGCATTTTATTGGACACTTCATTAATTTATATAAGTAAATGCGTTCTCATACATTTTTGCTTAGCTACTTAGGACATAGAGATCAAGTTAGTTCCTAAACTAGTCAATTCTGCAATTACTGAGCCAAATAACTGTCTAGAACACTTTTTTTTTTTTTAATAATAATTAAATTCTGACCTGTTTCATGCTTGGACATGAATTTGATTACTCTCTAATGCTTTATAATTTGACTATCATATTGCAGCTGGGGAAGTCTCTCTCAAATCCAGTCTTGAAAAGATATTTTTAACCTAATTCTTGAGTGACTTTCGTATCTGGAAAAGTTAAGGTAGGAGAATCTGTCATGTTGCAATCCAGCAAAAGTTTATATGGTGGCAATGCCAGAGCACAAACAGATGCCATCCGGGTTGATGTCAGCTGAGTTCTCCAATTCCTATGCGTATGGGGTATCAAATAACTTCTCTACTGATATCTTAAAGAAGACAATTTGAAGCATGTCCCTGTATGAGCAAGACATTTTGAAAGCTGAAATAGAAACTTTATCTTAGAAATGTAAACGTACTTGTTTACTTGAATGATAAAACTACACTAAAAAATGTTATGCAGTGCCAAAATATGTTACTAAGCTTTACATTTCAAAGGTATATGATAGCCACAAAGGCAGTCAGTTTATGAGAGGAACATGAATTGGCTTCCTCTTTGATAACTTTGGTTGGAAAAGATAACTTTAAAAAGAAAAAGATGCTGATGGAATTCCAAATACGTTTTAATGTTGTTTTAGTGTGTTGTATGGTATTTCTTTTTATCCATCAGGTAACTGCTGTAGCCATGTAGATAATTGTGCCAACAATGAGACCTCATTGCTAATAAATGCTGTATAAATGAAATATGACCATGTTTTTTGGCTTTGCAGCCAAGTAGCACAGACCGGTCTGCGTTCATACATTAAATTCTCTCCCCAAACCTCTTTCTAAAGCCTCTGAAACAGAGTGGCTGAGTTTAACCTCTTGCCACATTTTTCTCATTCTGCTAACACACAACTGCCATCAGTGTTCTCCTTTGTCTGGGAGTGAATGAAGCAAGTACTAGAATTATAAATAGAAGTCAAACATAATGTCTTTTAAGATGCCATTAAAAATAATCTGTATGTATAGAGAACAATAGGATAAGTAGCCATAAAATGGAGGTCCAGTGCTCTGGTAATATTACCCAAATGCAAAGAATGCTGCAAAACTACTCTTTATAGTAAGAACCACGGAGAAGGGAAGACCTGACCTCGACTCCCAGAAGTTAAGGGAAATAATGAAAATGGAAGAACAAATTTGCTCAGTGTTTTAAACAGACAATGTGGTATAGAAGCTAGTGAGTCAGTTAATACAGAATGCTATTTAAATTTCTGTTTCTTTACAGAGCCTGTGCGGACTGTGAGCTGTTCTCAAGACAACAAAATTTATACCAAGAAATGAAACTCCTTAGTTAACTATGAGAGGCTTCCCCAAAGCAATGATTCAGTAGCTGATAGTTTTTCTATAGAGACTCAATATATAGAGATAGTGTTCATTCATGGTACCCACTGGCATGTCTCCCATGCATTTGGGACAGTTTGGGGAGATAGAGCTCATATACTCAACAGCAAGTTAAGCAGTTTTGATACAGCTTAGAGAACCTATTTGGGTCACTAAATATTCCTGGAGTCTGTTCTATCCCCAGCCCATCCATATATATGTATAGAAGTGGGTCCTGTTCCATTGTGTGCACCAAAGTCATTCATTGTGTGGTTCACCTAAAAGGTTGAGCTGATATCTAGCAAATCTTATCTTAGAGTAATAACTTTAAGTCTTGTGTTTTGTCAGTTTTATTTGTGACACAAACACTACAAAATCTGCCACTTATAAAGCAAAGTAAATGCTGGCCCTCAGCTAAAAAATCTCTCCCTAATTTAACTTTCTAGCTGAGAGAAAGCAAAGTCAAAGAAGGTCTGAAAGGCACAACTGTTCATTTTTTTGTTTTTGAATCCTCTGAAGATGTGGAGTTTCCTGGGGAATTAGCCGACCAGCACATTGTGAGCTACCTGTGACCGAGAGCGCAAGAAAGCAGGTTGGAGGCAGGAGAGCGTGTGCCAACAGCTGAGAACAAGAGCAGGCAATAAAAATGGTGTGAGAGGCTTGGGACACACCGGATCTCACATGAGAGTTGCAGCTGAGCTCACATCTTGAAGAGTACCCAGGGAAGAGAGTTGTTTGGGGATTCAGGAGAGGAGTTTAGGGGAAGAGGAGCAGAGGGATGCAGAGATTGGGCCAAGCAGGCAGGCAAAGGTGGGCGATGTGAAATAGCTTTAGTTCAACAGCCACACTTTTAACAAACAGTTTTAAACTGAACTGCTGAGATTTAGTAGCTGTGAACTTGGAGGTTTCTTTGAGAAGCTGAAAGTATGAGCTGGAGCAGCGTCACAGCCTGCGGGAAGGCTGCATTCTGCCTTAGGACCACCTGACAGGCAGGGTAACAGTAGTGGCATCTCACTGCTGCTGTGCTACCAGCATGTGTTTGCCTCTTCCTTCCCATCCCTCTGCCAGAGGAGTCAGGAGCAGCTGATCCCAGCTGCTTCTGTACCATTTACAAGCACGGAGGGAAGTAAGTGGCTGTTTTTGCTGTATTTACAAATGGAAAATGAAAATGAGTCAGATAGAAGTTCCTGTGGATTACACATTGAATTTTGGAGTAGTAGAGGATCAAAAAATGTAGGCTCTCAACCCTTCCTCCCCCCCATGTTTGTTCTAATCCTTATTATCCTTAATATAGGATAAACTTAATATAGGATATCCTTAATATAGGCAAGACATCAATGCTGGGCATATTGGTTTTATGGCAACAGTACATGCAGGTTTCTCTGAAGAGTATCTTGTTTGAAGTTTGTTTTGCTGTGGAGGGAGTCCTTAGTTACTGTAAATTTGAAGAAAACAGTGTGGGAATGCTGGAGGTATGAAGAAGCAGGTAGTCCTCTACAGGGCAGGCAGGGAAGGCTGAAGTGGTTTGCAAAGCTGAGCAAGAACTGCAAGTGGGAGAGAGGTCTCCCAGTTATCTCCTGAGGAATCCCAGACCCTTCGGTTCTGCTCTGCAGCTGTGTGTCCCTGCTCAGACCCCAACAAACTTGCAGCTTGGCTAAAGGATCGACCACTGTGAAGGAAAGCACATGCTTACAGGCCTCAGGAGAATATTATCCTAATACGATGCCTTTCTTCTTTGCTGTACTTTGGCTCATGTTTCTACTGGGGAGCAGAGACAAAAAAAAATATTTACACAGGGAGGTGCACCAGTTTACCTGAAATCTCTGAATTAGCTGTGTTTATGTTGAGTGATTTTTTTTTAAGTGAGGACTGCAAATGTTGACCAGAGTTTTATATTTAAACACACAATATTAACTGTATCTGTGATGTGTGTGTGCATAAGCTGACAAATGGCTTTCCTCCAAGAGGAGCCTGTGCTAAAATCACTTGGGTAACTTCAAAGAGCTGATGAGCACTCTAGCAACTTGTACTGCCAGTTCTGGATACAGCTAGTTCATTGCTGTCCTCCTGTCTGTTCTTCTAAGATATTCCACAAAATATGCATCCTTCCAGAATTTCAACCCTTTCTTCTACTACTGAATGCTGCGATGTCTACACATACTTACTGCAGCTTTAAGAATATTGCAAGAATAAGATTTTTCTTATAGTGTTAGTCCTATTCCTGACTTAAGCAGGTATAAGGACGTCTATAAGCACTTTGTTTTTCTTCATTCTATGAAGAATGAATGAATGAAACTTATGGAACATTAATAGAAATTTTTGGTGTCTGATTCATGAACTTCTGGATGCTGTTTGGTTCACCTCTGGAAAACAGATCAGCCTTGACAACATGGAGACATCTACATGAAGATGTCACTTTTAGTTTTTGCCTTCATTTCATGCAAGGGATTTTTCCTACTGATACATAAAAAGAAGAAAAATTATTAATAAAGACCATATGATTAAATTCTCATTTGCGTCGTGTTAGCTCCCAAATCTAAAAAAAACTTTTTTTTGTTGTTCTTAGGTCAGTGATTCTTAAAGTAATGATTCTTAGTTGCAAACATTAAGGCATTGACGTAATTTATTAGGAATTTTTTTTCCAGAAGATACTTGTCTCATCAAATGAAAACAGAATTGCACTGCAAATTAAATTGTTTTCAAATACTGATTTACTAAGTGCTAGATTGAATTCATGGAAAAGGCACTTTGTTTTTCTCATCCATCACATTAATATTATCAGCAAAACAAGAGGGACCAGCCACCAAAGTTACCAAATGAACGAACATGGAAAGTTCAAGCCACATTGAGTAATGTAGTCATAGAAATGCATCTTACACATCTGTAGTTTTTTGTTGTCCCTGAAGTGTTTTGCTCTTCTCTGCAACCTTGACCGAAATATAGTTCCTGAATGTGAAGGGGATAATTAATCCACCACTTCTAGATACTTCACTGTTGTTAATATCTAAGGGAAGCCAGAAACAAAACAGCCAGTTTTAGATGTTCACTAAAATAAACATTAAAAAAAGAAGTGAAAACTCTAACTTACGGAAAAACTATAATCTTTTGGAGACTTAAGTATGTACAGAACTCTATACTTTACAGCCAGTTCCATCGGAGTTGGTGAATTCTGTTGAATGGAGAGATGGCAATCAGATGTTTCATACAATTTTTATTTGCAGATTATTTCTAGCTGTAGTTTGTACTTACTACATAATTATTGCAGTGTTGTTCTGCTGCAGCTTGGAGGGAGTTTCATAGTTTTGGGGTTTTATAGTTGCTGCATATGTCCTGTTAATTAGCAAGTACTTTTTTTCTGGTTTTTAAAAAAGTGTTAGTTTCTCTACTTTGTGTTTTCCTGGTAGGAAAGCATGCGGTTATTTTTCCTTGCAGCTTCTATTCTTTTTTCATTTTTAACTATCCTAGCTATCTTATATTAATGTGAGTAGTACATACACAGTGTGGTAGGATGGCAATAAAAAATACTGGAGTTAAGAAGGAAGGAGCAAGGTTTTCCCATTAAGAAAATTTGAAAAAAATTGGAATTGTTTTGCCTTGGGTTCACCCCTGGGGGGGGGGGGGGGAATTAAAAGATTCAGACAGAAGGAAAATTCTAGTTGTAAGACATAGGCAGCTCTAGATGTAGTTGTTTTTCATGATGATGTTCTCTGTACATCTTCTGATGTACAGAGCTAGTGGCTCAGGATATGTGTTGTTCTGTCCCTCCAGCCTGCGTGGTAACGTGTGGCAGACACACTTAGCAGCAGTATCTGATTCAGTGCATCAGTCATCACAGATCCAATTTTAGCTTCATTCTATATTAAGTGGTGTGACTCCACTGTTTGATACTATATATTTTTGACAGCGGGAATGTTGAAGCTAACAAAGCTTGCAAGTTTTCTTTTTCTGTATTTATTTTTGTTGAGCCCTCATGGGGTTGTCTTTGTTGATCTTGGAGCTTGTCAACATGGGGAAATATGTGATTAAATAGCTGTAATAGTTCTCTATGTGAACAGTGTTGTTTGACACTCGGAAAGCAATTGTGTGATTTAGCTTAGTCTGTTCAGAAATGTTCAAAAAGAGCTTTAGATACCTATTCTGTTTTTAAATTCATGTGCTTTATTTCTTCCTTGTTTTACAGCAGCTTTTCTGTGTAAGGATGTGTGAGCCTTTCCTCTTACACTGCCAGTATTCAGAACTAGTGTTGTTCTACCTTATTTATTTTAGCAGACAGAGTTAGAAAAGGAGAAAGAGTTCACATATTGTATGGAATAAGCTGTTGCTTTCCTGAATTTTGTAGATTAATAAGAAGTTCTTACGGTTACTCAGGGTGATGATACTGTGCTGCTCAAGACAATGTATACTGCTAGCAAGCAGTCTGCTGCATTTTGGAACAGAGCAAGCTAGGAATTTGCTGACCAAACATACCAGTTTACCAGTATTGCCAGTGATCATAGCAGGAAAGCTGCAGTTGCCTTCCTCCTAGAAGGCAAGAGGCAGGTTGCTGATTCTCGAACTGCATGTGAATCTTGGACAATTCAACTCAAATCCCTGTTGTGCCTGCTTGCTGAGTGTGGGCAAGAGCCTGTGTGGGCTGCTGGGTTATATGGGTTGCTGTTGGCCATGGGAAAAGGAGAGGTGGCCGTGGCCATGGAGTCTGGCCTCACTTGACCTGTCAGGGATGAGATCCCTGTCGGATGAGATCTGGTCCTTCCAACCTCGGCTGCTGGAGCACTGAGGGGGACCTGGTATCATCTGTCCACCGCCAGCTCCTGCTGCCCTCTGCTTTCAGGGTATGTGGAATGAGACCTGTGGCTCCAGGCCTTAGTGGCATTTTGGTGCAGGGCTCACCAGACTGAAGGGTTGGGCAGAAGCCTGTGCTGACGTCTCTCCCTGTAGAGATGAAGAAGGTTACTGTTTATGGGTAGAAACTCAAAGAAGCAATATGCTGTTTGGGAGTTAGCCGCTGAAAAATGTTGATCAGTGCGTGTCTCATCTTCCACCTCTCTCAAAGATACAGGCAATTTGCCTAGGATTGCCCGTCAGAAATGGGGATTCACGCCCTAGAACCAAACCTGCGCTTTCGCAAAACATGAGCAAAGGAGGAAAGAGGGCTGCCTTCTTTGTCTAGAAGTGTGGTGGCTAGAGCACTTTCCTTGGACATTCCCAAGTCCTTATTAGATCTGATTCAGCGGTTGTTGGATAATACTCAGTTTTCATGAAACTCTGCTAATTTCTTTTCTCTTAATATTTGTCAGCTGAGTCACTTCTCTGCCTTTCCTTTATTTAGTCTACAGTTGGACTGTCTTCTCTGTTCTTTTTAGCACTAGGTTAATCTCTGTAGTTAGTGATGATTTCATATGTTTATGAATTATACAGTGATGGGGTTTCAGTGCTTACTGACTCCACTACTTACCCAAAACTACAGTCTATTTGTTTATACTCAAACTAAAGACATATCTTAGGAAAACGTCTGTATAGTGAAGATTATGAGAATAACTGTGATGTAGAAATTCCTGAACAGTGTGGGATTTATTATTCTAACATCCCCAGCATTTTTCATACCTCATGTCTGGAGAGCTAGTATTTCGACTATGAATAATACAGAGCAGTAAAAATGGAAGAGCTCTTGTACAAAGAGACGGGAGGTGGGGAGAGAAAGTGAAGATACAAGTCTGTGCTGTTGTATTATGTCTATAGGCTTCACCCTCCTCTCCTGAGAATTTACAGACATTTTCACCTTACTTCCTCAAAGTGCCCTCTGTATCCCCAAAGATGTTAGAAGTGGCTGTGTGCAGTTAGCACCTTGAGGTCTCCTTGCATTGCGCGGTATGCTGCTTGCATTCTTCTGTGAGCAACACCTGCAGGAAACAGAGGTGAAAGAGACCTTTGAAATGGAAAATTCTATAGAATGCCTTTAAGTGAGGTGAGTCATACCTGTTCTTTAAGGGACTTTTGAGGGGGGGGGGGAAATTGAACAAAAAACCTCCAATGGAGCAAAATTTTGAGCAGATGTGATGTTCAAATTGAAAAATTTAATTGCTTTTTATAGTGAAGCTATCAATGTTGCTGTTTAAAGGTTAGAAAGATCTTTCTTTAGAGGAGCTAATAAAATAACACTATAATTCTTTTGTCATCTAATGACAAATTAAGTTGATTTACTAAAAGAGAAAATGCAGCTTTCCTGCATATAAGCCATGCATTGTTAACCTGTGCTGTAGAAGTTGTTATACTGCTATTTTTCTGCACACCTGTTCCTGTAAGCTTGTTCAGGCTTACAGATAACAAAAATCTTCCCTCGTAACCCAGAGTTAAGCATACTATATGTTGAGCTAGACAGGTGGCATTTGTGGATAGTTTCAGGGGACAGTCTTTATTTTTTTAGTTTTTTTTTTTAATGAAAAGAAAAGAAAAACCAAACTTTGGGTTTCTAAGAAAACAAAGCTCTTAGCTGAAATTTTTTCAGCCAGTTCTGGTTGGAAGTTGATGAAATCTTGTCATCTGCCTCATTTTTGCTGGATATGCAGCGATATGGCTGGATATCACGTATGACCTCTGTAACACTGTAGGTGACCTATTTGGCTGAATCATGTTTTTAATTAATAACCTAATATCTGCGAAATTTTCTCCCATAATAGATAGAAACATCTGAATACTTCTGGTTGCATTTCATGCAGTTTATTAGCTGAGATCTGTACCAACCTACATTTTACTTGGTTTTGGACTATTCTGTGTATCCTTTCAGCACTACCTCTGTTTCTGTTGCTTATGATTCCAGAACTATACTTACATCTCTTTTTCAAACATTCACGGAAACCCTCAGGATTCAGGTATCCCCTTTTCTTGCTTCTCCTTCTTGTAGAATATTCCTTGGTCAGCATTTATCATGGGAGGGTGGGGGAGAAAGTCTTTTTGTATTGACTCTCCCTGAACTTGTGGACTCTAGGTTAGAATTTTCATTCCTGGAGAACAGAGTGCCTATGACTTTCTAGCTAAGCAGAAATCATTTGCAGCACTTCACTAATATAAGGTAAAAGGAAAATGAGTTTATTTTGCTTCAGAACAAAAAGCTTGATAAAGCAGCCATCATTTGTGGAGACATAACAGCAGAACTATGCTTTGTAACTGCTGATGTGCTAGTGTGTATTGAAGAGGTTCTCTCCCTGCTTCACCCAACTTAAAAGCTGTCAGGAGACTTGAGCGCCTGGGATTCAATTCTTAGGTGAGTCCCTTGATCCCTTTCAGTGCAGGCACTACCCAGACCATCATTGAGGAGAAAGTTTTGTCTGAGGCACCTTCTTGTTCTCTGGCATTAATTTTCACAACTCGAGTCTCATTTCTGAGGTTTTGCGGTAATCATAGCCTCACACTTAACCGGGATGTTACTTCCCTGAGGGTTGTTCACTGCTGCAGTCTGGCTGGCTTTAAACATTTTTATCTTCCTTGGGTCCAGAGCTATCACCTGTCCCGACAATAAGTAAAACTCCTTGTTGGATGCAAATACAAAGCCTGACAACTGATGTGATGTTTCCTTTGGGCAGAAACAAATCACTTTGTTAGCAGCCTGGCCAAAATATTCTGTTCAGGTAGCAGTGGGGAAGGTTTTTCTTAGTGAAAAAATGCCTTGATAAAATGTAGATACTGTGAACTGCACTTCATTAAAAAACAAAAAGTTGAAAACCACACAAATGTACAAAATAGAGCAATGAATGCAACTCATTAATAGCCCCTGATAGGGGTAACTATTAAGGTAACTTATCAAAACTTGAGGGTGGCAGCAGGAATGATACTGCAGCTTAGCATTATGGAGTTGCCTTAAGAGTTACCATTATCCATTATCCATTAGGACCATTATCCTGCCCTTAGAAAAACATAACAGAGGGGAAGGAAATCTTTATTTTCTTATACTGCAAAGTATGTTCTGTATATAAAAAAGCTAGTATTCCATGCAGCTCATTCTTCAAGATTGATACAAAGATGCATGCCTCTCATTGCATTCCTTGGCTTGGTGAGAAGGGAACTTTCTTCACTGACTAACATTTTTACCAGTTGACATATCTACTGGATACAGCCTGAGTGCATAGGGTGTTACTGACAGTGATTTGGGTTGGTAATCACAAGGGAATCAGTATAGTTACACTTTTATTCTTACAATGTATGGATAGTAAAAAATAGAAGCTTGCAGATTTATATGAATTCTTTTATATTATTCAGACTTTTCTTATATTCAGTCAGTTTTTACACTGTCAACCTTGTCAAGAAGGTCAAAAATCTTCCTGTTTTTGCCCAAGTAGTCCAAAAAATGTACTTACAACTATTATTTACTAATTTATTATATTCTGAATCCACAATATGGAATACTAGATGTCCTGCATAGTATATTAATTCAGCTTTGTACAGTATACTTTAAAAAGCTGTCCAAGGAGGTACAGATACCTGTTTAATAGAATGAATCTGCTTGAGGTAACCTTGTATGTATGTGCTCTTCTCAGTGCTACCTGTCTGGTGCTTTCTGAAGTCCTTAAATGGTGCTACAACGCAATACTAACTGATGATAATGTCTGTTAGCTAATGGAGTTCTTGTGCAATGCACAGTTGTGTATTGTAGCTCAGTTCTAAATGTGAGTAGTGTAGCTGCTGTAGTTTTGATTGTTAATATGGCATATTCCAATTCCAATGTATTATCAGTACCAGCATTTCTTTTTCTAGGCAACTTTCAGACTGACCTCAGAGAGCCCACTTCTAAAGACATGTGCATATTCTGCTGCATGTATACCATAAGCCAAGATACCAATTACCTTTCGTACTAACAGATGTACACATCATTAATAGTCAAATGGTTGCACACATTGTAGATACATAAGCCCCAGTGATACCTTCTGGTTGAACTTCATTCTTCTGAAGGGCAAACAGTGCATTCATGACACAGGTTTAACAGATCTTCTGCCAATGTGAACCCAGGAGTTTGAGACCTAGCTGCAAAGTCATCTGTACTTAAAGGGAAGAGTGATGTGGATAGCTGTCCCTCAGCGCTGTGTGGTGCTGGGAGGTGGAGGTGATGTTGGATAATTGCCCCCTGCCACTGAGTAGTGTTGGGAGGTGCAGATGATGATGAACAGGCTGTGAGCACTTTGAGACAAGAGCCATGCTGCTGGCCAGCACATGTGCACAGTCTACAGTAAAGACATCCTGTTCTGCAGATGAGATGCCAGAGGACTTCAGCAGTATCTATCAAAATAACAAACATTCCTGATTCTTCCCAAGACTTGGGAAACCCTGGTACCCACAGAAGTGTTTCTTTGGCTTCTTGGCTGGAAAAATGCCACCAGTTGCTGCTGGAACTGGCATCTCTCATCTCATTTTCAGGCCTAGATGTATGCATGTTCCCAGTATTTCCCTGTTAGCAGAGCCAGCTGGCCCTCCAAGCTAGAGTGAAGGAGGAGTAATTAGCCCCACTGAGCACAGTGCAAGGTTGCTAGCAACTTTAAAGAGCAAGAGCACTTTCCCAAAGGATTTATATGCATAGATCCCAATATTAGAGCAGAAGCACTAAACTTCTTACCTGTCAGTCAGACAACGTGACAGCTGAGGAGCCTCCAGCCATTTGCCTCATTGGTATCCAGATGACACCTGCTGGTGAAGCATTCTTGCTCTTCAGGGTTTCTGTGGTGATATTTTGCATGTACAAAACAAATGGCATGTACTAAGCTTAAATTATCATGCCATTGAGAATAAGGGTGCCATGTGGAGACAGAGTATCCCTTATCTGAAACTGTAAACTGGTGTCATTAGAAAGTTCTGAACCAAACCACAGAGCAAAAATTCCTTGAAAAAGGCATCCCCAATTTGTTTTTCTTAGCTTAGCTCTGTGTCTAGTATCTTAATCTCTGGTGTTTTGAGTGTTGGGGGGGGTAACTTTTGGATATGTATTTTAGAGTGCTGTTTAGTTCATCTTTGGAGATACTTAGCACTTCGCTGGGGAGATGTCATTTGATTGTCATTTTGATGTCATTTTGAAGTTGGTCCTGCTTTGAGCAAATCGAGTAGGTGGCAGCCAGAAGTCTCTTCCAGCCAATGGTCCAACCCACTCAACTGTTCCTTGATTCTGTGATGCTGCCGTTCTATCTACAAGTAGTACAGTCATACACAATGTAAATCAGGCTTGAAAACATTTTGAAGTCCGCATTGCTTGTTACCTTTCCAGATACCTTCAGTTTTTTCCAAAGCCAAGAGCGTCAAAGGGAGAGATGGGAACGAAATCACACTACTATCAGAAAGGTTTCGCGGCGCTCTGTCAGCAAGGAACGATGGGTGGAGACGCTTGTGGTTGCAGACAGTAAGATGGTTGAATATCATGGAAGTGACCATGTGGAGTCGTATATCCTCACTATCATGAATATGGTATGTACAGTGTTCTTTTTTAGTTAGGTGAATGAAGCCAATTTTAATGATTATGTTACCAATCACCCTGAAACAACTATAACAGTAGTTTACTGAAAGAAGTGGAGTATCTTTCATATATTTTAGTTAAAAGTGTCCTTTTAAGCATCTTTATTTTTCATTTTTATTTTGCATAGATGTAATTTTTCTCTGAGGATTTTAAGTGAGAGTAGCTTTTACAAGTCTTAGTCATGAGGACATATTACATACCTACAAATTTTGGCACTAATTTTCTTTCCACTGAAATTACTGTTTTTGAATCTCTTGCCTCTCTTGCTGCTCATTGATGATTTAGGGTTAGCAACTGCAATTACAGAGAAGTGCTATGATTTTAAGCATATGAATTTTTTTCCATGTCTGTGAATGAAAGGCACCCTAGAGCCCACTGGAAATTGTAGTAATTTTAAGCTCTGTTCTAGCATTTTGATGGTTGTTCAATTTAGAGGGATATGCTTTTATTAAAATAAAGTTCAGCCAAAACAGTTAGTATGTAGGTTTGTACCTAACAGAAATGACTTGGTTACTTATATAATTGGTACTTGTTTTTGTTTTTTCTTTTTCCAAATAATTACTTTCTTTCTGTCACTTCCATTGCAGACTTGAAAAAGTACTGTTTCTTTCCAGATGAATAGAGCAGTATCTTGCCTGTAGTAAAGTCACATTAAAATTAAAAAAAAGGTTTAACTTTTAATGTGTCCTTGTGTAGCAAATTTCAAAATACATTGATCCCCCAAAAAGTAAGTGTTTCATGATGCTGTGTGCAGCTCATGTTTTATGTTATTATCTCTATTATAGGAGGTATTGGCCTTGCAGAATATGTTGAGGATGTCTTCTCCTATGTCCTTCTCTTCTGACTTGTATGTTATAGCTATGAAACAAATCACAATGTAAATTCTAGGCATGGTATCTGATCTATCCCTCATGTTTATACAATATACGCCTGGCTGTGTGATGAACTGTCTGACTAGCTAGTGAGGCAATGAGCCTCAGTAAACAAGCACCAGGCTGATCGGACTACACAAGATTTTGTCCACACAGGGACAATATGTGGAATAAAATGTTATCATTATCACATTCAGGAACAAACAGGTATTACCATTTTCTGTACAGTCTGTACCTGAATTGTTAAGGTTACCTACAGTGATTCAATTTCCAGTCTAATACCATGAAAAAGACCCATATCTAAGTCAGACTCAAAAGCAGCAGATCCACTTTGTCTCAGTAATGCATCCTTTAATGGTCTTCTCCAAAACAGTTTTGACCCGAACACAATCTATTTTATCTATTTGTATTTCTTGTGATGTATGAGATATTTCATGTAGAGAGATTCTGGCTATTTTCTGTTCTGGTTCCCTTTCTTCCTGCCTGATTTGACATTGCTATGATATTGCTGTATTTTGTTTGAGCCAGGCTTTTGCTGAGTTCAATTCTTGTCCTAATGTTCTGGTTGTTTTTTGTGTGAATTCATTATCTTTCCTTTTCCTCTTAGCATCCTCTTCTGTGCTGTGAAAACACAACTGTATCCATCATTTAACTGATAACCTTTTGCCTAAAATACTGGCTTCCTTTTGCTTCATTGTGGCAGAAGCTTCTTCTTATCAAATCAAAACATGAAGATTTGATATGCTGCTCTGTTGCACCCTGAGCGGACCTCTGCATTAGTATTGAGTGACAGTAGATGTTGCTTTTTTTCTGCTAATGTTTGTCAAGAATTTTGAAGTGGCTGAAATGACTGTGAGGGATGCAGGCCCAGAGCTGATGAATTCTTCTGCAAGAGAAATGGATGTAAAATGATCTTTGGTGTGGAAGTCTATGCTTTTTCTCATTAAATTAGCAACTTCTGCCAAATCCTGTATCTTCACTCGTTTGGCAGAGCTGCCTGTTGCAGTAGCTTGTAACAGTTACTGCATTTCAGTAAACTTTCAATGAAGTGTGAGTATAAAAACAAAGAAAACCCCAAAACTCAAAGATGGACAGTGTGCTTAAAGTAAAAGTCATATTTTTTCTCTGAAGTTCTGTTCTACTGTAGAGGATTCAGTTAATCTCATACCTCCTGGCTCTGGCACAGGTCACAGGGCTCTTCCATGATCCAAGCATTGGCAATGCAATTCACATTGTACTGGTTCGGCTCATCCTCTTCGAGGAGGAGGAGGTAAGATTTTTATTTTCCTCAAAATGTTAAGTTAAAAAACTTGGTATTTCAATGCATTGAGGCATAATTAGGGTGAAGAGGGTTTGTTTGCTTGAAATAATTTGTTCATTTGATTCTTCTATTAATCTCTTGACTTTAGCATACCTGTTTTTAAGATAAATGCTGCCTTGGATAGCACAGTATTAGGCTTATGACTTCAGATACTCCTGCATAAAATCCTCAAGGAAAATGCAATTAAAATAAAATGATTAGGAATAGGGAGATGGAATCCCCCTAGTGTCAAAAGAATATGGGCTGATAAGGAGGAGTAGATGAGAACCGGAAATTAATGTGTCATCACTCATGGTCTAATCTCCCAACATTACCTGAATAGAGTTGTAGAGTATAAGGCTAGAGTGTTTACAGGTCTCTAAAGAAGTAAATCTATTTTTATTCAGCTGCAATACACATTTTCCTCTGCAGATCTTACCATTTTACTAGTCATCATTTTACTAGTCATTTTTTAAAACTCTGTGCATGATACAGCCTACTCTACCTGCAGAAGCACAATGAGGGGATTGTTCTCAGTGGCTTACGGTGTAAGACCACAAGCCAGATGGATCCAAAGCTATTGAAGGCAGTGAACCAAGCAATGGAGGCAGGCTGTGCCTTGAGGAATAATCATTAGCCTAATTTACACAGCTAGCCCTTGATGTAAAGGGCAAAAAATGTAGTTCACTTTCTAACAGGACAGTTAGGCTGTCCTGTTAGTCCACGGTATCCGTCAATAAAATTTAGTTGCGAAGTTTCAGTGGCAGCTTTAAAAATGAGCAATGAATTCCTGATGAGCTGAGCATGGCAGTGTTGGAAGCAACAGTGGTGGTATCTTTAAAAATCTAGTTTTAAGTTACTTTTGAAACTGAATAGCTATGTTATTAGATGCTTTTTAAAAATTTTACTTTACTCTAAAAAACTGAGGCAAGATATCATGGATGTCAGAGCCAGAAATAAGAAAATATGCTTTTGGATGAATTTATTTTGCATACTTTATACCACAGAAGAAACTTCTGTAACTTGAATGTTTACTATATAATCACAAGATGAAGAAGAAACATCTATGAAGTGCATTGTCTCTTTTTGTAATTGAAAAGTATTGTAAAAGTAGTACACCCTTAAATGTGTAAATTATTCCCTAACTATGTGATTGTTCACCCAGCATTAGGAGTGATAGACATGAAGTCATACACCAATTCATTTTTGCCTTCTTTACACCAAGAGGAAAACTTACTTTAAAGAGCAAATAAAATGTTAGAAAATTCAGTTTTGGTTTTTTATGAAGCTCACTTAAAAAAGAAATACAGAATTCTGCCTTTTTATCTTTACCAACACCATTTAACAGATAACAAAATTTTAACTTAATATTCAAGACATTAGATAAATAGATGTCCTTGTTCTTAGTGATGGTTCTAGCTTCAAGCAAAACTGTAATCAGTTGCATTTCAATGACTTTATTCAGCTTCACAGCTAGTGTTCCTGATGTGTCATTGCAATGCAGTGTTGTCTTTAGAATAATATTTTCCTTCATTTCCTGTTAGCAAGGCTTGAAGATAGTTCACCATGCTGATAAGACATTAGCCAGCTTCTGCAAATGGCAAAAAAGTGTCAACCCCAAGAGTGATGTCAACCCTGCACACCATGATGTAGCTGTCCTCCTAACCAGGTATGATAGCAGTTCAGCAGATAAGTGGCAGACTGTTCAATTGTGTTTCTTTTGTTGATATTTTTTGTTTATAGACTCATACCATCTTTTAGTTCGTCCTGCACTGAACCTTGTAAAGAGGCCTACCTGATGAAGATGTGCTGTTTCTGAGACACAATGTTAATACAAAAATAACCTAATGTTGAGTGTGCATGGCACTCATACAGGTGGAGTACATGAGCTACAGTATAAAAGCATGTGGTTAAGGTTAGACCTGCTGTACCTTTTAAAAGGGCTCATTTTCATTTGCTTTCAAAGTACATATAATGCTTTATATATGTATGTGGGTGTTTTATTGGCAATGCATCTTAGTCAGGAAATTGAGATCTGTGTGTCCCCAGAGATTAGCAGTCTCTCAGGGACAAAAGGACCTTGGGTCATTTTTCCCACTTGATCCTGTCTCATTTAGTGTATTCTTCATAGAGGAATATATACCAAAGCAGTCTAGCATGTAGATGAACATAACAACATAATGACAAACCCTACAGTAATATAGAGGTGCACTTCAGAGTGGAAGTATACTTTGTGTGCTGCAATTTATTTTTAAGCTTTAAATTTTATGATTTTTAGATACAAGAGGTACTTAAAGGTATTGCATGATCTTATATTTAGACAGAGACTTTTTTTTTTTTAGCGTAAGGAACTGGGGCACAGAAACCTTAAAGGTGTTGACTGAGGTTACGCAAGGTGTTTGTGGCAGAGCATGAAACAGAAATTTTACAGGTCCATAAAAACTGATCCAACCAGCATACAAGTCTTTAAACAAACAAACAAACAAATCTTAAGCTAAAAATGTCTGGAAGGCCAAAGGAAAAAAATCCTAAGTGGTACTTAGGATTAGGTACTTAAAGAAGAGGGTCAGCAAATATTAAAATAAGAATGGGAAAAAGAAGGCTCAGAATGCTTCTCCCAGTAAACAGGCTTCAGACTATTAATTTGAACGAAGCTTGCATAAGAGGTGCTAGAGAGATAACGTAGCCAGCCTGTCATCCCATGAGTGGCTGCACACGCGTTGCACCCGGCAGTGCTGATACACAGGATATGAATCCTTGCTCCTCTCCTTAATAAATCACTCATTTACCCTGGGAGAGAACACTGTCACAGTGGGCTGTTTCACAGCTGACGAGCCTGGGATTAGGCTTTACTTCCCTCAGCCTGCTCCGACTGAACTGGGGATCTGTCTCCTTTCCTCCTTGATAGCTTATGGACTTTGGGGTTGGCATTAGGGCTTTTCCTATCCAGGGGCAAAACACACATTGCTCTCTTTCATTTCTTTTAGCAGACTGGAAGGCAAGTAGCTACATTGGGTGTTTGTTTTTTTTTTTTTTTTTTTTTTTTTTTTTAACTAAAGAGCCTGGTTTTAGCCTGAGCTCAGTTGCTTAATCCTGGCAGTGAAGCAGCACAATTCACTGGTTTCCTCAGGGAAGCAGCCACTGCTGGGGGAAGGAAACTGTTGGCATGAACAGCTTACGGGGTTTTTGCCACCACAGTAGCCGAGGGCTGCTTCTGCAGCAGCACATCAGCTGCCAGTTGCCTGTGAGTCCCATGCCCAAAGTGAAGTCTGCTCAGACTGAGAAAACAAAGGCAGAAGTTTTCTTAAAAGTGTTTCCAGAAGACAGAAACCTGGAGACTTGGGAAAATTCTGCTCAGAAAGTTAATGGCAAATTAAAGAGGCTGAGGTAGGGTCATTAGAGGTAAAACTATTCTGATTCCCGTAAATCCTTGTGCAGAATTAGAAGAAAGGAAATTCTTCACGACATTCACCATCAGGTATGCACTAGCAAACTTCAGATGTACTATAATCAAAATCATCTGTCAGAGGTGGAGATTTTAAAGCTTTTCCTTACGTGAGTTGGGAATAAACATTTATATTGAGGCACTATTGCAACATAAATATTGTCCAATAAATGACAGCAGTATAATACTGTAACAGCAGTACCAGTGCATATCATTGTGGATATGTTTGTAAAAATGTTAACAAAACTATGCTTTGCTTAAAATGCAAGTTAGCACTGATACATTAGGAGGCAGAGACTTACTGTCCGGTGTAAGTGACATTCTGCAGTTGTTTTTAAGCTCTGTTAATGGCAAGTCTTCGTTGTGATTCTAGAAAGGACATTTGTGCCGGCATGAATCGTCCGTGTGAAACCTTAGGTTTGTCTCATCTGTCGGGCATGTGTCAACCTCACAGAAGCTGTAATATTAATGAAGATTCTGGCCTTCCACTGGCATTCACTATTGCTCATGAACTGGGACACAGGTATAGTTGAAAGTGAAGGGGGACTCAACTGAGTTTAATTTTTTTTTTGTACACTACTATTGAAATTGTTTGGTTTTTTTTCTCAAACCTATGCCGTTAGCCTACCTGCACACCCCAGAAAAACAATAGCATATATGTCTTGTTTTAGCCTCCTAATAAAAAGAATTTTTATGTCTCATTTACCCTTGGGGAGGTATTTTTTGTAATAATAACTATTGACGGGTGCATTAGATTGAGATTAGTTAGGAACCAATTGAATATTTGTTACTTTAGAAATGCTGTCCTTTTGAGTAACTACTCTGTAATTTTCACTGCAAAATTGCATTTCTGCCGAACAGGAATCAAACAAGGAGTGAGTTACTGTCTCTTTATTATTAAAATTAAAAACTACGTGTATCTTTTTTCAAGCAGAGGAATAAGAAAGGCATTCTTCAGCTTTTGACAGTTGTTTATATTTACAGCTGTTTAGTATACTCCTTTTAACAGGGTCTGCCAAGGCAGTTCCTCAGGATGAAATAATAAAGCTACAAAGAGCCATCACTTAAAGCATGCTTTTCATGCCTTAACTTTTCTCACATACTCATTTTTCCAACTGTATATTGAATTATTATTTGAATAGTATATATGATCTCCAATCATTCCTTTACTTTTGCATAAAACATACATTTCATTAAATCATTATTAAATGACTTATACTACATCATCATATTTCATTATTGAAGATTAACTACAAACCATTTCTATCTCCAAGCACTTAAACTTTACAGAAGCAGTAAGTCTTCTGTCTCCTTTCTAACTAATGAAGTCGCTTTGGATTTTTCTTAATAACAGGGCAGCTGCTATATATTAATATTCCCACTGTGGATTCACTTATATCAAGTCAAGTAAAGTTCCTGTGCATTTAGTTTTAGACATGGCTAAATTATTTTTTTTGAGTTTGGATTTTTTTGCTAGCAACTTGATTTCTCAGTATTTCCAAATTGATTGAGATGTTTTGGTTGGTTAGTGGGTTTATTAAACTCACCTGAAACACTGTGGTTTCAAATCCATTTCAGAATTGAACCATTTTTTCCCAAATAGCATATTGTCTCATGGGTACTTCAGTTTGGGTGCAATGCCTGCATTTTTCAGCTAGGCTGTGTTCCTTGGCTAGGTGACATGTTCGTTACTGTATCGACAATCGCGTAACTTTTATTATGCATCCAACTACTAGTCAAAATGAAGACTGGATTTCCTGGTGGGATATAAAATCTGATACAAATGTTGCTTAGATATTGAGCCTATCGACCATTAATTGGTCTTTCTTCATTCAGTACCTCAATTGCCAGAAAGGAAATAGTGTAATAATATAATACTGTGATCATTCGCTATAAGATCTTAGTCCTTTGAGATTGAGTTATTTGGTCCTGACTATGGTGCTGCTGACAGGACAGAATACTGGTGAATTTGCAGGAATGTTTTAGGGCCTTGCTTTTACAGGTTGTCTCCATGCACAAAAATGGAATACTCTAGAGTTTGCAGTTAACCTAAAACCATCGTTACCCAAGCCAGGTTAGGAGACATAGTTGCATACTTGCATACTTGCAAAGTTCAAGTATGGACAGCAGTCTATAGGTCTTGCAGGTGAAACAGAAGATGATGGATTCCAAAAGTAACTCTCCCTCATACTGGCTCTCTATACACTCACTTCCTTTGCCAGTAGACCCTGTTCATGGAAAGGGACTATGCGTCACTAGAGGGGCACACTTCTATTGCTCAGACTCATTGCTGGAGTTTATGCAGACTGAAGCTATGCCCTGCTTTTGGATCATTAGAATCATGGTACAATTTTGTTTTCCAGAAACAAAGTCTTAGTGATTTGAATTCACTAGAAGATCTTTATGTGATCCTCAATTAAGTAATGAGCTGAAGCTTCAGATGTTAACAGTGCAAGTGTCAAAGTCTTTGTAGATCTATTGCCTTTACAGTAAGTGGTGAGAAGTAGGTGTTTTTAGGATGTGGTTTCCCTCACTTGATTCAGATAGTTTCCTTTAGGATGAGATGACCTGGGGACATCTACATTTAGTCAAGTGAATCCCACCCAAAGCTTTATGTTCCTGACTTTAACAAGCTGTTGAATAAGGAGGTCTTTTAAATAAGTCACAGAAGACTGAGAACACCGTGTTGGGAAGACTTGCTGTGGAGGACTGTCTCCTTGTCTCTAAGGCACAATATGAGGAAGTTAAATAGTAAGAAGGAGTGCAGGTTGGCGGCTAATTCACTGCATGTTCACCAGTTTGGAAAACAGTGTCTCCGTCCAAATCCAGCAAAAGAGATTAGAAAAGAAACAAGCATTAAAGGCGTGGTTGTAAGACAGTATGACACAGTGTAACAAAGCCTGACCTTAGTAAAAGTGGTATGAGTCAGAAATAACTGTGCTAGTCAATAGAATTGCTTTGTTCTTAGCCCAAGGAACAAAGAGTAAAATGTAGCTAGTAATTTTAGGAACAAGTTTTGCTTTTGATATTTTTTTCATCAGCGTCTTATCTGGCCTCTGCAAGCATCCCACTACCAGCGTCCTCTGTCTATGTATAAATGATTTCATCAGATATCCCACAGTAGGCACATGTTAGCCCAGCCAGGTGTAGGTTGGAGTGCTGGAGTATCTGAGGCTTAATAACTCCAACGGTGACCTTTCCTTCTGAATTGTTATCAAATTTATATTGCAGCAGGGTATTAAAAGCAGTTGCCTTGGATATAAAGCTTGAATATCTGGTTGTTAAAAATCTGATTGCCAGATTACAGCTACATTCAACCAGTAGAATGAACCAGCAGGTGAAGAAAAGGATCAAAGACCTAACTAGAAGGCATTGAAGCTGAGATTTCTCCCCTATGATGGGCAGCGAAGAAGGGAAAGAAGAGCAGATGGCAAGAGATGCCGATTTCCTGTGAAACTGGAGAGCTGCTAGAAAGAACTGAGAGCTACTAAGAAGGTAGCTCTTGGACCGAAAAGCTAGGAAATGCTCTTAGTTCTAACAGCTTTGACATAACCCTGTGGTTTAAACTGCCTGCTTCAATCCAACCAAATTGTGCAATAGCATTTTGATTCATTTAAAAATACTGCATTGTCTCTGACAGTGTTACTTGCTTCTGCTGTATAGTATTGCTTTGCATAACAGAGCTGCTTGAAAGAATTTTTTGTGGGTTTTGAATTAGGTCTTCTGTGCACTTTTTGGCAAAGAGGTATCTACAGCTAACCAAAAGAGGAAGCAACTCTTATATCTGTTTACACATACTGTTGAACCTGTAAGGAGTGTTCTGATATAACCAGTCAGCTAGAGTTATTAACTTGTTTTCTCTCTCTAGTTTTGGTATCCAGCATGATGGAAAAGAGAATGACTGTGAGCCCATTGGAAAGCGTCCATATATTATGTCTCGGCAGTTGCAGTACGATCCCACTCCCCTCACCTGGTCTCCGTGCAGCAAGGAATACATCACACGTTTTCTGGAGTGAGTGTTCAGGGTGTAACACTTCACTGGAATGAGTACAGCTGTATATGAGCCATCTGAGTGGAGTTTATTAGATTTACTTTTTTGTAGAGTATTTGAGTTAATTCCCATGCAGGGCATACCACAAGCTTATTGCTCACTTAGTAATTGGGGAAAGCTCCATTATATCTTGGGTTTCTAAAAGTGAACTGCAGTCTTGTCATGTCAGCTCAGGTTTGGTGCAACCTGCAGTTTCTTGCAGTTACCAGGAAGAAGGAAGCCTTTCTGTGAAGGGACATACGTCCTTCTGTTGGAACATCAAATGTTGTTGGCCACAACATGTGCTTGACTTCAATGACTAGTCCAAATTCATACTCTTTTTAAAAGCAGCACTATGATATAACTTTGACCAGAGGCTGCAGTATGCTTTGAAGTCACTCTACAAACCATAATGACTTCATGATACTTCCAATTTGACAGGCTAGATTTGGCCTCTACAACACTCCCCCCCCCCCCCACCAGATGAAGAGTCGTTAGAGGGATTTTATCTGTCAGGTGTAGGAGGAGGTGATAGCAGCTGAGAGTTGCTCAGTATCGGGGCCATCAGCACATACAGCGACTGCATATGTTCCTTTGCTTTTGGAGACTTCAGTGGCCCTTCTCCAAAGTGTGGAATTGGGACATTGGTCTAACTGTTACTGATACATTGGCTGCTCTGTTGCAGGCAGTTTGTTGTGGGTTTTTTTTTTTTTTCAATTTTTTTGATAATCTCTAAGGTTTCATGAACTACGAGAAATGAGTACTGTTTGTTAGCAGCACTTCAGCATAATTTAGCTGGAATCTGGAAGCATAATTACCAAAGGCCATATCAAAAATTACCGCTAATAATTAGATATTGAAAGTCAGTATAAAAAAAGGTTTCAAAAGGTGTGGTTGTGGTTTTTTTAATTTGCAATTTTCATCTTTAAGCCGAGGATGGGGATTCTGTTTGGATGATATACCCCAAAAAAAAGTTCTGAAGTCTCCAGTCATTGCCCCCGGAGTGATTTATGATGTACATCACCAGTGCCAGCTTCAGTATGGTTCTAACGCTACTTTCTGTGAAGATGTGGATGTAAGTGCTGTATGTTTTTCTTCATTACACTGTTGAGAGCTTAGGCTTTTTGAACAGCGTGGAAGTGCAGTTTCTGAAGCTTACAAGCACAAATGCAGCATATCCAGAGTCTCAGAGACTAGACGTGTAGTGCAGACATAACCTAACAGGGTGTTTTGATTCCGGTTCAGAGATCCCAGAAGTGAGATACTGCCCTGTCTGCTCTGTATATTCCTTGTCCTTTATGAGATCTGGCCTCATACCTATTGTGAGATGCTTGCCCTTCAATGGAGAAGTAATTTTATTTTAAACTTATGATATTGATCTCAAGTAAATTGTCAGCAGAGATTAAGTTCTATCTTCCAAAATAAAACACTTATAATAATGTAGTTTTCAACTGACCAATGATTTAATTGGGGACAAATCTTCATTTCCAGGAGAGGTTGCCTGAAAAAAAAACAGGGCATTACTCTTTTCCTATAAATCCTGTTTTTTCAGACTTCTGTTAGACTGAAAATTTTTTTCATTATTTAGACTATATACCTCAAAGAACCTTTATGTGGATTAAATATAGATAGATATTTGTTAGGGTCTTTATATAAATTAAATATAGATTATATAGATATTTTTATATCCAGTCTCAAAGAACATAAAGACTTTCATGTGGCAGTGGATAATTTAGATAAGCCTTAGGGAGCCAATATTGGACTATCTTCACAGCACAGCAAGATAGTGCTGTGTAGAGATGCATGGGAACAGTATAGTCACATCAGCACAACTCCCTGCAAGACCCAGGAAGTACTGCAGAGTAACAGGTTAAATCAGCTAAGGTATAGTGCTATGCTGCTATACCTGTACCTATCTTGTTTAGCGCTGTTTGTCTCAGTGCAGCATTATTCTACATGGATGAACACTTCAGAAACTGTAGTTTCAAATGCTAATCTAGCTAAGAGATCACTAAGTTTTCCTGACTGTTGGGCAGCACTATTCAGCAAATGCTGCAGGCTGTATCCTGATTTGCTCTCCCTGTTAAAAAAGGTCTGTGGCAGAAGTAGTGCCTTGAGGTTATCAACAATGCTGGATTGTGTTTTAGGCAAGGTACTGTGTACAGCTGTGGACTGGGGACTGAAGATCTTGATTGCTTATTCCATTGTGATAATCATATGCATCCTCATCTACCCTCTTATTAGAGGAATTATTTATGACTAATCTCCTCAGCTGTAATGGTTAGCAATGTTGAACTGCACCTACTGAATCTGAAGCATGTATTGAAAGATTGCTTTCATTACCTATTGTTCCAGTTTTCTCAGCTGCTGTAATTTGTCTGTTGGTACAGATAGGAAATTAAAGTGTAATTTTGCAATATTGGTTCATTCTGTCTCTCCTTGAGTGTGAACCTAGTAGGCCTTTACATTCAGCATCTCCTGATTAACCAACTTGCAGCTGGACAAATGCCAGTAAATTAATTAGTATCATTTTATTTTAGTTTTTAGAGCAAGGCCTGTGCTTTGCAGGTAACTGCATTGGCAAGGAATTGTGATTAATGTAGTCTGCCAGGCATACTGGACAATCAGTATAGTCATTCTGTCTGAGAAGTCTGACTATTCTTTGCCTTGTTGCTATTTACTTAACACTCACTTACCAAGTTACGTTTCTTGTATAACTTTTAATGTATGGTTGAATTTTATCTACAAATTCTTTTCAAGAGAAGAACCTGCATTTAGCTGAAGTTGCCCAAGGGTTCAGTGATTACATTGAATTGAAATAGAGGTTTAGAATTCATATGGTGATTTCCACAAGCCATTTAGGTAGTTAGTTCTCTGAGCATCACATGAAATACATAAGTACTGTCCTTTTAATAAGGAAAAAGAAAGCAAAATATAAACTTGGAGGGTGAATATTCCAAGTGGTAGATGGATCCATAGCTCCCTACAGGCTTTAGGAGTTCAGAATTCTCATTTTATTGTCCTTTCCTTATCTCCATATCTTTCACGCACTTGGGAGTGTTTAGAGTGATCTCTGAGGCACAGATCCTGATCTCGCAGATTGAGCGTATACTGTATTGCTGCTGATAAAATCACTTACAGTGAGTCCATGTTAGCCATAAATTCCTGATTATTACCTCCAAAAAATATGCAGTGAACAAAGCTTTTTCTTGCTCTTCTATTATTTCAATATTCTTAAATATGAAGAAAAGCCGTGGGGATTAAAATGGAAAAAAAATCTTTTAAAGATAATGAGTTTCCTTCATAAATACTAGATTTTGGAATCTGAGTGCTTCTGCAGGGTAAACATGTAACTGCCCATGGAAAGCTGCATTCAGTGTAAATCCACATTGTGGTACTTGCTTGTGCCTTTCTCTGGGCATTTGAAACAGTGGAGGATGCACAAAGCACAGACATGTTCTGTATACAATAGCTAAAAATAAGTATGAAGTTCCCAATGAAAGCAAATTCATCAGCAAGAACGTTTGGGTAGCTTTGCCTTTACATCCTGATAATGGTGGCTCCACAAAGAGTCGCTAAGTAGTGCTACTCTTAAACTATAATAAATAGGGAACTACAAAACAACCTTTAACATGTATACATCACCAGAAAGCAGCTAAATGTGCAGAGATGCAAAGCCTCAGACACTGTGTTCCAACTGGAAGCATAAGAGTATGTGGAGATGGCACTCTTCATGTCTGAGCTTGACTATTTTAAATAGAAGATGGCCAGAAACCAGTGGCCAAACTTTGGATGTCAACTCGTCCAAATGTTGCTGCTAGCTTATGGGGGCTGGATTTTTGCAAATGCACAGTTTGTTTGTAGGCTATGTCAGCCTTCATCAACCAGAGCCCTTGCTGCTCTTGGGCTACTAGGCTTTTTTCCCTCTGCCAGCTCTTCTGGACAGGTTCTTTTAGATCATTCCCTCCTGTATCTGCTGGGCTGATGTTCTGAGAGCACTGCTTTTTGCTCTTTCTCCTTACCTGATTTTGAGAATTGAAGGACATTAACCTGGTTGTCATACTTGGAGACATGACATTGTTTTTGCTTACCAGCTGGGTTCTCTAACCTTCTTTGATTTTAGTGTACGTGTTTTCAAGCAGATAACAATGCAAAATTGAACATTATATTCCTTAGTAGTCATCAAATGAAAATAATACAGACTCGATCTGCATTTACTATAAGCAGTAGTGCACAAACTTCATAAAGTAATTTTTTCTGTGTGTAGCTGGGAGCAGAGCAGCAAATGAGGGAAACATTTAAACTTACAAGCATAGTTTGGTTAATCCACTTGATACAAAGTATTCACTGTTCTGTGTTTTATTAAGTAGTCCATAGTTGTACCTGAATTTGAACCCTGAAAGGGTCCTAACTTGTGGAGAACTGAACGTCTTTCTCTGGAAATAGGGCCCTTGTAAAGCTTTGTAAATTGATGTTCAAAACTGTGTGTGACTTCTGAAAGTTCTGGCCTTAGACATTCAGCTCTACTTGAGACTGCTGCAGTTTTCTTTCTTCCTTTTCCAGAATCTTTGCCAAACCCTCTGGTGCTCAGTGAAAGGCTCCTGCCGTTCCAAACTGGATGCTGCCGCAGATGGCACTCGATGTGGAGAAAACAAGGTGACTGTGAGCTTCCATGCTATGAAAGGGCAGCAGAAATACCATGAATAGCTCTGTCATTGGGTAAAAGAGGGAGCATCCTTTGATGTCTTCATTTAAAGCTCCACTTAAGTTTTAACCTTCAGTGGAGTTCCTTTACAGTAATGGTTTTCTGTGATACTAATCTTGAACTGTTTGCCCTTTTTTTTCTAAGTGGTGCTTCTCTGGTGAGTGCATTACAGTGGGCAAGACTCCAGAAGCAGTCCATGGTGGATGGGGTGTTTGGTCATCCTGGTCCCATTGCACAAGGACGTGTGGGGCAGGAGTTCAGAGTGCAGAGAGACCATGTAATAACCCAGAGTAAGTTGAGTGTGTGATCTTTCCATTCTCTTTATTCAAGATCTTTGATGTACTTAAGAGGCTGGAGAAACTTCTTTATGGTACAGTTTTAGCAGCAGGTGCTACAGCAAGACAATTATTGAGCACCTTTCCTCCCCAGTTAAACATACCTTTGTGAAACATATCTTGGCTCAGTTTTTATAATCTTCATCTCCTTCATTAATCTTTATCTTCCAGAGATTTTATTTTTACACATAATGAAAAAATCATGATATTTGGCCTCAAGCTTGGTGTAAATATTAGAAATGTTGCTTTAATAATACTACCTTGAACAAACACAATGCCCTTGAACATGGGGTGAGAATAATGGCTACTGGTATGTTCTAGAGGGGAGTCAAGGCCCCGCCTTTTGTGTTTTATTCTAATCATAGTTTAGTTTGGAGCTTCAGATACATGAGTCAATAGGTACAGAAGAGGAAGAGCAGAATTTTCTAATAAATACCTGAGAACATAAGAACCCTGCATCTCATTTTCAAAAATTGCTAGAGGGGTGCCTAACAGCTGAAATGCTGAAATTACTTGGCTCTTCTGGCAGGATTGTCAAACGTTTCTACAAAAGGTTTTTTTTATTTTGTTTTGGATTTTTTTTGAGTTCTTTAATAAGGTACTTTGTCATTGTCAGGCAATGTGCGGAGCAGCTCTGTGAGATGCAAGGTACTTCTAGATCATTGTGCTGCATACTGTCCTATTTGGATAGCTGGACACGTGAAGAGTGTCTCTGCGCTGTGAAGGATTCAGATTCACCTTGTTAACCCGTTGGAAAGACATTGTTGTCTAACTGATACTATTAGAAAATGCAAAAGCTAAAACTATATTTTAACCAGAATCTCATATCCCTGATCTCAATGTTTCCTTTTTAGACCACAGTTCGGAGGAGACTACTGCACTGGAGAAAGGAAACGTTACCGCATCTGTAACATTAGTCCCTGTCACAAGAGCACACCAACCTTCCGTCAGATGCAGTGTAGTGAGTTTGATACAGTTCCCTACCAGAATGAATTCTACCACTGGGTTCCAGTTTATAACACAGGTACAAAGTTAAGAATTCTTGAGTATCTTGTCTTAAGAGTCAAATTTACAGACATACGGAGAACCTCTATGAGAAAGAGAAGTCACTGAATTACAGGTCTTAATTAACTAGCGAGAAAATATCAAATGTGACCACACTCTTGATGATGAGTATGCAGGAAGGTACTGGTTTTGCTTTACACATTGATGTTTTCAGAAAGCTTTAGTAACAGTGGCCATGAGTTTAACTACCCTATCACCTGGCAGGATATTATGCTAATAAAAGCTAGTGGTGAGGACACATCTATGCTAATTGGTCTGGATAGACCTGACCTGCGTTTCCCAGTATCAATCCCTGAACAGGAAGTGTGGTAGTGAGGTGCAGAGCTGTGTGTCTGGGCCTGCAGGCATCACTGCATCCAATAAGCACAGCTCTTCAGCTTCACAAATGCAGCTTTACTACTTCCAAACTCAGACCTGCATGGGAAGTGCCTAGCACAATGCTGGGTAAATACCTCAGCAGGCTCTTTAATGTACTCCTCTATATTGTAGAGACAGAATTGATATCTCTGCCTTATAATTTGACTTGTAACAGCTAGTTACTAAATATAGGGGTAAAATGGGTAATAGTTATTACTACGAAGTTCAATTCATGCTGAATGCATAAACCTAAGGAGTGGATTATCCAGTAGAAGCTATAGATATAATTTCTTTAAGAATATATAAACCAGTTAGGGAAGTGAAGCTCAAGATTCAGCTCTCAGTTTCATTTGTATTTTTCAGCCATAGTTATTGCATTTTCATAGTTACTGACAGCACTACATAGATTTCCTAAGTACAGACTACTACCTCAGTATCATATAACAAATACATCGTTGAAGATAATCCTGGAGCATACAGCATTCCATGAGAATTTCTGATGAGAGAAAATGTAAGTGATAGAAAAAGACTCTTTCAGAAGGTCGTTCAGCAAAACAATCCACGGTAAATGCTAAAAGCCTATGGCCAATAGGCTATAAAGTAGGCCTATAAAGCCAAACTCATAAATTGTTTTCTACAATCCCCTGTCACTGAAATTGGGATTCTACTCCTCTCTGTTATTCATATAGGTGCTTCTGCTGTCTATGGCCTTGATTCAGTTAGTGTCCTTTCCAGGGCAGTGCTAACAGAGCTATTAATTATGTATGTGCATTTGTCATTGAAGGTCTGCTTTTAAAAAGCACTATAGATCATGAATTGAATGCTTCCTGCACACTGAAAGGCAGGCCTATGATCATATCTCTGCCATGTTTCAAGCAGACCTGATTATACTGACTTTACTGACAAAACATGTGCATTAAAAATGCTGGTTTGTTGAGCCTGAAATATTTCATTTGGAACATCCTGGGTTTGGTGACCTTTTGCCAAATCCTTCAAATACCAAGCAGATATTTCTTCAGTGGCTTAAAAGGCTTTTTGTCTGTTCTTACCTGTTTTCTTAGCAGCCAGGATTTCAGTTACCTTGCTGCTTCAGGATTTGAGAGGTCTGCTATGTTTGCAACTTCATTCTTACGTTCCATTAAGAACATCTGAAGTGTTTTCTTGCTGCTAAACTCTAACTTAGAAGAATCCTGGCAAAGATAGGCAGGCTCTCCTGGGAGCACTCACCTGGGCAGACAGCTGAGCGATGTCCTGCGCTAATCCTCCATCTGCCAGCATCACTGGCTATTGTGGGCTCTCAGCTTCTAGCTTTGTGCGACCATGTCAGCTACTATACTGAGGTACAGCTGGCAGTTTTTCATCTGAGCCATCTCAGATTCTAGTTTTCTCCCACCTTCCAGTCAGTCGCTAAAGATGTCTGAGGGAAATGAAATTGTCTCTGTTTTCTCTGGTTACATATGGCTCAGTGATTTCTGATGGAAGTATAGCAAAAAATGTGACTGAGAGCAAAAGTACCTAAAGGTAGCTGGAGAGTAAAACTTGGAGAAATGTACAGCCATAAGCCATGACTAACAGGAGTACTCAAGAAATCTAACACATTTTATTTGAGATAGAAGGAGCTCCTCAACCCTCTAATGTTTTGCAGCACAAATCTCTTGTTTTCATGTCTGTGTTAACCTCTGGGCAGAATAACTTTAAGTAGGCTCATAGGACAATGCTATCTCTGTGTGATAAAGCAGTTTGAGTCTTTCTTGTTTGTCTTGAGCAAACCAGAATGTTAGAAAAATAAAAGCAACACCCTCACGTAAATTCTGCATGGAAAAGACCTGACACTACAGAGCTCTGGAGACTGAATCACCATGTCCACCATATGTCCACCAGCCTTCATCAGTGTATATCAGCTTGCCTTGCTTCACCTTGCATAGCTAATGCCATCCAATTTCAAAGACTTTTCAGAGCACTCCATTACTATGTTAACTTACTGCCAAGATGGTTTTGGCTTATGTTTCATTAGCAGGCATTTTCAAGCCTTCTCCACTGCCCATGTGATGTAGGAGAAAAGCTCTCCCAGACCCTGACTGTGCATCCTAGTTTTGTGTGGAAGTGCTTAGTCGAGGAGTTGAAACTCTGAACTAGAAACTTTCTAGATGCTGGTAATCTTTTCAGTTCTTTTTAATCCTTCTGGAAAAACAATAAATGGTAAAAGAAGCCCGGATGATCACAATTGTCTCTCTTGGCTTTGATTTCATAGCTTCCATAACCCAGTTCTAATGATTGTTACATAATTAAAGACTGTCATAATGTCCTTTTCTGTTATGTAAATTGTACATTCATACAATTGTACAGGACAAAGACTCTTAAGTAGTTTATGACCTAATGTAAGGTGAGATGCAAGAAGAAGCTGTAACAAGCAGCCAAGAAGGAGAGCAGTGAATGATATTTGCTGTTACCTAGACTATCTACATTTGAGATTCCAAGTCTGTTGAGTTATTTCCCTCCTGTTTCAAGTCCTTGTTTTCCTCTTGTTCCACCTTCTTGAAGAACTTGCACAGCCTTCTGATGCCTCCTTACCTGTCATAGAGTGGCTCTAGAGCATTAGAAATTCCTGAACTCAAGCTGGAATCTTCTGAGCATCTCTGGGAGACATGACAAAAAAGAAACTTTCAGATTAAAGGATAGTTAAAGCAGCTTTGGTGAGTGCATTTTCTGAGTGCATTCTTAGGACTTAAGCCCCTACTTTGGCACTTTGGGCACTGGTACTACTTCTGTTTTGCCATCAGGCAGACCCCACATCTACTTAATTTATTTCATGCTTTTTGGCAGCTAACATTAGTCTGAATCTGATAGCTTCTCGGAACATGTAGTAGTCAGTGTGAGTCGTACTTTGAATGATGGAAGTAATCATATAAATACTTTTCTTCCTCAGTCAGTGCTGGGATTAATTATATTTTCATTTCATGTACGTGTCGATAGGGGTTGTGTAACTGGAATGCTGTAAATTTTGTATTTCTTCTGAAATGTGTCTGTGTATCAGGTACGATCTATACTGATACAGCTGCAGGGTCTGAGCTAACAGCACAAGGTAATGTTTCTGCTGCCACTGCTTTGAAATTAAACTTTCTGTTAAAGTTGCAAGCTTGGTTAATACGATAAAGTAGCTTTACATCAGCTTCTCTTTTTCCTTTTTGTCTGTGTTTGGTAGTTGTCTTTTCTGATTTTCTTCATTTTGGATTTTTTCATCTAGTTTTGAGTTCTCACAGATGCACGGAGGCGAGGGCTTCAAGAAAATAGGTCCACCTCCTTTATTCCTTGTGTAATAGAGGAAAAAATACTGAGGCCTTATCTTCTGCAGGCAGATACATTAATCACATCCCTTTCAGTCATGTTAAGGTGCATCCTTCCTGCATTCAAACTCATAGGATTCAGCTGTGAAGGAAGGAAGTTAAACTCAGTATTTCTACTCTGAGAAGGGAGCATGTCCCTTTCTTGTTATCTTCGTGTTGTTCTATTTACACTTGCTGAATCTGACTTCTGTCCTAATATACACAGAAAAAAACCCCACACCTTAATTTTAGGAACTTTACTCAACTTTGCTTGCTTGTGTCCTTGATCCCATTCTACTTAGAAGTAAATCGCTGGGTGTTTATGGGAGCTTTCTTGCTTGGTATTCCATTACATCTGTGTTCCCCTCACCCCGTATATCAAAGTATCAAACTATTGATCTGGTCCCTGTTCAGATTAGCAGTGTAATCTTGGTGTAAGATAAGGGCAGAATACATAAAATGGAGGATGTAACTTTTCTGGTCTGTTGAGTGTTGGTGGCACTTCAGCTCAAATCTTATGTCCAGCTAGGGGCAATGCACTGCAAGAAGGATGCAGACAAATGGGAGGAAGTTTGAAGAAGGACATAAAAGATAAAATATTTTAAAAACATAGTGTGAATGGTCAGAAAAAGCAAGTTTTGCCTTAGAAAAGAGAAGATTGAATGAGTTAAAGGCCAGATACTTTAAGCATGTTTCTAAGAGTATATTCCATGCGTATCCCTGAGCTAGTAGTAAGTTCACGTGGCTTCACGCAACGTGCTCAAGTGTGGAAGCAATACAGCTGCAATCAGTTGTGTTTCCCTGTTAGCTAGCTGTGAAAGGTAGGACCCAGGAGGTCTTGTCAGCTCAGTTCCAGGATGTGTGAATGTAGCTCTTTGGCTTTCAAACGTGAATCTGATGTCAAGTTTCCTGTCGCTGCACTTCATCCTGCTGCCCTAGAACTTCTGGCTCCAGCATTGGCTTATGCAGGACAAGGGCAGGACCTCCCAAAAGAGCAGAAACCAGAGGTCCTTTGTGCCCATAAAAGGTAGGACAGGTAGTGATAGGCAAAAAGTGTGTGGGGGGGGCTTTAGGTTAGAGATTAGGAATTTTTATTGCTATAGCCATAGTTAAACAGTTGAGCAGGTTACCCAGGGAGCAAGAGGGATGAATGTTATCAGTGTAGATTTAAAGACAAGCTAGAAAGGGATAGTTTAAGTGTACTTGATCCTATATACTTGATCGTACGTTCATGTACAGAGATGGACTAAAGCTTTGTAGGCTTTACCCAGGCAGAAATCAAACTAGAACTCAGAGTGCCTTCTTTTTTTTTTTTTCGTCCCGAACAAGGATTGTGGCCTTTACTCTATTTGGCCCTTATTGAGTGTTTACGGATTGAGTCTAGTATTTCATGTGTATGCTGGACTGAAAGAACTTTTGTAAATTTTGGTCTAAAAGTAACTAAGATGGGAATGTCTTTGTTAAAGTTGCGTCATGAATTAATCAAATTCGCTAAAGCAACAAAAACTAAAAAAGCTGCTTTAAATAGTTTCTTCTGAAAAACCCTAATATTCATACTAATCCCAGTTTATTCTTTTCAGTTTTTCAGGACTGGAATAAGATGTAGAAAATCTGAATTCGGAGCCAATCTTTGCTTTTGAATTTTTCCATTGTTTCAGACAGTGTACTTATTTTCCATGTATGTCAATTCTATATCTGAAAAAAGGGGATGAAAGAACTTTCTACACCTGTTATATTTGTCTTATGTTTAAAATGTTAAACTTTTAGTGGAAAGTGACTAATTTTTATTTATAGTCTAAGAGTAATGGAGCCCTGATGTTTTCTCAGGTCCCTAGATTCAGCTGTAAGAAATAGTAATAGATAGATAAACAATTTTAGAAAATGAACAGTTAATACAGTGCTTGGATAATTTCCTCGGTTGTGCCCTAACCAGTTTTCTGAGCAACTGAAATACCAAAATAGCGTTAAGAATAATGACGAGTAAAAAATACTGGAGAGGATTGAGTTTGTGTGCAGGGAGCAGAGATGCTCTCATTTTCAGTTGGCTGATGGGAAGAGAAGTAACACAAGATCTGTGGAGAGAAGTTAGGATCTCTGTTTAAACGAGTTACTACAATTAGAAAAAACAGGAAAGCTTTCAGACGTAGAAAGCCCATCTTTGAATCATGAGGCTCGTGAGTCTGAAAGTTTGCTTGCTGTTTATTTTTACCTTATCAGTTGGCTGAGTAAGGGAGATTATCTTTCGCTACAAACTTTTTCCGAGTTACGTGCCTGACCCTCCTGGTCACGACAGGAGTCCGTCAGCAGACGGCACTGCCTGTTTTTTCTTGCTCAGTGATTTCTGAAATGAAGTTGGGATACCATCTTGCTTTTTATGTCAACAAGGTAGGGAGATGGTGCAGATATCAAACTGCTGCTGTACGTATTTCATTATGAACTACATGACAGCTGAAATGGCTTTGTATAAGGTCTGTGTCAGGCAGCATCAGTTCAGAGCAGGGAAGAGGCTAGTGGCGGTTCTGTGCTTCTCCTTTCCCTTGTGCTTCATGTCTGAAAAACAACGTAGTGAGAGGGTGAACAAGGTGCAACAAAATAAAGAGCACCAAAGTCATGAAGTTGGCCACGTGGCCAGAAAACATTTCTCCAGATAAAAGTGAAATAAATTTTATCACTTACCATGACAGTTCTTATCAAAACAGCTGATGGATGTTATGGCTGGCAGTCTTAACAGAGTATTGCGGACTGATAATGATTACCAATTTTATATTCTTGCTCCAGAGTCTTTAGTAACTCCGTCTTTGTCACTGTTCTTGACTATGACTCACATCACCTTAAATTCCACTAGTTTCATAACATCAGTCCTTGTTCTCTAACGCCTCTGCTGCCCTCTACAAAGGTGGAAAGCATTCTTCTGTCTTACTTGGGAGGCCACGAGTGCTTCATTATTTTCAGGTTCTTACCACCTTGACCATGAGAGAGGAAACACAACTGCCTGCCATTAAGGTTTAGGATTTCCTGGAGTGTTTCTTTTTTAATGTTCTTTTAGGTTCCAATCCTGCAAAAATAATGTTTATGTGAATGAGGTTATTGATTTTAAAACTTAGGCTGTGTAGGATTCAGTCCTTGAGTTGCAAGCAGTCTGGGGCAGGAGCTGCTGTGATTTTAGTACGCTGTATTCTATTGTACATCTGTTGGTGCTGTAAAAACAAAAGCAATGAAACTGAATTTCCCCCTTGAAAGGCAGAAGTCCTTTTATGCTAATGCAAAGAAACAAAATTGTATTTTTTAAAAACCCCAAGTTTTTTATTACTAGAAATGCCTCTGATTTTAAATGCAGTTCTTTTTATGACATGAGGAAGAGAAAAAAGGAAAAAGGAGAGGAAGGAAAGAGAAATTCATTAGCCAGGATACAGAAGATTTATAACAATTTTCCATTCCTCTGAGACCAGCAGAGGGGCATTTGTTGGCTCAGTCGGATGCAGGGTAAAATTATCACTCAGCAGAGGCACTTCTGCAGCACTCTGGAAGATTTTGTTAAAATGGCTTAATGAGCGTGTCTTCAAGTCCTCCTGGCTGGTTCCTTACAGTCACATCTGGAGCAGATTTAAGCCTTGCTTCAGCAAAGCATTTCAGCTGGCTGAACATGAATGAATTGCTCTAGCAGTTGGCTAAACTGGTATCTTGAAATAGATCAGAAAGATGAGACAGCTTCTCAGCTATCATCAGCTGCAACTATGACACTGGGTGATTTTTCTTTCAATTAGACAGCTCTGGCTTTGCTGGAGGGCTTCTTGGGGAATGGCATAGGGCCATAGATCATGTCTTCTTTTTGCTTTGACTCTGGTTTTAGTTCTAATGCTGCCTTCAGTTTATACAACTTATTTTTCAAATTCGAGCCCTGTGACACTCCCAAGTCTGAATTTCGAAGCTTCCTCTTGCCACAGGCCAGCATCTGTGGGGCAGGGCAGGTTTATGTTTAGCTCTTTACAATACATGTATAGGCTAGACTTAAGAGTGGTCCATTGTAGAGAACCTTGCTGTACTTGCAAATGCTTTTGCTCTACTTTTGCCTTCCCAGGTGCTTCCATGCACTTTCACCCAGGAACAGCCTAAATCTCTCAGGCCCACTAATATTAACTCTGATTTCATAAATTGCCAAGCAGAAAAAATAAATCACCATGTCTGAAGTGTTTGAAATAGGTTATTGAGTCCCATCAAGTAGCTGAAAATTAGCAATTCTGTGTTCTCTACTGACATACGAAAGATCAGAAGCAACTGCTTCACTGTTCACCAAGAGAGGCTTGCGGCACTGATCAGGACTTATAAATTATCTCTAAACCCACTCAGTCACAACTGACTTGTGCTTATCACTGTCCTTGGCAATCTCATCTTGAAATTTCTCCTTTTCCTTCATGGAGGGCAACTATTTTTGCTGTTTTCTTCTCCCTTCCACCACCCCAGCTGACTGTGTAGCCACTGCTGTTCCGGCTCACCCAGCTGAATGGTCACATTTCGGTGATAGAAGGCAAGGAGGTACAAAGATGCCAAACACCAGTTACTTCCTAGAGATACCCTAGAGACATTTATCACGTCTGTGCCATTCTATTAGCAATACTACTGTGGCTTTGTTACTTATTTCTAATCAGGCCGTTGCTGATAGAAACTACCAGGGAAAGTGAGCAGATGGTGCAATGAAGGTGTACTGTTACTCCCTGCATGTTACAGTCTGACCCTGTTGAAGTATTTTCTGAAAGAGTATCTTTGCTTTTCCTTCAGCTAACCCCTGTGAGCTCCACTGTCGCCCAGTAGATGGCCATTTTTCAGAGAAGATGCTTGATGCTGTCACCGATGGTACTCCATGCTTTGAAGGAAGCCACAGCCGAGATATCTGTATTAATGGCATGTGTAAGGTATTGGGTATGTTTGCATGTTTCTTTATTTACAATTTACTTTATAAACTTACGGGAAAATACTTAACATACTTCTTTGGAGCATTCAGCAAAAGGCACTCCCAGCTCCGTTTTATGTCATTTTTAATAGTCACAGAACAAAGTCATGGAAACAGCTTTTCTAAGTCATCATAAGAGCCTCCAACATTCTTTTTAATGAACCCATCTGCCTTGAGTGTCCATTTCTTTTGGTACCTTCAGGCTCCCCTTTTCTTCTTCCTTTATGTTAAAATACCAATTTAAGAAAAACTGCTTGTTTCTGATGAAGGTGTTTTCACCAAAGATTATTGCTTTAGGTGTCACCGCTGTGCAGTTTTACACATTATGTAGCAGTTCTGAAGTGGAACTTGTGGTAAGATCAGACACTTGCACTTGAAGACAATAAAAATTCTAGCAGTTTACATAAGTAAATTGAATAACGCTATGCAATGAGGAAATGGTTAATCACAAGGTATGTGTTTCAGTAATGTTCTGTTTATTGAGGAATAAATACAAGGTTCTCTGCATGTTAGTAGCAGATTTCCAGAATAATGTGCAGGACTTTGACATCTGAAGATGTATTCTGTAACTACAATGCCCACGGTCATAGTTCTACCTTTATTGAAATACTAATAAATCAAATGAACATTTTATTTGTAGGAGATGTGTTTACAACAACAACTTTTTTCCTTAAAAATTAGGAATTTGGATCTTATACCACTTGAAGCCTGATGGTTGTTTGGCTTTTAACATCTTAGGAATGAAAAGTAGGGCTTGATGTTTTGTAGAAATTATGTTAGCTTACAGTAGAGAGCTTGGTAATCCTATGTCATAAGCCAATGAATCATAGAAAAATGCGGCCAGAAGGGTTGCATTTCATTACAGAAACATGTACACTTTTGTCATTCTTCATAAATATTTATTTTACTTGGAGACTTCCAGTGATGGAAGTCCTACAGTTTCCTTAGGGAATTAGAATGCCCTCTTTGAAGGCTTTCTATTCTACTGGAATGCCTCAGAGAGCAGCAGTAAAAGATTTAAGCTTTTCTTGCACGAAGTGCATTCGTAACAGAGAGTTAAGGAAATCCTGTTCAAATTTACAATGAAGAGATTCCACTTGCTGAGAGCTAGGATGAGTCTCCCAACTGTGATGGGGAAAGAGCTGACTTGAACATCAGCAGTTTAGCCAGCTGGAAACCAGTGTCTAGTATATTGGAGCATGTAGTAAATGTTAAATACTGTTACAATGTTTTTTGCCTTCACTCAGAAAAGGCCAGGTGTTGAACTCAGAAGGCTGTCTTCATGATGTTTACTTTTATTTTTTGATTTCCAACACGTAGGAGTTTGGATCACTGTGACTAAGTTTTAGCTTTCATATGTTTTCTACATTTAGCCCTGTTTGTGACAATTCAAATTTATACCTATTTCAGAAGGAGCGAAATTTAACTGAACTGGTAGATCAGAGTTGAAAACAAAACCGGTTTTAATTGCAGTTTGTAGATACTAGAGATACTGTGTCATAAATAGGAGACTGAAACTTTTTTTAAAAAAAAATCCTCCAAAATACAGGTGCTGTCATAAGTACAGTTTTGTCAGCAATTTCACATGTGGAATACCACTTCCCATCCGACAAACAGATTTAATTTGAGTCAGAATCATGGCGTGAACAATATAACCATGCAACTGCCACAAACTAGATGAAATGGTGAATAGGTAGCCCAAATAGCTGACATTTCTGAAAGACACTGTGCTTTTATCTGAAATATGTACACAGCACAACACTTGAATGGAAGCTTTGTCTCTTTCAATATAATTCACTAGTATTTTTGTCCGGCTAGTTAAATACAATGCATACATTATGGGTCACAAACTTAGAAATGTGTTTAATGTAATTAGCCTGATACATCATTCTTGTACTCTTAACAGTAACATGCACTAATAATGTGAAAAAGGAGTTTGGAAAAATTAATGGCAGTGACTAATAAAGCTCAATTGAGGTTTTCAGGACTGTATCTCACAAAAGCACTTCACATTTGTTCCGAGTACTGAAATAATATTTCACTTGCCTGAAATTGAATTAAAAAAAATATGGTAAGGTGTTGTCTGTTAGACCTGCTGTCCGTATTGCTAGCATGTGTTTGGCTTGCAGAATAGCTCTTTAACAGTGAAGTTCAGAGTTTTCTATGTGGCTGTTTAAAAACAAGTCATGTAGACCCAGATTCAGTCAAGAATTTATTCTCCTAAATTCAGCTGATTTTAATGTGGTTTTGCAGATTGCAATGGTTTTGCTTAGAGCAACCAGGGAAATTGCTCTTATCTAGATGTCTAAATGTGGATTGAGATGCTTTATTTTAACTATATGAGGTCTATTGGTTGCTTTGCTAGCCACCTTGGCAAGGCCAAAATGTGCACCTTCAATTGGAAAGTAAGTATAGGCAGATAACACTGCTGATTCTCTTGGTCCTTGCAATTTGTACAATACATGGGGCCTAATTCTTCAGAAGTCCTGTCATATAATACAGCTGGGCCTTTGTCTTTCACACAGAGCAGGGTGTCTCTGAACACCAGTAATGCTGTTAGCCTGGTCAGGGCTGGAATCAGTAGCTGCACAGAGGAGTCATGATCCTTGTGCCTGTGGTTGCAATCACGTGTTGTTCCAGGTGGTGCTACCCAGGAGGCGAGAGGTGCTCTTAACCCTTTTATATATTTGCACCTAGCTGCTCAGCTTCCTTCAGATATCTTCTCAGACCCAGTCTTGCTGTGATGCCCAACTTAAACTACTTTGGAGTGAGTCAGGGAGATCTGTCTGTAATTTAATCTAAAATCTTCAAGAGATCATGATTAGTTTGCTGTTTAACCATGTTCCCCTGCATTCATCCTTTGCGTGTCATTTTTTTATTTGTTTATAAGATTTTTAAAGCACATAATCTCTCTTCCTATGTTTTAAATTGTATATCACAAGTGGACTCTGATTCTTACTGGAGCCTTTGGTTGTTCCCACAGTGTTAATTGGCAAGGATCTTGCCATGCTAGTTTGTATATTGAGGTGCAATGGAGGTATGACATTTTCAGGTTAAGGAATTTGGTTAAATATGAGTTACAGCATTCGTGAAAAGTGAAAGCTTGTGTAATGTATGCACTGGGAGTGTGTGGACATTGACCCAGCATCTCCCCTGTCTGTAACAGGCCTCCGACTCCCCATACAGAGTTTGAGGGCTCAACTGACCTTCAGTCTTGCAAAGTCGTGAGCTGTTCTCTGTGGTAATTCACAATTGTTACGTTGAGAGATTATTAATATTGTATTGGAAATTGCACTTCTGTGTGGTCCTAGGGAGGAAAGTGAGTTTTTTTTCTCTTGCTAAAAAGTAGACTGTGCATCTCATTTATCGTAGTAGCATAGCTATCTCTTAGTATTGCATCGATTTCCTTCTCCTACTGCTAGCCCAACTGCTTCAGCCCTTTCTCGATAAGTCATAAGAGAAACAGGCACATCAGGACACATTTCTCCCCTTTCAAGGCAATGTCATAGCCAACATGACAAAATCATGATTTCTTCATTTGGAGACGTGGCAAGGAAGACCTTAAAGTGTAATGCATCATTCTTGTAGTTTGGATATTCAGACAGTGCATCCTGGCAATGTCTTTCAGTGACAGCAAGGACTCTTTGTATCTGCTGCCCAACATCCAATCTGACACAAAAGTCTCCTTTTGTAAATGGCAAAAGAGTAGTTTCCTTTTAGTCACCAAGCGACAGGAAATAAATGGTTTCTTCTTTCTGCAGAAATGCAGTTGGGCAGTTCATGTCTGCTGTGTGATGGGAGCAATAATAAAAACTACTCTCAGGTATGTCAAAAAGGCCCTTGGTGAACTAGGCAATGACAAAGGCTGCATGGGATGATGCTGATTTTAATGGGCATGCCACGGGCTGCTGTAACACAGTATGGAGTGGTGGAGGGTGCATAAGGACATAGACGTGCATTAGGATCAGAGTCTAATTGCTGCTGCTTTTTTTTTCTTGTTTTAATAATCTGCATTTAGTCTCTAGGTCCACTTTCACGTGCAATTTGCCAGAAATTTTAGGCATGTTATTAAAAGCAGTTACAGAAACCATGGTTGGTTCGTATCTGGGATAGAAGAATGAGGAAGGCAACTAAAAGGAAGGAGGAAGAATCTAGAAATAAATCTAATGAATGACAAAAGTAATGTGATATTCACTGGAGCGGTGAGGTAAAGCAGGGCCTGGAAATTAAAGTTCATGTAAATGTATTTATAATGAATGACTGCTGGAGCTGTTTACTCTGACGCATGAAAATGTTTTACAGTTTGCAATAGTCATTAATAGTGTTGTAACATGACCTGTTGCCAAATACAGATGTCATTGCATCAGTGGCAGCAGGGAACAAAATGAAGGCTTTATGTACTGTGATCCGGTAAATTACCTGCTCTGCAGCGTTTGTCCAGATTGCCGCACTCATGGGAATCCCTGCACCAAACCATGGTGCATGTGGAGAGGCGAGTGGTGATATACAATGAAATATAAATACTGTTTCAGATGTCAGAGGAAAACCAGTAGTAGTTGTAACTGGAAGGGACAAAGGGATTCCTTTCATGTCACAGTGGTCTCATATTTTGGTGATACAAGTGCGTTGCCAAAGGAAATGCAGAAGAACGTGAGGAAGCTGTAATTTGACTCTGAGTTTATACACAATACAGCCCATGTAGAGACACTGCTGACTGACTCTTCGTAGAATAGAAAATAAACTTAACGTGCAGGACTCCCCAAACCATCAAGAGCCTAGTTCTTGCTCTGGTCTAATGATAAGCCTGATAACGCTGACTTTACTAACAATTTATAGACACTTAACTAATGTGCTGATAGTACAGTAAATATAGTGCAGAATGCCTCTCTATTTTTAAAGAAAATGGCTACGTACCTACCTATTTACATGCTGAGGCAGTGCTAAGAATGAGCTACAGTGCATCCTTGACTCACAGGTGAAGAGTCAAATCTGAACTCCTGGCAAGATAACAGATCATCCTGCTCTTATCACAGTGCTATCCAAGTACTTGAAGTACTTCATTAAATCCATCCTTAATAGAATAGCTACATGCTTGGAGGCAAAATGTAGTCATGAACCTACTTAGCAAGTGCTTATCTCTGTAACATTCTGCACTGCTCATAAACCTAGTCCCTTGGTACTGAGGAATGCCTGTGTGAAAGACATAGTAGCAGTGAGAAAGTTATTTTCCCTTTTTTGAAAGTGGCCTTCTATAAAGAAAGAAGGAAACTGAGGATGCTGCAGAACTTTTTGGCACAGGTTTGGTTTACCGTAGCAGATATCAAAGATACTGGTGAGGTGTTGGCATTAAGTGATACATGAGTCTTTTTGAAATACTCTGCAAAATGCAAGTGACATGGTTTAACACGGTTATTAACTTGAGGCCTTCTCCTGTTTCCATTTTTGCATCTTCTGTAGCTGTTCTTTGTATCACTGGTACACAGAGGAAGAGTTTAGGTGTTTCTTGCACTTAAAAGGTCAGCAAAATATTAGAATATGAAGGATACATTATGCCTAAATTAGTCTAATGGATGCATTTTCCTGTCAGAAGCTCACAGAACATTATGGTAGTTGTGCTGAAGGTGAAATAAGATCAGAGTAAAAGAGGGATAGCTAGAGTTTCATACTATAGGAGGGTGTTAGAGAAGTTAGCAGGTATTGGACTTAGAAGTTAATTTTGAGAAAAATCAGCAGAGAAAAACTGCAAATACCACATCTGTGGCTATTCATTTACATCTCAGGTAGTGCATGGCTGAAGGCTTCCAGATATCTTATATACTGTTAACTTCCATTAAGTGCTGGACAGTAGGTTGCATTCTGCAGCTTTAGCCCAATGTGAGGGTGGCACAGAGCATCTTGGAGCTGTACTGCTAGAAGCCCCCTTGCTAAAAGTGAAGGTGCAATCTATTGGGTGCAGGCAGAGTCCTAGCTGTAACATGGGTTGGAAAGGAGTGTCTCAAGGGCTTGTGCAAGCGGCAGTATTCGTACACTAGCCGGAGAGTCCAGGCAGGACTGTGCTGTGAGGCAACCCTCCTAAAATCACTTCCTGGAGCATGAACCGGCACTTTCCTTCAGTGGACGTGGGTCCACAAAAGACTTGCCCAGAATTGCCTCTGTCCTCTCTGAGCTAAACATGATGTTATTTTCCTAGCAAATACTCAGTCAACCAAGAAATGTAACATGTATGGGATTGAAACTTTTCAGTAATTCGTATCAAAATTTGAAAGTAGGTTCAGTCCAAAGAAAAAGATAGAAAGAGAAAGGAGGGGACAGAGAAGGGAGAGGGTCAGAAAACCTGACACATTTTATTGTGCGTTTTTGAAAACAAAGCATTTTGATACCTCTCCTAAAAATTTACTCTGAATTGTGGGGAAAACAGTTTTAAAAGGTTAAATGATTCCCAAAAGGCAACATTCAAGGAGGAAGAAAGCAGACAGCATAATTTGGTTAAACATTCTTATAGTCATGACTTCACATTCCTCAAATAGAAAGAAAAAAATCAATATATCCTGTTTTCTTGCATGAAGAGAAGACTGGAAAATTAAGTTCCAGGAGAATCAAGACAAACTTTGTAGCACGCTCCTTGGTTGACCACATTGCCCTGTGTTCATTCGCTGCGTGACGATGTGCTGTGGATGAAGCTAAGAATAACAAAAATGAAACAATGCAAAATGATACTCAGCTGGAGATTCAGTTAGCTGAGAGCCCCAGCCAGCTCCTCTGTAATGATGATGGGCTCTGGTACAAACCACTATTAATGTATTTTAAACTTTGTTAATATTTGATTGTGACAACAGTAGTTAAAACATATCGTTTAAGTAACTTCATGATATCAAGGAGCTCAAGTGCACCATTATGTAGTTTAGGTGGCAGTACTCGCTCTCTTTGAAAAGCAGTTGTCTATAAAAAACAGAAATGCAAAGTTTAACAGAGTGTAGTACACTTCAGCTTTTGTTTTGTACTATAACCTTTTCTAAGTTTTCAAATACAGCTTTTTAAAAATCACTTTAAATGAACTGAATATATTTTAGAATCCTTTCCCTGGTGTGTTTTTAAAGAATTATCTTAGCGTGAAGCCTCTAGGGAGGTTTGGGGAATGATGCTCTGCCTGCAGCTGAGCTCTGACTGTGTCAAGAAAGAGATGCTGCAGGAAGCTCTGAAGCCTTGCTGTGCCTCACCACCAGCAGATTTAGATGATGAAAGGTTTTTCTACTTTATATGCTGCCAGGGACCAAACCCTGGTGCACATTTGACTGAGTGCTGGCTCTGCCATCTTACGCCCCCACTTCTCTGTCTAGAACATGTGCTACTTAGACTGAGTAAGGCCAACAGGTAGGGTTGTTGTCTGAGTACAACAAATGGATATAGAAGTCAATGTATGTTAAATTGTTTTCATTCCATGTTCTAAAAATTAAACTTCTTAATTTTTAAACTTCGAAAACCTTGCCAGTTTTTAAATAGAAGCAAAAAAGACACAAAAACAAAACAAAGATTTTGTTCAAATTTAAAGGAGGTACAGTGCACACAGTTTTGGGGTTTGGCAAGGAAAAAAGTTTTGTCATGCCTCAAAGTGAATGAATTTCTCTATCTCCCTGTAGCAAGCATGAACTGAAAAATAAGCTTTTACCAGAACTTTGGCATGTTTCCTGGTGTTGATGAGCTGGAGAAGCAGACCTTGTGGGTATAAAACCTCATGCCTGTTCGAGAGTTTCTCTTTGCCAGGAGGTTTCTCTGTGGCTGTTGGTCCCACACTGGCTGTTTGACACAAAAAGCCAACATAGAGATCAGACAGTGATCTGTCCTTTCTTGAGTTTTCTGTGGCTTTAGCTGTGTACAGCTGTATAAAATCAGCATGTTCAATGACTCAGTCCCTGGCATGTACTCCCTGCCCTAGGTACCGGCACTAATACAGGTCCAAAACATCCATTCCTGTGCAGAGCAGTGTTTTAGAGCTGTTGGAAGATAGCCTGGAACTGTGAAATATTTGCAAGGATTTAAAATACTGGAGTTTCCCTGAGGCACTGGTGAGAGTCACTGTTTCTGTTAGGGCACTGTATTCCCAGGAAGCCACGGTTGCTTCTGCATCATAAGAAAGCAGGGAAAAATCCTGGATGCATTGGCCAGTTTAAGCCATTTGTGAGGCACATTTTCATCTCGGGTAACAGTGTCTGGTCACTACTGCAAGTTTCATGATATGGTGTGGTTTTTTAATTTCATATAATACATGTGAATTTGAGATAGATATGACAAAGTCTTCTGTTAGTTTCTGTGTATAGGATGTGCACTATTCCATGAAATTAATTCTCCCCCTTCTTGGAAGAGCAGGGTACACTGAAGGCAGTGAGATGTGAGTTTTGGAGTGTTTCATTGTGGAGGCCACGTTTATGCTGAAACTGTTTTTCTTTCTAGACTGTTGGCTGCGATTATGAGATAAATTCCAATGCAACTGAAGACCAATGTGGAGTTTGCCTGGGAGATGGCTCTGCTTGTCATACAGTGAAGATGACGTTTAATCAAAGTGAAGGATTTGGTAAAAGGAGTTCTTTTTTTAAAAATTCTTCCATTGCTGAAATCATTTTTCTCCATAAAAAGGCTTGAGAAGCTTTTCTCATTGCAAACTAAGCAACAGTGCAGACTATCAGTCTGAATATCAAATGAATGCTTCGTAGTGAATCATGTTTGAACTAGAAAAGATCGGTTCACCTTGTCTAATAAAAATGCTGTTAGAGACCAGCAGGTCCCTATGTAATTTATGCAGATAATAATAAAACCTAAAATAGCAAGTGCATTTACAAAATGAATGTAATTTACCACAACGGAAAAAACTAAATATCCAGGCAGTGTAAAGCACCAAGGAAACGCTGGAAGTGACTGGCTTTGGGATTAATTTCGAAGAGTCGTATCTGTCTGATACAAACAGCTCCGCTGCAACACAGTCACTTCCCCATGCAGAAAACTCTTTTCAGTTGTCCCGTGTGACAGAACAAGAGGCAATGGGCAGAAATTGAACCACAGGAAGTTCCACCTGAATGTGAGGGGGAATTTCTTCACTGTGAGAGTGACAGAGCCCTGGCACAGGTTGACCAGAGAGGTTGTGGAGTCTCCTTCTCTGGAGATATTCAAGGCCCACCTGGATGCCACGCTGTCTAACATGCTCTAGGTGACCCTTCTTGAGCAGGGAGGTTGGCCTAGATGATCTCCAGAGGTCCCTTCCAACCTTACGGATTCTATGATTCTATGAACTGGGCCCATGTGATTGCTGTATGGGTTTCTACAGGATGTCTTTGGAGTGGAAGGGGAGAAAAGTAACCAGGAGAAAAAGATAGTAGTCTTCTTCTCTGGAAATGCTCAAAATCTACCTGGATATGATCCTGTCTAACATGCTCTAGCTGCCCGTGCTTGAGCAGGGAGGTTGAACTAGATGATTTCCAGAGGTCTCTTCCAACCTCAACCATTCTGTGATTCTGTAGCTCCCTACAGGGTTAACGTGGTCTGAACCAGTGCTGGGAGAACTGAGCTTTTTTTTTTTTAGCTGATGGCAGCAAGCCACTTAGGTTGTAAGGTGGCTATGGGATGTATCTGTTTAAAGAGTCTAGAACAGGGTGTGGGAAACTAAAACTGAGTGAGAACGTGACAGTGAGTTGGAAGAGAAGGCTGGGATGAGCAGCTCTGAGTGGGGATGCAGGACAGGAAGGGAGAAGTGAGGTGATGGGGCTCTAGAGAGCCTGCTTGGAGCGAGGCCTGGCTGGAGCCAGAGACTGGCAGGCAAATGAGAAGCCTAAAGAGCAGTGATTGCTACCATGTTAGTGAAATAGGGAGAATGCTGTGAGGATATGGCTTTGACTAGCTTTTGTTTTTCATTGTTTTTTCATAAAAGAATTCTGATTTGCACAAATATGGTATGTACTAATAAGTTAGAACTGGTTTGATAATCGGATTTGCCAAAGTTTGCAGGGAAAACATTTACAGTAGTTTAGTTTTTTTCTGTCCTGTAAACTTAGGTTCGCTTTTTAAATTTTATTTTATTTTTATTGCACCTGTATCCCACAGGTGAACTTTGAAGGCACCTACAACTATGCTGTAGGCAAGCTGTAGATGTGTGAAGGCCTCTCCCTCAGTAATCCCCTACCCTCTGATCTCTTGCTCCTGCTAGCCTAAACCTCACTCTACCTCTGACTGTGTTTGGGTTTTCCAAGGATGCAGATGATCTGAAATTTTTTTTCAAAGAAATGTATTTCTCAAAGGGTCCAGGCTAACTGAAGCAGTTATACTTGGGAGGATAAAATGACACCTATTTTATTTAAATTCATACTGTATTTTATCTTCACTTTGTTTTTCTTGCCGCAGGATTCAATAAGCCTCACTGACAGAAACCACTGAGGGGGTCTTTGAGTGTTAAGTAAAATTATTTCATTGCTGTGTTTAGATTCAATAAAGAATGGATTGCTTCTGCAGACTCTTTCACTCTTGCAGAAATTGATTCCATTGCAGAAGAAATGAGGAAAAGTGTCAGGAAAGGTGGGCTGTGGGCTGTTAAGCTTTTAAGACAACATATGGTTTGCACTGATGTTCTACAGGTAGTAAAGTGGGGAATAGGATTTTTTTTTTTTTTTTTTGTTCAAACAATCTGGCTACTTTTTGTCTCTGACTGACAAGTACTGTGAAGTTCTGGCTTACAACTCAAATTTATGGCAGAATGGCTACTAAGTGGTTCACGTAAGCATAAAGACTTCAGGCTCATGAATTCAGAATTAACAAAACTGGACCAGAGCACAAGGTACGTGCTGCCAGTCACTGGGAACGCAATTTTGAAGAGGACTGTCTGTGGTTAATAGCACTGAGAAATACAAAAGCAAAGCTAGTATATTTTGATCTAAAGCTCAGCCCAGCAGGGCTTTTCGTGGTTCTGTGCTGTAGCAGTGGTCCAGAGGCTCCCAGAACAGCTGCAGGAGTGAATATTTCATCTGTGTAATGGTTTCCATTAGTGTTTTATGGTGGAAATCGAATCAGATTTGCACAGATGGTCTCAACTATTAACAATAATGCTAGCAAGTACCCAGTCCACACTTCAGTTGCGGTAGGGTTGTAAATACAACTAAACACAACTAAACTACAACTAAATGCATGCATTTGTTCTTCATATTGCATTCTCAGTATATGGAAACCAGTGTGAGATTCTAGGAAAACAGGAGATAATATAGTTAATCAAAAAAAGAGAGGACTATGATACACAGACTGCATGGAAGAATCTATCACCAGACATTTAAAATACATCTAAAATCAGGTTTATGAGCAACAGCAAGTGATTCAGACAAAAATAATTGTGCAAAAACGTGACAGGACACAGACTTTTGTGTTCTAACAGAAAGAAAATTGTATTTTATTGTTGTTATACTTGTGTTTTGAGCAGTTGTTACTCTAATTACATCCAAAAAAATAACTGAAAAGGGGCACCAAGGCTGCAAAGCCAAGCTCTCAGGAAGTGACACAACTGAAATTTTCTATGCTGTTTTAATTTGATGCATTTGTGAGCATGCCTTGTAATCAAATCTCTAGTTACATTATCACACACTGTGTTTAATACGCTTCCACTGCAGCTGAAAGAGTAGAGTATTTTGGAGAATCATTAGACCTTCTCTCTGGTTTCTTGTAATAGAAGTTATTCAGTAATCTTACAAATTTTGTTATCCTTTTACTTATGAAAGACTTAAAATTTGGAAGCTTGCAAAAGATGGCAACCAGAAGACTCTCTCGGTTGAACATTATGACAGGAAAAATATATGGAATTTAATTACAAGGGGCCAAGGTAGACAGATCCTTTTTTTTTTTTTTTTTTTTATGTAAGCAATATGTGATGTCAAAATCAGTGTTTATCACCTCAGAAAATTGCTGCAAGAACAACTAAAATGTAAAAGGCTATGTGGATACCGCTCTTTACTCCAGTAAATTGTTCTAACAGGTTATGGAAGATACTGAAGATCATGTAATGTGCCCGGTGCTGTTTGTCTCACTCACATGTGTGTGTAGTCAAAGGTGATAATTTACACAGGAAGGTCAACAGGATGTAGTTCTCAGAATTTAATTCATAACCTCAGCCATGTGGGGTAAGAACTGAGGCACCACACTCACACCTAGTAGCCAGTCTTGAAATGCACCAGGATGAGTTTTAGCTCTCACTCCAGAGCTCCTGCTTGTAGAGCTGTCATCCATCCAACTTCTAAAGCCCAGCCAGGAGCAATAGCAAGAGCAAGAAAGCTATTTTAGTTTCTGGTAAAACTTGTATGTGAACTTTCTATTTTTACAGTTTTCATTAAGTAGCAATAGCAGTTCCCTGTAAGCTGAGAAGCACTGAGCTTCATGTCATGTTGCCCGTTACACAAACAAAACTGTGATAAATGCTCTGGTTTCATTCTTAAAACACATACCAATAATCTCATCTCCTTTTATAGATAACTTTGTGCATGAAGAGCTATTGAACTTCCTTATGAAACTCAGTAGTTTATATCTGTTCAACTATTCTTAGTAATATGAGGCATTTGAGTGGCTTTTAGTTTGCAGTAGCAAGTCTATAGATGGGAAACAGAGAGAAGTTAAATGACTTAAGAGAAGGGATATGAAATTATAAATAAGTAACGTGCAATGACTTTTTTGTTATTCATTTCCATGAACCTTTGTTGTCCCTTAGGATATGTTGATATTGGGCTAATTCCAAAAGGTGCAAGAGGTATCAGAGTCACAGAAGTGGCAGAAGCAGGAAACTTCCTTGCTGTTCGAAGTGAAGACCCAGAAAAATATTACCTGAATGGAGGTTTTATCATCCAATGGAATGGTGAATACAAAGTGGCAGGAACGATATTTCAGTATGACAGAGCAGGTGATCTGGAAAATCTGACTGCTCCAGGACCCACCAATGAATCAGTATGGATACAGGTAAATAGGAAACCTCTGGCAGAACTTACTGAGTTTAGATGGCAGCAGAATGCACTGGGGTATCTGAAAATGAGGCTGGAAAAATGTGTGTTTTGATGTAAGCCGCTTTTAACAGTCTTGCAAAATTCAGTTGAGGTAGTTTGTAGAGAAAGAAGTCCCTTGCTTGAGAGGGCAATTCACCCTATCTGAAAATCACTGTTGGGTGTCATAGTTTCATGATCATTAAAAACTATTATGATCTAGCAGTGCCCCATGGAGTAATGATTTTATGCCTCTGGTTGGTCAGGCCTTTGCCCAGGCTTCCCTGTCTCTTGTGCCAGCCTAGACCGGCACATGTGGCTGTGATGTGCACTGCACCCAAATGAAAAGTAACCCTTTGTCACACAAAAGAAGCCGATGTCAAACAGCAGTGACGGCTAGGGAAAGGTGACACTAGAGCCAGCTTATGCTGAGCATGAAACACAGCAAATAGCTTATATGAAATGGATCCACTTAGCATCCACTGACTAACATTGCTGCCTTTTTCTAATGTTGCTTTATCAATTCTAACTTAAGCATAACCAGCTTCTGTAAATTCTTTTGGAAATGTTTTTAAAATGCCCTTTTTTTTTTAACATATATATACCTAAATGTATCTTTCCTGATTTGTGTCCCTGCGTATCCAGTGAACACTTAAAATCAGTATTAAAAGTGTGAGGGGGGCCACTCTCACACTTTGAATGTCTGGAGAGAAGGTGCATCTATGGGTGGGTGCTCCGCCTTCACTGTCAGGAACAAAGTCAAGGAAATAATCAGGAGGAAGAGAAGTTCATTACTTCACTGTTTTATCCCTTGAAGATGTTCTCCTTTTCTCCCTGTCATCAGCCAATGGTAAATTTCTTGAGGAGTCTTAACAATTAAAATTTTCCTTCTGAATGACATAAACACTGAAAAAATAATAGTAAAGCATATCTGAGGAAAGTGTGTTATTTGCTGATCTACTGGATATTTTGTAACAGCTATTTCATGTGGGTAGGGAAATTACCATTTATAATGAGGATAGGCAGTAGCTCTTAATCAAGGGCACTTCTGGCAGTCTTGGATGGACTTTGCATTATCTTTTCTTACAGTCAATAGGATACCAATTATGGTGACCTCGTTCCTCCCAGCTGTGCTTGCAGAAGTGCATGGCGAAAAACTGTGTCTTAGAGAGATAAGCATTTGCACCACTGCCAACACACAAATTAAAGTCTGTCAGTCTTCATTTCTGAACTGGTGGTAGGCTCCAAAACAGGAGAGCTGTTTTAGAAATTGCTAATTCTTCTGCTTTCACACTTTAAGAGCTTTGGATCAGTAAATTATTGTAGTCCTAAGTCATTAAATAAACTGTTCTTTTTTCCAGCTGCTTTTTCAGGAGACTAACCCTGGAGTCATGTATGAATATACTGTACGTAAAGAAGAAAGCCATGAGAATGAGATTGGCGAGCCAGAGTATTTTTGGCAGTACGGAGATTGGACAGCCTGCAGTGTTACATGTGGAAAAGGTTAATTCCTCGCTTCTTTTTTCTCTTACTGTTTGTCTTCGTTACTGGCAAGTTTCATCTTTACTTTAAATTAGCCTGGCAGCATTCTGTTTCTCAGAGAGGTAAGGTTCTTTAATCTGCGTTCTGTGGGAAAGCAGATCAAGTGGTTATAGTAACATATATTGGCTTTAAAATAAAGTAAGTTTTTTGATGGTTTAAGGCAACTACATTTCTGTAACACTTGCCCTGAAATTCACAACTTTGAACCTAAATGAAACTATTTTTCTTCTCTTTATAATTTGTTGCTAGTACTGTTTGCACTAATTCCCTCCCAGGAACAGTTAACAGCCTACTAATTTCTCTAACGAATCTTTCCAACATATTAACTACAAAAAAACCCCAAACTTATTTTCTGTATCATCTTAATAAGCAACAGAGCCTTTTGTGCACTTCTCAATAAATAGTTGATTTAAGTTAGTCTTGAGCATTTGTACTTTTTTACCACCCTAAATACAATGGCTGGAGAACAGTTTTACTTGTATCGTAGTTCCATGCTGCATATTAAACCAAGAGTAGAATGACAACCTGTAAGAGATCTAAAAATGGGTCTGGACGTTTGCCTTTAGTAACACACAATAAAAACATTAGAAAGACAGCTTTTTAAGAAACAGATCAATGAGATGAAGTTAATATTAGGAGTAAGCCAACACAATAATGATAAAAGGACTAAAGAAGTTTTCTTTTTGTATGAGGAAAGTTTTTTTTAAAACATTCTTTGTAGGAGTTTTTTAATAAAAGAACAAGATTGCATGTGTAAGGAAGTCTGCATAGGGGGCAGGAGATTGCAACATTTTGTGATTTATCAGATTGGATTCTGATGTTGTTTGTGATCTGAATTAGTTACTGAGTTTGACTGGACAGGAGAAAAGTCCTGGAGATTAGATGGGAACCTTATTCATTGAGACGTGTGTGTAAATCATGCAAAGTAATAGAATATTTGTATTACAACCAGGGGAGAAATGACAAGAAATGGGCCTTTTTTCTTTATAATGCTATGGTTTTATAAGTGTTTTTTGGTAATTATTGCTTTAACTACTTTCCAGAAGAAAAGAAAAAGACAATCAAACATTGTAACAGATCAAGTTGACAATGAACTCTAAAATAGTATAGTACTAATGGTTACATGAGTAACAATATTAAAGTCTTGCCTATCAGGAAATGTATTTTCACTATAAGAACGTATTTTCAGTGGTTTGAACAAAGGCCGTTGTATGGTCTTAATTTTAAAAAATTAAAAGTATAGTTTTAGAATAGTGTAAATTACTCCACCCCAATTAAATGCTTATGTGTATGTGTGTATGTGTTTTCTGGAGAAAAGTCTCAGCACAAAATGCTGTATGCTTCCTGGTTAGCAGAAAAAATCCATCTAAGTACATTCCAAAACAAAAAAAAAGTACTGTGCTTAATGGCACACTGTAAGTTTTGACTCTGTTACTTTGTTGTGGATAATGTTCAATTTAACGATTGGCATGATAACAAAAATAGGAAAAAAAGTATTATTAGACTGCTTGTTTTGTTTTCTTTGACATTAGCTGCACTTTTCCCAGAAGTGTTTCTCATTAATAAAATTAGAAGAGCACAGAAACCTTCTCAGGTCTTCGTATGCCTTCGTGGGCAGGAGGCAAAGAGTGGACAGAAACTTTGCTTTCTTTCCCTTTAAATACATATATTTGCAAAAGTAACTGTGCAGGCATTAAGGAGGGTGTAATCTATGTTGAAGACAGGGTTTTTTGTCACTTACTCCTGACCCAGAAAAAAGGGTAACAGTAGCATAGAGCTTCATGTATCACTTGAACCAGGGGTGCTCTGATGTTGCGCAGTTTTACACAGGCACCGGATGCCTATTCTGGCAGTGCTCCAGCCTGTCTGAAAGGGGGACAGATGTGCTGTTGCCATGTTAGCTCAGCTCTGAATTAGAGCTAGCCGGCCCTACTAAGCTCTGCACCAGTGCCCTAGTACAGCTGGCTTAGAGCTGGCTGAGCAGAGCACGGGCATCAGTAGGGTACCCGGGAGCTCTGCTACCTAGAAAGCAGAGAATAGCAGTGGAGAAGGGGTATTTGGGAAATGTCAGTTCTCCATCAGCAGAGAAATTTGGAAACTCTAAAGCCTTGCTACATTTAGCAAGAAACAGGTGTTGTAGTAGCTGTTGACCTGGAACTGGGACGTCCCCAGGCGGTTGCATGTTACTGTGATTTGATCCCCCCAAGTTCAGTTCAGGACCAGGAGGCAGAACAAAGGCAAAAATGAATGTTCCCAAGCAGCATTAAGCAACAGAGCTCTCCCACTTCTGCAGAACTTCCTTCTTGGTTTAGAGATTGTACGTTCCGATAAAATTAATCATCTTTACATTCAGAATTTAATGCCATTAGCAGTAACAGACCTGTTGTGCCAAATCACAAGCATTTGAAGATTTTTGAAAGGTCTCTAAGATAAAGTGTACTGAAGCTGGCAAGAACATTATCTTCTCCTATCAGTGTGCTACACAAGAAGTCTTACTGAGAGCAAGCCCAGAATGAGAGTCAAGGATATTAGAAAAGTTGCATTAGTTTAGACTAAATGCGGTAGTAAAATAACCTTCAAGGACTTCTCTAGTCCTTGTTTGGTAAATAATAAACTAGTAGTTCGTCAGGATAGAAAGGAGGGCCCAGAAAGGTGAACTTCTGAACTAACTTTGAGGGGCGTACCCGGTAGTCCATACCTACAGAGATTTCTTCTCTTGGCAGAGTAGGACCAGTCTGAAGACTCAGCACAGGGCCCCTAATCACAATTGATCGATCTGGTAGTAGTAAATGCAAGGGCACTTCTGCCTTTCATAGCCAGAGGCGTCAGGACAGTGCAGACAAATGCTTTCTGGAGCCATGAGAGTGAAGCTGAATTAGGGAGTGATTAGATGGGACTACGGATATTGGCTGGGCTGATCTAGATAAGTCTCATCTATCCTAGGTGAAAAATACAGTTTTAACCACATGATACAACTACATAACCAAGAGAAATGTACTTGGGAAGATGTCTTTACAGAATGAGGCCATCCCTTCTCAGATTTACCCCAAGGCAGCTCCTTCCAGACATTTTTAAAAAGCCTTGGCTTCAAGGTAACATCACCTGCATAGCTGTGCCCTGGCTCATACCCTTCTCCAACTGCTTTACAACCCAGAAAAAGAAGCTGCATTTTTCATGATATGCTAATGTTTTCCGTTGTCCTCTTCATGTGCTCCTGTTTTGTGTAGTCTCAAAGAGAGTGGCTCTGGTCAGTCTTCAGTAACATCATTTAAGAAGGACAAAATTTGTCTGAAAAATCAACATATTCTTTAGCAGACAATACTGCATTGAAGAAGAAGTAAAACTTGGTGCAAATAGATTTGAGTGGCATTGAACGTAACAGTAAGCATAACACAGCTGCAACTAAGAGAGAATTTTAGGTAGCTTGCAAAAATTTATTTCTCCATAGATAAGACCAGTAACTGGGGGGTTAAATGGTGTGTGCCCTTTTAATCCTTTATAGCACTTACCAAATAGCAATTTTGCTGTTTTGCAACATTACCTCCAGGTGTTTCTGAACTGAAATGTAGTCTTAAACTTGTAGCTTTGATTTTAAAAAATAAAGGTCAATGTGTTTTCCTTCAAAATTACGCATCTAAGTTTTAAAACCACAAGAATGTCAAGGCTAGCTCTTGTATTGTGTATGTAATTTGTGCATGCAGTGAAATTAATTTGTTCATTGAAATGCCAAAGTGCTGTTCTTACAAGGTAGCACAACTGTGACAATTACATGATCAAATTAGGTGTACAATCGAACATGCTCTTCCGCGTATACATTTTGTACATCTGCTGTGGAAGTGTAGGACCTTCAGCTGTTTTGTTCTCAGCTCTAATTTTGCTGAAACAGAGGGCTGTTCTGCCCACAGATTACTAATCTGTGTCTCAAAAACCCTCCACAGCCAACTTTCTGTATTGCACTCGCAAGGGATTGCGAGTCCTACGGGAAGGGAGGCTGTGATGGCTGGTGGTACCTGCATCACAGCGAGCGACAGAAGGGAACAGGCATGTTCCCGCTCCAGGAGACAAAGCAAGAGGTTTGCCACTGGCATCGGAGCACCGGACAAGGTGCGACTGAACACAACCAGCACCTTCACGTGTGCCCACCACAAACCGTGGTCAATATGGACTAATTAGCAAGTGGTCAGAGAGAAATACCGAAGGTGAAGAAGGCCAGTACGTCTTTCAGAGCCCTTTAGGAAGAGTGTTAAAAACTCATTAAAACTGAGATCTTTAAGCATATTTGCAATTTTTAATCTGTGACTTAATCAGGATCTTATGTACTATTGAGTTGTGTAAGTGTGTGAATGTTTGATGAAGGGGTCAGTGTCAGATGACTAGTTTTCTACTTCTGCAATATTTTCTAGTTCAATGAGCTCAAGATTAGAAACCCAACTGTATTTTGTTACTCCCTTTATGAACATATTTTTATCAGTTTATGCATATATAAATATATGTACACATAAAGAATTCCTTCCAACTTCTGAAGTGAACTGTACACAATCATGATGAAAAAACTATGCTTTTATCAGTGCTTTTAGCATTTATGCCCATCCCAGAACTTTACAGATTTTGTAATTACAGTATGAATTCACTTACAAACGCTATAGGTCTTAAGACTAAGAGCTGAATAAATTAGCTTACTGATGCCAGTGAACAGCAAATGATTTATGAGAATGTACATCCTCTAAACAAGACTTCTGCAAAGGTTCATAGCCATTTTAAAGTGAATTACAGCAGCTGAAATGATGCTCATAAAAGGTTCATAGCAGTTTTAAAGTGAATTACAGCTGCTGAAATGACACTCAGAAAATTATCAGAGTGAAAGAATTCTTCTCTGGCTTATTTGCATTTGTAACAGCAACATATTACAATTCTGAAAGGGATGCAAACATATTTTTCCATGAACTTCCTTGTTTACCTCTAGCAGGAAGATTGCTTACTATTCCAGACAGATTTTCAAAGTGTGAAACAGCACGCAGCTCTGAGGGAGTCCGGCACTGAAGCAGAAAGTCAGAGCTGGCGAGGGCCACATGGGGCTGTGCGGGCACGCAGCTGCGGCTGCGTCACGCGGCCTGGGGTGGGAAGGTCTTGGCACAGTATTAATGGGAGCACAGGACTGTGGGCCCCTTGATCCGCCCCCCAAGAAGAGAAACTAATTCTTGTTCAAGAAAATAAATCTCATGTATTGTGGGAGGAGACTCGGTCAACAAATCCCATGCTGTCATGCGTACCTGTCTTATATGTCTCGGTCACAAGTTTGCAAGTAAAATTACAAAAAAGGTGAGATAGCCATAATTCTAGCATGAAATTTTAGGAAATACATTTTAATAGCTATATATGGGCACATTGTTACATAGAGAAACTTATATATATATATATATATATATATGTCATACAGAGGAACACGTTCATATTTCACAAGTATTATTATATAGGAATTGCTGCTCTTGTTTTCCAGGTAGTTTCCCATATTAGTTATTAAAGAAAAGAAAAACTTCATTCCTAGACATGCTGCAAAATACGATAGCACTTATCCCTGACACCACAGTAATAGCTGCTCTTGGGGCTGTTTCTTCCCTGAGAAGGATACAAGTCACAGAGATACAGTGACGTAACCTTTACATGTTAATTGCCATGAGTTAATAGCACAGTTGATTTAATGGGAGTTAATAAACAAGATTTCTTCTGTCTTTTTAGAGTCCTTGGGATTTGTTTGAGTTTAATGCCAGTTTTGTAGCTCTATCAACTACTGCCTTGTAAATTGTAATATTGCAATACTTTTTACACTGGATTTGCAGCAAAGGACCTACCTCAAATTATTGCAAAACTCACAGTAGAAGGCAGGCCCCTGAAGGCTGACTTTCTTTTGTTATACATCAGAGTGATGCAGTATTTTGGTTCATTTTTCTTTCTGTTAGTTGAGTAGGGGTTTTTGTGGGTGGAACTGTTAGTGAATAACCCAGACTGTGTGTCTGGGATGTGTCTCTGTCTTTCTGCCTCTTTGCATTACTGTTGTTTGTCTCATATAATCAGTGCAGCATGTCAGTCATATAGGAAACAGAAGATTTTCTCCCTTATAATATAGCATCATTGTTTCAGGTCAAATGCTGGATCAAAACCTTTAAAAAGTGCAATGCAGCATTAACAGTCACAAGGTTGGATTTTTAGTGACACGCTTTCTTTTTTTTCTGCTTAATTGATCTGTGAAATACAATATAAAGATCAACAAAAACATCCTTGCTGTGAGTAGCCTCATGCTGCTCTGTGTTGCCTCTTATCCCAAGAAGCAATCTTAATCCAAGAAGCATTCACAGCCCTTAAACTTAGGTGTGATTTCAAGGTATACAGGAACCCTTTGTAAGACTGACAATTTAATTGCGATAAAGTGAAGTGCATCTAATGGTGTTAATTGAGCTAATAGATTCAGAGGAGCTCTGCATGACACTGTTTCAGCTCGATTAAAGGATACTCGTGCCTGTCTTAGCTCAGGCATTCAGCAGAGCTGGCTTTTACTCCTGATGTGTGATGAAGTATGTGCATCTGTGTTTGCCCTGCATACATGCAGGAATGTGTATATTATTGTATTTGTCCCACAGCTGTTTGCATTCTCAGATGTGGAGCAGAATCTACATGCATTCTCCATGCTAGAGGATTTCTGTGGTTCATCCACTACCTTCAAGGATAACTCTTCTTTTTTGCCTCTATTTCAGGAGTGCAGCGCCAGATTGCCCACTGCATGTGGAAGGGAAGTGGAGCAATCAAAAACTCTTTCTGTGACCCAGCAACACAGCCAAATGGACGACAAAAGAAATGCTATGAAAAGGACTGTCCACCCAGGTAACACACACTGGGAGGGCTCCTGTAGCGTTAAGCAGGAGCCTTACTCAAAAGAGTATGTTAGTTCTAATACCAGATCAGTATGCTGTCTGTGGCCAGCTACAGCAATAACTCCCAAATATTTCAGAGGGAAAGTGTCAGAAACTCAGTAATGGACAAGTAAGAAGTGAGATGTCCTAAGAAGTTTCTGTTAAGAGTTACTGAACAGTCTGTCACTGCTGTGAACAGCAGAGGTTGCTACGTCTCACTTACATAGCTACTGTATCCTGTTGAGGTTAGCTGCAGATATACACACAAGCTGTACAAAATTCTTAATCATTTAAAAACACCTACTCTCCTCTTAGCATAAGTAATATTATATTACTTTGTGTTCCAAAAGCTTATTTGCAGAGAAATCTTTTTTAAGCTTTTGATATTGTTTTTCATTTCATTTTTATTTTTGGGTATTCCTCTGTCTTTTTGTAAAAGAGAATGGGTGGAAATGCCCTCTTCTGTATAACTAATTATTATACCTTCTTCATAATTGTTATTATTTGACATCTTTTTATCATGTCCTTCAGTATTCGTTCTTTTCCATGAAAGGCAACTTTCTTCCTTCTCTGCTCATTTTTTTCCATTTCCGTTATTTTAAATTCTGTTCATCACTGTTTTTGTTTTCTTCTGCTGTTTTAGGGAGTAGGGTAAGGAAATCTAATCACTACAAGCATTCCAGGTGAGAACAGCCTGTGGGCTTGTAAGATGGGCACTGATTTGTTGGAAGATATCAGAGCAGCAAAGTGACATGGCAGTCCCTGTATTTGTTGCTACAGTACAGTATTGCTTTTTATTTCGTGCTTTAGACGCTGGAACGTCTTACTTTGTCTTTCACTTTCTTTGGAAAATTTTTGTCATGCTGTTCTGACATGCGGTATCACATAGGGATACACTAGTCTGTCCTTAGTAATTTTCATTAATTTGTAATCATATCAAAGTCATTATAATTATTTAAGTATATCATGTTACATTTACCAGCAGTGAATTTTGTGAAGTTTTAACGTAAGAAATACTGCACAGCTGTTTAATTCTTTCCAAGTATGTTTGTAACAATATATGATGGCTCCTTTGGGAATTACGTCTTTGCTGTTGCAGCTTGTATAAATAGCTGTTAGAAGAATAAACCATCAGTTTTTCATAATTCTGTATTGATTGCCAGTAAATCAACTTACAGTAAATCAAACTTACTAACTAATTGACTTTTTAAGAGCTGAAGGTATCCACGTGTGGGGGATGCTTTGTATTTATAGCAAGTGTAAACTGTGCTATTTATTCCAAAGTTCTACATAAGCTTCAGTTATCCCTATTTGGTCTAAGTGACTGCATTATTTGGGCCTGTTTTTGAAAGTGAGGGAGCTGAATCCATCCCTTACTCGGCAGAGCACAGAATTACGTTAAAGGTAAGCCAAGCTTACTTTTCTGCAGTCCAGGCAGAAAAGCTCGCAAATACTGTCAGTCTGAACGATCTTTCTCAAGATCGTTCTTTACTGCAGAGAAAAGGACCATTTATCCTTCAGAGGTAGATGAGGGTAGCAAAATATTGACAAAATGAGGTGGATAAAACACGCAGAATATATACTTCAGGAGTCAATTTGTGCATTTATTTTTCTCTTCTTAAGAAAAGAAAACTGACCATAGAGTTTAATCAAGGGTCTGACTAACCCAGTATTCTGTTTTCAGCAGAATAAATGCATAAATGCAAGCCTAGGAAAGATTAAGGACAAGGCAAGTATAAATCATGCCTCTTTCTAATATTCTTCCAGGTTCCAGCTGTTTTCAACTCAAGGCATTTCCAGAGCCTTTTGTGGCTTGTCTAATCATAACTGCCAATGGTTCTGTCAATACTTGTCCAGCCTCCCCCTGCAACCATGTAAGACTTCTCACACAGGAAGATGTATCTGAAAGAAGTTCCACAGATTATTGCCTAATAGGTGAAGAAACGCCTCATTTCGTTAGTTTTGAACCTCACTTTCACTAGCCTCAGTTGGTGGCCCTTAGTTCTTCTTTTGGAACAGACAATGAAGAGTGGATTCCTACCCCCACCCCTTCCGCTGCTATTCATTTTATAGATCTGGTCTCTTAGGCTGTAATCCCAGCACGGTATTTAGTTGATATGCCACTTTGCTGTGGCAGATGTCACCTCTAATTCAGACAGACAGTTACACATCTCTTTCTGAAAAGCAAGAAGGTGCTTAAATCACATGGGATAGTGACATTTGGTTGTTCGTTGGTTCTAAAGAAAATCTGAATGTTAGAGGAAGGTATGACTGTCCTAATGATCTGGCATAGCTGAAAACTCATGTGAAGCTGCCAAGGAACAAGCGTGCTGCAGAGAGAGGTGGCAGCTCTGTTCTAGAAGCACAGAGGTGAGGACCTTGAGTCAGTGCTGTAGCCACAGGTCTGGAATTGCTGGATGGCTTCACACTTCCCAACAGTGAACTAGTTGCTTTGTGAGAACTTCCTGTCTAAGAACAAGAATAATCTCTGGCATAACCCTTGTATGAGCTGCTAAATCCCATGGATGGAAAACAAGCTACCAGAGAAGTCTACTAGTCTAGCTACTAGGGTACTAAGTCAAAATGAGATAACATATCAGACAGTAGCTATAGTCAAAGAATAACATTACTAAAATGATTGTAGTGCACAAACCAGATCTTATCTTACTACTCCATTTCAAGGAGTTAATTATAAACAGGTTAAATGGCAGATTCCTGAGAAGTACCAAGTCTTAATAGTTTTGTTTGTTAGGTGATTTGGACTAAATTTATTTTTCCCACACTTTCTACTGAAAGAATCTAGAGGAAGACAAATAAAACATTTTAAATGTTGTAATATGCATGCAACATCTTGGCTTAGAACAAACTAACACTGGATAAACTGTTTACCTTACGTAGTTGAAAGTTTGAATGTGATACAACAGCTTATATGAAGCTAGAATAATGTTGCTATGTAGGGATACAGTCAGACTTTAGTTAAAGAATACTGTTTCCCGTTATATGTTTCTTTGATAAGCAGGTATTTAACTCCATGGGTGTTCGTAATAAAAATCAACAGATAATACTTGAAGAAAAAGAGATGAATTTAACTGTTTGTCCTGTTGTGAACAGAACTTTGTTGTATGTTGCCCATTTTGTGGGTGCGTGGTTGGGAACGCCTGACTGGATTATGGAAAAGCTGAGCACTAACAGCTACAACTGGAATCAACTGAAGTGATGCTTTCACTCCACAGACTGCTCTTTAGTTCAGCAAGCTTAAGAAAACGGGTGCTCAGGCAAATAACTTACCAAGTCAGATACTTTGTTTGCTTATTTGTTACCACAATCTCTCCATGCCATGCCTCCCTGTGGAGATAAGACAGCCTTGTATCCCTTCACAGGGATACAGTGATGCATTAATATTTAAGAACTTTTAAAATATTAAGAAATATTTAAGAACAGTTGCTTTAGGTATAATTGCCATGGGAAACTAGAGGTAGGAACAAGAAGTTTTGCTAAAGATTTCACTGTATTCTGCTCTGTGCAGGTGTTGTCTAAAATACCAGAACTAAGTACAAATCCTCACAGAGCTCCAGGAAGGATTATGAGGAGTCTATCCATGCTGTGACAGCAGAGGAGTCTGATGCTGACTACTTTTTCCAAGACAGTTCCTCCAAAGTTTCAGAAAGTTGGTGTTTGCCTTTCACCATTTTCCAAGGCTCACATTTTTGAGGCCACAGCCATAACACCACTGTCCCGTTCCAGGAAATTTCTCTCTCTTTAGCACTTAGTGCTAAATTGCTTGGGAGAAATCTCTTTCTCCTCATAAGTCCTAGCAAACATAAACCTATCTGCCTGGTAATGTTTTGTCCTGGGTGCTCAGACACCTGCTCTGCTATTAGTGTTCAGTGCACCTCAGTTTCATGCCACCCTATCCACTGTCACTTTGAGGCTCCCTGCCCTACTGGACACAGACTGCCATCAAGTTCAGTTTCTACCAGATCATCATAGTCTATCATCACGATCACAGCTACCTTCCCCAAATCCTCTTCCTTGCCAAGCATCTCTGTATGTGGACTGAAGAAAGCCTGCTTGGTAACGTGCACAAAGCTAAGCCTATTTGGCAGTGTCCCCACTTTTAGCAGGCATCTGGGAGGTCCAACGGCTGGACCATTTCAACTCAGCAGTTGCATGTTTGGATCTCAGATTGCTGTGTCACACCTGGATGTCTGTGCAGCAGTCCCCTCCAGTTCCAGCCGTGCCTCTGCAGTGGGAGTCATGCCTCTGTAGAAGCATCTGGATAAATAGTGTCTTGCAAAACAGATCCTCATATGTAGCTCCCTTCTGTGCAGTCATGGACCTTCTTTGAGGCCCCCATAATAGATTGGGCAGATGGATGATAAGCATTCTGGTGTCCTCACTTTGCTTTTCTTTCCCTTCCACTGGGATGCCTCTGTTCAGAAGTCCTTGCCACAGAGCTTGAGGGGTAGAGTGCATGATACTTCCACGTTCAGGTTTCTCGTGCTTGGGTATTTATGGCACGTGCGTACACACTAGAACACATACATCAAAAACTCCAGGCTCTGATAAGAATAAATTTTCAGTCAGAACAAGTTTCTGGATAGTGTGTGATAAATAAATCAGTTAGTTACTTGACTCATCAGTCCTGTTACATTGAATCCTGTTATGTGCATTGAATGAGGAAGGACTTTAGAAAAGCTTACAGGATTAAATGTAATTTAACACTGATTATGAAGCTGCAAAAGGATAAAGTCTTAATTCTGGTATTTCCTAACTTTGGAGTACTTAACTTTCCTTCATGACTTTTTAAAAATGTTCTGCATGCAATAGCTTATTATTCATGCACTGTTACAGGTGATCAGGGTAAGTCCTTCAGTAAACTTGGATAATTTAGTGCTGAGAATTCACTACTTAAACCTGCAAACTCTTGAACTGTCACTCAGAGCAATTTGAAAATGGTGGCAGAGAGGGTGTCAGCCTGCCCTGTCTGTAACTTGAACTATGTGATCTGAGGCCATTAAAATTAATAGGGCAATTCATGTTCTTGAAGTTGCTTTTGTGATTTTTCAGCAAGCTGTAAGATACTAGAGATGGTAAAGAGAGCTGGAAAGCAGATGCAAGAGATGCAAACAACCCTGAAATGGCTTGATATATCAAAATATATTTTTTGCTTGTTTATTGCCGGTTTCCACTGAGGCGTGCTGGCTTTTCAACCACTTCTTAGTTTTGCAGAAGTGTGAAGAAGCAAGAAACCATTCAAAGATAGGCAGGAGAGAAATAGTTTGTTCTTTTATTACACCGCTATCCAGAGGCCTCATACAAGGTTGCGGTGGCAATCTGCTAACCTTCTGCAGTGTAGCAAGCAGTGTGTGCTCCAAAGGGCTTATAGCATAATTTAAAATGAAATGCGATAAGTATATGTACCTAAAGAGATGAGGGAAGGTGTGTACCTCAGAGAACACCAAACAGTTGCACAGACAAGCTGTGTGATAGCTTGATAGCTCTAAGATTTTTCTGTTTAGTAATTATGGATAGATACTAGCATCTTCAACATCAGTGATAACTCTTTTGCAATTGAAGAATAAATTAATTGCAGGAGAAGGGACAGTCAGCAAACTGAAGAAGCTAGAAATGGGGTAAGATGGGGGGGGCAAGCAGGAGCTTGTGACAGAGCCAAAAACTGTAATAAAACCTTAGATTGAATTTTGGTGTATTTATTGGAATGGCATTTCCTTACTTTAAGCTCATTGGCTTAAGAAGGAAAAATGTGATAAAATAGCATTGATGATAAGCCAGAAACAAATTGATATTTATTCTGTCTAGAAAGGTGTTTTCTGAATTCATCCCTCTTACGTTTGCAACATACGATTCTCTTACGACTTGCCTTAAAACCAAGGAACAAGTAACACTGTCTAGGAGCTTTTGTGGTTTAGAGTTAGCAGCTGAGCCAGATTTCTCATTCAGCAGCCTGGGGCTATGTTTTTGCTTGGGGCACTGTAAACTGAAAGGATTTTGTTCTTGTTGTTCAAAAATACAGATTATTTGTAGGCAAGTGGCACAATTTGCAGTTGATGTCAGTGTTTCTAGAACAGTAGGAACTCGGAATTGGCCCTCCTTTCTCATCACAGATGACAGGCATACAGGTATTTGGTCCACTCTGTTCAGTATGACAAGAAACACGTGGATGATGCTGGGGAAAAGCTAAGGTGAAGTGAATATAAAGGGAACAGGTCATGTTGGTAACTGGAGGAAGCAGTTATCATCAGTTCAGTGACCCAAGTGAGTGGTATGCTACAGAAGGCTATTTTTAATCAACAGAGATGTTTAAGGGGCTTATTTTTACTTCCTAAAGGAAAGCAGTACAGAAATGCCTGCTCTAGTCCTGAGCATCTAGCTAGGTCCAAAAACATAGCGCTGCTGTGCGGAAATCTTACCTGGGTACAAGCAGCATAGCTCTGCTTGTAGCCTCGTCTTTGGGGGGGTTATTTGCCAGTTGCTTCCCCTTCTGGAGGTAACACAGGATTCTGCCGGTTTGAGCACTTCTGCAGTATAAGCTGCACAGACACGTGTGAGATGATCTTTTCTACAGCTATGCTCTAATTACAGACCCTCTTGTTATTCTCATTTGTTAGGCTCACTCTGTACTCAGGAAACAATAAGCAGATAAACAATAGGAGAGAGAAAGCAAATTACTAAGCTTTGTAGCTGTTCATCAAATTTAGGTTTGAAAGACTATCACTAAGTGGGTTCTTATTTATTCTAGAAACATAATCCTCAGTGGCTACTGCTGTTTGGAAATCAGTGCCTCTCAATCACTGGCCAGTATCAGAGCATGGAGCAGATACCTGAACCCAGAACTTTAATTACTGTGTGACAAGAAAAAGCACCAGTAATAAAGTTCTGAATTGGGTTCTCTGGGCCTTTTCTCTAGGAAAGGGTTCTCTGACTCTTTCCTTAATGTGTTTATGATGGATTATTTTCTGCTAATGTTTCTCCCCACTGTGGTTTTCAGATGGTGGGCAGGAGAATGGCAAAAATGTTCAACTACATGTGGCCCAACAGGACAGAAGAAGCGAACCGTACTTTGCATCCAGACAGTGGGATCTGATGAGCAAGCGTTGGCTGTCACAGAGTGCCAACATCTGCTTAAGCCAAAAACTCATCTTTCATGCAATAGGGATGTCTTGTGCCCTTCTGACTGGACAGTGAGCAACTGGACAGAGGTAAACTCAGATCAACTATAAAATTAAATATTTTTTTTCAGAATACCCTCAACACATGTTGCTTGTTAGAAGTTTCTGAGAGTTTTGCTTGTTGAGCTTTTTGTGCTGTAGAACAGAGTCTGTTTGCGCACTCAAAACTTCCATGCAATTCTCAGACATTATTATGCTGTGGACTGGATGGGAGAGGCTATATATTATGTATATAGGCATGGAAAAAAAACTATTTTACGTTCATGTTTTTTACATTCATATCTCTTTTCCATTCATCTCTCTGTCTGCTGGATTTGCAGCAGCATGCAAGCTCTTTACTTACAGAATTAGTCTGAAGCCCTAACAAACACTGGGATATCTTTGTATCCTTGAAGTTTTAAATAAATATTATGCAGTTATTTCACTGGCAACTGATGAGCTGCAGAATGTGAGGCCATCAAAATAGTGATAGCAGTATACTAAATGTTTTTAAATATAATGCAACATATATTGCTATGTGTGCTAGGGTTAATAGGGAGTACTCATTTGATGCACTTTAGTGTGGAATGACCACATACTACTTAACTTTCTTTAGATTATAGGGCTGGTATCAGCAGGTGATTCGCAATTTCCCTTTCTACTAAGACCAAAGAGAGCTTAGGTTCCCCAACACTTTGAACAGTCCACTTCTCCATGAAATCTAAAGATGCATTAAGATATTTGTTCTTTTTGAGGGAGAGAAGGAGGTCTTGAGTGATGTGCAATTTTAAAACTGTTTTATTATGATTCTGCTAACGTAAGGCTTGCTCATGGTTCAGTTAACAAACAGGCAGTTTTGTTGTATATCCTGAGATAAGAAAATATAATTCTAATAATCATGACAGCAGATATGCAACAAATCCCATTTTTCATTTCCATTTCTAGGTGTCATCTTCAATGAAAATGAAGTTTTACTGAGTTTTTCAGAACTTCCAACACTTCCATTTTTAATGCCTCCTCTCCCTTCTCTCTCCAAATTTCTGCATGCAATTACTCACTAACGGGTTTAGCAAGTTTGATAGCAGATTCAGATAATGAACTAATTAAATTTTGTGACAGTTTTAATTCAGCTTGTGCTGCTTTTAAGCCATCATCAGTGAATGTTGATTGTTTTGTAAATTGGATAGCCAACATATTTTAACTACCTGTGAAAAAATTGACTGTGAGTTCATGGCCAGCATTGTCATTATACAGAAATGGTGGAAATCAACAGATACTGAATACAGCAAGTGCTTGTGTGTCAGTGAGTTATATTTGCATGTTACTGACAAAAATAAATTTCCATCCCTGCACAAATTGGGGAAGGATCATAAAATGGATTGTTTCTCCTGCACAAATGGCAGTGTTGTCAATAGACTTGTAATTGCAGAACATTCTTTGCTGGTGAACATAAGAGAGAGATATTTTACAGACAAGGTTTCCCTCTACTCTGAGCTTACCTGGCTATTAGAAAATCATCCTGTGTCTTGTGAAATGAACATACTTAAGTAGGCAGATGAGGGTGCAGCATTACAGCCATTCTGAAATTTCATTTTTTTTCATGGCCATAATCTAAAGCAGAGATTTTCAAAGCTAATTCTATAGAAAAAAAGACATCCGTCTCCCCCAGAAGTTAATGAAGTTGGATGTCCCTTGTAACTCTTAGAAATGCTAATCTAAATCGACTAAGTGGTGAAGTCCGAGGAAGTTGATGTGCTCTGTTTCTCTGAAGCAGCAACATAATATCAATAGTTGGTATCTTTCTCAATAAGCAAAATTCTTTGCTAGCAATGTGAATGAATTCAGAAGCTAAATTGCAGCTGATGTAAACTTGCATAGCTCTGAGTATTTTAATAATGCTATACTGCTAGAAGTACAAAGAAGACAAAATACCTGCTGAACTTACCTACTCCGAGGTTTCTCTACTTTCCTTCCCCCTCCTGTTGCTGTGGAGCTGATGTTATTCTACAGGTGGTAACAGTACAGAGAACACCGGTTAACACAAAGTCACTAGTGTTTCTACTACCACAGGACCTAGACTAGCTCTGACAAGGGGAGATATCCCAAGGGGTTAAAAGTGCTGGCAGTAGGGGTATTCATTGCATTAAGTGTTGAGCACCTAACTTAAGCCAGTAAAATTAGTTGGTCCAGCACTCTAGCATCCTCAGCAGGCTTCCTCCAGTAGGATATATGTAACATCTCCACTAATACACAGCTAGTCAGCCAGCCTCAGCACCTTAAAACTAAGAGAAGCATGTTGAAATTTCAAAGAATCCTCAGTGGAGCTGCAGCTTCTAAAGGCCTGGTGATGCCTGTGGGGCTGAGGAGGCAGAATATGGCAGAAAAAGTCTCCTTGGAGTCCAACACCCTTTGAACACTGCAGGTCTCCTGTTTATGTAGAAGCCACATAGGTTACTTCCTACCAGGAGTCTCTGATTTAGGAGAGTCATGCAAGCAGCTCTGACAGCATATGATAGTTGCACTAAGGCAGAATGAAAGATCCATTTCATAAATTCAGCAAGAATCTATGAGCTGCCAAAGCATCACAGCATGTTTGGGGCATTGCAAGCAGTCAGAACTGAGCCAGACAGATAGGTTTTTGATAACAGCTTTTTTAGTCCATCTTTTATGACTCTGATGGAAAAGGAATTGGCTAAACAGCTTCTGGGATTGTTTCACTGCAGAAATCAAATTCTATCATATGTCCATAATCTGTCTTTATCATGTAGTCTTTTATCATTGCTGTATATTCAATGAGACATTTACTGTTCTAAAAGATCCATGCTAGCAGAAAATCACTAAAACTAAGGGCTTAGTCCTCAGGAAAACCTTTGTTACTGATTATTTATGAGGATGCTTTTGTTATAAACTATTTGATGCTTATTTTCATCATGTGGAGCAAAATGAAAAGGGGAGATGTATTCATTTTGTTTCTTTTGCAGTGCACAGTTACTTGTGGTGGTGGAATAAGAACTCGTAATGTCACTTGTGCCAAAAATAATGATGAGCCATGTGATAGTTCCAAGAAACCAAACTCTAAGGCCCTGTGTGGTCTCCAGCAATGTCCTTCTGCTGGAAGATTTCTCATACCCCCACTGGCACCCAGAAGAGGAAAGATAGTTATCAGAAAAACAGCCATTAATCCCAAATGGGCTTCTCCTGGAAGAATACCTATACCCATACCAAGCCCAAGGTTCCACACAACAACAAAAATACCCAGGTCTGAAAGTATAACTGCCTGTTTGCCTACATCCTCTGTTTTGGGTAATGTTTCAGAAAAAGAAGGAACAATCAACAAAACATTACAAAACAATTCTGCTGGCTCAAGTAATGTTTACAATTATTCTGGTGCTTTTACTGAACCTAGTTCACACCAAAATACTACTTCATGGCCTTTTCATAACAGCTCAAGTACTGAAAATATAAGGCGTGCTGAAAATGTTTCTGAGAGTGAGCCAGTTTTTACAGTGAAGAGTGAAGCACCAAGAAGTGAGGACAGTCATGTATTCTCATTCACCAAAGGTCCAGAAATAACTCCTAGCTATGATTACCTAACTGAAGAATCTGATGACATCAGTGTGTCAGTAGGAAGTAGTGAGAAACCGACTGAGCTCCTTTACAGCACAGAACTCAATCCCGAAATCAGAACCAGGAGCATGACACTAGATACTAGGTCTCGTGTCCTGCAGCGTGATAGTGTGACTTCTCAGGTGTCCCCAGCCTCTCATCACCAAGAATCTTCTATGCTCCTTCCTGTTAGTGAAGCACCACAAGGACTGGCATTTCCAACAACAGCAAACTCTATCAGTTTGCAATTTGATGTGCCTGCCGTGGAAGTTGCCACCCAAGAAGCATCTGTTACAGTAATGCCCGCAATGTTTAGTAATCGACTGAGAGACCAGATTGACCAGGTTACAGAAATAAAGCTACCTGACAGTTTCACCAACAGCACGCAATCGCCGCCTCTCCAGCATGCTCCCAGGAGCCAAAGTGCAACATCTGAGGGGGTTCTGCTGAATGTCACAGAAAACAGACACCTAATAACAGCCAACAATTTACGTGCTGAGGCCTACTGGATAGTAGGGAACTGGAGTGAGGTAAGTTATTTTTAACTGGATAAAGCACATAAATACTTTGGTCAGTTAAACATATTTTTCAGTTGATTATTAACAGATTTTTGTGGTGCTTTTCTGCCTCATACTGCCGTGAGCATTTCTATCCACCATTAAGCAAATGTCTCCTACCTCAGAACAGCATCCTATTTGGTAAAATCAATTTGGCTCTATAAAGTCAAGACAAGGATTTTAATCCGAAGTTAAACTGGTATCTTTGGGGAAAATAATTTGTCCAGTATGTCTGTGGAGAGATATCGAAGACACAGAGATATGTGAGTTCTGTGAAGTTCTCTGAAGTGTTTTATGTGATCGGATACTGGAACTGGATAGTAATAGCAAACAAAAAGCATTTTGCCTAGAGTATTTACCTAGAATGTGGCTAGAATAGAAGTTATAATTGTCAGGCCAGTGGCTGTGGTTATGACAATATCTTTGGATACAGCAGCTGATTTTTACAGCGTTAAAACTGCTTGTTATTTGAGCATAGAAATGAGCAGTTATTTTAGCTGCACTAATGGCTGTGCCAAAAAGGACGTTTTAATCTCTAGCAATAATGCAAGTGAATCAGAAGCAGTGTTAACGTTCTACGGTGTTCACTTATTCCTTATGAAAGCACTGTCTTATTTGATTCTTCTGTGATTCATAAAAATGACAGAAGAGATTATATGAAACAAGTTGGAGCTCATAGGGAGTTTGAAAACTTGTTTGAGGTGTTGTAAAGAATGAACAAGCAGCATTTGGAAGATGTCTGGTCTGAAAAGTGATGACTTGTCCCAATTCCCCAGCTTGTCACACAACAGAGGCTTTGAAAAGAATGGTTTTGTTGAACATAACTATTACCTTGCAAGGATACCACATGCTAGACAGAGCAGGTGGAGAAGTGTGCTTCCCTGGCTGGATACCCATGTTTCCTGGTTGTTACTGAATGATTATAATGCTTGGCTAATTGTGCTTTCTGTACAGGAGCAGTGCAGATTGCCAAGTTTTCTGTGGCCTCTGAAATGTGGTTGCAGCGTTTTGTGTATTGCTATTGACTTTCTTTTTCTGATTCCCAGAATCATGCTTTTTGACAAGTAGGTTTCTATGTAGCCATCTTGCTGTGCTCAGGGATGGTAATTCCTGCGGAGTCAGGGCTGACTGGGGGAGCCACCCCCTCCTAACAATAGTAAGAGAATATATATAATCAGCAAGAGCCTTTTACAATTTTACAGGTTTTTTTAATGTCTTTCCTATTGTAAAATTGTGTTTGTAAGTGAGTAGAGTTTTTCGTATTTTAACGTTTTTCGTGTTTTTAAATTGTGATTCCTACAGTGAGAGATTTTGGTATCTGAACAAGTTACCTCATCTTCAGAGGGACTGAAGAGGCATCTTTCTTGATGGCCATCTTCAAACAGTGCAATCAGTAAAGCCTATAGTCCAGAATTGGAAACCTCCTTGCACTAATCTGCCTCTTTGTGTCAACATAGATGGAGAAGAATTTGAAAGCTCTATCTCCCCATACCTACTTGCTCTCAGGTCCATCTGGAATGCTGCAAATACATGAAAATGTAGAAATGCCATGCTAAAAGGGACAGCGTGAGATGACTTAGAGTATCCTATGGCAATGGAATTAAAGCCCAGCTGGACACCACCAAGATCCTGCTGGTCGCCTGCAGTCTGTCTGCAGGCTGTGGGTCAGATCCCTGCTCTGTCATGACCAACCACTTCTGTGGCTGTTCATGAAGCAGACTCCCTCATGCAGTCCAGAGTTGCCTCTTGTGCCTTCCATGGCCAGGTGAGAATAGCCTGAGCTTGCCGTATCCAAGCAGGGCACGAAGGCATTTCCTCTGGCACAGGACCAAAGACTTTTCTGTACGTCTGCTTGGGTGAAAGAGCCTACAAGAGAAGCCCTATAGAATCTGCTACAAGAGAGAGTCCAAGCAAAGGCTGTGCTATCAAGCCCAGTGCATCCCTTTCAGGTGTCTAATAGGAGATTCTGCAGTCTGCCCTAGTGATTCATGGCCCCCATTAGAAAGATTTTCCTTACACCTAACCAAAAGTTTCTATGCTGAAAGTTAAGCAGATATTTTTTACTTATTATATGCAGTGGCCACAGAAGATAATTCTTTTTAACAACTACTTGACATTCTGTTTTCTGAAATAAACAATCATTTCTTTTAAGCCTTTCCTTCTGTTTTCTAAACACATGATTTGATTGTTCTCGTCCAGACTTCTGTTGTCTCTTTTTGTATTTCTTAAGAAGTGATGTTCAGTACAGCTCCAGCTGACACATGCCAAATAAAACAGAATAATTACTCTCATTTTATAGATGACCCTCCTTTTGGTTGCTGGGATGAGATTTGTCTTATTTTGTTACTGCCTCCCTTTGATTCATTTGTTTTGTGATCCAAATTATATTTCTGCAGCAGCAGATACTCCCAGTTTTATTTGATGCGTATAATACATTCTCTGTAAATGTGATATTTTGCACAGCTTTTTTTAATTTCATCCTACCACTTTCTGCCAAATTCCCCAACTTGTTGTCGTCTGCAGATTTTATAAGTGCGTACTGTCTTTCATCATCCAATTAATGAAAATACTGAAGAGAGCTTGGCTGTGAACAGAGTCCTACAGGAACTCCTTTGAATTGTCTTTTCATTTTGACCCTGAATCACTCGTGACGTCTGTTAGAGTTTTTAAGTCAGCTGGACCGATCTTGCCATAATTTTGCCTAGCCTATATTTCCATCCTTTTTTAAAAAAGATGGTATTTGAGATCGCATCAATATGCATGTCACTGGCTGGTTTCCCTGTTCATTAAGGCAGATACCCTTGCCAGAGAAAAATGTTAGACTGAATTGACATCATTTGTTCTTAGATGTGGTCCAGTGTTGGTCCAATAGCATGATCCATCAACAGGTTCATGTTTGTTGTTTTTATTGCTTTATCGCCTTTTTTAGTGTTTACTATTTTGGTTGCTTAATAATTCACTTTTGTATCCTCCTATGAAATAAAGTTAGGCTAAATGTTCCATTAGTATACAGGTCCACCTTTTTTTTTTTCCTAAAGGTAACTTGAAAGATGTCCTTCTATAATCCTCTGAGGCCTTCCCAATCCTCCATAAAGTTTTTAAGATAATTGCCATGAGTTCAAAGATTATTTAAAAACACCTGAATGAATATTAAAGTAAGATCAATCCATTCAGTTTCACGGAATTGATGAAAACAGTCAAAGGATGCTTCATGCATCTGACTGCTGTCCTTTAGCATTCTTAGTAATCTTGTAGTGTTCTAGTCTGAGCTGTTGCCCCTAGTAAGAATTGAATTTTATGTGAAGTCTGGTGATAAATGTCTGGTGACATTTAACTTTTTTTTTGAATTTGAAGAAGAGTTAGTGAATAAGTCGGCTTTCTCATGGGATAAAGGAATTGTATTTCCTCCATCTTCCTCTTGTACAATAATCATAGAACCTTTTCTTATTGGTATTTATGACCTTTGTTACTTTTAATTCATCTTTAGTCTGCAGTTTTCTGTCTTTATATGTGTTTTTGCTTTTTCTATTTACTTATCCTTCATAAACTTCTGTGCCTATTTTTAGATGATTTCTAAGGCCTTAATATTTCAAGACTGCTGTATTTACCTAGATGAATCGCTTGTTACGCTTCATATCTTTCTATTATTATCATAATACACTTGATAATCTATTTTAGTAACTGCCAATATTTTCTTGTTCCTTAGGATATTGCATACGTTAGTAAATTAGCAGTGCCCAGGAATACTCATGTCCCAGAGTTGAAATGATGTGACATGCCTCATACCTCGGTTGATATTTATCCTCAAAGGGAGAACACTATTTAGGACAGGGCAAAAGCATACAGTGTGCCAGCTGAATAGTTTAGTTATATAAACCATCATGTTCCAGTGCCTGGGAACATTTTTGGGCACAACTCCATTTATTAGTGCAAAGGAAAACATGTCTTCCCAAGAGGTTTAATCTTCATCCCTGAGGTTTTGAAGATGAGGTATTACACTTTTTCTGGTGTTCACTTTTTTTTTTTTTTTTTTTCCCTTCAATAGCTATATTGCTCTGTGGTCACTTCAATTTAACTTATTTTTAGCTTTCAGGTTGACACCAGTAACTTTCAAATTCTTTTCAATTTTTTCATTTTCATTTTCATTTTTTATTTTTCCCTCCGCCTTTTTCCCCCCACCTTTTTTCATTGACACCAGTTACTTTTCTCAGCTACCCTGTGATTCTGTGATACTTTTGACTTTCCTGTCACATTCCCAGGACATTCTGGGCTGGCATTTTCCTTTCCTAAGAGCTTTCTGGGTACCCAAGATGCCCCATTACCCATCGATCTGCTCATTCTGTATTTCTGTTGCTGCTTACGAAGTCTCCTCCACCACCTCCTCCTGTAACAGATCTCTACTGTCACATGAGGAAGTTTTGATTCCTGAATGACAAAAGGGAAGAGCAACAAATTAGACTCTTGGTGCTTCTGAAACTCAGAGTAATGTCCTCCAGTGGTCTTCCTTTGCAGAACATGAAACCAAGATCAAGAAAGCCAAAACTTTCTGCAAATATTATTTACAACATCATGCATTTTTCTGCTGGCTCAGTGCTCACACGCAGCAATTTTTTGAAAGAGTCGTGCTATGTCCCAGCTCTCTCATACTCACAAAGCCTTATGTTCTTACCTGCTCTGCTCAGCTGCATCCCTGGCAGTATCACTACTGTCCTTGTGAATGATGAGAATGGGGCCTTGGTCAAAAACTGAGCTGAACATCAGCAACCTTCCAGTAAGGTCTCAATGTTGTCAGACTGATAGAGCAGGGTTGGTGGGAGCTTTGAATTGCCAGCAACCAAGACAAAGGCAGTTTATCCTCTCTTGCAGGCAAGTTGTCTTGGATAGATCTGTGACTCTATGGAACTGAACAGTGATATGCCATCCCCATTAACAAGAACTTTCTGTCCTGTTGGCCAGATATCCCAGGAACCTTGGAAACCTGGAGACAGCATGCTGCAGAAGTCCTTGCAAATTCCAGCTGTTCACAAGTTGCAATTTTTTTTTTCTTTTTACAAATTCTTTATTGTAACTATTTACAGTTTTTCTAGTTCTTTGAATCTAGAAACACATCCACTATCTTCAACAGTTTCTTTTCCTGCCTTAGCTTCAACTTAATTTTTCTTGTCTTTCCGAGGACACTTAGCTCAACTTTCCCTGTTTAACTCCCCCTCTTTGCTTAGGGAGTCCAAATCACACAGTAGCAATTACTTTCCGTTATTTTGCTGATTTAATCATAGATTATTTATACTGTTTCTCATACCAGCTACAGACTACTTGGCATGTGTTCATACTTTGCATGTAGTACACTGTCCTCTTCAAAAGAGAGTCGCCAGCCACTGCTACTCTTCACCTCCCTCTGCCTCAAAACATAATGACAGTGACATTTTTGGTGAATAGTGTGTGCTTTTTGGAACTATATTGAGATGATCAATCTCCTCCTACCCTAGATGCTAAAAACTTCCTAGCTGTAGGAAACACTTATCTACGCTCTGAATTCATTTTTTAAAAAATCCTTTTCCTGCAAAATTTTGTCTAGATTCTCATGCAGTGTGTTTGAGATTTTCAACATCATGTGCATAATTTGCTAATTATGTTAGTAGGAGTAGAGAAGGAAAAGTGATGAAGGTTAGATGCACTGACATTTTGCCCTAACAAAATGAAAATTAAAGCACCAGAGATCACAAATGAAAGCAACAGGGCAGGCAATACAGATTGAGAATGTCTCAGTAAGCAGAAGTTTGCCAACAAAGAGCAGTGCGTGGTATAAATCAGAACTGGTATTTTCCTAATTAAGCAACAAAAATCCTCCTTCATAATGTTAGCTAAGAAGTTCTAGATAAATTTGAAATCTTTGTAGAGTCTGTACAAGCATCTTGGATAACCTAGGACATCTGAAAAGGCTTTAGATAATTATGTTCAGGCACCTAACTTGTTTCCAGAAAGATTGACTGAGGTTGACTGCTGGGCTTTCCTCTCCCACGGCGCAGTGCTCTACCACCTGTGGGCTGGGGGCGTTCTGGAGACACGTGGAGTGTAGCAGCAGGGATGCATCCGACTGCCAGCACACCAAAAAGCCTGATCCTGCAAGAAGATGTTATCTCCGCCCTTGTGCGAGCTGGAAAACAGGAAATTGGAGCAAGGTAACCTCATGGAGAGCTCTGTGTGAGCAGTAAGCTCACTGACTTCAAAGGCTAGGGAGCTGTAAATACTTCATATTTAAAAGAACTGTTCATTCACTGCACTGAATGCATGCCTGATTCCCAGTTGACCATTCAGCTCTAATTTACTAATTTGTATTATTAATAAGTATATAAATACACATATATAATATATATAAAATATATGTAATATAAAATATACATATATAAATAGATATTTATAAATAAATGAAAGTTTTTTATGGAAATGTATCTGCTGTAAATTCAGTCCTTCCTGTGTGGGGGTCATGCTCATTAAATCTTACCCCTAAAGATAGAGCAGAGCTCGCTGTCCATGTTTTATGAAGATCTTAAGGTAAAACTACACGTATTTGCATGTGCAAATATGTACCTCTACCACTAGAAGCATATCCTAATTTTAATAAACAAGTGAAAATTCGTCTTATAACTTAAAAACTTCATTTTGCAAAAATTGAAGAAAAATATAGTAGGGAGAATGCCTGTTGTTGCAAGGGTCTTATTCTGTCCCAGGTGCATACACAGGCTAGATCGAGAAAAGTAAATGTGTCCAAGATAAGTGTAACGCAAGGAACTGGCTTTGAGTTCTGTAAGACTTACAGTGAACACCTGGAAAGACTTTGATGAAACTTTTTGAAGCTTGTTGGTTTTATCTTCAGGCTATCCAGAATTAGGGCTTAAAACACTGGGTTATTTTTCAATACTCAGAAAAAAAATACAAAATTCTAATTGAAATAATATAGATTTAGTAAAGAAAAACGAAAATCTGTTGGACTCTTTCCAAACATACTGTTTTTGTGGACAGTGTTGTTGCCGTTGGACTAGAGCATAGGTGAATTCACAGAAGACGCTACAGAAAATGTTATAGTTACAAAACTTGTGTTATGTTACTGAGCTCTTTGACACAGAAGTGATTTATACATGAAATACATACCTGTGTAGAAAGTCCAAGCAAGGGTAAGGCACCATCTAACTGTATTTAAACTTTGAAAGTTCATTTTAAATGATGCATAGACATTCTGCAGTCCCTTTGCACTGGGGTGCATTTCACCTTCACTTTTTCTTCAAAAATGTTACTACTCTTGCAACTACTGAAAGGTAGTTGTGTCATAGAAAGTAACTAGATGGCAGGTTTAATGCTAACATACTATACGCAACAGGTATTTTAGAGCATCAGTCCAAATCTGAGGCCAATTTGTGGCAAAAGTCCTTTTGTAACAGATTTCTGTTATGTTAGCCACCCTTATTTTCCAGTAATTTACCTATACAAATCTAATTATGGTCTCATATATAAAAATGGCTGGTTTTTGTTTGCCTTTGCAAGTGGCAATTCTTACTCTCATTACTTGTTTCAAATGTTTGTCACACACCTTTATCATGGCAATATGGTTATAATCCACTGCCAGCATAGTAAAGATTTCTGTGTTCCTTTACTCTGCGCTAAATCTCTTCCTCCCCTACGGGAAGGGTCCGATCCCCCTGGCTCCTGCCGTGCCCAGAGAGAGGGAGTGGAAGGGCAAACAGATGAGAGAGAAGGCAAGATAGGGATGAAAAGTTTGACTTGCTGCTCCTGCTGCCGTGGAGGTGGGAGGCAGATGAGGGTGGCAGCTGCTGCTGCAGAATGAGTGCACCATCTCCTAGAGGCATCATCAGTGGCTCTGCTTCGTACTCAAAGAAGGGAAGCAGTTCTGCCAGCCTGAGCGATCTGCCGCTGTGGATTGCCCCGTCCGTGGCCGAACTAGAGATCGGTTACTCGCACAGCTGTGCCTCCTGCCTGCCTGCAGCAGGAGCAGCTGAAGGACTGGCTGTTCGCTCGCATGCGTGAGATTTCTATTTTTGTATTTCGTTATGACTTTTGTTCTACTGTGACATATTCGGAAATAGCTGGCAAGATTTCCTAATTAGATCTGCATCTGTGTTATTAGTGAATGTTCCAGTGAAGAAAGGGACTTACTTATATGGTGCGTTCTGATTTGCGATGATGAAAACCACAGTTTTTAAGCGTAGTAAGAAATTGCTCTTAGGGCAAACTGGAAATTACGTCCGTGAATCGTGATGCTGAAATCTCAGGCGCGTCACCCTCCTCTGTGACTGGGGAAGGGACAGCCTGTCGGAGGACCGTCGCTGACTATGTGCCCCTTTCTGTTCCCATGTACAGTGCTCTGCAAACTGCAGTGGCGGTTTCAAGACCCGAGATGTTCACTGCGTGGATGTTCGTGAGAAGCGAGTTCTCAGGCCTTTTCATTGCCAATTATTTGGATATAAACCACAGCTCAACACCAGCTGTAATATGGAGCCTTGCTTGCAGTGGCAAGTGGAGCCCTGGAATGAGGTATTGTCCTTTAAAGAAGCTTTTGGAATGAGCGCTTAGCTGTCAGATAGCAGTGACTGTTTTGTCTGATGCTGTCCCTCAAAGGAAGGCACGCGGCTGTGACTAATCACAGGTTCACAGTCCCTGCGTATGGTTAGAGCAACATTTACTCTAGATAAGACCTGCCAGGATTATTCCTAGGATTGCATATGCTATACAGCTAGGGCTGTAAATAACCATGCCCCAAAACAGTGTCGCATACGGCCTTGAATATCAAGTGGATTTGTCTCAGGTATTCTACTGGATCAGTAAATCAGGTTCATTCAGACTGCGTCCTTCTGCTGCCAGTTTTTATATTGCCTTGTTGCTATGACCAATTTAGCATTTTCTTAAATTCCTAATATTCCTTTACCCTTTTGGGCTAGAATTTTATGGGGCCAGAAAATGAGGTCAGACATAAGATAAATTTGATTTGTGAGTCACTTAGTGACATAAATCTGCGAACTTTTGTAGGCATCCAAGTACATATTTATTTCAGCTAGAGCATGTGGCATGATGATTCCCTTTTAATGTTTGCTCCCACTAAGAAGAGCTCTGGAGAAAGTGCCATGCTGCTTGCTGCGTTGTGGACCTGATGCTTATGGATTTAAATGGAAAGTGATCATGTTGCTTCCTTACAGACCGCCGACACATCACACTGAAATTAAGAAATAGGAGACCTCATCCTGTGTGCAGGATGCAGAGTTCCTGTTGGATCGGTCAGCAAAGGTTGAATAATCAAAGACTGCCCAAATGATTCCACCATTTCGTCTTTTAGCACTTAGAATATTTTCTGACAGCTCCTGGCAATCCCTGGCAGTCGTCCTCACGCTGAGGATACTGGATAGAATTGGATCGAAAAGGAACAACCCTGATCCTATGCCTGTCCATAGGGTTGCAGTTCTATGTAGAACAGCAGCAGTGTGTTACCCAAAGAATATCTGGCTCCTTGCTGCATCGAGTGTACCAAACCTTTTGTGTATTTCAAGCAGGCTGTACTGCAGACCAAGTGAATAATAATAATCAGTTGAGCAGTGATAATAAATTAGGGACAAAAGATCGCTTAGAAAGAATCTAGGTCACACACAGTGTGATGCCTTTATTTATTTATTTATTTTTTTTTTTTTTGGCCGTACTGTAGATAATATATTGGATACATTGGGCAAATGCTAATGTCCCTAACTGCCTTATAAAAATGAGATGTTGCATCTCATGACTTGTACTGTCTTCTGTAAAGATTGCAGATTGATCCTACAGACATGTGACCTGCATACTTATTTTTGTTGGGGAAGTGTTGCTGCCGGTGGTGTTGCATCAGCTGCTATTGCCAGTTCTGTGCTGTTCCATATTCATTCACACAGGGCAGCTTTCTCCATAGTATTTTGGACTGATTACAGCTTATTTCTTGCCTTTATCCAAGCAAATGATGAAATAAATAGTTCTGCAGTACATCTTTAACTATAAAGAAACTGGTATAACTAATAAACCTTTCCCTCCAGTTTCTTTAATAAACCTACTGATGCATACATTTTATTTTATAAAAAACATATTTTAGACATTAATCTGAAGTTGCAACAATAATGTTTAAGATCTTAGCTGTACATACTTCACACTAATAATATTGTGCCTTATGCACAGATAGACGCTAGAGAAACGATGATTTGAGAAAAGATAGAGAGATACCAATCTTGTCTTTCTTTGCAGTTCTTTAGCTGATACTGTGTGTTTGTAAAGTGTTTATTTCTCTGCCTACTATGTATTTGAAGAGAATAGGAATGTAAAAATCACTGGAATTCTCTAAACTCTGTGACGTATGAAGAATTAAGTAAATTTTCAGAGTAGTGCAGGAGTGTGTTGTGGAAGTGTTCTCTTGATGGCCATCTGTGTGTGGCCATAACAAGCAGCTGGCAGTTGTTACAAGGAAAGGGCAACCACAGGGTAAATATCACCAAAGAAAAAACATCCTCTCACTAGGTTTTTTTAAAATCTGTTTAAGACAAACAGTGAAAAAAACACAGGAAACAAAAAATGTCAGCTTGGAATACTGATCTGGATTATTGCTCTCTTATGCTGGAGAATTTGCATTTCAGATCCGCCTTCTCCTCTTGAAAAAGCAGTTCTCCCACCCTGGCTACACATGCCAAGATGCTGTATTTCTACTATTTACCACTCCACTGTAGTCTGCTCAAACCTGGCCACGGTGCCCCAGGGAGATGTCCAGCCAGGAGTGCAATGCACACAGTACTTTTGTGCCATTGATTGTGGGTCATATGGCTTTTTTTAAAAAAATCTCATTCTTCTGCAGCTCAAATATTGGCGTATTAAACAATTTCAATTTAAAAGACTTTTATATATGTTAAAATGACTGTCTTTCAGTGCACTGTTTCTTGTGGAGGAGGCATTCAGCAAAGAACAGTGAAGTGCATGAATAGAGAGAGCAATGAAACTGAAGATCACAGTATGTGTGTGGATAAGCCCAAGCCAATGGAGTATCAGAAATGCAATCCACAGGAGTGCGGGAGAAGTACAGGTATGATGATACACCTCAGGCAGGCAGTTTCCAAAGAGCTCATCATTTGTGCTGAGGTCCTGCAAAAGCCTAGTACTCCCCTAGTGTACTGGCTTGCTGGAAATACTGCAGGCTCAGAAGTTACAGGTTAGCCTCACCTGCTACAGCTCAGTCATACTATTGGCAGGGTCGTGTTACCATGTTCTCCCTCCCTGCTGGCACTGTGTTGTCATGATGGGGAATGACTGAGCATGTGTCCCTAAATTTCTGATGCTACAAAATGGATGTTTCTTTGTGCATGGACTTATTAGGTAACTCACAGCCTGTTTTGGTCTGTGAGGGAAGGGTTACAAAAGGACATGCTGTAAGCTTGGAAACTCATTTCTTGGCAGGGCAGAGTGGCTGTGCTTGTGTGCAGCTGAGCTGTTGAAGCTATGAGTACACCGGTCAGCAGACTGTGCTTGATTTGGTGGAGGCAATGGAGGGCCCATAGCATGTCTAAAAATATTGCAGTTAGAAGGTAGTAGCAAGCATCTCAGAGGGTGTTTTCCCTTGGAAGAAGGGAGGCAACTGTTTTGGAAGCAGAAACCCAACAGCTATAGAACAGGACTGTGCAGTGATGGAGGCCAAGTAGATACTATTTCTTAAACAGATTCTCCAATCGGAACTGCAAATTCTAGGTGGAGAGTGTAAGCAAGTAAAATGGGAAATACAATGTTAGTAAAATGTAGCTATCAGTGAACACAGGTACAGTCTGTGTCTTGACACTGTTAATTCAAGTGCCCTACAGAGTGAAACTATCCCCAAAACAAAGAGATAGAGAGAAGAAAGCTCCCCTTGTGGCTCTGGGTGTCCTGCTGCTCTCTTCTTCAAGGGATCAGGGGTGCAGTTATATAGATGGTAATTTTCCAGAGAAGGAGAAAAGATTTGCAGATGGGTGTATTTATTCTTGTTCATGATGACTATAAAGTGGAGTAAACTCCAAAGCTCTGTAGTCTGTGCACTGCAGTATCCAATGGTTACCCTATGGTAAACACGACACCAGCTCAGAGACTTTCTGGAAGAGCCTTCGAAGGCCTTTTGGAGGTTCTTTCTTCCTAGCATGTCAGCAGTGTGGGTCCAGCAGGGCCATAAGACAAGAGGTTGACTCCTGCAGGCAATGCAGATCTGGCATACACTTGAGAGTGCTATGAGTCACCCATCCTGCTGTTTGAAGATCTTTAGCATGTATTTTGCCCTAGAGTTTAATTGCTCTGTTTATCTCCTGTCCCTCTTAACACACACTCAGATAAATAGGACCTATACAGATCTGTTAGTAGTTACTTCTGTAAATAAAAACTCAAGAGGACAATAAAACTAAGAAATGCCCACTGGGCAGACCAATGGTCCATGCAGCCCAGTATTCTGTCTCCAGCAAGGCATAAGGAGATGTTGCTTAGGGAGGACACAGGAGTGAATCATTCCCTTTGTGTTCCTCCAGCAACTCCAACTGTTGAGTTAGGGCTGTTAAGGGCATCCCAACCAGTTTCTTTCAGTTTACATTTATGGAACTTTTTCCATGAATTTGTTTCATCCCTTTTTGACTGTGCAATTCTGTCAGCTTCTGTCACCGCCTCTGACTGCAGTTTCAAGAAGTTCACAGTCTGCGGTGTAAAGAAGTGTTTTTATCTGTTTTAAGCCTCTTTTCTACTAGTTTCATTGAATTACCATATTTCTATTGGTGAGGGATTTGCTGAACAACAACCCTGCATTCAACTAACCTTCCTGCTTTTGCAACCCTCGATCATGTCCCTTCTCAACCATCTCTTTTCACAGCTGAAGACCCCCAATATTTCTATACCTGACTAATTCTGGAGCATTTCATTTTTTTAAAACTACTGCAGTCTGGTCAGCACCGTAATACAGGTGTTACCAGTCCCTAGCCTGTTCTGGTGCTGCAGTGGAGTCGCGTAGCTGCTCATGCCTTCTTTGTGCTCTCCCTGTTTGCCCTGCACTGCTCTGCAGCCCCTAGCCAGCCCCTGCGGGCTTGTCTCCAGTGCTCTGGGACGAAAATGCCAGAGTATCAGACACACAAATCATTGTTACTGGAATCTTTCTGGCAGTTCTTAAAAACAGAAACATTAAACTGAAAAACACGAATCACCTACATCTGCTGCAAAAGTAAACGCTCACCGAACAATAATAAAAAGTGATGTATTTTCCAAGACAGAAGGTCATGTGAAGTTTAATAGGATCCTTTCACTTAGGAGTGCCAAAACTTCAGGGAGATCAAGCTGAAAATTAATACAAAGCAAGAGAAAGCCATCATAAAGATGAGCCTTAACAGACATGACTGTCCAGAATAAAGTAATTGAAGATTCTAGAAATACAGAAATTTTTCAGCGAAATATAGCTAATTCTTCTCATCTTTTCCACCATAGGCCTATCCTGCAGCAAAGACCAGCTGTCGGTTCATTTCTGCCAGAGGCTGAAAGGCATTGGCAAATGCTCGGTGCCATCAATACAGACTCAGTGCTGCTTCACATGTAGCCATCCCCAGATTCGTAACAAAGCAAGATATTGGAATCAGCGAGGCCTCAAACAACAGAATTACTCTAAGTCTAGAAGAAAATCACCTCAAAAGCCAAGAAATTAACAACCAACCTGTTCAACACTAGCTGTTTTTTATATAGCTAATTTAAACAGGGCTTCTGTTTACAGATTTTTAATGTTTTTTTTTTCTTTTGAACCATCCAATATAAATGGAATTCTGTGATCAAAACACATCCTGTAGGGTTGGCAATCTTAGTTTACTCCTCCAAATTTTTCCTTTAATGGTCCATAATTTGTAACATAACTTGAAATGTACCAGCAGTTAGTACTTCTTAGATGTGCATAGAGGCTAGAGATAAGCTTGCAAGTTTTTTTTTTTTTTTTTTTTTTTTTAAATGAATGTTTAATTTGTGCTTTCTTCCATCTCTTCTTGAAACCTCCTTGAAATGGCAGCACCATGTACCCAAGAGCACTCAGTGAAGGAGTGCCCTATGTGTTCTGCACTCTGGGCCAGGCCCCTCTGTGCTCACTCTCTTTCCCCCCCTCCCCCCCCAAAGGAATCAAGGTGAAGTGGCAGTGTTTCTCCAAACTGTTTGCTCACTTCCATCCATCCTAAAATCTAAATTTACAAGCGGAATTTTATAACTGATCATGATATGTAGGCCAAATCTAAACACCATTTCTTAAAAGGAAAGTTGTTCACTTAATACTTGACTGAACATCTAAGGATACCTCAGAAATATCTGGTCCTGGCCAGTTTTGTCCTGCTGTAAATGTCTTACTCCAACCTAAAAGCCCAATCAAATCTGGAATGTTAAGTTCCAAATATGTTTTAAGTGGTCATGAAGCAGCATGGTACCATAAAAACAAAGCTGTTTGCATCTACTCCATTACCAGATAGGTTGTAATTCACTCTGATATGGACGTAATTCACACTGATGGAGCAATTACTTAATCCAGTGTCTACTAGAAGAGTCTAAGCTCATATCTACAACATTACTCAGTCACTTCACTCCCAGCAAACTTTTGCCCCAGTGCAAATCTTCGACCTTAACGAGAGTGAGAGCAGCTGGCTGTTTGGAGTTGGAGACCTGGAGTGGCTGGCTAGCTCTGGGCCTCAATCATCAGGAGAATATTACCCAGACAGTCGATCTATTTTACTGTTGAAGTAAATGACAAGCAACCTTTAGAAGACCAGACTGGACCCTCTGAAGTGTAGCTGGGCATTTCAGAAGAGCTAGACTGAGTCTGGCATTCAGATTCCATTGAAACTCATTAGGAGTTGGACACACTGGTCCTTTGTGCTCTTTTGAATATCTCAGATTTACTCCCTAGCTACCTGACAATTTCAGGATGTAAAACAGGGAAATGACACGTTTTATGCAATGTAGAGTGAGACACACAGCCACGAATGTAAGTGTCACTATGGATACAGAGCTAAGATTAGCAGTAGTTTTATTTCTAGACAGACCTATATGAAAGTTAACAGAAATGTTTGGGGCTGGCTATAATGCATTAATCTAATGAAGACCACAAATCTAACTGTCCTTTTTCATAGACAGATTTGAGACCTTTGGCTAAGAGTTTGCTTCTTCACTTGAAGTCTCTAGGAGTTCAGGATATGCAGCATGGGAAGGTTAGACTTAACCTCTGTGATGGCAATGTAACCTCAATTATAGATAGGTGCTGATAAAACTTAAAATCCACTGTTAAAAATATGGTGCTAGTATAATAGACATGGAGGGTGCTTTAAAGTGGTATGTGTGCATGCATGTGTGTGTACATGGCCTATATGCACATACAACATAATACATATCTACGGTGTTGCTGGCCAATGCCAGACATACTGCTTTTTAAGTATTACAGTATGCTTATGTCCTTCTGAAGACCTGAATGGTTAGTAACTCTCTGAGCAATAGAAACCAGGTCAGTTCTTATTCCACTGACTGTAGCAACACTGAATTGTGTTGTGGGGGGGAGGCGTCCCATCTGTGATTCAGGAAGCGTTTGGCCTCAGGCTCAGGTTGAGCAGAACCTGTACAGCTAGGTCTGAGCTGTTCTCTGATGGCCGAACGACCTAAGCTGGTGCAAATGCATCTGATGTGCCCAGAGATGTGTCTCAGGATTTGGGCAGGTCAATGCTAGATTCACTTTGGAGTGAGCATCTTCTGTGCTCAGAGGTACCTGAAATGTGTATCCACAGGGAACAGTGGCCCAAGGCCATCGGACATGTAGACTAATAAGAAAGGAGATGACTGAGTGAACATAGTGCAGGTGGAAGGAAGAGAGCCTGGGGGGAGATGTGCCTTGCAGTCTTCCTTACAGCTAGTGTGGATTAAAACCATTTCTGGCTTCATTGTTTTCTTCAGGGAGCTGCAATTTCCTTCGAAATTGAGAAAAGTGAGTAAGTGATATCGTGAACGTGAATGAAAATGATCTTTCTACCCAGGGAAGTACAGTCATCACTGTTACTCAGCCTAAAACTTTAGGGAAAAGACTGTGACAATAGCAGGAACTGTTTTAATAAAGCAGTGCCACTGCAGTATTTTGTGTAGGTTTTTACATTGCACTCATCAGCCTAAATATCTCCTCTATGCCAATTTTATTTGCAGTCACCTCTCCAATCCATTTAGCAAGATTCCTTTTTTATGACATGACTTTTTTTGAGTAAAGGTGGGTTTATGGTCTTAACCCAGATGGTTGCTATTCTCAAAAGTGAATAGAGAGTTAAATCCAGAAGCATATCATTGTATTATCCATATTCTGACACATCAGCTTCTTCAAGTGGCTCAGGAAAAATGTTTATTTGGCACATTCACTACTTGTTCTAACATTTCAAATTTTAAAAAGCAAACTATGATGACTTCTTTGTTAAAGCTCCAATAAATGGCATTGCTTATGTCTGATGTCTCTGGTATTTTATGTTGCTAGTGCAAGAAGATTTGTAAGATGGATTAATGAGGAAAAAAATCAGAGTATCTTTCTGTGCCACATGTTGGCAGGGAGCTGTGGGACATCTTCCTTCTCCAAACATCCTTCCTTCTCTGTGGTTTGCAGCACCTAGTGACTGTTTACACCTAGCAGTCCAGCTGCCTTACTGTCACCCAGCTCTGGGTCAGCCAAGGGCTAAATGAGTGTCTTTACCATGAAACTGTGGGGAAAGGAACAATTTCTTCAGTTACATTTCACACAGAGTCTGATTTAGTGTTCTGCAACCCTAGTGGATGAGAAAGGGGAATACACAGCTGTGAATCTTATTAGTCCCTAAATGTGAAAATAGTTACCTTGTGCATCAAGGCCTACGCACAACTAGACCTGTTCAGGAAGAGATTTCTAGGCGTGCAGGGTTTCTGCCAGCCAGAGCATACTTGTATGATGATAGGATGAGGTGTGAGAGAAGCAGGGATTTGAGGAATGGCATTCTAGACAGAGAAGCTTGAAGTAGTAGCTTTGGTGGATGAATTCTGTAGACACAGAAAGAGAGTACATTGTAAATAATGTGTCAAATTGCTTGCGGTGGCTAGATGGAAATGCTTCTACGTAAGCTCAAATATACAAGTAATCTCAGTCCTAGGGGTTTCAGAAATGTCGTAGAAATGCTGGCTGCAGTTCCACAGGCAGCTGAACTTCTCTAATGTCTCTCCACATGGAAAGAACTCTCCACTACAAAAAAACCACTCTACCCTCACTGCATGCCCACTTGGGCCATCCCACCCCTCTCTCAGGTGTCATTTTTGAGCTGATTCAGCTTGTTAACCCAGCAGAAAAAGAACCTTTTTTTTTTTTTTTTTTTTTTTTTTTTTTTTTGTGGCTGTGTTCTGGGGATTCAGTGTCCTTTGGAGAGATCAGAGACTTCTCATGTGGGTTAGGCAGCAAGTGGACATAGGCCAGAAAGGGATCTTTTTTTTGAGGAAAAGGAGCTGTGCAGCACTGACAGCCTCTCCTGGTGCTGCCCTGCTCAGGGGGTCCAGCAATCTCCTAAGGAAAACCCGGCCTGCCCAGTCTCTGTCTCCTTTGCCAGCACCGTCCATCGCAGGGGTGTTAATGATCCAGCAGGCACAAGACGAGAGAGATGAGGCTGCAAAGAAGCCACCTTTCTGGAAAACCTTACATTAAAAGGGAGCACAGAAGAAAAACTGCTTGGAGAAACTTCAGGTGCAGGTAAGTTGTTGCCTTGTTAAACAGCACATCTGTGTAAATGTGTAATGGTGATATGTGGACTCTGGTGTGGAGATCTTTCTAGAAGGGCCAGTGGTGCACAAACACCTATCCTGCAGCTGCTGATGGTGATGGGCAGGGCTTAAAAGCCTGTTATCACTCCTCTTCACCCCCTGACCTACCCTTAAAAGTGAACCTGAGTGCTGAAGTAAACTGAAAATCCCACTCAAGCAATATAAAATTAATATCAGGGTGATGGGACAAGTGGCAGGTTAAACTCTGATGAACAGTGCAGAAACTCTCGAGCAGTGACTGTGGTCCAAAATAAAGTAATGGGAGAGCCCAGCTCATCTGCCTCCTTCCACAAGGATTTTGGCACAAAATGCTACCACGTAGCTCATCCCAGGAGAGAGTGCCATATGTGGTCACAATATGGGGCTTTAACATAAGACTATATGGCCTTTAGGAAGGATGTGACAGTCGCATGCTCACCAGAAGGACAGCTGTCCAGGGCAACCAGCAAGTCATGGCACCTGGGAGGAACTCCAGTGCATCAACAGGTCATGCAACAGGGTGATGCAGATAGGGCATGGTTAATGTTAAATAAATGCAGAAAACCTACTGACGCCTTTCGTAAGGACTAAGGGATTTTAATGTGCAAACACAGTGCTTGATGTGCTGTTCCCCAGTTTGTTGAGCCCCAATTATGCAAGTTTCTGACGGAGTTCAGGCTGCCTCACAGAACTGCTGGGTCTGGAGCCTGGAGCAGGAGCGGCTGCAGTGCCATCCAGCCTTGTCCTCCTGTGCCTGAGTCCTGGCGTACACAGAGCACTGAGTACGCATAAATTATGCTCAAGGGTTGGCAAGAGTCAGCTCTAACCATGCAGTAAACATGGAAGAGAAACCCCGAATTCCCTCTTGTTTAGCACGCTAACAAGAGCCTGCATCAAGGTAACAGTACTTGAAGGCTCACTAAATGAAAATTAGGGTGAACTTTGGATTTTAAACCCTTAAGAGTTGTCATGGATTTGACTAAATACTATCAGATAGCAAAAGGAGAAGATGGTCTGTGTGTAGAGGCTGAGGGAAGCTGGAAGCAAGGAAAGGCTTTCCTTGCAAATGAGAGAGGAGTCCCAGGCAGACCAAAGCACTGGGCATGCGAGCATTTCGAGGCAGCTCGTGGAATCCGGCTTTCCTTCAGCAGTAATCCTTGCGATACCAACAGGAGTGGGCTGCCTTCTCGTCATGCCACATCTATGCTCATGCTTGCCAGGCCAGTTTGGCGAAGGGCACTGCTGTTTCTTGTAGTCTTACTCTTAGGGGAAATTCTCACAGGGCAAATATGGTGTTAGTAGGAAGGAAGGAGAACTCCAGCATGATGGAAGTTGATTATTCTAACCACCTAGCATAGAGGGAATGCCTTATTACAATCCCATGATGACCCTCTGTAAATTGTAAATCCCCTACAGTTATTTAACCAGATGGCAAACATGGAAGGACTGTATTTTCTGGCTATTCTCCTGCATCTGCTATGTTTCATACAATAGCTGAACTAATGAAGCTTGAGATTAAATTGTCGCTTATCAACTGTTTTCACCTGGAACGATATTATTTGGTTGCTTGGCTCTGGAAGTAAAAATACATTGTCATGTTATAATATATCGGGAGCCTGAATCAGACTCGTAACAGATAATGTTGGCTTACAAGATTACTATCCTTTGCTGCAACTTCTACTATCTGAACGGTGATTGGATGGTGTTCTCCTCCAGAGGAAAATTGCAAATTCGTTACCCTGTGTCCCTGGCCCTCGTCCTCCTAGACTTCATGGGAAGCAGCCCTGGGCCTCTTGGTCAAAGCAGGTAACTAATGCACTGAAAAACCAGCAGGACTCTGCCCGCTGGCGCAGGGGGGAGTTTAAGGATGGGCCGTGTGAAGAGGACACGCTGGTGCCGCGCTCCCTGGAAGCGGCCGCTTCACAGTGCGGGTGAGCTGGCTTTGCGGGGGCAGCGCCAGGACCGCACGGAGCCCTCCCCGCAGCCTGCCCGGCGGGGGAGCAGGCAGCGCCCGGGAAAGCTGTAGAGAGACGACAACGATCAGTGTTGAAATTGTCCATCAGCTGCAGTCAGTAGCTGTTGCACTTGGTGCAGAATCTGTGTGAATGTGAAGCTTGCATTAAACAAGGATGGAGACGAACTGTGATAGAAAGTTTAGTTGCTCAAAAGTGGAGTCCTGGACTGTTTGAAACCTCTTGCCTATTAAGTTAGATACAGTGAAAAATTGACTGGAAAAATCATGAATGTCAGAACTGTTAATTTTGATATTTCTGAAATCAAATCTTTTGGTTGGGGAACGTAGGTGGATGCCATTCAGAAGGCAGAAGCTGTATCAGGTATTTCTCCTATCAGCAGCTGCTTGGATGGAGTTTGCATTTCGATTGTGTACCCGTATGGTCCATAGCTGCAGCTTGGTATGAGTGCCTGAAGTGTAGCTCCGTGCAGGATGCCGGAGTGCCGGAGTGGTCTCTTTCCAGTCTTCCCTGTTGAAGGAGTTTTTCTACTGCATAGTGACAATTATGGTAGCAGTGAGAGACACAGTCTAAGGTGGTATTTAAGGCTCTTGGCTGAGAGAAAGGAGCAGTCTCCACCTCCAGTGAACAGGGAGCGTCTCAGTTTCATATTGACTCCAGATGATCTCGGTTTTTTTCAGTCACCTGAGGAAGAAACAGTTACTCAGAGAAGCCTTTTTTTTCCCCCCGCTTGTCAAATGAGTTTTGCTGGTTTTCTGTAGGAAATCTGCTGAGCACAAAGCTGAAAGCTGTCGATTTCAGTGGGCCCTGAAAGGGTGCTTTACTCGCTGACGGCCAAAGCAAGTAGGAGCTGAATTTGAACAGTGAAGAGTAAGCAATTGCCAGCAGTCCCCAAACAGATTTATAGAGTGTGTCTCACTGCCTCCCGTTGTTTCCACATGCACAGAGCAATCATGTGCTTGAGTCTCAGGAACTTTTATAGGGGAAACGATAAAATAAGTCTCTGAGGAAAGAACATTGTGTACCCTCTGTAACAGCCCATCCCACCTCTCCCTCGCAGGAAAGGAGTTGTCTTCTGAGATGAAAATATGCCGTACATGGAGCACAAAGTCTGCCGTAGACAACTGTTTTCCTTCTCTTTCATCATCTTTGTTCATTGGGTTCCTTTACCTTTGGTGAATGAGTGTGTATATTCACGCCCTAGATTAATGAGTTAAGGTTGCAAATTAGAGGACTACTTCATTTTTAACAGCATTTGTTCTAAACAGAAGAAAGGTATGTGGTTAATTTGAACTATGCTGAGGTTGAATCCCAGTGAAATTCAAAGCATCTTGTTTTCTTACAAGCTGCCTACTGGGCTCCTGAAACTCCTAAATAACCTCAAGGTTTGTTATCACTCCTATTCAAGCCTTTTGCTGGCTGAAGTTTTTCTACCTTCTGCTTCCAAACTCTGGACTGTGCTGATCTCTCTGTGCTAGGAAGCCTCCATTAGAAATCTGTTCCACAGAGATCCTAGGAGCTTGCAAACTGTGGTCAGGTCACCTCTGCACCTTCTCCTGAATGAAGTAAATAATACTGAGTTTCTTCTGTTATTCCAAGGCATATGCCATGGACTTCATTTTTTTCTGTTTTGTTTTTGAACTCTCAAAATTTCCACTTCGAAATACAGACAGCTAAATTTGCTATAGTATCTTGTCACTGCATGCAACATTGGTATTAATTCTATTTTTTCAGGATCAAATTTTACTTACTACAGCTGTAAGTAATGCTACAGCTGTAGCATTAGATCGTAAGCATAAACTCAGTTGTTATTTTGCCATTACTATACTGTCATTTTCCAGTGTCATGGACTTCCAGAGTACAGCCTCCATATTATATATGACCAGGTCATATATGCCTGTTACTGCTTTATGAAAACAGATCTTTAAATTCTTTTTGTGTCATCTGCAAATTTCCTCAGCACTGATTTTGTATTTTCTTCCAAATCACTGATAAAGATATTTAATGGTATATTTAATTTAATATATCTCTAAAGGTATATTCTAAAGGAATTAAAGTTTTGTTGATGTTTCCCTTTTATAGTTATTTTTATTGTCAGTTCTGAATGTGTTTATTTTTAACAGAGTGGTAGTTTTTACAATTGAAATACTGTGTGGGACAAGATGAAATATTTCACAGATATCTCATGTCAAGTCCAACTAAGCTTGTTGTCTCATGGGGGGAAATTAGTCAAGTTGGTTTGACAAGGACCAACGTAGTAGAGAACACAACCCTAAACTCCGTCTCATTGAAGTTCTAGCCTTAAAGCACATTGAAAACCTGCCCAGCAGCTTTGAAATCTCTTTGGATGAGGCTTCCTATTAGTGTAACCAGTGAGACATTTTGGGGTCAGCTGGCTAGTTGCCCTCTTAAACATCCAAGATTAGAAGAAAGCCAAATATGAGAGTCGTGGAATCTTTGTTACTGATCAGTTGAAACATCCGTGACTTTGCACTCCCGCGCTCTGAGAACTTCTGCGTGACATGCTTCTCTGTTGCCTTTTGAGACTCCTAATCGTGCATCTGAAATCACAGGAATTAATTTTGGAAGCTGTAGAGCTGCTGTTTCAAACAGCTACAGATTGCTGCGTGGGAACAGTGAAACTGCCGTGATTTGTTACAACAGAGGAAAAATTTCATCTGGCTTCTCTTCACATTAATAACCGATATGCTGGCTATAAATCTTCAGCTCACAAATATTAGCGGGACTTCCCCTGAAGCTGGCTGCCAGCAACCTGCAGGCCCAGTGTTTGCAGCTAGTTAAAGCCTGACAGACTCTGGCCGGGGAGATGTCTTTGCCTGCAGCTCTTCTGGAGATAGCCAGGAGCACTGTCCCCCTGCAGAGCACAGGCTGAGCAGTCTCTTAGCACATCAGAGGGGGTTACCATGTGGAAGAACCTGGTTTTGAAAGTCTTCCTGAGCCCATACTTTGAGCCTGAAGATCTGATGAGCAGGGGAGCCTGCAATGGGAGATGCTTGCTCCTGTTTCATGTTTGAAAAGGAAGGTAGCTCCCAACTCCAGCTCCTACTTTGGGGCATGCACAGTTTAGGCCAGAGCCTTCCCAGGCTTCCCCAGGGACTGTTAGTTGCCTGTGGCTCCTACAGAGTAAGAACATGCTGAGGGAGGGAGGCTGCAAGGATGCTGGCTGTCCTAGTCAGAGCCTCAGCTGCTTGTGATCTGGAGAGACTAGTCTAGCTTCAGTAAGAGCTTAAAAGGGACGTGTATCGTTTTACAAGCAGATCCAACTACTGCTAGTTTGGGGGGTGAAAGAAGAGACTGACCTGGAGTGCTGGGAATTTTTGAGAGGAGGCAAGTACCAGTGACCTTGTTACAAGTCCAGATGCTCGTTGGACACACTTGCTGGTGTGGGGCAGTGCTGAGATCTGTCCCGATCACAAACATGCATCACAAACATGCAGCCACAGGCTGTAGTCAGGCAAAATAGTTACAGGTAGCCTCAAGGCAGTGACAGCTACTTTTTTTTTTTAAATGAAGTTAAAGTGTATGTGATTTTCATTAGAGAAGGAATTTGATTGATTCAGTGAAGGGCTTACCACCTTCCCCTTGTGCCAGCCACTCTGTGAAGTTGTGACCAAGGAGGTATTTGCCTCTGAATTCACAGTTTGGGATTGTTTATCTTGATGATCTGAGCTCACTCTCTGCTTAGCTTTCTTATGACGGAAAATGCCATCTTCTGTATGAAATAACATCAGCTCTTATATCAGAGGCCAGTGGTTTCTAGCTTATAATATAATGGCCTGGATTGTGAATCTCTAGCCAGGTCAGGGCTGGAGCTGGTCAGGAGACTCTGAGCAGCTGGAAAAAAAGACTTAATTGAAGATGTTTGGTTCAGCTCCTGTGAGAAGCTCAGAACTCATTTAACAATGACGTTATATTTTAGGATAAGTGACATTTTATTACACAAAGTGATCTTTTTCTCATGGAAGAAAATGAATATTGTCATAGATAACATTTTCCTTTAAAGCTGAAGTCTTGATGAAGCTGTAGTTTTTAGTAGAACACTGTTAAGGAATCAAAAAACTTGACCTGTGTGGATTTGTTTGACTCTATGTCTGGTCCTTGCAACTGGAGAGAATAGTACTTAGCACTGTTCTGAAATGACGGGGTTAACTCCGGAGTCCTGTCTAATTTCCTTTGTGTGACTGCAGTTCCCTGCATAAAGGCTGGAGGAATACTGCATGGCAGCTGGTGAGCTATGCTGTCATTCATTACTAGTGTTCATTTTTAAATAGCCTTTATATGCTATATGTTATATAGCACTGATTGCTATTTATTAACATCTACAACTTCTAATCATGATTCACATGAGATTGCTCTCACTGAGAGCTAAAGAGAGTCCTAAAATAATGGGTTGAACATGATTTCTACCTCAAATAGTAAGTCCAGGTATTTTGAAGGCAGGACTGATAAAACTGAGCAGCAGTTCAAAAGGATTGTAATTTACAGAAGTTTACCTCCTCCCATTTTTGAAACTAAAAGCAAAAACATTACCGCTTTTCAACTTGTTTTTTCTTGAAATTCAACTCGTGTTTACAAGTTTTGCAAAGCTTCCGATGAACTTGGCTGAAGCTTCAGGTGTTCAGCTGAGTGCTCCTTGGATTTGCATGACTGTAGGTTCCTGATCTGAGAACTGCTCTGCCACCAATGCAGCTCTCTTACCTGACCAGCATCTGTGTACACATCCTTTTACAATGTCCTTTTCAGTCTCCAGCTCAAGCAGCTGAAGCTCGTCTAGCCACCTGCTGCCAATTCCTGTCCGATTGCCATCACATCTAAAGCAGTAAGTGTGATCTCTCCCTAATCACCTTTGGAACATTCAGGTAGGTTAATTTAAAACAGTGATTTTCTTCACTGAGGCTAGACCAGCAGACATTGCCTGAGGCAGTTTAAGGTGTGCTCACAAACATCTCTCTGCTGGCAGTGCCCAAGGTTGCAACATGAAGCAAAAGGGCTGTCACAAAAAGCACAAGCTAGAAACTTCCGTAACAAGCTCAGCTGTGCACCTAGAGAACACCTGTAGGTAACTGAAAGAAGCAATTTCTTGTTTTTCTTGAGGAAATTCAGTCCTCAGGCTTCTCGCTCCAGATTTACAGAAGTGTAACTGAGAGACAAATGTGGTTTGCAGCTGAGATGGAGAAAAAACCAGGCCTGCCTTGCAGTGTGTTGTATCTGTGGATGAAAGCTATTGGGTTGCAGTTCTTTAATGAGATTTGATTTTATGAAGTTTTCGTGTGCTGCTATTACGTCAGGTAATCCTTGGTGACGATGCCCTTCCTGTCCAGTACCCCCCAGCCACCAGCAATTCTTGCTTCTTGAGCTGTGAAGTTTCGTGTCAATTTTAAATGTAATTTTTATGATGCTACAGAAATCCAAAAATAGTAAAATGCTATGCTCTCTCCACCTCTGCTGCGAAGACTGAAAACTATTTGAGGTGATCTCTCAGTCTTATGAGAAAAATTAAATTGCAAGCGATCAGGGTTTTGTTTTTGTTTTTTTCCCTTTCAGATGGGTAATATTGGTTTTCGTGTGCATTCTCGAGCTGTGCAGAGGCGTATTTGTTGCTCAGCCAAGTTCTGAAGCTGCTGTTATGGAACAAGGCAGAGAAGGGAGAAAAAGAGGTGCTGATAAATTACTGGGGAGAAGGAGTGGCTTAGAGGTGTCTTCCCAACCTCCCAAGTTGGTGTGCGAAACACAGCACAGAATTACCTGCACTAATGACTGCAGGCTGCCAAAACGGACTGCAAAGCCTCAGCCGCATTCATCGTCCTCTAGAACTAAGTTTGGTCATGACATGCAAGGAAAATTGCCTGCAGGTCCCTATAGATGAGTGGTTGGATAACAGTAAACAGGGTAAGATCTTTTTGTCTGTTTTTTTCAGAACGCTGTTGGCTATGATAGTTCATAAAGAATATTGTCTTCTGAGGAACTGAATATTCTTCATAGGTAATAAATATTTCAAAGCTTTGATCACTGAATAAGTAGTGGGCCTGAAATACCATACGCAGCATAGGCCAAGGTTGTCAGAAGTGAAGGATTAATTGCGTTGCTTCCAGCAGCTTTCAAAGCAGCATCTGTCTGGGCTCCCAGGGACTTCTCTTGCCGTTTGGGCAGAGCTGCGCTTGCCAGAGATTGCTCTTTCCTGCAGGCTCTGAGAGAGAGACTTTGGAGACGGGAGGACCTGGGGAGGGTGACAGTCCCCGTCCTGATATCTGTGAGTCATGGAGGGCCGTGCTATGGGCTGACGCGTGGGGACCTCATGGCAGAGGCCTACTGAACAAGTGTCAGCCTTGCTCTGCAGGAGGCGAAGGCCCCGGTCCTGCAGGCAGCATTAGCAGAGGTAACTCCCTACCCCTCTGCAGGGGCCCAGCGCTTTGCCAAACTGGGTCATGACGAGTGAAGGGATCTTGTGAGTATCTGTGAATACTGTGCAGCTGCTGGGCCAGATGAGAATTTGAAGGCTGGGGGGAAAAAGGCATTAAAAATTTGAGATGAAGATGGTCACACTGAGGATGGAGAGTCAGTTTCTCCATCTTCCAACCAAATGCTACCACCGAGCTTTGATGCAGCAACTCAGGGCAGGGCATGGAGGCAATTTAAGCAGCAGGAAAGCTCCATCCTTCCTAAGGTAAAAATCTTAAAGTTTTGACCATATTTCTTTTTCCTTTTCTGTGGCTAATGATGTGGTTCACTCATTGCTCTGATGTGAAAGATGTGTCAGTGAGTATTGGCAGCTGGTAAAAATCATCAGTGCAGGAAACAGCAATCCCCGTTTGTCCTGCTGGTTTGCAGTGGTGCAGAAAGGCTGTGCACACGTATGCGTGCACACATGTGCCATCTCTCTTCCTCGCAACAAATGCGTTGTAATTAAAGTTGCTACGTGGCAGAGCCGACACAAGAGGCAGCGTGGTTTAGTGAGCAGAGCGCACTGTTCTGTGAGCTTGACGGTCCCGTTCCTTCTCTTCCCGTAGTTTGCAGGGTGACACTGGGTAAGTCACCTCAGTGCTCTGCACTCTTGGTGCACTCACTAAATAAAATCGCAGGCTTGACACAGAGGCTGCCTGTGTACAGCTTTGAGTAGTGAAGTTTTGATCTTGTTTGAGGTCCCTTGGCACTGCATTAATACCATTATTTTAATCATATTATATGATTTACTGGTATATCACAAAGACAGTTTTAAAGAAGAATGATCCTGTGCTGAAAGCAGAGAGCTGAGGATGAGACATAAAAAAGTTCTAGTCCCATATTTGTTATAGTTTGGAGCCGATCATTTATTCTTTCAACTGGCATAAGACCCTGGCTGGCACAGGTGAGCCATCAAGACTCCCAGTGAACTAAGATTTGTAGAAAGCATCTTTAGATCGCTCCATTGCTGCTGTTATTTCGCTTGTCTCTAGTTGTGACAAAGATGATCCATTTAAAGTCATGTTAAAAGTTCAAGAAGAGGCTACATAACAAAGCCGATAAAATTACCATTCTTAGCAAACAGTATTCTTCCAGCGGTTTGAACCTGTAAATCCAAAGTCGGGCTGGCCAGCCTAAGGAAGGAAGAGAAGGGAGATCCAGCAAGGACCCCCTGGCAGCTCTTTGCAGATAGGAGAACAGAGATTTCACTGTCACTACTGTGGGCTGACATGTACAGCTGAACTTTCAATGATTATTTCATTTGTCAGCTGAGATAACATCAATGTTAAAAGAATGGGGACAGCAAATACCCACCCCGTGAGCACTCACGCAGACATCTGTGCTTCCCTAGCAACCTCCGAATGTAGCAAACCTGGAAAAACCTGTCTGAACAGGGACAATCAGCTATGGATATATTGTAATTAAAACATGCTCAGGCACTTTGAGTAGCTGGCTTTTTAAGGGTTATTAAAGGACTGCTTAAAGGCTGGCATATTCTTTGGGCCTTCTCATGCAGTGGCTGGGCGTGGTTCTGGAGAAGGCACCTGGAAGACACTGCTATTAAAAGGCAGTTTGGACTTGGCATTTTTGGTCGGGGTGAGATCAAAACAGTGTGTCAATGTAAACAGACATGTAACATCTCTCCTCATTCCTAATTCTGGACGCTTTGTCTTTTTCTCCATCCTGTTGTCTTCTCCATTTGTCTGCCTTCTCCTACACATTTCACATGGCCCTTTCCTCTTCTGATGATCTCAGCTCAAGCCATGAATTAAATACCACATTTGCCTCCTGCTTGTTGTTCTGGAAAGCACAGCTGAAATGCTCTTTGCTGCAATTCCCCAGCAGTGGCAGTGCTTTATTCCACAGTTACAGTGGGATGCGATAAGAGTGCCGAGAGTCAATGCCGGGACCTTTGGCAGGTTCTTCATTTACACTTGAACTGTGATGAGACCAGCAGTGTATATGGGAAACATGCTGATACCCCTCTCCTGAAGTTTTAATGGATTGTGCAGGATAAATGCTTCTAAGCAGTGCACTATTTTTCTTCATTGAAGCACAATGCAAACTGCATAATTTGGTGTGTCTTACCTGATGGGAAGATGGATGTCACTCTCTTCCATTCATTTTGAAGCACTGCTAGAAAGAGAGCCAGAGCTTGCCAGGATCACCCCATGCTGTCTTCTATACATAGGGATGACTGAAATGATCCTAACGTTTATGATGCTGTTCTGACAAGGTTGTAATTTAGAAGATACAGACTATCATCTTGTAACAAATCATTGCCTTGCAAAATACTTAACTCTGCTAAGAACAAAGTCATACGCCACAACACTGTGCCAGCACTAGACAGGTGGGGGACTTAACATAAATATGAAATTGCCTCTATGATTTAGATACTTTGGGGCCAGGCAGCAGAATCAGAGGTATGGACTGAAGCTGAGCTCTAATTTCTGCCCGAGTCTCACTTCAGATGCTGCGATCTTTCTTGAGTTCAGCTGCAAGAGCTGATTTTTTCAAACAGTTCATTTTGGCTGCTTTCCAGGTCACTGAGTGGTTGGTGTTTCCAGAACAGCTGAGCTAAATGCTGGATTCCTCTGAAAGTCTGTACATGAAACCTGAAGGAATTATTGAGCTCTGATTTGAGGGACAGATTTGAACCCTGAAAAAAAAAAAAAAAAAAAACAAAAAAAACCTCTGAATTTCTAACAAAAAATGGCTCCTTGTTTCTTCTTAAGTCTTTGTTTCTCGGTCTGCAAACAAAGGATGAAAAATACTCATTTATCATAAGAGGAAATTAATTTTGGTTGGTTGATGGTCATTTCTGGTGAGAGCTTGGCAGCGTCAGTCTGTGGATAAAGTCTCCTATTAAAAAATAAAACTTGCCTTTCGAAACTAAGTTTCAATTATAATAATTTTCAAAATTAAAATTAACAACAATTTCAAAAACATCTCTGGCAATAAAAGATAACAGCGTAACTACCTGATGCTAGAGTGTGGGGACATCTACCTTTTTAATGAGAGTAGGGGAAAGCTAGATAGTGAAGTTCTAAGTGGCCACATTAGAGATTTCCTCTTGTTTGGATTTGTAGTCTGTCCAGGAATGCCCTGCTCAAAGATTGTGTTACAGTGGTTTAAAAATCTCCAAACAACCTGCTACTAAAGAAAGAGTCTCCATTTGATCATGTGTATGCAGCTTCCCTTTGTCTTCTGGGTATCATCTAAGGGTGTCTGGACTCCCCCTGGTCCCTCTGTGGACACCATCTAGCTTGGTATGGAAGCCAGGACTCATATGTAATACGTGTGACTTAATTTTCTGTATCGAGGCGGAGTACTTATGAATGTCATTGTATAGTTATTAGCTCTCAGCTGGTAATGGCTTCTTGGAAAGACACACTTTGTAATTTTGACAATTCAGTGGCTGCACCAATAAAAGGTGTCTTTCCGTTAGTCTATATGCATATATATATATATATATATATATGTATATAATGTGTGTATATGTATGTATACACACACCTATATAGGCTTACGTTATTCAAAGCTTTTCCTGTGTGCAGCCTGACATCCCTGCAGATACCCAAGGGTAGAAATTTCGCATCCTTATGGAAGTTCATTCCATTAAACAAAGATAAATTGTCTCTCTATTGCTAGATGTAGACAGGTTTCAGTTTGTCCCTTCAGCATGCAACTGTGAAATCACATTTAAACATGATTAGATCAATGTCATTGTGCATTTAAGCTCTTGTAGCCTATTAAGTTAACTTGTCCTGATGTTGGCATACACATCCATGCACAAGGGTTAGTTGTGAGTATTCTCAAAATGAAGATGGTGTTTCAGGAGAGTAACAAATTAATGAATGTCTATTTTATAAGCCTGCTTGTTCCTGTGATGGTATAGCAAAATGTGCTTTAAATGCCAGCCCCAAATTGGCATGGAGTGAACATATTTTCTTTCAGTCTAGTGAGATTAAACCCTTCATAGGACAGGACACTTGAAACTCAAAAGAGCTTAATTGTACTTTGCATGTGGACATCTTTGTTTCAGACTTTCCTGCGTAATCACTGCTGCCCATCTGCCAGCCCTCTTGTCCCTGTTTCTGCTTCTCTTTCCTTTAGATCTACTCCAGCTACCTGAAGAGGATGTTGGCTTTGCACCATGCCAGGAGAGTCATCGCCCTTCAGTCTTTCTCTTTGTCTTCCTCTCTGCTGTACCTGCTCCCCTAACTAGGGCCAACTTTATGAGTCAGAGAGCTTTACTGCAGCAGAGCAGGCGGCCCCTGTGCTGCTTGCTGTGCTGTTTGCATGGCTCTGCAGGGAGCCCAGGCCGGCAGCAGGTTCTCCGGAGCTTCTGGAAGGTTTAACGTGTGTGTGTTGAGAGGGTCTTGCCTGGGGCACAGCCAGCTCCTCATGACCCATGGCAGTCTGTGCTAGCCCCAGGGGTTGTTGCTGTAATGGGGATCCCAAAGTGAGGCAGTTCCAAAGGGTTTAGGAAGCAAAGGCTGTTTGGTGAGACGTTGTGGCCTGCATTATGGTGGTCTGTACTCCTCTATCCCTTAATACAGCTAGATATATACAGATGACTTGAGGAAGCTCTGTCATGTTCAGTTGGCATGAATGTCTACTTTCCAAATGCTCAACCCTTTGTTGGATTTTTTTTTTTTTTAATTTTCCTGTGTGCATGCTGTGCATTGCAGAACGTTTTCATGGTTTCAAGAGAACTCTGTGATATAGCTGAAGGGAATGTTTTTGAATGGGATGCAAAAAATCTTATTTATTGATGCTTGTTATGTAGCCCAGATGATTTACCTTGAACGCTACATTTGAGAACATTATGAAAGGTCTTTGGCTGCCCCTGTTCATCTGGGCACATTTATTTGGAGCAGTGTCTCAGATTATTAATGCATACTTTGCTCCAAAGGTTCTCCTACTCCTGTCAGAAGCCTATGCAAAAAAATAATTTTGACAGAAGGTCCAAATGTAGCCTATTCCACTACAGTGGCTAGCAAGGCATCCAGCATAACCAGAGAAGTATGAAGGACTGTTCCAAAGCAGCCGGAAAACACTGGTGTGTAGAAAGGCAAAGTGTTTTGAAAGTACTTGTAAAAAAACTGGCATCTTTTTGTTTTTATAAGCACAGCCTCTAGCAATACTTAATTTTCGTATTAGCAGTTCACAATTATTTGATTCCAGAGCCAATTGCTTGTATCTTTGCCAAAAACTTACGTAGTTAAGAAACTATAGTGAAAGCTAGGGTAATCATTTAACTACATAAGGCATAAGTTGAAGCCTTAATTTTGGTCTATTCTACTTGGGAGAAGTCAGGCTGGACAGACTTTTTTTTTAAAAAGAAAAAAAAAAACACAAGGATTTTTTTGCTTTTCTGGGGATTCTGGAGCAATAGAAAAGATGTAGTCAGGTGCCTACAATAAACAAAAAAGTTATCCTATAGATGGATTCTCCCTAAAGATGATTCATTGGTTGTGGATGGAGTTGTTGTATTACTGAATCTGAGCAGTGAAACTTTATCCGTTTGTCCCAGTGGTCTAAGACATGAAATAATATTAACCACAGCATGGGAATCTCAAGACTTTTAGTGGAATTACCCTGGTTCCTTGGCAGTATCCAGATGACTCTGAGAGGTGAAACTCTTTCACAGGAGTTTGTACAACTGCGGAGTTCACAGAAAACTGAAGGCCTGTGTATTGACCTATCCAGGTAGGCATTCCCGGCAGACCCTATTTTGTATTGTCCAGTTATGTACCTGGATGAACTATCAGATCAGGGATCTTTCTTCTCTTTCATTCTGTCTTCCTTCTTCAGCAATTTGCATTAAAATTTGCTTCAAGGAAGGAGCAAGCAAGAATTCCTGTAAAGCACGTTGTGCGCTGTATTTTATCAGCAACCTGTAAGAAATACCCATGGCATGCAGTAGTCTAGTAAACAAAGGACAAGCAAACCTTTCCCTGAAACAGTCCCTAGGGATGTACAGGCTAAAAACTAAACTGCAGAAGTTATGTTTCTCCTGCTGAGTGGTGGTAATCAAAACATGCTCTGGAGAAGTTGAACAAGTGGCTTTAAGCCCTCTCAGACCCTTGAAAGAATTAGTCAATAGCTTTGTGGTTGGACCACTTGCCAAGAGATGCTATTATACAAAAGTTTTATGGTATCCTCCTGACCCAAGAGATGGACATGGTACTTTCTCAAAAGCTTGGTCCTGCCAGAGATGATCAGCAGTACCCGAAGCCTACTCTTCAAGGGACTTCTGGTTGAACTGAGAGAGAGAGAGAAAGAGAGGGAGGGAGGGAGAGGGAGAAAGCAAACATGCTACTCAGGCCAAGCCAATTCTGCTTCTGCATATGCCCGCATTAGGGATCCAGAGAACTTCTAGTCAGAGAAGCAGAGACCGAAGAGAGTTTAGATGGCACTTCAGTGGCTTCAGTTATGATTTAGTTGTAGATACAGTTCTGTCCACCTCCTGCTGAAGTTGCCCATGTACTTACTGGATTGTACCATTAAGTAAGTGTTGTTTCTAATAATATATGCACTTATACATTTCTATCTACATTATTAGAGTTTTGAAAGCATAATTATTTAAATGAGGTTTCTGTAGCAGGGTAACCTGTACAAGACTGACCTCTACTGACTTATACACAGTAGTGTCTAGCATTTGACAGCACCAGTCTAATTTGAGAGTATCTCTTTAAAGGAATATGGCAAATTAATGCTTCTAGCATGCCTACAATATGAAATGCAGAGCTTTGTAAAATTCAGCAAATATACCAACCTAGCTAGAAGGTGGTCTAAAGCATGTTTCCTAGAGAGGGAAATGGAGTTAGTGGCTCCTTTTTGGTCTGGGACTGGTATCTATTTGCCTTATTTTTGCTTCAACATCTACATTTGATTAAGCCCTCCTGCCCCAGCGATAGCTGTCCTGCTTCTGCGCTGTTCATTTTGCCCCAGCAACAATCACAAAACAGCAAAATAAAGCAAGTGCAAAAATATTAAAAAAAAAAAAAAAAAAAAGAAAGAAAAAGCACCTTCACTGAAATAATTTTAAAAGCAGCAACTCATTGGAAAGTAAATCGCCCCTTTTATCACAGCACTTAAGATGTAAAGTAATTAGCCTAGATGAGCCAAAGAGGCAGGAAACAGATTTACCAAGCCCCCCAGCAAATTTTAGCAAAGATTAAATACAAGATAGGTTCAAATTTTGATATAATTTTATCATCGCACCTGAGAAAGGTAGGTGAGGGAAGGCTAGATGAAATGCTTCTGCTCAGATGGTAAAGGAAATGTGAGACCAGCAGACCAAGACTGCAAGTATCACTTACCCTGCTAAAGGATACTCCAAAAGCTGCTGCAGGGCTTGCGTCCTGTGTGGTATCTTAAGTGCAATGTTTCCTGTTTAGCTTGCATGAAAACCATTTGTTACCAAAATGAATTTTATTCTTAATTGGGTAGTTAGCATGTTATAGGTATCCCTGATGAACATTTCCATTTCCTCTTGCGGCAGAAAGGGTCATTTCACCATGCTTCATCTGTCATTTATCAGCAGCCAAGAAATTTTACTTCATGGTTTGTGCAAATTTGATTTTACAAAGACATATGTTTGACTAAGAAAGATCTCTGCTAAAATAAGCAACAGGTCCATTGTGAAATATATGTCAAATCTGGTTCAGCAAACAACTTTATGGTTAAACGAGTAAGAAAAACTAGAATCTTTATGCCAGGTAAAATAGGTGATGTTAGAATTCTTCTTCAGCTTGTTTGGAACGGGACCGTTTCAATTCCAGCAGCCTCTCCACAGTGTCAGCAATTGTACGCTCACCATGCACCTTGTTATCTCTAGTGCGAATATTAACTGTTCCGCTTGCCTTCTCCTTTTCACCAACAACTAAAAACAACCCAGATGCAAAGAGATTAACTTAACATTTCTTAAATATTTTTTTTCATTCCCATAAAACACAAAGATGTTAAACAGAAACTCTAAAAAACTTAACAACCAATACAAGTCCTTCTTTGCTCTCTTCCACATCCTCCCCTAAATTTAGGTCCATAGCAGCCACTAGCCTTCTTACTTAATCACATCTTATTTAAAAGGTTTTAGTGTATTATAAATAGCAATTTAGTAAAATATGAGCAAGGGGAAAAGTTAACTGAATAAGCTCAGCTTGGCTTATTTCTTATTAGAGACCCACAAAGCTGAAATCAGAAATAAGCCGAGTGCTACACAAAGGTTAGGAAAGAAACGATTTATTATTTACGATAATAACGATATTTACGATTTATTTGATCGTAAATAACCAACAGCTTGCTTTTTTCTTTCTTTCTTTCTTTTTTTTTACTTTATAGAAACAGCAAGATAATTTACTGGAAAAGCTTAGTTATTTGTTTAAACTAAACATTAAAATAGAGACACCAAGATAATATGTGTTTGTCTCATTACTAATATAAATTTTATAGGATATACTTGGAGGAAGTAGTTTGTATGACTAAGTCAGTACTTCAAATCATATACTTGGTGGTCACTTTTTAAATCACCCTCTCTTGCAAGACTTAGACATGCATGCATAGCTTAAAAGTGCACCACATCTGAATGCAGTGGAAATATGATACTTCTTTTGCCACACTTCAAATGAGAGAGAAAAATACTGAAAAATTGCTTAAATCTACCTCACAAATGAAGAGAGACTCCACACGTGTCTCCATACTGCTGACCAGAAGAGAGCAGAATACTTCTTCTAAAGCAGCAGTAATGCCTTGGGCCACTCAACAATGACCTCCTTCCTCTAACCGCTGCACAAGCAAGGAATGCCCATCATGCAGTGGAGGCCGAGACAGAGATTCTTAGGAGTAAAGTGGCGTAAAACACTGACTATGCCTTGCTCACAGAAGGAGCTAGATCAAATCCTAGTCCTATTCAAGAAAGTCAACCAACATAGATAAAATAGCACATGCCCTATACGTTACCCAGAATGAAGTTATACTGTGCAAGCTGAGCATTCCTGATCTTCTTGTTCAGTGTGCACCCAGGATCTACATCAACATCTGCCATCAGTCCAGCATCATGGAATTGCTGTCTGACCTAGAAGAAAAGTACTTAAACTGTCACTGAAAAAGGACAGAGTATTTCATGATGATGAACTATTTATGACTTGTAGGCTTAACAAGCCAGTCAAACTTGTCTAACTCCCTCCTAAACCTAAGACACCATTGCTGGCTCAGGCCATGGAGATGAGCCTAGTTCAAGAATGTGAAAACATGTCAGCTATCGTAAGCTCATACACACTGAATCACTAAGCAGTGCCATGGATACCTGACACATTGAGCTGAATAGTGACTTGAATTTGGCATGGAGAAAGGCAGCAGAATGATGGAGCTACCTGATCAGAGGATTTTATTTTGCAGACTTTTTTTTCCTTAAATGTATCATGTGCTTGAAAGAAATGCAGAAGAATGTCAGCTGGATGCCAAAGACACAAAAGACCCTGCTTCATTTTTCTTACTACTCTGCAAGAGGCCCATGGACATGGGAGACTGGAACCTGAAGGGTAACCGTTTTTCCTCTGGCTGAAAAGCTAAGCTTTCCAATAATAAAAGCATCACTAAGATCAGCATGTGTTGCTTGGATACCCAAAATCTGTTTCAGGTCTTCTTAAAGGATCCAGCTATAATTTCAGCAGCTTAATTTGTAGCATTTATATATTACAGTGACAACAACATAGTAGGTAAAGACTTATCCTATTTATTTCAAATAAACAGTATTAATCTTTAAAAACTGAGCAGCTCATCTAAATACAGAATTTCGGGAACCAAAAAGAAAAAACACACAACAAAACAAAACAAAACCCATGCTACTTCACCTTTTGAGCATATTCATCACAGGTTGGGCCCACTGGTACCACCATAACCTGCTGTGGGGAGAGCCAGAGTGGCCTTCAGAAAACAAAAACAAGTTTTACAGTTTTTAGTATTTTTCAATATGAAATAGCCTATCAATAGATGAGACTAAAATCTACACTAGAGGGTCATTAAGCCGCTTGCTTAGGTTGATTTCAGAGATGATGACAGCCCTAAACTCAAGTCACAGTTTATCTCCCCCAAAAAACTGAGTGTCTAAAGGAAAATTTCAGTATGGGCAAATTTATTTACCTAAAGTTTCAAGTTGTGTTTTACAACAGAAAAACGTGTAACTGAGTCATTATGCTTATTATTAACTAATCACAGAAAAAATGTTTACTTTTGAGCCTCCCTAGTAGTCAGAGAGATCGTACCTGCCAGGTATCATACTGCAGCACGTTAAGGATGTTACCTACATAAAATGACTCTTCAAGGCAGCCTAGCTGCAAGAATAAGATCAGCGATGCATGGCTTGTATAGTTAGGCTGTATGCTGCACCTGCAAGAGTGATATCATGTACTAGCTATCACATCTAGGATTACTAAACATCTAAGGAATGTAGTTTAAGAGAAATTACCTCATGGTGTACCTACAGCACAACTCTGCATCAAGCAAGCAGAAGAAATCCTCTTGACTCTTGCACACTTGGGGCCAATTTATCTTATACTACATAAAATGTTTGTTCAAACAGGAATAATAAATCTACTTTTCAACATTACCATTTGCCTCCATAGTTTTCAGTTAGAATGGCAATCATTCTTTCCACAGATCCCAAGATGGCCCGATGAATGATAACTGGTCTGGTCTTGTCATTACCGTCATGGCTGTGAATAAAGGTTTTTTTAAAACATCAAGCTGTTTCTTTTTTCAAGCTTATGCCTCTAAGTGCCAGGCAAGCTAGATTATACAGCAATTAAAAATACCAGCTACTTTACTCACCTGACAAAGGTAAGGTTAAATCTGACTGGCAGTTGGAAATCTAGCTGGATCGTAGCACACTGGTGGTAGCGACCAATGGCATCTTTAATCTGAATGTCAATCTTAGAAACAAAAGACACAAATTTTTACTAGAGTTTAAGATACAAGCATTTTCCTCTGAAAGCAAACATGTTTTAAGATGGAAGTTTTTACTCAGAGCAGTACAGAAGAACTATTTATGATTTTAGACAACACTTTGGCCTACTTCAAGATTTAAATAATTTGCAGAATATGATGCAGATACTTGTCAGAATGATAAATGAGGTAAGCAAGTACAGTGGCATTACTTCAGAGGGAACCATATTTAATATATCATACTGGGTGAGTTTCAATCTGCTCTGCTGTTCTCAGGACATGGGACCTTCACAGGCCTTTTTACTGAGTAAAGTCAGCAGCACATCAAGGGAAGAGTGCATATGCGTTGGATCAGAATTGAACACTTCTCACTGAAAACAGGACATCTTCAACCTGAAACTGGAAAACTTATGCTTATTTATTATACAATATTGGAATATTTGGTAGCTTATTTTGTAAATTAGGGCACAGGGAAGAGAATCCTTGTGTTAGATAATTTCCCTTTCTAATATGGATTGCATTAGTGACACTCATTCTGTCTATGTGACTATCTACAATCAAGCCTATTCTTTCTGTTGCATCTTACAAGCTTTAATCCTGAGCACATCTGTGATAAAAAGCTGCACAACCAGACAGCTCACCAGTATGGCTGTATGTTGGGGCTATGTCCTTTATTTTAGTTTATATATCAAATAAACAGGTAAGTAAGTGTTTTATTCATTGAAATGCTAAACATCTTTCAAAAGTATTTGGGCTAAATATGAACTGTTAAAAAAAGAAAGCTTCGAAGCTGGAGTTTATCATAGGTCAGTTATTCATAAGAAAACCTTCTATCAAAATAATCTACTTAAAACCTTCTATTATCTTCAAATTATCCAAGTAGAAAAAAAGTAAAAGTTAGTTTGAAAGCACCCTAGATGTCGAGCTTCACTTAACATGCAACTTTAACCAGTTTCCATTAAAACCAGTGCAACAGGCTACATGTCTGCTCACTTCCCTTCAGCTGGAGTGTACTAGAACTAAGTAGAAGGTTAACTAAGGTTAACAAAGGTAAGTGTTCCTGCAGATATTTGCCTCCTTTCAAATTAATGAAGGGAAATCACTAAACTCTGTTTGCATTTCACACTGTGAATGATTAGCTGCTATAACACATTCCATGTACAATCTATAAAATGAAATTGATTCAATTAACATACAAAGACAGAAATCAGAATCAGTTTACTACATGAATTAATGTAGACATAAATGTAGGGTAGGTTTATTAGAGAAAGATTTACAAGTAATTTTATAATGTTCTGTGTCCTTATGTTCAGAGATACAAGTAAATTTCTAGAGAGCCCTACTTAATCTGTGCAGACTGAGGAGACATCTTTTAACAATATAAAACCAACACAAGTTTGTTTTTTCTTTCCTAATACCAAAACCCAGTAGCAATTTAACTGAGCTACAAAACTGTGCCAGTAAAAGGAATTTTTCAGAAATCTGTTTAATCAATAAAATGAAGTTAATTTTTTTTCACTGCTTGTTTTATATAGCAATATAGAATTATTTACATATGTTATGATTCACTGATTACTGAAAAATATTTCAAATGTAGCTATTGCTCTGGTAATACAGATCTGACAGTGCCACCTTCTGTTCACATCCCTCACTAAATTATTTGGCTGCTGCTTAAACAGAGCTGATTACTTTGTACATGTAAATTGGGCTTAATTAAGGAAAAGAATGTTAAAGGTATGTAGAAACCCAGATCATAGACTATTTTTTTCTCTCCCATGAAAGTAAAAGCTTATGTAGCTGGTAAAACATATTATTTCAGTCTGACAGCAACTTGAGACAGATGACTTAAAAAAAAAAATCCTTCTTAATCTCAGTCTTTAACAACCTCAGCACGGACCAGCTTGTCAGTTCAGGAAAGAGTTTTGTCCTGTACCCTCCAACCGAAAGTAAACAGCATCATACTTAATTAAGTGTGTACTAACATTGAAAAAAGTCAGTTATAATGTTACATAGCAAGGGAATGTGCAGGATGATAGGAGAAAAGAGGAAGTTGTCTTTACTCCAAATCAGGAATGAAAAACAAGTGTATCACCACATTGCTTACTCCTCTTTTCCCTCACAATAACATCTGAAGAGTGTTATTTATGTATTAACAGCATTTAGTGACCATTTGTACTGGTTTAATTAACTTAAAGTAGAACATTTACTAGCTGAAGCCTTCGTCTTGCTCAGGTATCTGTTTGAAGATACTTGGCAAACACTGCACAGACTAATGCCTATCAATTGTCTTTTGGGGGAATTCATACATTACCAGACTTTATGGAGACTAAAACCAATATAACATCTAAGCTACACGTTAGGACTTTTTTTTTTCCTGCTCATCCACTATACTGCGGAAAACTTTGCTTGCATGCTATCTCTATTGTCAAGATTACAGTAGCAACAATGGAAAATGAGGAACTGTATAGTTTTTTTCCCTGCCTCAACCAAACAGAATTAAAAGCTTAACCCACATAGAGGATGATTGTAACATACTAACCTTAGGTCCATAGAAAGCTCCGTCACCAGGGTTTAATTCCCACTTCTCACCAAATTCATTGAGGCTGTTTTCAAGTTGCTATAGATAAAGAACACACACTCAGCCCTTTTCCCCCCCATCATTTTTATTTATTGTGTTTCCATATTAGAGCATCAGGTCAGCCTACTGCTGGAGAATATTTAAAACTACCAAAATCTCAATGCTTTTCAGTACCTGCTGCAACTTCTTTACACATTCTTACCAATTAATTTTATTTTTTGGAAAGGGGAAGTTGTCAGGGTGCCCAAACTAAAATAAAAATTATTTTAATCCAAATTTAAAAAACAAGCAAGTAAACTAAAACATACATTTTGGAAGAAGCTAGTCAAGCACTGTTGGCTATAACTTAAGAAATTTTTATGCTAGATTCAAAGTTTGTAGATAATACTGAGAGGTAATCCACCCTAGCACACCTAACGTCCATTCCTGCCCCATCTTCTCCCTGACAGAGATCAGTGCCCCTGCAAGGTCTAACCCTGTCCCTTTAATCATGAAAGTAACCTGGCTTTTGGAAGGTGACTCTAAGACTTATTACAGTGGCTGTAATGGTATTCCAACTGCAGCCTACTTTTCATTTAAAAAGTCATTAAATCACTGTTTACCTTCTCAGCTTGATTCCATACTTCAATATCTCCAAGATACTTTTCAGGACGAGTGGAGAGATTCAGTTTGAAGGAAAATCCAAAAACATCATACACAGTACGTAAGAACTGCAGACAACTCTTTATCTCCTCTTCAATCTTTATGAGGATGGAAATAAAGTGTCAACTATGGGAAATTTAGTTACTTGGATTTTAATACACAATTTCATTTAATTGCAGCCCATACCTGCTCCATAGCACAGAATATGTGAGCATCATCCTGCTGGAACCGGCGTACTCGAGTGAGTCCTGTAAGAGCTCCTGACAGTTCATTACGATGCAGAACACCAAAATCAGCCAATCGTAACGGCAGCTCACGCCAGGATCTCGGACGATGATCAAACATAAGGCTGAAGGAAAAGTTTATTGCTTGAAACTCACCCAGAATCAAAGTTCTGCAAAGAGCAGCCAATATCTGAGCAAATGTCCCTAACTCCAACCACGAGATCTGAACACAATGAGCATTCACATCTATTTTTTTTTCAGGAAAACAAATTCAGATACTGTTTATAGCTGATAGGCTTCCCCCTCCATACACACACAGAGGGTACAATAGCTCCTAAAACTGAACACGAAGTTCTTAATGGCTACACTGCCAAAAAAAATGGACAACGCCTGGGTATCCATTTTAGATATTCAAGTTTTGTAGTACCAAAGTAAGTTGTCAGTTCTGAAAATATAGCCAGTGCAACAATGGAATAATGGCATTCCTCAGTGTCTCAGTAAACAGAGAGCTCGTACACTCATAATTACGTCGCTCCAGATGGCGCATCAAATCAGAGTACCTGATGATAGGCATCTTTATAATTAAGCAGGGAAAACAAACTGAGCACTTTTTGAAGCAGCAGCATTTTTGATTAACTAAATTTGCTATGTATTTACCAGTGTCCTGGACAGTTCATAGGCTTCAGAGCAAAGATTTCTTTCTCCACTTCAAAGGAAAACATATTGTCACTGTAATGCTGCCAGTGCCCTGATGTCATCCATAATTTGCTGTTGAAAATATTTGGAGTAACAACTTCCTGGAATCCACGTTTTCGATACTCACTCTATAATGACAGACCCAATATATAAAATAATTTATAAAACAAATAAATTTGCAGCCACAGAATATGCAAATGCTGCCCTCCAAAAGTCTATGACTAGATAAAAACAAAAACAAGAACAAAAATACCCAAGAAAACTTGATCCTTCTACCCCCTTTCATCTGTAAGGCAGTAATGAGTCAAGCTGTACATGCCAGGCTACCTCCATTCTACCAGCACCACCCTCCCCCAAAACTTTTCATCTGTGCTAAACAAGAAGAACAAGTTTCTTCCTTGCAAGCAAAGAAACAGTCTCTAATTATTCAACGACACTTGATATTACCCTGCAGCCCAAATATATGACAACAAGACATAGCAATTTTAAATATTGCAACCGAAAGGCGAGTGTATTTTTTACACATCATTTTATAACAGATAGTTCTACAAGGCCAAATAAAACAAAGAAATATGCAGCAGTGGAAGAGCTGCAGTATAAGCTCAGCTGTACTAATAGACCTCAAATAATCCATAATACAGAGCATCATTACATGGCTTTAAATGCAGGTAAAGCTCTGATAAAAACTTAAGCACAGAATTTGACATGACCAGTGCAAAGAAATCAGGTTACTTTAGTTCACTGCTTACAGAACTAGTTAATATAGCACTTCACTCTCAATCAATGCCATTTATAATGATGTTACATATTCTCCTAAAATAGAGAAATTTCTTCTGTAAGATTTCCAAAAGGTATTACTTACCCGGATGAATTCAATTAGTGTGTTATAAACGTAAGCTCCTTTTGGCAAGAAAAAACAGCTACCAGGGCTGAGCTCATGAAAGAAAAACAGTTCTTGGTCCTGCAGAAAAACAGTATTTGAGAAAAAAATTATTTGTACAGCCAGTACTTTCACTGACATTCACTGGTGAGTTACTACTGACTGGGCATCACTACTCAAAGTTAAAACACATTTGAAAGCAAAAAAAAAAAAAAAAAAAAAAAAATCAGTAGCAATAGGCAGATACTTTTTCATTGGCATTTATATCTCCTATTAGTATTGATTGTTAAAGGAGATTGTTCAGTCTCCTGTTTCATTACTGATGCTCAGATTTTGTTATTCCTGTGTTTATATGTAACCAGTTATGCCTCCAAAATTCACTCAGTCTGTTAACAAGTAATAGTTAGTTCTGCTGCTGCAGCACACTAGGAGTTTGCACATGTATTAAAAGTGTTAACTGTACGTAGCTAATTTGTTGACATACTGGGATAGCACATAGTGAAATTCTGCTGTAGGTTTTCCTGACGCCCAAGCAGCAGAATTTGCACCAGTGTGTCCACGACTATCAACTGTCTGACAGAGGTTTCCATCCAAACGGCCCCAACAAAATAAGCAGATAGTATTGGAAGAGAAAAAGCTAACAAGAACACTGTCAGCACAAAATGCGTGTAAGGACTACACAAGAAAAAGAAATGTATTATTGATTCTAATGCCATACAGAAGAAAGAACTGAGTGAACAGGCTAAAGCAGCTCATATAGGAATGAACTTTTTCTACAAACTGAAGTGTTTGTGTTACATTTAATCTGTGGCATAAGGATACTATAGTGTTTTAAATAGTAAAAGCTCTAAATAGGAGTTCTGTTTGCTTTAGGACTTTTGATGCTCTGTTGTTAGAGAAAAGTGCCTGGCTTTGCAAAACTACTGAAAATACAATTATGTCCATCTTGGTTGTGCCAGCAAGTATATGAAGTCTTTGAGATGCTTCTAGTTATGAGGTTACATGCACATGGTATTTGTGAAATACATTACCAGAAAGGTTGTCTCACCCGCCCAATCTTTCTATGGTCTCTGTTTTTAGCCTCCTCCTGGAATTTCTCCCATTCCTTCAGCATTTTGGCATCTGGGAATGAAATTCCATAGATCCGCTGAAGAGATTCCATATCAGCCTTGCCTTCCCAATAGGTAGAGGAATTCTGCGTGCAAAAATTAAATGATGCAGTAAGGACAAGGAGGAGACTCCATATTCTACTATTACTGCCTCCTGTTAAAAGGCATAGAATTATTAACAGTCACTATATTTAATGCAGCACACCAGTATTTCTATTTAGAAATAAAAGCTCTCCTTGTGCCATGATGAAAACTAAATGTATGTCAAAACTTCAAAAAGAACCAAATCGCCTGTAGAGAAAAATGTACAAAGGACAGGTGAACAGATTCTGTAAGAAGGAATTTGACCTCTCCTTTGTCTTTTTTTAATCCCACTTGCTCTCTCTGTAGCCATCTTCTTCCAAATGTTCTCATTCTCACTCAACTATAACCATCAGATGAGCAAAAATTATAAGCTCCGATTGACAGAGTTCAGCCAGGCCCTTTTCTTAGGCCCTGCTCACTTTCCAATCCACTGTTGGCAGTGGAGGCTCTGGTCACATAATTGAGCTTCATACTACTAAAGATAATTTTCACAGCACACAACCCACTCTCATATAGATAAACTGAGTTTATGGCCAGGTTATCCACTTTGCATTATGCTCCTGGGTATCCCACAAATGTATTGCCCCACTATAGCAACATGTTTTCAGTGAACACATTTGTCTCATGAAGTTTCAGCACTCACCTTATGAATTTTTATGGTTTTTATCTTGCCAGTATGTCTGACATGAGGCCCCCTGCACAAATCTATCAAAGGGCCACACCTAAGAAAAGGAAACATTAATTTAGTATATTTCATCCTAGAGAGTTATATCTAGTTGTATTACTATGCATGCATTATTACCTGTACACTGTTGTAGTTGGCGTATTGACCTTTTCATTCAAAATCCGACATTTGAATTTATTATACTAAAAAGAAAAACAGCACACACATTTGTTAACTACTTATTAAGCATGAGATTTGAACAGCAGTTTAAACTAATTACAAATCTAATGCTCTGTTTCATCAAAAGAGAGACATACAAACAGGAGAGAGAGGAACAGGAACAGGAAAGAAAGGGGCAGAAAAAGCGTAACTGTATGATGCTAGAAACAATCTTCTAAAACAGCCTACCTTAAACATTTCAAGCAGTGTTTCCTTCTTAACTTCCAGTCTTTCAAAGGCTTGTTTTTCCTTCATGATCTTTTTGCATAAAGTTTCCAAAGCAGAGAAGTCATTACTTGATACACCCCTAAAACAAACACATGACAAAGTGAATCATTCTTGCTTTCACTTGCAGTTTCTGACCTGGTACTGTCTTTGCAATGCACTAGCTTGTGGACAGGACATACTGCAAAGAACAAAACAATTTGCATCTGTGACAGTACTGATGACTGTCCCAGGAGTAAGCAGGTTACAGAAATTTTGCTGTGCCTGCAGTCCCCTCACTCCTAGAAAAAAATAAATAAATAAAAAATAAAATAAAATACTTACCCATCCTCAAGAAACATGTCATAATAAAATCCATTTTCTATTGGTGGGCCGTAACACAAACATCCACCATAGATTCGCTCCATAGCTTCACCCATTATGTGAGCGCTTGAGTGCCAGTATACCTAATGGAAGTCAAAAAGAGGGGTCAGTCTGAACAGGCATAATGCATTTCTGAGTAATTTATTTAGAACCCTTTCTAAAAGCTTGCTTTTAAGGATACATGATGCAGATCCCATATTAAAGCAGTCTGCAGAACAAAAATGATCTGCTCAGCTACCCCCACCCATCCAAAGCACTGATATATCGAAAAATAACACTGCAAAATTATTTACAGTCTAGTAGTGAAACAGAATTATTTTCAGCTATTATTCAATTACTGTTGAAATAATTCAATTATTGTCAAGAATTTGGGAAACTAATTCACTAACTGTTTTTGTGAACTTTAAACAATCAGCTCTGCTGATATACAGCCAGCCTAAAAGCCATGAAGTGCACTTACAACATAAGGCTGAGGTCCTATAAGTATTTTATAAATGGAAAATCTTGCACTGCTGTAGAACAGTCCATAAATTAAAAAATTAACACTTCATCTTATAGGACACCTTAAGTTTTGACAAATTAAAAGCAAATCAATAGGGTCTCATTCAGCTTTTATTTGCACATATCAGAAAATATGTGTTTTTGTACATACAAAGTTCAAGTGCAGCTTACTCAGTACTCTTTAAGTTTGTACATACTCTGTTCGTCTTTACTCAGTATCACTTTTGCAGGCAGTGCTCAAGAGCTTGGTTCAAAAAAACCTACCTTACATTAACATGAAGGCTGCAAACGTAAATATCTTAATGAGAACAGATTTGACATAATCTATAGCAACTGCTAGCAGATACTTGGCTCTGAAAACATAGCAGAATGTGTATTATCTCCAGTATCACACCTCCTTCTTAAGAAACAAATATATACCTACACAGCAAACTCATTCTCTCTTCTTAATTTTTTAAGCATTAAAATATCAGTAACTAATGGAGGCTGAGTTTAATGCAAATCCAAGGACAAGCAAGTTTTAAAAGAAGATACTCACTGCTTGAGCTTCTTCATCTTCAAACTTGAGCAGCTCCAGGGTACAATCCTCTTCTAAAGGACGGTCTAGATCCCAAACCACCTTGTTCACTTTAGCAACAACAGTGTTGTCAGCTAATCCCTGACTACGAAATAAATACATGGTATGTAAGCTTTTGAAATCAGCAAGTAAAAGTTCCCCAACTTTGCCCTCAATGTCGAGTAGGATTTTCAGGAGTGCTCAGAGAGGGTATAATTCCATAAAAAAATTCCAAATAAAAAAGCAGTTTAGCCAGTCCTGAACATTTATGAAAATCATACCCACATCTCCAAGAGATTTGGGGAAAAAAAAAAAACTATATTGTGTCCTGGATGTTCATACAGTGTTTAACATACTTGACTTAGAAGCACCTATCTTGAAGTACTGACCTGATCTCAAAATCCTACTGCAATAAAAGACAGATTTCCCATGGCAGAGACAGATCTCAAATATCAAAAATACAGATATCAAATATCACTTCTAAGATAATGCATTACCTTAACACTTTCATTTCCAACGGTCAAAAAACCCTTTCCTTGATCCCAAATCACAAAAGCAAAGAAAATTCCCGACCGGGCACAGAAATGGCATTTCATCTCTAAGTATCACCTATCTTTCATAATTTTAACTCTTAAGGTGACCAGTGCGCATTGATCAAACCCTCCCCACAGGAAGTCTGAGTCATCCAGAGAGAGAGGTCATGCTTTTTATGGTGATCTCACACATAAGAAAAAAAATGCAATTTAGTGAATGATACACTGTTAATGCTCCCCGAAATCCACTGAAATATCACCCATCAGTCCTCCCCAAGTCCATGCAAACTAACATGTGCTAACATTCAATCTGACACAGAAAATTTGTTAGCATGTTAGTTAAGGCAATTGCAGTACTCACTGAGAAAGACAGGCAAGTTACCTGTCTAAAGGATCCCACCTATAGTCTGTATTTAATTTTAGAAACTGTATCTTCATAAGACAAAACATTAGACTTCAAAAATAGAAAGCTATTGGTTACTTCCACTTTATTATAGAAGATCCCTTGAAGAAAATTGAGATAAGTAACTAGGATCCTAACATTAATGATAACAACTGCAATCTGCAGATATAGATCTATCTGAAAACTATTGAGTAAGTCACAGAATAGAATCATACCTAATTCCACAAGCAATTTGGTAAGGAGTAGTCTTCCAGCACTCAGCATCAACCTGCTTGCCATCAGGCAATGTAACTTTAATGGGTTTACTGTCATTCGCAGCTCTTTCTGCAAGAAGTGCATCATGTTCAGCTTTGAGTTTATTATACATCTCTAAACGCTCACTGATAAATGCAGGCCAGGGATTCATCTACATACAAAGAATAAAGAGAAAGAAGAATTCAACAGACTATGTGATATAAGATTACTCCAATTATGTCAAGAATGCAAATAGAATGGTATACTTTTTCACAGGGAATTAAGTGATTTAGGAATCTCAGTTCCGCCAACTTTGAAAATTGTATGCTATAACCCTTTCAAAAAGGGAGCATGGATACTGATGATTTTCTTATAAAGAGAAGGAAAATAAGAACCCTTTAAGCAATGCAATAAAAAATTAAGGAGAAGGACCATCCCAACGACAATTCAAGATAATGGAAAAAGGGCAATCCGTCACTTTTATCATGGGATTGAAAACATTTTTCAATTTTTCTAATTACAAAGAAAAAAGTTTATGTATTTCCACATATTTCACTGATGCTTGGAATATAGCATTAAATTATTAAAATTAATTTGCACTATACTTGACAGCTAATAAGCATTTACATCTCCCCTTTCACAGTTTCATCTGTCACTTCATCCCTTTTATTTTTTAGTCTTTACTCATTCAATCTCTCTCAGATAGGAAGATAATTTAAGTTAGATATCTAACAAGCAATAGTCACCATTACACTTTAATTATATATTAACATTATAAAAGTTCATCTTAATGAAAATTACCACTTTCAAGTGTAGCACAATACACCTGTTTAATAAACTATGTAAAATTCTAGCAGGGGCATCAATTTGAAATCAAATTGAAAAGATCAGAGTTCAAGATAAAATATATTTCTATTACTGGGTCAGAAAACTTAGGGCACATTCCTACTTTGAGCTATCTAGACAGAAACTAGCTCCAATCTATATGTCAGCTAATGGCGCTAGGGCTAGAAGCTTGAGCATAAAGAGGATTATATAGCTATGTGGATGGCTTGGGATCAGCACTGGCTAGCATCTGGCTGCCTCGGTGCACAGTCGAAGGCATCCATTTACTCATACCCACTACATCAGTTAAAAAGACAGAGCATCTTACACAGGCCTTCATCATCCCAGAGAACTGCTCCCTATTTCCTGGTGCAAATGGGAGGCACTGTAAATAGCAACTATGGAAATCTGAACTGCTCCTCCAATACACATATGCAACTTGCTGTCAAGAGCAACAAACTCATTTCAGCACAAACTTTACTAAAATCAGAAATAACAGGAAAAGGAATGGAATAATCGTAATTCTAGATAAAATACTTCAGAGGGACAAACTGCAGCAATACCATCAGCACACAACACAACAGCCAAAAGTCTACATCTTTTAATGCCATACAAACCCAAGGGAAGCTCACCTCTGTGCGCCCTTCATCACCAGCCCCTTCTTTCATTTTCTTCTTTCCACAGTCTGCCTTTTTCCCTTCCTCAGCATTTACCTATGGAGGGCAAACACCCATTTCCTCATTTTCCAAAAATCACTCAGACGCGCTCACACTTTTACCCCTGTCCAAGCCCACAACACAAGGGAAAGGAAACCTGATCGAAGCAAACACAGGAAACTCGTTTTTCAGCTCAGGTTTAAAATATATCGTCTTTCCACCCCCGCTTTCCCGGAGCCAGCTGGGGAAAAACCCCGTGATTTGCTATGAAGGTGCGGCCAGAGGCCTCGGTCTGCCCCTGGCACCAGCCGCCCCAACGGCCGCCGCGCGCGCTCCCAACGGCCGCCGCGCGCGCTCCCAACGGCCGCCGGCTCCCGGGGGCCCGGCGCGGGAGCGGGGTGGGGGAAAGGGGACTCCCCGCCTCAGGACACGCCGTCCCCGGGCCGCGGTAAGGGCGCCCCGGGCCGCGGAGAGAGCCCGAAGCCCCCCGAGCTGCAGGGGACCGCAGCAAACCCCTCACCCACCTCGCTGCCAGCACCCGCCATGGCGTCCGCCAAGCCGCGCCGTCGCCGAGGGGCGGGGCGGGGCGGGGCGGGCGGCGGAGCGGGGCAGCCCCACGCAGGCGCCCTCCGCCCGCCCCAGCTGATGCAACGCGGGGCGGGAACGGGCCGGGGCTGCCGGAGCGCGCTGCCCGCGCCGTGCGCGCTCTGGGGCCTCCTCGTCCTCCCTCCTAAAGGAAATAAAAATAAATCGCGCTACGGGAACTGTCGCCGCGCTGAGGAACTGGTCCCCGGGGAGGGAAGCAGGGGCACTTCCCTTTTTGATGCAGTTTTTGTCCTGCGAAAAGCCCTCCTAGCTCCCATTCCCCAAGAACAAGGATGAAAAAGTAGAAGAGATTTTGGAAAGTCTGGTAACTTGTGAGGAAGATGCTGACTGGAGGGTCACACTTTGTGGACATCTAAGCTGCTTGGCTGCCCTTTCCTGAGGGGAAATGGGGTGAGAGAGTCCTGATACCCCAAGGAAAGGCTACAATATTCAGCCACAGATTTGTTGCTGTAACCTTCCTTCTCTTCTGCTCCTGGTGCTTCTTTAATGGAAAAATAAATAATACTTTAATTCAGGAAAGTTACTTCCTTCTTTCAGTATGTTTTCATGGTGGCCACGGGCTCCCCGAGGGAAGGCTGTTGCAAGGCCTTAGGTGTGCTCAGTAAACTCAGTAGCCAGGTGGCCTAGCTTAAGAAACGTGCTTATTACAAAATTTCACATTTGAAAGGCCTAGAGGTATAGAGTCCTGGCTTGAAGGGGCCTTTGAGGAGTTTAAATCAGAGGTCAGGAGTGCGGCTTGGTCTGGCCCTCTGCCATTTGCAGAGTGCGTGACGCCCGCTCCTTCCCTGCATGCAAAGGCTCCTGGAATAGCTGCTTCCTGCTCATCTGCAACAAAAACGTGGGGTTTTGGAGTGTTTCCTTCAGTTAAAACGTTCTACAGACTTAAATGCTGCAGGAAAAAATATAAGGAAAGATTCGCAGTTTAATATAGCTTTCTAATAGTGATTATACAGAGGTAAAAAGTAGTTAAGAGAATGTTACCACCTCATTTGGCCACAAAAAATAAGAAGTTAATGCAAATATTTGTTTATTTAGAAATATTAAAATGGGAAGGTATAGTAAATATGGATTTATAAATACTTTTATACAGAATAAACTTGAAAAATGTATTTGTTGTCTAAAACCAAAATATAAGGAGCATAAATATTGAAAAATACCCTTCTTAAACAGCTACATTTAAGAATGTACGATGTTGTTTAGTAGCACAATGTTTAGTAATACAACATTTTTTTAAAAAAAATTATAATTAACAATACCTTCTAGAATTTCTTTTCCTTATGAAGGGGTGGTACCTGCCTGCCAGACAGAACGCTGCAAAGCTTACAGATAGTCTTGCCCAAAAATGATCAAAAAAAATTACGGATGCTGTTAAAGAGAAGACAAAAGATGATTCAATATTTCAAAAGCGATTAGAAGTGTAGCAGAACTGTCTGTTTTGCCAGAAGATGGCAGCAATGATACAGGCTGTGTTGGTGAAAAAGTAATTCCACAAGGATGTCCTGTTTAAAACTCTCCGATTCAGACTATGGGATTTATGGCATAATCTTGTTTCTGAGGTGTGAGATGGAGATTCAGATCTCCTGGATTCAACTTATTATTCTTTTGTTAAGATAAAAGAGATGTTGTTCTTGTATTTAACTGATAAGATGTCTCTCCCTCAGTCTGTATAAAAGCGTTTCCATTCTATGACTCCTTTGTTTTACATGTGCCAATTTGTTGTGGTAGTGAATTTTGTTACCCAACAGTAGAACATTAAATAATTTGAATAGTCCCATATGGAACATGCATAGGTAATAAAGAGGAATCATGTGCATGCATTGAGGAGTGATCAGGAAAAATTCTCTGATGTAAGGAACTTCTAACCTTCACAGTTGTAAGAACATCTCTACACTCCTGTCACTCAAGTGTAGTAGACTCCAATTTCTAATCCAGGAAATAGCATGTTGCTTTGGACATCAGAAGAAAATTTAACTTCTTCAGACATGTTTCTTTTTGTTAAAAGTACTCCTCTGTGTATGTGTGGCCTGTATATATGTTGTATAGTTTATGTCTACCACAGAGTAATGACAACAAGACATCCTTTCTGATGCTGTTACCAGAAAAAGCAGTGATTCACATGTTATGGACACCAAACTGTTCCTTATCTTCTTCCTGAGCAAGGCCTTCCACATGGCTGAGGTTTGATGATACAGCATGTAGATATGGCCTACATAATGCAACAAGAAGCAAGAAATGTCTTTCCAGAGCCACTCATTTGGTAAATTCAATGAGCATCAATTTTCCAAACTCAGTTTCCTTATCATACTCCATAGTTCTGGAAATGATCTCCAAATACCAAAGAACTCTTGCTTTAGCTTCTCATGCATATGCTCTCTCAGAGAATTTTCAAGGAAAATGATAGACAAAGCAGGGAAAGCAGATGTTGGAGTCTAGGTTTTTGTTTCCTTTGACCGTGCTTTTCATTGAAATTAGAACTTGAGTTCATACATTTCCAGTGAAATTTATTTTATTTTATTTGCAAAGTGTGTTCTTGAGTTCTCTTTTTAGCTATGGCTCAAATGGTGATCTTCTGATAATCCCTTTTTAATGATGTTTCATGGATACAATCTCTTCAAATAAAGAAACAGGAAAGCTAAAGCAATATTTCTGTTAATGTAACAGCATCATATTGTTCACTCCTTCAGTTTTTTGACTCTTAAGGACAGCCAGATTATTTTCTGTAGTGCTAATGCTTTTTGTGTGTACGTATGCTTTCCTGAAAGGCAAAGCACTGTATGTTATTAAATGGATTGTCTGATTTTAAACTACCTCTCCAGTTTGTTAAGATTGTTTGCAATTTTTCAAAGTATTTGCCAGCCCTCTTTCATTTTGACAAATTTACAGATTTTAAACATATATCCTTTCCTCCCTCGCACAAACTAATGAATTTTTGGACTAGAACCAGACAGAGGAGAGAACCTACTTAAAATATCCTTCCAGTTTAATTGAGACTGACTGATACGCTGTTCTGTAAGTTTTTTCTTTTTTTCAAACACATATACCAGTTTCAGCTGATCATGCAAGCATTCAGTGAGCTGATGCAGACTGTACTGCAGACCTCTTAGTTTCTGTAGAGTGATCATTGTCAGGTCTAGCTACACTTCTGATAGCTCTCAGGTCTTGCTGGTGTCTGCCTTTCTCTGGACTCAGACTGAGAGAAACTCTCAGTTTCTCTGGACTCCAAGTCTGTCCTCACATGACTCTCCAGTAACCAAAGTTGTGCCTGGCAAGCAATGCATTGTTCATCATACCTAGCACATACCAACCCAGCTCATGCTGCTAGGAATTATACTTCAAGCTTTCCTTTCACAGACATTATATCTGTATAGGGTCAATCACTCCTTGTACACAACAGTACAGTTTAATGTTGGCTCTAGGGGTGAACCACAATACAATGAAAGACTTTTTTAAAAAAGATAGTGTCTACATACATGCTTATTTTGTCTTCCAGATCACCTGAGCTGAATATAGTGTAGCTGCTTTGGGATAAGAAATTTGTTACTGGAGCTCACCTACAGCTGCATTCTTCATTATACCAGAAATTATCACCCCCTCCAGTCTCTTGGCATTTCTTTATACGGAGACACTCCCTAGTCTACTTCTGTCAAATGACCTAGTTTAGCAGAAACACCTTTTTAACTCGAATCATACTGACAGAATGAGGATAAGTAGCAATTACACATGCAGTTGCCCTGGCAGATCTGATAGAACAACAAACTAAGGCATTAGGAACAGCCAGCCAGGTAGATGCTGGAGACAAGTCTCCAAAGCGAGAATGGATGCAACTTTGAGCCATCGTTTGTCCTTTTTATTTTTATTTTTATTTATTTTTTTGATACATAGCAGTCCAGTTGATTTAAACAAGCACAGTCTTACACAAAACACCTCAATAATCAAGTCTACCTACTTACTATTCTACTTCCACAGATTAACCCAGAACAATTCCACTTCAGCTACAAATTATATTATGTTTGTTCTGCATTATTTTCAGATGCTACCTGCAATGTGGTCAAAAAATTTAAAACTTTTGTTCTTAGAGAGTTGGCCTTTCCATAAATTGCATCTTCTCTGTCATTGACTCAAACCCCTCTAATACCTATCTGATATTATTGTGTTCCTGATAGCGTTCAGCATTTTACAGTACTCCTTGCAGTGAAGAAAGTCCTGTATGGGCTTCTGATCATTTTTTTGAGCATCGATAACAAAGAGATTCCACATTCAGTTTCAGTTCTACATATATACTCTTGTCTTGATGCTTCAGATTTGATGCCTAATAAAGATGACAATTCCTCCTATTTTGCTTTCCTCATTCAGCTTCTGTTGCTCACCATCATTGGCCTGTATTGAGAGGATACAGTCTAGCTTAAAAAAATACATAGAAATTATTTGAGTTTCCAACTGTCCATATTTTTTCCTTAGACAACTTATTCTACTGTCATGAAAGCCATTCTGTTTCAGATGGATACCAAGGACTGAAATCTTTGTTCTCCATTTTTTGTTGCATGCCAAGGATTCTGGGCTATAAGAGATATTTTCAGAACTTTTCAACTTGTTTCAGTCTGCACTGCCTGGTGTGGTCCTAGTGTAACTGTGTCTTTGGAAAAAGAATGAACAACCTCATGGCAGAATCATGTTCGTGCCTTGGATTTTGCTCTGCTCTGTCCTACACTAGGTTCCTGACTGCCTTTGAGAGAACAAAGCTGTCTGAACTCTTGTTCTTCTTAAACTGTTCTGTTTAGTATTAAAAAAGAACAGTGTAACTGTTAAAAGTTGAAAGAATTAAGAAGCTCGTATCTTCTTTCTGTGTTTTCTCTGTGTTTTTCTATCTGAAAATGCTAGGAAATTTTACAGTGTAAAAAGAAGTATAAAACTCCTTTCTTCTTCAGAAAGAGGTCTAACTCTTTCTAACCTTTCCATAATTGCATATGTTTGCTCTTTCTGTCTGCTTTGGCAGCAAAAGACATGAAAGAGTTTTTTGTTTTTTTTTTTAAACAAACATAAGGAATGTTTCTGTCCTTTTGACCTTAGTCTGGAAGTGCACACACAGGAGTTAAACTTTCTCAAGCAGTAAATTTTATTTGTCATAAAAGCATTTACTCATGCTGTCAGCAAAAGCAAAATACATAACTAAAGGAAGAAGCAAGTGGGCTCTTAGGGAATACATGGTAAACTGCACATAAATAAAAGGTCACTTAGTAAAGGTGTCTGTATCATCAGTACACAGATGAAGTCACACTTCCTAAAGGTCTCTCTGCAGGGTGAAGGAGGATATCTCAGGTTCCTTTTCCTCTGCTTTTAGAAGGTTTAACAAGTGATCTGGTCTGCACTTCCAAGTTTCGTTTCTCCCAGACTTTTCTGTGGACCTCTGTCTATTTTTGTCGTCATGAATTGCCATCTCATGAAGCAGGCTGAATGTGACAAGCTTCCATTCTACAAAAGTTGCTGAAGACATACCATTTCCAGGAAGCCTCTGTACTACACTGACCATACCATTTCTGGGATAAGTAAGAATGATAATGCCGCATGCCCATGTATTCACAATTCCCTACGCCTTTGCATGAATGTGGCTTTGCATGATGGAGCATTATGGGCTTTTTGCTGGAAGTTCCTGCTTAGCTTCTGAGTGATCGAGGCATAAGCAATAGGAGCAATAGCATTTATGGTATATTAGTAGTGTTGGAACAGCAGCTAACATTCATATAGCAAAATCCTACAAACCTGTGGTCCTTCTAAACTGGGACCAAAGAGCAAAGAAATCTTTGATTTAGTTTCCGCAGTGTATATCTTGCTGATGCAACCCTCTTTGCTGCCCAGAAAGAATCAAACAATCTGGTGTTGGCCAATTGCATCAGTTTGATGCTCTTGGTACACATAAAAGAAGTGGCAAACATCTCCTTTGGATGTGGGAGAGCCACAGAGCAGTCCAAACCATGTTAACCGTGTTAAAATGATTGGCAATTCCACTAGAAAAAGACAGTCGCTCTCCTGTGAAGCACATGAACTTCCCTCTATTTCTTTTTTCCTTTGTATTACCAATCACCACTTTTTTTTTTACAATATTTTTATGTCAATAAAAATATTATTTATACAAAGTTTTTCAAAATACATAAAACTAAGAAGTTAACAAGAGATCAGAATAAAAATATTTATTAATCCAAAGACATATCTTTGCCTTGAAAGCATTATAGCACTGTTAGGGATTTTCCTGTATTTTTGGTAGTGGATTTGTGCTTTCAATTAGCACATTATGATATCAAGGTTCATATGTCTTTAAACCTCTATTTTTGTCTTGCAGCTGAAATCAAAACTGCTGCAGAAATGGGAACAAATTATAACTAATAATTAGGACAGTTACCTTTTAAAATATAAAAATGGCACTTCGGCCAGGATTTCTCAGCCTGCTGAGAACAAGCTGTCTGTTATATGCCTCATTCTTTCAAAGTAGGAATTTTTAAGCAATGTTGGCATCATGGTCTTTTAATTTCCAATCTGATACTCTGCATGTTCTTCCAACTTACTACTAAGCAAAACAGAACAAAACTAAAGATTTAGATGTCTTCCTGTTGTAGGTACACTGACATCTTCTATACTTGTAATTCTGTGCTTTGGATGGATACAGTTCTTCTAAGTTTATGGAAGAATTGTTTCTGAGGACATAGTGTGTGCATTCATATATGTTTGTCAAATGATTATTTACTAATTGCTCTAACAATTCTGTTGTGCTAGCAATTCCTTTGCAATATCAAAGTCAGGGAAAGAACAGTGTGAAGACTGCAGAACTGGGCATCTGCAAAATACTACTGAAATCAGTAGGAGATATATTTGAGTATGCAGAGAAAGAAGTAACTGTAGATTCCTGTTTCTGCACACTTCCATGCCTTTTTTTTTTTTTTTTTTTGGTAACAACCTGGAGGATATAGTTACTGTATTGTGATTATGTCCTGTGGCATGATGTAAAATAACCCTTTCCTGTTTCCTCTTGTGTCTGCTATTTTCAGCTGAGTGGAATTCTGATCACATTTTTCTTTTGATGAGCATGGTCCTCAGTTATTGCAGCATGGGCTAACCTTTTCATCCAACTTCCCATTCAGGAATATTGAGATGGATAGTTTTACAATAAAGTAGGCTAGTTGCTTTTTGTTTTTTGCATCCTCGTCTGCTGAAGTGAGTTCGTAGCAGAGCTAATGTTCTGTTCCTTCACTTATGATAGGACCTGTGACTGATCTGGGAGTATCAGTAAAGCACCAAGGCTCTGACAACATAATGGGATTTCCACAAATGAACAGAACTCATCTGAGTTGTCCAGAGAAGGGACATCCATCCATGCACAAGGCTTGCAGCAGCTTGATGAAAAACTTGGCTAGATGTCACCTCTGGGACATCAGATAGAAATGGGACCCAAACTTCAGATTAATTTTCACCAGCTGTGGAGGCAAAAACGGTAGTGTTACTTGAATGAAGGAGATGGCCAAAGGAAAACAGAGGAATACCTAGCAGCTTTCTTCAGGAATTGGGGGAATCAGAGGAAATACGAAACTCTGAGAGAGGGAAAAAAGGAAAGAATGCATATGAGAGATGTTGAAATAGAGAGAGAAAGGAAAAAGGCCTGGAGAAGACTAAGAGGGGATCTTATCAATGTCTATAAATACCTGAAGGGTCAAGAGGATGGGGCTGGACTCTTCAGTGGTGCCAAGCAACAGGACAAGAAACAAAGGGCACAAACTGAAACACAGGAAGTTTCACCTAAATATAAGGAAGAACTTTAAGAGTGACAGAGCACTGGAACAAGTTGCCCGGAGAGGTTGTGGTGGAGTCTCCTTCAAAACCCACCTGGGTGCATCTAACATGCTCTAGGTGACCCTGCTTGAGCAAGGGGATTGGTCTGGATGATCTCTAGAGGTCACTTCTAACCTCAACCATTCTCTGATTCTGTGAGCATGGATTTTCCCAAGGAGGATGTAGAAAGAAATATAAAGCAATTAATCAATGACTTAAGATTTAGATCATAACTGATTAGGCATCTGCAAAGGAGAACTATGCTGATCTGTAAACACAGTTAATGTGTGAAAAGCGCAGAAGAGGAAGAATTAATTATGTATTTTCCTCAGAGACAGAGGTAAGGAATGGTAATTAGCAACAGTAAAACTCAGATGTTCTGTAAGAATAATCGTTTTAACTGAGATAAATGAATAAAGCATCTCAAGGAAGGTAACAGCCGACCAGTTGTTAAGGCCTTTTGAAACTAGCTTGAATTGCAGCAGATAGGGCCTTCTTCAGATCCAGCCTGCACTGTCCAGAGAACTGCAGATGGCTAATGATGACCTGAAAGAACCCCCCACTTACAGTCCTCTGTATGTCAGTTCTGACTTGTATGACTTTTACAAGAAGATATATGTAAACATAAATACAATGTCAATAAACAGTAAGAAAAAAAGATGAAAAATAAATATATAAACTTCAGTGACTTGGATATTTTTATATATAATTCGTCAAGAACTCAACAAATCAAAAATCTTCACAGATTTATCACAGAATCGCAGAAAGGTTGAGGTTGGAAGGGACCTCTGAAGATCATCTAGTCCATCCCCACTGCTCAAGCAGGGAAAATGTTGTCCTTCATGATGTCTAAGCCTGTAATGAATGTATTCTGCTGCTCTAATCTTCAAAATTGATTTAGTAGTTTATCTAGGCAATAAATTAAATGGGACGTTAAATTAGAGAAAACCCTTTAAATCAGAAATATGGTTTCTATCTTGTTAGCACTTTAATAAACTGGAAATGGCAGAACTTCTAAAGCATACATTTTCATTTAATTAAATATTTGGAATCAGTATTTGTTGTTTTAGAAGAAAGCTTTGCTTCTGACAGTGCAAGCTACTTTATTTCATGCTTTCGTGCCTAGGTAGGAATAGTATCCAAATTTTGCAAGCATTTTCCATTCATCCAATGGGGCTCTGACCATACAGTAGACCACTGCATGTCTATCTATTGGTCTCAAATCTTAATACCTTGTAAATAAATCATCTGAGTCTTGTATCATAGCTGAAGATAGCACAAGAGCAGTCTTACCTGCATAGTTTCAGCTCTTCAAGCTGCCAACCTGGCTAGAAGCTAGAATCTGAATGCTTCATTAAGTAGTGGTACTAATAACACTGGCAGACACTATGAAGCTCTTCTTGTCTTGACTCAGTTTGGTGTTCCCACATTAATCTGTTGAAACTTTACATAAAAAAGGCCAAACAACTGCTACCTCTTCCCACATAAAGGTATACAAAATGACTTCTTACTGTATTTGGATAGATACATGATAAAATATTTTGCAGCACATTTACCCAACAATTAAGTAGGTATTTTTCAGCTGTAAGGTGAAAAGTGGCCTGGTTCCTTTTTCACTTTCTTATGAACTGAATTTAAGGACAGTTGCTAGCAGTCAGAGTGCTCTACTGCAGATCATCCTTCCAAGAGAAGAAAGGGGTGGTCAAGACTAGAACTAGTTTTAAAACAGAGCTGTATCCATCTGTAAAAGCATTGATTACCTGCATTTTTTCCATGTAAGGGCATATGACTGCTGCTGATAGCAGAGAAAGATGTGATGAACTTGGAGATCTTTTTCAAATCTCTGTTCACAAAAAAGGCTCTGACTCTCTCTCTCTCTCTCTCTCCCCCCCCTCCCCCCTCTCATTTTTGGGAAGGAACAACATAAGTAAAGGGTACTTTATAAGGTTATACTTTTTAAAATAATGCAATTTAATATTTGCTTTCTAAATATTTTTCTCATCCATAAAAATACTTGGAAAATAAATGGAAGTGCAGGGATGCTTTGCTTGAATTGAATACAAAAATTAGAAATAAAAGGTATTTCTGATTTCCTGCTGTCAACTAGTGATCAGTACTTCTGCCATAGAGCTCAGTGGGACCATGCATATGCTGGAAAAGAAAAATGAGTAATGTAATATCTGCTCTGTTTAAAGTTGCATTTCACCCCATGTTTTATGTTATCTGGGATGGCAGGCAGAGGACAAGAAGCATTATTCTTTGCACTCCTTGAACAGCCCTCACAGCAAGTTTAATCTTTATTATTTATGGAAGAGAAAGGGAAGATAGGGTTTGCTCTGTGCAAATCCAAATGCTTCCAAGGAGTAAACTTGTAGGGCTCAAGTAAAGTCAGTGGAGTCTGGCGATCTGACCTCTTTTATCTGTATAACTACCGTTTGTTTACTGGGGGCACCTCTTCCAGCTGTTTAGGACGTGTCCCCTTTTTATAGAAAAATAATGTGAGCATGGTTGCCCACTTGTGACGTGGGTTAAGATCAAACAGTCCTTCATTACAAATTTCCTCTTTGTCTTTGAATGAAGCTCACGAACATTGAAGTGCTTCTAAGAGCTTGTCCACATTGTCCGGCTGGACTTTGGCACCAGTTCAACACCATGCAATCTCTTCTGTAGTGCAACACTGACACATGAGAGCCACATGCCAAATTTTGAGGTGAGAATTCAGTGAGTCATATCCGAATAGTGCTCTTGCCTTTTATTGGCAGCTAATTACTTTCAAAGTTGAAGCTGATAACCAAAGCTCAGCTGGATTTTTTTAATAAGGCCATGTTAGCAAATTAGTCTGTGTTTTCAAGGTGGCCTCTGAACTCTTACACCTTCACTTGCTCTGCTATGTGTTGTCAGTATGATTTCTGAGCCTAGAGCTTGTGGATGTTGGGTTAAGATTATCTGACCTCAGTAGCTATATATATATATATATATATATGCACATGTATATATATATATATATATAAACACCTTATTATGTACGTATGCCTTATAATAAGACTAAATCTCTGTAGCACAGTCTTTTAATTTAAATACCATGCAAGTATAGCATACTTCCTTATTATTAATCATATGTATTTTTTTAATTGTCCAAATTACATGTTGTGCAAACAGAGCATAAAATGTAAGGATTACATCCTGTGACCCAGGGTGTTTTTCGGTGAAGTAAGTGGAATGCTTTTTGAAATCTATGGTCGGGCACGGACAAGAATCACAATGCCCAGCTGACTCTGGAGCATGTTTTGGAGAACTGCCAGCGCCACGATGTCTCAGGAGGAGGCAGAAGAATCCGTCCAGCTTTCTTTCTGGTTACACAGAGAAAACAAAATGATCAGACTTTCCAGTGTTATTTCTGGTGCCTTCACCCAGCACAGTCTGGAGCAGCTGTAGTCTCCCAAAGTCTAGGACCGAAGTACTGTCATCCCTGTGAAGCTGCGTATGTGCAGCAGGGTCACAGCCAAGTAGAAGGTCAGAATGGAAATAAGACTCAGTTGCTCTAGGTGAACAGTGCAAGTTACCAGGTGATGAGCAAGTTGCAATGGGACGGTGCATACACAGGGCAGATGAAATCTTCTTGGATGTAAGCTGTTAGCCTTTTGCAGGCCTTTGCTCTGCTTGTAGGAACATCAGTCCTGAATCTGCATGTGGTTAAATGCAAGCATATTTTCATGTGCCCTTCCCTCACACACAGGTGACCCCCCCCACACACCTACTTGAAGGACTGAATTCAAAATAAAGCCAAGATTTTTACTGTGAGTAAAATGATGACTGTTTCCTTAATCTCTTGTGAAATGGCCAAGATTTTCTGCCTAAATTTAGAAGAACAAAAAGCAGCCTAGCATAGACCCACATTGTGAAAACTTGGGCTCAAACAGTTAATATTCAGCTAAAATCACAGGCAAGTGAAAACAGTGTCATTTTATGCATAATGACAATAAATACAGCCATCACATAATTGCCAATATCAGACAGGCTGATTGATGGGTAGAGCTAACAACGCTATAATAGCTAATGTAGATTATACTTATTGCTGCATTTTTGAACACTATGGGCCTTTTTTGTAGTAACCTTCCTTCATTTTGGAGATGAAAGGTGTAGGTGTGGCAAAGTTACTGCTGCAGCTGCAGACATGCCTTGACTGCAGAAGTACACGACGTTATTTTTCTCATGAATATTAGTCATAGGAGAGAAAAGAAAAATGTGCTTTGCAATAATCTCTAAAGCAACTATTTCCATTTGGAACTACTGAAGAGAAATTAACTTCAAATAGAGAATTTCGTGCACATTGTTTTCTCTTATGGGGGCAGGTTTAGCTCAGTTGGTTAGAGTGTGGTGCTGCTAATGCCAAGGTTGCAGGTTCAATCCCCGTATGGGGCTATGCTGAGGGTTGGGCTAGATGATCTCCAGAGGTCCCTTCCAACCTTACCTTCTATGATTTCAAAATGCTTGAAAAGATGATTTGGTTGAAGGTCCCTTCCAACCTTACCTTCTATGATTTCAAAATGCTTGAAAAGATGATTTGATTGAATTTGCAGTGTTGCTTCCTGCATTTAATAGATGATAACTTTCGTTAGACAGGTGATGAATTATTAGAAACTGAAAAATACTACATAGAATTCCTGGTAATTTTAGTAGCATCATAGAAAAGAAAAACTATTTCCCTGTATTTTAAAAATGATACAAATCTTTCTGAGCTAGGCCTACAGATCCTTGGCAATGTATCACATACTTAGATGCATTTAAGCAGACAAGTTTTTTGTCCATACAGACTAGGGTAGTGATTGGAAAGGCAACACAGAATATAATTCAGATATGTCTTGATGTCTACTTGTGTAAAGTAAAGTTACTCTCATAACTTCAGCAACCCCAAGCTAATGCATATCTTCAGAATTCTTTTATATGAAATATGTCAGGGCTGATTTATCCCTGCCATAATGTCAGATGGTTTGAAGTGAAAAGGAGGGGAGAAAAAATGAGGTGACTAAAAGTGTTTCATGGAAGTGCTAAGGAGACATCCCTAGTCTAAGGTCATTGTAGCTGTTCCTGCACGCAGTGAAGGGCAACGCATCAGGGAGTCTCCAAAGTCTTCAGATGGAAATGAAGATATGGATCCAGTTCCTGTGCTGCAGATGCACAGGGCACAGAACTGAGCCTGGCACAAGACACACTTATGGACTGTGATTTATACCCAAGGTCAGTCCCAAGGGATTATTTAGGACCATCCTGAAATTGCTCTAACTCATACTAGTTGCCAGTAATCTGATTCTGATGAATTTGGATGCATCCCTAGCGTGCATCTAAGAAACAAACAATCTCGTCTCTGTAATAATTCTTCTAAACCCAGAGTGGAGCCTCCTAAGACAATTCTGAGAGCAGGGTTTTTCCCTAAGCCATAGCAACTCTCCAGCATTTTTTCTTGAATGTCATATCTCTGCAAAGATTTCCTGGTTTGTTGTCTCTCATCATATTGCCTCACATTCAATATTACCCAGTAGGTGTGAGGAAACACAGCAAGCACCGATTTGGGGGGGTTAACTCCCAATTTTTACACAGTAGAAGAGTGTGTGCTCTTGAAATACTCCTCAGAAGTGTAAGCACAATCTAGGGGAACATCAACTAGACTAGCTGGGGAGTTTCCAGCTGTTAAGATAGCAAGCAAAGTAAGTTCTGCAATTTTGTAGAATCTGCGAAGTATTACTACTATATGCTCACGTTTTCTGTGTGCAATTTTAATCCGTCATTTTCTAGTTCTTAGAAACATATCTACACAGAGGTTGGTGTCAATTAAAAAAACAGAACAAAGGTAGATAGATTTTATATGACCCCTCTCCATTCACTTTTTAAAGGATTAGATCTGCTCGTCTTGGGTTTTCATTCTGCTATATTTTCACCTAAAAGCTGTGCAGCATTTTAATGCAACATCAGTATAGAAAGATAAGACCACAAAATGCAAAAAGAGACACCGAGATGCATAATGTGTGCTCCAGAAAAATACAGATTTCTTGAAATAAAAATAGAATACATTTCTAGAAAAACAAGGAAAGATTTTTAAAATCCAAATGGCAGGATATATCTGCAGTAGAGACGATATTAAAAGATTTCACCTTTTCAGCCTCTAGGGGGGACTATGTTTTCAGCAAACCTGTCTGTGAAGAATTTTCTTTATCTACAGCAGGCGGTTCAGGCTGTTAATGCTGGCTGGAGCAAGTCAAGTGATTCTTGATTTGTGCATGGGTTATTCTGGAGGGGAAAATAGCCTATGTCTGAAATGACCTTAGCCCTAAGGGCCAGTCTGAGATCTTTGCTCTTGCTCCAGACCACAGGCACTCTGCCTGCTACTGAATCAGGACTGCAGGATTTGCTCCTATTAAAAAGCATTTATATAGCTGGAAAAAAAATGTCTGTGGAGAAATGTTGGATTTATAACTATGGAAAATCCTGCAACTGAACTAATGATGAGGTGGATTAAGAGATATTTTGAATTGGGATTAACAAGTCCATTTTCATACATAATTTTTTGGCTCAGAAAACTAAATGAATCACAAGCTGGAGTTATTCTTTATAAAACCTCTTTAAGGTGAAGGAGAACAACTGAAAAGTTCATGATGCTTCGGGGCCTGCAGAGGCATGGTTACTCCCATAAGGTTGAATGCAATTGCTCGTGCAAGTAAGGACCACATAGTGTGGGCCAAATCCTTTTCTAAAAGCATCAAAATTAGTTTTTACACTTCTACTGCTAAGTAATACTGGCTCAATGCCCTTCTCCCGCACGTTGGCCCTGCTCCTCGCACTCTCATTTGGTCCCGCAGCACTGCACCTCACAAGAAGCAGCCAGCACAAAGGACGGCAGCCCCGTGATTTATGCGCTTGCTATCTCTGCCTTCGTGTTTACACAGCTTACGCTTCGAAAAGACAGCTAGGACAGTATGGAGCTCACACGTAAAATGAAAAAAAATATTCTGGCGGGGGAAGGAGGGAATCAAAAGAGATGTTTCCAGATTTCAGTGTTGTAAACACATCTGTAGGGTCACCATAAAGCAGTAACTACAAAGGTCAGCATTTCAAAACGTGTCTTAAGAAAATGTTTTTGCAAGCTCTGTGGTGAAGATGGCTGACGTGTTGTATATTGTAACATTGTGCTTAATCTCGACTATGTTATACATAGTCATTTACAACAAAAAATGCCTGACATAACTTACAGTACAGGAACATACAAAATGAGCTTCACCAGGGTGGATGTTTATGTGATCTTCAAGAACACTCTGAAGTTCAATTCAGTAAGCAAATAAAACTACTTTAAAGGCACATTTCTCAGAGAAGCTCCTTGTCTATGAATTTCGGAGCTTTATTTTTTTACTGAGGTGCATTAGAAAAATGATCCCTCCCAAAAGATTTTTTTGATGCTTATTTTTGTGCACAGTATTATCTGGTGTTTTCATTCCACTTCACAGCTGTAATTGCACAAGCGCTTCCAGCTTTCTCCTCTTTTCAGTCGAGTAATGGCCCAGGTGAGCAGACGGGTCTCCCGGGCAGCCTGGGTCTCCCTTTCCGAGGTTGTGCGGTGAGGGCAGCAACAAATTAAGTTTACACGTAACGACCTGGGCGCTGAACGAAACAAGCCCCTTCTGCAAGGCGCGGCGTTCGCTCACCGCACTAATTCGGAGCCGGGGCTCTCCGGTAACCCCACCGGGTGAAGCGGCGCGGCTCTGCCCGCACGGCGCACGGAGGCATCCGCTGAGGGACGTCCAAACGCGTCAGAGGTCCCAAAGCCTCTTTCACGCAACGCTTCGCGCGTTTCGCGCTGGCGTTGTTCCTTACTCCAAAAAACGAGCGTTCGTTTTAAATGGACAACACCAAAATCTGAGCATAGGAGCTTTACAGCCAGTAGATAGAGCAGATCGAGGATGCAGTTAACACGCCGCTGTCAGGCAGCGTTGTCAGGATAATTTAAAAAGTTATTTTCCTTTTTTTTCCCCCCGTTTTTCCCCCAAGAAAAGCATCTCAGAGCAGCACTTGTCTGCCCCCTTTCTCCGGGGGGGCCTTCGCTCCTCCGGGCGCGGCACGGCGGAGGGGAAGGGGCAGAAAGTGGCGCCCGGAGCCCCGGGGGCAGCCCAGGGTGGGGGGCTGCGGGGAGCGGGGCGGCCCCCGAGGGCCGCGTTCGCCCCCTTCCCCCCCCCCCCAAACCCTCCAGCCCTGCGGAGCCGCCGCCCGGCAATGAGGGTCCGCGTAGCCGCGGCAGCGCCCGCGGGAGCCCGGAGCATCGCCGCGCCGCGCCGCGCCGCTCCGCCGCCTGCAGCGCAGCTTGCGCCCGCCGGGCTGGGACGCGTGCACGGACCCCTTCCCCCCCCCCCCCCCCAACACGATGAAGATAAAAAATTAAAATGCAGGGGGCTCTTTCATCGCCGACGTGGTCCCGCTTCGCGGGAGGGCAGCAGCCTAGCAGGGATAAATCTCCCTGCATACGCATACGCGCAGCTGTAGAGGCATGTGTGCATGTGTTAGCTAAGCCGCCCGGGGGTGCGCGGGGGGCGGCGCGGGGGTGCGCGGGGGGCCGGGCCGGGCCGGGCCGGGCCGGGCCGGCGGGCGGCTCCGCCCTGCGCGCAAGCCCGGCCGCGCCGCGCCGTGCGGGCGCCCGCGCTCCCACACTATTTAAACAGGCGGGCGGCAGCCGCGGAGCGACCCGGGGCGTCCGCGGGGGGCGGGCGATGCGCCGGCCGTAGCAGAGCAGCCACCGCCGCACGGGGGCAGGTTGTTAATTTAAAAAAAAATATATATATAGATAGATTTTTTTTTTTTTTTTTTTTTTGCAAAGCACCTGAGCAATAAAAGCACGAAGGAACAACTCGGGAGGGAAGGGAGGGCGGCAGCAGCCTGCCGCCGCCGCGCCGACCCGCGTGGCCGCGATGCCGCCCTGGCTGCTCGGCGGCCTCTGGTGCGTGCTGGCGGCGCTGGGCAGCGGCGGCCCCGCGGGCGCGGAGCCGGCGGAGGAGGCGGCGGCGGAGGAGAAGCTGATCCGGGTGCTGGTGCTGCTGCCGCAGGACGACGCGTACCTCTTCTCGCTGGGGCGGGTGCGGCCGGCCATCGAGTACGCGGTGCGGAGCCTGCGGGAGAAGGGCTCCGGGCTGCCGCCGGGCTACGCCTTCCAGCTCACCTACGAGGACTCGGCGTGCGGCAACCGGGCGCTCTTCAGCCTGGTCGACATGGTGGCCCTGCAGCGCCGCCGCCCCGACCTGCTGCTGGGCCCCGTGTGCGAGTACGCGGCGGCGCCCGTGGCGCGGCTGGCGGCCCACTGGGACGTGCCCATGCTGTCGGCGGGCGCCCTGGCCGCCGGCTTCGGCGCCAAGGGCGGCGAGTACTCGCACCTCACCCGCGTGGCGCCCGCCTACGCCAAGATGGGCGAGATGCTCCTGGCCCTCTTCCGCCACCACCAGTGGAGCCGCGCCACGCTGCTCTACAGCGACAGCAACCCCGAGCGCAGCTGCTACTTCGCCATGGAGGGTGTCCACGTGGTCTTCCAGGAGGAGGCCTTCCACATGGCCGTGCACAGCTTCGACGAGAGCAGCCGCCACCTCGACCTGGACGACGTGGTGCGCGCCCTGCAGGCCGGCGAGCGGGGTGAGTCCGCGGCGCGGGGACGGGGCGCGGGGTCTCGCCTCCCACCGCGCGTTGTGTTGGCGTGAGGCCGGCCGCGCTGCTGCCCTTCTCCCACCTGCGGGTCTCCTGGGGCGGTGCTGGGGCAGTAGCACGTGCCAGGCTTGGCTTCGTGCCCAAAGCGTGTTCCCGTCATTGCTCAGGATCGATGCTGGACACTGTCAGGGAGGGCTCCCCGGAGGGGATGGCACTTCTCCACCTGTTGGAGAAGGTGGCCACGAGCAGGACCAGCCGCGCATGAGCTCAGCCCATGAAATCCCGCCCTTGCGGAGTGGGGAGGGAGTTGCCCTCGGTGGTTTTTATTAGGGTGGTTTTGTGGTATAACAAGAAATCAGCTTTCCCCGGCGAGCTGTGACGGCAACAAGCCTGAAATCGCATGTGTCCGCCCGCAGATGCAGAGCAGCAAATCTGTTGCTCCATCTGTGAGATTTCTTTAAGTGACTCTGTGCAAGTTCAAAGGCTGAGCAGAGATGTTTTCTTCTCACCCTGCTGCGTCTTGCCGTGGCAATCTTCTTCCCCACTCCTGCCATTAGGAGCCCTTTTGAGTGCTTCATAAATAACGAATGCGTTTTGTGGAAGCGGTCGTATCGGGCGAATGTGTGAACTCTAAACCCTTGAGTGCGTGCAGTAATATTGCCACCAACTGTTAGCAAAACACTGTGGAGATAAATGGCTTGTAAAACATGTTGGAAAATCACTCCTGGGCTGGATGCATAAAGTAGTAAAATGCTTGAAGAACTTTGGAACGTTTAAAATACATTTAATTACAAATTTGAAATGAGATCTTGCCAACTGATGCACAGATCTGGGGGTTCATCAAGAGGCATTTTCAGTTGGAGGCATAACCAGCAACAGATTTCTTTAAGTTGTTCCAAAAAAAGGAAAGGTGTATTTCAGCAGCGGACTCCTGGAGATCAAGTCAGAGAAAGTTCTTCTCTATGTTTCAATAGAGATATAAATGTTAAAAATGTTTTGTACTATTTTTACATCCTCAGTTGCAGAATCTTACAATATTATAATAATTGAGCAGATATAAATCATGCTGTATATTGCTGACATAACTCATGTCACCATGCTGTAGGCTGGCATGCTTCAACAGTCCAGCTTTGCAGTGGTGATCTAGTTAAGTTGGTGTGAAATTCCTTCTTAATATGCACAGGACTGTATTTGTCTAATAACAGAGGGATCTTTAATCCTCTCTGTGAAAATACGTAAGCAGGTGCTTGAAATAGAGCTTTCCTGTTAGCACCTTTTGCGACAATGTAGTGAATGAAGAGAAAGAAACTTTTAAGTGCTAAAGGAAAATACTAAGTACGGAAAGTGTTGGGTTTTTTTTATATATATATAATCAACTAGGCTATGTACATATTTGCCTTTGCTCATGCTCAGAGCATAAAAATAAGATTATTGCAAGAAAAGATAAGTGTTAACCCTTAGCTAAAGGGAGCTCTGGCTGTGCTGTTGGATCATGAGTGATAGCTAAAGGCAAACTCTGGTATTGCCGTGCCAAGAGCCCAGGCAGAAGCTTGCTTTTTACTAAACCTAAATGCTTTTTTGAGACCTTATTGAGCTTGATCTTGAGTTTCAGTATAATTCTTTAACTTGCTAATTACCGGATTAAAGCAATCATCTATTACTTCTCTCTGCTTTTGTGCGTGGGTGGATTCTCTCTTCTCCCTCTATCCCACTTGCTTTATTTGTCCTTTGGTTCATGCTGCTACTGCTAAATGCAGTGCAATCTTCCACCTCCATTTGTGCGTTTCTGACTTTATGGACTGACTGCATGGCTTGCCTTGCATGTCTCCTTTGGCCTGAGTGGTGTTCCTGATGCCCACAATGCTAAGACCATCAAAATATAAGTCATTCATGACAAGGATTCACCATGCACCTCAGCTTTCTAGCTTAGGTCTTCATTTCTCCTTGGGGGTCACCTAATGGCGTAGTGTCGCTGGTGGGCAAGGTGATGTCCAAATAACTTCCTCACTCCTCTTTTTAACCAGTTTTTAGGGGCTACTGTATCATACCTATGGCAATATCATCCCACGCTGACTCTACACCCTCTCTCTTGCCTGTACAAATGTATAGACAAGATATGGGATGCATGCTAGAAACTATCTTATGGCTGAGAAAAGTTGCTCCATCAAATATGACTCTTAAAGCTATCTTTCTAGCCATCTTCTAGTGAGTCTGACTGGAGGAGTCTTAAGGTGTTATGTGCTCCATGTGACCCCTGTCTAGAGCCTCCAGGCCTGCGAGTGGCCTGAGCTGGCCCAGGAGGTTGAATCCCCACTGTGCTGAGCTATCAGGGCTGGAGCCTGGGGCATACCTGGCTGCACAAAGAGTTTTGCCAGCAGATACATCTCTGGGCCCTGGAGCCGTATCAAAAGCCTGGAGCCTTAGAGCCAAGACAAAATCATGATGAATCATAGAATCAGTAAGGTTGGAAGGGGCCTCTGGAGGACATCTCAGCATCCCTGCTCAGCAGGGTCACCTAGAGCATGTTAGATAGGGTTGCATCCAGGCAGGCTTTGAGTATCTCCAAAGAAGGAGACTCCACAATCTCTCTGGGCAACCTGTAAATGAAAAATATGGTGATTAAAGACAGGTGGTTAACTCTTATGTCATTAGTAACTGAAGCTCACTTTTGAAGACTCAGGCTAGCTGCGATGATTGTGAACCCCGTACTGGGCTTAAACACACTTTTTATGTAAGGAGGCAAGTGCATAGCAGAGGGAACGCTTACTCCTTTAAGACTCTTTTCTTACTGGAATTAAACACCAAATATTTGCAGACTGAGTCAGTCTTTGTCAATAAATTGAAAATACTAGTATTAGAATTATTTTATGTGTATATTACACTAGAAGGAAAACATTTTCTTGGTGTGCACATGTGTACATTTCTGTAAATACAGTAGTAGTGTACAGATGCAGATTGAGTAAACATAATTTACATTTTTGAAAGTTTGCAAGAGATCTACCCATAGCTAATTTGCCTCAAAATCTTGAAATACGTAATCTTTGCTCTCCTACTGGGTTAAAAGCCATATCCAAATAGTTAATATCAATTCTCCTACTTTCCTTTAGTGGCTTACAAAATATGACTTAATGTATTTTAGAGTAGATTTTTTTTCCCCCACTTTATTCCTTTTTACTCAACATCTTTTACTGGTGTTACAGGAATTGCTTTGATTTCCATCTACAGATTATAATTGTATGATAGGTATGAATTATAAAGGGAGAACTGAGAGGACAGCAAGAAATCATTTCAAAGGGAAAACTCTCACCTATACTGAAATTAGGAACAGGGAGACAAATCTATTCCTCATGCAAGACTAGAAAAAATTTGATCCAAGTTTTATTGTAAGATTTTTTTTTCCTTCATGTTGATACCTCATAATAGCCGTGAAATATGTCTTGCTCTCTTGCTCTGGAAATTATTATTATTACTCTGCAATAATCAGTTGGACAGAGGTATGCATGGTATAACTTTCCTGAAGTGTGTGGATTTAACAGAATGTGATTTATACCAGGGCTGCATCTGGAACTTTATGCCTATGATGGCATAAAACCAGAAAAGTGATGGGAGAAGATTCATTGTGTGAGAAGAGATTTGGCCTGTTTGGCCTTTTCTTTTCTTTTTTTTTTCCCCTTTTTTATTAAAAAAAAAAAAAAAAAAAAAAAAAAACTTTTAACCAGAGAAGCTGAATGTGGTTTTGATTCAGTTTTATTGTTTGGGTGAAAATATTTGCGTACATTATTGTAGATTTAAGTCCTGCCATGCATGACAGCATTCCTGGAAATGTGTGTGCACTTGGTTTTGAATTGCTCTTCTGATGAGATCCCTTATGACTCTGCTATAGGATATAGCTACGTGCATTGATACAGTACTTCACTGAGCTCTCTGTTACTAGCTTCATACCCATCGTCTTGTGAATGCGTATGAAAGTTCATGATGTAGTGTCCAGTGTGGGAGCTATTTGCGCACTGCTAAAGGTCTAGCTTGGGACTGTCTGTTTTCCTTGCAAAGGGAAGGAGGGACTAGAGGCAGTTTGCCCAGTCCAGTATGCTGGAGAAGTGACCTCTCAAGGAGCATCTTTAGATTAATGTAGAAGAACACATTGGGGTCCACTCCCTCACTGGAGTGGACATAGTAGGGCAGCAGTGGGACGCTGGGCTGCACAGAGCCCTCAGCTGTCGTGTGGCGGAGAGCAGATCATCCTGACTTCCGAGCCCCTGCTGCAGCATCTTTCAGGATAGGACATAGTGAATTTGGCTTGTGTGCTTAAACTCATGGCTCAGGCACCAGGCAGGCTTTTAGTTGGGTTGTCTGAAGCAATTTGGCACCCCTGAGAATCACTGGTGGCTGTTTGGGCACCTGATAACAATATGTAGGGCTGTGACTGCATAGTCTCTTCTCCCCTGCCAGGCAGCAGGTGAGCTGGGCTGCTGTGCTAGAGATCCTCAGTGATGTGGAGGCTGCTGTGAGGGTACCTGGAGGCTTTGTCACCTGAGCTTTGAGTTGTCGTTGTGTGGATCACAGTCCTGCATAGAGCACATCTGCAGGCTTGTAGATCCCACTGCAAGACCAAAGCCCCTGTTTAGTGTTTGGTCCATGGCAAACAAGGCCTTGTGGCATTTAATCTTGTAACCACCTTTTGTCTGCATACACACTTTCTTTTTTTCCATTTTTTCCATTTGTAGCTACCTGACAACTAAGCATCCAGTCAAAAGTAGTTGCTCACTGTATTGTTGGAGAGAAAGTCATCTGCTGGAGAGATTCATATCATTGACCTTAGGCAATTGCTTTAGGATGGAGTAAATCTGCTGCAGAGATATTGTTCTCCATTGACTGTGGGGGATTTCTGGACAAGAAATCTTACACTAGATGTCTACACTTTAGGCAGTTAAGGTGTAGATGAGATGAATCAACACCTAACTCTTCAGTGGACTGGAAACTACAATGGTAATATCACTGTATCAACTTCATTCCTCATCTTCAGATGACATCTTCACTATGAAGCCACCAGTGGCTTATTTTTGCAATTAACTTTACAAATATATGCAGTTGAACAAATGCAAAGCCAGAACTTCATTGTTTGTTGCAGGAGTAAAAGGCTATATCCTTTTTCTTTTCTTTTTCTTTTTTTTTTTTTTTTTCCTTAAATTCATTTTCAGAGGTGATAAGGGAGTATGAAGTTGCTTTGTGTTTGGTACCTCTCTTTTGTGGACTCTTTGGGAAATCAGCTTTATTTGCCAGCTGAGTTGTCATGTTTGTTGCAACATTAGGAGGACAGTTTGGGTCACTGTGTCTGGCAGTGTACAGGCTTAACAGACTGTTCTTGAAAGTTCTTGAATTGCTTCTTATCTGTGTTTTCCATTTTTCTCCACCAGTTATAATCATGTGTGCCAGTGGTGACACAATCAGGAACATCATGTTAGCTGCTCATCGACAAGGAATGACCAATGGGGACTATGCTTTCTTCAATATTGAACTCTTCAACAGCTCATCATATGGTAATGTTTTCCCCCCTCAAGCATGTTGCAAGGTCTTCTGTAAATCTGTTAATATTTTTAGATCTGTTAGCCTCAAAGTATACCCTACCGAATCTCAGAATACACTACCATCTCTGTGTTATTGTAATTACCTTCCCCTTGGGTTATGATATTGCAGGAAAGAAAATAGATATTAGTTTTTATTTAGCTATGGTTACCACGGAGTGGGTCACAAGATATAGGATGCCTGCAGTATGAGCTTTAGTTAGTTAGCTTTAGGCTGTGCTGGGGATCCATCTCTCTCTCTCTCTCTCTCTCTCTCTCTCTCTCTCTCTCTCAGCTTTTGATCACTGTTTCTACAAAAGTATTCAGCATTGAAGGGGAGATACTGGGTGGAACATGGGCAGTCCAAATATCCTAGGGTAGAATGGATGGATAAAAGTGGCTGACTTCACCCCTTGTTTTCTAAGGAAAAGTGATCTGATCTGTGAAGTTACTAGGAGACTTTAAAAATGTAAAATTAAGTTAATTTGCATTTTGAATTATACCCACGTTTGATATTATGGCAATGTGTGCTAGAGACCAAACCTCGTATCAGCTGTTAATAGCTGTCTCAGTTAAATTAAAGCTAGTACTTGAGCAATGTGTTTGCTGACAATTTTAAACAATGTCAGAAATATGCAGGCTACCTTAATTAATCCAGAATGATAACAAATTCATTTAAAACTGAAGATCAAGCAGGAGTTGAAAAAGAAGGAAAACTTGTTTTCTTCTTTTAAGCCTTAATAAACCCTGATGAACAGAAACAATTGAATTCACAAAAGGATGACATGTTTTGTTTAATAGGTAAGTTATTCCTAAGTGAAAATCTTTTAAATAAAGTTTTGATTACTCATGTAGGACCTCTGAGATCATTTTACAATGGATATCATTCATTGTGGAAAAGCTCTAGGATAAACATATGTTGTTTAAGTCCAGAGGTATAGATACAAACAGAAGTGCAAGTACAGCTATGTATCTCTTCCAGGTTAGCTAAAGAAGTGCCAAGTTTCACCAGCTAAAAAGGAAATTACTGAAATAACTAAAAGGTAAAATCACAGAACAAGATCAAAACCAACAGTTCAAATCAAAGTTTTGTGTTTACTGATTTAAATTTGCAGTGATTTCATCCCTCATGACATAAAGTGAAACTTTTTGGCATTGCAGCCCTAATCAGGACCAGGGTAAAAGCTGAAGGCTTTACCCATGTCATCAGTCACAGAACCCTGAAGTTTCAGCCCTTCTGTAGACGACAGGAGTTTAGTAGACATGATTTTTACCTGTTCCTACACACTACAGATCAAGTAATTGCTGGTGGTGTCTCATTATAGCTGAGCTACTGCTGCCTTTCATCTTGTGGAATGAAAATGTCAGATGTGATTCATCTGACCTCAGATACAGGTTTGCCTCTGAGCTAGGTTCCCTTTAGAATCACAGTAGAGAAACAGGCACTCCTGCGCAGTGATTCACCTCAACCTTAGATGTCTGAAATGGCTCGGATGAATCATTCCCTAAAGCTCACTGTTTCCTTGCCTTAGCTGTAAGCAGAGCCCAAGATGACTAGCTCAACTCTGGAGGTCTACCAGGGAAGCACTGAAGCTGGCTGGGATAGATGTTACCTAAAGTTTTCTTTGAGCACAGAGATGTTCAATGAGTGCAGTGGCTACGCTGCTGGGACACTGCATTTTGCAATCTGTTCATGTTTCAAAATGGTATTTGCTGGGAGGTAGCAGTGGTTGCAGGAGGCAGTGTTGCAGCGGGATGGGTATTTGAAGTGACACAGCCACTGGTAGACAGCACTTGTTCAGTCATTTACTGGGCAGTGCTGTGCTGCCATGGTGCTGTGCTGGGTGGTGGTACCATTTCGCCTGTGGTTGTGTTGGGATCTCAACATTGCCCTCCTTGGGTCATAGGAAGTCCGATCTACTTGTGGTTTTTCAAAGTAAGTAGTTAAAACTGTCTACCCTCCGATGTTAAATTGTGGCATTTCCTAACACTTACAAAGCTCTTTAGAAACAGTCTGTCTTTTTCTTTTTGGATGTGTTTTCCATGAGGAGTAAAATGACTTTTTGTCAGAAATTGACTTCTGTTTGCAGGTCATCACCTGCAAAAAGCAAGCATGCAGAGAAACATAGAGAAATCCCCCCCCAGCACCAAATTTCTCCTCCCAGTGCCTTGAGATAGTGAAATTACAAAAGGTACAAAATCTAACATCGAATGTGATTGACAAATCAACATTCCCCCAAGCCAAGTTCATATGACTGTATTTTGTTATTGCCCTCTGTTCTGAATGTTTCTAATTTTTCAGAAGAGCAGACTTACTAAATGTTAAGGCTGCAACAATTGCAGTTAAATACTGGAGGAGAACTACATCCCATAAAATTATCTATGGAGGAATTTAAATATGTAAATTATTCTAGTAACTGTTATGCAAGTTTAGCTTCCTTGTTCCCACTGTCAGTTTGTTTAAAGTAATAAGTAAGTATATTGTACAGGACAGATTTATTCATGTCCTGAGCTTCAGTGCTCTGGAAAGGCTTGTCTTCTCAAAAGGAAGCCACCCATAGTTACACTGCTGGCTTGGGAGCCTTCCATCTGTTTCCATGTACAGACTGAGGTCTTCAGGTGTTAGCTTTGTCCCTTGAGCTAGAAGACTGTTGCTGGACATGCATATCTTTCTTCTGGAGAGCAGGAGTGCACATTTAAGAGTGCTACTGCTGACTGCAGTCATGTTAGTAGCATGTTAGGCTATAAGATGTTGTTGTCCAGTGTCAGGTCTGATGAACAAGTAATCTTGACCATTTATCTTTGAATCAGGAAAGAAATCCCTAGATCAAGGGAGAAATATCTAGAATTTCATCTAAGAGAACAAAAAAGCTCCAAAAATAGATGGCAAAGGAAAAAAGAAAAACAAAGTATTACTAAGGTCATGTAGGAATTTTGTAAAGACTGCAATCCCTGCCAGTGCTGACCTGTGGTAAATAAGGTTTTCCTGGGGTGGAAGAGAACTAAAGGGAATATCCATTTAATGTGAATCTTTTTCAGAGCTTAACTGGGACTGTGCCTTGCTCCGTGTGTTGAGAGTGACAGGAGCTGGCATAGAAGCAGAAGCAGCACAAGGAAAGAGCTGCTCTCTTGAAGAGAACAGTTCCTTCTGTATTTCCCCTGTGCTCTTCTGAGGAAGAAGAGCAATTCCTTAATTGCTTTCAGTATGAAAAAAAAAAAAAAAGTCCTACCAGCAGTGTCTAGGTACCAGAGGGGGTGAAACGTGAAACACAAGCTCTGTATTCACCTGCTTTGAGAGAGGTTGGAGGTCTGTCCATAAAGCCTTGCTCCCACAGATGGCCAGGTACAGCGTGGAGTGCAGTGCAAGGAGCACTGAAGGTTTGGTCCCTGGGCTCTGTCTCCATTAGCATCTCTTCTCCTAAACCATTCACTTTTCCTGGTCTAAACAGCACCATGATTAAGGTCCTTTAACCAAGCAGGGTAGCCACATCCTCCTTCATTTCATGGTCCTGCAGGTCACACTTCAGAATTGAGCATGTTCCACAGTCTTCATTTTTGCACATTTAGCCATGAGTTTTTGTTGCTATTATTTCAAAAATAAAAAGACCGTCTAGCTTTTAATTGTTTGCAGTTATTTAAAAGCACTATTTATAGGTTCCTCTATCATTTATATACAATAGCACAAAACCTGATCCAGGTCAATGCGAATCTTTCCACTGATTTCATGAAGCATTGGATCAGAATCTCAGCACCTTTTAGGGTCAGGCCCCATTGGGCAGAAGGGCTTCTTCTATCAATTAACGTCCAGTCAGCTGTTCTGCTTTTTAAAAATCTGAAAATCTGATTCAACTCAAAACACCAATAGAGTAATCATTTCTGTGCTGTGATGCAGAGCACATGTAAACAGCATAGGCAGAATCCCATTTATTTGTGGTTTCTTTTCCATTAAGAACAGGCCTTGTCTGGCAGCCACCACACATGTGACTTTCTCCTTGACTGCTATGGGAGAAGTAGCTATACCATCTGCCTCCCATGTAGGGTGATGATCATGCTGTTGTATTTTCTGGAGCTTTTCTGACTGCCCAAGACTGAAAAGAGCATCACTGATGGTGTGATGTGGAGTAAAAGCTTTTTTTTGTCAGACCCTCCCTTGCTTGTTTTAAGTTAAATATCTTTGAGTTTGAGATCTGGAATGTTTTTTCGCTGGGAGATGTCTTCTCATGCTTAGATTTGAATCTAACCTTCAAAAATAAGCAAGCACAGCATGGGAGTAAAGTTGTCTTTCTGTTTGCACATTTACTTCACAGCTGTCATCAGCCATTCCTGCCCTGCTTCCTGCACTTCCTCAAGTGGGTTCAGTTCTCCCTCATACTTTGCCATCTCCTCTTCTCCCCTAGGCAAATGAGAGGGGACTTTTTAATGGAGAAAGGAAAATGGTCCTTTAATGGTGTCCAAATTGATGTTGGAAATATTTTTGTTTTCCCCCTAGGAAATGGCTCTTGGAAAAGAGGAGACAAACATGACCTTGAAGCCAAGAAGGCGTACTCATACCTCCAGACTGTCACTCTGCTAAGGACAGTGAAGCCTGAGTTTGAGAAGTTTTCCTTGGAAGTGAAAAGTTCTGTTCAGAAACAAGGGCTGCATGAGGATGATTATGTAAGTACTTGTTTACAGGCTTTGGGTTTTAGCATCTTTATAAATACCTCCTAATTAAAGCAAAAGCAGCACTCAGCCCTTTTCAGGTCAGAAACACTTGGTTTCATTTATGAAAACTCACTGATGCCCGTGTAATCTCCTTTTTCTTGGTTTGGCAATATTGGTGCTTCCCCCCTGCCGTGGGTAAAGCAAATATCAGCTAGAATAGACCTATGCACAGTCATCTATGAACAGTTGTCCTGTGTTCAGGACAAGATTTTTTTTGTCTTCTCCCAGTATTTTTCTTTGGTAAAAAGAGATCTCTGAAAATACAGACACTGTGTATTGCATCTGATGAAATTTTGCTTGAAGATAGTGAGAAATATGGCCTTGTTTCCCTAGTATGCATATTTAAACTGTTACTGTTTTATTCTAAACTGTCCAATTATGTCACTGTGGTCATTGCAAGCCCTTTTAAATCTTGGAGTTCCAGTGTCTTCCAGAGGTAGATGTGGGAAAGTGTACGTCTTTATTTTTTATCTCTCCAAATGTAAGAGGAAGATACCTCTGAAAATTGCTTTTGAGCAAATCTAATTCTTTAGGCAAATTCATAGAAAAGTCTTCTGTTAAAGCAAGAATTTATAGCACATACCTTCTGCATGCTGATACAAGTACTTTCCTGACAGTCAGCCCTCCCCATAATGGAGAGAGATTTCTCAAATGCACTTAAAAAGCCTTGAAAGAGGCTTGGCCACTACTTAGCTATAGGAAACAAGAACTGTAATACAAACAGTTCTAACGTTCTAATGACTGTCAGAGGAAAAACTTGAATTTGTTGCAATTAAGAGTGGCGCAAAGTTTCTTTCACTATCATATATGCCTACCAATAGAGAAAACAATGAACTGATGAAGACAGTCATTTTGGCTTCATAGAATAAGATAGTATATTATATTTTCTCAGGCTAATTCAAATGTTGCTGTGAAATGTGTTCTGTAAAATTAAGATGCTGCAGCAAGAGCAGATTTGCTTTGAAGGCTGGCTCTTGAGTGAAAGGATGAGACCTGAGGTATCTAGAACACCTGCTTTAACAACTGAAGTGAGATTTGAGGGGAATTTAGGTCCTAAACTCAAAAAAAACCAAAAAACAACAAAAACAAACAAACAAAACAATTTGAGCCCCTCATTTGCCAGCTCCCACTTAGGCAGCTCTTTGCTTTAAGCATTGTGTCCCCCCCCCCCCCCCGCCCCGGTGGATGCATCGTCTTCGATTCAAAGCAAAAGCTGATGAACTTGAAGGTTGTGCTAGTAAGTGACCCTTCCTGCAGTTTATTGCATAACCTCAGCTGTCTTCAGAAAACCTATGTGAGTCTTATTTTATATTTTATTTAAAATGTAATGCTGAATCACATTAGTGGCTTGCATTTTTGCTGTAAAGCTTCCAGAGTTTAAGCAGGCAGAAGCAATCTTTTGTTGGCGTTCTTGGACTCAGGCAAATAGAGAAACCCCAACCAACAAAGTAAAGGTGCTGCTCTCTGAAGAACCTGCTAGTTTTGAACAAGGCAAGGAAACCACAGGGTTTGTGCTGTTTTTTCCCTTTTTCCCTTTTCCCTCTGTGTGCCCCTTTGCAGATGTTACTTGGCAGGACCTCTACCATGAAAACTTGCCACCTGCTCTTGGTTGTGGTTGTTGAGAAATGTGATTTTTGAATATTAAAGATCCAGTCACCCCCAAAGACTTCCAGTTGTAGGGTTTTGTAGCACTTCTGGTTCAGGCAGTGTGAAGTTTTCCCAAATGTGGAGCACTGTTAAACTAGCCAAGAGCTCAGGATCCTAGGCAAATTGCCTAGCTCACAGGCAATGGGCTGTGTTAGGGAGGGCAGTTTGAAGCAGGGAGGAGGGATGCTTTGGTCTTCTGTAGGATGCAGACCCACCTCAGGTCATGCACCAATTCAGCACTGGTGCATGCTGACAAGCAGCGGTGTCACTGGGTAAGTACAAGCCCTGTTACATTCATGCAGAATTGGATCCGCGAGAGATCAAATCTCCACAGTGCTGGCGGGGAAAGGTTTTGCTAGCTAACATGCTTGCTGGGGACATTCCTTGCAAATCTGTGCCCCTGCTGCCAGAAGTCCTCTATTCTCTTCTTCAGTCCGTACTTGCTTGTGCAGTCAGACCTCTGTGCTGGCAGCGCTGCTGGCTGTCCCAGTGCAGCTGCATGGGTGCTTGGCTCCCCACCACTTTTCCTTCCTCCCTGGCTGCAGATGCCTCTGCAGTTGGCTCTGCTAACTGCTTCCCCCATCTCCCCTTCCACCTGGCTGGGCACCTCTTCTTGCTCCAGAGCTTTTCACCTTGCTCCAAGCACTGCCTCTCCCCAAAATGCCAGCCTTTTTTAGGGCCAGGCAGTGGCACTGGATTCCTGTTGTCATTGCCACTGACTTTTACACCTCTTCCTATTCTTCTTCTGTCTAGCTTCCTGCGCCCTTCCTGCTCTCTTCTCGTTGCCTTGGGGCAGAGAGAGAACTTGTGATGTATTTATGCCTACTGTAGTTTCCTGCTCTTTGCAGTGGCAGTTCTTGACTCGTGAAATCTTGAATAACTCATGGTGGAGAATTCAGGGATTTGGAACTGCCTGTTTAGCAGCTGCAGATCTTGGCTGCTAGGAAAGGAGGTTTGGTTCCAAATGCAGAATCTCCTGGTATTGCACTGATGCTTAACATACATAGATCTCAGTAGACCCTCCCATACCTGCTTTCTTATAGCCTCCTAACACAATGGGAATATAAAACCTTTTTTAGAAGGGATATTCTTGGCTTGAATATAGCAAAATAGCTGTGTTACTTCATTAACAATGTATGAATTTTAATAATCTGGTCTGCTTTTCACTGTTTATGATGAATTTTGCATTTTCTCAGTTTGAACAATAAGAAAGAGATGGAACAAATTCCCTTAACTGATTGTCTTGCTGCCACATTCAGAGGAGGAACATCTTGGGGGAGTCTTGAGGCTTAATCCAGTAAGGCAAAATAAAAAGCTATAGTGAGATCCCATCCCTTCCTCTCTGAAGGATGTATGGATAGTGGGCATCTCATTAATAGTACTTCTGGCAGCATAGAAGGAAAGTGGCAATGTTAGCCTCATGGCATGCTGACCATGGCTGTTTTCTCCAGGGGAAGCTTGCTAGGCAGAGGTCATTCAGCTGAGTGAGAGACTGAGGACATTCAGCTGAATCTAAGTGAGAAAGACTGATTTTTATCTGTTAGATTCTGCTTCTAAAAACAAAATCTATGGGAGAAGACAGTTTTTGGTACATTTATGTCAAATCCTATCTGCCGGTGTTGAAACAATCCTCATCTTTTTCTGCAAGCCATGTCCCTGGAGGACAGATTCAGAGAAATTTGGATTTGAAGCATTCAGTGTTTCTGCTGCTCTGTGTGGATTTTTCCGGTGTTACAGGAAAACGAGGACCTGGATGTATGGCCTAAATTGTCTCACAGTGACGCTAACTAAAACAAAAGCAGTTAGCGCTGCCATTTTGTCCTGCCCTCTTGCCAACACTAATCCTAAAGGCATTATTATCTACCAAAAAATAACATAATAAAGATGGAAAATAACCAGATGACAGAAGGAAAGATAAGAAAGACAAAGGGCAAAGTCCTAAAAGAACAGTTGTTATATTGCTGAACTGAAGAGCACATATGACCCTTGGAGAAATAATGGGTCAAACAGTGTTGGCCATCTTCATTTCCAGCTGTGAAATTAGACATAAAGAAGTGAAATTCAGGAAGCATGTTCTGCATACTTCTTTCCCAAGTCAGAAATTGCCTGTTTTTGGTAGGGATGTTTTATTATAATGATGGGGGAGGTAGAAGAACCTGCCCCTTGTGAGTGGACAGGAGAGTGTTGGAGAGGCAATTTCTATTTCTCAAGGAATCTCTGTTCTGAAGGAATAAATTTCTTTAAACACCTTTTAACTAACCAACAGTGAAAATAAGAGTGTAAAGGGGTTCAGAGAAGTTCTGAGAAGGCATCTTAGAAGTATTTGGATAGTTAGTAACTGCACAGAATAGGCCTGAAGAATGATTTTCCCTGCCTGCAACATCCCATTGCAACAGTTGCTTGACAGTCAGCAGTGCCTGTTAATAAATAATATTTGTTTGCTTTTTTTTATCACTTTGAGTCTGAAGGCTGTTACTGTCATGTTAATATAAGCCAAAAACTGGGCTGAAGCATCAGATCTGCTCAGCTCTCACTTAGCGTTTAACAATCATAAAATCATGCAACGGTGAGGTTGGAAGGGACCTCTGGAGATCATCTAGTTTAACCCTCAGTATAGCCCATACAGGGACTGAACTTGTGACCTTGGCATTAGCAGCACCACACTGACCAACTGAGCTAAACCTGCTGCCTGATTACTTTTTCAATAAACATCATATTGTTCTGTAGAAGATCTGGCCATTTTTTGTACCTTCCTGAAGGCTGACCTCTTTGATAAACTAACCAAATGTGGAATTTATTCCAGAAATCTCTTTAGAGTGGGTGTTCAGGCATACAGTAGAATCACTTTAATGTTGTTACAGAAATTACAGCATTTTTGTTACCTCTGTAATGATAATACATTACCAAGATATTAACAGCAACATGTCCTGGAATTTATAAAGCAGTTGAGATCCTCAGTTTACCAGCAACATGTGGAACAAACTCTGCTTACAGATCTATACCGGTGATCAGATAGACAGCATTGGGAATTGCGTGCGTTTGCTTGAAGGAAGAATTTGAAGCTGTCTCTGAATTGGTGTGTGAATAGGTCCCAACAGATGCTCTAGTTAAAAATGTTTATGAATAAATAGCATTTCAGTTAAAGTATATGCGTAACCCATTTTTATTAAATAATGCCGAACACTAGATGAATTGGTGGTAGGCTGCAGTTTGAAGGTTCTTAATGCACCTTCTGTTTCTGACTCAGGTCTAGAATTCAATAAATGCTTTTTTTTATGTCTGACCCAGTATTCTGAGCAGGGATGATTTTATAGCCCAGGATATTTGCTCTTCTGAGGTTACAGACCACCCATGGCTTCATGGCTTGTTTTTTTTTTTTTTTTTTTTTTTTTTTCCCTCCTTTAAAAGCTGAAAATTTAACTAATTAAACAAATCTCTGCTGTGTTAACTACATGGCAGCATTGTTCACTAGGTGGACGTGTGGGTTTTATCCTATCCACAGCCCTTTTCACAACTGAAAATGAAAAGGAGGAAAAGGGAACTGGAGTCCGATTTGCCTTTCAAGTTATCTCAGTGAAAGAATGTGTGCAGAGTCACAGCTACACAGATTAATTAAATAGCGAGGTGCTATTACATATTAAAAAGGGCAAGTCTGTTACATTCAACATTTTCAGACCTCCTAAATGAGAAATGGCCAGCATAAGAGCAACTGTTCGCGCTCCAACAGTTAACTACAAAAGCTACGTGGGAGGTAGCTGTACTCATAAAGTTTATCATCTCATCCATAACATCCGTGCCAGACTTTTCCCTATGTGTATTTCTTACGTCAGCCTTTTAATTAGGATTGTACACCAGCTAAGATAAGAGTTGGGAGAAGCAAGCAATTCAGTAATGTCACTGAGAGAGATGGTAAAAATGTAACATATTCAGCAGTGTATGTCCCACTTGTCTTTTTCAGGCATAGCCAGGCAAGATTAATGACAGTCAGGCTTTTGTGTTGCTGCACCAGAATGAGAGAGGGTTTTTTTGAGGGTATTAAAAAAAAAACAAACAAAAAAAAAAACAAAAAAAAAAAACACTTTGCCAGGGAATAATTTGTTCAAATGAATAGATCTATTCAGCTGCTTGAGTGCTTTGCTAATTGTGTTTGAAAGAATAAAAGCAAAACACAAGCTGCTCTCAGCAGCAGGAGAAAATGGGTTCACATGCCAGCTTATTAATAAGAAGAATTCTATTAGTAAAACATATTTAGGATTATTGAGTCCAGCCCTTCACCCTCTGGAATTAATGAGTTTATTTAATTTCCTTAAGAGCAAAGCTGAACTCTGGATTGCTGAATTTGGTGACTATAGCAGATGTTTGTTTGTTTATTTGCTGAAGTTAATGCTTTCTCAGTGATATGAAAGACTAGTGTCTTCCACATTGGGATCTTAGGCAAAAATATGGAGTAATAGTATGGTATTTGGAGTTAACAAATGCCATAAAAGACAGGAAAAGAGAGAAATTATTCTTCTCTCTTCCAGTGTGTTTCTGTTTAGTTTTTCTACTCTAAGCATATTTTTGAAGGTGTCTTAAACCATGAATGAGATAATATAAAACTGTAGGTGTATCTGAAAATAGTAACATCTGAACTCTGTGGGAATGTAAAAGTTTAGAATTGATCTTCATATACATGTTGTATATTTTCCATAGCTCCGTGTTTTTGCTTCGGTTTCACAGATATTCACATTCCACTTTACTAAACTGACACACAGACATTTGTGGGCAAGGTACTCTAGCTTTGAAGTTCTTGCTAGAAACACATCTTATTTTCCACTAAAAATGTGTGAAAAATATGTCTTCCAGTAAAGTTCATAATCTGTTTTTGTTTGTAATTTCTTCAGTGCTACTTGCATTGCTAGCTTTATGCTCGTTAGCTTAGCATGTCCAACTGAGGTCTTGTTTTTATTTAAATTCATAGGATTTTTGCTGTGGATTTTAAATTGTTCTTAGGTTTGACTCTGTGGTGAAGGCAAGAAAAGACTATGTACCTCATTCTGCACAAAATTACATTTAAAAGATGGAAGACACTTGCAAACTGACTTTCCAGCAGCTAATACCTTTCTCTATAAGCCATGTTCCCTGTAACTTGTGGAAATAGCACTCAGTTAGAATCTTTTTATCTGAAAAAGATTCTAAACTATGCAAGGCATAAAGTAGAAGGTGTGGGTGAGACTGGCCTGTGTCAGGAGGCTGTTGGTAGCAAGCAGCAGGGCACAAGCAGAATCTTAAGCCAGCAGCTGGAAGCCCTTTCCTTGTGGCAACCTTGTTCTTGCTTGGAAAGTGGATTGGCTGCTCCCGCCTCAGCATTTCAATCACTGCAGAGGATTACCTCTATGGGTAGCCCAAAGCCGCAGTAAAATACACTGGGTTAAGATTTCAGTATTTGAAATTTGCTGGAGCCGAACAGTTAATCAGGAGGGTGACAGACATTGGAAGAAAGGATTCTCAGCTTGTTCCCTTAAGGATGTGGATGAAGTGGCAGATGATGTTTCAAGGCCAGCACTACATACATGTTTGTTTGAAAACTCGTGGAAATAAGACCTGTTGCCTCCACAGAGGCGTTCTGGCTAGATCCTGCATGGAGATTGTTCAGGAAAGCTTTCCTGTACTCGTTTTAGCTATAACTTTGGAGAAGGCTATCCTGAATGTCAGCAGAAGAAAGTCTGACTTTGTGACGTTCAGGTGATAGGATTCCTGAAAGAATACAGGTGGAAAGCGGTAATACTCCGAGTCCGTGATCTTCTGCCACACTGGCACATTCATTTCTTATCGCTGCATGTGAGGAGGTTAAACAACCTGAATATATCACTGACAAAGACCTACTCTGCAGAGCTGTAGGTCAAATATGCGGACACATCGGGGTCTGAGCGTGCGTGAGTGAAGTTACTCAGGTGTATGACTTAGCAGAGAAAAGGCAGGCAGCAGAAGTTGGATCTAGTTGGCCTGAGATGTGAAATAAGATCAGCATCAGCTCTGCCAGCTCCTTTTTTTTTTTTTTTCTCTTTCCCCTTCCCAGTGGATATTTAGCAAGTCCTCTAATGTGGAGGGGTTAATATGTGAGGATTGACTGTGTGAATAAAGACAGTGGTGTCCTTATGTACAGAAGGAGCCATAGGAATCCACTTGAGGAAACTCCCAACTTTCCTTCTCTCTTCAGTAGAACTTTTTTCATCAGGAAGAGAAGTTTGAAACAAAATCAAAAGGTTTAGTCTATTCCAAGAAGAACTAATATATCAAGGCAGATTGGAAAGACAAGAATTGTCTATGTCCCAGAGCAAATGAATAAGACGGGGCATGAGAAAGGCATGTGGGACAATGGGAGGAGGGTAGGTGAGAACCTCTGGTCGCCCTTTGCTCAGAATACAAGAACAAGGAGACATTCAGTAGGCAGGACATTTGCATTTGGTAGGACATGCGTTTTCACAATGCATCTGGTTAGCCCACCAGACTCCAGACCACAGGAAACTTAGGAAGTAAAATATAGTTGGAGCTCATGGATGGGGCAGTTAATAGGGAAACAAAAATGCCTAGAGGTGTAAAAGGAGAGCTAAAACAGAGTGAGGATTTATAAGCCTTTTGGAAGGGTTATAAATCCTCAAATTTTGAGGCTTAAACATCTTCCTACTGGGGGCTGAGAAGATATGTTCCAGGTGCTTAGCTGGAATATCACTACCTCCTGACCGGTATGCATGAACATCATCTGAGGTAGCTCCTGTAGCTTCCCTTTTGCATGCTAGTGAATTCCTTGCAGGTACACCAGCAGAGGGGTGGTTAAGCAGCCAGCTGAACACCTTCCATCAAGTATCCAGTATCTGAAAGAAAGTAACAAAAACAAGCCATCGGGTTTTAAAATATTTGGAATGGAAACATGATTAACAGCAGCCTGAGGGTTTGTATTAATTCCATGCCATTAAGGTTTACAGGTTAGTATGCCCATTTACCCTGGTATTTAATAAAAGGATCACTTATCATAGCAACCTCAGCCTCAGGTGGGCTCTTCTGGCAAATGATTTACTTCTAGTAGTGAGGTACCCACAGGTGTTCACAAATCCTCCTGCTCCCTGAGCACCTAGCTTTCCACTCCAGGGTGCACACACCCCGGCATGCCCTACAGCCAGATGGTCGGTGCTGGGCAGGGGAAGGGTGGAGTTCACATTTTCTCAAAAAAAGGATTTCATCCTGAATTTCTCTCATGCTGGCACAGCAGTCTCAGCCATGGGGCTTTTGACATGAAAGGGGGCAGGTGGTGGTGCTTTCTTTCAGGGGATTTGAAAAGATTGGCTCCCTGCAGGGTTTTTGTACCAAAAAAGAAAAAAAAAGAAAAGAAAAAAAAAAGCGTCCTCAACCAGCAATGTGGTTCATTACCCGAGTGTATGAGTAACAGGGTAAAATCAGTCCCTCATTCTCCACCTTCTCTGCTGGCAAGGGTGAGGCAACGTGTTGACGCTTTTGAATCCTGTTTTTATGTGCCTAAATTTCTCCCACTATTCAATAAGAAGCTTAGATGACTAATCCCGGCTCCAAGGGTACTTTAGAGCTAAGCACCACGTTTGGCAGTGCCTAAATCATCTGTGTTTATCCAGCCCTTAAGACTGTATTTAAAGCAAATTCTCTGCTGGACGGCTTTTGCTAGCCTATTACAAAGCAGAAATACTACGATCCTTTCACGTTGCTGCGAGCAGGCACTCATGATAACCCTGAGTGGCTTTTTATCCTACCTACTGAGAATTTCACCAGCCTGCATTCATGGTATTTATTCAGAAGCTGGCATAGCATAGTCAAGTTCAGTTTGAATGCCTCATTTTCTACAATGGTAGTTTTTCTGAGTTTTGCATGAGAACTGGTGTGATCTTAAGAGTTTTCAGTGGAAAAAAATAAGTTTTTTCCATGATTTTTGTTGCGTGGTGTTAGAGAGCCAGAGTCCAAAACAATCACGCATGAATGCTCTTCCTGTTTGTCCTACCTCTGCATTTATTTAAACCAGTTAGTTTATTTTAGCAAGTGGAACTGATTTTTTCAGATGAGTGACTCTGTCATCCTACAAAACTGAAATATGTTCCTATTGCAAAACAAACTTGCTCTCTGACATTTTAAACTTAAAGTTTAATGAAAGTTCTGTTTTTGGTTACAAGATATTAATCTGCAATTAAAATGTTCTAACTGTTGCGTAATGCTAACTTCAAAATGTAAGCATTTGTTCCAACAGTAGGATCAGTTATCATCAGAATACCAGTGGGGTCCTTAGAAAAATCTATGTAAAACAGAAATACGTAATATTTTGTGTATATTCAGCTTATTATTGAGTTAACTTATTAAATATCCCTCCTCTTTTGCCATTATGAATAGAGGTGTGACTGCTAAGTATACTTTTGTAACTTATCACAAGTGTACCTAAGTAGCTAGTCACAAGACATGAAAACTTAAATGTTAGAATGCTTAGTTTTTAAATGACAGCTGTAACTTTTTTGATTAAAATCCCTTCAGTGGTCAAGCCATGATGATACAATACCGTTTACCAGAGACCTTTTGCATTTGTCATTTATCTTGAGTTGGAGATCTATTATGAATATGGTGAAGCATATTTCACCTTAGCTACAGGAATGTGTTAATGCATTCTCTGGTTCTTTTTCCTTGATAACTGGTCTAGGGTCCTTACAGCCGAATTGCAAATATGAATATTATATATATAAAATATGAATACAGGGAAAATTCCCCTAAAATGATTATTCTGTGGGTGGTTCAATTCTGGTACAAAACAGCACTACTCATTAGCTACATTGATTACAGTCCTTTGAGACTAATGTTATATGTTCTATATATGTATATAGATTGAGATAAATTTAATATATATTCTATATATTATTCTATAATAGAATTATATTATTACAGAATAATATAGAAACCAAAGCACAGAGGGGTAAAATGGCCCATTCCAGCTTGCATGAGAAATCAGTGAGTGGATTTGACAGAGCTAGGAACGAAACCCATACAGGTTTGCAGGAGGGAAATCTGATTCCAGCGAAGTTCCCAGTCCCTGGAATGGGGCATTTTTCAACTCCCTGCACTTTGGGTACACTTTTGGAGGTCCAAGGGGAGTTTGAGGCCTGATGATGTCAAGGCATGAGTTTGGTCCAAAGTTCATGCAAATCAGCAGCAATAAGAGCCCCTTGATGTGAGCTGACTGTGAATTAGGCTCTAAACCTGCTGAGGTTGAGATTCTCATTTCTGTGTTTATTGGAAGGAACAGTTTTTTGGCTGTATCTAGAAGGCTTTCTGCATGGCCTGTTGACAGTAGGCTCTAGAGATTTAAGGCTGTTTTCTGGATAATCACACAAGAGGGTTGCAAGCAATAAATAAATAGGCAATGGGGGGCACTCATCAGTACTGTCTTGGAGAGGTTCTTCCCTGGACTTGTGTATCAGTTGTCACTGTGCTGTTTTAGCTGGTATTTTACAGTCCAGCTCCCCTGCAGCTTAGGACTGAATAGTTCTGGACTTCAATTCACAGCCGAGACAAAAGAGCAACTTGTGGCTGCCCCAGCTGGATGATACCAAGTAAATCTACCAGTTTTTCAAGAAACAGGTATTAAGAAAAACAAAGAGAGCAGGAAGAATAGGTAGGAGATACGAGAGTGGAGGGGCAGACTTTGCATTTGATTTTCTTTCCTAAACAAGAAAATAACCTTCACTGACAAAATCCCGGAGCTCCTTGAAATTGGCAACTTTTAAAAAATAAATTCCAAACATTTTTTTTTTTTTTTTGCAGCATAACGTTTTGTGGAACAAAGGGTCAGCTTCTGGTCCACATCTGACTTTAGAGCAGATAAGGAGTTTGTTACAGTATTTATTGTAGGCAGTATTTCAGTCCTATTGGATTAAGCATCCTTTTGTCCAGGTGTAACAAGGCTAGCAATGGCTTGGTGTATCTGGGGTACCCGGCAGCCCATGTATGAGCTCTGTCAGATGCACAGGTGAGCAGGGCAGGCAGGCAAAGGCACAGTCCCTTTCTTAAGGAAAAGGACTTAGCCACGGAAGAGTATCTCTGTGTCCAAATCACAAAGAAAGCAATGCTGGAAGAGGAGCTTTCTTGGATCTCCTGGCCACGCACCTCCCATAGTTAGTGCCGTTGAGTTCTGGGGAGCTTCATGCGCTCCAGCACGTTGGTAAACCCCATTGCAAAGGAGCTCCTACAGCCAAGAGCCTGCAGTGCATCTGGCTTTCTCTAAGGTGAGAACCTTTAAGGTGCAGCTCCATTAGAGAAGCAGTTGGGTTGCCCAGGAGAGCAGACTGTATTTTTAACATGTTGGAATTTAAACATACAGCTCTGATTAACTGTTTCGTAGCTTTATCCTGCTTTCCAGTGCTGTTCTGGTTTCAGTGATATGATTGCAGTGGGAGCAGGTCAGGCCCCTGATTGTGTGCCCATGTCAGTGGGCACCTCCACTGCAAGACATGACACCTGTTTATGACAACTGGATATGTGAATCCTGTGGCTTTGCCTTTGTTACGCTTGGGAGTCTTTGAAATCCCAATTCAGATAGCTAGAGCTAACTGTTAATCTGTAGATCAGATTAGGAACTCTGCGAGTGTCTGCTGTATAGTAGCATTAAGAAGTCATGCAAGGATGTGAGGAGCTGAGTTAATGAGGCAGGCAGGACAGTCTATGATAATATTAGAGATGGTAGGACTAAGGTGTTACTCCAAAAATGAAACAGGACATGGCATTACTGCTTTGAAATGTGCTTCACATACTTGCAGGTAATCCTCAGATATATGAGCATTCTTTCCTCAGCATCCAGATCTCAATCTGCATCTCATTTCCATTCAGAATTTCTTGTTAAGTTTTTATGCAAACCAAAAATTTAATGGAAGATTATTTTGTAACTACTATATTTTACCTTTTTTTTAAAAAAAAATAAAATCATTAGAACCAAATCAGTTATATCTGCCAGTTGTCTACTGTATGGACATCATGAGCACTTTCGTTCTGGGTTTGGGCATCTCAAAGCGTGAGTACGGCAACTGATCAAGGAGCTGCTGAGGGCACCAGAGTGTCCCAGGAGCACTTGGCTCAATGAAAACAGCGGTAGCAATGTGCTGAGTGGGAATGGGTGATGTCAGCGAACGGCATCAAAGATAAAATGAGGATTATATTGCTAAGTAGTGTGTCACTCAACAGTTAATAACTGAAGATGTGTGTCCAGAAATTGATGAAAAAATTTACTCTGTAAATTTCTTGTAAAGGTTGATAATGGAGGGACAACAGTTGACTTGTTGAAGGATTGAGAAGAGGGACCTGAGAGTTAAATTACAGCTTCTTGTAAAAAGACTATTCCATTGAGATACATTAAAACAGAAGGAGGTAGTGGAAGAAACATCACCCTAAAACATAGGATGTGTTGCCATGCCACAGAAATCTATGGTCAAAAAAGTAGATGAACCAACTTGATGGGAGTCTAGTTTGAAATATATCTATAATTGAAATACAATTACTATATTTGAACTATGTTGCTATTATTTTTCTAAGTCATGCTATAGTTAATAGCATGATACAGTATTGTTAAAATTCACAAGGGTTTATTACTATATTCATAGTTCTAAAGTTTTATGTGATCATAGCATCACATAGCTGGATTGCCTTTAAAATTTCATCCCTGTGGATTAATCCAAGAGGTACTGGGCATTAGTATACATGTGCATTACCTCAAACTATTGTATCCATGTCGGGTGTGTAACTTGGTAAGTTTTTTTTTTTTTTCAAAAAATCAGGGTAGACCCAATGCAATCCCCCAGAGTCCTCAGGCATTTTGGCTGAGACTGTAGTTTAACAGAACCTGAAAGTCACTCTGGACATACTGGGATGTATGTTCAGACTGCCAGTTGTCTGACTTGCAGTAGGAAAAAAAAGTAAAGATCCCCCCTGCCTAGCACTGGAGTGGTACGGATTGCTGTAATTGCTGTGATTCAGAGCTGGGTAGCTCCAGATGGAAGAGAGTAATGTTACTTAACAGTCAGTGGGCAGGATACAGAAAATTATGGGTCCTGTGTAGCTGTAGCTTGGCTGTCTTCCATGTCGGTAGTATTTTGCATTGCTGTGTATGCTGTTAACACCTTGGTATATATGAATAGTGTGGTCACACTATAGCTGCTTGGGGAACTATAACTTTGAACTGTGTAAAATTTATTCATGTGATTTCCATGCAGAGGGTTTTTCTCTAATGGATGATGGTTAATTAGAGTAGAAAGGTAGGAAAATAAGAAGAACAAATGTTTTCCAGCTATGCAGTTAACTTACCTGCTTTTAATTATACTGCAGGTTGAGTGGGACAAGCCTGTGATACAGAAGGTATTACAGGATGGGGAGTTCCACATATTTGTATTGCAGCCTCCGAAGAGGTTCAGCAAAGCAGCAGCTTCTCTGCCGCTACTCCTGTTGCTCATGACACGTTTTGGTGGGGTGGCTGTTCTGTGGAGCCAGCAAGACTTTAATAGACCTGACTTGTCAATGGTAATCACAGCATTTGGAGTAAATCTCTCACTTGTAATTCAATAGTCAGCATAAAACAAATTGGAAAATACTATCATCAAAAATGCCTGCTTTTATTCAAACTCAACTGAAAGAATTATTAATTATTAATAAAGGAGATCTTTAAAATCTTAAGCTATGTAGTGTCTTCCTGAGGGCTCTCTGAGGTTGAACCACACATTATTAGCTACCATGCAGACCTTTGAGCAACCTGCAAAGACATCTTCACAATTATTCTGGTCCCCACTTGACACATTCATGAAACATCCACTTTAAGCCCTTTAAACCTTTCATTCCCACAATAGTATATTTCTTGCAGCAAGAGAAGAATGTTATTTTTTTACGTGTGATCTGCTTTTACTGATAGATATTCTAAACCTCAAATAAACAGAGACCAAAAAAATGTAAAAATTGTGGAAAAAAGTTTGGTGTCAATTTGGTCATTTGGGGGGGAATGTGGGGATGTTGGGGGGATTTGGGGATGTACATCTTGAGAAGCTTTGGTGTCCTGATAGATAGTATTTGCTTGGGTAGGGAGTGCTTTCTAGCTGCAATTAGTAATTACTACTCTTCTAGGAAAAGATTTGAAGTAACATTAATTACCAGTAGTTTTACCTTCCTTGACAATGTAAGGCAAAATGCTGGATTTTTTACTGGAGGAACTATGAGGTGGCACAGATGATTTTCTAATGACTTGCCTATGCAATGTCAGGATTCCTGGCAAAGGGGTAAGGCAGGAGGCTGCAGCAATTCCATCCCAAAATGCCAGGCGAGTTTTGCCAAGGCTCATCTGGCAAATCTTCTGTAGCATCTACGGGAGGGTTTTCAGGCTGGTTGCATGAGTAGATTTCAGACTGAGCAAGTTAGCTGACAAAACAGATTTTGATGGTTGCTGTGTTACACTGAGAGGTCTTTGCTGTAGACAAAGGAAGCAACAAATAGCTTTCCTCGAAACTCATGCCAACCACAAGCTGTAAATCAGTCAGCAGGCAACCAGAGAGACTCATTCCTTCTCCTCCTGAGAGAATGAGTGTCACATCATGAAAGCCTATGTTTGATCATCCACAGGCCACTTGCATTCTAAGACTGGCACATAAAGCAGTGGTCCAGCCTTGTGAGTTGTTTTTTTGTCTGTCTGTTTGTTTTTTGTCTTGAAAAATTAAATCCCCCACTGGCAGAGCCTGTCCTAGTATGCACTCTCTCTGTCAGCTCTTACTCTTCTACCAAAAGGTTGACTTCCACCTTCTCTTTTGTGCTTTCTTTTTAGGTCAAAATAATTTCAGCTGCCTTTTAATCTTTGGCTGTCATACTGAACTGAGCTGTTCTGCTTTCTGTTACACTGACTCCTTTTTCCCTAAATTTGTGGTGCATTTTCTTAATGAAACATAGGTCAAAATTATCTAAAAGTCCAATTTTAAATGTCAGAGAAATGTAAACTTTCATATTATCAGTGAGCGGGTTTAATTCTCCTTACTGTTGGCAACCAGTTTAAGAGTGAAAGAATGTCTTGTATGTAATTACATAACCGGGAGCTTGGCTAGTTCAGCTCAGCCAATCAACTATGTAATACTTTTTATCTATGGAACAGTTATTTACTTAACTGGCTACATCTTTTAGCTCTTTTAATGTCCAGCTAGAACTGTGGGAGTTTGAGCAGTGCTTTATTTACCAACATTTTTTAGCTGTTTAGATACACTGAAATTGAAGATAAGCTAAATATTGTTTCTAACCAGGAGAATATTTATAGAAGGGTGTTGTTCACTGGAAATGGCAACAAGAGGCCTCATAATGTGTTACAGTCTTTGCTTACACCTTTGCTAGTTTCAGCACATCAGGCTCTTTTCCAGCATAACTAAACTGTGAGTGAATGGGAACTTCCTTCCTTCAGCTGAGAAGATAATTAACTCTGAATTACTGTGCATCAAGCCGGGATGCGCATCAAGCAGGACGAAGATGTGGGTTGTTGCTTGGAGGAGAGGAATACCTCTGCTGTTCTAGCCAGTTGCATGTCCGCTTCTTGGTGATGGGCCCAGATCTGAACTTAGCTCCTAATGTTCCAGGCTTCACCGCTGAGGTGCACCTGCCTCGGGTGAACAAACCCATAACATCTGCTGATACTCAGAGTGTTGCAGGACAAAAGCTGCAGGCTATCTGTGTTGACTCATAGAGGACATCGCCAGTTTGCAGCAGTCTCCCTATATTAGTGTTAGAAAACAACATTTTGTTTAGTTCATGTCATTTATTGAAAAAAACTGTGAAAGACAGGAAACTGTTCTCCTGGCAGTCCCAGAGAATGCATTACTGTACAGGGTAAGCAGCTTCCTCCATTGCTCATTCACTAGTGGAGGGATGCTCAGCTGAGTAAGGGCCAGGAATGGAAGTGGTAATCATTAAACAAGCAAATCCACTAGTCAGAAAAACTTCTGTGCTCTCCAAAAAAATCATGGCAAAATATACTTCCCCATCCTGATGGGTGCTAAGTCCTTTGTGCAGAGGGAGGAGGACATTCTCGGTGCTGCAGGATGAGGGTGCTCAGCACCTTACAGAACCTCACACCATCAATAGCAGAATTTGTGCAGCTTGGCATGGGAACCGTGATCAGCAAATTTCTCCCCTATCAGCAGAACTATTCAGACACAACATTAAAGTGTGATTTGAATGTTCAGAATAGCAGATAGTAGTTAACTGTTTTTAAAAGTGGGTCAAAAGTTAGCCTTTTTCTCTTGCTTTTTCTTTCAGACACATTCCTTTGTGTTCCAGCAGTTGAGAAAATAACCCTCCAAATTGGTTATTTTGATTAATCTGGATATTCTCTGCAGTTAATCAATTCCGTAGGGAAGACAGATTGACAGTGGCTGAATTTTTCATGTGTCAATTGCCATTACTTTCTTTTTGTTTCTTTTTAGGTGAACATGTTTGTGGAAGGATTCCATGATGCTATTCTTCTTTATGCTCTAGCTTTACAGGAAGTCCTGAAGTATGGTTTCAGTAAGAAAGATGGGGAAAAAATTGTTCAGCAAACGCGGAACAGAACCTATGAAGGTAAGGAGTTAATGTGGAATTCCAGCTTTCAGAGTCAAAAATAATCAGATCTTTACTGTGTGCAGAATAAGGACCAGTGCCTATACAACTCTTAAATGAGAAGCAAATATCGATATGAAACCATATACATCTTTAAGGCTGCGTCACATACCAGTCTGAACTTTTCTTGCTCCATCCCTTGAGGTGTTACTCAGCTCAAAGAACTAACAATTTAATGACCCTCACTAGTGTTGTAAAGAAATACTAATAATTTTCGCAGGCTCCTTTGTTTTTGAAAAGATTACAGCTGCTCATTCTACTCAGATGCATCTATTACCTCTCAGATTGGCTCATTCTTTCCATTTGACTTTTTTATCTTAAAAGGCTAAGAGTGGATTGAAGCAAGCAGGTGCTTTTTTTTTTTTTTTTTTTTTTTTTTTTTTTTTTTTTAATTTCTTGACAAGGCCCTTTTGGGCCCTGGAAGGATTTCCTCCCCTTTCAGAACTTTTGCATGTTATCTCAGAGGCCAGCGACTGAATAGTACAGTGACTTTCTGTGCCTAATCCTGAAGGCTGTGATTTCACAGTGCTACTGGCACATTTGTCACCTTACTGAGGTAAAGCTATGTGAGTGCATTTGCCAGGCAGGGATATTAATAAAGAAACTGAGTTCTGACATTGTTGGATTCGGCTGTCATCTCTTATAGTATTCCAGTCTTCTGGAGTACAATTGACGAGATTTTAAGAGGAAATGCCTAAGAGAAAGAAACATTTTCCCTATATAGGAAGCCAATTATTAACTTAAATATGTAAGGAAAATTCAGTGGCCAGATTCTCTGCTCTACGAACACACACTGGACATGGTGGAGAAGGCAAGAAGGGCAGTGGCTGAATATGCTCTCAAATTATGGCTGAACAGAAGGCAAAACAGCCTACAGTGGGGCTTTAGACAACCTTGAGATTGCTTTAAATGATACTGGCTGCAGTCATCCCATCAGGATGCTTGCACTGACTGCAGATTGTGCGCAGTGCTGAATGCCCTGTTACCTCCTGTCTCATTCATGGCTTCCCAAAACACACTCCTTTAACAGAGGTAACCTGGTGTTTAAAGAGGTCTCTCACTGTTTGGCCATCCTATGTACGAACAGATGCTCCCAGCACAGCCTGTCTGTGTTTTCTTGCCTAATTTTCTGCATCAGAAAGCCACCAGATGATGTGCCTATGGAAGTCCTTTATAGTGTGCTCCATGCAGAGGAGACCACAGGTTACACGATAGGTTCTCACACTTTACTTTTAGTGCTAGCCAGGAGGAAAAAAATGTTCTCTTTCCCCATTTGTGAAAACCAGTTTGTTGTTGCTGGGTGACCTGTCAGAGCTATTCTGAAAAGGTAACTGCCAATTTGGGTTGTGAGGGCACAGCTTGCAAGGTCAAAATGCCATATAAATTATATGCCATCTCCTCCCTGTGGCAGTACACTGCTGAACTTAATTTTACAAGGATAAGCTTGATTTTAAAAGAAGCCTTCAACCTGGCTTCTTTTCCAGTCCTTTTAGGAAAATCACATCCCTTTATCCTGTTTGTAAGCACCTCTCTAAAATAAATACAGCATCACAGCATACAGTTACCAGGTCTGTTGTAGGACTGAGGCTTTATAATTCACTTAAACTTTTGCAGGCCTTAAGCATCAGAAAAATAATTACTGCCATTAATTTTTAATTGCTGAAATATAGATCTCTAATTGCCAGTGCACCTCATCATACAGCTGACTCTGAGTAGGTGACCCATCAGAAACCCAACTGGATGTGGCTGTCTTTTCATGCAGCATTCAGAGACAGTCCCAGCTGCCAACCACAACTGCATAGACAACATGTACCTCAGAAAAGAAAGCTGAAGTGATCAAAATATTTCTTGGATTATACCAAATACGAGGAAATACCAGGATTTTGGGATTATTACAGACACCTTGATATGACTGAAGCGAACATTTTGTGGGCAATATTTTTATTTCATTAAGGTAGTAGCAACATTTTCAGTATGTAAATATTTACCATAACATAACAAAAAGATAGTCCAGATAAAATTCTTCTAGATTCATCCTAATGTAGAACTTCTTTGAGGCTGTTGTAAAATTTCCCAAATATGCTTCTTCAGGAGAAATGTTTTAGGAAATATTAAAATTTCAACTCTTTGTTTTGATTCTCAAGTCAAAAAAAGTGTTTCCCATTAAAGAAATCCCATAGAAATCTGAACTTTAGCAAGTTCTAGTACCTACTTCCAATAATTCAGTTCTGGCTTTCGTAGTCCAGGAAGGTGTCTATTCTGTAGAAAGCCTCCTGCCAGATCCAGCAACCTGATTGCCGTGTAGGCAAGGACATTGCAGCTCTTTATAGCTGCCTCTTTCAGTGCTTTCATAGCCAATCAGTTATGCCCATTCTGCCCTCCTGCAATAATCAAATTTGCACTTGTTTGGTTACTGTACTTAAAACTAGATTTCTGACAGTAAATCTTTCGATTAACAGGGCATATGCTGAAAATCGTAATAGGCTTGAACATTCCTGATAGCACTATGTTAAAGTGGGAACAGAGAACAGATAAGCATAGGTGTGTTCATCTATTGAAAGTTTACTATTGTTAGGTATGTTGAGGGGAATTTGCACTCTGGTTGCAACTCTTTTCTGATTATAGTTACTGGCAGCCTGATTCTCTACTGCTTTGTGCCTGGTGTAATCACATAACCTGGGTAACGTAGATATAAAGTGATGCTTGTTCGACTTGCACTTGCTTTGCACAGGTGTAAATTGCTACATTCGGTGTCAGGCAGTGGAAGATCACATTTCAGCAGCCTCTCAGCATGAGGACAGTTAAGCATTAAAGTAGGTTGTACAGTCTCCCAGCTTTGAGTTTTCCAAGACCATATAAATCCCTGAGCAGCCTATTCTGACCTCTTGGCTGACCCTATCTGAGCAGGAGGTTGGACTGGAGACCTCCTGATCTCCCTTCCCACTTGAATTATGCTATAAGTTTTCCCAAAATTTCCTAGAATATTAGTAGTAGTTACAGATAGAGATTGTTACTAAGGCAGGCACAATACATACAGGTGTTTAATTTATTCCTCATTATTAAAAACAAATTCTGAAATCATCAGGAATCAGACATGATTTAATGTATAGAATTTTTAATGTGACTTCATTGTATGACAGGCTGCTAAGATGAAGCCATGATCTGTCAGTTAGAATGGTCTTTAGCAGTCTAAATTTTGTTGAAGTATGTGAAACAAGACTGGCAACTGGCCAAAGGAATGTCAGATTCTACCCTGAAACGTGTAAAGGAAGGAAGTGAACTGGGGTCAAAAATATAAAATGAACAGCCCCATATTATGCAGTTAATCATATGTAAATGAATGCAGGATTTAATGCACATTTAATGAATGTAGTTCCACTTCCCTCTCCCTCACCCCCCCCCCCCCAATATCCCATCAGATAGGATACAATGCTGGATTAGCTGCATGGGTGCAGCAAGCTCCGTCAGGCTGTGGGGCTTCTGGTTGTGCCCTGGAGGTGTCTGCAGCATGTGAACTGGACTCTCTTTACTGAGGCATCGTTAGCTATTTCGGGACTGAGCTCTCTGTAGATAATTTGCATTAAAAGTGTTTTTGTTTTATTGTGGCCTACTGGCTTTCTGGATAAGAATTTTTTTCACATATTCCCTAGTCTCACACATTTGATATTTAAAAAGGAGAAATGTTAAGAATTCAGGAATGCAGACACCAAGCTGAAATTACAATTTCTTTTGGAATGTCAACAAAAATGCTGGGAGACTGATGAGATTTCCTGTCGTATCAGTCTGTAAAACCTGTTCACTGTTTTCTTGTTTTCCTTGGAAAGGCTCAGTATTTTAACTAATTAATTTTCTAATTCTTCACATGCCATTCTTTAGGCATTGCAGGGCAGGTGTCCATTGATGCCAATGGAGACAGATACGGGGATTTCTCTGTGATTGCAATGACAGACCCAGAGGCAGGCACACAGGAGGTAAGGAAAGAAACACTATTTCAGCTGATCACTGATGAGTTAACCAGTTTGATGTAACATCGCATCATCTGTTTAGTTAGTAGGCATGTTTATTAAATATGCACATTAAAATGATATTGCCAAGTTTATTATTACATACCTTGCCCTCACTCCAGCTGAAGCATATAGGTACATTACCATTGCACTGTTAGTTGCAGTGTCAGCACCAACCTGAGCTTTGCCAGCCTTCCCCGTTTTGTCAGAGGCCAGCAAGCTCAAATGCAAAGCAGCAGTATACCTGAGCTGGACATTTTTATGTGTGGATTTGAATCTAACGAAGGGAACCGTCAAATTATTGTTCATATAAATGCTGCAGGAAATACAAACTCAGGAAGTCTTTTTAAATGCCTACAATCACTACTGCATTTTGATGGTAAAAATGACTGAAAAAGTCCAGCAGTGAATTACAGACACTCCCAGGGATAGGAGTGATCATCATTACTTAATAGGACAAATTGATTGGGATAAGTTTGATAGGAACTGAGTATATCTCTTCTTTTTGCTCAGTGTGTTAGCTTTTTCTCATGTTTATCAATTTAGTCTGATTCTTCCAGCCTTCACTACTGTGCTTTCCTTCACTTCCAAAGCAGACTATTTTTCATTTCTTTGATGTTGCATTCCTCTTTCCTTTTAGCATACTTCTCATCTTAATTTATCTCTGCTTTATGATGATACATATAAATATACATACAAGTAACATATTCAATATGTAATTATTTATTACTTGTTTCCGCTACATTCATTTCTGCCCTCATGCTTCACTCTGACTAATAACATGGTTTCTTTGATGTCTTTGTTTTATTCATTCTGCCAATTCCTTCCATGTCAGCATGAAAACTTTTGTTTCTCAATGGAACCGAGCCAGACGAATTCATGTTTGGTCAGAGCTGTTTTCCTAAATCCATTCATAGAGTTTAAAACTAGAAGAAAACATCAGATTACCTAGTCTGACCTCTGCTGCATCACAGGCAGGCACAGTCTCCTACCCTTGTATGGAGCCTGGCAGTTTGCATGTGACTAAAGCTCACCCTCTAAGAGACACTGAAAAACAAGGTCTGTCCCACTTGCTCCCTCAGTGTTTATTCCAGTGTTTAACCAAACTTGCTCTTTAAAAATATGTATCTTGTTTCTCATCTGAATCAGTTTGGTTGCTGCTATCCATTTGATCTTGTTAAGCTTTTCATGCTTTCATACTTACACTGTAGTTAAGGAGAGTTACACTGTAGTTAAGACACCTCTCCCACTCCTGTTTGATAAATCAAAGTCTCTGAGTGAATTGTGTGCTGCCTGCAAATGGTCTGCAAAACTTTTTCAGTACTTTTTCCAGTTTACTGAATTTGCCTATTTTTTGAACTAATATAAAAGCCTTTCTTTAAGGTCTTAACTCTCAGCTGCAATACTGGGAGAGAAATCTGCTCCCTTATTTAATGTGAAATCTACCTCTGTATCTAACCAGGGCAAATGTTAAGTGTTTTCTAAATCTTTCTCTTCAAAATGGAGTTCAAGTGTAAGATTTGAACTGGCTATCTGAATAAAAGAAGTGTTACTCTAATATCTAAACCCAATGTATTTATAGATATATCTTATCCATAATTGGAAATTTAGGCCTTTTGATGTGCCTCTGCCATCCCTGATGACTGCTTCAGTGTCTGTGCATCATATAGGGCCTTTTACCTTTATTTGAGTACATAGATTTTTGGGAACTACTTTCAGATGAGTGACCTACTACTGTTACCACAATTTAGTCCTGCAACTTTGCTGTAGATTCAGTGTATCTTATCTTGAATAAAGCCTGGATTTACTCTTGAGGACAGGACAGAAATTCTAAAGCATCTTGATGAACTGGTCTGAAATAATAGCACATTGGGTAAACCCAAAATGCCTTTTCCATGTAAATACAAACAACTGCAGAAATACAAGGTAGAGAACGACTGACTCTGTAGTAATTCTGCAGAAGATGTGAAGGTTTTAGCTGAACCTCAAGTACCTCCAGGTCCATGCAAAAAAGAAAAGCCTAGCTGGGAATGTGCAGTCACGAACATCAGAGCTTTCAGTTGGCCAGGTGTCCTGAAGACCTCCACTGCAGTACAACCAGTCCTGAGCACTCAGCCCACAGTGCAGCAATTGAAGAAAGTCCAGGGAGAGCAGCAGGAATATTCAGAGGGCTAAAACACTTGAGTGAACCAGGTTTATATAGAAGAGAAGCCTGAGGGGAGACATAATAGCAGTCAGTGAATATGTAAACAGATGTTTCAGAAAGGAAAAGCCTCTATGTCCACTGGCAACAGAGTAAGTAGTGATGGATGATTACAACAAGGGAGATGTAGGTTACATGTTAGGGAAAACCACTAACAGTAAAGATAGCTAAGCTCCAGAATAATTGCCTACAGGAGTTGTCAAGACTCCATCTTTGGAGGCTTGTAACAGCAGGTTAGATAAGCATCTGCCAGGAATGCTTTCATTTAGCTGATCCTGCCTTTGGGCAGGGCATGGACTACATGACCTCTCAAAGACCCCTTCAGCCCTATTCTCCATCATTCAACATCCTGCCACAAAAGTTCAAGTGATGCACCTCTCCTGCTTTTTTCCATAGTTAATAGGAAAATCCTTTCATTCCTTTCTTTTTTTGCATAGGTGATCGGGGACTACTACGGAAAGCAGGGGCGTTTTGAAATTCGATCAAATGTGAAATATCCTTGGAGTCACGGCAGGCTGAGACTAGATGAAAGCCGTGTTTCAGAGCATACAAACAATACACCATGTAAATCATGTAAGTTTAGTGATGTAATGCTTGCATCCAGGCTGTCAGAGGGAGGTATCCATGTGGTAGTGCAGTGTAATGGGCCATATTAGATTGCTTAGCACAGTTGTCCAACTGAGACATTGTGACTGTGTCTCTCTGCTGACCGTTAAGGAAGCTAGAGTCTGGCAGCCTGGGATAGTACGTGGTCTGAATCACTCTCCTGAACTTAAATGTGATAGTAATCATGATGCCTGCATGAGGCACTGGCCCAGTGCCCTGGAGGCTCTAGGACCAGGGGCTCAAAGGTAAAATCTCTTTTAGTCAGAAAGAAGCAAACAAAGGATATAACTGAACCTCCTAATAGAGAAATCGTATTGATAATTAGTAGTTGAGGAGCCCAGTGTGACAGGAGCAGTGTTTGCTCTCCCACTGCAGAATGATTTTTCAGTGCTGAGAGGAGGCACTGTGAGATGTCAAAGAAGGTGAGAAAAGAAGTAGATTGAACAGGCTAACCACCGGGAATCCTGAAGGTTGGGACTGCCCTCCACAGAGCAGATGTCCTTGTTTTCCACCATACTGAGTCGGCAGATCATGTAATACTGAGCAGGGCACTGCAGGGAGATAAGGGTAGGAAGATGGGGATGCTTGAATGGCAAAATGTGGTCCTAGGTCTTTGCATGAAACAAATTGCTAGCCCTGCAGTGAAAAGGTATTTGCAGTGTGTTAATTCATCAATCCTTGAAAAACCCTATTCATATAAATGCTGGAGAGATGCTTCTAGGCCATGCCCTCCATGCTTAGCCCAGATACACAGTGTAGCTATGCACATTGTTCCTACATACATCTCGGTGTGCAGAGACAATCTCCTCAAAAGGTCAAGGATAAATGAAGAGGAGGGAGCTGTTTAATTTGCTTATTAATTTAATTTCTTCTCTGTTCCTTTCCATGAACCCCAGTTTAGGCATGGAGAAAGGGAGCAGGCTGAATCCATCTGAAAATGCTGTTGTTTAGCTGCCCTGCAGTTCCTAGAATGACAGTCCCTGCTAGGGCTCCGCTTCAGCCACTGTGTCCCTGCTCTGCCCCTGTTCACACCTGAGGCAAGGCAAAGCTCATGTGGCTTTAACTTGAAACAGCATAGGTTCAGAAAAAGTCTGTGGAGCTGCTGAATAATCGTACAGTCTGGCTGATAGTTGGTCATGATGCTAAACCAGGTGAAATAAGATTGTTTCTTAGGTGATACTCAGTGCTGATTCCTATTACATGACTTGTTATAATCACAGTCCAGGTGTTATGATTCAGACCAACCTGTCCAGACCAGTTTCTTAACAACATCCCTGCATATCACATCTTTACTATTCTGACTTTGTTTGGCATTAACCTTGGGGGCTTTTTTAACCTCAAGGAAAGCAGGAACAAAAAATAAACATGCAGAAATTGGAACTGAAGAAAAGGTTCCCACGGAGTCCTGAACTCTCAATGGCTTTCGTTATTGTCTGATGCTGGTCATTCATTTCCTAGTCCTGTGTATTTTCGCATATGTGAATGCAAATAGTTCTCAATGTGAACCCTGATTGTTTATTTTTCCCTTTTTCAAGCAGGTGGTCTAGGAGAATCAGCGGTTACAGGAATAGTTGTGGGCGCTTTGCTTGGAGCAGGATTGTTAATGGCTTTTTACTTTTTCAGGTCAGTCCAATTAATTGAAAGTTTCTTAAACTCTTAACTCTTTATCTAAACCTTTCAGCTCTTGACAGCACATCCTTGATGTGAGGAGGACAGGAGACAGAGAAGCACCATAATCTGTGTTAAAATTCCCGCCAAGTTTGTGAACAAACTTTGACTGTCCATATCTTCTGTGCATATCCAAATCATTTTATAGATTCAGAGCCTTGTCCTGTTAAATGCTTACATCTCTGAGTAACTTTACTTGAGGAAATAATTCCAGTGTGTTCCATTCATTCACAACTCCCTTGATACAATGTCTTGGCCTTGAAAGCTGCCTTTGTTTGTATTCCTTGCCAGCTTAATTGTGCAGTCTGTGATCATGCAAGAGATTTTTATCACTTGCCTGGTATCATGCTTAGTTTTGATTATTGAGCAGAATTCTACTGGAAGCTGGCTAGGAGGAGATTTCTGTTCTGGTGTAAGAGAACATTTGAATTTCAAAGTTTTATGTTTAACCTAACATATAGTGTCAGTACTGGGTGATTGATGTTTCATGCCTCTTTAAGAAAAATAATGCTTACACTGATACTGTTGGTCAGCAAATCCAAAGTGTTAGGATTTGCTCCTGCACTATCAAACCAAATTATTATAACACCTGTTCAGCATCTTATATATGGTGTGATATATCCTCTTATGGCATGGAAGAGAAAAGACAAGTAGGAAAATAGAATTAACTTCTGCATATAACAATCAAATCATATTCTTCAATGAAAATAGTTACCTATAAGCACTTCAACAAAATGAAACAAGCAAAACCTGCTTTAATTCATCAGACTGCATCCAAGGTTTCAAAATGTCTCAGAGCTCAAGGTTATTCATCAAGTACTTATAACTGAGATTCCAGACTGATGCTGGTTGTATGGCCTATTAATGCAGCGTTATGAAAGAAGAGGACCTTTGCTGTCCATGCTATATAAACTCTATGGCTAGAGAAAAAGGGGTTTTTGCATGTTTAATGCTAATGTAATACACTATTTCGGTCTAAGACAAGGCAAGATAGTTGGAACAGATTTTTCTGTCTTTGAAAAACCAAAAAAAGAGAAAATATAAGAAAATATAATGTCACCATAGACTCTTTCATTTTTTAATACCTTCTCAATCTGAGATGATAACTTCTAGGTGCTTTTTTTTATAGCATAGCTGATACTGAGAGGGAGTTTGTGGGTGGGGACAGGAAATGTGGCAAAAGACTCATCCTTAGCTGGTATAAAACTATATGAAGCATTGAGTGTAGGAAGAGCTCTTAAACTCTTAAGCATTTGAGACTAAGATTTGGGGTGGAAATTCACATGAGCAAAGCTGGATGTCTGTACAAATGGGTATCCACACTTGCTTAACACGTAGTCACCTTATCTATGGTCAGAGGGGAGAAATAGCCACATTTTTGGTGCAGTTCACATCAACCTCATGTAAAATAGGTCAGAAGAATGCCTCCTAGAAAGGCCTATTTCCCTCTATTGACTATTAAGCAAGGTGCAGGTATCTCAGATGTACCTGCACATTGGAGATGTCTAAAGGCATGCAGGTGAATTTTTTGGAGTTTTGGAGTCTACAGATACAGACACAGATGTATCCAGTTTTTCAGGATGTGTAGGTACCTACTTTCTATTGAACCACCTTATCTGGCTAGAGACCTTTTAAAAAAATGATGTTTTGAAAATCTTTCATTGCTGTATGTCTGCCTCTGACTCCTGCTACACATGCAGATGGAACAGAGATATCCTTGGCATACAAATATTTTGTCATGCATCTGCACAAGCAGTTCTCTATGCAGAGGGGGCTGGATTCCAAGACCCTTTTAAAAAATGGGTCCCAAAATCCTGCATATGCATAAATACATAAAATATAAATGTAAGGAGTCTAATGATTTTTTTTTTGGAGGTCTGGGTACTAAAGAGGAACAGAAAAGCAATGTGAAGGCTTCTGTTTGACATATAAATTACTGTTAACAGAATTCTTCAAAGGATATGGAGGAAGATGCACAGGAAAAACTGTGTGATGCATGAGCAGTTGTATTTACTCCTTATCTATCCTCTACATCCCACTTCTTAATTCATCTTACTACCTCCACTGACATTATAAATATAGAAGCTTTCCTCAGAGGGAGATGGAAGGGTGGGTTAGTTAATATATAGTTTCAATGAGAAATAGAACTGAATACAGGGTCAGCTCCATTGTTTGAACTCTGCAGAAAGTGCCCCTGTTTACAGGAAAGAAATTTGGCTTTGATCAGTATAAAGCAGTGATACGACACAGTTCACATGCCACTTCACAAAAACTTCCTAATCACTTAGATCAGAAATTTTCAAAGAAAGAAATGTCTGTGTCTTGGTGCTTTGAGACTGCTGTGTAGAAATTAACAGGCATTCTTGGGCTTGGGTAAAATGTTTCAAGGCAAACTACTTTAATCTTTGACCAGGGTTTCATATTCTGTCGCATTTCATTTTTCAACTGGAACCCAGCTGTCCCCTACAGGCATTCTTTATAAGGGAAGTTCTGTTATCCTATAGCAAGAGAAGAATTTCTCATTCTTTTCTCCTTTCATGCAGAAAGAAATACAGAATAACTATTGAAAGACGAACTAGACAAGAGGACTGTAACATGGGGAAACATCGGCAGTTACGCGAAGACTCCATTAGATCTCATTTTTCTGCTGCATAAAGAAGAAGAAAAATAATTCCATCCTTCCTGCAAAAAGAAATTAGGGAAATGGACATAACCAAAGACATCAGTGTAAAAAGAAGAGGCTCTCGAAGAACTCGCTCTTTTAAGCAGTAATTTTATCTTAATTTCTTTCAGAAGCTCAGGAATGATTTACTAATCACATTACGCCACATGGCCTTTCATCTCATGCAAAATGAAAATGACACAGTTTGATCTTGTAAGATGTACTTAATGTGTAAAGACAATATTTCTTAAGGCATATGCTAAGGGCAGCAGATTTGAGCTTGGTTGATGGGGATGCCTCTTTCTGTTCCCTTTTATTTTAGCTCCTACTGCTTCCTTCCTTACTGACATCTGACTTGTGGGTATCGAATGTGGTTTCACAGATACAGGTGCTGCTTTGCTGTCAAAATGAAAAAAAAGGAGTTCATTTGGGGTGTGATCCTGCAGTGCTGAATGATTGCTGTTGGTTATAGGGGATGCAGGATTGGATATATGGAGTTCACTCCTGAGGGAACTGGCACTTGGACGTAATTAACTCTATTGAGAAAGTCAGGCAGGTGGAAACACACAGAAATCATCCCTTCCTTGTGCGTACAGAACCGCAGTCAAAAGCACTGATTCTCCCTCGTACACACTGCAAGTCAGGAACAGCTCCAGTGAAGGACATGGAGTTTCACTGGTGTAAAATAGCATGGGAGAAGACAATCAAGCCTCCAGAGAGGACTGGCTAATTCTTCAGACTTATATGTGCTTTATCATGTTCTTTTCTCTCCACTACCATTGCCTTTCAGAGAGGCAAATATATTCTATGTAAAGTCTGCTCCTGTTCCCAGTGAAGTCAATGGCAAAGTCCTATTAACTTCAGTGAGTACAGGTTTATATCCAAAATATGTAAATATGAAAGATACAGAAGTGTTTGTATAGCAGAGGCAATTCAAAAGAGGGTCTTTTTTGTGTAAAAAACAACATTCCATGCTAACATTTTATTTTTAGGATAATTTTTATCTTGTATTTTTCTATTAAAGTATCTATTTTTTGCTTTGGTAGGATTAAAAATTAAGGGGAGTGAACGTTTGAAGACATATTTTTTATGACAGGAGTAACATACAGGGAAAATCAATAGATGTAAATACATTTTAAAAATCAGTATTTGGGGAGGAGAAGGGAGTTTATGGATAATAACAAGCTTTCTGCCCTACTCTGTTCTTCAGGCATGCACAACATGCAAATAGTTATTTAAACAATATAAATGTGCTTATACAATTGTCCATATGATGGCCCTGATCCTGAAAATAATTAACTTCTCCTGTGTTGGATATCTCACATTAGTCAGTGAGACTAATCATTCATGTATGTGCAATTAAACCCACAGAGAGCTACCTTCATGATTGGGGTGGTAAAGCACTACTGTAGAGCTGATTTTAATCTTGCCGCCATCAGTAGTCCTGGGAATTTTGCCATTAACTTTATTGGAAGCATGACTGAATCTGTGATGAATTAGCTACTGATAGGTTATTTTATATTAGAGGAGAGCTCTATGCTTTCTAGTCAACAAATGGAAGCAAACAATACATATTATAAAAGTAATGAGTAAGACCCATAAAAGTATTGTCTGAGAAAACTCAACTACAACTATGATTCTAATGTTTGAAATCTTTTGGTTTATCCTATTCTGAATTCATAAGCAGAACTTTGAGGTTATACCATAGTTATACTTTACATGAATGTTATCCTTAAAACTGGCACCGAAGCCCGTGTTCTATGAAACTTTTACACAGAAGTTAGAGGGAAAATTCAGATAAACTATTTTGGGGTGGCTGGAAGTGAGCGAAGAGCGAAAGAAAGCTCCATTTTCTTTCTGCTGTCAAAATTTTATCTGTTAATGTTATATGTGCAGGTCTATTGGGATATTTCCCTGGACTGGATTCACTGTTTCTTACATTGCACTGTCTCTTAACGTATGTAGTGGTTCATTGCCTACCCTCTTGAAATATTGTCCAATGTCCTAGGGCAGGGCTTCTTGAATCTCAGGGCTGCTCCAGAGTAGATGATGGCTGTAGAGCGGGTAGATGTGGTGTCTTTAGGCCTCACAGTTACAGAGCTGTCATTCACATGGTAGATTCACATCATCCCATTTCCTTGTCTGGACCTACAGCGTATGACTTCTACAAAGGCGCCTTGGCTAAAGTAGCACTTAGGCCAATGGATTCTGTTTTTTGGAGTGCCCTCCTTAACCCATGGGCAGCAAAGAAGGACATAGGCTAGAGCAGCAGTCATACTGCTGTAGCGTTGGGAGTGGAAAAAAAGGCTTTCAAATTGCTTTTGGATTTTTTTTTTTCAAGCAGTTGACTTTATTTAGCTTAGGAAAGGAAAAAAAGAGGAAAAAAAAGAGAGGAGATTTTTTAGAAATGTAGAGAAAAGAGGATATGATTTCAAGGATAAACTTTTTCGGAAATGTTTACCCTGACTTGCCTTGCAATCTGAATCTGTACTCCCCCAGTCCCTAGTTAGGGAGCATTGCAGTAGTGTAGGTCTGCTTTTTATCCTGTGCCAAGCACTGTTAGGTCGAACTGGCAGATCTGGGCCAGAATAGATCTATCTGGGACAACAAATTGTTAGGACAAATTTTTTATTGTGCCATTTTACTCTAAATAAAAAAAGCAAACATAAAAAGTAGAAAGGTCACTCTTAAATTAAAAATATAATAATTTTGATCTCCAATTATATGAAGTGGTTTTAATCATGACCTCAGGAAGTGTCGTCATGAGAAGTCCACTGGTGGGATGCTGATGGAGGTCTGGTCACAGCTTTACATCCCAGCATCTCCCACCATTCTCCATGGATGAATCATTCTTGCACATTAGAACATTTAGATCAATGGGTTGTAATCTTTCTGAATTTGGGAACTCCTTTACATTTTTGTCACAGAGATGTAGAGATTTAAGACATTTCACATAAGTAGATTCCTATATGACAGAAATAAACTTGCTCTTCTTAGCTGCCTTTCACAGGCCTCTTGCTAATAGTTCCCAGATCTTCCAAGAACCATAGATCACAACTGCTTTGAGTTTAGATTATTTAGCAGATTCTTTACCACCCAATACACTTTTCTGGCTCATCTGCATTAGCTCAATGCCACAATGTTTAGGCTTCAACCTCTATAAGGGAATGTCTAATCAAAATAATAATAATGGATTCCCCAAAGAATTTTCAATACCTACATTTTTGGCTGCAACAAATTGCCCATATTACAAACATACATCTGTATTACACAGCAGCACAAGGAGGGCCTTGACTCAACCCAGTACGTTAGAACACACTTAAAATGTGCTCAACTTCAGCTTCTAAGTGCTTTGCTCACGTGGGACCAAAGGAAATGATCCTGGTCCTGGTTGAACCAAACGGAATCTCTCCATATTCTTGAACCAGAAAAAGGTTGGACCCACAGTATGTATGTTTATTGCTAAGTCTTAAAATTGTGGCTCTTAACTTGAAACTATACTTGTGGGTTTGCTTTTTGCTTTTGTCAAAGTGGCATCTTCTGCTAATTTAGCATTTCCATAAATTACTTAATATTCTTCATCTTAATAGAGTCTCTTCTTGAGAATTCCAGGCACAGGTGGTCTGACTTCCACCCCCTTATCTTCAACGGGCAGACTTCCGTTGCAATTGGCTATTGCAGACTACTCTCCAAAGACAAAGATGAAACAGAATTTTCAACAGTACCTCTGATTTAGTCTGTGAGACCCCCAGCTTTAGAGTCAGATGTCCAGGTACTTTAGTTTGGGCCATAGGTGCTTCTGGAAGGTTTGTTTATGGTCAGTTAATTTGTCCTGATTTGTCTCAGCAGTTTATAAATAGTTCCTTCTGTGATGTTCTTCATTGAAGACCAGATCCAGCTATGTTCTGAGAACACTGAGCCATTGCTAAAAATTAGGATTGAGAATGCTGTGCACCTTACAGGATTGTCTCTAGAATTCAGTTTATTGAAGAGGTATATTCATTTACTTCTGAAAATAAAAGAAACTTTAATGATCTATTTTCAGATTGTTTTTAAGCGATGCTTTCTTGCATTTTTTAAGTCTTTTGTTATTTTTTGATTGAGAACTATTAAGATATGGCTAATGCTTTGAAAATGCTAGGAGGATGAGATTTTTGCAGGACAAAATCAGAACATCCCCTGACAGGGTGTTTTACTGAGAGATTAATTTCTGATTAATTTTTTGACTTGCCAATCCCACTCCTATTAAGCTGATGAAAAAACTTCTCATTGACTCAATGGAAGCAAGCATAGGCCCTTAGTGAAGTGTCTGCAGGCTTCAAACTCAGCATCTTGAAGCAGTTCAGAGTGAATTTCTCAGCTTTGCAATAGAACAGGCTGCATCAGCCTTAGCTGACCTTGGCTCTGGAGCAATTTTCACCTCATGAATGCCATAATACTCCTGGAAAGCCAAGAATAGACATCAAAGACAGGAAGCTAATAGTCCTGGTCATAAATTTCTTTGGCAATTCAGTCCACCTTTTCTGGAGCTCAAGACAGTCCCACATCCTTCACTACCCTCCTTTACACTTCAGAGTAGCTATGTAACTATTCTGTTTCTATAAATAACACAAATGAATTTTTTTTTCTCAGTTTCTCAACTAGGGTTGAATTCCCTAGTTTTTCCTGCCTTTTTCTCTAGCTTCAGAAGTACTCTGAACAGAGAGACAGCCATTTTCCATCATTTATTCAGAAATGCTTCCTCTTCACTGAGATGCGGCTTTCATATAGCTTCAGCCTTCGCTTACGACTGCCAGCACAGCTCGCACTGGCCTTCTTCCATAGCAGCCATTACCTGAGACCTTGACCCAGAATTGTCAGATGTTACCTGTCTTTGTAACTAAGTGAATTTGAAAAATTGGCTTGACCAAAAGCTTTCTGAAGTTTAATCTGAAATTTGCAGCTTCTGTCTTTTCCTTTTAAGAACACTCAAGACTAGTACTGCATATTGTGAGCATTGGAGCAGTGCCATTAAAGCCAGTATGATTGCTGGGCATGACTGGGCCGCAGAACTGGGCTATAGTTCACCTGCGGTTGGATGATATCTGTTTGTGCGGTGATGTCAGCTGATGTCTTTTGTTTTTGCCCTAATTGTTGATGCTAGATAATGACACCAAATTTAGTGACCCTGAAAGCAGGACAGATAGCAACAGATAGGTGGGTTCTAATGGTGCATTACGTATTCTGTTGGTCAGGGACTTGTCCTAGTAATTTCTGTCACAACAATGAACTATCAAGGGGCAAATTTCAGCAAGGTGTCTGTATTGTAGGAGGCAATTGTAGTCTTTTTCAGAAACAAAGACATATAAAGGTTACTCTTTGAAATATACTTTTAAAGAAATGCTGGAAAACGTTTTGCCTTCAGGTATGTGCTGCACATGCCCCCAATCCTTCCCTCCTTACTTTCTTGCTGTTGAAAGCACAAGAAGATTTGTGGGTATGTGAAACCTTTCAAATGGAAGAATGCAAGCGTTCGCACTGTGCATATCCCTGTTTAGAGGCAGAAATGAGTTCAGATGACAAAAGGCCTGTATTTTTTTCCATTCTCAGATACTTTTTAACACTGTAACTCTGAGACTGATGGAAAATGATTGTTGAAATTAAAACAAATAGCTACTTGTGAGAGATCTCAGACCTGACTGCCTACGGGGTCAGCAAGCTATGCAGTAGACTTTGATAGTGTCTTTTTTTTCCTCTAGAGAATGACAAGAAGCCTAAGCACTTTGGTTTGCCCCAGTAAAGCTATAAATCTGGCATAGATGCAGCTCTCCCTTTTTCTCACCCATAGAAGAAGAAAGGATGATGGTTATGGCAGCTGCTTTCACAAGAATATTGCTGGTTTTGATCAAGAAGATAATGCTGCCATGGCTTTGAGGCTTTCTTGGACTAGTGTTTAATTATGTCCAGTATATCATTACATAGTTTTTTTTTATTATGCTATTACTCTTTCCAGAATTTACATTTCAGAGTGCCTCTTAAGTGACGTACACCAGATTTACAGCACAGAAAACTAGCTTTCAAAGGGTGAGGCTTAAAGTTCATTCAAAATCTCTCACTAACCACTAAGTTAATATTCTATGTCAAAGCCACAATATTCTAAATAATCTGACTGTTAAAGTTTGTATGTTAAGCTGTAGTACTTCTGAAATCTTATGTGGATTCATTAGGTGTTAAAGCTTTGAAAGGTTAAAATCCACTCTCTGTGAACTGTTGCTTGGTGTTTTTGTCACATGAATGTTTCTAGAAGACACTTGAGTGAACAAAGGAAATGTACCAAAAAGTTTTTTTTTTAAAAAAATCATTTTAAGATTTATTTTGTAATTTTAACTGGTATGCACAAGGAACGCACAGTTCTCTCCCCAGACTCTGATCAGAGGTTTTGCTAATGTTACTCTAAGCCTTCAGCTGATACAATCAGTACAGCTACGCTGATTCATACTAATTGAGAATCTGGATGTTTCTTTCTCTGTGAACTGCATATGCAGTGTGACACAGGAGTGAGCCATCTCTGAAAAGCCGGTATCACATTTACTAATCTGTGGATAGTTATTTTGGTGCCATGTGAATAATACTCTCACATTTAGTACCTCCATATAGTAGCTTTGTGGCAGATGTTGTAATGACTTCTGCAGCAAAAGATGCAAGAAATGAAAAGATCTGTTGAAAATATGGGGAAAGTATCTGTGCAGTTGAGTTAGGGAGAAGAAAGAAAGGAAAAGATGTGTTGAAAATATAGGGAAAGTATCTGTGCAGTTGAGTTAGGGAGAAGAAAGAGGGAAAATAGCAACTGATTGGTCAGTCAGGGATGACTCCCATGAAGATACTGTTGACTCTGCTGAGGTTGGGATCAAACTCTTTCTGTACAGTACATTGTCTTTATTGTTCCATACCTGATTTCTTAAAGGTTCAGCAGTAAGCCTATTCACCTTTTAAATCCCCCTTCCATAAATTCTAAATGGGATTTAAGTAGTACACCTGGCCAGGGTGCACTAGACCAAAAGTTGTGGTATTATCTAGCAACAATGTCTCCTTGACTGCACAGATCTAAAGTGCTGCGAACGCTTGGGTAGAGTGGCAGAATGAAGGCGATCGCTAGAATTTGCTGTGTTTCTTGTGCATAGGCTGTAATTATCACAAAACTAAAAGGACTCAGGATAGACACTGTGGACATTAGCTCTGTCCCCCTTTTTGGGCGATACTGTCCATTATTAATGTAAAAATACTGGACAACAGAAAAACCTAGTATTAGCCTAGTAGAAAACGAATGGAAAGCTGCACAGTATATTGTACTGATGTAAGTAGAACTATCTGCATATAATGTGATTTTATTTATTGTTTTTGTGTAGAGGAAAGTGAGTATTCATGACTGTGGATATAACCTTTGTTTATTTGTGTAATGTATTTTATTTCTTTTATGACTTTGTCATTTAAAATATCTACATTCATTGGTGTCCTTTGACTTTTTATTATGTACATTTTCTTTTAAACATTTAAAAAATGCAAGAATATCACATATGTAAATTGTAACAACATGTTTCCATTAAAGAAATAGGAATCTGATATCTCCTGTTTTCCCGGTGTATTTTGTCACCTGTTCACTACATTCTTGGTCTGTGATGTGAGCCTTGTATAGAGAATGCAATCAGATTTTAGAAGTTAATAACAGGAGGAGTCATCTGGGTGTAAAACACCATATAAAACCCTGGTTTTAATGATGACTAGCAATTAATTAAATTAGGATAGCAATCTAACATTTCTTTGGGAAGGAAAATCGCCATAACGCTTCAGGGCCTGGGAAAGGTTTCGGTAGTGTAAACACATATACAACATTTTTATGTGTATTCACTGTCCCCCAGAAATACAATTAAACAGGAACAGTATTTTTTAAAAACACTGGAACCTTAGCTAGTAATTATTAATTCTTACAGCCTGTACAGATGCAAAACTTGCAAATTTTACCAACCTACAAGTCCATTTCTTTGCAGCAATCTTATCAAATTGGGGACATTTAATTCTGTTTCTTTCCTGCTCTTCTAAATAGAGTCTTTATTATCCTGTTTTGTCTAGCCTTCTGCTTTCTTTAAGCATGTATCTGTTGTAGTGATGTTGCCAAATTTAAGATTTGTGCTTGAAAGTATGCCAGGCCTTTAAAATCTAAAATAACTTGGAAATGAGTATGAGGAAGAAATATCTGATCACACATATATCAAAACTAAAAGTATCAAGAATTCAATGGAAACATCCTCTGATTTATCCAACAACCTAAAATCTCTCTGCAGCCAGGGAAAGGATAAAGCAAAGGATAGAAATACAGGCTTGCAGAGGCCCATTCAGCTAGGAAAGGGTTGAACTACTTTTTTAGCTGCAGTTCCTTTCACTTGTAAATCTCCAGATATGTTACTAAATTAATTAACTTCATGCTAACAGCAAATAAATGAATATTGACAGTTTGTACAGCTGATCAAATCATAAGATGCAAAAAGATTACCTTTCCTAAACTTGTACAACATTCCCAATATATGTTAGAATTCAGATCATTTTAAATCTGCATCCTCACAGATACGCTTCTATTTGTACGTACTTTGCATAGACACATACTACTACTTCTCCTGGTTTTGTTTGTTGGCTTTTGTTTTGTTCTTAGGGGTCATAAATTTTTATCACATTATAAACAGAAATTCTCTGGAAACACCTAGAGATTTTCCAATGTTTATTTATAAAGAACTATAGAAAAAAATATAGAAGTATGTTTTTGTGTTCTGAATAACCGCTGCAACCATTAAAGATCTTCAGTGATTCCTTTAGAAGTCCACACTTCACATGACTCATCTGCAGCTAATTTAAGACCCTAGTTAGGGTAAACTAAAGATTAGTTTATTAATGTTTACTAACACAGTTTGCTAGAACTGAGATTACTAACCATACATGCTTTACTGCTGTTATATTCCAGGGATACTTTGTCAGGGACGGCAACAGAATCTGAACTTTTGACATCCTGCCTTCATTGATGGCAATGAAAAAAAGTTCCTTGTCTTCAATGAAATCAGATCTTCACTTGGGCTTGGGAGTATGGCATGAGACCTTATTGACTGAATTTACTGCATAAATACACTGCATGCGTATACACTGAATTTATGTTCAGTGTATAACCCTGAAGCTATTACTGCATACCCAACATTTAATTACCTCCATACTGGAAGGACTTTCTTCCACTGCTATGATGACTTAAAAAAATTTTTTTTGCATAGTTTATTCTTCCAAATGAATGCCTGAGAGTTATGTGATGAATTGTGCATGCATACACAATATTGTATGTACATCACTATTTATGCAACAGTTTACTCCTATGTATTAAGAACCTTTTTGTCTGAGAGTATCAGCCAGTCTGCCAGGTAAAAATTTCATTTGCTGCAATTACCTACAGCAGTTGATCTTCAAGGGAAGCAACTTCTGGATATCATTCTAGATATCCTGTAACCTGGCTGGACACATTTTTGTGGCTTTCTGAGGAAACTATTTCTTGAGAAACATTCATCACATTTCTCAAAAATTATGGTGGCAGTTGAGCCAGATCTTGGTCTTGAACTTCAGCCAATGTTTTCTTGACTTAAAAGAGCACTGCCAATAAAAAGTAATTGTACAGCTGACAGAACCTCTTTTGTTACCTCCTAGGAATAACCGTAATTTACAGCCTGTAATGGCAGAAGAGTCTCCCTGTGTACATATGCTACTTTTGGTAAATTTTCCTGGGTCATTTGATGGCTGATTTGATGGCCTTCAGTCATTTGTTTCAGAACAAATATTTTCTATTTCCCTTTCTATCAGTAATTATGCGGTCCACTACAGCTATTTGTTCTAACTGTATACTGCTTTATTACCACTCTCCACTGCTTCTTGATACTGCCATTCAATTTACACAATATGCCTCTGCTTTCAAATTATACATATATATATGTGTGTATAGGTGCTGGCTGATGGTGAAAACTGTCTGGGGTATACTGGAGTATATGTTTGTTAAGGCTCAGCTGCTAGATTCATAAGAGGACATAGGAAACTCATATCCTTGGAAGTCCTATTCTTCTCCTACCTGTTTTCTCACAGCACCAGAGCAGACAGCTTCCCCAGCCTGCTCTACTCCTAGCACATGTTAAGTGAACCACCAAATACCTAATGCTACTGCATTGTCTATAAGCCAACAGGCTTCACAACTGCTTACTTCTTCATCACCCAAGCTGTGGTCCCTCCTCCTCCTGCTTCTTGCCTAGTGTTAGATTAGTAGTGTCATGACTAGGGAAAACCAGTGTCAGTTTTCTCTTCTGCTGGAGCTGGATCAGGGATAGGACCCTAGTTCTTCTGCTTCCTAAGGGGATGCCCTCAACATGAATGCTATTTGTGAACTGGTATCTTGCTGAACTCATATACTGTTACATAAAAAAATGAAAATGCCTCAGTAAAAGCATTTTAAAATAATGTTCCCAAAACCTAAATGCATGCCTAGACTACCAGCCCACAGCAGGGATGTGTCATTTCTTATTTCTCTTTCTGCAGCAGAACATTTCATTTATTATTTAGCTTTCAAAAGGCAAGAGTAAGAAGAGAGACTATATACCATAGCCTAGGGGCCTTTCTGCCAGGAATGTGAATTTCTGGACTTAAACTACTGTTCAAATCAAGCAGAAGAAATATTTGATCTGAGACTTCCTACAACCCTGGTAAGTATTACTGATTAAAAGAACATCAGTGAGAAGAGTCCCTCTCTGTCATTTATATGTACTGGCCAAATTAGATGCCCAAATCCAGGAATGGATTAGTGGCTGGGAAACCTCAAGAAACAGAAAGCTGATGAAGAATCAGCTAGAGAGACAGAGCCCTGACAGCACTGTCTGTCAATGAATTTGCGTAGATGTATAATATGCTGTTGCTGAAAAGGAAGGATTGCCAGTAAAAAACAATTATATTGAACTATTGCTTGGATAGCCTTGGAGTATGGCTTTTATTGAGAATCCTAGGCAGCACATTTCTCCTGGAAAGTCAAAAGGAAACATTCACTGCTCCTGACTGAATCCCTTCATGCAAAATCTCTTCATGTTAAGAGAGGAAAGGATCCCATTTTGCTCCCATTTGATTATTATAATGTTTTATGGGATATCAAGTGGAACAACAGCTTAAGAAGTACATGTGCATTCCTTGGGCATCAAAAAGGTGTATTACAGATAGAGAAGATCAGGGATGTGGTCTCTGTTCTCAGAAGAGATTTACCAGAGCAGAGGACTGGCCAGGATCCAACCTCCTACCCTCCTAGGATAGAGGGAAACAAGGCTTTCTACGGGACTTGGGCAGTTTTAAGTAAGAAATAATGGAGCCTGTGAGGAAGGCACCAAAAGGTTTAATGAATGTGGACTAGTCCCTGCCCTTTTGCATGCCTACTTAAACAGAAATAAACCTCAGTACCACCTGGGATTCACCCAGCACTAGTTATAAATAGGAATAACGAAGTAAAGACATCAAACAAAGGAAAATGTAGGCTATGTATCAGGAAAAATTGTGTAAGAGTGTGATCTATTAGCTCTCAGACACCCCTCCCAAAGGGGGTGGGGGCTGAATTTCTGTTGCTCAAGGCATTAAAACCCAAAGCTCTGGGGAGTGTGCAGCAGGAACAAACCCGCACTGACTAGAGGGAGGATGAGGTGATTTAACTGGTGGTCATTTTCATCTCCAGATCCCTTTAATGTACATGCCAGGATGCCTTTAGTGACAAGCTCCAGCTCAACGCCAGAGCTGAAAGCAGCCTGGACACAGCTCGAGAGAGTGATTCAGAAAAAGTAGACAGGAAAGGAGGTATAGAAAGTGGGGCGGAGGAGGAGGGTTAATTTAACTGAGACAAGCCAAAGTCTATAAAAATTTTTCCAGTTCACTTTGGGATGGGAGCTGAGGTTGAAACAAAGAAAGAGTGAAGTGATCCCATCATTCCTTGAATATTTATAGATGCCTGTCACATGGCAGTGGCAAGTATGTTAAGGCCTCATTAACTTTGCTTTCCTTAGTTAGAACCTGACAAATTAATACAGATATTAAGGGCTTCTGCCTCCAACACAGACACCACTGCTCTCTAACCCCTCACCTGGGCCTGACCAGCCTGAAATTCTTCCCCTGCCAGAGTTGCAGCTGAAACAAAAGTTTCCATCAGCACCAGCACCAAACACTTAATTTCCTCCTCCCTGCAGCTCCCCTTCCTCTGCCAAGGAAATAAAAATGAAGGAGAAATAACCTTTCGTAATCATGAACGTCTGTACAAGAGATCGTGTTTTATTTCACCGCTTTACATTGTCAGTGCTTTCTGTAGTCCCTCCTTTCATCATTTGTTTTCACTTTGAGGTCATTTTTTCCCTCCATTTCCTGCATAGTCCTCTCTAGTCCCTCTACTCCATACCTAACCTCCTTTTCTTCTGCCTGCCTGCTAGTTTTCCAAGGTGTTTTCTTTAAAGCTGTTTTAAAAATTTTTGTTGTCTTGTTTTAAAGAGTCCACCTGGATTAGCCAGCCCTGGAGAAAAAGCCTCAGCCATCCCTGCAGCCAGAGGTAACTGAACTCCGGCGCAGGAGCCGTTCCTGTGGCTGCAGCAGGCCGTGCTGAGGAGTGCTGCATTCCATTTTTTCTGTCATTGACCTGCTCTTGAGCCTCTTCACCTCTGTACTTCTGTTTTCAGCTACTGAGATTGCTAGCTGGGGAGAAATACCTTTCCCTCATACTCTGAGGCCTTGATTTTATTTCCAGTTCACAGTGGTCATATAAGTAATAACCACACATCAACTGCATTCCTCTAGAGGACATTCCTTATGCCACTTATCAGTTAGTGAATTCCACACAGTGTCGTGTGTTTTTTTTTTTCATAAAAGGTAACACAACTTTCATTAAGACATTTTCAACATATTTTTGTAGAAATAGCTGGCTTAACCCTTCCAGCCTGGAAGAATGACTGAAATCCACAGCACTGTAATACTGCACTCTTCAACCACGTATGACCATCTGTTGAAAATAAAGTGCATTGTCTGTCAAACAAGTACTTACTAGGAGTCTGTGTTCTGCTAGAACATATTGTATCCAACTTGGCAGACTAATGTTAACAGGATGGTACCATTGCAGCCGGAGGAGGCAAAGGCACACCCTTACGTACTCTCAGATGCCAGCACAGTTCTTGCTGTTCCTACAGGTCTGTAGCGCTTGCAGCTGGCTGTAGTATCTTTAGACCTGTAGCCCTGTGTTCAGGTGACAATGAGCGGCATATTGTAAGAGGTGGTCTTTGAACACTGATGGTAACTGCCTCTTAGGCATGATTTTACAAAGGTAAAAAATTCCTGTGCAAACACTGGCAAAGCCACAGAGCACGGTACTGGCAATGAACAGTGCTGCCTCTCAAAGAACGTTTTAATGTTTTGACCGAACGCCAGCTCAGTTCTCCTCGTAGAGTTAAGTTCTTTGACTAAAACTCTGTGTAACTGGATATGTCCCATGACAGATTGGACATCTGATAAAGCTCGTTCATTCTCCTGTTGATTTAGCTAAATACTGAACCTCACTATGGGACAATCCTCATGACTTATATCAAAACAGTCTTGCTGGGTTAAGACACTTCCAGGTACTGCAGTCAAGGCTTCAAAAAGGGACCAGGGATTTTAAATCTCTCAGTTCAAGGGTGCCTAACTTGGAATACTTTGGGGTAATTTGACTTTGGGAAATGGTAAAACCTTGGGAAAATCAGATCTTTAAATTGGCTCAGACAGGCCCACCTACAAATATGGCATCCAAAATCACTAGTCATTTGGAGAATAGAAATCCTTCCCCCCCCAAAAAAAAAAGGTCCGTCCCAAAACCCTCTTCATCAACCCTTTTCCTTCCCTACCCTAAAAATTTGACTGTTGTTTCCTCTTACTGTTAAGCAGTTTCTTTTCGCTGGTTATTTTACAAGTGCATATCAGTTCCATAAGAGAAATTAGGTGGAAACAGCAAGGAAACTGTATAAGAAAGTTTGAAATATTGGAAGAAAACGAGAAATGATTTTTTTCACCCAAATTCAATACTAATATTGAAACTCATGTGCAACTTTCATTAAAAAGTAAAGAATGATCCTAATTCATTTCCTTTATGCTGTTGTGTACGGCTATCATTATATCCTGGAGTCCCAAAGCCCACTAACCTTGCTGCAGAGATAATAAACTCAAAGTCATTATCCGACTAAATCTTGTATTCAAAAAGCAATTTGAAGCAAGGTGTTCATGCAAAACATCACTTCTCAGCTCTGCAGCTACGGTAAACTTAAATACCCACACGTTTACTTTACATTTACACTGCTGCAGTGCTCCAGGTTTCACATGTTGCTTAGGCTCCCTTGTGGTTGCAGAGCTAACTGGATTAATTCAAGCTTCCCAAGAAAGGTTGGTTTCGCAGAGGGGAGGCAGGAAGCCTCACTTTGCTAACAGAGCCAAGAGTTTGCTATCAAGGTTACAGTGTCAAAATCAACAGGGTAATGTTATACCAGTTACACACTGCATTAGCTGTGACTTAACTAACCTGGCCAAATTGTATCAATGCATTCTCATGCTCGACACTGTCTTCTTTTAGCTTATACCATAAATTGGAAATATTAAAGACATGCATTAACTGTACAGTGGAAACAGTTAGTTTGTGCATTTATGTGTCATTTTCAAAGGGTTATGGCTAAACGCTTTTCTTTGTTGTAAGAATCATGCCTCCTATATAGATTTACAGTCTGCACTTTTTGCAGAGAAAATTAATAGTTGAGAAACAATATTTTTTTAAGGGAAGTGATGGCTCTTTTTTCTCTTCTCTTCCCTGACCACCTCTCTTTTCACAACCCTCGTTAGCGTTTGTAGTATTCAGAAAGGGAAAATAAAGCTCTCGGAATGAAGGAAAAGCTTTAGAAATTATTCAAGACATGATCTGCCAACATAAATTTAGTAGAATTATCTCCACTGTTCCATCATTGTATAGAGATATAATACATATAAGCTCTAATACATATGATACAGAATATATCACTATATATTACATGTATGGGAATATAAGATTGTATTAAGATATATGTGCAAAATTTCTCACAAACACTTACTTGTAATATTACCAAAGCAAAATGCATTTGATGGTGAAAAACATCTTTCCAAGGCCTATTCCAAGTTATGAAACTTCTTCAAATATTTCATATTTGTTGCTGTTCTTCCCCCTAACTTGGTGATCACCAAGATCAAGAAAAGCTTTGTAAGTGGTATGGATTAAAAAGCGTTCACCAGTACTACTTTCAATGGAAAATTATTGGCTAAATGTTGTTTGAAAAGAATGTATTTTCTGAGAGGAAACAAAGTATTTTGCTAAAAACACCTGAAAATCATTCCTTCAGTTTGAGGTAGTCCCAATAGCTTTAACTGGCGGTTCTCAAATATGTTATGATGCTATCTTACAACATTTTCTTTTCAGTATAAGCCTCTCAGAGCAGATGACATCTGAAAGTTTTTCTAGAGTTTATAAACCGCACATTGTGCTTCACAGAGGGAAAAACAGAACATCATGAGATAGAAGTCTGGCCAGCCCCTGCTCATAATAATCTACTTCAAAACTTTCGAAGAACTGTTACATCATCTTGTACTGATAGATTTGTTTTCTGTTACTCTTTTTTTTTTTTTTTTTTTTAAAAAAGTATTTTCTGCAGGGAAGATAACCCCTTTTGTTTTGACCAAGTCTGTTTTCAAGCACGCAACACAAAGAAATTACTCGGAGGCAAGGCAAACATATTAAGATAGTATTTCCCTAACCAGGCATTTTCTGCTGAAAAATACTCAAAAGCTTCAACCAAGGGTTCTGTAGCAAGACAAAACTTTAAGGCAGGGTTTCTGTAATTATGCACCTCATTATGCCCAGTTTACTAAAGGAATGGAATTACACACTCCAACAGTTTATTCATCCATGGCAAGTTTTGAATCAGCTGGCTAATTTCATCAACACTTTACAGAGGGATGGGGGGCTGAAAGATTTTTGGGGCCCAGAAATTTCAAGCAAATAAATAACTAAATAGGAGAGACCTCAATAGAGAGCATGACAGAAGGACAAAGCTACTGATGGAAAGAATAAAAAGGTGTGTTGAGCATTCACCTGCTCTGTTGGCTTGATGCTATCCAATATAAACCCATGCACTGAGCTGGTAATCAGGCATGCTGCCTATGCCCATTTCATAATAACAATTTTGAATGGTAGTATAAGTTGGAGTCATTATTTTTCATTTGGCATTGAAATAAACAGAGGAAAAGGACAAGGAAAAGGAAGGATAAATATTTTTGCGAAATATATCTTAAACACTAATGAACATTAAATCATTTCTACAGGAGTTTGCAAACCAAAGGAAACAAGGAAGAAACCCTCCTAAGTTTGTTAAGTTGAGAACAACTCCACTTATTTTTGGTTTTGTACTACTATCTGGAATTCTCCCTCTTTCTAATATTATCCATTTACATTTAAGCCTATACTAAGTGTGATATAACACAGGAGATAAAAAGCCAGAGAGGTCTGGTTTTCAGTATCAGAGGCGTCTTGGTTGTGGAAAATTGTCAGCTCCTGAACATTGTCTATACCGCCTAGATCTGTGTACTTTGGACAGGTTTACAGCTCAAAATCTAACTCCATGGAGCCTTACTGTGACTTGTAAATTTATAAGGAATTTTTCAGACCGGTTCTATGTCTTGATTCATTCATTTGTGAGAACAGATCCACTATATCATTTTTAAAGGCACTTTCAAATACCTGCACTATGTCATTTTTAAAGGCGCTTCCAAATACCTGGTTTTCTTTTTCACACTTGCATTAGCAGTGATTTGAAACACTGAAAAAGATGTCAGGTTAGTTCTTTGGACTAGATAGCTTTCTCTTTGGATTTCTAGGTAGAATTCCTAAAGCTTTGGGTTTGTTATCTGAGGGGAGGATAAACAGAAGGGACAGAAAGTATTTCAGCATTTGTTCCTGGCTTTTTTCTTGGATTTATTTTTAAATGTACTACTCACCCTGTAGGTCAAATGCCTGTATCAGCTATGCAGCTGGAGAGAACACTTTCCAGATGAAAAGTGGGGAAAAAATGAACAAAGTAATTGTCAAATGAAACATTTACTCTTGTGGTAAGCAGTACATTTTAGGATGACCTGAAACATTTTGGAGTTTTTGATTTTGATCTTCTGCTGGGGGAAAAAAACCCTGTTTTCATTTCATTTCAGTCTGAATCAGCTGCTCTCTCTCCAGAGTTTTCAGTTTATTTAAATAACCACTAATAAAACATGAGCTAGTCTGTATATTATAGTATTAGTTAATCCTATTCTTTCATTAAACATCTAAAAAGTTCCCATTTTTTTTTTCTAGGGGGAAAAAACAGCTTCTTACATGAGAAATTATTCAGGAACTTCCAGTACTATAAAAATGCATCTTGGTAAATTACTTCATACTTTGTCCCAGGATTATTGTTTCTTTGGCTGCATGGATTACTTGTCTTGGATCTTTTATCTTTTTCTCCTAATAGCCTTTTGCTCTTTCACTATCATGTTCCCCGTTCTCCATCCTTCATAACCTTTTCTTTATGCTAGTAAAGCCACAGATACAAGGCCTTTTTTGCAGGACAAAACACCACTCCTTTCTAAATGTCAAGAGGACATTGCAGCTGATTACAGACACCATTCCACTCCGCACTGAGACGGACCTAGTTCCCAGAGTAAGATGTAAATCAGGGCTGAAAGAGGATGGCCAAAGCTTTGCTGTACTCTAGCAGTCCTTGCCTATGAAATGGCCCAGAGGGGCTGTTCCAACTGGAAATAACCTTGAAGCTCTGCAAGGTCCTTCAGGGTGCCTCCATTTCAGCCCTAGGTGAGAGAAGATGGAGATAATTTGCTGACGCAGTTGAGCCTTTCACTTCCTTGCAGAGCTCCTGCACACCTGAAGTGCTGTCTCACTGGGACTGGGAGTGATTGAAATTAATCTCTGGGGGATTGACCTCCAACTGATTCAAACAGCATTGTGTAAAAGCATGTTTCTGATAAAGTATTTATACACCATTTTGTAGTGTTTTCTTGTAACCCATACTTCCTCCTATTCTGTTCTGGTTCATTTACCTTGTCAACCACTATGGTGTATAAGAGTGTTCAGAGAGGGTGTGATTACATCTGTTTTACCAATACACACCATTCTGTGGAAAATGGACCAGCAATTAAAATTAAATTATGCTGCTTTTCCTCTTTGAAATCATTGATGAAAAAAAATCTAAAAATATTATCTTAACCTTTTGCTAATATCACTGTGAACCTTTGGTTTAAGTTCTCTTTATTTAACTGTTTAAAAGAGGAAGTGATAACAAATGTTTCAAGCAACATTGTTTCCAAAGACGTAGGAACTCTGTCTCCAAGCAAAATACTTAACTACTTCTTGTTTACAAGAGGTATTTTCTAATGTTCTTTTCTGGTCTCAAAAGATCCAAAACTCACCAAAAAAAAAAAAGAGAGAAGTACATTTTTGAATTCACAAACAAAATCCCACAGTTGGTCTGATATAGAGGTGAAACAGAAGAGGTGAAAAGTACTCAGCAATGAGTTTTCCCATAGGTCTCTTGAGGAGCACCTAAGCACAAGCAAAGCTAATGATATCCAGCCACATCTAAATTGCAGAGAAATTAGAGCCTTCTCTAATTGTGAGAAATAATTTAGCTGATTTTTCCAACAGAGATTTTAAAAATTGAACTGACATAAAAAATGGATGCTGCAAAATACATTGTTAACCAAAGAGAATTAAGAAAAAAATCATATATTCTATTACCAAATTTTTACAGTGCTGAATGCTATTTTTATCCATGCTAACTCCATGAAATTGATGGAGCTGACTGAGAGTAAAAGTGTCATGCAACAGGATTTGTCACTTTTATTTGGATTAACTTCACAAAGCACATCTAAGTTCCTACATGCACATTCAAGAGATTTTTGATTACAAATCCTTAGTTACACAAGTAGTATTGCTGCAACCAGAAGAGAAGTAAGTGCCTCACGGGCCTTGCTGGCCCACGGAGTACATGCTAAAAGGACTTAGCGTTTCTGGAAGGCACAGAGTTTATGAAACTGCTAAACATTACCAGTCGAAACAATTTTTAGGATTTATGTTGCTGACGTGGAGAGCATAACCTGGCCTGCAAAATTCTGTTGCTTCTTCAGTTTTCTGCAGCTGTCCTGGACAGTTGCTGGATCTGGTCTCTGCTGAGAATTTTGTTTAATGCTTGCTGACAAGTGGACCCTTGTTCGGTTGTTTCAAACTAACAGCTAGTTTGAGGAAATCTTCAGATTAAACAAAAAAGGGCACAACTTTAAATAAATGGATATGTAATATTTTTAAAGGTGAGGAAAAGCCACCAGCTATCTGACCACTGGTATTCTGCGCCAAAGGCAAAAACTAAGGAATATTAATTTGTCTGGGATTTTACTTTTCCTCTCCAACAATTAATTTTGTAATTGCAGCGAAATCAATAATCTGCCCAATTGACTTGAGACAAGTTTCACTTTTAAACCTGGATGTGGATGTTGGGTTAGTATCAAAGAAGCTCTACAGCTGTAGATAGGAAAAGCAAGTAGGAAGGGTGACTCTCCCTGCTGAAAGACATCATAACTTTTATCATGTCTAGTGAGATACATATGCATTACTCAGCAGGAGAATAGTAATAAAAGAGAGAAAGAAGCTAGCCTTTTTGAGTAAGATTCACAGCATTTACTCTGTGTTCTGCATTAATCAGATAATTTAAAGAAAGTTGAGAAATAATGCATAATGGGAAGCCCAATCTATGTTAGTAGTGATTATTTTGTGCCCTGAAGCTATGGAGATAAACATAAATCATGATCTATATTCATGCCAAATTCCTACTGCATTCACGGAGTTATATAGCTGTGAAAAAAACCCAGTATTTTCTGTGATGGATTTTCAGTATATTTCTGTCAGATATTTCTGTGTCTTGGGTATTTTTGAAAGGCAGATCAGAGCCCATTATCTAGTCAATTTGTGTAAAAGGGCCATCACACAATCAAAATATTGGCTCTCTGAACTTGCTTCCTATGCAAAAACATCACAGTAGATCTAGGCTAAGGTTGCCTGGTGTATAATACACCTAACATTAAGAGCAAAAAAATAAAAATTAGAGGCTGTAGCATGACATACATTATACAGCTCTCCTGAGAGACAAATACTTCATTACTATAACAACCACAGTATGAACCTGGCAATGACCAGAGCCACCACTCTGTCCCAGGGCAGATCACTGTCAACTTCCCACTGCTCCAATTCATTTGTGACTCTGTACAGTTCTGAAAAATTGTATTTGGGGATGGGAGTAAGAGCACTGCTGGGCTGGATTTCCATTGTTGGGATATCCATATGATCTGCAAAATGTCTTGCAATTTCCCTTTCCTCTTACTGCTTTATTGCAGCATGAAGTGTATGTAGAACACCTCCTGCTATTTCATTAACACAGCTGGAGCAGAATACAACCAGAGATGCAAAACCTGACTGACAAAGGCCTTCCACACTCAGATAGAAATAACTGTTTTTAAGCCAGATTTAGAGCTTGCTCAAGAATATGTGGACATGAAGCAATGCAGCTTGATTTTTGCCAGCATTTTATGTCATAAGAAGTCTTTGTCTAGGCATACCAGGAGGAATTTTGGAGATGATTATTTCTCACATAATTTTACAGTGAGAAAATACTTCTCACTTCCATGTGAGTAGAAGGAGAATGATAGTCCGAAGAACAGGCCATGCAAAAGCAAGTTGACCCTGACTGTGCTACCCGTAATCAAACTGAAGTGCTAACCATTTCTCATAGAAATTATTTCCTGTCTGCTGGATGTATTCCCACAGCACTAATAGAGGGCTGGTATATCGCTCTAAGTGGAATAGCTTAGATTGTCTAGGAGGCTTGCTTTGTATAAAATGCAACCTAGACTGTTTACTATCAGACAGTAGAAAATACAGAAATTAATCCTAACTAATGGCTATTTTGTGTTTAGTTTTTTAAAAAACTTGTTTCATGAAACTAATAAATACTGGCTGCAGTATGCAGTATGCTATTCTACGCTTTAAATAATCCTGATTCTTTTACCCCTATTTGCCTTAAAGCATCCTATACATTTTCCAGGGTACCTTCTCTCTTTCTCACCTTCTCTAATGTCTTCTTATGCAGAAAGTAGTGCCCGTTGTAATACATTCATAACAGGTACTGACAAGCCAGACAGTACAACTAGGCTGACTGATCAGCTGGGAGGCAAAACAGAGCAGAAGAATGATGAACTCACACTGCAGCATTTCTCTTGGTGGTGGCATTAATGCATAGATTTTCAGGAAATGTATAGGAATGTAATTTTTGTCCCTTTATCATATATGGTTTAAATCAACCAACAGGTTCCAAAGTTCTTAGTGGAATGTCAGATGGACCAGCAGTCAAAGATTATGCATGGTTAAAAAGCTGGACTAAAAAAATGAGACTACAGAAACAGTGCACATGTTGTATACTCCTAATGTTAGAAGTGTGATACATACATTGCTTGCACAAAATAAGTATTTACACTGATTGAGTAAGGAAATGTCTGTTTTTGATTAATATTTCCACATATAAATATCTGGGTCTAAGCATATAATGATCTATTTTTTATCTTCTGGGAATGCATGCAAATCATCCAGGCATCATTTAGGGTGGACTTAGCATGGACTTCAGTGTATAGCTATTTCTTAAATCTGCTGCGTATTTATTAATTCTTATTTGAAGCACATTCTATAGCAATTAGGCAGGCCTGTCTGTCTGCAGTAACGCTGTTCTAATTCAACCTTAGAGTTAAATTTAAAACTGTGGAGAAAAACAGTTCTTTCTCCTCAGACAGAGAATTGCTGACTACTGATCAGAGAGTACTGCTCTGTTCTGCAACTATAAACCCCTATCTCAGGTGCTGCAAATCAGACTCCACATTTGTATATTTGCAAGCATCCCTTTTACATCATTACAAATTAGAAGAAAAAATTGAAGGGGCTGGTTGTAAATTAAAATGAGATTTATGCAAAATGTGTGTCATAGAACTGGTCAAGCCACCCCTTCTGGACATTCTTGAGGTTACTGAGAATAGTAAAATGATTATTCTGTTCCTCCCTCTGATTTTGGGTACCTAATCACCCCTTTCTAGGATTTGAAAGCCTGTGGTCCATGAGTTTAGACACTGTGATTAGTACAGCAGCCACAAACTCCCCAGTGTCTTAGCATAACCCTTCACAGAGTTCCCTTTTGTGGGCAGTCTGACTTACAGTTCATATCTTCAGGGACACATGATGGTGGAAGCAGACAGACACAGGCTTTGAAAAAGATCCAAATCTATTAATCCTTACTTCTGGTAGCATAAGTGATATCCAAATCCAGACAACAATAAGCCATCTGTATATATTCGCCTGCTTCAGTTTCCTCATACTTAAGCATTCTTTGAGGTTAAGTTACTCTTCTAAGGAGTTCAGCACTTTCTCCTTCCTACTCTACTTTGACTTTTCCTTCAGAACACAGAGCTGAAACAAGCTCTTCTCTGAACGAGCCCAAAATGTCCAAAGAAAAATGTTTTGTTTTATAACTTACTTTATCCTGGCTGGCTAGCTTTGTTTAATTTCTTTGTCTTAGGGAGCTCAGACATGAAAAACTAGTTTGCCCTGAGCAACAGTTCTCTCTTTAGACAAGGCTAATGCCATCTGAATGCACAATCATCAGTTTAACACATTATTATCTTCCATTATTATTCCTGCAGTCAGTGGGAGAATTTCCTTAACATTGCTACTGGGGTTTAACTTATCGGGGAAGCAAAAGACAATAGTGAAAGCAATTGAGCTCCACCTCCAAAACGGATGTTGCAAGACGACAAAGTCATGTGCATATGGAGAGCTCATTTCTCACTGGACTTTCTCAGTGACCTTTTTTCCTACTCCATTAGAGAAATGATATTCTGCAATAACTGTGTCCACAGGGCCAGCTGTTTCATACTTCATTTCTACAACAGTGGCATACAGACAGCAAGGGCCTTTTTCAAAGTAAGCACGTAGCGTTCTGGGCAGGAATCCTGCGGTGCTTCTCCCAGATGGTGAGCTTGCTATCTGTATTCTGGATCCTCTCTTGTGGTGTGTTATAATTATATTAGCAGAGCCAGCTGGAATCAGCTAGATTTGCAGGACTCATGGTCAAACTACACATTTCCACTGGATCATCTCCTTTTGGTGTACCAAAGCATTTTCAAGCTGCTGTCAGTTAGCAGCAAGGGAACTCCTCCAACTGCCATGACTCTAGGAGTCTCCAACAGTCCCTCCTTCCAGGTGCTACTAGATCGCAAAAAACAATTTGGCAAGGATAGAACAATGCTCCCCAAGGTTGCTATCACTGAAGGATAAGCTTTGCATGAATTTACCACATGCGCAATGAAACATAAAAGCCATTATATATTCTTAGTGGCTTCACACACTTGTTCCCAAGTGATACTGATGTATTAACAGGACTCATGTGCCTACACTTTCCCTGCTGCAACAGGATGAAGTGTTCTAAAGAAATGTAGCTAAAGAGATATTTCTATCTAGTTTTTGATGGCCTAGTTGCACAGCATGATACCTTCTCCAATACTACAGTCACTCATCTACACATGGAAAAAGCTGGGAGATTTGCTTCAAGAATCACAAGGGATGCTCACAATTTTCCAATCCTTGCCATTGTTTTGGAAAATACAGCTTACTGCCATTCCCCTGACCCCTGAAGCCTTTAACTGGAGTCCTGCATAATAGGAAGTATTTGTTTATCCTAAGAATATGGAAGTTGACAGTGGAGTATGCATTTAAAGAACTGAATTGGGATGGAGGAGCACTTAAGTGGCTAACACTGAACAGTATCTGCCTTGTGAGTGCTTGCTTGCTTGCTGTAGTTTCAATGAAATCTACTTTATGAGAACAAAGGAAAGCTTTTCTCATGGAAGCTGAGGGCACAGACTTTGAGAATGAGAGGTGTTCCTCTGCAGATAGTAACTGGCTAGGATAAAAATTCAGAGAGGGCTTGTGTTCCTACATGGCATATGAAAATAAAGTGACCTCATGCATCAAGTCTTCTAAGCATAGGAATTACACTTTTATGAAATAGGGAATTAATTTTGACAGAATGGCATATTTTAACAGGAGAGATAAGAGTATGCACTGTATTCTGTTGACGTGCATGAAGGACAATGCTTTTTCAAGCCATTTATTGTGTTCTCAGCCTGGAATACTTTGCCTTAGGAGACTCAAATCAGTTGTTAACAGAAAACTTCTTATCAAACAAACAAAATCCACTTACCGTCATCTGATGTGTGTAAACTTTTTAATGACTGAAAAGATAAGGATCTGAGGAGAATCAGGCTTTCTTACTTACCAGTTGCTCTTGTAAGTTGAGTATTGTGCTCAGAATTTTCAAGCAGAGGGTCATGTCCTACCCCCAGCAGCTCTTATCTGCCCTGAAGGGCACTGCAGATGTGCCGAAGAAGGTGCTGTACAGAGAATTTCTGCTCCAAGCAGGCATTATTCTCAATAACTTGTGTACGTGTCTGGATCATTGAACGGCCTCAGGCTACTGTGGTCTCTGAGGAATTGACAGTAAAAACCTGCACTCCTGCAAAATCATTTGTCTCTTCACCAACGCCAAGAACTGTGTCTATCTCTGCCCCTTGGGTACTATTCCAGAGTAGGTAAATGCTCTGTCATGTCAGGACAACACTGGCCAGAGTGAAAGCAAATCAGTTTAACTTTCGTAATCAGCAAGGCAGCTGCTTAATTAACCAGCCAATTAACTTCCTTCCTTCTTTCTTTCCTTCCTTCTTTCCTATGTCAGCTGTTTTTACTTTGTTCTGGGACATCAATACATCAATAGGTGATTTCTGGTCCATTTTCTCTTCTGTCATTTTTCTTACTCATTGTTAGGCCAATGCTTTACAGATAATAACAAACCTTACCTTGAATGTCTTGACACTTTGTTTATACTGTTTATAGGAAATGAAAAATCTAGCTGTGAGTGTTAACTTATCCTTTATCAGTCTCCATCAGTTAGTAGAAGATGACAAACTATGCTTTCTTTGTGCCAGCTTACGAATCTTGCTGTAATGAACCATTTGCTGTTCCTCAGTTGTGTGAAGTCATGGTCTGGACCAGTGAACACCAGCATCTGTCTTTATACTGTGCAGTGGGACATATTTAGCATTCAAATAATGAAGCATCCATAGATCATAAGCTTGGGCTTTTCAGTCAGAGGCAATAGGAGAGTGGACTGGATGGGAGCAGATCAGTAATTGCATCTACATGTCCATAGGCAGCTCTTACAATGTCAGATATTATATCTTCAGGGTTAAGAGAATCAGAAAAGATTGTTCACAAGACTAAATGCAGATTAAGAGATATGCAATAATGTTGAACCAGACAAACTCCTCCAAAATCTTACTGGACTGGAAATGCCTCATAATGAACCTCATTGCTCTACAGTTTTGCCATGTTGTTCATGCTCTGCACTGAAGCAAAGTTTCCCTTTGATTGTTCAGATGGCTAAAGAATCACTGCACCTTCCACGGATGTCCATACAGATGTCCTCAACATTTAGGATGAGTTATTGTGCTAGCAAGAAACATCGGCTTTCAAGGTAGAGCTCCTTGTCAGCATCCAGGTCACATCTCTTTAGTATTGTCCTTCACAATCCTGAGCTCTGAAACATTACCCCAAACAAGCAAAGTTGAGGAATCACTAGGGTGCATATAGGCAAATATGCAGGAAGGTACCAGAGAACAGGATAGCTTTGGAGGACTGCTGTGAAGTACAGGAAAACACAACAAATTGGAATCTTTTTCTAGGCAGGTAGAAAAAGTCACATCAGCTGGGAAGTAAATCTAGAAAGAAAAAATATCAAGTGGCACAGAACGAGTAACTGTGGACAAACAGTCTGATGCAGCTATACTCACAGATAGTGAAATAAAGTTTCCAGTGTTCAAGATCCAACAACCATGTAAAAACTCTCCACATTAAGTATAAAACTATTTGTCTAATTTCTATGTATAAATACGACACAAATTATAGCTCAGGTTTCACAACCTTATGAACACTTATTTAGGAGTCTTATTTGATGCACCTCTTTTAAAGCTCCTCAAAAATCCAGTTTCTAAGGTGTTACAAGTTATGATTTCAAAAATGGACACAATTATGCTCACTAATCAGGTTTAAAAATATGATCCTATATATTTGGATATAGCACTGTGCAAATAATTGATTTTCCAGTTGGTTGGCTTAGCATTTATGTTTAATTTCACTTGACTGCACAGAAGAGATAGTCTCCTCATTAGCAGATTAAAAAAGAAACATTTCTTAGACCTTTTACACCTCAAGGATTCCTATGAATAAACAGAATAGATCTACACCTTGATACAGTCAGAGTAGGAAGTGAGGTTTAGTTAAATATGTTATTTTCTTCCTATTTTTATTTTTAAATTTACAGATATGATTTCAGTTCTGGAAAAAATGCTATGCTGTTGATATCTAATGAAAATTATCTAAGGAGAGATGTGACAGACAGTAAAGGCATGAAGTCTTTGCTTTAGTAATACTGTTTTTGTGAGTCAAAATTTTCCTAAGAGCTTTTCACTCATGTTCAGGTTGATATTATTGAAAGAGAGCACCACATGCATTGCATTTGTATTCAAGGAGAAGAACAAGTAAAGATAGAAAGAGTTGCAACAATATACAGACAGATTCCAGATCACTGATTTTGCTTGCAGTAAAAAGCCAGCAGCCCATCATTTGCATTTGCTACCACCCAATAAAAGAGTGAAAATACAGAAAAATTACTTACCCTATGATTAAAATACAACTTCCCACTAGACTGGAAAGATGTAAATGCCTGGATGTGCACCAGGATAGGAAGTGAAAAAGTGCATGATGCCCATCACTAGTTATGAGGAAAATGTTTTCATCCATAAAGTGATGTTTATCTCAGATATGATCCAGATACCAAGGTCAGCAAGGTGACTTTTCAGAACACGATCATGGTCAGCTTTAGATAAAATGACTCTTAGTGTTTGGTATATATTTTTGTATGAATATTTCGTATGAATATTTCACTTTGCATCTGTAGAAACCACAGCATTCACAAATGGGTTTTTGAAATGAGCTATGTAGGTAGACTGCAGCGCTGTAAGTTTGCAGCCTGAAATTTGCTTATAAGCCATCACGTTCAGCTGACCTTCGGTGCATGCAGAGGGGGACTCCAGAACTCATGCAGAGCGCAAGGCAGGAGGGATTAAAGTGTTTGCCAGCCTTTGCTCTGTGCATATGACCTCGGTTGAACTGAAGTTTCACATGTATGTTCACATACACAACTGAACTTCAATACTATCTAGAACTGTCCTCTGAGATTCAAGCCAAATCCACCCCAGTGTGACATTTAATTATAACAAATATTCAGTTGAATTGCTGTAGATTCATAGATGTTAAAACCAGAAAGGATTGCTGTGAAACTTAGCCCTGACATCCTGGACAACACAGAATGATCAGGTTGTGATGATTAGACTCTAATTCACGTGACCATTAAAACAAAAAGGCCTCTGACTTTAGTGAGTTCATGCCTTTTTACTAAATATGGTGGATTATTTTTCACAGTCAAATTCTCTTCTTAGGTCATGGAAAATTCACTCTGATGATGAGCTCTTGAACATCAAGAATCGTTTGCCAAATTTGGCTATGCCAAAGCCAGGACAGTGACAGCCCTAAGCAGTCAGCAGCTGCCCCCGACAAGAGTGCTGGAGCGACTGAATGGCCACGGCCTCACTGTTCAGTCTGCTAGAGCTGTGAGAGCTGCTACCAGTTGCTGCTGCCAGAGGTGAGTGCCAGGGCGTGGGGCAGCAGCAACAGCTCAGGCAACCGCTGCCACCTCTCAGCAACAACAGCCACGCAGCAGCCTCCTGGTGTTGTGAAAGGAGCAGCAGCAAACCCCTGGCTTTCTGCCCCTTTCCACATTCCTCGTGAGAGCAAGCTGATCCCAGTCAGGAGCCTGCTGCTTCTCCTGCGAGGCAGAGAAAACCAATATAGTTTACCTTGTTAAAAGCCTTCAGCAGACTCTGCGTCAGGCATACTCAGTTCCTTCAAATGAAAGTTTTAAAATGTGTAACTAGATTGCTGACAGGCACTTCTACGTCCTCTATTGATTTTTAATCTCAAACTAAAATCTATAGGAACATTAATTCATTTTTTAATCCCCAGGAAATTAAGCCAGATTGTTAGTTTTCCAGGATACTTGGTATTTTACTTTGCTTCCTATTGCCCTTAGGTTAAGCATAAAAGGACAAGGAGCACTCACATCACCACTCACAGGACTCAGAGGACCTCTTTAGCGCCTTTCTTCTCTTGCTCCTTGTTGGGGTTTTCTCCGAAGTGGTATGTCAGCCCATGTACATGGTATTTCTACAGGTCTTTTGCATGAATGTACATCCTAATGAATGTAGTGTTAAAGTGATTTTTCTTTTTTGTCCAAGACATGTTTCCACGCGCAACCCAGGGTTTGAAAATACTTTGGGCTACATGCTGGAAGTAAGGCCCAGTTTCTATGGCATGCTGCCACATCTCTCTTGATTAGGAAGCTAAAGGCTGGATAACTTCTGAGAACAGGAAGGTATGACAGCAAAACTTTCTTTCGATTAAATAGCTCCCATATAAACACAGGAATTCCACTGTCATCCCTGCTCCCTTCCCTCAGCAGGTTTTGCAAGGGCAGACTGGCTGGGTGACAGGTCTGGTGGCTACGTGCTGATCGCAGTCACAGCAAACAGGTCCCTTACCTAGTTCAGCTGGCAGCCGCCTTCTCCTGCCACCGGGTGAACCTGTGTCTGTGCTGGGTGAGGCAAGCGAGAGTGGACACTGGAGACTGCAGCTCTGGGCGTGGGAGGAAGGCGTTCATTTGGGGACGGACGACATGCTCCCTTCAGAGATTTCTGAAGCTAGCACCTGAACTTTCTCAGAGACATTTACCGTCTTCTGCCAAAGCATGCACTCCAAAAAGTCACAGTGCATCCAGTGTTAGCAGAACTTGCTGTTTTGCTGCAGATCTAGAGAGTTTCTTTAAAGTTTCATGAAAACATGAGGGAAGGCTTCCAGCAGGCGAATCCTCCCGTATACAAAATGGCTGCCCTGTGCCATGGCTGCCAAGGGGAGGGAGGCCAGTGAAATGGCCACCCCTGCCCTTCGCTGTGGAGGAGGGATTCCTTGTGAGCCAGGTGTGACTGACCTCGCTTTTCCAGCGAAGGGAATTTACACCGAAAGGTAAACTGCTGCAGTTGTCCAGTACACAGGGGTAGTGACCTGTCACAGCTGAGCACGTGCTGTGTGAGGATCAGTCCCCAGGTGCCCGATGCAAGCAGAACAAGGAGGAGGCACCAGAGGAGAAAGAGGACGGTGAAGGCGGAGGGATAGGAGCGATGCTGGGGGACAAGGGCCCTGTGGGCACCTCTTCTTCCTGGCTGCAGCACAGAGGGAGGGAATCCCTCCTGGTCCTCGAGGCTTTCAGCACAGAAGCTGATGGACACTTCTGTGGTAGGTATCATTCACCACAACTTGAACCATCAGCAGGAAACCAAAAATCCCTAAAAATACATTAGTTTAGCCTGGCACATGATTCTTACTCTGCCCTGATGCTTGCTGGAGGCCTAGGTGATCCTCCTGGGCTTGTGAGGCCAGCAGTGGTGAGCAGCGTCGTTTCTAACGTGGGCAACTGCTGGCTGGCGAAGTGTGCTTTTTCGAAATTATTTTTTGTTGTGCTCAAAGGTCATGACAAAAGTTCAAAGATGGCTTTTGGCTTTGAAGGCAAAAAAGAAAAAAAAAAAAAAAAAAAAAAAAGACAGTTCTGATTTCTGGTGATCTAGTGATAAGAGATTGGCTCTCTCCAGTATCGCGTCTCTCTTCCCCACAAGGCAGTGACAAGATGGTGGTGGGAGAGCTGGGCGGGCTGAGGGCGCCGAGCCAGTCACGGCGGAGAGGACAGTTAGGGAAGCAGAAAAGTGGCTTAAAGGCTTCGGAGTGGAGGTAGCAAAGCAGCAAACGATGGCGGCATTGTAAAAATCTCTCATGCGTGTATGTGGATGGAAGGCAAACTAGAGAGGAAACCATGGCGAGTGTTTGATCTAACGCAGGCGATGAAAACAGTCATCCGCCATTGTGCTTGCACTCATGCTGATGCTATGAGCTGCTGTTAGCTCGGCTTATTTATAAGCCAGTTTCCCCTGAAGTTCTTAGTGAGGCTTATTAAAATGTGAAGTATGAAAGCTCTGTAAAAATATTTGTTGAGTAAACGAAGTGGAACTTAGAAATACAATTTCTTAGAAGACTGGTTAAATTAATTTTAACTTAAATGATGTGCTCCCAAATCCCCAGAAAATTCAGTCTTTAGTTACAGAAAAGGTGGATTTTGGAAAGACGTTATGCATTCTTCGCATGAAATAATGTTATTTAATACCCACATTTAACTCCTCTCTTAGCCAGTGTTTATATACCTAAAATTTATTGTAGCTTCAACAAGTCACTGAATAGACATTGCAAATATTCAGGTGAGAATTGGGTAGAAAAAAAATCAAAAGGATATATTAGAATTATTATTTAAGATCTACTGTCACTTGTACAGAGTTTTAGCAAACAGGTATACATCAATGGAAGTCTGGTATAATGCCTGCCATTAACTCTCTCCTGCGCAGTCTGTAAATGACCAGGAGTTGGACTGGGATCATCATTGCTCTCACAAATCAAGCTGGACTTTAAGTACAAATGAGCCTGAATATTTTCGCTATCTCCACCATTATGGGCCACACACTTCTGACAAATTCTGATAAGTACCTCACACTGATAAATTAAAACTCCATCCTCAAAAGTTGCCTTTAATAGGCATACGTTGTTTAAACGTACTGTGCAAACTGTGACTCCTTAGAACAATTACACACATCAGTGGCTTATGTTTCTTTATAAACAGTACTGAGATTAATTAGTTGGAATGGCTTCCTTTCCTTCGCCTCTGATGTCATGAAAATGCTATTACTAGCTCTTCCTTGGACAGAATAAACAAGCATATCTGATATGTAAGCTAATATAATGTCCTTTATTTACATGTTTGCAAATCCGGTTAGCTCTAAAACAATTTTGAATTTAAAAGAGGGCCAAAAAGGAGAATAACAAAGGAGAGAAGTGACCTCAGTGATTCCACACTGACGTATCTTCAGCCTCAGAATTGGCATGGGAAGGCTGTGTTATCAGTTGGCTTGGAAAACCTGTGTGATGGCTTTGCCACTCTGCCCACAGAAGGATATAAACAATCATTAACTGTCTCAGGAGTTCTTAGCTTTTACCTGCACCTCAGTTAAATTTTCTAGGTAGCATGCGTAGAGTTTACGGCACTTTGAATAAAACTAATCCTTTAAAGAGAGCTAAACCGGGATTTTAGGGCTTCATTTTCCAGAGAACTTTATGTCTAATTCCAAATATTTTAGGCTTCCATTATAACATCTATGACTTTTTCTGAGGCTGCACATCATACCAAACAACTTGTTTATTTAAGCATCTAAATGGGAAATCTAATCTCGTTCAAAAACTGAGACTATATCTTCTCTGAGAATGTTGGTTCTTCATACAAAAATGCCATGAAATATCGGCCAATTAGTGTTGTATTTGTGAAGCAATGAATCTCACTGCCCAAGTTTAAACTGGTTATTTAAGCACCTTACCCAGGGTATTTTGAAAGATACAGATGTTCTTCCCTGGTTTCATCATGGCACCTACTCAAGAATGAACATACATATCCTGTGAAAATGATGAACATCTAGCATACTTTATCTATTTAGACATACCTTTTCAGCTACATTTCCCACTTCACTGTGAGCTTTGTTACAACAGCAACTGTTAAAAAGATCACAAAAAAATGAACAAGGGTAAAAGTCAGACCCATAGAATGAATGACAAAACTTCTGCTTACTTCAGTGGAACTGAAGTTTCAGCCCAGCCTATGTCAAAACTCACAGAGAAATGGCTAGGATTTTTTCTCATAACATGCTGGGTTTGGCTAACCAGTAATTGGTTCAGACAAAGGCCCCACATACATCCAAATCAAAGTTTATTTTTAGCACTTTGTGGTACTTTATTTAACTTTCATAATAGCCCAGTGATGTAAGGCTGGAGAACTGAAATTATGTCCAAAGATACCCAAATAGAGCAGTGTTTAGTTACAGCTGATTTATAATAATTTAATTCGTAGTGTTCCTGCACCATCAGATGACCAAAAGAACAGCCATCCTGTCAGATGTTAATCCAAGCCAACTGTCATTGTAAGTGGATGCCTGGAGGACATGGCAAACATTTCTCCAAAGACTCCAAATATTTTCAGTTCAGGGACTTCATAAATCGTTCTGTCCTCAAAGGTGAATATTCCCTAAAAGAATGCATAAGCTACAAATGGATGCTGAGCCAATCTCCCATATGTGCTGAATTGGGACCTTTAGAGCGATTCTCTTAGCGGGTGACCCATTTGTAATGGCCATATTTCTTGTGGGGAGGTTTATCTGTGTGCATGTATTCTGTAGCACATACACAGTAAGCTGTTCTGGGTTTTAGGCATGCATGTTATATATAGTGGGTCTGTGCCTGTTCAGTAGCTCTAGTCATTTGTCAGGGAAAACAAACTAGCATTCAGACTCTGCCTGCATGCCTTATTGGAAATACTGAAAACTGCTGTTTTCAGAAATGCATTCCCGTTCATTCTTCTCCTTTCTTTTCATGTTTCTGTGACAGAAATGAATAAACATATTATCAAGAAATTACAAATTTTTCAAGAACTTACCTTAACCTCTCACCAAAAACCTGAAACAACATTTATACATTTAAGAGCTTGCAATATTTAATTTTGTTTGATAAATATTATTCTAATTTAAAAAGTACTAGAAATTTCCAAGTACAATATCAAACCTGACTTCAGATTTAGCAGAATGAGCAAATTAAAATTCAGTTCACTTTGTATTACTTTACTGTGAATTCATCTTCTCCTTCAAGCCTCCAGACCTTTGGAGCATGTCCTAAAGTAATATCATTCCTGGATAAATCATTGCTAAAATTATCAAAAGCCTATACTATCTGTACAAATTAATGTAATTATATGTGATTTTATTAAATGCAATTAAAGTGCTTAATGTACATTAAAATGCTGAGCATTTAGCTGAAATTAGCTTTACTGTGCAAACTGGTTTTAAAAACGGCAACCCATAGGATCTCTAAATATGCAGATTTCCATTTTGATATGACTGTTCTAGAGGAATGACTCTTTTTTAAATTGGTCCTTTACAGTTTTATGTTGCTCAGGCTATGCTGTCAAGTCTGCATGATGACATTATTACTGGCTAGCAGGTTTTGGGAAAAAAGCTGCTGGTCAGGTAAAACCACTTGTGAAAAAACTAGCACACTGCATTTTCTCATCCCTGTTAACAGTAAGCACATATGCAAACTTTTCACCCCTTTGCTCCCAGCCCATTTCTGACAGAGGCATTTTAACTTTCAGCTTTGTTTTCTGCTTTCTGTCCTGGCCGGAGACCTAGTTTTCAGAGACCTGTGAGCTCTTTTGGTTGCAAGGAGAAGTGGATGCAAGAATCAAGTGGGTTTTTCTGTGCATTGTTTTTATTTAGGAAGAGTGTTTTCCTTAATGAGGCAGGAGGCAATTCTTCACTTACTGTACGAGCCACATTTCAGCCAGCTCTAAGTTCCAAAGCTTGCTTGTATTGCCTTTTCTCAGGGCTATGCTATCTGTGTTTCTGTAGTTGAGCCTGGCCTTTTTTTCCAGTTCATGTACAGGCAGATGTATATATACATATACATATACATCATTTAACATCCCAGGCTTTACATTTGGTCTTGCAGTCTCCAGGGAGATTTTTGAGTCAGTTTGTAGTCGGCTCTACTGAGTTGCTACTTGTCTCTGCTTTGTTTCTGTTTTGAGTTGGTTTCTTTTAGTGTACTACTCTTCATACCCCACAGAAGAGCATCTTTTATCTTTACACACATCCTGAAGGAAACATCTCTTGCATTCGTTAGCTTCTATAAGGTTTGGTTCAACCCACAGTCTCTTACTCTGGGACGTGGGGTAGATAGTAAATTATATAGGTAGAAGGCAGTGAAGGGGATACTAGAAAGTCTTGAAATGTACAGAAATATTGCTGTTCAAAACAGTCTGTTCTATGTGCAGAGCAAACATTTCTGACAGCAGTAAATTACCTGAAATTTTCAGGAAGCATTTACATTATGAAATGTCCAGTTTCACCTGGTGTACATGGTGTATGTAGAACTTGTTCTATTTCATACCAAGCTCATTTTTCATTTATAGGTATTTTTTAATGTTTGCATTTAATATTTTTAATATCTTGCCTTCTTTTATCAGATAGCGAACAGCATTCTTTAACCATCTGATTTATGTGGAATTATCACCATCCTGACCCAGCAGCAGCCAAGCATACTGCCCTGAGGGCTCATAATCAGTGTAGGATTCTAGTGATCAGGCTGCCTAAGTTCTCAGCATTTCTACTGGTCTGCTGCATGACCTAAGACAAGCTTTTTAACTTCTATTCTTCAGTTTTCTAACTTAAAAAAAAAAGGCAAAGATGCAGACCTATCCATTTCCATATGACTTTTTTTCTCTATTTCCTGGTGGCACATCAATGACAATTTTGTCTCTTCTCATGGCACATTAGAAGGGACAAGGGAGCAGAACCTAACAATAGAAATGTTGTTCATTCAAGGCTGTTGAGTGGTTAAAGCACAGGCCTGAAACGATGGTTCGGTTCCTTGGGCAAGACTTAATCTCTCTAATCCTCCATCTGTGGAACAGAGATAATGTAGTTTTCCTTCTGCCATCACTTCTTTATGCTTCTATAGGGATGATAAAAAAATTCAGAACATTTACTACCTCTGTTGTTTCACCATAATTCAACTAGCTATCACCATGGGTGACTTTATATCTGTGGAAAGCAGTGAGCTAGAAACAAAAGTGCCTATAAAGATACATACACAATTTTTAGTATTAATACAATCATCTCCAAACAATCTTTGAAATTAATGCAAGGTTTATGCCTTGAGGAATGGGGCTCACTTTTCAGATGTGGCTTCAAATGTATGTTTCATAAAAAGATGCTTGTGTAATGATTAGACTCTAAAAATGATGCATCAGAAAAGAAAAATGCACTGCAGTATGCAGCTAAAGTTCCTGAGCAGATAAAGTTGTGAGGCTGAAAAAACATTGTCACAACCTACTCACTCTTGTTGCTGAGAGCAAAGTTAAAATATTGATTTTACATTAAAATTAACATTCTCTGCTGAAACCTTAGAGAAAATACTGCTAAGTGCAAATCTCATACCTAAGCTCAGCACGTATTGGACATGTATTGGACAGAGTTCAGGTTCAGTTTAGAAAATTCAGATGTTTAGTTCCATAGCCGGCACAGTGCAGCTGTCTCTGAGCTGTTCTTGCACTGCAAAATCTGTCTCCCCTTGATAATTAGCCTTTTTTCAGACAGTCTTCATTTCTATCCAGCATTACATCTTGTCTTCAGAAATGAGTCAGTCAAGCATCTGATAACTTCTGGTGAAACTAGGTGTTCTGCTGCTCCAGCTGTGTAAAAGTGTGACTAGATGTCTATTTACACCCAACATATGACCCCTTTGCATTGCCAATATTGAGTGGAAGGCTCTTGGAGAGAATCAAACCAATGGCCTTCATTTTTTAAAGCTGCTTGTATTACAAGTACTGTCTGGCTGCAAAGCATGTGCACTCTCGACGACTAAATGGCACCACAGTGATTTAAAATATTATTTCATTGCTATTTATATTTTTTGTTGTTATGATAAATACAGGGGTGAGCTCAGTGGAGATTTATGTTTGACATCCATCCCTGGAAAGTCAGCTTGTGTTCTGGTAAAGCATAAAAGCCTTTTTTTCTGTATTGCCTTCCATTAAGACTAGAACACAGCAAGCATGACAGGGGAGATTGTAGGGCATGGTGAATGATGACTTTTCCAGTGGCACTCACTGTCACTTGAAGCTGGAGAGCAGGATATTTAGTTGTGAAACAAGCTGTAAGATAGGGTTGAATAAAAGATGTCAGGAGCTAGGGTTTACATATCATTCTATATCTTTTGACTGTATGCTTCTAAGCTATTTTTAAAAATATTTCTCTACTCCATAAACTATTTTAAATGATACTTGGATTGCACTATGTCACATTCCTGTAAAAATGCCGGTAGTCATTCATTTCAAACAAAATTTACTATTTAAGTAATAGTATTTGTCTCCTTTCTACTTTTTCATCCATCTTCGCATCTTGCTTCTAAAATCCAGTTTATGTCTGACTTTTTTCGTTACATGATTTTTGCCAGTGGTGCTATAATTTCAGAAAACTCAGTATATGGGAGTGCAATGTCAGCTGCTGACATTCGAGCTGCAAATCCTCTGAAGACCATGGAAGGTGAAGGGAATTAGTAAGTCTCAAATTTGGGCCTCTGGGAAGTCAAGGGTCCATAATGTGCAGTCACAAATCACAAAATGTGCATGTGAATGTCTTAAAGGTGCTTTTATCTGTTCTGATCTGAGTGCTGTTTTGCAAATGGCCTTCTCTAACATGCACTGTGAGAGCACTCAGAGTCCTAACATTGCCAGGGCAGTCATAGTCTGATAAGTTTGAGGCTATCAGCAGAAGAGGATGAACAAGATATGACTGTCTACAAGGGAATGTCAAGCTTACACCAGGGCAAGCTGCATATGAATACAAATTATTAGTGTTGGTACCAAATACTAGAAGTAATTTTTTCTGTTTTCATAAGCCATCCATGGTGTGTACTTGAGTTGTTCATTATCTCTACCTGGTAGCTTTCTGTATAGCCATTCTGCCTAATTTGTTGCTTTTGTTACTTTCAGGAAATAAATAAATAAATAAATAAATAAATAAATGTTTGTGTCTGTGTGTGTAAACACTATAAATAGCCATCTGCACATTCTGTGCAGAAGTCAGATTTCATTCTAGATTCCATTTATTATCAAATTTCTTAGTTACAGCTGTAAAACCTGTGAGCCATTTTGCCAAGTTCTTCAAAGAACAACTGCTACTTCACAGTGCTCCTAAAGAGATCTGGAAGCTGAGGAAGAGGGACCCACCAACTTACAGTCTTATAAGACTCCAGGCTATGGTCTTGACCTTTCTTCAAGACAAGATTATGGGAAAAGGCTGTAGATCCAGTGTCAGTCCTTTGTCAAGTTGGCACCAAATATTGTGGATCCCTGCAAGCTGTTTTTCAATCATCATTGGGTGTCATTTGTGAAGGAAAGGACTGGACCACAGGGATCTTTTTCTCTTCTTCCTTCCTGCCATTTCTTCTTTCACTCTGTGTCCACCTTTGCCTACTCTCCCCATTTCAATTGGATGAAAACTAAAACTTACTGAAGGAGGAAATGGGATAAATCTTTTCCCAGAATTGCCTGTTTTTAGTGGTAAGGAGGACTGATTTAAGACTGTGTAGCACCAAAGTGAAGAAAGGAGAATCTGTCAGCAGATGAACCCAATGAACGAATCTCATCTAACATCCATGTTGTCAAGAGCCTTTCCCCTGATGTCTGGAAATGCTGTTTCAGATGCCAAATAAAGCCATGAAGATCACTGTACAGAGGTAGTTCAGCTCCTGTTTGCTGTTCTTACATTCAATTTCATCCTGGTGCTAACTTGCTTAGAAAAAATTCATGTAGTTTTTCTAGACTTAATCTTGGAGTTCACTTCAGGCTTTAGCAACCTCTCAAATTTTGAGCTCCCAAGTCCTTGCAGTTTTTCTGAAAAGGGGCAGGTTATGCTATAGAAAATATCACTCTTCCTTACAGAATTTGTGCCTGGAAGAGAGTCTCATAGGAAGAGAGTTAGAGTTATTCAAACATTTCTATCCCTGTCATTTTAGAAATTCGGGTAACTCAAACTCAGAAATAGGAACTAATCTTTGTACAGCTATCTGAATTAAATTTTAGCTCTAGTTCTCTGGATGCTTTTCAAACTTTTAAGACCTCTTCTGCACATCTCTACAGATTGCAAGTTTGACTTCTGAGAGTCTTTCCAATTCTTAGAATAATTAAAAAAAATGTAAATTTTTTTTAAAAATCTCTGTAAAATTAAAAAAAGCAGCTTGGTAAGGAAAATACATTTTTTCTCAAAGATTTGCCTGGTTTGTTTGTGAAATACCTTTTATCTTTTACTGTTGAAGTTCATCTAATGCATTTGTTATCTGGCATGCAGCCAGCTTTCTCACATAGACCACCCACCCTTTACAGTGACGTCAGGGAAGTCCTCAAGCTTGCATTACTCAATAGCAAGGAGGCCTTTGCTGTCTTTGACTACACAGATGGAGAGCAAAAGGATGGGAGCCTTTGGACAGGACTGCATCCCTTGACTCTAATTTGTTTTTTCTTCTCAACAAAGTCCCTCTGTAATGAAGAAATCTTGTTTGGCATACGTGCAATAGGAAAATAGCGTTCCAGTCAATGACAGGTACTTCAACTTGTAGCTGATTTCAGAGTGTGTCATACTGCTATGAGAAAAGCCTGGCTGAAGAATGCATGGACCTGTAACAAGCCTTTCACAAATCCTGCCACATGATCACCAGGGATGTGTTTTACCCATCTGAACCCAGTGCAATGCTTAGTGCACAGCACTGCATGCTTCATCCTTTACAACTGTTCACTTAGACTCCAGGCGCTGTCAAATACCACACATCAGCTGAGATCCATACCTGACTGTGGTCACAGCTGGGAGACATAAGTTAGTCACTAGGCCAAAAGCCGAAGGCTCAAGCCCAGGCTTAGCACACAAGGTGTACATTATCTTAAATAATGAAGGCTGCTGGAAACTATGAATAAACCAGGCATATCTCATTCTCTGGTAAGGGCTGGAAAGATGCTGGGGAAAAAAGACCTTTGCTTGAAATCATATTTTGGCTAGAACATTTCTGTTCTGTTTAGAGTCCTGTTTGGTCACTATCTGCCTCTGTTCAGTGATTCCAAGAGCTGCAGATTACATCTGCAGAGCAGTAAACAATTAATGCAAAGGACCACAGTCTAAGAAAAGAAAAATTGCAAATTTTAACCTGAAATTAATTAAAATATTAAAAGTTTCAGGAATGTATGTGGAGAAAAGGGGAGGAACTAGGACAAAGCTATCAGGATGGAGATCATGGAGTGGTTTGTTAGGAGGAAAACAGTTAAGTGCAAGAGGGCGCTTCACTGATCTATACACTCAAGCATCTGTCAGACTGGACCCCTTTTTATGAAAATCGTAAAAGCTGTATTTACAGAGTTCACTTTTACGAGTATAACACCTTTTGAATTTATGTGCCTCAGATCACAGAAAAAAATTGTGAGAAAAGAGGGGACAGAATGGAAGAATCCTATTTTACTTTTTAAGTTCTGTCCATTAGCACTTTATCTCCCTAAACCAAATAGGAAGAATTATTGAAACTTGTTACATCACTTAGGAATACATTTGGGAAAATTTGCCTCTGAGTCTAAAAATGAAAGTAATTCACTTCAAGTTTACTTTTACATCTTTTTTCATAAACATCTGCATGTACAATTAATATGGGTTAGTAAAGGGAAGTCAAATTTGCATACGTACCTTGGACAGATCTAAATTTCAATAAAAACAACCTCATCTTTCAAGGAATCTCTGTTTTGGAACTACTCTATTTTATGAACAAAATGCCACTCCATGATCTCCATCCTGATAGTTTTGTCCTAGTTCCTCCCCTTTTCTCCACATACATTCCTGAAACTTTTAATATTTTAATTAATTTCAGGTTAAATTCAGGTTAAATTCAGGTTAAAATGCAAAAATGCATAGTCGCATGAGGAAGCAACTATACATAGATTTTGTTTATAAAAGTGTGCAAATTTTGAGCATCCTGTTGAAAATGGCAACTTTCAGTTTAAATGCCACTGACTGAAAGGACCACAGTGAATACACGGTGAAAATTAACTTTGGCAATTCTAAAATAAATAACTTTTAAAATTTTATTTTCCAATGGAAACTGCATGGTGATAGGGATAGACTCAGTAGTGTAATTGAATCATATATTAACTTTAAGTACTTAACTGAGTTGCCTGCTAAAGAACCTTTTTCCTCAGGCTGTTTTATGATCAATGGAGAGAAAGATAACATGACAGTCCCCTTTAAACCCAAATCATCCTTCAAAGTCATCTAGCTATTCGTTAGCTATAGACCTAGCTATAAACCTACTAGCCTAGAGCAACTACCTGGCAGCTTAGGCATCTTACAGAAAACTCAAAAGTAGGAGGAATGAATCCAGACCTAAATGGCCATAATAACAAGAATTGGAGATGAAACTTTTCCTTTCCCAGATTCAAAAGTAACAAAAAATACCAAATAAGTGAATTCTCCTCTCCTAATCTCTCTCTTAGCCCTTGTCCAGAGATGTGCAACCTTACATTACAATCTGTGGTGACACAAGTGGATGTGATATCACATTCTGCATTTATGTCAAATACTTGTTCATCAAACACCATTCCATGAAAAGGAAACAAATGAGAGAAAAATTCTGGAAAATGACACAAACACAATTCTACACTATCCATAAAATATATTTCAAGTCCTGGTAGAACTTGGATCCTTCCACTAATTTTCAATTATTTTTCCTTAACAAAACAACCTCATCTTTCAAGGAATCTCTGTTTTGGAACTACTCTATTTTATGAACAAAAATGTGGAAAGAAATCCAACACTGACATTTTGGAATTGATTTATTTCCACTGGATTGAGTAAAAAATTACATATGACATATTTCATCTGTTTCTTCCAAAGAATTAGCAATTCCTTCCAAACTGATGACTGAGGGAATTACAGTGCTTCTACTAAAAAATGGGGAAAAAAATTCTGAACCCCAGTAAGAAATTCAGCAAAGTGAATTTCAGGACGGAGAGATGCACAATTAAAAAAAGTTGAATTCATAGAACAGATATGGCATTGTGCAATTTCACCTTCAGTAGACCACTGTCTTTACACCTACAAATATTGCCAGAAAGTAAGGCCAGCAGTCAGAGGCTGATTTGAGTTAAATTTTCTGCCTTATACTAAGATGAAGAAAAGAAATCCAGCGATCCCTGGTTATTAAAAAAGCCCTTCATAAAGGCTGTGATAGGCAGCATAGTTTAAAGTCAACCTGAGGCTGCTAAACTGATTCAGCCTCCAAAATACCTTAAGAGGAGAGTTTTCATCTCTAAGCTTGGCTGGACTTGACCTAATAAGTGGGCCAGAGAAATTTTATTATTTATGAGATACGAGATATCAATCTTTTTATGGAAAAATGTGATATTTTCTTGTATAGGATAGTCACTATTTTTTTATTCAGAGAGGAACACCAGCATCATACCTACCTACCTATACTACTTAACTGTTTTACTAAGTCTTTTGGGTGGTCTAAAACAGATGTGGAAAATTCCAGTCAAAACAAAAATTACTGAAACAGAAATTATGAAAAAATGAGAAAAGCTGATTAGAGAAAGAACTGGAACTGAGCAACTTTAGAAAGAAAAATATCAACTATGAATGGAACAGCAGAGTCTTTTTTTTTTTTTTTTTTTTTTTTTTTTTTTTTTTTAGGAGTGACATCCTCTCATGTAGAAAAGGCAGTAAGAGCTATAGTATAATAAATACAGCGAATGGTTTATCATATGTGAAATCATAGTAGTTACTCTAGTGAAAAGGATACTACTTTATTCTAAAAAATCAACAGCTAAAACATGGATTTAATAATAATGATAAATAATACCTTGGAGTATGTCTGCTAATATAGAATTGATGTTGTTGATACACAATGGAAAACTACAGAAAAGTTGTGTATTTATTAGCATTAACTGAGTAGATAGAAAAATATGTGAAATGCATTCCACAAGTATTCCACAAAAATTCTGATTTTTATAAACATGAAAATAAAACTGCAAAGCAAAATGTGAAATTCTGATATATTCTGATATATTAAAGAAAAACCTCCACAAGCTTTCAGAGCAATTTTAAATTAGTTATTGTAATCTATAAACCCATAATGCATTTTACCCTACTTATTTTGCTAATATGAAATTTTCCTTTGCAATTGTAAATATTCTGCACAAATAAAGATTGACATCAACAGATTTGAATTGGCTAGTTGATACTTATCATAGTCTATCCTCATGTAATTGCACAATGTGTTGCGAAGATCCCGTGATAGCGATAATAAACCATACTGGGGTTGAACATACTGCCGGAACAAAAGCAGGAAAACACTGTCTTGGGAAGAGGCACAGCACTCAGACTTTGAAAACCAGCATTTCGTTTCTAGTTCTAATGCGGGCTTTCTGCATTATCTTTGACAAGTATGTAAATTCACAGGGCCGTATTTATAAAAATAAGTTTATAATAACATATTCATTGGGTCATCTATATGGATTGGGACAAAAACTCTCACTTAAGATGTATTCATTTTATTTTTTAATAAAAAAAATACTGTTTATAAATTCTAAAAGACCTGTAATAACACCCAAATTTTCACTATGTGCAAAAAAAGAGAAGGCATGAAAAAATGAAAGGAAAGTTTACATTTTTTTGCATGCTGCCATTGTTGGTGCTGACTGTAACATTTGAAATGTTTCTGCAGTGATTTGGCCAAAAAAATCCCTCTCTGTTAGCCTGATGTGACACTTGTTCACTTGTGATTGGGGTTAGTGTACGAGAGGCAGATCAACAGCACTGTGTCTGCCTGTAACATAAGTGAAACCCTGTTACACTAACTTCATTTGTATCAGATTAAGGGACTGATACTAGCTTTATTGAGGTAGCCCAAGATCTGTGACACACTGTATTTTATAAACATGGACTTCTCCCCAAACTTCATTAAATCTGATCTGTATATTGGATACAAACTGTAGTGTAGTATTAATAACCTGTAGGGAGCTGCTGTAAAAAAAAAAAAAAAAAAAAAAAAAAAAAAAAAAAAACCACTGAATACAAAGTTAGTTATATGAGGAAAAGGAAGAGAAGTATTCTGGTATTCTGTGTCTTCCAAAACTGTAGTTCTATCTGCAGTCACTCTGCTAGTGCCGATGAAGAGCAATAGTAAATCACCTGAACAAAAATTAGTTCTGGGACATAGTCCCTAGATAATAGCAGTTCATAAGAAATTTCCATGTGTGAAGTTGTTTTCTGTTGACTGTGGTGGAGTTTTCCCATTGGATTCTTGCTGAGACAGGAGACTGGATTATCTGGGCTCAAGTTACCATGAATGGAAGTTTCATAGCTTGTATAGCTATAGAAAATGCTTTGCTTCAATTGAATATTGCATTCATCAGGAAAGGTCTCAGGGAAGGATGGAGTCCTTTAATAGACCGACTAATACAATTGGATAGAACAGATAAGGTTTGGGATATACAAAGTGTTTTTCAGGTGAGAAAGAGAAAAGCAGTTTCTATTTCAAACCTGAAAAAAGGCTTATTTTGCTTTTTTTAACTTAGTGTGTGTTAGTTGGTGTCATAAAAGATATTACTTCTCCTTTCAAATCATACCTTCTCCTTTCCTGTCTTTGTATCAGTTGCTCCTTCAGAGCAGAACCAGTTTCCCAGCCAGAGGCCTTCCATGGTCGATGAATCAGCTATCAAGGCTACCTGTTGGTTTGGCAGAAGAAGTTTCTTGGTTCTCAAGAAAGTCGAACTCACATTTCCATTGTTAAGAGCCAGATACATGATTGCCATGGCACAGAAAGGAAATGTGTGATACAGTAGGATGTCTCTTTTAGAGCTATCGTTATCACCTAGCACTGCACTGAGCTGCCACGGAATGGGGACCAGAGATACCTCTTGTTCCAAAACATTTTCCTGGTTCCAAAACATTTCTTTCTGAGTCATTCCCTGTATCTATGCTGGCTAAGGGTAAATTGCTACTTTTCTGATGGGGCTGGAATTACATTCAGATTGTCAAAGTCAATAACAAGCTGAATGGATCAAATTCTCATTTTACTTATCCTCAAGCAATCCTAATGTGTTCAGCAGGCTGACAGGGAAGTGATTAAGAACCAAGTTCAATCTTTGTCCCTTTACTAGGGTTATTTGCAATCTGTCACACATGCTTCTCTTTTTTCTTGCAGATACTCTTTGTGCTGCACTTCTTGGCTGTTCCCTATTCATTTATTTCAGTCTAATCACAAACACCAGCTGAGGAGGAGAACTCTCTGAGGAGTCTGTTGCTTATTCTCTCCTAATATGATCTATACCATGCCCAGGTTTATTTTTTTTTTTTTAAGTTTTACCTTCTTATCTCTGACAAGTGTAAAACTACAATCCATTTACTCATGAAATCTGACCACTAGTTTGAGAAGAGAGTCTGTAAATTATGTATCCTAGGTTGCATTTAATAATTCTGTAAAATGTATGCTCTCTCTTTTTTTTTTTTTTTTTTTTTTTTTTTCATCTACTAGCTTGTTCCTTTAACAGGGGAAATTTATCAGCTTTGTTTTTCAGAAGACATGAGTTTTGGCTGTGCAACTTGGAGACTTATTTTCTTAACCTTAAATAAGAAGAGAGTAGAAGTCAGCTGGTCAGAACCTCAGATGGCAAAAACTGATGAAACTGTGGTGATTTATAAGAGCCATGGATCTGGCCCAGGATATCAAAACAGAGTGTAGTGATGCAAAGAGCTGTTACATAACATACCAACTAAGAAACTTCTGTTCTTGATCTCCAAGGTGTTGTCAGGCAGCGTTTCTTCTAAATTTAATCCCCTGTAGTTGGGCTGAAAAAATAGGGTTGAAGCTTGAGGGCAAGGCTGACAGCCTTGTTTGTTGAAGTGTAGCCTTCATTTTCAAAGTGTTCTCCCTAATATGATGAATTTGATTTTTTGCTGGAAAATCTTCTGCCAGAAAGATTGCTTGGGATTCCATGGGAGTTCATCTGAAACACATCCAAAACAGCTCAGAGTCTGAATACACATATTGTATATTGAACTGTACTAGGGTGAACTTAAAGGGGAAAATTGGTAGACAACTTCGATCTTGAGAGTGGCTATGCCTAAAACTTCAGGTACCATTTTTTGCGTGTGAAGACTAGGCTTAGGGAAACAAATGGCTTGTAGAAATAGTACTTGCCAAAAGCATATTTGACAGAGTTTGAAGGTAAATACCGTTCTAACAGCAAGCAATTTTTGGTGGTCAGAATTCATTTATAATGTAAGACAGATGATCAGGCAGGAAGAGTTGCTGTAAGATGAAAATCAAAATCTTATCTTCCATGGATGACATGATATTTCTAGAAATTAATTCCTAGGAAATGTGAGAATAAATTGACCTTTAACCTTCAGAAATGAATCTTAAGAGAACAAATATAAATAGAATTAGGATGTTTCTGTTTATTATTATATCTTTCTGTAACTGCTTCCCAGAGAAAAATAAGCCTTTCTATATGCCACAATTGTCAAGTGAAGTACATGTAGAGTCTTCCAATGTACTAAATGCACTGGAAACATCCTGAAAGTGCCCAGTTTATTTGAGTATTTAAATATTTGGCTTGATATACACCTGAATGAAGCAGTATCCATACCAAAATACAGTGTGGCATTTAACAGATAATGAGTGGTGACAAATTACCTACTTTCAAACTGTCCCTGCAGATCCTCTTTTTAGGCAAGATGCACATCTCTCCTGCTTCACCATGTACTCTTTTTTAAACTGCCATTTCTTGAATTCTGTCACCTAATTCCTAATGCAAAGGAGGATTTACACCACTGGTAAGTGTATGGGCATCACTGGAGGCTCTTTTTCACTGCAACAACAGAAGTTTCTTGCAAATTTTCCCCCTAAATATGCTTTCTGATAGTGTAGTAATCAATCCAGAAGCATCTGCTCAACTTTCCCTGTGATTTTTCCTTACAGCTCTTCTCTTTTCCTGTTCTGGGAGGTATATCTTATAAGAAATTATACTTTCATTGATAAGCAGTGATTATATAAGCTACCTTGCTCCATTCCTTCTTTTTCCATATAGGTGTAAAATTTCTCAGCTAGGTCTTTTAATTTCTTTTCAATTAGGGACTATTTAGTGAAGTATTAGGCTAGATCTATAGAAAGACTCAGATGTTTAAACCAGGGTTTAAATGCCTAAACTGAAAACTTAGATCCACAAACCCCACTCTACTATGGCTAGAGGAAGACTGGAGCCTGTAGGTACCTCAGGTTTTTAAAAGAAATCTCTAGAGGTATGTCCTTCTGGGCATGACAATTGTGAATAGCTCCTGCTTAACTCATGCCCACACCCTGTTGAGATCTACCAGGTGGGCATTCTCCAACCTCTTTCAGTCTCAATCAGGAGCTTGATCCTAAGGCATTCTGGGGTGAGCCTATCAAGTCAGGTGCCACTCATAATAGAGTGGCAAAAGCTGCTTTATTTCAAAACACAGGTGAAGGTGATGTTTCCCCAGCCCTTTTATACATGAGCTCACTGGATGAAGGATTTGGTAGGTAAGAGATCTATTAATGATTCTTTGTCTGCAGATCCTCTTCTTTCCACATCCTAGAAAAAACCCTGCAATCAATCTATAGACTACCAGCTGCAGACTACCCAGGGTGAAGCAGAGAACTCTTCTTGACTCTGACTGGACCAGTTCTACCCTGCAGAAAAGAATTACAGGTGATTGGTACAGATACTGAAAACAATATAAAAAATATTGAAAGCTGCATGGTACTCCTGCAGTTCCTTCTGTAATGATGGTTTATATGTGTAATTAATCTAATTGCTCCATGTTGTAGAGCACACAACCTCTGGTAGGAGCTGGGACCGGAGTGCAGGTCTGCCCACTCTGTGAAACACCCTCATTTCTAAACTGAAAACCAGCACTTTTTGTGACTCAGTGACTGTAGAAGCCTGGAGAGGGCAAGGTTTAATATACTGCCTTGCCTGTCCAGTACCCTCCTTCTGATGGTTCCTACTGTGAGAAGTCCCTGATGTTAAAAATAGGGACCTGAAGTGAGAATGTCTGTGAGAGTTGTGTTTAGCAGGTCTTTGTCCAAAGCCGTCACTGATCTGGCCCTTTAGTTGCATGTGTGTGACCAGGCATCACAGATCACTTGTGCAGTCCCACTGCTGACATACCAGACACCAGGTAGCTTGTATCACTTCAGCAGCCATAACTAACCTTGAATCAATATTCAAGGTTACTTGAAGACATGGCTTTTATCCTGTTATTAATACCTGATCTGATTAATACCTTTCTAGTAGAGGTGAGAATCTAGATGTCAGACCAGTATGCCACATTACTAATGCAAATCATTGTATGGTTGTTTCATGACAAATGAAGTTCCCCTCAGAGGCCTCTTCCTAAGCCAAACTCATTTCCCCAGATTATATCTGCCTGTTTTTTAGATCCATAACTATCTTTTTCTCCTCAGCATAGTAGATTCCAGCAGTAGCTACATTCCAGGTGAATGCTAAATAGTCTCCTCTGAAATACCAGTGCTGTGTGTTGCCTTTCCAGCACAAACCTCCTTTACGCAATGTCCTTTTGTAAAATTCCATGTAGAACTTTGGGTTGGATTTTGTGTTGGTTCCTTTGTATTTCCTGCACTGTCTCCTTCCAAGACTTAAAGTGTCTATCTAGTGAAGAGTCACTGATGTTTTATAGCATTGTATGCAATACACTTGCACAAAACATCTCCATTATCTTTGACACTCTGGGTGCAGTAGAGTAATTTATTATAAATATAACTTGAGAATAATTTTTGACATTGTAAAATACCAAAGTGATATTGACTATACATTATTTTCATGGCACCTCCCAGAGGAAAGCTTTGGTTAATACTTTCCATTAAATACTGCCTATCTTATCTGATGTATTTAAACAATAAAGTGCTTTTTTTCAGAGCAATGGAAATGTTATCCAGAAATATCTAATGAAAACTGATGGATATACATAGATCTAGTTTTACATGTTTTATAATGTAAAAATACATATCTTATAAGCTTTGGTAAACAGGAGGACAAAACTATGTAGTTTTCATCTTGCATTCTGTAAATATTGGTGTATTATCAGATGGATTTTTTCAGTCCCACAAATGTATACTCCTAAGAGTAATGATGACAAGTGCATATTTCTTACCAATTACATCCAGTATAGTAAAAATGTGCAGGGAAGATACAAAAGACCAACCAATTAACCCAGAGACTAACTTTTCAGCAGATCAGAGACCTAAATCTCTTACAGCAACAGTACACTAGGGGGACTAGTTTTACTCTTTCTTCAATCCTGGACATATGTCGCAGTCACAAAAGAAAGTACAGCTTCAGGGAATTAGTAATTTTGGCACTGCTAATAGTAGACTCTGCAGATAGCAGACAAAGTATCACTACTGTAACTCCTCTAAAATCAGGAAAACAGCTAGTACCTAGAACTTATCTAACCCTACAATTTTTTTTCCCTTCTGTTCAGAAATACATCTGCCTGACAGCAAAGTGGATTTTTTTAAGTACGAACACGGCAGGAAAGAAGAAATAAATCCTTATAATATGAAAACTGATAACTGCAGATATTAAGCAGACCAGATTGAATCCATTTCTGCCAGAGTAAATCTGCAGCATTTTCACTACATACAATGAACTTGCCACAGGATGAGGGACATCGAGCTTCTGGCTCATTTTGTATGGTATAATTAGAAAAGCTGAGTTTTATGCCACAAAATATGTTTAAATTTTGACTTAAGTAGAAGATTTAGTGGGTTTGTTAAATGCTTATTGCTTTACAGAATTCAGTATCAGAGGGAATTCATATTTTCTTATTTAAATATTTTATGTTTAAAATAATTGATATGAATAAAGCCAGGAACTCCTGACTTCTAATTCTGCCTTTGGTACGACCTCTCTTATGTCTTTTGAGAACTCACTGAATATCTCAGCTTCATTTTTCCCTTTCTTTATGTATAATCCTTGGTTTGCTGCCAATTCAAAAGGTAACATTTCCCTAGGACAGTCTCAAAAGGCTGTATTGTATGGGCTAAACTTTCAAGAATTCAGCACCCAAATGCTGAATTGAACACACAAAAACAAACCTGCGTTTTCTATGCTGAAGTATTATTCTCAGTAGGAGATGTAATATGGATATGATGGAAATCTCTTTCTGTATATGCAGGGCGCTCTATTTTTTCTATTTTAAATTTCCCTTTGCCTTGCTAGTAAAATGCTAGAGAAAGGAAACTTAAATGAAAAGGTGAAGGTTCTATGGCATTCAACCTTTTCAAAATCACATTCTCTATAACGTAATTTTCAGGAGTGTCTCACCTGCACAGTTTATAGAAATCTTCAGTGATGCTATCTCAAATCAACTCTTTAGGCGTCCAAGGCTATTTGAGTTACGAACTCTTTACTACAGCCTGACCTAAACTTTCCCTTCCTTAGTTCCAGGCCATTGTTCCATTGTGATTGTAAATATTTCTCTTCCTTAATTTAAGATAAACTTTTAAGGAAAACATCAAACAAACATAGAAAGAAATTAATCTTCTCTCCTTCTTTATAAGCGGTGAAATGCTACAGTGCAGTTCAGCTCCGAGCAACTTTTAATATCTGTATAACACAGCAATCCACCTGGAAATTCATAATTGGAGAATAATCTTACATGTCATTATAAAGGCTCTGAACCTGAGCAACTGAAAAACTCCCAGGGAGAGAAATCTACTGTAATCAGAGGTTTGCAGATCACAATCCAAACTGCACATGCTGGTAGCATGCCACCATATGCCACCAATTCTCCCACATATGTTGCCTCAACTCCTACATTTACATCTGGCCACCGAATTAGAGTGTTAATGTAACATGGTTAGAATTTTGTAAAGCATTTCATTCAGTACCTTCTGGCATCTTGAATAAGGAAATAGAAAAATTAAAATATAAATATTGCACATATTTAACAGAATAATAGCTAGCAACAGATAAGTCTTAAAATGTAACTGTAAGAAGAGAATCATCAATGATCTGGTGTTTTTTTTAGTGGGAGCCCGAAAGCCTTGTTCTTGGCTCTGAGATAACTGTCATGTTTTTCATATGGTCTGGAAGAAAACATGTCCTGCTGACAAGTTTGCAGATGACACAAAGACCATATTGTAAGTAATTTAAGTAGTGAAGAAGGCTGTTTAGGGTAATTGAATCATTTGATAAGAAAGTCACAAACAAATTCTACAAAGTGCGATCACAGAATCAATATTGCTAGATGTGCAGTCATGCACCTGGGACTACTCTTTTAGGACATGACTGATTTTCCTGGAAAAGAGCAGATTGGGATTCATGGCAGACAGCTAACTTGGACATGCACTCCCACTAAAATGCCATTTCCAAAAGTGCTAATATAGTCCTTGTATAAATAAAAAGGAGAATCTTGATTGTAGATAGCAAAGACATATATTAGCTCTGTATTTGGCGCTGCAGCTAGGAATATTCTGTCCAGCTCTGTTTTCCAGAACTGGATAGTTGTTGTTGTTATCTATGTGTTGATAAATTAGAGAGAACTCAGAACAGGGTTACAAAAGAACATGGAAACACGATACAATGACAGATTCATGGAGCTCAGTATGATTTGGTTTTATCAAAAAAGTGACAGCAATTGCCAGTCTATATCTAAACAAGAAATCAGAATATGAAAAGAAGAGAGGAAGACAGATATAAGATGAACATTTTTTTATTGATGGTTATAATTAGTTACAAAAAGAGTTTAATAAGAATCATAGTGTAGTCTCCATTCCTGGAATTTTTAACATCAAGATTGGGCCTAATTCAAATGAAAATGAATCCATGAGGCTCAGAGTAACCTAATTTAAATTGGCCCTGCTTCAGGCAGGGAGTTGGGCCAGAAGATCTCCCAAGGTCCCTTCCAACCTTCTGACCTAAAACATACTATGATTCTATGGCCTCTGCTTTTCAGGAGATCAAACTAGGTAACCCCTGTTAGCATTAAGGTACGTCTCTACTTGTTTGCAATGTGGCATAGGGACCGCAGCAACAATGTAGCTGCAAGGAGAACAGCTCAGCAGAAATAATTTATCCAGTGAATTGTATGCCATACATATTTCCTCCAGTAATGTAGGTGTAATCTGACTTTCAAGTTTTCCAGAACTGAGGTGTGCACATGTGCCAGTGGAATCCAGACACTTCACTTCACTTTGACGTTAGCCTTTAGTTTTGGAACTTGTTTGCTAATAAAAAAATACAATCTGTTTGTCACGTTAGCACTGGCATAGCACTGGGTACTGTTAATATCTTTTGCCTTTAGTCCCTATGAGAAGGGGAGGAAGAAAATAGGACACAGTACCAACATACCATATGAACGCAGAGAAAGATCTGTTCCCTGTCCCAGGAGGAGGAGTTGTAACAGGGCTATAACAAATTAGGAGATGGGAAGAACAGCATTGAGAATCTTCCCCCCCCCCCCCCCCCCCCAGTAAAGTAACAAGTTGCTTAATGAGGTATTTCTGAACCTTGTAATCTTCATTTGCAGCATTAACAGTTTGCATTGTTTGTATTTATTCAGTTATTAGTATCCTTTTGATTTCTGTAGCTATCGTGATAGAGAAGGGATGTAAGTGAATGCTCTGCACATCAGTTTGTGCAGGAGTGCCATGAATCAGGGCAAGCTCAGAGAAGGCACTGGACCACTTGCAAGAGAGCCAAGCATAGGTCCACTTGGGGTGTAGGCAGTGAAGGAAAATAACAGGCAGATAAAGAAGAGCTGTGGTTTCTACAGTTATTGCTTGTTTGTGCCTTTTGCATTTTAATATGTTGTTGTATGGGCTATAATTTTTCTGTTTGGTAAATGGTAACTTTAGAATTTTTGTATGAGTATTGCATTCCACTTTGCTGCTGCACTAATATTAGTTTTGCATGTCAAATATTTGTAATCAGCAATTTACCTGGCTAATGATGATGACTAATCTTGGTGCTTTCCCTTCGAAACTTTCTCTCCCTCTATGCATGCAAATTATCATCAAGGAGTAAATCTAAACCAAATGGATCAGCCAAAGGGCTTGACCTTTCTATTAAGTATATTAAGTGATATCCCTCTAATACAAAAAGGGTATATTCAAGATGGAAATGAGTTAAACAGTTGCTATATTTATTGTTTGGCCAACATACCTGTTCCTTCCAATTGTCAAAATGAGCCTGCTGAAAAAAGTGAAAAAGCAACTGAGGAAAACTGAACATTCAGCACCAAACTGTGTTCTCTCTTACAAGAGAGAGATCTGCATGCAAGGACCTAAATGTTTGTTATAGTGGCTCAGGCTGTCTCTGTATCCAAAAGCATCTCAGCCCCAGCTTTGTGCCTGGACAACAGCACAAGAAGGGAAGCGAGTTAAATATCCATTTCACCTGGGCCAACTGTCATTCTGCTTTTTAGGATATAACAGAAGAATTTGGGATTGCTGTGCGTAGGTCTTACAAATGCTTTTTTAAGGTACATTATTTTAACAGAAAAACATCAGCTATTTACCTAGCTGGCAGTACATGCGTTATGTGGAGCCTGAATATGGCTGAAGAGAATTACAGGACTAGCAGCAAGAAGAACAGAGAGGTGGGTCCCTGAGGTACACCACTGAGGTATAACTGCTTTTCATTTTCCTGTTCTTTTCTCTTTGCTGCAGTAGCAGCTGCTGAAAAGCACTGGTGTGAACCGAGGTTTCTGCAAGAAATCTAGGGAGCTAGTTTATATAATGTAATTCCTATTAAGACAAGTGGCACAAGCCCAGGTAGGAGGTGGGGTGCTTCTGTTGTTAGTTTGAAGAAAACAAGGTAAAATTAATTCTTACTGAGAAAAGATATAACCAAAATATCAGAAGGAAGGCCCAAAAGTTGGCACCTTTCGTCCTTTCATGGATAAGAATAGTGCTGATGGGGGGGAAAAGAAAAGGAAGAGGCAAGAACACAGAGGTTTTCCTGCTGCTGTGTGCCCACAGATAGAGACCAAGCTGTTATTAGCTGTCCTGATTGCACTGCAAGTGCACTGCACTGAACTAACACAGCCCAGTCTGTGCTCCCAGGGCTCTTGCTGTGCCTGTTTCTGTAGCTAACATGGGGCAAACCAGCCTGAAAGCAGAACTAGCATTAAGTATGCCTCCAATTGCTCTTTCAAGCAAAATGATCATGTTTCAGAGAAAAGACGACAAGGTCTTTGCCCTTTTTTCAGGAAGCAAAGGATCTTAACAGCAGGAGAGAGCGCTGCATCAGCATAAGACCAAAAGTTTCAGAGCAGGGAAACCTATAACCTATAATCAATGATTAGTGCCTCAGTTTTCTTTTTTTTTTTCTTTTCTTTTTTTTTTCTTTCTTTTTTTCTTTTTTTTTTTTTTTTTTTTTTTTAATGAGGGGGTGTTACTGTGTTTTTTCCTCAAAGGAGTGCTGATGAGTAAATAGTCATAGTAACACACTATTGGGAGGCTCTAAAGAAAGAAGTTAGATAAGTATGAAGGATTATGCCAGAGGATGATTGAATTTCCAAAGTCAGAGTTAATGGAAATCTCACAGTACACCTATTAATCAAGAGTTTAATGTTATGGAAGAATCTGTGATTACTGACTAGGACTGGATCCCTTGAGAAGAACATGAACATTTGTCATGTGGAAAGGACAACAGACACAGAGTACAGTGTGTACTTATTTTTAAGTGCAGTCACTGTATAGGTCAACAGAGTACAAAAAGTATGTGAGACTGTACATGCTCCTTCAGCACACAGCCTGTAACCCACAGTCTCAACACAAGGAGCGCCAAGCAGTTCTTTTTTCTCTCTATTGGCACAAACACACTTTTGCCTTCATCCCTTCAGATCTCTTTTTACATTTGTCACATTTACACAGCTGGATGTGACTGGACACAGTCTGGACTGTTCCAGCAACGTCAGCCACGGGCCTTCCTCCCCTTTCCCTCCTGCTTTCACGCCTCGGGGTGGCTACACAGAAACGCAGGCAGGCTTGCGAAAACACTCCTTATGTCTCCTTCCTTAACAAGACAGCTCGTTTATTTTAGATAATGCTACTGCTTTACTTGATGGAAACAGCGAATGTCAAAGTGGTTCATAGTGCTTATATCTTCATAAACATGAGATTTACTGACTAGATACAGAGCAAACAGGAGGTGAAATCATGCGTCACAGAGATGAGAGTTAAATTAAATACAAAAAAGGGCACTCATCTTTCTCTGAAAAAAAAGCTGAATAATGACATTTATGCCCCGAATCCTAGCTTTTTGTTCCAGTTACCTTAGCTAGTCTAATGAGATATATGATACAAAATTACAGATTGTATGTCCTTTTTCTCCCAGATAGGCATTTTCTTCATAGACATCTGCAGATAGGATATTTGGATAAATATTCACTACGAATTTGTGAATAACTTTTTCAGGAAATATATCAAAGGGCATATCAGCAACCTCAGATAGCAGGCATTCAATCCCCCCCCAACCTGTTTCTATAATGTGTTTATTAAACAATATAAAAACATTGGATCCTACACACAAGTCCCTGCATCTTCCTGCCCTTATTACAGAGTTACCAATGATAGGTATGAGTGATAGGTATGACATGGTTGTTATGATTGTTACAAGAATTAGGATTAACAGCCTCTAATATTTCTTATTTTGGAAGACTGAAACTCTCACTAATGTGAGCTTTCCATCTGGAAAGCTCCCACAGTGTGATCAGGACCCCAAGCGTGCTTGCACAGTCAATTAAGCATAGGTTTTGTCCTAGCTGTATTGCTTACAGGTGGAGATTTACGCCAAGCTCCATAGGGATGTGAGGGGAAAAGTCAGAATTGTGGTTGTATAACTATAACTTGAATGGTTTACGTCTCGAAAGGGCCAATCATTGTATAATGCAGTCCACCAGGAGATAGCTGACACTTATTTCTGTCTAAGGACAGCATGTCTGCTTTGAGCTTGTGCTACCCCAAAGTAAATTCTTAAAAACAGGTAATACCACAGATATTCTAAGCACAAAATCTGACTGGTGCTTGAGGTCATCAATTCTATTGTATACATAGAAAAATTACATAATATAGCTTGGAAGAAACACACAGTTCTTAGTAATCTGTCTTCAAAATAATGTTTTAACCATCATTTGGCAAACTATTCTTCTCCCTTTTTCTTTATTTCTACTTAATGTGATTTTATGATATAAAAAGCCATTTCATTCAGAAACAATGATTATTAGATGAAATTACTTTTACTTGTTTTTTATATCCTTTTCCTACTTTCAAAGAATAATTATCTTGGCACTTTTATGACAAAGGTGAAAAGCATAGAATTGCATGGGCTGTCACATAAAGATATTGAAGAACAAAGGGACCTCAGAACTTGTCCCATCCAAATCAGTTCTTGCCTTTGCTTTCAGAACTCTGTATCTTTGATATTAATTTTCTGATGGAGTGTCTTCCTTTTAATTCCACCTACATTTTGTCTGAAATGTGAGGGCAGAATTATTAAGAAATTCTTGTTTCAAGTGGCTTCATTTTATCTTCAAAGGATGTCAGCAAGATTAAAATATGCAAGTCTGAAGTATCTTCAGCAGCAGACACAGAAAATAAGGTGTATCAACAGTATGTCATTGTCACAGGATAATGAACAGCTTAGCAAGATAGACAGTACTATAGCCATGCAAGCTAAGGCATTTTCTTTTATGGTTTATTTATTTATCTGGGAAGCTTAAAGACTGAAGTAGCACTTGGTTCTCAATGAGAACCTAATTTTAATCAAATCCCAAGGCTGTCTTTAGTATAATATCAACAAACTTTCTGGATTGCTAAATCACCCATACAGTCTTAAACCATTTCATTAAAATATGGTAACTGAGATAGTCTCTTCTGATATGCAATAGATCTCCTGTGTCTCCATAACAGCAATTCCAACTACTATTTCCACTTACAATACCACTAGAAAGATTTCTTTCCCTGTGTAGGATTGGATTTGAATATGGAAAAAGTTCTTTTCAATACCCTGTGCAAGCAGCTTCATCTCTTCTATTGCTCAGGCTCCAGATCTTAATATCCCAGTTACTTCCTGATGACCAAAGTTTAGAGTTTGGAGTTTGTAGCTACTTAGATGTGCTCCAAGTTTGGAGTAGGTGCACTCTTATCACTTACTGCCCTACTTTCTGTATCTGAGAAAGACCATGCTGAAAATTCTTGCCAGAACACACCTTCTCACTCTGTGTACTTACATAGTTTATTCTTTTAGGTCACATCCATATTGCAATCATGAATGTGGACACAAGAGGAGGATTCAGATCCAGGTTGTAGATATCTGTATTTAGGTATCTAAATACCAGGCATCTATGTGCAAAATAGGTATCTAAGCTACCATTATTGTCAGTACATTAAATCTAGAAGGCAATTCAACTGACCAGATGTTGAAGCCTGCTTCAAGGGGAGCTGAATAGCTCTCACCATTCCTTTGGCTGTCTTGATTAAGGACTTGATTCAGTTGCCTAAACATAAACATCTATTGCCAACTGAGATGTCTTGGAGTATCTGAAGTAACCATACGTGAGTAGGCATTTGTGACACAAGATCCATAGGAAACCTCTACTTTTCTGGAATGGAAGCTGGGGGCCACAGGGAAAATCTGAGGGTATTGTAAATGGCCTTTGATACCCATTTGTGGCCATGTGGATTGCGCTCTAAAAGTCCTCTATCTATAACAGAAAATTACATACTAAGTTTGTAATTACTGAAGTGCATCTATTGAAAGAGTCAGAAGTTTCATCAAAATTCTCATCCAGCTGCCACTGAAAATAACATCAATAACATTGACAGAAACTGGAATAGACTTTGACTACACACCACTTCTAGATGTCAATGAGACAAAAAATAAGTGCTTTTGGTTCATACATTTATATGATCACACTGCCTGTCAGATATTAGCCTTTATGTCATGCTGTGAATTATATTACTATTCCTACTTCGCAGAGGAAGAATTGAAATATAAGGATATGGTAGCTTCCATAAACTCACAAAATAGTCCATAGCAGAAAGAAAAAATGATTTTACAGGACTTAAATGTCCTGTCTAATGGGTTAAATTGCATGACCTTCCTTTTTTACACATGTAGAAATATGTTCTCAGCTGGAAGAACCAGTCTATGCTTTTTTTCATGGTAGCATAAAAATAAAGCTGTCAGAGCTTCACTCTGTATTATGCAGAATCATATACTGCCAAAAAGAGCTTCACAACATACATTTAAAAATTATATTTTGATTCTTCTATTTATATAATTATATAATTTTCTTATTCTAAATAATAGCTATTTTTAAGCATATGAATTAGTTGTTAGCTTTGAGGAAGTTTTAGTTATCAAAGTGTGAATAAAAAGTTATAGGACCAATTACTCCCACTTTCTCTAGTAAGAACTCACTTCCACTGAGTTCAGTGCATGCAACTCAGTACTAGAAGCTATAATTTTTAAAGTATGTTTAGGAGAAGCATGGACTCTTAGGTAGTGAAAATGCAGACACCAGAAGAATCAAGTCAGAGACTCAAGGTCTGCAGTATTAGTTTTGTTGCTCTTAGTAGGCACTCCAATATCAAGATAATTGAATAAGTGGATAAAGGAAGTTTTTAAACTTTAACTGTGAATTTTAAAATATGGAAAGATTTTAGAACCAGGAAATGCATTTAGTAAAATGAAAATAACAAAGTGAATAAGTTACACAGATACTGGTTAACTGAGTGTGATTGCATCAAGTTTAAAAATACACTGATGAATGAAAGTGTCTAAGATGGTAAAACAGATTACAAAGGTAAATTCAGCTTGTCTCCTGCTTAGAAATCTTACAACTGTGATATTATTTGTGAAATACTAGATTTAATTTATTTCACTGAAAGTTTAATCCAGATCTCAATCATTACTTTGATGTAAATAGTTTCCTTTAAGTTCGGTGGGTTTTAGCTCAAATCCTCTTTGGCTATAAGAACATCAACATATCTGATGAGGCAAAGCTCATAGGAAGAAGCAGTGGTTTTTTATCAGACTAATTTATAATTTTGAAAAGAAAATAAAAACAGTTAAGCTTTCAGATGCACAAGCCTTTCCTCAAGTCTGGAATGGAAGCAGCAAAGTAAGTAATAATATAAATCAAATGATTTGGGAGAAAATGTCAGTGTCTGTGGAGCAGGAAAGATGTTAGCAGTGGAGTTTACACTGATGTTATAAAACCAGTATTTTTCGTTTTATACTGAAACATACAGTTACTGGTGAAAGAATACCTTTCACAGAACAACTACTACAGTCTGACTTCTCACTCCCTCTTGTCCTGAGTGAAGACCTACTTCCAGAGGACAGTCTTAGGAAGAAAGCGTTACTAGATGCTAAAAGACACAAACTAATCAGAGATGCTGGTTTTGTGACACAAGATACACCCCAGTATCTCCAGTCACCCTCTCAGCATTCAGTGGCAAGTAATTTCCTGTATCTCTCTTTGGTCCCGTGGAAAATAACTATACGATCACCTCTTCTCACACTAACGTCTCCCACTCCACTACTGCTCTCCACTATTTCTTTCAAATTGTATGTTTAACATAACCAGGTTAAAGTCAGACCAATTGTTCACAGCATCTACTATTGCTTAAAAATTGTTGTGTCAGTTTAAGCATCTGCATGCCCAAAGCCTTGACGGTTTCTTGCAGTCATGTCAGTTGCTCTTGAAAGAGATATTATCTCCCTCTTAAATCATGGCTACAATCAGTTGTCTTCTACAGCATATTCAGGTATGAAGAAACAAGCTAGGATATTACTGGATTTTCTGAGCATTGATACTTGTATATTGTTTGCATTGTTAAAACTTGCTGTTACAATTCAGAGCTACAGCTTTGTTCTGAATGTCAGAGTAGTGTAATCCTTTATAAAGTGAAACCTAGGAAAACAGAGTAATGATCTGTAATAGATGCACAATCCTTCAGTTCCTCAGATAGGACTTGCATATTTTTTATGGTTACTATTATCACAGAGCAGCTTTCTAACTAAAGGATTACCAATCTGGCTATCAGTCATATCTTGCTGTTCATAAATAACTGAGATTATATCTTGATGGATCATAAACTTTAATTAGGAAGAATGTCATAATAGAACTAGAAAGTTGTCATGGTTTGGTTGGCATTTCAAATAACAATTGTTTATATCCTCCCAAACTGTCATATTTTAGTGGACTTTGTTAAGCTTCTGGTAGATTTTAAGGAAGTTGTTTTATCCTTTAATTGGTTCCTGTAGCTATTTTCTCTCTTTAAGAAGGATAGATCATCTTTCTGTAAACCAGATTTCTAAAAACCACCATGTAACATGGTATACCCAATGCATAAAATAACACTTCTGTAGTGTCATTTTCTTCCTCTGACATGCACATCTGGGATAGGCACAAAGTGAAAACTTTCTGGGTGTAGTTTTAATCATTCCCATTTTGGCAGAAGGGAAAATATAAATTCCTCCCAATATTTTGACAAAGATATAAAGGATACTATTTTCAAATTTGTCATAGCTCCTTTGGCCATCAGAAAGCAAGGAATGGATGTCACAACTCTCAGAAAACTAATCTGTTTTCTTTTTTTATTTTAAGGGTCTCGGATTTTCATTGTGGATTTCTAATAGGTAGACTGCATCACTTCAGGAAGGTAGATAGCTGTTACCTGAAATTTCCTCTCACTTAAGTACCAAACTCAAAATCAGTAATATGTAAGCTTCTGAAATGTTGTTGTTATTTTTCCTACTTACATAAAGAAAAGACAGAGGCATTCACTTTTTTACTTAGTTTACTAAAGAGAAAGAATGGAACCTCTGCCTTATGCCTTATTTTCTTGTTCTAATCTAAAATAAAAATTATGCTAACTGAAGGTATATGGATGCTCTTTCTATACAAAAATATAACAGACTAGGAACAGAATTACTCTATATCTTGCAGTTTAAAAAAAGCTCTTTTTTATAAGATATCTGGCTCAGTTTTACAGACTTACAAGATTTTGTTCTCTCTGATGCTTTGGAAAAACATCTGAAATTTCTAATGAACTCCAGAACTGAATTTGAACCTGGGTTCTCTGAAGTTACCCTAAGTAGTTGAATTAAATTACAGAATACTGATCTGTCACATTTGTTATGCAGAATCCTCAGGCAATACCATGGAAAACAGGAACTGGAAGAGAGCATGGGTATGCTAGCGTCCATGGAGCAGAAGAGAACCTCCAAAACCACTTTCTCTTCTCTTCTCTCTATAAAGTCATACTGACCAAGAGGAGCATCAGTTAGTCATGGAAATATAATAGTCACAGGCCTGCTTGTACATACCATCACAAACTCTTAAAGGCAGCTCGAACATACCATCATGATCTCTTAGAGACAAAAAAGTTAGAAAAGATCAATGTACCAAATAAAAATAGACAAATAATTATCATAGTGTTTAGAATTATTCCAGAGATGCTACTCTGAAATACAATTACATTTCATTCGTAAATTTTTTGGAGAAAGAGAGAAGGAGAAATAGTTCTTGTGCTGTTACTGAGGCCAAACTAAAAAATTGACTCATAGCTTCTTTGCACCTGTTTTTACAAATACACAAAACAAAATTTTAGATAAAAATAAGATGGAAGAGAGAAAGTTATTTTAAGATATATACCTATGCTGATACTGTATAATGCCACTTTACTTATAAAAGATTAGTTTTAACTAAACACTTACATGAATACTTTTTTTTTGAAATGTTATTGAACTCGGACTTTAATCTTATTCTCAGTGAAGTCAAGACCTTTTGTTCCTGGGGTCAGGACTTCACTTACCTTAGTTAAATTATTTACTAACTAAACTGAGTATTTAACTAGTACCCAAAAGTGAGTTTATGGAGTAGACATCATCATCAAGTTATAGCACATATTATTGAGTGACATTTCCGTGGTGTTTTTACTATTAACTATTGCAAGCACATTTCTTTAGGTGTGGAAAATTGTTTAGGCTTCAAGGCTTCTCTGATGACTTGTAAAACAGCAGAATCAAGAAAATTCCCTGATGATGTATTTAATTAGAGTACAATTTGCAGCAGATTTGACCCCTGTGACTGAATAAACAAAAGGAAAATATGGTTTCATATTTGTGATGTCAAAAGACCCGTTCTAAAGCCAATGCATGGTCTATTCTACAAAGTTTTGTGGGCATATCATATCAAGCTGACTGGAGAGTAACACAACCATACCATGGAAACAGAAAAATATGCCAGCAAAGCCACAAGCAGAAATGCAGCTACAGCAACATAAAGTAAGCTTTAACAGTTTTCAGTGTAGTTTTTCACACAAACAGTGTAACTACCGTGATGGAAACCTACCAGCAGACTGTATCTCTGCTAGAGGACTTTCCTCCGACAACTCTGCTGATAAGGGGGTCTGTGACATCAAAACCGCCTGAAGTTGAAGGTCTTAGGCCTAGACCCAGCAGTAGGCATGTATGCCTACTTCTGAAATGCAATCCAGAACACTGAGCTAGGTATTCTGTAACCTACATGAGATGATTTTAAACAGGATCCAGAAAGAGCAAACAGGCTGGAAGAAGAACTGCCTTAAGTTGGCATGCTTACATTCCAGCTGCTTTTGGTGAGCCTGTAGGAAACAAGGGTCTGTCTGAATTTTCTGTTTTACTTCCACAATGGATGATGGAGGTACCTCCACCCACTGGTGAAGACAGATGCCTGTAATCTTCCTTTCAAAAGAGCTGCGCTAGTATTGGAAAGACACAGCATGTTTGGAAAGGGCAAGCAATAGGGGAGTGCTGCCTCCTTATGCTGCTCCACCAACACAGCATCTATAATACACAACAGCACAGAGGACTGAGGAGCTGCCTTTCAACACCCTCAGGTCAGAGGAGGACATAGGCAAAGCCTCTTTCTCCAGTTGATGAAAGTACCTAGAATTAGTAAAAGAGGGAACATTTGGGGCCTGCACAGTAAGAAAAGTTATGTAAGGTTTATACATGTGACCCGGCTGTCATCCGAAATGCTAGGACCTTGGAACCGCTGATCATATAAAACCAAATGTTTCAAATGTAGCAGCCAGTTTTCTAACCAGAGGGAGCAGGCAAAGGGAAACAAAGAAATGAAATCTGCCTAAAATTTCTTTGTGAGTCTTTTTTGTGTTTGTCTTCACAGCACCTCCTTGCATGAAATAATGCTGTTTCATATTCTTCTATTTAATTGTTGCTATACGTTTCAAAGTAAGGTGGTTGAAATTATAATTCTGGGGTTTGTACCCATTAGTCAAAGTTTTCGGCACTGTTATTTTTTCTCTCATCTTCAAATTGTTTTCATTTTTTCATCCCTAGTGAAAGGACAGTCTCTTCAAGTACATTCACCAGCTCTACCAACAATACTGTTCTAAGAGCAGGTTTGTACTATAGAGTTTTAACAGCGGAGGTCCATTAGTCAGGAATGTGGAAAAATAACAAGCTCTAACAAGGCCAGAAAACTCATGATGCACATGCAACTGTGCCAACAGAGGAGGTTATGTTATTCACGGAAGAGATATATCTTTGCATTCTGAAAATGCACTTTAGAGAACATAATATTATATCTCAGATGTCACTGCCAGCACCACTGTATAAGCCCAGATTTTGCCATATTTACTCAAGTGAAGTGGTAGCTAAGTTCTCAGATACTGTAGAGAAGAAATTCTACATGCCATGAGTGAAAGTAACAGAACTCAGCTCTTTGGGTTTTACGCTCTGTGGAGCAGTACCTACACTTTCTTCTGAGCTTTGTACAGCAATGAGCACACCTTTGATTGCTTTAGGATGACACAAGTATTAATTTTACACCATTCTTGTAAGTTGATGATTTGGCTTATTATTTGTAGATGAATTTAATAAGCTGGTAAATGTTATAGAATCTTTCATGACAAAAGACACTCCCTATGCTGTCATATCAACTCTTCCCAAATCAGCATTTGGCAGTGCAAATGAAGGTCAATAACAACATCAGAATTACAGTCAAAAGCAGAGAAGATTAACATAGGTATGACTGGACTGATTCAGACCAAAAAGCACTCTATGCAGCATCTCACCTCTGACTGCAACCAGGAATGCACAACTAATGGAAAGAGTATAATAAAGAGGTCAAATGCTAAAATGGTTCTTCTGTAACACAACTTCCCTGCTGCTGGCAATTGGGAGATTGGGAGTTTATGGACTTTCTCAACGACTGAACTTGTCTCATCTCTTTCTTTGGGAATTGCTCATATATTTTTGAGTATTGCTTATATATATACTATCAAATACCATCATCATATTGCTGTGTGGAAAGCTACACGAAACATGCTATATATTTAGTCTTCTTTTACACATTTTTCAGGTTGTATTGTGATTCATAGAATCATAGACTCAGTAAGGTTGGAAGGGACCTCTGGAGATCATCCAGTCCAACCTCCCTGCTCAAGAAGGGTCACCTAGAGCATGTTAGACAGGGCTGCATCCAGGTGGGCTTTGAAGATCTCCAGAGGAGTCTTCACAACCTGTCTGGGCAACCTGTTCCAGTGCTCCGTCACTCTCACAGGGAAGAAATTCCCCCTCACATTCAGGTGGAACTGCCTGTGGTTCAATTTCTGCCCATTGCCTCTTGTCCTGTCACACAGGACAATTGAAAAGAGTTTGTCCCCATCCCCTTGACACCCTCCCTTCAGGTACTTATACAGGTTGATAAGATCCCCCTCATCTTCTCTTCCCCAGGCTGAACAGGCCCAGCTCTCGCAGTGGAAAGATCCACTCTCCACTCAAGTGGAATTCATCCACTTGAGATGAATTCTCTTCAAGAATGAGGTACTTAAAGAAATTTTTTTATTGTAGCCATCTAAGTCCTCACTTAAAATCTAGACTCCTTCAAAAATGTACAATAAAGAACAGCAATTTCAAGCTGAATTGGAAAGAAGATTAAAAGTAATGCCTGACAATTGATGTAGTATCAAGGACTGATAAGTAGTTTAAAAACTTGGTAGAACCAGATACTATTTAATATTACAACTGCAAGAAAGAGAGAAGTGTAATACAAATCAAATCTGAAAGGAAGCCACTGAAGAAGCACCAGCAATTTGAAGGTACAGTTACATTTCTGTTAGACAGATATTGACAAGTATGTGTTGACAAGTAAGCCAATATTTTCTTGTTTTTTGTTTTGCTTCATGCAAAATCAATGTATGTGTAGCTTGAAAATGCATTCCTTGAAAAGGTTTATGGGTATTTCTTGTGAGTTTCTTTCGTTTAAAGTTAATCTCTGGAAAAAATTAAGCAAAGAACAACAACTCTTGCTAGGAATATGCATGAGATTTAACTTCTTTTTTTTTTCAGTATTTTCAGGGTGACTATTTGTTATCCGCATGACCGCAAAGGCTATCCCAGTTTTTCATGTCCTTTCTTTGTTCCTCATTGAGATTTGGATGGATTCACTCCACCCAAAACAAACTTGTTCCTCCACCCATCAGAGATAACTTTTGTGATTGTACGAACTTCATAGTGTAAATCCTGTTCTGATAAATTTGAAGCATTGATTCTGTGAATGAAGCTTCACAGTATGTTCTTGTGAGCAGTTATAAACAAGATACGAATATTTTTTCTGACATAAGAAAATCCATACCTCGCTCACAGCTTTCACAAGGAAAATAAAACTTTCACATCCTTACACAGAGACTTCTTGGAACTGCAGTTGGAGATGATGATTATGGGGAAACTAAGACTTACAAATGCTTTATTGTTTTGATGGAAATCAGCCAAGAAGGCAGATAAAAGACTTTAGAAGAGGCTAGCTAGGAAACAAATCAGAGACCTACATGACCCTACTGGAAAAATAAATTCTAGAACTTAACATCTGGTTCTTGCAGTTGTCAACTCACTCAGCAAATGGCCCGACTGATTAGCTGCTTGTCTGCAGAATATAGGGAAGGGAGTAAAGAACACATCGTATCAACAGTAGCAGGCAGTGCCAAGTGAATGCTTATAATCTACAGTGATATTGGTAAAGGTAGCAGACAGCAGCGTCTAGATAAAGCTTAACTTTTAAAGTTTGTGTCTGTTGCAATGTGACCCCTTGCTGGTACAGCAATACAAACAACAAATAATGATAACTTGGTTGTTAAGGGGATGGCTGTGGAATCTTAAGCATCACACAAAACATTCAGTAGCAAATTACCTTGGACTTTGTTGCAAATTTTAAACTGAAGCCAAGTTTATTCAGGTCATGAACTATTCAAAAGTTTCCAGTCAGTTTGGACTGATTTACAGTTACTGCCTTACTGACTTAGCTCAAAACCACATTTTGATGCAAAACCACAATAAAACCAAGAAGATTTTAGTTTTAAACAGAATTTCAAAATGAAGGATTTTGGAAGTCCTTTCAAAATGGAAGAGAAATACCTCCACATATGTGCCCTGGAGATAGGAAAAGACTAGAACTGTGTATAGACTTTATTTACATCATGTAATAAAGGGAAGTTCAAGGAACTACTACACGTGAGGAACATGAGACAATAAATCCACACAATGCAGCTTAACAGAGTGCAAACCCAGGCATACAGATTAGCTTGAGTCTAGCCACATTTAGTAATGCCCAACTTGATAAGCATTGCAAGCCATGCAGCATGTATGGTACCAGGGACATACCATTTGGCTGCTTCTGGACCACAGCTGGCCACCCCATAGTCAGCATAGGTCCTGAGGTAAAGTCCTGAGGTTCATGGAGACAGAACCACACAGCATGTCTCTGAACCAGAAGTTACATGTGTTCATTGTACTGGTGACCCAGAAATTGCTCAGTGTCTGACAGTTTTTAGGTACTAATCAAGCAGCCAAGAACATCAAACAGTTCTCTTGTTATTTAAAGAAAAGTATGTGGAATTCAAGTGTCTTTGGTTTGCTGTATAAAGTACACTAGTGTGTGTGAAGTTTGCTTCTGTCTCCACTAGTCCACCCTTTGTCCATAATGGCAAATCTAACAGTAATCACTATGTCTCTCTGGAGGTGTCATTCCTCAAGGTCTGGTGAGATGACAGTCTTGCATTATTAGACATTCACATTTTGCTTGCAGAGTAGGTCTTGTTCCTCTGTAGAAACTGGGCACAGGTAGGGTTCTTCTGTGACATACTCATTTGTACAGAGCAGTCCTCTTGCCTAAGTACTTAGCAGCAAATTAATAGGGCAGTTTTGGAAGATGTAGTGGTTAATATGAATGAGAGACAGGCATGTTGAACACACACACACCCCCACACACACCTCTGCTATTGCCTCAGATTTCTTCTTAATTAAATAAGTAATTGGAAAGGGACAGAACGATTTTGAAAGGATGCTGGTGTATCTCCAGACTTACTCCATGAAAGTGCAGGGAATCAAGCCACTGTGGGACAAATCATGCAAATTTTCCTTGGGAAAGCAGGAAAAGAGCTAGAATTCTCTTGTTTTCTGCCCTGCTAACATGATATGAACCATACTGAATGCCACACAGACGTTTCCACAGGAGCTCCATTTATATCCATCAGATTTGAATGTGATGGTTGAATTATAAAGCTGATCTGTTTGTTGCATTCCTTTATATAAACATAGTTGTATTTCATCTTTTCTTTTCTTTTGTTTGTATTCATGTGGCTCCATAATAGATTCAGCAGTTTGAGATGCCTTGGCATGAATTATGCATTAATCTTTGGGCGAAATCCTGACTTATACAATCCAGTGAATTTTTATAATTGTTACGGGGGCAAGCTATGGCTCCAAAACTTTTTTAAGGAGCTAAAGTATTCAGTCTTTATCTTGTCATCTCCTACAGTGCCTAAAATAGTGCTTGGTTTTTCAATAGAAAAAAGTGCTACTGCACATTTTAACCATCCATAAAGGTGATTGGACCATGCTCAAAAAAACTAATCTTTATATATCACTGCAGGTTACAATAGCAGCTGTGACAGCTGATTATCAGGCAGCATTTCTGAACGAAATTCGAATGCCTAAAATTTTAAGACCAGCACAGGGACCATAAAAGGCACTTCAGGATGATCAGTATCAAGTATTAAAGTACAACTTTATGTTCATTCATTGTGATTGCTGGATTTGATAAATCATTGACTTGGATGGAATACATGAAACCTTAACATTTTCTGGGACTATTTCACAGCTTGAGCTGGGCAATGAAAATGGAAAAAAAGTTGATTTAAAGAAACACTGTCTTGTTTCACGGTCTTGCACTCTCCTCACTAAAATTCTTTTGTAAAACAAAAGCATACCATTTCATTAAACAAAATAACTATGTAGGCTCCTCCATATGTTACTTTCTCTTAAGGCTGATGCATGTAAAAAATCTGTATTGCATTAAATAGGAAGAGAATGTAAATATGACATATGGAAATCTTCCAGATGATTAAACTGTAAAATATGATTTAATGCTGTAGAAAATTTCTCTTCTCTCTCAGCTGAAAGCAAGCATTTCTGTATAGATACAATATAAAACTTTTCATGTGTTTACTCTGAAGAAAATTAGCTAGCACTTTTAGCAGAAAAATCTCATGTTATTTCTGTGTTGATACATTGGGATTTTTACTACAATTAATGGGAAAACAATGTTTTTAAATGAGTTTTAACTCTGTTCTCATTCAATCAGTATAAATCAAAATCAACTCCACTGAAGCATGTGAAATTCAACTGATACGAAAATTATAAGGTTAGACTCAGTCCCATTGACTTCAGCACAATTACCTCTGATTTGCGTCAGTGTGATATCAGATTCAATCCAATATAGATGGACTTACAAATTCAATTTAACTCCAGGAATAGGCTTGAGATACAAAGTTTAAATGCACATCAGCACTTCCCAAAAGGTAAGGCATTCAAATCAGCAACCTTCAGCTTAACAAGAAGAAAAATAGGAACCAGCTGCAGAGTTCAGGATGCTTAGATATAGACACATTTCTAATAAATGTATTTTAAAATGTAGTGCATGCAAATTAGCATGCCTGTTTTATTGCTAGGACCTAAATGCATGTCTCTGGATTTCTACTGCATCAGAAACATACAGCAGAGTAATGAATTTCATTCTGTATACTATTGTTTAGGTGTGAGCAAAGTTATCTGCTGTTACAGAAGAAACCCAGAACTCTGGACTGAATTCTTGGCAGGTAAAAGTCACTTGATTCATCTTTATACCAAAACCTAATGTTCACATTAAAGACAGATAAACTGAATAATGTTTGGTGTTCTAACAGTTCTGAATGTTCAGCATGAGTGAAGCTAACAAAGCTAAGTAGTGAATGGATCTGATGACAGAGGGATCTGACTTGCATGGTCACTTGTAGACTGGTTCCTATCTTTCCTATACTTCTTGAATCTTCTCCATTTCTACAACTATCTCCAAACTGCACTTTTTTGAGGTTTAGAACCATTTCAATAAATCTTTTCTACTTTTGGTTTTTGATTGCATCTAGAAGTGCCAAATGTCCTGAGGAAGGCTGTTCTCTCCTCTGGATTTATTCAAGATGTTTGAATTCATTTTCAATCCATATGGAAACGCAACCTAAATATAACACCTCCTAGGTTTTGCACCTCATTATCTCCTACAGGTTCCAAAAAGCAGTGCCAACCCACCTAGCAATGTTGTGGACATGTCTGCCTCACATTGCACACTTGTTACATTAAACTAGACAGCAAACTGTTAATAAATACCACATTTTCAGTGGAGCATTATGGACTCCTATGTAAGAATGCATATTATGATTTTGTTCGCCTTTTATTTTCAGATCGTATCAGCAAAATCAAGGAGTCATGACTTGCAGTTTAGGCCTAAATATCCTGTGCTGCTTTATTGTTTTTACTTGCAGTAAAAATCAATGTTATGGATACTAGCTGGAAAGGAAAAGAAAAAGAACAAAACCTGACAGATCTGCCACCTGTAGCCTGCCACAGAACTGGCCACAGTCTGAGGTGGACTCAGACCTGTTTCTGTCCTACCATTCGCCTAAGGAGTGAATGTCCAAACAAAGGCAATGAATCATAGAATCATAGAATCATAGAATCATAGGATCAGTAAGGTTGGAAGGGTCCTCTGGAGATCATCTAGTCCAACCTTCCCAATGAAGAACAAAGTGGAGGCCAGGTGATGGTCTAGCCATTACCATAAAATTGTATTGTGGCATAAAAGCATAGTGGGAATATGCTGTACTTTTTGAGAGGCAGTACAGTGCCACATAAACATAGTATTTCCCTGGAGACTCTTTCTTAATGTGTTGGAATAGCAGGAAAGTTATAAAATTCATTAAGACTTAGACTGGTGAGGGTTTAATTCCTGGAAATCTACCTAGCTGGACAGACTAAAAACCAAAATCCAGACAGAAGACTGCCTACAGGATAGGAGCTGAGTGATAGGCCGGCAACCTAGCCCTTAAAGAAACAGAAATACAGTAAGGCTGCCATTCTGACTGACAACATGATAGACAGGGATGGCAGCATTTTGTTCAAAACCTCTAAGAAACATTTGATGGTACAAGAAGGCTTCAAGTATACGCAGTAATGATAGAATTGCTTTGGCGTGTTTTTTAAAGTTTGCTTAATTTCCAAATTGCAGCAGTAGGATGTGTAATTTGAGATAAATAAATAAGTGATTAAAACGTAACATTAGTTTTTTTTTTTTTTTAAAAAAAGACTTCCACAGAAAAGATTTATAGATAGAACAAAACGCAAAAAGAATAGATTATTCTAAATGAAGTCTTCAAAGAACGTAAATTGTTTGTGTCTGCAGTGCTGCATGGTATTTCACAGAATGACAGGCCACTCAGAGCCATTTGTGCTCAAAGAAGATTAGGAGGTAGCAAGTGAACCCAACAAGAATTCCGTCAGTTTAATAGAAGGGCTCTCTGAGACGATCTCACCCTCGTGCAATTATGTCCTGTTGCTAGACAAATGCCGAAGTGCATTCAAGTCACTATCAAAATGAAATGCCAAGGAAAAGCTGAGATATTTATTTTCAAAGCTGGAGACTCAGCCCCAGGAAAGCAACCTGCTGAATGACCCCATTCCCCTGACTGTATCAAATGACAGTTGTAGATGTAGGGTCTTGTCATCTGATAGGCACTGGAGCAGATGGGTGACATTTCTCCATCATGAAACAGGATAAATAGATGTTGATTATATAGTCTGTATCTATTAAGATTTTTTACAGCTAAAAAAGGCTCCTGGGGATTTAAGATGTGCAGTGAATAAAAACAAGGCCTGGAGGAGAGACTCAAGGAACATATCTCCACCGAGCGCTGGTTCTAGGCTCCTGTGATAGTACCCCATCAGCCTGGTAACTCTGCAGAGTGCGGCGCAGTGTGCAGCGTGATGGCAGCCCACAACCGCATGCCGTGTCCTCGCAGAGCGGTGCCTGTCGGGAACCTGCACCCCAGCAGCACTATTCACTCGTGTTGCCACGCACTCATCCTGCTCCCCTTTGGGATGGAGGGATGGAGGCTGATCCTCTCCCCTGCAAAGTCAGCGCACACCAGGACAGCCCTGGGATTTTGCCTCCAGTCCCAGATAAACTAATGATAAATATTGATGATGGGATTCCTATTTTAAAACATCTACCTTGATGGAGCAGGTTTAACAGTAGTTCAGTCAGTTAACACAGATACAGACTTCTACTTCTTAAACATTCATCTGTGGAGTGAGGAATCCTACTTCCTTTGGCAGGAACTGACAGGGAATAGAGGGAGATTTCCTACAGGAAGAACTTTTGAAAATTTCTCCAAAAATATTCTGAGGAAAAAGCCATCAGGGTCTTCCAGTCTTTTGAGAAGTATTTACAAAAAACAAAAAATGCAGAGCAGCAACCAGCTTGGTGTCACCACATGCACTGGAAATACAGAAGATTAGTCAGATCCCTAACTTACTAATTTTTTTACATTTTTGAATGAATATCTAAGTCTGGAGTATCTTACAGTCCAGTCATACAGTATCTCCTACAGTCTTCCTCCTGTTCAGTGAACACTTAAATAATCCTAAACATTGGAATAGGTTTAAGAGGAGACGAACACACAACCAGACAACAATCTGAGCATGAAGGCACTTGAAAGTAACAGAAGACATGCTGACACAGGTCTTATTTACACCCTTTTTGCCCCAATCTAACTTTTTTGCTGATCCTTATTGATTTATATGTGATCAGAATTAGGATCATACAATACTGCTTTTCATGAAAAAAAGCTTTTGGGTTTCTTGATGCATTTTATTTTAATGGAATTTAAAAATTGTGTTTTAAAGTTTTCTATTGTGAGCAGTCCTAAATTCTGCACAAAACTGAAAACAGTTGTTAAGGAATTAAACTGTCTCCCTTTTTTGGATTTCTCTTAAAGGGAGGTTTCTGGTGATGATGTATTATTAAAATAGGGGAAACTGGTCAACATTTGGATGCATGGAGGAGACAGCATGTCTTTATAGCCTACAGAAGGCACCAAAGGAAGGAACCAAGCTCCAGACATGCATTTATGATTCATTCAGCCTCTGCAGCAGCTGAGCTGCAGAAATCCATGAAATTTCCAGACCAGACCTATACAACTGAGAAGTCTGCTGAACAAATCTTTTTGACACATTTTTCTTTAACTCTTTCAAAGCACTGTCTCAGTTTAATTTGATAAAGAATATATAGTTGCTTGCTTTTCCACTGTGTTCTTTTATCATTTCCCAGTAAGACAGCTGGAGAAAACTGATTATTCTGGGATAGTGGAATAAGTATTGAGAAACGGAACTGTTTGGCTTTAGATCACTGATTTGAACTGGAAAGGGGGAAAGCATGTCAAGATTTAGGGGTTGTTTCAGGCTGCATGTAGAATGAATTAGTAACTTCAGTTTAATTCTCATTTGCATAAAGATAAAAAATGCCACTACCATGACTTATGCCTTTGTTGACAATCCTAGCAAAACAAGATAGGTCAAGCTTGAAAGCAAATGAGTGCAGTGGGGTGATGGAAATTCCCTCTCAATCCTACAGGTGCACTATTTAAGCCAGGGAGGGAGCACGTGGAGGAGGCAATATGAGTTTTGTGCTGCCCAAACACCAGCTGGATCTCCTCTGGGCTTAACCAACAAATCCAAATATACAGATCCAGGTTAGAATGGCCCACAAAAACTTCATTTAAACAAACTAGATCTGCAACGTCTGTCACTAGAACTCCTGAGTCTTCCCAGGCCTCCTGGGTCCTTACTTAATACTGCATCTCTGTTGGAGTATTTTCTCTCATGCACCAATAAGCCAGCTGACAATATTTAAAACATTTCAATTCCCTAATGCTTTCCTCAATCAAAATCTTAAGTGGATACTTCTCAAATTTTTTTGTTGTTCTGGTTACTGTAAAATTTGAGTTTTATCCTATTCGCCAGTCTATCCCCTCCATTTCAGTCAAGAAAATTGTAATAGGTTAACATCGAGTGGACTGCAAATGGAGTAAGCCTGTCTAGCCCCAGAGTACAGCAGAGCACTAAGAATGCTGCTTTTTAACTGCTTTTGACAGAAGGAAAGCTTTCAGCACATTTTTGTCAGGGCATGTTTTCTATTTACTCATTTATAAGATTACTGATACTAAGTTCATCTTAAGTCAAACATCCACTGTACCCTGATAACAAACTCAGGACACTTTGCATTTGATAGCGATAAAGTAACCCCTTTCTTCCACAAAGTCCAAAACATATTTATTTTAGCTAAGGTTGCCAAGAAGATTAAGACTATTTATCCTACAGTGCAATGAAGAATAAACTTTATTAAACTACAAGAAAAAAGATCTATATAAAAAGTTTTGCTTGTGATGTTATGAAATCTTTGAATCACTTGAAATGCTATGCAGACAGAAAGGTAAATATCAAATGCCTTCCATGTGAAAAAATATATAATTTTGTACTATGTATCTTAAGAAATTAGTGTTTGAATTTTACAGTTACTAAAACAAAGAAGACAGAATTGCAGTGAACAACCCATTAATAAAATTCCGAATTTTTTTTTTTTTACAGAGAGTAAACCAGCTGCTGTTTCCAGGAAAATAACCATACAAAATCATGCCAAAACTGTCAAATTATTCTAATTTGAGACATTTTTCAATGGAGGGAAATTTTTCAATGTGGTCAGTATGAGAAGTATTCAATATTAATATTTGGGTGTTCAAATGTCTCTCATATATCTATCTATAAATTAAATATCTTTCATAAATGCATATTTAAATTCCCCTTAAATCCATGTGCTTACATCTGTTTAAATTAACTTTACTCCAATTTAAGCTCCAATTCTCGATCTATCATACATGCAGAATTAAATTTCCCTAAATATTTTGTAATACTTGCTTTAAATGTGCTGTCTTAGTCACTATTCCTGAAAGCATACTTTTCTAGCAAATTTGCAGAAGGTAAAGCCAAGAGAATAAAAGCAGTACTATTTTATTCTCTTCAAAATTTTTAGCAAATGTTCCTTTTTGTAAAAAGAAAAAAGATGGTTTTATTTCATTCTAATTGAAAAGGTGTCTTTGACTGACATATTTTATCTGATTCTGCTTATTTTTAAAAAAATAAAGGTGCTTTATAACTTTCCAGTTCTATGGCATTAGAGTGCTTGCCAAGTTTTTCTTGGCTAACATTATGGATAATTATTTTTCAACTATGTGCATTTTAGCACTTAAACCACAATATTTACCTACATAACAACTACAGTGAGAGTGCAAGTTTCCTCAAATCACTCTCGCCCAGACACTTCTGTGATTAAAGGTCATGGTGATAAGAAACCAACATATACGATAGTCACATTGACCAAGCAAACCATTTTTAAGATCTGCTGTAACCACAGAACTATGCTTTACTGTAATTTACACTTGTGTTACCGAGCTCAGAATCTAGCCCTGGCTGTTTCTTTAATTCTTGACGTTTTAACAGAAGTTGCCAACAAAGCTGGCAATTAGTGCTATTAGCAGTCTAGCATTTTACAGTGAAGCACATTTTTGTCCTCTAGGAACAAGACAGAGACTGATTCATTTTGCACGAATCACTGGACAGTTTTATGCAGCGCTCTTCTGCCAATACAAGCTGTAATAGCAGCCTGAAGTTTAGAGCCTTCTGATCGCATCACCATGAAGGCTAGACAGGAGGACAGTGTTTAATGAACATATCTATGTACCCACTGGATCTAGCCTAATTGTGATCATCCCGTTATCATGGTATCTGGACATATAGAAGAGGAGAGAAATATTCATCCATTTAGGAAAGAGGTACTGGCTAGTTCCCAGCAGCTCTGAAGTACTTCAACTAAGTACTCTCCCTTAGGACTGCTTTGATATTGCATAAGACTTTTATTTAATGTCTGCATCAGTCAGTTTATTTGAAAACCACTGACCCATCTTTATGTAGTCTGTATGTCCCAGGAATGTATTCAAGTGAGATTTCACACGTCTACTTTCTTCTGTTATTAGTCTTTGCAGCTCTATATAATGGAGGCAAAAAAAAAAAAAAAAAAAAAAGAAAAAAAAAAGAAAGAAAAAAGAAAAAAGAAAAGAAAAAAAAAAGAGAGAAAATGAAACATCCTTGGAAAGTTTCAGCTCCTCTGGCTGCCACTTCATCTAGCTGTAGCAGTAAGTATTGAAATGCACTGGCATACCATTGCTAATCTGAAGACATCTAACTGGAATAAACTATTTCAAGAATGATTACATTTGCTTTACTTTTAAGGTAGATGTTAAGCTCTTCTACCAACCCAAAGGGTAAATTAAGAGGAAAAAATTGTGATACATGAAAAGGACAGATTGGAGTGATTCTTGGTTGAGTCATTGCTAAAGGGCAAATAATTATGTTTGTGTAATGCTTCTTGCTTAAAAGGCAACACTGATATTGATGGTGGAATACACTGTAGCATGGAAAGTGAGGGAAAGAAGCTATACTGGCATGAGGTGTAATAGTGTTCCATGTTAGTGTTAGTTGCACTGCTGCTTGTGAACAAAAATTACGAATATACCAGTCTATGTGCTCATCAAGAGCACATCCTAACTTCTTTTGAATCCACCCTTTATTTTTCAGTTGATTGCCAAAGGCTGTGCTAAACAGCTTTTAGTGCATCTTCTTGAGCCACTGTCCGTAGATCTTTCCTTTTAGTTGGCTGTTTGGTTGTCTAAAACTTCTGATGCAAAATGAGAAGGATATTTAACTTGCAAAGAGGGACAATGCACAACTTCACTCGTGTGGCCATGCCTCAGGGAAAACCTTATGATTTCCTACTCTCTCCTTGCATCTGTTGGGGGAGTGATCTGTTCCTTGCCTGCACCAGTTCAGCACTTCATTCCCTGCCCTGCCAGATCCACCCCAGGTGTCAGCATGCTCTGAATCCCTGGCAGCTTTGGTGGCCCAATTAATACGGCCCAATTAATGCCCATGGTGAATTAGAGGACATAAGGATAAGTGATATTTTGCACAGGATTTTTTACAAGTTTCCTGATTAGAAGACAAACCATATTAATGCTGCAGAAGACAGAACACATTTCTGCCCTCACTAATCATTTGTGCTAAAATCCACAACTCTTTTATGATTTGTTAGCATTTTCAGGAACAGCAGAAAGTTGTCCAAATAATCATGATTTACTAACGTTGTAATTCCCTACCAGGCACTCTGAAAACTGAGCTTGGATTTTTTACTTTTGTTGAGATTCACCCAACAAGTGTACATATCATTTCATTACCCAGCTAGCTCTCTCTTCATGGAATATGCTGAAAAAAACAAACAAAAACAACCCAACCTTTATTCTTCTGTTTGCTTTTGGATGCATTAGCAGCCTGGATCATTTTTACACCACACATAAACACTCCCTAGGGACAGATGTCAGAATGGTTCAGCCTAAAAAAACTAGGCTATAGGTTCAGGTCCTGATATTTGATTGTTGAGGCTTCTATTATACAACATTTGAAAAGAACAAAACACAGCAGAAATAACAAATCTCTCTACTTTTTCACTCCTCTCATTTTGTCTGCTTTGAATGCTCGGGACTGCAAGTCCCTACAGCTGTGTGAAAAAACGACCAATTCCTGCAGCAACAAGGCAAAATGATTCTTTCATCATTTTTTCAGGAAGGTAGAATAATTTCCCTGAATTTGAATAATTGTGGCAGAAAGTCATGAGGAGGCAGGTTCTGTGGTTAGAAACTGGCAGTTTTTTTCTGAAACTCCAGTAATGACAATTTGAAAAAGGTACGGTTTTGTGTACACACATAAACAGCCTGCTACAAAACTGATGGCCAAGCTCCAGGCCTGCTGCTGTCCACCTGGTAGGTCAGCTGTCATCACCAGGCTGCCCTGAAATCAAGATGCTGAAATGGGCAAACTCTTACTAGCGGATATTCATGATGCATTTGGGCAATGATTACACAGCTACAAGAGCTCTTCGGATCCATGAAATAGCTGTGTCCAGACTTATTAATACTATGATACTAATTAATTAGGTAATATATGCCCTCAGCCTGATAATAATATCTCTTGGGCCAATGATTATGCTTTAGTCTGTTGGTATTACAGTGGTGTTTTAAGGGATTTATACAGAAGATAAGTGGCATGTGATTAATGTGCCAACCTCTGGAGACTACATTCACTAGGACAGATTGAGATTAGGAAGGAAAATTTTTGCCCAACTCCTTACTTTCTCTTCTGTACTGCAAAACAGCCCAGATATAGTTATATGGTGTCATTCTTCATGAGCAATCCTAAACAATCATGTTGTTCCTCCTGATTTCCAATCTAGACCTTCTGAGCCAATGTCCTGAACAAAATATGGCTTGTTGATTTTGCTGAGATAATTCAGAAGTAAAATATTTTGTGGTTGAATGTTGCAACTGAGTCACCGGCTGCAAAGTGATTCCACTTAACATGGGGCTTCTTCAGACCCCCGTCATACTAAAGTGCAGACAGCCAATCATTGTTCCTGGTGACAAAACCAGTCATCCCATGCAAAAGCATCACAGGATGCTTCTCTAACCTTGACAGTCCCAGAGGATTTACACTCTCTCCCTCTTGTCCAGGTGCCCCTTGGCTTTCCTCTCAGCTCTGGAGCTTTCATAGCCTCTACCAAGACCCATTCACTGACATGTCCAACCATCTGGCTTTTCTTCTTTGTAGGCAGCCACTACTTGACTGCAATACCCTTGTGGCTGCCCTCCTCCTCTACAGGCGTCTACATCCTACGTGTACAAGCAGCACTGTGATGCCAGAGTAGTTAGAGGCAGCAGGCTTGTAAGTTTGAAGCCATGAGTAAGGCCCAAGCAACAGGGGCAACAAGAAGCCAAGAGAGGTGCTGCTGCACTCGGAGAACAACAGGCCTCTGCAGCCAGCAGAGCTAAGACATTGGCAGGGACTTCTGTAACCGATACAAAGAAAACCTGTCCCAGCCAAAGCCGGACTCTTGGCACATCTGTAACTGCCGAAAGAGTTATACAATTTGAAACAAAAAAGCATTTTTAAGGCCAATAGGGAAGAGGAGAAGGATGATGATGAGGAGGAGGAGGCTTCTTCCTACATAAAACCTGTCATGCACTGTATGCACAGACATTTATATTTTAGGGGCGTTGGTGATAAAACTTTCCTTTCTGAAAATATGTGCATGTGCTGTAACAAGAGAGAGTTACTGGGAATGGATAACCAGCTGGAAAAATGTGGTCAGATTTAAAGTTTGCAGGTCCATTCATGCCTGTGAATTAATTTAGCTTGCCATTTTATGATCTTAAGTTATGAAACGTCCATGCAAAGCGTTAACAACAAAAGCAATGCAAGAGACAGCATATTATGCCAAACTCTAATCGCTAGACAGTAATTAGGCTGTCTGTTACAAAACATAATATTGTGATGTTTCCAACTCAAGCAGCAGCCAGTGCCATGCGTCAGAAACTGGGATTGGTTCTGACAGGTAAGAGTCTTTTTCTTTGACAGTTGCCAACTTAATTTCTGAGCAAACGAAAATCTTGTTCCATTGTGCCTGTGAATCCTGGTTTGAAAGAGGAACTTACAGAGACATTCTCAGTGTAAACTGACAGATGATAAAAGAAAAATTTGCTAAGCATATAGAGAGATTTTTCCTTGAATTTCAACACGGCGGCAGATTCTTTTTTATCTATTTATCTGAGTACTCAAGGCATTCCTTTAACACACACACTAGCAGAAGTTAAATATCACAACATCCTGGAAAGTCTAGTGAAGCCTGTTTTACAGCTGTTGAAAGTGAGGCACATGTTAAGTCCAGCATTTCAGAGCAACCACCATGAAAGTCATATGACAAACCCATTTTCAGGATCTTAAAAGCCGAAATCAATGGTGCACTATCTTAGAGGCCCAAAAGTACACTTAGCTGCCTATATGCCCATATGCCTCACTCCTAGGTGCATGGTAATCTTTTATGCATTGCCCCCAACAGCTCCCCTGCCTGCTGCCTGGGAGAGGTAGAATATTAAGAAGCACTTAAATCACTGCTCTCTTGCAAATTATGCTACTAGCATGAACACACACACAAAAAAAAGATACCAGCATTAACTGAAGCCAGCTTTGGATGATATAAACAAAGACACTGACATTTTATGTTTAAATATGCCACTTGGGAGTCACTCAGCAGCTTGTGTGCGACTGACCTGTCCAGTCTGACATTAAGAAAAATATCTCACAACCCTGCAACTAATCATTGTAGCAGGCACTTGAAATTTCAGACACTGGTGATGAAATCTTTGCAAACAACTTGTGAAGTAAGAATTATTTAGAGAGGACATGGATGCATGATTTTCAGCAGTGAGCAGGCTGGTTGCTGTAATGCAAGATAACATGGTCCTTCCTCAGTACAGAGAACCACACTGTCTTTTTTCTAAGAACATCAGTATAAACCTGCATGTTTCATTTTTGGCAGCAGCAAAACTTTCTTTAGGAAGAATTAACATTTAGTATCAAAAAAGCAAAGACTTATCAGAAGTCTATATCATCTTTTCTTTTGACTTTAGTACAAGTTCTGCAATATTTTAATTTTCTCCTATGGGAAGTATGCATATGGCACTCTGAGCTTCCATTTAAAGACACCTATATAACTAGATCTCCTGCCTGCAGATGGGCTTGAATGTCTGAGCAAGGGAGTATTTCCCTCAAAATATCAGAAAAACATTTTTTCTTATGATGGTTTTTGAATGCTGAGAGCCAGTTCTCAGGCTTACACCCCTATACACAGAAATATGTACACACACTGTACATACCCACTCTTAGACAGAGATGTGAGTTTGCCTACTAAATAGATACCAGGAGCATTTTCCAGCTTGACATACAGGAAGCAAGCATTAATGCTTTGGCAGTCGCTACCGGTAGCAATCAGCCCACCACTGTAGCCGTTTCAAAGGCTAACAGATACAATCGTTAAGTATCAGTGAGCTATGAGATAATTTGAATAATATTACTGTTTTGCACAAGACCAGGAACAGTGGCTAGTGTCCTGTATTCCTCAGAAATGTTTTATTAGAGAGACAGTTGTTCAGATGTCCAGATCCTATATAAACATTTGGGCATTTCTTTTCATTTGTCAGTATGCCTTTTGTTTTGCGTATCAGCCTACCCAAAGTAATGCTAAACCTGTGCAAATATTTGGTAGGTGTGAAGAATAGAAAACATAATTCAAATATTTAATTAAATTGAAAACATGGGAAGAAAAAAGTGATTATGGCACTTGCATAGCCCCACTATCAGCACATCTAGGCACCTTGAAGTGTTGAAATGCACTTAACCTCATGGCACTATTTCCTAGAGATAGGAAGTCCTGTTAGCCTCCTTTTTAAAAACAGCGGGGGAGTAAGACCAGACCTCTCAAATCTTAGACTAGTATCTTAACCCATCCTTCATCTGTTCTAACTGGGAACAGACACGCTTTACACTTCTAGAGAATAAATTATTGCCACCAGAAGACAAAAGGAAAAGCATGAAGAAAGAAAGAGAGAAAGGGAGAAATATGGAAAATAACTTTGAAAAAGACAGACTAATGTTAGATGTGACATTTGACATGACTTTTCAGTGCAGTATGGTAGCAAGAAAATACGTCATTACAGGCAATGGGGCATCAGGTCGTGGGGAAGAGAGGTTCTGGTGAGGCCATACCTGGAATAATACATTCAGTTCTGAGCAACTTACTATACGATTTGTGCCAAATTGGAATGGACACAGAGAACAGCAGAAAACAATTATTAAGGGGATGAATTTATGAGGAAAGATAAACCAGCTAAATATATACATAGCTTGGCTAAGAGATATCTAAATGGAGACAATACTTATCTGTTAGTACAATACTCAAAGGCTTAAATGCCAAAGAGGCTGAACAATTAAATGAATTATTTAGTGAGATATTACGAGCATGTAATTAAGGCTAATAAAATGGAATAGTCTCAAGTGATAGTGTCTGAGAAAGGGCTGCCCCTTAACAACCTAATATATAATTATAATCTTTAGTTTAAATTCCATATTAGCAGTCTGTAGATTTATCAAGAGTACATATGTGTAGGCTAGGGAGCAGAAAGGAAGGCATTAGAGGAAATTTTACTCCAAAATTAATTTATGATGAATAAGGTGCAATTGCTGTTCTGGGTGAACTAATGGTTTGCTTTATGACTGTAAACTGTTCAAATCCTTGTGGAAACGAAGTATTTGGTGTTAGCACTACAGCATTTAGCCATCACAAATTGGGAGTTTCTATGCTGCAATCTGCGTGCAGGCTTCACACTCATTGTAAACTATGATATTAGCCTTTCTATTATTGATTTACATCTGCAGAAAGTACATATGTAGTACAACTGAATAAACTTAAAATGTTCGGAGGATTTAAAAGAATGTACTTTCCTGCCTACTGAAGTTTCCAGTATGAGAAAGAAATCTCCAGAGGTTTTGTTTTTGTTTCCATGTGAGATGGATGAAACTACACAAACACAGAGACCCCAACATTATTTAATTCATTCCCTGGCAAACAGTGCAGAAAACTTTGGAGACCTTTGGTTCTGCTAGAAAAATAGACTTCATCCATTTCCGCTGTGATGTTACGGTTTTTATCTATGGTGCTTTGTATAGAAGTTGCCTTAAGTTTTTGCCAAACAACATCTGTGTCACTCATGAAAAAAAAAAATGTTTTCAATTTGTTTAGACCAGCACAAAAATATATTTTCACGTGAAATAGTGCTTGTTCTTACAGCTAGCTGATGAAGAATTGACTTGCAAACATGTGAGTCAGAATTGCCCCCGGCATTTTGCTGCCTGAGGTGAAATCCAACCCTAGATACCTGTTCAGTCCTTTATCACATTTGACAATGTAATTTAATAAAATGCTTTAGCAGAAAGCCTCCTATTTAGTCTCAGTCTTGTAAAATAATTTGTCTCCTCTGTTTCTGCTGTGCTTCATGCTTGCATCCTATTGTCTTCAATCGGCTTCAGGCCTTAGCTTGTCTTTTCCCTTGTTACTTTAACTTCCTTAGGACATAGTATTTTTTCTGCCATACAACCTCTCTTCATGCACTTCCCTGTTTTTCCTTCCCATGCACATTTTTCTTGGAGTCCCACTTCTTCCATTTCAATCCAACCCACTTATCAATTCTCCTGCAACATGCTGTCCACCATTCTGTAAGCAGGGAGTTAAACAAGTGACATTAAATCATAGGTCTTTACTCAGTACCTTTAAAAATTCAAATTAAAGCCGAGCACTTACAATTCAGAACAAGCTAATTGGATTGAACTCAAGTCCAGCCTTTCAGTTTTAAATCCAAGTCCTGGGAAGCCATGGCATTTTACTACCCTACAGCTGTAACTCTTACAAATACAAGCAGTCTGTGCCTCCCTCAGCCTGTCACACCTTAACATCTAATGACTCCTAATGCTCCCGAGTGCAGAAGCATTTACAAATGCAGGAACATTTCCTTGCCTTTGAAGGAAGAGTTCTTTCTACTATGCACCTTGGCACCTTTAGGGCTGGAGATTTACAGGAGGGTTGAAGTAATCTAATGCTGATAGAGTGTGAAAAGTCTCTAAAGAAGAGGGAGAAAAAGCAAAAGGTCCAGCTGCAAGGCCTTTTTCTTCCTGTTTTTTATTTATTTTTAATCAATTCTGTATGATTGTACTTTAATATCAGCAGTCTTTGCTTCCTAGCTTTGAAATGTTGTCTCTCTGATCCTACAAAGACATCTGCCAGTGCTGTGGTGGGTGAGCGCTCCTTCTCTGTCCTTCACTTGTAGGACAGGAAGGATCATCTGGATAAGAAAGCATATTCTTACCTCTTTGGTCCTACAGGAACAGCTGAGACACAGTTAATCCAAATCCTCAGTGCACAAGTGTCCTCTTTTGGAAAAGCTTTAACATAGTTCCTCGCAGGAAAGCCCTGCTTAGTCCCCAAGGATTTCAGTTTAGCAAAAGTACCTATACTGCTGATCTGGAAGATGAGGATGTGAGGCATCTGTGGCAGCACACAGAGTCTTCTGATTCCTACATAATAACTTCAGGTCAAAGGCCTAAAACTCATGTGGGTCCTGCAACAGGACACTTTTCCAAACTCTTCCAAAAAGCCCGGTCCCTGCAAACTCTAAAAAAGTGCCTAAAGCGGTCAAACTCCATGTGGAATATGCTCCTGCCTTGTCCTTTGTTGGGAAGATAGATTGGTGAAACCTAGCAAACTGAAGTGTCTCTTTTTCAATCCATCATCTCCATGAACTGTTCAGGCTTAGACTGAGATTTAGGAAAACTTCAAAGAATGGGAAGTATGATACACATGTGTATTTTATTTTTATACATACATACATGCATATAAATAAACACATATTAAACCTCTTGAATGTTTAACTTTACAGGAGAGTGGAGAGTTTAAAAATTTAAGAAGCTGTGATGTCCAGCTGTGATTCTTTCCTAATACCTTGCCCTGCTTGTTTCTGAACATAAATTCTCCCATTCTACTTTCTACAGTTTTCAGCAAGTGTTTTTAGTAAGATATCTCGTGTGAAAGTGAGAGCTTAAAATTTCTGGATGACAATAGTCAGACTGTCTAGGGGAACTGTGAAACCTGATGCATGAGAAATAGGATGCAAACTGATTACAGAGAAACGAGAAAAGTATCCAGGAGTTTGGGAGTGTAGGCGTTTTTTCCAAGTACCATAAAAGCCCTTAACCATATTTTAGATGGAAAGTATTACTGAAGTAAGTTGTTCCTTGATTTACTCTTAGAAAAATACTCAGGAAAATTTGGAACCTCTCCAGGACACACTAATTTTGGGTTTTTCAATTGCAGCTGTCCACTGAGATTAAGGGACCTGAATCAGTTTAAGTTTTCATTTACACATGTTGAAATAACAAAATTTGGTTTGCTGTGTCACATGGTCATGCCTTTAATGAAATGCATGAATCTATGAGTTATAATTGCTGATGTAGAGAAGCATTCTCATGCTTCCTTCCTGTTTCTTATTTTATTAAACTAATTTATGGTCAACTTGGAGTAGGAGAGTGCATATATGACTTTCATTTCAACATGTAATCTTGGCCCTAAATGCTACCTCAGCTATGCAGATTCTTGCATCCTCAAAAAGCACAAAGACATGCAGTTGAATACGTATACACAGACAAGGGCAAAATCTTGTATCGTTCATAATAGCATGATAAATGACATAGGTGTTTGAAGCATTCAGAAGAGAACAGAAATAATCCAGCATACAACTCTTTATATATTCAAAAAGAAAAAGAAAGCACCAAGGACCCAGGGCTTGCTGTTCTTACCCATGTGACCAGGCTACGCTCCTGGGAATGGCTCCACTGTCCTCACTGGGAGGGAAGTATCGCACAGTGGCTGTAGAATGGAAGAAATGTTCCAGAAGTTATTTCATTGTCACCGGCTGTTGAGATATGTTTGAAAGATGGTATTATAAAATGCAAATAAATGTCCCAATTAAAACTTCAGCAAGCTCGAATCTTTGTTGAACCTATTATCAAAGAATGACTAATTAGAGGTGAGCTGTGGAAAAGAACCAGTTTCTTAATACTGTTCCCAAACGTGTCTATAACAAAACAAAGGATGTATGAAACTTTTTACTGCCTCGCAGCAGGTATCATCAACTACTAAATTCTAGGCACTGTTAATGACATCACCAGGGAGCGTGACTTAGGTCAAAAGCTTGGCAGGAGGTGTTGGCAGCTGTTAAATCAACAGCAATCAAAACTGGAAAACCAACATACTTGCTACCATCAAATTTAAAAGAGAACTTATTGTGCCTCAAACACAGCAGCAGGTTTAATAGAAAAGTAGACATGTTTATGGTTTCAGATTTACAACAAGACTTATAAACACCTTATTACTCAGAATCCAGTCTGCTGCCCTAGAAACTAAGAATGTTACTTTGTTGAGAAGAAGGATCTGTTGACATAAATGTCTTGCCTAGGTTTGCCATTGTGGTTAACCAAAATATATCTACTACTGAGAAGGTAAATAAAAGCAAACAAGATGCCTCTTATACCACAATACAGTAGGGTTCAAATTGACCAAGCTTAATGCTATGACATAAATATGCTTAATGTTTATGGAATTTTTCTAGAAGCTATTTGCCATGTTGGGCTTAATGTCTTATATGAGTTCTACTGAATGGGAATGTGTTTTCAGTATTACATGTACTTAAAGACTTCATCAAAAATATTCAGAGGAGCTGCCATGAATACCGCAGTTGACTATGTTGCAAATAAAATGGATCATGGTTTACTCTTACATTAACATGAATAAATCAATCCTATCCCATATAGTGTATGTACACAGAAAAGATTATCAACAATTAAAATGATAACACTAATGGGAATTACGTTGTATAAGTCAATACAAGTCAGTGAAATAGCACAGTGTCTCTTAAATCTGTAGGAAAATTGAGAAAGTGAGGCCTGATAATCTGAGCTCCTGTACAGACAGGGCTGCAGGGTCTTACACAGATACTGGGCTGCTTCTTCAGTACCTAACCAAAAGCATGCCCAGCATCATATGGTGCTAATGGAGAAACTCCAGCTCCTCCAGCTCCCAGAGAGCTCCACACTGTTCTTCTATCTTGTATTGCTCTGCTGACATGGGATGTAGCATGGCATACAGGGATGTGGGGCATGCAGGGAGACAGGGAGAAGGAGGAAGACAAGAAAAGGGAGGTGGAAAGTACTGAGAAGAAATAAGGCCAAAATATGCCTATCTCAATTTACATTCTTAAACTGGATCAGCTTAGTTTGCAAATCTAAGTAGTCTTGATAGGAAATTCCCTTTCATCTGAATTTCCTTTTTGCTGGATTCACACTTTAACACTACTTTAATTCTTTTTTTAAAGTGACCTCATAAGTCATTAAAAATAATGCAGAAGACCAGCCTCCAGTGTCTTTTCAAAACATCTGTTGTTATATATTGCTCCAGAACACCTCTATATTAGCAGAGAATGCACATTAAAATGAGAGTTTGTTTTCCCAGCATTAATTCTTTCTTGGAGTCTAAGATGACTCCCTCATGCATGTCTGTGAGCAAGAATGGAGCCTCACATCAGAAGTGTTACAATTAATATGAAAACACAAAACAGTCAGCAGCTGTTGAAGAAAAAAAGGAAAAAGGCCAAAGTAACAAGATCTTGTGGTTACTCAATAAGACTATAATTTACACCCTGCCACAAATCAGAATCAGAAGGGCAAATTTTGCTCAGAGATCACAGATTCCTTCCAAGAAGATCCCCACTATGCTGTTGTAGTTTGTGACAATCTGTGACCAAATCCTCAATGGAATAATGTTGACAGGTTAGTAGAGGTTCTCCACCCCTGCAGAAAAACCTACGCTTTCATTTCTTCAGCTTATACCCTCCTTTTCAGGCTTTTTTTGCTTCTCAGTGGTGGTGGTAGGATAAAGGGCAACATTTACAGTCACTCTCTATTTAAAAATATTGTGCAAAAACTTAGGAAATAAGCTTTCTTACATTATAGCCTGGCGGAGCCAGGGCTCAGGAGCGGGTCGGTTACACGTTCCGTCTGTGGAAGATGAGTGCTGCCTCGAGCTGTTACCGCCCCGCGACTGCTCCCACGACTGGGGCTGCTTAGACGAGGCACAGTAAACGCTCTTCATATCCTTACAAGCTGCACTAGATTCAGCTCTGTTAGAAAGGTTCACATGGCCACATGCTGTGCCAGCTGCATAGCAGTACCTTCTTGAGCAACTCCTGTGATTGCCTGGTAGCTCTCAGAGGTGAAGAGTCTAGAGCAGATATTTACATCCTTCTATTTAAAGGTCAGAATCTTTTATCACTTAAGAGGCGAAAAAATACTTCAAACTGATAGCAGGTAACTTCACTGATACAACCTTTAACTCAACAAGTCCATAGCCACTAGCTTCTGAAAGCTCAGCCCAGGCTGGAGGGAAGACCAGGAAGATGCTTACGCTCTCCCCAAGAGCGTTCACCGCTGCTGCTGTCAGAGACAAGACAGCACGATTCTTACGTGAGCTCATTCACATTTACAGGATCATTGACCAAAACCGAGCCATCTCCCAGCTGTAACAGAAAACTGGACATTCATCTAGAGCGCTGAGTTATGTCTATTGAAAAATAACATGAGATAACCATAAATAGATAAAGCAACATTTTCAAATTGATCCATTTTAAAAATGTTTCCTCAAAGATCTTAGTTTATATAGAATCCAGTGGGTAAAGTACAAACATCAGTCTGTGTACAAATATCTTTAAGCTGTGTTGCAGGCCCTAGGTGCTTTGGGAGTTTTATAGTGAATAGTTCTCCCTTGTATAGGAAGTGGAGATTTGAATCGTAGACCGTTGCACACAGGCAGAAAACTAAACATGTTGTGGGGCTGAGATGTCTGTGTGGGTGTTCAGATATTATTATGTTTGGTTAACAAAACTCTGTTTTGAGGTTAGTACTGACGGTCTGATGCCTATATGAGCAATTTCCTGGAATTTAACTATGACATTGATAGGAAGTGTAGTTGAGCAATTCTAACTCTAAATTGAAAATTTGTTTTAAGGAAATAATTCTAAATCTATCATAAAACAAAACTTCTTATGTTTATAAAAAATTATGAAAAATACAGTTACAAAAAGACTGCATCACTAATTCATTACTTAATGAACTTAATGAACTGTCAGTATTAAGGAACTCTACTAATTTTGATGAAGGCTATAAAACAAATTGTTCATTTCTTCTTTTTTTTTCTTGGAAAAAGGTCTAAGGCTCATGTCTTTATCAAGATATTGCAGGTCAGTGTGACTTGATATACTAAACTTAGAGATAGGGAAGCTCTTTGGCCTCAAAAGCACATTCTATGCCTGCTAATTCAGTAAACAGCTCTATAGAGCCTGTAGCTTTCTCCCTTCAGAAACAATTTAATATGGAGACCCACATAACTGCTTTTGATCATCCTGTTGATAGAGAGTATTGCCACAAAAATCTTAGGGCAAACATTTTTTTAAGCTTTCCCCTAATTGCTTCAGTACAACGTTAGCCAAATTGTCAGACACTAACTTCACTGATAGCTTCAACTGTGCTACCAGCCTTGGTATTAATTCAGATAAACAGTGCTCACTTGATGCTGTTTCTTTACTTAACTAAGGGGCAGTAACCTCTAGACCTTGGAGAAATAACATATTCTATTTCTATAGCTCAATCTAGAAGAAACGCCTGTCTGTCTTTTCTCCAAAAGGTATATTGAGTCTGCAATTGTCCTGTTTAAGTGGTTGTACCACACACATTTTTAATATACAGATGGATATAGAATGCAAGTTCCTAAAAAAGACACCTTTAGGATGCTGATCAGGATATCTCCTACTTACAGAAGAATCAGAAAATGTTTCAGGGAGAAAGATTAATTGCTTGTAGAATTAGTGGACTGCAAAGGCAAGACTGGCTAGAACAACTTAGCATGCTCCGTAAGAAGGAAGACACATGCACAGCCTGCAACTGTTAATGCCAGATGGTCAGGAGGGAACCAGCCGGCCAGATGCTGAGAGTCTTTTCTCAGATAAATTTTGTAGATTAGCTGACGATTTTCTTTCATTTCTTCACCTATGCGTTTATAACGAGTTTTAATTGTTTTGAATTTGCATTGGTGAATGCTCAGATTTGCGTTTTGTCTTGACTTGGTTTGAGTTAAGCATGGTTTAAGGTAGAAATGATGAATCCATAAACCATGGCCCAGGGACTTACTAAGTTTCCTAGTTCCACAGCACATCCAAAGGGTAACACAGGGCATTTCCCATGTGCAGCTGGCAGCACAGCATCTGTGGTGAGAGCAGGAGCAGCAGTGTCTTCCTGCAAAAGCTGATGATATTGAAAGCATATTAAGCGCCTGGGCAGAGTGTCACAGCTGCTAGTTTAAACTATGTTCTTTGCTGTAAAAATGGGAAATCCAGATTTACATTATTTCATCAATAGAGAAATCAGATTTTTTTCATAACAAGAGGGAATCTACCCAATAAGACTGAATATGACTCAGATTAGCCAAAGTGCCAACCCATTAAACAAATCTGTACCTTGTCAGAAGAATTGCCTTTTCAGCCTGAGTCAGAGCAAACAAGTTTCTAACCATGACAGCATTCCTGTTTCATAGTCATGAAGCCCATTAACTCATTTATCCGCTTCCATTTTCTGCTACTTACTAACATTCACTTCAGGTTTTTAATAAATAAAATCCAGCTTTTTCATAAAACTGGTCTTAGCTGTGAAATACAATCTAAATATGGTACGAGCTTGCAGTTTGTTCCTTGGTATAATTAGGCTTGGTTTGATATGGATTGTTGGGAAGATCATCTCTTCCACATGCCTTGCCTTCACCAAGGCACTTGAACCAAGTATTCATCTGCTTCAACATTACAAAAAGATTCCTTGGCTTTGGGACTGTTCCTTTCGGTCTGACACAACCAAGTAGCCCCACATCGAACACTTGCAGAAAATCCATTTATTTTATTAGCTTTTTAAAAGGGACTGAATGAAAGTTATCCAAAGATGACTTGTTGGAGTGAAGACAGGTACAGTTTTTGCATGACCTTTTACTAATTTAAGATCTATGCTTTTAGCACAGGTATATAAGAGCACCATGAATCAAACCAAATACATTTAGCAAGATGCAAATGCTCAGTTCAGTGCAAGAAGCCTCCTGGGAGGGCTAAATGAGTGTTTGTATCCAGTACTACTCTCTCAGTTTACCGGTAGATGTCTCTGTGTCAACTTCTCCTTCTATCTTGCCTCAGATAAAAATCTGCATTTGAAGACAATGCTGCAAAAGGCTGCCTAGCATTTTTCACTACATCTGCTAATCTATGTCTATATGCAAGTGATTTTGAAAGAAATTCAAAGAATCAGGTTTGTTTGGGTTATTTTAAAAAGGTAAACCAAGCATTTTGTTATAGTTAAACTGCCAACAGTTATATCAAAATTAGTTGGGGTATCTTCATCTTGATTATCGACATGACATTTATGAACTAATCTAACAGATGCAAAGCTAATGCAGCAGAAACAAATCACAACAAACTATTTAAATAAGGAAAAACTGAGTTTAATCAAAAGAAAAAACCTACATTAAGAGTGGATGTGAATTTCAACATTAAATCAATTCATTTTTATGTCAAAACAAAAAAGAAAGGCAGAAATATCACCACAATGCAAGTACCTTTCTCTCAGAAAGTTATTTATCCGTAACAAAATTAACTGAGAAAAAAAAGGGTACTGACCAATAACAGGAATTCTTTGGGATGTGCAGTCCACGTGTATTTGACAGTTTGTGCACCACAAACAAACAAAACCAGAAAATTATTTCTCCTACTAGAAAATTAGTCATATTAACACTTGATGGGGTGCACCATTCCTATATCCCTAGACCATGCCTATGAAGAAGTGGTATCCAGGCAACCAGTTTCTCTCAACTTTCAATCCAGTCAAAGAATTACAGGACAGTAGTATAGAAAAGAGTAAGATCAGGAAGCAAAGGTGCATATGAACTATACATCTTCAAGAACTCTAGATATATCAGATATATATATCAGATCTTAAGGTAATATGCTCATGCTCTGTTACACTGCGAGCAGTTGCAAGCAAAACATTCAGAACCACCTTATGACTGGTGCCAGTGCTACACACAAATTAGGATGTTAGCACAGTCCTGGTGCGCCTGGAAAAGGTCTACCTGGATCTCCAGGTAGTCCACCCTTCACTGTCAGAGATACAGATATGCCATATGAGGGCTGTGAAAGTGGTTTAGACTCCAATGGTACATGCTATAATTACTGAAAGCAACTCGGTGTTGTCTAACTTGCATTATTTCTGATGGTCTGTGTGTAAGTCCATCATTCCTCATGTAATAGAGCCTGGCACTTTAAGAGACTTTCTCAAAGGAGAGAGAAGGGAGAAAAGATGAAAGGCCTTCAGTAGGAAGGCAAGGGACAAGGAAGTCTAGAGTGACAGGAATGATGGAGACAAGCAAGAGCAGTAAGCTGAGAAAATAAGCAGAGAAAAGAGGAAAGTAGAGGACCAAACACGTTGCTAGGTTTCCTCACTCCATGGTATAAGAAAGACATGTGAGGGTGAATGTGAGTTCAGCTTTTCCCTGCAGTAGAATACCTGCAGTCCTGTGGGAGTCCAAGGCTACTGATTTTGAGGTGTTGCCTGCCACAGTACAGATTTAATAGGACGAATGTTCAAATGTTCTTTGATTGAAAGGTTAGTATCAGTTGAGGTTATTTGCCAGAACGTGCCATTCTTCGGGAAAGTAAATCCAAAAATTCGCGTACATAGGCATGTCTACATAGAAGTGCATTATAGGTCCAACAACTCCAGAGATCAGTGAGTGAACTACAATGGACACACTGACTGTCACTCTAGGTGACCACTACAAGTATCTAAGAACCTGTAGGACACTCCAAAAGATAGTTAAACTATAGCTGTAACAGCTTTTAGTCTCTGTTAGTTTCAGAGTTGCATAAACAACCAAAAAAATAGATCTTCAAAGAATTCCATGAAGAATCCATTCAGTTCTCCATGGCATGCTACAAACCACTAGAACAGACTTCTGCTGAAATAATCCAGGGAATTTCTCCATCACAACTTTTGTTTTTGAAGACAGGACATGAACATTAAAAAATTTGGCTTCAAATCATGAAAGAATTAGGTGTAGAAATTAAAGCTTCCTGGCATAATACTTTAATGGAACATACTCATCTTTTATGGAACAACTGACCCACATGCATTGGATATGTGAAGAAATAGTATTTTCTCACAGATTAACTCTTTGCTGTTTGAACTAAGGCTCTGCTCTGAATTACCCTGTTTTTCTTCTTCCAAGAACTTAAAAGGAAAATCTACTTGTATTGATCCCCCTTTAATTGTCTCAGATAGCTGTTAGCACATGAGATCTTCCTTTAAGCGCCATTCTTTTTTTTTTTTTTTCAACTGCAGGACTCCAAATGCAGACTTACACTGTATGCCAGCCAAAGGGATTGAAAAGGATGATCAGATATTCCCCTCATCTGACTTTCTTGTGTTGCCTATTTCTGTTTCTAGCAAGGGGATATCCTCCCCATAGGGCTCCTGTTTGCCATGCTTTCAGCAGACCAGTTGGAGCAGCTGAATTTCATGGCAGGACAGGCAATCTTCAGCTGTAGGATTGACAGACCGCTCCCTCCCCACCTAAAAAGATGAGAAATGGAAAACAGAATTGCAGTTCTGTTGCAGGCTCTTTTGTGTTGTTCTCCTCCTAAAAGAAAGCCACTTAAAAGAGAATTCCAGTTCACAGAATCATAGAACCATAGAATTGATAAGGTTGCAAGGGACGTCTGGAGATCACCTAGTCCAACCTCCCTCCTCAAGAAGGGTCACCTACAGCATGTTAGACAGCGTTGCATCCAGGCGGGCCTTGAAGATCTCCAGAGAACGAGACTCCACAACCTGTTTGGGCAACCTGTTCCAGTGCTCCGTCACTCTCACAGTGAAGAAATTCCCCCTCACGTTCAGGTGGAACTTCCTGTGGTTCAGTTTCTGCCCACTGCCTCTTGTCCTGTCACATGGGACAACTGAAAAGAGTTTGTCCTCGTCCCCTTGACACCCTCCCTTCAAGCACTTAGACACATTGATAAGATCCCCCCGCAGTCTTCTCTTCCCCAGGCTGAAGAGGCCCAGCTCTCGCAGCCGTTCCTCCAGTTCTAAGCACCAAAGGTAGGTGTTCATACTGTTTAACTTAAGGTAGGCTCCAAAGAACAAGAATAAATCCAGTAGAAACCTCCTTTCTTCCATTGATTACGAAGAGAGGAGTCTGGAGTCTTAACTGGGATGGCTCAGTTAGATGTTAGTGTACTGTTATTATTGTGAACTTATCTCCTCCAATAATGTTTATGCCTGACAACACATTCAGCTTTCCTAGGTAAACAAACTGTAAAAGGAAAAAAAAAAAAAAAAAAAAAAAAAAAAAAGAGAGAGAGAGAGAGGGAGAGAGAGAGAGAAGAAGAAAACACTAGGGTCTAAAGTTGAAGAGGGTCAAATATCAGAAAGTATTGCTCTAAACATGGAGTATTAAAGAAATGTTGCAAATAGGCTACATAGACATGGTTAACCAGACTAGATTTCAGCATGTAATAACTGAGGAATTCAACAAGGTACAAAGAACAATGAAGCTCAGCTTCCGAGAAAAGGAGATTTAACATGTCACAGGAAAGAGGCAAGTTGCCAGCTTTTGGACATTATGCATTGTTTCATGTTAACAGCTTTTTTTCCGCCTGAATAAAGTCTCTTGCATTTCATATCAGTTCTGACTGGTTCAGTCAAATACGAATCAACCCAAATTCTGTTGAAAAGAAAATCAAACCTATGAGTTCAAGTACATTAACTAAAGAAATATATCCATTCACCTTTCTTGTCAGATAGCAAGTTAGCTCCATCACTATGTGTCAGATCCCTCTATCAGTGAGCTCCTCCTGTTTAATACTCAACACAACTCGTTCAAACACTTACTTCCCACATATCCTCAATCCCCCTCAATTTCTCTATGCACTCAACACATACTCTTTCCTCCTTTCTTCTTCTTGATTTGCAATCCTACCTTCAGACTAGCTTTGGACTTCTGTGCCTCATATGCTCTGTAACTTCTAATATATCCACATCACTCCTGAGTGCAAAAACTTAACTGAGCAGCTGTGCAATCTCACTGAGGTTGACTTCCACGCTACAGCTATTTTTAAAGAGTAACCTCTGAATCCTTCCTAGTAGGATGTTGCTTCAAGGTAGAAGAAACAACCTGCTGAAGAAAGGTTGTGATGTGAACAGGGGCTAACCCATCACATTTCCACCCAAAGCAGAAAGAGGTTGACCAGCCTTCTGTTTTGTGCTGTGGATAAGGAAACCACTCTTCTTGAGCAGCCTCCGTAAATCCGCTGTATAGCAGATTTTTCACAAGGGAGAGAGTCCTCCTGGCTTCATACAGATCTGCCACTCTTCCAGAGGGCTTGAAACTGGTTCTTCCTCTTGTTCCTCTTCTCCCATTGCCAGATCACAAACCATTCCTGGTGGCATGAGGTAAACCCCAACAATGATTTACTAATTTCTGACGGTGAGCACCAAAACAAGAGAGAGTTGCACACAATTTCCCAGTCTTATTAGGAACACAACTTTCCTGCCTCTTTCACCAAAATATTTGTAGCTCTTCACATGCTTTATGGTGAATAGTATTTTAGTTTTCTTTGGGGACTGTGATCAGGTGAGCACATCTAGTGGAAAAATGGTAATTCAGCAATTGAAAACAGTCTCTCATGAGCTGAACAAAAATGGCAACATAAAAAGAATGAAGGAGAAATACATATGTGATGGCAGTGGACAGCCAGTTAAATATACTTATCCATAACACATTTAGAAACACACAACTGAGGAGAAGACTTTGCATAAACCTTCTCTAGTTAGTTAATGTATGGTGAACAACAGGCGTGAGTTGCACTGTTTTCTTGAATGCTGATCATGATGTTAATTGTAAGTGAAGGTTACTGAGCAGGACAGCAAGGAAATCACAAAGATGAGAGAAAGAAACATTATACATGCAGCCAATCAGCTTGTAATTGGTAGCAGCCAAACACTGAGATCCCATAAAGGGAGGCAGCTATCCCGAAAGGTAAAGTCATTAGTATTTCATTTCATTCATTTAAAAATTCATAGGGATCCAATTACCTCACTACCTAGAGAACAGCGTATGAACAATGCATTTAGAAAGCTTTCCAAGACCCTGTCTTCTCTTCTCACTAAAAGCTTCACAGGGAAAAAAAAAAAATCAGAGATACTCTAGGGAATCTCCTGTAATTAAAAGAAATCCTACTTATCACAGCCAGCTCAAGAGCTCCTTCATTGACACTAGCTGACATAATAGCAGAAAAGAAATCATGATATATATCTCCTCTTTTATTGTAGTCATTCTTTGATAAGCAAACCCCATGCTGCTTCTGTCACTGCTTAAAGTCTAAGGTACTCAAGAGATTTTCCTTCCTGCAGCACTGTGTAGCTAATTTTCTCAGCAGTAGATATTTTTAACATGTTTTCTCCTTGTCTCTTTCTGCATCTTGTTCAAATTTCCCCCCTTGCTCTCTCTTTCTTCCCTACCAATATTACTACCATGTGTACAACCTTCTCACACAAGTTTTTTTTTTTTTTTTTTCTGGCCTTTCATACTAAGTACAAAAATGTAAAACCTGCAGTTCTGGGTATGTTACCAAAGGAAACAGTTTTACTTAAAGTCTTGTTTTTGCCAAAATATTTTCAAAGTATCTGGAGAGGAGTCAAACCACAGTGGCTCTCAGTTGTATTTCCTTTTACTATTTCCCCAGGTACTCCCAGCACAGCACTAGGTAATTGGATATTCTTTCAGAGAAGGAAAAAAGAGGCTGCACGAGACAGTTCGTAGGTTTAAGAATTATCCTTCTGGGGCCTATGGGTATGAATATAGGGCATATGGTTGCCAAACTTGAAATCCTTACTAGTGTTAGTTGTTTCTGAAGACAAGAATCAAATATGACAGTTTGTACTAAACACACTGATTACGTTCAGCTTTTGTAATGCTGTATCAAATCTGCTTAATTTTAAAAAATTAGGAACTGGAGATTGAACTAACCCGGGATTTTGCTTCATTTTGGTATTTGTTTCTGCCTCTATTTCAGATCAGAAAGACTTTTCTCTATAATATGGATACACAATATGAATTTAGATATAAGTTACTAACAGAGCATTAAGAGTGTAGTGAGAAAGAAAATAGTCTCTAATGCAGCCACTTTCACTGAATTAATCATATAATTATTTGCTATAACTGCTATCATTCCATTTTACATGCCATCTAACTAAAGCTCATTACATCCCAGACTTCAGCTTATATTAAAAACACAGCTGTAAGGCTTCTTGGCCAAACATATATTCCTTGTGTACTGGGGGTCTTCCCACAGGCTGACTGTAGACTATTATTTTAAGATTTTACTTAATTCTTCTCAAGCTATTTGTGGTCTTGCTGACATCTCCAGAAGACTTATTCCACATCCCCCTTTAGGAGTGCTAAGATCTTGAGAACACAGGCACTTCGCTTTGGCACTAGGGATTCTGTCTGCTTCTCTTGAAGGTTGCTGAATTCTCTCCCATTCAAAGTGGAAAAATGTTTTAAACGTTGAAGTAGGAAAAGTCTTTTTAGTCCTGTGCCTTCATTATCCTCATAGAAAGCTTAATGTGAACGAATTCTCATTATGTTTTTATTTCTTTGCAAGATGATGGTTTTGGGGGAGGGAGGTATATCACACATTGCTTGGTGAAGGGCAGATGAGAGATTGGCAAAGGAAACAGGAGAAAAAGCAGAATTCAAATATTGCAGCCCACGAGATACAGAGTTAGCCCCAGAAGGACATCTGCTGTATACAGTGCACGCAGCTGGGAATACCTCTTCTTTGAGCCAGTGTTAGCAGATGGGCTCTGTCGAATGGGTTTGTAAAGAAGAGATGACAGTTCCCTGTCATTTCCACATTATGGCTATCCAATATACAGGCCCTGCTGCAATAATGTCTTACAGCCCTTAATATGTTTTCTCAAAGATTACTCATCTGTAAATGTGTGCTCATAAACAATATAAATACAGCTGGAACAATGTCTGAAACATGGAACCTTTGAACTGGGAACACTTTGAACTGGGATTCTCTCATCACCCAGTATTATAACAAACATCTCTTTCCAAAAGATGCTAGGAAAAATTATAAAGTCTGCAGAACTTCAACAATATATTGAAGTTCAATTTATTTATACTCTGTAAATATATCACTGATGTGATTTTGTTCCATCACCCTGAGTGGGAATAACCAAAAAGTGCGCTTGACAGGAAATTATCTGCAACTACAAATACTCTACTACCATGTAGTACTGATATACAAACATGTTACAATGCTTTATTGCTTCTTTCAGGTCTGTAGAGTCAGATTTGGTCACATCACTTCCATATAGAAAAGATATTTTGTATGTATGTGTGTAATAAGAAACAAAAAGCCATCATAACTATTTAGTCTCAAATCTTTTTAATAGACACCTGGAGCCTGGGAACATGCAGCAGAATATTTCACTTCAAAGCATCTATTTTCTTGTTTTACTAGATTCACATCACCTGTGAAGCATCCACTCTTGGAAAAGGTATGGCATACGGTAAAATATGTCACAAGCACTGCCAGTAGCATTATTGAATCTGAGGAACATTTTTCATCTGCTGTTCCAGAAGGAAGAAATCTATCCATTTGGGTTTCCAAAATGAAGATAAAAACTTTCCGTCATCATAATCCTCAACTACCTGAAGATGAGTTCCAGAGACAACGGAACCAAGTAGCGGCAGATTATAAAACAAAGCCAACAGCCACAACTTGTGGTTTGGGAGAGTCATACTGGACATTACAAACACTTCTTCACTAGAAGAGTAATACAATATTGCAACAGGTCACCCAAAGAGGATGTAGAATCTCCATCCAAGGAAGTTTTCACCACTTAGCTATACAAAGCCAAGGCTGATCTGATCAGTATTGGTGAAAGTCCAGTCCAAATGGGACATTGGACTGGACAAACTTTAGAGTTTCTTCCAGCCATCCTATGATCCTATGATAAATGATGGATCCAGCAATGCTAAATGCAACAATGAGAAAGGACAGCAGAATTAAAATCAAAACATTTCAGCTTTGCAGAGAAAGTTATAGGAAGAAAAAAGGGCTTGTTTATCTATGTTCTTACACTTCTTCAACATCAATGAACCCAAGCAGCTAAGGGGCATTCAGATACAGCACTAGAAAGGACCTGGAGGCTGAGATGAAGAGGATAAGGCAGGGTTACAAAACAGAATTTTGCAAACAGCTCCCATCATCTTTATCTGGAGTAGCAGCATTTCCAAGTATAATCTGGCTTTCATGATTTGAGAACACAGTGAATGCAAAGATGAAGTAAAACAACAATTTAACCCTCACAGAAGCTGGCAGTATGGCTGTCCTGAATACTGCACTTTTCCTTCCCACTACAAGCAAGTAAAACATAAGAAGCAACCAGTCTTCCCACTAATTCCCTCCCGCAATGATCTCAATTAATTGCATGGAAAGCTGTACTGGTGGTCAAAAAGAGCATTGCTCTACCAGAACACAGTAACTTCAAGAACATTGCCTTGTCAGCTTGGCTAGGGAGTCACTTTGGAAGATAACTGTTGATAGACCATCAAAAAAAGGAGTGGAGAAGCTGCTGCGCTTTTATATAGACATGTCTGCGCACTTTCATCCTGAGGTGTTCAGCAAATGTCTACAATGAGTGCTGGGAGCTTAGTTATCTTATGATTTGTATTTCCCTCTCTCCTTCTGTAGGGGAAATACGCTCGTAGTACAGGCTAAATAATCCCCATAACAATTCTATTTCCTGTGTTTTATCCACTAACACATGTACTTTCTTTTTTTCCCAAGGATGAAAAGGCCTGTATTTCTTTAAAAGTATTTATTTTAAAATATTCCAACTGCTGTCTTTCTATTGGTTGCTAAGTTTAAGGAGAAGGAATTCACTCAATATCATCCTGCAGTCAGACTCCAGACTGAAATAAAATCGTTTATTTTTGAACATCATTGCTTTTCTTGAAGGCACCCCAACTTATAATTGGTCCCAAGTTGTTTCTTAATTTCTCCATATTTGTTCTTACTATGTTTTATTATCATGAGCACAGGAAATATGAGTCAGTAACCCTAAGATCATCCATTTCACTCACTTTGGGGGTTGAAGCCCAAGGCAAACAAAAAGTGTCAAATATTTCAAATAAACTGAAAATACCTCTACCATTTACCACCCACAGCTGAGTTCACATTTGCAGCAGAATCATAGCTGGTCTAAAACATATTTAAAGAATTAAGCATAGTAGCCCCACAGAAAGGAATGTTTAGGCTCTCAACAGTTACTCCTGAAAAGGAATATTTTATGAGGTGTACTTTTAAACAGGGCATTTGATGTCTATAGATAAATTTTACATGTTCTTTGAGGCACATATGCCTTGGACTGTTCAAAATATGACCAGTCCATGCTTTCTTATTTAAAAGATTTCAATATTTTAACTTTTCATTTTCCCAATCTTGTCTTCTTTTCTTCAACTGAATTATAAATCACCGGAGTTACAGAAAATCCATTCTTTCAATATTTCCTATTTGATAGAAAGCACTGTTTTCTGGGTTTCTCTACTGCTCTATCTGTTCTCCAGAAGCTTCAGATCTGCATTTAAGGTCAGAGGTTCTGAGCATTTAGATAAGTTTGTATGTATTTCTCCAGACACATCTCAACACAGCTAATGGGCTCCAGCAACCCAGAGCAGCAAGCTTGCCTGGAAAGGGCGATTGAAGAAGTCTTCCAGCATCAAAAGCCAAAAATGTCAGGCCAAATGTGAGTGGTGACTGCTGGTCTTTTAATTTATTCACTTACCAGTTACTCCATAGTTGAAGTGCTTTAATTCTGAAGTAGAATATGACACCAAATGCTGGAACTGCAAAATATAGCAATACCATCATGCTATGAGTTACATCCTTGAAAACAGCATTCGCAGAAGTCAGCACAAAGAAGGCAGGAGAATGACAGAGAAGGACATCTTAACAACTACCTTGCTTCTAGATTCAGGCACTGTCTGAAGCACTGAATCAGATGTTTGTGTGAGAATGTGGGAAATAGTCTCAAATCCCTCCTTGACTTAAATTGTTCAATTTGGTTGTTACTGTATTCTTTTAAAGGACAGTGACAGATCCTGGTAGTGCCACATTTTTTGCAATAGCCCAGTAGTGAGACCACTTGTGCAAGAAGTGAGAGTCCTTGGCTCAATGATACACTGTGTATCCTAAAAATATCCATAAATAACTTATTGTTACAGACTACATCTCTATGACTGTTCATACATTCAGAAGAAAGTGCTTAATCTGCCTTTGGCAGATGGTGGCACCAAGAATCCTGGCTTCCATGGTAAGTTTACAATGTATCCAGACCATTGCTGAATGCCAGGTTGCCATTTCTGGATGCGTGTTTTGGCCCACTGGATTATTATACAAGAGGCAGAAAGCTTTGCATGCTTTTAGAAAAGTGGCTGGAGCTGCTGTGGTTGAGCTGTAGGTGTGCAGTAGCTGTGCTCTTAGGGTTAGGCTTAGGGTTAGCAACAACTTTTCAAGAAAAATTAAAGCTATTATTCAGAATCCCTAAACCACAACTCAGAGACTGAAGTATTATTAAATGCTTCCAATCTTAGGGATTAGGTCACTCAGGAGACTGGAGCACGGGACAACCTACTCTGGGAATTCCAGATGCACAAAAACTGATGAGGGTCATCTAGGTGTCATTCTATTTAGAAACACTTCAGCATACAAAGCAGCAACATCTAGATGACTAGGTAACTTCACTGGTTGTGAGTAAGTGTCGATGGTCCTTGAGTTTAATTAGGGAGGCAGGAGTTGTAGATTGTTCATGAGAACTTCGGTACCTAAGACACATTCTACACTTCTAAATGCTTCATTAGATCTCTCAGGTTTCTGAGAGCAAAATCCCCCCAAAACTGATGGAGTTTTGTTCCTTCAAAATTTGTGAAAAAGTTATCAGTTCTCATGTCTGACATGAAGAAATACTACTCTTAATTCATCACATATCTTTCTAAAACAGAGTTAGTACAAGCTTATCTGGGAGAGTTATGCAGTAATACGGCAGAAGGAAAATACATTACTTTGTTTCTGTATCTGTTCATGAGCTGCTGGTACTTGGCAAAAATCAATCTGTACCACTGGGTGATTTTCAACTTTCTAACAAGTTCATTAGGCAGCTCTTCCTGCTGATATAAAGAAAATAATCCAAATTTAAAAGTGCTTTTTAAGTCAGATAGTCTCGGGTCTTTTTGATGATTAAAAGAAGACAGTGCGTGGAGGTATCTGTCCCCTCTTTAATTCTGAAGCTCTGTATTTCATACGTTAGGAACTGCAGTCAACTTAAAGCACAAATTCTTTGTGGAAGGCTTGCAGGATATCCACTGCATCATCATACGTTTCCTTACTATGGCCTATACTGATTTGTACGATGTTCTTTTGGTGCTCAGCAAACCTGGGAACTGAGCCAAGTCTCCCATTACACATTTGACTATAGAAATTAGTACATTTGGGAAGAGAAATGTGTTATTAAACTAAATTACATTGTGCCTTAGCTTTTTCTACTTTGGAGCAGCATAATATGGAACAAATTAAGCCAGGTTTGAGGCCTGTACTTTAAGGCAATGCCTTAAACATGAATTGGTAGTGTCTGAGAAGTGATTTCTACTGAATTTGAGAGAAATTAATTAGTCATCATGGTTTCCCCATAGTCCATTTCTCCAAAAAACTCGATTAGTCTGATTGCCTCTTGATCCTTAATACAATTTTATACATTTATGCTTAGCTTGGCTGGAATCACATACAAGTCTTACGCAAAAAGATGGCTCCTCTAAATATTACCCCTTCAAATGCAATCTGATCTGAAGGTCAAGCTAAGTTCTTTCTTCTGACTCATCAACAATAATAATGTTTCTGCAAGCCAAATTCTTGCCTTAAATTCATGGCCTCAGATTCACCTGTGCAAATCAACTAAATGCAGAATTTGATCTCCAAACAGATTCATTAGGAAACTATAGTGTCTTTTGTAGGGTTCTGTAGATGTTCTGTCCAAGTTCCCTCAACCTGTGTCTTGGTAAGGCATTATCTTCCTTTTTCTCCAAAAGCAAAAAAAAAAAAAAAAAAAAGTTATATTTTTGTTTCTGAAGCATCCAGAGAATTCCCTCTCAAAGAATTTTTGCTGAGTCCCTCCATACTCTTAGCCACAGACCAGAACTGCGCATTTGTCCAAACCCCCTGCTCAAGCAGGGTCATCTAGAGGAGGCTGTTCAGGTCCGTATCTCCAAGGATGGTGACTCCACAGTCCCTCTGGGCAACCTGTTATATTCTGATGTATACTCTGATAAATACTGTGATGCATTAGACAGGATGACAGCTGCATCAGCACAGAACAAGATGAACAGTTGAGTGATCTCTATTCATCATTACTAGCTAAGACCACGGTGTTTCTCTCTCCTCTTCTCCCAGAAGTGTCATGTAGAATTTGAAAAAGAAGAAAAAAAAGGTTAACACCGATTTCTGCAAGATGTTCAGAGAGAATGAGCAGTTGCCCATTATTACTAGAAAGAAATTAAGTAAACTGTTCCTATCTATTCCTGCTACATGACATAGATGCTAGCGTTAGTGCTATAGTATACTTTGCTGCATTAAGACTACAGGAAAGTGCAAAAGTGTGACCAGAAGCATTTCATATATACTTTTGGCCCAGAGGAAATCAGCTCATAGAAGTTTTTAAGTAACCTCTGTGCTCTGTCCTAGTTTGAACTCTGTAAATCTTTCATGAGGTCAGCTAGTGTCATTTGTTGTTGTCTGATGAGTGCTTTTTTTTTCTCAGTCATTTACCTCAAATGAGAAGCTGGTATCAGGACAGTAACTGGAGAATTCTCTGTCTGTCTGTAAGCTGGAGGATGAAATCCTAACCTCTAAACTCAACTGATTCAGTTGTCAATGCCATTCTCTAGCCTAAGTCTTGAGGAAGTGGTTGCAGCTGCTATTATCACATTTTGAGTAAGTTTGGTCTCCACACACTGGAATGTCTTTAGTTTCCAGGTATTTTTCAGCAACAACTTTTCAAGAAAAATTAAAGCTATTATTCAGAATCCCTAAACCACAACTCAGAGACTGAAGTATTATTAAAAGCTTCCAAAACTTCAAGCAACTTTAATGTCAACGAAGGGAAAGAAGACCTTTCTGTTTCTCTGCTTTGCTTATACTTCATTCTCAACTCCTTCTTTGCAAGCTTTATGTTCAGGAAAAAAATACAGCATTTTAGCTGTATGTCTATCTTGCAGGTGATTTATTAGCTGTTTTGTTTATCACCTTGACAATATAATCATGTGATTACATCTCTTCAAGTAAATCCTCTTGTAGGCTGTTGACCCAAATCAGTACACTACAATCAATCACTACAAGTATCTGGACTTTGGATTTTCTTAGCTGTTTTGAATATCTTTCTAACTAAGGAAATCTTTCAAAGACACTCCCATGGCTCCAGGCGCATTGAGCTGCTAATTAACACAGTTATAACAGACCTAAGACTTCAGTTATCGTGCATTATTCGTGCAGATAGATATCCATATTATCTTCATAGCTGAGGACAGAATTTGATCTCTGGATCTACTAATAGTTGACTACCTAATTGCAAAATGACAGCTTTTACAGGAAGAGATAAGAAACAAAGATTTCAAGCATTCACCTGGAAGCTGCCAGGTGCTTCATGGAGTGCCAGTTAAACAGATCTGTTCTCCAACTTGTAAAATCAAGGCAGTCTAAGAAAACACAAAACAGGGCATTTTAGAATGGCATATTAATACAGACATCTTCAGGAAAAAAAAGGGCCAGACACAAACTCATCTCAACCTGATCTTTTTCAAAAGCCTTATTCCCTGTAATGATCAGATGGAATGTGTTATTGCCATAGCAGTTTGATTTTTCTAGGATGATGGTGATTTTAATTATTTTATCATTCACTCTTCTGTAATCCAAAGCTCCGTGCAATGTTCTGCTAAAGCTGTCTCTGCACAGTCTGGGTGAGCTTTGCATTTCTGAAAGGCAGAGAGTTATCGGAATTCCATTCATTCCAGCTGGGGAACGGCAGACTGTGGGAACAGTTACAGAGAAAGAGACTGCCCCCCTTCTTCTCTCTCTTTTCTCTCTCTCTCTTTTTATTTTTGTTTTTACCTTTTTTAAGGATAAATATTTAAAGATTAGAATGAGGCAAAACTCCCATAGGGCTGAAAATACAGACAAACTAGCACCAGACTAATCTGCAAAATAGCTTCTTTTTTTCTTTCTTTTTTTCCAATGTCCAAGCTTTAAAGATTTCCAGCTTTTAAAATGTATTTGAAAAGAAGAGAAACCATATTACAGACTCCTTGGTTAACATAATGTATTGTGTACAACTTTTTTAGTTCCAGAAATTTTACAGTGTTTTACTAGAATATGGTAATCCAAAACAACAACAACAACAACAATAATAATAAGAAACGTATTGAGAACAAAAGCTTCATGTTCACTTTCCCATCAGAGGTACAATTTCTCACACAAATGAGTTGTCACTACAGTTTTGCCACCTTTTTCACTCCTCCTGTCTGTTGGCCATACAGGCTTAAGGTCAAGTGGAATCAATTTCCCTTCTTCAACTGTTTGTAAAATATTATGGAGACAAGGACAGCTCTAGAGGTCTCAGGATGTCCCGTACAACATAGTACAGTTGGTGAATGAGCTCTAATTCAGGAAACATCTGCCAAGTTTTGCTTAGTATGTCAAGTTTTATTTAGCATGACCAGACATTCTAGAAGAGGTTTTAGTAAAATTCCCATATCTTCATAGCTTTTAATCACTCATACAATACAAACATCTGCATCCTAATTCTGTCAACTTCAGATTGTCCTTGCTGAGACTTCACTCCTATATTCTGAACATATTTTTGTAGAAGGCTAGGGTTCTGATTACTAAATGACTTAGTTTAGGTTTAGCATGGAAATACTGAACACAGCACTAGGGCAGGCTATAAAGAATAATTTTTCAAATGTGATTTTAATATGTAGAACAAAAGAAGAACAAATAAAGACTTGTTGAGAAACTGTCATGGACTGTGTTTTGATTTCTATTACTAGTGGAAATTCAGGCAGAGAGTATAGTCTGTTCTCTCTATGATTCAGCTTCCACTTTGATCTATCAGAAATGCATATATTCTTAGCTGTGTTCTCCTGGCAGGTAGAGATGACTTTGCCCAAAGCTCCTGCATAAGTTTTCTCATGCAGTTTGAATTTCATTTTTCATTAGAAGTACCTGCTTCGGTGTCCTCTTTGCCATCTGTGTGCCTACCACCTTTTTCCTACTTCTCTCTTTTCATCCACCACCAGCATAGGAATTAAGCTGCAGTAAAGCTTGTTCAGTCTCAGAGTGTTTTCCACTGACTGTGAGCTCAGAAACTGGACTACATTCAACTCTTCTATCCATGGTGGAAGAATGCAGTATATTGATTCTTTGGGTGTAAACTTCTTTTATTTCCCAGCAACTTCCATTGAGGGTGGAATTAGAAAATACCCTTCCAAATGATTCAAGGGTAAGTTTGGCTTAGACTGCAAGCCATTAGAGGAAAATATGTTTATGTCTGTACCAGAACACTGAATATGCCCAAGACTGTTCTGCAGCACTGAGCAGCACCCTGTGCTGACAACAGTAACGTCTCTTATGCAAAGAGGGGGGCTGCCAGCACACATCCCATTGGGAATAGTGAGTCCCAGCCTGTGAGCAGGAATTGTTTGGGAGACTAAGTGGCAAGAGGCAAACTGTGCCAGGCACCACCATAATGGTGTACCAGCACCATTAATCAGCACGCTCTGGCACTGTTTAATTTGCTAGTATGTATGTAGCCACAGAATTTTCTGGGCTGACCATGGAAAATTTCCCCTGCAAAGTTATGTCCAGGTTTTTCAGTTTCCTACTGTTCTCATTAGATAACAGCACAGCAGCAGCAGCTGAACTTGACACCCTTCAGCTGCATTTGACTCTTCCCATCTTTTGAGCAACTACTTCACTGGAAGTGAACAGGGACAGCTTTGGCAAAACCCTCTTAGAAATCCAGTACAGTTTTCCCTGTAGAGACAACAGGCCATGTCAACATATTTTGCAAATATGAAGGGTCCTGCCTTTTTTTTTTTTTTTTTTTTAATTTAAAAATATATCTATAAATTCTGCCCGTCCAGGTACAAACAGGATGAAGAAATTGTTCCCTGGCTGTATGCTGTTAATAGTCAGCAGGGCTTGCCTTATACACCTCCTCAAGGATAACCAAAGGAGAAGGTTGTCCTTGTTAGTGAAAATACATGATTTCAGCCTTGGAGGAAGTGAAGAGCTTTTTTCAGACCACTTCCTGGGAGAAAACCAGTAATAGATATAGTCCTGTGGACCCCTTTCTAATGGGGTCCACCCCTCTCCTCTTTTCTTCCCTGAAAGTCATGGAGTAGAATTCATACATTGTCTGTGATGCACTAGGCTTCAAACATGCTGACATTTCAGTTGTTGTATGAATTTTACATTAGTTGGATATATTTGCCTGCTGTGATCTAAATGCAATACTGAGAGAATTATCCTTTGTATGCTGGACTTACTATGGTGTTTAGTTGTTGCATTGACTCTATTTGACCCTGACACAGAAGTAGCTTTGTTTCTGTCCTGTGCTTTAAGGTTTATCTGTAAATGAAATAATTAAACTGTGACCTTTTTGCTTGAGGTACAAGAAAATCTAAGTTGTTAGCAAGTTTTTCTTCATATTCTTTTTACTCTGTTTTTGGGGGGAAGAAAGTGATGGATTGCAGTGAGCAGGAGAATTTGTAAGCAGCTGACATTACAAATCTTAGAACAGAAAACATAAGCTATTGAGAGAGACTCTTCAAGTTTTGAAATCAATTTGTTTGTTGTTAAACAGCCATTCAAAATCTGCTTAAAAATAGTTAGAAGACAAAGTCTCTGACCTTTCCTCCTACGAGTGGAGCCAAAAAGGTTTCCATTCCACTTCTCTGCTCTTCAAAGCTAACTGTCAGCAATGCTAAAGAAAACAAGAGTTGAAATTCTTTGCATTTCTGAAGGGCATTATATTCATTTTTGTTTCTTTATAGCTCACCTTCAAATCTTAACTCTTACATATATAAAGCAAAAAAAAAAAAAAAAAAAAAAAAAAAAATCCAAAGAAGGAAAAATTAAAGTTTCTAGTTCATGTATGCAGATTTTTGCTTCTCTCATCAGACTTCTTGCTACTACACTTTGAGATTTCTTACAGAAATTTCAAGGATAAAAAAGGATTTTCTGCTACGTGGAAAAGATGAAGAGGAACATGTTTCCTTATCAAAATATTTTGAAATAGAGAAGAAAAGTTCTTGTCTTCTTTGCTTAGCAATCCAAACCTTCAATTGCCTACTTGTTACTCCCACTGAAAGTAATCTGGAAGAGCATTGTAAGATATACATTACATAATCTGTAAAACAAGTAACCATTGTCTAGTTGCAGATTTCTTTCCAGAAACAGAATGGAAAGGTTTCTGGGGGAGTTTCTGGACATTCTACATTTTAGAAAGAAAATATTTACCAGATTTATGTCCCAAAATTACCAAGGATAATTATTTGATTCATGTCCATACCCAACTGAATAACCTTTTCAACAAAATCAGAATTAACAAAATAAACCACTAATATTTTTCCTCTCCTCATATGAATTTCACTTCTCTACAGAAGTTCTCTATGCACTGTTTCAACCCCATTTGCTCAGCTAGGGGAGAACGTCACCCTCCAGAGTTCAGGTTTTTTCTTCAACGCTTGACAAAGAACTTTAATTATTCAGTAAAAGATTTTTCCATCAGCAGGGCTTTCTTGCTCAAGGATTTCAGAAACAAAAGTAAAGTTAGTTAATACAAACTGCTGTAGCACAAATTGTTCTCTAGGGTTTGGTGTTTAATCCAACTTTAATGAACTCCTTGCATGAAGCTTGACTTTTTGATAAGCATTCTTCCACCTTTGTTTCCCAAGCATCCGTTCCTATAGCACACTGCCCACCACGCCGGGAAGAACTGATCTGCCACTAAGCTCATTCAGTAGGAACCGAGTAACCTTCCCCTGTATTTCAGCATCGCCAGTACTAAACTGTTCAGGTAATGTTTTGTTCAGCATTAGCATTCAATATAAAAGATTTCCACACATCAGCTTATGCGCAGAGTTATCATTCTTTGTATTCATTCCTTCATCAGCTGCTCTTGTCTAACCTTCTGGAATAGAGTCATGACAGAATTACCCTTTTAAAACTACTTGGCCTATATTTACTTTGTTGTATTCTTAATCAATCCAATCATTTGTAGAGAGGCTTTTTAATATCTGAACAAGCCAGACAGATAAAGCAATAGCCACAAGCTAAAAGAAGGGCTACGGGTCCAAAAATCACTCATAAATAATTCTAGTTATGTTATTTTTCTCACATATGTATACATGTAGTAACCACAGCTAAATCTCTGAGTCATTTTTGTGCAATGAGCATGTAAATTCAACTATAACCTATCTACATTCACAGCGTAGTTATTCATTTAAATACCACCCAGAAAATACATCTGAAACATAGCCATGATTCAGCAATGCACTAAGCACCTACTTAGATATTTTATTGTCCTTTTTCCTTGTTACTTAGATGGTTACTTCTGTGCAGGTAAAATGATGATTTAATTACATGTCACTGGAAATGCTTCAATATTCTTCAATACTGTTAATGATAATTCCCCACCACATGGGTTTGAAAAACCTTTTTATGATTAGCGTCCATCTATTTTTTAGGATGAGGCCACAGATTCTGGGCAGAGCACAAAAGGACATAGTCTAGCCCAGCTTTATTCAGGAATCCGTTTGCCCCAGAAGATTTAACAGGGACATCTCTTCTTTCCTTCTTTTAAGTTCTATCCATTTCCTTTCAAGATGAGACACCCAAGCATTTCAATGAGTACTGCATCAGGATGTATTTTTGTTTGGTTACTTTAAGCTATTTGTACATCTTTAGCTGACTTGAAATTTTACTACTTTGCAATTAAATTAATGAATACCCGACAAAAACATATTATGGCTCTGACTCATCTTTCCCCCTCTTTGAAAGAGGGACTAGTAGCAAGCAAACAGCTGTTCAGTAAGCTGCATTCTGAAATGTTAGTGTATTTCTTGTTGCTATACTGATCTTTCTTTTCCCAAATATTGCCTAAAAAGTGTCTAATCCAAACTGTATTGCAGCCTCTACTTTACTAGGGTCATTCATGCAATAAAACAAGCACTTTATCTGTACACAGACACTTTTATTTTGGGGGCTGGAGTGCCCAAGGTTTTCGTATACTAATTCCTTCTTCAAAAAAACAGATTGTTCCCTGGAAGTTGCATGTGACGCTTCTGTTGGCTTTAGCGGGAGCAGTGTTCCCAAGGATCGCGTAATCCTGATACAATCACCACTGACAAATCAAGCTCATAGGTTCAAGCTGAGATCATCTTCCAGGCTTTATGATGACAGGACATCGAAGCAGAGTTCATGCTAATGTGACACTGCCCAAAATGCCACTATGAAAAGGCGTTTCCTGTATTTAGGCTGTAAAAAGGCTAGTCATGTCCCAAAGAGAATTTTTTTTTTTTTAATCCAACCTCCTTAACAAATAATAAAAAAAAAAAAGAAGAAGAAGAAGAAACACTTATTATGGAGTCTAGCAGCAACAGCAACAAAAAAAATGATATTTATCCCAAATGTCTCTATAAAAATATATATATATAAAACAACTTTACAGAGAAATGAAACATGAACTTGGATTTGGATACTGTTTCAAGGAGCCAGAATAGTAAACTTTAAAGGTTATTTTTTTTACAATGGAGACATCAACAATGTTAACAATGGCAGCTCTGCTTCAAAGCTCTAACAAGAGCCTTAAATGCTTGTAAAATGTTAATAACTGCTAAGCCCATTTGTTCAGTACTGGAAAAAATCATTTCATTTCCATGTTTTCTCCTCAGATCATTTAGGTTGGGCTATACTAGAAGCGCTGACCACAGTAAGAACCCCAGACACATAAAAGAGCCGGAGCAGTTATACTATCTGCCAAAGATAACTGTTAGTTTAAGCAGCCGTATGGTGAAAGCACATCACACCACTTGCTGGGGTCAGACGAATGCACACAATTTGAAGAGAGAGAGAAAACAGCTTTAACTTGCTAAATTGTTAGAAGCTGGCATGAGTTTCCTATCTATTTTCTCTTCAACTGAAAACATGAAGATGTGTAGTAGTCCTCCCTCTACCCGCGGTCCCGTTAATTAGGAACAAAGCACAATCGACATGACGTTCTCGCAAGAGGCAGGCACATAACGCACCAGCATGTAGAGCAAGAGGGACCCGAAACGCTGCTTCACATACCAGCAGCCCTGCCGCACGTTCACTTGCAGTTGCTCTGAGAAGTGAAGTTCCCCTGTTGCAGAAGCCAAAGGGGATTATGCTGGAGCATCATAGTAGACATGAGACCGATCTGTATCCAATGGGCTTTCTTCATCGTTTCAGGAAGATATGACTGGTTTCAGTGAAGCTGTTGTGTGAGGAAGGATTAAAAATCAAGAAAGATCTTTTGTCAACATCTGTTGCGAAAGATATTCACTCTCTGTGTCTGGAGATAACCTGAATGAGCTCTGATGTATCACAGGCAAAGCAGATGCTTTAGGTCCGTATATTCTTCTCTCTGAGTGCAGAACTTCTTTAATCTCCAATTTTGTTTGGCTGGGTGAAAAACAACTGAATTGGCTCTTTCTGAAGACAAAGCATAGGAGGTATTTTCCAGAAACTGCCTTTCTGCAGACAGGAGGAAACTGTTTAACACAGTTTCTTCTTTATCATCTTTATCATGCGCTTGTGTATCTGGTGTCTCTCAGACATTGGAAATCATGTACTCAGCAAACTGAGGCCACCTGGGCAATCCAGCAGTCATACGTGCAGGGGGAAACGCAGGATCTCTCACCACTTGCAACCTTAGTGCTGGGACTGGCAAAAGCAGTACGAAGCTAATCGCAGGCTTTGTATGAGAGGAAAAGTGAAGGATAAGACCCAAGGTAGATTGTTATTGAGGAAGTGAAGTGAAAAGAGACCTTACTGGAAAGGCTTAACTATTTATTCAGAGAGAGGGGCTGCAGAAAAAACTGGTGTTAGTGCTGAAGTCTGCTGTTGTCCTAAGCTGAGAAGGGATAAAGCTGTGTAAACAGGCTAACTAGTGTCCTCATTACCCCACGTCTTCCAGGAGGAAAAATATTTACTGGCACCAAAAAAAAAAAAAAAGAAAGAAAGAAAGAAAGGTGCATGTTGTTGACATGTAGAAGGTATGTGAAGGGAAGGCAGAGCTTTGCTCAGATGAGAGAAGCCACATTTTCCTTGACAAAGACAGTAGCCTCTTCGAGCAATAGATGCGGAACTGTCCGTGGAGCCTTAGGAAGCTTAGACCAACCCCATATCTTAGCTACTATCTCTTCTTTTAGAAATGTGGTGAAGGATATTTTACACATGATCTAGCTTTTCTGTAACAGATCCAAATATGCCGTCATTTCCCTTTAATGTGGATCTATAGTAGCTCATATAAGCAAGACACTGCTTATAAACTAAACATTTCTGTGGTGCCCAACAGAAAGCACAATCAAGAAAATACTGAAAAAGCATTATAATGCATATGGACTGAGAGCAGAAGAGGGAGGCTGAAAGAAAAGAGACGGTAGTGGCATCTGAGTGTTTACCAATGCAAATGTCCAATTCCCTCAGTTCAAAATACAGCACGAGCCACTCCAGGACATGGAATACATGTCTTTATTGAGATATATCTTGGAAATGATGTTAATTTCCTAGAGAAATTATATCCAGTAGGTTACAAATATTTCAGATCTGGCAACGAAATTCACAGCATCGTGCTGACACAGATGGTTTCAACTGGTTTCAACTGTGCTTAATAATGCCATGCTGTAGTAGTCATGAGTACAATAGAAAGGTGTGCAATAAGTTCAACTGTGGCCATTTAGTTTTCATGAGGATTTTGAGGGTTTTTTTTCAAATTCTAAGTGTAATTTTTGCCAAAAAAGGTGGATGAGTTGGTTCAAGTTCTCTGTAGCTGTGTGTACTCCTAGATACTGTTTATATAGATCTGTTGCCCTTGATAGCCTCTTGCTTGAATGAACCCAGAACACAGTGTGGAACATGGACAAACTATCTATTTCTGAATTGTCCGAGGTCATCAAACAAAATCAAAAACATCTCACAGAATTTCCATCTGGAAGCATAAATTGGCAGGGCTAGATGCGCAAACCCTGTCAAGTCTTCCCTTAAGTCTGGCCAGGATATTAACTTTGAAACAAAGCCTAGTTTTTCTGGGTTCTGTTTTGAAGATTTCTGCTCTATTCAGAATGTCTTTCCTGCCATCATTTTTAAGAAAGAGGTAAAAGCCAAAGAATGGAATTTGGAAATATATGTGTCATCAGCTTGGTTATATTGTTATCTAGAAGTGAGCCATGCTGGCCCAGAAAACTGAATTATGGTTGTAAATATATGCATGGGGCACTCATAATACCTTTGCCTAATCCCTCTAGTAGCTATGGCCACTGAAAACACATCTGTCCCACTTAAGCTAAGCTATCAGAGGGAACCTCTGTAAACTCTTCCTGCATCCTGCCTTAATACAACATGAAAGCAACAGATTTGGAGCGCCATGAGGAACATTTGAGACAGCTCTAGTTTTAATAAAGGTTTCTAAAAACCCATGCCAGGTTTCTACCTTCAGGGCCACATTACTGTCATATATAAATCGTACCACCAAGTTATAAACCACTAGAAATTAGGGATTTCACTCAGACCCAACATCAACAGTATTCAACCCTCACCAGTAGTACTATCATACAACAGGAATCGTGAAAGGGCTTGGTCCAATGCCCACCTAAGCGAACAGGAATCTTTCTGTGGGTTTGAGGGAGAGCTAGCTGGGGAATGAAGAGAGGTCCAACAGTGATTTAGATATTAACATGGCTAGGTAAATTTTCAAACTTCTGGTCATAAGACTTCATGTTTTTGTTGAGAGGGTGTGTGGTTTAATGGCTAAACAGCTCTATTTTTTTTTGTTTGTTTCTAAAGGCATGAAAATACTTGTGGGATGAAGATAAAACATATACATACACACAAATAAACAAGCAAAACTTGTCACAACATTTATGCTAAGATCTTGAGGTACCACCATTTACAGTCTTTTAAAAATACTAACTTTTAGAAAATTCTTTTCTGACTGGTTTTCCAGTGCTCTTTGGGAAATGAGGTCTTATATGGCTCACATTTTGCACTATGATTCATCACTTTACAACATCAATCATGTCTGGATTGTTGAAAAGCATGGTGTTTAAAAAGAAAAAGAAAAGTTTTGCCCGAAAATTTCAAGCTGGGTGTTCTCTGCCCACATGTTCATGGTCATTTTTCTTTACATACAGTGCTAAAAAATGTGTTCAACCAACCCCTTCACCCACCCAAGATCTTCTCTATTAGGTGAAGTGAACTCAACCCATTTCAAGAGTATTATATTTCAGCTGAATTCAGATTAAAATATCAACTGGAAAAAAGATATGATGAGACATTATCAGAGTTAGTAAGTAACAGAGGGCATATCTGGCTGATTTTTGATATGAAGACTAAATATATGACAGGGAAGCACTCCTGAAAAGCAGTAACGACTGGAGAGCAGGGATGAGCAACATGGACTGAATAGTTGTATGACTGTGAAGAGTTTTTCATGAGGTGCGATCACCTTCCTAGCAGCTGCTGACAGTGAATCTTGATTCCAGTGCAGCAGCAGTCCCTGGATGGAGAAGCTGAATTGTCTGTGCTCCTTTGTTTCCAGCGGCGTTTACAGGCCCCTAGGCTTTTCCTGCAAGCAGCCACATACCTGTATTAGCAGCTGGAAACATGGTGAGCCAGTACGCCACAAGAACTCAGTGAATCATCGGTGGTTTGTTTATGAACCACAGCATAGAAACATCTGGGTATACATATAAACGACATATACCGTTCGTGGATGGAAACAGACCAGTCCACACAGGGCAGCAGGAGCAGCACGGCTGTTCAATGGTTTCATGTGCGAAATGTGAGCAAGCATGGGTCATGCTGACAGTTTTGGGTCAATGCAAACTGATACAGCCTATCCCCTAGCAAAGGAGTTGTTTGTAGGGGAGCTGAGCAAAACCACTCTGCGTTGCAAAACTGAGCATCTACTCTAAGTCTATAGCAACACAAGTGAGTCATCGAACCAAAGGAATACCCAGGCTTTGCCCAAATCATGCAGACCATACAGTGAAAGCTATAGCAAACAGCGCTTTTTGTCTGCCCAGTATTATTGCTATTTTAATGTTTCTCCTCTCTTAGCAGGAGAATACCCAACCAGAACAATATTCCAGAGAATTATTTAATCTGACCTAAATCCAGACCCCAGCAAGACTTCTTCTATATTCTAGGACTAAGTTTCGGATGGCAGGCCACCTTAATCATTTGATTTGAACAACTCAATCATTCATTTGAACAACTGCAGTACAGGGCGTCTCCTTGGAAGAGTGTGCTAATATGTTTGCGCATTGTTACTTCATTAGCTTTTTCCTGCTTTGATTTCAGAGGTCTTTTTGGAATGATTCCCATGGTTTTGTCTCTTGATTTTGCATGCATATTATTACAATGTCTTTCCAAATTCCAAGAGTTCAAAGTAAATACCATTTATGAGCTCTTAGACTGGGATTCATGGCACCTATTTTTAGTTGTAAAAGTGGAGCGGTTAGTTTAAGCTAGCCATCCAGACTCCTCCTTCAGGGAGGGTCAAGGCCCTCCAGAAGAAATCTCACCCTGGCCAGAAATGGATACCTAAAATAAATTGAATGAATCACCACTCAGAAGCTTCTGTTGTTCTCCATTGATAGTAGTGGGAGCTTGGGCAATTAGCTTTGACTACAGACCTAACTTTATCTAAAGTTAGCTGAGAAACAGCACTAGAAACAATTTACCATGTTTTAAACTGCTCTTTATGCAGAGTTTGAAGCTCTTTTCTTAAGTCTCACTGATAACTTTGTAAAGCCTCTGTATGAGGTGAGCTCCTCTGCAACCTACATATTTACACTAGAAAGCAGCTTACTGTTAGAAATCATTCAAGAGACGAGCACTGTACAGACCAGTTAAAAGGAGGCTGAACACGCACAGGTTATAAAACCTTTTGCCATAGCATGTTGTAGATGCCAAAACTTTACATGGGCTCAGCAGCAGACTAGAAAATTCATGGAAGAGAAAGCCAAGGAAAGTTAACTATATACCATAAACTGCCAAGAAGTCACAGAATTATCAGTTGTGACAGGCTGAGATACTGCCGTAGAGAGGCTCAGCTATATGTTTGCTGAACTTATATACCTTTCCCTAGACATCTGCATTTAGCCATTTTTGGAGTAAGAGTATAGAGTTAGAGGGGATCGGTCTGATCAAGGATGCCTGCTCTTATGTTCTTATGCATTTTCCAGTCCTCATTAGCAGTTATTGATTTACAGGCTTCCTGGCTAGGAATTATCAACTTCTGAAGAGCAGTATCTGTGAGCCTAAAATTAAAATACTTGCCAATTTTACAGGGTGAGGCTGTTCCTGAAACTATATCCATAAAACTGGTAAAGCTAATTGGCTACTTATGTTGACTGTCTGCACTCTTCTCAGGCTCTGTTTACCTCCATTTATGCTTAGACGACCAGCAAATATGCTCAGCTCAATGTTTCTTTACACTCACTCTTTTTATTAGCATTCATTCCTTTTTTATTTTTTTGAAATGAACTACAGTAAATTTGGATGTACTACTTAGCTTCATCCAATAACATTTATTGTCCAACCTAGTAAAAAGCCACATGAAACAGGGAAAAAGTTATAGCTTTTATGTGGTTGCCACCACCTGAGCCAAACCAACTTTTTGGTATCTTTGGACTCTGAGCATCTGGATTTTAGCTTTACATCCTGTGAAGGAGAAAGGTAACATCACAGAGCACAGATGAGAAAAATAGGAGAAAAATAACTACTTTAAATGTAACAGTTCTGAGTCAAACTGTCAGATTGCAATAGCCTTGTTAAATGATTTCTGGAATTAGTTTTCAGTAGAAGTTTGTAGGATGTTGCAATGACTGCACTACTGGGGCATGTGGGAAGTTTCACTTTTTCTCTTTAAACTAATAATTTGTCAAAAATATGTTCACAAAGACTTTAAGTACCTGAGTATCAGGGGTTCCCAGCAGTTGGGACTGAGCAGCTGTTGTGCCCCTCACTTCTCTCTGTACTGTGACAACAAGGTACTGGGCCCATTTTATTCCTGACAGACTGCAGCTTCTCTCAAGTAAGTCGATTTAACTCCAAGTGAAGCTAGAAACAGTAGAAATAGGAAGGGACAAAAGAATTGACAATAGATGACAACTGGATGCAATTTCTATGCAAAAAGGGAAATATATTTAAACAGTACAGGGATTGGGTTTTTTAATTTACTCGCTCCCATAATACAGGATTAAGGAGACATATGACAAAACTGAAAGGCCATTCTCTTAAAATTGTTGAAAGCAAAAAATACCTAAACACAAACATTTTTTACTAATAATCCCTTCAATATTGCCATATTGTTATCACAGTATTCCCTGAAGGAGAAGGGTTTTGTAGGACTCACAGAAAGGTTAAATGTTATGTGAATAGTACAAATACCCTCGCTTGCGTAAAACATAATTGCAACTGGGGAACATCATTTTGCAGTGAATAAGCCAACCACCAACTAATAGGGTTAGGAAGCAATTTCCCTTTGGGCATATTATACCAAAATTTTCTATTTCATGGTTTCCTTGTACATTCTTCTGAAGATTTTGCTAATGGCTACTGCTGGAGACAATATAATGGTTTAAGTGGATTCTTGTGCACTCTAATAGGATTGTGCCTAAATTCCTTAATAAGTTTCTCGTTTTGTTATCTTTTATGAACCCTGTTTAGCACACTTGTAATGACTGCTAAAAATGCCATGGAGGTCTTCCAAAGATACCTGAATTTGATCCAAAGAAAAAACTCTACTCAAGTAAATCTCAGTGCCTATGTGAGAAGTACTACAGAATGAATAAAGAGTTTTGGTTTTAGTTAAAACATGTTTTCACTTGCTTTTATATGTCATATCTTACCTACATTAGAAATTATTGAACTAGATTACAACATCAGTGAGATCCACTTGATCTTCAGTACGTATTCCTAGGTAAGAGAAACATTTAAGTTCAACTATTCAGTAAGACTAGATACCATTTTACAGCCATACTCAGTATTAAAATAGAATAGGTCTAAGCTAAGGACAGGGATATATACATCCAAGAGAACATTAAATGAACTAACTTAAATACAGGAAGCAGTATAGCCAAACCAACATAGACCTTAATGATGGCTAATCTACCTTCTTTTATGCGATGGAGAGGCCTGCTGGTGTTCTGTATCCAATTTTAAGCAGCATACTTCAGGAAAGATGTAGATTATCTGGGAGAATCCACGGGAGACTAGAACAAACAGTATAGAAAAGATATGTTATGAAGAAGCTTGAGGACTTGAATTTGTTTAGAAGAAAGAAGACTAAGAAGGATGTATTAGTAGTCCTCTAAGATACAGATATGTAAGATATATATATATATAGAGAGAGAGATATAGATACATATAAAAGATTATAAATATAATGATGAACAACTTTTACATGCTTACTTAAAAAAGAGCAAGAAGAAACCTTACTGTAAATATAAAGACTTTTTTGTTTGGATATTAAGGAAAATATTCTAATCGAAGAGTGTTAAATATTGGAATAGGCTATTGCAGTATGCTGTGGTATCTCTTGAAGATCTTTGAGAACTGTTCAGAAAAATATCTGTCCAGTAGGTGCAGAGATATTTGATTGTTTTTTCAGAACAGTTTTGGACAAGATGATCTCTCACTGTCCCCTATAGCCCTCCCTTTTTATCATTTTGTCATATTCTCCTGGGCAGATGAATCCCAAGACTTCTTGTGCGAAGTGGGAAATCCCAGTGGGCTTTGCCAAAGAGAACAACAGAGAATTTAGGGCGTGGACAGCTCAAATACTTGGAGATACACTGGAAAATCTGTAACTTACCACACAAGCAGCTTTTGTAATTCCCCAAACTGGTATGTATTCATCACTCAAAACTAACATGGCATGGATGCCAAAACCTACATTGTTTTCTGTGCTGATTTATCTTGTGGTTAAAGTGGAGAGAGTGCCTGAATTCTCATACAAAATGTTGAATTCATATACAAAAATCTTTTTTTTTTTTTTTTTTTTGGTCTTTTGAGATAGTGGAAGGTCTTTTAAGATGTTTAGGAATGTAATCCCACCACCTTCAGGACTGACAGTAACTGGTATTCATCAATCTTAGCTGAGAAATGAAGAACTGAAAAGGCCTAAATGATGAATATTTCTTCCATTGGGAGAGAACAAGACTCACTGGTAGACACTATTATTATGATAATGATTACTCTAGAAGGTCCAAGGGACTGTTAGGTACCACATAAAAAAGAAGAGCGAACCCTGTTTGTCTGAGATACATAAAAAGTTTGTTTTTTTATGAGAGTTTCTATTCTACAGCCTTACTACTTTGGGGATATCTGGTTCCTTGTCAGACTCTTAATGGCACATCAGGTAAAATGGCCTGGGAGGAACTTTACAAACCACTGTAGGAAGGAGTCTAGGCTTAGGTGATGGTATCAAAGATACTACAGACAACAAAAATCATGGTGAGTCTGGCAACAAAAGCAGGATAGCAGGGACAAATAAGATTGCAAAAAGCCACATAGAATCACAGTATCACAGAATGGTTGAGGTTGGAAGGGACCTGCTCAAGCAGGGTCACCTAGAGCGTGTTAGACAGGATCACATCTGGGCAGGTTTTGAATATCTCCAGAGAAGGAGACTCTACAACCTCTCTGGGCAATCTGGTCCAGGGCTCTGTCACTCTCCCAAGGAAGAAATTCCCCCTCACATTCAGGCGGAACTTCCTGTGCTTCAATTTCTGCCCATTGCCTCTTGTCCTGTCACACAGGACAACTGAAAAGAGTTTGGCCCTGTCCCCTTGACACCCTCCCTTCAGGTACTTACACACATTGATAAGATCCCCCCTCAGTCTTCTCTTCTCCAGGCTAAATGGGCCCAGCTCTCGCAGCCGTTCCTCACAGGGGAGATGCTCCAGCCCTCTGATCAATAGACAACTAATTAGAAAGGGTCATACAGAAGTGTGGAAGGTGTATGTGAAATGTACAGTTCCAGTGAAACTGCTTTATCTGCCAGGCCATGGTGTCAATAAAGTACTGGTACTACAGAGGCAATAACTTCATGTTCAGTTCTCTGAGACATTTTTGCCAACTTTCCAAGTTACTCACTATATATAGACCATTACAAATGGTCCACATATAAATTATTACATACAGGTTGTTTAATCTTTTGCTTAGAAAAATTATGAAGTCCAGCAAAACTGTCAGTTTTGATATTCCACTGAGATTTGCTTTGGTTACCGTGAAGGTTGGCAAATTGGGATGGAGACTCGGGGAACACAATGATCTTGGCCACAGTCAGTTCTTCAACCTTCATGTTTCAATCTGCAGGCAGACAAGGGACAACTCATATCATAGTTGGCTATGTCTTTTGAAATGATGATGTTACGGATTGTGCTAAGGAGACCTTGCTAATTGAAGAAAAATGCTGTAATCTCCAGAGTAAGCAAATTAATGAATCAGTTTTTAAAGTTCTCTAGGCTTGCTCTGAATTCCTTCAGCTTTCTGTTCAGCTGATAACATGTTAAGTGCCAATTCTCGTTCAAATCAGTGGGCAAGAAGGGTACTCAGGGCCTGATCTTACTAAAAGCTAAGTTATAAAAATATGCATGTTTTTAGAATGCCAGGAATGTATAAAGATTTATACTTCTAGGATTACATTTATTAACCCAATTAAATCTGAATGTGCCAGATGTAGTAGCTGAAATTATAGATTTGGAACAGTTATTCTGAGGATGATCCAAAGTATATGTAAATCAAGTACTGTGATTATTTTAAAATGAACCAAGAAACTCTTTGTTTTATTTAATGAAATAATGAAATGAAATTAAATAAATACCCCAAATTCTTATATGTTTGCATGTGTCTGAGTATTTAGCTGGGGGCTGGATTACCTCTACATTGCAAAATAAAGTCCCAGGAAGGAGCAAACATGTAGAGAGACTGTGAGGCACCACTGATACTTCCCAGCAATATGATAACTGCGAAAGGTATTATGAATTGTACAGCATGCTGAGGTGCTTGACTGAAGTTTATCCAGATTATGTGAACCTCTTAAGTCATGGGCTGAAAATATCTTCCAAAGAATTTTGCTTCTGCAAGGTCCCTCGGCTCATTTCTGGGACCAACAGTCACACTGAATGTACTAATCCACTAAATCCATGAAGATCAGAAGACCAAAATAAAAATAGATGTGTTGAGATTATTTTGATACTTCCAGTTTGGGGCAAAGTTGTATTATCCTATCACTGAGGAAATCTATCTCCTGACAAAGGTTTCTGTCACTCTCCTCATTTCTATACTAGCAGAAAACACAATGAGACATGTCAAACAAACATTTTCACAAACTATCTGCAAATAAGTTTTCTCTCCATTAGTCTGAGTGGCATTTTCATTGCGGTCCAGGGCAGGAGAAGGCTTACTGTAAAGTTATGAGCAAATTCCTCAGCTGAGTTTGCCAAGACCCCAGTTTGCCTACACCTTTGAGTTGTAAAAACAAAATTCTAGTACTAAGTGAATTACTCAGGTATAAAAGTTATCCCTGCCAATACTCTATCCTTCTGTAACATTTTTGGAGAAACAGGAAGTTTGAGAAGCCAAATAGAAGTACTATCTTTAAGCTTTGCAAGAAAATGTTCTCTGAACCGATCTCCTGAACATGACTAGGTAGGAGACCAGAATTCCCAAGAGATTCCCCAAGGAAATGGATTTACTGTGATACCATTAGTTTCCTATTGTACAATTTCCATTTCCTGGTAATAATCCTCTTCAATGGGTCTTTACAGCTGACAAGACTTGTTCTCAGACTGATATGTCTGTCACCATGCATCTGTGTCTGTCCCAAATCCAGAACACTGAAGAGACCCTATCTCCTTATGTCTTTTCCAAAGTCGTCTTTCTGTGCAGGCTACCAATAAAAATAAAAAATACTGCAAAATTTTTAAAAATCCACTAAGAGATAAGTGAATTTCCTTCTTTGCTAAAGCCAATATTATTGCTACAGCGACCCTGGAGAGGGATAGCCTAGGAGCACATGCAACATCAAATGGTAACTTTTTTTTGACTAGCAGGAAAAACAAACAAACAAAATAAAGTGCAGCTGCCATCCAGCTGCCTTGAAGATTCCTCAAGTTTGCACAAATCGGAATGCTTTGAAGAGAAGACTTCTTTATGAATTTATTTAGCTTTTTCAGGCAGGGCTCCTGCTCTTCTTTCTCCAGACACTCTGAGGTGGGTCATGATGAAAGAGATTAGTGATCATTTCATTCATTTCGTGATCTTTTTCATCAGTTCTGAGACTAGGAATTGGGCAGACTTTGTTCCTGAAACTCTTGCCCTTCTCCACAGGGTACTATATCCAATGACCTCCTTTAATCAAGGCTGTAGGTAACAAAGTCCTTTTGTTACCAAATAGAAAGAACTTCCATTACCATCAGTTAGGTCAGATAAGGCTGCCTGTGAGAGCTGTAGAAACTTTGAGATGACAAAAGGCAACAACTAACTGCCCTAAGTGTAGCTACAACTTGAAAAAGGAGGTTCTTCTCATTGTGTTTAATGCATGACTTCATCTTGTAACTAGTCTTTTTCATAACATCCATCAGGGTCCAGAATTATAAAATTCCTTCTGAGGATTTTGAATAGTCCCATCTTTTGACAAAGTTTTTCCCTGTACCTGCACAGATACCAAGAATGAATTTATCCAGGTCTCCTTAAGAAGAAAAAAAATCCCTAGAGTGCATGGGAGGAATGTATTGTTAGAGGATTTGGGAGGCTTCCATGATTTAGTCTTTCCTGTCTTGCTTTGCATGGTGTACTCTGCTTGACTAAACAAAGAGGACAGCACTGGTGATTATCAGGAGGGATCATGCAAGGAAGAAGATGAATAGAGGAGCATTTTGCCAGTTGCCTAGTATGACAGTGAAACGAGACAACATGACCTTCCATGTCACTCATTGCAGTGTTTCTTTTAGCTTTGTTAAATTTAAGGTCAGAAGGAGCAAAATGTCATCTTCTCTGGCACTTTACATACCACCATTTTACCTAAGTACTCAAAGCCAAAGACTCAGATTTCATGCATAAATATTTTGTACTTCGTGTCCTCATCAGTAAAAGAGAGGATGCAAAGTACAACAAGCTACCAGGGCTCTGAAATGGCAGGAAATTAACTGGGTAAAGTGCTTCCAAAAGGGCAACCATATTCCAGGCTACTGAGATGTGAAACACTCACTATGTTCATGCCAGTCTGACCTGAAGAAAACTTCTTTCTGATCCTATGCTTGGTAGAAGTCAGCATAGACAGTTTGTTGGCCTTTTCTGCCCTTACGTTCTGTGAAACTGCTCTATTCTCATTAGGGGCATGTAAGCAGACGTGTGAGCCAGGCATCTAAGAAAGAAGGCTGTTACAGCCCAAAATGTTGGTCCATCTCTAGGATCTTGGAACATGGTTTGAAGATCAACAACTCGTGGGGAGAGATGGGATTCACCTCACCAAGCGAGGCACATTTGCCTTTGCAAACAGGTTGACCAGCCTAGTAAAGAGAGCTTTAAACTAGGTAGGAAGGGGGAGGAGGGGTGTCATACAGACAGGGTGGACAACAAAACACAAGTTGGGTTGGGGGGCCTCCAATGGGTGCATGCAGCTGGGGATGTGCGTTTGGCACATGGCTATGGGCGATCCCCGTACACCCTTCCTGGGAAACCTGCAGACACGACCACCTCTTTGAAATGCCTGTACACCAGTGCACGCAGCATGGGGAACAAACAGGAGGAGCTGGAGATCTGTGTGCGATCGCAGGGCCATGATCTCATTGCAATCATGGAGACATGGTGGGATAGTTCACATGACTGGAATGCTGCCATGGATGGATATGTGCTTTTTAGGAAAGACAGGCCAGGGAGGCGAGGTGGTGGAGTCGCTCTTTATGTGAGAGAGCAACTGGAATGCATCGAGCTCTGCCTAGGCGGGGAGCAGGAGGAGGCGGTTGAGAGCTTATGGGTAAAGATCAAAGGGCAGGCTAACATGGGGGACACTGTTGTGGGTGTCTACTACAGGCCACCTGACCAGGAAGAGAAAGTTGTTGAGGCCTTCTATAGACAGCTGGAAGTAGCCTCATGATCACAGGCCCTGGTTCTCATGGGGGACTTCAACCACCCTGACATCTGCTGGAGGGACTACACAGCAAGGCACAAACAGTCCAGAGGCTCCTGCAGTGCATCGATGATAACTTCTTGTCACAAATGGTGGAGGAGCCTACGAGGAAGGGTGTCCTGCTGGACCTTGTCCTTACCAACAGAGAGGGACTGGTTAGAGATGTGAACGTTGGGGACAACCGTGGCTGCAGTGACCATGAGATGGTGGAGTTCAGGATCCTGCAGGAAAGAAGTAAGGCAACAAGCAGGATTGCAACCCTGGACTTCAGGAGAGTGGACTTTGGGCTCTTCAGAGACCTACTTGGAGGAATCTCGTGGGTTAAGGCCCTAGAAGGAAGGGGGGTCCAGGAGAACTGGCTGGTATTCAAACATCACTTCCTCCAAGCTCAAGAGCAGTGCATCTCTATGAGTAAAAAGTGCAGCAAAAGGGGTGGGAGACTTACATGGGTGAGCAAGGAGCTCTTGGCCAAATTCAGACAGAAGAAGAACATACACAGAATGTGGAAGAGGGGACAGGCTACTTGGGAGAATTATAGGAATGCAGCCAGAGTATGTAGAGATGTTGCGAGGAAGGTTAAGGCCCAGTTGGAATTGAGTCTTGCAAGGGATGTTAAGGACAATAGGAAGGGCTTCTTCAAATACATCATCAGCAAGAGGAGGACTAGGGAAAATGTGGGCCCGCTACTGAATGGAGCGGGGGCCCTGGTGACAAGGGATACAGAGAAGGCAGAATTACTGAATGCCTTCTTTGCTTCAGTCTTCACTGCTAAGGGCAGCCCCCAGGAATCCCGGAGCCTGGACGTGAGGGAGAAAGTCTGGAGAAGGGAAGACTTTCCTTTGGTTGAGGAGGATAGGATTAGAGACCTTCTGGGCAGGCTACACATCCACAGATCCATGGGCCGGGATGGGATGCACCCATGGAAACTGAGGGAGCTGGTGGATGTTGTTGCCAGGCCACTCTCCATCATCTTTGAAAAGTCCTGGAGAACTGGAGAGGTGCCTGAGGACTGGAAGAATGCCAGTGTCACTCCAGTCTTCAAAAAAGGCAAGAAGGAGGACCCAGGCAACTATAGGTCGGTCAGCCTCACCTCCATCCCTGGAAAGGTGATGGAACAGCTCATTCTGGATGTCATCTTCAGACATATGGAGGAAAGAAGGTGATCGGGAGTAGCCAGCATGGACTCAGCAAGGGGAAATCCTGCTTAACCAATCTCATAGCCTTCTCTGATGGCATGACTGGCTGGGTAGATGAGGGGAGAGTAGTGGACGTTGTGTACCTTGACTTCAGCAAGGCTTTTGACACTGTCTCCCATAACATCCTCCTAGAGAAGCTCAGGAAGTGTGGGTTAGATGAGTGGACAGTGAGGTGGATTGAGAACTGGCTGAAAGGCAGAGCTCAGAGGGTTGTCATCAGTGGTGTGGAGTCTAGTTGGAGGCCTGTGGCTAGTGGCGTCCATCAGGGCTCAGTACTGGGTCACATCCTGTTCAACTTCTTCATCAGTGACCTGGATGAAGGGACAGAGTGCCTCCTCTGCAAGTTTGCAGATGATACCAAGCTGGGAGGAGTGGCTGATACACCAGAGGGCTGTGCTGCCATTCAGAGAGACCTGGACAGTCTGGAGAGCTGGGCAGAGAGGAACCTCCTGAGGTTCAACAAGGGCAAGTGCAGGGTCCTGCACGTAGGGAAAAATAACCCTGTGCACCAGTACAAGCTGGGGACTGACCTGCTGGAGAGCAGCTCTGCAGAAAAGGACCTGGGAGTGCTGGTGGATGACAAGTTGACTATGAGCCAGCAATGTGCCCTTGTGGCCAAGAAGGCCAACGGTCTCCTGGGGTGCATTGGGAAGACTGTTGCCAGCAGGTCGAGGGAGGCGATCCTGCCCCTCTACTCAGCCCTGGGGAGGCCTCATCTGGAGTACTGTGTCCAGTTCTGGGCTCCCCAGTACAAGAGAGACATGGAGCTACTGGAGAGAGTCCAGCGCAGGGCTGCGAAGATGATCCAGAGGGCTGGAGCACCTGCCCTGTGAGGAACGGCTGCAAGAGCTGGGCCTGTTCAGCCTGGGGAAAAGACTGCGGGGGGATCTTATCATGTGTCTAAGTGCCTGAAGGGAGGGCGTCAAGGGGACGGGGACAAACTCTTTTCAATTGTCCCATGTGACAGGACAAGAGGCAATGGGCAGAAATTGAAGCACAGGAAGTTCTGCCTGACCGTGAGGGGGAATTTCTTCCCTGGGAGAGTGACAGAGGCCTGGACCAGGTTGCCCAGAGAGGTTGTGAAGTCTGCTTCTCTGGAGAGCTTCACGGCCCGTCTGGATGCAACGCTGTCTAACATGCTCTCCCTTCTTCAGCAGGGAGGTTGGACTGGATGATCTCCAGAGGTTCCTTCCAACCTTACCAATTCTATGATTCTATGATCTTCTTCAGGGACCTCCTCAAAACAAGCCAAAAATAAACAATATGTATAATTAGTTGCACAGCAGTGGGGAATTCTATGCTAATCCTCAAAGCTGATGCCTAAGACTGTAAGAACTGTTTCTTTTATCCTATGTTACGAGCATTACAGGCAACCCTCTCTCTTCAGAGACATAATAAAAACATGAGACATCATAAAAAGTGGAACGACAGAGCTTACAAAATCACAAGTACAGAATATCTTCTATGGCTGCTCATCCAACACAGAAATATGTATGGCAGAATTTTTCACGGGAGCTAGACAGAAGTACAGCTCTTCAAAAAAGATATTTAATATTATAGCAAATAGCTTAGTCTGCTACCCTACCTGTGAGTCATCTGAAAAAATTTTCCTCTTACACCAGAGACTCACATGGAGCAGAAAAACCCATGAAGGCTTCAAGGTTTTAAATCTATACCTCCAGCCAAGATGTGACTCCAAGGATGTTATTATATAACATTCCCAAAACAGCATTGCTAAGTGGAATAGAGCTCAGCTCAAACTGGAAATGCAATCTGTGGAGCAGTGCTGAACAGCCATATCCTCACAACTATTTTCACCAAACTGTATTGATGTAGACCATAGTCACATTTTGTCTGCGATCATTAACAAACACTCGCTCTGGAACAGGGGGAGAGGTTCTTGGTTTATTACGGTTCTCGAGTCATAGTGGAACAGGCAGCTAGGATTGGGGCTGCATTCACAGATTTGTTATCTCATGTACCGGTTTTGTCAGCCAGAGAAAGACAGAGGTAGTTTACCTCTGGACCTTGTGGGCATACTTGCTGATTGGCCTCCAGGATCTTCATTCTGGTGTGGAGGCCTTCCAGAGTCATGCCTGTGACAAAGAAGAGAAAGAAAGGCTGCTTGCTCTAGAACCAGTTGTGTCCCTAGCCTGCTTTACTGCCAGGGAATCTGATAGGGCTAGTGCATAAAATGACAAAAATAATGGTAACTCTCCTGAATGACTGATAAACCGCCGAACTTTCTGTGGTCTCCATTTTCTTTTGCATCGGGCCATAGAAAGAAGTGGAATATCCTCTCAAGTCCAGATTCCAATCATGAGAGCAAGTAATACACAAAACATCTCTACATAATGGATGAAATATATAGAGGCTGAATTCTTATCGAGGATCCTGAGATTTTTGTCACTTCAGTAAGATGGTAGGATCCAGCACTAAGCTCATTATTATTTCAGGAGTAGGGCAGAATACTAAGACAAAATGTCCATTTTTCCATTGGAGCTTGAAATATGCAAAGACATTGAACTCTATTCATATGCCTGAGAGTCTAAATTTGCGATATGCAGTGGCATTCTGAATGACCACAAAAAATGTTCCTTTTATACAGTAATGTGCATTCATGTCTTTATGAAACAGAGATCATCACATCCAAATCAGAACACGGACTGTGTGCCTAGGACACTGTTTTGATAACAAAAATTAATCAGAATATTTTGCAGATGCCTCACTGGGGTGAGCCAGTAAAGGAAATAATTTGTTCTCTCAACAGAAGATCCCTGTGAGGACATTCTTATTAGTTAGCTGATACCAAGCTAGAAGGTGGGTGGTAATGTGTGGTTCTAACTCTCGGTAGCCAATTATGTGCAAAGGTAAAGAAAATATCTAAAGCAGACTGAAAAACATAGCAATTCACTATTGTATTTTATCATTGGATCATATTTTACTTAAAGACACATAAAATATTTTAAATTCTTAGAAAAATACTGCAGGAATCCCAGTGTATTTTTTTCATAATAAGCTTGTGTAAGTGCTGCTTTCTAATTTTGCAACAATTTACCCACTTAGCTCTTTCTGTGCTTTCTTTCATGAAACGCCCTCCAGAGAATCACTTTCCTCTTTTCAGAATTTACTTGTGCTCTGAAGACTGAAGAAAAGCACAGTTGCATAGTGTTTACTTATTTATATGTATGACTGCAGAAAAGTAGAAGGAGACAGCTTCAAGCAATTCAAGTATCTAGTTTAATGAAGCTGACTGTTGCTTAGTCTTACTCTCATTTTCTGCTCCTTTGATGGTGGTAGGTATGTTCTGTCCTTCACCATAACCCCCTATTCAGCTAAATTAATTTAATTTGTTTTGAATATGGTAAAGAAGAACTTGCTGTGATCCTAACATCAGCTCTAAATTTATTTATTAAAGCTCATAAAGCCTATTCGGAGCTGTGAGCTGAGTTTCATGTTCATCTTGTCTTTCAGTGTCACCTTACATTTTAAGTATCTTGAAGTATCTAGCTATCCTTTGTAACACCTCACACACTGTCAAGGATTTTTTAATTATCACATAGATAATACCAACAACTGAAAAAAAAGTCACATTAATACAGGAGAATATCCCAGAATATTCCACGTGAGAGCCTTTGAACTGAGAGCTAGGAGTGTTTAATGTCAAGACCAAAAGTCAGAACCTCTGCTGAAATATTTTGTGCTCTTCTCATTCATCATGGCTCATACACATGAACTCAAGCTAAAAGAGTTTCAGCAAAGAGCTAGCATTGGATTCAAGGGGAAACAAAGGAAACTGAGTTTGTCTTATCTGGTTTTGTCTTGCTAAGACTGAAAGGGAGTAAGATTGCCCTCTACAAACACATAGATGGATGAACATTAGTTATGGAGAACAGCTATTTAAACTGAAGGATATTTTTGCAGTATTTGTACCATGACATACAAAAAACCCAAGCTGATAAAACCCTGCAATTAATGACGAAATCTAGACTGGAAATTATACCTTCTACCTCTAAAAGAGGGCACAAGATTTGGAATAGCCTTTCAGGAAAAGGATTGGGGAAAAATCTTGATTTCCAGATGGGACTTGATAACGTGCTATCGTCTGCCACTGTGTGCTGTAGCTAGGAACTAGACTTCATGATTCCATCCTTCAGTGTTTCGACCTTAACTTATTTGCAAATCCCTCATTTAAAAACTTCACAACAGATTTCACACCTTCAGATGGATTCAAGTATTAGCTCAGTTGGTTAGAGCATGGTACTACTAATGCCAAGGTTGCAGGTTCAATCCCCATATGGGCTATGCTGAGGGTTGGACTAGATGATCTCCAGAGGTCCCTTCCAGCCTTACCGTTCTATGATTCTATTTCTTTGATATTACAAGCTGGGATATGGGAAAGTTTTTCCTTCCATATTTTAATTCACAATTTCTCTCTATCATTTTAAGTATCAAGAGTTATTCCTGTTTCTGGATCTAGACTCCACAGTGACCATCCTCATCTCTCCATATATATTAAGGACATAGAGGAATTGAAAAAATTCTGCTTCTTCATATGAAGCCAAATAAAAAGTACAAGCACAGGTTAGGAGGCCATGAGACAAGCCCAGCAACATGACAACTCTTCTCTAAATATTATTTTCACCTTGCAGAGTAAACGTCTCAATCCCATAAATTTGTGCAAACTACCTCAGCCCAGACTGGATCTCTGGGCCACTCTAGTTTCTCCATACAGATTTCAAATCAAATAATGTATTAAAATCCTGTATCTTAGTTTTTAAAAAGAATGCTTCATATCCAGCTGGAAAATAAAAATACAAATCCTGGTAGAATCTTGTACCTACCTCTCTGTGTTTTATTCTCACAAAGTTGTCAATTCCCACAGTAAAATGCTATAACAAAGATGTCTCCAGAGAGCACATTTTAGCAATGACTATTTCACTTAGGACCAACAGACACAGGTCTCACACAAATCACTTAGCACTGATGTTGTATTACTGAGAGCTTGTGTCACACTGTGACCTGAATTGCAATGGTGGAATCAGAGTAAAATTGAGACCATGAAAATGAGTGTACTTTTATCCCTTTTCTTCACTAGACATATTTTTCAAAGTACATTCCTTCATTGCTCAGAAGAGTCTTCTAGCTGCAAATTTTAAACTTCATAATTAACTGTTATTATGTACTCTGAGATTTATGTAGCACGTCATAAAATTCCACATACTCATTCCGGACTTAAGACCTTAATTTGTGACGGAGCTAGAGAATTTGTTCTGGAGAGAAGTCCCATCTAAGTTTTAAGAGGTCAGGAATCCAGAACATCAAAATTAATTGCCCTTACAGTGAAAATAAGGACCAACCACGGGATCTTGTCACATCCCCATTAGCGTTTACTTTGTGGAGACCTGCTGTGCTTCTGGAATTCTCTTTCGTTCCTTCATGAGTTGTGTTGTCCACACAAAGCTACAGAGAAGTAGCTTCATTCCTCTCACATAACACCACTCAGATTTTTCTGTGTCACTAGTAAGAATGAAAGATAAGAAGCATATCTTAGTGTTGAGCACTGCAGAGTGACTTGGAGGAAAATGTACATGTGCTTGTGAAAAAATATTTTGTTTAATACATAGAAGTGTGACTTCTAAGAAAAGAAAGGGGAGTCAGGACCAGCAAAGCATGTGCAGAAATGTTCACAGGAGAACCTGTGAAGGTGAGCAAAGACATTGCTCTTGGGAAGATAGGCATGTGGACACTGCTGCTTTTCAGTATGGTTCATAGCTGTTCACACCGTCCAGCATATGCAAAAGAGAAAGAAACATGTAGCAAACTAATAGGAGGCTGAAATCTGCCAGCTCTATGGAGTGCAGTATCCAGTCTTTGGCAGTGACAATACCAAATGCTTCATGAAAAAAAAGGGATCTCATCCTCACTCCCTAAAATCCTCCCCTGGGTAATTTGGATGATCAGACAATTTTTGTAATAGAGAGAAAGGAAAAACTGTGACCTCTGTGGAATCTGTTAATTCTCTACAGCATAAAATGTCGGTTTTACTTTAACAAACTGAGGTCACTTATGTCTGGGGTGACAAGCCAAGCTGAATTCATTTGCAGAAGTGGGATTTAAAAGTGGGCATTAGCCCAGAAGAGGGAAGAGTTCCCTGTGGGAACATTTGCAACCTGATGCTTTTGCACATAAGAAAAATTAACTCTGCTACCAATAAACCCACCACCAGTTCTCATTTTTGAGGAGGAGAAAAATATCTTCCTCTCCAGACTCTTCCCCTAGAGATCCAAGAAAAGCATGCTGGAAATGCAAAGCCGCACCAACACGCCTCATCAACACCATTCCCTCAGACCTCAGCTCTCACATGAGTATGAATGATTTCAAAGCTGTTCAAAAGCTTTTTCTGTAGATTACTGACATGAGGGCTATATACAGGATAGGCAGCTCTAACAAAGGCACCACAAATTACCTGACACTTAATCTGCTGCTGCTCTAGCCAGGACTGTTCCTCTAGTAAAATTAATGCATGGCTGGACCCAGTGAAAGCACCTAAGGACACCATTGGCCATTACCTAACTCAGGAGTGGAAGCTAGTAGTGCTCTGTTTTTTTTATGCTGGGCAGCACGAGGGAACCTCAGGTGGGCTGGCACCCTGCTGTCCGCCACATGGGTTGTATCCCCAGCCCCAGCGGACAAGATCAAAACAGTATGGTATGGTAGATGTGAGGAGTATAAGACACAACAGCACGATGTGTTGTATGGACACATACCTCTTTATATCTTTGAAATTAAAAGGAAGCTTTCTGGGCAGTTTATAGGATAGAAATTGACCTACTGGTATTTTTTTGTAATCACAAAGGGTAAAAAAAGAAGAGGGGAGTTTATTTTATTTTAAATAATTGTAGGATTACATCATTGTTCAATGTTGTCATTTCTGTATTAGAAAGATGCTCTTCAATAATGAATGCATGTTATGCTTTGCCTTAGTGTCATATTATAATTTTATGAGCTGTAAGAACTGCAGTACCTGGAAGAACTACAGGGCTTCACTTGTGAAACCTTAACATTATAAAGAGGAATATTCTGTGCTGCTGGTAACAGTGGCTTCAGGGGACAAAGAAGATTTATAGTGATAGCCAGGGGATTTGTTTCCCATAATTTGCGATTTGCAGTTAGTGCAATGATGGGACAAAGGTATTCTGCAGCACATTCCAAATTGGGCAAATCAAGGCTTTGACATAATTCTGCAGGAAGCAAGTTGCAGAGGAAATGATTTTCTATGAAAAGATCCCTGTCTCCAGCTTCTTGGAAACTTGGTACAAAATGCTTTCTGCTCTTATGAGGAGTGCAGCTTGCAGAATAGCATTAAATATATATCAAGGGAGGCTTGAAGACTCCTTATGAGAATGAAGTAATACCGACTGTTATTGGCCCCATGGCTGTGTGAAAAGCTGTTTAAAAGCACTTCATTGCTGGCAAAGAAATGGAAGGTTAAGTTGCCCCTGCTAGAAGAAAATGACAGTTACTGATAAAGTTATGTCTGGAATCACAGCTAAAGGTCAGTTTTAAAGATGACCTACAAAGTAGAAGAATTATAAAAATAAATCTTATTTATTTAATGTAAAAAAAAATGAAAGGGCTTTCTGCCTGTTTTTTACATGAGAATATCTACCCTATTTTTCCATGGATAGCTGGAGAACAGGTGGGATTATGGCCACAGCAGCATATATAAGTAAAATCTAATTATTAGAGAGGAAAAGTAGTTAATTTTGTTTAATGCTCTGAGCTATTTTTGCTAACATCTCCTTAACTCAAATACTTGAGAGACACCTGGGAGAAGTATCTAGTCTGTTCTGCATTTCAATGGGGACTGAGAAAGTTTATAATATGCATATGGGACCTCCAGTGAGCCTTTTAGGGAAAGCAGGAGAGCTCATATTTAATATTGCTGATAATTCTAAGAGAAAAGCCTCTATGACTGCAACACACTAAAGAAGCATAAAAGACGTTCAAGTTTCTTTTTGTATTTTTTCTTCAGTTCTGTGGTTGAGTAATTATAATCTGGGAGGAGCTAAGATTCTCTGACAAGATAAGGACACAGCAAGTTCCTACATCTACACAGCAACTCCAGGACTTCGTTTTGCATGGAGCCATGTTTTTGTTTTGCATGTTTCACGTTTTGTAGAAGAAACAGGGCACACCCTAACTAATCCAGTAGTTGGAGGATGTCAGCCAGTTAGGTTGCCTCTAATAATTTCAAAACTAACCTGAGCATTTTGGTTGTAGGCTCAAGATCACATTGGATTTAATAATTTCTGCAAGGCCAGGGTCAGAAGGCTAATAGCAGAGAGGAGGGAGGAGAAAAAGTTGTATTGAAAAGATATTTGAAGAGTCACAGTTGGCATTGGAATAGAGGAACCTCTTAATCAGATAATAGTGAACTAACTATACAGGAATAGTTACAAAAGAGACAACTATTTAAGTAATGCAGTGGAAGTAGGTATCAAAATTAAAAAACACTTGGCTAAGGATTAAAACCAGAAAAGAAGTGAAACGAACATAAGTAATATCAACAACCTTCAACATGTAAACTAACCAATTCCACTTCACAAGCATCTATTCTTGCATGAGGGCAGAGTTTTAGATAGGAAATTCTTAACCTGAAAATAGGCTCAGGTTAGAAATAAAAATCTGAAGTGCAGCTACATGTGGGGTAAAGACATATTTACTGCCTCCTATATAAGAAGTGACACGTCTCTGAAGACATTACTGCTGATATGTATTCCTCCCCTTTGGATGTGAGTATTTTGTCAAAATTGCAGGCTCTCCAAACCATGCACACAAGACACTAAATATAATAACTTTATGAGTTATTACGAGTGTTTCTCCAAACCACAGATCAAGATAGTGTGAGGTACATTTGTCAAACACTATTAGCAGGATAAACAAATGGCATTATATCACCAGCACCATTTTGCCCTTCAGAGTTGAATACTGCAACTGTAGAAAGCTGCACTGCAGTGAACTTCTGTTGGCACTGCAAATGTCTCAGGCCAGGAGTTCATCTAACAGAAAATTTGAATAATCAAAATTGAGTGTTAAAAACAATCCCACCACCAAACCAAACATAGAGATCTGTTTACCAGTTACCTCAGCAGGACTGCCAAACAAATGGCTTTTTTTCCCCCAAACGACACAGGCTGTTTTGGTAACAGAGATAGGCCAGCTCCTCTGGTTACTTGTTTTCAATTTACAGCACCTCTGTTGTCTGCCATTGTTTAGTTTTCTCTGCTTTTTATTATATTTAGAACCTTGAATTAACCCCACAAAAATTTTTAGGCTAGAGGTGTAGGGCATTTCTATTTCCTTTTTCAGAGAAACAATATTTCCTAGTCATCTAGCATTGATAGCTGTCAAATTTCCCAAATTTTTCACTTTGGGCTTAACAGTTTAAAAATGCTTAGTTTGTATACATTAAAATAAATTTAAGAGTCCTGGCAGATATTAAGAATCTTCCATAATGGAATCTCCTTCTCTGGAAATCTTCAAAACCCGCTTGGACGTGATCCTGCCTAACATGCTCTAGGTGACCCTGCTTGAGCAGAGGGGTTGGACTAGATGATCTCCAGAAGTCCCTTCCAACCTCAAACATTCTCTGATTCTGTTATTTTTTTCCAAAAAACATCATATGGCCAAATGTGGTGACATAAACAAAACAAAAAAAAAAAAAAAAAAAAAATGCATGAGCTCAAAAAATCTACACGCTTACAAGCTTCTGGTAGACCTGATGGTAGACACATGTCACAGCAGTATAGAGGGACCCTAGCTACTCCCTCCATTCAAAATCTAGTATAAAACTTTCACTGAAGGCAATAAAGGAAGATTTAGACCTTCTACTTCAACTCTATGTATTTGCTGCTGTTTTTACCATTCAGCTTGCTTGCTACTATATTCCAATGAGTGTCATTTGCTAAATGCCAGAAAAATACCTTTATGAATCCATGAGGAAATCAATAATAAGGTCTTCAGATCTAAAGTTGTGCATAGACACTGCAATGCTCATGTCTGCAATGATAAAGAGTCTTTCAGGTGACTTCCCCATATCTACAAGGAGGTGCTTCTTTCCACTACAGCTTTTGTGTCCTGGCTCTTTTTCCTTCTTTTCAGATAGTCAGCCCAGACTCGGGCTTCTCTTTCATGATGTATCTGGAAGCAAAAATGGTACAGGTGAGTAAGTAGACAAGCACATGGCCAGGATCATTATTGCAAGAGTGATGGGTAAGCCGTTGTCCTGGGGGTAGGATAAGAAGTTGAATCCCTGCAGGAAAAGAATAGATTGAACTTGGTCCTTTGCCACTGTCTTCCCCAGCATGTAACTGCTGAGTTACCGCATAAGGAGCACTTCACCACTCTGGGAAAAAGAGGCTGCTGCGTTCCGTGGGGCCAAAATCTGCAGACGTGCTCTGAGAATGCCTACATGAGCAGCAAGGAGATAAAAACCATCTCAAGCACTTCCAAGGAAACAGAACTGCAGGTCTTGGGGAGGTTTAATCTTAATATCTTTGGCGCCTACAAATTTTAGGCACCTATTGGATTTGGCAACAGCTAAACAGGGATTTGGGAGATCTAGCTGTTGGGTTTAGTCACCTAAATTCCACTTTAGGCATTTAAGACCTTTTGTGGATCTAGGCCTTGGTCCAAAAGCATGTATTGCTGGTGAACACAGCAATGTTCTTTGTTAATAATAACAGCGAGGAGAATTATTGCTAAGCAAAGATACTTTTTTTTTACCCTACACAGGAAGTAAAGAGAAACAAATATATTTTCCGATCAGGCAAATACAGATTAATCTCAATCGTCTGATCATCTGCAGTGCATAGTTTGCTATTTTCTCAGGCCAACAGAAACAGAATGGAGAACTCTTCCAATCAGTTTCGCAACCAGCTAACAGAATAGTCCTTATTCTTCACATTAGCAAAATTCTTACAACCTCTGTTAAAACCAGTTTGTTGTTTCTTCAATTTTGTATGAGTCAGGAACAGAAAAAATCAGTCTCTAAATAAATCTCAGAAACTAGTAAAAACAAAGCTAGTCCAGAGGACAAAGTGCTCATAAAACAGCCAGACAGAACAAACAGGTAGTTTTTTTTTTTTTTTTTTTTTTTTTTTTGTTAATTAAGCCAGCTTTAAAGATCTCTAAACTTAGCAATATAGTTTGAAGGAATTCCTGTTAAATTAATTTTTAGTGAAATAAAGTAGAGGAGAAACAACCAAGCATCTTAATGTGACAACAAACTGCTATCATTGTATTTATTCTACGTTTCTTCTGGTCTTTTTTAGAAGGCCCTCTGCCATCTTATTATTCCCTACTATTTGACCAATTAAAAAAATTATGAATATTTAATATAGCTATAAGATCATAAACAACTGATGCATGTTAGTGCTGACCCTCACTGTAGTTTTCCCTTGAGTTCACCCACTCTCTAAGACTTGACTAGTTAAATAATTCTTTCCAATGCATTTGGAAATGTGTTCATTAGAGCTCACACTACAGCAGTTTCTCCCAGGGAATAAAAACCTGGAATTTAAAAGCATTTTAACACTCAGCTCCATTTTTAAAATACGTTCATTTTCTTTAGGTGCCTAAAAATACCCTTTTTACATAAGCAGGAACCCTTTAAATAGCTGGAGCACTGCTATCATGAATCATGCCTAGAATCAAATCCCCCTAAAGCTAAAATGAACCTGCCAGGACACACTTGGTTTTCATGCAAAGCTCACAGTAAAATTGGTGTTTTAAGTCTAATTAAGTCTAATTGGGTGACCATAACAGGTCTGTTCCCCAAAAAAGAATAGCATATTGAGGTTTGCTGCTATGTCTTCAGATGGTTGCAGCACATGAAGCCAGGCTAAAAGATTAAGTAGCACAATAGAAATGTTAATTGAGAAAGTTTGAAGAGGAGGTAAGCTCAAAATGACCTTGTTATCTTCATTACAATGGTCCTGGGGAACACCTTCCCTATCATTGTGGGAAAGCTGTTATGTAGGAAATCAGGAAGCTGAGAATGAAGAGAAGAGGTCATCAGCATTCTTGACTCTGCACAGTTTTTCCCAGCAGTCCTGGGGCACAGGACAGTCATCTTCAATGATAAGAATAAGAAAAATGATGACAGGAGAGTTCTCCACACCTTACCAGCCATGAAAGGGCTGGGGGAGGCTAAACAAGCAACTTCACAACACAGTGGATCTCAATCAAAAAGTATAATCCAGAACTGTGCATTCTTGTACCATACACTTCTTTTCTAACTCTCTTTGTTATTGCAAAGACTTTACAATAAGGGCATCAAATACAACAGTTTGTTCTTCTGTAAATCTTGTCTGATACAAGTTGACTCTGTGTGACCCAGTAACAACCTGTCATCCAGGCAGCGGTGAAGATAATGATAGGGACGCCTGGCCTACTCAGTTCAGGTTTCCCCAAGAGTCTTTTTCACTTAAACAGTAAGAACATCACTGAATTGCAGAATTATAGAATTCCAATAGAGGTTGGAAGGGACCTCTGGAGACCATCTAGTCCAATCCCCCTGCTCAAATAGAGTCACCTAGAGCACATTGCACAGGATTGTGTCCAGGCGGGTTTTGAATATCTGCAGAGAAGGAGACTCCACAACCTCTACATGGTGTAACTCAGTGTCATGGTGCTATCTGTGGAGGGAAAATTTCGCTTTTGTAGGTGTCACCTGGAAATTAAGGGAAAAAGCCAAAACTGGGAGAGGGTCTGAGATCATTCTCAGTTTTTCATACATGTGCGTTGGGGTGACAGCTAAATCTCTCAAAAGAATTTGCAAGTCCAAAATCTTCCTGCCATCATTCTGCCTGAAGCTGTCTCTTAGGAAAGAAATCTTACCTGTACATAGTTTTATTGTTTCTCCTGAAAAACACTATTTATTTATTTCACGAATATTTATTGCAGCACAGACTCTTACCATGAACAACACATCACAGCTAAGACACATTTGAAACATTTTGTCAATCATTTCTCTCAGATATTCCTTTCCTAAAGCTTTTTCAGTGAATCTGACTAAGTTTCTTTCTCCAGTTTTAACACAATTTAGATAAAATAGAAGAAAGTACTGGATGTGTCAAACTGCATGAATGACTTAAATAAAATTTTTCAATAAATTAGTTTTATACAGCATGACTAGCCATTAATCTTCACAGATACTCTTCTGTTTCATTTGCCTTATCCAGAACTCCCTCTTCCTACAACGGTGCTGTGGTCTTTGTTTCTTTGTAGCTAAACTGCACCTTTCATTTTGGAAAATGAAGATCTGTTGCTGGACATTTGGGACACATGTATGTGAACACATTCCTGATATTTACACCCAAGTACTTGCCAAGTCTATTAAACAGGAGAATAATTTCTTTTGCTTTTTCTGGAATTTGCAAATACAAGGCATTTGTCATGTCTTACAACCCTCCACCTCCCCAGAACTGTCATACTGGAAAAGAAAACATATTAAAAGACGCATCTGTGCAAGTGTAACTTTAAAACAAATTGTAAGCCCACAGTAATAAAAGTGGAAAATGTATTTCTCTGTAATGAAAACCTGAGAGTTAGCTAATAAGAACTTAGCCGTAGGGGGTTCAGGAAGGTGTCACTTAGGGCTTTCAGTTTACATGCATTAAGACAGACTCCAAAAATAGCACAGGCCTAAGCCATAAGCCGTAGTGTGACTCTGCTCTGCCTTGCCCAGCAGCATGTTTAAGCATTATTTGCTCTCCAGACTGCAGTGCAGCGTGGAAATAACCGAGCTAGCTTCAAACCGACTTGTTCAGGCATCAGAATCATTCTCAGCTCTACAGCACTATGCTTGGCAAAAGCTGATTTACCTAAGGAGCAGGAAGCCAGCCAAGGACATTTTAACAGTTCCAGACTCTTCCCGTTCTATACATATCATTTCTCATCGTTTTTTAAAAGCAACATTAGTAAAAACAGGATGTGGTATCTTCCCTGTGCATTGGAAAGCTGAAAAAAAAATGTTCTAAAGTTCAGGGGCAACAGGTTTTAGTCCCTTTTTTTTCCCCACATCTTAATACTAGTGCTGATTTTTCATTTCTAATTTGAATTGCCATAGCAGATCAATGCCTGATTTTGAAATTAGGACAGAGACTGATTTCCTCACTCGAGGTGGGACTCTTCTCCCCTCAATTCAGACAGCCAAACGTTGGACCTCTACCCGGGAGCTTGCTGCAAAAGGCTACTTTTCAGTCCCCGCAGAAAAGCTGGTAGCTCCATCTGACACTGTCTGGTGCTGCGTACCTCTCCACGGGCTGGAAAACATATCTGGAATGGTTATTTCAGACACAAGCGCCTGCCTTCCCATGGGTATGGGTGAGGAGATGCTAGCAAAGCCATTGCCCCAGAGCAGCATCAGCAGCACCGGCCGCCTCTCCCTGCCGCCCACCTCCGGACACGCAAACCGCCCGTGAGCCGCCAGCGGCCAAACCGGCACCGACTGTCACTTGAAGGGGTTATTTGTGCCCCAGGGTCTGCTGTTTTTCTAGGCAAGCAGCGTGTAAAGCCCTGTAGAGCCTGCCGCAGGCACAGCAGTCCTCCCTGCCAGCAGTGAGGAGCCTGGGGCCGGGCAGGGGGTCGCTTTCCCCGGCAGAAATGCAAGATTTTCAAAAAAGGCATGGAAACCAGAAAGAATATTTGAGGCTACGAGATGGGCTGGGAACGTGGAGGGGACTTGCCACCTGGCTCGCACTGAGCAAGCGTCACGTCTGAACGTTTTTGCTGTGACGCAGCTTCCCTTTGCGACAAGCCACAACTCTGCTGCCCCGCTGCCCTGAAGAAAAAGAAGGCAGTGAAAGGTCTTTCTCTCCCCCTCACCTTTTCCCCATCCCCCCAAATTTGCCATCTAACCAAGTTTTTCAAATGCTTAGGAGCACGAAACAGCAAATGTCAAGGATTAGGCTTTTCACGTTTGTACTAAAACCAAAACTCAGCACTTCCAGATACCATGAACAACTCAAGTTTCAGATCTAAAGAACCTGACTGTTAGCTTGAGGTTTTCACCTTGTGTAAGGACCTGTATGACTTCCAATACACCTTTTCTGCACCTACACATACATCATTTTAAGAACTAAAATTAGAAGATTCCTGTGATCTTAAAAGAAAAGGCATTCTGAATAGACTGAACCCTGGTCTCCTTGGTTTGATTTAAATGTTTAAAGTCATTTAATATAATATAGATGAATTCTTCCTGTGTGTTTTTTCAGCAGATACCTGCTTCCATGTACATCTCTCTCTGGAGATCATCTAGTCCAGCTTCTCTGCTCAGCAGGGTCACCTAGAGTGTGTTAGACAGGGTTGCATCCAGGTGGGCCTTGAAGATCTCCAGAGAACGAGACTCCACCGCCTCTCTGGGCAACCTCTTCCAGGGCTCTGTCACTGTCCCAAGGAAGAAACTCCTCTCCACATCCAGGTGGGTCTTCCTGTGGTTCAGTTTTTGCCCATTGCCTCTAGTCATTTCGCATGGGACTACTGTAAAGAGTTTGTCCATGTCCCCTTGACACCCTCCCTTCAGGTGCTTGTAGACATTGATAAGATCCCCCCTCAGTCTTCTCTTCTCCAGGCTAAAATTCATAGAGAATTGCAAGGATAGTTCTAGCATTAGAATAAAAATATGCAAGGATCAGATGACTCACAATAAACTGGGAGAGACTATTACTAGATCTTAAACTATCTGAATACCATAAATGCTATAAACGTGGATTTCTGCAGTTGAATGTTTGTCAATCACGGCCCGGGAGTTTCTTGCATCTCCTAACATGTAGGTGCAGGCAGAACTAACACACAAATCCAGCTCCCTTCTGATGTAACTGCTGCTGCTCTGAAGCTGGTAAAGAGGCAATCATCCAGAGAGAGAAATCATCTTTCTATTGCACTCACGTATTGTGTCTAGACGAAGGAGCCTTAAACTATGTCTGATAATTCCAGGCATCAGTACAGAGGCAGGGATAATAACATTGCTTTGGCCTTAAGACACATTACTTATGATTTGATGAGAATTATAATTTAAAACAGGGATAAAATTTACCTGCAAAATGGTTTTAATATATTTCTTCTTTTTGTCTACTATGAAAATTTTACTTACCCGTGAGACAGGTAGTTTCTCCATTTCTACAAAAAAAACAGTCTTTCTTGATAAAGGGACCCCAAATGCAATACCTTCCATCCATCTCCTCCACAAAGATGGTTTCTTTGGATGAGGACAAATGAATTTCCTATAGATTGTTCCTAACAAATGCTCTGTTTTCTGATTTTTCACCAGTGGAGTAGTTTGTTCATGGCTATCCACATGAAAACACTACGCTAAGAGTTAAAGTCCAGGCCTATAAGAGACATGATCAAAATCTTCGGGAATGAAATGGAGATCATGAGTTCTTGAATTCCTCAAGAGTTCCTCTCCTAAGAGAAATTCAGTTACTCTTAGCTCATACAGTCAGCTTTCCTCTTTCAGAAGAAAATCTAAATGAAATAATGCATAGAAATATATATGTCACAGTTCTTAGCATTTTTACCCGTGTTTTAAGAAATTTTTATCTTAAGTACATTTAAAGTTTGTAATGAAGTTCAGTCACAACAGTTCTAAAATCTTTTCTTGCCTGCAGGAAGATTTGCCTGCAGATTAACATGGCCCACTCTGAGAGTTCAGAACGGAGAGAAGTCACTGGAGACCACGCAGCCCTCCCTTGGCAAGCCTGTCCTCCCTCCATCCTTTATCCTTTATCCCCCTGAGGGTGAAACCGGTATGGATCAAGGAGAGAGAGGGCGGTTCTTGAGGGTAATCACTTCCCCATTTGCCCACTTTCTACTTGGGGAGAAATTTAGGGAGGAAGGTAACAAGGTCAGGATTCGCTACAAAATAATTCTCCCCTCTTACCGATTGCTCAAGACTTGTCCTTTCAACACTACGCTATCTTTTTCTAGTTTGAACACCTTCAGGCAGGATTACTATTCTCCATTGCAGAGCACAGCAAAAAGCCATAGTGTCTCTGCCACCTCATCAGCCCATGGATCAGAAAAAGTGGCCAGCAACTTCTTTCACTGCCTGCATCCGAGGCTTGAGGTCACAGAGCTGGAGACATGCCAGAGAACTGTGCTACAGCCATGCGTGTGCCCCACGAGCACCCCACTCAGTGGGGCTCCACTCACTTGGGACAGCTCAGGACAACATTCCTCCTCTTCACAGGACCCAGGGAAGGAAGCCAGGAGATGAACTGTGTGAATTCTCCAGCCAAAGGCAACACAAGCCTGCACGGCAAGCGCTACTGCAAGGTCAAAGACCATTAACTCCATGCTCCTCCCTACTTAAAGGAATATTATTTTCCTTTAGGTCCTGTTCACTCACTCAGCCTTAAGCAGCAGGTTTAGGACTTAGGCCTAAATGAGTTATTTGCACTAAGGGGTAACTCATGGGTCAGACTCAAGAAGAAGCATCGGAATAAGCAGTGCAAGATTGCCACAAAATTGAATAAACTCAAATGTTACCATAATTTGGAGGAAGAAAATAAACATCACCCAAGAAAAAAAGAGTGATCACAAGTCAGAGAGGAGTTTGACCTGAATTGTGCATAGGGTGATGTTGTTGCTCAGGTCGACTTTCCCACAAGATAACAGGCCAGAACAGCAGTGCTGCTGAATTCAGCCACCGCACTGCTAACCCAGACGTTAAATACTGGGAACTCAAACAATGATCTTTCTAATACACCAAGTTAGTTTTGTTCCCACCCAACTTTCCTCTCTCCCCTTTCACTTTATTATTCAAGGATTTATTACCATGGTTTGGTACAGCAATTTAGTAACTCATGGCCTGATCCTGTGAGGTGCTGAATACCTTCAGTTAATGCTTACCACACATCACCAAAAGAATGTTTTGTGCTTGGCTGCAGATTTTCAGCCTGGCTGTTTCCCATATTTTTTCCACAAATAGTGGTGCTACGTGATTCATTTAAAGGGCACTTTCGCCGTTCTTTATATTCCTGATACACAGAATTATTAACATAGTTGATTTAGTAAGGTAACTGCTTTAGTGGGGTAATTAAGCATCTTCGTAAGATGAAACATAGAGAGTATTTTCATGGACTTCAAGGGAACTATTCTTATGTTTAACATTATTAATCAATTTAAATTCCTACAAAATTGTGGCCTTTACTCTACTCCCTGTTTACTTCATACTGGTCCCAAGGAAGCGCCTAATGTTAAGGATTCATAAGGCTGAAAGGGACCCAGTGCCATCCGTTACGTCACACAGCCCCTGCGCATCGAAATAAGCATCACTGGGACCACAAAAATAAATCGTCATCTTACACTAATGAGGCACTTCAGAAAAATTCCAAAAACACTGCGCAAAGCAGGTGGATTCCGTTACAACATGTTATTTGCACAGCAGCAAATGTATGTAATGAAGATCAAACTCACGTTCCCAAGCGTTTATCACCTGAAGCACAAGCACCTCTGGGGAGGCCCTGGCAGCTCTTTAACCGCTTTGTCTGCACATTTCAGATTCTCCAGGACGGAGGCAACTGGTCTGTCTATTAGACTTATAAATAACAGTGAATAATACACATGTAAGATTCTGTATTTATTTTCATAAGGAACTGCTTAACTCCCCTGATTGTAAAATTTCCATTATAAAGCTGCCAAATTTCACTACCTTTCTATTTCCGATCAGGCCTAAAAAGGAGGTGCCACCCACTCAGTAAGAGTTGCCCATTTTCATCAGACACAAACATCGAAACACAAGCCAGATCTTTTCAGGGTTTAATGAGCAGAAGGATCCTGATAAAACATTACCACCGAGATGGGAATTTTCACTCAGAGAGAAGATAATCGTCTCCAGCCAGAGGAACTGCAGACACAGAAAGGCAGAGTGGGATTGAAGTAATTCAGACAGTAGGTCTTTCACTTAACTGACCCACTTTGAACGAAACAGATTAGAGTTGCCAGAGGCAGACGGGAGGACAGGCCACAGCTGTCTGCAGCAGCAGAAGGAAGGAAGGAGCAGCTCTGAGCACGGGAAGAGTCATTCCTCCAGCGGCCATGGTTCATGCCCAGGTCCTTTTGAAGAGCAGTATCCAAATAGTTCTCCTCTGAAGCTGGAGCAAGCTTCTCTTGCTCGCTCTCTGCTGTAGCGTTCCAGCAGTTAGATCCAGCAGCAGCAGCTAGTCAAACATGTATCCTTTTTCATGTGATATTTGACAGAGAATATAAGACAGCACATCCTCAGGTGCTCTCATTCAGAGCGAAGTACCGCTGCTCAAAGCAGATTTCAAGCAGTCAAGGAGCCGTGCCATGGACTCTGCAAGCCAACATTACTTTACGAAACTTCCCTGATTTGTATGGAAAAAATGAACTAAAATATGCTCTTCAGGCTTCTTGGTGAAGAATTCAGCATCCTTAGGAAAGAAAATAAATACAGTCAATCACATTTGCTTGAAAGTCAGTGAGAGGACAGGCTGTTAAGGTGAGGCTCACGTCTACTGCATCGGTCAGGCTGGAGTCGGTTATTAGATCCCCCTTAGACAAGCCCAGCAGGGTTTCACACATGCAAGTCTTCCACCAGCCTCGAGAACCTGCCTTTGTGTATAAGGGTGTCTTACATGGGAAAGACTTCCCAAGATTTTAACCAAGAGCTTGTAAAACCATTACGTGAAGATCTGTGCTAAACAGGGTGACCTCAGACAGCACTTCATATACAAGTTCATATACATATTTCTCCACACATTATTAAAAACAATATTGGCATGCCATCTGTATATTAGGATGTTTTGGCCTCTGGTACAGGAAGATGTTAAGCTAGCTTTTAAATTAAAATTAATTTTATTGTGTTTTCATCGACTATTTGAAATAGCAAATGTCTATATAAGTAGCACAGCAGTGTTTAACCAGTAACTAATTACAATGTCTGAAATTTGACAAAAAAATAATTCATGGAACAAATCCTCCAAATGAATTTCTAAAGTGGACATTAATTTTCCTGGCTACAGTTAAGAAAATAAAATTTAACATTTACCAAAGTCGCTGACAAAATACAACTCAGCACAGAATCAGATTTTCCATGAATATTTGTGATAAATGATTGATGGTTTATATTATTACCATATGCAGTAGTTAAACATTTGAAAAGCAAACTTAAAAAGAAATAACATAGAAGATAATATTTAATTTTCAGTGGGAAGAATTTAAGAATTTTCAGATGAAAGTGGTCCATACATGGAGTGAGTAGATCAATGCAGGCATGTTTAAAATGTTCTTAAATTAATAAACACAAACAGAATGGATGTGTAAAACATCTAAAAACTATCTAAAACAATTAAGAATGTTTGAAAATAAAGTAATAACTGAAGATTACAAGTTGAAGAATATTTTAAAATAATAATGCTGCATTATTAACTAAAGGCAGAAAATATTTTAAAGCACTTTAAAATTGCTAGTGAAGATCAGACAACCTACTATAAAAATTTTGTTTCCTGAAGTGAGTTTTATAAAGACAAAACTAGAGAGAGAGTATTTTCTCTAAACTATATTCTTCCTGGATCTATTTTTCACACGAAGTAATTTCACTTCAAAAACTGTAGGAAAAGTTGATTTATATTGAGCGTTTGCTTTGAAACATAACAGATAATCACTGTTTAGCTCTACATTACATTGGCTTTATTCCAAATAGAGGGGGGAAAAAAAACCCCAAAGATTCACTCTTAGAAGAATTTTATCTTGATTATACATCAACATTCAACATTTCCACCATAAGGAAGAAATCTTTTAACTTAACGTAGACCTACATCCTCCTATGTTTCTTCCATACAGTCCTTCATTTAAACTTACATGCACATAACTTCATTAAAGTGGAGGAAAAGCTGGACGGGAACTCTTGTATTAGAAGGGAAAATGGTGTATAATTTATCTAGCTTTTGTCTTTGTGAAAAAGATTCAAAATGCACTCAGAATATGACCTGTTGTTGGAATGCAATGGAATTATATGGAAAAAGAAGTGTCAGATCTTCTTTTAATGATCCTACATCACCAGGGCTGCAAGCCAGACTCCAAAGAAAACAGAGCAGCATTTTAGAATAGCATACATTGAAGTGGCACTGTTTTAACTACCAGTCTTTTTAAATTACTCCATCTAGGAATGTTTTCATCTGAAGAACTTAGCTATAGCAGCCTTATTCTTTTTAATATACTAATAAGAACACACAGGGATATAAATTTCCTGAGTATCACTGCTGAATTTGCCTCTCTGTGTAGCCTGCACAAAGAAGTTTGGGGAAAAAAATAACTAAAATCTCTTTAATGCTGGGAAATCTGTCTTTTTCTCATAAGATGTATTCCATAGGATGCTTTTTATTCTCCCTCAGTGACACCTGAGTTTAAATAAATGAGCCATTCACATGAAAAGTAAAACCTTGATTTTAATTGGATGGAATCCTACGTACACACTCATCCCCTGAACTGAACGCTTATTTAGAAAAAAGATATCTTTATCTTTCTTTGAAGACCGGAATGACGGGAGCACTGACGTTGGTAAGGAGAGCAGGGCTGGGAGACAGCTGTTGGTCTGACAAAAATAAATCAATGAAAGTAATTTCTAAAGTCTTGCAGCCCGATACCGTTTCCTCCAATGATGACAAAGACACAACAAATCTGTTTTCTTATAGGGAGAGAATGGAAACCGTGGGGTTACAGTGCACTTTAAGAAAAAACAGCTTTGTACTTGGGCTGACTAGATTGCTGTCTAGGCCAAGGATGTGACATTTGTACAGATGAAGCTGGGAACTGGGAATAAAATTGCTTTTTTATATTTTTTTACTCCTCTAAGCTGGAAATTCTTCTTCTTTTTTTTTTTTTTTTTTTTTTTTTTTTTGATTTAGATATTCTACATCAATCTTTTAAACTGAAAGAAAAGTTTCCAAATCCGTATATTAGAAAACCAACCGCCTAATCCCCTGGTGAGTGAAGCCAACACTCTACACTCTCGGTCATTTTATCTTCCAGCACTTCCTCTGCTGCGGGCAGCAGTCTGGATGGTGGGACGAGCATTGCCAGTCACGCTCCTCCTTCGTGGCAAGCCAGAGCTTAATGAGAGCTCTGCAGAGGAAGGGTTTGACGGAGGTGTTGTGAAGCGTTAGCCGAAGGAGCTGCCCTCGCCGCGCTGCCCGTGCGGAGCCTGGGGGGAAGAAGCACCCACAGTAAATACGGTCCGTGACTCCCTCTATTTGCCTTGGCTACATTTTTCCCGCTGACCAGATATGGGACAGAAAGAATCCAGCTGGACACTCAGGGTGAAACCATAGTGCCTACATCACTTTATAAATTCATTTTCAGAGATGAGCCTAAGTTTAGCAGTGCCCGTGGGACTGGGAATAAAGTCAGCACCAAAACTGACTCTTTAACCTGCCACGAGAGTAGTGGCATTAGAATTTCTGTGTGAAGAAACACAGAAATTAGCAAAACTTGAGTCGCCTCTAAAAGAGAAAAACTCTTGCAAAATTTTTGCAAATTACTGTCTGCAGTTGTGCAGAACTGCACAAGAATAAGAGAAAACAGATTCTCAACAGCAGGCTTGGCAATAAACCTTTAGTACACTCACTGGTTTCAGATTAGGTGTATCTTGAAGGGCTTTGTTGGAATGGAAGGGAAGGGAACTAGAATTTTTATTTTTTTCTTTTATTTTTTAGTTAATAATCTAAATGCAAGATGATGCAATCTTAATCACAAAGTATATTTCTTTCTACAAACGTTCAGCATAGGGTGCTCTATACGAGTAGACTGGTTATCCGAATGGGTTTTCAAAAAAACTATTCAGAAGAAACAGAATAATGTACAGGAGAAGGTTTCAAAAGAAGGAGATTGGGGTATGTTGGCCTTAAAAGAGAGCAAAATAATAAACATAATATTCATGACCAAGTACTCTTAACTGAGGCTGCCCAGCAGTATTCTTCTTGGAATAAATCCAGACACTGCTCAGCAGGCAAAGTTATTTGTAACCCAAATTGCACCTTTGAAACCTCACCTTTCCTTCTAGAGGTCGGTTTGAAAATATTTATGCTCATTTTCATACAGTGGGAAGAGCCTGATTTACAGAACACATCCCAAGAACATTTTGGCAAGGCTCAGCATCTTCAAAAACTTTGAGAAGAATTATTTCAAAATGAACAACTTAGTACTTAGGGTACTAAGCTTTCTTTGAGAATTTCTCTATTTTATTTATGTGTATGAATTGCATGTCTTTGTGAAATTACCAGTGAAACTAGATTCATCACCATTCGCTCACCTTTCTCTTCACCTACCAGCTGTGCTACATTTTCATTTTAACTCCAAACAGTAAATCTTTGGGAAAATCTGCTTACCAATTTGGAGAGAAACAGCTATAATTATTAAATCAGAAGTCTTCACTTAAACATACAGATTCACTTCTGAACTGAAATTCCAGATTTCAACCCAAATGGTGAGCATCTCATAGATTCTTGCAGCCAGAATTTGGGCATTATTAGGGAACAGCTTTGGGACCACAGAATTATGTTAATTGCTGCTGCTTTTGAGAGAAAACACTATGCAGAAAGCAAATACTCACATGCCAATGTACAGGAGAGTTTGAAATCAGAACACTACCACTCTAGCTATTTTCAAATGTTTTTCCTTCTGCCCACCCCAAATCAAATCAAACAGTTTTTCTTTATGGCAAAAAAAAAAAAAAAAAAAAAAAAAAAAAAAAAAAAAGTTTCACTAAAGTGTGCCTTTTGCTTAGAAATGCTGAATATTGCCCTGAAACAGTAGTCAGTCAGCTTCTCCCAAAAGCCTTCATGCTCTAATCATCAGTGTAGGTGGAGGTAATTTCTCCAGGCTATTGAAAGAGTATCCAAAAAAGCTGATGAGTTTTGAATTGTTTCCATAATTGGATGTGCTTTAGAAGATGCTGCAAATGATTTTGATTACTGATGACCCTACTCTCACTTTCCTAGTAAACAGGCAGTAGAGGAAGCATGCTAGAACTGATTTTTTTTTTCCTTACATACTATAATACCCTAATTCAAAACCTCAGGAAGGTGATTTCAAAACTTTTCAGCTGTTCAGGAACTCAGACTAATCTGCTTAAATCTACTGACCTCACATATGGAAAATAACCAAGTAGGAACTAATGTGTATATCCTCTTTCAACTTCCTCTTACAAATTTCAGACTTAAGAAAAAGGCTGAAAAGGAAAAGCATTCTTTCTTATAAACATGAAAGTTTACAATACCATTTGCTTTCCGTTCTTGAATTAAACCGGAGCCCACGTTTTGTTATGTTTTTAGATTGTCTGCAATCATAACACCTTCCCCCTTTCTCAAATGTAGAAGAAAAAGCATATCCAGAATCATCATGTTTGGGTTGCTCTAAATTACTTAGGAACTCTGGGGAAACTGGACTCCCAAAACTGCTTTTCATTGAGAAGGGAACAGGTTTCCTAGAGGACACAAGAGATCTTTATTTTTGGTTGTCTAAAATGCAGAACAACGGAAACTCTTCCACAAGAAACAAACTTTAGCAATCTGCAGAAACAGCCCTGATAAAATAACCTTTCTCTTACAGAAAGACAGAAGGAAAGCAAAAGAAAAACAACAAAACAACAAATCTCATTGCATTCCTCAGGATTCCTATGTTTCTTCCCATGCACTCTTCGATACCTTCCCAAAATCGCAGAGGACTCCAGCCTGAAAGGTGCTCAGCGCATTCACCTCCTGCCCACTTGAGCGGCAGCTGAAGCCGCTCTGTATCGCTGTGAAAGTGTTCAGAGCACGGCAGACTTGTGCCAAAGTTCAGCTTCCCAGATGCCAATGTCCTGCTCACTCTCAGCAGACAGTTTTTCTTCCATAATGCACAGCTTTCTCCTGGTAAGTGTGATATCTTTCCCTGAATACATCCTTTTCCAAACATGTTTTTTTTCCTGAAAGATCAAGCTTGCATTTGATATTTTTGTTCCAGGCACTGAGAGACCAGCTGAGTGCCTGATATTTCTCTGCATTATATTTCCATTGTTTTGGAAAAGGCTTTCACTGCTCTCTTGTCGCAGGGGTTGGTCCTGCACTGCTGAAATGGGTGGGAATTTTACCGCTGAATTGTATGGGAGCAGAAACAGACCCTCAAAACAAGGTAATCTGTGCCAAAGCTCAACTGAGTCTCCTCTCTAAACAGATAATAAGCTTGCTTACTCCTCATAACAGCTAACTGATTGGGTTTATAGGATGCATTCTGGTTTCTAGTAAGCATATAATATGTTTTAGAAATAGAAATATGCAATAGAAGTAATGGGAAGGAGAACACAAAACTGAACCCATTTTTTTTTCAAACATGGTGTCTTTTATATCGAATAAATATATAAATGAAAATATGGAAGCTTAATGTATTCTTGACTTTTGCCTCTGAAACAGTATTTCAAGCAAGTGAAGAAATCTACCATTCACATCTGAAGTGTCTTTGAACTGACAGAAAACTTTCAACAAAAATCCAAAAATTCCTCCCTCCAATGCAAAATTTATCACTATATTACTTTTGCTTTCTCTCTCTTTTTATAGGAACTAGGAAAATATTATGTTCATTATGAATAAATGGAACAAGGGTGAGATGCTGTCACATCAATGCACTGGAGTGTGATTTCCCTTCTGACACTTCCCACTGGACCAACCATTTCACCTCTGACAATTCCCACATCATGGAGACATAAACAGAACAGATATATATGCACGATTACTGACGTGACTAGAAGTGCTGGCATGGGTCTGCGCTCCCCTGAAATAGCTGCTTTTCAGAGACCTTCAAAATACATTTCAAAAAGCAAGTTGTGCTTTCTCCAAGATCTCCAAGTGGGCAGCCCTAATGTTTCCAGAGACTGAAAGCCAGGTTATCAAACCTCCCACAAGCACCTTTTTCCATTCAGAATGATATATAAATAATTGTTCATTCATGTGTCTTTTTTACAGGTTCTATGATGTTGAGTCATGAGATAAATATGTAAGAAACAGGCATTTAGGTACTCTTGTCACAAGAGTTGACTTGATACAAAATACAAAGCAATAGCTTGAATTTATAAAACTGACAAAGATTGAAGGGGAGGAGAGATGAATGGCACTACAGCTGCCAGTTCTGCCATCTGTATTATCAAAATGTCCTAAGGAGTCCTCCTAGAAACACAAGCTGTGACAGAGCCAGCACAGAGGGACAGATGATGCATTGCATACTAGGTACTTCTGGTAGCATGAAGATATGAAAAATTTTGCTATGCAAGGCATGACCTAGGAAAGACTGCATCTGATGACACTGGAATGCAGTCAACTTTCTCAGGGATAAAAAAATTAGCATCTGAAAGTCCTCCTATATCTCATCCCCAGACAAGACTAAATCACTCGTTCACTTTGGTTCGCACAAATGACCCAGCTAATCAAAGCCTAAGGATCAGCTAATTCCATAGTTAGGTTTTATCCTTGTCTCTTTGTCTGGAGACAAGCAATGGATGGGCAGCCCACAGTGCTCAAATGGTCATGCACAGTTTCCAAAGTAGATGATGTTTGCTTGCCAGCCTCACCACTTGCAGAATAACTTTAGAGTTATCCAATCACATCAGCGTTGCCTGCACTTTCTGTATGAGACAGCAGCCTCGCTCTCTGCAGTCTGATTATTTGTCATACTAGCCAGTGGGTTCGTATAATCTTACCTAACCATTTGTATTGGCTCCTGTGAGGGACATGTTAATAATTAGAAACCTTGGTTCAAATTTCCTGTTCTATGACAGAATGAGAACTTTGCAGGTACAAGAAATGTGGGAATGGTCATGGCCGTGCCGATTTACTGAGCCAAATTCAATTTAAAATCATACAAATATTGGAAAATTCTGAAGTTTTGAAAAGTGAGGTGAGGTTTTGCTGTGCCCAGCCAGAATCAAGGAGCTCACCAAGACCTGCTTGTCATGAAATTGCAGTCCTGTGATCAGCACCCCTTGGCACAAGTTCAGCGTGGCACAACACCCAATTCCAACCAGCACACGTCAGGACTTTGCAAAGGCACAGCTCCTAGCTATTTCCTTTCCATAATCATAAGGCAAGATTTTGAATACTAAAATCTCAACTCTGTTAATGAATCTGTCAAGTCTAACTAATCTCTCAGCTGTCCTGCACTGCTTGGACCAGCAAAAAGTAGTAGATAGCAAAGACTTGGGGCTCAAATCTACCTCTCCTGGCCCGTGACGGCTACAACTCAGCCTTGATTTTCAGGCAAAGTAGCCAACAGACTGCCCCTTTTCCTCTTCCTCTGTGATATGAACAGGGAAGTGGCGGTTCCCAGGATCCTGCATCATCCTAAGTTTTCATTTTGCCTTCACAGCTCCCCAGGGATACTAACAGAAGGTTTTGATGCTGCTAATGTTCAGCTTCTGCCAAACACACTGGCTGTGGTTAAACCCCGTACTTCACTGAATCCTTTCTGCTACTTCTCAGGTCTGAATATCATCAGACTGTAACTGAGAATTCAGGTTGAGATGTGCTTTATTCTGAGGCCCACGTAAAGGGACCTACAGCTATTGCTATAGCTGCAGTAGCAACCTTCCCTCTGCCTTCAGCATGCATTCTTCTGCTGGTGTCTTTTAGTCCATACAACAGCATCTCCATTTGTCTGGAGTCATTATAAAGCAGTTCTTGTCCCTCTCTTACATATACCTCAACCCCGAAATGTCCCTCATGCATGGATTTAACAAGAGACATTAGTCTCACTCTTCCCATAATCGGTGTGGCCTTATTACATGATGAGGTTGTACCTGACTTAGGCACAGCCCTTCTGCCTCCTGCCTCAGCAAGACACTATTTGCACTTGATTTTTTTTAGCATATTTGTCTCTAACCTCACAGAAATTACAACACAGGTACCTTTAAATAAAACCTTGTTTAATACTGACAGCTCCACTTAAAAGTACCAAATGTGAGTGGGAGCCCACTGCCCCTGTTACTCTGCAATAACAACTTTCATTATTACTGAATAATGACTGACAGTACTGGTCTATTGCAGTATAAATTCCCTTAGCTTCTTTTTTTAGCAGTCCGTATCTGGGGTGATTTGAACAGGGACAAGGAGCTGAGAATAGAGCCCTCACTATTTCTTCAGTGTTGATAGATCATTAATAATTTTTGCTTGTCCATGAAGAATCAAATTATGGCCTGAGCAAGCCCCACGGGTCTTGATCACAGCATATCTGCCTCCTTCAACACATGGTGCTCAGACACATCTAGACACCGACACAAGCCCAATGCCACACTGTGAGTATAGTAGTCACTAAGATTTCCCAGTTGAGTTTATTACAGTTCCTTTTCTCCTACTCTGTCCCAATCCAGGAAAACACTATTAACATAAACTTCTTTAACTCATTGTTTGCCAATAAGGAAGAAGTTACACTTGCTAAGTGCTCAGATCTGCGTGTTTGGTTTTCCTAGGCTCCTGGAAAAGTAGGGTTATGTTTTACACACCTTGTTAAGACTAAAAGAACTCCTGACAGAAAGGTTGCACAAATAACATCACTCTATGGACATGAAGAGATGAATATTCAATTTAGAGTTCAAGCCAACTGTACCACAGTGGGTGCAGTGGTCTCCCTCGACATCTCTCAATGCACCAACTTAGACTCCTTCTTTTTAGCATCTGTGCTGAAGGAAGAAGGAAAATTTAAATCAGGTTAAATTTGACAAGTATGTGAGGGCTGGCACATCTGTATAATTTCATTTTACATTGTCTCTTTGCAGTCTGCAAATTCTGCTGATTACCTACAGAGTTGTCCAAAGACCATTAATAACGTCCTACAACCACTTAAAAGCAGACTGAGACCTATAGTCTCTGCGTTTACTTTTTTCTCTAAACTGAGCTATATTTCAGTAAATTGTATACCAGTCAATTACTTTTCTTTATAGTAGACTAAAAGCATTCACATTTTCAAATGAAAGGGGTTTTCATGCTTAATGAAAAGCCATTCTGGCTCTGACGATACAGTGGAATCTGCCCACACCGACATTCACCCTGGAGCCCAGGGAGCATTTATTTTTCGCATTTTACAGTCTGGCAACTTGGCAGTGACTGCATCCAAGTTTTATTTGCCTTCATTCTGCAAGCACTGTCCATGTCTTAGTGGGCAAGTGCTGCAAAAAAACAGTTAGCACCTCTGAGTATAGTCTTAGCACGAGGAACCATTGCACCCTACAGAGCCCCTCAGACTGGAAATTTGCTTGACCTCTACTGCCTCTTTTGTTGTGGGGATAAAGTGAACATTTCACTTCCAGCACTATCAGACTTGGCCTTTTGACAAGCATTTGTCTGTAATAGTAAGGCAAGATCCTGTTGGTTTTAACAGTTTTTCAGCCTTGTTTGTTTTGGCATCATGAAGAGGTCCAACCAGTGGTGGTGATCTGATACCATCTCTGAAACACCTCTTGCTATCAGAGCATGCTCCAGCTGGGGAATAGTGGTCGTGCGAAGGAAGGCACTTCCTCTCTCCACCCCCATCCCAGCATTTCCATGCCAAAACTAACGAGAAAATACATACGCTGAAACTTGTCCATATATATATTGTTCAGTAAACTATTCTCTTTGCGTATAAAGAAATGCCTTGCTAAACGGTGATAGTAGAAATGAGACTGTATTTGCATCAGCTGAAAATGATAACGCTTTCTTAATTCACATTGCAAAGTGTAAATCATGCATACAAATTGAATGCTCACAAAATCTGTTCAATGGCAAGCCACTGCATAGTCTTCATCTGAAGCAGCACTGTATAAAAAGAACATCTTGCTAAGAGAAACTGTTTATTGATTGTGTTCATGCTTATTGAGCTATATTGTAGCAACAAAATGTAAGTTTTTGCAGTGGTGTTACTCATGTGAGGCTAATAAAATGCACAAATGTTGAACAAGAAATGCATTTGATATGCACGGGTGACCCAGGAACACAAGCAGCCTAGTTGCAGCCTGATTGCAGTCAGGAAGGAGACTCCTACTAAAACATTCAGATCCTCAGGACAGTCCCAAGATGACAACGGTGGGACAGAGGAGATGGGGCATCTCCCATAATCTGCTTTCACTGCTTGCAAAAATAAATGCAATAGCAAGAATCATCTGTAGTCTTAGTCCTCATGCTGAATTATCATGACTAGCTGCCAAAAAGGCATGTTGTAGTTCACTGACTTCGCAAGTTTTTGATGCACATCAAAATGACCAGTGGCATTTTTACAAGCGTTTCCAATAGACCTTTATGCTACATTGATACTGCTAAGTGAAACAGGGGCAGGGAGCAAACCTGTATGCTGGACCCTTGTGTGGGACATGCTCCCTGGCACAGTTTCAGCCAAGGCCAGTTCCATACGTGTGTCCTACATAACAGTATGGGTAAAACTGCACATTATTTGGCTCCTTCCCCACAACACAGCTGTCCTGCACTCTCCTGCGAAGCTCAGCACCCTCAAGCACCCTGGCTGCCCTCACGTCACAGGCAACATGCACCCATGGTTTCAAGCAGTGAGAACACCACACCGGTGGGCAGTCCGGTGGGCATCAGCTCAGGCACTTCGAACTGTGACAAGGGGACAAAATAATTGCTAAGTTTTAAGCTGTAATGACCCCGCATGGGACCCAGAGATACAGAGTCAAGTGGCTTGTGGATGAAGTGAATCTCAGAGCAAGAGAACAGCCCCTGGCCCTGTATTATTTAGCAGACAAAAGTAGCCCAAGCCAGGCTACCAGCTACAACCAGGAAAAATCAAAGTTACGAAGGATGTTCAAACCCTCTGCCTTACGGTTCTTCACACCCTGTTCTTTCATACTCCTTTGCTAATAAATGTTTATATAGCACTTTCAAAACCACCCTGCTTGCCTCATCTGCAGTGTTTGCTACTACTCTCACTAGCATTTGTTACAATAAGCAGTGTCTGTTTTCCTCTGCAGTTTGTCTTTCTTCTTCTCATGCCTTTTCACTTTCTCTTTTAACAATGAAATACAAGTTTTCAGCAGCTACAATCTGCTGCAAAATGACCATTTTTTCACTGAATTTTTTTGGACTGAGATTGAGAGCTGAAAATGCGACTAAGCCCAACAAAGCTTCTCGACGAAAATATAGGAACTGTATATTCTGCTTTCTTTATGCAAAAAAACCAAGCAATATTTTTTTAGCTCCAGTCAGGACCAAGTCTCTGTTCCCTCAACAGATTTGCAAACATTTTGATCTGATTTCAGACCTCTGTAACATGCCATGGTGGTGCCTGCATGCCAGTCTCCTTGAGTCTAGACTTTTTTCCTTGAATCCTGGAGGACGATAGGCTAACAAGCCAGTCTTAAACAGTGGATCTTTTGCTCATGTGCTCTCTCCGGGTGAGAAAAAGTGAACAAAACTTGCTTTATGTGTGAAAGGAAAAAGGAAAGGATGTCAGCTAATTAGAGGCAGACACACTCCCAAGCATGTTGCATGAGCTCAAGTGACTGCTAATTACCAAATTCCTCAAACGATAAAAAGTCTCCTGTATGTAACTAAGTGTATAGCGCAGCCTACAACAGCCATTGTCAAAACACAGAAAAGGCCTTAAATTCAGCCAGGGTTTTGGATGAATAGCTGCCAGAGGGAATCAGAGAAAAGTCTTGTAAGTGGCTTGAAAGGCCAACGGGAGATGTGAACTGGGGAGTCTGAGGAGTATGTGGAGAATGAGATGTTTCATTGTGTAGCCATGACCTTGACCTATGCCTGAGGATTTCTTGCCTCGAAACTAAAACTAACTTCCTGCTTGTGGGTGAGGAGTGTTAGAGAAAAAGGACAAACACATAATTAAACAACAGTATTTCCTTCCTCTTCCCCATTTCTGGTATTTCTGGACATGAATTGCTATTTATTTTGGTCCTTGTTGCTGAGCCAACAGGTAGCAAAGTTGGGATCCAAAAAATATAAAAGTATGTTCCTCCTGTCTCTGCTTGTTTATGCATCATTCACCATCTTTCATAAAACTGCAGCAAATAACAGAATGGCCCAGCAATGGATTTCTGTACTAGGGTGTTGAATATAGCTTAACATTTTTTGTTTAGGCTGCAGATAGCACTATTAACGTGCAGATATTTCTTAGCCTCTTCTTCATTTATCCAATTCAATACAATAAATAGCAGAAGTCTTTAAAAAAAGGAAGTTCACTGGTTTAAAGACATTTTGCTTCTTCTGCTTAGGGCTCAGACTCAGAATATAAAGCATCAAAGGACAAATTCTGACTTACTCAAACATCCATGTCATTCAAGCAATGGTAGGGTGACAATGCAACGAAAAGAAGGACAAAGCTTGCAAGAAGATACCCTGGAATGACTTACATGGAAAAACCTTAGAAGAGATATTTCAGAGATTTTTAATTGTTCTAACAGAAAGTTGAGATTTGCCTGTTACTTCCATGGATTAAGGCAATGAGGCTTACAGTCAGCTTCCTGGGAAGGGGAAGGGGAAATGAGTGTCCTCTGCATCTGCTCCTGCAGCACAACACCAACGATTCCCTGCAGCTGGCCCACACGTACCCTCCAGAAAGAGGGCTCTTTGTAGCAGAAGGGGAGCAAATAAGCCATATTGCTTATTTCTTCTGTGGACTCCATGGGGCTGGTGGGGAATCAATACGTGTTCCCTGCAGCCGCACTTCTGGGATTCCCACACTTCCCCTGGGTTTCATCCACTTCCCTCCTGCCCACCCTCCTTGGAAATGAGGACATGTTATGAACTCTCTGGAAAATATGGAGGAGAGCTGTTGTGCAGCTTGCTGGTCACAGTCAATCCAGCTTCTGCACAGGAGGGAAGCTAGGAGAACCTCTGGAGTATAATCAGGTCTCATTTTTCAGCCCAAGCTTATCATGCTTGCTTGAAATAAGTTCACTGAGTGTGTATCGACCACAAAAGTCAGGCTGTTAGTCTGGAAAAGAGAAGCTACATTTTACCTCATTTCTCTGAGAATAAAAGGCTGAATAGATTTTGGCAAATATAGTCCAATATTTTAGTATCTCTTTAAATCTTGCTTAATATATAAATGACACTTGAAAGCACTTTTTATTGCAATTGGCATTTTACTTAAGGTCATAACAAGTTGCTTCCCTAGTAGAATGTCTTTTTTTCTAACCACAAGGATATAATTCAGACTTTCAGATTAAAAAAAAAAAATTAAGTGTTAAAGCAACCCTCTGGGAATAAGAAGTAGGATTTCCCATCGAAGAGAAAGCAGGCACTTCAGAGTGCTGAACTGGCAGGACACCAAGGCCTGTAGTACTTCCTACAGACAGCTTTCCAACACGACCTTTAAAAGAAAAAGTCACTTTTTCACCCATTGAGGTAATATATGATAACAGAAAATTCTAAACAAAAGGAAAATAAACCAAAGGAAGTCTCTGCTAAGACTTGAGGTGGCACATTATTGAGTAGGAAAGAACAAAAATAAAGAGGCAGCATTGGCTGTGTGCATGCAGATACAGGCTCTCTGAGGTGCAGAGCTTTATGCCCATATTCTCACTGCGTGACTCATTTGAGTCCAAAATTGATTCCCAAAGGCCTTCCATGACATAGCATTAGAGGTTTTTTGTTTTGATTAATAGGGCCAGAGTCTGACCCTATTAAAAACAATTTAGACTCTCGAAATTATCTGTAAATGGAAAATCATCTTAGAATTTAGCTGATTGCAATCTGGCTGCCGATTTAGGTCTCCTCCGTGGGGTTCTCTCCCTGCAATCCAAATGAAACACTGACTCCCAGTATGTTTTTGTAATTGCTTTCTACACCTTCTAGCTGTTTTTCTTTTCAGTTTCTAGTTTGCCTTTTGCATTTCTTGTACGAACTTGTAGAAAAATAATGAGTCGCTAATTAGACTGCAGAGAGGCACCTACTTTCTGCATGCAGCAAGCTCTTCCTGCATATATGCATAGCATTAAAATCTTTCTTTCAAGTTCACTATTCTGAAGCCGTAATTTCTATGATGAATTGGTCTGAGCACTTGAACTGCAGCATATACGTCCAGGGAACTCTTTTCTGCTGTTTCTATGGATCTACAAAAGCCGTGTGGCCCATATAACAAAGGCAGTCAGGAATTCAAGACATTTGGGTTTTAGGCATCTGGCCTACACGGCACTGCTGAAAATTCCTGTAGTTGTTTATCCACAACCTGCAGCTCCCAAACATCTTTGCAAACCTGGCCGAAGAGAATGTTTTGCTGGCGTACTGCAAATACACTGCCTTTTTTCATAAAGGTAATACACACTTGTCTTGGTAATGTACATCTTGGTTTTTCACCCTCTGGGTTGCTATGGGAGTTCAGACAGCACAAAACTCTTCTCACTGTCTAGCCCTGGAGGTAAGGGAGGAAGCTGCAAAGATTTTACCCACAGACATGAGGGCAGGCACTGGCAGCTAGACTGGGCAACCATGGCAGCACACAGCTACTTCACCCCTGTTCTCACTGTGCCTGTGAAACCTGGGAATCCCATTCCAGGGAAAATTCAAATTTCACGCAAGCAAATTGTCTAAGAGAAATGTGAGATGTGCCTCAAGCACACAAACTGAATGCCAAAGAATTTTGGCCTTTCTAAGTCCTTTGAAGACCGTTGCTGGCGCTGTGCATCTGGTCTCTGCTGCTGACTAGCACCAGGCAAACCACCTCTCTGTCCAGTTGGTGCCCAGACAAATTACCACAGGAAGAAACTAGATGTGCTGCAACCATCTTGGCCTCATGTGATATACAGGAGAGGAGATCTCCTAGTGTGCTGCAACTCACCCTCTTTGCAAAGGCCAAATATATATTCCCCATAGGAGATCACATTCCAACCCAACAACAGTTCTATAATGAAATTATGAATTCCAGATTGTTTCAAACCATCAGTGAACCTGTCCTTGCCACCATTGTCCCAGTAATAAAATGCTTAAACACCTATAAAACATAAGCTGAAAACATAGTCTGTCCTGTTAACATTTTTGATGCAATTCCCAGGTGGAGTCAGAAGACTGCTGTACAACTCTCCAGACAAAGGAGAAACCACAGTTATTTGACTTAGAAGGTTTCCTTTTTCCTGTAGCTGTTGTGTACATTTCTTAGCTCATATCCCTAAAAGGTTTTTGTTCTTATTTTCAAAATCTACATTCCCCTTCACCTACCTTCCCTCCTCATCACGTAATGGTTTTCTTTTCCTAACTTCCCCTCTAGAAGAGCGTGCCAAGAATGTACTCCCTGCAGAATTTGGGTAGGATTTTATTTTCATTTTAGTTTTTTTCAGTCTTCCAGGGTTGTGCATTCCTGTCATATATATTCTTTATACTCCTTCATTATTTATATTGAGTCCTGGTTATTACTGAACATTTCTCTTATTCCCTGCCATAAGCTCATGTACTTCTTCTGCTGTGCTGTGGAAAAAAATATCAAGCTCTTCAGAGTAGTTGCTCTTGCTGGTCCTGATTGCTCCTGTCCTCTTCCAAAAGCACATTGTAATTGTATCTTTTGGTCCTTTGCTGTTGGGACTTCGCCGTGTCATAGCAGTTTTTTTGATGCTGTGTGGTGTGGGAGGATGTCTGGTGCAGATATTCTGCAGGGCTGTCTGAGACTAAACTTCTGTTGCTTGATCACCTCTGAAGGCAGCAGCCTTGATTCAGCGACTCACAAAGTTCCCTCTGGCCCGAGGACGCTACAGTCTGACCTGCAGTTCTGAAAAACTTTATTACTCCTGACTGAAATATTACCCATGCCTAGATTTTCTCCACAACTTACAGTAAAGCTTGGGATAGGAGTTCAAAAGCCATTAAAACCGAAACTTTAAATTACCTACCACAAGCACAGAGAATATCACAGCCTTAATGTCTTCGTAATTTACTGCCCACTTTATTAAATGGAAGCTAATAGCAAATTTTATGGCTGAAAAGTTCTTCTCTGAAAAAGCCGAGTCACGGACTATTGTTTGCACTGGTCAGTGAAATGCTGTATATATCCCCACGTGCACGTTGTCTCTTACAGAGTTCACCAGACTGATGACTCTCCTCTGCCAAAGGCAGCAGCTGAGTGTCTTTGCAGCATAATTCCTGCCTTCCTAACGCAGCCTGTCCCCAGGGCTCCGGGGGGTGGGAGGACGTGGTGGGAAGCAGTCCTGGGGGGGCGCACCGCCGATTTTCCCTCCTGGTCCCAGAAAGCTTTGTAGGGCCCCAGCGTGCATTTTCTGCGGCCTCTCTCCCGAGATCCCTGGGCTCTCCCATGCCAGCGGAGGAGCTCACGGGGCCATGCCAGAGCAGGGAGAGCAGGTCTGGGGGAAAGGGCGGCCGTGGGAAATGGGGGCCCCCAAACCCTACTTTGAAATGGAGTGCCAGGTCACCCCCTGTATAGTTTTAAAACTGTCTATATATTAAAATATACAAAGATACACAAAATGCATATAAAAAACATATAAAATATGTTTATGGGAATATTTATTTCTGTGCAGGGAGTCCGCACTCCTCAGCGCCCGCGCAGGAGCTGTGCATCGTGCCCGACGCTATCCGGCGCGGAGCAGGGCCGGCCGCCCAGCACCCGGCACCCGGTGGGAGCTCGCCCGGACCGTTCCCCTGGAGCACCTGGCAGACGTTAACTTGGTGAAGGCAGGGGCCGGGCGAGCCGCGTGCCGCTTCGGCGCGCAGCACCTTGGCGCAGGAAGCGCCGGCTGCCGCCGCCGCGGGATGTTCTCGCGTGGGGGGCAGGTTTCCAGCGCGTGGAGCCAAGCCGCGCCGCGGTGGAGGCTCTGCGGAGGACGCCGTGGGGAGAAGGGGAGGTCCTCCCCGAGACTCCCAGGCAAAATGTACAGTCTGTCCTCTGGCATCAAGCAAGGAAAGATGAAAGCACCCCATTTCCAGTTCTGACGTTCATGGTTTTATTTGAAATGCTCACCCGTTCCAGGTGGCTGTTATTCCCTCCGGTGTTTGTAGGCTTTAAAAAAAAAAAAAAAAACTCCTGAAATACTAAGTTAATTATCGCGGTTATTCAACGTGCCTGAGAAGGGAACCACAGTCTCATCTCTCCTGTTCCTCTGGCTACAAATCTGTTCTCTCAGCTGCTTTGAATTTTCAGATGGTCTTAGCCAATTATGAAGATATAAAATGATGCAAGTGTTGTAAACTCTTTTTACGGAGAAATGAATGGAAATGCTTGTTTCTTTAAAGTTAAGAAACAAACAAACATTCAGGCACTTGTTTTAGACCGAATAAACAAATGAGGTACAGTACATCAAGCCTTACAAGATCTAAAATACATCTTTATAAGGTGTAAGCAGGACATTATAAACCAACTTCCCTTGCTAAGATTCCCAAGTAAGAATTTTATGTGGCTTGTTATTAAATGTTTAGTCTGAATAAGACTAAGGAAGAACTGACTCCTCACATATTCTTAATGAAGCCTGTAAAATAGTTGAACCATTTTTATTTCTTGTGCATCCTGAACTGGTCAAAGTGTACTAAAAAAGGAAAGCAAAATCAGAACAGAAGCTTTTAGGGTAGCGTTACAAACAGTCCTTCCGTTCATGACAGAAGAAGCCTTCAATATCTTGCACACATGAGGAAAATGGCCTAGTCTCCTTGCACTCGTATCTGGGAGTTTTTATTGCATTTATCCAGTTACTGTCTCTGTGCAAGCTCCTGCGGAGAAACTCCAGTTGTGTTTCCACGTGCTAAAGGAGCCAGTTACTATTTAAAATTCTACCGAGCCTTGAGCCTTGAGTTAAAGGTCCTGCCTTTCCCCAGCATTGCTCTTGGCTCAGACGCAATGCTTTTGTGCTCCAGCAGAGCCTCCTCTAGCAGATTTAAAATAAAATAATGCAAACTGTATTTGCCTAATACGCTGGTTTTCTGATTTTTTTCAGTAGCTGGGTGGCCATTTGTCAGTAGGAGGCAGCGGGAATAAAGCTTGGTCTTTTGCAGCCCAGAGCATACTAAATCAGAAACACATCCAGCGATCTGCATGGACGTGGTTACAGATGAAAACGCGTGTAAAAATATTACCCCAGAGAGAGTGCTTATCATGCGTGCCAGTGCTGGTTTTGTCCTCTCCCAAGCAAGTTTGGGCAGGGTTTTACATTTGGCAGGCGTGCTTATCGGCTCCTCAGAACAGGACACGAGAGAGCCCGCAGTACCGACGCTGCACCCAGCTAGCGAGTTACAGCACCGGTTAGTGGAGCCCTGGGGTCACCTGCGAACGAGCCGGCAGAAGAGCTCCGGCTCGGGGGCCTCCCCGTCGGGCCGGCGGGTCACAGCCCGGCGCGCGCGTCGAGGGAGAAGGGCAGATGTGAAGCCAGCGCTTTAAATCGGCTGCGTGTCCATTCAGAGAACGTCCTCCTTTGAATGCCGTCTTCCACCTTCTCTGAAGAAAATACCATGAGGCTTGTTTTGCAAAAATACCCCGATACGTAGTTCGCCGAAATGAAATGACAAATGCTCATGAGTATGCATACATTTTCTTCTTTTTCTTTTTCCTTCCTCAGAATAAATAAATCAAAGCTCCAGGTCTACCTACAAATTTCATTTCTTCGGTATAGTTGGTAAAGAAAAGAACATGTAAGCCCTCTCCTTAGTTATTTGTACACTCTTCAGATGACCTCCCACATGTGATTTATAATACTCATGAAAATTACCCTGACATTTTCCTATTCATTTATTAATACCCTGGGAGGCCATTATAGTTTCTAGCCATTCAAACAAAAAGTCACAACATTCCTCACACATTCCACATGGAGCCAGAAGATGCTGGCAACACATCAGCTGCAGAGCAAGCCTGTTAGCCTATTTCCTCCAAAAATCTGTTTGCCTTACGTTGAGATATTGCGAAGATTTCTAATTCTTGCAGAGAAACAAAAACATTCTGTAAAAATCTAGTAAGTCAGTAATATTTCAGCATTGTGATCTGCATCAAAAAAAATTCAAAAGACTGGGCACCTTTCCATGGAAATGAATGCACTGTGTGTGATCTGCAGGGACAGTACGCAAGGATCTAAAGAAAGGAAACTAATTGCAAGAACACCTGCTGTCTGAAGTACCCTTGGAGTTATACAGTTGGAAGGAATAACTAAATCCTGTCCCAAGTAACCATTTTTAGAGTAGATGATTGAAAAATAAAGACAGAAACGGAATTACTGTACTCACAAAAGCATAGGTCTGGCATCAGCAACAGAACTGTAAAAAGGCAATAGGCAAATACTTATATTTCAGTGAAACACAGGCAAATACAAAGCAAATATAAAATTACTAGTATGAACTAGCAAGTGAGAGGAAGAGCTACAAATAGAGGAGAAGCCAGAAAACAAGGACTGTATAACTAGTGTGGATAGGATACAAATCCAGAACTGACTTTATTGTCCAAGATAGCAAAGAGGATCAGAAGGAGACTTCTTCCAAGCATCACAACTCCCTCAAGGTTTTGTCAAAAGCTTGGGAGAAACTTTGGCTTTCATCAAAAATTCTCTCTTCCACTTTTCCCACTCAACAGTCCGGTGAAAAGGAGAAAGGGACAAGAATTACTGAATACATTAACTATATCCATTTCCAGTCAAAGAGATTAATGTAGTTTGGCAACCTTGTTGGCAAAACAGCCAAGAACGGAACAAGGAAAATAAAAGGTATCATCTTACCCTTAAATATGGCCATTCCACATCCTGGCTGAGGTACTAGAGCAGGACACTGTGAAGAATAGGTTCTGTCTACTTATGTACTACTGAGTATTTATGCTTTCATTTTACTACCAGTCTGGGGACTGATCACCTTAGGGTCCTGTTGCAGAGCTAGCTGCACAGAAAGCCTGCTGGAAGTAAGAATTACCAATGGCTCTTGCCTGCCTGTGCCCAAGCTTTCCTCCTTCTTTTGGGTTTCCCTGGGGAGAATCTTAACGCTTAAGAAAAGACGTGCAAAGGCTGCTTGCATACAGGGACAGAAGCAGTTGGGAAGCAGAGCCTACAGCACTTTTTTTTATTTTTTTTTTTTTTTTTTTTTTTCTGAAGGATTGAAAACTTTTCAGGTCAGCTGGAATGCCAGCGCGAGCTGGACCCGAAGGCAGGTGTATTTGAATGCTAGAATTTGTCTGTGCATTGCTGGTGGTGGTAAAATGATGCTCTTAGCAGGAAATACAGAGGCTGTGAGACAGAAAATGTATTGCATTTGTTGGAACTTCAGTGTTTAAAACACAAAAAGCCCTTGAAAATCACAAACCAGCACAAGAATAGAGTACTGTGTTCCCAACATTACGGATGGAAAAACCTCCCAGAACAAAGTCCCAGACCTTATCACAATTGCTTCCTGATAGGAAGCATGGATAAACAAACAGAGTCCAAGGCCAATCGAAGGCCTGCTTGGAAACCTTGTCTCTTGTTGCTGTAGGTATCAAAATAGGAAGTAAACAGCTTAGGAACAGTGCTGAGAATTACATGGAGGAAGTACAGTTTCCTCTCTGTACACTTGCTAAATTTGCTTATCTTTCATGCTCTCACCATCCCCCGTTTACTCACTGCAGCCTGCAAAGGCTCCAAAGACCTTGCAGAAATGACCTAGAAAAATAACATTTTTACAGAAATCTATCACTAGCTTGTGACTACGAGGACCTCTGCAATGCTCTGCCTGTGAACAAGGGCTTGGAGAGCTCTGCTCTCATGGGAATAACTATAAATCCCATAGACCCTCTCCGTGTGAGGCTCATCTGATTTCCACCAAAGATACATCTCAAGTAAGAGGTAGTCTGACATCTTTGCTGATGGAGCAATCTCTGCCTGATTTTCACCCTATTTATATTCATGTGATTGCAAAGGATAAAATTCTTTGAAGTATATTATAGGTATCATTTTATCGGAAAATGTTGTATTTGTTTAGTTTTCTTTGGATTTTCATCGGAATGGGTAAAAACAAACCCAGAGCTTTCCATAGGCCATAATACTTATCAAACGCATACTGAAGATACTTTCCTGGACATACAGATGAAGCTTGCCTGAACTCTCTACCAGTGATATGGCTTTGGTGAAAGACCTGGAAGCAATAAAACTACTTATGAGAAAGAACTCAGGACTATACAAGTTCACCAAGGCTTCGACCCTAAACAAGGAGGGCAAGTCAGAGCTGACACTTGTCCTATCACAGTTTCATTGTTATCAGGATCTAAGTGACCTAAGTTAATGCTAGCACTTTAGGTTGTTTGGATTTATTTCTGTGTTAGTTTTTGTTTTGGTTAGGTACAATTAGAGGATCTTCCTGACGCAGGTTCATTGTCCTTTCTCACTAGAAGAAAACTTGCAGATTTGCTGGATCTATCAAGTTACATAAAACCTACAGACTGTCAGCACAACTCATTCCTTTTTCTTGCCCTTGTGTTGTGACACTTTCAATACGAATTTAAAATGCTCTGGGACGTCCCAGTTTGATAAAGACCTCTGGATATTAATGAAAGTAATAAGCAGCAATGAAGTAGCTGTAGGATTTGGTCCCACAGCTAGGAATCTGCAAGTAACATTCACAAATATCAGCAAAGAACACCAAGTATAACAGGAAAGTGGGCTATAAGTATAGTATTAAGAAGATTACAGAAAGAGTTAATCCACTACTTAATGGGAAAGGAAAGCTATAAATAGATAATGCTATGAAATCTGAAGTTTTAACCATTTTTTCCGCAAGTAGATGAATACAATATACATCCATTATGGAAATACAGAAATTAGGTTAGAATGAGGAGCAAGTGTATAAATTTTTCACGTGTGAAGGCATTACAAAATGTGCATAAGGAAGAGAAGTGGTTCAAACAGCTTCAGAGCTCTAGCAGCTCTCCCTGAAAGTGCCTGTTAAGCACAAGAGCTCCCCCAAAACTGGAAAAAGCACAAACACAGTAGTTTAACAGGGAGGAAAGAAGAAAAAGAAGAGAGAACCCAGTCAGTTCCATTCCAGTTACTGAAAAATAACAGAACAAATCAACAACTGTTTCTAAGATAAGTAGGCAATGAATTACAACCAACTGTTGAGAATAAATCGTATAGAACCCCTCCAGTTTTCTTTAAGACAATAACAGGCATTGTGAGTGGAAAGAAGCCACAAATGTCATTTGTATTGACTCACACACAACAGTGTCAAAACCCGCACTAGGCATTCTCAGCAGTTAACTAAAGAAACATTTTCTGGATGAATCAACAATGAAGTGGGTATAAAACTGCTAGAAATGAGATGCTTAAGGTAGGTCTCAGGTTTTTGCTACAAGGAAGCATCGAGCAGGATTCCCAGCCAATATGCTCTCTTTTGGGACTCATTTGACATTTTGATGAGTCATTTGGCTAGTGGGATATAGAACTTTGTTATTAAATTGTCACTGGCATTAGGCTGGGAGGAGCAGTGGGACACGCTCATGAGAGCCATTGGGAATTCCCACCAGAATGCACAAAGAAAGGGAAAAAGAGGCTGCTCAGCCTGTAGAAAAGGAAGGGCACCTGAAACACGGTAACTGCCTTCAAATGTGTGAAGCGTAATTGCCAAGCAGAAGGGCAGAGCCTGTTCTCCAGGCCTATCTGCCCTCTAGAACATGGCTTAAAAGGCCTAAATTTACCTGAGGAGATGCCAGTGGGAATTTGTTATGTCTTTATGAAGACAAGCTAGATGAGCATGTGCATACAACTGACCCTGCATGGGGGGGATGAGCATGTGCGTATAACTGACATTGCTTGGGGGCAGACAGCTGGCTAGAACAGCAGTCATCACGCTCCTAGCTCTGGATTTCCTCTAATTCTATGGAATTATTAAAATTATTAGAATTATTTTTAAAAAGCAAAACTTGAGATGAATGTTCAGAAGATGTACAGATATTTAACCTGGACTATTTTCATCTGGAGGTTGAGACTTGTTAAATGAGAAGTGAACATATTTTCATTTCATTTCAAATTTTAATTCAAAATCAGTTTTTCACAATGAATTATGCGATGTATTTGAACTGTTCAAATACAAAATAAGCTATTTGGGAAAAAAGGGAAATTTCAGGACTACAAGCTGACCCAGAATTTATATTTGAGTAGTTTTATAAAGTTTCACAAAGGCATTTTCATGTTCCGGGACTTGTCCCTTTTGCTTTCCCTGTCAAGTGAGAATAGTGTTTAAAATCAAAATTAAGACTTTCAGAAAAATTGAACTGAAGAAACAAAAATTTTATTCTTATTTGTTGTTTCATTTTCTTCAAAGGCTCATGACTTCAGCCATACATATTTGTTAAATGTATCTTTACAATTCCTTTGTTTTATTCAATGGACAAAATCCTCTGCAAGAAAAAAAAAAATGCTACATCAAAACTCTCCTGGCTGCTATTACAAGAGACCTAGAGTTTTAATGCAGTATAATACATGGAATTTTGTGCTTATTAACATTTTAGAAAATCTGATCAAAAATTTGTAAATTCTTATATTAGTTTATCTTCGTCAGTGCACTCACAGATTTTAAGATGAAATTTAACACTGGGAACCATTTAGGAATTCCAGATGTTTGAAGATCCAATAGGTAAGGAAAAAAATATCAGTAGCTGCAAACTATTATAATGCCTGGGAGTGGGAAGAACAGGCAGTTTGACAACTTGATCCTATTTTTTTAAGGAACAAAACTAAAATTGGCTGAATTATGCAAAGAATACTGTAGGAAAAAAAAATGAAGAAAAATTTAGAGTACGAGGCCTTTGCAATTCCTAATGTATTATAGAGAAAGGGGCTGGAGTGACTGAGTTAAACACAAAGTATTAAACCCATGTTAGCAAAATGATGTATTTCCCACACACAGACTGAATCTCCAAAGACCTGCTGGAAACAAAAGCTGGTTATTTATAAGGGGGACACACCCACATTCCTCTCTAGATTCAGTCAGGAATTGGGGCATGGTAAGTACTCAGAGCACTCCCAGGAGCCTGAAACTTTCTATCCAGCAGAGATTAGAGAGACAGGAAAGATGAGAAATTGATTTTCACTGGGAGGAAGCGGTGGAACAAATCTTCGTATGGGCAGTATGGGCAGGGATGTACTGATGGAATTTTAAAGACGTTCTCGCACATCTATTCCCTCTCACCCGCTCTGTGCTTCCATCCTGACCCTTTGCTCCTGAAGAGTCCCCTCCTCCAGGTTTGACCATGGTCAATGGAGGAGAAAGAAGCATCCTGCAAGGCAAGGAGGCCTCATAAGCAACAGATTTAATAACAAGCATGGAGAGAAGAGCGTTACCCTCTCTTTTCCTTAAAAAGCTCCAAATGATCTTGGTTTCAGCCCCCCGAAGAACAGGAATATGTTGAAATATATTTAAAAACAAAAAAAAAAAAAGAGCAAAGAAATGGGTTGTGGGATGGAAAAATAGTTTCCTGCCAAGCTTTAATTTCAAGTCCATTGAGTCAAGCCATTCTGACCTCACTGTTTAAGTTTCAGATTCACTTGGCTAGCCTTTGGGCTTTTGAACTGGAATTATTTACCTTGTCCAAGCACAACTCTGCAAAGCTTCCTCCAGGAAGTTGCAATATTGGTATCATGTTGAGAATCTGACTTTTGACTGGGCCAATGCTTGGTGTCAGTGGGAAGTTTGAGCGCACATATAAGCAGTTCTTTAAAAATGTTCTTTTCTCTCAGCCTAAGCCCATGGTGAATACTGTCCTCGCCCCTCTAGGGCACTCTGTCACCCCGTTGGAGCTGGTCTTACATGGCTTTATTTGCAATTCTTCTATATGCAAAGAAAGTTCTTAATGGGGTGTAACTTTTGCCGTGAAAGTCACAAATCTTGCATTGGGAATACACGTATCATTTCAGTATTCAGCTGAATAACAGTGTTCACCAAACTTTTTATGGCTTTGTGATAATAAAGTAACTTTTACTACGGAATGGAAGTTGCCCTAGAGCAAAGTAAAACAAGTTATATTTGTATTATGTAAAGTGTTTTGTGATGTGAGAAAATATATAGAGATTTCTTTTAAAAAAAAGAAGAGAAAAAAACTGTTTCAGTTCATGTTTGGAAGTTTGGATTAACTGCCAAGCTTTGATTGAAGGGAGAGCTTAATTTGAACACCTGAACCAACAACAGCTATTTCAAAATCCATCCATACATATTGCATTGCTTTTATTTGAAAGTTCAGAAAATAATGGTGGTAAGAATTTAAGTAGCATGTTAAATCTTCAGCCAGTCTTTCCACTCAATATATTTGTTAAAATAATGTGCTGTAGCAGCAGGAATTTATTATTGGGCTTTTTCACACAAGACACACCTTGAATTTTTCCATTCTAAATCTTTTAACAGATGCACAAAGTGGTGAAGTGCTTCACAGAAAAAGCTACATATGTAATTGAAATTCAAATATCAACATAATAAAGATATGAAATATCAGCTTGAACTATATCTTAATTAGTTTCAGATTTCAGTGTAACATTTTCAGGTGTCTTTGAAGTCAACAATCCTATAAAATAAAATCTGCAATAGACATCAGACTAAGAAGGGAAGTCACATCCTCAAAGTAATTTTCTGATATGAATTTTGAAAAAAAAATAGCTGTTTTAAGTATCCCTTTTACAAATTCAAAACTCTGGTATACTAAGTGTTTCATGTGTATCCTTTTAAGTGTACGTACCACTGTAGTTGATCCTGCATTTGTTGATAGACTGACTGAAGTGGTGTCAGAGACACAAAAATCTCCCATACTTTATCACAAGAAGAAACGGGACACAAAAACGCGTATTTTGTCTGGACGAATGAAGTCAGGTGGCAATACAGGGAGCTTGTAAACCTGTTGCTTGACCAGGATCTCCGGCGTCTTTGATTTCGGAGATGCGCGTACAAACCGCCAGAAGAAGCGGGCAGAGCGCGGGCACCCACGTGCCAAACCCGGCCGCGCAGCAGGTGCCGTTGTTGGCCGGCTCGCAGGGTCGCATCGCGCCTCCGGCGCAACACCGCCCGAAGGATTCAGTCCGACTTCCTTTTTTCACTTTTCCTTGTAGCCCAGGACCCCAGCTTCTTCCCCAAGGGCCCCTTGCCTGCTCCCTTGCTAGGTCCCCACCACCCTCTTCGCAGTGACCAATCTTTGCTGATGACCATCTGCATCAGCTTTGGCTTAAAGAAGGTATCATTATATTACTCAAAGAAGCAGCTGCTTTGTTAAGAGGTTGCATTAAAATTGAAAAACTTTGGGGCTTTTAAGATATGCCTAATGTCTTTTGGTTTCATCTTATCATATCTGGGCTTTAAAAGAGGATGCAAGTTCTTCCTAAGGATATTGAAACAGGAGTAACTGCACACTACGATCCAACCGCTGTTGAATCAGTAAAGCTAAAAGTGACTCACAACCTTACCACAAGGTTTGCGATTTTTAGATTGGAGTATGTGTCGCACCTAGTTAGCTGGGCTGTGTATTCTAAGTCCTAGTACTTCATCAAACTTCTGAAACAGTATCTTGGGCAGTGAAATAGTTGTTGGCTAAAAACTGATATTAAAAAATCAAGCTTCTAAAGTGTTATGCTTCACAATGAAAATGTTATTTTTGTGGAAAGACTAGAAAGAATCTTTTGATAAAGAAATTAGCCAAGCTGGCAGCAAAAAAAATAATGTGAATTTCACCATTTTGTTATTATGATATTCTTCTGGAAGCAAATCACATTTCCCAGCAGGCTGCATATTGCTGAGCAGACTCCACCACCTGTGGGCATGCTGGAAGCATTCCTGCCAGTTCGGGGCACCGTTTGCCATTTCATTCGCTATTTGAACAAGAGAAACCAAGTGTGAGAAATGCAGAACAATGTTTGCACTCAAACAAGATTAATCCCATTTATTTCTGTGTTTTAACCTTGTCAAAGAATTTCTGCCTGAGCAATTCAAGTTTTGATAAGGACTTCTAGCTAGGAGTTGCTTAGAAGACAAATTGAAGAGCTCTGGGAGTATTTTGTAACAAGACTAATTAGGCAGCAATTCAATGGACCGTCATCAAAGGATTCTCACCAAACGTGGGAGGAAAGGATGCTTCAAAACGCAGGTACAGCTGGAATGATTCAGGAGACCTGTAAATGTGATAAATGTTTGATTTGGTTTAGAATCTTAGAAAATTAATGGAAGGACGAGCGCAAGAGAACTTCATTGAATCACTGGGGGATACTGGAGGAGAACATTTGTGTCAGGAATATGTCTGTGTCTACAACAGATACTGAAACTTCATAAATGAAAAACGGCATATTTTTAGTGCAGTTAATTTCAATATCAATATGCGTCATCCGTGGGGGAGAGAAAGGAGGTCTGCAAATGTATTTTATTATCATTAAAATGTGTACACTCTCCCAAAGCAAGGCAGATATAGGTTACAAATCCAATATGTAGTCTCCAAAGAGTGAGGCAACTAGGAACAACAAACACAGGTCTGAACAAGGGACATCAAGAAGATCATGCAGCTAGTAGATTAAACAACCCCGGCAGATTAGATACCTAAGATATTGCATTTTCAAGCAGAGCGAACGTAGTCAAAGAAGTCGACATTTAAAGCCCATCTGTGCTAATGCCTGTCACAGGTCGGCTTTTAGCCATGTGCAAGACCATACTCACTTGGGAATCGGGTACAGCTGAATGTTTAACATTCCCTGTGAACTGCTCACCCAGTCTCAGATACTACACAAATTTGATCATTTCTTAAAACGCTCTAATGTAAAATAGGGGCCCACATCCTAGTTTCAAAAAAGTGATTTGCTACTTTGGAATGTAAATCACTTTGCATCATGATCTTTGAGAAATATAGGTCAGTCCAGGGAGCAAAACAATAACCCTTATTGTCCCGAACTGCTCCGAGGGCCGCAGGACTGGTGACCTTCACCCACATGAGCCCCAGGAACGGGGGAGCGAATGAGCGAAGGTCAGTTTGGACTGGATGAGTTTCATTTACGTGTAGGGGAAGCATGCCCGCTGCCCGGCGCTGGCGAGGCCCGACGCCGAGACAACTGACAGAACGTACCTTTGCCTTTCCAACGAGAGCATTTGTCGTTAGGGGCTTTTTGTTCCTTTACCTCATACACATAGCACCATCTAAGCAAAGGCCTGGGTTGTGGGACATTCCCGGAGGAATGAAATAGTAGAGGTAATATCAAAGATTTTAGCCCACTAATGCAAACAAATTATTGCAGCACTAATGCAACTCAAAATACTTACCTGCAGTTGAACTGTTTTTAAATAAAATCATTTTTCTGCGGTAGGTCTGTCTAGGGGCATGCAAGAAATGCCACATCACAGGAGCAGAGTTACTAATGGCAGCTAACAGTCTGATCCCCATCACGGAAGGACAGTGCTGTTTTCAATCCACAGCCATGTATCAGCCCATATGGATCTGTTTCAAGCCATTTATTATGCAAGTGCTACCCAGGGAGGGCTCTGGAAAGTCAGATTTGTTCTCGTGACTTTGCAAGCAGATTTAGAGAACGTGGGGAGCATTAGGGAACTGAGCAGATGTGGGTCCCAGAGAGAGACGTTAGCAATATGAAGATGAATAAGGAACACTTGCTGACCGAAAATTCAATTCCGGCCTGCTTGCTTGCATGCAGATGCAAAGGCATTGCTAAGGAGGGGCAGATACGTAGACAAATCATTCAGGATTTCCTAAGAAAGTTTTTCACCCAGGCATAGATTTGTATCATATTACTGTGAGCTCTTTAAAGTAAAATCTACACTGGAGCATTGTATCTCTAAGGGCAAGAGAATGTTTCAGAGTTGCTAAGCATCACATAATTTCCAAAATGTCAACTCAAATTTTAAAAGTTTATAACCAGTAAAAATTATATTAAATTTAACAATTGTTACTGGACTAGTTCAAGGAAAACATGAATAAACAATAGAACTACCAATAATTATTCTGAAGCTAAATTCACATTCCCGCTTAGCTCCTTCACACATCTGGGCACTGCCAAATGACTTGCTAATTTACTTATACTAGACAGCATTTACTGATTCAAACCAGATCAGTGAAAAGTGAAGAATTCAATTGTGCCGTCTAACAAGGGGAAGCAAATGAATAATATGAGTTGAAAACACTATCTACATTTATAGCATCCGTATTTTGGCAATAAGTATCCATCAGCAATATCAGAGTGCCTTTAACAATGAGAGTTAATAGTAAACAGTTACTTGGAACATGAAATTTTGAAATGAGATATTTATTACTCAACTGAAGTACACTAATCATGAAATCAATTATCATTACTGTAATATACTTAAAACCAAAAGTAAATGTGATTATGAAATATGCCAAAGAACTACATGCTATTTCAAGTAAGATTCAATGCAATTAAAGGAAACTAATGTTTAATTTCATATTCAGATCTCTTAGACTAAAGAAAAGACTCAAACGCATAATTAGATACAATGGTAATTGCTTAAAATCTCAACACAACACCCTGTCAAGCAACTAGCAATGCCTCTCAGTGCTCTGCCAAGAAATCCTGTCCTACAACTAATGCTGGGATTAAAAACATAATGTCATATAACAATTACTGCTCAAGGCTATGGAGTTCTCCTCTTTACAGGTGTAACTGAACATCAATAAATTGTAAACACTGGATTAAAATAACTCCATCCAAACAGACCATTACAATAACATTGCAGAATGAGACCAAGATAGTGTTGTGCACACTGCATTTGTTGGTTACACAGGCTGGTTCTGCTGAACAGAGACTGGAATTTTCATTTTTTCAGTATTCAGAAAAACATATTTTTGCCATCAAGAATGCGTATTTATTACTCTTGAAATTCGGGGGATTGCTTGTGGAATCTGCAACAAAAAGCATTGCTTGTTCTGGTTTCTCCAGCACTGAGCCAGCTGGGTAGTCTCCATCCATAGGCTAGCTCTCTGAGGGGGTCTGTCTGAGACTGTTTAGAAGAAGAGTAGAGAAGCTGTTGGAGAAGAAGAGGTCCTGCCACTCTGATCTTCAGAAAAGTTGATTCTTTCCCAGAAGTTTTTATAATTGTGATATTTTACTTAAGAGTTGGAGCTCAAGAGTTCTTGATTTCAGAGGACTTTCCAGAGAAGCATATCCTGCAGCCACAGAATTCAGTCCCTGCTCCAAATTCTGCCCAGGAAGAAACTTTGGTTTCAAGCAAGGCCAGGTGCTTGAGCCAAGCTCAAGCTCTTGCAAAGTCCACTTACTTTTATTCCAGCTCTTCTTGCAATCCTGAAGACTAACAAACTGGAGCATGGGAGACAACCTGCCTTAGTAGTTCTTGCTTAGATGCAGTCGTCTTCTTATATCTGATAATTTCTTCTGTCTTCCCTTAAAATGCAGGAAGACTGTATTTTTACTTTGTTAAACAAGTCTCATGATCATTTTTAAGTATCATAACTATAAAAATAATACCCTACACACTGAAAATTCTGTTTGAAAAGTCTATCTGCCTAGAAATTTTTGAACATGTAATGCAAATGAGTATAGTTTCTAACTAACAGCACCTTCCACAATTGCTTCTCTCAGGAGTGACGCAAACAGATATTTTGATATGTTCGTTTGTATCAGAAGCTACATAATAACTCTTATCCAGCAAAAATATCACACAGTTAAAAGCTGTAAAAATGTTTGCTCTGCATTCTTTCAGAGTTTTTAGCTTTCTTTCAAAGAGTAATTGTAATTTTCAATCTTTAGAGGAACTATATAACTCTTCTTCTCTTTTCAGAGGTTTCCTTTTCAGAATGAGAAAAAACTCTCAGTGTATGCATGTCTAATTAAAAGTCTGAGTAATTTTTTAGGAAATCTCCTATATATATTTTCTTCTTTTAAGTCCTTAGCAAATGCATAAGCTATAAGCGTGGCACTAAATTTGCTGATTTGTGCGAAAATAAGAAAATACTCCCCAATACTAAATTTCAGGATTTGTTTACTGTCAGCAGTAACAATAAATCCATGATATCAGCCTTCCTGAGAGAGTCATAAATACTTTATGTCAATGCACAGTTCTAGCATTTGCAACATAATTACATACATGATTATACATACATATATAATTACACACATGATAGTTCCATTTGCCATATCCTCTCTGGAAGCATTAAAGCAGCTCTTGGATTGCATTAAGATACTGGTTTTGGCATCAAACAAATGATCAATGGTTGGTCATTCCCCTGCGAACAATTATTTGCTAAACAGATTTTCTGAATAACATGCAGAAACAACAGAGGATGCAACTTACAGAACATAATGGCTGTAGTTCAGCAAAGCCAGTGGAAATAAAGGTCAATGTTCTTGGAATAAAATATTTTCTGGTTAAACCAAGCAAGGACATCCCGGCATGAACAAGGCGCTGGCAGAGAGGATGTAGCCGTGACACTGAAGTGCGGCAATGGGACTGCACTGGTTGCTGCTGGTGCTCCACATGTGCCCGCACGGCTATGACTGGCTATCAAAAAGCAGCATGCAATCCTGGGAGAGGCTGAGTCCTCCTTTGAAACTGAAGAAAAACGTGCTGAAAATGTGCATACACATAATTCTAGGTGCAGTATTGGTGAGATGGCTTCTACATATCATGTCAGATTCTTTCCTAAGTACAGAACGTAGCCCCCTCTTCCTCATATATAACCCCAAAATATTATGAGGCTGATGAATTAATCCCCATCAGCTCTAACTCACTGTGCAAAATATGCCATGAAACTGAGTCATAGGTAGCACTCCTCCCTTCAAATTAAGTAAAAGTTAGGCCTGAACTTGAGTTTAAGTGCTCAATTTCAGATTTTTTTTAATTGTTCCCAGAGTCACTGTATTCTAAACAAGGAATTGCAAAGAAATTGGTAAAGCATGTTGCAAAAGATCAGAAACACGTGATCAAGTGTGAGAACTGGGATGGAATAATTTTAATGAAAATCATGCTTTTCTATCATTGTTACTCAGAGGAACAACTAAAAGGATATAAAATTAATCCTCTCTGCCAAAATTAAGCAATGAATCTTCCTAGGGGAATCCTCAGTGGAAGAATGTACAAACAGAAAAGCACAATGTATTTGGGGTGGCTTCTCTAACTTTTCCATATGTGAAGCTGTCACATAAAGTTTTATGAGCCTCCTTTGAGAAGCTATAAGGAAGTTTCTGTTAAGTATATTGGAGATAATCTGAAGTCTTAAAAGGGCTTTCTTGACACAGTGAACATCAGCGCCCTCCATGCTAGCATAAATGTATTATAAAAACACAGCAGATACACTTTCTCTGCTTATATGTAAAAACACTGTTTTTTTCACATGTAGAGTGACCATGGCCCTCTTCAGACTGTGTATACTTTTTTCAGCAGTTAATGCAGGTGAATAGCCTCTTCATGGAAAGAGAAAGCTTTCATGTTGTACAGGAGAAGTGAACAAGCTCCTGCTACCAGATACTTAGCGAAGTTTCTCCACTCTTGATGGAACCTATAGGAATTCCTGACACTCTTGCAGCTCCTTCCTCCCAAGTTTTTTTTTGTTATCTCCTGTTCATATTCAGTCCTTGACAAGGTTTGAAACAGATTAAAATCTCTCTTCTCAGGTAGCAGTCTTCTGAAAGGTTTATGAGTTCACTATTTGTAGCAAAAGCTCAGGTTCCCTTTCTCCTCAATGTTAAAAATACGCAGAAATAATAATAATAATAATAATAATAATAATAATAAAAGGAAAATACAAAGCTTCCTGGCACTTTTCGGGTTAAAATAAATAAATAACAAAGACAGTATAGACACGTTCATTATGAGACTGCAGCCTGCCAAACCAGTGTCTATAAAAAGCTCTCCCCTGATTCACCTTCTCCAGGCCATGGCTAGATAGCGAAAAAACAGTAATGCATAATGAAAAGACCCTTTAAATAGCCATTAGCCCCTGCAAATAGGGTCAATAAAGCAACAGCTTACACAGCATCAAACAGTAAAAATCTTTGTTAAGAACTCAAGCCATAACCATACAACAGGTTCCATCCCCTGTTTGAATTTCTAGCCCAACCACATCTCTCCCACAGAGACAACAACCTGCAGGAGTGCTGTCCTGGCAGGGTCAGCCTTGAGTCACTCTCAAGCCTGCGTGCTCCCAAGCACCGAATTCCCACTCGTGCTTAGAGCTCACTAGATGCAGCTCCGTGTCACTTGAAAGGAACCCAGGTCATAGACTCCAAGACTCATCCAAAAAGCCAACCAAAGAACTGTGAGTGGCCACAACTAGGAAATTTGCTTGAAAAGTATTCTTCCACACTAAAATGCTAATGGAGAGGCCCCTCTTGTGCCAAGAGATCAGTGTCAATCTCTCTCTACAATCCCATCCACTGTCCTTCCAGTGCAGACATTTCTGAACTCCTCTATTCCCCTCTAAACTCTGTCCTAACCCACTCAAGCATCAGTAATATAACAGCGTGGGACTGACTGACCCCAGAGCACCTCATTAATTCTTTTCCATTCCTTCTGGATTTTGCTTCTGTCATGTCACCAAGAATATAAAGCCTAAGGTCTAAGTCTTTTCAAATCATTTTTCTCCTTGCACCAGAGAGAGGTGGGATCAGCACTGGGAACACGGTTTATTTGCTGCATATTGTGGTACTCCCCCGCTACTTACTGTGAAATGTTTTCTATGTGAAGGAGAGTGGAAAGCAGGGCATCTCTTTAGTTCTGAGGCCAGCATCTTCCAAGGAGCAGCAGACGTTCACAGTACAACTCTCTTTGGATACTTCATGTAAAAAGTACTCAAGTCAATGCTTTATGCTAGATTTTGCACTCCTTTCTTTCACTGTAGTCATTTCATTCAGAGCCAGTACCACATTCAGGCTGACAATATATAAAAGATGTGTACCATCAACTTTTTTTCCTGCAAAATATTCTCTTAGAGACTCAGATCTTGCCTAATGGGTGAGAGATCTAAGTAGTATCTAGCTGCTCATTTACTAGCCTGTAGAAATGACAGGGCTTCACAGTCAACCAGCTGAGACTGAAGTGGTTCTGAGCACACATGGAAGTTTATTTCTGAGTATCCCAGGAGATGCAATACAAAATAAATCCTGGTTCACACGTCACAGAAAAGCAGACAGTCTGAGCTGAAAGGTGCCGCCCCACATCATGGTAACTATCACCATCAGTAAGATAGAGGACAGCCAAAATATACCGTTATTTCTGACAATACATCTCAAAGAACTTAACTTCTTTTTGGTAGTTCTCAGTTAACTCAGCATAGAGTGGCCAGCAGGAATGTGACAGATAGTGAACCCCATACAGAAATAAGACCTATCAAAGGTGGGCTTTAAAGCAGGACTGCAAACAGAAAGTGACACCAAAGAAGCGTTTGTGCTCACACCTAGTCCAGAACTGCACATTGTCCAGAATTATATGTAGGAAGATAGGCAATAATTTAGTTTCAAAAACAAGACTGACAATCAAAAATACTGAAAAGAGACTCAGTGCAAAAAAGCCTGAACTGCCCCAGGTCAAACAAGAAGAGTGCTGCAGTGGTCTGTGGCATGCCTACTGGAAAGGAGGGACAGAGCAGCAAACCAGGAGCCTGTCCAACAGTGACTGCACAACATTTTGGGCTGGGAACCCCTCTTTAGCTAGGTGCTCCCTGGAGGATATCTCAGCTATGCTAGCCAGAAGTGGGCAGGCTCCTCCTCATTGCCACGAGTGTTTGAAACAACGTGGGATGCGAGCAAGACTTGGAGGTACCACAGCAGGCCCAGATAGGAACGAAGGGGCAGGATCATCACATTACACAATCAGAGTTTTTATATATCCACAGTGCCCAAACCACACCATCCTTTAAAAGAAGATGACCTTCCAGGAGGAAAGCAACCAACAGCGTGGTCTTTAAAGGAAGCTAATTTACTTCACAGGCTAATTTACTCCAAGCCTTAAAAGAAGACTATACTATAGCCTTTGGGCAGAAGTCTGACTACTGCAAAATAGCTGAAATGCATTTCATTGTAAGTAAACAAAATCACGAACCTAAGCATTCAAAATAAATTTGGAGAACATAAAATAAACCTTTGCCAACAATCTGGTGCCTATTTAGATGACAGTTTGGAGCTGCTCTTATTTTAAAGAGAAAGGTTTCATAATATACAGTGACATAATACAAACACCACAATAAGTTCTGCTTTAATTAGGAGCTTATAGCTTAGTCCCAAAGAAAAAAGAAAGTCATGTTGTCCTTGAGCAGAGAAGCAGAGGAGAAAAGTAGAGGAGGAATTCCTGGCCCAGTGAATTTGATCCTTCTAGCATGTGATGCATAATTTGCACAAATAATCCTTTTTTTTTTCTTTCAAAAAACTTGGTGATTTGAATGGAAATGTCCTTCTTATCTCCAGGGACATGCTTAACACCATTTTCTTATGCAGTATTTTTGATATTTCTGTGTGATTCCTAGAAATCTCCCAGCTGCCTGCAGCATCTGTCTCCTCTGGGAATTACTCTCCAAGAGAAACACATCTGCCTTAACTGCCCAATTTAAAAACATTTAAACCATGCTCCTGTGCTCGTGCCCCAGCACCTCCTTCCTCTGTTCTGCTGCCCTTACAGGCACCAGCACTGTGCAACGTGTCTGGAGCTGCACCGTTGTTCCTGGACAGGAACACGCATGGTGTGAAAGTGCTCCACAGTGAAAAGAGAGGGCAATTTTAATTCCCTGAAAGAGGAAAAAGGGAAATCCACTGTGACTCATACTGCTTCTTTGGCAACAAATCCAGCTGATATAAACTGCTCTGGAGCAAATGACCAAAGCCTCAGCAAAAGCTGCCTCTGCAGTGAACAAGTTACCCGTGGAGCTATGACTAATACCCCTTTGCTTTCCCATTCCTTTTGCAACCTGTTCAACCCCAGCATCAGGCAGAGAAATGTGCTTACTCGTTCCTCTCCTCTTCCACAGAGATCAAGGAGGGCTGCAATTACCTCCACGCAAACCTTTATGGTTCAAAATGTTTATGGTTCAAAAGGTGCTGTGGATAGGTACATAGTGAAGCGCATCCCACCATTCTTTCCTAGGGAATTTAAAACATTTGCTTATAAAGGTATCTGAATTTTGTTACTTGAGCTTCATTTATAGTAGAAATACCAAAAAAAAGTGCACTTTCCACTTTCCCTTTCCATGGGGCTTTATCCACTGTTGTCTGGTGAGGAAAACATCTCCCCAGCAGGTTCACATAGTGCCTTAGTGCCTGGCTTCTCAGAGGTGCACAGAAATCTATGCACTTCCCTCCGCTACCTCCCAGCAATGTTTTCTCCCTTATTGTACAAAAGATCGTGCAAATGCGTACTCTCAGCCCCTTTGCAGAGCTTTGGCCCTGTGATGTGGTTTAAGGAGATGGGGGAAAGGCGAGCATCTCAGTGAAGGGGGTTAAATACTGCTCAGATGGGGGAAAGCTCAGTTTTGTTGGATTTTTTTTTAACAGGAACAGCACTGATGATAACTCAAAAAAGAATTGTGAGGCAAAGCATTATTTGAACAAACAACAAAGATTAATGGATTATCTATAAAAAAAATAACAATTCATGGAGCTGTAGGAATAACACAGCAAAGCAAAGCTTTAAGTTAAATGTCTGTGGGCTTTCTCTCAGGCTGATCAGACTCAGAAAGCAATAAACAAAGATTTTGGTCAATGCCCAAGAAAAATTTTACAAAGTTTTGTTGACACATTTTCAAAATGGGCAAATCTCTGCTGAGATTGATAGGACAAGGGCAAAATTTACCTTTGTTCTGACCTTCTGATTAAGTTTGCCAGTGTAAAAAAAAAAAAAAAAAAAAAGGCATACTGAAAGGCAAGGATATTCAACTGATAGAGTCCACATGTGTGCTTATTGCTTTTCTTCTCTGAGAGACGTCACAGTTATTATGATGCTGTTCAGGAGAACCTTTGGCTTGTATTGGTTTGGAAACAGAAATTCTTTGCATATCATAGGCATTAACTAGCCTGGCTAAGAATTACTCAACGTTAACCCTGACCTACAAAGATTGGAAACAATTATCCCCTGATACCAACAGCTTTTTCATTCAATAGCCAAAAAAAAAGTTATTTTTCACTCTGGACCACATTAAAAAAAAGAAAACCCACACTCACAAACACGCTTTCCCAACCACCGCTGTAAATGCAAAAACGAACATTTACCCTAAAAGCAATTTGTTTAAACTGATGCAACATCACTTCTCATAATATATTTGGATTTATTTCAACGACTGTTGCAGAACAATAACACATCTTGGAGTTCAGAGCGCCCCGGGGCTGCCACAGCAAGTTTGTGCCATCCCCTTGCTGTACTGGGAGCGTTGCCTCCTTGGTACGAGGCAGAGCTGCGATGTCGGAGGCACGCAGAGCTGCGCCTGGCCGCAGCCCTCGCTGCCCCCACCGTGACACAGATGCACGCTCTTCCCCCCTTGTAGTAAACGCTTGAGCCTCAGCCAGCCTCGGGGAGTTCCCCTCTTCAACGGGACTCGTTCGCAATGTCTCTCCGGTCTAGTTAAGAAAGTGAGGAATCCAGGCTTTAAGTATCTCTATGTAAGAGATTAGCACTGCAAGAGCTTGATTTGCAGGAACAGGAGTTTCACACAGCAAGCTGAAGCAATGATACAGGTTGCAATATGAGGAAAGAGTCTTTACTCACTTCTTTCCAAAAAGTGCTTATTCATATCCTCACGCAGAACTGCCTGAAGCACATCTTTGGGGTATTTAAAAATGAACATTTTTTTTTCTCCACCGACTGAAAATGATAAAAGTTTCCTATAATTTAAACGTGTAATAAGAGCATGACACACAGTATTTCTGGTAAGAAACGGGTGTTTTGTTTTCCTGCTCAAACCACAGGATCTCGGTCTGAGCTAAGGACGTCACTAAGGTTCATAAAATGGCACATGTCACTCCCCGGGGGCTGTGTCGGACGGGAGGCCGTGGGGTGGCACCTGGGAAGGGGCATGGGACATATAGGTGCTTGGACTGCTGGGGCTGCAACCACAGGCAGGATTGCAAAAGGGCTCACTGTTGAACCACGGATCTGCATTTATTTCTAAAAAGGATCAAGAACGGTTGGTAAGCTAGACTGAAGGATTTTTTAGTCTATGAAGGAGAGTTTTTTAGCTTTCTGGGAAAGAATGGTTGAATCAAAGGATAGACCAGGAGGAAGGAGGTCGGGCTGCAGGAAACTGCAGAGACTTAGGGAGAGACATTTCTAAGCTAGAAGGGAAATGTGCAGAAACTTTGTCTGGATACTACAGGGAAAAGCAAGGGAGTGATGGCAAAGTCGCCAAGGATGTTCGCTGAGCACCATGAGCAGAGCTGAGCTTTTCAAGACGTGCTGCCCATGTTGCAGCAAGTGGAGCAGTGATCTTTCTGCTGCAGGCTGGGGTGGATGATTTTGGGTTTAGTCACAAACAGTTTGGGGGGACGAGGGAGGAAGGATATTTTCATTCTATCATTGCCAAGAAAACCTTTGAATAATGAGAAATCGTTATTTGTTTGATATCAGACCAGATTGCATTCAGATTCTTCCTCAGTTGGAGCTCAGCTGTATTATCACTTGTCTAACGATCCTGGCCCTATCTCTGAGAGGTGGGTTTGCATTTTGGACAAGTGCATGATAAGTAGTAGGATGGGACCCCTCAACATTTCTCTAAGCAGTACATGTAGCTTGTACCCCAGGGCTGTTTTGGAGGGGTGGAGTTGTGGGAGAGAAGGAAAATACTATATTCTTCACGATACTTAACACACTGACTCAAAACTTTTGGTTTCATTTTTCAGTTCAGCCCTTAATTAATTTCTTGCTCCTTTTTCCAAAAGTCGTGGTGGGCCATCCCAGCAGACAGCTCTGGGATATTGCTCAGACTTGTACTACTGCTCAAATTTCTTACGTTAGAACTGAAAAAACTATATCCTAAAAGGTAAAGTCAAGCTTTATTTTTTGAGGACTTCCTTGTGTAGTTCCATCCTGCTGCTGTCCCACCTTCTCTCCACTTCTGAGAGAGAAAAAAACACTCAAACCGGCACAGTTAGCAGAAGTAAACACATTCAGCTCCTGGCTCCCCATCCTGCAGGGAGTCCATGCAGGCCCATGCAGCGCCCAGGCAGAAGCCAGAAGATGCCAGCCTGATCCCTTTCTTGTGCAGCTTGCTTTGTCTCCTCCGAAGCAGTGCCTTTGCCAGCTATCAGGCCTGTTGTTTAGGCTGGAAAACAGGAATATAGTTTTAGTCTCGTTTTTCCAGATTCTTCACCTTTGCTATTTCTGACTTCACCTTGCCTACCAGTTTAATTGCAGGTTTTCTGCAGTTGTGGATATATCAGGTCGCCTTAAATTTTTCCTCCACTCAAAACAGTGGGTCTACAAACTATGGGCAAATGTGGGATCCTCTGCCTTTCCAGCTAACAATCTCGGATACCATTTCCCTGGTATCACTGCTGCTTGGAGGGACCAAGAAGCAAGAGCTGCCCTGGAAGGTCAGCCCCAGGTGAAGGGAACCAGGCTGGAGCAAAGCACGGTACAGAGGCACATCACCTCATAGGTAAGACACAGAGATAAAAATAGTGCCTGGATGGAAAACAGTAATCAGTTTGTCATCAATAACACTCCCTACACAGTACAACGAGGATGACCATGCCCGCTTCAGTAGACCAGTGCAGGACTTCTGCATGCATGGCTGACAGCATCACCTGTTGAGTTAGCAATTTGTTTCTATGGTTCTACTACTGATATAGTGACAGCTAAATAGAGATGCAGAAAGAACGGTGGGATACTGTTCACTTCCCTCAGACAGAGGGGGAAAAACAAATTCTTGTCCTCATAGCACCACAGGGAGAAAGTTTGTTTTCCACAGCAGCAATACTTCTTTTAATATTTTTACAGCTCTCCTGGAAAATACTTGTGGTCCAGAGAGCACTGAAGTTGCTCAGCAAGGATGGGAAACACGGGCCTTTCAGTAAGTTTTCAGGACATTTGGATCTTTCGGTTTTAAGAAAAAAATTCTAAAGTTTCTGGATTCTAAAATTTATCATTTTACCATTAATCCAGAGTCATAGCCTTTAGCAAATACAATAGCTGGGCAAGCTGAGCTGAAAGTTTTCATCAAGCCTTGCCCGAGCTGAAAGGCGAACAGAGATAGTCCAGCCAGCGGTGCCATCTAGCTGCTGCACTGCCTCCAGGCACTGCTCCTCGTTGGTAGTACCGTCACGCTGTTCAGCCCTAACTAAAACAATTCTAGTTATTATTTCTTCCTCAGGAAAACAGGTTTGGTTTTACTCAAGGCACAAGATAAAAGGCTGGTGCTTCTGCATCAGTTGTGTTTTATTATACTTTTGAGCCATTGTTCTTTTATTCATCCTGTTTGCCTATTACTCTTTAGAATCATAGAATCAGTAAGGTTGGAAGGGACCTCTGGAGATCATCTAGTCCAACCTCCCTGCTCAAGAAGGGTCACCTACAGCATGTTAGACAGCGTTGCATCCAGACGGGCCTTGAAGATCTCCAGAGAACGAGACTTCACAACCTCTCTGGGCAACCTGGTCCAGGCCTCTGTCACTCTCCCAAGGCAGAAATTCCCCCTCACGTTCAGGCAGAACTTCCTGTGCTTCAGTTTTTGCCTATTGCCTCTTGTCCTGTCACACAGGACAACTGAAAAGAGTTTGTCCCCGTCTCCTTGACACCCTCCCTTCAGGTACTTGTACACATTGATAAGATCCCCGCTCAGTCTTCTCTTCCCCAGGCTGAACAGGCCCAGCTCTCGCAGCCGTTCCTCATAGGGCAGGTGCTCCAGCCCTCTGATCGTCTTCACAGCCCTGCGCTGGACTCTCTCCAGTAGCTCCATGTCTCTCTTGTACTGGGGAGCCCAGAACTGGACACAGTACTCCAGACGAGGCCTCCCCAGGGCTGAGTAGAGAGGCAGGATCACCTCCCTCGACCTGCTGGCAACAGTCTTCCCAATGCACCCCAGGAGACCGTTGGCCTTCCTGGCCATAAGGGCACATTGCTGGCTCATGGTCAACTTCTCATCCGCCAGCACTCCCAGGTCCTTCTCTGCAGAGCTGCTCTCCAGCAGGTCAGTCCCCACCTTGTTCTGGTGCACAGGGTTATTTTTCCCTAGGTGCAGGACCCTGCACTTGCCCCTGTTGAACCTCAGGAGGTTCCTCTCTGCCCAGCTCTCCAGCCTGTCCAGGTCTCTGTGAATGGCAGCACAGCCCTCTGGTGTATCAGCCACTCCTCCCAGCTTGGTATCATCCGCAAACTTGCAGAGGAGGCACTCTGTCCCCTCATCCAGGTCACTGATGAAGAAGTTGAACAGGATGGGACCCAGTACTGAGCCCTGGGGGACACCACTAGCCACAGGCCTCCAACTAGACTCCACGCCACTGAAGACGACCCTCTGAGCTCTGCCTTTCAGCCAGTTCTCAATCCACCTCACTGTCCACTTGTCTAACCCACGCTTCCTGAACTTCTCCAGGAGGATGTTATGGGAGACAGTGTCAAAAGCCTTGAAGCTGCTCTGGTTGCCTTTGTTCTGCTCTTTCCGCCAGTACTGGAAATGCTACCTGCGTGCCTGCACACTTTCAGCCAGTTTTCCCCTCCTTTCGACCTTTGGCCTTCCCAGTAATAAATATAATCATTTATTTCACAAAAAAGACACAATGCTCCTGTGTGGTAGCTTCTAGCACCTTTAGAAAAACAGATGGCCAGGCCCATTCCTCAGACAATCCAGGTAGTCCTAGACTCTACAGAGAGCATGACTGCAATGTTGTGCTTTTGTCCTCTGTCTGATGTCCCAAGAATTTGACAATAAGACATTACTATAGAGCTTTTGATATTTTTCTACCACTATTCAAAAAGAATATGTGAAATATTTTAGGCGCTAAGCAAGTCTTTTAATGCAGATGAAGCATGTTTACAAGGATTTCAGTAATTCTAAGGAGGATTTCGTTTTGAAAGCGTTCACCTCTTAGCAAACTCCATAAGCCACAGAAGATCTGTACACTTGCATCATCCAGGCTCAGCACTAAAGCCACCCAACACCTGTGCAAACACAGCTAGTATTACACAGGCAAAGTGCCCTGCTGTAACATCCACTATGCTGGGCTTCTTGTGAAGGACTCACATCTTTCCAAGGGGATCCAATGCAGCAGTGCTCTGTGATAACAGTGTACCTACTTGGTGAACAAACTAGCACACAGTGACCTCAGATAGGTCTCAGCAGCAGCAGGGGTTGTCTTAAATTCTGTCATGGCCCATACCTAAGGTATTCTGAGCTGCCAGTGCTCTGGTCATGAGGAGAGGTACTACATTCTAACTCATTTACAGCAAATGCGAAGTACCTGTAACTCAGTTGGAACTCATTAGGCACTCACGATTCCTTTGCCTTCTCCAGGAATCAGAATATGCCTGCAGAATATAGCTAATGACCCTATGTACCCTATGGTGTATGAAATGCAGCCAAACAGGCAGGGACTGCACTTGGCATGTGGGAAAGGAGACACTAACTTTTGTGAGAAGGTTAATAGGCTATCCTTGAGAAATACCCAACATCACTGTCCACCTGCTCTACCTTTGCCTGGGGAGAGTCAGTGTCAATGGACTCTTCCCTTTGGAACTCAATGAGAAGGAGACGGTGGCGCTGAGATACAAGAAGGAAACGTATGAATGAGCAATGGCAATGACAAACCAACTCGAACTTTTTAAAAGCCAGGACAATACAATACGGAATAAGATGTTGCTAACAAATTTGTCAGTAAACTGAGACCCACGTTTATCTGAAGAGGATGAATGCACATAAATGCAGACAAGCAGAACTGAGAAAAGAGCACTGTAAACTGCGCTGTCTGTGACAGAGTATTGAATGCCACAGACTGGCTCATACTCACAGATAATGAGATCAAAAAGGACTATGAAGCCCATCTGTATTACACCTTACTGCATTTCTTGGCTATTGATCTCAGTAATTTGCTTCTGGCCAGAACAGGAGCCCCCCAAAAGGCCCTACCCTGAGTGCACGTCATTGCTTTGTTTGCAAAGAGTTCATTCTGGGTGGCAAAGCAAGGTGTTGGGTTGAGGCTGGGTGCAGGGTTTGCAGCTTGACCTTTCACATTACAGTGAAAGTTGGATCCCTTGCATTGAAAACCCTGTTTTCAACTGCTTATAACATTGCCAAACTATAACCATTTGGAATGAAATTTTCCATGCCAGGTATCTGCCTCAGGCTGAAATTTTTGGAAAATGTCCACAAACTCAGCCGTTTCCAATAATGAGAGCAAGAAAAAATCCATTGTTTTGTCCAAGTTAAAAAGCAATTATGACCTTTTCTTTGAAAAGTTCTGGCACCCCTCTTTCTTGGAGCAAGAACTTGTCAGGGGGTTTCCTTTCATCAGAGATATGCCTTTTGCCATTCTGAAAATCTGCCCAAATTTGGCTAAGTTATAAGTCTTTGAAAAACTGAATTTGCACATGCTCAATGAATATGTAAAAGATTCCTTTTATTTTAGAAATTGAACTCCTAAAGATTTCATCTTCTCTGAGCAGGTTTCAACCTAAGGTCACTTTCCTTGCAGTTTCAGCTGTAGACTTCCACAGCTTACATCAGGGCCAGGAACCTGAAAGAAGAGCCAGGAGTCTATCCCTTTTGCACTGTCAGAGATATTCACTGAGCTGAGACAATGTGGAGGAGAAAATTCCTGGATTCAAATGCAGAAGGGATGAGAGTCAGATGTGTGGATAGTGATGAGGGAGGAGAAGACTCGGGAATCCTCCTGACAAAACAAGGAGAAGGAACAGGGACTTGGAGATGGCACACACATGTAGAACAAGAAGCCAAGGGGGGACAACATTTGGAAGCTGGTATGGACAGGAGCCATCAGTCCAGCAGATTGCCAGAGTATGGGTGAGAAAGAGAGTCACCAAAGAAGCAGAGAGAGAGAGTAGCATTAGGACTGCCTGGTAAGGAAACAGCCGAGAGAAGAGGGAAGGCTATGACTATTAGGTGTCACAGAAGGACGCTCAGACAACAGTAGAGGGATGGAGAAAAGGGCAATGGGATGATGAGGCAGAAGAGCATGATGGTTGTGGAAGCTGGGTGAAATAAAGCAAAAGGGGAATGAAAGAGGTCAGAGAGCCTTTTCTCACTTGTGAATATGGTTTTCTGGAACATGTCTCAGAGCCTAGCATCTTCATGTGCCACAGCTAATACGTGTGAAATGCATGACCTCACCTCATGTGTTCCTTATATTGCTCTTAATCACCACACAGCAGAAAAGGGCTCATTCCCTTCACTTCAGAACGATGCTGTAAAAGTGACTTCGTTATCAGTTATGACTGAGAGCCTGGCTATGAAAATAAGGTGCCATGAAGAAAAGCGCATTAGAAAATCAATAATTCCTGGTTTAAGGAAGAGCTTGAGTGTCAAGACATAGTAAAAATGGCACTTGTATAGCAAAGGACAGAATTAAAATTCCAGAAATAATTTTAATTCTGGTATTTCCTTAGTTGCTTGTTGGTGAGATATCAAAATCAGGTATTACACTTGCAATATTGTCTTTTTTATTAGTATGTACTTTTCTTGGCACTGTTGGCATGTCCTTAGGAACTGACTTGTGCTTAGATACTAACCTGTGGTTCAAAACACAGAACAGCAGTAAGCATGGATAGCAATAGAAGTTGGAATCCAGTGCTGGATCTAGTTATCTGGAGATGAAGGATTGGAGGCAAAAGCTGCTCAGCAAAGGAAGCAAGGCTAGACTGTATCTTCTAGATGGCTAAGTTGAACTGGAGAAAAAGCTGATTAGTGTGGAAGAGGGGATTGAACCTGGGAAACTACCATTCTCTCTATAGCATTTTCTTCACATCTTATTTCCAGGAATGCCTAGAAAGGTACATGAAAGAAGCAACTCTGTTTCCATATTATTAGATTTACATTCATTGTTTGCATTTCCACTGGAAAATGTCTAAGTTCCTGCAAATTAAAAACCATTTGAAAATATTGTCTAATATTTTTGGAAGAGAACTTTTGACCAAGTGGCTGACGCAAAAGCATTACAGACTTGAAAATGTATTTGCCTGAACTTATTTTTACTGTATTTCTTAAACATGTATTGCGATGGCCTTACCATAGGCACACAGTTTCTAAGCGTGAGATTTTGACTGGCGGGGGGGGGGGGACTAAAGAAAACCAGATGCCTCAGATTTATAAAGTCTAGGATTATGGCAAGATCAACACCTTGTTAATACATGAATGCTGATAGCACAGTTCATGTTTGATATTAAAAAACAGCTGTATATCAAAGGGAAAGCCTGGCATTTCAGTGTTGCAGCAATCATACGAAGAAGACTCTCACTGCTTGAGCGTCCATGAGATTTCTGTGCCTCAGTGAAAGGGCACAAGACTCCTATCTTGAGAAGTGATCTCACTCAAATTCTGCTACCTCTCTACAGCCCCCTGGACTTCAATAATCCTTTCAGCCATTTGCTACCTGTGAGAAAAGCTTGCCCTATTTTTCTTCAGCTCTCTTGCAGCGGCTGCCTAGACCAGTAGCCTGATTTATGGTCCAGATCCAGAGCCAGTCAGTCAGAAGAGAGTTGCTTTATGTCCTGACAGACCTTCCCAAAGGGAGCAAGCTTCTCTGTGAAGCCATTGGGCATTATTTGAGGAGTCTGGCTTGGAGTCTCAAATCTCTTGCCGAGAGGTATAGGCTGACTCAGAAGTTCCTGTGCAGCCATTCTGTATGCTTTGGTCACTCAAGATTTCTTTGAAAACCTCCAGACATCATTAGCATACGTTAACGACTGCTTAGCATATGCTAATAGTTCCCAGATGGGAAATGTTGCTCTGCATTGAGTAGGTCCAAAATAAGCTTAGGAGGTTCTGAGAATTACAGAGCGACTTGACACGTATTTCTTATCGGCCCAGACACCAGAGAGCCTTTTGACATGACAGCCAACCGGGTAAGTCAGAGGCAGAAATGGCAATTGGGCAAAACATTGATTCAGAGAGACACAGAAATACGCAGTCCTGCTTTCAACCATACTGGCACAAGGTCAAAATCAGCCTGGGAAACTGTTGCATATTTACCAGGCTGAGAAAACACCTTTTCCTTATATTTATTTCTCAGTTATTTTTGACTGCTTGGAAGGTGCTCAAGTATCAGTACGATGAGAACTATATAAGTACCTAGGCTGAATAGAGGACAGATGTCTTGTATATGCAAGAGTGCCAGTAATTACAGGCAAATTTTACCTTAAACCATCACCACCAAAGCAGCCTTTGTAAACTATTATTTCCCAAGAGATCTCTGGACCTTGGAGGCTTTCATGGTTACTTATTTGCATGCCACTGCTAGGGGACATTAACCATGCTGAATTTATTCTATCCATCAACTTTTGGGCAACCATCTGGCCTTCTCTTTACCCAGAGGACTCACTACAAAGGGGCAACAGTTTTTTCTCACTGTCCTCATTCTTCTAGAGTCAGTAAAATATTTCAAAGAATCAAAAGCTCAGAAGTGCAGGAAACTGCTCACACCACAGTCTGGAGTGTGGGTTCAGCTTGAGTGAATATTCAGATGCTTCTCCAAAGCTTATCTGGCCTAGCCAAAACCGCCTAAATTTACAAAATTGGGCTGGGCATTTTATGAGAACAGGATCTCTTACAAGATTTTCAGTATTTCCTCTGCTGACTAGAAAATACTGAGATCAGCTTGGAAACCAAAATAATTTATTTTGATTTAAAATGGATCATAATTTTTCCAGATCCTAAAAAGATTCAAAGTGAGTTGTCATCTGGGAAGTGGTTGCAGGTTGAGAAGGACTACTTTTATTTTCCCCTCTTCAATCCAGTTTGCTCTTCTTCAATGGCATGCAGAAAAACTCTACCCTTGGCAGCCACCTTTCTCCTTTCAAACCCAGCTCTCTCTTTGCACCCACAAAGCCTTGCTACTGCAGCACCTTCTTCTAAACTAAATTATTAACAACTTGTAAAGTCTAAGCCAGCAATTACTCTCTAAAATGTCAGGCAGATCAGATGACTTCCACATCAGCTCAAAGTTCCTCCATCAGAAACGAGAGAAAAGCCTGGCCCTCATTCCACTCCTGCATCCCCTGGTTTTGGAGGCCAGTCTTTGGTTTTGCCCTGTGTAGAAGACATGCAGTCAGCTATCTTGAAACTTTCCATCCAAAGGGTTTTCCCACAAGGCTGATTGTCTTCTCTTTTGAGCACGTACTTCAGGTCTTTAGCATCTGCAGCTGTGAGGGTGGCCTATATTTACTGTGTTCATAGATGTGCTGGGTTTATCTCTGCAGCCTTCTGCCTCTGCCGAGAAATGTGGTCAGTATTGCTTTGCGGAAGAGTAAGTGCAGCAGGTATATCACACTACTCATCACATTTTCACCTTGCACACAGCACCCAGTCTCCTGAGGTGCATTTCAACTGCAAAAGTTTCTTGCAGTTCTCAGAAATGTCCCCAGAAAAAGCTGCTTTCCTGGCATTGCCTGTGAGAAGAAGCAGAGACATATAAAAGTATAAATCTCAAGTGTGGTGGAGGTGAACCTTACTGTGACCCATGGGATGGGGCCAAGAAGTCAGCAGTGACTGCTCATACCTGCTCTGTCTTCCTATTTTCAACTCGATTTTGTTATTTGTTTCTCCTCTGGTGAGTGGTTGACTCTGATGACCAGGTTGTCCCTTCGATGACCCAGGAACTGGTCAGTACCCAGTGGTCATCTGCCTTGTGCACACACTATAACATTCCCCTGCTGATGCCAACAGGGGATAAAAAAGGTGATCAGAATTAGGCTGATCCTGCTCCTTTGTTGCCAGCTGGGTGTGCTGAAAGGAAAGACAGGGATGCATGTACGTACATCCCCTCTAGGAAGAGGTAGCAGTAGTATTTGAGCCTTTTTTTGCACTTCAAGGGAAGTTAGAGTCACTTGCAAAGAATAAAACACAGCACTGTGACTACCTTAAGGAAAAGTGAGATCTGGCCAGACCTGGACTGCATCCACACATCATAGCACTGCCATAATGAGAAGAAGCAGCCACTGACCCCACAAATTAAGTTAATGTGTGAAAGCTGCTTGAATACTCTGCTTTGAACTACAGTTTTTATTTTAAAAATGCTGCTCAATTTTAAAACTTGCAGAGATTAAAGAATTTGAGAGGAAAATTCTCCCAGCAGTAATCATATCAGAGAGCAAGGTCACTGGCCATTTTATGCATGCAGTGTAAGATAACTGTACAGCAACGTTGTTAAGCGATCTGCAGTCCATCTGCCAGAGGATTCATCTATTCTGGCTACGGAAATGCATCTACAGGCTAGAGATGAGGGTACTCTGCAGATGTACTTTCTACCCAGTGTAGTGAAGTAGTAAACTGTAACACCAACAGGTTGAAACGCAAAAGATGGTACACCACCAAGCCTTCGGGAAATCACTTTGATGTGTGTGTTGGGGAACAGGGAACAGTTTTGTGATGATAATTTAAGGTGAACAAATTGCCATGGGATTAATTCCACTCCTACATATGCAAATCAAGTGTTTCCTAAGGACAGCAGGCTAACTAATGATACACATATGCATATACCTACACCTATACATACATATTTATATATGCAAATAAAATGGGGACTCTTTTGCAAGAAATAACTCAAAGCAACAGGGGAAGCCGCTTTCAGCCAATGGAAAGGTCACCCATCCTCATCCAAAGCTGAGGCCAAAGGGATTAACTTCATTATTGGATGTATAACCTAGAATAAGGGCATTATACTGACCTATTTAAGACTCCTATCAGCAATGTGCAGCTGTGCTGCCTGCAGCCTCAGAAAGATGATGGCTAGGAAAAAAAAATAGAGAAAGAAATTCAGTGAAAAAAAAATCACTGTAAAATGACCAGACAAAGGGAGAACAATCTGCACAGTCTGTTAAAGAGAAGGTCTGGGGAAACTACCGCGCAATCTACAGCTGCAAGTGTTAACACGGAGAGTAGGTATTTGGCAGAGCGCAATCTAGTTGAAACAAAATGAAATAGCTACTGAAAACAGGCACTAGACCAAATTCTATTGAAATTGGGGAAAAAGCTTAATAAGGAACACAGTTATCCACCAAAGTGGTTATGTTAATGAGGTGGACTCTATATCACACAAAATTTAAATCGAAATGATTTTTCTTTAAAAGTATCCCCTAACTCAACAACAGATACTGAAAATAAAATGTTAATACAGGGAAGTTTTAAAAGATGAAATAAAATGAAAGTCTCAACACTTTCTTAGAAAAGAAATCACCGAAAGAAAGCCAGTAACAGGGGTTCAGGTTGCCTAGTTAGTCTCTAATGCTTGATACTGAAACAATGTCTTTAAAAATTCATGGGGGATTATGCTGCTGAGTAGGTGTTAAAAAGGCATGTAGGTAAATACCATGGATTTATTCAAATTCCATCCCACTATCTACTTGAGCCTGGTATGGCTTAAGCTGTTAGACAGAGAAATGCAACATTCCCTATACATAACAGTGTCATTTATAAAAAAACTGTCAGCACATAGCAAATAACCGCTGTTCACAACAGAGCCTCAAGTCAAATATATCCAGGCATGATGAAGTCTTAGTAGAGGCACATTCTTTCCCTTCTTAAAGTTTAGATATGAATGCTTTAAATATGCAAGTTAACAGGAAGTCCAGTGTCTCTATTCTGCAATCATTCCCTTCAAAGGTGAAGAGCTGCTTCCCCTCCAAAGAAGTGTGAGCAAGGAAAAGGCAAAGCTTCTGCAAGGAGAGGCAGCTCACAAGGCAGAAGTGTAAGAAGACGAGAAGAAAACAAGCAGAAATTTTACTCTGAGGCTTAAAGGCAAGAGGGGCTGTGGGATAGTTTGTAAGAAAGTATTTTCTGCAGTTTCCTCTCCCTCTACCACTCCCAGGAGACCTGTTTCAGCAGAAGCGCGAAGCCCATAGGTGCAACTGGGAGCAGTGGGCAGGGAGCTCCTCCCTCCTTCCCTCACCCCTGGAGACTGCTGCACAGAGTCGCCTACATGGAGGAGACCCCAATGTCACACACAATTTCATTTCTCTGGGCTTATATTGGATTCTGCTCATTGTCAGTAACGCCTAGTGAGAGCATCAAGGAAAGAAGCCCTTAAACAGCCCAACGAACTCTTTGCTTTCCTTCCTAAGAGTACGGAGATTGAGCTGCCTTTATCTAATTGTGCTTTTTAGAATATGTTTGCACCTAGTATAGCTTATTTTGTATCCTAGTCCTGTTAGTTATTTATCTGGTGAGAAATTTCCATCTAACTGGTTGAGGCTAGAAGAAACCTGATGCCTTTGAAACTTTACCTTCCTTTTGAAATGGATATGGGCTTGAAATGTACTCCCCAGCATGACTGAGCAGATCTACAAAGCCTTGGCCCCGCTCACCCCACCAGCGCGCTTTCAGTGACAGTGGGTAGATGTGTACAGAGAGACACGTGCATGCACAGTGGCCCCTCCCATTAAAACCAAAGTCCAGGCGAGTTTTCACGCTCACAGTGGAAGAACAAGTACTTTTCAGGAAAAATGTCATATTTGTAGAAGTGACACACGAAGGAAAGAAATTCTATCACAGAGGTGCTGAGTGATAATTTAATTCAGCTAATTGGGGATTTTTCTCATAAATGAGGGAGCCAACATAGTGGTAAGGCCCTAGTTAAATTTGTCATTTTAATTTCCACATTAAATAAATCATTTTTCATGAAATTATAGTTCTAGATGAAGAGAAGATACTTCATCAGATCATGTAGTTACAAGACTGCAAGCAGAAGAAAACAGAGGGCAGCCAGTGGAAAGTGGGGTTTACAAGGCATAGGGATGCTACCATAGGGCAGATAAGATTTCCCCTTGACCAAACCTCAATGAAAAAAAAATTAAATTATTCAGAAAATACCTGCAAGACTCAAAACTGAGAGAAATGGAAGAAGAAATTAATCCAATGAAATTAGTTAATTGTGGAAATTAGAACACAGTGGTGTAATTCAGTAACAGAGCTGCAGGACCTTCTAGCCGGATGTGCGTCTTCCCCTCCCAGAAAGTTTCACCAGTGGGATGGCATTATCGTAACTAGCTGTCTTCAAACCTGCAGACTACTTTTAAGCACATTGGTAGCTAGCAGAGATCATTTCACGCAGGACTGCTTTTCCTCTACAAAGCTATCTCACCAGCCCCTAGGGCGCTCCATCACTGTGCCAAGCTGAAGGTTTATCTAAGTGGCAGTGATTATAGGGTGCTCAGAAAATTCCTAGTCAATCTTTGAATTAGGCAGCCAGAGTCCCAGTGGGAGAGCGTGGTGTAGGCAGAGCGCGTGGTGTAGTTTAACAAGGCTTTCAGCCTGTCTACAGCCTGTTGCTACGGCTGGAGGGCCACCAATATCCAAAGTAGCTGACATAAAGCTAGGCTGGATCTCACTACGCAGCAGTTTCTGCTAAGCTCGGTGTAGACACATGTTGAGTTTCCATAGCCAGCTGCCTGCTTACCTACAAAATGAGGACAATTGTTCTGGAACTGAATCTTCCTTGCAGCATGGCCAGGTCCACGTCACCCTCTCCACCAGCTGCCTGCGGGTGTCCTATCTACACACAACCTGAGTCACCTCCCTGTTTCTTCTCTTCTGAACACCTTGGCAACATAACTGGTTGACCAGTTTAAGGATCCAGGTGAAGTGCTTGGGAAACAGCTTTTTTTTTTTTTTTTTTTTTTTTTCCCTCAGATGCTGCACAAACCTCATAATTTTTTTGCTAATGTTCAGTTGAGACCTTTTCACTGGGAGCTGATTGTTAATGTGGATTTCACATCACTGAGAGAATGTGCAAAGTCTACAAAGAAAGACTTTGTCTGCTTTGTTTAACAAATGACATTATTTCCCTTCTGCCTAGCAACCCATAACAGGGCCAGAGGATTTGTAACAAGGGCCTCGAATGAGCTAGCAGGTTAGACCATTTCAAGCTAACAAATAGATCTCGTGCTTTCACTGCACTTTATAGCTCAGACAAGAACTTGTAAAAGGATCAAAAAAGAATTATGTCCTTTATCTAATAACTGTAAAAGAACTCCATAAACTCAGGTACTAAGTATTTCATCAGAACTGTAAGGAAATACAGCTTTCCACAGCATTTCAAAACACGTTTTTTGGAAAACATAATTGCTTTGTATATATTTTTTTTGTAGACAATAAGATTGCCACCTTGATGTCCTTGATTTCCATAGTGAGAACTAGTAAAATAGCATAATAATGTTACTGTAGACTTTAACAGATCCACAGATCTGGGCTCTTTTCTCACACTTCCTTATAATCATCATAATTCCCTCTGCTATGCTGAAACTTCAGTGGTTGAATTGAAGGTCTTGTACAGTGGAATTGGTGAGGGGAGGGGGAGGATATTACTACGAGACATTGCTATAATATGCAGATTTGTTTAGCATCCAAAATGATTTTACTAGCTGATTGTGCACTGGTGAGGCCAGAAAGCAGGTGTCCAGGAGCAGCCAGGGAGAGCTGCCCTGTAAGGGACCGCGAGTCAAGAACCAAAGCTGACGATGGGGCCAGCCAGGCAGTGACCACACCAGCCACCCAAGCCCCAAAGGGCTCAGGGCAGGTGAGCAGGGCAGGTTGGGCATGGCAGCCAGGCTCAGCCGCAGCAACCAGAAGGGAGCTGGGTTTGAGCCCAGGCAGCAAAAGCCCCAGGAGATAGGGAACGAGGCTGCCAAGCCCCTTGGTGCACACAGGGCACTGACAACAATTACTGTTTGATGCTTCTCCAGCTTCTTCTGGGATGGAAAGGCCAAAGAGGGACTGCCTATGTTTGCCATCTCTTTAGGTGACTAGACTTAAAGACATCAGATGAGGCTTCCATCAACGAGATTTAAACACTGACACGAAGGTAGTGCTTGATGCCCCCTGAGACCTCATTGCCAGCAGATGTTGTGACACATGTGAACATGTAGCTGGGCTCAAAGGCACACCAGACAAGTATGTGGAAGAGAAATCCATTGGAGGTTACTAAATACACAGTGAAGAGGTCCAGCTGAAGAAATTCCTGAGCTGAAGACAGAGGTTACGAAACTGCTCTGGGGAAGCATCATGTTTGCTTTTTCTGGCTTTGCTCTTCCCTGTCTATCACTTACAGCCACTGCTGGAGACAGGATACTGAGCTGGATGAAACCTTGGTCTGACCCAGGCCAGCCGCTTTGATGAACTTACTAGTCATAGAGACACTGAAGGATCAGGTTCATCCTTCCCAAATTAGGAGCAACCCAGGCTCCCCACACAGTCATCAGAGAGAGGTGGGATGAGAGAAAGGCTCTGCCTAACCGAGACCAAGACTGCGTCCTGAAGACAGCTGTCTTCCTCCAATCCCCGTGAGCACTCCCTCAGAGTCCTATGGCTATGTATGTATGAATCTAGGTCCTAATATCCTTTTCAATCTTAGCATTAAAAACAGCACTAAAAACTTACTTTGAAAGTCTTTATCTCTTTGAGAATACACATGGTAAATTAAAGACCTTACTTTCTTAAATAATTGCAAATTAAGCACCTAATCTGACTCCTGGCGTAAATTTCTATGTGTCATAGAAAATTCATCTGAAAAGAGGTCTAATAATAATGTTGATTCAGCTTTCACGCACAACTCTGTATAAGCAGCTCAGAAACTTTTTGCAGATATGTCTATGTGCTGTATACATAGGACGCTATCTCCCCCGTGTTACAGGTATGTTCAAAAGCCTGGCGTTGTGGTTCTTCACAAACACGGTAAAAGTCCTGTAACAGGCCAGTCGATAACCTGGTGTGTGTACAGATTTGTAGTGTGTATTTTGTCAGAAATGTGTACCTATACTCAGAAAAATAGTCAACATTCAGTCGAGCTTGCTGCAGTTTTCACCAGTTTGGTGCAAAACTATTGCAACGGATCATTCACTTTATATATATAAAAAGGAGATGGGTAAACCACCACTTATGACTTCTCTACCAGACATGAAAAAGAAATAAAGATACAATTTTCCCACCTAAATTAATGCTATTGAATTCCATTTCTCAGAGCTCTGTTCACAGCCTCAGCTTCACTGCTGTCTGCTTCCACTCTCAATCAAAAAACTGAAGTGAAAACACATTTGCATGACACGGAGGTAGGTAGATTCAGAACCAAAACGGAGCCCTTCGGAGGTGTGATCTTTTCCCGAGTCAATATGGTAAGGTTTGCTTTCTAGTCAGGTCACATGTGGAAATAGAGAATATTAAATAGTGAATTATTAAAGGGTCCTTGGCATGATTTGGGATGACAGTATCTCTTAAGCAACAAAGCTCTTAAGTGGTTCAGCCTTAAGGTGTAACAACAAAAACACTACTGCATTAATCAGAATTGAGCCAGTGAAATATTACAGGGTCCCTTTTCCTGGAACTGCTTCTGGTATCCCTCTGCCCAAAAGGCCAGGTACCACAGTTACTCCTCACTGCAAGCTCCGTCAGGGACCAGCAAAGCCCAGCCACAAATCATCAGCTAAAAATCTTGCTAGACATGATGCAGATCCCAGCTGCTACTCCCTGCACCGAGCAATCCATAAGACTTCTGAAGGTGTCTGTAAAACAGCTAGAAAGAACAAGCAGCTCAAACCTGTACTCACAGTCACAGACAGCCATGGAAGCAAAGCGAGGGGAATTACAGGCATTAAATGAACCTTCAAAGCTTGGCCCAGCTTTCCTTTAATTGTACATGAAAAATATTATTGCCGTACTGCACAAGATGGCCTCATTTTTCCAAAATGTGGGACAGTCCTGTGGGGTTTTTATGCACCAAAAGAAAATTTAAAACAGAAAATCACAGCATGCAAGTTCTCTCTTAAAAATTGGGATAGTCTAAGTCAGTATTTCTCAACTGTTCAAAATTAAAGAAAGCTACTTAGTCAGGAAGGAATCCTCAGCTCCCCCTTATCCTTATCCTTAGGCATTGGGAATTTTGGAGGAAGGAAGATGGCAAAACCAGTTGCAACAGAGTGAGTTTAAAGATAGATATAGATATAGATATAGATACAGATACAGATATAGATATAACATAAGAAAGCTATAACAACGAAGCAAAACAAAAAGCTAGTACCTATTTGAAGGAACTCACTGTTCAGAACCTTAGATTAAAGTCTAAGTAACGCAGCAGTAATCCAGGTATTTGATAGGTAAACCTTTTACATTTGATTTTTTGTCACATTCGTAACACAGCTATATACAGGGGTCTGGGTCCTGCACATACATGTGAAGTAGCGGTGAACTTCAGTTCTGTCCCCCGCATCACATGGATTCTGTGATTATTTTAACAGCACCATTTGTTTTTCCATATTTCCATTGTTTAATAGGAACAAAAACAACCTGCAGCCTCATTCGCAAAAAATCATAAATCTCCGTGTTCGGTAGTCTGTTCGGTCCGAATTGTGTTAGACCTCCTGGGCAGTATGAGAACTGGGGCAGGCCAGGAAATGTTTGTCCAGATAAGAGATTTGCAGAGAGAGGAAAAAAAAAATACATAAGCGCTCACGATTCACGTGGGACTCGGGTTGCTCGGCGGCTCGGAGGGACGCGGGCTCGACGCACCGGGCAGCCGCGCTCCGCCGCAGCCCTCTCCCTGCCGCTTTCTCCCGTTTAAGATATCGGACGGATGCACGGTGCAAGCGGCTGCGCAGATTTGGTCTCGCATGCATGCTCGGACACGAGACTGACAGTCCCGTGGAGGCACCGGTATCCTGCAGGCGGATTAACAGCAGCTTTAACAAGCGTCAAATAAAGACGGAGGAACAGGCAGGGCGAGGGGAGGTGAGCACCTTTCGCCTCGCACGGAAAGCCGGTGGTGGAAGAGTTAAAGAAACCTGCAGCGTGTTGCGTGGCTTACAAACAAAAGCCAAAGTAAACAAAAAGCAATAATTTATCTCTCAGAAGTCGTTGATTTCCCCTATTCTCACACCGAGCGCTGCAGCGTCAGGAATTTGTTGCTGCAGCCAGCACCAGGAAATCCTGACTGCCGGGGTCTAAAGCTCAAAGGGATCATTAACTTCAGGCAGAATAGCAAACGGACAGGGGCACGGCTGGGAATAAGAGATATGCAGGAACCTCGCGCGGGCAGAAGGAACCCTATAGAAAGGACAATACAAGAAAGAGGGCATCAAGATATTCCCTTGCTGCTTTCGTACAGGGAACGTGAGTCACAAGTTAGAGGGACATGGGCAGAGGGATCAGGAAAGAACTGTAAAATAATGTGCCAAGGTGCCTAAAGCTTGATTTCTGGGGCATTGATTCTATGCAGTTACATTTGCACGCAGCAGAGAAAAGAGGACCCATGACTCTTTCTAAGCAGGTAGGATAGTAAAGGAAAACTTAATATTAAAGAAAACGTAACTAAATTAAAGGAATCCTTCATCAAAATTTCTAAATAAAGTAGCACTGTGTAAGAGCAGAGGGTTCAGGTGACATGGGCTTCTTTCCTACTTGCACACGCTTTAGCTAAGTGCAACTAATACAGAAAGTTTCCTTACTCCAACCAGGGAACATGTGGTGCTCTTGAAATGGAAGATGCTGAAAGAGCATCAAAATTGCATAAATTCCTGATTTCATGGCCCCTATTAAAGTTATTAATGGCCAACTAAACAAACTTGTTTTCCTAGTAGCATGACTATAGTGAGAAGTGAAAGATTTATTTTGATTTAAATTGCACAGAAACACTTAGAAATTATGATAAGGGCTTAGCCCTTGCAAATGGGGTATTTTTAAAAGCATAGGTCCTGTAGCCATGTTGCCTAGGCTGAACAAAATGCAAAGTCTTTAAGGACATGCCAGGATATGTGGTTCAAAGGTCCGCCTGGAGATTTGTAGGTGTCACATACATAAGGCTGCCTGATGTCTTTCAAGAGCAAAGGTTAAAGTCAGTGTTAGCTGGATTATTCGGATTAAAAGGGAGGATGTGGAGATGAAATAAGAGCACCAAAGGGTAGTACAGAGTCACTCGGAAGTCCTGACCACTTTACTTGTGGAACTAAATAGCACAAATGCAAAAGTAAAGGTTCCGGTTTTGCTATTTAGACTCAGCAAATCTCTAGTCAGATATAAAAGGATTAAGAGTCTATCCAAGTATTTGGACCAAGTAGCTAGCAAATATAGTCCAGAAGAGAAAATTGAAGGACAATAAGGCTGGAAGCAAAAAGCCACAACAGGAAATTTATGTTTAATATGCAGGTGGTATATCTGACCGACGAGGGACATAGATTGAGTTATTATAGACAAAGCCCTTAATTCAATGTACAGCTGCAGAATAGAGCTACTCTCAAGATGATACGAAAGATATTAGATTTTTACATTTAAAGAGATAGGTTTTAATTTGATTAATTTCAACGATGTTTTTAAGAGTTGTCGCATCATGAATCCCACATTATGGCTTTCCCAGATCCGTCTCACTGTAATTGGCTCCACACTTATATAGCTGAAATGAAGTGGCTGATCATCCAGGACACGTCCAGGTCACCCTCCTGAAGGCCATCACTGGGCTCCTTTATCGCTTTGGATCAGCGTGTGATTTCCTTCCAACACTCTCCCAAGCAAGTCTTGGTGAGGTTGGAGTGAACTCCTTATTCTTCAGCTGAACTGCAGGCACCTCTAATGCAAGTATCACTTAGGGCTATGTTTTCTCTGCTGCCTTCTGTTTTGAAAGTCTCCAACTCAAAGCAGTGTGTGTTACAAGACACCGTCAGAAATACGCACCTAAGTAGCATGCTTGAGGCCCTACAGCCTGTGACCTGCTGCTGCAGAGCCCCTGTCTTCTTGTTCCCGGCTCTGGCTCCTATTCTCCATGTCCTTCAGGACGGCTTTTTTCTGTTTTGCTCTGTTTACAGAGCAGCCAGTGCATCTGTGCTTTCCTCATCTCTAGAGCAGGAAATTACCCAGCACCTGACTGCAGAAGGGACAAAAGTTAGTGTTTGTCAAGTGCTTAGAGAGCTTACAGATGATCTACAGAAATGCCGCAGCTCTTCTGCATTTTTCTGCATAAAACCAGAGTCTGGTAGCTGAGCCCAGTAGAACAACTCATTTCATTTGTGTTTTAAAAAGCATTCAGCCTGAAAATCCAGGCAGCAGCATGCTGCCACTAACATCACCCTGCAAATGAATGTGTTCATTGGCGTGTTCGCCTGTTTATTTAGGTGTGTGACAGGCTTCCGTTGTTATTTGGATCAGACCTGCCTCGTTATGTTCATTCCAAGGTCTGCTTGCGTGCTGTTTTGTAGACATCTCCTAGACATGCAGGGCACCAAGGGGATTAATAACATTCATCCAAATGTTTTCCCGGAGGTAGGTGCGAGAAAGAAATACTCGTATTGACCTCACAGACTTGGGATATGGATAAGATGCATTCAGGATGTGGAAGGAGCTAAGGCCCGAGGCGACTGAGGGAGAATATTACAGTCCACAGGATTTCAAGCTGGTTTCCTTTTCTGGAGACTCAGTTAGTCCCTCTGGGCAGGACCTCAGGAGAGAACTGCTCGAGCAGTTTTCAGCCTACAGAGTGCTTTGCACTGCAGAAAAGCAACCTATGTGCTATGCATATCTTCAGAATATCACCTCACTGCCACCTCTGATCTTCACACTGTCAAGATCTGCTCATCCTTCATCCATGCTTTTTGTCTATGACACCCTAGGTAATACCAACAACATGGCTGTCTTACTTCAATAGCTCGGTGTTCAGGAGCTTGCACCTCCTGTAATAGAAACCACCACACACTGATCTTAAATTCTTGGAACCAACATTCCAAAAATGTCATAACCTAGGTGATCATTAATAAGATCTTGAGCTGGCACTCATTACACTGTCATGTCTCTAATAAGAGAAGTAAACTAACCCTAGAGTATAGAGCTGACCAAGCAGGAAGATTTAGCTGCAAGTCTTCAGCTAGGCTCCCTGCATCATCAGGATATGCCTGCTGTATTTCGGGGCAAATTTTTCAAAAGGTCAGTTAAATTTACTGGAGATGAGTACCCAACATGCAGACAAGGGTACTCATCATCATCTTGTTTTTGAAAAAGAAAAGGTCCAAGCAGAGTAGCATGAAGTTGGGATGGATGATCAAGGACAGAGTGAAACAGGCAGGAGGGGAGTGTGAAACACCACCAAGGCCACACAGCCCAGAAAGGCACGACAGGAGGACTCCACCAGGAGAAGCTGAGCAGGTTGTTTGGTGCCTTTTGAGAGGAGTCTGTATGGTCTACCCTAGGCCTGCTTGCCCTGGTGGAGCCTGTCAGTATCAAGCAGGGAACTGCAGTCAGAAAAGCAATCTGAGCGTTTGAAGAAATCATCTGAACATGAATGCAAGCAGGATACAGGAAGTAAGAGAAAAACAAGAATTTGTCTTTAGCAGGTGCACTTAAAACCAGCAGGATGGGCTATAGCTTGACTACTGCACTAAGAACATATTTCTTGCTCTTATTGGATAGATACAAAACACCATTTCATCCCAAGGAGAAGGAAGAAGCTAAAATGTAATAAACACAGCATCCTCCCTGACTCAGGAGAAAATTAGATGGTGTGTGGGGGGTAAGGTTTTAAATAGTGCACTTAATGGTCTTTTACCTGGACCTGCACAGATTAAAGGTGGTTGCTCACTGTCCTTATTGTCTGTATACAGTTCCAGATCTGCCATTATCAACTCTAGAATAGAAAGAAATATTACTTACATTATATGGTCAGGTAAGGTTCATGCTATTTTTGGATGAAGACAGGGTGCAAAACCCATGAGTGACTTCATTAAAAAAATAAAGATTTACAAAAGGTTTTACCAATGCATGGGTGAGTGCAGAGTTACACTCCCAGTGCCAGCTGGGCATGGGAAGTAGGAAGGTTTTATGCAAAGGGTTTTGTTTTGTTTCTAACAAGAAGTAATTCCACAAGTGGAAATCATGTTTATGACCCTTTTCATGAGCCTTTAAAGCCACTTGTTAGTGTTGGACACTAAACAGGATTTTGGCAAAGGAATGACAGAGGAATAAGCTTAACACTCAGTAAAAAACATTGCAAGAACAGGATAAAACATACATACCTTGTGGCAATTATTAGCCAGACATAGGTTATTTCAAGCAACAATCCCAAGCAGCAACCATCTGCACTGACAGCTATTAATAATTCTTCCGCAGTTAGATGGAGACAGGGACATCAGACCTCTAACTTCAATTCAGGTTACTTTCCAAAATCAACATTCACCAAACCCTTGCTGAAATGAGCAGACACAGAGCCAGGATTACACATTCACACAGCTAAGTTCAGCTCCCATTAAAGCTAATGGAAGATCTGCCATTAACTGAAATAGGAGTTTTTCACACATAGCTGATGTCTGCTGGATTTGGGAGCAGTATTTGATATCAGACAACCCTGAATTTAGGCAATTTATTGTACTGTTAACATATTATTCTCATGCTTTTGCAATCTACTTGCAATAGCTGACGAATCTGTTTTGCTTTCCCCTTTCATTTTAGACACCTATTGGCTGTGCTTACCTGAATCTATAGAAATATAAAATATAACCGATGCAAAACAAAAGTAATGGAGAAAAGTTCCTTTGAAAGTGGAAAGTCAATAATTATCACTAGCATCACACTCAATAACACCCCGCTCTTTGAGATACATGGAAGGTAGAACAGGAATGAACTAAGCTGCAAGAAATCTTCAATTTACTCTTGAGAGGTATGGGTTCCTTCAACTATGAATTCATGCCTGGACCTCAGCTTTCCCATTAAAGGCCTAGGATGGACTGATTTCTTTAGCTATTTTCTTACATCAAGTGGTGGGGCTCTAGAAGAAGGCAGATCCTCACTGCAGGGCAAGTGCTTGGTCGTTCTCCAAATCTGCTGGTGACATCTGCCTTGTGGAGCCACAGCTGATATCTCCAGCAGGTTTCACCCCTCTGGCATGGCACTTCCCCAGCCTGGCCGCTCAGTCTGCTGGGCCATGCCTCTCCAGTCTTTGTGCTTTGCCTGCTAAGGTTCCCCGAGCCATTCTAGGAATTGTTTCATGGAACATAAAGCGAGAACATATCTGTCCTTCCAAAACTGCTGGCAAGAAGTATCCTGGCGCTTCCAGCACATTGCTGCAGCACACAGGGAGTGGGGATGCTGCATACTCTTGTAGCTTGTGGCCTGATGCATTTTCCATCGCTTTCATGGGATTATAAGGGATTGAAACTTTATTAAAGCTTCTAATTGAGCTTCCAACCTCTTTGTTTTTTCCCCAGGGACTCACACACTGATGTAGTTACAACTAAGAACTATTAAAAAAAAAATACTGCATTAAGGACCATTATAGACATCTCAGCTGCCAGGAAATGAAGTGTGAAATGGCAATAAAATTAGGAAGTGCAGCACACGTTGTAAACTCTGCCATTCAGGGTCTAGGCTCAGCCTCCCTCATAGTAAAGCTATTGCTCTGCTGGGGCCTGGCACATTTATGCATCAGTGAACCAGGTTCATCTGCCTGTACATGTTTCTAGCTCAGGAGTTTGTGGCAAGGTTTTTTTGACTACCTGGTTATCCAGCCTCCAAAATCTCTGAAGTGGCAGTGAGAGCTTTCAGCTTGTCACTCTCTCACTGCCCACCCTCTTTACTCTTCTGCCATGCAAAGTCTCTTTCCCTGACCCCAGGGAATCTGCATTTAGGACCTCCAAACTTTAACTTCAGACAGTCTTAGAAGCACATCAGTTCATGCTCAGAGACAGACCTGCACAAGGACTAAAAAGACCTAAGATTTCAATGATAAAAAGAAGTTCTGTAAAAATTTGTAGCTCCACAAGTCTAACAGCAACATGATCTTCCATTGACTTATGCTGCACCTTACATTAATAACCACTTTGCCAGGGAATAATGTTAATAATGTTCTTCCATCACTATATCACGCGATTTGAAAATTCCAACGGGCAGTGTTTCTTCCTGCCACTACATAATTATTTTGTTGTTGGCTCAGGCTGGAGAGGTGGTGGAATGCTTTTTATCAAAACCTAATCTTAAAATCACTGAGATTTGTACAGAGTATTGGATTGGTCCTGCATCCTAATTCCAGAACTGGGCTAAGCATGTTCTTAGAGAACACATTGGAATGTCATAAGAAGCAATAATGAGTAAAATTTGTTTTCATAGTGAAACATTTAATATGCATGACATACACTACACAATTACTCACATTCTTAAAATGAAATGGATAAATGTTTCCAGCAGGCATCATCTTCTAACAATTCTTTCAAGTTCATGCCAAAGGAAAAAAAAAAAAAAAAAAAAGAAGCTAGTAAAAATTATGTACAGAACATACCAATATTGTCTCCAAAGCTATCAGACGTGTGTTCATGAAAATTGAAGTCAGGTTAAAAGAGAGGCATCCAAAATATATTTTTAAGGGTGGAGATAAGTAAATAAGTGAATCACATAAGACCACTGTTTCATAGAAGACACTTTGTTTCCATTTGAGAAGGCCATGGACAAGAACTGCCAACCAGTATTCATCTATATTTAGTATTCCAATCAATATTTAGCTTAGGCTAAATTCAAGTCTGATCAAGACTCCCATAAGATGTGACTCTAAATGGCAGAACACTTGCAGAAGAGTTTAAGTGTGAACAGTGAATCCTGTTAGCGTAGCTGTCACCACTGTATCTGTCCACATTTAGAAAATGCGTTCACCTCCCAAATTTACAGAACCAAAACTGAAAGAGCTGACCATCTGCTCTCTGCTCATATTTATGACTAGTCTCATCCTTCTTACATGTGTAACACTTGACCTCCTGACTTACCTCTCCTTCCTGCCCTGAAGCCGTCCCAAACACTCCTGTCTCCAAAGGCTTCCTCATCTTTCCATACTCCTTTATCTGTTGCTTCAGCCACTATCTCTGTACCCTTTTCCATGTAGCTTTTAAAAAGTCACTCCAATCTTGCTGCATTAAGATCTTTGCTAACTTTTCACTGAAAAGACCTGCTGCCATTGCCCTCCCCTTGTAGTTGTCTGCTTCTCTACCTAATCAAGCAACAAAGTTTATCATTTCTTGTTTGTCTACAAAATGTCTGGCATGTGTTAGTCACGGGCACTCACTAATAATAAAGTTCTGTTTTCAGGCTGGGATCATATCTATGTTTTACTGCTGAAAATAAGTCTTTAGCTGTCATTCACTATTACTGCATCTCTTTCTGAGCAAGAGCAATGATTTCAGATGGCATCTTGGCAATCTTTCAAATACTTGGACCAGGAACCTTCAAAACGCAGACATGCCATTGCCAAAGTGGTAAATGCAGGTAGGGGGGCAGTTGAGCAGTAGTCAGCAGCCAAGGGAAAAACAAGATGCAAACTGCATAGCACACACAGCTATGCAAAAACAGGCAGTGATAAGCATTCTCTCTTAATAAGATCTAGCAGTGCCTTGCAGCAGGCCTGGAGACTGCAAGGCCTGGTGCAGAGCTGACGATGTTCATGCATCCAGAGAGTTTATAGGTTCTTTGTTCTGGTCAATTTTTTATAGTTTTTCCAGACTTTTGCTTGAGGCGGGTAATGTTTTTGCTTACTTAAGGATCTGTTTCATTTTCCCCCAGCTGTTACATTACTTTGTGCATTTTTCCAAGGATGTTTTCTTCTCCTTTTCTGTTTTATTCTGTTCCACGTAGGTGGTTTTGATTTACTCAATGACAGTCACTCTACCCATTGCCAGGAGATCAGGTTGTTACCTACTGATTACAGCAGTGATGGCTTCCTTGCCTACACTTCAAGATGAACACAAGTAAATAGCAGAAAATTAAATCATCTTTGCTCTACCCACTGGTCTTCTCCATGTGGAAGAGATGCACACAGAAATCACTGCACTTTCAATTGCTTTCACCTACAGTTCTTCCCTTGAGGGACCATCTATCACGGACAACGGCAGGAGCTAGGTCACCACAGAGCTCAAGTGTAAGGTACCTAGCCTGGCATCATGAAACATCTGGTTCTGTCACAGAAACAAATACTGAAGTTATCACTGTGTATCAGTCATGAGTCCTTTTATGATACCTCAAGCACTCATCAAGAGCAATTAGGTTAATACATTGCTGGGATCAATAACTAGGAGATACGGCCAATGACACTAAATCATTATAAAAGTGAATTATCTCGTGCTATAAACGGTTGGGTTAGACAATCTGTCAAACTGGCCTTTCTAGCTGTGTTAGTACAGTTCTCAACACGGCTAAGGACATGCCCAAAATGTTATGGGAATGAAGCGTCTGTAATTTCCTTCAGTATTTTCACTGTAAAAATGCCATATAACATTTCTGCAATGTTTTCCATTGCATACAGGACTCACTGTAGCCATGTAAGTAACTGTCTGTGAAACATTGACCCACTCTGTTTTCAACGCATGTTGTCCAATCATGCTATCTATGAGGAGTCAGGACAATGATGTCTCCGTGCTCAAGAAAAGGGCAGCAAAACATCTAGAATCAACCAGTAATTGACAGTCTCTGCTCAAAACCACATCTCCACTTCTTCATTAAAGGTTTCAGAGATAATTTCACAAAGGACACACAAAAAGCAGAAATTATCTAGTAAAGGTTGCCAACTGGTAAGAGGCAAAAAAAATGGAATGAGCCATTCTTCCTCTGCTGGTAGCTAACCTGACTGAATTTTAGGTCACTTTGAGTAATACCTGAAGAGTATTATCTCCTTTGTTCTGTTATACTGAAATTCTTTAGCCAGAGTGTGTCTTTTATTTCATGTAAGGAATGTGCCTCATACAACCGGCCCTCAGGCCACCATCTAGGTCTCCAGACATAAAGAAATAAAAATATTATTACTAATAGAATAATGAATTGTTCCTAGAAACATCACTGATGCCTGATGTCCCACTGCATGCCCAATTTTTGTCACTTCCTTCTGAAAGATGACTGGTATATGGAAGAAGATGCTTGATTCAAAATTACCCTACGGAGAGTGGTTTGCTATTCTAACCAGTTCTGGGAATTATAGGATATTTTTCATACTGGGAGAACTGGATACAATAACAAATAATATTAATCAAATATTTTCTTGTATTCTCATCTCATTTTCCAGACCAGATGAACCTGAATAATCAATAATGATTTTTTTTTTGTAAAGGAACACAAGCTAAAAAATATCCTATAAAGTCGCAAAGTAAATTGCAGTATATTTTTTAAATGACCCATTAAATGTTTATAAGTATTGTTTATTTTCAGTACCATGGACCACTAAATACACAAGAGATGGCAAGGCAGTATCTGGCTCATTTTTATAGATACTTTTCTCATAAATCTTGATTACATAATCATCCAAGCAAGCCACATGCCAGTTCTTCTCTGTTTGTCATAGTAACCACAGCTGAATGCCATCTCAGCCAAAGTGAAGTGTCCTATGAAGACTGGAATGCATCACTCTACGCAAAAAAATGAGGGATTGTAACGCCAGTGGGTTCACTGTTTTTGGAAGGAAAAGCATCGTGTTTTAAAGTATTCAACACACGCAGGAAGCATACTTTAGGACGCCTCTCATGGTGTTTTTTGTTTTCTCTTCTTGCACTGCAGACAGACCCATGTTGTTATTCCCCCCTTTTTAAAAAATCCTAAGTGTAGTATCCGTGCTCTAGATACATTCCAGCGCAATGGGAAAAAATATTTTGCCATGTATTATGTATAGTAATTTCCTCTGAAATGCCTTCCACTGCTGGTAAAGAAAAAGGCAATAAACCCCGTCACACAGAGCTACCAGGGTGCTGGCTGATCCACACACTGTTCATCCAGGAGGAAAACTGGTGTTACCAGTGTGAATCGTAGACTCCGGAAGGATGCCAATGAGTGTACAGGAGCCGTCGTCTCCCAGCCCAGACGCAGTGAAATCAGCAGGTTAGCTCTGAACGTGGAGTTTTACAGCGACGGGAATGCCCTGCTGATGCAGCTCGTCTAGGCTTGTTTCCACTGCCAGGCCTGATCCAAACACACGTCTCTGTACATGACAGTATATAAGTAAACACATAAATTAGAAATTCTTGCTAGTATGACTCTGACTTCCAGAGAGGCTGGGCCCAAACATTACCCAAGTAATCAGGCACTCTGGTCCTCATTTTTAAAAACATTCAAATGCCTAACTCAGGCTCTAATGTGCCTTCTCCTTTGAGACAGTAAGCATCTCCTGGAGGTTATTGAGCAACGCTTAGATGGATCCAGCTGGGTTAGTTTGTTTATTATTTGGTTTCCCAAACAACAAGAGCACAACCATTCTCCAGTGTTTTACAACACACTATAGCGAACATTTAAGATTTAAACCGTTATACAAAATTCAGGGCAATGGATCCTCATCTCCTAAATCTCCTAGATCATCTAAATCTCAGATTTTCCCTCTTTTATCTATGCACAAGACATTTGGCAAAGGTTATAAGGAAAAGAGTTTCACTTGCACAAAGCATTTCTACCTCATTATATTTTGTTGTTAAGAGTTTTAACTGTTGATTGAAATCAGTGGAGTTCCCAGAGTCTCTCCTTTTATTCACTCTTTACAGTGATGCACAGCTGGACATAGTGAAATGATTTAGCAGCATACTTAACTTCAGTCTGCTCTGCATCTGGGTTTTTTCTGGAGTGCAAGGGCTTGGCCTGGGTGAGTAATTAAACTCTTTATTGGGTGCTGGAAATGACCACTAATGTAAAGTGGCAAGCAAAGGGAGGTGGAAATGAGATTACAAAGCAAAAGGTAGTATAAACCTGTACGGGCTGTACAAAAGTGGCAGATTTATCCAAGAACCCAGATCCACTTTGTTAACAACCAATCTGAGTGGAAAACGTTCTATCATGGGATTGCTACTAAATCACCCTCAGGGGACATTGTGGCTTTTACCAGCCTGGATACATGCTCAGAGCTGATGCGAAGGCATTCAGAGTCTGGTGCTGACCACCCTTACATGCGTTCAGATTGGCTGCAGGGCTTCATGGAGCTGTCCTGACAGTCCGCTGGTGCCAGTGAGCACAGAATAGAGCTGCAGGATTTAGAGAACTACCGAAAGCCAAAGTTATCTTGCTCAGGAGACAATTAGTCACATCAGAGCAAAAGGTTATACTGCTGCATAACTCAGTAAAGGTTTCATCAAAGGTTGGTTTTCACTGCAAATCTAAATGCTTTAACTCACAAGTCAGAAGATAATAATATAACCTTCACTGGAAGATGAGCGATGCATTACCTATAATTGCAGGCAACTATGATTATATCCACATAGATGACAGTTTTGCTGGTGTAACTCCCCAGCTCCATCAAAATTCAGATTCTCTGATTGAATTTAGACTAAGGGAGATGCCTAGACACGTGAACCATCTTATAAGACTCCAATCTTAACTTGTAGCTAAAAAGCATTCTCGGTGTCCACTGCAGTAGCCAGAATTCAGGACTCGGTTCTCCCTCTGGCCGCCTTCACATCAGTAATAAACACATTGTATAGGCTATGTACTGCTATCTGTCTATGACAGGCCCTCCTGCAAAAACTATAACGTAAGCACTCCCGCTTATGCTATAGTGATATATTTCTTGGAAAGTACGTTTTAATCAGATGTGTCTCGGTCCGCAGGCAGAGGGTTTCCTTGGCTAATGGACATTTTCTGAGCTGACACATGCACCTGGAGGATCCCCAGCCCACAGATTGCATTAGGAAACAGATGAAATCAATCATCACTTGGAAACAACAACAATAGAGAAGAGGCAAGAGACACGGGTGCCGAATGAGAGATGACAGGAGCTTCCACTGCAGCCATAAATACCAGGGAAAAGCAGATGCCTCACTCCACTAAAACTGATTTTTTCTGATGTTACTCAAGCCAGGCTGTCTCTCCTCTTTCAAGCATCGGAAAACCCTTCAGCTGCCTACACATAGTGCACATGGCAGGAACTAGCTGATGCACAAAAAGAGAGGGCAGAGAGAGGTTTGTGAAGCCTCTGGTTCCTAGGGAACCTTCTTGTGCCCAGATTCTCCACCCAAATCCCATTCCTCTTTCTCTGGGTCTTCTGCCTTCCTCCCTTTCTACTCCTCCTGCTCATTGGCAGGAGGCACCAAAGAGGGAGAATCAAGAGATGGTGAGAAAGTTGTGAAACCCTTTCCTACAAGAAGGGTTCTTACAGAAGGAGGTTTTTAAACTTGGGTAGCTTTTTCTTTTGCTGAATTAGCAGAGATAAGGGGGAACCTTCTCCCTTCACCATCATGCAGAAAGAAGAGAGAAGCAAAGGGAAGGGAGGGAAAGGAAAAGAATTGTGTTCGATACAGTGCACAGAGTGCACACACAAACTCTATTTTGAAATTTATTTTCAAGGTTTAGAGATATTGGGGGATTTCAAGATTGTTCCAAACACACCTGTGACATCAAGGCCACCAGTCATGGTGTTGCTCTGTGTGCTTGAGGGTCAACAGTCGCAGGGCAGCCCTCGCTGCTCAGGGCACAGTGCCACGGCTGCAGCATCCAGAGTTCAGGTCCACTTTTCCCCCACATACTTTGGTACAGGCTGTGCTCCTGCTGAATTTTCAACTATAGACATGCCCAAGTTGGCTCACTAGGGTAAAAATGATCTTTGCTTCCATCACAAATGACTTTACCGATTTTGATAAGCCCACAGGACAGCGTAGGACATAGCTTGGATGCTGCTGACATCCTGGGAACAGCTATGTGATAGGCTCTGCAGTTTAACAGGGAATTAGAAAGTTACAGAGGATGCCATAATAAAAGAAAATCATGAAAAAATTTTTACACATCAGCCCCTTCCTTGGATTACAGAACTTTTTGGCCCATAGTGCTTGGCTAGTTTGTATGCTCTCACTCACATCATGGTGTCCAGTTTCTGCTTTGCTCTATCCTGCAAGTCTGATGCTGAGGGGATACAGAGTCATTTGCTCCTCTGCAAGTATACTGCTTTGTTTCTGAAATCTCACATGGCTTTGTGTCAGCGCACCTGCAGGGGTATCTGAAAACTTGTGACTGTTATGTGCATTGCTTTCACCCTGTCTCTGCAGCTAACAGTCTACAGTGGGCTTGAATAGCTGTGCTTACGTTTCTATTCTTATCTATCCGATCTGTCCTTCTTCAAGCTGGCTTAGGTAGTCTATGTAGGAGAAAGTAGTTGATGGTGCATTGCAGCAAACCCTAATTTTTTGGTCTCCTGGTCATTGAGACTGGAAATCTGGCTGGCGCAGACTGTAGTTACTTTTTGGCCATGATTTTGGGTCTCACTTTGATGTCAAGTTGGGATGTGACCAGGGCACATTCCTGTATGTGAGAGTGCAGAAGCACACCTAGACTCTCTGGGTCAGACATAGCCTGAGAACCTGGTTTCCCAGGGAGGGGAACCCAGGAAAGATCCTGAAGCCTGGGCACAGGAATGAAAGGAGGAAGTCTAGAAAATAAACCTCCCTGGGTTTCTTGCCCAAGAATGCAGTGCAATTCCACTGCATTAGCTCTAGTCCAATTTCAATGGCAATGCTAGAGATTAAGGAGAGCCAAGTAAATTATTTCAGCAATAGAGGTATAAATCTGAAGTGAGTTCAGTGACTACATTCTTCTGACAACTCAAATTACTTTGTTTTTCGGTTAGAGTAACTGTGATCAAAAGCTGATTCTACTTTCTTAATAGTGTTAGCCTGAATATGGGAACAACATAGATTTTGTTGCAAGTTCAAATATGTAGGTCATATCAAAGCAAGTACAGTGCTGAGAAATCAAAAAATTATTGTATATTTGAAATATGTATTAAATGGATAGAATGAAGACATTTACTGTAGGCAGTTTGCTAGAGAAATCAGAGTGAGAACGTCTTTCAGGATTCCTGTTCTAGCCCCTACCAGTGAAGAGTTACTCAGACACGTTTTCTAATTCTAGTATTCTCTAAGCAATGAGACATGCATCACATTGGTTATCTCCACTTCAAAGTCAGAACAAGAATACTGTCATTCTTTCAGAAAGCATAGCATTTTATCAAATAAAAATTAAGGGAAAAGTTGTTTGGAAATATTTAACCTCTGATTAAATCTCAGATTTCAAAATAAAAATCAGTCATGAGGCTTATCAACTGGAAAAAAAAAACTAACATAGTCCGGGCAGAGTTAAAGTTCAGTGTAACCTTGGCTAAAGAAAGCTAACAGCCACTTGAGCAGTGTTTCAGGCAACCTTGTACCCTTGAAGACACACTTCTAAAGAGCCTGGTTAACTGTGCCCAAAGCAGCACTGAAGGCCAGAGAAAATAAAATAATAACCCGATTGAGACACCATCAGTCACTGACTTCTGGAGATCCATGTGGCCCAGAGAGATTACATTAAAGACTGCAGCAACTGAGAAAACAAGTTCTTGTTTCAAGAACGTTTGACTGGAATGGCTAATCAGACACCAGCTCTGGCCTTCCCCGCTGGAACTGTGGCAGATTCGGGTTTCTTTATTTATGTAAAACAATGGCCTGTAATAGGACCTGTTTTCAAAGTAAGTAACATAACACCTGTTGTCAGAAGATGAACAAACAATTCTGATCACCAAGGAGCTGTTACTGCAGCAGTACAGTATTTGAGTAATTTTGCTGGGGAGGAATCAAGTGAGAGTAGTGGGATTTAATTCTGAATTCAGTGCTGCAGTCATGAATGCTGAGTTTGCTGATTTATTTGAAGGAATAACACTAGCATCAACAGGAAGTCAGGCAATTGGAGACTCATTCTTAGTGATGGGAAAAGCAGCTCTGATACTATTAATTTTTACTTTGGAAAAAAATAAGAAAAATCATTGCATTTCTCTGCAGAGCAGTAAGTAGAAGGATAAATCCTTTTTCTGGGATACAAATTTTAGACACTAATAAACAGCTGCCTCGGATTACTCCTGACATTTGCAATAAGAATGAATTTAAGTAGCACATTTGAGCATGTTAAAACAAAAGCTATCTGTATGTGAATCAGTTATTCTACCAAACGTAATAGCAAATAGGGGTTGGAATCTCCAAGAGATCCTTGAGGAATTAGATGCTCAATCCCCAATGAGCTCCACTGGGGTTTGAGCACAAAAATCTTTTAAGGTCCTTTGGTAAGGGAGTTGAAAATTAGCATTTTAGCCTCTGTGAAATATCTCATTGACCTAAGATGGTCCTTAAAAAAGGGTAGATGGTGCTACATGGCTAGAATTACATCAAAGTAATCTCTGACTGAAAGAACTTGTTTTCTTTCTCATCTCCACTTGAGCCCACAAGTGAGTTCCCACGCATCTAAGGTGTGCTGGAGGTCAGTAACCAACTGTGCGGAAGAGCAAATAAAAGCAAGCATACTATTATTTCTCTGCCTTTAGGAATTTCCCATGCATAAATACATAAGTTTGTGAGATGTCCAGATATCCACTGTTACTGGGACAATAGAACTTCAGACAGATAGAAACAGTCAAAAGATTTAGTTTTTCAGGTTACAGTGTTATTTCTAAAGGCTTTTATTCCTCCAGCTATCCAAAATATACTATGAAAAAGTTGGACTTTACCCCTCTTTCCTATTTCTTAAACAGACTGAACTTTTAGATATGGTTTCAGCATCAGATTAAGCCAAGCAATGCCCACACCTTTGCTAAAAGAGTCAATCCCACTCTCCGGCCCACATCCAGGGACACATTCTTGTCCCCCTTGTTCTCACCGTGTTTCAGCCTAAGGCTTCTGCAGCTACACAGATAGCCAGGTGGGGACTGGAAACATCTGCATACTCCACACAAGAAAGAAATCCATACAGCTGAAACCAATCTATCAGGTGAAACCAATCACACAACTGCTCCTTCAGTCTGATGAGTTGAGCCTGAGAGTCTCCTACACCATCATCCTCCTCTCTCTCTCTCTCCCCCCCCCTTTTTTTTTTTTTTTTTTTTTTGAATTTATAGGTCATCTGTGTAATCTGTAATCTGGGAGCTCATTATAGATCCCGCATGGCATATGCAATGCTTTGGGAATGGCACTCCCAAGCACTAGAGACAAGATCAGAGAACACAGAAGTCATGAAGGCAGGAAAGGGAATACTGCATGTAGTGAACTAGGAGAAGGGAGATTAAGATACAAAACAAAGATAACGCAGTAGAGACAAAATAGGTAAGGGAAGGAGCAGGATGATATGGAGAAGTCATTTGTAAGAAGGAAGGAGGCAAAGCATCATACATGGAGATGTAGTTTGCTGAATGCAGTAGAAAGACACAGAAATGAAGAAAAGCAATCAGTGAAGGTCCTTAGAACCAATGTAGGGAGCAGCCAGCAAAAGCCATTTATAGTAGATACATTTTATATTTATACTAAATATTAGTAAGCTTGAATAATGGACGTTACACCTATTAAACTACCTATATAGATAGATAATGATATTCTCTCTATACTTCATCAAAAGTACATGCTGGCCCATTCAAGAGGGCTTAGTGCTTAGATTTTCAGTTTGTGTCACGGAGGGTGGATGCCCCTACTTTTGGATAACTAGCTAGTAAAGATTATGGTCCAGCCAAATCAATAGGCTTGAAATCAGCAGGCTTATTTTGCTACTTAGTATTTTGGTTGAGTGCTTGATTCTTTGCATTTAAAGACTGATGGTTAACATCAACTAATTAAAAAACAGAGATATAAATAAAATAGTGCTAGAAGGAATTATTTTTGCTTCCGGTAACTTGATTTCAGGGCAGAAGAGAAAATTTTTAAACTGTTAATAGAAAGGAAGATATTACTGTTTAGTCCAAATGATTTCTCTTTCTCCCTCTAGCTTCAAGTTCATCATTTAGGAAAAGCAACTCTGCTGCTAAAAGAGCAGTTCTCCCTCAGCATTGAATTCTTCTATGATAAACACGAAAAGACAGAAAATGTCTTTGCTCCAAGAGGCCATGGCAATTTCCTACCCATTATACCCCAAAATGCATTCTTCCTTTCCTTTTCCTCAACAGAAAATCTCTTCCTCATCTACCGGATTGGTTTCTTGGTTATGTTAGATTTTGTGCCTGAATTTTTGTACATCTCTCCTATCTCTACAGGCTTGCTCTTGTCAGGCTGATCCTTTTTTTTGTATCTTTCATCCACTGTTTCTCAGTAGACTGTACACGTGGCCCACACTACTCCCTCCTCTTGGGCAAATTGCAATCCCACCTCTCAGTGACAGCAGCAGCATGCCAGCAGACAGAGCTGCTGGCCACAGAGAGCTTCACGTAACTCAGGCCCTTGCTCTCCCTTGTTTTGTTCTGTTTGTTTCTGTGTGTTTCTATTCTTCTACAATTTGAGGCATTTGGGGGGCAGAATGACATCATTTATTTCACTAAGTGATGACAGACCTCCTTATTAACTAGGACACGAGCACATAGTCCAAGATTTGAGTTCAGGGTCCACTATAGTAAGGCAGAGAGCTAACAGCTCTCATTTTGCTTCCTGTTGGTGCCTTAGGCACATCCCCTTTTTCCTTATGCAGTTTTGTGGGCAAGCCAGAACTGGTCAATGGTTTTGCTACAGCCCCCTCCCATGCTGCAGCCCCAGGAGGTGGCTGCACTTATGAGCAAACTTGGAAAGATTCTCCACAGCCCCAGAAAATAAACGTGGCTGGTGCCTCCACGTGCCATGGCAGCAGTGTGTCTGGCCCAAGCCAGCCCCAGGACACAGAGGTGGCCTGAGGACGCTGTCCATCTGGAATCTAATTTGCTTTGCTCTCCGTTTCTACCACCAGTAGGTAGAAGTGTTAGCTAACAAAAGCTATCACACTTGCACCGAGGCTGCACCACAAAGCTTTCTGAGGCAAGCCCGTATCCTCTAATGAGAAACATGGCACGAACAAGTTACACGTCCACAAGAGGACGAAGGGAGAAGCACCAAGCAAGGCAGTGAAACTTAGCTCCACAAAGGCAATAAAGGCAAAAAAGAGAGAAGCTTGGCTGTGGGCTCCAAAAGGGAACAGGTAGGGAAGCATATTTTCTGATAGGGAAGGACAGTCATCTTACCCATTGGAGCAAGTTATCACCACTTTGTATCTAGATGCCCACCCTGAGCTGCATTTGATTAAAGGGCAAGTGAGTTCTAGCGCAGACTATGAAACACAGCCATGTTCTGGCCACAGAAGGAGGATTTTTCTGTCCTTTAGAAAACAGAGGGAATGATGATAAATGGGGTTAGCTTTCAGGAGGAAGTGGGACAGAGAGATGAGACATCTCAAAACCAATCAAGGGTCCAGCCATACACAACGCTTGAAAGGAGCAAACACACTGAAGAGTGTGTGTGCTGGGAAACCACAACTTTGCTCACTGAACCAGCTGTGAGCTGAAGGCATGCAGAACAGTTCTGGTGTCAAGCTGTTTCTGTGGCTCACTCCATCCAGTTTTCAGTGACTTTAAGATAAGCTAGATAGTTACCTAGCAGGAGTCAAAGATCTGGCTGGATTCTTAGTAATGATGTAAGTATTAAAACCTGTTTACAAACAATATGGCAGCAGAGGATAGGTGATAGCACAAATGACACAAGTTACCTTATCATGCTCCTCATCACAGGGTAGAAAGAGGGTACTGGTTTGTCTGAGGCATACCAAAATTTTATACGCACACACATATATACACATACATCCTTCATATATCTACGCACACATATATACACACGCTTCATGCCCTGCTTCCTGAATGCTGAGGGCCTCATCCCAGCCATACCAGCAAGCAGGCACTCATGGGCAGACAGTTGACCCATGGTCTTGCAAACCCACACAACTACAGTGGGCAAAGACCCATGAATGATGAACTGTGTGTGACAAAACTCCTGATCCTGAAGGATGATGGCTACCTAAATCGGGATGTGGATAGAGGCCCAGAAATGGTGTTTCTGCCTCTCTGGAGCTGATGCTAACTTGACCCCACCCATAGGGATTGTCCTCTGCATCTTAATATTAGCAATCCATTCTGTATGATCTGGATAAGATGGCAATATAAATGCAGTCTGCATGTTTATAAGCATCACTACAAAATTTGTACAAAGTTACAGACAGAACTTTCTACTTTAATCCTTGCTTATTGCAGCACTTGAGAAGCTAAGTTATTTATTTAGGTATCTTAAGTAACTGAAGAAAGGGATTGCTCAGTATTAGAAATGGACATGCAGAAGATCACCATGGGTTATCACACAGCTGATAAACTTACTGAGAAAATTCCTAAGAGAAATCACACAAATTAGGCAGTGGTTAAACTCTATTGCACCTGCAGATCAGTTCTGCACAGGAGGCTGCATGAAAGGAGCAAAAGACATACTAGTTCAAAGATATTTAACCTAAAACTGGCTATGAGGAAAGCTACAGAAAAGCAGATATACATCTGAACATCATTCCATCTATGTGTTTAGGAGAGATTTTGATGCTTTTTTGATATTATTTTTAAGAATGAATTAAGACATTGCTCTCTAGCTAAGCAAGTTTATATGTAATCAGTCATATGTTGCTTAACTTGCAGATCTTCCACAAATAAGGAAAATATTATTAAAAGCTGAAAGAAAATAGGTTAGAATTATATTTCAATAAGCTAAGAAAAGATACACAGGGCCAAATTAATCTCTGTTGCCATCACACTGACCACAATAGAATTGCATCTGAAAAGTTTTGCATCAGTACTGCCAGCCATATATCTACATCTTAAAAAAAGCTAATGCAGTGAGCCAAATTTCTACACTACTCATGCTTTGAATGCCACCCAAATGGAAGTGCAATACTTCAGTCCTGTTGCTGAGGAGCCCCAACCCACCAGCTCTTACACACATGGACCTCCCTTCTCAGCTTTACTGAAGAGCAAGCAAAGATATGAAAAGAGACCTTTAACAGCCCTGAGCCCATTACGAAATTGGCCTCCTGGGACAGATGAAAAGTCCATTTAGCCCAGTATTCTGCATCCAGCAATGGAAAAGGGGAGGGGGGGCTGTCTAGGGCATGGCCTGATAAGTCTTTCCAGTTTCTACTATTTCTTCGTAGACTCCCAGAAATGGAAATGTTGGTGAGTACATCCCTTCCTGGTTCTTTTAACATCCCTTTATGGGGAGGACTGCTCATCCCCTTGAACCTGCTGGTGCTGTCTGCTTCCACCCCCTCCAGCGGCAGTAGGCTCCAGAAGTGCCATCCTTCCTGTTTTAAACCCCTCCCAGGCTAATTTCACCTAGTGCCACCTGGTTACTGAATTGTGGGACTTACTGAACAGCAGCCTGCATTTTATCTATCCACCATCTTCAGGTTTTTCTAAATCTTACTTATGAACCTCCTCAGCCAACTCCCCTCCAAACACAAGAGTCACAGTCTTACCAGGGGCCTCACCCAGGTGCAGGAACTCCATGGAGCACATCTAGATGTCACAGAGCATCTGCCTTTGAACTCAAGTAGCAAACTACATGTTTTGTAGTTAAAATAAAAGATGCAGTTCATAATCATTAATATATGCAGGATGAAACGTAGAGAGAGTTGACAGGCATAAGATTTGAAATCTAAATATTTAAAATACTACTTTGCAATTTTTTTCTGATTGCATACAAAAAACTCTCTAATTATGGACTTGCACTAAACAAATTTTGAAAGAAGTTTTATGCTCTTATGCACAAATCAGATGTTTTCCAGCTATAACAGCAGGTTTGACATCTCCCATAGGAACTGTGGAAAAGTGGTGATCACAAATGAGGCAGTGGTAATACCTGCTCTGTTTCAGATCCTTCAGGATTAGGTTGCCTGCCTGAACCTGAGTTATGCTGTCAAAGATGATACTACAGTGCCTCAAATACTAGTCTTGCCCTAGGGAACATTCAAAGTGTAATTAAAAACCTCCCAGTTCTTATCTTGTCGCATTAGGCTGTTGCAGTTGGAGTTGCAAGTGCTTTAGAATAGCCAAGCTCCAGTAGGTAACACACTCCCAATAAATATGTATACAAAGGTCTTCTAACTGAAATAAATGGTTAAAATTTCAGTGTGATTCAATTATATGGTATACAGTTTACAGAGTAGTTAATTCCACAGCATTTCTAAAACATATCATAAATATCTTGACATGGTCCTCAGCAAAGAATGAGAGTCTAGTTTAGCTTAATGACAAACCTTAACAATATTCTCCAGCTTTTCAAGTATAAAATATTGTTTTTTAAAGCAAATGAGAAACCAGCTGGTATTTTTTCCCCCTTCCAGATTCCCTGCAAAGCCAAGTGTCTAAACCAATCGTACTCACATTTCAGAAAACATCAGCCTCCCAAGCTGAAAACTCATCTGCCAAACTCTAGACTGAAAGGAATTTGGAGGTGAGGTGCATGATACCAACTGTAAATTCCACTGGGGGTTTTAATGGAAGCACTGACAGCACAACATCATACACGCAACCTTACCTTCCTGGATGGCCCATAAAACAAGATCTTCCTCAATTGCTGCTTTGCTTCTGATTCAAAAATTGAGAAGTGCTGAGATGTAGCATTTCCTAACATTACTTGTATTACTTGCACGCGGTGTAAATGCTTCCCGAGGATTTGGGGCCCCGTTTCTACAAGCTGATGCCTGTGAGCCTGCACAAACTCCTGTTATCTTCAGCGGGGCTCTGCGGGGGTGTAAGAGTTTGCTTAAACAGATCAGTTTGCAAAATCAAAGCCTAGGAGACTACACTAAGCACATTCTCATCTCTGTCTCCTCTCTTCCCTGCAGCTAGACCTTAGTTATCTCTCCTCCTAAGCCATCTCTCCTCTTCAACTCAATCAGTCAAGGCTGTCTTATCCCAGCTTTCTCTGCACTGAACTTCACAATCTCCATCTTTTTATTCAGTAGGCAGGATGTTTTATTCACCAAATGTTTCTTTTCCTAGTCACCAGCCACCTCTTTACACTTATTAAAAGCTCAGTCTGCCCCCAAGCAGGATCAGCCTCAGCTCATCATAACTTTCACTCATGAAAGAAGCCAGACCTGAATTACAGCTGATGTTTTCATGAATTAGAACAGAGCTATGATATCCAAGTCCCAAAACAGTATCTGACTCTTCAGGGACATGTTTATGGTCAAATTCTGTAAACTTCCTTCTATGGAATTGTTTTTAAGCTTAAGAACAAACTTGCTTGTACTAAATGCTGTAAAATACACTTTTGAAGAAAGACTAGTCGTAGTGTAACTATCAAGACTGTTGGTCTGTCACATGTCTCTTAAGCCTTGCACATCAGTCTTCACTTTGACTGTTTTATTTCAAGGCCAAACTTGCAAAATGTAACCAACTGTATGACCCTGAAAATCCTTGATTCTCCGTGGTTGGAGACTGGTTTTCACTTCCTTATGATGGCAAGATTCAGGCTAGTTTGTTTTGATTCACAGAAATGTTGTTGGAAACTAAACATTTGGGAGAAATTTAGATTTGTTAAATCTTTCATAAAGGGCATGTCTGACCTTGGTCATTGCATACGCTTTCCAGCAAGTCTATATTTTGGCAGAACAAAAAATGAATGAAGTTGGATGTTGACCTCTGGCAATGACCAAGTCCGACCCCCCTGCTCAAAGGTGAGTCAGCTAGAGCAGGTCCAGCTGTGACCATCTCTGAGGATGGAGACTCCACAACCTCTCTGGGCAATCTGTTCCAGTGTTCATCAGTCTTAAAGTAAAAAAACTACTTATGTCTAAATGGAATTTCCTGCACTTTAGTTTGTGCCTGTTGGTTCTCATTCTGTCACTGGGCACCACTGAGAGGAGTCTGCCTCTATCTTCTTCACACCCCCCTCATTAAGGTATTTACAAATATTGATAATATCTCCCTAAGCCTTCTCCAGGATGAAGAGTCCCAGCTCCTCTCAGCCTCTCTTGGTGTCAGAGATGCTCTGACTAGAGCATCATTTAATCATTTTTGTGGTCCTTCACTGGACTGCTCCAGTCAGTCCACATCTCATGTTGAGCAGCCCAGAACTGGACCCAGCACTCTAGATGTGGCCTCACCAGTGCTGAGTAGAGGGGGAAGGATCACCTCTACCATTTGCCATCATTAATTAAACCATCTTGTCAACAGGAACAAAACTACATAACTGATCCTTGCTTATGGCAGAAGTCCCTATCCCTCTTCTCATTATGACCCTGAAAACCCAGGTCTGTGACTAGTCCTTCTGGACACAACTATTTGCTGGTGTATTACTGGACTGGAAGCTCAGAAAAAAATATTTGCCATTTATCCATCTAATCCCAGATCTTGCTTTAATCCAAAGAAACTGTTTTGGCATAACAAATTACAGAACTGTGCACAAATCCAGCCCTCTGAGGTGGAAGGCAGGCATGTTCACACACTGTTTTCCCCAGGTCTGCTTATTTTTAGTTTGCATTCTTGGGTCTGTAGCTTTTTTTTTTTTTTTTTTTTTTTTTTTTTTTTTTTTTAAGACACATCACTTGCTTTTCCATTGGGATAAGGTTTAACTTCATTTTTGAATGGGATATTTTTCATTTTGGCAATTTTAAAAGATATTCAGCATAAGACTAAATCCTGGGTTTACATGTGGGGAGAACCTGCTTTAAATTTTCATATTTCACTGACAAGATAGTTACTTTTTTTCAGCTTAAAATCTGTTGGTCAGTAAAGGTATTTGGCCAGGTATCTTCAGCACTTACTCCTGCTAGAACTGCTAACTACTTGGACCACCTGTTTGCTGAAACTCGATACACGCATCTTTGCCATCATCTCTATTAACTTAACAGATTGTTAGAGTGGACCCCTAGATTCCTCTCTGTTAAAAAAAATTATATTATAGAATACATTCAGAAATAGATTGTTAAAAAACAGGAACAAAAGCACACTCATCTTCCTGCTTCTGTTAGAGAAAACATTCACCTGGCCTCCCCACAGTATTTACAGCTAATCTGTTTCCTGATGCTTTTACAAAAACTTTCACGGTGAGATAGACCTTCAGCTTCCATATCAACAGAATTTTGCTTTCATTGGACTGTGACAGGGCTTTTTGAAAAAATTCAAGCAACAAAGTACTGCTTTCATTCTTCTGTAGCTGTCATCCATCCTACAAAACCCAAGAACAACTGGAATTTCAGTAAACCAGTTATCACTACCAGAAAGATATACTTTGAAGCCCTCTAAACAGGATCTGCCAACTACAGTTCTCCAGAAAGATGCTGGGACTAAGTCTACAGAGTTCTGAATGAGCAGCCATAAAAAAGGGCGTCCCACTAGGGCATCCCCCTCTCTTCTGTCCACCTGCTCCTTCCAGGCAGCCTACCCACATGGAACCTACCACAAAAACACACAGCAGGGTTACACTCCACCTTAGTTCTCCACCTATGTCAAAGCATCTTCCTGCACCCCAGGAAAAGGTACATGTTATAAGTTGAGACATGTAATAAGAGAGGCAATAAAGTCAATAGAGAGAAGCACTTTCAAATTGATAGAATTCAAAGTTCAAAGGGTGGAGGGGTGTTTTCAACATGTTCAGTCTTCCCTGCTTTGGAAAAATGCTGATGGGATTACACTTGCAGATCCCCAAGGGCAGGAACTACATTACATAATCAGATCTATTTCTCTCTTTCTACTTAGTAAACCTATAAATGTAGCAAATACGTTTCAATATTAGAATTTAGTAAAGATTGACAGGTTCTAAATTTTCCATCATTTAATTAGTCAAACTGTAACATATAAATGCATGTTTTTCCTTTGTCCAGAACAAAGGGATTTTTCCCCCTTCTCCCAAAACAGCAAATTTTATGGAAAATTTTGTATTTATTTTTTGTAATTCTGGGCTGAGACCAAGTTTCCAAGTGGAAGCAAATTTCTATGTCCAAGATGTAACCTCTGAAAAACAGTTTATAATGAGAATGCTGACACAATCTTAAGTGGAGTGACATGAACGGCGCCAATATAATGTAGTCAAAACATGTGGGAAATAAAGTATTTTGTTCCAGAAGGATATGAAATTCCCAACTCAGAATAAAGTATATGTCTGGTATTTACTGGATTCTACTAAACATAACTGTTTTGCAAAACATACAAAGGCTCCAGGGAATATAGAATTCAATCATATTTCAAAACCTCTTCATCTCAGATACACTTGAGACAAAGACTCACAAGCCATAGGGGGCAACTCCTTTTCCTTCCCCCAGGAAACAAGAGGATCCATCCTGAGTGAATAATGCTAATAGGCAGATCTTTTGCTGAACCCCTATTTTACCTAGCAGTAGTGTTTGAAACCCCACATAAAATAAAAATGTTACAAACCACCTTAAATAATGAACTGTGTAACAGGCAACCACAACAATCCACCAAAAAAGAGTGGGAATTTATACATCCTTTGCAAATCAGCAGAGATGGTTTCAGCACTGACACAAAGCAGAATCTCACATCAGCTATTAGCATGTTATTCTCTATTAGGTGTTAATCACCGATGTTAGTCAGTTCAGAGAGCCCCTTCTCCTAAAGGGTTTAATTTCAGGCTCTCTGCCATTTGCTCCAGCCAACTTTTAAGTCCTCTCAAAGTCCTAACATCAAGATGGATACAGAGATCTGCCAATACAAACCCAACAACTACACCAAAAGGCAATGAAGAAATTGTGTGAGGCAGTAAGAAACACACAGAGCTAATTGCACTTTTACAAGTCACTTACTGCAGGAAGTATAGAGAAAAGGTCTTCAAAAGTGATTTGAATAAGAGATAACTTGGGGAACAGGATGAGTCTGTCCCACAGAGGACAAGAACCTAGTGCAGAGCAGAGAGCTGCAGAAGACACTTGCTGAGCTCTGACACCTTTGGCAAGGCAGAAATAGGAAGGAATAGCCATAAACAGCAAAAGGATCAAGAGGGGTTGGAAATCAAGGCTTATACTAGACAAGTTAATATTTTTCCCCTTGGGTAACAAAAATGTAACATCTTATATTTGTTAAAGAGTTGCCCCTCTACCTTTTCTTCCCTTCCTGTCCTGCTCTTTCCTTGCCACTGACTCTGGCATTTCTCTAATCAGAGACAAAAATATTTCTCTCAAGAAAAACTATTCACTTGTTTCTGATGGGTTAGTTTTCTGCCAAACTGACCCATCGAATGGAGAGAGGAACAGACAGCACCTTCTCCAAATTAGTGAACCATTAAATTGGTTTAGCCAACTCTCCCCTTAGACGCAGTCCTAATTTGAACATAAAGGTGATTCAGCTTCGCTACCAGGCTAAAGTGATGCAAAAGCATTTTGCCAGCAGGGAGCTACTAATGAGGTGGCTAAAGCCTCCTTCAACTCTGATGAATCCACACCTGATTACACACACAACTGGATTTCCAAAGTCTTACTATTAAATGTTGCTTAGTTCTGAGCTATTTTCGCAGGTGACAATGCCTATCTTAGGAAGACTAAGATGTGAGCAGTTATTGGGACGAATCACCACAGTATACTGTTAGCAAAATTTCACAAAGTCTGTGTATCTTGGTAATAGTTACCAAGGCATATTAAACCCAGTAATCTAAAACACTTTACTTGTTATTTTAGCATAACAGACACCCACAAAAACAGCTATCAATTACTTACTTTTAGCCTAGACATACAATGAAATTCCCACTAGTCACAGTCAGAATTCAATTTCACATCAGCACATTTTAAGCAGGAATGGCCAAGTGTTCGTTCAGTTCATAATATTTGAAATAATGCTGACATCTAGCGGCTGGGCCCAGTCACAGACATCATCCTAGTCCCTAAAGCTATTGTAGTGTGAACTTAATTTATCATCACCACCTTCAGTTACTAAAGGCTCCAGCTGGAAGTGACATGCTGCTCCCATCATGCACTATTCAAACAACAAATACGGATCCTAGTTCTACAGAGATTATGAATTAAATAGGAAGGGTAAAGAAGAGAAAAAAATATTAGTTTTCTCATTTTGTACATGGAAATTACCAGGAAGTAAATAAAACTAGGAAGCAAGATGATTAAAAGCTGATGAGGGTCAAGACTGTAGCCAACTGGAGTTAAGAGAGCTAAAGAGAGGTTTAGCCTTTTCCAGAAATACCAGGCAGGTACTCCAACACTGTCAGATCCGATGAACTAGACTGAAGGTAGATCAGACACTAAACCCAGCCCAATTTCTACAGGGGCTTAGCTAACAGAACCATCTCAGAGTACGGCTGGTGGCTGGCTCTGTACTAGAGCATCGCTGCACCTGTGAGGGCAGAAAGCTTTCTAGGTTAGAGTATGGATCTCTAAAGACAGATTAAGAGAGTACATCTAGAAGAAGTAAAGGGGACTTCAGGACACTTCAAAAGATAGCCAGATAAGAGCCTGAAACCTGGCCAGAGCAATATAAAGATCAATGCCTTGTCCAGCATCCTTACTGGGACAAGGAGTCTTCTGTTAAGCTTCAAAAGAAATAGAGCTATATTTTGCAAAGACACTTGAGCTGATCTCTGTCCAGAATTACAGCTCTGCTCAACTGATCTGCCAAAAACCTGGAAAAATCCAAATAGGTATACTTTTAACAGATCGACATCACTGCCCTTGTACCACTCCCACACTGAATTACCTCATGATGGATTAAAAAACAATAACAAACCCCTTGTTTACCTAGTACAGCACATTCACAGTCTCCAGCATAACTTAAGTGAAAAGCCCTTGAAGATGAGACTGAAAACTATATATACATTTACAGTATGTTGACTGAACTGTGACATGATTCTGTCTCTTCAGGGAGTTGTACAAAGACTATCTGAAAGTCTCAAAGTTTGTTAGGACATAGGATGAAATCGTCTTCATCACCAAATTGCTCTCCTACCTGGTGCAGGAGCAGGACAGATAAACCAAGGATAAGGCAGTCACCCTTCCAGAATAGGGAGTTGTGACATTTCCTACTGACAAGGGGTACACTGTTCCTCAAAGCAAATTATTGGGCTAGAGGCACATTTGGTACAGCTGCTCTTACAGCCTTTTTCCTACCAAGACAGAAGCCCAAATAGACTATTGGGGTACCTTTTAACAGTACCTTGCCTCTTCTCAGAGCAGGCTTCAGTGGAGAAAGGCTGTTCTTCCAGGTGCTAAGGACTGCTGGAGATAACAGGTACCAGAGTAGACAGTAAGATTTCATACGCACCATTGCTGCTGGCACCAATATCCCAGGTATGCTGGAGGAATAATTACTGGCAATGTAAGAAGCTGACAAGGGTGAAATATTTTAGGGGAAATTGCAAAAGGTAGCATCATAGTAACACTGCTGATCACTTAGGAAAACATGTATTTAGTACAGAGATGGATTCATACTTCATGTGACAAACACCACTGTATATTAGTACCAGAATAATAAGGAAAAGAGCCCACCTTGTCACAGGACAAGCCACAAAGCCCACACATAGCAACCTATTTTCACAACTTTTTGTAAAGTATTTCTCAAATTTTCGTACACTTCACAGCAGTAAATGCTCAGTGGTATCTGAAATAGTTAAGTCCCTACGCATTAGGGGCAGTATGTGGCCTGTGTGATCTGTGCTGCTTTTTGTCTCATTGCTCTGGCAGCTTCCTTACAAGTTAAAAAAATTTAAGCAACTAAGAACACTTGTTATTTAAAATATCTTGAAAAATTAACATTGTCTGGTTTTAAAATACTGCTCAAAATAGTCATAGCAAGACAAATGTATCAGCACAACACTGACCAACTGATAAAGATAGAATTGATACAGAAACATTCTTCCTGAGAGCGGAAGATAATTGCTTTCTAATATCCCCTGTCCCATCAGAAACACAGTAAGGAGGTGTCTTCTACGACAGCAGCTGTTTCAACTTTTGTTATTTTAAAAACAATGGCTAAAATCCTTGTCCCAAAGTCAAAGCATTGGCTGAAGGTTCATGTGTAGAAGCAAAGGAAAACTTTGTAGCAGATGTTTCATTTCTAAATGCTGCAGCTGCCTCAAAGGCTCTGTACTCCTGGCACCCAGCACTACCGAACACAGAGTTTTGAATACTTGTGTGAAAAACACAGTATTTGCCATGATAGCCTAGTATTCTCTGAGCTAACTTCAGGCTTTATCCTTCTCATAACATGATCAATCTAGAAAACATGGAAGAGGCTGACCCTTAAAAACCAAAGTACAGAAAGTATCTAGGAAGTTCAGAAATGCCTTCAGAAGGGGGGACTGAAGCAAACATCTAGCATTCCAACCCCATGACACACTTATCACGAGCCACACACATGGAGATTTTCAGTTCTCCTGCAAAAATCTGCAGTGATCTTTTTACTCTTACATCCAAGAAATCCAAGTATATAGAGACTTAGTACCATCTACAAACTTACTGTTGCAACACACACATGCTGCACTAGTCTACTGAAATATTATGTATTATTGTCAACAAAACTTGCAGTCGATAGCTGCTTATTTTATAGAGATTTATAGGAGTATTTATTAGAGAAAATATAGCAATCACTAATTATTGAGGTTTACCCAGAAAAAAAATCTCAAAAATCTCACCTCTTTGAAATATCAAATACATCCTAGAAGATTTACCAACAGGCTGTCAGACAGCTTTACCAGAACAAGATTTTCTATTCAAATCTTGTATATCTTTAATATGAGAGGCAATTTGAATTCTTTCATTGCACTTTGTTATATAGGACCCTCACATACACTTTGCACTCAAGAGTTCCACAACAGAAAGATCCATCTGGCAACAGAATGGTTTTACCTAATCTTGCACTGTAAGTCCCACCCTAAATGAAAAAATGCTGCCTGTAAAATTATACACAGCAATCAAAAGCAGAAATATAACCCAATGCAAAAGAGAACTAGGAAGTTACCTGATTAAAGTTATAAATCTCCTATGTGCTAATCTTAATCTTCCTGAAGACAAAAATATGCAAAATAGAGTATTTTATTACACAGAAGCTAAATATCCATCCAAATCTGGATTCAAAAGAAGAGATGCAAAAAAAAAAAAAAAAAAAAGTAGTCAGCTGTGCCTTTCATCACAGCATACTGCTAATGCCAAGAATTTGAGGCAATACTGACTTAAAGCAGATCAAACACATTGCACAAGGCACATAACCCCTTTGCCCAAGGGGCAAACAGGCCTCTTCCTTCAACCAAGGATGCAACCTTCAACTCTCTGCAAGGCTTCAAAGTTATCCCGCAGCTTTATAGAACTCACTCTAGGTAAAAGCTTCAAAGTGTCAAAAGTACAAGTGAAAATGCCTTTAAAAATCATACCTTTACAGAATCAATTAGCCTTAAGTTAGCAGTCCTGAACACTGTTTATCTAGAAAATATTTCATCATTTAACTTTCAAAAATACCGTACAGCAGAAGGTCACATGTTTGAACAAAAGCAGTTCAAATTTTTAATTTAGCATTTTAAAACAGTTTTGGGGTTAGCTTTTTCCCTTTCAAAATTAGAAACACAGTTTCTGGAATACATCCTGAAAAAGCTAAGAAAATACTTATTTCATATTAGCTGCATGTTTCCCTCTCCTCACCTTTTAAACAAGGTGTATCAAGCTTACAATTTCTTAAGATTTGACAAACCTTTATTTCTTTTAAGCTCAAAATACCAATCAGTCCCATCAAGATAACATAGGGATCTTATAAAATCTAGTAAAAAAAAAAAAAGTATCCAATCTTACCAGTTCATTTTAAAAACTGCCTGCAGCACATTAAAACAAATAGGAGCTGCAAAAACCTTTAGTGAACCTTTAACGAAGGAACTGAAAATACTCAGTTTTCCACAAACCAGTGACACAAAATTAAAATATCATGGCATAAACACATTTATAGCAGGAGTGGGGAAAAGAGACAGTCTACAAAATTAAGCATTCCTAAACACATTTAACAGATAAAACAAGTTGACATAACCTGTAAAAAGTGTGGTTTAATAGAAAAACAGAAGTACAATAGATCCTGTTCCAGAAAAAGTGAGAAGAGATACTCACTTTCCCCACAGCTATCCCAGATGAGTAACTCTCAGATGGAATAAGGACTGCTTCTCCTAATTCTTAAACAGGACTGCAAACATATAATGACAAATCTCTTAAAAACCCACAGATCATGCAAAACAGATTAATTTACTGCATGCTTGTTCTCACATATAGTGTTGTTCAAAGGTTTCTTTGAACACAAGAGGGTAGTCTTTATTTGCACTGTAAGTGCTAGTCATTTCCACATGGTGTTACAGCACCTTAGGATGTTCTTTCAGGCTATCCAAGGAACCAAGTTTTCTTTCCATTAATCAAATCATCTGAGTTTGCAATTAGAAACACTCACTTATGACAAGGAGATACCCAGAAGATTGTTTTCCCCACAGGAATTGCCTCATTTTAGCATTTTCCAAGTTGCTAATATTCACTTGAGGGGAAAAATCATTTGTCCAGTACTTCACTATAGACAATAATCAAAACTACTATGAAGAAAGCCATTTCCTCTGGGAAGTACATACATCTCCAATGACTCCATTTGGCAAGAGTAATCCAACTAGTTTAAGTATACTTTGCCTCAATGCTTCACAATATCTTCACACTTTTGCATAAGAATATTAAGCTGAAAGCAGGGGGCAAAAGGGTCGATTCACAGCAGAAAAAACATTGCCCATCAGATTCCTCTTCTGTAAGTCACTGGAGCTATAGCCGAAGATGAATCCTATCAGCAAGCAGAAGGTAGTAATCCGAACCAAGTACAACATAATGAGCCTAGGCAGCCTTCATCAACCCTAGACTGCATTTCTTCCCTTTGACACACATGTATTTGTTTCTATGCCTATATAAAGTGATAAACCAGTCATAAGAAAAAATCTGTACAGCTCAAGGCTACAATCAATTCATTCCCTACAGATTGCTTCACAGCAAGCACATGAAAGCATCTTTCCTAAAAAACTCATTAACCTAATTATGACCAACAATAAAACAGGTGAGAAGTTTCCCCCTATAATTTATTGTTAATTTATAGTCATATTAAAAAAAAAAAAAAACACACACTAAAAAGATAGTCTTCCCTTAAAAACAAAAAAACATTAGTGACTACTTTCCATGCACTTTCTTAGGTGTTTGAAACAGTGTCGTACCTGCCATTCCTGTATTTACACTTCTGTAAGGACAAACTTCCAGCCTTCTGGGCTACACAATCAAACCCTCCACCCACAAACTTGGAACAAGTAAGATGAAGTGTTCAAATTTCAAAATTACAACAGTTTTGACAAACAGCAGTTTTCACAACAACTTAAGAACAATTAAGTTTCAGTGCATAGAAATTTCCATTAAAAATAAAAATATGCCAACACAAATCTTTATTTTCAGGTGTTCAAACTGGTATTACACATATATCTTTTGATTATTTTTATTTGAACATTAAGATAATTACAGTTGGAGGATTCGTATCTCCAGTGGCCTCTCTGCAAAAGATACCACCAGAACAAAACATTCAACATTCCACATGGTTAACAACATGACATCTGAGTTACCAAAATTACAATTACCATTTTTTTTCTTTTGCTAACAGATCACAAAAAGTACGTAAATGGGGCATTTCCTTTAACAGAAATAGCAAGGTCCTACATTTGTTTAATTTCAATATGGATGTCTGTACATAAGAGCAACATTGTATGTAACAGTTTGATTTAGAACACATACAATACTTTGGCAGCTCTGTGATGCCTTTTCTCCCTCCTAATTTCCATAATAGGTTTAACTTATAAAACATATTGCTAACACGCCCTGCATAAATATCAATAATCAAATGCATCTGTCTATAGCCACTTCAGTAGGAAAAAGAAACAATATTTATTTTTCTCATATTACACATTTATTTTTTCATATGCACAAATTTCTTCTGTGGACACTTCTGTACGCATCCTAACTACTATTTTGTCTGCAAGAAAATAATCTTCAAAAAAATTGAGTTTTCTTCTCAAATTAGAAAGCTACAGCCATAGACAGTACTTGTATGACAAATCACAAGCAAGTGACACGCAAATCACAAGTGATTCATATCAAAAATAACATCAGATGTGTCAAACTCTTAGCAAGCAGATTGTCATTTGATGCTCACTGAATTCCTTCCACAGTTCAGCATGTCTCATTTTGAGTTCATTTGGGAAACTGGTTTATTTACTTTGTTGTAAATTCTTGCAGATGTTAAAAAGACTAGCTCAAATAAAATACATGACATTTTATCAATACTACTGACAGAAACATAGCTGGGATATGAAAGACTATTTCTAAACACACAAGCTAAGTAAAACCAAACTGCCCCAAACTTTATCAAGTATCAAGGAAAATGGGATGAACAGCTCTAGCAATCATCACCACTAGATTTTAGCAAGATATTTATCTATAGGTAGAACTAATAATTCTCTGTCAACAAATACTTATTTCTTTGAACCTCTCTACCATCAGTTTCCACAACAGAACTAATCACTACATTAAAACTGTCACTTACTCTCCCAAAAAGAATGAGTTTAACTTTCCACCCTCCTGAACAAAATTATATTGTACTGATTCATAACTGTCATCCAATGATCTACTACCGCAGTCATCTAAAGTGAGGACAATGTTCCCTCTATCACAATCATGCACTTTTAAGTAGTGACATGGAAGTTTTAAGGTAAAACAAGTGAAAATCGGTTACAAACTTTCAAAACAAATTTTCGTATGTACATATTGCAAATAAAAATACTTAGAACTGTTAATAGTGACCTGAAGTAACTTTTCATTCACTCATCTGTGACATTTTAGCAGACTACGTATTTATTCTATTTGGTCCCAATATCCCTATGAGTCACTCACTCGAAAAGAGATGCCCAAAAAATGGAGCGGCTACCACAAAACATCTCTTCATCCTTTTATTCACCCTCAAACAGTTCCTAAAAAAACTCAGCTTTCCTGAGTCATACAAAACCAAGTTTTAACTTTATTTGAAATTTCTCTGTGGGTAAGTTAAAAAGCAGGTGGAGATATCCGACATAACAGTTAAACTAAACAATTATATTTAATTTGATGAAGTCTCCTTTCCTCACCCTTCATGTACCACTTGTATTGAATTATAAACTCTGCAGCACCTGAACAGTCTGTGTATGGCACTTAGCAGAACAGGACTTCCATGCATGTCTACAATATAAACAATTATATTAAGATATTCCAAAATTAAACAAATAGCAAGTCCAGTTTATCTATATAAAATTTAAAAAATACAAGTTTAACATCAAATGGGAAAATTACAGCAGAACCAATAGGTTGTACATTCACTACATGGTCTTGAAATGTCATTTTTCATGAAGCTGTTTTATCTTCTTCTTCCAATTAACTGCACTAAGTCAGAAGATGAACTCTTTCCAATTCCACTAACAAGTTTTTTCACTGCAGTTATTGTCAGCTAACTTTGATCTTTCACTTTAATTTCTGCACTGCCCTTCTCTCCAAATACTATTCAAACATTGTGTTTTCCCTTTTTCATTCATCTCAGAACACCTACCAAAATTACCTTGAGTGTAGGACAGCATTTAATCTAATATAGCTTCTGCTGAAGAGAAGCTTTTCTTACCAGAATAGGATACTGATAGACAAGTGAAGTTCACTAGAACCATGATTCTCTATGTACCAGCGCTCCATTGTAAGCGCCAAATATGTTCTGTACAAAAGAAACAATTATGCACATGTAAGCCACACAAAGCAAGTGAAGTTAAAAGGTTTCAGCAGGCAGTAAGGATAGGGCAGAAGCATTTTAGCCAGCCATTTTGGCTGAAAATTTTAACCCCGTTTAACTGTTCAACTTGTCTTACAGCCTAATTGAAACAACTGTTTATGCAATACTTTCAAACATGAACAAAAGCCCTACAAAGGCAGGTTAAGTGTTCTTGCCTATAGAATAACTAGTCAGTACATGTTCAAAAATTAAATCAATGCAAAGTTTGGAAAGGTTACCCAAATAACCACCAAATTAGGAGCTTTTAAATTCTATCTTACACTGAGGTATATGTATTACTGTAAAAGTTTATGCATCACCTTCTAAAACCTAGTGTCCAAGAATAAAGGCTAACTGCATTTTCCAAGTCAAGCAAGCTATAGAAAAATGGGAAGTAGTGTGTGGCTTGTGTTCAAGTGTTACTGTTTACCATAATACTTCATGCAAGTAATGCAAAAAAGTCTATATACTCAGGACTGTTTACATCTGAATAAATAGGGTAAATTAGCAAATACAGTATTTAAAATTATCTACAAAAGTGTGTTTTACCAGGTATTCACTTTTTGTATCAAGTCTTAAAGAAAACAGCTTCTAGAGAAATACCAAAGAATATGAAATAAAAGAAAAAAAAAGTAAATGGAGACATTAAGAATCTCCTCAGAAAACCAATTCATATTAACTGTTAACTAAACTGAAACTAAAACAAAGATTAAAACTATCAGGTGGCCTTCTCTGCAAACATCTTCAATCAAAAGGCCATAAACAGCTATGCTTTACATATTATTGATTTGTTTATTTTACACCATGAGGTGGAAGCAACACATTTTCCTTTTAGTAAAGTATACACAAATAGCCTCACTCAGAATACACTTTTAATGCACATAAAAAAAGTATTCATCTTACAAATTGTTTTGCAATCCAAATATACAATAGCTTGGAAAACAATATTTTAGAAAACAAAAGCCAATGTAAAAAGACTGCTTAAAACAACTAAAATGATAAACATTTCTGTATGGCTCTGTCTTTACAGTTTTCTTACTGCATCATCAATATCAGAAATCTGTTCCTTCAGCTGGTTCCACTGTTCTGGATTTAAAGAAATACCTGAAACAGAGTAAAAACAAACTTACTATGAAAAATTGAAGCTCAGGATCTTGCATAAAACTTAATAGTAAGACTGATTTCATATTCAAAGCCTGTCACAAAAAATGTCACAACTATTAAATGTATAATAGCTATCTCACTTAACTACGTAGTTAGTAACCTAACCACTCACTTCGAACAGTTCATCTTTAATTCTTAGTTTGCCACTGCACAAATTTAACTTACAAAGACAATGAGTACAACACAACAAATAGTCAACAGAAATAAAGTTGAATTTCCATGTCTCACCCAGGGCTGTTGTACTGCTTCCTGTCAGGGTAAGAACGGTATTTCACTTCCATAACAGCATGACATTTGGTAATTAAAAGTCACAGCTCTTCCTGAGCCAGCTTCATTACGAATCTGATGAACATTCTTCTCACTCTTCTTTACTTCTAAATTCCTAATTCCTCATGCTCCAGTCTAACCCCTTATTTCCTTCATCTTTCCTTCACTCCTCCTCCACAATCTGTGCCAACTCTACACTAACAGAAACTCACTGGCCTATCCCTCATACCAACCAGGCTCTTCTCTATTACCCTGCTGCAGTGATAAGGTTTTTCATTGCTGTCTCTGTAGGCTGAACAGGAGAAACTGAATTCCATTTTTGGGGCTCACCACCTTAGTTTCTTCTATCATCGCTTTATCAGAGCACCATCACAATGACGGCGCTAAATAAACTGCATGGAATTTAGATCTAGCTGTTTAAAAGAATCTGGCACTAGTTTTCATCTGTATTCTGAGGACACAGAACTTGAACTTTAATCTTGTATCATGTGAAGCTTAAGCAAAGTATTTTACAAACTTCAACTTTTTACACTGTTTTAGGATAGCTAAAGCAGCAGCTCACATGTGCACAAATGAAACATTAGATTCATATGCTGTTTCAGACTTTATTGATTTTACCATAAAATTCAGACCCCTTTGCCACATTGATAACCACCTCCATCTACATCATGTAGCTTTGGATTAGAGTTGATTGAAATGCTGATCTGTAGATTAGATACCAAAAACGAAAATAGGCACAGGACAGTCTTGCCAGCCAACAAAATAGCTTCAATTGATCTTCATTCACTTCTACACATCACTATCATTTCATTTATCCATGAAGTCTTATCTTATTGTGCTTTCCCATTCAAGAAACAGCACATAGTGTGTGCAGATACTGTACAGAAAAAAACTCTTATTCTGGATGCATTGCTGTTATTTCACAAGAAAGATTACTCTTAAAGGACTTCTTGCTGTGTTTTGAGGTGGATATCAAAACTGTTTGTCCAAACCAATTATTAGTGGTTATTTAATTTTGAAAATACTTCAAGTTTTCCAAATATCTATTAATTGTGTTGCTCCTAACTATTGCTGCTGGACACACTAGAAGACTATAACAACAAATATAAGGTTTTTATATATACACACATATAAGATATATAAATAATATTTACATACATAGTGTGTATATACATAAGACTATATTAAGTGTCTTCAAGTTCCAGAACAAGATGTTCCACACGTACCTCTTTCTTTGGTGCAATATGAAAAAAATCCGAAAAGTTAAATTTTTTTTTTTTTTTTTTTAACAAAACCAATGTGGTGTTAAGGAAAGCACTACACTACTGCAACTATCATCTCACCTCCATTTTGCAAGTGGCAAAAGAAATTCCGAAAACTTTGCAGTGAAAACATGCCATTAGAAAGAGGTAATAAAACAGTTAAGGTACAATTGCTTATACTATTCTGCAGACTGAATTTACAGTACTAAACCTCAAATACGAAAGGTATTTCCACCTCAGCTAAAGTCTTGAAACTTTTTTTCCAAAGTTAGTCACATCATTAGATGTTTTAATTATTTTAATCAGAAGATGGACAGAAGTTAACACAGCTGTTTTAAAGAAATTAAATGTCTTAAGGCTATTAAGGAATGAACTTCTTCAATTAATTTTGAAATATAAAGTCTTACTGTAATGAAGGTAAAAAATGAAATAGGTGAGTGCTAAGCTCATTGCAAGGGAGAGATGAGTGTGTTTATTACCTATAATAAATTTGCTTCTATCTAATGCTTTGCTTTCCATAAACCATGAAAGATTTATTTTGAAAAAAATAGTAAAGCAAACAGCTAAGAAAATCAAAAGTAAAACAGTTTCATTAACCTGAGTGTGTTATCAACTATAGGTAAGATTCATTTTAAAAAATAAAAGATATTACTCTAAAAATACACATTTAGTTACACAGTATAAGAATCTGATACACTGAGTTCTCCAATAAACTACACACAATACTTTAACATAAAATGACATGAAGCAAAAACAAAAATACCTTTTCTGCCAGGCTTCATTTCACCTTCTTGATCCATCCAATATTCTCTAATATCAATTAAGACTTTCCCTTTAAAGTCACGAACACTGACATACCTCATTTTGCCAATCTGTCAAAACATATGTAAAGATCTATTAGATATTTTACATAATACAGCACTCACTTCCAAACAGTACTATACTTGGACACGTGACATTGCATACTGCCGTTTATTTTAGACACCAGAAAAACAACTAGTTCAAGCGCCTAATCCAAAGCAGTTTATAGGCTAATAAGAAGTGACAACATAAATGGAGGAAGGACATAAAAATCTGTTAAAAATTCAATATTCTTTTCTGCAAAAGCAGCAGGCATAGAATACAAATAATTAAGTGCCTAACAAACTAGTTTCTTCTAAAAAGACATTAATTTGCTTTTTCTGAAATACAATTTTGCCTCTAACAATTTTTACCACTAGCAGTGGTAAACAGAGGGAAAGCTGTAACAGCTCTATTCCCAAATCAAAGCTTTAGTCCATTCCATATCTAAGGAAATCAGATTAGATCTTCACTTATGAGAAGTATGATTTCTGGAGTCTCCTCTCCCACCCAAGTAAATACATGTGGAAGTGAAAGGAAGCCACCAACTGTCCCATGCCTTGTCATGAGTCCTCAGGACATTTTGTTGGCACAGTGGGTGCAAGAAAATTTTGCCACACCAGATGTCCAAGAACACATCTGTCCAAAAACATCTGGTCCTTTAAATTTACCAGCATGTAGCATACAATTAAATTGTCTTGGTTAAAACATCACTTTAGAATTTCATAATTTCTGTAGCATAAGAGTGTGCCTGAACTATGAGTTTTGAGGGCTTTCCTTTTAATTTTGGAGGAGGGAGAGGGAACTATACAATGCATATTTAGGCTTATTAAAGTTGCTTCTAATTTTGATATCAAAGGATTCACATTAATTGTCTAATGTGAATTTGCTAATCAAAAATTAGATAAAACATACTGAATCATGTAAAATACATTTAAGAAAAGCAACACCTTCTGTGTACAGTCTCTGAAAAAAGAACAGATATTCTGAAGTATCCAGTTTTAATGTAGAATACTCCTTCCCGATAGAACATTAGTTTTAGCTTTCAATTGCCTTAATGTATGCATTCTGTACTTTCACATAATTTAATAAAAGGACAAACATCTTACTAGCAGTAAGTCTGACCAGAAAGCATGAAAAACTCTCCAACCAAAATCTTGCAGAGGTTAAGTAGTAAGCTGTTACCTCACAGAACAAACAAGCATGATTTGTTAGCTTAAAGTCACTTTTTTCTTTACACAGATCATCCTGAATTTATTCTGTAATTGAGTTAAACAGTTGGGTCATTTTCAGATATCACAAGCCTGAACTAGTTTTCCCTGCTTCCAAGCATACTTTAAAAAGAATAAGAGGTCATAGCTTCTAAGATAGTATTTTGTGATTTATTACTTTCAGAGTACTACAAACATAACATTCCAAAATAAGGTATGATGTCACAGTAGCTGAGCTCTTTTAGACTTAACTTGCTACCATGCCCAAATTTGTCAGCACTGCTGGCAAAGGATATCCTAAGTGAACTGCATAAACAACATTCTTGGTTCTACATTATAATGCTTCAGTGATTTTTAGGTTTCCTCAAAAACAGCTTTTAGTGATACATTCCTCTAGAATCTTGCTTCTCAGGTCTATCAAAGAATGTCAGTGCACTGCTGACAATTCCAAATTTGTTCAAATACATTGTGATACAATGTAGATTAGCAATGCAAATAACGTCAAAGAGCTCAGGATTTGAACATTAAGGATGAGACTACCTATCTTAACTACAAGGCAGCAAGGGGCAAGAATATGAAGTGCACATTATTTATTCAATCAGTACATTTACTTAACTAAAAACACTTCCATACGAAAATCCTGAAATAAAGCTTTATATCTCTGTCTACATTTCAGCTGAATGCTCACATTAGAATGTTTAGCCGAACACTAAGCGAAACAGCTGTCACTGCTAAAGGCTTTAAATAGATTTCTGAAATAGTTTTAAATTAGCATTAAAAGCTAGAAGACAACCAAAATCTAGATTAACTATATTTGATGTTTCTTAAAGTTCAGTTGTCTCTAATTCTGACACTGAATCATTTCTGAACCATTCTTTTCACACAGCAGCTGATGTTCCTAGAATAACTTCACTGGTGTTAAGACACCTTTGTATCACTATGATCACAGTGTTTCAAGGGTTATATTGCTTTATTCTAACAATGTACTGTCATACAGTCTTCATAGCCAAGTTAATATGTTCTTCATTAAATATCATAGCCCTTTATGTTGAAGATACACTATTGAAATAATAAGTTAAAGGACATTGCAAACATTATTTCCAGGTTTCCACTTCTAAGAATAAAACTCACTGAACTGTGTCTAGGTTCCTTTCACAGCTAGGCAACTGACTTCCTGTGTGAGTTTAAACAAGCATCTTCTTCATAGTTTTCCCTCCTATTTCTAGTTTGCCTTGATTAAAGTCTATGCACTCTGTGGAAGTAGAAACAAAGAAGCATCTTACTCTTAGCTGATGACAATATGTATAGGTAGAAGGAACACAATAAGCTAATTTAAACTCCTAGAATAGTCTTGTGAACAGCTGAAACATGCATCAAGTCAACTTGGCTTAGCACATTAATTCTGAAACTTATGTGGTCACCAGTTCAACACTATTCATTATTTCACAATGACCCTTCGAGAGTGTCACAGGCCTATTTATCCACTTTCAGGAACCTATGACAGACTTTTAGAGACTTTACACTGAAATTAAGAATTTATTTCTCGTAAGTCAAACAGCATATGAACCTTGTATCTTCTGAAAAAAGAAAAAAGAGCAGGCACCATTTTCTTCTTTATAAAAAGTAGAAATTTCTGTCAAATACTTCATCATATCATGTGGCTCCACTCTGAACAGTCATTAATGCTGTACCCAGACAACATTAACAAACCTTGTCCAAATCAGGCATAGGTACATGACAAAATTTGACAAACTAACCAAAGCACATGATGCAGAGTTTGTTGGCTTGAAGCTATACACAGAAATCTAACACTAAATCCTTCCACATTAGCATGAATTATACTTGTCAAGGACCTCTAGTAATACACCACAAGTGGGAGTAAGGTAAATTTTCCACTGCTTTTACCAATTACACTGGAATACTATTATCAAATTCCAAAGTGAACTAGGCTACCTGTGAGTTTTTTTTTAAAAAAAAAAAATATATAAAAGATAAGTAAATATTTGGTCTCTTACACTGGATTTCCCAATTACATTTTATTCTTCACATTTAGTTCTAGGAATATTATACCATTAGTTTCAGACAAAAGTAATAAATCATAAGTCTTGAGTGCTAGATGTTCTGAATACATTGTGAAAAATGAACTCTACATTAACAGAAGCTGTATACTTTAAGAAAGTCATGTTGTGGAAGATTAAGCCACTAAGTTTCTCATCTTCCGCTACCATTGTTGCACATACTGAAGTCACAGAACTGCTGACCATCCTATGAATGCTTTACATAAAGCCTGATTTCTATCAATTCAAACCACATTTGTAAGTCATACTGCAAAGTTACTTGTACAGAGATCACTTTACAATCTAGAGAAGCAGAAAGGAAGGAGTTTCTAGTATTACCAAACCGTAATAGGAAGCTGCTGTAAATAGCCCCAGAAGAAACCAAACCGTACCTTAAAAAAAATAACATACAACTAGAGCTTTCAGTATGCTCTGCTAGGCAGAGTGGAAGGAGGGACAGTATCCTCAGGTCTGAATGCTACTGAACAGTTATCTAATAGATAACTCACGTAAGTTGATACAGTATAAAAACTGCTTAGTGCTTCACATCAGTGAGAACAATCAATTTAAAAAAACATATGCTGTTCAGTAAAGGGTAGGCATAGATTAAGGAATACTGATGGTTTAAGTCAAGACAATACTCAAACATGTTTTTCAGTATTATACCCAACACTGGAAGAATCTTATCAGACTAATAGGAGCCTGCTACTAACCGTTCTTAGCAGATTATCTTAAATTAAAAAGTTTGAAAGAAACCAGTACACACAAATACTTACGATTTTATAAAAAAAATGTACTGGAGACTAGGACAAAAATTTTAACTCTTTCTATCAAGGCTGGAATTTTGGAACATATTAGGAACACAGCAGAAAGTCTATATGTGGTTTCAGAAGTCTAACTGCAGTTAACCTCAAGTGTAAGACACTATCCCATTTTTCCTACACAGTTCAAAGCACGCCCCAGCTGAATTAAAATTACTGCATCCTTCCTTTGATAAGGAATTCTAGACATTAGTGCCCAGTGCCTTCAACATAAGCCCTCCCTCCAAGTATACATCAAGAAGTGGAGACTGATGCACCAAAAACAACTGCCCTGTATTACAGAATCAAACAGGCCCCTTTCTCCCTTTTCAAACACTTGCTACATTAACCTCCACAGCTACAGCCCCAAAGTATTTCTTTTTACTACCCAGTGTTAACACCATCTTGCCTATATCCTTCCACAAAATGAAGAATCTAAGGAAGGATCTAAGAATCCTTTCGTCTCTCCTGCTCCTTTTGAGCCAGTAAGATGCAGATGTTTAATAACTCTTGACCCACTCCCAAACACTGCCCCAAAAATTGAGCTACAGACTCTTGCAGTTTTCAGCACACACTGCTTCAGCTAGCCCCAAGAAGTATAATACCCTGAATTCACAAATGTATCTTGCTACTGAAAAAAACATACACCCATTCCTTGTCTTAAAAATAAGGATGATTTAAGATTTCAGCCTTCTCAGGTGTTCAGTGAGAGGAAAAACATGCATCATAAAACACAAGAACAAGCAAAACTTAAACTAAGATGCTGTCTTAGAAGACAAGAGCAGAGTCGCCCTTGACCTCATTGAATAGGAATTGAAAAGTGCGTACCTGGATTTCTGAGAACTTTCCTTCCAAGAGGTCTGATTTAAGAAACATTTGCATGCACAGATTGTCCTGATTTAATACTTTATATAGTTATCAGTGCTGTATTTACAGACAAAATGATTAACCAAAAAGTTACCTTGAGCAAAGGCTAGATCAGTTGCCACAACTCAGATTCTTTTACTTTACTGAAACCTGACATTGCTTTTTCTAGGCATCTCATCTACACTCTAGCACTGTAATCCTCTTTGGCCAGGGCTTCAAGAGACTAAACACTACGCTATCAAGATATACAGACCGCCTCTAAAAGATTTATAAGGAATAGGATGTAACATGCTACCTCAACCAAGCTCTGAAAGAGCAGTCAATTTTACCTGAAACATATTCTCATCTCTGTTACTGCTTTGCTTAGAAGAAGCTGCACCTTTTGAACTTTCACCAGTCTTTTGTTTCTTTACAGGCTTTTCCGGAGCTGCTTGCTTTTTCCGCTTTGCCTTGGAGCAAGAATAAAAAAAAGAAATGTTTAAACCACAACTCATTCTGTTAGTTACAAATAAATTTAAGTTAGAGGCTACAAATTATTATCATGCAATATACATTCACTTCCTTTCACAAAGGCAGAACTCCAATACTGTATGCTTAAAGTAGAATTTTTTTTAAATAATCCTCCAGATTAGCCTCATTCTGTTCCCAGTGAAGTTTACCATAATACTTTGACTGTAAGGAGAGTTGAATTGGATTAAAAATACATTTCAAACTCTACTGTTTTTGCACGGTAATACTGCAAGTTTAGATTTTCTAAATAAAAAAAAATCTGATAGAAGCTTCAGCCACCTTTCCACTGAGTACAACAAAAATTTTAACAGCTAGCAATTCTTCTAGAAAAGAAAAACAGATGAAATAACGAAGAAAGGATCTGGAAGTCACCTTCATCAGAGGAGCGTGTTTTTATATCACAGTCTAATCTCTGACCACAGCATGAACAAAAACACTCTTAAACTGTCTAGATTATATCACCTGTGAATCAGATTACTCTATTTGCAGATGCTACAAAGTTACTGATTTTACTAATAGTTATACAGTAATCATGCTGGGCTTGCTCAGAAACCAATGACACACAGATATGAAAAATTAGTTGCATTTGCTAGAGACATATAAAGGAACAGCTGCAACAAATACAGATTACCATTAAAATAATCTTACTGACCATTGGAGAAGACGGTTTCAACTACAACTTTGAGAACATATTTGCCTACCCAAAAGCATTATCTGATCATTTTCTTTTGTATTAAGATTTGGCATAATGCCTAATTTGATAAGTACAACTGAGTTGCACATTTCAAGTGCAACATTTCAACAAGTTCAATAAAGGTACAGACTGAGTCTCTTCACATGCCACATAAAAGACCTGATGATTGCAGTACCACATAGTATTTCTTAAGATAAATAGTGATGTATTTGGTTTTTTTGTTCATGTTTGGTAACCTATAAAAACACAATGTAAATACCTATAAAATAATTGAGAACACTCAATTTATGCTTTTAAAAACAGTTATCAGCATACATTAATCAACTTAAAGACATTCTGGTTGGCTTATAAGTGAGAAACTAACAGATGATATTACAGTAAACAAAAGAATCTGAAACAGAGAAAAGAACATGCAAACAAGATAAGCAAGTGGCACAGGGATGACAAGGCAGGTGGAGGTTTTTTGGTTTGGGCTTGGCAAGTAATACAGAAACCAAAATGAGGGGGCCTCAAAATTAGCCTAAATTCTTACCACCAGGGGCAGTTTATACAAAACCCTTCCATCTCTTGCCACAAAGAAGTGAAGAATTGTAGGAAGCTTGTGGCTAGATATATCCATACAGAAAATCCTGAAGAATCTGACACAGAATCCTGTGTCAAAACACAAACTTAAGATGCTTTTTGCTGTGTAGTGAACTTTTTCTTATCTATCAAATCCCTATTCTTAGTTTTTAAAAGGTCTGATAAATCATATTAAAGGGTATGCATTTTGTGACATAACGCACACCTACTTCCCTTACCCAAACTTAAAAAAGGTAGTTACTACAGTAATCATCAATTGCATACAATGTTCACCTTTTTGTCAACTTCGCTATCTGAATCACTGGCAGATGAGCTTGAAGACACAAGTTCCTTTGACTTAGGCATTCTAGGAAAAAAAGATAACATTAGAATACTATAGAAGAAATACATCCCATTATGGTTAGAAAGCACTCTTCAAACCCAGCTGGAAAGTCTCTTATTCAAACCCCTCCTACAGACTCAGCTTTTCATTTTCATATAAGCTCCAATACACGTTATGGATGCAATCCCAAACATCATCTTTTTTATACCTCGTGGTTTTTTGCTACAACTGCCTTAAACAGTTTTAGTTTATGAACTGTTTAGAAAGAGAGAATTTTCACCAGTTTTCACCACCCCAGTATGGTAGAAACCATTATGGAAAACGTACAGCTCAGCACAGTACTATTCTCAGCATGACTTCTCAATTCTACATTCATAAATACAAATTGAGGGCACACTATTACCACATCTTTGGGGTTATTTTGCTTATTTGGATTTGCAAATAAGTCAGGGAATCATCATATATGAAGCTATAATTACTAACAATAACACAGAAGTCTGAATAAACACCTTAGAATACAATGAACTACAGCATTGCAATTAATTTTCCACTGTAACTTTAAAACAGGAGTCACTAGACAGACATTCAACTTTCCTTGAAAGCATGCTGCCAGGTGTGCTTCTGCATCTCTCTGCTATGCAAACATGTGGTTAGATACAGCAGTTGAACATCTTGCCTGCTACTAGAAACTCTTTGTGACAAACAAATAGTTCGTTTGTCCTTTCAACATAAAAATAAGCACCACAGAGAAGAACCGCTTTTTGTAAAATATGTTCCAACTAGGGAAGGCTGTGAAAGGAGTAAAGAAATGCATGTCAGAAGAAGAACAGGAGAGGAAAAGGAATACCACATACAATGAAAAAGACCAGGTTTGAACAATGGCAGTAGATAAATATCATTCTAAACTGGGGCAGGTTCTAACATAATAGCTTCAAGCACAATGAGGGAAGCTGCAGCACAGAGAATGAAACAGGGTACAGGAAGGGCACCCAGGCCACGCTGCATGACAGAAGAGTTGGAATGGGACAACACAAAAATAAGCATAGCGATGCCAAGAAACAGAGGAGCCAGACAAGAAAAAGACTGATACATGGAGCATTAGCAGGGGAGAGCCCCACAATCCGCTTTAGGATTACAGAGTGACAATATGGAGGAAAGTGGGGGCAGAAACTGGACGGAAAGGAAGTGGGGGGTAGGTAAGAGCCCCTCGGGAGAGGCCGGCAGGCAGAGCGTGAGGAGGTACCGGAGAGCGAGGGCAGAATAAGACGGGCCAGACAGAGAACGAAGAAAAAGGACAGCAGGAAGACAGGCTAGGACGGGTTGGGAACACCAGGTAGGCGGATCCCAGCCGCCATTTTCCTCCCCTCCTCCTCTCTTCCCTATGGCTCGCTTTGCCCCCAGGGGAAAGGAGCGCGGGCCTGAGGAGGGGGCGCGGGCAAGGACGCCCCGGTACTCCTGGCGCAGGGCGGCAGCGGGAGGGCAGCGGGTCGCCGGCGGCGGAGGAAAAAAGGCAGCAAAGACGGAGCCGGGGGTCGCCAGCAGGCAGGGTCAGATCCCGGCGTGGGGGGAGCTGAGCCGGGCGAGTCCCCGCCGCCATTTTCTCCCTCACTCAAATCCTCTTTCTTTGCGCCCCCCCCCCCAACATGGCAGCTTCTCCTCGGCCGCGGCTCCTCCTCCCGCCTCGGGCCCCCTGCGCGGCGGGGCAGCCCTCCCGGGGGGTGCAGCAGGCGCTCGAGGGACGAGCGGAGGCTCGCAGCAGGACTTCGCTCCGCGCCGTCCCGGGGGGGGGGGGGAGGGGGGCGCGGTGGCGGGCGGGCGGCCTCGGGGGAGAGCGGGGGGGGGGGGGGAAGGGGGCGGCGGGGAAGATGGCGGAGGCTGGGGGCGCGAGGGGAGCACCCCGGGACTCACGTCCTGCTCGGCGCGCGGCTCCTCCGCACCACGAGAGAAGCGGAAATGACGCACGGCGGAATCCCCGCCCTTAGCCCCGCACCACGTGGGTGGGAGGCGTTTAAAGGGGACGCGTCTCTTTGTTACTCGCTCCCGCCTCCCCCGCCCCCTCGAGGCGCCGCTGCAGAGCCCGGGCTTGGGGGAGAGCCGGCGCCACCGGCCGTGTGGGGCTGGCGCCACCCCCACCCCCCGCCCCACGGATGCTCCCTCAGAGGGGAGGCCCGAGGCGAAGCGCCTGCCTGGCAGCTGGGCACAGCGGGAGGGCACGAGGGGGCCTGGAAGTCTAACAGGAATTCTTTAAAAAAAAAAAAAAAAAAAAAGTGGTAAAATTTTAAGTAATTCTCCCCTTCTTTCCGTGCCGCAGTAGTTCCTCGATCTGCTCGGCGCGGCTGTGCCCGCAAAGGGGAAACGCTGCGCGACGGCGCAGCGGCCTTCGCTTTGCATAGCGAAACCGCAGCGCGGGGGCCGCCGCCCGAGGCGCCGTTCAGGAAAGCGCCGGTTCCCCTTTCTACAGCGCGCGGTGGGGAAGGGGGCGAGCGGGGCGTCGCTCGCTCCCCGCGGGGCGCCGGAGGCAGGAGGCTCGTCGCCCGCCGCTTCCCGTTCACCTGGGGAGGCCGAGGGCAGGCCCGGCGCCCGGCCCGGGCCGTGCGCGAAGCGGAGCCTGAGCCGCTGCTCTGAACATCTGAATTTCGGGAAGCCCGAGGGGCAAGGGAGCTCGGGAATACAACCCGAGCACGCGTAACCTGCCGCTCTCCAGGCTTGTCCGGCTCAGTAGCGCGTTAATGCCAAAACACGCCGCGGTTAGGCAACCCTGCCAGCACCGCCTGCCGCGTTACAGGCAGGAGAGGGGCAGGAGGCATCGCCGAGTTAGAGCCGGCACTTTACTTCAGTAGATGATGAGATTTAATAAGGTTAAAATACCATTTTAGCCGTTACAGCTCTTAACGCAGCCTGTCAGTGTTTGCACCGAGGAGTCCTGCAGTCGCGCCGCAAGCAAGGGGGGATGAGTGTGCTTCCGACACCCTGGGTCGGTTCACTTCAGTGCTTTTGTCGGTGTTACTACTGCTAGAGCTGTGCTTTTGCTCCCACCCGTGGGAGCTTTTCATTAAAGGTACGAACAAACTCTGGGAAACAGGAAGCGGACGAGGCCCAGGCGCAGCTTCCAGGTAGATCTGTTGCTGACAGATCTGCACTGGGCGATCAGCTTCGGCACTTCCAAGGACGCCTCCTACTGTTACTCTTCCAAGACACTTCTTAATGGGAATTAAAATCAAAAGTTTTGTCCTTCCTAAATTCCAAAGATTGCTGTTCATCAGCCTGGCCTAGCAGGATATATATATATATATCCTCCAGTTCCAAGTGGGGCTGATTTCCAAAAGTCAGCCTTAACGGCTGCAAGTCCTGAGCAGTGTTTCTGAAAAGATACTTTCTATAACCATAAAGGGAGGCAGAAGAAGTCTCCAAGAAACCCATGAGGCCTGTGCTGTCTTCACAACGAGTTCAGGCAATCTGTCCATTTGCCTCCTCCCCCCCTTTTTTTTTTAATTTAGCAGTAGGAAAACAGGAATACCAGCTATTAGAAGTATCTCCTTTTAACTAAGTCTTACATATTGCTTATTTCATATTGCTGTTATGTATCTTGCAAAAGGGAAACAAAAAACAAAACCAAAATATACAGCTGCTACCACACTCTTAAAACTTTGGAAAATAAGATGATGTTTGTTTACACAGAATTAGAGCATGGTAAATCACATGCATGTAAATATAATACTTATTACCACTAAGCAAATATCAAACTTGTGAAGACATGTAGTTGTGAAGATGAATGGGTGATCTTACAATACCACATACCTAACACAAACAATAAAGAAAATTAACAAAAGATGGTTTCCATATATGAAATACTAATTAGAGAAAAATATTCTCAGACTCTGACATAGTTTTTTTTTTTTTTTTTTTTTTTTTAAGGCCTTTACTATTTTTCATACTAGAATAGAAAAGGCTGTTAGGTCTTTGTAATCTCCTTCTCCTTTGCTTTTTTACAGGTCGACACCTAGTATACAAACTAAGCTTTTAAGGGCATCACATACAAATAAACAGTTATTTATGTATTTTTAATCAATTCTTCAGCCTCTAAATAAATCAAAATGACTAAAATCTTTTTCTGCTGGATCTTAATTGGTTAACTTCTCCCACCTGCAGCATTTCCTCCAAAGCAAGCACTAAGTTTATTTTTATAGCCAAATTCCCGAATATCAGGTCAGCTGGAGGAAGGGAGGATTTGCTGCAACTGAGGACTTGATAATATCTATTTCAGTAAAGATGAGTTGCTTTGAGAATTATTTTGGTAGTTTAAATTTAATAGCTGAGCTTTTCTGTAAGTTACCCTTAATACATGTTATTTTATTTTAAAGATGAAGAAGAAAAAGATACTAGGAAAAGATGCTGGCTTTAGAAAAGTGGGGAAGGAGTCTTTTTTTTTTTTTCATTTTTTCCCCCAAGGTAAATTTATTCTGTTACCTTCTGAATGAGTCATCTCTCTACACAGGGGGTATAGTTCATTTTCTGAACTCTTAAAATAGATTTTTGTAATGGGTTTATTCCCTGCTCAGACACTTTCCTTCAGTAGCTGCCTTAAAAGGACTTAAATTCTTCTAGTTACTGCCTGATTACCTCATTTCATATTGCAAATGTCTTTGACTGAGAAAAATGTTAAAACATTAGCTTTTTCTCCAGGGAGAAATTTTAGCATGTAGATTTGAACTCTTGAAATGCTGAAAAATGCAAGCTTATGCTTCTGATCATATAGCAATTATTAACTCTGGAATTCTTGACTCCTCTAGTTACAAATAGTATAGCTGGTATGAAACATTTGGAGAGGGGAAGGAGGGTCAGCTCTTTTCAATAAAGTTTTAGCATTCAGAATGGTAATAGTATAAAAGGTGAGGGAAGAAATTGGATGAGGAAGGGAAGTTTGGCCTGTAATAAAGATACTAATTTTACTACAGTGTCAGGAAAGAAAGGGTATAGTTTTGCTTCTCTACCCTAACCAGTTTGTTTCCTAAGTGTGTATTATGTGTATTTGGAGTTTGCATTATCACTTATAAAATTTTATATTATGCTTCAATATTGGGGCATTTTTTCTTTTTTTTCTTTCACGCTTTGGTATTATAAATACCAGTAACTTTTCTATACGATTTAATAAATTGTTTATTTTATTAAAATGTATTTGGATATGGTCACCATTCAATCTCAAAACCCTGCTGTTAAAAGGTGATGATTTCTTTTTTAATCATTCATACCTGTCCTGAAAACATCTGGTCTTTTTCCTCACTAGTTAAAGAGTAATTTCGAATAATAAGGTTGATAAGGCACTGAATTCTGTATGACTGTATAGATATCTGAAATACGTTTCAGGTGGGAAGATAGCACTGGAGTCCTTATGCTGATATAAAAAAGCTCCTTGAATCTAGAGCGTTTACAGAGGGAGCACCAAGCATTACCTTTTGAGGGAGAGATGTGCAGCTTTTGTTAGGGTGTCCTGTGCTTACTGCGTAGGAAAGCTTTCATCTTCTGCTGCATCCGCCCTGCCCTCTGGTGGTCAAACAGAGTCCAGCTGAGAGTCTGGTTTTTAAATAATCTGCAAGGTTGCCTCTAAGAAATCTTACCCTCATCTGCCACAAAAAATGTCTAAATTTGCTCAGGTTTCGTGGCTTTTAGAGCGAGTGGGAGAGATTTAGAGTTTTACTCATTGCATTTCAACTGCTGTCTTGCAGTCCTGTGGTACAGCTGCAGAGACTTACATCCTGGACATTAAAGTGAAATAGTAGGAAGGATGATGCTTCATGTTAAATCTTGCTTCCTTTTAACCATACATTGGAGATCTCCTTTCACGTGAATGAAATGAAGGTCAAAGATCTGTTTTTCTGAATGTTAGCTTGCAGGTTTTTGTCTGTGATAATTTTAGATGTATTGAACTGCGGAGTAGTTGTTTAATCACAAACTGAAGTTTTGTGTTCTGGTGTATGTTTTCATTTTGGTAATTCTTGGCTATTCTTCTGTAATCTTAATAGGGACAGAGATGGAGAGGTTTCTTCTTCCTATATGAAAAGTTCTTTTAAATGTTTGAGTAATTTTTTTTTTGGCCTAACTCCTTCTCCCACATGCTTTGCACATTATCACTCCATTCATTTTAATTCTTGTTAAGGATACAGAAATAAGTGAAGTTCAGAATGCCCTAAAGGACCCATCTGAATTTTTTACTGTTTCATTTTGAAGCAAAACTGATACACATGTCATACAGAGATGCAATCCTGTTTTATAACCCACTGAGGTTTTTTAAGTGTAGACTATGAACCTGATCCTGCTAGCTAATAGTAACATAAATAGATGTTATGTAATAGTTCACCAACTCACCAAGAAGCATCAGGTTCTTATTAGGAAGCTGCTGCGGGGAAAAACTTCACCTACAATAATGCTGGGGTTTTGGGGGGGAGAGTCCAAGCAAAAAGGAAATCTTGAATATTTTCTCCTATCATCCTTGATAATTGTGACTTCTTGTAAAGTGTTATGTTATAATCTCCTTAAAGTGATAAATGCACTGAAGAGCCAATATACAAAATTCAAATGGAACAGTAATTTGAAATTTTTGCAAAAATTGCAGCTGTGTCAGGCTGCAAAATGGGAGGTTATGCACAGATATACGCAGGGCTGAAATCACAAAATACAGAATGGACTACTTGAACTAGGACTCCTAGAAATGACTTGTGCTGAAAAGTTACAAAACCTGAGACGGAAATCCAGACTGAGAATATGAAAGCTTTTTTTCTCTTAGCTTTTGGAGCTAAAGGTTAAAAGAGGGTAAATGTTCCAAATTCACCTCATCAGTTCTGAAGAAATATGCGGTTGTAGGTCTATCCACTTCCAAAATACAACCTTAGTGGTATAGTTTTACCACTAATGGTTGTGAATGGTGGTGTGTGTGTGTATATATTTATATATTCTTATATTTTAATGTGTATTGCATGTTGTATATTTATCAGTAGATAAGATTTATAACTGAAAAATATTGAAAGGCTTTGGAACAAAGAAAACTTCAATTTCTGTTTTGTCAAAGTACCACGATCCAGTGTTTTAATTCTGAAGGGTTTTTCTTTTTTAATCAAAACAAGGGTGTGGGGGGCAATAAATGTCTCATTTATGTGTCCTGAGCCCCTTTGAGGATCTAGTGACATAGGTCATGCACCTGTTAGTTCTTCTGTGAAAGACTTGTTTAGAGTCCTCCTTGGAAGTAGTAGGTTGAAGATTAGTGCTTTATTTTATCTTTCACAGCAATATCAAAGAAATGTCTTTACCCAGCAGTTGCTTTTCTTCATAGAAAAATCACGTTGACCAGAAATGCACCATGTGTTACAGAGGTTTGGTCCTTTGCCAGTGCGGATTCCTTTTGCTATTGTGCTTGAGTAGGATAAAAAAGAAAAGAGGGGCAGTACTGTGTGGTTCCTGCGTGAAGCTAATAATCACAGTTATGTTCAGCGAACTGGCAAGGATGTTCAGCATGTTAAGCTACCATACGTCATATGTATCTGCAATAATGTAAAGATCAAGTGAGAAATAGCTTTCCTGTTCTTACTTGCTTTATAAACAAAAATATCTTTGTTGAAGTCTTACTGCCTACGAAGACTGCTTGTACTTTGGGATTAAGGGAGGGCTGTGCTTTCATGAGAATTGTTGAAGATCCCAAGTAGAGATGTTTTTGAATAGTTGTGACTTATTTACGAAAAGCACTTGCTGAAAAGCAAGTACTTCTGATACCACTTTTGAATTAATCCAGAAGCAAGTGTTTTATGAGTATGGATTAGTTTAAGTGCGTATCATAGTGTTGATGGAGTACACAAATAAGATGAATGTATTTTAAGGACTTTAGATAAACGTCCTCTGTACGTGCACATACATGCCAGGCTTCACCTCACGTGCAGACTATGCAGGCAGGAGCCACTGCACAATTAATTGGTGCATGTGTGGCAACTGCAATGTCTCGGGGGCAAGTCAGCCTTGATGTGCACGTGCTGTAGTTGGACCGTGGTTACATCGCTCTCCGCGTGTGCTGGTGTGGTGGTAACGCCCAAGCGTTCAGGTGAATCCAAGAAACCTGCTGCAAATTTATGCAAGTCCTCGGCCTTGCGTGAGCTCTGCACGTGTGTGCTGACCGCGTGTGCTGCCTTCTAGCTCTGTGTTCGGGCAAGAGCGATGCCTCGGTATCCGCTGTGTGCGCTAAGCTCGCCTGCGACAGCCGGTAAATACCGACGCGTGCAGCGTAGGCATGGGGAGAGGCACCAGTGGTGGTGACCCAGCTGGCCTCTCCTCCTGGGCTGCCTCAGCCAACCTCCTCCCGCGCGTTTGCGGTGTAAGCGCACGGCTATGGGCGGCGGTGGGCACCACGGCGGAGGAGCAGCCCGCGCAGGGCCGCGCCGCTCCAGGCCTGGGCCCCGCACGGGAAAACTACCTCTCCCGAGAGCCTTTGCACATCCCGCGCATGCGCGCACGCCGCAGACGCGCGCACGCGCGCCGGGTGGGCAGCGGCGGCTCGCGCAGCCCCAAGCGCCCTCTTCTGCGGGCGGAGGGAGGGGCGCAGCCACGGGCCGCACTACGACTCCCGGCGGCCCCGCGCACATCCCGCGCGTGCGCACGGCGCCGGCCTGGCAGCGCTCCGCCGTTGTCGCCGTAGGTGGGTGGGTGGGGGGAAGGGAGCGAGCGCGGCGGTGAGGAGGAGGAGGAGGAGGGAGGGGGGGGGTGAGAGTTGAGAGTTCAGCCGCCGCTGTCGCTGCCAGCCCGGACTCATGATTCCCATATGCCCGGTAGTTTCGTTCACCTATGGTAAGTAACGGCGCTTCGCGTGTGTGTGTGCGCGCGGGGAGGGGGCGGCCCTGAGGCGACGCCGTTGGAGGGGGGGAGGGGATGCGGCCCGCACGCGGGGCGGGGGAAGGCGAGCGGGCGGCGAGGGCAGGGCCGGGCAGGGGGGTCCTGCGGCGCCCTGTCTGACCTGGCGCTCGCGCGCTCTGTCTGTCTGTCCCCGTCTTTTCCTCCCCCTCTTTCCTTCTCCTCCGCCTCCTCCTCCCCCCTCCTCCTGCCGGGCCTCCTGTCATGGCCTCGACCGCCGCCGCCGCCTCTTGGTTATCGTCGCCACAGTGCCCAGCCGGCTGGGAGAAGATGCCAAAATGGCCACCGGCAACTACTTTGGATTCACCCATAGCGGGGCTGCTGCCCAGTATAGGTAACGGCCGCGACCCCTCCCCGCCCCGCCCTGCCCCGCCCCTCCCTCTGGCCGGCCTCGGAGCCCGCTCCCCCCTTCGGCACCTCCGGTCCCGTGTCTCTGACCGGGATCTCCCCGCCCCCTTGGGTGGGTGAGCGCCTGCGGGCCTTCCCAGCCCCCGGCCCGTGTGGGGGCCTCTTCCGCATCCCGCTCCGCCGGGATGCCTCTGCCGGGGAACCCTCTGCTCGTCTGCCCCGCCCGCCAGTGTTTTCTTATCCTCCCGGTACGGGCCTCCCTGTGCCTCCTGTGGTGTGAAGGCAGGGAGGTGGAGCTGGGCTCCATGGAGGAGGAGGATCAGCGGCAACATCAGGTCCCAAGGCCCTTAAATTAAAATGGCCACTTGCAGTCAGCATCACCAGCGAGTTACCATCTCCCCCCCACCCTCGAGCCTTTCTTCAGCCCCAGGGAAGATGGGGCTTGCTTCCCAAGCCTTCTTTGCCCCTACTCCAGGCACTGTGGGAGGGTGGAATCCTTGTTAACATAAGCTAAAATTACACCTACACAACCTCTGGGAGATAGTGTGGATGCGGGGAAAGCAAAAGCACCAGAAAATTCAGGGGACTTTGTCATTCCACTGAAGTGATGTTGGAATTAATGTTCTATCTAGGAAGCTAGATCAGGTACTGCTGAGGCCCAGCACCTCTTAAAAAAAGACTCCCAGCTTAGATATTTAAGACTGGGGCAGGTCTTACAACGGAGTTTAGGGACCTGTAACTGTGTACAGATCTTGTATAGATATACTGCCTTCGTCTTGTGTGTGTCAAAGATTGTGTATTGGTGTTAAAAAGTAATGAGTACGATCTGTTATCTTACTTTTTGTGAATACAAATTACTACATTTGGCAAAAAAAACAGGTATCACCAGGAAAACTTGCATTGGAGTAGCATCTTGAAGCTTACATTTGAATCTGTATTATTTGTTTCATAAATCTGTAATGAAGACCATCCTTAACTCCTAAATCTTGGTTAATGTAAAAAACAGAAGAATAAAGCAAATGCATGAGAGTTTATTAACGAACAAATGCAAATATATGCTGCTGTTAACTACACAATCAAATCGCCCAACTTAAGTAGCTTAAGGAAGACAGTTTTATAGAAGTCTTGGAATGACTCCCAAGACTGTGTTTGCGTTCTTTCCTTGAAATGGACTTAAAGTGCATGATTTTCATTTACTTGCAATATTTAATAGTTAAAGTGGAAAATCAAACTTAGCTAGATCTTCTAGTTTGTTTAAGATGAGGTGCTGGCAGTATGTTTATGTTTTACTTGACAAATACAGTGAAATTTGGAATTGGGTCATTGCTGGGGATGGAAGAGATTCTATGCAGCAAAGACCATTTTCTTTGTTTCTGTGGGGGCAGGTTTTGTAAGAAAAAAGATCTTTAGGGGGATGATAAACTACAGGATTCCATATGTCTGCATCTGAGATACAAATTTTTTTAGTTACTCTTCTTTTTAATTTGGATCTAGGAAGTCTGTAGACTTAAGAACCTGAACAACTCGTGTAAAACAACAACTCATGCAAAATTTCCTTTTGAGATGTTATATAAAAACTTAAAATTGCAATAATGCTCAAGTTCAAACCTGTTTTCATAGTTAATCCTAACTGTGTTCTTAAGAAAATAGAAAAACTAATCAAAAGTTTTTCCTTTCCTGTCACAAGTGCAAGGTACTGTTCTGTTTATACATTAGTGAAAGACTCTGTGTCCTCTAAAGGATTTGTATATTTACCGGATCTCCAGTGAAGAGGCACAGCAATCGTTGTTAAAGCACTCCTTTCATAAAATATGGAAGACCTTGATATTTTGAGCCAAAAATACAGGAACCACTTGGAACATCTCACACTTGTGATAAAATTTTAAGAATCGCAGTTAAAATGAATGGCGTAAAAGGGAGATTCCTTTCTTAAAACAGGCTTGGTGAAGAATAGAAACCAGGAAGACAGGATAATTTGTCCACATCACTGGATATTTATGTCCTAAATAATAGGTACATGGGCCTCATATATCTACAAGATTTTATAGTTGTGATGTATGCCATCTAGAAGTCCTAATGCTCTAGTTTTTATAGTAAGTAGCAAAACTGACAGATCTTTAGGTTGCAATATTAAAGGAATCTCATTCAGTGCTCCCTTATATATAGAAACCTGTTGGTTTCAGCACGTCTAAGATAGAGTGCAAAAATCTGTGTGGGATTCTTTTTAGGATATAGGCCTTTCTTGGACTACCTCAAAGTATGAAACTGTTAAATATTCAGTTGAAGTCTTGCAGAGGAAAATAGCTTCTTATCAGAAGGAAGAGAATCTAAATAGTTTATGAGAAATGATTTCAAAGAGGAGAGTCTGCCCTACCAATTGAATGAGGTTTAAAAGGAGTTTGTAGTAGTGCTTTTCCTATTTAATCCTGGACTCATAAGAGGCCAGTATAAACCCTGTGAGAATTTCGTTTTCTCAAACTGACAATATTCTAATTTGCAGTAAAAGCAGTGAAGGCATCGCATACTAGAACTGTTGGATTTATGGAAATAACATCTTAACAATTAAAAAGACCATGAAGTTGTTATTAGAGATCACTTTACATCTTGCTCTGAATCTAGTTTACCTATGGCCATTGTGGACCATTTAAACATTCACATGTTCTTCATATGAAGGGTAAATTAAAATTTCTCCAAGGAGTATAGTCCTAACATTAAATACTGAGATTTGAAGTGGGTATAAAGGCCAGATTGGCAGTTGCTCAAATGCTAGATCTTGGGTTTGGGAAATTCACCAGTGCGGTGTGCAGGAGTTGGTAATGTATTACTATTGTAATACTGTAAGCACTGTAGTTCCATGAACTGACTAGGTGAGTAAGAGAGGGAAGTAGATGTCCCTTTTATTAGTTCATAAATACTAGTTTTCATACAGCACGTTTCAGAGGCAGCAAAAGAGCTAAATGCACTTTAAATCTATAAATAATGAATTAGAAGTGTTTTAGTTCCTTTTGGTGTTGCCATGGCATAAAATTTCCTGCTGCCCATTCATACAAAATTGTTTATGGGAACTATAGAGTAATAATATCATGATTTAATGAGAGAAATGTTAGCTCATGCAAATACTGATAAAGGCAATTTCTGAGTATTGTGTTACCTTTACAATTTGTGCTTTTTGCTAATGATAGTATTAGGATGTAGAGTTACAGACTTGCTTGCAATGTTAAACTTGTCTATTACTTAGTTAAATAGCTATATTAATCCATTTTTAAGGATTTCCAAATAAATGTGGAATTTGCTCATACCAGTCTGCTTTGGGTGGATGGCTGCACGCATGCTATAGACCACCTGAGCCACTGTGGATCTGTATTCAGTTTGAAATGAACAGCCTGATTTTGGAAAGTCTTTCATGTGTAAAGAAAACATTAGTATTTGTAATTCATTGCTGAGGAGAGGTATAGCTATGCTTTTTTTTCTTTTTTTTTTTTTCTTTTTAATGTTGACTGATTGGAATGTGGGGATGCTGGTGGAGAGATGGATGTACTGAGAAAGGTTTTAACAGAGAATTGAGTTTTTGTTTGCCTACAAATGTGATGGTCTCATTTAATTAACCCTGTGCTAAGGTTTTGGTTTCTGTTAAGAAGATAAAAATAACTTTGAATTTCTTCTTAGTCACTTCTAATGAGACAGGTCATAAATTGGAGATTCTTGGGTAGTTAGAACTGATTTGGTAACTTTGAATTACAGTATTTGTGCCCTTGAGTAGCATGAATATTAATCCAGTGTCAAGAGTCTTTCTAGCCTTTCCAGATGAAAGCAATTATAGCTATTTGGGTCCAGAGCAGATCATAATGCTTATGAGTTTAGGGTAAGATGCAGTCTTCAGTCAGCCATGAGAAAGTGAACTCTTGCTATGATAGCTAGTTTGGCATTCAAATGCAGTGCAAGATGTTACAGCATATTCAAGACTGTGGTACAGAGCAGCAAGGGGAGGTGAAATGCTGTGGATGAGTAGGTGTACAAATGAAAGAAAGCTGGGTGTTCTTTTTGTGTTTTGTTTTCTTATATGCTGGTACTTCTAACTAGCTTTACTTTAGTCTTATCAGTGTCTGCCCCAGTTACCTGTTCTTCGACTGGATCATGATTCCAAAAGCCTTCAACCTTTGAGATGTTAGGAATATAATCCACATAGGCCTACTAGCTCAGGTTTAAAGTATCACTAACTATAATTCAGACTTACACTGGTGGACAGCAAGAAGATAAGGACAATACTGAGAAGGCATTATTGCTTATTCTGAAGTTAAGATGAAATACTAGACTTGAACTTATGTTAGGAATAACATATTTATTCATCTTATGATGGTGTGTTATAAACACCCCACTCTGAAATGCTTGGGGAATTAATTTATTCATGGTGTCATCATAGGATAAACCTACCCATATCGTAATGTAGAAACTCCAAATGCTTTCTTTCCATGAATCTTATGCCACTGTTACCTTGAGTTGCATCCTATTTAAAAAGGTACATATTTTTAAGAGAAGAGACTTCAGAGGGAGCTGCATCATGCTGCTTCTCCTTTGTTCAATCTGTGCTAGCATTAAGTGCCATCTTAAACGTGGTAGTCTAGCTTACTTAATATACACAAGAAGACTCCAATAAGCTACTGCTATTTATGCAGAGAATTTGATGGACTTATTTTCAAACCAGTGAGATGCCACTCTCAAATGAGATGCCAACATTAGAGAGGGAGTAAGGAGCTCTGGGTGTGTTAACATGGGCTGTATGCCAGTGTTGCAGTGAACTAATGACAGGGAACCAGGGGGAGGTGGTAACTGGAGAGGAAAGGTACTTCAGTGATCAGAGTAGCCTCTCTCATTTTTAGGGGAGGGAAGTCTGCAAACTGATTGAAATTTGCAACAGACTCACATCTTTAAGGACCGAACATTTGAGGAAACTTTCCTGTTACAAAGGACTTTAATACCTTTAGTTGCATCCTCAGAATAGACCAATACCTGTAGGCTTAACTCTGTGCTACTGAATTATGCTTGAAGTTTTGTCTGTTACTTAAATGGAACAATGGCAAAGTAAAGGGTGGTTGTGTTGTTGGTATCTAGAAAAGCTAAGTAGTGGCTTATGGTAGGAAATACAGATTGTTTTAGGAATTGAATACAAGCTAGTGTATTTCCATGCTAGTGAACGTTCTTTGCTAAAATTGGCAAGGTCTCTATAATTAGAATTTTTCTAAACAAGGAAAATGATCAGTAATTTTTTCAGGCAGATGTTACATACCATTTGTCTTGAGCAGTCGTTGTGAATATGGCTATTAACTACTTTGTCTATACTGCTGTCCCTTATCTGTATCAAAACATAGCTTTTATTAAACAATGAGATGACCATTGTGTGTAACTGAGTAGAGAGAGGTTGATAAAAAGCATGTGTAGCACCACTGCTTTAAACGCTAGTATTGTGGTGTACAACAGGTGTCATGTGAGGGAAATGTTGCAAAATTTGATTAGATTTAAATCGAGTAGTGAGAATAAATTTGAAAATTTAAAAAACAGTAAGGATGTATTGAAAATATGAGCATATTTATCTTTGAGATGAATAATTGCTAGTATATCCAATTGCAATCAGTATTTTTTTTGTTTGTAATGAAATGACACAAGGAAGTTTTGAGAAACAGGAAAGAGGAAGGGAAACTTAAAATTACTACAAAGGGTTTTCTTTTTCAGGCCAAGTGTAATTAGGCCATAGCATATGTTAACTACATGATTTATAAATATGAGCTCTTTAACAGGATACAAGAGAGGATTGTACATGCATATGCCTTCAGATCTCCCTTTGGTATCCCAGTAAATTGCATTATGAAAAATGTTCTGTTCACAAAATTATAATAGAAATTGATAATTTTCAGTATAGTTCTAAAAAGATACATTGTCAGCACTTGTTACAGGTTTGAAGAGTTAGGTCATACTTGTATAAATCTTAATATTCCAGTAAGAAATACTGTAAATCTGTATTTTTGAGAGCTTTGCTATTCTGCTACCGATAGAATCATAGAATCAGTAAGGTTGGAAGGGACCTCTGGAGATCATCCAGTCCAACCCCCCTGCTCAGCAGGGTCAGCGAGAGCATGGTAGACAGGGTTGCATCCAGGTGGGCCTTGAAGATCTCCAGAGAAGGAGACTCCACAACCTCTCTGGGCAACCTGGTCCAGTGCTCCGTCACTCTCACAGGGAAGAAATTCCCCCTCACGTTCAGGCGGAATTTCCTGTGCTTCAGTTTCTGCCCATTGCCTCTTGCCCTGTCACATGGGACAACTGAAAAGAGTTTGTCCCCTTCCCCTTGACACCCTCCCTTCAGGTACTTGTACACACTGATAAGATCCCCGCTCAGTCTTCTCTTCCCCAGGCTGAACAGACCCAGCTCTTGCAGCCGTTCCTCACAGGGCAGATGCTCCAGCCCTCTGATCATCTTCACAGCCCTGCGCTGGACTCTTTCCAGTAGCTCCATGTCTCTCTTGTACTGGGGAGAACTATGAAAGTTTGAGAAATACTGCAGTTATCACTTAACAAATATATTTTCCATAATGCAAAAGTGAGCAAATGTTCTTAAAATTTGATCCCAGCCAATAAGACTTTATTAGTCTTTTTTTTTCCTGTTCAAGATATTTGTGCATGTTACAAATTATTAATGTGCACTTGTGTGCAGCTTAGATGCCTTGCTAAGCTATCTTAAAATTTGCTACTTTGAATGAAAGAACCTAGAAGAAATGTATTTTAGGAGATGTGATTTCTGAGGAAACGGGTAGTTTGGATTGAGACAAAATTGGTTTTAGTCCTGATCTTAGCTATAGATCAGAATAGTACTCTTCAGAAAATTATTTTTTTATAAAAAGCTTTATATGTTATGCTACATTTAGATGCTGTATAAATACCTTCTGCATGCTATGTATCCTTATAAAAATAGACGACATTTTTCTGAAAGTGGATTTCTGTGGTAATAATTGTTACAGCTACTTTACTGGGTCTATTAATGCATGTTCTACTCCACAAATACGGTAACCATGAGAAATAAAATATCTTAAAATCTCAAATCACCTGAAGTTAATACCCAGCCAAATAGATAGCATTATGTCAGTTTTGCATTCTTTTAATATTAACTTGAAATAGCTTTCTGCCTTCAGTTATTTTTTTTTAGTTTTTGTTTGTTACAAAGAAAGTCTCAACACTTTGTTACTAGAAAATGCCAACAGCTGGAAATGAGGAAAACAGGAGACCTCTAGAGGAAGAATGATTATTTACTTCTCAAATATTAGTGTTCTTTATTCTCTGTAATTCTTGGGCTGATAAGTTGTGGGAAATTCAGATCTTCTCTCAGTGGTAGTATAGAAAAGTAACTAATATACTGGATTTAATAATTTTAAGTTTGTTTCTGAGCCATATTTTGTGAAAAAATGTTAGTCATCCACAGATCTATTTTATTTAGCTATTTAAATTGGACAAGCCTGTGTATTTTAGGAAATCAAGAACAAAGATTTGCTAAGTGGGCACCGGTGCTTCAACAATTGCTGTTGTTCAGCAGCTTCTGCATCCTAGCCAACTTCTTATTTAAAATAATTTTAAGCATTCTGCCAGCTCTTTTCATTTTTGGAGTCCATCAAAAGTATTTCAAAATACAGTCATATCTATCAGAGACTATAAAAACACTGCTGCAGTTTCCTTGGCAAAGATCTCTGTGCAGTTCAGAAGAGGTTTTTAATTGCTTCTTGAATGTTCTCATTTTTGAAAATGAAAGTAAAAAATTTCCATCAGAAATATGAAATTAATCTAGTTCTAATAACTAGTTGGGGGGGCATGAGGGAATAGTGCTCACTTCCAGATAAGGTTACCTGACACCTTCTGTTTTGAGAGCTTGTTTTTAGGATGGGAGATTTTTTTGTTGTTTTTAAAGTGCACCTTAACAAGTGTAAATGTTCAGGCTGGAATTCTCCAGGCTAAAGATCTATCTAGAATTATACTTTGATGTTGTTTACACTATACTAAAACACTACCACTGTTCTTACAGTGTAGAATTGGGCAGGGAGATCTTCATAGCTTCTTCATGAGAGTCACAATTTTGAATGCACACAACAATATTGAATGTTGGCATGGTGAAAGTAGCTGTGGTCTTAGTCTTGTGTTCAGACTGTAAAGTATCAGAGCAAAATACCTACCTGTCCTGGGAAGGTTTGCTTTTATGTGGTCAAAGGAGTTTCAGACCTCAGAAAACAACAAAGACAAAGCTACTTTTTGCTATGGTGGTCCAGTACATCCCTCTACCCTACAGAAAATCCAGGTTGACATGGGACTGGAGATTATGTTTGGAGAAACATGCACACAATCACAGCTCACTGCAGTCAGTCTTATCTAGGAGGTTCAATACTATGGCAATATTAAATGCGGCACTCTTTCTGATATTAATGCATCGGAAAGATTCAGTTAGTGTCTTCTATCACTAATATCAGTAGAAGCTAGTATAGGTGTTTTTCAAAAGATGAGTCATATTTTGCAAAAAATACTTTCCCCATGCACTGTAGTACAGTAGTTATGAATAAAGAATTAATTCTCTTGACCATGAGCTTCCTTAGGTAGGATGTGAGAGACAAGAAAGCTAGGTATATACCAGGATGTAAAATAATTAAAGAGAGGCAGTGTTATTTGAGAGGAGGAAGCAAAGAATATGGGAAAATAGGGATGTACGTGTTAGCAGTTTAGGCAGGTAGGGAGAGACTAAATAAATCAGCTAAGAAGGCTAGACTAAGATATATGACTAAAACATACATCTGCAATACTTGGAGCAGAACACTTGATGGCAACATGTAGAACTGACTGTGGCTGGCATAATGAAAGTACACTGAAATAGGAAAAAAAAAAAAAAGATGAATATTGGAGAGTGTGTGGTTTTCCTAGAAGTTAGAAATAAGAGTGTAGTGAGGAAACACTTACTATTATAGTAGGCTAAAGAGAAAAAAAAAAGATGTGGATGTGTCATGAATAAAATGTGTTGTATTTGAATCAAAATCACTGGCAGAGGAGTTATTACTAGAGGAATACAGTTTGAAGCTTCAGAGACCCTCCGTTGATGTCTTAAAAGGTGCTTATTTTAATTTTGTTCTGGCATTCAGTTAAAACCCTGTAAAAATTGTAATATGAAGTTACCTTGAATTGAATGGTCACACATTGGGTTGACTTTAAGCAAATAAATGTTAATCTAGAGTTCTTTTATCTTTGAAATTGTAGCTTTAATGAACGAAGGGGAAAAAGTTTTCACAGTGAGAGTGCTCAAACATGGAAATAAGAGTGTGTAGGGAGGCTGTGGAATCATCATTTTTGGAGATACTGAGAACCTGACTAGACAAAACCCTGAGAAACCTAATCTAACTTGGAAGTTAACTGTGCTTTGTGCATGGGATTAGACTAGATGACTTCCAAAGGCCCATTTCGACCTAACTTACTCTGTGATTTTTAAGCTCTGCCTAGTTAGTGAAGCCAGTTGGACTGAGCAGCCTTTCACATGAAGAGAACTGGAATTCCTTGAACTCCAAGATTGCTAATAAGAATATGAGAATTTCTTTTGGGGAAAAGAAGAATTGTCCTACAAATAGAAGTGATCAGTTTTATCAGGTCAATGAGTTCATCTGTGCCCACTGTGCTGCGGTAATCATCCTTTGCATGTTGTTAGCCTATAGAACATTCAGAGTAATTTGGTTTAACTTTTGCCCGCTGTGTTGGGGGATTAAGCTAAACTGAATTACTTTCTTTGTTGTAATGAAGAACACGCACATGGATTGTTAACATAGCTCAGCTGACATACTGTAGTTCATTGTTGCTTTGATAACTTGATCATGTGCCTAAGTCTTTTGTAGTTTTGTTTTTCTGGACTAAATTGAAATACTTTGTGGTGCAGTATGGAAAAAATTAAGGTACAGATCAGTGGAAGAATTGCAGAGCTGGCTAGAGGTGGTTAATAGTTAGAAGAGCGTTTATAAGATGGGAAAAATTAACCAATGGAATTACCTAGTGATTGGTCTTGAGTCTTTCTTAATATTTTCCTTAGTCCTTTATCAAGATGTTTGATGCAAAGGAAGTATTGTCAGAACAGAGGTGACTTTGCAATAAGACTGCTCTAAGGAAGCAAGACTGGAGAGAAAGCAGTGTCTATGGGGGGCAGGTAGCACACCTGAAACTTCATCTGAAAAGGTGCATATAATTCTTCCCATCCATGTTCACGAAAAAAGAGTAGATAGTACTAGAATGGGTAGAAAGATGGACTACAAGAAAGAGGAATAAGGAGCCTGACAAAATAGTCTGAGTGTAGATAAGTTGGTATCAGCAAATGTAATGAGGCACTAAACCTAGAACAAGGATTAAAAACTTAAGTAATAAATAATAATAACTTAAAACTTAAATAATAAAGTTAGTGCAAAAATGTATTGATATAAAGTAATTATATGGAAGTGTCTAGTTGTCTTAGTGATGGAAGTTTTCCAGTGAGATCATGGGGAGAAGAAAGAACCTCATAAATGTAGAAAATACTGTTTTGTGTATTTCTGTGACATAATGAGCAATTCTAAAAAGTAAGAAGCAGTCAGCTTCAGAATATTTTTCATGTAATCTTGCAAACTCGATCACTAGCTCTGCATGATGTTGCAGTAGCAAGGGGAACAGGTTTGCTAAAGTAAACATGGTAATAGAATTATGTTAGCCTTAGAAATCAAATGACTGGGGCTGTTAATTCTATACCATGATAAGGAAGTTTGATGCAAAATAGCTCAGAAGAAATGAAACTGTAAGAGAATCTTGTTATAGTCCTGGTTATAATGATCACAATCTTATTACAATACTAAGTACTGAAAACTGTTGTATATTTAATCACACATTCTGAAAACAAGCGTTTGCTTTGATGTACTGACTGATATTGCTACCACACAGTGTGTGAGCACTGCAGTACATTTTGTAATACTCATTTTATCATGGTTTCATGAAACTTGAAGAGCCAAATTAATGCCTTCTGGCAATGTCCCTATTCTTTCTTTCTCTCCTTTTCTCTCCTTTTTTTTTCTCTGCTGTCAGATACACATGTACCTCATGTTGATTCAGGCACTCATGAAACATTGTGATCCAATTTAACTCCAGTGTGTCTAACATTTTTACCATGTTAGAAAATGAAGCACCTCTCTCCCCCCCACCCCCCAAAAAAAAAAAAAAACCTCACAGTTTTTTGCCACATTAATGGGTTAAATCAGTGCACAGAATAGCCTGACAAGCACTGGAATTAGCATGAGAGGCAGATAAGGATGGCATAGGCAGGCTTGGTATATGGGAGGAGGGAGGAGTATGAGTGAACTTTTCCTTTTTAATAGTACTGGATGATCAGATCAGTTCGGCTGTGATCTGAGTTAGAAGGCTGCCCACTCTCTTGCTTTAGTATATTTTTTAGTAGATGTCTGTGATACTGTGAGAATATTTTATGCTTTTATACTGTTAGGTATGTAGATATTACAGTCTAATGGGTTATCGACCACTTTTACCATCATAAAATACTCTTCCTGAATTTTCTGGTAGAGTCTAATTTTTTTTTTTTTACCTTAAATTGACAAAATGGAGAAATAACCTGTGTATGTCAAGTAGGAGAAAGTGTCTCAAGCAGCCTGGGAGCTACCAAAGTTTTTTTAGGTCTTTTCTTTCCATTGTTATGCTAAGAAGCTGAAAATAAAATAAAATACCGTCGTGAGTCCTGTTAGTCTGTGCAAAGAATCTGAATTAAATTTGAATGGAATGCAAGTGATCTCTTAAGAAATCACATGTCAAGGGCTTAAGATGGGAGGGAAGATGGAATACAGGCATGTAAATCCAATAGTAATAAATTTTTTTCTGTGTATTTCTGCTCTTAGAATGGCTTTTTAATATATTAAGTTAATTGATTTTTTTCCCTATAATTACAATGACAAAATCAGAAAATACTAGACATAATGGTAGAAGAGTCATAGAAACATCTTTCATGAGCATACTATCTGCACTAAGAAGTTACTGTTGTTTCTGGTGGTTATGTCAGAGAATATTGTTGTCTTTAGCAAAAATGTTTTGAATTCTTATCCCTTTTGGTTTTGAGGATAAACGTATTACAGTTCCATTCTGCCCCAAATATATTTGCTTCAAGTGAAATTTCATTCTTCTGTGGGTTTTTTTCCATGAAATAGGAGGGGTGGTGGTGATTTTTTTGTTTTGATTTTTAAACAAAAACAGTGAACAGGGGAAAAAAAGGAACTCTTCCCAGCTTTTGAGCCTAATGCCTGGTTATAGATCAAAATAGAAAAATATTATTTTCTGTTTGAATAATTAAAACTTTGGAGGCCATCATTTTCTACTTCCAGTGTTAATATTTACTCATTCTTAGTAAATATCCATATATTACTGTCATACCTGCAAATTTTACAGAATCAAGTTAGCCTTAATTTGTGTCTGAAAGATTGCCAGGGCTGTGGTAGCAGTCTTACGTGATCTGGCTGGCTGTTTTTTTCTGATGCTTTATGTTTTGGGGCAGTGAGCTTATATGTAAATGAGGCCAGTTTATGCTAGTCTAGGAAAAGCCTGTTACCAGATCTTTTTAAAGTGTCTCTGCCTTAAGTCTAAGAGTTGTGAGCTAATTTTCGTGGAAGTCTAAAATCTCATTACCTTAATGGTTTATTCAAAAACATCGTGCAAGTGCAGCAGGTCAGTAATGAGCTTTCACAGAAGGTAGTGCTTTTCTTAATTTGACAGGTTAAGTCAGTTTTATTAAAGAATTATGGAACCACTTAAAAACTTGCCCATCATGACTTTTGTGTTATTTTAAGTGAAAGACTTTTGTTCCATTACTTAAAAAAAAAAAAAAAAAAGAAAGAAAGAAAGAAAGAAAGAAAGAAAAGAAAAATCACTTAAGAGAACCTTCTCCTAACCTTGATATATCTTTATACACAGACACCTCAAAATGATAAAACATTTTTAATGGGGGTGGTAGAGAGGTAATAAAAGCCAATAAAGTGTATACATAAATAGATATCTGTTCCAGATATATTCATAGAACTGATAAGTGTTAATTAAATTGGGGGTTTCAAAATGTTTAAGCATTAGCTTACTATGTTGAATCAATCTAATTATTTACTTACTGTCCTTTTCCAATATAGCCAGCAGCCAGCTTCGGGTGTAGCCTATTCCCATCCAACTACAGTTGCTAGCTACACTGTCCACCAGGCACCAGTCGCTGCACACACAGTTACTGCAGCCTATGCTCCAGCAGCAGCTACAGTTGCAGTAGCTAGGCCTGCTCCAGTAGCTGTTGCAGCTGCTGCAACAGCTGCTGCCTATGGAGGCTACCCTACAGCGCACACAGCTACAGATTATGGTTATACACAGAGGCAACAAGAAGCTCCACCACCACCACCTCCTGTCACTACACAGAATTACCAGGTAAGTGTGTTTTTAAATGGATTACTTGTGTCATATGATTTTTAAATTATATCTTGTTAAAAGGAGGCTTGTTGGGTCACGTAGTTTGATATTTATATTCTTTTTATTCCATGAATTAGTCTGAGAACAATTTAGGTTACTCAGTACCGTAAATTTATAGAGGATTTGAAGTGGCTGCAGCATTATATGGCCCATATAGAGGATTATTAGCAGTAGTACTGCAGAATCTAAGATTTAGACATTCACACAATAAGCAAGGAACTGCAGTTTACCTCCCAGTGGTTTTGTGAATTGCTGCTGGAAACGGTAGTACTTTCTCTTCTGTGCTAGCCCAAGTGTACAAGTGGCATGCCGTGAACTGAGTTACAGAACTGATTCAGCTGAAAAACCTATTCGAATAAAAATTGTTGGTGAGAGATGGAAATAGTTCCTTCTTCAGAGCAGTGGCTGTCACAGGAATTACAGTATCAAAGAAAAGAGGGTAGAAGTTCACACTAGGAGAGGAGCTGTCCTTTTCAGTGACTGCCCATACTTGTGAGCTCACTGGCTGACCTTGTGCGACTGCAGGCTTCTGCAAAAGGGAACTGTTCCTCTCTTTCATTCTCACTGTGAGCTTTGCTGACACTTCCCTTTTGTTTGGATCTAGCATTCAGCATTTATTGTCAGCGTTTGGGTGGGTCAGTTCTGTGTAATGATGTAATGGAAAACTAACCAACCAAAAAAAAAGAGCAAGTAGCTTTCCATGGGACTGAGAGGCTAAACCGAGTTTCCTTGCCTCTGCACAGTTGTGGAGCCAGTGTAAGAGGTGGATGACATAAGCGTAGTGTGAAACATCTTTGTTTGAATTTTTAGGATTCCTATTCTTATGTTCGATCTACTGCCCCAGCTGTAGCTTATGACAGCAAGCAGTACTATCAACAGCCAACAGCAACTGCTGCAGCCGTGGCTGCTGCCGCCCAGCCTCAGCCTTCAGTAGCTGAATCGTACTACCAAACAGGTGGGTGACATGCTTCAAACTGCTGTCATGCTGCAATCTGAATACTGCTTTTTTATACTTTTACAAACATGTCTTTATATATTTCACATTATCCAGATTTTTTTTTCCTCAATTTTGTCATGTAATCCTTGACAACACGTAGAAAACCTTGGACTTGGAACACTAGTGAGACATTTGCATAAGTACCTATCTCTGAGTTTTGGAATATTGTAAAATACACTCAGAACGTATTTCCAGGCCAACTTGACTTTGTTAATTTGCCTGAAAAATTTGCTGAACTAGGTTGAAATAGTCTGTGGACAGTTCAGATAATATTTTGGTTAGATTTTTTTTTTCTTGGTAACTCAGTGATTATTTAAGGTATGTAGTTTCTTAATTATCAGTATCATGGGCGCTACAGAGCGTAAATCATAGATATTTCTTTATTTTATTTTTATATATGTTTTTTACATTGATGTTTTAATAGAAAAACTTAAATATACAGTGTACTTTACTAAAGCCATTGAGTGATCAAGTCGTCTGAGAAAGTGACTGGATAATTTAAAAAGGGCTGGGGGTGAATCTGAGGCTTGTTAGTGCGAACTGTGCTGTGATTAAAAGTTAGTATGATATATGGCTACGGGACACATAACCACGACTTTAAAAAGAAAAATCCTCATTTGTTGTGTGTTTATTTCCCGGCATGTCATTAAGTACCACTTAATATGATTCACACTTCATTCAACTAAAACATATGTATGTTTGTACACTTTTATTTTCTATCTTAATTAGCTCCAAAAGCAGGATATAGCCAAGGGGCGACTCAGTATACTCAAGCCCAGCAAACACGACAAGTGACAGCTATAAAACCTGCAACTCCAAGTCCAGCTACAACTACATTTTCTATATATCCAGTATCCTCTACTGTGCAGCCAGTAGCAGCTGCAGCTACTGTTGTTCCATCCTATACTCAAAGTGCAACATACAGTACAACAGCGGTTACTTACTCTGGTAAGAATTTTTTATATTATGTTGCTGGGATCTTTGCAGTTGGTATAGGAGAGGATTTAAATCTTCAGCATTGTAGTAGTTTGTGTTCAGTTCCATCAATAGTCTATTGAGAAATATTCAGCTATTTAAATCATTATATTAGTGGACTATTTTGATATATCTGTGGAAGAGGTTTACAATTTTTTTATGTGCCTATTTTGTCACACATGAGAATATACAAAGTATTGGCATTGTGACGTGGACAGTGCTTCACGATTTCCAGGGAGGATCTGGAGAAGAGATGGAAGGTAGAAAAATTGAAGAGAGACAAATATAACCTGGTGAAATTGGAAGGGAGCACGCTGCCATCAAACAGCAATTGCAAAGATAGAGAGGAGCAATCCACTAGCTCCAATAAATCTAACAAGTTTGGTTACTTTGACCCAAAATGGGAGTAGAATGGGTGTCAAGAAAGTCCTTCAACTATCAGAAATTAAAAACCTGAGTAAACATGAAATATTTTTGTTAGCTTTATGGCCAGATGATTATCAACTGGCATATTACAGCTACCTTGAACTTTTTGTCTTGTTTTGTTTTCTATTTAAAAAGGGATTTTAAGACTTCCTTGAAACAGAACCTGATCAGAGGATTAAAATAGTTGAACCAGTAGATGTAGAAAGTTTATGGGAAAACTGGCTCAAAGGTATGAAAGCCCAGTTTCCTTGATTTATTCAACTTTGATAATAGAAATCAAGGAGTGCATAGGCAAGGTGTGCTACCGAGGTTGTACTGAGCAAGCAGCTTCTTTGCACTAAAACAATTTAAATCAGTGGAGTGGGATGTAATAGCACTATCAGTTCTTTTATATAAGGTTATTTCCCTTTTTCCTGCATCATGAGGTTTCTCTGTCTTCCTTTTCAGTTTGAAACTTGCACAACTAAAAGCTTGTTTACTTCAAATGGCCTTTGATAAATATTTTATTAAAAATTAGTTAACATCATACTAGGCCTTACCAGATATACTAGGAAATTTCACATATTTTGTTGGGAAGCTTTGGTATATCTAGCAGCGTAACTGTATGCCTGTAAAGATATGTCTGAGATCAAGTATATTCCAGATACAAATGGTATGCTATATGTTTATGGACTGTGAAACATACAGAAAAATTCAGACTGCGTAAAAAGATCATGATAAATTGTTTATATCCTGCCCCTCCCCCAACTCTGTTATGCAGCATGCTTGACATTAGTCTGTTATGTAATTGATACGTTATGTATAGTGATGTAACATCTATTTTATTTTGATCTTTGAGGTACCTCTTATTCTGGCTATGAAGCTGCCGTATATTCAGCTGCATCGTCCTATTACCAGCAGCAGCAGCAGCAACAGAAACAAGCAGCAGCAGCAGCTGCTGCTGCTGCTGCAACAGCTGCTTGGACAGGGACCACCTTTACTAAAAAGGCACCATTCCAAAATAAGCAACTGAAACCAAAACAACCTCCCAAACCGCCCCAGATCCACTACTGTGATGTTTGTAAGATCAGCTGTGCTGGACCACAGGTACTTGTATTATGTAATATTCTGCTATATATGTTAATCATCATTTCTTCTTCTGCTAAAACAAAAACACCTTTAAGACTATTCATTAATTTTTAAAGAACTGATTCTGTACTTTTAGTAAAGAAATAGTTAATGAAAATATGTGCTATTATAGAAATAATTACTATTAGAAGACAAGATGCATCCACTTAGCTCATACAGAACAGCTTCAGCTGTGCTTTGGACTCCAGAAATATTCTAGCTCTAGCATTTGATTTGCTGTTTCATTATAGTAACCTTCCTTACTATCAGGAGATATTTTTCAAAGCTACATCTGGAGTACTGTGTCCAGTTCTGGGCTCCCCAGTACAAGAGAGACATGGAGCTACTGGAGAGAGTCCAGCGCAGGGCTGTGAAGATGATCAGAGGGCTGGAGCACCTGCCCTGTGAGGAACGGCTGTGAGAGCTGGGCCTCTTCAGCCTGGGGAAGAGAAGACTGAGCGGGGATCTTATCAGTGTGTACAAGTACCTGAAGGGAGGGTGTCAAGGGGACAGGGACAAACTCTTTTCAGTTGTCCCATGTGACAGGGCAAGAGGCAATGGGCAGAAACTGAAGCACAGGAAATTCCGCCTGAACGTGAGGGGGAATTTCTTCCCTGTGAGAGTGATGGAGCCCTGGACCAGGTTGCCCAGAGAGGTTGTGGAGTCTCCTTCTCTGGAGATCTTCAAGGCCCACCTGGATGCAACCCTGTCTACCATGCTCTCGGTGACCCTGCTGAGCAGGGGGTTTGGACTGGATGATCTCCAGAGGTCCCTTCCAACATTACTGAGTCTATGATTCTATGATACACATTTTGTGAATGGTAACCCTGAAAATTTATTTGCTTTATTCTTCCCTGTATTCCACCATCTCAGTTTAATTTTGCAGTGGATACAAGTGTGTAAAAAGTGGGTATCAGTTCATGCCTAGTGTTTTTGAATGATTCTTCGGCCAAATTTCTCTTTAGGTAATACTGTCATTACTTTCCACTCTTTCTGTTCTTTATATTGCCATTGTTGGTACAGGGACAAATCTCAACTACGTTTCTATTTCAACTCTATTTCAACATACCTTTATATATGCACTACCTGGTTTTGAATTGATTTTTTTTTTTCTTTTTTGGTGATATACTTAATCACTCTGGCCTTGCAGTTTGGATAAAAATCAAAATCAAGAATAATTCAACACAATGCAGAAAATAGCAGTTGAGATGCAGTTTTCTGATTGTATTAGTTTTTTGATGGTAGTATTTGTTGACCAGTACTTGATTGAGGAAATGGCAAAACAGAGGAGAAAATCCCATATTGTATTACTTGTAAGTGGAATTCTGATACAGGAGAAGAAATTATTTTGCTCTAGCAAGTGGTCTGCTTATGACTTAAGAGCATGACATATAGAATAAAGGTTCAGTATAGGAAGTATTTCTCATGCAAAGCGTGTTTTTATCCAATATGCTATATTACATATACTCACATGGCTGATAGACAAGCAGTACAAAGGCTTACTGTGTATGTGTGTTGTCATATTTTAAACAGACTTACAAAGAACACTTGGAAGGCCAGAAACACAAAAAGAAAGAAGCAGCATTAAAAGCTTCCCAGAATACCAATAACAGCAGTGCTTCTGCTCGTGGAACTCAAAATCAGTTGCGCTGTGAGCTTTGTGATGTGTCTTGTACAGGAGCAGATGCTTATGCTGCCCATATCCGTGGAGCCAAGCATCAGAAAGTAAGTGCTTTTCTTTGTTCTTGTTATACAAGTCAGTCATATATATGTATTCTTTTTTTCTTTGCAGAGCAGAGAAAATTCAGTGAAACAATATAATTCAAATTATTTTGTTTGGAAGTGTTTACTTTTGCTTTTTGTTTGAAACTCACCTTTAAACTCAATATTAGGAGGGCCTTGTTGGGAAAAAGGGGGAAAATATTCAGGGCACTGTCAGTAAGAAGAGGCTTTACTGAGGCAAATATGGAAGTTGTAGCAGGTAAGTGTAAAATAAGATGAGGGCAAGAGCCGGTAAGGCTGTGCAGTAGCATAGTTGTTCCCCTTAACTCTTATCAAGTGCTTTCTTGGTGTTTGTCTTATTTGTCCAGTATTGTGAAGCTGTTGAGTGCTTTGGACCATTTTAGGCTGAGTCAGTGCCAAGGGACAGAACAATTACACGATATGTTCTGCAATTGCATTACCAAATGAACTTTGGCCACGTCTTGCTTTCATGGCAGGAGAGACTGAATTATGCACCATATCTGGTGTTCTTTCTTCCAGAAATAAGTTGAACCATTAATTTTTTGGGTAGTGCCCAGTAAATCCGTTTGAGTGTTACTAAACCATTGTTTGTAAATTTCAATAGTACTTTATTATCCCAGTACATGGGAATATAGCTTTCTCTTCCCTACAGATAGTTGCTAATACCTGCTGACTTAGGTTGTCATCTGCATAAAAATGAAATCACAAAGGACTCTATTAATTTGGTACATTTGGAAGAATCTTGTGGATTTTACTGAAAGAGAGTTCTTTTGAAGATTTGCTTAAACTTAAATTCAGAGTATTATCTGACATTAATAAGTCTGTAGTCCAGTGGGAAACACAACTTAAAAAAAAGAAAAATCTAAGAATATGTACACAGTTGTGTACATATTATGACTGCGTATGTGTGTTGCAGTAAGCGCATATTTAGCAGATCTGGGTGGATTTTTTTTGGGGGGGGGAGGTTGTTTTGTTTTGTTTCTGCTACTTTCCTACCTATCCCAATCTTTAATTTCATTTTGCATATTTTGTTCTTAAGGGCCTATATGTGTTTTAGGTGACAGTCAGCTGTCAGAAAAATGAAATGTTTTTCTATCCTAAGCAGGCTCTGAAAAGGCTTCTGCTTATTATTTTTAAGAATAAGCGTGTATGCTTCTTTTTATTTTTTGTGCTTTTTATGGGGTATTAAAAAGCTCTGAAATACACCTCTTGCCTCTTCCTTCATGTGCTATTAAAAAAAAGAAAAAAAACACCCTTTGAGGAATCTCCTTTCAGTTTTGCTAGCTAACCTACAAATTCTTTCAGTGTCAATATTCTTGAAATGTAATTTTCAAATGAGAGTGTGTTGTTGAATTTTAATTACATCACTCCTGTTTACAAACAATATTTGGAACAAAGTACTTTCACATACTACTTTTTAGAGGGAAAGAAGAAAGCAACCAGGCAACAATTGGAACAGGTTTGAGCAGAATCCTTCTTTGGGTTTTGCTGACTTATCAGTTCATTGGTTTTCTGTTCTCATCTGCATAGCTTTTGGCATAAATATCTGAATTTGTAATGAGAATAAGTAATCTGAAATAGGTGTCAAAGATTATCTAACTATTTACATATTACAGATGACTAAGTATTACATGTCCACTTTTTCCCTGTCTGATCTCTCTTTGTAAAGAAACAACTATCTGATTTCTGTGTTACCATTTCTATAACTTATAACAAGGTAATTTTTTGTGGTTGTCCTGGGGAGATCTTATTATGAATTTTTCTTTGTTCTTACAGGTAGTTAAACTGCACACAAAACTTGGCAAACCCATTCCTTCAACTGAACCAAATGTGGTTACCCAGGCTACTTCCTCAACATCCACATCTGCTTCCAAACCAACTGCCTCTGCTTCAAATATAGCAACTACCAGCAGTACTGTGAACTCCTCTGTTGCATCTTCTGCAGTGAAAATTCTTACTCCCACAGCAAACACACCACTTACCACGGCGTCCAACAACAAAACGTCTTCAGCTGCTGCTAATGTACCTGTAAAGAAAATATCTACACCGAAAATAAACTTTGTTGGCAAGTACAGAAGTCAGTCTTTATTTTGAAACCTAACCTATTCTATAACTTTTTAAGATCTTAGTGCAGCAAATACGAATGTGTTTAGCTAACTTTATGCATGAAGTAACTCTTATGTTTAAGAGAATTACTAATAGCTGAAAATAAGAATGTATATACAAGCTTTGCTTCATAACTGTTTTTCTCTGTCCTGTTCCCCCCCCCACCTAGCCTCTCCTGCAGGCTTCTCCCTCCTTCATAAGAGAATCTCTTTGTTATGTAGCAACTGCTGCAGTACTGCAGTTTACAATCCACTTGGTTCTAATTTCAATTTACAGCCTGGATTGTTAAAGCAGTCTGCAGTACATTGCCAGTTGCTAACTGGGCAGCTGGAACATCCTTGCAACTGTGAAAATGACTTTTGAAATGAGCATGACAGACATCTAGGGATGGGAAGCAGCTGTTCCAAAATAAGCTGTTATGCTCTTGAAGGAAAAACCTATGCGTTTACAGTATTGGGGACATAGTACCTTTGTTAATACAAACATTACATGGTTTTGAAGTACTTTTGGGATCCACTTCCAAAAAAAACTATAATGAAACAAAGATTATTTAAAATATCTCTTCTGAGTTGTTCCCTTTCAGTTCTCTTTTGAAAAAGCACAAAAATGAATGGTAAAAATCAAAATTGCATAAAGCAGTAAAGTTTTTCTTGCTAAAATCAAGAACTAGTATTAACTGTTTAAATAATTTGAATGTAGTAAAACTTTTTTTTAAAAAAAGAGAAGTTTAAATATATTTGAGTACTTTTAAATTGTACCTCGTTTTAGAAGAACAGTAACACTTTAGCCAAATCACTGATCCTTGCACTTAGTCTTCAGCATGCACATTATGTACAGTCATATCATCATTTAATGAAAATTAACGATTTAAACTCTTTGATTTGTAGGTGGTAATAAGCTTCAGACAACAGGAAGTAAACTGGAAGAAATGAAATCAGCTGAAACTGTTAAAACAACTCCTGTTGCTGCAGTACAAACACAGGAAGTAAAACCAGACGCAGCATCTGAACCAGTGACTCCCACGACTCTTGCTGCCTTGCAAAGTGATGTCCAGCCGGTGGGCCATGACTATGTGGAGGAGGTATTAATATGAAAATGTCTATTTTTAACATTTTTAACAAACTTAGTGAAATTCTATTTATCAGGGATATGAAATAAGATGTTGACCCTTCAAAGACTGGTGCATGTGTGCACTTTTTTTTTTTCCTTAATATTCAATGTGTTTCTTCTGAGTTCAGTTGGATTTCTTTTTTTGGTAGTTTGAGATATGTGGATGAAGTCTGAAGGATCAGAATCTGATGTAAACTTTTCATCATTTGCAGGTTGCATTAGGTGTAATTCAGTATGTCCTTTGGAAAGGACGAACTCCATTACCTAGCACTATGGGTCTCCGACAGCATTGAAAGTTCTAATTTAAAGCTGCCTTCTTCTAATTGCTGCATTAAGTTTTTAGCATGTTTTTAGATGAGTAGACTTTATTCAGAGTTATTTGTATGTCAGCTTTAGTTTTAAAAAGAAAACTAAAAAAAGAATTTGTTACACCTTTATTTTCCAGGTACGGAATGATGAAGGAAAGGTGATCCGCTTTCACTGCAAACTTTGTGAATGCAGTTTTAATGATCCTAATGCCAAGGAGATGCATTTAAAAGGGAGGCGGCACAGACTGCAGTATAAAGTTAGTAGAAATGCTAATGCTTGTATCTGAAAACTGCCAGATGTCAGCTGACTAATTATACTCTTGTATTGTATTTAAAGATTGGTCAAAAGAAGGTAGTCTGACTGAACAGTATGTAAAAAAGGTAGAGATATATTTACCTGCTGGTTGACTTCCTTTTTTTTTTCGTTGCTATTTTGGGGGTGTTTTTTGTTGTTTTGGGGGATTTTTTTTTCTAGTTTTTTTGTTTTGGATTTGTTTTTTAGGAGTATAGTCTTTAAAGAGGTAATACTGTCTGTGGAAACTGTGGTTTATTTTTTTGATTGAACATTTTGAACATTGTTCTTAGGCAACCTTTGCAACATCTTAAATAACAGCATATGCAAATAATAGTAAGTTCTTCTGTGTCATTTACCTGAATTACGAATAGTATGAAATGGTGCCAAATGTTTTGGGGAGACACCACATGGGCCCTTTATGGAGACATTTGAAAATCACATGTTGCTGGTTTTATCAGTCATAATTGGAGAGACAGCTGTACCAACATACAGTGTGCATTTTGATCATTGTAGGATTATATAGGAAGAATCTTCTCTGGTCACAGGAGATGCAGGAGGCTTGCATAATGGTGAAAAGAATGAAAGAAGAGAGAAAATTGCCAAATAAATGTATTCGGTAACTCATATTTTTGCCCATGTACAAGCGACCCTTGAGGAACAGGGCATCAGGAAGTACCTTGCAGTTAAAATGTTTGTTCAGGCTATAGAGTAGGCTTTCTAATATAGAATTAACAGCAAACTACTTAACATTTTGTGTAACATTTTATTTTAAATTACTTTGTTCTGATATAGGTGAAGAGGGCATTTATGCTATTTGTAAATATTTTGTATTTGTTATTTCTTAACTCTAAAATAATTGATACGGATTTTTTTTTCTTCAGCTACTCATTCAGTGCAGTTTTAAAACTGCATTTCACTCCTCAATTTTATTGTAAACTAGTTGTGTTTAAGTGTGTCAGAAAACTTCTATAACAGTGAGATGATGTGAAGAGGAAAGCAAACATTTCATTCATTCATATTTCTGAACTAGAAAAAAGTAAACCCAGACTTACAAGTAGAAGTAAAGCCCAGTATTCGAGCAAGAAAAATTCAAGAAGAAAAAATGAGGAAACAGATGCAGAAAGAAGAATACTGGAGAAGGCGAGAAGAGGAAGAACGCTGGAGGATGGAAATGAGGTAATGTATACTGTTTTATCAATAAATGAGACAAAGCTGCAGTCAGGTTACCTAAATCAACTCTGCTTCTGTGATTGGTTCTTTTGAATGCCTGTTGCAGGAACTCTGTACTGTCTTGTTTTAAATCCAGTTGTTACAACTCCTCTTTTTTTTTTTCTTTGCTAGTATTCAGTCCCTCTGAGGAATGTGGACTTACCAGAATTATTTTACTATGAATATAGTCTTGCTTTCAAAATAACCATTCATTTGACTTATCTTGTGGAGTTTGCTGTTATTTGGTAGTGACTGCTAGAAATGAGTTGGTGAAGAACATCAAAAATGCATTTAGAATGATTGGAAATATTTAGCTGTTGTGTAAAGAGAACTCTTTTGTTCTAACTCTTCAGACGATATGAGGAGGACATGTACTGGAGGAGAATGGAGGAAGAGCAGCATCACTGGGATGACCGACGCAGAATACCAGATGGAGGATATCCTCATGGCCCTCCAGGACCTCTAGGCCTGCTGGGTGTTAGACCAGGAATGCCTCCTCAGCCCCAAGGGCCAGCTGTGAGTTTGTTAACTTGAAAACTAAAAATAAAATAATAATAAAAAAAAAAAACTAAAAGAAAAAAAAAAAGCTTATTTATCAGGAGGCATAGTTAAGAAGTATAACTTATTCAGTGCTGCTTAAGCTGTTCTTTAGCTTCTTAAAGCATTCTTTAATAAACTATTTGGAAAAATGAAAATGTTATATGCTAGTAAAACTGTATGGATGGGCTGGTATTCCATTGTAAGCCTGCTTATATGATGGGGAGTAAAGGATGTGTTGAAAACAAATATTGATTCTTCTGAAATACAAGTTGTTCTGTGTAATTGTCTACTAGGTCTTTTTAGTTAACTGCGTGTGCATTAAGTGTGGACAACTGGATGGGTAAAAATGGCTGGGTGATTAGTCTCAGGATAGTGGGTCATACTTTACCTGGAGGTCAGTAACAAGGGGACTACAACAGGTGTCTGTCCTAGGAGCTGTTTAGAGATGTTTGGCATCTTCTCAGTGAGCTGACAGAGGCAGTGGAGTGAAGGCTTACCAAGCTTGCAGTCAACACTAAACTGGGGGGAGCAGTCAATACACTCAGTGGCAGGGCTGCTATCCAGAGGGACCTAGGCAAGGCCAGAAGAATGGGCCAACAGGAACCTTACAGAATTCAGCAAGGATGAATGCAAATTGCTGCACCTGAGATGGAATAACCCCCTGCACCAATACAGGCTGAGAACTGACAGGCTAGGGAGCAGCTCTAGATGTGAAAAGAACTTGTGGACCTTCCTGGACAATAAGACAGACAATGTGAGCCAGCGATGTGCCATGACAGCAAAGAAGGCTAACAACATCTTGGGCTCTATTAACAGTAGATGGAGGGAGGTAATAGTACTTAGAGTACCGCTCTAAAATACTGCATCCAGTTTTGGGCTCCCCAATACAAGAATGACATTGTTTAAATTGGAGTGGTTTAAACCAGGCCACCAGGATCGTCAAGAGCAGATACCATGTAAAGAGAAGCTGAGGGAACCGAGCTTGTTCAGCCTTCAGAAGAGATGTCTTCAAGGGATCCTAGTAGCGTACCAGAAACCAGTGGGATACAAAGTTGGAGTTGGACTCTTTTATAGTGTTAAATGGCGAGAAGGTGAGATATTGCTGGCTTAAACTGAAGCAAGAGGTTCAGACTGAATACAAGGAAGCCTTTTTTCACCATAACAACAGAAACATTGAATACTGGTTGCAGCAGAGAGGTTGTGTAGCCTTCATCTTTGGAGGCTTTTCAAGACCTGACTAGATAAAGCCCTGAGCAACTTGGTCTGGTCTCACAGACCTGCTTTACACGGAAGGTTGGAAAAGAGACCTCCTGAGGTCCCTTTCTACCTGAATTGTTCTGTGATTCTATGAAAGCGGGTATGGATACTTTATTTTGCATCATTGAATAAGCTATTTCCCAGTAAACAGAAAGATAATAGATATTTATGCTGGGGGGAAGCAGGGAGCAACACACTTTTGATCCTGGGACTTCATCCTTTTTGACACACTTCATGATTCTTCAGACGTGATTGCTTGTGACTAGTGTTAAATTATTAAGGACACTTCAGTTTGTGTTGTGTTACGTATAAATGATCTGGTTTTTTTCAATATCTGTTGTTTAACCACAATGTTGAGTTTTGGGTCACGTATCTTCTACGATCTTCCAAGTAAATACGGATTTCAGAAATGCACTTTTTCTCCATTTAGCCTCTACGCCGCCCAGATTCCTCTGATGACCGCTATGTGATGACCAAGCATGCAGCAATATATCCAACAGAGGAGGAACTTCAAGCAGTCCAAAAAATTGTTTCTATTACTGAGCGTGCTTTGAAACTTGTTTCTGACAACATGACTGACCATGAAAAAAACAAGAGCAAAGAGGGAGATGATAAAAAAGATGGCAGTAAAGACAGGTGTGTGTGTGTGTATATGTGTATATATGTGTGTGTATATATAATATATATATTTATATATATTTTTTTTTTATATATATAAATATATATATATATTTTAAAGAATTTCCATCTTTTGTTTCTGAAGGCATCTTGTATTTTTCCTTGTATCATCCTCAGTGCTTTCAGGGATTCTGTTCCCTTTAAGTCTTGATATGGCATATGTCATCGTGGCCTCAAGAGTATGTGGAATACTCTGTTTTATGTCACTTCTCTATCTTCAGAATTATTTTTAAAATTTTTATATTATTTTAAATGCAATTTCTAACTGTAATCCACTTCACAGAGCTTTGAAGGGAGTTTTACGGGTAGGCGTTTTGGCTAAAGGTTTGCTGCTCCGTGGAGACCGAAATGTCAATCTTGTTTTGTTATGTGCTGAGAAGCCTTCAAAGACATTGCTCAGTCGTATTGCAGAAAGTCTTCCCAAACAACTTGCAGTAAGTAGAGTTTAGATTTTGGATTCAGTTTTTTTATAAAGATATATAAAAATCTGTCCTGAAGTCAAACACATTTGCATGGCTGACTCTGTTTCATAGTTTAAGCTTTGTTTTCATTTTCTTAGTGCTTCTGTCCAAATTTCGTGACCATGCGATGCTTTTTGCTCTTTGTATGTTGTGTGTAAGAGAGATCAAGTCCACAAGTTTGGAGGTGTTTATGCTAGTGGTTTAGTATCAGTTGCTATTCAATAGATTTTTTTTAATCTGGAAATAGAAATTAGCACAGACAGTACTTTTTTTGGTCCAGATAGTTATGACCAGAGACTAAGGTAATTTGTATATTATTGCAGCAGTATCAGGAGACTTACTGACTGAAAGTCACTATTCTGTTAATGCCAGTCTCTACTTAAATCTTGTTTCCAATTTGTATGTGTCAGTGGTTTGTAGTTCCACAATGAAGTTAACAAAGCAAGACTTGTAATCTTTTTTTGATATGACATCTTAAAAAAGAAAAGAAGGAAAACGTATGTGCAATCTTAGATGATTCAGTTGAATTCATGTAAACCATTTGTTAGGTTTTCACAAGAAATGAAAGTACAGAATAAAGTTATTTTTTCCATCACTCTCTACTGTACAAAGGCTGTCTACCATTGTATTAAGTTTTGCCATACCATCACTGTCTTGTTACAGTCTGGTAAAATGCTTGGCAAAATCAGAGTCATGATAGAAATATTAGCAGACACAGATTAGTTAGAAAATAATGTTAGTTTCACTCTTGTTCAAAGTACCAAAGCAGAAGAAAATTTCAAAAGTGCACTTCTTGGTCTTGCTTAATGGAGAAGTCGCTCCTCCCTCTAGTTGTGGAGGACACCTCCTCTGTTTGAGGAGATGACAGAGGAGCCTACAGCTTTCTCTTAAGGGTATTTGGAACTATTAAATCTAGTTGTAAGAAGCAGCTCAGAATAACGACCTTGTTATGCTTGCGCTAAACTCTGATATTTAATTTGCCCTTTGTTCTTGTTGGAACATGTTGTGGTAATCAAGGATAGAATGTACTTAGCAATGCTCTGTAATTGAGAGTTGGAAAGAGAAGAATCACTGCAGCCCAGTGCTTTTTAAATGTACTTTTATGTATTTATTTTAACACTGTCAAGATTCTAGTTATTTAATTTAGTTTGTATATGAATTTCCTTTCTGGGTAATTTTTTTTCCTTTTGCATGCTTGATGAAGTATTTTCAGTATGTATTTTCATTAATGATTTGGAAACTATGCAAGTTCATATATATTTTAATTACTTAAACAGTTTTTCTTAGAATACAGAAGTGTCTCCTTCATATACTTATATTGCATTTCGATTTCTCTGTTAGAAAGACTAGATTGAAAACAGTTTTCTTTTCCATACTGTTCTTGACCAAACGCTAATAAAAACTTGTTTCTCAATATTTAGGTAATAAGTCCTGAGAAATACGATATCAAGTGTGCAGTACCAGAAGCAGCAATAGTTCTAAATTCATGTGTGGAACCCAAAATGCAAGTTACTATCACACTGACGTCTCCAGTCATTCGGGAGGAGAACATGAGGGATGGAGGTTGGGAAGTTGTTAAAGATGTTGCTTCTTTTTTACCTGTTTTCATACGTTTATCTATTCTGCTTAAGATGGCATTAAGTCCTGGAAGGCAACATGCTGGCACAACTTATTTGATGGAAACCTTGTTTTTCAGCAGCCAGTCTCAACAGAGAACAGTTGATTCAAATAAATGCTTATGTGATGCATTTATATGTATATATTTTTTTAATTCTGCATTTATGTCCAACCTCAGCTTTCTGGAAAAGGTACAAACTTGACTATTTTTTCCCCCTCTTATAAATTATGTGGAAAACTAAATATTTTACAGCAAGTGGCTATAAGCTGGCTTTCTAGAGCAGCCTTGCCCTAAGAGAAAGACTGTGTTTTTAGAAAACTAAATCACAGGTTTTGGGGTTTACACTGGATCAGTATTACTATCACTTGCACATTCCAAATGGCAGTGCCACTTAAAATGTGCATGTATAATACTTTTGATGGTACCAGTCCTTCTAACTTTAAAAGACGATGTGATTTTTTCCAGCTCTCTGAGGTTGCTCTTCAGTCTAGAGTGCTTTTTGAGTATATTTAGGCTCCTGGTATTACAATCAGTATTTTATCCAACTGGCAAACCCAGAATAGTACGATGAGAAATGACTTTGTCATTGAACTGAAGCAGAAGGTGGAGCTTACAAATCGATTTACATTCCTGAAGTACGCAATTTCTCTGGTGCCAGCAGTGTTGCTTTAGGGTCTGTTCTGTAACACTTTCAAAACTCCAAAAGCTTTTAAGCCAACAAGCATGATTAATGTCTGCAGTACATTGGTTCTTTTTGTTTATGGGTCAGATAAAATTAACTTTTTGTTTCCTTTTAATCCTGTATTTTTGTAGTTGAAAGATCGTGGCAAACAGGGTTCTGCTGTTTGACTATGAACCTACAAATAGGAAATCTGAGGCTATCTTAACACTTCTTATATGCAGGTTAAAAAAATTGTGTGTGTATATGTATACATGTGCTTGTGTATATACATATTTATATAAGCCACAGATTTTTTTTATTTATTTATTTCATCTCATCATTACATGTCCTCTAAAATACTTGAGGTTTTATATTGCATTAGTAAACATTCTATAGCTGTGACTAGTGCATCATAAGCACGCAGTGTTACCAAAGTCATCCTATGTAATCAAAAAATTTCAAGATGTGTTTTCTAGTTCGGATGACTTTTCAAAAGTCTTCAAGAATGCTCTGTACGTGATTTTTAAGCTGCATGTATCATTGCTAGCTATAAATGCTTTGTGCATATACTGTCATACCCAACCAATTCTACTTATTTTTTGACAAAAACGAGTGTAACGTGACCTTGATTTGTCTGTGCTGAATCAGACTTAGCATATTGCATAAAGTCATAAGGAACACTTTAACTTGATAGCTTTGTTTATTAAATTAGATATACCATTAAATGAAGTTACCTGTAAGAATCATGTTTATTTCTGTATGTACTGAGCAAAAGTGCAGTATTGATTCCTGTTGCAGTGCTCAATTTCAATGAAATTGTTCCTGGCCTGAAATTCTATAGCATGGAGTAAAAATAAATTTTAAATGCCTACAGTCAATCCCTTAATATAAGCCTCCTGAAGGAAACAAATTGTATTTTTGTCTGACCCACACTTGAGTTAAAATGATACATTCTGAGTTTATTCACTGCTGAATGCAGTACTGCCTTCGGGCAAGCAAAATCAAATCAGATTTCTCTTCAAGACACTGAGCAGTAAAAAATGGATGCGCATAAAAGTTTACTTTTGAAACTAGAGGAAAATAGATGGCTGAACTGCAAATTATTGCAGCAAATAAGACTTTATTATGAAGGTTGCTGCTTATTTGCTGCAGAGTAACAGTATGGGTTTGTGGGGTTTTTTTCTTACTGCAGATTCTAATGCTCTGTGTCTTACAATGGTTTAAAGATTGGGAGTTTTTTAGCTCGCTTGGGGAGCTAGTTCAGGTGATAAGGAAGGCTTTACCGGAAGAACCAGTTTAAGCAAAGATGAGACTGAGACTTGCACGTGGAGTAGAATCATGTTTGATGTATAATAATACCATTACGTGATAAAAGGCTAAAAAATACCATGTAAAATAAAATTGTTAACCGCATAGCTACTGTTCCTTACAGTATTGTGCGTTTGACAGTTTCCCAAATCTGATATATTCAAAGTGTTCTAACCCCTGCTGTGGAATCCTTCCTTCAGCAAGCACAATGTGTATATTTATAAACACATATATGTGTGTGCGCGTGTGTCTTTTTTTATCCTTAGCTAACAGCCCCGGTCCAAAGCCTTCTAGCAGAGGGACTTGATTCCTGTTAGGGGTTGCTGCCAAGACATCGGAAGGATTTTTGACCAAGGTTTTCTAAAGCTCAATGTCACACCTGCCATGCTTTACAAAGGAGGGGGTTTGGATGCATAGTCCTAGCATCTCCTGTTACTTTGTGTTTATTTTCTTTCCGTCTTTGTCTCTCTCCTAGAATTAAGCAGTGTTCACACTAGTTTTGAAATAGTTGACTGGGTAATATGTATTTCACATAATAAAACTTAACAAAATTGATATACCTGTTAACTTTTAATGAAGAAGTAGTGTGGACACAGCATGTCTAACTGAAGATTAACCCCTTATTTTTAGGCTAGCAATAAATTAAGTTATATAGGGTAAGAATTTGCACTTGAGTTTTATAAATTAATTAAGCTTTTAACTTAAGAGGGATAGTAGGTTAGGAGTTTGGCTTTAGTTAAATAGTCTTTAAGGGGTTAATCCTGAAATGTGAAACTGATGCAAAAATCCACAGATTAAATTTTAGAAGAGTTTCCGTAATAAATTTTTAGTCAATTTATTCTCAGTGCAAAAGGTGCCTTGGCAACTTTCTACTTTCACAGTATTTTTAAGTTTCAAGGTTTTTCATATAATTTCAAATACTAATAGCACATTTCAGATCTGCATTTCCAGCATTGAGTAGGCTTGTCTTCTGTGCACTTAAAATGTAATTATTTTGTAGTAAAATTATTTTCCAAATTGAAGTTTTGAAGAGCTAGAAGTCAAATAATGGAAGTCTCAAACTACGTAGCAAATTATTGTGCTTAAAAGATTGCACAGTGTCACCTATTTGCATATTAGTTTTTAGAAGAACATAAATAATTGATCAGGCTACTAGGTCCAACAAACTCATGTTTTTTGTTTTAAATTTCTCAATCTTACTTTGCCACTATATTCCTACTGTGGGTTTTCTATAAATATATTCCTTGTTTCTTACATTCACGTTGTACTTGTTTCATCAGCTATCTTGCCTGGCACTGCTCTTGTATAGGTTTGGGGTTTTTTTTGAATGAAATACCACTTTAAATGTCTTCATTTTGTCTGTAAATGCTTTGTTAGTACAGTTTTTCTTCATTCCACTTTAACAGATAGTCCATTATTTGAGTATCTATATGAGAAGAAATTATTTATGTATTCTTATCAGCTTGGTTCATATTTTGAAATATTCCTCTTTTTTAACCCTATGCCAAGCAATAAAAATATCATTACTAAAAAGAAAAAAAAATAAAAAGAGCACCAATCTGAATGGAGTGCTTCAGATTAATCATTACATTGCAAGATTACAGCACCAACAGCACCATCTTTGTTATAGCTTTTTAACTCTTGGTATACTAAAGTAGCCTACTTCAATATTTTTATTTTGTATTTGTTCATAAATAGGTGATTTCCAAGCTTTTTCTCTGCAGCATCCTTAAAAGCTGCTCCTTGTTGGTATGTTTCATGAGTCTTAATATATTCCTATAAAACCTGATTCTCTGACTTATCTAAATTTGCATTTTAACTGAAGTAAACTATCTTTATTAGTCCACTCCAGTGAAGTGAATGTCACTGCGTGAGGTTTTCTGCTTGTCTTCGTCTGATGCATCACCAGTTATACTGCTGATATACGTTGTGTTCCTAGTCACAGCAGCCATTTACCATAAACAAATCAAAGAATTTTTGAAGTTCATCATTAATATCCCTATAATACATTTTTAAGTACCTGAAGATACTGTTTCAGGTTGTTCAGTTGTTCCTGTTTCATTGATTAATCCACTTCAAAAAGGGCTTTTGGTCTCTTCCATTTAGTTTAACATAACAGTCAGCTTGGTATCTTTCTTTAGTCCTTTTTTGAAGATTTAAATGTACAAGATCTAGTATATGTTCTTTTTTTCAGACATTCTGCTTTATTTTTAAACTATTCTTTGCTTTTCTTTTTCATGCTGAAGTAAAATAGTCCCTTTTCACAACTGTCTTTGCATCCTAAGTAATGTTGGACCACACATCATGGGTTGAGGAATTTATTTACACAAATTAAAAGATATAGCACTATAAGGTGATAGAACTCTTAATATGAAGAGCATTTCACATTCCTTTAGTCAGGTTTTAAAGCAAAATCATTTCCATTCTAAGATTAAATTACTACAGAAATAACACTATTACTAAACATTGAGCGCTTTTAAGATTTGTTTATGCTTAGTTATCTTTCTAGGACTAGGTCCTAAATAACATGTGACCATTCAAATTCACAACAAACTAAGTTTGAATGTTTCTACTTGGTTAAAGTGGATTTTTGTGTTCCTTCTGTCTTGTGTTCTCTGTGCTGGTGCACTGTGTCCAACCATCCTTCCTTCAGTATTTAATTTTAGGGGAAATGTATTTTTCCAGTGTTAGCTTAAATAAAGAAGTACTAAGTGTTGCATAATCTGCAATGCATTTGATAATATTCTGAGAGCTAAAGTATATTATGCTCTTAACCTTCATACAGGGTTGATGCCCTAATCTTAATTAAATGGATATTATAGAACACTTACATTTGTTGGTCAAGGGTTTAAGCTTTAAATGGCATGTGTGACACTGAAGCTACTTTAAGGAAGTGTCTTGCTCACCTGGTCAAACACCCATTCCTCACTGCATTTTGCCAATTCAATCCATTTTAGATGTAACCTCGGGTATGGTGAAAGACCCACCGGACGTCTTGGACAGGCAAAAATGCCTTGACGCTCTGGCTGCTCTACGCCACGCTAAGTGGTTCCAGGTTCGGAACATCATTTTACTTTCTTCTTGTAGCCTTATGAGAGATTAGTTCAGTTGCGATATAATGTTTAACTGTGTGAAAACACTCAGCGTTGTTCATGCTAATAATACTTAATATTTTTCTGGTCCCTAAATTTAATTGTAGCAAGTTGAGTATGGAGGAACTGCTCTATGCAGTTATTGCTGATTTGACATGATTTTTTTTTCCAGTCATTGAGAAGGCGATGTTGAAAGCTTGAATCGCTTGGGGTGATCATATGTTGTATATTTGTTATATATTCCATAAGGCTGCAGAGTAACTTTGCTTTAAGTAATGGAATATGTGTTTAAAGCTTTGTGTTTAGATTTAAGACTTTTTTTCCTATTTCTTTAAGTGCAATAAGTGTAGGGAATGAAAGGTGAGAAGCAACTGTTTGGTTTAGTGACTTTGCATTCTGGCAAAGGCACAATAAAGAAACCAAACAGATTTCCTTGACCTTTCAGTCTCTATACCTACTTTTTAGACCTTTACTTTATCCTTTTTATTTCTAATATAGAAAAATACTGTATTTATTGTTACAAGTGAACATAGGTCAAAGTGTACAGGGGATCAAGAAATGTTATTCTTGTATAACCTGTGCACTTTGACTTCTACCACCTTAAATTACTAACCCTGTATAAAATACTGCTGTAAATGGCAGCTCATGGAATAAAGTTGTAGAATGATTTGTTTCCATCTTGCATCTGAGCTTCCATTGAACAGTGGTGTTTTAGTCTTTCAACAAGTCCTATTTGCTGTAGGTGCTGGGATTAATTAATTTGATTTTGTATTGCTCTCAAGGCTAGAGCTAATGGTCTGCAGTCCTGCGTGATTATCATACGTATTCTTCGTGACCTCTGTCAACGAGTTCCAACTTGGTCTGATTTTCCAAGCTGGGTGAGTAATATTCTTTTGAATGCACCTTTTTGAAACACAGTACTACAAGTAGAGTGTTGGAAAGTGTTGCTACAGTTTGCAAGTGAAGACTCTTTCAAAAAATATAGGCTTTATACAACAAGTGATCTAGATTCCTTTTAACAATTTCATTTAATTTTCCTAAGTTTTGTCATTTGAAGCTGCTTTTTTTTTTTTTTTAAGGAATTTTCATTTTGAATTCTTTGTGGACAGCATCCTTATTCTATAGTTTAACACTTTTTCCTTTACATAGAGGGATGTAATTATTTCTAACCACCTCCTCTGAATTGTTTGGACTCTACTGAAACTTTTTTTTTTTTAAAGTGTGAAATATACCTAGATAGTTCTGTGATGACGTAGAGGCTACTTTAAAGAATAAGCCTCTGTAATTCTTGCAGTCATTGAGATGTTCTTTCTGCAAGATGAAATACCACAATACTAATCTGTATTAGTCTCCACGTAAGTATTTTAATTTGCATCACTTGGAAACTGATATTCAAGTTGTTCCAATTTACCTTTTGTAATTCTTGTAGCTGAGCTTTCTGAAAGCATTCTTTTTGCATTGACTATACTAAAAAATATTCTGCAGGAGCACATTTTGTGCTGCTGATGATAAGTAAATATTCTGTCCATGGAACCAGGCAAAGAGGGTCTGAAATAACTCTGAAATACCACACTATGGGGGGTAAGGTCCTCAGCACTGACTGTTCTGTTTCACAAACCCAATCCTATTGCACCATGCTTCTTCCCAATTTAGACTTCTTAGATTTGGTAGGAAGAGTACTAACATTGCTAAGATACTTTGTCGTTGGTGTTTGAATGAGAAATAAGTTTTACAAGTGTATTAGGCTTGTGGAGAATTTTATTAAATTGCTTCTGATAACACTATTGATTGCCTCTGGAAAAAATGTAGAGCAGTTACACTTCTGGTTTCTAAATAGTTAACATGCATAACATACAATACCAGTTTCCTGAAAGATGCAGTGTACTAAACAGAAGGGAGAAGCACTTACGTGCCCTCTTCATTTCATGGTTGTGAATTTCCAAAGGGAAAAACCCAGCACACTTTTAGAAAACCATTCTTAAAATTGCTGCAACATACTACAGCCTTTCAGGTGCTAGAGGATGGCTACAAGCCCAAGAGAGAAATAAATGTCCTAGTAAAGTGCCTGGCTGCAGCACAAAGAAGGACACAGTCTATTTAATTTACTCCTGTACTTTCTCTGAATAGGTCAGGTGAATTAGGGTAGGCTCATCCTTGATGTTCCTTTATTGCTTAGCATCAAGTTGATCTTACTGCAGAAGGTGGTGGTGAGAGTTATTACTTTACAACTTGATTTTCATCAGATCTTACATGTAAAAAACAACAATAAAGCTTTATGTAAAGTTTGTATATGGAAGGTCAAGGAGAAGAACGTTGTTGGGCTTTTTGGACTTCTCTGCAGTTATTGTTAGTACGTAATAGACTGTATATCACCCAAAGCCTCTAAGAAATACAGAATCACTTTTTATTCATACATAGTGTGTATACATACGAATCTTCTTTTCCATTCCACTCATTAATCTAATATGGATATACTCTATTGACATGACAGATCTGTTGTTTTCTGAGAGAAAAATAGGTGATTTTCTAGTTGCAAATCTGAGACTGACTAGACTGAAGGCAAATAGTGAGTAGAACAGGAGTAAAACTCGAGGATACTCACTAGCAACTGACTCATTCGTTCACAATGTGTTGCCTTTTATATATGGAGTTTTTACTACTACCACTAACTTCAGTTGTACTTGCGAGTGTTCCGCAAGTCTGATTACTAACTGCAAGTATATTGTAATAGACAGATCAGAAGATTACGAGAAATCTTAATAACTTAATGAGCACTGTAATTTCTTGATGTTGTATTGAGAGATGCTGTCAAAGGCAGCAATATAGATTTTGCCAGTTTTGTTTGCCTGATTCCTTAGAGCATCCTTTCTGTAGTATCCTGATGACTTTTCTGCGTTTTAGGCTCTAAAACAAATAGAGCAAGACTCCGAGAGCCTAGGTTGCCACACGTCAGACCAAGTATTTTCTAACTCCCTACCCTACTTGCTGAGTTGAACGCCCTCTGGAAAATAAGAATATACATGCTCAAATGCATGCTATATAAGGCATAATTTTTCAAGAAGTGAGATTTACCAGATAGCCATTTGAATGAAGAAAAAGGGATAAGAAAAGACACTCCTTTCCTATTCCTCACACTACCTACTCTAAGGCAAGCTCAGAAGGGAAGAGACTCATGAAGCAGCGTATCAGGCCTAGCTGTGTATCTCAAAAACTACACAGTACCAGCTTCCTTACACACTTAAAAATGTAATTTAGAGAAATTTTGTCAAGTATTTAATAAGGAACTATTATTCAAGGTTATTATTTTCAAACTTGAAATGCAGTCTTTCATGCACATTGTAATTCACGTCTTCCTTGGAGTAAACTGTGGACTTTATTTCTTTTGGATCCTAATACAACACATTAGATTTGAGTAAACACAAAAACAGGAGATGTATTTCCATGCTTTTTTCATGCTTTATTCAGCTTAATGCTTGAAAATAACTAAATTACTTTTGTGAAACTTGAACATTTGTTCCTGAGTATGAAAGTGGGAGTGTGGAAATGCCACCCCTGAAAATTAACATTTGTTTTTCTTTCCATTTGAGGTCCATTTAAATGGGCATCCTTAATGAAGACTCATAATTAACACTGCTTACAATTACTTGCATGCATCAGAATGGGCATATGCTCTTAGAAAATGAAAGTAAAAAGCAACATTTGAAGAAATGTAATGTTTGGGGGGGAAAAGGAAGGGGAAACAGGGAAACTGCTTGAAAATGAAACTTAACAAGGAGATGATACTAAAACATGACTTTAATACTGGAAAAGCTAAGGAAAACTATTCTTTACTATTGCAAATATCATTTATAGTTTTTTGAAAAAAATAGCAAATATTTAATAAAAATAATGGAAATACGGAAAATTGAATATTCAAAGTAAACTAATCATTGAAACATTTTGATTAATATGAAATGATATGTAAGTTTTAGAGAATCTGTTTATTGGCAAGGTTTTCTACATGTGTTTTAACATCCAAGTATTGGTAGCATTAGCCTGTGTTTGGGAAAAACTTGCAGTGAACTTGTTTTGCTGAACTGAAGCACTATTAATTTATTTAGCTCGAAGAATAAGAGATCACTAAATTTTCCATGCTTTGAAATTTTTATATATTTATAAAAAATATTCTTCCGTGTAGCATTTTGTTAGTTTCATTGGATATGCTATGTGCTGCGGTTTGTTCATGTGGCTGACAGATTCAGATGACCCACCATGTTTCATGCTATCTCACAATGCTGTCACACTGTCAACCTGCATGTATGGGCTACTGCTGTATAGATTTCGTCACAAGTTGTCAAAGCATGTTCACGTTTTGTAGAAAAGAGGCATATCAGTAACAGTACTCCTTGTTAATTTGTGCACTAAATTTCTCTGTATTCACCTTTCTAAAATTTTTTTTCCATTTTAACTCTAACTGTTCTATGATGTTTAATGTTTATCAAAAGAAGCATCTGCTACTGTTGTTTAATACAAAACTTGTTTTAGTCAGGCTTCTAAAATAGATGGATTTTCTTCTTATTGGTCTAGGCTATGGAGTTGCTAGTGGAAAAAGCAATCAGCAGCGCTACTGGACCACAGAGTCCTGGGGATGCACTGAGAAGAGTTTTTGAGTGTATATCTTCAGGAATCATCCTTAAAGGCAAGTTGCCATTGTTCAGTGCGTATATATTGAGCCTTAACTAATGTAAAATATGTAATCTTAATTAAAATAAGGAAGAGATACTAACTACCCTAACTATTGTAGGTGGTCCTGGCCTTCTGGACCCATGTGAGAAAGATCCTTATGATACACTTGCTGTAATGACAGATCAACAACGAGAGGATATTACTTCAAGTGCACAAGTAAGAAAAATTTCATGAAGTAACTAAAATTGACAGCAGTTTTTTTTTAATAAAAATGGGACTGTGTGGTGAACATGATTTTTCCCCTTTTTCAGAAGAATATAGTCCAGTCTTTCATGTGGTCTGTCTTAAGTTAGACAAGCAAGATGTCGCAGAAGAGGATGCAGAGTAATACTCTGTTTTGCATTAAAATTAACATATTCTCCTGCCAAAGTTGGAGCAGTGATCCCTGCACTCCCATCTAGACTGACCCATAAAGATGCTTAATGTACAATAGTACATTATTAGATTTAGAATTATGTTAATTACGTTACATTTAAGATGTTATCACTCCTAACTGTTTTTTTGATCCTTTTGCTAAGGGTTAGTTACAGGTAGTAGTCAGTGGAATGTGACAATGACAACCCTTGGGTGCTTCAGTGCGAGCCCAGCAGCTAAAACTCACATACATCATTTTTAAGCTAAGATGCTGGAGTTTTGTACTGAAGCACTGACTGTATGACATCCACAGTTTAACATGTTGAGTTTGGGGGCAGGTAGAGGGTCGATAAAAAAGACAGGTAAAGATGATACCATCTTATACCTAACAAAGTTCTCAGAATTAACATTTGTATTTCTAATAGAAATTTTTTTTCTCTGTGTTTTTTCCAGTTTGCACTGAGACTCCTTGCATTCCGTCAGATACACAAGGTTTTAGGAATGGATCCATTACCACAGATGAATCAACGTTTCAACATCCATAATAATCGTAAAAGGAGGCGGGACAGTGATGGGGTTGATGGATTTGAAGCAGAGGGGAAAAAAGACAAAAAAGATTATGATAACTTCTAAAAAAAAATATTTGTTGTCAGTGCTAAGACTGAAGGTGATAAAAGTCCATTTGTTGCCTTGCTTTTATTTCATTCATAATAATGTCTGTTTAAAACATCCAAAAACACCTAGGGAAATTAGGTTTGGAAGAGAACAACCTACCTCTTCTTTAAGGTTCGAAACATTTTAAAGGATGTGCTATATCAGACAAATTATGGATGGAAAGACTACAAATGGAAATTCTGTTGTCATTGGAAAAAAGAACGTTTGAGGTTTTTTCCCTCATTGCATTTTTCTTTAAATGTGTTGCTAACCCTAGTAACTTTTCTTCTTCTTTTGTCCTTTTTTTTATTATTATTAACAAGTGCGTTGTCTTATCTTGACTGTATTTAATGCAGCATTTGTGCTTCTGTTGCTCTATGTATTTTGACATTTTATTTAGAAGGATTTTTGTTTGCCTTTGACACTAGCTGTATAAGTTACTTTGTGTTAGGTGGTATAAACTGTTCCCCTCCCAACTAATATTTTACAGAACTTTTTTTTTTTTGTAAAGTGAGACTGCAGGATTATGTTTTTTCTAAATGTGAAGGGGTTACAACATATAATTATCCTGCCATTTGAGTGCTCAGAATTAAATGTTTTGCCAATCTTGTGGCATTTGTCTCCTTAGTGTGATATAACGGTGTAATTAAGACAAATTTGTGTTAATCTAATCAAGTTTGCTGTTAGTTATGCATTAGCAGTATAAAAGCTAATATATACAGTATGGTCTTGCAACAGTTTTAAAGCAGCTGCATAATTGATCAAAGTTTGCATGATGTTTTTGTTTTTAATAGAAGGGCTTTTAAAACTATCATTTTAGGTTAAATGCGTAGTTCTTTGTATGGTTGACTTTGTGACATAGCAAGGCCAAAAAAATAACTTTCTGAATTTCTTTTCTCGAGATACAAGCAGAAGTGGGCATTTCCCATTTAGACAAAGTTGGTTATTCTTTTCAGTCAACTTTGTCGATGTGATATTAATGCCTCTCAGCCCTTAAAATAAATGTTTGTCATATCAGTGCCTGTGAGGCTATTCCTTATAGCTATTCCTGTATAAAATTTCTGTGATTTTTTTTCAATAATACAAATTTTAAAAGTGAAGTATTACTGACAAAGTGAAGGTTATCAAAGAAAAAACCCAGAAAATTATTTCATGTGGCCATAGTGTATGCTTATGTCTCTTTCAAAAAGCTAAATATAGCAGTGGTGTAAGTAAAGTTACATCATACTGTTGATGTATGCTCTGGTACACAGATGTGATTTGTTGTCACAGCACTACAGTGGAATACTCAAAAACTAAAATTTATTAAACAACTAAAATTCATTATACCCTGGAAACTGACGGTTCACTCATTGTTTGATGTGTACTATGCGTTGTTGCAAACCCATAAAAACACACAGATTAACATAGACTAACATTCCTATAACTACTTTAACAATGGCTGTAGGAGAGTATCAGACATCATAAAATTGTTTTTTCTGATACGATTTATTAAAAAACATCTTTTGTTCCAGTTTGAGGTCGAATTTGTCTTTGACCAGTTTAACAAATAACTATTGGGTGATATTTTTGTTTTGCAACACTCATGGCTAACAGCAAGGGCCTGTGGAATAGAAATACAATATTTTAGAAAATAGAGGAAATCTTAAATATCTTAATTCAGTATTCTCTGAGCATCAGAATGCATTTTTTAAAAGGAATGGGTATTAGTGGTTGGTAAAGAAATGGAAAGCTTTCCCATTGTAGAAAAGTTTAAGAAAACTTCAGTGTCAGAAGTACAGTAATTAGCATATGCTTTGAAATTACTTTAAAAAAGATTACACTAGTTTCTGTTGTCCAGCCTTGATGCTTAGCTTCCATGCATGCATTTGCTCATAATCTTTTTTTCTTTTTTTTTTTAAAGACGAAAATGTCTTGCTGTCATCATGTATAGTTAGCCATTACTATTTATTTTGAAAGCTACAGGTGCTATTCATGTGGCTAGTTCAACTCCAGACCAAAGTTCCTTTCCTCATAAAGCATACTTGTCTATTCAGACATGTAACCCTAAACTTTAGGATTAAAAAGGTCAAAGATGTATTTTGGATTTCCTGTATTTTTGTTCTACTGGCTTCTATCTCTTAACCAATTTCTGGATCTTTTGAAATATTGTATACTTAAAGTGATTCCACATTAAATATGAAGCTGTGACCATGGTTGTTGCGCTGTGTCGTGGAGAGTGAATTTGCAGTTTCTTTTGTTTTTCCTGCCCATTTTTATGGATTATTTTAACTAGGTAACTTCTGACTTCTGTAAAGTTAAGAATGGAAAAAAAAATAAGTACAGAACTAGCTTTAACTTTAAATATTGCAATATGTGCTTAGGAGGGCAAAACTAAGGCTAGATTTCAAGCAAACAATCATTTTAATATTATCTGTTTTGATAGTGCTAGCATTTCACATAAAAGCAGTTATTTACCTTTTTTATTTAGCAACATCGTACGTGGTAGATCACAAAATACTAGACACCATAGTCATAATCTACAAAAGAGAAATGTACAGAGCAATAATTTTCCCCTCAATGCTCCCCTTGAAGGAACAACCCTTGAGAGTGGGAGCTGTGCTGCTTTGAAGCTTTTTCAAACTTTGACTTGTCTGCCTAGTTCTTAAATGTGTCCTATCTGTACATATAAACACATCCACACTGCGATCTTAATGAGCAGTATGGTTTCACATAGGTCCCAGCCTAGAGGCATTGCCAGAAATGAAAGTCTCAGTACCTGGTTATAGAACGGTGTGTATTATACATGAATTGTTAATCATATAGTAGCTATCAAACATGATGGGTGCATTTGAGTTTTGTTCTGTTTTTAGACCTATTTCACATCTAAGAAGTAGTTTTACTAGTGCTTAAAATTATTGTACCTAGCAACTTCGTGAGAGTTCGAATCAACCTTAAATATTTCTACTGCAGTATGTATGTATGCGTATTTAACGTCATCGTTGCTTGTTGAGCATCAGTTGATGGTAATTCTGTTAAGCAATTCCAAACAATACCCAATTCATTTCTTTATTAAACAGTTACAGCTTCTTTAGACAACCCAAATGGATTTTATTGGCATAGCACTAATAGAAGAAATGCAGGCACAGTTTGTGATGTTTTTCCTCTTATATTGCAGGTTTACGAAGTGCAGTAATAGATTCAACAAAAAGATATATTTTCCTTCTGTTTCTTTTTTTCCTGAAAATTGTAAGCCAAAGAGCTTTTTTTTGGCTAAAAAGGCTAGCAAATTAAATTTTTTCTGAGAGATTCTTCTGTAAATCTTTGAGGGTGTTTTTTGTTTTTTATCTTCAGTGTGGCATTTCTGAGCCTTTTGAAAATGAAACACCCCCCTGTCTTTCGGGGAGGGGGAAAATTCCAGGGAGTGTCATCTGCAGTGTTATCACAATGGCTTTCATTCACAGCCAAATAAAAAAAGTTAGCTCAATTCTGAAAATACCTGTTAATTTGTATTCTCCCATTTTGTTCCATTGTGCAAGTGTGCATATATTATTTTATGAAGTTTGCAGTTTGTTTGCAGTCTGGATTTTAAGAAACGCTGACCTGATACTACTCTGGAAGTGACAAGTTCCTAACTGGGTGAATGAAGTTCATTATATTTCATGGGTACCTGACTGGCAGTATTGCTTATGAATTTTACTGTGAACACTGCAAGCTTTCCCACTTAGTATACCTTTAACGCATCTGCATTAGCAGTATGTTTTAGAGTTTGAAGGATCTTGTACTTTATTTTCTTTTAAAAAAAAGCCATGCCTATTAATGTTTATTTTGAAGCCAATGATTCATTTATTGCAGGATAGCTTAAACTCTATCAGTGTTTTTGAGGTGCAGCATAGCTTAAGTAATTTCAGGTATTTTTCTATGTCATTCCTGTTTCAGGTTAACACCCTAAACTCAAAGAAACAGAATAGCTTCTAGTTACCTATTTCTAGAAATCTAAGATTGCAGGATGGAATAGCTAACCAAGGGAAAATGAATATCATTTTCCAACAAAATCTTCCTTTATCATTAAAAAGGAGTCAACTTTCTGTTTCTACATTATATTCCTAGTCAGCGTCAGCAAGAACAATTCAAAGGAACTAGAATATGACTTGCTGTATTCTAATATTGCAGCAATTGGAAATCTTGCTGCTTATAAAAGTCCTTTTTCTTTTCCCTTCTGCATGTTACATTATGTTTGTATGAATTTATATGCATATATGTATGTATATGGCTGGAATGTCCTGGTCACATGTAAGATAGCTATATTGGAGATTAACTTCAAGCATACGTTCGGATTTGGAAGTAACTTGCTGCTTGTACAAATTAATGTTTTGCTACTAATGCAGTACTTCAAGCTCTACTGTGAACAATACAGGCCAGAACAGCACGAGAGAGATTAAGATGCCTAAGTACCGAGATTTAATGCCATTTTACATCCTGTAAGCTATGTGCTGCTGCCAAAGGGGACAGATTTCTCGGGCCCAGTATCATCTTCCAACCCGATATGGATGCTTCAGCAGCATTAAATTCAGGTCACGTGAAGCTATCATCTGAGGTAGCACAAGAAAACAGCATTATTTGGCATCCTGTGGTTGAATTCCATTTGCAACTTAAACCTTAATATATGCTTCTGTGTTTCTCATGTCATTTGAATTACTCTTTGGGCTCTTAAAGAGTTTAGACAGCTACCTCACATATAGACACTTAAGGCTCAATTCAGTTGCTCACACGTAGGTGTGCAGTGCATTCGCATTTCTGCAACTTGTCCACTCAGGTCTGGCAGATTCGATGCAGGCTCTATCAGAGAGCCACAGCTTCTCAGAATGGCACCTAGAGGCCAAGAAGGTATCTCAAGTGTAACCAGTTTCAGGCAAATGAGTAAAGCCCTGGCATGGAGACACTCAAATACAGTATTTTAGTCTGAATCCTATCATTAATTTCTAATTGATTTCCTTAGCTTGGTTATTGGTACATATTCTTGGTTTGATTTTTTTTTTCCCCAAATTTTTCAGCTACAGCAGTGTACTTACTTAAATTAATCTTATATTTGCATTAAAAAGCCATTTCAATTGTTTCTATGTTTTATTGCTAGGTTTTTTTTTGGGGGGGGCAGCCTTATTTATCAGCCACTCAAAGGAGTGTGCTTATAGTAGTAAGTGAAGCTTGAGTAGCTATGAGACTTAGGGACCATCCTAATTTTTCCTATTAATTTCAACATTTTTTTTAGCGTGTTTCATATAGTGATTTGCACCTGTCTGAGGCTTTGAGAATAAGACATAAGAGGAATTTGTGTTATGTCTTTCCCCTCCAAACAATTGTTATAGCTTTTTATGTATGATGGTTTCCTTGGTCAGATTATGTCCTTACTACTAAGCCTGTATAAGAAATCTTCACTTTTTCGTTCCCAGATATTTTGCTTAGATAATGTATCCTCTTTCAAGTTCAGCATAATGTTGGTGCTTTCTTGCAGAACCAAAGGCACATGCATTCTGGTAGGAAAATGTCTGTTCTTCCCAGTCTTTTTTCCTTTGTTTGTCAATAATCTAAATGGTTGTAAATAGTTGCATTTTGCCAGAGAAAATACGTAGTCTTTGAGTGAATTACAACTTTGAGAAGAAAGGGAAAAGAGACCAAGGAAAACCATATCAGAAGAATAAAGTGTTTAAGTGGGTCCAACTGAAGAAATAAAATGAGAAAGACTCTTCATTAGCGAATTATGAATCAAAACTAAATGAAAAATGGAAGAAAGGCTGTGTCAAGCTGTAAGTTACAGTTGCAATAGGCAGCTACAAACTGCAGAAAACTAAGTAGTGAAGGAAAATAAAATTTCATGGGAGAGAGAACCCAATGCAGCAGGAGCCAATGCAATACACGATACACAGTTCCCGCTGCCTTTGCGGGAACTGTACTTCTCCACAAAAACACGGAAGAAAAAGAAAGTGGCAGGGGATTCAGGAGGTGGAGAATGGAATGGTCTAGGCCGGTCAAACTGAGGAGCTAATAAAGAAACGTTATATTAATTGTCTTTGTGCAAATGTGCTGAGAGGAAAGGTGAAGAGAAGGCACTGACCATTAATGCAGCTACCATATTTAATGGACACAACTGCAGAGCTCGTGTTCATGCCTTGCCTCGTTATATTTGAATGCATAGGAGAATATTGGAGAGTTCATGAGCACTGTTGGAAATCAAAATGATGCACAGTCAAAGTATGCTGCTCTTACACAGCAAATAAACCAGTTAAGCTAGGCTAACATTTCGACAGGTTTTGTGTGCTCAGAACAGCAGAGTGCACTGTTATTTGCTGCAACTTCCAGATGGAAAGACTGAGTTAATTCTCGCGTTGCTGTGACAAGCACAAAGCAAAATGGTGTTTCAGCTACTCCAGAATCCCTCTGTATTGCCAAAGGATGCATTTTAAAAAGAAAAAAAAAAAATAGCTGATGTAGCAAAGTTGCCATGGCAGCAAAATCCAATATATAATCACTGCTTGTGAAAAAGAAGGGAGCAGGAGTTAGAAACACTATTTAGTTGGAAGAGTAGCAGAACTATTGCATGAATAAATTGGAAGCAAATAATTTAGGGGGCTAAGAAATAAAACATTTCAGAGAGTGGGAATAGGAAAGAGAGATTAAATTTGTCCAAAGTGACTGGAGGGCTACAAAGAAGAGAAGAGCTGTACAAATTCTCCCAGGTAAAGATTCTCACTGTGGAAGGCAACCTGAGAAAAGAGGTTATAAAGGCAGACAGACTTCCTGAGAAGGTATGTGTTAGACAAGTGTATCTTGCAAATCAGCTGGGAACAGGAGGAGAGACACCTTTCCGATGTAATTCTTGTGTGAGTAGATGTGCGTATTTCTTTTGTTCTTGCACCTATTTCTTCAGAAACATTTTGCGGCCGTACTGCGTGCTTCGATGTTAAGGGTGATTTCAGGTTAACAGATTCCGAATAAGCATTCCTCATGTAGCTGTGGTAAATCATAAACCAAGACTGTGGATGTGGGGAATGTCCCTGCTCCCCAGCACATTCTCCAGCGTACGTGGAGGAATAAGAGAAAGCCAACTTACAAGCTGCATGACTAATTCAGAGCTAGTGTTACTGGAGCTGCCAGGGGCAGAAGAATTTCCCAAGGAGCAATGAAGCCAAGTGAGAGAAAACAGATGAAATACCAAGGGCTTGGAGTGAGCTCCACGTGAGAAACAGTTCCGCAGCCCCTCTGCTGTGTTACGTGTCCTCCCCGAGGAACAGTCCCTCTGCGAATGTCACTCACGTTAGCAGAAAAGAGCAGATTTAAAATACTTTATTTCCCTGGAAAAAATGTTCTGGAGTTCTGGAAGTGCAGATGAGCTCTGGAATCCCTGAGACAAATGTTTCCAAACATCCAGCTGATATTCAAGCTCCAGTGCGAACACCAGCATGAACACGTTTTAATTCTCGGAAGTTTGGCCAATAAACTTGCCAAAGACCCAGAGCTGAAAACCACCACAATTCCCGAGAAAAGTATTCTAGCAAATTGAAGACAGTTACCAACATGGGAGGATACACTGGTTTTATCAGATTGCTTTTACAGTTAGTTACTGTGAGGCACCTGTGATCCTCTAAGTGAGGGAAGTTACTTTGTTTTCCATTTACAAGTTTGAAACATGCAATTCCCTAGTACATCTCAATGGGCAGAGCAAACCCTGTTCCAGGATGCATTCTCATCAGTTAATGTCTCCACCCTGTTCTTCGTTAAGTTTTCATGAATAAAGTCTTGCCCTCTTCCGCATTCACGTTTGGGTGCTATATGCCCTACATGGCAGAGGAACATGCCCCAGCAACACTTCTCTACTGCCCTTGAGTACATCGTTTTGACCAAGATCTAAAATTTCACCGCTTGCTCATTAGCTCTGGAAGGTCCTTGTAAAACAGGGAGGAACTGGGCACATCCTGTCACTGGATAAGACTGAGTCAGAGGATGGTGCAGGAGTCACGGTAGGAGGTTTCAGCTGAGGAAAACTGGGGGAAGTTTTTTCCAAGCGCAGTGTAGTGCTGCCCCTCGGACGTGAACACAGGACTCTCCCCAAAGAAATCAGGTTCTCCCAATGACAAACAAAAATCTTCACTTAAAAATTAACATACACAGTACAGCTAGTTAATAAACAACTGTGCGGCGCAGATAAAACATAAAGAATTCCTCTACAGCCGCATTACACAATCTCTGACTGTGCTCAGTAAAGGAGGACGGAAGCAAATGCTTGTATTACAAAACTCTGTATGTTACCTTGATGTTCACTGTGAAGGCGCCAGACTGTGAAGGAAGAAATCTGAACCAAGTTTGGAAACGAGCTCCCAAAGGATGCCTGGAAGTCGCTGCAGATGAAAAAGTGAACGCGAATGTGAATCTGGTACTAAAAGCACTGCCTTAGAGCCCCCTTTTTTTAATCTACTTCTTGCTTTTATAAAACTATATGTGTGTATACATATATATATATGTGTGTATATATATATATGATTTCTAGTAGGTAATTATAAAGTAGATACATCTACTACTGGTTTTTTATAGACATTTGCTGATTTTTTCCCAAAGAAAAGCAGTTTATTTCTCATTTCCAATTCTTTCTCGGGATAGTTTCCAGTAATCTTACTTCCAACTTAGTCTTAAGTCTTCCGCATTTCCAGCATGCGGATCTCAGCTACTTTAATGTGATCTCCTGTGTTTCCTCCACGAAGGCCTAAGCCGAGTTACCCAACCGAGCAGTGCAAACCGGGAGGGTGAGAGCCCTCGCGCACAGCTGCTCTCTGCGCGCGCAGAGCGGCTCCCGCCCGCCGGGGATGCCTCCCACCTCCCCGGCACGGCCGGCCCTCTGCGACGCGTTCGGGAGCGTCACGCTGATTACGCGTGTACTATAGAAATATTGAGATTTCTACACCTGAGGCAGACCGATCTGGAGGACGGATCGATTATTATTCTGGTAATGCCCAGACAAGGGTAAAACACGAAAAATCTTTGAAAGAACCCAAACAGCTTCTCTAGGTAGAAAAAGAGGATCAGGAGACCTCGACCTTGGTAACTTTTTGTGTAAGTCTCTTTCCAGCTACTACTTCTTTATCGGCAACACCATTAGCACGGCGTTTTCTGAAAGCAGTCGCCAGACCCGGATCCAGCCACGGCGAGAGGTCCGAGGGGCTGCTCAGCGACCGCGTCCTCCTACCCGTGATTTACCCCGCCGGGGACGGAAGCGGCGCACGTGTCTGGGCCTGTTCGGGTCTGCAGCAGGACGAGGTTTCCCATCGCAGATACCCGAATTAACAGATCTTCTCCCGGACTCTAGACCTGCTTTGGAAGGAGATGCATTCAGATCCCTCCGAGGAATGTCCCGGTCTCCCCAGCAGAAGTGTCGCCGCAGCACCGGTTTTAAACACGCGGAGGCTGCTAAGCCGTGCCGCAGATTGGCTTCGCCCGGGATCGGAAACGCAGAAATGCAGAATAAAGGGCACTAGTTTCCCAGAGCCAAGGCAACCCTGAGGAGGAGGACTGCCAAAAGGGAAAACGTGAGATACAATTTGTTGTAGTTAAGAAGATCCCTGAAAGAAAACTGATAGGAAAGCTGAAAATGGCTCCTTTGTGGCTCCCCTCCCTCAGCTGTTGCCACCAAGGCCTGGGCACAGCTGAGAATTCAGCCCAAAGACTTGCTCAGATTAATGCATGTAGGTTTTTAAACAAATAAATCTCTCTCTGTGGGAAGAGCAGAGTTGGTCTGTGAAATGCCCTCCTGCAGGATGCTTTAGAGGTAAATACTGTGATTATATTTTTAGACAGAATGAAAAATATCAGGATTGGGTTTTATAAAAGCCCCTGATAATCTGGGGGCAGTGAAATGCCGTATGTCTTTCACCCACCACAAACAAAGTAGAGTCTGACTTTTTTAAAAAAAAATCCTCTTCTATATTTGTATGACTGTCACTGACATAAATTCACAATTAAATAAAAGTAAAACGATGACAGGAAGTCCTTGGAAGCCTGCATAGTAACATAGTAAGCATAGTCAACATATTAAATAGCTTGTATTAATGCAGAATCCTGGGAACTTTTATTTGTTGTAAAAATGATTCTAAAAAAGAATCTTCCGTAGTGATGGGATGATCCCAAACGATACAACAACGAGCTCCCATATGTGTGTTTAGGAAAATGTTAATGAGTGAAATCACTGGAGGAGGAGGAGGACACATTAAAATAACACAAAATTCATAAATGAGAGGCTGCAGATGACTACAAGCGGAGAAGGAGAGCGCTCACAAGGGCTAACCTGAGCCGAGCAAAGCTGGTTTCCCAAGGTGGCCTGAACACAATGCAGCCTCTTGAGGCTGTTTCTGAACAAGAAGATAATTTGGTTATCCTGATTACCTTCGAAAGGAGCCTATTTTTTTTCTCCGCTATCTATAGAGAGACTCTAAGGAGAGATTAGGTTGCTGGGCTTTTGTGAGCTCTTCACAGGCACTTGAGACTTTAAAATTAGAGAGGGGGAGAAGAGCGTGCACAGAGCTCATTCTGTGGATGCTGCAGTCACTAAAGCCATCGGTGCTCTCTAACTTGTCGGGGTGCAGAGCATTTTTGGGTTGCAGCAGGCCTTTTTAGCTGCAGATGTATTTGTCTGAGGTAGGTTAACTTGCACGTGTAGTAGCTTTGCTTCTTCCGTTCTGAAAGCTTGCAAAGGCTCACAGATGAGGCTGGGGTCTCCTGATATGGCTCTCAAATTCTTGGAAAAGAGTTTCAGATCTCTGCTCCAGTGGCTTAAACCTCGCACCACTTGGCAGCCTGGGGAGCATAGCAGGGGAAGGAGCACGTCCCACTCGCGGGCTCTTGCCTAAGTACCAGCTACAGCACCACAGACCGGACATGAAGCTAAGCAGATATTTTGTCGATGCAGAATGGCAGGAACCTTGAATTAACTGCATTTCTTGGATGTGGGGTTTTTTAGACGAGATGCTGAAAAATGAATTCCTATGTGCTCTGTGGGAATTAGAGCTCCTTTTGCACTTTCCATCAGAGTTAAAAGTTTGGCCTGCTGTCAAAACATCCCTTCCTCTTTGTTACATGCTCTGCCAGTAAATAGCTACTTCTTGCCTTAGCCTGCTGTAAACTTTAGGGAATGCTTGGAGGTAACCCTGCTGTTGCCACTGTAGCTTCAAATATTTAAAAGATGTTTTGTACTGCTATTCCCTTTGCTTGTGCATTTTAATACACTAGAGAACACGGAGGTGCTGTCCCAGTATTTCCCCAACCCTTGATTTATACCAATGTAATGTCATTGACTGTACTTTTGACCCATGCAGCTGAGATCAGGGCTGATGTAAAAGAATGATGTGGAAGCAGCTGGGGAGTGAAGCGTGAGAGCTCTTCTGTGTGGGATGGCACTCCAGAACTGCCTTCACTGCGACACTGCACATGAAGATTAATCTTTCAGTTTTCCTATTTTCAGGCAGATGGTTGAATCATCATTCTGTGAGCCTGAGATTGAAACAAGGGAAATTAATTTATTTCTGAATTACAATAGTTACTTCAATTTATTTTTATGAATGCTGTCTCATGACTCTGTGTTCCTCTTTTTCCTTCCTTTCAGTTTTCCTGAGAGTGGGTTTGGAGCAAGAAGTATTATAACAAAAAGAGGATGGGAACACAATAGTTGCTTCTCATTCACATTTGAAGGAGCTATTGATTCTCATGCCCCATGGTCTACTAAAATTTGTATAGTATGTGTTATTCTTGGTAAAAATATTTCCATAATAATTTCCATAATTATTGGGGTAAAAATATTTCCGTAAAATCAACTTTACTAAAATCAGACTGTCAGTTTGCTTGCCATGCATCATTCAGATTGTTGGGTAGTCTTGCTGTACTGCAACAGGCAGTTCACAGTATTTGTACTGTTCCGTACCTGGATAAAAACTAAGCCTTTAAGCGTAACCTAGATACCTGGCAAACCTACTGTTTATTAACAGCCCTGATTACACAGTGCCCAGAGATGACATTCCTGAGAGGCCGCGGCCGTAACGTTTTGGACGGAGAACGTCTTGGGACTATTAGCACCGGGGTTTTAGAGAACGGCTCTAGTTTATTTTAATGGAGGCCCCATTTTATGTCCTTTGCTTGTATCCTGCCTAAAGGAAAACAGCGTCCCAATGTTTTCCTTGGATTTTACTTAACGCCGGGGTTTTTTCAGAGTGTGCACGGACGCGCTGTGGGTGTTTTGCAGCCGGGTTCGCGGCCCAGCGGAAGATCGGAGCAGACCGATAGCCCAGCTGAAGAGCAAGCAGGAGCGGGCAGGCTTTTCGCCCTGAGGCCGAAAAGATGCGGTTAACCTGGGGGGGTGGAGGGGGAAATGTCAGCGGGGACCCGCGGAGCGACCCCCGCCGCGCCCCGCCCGCGCCCGCCCGCGCCGCTCTCCGCCCGCCCGCGGGGCGCCCCGCGCGCCGCCGCCGGGGGCAGAGCCCACAGCGCCCCCCGGCGGCCGGGGCCGGGGCCGCGCCGCGCAGCCATTGGCTGCTCCTCGCCGGGAGCCACGCCCCCCGCGGCGGCGGAGGGAGGGGGAGTGGGCGGGCGGGCGCGTGAGTGACAGCGGCGCTGCCCAGTGGCGGCGGGCGCGGCGGGGAGGCGGCGCCCCAGAAATGGCCGGCGGCGCGGGGGGCCGCGGCCGGGCCGGAGGCGGGGATGGGCGGGGCCAGTTACGTGCGCCGGATACCGCCGCCCGCGCTGCCGCCGCCGCCGCCGCCGGCCCCCCCCCGCCGCGGGCGCGCTGAGGAGGAGCCCTGGGAAGCGCTGCCGCCGCCGGCCGGCGCCGCCGCGGGCTCCGGGTGCAGACGGGAGGCGGCCGGAGCCATGTTGGGCAGCGGGGCCAGGGCGGCCAAGCCCTCCTTCGTGTCCTACATCAGCCCGGAGGTGCGCGGCGGCGGCGGCGGCGGGGGGGAGGAGGAGGAGGAGGAGGAGGAGGAGGAGAGGCGCCGTGTGGGGAGCGGGGCCGCGGGGCGGAAGCGTGCCGCGGGGAGCCGGGAGGCGCCGCGCCGCGCCCCTTCGGGCCCTGCGAGCGCCCGGCCGTCGCCGCAGCGCAGCGCGGCGCGGCGCTGCCCGGGTGGCCGGTGCCTCTGCGGTGCTTTATCCGAGGGGCCGCGGCGAGCGGGGCGCGGAGCCGCCGGCGGCTCCCCCGTTCAGCCGGCGCGGCTCTGCGAGCCGTGTTTCTGAGGGCGCTTGGGCGCGTTCAAACTTTCTTTCCAGTGCTTCTGCAGTGAAGCCTGGGCCTCCTCGTGGAGCAGTTTGATGTCGAAGTCGCGGGCGTGCGTGATTTCCACGTGTACTTGGTGCTGCTCCTTCCCTTGTGTACCAAACCCACCGCAACTGGAGCCGCTCTGGATTGGGCTCACTGGGGCCGCGCTGCCCGCGGACAGTGTTGGTTCAGCGCTCGCTCTCGTTTCCAGTAACCATTTCCTTGGCTGTGGCTTAAATTCTTGGAGTTCTTGGATCCTTGGAGTAACTTCTTAGGAGGATTCATCTCTGTGAAAGCTGGCCACTTTTGCCCAGTTTTCCTTCATAATTCTTAATAATCTGGGACAAACTGGTTCTTCTTGGTTGCTTGGTCCTCTTATAGAGTATGTTTTCCTTATCTTGTCAGTTAGCGTGGAATTTGTCACTGTGAGGACCCTGGAGAATCTGTTCAGTGTTTTTCACTGAGTCTGTGAAACCCTGATGTAGGGTTGTATCAGCCCCTTTAAGTCAACTGTGCTGTTCAAAACTCATTTCCTTATTTTGTGGTAGCAACTCTGTTTTCACATGTTACTCAGTCCTAGCAACTTGTAGCAGTTTACTTTTTAAAAGCTTTCTGAAACTTTCTTCCTTATCCTTATCAGTGAAAAAGCATATGAACAGTAGCTACAAAGATTTCTTGGTTGTGTCAGTTGACTCCACTCAGATTTTTTTTGTTGTTTTTTTTTTTTTTTTTTTTTTTGCCTTGCACAAATGTGCAGAAAGGGCTGAATTTTGTGAAGGTAAGAACTTCACTTGTTGGGCCAGATGCGCACGTATGTTTTTTTAAATGATCTCTGAAAGATAGCCAGCATGTTTGTTTAAATGGGGAAATGATTAAAGCAGACTGAAAAAGGTACCGGTCAAAAATATATGCAGTGCAGCAGGATATCAAGTAATAAAGTATTTTAACTTGGTTTTAACTGCAGTGGTGTCACTCTTCAAGTATGATCCTGGTAGCTGCAGGAGGAATAACTGAGGAACTTTAAACTGGAAGATGAAGTTTTTAATGAAATATCCTGCTGTGTCAAGAGACTGCAGTCATTTGCTTTTTATGTACTACTATTGTTCTTACCCATCTTCTTGATGCACTTAATCTAGAAATTTCACAGGCTCTTGCTGTAAAAGCTTTAGATACAGAGGTGACTTCTGCCATACTGCCAAAAAATAGCAGTCATCTCCGTTTCAAAAGCTTAAAACTGAAGTCAGATGTGAGTTGTTAAGCAACAGAACCATGATACAAAGCGATATGGTAGTGTGATATACTGTAGTCCTTGCCTACAACCTTCAGAGATTCGCTGGGCACATACTTTGCCTTGTTTGCAGGGAAAGTTGTTTGAGATGTTAGGCTGCTGCTGCTCCAAGATTAGGGCAGCAATGCAGTAAGAAAGGTGTAACAGGCACTCCTGAGTCTTTGTTAAAGCCTCGGCTTGTTTAGCCTCCAGTAGTAAATCTCCAAGTACCTGAGGGACACACTGCTAATGTTTGTTTTTTTTTAAAAAAAAAAAAAACTTTAAGCTGCTCTTGCTATGGACTTTTTTTTTTTGCTACTTTTAGTGTGAAGAGAAATAAGAATGCTATTCATGCTCATATGCAGCAAGATAAAAGTAAGGTGTGAACAGAAATTCTCTGTATTAAAGGAACGGAAATGACTTCTGCTGCATTTCCCCAAGCGTCTGGAAAAGCAGAGTTCTTGACATCTGACTAAATATAACCTAGTTATGCTCTGCTACATGTAACCACAGATCAATCAATGGTCTGTTAAGTGCAAGACCATAGGATGTTGATATTAATGACACACTTCCCTTCACGACAGACTTGGCTACTCTGCAGGAAATGAGGGTGAACACTAAGCTATAAAAGTCAATGTTTTGACATGTCTGATGGTAGACTGGAGATATTTACCTGTGGAAGCATAGAAAACTTAATTCATAGTTCTTGTTTTCAACCTCTAAATATTTACTGTTTGAAGCAATGAGGGCTAACAAGCTGGATCATATTTTCCTTAAGTCAATCTCAATTTGAATAAAATTGAGGTGTTAAATATGCTTCAAAGCTTAATGTTGCTTTTTGTGTGTGCATTCATAAAAGTGAAATCTTCCATGTTTATTCTTCTAGGGTGTTAGTTTTTGTATTAGCCCTTAAATATTTTTAAAAACAAACTACATGGGAAGATGCAGTCCATTGCTTCTCGCTTGTGAATGCTGGAAGTCTGCTCTGTATAACTTCAGAACAGCAGTAATGATGCCTGTTTGTTGCTTTGTATAATTGGAGCTTTTTTGTGTCAGGGAAGCGATGGGGGTGAGGGATAAAGTGAGCTTGGAAAGCAGTCCTCACTGCCGCTTATGTAGTAAATGCAGTCTGCCTTGTGTACAGAATACAGATGAGAATCAGGAGTACTTAGGAGTTCATGTTCTGCTTGATGCTGCTTGTGCCTACAGTCCTAGGTACATCTCAGGACACTTCGTTTTGAGGGCAGCTTTCACAGCTCTTGTGCTTTCTCTCAAATCTTCAATTCCTCTTAGCTGATAACTACTATAACTGTTTGTTCCTTGTATTTTTTGGTACAAGATCAGATTTTGTTGTGACTGTTTTTAAAATAGTATGATCTTCTAAATTAGAATAATGGATTTGAGGTATGGTATAATGAATAAAAGTTGCAAAAGTAGACGGCTGGGCTCCGAACTGATGTAGGGGAAGCAAGGAACTGAAGTCAGAGGAGATGGACAGAACAATGCAAGGAAAGAGGAGAGATTAAAAGATGTAACAGACATGGAAAACATGTGCTATGATCTAATGGGCCACTGGATAATGGAGCCAAGAAAGGAAGGAAAAGGAGCGTTTAGAGATTTTCTGCACTGTTTTTATTGTAAGTGTCCCTTCTGAATTGTACGAAGTGCTAGTGTAAAATTAGGATTGTCTGATCAAGTAAGTCTTTCAGAAAATTCAAGCAAACCTGAATATGTACTTTGTGTGTTAAGCATAAGTTCAGGTATTACCTTTTCTGTATGAAATACAAGTGTAACTGTTAAACTTTTTTAAAGTTTGGGGTGTTTTTACTCAAGAATATTCATTTGTTTAAGCACCAGTACTTTGCAAATATTCTGGTATACAGTTTGATACTTAGCTTTCTTAACCATATTTTTTTTATCTGTATTTCAATTGCTAGTACTGTAGTGAAGTATGGTTAAATAAGAAAAAGCTGAGGTTTAGGGCAAGCCTCACCATGCTGTAGAGCTTTCTTGTGGAGATACGAGTTATGAGAACTATATTACAACATTAAAACATCTTGTATTTTCACAGCAGTGCTATCAGCTGTCAGCCTTGAAGAATGTGTTTCAGATAGTGCTCTTGAAACCTTGAAAGTGATAGCTGTTTCCTTCATGACTTCAATCTAATAAATTTTTTTTCCTCAGTATGATTACTAAAAATACTGTTTTCCACTGTTGGAACTACCTCTAGCAGAAATGTCTAGCTATGGGCAAATGGAAGAGTTACTCTGGGCTATGGTAGGTTTTGAGTTTACAGCATGTCACCCTAATTTGCAGTAACAGACTCATTGCACAGCCTCTCTGCTGAGAGTGATAAGCAATATCCCGTATCAATAGACCTATATAAATATTTTGTAATACTGATTCCAAAAATTCTAACATCTCTGACAAGATCAGAGCAGTCTGGATGCTAGCATGCAGGGGATGTTTTCCTTTTTTTCCCCCCCTCATTTTCCATCCATAGTTGCTTATCTCCCTGTGGAGTGGGATGTGAGGAATTTGTCTATTGTGATGAGGCTCTAGGGCAAAGTAGAGCAAGAATCACTTGGAATCCCTCTCCTGCCCTGCCTGCTAGGACCCTGTTAATACAGCATCAGTGCTATGGCTGTACTGCCTTATACTCGCTATTGTCATGTGTGTCTTCTCTTATATGCTTCAATGCTTGGAGGAAGAGTCCCTCCAGACAGATCTGGAGAGCAAATCTAGTATTTTTTCAGGGTAGAGCCTGAAATCCTTTACTCAACTGTAAAATATGCAGTTGTTTCCTGCACTTGGAGACTGAATCCCTGGGGGTCAGCGCACCCAGAGTGGAAGAGGCAAGTCTTCCCCTATGGCCAGTTTCTTGACCATGGTATTTTTCCCCATATTGAAGCGGAGTCTGCTCAGTGTGGCTTTTCCTCTCCCTTCCGGGAGCAGTGGAGATGACAGGTACTTTAGGGCTGTCATCGTGCTATCCACTGCAGTTGGCTTGGGCTAAAAGGATGGTGCATGATAAATCAGTATGGTGTGACATATTGTCAAAATGCAGTTTTGTATGACTTTGTGATTCTGTGCAGTTAGAATTGATAATTGTTGTCTACCACTATTTACTAAGGTGTCCTGGAAAAAAGCATATAGTACAAAGTGCCCACCCAGGTGGGAAGCTGTCTCCAAGTAAGTTACTAAAAGCTTTAGCAAAATAGAGATCTTTGTTCCTGTTGGTCCTGAATCAATTCAAACTTAACTCTCCTCTTTTGAGTGGTGTCTGGCTCTCTGCTTGTAGACATTGCTTATGATAGGGTTTCCGGTGTATCTTGAGTAAGAAGTGTGAAGTACCAAGTGGCAGCTTAGGACGTTGAGAAAGGAGAAGCTACAGATGAAGGATCTAGAGATGCACATGGTTTTTGATGACTGTCTTAGATAGCAAGTGTTTACATGCTTAACTTCAAATGGTCAAAGGGTGAAGTTTCCTGAGGATTAAGGTGGTCTAATAGTTTGCTGTTGAAAGGGACAGACTTGCTCCTGCTGCTTACGCTGCAGCTATTCTGTGCTTGAGTGACCTGTTGATGAGTCAGTTCTGTTACCAATAGGCTATAACAAAACCAAAGCCTAAACTAGCAGAAGTAAAAGTTTCCAGCAGATCTTATGAAGCGAATTACCCCAGCATGCAGCCAGACAAATTTGTGTGCGAGCAGGTGGTGTGGTGGGTACAAACTTCATGACTGTAGCCATGAAGTTGGTGTTGAGGAGCATCCAGCTTAGAGGCAGCAGGCTCTCAAGTCAGTCTGGAGACATATATTGTTCAATACTGAAATACTGTAGAAAAAATAAAGATGGAGTAGTGGGTAAAGAAGTACTAGCTGAACCTTTGGGTTTCCACATAACTTGTATTGACAAATGGAGAGTTAACATCTTTTCACTGTAATGATCTTGACTTTCTCTCTTAAATGGACAAATACAAATGTAATATTTGTAGAATTGTAAACATTAACACTTTTTTATCTTTACTTGGAAAATGAGTTCAGTGAAATGGATTCTTCAGCAATGTTCAGCTGTTCATTGCTTGCATTCTAACTATCTCTAGTGAATATGTAAGAAAGCTGTGTTTAAAATATTATTTACACTGTTACGGGAATATAAATGTTGACTTTCAAGTAGAATTCATGCTGCTGAAGGCTCAACTACTTGAAACTGTTGTATATTACAGGAATTCTCCTTCAGACAGTGAAATTAGCTGTTGTTGTGTATTAATCATACAATTAAGATCTTTATTCTGCTATGGCACTATTTACTTAAAAATCCTAACTCTTTCTGGGGAATACCAATTTAATGTTTAACCAAAACATAAATAATTTTTTAAAATGGTTTATTTCTATGGTACTGTGACGGAAAATTTCAGTTCATTTTAACACACAGAAGTATATTCAAAGAACTTCCTTGGTAGCATCAGCTATTTTTCTGCTAGCACCTGTTGGCAGGCTCTGCTGAGTAAAATGATACTTAATTTTATTCTTATATCAATATGAGTAATATATGTGTACATAGTAGTAAGAATCTCTTATGGTATCTGCCAAAGTAAAGGCTTAATAGGAAATAGTGTACTACTTTGCTATTTTGCAGCAATGATAGTATGTGGCTTGTGCATGAAGAGTGTTGTATTTGGTTGTACATAAATAGTGACAATAGAAGGCATAGCTATAAAGGCATTAGTAAACCCAGAGTTTGGCTTAAAGCTACCAGTGACAAAGATGTAACACTGGGGAAAACTTGCATTTATTTCTCCTCTGAGTGCTGCAGTGTTTGATGCTAGCTATGGTGGTGTGGGGTTTTTTGTTTAGTAACTTCTTTAGCTGAAAACCATGAACTTTGCTTTAAGTTACTTGTATAAGATCCAGACTTAGAAGTCAAAGGCAGCAACTTGTGTTTTGTTTTCTGTATTAGCTGCCAAACGTAGCTGCAGATTTCTTCAGGACATCACTGCTTTCATTTTAGAACTGCTACCTGTTTTCCAGCAATTCTGGAAGTCTCTGCTTTCACGCCACAGTCTCCTTAGTGTTGCTGCACAGCTGTAAAACTTTGGATCCTCAGAGTTTTGAGAACAACAAGTGATATGAATGGCACAGGGAATGTATTTTTATGCTGCCAGGGATTTTTGTTTTTCTGTATTTAATCCACTGGAACTGCTGTTGCTCAAGTCTACTTTTGATAGCTTACATTGATTTACAATATTTGACTTTAGATGCTGGTCACAAACTAGTTTTAGTTGTCTTACTGCTGTGGCCTCACGGTAGCGGGATGTTTCCAGTTAACTAATAGTTTTCCACAAAAACTAATGCATGTGAAGTGATCCTCACTTGGAGGAGGAAGTTCAGAACTGGCTGAGCAGGAAGGGTGTAGCATGTCCTCTAATAGTTTTAGTCTTTCAACTGGAGGTTTTGCCTTAATTGTCAGTGCCATAAACCTACAATAACTGATACTGAGAGTTTAATAGTTTTTGTGCAGCTTGAGTCCAGTAGCAAGTATGTCCTGTGGCTTATTTTACCTCTTGACTTTGAGATTCTGAAATCCTTTTCCATGTGGTCTTAGTATTGATGTTTAAGTAACTTGCATACTTTGATTGGAATAATACATAATATAAGAAAATTAGAAACATAATGAAGTGCAAAGCTTTAAAAATTGTGAAAGGTTTATTAGAAACATGTCAAGTCATATCGTTGAGCTGTGTGGAGAAGCTTTTAAATGAGCTTTGGGACTTGAAAGTGTAACTGACTTTAAGCTGATCCATTTACTTGTACTAAAGGAGCAAAGTAGCATCTGTAATGCTTTTATTTCTGTCTGTTATGTATGCAAACAATGCGTTTCCTATTTTTGTGTTCAGAACTGTATGACTTATGGGTATCAAAACATTAATTATTTAGCTGTAGACTACTGACCTTAAGTGATTATCTGCTTGGAGTAGGAAAGGAGCATACTGGAAACTGAAGTAACTCATGAATTTAAATGTTCCTATTTGCTAGAATATGAGGAATTTGAGAGGCTGTTAGTACAGGAATGTTATTTACAGTATGTGTTGGAGCAAGATCTTTGCAAATAAGTAATGACTCTCTCTCTGACTCTCTCTCTCTCTCTCTCTCTCTCTCTCTCTCTCTCTCTCTCTCTCTAGGAAATACACATAAAGGAACCCATAGAAAAGGAAGTAAATCCTCGTTTGTTACCAGGTAACTGTTGCATATTTAGAATTAGAATTTTTTAAAAAGTAAATGCTTTTTATATATAAAAACAAACATATATTTTATTTTTATATATATATATATATATAAAATATACATATATATAAAAAAAAAGAAAAACCTCTCATCTGTTTGCTTCAGCAAACTCAAGTGACATCAATGTCCTGAGTAGTAAAAAGAGTTTTGGGAGAAAGCTATGCAGGTTGAATGCATTAAATATATATATCTGCACAGATTGTTAGAAAAATTAGTTTTCATAACTTTCTTGGAGTACAATATCTTTAGATAACCTGCATTTGGAGAACTGTGTCTATACTGTAGTCTGCTTTGCTTCTTAAAGATAAAGTCATATTTTTTTCCCCCTGGAAACAGACAGATAAGTAGAAAATTGAAGTTAAGTTGCTTTGCTTTGCTTCTACTTTGAGTTATTTAGGCATTTCTATGCCTCATTTACTGTTAAGATTTTTTAAATTTACAACTCTTTTAGATTTTTTTATAAATACTGTTAGTGCTCTGCAATTCAGGAAGGATGAGCTTACTGTTACTAACAAAGTATAAGCAAAGCTTAGAATCATAGTGGTGGTGCTTTCTGCAATCTGTGTAAAAGGCTGCAAATCTAGCTGTTTAAGCCTACTAAAACTTGTCTTTGAAATAAATACTGTATTAAACTTGAAAATAAATTTCTTTTAACTTTAAGATATATGCTTTATTGGCCAATATTTATGCAAACGTGTTTGAAGACTTAAAATGATCCTGGAATCTGTAAAAAGTAGAATCTCAGGTCAATGCTGTGGAAGAAGTAACCATGATGTATTTGTATCAATCAACTAACAAAGAGTTTGACAGTAAGGAAAATCAGGAAGGTTTTCAGCTTGTTAATTTACCATATGATCTATTCCTCAGTGGGATTTGGGCTTTTTTTGAGAAGGTGCATGTATGGTGACTCCTGATTTGTAACTCCATGCATTGTTCTCCTGCCACGTAGAGGAGGTAGTGGTATGGATGCTTCTGGTCATTGAATTTCTAATCATGTTCATTTGAACACTACAGGATAGGTTTTCAGTCCATCCCAAGTAACGATGGTAACATGAAAGGCAACCAAGATACTGATTTCAGAAGCCGTTTTAGTCTTGTTCTGTAACAGTGATGATAAATCTTCAGGCAGATACTGCTTGACAAGCTGTCAGCAAGCTAACATTGAGTTTAAGAGGAATAGTTCAAATATGTTTTAATGCTGTCAGTTATGCTGCAAGCTAAATGTTTGTTTTTGTACAGGTGAACAGCTGCTTTGTGAAGCAAACACAGTGTACAAGTACATACAAGAAGATGGGTCAAATCGTGGCACATACGGGAAACTCATATGCACAAACTTCAAGATTGCTTTCCTTGATGAAGATTCTGCTTCAGATGACAATGTAGGAAGACAAGTCTCCTAGTTGTGACCAAACAAGCTCTGAAGATGTAGTCTCTTGTACTATATAATCCTTTTCCCTTACATAAGAAAGACTGAAAATAAATCTATAGAAAATCAAAGGCCACAGTCATGTTGATCAGTTCACATCTGCTTGATCTATATAGATCTTTCCTCAAGCTCCTAACTGTTTCAGTTTGGAAAAAAAAAAAAGCGCAGGCCTATTTCGGACCTTCAAAGTTAAACGTAGTTTATAACTCTTCCTTGTGAGTTAGTAATTATATAAGGCAAAAGTTAAGAGTGGATTGGTTTAAAAGTTAAATGTAAAGTTCAGTTAAACCTGTGCAACTTCTGATACTTATTATCTGGCAGCAATTACAAAAGTATGAATGCCACATGTGCTTCTAAGACTGTAAAATGTCTGTCTGACTGGATGTTGGACCCCCATCTGCAGAAGTGTTTGGGTGTTCTACAGGACTGAGTAGGTAACTGTTCAGTGGGAATACCCTAGGTAATTATCTGTTTGCCATGTGGATTAATAAATCAGATTTATTATGTTTAAGGTCAGCTGTTGCTAACTGCAAGGATATTAGAACTTGATGCTCTTGAGCAGACAAACTTTTTAACCCTCCTCCTCCACTGCTTTTAGAAATGATTTGAATCTAGTTCTTTTTCTGGATGCTCAAACTGAGTTGCCCTAAAGGGGGATGGTAGTTCCACTCCTTTTTGGATGTGCTCAAGCATGCCTTACAGTCTTGTCCATTTGGGATGATACCAGAGAAGGACAGCCTACTGCATGGCTTCCAAGAACACAAAGTGGTCTTGTCAGGGAAGAATGAGAAGAATATGCTTTGAAGCACTTACCCTTAGAAACTTTTGTCAGAAATTTAAAGCTTTAGGGAGTTGAATGTTGAAAACTGAGGCTTCTGCAGCCACATAAATTTTGAGTGGGCGTTCTGGAGTTCCTTGGGACAAAGCTCTAAAGCCCTTTCCACAGATCATGAGACTTATTCTAAACCTGGTGGTGACCTTGTTCTGTTGAATTACTAACTTGTAAATCCTGGGTTAGTAACACATCAAGTCAGCTATATTTCTGTGAACATTTAAGTGTGAGTCACCTGTCCAGAGTGGCATAGACTTGGAAATAACTTGAATAAGGTTAACTCTGCTCATAGTTGTCATCAAGTAAAACTTAATTTGTTGATGTAGTGTATATCAGTTTTCTGATAGTAAAATTAACACACTGGTTAATAACGATGGCATTATTCCAATGCATTTTTTGTTCACTGAATTTGCAGACTAATAAATTGAGGGGAGCTTTAATCACTTCAAGTTTGACAAAACAATAGACATTAGAATTGTGCATGTCTTTGTTTCACCTAGTGATAAATCTGACTGTTATGTTGGAATATTCTTGGGATACTTCTTGTCTTAAGAGATGTTCTATTTCCTGGCTGGTTTTCACAGCAAGGAAACTTGTAAAAGGGCTTGGATTCTGTCAAATTACCATATTTCCTGTTCATTACAAGCATTCTAGTTTGAAAAGTGACCCTCAATAGAGGTATGTGCTTTGAAATTATTTGAAAAGCAAAAATTCTTAACTGCCCACCTTGCAAGCACAGTTGGAACCTTAAAATTTAAAATGCAGGCATAATTCATCTGTATTTTAACTGTTCTTCAGTGTTCTGCCTTGCTGAGTTTATAAGAAGTAAAGTTGATATACTGAACACATTGTTTACTGATAAGAAGGTGCTGCTGCTTAGTGCCATTAGACTTACGAGATTTTTTTTTCATGTTATAGGAGCCACAATTCAAAAATAAGATCGTAGGAGAAAATGACATAACCCTGCAATGTGTAGATCAAATCTATGGAGGTAGGTCTTTTTTTTTTTTTTTTCTTTGTTTAACATACGAGCATTAGCAGTAGGGCACTTTTGGTCTGTATATCTATGTGGGGTTTTGTTTGTTTGTTTGTTTTAGAAAATGGTGGTTTTCATTCTTGAAACTTGGATTGGATAGTCTAGGAAAAGCAGCTGCAGTTATGTATAATGATGAAATGACATGCAAGAAATCTGTCAGAGAACTCAGTTTCATCCTTCAAGCTTGTCAAAATCTATTTTTATGGTTAAGTATCTTTCTAGGACAGATCAAAACAATTGCTTGAAAAAGTGAATTGAGCCATGATTAACAGCAAAGGAAAGTGTAATCTACAGTGTGTTTGGTTAAGAATAGTGCACAAGTTTCTTATTTATAGAAATAGTTGGAAACATTGGAATATGCGGAATAATTTAATTTGAGCAGTCACACTACAGAGTGGTTCAGGTACCAAATTCCCCCGAATACTTTTTGTCTTAAGGGACTTTGTTTTATGAGATTCTTAATGTTTTCAAAACATCAAAGGAAATTAGAAGCAAGATTTTACTTTGTAAGTAAATAGTGAACTCAGTATTTTGCTACAGGACTTAAAGGTATACCTGTATGGCTAAAAAAGTAAATGGGAAGTGGGGTAGTAATATGTAAGCAGTAGGGAAGGCTTTAGTGAAAAGATGGTGTTTAGAAGAGTGTTAAGAATATTGAAATTGTGGTGTGGATTGATGGAGTGGGCGAGGGAGAGACCTGTGGAGACTAGTTACGGGATGTTGTTTGGTTTCTTGTACAGTGGCCTAGCTGCCAGCACTTTAAGATGCTAAAATGATAATTTTTTGAACAGAAGTATGTGAAGGGTTCTCTTGAAGGCATTCTGATGTGGATTTTTTAATTTAGAACGAACTCAGAGTTGTAAATTATGTTCTATTGCACAATCAAAGTTTCAGATTTACTGTGCAGTCTAAACTTGAACAGAAGTGGTCTCTGAATAGCTGATTTTCTGTAAGTTCAGTTTCTACCTTGAAGGAGGTAGATTGAGTGGGACCTTTTTGGAATGGGTGGAATACTGAGTGTATAAGCACAAGAGCTTGCCAGCCTGTATGGTAGGATGGTTGTTTTGACTTGAACTTGAATTCTTTTCTTGAGGTTCTGGAAAAGATAAAGCTCTTCCTGCTTGAAAAGTGATGGCAAAGTTCTTTGTTTATTTAGACTTTTTACTTCTGCAGTTTACGATGAGAAAAAGAAACTTCTAACTGGACAACTGAGAAAATACCCAGAAAAACTAATTATCTATTGTAAAGACCTTAGAGTATTTCACTTCTGCCTCAGATACACAAAAGAAGAGGAAGTAAAAAGAGTAAGTATATTAATAAGCTTGATGTTGGGTGTTGATTTAACTGTAGGGATGAGGGAAGGATGAGAAGCTTGCTTTGAGAGATCCCTAAAAGTTGAAGTGTTTCCTGGTCATTCACAATGAAGAAGGAAAGCAAAAGGAGACTAGCTTATTTTTAGCTAACAGTGTTCATTAAATGTCTTTATGTGTAGCAGTTAAAAGGACTTCCAAGAGAACTGGAGCTTGGGAGCACTATATGAAATTAACCACAGCTCAAGCAAATATTTAAATCTTTTGTGTTTATTTGTGGTACTATTTTATTAGATTTTGGCCTTAACTGATGATATATGAGCAAGGTTGTTCTTGAGAATGTGATTTCTTTTGATAGATTAAGTGAACTCCAAGCTGGGAGGCTAATAGTTTTATTTAAATAATAAAATGCAAAATAAAAGTAGTTCCAAAAGTTGAACACATGTAATGCTTCTCATTGAGTAGCGTAGGCATAGTATTTGGCAGACAAGGGAGAAAGCTAAGAGTCAGTTTTCAGCTATTGAGAATAGAACCCAAATGCCTTAAAACAGTACTCATTTGTAAGACTATAAGTGTCCTTTAGAAGAGACATACTTCACTGTGTAAGAACTTAAATTTTGACCGTGAGCAAAACAAAACCTTTACTAAAGGCCTTCACCAGTATGTAACTGATGTCCAAGCTGGTACAGTGCAAACATGAAAATATCGTGGTAGCATAAATGTCTTCCTAATGAATACCTGAAAACTTTTCTGGCATTGGGAGAAGCAGATTAATGCTTGAAGTATAGTGGAGTGAAATAATACTTTAATAGTTTTACTTTTGTGCATCTTTGAGACCTCATAGATGCTTGAGTTTCTTCGAGTTCTGATATCCTAGAGAAACTTGAAAATCTTGAAGTGTCAAGATGCTTCATCTCTCTCTCTCTCTCTCTTTTTTTTTTTTTTTTTGTAGTTAATGTTCCTTCCTTTCTAGTGGTAGTTCTGTGCAATATACTAATGTAATAAAGATCAGATTTACAGAGGAGACATTGCTATCTTATTTTGTCAAAACCCATGGAACAGTTTTATACAAAACCCAGGAGAGATGATTAAGAAGTTATGATGTTTACATTGACGACTTTATTTGTCCACATTCGAGTGCTAATTGTTGGTCCTTTCTTAGATCGTCAGTGGCATAGTTCATCACAGCCAGACACCTAAGCTGCTTAAACGCTTGTTTCTGTTCTCTTATGCATCAGCTGCCCCAAACAACACAGGTAAACATTTTTATATTTTTTAGGTTGTATTTGTTGCATACTCTTCTCTAAGCTGTCTGGAATATTTAGTATCTGACTTTTTTGCTTGTCTTATGACTCTTAACAAGTTAATTTACCTCATTTTCACTTGTTATGCACCTTTAGTCTTGCTTTTAAAAATTTCTAAAAATTCTGCTGCTGATCTTTATGTACTTTAATGTAAATGGACAGAAATTGCCAAGCAAGAGTAGCATCACTGGATTAAAAACTTACTGTGGACAGTCTGAAAGATGCTTAGCCTGTGCTCCTAATCAATGTGCTTTCATATCTTAAGTCTTGTTGGTTTCTCTTTTTTCTAAACTTTTTTGGAGTGAACTTCCTTCTCTTAAATGATAACTACAGTGGCATCTGTCAGAAAGGATGTCCTTTTTTTGCTCTTACTTTCAGGCAATCTGCTTCTTCCAGGCAGCTGCCAAAAAAAAAAAAGTGCTGATTTGCATAGCAAGATTCCAGTAGTGTCTGACTTCCTCACAGCTGATAGTTAAGTTATAACATTGTCTTCCCACTTGATCAAATCTCGCTGAATAACAAAATATGCTGTAAAATTTAAAAGTTTTGTCAGTGTATTTTCTAGCACTTCATAGTTCTGAATTCAGCTGTAGTGGTAGTGCTATCTTAAATTATGATTCTGATTCTTGGTGCAACAAAAACACTTCTGCCTTTCACAGGGGAAGTTTTGAGGTACCCAAAGTATTAATCATATTTCATAGAATCATAAAATTCTTGAGATTAGAGGGGGCCTCTGAAGATTGTCTAGTTCAACACCCCTGCTCAGAGCAGGGTCAACTAGAGCAGGTTTACCAGGGTTGTGACCAGTTAAGGTTTGAAAATCTAAGGATGGAGACTCTACAGCCTGTTTCAGTGTTTGACTGTCTTCACAGTGGAAAGTGTGTAGTGTGTGGGTGGATTTTTTATGTTTAAATGATACTTTCTTTATTTCAATTTGTGCCCATTGTCTCTTGCCCACTCATTGGATACCACTGAGAGTGGTATACTGAGAGTCTGGCTCAGTCGTCTTTACTCCCCTCTGAGTTACTTAAACACATTGATAAGATGGTCCTGAACCACCTTAAGGCTAAGCAGTCTCAGCTTGCTTGGCCTCTCATCATTGTCAGATGCTCCAAGCCCTTCATCTTAATGGGCCTTTGCTGGACTTACTTCAGTCAGCCCATGCCTGTCTTGTTAAAGGGCTGGGCTCCCTAGTACAGTACCCCGTATGTGGTCTCACCAGTGCTGAGCAGAGGTGAAGAATGTCTTCCTCAACCTGCTGGCAATGCTTTTCCTAATGCAGATGAAGAGTGTGTTGGTTGCCTGTGCTGCAAGGGCATATTGCTAGCTCAAGGTAGAGCTTCAGCTGTAACTGGTGTTCAGTATGAAAAACCTCAGGAAGATAGTAAGCTTTTTCCAGGCAGAGACTAAGAAAATGGAGAAGCCTAGTCTCCATAGCAACATCGAAACATTGTGCCAAATTCTTTCATATTTTAAATCTTCCATAATAAATGCCTACTTCTTACTCTTTGAGCTTTCTACAGAACAAACCAAGTCGATTTCAAAAACTGATCTTGTCTCTTATAGTCTATCCTTCAGATCTTAACTTGTCCCTTACAACTTGGCAACATCATTCTGTATTTCCAGCTGTACATTCTTCATCTGCCGTATCTTCTCACTGTGGAAAGTTTAAACTTGCCATTGTATCTTCTGTAGAAAATTTATTTTTTTTCAGCACCAGCTGGTGCTGTAGGATGCTTAATTATGATCAGTATCTAAAGTCTTTACTTCATGAATTATATGGTTTTGATATGTGTAGATAAATTAACCTGATGTTGTAATTGAAATAGCTAAATGGAAATACAGGGGAAAATCTCAGCTGAGAAGACTGGGACCTTAATCAATTTTCCATTCTTATCTTATCTGAAGTGTTCTGTTCAGTGCAGAACTCTTATCCATGATGAAAGAATGAGCATTAAATAAAATGGGATATCTGAATTGCAGACAGACTTCTGGTATGACTTCCAGTTTCGTCCTTAAGTGTGTGTAATTGGGCAGCTGTCAGCTACACCAGTGTACAAAGCTATTTGCGTCCATCTGATCTCTTCTAATGTTCTCTATCAACTATTGCTTCAGCTAACAACTTCAAGAAAAGCTTCTCCTACAGACACTAACTAGGCCTTATGAAACTTCCACAGTTCTTCACATCTAGCCTAAAACGCGACATATTATACAGCAATGTGGTGTACAAACGTGTATTATGTTAGGCTCAAGACTCTGTGTACACAGGAACTTGTTTACACACTTAAGTAGTTACTTTTCGTTAGGAATACATTCATGTTAGCAAGTAACTAATACTCTGCAAAACTAACATAACTGATATCTGACAGATGGAAGAAACCAAACTATGATGTTTGATACTCTTGAGGACTGGCGTGATGAATTGGAACGGACTAAAGGGAATGTGAAATATAAAGCGGTAGTCACCAATGAAGGCTACAGAGTGTCCGAAAAGTAAGCTTGCACTGACTAATAGTAAACTTTTGGTGTGTGTGTGTATAGCTCTGCAGTATTTGTAGAAATTAATACTCAGCATTTAAGGTAGCACTATACTCGATTGTGGAGTCTGGTTTCCACTCTTTTTAATAGAAAAACTTGGTTTGAGACCTCAGGAGGTAATCTTCTCCACTCCCCTGCTCAAGCTAGGCTAACTTCAATATCAGATTAGATTGCTCAGGGTCTTGGTCAGTTGAGTTTTGAGCATCTTCAAGGTTGGAGAATACCACCTTAAGTGGCACAGGAAATATGTGAGTCTATGAGGCACACTGTGACATTGGTTATTAGTCAGGGAGAATTTTTGCTGTATTTTTACTGTAATAAAATTCCAAGTTACATGCAGCTGAGTTACTTTCAGTAAAAGTTTTTTAAAAAAAAATGATATGAGTAACTGGTTTAAGATATATCTGCAGAAGACCAAATGGAAGTTATATTGCATCTTCTTTAGTGGAGTAGTAGAGATGTATAGTTCTGCCACTTTCACTAAGTGGTATCAGTGATCTTAGAGGTATACAAAGCTTTGTGTAGTACATATGTTTAATAACCAATTCTGAAAGGCTTTACAGACCTTCAAAATAAAGTTTCAAAATAGAACTAAATTTTAACTATTCATTCTACACCTGTATTGAGACACCCAAACTGAGGTGAAGTATATAGTTGTTTCTGTGGGCCTTAAGCATGGGTAGTGCTGGCTAATAATGGGAACTGAGTTAAACTAAATGATATCCTTTAATTTTGATGCAAATTACTTACAAGGGATGGAAACAAAATTGATTATCTGATATTATAAGGATATCTTTAAAACTACTTTGGTTCTCTGAGGCTCTTAGTAGTTTCAAAGATCAGTCTCAGACATTAGTTAAATGTGGGACTTAATTGCAGCATTGGAAAGGCAGGGGAGTTGCAGTGAAAATAATGAACAGCTCAAGATTGGAGGAAAAAACCTTACCTAACTGAAAATAGAGGGAGGGTTTTGAAGATGATGTTACTGTGTGGGAAAGATTTTTTTGTAGCTATAAGACTGAATAATAGTATGTGGGTTAGAGCACTCACAATCATTAAAACGAGCACAAAAATTGTTCTTTGTTCAGCTCTTATTTAAAAGCTTTTTGTCATTTTAGGTTGCCTTTGTATTTTGTTGTTCCCATATGTGTGTCTGAAGAGAGTATCTTGAAGTTCCAAGGCAGAGGCATTCCTGTAAGTATACATGAATTATTGAAGGATAACAAATGTTACAGAGAAAGCAAAACTATCTGCTATTTTAGATGTTACTGTGTTTTAACTTCAGAATTTGTTTTTAACAGTTGACACAGTACACTGCATCTGTAGAAGGAGAAATAAGTGTTGGAAGGAGAGGCACACAAAGCTTCCTTGTGTTCCCCTAAACAGTGTAAAGCAAAATACATGGCTTATTGGTTCACAGCCTCTATTTGATGATGAAATGTCTAATGTCCTGTAGTTGCACATGCTACTAGTATGTCTTTCCATCTATTTTTCATGAGACTGAGTATCTGACTAACATCTAGGTGGTGCAGGATGTAGGGTTTAATGCTGTTTCAGTAAGTTGAAGACTATACCTGCGCAGATCTAGATGAATGCCTCCAATTAGCTAGCTTGGATATCAGTAATAGTTTGGCTGTGATGATGCAATATTCTTGCAAAGCCAAGTAGCCTAACTGAAAAACTAGCTCTACCAGTCTTGATGGAAAATGAAATGAAATATGCTGTTCTGCTGTCTGTAGCAAGGTGGCTTTGACTTCCTATGTAGCACTGCAGTTTAAGAACTGGTAAGACAATGTAGAAACAAGGATCAAACAAGTATCATTTATGAGGTCTTACCTTAGTTGGTGAGCGTGTATCAAATTTGCAAATGCCAAAACAATGTGCTTTTCAGGCTCTTAAAATAATTGGTCCGCAGTGGAGATACTGCTGTATTGTCTTGCCTAATTTGCTGCTTCAGACAGTGCAGTTCAAAGTAGTTCGACTTGTTCTCAAATAGTCAACATGACAGCTTACAGTGGCTGTCCTGTAGAGTGTGTGATTTCTTTGGTGTTTGTTTTATTTTTTCTCTCCTCTGCCACTGTGTCTTGTATTGTTCAGAGGTCTTGTAGAATTTTAATTACTTCCAAATCCTTCTTGGGAAACTAGTGTCAAAAGAAGCTTGGCTATACAAAGTCTGTTTGAGGTGGGGGTGGGGTGACAATATAGCCACTTCTTCCACCCTTGATGGTGGCTGTATGATTTCTACCTCCTTCTGAGGTACGTCTCTTGACTAATATAAGTTGGTAACGAAGAACTTTAACTTCCTTACTAGATTTTTTTTTAAAGCTGTCTCCAAGCTATAGACTAATCCTAATAGACTATAGACTAATCTGGATTCATTTCCCTTCTCTGAGTAGCCTTAGACTAAACTTAAGTCACCTATATACATCCTTGATTCTCTCCAAAAACTGTCAAAATAATTAAGTCCTAATTTGGCTTCTGTAATTTTCCCTGATGAAAGGGATACTGACTTAAAGTTTCAAAGTGAGTTTAAAGATCTGTTTGAAAGCTGCAAGCAGGAGATGTGACTCACATTCTTAGTAAGTATAAAGTAGTTGCAGGTGGTTGTTGTAGCAAGTCATTCCTCAGTCTGGTTTAGTTGTGGAGTTTTCGTTTAGTATCTTATTTCATATGCCTAGATGACACTGACTTATGCACAGTTCATATGGGAAGGCATGACAATGTCTTTTGTGAGCTATCTTGAGGCTAAAACTTAAGAACACCACCACTATGTATGTCTATGTGGAGAAACTAATAGGTACTATATAAAAGCTACTTAGAGTTGGCTTATTTTGGCACATCTCCAGCATAATTTGGCAGTAGCCATTTTGATCAACTCTTTCACTTATGAGCAGAGTTTGGATAGTAGTGATTTAATATAATCTGATATCTTATGTTTCTCCTGTGTATGCATAAAGCTCTGCTTAAAGTTTGCAGCTGGTAACAGTGTGCTAAGGCATTCTGTTCTGATGCAAATGTGTGGGTTTGCTACTGATGTGTTCACTGGATACACCAAAAATTCAACAAATGGAATGTTTCCATTCAACAAATGGAGAAATCTATTTTAAGGACTTGGTCAATCTCAGCAAATACTTTGTACAGGACAGTTGACCAATTATTACTCAATAAATGTCTTTCTGCAGATTTGGTGTTGGTCTTGCCATAATGGGGCTGCTCTTCTCAAAATGTCTGCATTTCCCAAAGAACAGGATGACAGCACTTCACAAATGCAAAAAGCCTTCTTGGATGGGTCAGTAATAGCTATTCTGTCCACAACACTTTGCTTGGTATGGACCTTGCTTCTCTTTTTCCATATATGCTATGTCTTTAAGCTTGCACGCATCAGGAAACAAGTTCTAGATCTAAAAATAGTTCTTACAGTGATACTGCTTTATGGCCTTGGCCTAACAGCATCGTTGGTCAGTCTTGCAGGACTGTAACATCACTGAAGGCTTATTTGTGAAATATGTACTAGATGAATTCGTATGTACTGTGGGTAGATGGGGGCAATTGTCTTATTTCTAGGCAAAGCAGCTCCAAGCCTTGTAGTTTTTAATTGCAGTGAAAGTATCACTAGCTGAAGGGTTCAGCTGTGTTTGCAAGTAAGTGAAGTTCAGGCTTTTCATTACTAAGCATTAACTTGCAAGCTGAGTTTTAAATCTTTCTGTAAGCTTAGCTGCTCTCTCAGAACTAGATTTTTGTGCTTGTATGATTTTATCAGAAGTGACCTAAGATGCCTGAAACAGTCTAGCAGTTCACTACTGCTGCTTTCAAGTGTAATGCAGATGGGACACTGTTTCAGCTGAGTCAGTGGGCTGAGTAGAAGTCTGAAAAATGTCAAAGCTAATAAGGGAGAGAGCACAGCTGCCTGGCTGGGAGTTGCAACAATGACTTGCTGCTTCTTTTTCTAGCTTACCTACTTAGAGTTCTGGGGAGATTTTCTTAGCAGCAGCAAGATAGATTAATTTGGATCAGTATGTACACATCATACTGCTTCACTTATTAGCTCATTGTGCTTCAGTCTGTTGGTTGCACAAAATAGATGGTAGCTTTATTAGGCACTTAGCCTTTTCTGATTATTTTTCAAGTTAAATATACTTGCATAGGAAAGGCTTTTAACCCTTCCTGCAGATTCTCTAATATTTTCTTTTTGAAATGAGGATGTTCACATGACTTACGGCTTTTTTATAATGCTATTTCAAAATGTGAAAGTAAAAAAACTAGCAATAAGCTTTTACAAGATACTAAGTGATATTCTGGGCCCTTGTCTTTGGCCATCTGAACTTACTGGCCATGGTTTTGTTACGGAGTACTAGTGGTTAACCACTAATGTTTAAAAATGTCTACAAATTGTGCATAAGGGTGTGTTAACATGTGATTGTAATGGTAATCTGAACTCTTAACCACAGAGCGTGTACCATTGGCAGCTTTTCTTGTTGAAAAGGTTTGTGTGGAGCTTGATCTTCTGGCATAAACTGCTCATTTCAGTTTGGAGCAAGTGTCATAGTTTATGAATGATTTTTTTTCATTTTCAAAGATCTGATGCATCCTCGAGTAGGTCTGATCAGTATTTCTAAGGTGGACTCCTGTAATTCTCACTTAAAGCAGGCTTCTGTGTTATAAGATACAGCAAACAAATTGCCTTGTCCTGTATTGGCTGAGTGCCTGCGAGGCTTCACTCTGAAGTATAAGCTAGAGCAGCTTTTCCCAATTCTTAACAATACAAAGTCATGATGACCATGGAGAGGTTTACTAAACTGATGTTCATCTGGGATGACATTTGTCAGAGTCCTTGACTCATAAACAGCTTCTGGAGTCTTAGTGAGAGGATGTTCTGGATCCAGACCAAAGGTTCCTCTAGCCTAGATTCATCTCCATCTCCCCTCCTCTTCCCTCAATCCAAGGTGAAAAATTAGCAGATATGCAGTGTAGGGAAGTACAGGGGCAGGTGTACTCTTGTTTGCATCCAAATTATTACTACTTTATTCATGGTTTTTGTGAGCAGACCTGGCAACTAAGTGTCAGAATGCAATTCAGTTGGCAAAAGTCACAAATTTGAAGTATGCTGGAATGTTTGGCTGTTTTTGTCCATTCATTTTTTTTTCTGGATTCACCTCTGAAGACAATACATATTAAAGAAGCAGTAATACAAAACTGAGTGATCTTTGTAATGTTCATAAAGCTCCACAAATATGCCGAAACATCGCATCTTCTATTTCAGTAGAACAAGTTTTGCTGCTCTTAACTGTTACAAGCTTTTAGGCAAGCTTCTTTCCAGTATTTTAAAATGCATGAAGATTAGGTTTTCAGCGTGTATATTTTAGTCTTACAGCTATTTCTAAAATCATGCATGTTATCTTTATTTCCAATGATAATAGTCATTGCTTTTATGTGTGAAGCAGAAACCTTAATCTCTTGATAATTTGATTTAGAATCTATAAGACAATTAGTAAACCTCCCTATGAGCTCCTGAAAACGGATGACCTGTCCAGCAGCCTTCCATCTCTGCAAGATATCCAGACTGCATACATGAGATTTAAACAGCTGTTCTTGATAGGTAAGTCTAACTTTAAAGTAATCCTTAGTCTCTACAGTGACTGAGATGCAAAACAATGCTGACTTTTGTCTCAGGAATGCAATCCTTATCTTTGGTGTTTTGCTTTTGATTGTAGTTAAAAGCAGTCTTCTAAACATGTAACTGAAGGCTGTGTTTATTACTGGTGTGTTAATGGAGTTCTGTAGTTTTCACACTTAATGTCTTGCTAAACTGTTGCAGTAGCAGAAAGTGGCTTTTGAAGAGTTAGAGCAATTACTGGAGTTGAAATGCAAGTTATACATTAGCTGGATTTGAACTATCATGTGCGAGATTTTCAATCTTGCCTGGTTCATTTAAATTGCATATTAAGTGTTAAGCTTGTAAGCCTTTGGGCTATGTCAAGAGTTGAGACTAAATGCTAATGGATTTTTACCATAACTCTTGTTATGAACTAGTTGCACTTTAAAACATTTGAAGTGTGAACTTGTTTAAAATTCTGTCATTCTCATTGCAGTGCTAGTAACTTCTGTAAGTAAGGAGCCCTCTTGAAAGGGGTAATGATGGGAGCCATGTGCAAGTGTAATCTAGGTTTTCAAGCTCTTGTAACACCTTACCTATTTTGTTGTCATGAAACAGTACTTTGGCATTGCCTCTAGGAAGAAAAAGGTCCAACTGCATATGCACAGTGGCCTATCTTGGAAAGCAAGCCCTTTACTATATAACTCAGGTGCAAGTTGTGCTGTACCCTGTCTTGTAACATGCTGAACACTGGCCACAGTTCAGTTATGGCTGCTGATGTTGGACATGATAGCACTGATCAGCAGTGAGAAATAACTGTTGTAGCATAGCCTACGGACTGTATTTAAGTTCTGTGTTTTTTTTTTTTTTTTTTTTTTTTTTTGTGGTGGAATTTAGCTGATAAGTTGATACTGATAGCAATTTAGCATGAATAACTTTCTTTTTTTTTTTGATCTTCAAATGCTACTGGTGTGTATTACTACACTAAAAGTAGGGAGGAAAAGAAAAGCTCCATCTCTGTTGTGATGTTCTTAAGCAAAATACCATGATTAAATGGTAGAACAAGCAGAAAATGCCTTTGTCTTTTAAAATTTCTAACTGTACTTGAAGTTAACTCTGGCTGGGAAATAACTGCCAAATCAAGCTGTTCTCCATTATGGAAAAGGGCTAAAGAACACCTTAGTAAGGTGTGTGTATATATGTATATGTGTGTGTATATATACATATATATAATATGATTATGTGGCAGGATGGGGAACCTGATTGTCTTACAGGCAGGAAAGATGAGTCCCTTTTTCTAGATATATCATGAGGTGTAGGCTGTTTCTGGCTTTTTTGTTTGTTTTTATGACTAAAATTGCTACTATAATTTTGTCTTAGTTCAGAGTGGATAGGTGTCCTCTGAACGGTGGTGATGAGCTGCAGAACATGAGATTGGATACAAGGAGAAATCATAACATTGACTGGAAAGAGCATAAATTGGGGAGCCTAATATGTAGTAGGCCTTTTACTTAAATGTCAGACAGTGAATTTGGGGAAGTTAGTTGTAAAAGATTGGAGACGACCACATCTAATGAGAACAGAATGACTAGGAAACTTTGAAGATGCACTCTAACACTTAAGATGCAGAGTTCAACTAGTTTTTATGGCCAAGATGAAATGATTTGGGGAAAGAAGAATTTTAAATCTGAACAGAATGAGGGGGGAATAAACAAGGAGGCAGAACAATTACAGGCACAATTCAGATACACATCTGTACTTAAGGATCATAGGTGAGAGCTATAGAAAAAAACAAAGTGAGTATGTGCTGGGAGTAAATACCTGAAGCATATGGACATACTTTGGGGGGGTGAAAATAGGAAGTTACACAAAAGCATGGAGAATTGAAGCTCAAGAACAAAGAAGGGAAGTATTGTGTACCTTAAATCATTCAGTTGTAATAGAATTGTCACATTTGGGGCGTCCAGGTTGGTAGCTTACGCAGGAAAGGTGATCTAATCTGGTTTTAGTGGACCACATCAGCTTATGAAAGCCTTCCAGTTTCTGAATACTGGCTGTAATAGAAATAAGAGTAAGACTGAGACTGCACTTCCAGTTGTAAGAATCCTAATACCTAGTAAAATCCATAAATGTACCAACTTAGGTGTCATACTGGCCTCCTTATTTGTCTTGCTTCCCTCTTTTTGATGTAGTTTTAATGAAAGCTATCTAAAAGTTTTTCCAGTTAGTCTTATACTATATAAATCTGTCTAGCTGCCTTTTAAAAACCCATTTGTGTGTCTGGCTCCCATGGCAATGACTTTCATAAAGCCCAACCTCTGGGGGTTGTATTTTATAAAATGTGTTTTAAAGTCAAGAAAAGTGGAACTCAGAAGTAAGAGTTCATCTCCTTTAAACTTCTTTTTCCTGTTCCATGTTGAAAAACACACTTCTTGGTTTGGCTACTGTGAATCTGTGGCACACTTTCTCTAAAAAGCCAATGATACTACCAAGCTTTATTGGCATTAGTAAGGTTACTTTGCTTCCTATTTGAGGCATAAACAGAGCATCCACTTAAACAGTGATTACAATTGACTTCTTAGCACTGGTTGTTTCAAAATTGTTCATACTTGAAGGCTAATACAACAGATGGCTGTAATAACAGTTTAGCACTGCATTTGTGTGAACAAACCAAACTTTTGTGTTTTGTTTTATTTTTTTGCAGATAACAGTACAGATTTCTGGGCTACTGATGTGAAATGGTTTTCATTGTTGGAGAGCACAAACTGGCTAGAAATTATCAGGTTTGCTACACGATTTTCTGGGTTTCAGATTATTAAATGAATTTGTAGTGGATTTTGTAGCTATTTTCTTGAAATACAAAGGCATTCTTCACTTCTAGTAAGGAAGAAAATAAGACAGACTTAACCCATTTATATCTTATTTCTGCAACTTGAACCTGTATTCTTACAGGCAGAACTGTGTTAAGCTTCCCACATTAAATATGTGAGAAGCAGCAGATTGCTCTGATTAAAACTCTTCCAGCAAACCCATTAAAGTCATAGATCCAGTAACTTTCCCACTGTTCTTAGTCACCTTCTTTCCAAACTGAAGAATCCTATTTGTTTCTTGCATGAAACCGATTTCGTGTCTCTGACTAGCCTTGCCATTCTTCTCTGTACTCCTATAATATCCTTTAGGACGGGATGAACCGCAGTACTCAAGATGTTAGCCCACCACAGATTTATAAAATGACAGTTGTTCTCAGTTTTGTCCCCTTCCTCTACTGATTGTTCCTCAAGTTCTTTTTTCTTCTCTCAGCAGTCCACAGTGAGTAAGACTTGGCATGGTATTGGCTAACTTAAGGCTTGTTATAGTGAATTATTGAAGTTATTTTTTGTCTTCAGTGTTACTTTGTACTAGATGAATTATCTGTCAGTTTATTTTGTGATCAGCTTCCTATCAGGAAGAGCTTTTTCAGTCATCTGCAGTCAGCTTTAGTTCTTTCTCTTCTAAATAATTATCAACAAATATTGCCATATTATTTGTTCCTTATTCTGAAGCTTACAAATACGCTGAATAGAGAGGTTCTAGTGAAGATTGTATGTTGAGAAAAGCAGTCATGTAGCTACAATTGTAAGTAACTAAAAGTAAATATCAGCCCAAGTTATTGTCTTTGCTTTGTTTTGAAACTGGTCACTTCCATACTCGAATCCAGTTATTTCCTGGATCAGCCTATTCTTGGCGCACTCAGTCAGAAATGCCTCTTCAGCTAGCTTAGATGCTAGAACAAAGAATCTGACAGCTCCACACTTATGAAATAAACTGTCAACTTTTTTTAGTGACCTAAGCAGCTGTAAAAATCCTCGTTTGTGTGCAAGCTTTTGCTGAAAATACCAACTTTATGAAAGTAGGGCTAGAAACTAACTGTGTTATACATGGTTTTGTGTGATCTTTGATCCCATTTGGTCATCCTTGTTTGATAATCTTTGGAATAAATTTCATCTCCATATTTACAAGATCCAATTGCTGATTCTTCGCTCTGCCCTTCAGATGTATTTCAGGAGAAATATACTATATAGGAGATTAGAAAAATAAGTGTGGTGATCTTGACTCTTCCCAGGATAGAGATCTGGACATAAACAATGGTAACAGTTTGTGTGGTGGCCAGTACTAGTCCAGAATATAATATGATGATTGTACAGAGATAACTGGAAATGCGAGGCTGATTTGCCAAGTAAAGATACCTCTTGTCTCAAAAACAAACTTTCAACTTCTCATTTATACAAGTTGAGCATGTTTTTCTAGTCATTCTGAAAGACTAGTCAAATTTCAGTGGTATGAAGTTCCAACTCCTTTTAGGGAAAAACAAGGAGAGAAACTTAATTGTAAAGATACTATTAAAATTTCAACTTATTTTTCCCTATATCACAATAGGCGATTCTTGAAAAAAGCAATTGAAGTTGCTGAATGTCTGGAAAGACAGCATACAAATGTTCTCCTTATAGGTAAGAATTTCATGAGATTATCCTATATCTTTAAATTCTCTTTACTCTCTAAATACATAATAATAACTGATAATAACTAATAACTGACTTAAGCAGTCAGTTTAATTATGGTAGAAGCTGCTAAAATTCATAAGCATTGGTACTTTAAGTACTTAAGCCTCAAATGCTCTTGAAATTGCTTTCTCCAGTTATCTGGATAAGTATAGTCTCAGACTAAGAGGGTGTTGTGAATGTGAAAGCTGCTGATGAATTTGCATGTGAGTCATGTTACCTCTCATGCATTCTTGTCTCCTAAATCATTTTAGTAAAGGTCTCCTAGACCATTTGCTGAACTTGAAATTATTTTTCCTTAAAGTATGAGAACTCTCTGGAAAAATGCTTTAATTTTGCTTCTAGAGACAGAGTAGTATGTAGTGCATTTATTGAAAATACGTACATGAAATAGGATACTTTTGTATAAATCTTGAACAGTTTGTCCTGGTTTGGGAACACTAATCAGAACGAGAAACAAACTTAATGTTAACCTTAGCCTGTTCTCAGATTACTGATATAGGCTTCCCACACACACGTACTGCCATTTGAGAAGCTTAACATGGGGAGAAGATGCTTCCCAGCGGGCATCTGAAGGATGGAGAGCACGTGTTGCCTACTGAGGCAGTTCCATTGCTGCCAACCGCTCTTTACCTCAAGTCTGTGGTGCGTGTTTTGAGATACTTTAAGCCTCAGCCACACCTTGTGAGGAGGCACATGCAGGATAGGAAGGGTAGGAGTGGATCATTGGCCTGGTAGCATTGGGCAGTATGTGCCTGGTGGGAGACTAAAGGGAGCAGGGGTCAAAGTTACAGCAATCAGTATTTGCTTTTGTGTTTTTTACTGTTGAAGTGTTATCCTGGTAAAAGTGTACAAAAAACCCTTTAGTTTTTACAAAAACAAGTATTGGAAACACTTCTCTGGTATACCATTTGTAAGAAATTGTACTCTAAATGTATAGAGAAGCATACAATTTTGTTTACTTAACCAAAGCTAGCAACGCTTTTATTATGTCATCCCTAAAACTTTGGGGCAGGGAAGCAATGCAAATTTTTCTTTTCTGTAGAAGAGAGTGCTACTGATCTGTGCTGTGTAATCTCCAGTCTGGTTCAAGTGATGATGGATTCATACAGCAGAACAAAGTCAGGATTTCAGAGCCTTATTCAGAAGGAGTGGGTAACTGGAGGACATGGCTTTTTGGATCGTTGCAACCACTTGCATAAAAATGACAAAGAGGAGGTACAATTTCTTTAATTTTCTCGAATACTATTTAAGTTCGCTAAGCAGAGATCAATCCAGAAAATCTAATTTTTCTGAGGGTCTCTGTTTTGCTTCATGGGTGCATGTTGTGTACAGTATCACTTTTTTTGTTTAGAGTTCAACTATGTCCTGGTAATTAAAAAGAAAAAAAAAATTAAATTTCCCATTCACTCTTTAGGAGTCTTTTGAAAAACTTATCTCTTGTCCTTTTGGACTTCGTTAAAATGTAATGACCCATGGCGATAAGTGAATTGCACATTCTTGTTGCAGCTAGAGTTTAGTTTTATATAATATTGCTGAAGCTGTTCCAGTCTCATACATCTGTGTTCTGGAAATAAATCAGATTGGTATACAGAATAAATATCGTAGCTGTAAAGTGATTATAGACACTTTTGATCAGAACTAATCCAGCCTGCTTTGTTAACTTCAAAAGACTGCAGACTTTCAGTTTTCATAGCAAGTTAATAAGTGCAATTCAGGTTAGAAAGCATTCATCTTTTTGTGAACAACTGTTCGGGGAAAAAAAATTGACAAGGGATAGCTCAGACTTTTTTTAGCTAAAGCTGTATACAGCAATTCTGTAGTTCACCAGAATGCTTTTGAGATTTGTATGTAGAGGTGCTAAATACTGTGAGTACATGGCTTGCATGATTAGAATACTTTTCTTGAAAGTGATGCAGTATTTTCTTTATTTAGGCTCCTGTTTTTCTGCTCCTGTTAAACTGTGTTTGGCAGTTGGTTCAACAGTATCCTCCAGCATTTGAGTTCACAGAAACTTACTTAACTGTCTTGTCAGACAGTCTTTATATACCTATTTTTAGCACTTTCTTCTTCAACTCGCAATATCAGAAAGACACTAATACGGTAAGGATTTGTTATTTTGGGGGTGCAATGCGTTGGATAGCAGTTTTGACTAAGGAGTAAGGGACACTTAAATTTACTAGCTGTACATGCTTGAAGCCTTCAAGGTGAAGGCAAGCAACTTTCAATGCAGGGAGTCCATTTCAGGCCTTCTGAGTCAACATGTGATGTGGGAAATCTGATTACTTGCTTCATCCCACAAAATGGGGGTAACTGGGGAATGTATTAGCTTGAGTGTGTGGCTTTAGGCTCACATTTATTGTGTTCAGATGAAAATGAAGGTCCTTAACCTGAAAGGAATATCCTTCTGTCCTGCATAATAACTTATCTTCAACAGCCTTGTGTTAGACTCATTCTGCTCCAAAAGCAACACTTCCTGAATGCTATTTTACACTTGGTTATGTGTTTCTCTAGTCTAAGAAGCTGGAAATAGCAGAAGTGTTCTCTGCAAGGCAGCATAAAGCCTAAAAAATGCAAAGATCATTGTATCGACTAAGGTGCTGATTTTGAAATTAAAGTATAAGCAGTTATGCAGTGTTGACAGTTCAGAGAATTGGAGAAGCTTATCACACAACCCTAATACCCCTTCCTCACCCTTCCCAGCACTGGAAGAATCCCAGTTCTTCCCAATTCTTAATGTCATTTTTTTTCTCAGATCACATCAGTTTGAGCCTTTGAAATGCATTCTTGCAATGATGCTGCCTAATTGTACTGTAGAAACTGAATACTGTCTTAAACGGGAAGTATCATGCAAGTGAATACAGACATGAAAGCTAGTGTTGTCCAGCTACTGAATACACAGAAATCAAAAATGTTGTTGCAACTCTGGACTCTTCTGTGGAAAAATGTTCCTTAATTTCACCTTGGCTTGGTCAGGATTCCTTTCTAGCAGCCTGAATTGTGACCTGTTTGTTTTGGCAGACTGGTGAAAGCCTCAAGACACAAAGTGGTCCTTTCAAATTTCTTACTGTGTGGGACTGGTCTGTACAGTTTGAGCCCAAGGCCCAGGCTTTGCTGAGCAACCCTCTTTATGCAGAGAAGCCAAAACCAGATAAGAGTCAACGGAAACCTACCCGATTCAAAGTAAGATATCTGCTTTACTTTTTTTTTTTTTTTTTTTTATGGTAAGAACATCTTGCAGAATTTAGTCATACTTCAAATGTACTTGCATTAGAAGCTCTGGCTCCAGGTTTTAATTGACAGAATGCACACACACCTCAGACTCTTCTGGGTCTTAAGAATGCAACTTTCACCCTTCTCAGGTTAAAAATCACTTAGTTATGCATAACCATGAATGTAGTGTTTTCTTTCACTACTTCTGTGCAAGCGTAGTGGTAACTTCTGTATGAGACTTAACATTTAGTATATTGTGGCAACTCACCTCAAAGTGATCTTTGTTCAACAAAGTACCTAATTGAAAGACATAGCAGGCTTAACTGGTTCCCTAATTTTTCCTCTAAGAGTAATGGTGTGTGATTTTTAATTGCCTGGGGTAGTGATGATAATGGATGGACCATCTCATTATTGGAAAGTAGCAAAAATTCAGTAGCAAAAGCTTGTTTGTAGTAGCTTTTCTCCATTGCAATTCTCCTGTAAGAGGGGATAAATTCTGCTCTGTAGAAAGCATTCTCAACTGACCCTGCCAGCCCAATTGACAATATTATGTATAGAACCTATATGTGGTGGAAAACAACGAGAAACTCTTGGATTAAAATTCTAAATTTGCTCTTCAATTATTGTGTGACTTGCTTAAATTTGGTAATATGTAATACTTTAGTATATGCAAAGCATTTTCTTTTTTCAAAGAAAATGCTCTAATCAGCGTTACTACTTTAGTATAGTTGCATTGCATTGCAAGGAAGGTATCTTGGAATACTCTGCTTTTTGAAGTTTTTTGCTTCCCTCTTGATGTTATCTAAAGTCCTATCAATATTTATTTTGGTATATTTCTTTTTTTCCTCCTCTCTTAAAGCATCAACGGCAGCTTTCTTTGCCATTGACACAAACGAAATCTTCTCCGAAGAGAGGATTTTTCAGGGAGGAAACGGATCATTTAATTAAAAACATTCTGGGCAAAAGAATTGGCAAGTTCATAAATTCTTCAGATGAACCTCATAATAGCTTCAGAGAATTCTATGATAGCTGGCATAGTAAACCTGTTGACTATCATGGTCTTCTGTTACCTTGCATCGATGGGCCAGAAATCAAAGTCTGGGCTCAACGGTATTTACGATGGATTCCTGAAGCCCAGCTTCATGGTGGTGGCACAATAGCCACAGCTGCCAAGATTTTGGACCTGATGGAGGAAGTACAAAGCTTGCAAGTGAAAATGGATGAAGAACATAGTCAAGCTATTTCTCGAGATGTGCAAGCTGTCCCAATGCTGAGAAATTCTGCTCGTTTGTCATCCTTGTTTCCATTTGCTTTACTTCAGAGACAATCTATCAAGCCAGCTTTACCTACTAGCACTTGGAAAGACTTGGAAGATGAAGATGACTTGGTCAAGAGGGATGATGAATTTGTTGACTTAAGTGGTGATATGTCATAAAGTGTATATATATTAAAGTATGATTTATGTGGCTGAGGTCTGTGCTTTAAAAGTTTTGCTATATTCTAATGTAAGAAACTTGCGCAAGCATCTGCAGCCTATTTAGTCAGTTTGTGGGGTTAAAAAAAAGCTGAGTTGGAAAAAAATAGTGGCCATGATTAACTGAACACATTTTGAACTTCCATTTCACTCTAAATGTTGCAACAACACACTTCAGCATAGGTGTAATAAAAACAGAGGTCTTTAACAGAGTGGCCATATGGCCACTCTGTACAAAAAAAATGGATGCTTTCTGATGTAAAGGTGGAATACTAAATATGTATGCAATATTAATCATGAGGAATCTATTAGACATCAATCTTATCCTTCTTCCCCTTGAGCTAGAAATATTAAGATTGGCAGTCACTGTCACTAGGAGTTGTTAATACATCTGCATTTTTTTCTTCTTTTCACATGTGAAATAAACAGGGGAAGGTGGTAACAAAATGTGTGTTCATGAGTAATCTTGTTACAGCAGAGGAATAAACCTGTTGTCACCATAAATTTTGTCTACCATGGCATGAACTAAAGTCATGCATTTGTCAACCTCATCTTTTCTGATAGTGTTCACCTCTGGCTTGCAGAACTTCACCTTGTGTAGTAATATGATGGCGGCTTGCATGTTCTAAGCCTCTGCATGCTTAGGCATCAGGCCCAAGGGCTTAACTACATGTTGAGCCTAACTGTGTGGCTATTGTGCTAGACTCTCTCGCTGCTTTGGTGTGTTAATTCACAAATGTTTGCTGTTAACTGTAGGAAATGGCCTGAGACTCTGACTTGCCAGGAGTACTTTTTCTTTCTTAATGAGAGTTTCATTCTAGACTCCCAGTTTATGCCAATTGCCTTTGAGGCTTTTCGTAGCTTGCACTGAGACCCTCCACAAAGAAGGGAAAACAGTTTTGTAATCCTGCAGGGAAGTTGGATTTGCAGTCTATTGCCACTTGTTAGGAGTTGATGGTATAGCTCATGAATGTGGCTTTCATATACCATATGAACACTTGTATCCTGTTGCTGGATGTCACAGCAGTACCTCAGTGAAAAAAGCCATAGAAATGCCTGTCAACTTTTTGATCTACTGTGTGTGTATGTTCATATATAAAAATATTTTAATGCAAATAGCTGTCCTTTGTAAAGTTGAGCTTTACTCTGTCAAATGTATTTTGAGTGCTTAATTCTACAATACCACAAGAATGGATGCAAGTCATAAAATAGTTACTTTGAGAGGGTAGAAATTGAATGTTTTCTGTACTCTAGTACAAATTTAAAAATCCATGCTGGAAGACTTGGATGATAGCAAAACTGTCACTTAAATTGGATCAGCTCGTTGTAATCGGGGCTATTAAACTAGGTTAATGATCAGTCACTGCACACTGAATTAGAGTTAATATGTATAGCAAAAACTATCTGCAGCCCTTTAAAAATAAATATTAATCTGTTAAATATGTAAAGGAGGAGGGGAGCTCAATGCAACTCAGTGCCAAACTGAAGCTTCTCAACTCTTGATTTGCCTTAAGTCTTAGTAGTGAAGAGACAATATTGAAGTTAATAGCCTTTTGTTTAAAAAGGAAATGCTAGTGCTTGCATTTACTTCCATGCTACGTGTGGTCTTAAGGCTAGCACTTGCTAGAATGGGCTGTCCTGCACTTGTCCTTCAGACTTTATTGCTATGACTCAAGTGACTCATATGCAGCAATACTTTGCATGTGATATGAGCAATGTATTGTGGGGAAGAAATACTTATCATTCTAAGGTGTGTGTTTTTTTTTTTTTTTAAGGCACTGCTATTGGAAAAACTGTTAAATGGATTTTTTCTATACTTTTGATCAAACTTGTTGTAATGTTTCAGTCATGAAGATAATGTATTTATATTAAAGAACAGATGTTGGACATCTTATTTGTACATAAGTTATCAAAGTTTATATAGAAGAGACATATATGTGGAACTGAACATGGGAACACTTGTGATGTAGAATAAATGCCATTGTTTTGGGTTTTCTGCACTATGGGATTGGAAATGTACTTAATATTTTTTACTCCAGGCTTCTGTTTATACCTCCAAGTTTTTACACTGAATGCAAGCTAGAAGCTTTACAGTTCTTTTAAAAATGCTGTTATTTCTCTAGTGGGCTGTTTGGAGACTTTCAATAAAATATACTTTGACATACTTGTCTTGAAATAAGAATGTATGTTTAAGCTCATTTTTGGAAGGTGATATTCTAAATCACTGAACCTGACAGTTTGCTGTGACAGGAGTGTTCTAGTTATATACTGGATATTTAAAGACTCTTTGTGGGAGGAGGCTGTGCAAAAGTCTTGGTTGTGCTGTTGGACAGGTGCTGTCAATTCAAGGAACAGACCAGGTCAGTGCAATGGAACAGATAACTGGGGGAAGCCACCTGTTCTTAAGGTGGCCTAAAAGTCCCTGCCAAACAGCAGTTTGGGGTGGGTTTATTAAACACTGGTAATTTCAGTCTTAGCAATGTATTTGTCTAAGTGACCCCTCTGTTTGAGGGGAAGGTGTATGTTATTTCCATGCTAAACAAAATTAGTTACTGCACCAGAGTATTTCTCAACCCAAATGTATTCAGCATGGACTGGGGGGGGAGGGCACAGTAAATCATGGAGTACAAATGGGAAAACGATCTCAGTTTTACTATAAACAAACTGCTGGCTTCTGCATTTAAAAACAACATTAGCAGAAATCACACATTCAAAAATCGTATCACTTTGGATATTTCTTGAAGGGGGTGTATGAGATTGAGGTCAAGACAAAACTGTTCTTGATGCCTACTAGAGTAATACAGTAGTAACTTATGCAGTGGCTAGGAAGTGCTGGGTCATGTTGTAGAATGAGGTGTGTCCCTGCCTCACTCATATCTTCTAAAGATCGGTGAGTGTACTTTGACTGTTTGACTTAGATTCAGGACAGCATTCACTGTGGAGAAAATGTTTGGTTATTAATGTGCACTGTAGTGGAATGTAAGGCTGTACTCTGTAGTCACTGCCAGCTTGGCCTCCTGATCCCTTGCTCTGAAGCTTTTTTCTATTCATGCTCAAAACATAAAGCTCTTCTAGAAGGCAGCAAAATAGCTAGCAGTAGCTGCCTTGCAATGGGTTACTTCTCTATCACCAGAGATTCCCTTCATCCCAGTCTTTAGCTGGAAACTTCATCTACAGTACTTACTGCTTGGTACTCACTTGAAAAGAGCTAGGTTCTGCATAAATCTCAATCTAGAAGTTATGCATAATGGACTTAATTTTCTGGGACAGTGAAGAGGTGGATGAATAAACTATCTTGAGTCTTAAAACAAAATTCTGTATACAGAATCTTCCAGGATTAATTTAGGAGTGGGAGGGAGGCAAAATGCATAGCCCTTTTGATTGTCTCAGGTCCCTCATCTTGGTTCTTGCCTCAAATGTTTGCATTACTTCCATTTTTGGGAGCCTTTGGGGGCTGAAGTATTTTCAGAAAAGCACGATTGCTTACAGTACTCTAGTTGTCGGTATCTGCAGAAGGACGGAACTCTTACCTGGTGGGCGAGCAGAGTTATCTTCGGGAAGGAGTGAATTCAGAAGCTGAGAATGGCTGCTGTTTGAGCTGGAGAAACAATCTGGGGAGGGCACCTCCAAACTGAACACAGGGGGAGGAAAGATGGAGTGATTCAGGCTGCAGTAAGAGAATGTGGTGGAGATGACAAATGGCTCTAAGTCCCAAAGAGGGACAGGAGCTCAGGAGGGCTCGGGAGTTAGCTCTGACTTCTGAGAGCAGCAGCTCTGTCTTGTTAAGGAGGCTGAGAAGAGATTAATAGATGACTGCTAACTTTCTGGTAAGTGTTTCTACAGACAAGGGGTGCTTGATACTGCCACATTTTTGACTGTGGAGCCATGTTCTCATGTGGAAACCCTGTAGAACAGTAAAATGCTGTTACTGGATTGCAGTATGTTACTTCAGTTTCAGTGGCTATGCTACTAACTAATAGATTATCAGTTTATTCATTGCAGCAGTCTAGTAAAATGAAGTAGGTATTTCCCTTTTTTGTTGCCTGGCTGCTTAAGGCAGGTAGATAACATTTATACAGGAACTACATTTGCTAAATTGCTTTATGAACAGCAGAACTGTGAAGACTGAATTTTCTACAGCTTTTTCTCTTCTGGATATATCCCAACTTCCTGAATGTCTGTCTGTCTTCTGGTGTTTCCTATGCTTGCTCATCCTGAAATATCTTCAGTCCTCCCTCTCCATCTCTGCTCCATTCTCAGGCTACCTGCTGTATTAGTAGTTAATAGGTTTCTCGCTGCTGCTGGACAAGCCAAACTTAGTATCTGTTCCTGAGGCTCAAAGTAAATGGATGGGGGGGTCTGGCCAGGCCATATATTCTCCAGATGGCTTGCTGGAATTTAGTAACTTTTGATGCTTGTTTTTGTCAAATACAATTAACATTAGCTACTGGTTTCCAAAGCTTTGGTGCAGGTGGATGGACAGGAAACTAATTAGCTAAACCATGTGGTCACAAAAGAAATAAGGGGAAGAAAATGAAACCAAAGCACCTGTACTTGCAGCTCGGGCAAGATTCAAGTCCACAGTTTTCAGGCTAAGCAATGTAACTTGGCCAATGTGAAAATCAGGTCATTTGGAGTCATATCAGCTATTCTGGTTTTCTATTAATGCAACAAAACTTTAATTTTTCTTTATTAATGTCTATGCATTCTGATTTTTTCCCATTATTTTATAATGCAGGAGCCAATAATCAGGCTTGGGCACCTTTGAGACTTTTAGAAATCAACCGGGATTTTTATGACTTCTGAAAGGTCACTTTTAATCCTTGTCTTATTCACATTCTGAATGAAAACTTCAATTAGAAATAGCTAACACAGCTAAAATTAATGTAGAGTTTTGCTAATTTTGCATGTAAGTCTTAAAATATTTCGTAAGTGTTACCAAACTGTTAAATGTCAGAGAGCCATGTGGATGAGCTAGCTAGCTAACTTTGGAGCAAGCAGGATTCATCTTTTTGTCTTTCTACAGGCATTGTTCTGAAGTATGTGTATTCATGAATCTGATGACAGAGAAAAAAAAATTATGCAGAGGGTATAAATGCTCGTTGCTTCGTATTTTGATGATGCAAGAAGATAGTTTAACCTTCGCTATGATCCCGATTCACAAATCAAAACAGGATGTTCCCCACTGAGCTCCTTAAGTTCTCTACACAAATGAATCCAGCTTCTTTCCTATAGGCCACTTCCTGCATCTTTCCAGTTTCCCAGCCCAGACTTTCCACTGAGGATTCACTCTTAGGAATTCTTTCTTGACATAGTTTTCTAATGGCTGTTCACTTAAGTCTGAGAAAGACTGGTTTTATACCTGCTGTCTATTCTTAGTTTCTCGTAATTCTTCCTGTTGCATTCTCTTGAGGTAGCAGAAGATTTATAAGCTGGATAAGAAGTTCTATGGATAACTAAACACTTAACAATTAACATCCAGTCTTTCCAAAGTACAAGATCCCTCACTTCCCTTGTCAATATGGAAAATGGCAGGTCTGGTGATTAACAATAAAAAAGGTTATTTAGAATAAATAAAATCCCATTTGCAGCCTTTTACACAAATGAGAACTGTTTCAAAATAAGAAAAGGATGGTGATAACCACAAGCTAATACAACATATCTCCTGTAGCTTTCAGTAATTCGTTGCACTGAACTCTGCACTAAAGAGTTAAGAAAACTGAAGAACCCTCAGCAGGGTCAGGGTTTGCTTTTGCTTTTTGCACCTAGTCTGGTGCAACAGCAAAGGATGCACTTGCACCTCCTTCTGTGTGTTAATGTCCTGTAGCCATCAGCTGATTTTATGGAAGTACATATTTTGCTTTTATGGCTTAGTTTTCTACCAGATCAGCTTGTTGATCCAAATCACCAATGGCAGTGCAAGGGAAACAACAGGAATGTACTGTTAGAAGATGTTCTTCTTAATAAGCAACCCACAGTTAAACTAGATGAGGTGCTTTGAAGTAAATCTCACTCTTCAACTACTGTGTTAAAAAGAATGAAATCCTGGGAACCACATCTAATGTGCCTGCTAACTGAAATGTTGTAAATACACAATTTACACATGTAAATGCAGAACTTTAACTGGATATTTAACACTTCTGAAAAAAGAAATAGAACCAGCTTTGGTTTGAGGTTGCCTGTAAAAGCCTTACAAGGTGATTAAAGAATAGTTGTATGGGATCTGACCTGTTTTTTATAGTAAGAAGATAAGGTCAGCAAAATCAGCTAAGGCAATATATAGCCATGAAATATATTCTGATTATCATCACATGATAATCAGAATATATTTCTGATGCTTTACAGACTTGTTGTTCCTCTGTCTGTAGTTTGGACTGTGAGATTTTTTGTAAATACCGTCATGCTGCCTGGGCTGTGATTAAGTAGTGTGCCACCTGCAAAGCAAACATCATGGTTTTTTAACTTGTAATCTGAAAGCAATCATTGCTCTGGAAGTAAGTTTGTATTCCTGATGCATTCCTCCTTTTCTCTTTTAAGCTTCAGTCATACATAGCTAAGCTGACTGATTATTCGTTTTGTCCCTTTCCTACTCACTTTTGCTTAGTTTTAATGGGAGTGATGTGTTTTGCCTGCGTGCAGCCCATTATCTGTCTCAGGTGTAAGATGGAGCTCTCTCATCTGACTGAGACCCTAATTTTCAGGGGATATTTATCCATCTAATACTGGTCTGAAAGCAGTGACCCTTCTTGTGATTGCAGTTGCAGCTGAACAGATATCTGGCAGAGATGATGATAAAAAGGGCTAATTACTGAAATGAAATGCATTAATAGAGAAACCATTACTTAATGTCTTGATATTAAGTAGAGGCCTGTGAATACGCAAAGGCTCTGGAGTTCTGCAGGTAACAGTGGATGCTGGAAAGAGCTGAAACATAATTATCCAGACCCAGACTCATTTAGTCAGGCAGCAGGAAATGACTGAATATAAACATTTCTTCATAAGTTTTGTATCTTATTAAAGTAACAACACTTTTACCAGTGCTAGGTGCTGGCATTAATTTTCTTTCTAAACTGGTAGACACCCTTCCTCTTCTTGATCATTTTTTCCTTCAGTTATCAATATACAGTGTGCTGCACACCGCAGAAGACAAATGTCTCTCCAGTGGAAACGTGCACCCACAGGGAAAAGTTGACTTACGTCTTTGTCAGAATAGTATTGCATATGGCTTAATACCCCCCTGAAAATAATTTTTTCTTTTGAAAAGTTACATTCAGTGAGCTAAATCATTTCCAAGTGTGCTGAACTGGAGTTTAAAAGGTGAATTTAATCACAGGACTGAAAAGGAGTTCTTTAGTACACTGGAGCTCAGATTATTTTTTTAAGTGAGGAAACAATGATTAGCTGTTCTTTAGAAGGACATATGGGGAAAAATAAACATTTAAATAGTTGTGTCCTTTAACACCATTTGTTCAGCTGTGTGAGTTTACAGAAAGTTTTTAGTTGGTGGGATTTTTAGTTTGTAGTGAAATCCCTTTAGATATGGCTGAATTATAAAGGTGTAGAAAATGTATTTCATGCATCTATATTAGTTTTTGTTAAATTACCAATAGGTACCACGCAGACAGCTATACTTGTTGGAAAATCTTTGCCAGTTAAAGTCCCCCACTGATTCAGATTTCCCAGGTCTCCTGAAGTTCTACCTGGGCCTCCTGGCAGGAGGTAAGAGAACTGCATTAAGAAGTGAGTAACTTGTGCTTGGCTGTCAACAAATCTTCTGTGCTGAGCTACAGAAGCCCAAGAAGTCTCCTCATGTTGGGGTAGGCAGTAGCTGTGTAACAAGACATTGGCAGCTTTGATCTGGCAATTAGACCAGATTTTGAGAAGTACTAGATACACAAAATTTTTTGTTCTCTGGAAAACTGGTAGCAGAAACCTCAAAAAAGGGCTTTTGGGTCAGGGTTTTGGCTGAAAGACCTGTGTTTAAAGAAATTGTCCTCAGTTGTTTGATTTATAGTGTGCTCAAAGAAGCAGGGCTGTACATTCTTGTAAATAAACCAAACTGCATCAAAGATGCTTTATTCCTAACTGGAATAACCTCCATGACTCTGAATTGGCTGACTGCCCAGTTCAAGAAAGATCCCTTCCTGCAGAAGGGAAACTGGCAAATGGAGTAGATTTAGGAATTCTGGTAGTTTTTTTTATTATTATTATTTATTTTATCAGATAAAGACATAGTAAGAAAGTTTACTTTGAAGTAATTTTGTCTGTGCATTTGTACAGTGTCAAACATAAGGAGAGATCATGATACTCCACCTAGCTAGGTAATCACTGCTGAGATTATTTCACTTCTAAAATATCTGAAACAGTTTTCAGAGCTTTTCACTTTGATTGCTAGCTAATTTTCAAAGCACCTTTACTAAACATAACAATTAGATGTTTTGTGACAATCGCACAAATTAAGTGGTATTTTCAAATCCGAACATGTTTGCTGTGCTACAATATCCTTCAGATATGCCCTTGCCAATGGAAAATGGCTAAGTAAAAATGGCACATTCTTACTTACCAATTTTGGGCTTCCTGGGTATTCTCTGCTATATTTCCTGAAGCCAATGGCAAAAAATAAGTTCTTGTCACTGTCAGCACTCCAGACAGGGGAAAGGAGTTGTGAGTACACCTTCATATAAACCATTTGCTGAGTTTTTATTTCAGCTGCAGTAGCATAGATAATAGCAGTGGCCTTGCCAAGCATTAGAAATGTGTCAGAAAGCAGAAGGTTAAAAACACCTTGTCTTAATCTTATATTAACAGTGACCACTGAACACATATTCAAACATGACATTCTTATCTGAGGCCAATTTACAATCCTGGGGTTGTGCAGATGAAAGTAATGCTTGGTTTCAACTGCAGGATGTTTATGACTGATACGGAAGTGCCAAGCTGGTTCTCCAGTTCCAGGCTAAGTTTGCAGTTAGGAAAACAGCCCATTTGATTTCAAGAAGAGGGAACCTCCAAAAGTTGCTTTTACGGAGTTGTTTTTCAGAGAGGGACCAAGCTTTCAGGATAAGGAGTGCTTTTTTTCTTTGGCATAGTGCCTAGTCCTGCACCCCTGCAGTAACATTAGCAGTGAGAGATCGCCCCTCTGGATTTAAGCCATGTCCTTGTGACTCTCACCTCAGGTACATTTTGAGGCACAAGGCCAGTAAAAGCTTACATGTCTTCTGCCCATCTATTTGTTCTCCAGAAACAAGAACTGCATGTGGCACTTCATAAGGGTATGAACAATGAGATTATTTTTAGTTTGGGGAGATTTTTAAGGATTAAAAAAAACATAGAATGACTTACTGAATAGTGAACAGCTAATAGATACAATAGTCATTGTTTAAACTCCTGGCAAGGAGAATTAAGCTAGTTTTGGTGCATAAGTAAACATTAGTGAAAGCCTTCAGTGAGAAAAGACCATACATGCTGAATTAGGACACCTGTATACGGATGGTTGATTCATCGGTGTAACATATTCTGTTTTAAATATGGAAAGCTTGTACGTCACTTTTGTATCTCGGCAAGAGCAACAAGGGATTTATTTTATCTTCCAAATTTGACTTATAAACCAGATAGGGATCTGGACTAACTCTCCATGTGGGCAAAAATACTGATACATTGTGCAGCTTCTCTCTCATCCTTGCAGCTGGCCAAGGCCTCCCCTCACAGACGCATCAGCAGTGCTGGGAGATTCCTGGACCAAGTCTGGGCCTTCCTCTTACACTGCTGAATGCATCTCTGTTACCAGTCATCAGCTGAATTTCTCCACTAAATTTTTGCTTATTAACTTCCATTCTGATTTGCAAATGGCACTAATTCAGGTGCTAGTCCTTTTCTCTCCCTCATCTCCAGGAAAGTCACTGGAGTCCTGAACGTCTTAATCCTGCCTTCAGTGATGTAGCTCCTCAGCATGAGCGTCAGACCAAGAGTGGCAGCTGCAGGAGGCCCAAAAGGTAGGCTGTGCTCTGCCTACCTGCAACTGAGTCTGTTGGTCGCTCGCCACAAGCTGCAGTTTCTATACTAGCATGAGGCTTGGAGGCAGATGAGTATGAATGCCCTGGCCTGAAGCTGTAGTTTGACTAACAGTGGATGAATTCAAGAGAACAGCAAAACCTCTTCCAACCTGTTCAAAGGTAACGTTTGCAACAACTGAGTACCTTTCAAAACAAATCAAAATACAAAAGCCAGCAGTAACTGAACAAGCAATGTCAAAATTCTTATATACTCTTTCTCCTTTTCCTCACAACAGTAAAAAAGTATTTGGGGGAGTTTTTCTGATAAGTGGTTTTCCAAAGCTGTTTCATGTCAGGCTCACTGCCTCTGCTGCTGCACGTCTGGGCACGCAGGGAAATGCAGTAAGCTGCCGGTTCCCTCTAGAGTCAGCGAGGCCTTCATCTCCCAAGTCCCCCCTCTCCACCTGATGAAAACCCCTGGATCATGTACATATCTGGCCTGTAGGGCTTCCTTTAAACAGGGAACTGCAATGCTACTGCTTGAAGTACAGCATTCCCAAATCTGCTGTTCAGAGATCCCCTCCCCTTTGAACTGATTTCCAGTTCAGAGTTTGAGGGATGGGAATGTTCAGTAAATAAATGAAGGAAGCATGTTTTACATCGGTACTCTACTCTTAAATGACAGACATGCCCTCAAAACTGGACAGGATCCCTAGAAAAACACCACGTCGCTCTTGTCCAACTTTTCCAGCTGTATTTTCCATTTCTGGTGCTCTTTTTTGCTCTTTTTGGCTTCAAGAATGAAGCTTAAAGTCTCCTCTTTTCTTCCTCAACCTAATTTCTGTAAAGAAAAATTACTAAAATGAAAAAATGTCTGAATAGGTGAGACATACAAGGTTAATCATAACATTATTGCTTTGCTGTGAGTTTTCAGATAGTTCTTTGCTAGTCATGTTTCTGCTCTGTTCTAATCCACCATGATTGCTACAACTACTACTATTAAAAAACTGACACACTCTATAATCACATACCCTCCTATCTCATGATCAGATATTGTGTATCTTCTCAGTTGCCTGCAGGTAGTCTCCTTGTGCAGGGTGCTATCCGAGTATGCAGCAGGAGGCCGTACATATTTATAGGTCATTACTGAACTCCTAACAGTGCAGTCGGTATTCAACTGGACAGTGACATTCTTTTAATACCTGGCCAGCCTCAAGGACTAGGTTGTATTTTATGTTCAAATGCTCTTCAGTCTATATAGCATGTAGGTAACATATCCTAAGTTGCCTTTGTCCCAACAATTCAAATTCTTAAGAAACTAAGAATAGAGTCTGCAGCCTAGATTTCATTTTAACATGCTTTGTAAATCCTCTGTGAAGAGATTGCTGTTTGAACAACAGCTCTTTGCTATCAAATGCATTAATAAATGTTTACCTTGATGGTAAAGTGTTAGTGAGAAGATCCTCTAATACCAATCAGTTAGACATGATCTAGTGATAACATTATTTTACAATATTGAAGATAGCACAGACATAATCCATGGCAGAACTTGCCCAAAGAAAATTAGTTGGTATTTAACATGTTTTAAATTTGTGAGAAAATGTTTGCAGGCCAGTCTTGTCAAGCTTTCTGCTCTGCAGGCAATTGGAGGCACCTGGAGTACAGGTCACAGTAGAAAACTGCCAGAGCCTCGCAGGGTGCTGCTCTGTTGCGGAGCTCGTGGTCCCTCTTGTGAGCCCCCTTGCCCCTCCTGGGAAGGACACGGTCCTGTCGGTACGAGCCCCCACTGAACAATGTCTTTCAGAATTCCGTTTCTCACTCAGGCATAAACAAACCCAAGTTAGTTTCTAGCAGGTTGTGATGGCAAGGACTGTGCAAAGAAGTCCACAACCTAGTAAGATGCAGTGCTCTGGAGCAGTTGGGTAGAAGTGTGACATTTCACTCGATTTCATCGTTTCCTGGCTGCAAAGCCAACTTCAAAGGTAACAGATCTAGCTGGGCAGATCTAGCCTGCGTTCTGTTTTGACTCTTGGGTGAATCAGGGAGATCCGTAAGCCAGAAATGCTTTACCTATGAATGCCTGGCACACAGCTTGAGCTCCCTGGATAGCAGGTATTACGGAAAGTACCATAGTTTCCATCTATGCCAAACTAAAAAACCTTCTGGCATTCACAAATTCCTAACCAGAAACTCCTACACACAGTGAGTTAGATGTGATGACAACCTCCTGGCTGCCTCTGGAAGTACAAACCATCTAGTGTAAGCAGCATCTACAACCTCTGCCAGGATTAGAACAGGCATTTCAATAAACTTAGCTGATTTCTCAGGCACAAGGTAAACAGAGAACAGCGCTTTAGCCTCTTTACAGCTGTATAGAGACTTGGAGAGGGCTGCTGCCAAGTATTTCTGGATTTTTCTTCCACTTCCCCTCTCCCAACTGCTCATCTACCTTTGCTGAGTTTATATGACCACTAGTTCTTGGAATCTTGTGTTTTTTTCCCTAATTGACCCCATGTCTCTGTTTGTATCACATCTACTATGTTCTAAAATTATTTGATTCTCTTTGTGTGGCTCTTCAGTCATAAGGAAAGGATGAAAACATACCAAAAGGAATGGACATTTATTATATACATACTTGTGAATGAACCAGAGTTCTCTCTAATTAGACAAAAAGACCCCTACTGTTCTAATCACTATTTATCTTGTGAATTATGACTCCAGAAACATTTTCTTCTCACCATCTGGCTTTAAGTAATTTTTTAATGAGCTGATGAGTACATACTTTACAAGGAACAAATAGAGAAGTATTTGTTATATTAGGAACTGAAATAAAGATTTTCCAAAATTTATATGAAGTTAATTGTGTTAAACGCTGACAACATTTGACAACAAGTTGTCAAAGTACTAATGACAGGCAGTTTTGGTGATGGTTTCCTGACATGGGACTGCCACCTCATTTTACTAAATGAACATGCAATGAAGAAAGCTGCACATTTTTCCTAGTGATGCTGACTGAATTGAACCACTATGTAGAAACGGAAGCATCTTTATTACAAACAGCACCTTAACTGGTACTTTTGTCCTTATGATTTCAGTATTGTAATTGTAATATTAATATTGCAACTATGACTCTTGCTATTGAATAGTATCACTCAGATGATAGCTATACAGGGAGGAGGGTGTTATTAAAATACAAAGATTATAGGAACTAGCAATCATATGAACTCAGCAGGTGATGAGAAAATAAGAGGCTCTGGAAATACTTGATATAAAAGGAAACCTTTTTGAAATAAGCAAATGTGAATACCACCTTCGCATGCCTGCCTTTTGTTTTCCTAAAATGTCTGTCACTCTGTCTCTAAAAAACCCCACAATTTATTGTTTTTGCATACACAAAAATTAAAGGCAGCACTAAATCTTTAACTCAAAGCCCTCTGAACTTTAAAGAAATCTTTTAACTGAATTAGTGGTTGTATCTGATTTTTTATGAGCTAGGCGTTAACAGCTGGCACTGTGCTACTGAAAGTAATTTGCAACTTCATATTATCCTGAACCACTCTAGATCAAATATGGAATAATTCTTCATCTTTTTGAGAGGCCTAAAACATCATCCTCAAATCATCCCGAAGAAGAGGCTTAAAAAAGAGGTTTATTAGAAAATATGTATTACCAAATTTCTGCTTTGTAAAGTGATAACATAAACAATGGCTAACTATTGGGCATTAAAAGCTGTGAAAGTAGGCCTTTGCTGTACGGACAGAAAGAGCCATGTCAAGAGACATTTCAGTGGCTCTTTTTTACTTAGAAAAGATTTGCTGCTAGTTTTGGAAAGTTCAGTCCTAAAACCACCAACAAAATTCCAGATGGACTGAACAGCCAGTAATGGATGTATTTGGTAACCAGAATAACGGGACAAGTAAAACAGGCACAGCTGAAAGTGGAAGAGAGAAAAGGCTAGAGAATATTATGTGACCACTGCATATGAGACACAATTTCTATGGTCAGATGATAATTAATTTTAGTTTCTTTTCACTTATGGTATCACAGTCTATTCACTTCTCTTGTCCAATAATCTTTCATCTCCTCCTTCTGTCATCACTCTGTACTTCTCACCTTGATTCTTCCTGGAAGAATTTCCTGTTCTTGGAGATCACACTGATAATATTGGGCAGAACAAATCTCAAGATATTTTGTTCCTTCAAAATGATTTCTATCATTAATGTCTACTCTAGCACTTAAGCAGCATGGTCAGGAAGTTTCAAGATATGATGGTTTGGCCTTAGGAAATTCCTGTCTCCTTTTCCTCTGGGCTACTGTTTCCACATTTTGTATGACAGTTCACTAATGACACTATGCCTATTTGTGAGGCTGCCCTGTTGAACAGATCACTGAAATAATATAGGTTAAAAATAACCTTTTCTTTTACTGTTATTTTTAAATCATATCCTTTCAGGGATCTAGGCAACAGCTCCATCTGACACTTGTTTGTAGTGGCATAACTGGCAGTGGTGAACTCTCACTGAAAGGGAATGCGAAAACACAGGTAAGAACGTAAACAAGCTTTACTGGTGAAAACAGTGGATGGTGAAGCTATATCAGAGTCAGCAGCCTCTTTCTAGCTTCTGTTTCCTCTAGAAAACAGAAATTCTGTTTTCCTGCTATCAATTTCAGTCTAATCATCCTTCATGAGAGAAATCTGCCTCACAGTATCTTGTTATGATTCTGCAACAGTAAAACTAGGATTTGTCCACTACATTTTAAATTTCAGAGGATGGTACATCTATCAGAGATAGACTTTTACAAATTCTAGCCTGCTGATCCTGATATGACTGATTGATTCTTCAACTGATAAAACAGAAAAGGTATTACTTGACATTGATTGCCCATTAAACAACCATCTGTAATATGCTGAGGGAAAAAGTCAAGTTATTGAAGAGAACTGCAATCTGAATGAGATGCTGGAAATCTCATGTTGTCAGTATTAAAATGACACATGAGATTCTAAGTCAGAAAAATGACTGATTTCTAATGTATAAATACTGTGTCAAATATAAGGATTTCCACAGTACACCTCATTTTAATAAAATAAAAAAAAAACTGATAAACAAAATCTAAAATTTAATTAACCTAGAAGTGATCCTAACTTGATCACTTCTGGAATACAAAAGTGAGCAAATCAAATATATATATAGCTACTGCTACAAAGATATACATAGCTATTTTCACAAAATTGAAAATAGTAACTCATTTATGTCTGAAGACCCTTGAGAAGAAGACTCAAATAGAAAAATATAAATGATAATTAGGAGCTGCTAATGAACAGTCAATCAATTAAGCACCAAAATGCAGTCAAGATAAAAGACCAAACTAGTTAAAATGGCACATTAGTGTAGTGGGAAAGTGAAAATAATTGTAACAGCCTAAGCAGTGCATTTTATTGTTAAGGGAGGAGAAGAAGATATTGCTTTACGTAAATCTAGGAACTGAAGAAGTTGTTACATGAGAATTTAAAAGACATGATGAGAAATCTTTGGCCAGCAGAAAGAACAGGGAGTTAAGTACCACTACGGACAAGGCAAATTCTAAAAATTGTATTACTAGAGAGAAATGTAAGAATTGTCATTAACAATACTTCAGAAAAGGCCGAAGTATTGAATAAATATCTTTGAATTTTGGGGAATAGTTGAGTTTTATCACATGGGACAAAGATGAAATACTTTCCATTAACAGTGTACTTTAAGAAGAATTTAAACAGGAGTATAAACCTAGGTAATTTTTAATCAGCAAGCTAGGATAATTTGTATACAGGTTTTTAAAAGAGCTTTTCAGAACATCTTCTTATCTGATTAGGATTTTCGCTAAGTGTTGGAACTCTCCCAATGTTCCAAAGGACTGGAAAAAACCTAATATTGCAACATTAAAAGAAAGTAAAAATGATGATCACAGCTGATCAGAGGCCTGTCACCTCCACCTCGGTCCTCTGCGAAACACCTGAATGGCTCATGCAGGATCATGCTAATACAGACGTGCGTGTAACCACTGTTTCAGGAAACAAGATTCCCAGAAAAAAGAGCGTTCTGGTGATGCCGTTATTCCCCGCGGCCGCTTTACGGAGGCTCACGGAGCTCCGGCCACCGCTCTGGGGCTTCTTTTGCCTCCCGGCTGCGAGAGGCCCCGGGGAGGCCGCACGGCGGGTCCCGCCCGCCGCGTTCCGCTGCCTCGTTGGGTGTTTTCTCCCTCCCCCCCCCCCCCCCCCGCCCGACGTTCAGTCGGGATGAAGGGAGCTCACAAACTAGCGGCGGGCACCGCCCGCGCCCCGCTTTCCCCCGCGCGGCCCGTTAGGAGCCGCCGCCCGCCGCCCCCGGCCCGCGCGGCCCCTTCCGGCCCCCCCCGCCGCCGCCGCTGCCACATCCTCCGCTGACATCAGCCCGCGCCGCCATATTGGAGGCGAAGCGCCGCCGCCAGCTCGGCCGCCGCAGGGGGGGACGCCGGCCCCTCGCTTCCTCCTCCTCCTCCTCCTCGCCCTCCCCCGCGCGGCCGGGCCCCGCTCCCCATGCCTCCCCCCGGCCCGCCGCAGCCCCGGCGCCGATAGGGCAGAGGCGGGAGCGGCCCCGTCGCTTCTCCTTCCTCTCCTCCCGCCTCCTCCCCGCGCCGCTGCCCTGCCGCCGCCGCCAGCCATGACTTCCCTGACCCAGCGCAGCTCCGGCCTGGTGCAGCGCCGCACCGAGGCCTCCCGCAACGCCGCCGCCGACAAGGAGCGAGGGGCCGGCGGCGGCCCGGAGGACGAAGGCCGCCGCGACGAGCCCGGCGACGACGAGAAGGGCGACTCCAAGGAAACGCGGCTCACGCTCATGGAGGAGGTGCTGCTCCTGGGCCTCAAGGACCGTGAGGTGCGGCCGGCGCCGCCGCGGGGGGCTGCGCGGCCGGGGGGGGGCCGGGGAGAAGGTGCCTGAGGGGGCTCTGGGGGTCCGGGGGGGAGAAAGTGCCTGAGAGGGCCCGGAGGGCGGAGGGGGCGCCGGAGAAAAGGTGCCTGTGGGGGCCCGGGGGGCGCCGGGGAGAAGGTGCCTGAGGGGGTCCGGGGGGCGGAGGGGGCGCCGGGGAGAAGGTGCCTGTAGGGGGCCCGGGGGGCGCCGGGGAGAGGGTGCCTGAGGGGGGTCCGGGGAGTGGAGAGAGCGCCGGGGAGAAGGTGCCTGAGGGGGGCCCGGGGGGCGGAGGGGGCGCCGGGGAGAAGGTGCCTGAGGGGGCCCTGGAGGTTCTTTGATGGCTTATAAAGAGCATTTCTGTGGAGGGGGAGCTCTTGGGAGGACATTAGCAATGTGGAAGGGATGTGTAGGGTGCAGGTGGGATGGGAGCAAGGACACTGCTGGGTCACGAGAGTGTTGTTACGGGGTTAGTTTGAAACAGATGTTTCTGGGGATGGGGAGAGCGATGTCGCTGGAGGTAAGGGCACATGCTGGAACAGGCTTAGTGTTTTGGGGGAGTGGAAAGGCATTGGGATTTTGGGGCAGAGGGAGGGCTGAGACTTTGAATTGCCCTTCAGATTTGGGATTTGCAGGTAGGGTCTGGTGTTTGTGGTATCTCAAGGAAGGGAACTTTGGTTTGGGGGGAAGACAGGCTGCTAGAGAGGAGGGCCAGGGCCTCCGGACAATCCTGGTGATTGACTTGGAGGCTTGAGTAGACCTGTGGTATTTATACTCCTCCTGCGACTTACTTGTGGCTCTTATGTGGGAGACTAGTCCACTTCTGCATGTTTAGTCAGACACGACTATATTGTATTTATATTCTCAGATTCTGTAAATTCTCAAATCCTATAAATTTGGATGCTTAGCAGCATTAGAGTCTTTAATAAGACTATCCAGTCTTTCAGTCAAGTTCAAGTGAAAAATGTGTTTGAACCTCTTAAAATTTGGGGTGTTATATTTGACAAAAATGAGACTTGAGTAATAAGTGGATCAAAATGTGGAAATAGCATTATTATATATTTTTTATTGAGTTTATAGCTTAACTGTGTGTCACAGAACTGTGAATAACATTCATTGAGGGAGATCTGGGTGTTGGATCTTTGCTTTCCTTGGAAGAGGTAACCAATGTAAGAAGTGTATGCACTATAGGAAGCCAGTCCTGTCAGAGGAAACAATTTATTTTGATATGGTATGTGATGAAGTAGATCTCTGTCTTAGGTAGGAGTTCTAATATGAATTAATTAAGGGACTTTCTCTGTTTTTTATTTTTTAAAGCAACTTTATGAAGACAGTTGGTTTAGGTGGAAAGGAGCTGTGCGTGTCCATGAGTGCAGTGGGAAATAAAGCTGCTATGTTCCATGTTTTATCACAGTACATTGCATCTAAAATAAGTTTTCTGGTTAATAAGAAGTAGATTGAGGAATATTTTTTCTCTGGCATTCTATTATTAATATGTGTAGATGTGCCTGTTCCATCTATCTATCTATCTGCCAAAATAACATATTTTATTTCTTTCTTGGGCTATGTTTTCAGGTTGTATTCGTGTAATCCCATTTTTTCGGCTGGATCTTAACATGACATCCTAATAAAGTCAACAGATATTCAGTGATGTGTGCTTCCACCTGTTGAATCTGAAGATAAATTCTTAGGCTTATGTGTATGTGCATTCCTTTTTGTGCTCAACTGAATAGTTGCACTAAAGTAAGTTAGACATTACAAGACAAGACAGATATCTGTCAGGATTGCTTGGGAGATCCTGCCTTGAGGAAGATGAGATAGATTGGGTGATCTTTCAGCTCCTGCCACCCGCTTCCCCCCCCCATGATTATATGCTAGATTGGCTGAATCTGTGGGCATTAGACTGTAAGGATTTCAAGCTAGGGAGTATTCTGTCTCCCAAGAAAGAATATAATAGAGTGCAGTTGTTCCTAGTATATAAGAAGTTAATTATTAAAAGGGAGCATAAACAAATCCTACTTTGCACTGGCGGTACATGAAACTTAGACTTCACAAAATTGGATGATTTCTAACAATAGCATGCACTAAAGATAATCATAGATTTCTTTGTATGGAAAAAATAACTAAATGAGTACTGTGGCATAGATATTCCTGACTCTTCTGGAGATCTTGCAGTGGAAAGACTAGACAGAAAGAATGATAATGTCATCTCTAGGATGGGGGCCTTACGTGCACGGATTATAGCATATATATTTACTGAGGTTTCTTAGACAAGAATTACTAGGGTTTGTATTTCGGTTTTGTGTATACCTTTGTTCTTCTCTCTTATACTCATTAAATCTCTTTGTCTTCAGATTTGCTTTTTTTAAAATCTGAAAATAAATATTGAATTCATTTTAAAAGATGAATCTTTTTGTTCTCTTTAGTTTTAATAAGTAAGCAAAATAAATTATTTTATGCATTTGGCAATACTTTTAATAAAGTTTTTACCTCCAATAGATTTGATTTCCCATGACGTTTATGTGAGACTTTCTAATAACAGAAAGCAGGGAAAAAGATGTGTAAAGTATGATTGTGAAACTGCATAAAGTGTAAGGGAGGAACAGGTATGTCAGCTATGAAATAAACTGAATGCCAGTAAATTTAAAGCTGACAGTCCTATCTGATTTTTTTTAACAGAATAAAATAATTTAGTGTTGAGTTTAAAAATAAAAAAATTCTAAGTCCATATTGACATAAGAGTGTATTTCCCTAAAAAACCTCTAGCCTCACTCTCAAAAAAAAAGTAGTTGATAACTGCCTGTTGCAACTTAGCTTTGAATTTTTGGAGGTGGAAGTTTCTTTCAGTATTCAATGTCTGTCAAAATAGCTTTACACCGTATAAACAGTGTACAAAAATGACTTGCGTTTGAGTGGATACCATTTATAATTGTAAATGTAGAGGCCAGAGCCTTTACTCGTAGGGAAGAATTTTTCAAGAAGATTCAGACAAAGATGGATTGATGAATTCCGCATTTCTAGGAGGTTGCTAGGTATTTATGTGAAACATACTTTCAGAGTATTTTGATGACTGAACCATAGCAAAACTTTGAGTTGTTGCCCAGCTGTCACTGCAGCATTGGTCCAATGATGTGAATGTCCAGCTATCTTAAAACAAACACGGCACTCCTTAGTCCCATTCTTACTGCTTGAATGCAATTAACTGTGTTCACATGGTTAATGCTTTTTTTTGACTTTATTTAAATGTCATTTATGTATGTCAGCTGTTTGCTTTCCCCCCTACCCCCAACTGTTCCTCTTCTGTTTGTATGTTGTATGTATATGTAACTGTTTCTGTATTCTAAGGTCAAGATACCTTAGGAGGAGTATATGCTGAAGTACTTGCATAAACACGATGCTTTCTCATATATAAGATAATGGTTGTACTTGATGCAAATACAGCTTGTTCAAGTGTAATCAAACATGACTGAGGAGAACTTGCATTTTTGTTTACTTGTAATAGTAGTGCATTTTGTGCACTACTCTCAGGACATTAAAGATTAACTGTAATTGACAGATGTGGTGTCCCTGAGAGAGCAGGTAAAATATCGGGAACAAAATACAGTACTAGGGTAGTTCAGGGAACATTACAAGAACACCTACAACTCATTTGGAAACTCTTCAGAGACAAAGCTGGTAGAGGAAGTTTTACTTATCCATTTCAAGTAGAGCAAGAGCCTGTTGCTATAGAAATATATAAAAAAAATCACTGAAATGCTTTGTTGTATCAAGTTAAAAATAATACTGCAATAGGACAGCTCAAAACCACAATAAAAAGGGGGGGGTTAGTTTGTAAACTACTGAGGCATCTGAGGTTATCACTCCCAGGAGGCAGTGATAAATATTAAAAGCTAGCTTATTTTAAAAACTACAGCTAAAAAATGAGTACGGGCCAGTTTGTTCATTGCAGCTTTTTCAGACATCTTGTATCTCAGTCTCATTGAAATGTTGAAAGCTGGCTGTGCTCTGTAACTGTTGCTCTGTTTGTGTTTTTTTTTTTTTTTTTGTGCAATTGATTCTTTTTTCTCTTGGAGGTCACTTGGTAGAAGTTGGGGACTTATTCAAACAGAGCAATGCACACAGCTGCTGCCATACTTTACAAAAATGTGCCACCACTAAACCAAATTGAAGCAGATTACAGAGACATAGCAACTACTTCTGTAGTTCAGATAATTACAGTTAATAAGATACGGTACTTATCTGATCTGTAACTAATTCCTTATTTGTTGAAAGAAAACTAAGGTAAAGTATGATGAAATAATCGTCATGTACTGCAGTCTGCTGCATCAGTAAATATTTCTGTTTTTATTTAGCCTTTGCTGAAGACTGAAATGTCATTTGTGAGAGAAAAGTAATGTTAAATCACTGTGAAGTACAGAAGCTCTCCTGGATCTTGACTACTTGTGTTCACCTTCAAAAACTTCATCTATTGAAGTTTTAAGGCAATTTTGGTGTTACAGTATAGCCTTCTGTCTCTATAATTTATGTGAAATTAGTGCTAAAATACAGTTTCTTCTTTGTTATTCTGATGAGTCTGAGTAGTAGGCCTTGTTGCTGAATTTTGTATTTTAATCCTAAAGAGATATTTTGTTTGTTTTTTGAGAAGTGAAGAAAGAATTTTAAAACTATTTAAAATATAGGTGGTGATTCTCTGAATTTAAGATTTGGCTTTGTGAAATTCTAATTAGGATACAGAAGTCTGTTCTTTTGCGTGTGTAACAAGTAGTCTAGTTTTGAGAAGTCATCTTGGTATCTGAATGTCAACTTGAACACTCCCGAGTTTTGCTGGAAAATTTCTGGGACAAGTAAGTGAAATGTGAAGAGGCGTCTACTGGGAATTCACATTTCACTTGAACAATGATGTATGAATCTGTTGAATCCTTGACAAAGATTTGCTTTTTCTCAAATGTTCAGGGCCTAGTAACAACAAAAGTGTGTAATGTCTGTGGTTAAAAATTATTTCTTTCATAGTTGCCTACCTTCTAGGTGCTTTTTATTTTATGTCCATACATAAATTATAGACTGATGGAAAGTAAGGGGTGTAGGGGAAGAAGAGCGCAGGTTCTGTGTGCTGTGGGATGCAGTAAAGTGCCTCCTTACTATGCTTCTGAGTAAATCATTCTCTGGGCTTTTTGGGAGGATGTGTTGATTTGGAAGCAGCATTATAAATCCAATTTGGCTTCATACGTTCAGCCAGTGTGGTTATCCATGTTCTTACAATATCATTGATCTGTAATCTATATTGCTTATTCGTGGATAACTTGGCGTGTAGTGTAGTTCTTTCTTTCATATCAAGCTGTCTAGTGTAGGAAAGTTAACAAAAACTCTTTGTGAGAGCATTCCTAGTGACATTCTCCGTTTGTTTTACGGAATGCTTTTAAAAACAGTGCAGTAACTCTTCTTCCTCTTCTATAGCAGGTTCTCTTTAATAAAATTTTGTCTGAAGTATATCTGAGAAAGTATTACTGATTAATCACTGGAAGGGAGTAATCAGCAAATTGAAATTAAATTTTTAGATTAAAGAAAAAATGTGGTATTTCTTATGTTTCAGGGTTTTTTTTGATGCTAAAATAGTTGAAGTAGTGCTGCTTTTATCTCGGTTAATTTATATGTAATAGAGCTTCTTTACATGGTTAAATTGACCAGCATGACTGTTGCTAAAAGTATATTGTAGAATGATTTTGGCACTCTCAGAGGAAATGATTATTACAGTACAGTGTTATATTATTGGGGAAGGAGAAGCTAATCTGGAGTGACAGTGTGGCTCAGTTTCATAGACAGTATTCTTGATCTGTTTTGTCCTAACTCTTAATAAAGAAAAAAAATGAAAGAACTATCGCGTACCACGTGACTAGTTTTTTCATGACTGACCTGCTTGCCAACAGGTTTTATGTCAATTAACTTGTTTTCTTTCCTTGCAGTAATATTAATGTTATTGTGGAATGGTTGAACATTCACAAATTTCAGACATAAGGTTACACCTGAAATAGTGCACAGCTGTTCTTTTCTTCTGAAGTGAAGAACATGTAAGCCTGGATGAATAGGAGCAAATAGGTGTGTGGTAATATCCCTGACCCTAAGCTATTATACATAAGACTGATTTGCACCAAAACCAAGTTGTCTTTTTTTTTAAAGTGTATTTTATATTAAACTCTTGTATTTTAGCCAACTTTTGCTATTTGCAATGGACCATTAAGGTAATAAAATAGTACGCGTTGTAGACTGTCTCTTCTTTTTTGGAAAGGTGTTAAACACTTGTAGTCCTTTACTACCTGTGGAATTTATATGATTTATCCATCACATTAGGAAAATGGGCTATCAGTTTTTTTGCCTATCTTTGTGTGTCTGATACTGATTTTAATTACTTGTAGGCTGCTTACTGCTATAAATGTTCTAGTCATCTGTCTTTACAGTCTTCCTAGATAGCATCATGTGACTAAATTAGTTATGAGTCCTTTATAGCTGTTAGTTGAGATGTCTTTTGTACACAGGCTAGTATTATACTGAGAATTTTCTGTTAACAAACCATTTTTGCACAGTACAGGACTCTGCACTTCAGCAGACTCTTGATTTTACTCTGGCACTCTTTTACTCTCACCAGTCCCTACTGTCAGAGAAGCTTTCAATACATACTAAGTTTCCATTTTAGTCTGTACTCTGTATTAAACAGTGGAGAAGGCAAATATAACATTTCTTAATTAGTTGAGGTAAATGCCAGATGGTTGTTCAGTCTACACTAATCAGTTTTGTGCTAGTTACCACTGCTTTGCCTGTGCTGGATATTTATATGTGACTTCTGCTTTAGACTGCTGTTGCAGTATTTGTCTGAAACTGTAAATTGACAATTAGTACATCTTAAATACTAAATAGAAGAAATTGTTTCCTTAAATATGAGAACAGTGTGACATGAGTGGATTTTTTTTTCTCTCATAGTGAAAATCTTGTGATGTGGCATTTTTATGAGAAAGCTTTAGATTCTTGCAACTTTTTTGCACCTGGCTAAGTGAAACAACTGATAGACCTGTTCAGAAAGGAACAAACCAAAAAGAAACTCTTGATGAAGAAGAGAGGAATAGGAGGAATGCTGTCTAGTGTGTACCTGTCTTGTTTAAAAAATAAATCTTTATTCTGGAAATTTATCCTTGTTAATGATGTGATAAATGATGCAAATTCCTCAGAATGAAATATTCCACTGCTTCCCAAAATAACATGTTGTTGTACTTAATGTTTTAAGATGCGGCAACTCTAGAAGAAGAGTTATGGAGAGGCTGATCACTTGTACTTGATTGCAGGTATGGTGTGCTCATAGGCACTGAGGAGGGAACTGTAGTTTTAATGCTGACTATTTTGGTCAAAATCAATTAAACTTTGACCTGTTATTTAGTCACCCAATATTAGACCTGCTTTGTCTGCATTAGAATGGCATACTAGATTTGTTACTATTTTTAAGATGAGACACGTAATCATTTGCAAGTTTCTGTTGCAAGCTTCTGGTTGTTAAACTTGTGTCTAAGCGGGATGGGAGCTGCTTTTGATCCTGCCGTGTTTACTTACTGCTGTAGTAAGTCTTGTTTCTTAAGTGAAATATATAATGTGGAAAATCTGAGCATCAGTTCTAATTAAATGTATTTTTTAATACATGTCAGACTATACTCAGTGACCAGAGCTGGCAACATAGGAGTTAATTGCAGGTTACTAAAAAAATCAAATACAGTTTTATTTTGCATAAACTAAAATATGGCTTCATTAGATACATCGGTAACAAAAGGAAGACTGGGAGAATGTGGGCCAGCTGCTGAATGGGGCAGAGGCCCTAGTGATGAATGATGCAGAGATACTGAATACCTTCTTTGCCTCAGTCTTTACTGCTAAGACCAGCCCTCAGGAATCCCTTGGACCTTGGAGACCTGGGAGAAAGTCTGGAGAAAGTAAGACTTTCTCTTGGTCAGGGAGGATCGGGTTAGAGAACATTTGGGCAAACTGGACATTCACAAGTCCATGGACCCTGCTGGGATGCATCCACAAGTGCTGAAGGAGCTGACTGACATCATTGCTAGGCTACTCTCAATCATCTTTGAAAGGATGTGGAGAACAGGAGAGGACTAGAAAAAAGCTAATGTCACTCCAGTCTTCAGAAAGGACAAGAAGGAGGATCCAGGGCTCCCACGGACCCTACAGGCCAGTCAGCCTCACCTTAATCCCTCTGAAGTTCAACAAAGGGAAGTGCAGGGTCCTGCACCTTGGAAGGAATAACCACATATGCCAGTACAGGCTGGAGCCTGACTCAGAGCAGCTCAGCAGAGAAGGACTGGAGAGTCCTGGTGGACAGCAAGTTGACCATGAGCCAGCAATGTGCTCCTGTGGCTAAGAAGGCCAATGATATCCTGGGCTGCATTAGGAAGGGCATTGCCAGCAGGTGGAGGGAAGAGATCTCACTCTACTCAGCCCTGGTGAGGCCACACCAGGAGTATTGTGTCTCAATGCAAGAGAGGCATGGAACTACTGGAGCAAGTCCAGTGGAGGACTACTAAGAGGGTTAAGGGGCTGGAGCATCTCTCACATAAGAAAGGCTGAGAAAGAGGGGACTGTTCAGCCTGGAGAAGAAAAAGCTAAGGGGGGATCTCATCAGGGTGTGTGAGTATCTAAAGGGAAGATGTGAAGAGGATGGGGTCAGGCTCTTTCCAGTGGTGGCCACTGGCAGGCCAAGAGGCAGTGGGCACAAACATAGGAAGTTCTGTCTGAACAAGTCAGGGAAATATGTCCTGGTCAACCTGAACTATTCTGTGATTCTGTGAAGCTATGGAGAATAAAGATTAGACTCTGATGAAAGGTGGCTTTGCAAGGACTGCCTAAGTATTTCATGTATTTATCTGCGTGTGCTGATCATGCCTAATCATACTAAAAGTTACATTTCTAAGTTAGTATTTTGATACCTAGATGAACAATTACTCTTAAGTGATGTTTTGTTCAGGGGTTTCTTAAGTGTTCAGCGTTGTGCGTATGTTAGTTGCCTCTGTTTCAGCAAAGTTGCATTTTGTTAATATCTTCATATTAGTGAAAAGGCCTGTCTATAGCACAGGCTTGTGTGCATGCTTAAAATGCTGGGCCCTAACTTTTGGCTTTGATGCTGTCAGTAGTTGACAGCAGAGCTGTTTGGTTATTTATTTTTAAATGCAGTGGCAGGTTAATCAAATGCCTGACAAGTTTCTTGTCGACAATATAGCACTTTGTAGAATATGCTTGCTTTCTTGAAGTGTCAGAACACTTTGGAGATTTTCCTCACTAACTTCTTTTCTGTTTATAACCAGGCTGCAATGTGTGTTCCAGTAAAATAGCTAATGATTTAAAATGCATAAAAACTTGAGAAAGAGGGACTGCAGTCAGACATCAACATCCCAGAATTGTAGGATTCAAATAAAAAAATGGTTCTGTAGTCAAGGTTGCTTTTTTTTTTTTTTTTTTTTTTTTTTTTTTTTTTTTTTTTTTTTTTTCCCCTTAATCCAGATGATCATTATTTTTAAGGATTTTTCAGGCTAGGATATATCACTAGATGTTCCTGTGCTGAGAAGGCGATGGCTGACTTGAAAAATTAGATTTGCAGCCAAGAGCTAACCAGGTATAGGTTGCTATAGACTGTGAAGTATATGAAGAGGAATTCAGATTTTTTTAACTGCAAATTAAATGTCTAGACTTGAAGTTATATTTTTCTCTTTAATACATGAAAAAAAATCTTACTTATCTCTCTAGGAGAAGTGTCTTGCTTGAATATTCTAAATAATTACCAATTCTGGGCTTTTTGAGGGATGGCTAGTAAGAGGTATGAATAAATTTTCAAGTTATTTTGCCTTCAGGATTTTTTTTTCCAATTACATAGATAGATAGCACTCTTTTACTGGATCTGAATTTTTTGTACTCGGTGAAAAGAGCTATTTGAAAAATGAACTGTATAAATATATAGAGTATATACAAAGTAGCCCTCTTCTGAGTGCATTCCTGTCAGGAGAAGCTGGCTCCTGTCTTTCACTAAACATATTTTAAAGGAGATTGGTCCAGAAAAGCAGTTAAAATCAACATCTGGCAGACGGTAGATGTGAGAACTATTGTATAAGAAAGAAGAAGGGTGGAGAGTGAGCTCACGTGTTTGAGTCCTAAAACCTCCTCCTCCCCTCCATTTCTTGTCTTTTTATAATTTTCTAGATAATCATAAATTTTATTGAGATGCTGTCAAGAGCAAAATTCAGTTTTTCATTTCAGGGATGGTTATTTTCTAAATCTAAACATGAGAGAGAAATTCCAGCACATTTTCATCTGTTATTGTCATTCTTGTATCTCAGAGTTGTGGAGGCATTTGTTCTCCTCTTGGTTTTTAGGGCAGTAGAGGAGGAAAGAAATTGATAAATAAAGGAGAAAAGGCAAGTTATTACTGAAGAGTTGTTTTTGAAAAAGAGTGTAACCTTAAACATATTTTCAGTTGAATATAAACAGGATGCGGTAAGACTATACAATTCCTTGCCAAAGAAAATCAGTTTGAGTCTTGCTAGAGAACACTGTCACCGAGACTCTGTCTGGCATGATGCAGTATTGTACTGTCATGGACGATAACATTTCTTAAACGTAACTAAATCTGTAGTTGCTAGACTTTTAGACTACTGTATGGGATTTGAATATTTATTAGAAAAGTAACAGAGATTCTCTAGGTCATTAAAGTATGTGCAAAGTTTAATCGTGCCAGCTTTTCTTGTTTGAGGTTCTTTCACTGTCAGCTGCGACTCCTCTGCTGTGCTTATGCTCGTCTTCAGGTAGATTCCGTTACCATAACCTGCACTAGAATGTATCTTCTTTGATCCTTGGAAGCTGAAAATGGATTAATTCATTTATTAAAAGACATCTGTAGTGAGAGGAGCCCCGTATTACCTTGAGGCTTCAAATAATTTTGAACATTCCAGCCTGTTTTCAACTAAAGTCTTGGTGAAATTTTTCCCTTTTCCTCTTCTTCCATCATCTTTTTCTATTGTTTGCATTTTTTTCCCTCAGCTTCTTGCAAATGTATTTAGTTATATCCTGATAAGAAGACTTTTAGTTGGTTCTCACTGGGGTTTATAGTGCTGGATAAGAACAGTGAGCTTTACTGAAGTCCACATAAGGAACTAGAGGAAGAGCAACACATACAGGCTGATTGAGGAATTGAGTTCAGCTAGTACAGAATTGCCCATTATGCTGCTGTTGGGTGTCTCATGCCTGCAGTGTGCCCCTAGCTATTAGAAACTTCCTGCATTCTAGCAGAGCAAAAATCTTTACGCATTGCCTTTTTACCAACTGGTAAAACTAATTTCCTGTTTTCTTGGTCGTTAAGGATTAAATTACCTTGCTTTAGCAGCCTATAAGAAATATACAGAAGAGTTATTCAAAATATTTGTTAAAAGATTAAAATGTAATTAGCAGATTAGGAAAAGTGTAATTTTATGCAACAATTAAATTTGAAAAGCAGCATGTATTAGTTAGTATGTCAACCAGCATTATATCCATTCCAGTATTTGGTCAGATCAGAGATGTGAACAGCATGTTTGCAGTGTTCTTGAAAGTTCAGCTTAATGGATTAATTTTAAGAACCTCTGGATTTTCATTTCTAGTATTTCTGTATTTAGATGTGTCACTCCAATCTTCAGAAAGGGTAAGAAGGAGGTCTCAGGAACTACAAGCTGGTCAGCTTCACCCTGATCCCTGGAAAGGTTATGGAGCAGCTAATCCTGTATACCATTTCTAAGGATATGAAGGAAAAAAGGTCATCAGGAGTAGTCAGTATGAATTCACAAAGGTGGAAATCATGTTTAACCAATCTGGTAGCCATCTGCCATGGAATAACTGGCTGGGTGGATCAGGGAAGAGGAGTGGATGTTGTTAACCTTGACTTCAGGAAGGCTTTTGATGACGTCTCCCATAACGTCCTTGTAGGCAAGCTCAGGAACTGCAGACTAGGTGGGCTCACAGTGAGGTGAATTGAGAATGCTCAGAGGGTTGTGATTAGCAGCACAAAGTCTAGTTGAAGGCCTGTAGGTAGCAGTGTCCCCCGGGGATCAATACTGGGTCCGATATTGTTAGGTTATTCGTCAGTGGCCTGGATGAAGGGACTGAGTGCACCCTCAGCAAGTTTGTGGTGCCCAGTGGCAGGCCAAGAGGCAGTGGATACAAACTGAAACACAGGAAGCTCCCTCTGAACGTGAGGGAGAAAATTCTTTACTGTGAGGGAGATTGAGCACTGGAACAGGTTGCTCTAGCTGACCCTTCTTGAGCAGAGGGCTTCGACTAGATGATTTCCAGAAGTCCCTTCCAACCTCAGCCATTCTGTGATTTCCCTGCAAGTAATCACCGTTGCATGAAGACGTACAAGTACTTCACTGTTAGCCTGTAACTCTAGGGTCACATTAGTAGTTCCTCATTTTCTTGTAGGCCTTCCATGTGACTGTATCATGTGATGCAGAACACCTGAGTTGCTGATGTTATGCTGGGGCACAGGCCTGACAATACACCCTCGCTGAACGGTGTCACCCAAATGGTTACATAGACTACAGTTTGGGAAACGTTGGTCTAAGCAATTCAGATCATCAGAATGAACCTGCAGTTGTTTTTTTTTAATATTGACCAGCTTTTCCATCTGTGTCATTGAGAACTTGAAAAAGCTTTTTGTTGTGTTTCTTTTTTTAAAGATCTGTTTGCTTATTTTTATGTTGAGAAGTTTCTTAAAACAAGATGTTGGAAGAATAATCCTAGGTAAACTTTCTGAATTGTTTAATTATTTCTAGTATAAAAATTGCCTGCTCTGTGAAGAAAGATGTGCTTGAAGTTTGTAGGATAGGCTGTAAAAGCTAACTATCAGATTTGCTGGGCAAATACTTCATAAATGTGCCCAAGAGTAAACTAAGTATAAATTGCATCAGTCTGATTGATTTCCCTTCCCCACCCAATTGATACTTTGTTTTTAATTTAATAGTTTTATTTATAGAATGAAGGACTTTTTAGTGTTTCTAAATAAAATACTAGCTTTTAAGTCTCTTTGATACCTAAAGAATCCATAAACTTACTACACTAACTCAGTTACTGGCTTTGCTTGAATCACATGAGATTTTTGCTTATAGTTAGAGTGTCACTGAGGATTTTTTTTTTTTCCTTATCTGCAGCAATAAAGAGCATGCAGTGGAGCAGGTGCTATTTCTTTTAGTCAGTGGTTTTACTGTTACCTAAAAGGATAGGAACAACAGAATTGTATAAAGGTGTCTAAAGTTGACATCTTTACTTATTCTGCTTTTTTTTCCTCTCCTCCTCGTATCTGCTGGCACCTCCATTTGACTGTGTGATTTCCCCCATGAATATCCAAGAGTAAATAATGTTTCTGTTGTGGAAGAATACTGGTAATAGGTGCTTTTTGAATTTATATAATTATTAACCTATTGGATCAACATTAATTTTTATGCTAAAATATAATTTGTAATAAACCAGATAATTTCAATAACTTTTTTTGTATACTGTTTGTATTTTATATTTTGCCTTTTTGGTGTTTGAGAACAATTTTAAGGAGATGTTTGTAGAAGTTTTTCAAATGATTATTACTTCTTTCAAAAATTTAAAATAGTATTAGTAATTGCAGAGAGTATATTTAAAGGAAACGTCGTATATTAAGAAGAGTCTCCTTTTGGGGCAATATGATAGCCCTGTGCTCTCCAATCTGCCAGTATTCTCCATTAAAATCAAAATACCTTAATTAAGTTAAAACCAGTGTTTGCTCTCAGACCTCATTGCTGCGAAACAGACTAAAGTTGTAAAGTTATTGGCAGCAAGTTTCTACATTGGACTTACAGTGCAGGAGTAAGGAAACAGCCATCTTTGTGAAAACTGTGGCAATCAAAGTCCCTGGTGTCCTTTAACCTGTCAGTGCACATGGACAGTGTATGCTGCTACTTTGCTCCCCCTCTCCCCTCCCCAGCTCTCTTTCTGGAGATACAGAAAGTATTACTGAAGACAGGAACTCCTTGACTGGGAAAGTGAGGATTCTGTTGCAGTTGTGATCAAGTCCATTATGAAATAGAGCTCACTACAGCCTGTATTTCAAGATAATTTGTTCCTGGCTGTCTTTGCAGTAGGTTTCAAATGGGTGACAGATGATGGTTTTGGATTGTTACGTTCTGTCTGTGCTTTGTGCTGGCTAATAATAGGTTAGTCGACACCTCTGAAGCAACAGCAGGCTCTTTCAGAGAATCAGAAAGAGATGCGGTCATTGTCCCATCAGATTTAAATAATATAACTTAAAATTTATGATGATCAGGGTGATCATAGAATCTAAGTACTAACTGGGCTTGACCCTGCTTAGCTTCCGAGATCAGACGAGATCGGGTGTTCTCAGGGTGGTATGGCTGTAGGCAATGTGAGCATTACTGAGGTCTAAAACAGGGAGCTCGAGATAATGGTAAATATAGTCCGTGATACTGTGCATGTTTTTGTCCTTTGTGTCTTTTGAGCAGATTGTGCTTGTGAATAGCCCAATAATATATGAATTTTGAGCTTTTCTTTCTGTTTCTCTTCATCCCAAAGACTAACTGAATAGCTCTTGCCTTAGATATTCAGGTTGTGGTTTTGAAATCGGTTTGTCAAGTGAAGTATGAGTTGTCACTGACTGGTGTGCTGTTGCCTTTTCCCCTCTGTCCCAAACACATTGCTTCCCTTCCTTCTGCTGCCACTACCCTTCATTCAGCTGCTCCGTGAATCAGGTGAGGAGACTGACCATTAGCCAGGCTGCTCTAATCTAGCTGCCTGCACAAATGCTACTGTGGGCTCAAGAGAGATGGCAGCAATGAGCGGGGAGGGAGAGGAAGAATAGGTACCTTTTCAGCAGCAGTTCACACTTTGCCGGACTGCTTTCTCAGGTTTAGCCCTGAACTGGCTAAAAATGAAGACACGGGGGAGGGCTTACCTTTTCAAGTTACCTGATTTTGTGAAAGGTTAAAATGAAATGCTGTGGAGAACTGACATTGATTTGAAAGGTCAGTAAAATTGAAATGGTTCTCTTGAAGGAAGAGTAATTGAAATTGTGGGGAAAGGTTGATGCCAATGTGCTGTGAATGTAGTGGTTCAAAAGAGATGCTGGTGGTGGGGAAGTAATTAAGCCCTGGGATGGCATATTGTCCTCAGTGTCTTTTCCTGCCTTTTTTCCTCTGTTGTTTCTCTCAGCCACTTTAAGTACCTTTAATTAAAAAATACCTGAATTAATGAATGTACAAAGCTTGAGTCTTTATCTTGGTATTAAGATAACTGTTCAAGCAAGCATTGTAGTGTTCTTGCTTCATGATCCATCATGCCATATGAATATTAAAAGTAAATAGGCTCTTTGCCAATTGTACTGTGCAACATGTAGATCAGTTCCCCACAAAATTGGTAGCAGCAGACTACTCCATTTACTTAGAGCAATCCTACGAATAACCCAAACTGACTTTCAGATTTTTTCCAAGCTTCACATCCATTTTAGTTAGGCCATCTTGGGCTGTGACAACTATTTCTCTTTGTTCTTTTAAAAGTAGAACTAGACCTTTGCATTTGTCTCAAATAGTGGCCCATGAATAGACCATGAGGTCTCCAACCTGATGTATTTTTTTTTTTTTATGCTGCCGTGTAAATTGTGGTGAGGGTTGATGAAGGAAACCTGGAGATTATTGACCTCAGTAACTTCCCATGATGTCAGCAAGCATGGAATGTTTTTCAGTATGTTTGTCATCAGTAATTTCTGAGAACATACTGTAAAAATGGCCTGCCACACATCAGAAAGAATAGAAGGAAAGAAAGAGACCATTGTTTGGGAAAGCTAGATATTTGTTTATATATAAACATAAGTTTAGTGTTAGGGCTTTTATATTGCCACTATTGACACAGTATTTAAATGCCACCCATGTATAAGTAATAGCAGGGCCTGGCTGAATAATGGAAAACAGATTTCCTGTAAATTTAGAATTTACCATTTGCTAAAATGAAAGCTTTCCTTAACCTAGGTTGTTCCTCTTAGCTGAGAAAGCCTGAAGTTAGACTGCCATGAAGACATGAAACCCTTGTCAAATGTATTGCCCAGGAGCCAGGACTTTGAAACTCCTCAGGTGCTCTAACTGTTGGTTATCTTGACTTTCTGCTGCTTTCCCAGTTGGCCAGCTCCCCTTCTGATGAGGCTACCATGGTTAAAAAGAGTTGAAATAAAAATTTCCTTCTCCTACCTTTAAATGAAATTTCAGAAACGCATTCTTTGGTAAATTTTGAAGTCTGTCATTTTGTTTCATTATAAAACAACTTAAACTTGGAATTTCTTGTGAATGGGAATTTCAGTTTTTAGCTCTGATGATGATTCTGGTTCTATTTTCCCTTTAAGTATTTGATTTATTTCAGGAGATTATTTGTTTTGCTTTTAGGTTGAGGGTGTTAGATGAGGCTTAAAGAATACTATTAAGTCTGAATATAAAATGAAAAGGCTTTTAGAAAAAGATGTTCAGACTGGCCTGTGTTACGTGCATTATCCCAGCAAGTGCTACTGTTGTTCTTCATAAATGAAAATTGAATCTAAGCAGTGCCAAAAATGTGACCTGCTGCTGACCTCTGATATGGAATATCAGTGCATGTGGATATGAGGATGGGCCTGAGGGATCTGTTGTTCCCCAAAATTTTTGGGCAAGCAGGCCATTGTAACTCTCAATTATTTTCATGGACTATTGCGTGGCTTTATGATGTTTTTAATTAAAAGGCTTATAAAGCTGATGTTCATTTGCCATGACTCTGTGTTCTGCAAAGTAACCTGTAATAGCTTGAGACTCACTGGCTTAGATCAAGGAATATATTGGCAGCCACAGTCTATGTTGTTTTGTAGAAGGTGCTGCAAACTGGTAGCCTTAGCCAAGTAAGTTGAACACACTATTTTTAATTACCATATGTCTATCTTGAGGCTTCAGGATTGTAAGTGTGCCTCTTTTTTTTTAAAAAAAAATCTTTTTAATTTAAGATATTTTTGTGATTTTTTTCACTCTTCCCCACCCTTTTCTCATCTGTGGCTGGTGTAGTAATCTATATTTTTGTAGTGGGAAAAGAATTTTAGTAATTAAATGTTATTGATAAAATAATAGTGAAGTATTCTGAAATAAGACATATGATCTGTACAAGACTTTGTCCTCATCTTTATGAAAGTATTTTTTTTAACCTTCACTCTGCAATTCATCAAAGATACCTTTTCAGTAGATATTTTGAGGTAATGTCTATGAATGTGAAATAGCATCTTTAGCATCAGCAATTTAATTGATTTTTTTTTTTTCAGTGCCACTGCTAAGTGGCTTTAATTTGTACTTGTGGAAGAGAAGAGGGTGTTTCTGCTCCCCCGCCCCCCAAGCTAGTTTGTTGCCTGGAAGCTGAACGAAGTAATATGAATCTGTTGACTGTTTCAAGCTTAAGCAAAATGATTTCAGTTTCATAAAAGTTCTTGAAGCAGCATCCATTGTGTAAAAATGACCAACACACTTGGCACTGATTTTTGCCAAGTACATTCAGATGGACTGGTCATACTTAAGACTTCTTTCAGATTGTTTACCTACATAGTAAATTACTGTGGTCATTACAGCAGTGTTTTGGGGGACCTGAGATGGAGAAGATGGTGTCTGTCTTTTTTTAAAAAACCTTTTTATAAATATTCTCTCAAGTCTGAAATTTCTCAAGTAATTTATGGATTTAAAATATTCAGAAATTTAAATTTTGAGTGTATTGAAGAATTGGAAGTAAATATATTCTGTAGGAATCTACTTTAATGCCTCTGCAACAGTTGTTCTGTAATTCCTAGTACTGAGTGCTTCAACAATGTATTTGAATAGCTTTCAAATTCGGAATGCTATGATGTTGTCCGTGCTAATACGTATGTTTTCTTTCTACTCTTTGCCCTTGCTGTTATAGCTTTGCTATAGTGTAAACAGAAGATCCCACTAGCTTTTTCATAACAGGGTGATAATATTTGAGCTGCTGGAAGATATGAATTCTTTATCTGTGCAGGAATTCTCACAGTTTCTAGAAATCCTTATAAACGTTTTTTTTGCAAGTCCTGGACCTCGGTTCCATTTAAGGTACAGGATTCTGAGGTTTGAGAGCCGAGGGGCTTGGAAGCAAGCTGAGGGGTAGGATAGTGTTAGGGAATAACAGAGCTGAAGTTCTGAGAGGCATCAGTAGGACTTTTCCAGGCAGAACCTCTTCCCGTCCTTCCCTTCCCTGTGGGGCCTAAGTAAACCCTGTTTTCCGGTTGTACTCTGCAGGCAGCATCCGTAGGACAGTGGGCCTTAAGAGTATACTTAATGCCGCAGTTTGTATGCAGATCTGAGCTTGTGTATTCCTATAGCAAGTAGGAAGAAACTGCAAGAGCTTGCACTTTGCTCAGCAAAACTAGACCCAGCCTCTCAGAAAGGCTTGCTTGCTTGCACGTGTGCTAACTATGTGGCTTTTTCTCCCCCTATTAGAGCAGAGCAAGAATAAGGTGCGTGCTCACCACGTAGAGTATAAATACTTCTAGTGTGCAGTCTGGTCTGCCTCATCTGTGTAAGCAGCTCAAAGGGAACCCCTGAGGGTCACAAAAATTCAGGTCTTTTTATAAAGTTGGAAGCACGAAGTTGTAATGTATGTCACAGTAACGTGGGGTGGGGAAGCAAGCCACCAGATGAATGTCTCACCATGGGTTGGTGGGGAAATGAAGAGGTAAAAGCAGAGAGTGGAAGATAAGGTAGGTGAGGCACAGGGCCATGGTTAGGTGTTACTATACGTAAAAGTGGGAGTCTTGTATTTTAAGTGACTAATAGCTTTCTGAACAGGAAAACCTGGGTGAGCTAGGAATTTGAGAAGGGACATAGGAAGAGAGGAAAGGGAATAGATACTGCAAGAGGTGATGGGAGACATACTCTAATGAACATGTATTTTGGATGACTTAATCTTCAAGCAGAAGCAAATTCTCTTAGTTCTGTTTGCCATACTTGACTGAGTTTTCAAAGTTAAAGTGTAACAGATTTCTATTATAAAGTTTATTTTCATTTCCCATTATGCTTGTCTAGCAAAACTTGTTTTTACCTTAGAATTTCTGGATCTACACTGAAGAAAAAATGTTTTTGTGCTGTGTTTGTGTAAATAAACATGAATTGTAAACATTCTTATGATCTTTGAATAAGCATAGATTTAATTTTGTCTTGCGAGCTATTCTTAGCTTAAAGTGCTATTCTAATGTGGCAGCTGTCAGATAAAAATAACTCTATCTTGTAGAGAGTTATCTTTTTTCCCCTCTACTGCCTAGCAATTTTAATGAAAGAAGTATTTCATTGACTTAGGATGTTTATAAAATTATAAAAGCATGTAAGAAGATGGGTAAAGCAAAACTATCTTGTGTTTTGTGGTTGGGAATACTAGTGCTGTGTAATAGCATTAAACAGTGGAATGACTTGCATCTATAAGCAGTGATCTTTGATGTCGACAGAACATGGTTTTAAGAGTTTTAGGTATTTGGAACATAATACAAGAATAGTGTTAAGTGGTCAGGCTTATCTCAGTGAAAGGGTATACACAGGATGATTCCTCTTCCAGTTTACCTTTCCAACTAAAGTGGGCTTCCCAAACCACCTGTGGCTTATGGGACCACTGCTGTCTATCAGACCTCATTATAAATCTCCTATGAGTTTAACAGATATTTTTAAAGTTTTCTTTTGCCTTCTTACAGAAACAGTTCTTAGGTGAAAAAGAAGTTACCTTTGATTTTTAAGCCTGCTAGCCAACCTTATTTGTCACTCTCTAGTTCTTCTGTGTGGCAAACAAAAAAAAAGTTTGCTGTGCAAGCAACACATTATTCTATATTATTATTCTCCTTCTCTAGAGATACGTTGTTGTTCTCCCTACCCATTTCACTCCCCTTTTCTTCCCTGTCCGTCTGTAGCCTTTATAATAAGCAGTAGTATTGTATTGCTGAGTATTCTTTTTTCTCTTTTCTGTACTTTTTTTCTAGTTAACATACTGTGTGCTATTTGAGATAGGTGACAGGGAGCTGTTTGCAGTATTGAAGATAAATGCCTATGTCTGTATTTTTCAGTTACACTAAGAAGTTTGAGATAATTTAAAAAAACAATTTAGTTAGGCTATTGTGTGCTAAACTGACCTGTGAATGTTGCTTCGATTGTCTAAAGTCTTTGCAGTAAGTGCCAAAAATGATCAGTTCCTTTTTCTGAACTATCTGGAGAGACCAGTTTAATGAATTGAGAAGTGTTCAGGATGATGCCTTCTGTCACAAAATATCTTCTCTTTCACCATGTTAATAGCGGTATAATCTCTGTATCTTAAAATTGGAGTTCTTTCTCTTGTGGACCAGCTGCAAACCCTCAACCTTTCATCAAAGACTATATATATATATAAAAAAAAAAAATCCTGACTTTGTTTTTTTCTAACCCACTAGTGCAAGCACAGTCTGTTAATGAGGACCATAATCTTTCTGAGTTGCTCTTCGAGATCACTTGATTAAAAACTGTTAGATGGTTTTGCTATTTGCACCCTTGGAAGTTTAGTAGACCAGCCTGGATAAAGCCCTGAGCAACTTGGTCTGCCTTCATAGGTGAACCTGCTTCGAGCCAGAGGTTGGACTGGAGATCTCCTGAGGTCCCTTCCAACCTGAATTATGCTTTGGTCCTATTGCTTCTGGCACATCTCTGTGCAAGTCACTGCCTGTAACCAGATATGTTGAATAACTGCTGGAGCAGAAGAATTTGTGTCTGGTGATTACTGAGAAGCAGTGGTGCCAATGTCACCTCATTGAAAAATACTCATTTCAGTAAGTTTTCATTACTACACAAGGAAATAAATTCTAGAGTTTAAATTATTTGAATAATAATATAACACTTCCTGTGAATAGAATATATTTATGATACTACAGCTGTAAGCTTGTCTAGTGGATTTTTATTTTGCATGTTTTGTCTGGTTTCAAAAATTATGTAAGAATGCCATTTAATTTGAAATAATATAATGTAGAAGGCATCATTTTTCATCAGTTGGGGTACTCCACCTAGTTTTATATGTTTTTGGCAAGGAAGTATCTGATGCCAACCAAAATCTTAATCTAGAGAAGGGCTGACTTCTGGTAGTAGCTGATACTCACAAAGTGTGAGCTTTGATTAGAGGGCTGATGAGACAACCTCTCAACTGCCATTCCAACCCTGTATTTGTGGCCTGTTAGATAGATGTTTATGACATATTTCATTGAAACTTTCTAGAAATACAGAGCTTTTGTAGAATTTTTAGGAGTATTGGGTTTTTATATAATACAGCTCTTGAAAATAGCTAAATGGAAGCTACCAAATGGAAGCATGGTCCCAAAACTTTGTATTTAAGGGCATGCGTTTGCTGATGACTGGTTTATACACCTAAGGATATTTAGCAGAATCTAGCTGTATGCATCTGATGCATCGCTGCACATTGGCAACTTCTGTTTGCAAATAGTATAAAATTGCATTGCTCATGATTTAAGCTAGTCTTTATTAGTGGCTAGGATGAGAATCCTATGAAAGGCAGTGTTCTTCCTGTTCCGTGCACTTTTCTCCAAAGTGTCTCAAAGTGAGTGTTTTCACAAACGGGATGCCAGCACTAGGGGAGTTTTGGAAGGCCTTTCTGTATCACACCCAGTGTTTCCATAATCATTTCTCCAAAGACAAATCAGTTCTCAAAATTATTTTGTTTTGTCTTAGATACTGTTCTTGCATCTGGAGTGTTTTTATGTTAAATGTTGGCTACTCCCTAACTAAAATAGAAGTTCTCTTCCCACTGCAAGTGAGATCTTCAGCTCTTAGTTTTGTAAATAAATTTGTTCTGCGTTCTGTAAGTGTTTAGTGACTTTGAAGCTTTCCTTAAACTGAAAGCTTGAGTTTTGAAACTGACCATTCTTAGTTTTCATAAGGTTTTGGTCACAATTTTAAAGCGATAAAGTTCAAAAATACCTCGAATAAATGTATTTCGAGGTATTGAATAGATTCATTGAGTCAAATATTTTGTTCTGTCATGTAAGAAGATAGCTATCAAGGATGCAGAAATACAGATTGAAAAGCATGTTAGATGTGGTATAGTTTGTAGAATAGATGAGGTTTGCAATTTTGCAGTTCGTGTAAGAGCAGCCTGCATTAAATTTCAAAAATACATCAAATACGTTTAAAAGATTTAAATGACCGAAGAGTAGCAGTATAATAGCTGTTCTAAATATTTTTGTGAAAAACTTACTTAATACTGATTTCAAATTGTTATTACTTTATCAGTGCTAGACGTTTTATGGATATAAAATAATTTTAATACTACTTGGGGAATCTGGATAAGCCTGTGTGATGTTGGAAATGCCAAACGCTTGAGGTCTGAAAAATGTAATTATGTGACTTTAACTACTTATAAACTATACTTTATATCCAGTAGTTGCTGATATCTTGCTGTTTTAATTTATATCACTTTTCTGTAGTTCACTGTTCTTCAAAGAGTGGAGATTGTGTCAGAACTAATTGGGATGGATGTGTTTCTCTTTTATATTTTCAGTGAAGCATGGTAGTTGACTACCTGTGCTACTTCAAATTGTGTTAGGGTAGGAAGAACTGGATAAAGAAGGCAGTAAGCCCTTTTTATTTGTTTTCAAGTGTAGAGGGGAAATCTCTTACTATCTTTCATTTTTCACAGGGTTACACATCCTTCTGGAATGATTGCATCTCCTCAGGATTGCGTGGCTGTATGTTAATTGAATTGGCATTGCGAGGGCGTATTCAGCTAGAGGCTTGCGGAATGAGGCGCAAAAGTCTATTAACGAGAAAGGTAAGCAGAGAAAAATGGTCACATTTGCTTTCGTGCCATGTTGCAGGCAGCACAGCAACTTACCAGTAGTTGTAAGGAAAAGACTTTTTCTTCTTTTTATAAGGATAACGATTCTAACTAGTGACTTAAGTTAGATGCACAGTGTTACTGCCTAAAGTGTTTAAACTGTGAGCTCAAGGGCCTCGTAAATCTTCTGTGCTTGCTCTCTGCTCCTGTTCTTTCTCTTGACCTGTGTCTGTTGCTTTTGGGATCATTGCACAAGCGGTTGGCAGAGGCTCTGGCCAGGGTGCGGCGGCAGCAGTTGCTGCTGAGAGCCAGTAGCACCAGTTGTGATCTGCTGAAGGAACTGGCTGTTGCAGCGTGGGTGAGCTGTGGGCTGGGGCTGAGAGGGAAGGCTAACTGACAGTGCACCAGATGTATCCTGCAAGCCACCAGTTTAGCAGCTCTGGTGTACACAGTGACAGTCACAGTTCTGCACTGTGTGCGAAGGAAGTAATCCTTGTCTGGGCCCCGGAGAACACAAGCCTGTATGTAGTTTCAGCTTGTGACCAGTGTGTTAAATTTGGTGTACTCACCTAACTTTAAGATGGGCATGTTTTTAAGATTCTTTATGGAATTAGGCTGAAGATTTGAGGCTTTGATTTCTCATTTCTGCAGCTGTTTTTTTCCTTGGTATAAAATGTGCAAAGTCACACTGTTTGGAGAATGTTTATTTCATCAACATTAGTGGATACTTCTAAAATAGGTTTATTGAAAACATGGTCAAGTATTGCCTATTCACCACAAATGAATTTACTTCTATGGCAGACTTCCCTGTCAATATTATCTTTTGCTACATTTTTTAAAGGAAAGTTTGAAAATTCTCCAGCCTACTCCCAGCTTCCTTCACTTCTGAAGAATTGAACCTCTGTTCAGACAAACAGCTCCTGCTTCTTTTAGTTTCATTTGAGTAATTCAGCTTTGATTAGTTTGCACAGAATTTTTTCCTCCAAAGCTTTTGGCTCCTCAGGCATTCAGGAATGTTCTTTAGCAGTTATTTTCACTTTACACAAACCTTATCAGATCTGTCTAACTGAAATTTTAACTGTGCTTTTTTAATAAAATGGAAAAATAACCTGTGCATACCCTCAATAAAGAATAAAAGCCAGGTTATTGTCTTACATTCTTTTTAATTTTATCACTTCTTGGTGTTTTGGTTTTTTTTTGTATAATTTATTTTAAGAGTTAAAAGCTACCCAGTATTAAATACTTTTTCTTTCTGCTGTTAAGACAATCCTGAGTTTTCTTTTTACAAGCAGAAGGGTTCTGTGAAAAAGACTTAATTGAAATTCAAATTAGGATGGATTTCTGCTTCAGGAATTGTCTGCAAATAAAATCTCTAACTACTGATATATACAGTGAGTCTTTTCTCCATCTTCCCCCAACCGTTCAATTGAGAAATCATTCTCAGATGACTTCCACAGTTCTGTACCTTACTTTGAAGTCTTGCATTGTTTAACACCAAAATTCAGTCTTTTTTTTCTTACTAGATTTCAGTGTCTCAACTATCAAATGTCCCCTCTTCCCCTTTTTATAGGAACTTGCAGACATTGCTCTCCTTGCCCTCAGCTTTCTTTTTGTGTTGAATATTGTGCTTAGTGAATGGAATGAGCTGTCTAGTTATATCCAGGGTTCAGTGAGGTGGGAGCTTCAGAAGCAATATCATTTTATATAGCTTCTCCCCTCAAGCTAAGCCTTCTTCTCTCCCCCCTTCATCCTTCCTGGGACTTGGTGGGAAGGTAGAAGCTCCTTAAAGCAGCAGTTGTTGGTCAGGAACCACACATCTTCAAGTTTGTAAGAAGCAGTATAGGCTTTAGTCATTTTAATCTGTGTTGTAGATGAGAAGGGTAGTCCTGTCTTTCTCCAGTCTTCTGTCCTTGCAAAGAGACTTACCTGTTTTTGGAGCCTCTCAGGTTGTTACAAGTGCTTGTGCAACCATGTTGTAGATCAGGTAAGTGTTCTATCTGACTTCTGAAAACTGATGACTTCTGTGATCAGTTTAGTTTTCCCTTGAATCACTTTCTTGATATTGTCATCTGGTGGTATGTAGGTGAGACTGCTGACACAAAGGGCAAGGTAAGAGCAGGAAGAGTGGACTACCTCTTCAGGGAGAAGTTCAGAGTTCTATCCAGCAACCATCTACCTGTGGCCTTAGTCACACAGTTGACTTAAAAGATTGCCAGCTGCAATGATTTCCATTTCAAGCCTTAAATCAGACATATGTTAACAATTGTTGCAGTTTCTACGACATAGCTTCAGAAGTGATCAAGACACATTAAATCCATATTTGAATGTCACAGAATGCAAATGAGACAATGAGAATCAGGCGGAGATGGCAGTGGTGAACTTTGCTGAAACTTGTAAAATGTCAGCGTGGTGTGGTTTATGTTGCAACATCCTTGTAAATTTATCCTGAGAATAGATAATCGTTCCAGTGTTTTGGAGTTCTACCTACCGCTGTCACTTCTGGAAATAAGTGAAAGTTGAGATTTCTGTATAAATAAAGTAAATTTTAAGAAGAGTCATTGAAGATAGAAAATGGTACTCTATTCTGCCATACAACCAGAGAAAACAACTCCAATAACTACAGTTATCCAAAAAAAAAAAAAAAACAAACACAAAAAAAACACAGAACAAATCCTTGTCCTTGGTAGGTTAATTTAGGTATGTTATAGCTGGCAATTCTGAGTGATTCACTCATGAGTTAATTTTTGTATTATTAAAGTTAAACCCCAGAGAGCTTGCTTAAATAAAAATCAACGCAAGAGGTGCTTAATCATTACCATCACTTAATTGCAAAGCTGCATGGTAGAAAATGCAAATTAAATACTTTATGTAATTGAAATGTCCTCAGCAATTGAGTACAAGGCAAATCTAGCACATTAGAGATTACTGAAAACTTGGAATAAGTAAAGCGCCTTTTTTGCAGTCTGGGCTGAGGACTATCATCTTTGAAGAATCAGCTTCTTAGCTACTTTCTCTACCTTAGCTCATCCATTAAAAAAAGGAAAAAATTATCCTTGTGGATACTTAGTCTTCTGTGATTATTCAATTTGTAAGATCCTCAACCCACTTAACAACACAAGAAGGACAAGAAAAATACAACTTCTAATGTGAAAACTCTGGAGAAAAGTAATCAAGAAGCACTGGCCAATAAATCGTCCTTAAAGAACGTGCAGAGCTGTGAGCATAGGAGAATCGTGGCTAGGCCTCTCCTGTTGCCTGTCTCCATGCAAGTGTGTAGAGGGAGAGGGAGGAGAAGAGAAATTCCATGGAAGTATAATCCAAATTAGTTTGAGGGGAAGGATAAGTTGAATGGAAGAGTCTGTGTTCCTTACAGCTCTTTCCTCTGGGTCATACAGTCATGCTGGATTATTTTCAAATCAGCTGCTTAAACTTCCTTTCCAGTGACAGGAAAAATATCCCGAAGAACTCCGAGCAGTCAAGGAAAGCCTCTTTTTAAACTATATTAAAAATATTTTTCTAAACTATTTTTAAAACCTATTATTTCAAAAATACTCTGAAGTCTAGGTTAGATCTCTTCAGTGAGGATTTTATTTATAAAATAGGTCTATAAAATGATTTCACATTTTGTATCTTAGTTAGATGGTGAATAATAGGTTACTAACTGCAGAAGAGTGAAGATACCTACAGTGATTAAGCTTTACTGTGAAATTAATCATACAGGACAATTCAAAGATACTAGAATACATTTGTCTGTCAGAGTGTCAGTTTTAAAAAGAAGAGAAGATTAAACTTGTTGGGATGTTTTCAAGTTAAAGGAGGATCTGAAAGTGAGGGTATTGACAGAGTTGAATCTAGCAGCTTAAAATATCTAACCTGAAGTAAGCTCCTAATTAAACAGGAGAAATGTCAAAAAAATTAGAATCTTGATATAAGACTTCAAGATATGTAATATTCTTTTATTCAGTTAGTAGAGGTTTTGAGTGCAGCTGTGCTGCAAGCTTGTAAATCAAAAAGATGAATAAAAATATAAAGAAAATATATTAATAATATAAATTGCTGACTATTGAATTTCAAATAGGGATTGTCTTGATTAGACTGTAATTGTGTTTTTTAACACCAGAATTTTAGATCAGAGTTTTATGGTTACAGACTGTCTAATCTTACTGCAGGAACAGAAAATCAGGTTTATCTGGTCTCTTCCTGGCAGATAATTATTTTAAAATTCTCCACTGAATGCAATTCAATGACATCCCTGGGTATTTAATTTGCCTTATGAAGTTCTTGATAATACACATCCTGCATCTTTCATATTTCCAAAATAAGTTCATATCTTTTATTTTTTTCCCAGCTAGACACCCTAAGCTACTGGTTGATATTCTTTGCGTAAAAATCTTACATACTTTATTTTTAGAACTGAACAAACCTACTTCTTATTAATCTGTCATTGTAGACCGTTCTATTCTTGCTGATTTTGGTAAAATCTTAGTTTCTGTGTTCTTATATATGCCATTGGAGTTGGACATAGTATTCCAGCTTTGATCTGTTATTCAGAAAGAATTCTCTCATACAGTATGGCCGTTCATACAATGTACAGAGGAAATTTGTCTCTTTACCAAAAGACTTGGCTTTTGTTGATTCATTTAGTTCATAGCCTATTACTGTGACTACTAGATCTCTTTCCCGTCATTTTGAACTGTGTACTTTTTATTACTTGTTTTATGTTTGTTTGCTGTTCTCTTATCCTAATGATATGACTTTGCATTTCTTTTTAATTTCATCTCATGGACTTTGCACGTGCCTCCAGTTTCGAGTAACCATGCCGTTATGAAGCTGTTGTACGCTACAGTTCGTTTCAATTGAGTGTCATCTACAGGCTTCTTAAGCGTGTATTTTGCTGCACTGTTGTTAGCATTAAGAATTACTAGCATTACAGAACAGATGTAAACCTGAAACATACTCCAACAGGACACGTGTTGCTTTTCCACCCTGGTAGTATACAACTTTTCAACTACTTGGGAGATGTATTTAATTTAAGATTTTTTACCTGCTGCTTCTCCCTTATGTATTGAATTGTTTTGATATGATGGAGTCTTCTTCAGTTGTCCATTATCTTTTTTACCTATGCATTGCTAACTTGTACTTCAATTGCTGATTTAATCATTATTTTCATGAATAACTTTGAAACTGTAGTAATTATTTTCCTAAAGAAGGACTATTGTTTTTATTAAAACATTGACTTCTGCTTGTTAAACCAGTAAGTTTTAGTTTGGTGCTGCTGTTCTTCTAACCAGAAGAAAGTGGTATTTGTACATGGTTTATATAAGCTACTTATATTGGTAAACAAACAGTTATTCAAATTCGTAGTTCTTATTATATTACTGAGAATAACTTTTTTCCCTCTGCTTTTTCTTGGAGAAGGAATTCAATTAAATCATTTTAGTGGTTATTTAACAAACTTAAACATCCATCATATACAAAAACATTTATTAAAATAAGTAAAATAATATTTATTGAAACATAAATATTCTGCCTAATACATGTATTTTGTTTGTTAGTGAATGGAATATGGTGTTGCTGGTCAGCGTGTTCTTCAGAGCTGTAAACTCGTAGCTGTTTTCTTGAACCTACTTTTTCTGTAGATCTGTAGAAGAAAACCAGTTTTCTTGCTTTTTCAGTTTTAATTGATTTCTCAGATTCATGTGACCTAGTTGTTCAACTGTAATATTTGAATAAATTGACTTGAAGTTGTAGAACAGATGACTGCCATCAGAAGACACTGATGTATAACACTGTATATATGTTTTATATATGTTATATATGTATATATAACATATATATGTATATATACTACATGTATATGTAACACTGTAGTAGACTCTTTTAAGGGGGAAGTGCAGGAAATGGCCAGGTTAGTGGATTATCTTCCTTAAAATTTAAGTGTTAAGCATATATTAGTATTACAGTTTTTAGCTGACTAAGTGGGTTATAAGTAGCTTAAGACAAAGTAGGTTTTTTTGCAACTAAAATCTTAGGAAAAATATATTTAACAACTAGATATATTTAAAACTTATGCATTCTTAAAGGAGAATTTTTAAATTCTCCTCAATTCTGGTAATGGGTAGATTTTTCTAATGTTTAATGCTTGATATTTACAGTAATGCATTAAGTTGAAATTCAGACTGCATTTATTCTGTCTCAGGTGATTTGTAAGTCAGATGCTCCTACAGGGGATGTTCTACTTGATGAAGCTCTGAAACACATAAAAGAGACCCAGCCTCCTGAAACAGTACAAAATTGGATTGAACTGCTTAGTGGTAAGACTTGGACATAATGCATTTGCTTTTTATGTGTGGGTTTTTTTTTTCTCCTCCCAATAAAACTAATTATCTGGCATCACTAGAGAGTATACTGTAAGATCTGGGGGGAGAAAGTATGCAAAATAGTTAATTAGTCTGTCTTCTAGAGTAGTCTCTTGTTGATTGTAGCCTTTAATCAAATAGAAGTAACCATCACTTTTGACTTGACTTGGATATGGAAAGATCTAATGAAAGTGTCAGAGAACATCTCAACTCTGTGAAGGAGGAGGCATCTTCAGCTGAACCCAAAGTAAACCAAGCCTGTACCCTGGCTACCTTTATCTGTAATTGCAAAGGCAGGTTAGTGGAAGTTTGGAGTATAGCTATGTGTCTTCAATATTCAGATCCTTTGACAAGAAAAGGAGATAAGGAACTCACTATTCTGATACAAAATTCAGGGTGAAAATTTGACTACTTAATCATAAAGAGGAAAGAGTCAATATACTTTTTTCTGTTTTTCCATTAACTATTTGGCACAATGTAATAAATATTTTCAAATCATTATGTTCAAACCAAAGGCTTCAATATGGGTACTTTGCATGCAGTTGTTCTGGTGAATGCTAATAAATTGTTGCTGAAAAGATGAAGAGTCCATTAGATTTCTTTATCATTGCAGTTAAATGTTTTGCACGTACTTCCGCCACAGTTAAATTCTCAGGATGCTTAAGTTAAACTGAACGGAACAATGACCATCTTTTAACATGTAGTGCTTTTTATTGTTTTCTGTAGCCAGAATTCATTATTAAGGTTTGTTTTTGTGCATTTTATGAAATGCACAAAATACAGATTCCCTGTACAGCTGTACAGACAGTGCAGGAAACATCCCCACCCCCCCCAACACACACACTCTTTTGTCAACAACATGACTTTGGTAGGTGAGAGGTAATAAGCCTTGAGGTTTTGTCTAAATTTGTCATGTATGTAACAACCCAGAAGTTTCAAATACCAACAAAATGTCTCCTGCCTTCACTGCCATCCTGTTTTGATTGTGTTCTTCCCATTCTGCTTGTGCCACTTGAATCGGCCTTCCTGCCACTGCAGTTTGTAGTTCATGCCCTTGCCATCACTCGTGTCTTCCTCTCTGACTGTGTGTCAGGCGGAGAGGGCGGAGCGAGGAGGGAAGGCAGAGAGGGAGAACAAGTCATAGGATCATAGAAGGGTAAGGTTGGAAGGGACCTCTGGAGATCATCTAGTCCAACCCTCAGCGTAGCCCATACAGGGATTGAACCTGTGACCTTGGCATTAGCAGCACCACACTCTAACCAACTGAGCTAGACCTGCCCCCAGAGCGGTGCTGGTCAGCAGGGGCACGGCTGCACAGCCGTACAGCCCAGAGTGCTCTTGCGCGGGTCCGCTGCAAGTTTGCAGCTTGCAACAACAATCCATTCTTCTTCCCTAGATACATAATTTGCACTGACATTTCACCTTTCTCCCAGTGTGAAACACATCAAGTTAGTGCTGATTCAAAAAAGGTCAACTAATGAATGAGCAAAACTAGGTTTTCTTCAAGGCCTGATCCTGCTAAGCTTTGGCTCTGGGAAGATGCTGCTGGTGTTGTAGCTGAGACTTGCGTCAGTCCTCTTTTCTTATACATGGGTGCTTATTTCTTGAGGAGGATTAGGGGTCTTTGCATTTCCCATGGCTTAAAAGGTGCCCTACAAATATAATTATTTTGATGTTTTGTCTTGATTTTTTTGGTAGACTGCACCAAAAAAAATATTTAGAATTTTAGTTAGGAGAGTGATCCTGGAAGATAGCTACTCCATCTGTAACTGTCAGTGATGCAAAGATACTGCTTAAAATTACAGTGTATGCAAGGAAATATTTGTATAGACTTATAAGGCTACATTTGCCAGGCTGATGTTTTTTTACAAGCTGGAAATATTGACATCCAGGTCGGAATGTCAGGTCTTTCAGTAAATGTAACAAACGTCTGTTTTTATTTCTACAAGCAAGTTTCTGTGTAATTGAGAGGATTGGTCACAAGGTGTCGCCATGTTACAAATTTTTATTAGCATATAGAAACATCTACCTAACAAAATTAAAGAAAAACATCTAGGAAATAATCTCTGTCCTATGAAGCTTACTTTTATTGCATTACACTTCTCAGATTCATTCTAAAAAATCTTGTTCGTGGTCAGTGTGGGGAATCACATTCAGTACAGTGTGGGTCGTACAGGAACTTACATAGTTCAGTGTGTAAAATGGGCCTGGGTCGGTTCACAGAATCTTTGCCTTTCACTATGCAGTTGGTGTCACCTCATTTACTTACTTTACTTGACTTTTCCTTAAATATGTTGTATATCAACTTCCATCACAATGAGAAAAACTGTAAACTCATTTGTGAGTTCCTTTTTATTATTGTTGTGCATATACCCGTGATTTTTTTTAAAAAACTTTACCAGTTCAAAACAAAATGCTTTAGAACCTTTCAGATTGCTTATGGAAAAAGCCATATGCATAAGAAATATTTAATGTTATCTCTTCTCTCACATCTTAAAATGTAAGTTCTTTTATATCAGATGTAGATTTTAATATTTATATTAAGTACTCAGGCTGTACCTAAAATTTTAGCTTGCTACATAAACTTTTAAACAAAGGTAGACTTGTCAAAGTGCGTCACAACTTCTGCTTTATCAGTGGTTGTAGTTGTTGCTATATTACTTTGCTCTTTAAATTCCCTCTTGCGCCTTAACAAGAAACATTAGAAATAATTTCTGTAAAACAGTAAAGACCCCGCTCTCCTTACTCACGCTATATGTCTCATTATTTCATCTTGGAGGAGAGGGGGTGGGAACAGAGAGAAGGAATGTAAACCTGAAGTAAAAAAAAGAAAAGGACATGTAGGGCAGATGGGCATCAGCTTGTCTTTGTGGCTGGAAAAAATGGCAATGACACTCATTCCAGTCCCTGAAGTGATAAAGGCTGGAAAGAGGCAAATGGACAAGCTTGGAGGAAATTCTTTGTTTTTATCTAAATTAAAAAAAACAAAAAAACCCCCAACAAATACTATTTCTTTATGACTTGTGTTTTTCCCTTCAGTACAAGAGTGCTTATTTGTCATATCCTTTATCAGGACATGGCTTAGCTAGCATTTCATCCAAAATTTACATGCACACTGAAGCTCCTCAAAGAAGCTTTTATGGTTTCCCTGTTTGTGCATATATATCTGGGAAGGTCAGAGATCAGAGAAATGCTGACATGAGCACAGCATCTTGTTTTCAGCTATATGAATTTGACAGCTCATTCTGCACCACAAGGGGGGGGGTGGAATTTAATAGTACAGATTAAACTTTGCCTGACTGTTGGCTTTTTTTTTTTTTTTTTTTTTTTTGCTTGCTTTTTTAGGTGAAACGTGGAATCCATTAAAGTTGCACTACCAATTACGGAATGTCCGTGAACGGTTAGCTAAAAATCTAGTGGAAAAAGGTGTACTGACAACAGAGAAACAGAACTTCCTTCTTTTTGACATGACTACGCACCCTCTCACCAACAACAATATCAAACAACGCCTCATCAAGAAGGTTCAAGAAGCAGTTCTTGACAAATGGGTGAATGACCCTCATCGCATGGACAAGCGCTTGCTGGCACTCGTTTATTTAGCTCATGCTTCAGATGTTCTGGAGAACGCTTTTGCCCCCCTTTTGGATGAGCAGTATGATTTAGCTACAAAGAGAGTGAGACAGCTGCTGGATTTAGACCCTGAGGTTGAATGTATGAAAGCCAACACAAATGAGGTTCTGTGGGCTGTTGTAGCAGCTTTCACAAAATAACTGCAATCAGACTGAAATGTTTTTTCTTCTTTCATGTAAACCAGTTGTTTCTCTTCTATTGACTATTCATGTTTTCTGTAATTTGTACCTTCTCACATGATGAATTGGCTCTTATTTCATGGGAATTATAAGTGGTATATTCCCTCCTTTGTGTGTCTGTATACAGGGTTCTGCTGGTACAAGAGACCTTCCTGTTTAAAAGCAACAGAAAAAGGTTTTACTGCCATATTGGCATTTCATTTATATTAAATTTGAATTATCTGAAATACTTGGTTTAATCTATTTTTCATCTTTTTGCTATTGCAGTGGTTTAGCTTGGGAAACACCTCAAAGAGGAAATGTGCATGCAGTTGGATCACTAGTCTTTGCTGAGCAGATGTGTGCATGCATTGATAGTTCTGCACTACAATTCATAACAGATCAGAAGAGGGCCTTCTTAAAATCACCAAAGCTCCATATTGAAGTATCTTCAAGATACTTTATACACAGACATTGTTTCAATTATGCTTAACAAAATTACTTTGAAAGCATAAAGCATTACATTAAGCAGCTTTGTCAATAGTTCTTGATAAAGGCCTCATGAATTTTACTTTACATGTAAATCTCTTGTGTATTTACACTTTCATTAGAACTATAACTGAGATTAAGATTAAGGCTAGTGTAGAAAGGTCCAATTGTTTCATAAAACAGTTTTGGGATGGGATACATTCCATTATATTGTATATATAGTTCAAAATGTATATTAACAATCTCCCCCATCTTAGTATTTTGCAAGATCTACTTAGTTGTACACCTGGTGCCCCCTTAACTTACTGTCAGTCATCGCCATTTGGTGGAAAGAAAGGCCTCTTTAAAGAGCATATATGTGAAAGCTGTTTGTTTCCAGTGTCTACAGAGTTTACCATGCAGGTATTCTCGGTCTATGCATTGCCTTTGATAATTAGTGTATGGAAAGAGACCACTTTCTATCATTGTTTGTAATTTCTTTTTTCCTGTGTGGAAGAGGCTTGTGACCAGTACAATTCTTGGGTGCAGTTTTTAATTTTGTTTGTACACAAGTTAACGTTTGTCTCTTAAGTGTCATAATCTGTTCTACACTTTAAAAACAAAAAGTCAGTCCTAGCCAGTGTTGCATGTAAATGATTAGCAAGTAATGACTGCAGTTCGATGAAGATTTCTGTAATGGGACGCTTTACTATATTTTAATTTTTTATATTCAATTATGCTGATTAGCACACTATTGTACAAAAATATATATATATAAAAAACTTTGGCTTTTTAAAAATTATTGCCTCTTTACCACTGCTTGTTATTATTTTCCATTTGTTTCACAGTGTGAATATTACGCATTGAAAAAATTAAGCATTGATTTATCTGTTTTTTTCCTCATAACAGTGCAGATTTATAGCGGGGCTTACAGGTGTTTAGAAACTTTTTTGATTACTATTCAAAGCAAGAATACTAGATGGTGTATAACTGTAGAGTTGAAATTTAAGGGATCCCCTAATCTGTATACTAGCTTTTTACCTACAGTAAATAAACTATGATCTTGAAAGTGCCTGAAACAGAGCAAGCATGTCATTTTTACTTTGTGTTGCTAATTAGAAAGGTTTTATCGCTTAACTGAAAGCTTTAGTTAATATCCTTCTTATTAGAAAGGGAGGGTTTATATTAAGTAAAGCGAACTGACCTGATCAATGGAGTCGCTCAGATCTGCAGGATTCATGGCTGAGACGGACCGAGTTAGCTAAGAGTATGTGGCTGTGCCTGCCGCGGGTAGACCTCTTTCGTCTTGAGCACAGCTCTACAGCCTCGTCTCTGACTGGACTTCTGATTTTGCACTTTGTTTTAAAACATTTAGAGGCCTAAGTAGTTGACTTTAAAATACAACTTAAATTCATCATACCTCTATAACCTTTTTTTGATAAAGGTTTTTAAAATATGGTCCTTAACATTTAATGCCATGCTGTTCTTTCAGTTCTTAAATGCTCTTTCTTTAGAAAAATGAAATTAAAGGTATATTGCGAAGTATTTCAAACTCTGGTTTACAAATAAAAAGTTAAACAGTATTTTCTCAGTTGTAAAGTGCTGTGTTTAAAACTTTGAGGAGCTTGGGCATGAACTTTGGACATTTCTAAACTTTTTCAAAATGTGATTGCTTTAAGCGTGGGGGCAAATTGAAAACTGCTGTGTTGCTCTTATATTTGACAGTCTACAGAATGCTTTTTGTACTTGACAGTATATGTTAAGTGGTTGCTTTTGTTGTCTCTCTCGTGTTTTTTCCTTTTCTGTAGCTCTTTGAGAGGAGAGAAGAGCAGTTAATTAGAAAAGTTAGAAGAGAGTAGGATATTCAGGAGTAAATTGAGAACATAAATGTTAAAACAACTTTGAAAATCTAAACTACTTGAAACATGTTTCAGATTGACAGTATCTTTTCACAATCCCTTTTCTGTCCCCTCATCTTTGTTTTCCGATTTTTTTTCGCGCTCCTGCTTGTTTCATGTTAGGTTGAGAGGAATAGCGTCCCCCTCCCCTTTACAGCTAATGTGGTAAGAAGATCACCCCTCTTTTTACCTCCTCCAATAAGAGTTTTTAAATTATTTCATGTACAAGACAGAGACCTGCAGTATTCATTATCAGTTTAATTTTGCTTAAAGATAGAACCTCTGTCTGCAATAGGGAGAGTTTGCATTACGTGGATCCTTGATCCTCTCTGACAGGTTCAGTGCAAGCCACAACGGGTTTGCGAAGGGAGGCAGTATCTTCTGTTGGCTTCCTGATACGAGCTGGGAGCAGGGGGACAGGTAGCTTTGAGGATCTCAAGTCCTAGGTCGTGCTTTTTTATTATTTATTTTTTTTTTTAAGGGGAAAATAAAATAAAAATGCAAAGCCTCACAAGTGCTACCAGACCTTAAGTCTGAACGATGAAGGAAAATTTGCTGTGCTCTAAGGGATGATTTAGCAAACATCTCCACCTTTGTTACTGTTTGTTACTACGATAGGGGAAATTTAAACAGGTTTAACACAGGAGACTGCTTTGTTGGGCTGCGATAAAGGTACCTTTGTTCTCCTTACCTACCGCTGCGGCTCGCAGAGGCCTGCTGTCGAGGCAGTTCTGGATGCACCGAGTCGTCAGCCAGCTCTCACCAGCTACTTGGAGTGAAGGTTGCTATCCATATCCTGAACTCGAATCGGTATCTCAAGGAAAAATAGATACTATTCAGGGGCTTAAAAAAAAAAAATCCACTCATGTCAAAGGTGGAATTTAAAATATAAATCCAGAAGCCAGTATACTTTTTTGGAAATGTTATAGTTCTTGAGATTTACATCCTCCTCTCCTCTGTTTGAAAAGATGATATTACAGTGTTCTTAGCTGAGATGCTAGTGAGAACTTTGTGCGATGCACGATGTTTTTGAGCTCTGCATACGCTTCCAGGTGAAAATGGTGTAAATTGGCTATAAAGGACTGGTAATTGAGTGCTCATGTGTTCATGCCCATTTCTCCTGCAAAGTGAAGATATGTATCAACTAATGTGTTCTCTGTGAACTGGACTGAATCTGTAATGAAACAAAATAAAGCACCCTTTCACGTCACAAGCTGCAAATGGTTAGTGTGTATCACCTGCATGCAGTATCTGAAGGATTCATCTGTTAAGTGATTTCCAAGTATTTTTCATAAGGTTCTGGCTTACACCAGCTTGGCAAACAGAACTTAAAGAATTTCCATAAAGCCTCATTTCTGTCTAAATTGACTTCAAGTAGTTTTGACTAGTCAAAGCCTGTTATATTGTAGTTTCCCCTATTGCGTTCACTGTCTGTGTGTGGAAGGGTGTTTCCAGATTCAGAGTACAGACTTTTCCGAAAGAAGAAACTGATTTATTCTGTGATAATGCTAATGTTTAAAACAGTTTAATTATGCAGGAAATCATGTTTTCAAGTGTTTCAGATGCATAAGCATCAAGTATAAAAATGTGCTTTCAGGTATGTGTAGGAGGGGAGGTCCTTAGGATGGGGAAGAAGCGTTGGGACAGAGCTACTGCCCAAGTTCGTCTCTGAATAAGTTATGGAGCTCCCTCCTCCTCTTGTTTTCCAAGACCCAAGTCTTGTTTTCTTGCGCCTACAAAGCAGCAACACTACGCTTGGGAAAAGTCAAGGAAAATAAATGCCTTCTGATTCAGCAGAAAGCTTCTCTAGAAATGGCTCCTAAGCAGAAAGGATAGGGAAGGAAATGATGAGTGTAGCTTTTGGCTTTTTTCCCCTACCTTTCTGCACTTCCAAACAATTCATTGTTTCTTTTTTTCCTCTTGACTTTGGCCCATCTTCTCCATTTCTTCTCTTTTCCCCATTTCATGTCTTGCTGATTTCCTCCTTCATGCTCATGAACAATCCGTACTGATTTCCTGTCTTAGCTACTTACACTCTTGCTTCTTTGTTACTAATCTTTTTCTTCCTTTACTTCTACAGTCGCTCAAGCTCAGCTCAACCCTCAAGTTGCTTTCCTCTCTTCTCTGATTCGCTTCTGATGCTTCAAGGAACCAACCCTTCTTCAACAACTGAAATCTGATACTCTGCAGATTTTAGCTTTGTGGTTGATTGACTTAAAGGAATCTACTTTCTAATCAAGAGCTTCACAGCATCTGGCTTTCTGCTGTGGCTTACATCACGCAATTTAAGATGGATGGGAACTGATGCTAATTTACCTTGAAACTGCTGTCTGCATGTTTCAAAAGCTATGCTGTTATCCATGCAGCAGGGTGGACATACAGCTGAGGGTGATGATTTTGCCAGCAGTCTCATGTAAGTAGATCTTCTTCCAGTGTCAGTGCTCTGAAAAACTTGCTTTCTTCTGCTGGAACTTACCCTATAGTGAGGGCATATATTCGAGATTAATTTTCCTTCTGGGTTCTATTAAAAAAAGGGTTGAGCTTGTGCTGCAGCTCCGAAAAGCATCTTCTTGACTTGTCCATCTATTTTTACTGAAGTTACAGAGATAAATTACTTGGAAACTTCCTTCACTTTGGTTAGAAGGGGAGAAGTGGGAAAAGAGAGAAACGCGAATATACTTACGATATCATCACATAAACCTTGTTTTCCTGGCAAAATAGACTAATGTTTTGCTTTTTTTATTTTTGCTTTCTTGACTCCTAATACATCACTCAGTTCCTACCCTTCTGGTGTTTACTTGGACAGGCTTTACCATCATCTAATGCACTAGTCTGTCAGGATTTACGGTATGTTGCCCCTTCCTTTTATACATTTCTTCAAGTCTGTGGGTTTTTTCGCTTTTCCCTGGGATTGATCTTGAAGGCAAACATTATAAGAGGGCTTTGGTGGTGCCGTGCAGCAGGATTGGTGTTCTCCAGCCAGCTGATACTGCCCCATGAAACATGTTGGAGGACTTGTCTAGAATGAGTCTGCCCTGGGACATTTTCCTGGGGCAGTTACCTTGTGGCTTTGTTTCAGATGCTGAACCTGTTCCACATGGCAGCACAAAGCAGAGTTACGATGTTAACCAGGTCCATAAAACGACAGAGAGTCTTTATAGGCCTTTCTTTGTTTTCTGTTTGTGCAAATGAAACCAAATCACGTTAAAACCAGCTTTTAAAATTCTGCTATGACTCTTTAAGCTCTGGAGGACCTCAGTCACTTTGGAAGATAAGATTGAGCTAGGTCATGTAAGTTTTGCAACTCTAAATAGAGCAATACCTACATGCCATTAAAATACTCAGGCCTTGTATTCAGAGGACTCACAGAAGAAAATTAGCAAAATCAGGTCATCTCTCCAAGTGACAATCTCACAGTAACCCACCTCAGCTGTGTTAGTTACCAGAGCCCTTGGCAGAGAATTCATGCTTGTGTCTGAACAAAAAAAGGTCTAAGACAATTTCCTCTTCTGGAAAGGTCTGAGATTCCTGATACAGTTAATCTTATGCAATACTCTTACGACATCTCAGAAGGATCTTGTACAGATATGTGATACATTACTCTGTCTTTCCCCTTGGGTAAAGTGGAATTGGCAGTGGGTCACAGGCTGGGAAGACTTGCTACTCCTCAGATGTTGTGAGTGCTGCTCTCTGTCCAGGCAGGCTCTGCACCTTAACAGCACCGTGGTGGAGCTGAACATCTTTCCCTGGAAATTTTTCTCCCAGTGAATCTGCCCTGCATGTGCCAGGGACATGCATACTCTGTGGGGTAGCAGAGACTCTCTGAGCATGGCAACAGCAACTGGAGAGCTGTATGCACGGAGGTCTCCCTCCCGCCAACCCCTGCAATCAGGGCACTGCAGATGTGTCTGGGTCCATGGTCACGCCTGTGTGGGCAGTCAGCTCTTCACGAAGGTTTCAATCAGCCAGGAAAACACCACGTGATGAGGCTGGATGGTTGTACTTAAAACAGAGGAGTGTCTGTGACCTTCCATAACCAGAAATGTGTACAAATAAAACAGGCCTGAAATGAAATGGAACTGTACACACATTTGGAATAACAACTGAGGTCTGTTCTCTTGGATGTGCTGCAAACAGGAAATGGAGCTGAATTCACTGAATTAATTAATTGCTTTCTGCAAATATGTTGCCAGATGTTAGACACTAGCTATTGATAGCTTCCCTCTGAGATCCAGCTCAAAATTTACACACATTTTAATATACACAAATCTGAGACTTTCAGCCAAAGACATGCAGAATCTCTTTTGCACAAGCAGCATTGACATGCAGAGGAATTTGTACACAGCATTTATAGATAGGTATTTAAACTTGCTTCTTGTGTCTTTCTTAAAGAGGAAGCAAAGTCTACTTTTGATCATTCTAAAGTATCCTTTTTATTTCCCCTTTTTCTGTAGAGAGTGGAAAGGACATGCTGCCAGCATCACATATGGCTGACAGTCAACACAAGGGTTAAGGATTTGTGAGCCATGAACAGCAGAAATATCTGGCACATTTTCATTTACTCTGTGCAGTGAAGGAGAGAAGCAACCATTATTTGAGCCATAATTGAAGTGCATCTTTGGAAGACAATTGCTTGAAAGATAACTAGAGTTACGAGCAGGTTAGTGGCTATCCTGCTCTTGGCACGTCTTCCAGGTTGTGTTCATCAGCTGCACAGGAAGAGTTCAGAAACATGGGAGTTTTCCCTGTGGGGTTACAGTAATGAGGGGGGCTTGAGTCTGCTACTCTGCCCTTTTGTCGCACCAGCAGATGAGTCCCAGCTCCCCCAACATCTGTCTCCCTAAGCTACTCAGAGCTTGCAGATTTGCCTCTGAAAGATTTCAGATGTGCAGCCAACTGTCAAGACTGTCCTTTTCTTCCAGGCTTGTCTCCTCTCCAACTGCTGGGAGCCCCTTGCCTCTAGGCCTAAACGTGGCATTGGAGACTTGGAGGGACTGCAAGGAAACTGCACCTATTCAGTTCCCCAGTGAGGCAGCCCACAGTGAATGCAATGGGCTGTCAACAAACACAAGAGACAGCTAAGTGACAGAAAACATGCAAAAAGCCGAAGGACTTTTCTTTGCCTCAGCCTTCCCAGGAAAACCTGCTCTGACATCCATGTGTCCCCCAACAACTCGGGGTGTAGAGAGGCAGCCAGCAGAGAGAAAGCACCAGGGTGGGAACTGCTCAGAGAAGCTGAAGTTTCAGTCAAAATACCAAACATGAGAAATATAGGACAATTACACATCAATAACACCAAATTAACCCTATTCAAATAAAACTACCAAAGCATGAAACAAAAAAGCTAAAGATTCCCAATCTCTTCTTAGCCTCACGTCAGTGCCTTATAAATGGAATTTATCAAGGAACACAGTGCAGCATGAACTTTTATTCCCCGTGGCAATCTCTCTTTACCATACTATCGATTCCTCTCTAATTTACACCATGGTTTTCAGCACAGGTTCTTAGCATCTCTCATTCTTCAGTTCAACCTTATTTAAGGCCAACAAACAATTTGCCACCTCCATCTGACCTCCCTCTGGAAAACACCAAAGTTAACATCACTCCCTAACTGAATAGCTGGAGCACCTGCAGGATCACTGCCTTTCAGTTCTCTGATGATAATAAGAAAAACATTAACCAGGATCATTTATAGAGAATCAACAAAAAAGGAGTCAAAAAGCAAACCCAGTTGCAATTTCAGTTTGCTAAAGAGTTGATTCATATCATCAGTTGTGGTAATTGTTTTTTAATTTAATTAAGTGCATACATTGGTACATAATTAAAAAGCTTGTAGGCATTTCTCGGGGAATCACAGTCCATTTTCAGTCTTATACTCTGTCCACTTTGAGTCACAGGTGTTGTGAAGCAACCCTTCTGAAGACCATTAAAACCTTGGGGAAAAGAAAGGGAAAGCAGGTGTCACTTGTTGATGTAAATCATGATTTACAGCTGAAATTGGAAGAGCTTTGCCCCAGGTAGTGTTTTGGGGCATATGGTTGGAGCAGCTGAGCAGGGCTGCAGCACTGTGCAGAGCCCAGCGGCAGTCATCCTGGGAAGCCAACAGCTCTACAAGCACTTGCTGCTTTTGGAAGTCAGGTCATTGTGCTCTTACTGCCTCTGCTTATGTGGAAACGAGTTCTCCTATAACCAGCTAGCTTTTATCGTGGTATGGCCTGAACTCGTACATCAATAAGGGCCTAACTTTTAAGTTGCTGAATTTTCTAATGCCTAAACTGGTCTTTTTGCTTAAGTTTTATGTAAGAGATGCCCTCTTTTGGCGCTCCTTACACGTAAGACTGAAGACAAATCTTGTCCTCTCATTTGTGTTTTCCCTAAGTGACTTTGTGACTTTGCATTCATGACCTGCTATATAGGAGAGGTTTTTGTTTGTTTGTTTTTTAAAAAGAAGAAAGAAAGGAGAAAGCTAAAATGAACAATACAACATTTAAGTCAAATATTCCAGGTTGTGGAAAGTTGCAGGGATGTTTCTATATCTTCTTCACTTGCCTTCCTCTGAGATAACTGAGTTTCCCCTTAAAGCTGTAAAAGCTGTAAAAAGGTTGTTAGTGAAGGTAATGCTGAAGGTGGAGAGAGGCTGCTAGTGAATCCAGCCCAGTCTCCTGGCCCAAGGCTCCATCTGTTTCCCACTGTGTGCATACCAGGTCTTGGCTAAATCAGGTTTTCCAGTAAGACATCCTTATAGAAGAGAGAGAGAGAGATGAAAGATGCTAAGAACCAGTGCTGAAAACCACAGTGTAAATTAAAGAGGAACAAATACAGCGGTAAGAGAGATCCCTGCAGGGAATAAAAGTTCATGCTGCACCACTATGTGCCTTGATACTTCCATTTATAAGACACTGATACGAGGCTAAGAAGAGATTGGGAACCTTCTCTCTTTTTCTTTCATACTTCGGCAGTTTTACCCAGATAGGGTTAACCCAGTATTGATGCTGTGTAATTGTCTAACACTTCTCATGTTTGGTATTTTAATGGAAACCCCTAGCCATAACATTGTGGTGTCCTCCCTGAGAAGATGCATTTACATTGTAATCGAGTCCCTTCGCAACCTTCTCAAAAATAAACCGAACAGCTTAAACTCCTTAATGGCGTGTCAGTGCAGAAAAGCATTCACAGTATGCTGGCACAAATATCCCAGTAAAATAAAGTGCCAGTTGCCATCTGAGCTCCCCACGAGGACACGTTTGGGCTGGGATAGAAATGGTTCTTCTTTTGCAACTTCTTCTGAAAAGGCCTCAGCTCGGTGGGGGATTGAGGTGGGTGAGGGGCCCCCAAACCTCAGCAGTAGCTTTGCTCCAGGTGTAAATCAGAATCAGCCCTGGGAGATTCCTTGACCCAGTTGGATGCAGGATGAGAGCTAAAAGAAAACTCGTGACAGCCCTGGTGCTTCCAGTGCTTCTAGGCAAGTCCAGCAACCCAGGCCCCACTTAGACCCTACTTGGCCCCATATAGCTTGTGAGAATCATGAATTAAATTACTATAGCATATTTTCAATATTATTTATACTGAATAGCAATCCTGAACTTAGAACTCAGGGATACAGTTGCCTCAAATTTTTGTATTTTTTTTTTTTAATATTAACTGCAACTGGAATACGAAGACGTGAAAGTTCACTAGAGCCTGTTTCAGCCTGTAAGTGGGTCACAAGACACTGAACTGTTGAGTAAAATAACACCCACGCAAATCAAATAAAAGAGTAGCTAACCTGTATTAAAATAAATAAATAAATAAAATAAATCTGGATGCCTTAGTCATAGCTGTCTTAGCCATGAAATATTCAGGAGGCCAAGCACTTAGTGGGGAAACAGCTGCAGAGGATGCCTCCAAACCTAAGCACAGGATTATTACGCTGACATTAGCAGGTAAATCGCCTCCCCTGATGCTCCGGGGACCTGGGATACACGCAATTTCAATTGAAAATAATGGAATTCATGAGCGTGAACCTTGGACATGGTGTCCAAAGATAGCTTTAGAGGAGAAAACCTAGCCAAAAATAGCTTGCTTAAAAAAAACAAAAAAAAAAACCCCCCAAAAAAAAAAAAAAAAAAAAAAAACGAAAAAAAAGCTCCAAGACTCAGAGGGTAGGTAGAAAAACAAAATTCCTGCGTAGTGGCAGCTGACGTTGCTAAACAAGGGGTGCAGTTGCGGAGCCCACCGCGGAGCAGAGCGGAGCTGTAATCGAAATAGCTTGCGAGCCTGCGAGGAGGCGCTATCCGCGTTCCCGGTAACGGCAGCGCGGCAGCTCGCCTGCGATCGCGCTGAGCCTGCAGGCCCCGAGGAAGTCCCGCGTATTGTAGCGACTGGGCCGGGCTGCTAGGTGGCTGCAGGCAGGCTGCTGCAGGCGCGCAAGGCTGAGGAGCGAGGAGGGACTGGAGATCACCTCCTGGCAGATCTGGCTGTGGGAATCGGGCGCGGAGGGGACTGCCTGGGAAAGCGGGGAAGGTGGTGGTGATCCCCATCCTGAGCACCCAGAGGGCTCATCTCGCCACACAGACTGAGATGGGATCGTGCCCTACGGGTCGGTCTGGGCTCTGCTGGCTGAGTTAGCCTCTGTAGTCAGCCCCCCGCACTCCAGCAGAGCCTGGCTTTCTCTGGCCAGATGTGCTGAGCCACCGTTTATCTGCGGGACAAAAGATGGCATCAGCGGGATGGGAACTGGGCTCAGCGCTGGGTTATGCTGCAGGCTTGCTGTAGGATGGTTGGCAAGTCACTTGGTTTTTCCTTACCAATTGCTTGGAAATGGAGAAAAAGCAAGCAGCTCAGTTGTTCTCCTCCTCTGGGCTTCTCCTGTTGATGTCTCATTGATTTCCTGGTGAAAGCTCTTTTAGAAGAGAAGGGTCTCTCCTCCCGTATGAATGCATCATACCTAGGTATGTCTACAGGCTTCTGCGTGCTACTTGGGTGGAGTCCCTCTCCTCTCATCAGCGCTGCTTGTGATGTCTAATTGACAATAGAAACAGAACAGGATAATTTCACACTAAGTGAGAATGTTGATAAAATGGTAACGACTCACATATAAAACAGCAGGGACCTAAAATTATTGCTGTCTATTATAATGCTTTGCATGCATTGTCCTGGCAACGTAAGTGGATCTTCCTTGAATAGATGGTTTCCCACCATCTGGTTGTCTGAGCCTGAGCTCAGATGTGCCCTGATGCAACAGTCCAGGAGCAAATCTGCTGTCACTGATCCCCCCGCCCCCACCTGCACCATCTAACCCAAGCCCCTGTACACTGAAGGAATGAATGACTGGTGCACGGGCTAAGGAGGAAGCCTTTTTGTATCAAAATTTGGGATGCCTGGCTTCTAACTGAAACAAACACATTAGTGGATCGTTTCTCTTTACTTGTCAAAGTGGCCTCATGTTTGGCACCAGCTTATGGGCAGCCCTGTCAATGGTCCCAGGATGCACAAAGGACGTGTGACTGAAAGTGCGATTAGTTGGGCTTTTCTCATCAAGCTGCTGTTGGGATCTGTTTGTAGATGCTGATGGGAGCACAAAATATTTTTTTAATACCTATAAATATGTGCCTTAAAATCTACAGAAAGCCCATTTTTTTTGGCTGAAAGCGCACTTTAGGAGGAAAACCAAACCTCTTGACCTTGAAATAGATACGCTGTTTTTAGAATTTGGAAGCTATCTAGCTAGCTCCCTTAGTTACAGAGCATTAATCACTGCCATATTATACATAGCATGTAAAATTTAAGTAATAGAACTGCTGCCCCCATGGCTGTATTTCCAACTAAAAGCTGATAAATAGAACCACTGACCTCAGCTGGTCGATTTAACCCGATGAGTCATGGTCTTGGGGCCACATATGCTTCCTCTGCTAACGTTCTTGTTCCTATTTATTTTTTAAAGAGTGCTGGCATACTGCGTACCACAGAATAGCTTCTCTAATGGGCAACTCCAGAAATAGCAATATCCCATTAGTTCTCCCTCCTTTGTATGAATTTCACAGTCACTATTTATCCTGTGCAGAGCCAGAGGATCTCAAAGAGGTGGAGGCAGGACTGCTGCTGGGAGAGAGGAGGATGGGAAGAGCGAGGCTGTCTAGTAGTGATTCCTCTTGAAGTTCTCCACTTCAGAAGTGCCCTAGTATTTTCTTGCTTGTTGTGTTGCAGGCAGCTAAGTTGTAGAGAAAGGCGTAGCAGAAGTGGGGCTCCTCTGCTTCAGCTGCTGGGGGGAGCGATATCTACGCCATGACCGATGGATTTGCCCACAACAATAGCCTTAGTATTGCACACAATGGGATTGTTTCGCTTCAAAACACTGGTGGCTTCAGCCTGGCTGAAGGGGAGGTGGGCTCGAATCACAATCAGGGTGTTGTTCCAGTCCCGCAGGTGGTCCATAGTAGACCATTTGTCTTGGACTAGGATCCCCCAGGGTAAGTGCTGTGCAGAAATAGAGCAAAAAAGCCCTCTTATTGTCTCAGTTGGTCCTAATTTGCATGCAAGTTAATAGTCATATTTGTAATATTTAAATTAATGCCATCATTCACCTCATCAACATATGAGGTTTGATCCAAGCTGGTGAATCATGGTCTCGGGGCCACATGCGCTCTCTCAACTGATATTCATCTGAGTACGCACAGAGGTGACTGGACAAGGAAAGAATGAGACAAGGCTGGCCAGAGATGAGTGCTCAGCCACACTGGCATGCAGACAGCTGCCAGGGCAAGGAGAATTTGAAGGAGCACTATGACACTTTGCAGATCGCAGAAACATCAGGGAGAGAAGAACCAGAGACTGATGGAAGGTGTCAGAAGTGGATCCATTAATGTATAATCCGTCACTGTCAGAAAAGGCATTTGTTCAACGGCTTTCTATCAACTCCATAATTACAACCTCAAAAATACTGTAATCAATATTGTTATCAAGCCTTGCATCTGTCCCCAACTGCAGTGCCACAGGCCATGGTCCAGAGGCCTCCTCTATGCAGGCTGGCAGCTATCTGCTTTGCAAGATGATGACTTTGTAGAGCCCAGGCTGTTGCATCAGGGCCCAAGAGCCATTACTTTTACCAGCCTGTAGATGCTCCAGTGCAAATCCGGTCCTTCAGAATAAAAATTTGCCAGGCCCCTTTTCTCTGCTGGCTTCACTTTTCTCTGCTGGCCTCTGGCTGAGAAACTAAGTGACTGGCAGTGTGCACAGTCTGCCTCCAGCTCACAAGCAGGTGTGTGGGGTGAACGTCAGCCCAGTCTGGGAGCACACCTTGCTGGTATGGTCATGGTTGGCTTCGGTGCTCCTGTGGGCAAATCCATGGTGCAGAGGCTTCCCCAGGGAGCAAGGGAAGGGAGCCACTGAATCCCTGCTCCCAGCGGACCATGCCGGAGGGGAGTGCTGGGTTAGTACTCGGCCACCCCTGCAGCCTCAGGTTAATTGCAAACTCGCAATGTGGTATTTATTTAATTTTTAAAAAAAGTCACCTTGCAAAACAGGCCCTTGTGATACATGAGCTTCACTTAGCCCCCTTTAATATTCATGGTGTTCGAGAGGCTCAGATGTCTTTGCTCCAAGTGAATTAGCTCAGAACCAGGCTAGACCTTCCCTTAAAACCAACAGAGTCGCAATACGGCAAAGGCTTGATCATTTACCAGCCTAGGAAAAGAAATAGGAGTATAAACAGCTCGTCCGATGACTCACCTCCACGTGCGGCCTCACCAGACCGGGGAGCGTAATGGGCTGCTACCCCGGTCTGTAGCTGCATCCTTGTCTCTTTGGGCATATCTCCATTTTCTCCACTCCCAGTGCTTGGCTCCCCGGATGGTAATTTTTTGTGTTCTGACTCTTTAATGTCACAGAAATGGGATTTATATGGGGGGATATGTAGCTGAACTGCATTTACTATTTGACATTTCAGCTCTGAGAAGTTTTCAATGATGTTATTTGCACTTTTTTTTTTTTTTTTTTTTTTTACTGCTATAAATTGAGATTCTTTAAGGACAGTGTAACAGTATAATTCTCTAGGTCTGTCTCTTTGTCTCTGCCTTTCTATCGGGGCTTTTAGTGGTTTATTTGATTCACCGATCCTTTGCATTTCCTCTGCTTTGTTACAAGGCACCTGTGTCTCAATGACACAGAAAAATGTTCATCTGAAGTAACAGCTCTGGCTTGCGGTGCTTTGGATTTGATATAAAAATAGAACTGTGTAGAAAACTTTTTTATTAGCTTATTCAGAATCTTAGACCCCAGGTAATTCAAGCTGAATAACACTATGTTTTACTGAAAACATAAAACCAGACATTGGGTGCTTTATAATGGCCATGCAGGTACCTACAGGAGAACTTTTTGTTGCTTCAAAAGACTCCAAGGACTATGTGCTGTGTAGGACTACAAAAATTCAGGTGTGCCATATTTTTTCATTAGCCAGCTTGTATTTTCTTAGCCTTGGATCTCTCTCATTTTTATTTACTTTTTTTCAATAAGTACAAGTAATAGAAAAGGAAACATTACAGAGCAAAAGCCTAAATGAAAAGACATTCAGAAGAGACTCCTGTGGATGGTGCAATGGATATGTGACAACAAAGAAATATCGACTGCTGCATAAATAGGGATGTTTTTCTCAGAAACTTCTTCTGACGAAGAATTTTCAAGAGCAACAAATAGAATTTGGAGAGAAACTCGGCCAGCTCTAGGGAAAGAGAAAGGTTGTGTGCACACCATCGCAGCAAAAGCTGACAGACTGACCAAAGAAGTCTCTCCTGAATATCAAATCTATGTATGCAGTATTAGAGAGAGACCTCACGCTCCACAAAGGTATTCTAAAAATTGCGCTTCATTATGCCTTGCTCGCAGTTCACAATATTTTATTGCCTTTCTTTGGCACCATACATCTGAGATTCCTTAACACCTGAAAAGCGACTGCCATATAACTATTGGCTGGATAAACAAGTATTACTGTCCTTATTTGACACAGTAGAATATCAACATATCAAGTTATGAAGAATTCAGGAACTTGGCGAATAGACCTGACTTTGGAAACAGCACCCCTCTTTCAAAGCTGCTCTAATATGCAGAGAAATTATTACTCGTTTTGAGCAAAGGGAATAAAATACCTCTTCCTCTTCCTTTTTTCCTCACAGACACAAACAATTCTAGGCAAAGTTTGAACATAATTTTCAAATCAAAGCATACTTCAAGGAAGATGCCAGACCGGATTCAAGCTAAATTTGTAAACTGAGCTCCTCAGACGAGGACTGACGAGCTATCTGACCGCAAAAGATTATAATAATTAACAAATGTGCCAAGTATTTTACTGAAAAATGAGTAGGCTTTTTATGGACTTGTCTGCAGGTTTCTTCTCCAGAGAGGAGAGGACATCATACTGGGGGGTTGTACTTCCCCTGGCTGCACTTCAATGTTGAGAAAGATTAGGATGTCTCTGAGCTAATTCAGTAATTATGAAATTAGGTTGATCTCCTTGGTTCTGACAGCCTGTGAATGTGGCCCTGTGTTGGGGAAAGCGGGAATGCGGGAACCCTGAAACCAGACTGTGTTGGCAGCTAGCTATCCAAATGGCAGTATTTCTCAAAAATCTGGCTAATCTCTTTAAAAAGCTCATCACTGTACTGCCCATGATTAATATAATGCTGATAAGGCACTAATTTGCCTACCTCTGCTACTTGTGTACTAAAGATGTGAACGTTTCTCTGAAGATGGATCACTTTGGAAACGAGCATCCTTTAAGCAGCGTTTGGTATCTATTGCACGGATTTTGTAAGACCTTGGTGCCAGTTCTCTGCAAGAAAAGGTTACTTCAGTGCCTTTCTTACGATCTTGTCGAGACAGCACACAGAGAATTCAACAATCATTGTGAATCAAATATGCTGTTTTCTCCAAAAGGTGCATATATGGATTTTTGTGCAAAAATCATGTTCAGCTTTAAAAGGTGCTTTAGAACAGTAAATGACTCTGTGCAGGTGCCCACATACTTAACAATGAAATCTAATCAATCCTAAACCACAAAGGAGCGCTACTGTAGGCAAAGGGGGCAACGATGCAGACTGATGATCTAAAAATAGAAGTCCAAGAATTCCAAAAATTATTTCAGCAAAGAAAAATAAACACAGCATCAGAGCAAGTGTGATAACCATGGCATAATATACACTGACGAATGACTGGCTTGCTAAAGAAATCAGGAAAAAAATGTATTTTGATGAGAAGCTCTAAGATGATCATTAGAACCTGATTGCTTTAACCTCAGATTTTTCATATCTACTTCTTGCAAACTATTTGATCTCTGCAAATATTATACCTGCGGTCGAGTTTCTCCAATAGATAAATTTGACCTATGATATCTTAGACCACTGAAATCCAAACATGTGATGAGCTTGGAAGGTATATTGAAGAGATACTTTAGGGAACCATATTTTGTATATGTTGCAAAATAATCTTGGAAAGGCTTTTATTCTCAGGAGCTTGCAAAGTGAATAGTTCTATGAAGACCTATAGTTGAATGTTTGCATCTGAGACATTTTGACTGTTACTATTGAGTTATTTTGGTCTGTTAAGGGTAATACTTACATGGACTACGTAGCTTAGACTTTTGCAGCAAATTATTAATTTAATGGGTAGTATCCACAAAGAATTTCCAGTAAAAATATCCAAGTGTGTATTTTCTCACTTTAAGATTTAGGTTTTGTTGATAACAGCACTTTTGGACCTCTCCCCCATACATCTGGGGCAGATCATGAATTATGCTTTTATGTTTCACGCCAATTTAAACTAAGACATTCCTAACGGTTATCCGCTTTGGTGCTCTGTGAGAAATCCGTGGTGACTGGGGAACTCTGCATCATAGTACGGCTTGCAGCTACTCTACGAAAATACAGGCGGACAGGCATAAATGGAGACAAATCTCTGCTGATAGGACCATAGCTCTTAGCTTATTTTCCCCTTGCTGTGAAGATGCAGTAGGACTTCAAAAGGGAGTACGAAAAGGGTTGGATCAGCACCGCTATTTCTTCTTGTTGTGCCCGTTTGCAGTGGCAGATCCAAATTAAAGCTGGCGCAGAAAGGAATGTCATTATTTAAGGTGATACAAGGCAGCGCAGAACCAAAATTGTGGTTGCAGCTCTGAACCTGTTGTGATTTTTCATATTCCGTGTACAGCTCTGTCCGACTTTCAAGAATTCTCCCGTTCAGCCCTTTTAGGCTCGTATTTACTGCAGCGTGGTGCGGAGGAGACGCGCGTAACGTGTTCTCCCTCTCGGTTTTGTCCACGCCAGGCAACGACTGTCGTTGCGGCCGCGGTGGAAGCCATACAGGTATGAGCTCTGTCAGAGTAAGACACCGTTGTTCTGGAAAAATTGCTCTGCTTTTGGAGTAATTATTTCCAAGTAAAATTGGAACAAAGTGTCCACCTGAGGACTAAGATAACTCTAGGTTATTACAGTAATCATGCTGGTTAATTTTTCCGTGCAGACAAGGAAATCAACAGGATAGGTCATTTTAGTCTCCTTTTGAACAGAAATTATAATAGCACAGTCAGTGGTGGCTTGTCCTTGCAGTCTGTTTTATCCCCGCTGTAGAAGTACGTGTGTCTGTATAAAGGGCAGAGATGAGGACAGGTAGGAGCAATGTAAAGATGTATTTTCCTCTGTGTTTATGAAACAAAACCGGGACCCTTCGTGCCTTGCTAGCAAGCTCCCAGCTTACCAGGAGCCACGCTGCTGGGAGTTTTGGGCGGTTTTTTAAAGCCATGGCCTGGATTTTGGAAGGTGCTGAGGGAAAATCACAATTTAGCTTATTGTATCCCAGATGCTTAGTGAGCGTTGCCCCACTTTGCCCCGTCAGCGACGGCAGAGTTGCTTGCTCCCCCGGATGAGAAGACGCTGTACTTTTATTTGTGCTTTCTTCTCTCCCTGATGCCTCTGTACGCAGGGCCAGACTTGTCACTATACTATACCAAAGTGTCATCAAATCATCTACGAGGAAACTTTGGAATAATATGAAGCTTGGCATCTGGGGGTTTCGGGGTGAGCTGAGGGCACAGGGTAGCTCAGCAGATCTGCTTCGCTCGCCGGACGGTGTTCAGACGTCCCCAGGGTGCCAGGGAAGAGGGATGCCGTCAGGGTGACGGTTTGGTGGCCACGGGTCAGGGGCCGAGCATCCTGCTTGCTCTTGGAAAATGTGACAAAACTACAGATTTCTGAAGCTGGCAGAGGGATAAAACGTTGCTGTTAGCATGACTAAAATCTGCTTTATGGCAACTTTAAAAGTACTCTAGCTTTCTAAAAGTTAAGCAAACCACTCAAATTTGGTTCTGCTGATACAGCCACAGGGGGTTATATGATCTGAGCAGCATTCGAATCCCTAAAGTTGAATATTACGTCCCCTTATGCTTCAGCTGATCCTGCTCCCTGCTTCCTGGTTTCTCCCCTTTTTCTTCCAGGGTCCTCTGAGTTCCAGGAACCTGCTCTACTTCCAGCATCCTTCCCTTATATAAAGCAAAATAAAATGAAATTTTAGGCACTCTCTAGGATGTGAAATGTGGAAAACACTAAGAAATATATTTAATCTCTACCCAGATGGTCACCAAGAAAAACACAAAATGCTACTGATCCTGTTGACAACTGACCAAGTTGCAAAATGCAAGTATCACAGAGCCTCTAAATCAGTATTGGTAGATTCATACTCAGGAAACCACATTTAATTGGGATTTTGATATTTACACTCCATAATAGGTGCATAACCTTCAGGAAGAGCAGAAGGAAAATAGCGTTCCTCAGATGTGTAAGGGAAGACTAAAATATTTCTGGCAGCCTCAAGAACTGCTGATTCCAGTTGTAGATAAAGATGACCTTTCAACAGAGAGCTGAGGAATAAACCCAACACATACCATGTACAGTATCTTTCCTGCCTTTTGGCCTGATGTCAGAAGACACAAGCAAGGACTGATTTACATTAGGAGATTGAATGCCAGCAGCTGATGATGAAGCTACTTAGTAAAAGACATCGTTTATGAGCATCAGCTTTGCTTCCATGATATAATCCTGCCAGAAGCCAAATGCTCTCCAGCACCTCAGAGCACTATCTTACCAAAGTGCAGCAGAAAATGGGGGCAACACATATGACTGACTTTGGAGAGATGTAAATGATACTGTTATTGTAAGAGGATAAGGAAGAGAAAGCAAAGTCCCTTTTCATTCTGTTTCTGTATTGGTGTAGTATCCCCCAAATGAATAGACTTACTCCAATTTGAATAAGATGGGGTGCAGGCATAATCTGCCCCCTTGTTTTAGAGATGTGCTGTATAAGTAGCATGGAATTGTGGACCTTTAAAAATGAAGATAACGGATAATCTGAAGTTGGTGCCTACATTTTTTTGTAACTCTGATCCATATGCTGCTGTTGTTGAAGTTAATCATCCCATTTGCATGACTGTTGGCTGTTGTTTCCTGCCAGAACCGATCGATCGCAGGGGACGGCTGTGTTTTGAAACAAGGGCTCAGCGTTCTGGGCAGCTACCCCAAGGTGCACCGCTTGTTTCTGCTTTGGGAGCTCTGGGGATTTTTCACGCCCTAACAGCGGATAATCACATTTTTGAACTTGGGAGTCAAAGGGAATAACGCTCGGAGTTTCTCTTGCTTCACCCCACCATCCATCTTGCTTTCGTGAGCCAGCACTCTTTTCAAAGAGCTCTCTGGGAGCATGGAGGAAACATTTGTAAGCACTGCTGATCTCGCATGGATAAACAATGAACAAAGTATTGTTTAAAGTCAAGTTCCTAGAAATGGGGTGGAAAAATCACCTAAGGAGACTGAATCCATCTGACACTGCAACGCTTTTGGATGATCTGTGACCTTCATGGGCACTGACAGGTAGCATGGGACAGCATAAGAGACTTGGGATCACGAGTGGTGACAGAACTTTGTATACTCTAAAATCTGTCAGCAGTGAAATTTCATTGAAGCCTGTGCTGCATTAACTCCTGCTCTGCAGTGAACCACGCCATCGGGTCGCGCTGCGGCACGACAGTGCGGGAGGAAAAACACGGAGGGAGATGGACCTCCCAACAGGCCACTGCTTGGACAACTGCCGCCTCATGTGCGGTGGCACGCGGCTGTCCGTGGCGGTGCAAGCCGGGCGCATCGCTTGCGGGGAGCCGCTCTCTCTGCAGCTTGCCAGGCATAGCGGCGTCCCCGCAGTCGTGGGGAAATCGCTTTGTGTGCGATTTCCTTGCTGTAATGAGGTCAATGGCAGGAGTCACGCATGGATTTTTTTCTTTTTTTTTTTTTTTTGCACCCTTTCCAGGCCTTGGAGCTCAGCAGCTTGGAGGAGTAGTTTTTCCCGGGATGATACAGCCTGGCTGACACCGCCGGGAAGCTCCCTGTCCTTCACAGCAGGTGGTCAGTCTTGTGTGCTCGGCGATACCGTCTGGTTTGCATGCAAGTACTTTGCATTCACAGAACAGTTCAACTAACAACATCCTTCAGATGCTGAAGAGGCCTACAGCTCTGCCTAGAAGCTCACGCAGAGCTTCTTCACACTGCAACAAGTGCCTCTAGACGTCCCTCCGTGTCAGCCGCTAGGCTTTCGGTAGTTATCAGCAGAGACGTTACAGTCAGGAACGATTGTCTTCAAAGGAGCGACAGGCAGAGCGTTCGGACAGAACTGAATTGCATCTGCCCGGCACTGTCTTTAATGAAGCAAATGCTTTAGAGGCATTGCGGTAGTTCTCAGCTTGTTTTTTAGATTTAATTTTAGACCTGCAGTACTGGAAACCCACTCCTCGAGCCTTGTACTGGGGCATGAGTCAGGAAGAGAATCTGGCTTGAAAGAAAACAGAGCTGCTGACCATTTCCTATCGCTGCGGCCAGGAAAAGTGAACCTGGAAAAGCAACCAAACATTTAAACATGTATTTTCATTTCAATAATCTGAAGTTTCAAAAGTCTAAAAAAGACATTTTTTTTACTTGTTTTTGCTCCTGTATGGGTAATCCACTGTTCACTTAAATCTCCTTTTGCAAACAGCACTTCCTGCTGAGCGAGACCAGAAGATAAAAGAGGCACAAGGGAAATACTTAAAGGACTTAAAAAAAAAAAAAATCCCGAAGTGCCCGACAATATTAAAAGCCTGCACAGACCAACAGCGCCGGCTCCTCGGGGGCCGGAGCCGCGAGCCACCCGCGCCCCTTCCAGCAGGCCGGCGGCGCCGCGGCCCCCCCGGCCAGCGCGGCGGGGGCCCTTCGCCAGCATCCGCGCCCGGGCGGCCGGGGCGTAAAGTTTCCCCGCTCCCCGCCCCGTAGGGCCGCCCCTCGCCGGAGCCTCGAGCCGCCGTCGGGTTCCCCTCCTCCCCCCCCCCCCCCCCCCCCCCCCGCGCCGCTCCCCGGGCCGGGCCGGGCGGGCAGCGCGGCGGGCGGCAGCCGGCGAGGCGGCGGCGGCGGCAGGTGTCGGGCCGAGCCCCGGCGCCGCCGAGGTGAGTGCGGAGCGCGGCGGCGGCGAGCGCGTCCGGCCCGGCGGGCGCCCGGGAGCTGCCCGGGGGCGGCCGGGAGCCTCCCGCGGGGACGGGGCCCCCCGTCCCTCCGCCCCGTCCCTCCGCGAGCGGCCGCCGGCGCTTTCCGCGGGCGCGGGGAGCTCCGCGGGCGGCCGGACCGGGGCGGGGGGGGGGCTGCCGGGCCGGGGAGCGGCGGCGGCGGGGACCCCGTCCCCGAGGGGTCGGTCGGGGGCTCCATCCCCCGGCACGGCGGGACCGCGCCGCTGGGGGGTCTGGCGGGGTGCGTCCCCCCGGGGCCGGCGGGACCCCATCCCCGGGACCGGTAGGGTGCACCCCCTCTCCGGGTCGGTGGGGTTTGTGCCCCGTTCTGGGGGCTGCTCGGGGCGCTGCCCCGACCCACGCTCTGCTGACCCGGCTGTACCCGCACGGAGGGCAGTGGGCACCGTCACCTGCCCTGACGCTTGGCGGCATCTCCCCTGCACTGTGCATTAGCTGGAGTCGTGGCTGCATGTGTTACTGTCCTGCAGTGGGGCAGGAGCCAGGCAGGGCGCAAGAGGGGTGGCTTTCACCTACCCCCACGCCCCACCCCACTCTATTCTCTGTCTGCAGCAATCTAATAAAATCAGACAGCATGAAACATCTGGGCTTTTTTTTTTTTTTTTTTTTTTTTTTTTTTTGGGGGGGGGGGAATCATCAGAAAGTACTTCTCCGTGTCATTAAATACTTGTGTCCGCACAAAGCAGGTTGTGATATATGCAGTGTTGTAAGCCCAGGAGCAATTGTGGATGAGATATGTAGGAGGAAAAACATCAAGAGCTGACCTCAAATGCTAAAGTTAAACGTGTTGCTTCTCTTCCAGGTGGCCTGGGGTACTCTGATTAAACCTGTCTCAGTCTGCAACTCTGACCATTATGCTTTGCAACAGAAAGCTCCGCTGCCCCCTTTACAGGTGCCATAAAGCTGTAAATGGGCTTAATATAGCCCATTCTGTTAACCTCACTTCTTCCCCTCAGTAGCCTCTTAATGAACTGCATCTTTCATGAATTTCTCTCAGTGGGTTGTCAGAGCTCCTCTGGGTCTGTCTGCAGAGCGCCTGGGGGGGGGGCACCCCCAAGCCACCCCTGCACCCTTCTCCACTGCGGGAGGTGGCGGAGGGCTGACGCGAGGGGTGGTGGGTTCTGGCAAATGTAGCTTGAGTGGGGCCAAGTGTTGGCCCTGACGTGGTGTCGGCTTCCCGTGCACTAGCCGAGATGCTGGGCTGCAGCCTGGAGCCGTCGGGGCTTGGACGTGCGCTTTGTTCCTGCGAGCAGGCTCTTCTCGTTGGAGCGCTGTGGTCTGAACGGCTCTGCTTTAAAGCAAACTCGGATGCGTGTGCGCGGAGACCCTCCCTTCCAAGCCCTGGATGCACCTCCTTGCAAATATCTAATCCCTCTAGATTACAAACTTTGGTGGTTTTAGAGTGGCTTCTCCCTGTCTTGCGTGGTTATTATGCTGGAGAAATTATCTTCTGAGTAGCTAAAGCCCACAGTGTGTGGAAGAATTACCTACAGTACTACTAAAGCAATAATTCTATGAAAAACAAAATGCCTGAAAGCGAATATAAAGTGTGTCTTTGAAGTCTTTTTCTCTGTGAAAATATTCAATGCTTAGCCTAGAGGCTATCTATTTTCTTTCACTTTTATAGAACTCAGGAATATTTTACAGAAGTAGGATTCACATTTTGGAGGCTTAAAAGAAGAGCTAGAAGTCTTTCAATTTTCACGACATGGAACTTTCTTGTGTTCCCTTTACAATGTTGTCAGGTGAACAGGATGCTGAAAGCCTTGACACCTGCATAGATATTCGCACTGACTTCTGCACTAATGAGCTTAGGAAGGCAGCAGTTACCAGCTGTTTGAATACGAATGGCGGCTTTGGGGACCAGGCAGTACTTTCTGTGGGTAGAGTGGAGTTGCCTATCAGTATGTTGTTGTCACTGGTTGTTTTCTCTTCTCTCTATCCTATGGATTCTTTCAACCATTAATGGAAATTCTCTGTTTCCCCAAATAACTAAGGGATAGATACTCCTGAGGGAGTCTGAGAGGCATGTTGCTGTGTTGTGTTCCCGTGGGCTGGGCACAACCTCGGAGGCTGGCCGCGGACAAGGGTACACAAGGTGGAAGTTGAGACTGTGGCTCTCTAAACTAGGATGGAGTATAATGCAGCAGATCAAGGCAGTCTCTTGGTTTCTTCAAACCGAAGGGGACAGTTTGTCCCAGGCACCTCGCTAGGGCTACTCAAAGGTGAGAAGGACAAACGGAGTCCGGATGTCTTTGGAGAGCCCCGACTTCTCCTGTGCTAGAGCCGTAATCTTGCTAGCAGGGCCTGTTTGGCAATGCCAGTGAAATCAAGTCCCTGCGTCTTGAGGGCCAAATTTAAAAGGACTTTCAAGCTGCCTGGCTTTACGATATTGCAGTCAGTGTCTTGCTAGCATTTCAATAGCTTCATGTAACTTCAAAGGAGTAGCTCTGGGCAGAAGTCAGGTCTGGTGCAAGAGCGTCTAGTTTGTGTTAGGAGGCAGCGTGAGACTTTACTGTAGAGTCCTTCCAAAGAGGTCAGGAGTGTTGTGTCCGCTTCGAGTGTGTGGCCTCCTCTCTGCTTAAAGGCATACACGGTCATGCAATGGCCTTGCTCAGACTTGGGAGCATGTGTCAGATGCTCACCTTCTTGCAGAGGGAAAGAGTAGACCTAAAATACGCCTTAGCTCAGCTGGGCAAGTTTTGTGGAATGCTTTTTCTTTTATTTTTTTAGCAAAACTTCACCACTTACTCCCTTTAAAATCCAAGTAAAAGGACATCTGAACAAATAAGTTGGTTTTTTTTGGTTGCTCTTTTAATGATAATTTTTTATAAAGCACAATTCACCACTTGAAAGCTTAGCTTGGTTAGCCTAAGTCAAAAGTTGTGGATTTTATCCATGAAAGTGTAAGAAAAGGTCTTACGATGCAGATACATTTCTAAATTGTTTCTGAATGTTACTACTGAAGTATATTTCTCTGCTATATTTCTATGCATTTCTATACTAAGTGGTATTCTATCTCTAAATGTTGTTACTGTGTCCAGCATAGGACTTGTTCTTTTGCTTGGTTTCCTGCAGGTGTTGTTAGGTATTCCGCATAATGTTCATCTCCACAATGGGGTCAAACCATGTTAAAACACCATTAGACAAATGCAGAATTAAAAAAAAAAAAAAAAAAAAAAAAAAAGAGAAGCTTTAACTGGGCAATATGAAGGCAGGAAATGCAGAGGCTGAGGTTCCAACAGCAATATTAACTTGGCTGCAATACACATCCTGTAAGCTCTTTTATGGCATACATCTCGTAACATAAACAAGAATGAGCACATAGATTAATATATCCAGAGAGAGAGCAGAAAAGAGTATTTTTCTGAATTTGACCCACTTGTCCGTGCGATTGCTGGCTCTTGTGTATAGTCTGGAAAAGCCTGGTACTCCCTTATGCCGTGCTGGGCAGTGCGTGCACTGCTGACTCAGAAGTACCTGATTGCTGATGGAGCAAGAGTAACATCACTGAATGAGTAATGTGGATTTTGCTTGTGTTGAAACAATGTCATTTTAATAAACTGCTTTTTGTTCCTTAAGGTCTGTGAGTTGTACTACGATCCTTAAGCATTCCCTGTTTCTTTATTCCTGACGGATGTGTCTGGCCCTGCGGAGCCTGCTGGGGCTCTGACAAAGTGCAGTGGGCTCACTTCGGTGAGTCTCAGCTTTCTCCTCATATTACTCCTGCGTTACAGTTACTGCTCTTCTGGCTAATTTTTACTAGATCATATACAAAAAGTCATAATGTGAATATAGTATTTTAATGCAGATCTTCAATGGACCAAACAATATTGCTCTTTGTATTAGGTTGTTGTAATTAAAGAATTGTGCTATTAATGTATTTCACTAAATTGATAAATTTAGCTTGAAGGTCAGATAGTCTAATCTGACCTTCCCCATGTCACAAGACATTATATCTCGTGCAGCTACCACTGTACTGAGTCTGAAATTTGCATGCGATCTGTTGTCATCTAGGACAGAGTCTGTGGTCTTTCAGCAGCAGCTTCCAGCAACGAAAAGGTGGTTTGGGTGAATAAAATTAATTTGTGGTTACTCTCTGCAATAAAATAATTATTCTTTTATGGTTAAAAAGGGCTCTTAATCTAGTATCAATGCACTGGTATTGCTGTCTTGTTTTTTGACGTTATAAATTTTTGCAAGGGAGATTGGAACAGCAAAATTGGGAGGCTCTGGAATATCCCAATCTAATATTTGTTCTATTATACCTGTATAATTGGAATGGCTCCTCTTTGGTGCAGCCTCCCAAATATGCTGCTAGAGGACTGCTGTAAGCTGTGCCAATTGTCCTTTTATTTCATTATCGTTTGGTTTGGCCAGCATTTTATTAACTTTCTCTGCAGTGTTATACAGTTTGCAAAGGGGATTAGTACTCTGGGTGGGTTGCAGTATTTATTGTGTGTGTCTAATCTCAATTCCTCTTGAAATGAAATTGTATTAAGCTAATTTGACAAAACTTTGAAATGACAGTAAGGCTACTTGTGATAATTAATTTTTTTTCCAAGTCAGTAACTGTACACATTAAAATTATCATGATCCACACAGTCAAAATGGTTCAAATCAAGCAGTGGGATCCCACTGGCTTTTTATGGTTCTGACTTTGGCCATTTTTGCTTGATGGAAGGTGAAGGTAGGCAACTGCTTTAGGGTCCCGTTACGGTGAATGGTCAGGTGTCTTCTCGAAAATGTAGCCGTACCTCTCACGATCTGTGCTGTGGGAATTACTAGAAGGGGCAGGGCTGAAAAATGGCGAAAGTGTAGAAAGCAGAGTCTCTAACTATATTAAAGACTTGTGAAACTTGTGCCATTCCACACACACGCACACAAAAAGAGGGCGTAATTTCTATAGAGTGGAGCCATCGTTGCTGTCTCAGACTGGGGAAAAACGTATTCAGTATTATATTTTTATCATACACAACACAAAGACTTTTGCTGTGCTGCTTAAAATCCAGACTTCTTTCAGCCTCTGTTCTGCCGTGATGTGTTCATCCAAAATGGACTGCTGAGTCTGACTATAGCAATCTGAAAAAAACCACCCTAACCTTCCTTCCTGACACTTCAATTGTAACATCCACTATGTGAAACTGGGGCATAAATGCATTAACACTTGTCACAGGGAAGAAAATCCTAAATGTGATGGGGACCAGAAAGGAGTGATTCTTAGATTCATGATATAAATTGGTTCATTATTTATTTCAATCAAAGGCTGTAGGTGCTGTTATAATGAAAAATTAAAGTGCACTTTGCAGAATAAATCTGAGCTGACGCTGCCAGCCCCAAAGCATTCCTGACCTACAAAACGAAGGAGAGCTTTGATGCTTGCTTCGCTCTTTGCAAAATCCTGAATAAACAAACTTTGGCCAGAGGTTTGACAGAGGTCAGCCCTATTAAACCACCGGTGCAGAGCCCACTCTGTTTTCTGCTGCTGTCCAGAGAAAACATCCTGCTGTTGCCTCCCAGGTGTTGCAGATCTACACAACAGCAGCCCAGCTGCTTGGCCGCCTGTAAATACTTTGGTATCTTCACTAGATATCATCTTATCAGTACTAGAATCCTATTTGCAAGTTATCTGTAAGTTTAGAAGCAGTCTCTGTCCCAGCCTCAGCTTTCTAGGACAGACTAGTAAAATACAGCCTGTGCACTCTTGGACCAGAGTTTCTCCACACCTCCAGCTGTGTGCAAAATATAGTAGTGTATAAACTGGTGATCTGACCACAAGTAAGGGTTAACACACTGCTGTGCTCTCCACTCCTGGAGCAAAAGTGGTCTCCCAGTCATGCGGGCTAGGTTTAGCTTTAATATCAGGGTATAAATTTTACTGGTCTTGGTGGACTTGAAATGACCAAGGAATATGATCTATTAAGAGATTTACGTCTTTCTCAGTACAATCAAAGATCAAAAAGGGACTTCAAAACAGTATGGATTTTGAGAGCAATTGCATCAAAGGCTATGCCAAAACACATAAAGAAAAGGCTTTGTTATTTAATGCAAACCTAAAACTCTGATGGAAACAGCACAGCCCGAGCAGCCAGTCTCTGCTCCCTTGGCTGGTGGTACCAGCCACATCTGCTAGCGGCACAGCCCAGCCGTCATGGCACTGTTCATCAGGGCTGGCAGGAACACCGCTGGCCAGTGACCTTGCAGTAAAGACTGAAGTCCCTGTCTCATCCACACTCAACTCCCAACGTGAAGGATGTCAGATGATGAGTGGGACAGGTATTAAACATTAACCAGCTGCTCTGCCTTAAAATATGAATCCCGATCTTGTGTACTTGTTTCCCAATAGGACTGGCTTTGAAGGATTTGAGACTTTTGCAAGTGATGAATTTACCTATCTCTTGGTCTTCTGTATCCCAGATCTGCGGTGCTGGTTTTCAGCTCTTGAGCACTTGCAGGTATTTCTGCTGGGAATGCGTTCGCCATGTTTATCTGTGAATAGAAAGAAGTGGGTGGGCTGACTTTAAGCCAAGCTGCAATTGCCTTCCAGGCTCCCAGCAGCACAGATTACATTACCCTTCCCTTAATCATCTTCCCCACCCTTTAACCTCCTGCTCTTTTCAGCAGAAAAGCAAAGCATCTCACCCTCACTGCTGAGCAGCCTTCCTCCATCAGCTTTATGTTCAGGTCCTCCACTCGATGCTGAGGAGCTGAGCAAGGAAATGTCTTCTTCAGTGTAACGGGGCTTGGGCTCTGGGCTGGGATATGGCCCACCTCATTCAGCAGCGATCCATCTCCTCTCTTGTGGGAAAGACCTCCCACCCTTTCTCCTCTGAATGAAACCACAAGCATTTCCATAGTGGATGTGCATCCTGGAGCTCATCTGGAAATAAATAAGTGCAGCAAACAAATGGATGGCACTGCTCCGGAGAGCCCAGTCGTTTGTGATTGGTGTGTGCTCATGCTGCTGGCTGCTGTGGGACTGGGGACAGCTGTGAGGGGCTTGTTTCAAGGGCTTTAGCCCACATCCTTTTCTTTCATTTCACATCGAGGTGCAAATCAAATGATTTAATGCTCTGTACATTGAATGGCCTTAAGCGCAGTGAATCACAGCTCCTAGATGACTGGGATGGAAAGGACTTGCTCACGTAGCCTTGGGTTTTGGTACTCGGGTCATCTAGCCTTTTGCTTTGCTTTTAAAAGTATTCCTCCTGATTAAAGTAGGATTGGTGAATGCAAGATGTCTTGTTTGGCCGATTTAATGATTTACCACCTTCTCTGCTGAAAGTTAAAGTGTATTTACTCTCTGACTGTAAATGTCTCAGCTGTGGGGTGGTTATTTACTATTTACTATTCTAATGCAAATGTGTGCTATTATGTTTCCATTGATCATACAGGCATTGCCCATAGATTTTATTTCTTGGTGGTTTTAGGCTTACTTTTTCTCCTTCTTGCCTATGTCTGTTCCACTGTGCACTACGTAATCGAAATTCCTTGATGTGCCATTTAACAGTCTAGAGCTATAACAATTAAAAATATTCTTCCTTATCCAATGAATTCTGATTCTCAGCGATGAGGTATTTGTATTTGTCTAGGGAATATTTTATTAAAGCGTTCAGCATTTTATAGGTGTATTTACTTTCAAGTGTATTCTAACCGAAAGGTAATTGACTGCAATTATGGCTATATAAAGAGCATTCATCTTCAGAGCCATGCGGCTAATTGTAGCGCTCTCAGTGTGGATGCAGCTTTAATGCTCCAAGCTGATGGATATGAAATCACTGCTCATGTTGAGAGAGGCTTGCAACCCACCCCAGGTGCTGCAGCTGCCCTCTTGCAAGGTGCATGTGCCGCCATGAGGTTGGGTGAGGTTTGGATGCCACGGCTGCAATTTTCCACATCGAACTAGGTCTTAAAGTTTGTTCCTTAGTCCTAAGGCCCTTATTGCCTACGTGTTTCTTTTGTGGAAGTGAGTTTGGCTGCAAGTGTCAAAAATGGTGACTCAGCTTGAGAAATACATGGAAACTCCTTCAAACTGATGTTTCTTCTTTGGAATCTTCCTCTAATACAATAGCTGCTTCTTCGTATACTGAATTTAGAAAAATGGAGCCTGTGAGTAGGAAGTCTTGCCTTGAAATAGACTGCTTTGTGATTAAGGATTTTATCAGTAGCCTTTTAATCACCTGTATAGATAGGATAATAGCTCAGCAATTGCAGATGGAAAGCAAAAAGTGCTGCTGGTTGGAAGATATGACTGGCATCTTTCACTGTCTCTCCTCAGGGTTTAATGGTCCTACCCTGAGCAGGGGATGATCTTTAATCTGACGGAGCTCAGGTTAGAGTCTAACTGTGCTAGGTACCATCTCTACTATAATAATTAGCAATCTGTACTGAGTAAAACGATTAGTTTGGCTCTTGTAAGCAAGCAAAGAAATACAGAAAAGGTTAGGAGATGTCTTCATCTTTACGTACTATTTGATAATCAAGATACTAGGCATATTTTAGCTACTGGCAGTGATATCACCAAGGACTCACAGGACTATGCCTGGATTCACTGATTTCTGTTTTTATTGAGAGGGAGGGAGAGGGGTGGAACTTGTTCTAAAAACTGTTGTAAGCTGCTAAGGCCAATTACATGATTTTTTCTTAAATCGTTAGTTAAAAAGATAACTTGATGAGAGCTGGATACACTACAGAAATGGCTTCTATGAAAGACCTGATATTTGCCTTAAATCTCATTTTGGTCTACAAGTGCCTGTAGTTTGCTTGGCTACATGGAAAGTGGTTGGTATTTCAAGCCCTAGTATCTCTAAACATTGCCATAAAGGAAGCCCTGCTGCTCTCAGTGTTTGTGTAAGTATCAGCATCCCTTATTTGTGAGAAAATGATCCATTGGGACCCATTTCTGCTAGGTCCAGAACAAACCTGGGACAAAATGCCTGTGGATCCCATAGTTGTCTTTTTATTCCAGCTTCCAACTTCTGTTTATTGTATTATGCTGTTGGCACTGCTGGGATGGTTCCCTCTTCCTCTCCACCAGACGGAAATTTTTCTGTTTGCTAGGAGGTGCAGCTGGAACCTGTATTTGGCAGTTTATGTTGCGGGACAAATTAGAATTCCAGTTTAAATGAGGGGCTGTTTTTTTCTCTTTCTTAAATAAAAACTTCTTTAAATGGAATCCAGCTAAAACCCAAATAAGGATCTTTAAAGAAGAGCTTCCAATCTATACGTGGCAAGGTGGTGATCTGCATAGATGTGCCGGTGTTTGGGAGAGGTGACCCTTCACAACGGCATCGCTGTCTGCATTCCCTGCAAGTCTGGCCAAATTCTGATGCGATGGCCTGAAAAGTGGTCTAGCTTGTATTGACACAACATAGCCTGAGATTTTCTTAGACCTATTTGTTTTGATGAAGAATGCGTAGGGATAGTCTAATTTGGCATATCAGCAAAGGCCTATGAAAACATTCAGGACTACATGCAGCTGCTTTTTCTGGCTTCTGGCCTGCTTTCCTCTGGCTACTTGTTGGGTCAGTTATAAGGTCTTGCTCAGTCTGGGCCACCTTCTGAAGTGAAGTCCTGAAGGACGCATAAATCCATGGGTGGTGGGTATGAGGCTGGAAGGAGGAAGCCTCTCCCTATGTTACAGTGTATTCAGAGGCAGTCCACTTGCTGCGTGGCACCCTGCATTGTAGGAGCCCAAATTGTTATCCAAAATATGAGTTTAAAGGTAGTCTCAGAAGCTATACCTGCCTCTAAGTTTTCCCAATCACTTTAGTAAACGTAATTCCCCCTGCCGTGGTCCTCTTATGCTCTGTTACTATGAAGAAAAGCAAACAGGCAGGAGACACTGATTACATGCTTGAGAAACAATGAAACTTTATGGTATTAGAAATGCTGCCAAAACATGAAAAGGAAAGGGAAAGGATGAACCTGGGGAAAAAAAATATTTTTCCTTCTCACATTGTCTGTATCAGTTATGGATGGAAAATTATTTCAGACAAAGCTGTGAATTTTGTTTGTCTTTATAAAAACACTGCATTTTTTGGAAAAGCTTCCCTTCGAGAATTATGGCCAACCTCATTTCACAGTTAGATATATTCATCTCTGATAAATTCAATGGACAAAATCTGCACAAAACAACTGCTTAAAATTATAAGCAGCTTGCATAAACATGAATTATTAAGGTCACTAAAGCTCCTAGAAACCCAGATAAGTGAGTGCACAGTTGCATTTGCTTTTCAAAACATGCATTAATTAATAAGGGGCTTAGTTCCCAGTTTGTTCCCCCTCCCCTGCCATTTTCCTTTCATCTGGAAGACAGAAAAAGTGTCACTTCTCTCGTTCTCCCCCCCTTCCTTTGGCCTGAAGCACAAATGTGTGCCAGACGTTCATTCAAAGCCATGATACCCTAAAATGGTCACTCACGTTCTGTTGGGGATGTCACACCCTCAAAAATGGCCAGGCGTTGCATTTGGTGCCTGCCTGGACTACCTGTGTGTCTCCTGGCGCAAAGTTGTATTACCTCCGTGTGGCTGAAATGGAGTCTCCAGGAGCTGAAGAGCAGTTGTGCTAACTTATTTGGGCAGCATGGAGAGGGCAAGATGTGGAAGAGGAGAAGGAGAAGGTTACAGATGATGTGGTAGCACCAGAGATCCTGTCCTCCCTCTGGACATGCAGAACAGGAGCCTGCCTCTATTTTGAAGAACATTTCTTTTGGCTAGGTCAGGTGTGAAACTGGGGGATACAATAGAGAGATGTGGCAACCCCAAGGACTCCAGAAACCCAAGCCTACTTTATAGATGGGTGCATCTAATTTAGTGCCAGTGCAGATCAGAAACAGGCTTCTAAAGCAAATCTCCTGGCTGGGCTTTGGTTTGCATCATGGAATGGTCTCAGAGTGCATGACCTAGAGCCTGCATAGGAGGAAGATCTGCTTCAGGAGACACCTACTACAGCCTGGCTACAAACGGACACTTGATCCCTGGGTCCAGCCTAGAGATAGGCCACTGTGAAAACGAGCACATTCCCCAAAATGTGTACGTATGGGAGTCAGTTTCTCCATGGGTCTGCTCTATCTGCTGATGTGGGCATAGCCAGTAAGTGTTGGCCATGGACCCGCAGGTAGCAGAGCAATGGGAGTTTGTGAAGGGGGCTTTCCTCCAGCCTTATCCTGGCACAGGAAAGAATTCGAAGTACTTTTTTAGGAAATCAGATGCGGGCTGCTGTGATTGAGAGGCTGAGCCCTGCGTATATTCAGAGCAAAGTCAAACTACATATAAATAAATGTCAAAGTCAGAGAAAGACCTGCGAAACAAAGAATTAAAGAAGGGAAAACCAGGAGAAGAGCAATGTGATTATTTTTTCCTATTTCAGTTGCTGTGGTGCTGTCTGGAGTAGAAGCAAGTCAGACTTTCATTAAGAGGGAAAAAGAGGTTCCAGTAATCGAGGTGTGAGATGAGGAGAACTATGATGCTTGGTTGTCTGGCTGGAGAGTGAAGGTCAAACTTTAGCGAGCTTATGCAAGACCAAACAGCTCAGATAAGGGTACCTATTCATAGGATGTCTGGAAGAAAGGAAGTCTTCAGAGATGGTCATAAAATGTAAAAAATATTAAGAGGCTGCAAGCGAACTTGTGTATAAGGGGTAGGGTTGAGTCTTGGGATCCTGGAGGTAACAAAGGATGTGAATTTTGCTTCTGTAGTTTTTAGTGTGAGGAAAGTCTCCCTGGGAATGATATAGCCCCACAGTGGGGTTATTCTACTTATTTTGGAGTGCTCTTAGGCATACACTTCACTATGTTTATCCTTAGTCAGGGAGGAGAAAATGAGGATGAAGGCAATCAGCTAATAATTCTTCAGTCTGTGATGTTAGCATCTGCAGAAGAAATTCAGATACTCAGCATTTGGATTACTGAGCTCCAGAAAGATGAAGTCAGTATTTCTGGACTTGCTGGGTTTTAGTGATTCCACTTCTGCTTCATGCCCTAATGAAATACAACACAAATGTCAAGACATCAAATGTGGTCTTTTAAAACTCTTCCTAGGTACAGCATCTGCTCTCTATCTGTGAGGAATCTAATGTCTGCAGCCACCGGAGAAACCGTTCAAGGAGAGGCAAATGTTAAAGCCATTATCTAAATGCTTATGTTCTGCCGCCGATACCTGGTTTTGACTTAACAAACAGCAAAGCGATTCTCTGGAATGAGTTTGGAGGGAGGAGTTGGCCTCCGTGGTGCTGCAAGATAAGGCACAAAGGCCACAGTCCAAACGTTTATCCCTTAGGATAACACTTACGGGGCAATGTTGTTAAAGAGGAAAAAAAAAAAAAAACTTTGTTCCGTGCTTTATTCCACCACAGTTTCTGAAAATAACTAGCCAAGGATTGCTTTTGATATATAATAGAAAAACCCTCTAACCAACAAAGAGGCTTCAAAACAAGCAAATACTTGACATATTTGTTAATACACATGGTAGCATTGCATTAATTTTAAGGTATACTTTTTAGGGTTTTTTTAAATGAAATGAGGACACTAAAATTAGTTCATTTATAAATCTTTCTGCATCCAATTTTCAAGCATAAATAAAACATTTACCTTGTCTGTCTCTTTTCTCATCATGAGACAATACAGACCATGTAGCCTGTAACTTCTTTAAGGTAATAAGCAGTGAAAGCTGTCTTAAATGATTTGCTAAAAGATATAAAAACTGTTTTCACTGTAGAGGTGGCTTTCAAAGAGTGAGGAAGATGGCAGCAGGAATGTAGGGAGTTCCTTAAAATGGCTTTTAATGATTGCCTTTGGGAGCACAACTTTAATGAATTTATCACTGTATATTTTATAAGGTGGATTATCACACTGAGAAATGCACATCAAGGAGGGCAGCGAATGGACTGCTCATTTTAGTGAGACGGGTGGAAATGGAGGGCAGAGAGGCAACCAGGGTGAGAAACAGCTCAGATTAGTAGCTGACAGACCCAGGAAGGGTTTGCACTGGCAGAATAAGGGAAAAGGAAGGTAGCAAAGTAGATCAGAAGACCACTCCACAAAGGTGCCATATTCCATTAATTTCTATAATTCAAAAAAAAGGGCTTATGGCAAAGAAACTCTTTGAAGTTCTTGTTATGTGACACTTGAGACTGCAGCATTGTCAATGCTGAAGATTTTATTCTGTGTCTTGTTTAAAAAAGAAGCTAAACACGACCTTGGGTCTACAATTGTTGGTACCTCCTTAATGTATGTTAATTAGTAAAGACTGTGAGAAAAGTAGTACAGCTGCTGAGGGAACTCTATATTCTAATTTTTAAAATGTTCCAGATATTACCAACTGTGCCTAACGATCTTCATACAGTTATGGTTGTGTGGATGTTGCTAGTGTGTGTACAGTCACACACCACGTTAAAGCGTTTTCATGTATGGTGATGGCAAAACTGAAAAAAAAAAGTTTGTAGATTATATTTTAAACTGTAACATTAAAGCTATGTGTCTTTGTGCCTTCTTATGCCACGCAGAGGGGAAGAGATAGTAACGTACAGGTCCGGTGCTTCTGAAGATGTTCCCCTCTGCTTTCAGATGCAGATTTTTAATAAGAAAAGTATGCATCTCTGCTTCTTGTCACTCCTGTCCCAGGGATGTTTTGCATCTCTTGCTATGTTTTTATCAGTTTCCTGCTCTTTGGTGTTGATGTCTGTTCTTTATAAACCTTCCAGTCTGCCCGGCACTGCACTGACCCCACCCTGGTTCCCAGCCCTCTCTGCAGGAAAGCAAGTTAAGCAGCTGCAGATAAAATGAAGGTAGGAGGAGAAAAATTGCAAATACAGAGAGTAAAATGTGCAGACGAAATTTGTGCTGGCTTGGGAATGAGTGGCTTGCTGTGGCTGTCATAAGAATGCAAATAGCCCAACTATTTCTAACTGTTTAGTGAAATAGCAGATTGTAAGTACAGATAGAGCTGTTTCCTGTAGTGTTTGTACTCTAAATATTTATACCTGGTGATTAGGTTCATTGTTCCAAATTTCCCAGAGAAGATGTTGCCCAAGTAGGGTTTTTTTTCAGTTTTTCCCCAAAGGCTAATGGGGTTTAGTTTAATGATAGCATGTTCATAGCTCTAAAACCAGAGCTCCTGGAGCCTTCTGTTTTGAGTGATGCTTCTTGTAATCAGTCACATTTTGGGAAAGCATACGCAAAAACATGTTGTAATTGCTGAAGTTAATGCTTCATCATCTGTTTAGTCCATGTTATCTTCTCCCGTGTGAGGTGGGGGGATGGCAGGAGCCAGGGCTGGGAACTCACCCTCCACCTCACTGGTATATGAAATGATTTCTCATTGTAGAGGAACAAGGAAGCAACCTCAACATCAGGTTGTGACGGGATTTTGCACTGTGCACTCTGTTCTCCTCTTTAAAGGACTACACACAATCGCCTCCTTACTTCCAGCTACAAATTCAAAAATGCTAACCACCCACCCTACAGCTGCTAATACACAGATTATCTCCACGGCCAACAGCTTTGAATAATCAAACAGAGATAAATTTACCCCTGTGATCCAACAAATAAAACCAAGAATCAGGCAAATCCTCTCACCCATAATCCTACGGCAGTTTTCAAGGGCAGGGTGAAGGCTTTCATCAAAAGCAGTGGCAGTGGGAAGGTCATCAGGTTTGTCCTACCTTGGTCTGATGATGAGTTAAGGCCGTGTGGCGGTGTGAAGTGCTGCTGAGAGCAGGCTGTTTTGCAACCTGATGAGACCGTCTCACTGCTGCTCCTGTGAAAGACGTTAAATGGGAAGAGCATGAACTGGAAATTGTGTGTGCGGTGCTGCTTTCACGGGAAGAACTGCGGCTTGGAATATCTTTCTCTAATGAGTTCAGTCTTTAACTTTCTGTTGGCGTGGAGGACAGGCATTCCTTATCGCTAACATGGGGTTAGTACCACTGAGAAAACACAGCTCAGTGCTGGGCGTCTTACCGTTGCATCTGTGGATTCCTAGTCATGGACTTTGGTCTGTGTGACTGCTGAGGAAGAAGAAAATGCTAGCCCAAAAGTCATATCAGAAAACACTTTATTTTTACGTTTTTAAAGTTGGTTTCTTTTTGCCTTTATTTCCCAGGTCAGCTGTTCTGTTTTATTCAAAATGAAGTCTCCACTTTTTTTTTGTTAGTAAATTCTAGCTTCTCAGAGCTTTTATCTCATTTTCCCCTGCCCTTTTCCCCTCTGTTCTAGGAAGCTCATTTCCTTATTCCTGCTATTAAGGTTACTTAGTATGTTGTCATCGGGAAGCAGCACTCATTTCTTCATGGAAAGAAGCTGCTTAATGTTTCATGTATTACAGTGAATAATTAAATAAAGAAAAATATGTAACCCTGCTAAACTATCTGGCAGCTGAAAGGAAGAAAGCATTTCTAGTCTGTGGGGGAAAAGTGACACTCTTGGCCTGGTGTCTTAAGCCACAAGGGTAAGGTTTAAAAATGAATATGTCTGGCAGGACATTCAAAAATCTGGATTTTCAACTTCCAATGCATTTATGTCGTTAATCTTTAATTGTCATATTCTTGAGCTACTGGCTGCTAGAACAGAGCCCAAATATATGCGGCTAAGGAAAAACAAACTGGTAAGTGGAAAGAAGTCTCTTCGGGGACCGTCACCTTGTGAACTGCCAAGGCTAGAAGGGCTGTCAGCACTCAGACGAGCGGGGAGCTTGGCAGTCCGGTAGTGCATGGCAATAGCAGTGTTCACATAGGATGTCTAGATGCGTTGGCTTCTCGAGTTGTTTGCACCCTTTCCAGGCTGCTACAGTTGTTTTCTCATTTTCCCTGGATTTTATAACAAATCTTATTCTGTTGCATGTCAAACGCAGCTCTTAGTTCTGTGGAGGTGGGACAAAAAACCTGGGGAGACGGGACATCTGTGCAGAGAGTTGGGAGAGGGGTGACTGGTTCCAAAATGATCTAAAGAGACCCTCCCTTTTTATTTTTTTTAATAGATCCTGATTTGAGCTGTAATTTTGCAGTGACCTTTGCTATTTTACAAAGTGAGATCAGACACCTGCCGTCCTGGTGGCAAAGGAAGCATAATTCTACCAGTAACTCAGGGCCAAGTTACAAATGAGGGCGAGTATGTTGTGTGCTTGGCTTTTCTTTCCTTAGCCTGGTTTTTCCCCTTGCTGCCCACATCATCTCAAATGGATATGTGCTTTAGCAGAATTCGCTGAGGCCAGAGGCATATTGAGGCATGTGCAGAGCAGGAGCGAGCTGTGCCACCTCGCATCCCTGCGGGTTTGGCTGCCGTGAATCCAGAGTATTCACCAGCTGCACTGTGTTGAATTGCGCCTTTGCATTTTTCTTTCTCTGCTTTTGTGTACTGAGAATGTAGGTTGGGTCACATAATTTGTGTCCACATCTTTCCACTGCTTTTTGCGTTTTCCTCTCTGTGTGACCGGCAGGACCTGCACTCTGGACTGCTGTGGGGCACAGCGAGCAGGTCTATGGCGAGTGCTCTGTACCTCCGTAGGTATTATTTATATGAATCCAGTGCACTCAGTATACACCAGAGTGACTGCTTTAATAACCAGAGGACATCTAGCAGCAGTACAACTTGCAAATGCTTCACTGCCCTGCCAGCATGACTCAGGCCTGACCTCGGCTCGGAGTGAAAGATCAGGACCAATTCGTCTTGTAGCAAAACAGGGTGAGGATTAGGGCGCTACTGCAGCATCTTGGAGAGCATCTGAAACTAGGAGAGAGGAGAATTTTTGGTTCCAGAAAGACTGTCACAGATTCTTACCAAGGGCTGGGTTACATCAGTGTTGGTACCGCTTCTGCTGTCTTATCTGTGTGCTGCTGAAGTGGCCGTTTATACTGTGCTCAGCTACCCGTCCCAAAACTGACAGAACCTGCACAAAAAAACTTTGTAAGACAAAGGTGCTGAAAAGGCAAGGAACAGCTGGAGAGGAGTGTGGATTTTAATTACTGCCTCTTGCACCTCATCTGTGGTGGCTGTTTTTGAGGGGAAGCAAATGGAGATGAAGTGGTAGCTTGCAAAGTTGTGACTGATATGTTGTAGAAGAAAGGATAATGGTATTTTAAATGTGTTGCTTGTAGAGATGGCTTAGACTTTTCATTTAGGCTTGATTCAGCACAGTACTTAACCTACATATTTAGCTGGAATCACATGAATAATGCTGCTGAAATTAGTGACACTGTTCCTATGGTTCATTTAAGGTGCGTGGTTGGAGCGTGACCCAGTTCCTACTGAAACAGATAGCAGAAATTCCCATTATTCTGATAAGCCCAGATCAGGTCCTAAATCCATTTAACCCTTAGGGCTTCTGCAGACGTCTGCATATCATGATACCGCGTGCTGGGAGCGGTGCAAGCACTGGCATGCACTACAGCGAGCTGCATGCTCTCCCTACTGCGGACCAAAGAGAGTAGCTCTCCTGGGCCCCTGACACCATGCTCGGCAGTCTATCTTCTGACACTGCTCTGTGCTACTGCTCGGTTACTCACCTGCCTCAAATACTCTCATTTTTATTCTAGAAAATCTGCATTTTCTCTTTGCATGTCCGAGTGTCTCCTGGAAGTCAAAGCAATAGTTAGGGCAGGGACAAGTGCAGGTCAGTGGAGAGCAAAATTGTTTCAGGCCTGCAGAGCATCTCCTGTGAACATTTGCTGGGAGGCTTTAACTCCTGTATCATATACCCAAATTCAGCAACAGGTAAGTGGAAGCGCTGCATCTCCAGAGCTCTTTTGTCACTATGAGAGCATCGGTTGTTCGTTCAGCAGGGGAGATCTGGAAACCCAGTAATCTTGGCCCTGTGGACCTGAGAATTTGAGGCCAGACTGCTGGTAAAAAGCTTTGAAGAGCTGAAGGGAGGAGAAAAGAAACCCCATGCATGCCTCTATTCCTTTTGCAGTAACTTTTCAGTTAGAAGCTCTTAAAATGCCCTAGCAGTGAAGTGCAGAGCCCCCACCAGAGACCTAGCAGAGCTCAGCGGAGCTCGGGGATCCCACTGCTGGGGTTTTCCTTGTTGTCTGGAGTAGAAGGATCAAAGCACCTTTCAAAGAGGAACGTGTTTGTGTTCATACTGCGTAGCAGGAAAGGGTATTTTTCCCTTCCTAATTTTAGTGGTATACTATATAACTAAACTATATAACTAAAGAAGTGGGAATGGATAGGCTTATGCAAAATGAAGTCTTTAAATGCTTTAAACCGTCGTAAATGTAGTGTGGTGCCTATGGAGCACTAGGGCCTGAGCCCGGGAGCAGCCTGTGACCGCGGAGGGGCTGCAGGCCCAACGGAGGGCTTGTGCCAGCGGGCATGAGGCTGGGCTTTATTTTGCCCATGCAGCAATAAACCCTGTGCTTGGGCTGACGGAAGTGCGAGCTGTCCCACCAGACCCTGGTCCACCTCAGAGTGGCACGTGGCAGCCAGCTGTCGTGGTTTCTTCCCCTGCGGCTCTGGGGTGGCTTCGGTTAACGGGTTTCAGCGCCTTGCAGTTGGAGTGTAACTATAAGCGAGTGGCAGTGCCAGGGCTTTTTATTTGTTTTTCACTACACCATCACTGGTGAAAGTTTTCAATAGTATCCAAGTGATTTAATGGACTTATTGCCAATTGCAAAAAATGATTGAAATCGTGTTGGCTTTGGAAGGAATTTTCTAGACACAACAGCCAAAAATAGTATTAAAATAGTAATAAAAGAGTAATAGTGTGCATAGTAACAGTATAGTAATAATATAGTAATAGTATAAAAATAGTAATTTACAAACTACAATATATCAAAATCCCATGCATCAACATGTCTGTCACTAAGAAGCTGTAATATCCAGCCAGGTGCAGGACCTGAGAGACAGCCACTTTTCCTCCAAAGACAGTATTTGCAATGTTTGCCTCTAAAGAAGGTTGTTGTCATCAACGACTTTCCTCCAGGAAGAAAGCTGTTTTAATGACCCTCTGAATATTGCATTAAAATGTACTTTAAAGAGAATCTTTAATCAGAGTGATGTAACAACAGGAGCATTTACTTATCCACTCTCCACTGGAGAGGTCATCCCCTAGTAAGTCATCGATAGTTCACCATTCTCAGGAGTTGTCTACCTCTCACCAAATTTGTCATGGCCTTCCTAAATTTAGAAAAAGTGAAATCCCTGGTGTGTCCTGCACGCTAAAAGGAATACAGACGGAGCTTGAGAAATACATTAAATTTGCTAATAGTTCTGCACAACCTCTGCAACAAATACTTCTTGCATCATTTCCATCAAAATCTGTGGATTGCAAGTTTGTGCTTTCTGGAGTATAATATAGTCTATCCACTCCACCAAATGCCCTCGTAGAAATTATAAGGGAAATTAAAGCACTGGGTACCAGAATGAACTTGCATAGAGAGCTGATCTATGACACAAACATCTTTTTCATACTTAATTCACAGCAAGCATTTGACAGTCAAACAACTTGGGCTGGACATTAGGCTATATGGTGTGTAACATGAAGAATTAGATGCAAATATGGTTACAAATTTGAAACTCTATTTTTGGAAACTGTGTAACAGGGAGAATTCCACTTAACCTAAAATGCTTGAATAAAGGCAATAGAAGAGATGTGAAGACAGTCAAAGTGAATTAATTAAGAAAGCCTAAGTGAATATTAATGGCAACTGCTATATTCAACAATGTACAAGTGTGTCTGGCATTTATAAATGAACTCTGCTGTTTGTTACATATTACATTAGAGAAAAAATCTGAAACAACATTATCCAAATGTCAAACCAGCACAGCATTTTTATTTGATATTCTTTTTTGTTAAAATGAATTATTGATAGTCTTTTTCATGCCTGGTAGGAGATATTTCTGATTTTTATTTGCTTATTAGATCAAATCTCTTATTCCTTATGTAGGCAGAACTCTTGAACAATATCTAGATGTGATACATGTAATTACAGAGCTCAGCTTTTTTCTTGTGGGGAAGGTTCTCCCCACCCATCCCTTGTTGCTAAGATTTCTTAATCTGATATTTTCATTGGAAGTCTTTAAGCAAATATATAGCCCACCCTGATGCTGGAGGTCAGGGTCAGAGTGCGATGGCTTTGTGTGGGCCCACAGACCACACTGGTGGATCACTGGGGCCAACGAAGGCATCTGAGTTGGCTTATCTTGGGATCTGCGCAGAAAAAGCTACTGCGTTTCCAGTGATTTGGCTTGCCTGAAGGTTTCTTGCTTGAGCAAGGTCTGATTTGTGATAAGATTCAGAAAGTCCAGGGGGAGAAAGAGTTTATGTGGCATCTTGAGATAACAAGATCTCTATTAGCCATTGCCACCTGCTCCAGGAACCAGTGAAGTTTGGGTCCCCTCCAGAGCTCCCAGCTGTGTGTTGGCTCTCCCCGGTTATGTGATGGCAGTTGCAAATGATACATAAGTACTCGTCCCTTTCACTGCTCTGAGTTTCGCAGTTTGTAAACCTCTTCTGCTTTTCAAACATAACTCCAGTTACGGTTTTGAGTTGTGTATTTATTACAGACCCACCTCACCTGTCGAACTTGGCAACCCCCAGGCCCATTTACTGCGCTCCACCTGTATTTTAGGGTCAAAAGTCTGTGAGAGTTACAAAGGGAAAAAATAAAGCTTCCTCTTCACAGTCTCCTTTTCATCCTGTTTAACATTTGTTGGTTTTAATTGCTTGCAAAAGATCCTACGTGAGGGGGAGCACAAACTCAGGCAGTTCTTAGTGGGGCTTTTCCTCCCAAATCATCTGAGATTGCTCTGGCAGTAGGTAGGAGGGTGGAATACACGGCCATAAGACTTAGGAGGCTCATTAAGGGTTTTAAATCCTGATGGATTAAAATTGTCTTACTTGGTTTTAATCAGAATATATTTACCTATGGGTAGCCATAGGAAGACTGCTGTATGGAGAAGAGGGACACGCGGATCTTTTTCTACCCCCCCCCCCCAAACGTGTTACCTCCATCCTATTGCAGACTGGGAAAATGCAATTCCCTTCCTGCAGTGTCAGAGGGGATTTGTGCCTTTTTGTGGCTGTACTGAGCCCCTGCGCAGTGGAGCCTGAAAGCACCTTTCCCTGCCTTCTGCCGCAAGCGAGTTTGCCCTGTTTTTTAATGCAAAAAGCAGATTTTCTCTCTCAGTTTGGGTGACCCAGTTTAGGCTCTTTGAATCTACGGCATGTAGCAGAGGTCCCCAGTGGCTGGTGTTTTGGCTTAGAGGGATACGTCTGGGCTATTAAGCTGAGTGGGACTTAGAAAATGATAGAGGGGCTCCTGACCCCAAGCGAGGAGGGAGACCCGGTATGCAGTGTGGGTGCCGTGCTCCTTGGTTAGCACCCGCGTATTTGGCTGAACATTTTTCTTTCTTAACAGCAGCCCGGGGTGTATTTAATAAAAGCTGAGGTTTTATTTAGAGGCTTGCTAGAGGAAACAACAGTCTGCAGCGGTGTTGCTAACACACAAACTCACGCTTCATGCCTTAATAGTACCTGACAGAAGTTGGTCATAGGCAGTAGCCCAGTGCCAAGGAAATTACAGATCATGTCTCTCACTCTGCCTCTGTCGTGGCCCCTTTTCCCTCTATTTAGGGCATCCTAAATCCCAGACAAGGTCCCCTGTCTGAATTCCTTCAGAAGTGCTGGAGAAGCCCTCCCCACCTCCCTGTTTTGTCCTGAGGTCTCAGCTGCAAATTAAGCTGCTTAACTGGTGGTGAGCATGACTCTTTCGGTGGGTGGATGAGGATGCCAGGCTCGCTCCAGACCACGTGCTGCACCTCTGACTGCAACATGATGATTGCAGCTCTGTGGTAGTAATTATGTCGGGTCGAGGAGAGATGGTAGGAGAGAGAAGCAGTGGGGTGGGATGACTCAGTGATGGGATGACGCAAGTTTGGGGCTTTACTTTCTCTTTGCTGGCTCCAGAAACATCCCTTTGAAAGACAGCATCTGGTTCAGTGAGTGATTTACCACATGGCTGCGAGTCTCCGCTCTCCCTGCTCGGCGCAGGCCCTGCCGCCACTGCAAAAATCTCCAGAAAAAGTGTGAGACCATTTATTTTCATTCTTTTTTTGTTGGTATTTTGAGATATCTCTTCTGGTCAGAGGATCACAGGTGGTGTAGGGGAAACTAAGGACTTGTCTTTGTGAGATGTTGTTCGTGATGAATTCCCTGTCTGTTGGCCTTGGGGGATGGAAGAAGGGAAATTTAATTACAAACTGTTTTTACCTCCTCCCACTTCCATTTAACCAAAACCAGCAATTTTGTTTTAAACGCGAAGTTTGCTTTAATCTGGACGACTCTTCCTGTGTAGACCCGCTCTGGGGTGTTACAGGCTTCTGAGTCTGCGCAAAGCTCCTCTGGGGCTGCAGCAGCAAAGTCCTGCGTGAACAGAAGCCTCCGGTCCTTCAGCATGGGAGACGGCAGCCTGCGTTTCATCGCTGTATTTATGGCCTTTGCACGGTCGGTAAATTCAGCCACGTGGGGAGGAGGTCACCCCGATGGGGACTCCTTTCCAGAAGTACCCCTGGTAGTGAGGTCACCTCAGCTGTTGGCATGCTGTCAGGTGGGATTGTTTCTGGCCCTGATGGTTGTGGCCCTCCTTCTCCTAAATGCTTCTCTCCTTCTCCTAAATGCTTTTTTGGATCCAGCCATTCAACCCCATAGGTAAGGGCATGGGAGGATGGGGTTATGGATTACCAACCCGTTGCCTGGCAGGTAGAGACTGGCTGGTTGTCACTTGGTGGCCTTTCCCATACTTGTGCTTTGCTAGTCAGGCTTTCCATAAAGAAAGATTTTTAAAGTTTTGCCCTGTATGAGACAGCATCACTGTGTGAAAGCAGAAATTGCCTCAGAATCTCTGGTGCGGATATGATATATTTTTATTTTTGTAGCTTCTGTTGTTATCTGTCTTCTTTCTCCTTGTATGTCTTCAGGGGGGATTACTCCTAGCACTAGAACACTTTCTTCTAAATCCCATCGCTGGTTTCCTCATGTAGCTTTAGTATTTACTGAAGAAAATAAGTGGTTTCTGAAAATTAGTACAAATTATATTTGGTTGAGTAAAAGTGTGTGGGTGATGGCTCTGCAAGTTTTCCCACCCTGGTTATTTTGGTCTTGGCTCTCCAGAGCAGAGATTGCTAATCGGGCCGAGCTGTGCCAGAACGTCTGGTGGTTTATGATGTACGCATTCAGGAACTGCAGCAGACCACCCGTTTCATTTTTCTTTTGAGATCTCTCCAGGATTTAAGCTCTGCAATGAAGGCAAGTGCAAAAACCCTTCTCCACACACGTGGTATTAATACTTTATGCATATTTATAGAAAAGGTTGGAATTTTTTGCTGTTGATATTCAAGTATGGGGAGAAGGTAGAAAATCTACTAAAAGGCGGTTCTTCCTCTCTGTAAGCAACAAATGAATATTTGGCTTCTGCTCTCTAGTAACTGTGTGACACTGAGGTTGGACAGTCATTTTTGGAGCTCTGTCTGCTGAACTCGACAGTACTCGCTTGGGTTAGGCACGGATCCTGGACACACTTCCACACCACGGCAGCGTTTCCCACGGGTTGCTGTATTTGCAGGCTTGCCAGTTGTTTTTGTTTGCTTCCTGGACTCCAGATTGAGAGCTTGTGCTTGCAGCACAGTGATAAGCCTGAAGAGCAGAGGTAAGGCATTGCTTCATTTTTGAACTGAAACTAGAGTACGGTTGAGAAAGCAGAGGCTTACTGCTGCCTTCAGGACAGGGAGGGAACAGTAGGATTCGCTCCGTATTCATGCCAATAATATATAGTGGTTTAATTTTTCGGAGTTTCTCCAAAAATTAGCTGTGGATTTTACTTCTTTGCAGTGGCTGTTTTGTTGGTGGTACAGGCTAGATTTCTTGCAGGGTGTGTGTTTTGTGTTCTTTTTCATTTAATTGAGGTACAGATTGGCACTCATCAGATCAAATACAGACAAGCTCGGAGCTGTTGCTCTAGATTCTCTTTATGCTCAGTGGAGAAAAATTGGCACTGCTTTGGGGCAGTTCAGGTCACCTAGAAATAAAGGTCTAGAAAAGGTCTAATGAATTATTCCTTTAAAAAGCTGTTTTTCCTCTTCTAGCTAAAATGTATGTTCAGATTTATAATGTAGGCAATGGAAGTGAGGGGAAATTAGTTCAACCTTTATTTCCTATAGTTGCAAAATACCTGAATAACTTAATTCTAGGTTTGCCCCAAGATGGCACTGTGTGTGTAAACCCTGCTAAAGTAGTAGTATGCTTGCAACAGACCATCTTTACTGTCTAAATGCAAGTCACAGCTCTTCAACTTGCAATCTGTAGGACACAGAACATCACCTCCATTGAACAACAGAACCAGCAAAACTTTTGCTGACTGCGCAGTTCTTCTCCTGGGGAGGTGAGGAAGTAATAAACCAGATGCGACAGATGTGTGTACAAATATCACTATACAGCGCTTAAATGATGGCAATGAGGATGGCAAGGGAGTTGTCAGAGATGATGTGGACAAAGCTAGAAAGTCCATAGCTAAAAGGAAACTTATGGTTGATGACCAAAACGTGACCAAATATCTTTTTATTCTTTTCCTTTTTATTTATTGATAAGGTGGTGTAATTCCTAGATTTTAATATTATTTTATGAAACTGTTTTGCTGGTTTTTTTATTTCTTCCCCAAAAGATTAACTGTGCAGATGTTAGTAGCCCAGTACATACTCCTCCAACAAGGAGAGGAGACAAACCCACAGCAAAATCTGACTGCTAAGAAAGTAGAGTTTCCAAGGAATAGGTCAAAAATGATAAAAATTTTCTTCCTTCTGTACATGAGGAAAAAATTCTGAAATTCTCCAGAGATGACAGGACAGAGGGAGAAGTATGGTACCTTAATCTTACATTTTAGATGGTTTTTGGAAGGTCTTAAGATCAGAGGGATTAACCAAGGTTATATTTTAATGAATAGAACATCATCAAGTATATGTTTAACTTCATTTTGGGTCTTAAGTTGCACATGAGGGTTTTTTTTTTCCTATGCAGTAATTTTTTTGAGTCTGCTTTAATAATTTTCCTGTCTGTCTGGAAAAATGAAAAAAAGAGATTTTAAAAATAATGAAACTTTTCTCCTTATCCACTTTATCTGTAGCAGTCATCTATAATTCTCTAATGATATACATGCTTTGAATAAACCATATATTTTAAAATGATTTCTGTAGGAAAAAAAACCTTCATATTTTTGCATTGTATTTTTGATAATAAATTTTATCAGGCTACAAATGAATTTTTTTTCCATTTTGACCTTTGTGTAATAGAATGAGATAAAATCTAATTCTGCACTTCACATAATCCATGGGCCAACTCAGTCCTTCATTTAATTCCATTAAGCTGTTTTTTCAGAGAAAGGAATAATTTAGAGGAAACACTTGGTCCCGAACCATTTTCGGAGTGAACGGCAAATTAGGTATTGTACAGACCCTATGGAGGTGGGTCCTACTGCAGCCATGCTCCTATCAGTAAAAAAATAAATGAAACCCTGAATAGCGTAACATTTTCCATGAGAAGAAGGGATGACAGCCGGAGCTTTGCAGTTACGCTGCTCCTCTGCTAAAATCGTGCCTTTGGTGGGGTCAGGTCCTCGCCAAACCTCTGCCTCATAGGTCCCCAGGGGGATACTGATTGCACATCCCACAGCTTCGACTGGGTGCACGAACCTGAGATGTTACGTGGCCTGACAAGACACAAGCTTCTGCTCCGGTAGCAAGACTGTTCACGTGCAAGATCCGGTGCGGAAAAGTCTTGTAGGACTGTTCAGCCGCGTCGGCGCGTAGTGGCTTTGTGCGGTTAAGTAGAGCACGTTATTTCAGATGAAAGTCAAACTTAAAAAAAAAAGTTTTTTTCTTTTTTTCTCCCCTCCTTCTCCCAACTCCAACTCTCCCTCCAAATGGCAACTTTGTGCCGGTGCCGTGGGATGTCCTCCTGCTTCCCCATCGCTTCCCAGAGCACCCAAACCCTCCTCCCGGCACGGTGTAACTAATCCGTTCTGCTGACTGAGCGCTGCCGGCGCCTTTCAAGTCATGCCAGCTCCTACGCACTAAATCTAGTGTGGCAGTTTTTCACAGGGAAGCGAAAAACCCCAATCCAATAAGCAGGGAAATAACCATTACCATGAAGTCCTGGTTTCCCTTCGGTCTGTCAGCTCGCTGCCTGGTGGGACAGACGGGTGGCTTTTCACTGCAAGCTGGCTTTGGACCATAGGATAGAAATATGAAGACTTTGTTTCCCTTTAAGCTTGAATCTGTGAATAGATGCATTTGTTTTTAATCTTATAGGAAAATCGCTTTATTTTCGGGGATGAATTTTGAGGCAGTGAAACTGCCTGAAACTCTCTGTGCTGGGATTAGTAAACAGCAGCAAAACTCTCGCTTCTCTTTACAAATCCCTCTTCAAGGTGGAAGTGAGGTTGCCCAGCTCAGGATTTGTTATTTTGAGATTGAACGGTGGTGTCTTAAAAAGCATGTCTGCGAGGTGACTGACTGCAATGTGCTGGCTTTCGTGAAAATTAGCAGAACAGTTCTGGAAGTATATTTGCATTTCAGGCGAACGTTAGGGCATTCTGTAGCGAAGACGCGCGGTGAGGAGAATGGGTTAATTGTTTCCTGGTTTGCTTAATTTGTGGGGAGGAAAGGGGGTTTGCAAAAGAGCAAAAGGACCCCCAAAACGCAGCCCCTGAACAGATGGAGGTGGGGGCACCTGATGTGCCGGAAAGGGCAGGGAGGTCCATCCGCAGCACCGCGAGCACCTGCCGAAAGCCAGGGGATGCTTTGCGGTCTCGTAAAATGGCAGAGAGAAATTTCTCTTGTGCAAGGACATCCTGAGGTAAACCTGTTCTTATAAGGTTTCATCAGGGCAATTTTCATCTTTTTTTTTTTTTTTTTTTTTTTATTGAACGGAAAATCAGGAAATTCACCAGTGTGAGAAGGATTAAGTGTGGATAATCCATTTTTGTGACTTATTCTGATAAGAGAAGAGCTCATCAACTCCTGCATCTGAAGACAGTTGCTGACAGATTGCACAAAATATGTCTCTACATTTTTAGGACCCTGAGACAGCATCTTGCAAGCAGATAAAACCAAATAAAACTTGACAAACCATCTTTGTACTGGAGGGATGAGAAGGAAAATGCAGATAAGTTTTGTTTTAGGATTTGAATATGAAATTATGAGGAAAGACCTCAAGTTGAGGCAATTCTTTAAATGTTCTCTTAAACATGCAAGTTGTGAATTAATTAAAAGTTATTGCATAACTTGCTGGGGAATGAAAAGTTTATTTTTAATTATACTGTGTTACATAATAGTTACATGATGACAGAGGCAGCAAGGTGAAGTGGTAGAGATTAAGTACACCTTTTTTAATATACTGAAATTAAAAGGGAAGGTGTTAATGCATTCATTTCATCATTGACTTGTAGTGTCTACCTGGATCTGTTTCATGTCCTACGCTTCAGCTCTGAGCTTTTAGGAGCAGTATAATTTGGCTCTGTACTAGTGGGGCCCATAGCCAAAGGCTGCTCTTGTCCATGGTGAAGACTTCATGAACGTGCTGTTCATTGAAATAATAAATATTCTAATCTGCTTTCAGCTTCTCATTTGATCTTCAAATGTTTCGACCAGCAGACCCATACACATGCATCTGTAACTAATATGCTAACAAATCACTTTTATCATTTATTGTAATTGCGGAAAGCCTATTTAACCTGAATGATTTCTTCAGTAATTTATTTAACATTGGTTGTAAAACTATATTTTCTGCCTTGATACAATCAACAGTTGGCTTTAAAATCTAAGCACGCAACAGGGTAGTTAAATCTGTTGTTTATCTGGAGAGAGCAGCTACTCTCTCTAAGAGTTGCTAACAGGAAAAAGGGAAGTATGACAGATGAATTGTGAACTGTATTTTTGCTTATAATGTTATTAACATTTTTTTCTTTTCTGCCTCATCTAAAAATACTGCCTATGAAATATTGTCTTCTCTCCTTACTTTGCAGACTCTGTACAGCATATGTCTACCCATATATTTACCAGGGTGGGAGGGGTGTTAGTTTGGTGCTTTGGGTCGTTAGAGAAACTTTCAGTTTGAACACTGTGTTTTTTCTGTCTTGCTTTACTTTCTAAGCAGATAACAAGAGCTCTGATGTTGGGGTCCTGTGGGGGAACCTCACTAGCCAGGGCCCATCCTGTCATGCCCCGCTTAGCTCTGAGCAGCTTCCTGGGGCCGTGGATGGCCGAGGAGATGAAGCTAAATGGAAAAACAGCCAAGAAAACGATGGCTTGCAGAGTGTCCAGGCCTGACATTGTTGGACATAAAAACGCTTGTTGGGAGCCATGAGCAAACTACTGTCCTCTTCCCCTTGCTTTGATAACCTGCTTTCCTAGGAAGGGAATGATGAGGATGATTATTTTTGATTTGGCCTACATAGTGAGTTTTTTTTTTTTTTTTTTTTAAGTTAAATGAGTATCTCCAAGCACATCTGGTGTGAGACTCTTCTTTGTGGCCTCAGTTTACCCTTCCCCTCTCCAAAGGCTGTACTGTATCTAAGCACCTAAGACATTCTATAAAAAAAGTTGATTGCTTTACAAGCTGACTTAATGCAGCTTTCATCAGAAACTCCTGGCTATTGAATATTTGTAGGCAAAGTATTATTAGTGATTTAGGGTCTGCTTTGTGAAAATGCTGTTAGGTAACTGATCTGTGCCTCTTCCATGGCTTTGTTTGTTTCAGGAATGAAGACCATTGCAATTAGGATTTAATTGTAGTGGTTTTTGAATTCATTTCTCTTAAAAGTGTTGGTCAGCAAAAGGCTACGAAATTGAACAGATGTAAAGGTTAATAACATCTATTAAAATCCTTTCAATGATGGTGAGTTAATTTATTGAAGATCTTCAACATTAGGTTGTGTCTGAGCAGTAGGAGGTACAAGCATCTGTGTCTGAGATGCTTGCGATCTTATGGCTGAGGCTGAATTTATTGAAATGATGAGACTTTCTAACTTCCTGTGACCATATATGAACGTGCTTTCATCCTGTTATTTGAGGTAGAGATTAACAGTTGGATCAGGACCGTGTGCCCGGCATGAACATGTACCTGCATGGACAGCAGGCTTGGTGCACTGATGGTCTTTTTTGTGCTTGTCCATTTATCTTTGACTGCCCACATACATAAGAAAAGCTAGTGTTACAAAGAGAAAAGCAGTAATTTAAATGTTCATATGTGAGTTGTAGCTTGATTGCCTAAAGATATGCTTCTTATTTTACTGTCCTTTTGAAGGACTTCATTAAATTCAGATACATGGGAAAAGAAAGAAATGAAGGAAAGTGGTTGGTGTCAGATATGCATTGAATCAGTTTGTTTTCCCACAGCCAGAGTATGTATTGGGAATCCTTCACAAGGATTAAGATACCTGTATGATCTTGAAGGTGGTATGCTACGCTACTTCTGTTAGCAAAGCGATTACTTTAGTATCAGGACTATATCGTGTGTTTTTCATATTCATGATTTCTCTTAAATATTGCTGGAAAGTATGTGTTGATTGTGAAACTGAAGGCAGAGGCTTAACAGATAGGCAGTGATGCCAAGATCTGCGCTGGTGTCAGAGAAGGGACTCAGTGGAATGGTTCAGCTCCATGTCCTCAAGCTCCAGACATACTGCAATAGGTAAAAGGACACGAGTTACAACACAGAGCGGATAACCCCATCTAGCTGCCTACCCCAGCAATACCTAACTGTGGCCATTTGGATTCCGTCTTAGACGCATCATCTAGGCCCAGAAGTGTTACTGGAGGGGAGAGCAATAAAAGACTGCCAAGAGTAGTTAGTGCTTTTCCCTGGTGAGTTCTGCTGAGTGTGATTCAGCCTTCCCAAAAGGGAAGCCACATCCCAGAGAAAATACGTTGCTGTCGTTGCCTTGCGTGTATATGCGTGTCCCTGAGACACACAGTGCTTGGTATCCTTCTCTGCACCCTGCCCTGGTCAGCTGACGTTTTACACGTTAGCTTTTGGAGTTTTACATCAGTTCAAAACCAAGAAAAGAGAGATTTTACATTTGAGACTTTACAACATGGAGCATTTAGCTTAACTGCTAAAACACACTGTAATGTTGTGTTCTAGCAGTTAAGAGCCATTTTTCTCAGGGGTATAAGAACTTTTGCAGAGCTTCTTGTGAGCAGTGAACTGTTCATTTGTTTTCTTAAGTAATGAATTTCTTTCCCCCCATAAATGTAACCAGAAAGGAGGCAGCATCATTTGGCAACGGAACATTTATGTTAAGTTTAATTTTACCAGAAATGATTTGCTTAGTTTAAGAACAGATTGAGGTTTTTGAGAGCACAATGTGGTGTGCAACGTATGTGTGGGTGGCAGGGAAGACTTTGTAGGGGGTGCCAGATGTTCTCCTCTGGTTGGGGGAATTTTATTGAAAATACTCACCCTTTTGGTGCAGTCTGCTGCTTTGCAAACTGCAGAACTTTACGTGGATCCCAAACACAGGATTTGCCTATGGGCAGTGAGCCCAAGTATCCACAGGGAGCTCCAGAGGAAGCCAGGAGATCTTCCCACGTGAGTTGGAGTTCAGGGGCCACCCCACACTGAGTCGTCTTCCCCACTGTGTCACTAACGCAGATGATTGGCATTCGCAGAGGAGATGTAATGGAGGTAACGTCCTTCCTGGTCACTGGTTGTGGTGGTTGTCACGTTTTGCGTGTAGATGTTCCTGCCTCTGTTAGTGCTGTGAGAATTGTGTCTGGCTGAATGATAGGACTTTTTTTCCCAGTCGTTTTGGAGGGAGGGATTGAAAATATGTGCTTTACTCTTACAGTCAGAGCAGAAACTTCCATTCTACTGATTTTTGTTTTACCAGTGCTCAGCTGCCCTGAGATGGATGTTGAGTGTAACTACCTGAATGTCTGTTTTCCCACACTGGCTTTTAGGATCAGTTTAGAAAAAAGAGGTCTATGCTCTTGGTGAGGACATGGCATTCAATAGCATGGCATTTGGCCGTCTGGGCTGAATTATGCCTATTTTCTGCCAGTTACCCTTTTTTGCTCCCAGGAGGAATATGGACCAGAAAATTAATAAAATTATTAAGGGGCTGGAGGGAATTACAGTCCAGCTGCCCATCCTAGAGCGGGACCAATATACTTAGGTAAGCCTTGCTTACTTAGCCTGTTCCTCTGAAAACCTAACTGAAGGACATTACAAAACATCTTTTAGTAGCTTATGCTGATACTCTCTGTCCTTGCAATCTTTTTTCTATTGTATAACCTAAATATTCTTTGCTGCAAATTAAGCTGGTTAATTTTTGTCTTACTCTCAATAGGCATGGAATACAATTGACTGCTGTCCTTTTTTTAACCTTATACAGATCTGAAGACTCTTATTATGTTCAGACCTCTTTTTTCTGAGAATAAACAAACTTGTTCTTCTAGCTTTTCCTCAGAGGGACACACAGCCTTGCAGTAAAATACCCCAAATCTGGAATAATTCTGCGGGTCACCTAGTAGGTTGTCTTGGAAGCTTTCTTACTGTATACAGTGGAATTAATTCATGGAGAAATGCTTGTTATAAATCATGATGTCTGTCCTTATTAGCACTATTCTCAACATCTAAGAAGTTTATTCATTCTGAACCTCTTTATAAAGGTGACTTTAGCAGATATAAATATACATGTAAGCAAAAAAAAAAAAAAAAAAAAAAAAAACCCTAGGACAAAACATTATTGAAGTTCATTTGTTTGAACATTAGCAATTAAAGTTCTTCTTTCTTCCTTTCAAAATCTAGAATGCAAAGATTCAGGGAATCATAAAGCTTTCTTCTCCCTTCTTTCCTACAATCCTGCCTATGGAAATCTTGCTCTTTCCAAAGTAACACAGAGTAACTTTCTAAACATTGGGCAACCAGAGCTGGTGTTGCTCCATGAATTTGAATGACTTCAGGCTAGTCCTTGCAGCTGACTATTTGGCTGTATGCATGGGTTTTCTAGTTACTCTCTCCTCTCCTAAAAGGTATGAAAAGTTGAGTAAAAAAACACTTTTAGTAAATTCTGGTTTCAGATTTACCCAGCAGATTACAGCTTCTATATCATGGACACAGACTATCTTGCTAACATTTTTAAAGAAAGAAGACAGTGCCACAGACCTACAAATAATATTTTGCTTCAGCAAAATATTGTGATGCAACTGTCTTGATTCTCCATATGTGCAAAATCAAGCCATAACATTTTTCAAGTGTTATTTTGCGCTGTGCTTTAGTTTCTTGGGAGATGCTTTGCAGCAGATAGTGGTGCTAACCGGTACTTACTCAGCTTATAAAAAGCTCAGTCAGTACCCCTTGGAAGGATGTTTGTGCTGTGTGATGTGGTATGGTGTATCCTGTCTTCAAATTAGAGAGGTTAGGGCTAATTACAAGTGTAATGCCAGGCTACAGCCGGATTGATGGTCGCTTTGCCTGTTCTTTTTGCCAGCTTCCCATGCTACGCCCACCGTGCAAACATCAGAACTGTTGAATGCTGGTGTCTGCTGGTGCAAAATACAGAGCAGGCATCTACCCATGTGGGCTGCTGCTCTTGCTCTTCGCTGAGAGGCACCTCTCTTGGACAGACACACTCCCAAGGTGCCTTTTTTGGAGGCGATGGTTCCCTTTACGACCCTCTTTCCTGGTATGGAAGGCGCTAAGAAGGGAGCCAACCTGCGTGGGGAACCTGTGCCAGCTTCAGCATGGTGACCCTACTGACAGCGTGCAACACCAGATGTATTTAGGTCTGTCGCGTTGAGCGGCCGCCTGGGAATGCAGCCAGTGCTTGTCCCCACTAGGGCTTTTGCGTAAGAAGAGAATAGGACTCCTCTGGATTTTGTCTTTCTTTATTATTAGCAGAGCAAGATAAGCAGTTATCTCCTGTGACGAAATGTGCCCATAAGGATCAGCTGCCTGCTTGCTTAGTGACTCATTAGTTTGGCTCCTATGGTGCTGCATTAAGCTAACGAAGAGGATGGGAAAGCTTCAGTGTTCATAGCACCTTCGCTCCTCTGAGAGTGAGAGAAAGGTCTTGCTTCCTGAGTACCAGCTGCTTTGGGGGAGCCTTGCTGGGGTGCATGTGCTGTAGGACCGAAACACTCTTGATATCCCTGCAGTAAGAGGAAGGGCCCTGGGTCTGGCTTTTGCAAAGGGCGCACAAGCAAAATCTGGACCTGAGATCGGTCTAACTGATGTGAGCCTCATGAAGTGAAACATAAGCTAAGGGTGAGCATTTGTAGAAAGTGGGGCATTCCCCCCCGCCCCCCGGCCCCTTCTAATCACTTAAATAGTTCTCAGGTGCTCACTTACACCAGTAAATACACGGTTGAAGAAAGCTGATGAATTGCTGCCTTGTGTGACCCAGGTACCTAGCAGGGTAATGTCATCTGGGTAGTAGCTTGTATCCAGAGGATACCTTACTTGCATCTCTGTCAAAGGGTAGGCAACGTTACAGGTAAAGGTGGAGAAGCTAAACCTGATGTCCAAGGACTTCTGGAGGAGGGACCAAGTGCAGTTAGTCCATAGCACTGACACCAGCTCCCAGGAGTGCAAGAAGCGATTTGTGTGTTAGTGTTGCTGCTATCGAGTGAAGCTGAGGCTAAGCTTTGTAATAGCCAGGGTGCTTCTGTTAACTAAAAGGTCAGAACTCTGGATAATAGCAAAGGAAACCCTCAATATCAACCAAAAGGTGCTTAATGCACCTTTGTATTCCCTGCTTTTTAGAATTCTTAAGTTGTACCTACTCTACATGTTGGTTTCTTTCTTTCCTTTTTAAACTCTATTTGTTTCTTTCATAATATCATGGATGTCACTTGGTCAAGATGATCAGCAAATCACTGTCATGTCCTTGTCTGTGCATTTGTCCCCCCCCCCTTCCCCCATGGTATCAGGAGCATGTGTAACTCATTTAGGAAAATACTTGGGATTTGCAAACCTGATGGAAATTGAAGTTTTTTTCTCTCTTGTAACCACCAGTTTCTGTGAACTCCTTTATAAGGAGGTAAATTTTTATAGAGAAATAACTGATACAAAGACAAAGCTGTTGTGCATTTAGAGACAAGAGGTGTGTTAACTGAATTGTTACTTCTAGAGAAATTACCTTGTTTTCTATTTACTTACTTACTACTTAAGTTGCACCCTTTGTTCTGGCTAGCAGTGACTTTCTGGTCTCCCACTGGACACTGGGAGTTTGTCTGGAATTTGTTTTCTTAAACAGTAATTCTTGCAGCCTCATCTCAAATTGCAATCTCCTCTCTCCTTAGTCTCCCTGATTTTACTAAATCCTAAATATCCTTGATATCCTTTGCCCGTTACTTCTTCCCTGTGCCTCAACCAATTTCCTGCCTTCTTTCTAACTCCTGAGGTTGTTTTTTATTTAGCCTGTGGTCTCATGTTAGTTGGTCTGGGCTCTGTATGTGACTGGTTCACCTTGCAAGACAATTTTAATTTGGATCAAGAGTGAGCATACTGTTGCTTTTGCTAAATTAGCATAGCTGCTATGCAAGTTGTTTTTTGGCTGTCTGCGAGAGGACAGCTCTCATGTGCTTAGCTCTGGCACCTGATGTGCCATTAGAGCTGCTGTGAGTTGGCTGCTGACGGTTGTCTTCTCCACTGGTGCGGGACAGTATGGCTTACGCTGCCTCTGTGGCCCTTTCCCTTCTTGGCATAGGGGACCTGTGATTAGAAATGGAGCAGTGGCAGTGGGGAATTATAAGCTAGTGCAATTTAGGACAGTTCAGAGATTCTTCTAAGTTATGTTGGGAAATAGGCTGAGTTGAAGTTGGCACAGAAAAGCACCCAGTTCTCCTGCTGGTGTATGAGCACAGAGCTCTGCTCCAGTGCAGCTGAGGACGCAGCTGAGTAATACTTTAAAGATAAATTTCTGTCATTTGTGTGTTCGTATATTATATTTTCGGCCAGTGTCCAGACAGTCCAACAGATTCTGTTAACAGTGTGATCCTAAGGGAATTAGCTAATGACTTTCCATAGCGATTGGGTAATGACTTTTTGGAAAGCGAGAGCTCAGCAGAAAACAATCCTGGCAATTACTCTCTGCTAATGTCGATGCTGCAAGTGCTGCAGAACAGCTGCATGAATGAAATGGCTCAACTTTGCAAATTAAGTCTCTCTCTGTCTCTCTAACCAGTCTATAGAGCCTGTTACTCTTGTCTGATACAAGGATATCGTCTATGCCCTCATGTCTTTGGGGGTGAGAATAGTTACTGCCTCCTTAAACAGAGCCTTCTGCTCTGTCTCCTGCAGAGCCTGCATACAGCAGAGTACCCTGGCTCTTGCTGGTGTGTTGGGCACAGTCCCACGACGTACCCAGGCATGGCAAGGGCTAGTGGCTGCTGGAAAGGTGTGTTCGTGCCCTTCCCTCCTCTCCCAGCTGTGTGTGTCTGTCTCCTTTGCCCCTCAGAAGTGATGCTTCAGCTTCCATTTGGAGCAGTCTGGATTTTCGTGCCCTGAACCAGCTTAGCGTGGGGCTGGGGAGGCAATGCAGTCAGCTGGGAAGTAGCTGGGATGTCCCTTGGCTGGCAGGAGCTAGCTGCTGGGTTGGCTTAGCTACGTTTCCCAGCCATGCCTTTAGCATCTCTCCCTGCGTGTAGGCTGAGGCTGGTACGGTGGGCTCGCTGCTCCTTGCCCTGCAGCACTGCCAGATGGATCAGAAAGAAACCAGCAGGAAAGTAACTCTGCAGGGAGAGAAGACTGGTTTTCCGCACAGGGCCAGGTGAGCAGCAGCCCTCGCCCAGGGGAAGCACTGGGCTTATGGGACTGGGGGATTCAGGACTGCCCCCGTGCAGCAGAAGCTGGGAATTAGGTGGGCTTGGTGGTGGCACTGGTTTGCATCTTAGAGCATTGTATTTCTTGTTTTTTTTTTTTTTTTTTTTTTTTTTTTTTTTTTTTTTGAAATGATCACCTTGGAGTATCCAGATCCTAGTAAAGGAAGTGATTTTAGGTATCTAAACTTGGTACTGGCACAACTGCCAACATAAACACTGTCCTGAAGATCAGTGATCCTGTTGTGAGGCAGTCTCTGAGCAGGTTTTAAGGGAAGGGCTGGAAGCAAGGGGAGAAATTGTTGCATATTTAGAGTCTCACAGCTCAGAGGAGTGCAGAATAAGGGCAAGTTTTCAGCCAGACTTCTTATCTCTCTTCTAAAAAGGTGCAGTCTAACCTCACATTCACCCTTAGCAGGTGCGAAGGAGAGCAGTTACGTAATGAGGACAACTCAGAGGAAAACAAAAATACACCCAGGAACAACTGGATGCTGTAGGGCTTTGCTCCCTTGTGGAAGCAAAGATGGATGCACAGCACAGCTTGCTGGCATTTGCAGTCATTCATGCTTTTTCTAAGCACCTATTTTGCCAACACAACAACAGTTAAGACTCGTATGCAGCTGCAGCCTTCAATCCTTGTCCTCTACCAAATAATTAGTCTGTATTTACAGTGTCCCTAGTGCTCCCAGTTGCCTGGTTTGAGAGCCAAAGCACATCATTGGTAACTGAGATGTGTTGGGTCCCATACTAGATGCTGAAACTCATTTTTTAACCAGGGACTATTGTCTAATAGAACTGCTTGTGGGTAGTGTAACATGGATTTTGTGTTGGTTGTAAGGGGATAGCTAATGTAATTTACTTTCAAATCTCTTTGAACTTGAGTCCTGTCCTGTCCAGTCCTGCCTGTAGATATCCTCATTCTGAATTTGTAGCCTTCATCCTTTGCCCCCCCCCCTTTCTAATGTTAATTAATTGCCCATTTAACTCACATTTCTGATTCCTTCTTTTCCTCCCAACATCGATTCCAGGGAGAGCTTTTTGCCTCAGAATGGGTCAATGGCTGTTCTCTCCCCACATCTTTCTCCTGGGAGAATACAGGAGGGAAGTGGCCAGGGATATGCAGTTGGAAGGGAATATCCAAACTGGGCAAGCATATAGTGATAACTTCAGCAAAGCTGTCTTCCAGCTCTGGGTTACGTGGACTTATTTTCAAAGCCTGAGGCTATATGTAATAGCTGTCAGTGAACTTTTTTCTGGTGAAATTGTTTAATTGTGTTTTTGGCATCCACAGCACCTTGTGGCAAGAAGTTCCCTGGATTAATTGTGTGTGAAAAACTTCTGCTGCTTGATGATCTCACTAGGAGACCCTGTCCCTCGGTTTGGAAAAGTGGATGAATGGAGGGATATGAGTTAATCGTATGATGTATTATGTATTATTGTTAAATGTAATAGCTAAAAAAAACCCCACCCCATTTATAAATGGGATAGCAAAGTTTGTAAGTAATAGTAGTTTGGCCTGCATGCTACAGTCTGTATCCTGATGTGTAATGTTTATGATGTACATCTATAACAAATAATCAGGAAGAGGAAAAAATGGTTATATACAGTATACTGTAGTTAAACCTAGCTGCTCTGTTTTTAGTTGCCTCTTTCTTTTGCCTGCCTTAGTATTAAAGTGACTGGAAATCAGTTTTGCATTTCCAACAGATACTCCATGGATGAGGCTGAGGTGGGAAGAGAGTAGGTTTCTACCGTTGCTACTGCTGTTGAAAACAATCTTAAACTTGGTAAAGTTGGTTTAAAAAAAAAACTGAAAAAGGTAGATGTTGAATGATAGCTTGTGATGGTGAGCTCGTAGACTCACATGGTTGAGAAGAATTCTTCTTGTGCTTGCTTCTCCCAATGAGGACTACTTTGGGGAGTTACCTGTGGTATATGCAACTGTGTCCTCCTAGTGGGTGCAAACTCGCCTCTACCACAACTGCTGCTCAGGCCAGGGGGAGCCTACGGTAATGGCACAAAAGCGACAATGTCAGTCATGTGCAGATAGGAACCAAAAGAAGCTTTGGGTTGAGTTTAACCTTTCTTTTTAGGTGGACCTAAGTAGATCTCAGACTTGCCGTTGGATGTTAAGGTGATACGTGGGCCCAGGAATGTCTGTAGCTGACACTTCAGGCAACATCTGGCTCCTTGCCCCTCTTATGACAACAGGGATCCTTGAGCCTCTCTTCTTTCCCGGGAAGCTGTTTTCTCTCCCTCTCAACTTCTAAGCCATAGGGCTGAGAGAAGGGGTGCAGAGAACAGATCTACCTGGCTCCCTGGGACTTTTTAATCCTGCTGCAGCTACTGTGGGTTTGTGCCTCTGACAGCAATCCAGTGCTTCCTCTCCCTCCTTCTGCAAACAGGTGCTTATCCTCATGGAGGATCATGAGTTACTCAGCTTTTGGGGGGATTTGTTGTGATCTTGTTCAGCTGAGGTGCAATAAGATTTCTTCTTTGTTTTGGCAACTATGCCACTCATCTTCATTTACAGTACAAAACTCAAGAGGTTTTGTGTGAACTGTTTCTTCTTCCTCCTCAAAAAAAAAAAAAAAAAAAAAGAAAGAAAAAAAAAGAAAAAAAGGCAAAGAAAAAGGCAGCAAATTTTTCTCTGGAGACCAAGTATGAGATGTTATGAGTTACAAACTAAGAAGATCATAATGCAAATTGATTTGCAGTCTCTAAGTACAGTGGATGTTGCCAGCTGTTGGCCATAATATAGTGCTGTTATGTCCCTCCATTTAGAGCCTGCTGTCAACTCCAGCAATCCTATGAGTGGTGGCAAGTGCATCTGCTCACATGCCCTCAGAATGAAGCCACTCAGAAAACTCCCAAAGCAGACACCATCAAAAGAGCACCCACTCATCGCATAAGCCACGTGCTCCCCAGGTGTCCCCAGGAGCAAATACCCGCTGCTCATCTTCCTTCTGTCCTTGCTAAGCCAAAGCCTGGCAGATGTCTCTCTTCACTGCACTCCTCACCCTTCAGCTACTGCTTGGTGTCCTTGCCTGGTCCTGGGGGAGGCTCTGCTGCCTTGCAGAAGAGTGGCTTGAAGTCTTATGGCTTTAAATGTTGTTTATATTCCTCAAAATATTCTAGTTGTGTTCTCTCTCTGTGATCCCACATGTTTTAACAGGCTGTAAGTAATTGCTGGTGCTCCCAAGCACTTCTGCACCTTCAGCATTTTGAATCTCAGTCTAAATCTTACTACTTAAGCCAGTTTCTGGTATTTTCATTCCTTGTCCTGATTTTGCGTATTATAAATTCAAATAAAAGGGTTCTGATTTTCCTCTCCACTGCTCTCAGCCCCTTGCTGCATAGTAAATGACCGCTGATATGAACTACATGGAAAATCATGCATGTTCCTGCTGACATTGTTGATGGCAGGGCTTATGCATGAGAAAATCTCACAAAGCGTAGGTAGCTCTGTAGACTTCTGCTCTATTTAATACAGGAGTCAGAACATAGGTCAAAATTCCTCTAAGAATAGGAGATGACATTTCCCCATCTGCTAGAGCAAGGGAAGGAGTTTGTCATTTGAAAAGCAGAATAATAGACAAATGAGCAGGCCAAAACACAATATGCTGTATGGGTAATTGCTCCTGAGTTGCAAATGTGTTCGGTGAGTGAGCATTGTGTACAAATGCTGTTGGGAACACCTGTGAGGACTTCTTAATGATGCTGGCAAAGTGGAACGGTGCTTCTTTCTGACCACAAAGCAAAATAAGACAAGGATTTCATGGTGACTTAAAACTAAGGAATAAGAAGAAAGTTTTTATGCTTTTTATTTAAACTATCTTCTCTCCCTCTCCCAAACTGTTACCATTTGCAAAACCTGAGAACCGGGGATCAGTCCGTGGCCGTGGTGGTCGTGTTCCACATAGCTAGCTTTCTGCAATTTATTGGCAAATCATTTATCCGCTGAAAAAAAATGACTTTTTGACGGAGCTGTCCCTGAGTTTGCCAGACAATCTGGCTGAATTCAGAGTGGGGGAACTGCAGTCGTGTAACTGGATGTCACTGGCGCTCTCTGCACACTAGCACTGTGGTTAGACCATTTGTCCTGTTTGCTCCTCTCCGTGTAGAGTCAAACCTGCCTCTCCCACCCTGCAGGAAAATGCTGCTGTCACCCAGCTGTGGAGAATTATGATGTTCCTTTCCATGTTGAAGTTCCTCTACTCTTGTGTACCGTTTTTCAACAGTCAGGGACCTAGAGCCCAGGCCTTGTCTTACGTGCGCCTTACGTAGTCACTCATGCCAAATTTTGAAATTCTCTCTCTGAAATACAGATATTACAAAATGGGGGTTGCTAATGGGATCTCTCCAAGAGGCAAGTGACCTGCGTGCTCCCCTCCCCTCTGAGGGATCTGAAATCAGTATGACAAACGCGTCGTACTGCATCTTGCCCTATGCACTGGTTTATTGGGCATGTTGGGTAAAAACCTGGCAGTTTGCTTGCTGATTTCATGAACTAAGTCTAAGTACACTCCTCCTTTTCTGTTCCTGTTCTGTCTACATTAAACATGCTCCCGAATGGAAACAATGTGTTTTGTTTGGGTCATAGATTTCCACATCAATTAAACGCATGCATAAAACTTCATCTTTCTTAGCCAAAATAAAATGCTGAAAAGAGCGCTTTTTTTTCCCCCTCCCCCTCCTTCCTGTTCAGATCTGCATGTGGGTTTTCATGTCTTTCACATTTCTGGGTTAGTACTGGAAGAGAAAAATCGATCGTTGCTACGGCTTTGCTGTCACTTCTCTAGTTTGTTTAAAACCGATTATGCACAGCGATAGACCTGTGGCTAATCTGTGTGTTGCTGCTGCCTTATACTGAGTGAAATGTCAAACGGATGCGCTATCCGAAACAGCAAACTGGTTCTTCACTCAAAAGAATCTTAATCTTTTTAGCTGGAGGTGCAGAACGTGACTTGCTGGGAAGCTCCGGGGTGCATGTCCTGTGTGCCTCTCTGTTTGCGCAGGTTTGGGTGTTTCATGAAATTATGCAGTCCGTCGTCCGGATGAGTTGCCGGCCTACGGCCACATCCTTCCCTCGCTCACCTGCCCAGAGCAGGTCCTTTCCCGAGTTTGTTTGATGGCAGGCAGATGTTTGCAGGTGGTGGTAATGCTGGTAGTTAATATTCGCCAATATCTGATAGCGCTTTGTGCCAAACTTTAGTCCAGAGATGGACTACAGCCTGTCAGATCTGGAGAACGGTTATACCTCCAAGTTGGGTTACTAACGCATACAGTGGCTCCTCTGTGTAATCAGGCACCTGAAAGTGGTGCCTCTTTCCGCTGTAAATGTTCAAAGCAGGAATTTTAAATATTCCAGTATGGGTTTACTTCTGGGAAGAACATTTTTCTACTGACCTGCCTCTGTGCGCCCATTGACGGCTGTTTGTGCTGTCGAAATGCCAGCTGGCTGCACGCGTCTGCATTCAGTCCCACGCCGTGCGTGAACAAGTGGTGCTCGGCAGAATCTCGTAAATAGCTTTTGTTCATTCATGGACAATACAGTAATTATAAACACACTAGCTTAATAACTGCATTTAATTAATGGAAGGTTAGTAAATGATGTGTGGAGGAAAGGTTAAAATTTACTGGTTACTGTTGCCATATAGCTCTTAATTGAATTAAGTGCATATTAAACTGGGCCTCTTCCCATACCCAAGAGGAACAAGCATAGAGCCTTGAAATTTATGGAATCTAATGATTTCAGAAAGCTGTAGTTTAAAGGCAGTACCAAAATGCTCTGTGGTTGAAGTTCAGATCGCTTGGTATGTGTAATAAGACCATAGCAGTGTTAATATAGAAAATTAGGGAATATGTCGTTTGCTGAAGGAATTTCACGTATGTATAATAATAATTGTAAGTAATTGTAAGTAATTTCCCGAGCATTTAAAACAAAGTGGTCCTACGTTCACAATTTTAGTCTTAATTTACCGCCATTAGTTCTTTTTATAGCTTTTCTCTGGGAGAGTGGGTTGTCCTGTGCGTATTTTCTTTCTGTATATAAAAAAGGTATATTGACATGCCACAAAAAGTTTGTTTTGTAACTAGCTGCCTGGGACTCTTTATCTTATTACTCGTAAATATAGGCCAAAATTTCCCATCCCCTAAATGTATCTATCAGTCAAAAAAAAAAAAAAAAAAAAAGAAAAGAAAAGATATTCTGAAGAGAAATGTAAAGGAAAACAGCAAAACAGCAATAGTCTCTCTCTTCAGCAGAAATAGGAGGTGCCCAGCAATGTGCCATTTATAGGAAAGTGGAAAACCTCAGAGAAGGTTTGCAACAAAGTTAAATCAAGCCAGGACCTGCCAAGTCCTAGGTGGTGTATGTTTGTGTCCTGTTTATTTTACAGAGTCTGACTTCATGTTTACACTAGTTGTGTCCTCAGCACAGGGTAAGGCAGGCTGGAAAGTTGCGTGCACGTGTGTAGTGAAGGTTGGCTCATCTTGCGAAGGAGAACATTATGGAGAAGCTGCTGCAGGGTCTGCTGGAAGCTCTGCAGAAATACTGAGGCTTTACTTGCTGGAGTAATTTTCTTTTAACTTTTGGGATAAATGCTTCTAGTGGAGTTTTTAACATATTTTGAAGGACAGAATAAACTACTTTAAAAGGATTTTTTTGTTTTATTAATATGCATATGTTCCTGCTGTGTTCATGTGCTGCCTTTCTGCAACGTCCTCCAGATGTTGTTGTACCTTTGCAGGTAGTACACTTGGAGTCAGCATGAGCTTTATCAGCACTGCAAAATGATTTTTTTTTTTTTTTGAGGGGTTATTTATTTATTTTTTCCTCTGTTGGGAAATGCAAGTTGTGCACTCAAGGGAAAAAGCAATTTGTGTCAAACTGGTCAGTAACCCCCCTCCCCAAGAACTTGAGTGAGACTTTGCAGAGAAGGAACTTGCTGCTCTTGTCACCTACTGATCCAAAACATCCAAGCTTGAAGTACCGTCAGAGATATTGCATAGCTGAATCCCCAAATGTGGGTAGTTTGTGCTTGAGTTGTTTTTTCTTTTTCCTCCTAATGCATAGGTTGTAGTGTCAAAAATAATCTAAGGAGGCCATCAGAACAAAACTGAGGTGCTGGATATTTAGATGGGGTGTTCATGGTGCTAGATACTTATCGTTTGACCAAGCCCTCAACTAGGGCATTTTGTCAGAATAACAATTTTTCCTCAAAATAAATGAATTCTGTTTAAACTTAAAAAGGTGGATATTGTGAAGAATTTGTTTCCCATTTTTGTTAAAAACATTTTTCTAGTTTTACACAAAAGTAGGGCACACTAGGGTGCACCATTTCCTTCTGCTGCTTGCTTGCAAAAATGTAATCATTAGAAGGATGTTTTTTAATGAAATAAGTAACAGGGGGCTGTGTAAAAGCCTGTGATGAGCGTCAGGTTTCTAGAAAGCCAGGCAGCTTGTGAAAGGACTAGACTTTTAAGAGATTCAGTTATCTGTCAGAATATTTTGAATGCATGAAGTATCAATAAGAAAGAATAAGGTAATGAACACAAAGTAATTTACAAAAACGTGCAAGGATATTTAGTGGGGTTGGAGGCTTGAAAAAATCAAGAAGCAGTGGAGGAAGTGTTTATAGACAACTACTGAAAAAGAGTAAGAGACCAGAATGTGAAACTCCGGTGCTGCGCTCAAACCAGCTCTCGGTCTTTGTGCCGATCGTGCCCGTTGCGCAGGATCGGGGCACTAGTTTTGTGAGTGAAACTGTTTTCTTTTAAAAGTTACTGCTGAGGCTTGGGAGCCAGTATCACACTCTTCTTTTGTTTGTGTTGTAGATTGGGGGGGGGGGAGTCTTTTTTTCTTTTTTTTCCTCCCTCTAGGAGAAATGCATCTGCCTAGAGCTAGAGCAAATTAAAACTGATAAATCGTGCTTGTGTGGCGAACTTGCTCTTTGATGGACTTTTGAATTAGTAACATTACTATGCCACAAACTAATGTGGTTGAATGTAAGTTACATCAAAAAAAAAAAAATCCTTCAGGTGTCACTGCTTATTAACCTACAACATTTGGGTTAAAAAGCAGTGGAGAGGAGGGGAAAAAAAAAGGCCGATTGGCTTTGATGTCTGATACTGTTAGGAGCGCATTGCTCTTTCCTGCTTCAGAGAGCTTCTCACAGCTGTTGAGAGAAGTACTTAGCCCCCAAATGCAAGACTTCTATCCCCCAGGGCCAGGGGAGAAGAGGTTGTGAATAATTTGACTTGAAGTCAAGGTGGTGCTCGGTGGAGCAGGAAATTAGGAGTGCTATTTTTAAATGCTAAAGAACGTATTAAAAAGCAGTAATAGTTTTCATTAGACAAAGAGCTTTGAGTTTGGGAGGCTTGTGATTTGAGGTAGCGTCATTCATCAAGTAAGTGTTTTCTCAAGAGTGCCAAGTAGATCTGTCTTTCTGGAAGTGTTGGTGACTATCAGAAGAATTAAGTAGGGGAAGTGAGTCTTAGTGACATGAGTCTTGGCATGCCAAGTAAGTCTCTGTGAATTGGCAGCTGGTGTTGCCACACATTAGCATTTAGAATATAACAAAAAAGACAAACCTATCTAATGTGAGAATAAGACTAACATAAGAAGCCTTCCCAGTCTGTGCTTTTTGTTCCTGTGTCTCTCCTTTGCTCTGTTTCTGTGGGTTTTTAATTATCTTGAAGATGAGCAAGGCACAAACTGCCATACCTCCTGCTCTTCTAAAACAGAATAGCAGTTGGCGTGTTGACGCAGGCTTGCAGCAGAGGAGACGTTGAAGAAGAGGATTCTCAACTGTAAGGGTGGGAATCACTGTAAGAGGTTACCTAGGCTAGAGAATCTGCCTCAGAGGAGATTCTGTTTGATCTTATTTTGGAGCAGGGGGATGGACTAGATGGCTGTTGAGGTACTTTCTAAAATAGGTTAGTATGGTTTCCCTGACATAGAAGGGGGAGTCAACCTTTAACGGCAGCTGTACTCGTTTAAAATTGAGAAAACAGAAGTCTTGCCTCCTTTGCCCTTGCCCAAGACAGAAAAGCATGTTAATACAAAGAATATTTGACATTAAAAAATTATGTACAGCCAGAGCAGAATAAGGTCCAGATCCCCATGGCTGCAAAAAGTCACTTTGATTTTTTTCCAGACCTTTGGGTTTCTTAGCAGTGAGTTCTCTGCCTAAGGGCTTTTCAGAGAATGGCAAGTCTAAAGCTGGCAGGTCCTGCGATTCATTTTATATTTTTTTGCTGAACATAAGTCCAAGATAATTCCTTGGAAGAAGCGTAGTAATCATGGTAACACATATGTAAGTCCACTAAAACCCCCTGATCCTGAACAGATTATAAGCTTCAAAAGGTAATTGTTTTCCATGTTGCTAAAATAGCTTTTATTGTTCTTTAACTTTGTAAGAGTTTAATAGGTCCATAGAACGTAAACAAAGATTTGTATTTGGGGCTTCAGGAAGATTTTTCTATTTCATAAAAACAGAGATATCTATTATCTCCAAAATAAGAGTTGTTTTTGAGGTAGTCATACTCTGACACCTGTTTGCCCAAATCAGTAAACGAGAGAATTTTTTTCTTGTGCTGATCGCTCTTGCTCGAGGAGTAGTATATGTAAGTAAAACTAATGAAGTTTTTTTTTTTCTCTCTGATTGTTCAGTGGAAAGCTGATTAGCAAGACCTTGAAACCTGATATTCCCACCAGACAGTTCATAGCAGTATATGAAAACTGGTTTGCATCAGACAATAAAAGTTAGGGGTGACTTGAGAGCAAGCCATTATAATGTGCTTGGAGGGGAAATTCAAGCTCAGGCATGCAGTGGAGTTTGCATCGTGTAGCAATTACTGCATGTCAGCCGAGCCATGGTAACTGTGGCTTAGTGATCGCCTCCAACAACCTAAGATAGGTCTAAAGCAATCTACTGGAGCGGTCTTGTCCTCCTGTTCACTACCAGTGTGTGTTTCTGCCCCTTCCTGTTTGCAGGCGTTAATGCTTGTATGACCTGGTCTCGAACCTGCCTGGCGGAGTGGGATCACCAGCCCTGCCTCCATGCAGAGCTGTGGTCAAACTACCTTCTGCGTCCTTGGGATGAGTGTGAGTGAGATGATACGGTACATCTGCAGAGCTGCAGCAAGGTGCTTGGTAAGCCGTGATACCCTGGCCATGGCTCTGAATTTTTGGTAGTTACAAGGTCGTATTTTCCAATGCCCCTTGCTTGCCACCCTTGTGACAATGTTTTGTGTAGTTGCCGAGCTAAGGAAATCGTGCTTCCCAATGTCAGAAGAGGTTTGCTTCTAGTCTAGTGACTTGCAAAATATGTCTGAAGCTTGCTGAAGGTGGATTTTAGAACCCATTGCTTTTAAAGGAAGGGGCTTGGGGTGCTAAATGCCCTTCCAGTGGTGTTGCAAAGCCTGCCTTAAGCCTTTCAAGCAGCTGTCATGATTCAGACTTGTGGCTCTTTTCAGGCATTGCTCCAGGTTTAATAAAGCGTTATTACAGTGTTTGGAACTTAGTAGGTTTTGACTTATGCCTTGCTAATTTGACCACAGCATCCAAAAGTAAGGGTGGTGGGAAGAGAGAGTGGGAGAACGAAAGGGAGTAGAGAAAGGGCCGTGAAACCAGTGTCTGGTGCGTGCGTGTGTGTGTGTGTCCGGGGGAAGCTGGGAATTGCTTGCTGAAGGAAGAAAGCAAATTGCGCGCTGGTGATTGCTCTGAGGGCACAGCTCTGCTCTTGGTTCGCTGCGTGCTGGTTGGAAAGGGCAGCCCGGCTGGAGCTCTGCCTGCTCGCTCAGATGGATCTCTGCTGTCTTTAGTCTTTACTGCACCAGGCATGAAGATCAGCGTTTTAGGTCACGCTCTCAGGGTGTTGGAAACGGTGGCAGATTGGTGCCTGTTCTCTCAATCTTCATTAAGGTGCATTTAGGTGATTTTGCCTAACTGCAGCTGAGCTGCTTTGGGCTGTGATCAAGCTTTTCTCCCTCGCTTAATCTTTGTTATTTGTCTATTCGGCGTTCGGGTCGGAGACCCTGAAGTGCACTGATTCCTCCACGCGGAGCTGGGCCCGAGGGCAGTAAAGCTGTGGTGGAATTGCAGTGCTGCCCTCGCGCAAGCTGTTGCATCCTCTCTCTTAGTTTTCCTGCAGGAATCGTGGAGACAAAGCGGAGAGAAGGGAAAACTGGGGAGGGGAGAAAAAAGGGAGGCAGCCCTGCAGCCAGTCCCACCAGGATCCTGTCGGACGTTGAGGATGAGGAGTTGCTCCTGCTGCGTCCGCGTGGGACGCAAAGGGGGGTTTGAGCGTGGATCTTGCGTTTCAGGGTCCTTCTTGATGGCGGCATCAGCTCTGACTCAGAAATGAGCCACTGGGTCCCGGTAGGAGGAGAGAAGCGGGGCAGGGGTTTAACGAGGCCTTCCCGGGCTGCTTCGGTCACCGAACGCTTGCGGCCGTCTGCCTCGCGTCTCGGGTTTGGGTCCCCGAGGTGGTGGCCAAGGGTGGCCGGCAGGTTTGCACAGGGCCCCTGGGAGGCCTCTGTCCCACCAGGTGTGGTGGGAAACGGTGTCCGCGTTCGTCGTGTCCAGGACCACCAGGGAGACAGGATCCATGTGGATTCTGCTCTCTGGAAGAGGCCTGAGCCACAGGGTGGCGGGGGAGCATGCAATCTTAAAATTATGAACCGCAACATAATGTATCTGGGCAACCTTATTTTTGGAGTCTTCTTCCCCCCCCCCCCCCTTCCTCTCCAAGTGTTGTACTTCTGCTTTGGAAGCCTGTCCACTTTATTTTTATCCTGCTCATATGACAATCCAGAAAGCTTGCTTGTGCCCTCATTTTTTTTCTTTCTTTCTTTCTTTTTTCTTTTTCTTTTTTTTTTTTTTTGGTGAAGCAGAATTATTTTTTCAGGAAAGATGAGCAGTTTTTTAAAATGCAAATGTACAAATACAACGTTGCAATGCAGCAGGAGGAGGGAAGACCTGAGCAACCTGCCAGTCTGCAGGAGGCCTTGGCAGGGATGGGAAGCTGGACACATGTAATACCAGGCAGTATTGCCTCCCCCTCCTTTTTTTTTTTAATTTAAAATATTGTTAACTGGTATGTTAAACATATTCAAAAAAAAAGTTAGTATAAATATTTATTGGCAGACTGTAGCTTCAAGAGGTCCTAATATAATTCTGCTTCCTTCCTTACTAGATTTCTAATGCTGCTTGTGCTTGCAGGTTTTTTGAGGAGCTGGTGAGCAATTTTCTATCTTCTCCCCCCCCCCCCCCCCCCAGTGAGGAACACGGATTTCATAAAATACCTATTCCTCATTGGAAACTCGGCAGTGGTAGTTTACGTGAGGTGCTGTTATTCGCTACAGGCAAAACTGTTCTAGCTTGCCTCCCGTGATGTGTTGCGGGCTTTCCACCGGACTGAAGACTCGCAGTATTAGGGGAGTAGCAAGATGATGATGTGTGACCACCAGCCAGTATTAGACGCTCAAACTCTTCAGCTTTTTAAAGTGATGCATGAAGGCAGAGAGGGGGATGGGGGAAAAAAAGATAAATATTTTGAGTTTTTTTTTATTACAGTTCTTCAGAACTTTCAGATCTGTGAAGTGCATGTGTTCAGTATTTTCATCTTAATTTGCTATGAATATGTGTCTTTAAAGTACTACGATTTCCCAGTGGATGAAAATTCCAGTTTTTGACTAACTCTACTTGATTGTGTTTTTAGGGTTTTTCATGTTGAGGCTGGGCATCTGGCTTCAGTTTTCCTTTCTTGAGAAAAGCACTGGGACATTTAAATAATTCAAGGAAGAAATTACATGTGCTCTGCAAGCAGATGTCAAAAAAATGAAAGAAGCTAAAAATCTAGGCCTCCAAAGTCACTTCCATATATTTCCCTTTAAAGAATGCATTTTTAATTACCTTTTGGAAACAAAGCACCACGCTAACATATACATACTTGCCCAAGGTTTTGTCAAGGGACAGAGCAAAGAAGGTGAAACTGAAGTTGCAAATTATTGAGCTGTAATGTGCCAAATGTGTGTTACGATACCTCCTCAATTTGCCTTATAAAACCCAGAGTTTTAAGACTCCCAGTATTGTATTGTCTTCATACCGGCTGGAAAACGGCAATGTGCTTCTGTGGTTGGAGATTTTTGACCTCTGTGGTCTGAACTGGCTAATTGCTAATCCTGTGCGCATTTGTGCTGCGCTTGGCGACACCTGAGGTTTAGCCAAGAGCTCTTCTGGCTGTGGTTAAAATAAAAAAATAATAATGATTAAAAAGAAAAAAAAAAGAGTTTCTAGAACACCTTACCTGGATTTACTTGTAATCAAAATAAGAGTAAAGTAATTTTGCAAAATGGGAAGGTGGAAGTCAGTCCCCTTGGGCCTTTGCCTTGCCAAGGCGGGGTGTGTGTGTGTGGTGCCTCCCCGTACTGTGCAGGCTTGGGTAACTGCAGCCGCCTACTGTCATTCAAATTGTCAGGCAAAATATGAAGCCTCTGAAGTGTATGAATAGTACGAGCATAGGAAGTACAATAATCCGGAGGCAGTCTTCCGTGTTTTTATAGAATTAGCAACAGAAGCGTAGCTGAGGAAAGACGAAGGACCGTATCCTTGCCGCTGCCAGCGTGAGCGCGTTCGCTCCGGCTCCGCATGAGCCTGACGATAGAGCTCCCGTTGCCGCGTGGTTTCTTGGTGCCGCTAAGTCATTAACTTTGAATTTGACCCGAGGCGAGGAAGTGTTACAGTCCTGCTTTAATGCCTGGGTGGAGCCCTGACAGAGAGACCGATTTCCGACCAGCTGCAGGTTTCCTTAGGGCATCTGGCAGAGCAGGGAGCTGTGCTGGATCTCTGGAGCACTCCAGCTTCTCCCTCCTTCGGGAGATCCCTCTACGCATCAGGCAGGCACTGAGTTTAAGAAGACGTTTGAGGGTGACCAAATAATCCAGTGAGGAACGGGGCTTGCTAGGCTTTCCGGATGGGGATCTTCCAGCCACATTTCCAAATGTGGACCGGAGTTGGTGGAAGCAAATTGTTTCCTGCCACCCGCTGTCATCACCATGCAGGTGATTGTTTCTTCGTTTGTCACTTGAACGTTTTTCGTGGAGGAGGTGGTTGCGTAGGTCTTATGGGGTCTTTTTAAGGTACTGTGTGACACCCTGCTCCTTCTTTCCCTGCCCACCTTTCCTAGCAGTACCACATTGGTGGTGGTGGGGGGGGAGCTCTGTTTAATCAGATCCATATATCTTGCATGGAGGCCAGCAGAATAGACTAACACGGCGCTTCAAAGCAGGGAAGGGTGCACCAGCACTGTCCAGAACAACGCTTAGTCATGCTTTGGCTTTTCTAGCTGCTGGGTTTTCAGCACGTGCTTCCAGGTCCTCAAGAGCTTTCCTTCTTGGAAAGAGCAGCTCTTTCTGCAGTATGCAGAGCCATAGAGTCTTCTGTTCTCTCTGTCATTTGTCTTGTTGGCACAGGGTCTTCTCCACCTGGGGGCTGCTCATAATGAAATGTTAATCATCATTGCACTAAAACTTATCTCTTTGCTTAGACACGTGCAGTAATATGGCTATCAAATCTCTTTCTCTGGCAGGATCTTGTTATCTTGCACGGTAAGGCATCTTGAGTTGCTGTTGCTGGAGATGTTTTTGAAACTAAAAGTGTTTAAGAAATGTTTTTTCAAATATGAGGAGGAGGAATGGATTGTTTTCTGTGCTGAAATACATGTTTAGGACTGAATATATATTGAAGAGAGTTTGGGAATATTTTGATGACAACATGCATTTGTATTGGTTCCTGATCCTGGACTTATTTCTAAGCACCTGATAAGATAGATGGATTTTGACAGGTCTACTGATAGGAGCAATGTTACATAGCCACTTAAGTGTTTGAAGAATTAAGGGTTTAGTTTTCAATATCTGAATTTTTGTGCTCTTGCTTTTTCCTTACAAATTATATACACATTTTGTTTTTTAATAGTCAAGTCTAACATGGCAGCAGCGTGGGAGTTTTTTGTGTTGTTTTTGGTTTGGTAGCAGATGTTAGGGGAGCATAGGGGTGTGTAGTGGTTCTGGTTTGTATCCCTTTCTTTTAAAGGAAGATGTCCTTTGACAAAGGCCAATTATCACAAGGCCTTATGTTAGGTAGCTGACTTGTTGCCTTTCTTAGGCTTTCAGAGCGATGACAAATCTTTGTGATTTATTTTTAAATATGATCTGCTGTTGCCCACATCTGCACAACATAATACATGAAAGTACATAAGTTTCTGTAAGTCCAATGTATGGTTAATAATAACAAGGCTACATAGCATAATAAAAATTATATGTGTGTTTGCTCCGGATGGACTTGCTCTTCTGTTCTCTCTGCCCAATACGGACATTGGCTCAGAAATTGAATATTTAAAATGCCCAAAGGCAAGACTTCACTTTTCAGGCTTTGCTCCTTGTCTTTGCAGAGATGATGACTGCATAAAAACATGACAGCATTGAGTGGCTATTTATAGACCATAACATTTATTTATGTATTTATAATTGTAATTTTAATTCAGCACTGAAGTATTTTAAAGCATCAAAGGGATGCATGAAAACTACCATGGCAATGATTTCTATACTTGAAATCTCTGCTCTAGACCATGGGAGACTTCAGTGAGATTGTATGTAGCCAGTCAGGGCGAATGGATGAAATATATGCTGATAACAGGAGTCCCTGATGGGCAACGTCATGTAGCCGTTTATCCAACGTGTTCTGGTTGTGGCATGTGGTTGCATTAAACTTGTATGGAGACTGTCAGGAGACAAGCACCTCCTGAAGTTATCCTGACAGCATGCACTGTTGGTTGGTTGTTGGTTGGGTGTAGGTCCTGTAGTCCTGCCATAAAATACATAGTAGTTGCCAAAAGCATGGGCAAAACTAACTTTCAAACAAGCTAAACTTGCTTTTTCTCTAGCTTGTACTCCTCCTCCCCCATTTTTTTCCTTAAGAGATTTAAGTCTGCCAAAAAAATAAAATCTGTTGTGAGGAATTGGACCAAAGGCTGCAATATTTTACCCCATCCAGCTATTGCTGGAACTAGATGACCGTCCTGGGTTTTGTTGTGTTAAACCTTAGAGACGGCCACAAAATTTGGCAGCCTCCAAAAGCAAGATGATACGTTGCCCTGGAAGCTCAGAGTAGCCTGGTCTGTTCTCACGCGAGCTTTCCTGGTGCACGCTGCTTACGCCCTCGTTTTTCTTTTACCGCAGTCGAACGCGGAGTGCTCGTTCCCGTGGCCGTGCGCTGGTTCGAGGACCAGCGGCCCGCGGAAGAGGTGCCGGTGGCACGGCACGCGGGCAGGCGTGGAGCAGCTCGCGGCGAGGGGCAGGCGCGGGGACCCACGCTGGGAGGGAGCGGAGGCGCCGGCTCCCGGGTTCCCCCTTGAAACCAGCAGCCGCTCGGTACAGGCAGTGGGAGGAAACAGCTCGCAGCTTCCACTGAGTTTCTGCCAGCAGGGTTAACCATCAGTTTGGGAGAGAGAAATGCAGGCTGGCACGCACGCCTTGGGAGGCTGCTGAGCCTCGCTGCAGTTCAGCTGGAGGTTAAGAGGATTGAGGCAGGGATGACAGGGTTACGTTGTGGCTGGTGTCCTTCAGAGGTCGTGGATGAGCCCTCTGTGCCTCAAAAAGCTCTGCGTTGACCTTGGGAGCTAGAACAGGAGCTACGCTAAAACCACAGCGTGTAGAGGCTGCCCCTGCAGCGGTGGAAATCATGTCACGCGTCTCAAGTGCTCCGCGCTGTTGCGGGTAGTTGAAGGTACCTCTTGGTTTCACTGATGTATGTACTGAGATTTTGGCGGGCAGTTGGCTTCAGGCTGACTCTTGCTTGTATTTAGATATTGCAGATATTTAGATATCTTGCAGTTAGATATTTCTGATAGTAATTTACACCTCTACCACCAACTATCTTAACACTCTTAATTTTAAAGGAAATGCAGTTTACTGGGAAGGAAAATAGATCATTGATGATGATGAGTAAGTGAGCAGCATGATGAGATCTGATCAAGTTGAGATAAGAAAGATCTTTGAAAGTCTCTTTTTAAAGCTTAGCTTGGCACAATTGCTTGGAATTGCTTACCACAGGTTAGTAATTATTTCCAATGTTCAGATTAGATTGAGTATTTAATAGAGTTTTGGAAACATCATTATGGAAATCTGCCATGTTAAGTCTGATGATAATTTACTGGTCTTAACAATTCTGAGTTCAAAGATAATAGAAAAGAGCTTCTTTCTTTCATTTCTTTTTTTCAATGTGGCCTTTCCAGTAACATAACAAAATCACATCAGTCCATCTTCCAACTATATTGAGTTTGCAGATGTTTGAACTACATGTTTTTGTGGTGTTTATCAAAAATTCATTTAAAAATGTTAGGCACATTTGCTTTTTTAATACAGAGGGACAGTATTAGAACATCAGATGTTTGTGGTTTGTTTGTAATTTTGGATTCATGATTCCTGCAGACAATGTGGTCCAAAGTTAACATGTTATTTGTGGAGGTCTTTCCCGCAGGAAGGTCTTGAGAAAAGTGGAAGCATTTAAAATAATTGCACGTGTACAAAACCTTTTTTGTCTCCTATTTTATGTAAATCATTTTTTCAGAAAGAACTACTATGTGCAGTAAATTTCTACAGGAATACTTAAAATGTCACATAGAAGTCCAGTCCTTTTCTTTAAAGAGCCTTGAAAATGGGGAATTTGGTTTTGTGGTTATTGAGGCATAGATAAACATTTATTTCAAGGTCATATATGAGCAGCCAACGTTAGTGAGGGTTTTTGAAAACCAGGTCATTTATTTAGGTGCCTAAATATAAACTTAAACTCTGACTCTGTTATTTCTCTGTATGTAGTTTTGGCTAGTTCTCTGTGTGCGTGTGTGTGTGAGCACTATGCTATTTTAGAACTTGGTAAGGAAATGTTTCTAGGAATCTGCTTATTTAAAATGAGATTTCAGTTGTGGTTACACAACTGTAAAATAAACTCAAAAAAGCATCACTGAGTTTAATTATGTTGCCTCAGGTTTATGCATCTATAAATGATGTCAGAAACTATTTCTGAATATTCTGAAAATTCACAGTAGTGGTTCCCAGAATTAGCCCTAAACTGTTCAGCAAATGGAATAGATCCAAATAATGATTAGGCCTGTTGGTGTATAGAGGATGCTGAACAACTGCAGAATTGTGTGGGTGCCATTCTTCAAGACAGCCTTTAAATATAGCTCTTTCCTCATTCAGCAGGCTTGTAATAACTTGTTTTCTTAAGTAAGCTTTTGTTGTTTTGCTACAAAACTGGGTAGCCGTAAGAAGGCCATAGATATTTATTTTTTAATATCCAACTGCTATAGAAGTTTGCTTTGGTACAGCCTGAAACATTAGAACATGTGAGAATTAACTGATTTTTTTTTAATCTTGTCTTTGAAATAAGTTGTGTTTCTAGCAAAGTAGAAGTACTTTTAAGGATAGTACGTATTTGAATTTTGATGTAATTTCACTGGTTCAGTAGCAAAATGGATGCTGCATTAGCTATGTCTGTGCAAACACTTGGTTGCAGTCCCCCAGTGTCCTAGCCCATGACAGCAAATGCTCTGATGCTTTTGAGTTTCAGTGTCTGCAGCCTCTCTGCTCTTGGTAGAACATCCAGTGTGTTTTGGAAACACATCTCTTCGTGCACATTTCCAGATGCACGGTTTGCAATGCATTGGGCGTCATTTGCTTACGCTCTGTATAAAGTTGTGGTAGAAATTGGGAAGCCCTCCGAGTAGAGGAGAAGAATCATTGGGTAGCGTGAGGGGGTGGAAAGAACCCTGGAGAGCACTGATGTGAGGTCATATGGAAACTGCAGAAATAAAGAGGAAGCAGATAGTGGGTGACTTCGGGGCTATGTGAGGAATATGCAGCTCCTGCTAAGGGGCAGTGGGAGGATTTGTAAGAACTGAGGCTGCTTCTCCTGAATGTTACTGCTACAGAGGACATACGTGATGGCCTTTGAGGTCATGGTGGTGATCAAATCCTGGGCGGACTTTGTAAGTGGTGTCAAAGCAGTTGTTCCTGGGCTGAGAGTGATCTGGAGCTGCAAGGCTCTGCAGTGCTATCGGCACGTGCTCAGAGCACATCTCGGTTTAGTGTCTATCACTGGGGCTGCTGCGGCCTCAGCAGGCAACTCCAAAACTTGCTATATCCATGGCCACAGCTCCTCCGTCACAGATTATTCTATGAAATCACCATCTCCTGCTCCACGATTTGTAGCCAGTCATTGAATTTGTAGAGCAGCTAGTGACTTTCACTCCTATGGGCTGGGGTGTTGCTATTCCCGTACTCAGCAGTGCTCCAGCTGCCCGGACTCTGGGAACGCAGGAGGAAACCCGGGAGCCTGCCCTCCTCGGAGACTGGCATAGCTCTGCTGAGCTGGTCACGTTTCTGACGGCAAGATTGCAGAGGGACTGACCCCTGGGGCTAAAAAGAGTAAATTACAGGATGGTCCATGGCGAACCGTGGAATTTTAAAACAACGGCACAGAGAAGATTAGGGGTTGGGAGAGAAGGAGCGACAGGAGCCTCGCTCCAGTTCCCATGGCCCTGGGGAGGTGGCCGCTCACCCTGACTACCCTGTACGCAGCAGAGTAGCACAGGCAGCGGCAGGACTTTGGTAAAAGCGAGGGGAAAGTTGCTTATTCTCATGCACTGTCTCTCGCCAGTATTGGTGCTTAGCATGAGGACCTGGTGTCCAGACATTGCCAGCCAGGTGCTTTGGCCCAGCCAAAGCCGCGGTCCCGGCGGCTGTCTGTAAGCACACATCATACTTACAAAATTTTCTAGTGGAATTTTGGCTGTCAGAAGACTTAACATGAGGCTCTATAGGATGCATTAAGTAGCCTTTTTGTAGCTCTGTTTCCTCTCTATAAAAGCAGAGACAATAGCATTTTCTTAACTAAATATTTTACTAATTGCCACTTGCTTGCAAACTGTGAGAGCATCTGGCAAATAAATACCTGTGATAGAAGCCATGTGTGCACTACTGTACTGGTGGTGAGGTTTTCAAAACAAATCCAAATATATGGCTAGATTTTTACTGACTGTTACCCACTTCATGGAGTAATGTTTCTTGTACAAGTTCTGCTGCTGCCTTTTTTTTTTTTTTTTTTTTTTTTTTTTTTTTTTTTTTTTTTTTTTAAAAGAAACTCTGCTTTTACACTTGCCTGGTTCACTGTCGTCTTTTTGAACTATTCTTTGTTCTCAGAGCTTGCTTGGGCTGATACTGTAAACATCCTGATAATTGCAAGGGTTGATTTAGGGCATCTTAATGTTTGCACAGGTCTTTTGATTTTTGATTTAGTCAACATAAACACTGGAAAATCAAAGCAATGAAGAACACAGTGTTGGGACTGTTTTTGCAAGAGCTGATAGGATGTTTGCCACAGCCTCTGTTCAGCTGTGCTTTTATTGGATTTTTTTTTTTTCTATTTCTAATTTCTCTGGTTATTGACATGTTTTATGGTAGGATTTGTTTGATCATGTTCACATATCTCTGTTTGAAGTAGCCACATACTTTTCAGGCAATGGAGCAGAAAATACACTTGAAAGGTGTGATGCATCTTGACCAGAGGTATGATGTACAACAGGCCAGATGAACCACTTCCTGGAGATCATGTCTCTCTGTTGGCCAGAAAGGGAGCCCACAGCGACGAGCTCAGGTAAAGAGTTGGTGGAGGTTAGGAAAGAAAATTTTCATGGCCCTATATTCCTGTTTGTTACTTGTGGTAGGTCAAACCTGAGGCTGTGGTTTGACTGCACTGTAAATCCAGTTTCAGGCCTCCTAGAGCTGGGTTAAAAGCCCTGAGGCCCACATGACGTAAAATGCTGACTGCTATAAAACTCGCGCTGTCGATTCAAATTTGTTCAAAATATCTTAAAGCCTGCCAGTGTAAGATTTAAACTTTTATGCCAGGTCAAGTAGCAGTAGTCTTTCTATGGCTGCCGTAAGGCTGACCCTATAAATGTGTGCTCTGGCCAATTCAGCAGAAATATAACCATGTGGCCATGTCTGATTTGTACCACTGGGCAATCCAGAATGACACAGGCTTGGTACTGCCAGTGGTGTAATTCAGACCTTGGACTGCCACAGCAATACTTTCCTTCGGTGATAGTATGTCTTTTAGTGAAACATCTCAATCTGGTTCTTAGATTGTTTTTTTTTCCTCTGCTATTAGTTACTAACTGAGAAGTAGAAGAAATGAAAGCTCCACTTGAATAGAAATTAGTAACTGAACATCTTTTGCTCGTAGGGGATTATTTTTTAGTGCTCAAATGCACAGATGAGTTTAAGAAAACAAGAATGATGCCTTCATGTATATATAAAAGATTAATGGTATCTGTCAGATATAACCTTGAAAGCAATTATAAAGTGGTATCACTTAATGGATAAAAGGAATTTTAAAAATAACTGTATGTATGTTTTTCTGGAAATTTGGGCTAGGCTAGAAATACCTGAGGGATTATTCTGGAGGACTGTGTGTTAGCCATTCACACAAATCATCTTTTAAAAATCAGTGATGGGACATTTTAAAGACTCTTTTATTTCTTTTTCCACCTATGAGAAAGTGATTATTGGGAGCTTTTTATATCACTCTTTTGAGGATGGTGATCTAGGTGGGAAAAGCTCAGCTTGTTGGAAAAGAAACTGAAGTTTATATCATGAGTATCCATATATGCTTTTTTTTTGGTAATTACAGTCTCAAATAATTTAAAGAAAGTATTTTTCTTCCATATACAACCATTACAAATGACCCTTCCTTAAGAAAGCCTAAACAAACCAACCTGTCTTTACCTCCCTTACCTATGCTTAACTCATATTAGTGTCTTGAACTGGAAGACTAGAGATTAAGAAAGAAGTGTTACTTCTGGATTCCTAACTAAAGACTTTTGCTGGGGAAGGCAGAACAGGGCATCCAGTTTGTTTATGTGGGTGGCATTTCAGGCTTTGAGAGCATATCTTATGTGAGAGTAGTGTGTGGAACAAGGGAAGATAAAGGCTGATTTTTCTGCCTGTAAATACTCCCGGGATTAAGGTGAGGAGAGCTGATAAACACCAAGAAGAGCAGAGAGCTGTATAAGCTAACTGTCTGAAGGTACAAACTGATCGTGAGTATGCTGCGACTGGGATGTAGACCGTTTCCAACTATGAAAGCAATGATGTGCTGGGAGAGCTTTCCAGCAGAATAACAGGGGTATAAAACCTCGTTACTTTACATTTGAATCTGATGATTGGATAGCAGGTGGCCGAGGTGCCTGTGACAGCAGGACACCTCTGCCACCTGTGGACCTCTGGGCCTGGTGATGCCCAGCAAGTTTCCTGTGGTGCTGGGAGGAACCAGGCTTATTGGGTGCTGGTGGCGCCTCATCAGGAAGGGGCACATGTCCCACAGCCAGCCACGCTGGCAGGTGCAAGAAGATGAATGTGCACTGTGTTGGCATTGCTGGATGAGGAGGCCTCCTTCAGCGTCCTCCAGATCCTCTGAGAGCATCTGACCTAAAAACTTCATCTCCCTGGAAAAGAGGGGGCTGTCCTCTGTGCTGTGTGTCGGCTGTACGTGTGGCCAGTGGGCTCCTGCAGGGGAAGAACGTAAGCCTGTGCCCCAAGACCCATGCTCGGTGTGGCAGGGGTCTTCCTAAACTGAGAGACCACAAAGGGGTAGTCTCTCCAGGGGACTCCTCCAAATAAGTGGTCATGTTGTCTTTGCGTCATTACCACCCAGCTGTTTAAACAGGATCGTAATTATTTCCATACTGCATCCAGCAAATGAAGTTGGATTCTTTCCTCCTCACCCCAGCTGAGAAGTTCTTAAGTTGCAAACCTCTTTGTTTACTTTGTCCTTTAAAGTGTGAACTGAAAATCCTACAGACCACATTTAGACCCAGATGGGCTCTAAGATTAAATCACTGACCAGAGAGTGGGATCCAGAGAGATCCACAGCAATTAGGACAAAATCTCTTTGTTAGAGGGTTATCCCCAGGATCAGGGACTTGTGTCCAGCAGGGCTGTCCATTCTTAGCCCTGGCCTGGTTTGCTCTAGGCAAGTGTCAATGCTAGGTGTGAAGGCAGAGTTTTTTTTATATATGTAAATCTTTTATTGTTCTGAGGCTATAAGCAGTTCGGTGGATCTGTTGCCTACAAAAGCAAGCAAGGTGTTCCTAACTCCAGTAAATTCTCTCACGTGGATCTTGGGTCTATTTCTCTGGAAGTCAAGAGCAAAAATCAATTTCATCTCAGTGTTGAGTTTGCTGTTTTTATCAGGCAGTTCTTTTTTTTTCCCCTCTTCAAAGAGAAATTTGCCACCTTTCTATTTTTTCCTCTTGCCAGTATTGGACAGTCTGAGCTCTTATTCTCACCAGCTTAAATGTGTTCAATTTAGACACCAAGCTTGACTTTACAGGGAACGGAGCAGAGTTTTTGTTGAATTTTCCCTGAGGCCTCCCCACGCAGCAGTGAGCTGCATGTTTCATCTGGAAGGAGCATTTCCTATTTATGGCTGTCAGAGTCCTTTTTTCTGAAGCCAAAAAGATTTTGTTTGAGAAAATCAAATCCCCTGAAAATATTGTATAATTATCCACACGGTTATTTTAAGTGTCTGTCATGACCCTGCAGCAAGCTCAGGGGTGTAGATAGGCAACGCACAGCATCTCGACAGATATTTGTTTAATGGAGACCCCAGACAGTGTATCTCAGTGTTTTGGTATTCTCTATCTGGTTTAGTTTTAGCTAACAGCTAACCTGAAACTACCCTGACGTAACTCGTATCCATTACTGCACTGTGAACAGACAGGACAGACTTTTCCCTCTGGCTCTTTTCCTCTTCATTATTGTGGGGTATTTTTAGGTAGCTGAGGACCTTTAGCATGTGTTCTCTCACCTCACCTGCAATGCTTTTTCCTTTTTAGACTAACTGGGCCTAATTTCCTGAGTATTTCCTAACCAGTGGCATTTTCTAGCCTGGTAATAATTGTGGTGCTCTGCTCAAAGTGAGCAGTTTTCCAGCTGAGACATTCCCATGCTGAGTGAGGCTACAGGAGTACTTCACAGACGTTAACAGGCTTCTCTTCCTTGTACGCATCCCAGGACAGTAACCTTTTCTTCTTGCAATAGCCAGACTCCATTGATGTGTACGATTCACTAGAAACCTTGCATCTTTTCCCAAAGATTTGCTATGTAGCCAGTCCTACAGGTGTATGACTTCCTTTAGAAGTGCTTTGCACTTGTCCTGACTGAACTTTATCCTAATTTTTAGACAACTTTTTCATTTTGTCGAGATCATTTTGGATTCTAATCCTGTCTTCTGGTGCCTCTGCAGTAACTCCCAGCTTCATATCATCTGCAAATTTAGTAAGTGTGCTCTGTTCCGTCGCCCAGGTCACTAATGAGTATGCTGAACAGAACTAGACTATACAGACCCAGCAGAGCTCCGCTCAGACTGTCCTCCTGTTTTCACAGCATACCATTAATAACTGCTCCCTGGGTATGGCTTTAGAGTAGCGTCATTTAATCACGCTTCCCTGGTTTGTTTATGAGAAAGTTTGAGATGGTGTTAAAAGCTATAATAAAGCCCAGGTAAATGACACCTAACAACTTCTTTATTGTGAAAAGAAATTAAATTGGTTTGATAAGATTCTTTTTCTCGTCACTTCTGTGTATGCTGCTGCTTACGTTTTTGTTATCTTCCAGGTTCTTGCAAACTGTTTCTTTGTTTTGGAGTTTTTTTTCAGAGAATTCAGGTTAGGCTGACTGCTCTAGCCTCCCTTTACTGCTTTTCTTTTTACCCTTGACAGGCAGCGCGTCTGCCTTTCCCTAGCTCCTGACACCTCACCTGTCTGCGTTCTCGCTGCTCCGGCCTGCTCTGCAGATGGCTTAAAGGTGGCTTGTTGCACCCCGCCAATTTGGAAGTGTCTGGCTTGGGTAGAGTACTGATCCCACTGTAAAATGGGGAGAGAAAAGAATAGTATACCTTTGTAGTGATACTGGGTCGTTGTATTAACTGTACTAATCCCCTATGCATCATAGGAAAAAAAAAAAAAAAAAAAGCCTAAGCAAAAATCAAACAGACTTTGCCTCTTCTGCTGTCACTTTTCAGTAACTTTCCCTCTGAGCAATGCTTGTCCTGACTGTCATATTAGTATTAATGTACATATAAAGGGTAACAAATATTTTTATCTTCTGCAAGTTTCATTTCATTTTTATGCTCTTATGTTTCTAATATTTTTGCCTGTGTATTCACTCTGTTCTTTAACTCACGCTCAGTAACCTTCTGGTGTGCTTTCTTGTCTTTGAGATAAATGAAAAGCTCGTGATGTTGCCAAGTCTTCTGATCCTTCTTCTGCATTGAGATGTTTTTGTGCTTGTGCCTTTTGAGCACAACATATTGTTTCTTCGCAAAACTACAGTTCACCTTGATTTCTTTTTCCTTTAAACTTTACTTCGTGAAATCCTACCTGGCAGTTTTCTGTATGTACTGAGGTCGGCGTTTCTATTTTGCTGTTCCCAAGTCTTTGCATATGGCAGATTCCATCATTCCCAGTCACTCCTGTGTGACTTTCCTTCTGCCTTCTTCCCTCAACAAGTTATTCTTTTTGGGTACAGTCAGGTCTGGAAACACTTTGCCACTAACGATTATTTGACCCATCAGGTATAGGAGAATATTGTTCCTAAGGCACAAGGACTGTCTGTCTTGAACTGCTTTGCTTTGTAGCAGGTATCTGGTGCTTATGCTCTCCCATTACCATCAAGTCAGCTGTTATCGGGTAGCCTGATCCATTTCATCTTAGTTTGGGGATTTTCTTTGTCCTCCCCAGCCATTTCTTCCTACTTTCTCCCATGTTTTTTCCTCTAATTATTAACTGAAGAATTTAACAGGTCTACCTCCTTTTGTGTTCTGGACATTGAAGCAAACACACGTCAGCTCTTGGTATAAAAAGTGATGCTACCTCTGTTTTCTCAGCCAGCCTTTTCTGAATAGGCTATACCTCTTATATCTGTATCCCAGTAGTATGTCTTATTTCAACAGCTAACAGTTACGCCAATAAAAAACACCCCCACATTTGACTTGTATCAAACCTGAGATCTTAATTAAGACCTAGGTCCTGTGTTAAAAGTAATCTACTTGCCAATCTTGCACTAGATGTCTAAGATACTCAAACAATTTAATACCACTTCCCAGTCCCTCTCTGACCTCATTACCACTGCTGCTTTGAGCTGTGTCCAGGCTGCTTCTGTGTTTGGGCTGCTTTTCTTTTCTTTTCTTTTCTTTTTTTTTTTTTGTGTGTGTGTGTTTGTGTGTGTGTTTGTGTGTGTGTGTCCCCTCTATATACTACTCTGAGCCTAAACCTCTCATTAAGTAGTGGGCCAGTTTCTCCCTTTGTTTAGCCATTTGTGGAACATCATCCTCTTGCTGAAGATGATGCCAGAGCCCTCCTGGGCCAACGTCAGTTAACTCTGTCGTCTCTCTCCTCATGGTCATTCTTGTCTGTCTAGTTAGTGCCATGCAGCCAGGTTGGTGGGCAAACATTGGCAGTGTTTCTGTGACACTTTGGCTCTGCCTGTTGCATCTTGTGAGAGTCTCTGTTAATACCCCTGCTCTCGAGGTCAGGGACTGTTGCTACTGGCTGCTCTGCCCAAGTTGAGTCTCACATCCTCCCTATGGTGCAGCAGTAAGCTGGAGACGTGTAGTCTGCAGACTCTAAGCTGTAACCTTCTTTTACCTTCCTACAGCACAGTTCACTGAGCAGCATATGCTGCTAGAATATTACTCCCCAAAAGAAACCAAACAGCCAGACTTGACTCATTGCAGGATTTTTCCTTGTTTCCTTGGGAATGGGCCTCATGATCCTAGAATGACCTTCTTCTCATATTTTTGTCTGCTATCCCCTGGCTCTTTCTGCCCTATCTATATGCAGCTCCTTCCTTGAATTTGCTAGAAATTCAGAAACTCACCTGCTCAGCTCTAAGGATCCGTGGGAAGAAGGTGAGCATATTCTGTAGACACAGGGGGAGCAGAGGCACAAAACAGCTCATGGATGGCTTCCAGAGGTCATTTAGGACCTCTGGGTGACTGTCCAAGGCAGGGTGTATGCACAGCTGAGTCATTCTGGGGCAGTGCAAAGGGGCAGGAGGCTGCTGGAGGCTTTCCTTCACTCTCTCTGTAAAGAAAAAAGCCATTTCCAGGTTTGCCTGTGAAGGCAGAGGGATGGAGAAAGGGGCTAGCCACCAAGTCACATGTGGGTGGTAGCAGTCTTAGGAGAAAGAGCAGCAACTGTGGGAAGAAGGATGTGCTGAAGATAGCTCATGGGGCTGGTTTGGGAACAGACTTGCAGCTTAACAACTGGTTTTACTGAGTCACTGACAGCACAGTGTTGTTGATGCTTTACTTGCAGGGTAGGTTTAAGCTACTGTGATCTACTACTGCCAATTAGAGACCACTGCTTATTTTACCCCTTCATGTTTGCTACTACCTTTTCCATTGATCCATCCCCCATGCTACCTGATGGGGAACCAGATCAGGGGACTGAGGCAGATTAAAATAAACCAAGCCCCAAAGCAGTTATGGAAGAGGGTAAAAACATCTTCAGCAGCAGCAGTGTCAACCAGCTTCAGTTGACAGTGAGGCTATGGTGTTAAGGCGTGCCTCTTAGCCTTTCTCTGAGCAGAAGGGGGCAGATGTTCAGCTGTCTGTCGGGGACTGCTCTGTGTTGGTGTTGGGCTTAGAGCTGTGGCATTTGTGGTTGCACAGTTCATAAATTTTGTCTTCACTAGGGAGACTGGGAGCTAATGGTGACCTTTTATTCCCTTGCTGAGAAGGGCAATTGGTGCCCTCAAGTGGTAGATAGCAGAAGGAAACGGGCCTTGGCTGTGAAAGTACGGATTCTGAGCTCCTGCCTGCAGTCCAGACTTGGCCAGTGTTGATGGCATTAACTGTGTTGTCTTTTCCTTTCAGGGCAAGCTGCTGCAGCTGACCGTGGCAGGAAGAAGACATCGCTCCTGGTGGAGCGTGGAGTCCCAGTGGCACATGCAACTGGATAGGTGTAAAAGCCACTGGAGAAACTCGCTGCTACTTCCGTCTGCTGACCCCTCCGCAGGTGTTCATAACAAACCAGCCTGCCTCAGCTGTGCTTTGCCAAACAGCATGGTTAGTGGAGTCCAACCACTGTAAGACTAAATGGGTTAGGGGCTTGTTTTCAGTTTTGATCCCTCCTCCAGCATGGTCCTGGGGGAAGCAGAAGGCTACCCAGACCCCAGCAGGTTGGTTAGTGAAGGCTTGTGGAGCAGATGCTGGAAGCAGCTCTTCCCATGACGGGACGTGTGGGTGGCCACGATGCCCATCACCCAAGAGAACGCGGGGCTCTTCCTCCCCCTCTTGTGCCAGTGGCTGCAGAACAGCCTGCGGGAGGAGGTGGAGGGTCCTGAGCAGAGCCTGTGTCGTTCAGCCATCCAGAAGCTGAGAGAGTACATCCAGCTGAACTTCTCTGTGGATGAGAGTAAACTGCAGCAAAGTGGTTCCAGTACTTTAGACATGGAGATCTGCACAGCTTACTTAGCCCAGGAGATGAGAAAAACTGAGGTTCTTGGTCTGAGTTTTGGGAACATCCCTGCTTTGGGAGACTATGGAGAGAAACGGCGGGGAGGAAAAAAGAGAAAGGGTCATAAAGGTCCAGTGCTTGATGTTGGATGTATCTGGGTGACGGACTTGAAGAAAAACAGCCCAGCAGGGAAGTGCGGGAGAGTGCGACTGAAGGATGAGGTCCTTTCCCTGAATGGACAATTGATGGTTGGCGTGGATGTCAGTGGGGCAAGGTAAGTATGAAGCAACAGCTGCTGATCCGCTGTGCGTCATGACCCATGGAGTACGTTGTGGCTGATCCCGATTTGTGAGAGCAGCGGTTTTGACCTCTGCTTTGCCAGCCCCCAGGAGAGCTGGGGGCTCCTTCTTGTGGGTCTATAGAAAATACAAAAGTAAATTAATTAGTAGGCCTACATTTGCTGCCTGCATATTGAAAATTTTCAGGGGTCATTGTGTCAAACAATGCCACGTCAGAAGCAGCAGAAGGTCTTCACTAAACCAGGATTTTTTTCTGGTTTTGGATAAGGCTTTTCTTCTAGTAAAACGAACACAGGCTTAGTAGCACTGCAGGATTTTTTTGGAGATGTATCTTATTTTTGTTGAATCATTTTGACTGAGGGAAGCTTTCTTGACAGCTAAATGGTGTCTGAGACTTTTTCAAAGTAAGACATTTTTGTGCTTTCCAGATGGAAACAGCTTCATGTTAACAAATTTGCTTTGATTTTTATTTCATTTTGCTCTTTTCCCTGTTTTGCTGTCTCCTGTCCAGAAAACCTGAAGCCTTTAAGAGTTCAGATCAGAAATGAATGTATTTGTAATGATGTAAATTATTCTCCCTTCCCCCATGCTGCCCTTCCCCACCCCTCGCCCCCAAATGTTACATACTGTAAAATTGGTTGCTGACCCAGGCTTGTTTTTTGTGGGCCAGGAAACTTGCTCACAATTCACTTTGCAAAGGCAAAAAGCTTTCTCTGATAAAGATGCAAATGTTAGTTCATACTTGAGGTTGCAATGTACTTGAGGGCATAAAATTCCCACCCTCTTGCTGAAGGGTGCAATTCAGGGATGGACAGTTTTGGAAACGGAGCACTGGTTGAGTGGGTCTTCTGTAAAAGAAAACTCGTAGTGGCTTGATCTGCAGCCTGAAGAATCCAGCATACTTTGTGGGTCTCGGGAGTGGTATTTTACTGCAAAAGAGAAATGGTCCAGCAAGTAAAATCTACAACAGGGACAAATAATAGATTTTAACTGAAATAAGCCATATTTTCCCCTGAATACTGGGAGGGAGGGAGGAAGCTGAGTCTTTACAAATTTCAGTAAGAATATAGCACTGGTAATAACTGTTTTTTTGTCTGCTGCTTAAGTTGTCAGAATGCAAAGCCCAACAGCCTTGATTCGAGGGGGTAATGTGATAATTGCAACGTGGCAGAGTGCGTGGCCTTCGCTGCCAGAAGGTAGCAAACATCCTCCACCCTGAAGCCTACCTGTGACAGCAGTTTGGGGCAACCGTTACTCCTGATCCTACTGCATGCTTCTGACTTTGTAGAAGTCACCTGGCATTTCCCAATTCCCTCTTCCAAGAATGAGCCTCATGATACTCCATTTTGCTGCAGCTTTCTCTCTGTGCTCTGACTGCTGGTTCTTCTGTGCAGCATTTGAGTCTTACTCTGTGTTTGCACGTTAGCTTGCAAAATGCTCTTGGATGGACAAAGGAGAAGCAGTAAATAATGCAAGCAGTAAATAAAAGTAGTACTCTTCAATCTCTGGGTGCTGGGAAAGGTAGTTGGTTAAACAGTCAGTTCACCTGGACCTGCTGAGTTGACCTCTCTTAAACATCCTCTTTGAATTCAGCTTCTGCATTGAAGGTGTGATAACAGGCCTCTAATTTCAAGCCTCTATGTGAATAAATACTGATACTGTGACTATAAACTCTCTGATCAGTGGCACCTCCCCCCCCCATTTTTTTTTTTTGGGGGGTGGTGGTGGTGGAAAAAACAGCATGCTGTTTGCGGAAGTCTCCATTCCTAAAATCCAAGGGAATCAGTTGCAAAAGCCAGAATTAATGCTATGCTGTTATTAATGCAAAAAGAAAGCTAATACTTAATGGAGTCCAAAATGATTGGGTATCTGAAGGCTTCATTTTGGGTTTGTTCCTTTCTGGAAGCTCTGTTATTGGACCACCGAGCTGTGACTGTTGCTAATGAGAACCATGTGCTCCTTTTTCCTTACTCCAGGTTATTTTTTTGCTATCATAAAGGTAGAGTTCCTACAATTTGGTGGCATGTGGCCAGTTTTGTTGTTCTTACGATCCTGATTTAGAATGTTCTGTGTCCTAAATTTGGGCCTAAATTGGACATCTCTTAGTCAGAACCTGATGTATTTTCAGCATCCACAGCTTTCTTCCTAGCTTACTGACAGCCACTATTTGACAATGGTGATGTTGGTAGATGACAGTTTGGGATCTTGAGGACTCTTTCAGTTTGGAGAGGTTGGTTTTACTTCTCAGAAATCTGGCTGGTTGCCCCAACAGCTGTGTCCCACCCTATATGTCTGCTTGGGTCCAGGAGGCTTTGGGCATCCTTCTGGTTTCTCTATCGGCATTATCAAAACAGAGATATTTTTTAAATCAGTTGAAAGACAGTGTCAGTTTGCATTTTAGGAAAGTTGATGCTTTGAAACAGTTTTCCCAAGTATTACTGCCACACTAGCAGAGCCCTTTCCCCTTGGTTCTTCGAGGTGTCGGTGCAGGACAGCACTGAATGGAGATACAACCAGGACTACGCAGTATTTCTGTCTGTATGCCTGCCTGCATAATTACTTGCTGGCTGTGCAAGAAACAGTTCTGGCGGATACAAAGGGGTTTGAGTGCTGTGATTTCTGCATGATGTAGTTGTGCTGGAATTAGTGAAATTAACATTTTGTCTGTAGGTCCTGTTGGCACCCGGTTGGATTGGGCAAGCAAAAGCACTGGTTTTATGCTCATTCCACACCCACCAAGTATGTTAGGGCAGCCCATCTTGCCTGGTGAGCGTGTTGCAGTGTGCCCTAAGATTTTTAGGGTATCTCTTGATTTAGTTCTGTAACTGTGGGGGATTCGGCATTTGCTTCAGGACTCCAGGCGCTGAGCAGAGGGTCTCATGATTCTGCCTCTTTCCTGGAAGTTACTGCCCTTGCAGCAGGGTCAGTAGAAATGTGATCACGTGCCCAGGCCTCAGGTGGTCACCTCACAGCCCAGCGGAGCTCCATCCCACCATGCAGGCCCTCCTAGACAACCAAGTGCGTGTGGGGAGACTCTGTGGTGAAGCAACTTTAAAAATCAAATTATCCTGTTATCCCTCTCCACTCCATCCCCCTTTTCACAGTCAGTGATTGGATTTGCACCTCAAGTAGCCTCTCTTCTGCCATGTCTGTGCAGGGGGCACCTGATTTTGGCAGCTACTGTGCCTAAGTGTCCTCAGCCCTCAAAGAGGTAATGGGGTCAGCGCCCGTGCAGAAGAGAAGCACTCACCATCGTGGGAGTGCAGGCTGCTGCTGGTAGTCTGTCATTCCCTTTTATGGAAGCTGAATCTGATTTACTTTTTAAAAAAATTATCATTTATTTAAGTTCCACCCGATTGCCATGTGTACAGCAGAAACAGGTTAATTATTGCTGATCTTGTTGCTTTTTTTTTTCTTTCATTTAGAGAAAGATTATATATTAATATAATCATCAAAGCTCTTTGCTTAACAGCTTATTATTACATAAGAGTAATGATGTAGGTGGTGATATTTTTGGTGATGTTAGTGACTGAAGGAAAATTATTGCTCTCTTCAGAGTTAGCAAATTGTGCACGTCTATCAAATACAATTGCAGGGAAATGAGCTGTATTGGAGTACTAAATAAAGGTTAGTCAAAACTCTGCATATTTATTTATCTTCTGTCTATAAAACTGCTTTTCAAAAACACATGGATTATTTTCCCCCTGACAACAACTTCCTGTGTATTTTGCAACTACTCCTTTCATTTTGGGCTATTATTCATTTTCTGGAGGGAGGCTGTTAGTAGTCTTGCAGATGACAGACGAATCCTTCATTTCTTGAGCATGACTGAGTGGGACTTCTGCGAGGAAGTCCTGGGAGGATTGCTAAAGAATTATTTTGTCATGAATCCCCTCCAGTTTGAAATACTTGATTATGAATTGCATCGAGCATAGCTGCAATGCTTGGATACAGCTACCATATACATCTAATCTTTAATATCAGTGCTGAATAGATTTTCAGATTTGAACTGGTTTTGAAGAAAATAAAGTAAGATATATTCCAAATGATGACAGTGTGATATAAACAGGAGATGGTATAATTCTGTCATTGAGGAAACCCAACTGCTACTTCAAAATACCATGTTCCTCATCTCCAAAAATGTCCAAACATCACAATGTGTGGAAATACAGCCAAAAAACTGGCTGGCTGGCTGCTTTTTAGCCTACAATGTGAAGTAGCTTCCAAAAGGTGAACAGAGAACTGTTCTGACAGCTGTACCGTTGCATGGCCTTTTCTTAGTCTTTCCTCCTCAGCCAGTGTCCTGGGGGAATTCCTGGGACTCCTCCCCAGCACGAGATATGGCATGCAGAATGTCAAGGAAATCATTTTTTTCTTCTGAAGAAGTTGAGAAAGATCTTCAGAAATCGGACTTGCAATGGAGAGTGAGTTTTAGGTGTAACTCCTAAAGGTAAAGCTTTGACCTTACATGAAGTTAGTGATTTCTGGCACTGCTGAGATCTTTCGTGAGTGCTTGCTGCTACTGCATGTCACATACACGTGTCAATATAGTTGTAAAAATGAAGGTAATGTCATGGTCCAGTGCCGTTCTGAGAAGCATCTTGCACATAGTACTTCCATGTACTATGTGCAAGGTAGTATCAGGCACACAGTACTTTCATGTATTTAGGACAGATGTCCCAAATACAGTCCTAGCTCCAAGGGCTAGCAGGTGATTACAGAGCATGACAGTGAACTTCTACTGAACTTCTAAAGACCAAAGTACGTGTCTCAAAACACACAAAGCACTTTGCACTTCTTGTTGCTACAGTCAACGACAGTCCTGGGCCTTGTGCTTGCTTGTTTGAACCCTTCAGGATCTGTATTGAAACTGTTTCTATTGGTGCTGGGAATGCAATATGCAGTCTCCGGTTGTATCCAGAGCCAAATTCTGCTCTAGCCGGTGGTCTTCAAGAGGTTCTTGTTCTTCCTGGCCATGTCCTTTGGATTTCTGTGTGTAGGGTGAGCATCGATTGGCACATCTGTAGTGTGGACTGGAATGAAGGACTTGGACCTATACTACTTTTGAGTAGAGCTACTCAAGTGGTGAGGAGAGAAATCTGATACTGTGGATAGAAAACATTGATGTTTCTGAAGAGGAATCTTTCAATGAACTTTTTTTCAAGCTTCCCCTGAAGTTTGAACTGAATGATTTTTTTTTATTTATTTTTGTTATTTTTAATTAAAGCCTGCTTCTCCCCTACATGTGCCATATGAAGATGTTCTTGTTGGGAAGAAGCACTCTGACAAAAGTGTGGACATCCTTTGATATCAAAGTGCAGTGCTCCAAATTTGCATTTTGTATGTGGGGTACAGCTTCCTTCCACGCTGTGGTGAAGTGTCATTACAATAGGCTAGATGTCCTTGCCATAGTCACTTTTTCTCTGCTGTTTGGGGCTGTGGTTGTCTCTGGAGCATCTGCAAGGTTTTATAATGCTATGTTACTCAGTGATGCATTCAAAATGCTTGCAGATACTCTGATGAGTGAGGATGGCACAGCTTGGGCATGATGAGCAAGATTAACTTTGAAATGACTCCCAACAAATTGTAGTGGTTTATCCTCAATGTACAGATTTGTGATTCCTGTGCCAGGGGGTGACAAGCCATACCCTGTCTGCTGACCTAGGCTATGCTACTTCTGCTCATCAACTAGGGCCCTCAGTTTAAGGCTTTAGCAATAAATCTGTTCTTCAGTAGGGTTAGGTGTTAGGGTTGCCTTCATTATTCACTCTTCCATATGAAAGCATCATGTGGTGGTAGAGAAGGGGAAGTTTTGAGATTTCTGTGCCTGTGATGGACTTGAGTTTCTCTGGAATTTATGGTGGATTTGTTCTCTACTTGGCAGAGCAGTCATCTTTTTACATCCCTATTTAGGAAAACTCTCCTCCAAGAAAACTATCCCCAGTCATCACAGAAAGCTTTCTCTCTTTTCCTCCTCCTTCCTTGTGGGCACATAGCTTGCACAGATTGATTGCTCTATTTTACTTTGTTTCCTCACCTCCTTCCCAAAGCAAAAATGCTGCCAACAAAAAGTGCTGCTCAGTGTAAGCAGCTGCTTTGCCTGGTGTTACTAGGTCCTTCTCTTGGTTATGTTCATAAGAAAATATTTTTGCCTTAATAGGAAAACAAATGGAAATGTATACTGGACACTGGCCAAGGGGCAAACATTTTTGTGGGAGCTTTGTTAAAATATTAACAGGGCTGACTAAACAGCAGAAAACAAACACCGTGATCTTGGAGAGTGGAGCCACCAAATACAATCATAGGGAATAGATTTATCTTAAGTGGACTAAAGTATACCCCCAACATTTTACAGAGTTCAATTAGTTTTGATTTTCTTACCATGCTAACAGTCTTCATGCTGCAAAATGGTTGTTCAATGTACAGAGGTTGTTCAATGTGTGATCAACCCGTGTGAAATGAGAGGAAGCCAATGAATGTATAATGTACTTTAGACATGGTGTAAACCTCATTATGCTCCTAAACCCATGTATGTTGGAGCATGGAGCCTTCTCTGAGTGTGGCCACTGTATTTCACTGCAGTAGTGGATATATGGCCCACCTTGTCCTCAGACTATAACAGGACTAAGAAATAAATGGAGATGTTTGTCTTTCCCTTAACTCCTCAGGAAGGGTGTGGACAGACTTAGCCACCTGTGTTGAGAAATAATTTGCGTTGAAGAAATGAGCTTTATCCCAAATCCCCTCTCAAAAGCAAAAGACTTAAGCAGAAGGTCACTAATCCCTAGACTCAACAGAAATCATTTAGCTTGTTTGTCACCTCTGCTTCATTAATCTGAGAGTGGGTTCACTCAGTTTTGCTTCTGCAGCCTCTGGCTCCTGCCTTCCCACTCAACTTCCCTGCATAGAGTCCAGCCTCTGCTGAGGCACAGCCCATTCCCTTGTAGTGATGGTTATTTGTGGTATCCCACTGCTACAACTGGCTTCTTGACATGCACTAGCTTTCCAAACCCCTCTTCCTGCTTATTTTTGCATCTTCTTTGTATTTTTGCTCATCTCTGTTTTATCTAAAAGCCACAGAAGACAATGGAGAGACTCCCACTAATTTTAATGGCTTATGTCCTATATACATATTCATATGTTTGTTCCAAAATTTTGGGAGCGATAGGCTTGTTGTAACCTTCTACACACTATCCCTTCTGAACTTTGGGGGAAATGAAAGAGAGCTGGTCTCTCTCTGCAGAAAGTGTGCAAGGCCAGGCCTGGGGAGTGTTGGCTGCAGATATCCCTGGAGATGTCACCTAGTTACATGTGTCTTTCCTTCTGTAGATCTAAGAGATTGTATCAGATTTGAAAAATAGTTTACAGGTTGGTAGTGTTGCCTTAGAAAGTATAAAAACTTTAAGACAATCTGCTCCTTTACCTCTGGAATATTTTACCTGTTTTCATTCCATAATGAGCTTAGAAGGAGGTATCTTGTCAAATGTGTAGTGTACATCACCATTTAAATGGGTGTTCCATTTGTGCTGCAATTACAAGAGAATAAATTCACTGTTTGGGAGGGGAGCTCTTTCTTCCTTATTGATCCATGGTGAGAATAGCCTTCTGGTTTGGTGAATTAGTCTTGTCAGTTATCCCTAAAGCCAAAGTGCCGCCAAGTTGAGCCATTTTCCTTCCTGAGTGGTATTTTGTCCTGAATGCAGCAAGCATCCCATGCTGTAAGGTCACCTGAGAATGCAGTTGGAATGCATCACAACTTACTCACTGGTGAACTTCTGTAATGCATAAAGTAGGGTCACTATTTTCTACTGCCCAGCTAAAGAGCAGGTGAGGATTTTGGTTGTAGAAGTAGTAATTTTCACAAACTCTCCAGAAGTGCATTTGCTAGCATAGAACAGTGTTTTAGCCATCAATAATAGATGCTCAAAAAGCCAAGCAAGGAACATTTTGTGCCTGTTGTTCTTCCTATAATGCCTGTGCCATTACACACCAGTTTGCAATGTTCAGTCATTCAGTGTCTCTTCTAATCTGTAAATGTGAAGGAACTGCTTTTAATATTCTGGGAGGCCAAAGTTTTTTTAAAAAGCAGCTTGTGTGCTCAAGAATCTTTGAGGTGGAAGCACTGAGCCGCTGCAGGAGGAAGAGCTGATTGGCGTCAGATTACCAAGCTCTGGAGATACAGGGCAGGTTCTCCTTTTTCACCTGTACAGGCTGATGTGGCATGTGTCCTGGAAAAGTATGGCAACAGCTTCTTCACTCTTCATTGAAATCTTTTTCTTGTAATAATGACCCAGTAATAGTTCCACATGGAGAGGCTGTGCTTGATGTCAGCCTTTGAGACGCAGCTTGTCAGCTTGAGTGTGCTATCTAGGAACACAAGGGGAGGATAAATATAAGAAATGGAGGTCTGATCAGCGAGAAGCAGGTCTATAACACCAGGGGTGGCTGCAGTGGCAAATGGCTTTAGGGCCTTTAGGCCTTTTCTTTTTTTCTGTGAAAAACCCATTGCTGCTCTTATCAGATGTGACACTTGCCTCCAGGCTCAGAGCATTAGCACATGCTCCTTGAAGCTTATTTTCTTGTCTCTTTTCTATGAAGTGTAGGCTAAGATGGGAAGGGCTTGCATTTCAATTGCAGGCACTTTAACATCACTGCCTGTTCTCACTGCTTTCTCTGTAGGAAATATATAAAGCCCAGCAGATTTGGGCTTCCAAATGTCTGGGCCTCCAAAGGGAAGCTCTTTTCACAGGCCTGCATCAAGAAAAAGATAACTTGGCAGGAACTGCTGGAAGTATTTAAGATTGGGGCAGCTCAGGAAGATAACTTGTACCTACTGAGACAGGAAAAGAGTGGGTAAATGTGATTATTAGCAGTAAACTTCATTCTAGAGCATCTGAAACTCTAGAAACCCAGCCGGATTGAAGGCTCTTTAATAAGACCATCTGTGAAAAGCTAGGGGGTAGACAGAAAACGTGTTCAAGCTTTTTCAAATTGCGCACAGACAAAAGAATCGTTGAAATCTGAAAGACGGGGTTTGTTTTTCTGCTGATGGCTAAGATGCGCTTTTCTATTGTTTAGAATGATGCTGAAATCTGTTTTTTCACATCTTCCCTAAGTAGATATTATAGAAAGCTGGACTTCTGAAAAAGAATAGGCAAAATTAGTAGCAGATAAGCTGAACTTAGAATGATGGTTTTGACTGTTTTTCTGGTCCATTACTTGAGCACTGGAATGGGTGTAGGCTAGCAAAATAACTGTCTGATGGAGGGGGAAAAATAAAGAATCGGTGATGTCCTTCTCATCCTCATATATATTGACCAGCCTATCTTTGTGCTGTAATAACTGAAGAGTTACTAATTGCCTGCGGATTTTTCATAATCTGTGCTATTTTTGTTACGGTAGCGATGAGAAAAGCCCAGACATGGGTGTAGCCCCTAAATTTTGTGGTACCACCTGAACGTTGAGCCCCTCTCACAGCCGGAGAGCTAAGCAGCATGAGCAAGAGGCCGTGAAATTCCTTCTCGAAAGTTTGGAGTGATGGTAAACAAAACCGATCTGGTGTGTGAAGTTCTTACTGAAAATGGTTGCTAACACATTAACTGTTCCGTTGAAACACCAGGTTTCCTATTTGCACCTGTACAAAATTCCCCTAAAACTTAGATTTTCCTCAGTTTCCTCTAGGGGGCAATGTCATATAAATATTTTAAGTGTTTTGGGGGTTATGTCAATGGGCAGTCTAGCTTGCCTTATCGAAGATTTCAGAAAACGGCAGTGAAAAGTCTTTCTCTGCGGGCTCTTCAGGATGTGCATGCTTGCAATACAGCTACTGTAATTGTTTCTTGGACCTATTCACACGTAACTGGAGCACGTGAATACTGTTTGCATTCAGGACAGATTCCTGTATGCTGGAATGCAAAGAGGGAGCTGTTCAGGAAGACCTGATGCTCTTGTTACACCTGTGCAACTTGTATGGCTTTCAGTTGGTACTCTTACTTAAACTGTCACAAAAGAGAGTATAATCCAGTCCTTTGACAGTGGAGGAGTCACCACTGGCTGTAGCTTATGTTTATAGTCAGAACTTAAGTGCAGAAGATAAATCTGAATACCAATTCAGTGATGCATATGACCTTGGAAGCAGGAGGGTTTTGTGTTACTACCTTATTTCCCTGGGAATTTGGGTATTCTCAAATTTATTATTTATACAGCTTGGTTAATAGATGTAAATAACAGCCCAATTTTCAAATTAATTGTCCATATAAACAGCTCCTAGAATTAGTACAAATCAAAGAAGGTTGCACTGGCCCTTAATAATTGATCTTAAGGGATATCGTCTCTTATTTCCTTTCTCTGCAGTATAAAAATGGCAAATACAGATGAAAGAGCTGTTTTGTTTTTCCTCAAAGCTCAGATGTATAATTTGAAACATGCTTACATGAGCACAAACTTCTTTTTTGTTGTCTCTATCATTATATTAGTTCCCTTCCTCTAAACTGGCTACTATTAAAAGTGAAATTTGCTATCGACTTCCAACATGAAAATGGCATTAGGGAAATCCTTTTAGGAGTTGGCTTCTTTCCCCTCTTGATGATAACTAGTCCTCTAGAGCATCAGCATAATGGCCTTATTGGATTAACTTGCAAATCCCACATATTTACTGAATTTGTGGGTTGAAATTCTTTGTAAAAATATGTGTTCCAAAAGAGTAACTGGTGATCAGCCATTGCCAAGTTTTCTAAATGAATAAACCCGTTTGTTTGTTTTTCCCCGAACAGGAAAAGCAATTAATTCAAGTAAAACACTTACTCCCCAGAGTGCTCTATTTGAAAACAAGGGCCCGTTGCGGGGGAAGGGGGAAGAGCAGTAGTTATGTTGGCTTCCAAGCCACCATCATCAGGCACAGCAAGCAGGATTTGCCCTCTGCTTTGGAGTAATGGGAGTCGTAGCTCAACGGGAGGACACAGCTCTGCTGTAGCCTTTGCAAGTTCAACAGGTGAGAACAGCTTTTTAATTCAGCTGCTGGCTGAACAGGCCTTTTTCATGGATTTAAACACTGTCCTAACAGAAACGTGGGAAGAGTTTTGTATAATTTAAGTTGCTAGGAAAGAGAGGTAGAAGCCCAGTTTTGTAGAGACGCTGGTGGCAGCTAAATATTCTCAGTTTCCCTTCTCTGGTCCCATGGACCTGATGAATTGCTTTGGGTTTGAACCATGTAGTCATGAACGCCTTGGTTTGGGGGTCATGTTTGCATCTCGCTGAGCAGAGGGCTGTGAGCTGTCTAAGAGCTTAATGCTGAATTGAGGTGGGGGTTTCTTTGCCTTCAGCTGGAAGGAGCTCTGCCTGGGGGTGTGGGTGCGTGGGGAGGCTGATTCACTCTGCGCTGTGACAGCTGTGCGTGCACAGCCCTGGAAGAGACACGCTCGCGTAGCTGCAGGTCCCGAGCAAACCGCTGAGGGTTCATCGCTTGATCCCCTCCTGCTCCTTCTCTCTTTCTTGCCTGCTGCGGAGTGGTCTAACGAGCAGCTTTATTGCGCAGAAAAACAAAGCTAGGAAACCGGTGTCTGAGGCCGCTGGCAGTAACGTAGCACTGTGGTCTCCAGCGGAATTACTTCCAGTTTGCCTGTATAGAAACTTAAAAGCTCTATCTTCAAAATTTCCTCCTGCTATTCTATATCTTGCCTAATAACATAAAAAACTGTCTTCTCAGTGAGTTTTTAGGTCCTTGCCTGCATTCAGAAATCAAGTGGTATATACAGCAGAGCAGAAAATTTAGTAAACTGTCCAATTTCATTGGGATGAACTATATGGTTAAGATAAATTGGATTTCAATAATTCTCCAGTTATGCTGTGGAGAAAGAAATAATAGTTAAAGTATGAATGCCAAGTAGCACAAAAGTTAATGGCTGATGTGTGAAATTCAAAGTCAATAGGGTTTACTACAGGACTTTGCTTATAAATGGACCATGTTTTAAATAGTGTATGAGAAGGTCAGAATCTCAGCGCATTATTAAAATTATTTTGTGACTCATGCTTTCTCTGGTGACCCAGGAATCAAATCATAATCTGGGGAAATGAGTTGAAGGGGCATCATCTAGTAAAAGAGATTTCAGGCAAGTTAGTACAGAAATAAGCATCTGTCTTGAGAGAGATGCACTTCAGAAGAGTTTGGAAAACAATGAAGAGGTAAAAAGACAAAATGGTAGAAATAATTTTATGGAAGAAGAAGGGTTTAGAGTTGAGGATCCTTTTGAGGATTCGGAAAGCAGTTTCATTAATTCTGGCTGGCTAAATGGTAATCAAAAGTGCAGTCAAAAGACTAATATGTAATTAAATTAGATAAATATATCTGTTAAAACTATTCAGCCAGCAATAATAACCAAGGAAACTAATCCTGAATCCAGGTGTCAAGTCCCATATTCTGCTGCCTGTGGCTTTTGCAGACTTGAGGATATTCTGTCACTTAATGATGGTATCGAAAATAGTGCTAAAGAATACGAGGAGGCATATTCCTTGTTTATGCAATCCTTAGCCTACACAGAGGACACTTGGGATCCAGTGGCTGTATACTAAATCTGTGGAGTCATGCTACTCTTGGTGAAATTAAGTCATCTCCCTTGCAAGAGGTCACATACCTCGTCATATACCAAGTCATACACTGGTGCAGCTTAGAGAAGAATCCAGCATGCACCCGATATAAATGACTTAAATTCAGTTTAAACTTCTGCCTCATGCAGATGAGCGACACTTGCTGTTTGTTTATAGGCTGTTTTGCTCTTTGCAGCAAGCTGTGCTCACTGCCCAGGGGCACTGCTGAATGTGTTGAACTTAAAAGTTCTTTTTCTCCTCTGGACGCTTTTATTTTAAATCACTTATTTGTAATTTATTTTTACACAAGCCTTATATGACTTAGAGCTAGCTACCATGCTCCTGTCAAGGTCTTAGAGCCTAATGGGTATCACATGTGAATTTAAGAAATGTTAGGTCCTGGTCAAGCCTTTTCTCCTCACTATGACCAAGTCACATCACCTATGACAGGGAGGTGATGACAGCAGCTTGTTTTGTGCAGGTGCTCGGAGCCTTCTAGGGGAAAAGCACTTTATTATATGCTGCTATTAACTGTGGGGCGTTTCTTTCCAGGTACCCGCTTGTCTGCTGGAGGATTACAAAGTAAGAGCAGTTTCATAAGAGCTCAAATTCCTTTAAAATATCTGCTTCTGCAGACCTGCATTTTTAGCAATACAGATAAGTCCTACCATATGAGATACCCTCCTGGTTATGAATTTAGCTACTGTCCAGTCATCCCAAGTGGTTCTTAGAGATGTCGGTGTAAACAAGTGAGAAGACTTGTATACCTGTAGGGTATTTCTGGAATAGTTGCAGAATGGAAAAACTGAACTCTATTTTTCCAAGGCCTTGAGGCCAAAACACTGTCTTTCTCTGTTCCTAGTGCAAGCTTTGAGGGGGAAAAAAAAAAAAACTTTGTTTTTGTCATAGTGTTCCAGCCAACGTGCAGCTGAAGTTTGATTTCCAGATACGGTATTTGGGCTCTTGGTGAGGTAAGAAGGTTCAAAGCCAAGGCTTCTGGAGCTGCCAATTTTTGGTTGGAGCAATTGCTCCCTGACAGGAGAAGTACACACAGTTTTGTAAAACTTTGTATATTATAACATCACCTGCTTATCTTTTAGAGCTGCACAAGTCTTGACTGCAAAAGTCAAGCAGTGAGGCTCTGCATGTGGAATGCACGTCTCCTGGGGAAAATAGAGCCCCTCTAGGAAAACACACTCTAGGAAAATGTGTTTGTGGCGATGAAATGGTATCCTGTTCAGTACAACTAGTTTTTGGTGAGTACTCTTTTGTAAGTCTAAGCAGGCTCCTGGAAAGCAACTGAACTGAGGAGAAGACAGTATCAGTATCAAGATAAGCATACAAGAAAAAGAAAAACAAGATTAAATAGAACCATATAATTTTTCCTATAGTTACATACTTGCACAGTAGGAACAGTCTGGTAAGACTGGGCATGTGTCCCCCACCCCAGCCCCCCAGATTCTCTCTTCTATGGGCAGCAACGTTGGGCATCCTGGGGTGGCCTGCTGGGGGCAAACCTATGGGGCTCGCCTGGACCTTCGGGGAATTTGGAGGTTTGGGGTTTTCATGCTGCTGCTGCTGCCGTTCTCACCTGATGACTTCTTTTTCTGGGGTTTGCCAGACATCTCTTTTGAGGACTATGTTCGTGCAGGGAATGTGGCAAAAAAGGTGGATGTGAGGTGAGGCTGAGGGTTTAGATCGCAGAGACATTTTACTGCCTGCTTATTCTTTGGCATTCATCAGAGAAACCTGAAGATTGTGTCCTGGAGAAATGGTTCATCTGCCTGATTGAATATTTAAATTTTAAACTTACTATCTCTCATTTTTCCCTAGGTCAGCTACATATTGGAACTTTTAACCTTTAGATTATGCCAATTGATCAAAATGTTCCTGTGTTACACTGAGATCTGATTCCCTCCCCCCTTTTCTTTCAATTGATGGCAAAAACTCTTCCTGATCCTCAAGAAAGTCTGTACCAAATGAAAACCTGAAACAGAGGAAGAGTTTCTGTTGTTCGTAATACCCATTCTATTTGGTACAGTCAAAGGACATTATTTTTGACCCCTTAAATTATTTACATTCTTTTTCAGACATTTTATGCAATCACTGTGGGGGTGAATCCCCAATATTAGGGGATATAGGAGTGGTTTCTGATTTTTTCATATATAGAAGTATTATGCAAAGGTAATTCAATTAACTAAAAAAAAAGTAACTGTTGGTTTATGACTATGCAGAAGGAGAATTGGACTGCAGTATATGTTCTCAAATGTGGTAAGCTGTCGTAGATTTGTCCGTTAGAAAACACTACAGCTCCAAAAAATTAACATGAAGCTATGGACCAGTCATAAATCTCAGATCCAACAAGAAACAGGAATATTCTAGGGTAAATGCAAACCAGATCAGAAATACAAGAAAGATCCTGCCCATGGAGTGCCTTAAGCATCATGCCCAAGATCCTGCAATGAGTACCAGATGCCACCGACGCATGAAGTGGAGACTGTAACAAAGACACACTGGACCCATCCAACCCAAGCAAGAAGACTTGCAGATTAAATTTGTATTAGTTGGAGCCTGCAGATTGCTTTAGCAAGCAAAACTGAGCCTGAGTGTTAAGAGGATCTGGGTCAAGAAATCCAAATTAGGTTTCATACTTAAAGAGAAACGAACGCATTTTGGCAATGGCTTTTATAATAGTTTTAGAAAGAAAATATTTGGAAACAGATTCAGTATGTTTCTGTATATTAAATCCAGTCTGTGAAATAAAACTGTTCTTCTGACTGCAGAGAATAGTCAGAGGATTGCTGGAACAAAATATTTCCTAAATCTCATGTATGTTTTAAGGAAGACTCTTGCAACATTAATAAGTGATGGGAGTATGGTGCATTTTGACACTGGGTAGTCAACAGAGATAAAATGCAGGATGCTTGGTGATGTTTGAAAAGCAAACAGCATTTGGGCCTCTTTGAATATCAGAGGGAATGGAGCACATTTTATTGCATTAATGGAAGCTATTCGAGCGTCAAATGAAAAATGATGTTTGTGTGAAACAAAGTCTGCAGTCCTGGTTTAGGACACTGGGGAGAGTAATATAAAATGACTTCGCTTTGGAGCATGAGTTGCTGGAGGCGGGCAGCCTCTAGTGTCACCTATGTTTTCCTGTAGTTTGAGAAGAGAAAAATGTTACCTTGATATTTCCTAGTGAGCAGACATGTGGGCAGTGTATTTCCTAGGGGGAAAGCTAACCCCTGAACAGAGAGCTCGTGCACCCCTCTCTGTTGCTCAAGACTGCTTGCAGAGAGGTGAAGCACGCTGCTCCTCAGGCTGCTCTGAACGTCCAGCATGCCAGAGCTTGTGTTGCTTCCAGCAGAGGTGGACATGAGCGTCCAAGTACTGGAGATGCCGTCCAGGAGCAGATGGCCCGCGGTGGTTGCCTTTGCTCCAGCTCAGGGCGCTGCTCTGCGCGTGGAGCCAAGAGTAAAGTCCTGGGGACTCGCCGCCTCCCTCTGCAAAACAGTGATGGGATGGTTGAGCCGTTGGCCAGCTTGACCTTGCCTGGTAGGTGCGTGTTGGGTAATGGTCCTCCTGAGCCGTGCACGGGGCATGGGGAGCGCCGGGCGAGAGGCGCCGGGCGCAGGGCCCTCGCGACCCGCCGCAGCGCCGTGCTGTCTCTAGCTAGCGGCTGGCATTTTTTAAGTGCATTTTTGAAATATCTGGTGACCCTTCAGGTTTATAATGAGATGTACATCGTGTACTGTGTGTAGGGAGTCTCGTTGCCGAAAGATTCAGATCGCTGTTCGCGTGCAAGCAGGACAAACCCCTTTGGTAGCTCTGTTCCCTTAGGCTGCCGAGCTCCCGGTGTAACATTTTACACTCAGCAGAGCTTAACACAGTTAAAAATAGTTTTCTTGTCAAAATATTTCTTGGGAGTAAAAATGACCTTAGGATACTGGCAGAAATGCTGACCTTTGGACCAGACAGGGGAAGAAAAAATCAGAACAGTCTTCGATTCTGCGAAAAAGTTTGCCTTCGGTTGCACAACCCTAGAGGAAGGTTAAGACCTGAGAAAACTGGCTCCACCCTGAGGAGGGAGAAGAATGGAATTTAATTAGAAATATAAGGGTGAGTACTTATTTTTAAGATACTATATCTTTGTAAAGGATTTCTTTTTTTGGCACATGAAAGATTATCAGGGAAGAAATGCCTGGCTCTGCATAGTGGATTGAGGTCTTGCTGAAAATCATCCTTGAATTTGAGGGAGGGTAAAAACTGGCCTTTCACTTTTTTTGTGTTTAAAGGATAATGTCAATTCTAAACCTGGCCTCCAAGATATCATTTCTAAAAATAAGCTTAGATAAGTGTTTCCATTCAGGAAAAAAAACAATAAACCCTCAGTGATCACAGATTGTTCTGAGCAAATAGATGTTCCAGCGTAGAGTCTCAAACCTGGGTCATGCACAATAAAACGTTAACGTATTAAGTGAATAGAAATCAAAATAAAACAGAGGACATTTCTGAGAGAAATGGAAACAATGACTTAGGATTGAGAGATGAAAAATAGTTTTTTTTTTTAATATAGTAGGTAGGCAAACTGTTTTAAGACTGATTTCTAAGCTGCTATTAATATCTCTTTTAATAATTTGTAATAATACATATAATTTAATAATTAATATTGCAATAGTATCAACAGATTTCCTTAGCTGTTTTCTGCTTTGCTGCTCTCTCATGTTTAGTTACCACTTTGTGTATTTTGAATTCAGATACAGCATGCTTAATGCTATGTGAACCTACTCTGTGGTGCACTAATTGATACAGTATAACTCCATTGTAAAGCCCATACCTGAATTTGAGAACCATCTGGATGAGAGGGCTTTATCCCCTACAGATATATAGTAACCTCTAAATTCTACAAGGTTATAAAGAAAGTTCATAAAAATGAGTTCAGAGCCGTAAATACAGATATGTTGCTCTGTGGTTTGGTGTTTGATGGAACCTTCTCTAATAGTGGGAATCTTTTTGCGTATAGAAATGACTTTTAAATGATCAGTCTGCAAATAAACTGCAAATGCATAAAATCTGCTCTAATACGGCTGCTCACCAAACAAATGCTACCTTGTAAGTGTTTCACAGACAGCTCTGTGCCCGTCGAACTCAACCTCTGGTTGATGGCGTGCATTTGGAAAAAGTATTCCAGAGGGGCACGCGTGGGGAGCCCTGGGAGAGGGCTACGAGCACAGGCAGCCTTACCTTGCCCTCCAAAGAAAACCCCCAAGCATGCAAACAGAAACAGTCCAGTGGTGAGACTTTCTTAAAATTTCCCTTCTAGAGGCTAGCGAGCTGTCATATTTTGAATATCAATTAGCCTTAACATAGCCAGTTACAATGCAAGCTCTCTGGGACAAGGACCACATGTTTTTTATTTTTCCATACAAATAACCAACTGTATTTTGAGCACTATAAAAATAAAAAATGTGGATAAATGAAAATTGAGGTTAAATTTTTCAACAGCTAGCAGTACTGTTTCTTGTGCCTTACATTTCATGTTTTGCCTAAGAACCTCCACCCGCCTTTTTTTTTTTCCTGTAATAGGCTATAAGCCAAGATGTTTTCTCCTAACTAAGAAACACAAGTGAAGGACATACTAGCGTGAGGACACAAGACTTCAGATCATCCCCCCTCCTCAAATAATTCAAAACCAACTCATTGGCTACTACTTGTATGGTGGGAGGCATAAATGAGTATTTGCAAACAGTTGTAGTACAGCTCTTGCAAGGGCCTGTTGGTCTTCAATTTTCGTATAAAAACCCACTGAAGATTAAGGTCTTGGGCATTTGCAGCGAGATCTGAAGCTTTTTGGAACTTTATTGGTCATTGGCATTGCGGTGAGCACCCCATGAACTTGTGGTTGGTTTATAGCTGGCATGGAAGGAGGAGGGTTTTGCTCCTAGATGAGCCCTGGGTGGCTCTGCGGGGTGGCAACTGTGGGCTGCTGTATCCAGGGCTGTTTATGGTAGTTGTGTGTTAGAGCTATTAAACTTACTTTTTTGCTTGCTTGCTTTTGTGTTTTTTGTTGTTCTTGTGTGCGGAAGAGATGGTAAGGGAAAGGTTTTCTCTGCAGCATTTGTCACATAGTATATTAGACGTTCTACAGAAATGGGGCTTTTTGAAGGTGGTGTTTATGGAGACTTGGGAAACTCAAAGGTCTGAACATAGAGAATTAAGCTAGCAAACTGTGAGGATATCCACACAGAGGTCGGTGAAGTGATTTTTGTATTTACACTGGCATAGCTGGGAGCACGACGTGGCCTTTGCAGTCCTTGGCTCTGCCTGTGCTTGCTGGACTTCTGTTCGGTTTTAACCCTCTTTTGTGTCATTTTTGTGGTTTCTGGATGAGTTTTGAAGTTTGTTGTTTTCTTTTAGGAGAAAAAATGGAACATCATGTTGCTCTGCATATATGAGGTCCTGGGTGTGGATGCTCATTGTGTTCTCAAAGGAATTTAACTTAAATCTATGTATTTATTTTGTTACCCATCAGATCCACCAAAGTGTTGGATCCCATGAACATATACTATGTAATTGACTTTATCGGTGTGTGTTGTATTTCAAGGATGTTATCTGGTGCCCAGGAGACATCAGTGTTAGGAAAATATAAATATCTGTGTCTATTTTAAAGAAAAAAAATGTTTCTAGTGCTTCAGCTTCCAGAGGTAATGTTTTAGGTATGAATTAAATGTTGTGCAATTTTAGACACTTGAACAGACCTAGCACTTACGGAGTGTCCTTAGTTGCTTCCTTGAAATATTAACTTCTAATACTAACACATTACTGGAGTTGGTTTCAATGACATCTTTAGCTTATATGAGTGTGCATCTAAGATGACTTGTGTCATCTTTCGAATGTGAATCAGGAACTTGCATATACAAAGAAGGCGACAAACAAAAAGCCAAAAATAACAGTAGTCCCAAAATGTCATGTGTCACTTTCCAGTGAAGTGATATGGAGTCCTTCTGCAGACTACTTTTGACTGCACTGGGAAATGATTTCATCAATCCACAGTTTCTCCAGCCTTAATTCTGTAGTCCTGAAACTCAAGCTGCCCTATTCTGTGGTGCAGTAGAAGGAGGTCTGCTCTTCAAAGTAGTTTTTCTCGTTGCTTTCATACGTGTGAAGCCCTTTTTCTTTTGGATAGACTTGCTGTATGTGTTTGTAAATCAATGCTTTTGTCTGTAATGAAACATATCACTCAAATGCTGATTTGGCTTACATCATAACAGATTACTTTGAAATGTGTAACTACATGTGTGTGCCTAAAATATCTAAGTGCTATCAGTGCTCTCTACAATGACAGCTGAGAAGCTCCAGGGCTGGATCACCCCAAATTTCAGTGCGATGTAGGCTCCTAAAGAGATCTAGAAAAGCTCTGTACAGCTGTCACCTAACTCTGAAGCGTCTTGGACATTAGCAATACCTAAAAGTTTGTTTCTGTTCTTGTCCAGAGCACTTTGGTCTTGTGGGGGACCGAGCAACTTGTCTGTCCTCAGCCTGCTGGGAATCCTCAGGCTCTTCCCCCCGCCCTGTGCACTACCTAGCCGAGACAGTGGCAGCGCCTCCTTTTGCACCCAAAGTGGATGAAGTCAGAGACTTCACAAAAATGGGAAAGAGCCTGGTTCATTTCCTTCCTCCGCTAGAATGGATTCAGATTTCATCCTCTTTTTTCCTCCCAAGGGTGAAAGTTGCGCCCAGCTGCTGTGTCCTTAGGGGTACATCCACCTCTCATTTTGCATCTTGGAGAGACGGTGTACAGGGTTTGAACAGGTAGCTTGGTGAATAAATGCTCTGTGGGCAGTTCTGGTCTTCGTATCTCTCCTAGACCAGACAGGATAATCTGTGTTGTCCTGTTTTCCATGTGTGACTCTAGACCAATTACTTAGGGAGACAAAAGGAGCTGTTCCAGGGTGTGATTCCTGTTCCAAAACTCCAATGTTATTACATTAAGCAGGTATTGGAGACAATGCAGAAATGTTTTTAGGAGTAGGGTACTCACAACACAGGACAGCTTATTCTCCCACCTGAAGGTCCTGAATCTTGGGTTGTTCAGCAGAAGGATGCAGCCACCACCCCCTCTTCTAACTGTAGCTAAAACCATGATCTATTCTCTGCCCTTTAAATAAAGCGGCTTGTGAGTTGTTTTCCCAGGAGATGTCAGGCTGGGAGGTGTTTCCTGCCCGGAAAGGGGCACATCCTAGTGTTTGGAAGCTTCCCTCTTGGTATGTTCACTGTTGGTGTGTTGAGTTTTGGCACTTCATTAACTACCTGTGCTGCCTGGGCGCTGAGGCACTAACACCAGGCTTACGGATTTTGCTCCAAGGAACAAAGCTAAGAGGTCTAAATTCCTGGAAGGCCGAAAAATCAGGCTGAAAATCCTGAAAAACAAGAGGGACTGTCTTTTTCTGTATCATGTAGTAGTATATGTGTGAGCCAGGACACCTGTGAGCAAAGCGAAGCTATTAAAAGATTGCTTGAATGCAGCGTGGGAATCGGCAGCCCAGGTTCATCCTTGTCCATCTTGATTCCAGGCTGGCCTGCTCACTAGTTGGGCACTTACTGCAATTCCTCTTTCACGTTTGCGGCGGTGGGTTTGTGCCTGGTGTACAGCCAGAACGTCCTTCATCAGAGTACGAGCGCGACCACAGTTGCGTATTTTAAACTAGAAGTAAAAACCCCACCGCACACGTGAAAAATGGCCGTGAGGTGTTAAATACCAGCCTGTGCTAAAGGCGCCGGTGCTGGCGCCTCAGGCCACGCTCGAGGGACGAAGGCAGCCCCTGGGAGCAGGGTGGAGGCAGCAGTGGGAATTTTAACTTCGCTGGAGGCGCTGAGCGTGCCGGGCGGCTTTGGGTCGCGGCGCGGACCGCAAGAGCGGGCGCCGGGGCTGCGGGCGCCGGAGGCTCGTGGCCCGCGGCGGGGCCCCGCGGGCGGCAGGTGCCGGGCGCGGAGCGGCGCGGAGCGGAGCGGCGCGGCGGGAGGGCGGGGCCGCTGCGCGGGGCGGGGCGCGGGCTGTGCGCGGCCCCGCGCGGCGCGGCCGCCTGCAGACGCGCCCCGCGCCCGGGAGGCGGCGGCGGCGCCGAAAGTGCCTCCGCCGGCGGCGCGCAGCGGCTCCGCGGCCGGGGCGCCGGCAGGTGATTAAGCTAATTAACAGGCTGCGGAGACTGCGCGGCCGGCCGCGGCGGGTGCTGCGAGGACGCTGAGCGCCGCGGAGGCGAGGGACGCCCAGGAGGGGCCGGCGAGCGGAGAGGTGCGCGGGGCTCCGCGGCCGCAAGTTGCGCGGCGGCGGCGGGCGGGCGCGGGGCAGCGGGCGGCGGAGCCTCCGCGGCCGCGGCGGTGCGGACAGCGGCCCCTGGGCGGGGGGCGCCGGGCTGGGCGCAAACTTTAGCTGCGGGCTCGCGTGGGGCTACGGTTTGCCCTGGGGACAGGACTCCGTCCAAACCACTGAACAGTTCGTTTGGAGCAAACCTTTGCGGCTCAAGTCAGAAAATGTTCTCCTGCAGCACACACGAATGTCAGATTTTTTAAAATGAAAGCGTTGCTGAAAGCCTTGCAGAGGAGCTTTGCCGGGCAAGCTTGTGTACTGAAGGCTTTTAATAACGACAATACACTGTCTTGCAGTTGGATGCAAAAAACAGAGCTGAATTATCACTTCCTAAATCTATCGTGATTTCTGGCTTTCAGCTAGGAGAGCTTTTGGTGGCGTTCAAGTGCCACAGCCGTCATGTTCTTTAAATATCTCCTAATCCCCAAACAAACAAAAGTCTGTTGGTGCTTAGTGGGTTTTATACATGTACGGCATGAGCGTACTTAATTCTCGTTTCATACTTACTTTATGTTGATACAAATTCAGTGCTTCTGCTCAGCCTTACGTTTTGGCAGGGTCCTCTCTCGCGGTGGAACTGGGGGGACCTTCTCAATGAAGCTAACGAGTAAAATATGCTTTGAAATGGAGTGCAGATGGGAAGCATCTCAGTGCTGTGTTGCACAACAGCGCGTGCTCTGTGTGTGCCAGTCCGCTCTCAAAACGCTAGGTATTACGAATGCGTCTGCAGTCTGAAGTAGACCTTGCGCTCTTCGGGAGAAGTTGTGTAAATATCCTGCGTTAATGTCCCGAACAGCAGCAGTTCTGATGAGAAAGGTTAATTCACCTCTCTTCTGGCAGCACTTCTGATGCCTGACACCTCCATTCAGCATGTCTGTTAGAAACGTGTGTGTCCTAGAAGTAAGTTTTTAATTCCAAACTACCTTCTGATCAAATAAGAGTGGTAACTGGTGCTTGCCTGGCTGAGGTGGGTGGTATCTAACTTTTCTAGAGCTATTTCATGAGACATGTATTAGTCTCTTACATGCTAAAGCATCATCACAGATTTCTGTTTCATGTTAACTGGTAGTAATTGACTGGTAGTAAGCACCTGTACAACAGAAATTGGAGTTCTCTACATTGCCTTTATCCCCCACATCTCAGCCTCTTTTCAGGGTAGGGTATTTCTCTTTGGCTCCATCTCCTGGCTCAAAAAAAGAGATCCCTCATTATAGAGAGGGCCTGGAGAGAGGGGAACATCTGGGTGGGTTTGGTCAGGCATAGATAAGAAAGGCAATGAAGATTTTTCTTCTCAGACTTGAATTGTAATTTTTGGATGTGTTACAGCGAAATGCCTCTGATGTCCAGCTGAAGTGGCAAGTAGCTATTCCATATTTCATAGGAAGAGAGCGTTAGTCTCTTACGTTACTTTTTCTTATGTCTTGGAAAATTTTTATGACATAGTGCATAAATATTATCACGATATTTAGAAATCATAATTTAGTATTTAATTCTTACATGGATTTGCTGGAAGGCTTAGTCATCTAGCCAGATATATCTCTGCATGATCCTTTGGTAGAAATGTGTTAATGATACATCCTTTATGTCATGATTTTTCTGCATGGTCAGGAAAATGTGTTACTGCGAATTATTAATCCACTCAAAATAGAAAACCTGTGGCAGTGTGGATGGATCTTGTTGTGATTTAGCAAATGCATGACTACACATGGACTTCTAAGTGTGAGCAGAGGGAGTCTTATTCTTTTGGCAACACAGTGAGATGGCAGGATCTTTCCTTTGCGGAGGATCTATCGTATGCCCTGTCTTTAGTGGAGAACTGTTTTCTTTATGTACCGAAGACAGGAGGGAGAAGATCCTTAGCCAGACTGTAGAACTAGGGTACCCATCCTCTTTGTAGAAACTGGTCACCACTGCAGCAAGCCAGCATACCCAAAGCAAAGTGGGAGGGTGGCAGCGACTTAAGGTCGACTGTCCTTAAGATGTAATTGTGTGGAACAGAGCAACTTCTTGAAGTCTGCAGGTATGTGAAACGGCAAAGATCCCCCTCCCCCCCCTGCTTTATATGTATATATTTATTTATTTATAGATAGATAGATATAGATAGATATAGATAGATATATCTCCTGTGAATTTTAAGAAACACCAGACAGACCTGCTTATATCACTGCTATTTAATGCTTTTTTTTCCCTTTAAAGTATGATGAAGTATGATCATGTGAATTTGGGTTAAGAACTGAGGAAGGCAGCATGATCTGGTGCAGGTAGTGCCCATTTGCTTGTTTGTGTGGTGCTACCCCTTTCTTTCATCTCAAGGAATTGAAATGCAATGGATTTTTTCCTGTCCAGCAATGGATCTGGAGCACATTTGTAGTGGGTATATCCCTTCCTATGGACACTGGGTTTTTCTGCCATTGTGCAGAGCATCCCCTGCGTGCGTGCAGAGAATTTCATCTGTACACACACAGTATTGCAGTGGGGAAGTCCCTGGGAAGGAGAACGGCCTCTGGGCAGCTGTGTTGGCCTGAGCAATCTCTCTGGTCATTTGGAGCCTCTCCCTTGAGGCTGAACGGTAGCGTGCCTCTTAGAGCATGTTAATTCCACAAAGTTTGCTGCAGAGGGGGGAAAGAAGACACATCTCTGCAGATTTGCTCTGAATATCTTCTGAAGTCTGCTTCTAACTTTTTACTAGTCTTTGTGCCTGCTATGACTGCAGAACCACCACCAGCCCCAGAAGGCTGAGCTGAATTATTTTCTGACTTACCGTACCGCCAAGGGAAACATCAGCCTCAGTAATTTCCACTTGAAGAACTTTTGTGTGCAGCATCTCTTGTTCTTATGTTATTTCCTTAATGAAACTGCTCATTTGGTGAAGAGTTGTTGGCTGATTAAGACTCTTACCCTCTCCCCCCCGCCCCATACACACCCTGACCCTTTCCAGCCCTGGGATGCAATGTTCAAGTTGTGTTCTCTCTGCTCTCTAAGTAAGATTAAAGTCCACAGTGATCACAGAGAACTTTAAGCTGTAGCCTGTTTAACATGTGTGGGTAGAAATGGATGCTTTTGTGGTTACTGCCTGTTCACCAAAGACAGCATAAAGGCAGGTGTCCTTGAGGAATGCCTCAAAAAATTTAAGTAGGTAGGTGACCACAGCCAGCCTCATGAACATGCTGGTTGCAAGGGCTCTAGTGAAGTTTGAGTCATCTAAATATGTCCCAGGTTCACACCCTCACTCACTCACATACTTACACTTTGAATCACTCCGTAGGTTGATGCAGGCACATTTCTTCAGCATCTGGTCACTTTTCTTCTTTCTTTGACCTCCATGGACCTCGCATCATGGTAGTTGTCCCTCTTGCTGAGAGGTTCCTTTTGCAGTGAAGCCTGTGTTACCCGAGAGGTGGTGCATAACCTGTGGAGCAGGATTTGGTACTTCTGCTCTACCTGATTGACGGGAAATATCTTTGCTTGTCTTTGGAATGCTGTCAGTTCTGGAGTAAATGCACTGAATGTTTAGCTGGGCTGAAGACTTGTAACAGCTCAAGACTGCTAATGAGGAATAATATATTCAGTTAAAATACACAGTGGAATTCTATTATCGTAGGCCAAAATGTAATAACTAGGCTAGGGCTTAACCCAAGATGCAGGGAAAATGTTCCCACTTCTGCAGGGAGCTTTGTGAATGTTGATAGTGATCAGCAACTGAAGTCACTTGTTGTTTGAGCCAAAAGCTGGCACAGGTAATAGTCTGTTTTCCAGAGTGGTAGAGAATTGGGATGTGTGGAAATACTACTGCTTCAGGATCTAGCCTCATTCTATCTGGAGTCACAGAGATGCATCTCCAGGGCTTCTGGTTGTGCAAATGTGGTAGCACACTTTTTTTTTTTTTTTTTTTTTTCCTCTCTCTCTCAGTACAGAGCCAGCTCAGGTGAAGTAAGTTCTTGAAGTGCAAATTCAATGTTACAAGAATGCAGCTGTCCTGCACCTAGACCTGCACTGGAAGCAGCAAAGCAGCATGGCTGTTTGCTTTGCACTGCATTGGACTGAGCAGGCTCAGATGTGTCTGCTTTGGGGCATGTGATGCCCATGGCATATTTTAACAGCTCATGATGGGAGATAGGCTAAATTTGATGTTGCCAGGCTGGAACACAGATTAAATGACACTGTGAGGAGAAAACTGTTTGCGTAGTTGCTAGTGTTGCTTTCTTGAGATTGGGGTTGGCATTGGCATAGTTCACTTGTCCTACAGCATCTCAAGTGATTCGTAAAACATGGAGAAACTCTTGGCTCCAGATGAGGCTTGCTGGAGCTGAAGATTTTCAGTAATTTACAGAATTTGACCTTTTGTCTCAACAAGCTGTGGTGCTGCTTCCAAGTACTACTATGCATATACACAAAACACACGGGGAATGTATCTGTAAATCCTTGCAGCTGCTGGTAAGCAGGGAGAGGAGAAGTGCAGAGTTGATACTGCTGACACAAGAGCTGAAGTGAAGAGCGGGAATCTCACCCTACTGAACAGGAAGGAAACATATTTTCAAGTTGTTGTCTGTAATCCAGGACAGTCAGGAATGCCTTAGTGGGGTCAAGCTTCTGTGCTGGTTTTTCACAGATGATCTTGCTGTCCAAGAAGGGAATGACTATACTGGGGGAAATATCTTTTGCCCTATGTCTTTGAACACTGACCTTCCTCTTACGAAGACAGGATGTTTTGCTAGGTAGACTGATCCAGTTATAGTACTTGGGACCTTCTAGGTCAAAGCTGAAAGAGTAGAGAGGAGGAGGAAGCAGCAGCTAAAGCAAGAAGTTATGGAGACCCTTAAACACACTGACACGTGGGAAACAGCTTTTAAAAGAGAATAATGTGAAAGAGCAAGGGATGCAAATGGCTTGCTAAGAGGCCAGCTCCCAGAATGACCACAGAGGCCTGCTTGGCTTGTATTGGATATTCATTTGACTGGCTGAAGTTCCTGGCTTTTTCCCAGATTCTTTAATGTAAATATTTTTTTTAAAAAAGTGACTTCTTGTTTCCATGAATCTTGACCAGTGACCTAGAGATAAGTGTGATTTGCTGAGCTAATACTCATGTCTTTTTGGTTTAGATACAGATTGGATTTGTTTGTTGATTGCTTTTTTTGAAGTCGCACCTCTGATATAAATGACTTCCATTGCTTTCTGAACGATGATCAATCAGATTAAAAAAATATTGGGGAAAGTTGCTTTCTTCAGCAAAGAGAAATTATTTCTGATAGATCTTGTGGGGAAAAAGTTGTGAAGGGTATAAGAATGCTTTGCATGTGAGATCACTTCAGTTTTTTTCATGTTATTCATGAAATAAAGGAGGAAAAAGTAAAACAGCTTTGGTAGGAATTACCAGGAATCACCTGTCTCCCAAGACCCAAGAGTGATGCAAGAAGCATTGTTTTTGAAGACCTAATGAGCTGCCTGCTCATTTCTGTAGACCAGCATTTAAATACCAGAGGGATGAGGAAAGAGAAGAGGCTTGTGGAGGGGATGGAGAAATGCTTCCTTTTCTAAGGATGACACCTTTGACGTAAAGAAAGCTTTCTGGTTTTCCTGGCTGGCTGTGAGTTGCTAAAGAGGAATAACAGATGCCAAAATGAATCAGGGCTTGATCCTCAGGGACTGTGCCTGGCATCTGGTTTGTAAGGGAGAATCACTGCTGTCCACTCTTTCTTTTTGGCCTCTGCCAGCAGCTTTGGCAGTGTCCAGCGTCTTCAACTTGAATTTAAGTGGGAGAGTGAAAGCTCCTCTTCTCCAGTGGGATACAGAGACCTAACTCATACAGACTGCTTTACAGAAGTTCAGGGCAGCAAAGAAGTAGTTCTGCTCTTTGCATCTTGTAAGAAAAACATAGGTGTGTCCATGTAGCTGGGCTCCATTGGCTGTTACAGGTGCTACTGGGCCCTTCAAGGGAGCCCAGGGGTTGTGGGGCTTCAGAGGGAAACCGTTGTTCAGGCCGCTTTCTCCAGCTGGACTTCAGTGGAATTATTTAGGATTTACACTGGCCTACAGGAACGTGACTGTTTTCTTCTTGCTGTAGGCTTCATTTTAAACTTTGGATGAAGGCAGATAGTGTCTCGTGTCTTCTCAAGTCCAGCTGCTGCAATCCTTTTTAAAGTATTGCTTTTACTTAAAAACCATGAAGCGCCTTCCAGTCCAGCTTCTAAAGCAAAAGTTAAGAAGAGCCAGGATGGTTTCTGAAGTTATCCTCAGGGGAAGAAACTTCTAAAGAAGCCGCCACTCAGCCATGGTACTTGAGCAGCCTTCCGGAAACAGCTGTTAGAAACACAGAAAGCTGAACTGAAATCTGGTTCATGGCTGAAGAGTTAGTTTCTCCATTAAAACTAAAATTTAAGAGAGTCCAGCTGCCTACAAAGTGCAGCAGCTGGCTGAGCAGCCAGGGTGTTCATGAAGGAACAGGGAAAACTATGTTTTATATTGTCTACCATGAGCTCAGCTGCTCTTTAAAAACAAAAATGAAGTCAACCAAAGGCAGTTGTTTGCATTCTGGGTGAATTAAAGAGAGCACTCAGGGAATGAAGGGATACATGCTGGTAGTTTTAAGGACACTTCATAGAATAGTTTTTAATTTAATGCAGATTTCAAGAGCCATAATGTAAGAGCAGTTTACACTACCTGATGCTGTTGTTTATAAAGCCTGCTATCAGTGCTTAGTTAAGAGCTGGAAGATGTCTTTTTTGTTGCAATGTGTTGAATTCTGGCTGATGAAGGGGAGTATCCCTAAGCTGTCAGGCCACTAGTCCCAAAATGACAACTTCTCCAGACTAGAGGGTTTAAGCCTTACCTAATGCCCTAAAAATTATACATTTTGATGCAAGATTTAAAGCTTGAGTGCAACAGCAACAACAGAAGTTGTATGTGAGAAGCCCCTCTGTGGACAAAATCACTGGTGGAGGAGAAAACCTGGAATCAGTTGGTACTAACTAAAAATGTATGGCTTATGGCTTTGCTTTTCTAAATCAGAAAAAAAGGTGACAGCTGAACTGTGGATTCATGGAAGAAAAGCATGTTGGGTTCATCCTCTTTTCATTGTACATGTACAGTTTTAGTAGAAGTTGTGCTCAAACAAATGGTTTGAAGGACGGTTCCTATTTATCCTCCCAAACAAGCGTTTTGAGCCTTTGTTATTGAGACTGTAGTGAAGGTCTAAACTCCCATTGGTCTCTATTGCAACATCTGGAATGATATTTGTATATAAATATCAGAGCAGAATGTTTTTGCATTGTGTGGATTTCCAGGCATCCTCTAGCTAATCGCACTTCTTGCAACCTTCTCACGCTCACTCGGCTGTCTGCAGAAACACTGTCTCAAAGTGTTGTGTCAAAAGCATCAGTCATGGTTTTTTAGAGTGATTGACATTAATTAGCCTCTATGTTTTCCTTCTCCCCCATTCCCATTTTTAGCTTCATGTTTTTCCTTTGAAACAGGATTTAATTTGGTATAGCAAGATTATAAGCTGCCCTTGTTCGAACCTACCTGCATTATTAATTTAATTAGGTAGCATTGGGGAGCAGTGGGGAATTGAGCCATGAGAGTGAACAGCTTGCTGACACAGCTTGGCTCTTCCTCAGCTTGGCTCTTCTGGTGAGAAGTCCCCTTTGTGTTGTGTAGTGAGTGAGGAAGCCTGTTTGTAGCCTGTACAGCTCTTAGCGTGTATCAGTACTATATATCGAGGTGCTCTGTATTCCTTTATTCTCCTGCTGAAAGAGGGAGACGGTGATTCTCAGTTGCAGGTGAGGAAAGGCTGGGAAGTTCAGTGGGAGCGACACAGCTTCTGCACATTCATCTGTAGGCTCTTGAAGCAAGTGAGGAGGTGGGTTATAAGGATGTTTTTAAACCTCCTGGGTGATTGGTCTTGTTTTCAACTATCTTGGGCAACTGTGATCTAGCTTTCCTTGCACAGAATGATGAAGCTCCTTCCTTGCTGTTTCTTTTGGCAAGCTCTTCCCCAAAAGTGTTGTTTTGGTGGATATAAGCCTCTTTGAAATCCCAGCCCAAACTTTATGGTTGGTTTATACTCCTTTTAGCTTTCCCTTTCCTCTCCACTGAGAGCCTTCGTTTTGCTCCAGTAGTAAAGCCAACTTCTTTTTATCTTTTTTGTCTCATGAGAGAGGTCACCCTACTGACCTTTCCTTGTGCTATTCCAGTTTCACTTAACCTTTCCTGAACTTAGTAACCTGAGGTTGTACACTGTGCCAGCTGGGATCTTGCTTGTGTCTTGTATGTTTTCCTGTGCTTCACTGAGACCTTAGGCAACATCTGGCTTTTTCATGGTCTTGCTATGAGCTACTAAACTACCTAAGTCTTTCTTTTCCTATGTCACTTCTAACTGTTGGGATCGTGAGCTGTAGAATGTATTTCTTTAATCCCTAAATGCATTACTGTATTTGGCTTTATTAATCTGTAACTCATGTTAGTTATTTTAGTCCTCCAAATGCGCCTCCTGAGTTGACAGTTTCCCCACTATCTGTTTTCTGCAGTTTTCGTTTGCGTTCTTTTATTTTCTCTATCAAGGGAATTAATGAAATTATTAGATAAGAGTGTCCCAAGGCAGATCTTTTAGGAAATTTGTTTATAGTTTGTCTTTCTCATCAGAATTTCAACATCTGCACAAGCTGCTCTTTTTGGCTTTCAGGGAGTGGAGCTTGGTTTGGCTCTAATGTGTGTCCTAAATAGTAAACAGGATGGATCATCAAGCTGGGTTGTTTGGCCATCTACACACAGGCAAATACCGCATGTGCAGGACGTTGGCAACAAGCATGCGTCAGTGTACAGTGAGTAAACGTTTCCTCATGATGGGTGAAAAATGGCTTTGTATTCTGGTCTGTTGTTATCGACACTTACCGGTTCCTGGAGAAGTTTTTTGTTATTCTAAACCCCCCAAATTATGAAAAAAAGTCTAGTTACGCAAAACTAATGGTTTGAATGTAAAGTGAGGATGGCATTTTTCATTCCTAGTCTTATTAGTTGTAGATACGACTGGAGCTGAAAAACAACCAACTCTGTCAGCTCCTAAGCATTGCAGGCATTACTGAAATCACGTTGTCTGACTGGCTTATCAAAGTGTATTCTCCACCAGAAATGGTCTTAAAAAGCTTCCTCTGTGTCCTCTTCTATCGTTTGTGTCAAAAGTCCAGAATAGGTCATCTCTGTGGGCCTTGTCCGTGTCCAGTTCCAGTGAGAGATGTACCATTGACTCTAAGTGAGCTTGGCTCTCTCTGGGGAAACAGGGCAGCTTCAAAGAGTATAACCTTTCTAAAAACAGCAAGTATACCGAGTGAGTCATTTAAAAGAAAAAAAAAGGCTAATTTTTGAAGCATACTTTTTATACGCCTAAAATGGCCAATAATCTAAATTATTAAAGGGGATTGTGACAGATCTAGGGCATTAGCTTTGTACGTTTCAGAAGTGCACATTTGTGTATCAGAGAAGGCTGTGCTTACGTGATGTTCACTAAAATCAACATCTGCTTTCAGTTCTGAGGACGGCCATCAAGTACTCTAAATCCGTTCTTACAACTGCTGTGTTTCCTTTGTTCAGTAGCCTTTAAGGTCTTTTGCAGAATTCTAGCAGATAAAATGAGCAAACAAGTCACTCCTGATTGTGCTGTTTGAGGTTGGAAACTCAGCAGCACCTTTGAGATGTTAGGTGAGGCACTGAGGCTCCAAACGACAGTGATTTGAAGGCTTAACAGCATTTGTTGTCCAGCCACAAAAATTCACATGTGAAAATTTACTCTGTGTATGTGTACTTGAAGAGACAATTTGGAGTTTTGTCCTTTTATTAATATTTGGAGGAGCAGTCTATATTCAAAAGATGTCCCGTTAAAGAATAAACTGAAGTTAGGTTTCCTTTTTTTTTTTTTTGAAAAAGAAGGAAATCTGGTGTCTGCTCCCTGCTGGTAACCTGCAGCTCTTGTTGATTGGGATGCTAACATTTGTTTCTGTTAGTCATGGGAGAGCTATATTATGTTAGATTATTATTTAGCTGTTTGTGTGTCAGGCTCTTAGTGTGTGATTTTTTTTGGGGGGGGGGTCTTGGATCTGTAAAAGCTGATCCATATGAGGCACATAGTAAAAGCCCCCCCCCTTCTTTTGTACTGCAAATACTTTCAGTGAAGGTGTGGAAGCCCCAGTTCTCAGCAGGGATTATTTAAGGGAACATATGTACTTTGGGTGGCCAATGTAAGATGCTTTGAATCACCGCCTTGGATCTACTGAACCATCAAGCCTGGCCAAAAAATCCTTCCTGAGTAGCCAGCTGGTTTTTGTCCTGCTGCCTGGATGCAGCCAGGCATAAATGGTGTTGGGAAGGGGAAAGGCTGAACGGAGATGGTTGTACAAGTCTGTGAGAGCTGTAGGATCATTCTGCGTTCTGGTGTTTCCTCATATCCGTTGGATCAGACTTTTTAAGATACACTACCCCAGCTGTAGCACTGTGTGGGTTGCATATCACCCTGGGAATGTTAAACGGTATTATAGTGGATTCTTATTTTGACCCAGCATTTTAAAACAAACTTTCTAACATGTGGTTGTGGCTTGCATGTCATTACTTTACAATACTTGCAGTTTCAAAACAGATGATTGAAATCACAGTAGTTTTTAAGAACACACTTGCTTTCCCCCAAATTTTTCTCCTTGTGACATAGCTCATTTCTCTGGTGCCTTGATTACTTCAGGGACCCAGGTGGTCTCACTGCAAGTGCAGTGCCTCAGTTCTCCAGGGTCTCCGCTACAGAGCTGCTGCTCAAGGATCAGATATTTCAGACGTTTGCATTGCTGTAAATGGGTTTCCCACATTGTAGAGCCTGAGCTCAGGTAAGGTTAACGGTCTTGTTGAAACACACAGAGACACCACAAAACTTAAGATGAGTAGCAGAAACACTGAATTTGTCTTACTGTGCTAAGATTTATGGTGTTTGCAGTCCTGTAGCCTCATTTAAAGTACACATTTAAGAGTGGTTTGTTGATATAAAGCACGCCAAGCCTCCGTCGCTGCATTTACAAGCGAGATGCAAGGCCAAAGTTCCATCTTAGCTCTAGTGTAGGATTTTCCTTTAATAAGGATGGTGGAGCAATGGCTTATGAGGACTTTGGGGCCAGATCCTCTCCTGGAATAAATAAAGCTAAGCTCATTTACATCAATTGAGCATTAATCTCTGTAAGACTTTTCTGCAAATGTATTATGCTGAGTGTCGTGGAGGAAGAGAGCTTGTTATTTACTAAAAGGAGTGACAGATGACAGTGTATTTTTCACTGCACAAGTTCAATCACTCTTTAATCACAGAACTTAAAATATTTTATGGCCAATGGAATGACAGGTTTTGTGAATGGAAGCTGGCTATATTAAAAGCAATGTGAATAGGCAACTTTGCCTTCATTACAGTAAATCTTGCCAAATACCTAATTCTCAAAGACCAGACTCTTGATGTGCAGAGCTTAGATTATGATTGGCTGGAGGACAGCCACAGCTCAGTAATGAAATACTGATGTATAAAATGGTAATTGATCCCGGGAGCACCAGGAGTGCTAAGCCAAATCGCGTTCTTTGCAGATCGCAGTGCAGCAAATTGCAGCTATACAGATGTTGGCGCACAGGGTTAAATGTGAGATTAACTAACTAGGTTCAGCAGAGATGATCCTGCAACTAAATAAATTGTGTGCAAAACTTCAGGGGTGATTCATTGGGGAAGTGATTTAACACACAGCTCTAACCTCTCTACATTTGTTTCACAGATGTAAGTACAAGTGGCTGCTACTTAAAAAGACTTGCTGCGATTTATTGTTAGGTCCAAGACTGACCAATCCCCAGAAGTCACTTAGGAAGCTGATAGAACATTTTACACATCTATTGTTGTTTTATTAGTTGTGCAAATCCTCCTACACATACTAGTTTTCCTTAGAAAATTATTTTTCTGTGTCAGAAAGACTGCTACAGCTCTTCAGTTTCAAAAGAAAAAAAAATCCCCACCCTGCTGCTGTTTTTAGACATTTTGCCCTTGTCCTGTATGACTTGTCTCCCCACAAAGCTCTGACAAAATTGGTTTTGTGTGGGTAGTTAAGCAGGCAAGACTTAGCAGTTGTGATGATGAATTTCATGCCTCTAGGTACACTGTGGGACTGTGCTAGAGCTCTTCTGTGGATCCTGATCAGCAGTGGCTGCTGTCTGTCCCCAAGTAATTGTAAATTCAGGCCTTCCCATCTCTCTTGGCTTGTTTTGAGACTATCTGGAGTCTGTTCTGCTACACAGACGATGGGAGGATCCTTCGCATGGGCTTTTTTGGGGGTGGTTTATATGGAGGCATCCAAATGGCATGCATGTCCTAATTCTGTACTGCACAGGTCTAGTACAGAGGCTGTATATTCATCACAGAGTGAACCACCCCATACTAGTATACGTGATGGGCTGTGTGCGATCAGTGGTACTTAGAAAATAGTTCTTCAACTCTCCCAAGATTGTAACAATCACCAGTATAGATGGGACAGATATCTTCTATTGAAAACTCAAGAAAAGTTGAAGCTAAGCTTGAAGCGTGTAGTAACCAGTGCTTGCTGTGGGAGGAAGCAGGGTGCCTGGGGCAATGAGCTGTCTTGCTAGTCTTCGCTCCGCCAATTCTCCCTGCCACTTTGGAGAAAACAAAACTGATTTTGCCTTTGGAGTTTTTACTTGGCACTGATTCCCTTGTAATGGTAATTTGGGGAAAATTTGAAGGTGAATTGGCCCTTGTTTGGGGGATAGAACTGTTCAATTTGTGTAGTCCATTCAGGTTAATGAAACTGTGTATTTGGTGTAAAGTGCATGCTTTGAGGAGAAGGTATGTGCAAGAAGTCACGTGCAAAGCTAGGCACACTAGAAAGTATGTTATGAGAGAACAGCATTGTAATGGGGCTTCTGGACTGACTTTGTGGAGACTAAAAGCTGCATCCGGCTCTATGTTCATTCGTGCAGGTGCAACACACTTGGCAGGAGAAATATTTGTGTAATGGAGACTGGCCTGGTGCTGAGCAAAGCACAGAACTGGCTCAGGAAATGAAGGAGCTGCAAAAAGCCAGTCTCAGTTTCCATGTCTGTCCAGAGCTTGGCCAGGGTCAGATTATAGCCAGCTGGACAGTAGAAATTCCGTATAGACGAAGTTACGGATCTGTTCCAGAGCTACTGTGCAGTCTCTGAAACTGGCTGCAGAATCTTATTCTCTTGATTTCAGTGGCTTTCTTTGAATAATTGCCTATTGTTTCTGAAAACAATTGCACAGTTCTTCATGGTAAGCATGGCAGGATTGTAAATTAGGTTACTTTTTCCTCCTCCATTGGAGACAAAGCTTAAACCTAGTGGAGCTTGATGGTTCTGCTGCCTCCTCCTGTGGGTTGGGGACCCTGTGCTTGCCTGTGGCCGCACTGCATTTGGGAAACGTTGGGGTTGGCACTAGTCTGGCAAGGCTGAAGAATACCAAAGCGAAGGTGTGATGGTGTGGCATCCGTGGGCTTGTCCGGTCGGTCAAGATCAAGCCCCGTTGAACTCAAGCGGCACATGCTGATGCTAAGGACCATGAGTCTTCATGGTGTTTTGCCTAGTGCTTACTACGGTTTGCACTTACTTGCTGTGTTTGCACCTTGCTACGGCTGTGTGGGCATTTCCTGAAGTTGTAAGAAAATGCTGCTGTGGAGTGTCTGTCTGTCCAGCATTTAACACAACCAACAGAAAGCACATCCTGGGCTTTGACCAACTCAATTAGTTATATGCTGTCACAGAGCTTTCACACTGCAAGACTTGGGTCTTGCTTGTGTTGTTTTAGCCTAACCTCACAGGGAAATCAGGGCTTTAAATATGCTGTGACTACAGCCAGTGTCCCACAAAGCTGCTTAATAATTGATATTTATGAGCACAGTTGGAAGTGCAGTTGTTAGCGTAAGTGTAGTAGATCTTCAGTTAATTAGGATATCTTCAGCTTCAGAAATGCCTGTGCAAAACGGGCGATGGTGCAAATTAAAATGCTGCCTTCAGAAGCAGATGGAAACGCACAACTGCAGCTGAGCGGCTTGCTAGAGCTCCCTCGCGTTCCCAAGTCGCCGGAGTTGTTGATGACTGCCACCCGTGCTAAGAAATGGAAGTGGCAAGCAGCGTTTGTTTTGGTTTGTTTCTGAATTCCCATGTACTTTTCATTACAGTTGTTGACTGTGCTTTTTGCATCACTCGCTCTGGACAAAAGTTTGCCAGATGAGTGTCTCACTGGCTTTGTCTTTCCGCTTCCATCTTACGACATTGCAGTGTTTGCATTATAAACATCCCAGGATGATGCTTTAATCCAAATAAACAGAGTCGTCATGGCAATTGAAAGAAAAGTGTGAAGCATTTTTGTTGCTCTTGTATAATGCCTCATGTGAACATCGTGTGCATAGAAACTTTAATTATGGGCAGGAGCATATACCTTTTTACAAGAAAGAATGAAATTTGAGTTTCGTGAATAACCACCTAGTGGTGATGGAGTAGAATAGTTGCACCTTGTACTTAGGCTTTGTTGCCTAAAATCATTTGGCACCCTGCGCCCTTCGAGAGAGCTTGGTGCACGGCGTGCCGGGGGCGGGCTCCGAGGTTTCGTTGTCCATTAGTTTTGTTTTTCTTTGGACTCTGCTGCTTGCTGTGGGATTTGCGGTAGGTCACTTCTCGTGTCTCTGCCTCAGATTCTCCCTCAGTAAATGAGCTGAAGAATAAGCGTTTTCCTCTCCTGGCAGCGCCGGGGCCGTCACCAAGGGACAGATGCTCGTGGGGTTAGGTCAGTGGTGTTCCACTGCCAGGTGATTGTACTTAAAACAGTATTTGTAACTGGATAGAGCTTTTTCTTTTTTCTTTGAGTATTGATTGATTGAGTTTTAGCTGAAGCCAATATATTTTTGGACAGATGAAAACCAGATTTTTTTTTTTTTTTTGGTGAGAATTCCCTTTGTGTCTGCTTTAAGAACACTTTCAATACTTGGCTCAAAAGAATTCAGTCTTTTTTCTTCAGGAGATGATCATTTTATAGCATGCTGTACATTAAAGTTAATACAGGTATTCAAAGTGCGCAAGAGGTTTTTCATATATGTGTTTTTAACAGAAAAATACCTTGCATACCGACAGATGCCGTCAGTTCGTTTTCTTCCTTACTCTGTGCTCAGATCATTTCAGTTGTTCAATCTTTTACAGATCTACCTTCTTAAATGCAAGCTTGTAAGTCTGTGGTTTATATTACAGTTCTGTTTTCTTGAACAAATCTTATCTCAGAACAAGTACATTAAAAATAAGCTAGGCAAATGCAAAGCATAATAAGTAATTAAATACAACTGTTTTAGTACAGGAGTTTTATAAAAGTAAGGTATGTGTGTATTTTTAGAATGTCTCCTGAAATTTAAATATAGGCTAATGGCTGAAAATCCTGGAAAGATATGAATATGAAGAGAATCTCTATGCAGCTAAATCTGGAAAAAAAGCAGAATAAAAAAGGTGTGGTCAGCTACTATCAGCATACTTCCAGTAGGATTATCAGGCGTTTAGCACAGAAGTCGCTTATGAAATTTGCTGTGTGTTACACAGGAGGTCAGAGCAGATAATCATAATGGTCTCTTCCGGCCTTAAAAGCTACAAATCTGGTAGCGGCAGCCATGTGCTTCAAACAGTATAGGACATGATATACAGAAAGTCCTTGTTGTGAAGAGTTTGCAATTTAAACAAGATAGATATAGAGTAAACAGGATGTACCAGAGAACTCCAGAGAGGAAATGACTAGGATGTGGTTGTTTGTAAAACTGTAGTTTTTGAGAGGGAGCTGTTGATTTATAACCTCTGGGCATCTTCTAAGAAATGAGTTGTGAGGAGGACTTTGAGTAGGCAGAAGAGCATGAAGAAGGAAAAATTATGGCTGCCATTCTATGACTCCAGAGAAAGGGAGAATGGAAAAAGACCCTGGAGATAAGCCAGTCTCAGCACCCATGGTGGTGGAAGAGAGGAGAATGAGTAAAGACTGTTTCCGTGATAAATAGACCTAAGTCAGTTGGGCTCAAACTTCACAGGGAGGCCATTGGACAAGAATAACTTGCGCCTGGTCCATCACGATGGTGTCTGTGGTCTTGTGTGCATGGAAGTTCTCAGGCTCATGGCACCTTCGGGAGCTTTGGGTGTTGCTGCTCTCCGCTGCTCAGCCCAACCTGTGCAAGCAGGGCTGAATGTGGATTCAGAGCCTGAACGTAAAAAGAAAACAGTCGTCCGTTAGTAAAGGGAAAAGGTAGAAGGGAGAACTGTTTGTACCGTGAAAACTGATCAGGGATTAGGTGATCAGATTTCAGATTTGAGCACTAGAGCTGAGGTGATGACCACAAACCTGGCTGCTCTGTCTAACTCTAGGGAGCCCTGTTCAAAATATTGACATCTCAATCCCTTTTAATGTGAGGGCTATTATAAACTGAGGAAAATTTACAGCCTCTTCTGCTTCAGTGGTTGAAGAGCCATCTATTATGATGGCCGCTCTGTGCGAGCAGTGCGTTTCGTGGTGGCATGTGTCCTGTCTTCTGCCAGCGTGTGCTGCTGTGAGTATCCATGGACAGCTGTCTGCCTTGGAGATGCAGTGATGGACTTGTGTGCACAGATCAGACGTGTACGTGACCAGGTGAGAATTAAACAGGGATCTGTTGCCTTGCTGGGACCTGTGGGCAGAATTACCATTTAAATGGTTAAGACCGTTACAGTCTATTTTATTCTGCTTCAAACACTTTTTAAACTGCAGGGATTCCACATGATAGATTCTTTCTTCTATGTGCAGTGAAAGCAGTTAAACACTGATTTAAAAAAACATCTGTATTGATTGGACTGTATAGATTCATTTGAAAAAAAAAGTATTTTTTTCCTTTTTCAAAAGGAGTAGAGAGGAGACTTTGGGCGCGTGCCATTTGCTGCCTTCTGTCAGATGCCAGAATTTGTTAGCAGATGAGGCTTTTGGATATCTTCTCAGCGGTCAGTGGGTTCAGAGTGATTTGCTTCGTACAGTGCAGGATGTGAAATTCCTCTGGGTGCAGTAAATCCTGTAAATTTGCAGAGGGGTGGAATGTCTTAACTTGGAGAGACGAACAGTAATGCAAGCATTGCCCTTGCTGCTCCTTGGGGCCCTGCAGACCTGTTTGCTGGAGGTGACCTACTGAGACAGAAGAAATTATAGGGTTTATCAGGAGTGTAAAGGTGTGAACTCTCCAATTACCACCTGGAGTGTAAGTGACAGCCTCCAGTGGCGATGGTGTGGAGTGCGGGAAGCCATGGTGGAGCAACACTAATTTTCAGACGGGAGCCAATTAAAGCAGTGTCTTTGTGCTGGGCTCCTGCTTGAGTTCCCCTTCAGTGCCTAACTCATTATGCTAGGTGTGCTCAGCTCATCCTGACTGCAGTCCTTTTTGGCGTGCTGCTGGCAGGACTGATGTCCATAATGTACCTATTGCTATGTCTTTTCCCTGCTTTTGGACACTGCACGAATTATGGGATCTTTGGAGGTGGGACTTTCCTCTTTTGAGTGCCTGGAAAGCACCATGCTGGTCACAAGTGTTTACTGAAACATTTCTTAAAATTATGGGACTCAATTCATGGTTATAATTTACAAGCTTGTGTGTTTGTAGGGGTTTGTTTTTTGTTTTATTTATTTATTGAGAAACTTGGAAAGGAAAGGTCTTGGCAGCCAAGCTGCAGGCAGCTCTGACTGCAGAGTTTTTTATAATAGTGAGGGTTGTGGGCCATTTAGTGAATATTCATGACATATCACTCATAAAAGAGGTGTGTGTGTATGTGTATGTATAGACACGGAAGGTTTGATTCAGGTGTGTAGTTCCTAAAACCAGCTCTGTGATCTGCCTTATGTCTCCAATAATGATCTCCAATTGAAGCAAATTGTTAGGGAATGAAAATCATTCAGTCTGTGCTGTGAATTTTTGGCTGCTGTTCTGCTGTCTGTTGTTACCATGATAAGGACCTTATTCACATAGCATATATTTGGTTGTTGGCCCATGCCAAAATTGATTAAATTCAAGGTATTATTGATCATGAGTAATAAATTATTTTCCCATCTCTTCTTTTATTCAAAAAAAAGTGAAATACTTCATTATTCGTATTCCTTTCCTCATTGAAAGGGAGAGTATGATTGTTGAGTATCTACTGATCTTTAAAAATTTCTGCGTTCCAAGAGAGACCTCAAGGTTGCTAGAGCAACCTTTTTTTTTTTTTTTTTTTTTTTTTTTAACTTGGTCCCAATCCAAAATTTTGGATCAAGATCCCAGTACATTTCTCTCTTGTGCTTGCTTTGCATACAGGGGAAGTTGTGTTCCCCTGCAAACCTGTGGCAAGTACATTGTGTAGACATTGCTAATGGTGATAACAAGGGAGTATCCCATTCTTCTCCAGTTGCCACAAGATTAGTTTATGAAGAAATTGTAGGTTTTTCCCTTCATTACAGGCAGTATAGCTAAATGTCGGATGACTTATTCTTCCCTGCTACTACCTCAGATACTTAAAGGTCCATCAACCAGCTGTCAGAGGCTTTTACCACTGTTGAAGTAGCTGTTGGGCAAAATGGAAGAACTACTTGGCAAAAGAAGCAGAAGTCAAGGAGTAGGGCAAAGTAAGGCTTAAATTGTCCTTAAGCCACAAAAGGGACTGCTTCTGAACAAATAAGTGATTTTACTTGCTTATTTGGGAACTACTTTCTGGGTCACCTCCAGCAGTGGCAGCTGACTTGAGGAAAAACCCACAACTTGAGAGATGGCTCCTAGGAAAAGGAGACTGGAAGGAGGTGTGAGAAGAAGCAAACAACTTTTGCAGTTCCCAAGGTAAATCCTGGATGAGGTATTGGCTGCGTGCAGTCTCCTCTCGTGAATCTTGTGATCTCTTGCCTCCAGACCTTTAGGGGTTTGGCCTCCTCTTCATGTTCACTGAACCAGACCTGACGTTGCTTCCGCATCATGTGTAGTATCAGTTCTCCTTTCTGACTTGGCAGCAACAGTTGATCCCAACAGCTAGTTATCATTAAACGAAGTAGTGTTTGTTCACAACAAAAGCCATGTAGGGAAAATGCTCTATAAAACATCTGTGCGTACAAGTTCTCATCAGTTGGCCACCCTTATTCCTTGTGGAGATTTTGGTAAGGGAGAAGCTTTTATTACACGTCCTCTTCTAGGATCCTGAAGTTTTTATTTTTAGGTTCTCTTCCAGGAACACCTGCTGCCCTGCTTATCAATCCTCAGCTAAAATGAGAGCATTCTTTCTTTTTCTTTTTCAAGGCAAAAGTTCCATAAAACTGGTCAGATCAATCTATGTGCTTTTTGCTAGAGTAACAAAATTTAAATGACTTGTTATCTGCATGTTTTGTGTATTGCATTAATTACCCTCATTAGCTTTATCTCTTGGAAGAAATGCTCTTGATCTTACCCCTTGTGCCAGAAGTACAATCTGTAGCAAATTTGCAAAAATAAATAACACATTGGTAAGATCTGTGCAATGATTTCTGAGTAGCCTGATTCAGCAGCATCTGTCACAGTGACCATTTCTGCCTTGTCTTAGCATGACCCTTAAGATTATCTTTCTTGGACTTTATCTGGCAGGAATTACCATTTAAAAATGCAGTCCACATGATTAAGAGATACTGCTGTGTCTGATAATATTCAGTGCAGCTTACACTTGTCAGACGCTGGAATCTATTTACTGAATTCTTTTCAGACAAGTCGTTTTTGGCACTTTGTAGAATTTCCTTCCATGTGTCCTCACTGGCGGAATGCTAATTTATTCAGAAGGGCTTAGCTCCAAATACATGAGACAGTATTTTCAGTGTTTCCTACTGTCTGGACAGTACTGTTTTGAGAATTCTTTCCTTCCCTCTCCTTTGTGTCCTTAATTTCCTTTGGTAGGCTGTGTGATGATGTGACACAGACGCTCTATGTAGTTACGTTACATTTTCCCATTACAATATAATGTCATTTATCTCCACTGATAACCTCTCCACTGGGAAACACCCACTAAGCACGTTGCATCAATACAGTAAATGTGGTCAAAGTGCCTTTGATAAATGACATCTCTAAATTTTCTGTGCCCTAGTAATTTCTAGCCTCGAGGATACAATAAATTAGCTGATTTCAACTGAATTGTCCGAAGTATTCTGATTATTTGTAATGTCTGAGCTGGTGGCAGAAACAGAGAAAAACTGTAAAGAAAAAGGGGTGGAGGTTATAGGAAATGAAAGAAGAGACATTGTCAGGTCAGAAGGGGTGGTTGTGTTCATTTAGTCTGACCTTGTGTATGAAAAGAACCTGTAGACCTTTTTGAATGACTTGAGAAATGTGTAATCACTTAGTTCAAGCTTTGGATTGAGAGTTGGTTCTCCCTTACTTCAAAAGCCTTGAAGCAGGTCAGATATCTATCTTTGTGGCTCTCATTGTTGCAGTATCTGGTTGTTAATGGAGGGTTAGTAAGAGGTAGGAATTAAAATAAGGAGATGCTTTTGATCTCTTTTACGGTCTGGAGATAAGGTAGTGTCTGCTGCTCCCCTATCCACCAAAGTACTTAGTTTGCCTGACAGTTGCGTAGAAACACGCTTAGGCACCAGAAGTGCTTGTATGCTATGTCAGCATGGTGTTCAGTCCTAGCACCATGTATGTTTTGCAGCATAACTCCCATATAGCCAAGATATGCTCTGTTTTCCAAGGCACCTAAGCTGCTGCTGCAGCAGATGCTTAGTGCTGGTGCCCTCTTGGTTGAGCTGAGAGCTTCGGTGCAGATCTCTTGCCTGTGCCTACTTTTGTGATTCACGAACTGTGTGTTCTTAGACCTAATTCCCCGAAAGTCCGATCTGTGAGGTGATCTCCGGGTGTGTCTAACAGTCATGCATGTATGCACAACAGAATTTGTGTGTAGATCAGCTGTTGTGGCCACTCTTTGATTCAAAAAATGGTTGGAGAAAGTCATGCCCAGCTTACTGTGCAGTAGCTCTGTGATTGTGTCACTTGCTCGGGGATAATTATTTGGGAGGATGTCATTGAAGCCTGAATTCAAATGTTTTCTGTTTTGTTTCATAGAGTAGATTTTGCTTTGTTACAAGACGGAAGCTGAGTTCATCATATTAATTAGCTGTTGATGTCCTTTGTCACATCTGATCTGACTCATGTCTCAGCCTATGTTCTGAGACCTTTGGCAATAAAGTTCTGTCAGTAAGAACATGATCTTATTTGCTGGAAAGCTGGTCATTTGGCTCAGTTAGGAACTGGGGGAAAAGCAAGTTTTTTGTATTTTAGGAATTCCTCCAAAGGTGCCTGTTCTTCACAAGGTGATGCCTTAGGCAGGTAATGTGTTACTGAATCTGTCCTTTGGCTTTGGTAATGCATGTAAGATCCTCCTAATCAACCAGGTTTTAGTTTGAAGAAAAACAGGCAATTAAGTGGGGAGGCATTGGTTTCACCTGCCTACCAGAAATTGCTGCTTGGTGTCCTCCCAGTAAATTACAGCTTGCAGGAGGCACTGACTCATCTTTGCAAGCACAACAAGTAGGGGAGAACACTTGTTTGGCTAAAGCAACATTCAGGCCTCTTTGCACACTTGTCGTTTTCCTGCAGAAACTCAGGAGAACACCTTGTGCCAGTCCATTCCTAAAGGCTTCAGCGAATCCCTTTGGAAGGAGACACAATGTCATGTTTCTCCTCCCTTTGCCCTGGCTGTGGCCATACTTTTCCACCCTATCCTTGTGCTGCCACTAGCAGTTGTGTGGGCGCGTGGTGAAACAGGTCAGGGGAGCCGTGCTGTTGAAAACAAACCCTCCTTGCTACGCTCCCAGGTTGGATTTTTAATTGCATCGTTTCCCTGGTCCGCTGGTGGGATGGCTGCACGTGCCCTGGTGCTGGCTCCCGGGTGGGAGTGCAAAAGCACAGCTGGGCACAGCCATGCGGTAGCACTGATTTAGATGTCTTAATCCTGCTTCTGCTCTCAGATCTGCCATTGATGTACTGTATGGCCTTGGGCAGTCGCTTTAATCCCATTGCGGGTTCCGCCACTGCAGAACAAGGATAATGCTGATGACCTACGTGGCTCACAGGGATGTATTGAGCTTTAGGTAATCCACTTTAGCATGTGGATTAATAAGCAATGCTGGCCAAACTCAGTTTGTTGGTGAAGCACTTGTTTGTTCCTCCTCTCCTTATGGCCCCAGGGCCGTTGGTGAGCCCGTGCGTGTGCCTGGAGCGCTCTGGCATCGTTTCCCAGTGCAGGGACCAGTGAAACCAGGAGCAGTCTGGGTAGGCCTTATGAGGAACTAAGGAATGGGTTTGTTTTAATGATATGCAATGGTCAGGGGGGCTTCAGGAGCTATAAATAATCATGACAGTAAGTGTGGCTGTTGTGAAAATAGCCAGAACAAACTGGATTTAATTCTATAAAAGAAGAAACTCTTCTCATTTGCTGCGGAGTGATGTGCAAAGTGATTTTAGGCACGTGAATAACATGACATTATTTATTAGTAATCACTTACTATAGTATTCCTCAACTATAAATCTTAAGTGGCAATTAGTATGATGGCAAGAAAGTATTATTCTTATTTTATTGAGGTACAGAGACATCAAATGGCCTGCTGCAGGGCATTTCATGAGTCAGTGGCAGGGTTGGGCATAATGCCTGCTTTGGGGAGGATAATTTTTGTATGATTGGTTTGTGTCTGTCTGTGCCAGTTGTATATGTGATTTGGTTAATAATTGTGAACATGACTTGAAATTTTATTAAGTTGTTCATTGATTGCAGGCCAGAGTGTTGCCAGAACTTGCTGACAGTAGGGGCTAATTCATGCTACTCTGTAAACTTGTACGGTTGAATCCAGTTCCTCTCAAGTAACATGTTTCTCCTTTCAAATTCCAGTAAGCATTTCCTTTGCTTTATTTAACCAGTAGATACCTGAACCTTTTAATGAGAAATATGACAAACCTTCAACCCTTAACAACTCTGTAGGTGTGCTAGCTTTTGCTAAAGTAGTTTGCAGTCTTCTTGAAGCACATATCTTATATGGGAGCTGTTTTTCCTCCTTGTCCAATTAAGCCAGATAATTAAATCTCCCTTTTTACTCATAGCTTGCATTTTTAATCCTTGTAACTGAGCTCAGCCTGCCACAGGAAGTTCTCTGCATTTCTCAACACAGCGGATCCCTAGTAAACATGGCATTAAATCCAATCCCATGCTGATTCTGTGTATTCATCTGTCTTTTCTTGACCTGGTACTTTTATACCAGGTGTTTCCTATGCTAATGGTTATTTTATTTAAATGCCAGATGCACAGTGATTATACTTTCAGCTCAAAGTATAGAGTTTTTTTTAAGCATTAGATTTAGTTGCACATACTTGATGTTTAAAGCACAGTCACAAAGCCATGTTTGGACTGTAGCAGCCTAGATTTAATTTGACAATCAAATGAAAAGCTGGAGGTTTCATAAGTGAAATGGCAGCATCTCTTCAGTAGCATTAATTGGTTGCTCTCCTTCGTATTCGTTTCATGTCCTTTGTTTTATAGTAGAAGCTTTTAAATCAGCAGTTGCTTCTTACCTGGAGGATGTTTTGCAGTTGCTGAGTGTAGGTGTAGTGGATGAACCATCAAGTGCCTGAACTGAAACTCTCCACAATGATGCTTAATAAACTTGATACAACTGTGCTATAAAAAAAACAGTTGAAGGCACTGCAAATAGTTCTTCACTTCTTCACTTCTGGGGTAAAGAAGTTCTAGACATCTCTTCCCATTTGAATATTTGCCTTAAACCATGGTGCAGAAATGGTAGAGAGCAAGGACTTCTGAGTTGGGTCTTTCTCCATACCTGTAGCATCTCCCTATAGAAGTTGCTTTGGGAACAAGCTTTACACAGCTCTTCACTAGTTTCTTTTATCAGTCGAATTTGCTGTGTGTGAGTGGGGCAAAGTTTTACACAAGAAACTAGTTAAAAGATGTGCAAAGCAAATCATATAATATTTGAATTGCTTTCTATCACTTGAAAATAAAGGATCAGATACTTAGTTCTTGGTCTCTTTGCTCAGGTCAAACTGAAGCCATAAACTATATTGATAGGATTTTTTCATATTTCCATGAAGAGACTGTACTGCTGGGAGTGCACCTTTCTGAGCAGTGATGGTTCTTCTGCTTGCTTTAGTTTGTTCTGTGTAACCTTTTGCATTTGTGTAGTTCCTAAAGCATCTAGAGACCCCATCTGGAGTTGCTGGTTTTTATGTTGCAGAAACACTTTGGTAGACATAGGATTCCTTGGACGAAGGATGTGCCGGAGCTACCTGAGGGCAGGAGTTGCTGACCAGTAATCCTAGATCTGGGCACGCCTGGATCAATTTGTGCTTCCAATTTGATGCAAATCAGGCATGGACATTTGTTGGATTAGTGAGCGCATGTAACTTAGGTGGATTTATGTTGTATGCAGAAGGACTCGTGGTACCTAATGTGGCCTTGTTTGCATGTGTGCAAATTTAACCTGATAGGGTCAGTTCATAGTAGCTTGTCCCTTCACCTCATGTGGTTGCTGCTATATTCATTCAATCTTATGCACTCTAACATGACTTTCTTGCTAAAACATGGCCCGAGAGCAGAGTAGATTATGCTGCAGGCGAGTCCATACAAATGCTGTTGGGCTGTACAAAGCTAGCCTGGATATTTCACCCTGCAGTGTAGATGTGTCTGATCATACTGTTTTCTGTCCTTATTTATGGCAAAAGGGCTCTAAACTCCAGGAGCCCTTTTGCCACATCAATGAGATGATTGCTGTGATATATGGGGTTTGTGTATGTTTATTAAGTCTCATTGATTACTGTCTATTCTGAAGACAGATTACTAATTAGCACAACAAATTGCTAGAGAGAGGGTCTATACACAGAGCGGTGCTGGCATTGTCTGTTATCACATCTTGAAGAGATTCAATTAAGGATGGAGCCAATCTGCTGTGTAGTTAAGAATGAGATAGCAACAGTGATACGGAGTGAGATTTTCTGTCTAGGTGTAAAGGAAAAAGTGAGAGTTTAGAGCAACCAGAGAAGGTAGGAATAGGTTTTTTTTTTTTTTTTTTTTTTTTTTTTTTTTTTTTTTAACCCCTCTTCCGCCCCCTCAATTTTTAGGACATAGTTGCACATGGGCAGTGCTGCTAAAGCAACAGTTGGCTGTTGTGTCATCTGTATTAGGAGTGAACTTTAAAACAACTGCACTGTTTGTCATGCTTTCTTTCCATTTTTTTTTCTTTAAGGAATGCTGTGTTCTCCTTCTCTGCTTATTAACTGTTTTTTCCTAGGGAAAAACCTCAACACAAATCAGTAGCTCAAAAAAAAACCCTCTGCCAAATCATAACTTTAGGTGAATGGTTGGAGGTTGTACTTTCCTTCCCCATTATGGTGATTTGGGGGGCTTTTGCAAGCTAGGAATACAGCTTAGTGATGTCGTGGTCCTGTGACCGTGAGAAGCACTGATCTGGCTGTTTAAGGAAACTGGGAGGAAGGCACCTGGGAAAGTCGCTCTATCTTTGCTGTGTTGAATATGATGAGTGTCCATAGACACATCATGGGGGCTTTTGGGCTTCTCCTTTCCATAGTGGCCCTGCTGCAGTGGGGAGGTATCTTCCAGGGCCCTCGCTTGTGTTGCACAACTTCTCAGGGTTAAGGGCTGTTACCTACCTCTACAGCCTCGAGTGATTAGGAACTGCTTGGTAGTCAGATAGGCTACTTTTCAGGTCACTACCAGGTGAGGCTCATCAAGAGGCTGCCAGAACTGGTGGGGACTGAAGGTCATGCAGTTCTGCTGCACTAGGTGGTGGGTAGAGCCGAAACTTAACAGCAAGGGGTTATTTGGGTAACAGAATTGAAAATTTGTGGTACAAGGCCATCAGCATCAGCTCTGGCACTGGGCAGCTGTCCTACAGAGGAAGTAGAAGAAAGGGAACTCTGCAGAGACCTTTTTTTTTCCATGTTTTCTGCAAGAGAAAGGCAGACCTGAAGCATATCTGGGACTAATGGCATCCTGAGATGAACTTTGCAGCTTTCCTGCGGGAGCCTGACCAAAGCTCTGCTCTCATATTTGCCTGATTTCAGGGTATCATTGATTTGTTCTGGTTGCTGGCAGTTTCTCTGACTTCATTACCATTTTTTTAAGAGGAGGGAGATGTGTTTTTCATCTGTTAGCAAAACATGTTGACTACATCATCACTGAATATCTTTCCCTATTTTCTTCTGAGAAGAAGGTAAAACTTTTTTAAATTCAGACAAAGGTAACTTGCTCTCTCGTTATTTCTCTGCACAGAACTCTACCATTCTGTTACAGAATTAGGGTGAAATATTAATTCAAAGTTTTAGAACTAAAATTCTAACATTTCAGTTACATAGGTGCTTTACAAATTATAAGGGAAATATTAAGAAATAGAGCACATCTCTATGGTTGCTGAACCGCTGCTATTGTGGATAAAATTGGAGGGAGGAGGAAAAGCCAGAATCAGCAGGAGGATGATCAAAAGTCCAAAAGGTCTTAGAAGCCTGTGTGCCTAGAACAGTTTAAAAATGGGGCACCGGTGTCAAAGTCGCTTTGGTGCTTTCAGATGTGTTATCCTGGGAGTTCAAAGGACTCCGGAGCTGCAGATGAAGCAGACCGCAGGCTGGTCGCACTAGGGATGGTGCAAGTCGGGAGCAATTTGTAACAACAAATTATCACTTAATTTACTTGTGGTTATTTTTGTCCAGTGAAAGTCCTTGCCAGTTAAAAGGTGAGGCTGACTAGATTTTGAGGGACGTAATCACTGCTGTGATGTTGCTGCGTGGTGGAAGAGGATTGCTAACAGATTTTTTCCAATGGGAGGATTATAGCTGAGGAAGGGGTGTGTGTGCTGGATTTAAAGAAATAAAAGTTTAAAGCTGTCATATAGTGGTTTCCACTCGAGTGAAAAAGCAGAGGATTATAAAGCTTTTGTATTAAAAAAAAAAAAAAAAAGCAGCAGTATTGTTAGAGAACTGACAATGGAAAAATCATTCTCAAGGAAAAAGCACTCTCGGGACTTGGGTTATAAAATGATTGTTCGCCTCGCGTATGGGGTGAAGCAGGCTCTCCCCAGGCGTTTCAGGCAACTCTCAGGGCTGTGTGTCCTCAAAGCTTCGCTCCTGGGGGAGCAGGTTCTTCCAGCTGAAAAGATGGCAAAGTTACCGCAACGGGGCAGCTTTTCAGGTGCACCAGCAGTCTTGCAAACCGCTCCTGAGTTCAGGCTGAGTTTAGTGACATTTTATGCTTTGGTTCCCTAAGGATCATCACTAATTGTGTTTTTGACCCTTATTGCTTTACGCAAAATCCTTGTGAGGTGGCTTGGAGACATTTCTTGCCCGAAGAGATGGCTGTTACTGGAGGGGAAAGGAGGACTCCCTCTCCCCAGTGCCTGCCTCTTGGATGAAATCAGCCCTCACCCCCTGCTGCTCCCTTGGCACTGGAGCCGGGCTGCTCGGCACTGGAGAGCTGACAGCTGGAGTGGAAGAAAAGAGAAAATGTGATTGAGAGTCAGCAGGGAAAGGAGAATATGGAAACTCTGAGGCGTCAGAAGAATGAGAGGAAATAACATCCTTCTCTCCATATTCCCCTGATGCCACCTCGCTCCATGGGTTCGAAGAAGGACGATTTGGATGCTCATTTCCATATCTTTCTGTGCTCCAGTGCATTTAACTTTGATGAAGTGTGCTTTAAGGTTAGACAAATAGCAGGGCACTCATAAGACATGGGGAAACCCAGATTCGTTTTCTTGCCCTCTTAGGGCCTTTTTGTTTGATTCACCCAGGATCAGTTGGAGCCCAATTTTTAGAAATCGATGATAAGAAGGTGTCTGAGTTTTTACAGTTGTGCTTCTTTGTGTCTCTTTGGCTAAATAGCCCATCTTTGGCACATGGGGAGGCTGTGAGGGTCAAATCATGGAAGCACTGTCAGGTGCTCCAGTGTGTTCTGATAAGGGATGATGCATTTAGTCATGGTAATTGTATAATGTCTCCTTTTCATGATTGGATTTGACTTCTGTATGTGGTAGGATTTTAAAATATCACCTATCCTTCATGAAAACAGGTTCTTTCTGGAGCGCGTGTGCCTCGAGATAAAGATTTAAGGGTGCCTGCAGAGCCCTGTGAATTGGAAGGGGAACTGTTTGTTGTAAGTATTAATTGTTGCAAAGGGAAATGGTTCTTTGCTAATTGGCGGAAATGGTTTTAACAAGATAAAGCTGAATTGGACTGCTGTGTAGCATGTGCTAGGCTTAGTAATAACCCCCTACCCCAAGGCATGCGCGCACATCTGTTTGGGGGATGCAAAGCTAGAAGATCATGCCTCGCTCTATTTTTGTATGGCTAAATGAAGTCCTGTGGAGGTGTGGAGATTGTGAAGACCTGTAGAGAGGAGCTGGAAGAGCAATGAGAGCAGGGAGGCTGGAGGACCCGAGTGAGCAGGCACGGCCAAGCCTTCATCTCTCCAGAGAAGACTGGGGAGACAGCAAAGGGGGAGCGTGTGGATCTCCTGCCTTGGCTTGGAGCCTGGTGCCTTGGCAGGACAAGCAGCAGGACATCTTCTGGTGTGCTCTTTAAGGACTCTGTGCCCAATGAATTGACATGGAACGGGTAACGGAGCAGGTTATTAAAAACCTTGAGGATGCGGGAATGATTCGGTCGGTCTTCAAGCCGCTGGCAAGGAAGTAGCAATGTTTACCTGAGCAAATCTTAAATCCGTTTGTGCTTCGCTTCAGACAGTTAGATTTTTTGCCTCGCTGAATGTCAGTGAGATTTCCCCCTCCCAGGGATTTATGCTATTAAGCCTGGTGTATTTTTTTTTTTTTTTTGCCTTTGTGTTTAGTTTTTCAAATTCAAACGTTCTGGACAGAAACATTGTAGTGAGAGTCTGTTTTGCAAAGGACATTAGTCTGCTGAGACATTTGGCAGGAATGCAGGATATTTGAATGTGTAGTAACTTGCTTTTTCATTTTATAAACCCTTATGTAAACACATTGTTTGGATCGTTAGGACTCGGTTGTTTAACTTTTCTCTCTGCAGTTTGAAAAACAACAGAAAAAGACTAAAAGCAACAAAACACTACTTATTTTCCTGATGCGTCCCTGTAACACTTTCCAAATGTAAAAGCCTCTTAAGATACCAAAAAGCAGCAATATTATTTATACTGCATTTATGAAAAGACTGATCAAAGCAGCACAACAGTGCTTGGCTTTATTTAGCATTGATGACTGCATTGATGTCAGGGTGCTTATTATTTTATTGAATTCAAAAGTTGTGGGCTCTGCAAAGCGTAAAGCCGGTTAAGGCTCCAGTGTGTGCTGAATTTATATCGTATTATGAGCCATCCTATCACAACACACGCGTTTTGGGCTCTGATGGCTGTGTTTCTTGGTGCATAGACTCGAAGAGCCTACTTCTTGTAGCATTTTGGGGGAATTGGGAAGGTTTGACCTTGCTGGCAGCGCTTGGGTTTCCCTCCATGGGGGAGTGCTAATCCCAACCGCGTTCAGCTGAGCAGCCAGTGCTCCCGGTGCACAGGTGGAAAGGAGTTAAAGGACATTCATGTGGCCTGACTCATAGTGCTCAGCTGTTACAGTCAAGCAGTTCTCTTGGCCACTGATAATGCTGTGAAAAGGCCAAGTGAAAACAGCCGCGGAAAGGACCAAACACTCAGCAGATGAGGTGAGGGTGATTTCTGTCGATTCCTGTACAGGCATGGCACCTTACAGCCAAGCGTTTTCATTGCGTATGTACATGGAGGATGGGGCTGGTGCCCCTCTGCCTGGGGTGGGGGGAAAGAGGAGGATGGCGCAAACATGCGTGAACGGATAATTTAAAGGGTTAATATTAAAATGGTGGTATGCCAGAGAACTGCAGCTGGTTAAAGTCTGACTTCAGGGGCTGGTCAGATCAGACCCCAAACCAGAAATCTCACAAAAAAAGCTTTATATAGGGGTTTATGAGTGCTATTGTCTCTCTTGCTATGTCAATGGTAGGGAAATGGCTTTTGTTTTTGTACTGTAGCAGCATCTGTGAATGGAAACTGGCACTACAGTCTAGTCCTGAATATCGCTGGCGTGGGAGAGCAGCCTTTTGACATGGCATAGTTTAGCATTTTGTTTTTTAGGTTTCGCCTTTTGTAACCGCTGGTCACATTAGTTGTCAAAGAAATGCTGCTTTTGAAGCAGAAACAAGCAATTCTTGTTATGCAAGTCTGAAGTATTTCCCCCCCCCCCATGATTCTCTGGACTGTAGATGTTGGCTGTGATTCCCTTCCCCCAGGATGGTCACGTTTCTCACTTTATGAATCGGGAATCATTTTTATACCTTCATTTGGTTACTGGAGGGCTGTGTGTGTGTGTCGTTCTCTCTCTCTCTTTCTCCCCCCCCGTCTTTTGCCTAGTCATGGTTTGACCTTACTGCATCCTTGGAAGTAAACATGATGTGTGAGTCTGAAAATAAAAAGTGATTGATTCTTTCCTAGACCCCTTTTATCTCAAAAGAGTTTCAGTACATGAAGGGAAACACAAGTTCTCTCTCTTTCCTCGTTTCCTTCAACACGGAGAACCTGTAACTGCCCAGCGGCCCACACCAGCAAGCCTGAGGTCAGGGTCATCACTGTATGTTTGCATGCCAGCAGGCGATGGTGTAATTTGCAGTTTTTAATTTATTGCGCAGACTTTGAAAGAGCATATAATGCTGAGTGCAGGCTGACTGTCTTTTGTGTGCAGGCTGACTGTCTTCCGTGTGCAGGTAAATCTCAATTGACAGGAACAATGAAAAGATGGTTTGGATGAAGCTTACCTATGCATCAAAGAACATCTGCAACCTAAATGGTAAAAACAGATTTAGTGCATGCACAGCCCTAGCCCTGCTTGTGGACACCAGTGTGTGCAGCAGCATTGGGCACCTCATGCCTGCAGCTGATGCTCATCCGTTCTCCCCAGGGTTGGCCTGTGTGGCTCGTGGTGGCAGGAGAAGGCAGAGCGTGGTGGGCGAGTCTGCAGCCCCGTCATAAAATCTAGAATTGGTCGTATTTGGTGGCTGCTAAAGAGGTTTTCATTTTCTAAACACTTAAAAAGATTAGTCTGAACCAAATGGACAGAAGTTTCCAGTAACCCTGCACACAGTGTGTGGGACCTGGTGTTTTTTTCCATTGCTTATTTGGGAGCAGAGTTGGCAGTCAGGACCCTAGAGAAGCCGGAGATACTGCTGTGGGTTTTATGTTGTATCTGTGTGGCAGGTTGGCATGCTTCATGGTGCCACACTTGAACCTTGCTCCTCCTCCCCACGGGGAGGATTGTGCATTTAATAGTAACCTGGGTGTGGAAAACTGAATTTCAGGGGTGCTGGTCTTGCAGGATCTCAGCTGCTGCAGGGTGGAGTGGTGGAGCACATCCAAAGGCTGGGCCTGCTCCAGTGTCCATAGTTGGGCGCTCAATTGCTGGTGTCTGGAGGGGCTGTGGTTTTCAAATCTACTGGCTAGGGTCTTAAAAATTTAATTGCTTGGTGATGCTGTGAGGTCATGATTTGGATTAATTTGCTCCAGGCTATTTCACGTTGGACTCACAAAGCACCATCTTTCACTTGGATGGTCAAGCAGCAGCGAGAGACCTCTAAAACATGGGTGCCAAAGATGTGTTAGCAGATACCGAGTGGTGGGAAACAGAGCGACGGATGGGTGCAGAGACCTGTGCCAGTGCCTGGCTTCCACTGAGGCTCCATTGCAGGTTTCACGCCTCATTTGGGGATAAAACATTGAATTTGGCACACGAGCCTGCAGAGGCGGTTGACCCCTCTTTGAGGTGTCGTAAATGATGCAGAGCAAGCATTGAACTACAGTCATCGTTTCCATAGTTAAAGGCCTCCTTTTCGAACGCTTTGTGACTAGGTCAGTAAATGCAATAAGGAAATTAGTAAATCTAGTAAATTATTAAATCAGTAAATCTAATAGGGATTAAGGGTCTGCCCTCCCTTCCTTGAGTCTGAGTAATGAAGATTATGTATGAGTTTAAACTGCCAAATTTGAACTTGTATCCAGACTGCTACTTTAGGCCTCGTGTCCTGGCTTCTAGCTTCTGGTCCAGATCCAATACATTAGAATTTATATATGTATATTGGCGAGGCTAAATAGACCTTAAAATATGGTAGATGTTAGTGAGAGATTGGTGTGTTATGTTAACTTTATTACATATATGGTTTTAAAGGTCTGAACTAAACTAAAATTTAATAAACTGTAGGAGGTAACAAGCTTTTACGTGCAGCAAACTGCTTTTGTGACTATTTTCGGAGCGAGCTGGGAGTTTGTGCTGAGGGCTAATGGGCAGCACTGCTGTGGCTCCATAGCTGTCTTCCTCTGGGAGGACTGACTGTCAGAATGGTACAGAAGGAAAATAAGAGCAGCGTGTTAGTTATGCTTAAACACAAAGCTGAAATGTCACAAAATATATGAATAAATATGGTGCTAGTGGCAGTTTTCTTTACAGGGAGGATCAGCCATTAGGTAAGTCAGCTGACTGTTGCCTGTTTTGCTGAAAGCAAGTCTCTCTAGGTGGGTAAATTCATCCCCAGCCCCTCCAGGATTTATCTCTCTCTTTTTATTCTGCAGATTTTATAAACAATCCCTCTTGCAACCTGAGGTTTGCCAGTGGCGACTCTTCTAAGGCATTAACTTTGAGCATTGTCTAAAGCTAATTAAATTAATGAGTATTGATCAAATTGTTGGCTTCCTGTTTTGGGTTTGTGTCCTCCTCATTTGAAGAAGGAGCTGCCTCTCTTCCCTGCATCAGCTGACGTGCTGGAGAGAAGTGGAGTTAGAGAAGGAAAGAGGAGCTTCAGCCTCTATTCCCTTGCAAGGAACGTGAAAGTGCTGGTGGGGGGACGAGGGCGCGACGCTGTAGGGAGAAGAGATTGGAGAGGATGGGCATGACACATCAGGATTTTCAGGGCAGGCACATCTGGACAGCTGACAACCTCTTTCTCTGCTGTTTGCCAACACATTTCTATAGGGTCCGTGCCAGATGCTTCTCCAAAGTTCAGGGCTTTAGTCAGCATCGCTACAAGGAGCGCTTTGTGCAGACCGTGCTGGCCGTTACCCGCCTCGCCTTCTCGTAGCGCGGGCAGCCGAGCCAGCGATGCTTGGGGGAACGTACAGTGCCGTGCGTGGAAAATACAGTGGCTGCGGTAGGAAAGGTGGTTCTGCTGCATCGCGGGAAACGTGAGGTGGGGAACAGCAGACGTGGAGCAAGGAAATTGGTGCTGATGTGGTCTCCTCGAGGTGGTTGGGCTTTGTGTTTCACTGCCTGCTGGATGCACATCGTAAGTACGTAAGGGATAGGTGCAAAATCCCGTAGGACCACAATAGGTTTAACCTTAAAGGTTGTTTAGGAGGTTGATAACCATTTTTGTTGGATTTTTCACCATCCCGTAACTTCCATTAATATCTGTATCATTGTCCTGTATTAAATGCTGGCTGCTGCATCCTCGCTGTCTTAACAGCTGTTCTGTTAAACACCTCTAGACTCACTGACTTTCACCTGGCACCCATACCGATAGGTAACTGAAAGCAGTCGCCCAGCGCTTCTCAGAATTGAGCCTGTCAATATTATATAGCGTTTGCTTCTAGTACGAGTTACATATGGGTGGGAGCTGTAGCATCGCAGTCATGGTTTATGATTTCATCCCAGTCTGGTGCATAAAACATATGGTACTTGTGTGGCATCCACATGAGTGAATTTTACGTGTATTGTGCCATGTATCTGTATGTGTATGTATTTCTGCGTTTGATCCATGTGAGAGTAAATATCCCAGCCAAAAAAAGAAAGTTTATAGGAGAATAAGCACTGCCATGTTTCAGAGTAAAGGCTTTAGCAATAGGCTGATTTTAAGATTTTTGCATGTAACAGCTGACAGTGGCCAAGCATCCAGATAACGACAAAAATGAGAGGATCGGCAGGTGCGTGTTGTGTGGTTTGGGGGCTTTTCTATTTTTATTTTCAGTACTTCAGCCCTAATGCACGGGGGGGGGAGGGGCATCGTCGTGGAAAGGGAGAGGGGCATCATCGTCATGGAAACGGGGCGTGATGCTGAGGAAGGTGAACGGGGTGGGGGGCTCTTGCTTCTAGGGGGCGCGCGGTTGCGCTTGGGGACGGTTCGCTCGGCTTGTCTGCTGCGCGGGAAGCGGAGCCGCGAAGGAGCCGCCGTGGCTCCGAGCCACAAGCACTCTTCTGCGAGGAAATCCAGCTCCCGCGGGACCGGTGGCGGGGGTGTGGGGGGTGGCGGGGCTTGGCCGCTGGAAGCGGAGGATCCATGCGGATGCTGGGCTGCGGTGGCGGGTTTTTGGAAGACTGAAAATCGCGTAGCGGGGCTCCAGCTGCATCTTCTCCCCGGCCAGCCTCGCTGCGGCGCACCTCCGCTCCGCGCTGGCCGGTCCGTGGCGGGGCGGCTGGGAGCACCCGCTTCCCGCGGCGGGTTTCCCTGGCCTTGCGCGCGGGCGGTCCAGCACCCTCCGCGCTGCTGGGGGGGGGGGAGGCACGAACATCCTGCTCGCCCCACGTTCTCGTAACTAAACGAAAGGCTTTCGGAAGGAACGCGTAGATGTCCAGATGCTGAATTTCTGTTTTTTTTTTTTTTTTTTTTTTTTTTGCATAACAGGAGTCACTGCGCTGGTTTTTAATAGAGCCCCTCCGGGTTTATGCGGCCGCAGCTCGGATTAAACTCTGATGCAGCGTGTGAAATCAGAGGCTGCCGTTCGCTCTGCTGCCGCCTTGCTGCCTGCAGACGGCTGCTGGTTAGGATAAGGCTGCTGGCTTTTTCTGTGCAGACAGTAGTTACAAAATAATTACGGAACAGGCTTGTTCCTGGTTATACTGACCTTATTTACAAGTTGCTACTTGTTATTTTTAAGCAGACGTCCCAAACCTGCTATCCCATTGGTTGTGTTGCGTTTAATTGAATTCAGTCTTATGTGAAACACGCTGACAAGTCCAATCAGTGCCTTCAGTGAAAGTTTAAAAAGGAGAGGGGAAGGAAATGAGGTCTGTGACATGCGTAAGCTGCTAATTCAGTCGCTGTCGTTATTTGTAATGGGGATTTTTAGTTCTCCTCCTCTGCTGGGACGTGTGCGAGTTTTGCTGCTGTTAGACTGTCCCCTGAAATTTAGAAACGTGATTTGCAAACGCGTTTGGAGCACGGGCCGGCAGTTCCCTTCTGGGCACAGCTGTGCTGGAAGAGGTCTGAGAGCTGCTCCTGGTGCTGTGGGTGGGGCAGGTTGGGTTGGTAGGTGGTGGTGAAGCCCAAAGCGGGGGGGAGGAGAGAAATCCAGTTTTGATGTGAGCTGCAGTCATGCAGGAAGCGTGGAACCGAGCCCTCGTATGCATACCTGCTTCTCTGTCCCGTAAGTAAACCTGTAAAACCGCGGCTAGCGGAGATGAGTGGAAGCCAAAAGGAGAGAGGAAACTTCTTTTCCTGTGATGCTGTTGCCTTTGATCTTTAAGTAGCAGAGGCTTATCTACTAAATAAGCCTGCTCTGTAAGAAGCAGGGATGGGTAAAAACTCTTGGAATTAAAATTTGTGAGCCTTTGCAGTCTCTTTCTCTGGGCTTTGCATATCCTGTGGGGGTTTGTAAACTTTGTGTTGCTTTGAGAGCCTATCTGTATCTAGGAGGGACTGTGTGCCTCTAGCTAATGTGCCCTGCGGATTAAATTAAACAAACCCTCCTCCTGCAAAAGTTGATCTGGAACAGCTGTATGGCTTGTCTGTAGGAGAGCAACTTTTTTTTAAAAAAACTTACTTCTTTTTTTTTTTCCCTTGAGCTTTTGTTTTTGGTTTCACTGTCTTCTGTTCTGTGTCTTCCATCCCCTCTCACTGTCTTTCCAGACTGTTGAATATTCTAATTCTTGATCTGCACATGGGCTAAAAATTATGACTGCTTTGAACTTATAAATGAAGCAAGTGAATTCCCATACCCATTGTAGAAAAGGAAAATACTCAGTCTGAAGTATAATTTGGAGCCTATAGGAAAATGCATCTGAAGAACAGTTTGTGCTAATTCTATAGCTCTGGCACCAAAGCACCAGCTCTGTTATCAAGAGTATTGCATGTAAGCTCTGTATTTTAATAGTAACTCAGTATGGCTAATTAGTTTGTAAACTCTTTGAAGAAGCTGATGTACTGACTAAATAAGCTGTTATTTTCTCAAAGCAGCTAACGGCGCTCTTAATTTACCGAGCAGATAGTTGCATGACTGCCTTTGGTTTGCATACTGGGAGCCAGTATAAGGTCTGAATGTGCCGATTTATCCTGTGTGCTTGCAGCCAAGTTTACTCCGATGCTGCTTGCTAGCAGCACTGGTAATGTGCTTGAGGGAGGTTTCTGGGTCTCTGGCGCAGTGGTGTAGCGTAAATTTGTGCCAGTCTGCTTGATATGTCCAGGGGGAAGATGTCACATAACGAATGATCTCGCCCATTTGAAATTGGTGGCCCTGTTACCAATCTTTTCAACGTTTGGAGGCAGGTTCAATCCAATAATGAAGAGCAGCTTTGGGTTGCTATCCAGATGACATGGCTAATCCTGGAGCATGTCTAAAGAGGCCATAGTTATTAGGAGATTTGTGGCTTTGAAAGTTCTGATTCCCTCAGTGCAATCTGTTAACGGCAAGGATTTGTGGTAAGTGAATAATAAATGAAAATCATGAGCAGGCTTACAGGGGATTTCTTGTGACGTGGGGCTGCTCTGTTCCGCGACAGAACTGGAAAAAATAACTGGGAGATCCTAACTTTCAGGCATCACGGTAATTCGGTAAGACAAAGGATGCAAACACTTATTCCGACACGTTCGTTAGGGGAGAAGTCACCTTTGTGTTACGTTGAAGGTTGTGTGAGCCAGGGAAGTGTGTTAGTGTGTTACTGAGGGAGATGCTGCAATTGTGCTTCCCATTGCATTGGGAAATTAAGTCTAAAATGTGGTGAGATGTGCTGGGAACTGTCGCCGCGCTGCAGGGGTACGCCTGCTTAGCCCTGCCGGTCCTGGCAGGTCGCTGCGCTGTGAATCCCCCTTTTCGGGTCACCTTTATGCTGCAGCATCCGTCGCTGCTGTCGTTGCAGCGTGCTGGAGGCAGGCGGGTCCCGGGGAGTCCGTAGGCACGGGGAGGTGAAGTCTTGCAGAGCAACGTGGGGTGGAGGATGAGAAGCTGTGATCGCCATTTTTTTTTTTTTTTTTTATTTTAAAAAGCCCTGTATGCATTTTCCCTCTACAGAAATATTACATGCTGGGTTACACTTGGCAGCATCTAACAGGTTCCAACATGGGGCAAATCCTGACAAATTTTGGCTGCAGGAGCAGGCTTGGGAGGCTGGTTTGCTGCTAGGAAAAGCCTGTTGGATGAATAGACGTGGAGTGCGGCCCCATCCACTCTCCTGATTATTAAAATAGTGTGTTCTTTCTGTGCTCCTGCTTTGGGCTGTCCTCACCGCTTGAGGTAGTTTTTGGTCTTGAAACCCCTGCTCTGGCTTGTCAGAGGGGTGCTGCTACCTTTTTCGTTGATGAAGCAGTTGCAACAGGCTGAAAAATCTGTGTATTAAATACAGATCTTCGCTGGGCAAAAAGAGTTGGTTGACAAGTTAAAGTCATCTGTGAGCAGTAATCTATTGGCCTTCTAAAAAGGGCATGTCTCTGTCTTGCTCATGTTGCAAAACCAAGTTAAAGTTAGGAAATGCTTTTTGGTTGCTGCCCTGTGTATTCTTTTCCCTTTTGGCCTCATCCAAACTCACTGTGGTAAAAACAGAGTGAGGATGTAATTACAGGCTGTTTTACAGTGTGAGCATGCAAGGAAAGAGGCAAACTTAATACAGACACACACATGTATCTGGTGTTGCCCAGCTTCTGCCTTTGCAGATTCCTAGCTGCAATTCCTGAATTTATTTTTGCGGTGAGAGAAGAGGGCAAGGAGCTTCTTGTCACCCACCCTGAGGGTATTGTAGCCTTGACTCTGTAGCACGGCAGTGCAGACGGCCCCGGAGCAGCGGGGTTTGGTGGCGCTAGGCTGGTCCCCCGGGGGTGGTGAGCCGCCGTGGTGTGGGGCGACCTGCTCTGCCTCTGCCTGTCCTGCCTCCGGGAGCCGGGGTGTCCTCTGACATCCGGCTCCTGGCAGCGAGAGCTGGTAGTTGCATTTGCTGATAAACTGCCTCCGTCTGGGAATTTGGAGAATTGCTGAGTAAACTCAGAGCTGAGCGTTGGTGACTGAAACGCTTGCATTCAAAGCGATGTGCTTGCTCCCACACCCAGCTCTGTCCCCGGGGAGCTCCGATGGGTGATGCTTGTGCTTGCGGGGAATTGTAAAATTGAATGAATGTAAGCCCATTTGCCCGTTTCCAAGAAGGCAAGTCCTTTATTCTGACCCAATGTCAGGAGTATCAAAGATGTATTTAAGCAATGGGAGAGGAAGGGTTTGGTGTCGCTGACGGAAGCTGTTGAGCAAGGGAGATGGTGCTTTGTATTGGGTTATTGTGGTTAGAGACCTGTCGCAGCGTGTAAGGGAAGCACGGTTCAGCAGGCCCATGGTCGGAACCGAAAGCAGCTCATCCCATGGATTTACTGTATGCACACGCTATTGTCACGGCTGAGAACAAAGTTGCGATGTTAAATAGCTAAACAAACCAGCTGTCCCTGCAGGCTACGGTCCTCAAAGGGCAAAAATTGCCTTTACAAGAATGGCTGGAAATTAAATGAAGCATTGATGGCCTCGCTGGGAACAGTGATCGTCTAAAGAGCAGATTAGCTTGATCAAATAAGGTCAACAGAGAGAGTGATGGATAAGGGTGTCACTGCGGTCTGGCTGAGGGCCTCAGCAAAAGGAGCAGACTTGTGCAGAATCTGCTCCTCTGCCTTTCTTCCTGGTGGCCCCCCCCCCAACTTGAAATCCATCATAAAAAACACAAGAACTAATGTGCACAGGTGTGCATTTGTGTATACACATCTAGGCTCTTTTTTTCTTTCTCTTTTTCTTCCCAAGCTCATTGCAGTGTGGTCAGGTCACACCTTTAGCGTTTCCCCTGTTCCTGTGGAGGGTTAGGGTTCCTTTCTGGCCCCTTTTCAGTAGAGAGTTGAGGGTTTCGTCTCAAATACGTGTTTCTGGCTTTGTGAGCTTCGTGGTCAAATCACAGGAGTTGAGGGTACTGAAGGAGTGGGTCCCCTTTGGTGAGGAGGAAACTGCTCTTGAAATACCTAGCATTTTTGGTATCATGAAGGATCCTGGAGAACAACAAAGACTGGGTGGTCTTTTGAGGGTTAGTAACCTTTGTTGCCAAAACTGGCCCCTTCAAGTAAATTTGTGAAATTTTTCTTTTCCCTCAACTAACTGTGGAGTTATTGGAAGCCTGGCATCTCGCTGTTAATAGGGCGCTTTTCAGGAGCTCAAGCGAGCTTGCAAAAGCATTGGAAATAAGTCTTTTTCTACCCTAGCATTCTGTTTCCTGCTTTAAAACCAACTTGATTAAATTTTCCGGCTCTCCCTTTCGTTATTAGCAGCCATCCAAAACCTTCACTTCTCAGTGTAAAGAGGTACTTTGGGAATTATAGCTGAAGTTGAAACCGAGGGAATGTGGTTTGCCAAAACAGTGTTGCAGAGATCTTTTCATTTAAAATATCATTGCAAAAATTTGCTGCTGGAGTAGAAGCTGTTTCAGTGGGATGTGTTTTCTTTCCTCTCCCTTTTGGGCATTTGTGATAATTTCTATATAGGGAAAAGCACAAAAGGTTTTATCCCAAAGGCGAGGCCTTGCCGTGCAGAAGTAGGAGCGGGGAGGGAGGAGAACATTGCTGTCAGGCTCAGGTGAAGGGCTCCCCACATCATTTCAGCTCCCGGGGATGGGGAAGAGAAGCAGCACGGGAAGGGAGGTGGCTCGCACGTGGTTGTGGGAGGTCCCTGCGGCGGGTGGCTGAGCTCCACCAGCTGGGTGGGAGCTGATGTTAGCTAGGAGGCCCACGGCCACGTGGCTCCGTGCCCAAGTTCACAAGCCGTGCTGCTAACGCAGCTTCGTGGCTCCCGCCTTGGGGCGGGCCGGGAGCCGTGGGGCACCGGCCGCAGGGCTCATCCATCACGCTGGTCTTTGCGGCTTTGCACGAACAGAGGTTGTCGCATTCATTGGTGGAGTTTGCTGCAGCACTCCTAGGGCTGAAAGCCATCGCCTTGTGCCGCATTTGTGCAAAAAGCCTGGATTATATTGAAGAATATCTCCCATGCTGAACTTCTCATTCAATTTTGAGTAGAAACCATTTTTCTCAGGTTAAATCTACTTCCAGCTGTCACTGCTGCCTAGGATGATTGGGAACCAGAGGCGGAATTAGATAAAAGAATTGCAAGGAGGAATAAGGAAAGATGTGAGCTAGATGGTTAAAAAATGTGGAGAGAAATTATTTTTGAGGGGGTGTGATCCTAAAATAACTGGGACCAAAAGTGATGAGAGCCATGGGAATACAGTGTGAAGGTGTGGGCACTTACAACGAAGTGGCAGAAGCGTTACAATTTGCCTATACTTTTCACGTGAGGTGTCTATGGGTCACACTTGAATGGCTTGTGACCTGTTCCTCATTTCTTAATGTAAGGCATGTGTTTTTCAGTTTTATAATTTGATTCCTATTTTGCAAATGTGAACTTGTTCGGGCTTTCCAATGTGGAGCGAGCCTTACACCTTGGAAGATGCAGTGCAAAAAAGAAATGCTCCCATGCAAGACTGAAGGTTGTCAGACAGATAACACTTAATGAAAAATCCATCTAGAATAAAGTAAAATCTTTATTTTGATGTGCTCTCTCAATTTGAAAGTCAAAGTTCAAATCCCTGAAATGTTACTGAAGAAGCATTGTTTCTCCGAATCAGAAGTAATGTCTTTAAAAAGTGCCAGGCATCTGAGCTAACGATCCAAAGCTGTGTCTCTGCCATTAACAGCAGCAGTGAAAGCATTTTGAGTGCCACTCTGTAACTTTCTGCAATTGCTGCAAAAGGTAAACATGGCTTTATTTGTATTCCAGTGCGTGTGTTGTGCATGCTCTGCAAACAAGCCTGGCTGCTGGCTGGGCCCTTGTGCTTATGGTGAAGCAGAAAATCATGCATGGGCCTAATTAGATGCTAGCCCTGGCCTTTGCAAACTTCCCTCAGATCAGTAATTGGAGAATGCTCTCGTGCGGATTACGGGCACAGAGTGATTAACCAGCGTCTACATTAGGAACCAGGCGTAGCGTAAAAGGGAGCGAGTCTGTAGGGTGAAACCGTTGTGCTGAGACCTGACCTCTGCACTGTGGGTGTTTTGGAGGTTACTTGGGATTAACTCTGATGTGGTCCCACGGGCGTTCGGCTGGAGAGCACGGCATAGCAAGTGGAGCGCATCGAGTGTGCTCCTGGCCCACATCTGCCCATTGACTTTCATCTGAAAAGCACCTAGTCTGTGCGCTTAGTCACTGCTCTGCTGTGCATACCAAAGCACGGTAACACGGAAAAGGAGATTTGCTTCAAAATTTGATTTGGACTGAAATGCTGAAGTAGACCAACCCTATCAGAGGCAGCCCTTAGCCATGGGGCAGTGTGAGGGAATGAGGTTAGCAGGCTTCCTACAGACTGAACTTTCTCCTTTCTTCTCAGTTTTTGGCCGCTTTATTCCCTTCTATTCATCCTGCAGCAGAAGGGATACAGAACTGTCCTCTACTGTAGTAGAGTCCAGTAAGCCCTAAATTGAAGAGGACAAGGAAACCCAATTTAGTACATTTTGGAAAACATATTTGGTAAAAATGGGGAGAGGGGAAGCTTCTTGATTATTGGCAGTGGCAGTGTTGTGTATGGATGTGGGTTTAGGGGGATGACTGCAGTCAGTCGCCCTAGTGTTGCAGGTGCGTTACCAAGTCACATGAAGCAACTGAGCCTGTCTGGACTTGCCCTGTCCTCCCAGGAAGGGTGCATCTGCCTCTGGGCTACCACGGGAAGAAGGTGGTTTGATACCTGCTTTGGTGAAAGCATGGAAGAGGTGTTAAATTTGACCTCTCTCAAAGTTCTCAGGAAAAGAACCAGTAGGGCAGAGTTTGGCCGAACAAAAGGCTTCTGGTACTCATGCAGCCTAGGGCTTCAAGAGTGTAAGCGTCTTCAAAAGGGCCAGAAGTCGTGGTGGTGGAGGAGAATGAATTTAAGCAGCTGCAAGCACGACATGAAACAAGGAATAATTGCAGGTGCTAATGCCTAGTTGTAACTTCATTTTATTTAGCCTTGCTGCAGCAAAGGTAAAAAGCTAATAATTATCATTTTGAAGTGATAACTCATCAATTTAAATTGCTCAGTTTTCTGGTAACTGAAAATTATATTTGTAAACATGGCCATGCATCCAGGTAAAAGTCAGTTTGCAGCAGAGCTATGAGCTAATGAACTGGAGCATTCAGCGTCCTCATAGGTGGACTGAATGAGACCACTTCAGTTTGTACTCTCTGCTGCCGAATACTTAACAAGTATCATTTGTCTCTTCAATCCTCCTCCTTCTGTCTGTAGCACCAAACCCCCAAAGCAGTGTGTACTTCTGTCTCTAGGACTTCTAGATGAAGTCCTGGGAGTTGCCTGTTTTGTAGGATCAGGTCCTTTGCAGAGCTTGAGTACAAAGTCCCTGCAGTATAAATGCAATGTCACTCCTGTGTTCTGCCAAGACAGCCAATAAATCACTAAATCCCAAGGGACTGCATCTTATTCCCAGGGGACAGATGACTGCAGCTGCATAATCTGTTACCTTTACGTTCAGGGTGCCTGTCAGAGCTCTGGGTGTTTCCTAGGCATGGAGGAGCTGCTCTCTGGCTCCTAGACTCATCCTCTTCAGAGGTTTGTTCTGGGAGGACAGTGGGGAAAAGGCTCGGGGTGCTTGTCTGCACCTTTGTCCATCCTGCTCGGTGTTTTGGGGTTCCCTGCTGGTCCTTTCTTGTCGTGCTCTGGATGTGCTTCTGGGGAGAGGCTCTAAAGGCACAGGGCAGAAATGTGTTTTTTGCATGGTGCCAGCATAACTGCAGTGCTAATCTCTCTTCTTTCTGCACCTGAGATGGGGGTGTAATTGAGCTGGTCCTCATCACTTCTGTGAGGATGCCTATCCCTTTAGTGTTAGAAACCGAAGGTGTTAATGTCACTCAGCCAAAGCAAGCCAGTACTTCTGCCTGGAACATGCGTGCAACTCCCTTCCCTCAGGCCGTCGCTGTGCGTAAGTGAGCGCTGCTGATGGACGCGGAAGCGCGGCCCCTTGCCCGGCTCGCCGTGCCCATGCAAGCGCGAGTGCGCCCGCCGCGAGCCGGATCGCAGGGTTGGGCTGGGTTGGGTTAAAACTCCCTGTCTTGGGGTTGGAGTTTTTGAAAGTTTGCTTTTGGCTGGGTTCGTTTAAAGCTGGAGCAGTTCCCTCGTGAGGTTCGTTTGCGCTGTTGCCCACGCATTTGCACCAGCACCAGAGCAGCACATGAGGTGGGAGGAAGGCTGCGATCTCGTTCAGGGTTGACTGATCCCAGATATAAGGTGTTTGTGAAACTGTGGGGTGTAAAGTCCAAGGGCTTCGCCACCATAGGCCTTGCAGCAGCTCTGTGGGATGAGGCATGTTGTTGGCCCTGTTTCTTTTACTGAAAGGCTTGCCTGGAGCACCCCAGGTGGTCTGTAGCCCAGCGAGGGAAGAGGAATTCAGTTCTCCCAAATTCCAGGCCACGTTGTTGCATCGAGACCGGGTAGCAGAAGGTGGCTCACCGGGCTTCAGTCGTGGTACCGCGTTGCAGGGCCTCACTGAACATTACGTTCCCACGAAACGGCAAGGAGGCAGCAGGCCTGCAGAAACGCAGCAGCGCTCCTTTGTGCGCTTTTTGCCCTTTTTGAGAGCTTGAGGTGATCCTGTGCAAAGATGTCCTGCCTGGTGCCTCGTTCCAGTGGCCAGAGGTGCGTTTCCCTCTTCTTTGCAAGCTTCAGCACTTGAAGCATTTGTTCCTCTTAATACTAAATTCTTGCTGGTTTAGTTGCTCTGTTGAATGAGTGAAGATCAGACCTTGCCCCGTTGGCTCCCTCCCGATGGCGGGTCTCTGCGCTGTTGTGCTGTGTTGTACCCACTGACACCGGCCAGCCTGCGAGCAGCTTGAACGTCACCACGGTGAGCATGAGCAGTATCGTGCTGCTAGCAGTTTTAATCTAGGAAAGGACTGGGTCTAGCCAGCACTGAACGTGGGCAGGGCATTCTTAGATTAGCTTATAACAGAAATATACCTTGAAATCTCACTTCTAAACTTACTTTTCTTCAAAACTTTGGTGGGTCTAGTGGCATTTCTCCCTATAAATTTGATGGTAGAAAATACACCACAGACAAAAAAAAAAAAAAAAAAAAAACAGTTTTGTTTCTCCTGAAATCCAACACTTTAGCTGGCCTGGAAAAAGCCAGCATTGCTTGGAGAGCCGCAGCCAATGCGAGACCGCGGGAAGCGCTGCTCGTTCTTGGCCACGAGTTGGCGGCTCTGAATTGTTTGCCCTCAGAAGGGAAGTGGGAGCCCTGTTACATACCCCAGGCTGTCTGAATCAACTCCGGGGGTGTTTTTAACGTCTCACTCCATGACTGACTTTTTCCCATGCCGTTTCTCTGCTTTCCCCTGCTTATCAGCACAGGAGGAGAAGATTGCGTCCCTTGTTGCGTGTGTCATCGCGCACAGAGCCCAGGACAGGAAAGGGCTTGTTGGTGGCGAGACGCTGCACTGAAAACTCCCTGGCTCGTTCCTGGTGTGCCACAGCTACGTGCCCACAGGAATATGTTTAAGCGGCACCTGATTTACCAGCACAGTTGGTTTCTCTTCAGATAAACTGTCGCTGGAGAGCAGGGTGCCCTGTGGAGGCAGAGGAGGTGTGACAGTGGAGACAGGGTGGCAGTGGGTGTCCCAGGGGAGATGTCACCCCAAGGAGGTGTGCCCAGCCCAGCCCTGTGGAGGACCTGCTTGCAAGGTGGCCAAGGGAAGGTTTGACTGGGTCTTTGGAGCTTGCTGATCCCCCTCTTCGACTACATGCGTTAAAGATGTCTTGAATCCTGCCTGAAGACGCAGAAATTGCTGTCCTAGAGGATAACAAGCCTGAAGAGGATCCCGGTGCTGTTTGCCAGATGTGCGCTCGACGGGCTGGGTGCTTTCACGGTGGCAGCGGTGAGGTGAGGGTTTGACGGGGAGGCGTGTGCTCTTAGATCCCTCGCTGCCCGTTCGTCGTTGGAGTTACGCGCCCTGCATTGCCTGAAAACCAGGTTCGATCATGTGCCTGTTCGTTAATTTTAGCTTTTAAATCCCCCTTGGGTCCGTAGATTTAGTTCTGCTAGGATCCGCTCTGCCCTGGCTCTGTCCAGCATGAAAAAGATAGAGTTTCAAGAAGTTTTACCATGTTGTAGTCTTTCAAAGAGCATAAAAATTAGCAGCCTCTGTCCTGCTAAGGATACTACAGGTCCCCAGGTATCCTAGGTAGAGCCTATAAAAGCGATTGTCTTGGCTGAAATTTCTTTTTTCTTTTTGCTCTGGTGAACTATGTTATATGGCAGTTGGCTGGATATCAGGGCTATTCTGTGTATATAATTTCCAAAGCATTTTCTGATCTTTGGGGATGAAAGGTTCTGTAGAGATGCAAAAGAATGCCATTATTATAAAATAAACATACTTCTTCAATATTTCTGATACTAAAGTAAATCCAGATGTTTTCTTATGGATGTTGGGCCTGCTTTGGGTTTTCCTTCACTCCGTGTGACCATCTGTGTTTGTTCAAGTTTCACTGTGTAAACTTTGAGATGTGATGTGACACAATTTGTTGCAGCATGTTCTTGTCAAGTCTGGGAACTTTTATATTTACACACACATGCACACGTGCACACACATGCATATATATAGATATATATTTAGATATATATATCTAAAATATATATCTATATATATATAATGAAAAGAAAAACAACGTATTTACCCTAAAATACCATTTCTGAGTCTGACACTTCACGTACGTGCCAAGGACCTTAGAATAAACTCAGCAAGTTTATCCTTTCATATAATTGCTGCAATCATCTCAGTGATGTCAGGGAGAAATGGGATTTGACGGTGGAGTTTGAAATAGTCTCAGAAGGAAGCAGATGTGTGCTTCGCTTCGTAATTCTGAGAGAAAGGGAATATTAAATGCCCTTTAATACCAGCCACTGGTTGCACTTACTAACATGTAGTTGAACTTTGCAAGAGGTAACCGTGCAGCACTCTTAACTGTGAAACGATTTTGCCTTCATTCTAAAAATTATTAAAATTTGCATGGTTTCTCTCCTACAGAGAAGAACAAGTCTGCTCCACTATTTAAGGCTGGATTTCATATAGGCTGATACTTTACTATAGCTGATGCTAGAGAGAGATCAAAGCAGTAAAAACAACCAGGTGGTCATTGTGGCTGAGCATGGAAATGGGAAATGTTTCAAAGTCAATGTTTCAGTGACGTTTTGGTGTTTGCCTGGGGAGCTGCCACTGAGATACCGAGGCCTAATGTTTGTCATCCCTTCCAGGGGCATCTTGGTGTCCATCACCCTGGTGCCTTGGTGGTTGTTTGCGATCTTTCCTATCTGAATTTGGCTCGAGTTTCTCTGTGCTTCAGCTTTTACGGTGCTTTTTCAGAATTCCAGCTGTATCCAGTCTGGCCCGTGGCTGCCAGAAATAGGTTTCTCTGCCCCTGCTGTTGTCGTAGAGGATGCGGTGAGTCTGTGCTACTGTATCCTGATGTGTTGTAGCACTGCTTTCCTGGGCATTACTTACTGCACGGGGCTTAGATCTCCAGCTAGGGAAGCTCTGTGGAAACACGAAGCATGGTAGCACTAGTCGTAGTTACTCGTGTAGGACAGGGAAATGTTCTACTAGTAAGAGGCGTTACGGAAAGGAGTTGTAAGGCTGTCATAAATCCTGTGTAAGGAGAGGGACGCAAGACAACCTTTTCCTAATATGAAGTCCTCCTGGGTGTTTGCAGCCAGCTTCTATGATTCTACAGGGAAACCAGTTTGCCCAGCTGTGCTGAGGGGGGGTGACACTACCCTCCAAACTAGCAAATACATAAGACGTGGGCAGGTATTTTGCTGGTAAAGTGTTGTGTTTTGGTAATTAATCCTAATAGATGCATTATGAGTTGATAAAATCTTTTGCAATCTTAAAATCAAAGATAATAGGATTTGTTATGTGCAGTCCTTCACTGGTATTAGGAGTAGTTTCCCAGACTTTTTAGTTTATAAGATCTAGGGCTTTCCCTGAATCTTACCCCATGCCCTACCAACTGAAGAGGGGAAGAGGAGGTTAAAAAGCAGTTGTGACTTACAGTCTCAGTTTTCAATAAAGTGGATCAGTTGAAGCTGCATTAGGGATACTTTTGCACCATGCAGCTTCTCTTTCCCAGCTGAAGGCAATGTTCAAAGTAACTAATGGTTTCTAGGTAGAAGTCAGTTCTCCAAGTCTGTATCAGCTCTGATCTCAGCCTGCCTGAAATCCATATGATGTACTGATCTCTAATGTCTCTGAAGTGTTCTGCAGGGGTCAAATCCAGGAAAAAGCTTGTCTGCCTTGCACACGTTAAAAACTGAGAAGTGGATTTTTTGGTCCTATCTAGCTTTTGCACAGTTTTCTGCAGTCTAGAGGCTGTACAAATATGCTTTATTGAATCCAGCTCTCTCTTGCCTTCTGGCATAAAGATGCTCCTGGATTGATAGAAAGTAATGAAAAATCTGCTGATTCTCACTCACCTAATACAACCTTTCCTGTCTTTTGTCTTGTACTTAGAGCCTGCTGGATTTTCTTAAGGTTTTTTGGCTTCTTCCTTAAATAAGAAAAGAAATTGCCAGCTAAGTAGGCATCATGTTCTTAGCACAACTTACAAGTGGCTTGGATTCCTTGGTTAACAGCCCTGCCTAGGGAAGGGAGGGAGCAAGTGACCGCAAATGCTTGTTGTATTAGTTCCCTGTCTTGTAATGCGAGTTTGGTGTTACACCAATGTTGGTCTTCCAACATGAGATGCCTGGTCCTTGGCTCAAAACAAACTCTGAGATGATGATGTCACTTATTGCATCACTGATACCCATCCTTGCAGCAGCTGGATCTACCCTGTCCTGAAGTATCTGGCATCAGTTGGGGTACCTGATCATTTACTGCCAAAGATAGCTGCTCACTGACCCAGAGAATGCTTTTCTTCATGGAAAATTATTGTGTGCTTTGAACTGCCTAGAAGTACTCAGGAAGACATAAAAACATGAGTTACTAGAGGCTGCACGCCTGGAACTTGTAGGCCATCTCAACATATGGAGTAAATCAGCATGGCTCCACTGACTTCAGTACAGCTGCAACTACTAATGCTGGCTGTGAACCCTGCTCCAGACTTCAGGCTTGATACTCTATGGCCAGTGGATAGAAAAAAGAGCTTCTGTCTTCCTTTTTAATAAATTCACATTTTAAATAATAAATAATAATAAATTTACAAAATATATGTGCTATAAAGGGAATTAAAGTAGTAAATTATTTTTTCCTAAGGCTGCTTTATTTGGGACATCCAGTAACTAACTTCTCTCTCATTCAACATAGTTCCTAAATCAAATATTTGATGAATGCCTGCACTTGATTACTGGCATTCAAAAATACATCAGGGATTAGTTCAGAGATAGAGATCTGTGTTTAAGGAAAAAAAAAAATCCCTGCGTACATGCACCTGCACAAAAACAAGTCAGGCAGAACTGACTGCGCAAAAACAGGGTGGGCAGCACCTAGGTGAACCCCAGGACTGTTGGAAGAGGAACTGCTTTTCTGTTCTGTGCGCCAGGAGAAGCAATGCTATCAGGCTTGTGTGTGATGGATCAGAGTGCAGTGATATTGCTGCAAGCAAAAGTCATGAATTTTAATCAACTTTACTGGCTGCCTTGAAATCTGAGTTGAAAGATAAATGTGAAAAACAGGCATCTCATATTGTCTCTGGAACAAAACTGCCCCTTTTCTGTTGATTAGAAGATTTTTTTTTCTTTTAACTTGAAAATCAAAAATACTTCCATTCTAGTTCTGGATTTTTTTTAAGCTAGCCCTTGAGGTCCTGTCTTCCCTTGGTGCCTTGCTGAGTGACGTGTCACCTTGTGGCCACCCAGATAGCTGACTCTGGCTGCAGACACTTTCCAACCAACAGGGCTCCTTGGCTGTCTGATTTTAGATGGTTTGTGGTTTTATTTAAAGTTTCTTAATGATTTTTTTTTTAAAGGGGAGGGTGGGGGGGGGGGAGGTTTGCCTAGTGAAAACTGCAGAGTGGATTGTCCAGGAGGTTGAAATCCATATATTCACTGGGGAGACTTGAAGGACAAACATTTGCTGTGCCAAGTCTGTTGCTCCAGGGCTGTTTTGAAGGCTATATAGTTATATTCATCTAGGCTTTGGTTTTCCTAATCAGATGTAAGATGATTATAATGTTTTCTGGTGGGGACATCTAAGCTTTGGGAAGAACTAGGCTGAAACTACCAGCTAACATCCATGGACAAAAACACACCCATTGTGGGTATTTTGAGTCACTCCCAGACTGGTCCGGATTACTCTCCTTTTTTTCACTCCTCTATAAAGAAGTTTGCTTCAGGGTTATCATAGCTGCTTTTCCTGTTTGGCCATAAGTCACCTCTATGCAGGAATAATTTTCCAGGGTTGTATTTAAAGCTAACAAACTTTTTAAGAAAGGAGAGGGGAAAATTAGCCCAGAAATTCTGGGTAGAAAAAAACCAAAAAGTGGAAGACCCCTGAGTTTCTCCTTTCAGTCCAAACTGCTCTATTATTTTCTCTTAGGATCCCTTATGATTTAGCTCCACACCTATTTTCCCGTCTCTGATAGCTGTAGGTTCACCAACTGCTCCATATTAATAAAACGTTCATTGCAGCTGCAGCAGACGCTCACTTGATGCTCTTGGAAATACTTGCTGCTTTCACTAGTGAGAAAGGCAGTGTATTTTGAGGACCTAAATCAGTGTGAAAGGGCACATACAAACCTGCTAAGTACAAATTCCAGCTTGTTTGTACTCTCAGTTGGCTACACCCTTGGCTCAGAATCCAGGTATTTCAAGAATTCTAGTTGAGGTATATGCTTTCCCAAAAGAGACACGAAGTTAGATTCCCCTTTTGCATCAATGGGTGCAGTTTCTTTAAGGTCACCGAGTATTTGCTTGCAACAGAAATGTCAATTCCTTCAAGGCGTATTCAAAGCCTGTGGGAGGGGAGGCGATGTTTTGCTGCAGTGCTGGAAACCTCGCGGTTTACTCCTTCCACAGCTGAGATGACCTAGCTCTTGCTTTCTTTGGAGTATGCTTACTCTAAAGGAAACCCACCTTATTTCCATGCCCGTTTATGGGAGCTGGTACGCCTTAGTTTGTGGTGCCGCGCTTTGCTCTGCCTCCAATGAGGCCATTGGAGCGACGCCTGCCTACCCCAGTGGTTGATTTTTTTCCCTGAGGCCTTCAAAGCATCTATGTATGCTGAAGCAGAAGATTGGTTTTGCTAAGAAGGCTCATTTCAGATGCAAATACTCTATGGGCTGCTGCACAAATGAAGCCTGCCTGATTTTTTTTTCTTCTTTCAAATCTTTACTTATTTGTTTTATTCTCCACTGGAAACCCGCTCTGCTTTGCTTCACCCATGTTTTCGTGCTGCTGTGACACATGTCTTGAGGTCAGAATGGTGGAAACCAGTTGGGTGGTATGTACCAGTGTCACATAACGCCTGCGCGAGGTCAGCCAGAGCGAACGTGCCGGCGTCGAGGGCTGCTCGCCCAGCAGCGTCGGCGGTCGCTCGGAGCTCCTCCGCGCGACTTGGAATATTTAATACGGAAGGAGAGGAGCGTTTGCGGACGCGTCCGGGTGTCCCGCCATGTCCCGGTAGTGGGGTAGTTGGGGCTGCTCGGAGGGCGCTGTGGACGCAGGGCCGGCGTCGTGGTCCTAACCCGCGCTTGTCCCTTCCCCTGCAGCTACTTGGCTGAGCAGTGCTGGAATGGCGGCTTCGTCCACCTGATCATGCTGCGCCGCATCAAGCGCAAGGCCCCGCCGCCTCCCTCCAACGGCAACACCGGCGACGGCTGCGAGCCCGGGGCGAAGCCGGGCCCCGAGCCGAGCGACAGAGCCGCCCGAAATGGGAAAAGGACGAGGAAGTTCGGCGTCATCACCAGGACGCCGGGCGGCAAGGAGAAGCCCGGCTCGGAGCCGGGCAACGGGCACTGCACGCCCATGGAGGTGGAGGCCCCTCAGCCGGCGTCGTCGGCCGCGGCGGAGAGCGGCGCGGAGGAGCCGTTGGGCGGCGTCGGGGGACAGCAGCGGTCCCGGCTCTCGGACGGCGACCAGCCCGCCCAGGTACGTTTCCTCGGGGCGTCGTAAGGAATCCAGCGGGCACGCTGGTGGATTAAGGGCTTGTCTGGAGCAGCTTCCCTGGGCTCAGGCCCCGACCTCGAGTAATAATGGCGAGGGGCCTCCGTCGTGGTAGGTCTGTGACGAGGGGAGAAGGTTGCTTAGTCATCAGAGCTGTCGCTTTTGGCTCCCGGATTTTGTTTGCAGGAGACAACTGGTGGCGTTACGACGCTGTGGCAGGAGGCGCCGGTGGAAGGCGGTCACCTCGCGGCTAGCGTTGCCTGAGCGCGACGGGCCGTTACGGCTTCCGTTAAAAACGGACATTAGAAGCCCATTTTTGAAGGGAAAGGGAGTCAGCGCGAGACCACAGTCCGTTTATTAGCTTGCGTTACAAAGCTTGTTCGGAAAACGTTTAGAAACGCCCCGGAAGTTGCTGTGAATTTTGCTCTGCCTTGCCGAGATGCACGATTTGTTAATGTCGGGGACAGTGGTGGGACGAGGGCCTCTTATTGCTTCTCTCCTCGACCTGGTGGAGATCCTGGGGTTTGTTGCCTGGCTGGAATTTCATTATTGCTGCACGCACGTGCATTAAAAAAAAAAAAAAAAACCACCAAGTCTTGATCAGATTTCAGTATGCGTCTATCACCAGAAGAGCTGTTTGCCAATCTTCCCGAAGACGCTGATAGTATAAACAGATGAAGGCTGCTGTGCTAGGCTGGGGACTTGCTGCAACAGCTGGTTTTGTTTTTAAGGCTACAGAGCTGATAACGCAGCGATTCGAGTGTATGTCATACCGCTAAATTGTGTCGAGCAAAGGTGCGGTATTAATGTGTCCCGAATCGGCGATCCCCGACGCTAGTGCATTGCGGTGGTGGTTGTTTCAAACTTAAAATACAGTAGAGAGACTGAAAGCAATAATAATAATAATAAAGAAAAAACGTGATCCTAAAGAAACATAACTGAGAAAACCTGCTCTTCCCATCGGTGAGCCAAGTTTGATTTCGTGGTGCAACAGGGAGGGAGGGATGCTTGTGTACAGGTTTGGAAATTTACAGTCTGTAAAAACTTTTCTGAAAGAGAATGTTAAGTTAAAAAAGATCCAGACTTTCAGCATTTTGAATGCTCCAGCCACTTTAAAAACTTAAATCCGTTTTGAAGACATCTAATTACAGATATATCATAACTGAAGATAATGAGTTTTTCTGAAACAAAACTTTTGATCTAGAGCTTTTGACGCTATTGTTGTTTTGATGTTTTGAGCCATCTCAGTCTGAGAAGTAAATCGTTAAATTCAGAAAAAATATTTGAATGGGAGCAATACATACATGTTTTTAATGCAAAGCAGATATAAGGTAGCTTTGTAAAACGTGAAAGCTTAGTTAAGTCACTGGAAATTTAAGAGCTATCATCTGTTCATGTCTGGTGCGTGAGAGATGACCAGGGAGGCAGTCATTTAGCAAAATTGCTTCTCTTCCCCCCCACCCTTGCCAATATTTTGCTTAGAGGTATGACCTCTGTATGAGTCAGTATTAATTGCATTTTCCTGCATCAGAATGTGGAAAAATTTGAATAGCTAGAGCCTGAATAGCATGTCTTGATCATCCTTTTCTTTATAAAAATAAGGGGGCCTTACAGAAGCCTCTGCCTTTAACGTCTGTGTGGGAATGCTGTCAAAGGAATCAATGGCTTAATTCTGTTTCTTCGTAGACAGTGAATAAAACTTATAGAATTATATGAATCCTATTTAAAGAAGAGGGAAAGCAAGGAATAAGGAAATTTGGGAGCCTCAAATCTCCCTTAAAGCTGTTTTCAAAGCGTGACCCAGCACTTAGGCATTTGAGATTCAGTTGTGGTAGGAGCCTTTTGAAAATAGTTTCCACAACTTAGTGTCAGAAGTTGCAACCTGCTTCCAAGCTTCGAAGAGCGATCCAAGCCTTTCGGAGCGGTGGGGTGAATCATCTCCTCCCAAACGAGGATGAGGTGCATTGGCAGGGCATTGCATCTGTGGGGAAAACAGGCCCATCCCTGCTGCCCGCGCGGCGCTTGCCATCTCCGTGAGTTGGCTAATTGAATATCCAGCGCTGTCCATCTTGCGCCTTTGGAGACCACTGTATTCGCTTTGCAACAGTTCCGGCCAGTTGCAGTGAGCCCGAGGGTGGCTGTCAATGGCAGGAAAGGCTTGGAGAAGTGGCCCCGTGACCTGTGCAGCTGCGTGAGGACCTCTTGTGCTAACGCCCCTTGTACTCCCTTTAGCTCCTTCTTACTCCTTGCCCTGGGAAGCAGGTCGAAGAGTTACAGAAATTGAAATACTGAAGCCAGAAAAGCTCTTTTCTCCCTTTTGAGTGTTTGTTTGAAGTTGTAGCAACCAAAAGTTAGGGCAGGAGAGTTTAGTTTGAGTCTATGTGTCTTCAGCTGCTCCCTTACCAAACCCAGCAGGCAGCTTCCAGCTGATGCCTTGGAGAAGTTGCAGCAGGAGTGCTTTTGAGGCAGCTGTGTGCCGGGGTGTTGTTTGCTCTCAGCGTACCTCCTCTGCCACGAGCCTGGTGTTTTCCTTCTGCTTTATTCCTGTGCACTGCTAATAACAGCAGTGCTGAATCATAAAATGAGAGCCGAGACCAGTACTGTTTGTCAGATGAACCCACTAGGAGGTTCCTGCATTACCTGTTTACGTGCGGGTGTCAATGCCCTTCAGGCTTGCTTTCATCTCTTCGATCTCCATTGGTCTCTCCTGTGCACTTGGTGTTCTTGGTGACGTGTATAAACAAATCTGCTAGGTTCTTCTCTTGTACATAACCTCAATAAAAATTGTACCCGTCAATTAGCAGTCTATAATGTTTACAGTTGGTTAAGTTATGGTGCAATATTTTCGGGATGAACTTAAATGCCCCTTAAAATGTACGGCTTCTAAACAGGTTCCTTGCATCTGCGTGGCAGGAAGGTCCCGGAGGCCTGGAAGCCAGGTATGACCTTGGGAGGGACCCAGGCTGATCTCGGTAGGAGGCACGTGCAGTGATTTGAAAGCAGGCAGTCTCTGAGCTGGAGTAATGACCCATCACATCCTGGGAAGATTTGGGAGCTTAAATACAGCAATCAAAGTTTACTTCTTTTATTCAGCAGCTTGAAACAGGGTAGTGCTTTGTAGGCTGGTAATTGTAAAGGCAAGGATATAAGATGGGTATGCGGAGGGGCCACCGGAGTTAGCTGGGAAATGATAGAAGGAAAGAAACCATGGGCGAGCTAGTTACATACTGATTTGTGGTTTCACCCGGCTTAGTGTTAAGACAGAGTTCATCACTTTTGTTCTCAGTTTCTTTATCAGAGTGTTTCTGGAAGAGCTTTGGACTAGTCTCCTGGTTCTTCAGTCCCTGAGGAGTGTTGAGATACAGTCTAATACAGCTGGCACAAGTGATGTATCAGAATTATGAGTTTTGTGAGTGCTGTTTGTAACAGTAGCTTGAGCTGGTTCAGTCCTCACTGACATGATGAGAGAGGCTTTCGTTGCTCACACCAGAAGCTGGGCTGGAGGTGAAGCATATCAAAGCGCAGAAAATGCAGGACGAGCCACCTTCTCTTCTTCCTGCCCTGGCAGGAGGCTCTGGAAAGTCCCTAAAGCACCAAGGATAAAAAAGAAAAGCAAACGAACTTCTAGGTATTCCCCCCTGAATGCTCTCCCTTCACTGTAGCTTCTGGATTAATTGAAATTAATTGAAATCCAGATTCAAGCTCAGCAGTCACCAGTGGAAGCTACCTAAATGAGACTGAGCTTTAATAACGAAGGTAGGTGGCAGAGCCTGGGGATTTGTGCATTTCTCCACTGGGTTATTTTATAGGATATAGGAGAGGTCCAGGGTGCGTGCCCAGCATCGCCTGGGTTGGTTGTGAGGCCTGAGCGTGTGCTTGTGGTGGGAAGTGTTTCCAGAATGGAAACAAGTCAGCATTAGGTAGCGCCATGAAGTATATTTTCTGCGAAGTCAGCTTACCATCTATTAAAAAAGGAGGGGAGGCGGGGAAGGCGAGAGGATATTACTGCCCAGCCTCACGGAGGTTTGGGAGAGGTCTGGTTTATAATGTAATGGTGCTTTGGATCCGTGGATGAGAAGTGCTCGGAATCGTTAACCCAAAATATTTTGCAGTGAGTTACAGCTGCCGGAACGGCGTGCTTAGCCAGCTCTGCTCCCTTGTGGGTCAGCTGGGCCTGTCTTGCATAGGCCACAACTCCCTTAAGACTTGTAACTCTTTACACAGGTGCATGTGGATGCGTATGGATGTCTGTGTCTGTAAAAGCCCGGCCAGGTCTTTGCAAATGGGCCCTTGCTTTTGTATCCTTTTAATTGAAATGTGCTTGATTGCAATTTATCAAAACCCCTGTTCTGTCCTATTACAGCTTTTTTATTAAGAGCTGGCTTGTCTCAGTGAGGGCTGACTGCTTTTGAATTATATTTTACTTTGTATTGAGGATGAGGTGACAGCCCTTCTGCAGCCATATTTACCAATTAGCACTGGTAAATGCTAGACTTACCTTGCATTTTTGTTACTGGAAAATGTACCTTATCTTGCCGAGCAGAAGAGCAGGGCTAGTGACACATTATAGGAATCAAAAATTGAGGTTCAAAATAATACACTTACTTAAAAGATTTTACTTTTTTAAGCAGTATTAGAAAATCTTTTCCTATCAGTTTATTTTACCAAAATGAAAACCCTGCTCTGAGCAACATACTTACAAGTGTAAATATTCACAGCTCCATTGAAGCTAGTGAGGCTAAAATGATTTACATCAGCTGTTTTGGCAACCTAAGCGATAGTGATTATTGCATCAGGGCTATTATGAGGCTTTTGTACGATGCATGTTTTAGATATAAATAGCTCTGGTTTTGGTTTTTAATTGTAGACACCTTGAGATGCATAAAGGCCTTCCTCAGAGTCTGTTTGTGTTCTTTGGTCTTTTTAATCTTGTGTATTTGCTTCCAGCCCTCATTAACATGAATCCTGGGGCTGCCTACCGTCTCGAAGCTTCAGTGTGCTCCGTGATAAGGATGTGTTCCCTCTGTCGCGCCTGGGCCGGGTTGTCAGCTCTCTTTGGAGCAAGGGCTGTCTTAACTCCATCGTACAGCACTGAGAAAACTTGGCCTTGATTTTGCTTGGAGTTCTAGGCAGTGCTTTTATGTAACTGGTACTGATATTGCAAATACTCTTTTACTGCCAGTGATGTGAGTTCCACCTTGCCCTAAAACAGCAGTAGTCACAACTTTCTGGGATAAGTATCGCTTGCTGCCAGATTTCTTCAGATGAATTAAGATTTTACTTTTGTTTGCAGTGATTTAAGCAATAGCTACAGCTGTGGTAATTATAGATTTTAATTTCAAATAGTAATCTGTCCTTTTATTTTGTTTCTAAATGGAATTTTCTAGAGAGGCAGGGGAGCGTTGTGGGGAAAGATAACCTGGTAATGGATAAGTTATAATGAATTAGTTTTAATGCATCATGTGGAAACTAAGTTCTCACTGTCGGAAATGAGCTACCTGCAAAGGCAGAACAGATATGTACCGTGTTATGTTACAGCAGCGCCTAAGCGATCTCAGCTGAGATCAAAGCTCTGTTACGATAAAACATAAGTACAAATGCATTTCCCACCTGCTGAAAAGTGTTTTTTTCATTTTGCGTACAGTATTAATGATACAGAAAATCCACAACTGGAATGCAGAAGGATGGCTTCAGCTGAATATAAATTCACACCATTTATGTTTTAATCATTAAGTGCAAGTGTTTGAAAACAAGTGGACATACCTTAAAATAGAACATGCTGTTTGTTTAGTTCTGTAAAGCTTTAGGTGTAAATCATGATTATAAAGCTATATGCCCTTAATTTTTGATTTGGTGGGCTGAAATCACTGAACAGACCTGAGGCATCCTTTGGCCCAAGAGGGTGTAATATCCGCCCCCATGAAAGACTTGGCTTTAGCTAACATCAGTACCACAGTGGCTTGCTCCAGGATAGACTTTAATATGCTGCAGTCATTGAGGGTTTATTATTATTATTTCTATTATTGAGAAACTTCAAACTGACCGACCAAACATTCTCAATAACTTAGCAACAGAATGAGACCAAGCAAGACATCTGTGAGCACGCAAACATATTTGAACTTTTAAAAGCCTGAACTTTCCAGGGGGAGTTGCTGTGCTTAAAACCCCCTGGATCAGGGACAGTGAGAAATCTGTTGGCTGCTCTTGAAATAAAGCTTCAGTCGAAGGCAGGAGGTGGAGGGAGGGCGAGGAAGGGCCCATGGAGGCACCATCCAGACGGTGATGGCTCAGGATGACAAATGACTCCAGCAGATTTTTATAAGGGGTGATTATGTAGTTCAGGTGCTTGCAATGGCTGATAAAATGTTTAAAGCCCTTGCCAAAAAAATGATGTCAAGGATCAGCCTGTCCCTGGAGAGGGATCCCTGGAGGTCATTTGGTGTTAAGTAACAGGGTTTTCATTCCCTTCTCTGTGATGCCTGTTTTGTGTATTTTAACTGTGTGTGTTTTGGGGGGGGGTGGTGGGGGAAATGTTGCTTTTAGCTGTTCCCCAGGGTTCATCTCCTGGGGCACTTCTCTCTGTTTCAGAAAAGGACACCAAGTGCCTGGGAATTGTTATAATGTGTCACTCTGTTTAGGTGGTCAGTGCTGGACACTTGAATGGAGTTGCAGTTGTGCCTGTGCTGTTGGCTCCTGCCTATTTCTTGGGCATAGAAAAGTGGCATGGTCAACCCTGGGCAATTCTTATTGATGGTTGGTCGTTTGTTCTCTCTCTCTCTCTCTCTCTCTCTCTCTCTTTTTTTTTTTTTTTTTTTTTTTTTTTTTAACTCTTTCAAGTGCTGGAGAAGATACTAAGAGGCATGGAATGGCTTTGCATCGTATGGACATAGAAACCAAAAAGCCTGCAGTGCCTCACTGCGGAGAAACATTGTGGGAGGCAGGAAAGGACAAAGAGCTCTTGTCTTAGAATGTTAGATATAGGAATATAATCTATTGATAAAGGAATTTAGCTTTTTATTTTCCTACTTTTAATTGTTTTGGAATTGTTTAGTTTTGCTTGTATAGCCCTGAAAACAAGACCTGAGGTAGCAGAAAAAAGCAGGAACCCTGCTGCCATACCAGCCTTAAAAATATCCTAGTAATGTCGGATGAAAAATGTACTCATTATCCACTAATGAAATAATTGCTTTGTTAAGAATCTGCAAAAATCAGATTTTGGCTTGATTTTCTGATCCGCAGTCATTCACAGTAGTATGTACGATGTGAAGAGTGATGACTCTTGACTGCATCTTGAGATTGACATGTTTGAGCTAATCGCCTGGTATCTGATCATGAAAGTTAATTTGCCAGCTACTGCTGTCTCTCTCCCATGTGTCTAATTGGGAATGGGGACAGTGGGAGGCAGGTTGGGGAGGAGGCATGATTTGACCCAAGGCAGGGCAAGTAGCTGGCCTTCCTCAGGCTTGCCAGGAGAAGTGCTTTTAATTTGTTGGAGGTCTGTGAAAGGTGTGCTGGTGTCCCACGCTGGCTGCCCATCAAGGAGGCTGATGCACTGGCCAGGACTTGCAGGGCTGCTCCTATGCGCTGGTCTGCATGCGGTCCCGTGGCTGCATATTTCTGTATGGGAAATACTTCAGCTGCGTGTAATTGGCACCTTGGCTGCCAGCTCCTGTCAAGACTATTGTGATCATTTTTATTAATGTGTGAATCTTTTTTGCTTTAAGTGTCGAGTTTCCAAAAGCAGCTTTGTGGGCAGTGAGGAAGAACTGGCCGCTTGCTTCTGCTGCTGTTATGGGTGAAACCTGTGAGATGCCTATAGGGGAACCAGCCCCTGCAGACAGATGATCAAAATCCATGGTGAAATGCCAGCTGGGTGTCCCGTCTTCTGTGTTAGGGCCTGTTACAGTCAGTGTATGGATACAGATCTCACATGACGACACATGATTATTGGTATTCCCCTCAGTGCTTATCTCTGTTTTTCTTTTTTTTCTTTCTTTTTTTCTTTTTCTTTTTTTTTTGTTTTTGTTTTGCAAAGGGGTGCAAATGCTGAATTGCGGCTGTGACAGAAAGTACTGCTTGTAGACAACTATTTTACATTTTCCTTCTACTGTCTGGCTTTTTAACTACTTAGTGCATTTCTGTTTTCCATTTGTTTACACCTTGCTCCTGACAAGCTTTTCCCTCTCTAATACAAGATTTCAAAGCAATTTTTCCTTTGTGAATATATAGATTTGCAGCTTCTTGAACACTGCACAGTCAAAAATCAGTCAGCCCTCTTTAAACCCTACAATTAGCTGGTGAAAGAAAGGGGGAGAAGAATGGTTCTGACATATTTTGTTATTTTTTTTTTGCTTAGAGGAAAAATGCTCGTTTTTGTTTTATTAATGATGTGCTTATGAAATTGAGCATTTGATGGTATGCACTCGGAGCAGGCGGAATGCAAGCTTCCCCACGTAGCGCTGGCAGTGGGTTTCCTTTCTGATCTGTAACACACTAGCTTATTCCAGATGTAGACTTGTTCTGAACAGAGGCTGTCTAATGTATAATGGTTTAACGGTGGAGAAGGATGGCCTGCAGGGACTGACTTCAAACTACCAACTGTATTCTCTATTCTCACTTGTGGTCTGTTACATAAGATGACCCATTTTTTTGCTTGTGACTAATCCAAGTAGAATATTTGTACTGTCTTAAAACCATTTTAATTATTTGTAGCTTAGGCACTTTGAAGTTTATCATCTGCAAGTGGAAAAAATCTGATCCAAAATGCTGCCTGCTTAAAAGAGCCAAGTTAGGAAAAAAGTTGAGTCACGTAAGAATGATGTAACTAGAGGGGGGAATTAGCATTCCAACTGCAGCCGTATTAACTTGGCCATTTATGTTTACTCTTGCTGTAGGAGTGCTGAAGGAAGTAAAAAATGTGGGTCTGGGAAGGACTCAGAGAAATCATCTGCTCTCATCTTCTTCTCTGAGATCACCTTAGACGGATGGTTGTCCATCATGTCCATGAAATCTTCCATCGGAGGAATCTGCAGTCCCCTGGTGTAGGCAGGTCCGGTGCTGCTCTTGGTGATAAACAAAGTCCAATGTGACAGATTTGAGCAGAGTTAGAATTTGCTTTGGGCTGGTGGGAGTGACCAAGTAGGGAACAAATCTCTAACAGAAATTTTGGATACTCATTCCTTTGGTATCTCAGAGCAAGCATGGATGTATTTCTGAGGGTGCCTCTTGGCTGCGTCTCGGGTGAAATGCTTGAAACTTAATGGCTTGCAAGGCACAGATAGTCAGCCTGGGTCATCTAATGAGCCCTTCGGCATTCGCGCTCTCTTCGTTGTTGGGTTTCCTTGACTTCAGCTAAGGGCAGATGTGGGCTGGTCTCCCTGCTCTTTAGAAAGGCCAGAGCAGTGTCCTTCTTAAGGGGGCATCTGACCAGACCTGGGATGCAGCAGCTGCTTCGCCTCTCAGTCCTCGCTGAGGATATCTGGAGTTTGAAATACCCGGCTGGACAGTCGTTGGCGTATCTCTTTGCCATAGGCATGAAATGCTTTTCCAGAGAGAGCTATTGGGGCGTGTGTGCAGATTTATTGTGTTGTTTATAAATGAAGTTACGAGAATTACTCTGAGTGGATGGAAAAATCCAGAAGTTAATAGAAATGTGAAACTGGCAGCAGCCAAGCAGCAACCAGAATTGTGCAGCCGATCAGAGGAGACTGTCCAGTAGTTAAACTCATCTTGCTCTGAGCAGGGATTAGACAGGCTCCAGGGACAGTGACATCAGACCTGCAAACTGCCAATTCTAACTACATTTGAAGTTTCTCTTGTGTATTGTAAGTCTCCAGAGCTGTGTGAATACACCAGAATCCTAGCTTTCGTTTGAAGACTAAGTGAGCTTGTAGTCCCTTTGTTTATAAAGGAAAGCTTGAAAATATGATCCTTAAAAAAAATTAAAGATATAAAATGAATCATTCTGCCTTATTTATTTATTTGTTTAAGTTCTGTGTTGCTAAACCTAGGAATCTCCAGTAACTCAAGGAAATTGGTTTTCAATAAAATTTAAATGCATTTAAAAATCCCTGGATTCAGCCTAGAGCTTCACTGTTAAGGCTTTACTGTGATGGAGTCGCAGAGGATACGTGTTCAAAGCAGCGGGGTTTCCCGGTTGGCTGTGAAATTTCCCGTGCTGCTCTGTGCAAAAGAGAGAGCTACCGCATGCGGAGGGGAGGGGATTCTGCCGAGCACCCCCTTTCTCCAAGAGACCTCAAACAGAGGCTCTGGATCTACTTTTTAAAATGTTCAGCTCTTAAAAACTTGGAATGAGGCCCCTCAAAGGTATGCATGTATATTTTGGGGTGGGAGTTTGCTTTGTAACAGCACCAGTGTGCTTAAATAAGTAGCTATCAAGCTTTTATCAAGAAGAGTGAAAGAACAGGGAGGTGATCTGATTTCCAGTCAATGCTGAGTTGCTTATTCCAGTGAAATGCCTGTAGATGATCAGTGGGAACTCGAGGGACAGCCTTTTCTTTTCTTTTCTTTTTTTCTTTTTTTTTTGTAAACAGTATATGAGCATGTCATTTAAAACTCGTGAAAGAAATGCATATTTGGGCACATGCTGGCTTGTTTTGCTGTTTTTAGTGTGACTGGATTTTGCCACCCATATTCAGACTAAGTAATTCCTCGCTTTGCAAGTGCTTTTGATTTCAATGGGACTTCAAAGGGAATAAGACGATTCTTGTATTAAGAGCAGCGGAGTCTTATAATTTGCTGCTACTGAGTGTTTTGCTAGGTAAATGAATATTTGAGTGTGGATCAGTTAAGAGTAGCTTTTTTTTTAATGCCTGATAGGTTGAGGAGTGCAAGTAGGCACTGCATGTTGTAGACCTTTGCATAACTAAAATTCCACAGAGCTTTTGCACATCGTTAAACACAATTTGATGACTGGATTGTTAAATTTTATTGAAGGGTGTGCTTTTAACTGAATTTGGCAGCTGGACACTCGGAAGTGCATCTTGTGAGGAGACTAGATTGTCGTCATTTTAGCCTAGTCTTGGTTTAGGGGAGGCAGAGAGATTATATTTCTCAGTTATACTATTTTTATTATGGGTACAAGGCACTTTAAAGCAATTAATCTCTCTAGAGCGTTCTTGTGCTGTAGCTAAGGTCTGTTTTATGTGTAGATAAATATAGTTGACTCTTGCCCCTGTGTTTAACAAGATGCTTCATGTATCAGTCTAATTTATCTCAAGGTATTCTCTGTCCTGACATGCCCTGTTATTCAACAGGAGACTTGAGTTTTTATCAATGTATTTAGGATCCCATTAAACCTGTTGGGATATTGCTCATGTTCTTGGCTTTCAAGTTAACAAATTACCCACAAGTGTGTACGCTTTCAGGATCAAACTTTTGGATTACTTTTAAGACACTGGGTTTGTTTTTCCTGTTTATCATACCTCTAGTCTTGGGGCTGTGTAATGTCAATCTATTATTTATCACTTTGTTCTTAGATACTGATGTAGATACCGTCATCTTTGTTCCTGTATCTGAAAACCTTATCAGGCATTGCATTTAAACATCTCAGCATAGGGCCCCAGTGGTCTTTTTTATTTATTTTTTTTAAGGGCAATTTGCAGTTAATAAAGAAAGACTGCTGAAAAAAAGTTGGCTTATAGTCTGCAAGTTGCCAGAGACCTTAGGTTCACTGATATACTTAGCAGTTCCATTTCTCAGAAACAAGCAGTGATTTTTACATGCTCTTCACAGGTTGCATGAAATTTTAATCATTGCCACTCCTTGAGCATTTGTGTACTGCAAGAACATCACTTGTGTGTAGAACAGAACCTGTCAGGAATAGATGCCCAGAGAGATAAGCCAGTGCTGAGTGACTTCAGCAAACGGCCTGAAAAATATACCCTAATTGTGTATTTTCCTGTGTCTTCCAAGCTTGAAAACTTCATAGAATTTCTCATAATTCTGCTACCCTGATTCTTCCCTTCTCCTTGAGAGACTCCTAGCAATTGCCTAATGTAGCTTGCTTGCTTGCTTGTTTTTCCATTTTTGTTCTGCTAATATCTGCCACTCTTGTATTCCTTTGGGTCCAATCCTTCCAGTAGGACTCCTCAAAGCTAGTTTTTGTTCTGCATTTTGTATTGCTCCAAAGTTTGTAAAGCACTTTTGGGGAGAATATTTATAATCTATTTAAATAAATAAAATAAAGGTGTCATTATTACCTTGCCTCTATTGAAAAGTTATTCTGTGTGTAAGTTTTATTATTTCTGGTTGGTACAACAGGTGTCAAATAGGGGAATATTTGATGGGCAGCTGAAATTTTCTTTCCTATGTCTCAAGTACTGCAAACCTCTCCGGAGAGGTCAACACTGCAGTATGAGGCAAGATGAGTACCTGCTGCAATAGCAGCTGTGTTACAGTGGTGTTCGAGGTCCCTCTCGAATGGCCTTTTGCTCTCCTGCAACCTGTTTGCACAGCTACTACAGATCTTTGACTTTCCTCTCAAGACAGTTTTGGCAAAGGGGCTCGAAGCTGCTAATTGCTGCTGGAAGGATCAGGGTATAGCGAGCAGCGGTTCTGCATAGCTCGGAAAGAAGCTGCAAACAGCCCTGCAAGGAAACCTCCACATGCTGAACTAACCTGTGCTGCCTCCTCCTTTCTGCCTCCTTCGCTTGGACCACAGATAACAAAGGCAACTTGCTCAGCACAGCTGTATAGCTTGAGCTATACAGATGTTTGGTGATGGGCAGGAAGGCTGTCAGCCTGCAAATAGCTCCCTTCTGTAGCCTCGCAGCCCTCGCCTACACCCCTGTGCCTGTGTCCTAAACCAGTAGGCATTTTCAGGACGCTCTTTTACTGTCTAAATGCAAATTCAAGGACTCTCTGCACGTTTTCTCCCAGCGAGAAGGTTGCCGTATATGGAAGATGCATATACTGAAAGGGACAGATGGACTGGGAATCCAGATAACAGGAGGCAGAGGGTCGAAGCGGTCCCCTCACAGCATCATCATCACCCACGTGGAGGAAGGAGGCCCTGCACACAGGTGAGGTGACACTGGTTCCTCTGCGAAGCTGAAGTGCATGTGATTGACCATCCATTGCCATCACTATTAGCTGAACTCAAAAGACAAGCTGGGCAATTTACCCCACTGCTGTTGAAAATGTTGTCCTTGTTACAGAAAGAAAATATGGGATTTTTAGCTTAAAAGCTTGTTTTTGTGGTTGATCAGAGTGCCCTTCCAGCGTGTTTAATCTAACGTATAGTGTAGTCAAGCAGTTACTTTCATGACGAGTGTATACTCATTTCTCTGAAGGGTAGTACAATAGGCCCCAGATCAACTATGACTGCTTTTTCTTGGCTCCCAACCACTTGGTAACAGAGCCTGGAAAGTAACCCAAGTGACCCTTGGGAAAGGGTGAGGACATAGTCCCTGCATGCTGGCAGTGTGTCCTGGACATTCACCGTGGACTCTTGGCCCAGGGAAGCGAGATCTCAGTGTGGCTGAGAGCACAGCAGAGCTGTCCTTCTGGAAGGGGGTGAGCCTTGGTCATCTCCAGCAGGGCCTGGGGAGGGTGCAAGGGGAACTTGGTCCCAGAGGGAAGGGGGAATGGCTTTGTTTATAGTACGTTCCTAAACGATTTGCTGTGGAGCCCCTTCTGAGCACCTTTCTTTGTTCCTTCGACTTCCCACCCTTAGGGCAAATAACATGGCCAAAAATCAATTTGAGTTCAGCTTTAACCAAGTCACGTCTTTTGCATGTCTCTGCACACCAACATATACTGTCTAAGTACAGCATCAGCAGAAGATCCTCTTCTGTAGCTCAGTGTTCCTACTTGGTTTCCATAGGGACGGCAGATTGACATCAGGCGATGAGCTCCTCATGATCAACGGGCAGTCGTTGGTTGGGCTTTCCCACCAGGAAGCTGTGGCCCTTCTTCGCTCTGCAGCTGGTCTGGTGCAGCTGGTGGTAGCTAGCAAGGTATGTTCAGTAAATCCTTTGTGCTCGTCCTTGGTGATCCCCTGAATGGCTGTTTAAAAGTGTTTGTGTGTGTGCTGTATATAACAGGCAGATTTTTAATAGCTGTGATACAAGGCTATGTGTGCACATTTGCTTCTCTAAGTTTAACATACAGCTATTGAAAAACGTATCGGTAGCTGCGTTAGATTAGTGGCAAATCAGCAACATATAGGCCAACTTAGTAATTTGCTTATATTGTCGCAGTAGTTCTGTGTGCAAATGAGACTGTATTTATTCATGCAGAGATTACTTAAGTTCTGGCCAAAAACATTTTCTTAAAATATACATAGCCTGCTAAATAAAGCAAGCTCTTCTCAGCCTCTTCAGATTATGCCTGTGTAGCCTCTGCAACTCTTATCTCATGTCATATCTCTGTGCTTGAGGTCTCTTGATGATGATCTTTTACTTTGAATTCCTTAATTTGTCCTCCTTAATAGGTTGGAGTGAAGTTATTGCAGATAAAGTAGCATGAAATTTCAGGGAAATGAGAGTGGAACTCATTTATCAGTAGGGCTCTTTAGTTTGCTTTCATCACAGGAGAGATTAGGGGGGTTTTGCACAATACTTTTCCTTTGAGAAATGTCCGCCCACCCAAGTTCGCTCTCTTCCCTCAGACCACAGCTTGCTCGTCCTCCATTTGACTTGATGCAAGTGTTTGTTGGTCTGCCAAGCCACGACATGGAAGTGACTGAGGTTCCTGGTGTCTCAAGGATGGACCTGTGGGGGCAGGGACAGGTGTGAAATTGGGGTGGTGGCAGGAACCTTTTGGGCAGGATTCTGTGTATTTACTTACTTTTTGTAAGCTTCACCTTTAGGTTGCTCTAGCCTGAGTGGGGTTTAATGTGGGTTTAATTTCGGGATGCTCCTACAGCTTCCTGGAGTGCTTTATGCTCCTGCTTGTCTAGAATAGACTTTGCCTGGTGATATTCAATGCCTCATGATTCAACGCAAAGAGCTTGTGTCTTCTCTAATGTTTCATTAGAGAGAGGAGTTTCATTCAAGACCTTCTGTAGGCTCGCAATGTGGTGTTAGCCCCACCAGTGTTTATTCTCAAAACAAGACACTGAACTGAAGTAGGTACATTTTGTACTTTGTTTAGACAATTGGGCCTCTTCCAGAAAGCAAGAGTGTAGCTAGCATAAATTACTTCCTAAAATTATTTCTTTGTTCATGTAATAACTACATCGAAATAATCATGAATAAGCTTACAGCATAAAGCTCTTTACAGATCTGATCAAACTTTGAATCTTTTGGCCCTTACTCTGTGTACTTGGACAATTTTCATGTCACTAGGAGGGGAACTTGGTAACCCAAGCAACTGAGGATCTAATCTTTGCCTTGTGTCAAGCAATTTGAGGAAAGATGTAAATAGGTGAAGTGTTCTCCAGCAGATCTTTTTGGATATTATTTGTTAGTATGGGAAAGCAGCCTTGCAGTTTGGCCTGGTGAGCACTCTGAACACAGGATCTGTTCTGAAAGCAATAAAATGAGACTCTGTCTCACCGCTGCCTTTAGTTTATGCACATGTTTACCTACCGGAAAACATACCAAAGAATGGAGAGAGGTCCTTAAGGATTCGGGACAAAGTAGATACAGGATTGGTGGGTCGGTTTTCGTTTTATTCTGCTAAGTAGTGTTAACAGCTTACTATTCTTATGCTGTAGATAGAATGCAAGTGAAAGAGAATATCTACAAGGAGAGTGCAGGAACGCAGAGTGTGATTTGAGAACATGATGAAATGAGTAATGAGTTCTCTAAACTCTGAGTCTTCTTGCAATGACATCTTAATAAATTCAGGGTATGGAGGAGCAGGCTGTTGGAGAAGCATTTATTTTAAATTCTCTCTTATAAAATCTAAACGTTTTAGAAATTTATTGGCCTATGCTTACTATACATGCACTTTAAAATCAGAACTGATTTTTATAACTGCAACATTATGAGCAAATGGAAATATGTAACTGGGGAAGATTATCAGTGAGCTCTCACCAGGCAAGGGAAACGGAGCACTTTTGCCTGGACTTTAGTGGTTCTCTGCATGTCATATAACCTGTTTTGTTGTGTCTCTGGTAGGAATCTGCTGAAGGGGATTTTCTGAAGTACCCATCTACCAGTTTGCCAGACTTGCTTAGCACTTGCTCAGTCCAAGACACTATCTCTTGCACTGATAATAAAGAAAATGAAGAGCCAGAAGAAGATGCGAAGGGAGTGAATGTGGTTCCTGAAACTTTGGTTGCTGTAAGTGTGGTTTTGGTGATGTTTTTACTCTGTCCCTTGACATCGGTTTGTATCTGTCGTGTTCTCCTCCAGCCGGACACAGAATGGGTCTTCGGGCCAGGGCGATCTGACCCAGCCCTGCTTTGCATTGACAAGCTTAACTGGTGATGTGATCAACTGCAGCTTCTGCCATCTCTCTGTTACTGCGCCGTGGCAAAGCAGCATCACGGGGAGTAAGAGCTCCCGTGTCCTCCAAGTTATGTGGCGATGTGGGATTTCTTTCTTTTCTTTTTTTTTTTCCCCCTCTCTGTTGCTGGATTGTTTTCCACCCACTTCCAAATGCTTTTGTTGGAACTGATAAGTCTCTTGCATGGTTTGCATAGTAACACACTCTTTTTTCTCTTCCTTTTGTAACTAAACTTTAACAGTTTATGATCCAATACTTCAAGTTGTTATTTGCTCTGTTGAAGCCAAGAGACTTTGGGGGAAGAACGAGTTTCTGGCTGTGAACTGTAACTGAAGCTCTACTGAATAAATGCTGCCAATTGATAATCTCACTTGTATTCCCTTCAGGGCTGTATTCAGCAGAGATTAAGTGGATTATTGTTATTTATTTCTAATGTAGCAGTTCTCAGAAGCTTCATCTGTGTCCTGGACCTCTGTTGTATTGTGCAGACACAGAATAAAATGATGATCTCTACCCTAAAGAGTTTACAGCCGAGAGAAAGCGAGTGGATTCAAGTGAAGGTTTTGTCATTTTCTTTTTTCGTCTTTCTCCCTCTTTTCTGAGGCAATTATAATAAATCTCTTAAACTTTTGGAAGGACTTATAACATGATGTATTATTTAGTGATTTGTTTTTATTTTATATTCTGATACTTTCCATCTTTCATGCAACAGATCTCTCCCCAAGATGAATACCTAGCTGATGCTGGTATTCACTTTATACCTGTGTACTGTCTCCAGTTTATGTGCTTATAACAGTTCCTGCTCTCAAACAAGTCTTTTGTGCAACAAGTTTTGTTTTCTTGTAGCTTTGTTTCTGCACAGTCTTTTATTTTATGTGCCAGGCTGACTATTTGTGGGAGGGAGGGAGAAATGAATAAATTAGAGATGCTTAGTGTTGATGATAATTCTAGTATTTGTGTGCTAACTTGAGTGGACATCTGAGCATTCTTTTGGCTTAAAAAGTATTTTGCAATTCTTCTTGATGTTATGCTTCAAATTCTGGTAATTATTTGCAAGGCTGTGGCTCAGCAAACCTTGAACATTAAAATCAATTTTTGCAATGCTTAGTTATATAGGGCTTTAGGATGCAGCTATCTAACATTCTAGTGAAATTTTCAGCATACATTAACAATTATTTGTCGCTCCATATGCCCCTGAATTTCCAGCAAGGGTTTTGTGGTTTTCACTGATGGCTTTTTTGATGTTATCGGATATTTCCTTTCCAGATTAATAACACTAGGGGAAACTCAAGGTAGCATGCACGTCACTGAAGACCCTACCAAACAAGCCCACCGAGGGTCCTACAGCAGAGTTTGTAGCCTGCCCTGAATCTGTACCAGTGCCACTGTTGCTGTTAGTGGTGCTATCCTGATTTTAAAGCTAGCTTGATCATGTCTACCTGTGTGGCATTCTTGCTTCTGATGGTATTACCTCTATGCTTATATAATGCATTACATGGGGGTTAGGAGGAAAATCCTAGAAATCCGTGTACAACAAACACATTAGAAGAATGGCATTCCATTCTTCTAATTTCTCCTCTCTATTTCTATTAAACTTAATTGATTTTATATACTTATTTGGGGGGGGTGTGGAATTCAGAGGGATGTAGCCCTACTAAGTTATTTGTGTCTCTTGGGGCCAAATCGTCTTCCTTTTTTACTTGAGATGAAATGAAATCTGTCCTCTTCTAATCCAAAATGTGGGATGCCTTTGCATTCATTCCCCTTGTGTGGTTGCCATCAGGAGTACAGGACATGACTATCTGCAGCGCGAGGTTGGCGGTCGGTACAGCGGGAGACTCGCTGTGGGCTCACCACGTCGGCAGGGCTAGTGCAGCCTGCTAGGGAGAGCTGAGCCGGGCACGCGCGTAGGAGGGTCGGTGTATTGAAGAGATACTTCATGCATTGCTTTACTTGGTCTAGCAAGACAAAGAGGAAGTTTTTTTCATAGTAAGGCTTTTTGAAGCCAATTTGAAGGTCAGCTTAGACATGAAGCATCGCCTTTTTTTTTTCAAGTAACTATGTATATCTAATGTATATAATCATATATATTCTGGCAAAATTGTTTTGGAAATTGCTGTTCTCTGCTCCTCCAACTCCCTTGAGGATGTTTATATGGTTTCTTTCTCTCATATATATACTCCATATATGTACTGTAGATAAGAGGTGACAGTGTGAGTGATGGTTGAAGCAGAAGCTAAGCTTTTCTGTTCTTTTACCCTGGAAAATATAATGGAATTATACTTTCAGGGGGTAGGTACTCAAGGTCTGGACCAGTGTAACTGAGATCGTGAGCTCAGTTTCAGCATCAAAACCCTTCACTTGGGAAGTGATTCCCAGCTCGACTCTGGTCAGGAGTTATCTTACGCATGGTTTCTCACCTCTGACAAGAGGTTAATGAGTTTTCTTTCTTATTTTGCAGTATTTTAGAGCCTGAAAGGGATGGTGTCAGTGGTGTCACGTCCTGGGTGGTTAGGTAACAAAAAGTAATTCAATATGATTTATCTTCAGCTGCGGGTCCGCTGTCCCTTTTTGTAGTCCTAGAGTCTGCCTCTGCCGTTCCCCCCTGACCGCTTGTTGCTGCTGTGCGAAAGGCCAAGTGAACATGGAAAACTTTAAAACTAACTGTGTGCAACCAACCGTTGTGCAGTGCAGCTTGCTGGGCTCAGGGGCAGCTCTGTCTCACTTCTGTAGGCTGTAGTTACTGTGGGAGGCTGGGGGCAATAACAGGCAGGTGTTTGCTGACCAGCGTTAGGTAATTCTAATTCTGGAGTCTAGGCGTAGAAGATGCTACCAGATTTGCAGCATCGAAGATTTTGAAAGCTCTTAGCATTGTCCAAGGTCTTATTTCAGTAACTTTGTTATGAATATAGTACAGTGCTGAGCAGAACCATAAATTATAGTCCTGCTATTAGTGAGTTAGTGCTTCATCTTTTACATGCTGAAGTAGGCACGGTGCTTCGGGGCGGAGGGGTCCGTATCCCTTCCTGAACTCTGCAGAACGCCCTGGGAGAGGGAACCCCCGGCAGCTTGCAGGCGCGCAGTGAGGGCTCTCATGAAGTCACGTATGGAGCCAAAGGGATGTGGCATCAGAAATAATCATATACAACTAAGACGTGTACCGAAGTCGTTGTCCTCGTAGATATTCAGAACTCAACTGGAGCAGACCCTGGGCAACCTGATCTAAATTATGTCCCCTGTGAGAGGACACATTGAAAAAAAAAAAAATTCTCTTTTAGCCTGCTGGCTCTTTAGAGTTTTCCCTGTGACTAAGTTCTTTAAAACCTTAAGTTTTGCCCCAGTGTTTCCCACTTGGCAGTGTTCTGAGCTATTCAGCTTCTTCAGGAGACAGTAGAAGAGTTGTTAGTGTTACTTGAAAACTGTAATTTAAGACAAATATCACTTGTAAAGCTTGCTTAAAAGTCCATTTGTTGTGTCACATTAATAAAAGTTTCATAAGCATAATTTAACTGGAGCTCTGTTTCTAGAGTCTTGTTATGTAAAATCATGTTTAACGTGAAACATCCCTTCAAGTTCTAACTTTAATAAAACTCATACTGCTGGGCAGGAAAGGATTACACTAATATCCTTAAAGTGCATTTCTTTTGGAGCTAGTTTGACCAAAATGTTTCTTAACTTCGGATATGAAATACTGGGCCGCAGAGTTTGTTTTAAATTGTCCTGAATTACTTTGGGATTTTAAACTCTCACCCCAAATCCATATTTTGCCTTGTGCAATTGACATTGATATTTTAAAATGTCATTATTTGTGTCCAAGTGAAATAGGACGATAGGGTACTATTTGCCTTGGACTATTTATTTTTAATTCTAGCATTTCTGCTGCTTCAAATTGAACCTGTTTGTCACTATTGCTGGATGGCAGAGCAACCTGGGAAATGAACTCGACAGAAAATGGATCTGCCAAGAATTTGCAAAGTGTCTGATGACTTTGGAGCATTTTAGGTGCCCGTGTAGAGGTGTGCACCATTCCTAGCTGCTTCTGAAAGATTTTTGCTGTTGTTTCTGGTGCTATTGTTCAATAGAGGACAATCAGATATTTTCTTTGTTAAATATTCAGCTGTAATGAACAGGTTCATGTGAATGGATGGATGAGAAAATCGAAAAAGTTAACACAAAAGGACAGTCTCTGCCTGGGGAGGCTTGAGTGCGCAGCTCCAGAGGGAGAGCAACGCTGGAGATGCTTGCTGCTGGTGTTTGGGGGAGGAAAGAGACTATTCTTCTGACAGTCCCCTTCTCTCTTTCCCACCCCCTCTGCTCCAGGGCTCTAAAACCCTTTTGCTAGTATTGAATCATTTTGTGTTGACCTGAAGTGCTCAATGTGTACCTTAATCCAAGTTGTGGGTGCGTTGCATGTGGAGACTGCTGTGACCCACCAAGATCTGATACTCCTACTGTAACAGAAACAGGATGTTGCTGGTTAAAGTTTAAATACCAGGGGTTTTTTTGCATGAGCTAGGTTTCTTTATCTGTGCCAAAACCCACTTATGTTTTTGGCAAGGCTTGCTGCTGAAATTGGATAAATAAACCTGTTTTGTGAATATGCAGAAATGCATTTGTTTCCCTCCACCTCCTCTTTTTTTTCTTTTTCTTTCTTTCTTTTTCTTTTTTTTTTTTTTCTTAATCTGAGCCTTAGGAATGTTTAGTTATTTCCCATTGCGAGCCTTTCTGTCTTACTGGAGAATCCATATGTAATTACCTCTAGCCATGCAAACATAATAAGGAAGAAGGATAACAATGCCATAAGTTTAAAAACACTCTTGGGGTCAAAAGTTCTTCTGGAAACACTGGAAGAGCATTTCAGAGAAAGCATTAGCATTGAAAAGGAGCAGGAAGCATAACTCAACAATTAAATGTGTGCAGAGCGCAGGGAGGGACCCTCATTACTTAGAGGTCTCAAGCATTCGTTCCCATTAAGGTACTGCAACCTCAGAAGAGGATGCTGAAACATGAATCACTTTTCAAATAGAATTGCATGTCTGGAAAAGTGAGAAAGACCTCTTGCTGTCAGTAATCTGCTTTGCATTGAAATATTTCACTTGGAAAGAAGACGATGAGCACGGTGTGAGGCTAGGATGTGGCCTGCCCTCATCTTGGGCTAGGTCTTTAGTCTTCGCGGCGAGGGCTGGAAGTGTTTGCAGTTTCTGGCTTATTCTGACTGATCATCTCCTTTGGCACTGATTTCCCCCCTTTGCAAGGACAGGCGAGAACAGGGTCCAGCCTCAGCTTAGCATATCTGGGAGCTGCTGGACATCTATAATTACTGCATTTGTTCAAGTCTGACAGTCTTTCTGAGATAAAGTCTCATCGAGCGTATCTGTGGGTCTGTGCTTCTGCAATGCCCTTCAGTCATGCTCTGGCTGAACAGATGCACTAGGTCCTACAGTGAATCGAGAAGACCAGTGAAATTAGAGTAAATATAGTGAGGAATTTGGGCAAAAGAAAATGACAAAATTTTTAGGACCAAATCTTGCTTGCCTAATGTGACTGATCCTCTTGTGTGTGAGTAACCCTGTTGTCTCCAGGTGCCATGTCACATGAAAAGAATCTGTTGCAATTCTTCTGTATTGCTGTGGGCTTGCCCTAGAATTGCGAAGGGCAGATGGTGGTGTTGGGGTGCCAGCAAGGAGCTGGGGAGAGTATGGGAGTTTGTGTGCATTGTATGATTTTGGTGAGGGGAAGAAGTGATGGAAAGCTGCTAGGGTATGACGTCCTTCAAGTACTGTTTTCCACAGGTTCTAAAATTTATCTGTCCTAAAGAGTTTTTAATGGAGATAGGTTCTTGAGGTCAGGAGAGAGTTTCCTAGCAGCAGTCGCACACTCGCCTGTTCCTGACTTCCAGCCATCCTGGGCCACTTTCTCCTGCCTCTCTGTTAAGGACAAGCCCAGGGGAAATTGTTTCATCCAGAGACTGATTATCAACAGGGTTCCTTGTAGATATGATGCAGGCTACAAGCTATGAAATGTCCCCTGTTGCTTTGGCTAGCGGAAGATAACCTTTGTGATTTGACCATAAATATCAGCGTAGACAATGCCCAGAGTTACAATTCTTGCTCTTCCATGTAATGTGTTTGAAAGCCAAGTCAGCACAGTGATAGAAACACAGTTTATATACAGTACAGGTTCTGTATGTTTTGTTTTTCTGAATGAGGGTTTTTCCTATAAAGCAAAAGATGCACAGTACAGCCCATCTCTCCTTTGGCTGTTTGGATAACTGCCCAGCTTTGAAGGAGATGAACTGCCTTTAACAAACTAAAAATAACCCCCTCGTGGCACTGGAACAAGACAGATGCTGTCACAGCCATCCAGTTCACGTACATTAGCAGAAAGATGGTAAAGGCTCTAGGATTTGAGAGTTAGCGTGAATGTCGTATCATCACATCTGCAGTTTGTTTATCTGCAAATTCTTGAACGTGTACGCAGTCCAGTCTTGGTTGGGTTCAGCTCAAATGTACTCTGGGTTTACTGTGCTTGAATAAATACAGCCTATGTAATACATAGGTTTCAGGTATGAAAGGACTTAATGCTTATGGATTCCATATTCTCTCATGTACTTAGGATGATATAAACTGGTTTTAGAACTGAAATCCAAAGCTTTCTACCAGCTGTGTCATGGGAATGTTCTCTGCAGCTGTGGGTTGACTTCAGTATTAGGGAGGTCTTGCTCTGTTCTCAAGAGAGCTGTTTATTTTGAGGATTGTCTATTGCTGCCTTTGTCCCTCACCCCAAGTAAAAAGGTTGTAATTAAAAAGATCTGAAGCAGCTTATGGTTTGTCATAATGTATGGGCTCCAGGTTTGTGCTAAACCATGAGCATTTATTAAAGAAAGCAGCTGAGGAGTCAGACCAGCTTTCACACAACTTGAGTTCCATGTTTGTCTCCTCTGTTTACCACGGCCAATCTTCTGACAACTCTGCAGCACATGGAGACATCTCGTGGCCTATGAATATACTGCATGCAAACATGTTTTGATTTTGGGGGTGATAAAGCATAAAAAAATAAAGCGGCAGTGATGTCTTTGTGAACCATTTCAGAAATGCCCGCGCTTGATTTTCTTCAGCTCAGAAGATGTTTGTAGTAAAAATCACGATATATTGCAGAAGAGTAGTAATCTGGCCCCCAAAGCACTGGGAACTGATGGGTGGGAGCATCTTACTGTTTACAAGCACTTGTGGCTATCTGTGATAACCTCTTCTTGGAGAACTTGGTTGCATTAGCCATTTCCTGTGTTTTTTTCTATTTAAAAGGATATTTGCAATGTTTGGGTCTTCAAAACTTTTCTGTTATTCTTAGCAACCATTTGGAAATTTGAAACTTAAACCTTCTTTTACTTGACTACGGCCCTGACCATAAAAATGCCATAGCACCAGGGAGTCTTTGAAACCAGCTCATTTGAAATCTTTGTACATTGAGAACTTGCAGGCTGCCAGCATCCTCTGGGCCATGACCAGAGCATGACCATGCTGCATTGCTGATCCTAAGCTCATTGAAGCATGTTATGGGGCACAGGAAGCTCTCATACAAAATAAAATGAGCACTGTGTAAGATGAGAGCAACTGATCTGTGCTGCAGCATGTTTGCATTCTGTGTGCTGAGCGTGTGCAAGTGGTAGGTGCTACTGCATTGGTGTTGATAAGTGCCAAGTTATATTTCACGTGTAGGTTTATGTGTGACTAGTTAATGGACTTGGTAAACAGCAATTAAAAAAAATCGGAATTCTGTACCTACTGAAGCTGAAAATAATGCTCTTGCTAGCAACTACTGCATGACCCGCAAACTGAGGCTTTTGAATGTGGGCATTTGGTAGAGTGATAGACCAGGCATTCTTCAAGAGACCACTTTAAAGGCTTCTGTTTTGTTTATTTAGCATTTCCACCTATTCAGAAAACAGGGCAGCTCCCCTTCTGGAACTTTTATCTGACTTCCTGATCTCCTTGCTTGCACATGAACACAGAGGTTTCCAACACTTTCTTTATAATTAGTGAATGGAGGCCTGGTTCACATCCCCTTTCCCCAGGCAGAAGGAAGTGCAGGCTGCGTTGCGGTACCGGCGCAGGAGTTCCCAGGGCCGCTGCGGGGGGAGGCTGCCGGCGCTGTGAAGTCTAGCCCAAACCTGAGCCCCCCTGGAGTCATGCTGGAGGTTTTTCCAAGAAGCCCAACTAAAGCACTAAATGAGCACTGACACGCAGGCTGGTGTTCCTCCTCTTCTCCATCCCCAGCTCCGTTTGGATATTGGCACTTGTGCTGTGACCGTGTGCAGTGGCGATGCCGTATGAAGAAGGGAGTCCCGGAGCTCGCTCTGGGAATGGTGGGCTCTGGGCCACCAGCCCTGTGGCTTCGGCCAAGGATGCCCTCTTCTCCAGCTTCGATCCGGGACATTTTGACAGGGTCGTACCTCTAACGTAGGTGCGTTCTGGCTCCTCCTGGTCTCTTCAGCCATCCCTGAGGCTTTGCATGTGCCATAAAACTAGAGCAGTAAACAGCGGAAAGCTCAGTGCCTACCCTGATTTAAAAAATTTGCTTTGTTTGCAGTGTTAACGCCGCTAAATTACAGTGTTGTGCTTTGTAATTTTTCTGGGGAGAGTGGGGGGTGGAATCAATTAAACAGAAAAAGAACTAATTTAATAGTGGAGGTATTTTACTTTGCGAGGTAAGCAGGCCTGTGGAGCTCCTTGTCTGCGAGATGCATTTAAGGCTTAAAGCGTGCTGCGTCCCTGAAAGCAATAAATAATTGCATGAATTACTGGAACAACTAGAATTATAACAAATCTTCCAAGAAAATCCTCCAAATTTGGGGAAAATTTAAAGCCTTTACGGCATCAGCTAGTCTCGAGGGACTAGAAGGACTTTCCGTAGGGACCAGGCTAATCCAGATTTGTGTAAGGCCATTTTGTGCCTTTCTCTGAAGGGGCCAATGCTAGCTGCTCTTGGAGACGCGGTGCCGGAGCACGGAGTGCAGGCTGGGTTTGTTCTGCCGGCCGCCCTACGCGTGTAGCAGTGTTGGTGCTTTCATGATCGACTATGAGCGCTGCTCAAGGAAAGGCTGTCCTGGCTTTGGCAGGACCGAGGAAGTCGAGAGCCGTCCCGAGGAGCTCGTACACCGTTGCTGCGTGCCGGGGCACGGCCGTTCCTCTCCGAACGTGTCGTTTCGGAGGAGGCAGTGGACTTGCTGCAGTTGGTTTGACTCTCTGCTGGTGCAGGTATGAGCGAATTTGGAGAGCTCTGGACAGCTCAGGCTAATTTTAATCTAATTCTCGGTGCTTGCTGCCTCCTAGTTTCACTTCCCAAATATCACGTTAAATTTGTCTGTCTTCTGCTAACGCTCTTCAGCGAAGAAATCCAGCAGGCTCTGCCTTGGGGAGTTAGATGGGCTCACTGCTGGGAAAGACAGCAGCTTGGGAGCTCGGCAACAGCAGCAGTAAAGCAGTTTGCTTATTAAATTGTGTCATCCCACGTGTGCTGCCTTGTTTTTGTAAATCGGTGGTGATTGCCAAGCTGTTTGTGGTTAAACAACGCAGACTCTTTATAATCCTGCTCCTCATCTTGCCTAATTAAGGGCCTGGTCACGCTGGAGCTCTGCCCGAGGGAGGGCTCCGGGGGCGGTTGTTCGTCCTGGTGCGGTGCCGGGGCTGTGTGTTCGTGATAGCACTCTTTCCTTTGAAATCAATTGAGATGTCACCATCGCTTGATCCTGGAGTTACTTAATGAACTGGCAGAACGGTCTCTGTGTTTAGATGTCTCAAAACTACTGTGCGTATTAAAACTCCCCTCGTCCTTAACGACGAAACAGCGCTGACCAGGATTTATTAGTTTGGTTTAATGAGAGGCATACAAAACTGAAATAATAAGCTCCGTTTCCTTGAAAGCAAGGAAAATTAAAATGGCATGGTTACAGTCCTGGCAGCTGGCTTGAGACAGTAAAACGATACTTTCACGTGTGGCCAGAAGGATAAGGTGGAGCTGCGTTTTTTTTCTCGTCTAAGTTACGACAGTGCAGCCCTCGTTGGAGCCAAAGATTACAGACACACTACTATTGGGAGTTATTGAATGCTTTGTGGATTGGATTTCTGAGTGTTTTCAGAGTAGGATAAAACCCTCGGTGGTTTATTAGACAAGCTCAACAACTTAAATAAGATCTACTTTATAGCACGTATCATGCGGGCTAGAATGTCTTCCCCTAAATGTTTATAATCCATGTCAGAGAAGTATTTTTGCTAAAATAAGAAATAAACAGAGACATAGGTAATTTAGATGTTTTTACTTTTTACTGGAGTCTGAACCCAAGTTGGATAAAGTGTAATTTCAGGAAGCTGCTAAGAATGTCTTCAGGCTGTACTTTATGTTTACACACACATGCCCTTCTCCAGCCCATACGTGCAGTTGGGTGTTTCCTGTCTGCAGGCTTTTACAGCCTCTAGGATTGCACGTAATGATGTGAAGGGATGGGCTGCATTTTATTAATGGAGGTGGCAGTTCTCTCCTATTCTTCATCCTACCTGACCAGGCTGAAATTTATGTAGTTGCAGAATGCATCTGCAATTGCTTCTGTTGCATAGTTTAAATAAATAAATAAAAGCAGGAAATCTCTAAAACAAAACAAAACCCTGTGTAGCAGGAACTCGGGATGTACCAAATGGTTGGCTCTTGAGCCCTGGCTCCTGAGTCCTGGCTCCATATGGGAATAGGATATAACAGTGCGGATTAGAGGGTGTCTAGGCTGCTGCCAACTGACCTGAGTTTCTTCTCCTGCGCTCTGAGTTGCTGGAAGCTGAGTAGTTATGTCAGGTGCAACATCCCGTGTTCATGTGCAGTGCGGAAATGAAACAGTTCTGCAGCATTGGACCATGCTCAGATCCCTGAAAAGTGAGATTGGATCCATCACTGTCAGGAGAGAAGTCCTCTGTGTCTCTGGGCTGGGATTTGCTCCAGGGCTGGGAGGATGCCCAGGAGATGCTCTGAGCATCCTGGTCCCTGTTCAGGAGGGGTCTGAAGGATGAGTCTTTGCTCAGTCCCCATGCAAATGCGGTGGAGAGATTAGAAGGAGGAGGCTCAGTGAGAGCAGGCAGGCAGCATGCTTGGCACTTCTAGCTGCAGTTTTGGGGCACTGGGAGAAGATTAGGGAGGAGAAAACAGTAAGAAGCAAAGGCGGGTGGAAGATGGGAGCAACGTGAGATGCCGAGAGAGATGGCAGGGAATCCAGCAGGAGTAAAGAGGGTAACTTGGAAGAGGCTCAGTTCATAAGGATAGGCAAAGATTAAGTGGTGAGATTACTTATGTAAATAGCTGTACTTTTCCATTGAATATGCAGATTGGTCTTACCTGTGTATGAACTCCAGCTCCCTTAGGCAGTTGACTTGCTAAATAAACACAGCTGTACAGCCTGGTACCACCTCAAGCTGCTGCGAGAGAGAGAGAGGCAGCACCGTGTCTGCAGAGCGGAGACAAAATTGCCTGCTTCATCCAGGCATCCTCACTTGGTTTTCTCCATCCCTGTGCTTCAGATATTCCTCCTCTGCAGCATGAATGCTGCTCCTGGGCACCTGATTGATTCTCCCTGCTCTAAAACCACGAGGTACATGATTTGTGTGCGTCTGAGTGAGTGATGTCTGCCCTCTGCGAGGGAGGTGTTCTCTCCTATACTGGCTGTTCTCGCTTACATGGTCAGTTCCAGTACAACTTCGTGCGATCCGTTGAAGTCCTGGCTCACTTCTGAACAGCTGTATTGTAGGCACGCTCTCAAGGAGATACTTTGGTGATGCTTTGGCTGTGGCCTAGTCAGTGATAGTTTGGGTATTTTGCAAGGGGGCTTTTTGGCCTGTTTTCTTATCTCTTTCTGGAAAGAATCCCTCATGAGGATAGGCAAATTATAGGCACTGGTTTTACTAGACTAATAATTATTTTGTTCTTTAGATGAATTCACATTCTGTGGAATGGTGTTGCAGAGCGTTTGGTATTGGGGTGGACTCTCTGGTCATTGCTGCAACACCTTGAAAAATAACAAACGTGCAAGTTTTAAAACTATGTGTAACTCTTAATATTGAAGAGAGATGAGTAAAAAGACAAGACTGAACAGTGGTTTTCACTCTAGATCCCTGTTATCTACTATCTTTGTCTTTTCCTGAAATTTTTACCCTTTGAATTGAAATCATAAGATTTAGACTCTGTGCAAAAGATTAGTTTTGGTTTTCTTGATTTTGGGAAAAGAGGGATTGCAGGATGGGAGACAAATGCTGTGCTGAAACAATTTTGCTGTTTTTAATTTTGAAAAATGGGAGTAGAATTTATTTTTAGCAAAAAAAAAGGTGTGTTCAGTTGTTTGTTTGAGGGTCTTCTTTTTTCTTTTCTTTTTTTTTTTTAACTGACTTACAACTAGTTTGTATGACAGATTAAAAATATTATGTGACCAGTAAGTAGCTTCTATTGGAAATTTGTTCTCCTTGTCATAAACTTTCTCAAACTGTGCAGAAAATGCATGGTAGATAATGGGGTGAAAGCATGGAACTAGGGTATGAATAAGGAGCACCTTGAGGATCACTGTGTAGTGGCACATCTAGGAAACTGTTACCACTGTAGCTTGGTAAAGGAAGCAGGGGAGGGGAGAAAGAAATCACTAGGATCTTCCACAACATATGTGTTAAGGAGAGTCCTTGCTTGTTTTGTAAAGAGTACACTTGAGCAGCGCAGCACTTCTCTGGAGAAACCAACTCGGAAAGGACATGTGTGACCATACTGCTGAAGGTGGCAGGTCTGTAGGTTGTCACCTAAAATTTTCATCTGCACCTGGGCAAATGCCAGTAGCCTTTGACACTCACCTCGCACTTGTCAGCGCAAGGCAGCGGACAGCAGGTGAGCAGGTTCCTCGTGTCTGTGTGCATCTACTCAGGGTTGCGGTTTTACGTGTAAATTTAAGTTGAGCATTTCTAGGCTTTTGACTGCTTAGCTGTGTAACCCTCATCACCTTCTGTTGAATTAGGTTTTTGTCCACAACGTGCATTGGTATTCAACTGTGGACTCCAGCAGTAAAATAACACTTTTCTTTAAGTGGTCGTATCTATAAAGATGCTGTTGTGATGTCTCTGGAAGTTGGTTGAGCTGAACAAACGGCAATAAAAACTACACTAAAATTTTGTGAATATGTGTGGAGAAGCCCCTGAATGAGCTGGTTTTGGTACTAGTGGCAGTCTGGAGGCATTAGTATGGTACCCTGCGGAGGACTGCTGTCTAGGCATGCCCTTACATAAAAATATTTAGTAATATTCAAAGACACTCCTGAAAATTACTTACAAAAATGTGTGCTGGCTTAATATAATGACATACTTTGGAAAATGATGATGTGCTGTGGAATTTTCTATCCCTTGTGTTATTGAAAAAGAAAAAGATTCCATCAACTTCTGATTTGCAAGTAAATCAGGTTCTTTGTTTGTTTTTTTTAGGTCATGGAAACAGAGAAGTCTGAAGATCCATCTTGTGCAGAAGCATCCAAAGGAAACAACCAGAGTCCAACTCTGGGAAGTGGCATATTGAAATACAGAAGTCGATCCCAAGGTAACGCAGGATTGATAAAAGATAGCAGCGGTAGAATTTTTACATTGTGTATTTCTTTTAGCTCTCTGAAAGTGAGATAGATTTTCTTTCCTTTGGACATCATATTAGTTTAATTTGGAACAAAAAGTCCAGCTGTAAAATGTTTTGCATTCAACTTCCTGAGTTGAACTATTATATTGACAGAAAGATGAAACAAAGGTTTTGAAAGCTTTTCTTTTTTTTCCCCTTTTCTTTATTTTGAATGGAGGGGTGGGATCTTTCCTTTGGTGGGATCACCAAAATACCTATTTATTGTAAATGCTCCCCACATTTTCTATTGTACTGCCTTGAGCCCAGGTCTTAATAGTAAACTGCATACAGAGCTCAATCTCGTTCTCATTTCTAAGACTCTTAGAGACTCCCTCCCTGTTGTGTTCACCTTAATTGCCATTTACTCAGATATTTTTAGTATCCTGCAGGCAGATTCCCTGAAAGCAATATGTATTTAAAATCTTGATCCGTGGTGACCGCTCGGACCTTACTGCAGGAGCAGAGCTGCTGAAGCAAATGGAGAAGGTTTAGTTGAGGGTCCCTGGCAGGTTTGGGAGCGAAGGACGTGCCAGGAGGCTGAGTCCTGCCAAAATAGCTGGTCTGGGTGTGTTTGGCAGTAGCACCCTGCATGCTTGGGGACCAAGAGTTTTAAAACCAGAGGTAATTTTGGACTCCAAAGCAGGGTGCCCCAGGAGCCCCGTCCCGTATATAGACGGGGTGGTGGAAGGGGAAGGGAAAGCGGAGCTGCCCCCTTCAGTAGCAGCTGCAATTTAGCTTGGTTTAAAGTGGTCTTAAAGCCGCATCATTAAATCCAACTTGTGTGAATTTTGTCTGTGTCTTGGGTTTTCATCTGTAAAATACGGCTTGATGGCACTTCCCTGTGTGACGGGGAAACTGCAAGGGATAAATGCATGGGAACTGCTGCGAATGGGAGTCATGTAGGTACCTTGGAGAAATGAGGTTTGGAGGAGCCCCGTTGTGAGGAACAGGGAACTCAGGACTAATTACAGGATGTCCTTCAAGACAAATAATCCTGTTTTTAATGTGAATTCTATTTCTATATTCTTCTCTTCAAGATACTTAGGATTGTTGCCAGAAGGAAAGAAAATAACATTTATTTGGCACATTTTTCCTTTCTCCATTCCAGAAAAATTTCCCTGGAAGTGACATGACACCTCTAGAAATGTATACAGCTACAGTGTCATGTCTTTTAATTTTAAATAAATGAAGTTTGAGAGCTTAGTGCAGTGGCAAGTGCCACTGGGTGAGAACAGCTGAATTTCTTTTCTATCTCAACGCTACTGGCTCAATTATCTTTTTACTTACCGCCGCAAGCGACAGTGCTGAAGATTTCAGCATCACTGAACGATCTTATAAAACCTGGGGCAGCAGGAAGAGTTTTTACTTGAGGGTGAGCCAGTCTAGCTTGTACCTGCCCGGTGGCATGCTATGTGGTATTGTAAGGTATGCTTTGAGTTAGGGTTTGCAGGAGGTGACTATTGCATGTGGGCGTGGGGGTAGCCCGGTCCTGGGATAGTTGTCAGATGTGGCGTTTCTGTGGCTTTTCCTAGGTGCCGGATCCCGGTTAGAATCCGTGGGAGAAGATGACGAGTTGACAGTGGAAAACGGTGAACCGAATTACGAAATAGCAGTGAAATATTCCCGGGGAGGGAGAAAACACTCTCTGCCTCAGCAGCTGGAATCAGCAGGAGCCAGGCAGGTGAGTAAAAAGCCCAGCTCCGAGCGACTTAGTTTCCTTCATCAGCCTGTACTTGATCCCTTAAGATCTGTGTGACTCTCTAAGGAGTGACCGTAATGAAGCGTGGCTGAATAATTACATCATGGGGCCTGAAACCAAACTTTGACACCAAAATGGGATATATTAGCTACAGATGGAGAGCTGCTTTGCTGTGAGGATGGTGAAGGGTGGCACTTCTGCTGTGGCCAGGCCCTAAGGCTGATAGAAATGAGATGCAGGTCTAGAGATGTGAGCCCAAAAAAGCCCTGCTTCTCTTCATTTTAATCATATGATGGTGTAGGCATTTTTAGCAGATAAGGATTTCACTCTATCATGAGTCTACCCTTAATCTTTTTAGTTTAAATTGTGACTGGTACATTACAGAACGCCCTTACTGTGTGAAATGTGGGAAAATTATGACAAAATTAGCTTCGATCGTAGTGAGCAAGGACTTTATCCCCTGAATGCTTATTTGAATATATCATATATTTGTTCTCCCCTCCTCCCTGAAACACGCAATTTTCTCAGCGTGGCATCCCAGTGCCCGTGCTGAGCAATCAGAGTAACTTCCCGTGCTTGCTCGTGTTTATTAGGACTACCATATTGTGAAGAAGTCTACCCGCTCCTTCAGTGCTGCCCAGGTGGAGTCCCCGTGGAGACTGACCCAGCCGTCCATTATTTCTAACATTGTCCTGATGAAAGGGCAAGGCAAGGTGAGCGTTCCTGCACGTGCCTCGGTCCTCGCGTGTACTGCGAGCTCGCGCTCGAGAGCCCGAGGCATCTCCAGCTCCCGTGACTTCCAGCACCTGACGGTTTAAGTAAAGGTGTGCCTGGCTGTGACTCTCAAAGGTAGCCAATGATAATAACAATGAATTGCGTTTTCAAAAAAGAATGCCAAAGTTATGCCTGCAAAATACAGGGCAGGCAATGTTTGTGTCACGCACTTGAGGTGGGGTGGCTTTGACTCCGATTTGCAGCATCTGGTCATTACTGAGCTATCAAGTTTTAATAACAGGCCTATAAATATGTATGTCTATGCAAAATCGGTGCTGCTACAAAGAGTACCTCTTTGCATGCACATTTATGGACAAGCATATCTCCCTGGAATCTGTGCACCTTTATAAAAAGAAACAAAACAAAAAAACCCACACAATAAATTAAATCCAAAGATAGATTCCTGATTGATTGTTTCTCTGAGAGCCCTGAAATCTCTGGGTCACAGAGTCGTCTTATCCTCCCCTAGTAATGTGCTTGCACATTTGGTAGCTGCCAGCTGGCTGAATGCTGAGGGAGTAGAACTGGATTTCCGTAATCTAATCCATACGGGTATGGGAACTCTTGCTTATATATGCTAAAAACGTGTCTTTTTTTTTTTTTTTTTTTTTTTTTTTTTGGAAATACTGTTTTAAAATCATCAGATGAATATATTCTGGACTAAAATGCCTTATTTTGACTTTGAAACTTGAGAATAAAATGAAATTTTTGCTGTGCATTCACCAAAGAGTTAGAAATAGAGGCTGCTCTGAGGGATTGGTGCACAGATTGGTTCCTTGATTTGGGAACTTCAAGTCTTTCATGACATTGTCGAGCAAACATTTCTTATTTTTTTCACTTATTTATTTTTTGAACCTGTTTTTCGTATGAGAACTGCTGTATTTCTCCCCCTGTGGTAAGCCACCCCCACCTGCCTTTCTGCAGTTGACTCTAAGGCACTATGGAGTAGTTGGCAGCATGCAAACTGTAGTGACTGTGAACCACCTCCAAGAGCTGCCATTTTGGGTACTTTTCACCCCATTCTGGGCAATCGCTTCTCTTAGGATAAGCACCATCTAAAATCCCTATAGTAGTGTTTATTGTCTTCATGCAGACCTGGGACTTCAAGAGTGTTTCCATGGAGTCTCTATGTTCAGATGGCTTGGAGCCAAGAGCATGACCTTGTTTTTTCCTCCTTAGACAGAGCTATATGGGGTGCTTTTCCACCAGAGGGTTGCAGCACCTCTCTAGGAAGGCACGCCAATGCAGGAAGCGTTGTGCCTTCCAGCAGTGTTTCTCCTAGGCCACCTCCTGGAGCCGTGGGGAGAACCGCTGCAGGTGTGCATCGCAGCAGCCGTGGCCCCGGGCTCGCTGTAGTTTGCTCTGCGGTTGATTATTGTGCAGTAAACCCTTGTTTGAGTTATTTTGGGTACGAGGTGGAGATACAATCCCTCCAACCTGGAAATCAGTGATATCTTATCAAATAACTAAAGGCTCATAACAATTGATAATAAACAATTGTCTATCTTGTATTCAGAGTAAAACAAAAGAGGCCGCGTGTTGCACCGGGTTGTAAACACCGTGTTAGTATCTGCTGTGCCAGCTCCCCTCAGCTAGACAGCACTGCCTGAGGCTCTGATAATAATCATTGCTTCAGATCATTGAAGCACAACAGCGTCTCACTTCCCTTGTCCACCTGGTTGGTGACTTCTCTTTTTAGTATGTAAAATATGCATACAGGGATAACAAGAAGAGAAATACAGGGGAATGGATCAAGGAAGTGATTTGGCTGGGAAGTAACTCGGCAGAAGGTGGTGAGGTTGGATCTGCTGGCCTCCTTCATTCCCTGATCAGCTTCGTGAGATGGTCCGGGGCAGTGCAGGGGCAAGAGCTAACAGATGGAGCCCTGGGGAATACGTTGCTCTAGATTTATTTAAATACGACATGGTACATGTCTCCAGAATAATTAAAAATGTGTGTGTGCATGACAGCTCCCCCCCCACACACCAGCCCTTACAGCTACATTCCTGACATTGTAGCGCTGACCTTATGTCGTGTTCTTAAGCTTTTCTTTTTCCTGAGGAAATGCAGGATCTGTGACAGCAGAGAAAACTGCAGTTAATCCTGGATATAGATCTCAGGGGCGGGAATCCACTATCTGTCAACTTAAAGGCAATGTGTTACAGTTATTAAAAGTGGAATAGGACAACACAAAGCCATTGATTTGTGTTTCCCCAAAACAATTTGAGATACCACATTTTTGCCTTGGCAGTGTTCACTGCTAGTTTTGGGGCTGTTTATGTTAGGGTGAAAGTAAATTAGGAGATGCAAGCAGTGAATAAGATTGCAGTGTGATTCATCAGAAGCTACTACATGTTCATCTTTCCTTTGCCTTGTACATTATCAGGCAGTCTGTCTCAGATGGGTGATAATAGAATAAGGTGCCAGCTGTGCATCTCTTCCTCCTTTTTCTGTAGGGTCTTGGATTCAGCATTGTGGGAGGTCAGGATTCTGCTCGCGGACGCATGGGGATTTTTGTGAAGACTATATTCCCAAATGGAGCAGCTGCTGCTGATGGAAGACTTAAAGAAGGTATAGCAGAGAGAAGTCAACTGCATATAAAGGATCATAGTAGGATATTGTTTCAGTCTAGCAGAAGAAAATCAACTACTGCTTTAGTTAGGCACTTGGCCATCTCCAGGAGACTGTGGAGGATATAACACACCCTGCTTGTCTGTGCTGGGAAGGTTGATCATAGCAGTCAACTTAATTATGTTGCATTCTGAGAAGGGAAAAGTGCAGCATGAAACTACTACTCCTTTTTTTTTTTTTTTTTTCCCTTCTCCTTCAGTGGCCCTTATTTGACCAAACCATAAGTTCCACTTCTTCAGTTGGGATGGGACACGAGTGAGACAGTGAAATGCATCTATCCAGCCAACATCTGGCCTAAAGGTGCTCAGCCAAGAAGGGGTGATACAGAAGGGTGTGCTGGGGAGAGTCTCTTCTGGACCTTTGTGATCTCTGAACCTCTTTGCAGTCTGTCTCAGAGTCTTTTGGTGTACTTCAGATGTGAAAAAACAAGTAAAGGTCATAACCAGACGAAAAAAAAAAAAAACCAAAAAGGAAGGATAAGATTGCCATAAGATTACAGAGCTGTTTAAAGAAGCAGGTATAGCCTGATTAAAAAAAAAAAAAAAAAAAAAAAAAAAAGGTCTTCTGCTTTCTGATCTTGATCCCTGAGCTGGATGTGGACTGTTTGTGTGCATTAGGACACTGATCTGAGTGCTATGCCAGGCAGACTCTTCTTGCATGCTTAGAAGTACAAAGTAGTTGTGAAAGTAGAACAGTGGTTTACAGTTTGTCTGCAGGACCTATGTTACTTCTCTCCTTCTCATATCTTCATTTCTCTCTTCATATCTCGTCACATTTGTTGCATTTGAGGCTGGTTTTGGTGCCAACTCTCAAACTTCCTGCTACAGAGAAATGGGAGTCCCTGGAGCATAGGTTGTGCACTGACCGTGGGAAGGCAATAAGTAGCAGCTGTCCCATAAACCCACCAAACTTTATTTTATTTTATTTTATTTTTTTACTGAGACTAAGGAAGGAGAGGAGGGAAAGACTTGGCTGATGACATTGCTCCATCTAATTGTACACAGATGTAAGTGTACATAAAATTGCAGAAAGCAGCTCTGGATCCTACTCATTTCACCCTCCTTTTAATGACAAGAAGGTAGATCAACACAGCTGGGTGTAAGTGGTAAGACCCGGAGCCTGGAAGCTTGTAATAAGCAGGCAGACATGCAGTGGTGCTTGTTCATTGGGGTGAGGAAGGCTATTGGAGTGTGTGGGCCACTTGCACGTGCTTAGTAAGTGGAGCACGCTTGCTTTTTGTATGTGGATGCAAGGCCAGTTTTTTGAACAGGCTTTGGTGTGATATGCTTTAGTGCTTCACTTAAATTCTCATTTCTCTTACTGATGCTCACCAAAGAAAGGGAGTTTTGTGGTCCCCTTGGACTTCATGTTATGAGCATCTGTATTTCAGGCTGCAGTTAAAATCTGTTGTGTTTTCAGTTTGTTTGTTATTATAAGAACATTAAAGATCTCTGCTTGAAGAACAGGCTTTACTCTGCTAACTCATCACTCTATTAACTTGTAAAGGCATTAGGACAAGTAAAAATATACTGAGACTAGTAAAAGACTTTTTACTGAGTAGTAAATTGGAATCCACATGGTAGCAGGTTGCTTTATTTATGAGAAGTTCTGCTACATCTTTGTACTTTGTGTATTGCTGACTTCATTTTTGTATCTGATTTCCAGGAGATGAAATACTAGAAGTTAATGGAGAATCTTTACAAGGGCTGACCCACCAGGAGGCCATTCAGAGGTTTAAGGTAACAACTGTAGATGTAATAAGAGAGACATCCATGCTTCTCTTCATTCAGTGCCGTTTAGCACCTTCAGCTTTATTCTTTTGCTGCTACAATTTATTGTGTGTGAGTTTACTGGCAAACGTTGGCATCTCACATCGCCTTATTTGGTGATTTCTCTGATGTCTCTCTAGCAACTCAAGAAAGGCGTGGTGACCCTAACCGTGCGCACGAGGCTGCGCAGCCCCAGTCTCACGCCCTGTGTGACTCCCACCTTGCTGAGCCGTTCCAGCTCGCCCAGCTCCAGTGCTAGCGGAGGCACTCCTGTCCCTGGCTCCGATGACACGGATGGGTCCTCCTCCAGCCGCAAAGGTCCGGGCCCGAAGGATAGGATCGTCATGGATGTGACACTCAATAAAGGTGAAGGTTCACCGAAATGCCTTTGGAGAATGCAACCCTGTTTATCGGGGGAGTTTCTGGGAATATGCTAGTGGTTCTAGTACGAAGGCATCTACCTGAGTTATTTTGGTCTTGGAGAGCCCTCTGTAAACAACAGGATGGTGGGGAAAAACATCTTCTAATGCAGAGCCCTTTGAAGAGGTCCGCCTTTCGTGTTTTGCTGTTCCCAGAGTCAGGAGGAGGCTCTTCCTCGCAGCAGTGTCTGTGCTGCTGAAAGGGGCAGGCTGCATGGTGCCAGCCTAAACACGAATCAGCCTCTCTACAGCCCATCATGTCCTTCTGGTAAAGGGCCGTCCTGAAGGTGGCTAACCCACGCAGTGCATTCAGGATTACCCGGATGAGCTATCTGAACTGCTTCGTGAAGGCTTTTCTCATTAACGATAATAGTACAGGGTAAACTTGGAGCATATACTGTATGTAGTGGGATGACTATCTTAAAGGCTTGAGTGATGGCTTTAAAGGTTGGACTAAAAATTTGGAGAAAGAAGGTCAGAAATGCAGTAATTCCTATTTCAGGTACCCTGTTCCATGAAGCAAAGCAGAGGTGAAAATGAAGAGAGGAAATAATGAAACTATAGATGACTTCTTACCTTTCCTCGTGCCTCTTTGCTGAAGGATGCCATGCAGATATTTAACAAAATAGAGTCTTATGGTTGGCAGTGTCTTCTCACATGTTCTGAAATACTTTTGAAAGTGACATCTTTATTTTATTGTACTCCATTCCTTTATGTCTCGGACCTGATCAGACCTTCTGTGACATTTTCAGTCCCAGGTGACTTCCTAGGTACTCTGAAAATTTGCTAGGGGTAGAGTTAGTCCTCTCAACGATGGACTTCAGAAAACAGTCAAGATCAGATATTTTCAATCCTGATTGCCACTGTGGGTCTTGACTTCCTGAATGCCTGCACCTAAGGCCAGCCCCAAAACAATAAGTGACTCTTGGTCTCAGATGTGATGTGGGAACACAAACACTTGTGTGTCCGGTGTGATTACAATCTGCAGGGACTCAACAGTACTTTTATTTGTACCTTTTGTTTTTCGCAGAGCCAGGGGTTGGGCTAGGCATTGGTGCCTGTTGTCTCACGCTGGAAAATAGTTCTCCAGGGATATACATTCACAGCCTGGCCCCAGGATCAGCGGCTAAAATGGATGGCAGATTAAGGTTAGTTAAAGCAAAAACATGCTGGAGTAGTTTTACAATAAAATGAGTTGAGACCTTGTTTTCACCAATCAGTTGATGTAGCAGGGAGGGGATTTATATTTAAGTGTTCACCAAAAAGAAAATGTTTAAATAAAGACATTTCAAAGTGGTATTTAATATCCAAGAGACATTATTCTGTGTCATGGAAGCAGCATGATCATTAAGATTTGGGAGGTTTTGTTGTTTTGTGGGTTTTTTTTTTTATTCTGTGTATAGAACGCTGAGCCTAATAGCATCCTTCAAGAAGGAGGAACAGCCAGAAATGCAGCTTCATTGATTTTTATCAGAGCTTAAGCCAGAGACTCCAAATTGGCAGGATATTTGCAGAGCTCTGTTAAAAGCGCAGTCACCTGAAACTCTTAAAAAGAGATGGAGGGAGTTTCTTGCAGCATGTTGTGCCCGTGGCTGTAGCAGAGCTTTTCTGCCCTTATTGTCCGATAGAAGCATGGCAGGTCGACTTGCCTGTCCTGTGCGCTCCACTGGGAAACTGGAATGACTGTAAGGAACTGTAAGAGAAAGAGAAATTGTTCCTGGGATTCCGTTGTGCTTTACACTGCATTAAGTGACAGAAGGTTGTTTTCTGTTCTTTTTTTGGAATCCTCATTTTTAAAAACCCTTAGGGGAAACTCCCCAAGGCCTCCCATTTTTCTGCATCCCTGCATAAATGCTCGGGAGCACTTGGAGCGGCACGGGGGTTGGGGGTAGCGCTCAGGGCAAAGAAGCCTCATGACCCACCTGGAGCTTGCACCATGAACGCTGGTGTGGAGAGGCTTTGCAGCAGCCTTGCTTTCATGCACTCTCTGGCAGGGAGGGAGAGCTTTCCATTCCCTGCATATGCAATAGCCCTCACTTGCTAGGAAAACTGTGATAGACCAACTGAGTTTTGGAATAGGGGAACAAGATAATTTTGTGGTTGCATTCCTGCCAAAACTCTGCTACCAAATAGAAATGTCTAGAGAAGACGGTACTCCAATACTGACTTGCTTTCTCGTAAGCCCTTTTGGAAAAGACTACAGTGTTGGTTGTGCCTGTATGCAACAGCTGTATCATTTTTTAGGTTATGTGATTGATTATATCCAGGCATGCTTCCCAGTCTTCTAGCTCGCTTCTTTGAGACGTTGCTCCTGTTGTCCTATCAGCAGTACATGGTTCCATAAGCCAAAACTAGGGATGGTTTTGATTTTGGAAAACCTCATTAATCAAATATGAGCTTTGCAATAACAGGAACAGTTTGAACCAGGCTTCTCTGTATCTGAGCACCCTCTCAATCCTGTGCTTGTGTAAGTGATTCTGTTTTCGTAGTTTCTAATAGTTACTTAAATCCAAAGGACAGGCAAAGCAGTGACATGATCTCACAGCAGTTTGTCACCTTCTGCTTTCTTGAGCCCGTACCAGAATATGGGCCATGGAAAGGCTGCCGTGTGCAGCTGCCACTTTGACTTTGGCATGGAGACTTATAGCGCAATTTCATTTCCATTGTCACAGCTAATCCAGTATAAATCAGGCATCACCGGAGTGTTTGAAAATATCTATTTTAAGTAAATGCTTTAATAATTACGGAGAATGCTTTAATGATATCCCTAGCTGATAATCTTTTCTTTTGAATAGTTCCAGATGTCTGAGCACAAATAATCAAGAGTTAAGAAATTGGAAAAACAAAACCAAACGATTTATCCTTCCCTCTCAGATGATATTATTTTTCTAACTGGCTTCTGTACTTTAATTTGAAGCAAATACAAGCTTATTTCACCCCATATTTTTTCTCGAGTCATCTTGTAAACTCATATCTAAATCCTGAACTTCTTATTGTTTTTTGTGTTAAGTAGTTCACTATGGTGGTAAGGAACAGCCCATCGGAATCTACTTTTCTTTTTTTTTTTTTTTTTTTTTTTCCCTCCCTCCCTGTGCTCAACAAGTATCAGGATGCAAAACTGTAACTGAAGTTTACTTTCTTCCTAGTCTGAACGCAGCCAATTTTCTGTGTTGATTTACTAGAGTTTGTAGCACTGACGGTAAGTGCAAAAAGGAACCCTGGACTTCCCTCCTGAAGTTCAACAGGACTCAAACTGTTCATGTCACTGGGAGCAAGAGCAACACTGGTGGCTTTGCAAATCGGATCTTTTCCAGATACTTGTATCTTTGAAAAAGTTTGGCTACTCGTCAGGAGCGCATGTGTTTCTGTATGAGGCAGATGTGATTATAACTAGCTCTATTCCTCGCTGCAGCCGGGGTGATCAGATCCTGGAGGCGGATTCGGTGAGCCTGCGGCACGCGGCGCTGAGCGAAGCCTACGCCATTCTGAGCGAGTGCGGTCCGGGTCCGGTCAGCCTTATCATTAGCCGGCACCCTAACCCGAAGGTGAGGAGGGAACGTGTCGGGGTGCCGACGTGGCGTTGTCACCTTGCGCTGTAATTTGCAGTTTGCTGTCTGAAAAGCAGCAAGTGAGGAATATTGGAGCTTTCTCTCTGCAGCCTGTGTTGTGCAAGAAGCCAGGCTGAAGGCTTGTAATGATGCCTTCCAGTTTACAAGTTGTAGCAATGTTAGAGCTTCCTTGCTGCTTTTCACTTAGTCACCCGTTGAGCAAATGCAATTTTCCTGGAACTGCTTGGTTGAAGTGTTCCAGTCGTTCCTCATACCTGGACCAGGAGGCAATGCGTGTACGGCGTATGTCCTCTTTCTGCTTAAGGTTGTGTGGTAGTTAGTCTGTGTTTGAGTGGAATATAATTTGGAATTATATGGAAATCTGGCATCATCAGATTGAATTTATCAGCTATAGTAAAGTGATATGGATACTGTTTTTTAAAAAAGTAAAATCTATCCAAGGATCAAAGTTTTCCTTTAGGAGCCAGAAAAAGAGAATCTGGAATGTGCTGCTACTGAGAAACTGTACAAGGGTAATTTGAAAATAAGAAATAAGCCTGTGTTTACAAAACAAGTGATCATTTTCAAGTAATTTAAAAAAAATGATGATAGAAGATCAAACCTGTTTAACCAAGCTATAAGGAATAATAACTTCTTTTATTTCAGTATTTCAAAGAATTTCATGAGTGTACAGAACCTTCCTGTTTAAACAGGAATGAAGCTGTAAAAATATTTGCGTTAGGGAGTCCAGAGAGCTCTGACTTTTGAACTTCTAACTACAAATAGGGGCCTTTAGAAGAAGCCTGAGTTCCCCCTAGACATGGATTTATTTTGTAATTAATTGTATATTTTCTGCTAAATCAAATATACAACAATAGGCAAATTGACCCCTACTGCCCAGACTTTATTATCATTGCTATAAAGTTTTGTGATGCAAAAAGAAAGAGGCTGTGGCTGGGTTGGTTGAAGGTGAGCATGGGAGGGGGTAAGAGCTGGGGCTACAGCTGATGCAATTGGTCACGTTTGCAAAGCCTACCCGAGGAGCGGGATTTGGGGTGAGGAGCCCCGGGAGACCATGCACCCTGGGGCTGCCGCCCCTGTCCCGGGGCCACCACTGCTCCCCCAGGGCCAGGGGTGCTGGGCCCTACCTGCTGATCCACTCGGCGTGAGGAGAAACTGCGATGCCTGGCTTAAATCAGTTGCTCACTATTACTCAGTAACAGAGGGAACCTATTAAATGGATCCCATTACAGTTTTCCAGAAGTGATATTTAAAATGACAACTCATCCTTTGCCAAAGAGTGCTGTGTTAAGGCTAAAAGTTTAGCTGGAGGAACCCAAAAACTTCCCCGCGCCCTCAGCCAGACAATATTGAATCCACAGTCCCCTCGAGTTGGATCTCTGAAGGAACGCCCATGTGAGGACCAACGTTTATCCTATGTCACTGTCACCCTTTCTCTGACAGTGCTGGAAGATCTACAGAATTTCTTTTACTGTTCTTTTGTGGCTGCAAATAATACCCTGGGCTGCAGATTGTAGTTAAGAATTAGCTTAGAAGAATTCCCCTGGAAGCAGTTTGATCAGCGTCATGCCGAAAAGCAGAATTGTTAGAGCTTGCAGGAGGGTGGATTTGTGTTGCTTTGAACTCAACGGCGGTCTAACAGGCTGCACCTTCACCCTGTACATCCGTCTTCTCCATAGTGCTGCCATGTGCTCCACGCCGAGTTTCGCGCTCAGGACATCAAGGTCCTGGAGCGTACACTGTGGGAATATGCTTGATCCATGTCCTTGGAGGACTCTGTGCCCTGAGAGCCAGGAGACTCTGAGTTTTCTCTAAGGTCACGCCACAAGCGGAAAACAGAAAGTTTCTACAGAGGTTCATGGTGTTTTAGACATTTTTATACTTAAATCTCTCATTTCATGACACACAAGGTCCACGGTATGTTTTGGTGCTGAATATATTCAATTAGGTATTTTCATGTGCTTCCAAGAGAAATACCACACAATTTTCTTTCTTCTTGTTATTCTGAGTGAATGTGGCATTTAAACTATGCTGAAACTGCTGAGTTTGCTTAGGAATCTTCCAAATCTTCATGGTTCAGAAAGATTCAAGTTTCTCATCTCTCTTTATGCTTAATTTTAATTAATGTAAAGCAATGTGTATAGAAATTACTTTAGACAGAACTCCTTTGCTTTCTGTTTTTAAATACATACTCCTGCAGACTAACTGTTTCTGTTCTAACATTACATGGAGTTTTCTAGTAATAAGAATGAAGTGCACTGCAGTAATTCAGGACATAATTAGCATATTTCAAGTATTGTGGACCAGTATTATTCTTAAATCGAAGAAGACATTAAATATCGATTACTGATTTAGTTTTCTAAAGAAAGTGAGGAGAAATGAAAATTAAAAAGGCAGCTAATATCTCAGGAAGTCTAGCTTTCTTCCGGTAGGTTCTTTAAGTGCTGAATGTCTTCTGCTGCTGACGTAGACTTGTACAAAGCAGCCTTTGTCTGTTCTAAAGTAATATTTCTCAATAAATCAATGTACAGTGTTTAATCGAGTTAAAACTGTGCCATAATGGCTTCATTTGATTTCTTTAACCCGGTGCAGTTTTATTTGGTTACGTAATGTGGCACTTGGACGTTGTCTTCGTGAAGGCGGCTGGTTTCTGCTTGCTGATTTTTGCAGAGGAGTGGCATGGAAGGACTCTGAGTCAGAGGCTAGAACCTAGGAGCGCTCAGCTAGCTCCTGTTTGCTGAGGCTTTAATATAGGAACATATCTGAAGTGAATCATGTATTTGTAGTAATAAGTTGTCAGACTTACCTTCACTGCTTCTACTCAATACTGATCTCTTGTCTTCTACTAAACCTTAGGTTTCTGAGCAGGAGATGGATGAAGCAATAGCACGCACTACTCATCGAGAGAGCAAGGACACCAGCTCCACTCATGGTGCAGGTAACAGCATGTTCTTTCCTAATATTTGCCCTTTTTCAGGTGTGTGAATGTTTAAGGATGTGTTAATGGGTTCCTCACCATCAATATTTTGAGGGCTCTCAAATTGAGCAGTTTGGAGGATGTGATTGCTCTGCTCACCGCAAAACTCTCAGCAAAAAAATACTGCTTCACATGGATCAACTCTGTAGGTCATGTTACTTGCTTTGGATTTCACTAGCCAGGCTGCCATAATCTAAAAGGTGGGGTGCCAGGAGGAGGTTACTCTATTTTCTGTTTGGGATTTCCCTATCTGTCCAGATAGGGAAAGGATGAGAAGCGTCAGCTCCATCCATCACATTTATCTATATAGGTGACAAAAAAAAATGGTGCAGCCATTCGAAGGAGTCTAGGTATCACATACTGGACTATGTGTTTTAACTCTGTCTTAAGAGGTCACATCAAAATGCTGTGCTCTGGCAGATGCTTGATAGTTTTGAACATCAGTGGTAGCATTTCCTGAAATGTTATAGATCAAAGCAAACCCTTGGTAATGGCAGAATGACCTGTGAGAGGATTCTAAGATTTTAATGTATTAGATTTGTAATTATCCTTCATATATCAGCAACAGCTAGGATCTTTCTGCAGTAGACCTTGCCGTTGGCCACTGATTTGTCTTCTGCAGTTGCACCTCATTAGCAGTGTGCTCCACTGGGTGAGGGAGACTCTTCTGTTTGTCTCCTCTTCATAACTCTGTCCTGTACCTGGCTGGTGTAATGGACTTCTGTGATAACTTTTTACCTGAAATGAGGGAGAGCTTGTGAGATGCTAAGTAAATCTCTCTTTATGTAAACAGTTCAGATAATAAGTGGGAATAAGCGCAGTCCCCAGCTCAGATGGTAAATGAGGAGCTTGTTTGGATATGTGGACCACTGTTAAAACTTTTGGCATTTAACTGAACTGTGTTTACCAGGAGCTACACAAAAAAGCACCTCACCTAGTGTGAAAACCAAACAAGGAGAGACCTCATCTTCCCTCAGCTGGACTATGAAACGCTTCCTGGAGCCAGCTAGCCGGGTAAAACACTTAAATGCAATAAAAACAACTCTGCTTCAAATTCAGCTCTTACCCAAGGATTAAATTGTTCAAAACCAAACCTCTCTGCTCCTCCCCTGTCACGTGTGCTCTGGAAAGGGGTTTGTTTCTTAAGCTGCACGTTTGAATTGTGGTAGTAGGGTAGAAAAGATGAGATGGCAGAAGAGACCAACGCTGTGGGCAAGTTGAGCGCTTGCTCTCTGTACATAACCACTGTAGGGGGGGAAGTCTCTGCTTTTCCTGGGAAAGCCAAAGAAATCCTATGAGCTGTGTCCAGTAGTACAAATCCTTCCCTTCTCTCAGTGAAGAAGGTATGCAAAGAGAATTATGGAAATGAATGGTTTCATCCCTTGCTCCTAGGGGGATTTGACAAATATATATATACACACATATATATATTTGCTAAAAATGTATTGATGCACTGTATTTCAGCAATCTGCATTTGACCAATTAGCCCTCAGTAGACTGTGAATTCCTCTGTGTTTTAAATTTTATTAAACTTACTTCATTGACAAGGGTGAGGTGAGTGGGGTTATTAGTGCTTGTGTGCAGATAGGGGAGTTGCGCAGAAATGACCGCCTGTAACTGGTTCCACTTATCTTCAGCAGGGATCCGTCAGTTCGGAGGCAGAACTTTCCCAGTACTTCTCGCACGATGGCCCGAGCCAGCTGTCGTTCTCTGACGCTGTAACTGGCTCCTGCGATGAAGAGCAGCTCCGTCAGAAGAGCAGGAACAGTTTGTTGGATGACAGCTCTCTTCCTCCCGGTAACCTGAGAAAGCGATGGAAATCTGGTCATTTGTCTGATGTGGGGGTGGTCACTGAGCTCTGGTTTGCTCTGCTGAAAAGACCGAGTGAATCCTTTGTTGGTAGGACAATGTCTGCCAGCACGGTGCAGACCGGTGCTGCTCGTACGAAGTTTTGGAAAGCGGATGGGGTTTACATCAGTACATATAAATGCCTGCTTCCGTAGTAGCTTGTCCAAATTGCTGCTCTGATTACATGAGAATGACCTTATTCAGTTGCTCTGGCTGAAACTAGATTGACAACATTATAGTCTTTTTCAAATTGCTCGTGATCATCTGATTGATTATATTTAAATGAAAGTGTTTTTACCAGCTTCAAATACACAGCTTTATAATACCACATGTAGCGGTGTAAAACCAATCAAATGTTCAATTTGACATCAGATATTTTGCATATGTATCTTTCTCCCCATAGTAATTGGCTGAAAGAATCCTATATTCTCCTTACTGACATGCACCTGATTTCAAATTCAAGGGGTATTATATTTATTCTCCTTTTCTTGTGCTTCTCAAGTGATGTCTTTGTCTAACACTTACTTTTCTCTGAAAATTCATTATTTAATGCTGAAAAGCATTTTTATTTGAAAAGCTTTCTACAAAACCTGCAGTCCTTTCTATGAAGGCTGTGAAAAGGGTTCTTAGACTAATTAGTCTTCAGTTTGAAACTGAATGTTGTGTGCTTGTGTTTTTGTTTCTCACTCACTGTAAATTGTTTCAGGCAGCCCTGTGCATAGATTTAAACAAGATTTGAAAAAAAAATCAGTTGTTTAAAGCAAAATACACATGTGTATGTGCATCCCTTTTTTTCTTTGAGTCATAGTCATAATTTAAAAATGGACTGAAAACAAAACCAGATGTGCCATGAACTGATTTCAGGAAGCACCGGTAAATTGTGGAGCCATCTGTCATCTCTTGCTGCATATTGTAGTTATAACTTAGAAGGAGGACATGAAAAACCTACTTCTTGCTTTACAAGGGGAGGTTAGGCTTCTTCTTCAAACAAAACTGCACGTCCTCTGCTGCAGTGGGATGCATGATATTAAAAATCACAAATAAATACCATTAAGATATAATACTCTTTTTCTAGCTAGAGAAGCAGGAGTGGCAAAAGCAAATGGTCCAGCTTCTCCAAGCAGCGGGAGGTCATCTGGTGTGCACAACAGACACGGGGATTCTGTCCGGCCGGGCATCCTCAGCGACAGCCCCAAGTCTGCCCGCAGCCCCTTCCATCGGCAGCGAAGGGTCGTTTTCTACGACGGCGACGTTAGCGATGACGACGAAAGCTCCCACTTGCAGAGAGGCCAGAGGGCCAAGAGCCAGGAGGACTCCGGCCTTGTCATTACAACCTCGTGCGTAGAAATCGATGGCGAGAGCCAGGATGGCGAATCCCCCCGATATATTGGCACACAGACATCTTCCCCCCACTTCAGCCGCGCTGCAGAGTCTGCAGACGGTGCGCTGGAGCAAGCAGACTCTCCGTTCTTCCCGATCATAGCGTTTGATTACTCAAGCGTGCCCGAGGTTCGTCTCGGCAGCCTGAGTCTGAAGGAGCTCCGGGAAGCGCACCTTGAATCTAAGAGATCTCCAAAACTGGAGCACCGAGCTGTCACAAGAGTGAAAAGCATGATGAGCACCGAGTGCCGAAGCCTTCAGAGGCAGAAGACGGAGGAGCATGCTTCTTACAGCAAGCCCATTGCGAGGACACTCCCTCACAGCAAAAAGGCCGAGGTGCCCGACAGCGCCGGGCAGGGCCAGGGTGAAATAGTCACTCTGGTTCGCAACGAGCACGAGTCTTTTGGCCTAGATCTGGAAATCCAGGCCATGCCCTTAAAGGTGGTCGTCACGGGGCTGCGGCCAGGTGGAGCAGCTGAAAGGGTAACTTTTTAACTGCTTGCTTTGCTTTGCTTTTGCTTTGCAGGGATTATATTTGTTAAGCAAGCGATCTAGAGAGTAAGAGCAAGGGAGATTTTGTCTCTGCTGGGCACAGTGTCCCACCCCCGGTCATTCTAAAACTACTGCTAAAGTGAAGAGTTTTTGATTCAGAAGTGCCCCCTTACTGATTCAAAGCTGAAAAAGTCAAGAAGCAAATATACTAGTATAGATTCATCCATATTTACAGTTACAGTTTTAGGGAGATGCTGTTCTTGGATTTACTATCTTTTTACTAGAAATTAGAAAGAACAGTAAAAAAAGAAAGAAAAAGTGGCAAAAATGCTCGTTAAGAGATGAGCTGTGTTGCAACCTAGTATGCGCATGCTTTAAATCCTGCTCTGTTATTTTATCTGCACGTATTTCTGTATTCTATAAATCTGATGCCGGGGGCCCAAAGCTGGCTATGTTTGCCAGGGGGTGGTGGTGCCAGGAAGGCATTGCTCGTCTGCCCCTCTCACATGTACACCTTGCAACCTGGATACTTGCTTCATGCTGGACGTGGGATTGCTAACCTTGATGCAGCTGTGCAGATACAGGGTATTCTGGTGCACAGAGCTGGATGCAGCATTTTTAGCCCGGTTAGAGGCGTAAAGAGGGGATATGTTTTAGCAGTTTGAATTGGGCTGTGAGAGTTGGGGTGCTGTTCCTGCCCCTCTGATTTATCTGAGAAATGCATTTAGCTTTGTACCACAAGGGCTCAGTCCCTGTCCATTTTATAGTCATTTAGGAGAGTCTGGTTGATCCAATAGGAGACAGCAACTGGGGATGTGATTCTTATGCAAAAATGGTAGATAGTGGTCCTACAGGGAATCCTGAAGAAACTGTGTCTGATCCAGCCAAATTCCTTTAAATGCAGGGAGTTGTGTCCTCCATCCTCATGTCGGTCTCTCAGGAAACCCAGCAGCTCTTTTGACCTTCCAGTTTGAGATTGATCATGAATTTCGCTCCTGTCAAAGCACAGTCTACTCTCTATTTATGTGCTGGCAAACTGACGGCCATGGTACCTGTGCTCTGCAGTGGTGTGAAATAGGAGATGTCTCTCCTACGCTATTAATTGCTTCCCTGCAGTCTTTGCTTCTGTGGGAATGCTTCTGAGGTGTACTTAAAATTTCCTTGTATTTGTCATTGCATCAGGGATCAATGGGCAAGATGGCTGTGGGAGATGAGATTACCACTATCAACAGTATCCCCGTCAATAAGATGACTTACGAGGAAATCTGCTTGCTCATGCAGTGTCTTCCCACATCTGTAACCCTGGAGATCCAGAAAGCAGCATCAGGTGAAAGGAAGTTTGCTTTCATGCCATTTATTTTGAGTTCCAGTGTCTGTGTTGATCAGTCAGGCCGAGTGCTTCATCGCTGAACCAGGCTTCAGGCTTCTCCCTAGCACCATGGTGAGGGATGGAAATCTAATCCTGTGTGAAGTGCTCAAGCTCCCATTTATAGTACATCCCTCCTGTCAGAGTGTGCACGGGTCTGAGTCATCTCCTGCAGACCTGGAGTTAACTCAGCAGCAATGATGCACTGGCAGCCAATTTTATTGCTGTGCTTGTTCCGTAAATATTTTGACCCTATAATCACATCTGTCTCTTTTAAAAGCTGAAGCTTAAGTTGGATTTTATTATCTTATTGTGTGTTCACAAAAATTGTGTGTTCTTTTTCCTTCCCTTTCATGAGTGGAAATTGTCTAATGTGCAAAAAGGAGAAGCAGAAAACCCAAGAACTGGAATCTTATCAAAATGTTTGCATGTTTCTTAAAAAAAAATCTCATTTAAATTGGAACTTTGGTGCCTGTTTTGTTCCTTGCTGAGGTTGATTTATGCTGCTACAGCAATATTATTCATATCCACAGATTGTACAAATTACGTGGTCTGGAAATGAGTGTTTGAAAAAGAAAGCACACTTTTCAAATGCAGAAAGAACATAATATTTTGCTTCCTTCTGGCTTATGATCTTCTTTGCATACCTATTAATACCTGGGAGCCAGAATTACTTCCAGATGCTTCAGTTCCGGTTGTTCTTTAAGGAATTCCTGGCAGGGCAGAGTCAGTTCCCATTTCCTTAGATTACTGTGACTTTTGTAGACTCTAGCACTGGGGTAGGTGCAGATTGGTGCTACTTTGTTGGGCACCTCTCCTGCTCTCCCCTTCCCTTTGCCCTGCCTCACTGGTGGAGATGAGGATCTCCTCAACGTGTGATTCAGCCTGCTGAAGCAAGGCAGTACTTCAGGTGCTAACCAGGTTGAATGTCCCAGAAGCAGTGAAGGAAGGCGCAAGCAGATGTTTGGGGTGAACCTGCAGGAATCAAAGAGCTGGAAAAATGAGTGAGTTGGAATGCATTTGAGTGCGGTGGTGACAGGGAGGTCAGTAGGTTGCCCAGGACTGGGTTAAACATGTACTGGAAGTGAGGAAAGCTCTGTGCCAGAAATCCTCTAAAGTCCTTATGCTTAATGCACAGCCCTTATGTGGGTATTACATCGCCCATGTGTGTCACATTAAACACGTGCAGAAGTGCCTAGAGGATCAGAGTTAAGGTATTTATGCACAGCTCATCAGTCTGTTATCTGTTCACCTTTGGTTGCTCTGCCAGGGCTTTGCGTCCTCTGTGCAATCTGCTGAAGGCATCTTCGATCAAAAAAGCAATGAGAAATGATACTGCTCAGCCTGACTTTACTGCATACTGATACTTTGGTACTGGCTGCTTGGCTGTTTAAATCTCAAAGATGAGAATTAAACAGATTGTGACTACCTACCCAGAATAGATTGCTCCCTCGTGTGTGCCACTCAAATACACAAGGTTATGATTAACTGGAGTTGTTGTAAACATCATTACAGAAGAGGAGGAGTGCAGAGCAAAAGGAAAACATCTAGGCTGAATATGTGGGTGTCTGTTTTTGTAATAAAACCTGGTGTTTTGTATATCACTTTCTGTATCTGACAGGATTTTATATTCATGGAGGGTTTTTTTGTTTGTTTGTTTTTAAATCTTGATGCAGCTGTCAGCAGATTTACCAACCTTATCCTGACTCCAGGGCTAGATGGTCAAAATCAAACTGATCTCAGCAACCTCCTTGTGGCTGAAGAAGAGAGCTGTGAGAAGCGAGGAGGAGCCTGTTTGCAGAATGATGGTCCAGGCTGTGCAGCGGAGAGACCAACACTGCCACCTCATGCTAAGAACAAAGATGTACAAACAGGCGCCCCAAGAGGCGCTGAGGACAGCGCTGCCATCCCTGTCACCAACATCGATGACTTGCTCGGCCAGGTGAGCGCCCCAGAGGGCGGAGGTTCACGGACCCCGTCGCGAGCGGAAAGCCCCCTCCGAGAGGAGTACACCACGATGTGCTGCTGTGGGACTGACGAAGGCTGTCCTGGCTCCGAGCCACGGCCAGCGAAGAAGGAGCTGCTGGAAAAAACTGTGAATTGTGCAGCTAACACACAAGGGGTTTTGGGGCTGTCTGCGTTAGACTCCATTAACCCAGGCAAACTTTTTACTGTGAATAAAAACTCTTTAAATAACTATTCTAGGAATTTTAGCAGTTTAAGTGAGGACGAGTTGCCTGCGACAAACTCTCTGGAAGGTAAGAGAAGTGACCCGTTGCCAAAGTCTATGTATGGGGCCGCAGAGGATTCTCACTCGGACACGGAGTCTGTCACGGAAACCTTTGACGCTGCTAGTGACGTGTTGCTCATGCCCTGTGCTGCTGCTAATGCCCCTGCAGACTGTGCTATAACAGAGTCGGATGAGGAGCAAATCGAGATTTGTTGCACAAATAACGAGCCGCAGAAGCCTGCTCAGGAGCAGCTTCTTCCATCTGTGACAAGCTTATCCCCTCTGTCCTCCCCGAATCCTTACAGCAGTGGAGTTTTGCAGACTGAGGACCGCACAATGTGCGGGTCGTTGGAGATGAGCATTAACAAACTAGAACTGGAAGATCGGACTGGTTCCACCCCAGGTGCCTCACAGCATTTAGATGTCTCCTCTGCATCCCTCTCTTCTCCTTCCTCAGTTTTCCTGCCAGAAGAAGACACCCTAAAAAATTCAGTAGGTATCCCTGAAGTTTACTCTTTGTATAACAATTGTGCCTTAAGTGCAGAAGAACATAAGGGTTTGGGCAGCGGTGGTGGACATATGAAATGCTGTGAATCCCTTGAAGAGGAAAGGTCTCTGCACTGCAAAAAGGTGAACTGTTGCTCTGCTGGAAATGTGAATGGCTTGGAGAGCAACTTGCTGGAGAAAGAGGAATATTATGATGAACAAAGATCCACATTTGAAAGTGAAACAGTTGCTGATGACTGTAATCACACCATTAGTTATTGCTTAGCAAAGAAAGAAACCGACAGTTTGTCCAACTTGTCTAAAACAGACTGCAGTCATGGGAATGCATCATCACAAAGAGCAATATCACTCAGGTCTCCCTTTCCCACTAGATCTAAAGATCCAAAGGCTAATGACTTGCCAGGGAAAAATGAGAAAATTAACTCTGTGACTTCAGGAAGGACTTCAAATGCAAAAATCCAAAGCTCAGGCATAAATCACTGCAAAGGAGCTGCAGTACCGCACAGCCCATCCTCACAGAAAAAATCCTGTCAGGAGTCTAAGGCACAAACAGCACAAAAAAATGTAATGGAAACCCTTTTAAATAACCAGAAGGCCAAAGCAGGACCAAAGCTCAAGGGCTTCAGTATCAAAAGCAAAACAAAGGCAAATTCAGACTCTTCTGGGATTAATTCTACCAAAGTCAACGGGGCTGATCAGAGAAGGCCTTCTGTTTCTCCACAGCTGTCCCCTAAGCTCCAAGGGAAAAAAGCACCATCGTCCCGTAACTTACCTACAAATGCAGATCCTGGCAAGAGTGTTTCAGCAGTCTCAAAGACTCTGAGGTCAGAGCTAGAAAATAAACCATCTTTGGTCATTTCTGAAGAATCCCTCCTGCCTTTCCTGAATGGCACTAGCAGCCCGGTAGAGAGCAGTGAAATGAAATGTGGTGGCTATGGGGAGCTAACGGATCAGCAGCAGGGATGGGGAAAGCAAAAAGAAAAGCAAGGTTTTGCGCAAACTGAGGTGTATCAGGGTAAGGCCCTTAAGGTGGATGATTTTAGAGCCAGGGACAGTCAGCCCAATGCAGCTTCATCCCCTAAAGGGATACCAAAAGTTGAATATGTGAGAGGGAGAACTGAGAATCCGGGAACAGGCCTGAACTCAATCAAGAGCGTCAATAATGAAGATGACCTTAAGCAATTAGATCTGCAGAACGCAGGAACATCTGCTAGAAACTCCTCCTCTTTGAGGTCTCCTCCAGTTCAACAGGAGCAGCCAGAAGGACAGGAGATTCAACGCACTTTCATTGAAGTGAGGCTCTCCTCTTCCTCCTCATCTTCCTCCTCTTCCTCCTCTGCTTCTTCCTCACCAGCACCATTTCTGCAGCTGCCATTGATGGAGAAAACAGAAGAGGCAAACACAGAAGTGCCTCAATTGACGGAGGAGATGAAAGCCACACAGTATATTTCTAAAGTGGATGTCACTGGAGATAGAAATCTCTGTGGCTTGTCAAAACCTGTGACAAGGACTTACTCAGTGCCAGCCCAGTTGTCAGGGCACTTGAGAGAGGATTACAATGGTGCAGACATTTCACCTCAGGCTGTGCATTGCCCTCAGAGCCATGGTGCAGATGAGAAATCCCCCCATTCAGAGACGGGAATGTTAAAGATGGTCCATCTCAATCTTCTGAATGGCCAGGGTGGGAAGGAGCAGGCATGCGCTTCCAAAAGTATCCAAAAGGTGCCTGGTGACTCGCCTTTAGCCAGTGACGTTAGCTATCCCGCCACTGATAAGCTAAGAAATTTAAGGAGAAATTACTATTATTATGAACTGAACTGGCCACATGAACCTACCTCATCTTTCTCCGTGAAACAGAGAATCAAATCCTTTGAAAATCTGGCGAATTTTGATAGGCCTGTTGTTAAGGCTATAGATATTCACTCAGCCTCTAAAACACCTCTTGGCAGAAGATCATGCAATGGGATAGGCGCTGGAGCTGCAACCAGCCCAACCGAGGCGTCACGGGCGCTGAGACGAAGCTTAAGCTCCTATGGCAGCAGTCCGAGTCAGGACAACGCTCCAGCATCGCTGCAGCTGATGAAGTCATCCATGAGTGTAGACTTGTCACACGCGGTGAAGAATTCAGCTGAGGGCACCAAAGAGGCAGGTAAATCGGGGAAGGAAAGCGCTTTGGGAGACCTGGCTGCCTTACCGCCCTCGGTGTCGCAGGTCCGACGGAACCGGAGTCACGGCCGGCAGCTGCTGTCGCGCTCCAAGCTTCGGGAGCTAAGAGCCCTCAGTATGCCTGACCTGGACAAGCTGTGCAGTGAGGGCTTCTCCGGGGACCCGCAGGCCGGTTATTTCAGAACAGAGCTGGAAATCACACCTAGGAGGTCACTCGGTTTGCTCGCAGAGAGCAATGCCAACTTGAGTGCATCTTCTGCCCTCTCCAACCTTGCAAGTGGGACTAGAGTGAGCTCAAAAGGGAGCAGTCCTTGGAACAGTGGCTCGGGAACACCAGGGTCAGCTTCGGAGGATGACGCTGCATTTGACAGCTCTCCGGATGGGAAACCTTCAGAAAAAAGCTGGTCAGTCAGGTTAGTTTAAGACTCTTCTAATATTATTTCCATTAGCAAAACAGACCTTCTGAAGTGTTTCTTCTTCATCCCCGCAAGGCTCTTCTGAGGCAAAACTTTCCAGTTGCTTTGGACTTGCTCCAAAGCACATTTCAGTGGAAAGGCTTTGGCCCAAGTTCATATTTAACTAAAAACTTGGATGAAGTTATTTGTGGTCTTTGTCTTTCAAAGCTGCTATGCTGTTGTCTGGTGGTGGCTGCGCTTCAGTATGGGATGAAATATGTTATGCTGGCAGGGTCAGGCTCTTTTTCTGTGTCCCCCCCTTACTGTTTGTAGTCTGGTTTTTGGTTATGTAACAGTAGCAATTACTGTCTCCTGCCCACCTCTGCTGGGGAGATTGCCCAGCATTTGCTGTCAGTGCAGCCTCTGATGACAGATGAGTTTGTTTTCCTGCCAGAAACAGTTCTCAAAAGTAGCTGTCGCTTTGTTGTTGTTAATGTGTCTTGCTAAAATTATTGGGAAAGGAGTGGAGAAGCAGAAGAGTGATTTTCGGGATTATTTCTGAATTGTCTTTTTTTTTTCTTCCCATTCTGCTACCCCAATATATATCATTTATTACGTGTTTTCAAGATTTATGCTTGCTAATGACCTGGCACTCCGTCACTTGTTGTAGTGCCAGTTATAGTGTATACTTGAAACATCTCTCTACACATTCTAGAAATATAAAGCTGTCTGTTATATATATATATATATATTTTATATTCACTTTAGCTTGGATCAGATGCTAGTCTCAAGCCTGGACCAGCAAAAATTACAGTCTGTTTTGTCATCACTAACTCCAAAACGTGATGTTGCCACAATGCTCCAAGAAGTCAAAGCACAAGTAAAGGTAATAACTAAAAGATAAAACTAAAGTATGGGCAATAATTTTACTTTCTTTTCATGACAGATAAAATCTCCTCAAGACAATTTCAGAACTCTTCCAATGTTCCCCTGGGAGATAGTTTTTCTTCTGCTGTTTCTACAATGGCTGCTATAAACCCATGGCATATTTGGATGGCTTTTGTATAAGAAAGCTTATAGTTTGTCCAGCATGTGATAAATAGACCAGTTTTAAGTGCAGAAGTATGTCTCCATTTTAGTTATTATTACAGCTGAGAAACTCTTGAGTTGGCCAGGAACTGCACGTCAGATCATAACTTTCCACCAACCATCTGGGTCAGGCCCACCTTCCTCACGAGCAGAGGAAATTCTGCTCCTCTCTGGCTTGTAAAGCGCTCGCCTTTCACTAGCAGTAAGGTCACAGGAATTGAATTAGTCGTCTTTAATGCTGAAATGGTGGTGGGTGGGAAATGCCAGAAAGCGTGGCTACTGGAGTGTTTGTAGGAGACCCCTGTGCCCTCTTTGCTCTGTCCTGTATGTAGGAAGTAATCATTGGGTCGAGGTAACCTGCTTCGTTATTCAAGTGTTTAAAGAAGACCTCCTAAGTGAAATGATTGCGCTTTTCCTTCTCTGCCCTGCTTGCGTTTGTGTGTTTGGGATGTGTCCACATTCTTTTTAAATCCGAAGTTGATACAATAATGATGGTGCTGGAAGGGAAACTGCCATCTGGTCTGCATAACTGCTGGTGGAGCCGTATTTGGAGCGTTGCTGAGTCGTACTCACAAAGGTTGCAATTTCGAATATAAAATGGACTGAGGGGAGCAGGACCTCCCCAAACTACTCAACTTCACCTTCTTCCAGGGACAGCCTAGCTAAAACTTGCAAGTCTCAAGAGCTTGTTGAGCCAGATGAGTTTGGTAATTTTACCAAAAATTTTAGGATTGGGTTTTAGTCCTCGATGAAAGTAATTAAGTGTCCCTTAAAGCATTTTGCATGGGATCTTGGAGAGATTATTTATTCATGCCAGTTTCTAAAACCTAAGAAGTCAAATATTTATAAAACTGAGTATTTTTTGGAATGCACTTCTTGTCTGCATAGTTTCTCATATCCACATTTAAGCCCAGTATGGCACATACACTGGAAAACTTTATGCTCGTCACATGCTGGATTTAAATCTACAATAGGACAGTTCTTCAGAATTATGCAATTGCTGAAAAATGAGATGGACATCTGTGCCTGATTCGGATTAAGAGCTTCCCCTGGGAAGAGTTTGTCATCATCTTTTGATCTGAATAGTGCTGAATTTATTGCTAGCATTCAATAAGCACTAGTAATATAAAAATACGTTTTATTGATTAGACCTCTATGATTGATGATCTTTGGCTAACAGACAAATCAGAGATGCAAGAGATTTGAGCACTTTCTTATTGTGTTGCTCATTTCTTCTGTAACTCTAGGCAAATTCCTTAGATAGAGATTTTAGCAGAGTAACTTGCTGTGCACTGCAGGGAGTTAATTTATACTAGCCTGCCTCATAGAGATATTGTGCAGTTAGGTGTGCTGATTCCTCCCGAAGCTCAGCAGATGGTCGGGATTACTGTAGGCCTTGTAATTCCACGGTGTGACTGATGAAAGCAGTAAGCATCCATCCCTAGACAGGTGTCTGTGACCCATATTACATGTGGTTGGTGAGGACAGAATTTGACAACTGGGAAGTCAGGAAACGTTTGTCATCAGGAGTAGGAAGCAAGTGTTCAGGCTGAGCTGGTGACTGGCCAAGGATACGTGGTCCTCATATAGCCCTCAGAGACGGAGGCCTCTAATTGTTTCTGCAGTGTAAGCAAATTATGTCCTGATACCAAGAGGGTGAAACTGTTCGGAAGAATGTGACCTTTTAAAACAAAAAAAGCTGCTTTAGTAGTTACCTGCCAAAGATGCTAGGATGACTGTCACGCTTAGCACACATGGTTGCAGGGGGCTAGCACAGATAGTTAACTAACTTTACTATTTCTAACCTAACATAAAGCCATTGTCTCTTCAGTACGGGTAGGAAGGGTCCTGACAGCTACGAATGACTGCAGTCTAAAATGTTCAGCCCTGACTGCTCTTCTTTCCCCAAGCACTGATGTGTCGGTGCTTCGGAGCAGTGGCATTGATTTCTGACATTGGCTCTGTGGTATGCAGGGATGCCTTGAACACAGGAAAATCCTCTGGGGCCACTGCTTGGCAAAAGCATGCCCAGTGAGGCCAAGAATTTAATACTAAGCAATAATAGTAATCTGTGGTTCTCTGTGCCTTATGAAATGAAATGGAAAGGCAAGGGCTAAGTTAAAGATGTCAAGTTCAGTGAACTGAATATGTCATTTAATGATAAATATATTAAAAGGATTAAAAGATTCATTCCTAGGGATGTGTCATTAATTTTACTGTTGGCAGTTTCTGGAAATGATTGATGTTGGATGGGATCCCGGGGAAAAGCTGAGACTTGCTTTCTGCTCCCAGCTTCTGATGCTCTGCCACACGTTCGGTTGCTATTCCCTTGCTCCATCAGCTGACTGCTTATAATCCCACTTACGCCGCAAAATGCGGCATCTGTAACAGTGTCTGGTTTGGTCCTAATAACTGTTCAAAAGATGGCACCAGACTTGCTGGACATGAGTGCTTTTCCCTTGTAGCAAATTCTGTATTTTGGCAACATCCCATCACCTCAAAGAAGTCAGCTTCTCACCTCTGTTCTGATCCGGAGCCAAGTACGGCTCCGGTGCGCACCAGTGCCAATCCATTCCCTATGCTGGACACTCCCGTCCGCAAGGGCAGGCTTTAGTCCCGAGGGGTTCAGACTGCTAGTGGGTCATTGCTTTCATGCCCTAAGTGAAAAAGTTCTTCCTGCTGTCCTGTGTTACCCTCCCAAGCTTCAATTCGTAGTCTTCAGCCCTTGTTAGACTGCCTGGCGCTGCTGGGAAGAGGTTAATGCTGTTGTCTTTGTAACTGTTCTTCGAGGGCAGAGGAGAAAGGGGATAACAAAAGTGTCAGTAATTCCCTGTGGAGTACAGTGCTTGGAAGTGAAAGGTGACAGCGGGGGTGCATGGTGCCTCTGAAGCAAGCTACACAGAGAAATGAGAACCATGATGAGCTCTGGGATGGCTCGTGGGGTTGATGCCCTTTGGTGTAAGGAGATCAGTAAGGAGATCATCCTGGAGCAACTCACAAAGCATCGCTTTCCCCAGAGCGAGGAGACTATCTTGGGCCCGGGGAGGATGAGGGAGGAACAGGGCTTTCTGCTGCTGCTTTCCCACCCGTGGGGCTGTGACAAGCCTGTTTGGCCCCCTGTAACGCAGACCTCACTCCCCTGAATTACTGCCTCAGGTGCTCTGACCTGTGGCTTGTATTTGGGGGAGGAATGGGGAAAGTATTCAATTCTGATTGCAAAATGTCCCACAACGGAAAGTTTATTAAAGCCTTTGTAAGCGAGGTTACCCCAGGTATAGGCACCTATCCTAATTTTTACTTTGCTTTCTAGCCCTTGAAGAAATCCCTGCTGCTATCTCAGTTCTCCCATGCTGCTGCTTCTTGAATCTGTAACATGAACAGAAATGTGCTTAACGTCTCAGAGTTTTAAATCTGAGTTGTGTTTTTCACTTGCCATAGCTTTGAGAGTACTGGGAATTTGTCATCTTTGAAAACTCGGTCTTGATTTTTCTTTTTTGTTCTTCCCTCCTTCCCCATCCCCTCTGCCCCCATTTTTCTGCTAGAGCAAAGAAGATGCATACTTTGTAGTCCTCCATAAAGAAGAAGGAGCTGGCCTGGGATTTAGCGTTGCCGGAGGAATAGATCTGGAGCAGAAATCAGTCACAGTGAGTGATGACTGCAAGTCATTTTTTTGCAAAGCTCACTTTAAAGCATGCTGGTGATTAGATCAAGTGCTCGTTTATCAAGACTCACTGCAAGTCATTTGCAGTCATAAAACCGTGCCTCTCAGAGGTGACTGCATACCATCTGCTACTGAAATCAAGGAGAGTGTGTCTGGGTAGTGTAGTTTTTATTATTGGGGATGGATGCCAATTATGTTTTCAAGCTTTAAAAGTGTAACTTGTCTGTTACTGGATAGGATCGGCTGGGTCTACGCTCCAAGGATGCAAATAAAATTCTGCATACAGCTGTAGTGCATGCAGCCTTCTGGGAGAGAATTTAATTTGCAGCCCTTGAAAGTGTATTCTGCGCAGCAAAGTTTTGGAAAGTTTTTGCAAATCCTTAGAGTGACTTTTTCAGATCTCAGCAGGCAGTCTGGATTTCACTTCACAGATTTTTATTGCTGTTATTAAAAATTGTTGGATTTCAGTAAATGAGTTCAGAAAAGCCTTATACATCTTTCTAAACCAAGGGCATTATATCTGCCATTAAATGATTTGGAAAGTAAAAAGTGATACCCAGCAAATGAAACACTATCCAGAAAGGGATCAGTGAGACAGAGAAATCCAAGACAATCAGTGTCCCCTGTGACAGTGTATTTACACGGGATGTGCTTTTAGATTCTGCCTAGAGAGAGAGATGTATGCATCCATTAAATGCTGAGATTAGGAAAAGGGAATGTCCTCGGTCTTCGGGGGCTGCAGGAGCCATTACAGGAATGTTCTGGTTCTTGCTCTTATACATGTTCCTATATTTAACATTAAGCAGCCAGTGAGTTAGAGTATGGTCCCAGGGTGGGGACCAGACTCCACTGGAGCACATCCCTGGAGTGAGAGGGAGCAGAAACCGACTCCTGGCTCCCTGAGTGGGTGGTGAAATAGCTGGAGTGAACACTACACTGAGTTGGGTACACTGATTTGCTGCCTTGAAGCTCTGTCCAGCAGGCCTGGGGCTGTGTGAATGGGTGGCTGAAACCAAGTTCTGGCTGCTAAAACTGCACAGTGCCTGGCTAGACAAGTCTTTAAATACCAAGTCTTGCCCCTTTGGGCAGTTCCTGTCTGTAAATGGCACCTATATGAATCTCATCTGCAGCCAATGGAGTTTACTTGGGGTTTAATTGTTCCACTTAGGGTTTTGCATTTGTTTTTTTTTCACCCTCCCCCTCCCCCCAGAAAAAATCTATTTCAAGGCACTAAATTAGTCTTTTGCATCTGTGCATGTGCTAGTTTACCAACCAAATTGAGATGAACGATTAAATACGTGTTCTGATGTGTAGCTTTGATACATCAGAGCCTTTCTGTGCATGATGTTGTGCATGGCTTAGATGTCTGTGCCTGAAAACAGCGTGTGCACATCATGGTTAATGGGAATTTAGGGAGGGGATGTCACACAGTGCGATGTTGTCCTTGGCGAGTCTGCTGTAGCGTGAATGTCACAGTAACGTATGTGTTGTTGGAAGTATGTTAACCGAAGACCTTTACGGAATTCACTGAAATCGTGGGAGTGGTTTGTGATGGTACCTTCCCTAGCTATCCTTGGTTGCCTTTGGCTCGGAAGTGACCATGCAGTAATGTCATCTCCATCCTCTGCTTTTCCCCCATCCCTGACTGCAGGTCTTACCTGGTCACTTAAGCCGTGACGTTTGGGGCCGCTCACTGGAGCGGGTGCTGCGCGTTACTTGGGCAGTAGGCACGGATCACAAACTCTGCATGGGCTTGAGGTTGAAGCACCCCTAAGACAAAATCTTTCCTGTAGGTCCACAGGGTGTTTTCAAAGGGAGTGGCGTCTCAGGAAGGGACTATTCACCGAGGAGATCTCGTTCTGTCAATCAACGGCAAGTCCCTGGCGAGCTCCGTCCACGGGGACGTCCTGAACGCGCTCCATCAGGCGAGACTGCACAAACACGCGGTCGTTGTCCTCCAGAAGGAAAAAGACAAAGCAAACAATTTCTCCAGACTTGAGATAGCAGCTACTGGCAGAAGATGTGTGGGGTCTGGAAAGGATGTTGCCATGGAAATAGGAACAGGTATGATCTTTGTCCAAGAAGGGCTGGAAGGAATCCCTTGCAGAGCAGACTAAGGGGAAAAAGTCCATGTGTTTTAGATTAAAAGTGTCTGCGTCTTATGCAACTGAAGGGAGCGCATGAAATTACCTTTAACTTTTATTTGTACTCTTTGGAGCCCAAATCCAGATTTGGGTTTTTTTTTAAAAAATATCATAAATAAGCAGAGACTTAGAAGGAGGTTTAGGGCCTAATCCAAATTCTACTGAAGTTAGTGATTGCTTTTCCACGTTCTTTAAGTCCAGGATAAACTCCTTTAAAGTAATAACAGTAGTCAATGCAAGAAAACAAACAAAAAAAGACCCTCAAGCTCTGCCATTTATTATTTGTAGGGACTGAACTTGCTTTTTTTTTAGTAGCAGGTTTTATACTGTTTCTAATAAAAACATAGCAAAAGTTAAGTGGAGCTAAATCAAATCCAAGGCAGCCATCCATCCCATAGGAAACTAGGAATAAATGGTTTAACTGGGTGTCGGTGAAATCGTGAGTAAATTCCTGTTTGGGCACAAGGCAACATTTCAGTGCGAAGGCTGCGCTCAGGGTGTTATAAGTGGATCCCCTGTGCTTTGTAGAACTGAGACACGCATGTAACCCTTCAGTCGGCGCCTGAGCGTTTTGGGCTGCTTTGGGAGGACTCCAGCGGCAGGGTTCAATCCTGCCCTGGCCCCTGCGTCTCCAGGCAGGACCAGGCAGTGGCTGGGGCTCGTTGCCCAGAGATTTGCTACCGCAGGCTGCCACCGACCCATCTTAAACCTCTTCGCTTTAGTCTTTAACCGTTTTTTTTTTTTTTTTTATCATCTTAACGCTTTAACTGGGTTTGATAGCACAGCATTGTAATGCAGCTAAAAATAAACATGGAGTGCTCCATAAATGAACGGACAAGCGTTTCTGTAGTTGTTCCCATGAGTTTAATATATGTAATTACTGCAGAATCCCTTTCTACCCTACGTTTGCACATGCCCTGCAAGTTGGCAAATGCTAAATATCTGTTGGTTGCAGGCACTAGAGGGCAACATTTTCTCATAAATAACATAGAGGAGTGTTATTACCGCTACGTCTCCATCCTGCCAGGCAAAGCTCATCTTCGGATGTTTAGGATAACGGTAGCAATACTTTGTGATAATAAAACTGCGTAATTTTTACATCCATGCAGGACAGAGGATCCTTTCTTTCCCCCAGAATTACAGATTTATTTTCTCCTTAGTAAAATCATAATCTATCCTAGCTACAGCAATGCTGCATTCTACAAACATCATACACTGATACTGGGGAGGCAGCAGGCACCTACTGGTAATTACAATTATGTCCATAGATTTGACACCAGAAACAATTATTTATGCTAGTCTGTGATTACAGCCTTCTCCCCCCACCAAATCCACCCAGGAGGCTGGAATGTATTTATTTAATGTAATGTCTGATTCACTACTGCTATTTAAAAATATCTGGTTCTTGGATAAGCAGGAGGTAACAAGTCAAAGAACATGAAATGTACTCCACTTATTATAATTCTTAAACCCTTTTGTTGATGCTGGTGATCTTTGCTAAGTTCAGCCTTAATGTTGCCCACAGAAAAGCCCTGGCATGTTTCTGTTGAACATGTCAAATCTAAATGTCTCTGGTTGTGATCACGTTTTGCACCATATCCCCCTTACAGCTGCAGTAATGAACATTCGCTTCTAGGAAAGACCGAGTGACAACGTGCTCGAGTTTGAACATGAACTAAGCTGTGAATTGCTTTGTCCCAGCAGCAAAAAAAAAAAAAAAAAAAAAAAAAAAAAACAAAAAACCCCAAACCCACAAGTTGCAATTTACTGCTAACTGAATAACAAGATGCTGTGTGTATTCTCTTGCAGATCCAAACCTGGATATGAATGATGTCGTCTGTGTTGAATTATTGAAAACCTCTGCTGGCTTGGGATTCAGTCTTGATGGTGGGAAAGCTTCGATTGCTGGGGACAGGCCCTTGCTTGTAAAAAGAATATTTAAAGGTACTAGAAACATGCATACACAATAGGTGTTATCTTGCTTTTCCTGTTGTGCCTTGTACAGATGTTTTCATTCTTGGACTCAAAGGTTTTTGAAGTGAGAGAGGATTTTATTGTCTCGTCCATTTATTACTCATTAGCCAAAATGATCATTATAAAAACACTTCTGGGACTGGCGAGGGACCGCATCTACTAGTAAACATTTATGGAAAAATCTGATTTATGAGATATCACGTAGTTCCTTCCTGGGATTGTCTGCTGTTGTGGATACTAAATGTCAGCAGTAATATCATATGTCTCGCTTTGCGAAGCTCGTGTCTTAAAAAAAGCGTAATGCTGATAATGAACATGGTTTCAAAATGCCATTCTGCATTTTATCCAATTTCTATTTTCCCCCTTTTTTTTTCCTGTCTTTTTGTTAATTTTCTTGTTAGATACAACTATCAGCTCTCACCAAGAATACGTGATGTGCGTATTCAAAAACTGCCACTCTTGAATGCTGTGTGGTCAGCAGGTGGTTGAACATGTATGAACTGCGTATAGAAAGGAAACCAATACCGGAACTATTCTGTGATTTTAGTTCTGTTTAGTTGAGGGTGCAGTTTAGTGAAAAATACATTGCTTCTACCGGAAGCTGAAACTCTCCGTGAAGCTGCTGGTGCTCAGTATATTCACAGAATCAGATTTCAGTTTCGTATTTCCTCCTGGGGGGGGGGGAGGGGGGGGAACGACAACAACACTGATATTTCCCGAGTTCTGTGTTGTTTGTCAATTTGTGTGTGCGTGTGTTGGTCTTCTCCTCTTTAAAAAGTGATTCTGAGGGTGAAGAACATGTTTAATTTTTGAGGTCATTAATTTAAGTCCTTAGTTACACTCTTTTTTTTTAAATTATTGTTTTTATTTCCTCTTCCTCTCTCCATGATTGTGATACTGTCAGCGAAATTACTGTTACAGGAAACAAACCTGCAGCAGCATAGGGTGTGCCTGTCCTTAGGAGGTGTCTGTGTGTCTGGTGTGTCTGTCTGGTTTGCTCCCCAGGCTTGGCTTGTGCCTCCCCGCTAGCGAGGTTTTGCAGTCCACTGTGTTGTTATCCACCTACAAACAGTAAAATTCCGTCTAAGGAAAAAGCATAAACATGCAGGTTGTGTGCAACACGGAGATGTATATATACACACGTACACGCACAGGGGTGTGTGTGTATGTGTGTGCATCAATCGTCTTTTATGCTCTCAGGCATCTTCCTTCAGAAAATCTTCCTTTTGCTTGAGAACAAGGCTTTATCATTATCTTGGTTAAAGGAAGCTTTTTGGTGAGACACAGCGTGGACTATATTGCTAGTGCTAAGCGTAAGTGACTTGCACTGAAATTGCCGTTGTTCAAAGAACTGTTTGTGTGCTGTTTGCCCTGCTGGAAAACCCATTTTTGTGGTGGTTTTGGTTTTGGTTTTGTGTTAACTTTGCTCCCCTTTTGCTCCTAGGTGGTGCTGCAGAGCAAGCTGGAAAAATAGAAACTGGAGATGAAATTATCGCAGTTTGTGGAAAATCGTTACTCGGTCTCATGCATTACGATGCCTGGAACATCATTAAATCTGTACCGGAGGGTCCTGTTCAGTTGCTGATCAGAAAACACAGAACTTCGGTATGATGGAAGCACTGCATCTAATCACATCTGCTAAGAACAAATGTTTAAAACCATCTTGAAGTTGTCTTTCCATTTCTAACGCCACTCGGCAGTGTCTTACCGCCCTCCAGAGGAGTGCGAATGGCCCCAGAGAAGCCCTGAGCACGCGTGCGGTGTGCCTCATCCCATCTCACCTGGTTAGCGGGGATGTCGGAGGCCGAACACTACCGAGATTTTTGTGTTATGTGGCAGTTTTGATGGAACTTCAAGACATTTATTCAGGCTTGGTTTAAAATATTTTGACTGAGATAAATAACACTGTGCCTGTCCCTGATGTTTTTAGTATCTGCAGAGTGCTGGGAGCATAGGATGTTGGTTGCCCTCCTGTTGACAAGGATGGGTGTTTAGACTGTACTATATCACTTAGCTATAATTTGACTTCAGGGCACTTGTTTAGGGTCTGGTCTTTATTTCTTATAATAAGAGAATGTCTGGAACAATCTCACTTTATTCTTCTAAGTGCAGTTTTGCTAAAAATGCCTGACAAAAGAGAAGTATAATTTTGCACAACTTTTTAAGGCTAAAACGTGAGCGTTTTATCACAAAGCTGAAAAATCCTCTTAAAAATGGTGAACTAAGTATCATCACAACTGAATCTGTTCTTAGCAGCGATTTGTATCCAGAAGTACTTGGCATTAATGCAGCAGAAATCTGTGTGCAGGAAAATCATGTCCAAATATTAGGTGATTGTCCGCCAAGGTGTACATTGGGCGATTAGTTGTGATTAAAATGAGAGCGATAAAAATTGAGGTCTGATTTTTAAAATTTGGGCTTCTGACCTTAGGCACCTTTAATATATGTTTTAAAAGTTGGGATAATTGCAGATGCTGAGCACTTGCCAGTCCCACAGATGCCAGCGATTGCTGATGATGTCCAAAAGCCGGGCCGGTTTTATTTGATGACAAGAGGTTTACAGCTGCCTAACTTTAAACACTCAAGCTTGAAAATAGTGGTCTAAGGATGCAGATTTTAACAGATTAAATCTGAACTGGCCATATTTGTGGTGGCTTTCCATCATTCTTTTCTTTTCCTGTCCCCTGTTTATTTTTGCTTTTTGTGGAAGTGGGTGCGTACATGTGTGCTGCTCGTAAGGTGTTCATGACCCTGGCAGTGGTGGGATGGGGCTGGTGCCGATGGTTCTGGATGGTGAAATTGGAAAAGGTTTTTCTAGATTGCAACTCACGAGGAGAAGCTGTGCTGTAGATAGAGCAGAATCGTAGGGTGACGGTGCCACCTGTGCTTATTTTGGCTTTTCCCACCACTGCTCACGGTTGGTGTCAGTAGTAGGCGCTTCTGCTGAGAGGTACTTACAGCAGGTTGTATCGGGAGGAGAGTGCGTGGATGCGAGAGTAGCTTGTAGCGGGCCACCAGCCTCGTCAGCTGAGGACAACCTGATTGCTTCCAAGCTTCCATGGGAGCCTCATGCTGAGGGCGCCCAGCCTGGAGCTGCTGCAGACCTGCAGCGCTGTTGACATTCATGGGGAGCCAGGAGGCCAGGTAGCTGCTACAGAAAGGTCTGGGCTGGTCGCTTGAGCCTACACCGAGATGGTGCCCTAGTTCAGTTGGTATTTATTCAACACAGCCTGTCGCAGTTGCCTGCAGGGTAGTGGAGCGCTCGCTTTGGTTCAGCCTTGGTAGGCTGCAGCTTGCTATGTGCAGAAGAAAACGCCATTCTGCGAGGCCGCCCGAGACCAGGCGAGCAGGAAGGCTGTGCCACGTTTGCTGACGAATCAATAGACGTAATTCTTTCTCGGTGACACGCGTTAACATGGGAATTCAAGGAGAGCTCTAGCTCTAGGTTGCAGGAAAGGCGATGCTGGACCGGCTGCTTGCCTTGCAGAATTGCTACTGAAGCTAGTTCAGGTCCAGCGCTGTGAAGTGGCGGTGGAGATGGTCCCTCGTGACGCCAAAGCTGGGCCGCTCCGCCGGGACCAGCCCTTGCCTTCGGCCACCCCGGGGCAGATGTCGGGAGGGGGCCGGTGCCCGCCCCGCGCAGGGGGACCATGCTGCGCCTGCGGGCCTGTGCTGGGAAGAAGAGCTGAGCTGTGCTTGTCAGTTGAAAACCGGGGAGAAGACATTTGGCAATGACAGACAAATTGCAAGGCCTTGTTCAGGAACGACCAAAATCTGATTGTAACCGACAGTGTGTATAATAGATACATAAAATGCATGTGGAATTTAATGCAGCGTAGTGACTACATACCTGTATATGTATAATACGTACAAGTGCAGTACTGACGTTTTGCTACTTCAATATGGTAAATCACAATTGTGTTTTAGGAAATGGCATTTCTTTCCAGTCCACGGTTTAAAATTCATGAAGTCCCAACCCAGGGAGCATGTTGCACCCTCACTCCTAAGCCAGTGTGAACTCAAAGGTGAAATCTTCATTTTGTAAATTAAACTTAATTTGAGATGTCTTAAATGTGGTGAATATCTTCAGACACTTATTTGCAGGTACTGTTCATTGTGAGTGATTTAGTAAGCTTTCATTTTTCAGTAGTCAACTACTGTTCAATTTTTTATTTTACATGCACGTAGATATGTGTTGGATCAGTAACAGCAAAGGGGGAATTTTTGTGTGTGATTCAGTAGTGACTATAATTTAAAAGATAGATTTAATGTTCAAAGTCTAATAGTTAATATCGATAGAACGACACACTTCTCTACTAACTTTACAGCAAGAAAAAGATTACTTTAGCCCTGATTGTTTGTGTCCTGAAATAACTATTTTTTGTGAAGGAACAGGAAACATCCTTAGTGATGCTACTAGCATTGCTGTCATTGCAGTAGCATTTCCAGATGCCTCTGTTGAGGTGACATTCCCTATAAAAGTCCCAGAATTTTTTGGAGATAGTTCTGCTTTATTAAGAACAGGATGGGTAGATCGAACAGATGTTGTGAACCTGCCATTACACATCTGGCAAAGTAAACATCCTTACTTTTCTGAGTGCCTGGTAATGCTAAAATGGCAGAGGGAGTTGCGTTGGTTCATCAGTATTCGATAGGTTCATGAGCATTTTTAGTCTTGCTTAATGGCACGTTGGTCCCTGAGGCAATTCTGTCCATGCAGGAGAGCTGGCCAAGCCCTATGAGGGTGGTGACTCTGCAGGGAGTCACAGCTACAACTAGGAAGACAAGAAGTAAGGTTGTAAATACGTGCTTGATCCCAGACCAGTCCCGAAGGCGTTCCAGATGAGGCCGAGTTTCCTCCGAGATGGAGTAGGTCTGGCAAGGCTGCCTCCTGGGCCTGGAGCAGCTCAGGAGGAGGCACGTCCCGGGTAGGAGAGCAGGCTCTAGTGTGATACTGGGCAATAGCATGTCCTGCAGTGTTTTGCACCTGGAAGCAATATCAGGTGGGGAGAGAGCAATATCAGATGATTTTCTTGCTAAAAAGATTCCTTTGAGGGTAACTAAGTATTAAGAAAATGTTGAGTGATTCATGTTTCCTAGTAACTCTTGCTTTATAACCCTGGTTAATATTCTGCAGTTGTTCTTGTCAAAGGTGGAAGGAGACATTCCCAGAGAGGAATGTTTACATGCTTCTGCGTTTAGGGTATGTAAATGTACACATGGAAGTAGTGAGGAGGAGTAGGCTAGATCATGTGAAGAATTGGGATCCTACTCTAGGTAGATTTTGTGTATTAGGCTGATACACTTATTGTATGATACTGTATATTTACACTTTTATTTATATAAATAAAATTTCTTCTAATGAAAATTGTTTAAAATGCCTTGTATATTATAAAAAGTGAGTGCAATAACATGAAATAGATTGTACATTTTTAAATTTGTTGTCTCTGTTATGTAAATCTGTATCTCCATAAACTGTTTTGTTTGGGTTTTTTAGTGATTTTGAAAATAAATGGTATCCTTAGTACTCCTCTAGATATTTATTTCTGTTATGCCAAAGTGTATCCTGTTCTGAGCTGGAGGCGTCACCTGGGATCACAGAGATGAGACTGTCCTGGAGGGCACAGTCAAAGACTATGTTAAAACTGTTGAGATGTGTGTCTGAGCTACAAGCATACATACTGCCCTCTTGGAGCTGTCATTCATCATAAGGAGGTTTAAAGCATTTAAGAAGTCTTCAAAGATGTTGTATAGGATCTACTCTTGTGTTTGGAGGATGCACTCAATATTCCCATGCCCAAGGAAAATGCAGGCAGCAAAGGTTAACATAAAGTTTTCGCTCAGCAGCAGTCTTTGGAGCCTGACAGCATTAAATGCTCCGCGCTGCCCGCTCTGCTCCTCAGGTTTAAGGAGGTCAGGTTGCATCTGTGTGGACTATGCATCTACAACTAATCCCAGCCTGATACTTGTTGTCTTCAGCCTTCCCTGGGGAAAAACTCCAAGCCATGGTAAGCAGGAGGTGGTGGCAGGGCTGCATGGCAGCAATCTGCATGAAGACCTGGGGGAGCTCAGAGGACTGAAGTAGCTGTGGTGGAGCTCTTGGCAGGAGCTGCAAGCCGTAACTGCATAACTGCTAAAGTCTGAGTCAAGTGATCTGCCTTCTAACGCGTGCAGCTGCCTTCACTGGCACTGTATTGCAGTTTGAAGCATGGCTACTGCTGAGAAGGGTAAGTTGGGTCTGGAAAGCACAGTCCAGATGTCCTCCAGGGAGCTGCTCCAGCATGGGTAGTGCCGAATGTAATGATATGTTCAAAATCCAGTGCTACCTGAGAGGGTATGGACGCATCAGCTGGTCCCCACGAGGCAGGCTGAGCTGGAGGTGGGATCTTGCCATAGGTTAGGAATTTATATCCACATTGCAAACCTGCATGAGGAACCCTGTACTGTGCTCACCGCAGCAGCTGTACTGTGAGTTCCTGCCTGGTTCGTGCTGTTTGTGGTCCAGCTGCCTTGCTGGCGTGCCTTCTCCCAGGGCGCGCGGCATTAGCCAACGTCTCTCCTCCCTGTGGCTTCCAAACCTCAAAGACCAGGTTGTTTTCCAGGCAGCAGGTGTTGGTGGGCAGGGTTATCTCCTCCTGCTCCTCTCGGGCAAGGACGCTGCTGGAGGCGGTGGCATGACAGCAGGCCGTGCCCATTCGCTTTCGGTTTCTGCGCCCTGCGCTCCCAGGGAACGAGTGAGTAAAGGTCTGGTGAGGAGGGAGACGTTTGCTGAATCACCCCGCGCCTGGGGTAGATCACGAGGTGAAGAGGGCACCCGCGACCCCCACGCTGGAAGGGGAAGGCAGGAGCTCTGTGGTCTCCTGGCTGCACCGCGCTCCCTCTCCCAGCACCCTGTCCCTCGCAAGCAGCTGCAGCGAGAGGCGGTGTCGAGCGCCTCCGAGCTGACGCGAGGCGGGACCTGGGCCTGCCCCGTGGGGTTTATAGATAAGATTGTGCACGGTGTAAAAAGCCCAAAAAGAAATATTACGTTAGTCGGAGAAGGGGGGTGCGTATGTTATGCAGCCCACCCGCCCTAGGTGCCGTGAGACCCAGCGCAGAGGGGGCTCAGAGGATTTTTGGCATTGGATGGCTCGCTCCAGCGCACCTGCCTGGCAGGAAGCCTGTGTCTCCCGCAGGGCTGCACGGTGACCCCCTTCCTGGTGCCGGAAAGAGGGAAAAAGGCATTTTTGCCATGAAGGTCTCCTCTGCTTTCTCTTCTCCCCTGCTGCCCTCAGCGCTAGGGCAGCCCCGTCCCTCTCTTCTTTCCCATGACTCCTCCGTACATCCGTCCTCCTGTCCATCCTCCTGTCCATCCTCCCCCTACTTGCTTTTAACGCATGATGTGAGCTGGAGATCAACAGAGTTCAAGTGTCAGAGAAGGGTAGCTTTTACAAGATCAGTCTTGAAAGCCTTTAATTAAAATTTTAATTGTCCCAGATGGTACTTAAGTGAAAGGGAATACAGCACAGATAAGGCAATGGTCTCAATCCGTAAATGGATTAGTGCATGTAAAATTGTTTATGCACTAAGACATCCAAAAGCAGTAGAAAATTACATTTGTAAGCTAGGCTCTTAGGGACTGTGTATTGCCTAATGCAGATGTGTTTCAGAAACCAGGCATTTTTCTGAAGACCCCAGAGCTTCTGCAGATGGAGAACTTGGCACTAAAGGCAGGAGAGGTTTGCAGTTTGGGATATGGCTTCTTTTCTTCCTGTATCACTAACATAAAGAGCCAATATCTAAATGAGATAAGTCACGATACCTACTGTATTTGTGATAAAGTTTGTGACAGAATCAAAAAAATTCTAATTACTCATCATTTTTGCTGCCTTTCCTGCTATTCTGCTTCCTGCTAGCATCTCTCAGCCTGACGTAAGTCCAAAAATAGCCTGTGTGTCTCTGATATTTATGGAACTCATAAATATTTCTTGTCTGTATTTCAAATTTACCATATTGCTAAGCTTGACCAAAGGCTGAACGTCACCATCTGCGTGCCCGCAGGAGGCGATGTGAGGGAGAGCCCCTGGTAGGAAGCATCCGTGCTCGGGGGGGGGGAGGAAGGGGCAGAGGGTGCGGCGCAGCTGGGGAGCGATGCCGTGGGGAGCGCGGGACTGCCGGCAAGGGGAAGCACGCGTGCCCGGCCGTGCGCCCCGCTTCGTGGTGCCCGGGGCACGGCGCGGGGCCGCGAGCCCCCGGGCCTCTCTCTGCCCTGGGCTGAGAACGTGCAAGCTCGGTCCCGGAGTTTGCAAAAACAAAAAACCTCGTGGTGCAAACCGCCGTGCCGTGCTGAAATAAGGCTCGCCCTGCCACCACGCGGCGTGCCAAGCGCCGATGCGATGGATGTTGTTCAGCGGTCAAAGTATTTCAAAATAACAAAAACAATAACAAAACCAGAACCTTTCTGCCTGCTGGTTTACAGCCCCGCGCGAGCTGGCCTCGCCTCGGCGTGCGGCTGAATCGGGCTGGTAGGACGGCTCCGAGCAAGCGACTCGAAATTGCTCCGGCTTCGCCCGGTTTTCTCGCCCCGCGCCGCGGCTCCCTTCGCGCGGGGCAGCCGGGGGGCCGCGGTGCGACCTGCCGCTCCGCTGCCGGGACCGGGGCCGGAGCGACCCGGTGCTCTCGGTGCCGGGCACCCGCTGGTGACACGTGTGAAACGGGGAGATGCAGCCCCAGCTCTCCTCCTGAGCGCTCAGGCAAGATCCCCTCAGGACAGCTGAAAGCTGTGAGATCAAATGACACAAATGCAATTAGTTATTTGACGTTACTGCACTTTATGAGCTATTTTCTGCTGCTGATGAGATCAGTAAGGTTCGCCTCTGCGCTTTTGGAGGAGGTCTGCTCTGGCTAGCCTTGCACTGCCAAGAGACCGTGCACGAGAAGGGCCCACAGCCTCCCGCGCCCGGTTTCTTCAGCATCGCCCGCACTGCATGACGATGCGTTGAAGACCCTTGTTTGCAGCTGTAGCAGCTCTCAGCAACGTTGCTCACCGGCGGTCGAGCCACCAGACAGCCACCTGCCTCATGGAAAGCCCTGACAGACAGAGAGACGTCCCGTCATGTCCCCGAGCCTTTCCTGTCCGGCAGCCTTGGGTCCCTCCGGATGCACGTCATGCCCTCGAGCCTCTGACGTCGTGGTCGGCGAATGAGTCCGTCTCAGCCAGGCATGCTAAAAATAACTCGCAGCATGTGAGACACTGCTCTTCGGTTGACTGGAGAAAAAAAAAAAGAAGAAAAAAAGAAAAACATCCTGCAGGGAATGGGGGGTGTGGGGGCGTTGTCTGTTGTCTAGCCATTGGGTTAGGAAATGCCCCTCGCACACCCTGTCTCGGGCGTGAGGCTGTGAGCTGGCCGCCGGCGCCGGATGGGCTTTCGCCCCGGCAGCTGCAGCCCACGGCGCTGCGCTTGTCGGCGTGGCAGGTGCCCGCGGCTGACGGGAAGCGCTCCGGGGTGGGAAGTTTGCTTCGCCGGGTCGGTTTGCTTTGCTATTTTGGTGTCAGGTGTTTGCGGGTGAGTCAGGCTCCTTTGGGCAGAAACGCCTGGGCACAGCTAGGAGATTTTGCTCCCCTGCCCTGCAGGGAGGAACCGGTCACCACGCCGTGCTTGGCTGCGTGGGGCGGTGGGTAGGCAGGTCTTTGGGTGTCTTTGCAAGGCTGATGAGACTTGGTGGTGTGATTTCTTTCCTGTTGGGGCTGTGGAAAAAAAAATTGCACCTGCAAGAGCACTTGGCACCAGGCTGATGGGGCTCCTCTGGATTTGTTTCCTGGTGTCCTCCGAAGGGACGTTCCTCAAAGCCTCCGCTGGTGGCTAACTGGGAAGGGACAGGGGCTTGCTTTGCTCTGATTCTTTTTTCCATCTACTGTAACCAGAGCCTTTAGCAAGGAAGCTTTCAGCTCTCCGCACGCCACATCCCCCAGAGGTGCTGCTGTCTGCCGGTGACGCTGCGGAGAAGCAGCCACCAAGACCTGGGAAAGCCTCTGGTGGCGGCCTTGGGCTCTCCTCTCCCTGGACATGTCCTTGGAGCCCAACTTTAGGGAGAAAGAGTAACCTTTGCTAGTCCCTCTTGGTAAGTAGGACAATTTCTCCTCTGACAAAACACCAGCTTCTAAACTCCTTCGAGAAAGCCCAAACTCAATCCTGGCAAAACTCTCTGTATTCCTTTCTGCCTGCATCCACGACTAAAACTTTAACACAAACGTGTATCCCTCAGGAATTCCCCAAAATTCTCTTCCTCAAAATTGCAACACCTGAAGCCCCTGACACCGGTGAACTATTCTGGAGGTAGTAACTGCTGGAAAATATCAAAACAGGCAAATCGTTTTTCTGTTTCAAAGTTCGGGGATATAGGTTATGTCTCGTTCCTCTTAGTAGAAGAAGCCTGATCTCCCCTTGTAAATCTACTGTCAGTCTTCTGATGCCTTGTTGTGCGACTTCCATCTTCTATTTGGAAGGATTTTTTGTATAAATGATCACTCATTCAGAATGCGCAAAAAACAGAGCTATAAAAACACTGACTCATTTTCTTTGCTAGCATGTCATATTTATTATCTCAACAAGAATTCAAGACATACGTGCCTGCAGCAGACACAGAAACATCTGGCCTGCCTCCAAAATAGGCCTTAAGAAAAACAAGCTCATGTTGATACAATCATACAGCAGATCGTTTGGAGAAGTAACACGAGGTCTCAGTGCCTAGGGAAGACATCAAGCTCTTGCTCATATACTGGCATTGGTCATTTGGATCTAGGTCATTTTCCTGAGCTCACAGTGAGTGCTAGCACTCTGGAAAACCCTCGCAGCAACGTAGAAACATTTCATGAAAAATAAATAGTCCTTACAGATCTAGACAAAAAAATACTGCAGTACTACTCAACTCAAATATCTCGAGGAAAACACACCCCCCTAAGTTTCATAACATTCACACATGCTACATCTTGAAATCGTGGCTGGGCTCTATGGCCTTACACCAAGCTTCCTACTGAATTTTAAAGCAGCACATCAAGCAGAACACTTCTATTCAAATACATTTTAGTTATTAATGCGAATACTAATGCTGATTTTTCCTGAGCGTCCCAGTCAGGCCTAATCACTGCTTAGCTTCCTGAAGGCTTGATAAGGATTTTGGGACTCCATCAAACCCAGGAGATGCACCAGGCTTTTGGCTGAGTTCAGGACTGCTGTTAGCCAACAGCTCTGCTAAGTTGCACATGGAGCTAGCCTGGAAGCTGGTGTTCAGCCTAACAGAAACTCTTTGCATTTACTTTTTAATACCTGAAAAAATGACTTCTTCTGTACATGTCAGCAAAACAAACATCATTACTTCGCAGTGGTAAAACAAATAACAATTATTCTTGAAACAGAATATTCTCACTGAAGAAGCATTAGCTGGCTCAGGGGAGGAAGGAACCAGCCTCTGGTTCAAGCAAACAGCAAAGCTCCCAGTAGTGTCACTGGAGCTGGGTTAAGCCCTATACACAGAAAGGAGATGGAGTCACCTTCTGCTAAGCAAAATCAGTGTCAACAAATAATAGTCCCATAGTCAGTTGTGATGGGGTTTAAAGAGCTACATAATGACAAATTTGCAAAGGCAGCTTCAGAAGAACTGATGAAAAAAATCATTATAAATATGAACAAGAATTTACTGAGCAGGAAAGAATGTAACTTTAACTGACCCAGAATTCAAAAGGTACAAATATGCACAATTAAGCAAGAATACGACTTAAAGTTACATTTCCTGCTAAATTCCTAAGAGAAATGGTTATTTTGCACATGTCTACATACAGACTTGAAGGCAGTTACAAAACCTACTCAGTTATAGCCATTTTCTTGCCAGCTTACACTCCTGAAAAATACTGCTTAAAGTCATGTCTGACATGCTTGACCAGAAGCGTTGCTGTTTGCCTTGCTGTGAGTCAGCGTGCTTGCTGCAGCTCCCTCGAAGCCAGGCAAGCGTAACCGTTCAGTGAGACAGGCATCACCATCCACTGGATGAATTACAGCAGCTTTTCCATTCCAAACCGAAATGAAGCTGCCATGAAATGAAATGGCAATAAAGCAGAAGGGAAGAGCCTTCACCTAAAAGCATCGTTGCACATTGAGAAATCCAAGGTTGCTTTCTTGTGCTAACTGTAACATTCAATTTTAGTGACATTATTTCTTTAAAGAGAGGTAGTTGCTTTCTTTGAAAAAAATAATGTTCCCCAAAAAAGCCTCAGATTCAACAATAACATCAACTTCTATTGATAAATTACTGGTCCTTATAAAAATACACAGCAGTATTGTATTGTTCTTAAGAAGTTCTTTTTAATATTGAAATAATCCCTTCACCAAATGCACATACCTTAATAGCTGTATTTCTCTGTATAATGTATCCCTTTCCATGTTGAACGATATACTAAAGAATGCTCCCCTCAGCAATGCATTAAGTATTTATTATCAGAAAGCATTACACTTTCTTTTAGTTAATAGGACGTATTTTTGTCATGACTTGAACAGTTCTTCATACTACTTTTTGAGCCTAAACATATAACACCCAATGAATAGTTCCATGAAATACTCATCTCATACAAGTGAGGGTGCACATATATATATATATATTTATATAGATATGTAAATATATATACACACATATATATAAAATATAATATAGACTAGAATTACGCAATATCATGTTAATTCACAGAATTGTAATTACTAGCCAGTGAGGCAACATCCTATAACAAATAACCTTCCAATAAAGAATAACTTTTTAAATTAAGAAGTGAAATAATCCCAACAGCAGATCGCTGTCCAGCAGACTCTGCGCTTCAGGAGAGACGAACAGTTCGAGCCGAGGCACCCGGCTTCCGGCACCCATCTCCCGGAGACGGACGGGTTTGGCTGGTTCCCGGAGGCGCTCCGCCCCGACGGCCGGCCGCGCGCGGGAACCGGCGCTCGGGAGCGCCCCGCGGCCTTATCTTGGTTTCCACCCAGTGTTCCCAGTTATCCACGTGCATCTAGGATGGCTGTAGTAGTTTCCGAAGGAATCGGGTTTTGGCGGCCTTCCTTCAGCGGCTGCAGGCAGCGAAATACAACGGCAAAGAGGTTTTTCTCCGTGTCCCCGGCGTCAGCGAAGTCTCTCGATCCGACCGCGCGAGCCCAGCGGGCGCCCTCGCGGAGGCCGCTCACGTCTCCAGGCAGAACAGTTTCGCGAGGAGGTTGAGGACCTTCTGGCGCAGGTTCCACTTGTCCCCGATGTGGCGCAGCTGCACGGCGCACTCGGCCACGGCTTCCTGCTCTGCAAAGCCCACGAAAGGGGCCCTCAGCGCCAGTGTGCCCACTGCACCTCCTGCCCCCGCGCCCGCCTCCGCGCCCGCCCAGGAATTCATGCGGCCTCGGGGGGGGGGGGAGATCTTTTTTGGGTTTAAATCTTTACAAGGGCCGGTAATTTCAGCAATATATATATATATAAAAAATTATATTTTATATATTTTTATATATGTGTGTGTGTATTAGATTTTTCTTCTAGATCTTTTCTGGGCTTAAATTTTTACAACCAATTTTACAACTGCTTCCTAATAATTTTTCAAAATCAAACCCCCATCCCCTTCCCCCCGCTCCCCTTCCCCCTCTGCAGCGTGGGCAAAGCCCTGCCCCGCGCTCCCCGCGCTCCCCGCGCCGCGGGCGCTGGCCGCGGCCCCGGTGCTGGAGCGCGGGCGCAGAGCGGAGCCTCCCGCCGCCCCCCGGCCCGCGCTCCGCGGGGCCCCGCCGGTACCTGCCGGGGCGCCGGGCGGCGCGGCCTTGCGCGCGGTCCTGCTGGGCATCATCGCGGCGCGGCGCGGCTCGGTGCAATACGGCGCGGCGCGGCGCGAGAATGCGGCGCGGCGCGGGCCGGCGCGCGCCTAAGAGGAGGGGGAGGAGGCGGCGGCGCCGGCGGGGGTTTCCCCGCGGGCGGTGACGTGCGGCGGCCGCGGGGGAATCCCGCCCCGCCCCGCCCCGCGGCCAATGAGCGGGCGGCGCGGGGCGGCGCGGGGCGGCGCGGGGCGGGCGGCGGCGTGTCGGCGCGCGCCCGGGCGCGGGGCGGGCCCGGCTCGTGCTGTCTGTGGGGCAGGTGGCCCGAGCGTCCCGGGGGCGCCCCGCTGCCTCCCTGCCGCCCCGGCACGGCGCCGAGCGGGCCTGTATTCGGGGGCGGAGGGACTGCAGGAGGTGCAAACGGGATGACGCGAGGGGAGCGTGGAAGGGCCAGACGCAGCGAAGCCCTTGGCTGTTGCAGAGAGACCCTAAATGCCAGCAAAACTGCATCCCCGGCGGGGGAAGGCGCCGCCGCGCAGTGCAGCCCTGCACTGGGGCTGTGACGATGCTCCTTTCCTGCGGGACGGCCGATGACGTTAAAGTCTGTTGGAAAGACAGACCTTTCATCGGCTCGGCTCAGCTCAGCAACCCTTTTTCCTGCGTGTGGATGCCCAGCCTCGGGCAAGCTCCCAGTCGGGTTGCAAACGTGAGCAAACCTGCTGAAACAGGGTCAGGATTTCACTCACTGCATAGCAAATCTCCAAAACTGCTTTGATTACCTTGCAAAAGGCAGCAGGCACGGTCCAGCCTTTCCCGTAGCACGAGGCTGGTGCGTGGGAAAGAGGAAGCCCCACTGAGTGCCCCGCCGAGCCGGCTGGTGCGCCGAGGGCTGTGGCGCCGCGGTGCCTCACGGCCAAAACAGCCTGTCCCCAGGCTGTGGTGGGACAGCACGTCGCAGCTTTTATCTCTGCCCGCCACGCCAGACACGGGCTGTCCAGCAGCCGTCTGCAACTGTAGAGCTGCTTGCAGCTAATGTACTGCTTCTGGTTTGCTGCTGCAGTGCTGGGCGCAAGCGCTGAACCAGCGAGTGCCTTCTTAGGGTGAGACTTCCAACAAAGGCCCGCGGCCAGACGAGCCTTCGGTAGTTATTCCCTCCCAGGGGCAGCTCACTGGCAGCCGGCCGGGGTGGAGCGTGGTGCCCCTCGGGCCCTGTGGGGTGACCTGGTGCCCAGGAGTCAGCGCACCTTAAGCAGCCCACGGAGGAACCTTAAAAGGTGCAAGCAAACAACCCCGCGCAGGTTTTATGTCACGACTGAGGAAGGGCTTGTTTGCTTGACTCGATTGCTCTTGGATCCTTTTTCGGCTGTAAGTGCGTGTGAACACCCTTGTTTCTAAAGCAGACCTGCTTAAGGCAGCTGCCCTTTAGCCTGTTACATAAGAAAGTGTTTCTTCACAACAAGTCCGTTCGGTTTCAGAAGGCGGGAAGCCTGGTAAACAACTCGGGAGCCTATCAGACCAGATGACGTGTTTCTTCCCTTGCTGTAGATATGGCGTTAGGGTCTGGAGCACCCGACGCTCAGAGCTGTATCTCCCAGCGATAACGTGGGCTGAGCGAAGCTCGAGGGCCGCTCTGTAAATCACTGAGCTCCTCTGGGAGCCTGGTGTTGGAAGGTCAGGGCATTTCCTGAGACCTCCCCGTGCCCTGTACGCGCCACGGGGCAGGGAAGGGGGGAAACTCCGGCCCATTGCACTGCTGTGCACCTGCATCTTCCTCCCCGTGAAGAAGGAAGCAAGCAGGGGGACAGGCACGGCCAGGATGAAGGGGCATTAGGTGTGATGTCTTCTCCTTCCCCTTCACCTGCGCTTACCCCAAGCAGTGCAGAAGACTGGTATGACAGGTTGGCGTATTCCCAGCACATGATGAGTTTTCCCCTCCCCTTCCCAGGAGAAATACCAACTCCTGCAGCAGGAGTCATCCGAGCGCATCGCTGGAGCTGAGTCCGAGACGCGGCCGTGTTGGGACCCACCTGGCTCCAGTCACCCCCCCAGCTGCCATCTCTGTGCTTTGCAGTTCTTCTTCGCTGTTACCCGACTCCCAGGCTGCCACAGAAATGGTTATTTTGCTCCTTTAGGCAGACGCAGGGGAAATCTGGGCCTCGTCTCCTTTGCAAATCCATAGACAGATCTAACAGGCAACGTAGTTAAGTGACTGCACTTCAGTGAGGTGGAAAATGAAATGAACCTTGATCACGTTCTGCTTAGCAACAGTTCCTCGCTGAAACGGAGGCTGATCTTTAAAGGCGACTTTCCCCTACATTGCTGCAGCAACGCCAAGAGATGGGCCCTTCGTTTAGGCGTACGCTTTCCATCCTAGGGCAGCCTGGCACAAACTGGGGGGGGGGGGCAAGGGGAGCTGCAAGTTATTGCTTGATTTCATGCTAAACAAATAGTGATAGGATAATAAGAGCAGGGGGAGACTTTGGTGCATCAAATGCGGTTCACAGACTTGTCTCGGGGGCACAGTAACTGAAATGCTCGTCTCTGGCTGCGTGCCACCCTCTTGCTGCCGTGGGAGCTGCATGCACGGAGCACTGCAGGCACGGAGCGCGGCGGTGCAAGGCGGGTTTGGCCTGGAGCTAACGCGCAGCGGCCCAGGAGCTGGCTCCCTGGGGGAAGCTGCAGCGAGAGGTCTGCTTGACAGCATTTTCCTGGAGGGTGGAAAATCAGAGCCCTGCTGGAGGGGGCAGCGGGCAGCGGCGCTAACGCTGATTACGGTATGTCACAGCAAGGGCAGAGCAAACGAAGCCCCTTGCGGTTTCAGGCAGCCCATGAGCCCTGAGGCTTTTGGTTTCAGTTCCCTTAAATAAACGGGTGTAGTTGTGGGAAGCAGAGCCCTCCGGGAAGCTGCTGCACCAGGGGAGCCACAAAAGCTGCCTCCCGCCTTGGCTCCCGCGAGCCGGGCGGCAGCGGCGCCTCGGACCCCGGGCAGCCCCACGCGCCGCTCCGGGAGCGGCGGACGGAGCACGAGCCCCTCGCGCCCGGACGGATGAGACGGGTCCCGCTGAGCAAAACTGCCCTTCGAAAATGGAAATACAAGGAACTGCCAGGCATGTTTCCCTTTGCCCTTCCTCTTGGTTTATTTTTGTGCAATATGTCATTTAAAGTTAGTGAAATCGCACAGCTAGGAAGAGAGAATCAACTTGGGAAAACAGTCCAGAGCTTTCCCAGCATCTTGGCAAACGCGTTCGAAGTAGCAACGTCCTACTGAACCACGTGACTTTTAATTTCAGTCTGACTAAGATCTATGAGGCAGACGTGTGGAAAGGAAATCAAATGGTATAGAAACGAAATCGAGAGTAGGGAGAAAGGAAGCGAACTTACTTCTGCCTCTGAACTGTGCTGAATCAGCTTCAAGCCACTCGTGTGTCTCCCGATAAGCTTTTGAATTAATACTTTGCCACGGCTTCATTAATATAATTCTTTTCCTGTTCTTCCAAACACTGGCTGGCATCGACAGCTTTGCGTTAAACGTGCGGTTCCCTCTTTCCCTTTTCCCGTTTCTGTGTACCGGAGAGCTGGTGGTTCCTGAGGATCCCCGTGAAGCATTAGCAGGACATGAAGGTCCGTTGCGCCGGGCGCGTACTACGGGTCCTATCAGGAAAGCAGGGCAGGGTGCCGCCGCCCCGAGCCCGGCGAGGAGGATAGCTGCCCTGGCCGAGTGCTGGCCCCTGCAGGCGCACTTTCTTCTCGTTATTCCTTAAATCAGCCCGGCTTTTTTAACTGTTGTGTGCTCTTCTCTGGTACCTTTCATCCAGAGATCTTTCGCTGCTACAAGTAAAGCTTCGCGAAACCTCAAGCCCCAAGCGTTAGTCTCAGCTTCACTTTTCAAGGAAACAGCTTTGCTCTATATTAGTAGTTTTCTCATCGTAACCGAAGCAAAGCTTTGGCCTGCAGCAGCTGCTGCTGAGTTCCTGATGCTTCCGCTATGGTGAGGGAAGGGGTTAATGCAGATTTAAATAGTTGAAATTTGAAATAATTGAATAGTTGAAATAATAAATGGCTGTAGCTAGTTCTATTTTAAATTGCTGGTGTGTTCAGTGCAAGACAGGTAAAGAAACCGGGGAGGACTCTTGCTTGCCTGCTGCTTGGATGGACCTTCTCCACTTGCCCGGATCTTATCTGCTGTTTAAATATTGCCTAAAAGCTCTACCACCAATTCTTAGACTATCCCTCCTAAGCTATTTTCTCTTACCTGCTTCTCCTGAAAGCTTAATCATATAATTTTCTTAGCGAAAGATGAACTTCACGGCCTGTTCATACATTGCAGTGTTTCCTCACTGATGGAGTAGGTGAACACCCATTGAGTCTTTTCCTCTGTGGTCTGCCTGTGTGCCATGCAAGCCGCATTATTTATTTCCTGTCTGCAAAAACCTTCTGAAAGATTACTCGCATATATCTGATCTGGTCCCCGCCAAAGCTGGGGCAGCTTTCCTGTTGATACTAATAGTACTTGGTTCAGGATGTGCTTGTATGCCAGAGCCCCTCCTTGATCTATCTATCTGGAGTGTAAGAGAGTTTGCATTGACTGCATGGTAGCTGTGAGAAAACGTAGGGATTGAATTTTGCTGGCCTTTGGTTCTGATACAGTCAATTCTAAATCAGCCGGGGCAGATTATCCGGTGTGCTGAATATTCTGTGAAAGCCAAAGACAGAGACGCTAACAGTGGCTCCATGTAAGGCCAGCCTGGGTGAGACGGGGTTTATCAGAGGCACAGCAGGACCACCAGACTGCAAACAGCAGTGAGCAACATCAGCACCGCTGTGCGTCGAGTCTCTTCCTTTGGATCTTTGAACAGGTGCCTATTCAGTCCTCAGAGCTATCGCTATCCAGCCAACCTGTGCTTACTGAAATGCTTTCTGAAGAACTGAAAAGGGCCCATCAAAACAGATAGATAGCAGCGTTTTTTTAATTGGGTGGGTCTGAGCACTCATGAAGATGACTATGCCCTCATGAAGGCCAGTCTTTATACCTGCAATCCAGAACAAGTAGGTATTAGTAAAGTAAATACTGGTGCTGGTTGCTGTTTGTCAGGCTGGTGGAATGTTTGCTCAAGATTCTTCTTGGTGTGCGTAGGTGTCTGCGGATCCCAAGAATACTGTTAATACAGCTGCACCACCACTGCCATTTTTTTTTTTGTGCAAGTCTTTCCAGAGGGCATGACTGTGGTTATTTCCATCTTGCTATCTTTGCTGTAAATTTGAGTGTGCTCCACTTACGGACTGTAGCACATATCATTGCATGCTTGTCTGCCAGATCTTTCTCAGGCCTTTCTATTTCCCCAGTTCCTTACAGCCTCCCCTGCACTTTGCACTTTAAATCATAATTTTTGTATGTAATGAACACAGGATATATGGGATTGAAAATTGGAAAATCCCATGTATGAGATACCTGGCAACTTCCTTACCCGCTGGTGCCACTGTGGCTGAGCCAGCAATCTATCTGGCGAACCGTGCAGGGCTCGTTATCAGGGGCTCGCCGTGGGCCACTGAACTCTAACAGGGTTAGCGAATCCAAAGGAGGTGTGCTAGGCACCAGCGTGGTAACCTGCGATTCCCAGCCTGGCAGCGAGCAGCCCTTCAGCACAGCAGTGTTTCCCCTGTGCCTTTCCAATGCTCTTCACTGGGAAAGAAGCCATTTTGCGTGGTTGGAAGAATTTCCAGACCACTCTGAGCATTTTCTCTGGGCTGGGCTTTTGAAATGCCCCGTTTGAATAATCTCCAACTGGATAAAGAATCACTCAGTACCCATAAATTGTACAAAAGAGATTTGAAATGGGAAAGATTATAATCGGGGAACTTAGAGAAAGAGGAAAGCAGAATTAATAACAGAAACCAAGGATCAAATCAAAGTTAAACACATTATCTTCTGTGAAACATCCCTCATTGAAATTTTGAAGGCATAACTGTTTTCTTAACTGTAAAGATTAGAAGTCTACATTTGGAAACGACAGACAGTATGTATGTTCAACATTTTGAGAAAGTGTAAGAATCTCCTTTACAATTTGATTCATCAGTGATTTGCATGAATAGAAGATGAGCATTGTTTGGTCTGGAATTTAGGGGCCATATCTTTGCTATAACAAGGTAAAAATGAGAGTATTATTTGGGTTTCATTTAGAGAAAAGGGTCACAAAGCACAAGACTCTTGTGGTTAGATTGTCACAGCCCAGACGTCAGGAGCTTGCAGGAGTGTTGGAGCAGGCTATGCCCCTACCCCAAACATGCACGTACACATTGCTGGGCTGTACCCGCTCTGGGGCACTTCCATGAGCACCAGCAGGCCCTCGCGGGAGGAGGCTCTGTGTCTGCTCTCCGCTCCGGAGTCCGCACCGCTGCATCATGGCAGCGTTAAGTCTGCTATATGCCGCAGCTCTAATGCTCCCTACGCAGGCTATACGAGCTGGGAAGTGGAGCAGACTGAAATTACGCATGTGTGAAAGCTAGCAATTTGTCCACAGACTATGAAGGCAAAGGACCACCTGGCTCATCACTAGACTTACAGTGGAGTTGGTATCAAAGGGCTGGCCAGTGTCACATACTGTGAGACAATTTCACTTTAAAGCTTTGTGTCTAATTACTTTAGAACAGTTCATTTCCTTTTATGTTTAGTTTTTTTTTACCCGGAAATGTGCACCAGGAAAGGAGTGTAGATGACTTTTGCTGCTTTCCAGTTCTGTACTGGAAAGAAAACCAAAACCCTTACTGGAGATGGAAAACCACTTATAGCTTCTTCCTAGACTTGCTGCAGGAACTTTAGGTATGAAGAAGTGTATCAGCACTTCCAGGCAACCCCCCATTTAGACAACAGGGTTACAGGAATATTGGCAGATGCTGTGGGCCGATGGCAGAGGCGATGATGATAACCTCGTTCCATGGCTGGCACGCAGACGAAGTCCAGACCTGCCCCTTCCTGCCCACGTGTGCTCCTTCTGGGGCTCTCAGTGTTTACTGAAGAGATGTGACCAGCTCACAGTTAAGAGGAGGACTTTCTGGCTCCAGTGGTGGGATAAAGTAGTGAGGTGTCAATGGGAGAGGTGCTATCCTCCCTGGGTGCTGATTTATCACCACCATGACCTAAAGGCCATTCCCATCCACTGTTTCCCTGTGACCTTCTTGACCACAGTGGAACCCCTGCAATGGAGCAGAAGCTTCATGTGATACCACCAGCCTGCATACCCCAGACCTATTTCTCCCTTTGCTAAACGAGTGCCACATTCAAGATCCTGCTTCATTTTCAGATGACATCAGGGAGAGCAAAACCAGCACCAGAGTCAAAGCTCTGGTGTTTTACTTCCACACTGCTTCTAAACATGGGGACAAACTTCCCACTGCATGTCTGCGGTCGTGTGCTGAGTATCCCCCCAACCCCCTTCAGCCATGGGTGTGCCAGTATGTGTTGCTGATTATTGGTGGAAGAGAGAAAGCCACTGGGATGACCTTTGGTATTAAGAGTAAGAACAAACAAGTCAAAAATAAAATAAAAAAAATCTCCCCTCAAGGTTTAGGACACTATGTTCTTCCTCACCAGAGATCTCTGTGCAGATGTATCAGCCAGCTCCAAGGGGTATAAAGGAGAAGTAAATAGAGGAAACAGGAAAAGGGTTTTACACTTGACAACAACGGGTTTTTTTTGCATTTTTCAGCCTGTATCTACTCTCTGAGCTCTCTGATCTTTGGGAAGCCCCAGTGTTTTCTGCTCCCTTCCTCACTCTCCCCCACCTGAGGTCTAAGTGCCGCGTGTACCCCATGAGGGAGAGGACTTGCTGTGCCCCTCCGGAGGGCTGTCACTGTCCCCTCCAACTTCATGTGTGTAGGAGAGGAACGAAAGAGTGAAGCAACCGGGGACGGAGAGGCCCAAGGGGCAGGAAGTGAAGGGGATTGTGGTGAGGAAGTGTGTGGGCTGCATCCTGCAGGCAGGTTGAAAACTTGACTTCAGCATTGCAGCCATTTTTGGGTTGCGTTGTTCTTGGTGGCAGTGATGCCATCTTCCTTCCCTATTTCATCATCCTCTCAGCTGGAGCTGGAGCTGGAGCTGGAGCTGTGCCAACTGCTTGGCTCCCAGAATGAAGCTGGGCAGGGGAGCTGGCCAGGCTTGGGTAGGCAGCCAGTCTGCAAGGAGCATCCACGCTGTGTTTAGGGTGGGGGGATATTTCGCTGTTCTCTAGTCAGGAGTGACCTTATCCTTTCGTCTAGTTGGAAGTCCTGGGTGTCAGTCTGGTTGTTGCTGTTGTTTTTGTTTGTTTGTTTGTTTATTTTTTATTTTTATTTTTTTTAAACGGTGATTTCATTGACAAGTGGTGACGGGTTCCGGCATAGGTCTGGCATGCCTGGTGTGTTGAGGCTATGCCTGTGGTTAGGGCACCTGAGGAAGGTCCTGGAGCCTGCACCGAGCATGGGCGGAGGGCAAGGAAAGGCAGTGTGATACTGTGAGGAAGGAGAGGGAGGACCTTCAAAAGGGACAGAGAAAAGGACATGGGGAAATCCTAAGCCTCTGTGCCAGGGAGAGGCATAGAAAAACTATGTTTTACTTACGGAGACAACATGAAAAAGCTTTTCTCTCCTAAAAGCTGTATTTGCTAAGAAAATTGGTGCTGGGCTGTCTAAAAACTTCTAGGGGAGATAGTCCTCTTGGAATAGCCTGATCTGAAGGTGCTTTTTCTCCCTATGTGAACCAGCAGGTGTGCAGCTGATGGCAGCTATTTAACTGCCACCCTCCACCCTGCATTGCGCCATGCTGGGGGGCACGGGGCCACTGGAAGGCAATGCTCCCCAGAAGGGCAACCTGCCGGGGGTGCTGTCCTTGTGGTGGTTGTCACTGTCAAGTCACCATTGCAACACAAGGTAAGACAGGACCTCGTGACAAGAGTCAAGGGAGTGGCCCATCTGGTAGGCCACTGATAAGGTGTAAAAAGTATTTCTGTTTCTGGACCCTGGTCCCGTGGGCATGGGTAACTGAGGAAGAAGCTCTCACTGCTGTCCGATGGTGACCCAGTGGGATGTGACTCACTGCCCCAGGTGTCCCTGGTGACCTCCCCTGGGTGTCCATGATGACCATGTGGGACCATTGTTACTGGGTTGTCCTTGGTGACTGTGATTAATGGGGGTCTCTGAAGACCCCATGGGATGTGACCTCCATCCTGGGGTTTCATTGATGGTCACGAGGGATGTGAGCTCCCGCTGTGTCCCTGATGCTGCCCTTTGGGGTCCCTGGTGACTTGGTGGGATGTGAACTCCCGGGATATTCCTGGTGCCACTCTGGTGACTTGGTGAGAGGTGAGCCCTTTTGGGTGTCTCTGATGACCCTGTTGGATTTTACTCCATGGGGTGTCCCTGATGCCCCTTGGGTGTCCATGGTGGCCCTGTGGCATGTGACTCCCTGGACTATCCCTGGTGGCCAGGGGATGCCCAGGTTGGGAAGGGCCAGGTAATGTGAGGCTGGGGGCTACCTGTGAGGGGCCCTTCTCTTGCTGGTCTTTCCTGGAGTTCCCCTGGAGACCTGGGGTTGCTGCTGCCTTCCCCTCCTCGTTGGTGATGAAGACCCCTTTCCTGTCCCTCGGGGAGAGTTGTCACAGACTGTGGGGACAGCGGAAGCTGTCCCACAGCAGGAGTGAGCCAGTCAGGCCCCTCTTTGGCTTTGGCAGCAGCTCCCATTTGCTCCTTGGCCCCAGTCCCGACCACAAGAGCCGGGTAGGAGTTGGCCTCAAGGCTGCCGGTGCAGCCACTGCTGGTGGTTTGCTTGGCCTGAAGCTTCCCGCTGCTGGGAAGTCCACATCACGCAGACGTCAAGGCAGAGCTGGCAAGGGTGTCCTCTGGGCGGGAATTCAGGCAATAAATCTGGCAGTGATGGTCTGAAGCCTAAAAACCCAGACGTCAGGCAAGCCCACAGAGGTTTGGATGCTTAGGCAGAACTAAGTAATGGGGAATTTCAGTCTGGGCTCAGGGCTGAAGCTCTGTGAAAACAGACCTTTTCTGTGGTATCTCAGCAGTTGCCAAAAAGCAGGAAATGCCAGCACCCACAAAAATAACAAGTAGAATACCTTATCAAGTTTTAAAAACCTCAAATAAAAAAAACCCCACCATTGCTACCATATATCAGAGGCAGGCTGGCAGTAAGTCAAATGAACAATTGGACCTGCAATTCTGGAAAACATCAAAGAAAGACACAGAGGTGACTCTCCAGAATGCCTATTTAGTAATTTCTCCCTCAAAAGACAAAGCAGCATAAAAAATGCCAGCATGCACAATAAACAATACACTGAATCTGCTAGCGGAAACTCTGATAATCATTTTATCTACCCAAGATGTTCTTTGCAATGCCTATTTGTGATTTTATTTGTTTCTAGGTCCCGGGCTTTCCCTTCTTTTATTTTTCTGTGTTGCTACTGGGTTTGGAGCAATTATTTGTCTTTTCCCTTTCTAAATGCTATCCTACCAACCAACCACAACCTTAAATTAAAGAAAACACTGGTGTGTAAGCAGGCTGGGTGGAAAATAGCCATACTATTCTTCTTTTTGATTTATTTTTTCATTGTACTTTATTGTAGTCTTTTTTATCCTTGATTGTAAGATTTTTGAGACCAGGGTCTCAAATGATACTAAATTGATATTATTAGTAAGTTACTGAAATTTGATCAAATTACACTAGTAATCTAGCTAGATCATTTATAATAGAACTGGCAGGAAAACATAATCAGAGCAATCACAAAAATAATATATTTTACTTCATACTTAGGAGAGGTTAAAGGCAATTCACATTCTTTTCCAGAAATACAAGAAAAGTAACGTTTAAACTGAAAATCTTGGTGAGAACATCCCTTGTAGCACAAAAGCAAAAGTATTAGTTCTTTGTTAGTACATTGGCCAGATTCTTTGACCAGGAGCAGAGAGAGATTGTAAATGTCCTTAATTGGAATTTACTATACCAGTTCTAAGGTGAAAGTTTTATTATTTCAGTTACTTTTAATATCTTCCCATTAAAATAGCACATTACAAGTCCAACAAGTTGTAAACTCAGCTTGTATATACATCTAAAATAGCGGTGAATTGAGAAATCAAGCAGTTGGCAGTCAGGAAATGGAGGGTATTCTGTGACCTCCCATGATAATAGAGGCCTTAGTGGTTTGCAGACTTTTCCCAGGAGCAGAACATTATGTATTTTCTGTAGAGCAAAGAGCGTGACAGATTTCATAAGAGTAAAATTTCTAGGAGTTGCAGCTGTGGTACGTATCAGTAGCTTACATCTTCTGCTTCTTTTTCTCTCTTTACTTCCCCTCCATATACCTGGGAATTGGCTACGCAGCTACAGCGTGCAGTAGGTCTTCTTTGAGGAAGCGTTCAGTGCAGCCTGCTGAAGCAGAGCAGTGCACTCTACCGTGAAGAGAGAGATTTTTGTCATGCTTGTTCTCTTAATATCTGAGGTCATTCCAGCTGGATGCATATGGCTGCTCTTCCTTCCCCACCAATAATCAATGTACGGCCATGCTCAATGATAAAAGTGACTGAAGGAAATTCCTACTATGAGTCTGAGATTATTTGGCAACAATATAATTAGGAGAGGAGCATCGAAGAGGAATTTGATCTTTTCTTACAAAAGCGACACTCAGTTCAAAACAGTAATAGAAAAAGATTGTTGTGTTCTCTGGGACAGTGGGACGAGTACTTTCTCCTCTGCTTGTAACGGATTTGATCCCATGCTCTGACCATGAGGGAGAATCTACATAGCACAAAACGTTAAGTGTTGCCAGGCAAGGTCAGCCCAGAAACTTGCCTCTTATGATGGTTATGGGATGTATTTAAAGAGGATGCTTAGTATATCAAAACCAAGATAGGCATAAAGCAATCTTTCCCCTCTTTTATCTTACCAGTTTCTGGCATTGTAGAAGACTAAGGATTCCTTGATTCAGAGGATACATTTCGGGGATACATATTAAATATAATTCGTTGTATTTAATCCTCCAAATATATGTTTTCTTCTGAATCCATTTACACTTTTGAGTTCTACATCATTACTTGTCAGTGCAGCTGAATTCTGTATAGGAGTTACTGACCTGCAGAGTGGTTATCATAGCTCTTAAATCATCATCTGATTATCTGTCTACTAACTCTGTTCATATGACTCATTCTTTATATTTGGATCATTTGCAAGAAATGTGAGCTACATAATAGCACTAGGCTTCATAAATCCAAGAATGCTGAAGCACGGTTACAGGAATAAACCTAGGAAAGGCTGTTGGGTTTCTAAGGTATGCTTGGTTAATCTTTTTAATTTATGACTATACACATAGAAAATCAGCTGATGAGAGATCTTGTTTAAGAGCAAAACTGAGAAAAAACTTCTATGTGAAAGAGGAAGTGATCGTCAAAACTTGCCTATGCAATTATGAGCTATATGCGTCTAATACTTATTGAAGGAAATAGAGGAAATAGGCCAACAGCAAACTACATGTTTGAAAGTACACTTCAGCCAATAGCCAGCACAATTAACATTTACCTCTAGCTGGTTTTGCTTTAGCCTTAGCAGATGTTTCCACAGTTCAGTTCATCTCTGGTATGGAAAAGAGAATAAAAAGCTTCTCTATGATCCCTTTTTATACTGTTTTGCCCGAATGCTTATCAGAGAATTATCAGGAAGTCTTGATTTTAGGTATAGACTAGTCCAGAGTATGGCAAATGCTGACAATGATGTGAGTTATGGTGGGGGAAGGGGTCCTTTTGAAAGGATAAGTTTAGAAGTTTTAGGCCACTGAGAGTTTTTACTGATTTCCAAGTGGTGAAGCATAGAGATGAGCAGCTAATGGGGAGCTCTGCGGTCAAATCTGGTGCAGGTGGGACTGAGGGAGAGAAAAAGCTAGTCTGCCTTGTGATTACATTGCTAGATAGTATGATGTAAGGTCGCTCTTTGTTTATTGTTGATCCTTTTTATTCTCCATTGTGTCATGGAGTTTTAGCCTAACCACAGCCTCAGGGTTGGAAAACCCCTGTAGGTAATATTTTCGCTTGCCCTTATTCATCTGACATCTGTTGTGTCATATGCCATATGGAAGTTGTTGCTGTTTTTAAAGCACAGGAGACAAAGATTGAAGGAGAGGCCACCCAGAGAAGGACCTACTCATTCACTAAATAATCCTACTGCTTCCCCAAGTTCCCCCTTCTGTATGGCCCCACACCTGGGGACTGAGCCTGGCTCACTGCATGGGGACAAGAATGCGCACGTCATTTGTTCCCTCCGCTTAACAAACCCAAACGCCTGTATCGGTCAGGTATAATCCCTTCTCTTAAAGCTGACCTCTAGCTTAAAATATTACCTCTGCAGGCCTGCATGATCAGCAGCAAGGAAAGAGGTATGCTCCTCATGGCGTGCCTCATCATTCCCTGCTAGGAAGGCTGGCTTCAGAGCTGCAGACCTTCAAATCCCCATCCTAATTACTGTGATGAGGAGTATTTAATTGAAGGTGGAAGTATTTAATTGAAGAGGAAGCCTTCCCCCCATAAGTATGGAGACTGTTGAACAGCTTGAACTACAGCAGCAATGATGCTGCTGGTGTAAAGAACACTTTGAAGACTCCTTTAAAATACCATGTTTTGCCATCTGCATAGTAAGTCTTGTTTTACCATTTCTTTCCTTGTATTAGCAGGGACATAATGGTCGAGGCTCAGTCAAGTTTATGTAAAGTCTGTTAAAAGAAAAGACAATGAACAGGAGACTGAGAACAGCTTGATTTTCAGAGCAAGGTGCCAAAATGTTACACAGTTATTTTAAGGGAAATAGCACTATTGTGTTCGATATAGATGTATAATGACAGACAGATGTGATGTATGTGCAACAAGTTTCCACACAGAGCCTTAGTCTTGATACTTCTGTATAGTGCAAAAAGGGAGACAAGTTTTTTTAATTATTATTTTAATGTCATCCTCCTGAAGTGCTTTCTAGTTCCCAAGAGAACTGGAGGGTATTTGCTCACTGAGCAGTTTGTTCAGTTTAATTCAGAGAAAACCATGATTATGATATGCTGTATCTCAACTGCTGCTTTGTTCATCCAGATGTGCCCAGGCCTTAGATTTGAAAGACAAGATGGAAGAGTGGTGGCAGTGTTGAGGGGGTCAGTTGAAGTTTTGAAGTTTCCAGAGCTTTTGATGCAATTCTGGGCTGAAGGAGGAAAGGGAGAGTAGTGAAGAGGGAGACAGGGGAGAGATGATAAAGGCATTGGCCAAAAGTACTACCTATTTCCATATGCAGGGAGCAAATGGCCTGGAAGCAGTAACAGAAGCCTCCAAACCTAAGCATTCGCTCATCACCTTACTACTGATAAAGAAAAGCCTGCTGAACTTGGGTGACACTGCGAGCTCAGTGCAGGAAGCTGTTATTGAAGCTTTGCCCAGGCTACTTCCTGGAAAATAACTGTTCTCATGCCATTCGAGTGGAAACGGCGAGCCTGTTCTGCTGAGTGGAAAAATAATGTCAATCAAAGCCTGAGCAAACATAAAATCTTGTGAAAATGAAGGCTTTGCAGGAGATAATTTGGAGGGTGGCTGCAAAACCTTCTGCAAAATGGCTCTTGTATTGTTCTCACAGAAGAGCTTATTTATTGCTCGTCAGGAGAAGGCACAGAAGGCACGTCACTGCCGTCCAGCAGCCGCCCAGCAGAGCACTGAGTCATCCCCTGAAGTCTCCGCAGCCCTGTGAAGTTCCCATCTCTTCTCCAGCTTTGTTCAGGTCACATATCAAGTCACCTTCACAAACAAACCCTGAGTTACTGATTCAAAAACCACAGTAAAGTAAACTCTTTCGAGGCTAGGGGAAAAGAAATATCTGAATTCTCGAACTCTGTGAAAATGCAGGTTCTCAGATGTTACTTGCTGGTTGAAATCCAAAAGTTGAAGGTTTAATCTTAAAAAAGTCTCTGCTTCAAAGCACACTGAAATCAGTCACAATACTACCTGCAAGCTCATGTCACACTTCTGTATCTACATTTATTAAAAGGGCCCGAAAAAGCAGAACATAAATATTTTCCATTTCAAATTATGTGAAAAATCTCAGACCTTCCTTGAAGGCTTTCTCATTGCAAGTTCAATGATTAGTATTGCCCGATTAAGACAATCTTCATCTCTGTAACTGGCACGAGTTTATCTATCTGACTGAATAAGCTGCTGAAGTGAAGCATTTGCATTCGCTTGGGTTTCACTAAGTGCCTCTTATCTTGCTTTATTCTTGCTGGATGGTGGCAGAAGCAAGGAAAACCCTTTGTAGTCTTTACTTGTAAAAGCTGAAGGTGAGATGCTCTTAACTCGGAGTCCTCACATTCGCTTTCACTCTTATCTAGAGAAATAGTGCTCTGAAAGAAAGGGCCTAAGGCCCAGTTATAAGAAGGTGGCAGGTTCCTTCAGAAACTTTTCACATGTTTGGGCAACATAACTTGAGAGTGCAGATCCCACTCAGGAAAAATTTGCCAACTCTTCAAATGAAAATGACTTCCAAAGTGACTGTGTTAGGCCTTTATGCAAAGCTTACCCATGCAGAGAAATATTTCCCAATAGTTAATTTGATATTATATATTTGAAATTCACACTCTTAGCTGCATAAATTCCTCCAGTTAGGGGACAGGAGCAATACTATACAATCAGAGAGGTGACCAAAAATTCTTGTCAGATGGCGTAAGCCGCTGTGAGTCATCTATGCAACAGAGAAAAGAAGCAATAACAGCCTCGAATTATTTGGAATAAAAAAACAAGTTTTAGAATATAGTGATCTGCCTAGAGATAGTTCTGGGACAGAAAAACGAGTAAAGTCCATCAAAATGATATCTTCTGACTGCTTCTGGCTGCTCTAGTCAGCAGCGTGAGACACGCAGCAGCAGGGCTGGAAGCAGCCCAGCACGTGTGGAGTTTGCATCGCTGGTATCTGGAGCCGTGTACTGGGGGCTCGTGGCTCATGTGGGCTCACCAGAGCAGGGCTGGACATCCAGCACAAAGCTCGCTTCAGCTGGGGAGTCCTTATTAACAACAGTAACAGCTGTTGAGGCGGTCTCTGTTTTGCGTGAAAGTGGTGCTCGTGTGAGCTCTGCTTAAATGAGAGAAGGTGCTTGAGTAGAAATTATTTGTGGTTGTAGTTTGCAGCTCACTTATTCAGGGATCAAGTTTCTAACATCATTAGAGTCTTGGGTAGGAAGGAAGATGGACACAAATGACTTTTGGGTAGCAGCAGACAGATTTCTGTAGATGTGCTGGTTCAGAGGCAGGGCATTGCGCTAATAGGCCAGGGATTGAGAGTGGGGAACATCTGAAGCGCATTGGCGGGGTGTACCTAATAGCCAAGCCCTAGGTCACATAAACATACTTTGGCAGTTCAGAATCTTGTATTGCTTACTGATGCAAAAAAGAGGATATTTCAAACAACAGCAATTGAAATGGCATGTGATTTTGAAATGAGATACAGTCCCATGGCTGCTTGGCAGGTGGGGGGACACTGTGCATTGTTTTCCTCCATTCTCACTGTGTTTTTCTAGAGCAGCTGATGCTCCCAGCTACCTCCATCTTGGAGTCATGTGGAGCAAATGGGTACAGCGCCTCTTGCATTAGCACAGCCAGTTGGAGCTCTGCCGTTGGAGCTGATTTAATATCATGTCTGGTCTTTACCCCACCTGCAAGCCTTGTGGGCAACCAACGAGTTCATTTGCACATTGGTTTCTATTAGCATGTAGCTGCATAACTCTCCTTTGGGTGTGTGAACCCCCTCGGCGCTGGATCAGGCAGATCGGTGGAAGTGAAGGCCAAGAGCTGCTCTGCTCTCTGCTCTGTCCCTCTGTCAAGGGTTACTGCCACATTAGCCGAACTGGCAAAAGGAAACACTCATCTAGCCAGGAATCAAACACGTCAAAGAGCAGTCTCTTAGCCTAAAATATTTCGGATCGTAATTGATGCCAGGTTTTGCATTGGGAGAGCACAGGTTTCCTTTAGCCTCTCCTGTGGGGTGGTAGTTTCCCATGTGGGGACCAAGTTAATACAATTTCTTACCTCGCTGCAGGAGGCTGTGCTGGATTTTACCTGTCAGAGCTTCTGACTTACCATTGGCTCTTACGTGGTGACGAGGTGCATCTGGGTGGTGACCTCCCAAGAGCCAGTGCTAAGTGAGAAGCATGGCCAAGGATATGCAGAGGTGGAAAGGACAGGATCACAGTGAAGAGGCCTTACTACAGTGTGCCAAACCCTCCAGAACTGGATTTTGAGCTTCTTCCCTCAAACCAAGTCTGAATGCTCCACTTTGCTGTGGAGAGATTTCAGATCAAACGCATCGTTTCTGCATATGCCACAGTTTCTTCTCCCAAGCACCAGCTGTCACCTAGGAAAGCAATGATTCCTCACTTTGCAAGGAAAATGCCTTCTTGTTACTCTTGCTAACCCCTAGTAAGAAGAGTAACAGTGAACAAAAATGACACCTAGTGGACACAGCCAGCATATCACATATGGGTATCTTTCAGCAGATGTCTATGAATCTAAAATCAGAGGTCATTTAAAAGCATCTAATGACTACAATTAATTGGCTATTCTTGAGTTTTGAATATCTAAATACTCCTAATAGGGTTGCAGGATATTGTTACATTTATAGCAAAGCGCTTTCAAACTCAAGCTGTCTAAGGACAAGTCTAACATTTCTCTGGAAAAAAATATGTAATTTCTGTGACTGGGTCCCCTGTCTGCAAATTGGGGAAGTCCTAGTTCCTTCTGCTATCTAGGTGTTGTAATGTTTAGTCCTTGGCAGTATTTCAGAGCTGAAGAATAATTAAAAATGCTTATCCTTTGTGAATTAAAATTTAAGAAAAGAGAGTGGAAATGGCTGGATGGTTTTTCTCTCATTGCTGAAGAAAATACGATAGGCCCAAACTGTTGTTATACAAATGGAACGCCGACTCTGAAATAGAAGGGTTAGAGCAACAAGCTGTGTTTTTTTATCTTGACAAATGTCAGTGCTGGGGCCTAAGCTCCTGGTGGCTGGGTGGCATTTGGGCTGATGTCCTTCTTAGAGATGCAATGCATACACCAAGGCTGGCATTGCTTGGGCAATAAGAGACGCGTGAGGCATTACATGCAGTGCCTTTGGCAGGAGTGAGAGTGAAAGGTGTACATTTGTGAGCCTTTACAAATGCACATGCCCTTTGGATTGGATTTAAGTCCTCTTTTCTTTTTGGACTTCAAAGCTAGCTCCTGATGAGGAGATTCACCAAGGCTTGGATATGAAGGACTCCACTCATCTGCTGAGTGGTGGCTTCAATGGGCTTGGAAAATATTGTAAGAACAGAGTTATGTCTTCTGTATTTTCATAATTCCCAGAAGGCTTCCAAACTGAAGTCATCTTATTGAAGTGATTCTGACTGTTCCAGAAAGTACAATGTTGAGTCAAAGAAAGGATATTTAGCTGAGGAATTTGAAAGGCCGTGTGAGACAGACACTGAATTTTTAACTGATGGAAATTTTTTCCCCATGTCTATTGCTTCACAGTTACTTGTGTTAAATTTTATCTGCTATTTCATTTTCTAGTTTTTCACTATTTCAAGATCATTCAGCAATTCCTCCTGACTTGCTGCAGCAGTGGTAAGGAAGAGAAAACTGTCCTACAAATTGCCCTGACCTATGAGTAACAGTGGCTCGTGGGGGAAAGTTGTGTTTTTATGTTCTCCCAGTTTCTGGGGGAGACTGCAAGCAAGGGAGATGATGTTGTGGATAGTAACTGTGCTTTAACAACATGTGAAATTCTTTTCTCAGGAAGGAAGGATGGCCAGTACCAGGATGGGGCTGACTTTGATATTGGCTGAATCTGTGTTCACAGGCAAGAGCTTGTTGGCAGATAATGAGATTGGATTAGAAGTAACACAGAAAGGAAAAGATTTGAATGTCACTTCAGCACCGTAAAACATCATGACTTATGTCCAAAAATGTAAAACAAAGCATGCTGGTAAAATGGAAACTGTAGACAAAAAATTTCTTTGAAAAATATCCCTGAAAACGAAAGACTCCCAAAGACCTATTGGAAGCACTGAATATGCATTCCTGTGAAACACAGCAAGAGCTTTTCATTAGCTGTGTGCTAGGGAGTGGGTTGTGGCTGGATGAGAGGACCTTGCTGCGGGGAAGCGGCAATGTGAATCGACCTGCGCTTTAGGGCGGAGAGGTGAGCTGCAGTTCCTGCAGCTCTTGGGGACCACGGAGGCTGCTCGTTTGCCGGTGGCTTGGCTCCCTCTGCTGTGTGCGGGAGCCCAAGGCTGAGACACGCGAGGATTTGCATCAGCCCCCAAGGGAATCAAGTCTCAGCTCAAATGTGCTGGGTTGTAGCTTCCTCTCTGTGTTTCTCCTGACAGTGGCCCACCACTGAGCCAGCTTCACTGGTGTTTGCCAGGAAGGGGAGACCAAGGCGTAGCGCGGCCAACGCTCCTGACGGTGTTTACTTATTAGGAGAGTGACATTTCCAATTTCACGTGGGAAGAACGTTGCTTTCTTCTAACTGCTAGAACAACAACTTAATATAAAATAAAAGAACAATGTTACATTTGCACTATTTATTGGTAGAGGCATTGTCTGCTCCTTACAGAAAATTAGTATATATATTTGCTTTCCCCTGCTGTTTTCCTTATTTACCTTGCAGATTTTCTGTTTGCCTTTGATGATATCACACTGGACTTCTCATGGACACTGCGGTAGGTTGAAAACTATTGTGATTACTGCACATTGGAAGGTATCTTATCAAAGACGCCTTCAGGGCAGTTAAACTGAGTTGTTTCACTGTCTGCACTCATCTTGCGGTTGAATTAGAATGACTGATTTTTTTGAGGGTTGGTTTAACTGAACTCTGCTCGTTAAGTTAAGATAGCAGAACACATCAAACAGCTTTCTCTGACCCTCTTCAGTTCTCTCTGGCTGCTCTGGCCTCTTGGTCTCTGCTGGCTTCAGCTGAAACAACCAAGGCATCAGTCTGCACTAGGGGTTCCTTGAACTAATATTTGCTGGCTAGAATCAGGAATTGGCAGATCTTCAGTGCCTCTTGAATCCCTGTGCCTAAGGCATCCCAGATACTTCCAAGCTGTGCTGTAAGCTTAAGTAAGCTTAAGACTTACTAAACACTTCCCCTGACCCAGAACAATTGCATCCATTCTTAATTTCAGTGCGTGTGGCTCTGTGGCTTTGTTAACACTGAGGCAAGGGAAAGGGGATGTACAAGAGAAACGTTTTCCAAACAGAGCTGCTGGTGACTAGCACCCAAACCCATCCTTACGTGCTCAAATAAAGGACAGGTTGTTTTTCCTCCCCTTTTTCAATAGTCCGTATGAAAGCCTGGAGTAGTCAGTGGGAGTCTTTCTGCTAACTGCCGTTTGTCTGGGACCAGGCTGTAGATGGTGGAGAGGAAAGCGTTTGAAAGCAGCAGCCCCCGCTAGAACGCCTGCTCGTGTGTCAGGAGGTGCTGCTGCGCAGTGCAGAGTCCTTCCCCATTTTCTCTCCAGGTACTGAGATGCTTAGATGCTAGTGATTGTAAGACACTCGCCTTTGAATCCTATGTTCAACTTTATTGTGTAAAAATACCTGAACTCTTCGCTGTTTCCTTCCTATGCTGGTTTCATCTAGATTGTTTTAACGGGCAAACATTGTTCTAGCCTTTGCGTATTTGTTTTTCATTTGAACTCAGATTAGATACTGTGACAGGAAGGCAAATAGGCTCATTTCAGCCAAGTTTTCATTCCAGAGATGGCTGCTGATTAGCCAAAATATGACCCTAAAAAACTACAAAGAGCTACTTCGAAACAAGCTCTCGGAAGGGCTGAACTGGGAGAGACAAAAGTACTCCGAGTCGTTTGCCTACTTCTGCATTAGCTTTCTAGGGATTGCCAGCACGTGAGCACCTGAGCTCATGACATTGACTTTGTGCTGTTGTGGTGGTGTCTGTGTACCCGAGTGTTTATGTTGCACAGCGGAATTAGGTTGCTCGGCTTTGAAAGAGTAAAATAGTATTAGCAGAAATTACAGTCATTTACAGCCGAATCAAAAGCAGTGAAGGACAGTTGTTGCCTAGTTATGCTTAGATTTTGAAAGAGATTTCAAATAACTATTAGCTTGATTTGATATGATGGATTTAATTCAAGGTTACTGGAACACATTATAAATCAGAACATAAGTATCTGTGAATGTGTCTTTAAATACACCTGGCTACTTCACTTTCTATTACTACAAATGTCAAGACACACACTTATAATCAGAAGAAACAGGAGTCAACCTATAACTGATCTAATCTCAGACTTCTAGGGTAGTCTGCTCTGCTCTGCATCTTCAGTCCTCTGCTTAATCCTCTAACTGCAGGTGCATTTACTTAATAATTTAAGAAGTGGTTAGTTCTGGTGCCACAAACATTCTCAAAGGTGTTTTACCAGGCTGTATAACTGAAAGATTTACCTGTCAAATTAAGTGGATTCTACTGAGTAAAATATTTTTCTTACTGGAGCTGAATTGATTTTGCACCATTAAAGGAGTGCAAATTAGGTGCATCTTTTCTACGTTATCCCTGGTTAGAGGCATGCCCTTTGCCCGTGTCACTCACCCCGCTGGCAGGAGGAAGGATCAGAGCTCACCTGAGGTAAATTTAGATGATAAAATGAGGTTGATCCCTCAGTGCTGGGAGTGAGTTGGGTGTATGATTGTGGTCTGTGTTGTAGTAGTTACTCTAAGTTATGATAATTTTTATGTTATAGCTATAGGACTGAAAATGCCAGTAAAGGAGAAAAGCACTCAAGGTTTCAGGCTCATATTCAAGTATGGCTGAAATTTTAAGGTGAGAATTTTAACATGTATGAGTTATAATCTCTCTTCTTTTATCTCAGATTCCTAGGACCTCAGTCCAAAATGCTCTCTTGATTTTGTTCCTCTGTGAGCTGCACAGCTAACTCTGGACAAGCTGTTCACTCCTGCTCATTTCTAAGAAGCTGTGTTTATGGCCACTGCTCCTTTGCGTTTGGTTACCTTGTGTTTGTAGGCCAATTACAGAGGGGTCAAAGGATTGGTATGTTTATGTATGTTCAGGGCTCAAAATGACCGTGTGCTTTGAGCTATGCTACTACCACTTGGCTGGACTTGGAATGCAGAGCTGGGTGGAGGTTGGATTAATTGCTAACCAGTTATCTTATTTGGAAGGCCACTGAGTTAGGACAAAAAAGCAGTCAGGTGACACACTGTTGGGTGACTGACTTGACTCATGAGCTTGTGAGATCTCCTTTTCTCCAGGCAAAACTATTGCAAATTGAAGGAGCACAGCTAAGCCAGCTGAGGAGTTGCTCTGAGTGCTGCGTTCCTGGAAACGCCAGCTCCCTGTGGAGGCATCGCTGAGAGCAAATCACTGCATCGTGCAGGGAGCCGAAAGGTGGTGCTGTTACTGCACAGCAAGAGGGGGAAAAGTGGATTCCAGTCTCTGCAACGGTCTTTGGGGTCAGCTAGGGGCAAGGGATAGCAGAGGTGGTCGCTTGCTTTCTTTTAAGGTAATGTGATGCTATCCTAATTTGCTTGACAGCTAGTGTTTGTGAGTAGAGCCCATAAAAGCAATAAAAAAACCCCCAACTCCAATGATCTCCAGAATGAAGTATCTGGCTGGAGGGATGGAAGGGAAGAAAAAGGAGGAAGGAAATCCCAGCCTTCTCCCTTGTGAGACATCAGGCGGAGAACAGGAAGTCTATCAGAACAGGTCAGACAGTAGATGTTTGAACGGCCTCCAAAAGTAAAGGGAAGATCAGTGAGAGAATATGGGGACACTTAGCACAGAAGTGAGTGGCAGCAGGGCTGTGGTCTGTCTACTCACCTGAATAACACAAGTAACACTTTTCATTGGACTGACTGGTCAGTTTGTGCTTAATCTTGGTGTAACACTCCTGAGGTGGTCTCTGCAAAACATGTTGAATGGGATGCTGACCTATTCAGACTGCGAAAATTGCATCTTCTGAGTAGCACAGTAATGATTTTTAGGTGCCATGCAGCTGGGTTAGATAAGAACTTTCTCTTCCGCTGCAGCTTTCACATGGCTTTCTCTGCCTTCCTCTGGCAGGAAAGAGATCTGTGTCCAGCTGCTTATGTTTCTGGAAATATCTCACTGTTGTTGCCCAGCTTAGCAGACATCTGATGTGTGCTGGATTCTGTCCTTTGGGACTGGAATTGTCCCTGATCACTGTTGGGACAGTGAGGTTTGGACAAACGAGAGATTTCAAATGCAGGCTTGGAGGGTCTCTCGGGGTGACTTCAGACACGAAGGCAAACTTCAGTAACAAATCTTGGCTTTTGGTGAGCAGCAGCCGTGCTTCAATCCAGGAAGCATCACAGTGGCAAGCTCTCCCACCATCGCTGTCTCAGCATGAGGTGCTGCCGTGATCGTGTGAGGCATTAGGGGATGCAGTGACAGTCCTCCTCCTCCTCCTTGCTCAGCTACATCACTGGTGCAGCCTCCACTGTGAAAACCTGCAAGGGAGCCTAAACTAAGTTTCTCCTCTGTGGCTGCAACTACTGGCATTACTGAATGAGCGTGACAACGTATTTGTTAAATGAATTTCGAATGTTGCTCAGGAATTTGATGAGCTTTATGAGACCCCACCCACATCTTATTTTTGTGGTTGTAGATTATTGGCAGCAGGTGTAAGTGCCCACCATGTTGTTAAACTCCTTGGTGTGCTTTTGAGCAGAAGCATCCCTTATGCTTGTCATGTTCTTGCATTTTTGCCCTGCTCATCCTGCAGGCATCTTTTCCCTCCTGAAGGTAAAGAAAAATAAGTCCAGGGAGTGTAATGGTTTAAAAAAAAAAAAAAAAAAAAGAAGGGGGGGAGAAGGGTGAAATGTAGGATCAGGAGCCTGAATAGGGAACAGCCCCACTAGCATCTCAGTCTCCCTGAAGTGCTCTTTCCTGGTGCTGCCACTCATGTGTCCTCAGGCCTCTCGTGGACTGGAAGCCTGAGCTGTGTCTGTCTAGTGCTTGTGGGGGAGCGCTGTGCACTGTTGTATATTCATAACCATAAGACCTCCTGGAAAGCAGCTGCCATACAAACTTTCACCTTCTTTGGGAGGTAAGAGCTGTAAGGTGCTATATTTTCTCTCTATTGATGACAATACAGCTCTGGTTAATGCTAACAGGAGTTAATCAGAGACTTCAGTGGGTTATAGCAGTATAGGTCTGTAATCAAAAATCTTTATCTGAAACATGCCAAACAGTAAATGTATGTGTCAGCCTGTCCCTACGGAAGTTGTGTGTTGTACCTGTAAAAGATAAGTGGAAAATAAACAACAAATATTATGAAGAGAAGTCGCTAGGTTTCCTTCTGTCTTAAGTAGTTTGTATGTAACTCAGAGTTCTTGCTGTGCAATGATACTCTTGTTTGTACTGGATGTTTCAACTTCTTATCATTAGTGTCTTAAAGCTTGTTTATTGAACTCTAGGTCAGTTTATTCAGGTTTAATGACTCTTCCACTGCATGTTTTCATTTCGGGCATGGGGAGCACTTCATATTGTGTTGTATGGCTCTTGCAGGAGGTTGATCTTGGGTCATCGGTTGAACTAGTAGATGAATGATAGGAGTGTCTGCTATGATCTCCTTTCCTTTTTTTCCTTTTTTTAAACATCTGGTTCTGATTTGTTCTTCATATTCCCATTTCAGCTTGTGGAGAGCGCCGTTGGTTAGGACAAAAAAGAATCGTGTGTGGTTCCTAGAGGACAAGTTTAGCCTGTATCGGAGGTTGTCTTCCACAGAGTGAAAAAGTCTTATGGTTTAAGTACAGAACTGCAGAATTAAATGACCCATGTTCTTTTCCTGGTATTTCCATAATCTTTTTGAGTAAATCATGACAGGGGAATTGAATTATAGGATATATTTGTGGTCATGCGAAAAGATTGTGGCATCAACAGAAAGCAGTCTGGGTTCTTTCTGTTTATGTAGGAGGTCTTGGCAAATACAAAACAGAAACATGCATTTCCTAGAGGATACTCAAACTGGGGGATATCAAGTTATAATAAATCTGAGGGTTTTTTTGATGGTTCCTACACTGTCTTGTCATGCTTTCACAAGTACAAAGGAATAGCTTCCAAAAACCTCTGTACCAAACAACCAGAACTTGGGCTAGCAGATGGGTCTGTTTTTCCAATGTAAATCTGGAACACTGAGATGTTGACCTTAAAGCTGTCCAGCAACTTACAGATGCTTTTGCTTACGAGCAAAGGAGAGAGATGTGGAAACCATCATATGAGCTCCTTCCTGTATTTCAGGCCTTGGTGCCAAATCATCAAATTTATGTAAAACACAATATTTTCAGGTAATGCTTTACTGCCTCAAATTGGGGAACGAAGTAAGATGCGTGAAATATGAGCCAGTGCAAAAACATGTGTCCTAATGTTGAAGATAATATTAGTTCTGCTGGCTGGCATGAAATAGGACTGTTCATCTGGAAATTACACAGGAGAGCTGTTCTGCCTCAGTGTGGTAGGAATATTGCGAGATCTGTATTTGTTCATCTGTCTGTCCTGAATCAACGTTCTTCAAGCTTTCTTACCAGGAGTGAGATGGACGCTAATAGTTTCCCTCATCCACTTGAGGGATGCTCTGAATATCTACCTAAATAGCTCTGAAGGATATCTCAGATGCAATTCGGTAGAGTTTGTAATGGATTTGAAGTCTCTTGTTGCTCATGCTTGTGGATTAGTCTCTTTACCATGTAAAGAGACTATATTTCTTCTGCAGACTGGATTGACCGAAAGTGAACCTTTGGGAGAATGCTGTGGGTACACCCTGAGCTCACTGCTACCTTGTGCTGAACCCTGGCCCTCAATAAGACAGGGAACTTAAGATGCGAGTCCCCTGAGTGGGCTGGAGCTGTCAGAGGCTTAAGATCCCACTTTCTGTTTTCACAAGGCCTTTCACCATTTTGCAATTAAAGCAGTGTGAATATATTATTCTGATAATTTCTTCAATGAAGAAGTAAGCAGAAAGGCTGCTCTATGTTTTGAACCTGAAGTGAAGTGAAAATGCATAGAAAAAAAGAAACCTGTTGAGGTTGGCTTTGGGATTCTTTCCCTCCTACAGTTTCACATTTTCAACCCTGTTCAATAGTTCTTTATATATGTATGTATATGTGTGTGTGTGTATATATATTTATGTATATATTAAGGTGTTTCTCTTCTTTGTTTGTTTTTTGCTGTCTATGTCATGTTAAACATTTCTACTTTTCAATATATTTTCTGGAAGTAGCATCTCAGGTATATCCAAATGCAGAGTAGTTCTCCTGCAGAAAATATTTTGGACTCTTAAGTATTTTTCTCAGTGTGTTTTGAAATGTGAAAAGGTTCCCAAAAATCTGTGAAACACTTTGAGACTCTGTAATGTCTTTTCCTATTCAGAAATGATCTTATGGTGAAAGGTTCTGGACAAAGACTGGAGAGAAGTGTTTAATACCTGGTTTTGCCACAGAATCTTTCCAAGGCATTGGTCAAGTCACTTAGTCACTTTTTCTATTAAATTTTCACTTCCAATAAAGAACATCTACAATCCCCTACCTCGTCAAATTATTGTGATGTATAATTTGACATGTTGTATAAGGAGGCAATTGGATTCTACAGAGGCAAAAACCAGATAAATATTTGGTCTGCTTTTTATGGAGTTTGCTATTTTTTTCCCCAGTAGCTTCTTTCCATAAAAATTTCTCTCTGCACATAGTCAGTGACTGACATGCAATCACTGAGCACACAGATGTTGATTTGATGGTCACTGCAAACACAAGCAACTGCAGAGAGTTCCTGCAGTGACTGGATCCAGCTAGGTAAGTTGGCCCATGGAGGCCAACGTGATGTTTTATAGCATATCTGTATAAGTGAATTCTGTCCCTTTCTTAAATTCAGGGGAAAAGAGTCAAGGTTAATTCCTGGATCATTATTTGAGCTTACTTAGTAGGTTGGACATGGGTTCAGCTTTATTACCTTGAAGCCATATACTGCTCTTTGGTGGGTTTTTTTGTTTATTTTTCTACTCTTTGGTTTTACTATTGCCACCAATAGTGTTATGTCTTGGAGTCTCTTCATACATTTAGTGTTGCAATACGGGAGGGGACTGAGGGTCAGGTGACTGGCCCAAGTTTCCATGAAGTCTCAGATTCCCTCATAATGGGAGGGGAAAGCAAGCCCCCATCATGGAAATAATGAAAGACTAAATAGCAAGTAGTAGTTATGACAGAGCATGATTGAGAGCTGGTCTGTGATTGCAAGCGATGACACCCAGCCCTGCAGGACCAGGGGACTCCAAGTGTTGGAAGCTACGGGTAATGCATTTCTGCTATGGCACTGAGTGGCATTCAGAGCAGCTTCGGTTTGCTTCCAGAAAGGTCGGTGTCTGAGACGAGGAGAAGCCTCCCAAACACTAAGGGAGAGGAGAAAGATATAGCAGACTTATACTGAGAAATCCCTCCCCAAAGAGTAGTAATTCTAGCATAAAACTGACTTTTTATTCTAATGTTAAATATCTACTTGGTGAAATGACCTACAATAACAAATTTTTCCCAGCTTTTGTGCATAGACAAGCCTTACTGACTAGAAAAACATTGCCAGCTTGTCCACATCATGTGAAGTAACACAATAAAACCTATAAAAGTGTATTTCAAGAGTGACATCTTTCATTTACTGTATCGACTACTGCGGTAATTGCCTCATGTATGAAAATAAAATGTTTGATGCTAGTGTCTGATAATTCAGTGACATCCCACGTAGCATGTTAGAGTGTTGTAGCTGACATTGAAAGCTTACCATAATACTTTTGAAAGTATGGTAGCCATTCTGCCCAGCTACTGAATATGGAATAAATTTGGTTAAAACAGGAAATCATATAAAATTTGTCAGAGCTCTGGATGTGCATGTGAAAATGGCATTTTCCCTTAAAGATCAAATGCGTGATAATAAAATGAAGCCAGTCTCACTTGGAAGTCCTCTCCTAGTCCACCTCCATTTTGGAAGAAAATATATTCCGAAGGCTTGGACTATGGTGTGAAATTGCCTAATTCCCTGGAAGACACATCCCGCATTAGGAGTGCCTCTGTAAAATTGTACCTCATCGAGCCCAACAGCTTATTTTTAAGTAAGCCTATTTTTTTAGTGTGTCTTGCATTTTAAGCACTTATATAACTGATTATGGGATTGTAGCTATATATATGTGCTTGAAGTCTGTTAATAAAGGACCTGAGTAAAGGTCTTGTGGATATATATTCTCCATCCCCTCAGAAGTTTTGCTTTTGGTGAAACTTGTTGGTGGGAGATGAGCATTTTCTGTACTGATTTTTGTAAACTATCAAGGCAGGTCTACTCTCTGCTGGCTCTTCCCTTCCTGCTCCCATTAATATCACCATGGATCTTCCTGTGTTTAAGTATTCCTTGTTCTAGCTGCTCGATTCCTTCATACCAACACTCTCCATCCTCTGAGTTTGTTTTTTTTTTTTTTTCTTGAATGTTTAGCACAAATATGGCTCTAATTATTTTGGTTGGCCAAAAGGCATGACTCTACACTGAATAGCTGCTGACCTCATGAACTATCCTTTTTCTTTCTCCTGATCCTTTCAGTGCAAAAAGGTGTAATTCTTATTCTATTTAGTCAGTTTTGACTGCCTGCCAAAATTTAAACTCTCTTCCTATGTTCTGGCCATTACCTCATGCTTCATACATAGGTGTTTAAAGCAATACTCAGGAGAGACATAAGGCTGGTGCCGTTTAATTTGACGCTAAATCTCTTGCATCCTTTAAGTGGCTTGGAGACCAGTGTTGACTGCTGCTGACAACCTCAGTGTGAGTGTATGTATTCCCAGTGATGTATACATAGTGTTCCTGGCTTTGGGAGAGGGCTTTTTTGGCAAGCTAGGATTTAACAGAAAATATGGGGAAGTTTTTGCTAAAATGACTGTTTCTAGCCCAGATACCAACCACTTCCAGAATAATAATCATAGTCTGTACAGAAATGAGATGCTTGGTTCTACTTTCTACTTTAGAAAGGTATGTCTCTCCCGCAATATTTGACAGATTTTAAATTTCATAAGAATACATTTCTGCAACACTAATGCTCTGGGTAATTCTTCTGACCAGCAAGGATTAGACAGTTGAGTCATACTGGTGTTAGAAAACAGCATAAGAAAACAGTGTAAGAAAAGGAATAACTCTCCCACTTCCTGCCCTTCATGTTAACAAACGGCCAAAAATTGAAAATAGTGTAAGTGTGATGGAGAACGGATCACTTCCGTGGACTGCCATTTTCTACTTCTTTTTCTGATGACTTCTGTCCTGTTAATGAAAATCAGGACATGCAGTTTCAGAGGGGGACAAAATTAGCTAAAGTAAGAAATCAAATGGGAATCATCTGTATTGAAATGGAGGAATCCAAAATGGATCACAACTTGTATGTCAGCAAGTTTCCCTGAAAAATGCTCTGGCACCTATCAGAAATAGGGAATTTTCAAAATGGCAGAATTAACAGAAGTTTTTTTTTTTTTCATGTAAAACTACTTATGTAGAGGTGCACCTGCTGATATCCATCTGTTGTTCTACTGTTGAGTGCCAGCATAGCTTCAGTGTGTTAGGCTCTGTCCAAAAATAAAGCAAACGGTATCTGTCATTCTTAGGCTTTCCAAAAAATAATGAAAATAAATACAAAGTTGGATACTTTTGTTGGTTTGGGGGCCTGAAGGTAGTAAAGAATCAACAATTCCTATCCAACAAAACTTTCTGAGATTATAACTTTGTTTCATGATGGTATGGAACAAAAACAATCTTTAATGAGAGAGGGTAGGACAGAAGGAAATACTCCCATCACAGCCTGATGAGCAAGTTTGAGTTTGTTCTTGCTCTCTCAAGAGCTCAAGTAGGTCTTTTTGGTGGTGGTGGGTTTTTTGTTTGTTTTGTAATCAAATATGCACAGGTGCATGGACCAAAGCAAATTTTCCAGATAAAAAGAAACCCAAAAGCAAGTTATCTAATGACCAGAAATTCTAGTCTGGCTGTGAGAAATCCTGTCAAAACTGTATGGTCTTGTGAAAGGTTTAAATTATAACATATCAGCATTTCCTAACTGGAGGAGGAAAAAAAAAAACTTTGGGGGAAAATTCCCAGCTGGTCCTGCTAAGATCACAGTATCTGGCATGTCTCTGAAACAAAAAAACTGGAAACACTTTGGGGAATTTTGTCTTACGCTTTTTTTTTCTCTTTTTCTCCCCAAGCAGTTGCCTTCAGGAACTGAGATTTTGTGAAACACTAAGTCTTCTAAGATAGGCAAGAAAATGTGAAAGTTAGCAGTACGGAGTGAGACACAATCCTAAGAAGCTCCTGAAATTTCATGTTCTTGGTCTGTAGCTCATGAATGTGCATCTTTCAAAGGTTCAACTCCAGAAGAATTATGGTGCCACTTCTGTTGGCCCTGCTTCTTATGTTTTTCTTTGTATTTCTTTTTGGCAAGAATCTGTCTTTTCACTTCTCCCCTTGAGGAGAGTACAACCAGTAAAAGTGGCTGCTGTCTGTGCATTAGAGAAGAACAAGGCAGAAGGTAACCTACATCTCTGTGCCTCTGTTTCCCACCCAAAGAGAAGGACAGAAGATGCTGTACTGATTAGATTTTGGAGGAGCTCTCAGAAGGGGGCAGTGTAATCATATCTCTATTATATTAAGTAAGGAATCTAAGGGTACCCAGGACTTCTGACTCTTGGAAGACATGTTGTGTTGCTAACTTTGGATTGTGCATGGCTTTTTAGTGCAGCAGGATTGGGGCAAAGGGCAGGAGAGTTTTGCTTTTCCCCTTTGGTTTCTGATTGAAGTAGTTTCCTAGAATAGTTTTTCCCTGGGAACCTTTCACTGATATAGGGCTGAGTTCTTTAGATGACAGCCTTCCTTATTTCTTGATCAGCCCTATACCAGGATTGACATGTGTTTATAAAGAAAATGTTACGCTTACAAGATACATGTACCAAGAACAGTTGTTTTAGGTCACAGTAAAGGTCTATCCAGCTGACTAATCTCTCTTCAATGAAGGCCAGTAACAGATGCTTTAGGAAGAATTTAATGAGGTGAGTGTAGAGTGAAAACTCCTCTGTTGTATTCTTCTGGCTCCAGTAGTTTGCTGCTCAGGGGCTTTCTGAGCCAGAGATGGTGTCTTTGTCTTTAACTCCTGATTTTTCTCCCATGGATTGGTCAAACCAGTCTTAGAATCTGTGCAAGCTTCTAGCATCCACAGTTCCTATGGCAGTGAATCCACAGTTTACATAGGCCTTGTGTAAAGATATATCTCCATTTGTTCACCTTCAATCTACTATAGCTAACTTCTTTCACCCTTTGGACAACCCTTGCCCTCAGGGCAGTGAGGACCTTCTCTTGCCTTGCACAAATTAGCACTGCTGGCAGCATCTGCCACCTTGCCCAGCTCATTTGTAAGTAAGACAGCCACAAATTGCTGTGAGACACTCTCCTCGCTCCCCTTTTGCATTGGGGAAAAACTTCTTATTTGTACACTTTGTGTTCTTTTAGATGTATCAATGTGGAGGGCTTTTATTATCCCAGGCCAGCTGAGTTTCCATAGCGTCTTTAAGTGATTTTTGTCAAAAAGTCTTTTGTAAAGACAGTCTGTCTACATTGTCATAAAACTGCTTCCCAGCCCAGGCTGGCCTTGGTGACAATGCAGGCACAGGCAGAGTTTGCCTGTTTTCCTCCCTGATGGTAACTCACTTGAGGGCCTGTTTCTGAGAGGTGGTATGGATAAGATGGGTCAGGCCAGGTTTAACACTTGTCTCTACCCTATATACCTCTCCAGTGTTCTACCAACATCCTGAAAAAGGCCTTCATGTCACATCTGAAGGCAGCAAAATCTAATCTTAACTTCACATGGTAAGAACACCCTCCTGGTGTCCTACAGCACAACACTTGCATATTTTCAGAAACTTTTAAGGGAAACTTCTTTCTTTCCCTCTTCCTACTTCAAACTACCCAGCCAGTAGTTTTAGGACAACGGAAACACCTTGTGTTTCCCACAGGAAGCAAGTGCTATGAATGTGAACATTTTGATCTGCTCTAGAGAAGACTGACCCCAAGGTGGGTGAGCATCTGGAGTAGCTCTGGATCACTTGGCCCTGCCAGAGATCAGTCCCTGGAACAGATAATATTTAGCAGTGTAGACACCGTGTACTAAGCAGATGTTCCTTGTTCCTTATTGACTCCTACACGTATCCTGGTAGACTGGCGAGTATGGCTTCCCTCCATCACAAGAGGCTTTTCCCTCCAAGAGTCTTATTTACATTATGTGCCTTACAGCTCAGCTGTGATATCAAAACCCCTCAGCAAAAGAGGCAGCAGTAGCTTTCCTTTGGGCCATGTGGTCACCGGTCCTGAAGGTGGTACTTCACTGTTTCATTTGCATATTGAGAGGCCAGATAGCTCATGCCTGACTTCTGTCTTCCCCTACACATCAGTCTGCTCACCCATCTCGGTAGGCCACAGGACTGTCGTGACCGCAGCAGTCTGGACATGCTGGTCTTTGACAACATGTACAACAGTCATCTCTTTGCTTTTTCCCTTGTTCTCTGCTGCTTGTTTCCTTGTTTGCTCTGCTTCCAATTTTCCTTTTTGTTTTTTTGTTTGTTTTTAGAGCCTTTATGTTCTGACTTTGCACAGCTTAGAAAGTTTTGTGGAACAGATTGAGCACTAGAGCATGGGAGGGTTGCTCTTTTGAAGTGTTCCTTGCGGCTTTCTGTAGAACTGAACGTATCTTCAATTTTCCAGGTTTGAGTAGGGTGGAGATGGAGGGTTCTAACAACAGATGATGTTGGCAGGAGGGCAAGGCAGGCGTATGACTGACTTCCTTTGAATTGGCTTGGAGATGGTGTGGTATGGAAGTTTCTGGATGAGAGCCAGAAGTGAAGCCCCAATCAATTTTGACAAATTTTGCTTTTTAATAGCAGTGCTGAGCAGCCCTTGCCTACTGCTCTGTGCTTGTTTCTGACCTCTGATGTCCTCTTAGTTGTACAGGTTTTGTGTCGCGTTGCTGCAGGTTGTACTGTGTGTGAGACTTCTCACAAGTAACTCTTAAACAGCAAAAAAATGGGAAGAAAGGGGAGTTTCTTACAGTGGCATTGCTGCCAAAATAAATACTTGTCAAACTACTACTATGCCTTTTTAGTAGCACTTTTCCTTGGTATATTTATGTTTAACTATGTTTCATAAATACTATAGCATGAGTCTAAACTGCAGGTCCCACACTGTTACCTTTTTATCCTTAAGTCCAACCTTTCGCTGTTTTTAAAAGTAACCTTGTTCATCTACAACCTTGTATATTTTCATAGTGGTAATTAAATTAATAAATATGAGTGTCAAAGATTCTCTAAGCCCCCTTTCTTCCAATCTCCTCCATCAGTTATCACCAGAAGCCAGGCCAGCTTTTCTCCTTGTGCTGCTTTATAGGAGGAGGCAAAAGAGCAGCTCTAGATTTATGTCAGCACATAAGTGAGGAGAAAGCAGGGCCAAAACTCACTGCTTCAAGTTCAAAGGTCTTGACTCCATTTCCCTCTACTTTCTAGCTTTGCACACTATTGGGATGGTTTTTATATGAAAATGTTAAACAAAATAAAGCCTTGTATCTAGGAGTCTTTTTTTTTTTTTCCTCCCCCTCTTTTTTTACACTGAAATCTGGCCTATGGAGGTTCTTTCCTTCAATAAGACTTTATTTCTGTGAGGCTTCCCACATAGAATATTTAAGAGATTAAGCAGTACAATAGGCCAAGTCATCAGCCTTTCCTCTCTGAGCTCGGTTGCTGCAGCCTTGATACTGTTTGGTGCTTTCCAGGTAGAAGGGGTAGTTTAGTGGATGTTTCCTATATTACTTACAGAGCAGTTACTTATAGCGGTGCAGCTTAGTTACTGCAAGTGATCTCAGGTCTGCAGAGAGGTTTAGCTTAGAAAAGATAATAGAAAAGATCAGGCTTTGCATCAATACAATAACAAAACAGCATCGTTGACAATTTTTTTCATATTGCATTAGATTTTTTTTTCCACATACCCCAAAAAATTGCTGGGAGAGAGGTGAATAACCAGTCACTGAAACAGGGGTTCATTTCTTAAACAGGAAAAAACAAGTCAATGAGAACTTGTGATTTCTCCTTCGCCACACAGAAAATCATTTCCCTGAGAACAAAACTCGCATCTCTGGAATCTCTGCTCAATTTTTCAGTTCAAAATAGTTCTTTAAAAGGTAAGCCAAATGCATGATGTGGGGCAACTCATCGGCTGGGACAGTCCTGAAAGAGATGCTCAAGACTGCAAATTAAGGCATCAGTAATGTCTTCCAGTCTTGCTGACAGAAGAGAGGAGAGAGCACTAATTCCTGTTTGTTTATGCTTGTGTTGGCTGTTTTGAGTTATTGATATGTCCCTTGAAACTGTCTCTGATCACTTCCAATTGAGCACAGAGGCATGTGGTGGTAAGCAGAGACCTGGCCTAGCTGCTGGACTTTCTGCTGCTGAACTCAGCACACAAGCTGTTCAGAGCAGCAACAGATGTTTCTGCTTTAAGGTCTGTGGGAACCTCACTGAACTTTTTTTTTTCCCCTCTCTTCCTTGTAGGAACAAATGCTAACATAGCTGAGATCCAAAAAGCTTGACCTCAGCTCTGTGTTGTTATTGGAAGGTATTGCGGCTGGATATCCTATTGTCCCTTCTCAAGTAATAATCTGATGGCTGTTAGTGCGGTATTTGCTTTTTCATGCATAGTTCCTATGTGTTTGTTATAAAGCTACTTCCTGGCGATAAATACAAGAGCATGCAATTACTGTTGCCTTCAGTGCAAGGAGGTCCTCAAGATTCATCTTGTTTAGAAAGCGGTACACAAACCAAAAATAAGATTGTTAGCAACTAAAACAACACTTCCCCTTTGTCTTGTTTGTCATAAGCAATCACCAGCTTCATTATATTAAAGGGGTCTGTTTCAAGGCTATTCATAAGCAATGTTTTGGGTGCCCAGATATGGATACCTCAGAAACCTCAGCTGAGTTTGTTAAACATGAGGCTTTCAGATTGAGTGGATATTTTTGATTTATTTAGAAAACATATGTTAGGACTCAAATCTGAGCATGACTTCATTCCCTGTATGTTGGTAGTACCTGCTTTTGCCAAATAGACCCTTGCTAGGCAGGGGATTTCTTTTCAGGAAAAGACAGACTATATGCCATGTTTCAGCAGATAGTTCCTGTGTGAATTAACAGCTTTGCTCTCCAGCAGAAAGCCTTAGATGCCATCTCGGCAGTAGCCGTTCAGGGCGGGTGCCATGTTCAAGCATTCCCCCAACCGTCCTGCCTGCATCCCGATGTTTTCAACATGTCACGAAAGGCTCAGCGGTGGGGCAGACTTCAGCACAGCCTTTTTTCCCCAATGTGTGGGGAGCGACACATCCAGTTGCGTGGACAGAGAGGAGCCGTGGGGCAAAGCTGTGGCTGGGCAGCAGGACTTCTAGGGCTGCCTAGCTGCAAAATAGAGCCAAATTCTTGTAGCATGAGCTCTGGACTCTCTCCTGTCTCAATTGGTAGGAAAACGAGCCAACTGGCTGTGTCCTGTGTGGGGCTGGGAAGCGGGAAGAGGCCGTGTGCTGTGCTGGGGACATGTGCTTTTGCTGGAGGGTAGGAACAAGGAGGCGGGCACGTAGGGCTGACAACATTTATCTGCTGTGGGGCCTGGCAAAGAAAACCTGCTTAGTTCTCCCACAAGTAGTTCTACTGTTTGGCTCTGCAGCTGTGATGAACCAAAGCACGAATACAGGCTCTTGGTGTTCTTGCAATGAGACCATGTTGGCAGGGCACGTTCACCATTGATACCGTGACGTATGGTAATGCCTTAAGGTTATTTAGTCTTTAGCTAATGGAGTGACACATTGCTCTGCTAGGTTATGCTTGTGTCTCAAAAAGAAATATTTTTCTGTTGGGAAAAAGAAAAAATTTGGCTCTTTGTTTTTACGCACTGGACCTCCAGCTTTCTGAGCGGTGACGTTTCAGCTGGATCAGATGTTCCAGGAGGCCGTCGGGGAAGTGCGAGCTCCTGTTCATTGCACTGCCATAGGGAGGTGGGATGTTTTAAAGCCTGCCAGCCACACTTATGAAATATGGTGCTGGAAGAAGGCAAGGGAGCCTGTGCCCTTTCATGGGAAATGTAAATCCCTCCAGCTTCCTGCTATTACTGTTTGTTTAAAGATGGCTTAAGACTGAAAAATGAGGCTATCTGACAGTGTTTGCATTTTGTACGTGCTGGCCTGGTATGATGTGGTATCAGAATACGCCTAGCTTACAGCATTCATGGAGATGGCAGATGAGAGTAAACTTCACTCGTGTGATTCAGCAGGAGCAAGTCGCGTGGCCTTTCTGTGTGATGTTGTCAGTCCGGGCCGTGATGGGGGTGCTGCAAGAGGCCGGCTGCTATGAAAACACTGCTGCTTTGGTGTTAATCCTTGTGCTTGGAGCTGGCAGGTGGGCTGCTATGAGTAGCTGGGTACATTGGAGACCTGGTCACCCCCCTGAGAAAACAGCACTGTGCCCCAAATGCTGGGCTGGCTCCAGTTCCCTTCCCAGGGCTTCTCTCTAGCAACGGTTCAAGGCAAATCCATCGGCGTGCCTCTCGCAGGCTGGTCCCCTTTGCAGCAGCCCAAAGGGAAGCAGTTAGCAGGCTTTGCTGTCAGAAGTGGCTGCTTTTCCAAACAGGAACTTATTCTGGGGAAATGCAAAGTCAAGACGAAGCCTCTACTGGAGAAACAGTTTCTGAAGGGCAGACAAGAGCCACTGAGCAGAAGCAGGCAGAGGAGCGAAGCACAGCCAGGCACCCAGCAGATGCATCTGGATGCAGGAGATGGCAGCGCAAGGTTTGGACCTGAGCAGGCTTTCTTCTTGTCCGGGGGAAAAGACTTGTCCCCTGGTCCTTTGGTGCTTTTCCTTTTTTACTTGACAAAAGGGAAGGGAAATCTTTATGTAACAGGCTTAAAGATCTGTATATTTGCGGCTTTTCCCAGAGACGCTTTCACATACTTGTAACAAATTTCAGAAGTTTCGGAGGGTTCAAAATCCTTCTCTTATCAGCTCTTCATCCCATCACCTGTGTTTTTACGATGCTGTTTCACGCCTAGAACTTGTCCCAAGCCCCTGCCGCAGTCCCAGTGCGGGGACCGGCCAGCTTGCTTAGGCCTTAAGAGAGTTTTCATGCTTTCTAAGGTTAATAAGTTTAAGTTAGGGCTCAGTTTAGAGAATGAAAAGATCAAAGTATAAGAAGTGCCTTTGGTTTGCCTCTCTGAAATCTGGCTTCAAATGCATCTGCCCCTGGAAGCCAACCCAAGATTGGGATTCTCCTGGCTTTTCACATTACACTACATCTAATACAGCTTGTCATGCAACTTTTTGCAGAGATCCTGTAAACAGATTTGTTATTCGAAAACAGCAAAGTAGTGTAATGAAAGGATATGACAGTAAAGTCCCCACCAGCGTGAATGGATGTAGTGCTATACGTGAGTTCTGGTACAACAGCGAAGGGACGGACTTTCTGAATTCTTCCTGAAGTAATGGCGAAGGAAAACGTTATTTAATATCTCCCATGTGATATAAAATACAAATGCTTGTAATAACACTGAGACTGATACACAACACATTGTCTGCTAATGCTTTAACTCTTCCATTGCAGTAGTTTCAAATGCAAAGGCTTCCTACGTTCTTCTGTATAAGTGCATTTACAGTGACTAAGGCAATAATGAAATGCAAAACTACGCAAGCCTTGTGATTTGCACAGCGTGGGTGCACAAGGTTCACAGTGGCTGTTTGCACACGTGTGCGGAGTAGGGCTATCGCTTCTGCCTGGAGGGAGGGGTTGAAAGGGACAGGCTGTATTCGGAGTCTGGTATTCGCACTGTGTCAGTAGAGACCTTGGATAAATCTGTCGCTGCTGGCTCGTTATGGGTAAGAGACATCAGTGTGTAAGCTGGAAGAAGAGTTATAAGGAGGTTTTGCAGTCTCCCTTCAGATTACTATAGTTACAGATATTATGAACAACAGGTATTACATTAAGTAGCTGTTAGAAATGGATAGCTGCTTGGTCTAAAACTGGGATTTGGGACAAGGAAGGCATTTTTAATAAAAGCAAGGGTGAGGTTTGCAAGAAGACCTGGGACTCCAGATTCCCACTGACAGGTTTTCTCTCTCTGATTCAGTGCATTTCAGCAGTTTGTGTTTTTGACATTGATCCTTCAGCTATTTCTCTCCTGCCTTTTTTTTTTTTATATATATTTGCCCAAGAGCTGTTTGGCAACTTCAGCTTAAATTTAGGAATAGTTTCAGATGAATTAAACTGCAGTTTTCAGTGACGCAACAGCTCATCAAGGAAATACTTGTCAGTGTCCTGCTGGAAAGTAGCAGAAAGACTCAAACCTCTGTCCTCTGAAAGACCCCGTTCCCTCTGCCCCAGGCCTTTCCCTTTCCTACATGTTACTGGTTTTGCAATGGTGCTGACTGCACCAGGCACAGAGCGAGGGCCTCGCTCTGCTGGACACTGAGCACCCTAAACCCTCATGGAAGGACACTTAGCAGTGACTTTTCACAGCCTGGCAGGCTGAGGACACTTCTAATAACAATGAGTAGCTCCTCAGTGTTGTATGAATCCATAAATTCACATTTTAGAACTGTGAGTTCTCGTATTCCTATACCACGCTCCCAAGCCTTGTCAGCATTTGCCACAGGTCAGGTTGATTTTTCTGACTTGCACAGCGATTTTCTTTTTTTCTTTTCAGAGTGTTTTTCCAGCCTGCAGAAGTCACTCTGTGTCTAGCAGGGCAGAAGTGTGACCCATCAGGAGAGCTGCTGCTAGATTTTGCAAGGTTAGGTTAAGGCGACAGAGTGCTTAACCTGAGCTGGGTCTGCCGGATGGAGTTAGGATCGCCTCCCTCGTATAAACATGCCATTCAAATGCTTCCTCTCTGCAGTGGTGTAAACATCAGCAAAATTTACATTAAAATAGCTGCTGGTGAAACGTGCCCAAAACGCAGACAAGTTCCACGCGGGGATCTCGCCTGTTCTCATGGGAAATACGCAGCTACTTGCGTCCGCACCAGGGCTGACTCCAGCTGCGACCGGGGAGCGGGCGGCTGCTTGTGTTTGCTTGCTTGTTCGCTTATTCTGTGCTTGCAAAGCCCTTCGTGCAGTAGGTATCTTAGGCTGTAACTGGTGCTTATGCAGCCTGTGGCAATACTAATAAATATGTCTGACAACTGGACTGTTGTAGTTTAGCTTGGCTTTTTTTAATCTTGGATCTATTCCATGCTCCAGTTGCAGAGTGAAGGACATTCGGTTCCTATTGCAGCAGATTGAAGTTGCTGCTCTGAAATACTTTGTTTCCTCTCTTTCTTCTCTATTTGTCTTTTATAATTAGTTCATTCACATTCTATTTCCAGTTAGCTGGATAAATACAATTTTTCATGGTAAATGTTTGTAATGTTCACGATGTTTGCAATTACTGTCAACACATGATGAAATGTATTTATGTGTCACTACCATAATACTTGGGGTTTTATTGGCGTTACTAAGAATAATTTAGGATGTACTGCCATCTAATGGCTCTGTTAACAATAGAGGAAACCTAATAGTTTGACTTGTGTTAGCTTCAGTAAGAAAAATGAAGATTTCCAATTTCACCATGGAAAACTGTATTTAAATTGCATTGCTGAAGATAAAATGTGCAGGTCCCCTTTTTGAGTGTTTGAGGTCTGGTGGTCTTTCACACCCTTGTTATGGTCAGGGAAAAATGTAAGTACAGGAATATACTTGCATTTTACGGTCACGTAATCTGAAGAAATCTTGAGCCTGTTTCATTAAACTTTATGACCTTTCTTAAAACAGGTCAGCAGAGAACTCTTGAATCCAAACTTTGGGGAGGTCTTCCTCTGGCTTCAGCCTGACTTTGTCTTCCAGCGATACAAGGCAGTGAATGATGCAGGCCTGAATTCAAGTTTGTGCAGCTCTTTCTCAAAAGAGGAGATTTTAAATTTGGACCATTTTTCATCTCTGCTACTAGGAAATACATCCAAAATGCACTTCCAGATTCATTTTGCCATGATCTCTTCAAAGCACAAAACCAACACCCCCTTCCCAGCAAGGCTGTGAGTATTTCCGCTGGGCAGAGCGGTTTCTCCGGGCTGCCAAAGCCCCGACCTGTCGAGCTGTCCGTGCTGGGTGAGGGACTGCTGGTCGCAAAGCAGCTGGCACTGCCAATCCTGCGGAGAAGGGACCGTGTGTCCGCCTGTGCTTTGTACAGCGCCTGTCTTGCTGCTGCTGGCAACCTGTAATTGAACCAGGGAAGCCAGTGCATGATTAATGGTGCAAAAGCATCTCGCCTTCCCCACCACTGTCCCCCCAGCTCTGACTCTGCTCCCCCACCGCCTGCTGGACTGCAGAGCTCCCCTGAACACACCTGTGTGCCTTATGTCTCTTACCTGACCTTCATCTGCCTTATCCAACCTCTTGCTCTCAGCGCCTGTCACCCTTGGAATACTAGGAATATTCCCTGATCAATTTGTACCAATTATCATTGGTTAAATTGCACTTTCGAGCATCGTTTTACAGCCCTGTGTAGTATTAAGCCCATGGCTCAGTGGCACTATCCATGTGGTGTTGCAAACAGTTTCTTTGTCAGGATGTATTCCCCTTGATGACACCAGGAAGAGTGAGAAACACTGATTTCTCCTTCCTGCAGCTTTCTGTTAATGGCATTCTTGCATTGTCATCTTTGCACCCTTTCTAGTAAGCAGTGAGAGCTGAGATTATTCAGGATGAACTTCTTCCTTCCAGTCTGCTCGTCTACAGCTGGGATGAGAGGAGAGGAGGAGGTGGTTCTGGTGCATTGCATTGCACGCACATTTTTCTTGCTAGCTTCTTTAAGCTTGCAGTTGGATAACTCTGGACAAGGATCACCCCTAGTCCTAATTGATTTGCACCCAAGGTCACTTTGGCTAATGCCCTACATATTCAGCAGTCACAGTGTTGTTCTAACGATCATTTATTTTCCTAAATCCAAATGAATGCTCTATGCCAGCATCAGATGGTGCATGTGCAACTGGGAATTTCAATTTTTCACTTGGACGCTTGAATTCCATGAGGGTTGAAGTTCTTTTAAATCTCATGTAACTCTGGTCATTTTGTATGAAAAGTGAGTTGGCAGCAGAAGGTCAAAGGAAGTCTTTTAAACTGATTGTAAAGGAAGCTATCAGTTAGGATTTAATGTGTTTGGCCCAAACTGAACTTCAAAATGGAATCTTAAATGGCTTTTAGGCTGATCTTCCTTCCTCCCTGCTTCTGAGCTGACTCCAGTAAGCCCAGAGTTGCAATTTAAATACAGTAACTCTTTTGGTAATCAATCTTTCAAAGTTTATCAAAAAATGTTTGTATAGTGTGACAGGAGTTAGTGAGATGGTAAGCTAGTTCAGGAAAGAAGAGCAATATTTTGTGTATGGAAATTTTTCCAGTGCAGAGAGGACATGGCAGGGTGGGCTTTTCTGTTTGCATAGCAAACAGTTAAGGCAGCAGGAATGATTTTAAAAGTCTTTCCATCTCAAATCAAAAATTTGATGTCCATTAGCGAAATCTACCCTTTCCACAGTTTATGTAGTTCATCTGTACCGGGCTTTAGGATTCATGTTTTGTTCATTTGAACCCAATCTTAATTTAATGCAATAGAGCTAAAATTGGTAATTGTACCTTTTCCTGCCTGGGGATGCTGTTGCTTACTTGCTATATTTTTACCTTACTCTTCTCACCCAACCATCCTTTTCCTGGAGCAATGGGAAGAACCTCCCCTGCGATAATGCGCATTGCTCCAGTTCACTTAAAGCCTCTTCTTCATTCAACAAGCCTTGTGTGATAGTCACTGCAGAAAGGGTTTTTACCTAAGACAGCAGCCCTTTCTGGGGAGAGAAAGAGGAAAAAATGTTTTTGGCCAAACAGAGATTTCCCTGTGCTCATTTAACATCAAAACTGCTTCTACTTACAGTCTGAAATCCTTAGAAATCATCGGCCTCTCCTGGACTGATACGTAGCTGCCCTCTTTTTACTGCGTACGATAAGCCTACTTCTAACCCTCTCCCATGCAGAAATGTTAGCAATGGTATTGGTGGCTGGTAAAACTTACAATAGCAGTTTTCTGAGCTCCACTTAATCCATGTGGTTCAAGCAGTTCTGCCCTGGGAAAAAACATGATCAGTGGCTTGCCCACAGAGTTAGTGCCCTGATCTCAGCATTCTTGGCACAGAGAACACCTTTCCTCAGTCATTTGGTCTAAAGTTAAGCTCACATCACCTTAATATTTGTACCCCTTTTAGAAAGAAATGTGGCCATCCATCCCTTTCATCTGTTCACCTTGTCTTGACTGCCTTCTCCACATCATCTGAGCTATCTGTGCAGAGTGGCTTGTGCCTGGAGTCCCTGAATATGTTCTTCACTGCTTCTTACTTTCTCCTCCTTTTCTATTGTATTTACATTCAGAAACAGTATTTGAGTGTTGGGCAAATCCACATGTGATGAGATCATATTGTTGGCTTTTTTCAGCTGTTTGGTTCCAGCAGCTGGTCCTTCACAGTTGTGTACTAGCCTGTGTAGGTTAATAGAAATGCTTGAGTGAGAGAAAAATAAGAGGCTGACTTCTGCAAAACCTCGAATACCTCTGGGTGTGAGTGAGACCCTGTGGGAAAGACCTTGTGAGTTTGTCGTTGGAGCCCTTCTTAAGTAGAGCTCACCACATTTCATAGCCAGGAAGCAAGTTGGGTCAAAAAATTGGCAGAACTTTTGGTTCAGTTTTGGACTTTGTCCAAAGCGAAGGCACTGTGAGAGCTCTAATTCCCACTGCAGTGGTTTGAAGGCTTTGTAACAGTTTATGCTGGCCGGTACCGTCCGTCTCTGTTTCCTACCTGCACCAAGCTGCTTGGAGTGAGTCTGCTCTGCAGTAGGTGGTGCCCCCTCCCAGGGCTTTCTGCACTGGAGGGCTGTGGAGTGGCATCCACTGACCAGCCTGCATGCACCCTGGCTTCTTGAGGGGCTCAACCTAAGCACAAGGGTGGGTGCCACCAGCAGCCCCCATCCAACCCAGACCACAGCTGAAAGGGCAAAGGAAGGGATGACATTGCCATAGGGATTTTCACACATGGAGTCTTCTGGGAGTGAGCAGGGAGGATATGACTAAAAATTGCACTTATTTAACGTTTTCAGAGTTGTGGAGTGAAAACAAATGCTCCTATTTCACATTCAGTTTATTGCTTTTGTCTGTGTTTCTAGTTTTTAATTTACAGGGGTGGGGAAAAAGACTTTGAAGAGAAATGTGTAATTTTCTCGGTTTCTGTGCCTTGTTTTCATCATAGATGCTGGAATACAGTGAGCAGTTTTCCCCTGCAGTCATGCCCTGCTGAGTCTGTGCTTGCACGTCCTTGCATGGCAATTCCCTGCGTAGATGTGTCAGGTCTCCCTCTCTATCCTCTGCTCCTGCTTTGCTCTCTCTAGTTCAGTCCTGGGCATTACATGGATCCAGAAGTCTGGAATGAGAAGATTTGGGATTGCACATACTTGTAATTCAGCTCATAAATCAGCACTGTTTTGCTGCAATGTCTACCTGGTCGTGTTCTTGTAATGCTGTCCGCAAGGGTAGGTTACTGGCAGACAGGTCAAGCCACAGCTTGGAAGCTTTTCCTGTTGCTTTGTGCTCTCTCTGACCTGTCTGGCTCAGCTGTGACCTGACTGCTTTAGGATCTCACTGGTGTGATGTCCCCCGCCCACGGTCATGGGGCACACAGCTTCCTGCTGTCCTCAAGGAGGCAGCTGATGCTACAGAAAATGATCGTCTTGGGCTTCTCCCTTCTCCTGCTCACTCTTTGGTTAGCTCAGATTCGTAATTTTTCAAAGTAACACAATCAAGGAGTGTTTTTATTGCATGGCATTAGAAATTCAAGTAAAATTGGCTGCTGGACATTTCCCGTTTATAGCAGTTTCTTGTCATATTTTGACTTCATTCAACCTGACCTCTTTTAAAATAGAACTGCTGGAGTAGGAAAGGGCTATTGAACCAAGCCTACTCTGTTATTAATTATGAATTATTGCTGTTTTACTTCATTACTGATGGCTCTTTTATGTGAGATACTTTGTATTTTTGAGACATCCACAGAACCAACTACCATATGCTCCGAAGATTATCAAAACCCCGCAACAAAGCGTGTGCTTGCAATTTGTGTGCATGGACACACAGTGAGTTTTGGCTATGAGCATGGTTTGGGACAACCCCTTGGTACTGCAGGTCTGGCCTCTGAAAACACACTGCTTAAACAGTGTTAGAGGACACTTTCTCTCTTCAGTCTACAGTGCAAAGGCTTTCTGGTTTTGTGTTTTGCTGTTTACCTTAATGTCACAGCTAACTGGGAACAACCTGACTTTGCTGCCCACGCATGAGAAATGCTGCATATTTCCAAGCAGTTATGATGAGAATTAGTTGTTATTCGTAATATGCAGATTCAGTGCTCGTTTCTCCAAATGGCTGCAGATAATGTGGACAACTGGCAGCATAAGGGAAAGAATATGCATGTACCAGCCACAACTAGGGTTTTCTCTGTTTCTGGGTTAGCATAGGGTTAGTATAACTGAAAGCATGCAGGTCTCTGAGCTCTTCTAATGTAGTCCTCTCCTGAGAATTACAAGCCAGTGTGAAAATCTTTCAAATACAGGGTTTTGTTACAGAATAACGCACAGCCAGGGCTGCTCACCTCACACTCTACTCTTTTAAAAAAGACCTCTTTCACTGATTTGACAGCCTGCAGCATGTAAGTTAAGAGTTGACCCACCTCTCTTCTGGTAGAAGGCTGAGCAGGAATCTTGCCATTGATTTCAGTAATGGCAAAATCCAGCCCGGGTGTTTTTCGTATCGTTAGTAACGTGCCCCTTAGGTCATTTCTTGTGGAAATTTTTCCAGAAATCTACCAATTCCAAAATAAACACAATCTGAGATGGGACTGCAGGGTCTGAGCGTTGGTGCTGTGAACATCACAGCTTGCCAGATATGAATATAGCTGTCCATAGGCTAGCACATGGCTTTCTTTTTAAACACTGCATAGCAGAAAGTAGCATGCTTTTCAGTAAAATTCTTGACTGGAATAACGTGAACCATGCAATGCAGTGACTGCAGCTGTGCCAGGAGGATAGATAACAGTATGCATAATCTTGACTGGAGTGCACATTCTGGAAGTAAGATTACTTAATGTCAGGAAAGGCATGCTTGCCACTCTATATTTCATTATATATGCCAAACTGTAGCTTTGGCAGCATTTGGATGTTAGATATACCATGGGCTTTGTCAATGCCGGTTGAGGTTGCAGTACACGAGCTGAATGCTCAGATTCTTATTTTACTTAGGTCGGTTAAGCTGGCAGTAGGTCAGAAGTGACTGAAGAATAAACACACATGAACTAGTTAATCAGTTTGTCGCACTATTAATGATTACCAGTCCTTCGCTACGCAGCAGTATGAATAGCAGAGCTAGCATATCTAACAGCTGGCTAATGAATACATTCACTTCTGGTCAGGCCAGGTTGCCAGTGGGAGAAGGTGCTGTTAGAGTTATACATTAATCGTTTGTGTTGCAGAGTTGCTGATGCCATCGGCTCCTGGAGCATGAGCCCCGCTGATGTTAGCAGTCAGAGGCAGCACTGAGTTGAGGCCACTTTAGGAAACAGGGATGATCTTCTGGCCTTGTTACGCTGGGCTCCAACCCAGTGCTGCTGCGGACAAGGAGGAAAAACAACAGCAGAGGCAGAGCCAGGAGGAGGCAGTGACAGGAGCGAGTGAGGAGGAGACTTCAAGGAGGGATGAGTGGAAAGTCCCAGTGAAAAGACGGGGGGGAAAAAAGCTTGGGGGAGCAGGCTGCAAGCCTGCGAACCAACAGTTTAGAGGCCAGGGCTGTGTCATACAAACTGCCTGTTCTGAGAGAAGTCCAGCTCTGCTGATGAGAGACATCAGATAGGCCCTGTCCTTGTGTTTCTTCTCTTGTGGTGGAGGAAGCTGGCCAGCAACAGCAAAGACTTAAACTGATGGACACACTTCTCAAAATCAGGGCAGGTGCTGGATAAACAGAAGAGCCCTACAGAGCTGCTGCTTGGCTGCCCTTCTCCTGGCCTGAAAGTTGAAAGAGGATCTGGAAGGATCCCTCACCAAAACAAGCAGAGGACTTCAGGGTAGCGAGCCCACGCAGACGCATCGTGCGGCTGGTTTCCGTGCTGTGCCTGCTCACACCATGTCTGTTTGCTTGTACAGGCCGCCCGACTTGGAAACGCCTTATCCCAAGTGCAGTATTTCATACATACTTTCGTAATTCATTGAAACCCCCTTTGCTCTCGTGGCAAGTAGCCACCTAGATCTATTTAATCCAAAAATAAGTGTTGTAGATTATAAATAGCTCTTGCACACACTCGGAACATATTCCAAAGAAATATTTGGATGCATTGCTGAGAAGAAGAATCGGTAAGGAAACGCAGCTTGGTTCAGCTGAGTGCCAAGGCATGCACTGCTAGTTTTCCTTATTATTCGGGAGAAATGTGTTGCTGTCAGGATTGTTCCTGTGTTCATTTTTTTCTGCATTTTAAGTGGAAAAATGAGTGACCTAGCTTTGGTAGGGAATATAGCTACAGAAGGTCATAGTACTAAAATGTGTCATTTTCTAAGGTGTTGAAATCATGCTCACGTGCTCAAATCATACTCATGAAATCATGTTTGAGAAATCAAAAATGTGAATCAACAAATACTTATTTTCTCTTTATGTCACTTTTTTTCTTGGCTGATGCAGACCTGGAAAAACTGTTACTTTATGTTTAGTAAAACACAAATATAATTTCCTGGCTGCAAAGGACCATTTGGATAACAAGGACAATGTACCTTAAATAACCCTCTAGAGTTTTTGGTCTTTACAAAGCTCTGTGGGAGAGGTTGAACACTGTTCAGCACTTTAATAGTCATCTTCCTTCTGTATTTCACAGGTACTTGGATCCCTATTTGCAAAGCATCTGACAATCTTAAAGACCTCACTCCCTAGGCTCTCAAAGACACCAGTAGCGCATGTAACATTAATCATTGGTCACTGTCAATCTTCTATGGGGGCCTGGTAATGGGAGCAGGGTGGGCGTGAAGGGATTGAGGCCTGGATCTGAAAAGGACTTGTCATGCCTGGTCATTTCCACACAAATGCAGATTTACCCACAGGCAGAAGCAGCAAATAACTAAACCCACCTGTCTCAGTTCCTGGTACCGTATGGAGAACTGCATGCTATACATTCAGTTTTGCTGATACAGCCATTACCTGAAACAGATGAATTATTTGCTTTATAATTTACAATATTTATTTTTGGATTAAACGCCTCTGGGTGGCTAACTGGGCTTGGGATGTAAGATCTGTTGTTTTCAGGATAGGTTGCCTTTAGCTTCCTGAGCTGCATTCAGGTTCATTTTCCTTCCTCTCAGGATTTTTTTCTTAACACAATTAGTTGTTACCTGTTCCTGTATTATAGCTCCTCTGTTTTATTAGTTGCAACTTGGAGTCCTCGTGAATCACTCTAGCTGCTACTGCTTTTCTTTAAACTTCCAACAAGGAAAATAATCGGCTATTACTCAGCACCCTATGCCAGCCAAGGCGCTGAGGGCCATCAACAACATTTTAGCTCTCTGTCTTGACCGCTGATGACTTTGAACATCACTTACCCCTTTCCAGAAAGGGGAAATGGAGGATGCTTTATACTCTTGTACTTGCATTTTAGGGCAAAATGTCTTCTGCCTAGTGTATGTACCTCTGCTTGTATTGAAGTGGCCTGGCGTAAGCTCTGCTGTGTATCCTTCCTGTACTGAATTAATACAGTACAGTATTGTATTAATTGCACTGCAGTGCCAGGAGACCAGGATCATAATTAGTTATTCTCTGTGAATTGAATGCTAACAGTTAACATTATACTCTTGTATACTCAAAGCCAGTTCATGGACCACTTGGGTCTTCTCTGTTTTTAGAGCTTGTCGAAACGTTGCGCTAAGCCTTTGAGACTGTGCTAGTGTGAGTTCAATAGTCAGACATAAACCTGAGCAAATCTGCTAAAAATAAATAAATAACGGTAATATGGGTCAAGCATGCAGAGCACGTCAGTGCTGTGACCCAGCGGTGCAACCGCAGCAGGCAGCGAGCCCGCTCGGGTATCGTCACCGCACAGCCGTGGGGCTCGGTGCCGGCGGCGCCGCTGCCAGCCGCCAGCCGCGTGGCCCGCTGAGCGCTGCCCGCGTGGAAGCGGCGGGGCGGCGCATCTGCGAGACGCTAGCAGCAGCCAGCTTCAGACAGAGAGAAGGCGGCATTTATTCGGGCGGTGGAGCTGAGGGGTCCCCTGCCAAAGGCTGCCAGGTTGCTAGAAGTCCGTGCAGCGCTAGGAGCAGTCAGAGGGGAAGTTCATGGGAGAGGAATTCACTGAGGCTTCCTAGCTGCATAGGAAGGAAGCCTCTAAGTTGAAGATGGTCATATATATTTATCATATACGTTTCTGAATTGCATTATGGTCATTACGTGACACAACACCGGGTGAGATTGGGTCTGAGCTAGCGCAGCAACTCTTACGAGTTACTGTCACATCTTTGGGTTGCAGTGCGGATGTGTGTATTTGTGGTGGGAACAGAACTGAAGGTTTTGACTCTAGAAATACCCTTCTCGTTCTTTTAATCTAAAAGTTGCTATAAAGTTGTTAAATTGCCACATATGATAACAGGAGTAGAAGTCGGACTGCAAAAGACAGCACTGGTGCCTGTGTGAGTGTTTAAGGAATTAGTGTGTAAGGAGTTTTGAAAGTTATTCCAGCAAGATGTAAGGAATGCAGGAGATCAAACCCGGATTGACTGTAACATTAGAGTTCCTGCAAAGGGGTAAATATGAAAAAGAACATGTCTCAGATTCATTGGTATAAAGCACCCACAATTTTTTGTTGAGGCCAATCAGTCTCTCAGTGGTGGGCACTTTTAGGCTGAAGCTGAAGCAGATGTATACTGCTTGTTTTGGGGAGAGAAGTCCTTCTCAAGACAAGATTTTATATTTGTCTTAACAAATAACACTTCAGTAAATGTGTATTTTAATGCAGATTTTCTCTTTTTCTGGCAGGAAAGTGGTATTTCCCAATATACTCCCAATATGCTTCCTGCCCATGCTCGACTAACTTTGAAATCTCCCACCTGCATCGTTGATTGCTGGCAGTTTGCAAGCTCAAAAGAAGAGGTATTTTTTTTCCCCATCACTGATTTTCTTTCCTACAAGTGTCCCATGCCACTGCCTTAAGCTTTATATTTTTAGCCATCCACTGTAGGGAATTCAGATGAGAAGCAATATAACTTCTCCTGAAATAGGTATTAAAAGACTCAGATAATTTCCTATACTTTTCATACAGTCATCAGCAGAACTACACGAGCTGTGTTCACCGCTGGGCCTGGAAGGTGCCTGGAGAGATCTGTTTTTCCACAATGAATATATTGGAACTTATTTCTGAGTAATTTATAGTTGATTTGCTGGAGTGGTCAGTCCTCCTGGAAACCAGTCTTTTATCTCTGACAGAACCAGCATGGCTTTAATGGGAAGGGACTCTTTAACTGAGACAGTTTAAAAACACTTGCCTTTTGACCCCTTTCTTTGAGATTTGATTGAATGTGTGGAGTGTTTTTGCAAGGAGTGCAGAATAAATAAGCAGTGAGTGAGCTGTCACAAGCTGTAGAGTGAAGGTCGTATTCTTCTTTTTTCACATGTGTTTTGCCAGATTAACTTCAATGAAATGGGTGACTGCTCTGAATTTGGCCCATTTCTGTGATGAGTTACATGTGTTGCACCAAAGGTCAGAGTGAAACTCCAGTAAAAACTGCCTCACTTAGAAGGAAGTTGGGGGAAAAAAACGTATCAGTACTAATAAGGTGATAAAAAACGGCATGCAGGAGATGAAAAGCACAAAATACACTGCTATTTCCATGGCAGTGAAAACTGTGCACCATTAGTGTAAAGCTGTTGCTTCCACTTTTGTGCCAGCTTGCTTGTCAGTTTAAATAACCTGTCTCAGTCTGTAAGTGGAGGGGTTTTATGTTTGGGTAAACTCTGTTTGCCCACTTATAAATTACATGCAAGTGGAAACTGTCATTCGAGTGAGAGGCCGGGGTCAGAGTGTGCGTGCGTGCGTGTCCCAGCTTTTCCAAGGAGGGCAGGTGCGGTCGGCACCACGCAAGAGGGAGGAAAAGCAGATTTCAAAGGCTGCGGTGTGTCTGTACCTCTCTCAAGCCTCACTGCACCCAGCTTGGGCCATAATTATTCCAACCAGGGCTCTGCGCCCTCCGAGAGGGATTGAAAACCTCGGGACTCCCATCCAGTCGATCCTCGTTAATGTGTCCGTCACTCTAGCGTGCCCATGGCTCCGCGGGAGTTTGAGCCAAAGAAAATACAGCTGGGTGGGGATGCCACAGCGGGGGCATGTGTACAAAGTCTCCAGGCTGCGTTTTCTTTGGCGCGAGCTCCAAGGATAGCCGTGAGCGTAAGAGTGTGCTCGCTGCTGTGGTTCCCAGTGCATCGTAGACCTTCTCAGCTTCCTCCACACCTTGGGATATGGGCAGTGCCCTAAAACAATGCTAAGACTAGTTAGGCCAAAACGGCTCTTTCCCAGGTGTTGTCAGCTCTACCTGAGCTGCCTTGGACTGAGTCAAACTGTACTTGCAATGTGGCCTCAATGTACGTGTTAAAGACCGCTGCAGGGGACTCTGTTGCAGGGAGCAGACTGTGACTGAAACGTGAGCTTGCTGTGTCTTGGTGTAGGCAGACTCATCACGGTGCAAATTTTGATTAATTAGATCTGGAAGAACACAATGAAATTTTCCCGTGCAGCGTTCCCTAAAGAAATCTGTGTCAGGAACAAATAGGAAACTACAGTTATATAAGGTGAAACATCTAGTTTTATAAGAGGCATGTTTTGCATTTCAGCGCTGTGATCGGGGTAAAATTTTGCTCCATAGACAGATAGCTTAGAATCTATGCAGACAAACCTGACCAAAGGTGGGAAAGAAGAGATTAGGTCATTTTGTAGACAGTGTGCTGCTGAGGTTCAAAGATTAAGGCTCAGGCTCTTAAAGGTTTCTAGGCTGCAGAGGGTCTGGACCTATGTCATTTTCCTTAGGAGTCCGAGACAGAGGAAGTAACTGAATGCATGTTCTCGATTGTTTTGCTTGCGTGCTTATGTGGATGCATGGAAACTACATGTGCACGTGTGTGTGAGCGTGTTTAAAAGCACATTTTTTTGGCAGTTACTCCATCCATTCCCTTCTGATGTCTTCCACATGTGTGGCTTAATGCCTTACTCACTGTAATGTCTGAAACTATGGCTGTATTGTCCTATGAACACTATTCCTTATTCCAAATAAAGGCTTGACCATCGATCATATGTAATTAAAACAAACAATTCCCCCCCCCTTAGTTAGTTAATTTTTGGATTAATGCAAGTCTTTCCCTGAAGTCTTCTCTTGCTCACATCTTCATGTCTACTACTTGCCCTATGCTGTGTGCAGTTTTCAGAGAGCCTTCTCCCACCTGGCTGGCATCAATATCCCATCATGATCCAAAATGTGGGTGTTAGAGTCTGGCCATTTATGAATGGTTTTGATCACATAGATATGCAGGAATCTTGAGCGCTGCATTTTCTTTGTGAGCAACTTGCCCTATAAAATAGGGCTTCCACAGCCTTTCTAATCAGAAGACCACCTCTCTTTTTAGAGGAGGGAAAAAAAAAATTCCCTAGGGCTGTCTTCCTCTTCCTCTGTGCTGCCACCATGATCAAGTCTGCAAACAAAAGAATGAGTAGCCAAAGTGTAGTTTAATTTGCATCAGTTCTAATTTCCCAGCTATTCTGTTGCTTTGTATGCATATGTGGGAATTGTGCAGGTATCTTGTGTGTCTGTGTTTAAAAAGCATTTCTTCAACAGTTGCTTGGTCAATGACCTTCTGCAGTCTGCCACACTGCCAAGGGCTTATGGAGCACAGCACTACTATGGGAGAAGCATCACGCAAGCAATCATTACTTTGGGTGGAAGAGGTTGCAAACCTCAAAACTCAACCCAGAGCACAGGGATCTCATTCAAATTATCACAAGGACTAAATACAGGGGAACTGCTTATTTCACTGTCCGTGCATTTAGTACGACAGCCAAAGCCTTGTCAAAGGAGCTGGGGCTGACAAGAAGCACATACGCACTTCCGAGGCCATTGGTGACTGATAGCTGGGATGCCATGAAAGATCTTGCATTCTTCAGCTCTAATCTCTTATAACAAAATGGAATTCAAACCTAACCCCAGAGAAAATAAGTCAGCTCTGGTTAGTGTCATGTCCTGTCCAATATATGCATCAGTATTTGTTTTGGGTGGATTAGAGCTATCCTTTACCTATTTTCTGCTTGGTCAGCAGCACTATTGTTTTAGCTGATATTTCCAAAGGTGTTTATTTTTGCTATTAATCTAAGATGAGCCCTGTAATTATCTGTGAAATGGAGGAAACGGTCTGGGTCTGGAGTAATTCCTTTCAGTAGCTGTGATGCTTTCTAGAGGTAATGCCTGGTGATCTCCACTGCGTGTTTTCTGAGGCATCTTTTTCTATGGCTGCGTTAAACACTCACATCACATCTCAACTACCTTGATCCAGCATCAACAGATCTTACTAAAAATGTCCCTGATAGAAAGCAGGAACTTTTTTTTGTCCCTTAGTTGGATTAAGGGCCATAATAGTGTCCATGACAACAAGTATCTTTCCTCTTCCGAGGGGTTTTTATTTAATGCCTGTTTTGTGACATATGTATTAGGTCAGGCTCCAGAAGTGCAATTAGGCTTTGCAGTATTGAGCAAAGTAAATAAACTATTTTCACTTTCACAAAGTTTATTATCCTTTCATTATGTAACGTAAGGCGGCTGAATCCAAGAGATGAGAAAAGTAACCACCATCTCCCAGCTTTTCAGCCTCCTTCTCCCTGCCTTTTGCTCTTTGCCACCCAAACATGTCTCTGCACCACTGAGATCGCACCACTAGCTTTTCAGCAACCTTTCCTGCCTCTTTTCTGCTCTGACGTATGCTCTCCGGGCTGTCCTACTGTCTTCTTTCTGGCTGTAATATCTTCTTATATCTGGGTAAAGCTGCAAGTTTCCCTAACGCTTCTTCAGCTCCTTTCTCTTCCTTGTTTTCCTTCTGCTGCTTCCTCTTTCTTTTTTTTCTCTCTCTTTGTGCTTGACTGATGCCAGACTCCTGTCTCCATCCATGGATCATCTTTGGCTTTCACTCTGTCTTTACTCTACCTCTTTCTTCTGTGCTTCACTCAACCTTTACTGACTAGGCAAATCATAAACAGGTTAGGAAGAAATTCCCTCTGTCTAATGGCTAATTATTCAGGAAATAACTTTTTCTCTAGTATCTGCTTCTAGCTTTTGTCTGAGATGGGACCGCTGCTCTAGATGTCTCCTGGATTTGGAGCGGTATGGGAAATTCCCATGTTAGGCCTGCTGAGGTGAGTACTTAGTGGTTAAGATCAGAGTGTGGAATAATCCTTTGACTGGCAAGTTTGGAGCTGGACAGATCCAGCTCAGGCGTTCACTTTTAAAGGGAACCTCGTTCACAGATGACAAACATGAGGCCTTTCAAATCAGACAAGAAAACTATCATAGGCCTAAGTTGTTCCTTAAAACTTCTGTTTTCTGTTTGTTTATACGCTGAGTTCTGCTCTGATCTCCCTGACCATGTGAATGCTGACAGCTGGAGACCTGGTAGGGTTGCCATGAGGACACTTGATGCAAACATAATGCTGTAGTGGGATTAAGACTATTTACAATAATCGTTTGCTTGCTTTTGAACTGAAGCAGATGGAAAATACCCTGATGAAAATGTCTGTTATAAATGGATTAAGAAAATTCACAGTCCATACCTCTGAAGACTCTAGTGGAACATCTGGAAAAAAAACCCCAAACATGATGCTCACATTATTTTTAAAACTGAGGGCAACAAGTAGGGAGAAATAATCTCTATTCAGAATCACCATTAAAATTTCAAATCTCTCTGTGAACGAAAGGGTTTGACTGAGGCCTCTAAATAGTAGCACAACATTACAACTACTCAGGGTCTTGTGAGTTGCTTCATGTACATATATGACCTCAGTGTGTGCCTAAAGAGTCAGGGCTGCCCTGCGGTCCTCGTACATCCTCCTCATCTTGTTCTGCAGTGTGCAGAGGCTGTGCCTTCCTGCTGGGGAAAGCCTCTTCTGAAGGAGCCTAGATTGCGAAGGCAATCTAAGTCTGTTTCTGAGATATTCCAGTTACTGGCAAAATCTAGAAAAAAAAAAAAAAAGCTTTGGATTTGTATTGTTAATTCAACAACATCATTATGAATTAAATAATTGTAGGAAACAATGTCTGTTCCTATATAAACAGTATGGAGATAACTGCTGATAATCACATTATTACACTGCATTCCTCATTCTTTTTTTTTTTTTTTTGACAGTGCTCCAATTTTTAATACACAGCTTGATCAACTTTATACATGCTTAAGTTGGGCAATTCAAAACTAACATGACCCTGTACAAGGAGAAGCATCCCTTGCACGAGAAATCACTTTCTGCTTATTTACTATATGTGAAAACAGTCCCAGATCGTTGCTTCCCCAAGGCAATTGGAACATTTCAATGTTTCCTTAACCACTGGCACCCTTCAATGCTTTTCAGGAAGTAACCCTTGTTCTCCTAATGGCTCTAGCTGCATGGTGATTAAAGCTGAAATGAAGCTGATGAAGCAAAATGATAAAACTCTCAAGTTTAATGTGTTCAGTGGTAATATGGTTGCAAGTTGCAAAGTATAGATGTTGTTGCATAGTGCTCTTTAACCTCTCTTTTCTGTTTATTACTGATCACACAAATTCTTTCATGTGTGAAACTCTTTGCTTTGGCAAAGAGTTGAGTACGTGATTAGCTTTATCTGCAGGTAGCCTTGCTTAGGTTAACAAGACTATCCGAGTTAAATGAAGACCATATGTAAACTCCTGTAATATTTTTAATTAAAAAGATAGTACAGTGTGTAGATAGTACAGTATTATGTAGGTGGCAGGCATTAAAGAAAAGGTGGAGAGCAGAGCTAAGCAATTCAGGTATTGAATCAGGTCCATAACATGGCAAAGTTACGGATAAATTTTTTAAAAGATATGCTCGTCCCCAGGCTATATAGTAATCTGTTTAAAATCAGAGTCCTTCCTGAATCATGGCAGTTTGTTCTGGATTGGAAATCATCCAAAGGTTTTCAGCTCTGTGCTTGCTATGATTCAATTTCAAAAAAAAAAAAAAAAAAAAAAAAAAAAAAAAAATCACCTTTTCGGAGGGAATGTGACCACATTGGGGACACAGTAAATTAAATCCTTAGTTATCTGTAGACAGTCTTCACAGGGCTTACAGCGGTGTGAACCTCTCTTCATTGTAGACTTTGTTACTGGATACTTTCCACTTCGGTAAGGGAGGGTAAAGAATATTATGTGGAGACAGGTGCCTCCCAAGCACTGGTATCGAAGTGCCCAGGTCCTGCTTTTGTCCCCGGTTATCTCAGGATCAGCAGTGTCTGTGTGAGAGACGGAGAGCTTAACCTAGAGAGAAACACCCGCGGTTTTCACTGGCTTCGAGTAAGCAACTCCCGACTTTGCTTGCTTGTTGTTTCTGTAGAGGGAAATAAGTTAAGTATGAAGGAATAAACATTTAAATCACCTTCTCAATACTGAAAGGAAAAACAACCGAGGAAAAAAATCTGCCCTGCATAGTTCTCTTGCTGGAATATAGTAATTGCACAGTGGCACCTAGAGCAGAGAAATAATCTTGATTTTGGTAGTTCACAGTACATACAACAGACTGTAGTGACAGGTGAGGAAGACTTCAGAGAACTTCTGAGAAACCTCAAAGTTTTCTGAGTAATAGTCCATCGGTAGCCTTCTCCTGAGTTCTGGCCAGCCTATCAAAAGGGTTAAGAGCTTAATCATAGCTAATTTGTATATGGCATTCTGCATTTTTTTAACTATTAGGACCTTCATATTACATATTTAGAAAACTGAGGCATGGAGGGGGGAAGTGATTAATTCAAATGCTACCAGTAGCAGAGCCAAAAATAGGGGATAGGTTGCTCAAGTCCTCGCACACCCCTTTATTACTTCTGCAGGGTTAGTATAGGAGTTACAATCCATTGCTTGGATATCTCTGTTTTTTTGGCTGTAAAACAAGGTTATTTATGCTATAGGTGGAAGTGCTAGTAAGGCTAAGTCACTGACCCTTCATTGCCCAAACTGTTTCATGTTTATAGGGGGTTTATGTTCTGATCAAAACCAATGCATTGGCCGAACGCTTCCGAAAGACATCGTCTTTTTGCAGGTTTCTTCTCCTTCTCCCAGACAGTTTAACCATGAGAACAGGATATGATACAATGAGCCAGACCTGATGCACTACTTTATCAAAGTCTGTTGTTGCTGATCTCCCTTTTTATGAATGGCGGGGAAGCGGCAGCCGTACACAAGGATAAACAACAGTCACAGCAGAGAGGCTTTGAACTGCTCTGTTCCTTTGGGAAAGAGATTTAAGATAAAGCTGAATCTGGAAAGCATCAGTGATGGTGCACCGGGAGCTGCTTGTCACCCCGACGGCTTCGGACCTTTCCCTCTCCATCGCTTTCTGCCCCGTTCACCCCGTGGTGCCTCATCCCGACCCCCCGCACCTTTCCTGCGTGGGGCTGCGGAGGGGGGCGCAGGTCCTGCCCCGCAGCGCGCCGCCGGCGCCCCACACATCTGCCGCGGCTCCGCCACATCTGGACGCGGCGCCCCGGGCCCGCCCGCCTTTCCCGGGACGTGTCCGTCGGGACGTGTCCGCCGGCCCCGCCGCGCGCGGGCCCCGCCGCGGGGCCGCATCTGCCGGCACATCTGGGCGGGCGCGGCCCCTCCCCGCGGGCACATCTGGCGGCGGCGGGGGGCGGCCCCGCGGCGGGCGGGAGGAGCGGCGGCCGGCGCAGCCCCGCCGCCGGCCGGGGCGGGCAGAGCCGGCGCGGCGCGCAGGGGAGAGGCGGCCCGATGGGGCGGCCGGCCCGCAGCCTGGCCCCGCTCCTGCTGCTCCTGGCGCTGGGGCACGCCTGGACCTACCGGGAGGAGCCCCAGGACGGCGACAGGTGGGTGCCGCCGCCGCCCTCCCGCAGCTCCCGCTCTCCTGCCTGTCCCCGCCATCCACCACCTTCTTTTTCTTTCTTTCTTTTTTTTTTTTTTTTCGTTTCGCCCTCTCGCAGGGAAGTTTGCTCCGAGAACAAAATCGCCACCACCCGGTACCCCTGCCTGAAGCCCACGGGCGAGCTCACCACCTGCTTCAGGTGAGAGCGGCGGGCTGGGAACGCGGCGCGGCGGGCGGCATGCGTGTGCGCGGCTCGTGGCGGCAGCGGCCGGGCGGGGGGGGGGGGGGGGGACACGCGTGTCCGCGGCGCGGGCTGGGGCCACCTCCTGCCGTCTACCTCTGCCCTGCGCCGCCGAGGGCTGCGGCCGGCTGCCCAGCCGGCATCTCTGGTGGCTTTTGCCCGAGCGAAAGGTTTTAGTAACCGGGCAGCAAACGTCACCTCGACAAAGGCACCGGTGGAAAGGATGTGTGTGTTCGTGGGTTGCCTCTTTTGAGCTGTCAGGTATTGATACAGTCTCTGAGAAAGGCTTCCTCTGACCTGGATGGATACATCTAAGAGTACATGTAGCTGCTTCAATTACAGTAAAATCAGTGAAGTCAGCTGGATTCATCCTGCCCAGAAGACATTTACTTTTAGGTGGATGAATCATACCCTCAGAATGAATAACTTCTTCAGCAACCAGCTGGGAGGGAGACTTCAGCATAGGTCTCTCAGACTAAGACAGATGAATCCAACCCTGAGTTTTCATTTTTCGGTTGTGTATTTGAGAAATATCATCTGTTTTCAGAAGAATTTTAAAGCTGTTTTAATGGTGACAAATGTCCCAGAACACTTGACAGTAGATGTGTTTTTTGAGAAAAGTACACAAAGAACAAGCACACTCATATCACTTTCCTGATGTGCTCTGATTATTCCCGTCCCTGAGAGACATGTTTAATCTGTGATAGTTGCTTCTTGGGAGAGGTTACCTTGTGGAAGCAGCTGTGCTCTGCGTGGGTATGCATGCAAGCATGTGTGTGAAGCCATTGCATATATCAGAAATGTGTTAAAGCACATTGATGCTCATGAAAAGTGCCATGGAAATCAACAAACGAGAGACATTTAAAAGCTGGTCTTAATTGAGAGACACTTAAAGGCTGGTCCTTTCTTCTTCTTCTTCTTCTTCTCTCTCTCTCTCTCTCTTTTTTTTTTTTCCTCCATCACTTCTATCAGTGAAACTTCATTTCTATCCACTACGTTTTCTGCTTGGCATAAATACTGGAGCGATCTGAAAACGCGGTGCAGTAGGGTGCTGCCTCGCTCACGCACCGGGGGCTCATTCACCCGCTCTGGTAGCTGGGCAGCCACGGCCAAACGTATTATGCAGTTCTCAGCGGGGGCAGCATCCTTATGTGCCCTACGAAGGATTATGTGGGGACCAGAGACCTTCCTGGGTTCCCTCAGCCTCGCGGCCGAATCCTGCTCTCTCTCTGCTTGCCCTGGGAAGGTGGGGCGGGTTTTAGGCAGCTCTGTAGCACACGGGAGTGCTCAGCATGCTCTGGAGAGAGGCAGTGCAGAAGGCTTGGAGAGCAGGAGTGCCCTTGGGGGAACTCCCAGCCCGTCTGTGGTTCGGCAGCAGGGCTTGGGGGTGGATGGGGCTGCTCTGAGAGGAAGCGGAGAGTTACCAAAGGAGAAGGGCAGGAGCGGAGGGAGCCGCACAAAGATGGTGCACGCGTGGCCTTCCCTCTAGTTACGTCCTCCCTGCTGCGTGTCCCCAGGTCTGTCTGTCAAAGTGCTTCCACTTTGGGTGTAATAGATGGAGATTTTGCAGGCTCTGCCAGCTGCTGTGGGTCACCGTGCAAAGAAAGCAGGGACCTGTCCAGCTGCCAACCCCCCTTGTACTTTCTTTCATCCTCGCTGAGGTACTGCTGACCTTTGGGCTCGGGTTCTGCTGAGTCTCTCCTCCTCCTCAGCTCTCCCCTCTCCCCAATCCGAAGCAGCATTGACCATCCCAGACTGCGAGTTAGGGTCTCCAAATCAGGGGGTTGCCCTCTCGGTCAAGGGTTTGGGGGTGATATTTTCAAATGTTGTCTATAACTATGACTGTCTTGATTTAAAAAGACAAAATCCGTTTCCATGTAATAGCATGTTTTCAAGGGCTAGGGATCCAAGTCAAAGCATGCCACGAAACTTGCAGTGCCTTCCTCAGAGCAGGTAGCAAAGGCTGGGGTGAGGAACACCACTGGCACGGGGCAGCAGCTCTGCAATGACGGTACGTGGCTCTTCACACTTGCTGGGCCTGATCTTGCACAGAGAACATGTCTGTGCTGCTAAACTCACTCATCTGAGTTCCCTGATGCTCTGGCAGGGACCAGCAGCAGCCACCCGTTGTAATGAAGCTGAAGGTGAAGAGTATCCCAGCTGCTCCTGGTAGCCAGGTGTGCCTCCAGCAGGCACGAGAACATAACTCCCGCAGGACACATCTGCATTTAAGACTTGTCGATATTTCTAGGCTGACATAAGGTGGCAGGAAGCGCATGCAATTGTTGGCTAAGCCTGCGGCGTCTCGAGGCGGGTTGTGCTTCATAGGACATTCAGGTACTTTGGGATCCAGTTCTCGAGTTTGGAATGATGGCAAACGTTCTGAATACTTCAGGTGGAAAGGGAACTCAAAAGAACTGTGGTTTTGGAAAATTTTCATTTTATATTCCTGAGAAACTTAATTTCAGTATTCTAATAATTACTCTTACAAAATTTTATTCTTTTATTTACCTAGTCTGTTTTTTTGCACTACTTCATTATGGCAATAGTTCTACATAACATAGTACTTGAAATACACTGTTAGAGATAGCTGCTGACATTAGGTATCTTTTAAAACTATTTAGTATTAGCATACACATCTAATTTATTTTCTAGGCCAAAGTGTCTTTTTGTGCAGAACGGAAACAATTTGACACAAACTTTATATGATGTCATAACATGCCAGGCATAGGGCAATATGCACTGCTACTACTGATACACTATGCAAATATGCAAACAAAAGAGGAATATATTTCATGTCTAATATTAAAATTTCTAAATGAAACAGATTTTCCAAAACATAAATTCTTGACTGAAGACAATTTCATCCTTTTTTCTTCCCTCCTGCTGTGTTTTTTTGTCTGTTTTTTGGAAAATCAGCGTGTTTGCAGAACACTTCAATAAAAATATTTCTTGAAAATTTTTTTAGCAGATTTACTCATAAATAAAGATGAGCCAAAAACAGGGCCAAGCCAAAAGTGGGGCCAAGCACTGAAAATATATTGGCATTTTTCCCTGTGGTCATAGCAACCTTGTACATAATTAGATGTATTTTTCCTTTTTGAATGTGTGCAGTCTGGCCCTTGGCTTGATTTGATTTGTATTTTTTTAGATGTCCTCTGTATTTATTTTCATAAGAGTACAGAGGAACAGATGCAAAAAGAAGTTGGAGCTTGTAAAGTATCTTTTCAGCACAAATCTTGTTTAAACTCCTCTATGCAGAAGTGCATAAAATATCCTATACCAACATCGTGTAGGTAAAGTGAATGAGTCCTGGGGATTTAAGACTGTAACAGTCTTGAAAGATTTTGAATTCTCGCTGAATGCAAAATTGCAGCTGAAATAGATGAAACCTGGGCAGCGTGCAAGAGAGCATGAGGCCCCAATTAAGTGTTTCTGCCCTCTCAGTGGTTTGAAAGTCATCTTAACCTGCTTAACTCCTTCAAATAGACTTTTAAACAGTTTGTTGGCATGTTGAATTACACAAACAGGGCTGAAGTTTTCTTCAGCACCTCCCTGTGTGTTACATGGCTTGATTTTTTTTTTTTTCTTTTTACATCTTGATGGTAGTCCTTTTACATTGCAGATTGGCATTTTCTCTGCAAACGCTGCAACATCCTGGTGACACAGGATTGCCCGAACTGTGGCCCTCTGCTCAGTGACGATTGTGGGTGTTTCCACGAGAAAAAGCAGCGGCTGCAATAGGCAGCCCCTGGCCCTCTCTGAGTTCCCATCACAGTATAGCAGGGGTTATGTCACTTCCAAGTTCAGGGGGCTGAGTCTGTAACGTAATCTGGTGTAATTAAGTCAGGAAGCAGCCTAAAATTTAATTATTGGTGTTGCCCACTTTTAAATACTGGCAAAACCCGGTCACACAATGAACTGCTGTGTATTGAGAGAGATAAATCTTATATTAAGTTAGAATTCAATGGGAGATTGGCTATTAATTATAATAAATATGTTTCTGATTGAAAATATTCAGACTTAACAGAAACAGTTGCTAGTAGGAAGTTGTTTGTCAGGCGCAAGTCATAGGGAGATTCAAGCATGAAACAGATGCGACCGTGAGGGTGTTTGTGTCCCCACATTAAGTAAACCCCGTTGTACACTAGATAATTAAATATTGTTGTAAGGTGGTTTGAAATAAACAGTCTTGCTCCTTTTGAGGAATTTTTGATAAGAGTAATGGGCTAAATCGATAAAACTAGCATGCGGATAGGGATAGTGTCCATCATGCTTGAATGATCCTTGCTCCGAATCAGGCAGATGGGCATTTGAACCTGGATCTGTGCATCCCAGATGAATACTCTGGCTACTGTCTTAGTGGGCAAAGAGCTTCCCCCACACACACCTTTATTTAATCTAAACTATTAGTCTAATTTCTTCTCAACTTGCAAATAATATTTAGTTGCCCAAATAGAACCTTTTTTCTTAAGAAAGAGACTGCTCACCTGGGGAGAAAAGTTCTCAGTTATCCAGCTTTCTCAGTGAGATCGTGGTGAGCGCTCTTTGCAAGTGGAGGGCATGAGATCCTTGGGGGACTGATGATGCAAAATTGTATGTGTGTGAGGTCCTCAAGGGACAGATGATGCATAATTATACGTGTGTAACGGCTGAAGCCATTCCTGCTCCTGCCTTCTGCTGGACTAGCAGGGACCAGCAGATCACAAGTGGTTTGGAGTAAGGGTGTTTGGCAGAACTGTCCTGAACTGTGATAAAATCTTTACAAAGATAAAACATATGCAAATAAAGGTCGTGTTCTGAGGTTCAAACCTTGGCTCAAAAACTTGGTCAATAACTTTGCAGAATTTCCCAAGCAAAAGGTGTTTTGAATAGGGTGAAAACGCTGTTTCAAATGTAGACTGTCAGCTTCTCCCTCTGAAAATCAGAAGCCAGAAGTGTTTTACAGAGGCCCTCACTACACTTCAGGTTTTTAATTTTGCTATGAAAGTTTACATTACACTTCGTAACAAAAAGACAATTCAAATGCATCACAGAAAATAATAGACGTATACTTATACCCTACTTAATTCTGATGCTGACCAGAGATCACATGGCTCAAAAAGGATTTCTTTTTATGTTATTGAATTCTGATATTGCTGATGGAGACTATTGTTTTTATAGACTGTATCATTTTGCACATTCTTAAAAGATAAAAGTAATTGCAAGTTAGAGCGCAGCTATTTCACAAGGAGCAGCACTTTCACTAATGTGCCCTTAGGGACTATACTCAGTTCTTGGTTCCCAGATACTCAAAGAGCATGTTGCAGAGCTTTCCAGCTGTTAAAAAAAAAAAAAAAAAAAAAAAAAAAAAAAGAAAGAAAGAGGTTATATACAATTTTGGCGCTTTCAGCTGGTGTCAAAGATTGGTCAAAGATGACACAATGTCATCTCCAGACTTTTCATTTTAGAGATTTCTTTTATTGATGCTGTTGTTTCTTCTATGCAGTTTTGCTGAATTGTTCTAACAGAATTGAAAGAACCCTGACTGACATCATAATATAACTTTTGTAAACAAGAAATTTATCTGATTTGAGCAAAGCAGAACTTAATCTCCAGTTATCTTGCAGAGAAATGTACTGCATAGTGGGGTTCTGCTGAAAATTTAAGAGAGGATAAGATTTTGTATTCTGTTTTGGTTTTAGAAAAGTAAACATACACAACAGCTGTAATTTCACAGCTGCCAAGAGAATTTCTTTATGTTTCCACAAACTGAGAATTCTTCCTTTGCATGTAATTTAATGGTGAAGTGTCATGAACTGCTACGCCTGTGGATTTCTCAAAGTAGCATCAGCATCTGTAACATGCCCATGTATACCATCAATGCCACTAAAAAGAGGTACAGCAGTTACTTAGCAATTAGGCTGAAAACGAGGACTGTCAAACTTAGTGTACGAACCTATTTGTCCCGTACAGAAGCCTGCAATATATGTGCAGTACTGGGCCTTTCGAACTCTGTATCAAACCATCATCATGAAAAATAGTTGTTGAGCACTTCTACGATGGGGCATGTATAGGTAAGCTGTGCTGTTTGCAGGTCCTGCTGATACTAATTCTGGATGAACTCACTGGCACGATGTTCAACAGATGCAAGAACAAACATAAACATTCTGCTAGTTCAAAAGCTTTTATTGTGTTTTTGTAGAATTAAAAAGCTCTTATTGTAAATTGCCATCACAGGTAGAATTTTGTACCTATGAATAAATAAAAATTAGCCTGGGTATATCACTTGTTCACAGAACGGAGTATACTACAATGATGGTAAAACATTTGTCTCGTCTTTCCTATTTTTTCTCTCTCACTATTGCTTTCGAAGTAGCACTTTTAGGTATCTTAGCTCTGAATCCAGTCAGTCCTTAGTTTAATTTGACTTCCTTTGCTGTGATTGCCAAGGAACCAGATTACTGTCAGTTCGTGAATTATGATGTGAATACCTGTCTGCTAAGTGCAACGCTGAAGCCATATGCGTCTTTTCTGCAGGTTTCCGTATAGCATTCATGTGGCCATGACTCTGCCTCCAATCCTAAGGCTAAGGATCTTGATTCTTACTAAATTTCAGTGAGATTAGGGACACCTAGCTCAGCTGAGATCAGATAAATATAGAAATAATATAGATTATTATATAGATTTTAATGGCTTGAGAATAGCCTCATGCAGCAAAATGCAGTGGTGCCATGATTTAGTGTGCAGCGTCTCCTCAGTATAGATGGTTTGCCCTCAAATGAACCAGTGTAATTAATGATCTTTCAGAACATTGCATAATTACTGTGAGTGGTGAACTGAGTTAGAAATTACTACAGTTAAAGGATGAGGTCTGGCAAATAGTTGTTCACGTAGTCCGGAAGTTTTTGTTGTTCACATCAAAGCAATTTGGAGAATTTTAAAATAGGCAGCCATGAGCTGTAGGATAAGTGCCCTCCTTGGTGGTTTGATCGATAATGAAATCCAGGTGCATTACATTATGGTTTTCATCTACAGAATATAGGGTTAAATATGAACTGACTTTCCAGGGCATTTCGTCTAGCGCAGAGACTCCAGACAAACAGAAGAGTAGCCCCAGGGCCTCCCATGGTTGATACAAAATATATAATAAAAATAGGCTTGCAAAGGGAATATGACTTTTGTAATTATACTAAGTATTGTATGTGCTCCCTAAGGTCGGGCGCTTTGTCCTTAAAAAAGTGATTGCCGTCCCTCTTGCTAACAGCATGACATTATTAATGCCTGTGTTACGGCTCCTATTGCGATAGAGAGCCCCTGAGCCGGATTGCTCCGAACTGACTGCGGTCAAAAGGGACAAGACAGGAAAGCGAGGAATGAAAGGATAAACGTATGGAGCAAGAAGGAAGAAAAAGGAAAGAACAAGGGCCTAGAACAGGCAGAGGATGGCTAAAGACGCAGAAAGAGAAAAAATCTATCTCGCAGGTTATAGAAGGAGGGTAGTGGCTTCCCATTAAGTAGAACCCAGACAAGCCAAACATCAGTCCAAAACACACACACACACACACATATAAAACACACACACACACACACACACACACACACACACACACACACCAGGGAAGATGCCTGTTCTCCCAACCAGACTCCAAGTTAAGCTGTAGAATAACTGCTGCATCTGCCCTTGAGTGCTGCATCTGCCCTTGAGGGCCTCTTCCCTTCTTCCTTCACCCAGATTGGAAAATATCTCTTCCCTACAGTAAAGTGAAGGGATATGTGAGGGCAAGGAGAACATATTATGGGCAGATTTTTAAATTGCCTGTTCAAACTTTGCCCAGTTCAGCTTGCTTCACTCACTGTGATACCACAAACTTACTGAGAAGTAGTTTTAGGTGAAATACTTGACCCACACTTGAAGAAACAGATGAGGCTTGCTAGAAATCCCAGATAACAGGAGATTGCCCATATACTGCTATGATAGTTGTTGTCCAGTAGAAAAAGGATGTGGAGGACAGGTTTTCTGAGACTTTTGCTGTGCCAATGTGCTTTTTTGTTCACCCTACAGCCTGGGCTGTTGGGTGTTTGCAGGAGCTACTGTGCATGTGCAACCAGATCACACAAAGCAGATGAGCTGGGCTTACTGTGCATGCCCTGTTCTGTTAATTTAGATGTGCAGAGAGACTTTACCAGGTATGTGTTGTTTCAGGTTGCACTTACTGTTGTGCAGTGTTGGTAACTTCGGGCATGTGTGATTTTTTTCACTGAGACTGTACTGGGTACTCACAGCCTTGAGGGTGTTTTTTTTGTTTTGTTTTTGGCTCTGGCACTGTACCCCGAGTCCTAAGGGGACTTTTCTCTGAATACGTGAATCATTGCTGAGTGTTCAATGATAGCGTCATTTTGGCTGGAGCTGTTGTGGGAATGCAGGGGACTGCACAGAGCTCATGTTACATTAAGTCAACGGCAGGGAGAAGGTCTGGTGACGTTCTCTCACACGCTTGTGTCTCTTACAGATGCCCTATGGGTCACTGCAATGTTCCCTCCCACCTTTAAAATTCACACTTACTACGAGTTGGGCCTGCAGCCCATGGAAGTGGAGCTGACTTTTAATTTACAATAAAAACTTCCCCCAAGGTTGTGCTTAGAATTATTTTTCCCTCTGTTGTCCATTTTCTGTTCCTTCTCTTTCAGTCTGCAAACTAATGGTGGCTTGTTTTGTAAACTAACAGTAGCAAAAGTCATTCTATTGCTATACTTTGGTTTTTCTTCTGTGTTGATCCAATTATAAGCAAAAACAATGGAGAGCAGAATCCATACGGAGCGCACTCAGTTCCTCATTGGCATGGGAGAAGAAAGCAATTCATCTGAATCTCCTCGAGGGTAGATCTGTTTAACAATCGAAGGGAAAAACAATTCCAGTTGCAGACAGTAATCTCCGAGCTTAGTTGTGTTTGGAAAATCCTTTGTGCTTAAAGAGTGTTTTCCATCAAGTTGTGTTGATTTCCTTGTTGATTCTGGTTCAGAAAGTGAAGTACGAGTCCATAAAGCATTTAAGTTGCATCCAGTTATTAAAAACATGTACTTCAGGGGTTATTTTTTAATTACTATTAAATTTAAGTTCCAACCACATCCATTCTAATTGATGATTTCTACTGGAATTTAAATAGGGTGAAATACACATTAACTATATATCCCTGTATGTTAGCAGCCATTCAGTAGTGAATATATATCAATCAGAATTTTTCCTGCTTCCTTTTCAAATAGGCTGTGAGTTAAAGACAGTGTATATACAACGTTTTAAGTGGGCAAGAAAGACAAAATCAAAGTAATAATCTGAATTTTGAAAAGGGTTGTTCTTGAAGAATGAATAGGCTTATTATAAGTCAAAGGCAAGTTACATTAGAGAGAGAGCTTGAAGTAGCATAGGACAATATTCATGTGGACTAGCAAGTCTATAAAGAACAATAGTCTTTCTATGGAGGAATTGGTGGTGCATAGCTTCCAGTGTGAAACAGCAGAGCTGGTGTCGGCTTTATAGGCTCATTACCCTCCCCTCGAGGGTGAAGGCTGACAACCTAATTCTCCATAACAAGGCACATAAGTCCAAAAAGTTAGATGGTAAAGTCTGCAAAATGCCTGAAGAAATACCTTGAATATAATAGTAGTATTTTATGAATAATGAGAAAAATCTCACAATTAAAAAATTTGTGAAGGTACTCAAAAAAGCTGAGTATGCTCAGAATTCTTTTCGTAAGAGAAAGAAAGTGACTTTATTGGATGCGTTATTTCATTGTAAACTTCCTGCTCAGAGTTCTGCTATCTCAGTGGAATGTTAATATCTTTATGATCACATTCAACACATTTAATATATTGTAAATCTGACATCTTGCGTATTCAACAAGATGTTATTATCATACTCAGTTTTCATTATAGAGTTTATTGTCATAGCTACAGCAAAGAAAGCAGTATTGTTTCTTAAATATTGTGCTCTGGAATTCTGATAAAGCCCTTAGTTTGGAGCTTATTGCCTTTCAGAGTTAAAATGAATTAGAATTCAAACAAAAATAGCTGAAGGGAAGATTATTTTATCTTCATAGTATATAGGATTTCTGGGAAGGAGGGAAAACTGGATGAAAACGGTGATGAGGGTCTTTGGTAGATCTTAGTGATTCAGAAGCGCAGAGTGACTGAGACCAAGCATCAGTACCGCTACTGTTTTGTAAATGCTTGATCCTACCAGGGGGTACCTGCTTTTAACTGCAGCTTCCTAAGGCAGGAGAAAGGCGCAGTAGCAACCACACACATCTGCAGTCTGGGCAGATCTCTGCCGACTGCTTGGAAGTTAGTAGCAAGAGGACCCCAAGCATGACCAGGCTGTTTGTCTCCACGATGGGCCGGACCTGGTACATCTTGTCTCACACTGGGACTTTGGCGGTGCCTTCAGTGTTGACTTCTTGATGTGCTACATAATGTGTGGGTTATAAGGAAAATAGTATATAATGCTTAGGTAGATTTAGAAACTTTAGATTTGCTGTTTTGATGGATAATATATCTTGATAAAAATGCTCATTAGTTCTTTTTTTCTTATGAAGCAGGTATACTTTACTCCTCTAGAGCGTCTACTCACCAGAGGCCATAAAATATGTATTCAAAGAATAGTTGGTGAAACTACTTTAAATTTCAAAATTGGTAGATGCAGAGGGCTATGAAAAATGGGGTGTTTTTCTCTCTTGGAGATTTTCGTGGAAAAATTTGGAAAAATTCTAATTTCAAGCTTTTCTGATTTTACGATAAGGAAATTAAAAAGTGGAATACAAGTAAAAAATGGATAATGTGGTACCAAGTTTTCTCCTAGCTCCCCCTACTTGACTGCCAGCCTGTGCAATAGCAAAACATTTAGAAGATATTTGAAGTGTTGCTTCTGAAAGGGTTTCCCTTTCCACTCTCATCTTTTACCACGTTTCCTTCTTCAGGACCAAACCCACTAAATTAGTAGTGGTAGAAGAAAGAAGGGGACATTGCAATCCCCAGTGTTTGGACCTATCTTTTAAGAGTCTGCTTTAGAAGTCCAGGCTTTGTAAGCTCTCTATACAGTTAGGGGAAAGAGAGTGAATGAGTTATCTTTTAGGCCAAGTAAACACTTGCTCTTTCCTCTTAGTTTTCAAATGTCTTGTGGAGAAAGCAGAATTTCACTGGGATATAACTTTAGTGAAGAGGCTATCCTCACAAAAGGTTTTCTAAAGAAAGAATGCATGAATATATTTAAAATATGTTTGCAGGACTGGCCTCTTCTTGATTTTTCTTAGAAGCTCACCTGTGTTAAAGGATTGGCTTTTTTTTTTTTTTTTTCCTGGACTCCTGGATGGTCACTTAAGATGCTATAAGAACAGATTTGCAGAGGTCTGCACTTCCATAGCTGTACTTGCTTCATTTGGACTTAGGCCAAATTGCTTCAGTTTTGGAATTTCCCCATAATTTTTCTTAATGTTCCATGAAAAAAGAGCACAAAAAGTGCTTAAAGCAAATGGAACGCATCTTACCAATGAAGCAAGCTCTCTGCTTGACTTTTCAAGCTGAGTTTGTTGGCCAGAGTCTTGGCTGTGCTGTTTCTTGTCCTCACAATGACCCATGTTTGAGTAGCGGTTTTATTAAGCGTGCCTGGAAGGGGTCTCTGCGGTGCCCTTCCAGATTTACATCGATGGAGGCACCACGGTGATCCTAGGAGGCAATATTGTTTAATTGTAGGATGGATTTGAAGGAGCTGAGCTGTGGTTTGAGATCTTGGGCTAAATTTCTGTGCTTCTCAATAAGCGACGTCACACACCAAATACTGTCTTCAGTTACCCACTAAGGTTGCTATGGGGTATTGGTATTGGCTAGCTCCTCACCTATGAAATGGAGGGAAACAATATTTATTGTTGCCTCATGGAAAAAATAAATTGCTAACTTACCTTGAAGGTGTAGTGCTCCCGGTTTAGCAAACAAGATTCCTGTAAATTGAGTCTTCAGATAACTTACTAGACTTTGTTTACTTACGGTGATTTACTGTCATTCCAATTCAACAAACTGCTACTGTTTGAGATAAGAAGAAAAAATGCTTCCTTTTTTAAATATAGTTTTTCATCTCCACCAAGAGACAAATTAGATTTCTGTGATGTTTTCTTATGTTGCAAAAATATCCAGAGAATTTCCACAGTGGGAATAAGTTAATGGTACATCACTGGAAAAACTCCAATGAAAATAGCTGTGGGGAGTGAAAAAAGAAGCAGAAAACAAGTAGTCAGGAGAAAGAATGGCTAACACGTACACATATATTTATTTACACATCCTCATTTGCAGTATGTACTGCTGGGTATTTTTTACGTACCAGGAAAAAGAGACTTCAAACATTTCCATTGACCTTAGAGCCATTACAGTTATAAGCTGTTCCAATGAAAAGAAAATTGTTCCAAGAAATTATCCTTAAGGACTTGACAAAGACTTAATGCATGACAAATATATCTTCAGAATGGAAATAAAGAGGGATTTTTCCTGTGTTCACATTCCTCTTAATTGTACATTAGGACAGAAGACCCTGGCTATATTCCATATTGTAGAATTTGGTGCTTTTCTCTGTAGGGCTTCTTTTTTGGAAGAAGGAATCAAAACAAATGTAGCAGTCCTTCCATTAAATGCCATCTTGTCCTTGACTCCTGGAAGTACAGTCGCCTAGAGAATGAAAAATTACCCTAAGTGTTTATTACTGAAATCTAGACTCATTGCGAGAAGATTAACTGCCTTAAAAGACTCAATATCCTGCCTATTACAATGGGATATATATGGAAAAAGTTGCAAACCAGTGCGAAAGAAATGGAAAAATCTGTACAGTGTCATGCTCATGAGATACACACGTTTGGTATTTGTGGGAAATGCTTGAGAAACATGAGTTTCAGAAGTAGTCCTAATCAAATGCTTCATCCCTGTGTTCTCCTGCTAACTATCTGGGGCTGCTGTGGGTAAGAACTGGAACATAAATCCTTGGTCATCCCAAGCTGCTTCATAATTATGACTAAGAGAAGCAAAGTCTTCCAAAACGTGGGCCTGGAAGAGCAAGTCAAATGTGAAAATGAATTTGCTGCTGCTGGATCTTAAAAACTGAAGGAAAAGCTAGTTTACTCTTCTTTTTTTTTTCTAAGATAGCTGCTGTGCCTAAGTCCATTTATATAGAATGAATTAAGTCTTTTCATGAGGAAGGTTTCTTTGGAAGAGTAGGTACCTAATGAATACACAGAAATAGGAGCTAAATTCTGTTACAAATACTTCTGTCTTTTAAAAACTGCTAAATTCTGGACTTTAAGTAATTTCAAATTTTTCCTTATTACTATATGCAGAATAAAGATAATTATCTCTGAAGACACCTTTACCTCTTTTATCTCTTAATTGGAAGGCATTCACAGTTATTTCCTTCTCTAAACCTTTCGTGGTATCTTTGCAAAGTGTAACCGTTAGTGTCTTGGAGATAATCATTTCTTTTGGTACTCCTCTTTACTGAAGCATGAGTTTTACAAGTAAAAGCAATAAAATTTTTCATTATTTGGTAGCAGTTGTAAAAATAACAACAGGCGCACTGAGCATGGCAGCTTATTTGGCTGCTTTACTCAGACTAAATGCCTTATCTCTAAAAGACTTTGAGACCCAAACATCTGCTGTTTTTCTTTCTTTCTTTCTTTCTTCTTCTTTTTTTTTTTTTTTTTTTTTTTGGCATCATTTATACTATTTTTTTTGTTTAAAAAATCTTTTTGGAAATTTCCTTCTTAAAAAGTAAATTTTCATTAACGTACTGTTCAGTTAAATGCTCCGAGGCTCCATAGGCTACAGCTGGATGGCTAGCGAGTCCCACAGTAAGGCCGATGTTTAGACAAAGGATTAGCCGTACAGCCCTTAATTTTTCCTCTTACAGCATATAGCTGAAAATCATAACAAAATAAAATTATTTATAAACTTAGGATCTTAACTGTTAAAGTTAGGAAAGCTCTGGCTATGTCTTAGCTGTCTGTAGGGGCAAAACATGGATTCCCTTAATGGAAATTTGGATTGTGGTACAACAGCCTATCTACACAAAAATGCCAAACAAATTACTGCCTTAGCCAAGACAGCAAGAATACCTCTTTTTTTTTTTTTTTTTTTTTTCTTTTCTTCCCAGTTCCTGTGGACTAAAAAGCTAGGCTAGAGTCAAGATCTGCTTTGCAGTACCAATGCAAACTGGATGTAGCTCCACTGGCTTTGATTGAGCTTTCCTAGATTTATGCTGTTTTAAATGAATAGTGAAAATGGGATTTAGCCCCTGGAATCCAGCTTTTGTGAAATGGCTCCCAGTTCCCATCAGGATGAAGTAATTTGATTTTGTTTTAGAAGGAATGATCTAACTCAGCAGTTGTTGCATATGAATAATTAAGTTCTGTTTTTTTTAGCGCTTTTTTGTCTCAATATAGATTTTTAAAGTTATTTTTGGTTGGGGGTAATGCAGGATTTTTTTTAAAAAACACCTTGATTCTTACATACTGCATTTGGATGGTCAGCAGTTCTGGGCTCTTTATAAATAAGTAAATAAAAGATGTATGATCTTACAAAATGTTGGAAACCTTCAATGGACTGCCGCGTCTTCACTGCAAATTGTAAGCAGTCCTTTGTATCTCTAGCCCTATATTTTCAAGATCAGTGTAAATTTAGTGTCAGTCCAGTGATGCGCCAAGGCACAGATAATCAAAGCAATTTATATGCTAACTGCATTGATTTGAATGTCAGTTAGATGACCGTGTATCATCTGAGCATCTGTACTTAAGTAGAGGGTACGTGGAATATAGGACTAGCCAGGAGCAGCCAGTTCCTGCGTGTGGAATTTCACACCTTACTGATGTGGAAAAAAATGATTTACAAATTTCATTTTAGAATATCATCAAAGCTGTATTAAATCTCTTTGGAAAGCCAACTAGGCTGATCCTTTGGATTCTCCCACCAAAGCACGTTCTCCAGCCCTCAGATCATCCTCACGGTTCTTTGCATCCTCCTGTGTTTATCAACATCACTGAACTCCAGTCAACACACTGAATTTTAGGGATATGTGCATTACCTCCAAATGCAGAGGCAGAACAGGCTCTCTCCCTTTTTACTTATCCAAGACTCACAGCAGTACTTTTGGTCATGGGGCTGCATTTTTCCTTTCTGGAAAGAAGAAAAATCTATATATAGCTCTTTCACGTTTCTGTACAGAAAACAGCAAAGTTGCCTCAAAGTTTTCCCTTTTATTTTTTTGTATATATTTTATTTAACAGTGCTGAAAGTAAGTTTAGAAGTGGAAAACACCTCAATCTTATCAAGAGAGGGAGAGTGTGGAAGTCTGTCAAAGCAGGAATGAGGTATGTGCAGAAAGGAAAAGCAGCCACCAGCGTCAGAGCATGGCAGGATTACACAGTCCCTTCTGTGTGATGTGATGCATGTGGCATGATACAATGAGGCAAGTCAGAGAGAAAATTGAAGAAGTGAATTTGATGTTATAGGGAAAAATGCACAGGTTTTCATCAGAAAATTAATCCTCTTCCACACAGTTTATTTCAGAACAGCCTTTTTGTTATATTCTTGCTTTTATGATGGTCGCACCGGACCATCTTGGCATGTAAGCCCAGGAGCTCAGCAGAGCAGACAGGGAGGATCTCTGGGCAGGCGGACAGATGTGTGGGGTGAAAAGACGTGCTGGGGAAGGATTCATGGGGTTATCACAAAAGCTATGTGGCTCAAAAGGGGGCATCAAGTCAGCTTGAACAAGGCTGCTGGAAAAACTCAGCCAGGAAATGTAGCAATTGGGGAGAGGGCCATGGAATCACCAGACCTGGAAGATAATTCCCGTGTTGGGGAGCGCAGAGCTGGAAATGCGAAGATGCAATGTGAACCTCCAGGAAACCCTCAATCTAAAAAGCATGGTGGCAAGGCCAGGTAACTTGAATAAATAAGGGGAAAACTTTCTTTGGAAACAGTGGATTTATTCTTAGAACTTGTAGAGGAACTGAGACAGAGTTTCCCCTGGAACATCCTGAGTTGTGAGGAGGCTGATATGCCCCTTGTTCAGTCATCTGAGAAGAACCAGAGTGTTGTGTATCTGTAGAGAGAAAGCTGAACATTTTCCCTATGCTTTGGAAATGTCACCTCGGTCACCCTTACTCCAGTATTTTCCTAGAGGAATATACGTAATCTCTGGAATGTTTGTGCTTTTCTAACACTTTTGCATGGTGGATCATCACCTCTGATACTTAAATATTTGGGAATGAGAGAAAATAAATAGTGGTCAAAACTTGGCAGAAGTTGATCCCCAGCTGAGATTACTTATACCTTTTGCTGCTCCACATATCTGTTAAAGAGGCAGCTTGTTGTAGCTAAGGTAAATTTATCTGCCCCATTGGGATTTTGGGAGTAATTTTCTCTGTTAGGAGCTAATGCTGGAAGTTAGAGGCTCATCAGCTAGGAAGGACAGGGGAGGAAAAGTCTGATTTCATGAGTTTAACCATCGGAAGACCTGGAACTGTAAGTGAGACTCCTAAAAGGCAAGTGTGGTGGGGCATGGCATCTTGTGAAGTGCATTCAGTAGTGGTGGGAAAATATTCATGCTACTGTGCAAAGCCCTAGTGAGATCCCACCTGTGCAATGCTGGTCATTTACTTTCAAGGATGAGAAATGAGACCTGGGATAGGTGCAGAGGAGGGCTGCCAGGGCTTTCAGGCGAGGAACAGCCTCTCTGATGGGGAGAGGGAAGCACTTTGTAGCCAGAAAGAAGTGATATCCCTCTTGGAAAGTGGTAAGCCAGGCGTGATTTACCAGTTGTACAGCTATCTGAGTGTTGTTGAGTCTGAAGTAATGCACTTTAAAACATAGGGCTTATTAGTGCCCTATTCATGTGGCAATATGGCTTCTGGATTTGGAATGGTTTGCACTGGACAGACTGGGCATGGTTGGGTGAGGGTTTGCATGCACCTATATGCAAGCACCCAAGCTGGAGAACCTGTCTTCGCTCTACTGCATAACTCAGATTCTTGCAATAGCTTGCAACACTGTGAACAGAGTCATTTTCTTTCTTATGTATGTTTTTTAACCGGTTGTCTGGTTGGCTGAGTTAAGCCGCTGTATTCCCAGCTCGTGTGGGAAGTGCTAGTGTCACCCTCACCTCTAAAAAACCAGCTGTCCCCAGTCTGTGGCTTTGCCTAGAGGCTTTTGGGGTCGGCACGAGCGGGTTGTTAAGGCCATAAGCTCTGCTCTTTGTGTTAGTGCCTGTGGCTTTGCCACTGAATTCCTCTGCAGATTCAAAGTCATCAGTCTCACAAATCATGGCCTTAATATCGAGTCCTCCTTCCTCCCTGGCATTTTGGCTGGGATTTTAGTTTTGTTATTGAAAGTAGTGAACGTGGGAAATCTTATCTCTTGTCTGAATGACTTCCATAGTTGTGCTCAACATCCTGCGATGGTTCTGTCTCTTTATGAATCTCCCCCTTGTCATTGTTAACATAGAACAAATATCCTTGGAAACAAACAAAACAAGGAAATATAGAAAATATTTGCTGTACAACAGAATTGTATTTAAATTGAAGATCTTCCCAAGGAACTTTATTAATACACACTTAGAGCAGAGCATGCTTTGTCTAGCCCTGGGCAAAGCTGACTTTTATTTCTGAATCCTGGAAGGGCAATAATGTTTTTTTAAGTGTCGGAGTTTCTGCCATGGGCCTAAATCATGGCAAGTCTTTTGTACAGAATGATTTAAAAGCTAAACTTGAGTTAGAGCCTTAATGTCATCAGTGTGCAAGAATTCTTGAAAAATTATGTTTTTTAATTAGTTAACATAATATTATTGTAGTGGTTTATGAGGGTAGAGGATGTTTGAGTATGTTCTTTTCAGTACCTAATCCACAGATCTGTGCATTTATCATGTAGAAGCAGGTTAGTATCATGGGGGATGTGATTTGGGGGAATAGCCTATGGTGTTGCTCAAAGAACTGAACCTTGCTCTTTATTAAGTTGTTAAAAGTGGCAGCTTTGGGACTAGATGCCTCCAGTCATATTTAAAAGAAGAGCCTTTTATTTGTGCGCCGTCTACTCAAATCCAGTCCAGAGGCTGCTGTATGCATGATGGGATATGTTGGCTTCGTTTTCTTTCACTAAGAGAGCGCAGAGTTGGGTTGTCTTGTTCTGTGAGCTTAGGTGACTTTCACAGATGCTCATTACTGAAGAGTAACGGGGCAAAGAGTTGACATGGAGGTTGACTCTCCAGTGACCCTTAAAGCTGGAATAACCAAGAAAGCAGCAGTTATTCCAATAAGAGCTTCAAATGAGCTGAGAGTTGAGGAAAGGGAGATTGCTGCTTATAGGAAGAACTGAACTGATGCCAGCAGAAAGCTGATACAGGAGCGACATGAGCGATATTATCTCCCAGGCAGACGTGACTGTATTCCAGAGGCTGCAAGGTCAGGCCCCGGGTTTGCTTAAGGGCACATGAAGACAAAACTCATCCTTTCTGGGCTACTGTAAACAGGAATCCTAGACAGGATAATTACATTATGAGAATGAGCTCTCTGCTTCAGGGAACCTCTCCGTGTATTTCTCAGCCAAGAAGAACAGAAGAGTCTTTGAAAAAAATACTTTGTAAAAGTTTGAAATCACTCAGTGGCCAGAATGAGAAACTAAGGCTGTTGTTCCTGCTGCATGTAGAAATTGCTTAATCTTGATGATTTTTATCATGAGTAGGATCTTACTATGGAATGAGGAACTAGATTTACAGGATGAAGTCAAGGCAAATGTGTCCCAGCATCCACTTAACTTCCCGCCTAACATTTAGAGCTGTTTTCTCCTGACCTTCTGTATTTAAGGGCTATTACCACAAATACCAGAGGGTTTGGGTCAAATTCTACTGTTTTTTTTTTATTATTTTTTAAGTCACTGAGATTTGAATGAAGGACAGCTCAATCATGAGTCATGGTGGTAGACGCTCCCAAAAGGCGTTCTGATTGCTTGATGGAAAGAAGTCAAAGCTTGCCAAATATTTGAGATTTACTGACACATTTAGTGCTCACTATGGTCACTAGCAGCTCCTTAGAGGTAGTTACTGCAAGAGCTGGTGACTAACTGTGAGGAGGGCTCAGGGGCACAGAACGATAATTTCAGAGTAGTGCAGTCACGTGGAGATTTAGTCTATGTATGTGCCACGTGGTGATGATTGTGCAATTTTGCACATATAACAGAATATAAGAAATACAAGTCAACAATACCAGTAATTTTTCCAAATCCTCTTAGCATTGTTAAGTGAGATATAATATTCTGTGTCATTTAAGCAATCCAACAAGATTAAAGGCGGAAGGTGCCATTTTGGTAAAAGGAACTAGGTGAAACACAATATGGAAAGAAGAACTCTTCCCATATTTATGTGTCTTTGTGTTTGCATGTTTATTTTTACAGAAAATTAGGGTGCTGACGTGATGAAGTTCCTTGTTGTGGGTCAATATATTTTAAACTGCAATTTCAACCTAAAGGAAATCCCATAGGAAAATTCCTTTTATTAAAGGCCTCATGTTCAAAAGGGCTAACCTGTAGCTCTTGGGACCCTGAGCCAGCAGCAGCTGATGTGCTTAGGGCCATCGAGGAGCCAGCCCATCGTTTCATATGGATCAGGTGGCTGGGAACATTTTCTACAGTTGTAGCTTATCTGATCCTCCTGCCAAAAGCAGGTTCATTTTTTTTTTTTTTTTTTGCATTCTGTTTCCTAACATGAAGAAGAATATGAATATGTATTTTGCTATGACATCCACCAAAGAAAAATAAAAACAAACCAAATCCCACATTATGGCTAGAGTTACTTACTGCGAGTTAAGAGCAGTTACTGTGTTTAGTTCAGGATTTGAAAATATAGTTCCAGTCTTAAAGCCAATAATTGTATCTCATGCTGTTATTTTGGCAATGATGTCCAGAGGGGGGCTAATTTAGTAAAACTGGGTGGAGTCCTCAAGAAGCATTACTTTCTTGGAAAAGCCTGAAATGACCAAGTATTATGGGAAAGAATGGAAGAACACAAATTATCTCTAATCTCCGGAGATGTGTCAAAAGTAAGGTTCTCTCAGGCAATATACGATCTCTCATATCTGTCAATTGAGATGAAAATCCAAATGTAAAATTAGCACTGGGAAGCGTTTTATAGAATCTGACAATTCCTAATATACATAATTTATACATGGATTACATGAAATGTGAAACAGTATTTTAAGCTGTGACAGCTGTAAGCTTGCTGCAACCTTAAAGAAAAGACCAAGTGAGGAGAGAGTTGTAATTTTAGTTTTAGGATGTCTGTTCCACTTGTTTTGAATATGATCTCAGTGCATGCATTTAGACTGGAATCAACATAGAAAACTCTGGACTCTGTGCAGAAATTAGCTGCATTTTCTCAACTTTTCGAGCAATGCAGGTTGTGGCAGGGAGGAGGGTGAAGGAGTCTCCCTATTGCTAATGTCTTCTCGTTGCCAAATGGCTGGCAATGAAAATTGTTCATTCAGAAGGCCTGTCTTTCCTCTCTGTGGCTTAGCATCAAGCGCTGGCTGGCTGTCCCAAGGCGTGCTGCTGGTGTGCGTGTGCGTTGCTTTACGCCGAGGGGTGTGCGTGCTGCATGAGCGTGGGCCGTGCAAACGTTCAGCTGCACGGCTCAGTACTGGTACTGGTTTCTTCTACGTTGTTGGAAGAAACTTCTCCTTACTGTTGATTTATTTTTTGACTGACACGTTTAGTTACCTTGACAATATTTATCAACCCAGTAGTAAGATTAAGGATCATTCATTGAAATGCCTGGGGAGGTTTTTGGTGTTTTTCTTTGATGGTAAGTACGTTCTGAGGCCAGAGTCCTTGGTCTTAGAGTATATCAAGATAACGTTAGTAAAGGGCTACTTTCTAGTATTAAAGTAGGTTTAGGACCTGGAATGAACAAAAATCTGTCAAATCCAGTCTCCGCCGTGCCCCTACCAGGTTTGCTGTTAGAAGGAGAACATATGCCAAAAGCCACCAATTGGCAAATGAAGGTGCATGCTCCATGGGAGCATTTCTTCCCATGTGAGGGAGGTGCTGAAAATCCCATCAGAGTGAGACTGTGAACACAGTGACTTGCTGTCTGAGGAAAACTGTCCTGAGCCTCCCTACGCATAAGTTCTAGTCTGGAGGGTGTGCAGGACCTGCTCTTCATCCCCAGTGCCCTTTTATCTCGTATTTGCAAGACTCACATCAGCTCAGAGGAGGTAGAGGAGAGCACCACGGGCTGGGACCGGGTGCAGGAGCCAAATCCTGCTACTATCTGTCTTGCATCAGGTGGCATTGAAACTTATTGGATGGAGAAGATATGGGTAGGAAGTTAGGTTAAGTGCCCACAAAGCCTTAATACTGATTTGTTTTGAGAAACAAAGTGGAAGAATGGTATTTACCATGGGATAAAAACCTAAATAGCTTGCATTTTCACTGACTCTTTGCCAATGGTGTTATAGAGCTCAGACCACACAAGGAAAATGGTTTTCCAGGATATATTGCCTCCTTAAAGACAGACTCTGAGACTATGACCTAATGTTTATAATTGTAAGAGTTATTGAGAGTCAATTGAAAATGCAAAATTCCCAAGTGGTAGCATTTATCACTTGTGTGATTAGCATGCTTGTGAAATGTAAACAGCTGAACAAATCTAAATGGCCAATGTAGTTCGTCAATGGAAAGAAAATTAAAAATACTTCAGATACTGCTGAAACCATAGATAAGGCGTGATTTTAGACCTCGCACAGGGAAAATGATCAAAGGGTTTTTTTTAACAGACTTTTAACCATCATTCAGGTTTGCTTGTCCTCATAAAGTTCTGGGCAAAGATAGTTTATTGGAACCTGATAGGAATATTGATAGCAACACTGTATTCAGGGGGATTTTGCATATTCAGATATGAAAGCCTGCATTGTGGATTACTCCAGAGAGGTTTTGGTTTTAGCAAAATTCTCCAAAAACAAGCTTTACTTTAAACATATATATATATACACATATATATACATACATATACATACACATACATACATATATATGTAGTCTCCTATATCCTGCCCTAAAGCACCATTTTATAGCATAATATTTGTGTGAGTGAGGCAATGGTTTCTTTAAGTAAGATTGCCATTTGAAATCTTCAGCATCTTGAAAGTTATTTTTTAAATTAGATTTTAAAGTATATAGTAGAAATTGGCACGTTTTGCATGGCAGCCTGGAAACCTAGTGCTAGTCTGGAAGTCCGATTTTGTTGTAGGTGAAACAATGATTTCTGCATTGTAGATTATATCTTATTTTTACATCTTGTTGGCTCCAGAAAGAACATAAAATGATTTTTCTGAGCTTCCTTTCAGAAAGATTTATTATTTTTAGCTTTTGGCTAACGTCAAAGTTAAGGATTTTTCTCAGTTTGCTCCATTTCAATGTGTGTGCCTCCTGGAGAAAACATTTGGGAAAAGAAAGAAAGAAGAAACTAAAATTGTAGTTACAGCTGAAAAATTACAGATATAAAAACAATTAAAGTTCCATTAATTTTTTAACTAGTTTTGCCTTGTGCCATTTTACCCCCAATGCAATATTCTTAAGGCATTACAATTTCATTTTAAAATATCCTTTTTTAAATAATGAGGGAAATCTGGAAAAGGATAGTCTAGAAAAGATGGCTTATTGGTGGTAACTACTGCTCGAGCTGTTATCCCTACTGCCATAATATGTGAACATTTCACATACAGTGGTGTATTTCTATGTCTGCCTTCTTCCATTTGTGAATGTAAATTCTGCTGATCCAGAAACTGCAAAAATGCCTACAGGGCCCGATCCAAGCATTTCTGGAGGCAATAAAAATGCTCTGAGTGAGGTGCCCAGTATCATAAGTGACATTGGAGAACGAGCTGGCCACTGAGCGGAGATCTCTGGAAACCCAGACTTAAACGTGAGACCAGACCCTCCTTGTCGGCATACCTCTGCTCATAGTTTTGCTTATAGGATAACATCCTAGACTTAAATCCAAGATTTTCATCAGAAGATACAACACCATAGTCTACTTTGGGGTGATTCATAGGTTTGGGTTTGGTCACAGCAGTGCAGAGGTGAAGCAGAGCTGGAAACCTAAGCTAGAAGGTGCGTGTCCAGGGGGCAGCTTTGAGATGGATTTATTCAGCTTTTTGGTTGCGTGCAGACAGAAATTGCTGAGGGGTTGGGAACGCTGTTTTTATTGGTTTTGTTCTGTTTTTCCTTTTGGCTGACTTTGCTCCATTTTGTTCACTCAGCCCCGGGAGTGTGCTGTGGTTGAGACCTTACATTTAAATCACGTCAGTAGTTTCAGTAAACACTTAGTAAATAAAACAACATGCACTTTTTAAAAAATATATATTTTTTAGCAACTTTAATACATGTATTATTGCTAGTTTTTAACTATACAGTATGCCATATGACTCAGCTATAATCTAAGAATAGTCACATACAGATTTTGGAAAAGCAAATATTACAATTTGGAAAATATCAGTGGAAATGTTCCCAGTGTCATCCAAAGTTTGCAAGTCAAGGGGGCCTCTTCCATCTCTTCACTTCAGTGAGCTTCAGATCTGGCTGTTGGTATCACTTACATTTCAGATGACTTTTGCATAAAACGCTGGGTAACGAGGAGTCAAATACCTTGTCTGCGCACAGCACGCAGGCAGCTGCATGTCTCCCGAAATTGCTAGCTTGATGACCTGAGTGGTGACCTGGCGGGACCACCCTCTCTTTAATGGAGAGTGGTAATTTAGTCTTTGTGCTTGTTCAGTCCCTGACCTGCTTCTTGTGTCAAATTACTGCATTTGTGGCTGTTTGCAGCGTGGGCTCTGGCTCGCTAGGGACAGAGTTAAAACCAACCATCTCTTTTCTACCAACGAGGTGTCCAAGCTTGGATGTAAGAAGGCAGTTGTTTTCTCTATAAAACCTATGACTCACATTTTCTCTGTTTAGTTTATGATTTATTCTTTAAAATGGCCTAACGTGCATTTCTCGTAAATGGCCAATAGAGTCATGAAAGCAGCTTGGCTCATCTACAGTGGCTTTTGAAATCCTAATGACCATTTAACCAAGTAAATGTGAGATAAGCTGTGAGCTAGAATGGGTTTCATGCCTCTGCTCACATTAAAGAGTGTCGTGATCTTTAAACAATGTGTATCCTAAAGTGTTAAAGCATCCCACGTGTTGAAGGCATTAAGCTATTTTCCATACCCACAGTCTAGCTGTGCATCTGCAGTTCGGTGCAAATTGGCCTACAGTTAGGAAAGCTACAAATAGCCGTGTATACTGCCTTTCATTACACAGCTTAACGAGATTTCTGCATCCTCTGGGAAACTAGTGTGGTTTGCATAACCGTGTTGGTTTTCTACCTCCGTCATGTCTCCATACCTCCGAGAACCTCTCTGAAGATAAAGGGCAGTTACACTTCTTCTTTAAGTTAAAACAAAGGCTGATATTACAACTTCATACTGTTAAAAATTATTTTGAAGAATACAGGGAATGATATTATGATTATTTTTCAGTTTGTCTCCCTATGATAATGCTGAGAAGTCAGTGTTGTAAGTTCTGTGCTAACAGCATACGCCAAGCAGGAGATAACTGTCTTTTAAGAGCATGTGACGTCTTTTGAGGGTCTTCACATAACCGGCCAACAAAAAAGAAATTCTTCCGAAGTCTTGTGCCTGATAAGAGTTTTGCCAAACTATAAACTCTTATCAGGAATAAATGAGGTATCAAATGAACATCCAAGCAGCCACTTAAAATCTGACTGAAAGAAAATTCTGCTCCAAAAAAGTGTCAAACCATGGGAATGTCTTTTGTCAAAGTTACAATTCATTGAATTAAAATTTATCGGAGCTAACTGCTCTCCTCTTCTTGTACCGGGCAAACACAAAGAGTATGTTTCCCATTTTAAATCTTCTAGCTCTGGAGTCTATGCAGCCATTAATGAGGGCAGAAGTTGACCATGCAGGTGTAAATGGGAATGTAAAAGATCCACAAAAAGCCTCTGTATTAAGGTATATCTGCATCTTTAAAAAAGTTGGGATATAAAATTAGATAGAGGAAACTAGAAGTGACTTTTTATCTTCCAATTTAAAAAGAGAAGTGATTAGGACCTTCTGCAGTAACCTGTCATCTGCATTTTTCTACTCTTAACAGAAATCTTTCTGCATAGTCACTTACGATGCTGACCTAATACCTGATACTAAACTGTAAATTTTACGTAATATCTTGCCAGTACTTCTGCAAAAAAACTTAGTCAGTAAAAAAGAAATGTAAAAAGGGAAAATGTGATTAAAGATCAAAATTATAAATTCCTGAAACATGATGAAAAAATTGTGCTCAAAGCTAGTATCTTTGAACTATTTTGGGTTTGCTTCTTCTTAAAAACATGTTTTCATCCTCTACTGATAAGAAAGCAAGGGCTACTTAACTCTGAAATTGTGGTTTGAAGATACTTTCTTTCAAAGAAGTATTTTAAAGTGAAGGAATGTTTAAAGCAATTTCCTGTTTCCACAGAATGCCATGTCTCAAAAATGGGCAAGAAAATTGGTCTCTCTACTGCTAATGTACCGTACTCATCCACAGGACACCCCAGGCAGCCAAGAATTGGCCCGGGCTGTAAAGAAAACAAGGCTGAGAGCTTTGAGCGAGCACAACTTCAATGCATTGCATTTCATGTTGTTAATAATGCAACCACCTTTTTTCCAGAATGGAAGTAAGCTTTGTTGACAATGAGATTTTATATGAAATTATATCTATTTTAAGTTGGGAGCCCAGTATTTTTATGGTCTTCATAGTATTTTGAATAGAGCTGTTTCAAGAGTGCATGATTTGATCATTTATTTCTGGCTGAAGCATAGCAGGTGTTTTGTAACACCTGTTTTGGGTTTTGTTGTGATAAATGACCACCTGACAGACACCTGCGATAGGAAATGTGGTTGTGTTCCAGACAAAGCAGGTCATCCTCTCCTTGGGTTGGTGAACACCAACTTCGTGCATAACTAAGGGCAGAATTCAGCCAAGAGTCTGATCTTCCCTGTTAATGTTGTTTTATTAAAGAACTCAGTCAAGTTCTTGCCTCGGAGAGTTTTTTATGAGCAAGAACTTCATGGTTATAAATAGAGCCACAGGAAATGAAATAATCATCAGCAAATTTAGACTAGATCAATATACAGATTGAAAAATTAAAAAGGACTCCCTGCACTGAAAATATTAGCTAACACTGGATGAAAAACTGTTTTGCAAGGTCTTCAGTTAAACTGGAAGTTGCAAAAGCAACTTTCTGCTGGTATACTGTTACCCAAAGGACCTGGTAATACCACACAATTAATTGAGACTACACATAGATCCTTAGTTCTCCTGCAAGAGGTACTACTTATTTTAATTTTGCTTACTTAAATAAGTTAATGGTTATCAGTTTTGGATAAGATTAGATCCATTACACAATCTACTAATACTTTCCTTCTGGAGACAAATCCCCATACACTAATGATCTCTTGGATGTTAATTCTCATGCAAATTGAGATTATGTTTTGAAAGAAATTTTTATCCTCTAATACTGCAGATGTTTGGTAAAATGACACATACTATGAGGAATACAGCCCCTTCAATGCTTATTCTAAGCCAGTAGGCTTACCTACAAGCTTATTATTAACCATTTTCTTAAATACTTTAGTAGCCTGAGGCCCATCTTCAGTCTTGGGATTAATTGCTCTATTTTATACACACACACACATATATATATATATATATATACCTGTCTTAAGGTTTAACAGTCCAGTTAGGAAAGAGATTTCACATGTAAATCAAAAATAAAAAACACATGCTTTCACTAGTCTTGAAATCAGATACTGGTATTATAAATGGCTTTATCAAGGAACAATAGTGGATTTTTTTTTTCTTTTTTAAGCAAGGACAGGATTTGCACTTGATTACTGACCTCTAAGAAGTTCAAAGCTTTAAGAGGGACATGCAATATCAGATGTGTTGTGATAATTTGGTGAGTCTCGTTGAAAGTAAAGGAACACATTTTTACCACCACATTGAGAGATAGACTAGGTATGAAGGCAATTCAGAGCAGTCAGAACTCTATGGCAGGAACAAACTTGACAGCAATGTATGCTTGACCTCAGCACAGGTTTAGTCTCTTTTTCGTATCGATTTACCATAGGACTGCATCTTTGGTTGTGTCTGTGTGGAGGCGATACACCAGCATTATCTCAGAAACTAGGTAGAGCTTTGGCTTTGCTATGCCAACACTTCGTAAAGGCAATTATGTCCTGAATTATTTGAAATATTTGAAGCCGATGCACTTCTCAGTGAAGCTCAGTAGTTGCTGCTGCTTTGCAATGTCTCCATGTGCCCATTTACTTAAAAGATGTGATTGAACGCCAGTCAGTGCTCTGCTGGATGCCTAGCAGGGTCCTCTTTCTCCTACCAGTATGCATGCGTGTGTGTGTGCGCGTGTGTGTGTGTGTAAAATAATACTTTTCCCAGACATGGCTATTATGGGGAAAGCAGATGCTGCTGCCAAAGGGAGCTCGAGTCCACCACTCCCTGAGTGCAAGGCTCCAGGTTAGCCTGAACCCCAGGTCTTGGAATGGACCATGCTACATGGAGTAATTATAGCAGATTGGATCAGAAAGCAGCCCTATAGCCGCGCAGTTAGGGTCCTCGCATAGCAAGTGTGGATCCCAGTTCGGCCACCGAGAGGCTATTTTGTTCATTTTCTCCGCTCTCTGTTGGGTATAACGATCGCAGCACTTGGAGCAGGACCAGAGCCCAGGACTCCTCTGTCTGGAGGAAATGCCCGCGCTGGGGCAGAGAAGCGTGTTCAACCGGTACGCATGCACTCACCTTCCCGCCGGCCGTCTGCGCTCACTTTCCGAATGAGGGAACAGCTCCGGTGGGAGAAGCAGCATGTGCCCCCACCACAGAGCAGCCTCCTGGGTGCTCAGGGTGCTCTGCTGAAAGACAGATGGCTTTGAGCCCATCTCCGGCTGAGTGGCCTGGTCAGCACAATATCGTACTCAAGGTGCCCCCCGCCTTTGTGGCAAGCTGTGCTTCAAAAGAAGTGCAGGATCCTTATTCCATCCTCCAAAAAGGAGATTTAGGTGCCTGCCTTCGGAAGAGAGCTATGGGGAAGAGTGGGGTTTGAGACAGAATTTTTCTACTGCTGAGCTGCGTGGGCAGAGTCCTCCCCGGTGTGGATTTTTCATAACTCGTATTATAAACCGTAGAGGCAAAGCACTTCATCCAAAGCCCTGAGGCCACTCTGGTGAGAGGTGTTGCAAAATTAAACGTGGAGCTCTTACTGCTGTGGCATCTGACTCCCTTTCTAGAGCTATTTCTGACATACAGAGAAGACAAAAGAGCTTATTCTTGAGACTTGCCTTTAAAGTATTTCCCTTGTAGATGGTGTAACTTGTCAGCTGTTTAGGGCCACTAAGATATCCCACAGCTCAATAAAGAGAAAGAGCATCAAAATAACAGGAAATCAATATTTGCAAAAAAATGGAAGATTTACCTTCATTATGGTTTCGAAGCATTATTTACACCCAAGGCGTTATCCTCGTTTGGGGGAAGTGGGGACAGCCATCAAAGTATAATTAAAGTCCATTTAGAAGATTTAATTTGTGCATTGGTGCTGAGGGGATCATTCCAAAGCTTAGAATTATAGGAGGGATTTAATCATAAAAGATTAAATAAATCCCATCTACATTTGACAAGCATTTTACTCCTCAGTAAGTCATATGATCCATCATTATTCTCTAAAAGCCTAATTAGCTCTCTTCCTTATATATCCTCCATGAGACTCTTCCCACGTAGCTCAATCTATATTGCATTTTTGATGAATACTTTGCCTTGCCGAGAAAAAACTGATCTGCATTGAAACTTTGGCTAATGGGGCTTTTCAGCCAGTTAATCAAGACTTTCCTGCCGTGAAGTCCGGTTGTCGTACGTTCAGTTCAGCAACATATTGTAGACATCTTACAACCTCAAAAGCTTGTGTGGTAAAGTGCCCCAGGGCAGGAGCTAGCACAAGTCAAAGGCCAGCATTATGTAATGCAGCATGATTTAAACCTGTCCCCAAAAAATTCTAAAGAAGCAGAACATAAAGGTTTTTGCTGGAGGCTTTCATTCCACCTGCTGCCCTATGACCTGCCTCCACAGGGACAGACACGTGTTTTATTCTCTTCACGGAAACTTTTATTTTTCTTCCTTCAAAACGAAATCACAAATCTTCCTGTTCTTTTTTTCCAAGCCGAGTTTCTAGCAGGGAAAACTTGGGGAATATTGCCCCATGGTCAATATAGTTTCTTAAGCCTAGTGCACAGTAACATACTGGATGCATGTTAGTCTGCCAAGTGTACATACTTGGCTCAGGAAAAAAATCAAATCTTTTAACTAATCAAAAATTCCTTAACAATAGCTAAGCCAGATTGCTTGAGCCTTTCCAAATACTTGAAGTTATTAATGGAAATGCCTTCTGAAGTGTAATAGTAACCCTGTATTTTCCTGTAAGATATGTAATCTTTTCACATCTAATAGTCCAGGATAACAACATTTGTCAAGGTTCATTTGGCTACAGTTATCCCTCTTTTCCATTTAGAACTTGCAGAATTTCCAAAGTACTTTCTGCTGAAAAACAACAAAGAAATAAAGGTGCTCTCATGAATACTAGCTGCTAGCATATTTTGCCAGAAATCTGTAATGCTTGGCTGCACTGTGCAGATGCTGTTTCCTCCACATCAAGAGTGTGTTCGGAGGTGAGCTCTCTCGAGAAAGGTTGAGCACTTCCTGCTGTTCAGTTCTAGATTCCTTACGGGGAGGCTCAAGCCTCCCCACCTGGGTACGTTCCTAATCCTGCTTTTCCAGTATCGCCGCTGGGCTGCCCGGGAGCGGAGGAGCGCGGACCCCAGCACAGGTCTCGGGCAACGCTTCGCAAATACGTCTTGATTCCATTACGCTTGATTGCACTGATTAATCGTGCCCTGCTGGTTTTAATGCACTTTTTATCCTTTGATGTCCCAAACAGATAACAAGCAATGGAGGCAGCTAGAAAACCAATCCGTCCCTTGCTGGAGGCAGGTGTGCAGAACGGGTTGGGGAGGCCTTGGGGTGTCAGGAGCCATGTTAGATAACTCCTTTTTTCCATTTTGTTTCAAAAGATTGCTTGTTTGGGCCAAGCAGAAGCCCGAACGAAGCATGTAGTCCAGTCTGTGCTCACACAGTGGTGCGGCTTCCTCCCACGTCTCTGGCGCTCAGTTTCCTTGCTCCACATTCTCTTTTCCTTGAATTTACTCAGATGCAGTTGTGCAGTTGGCAAGTTCTTTCCCCAGTCAGCAAAGATGCCCTTGTTGGCAGAAGTTTTCAGTGCTATCTTTTTCTGCTTTTTATTTTTTATTTCTGCTGGATATTTTGTTGGCTCCAGTCATACCCCCTAAAGAAAACCCATAGGAAATGTTTTTTTTTCGTAGGCTGTAGCTATTACACTGTTCTATTTCAATGGATTTTAATTTCTTTTTGTGTGTGTGTGTGTTATCAGCTCCTGATATTCTGTTCCAGTCTCCTGGGTTCCAGGTGACATAAACTCTGCTAGCAAAAATCATGTTCAATATACGCCAAATCATTCAAAACCAGAAAGATTTCTTAAAATCAATCTGTGCTCTTAAACTTTTACGTAGACAGATTTCCCAAGGAACCACAGGAGATATCAGATGTATTGCTTCTAACATCTTCACGGTTTCTCCCTTCCTCGAAGCAGAGGGCTAAGCTGAGGTATTTTTTTAAGTTGGGGTCGGTAGGACAGGTGAGCTGTATTGCTACACTTCAGGTTCTTCTGGCATAAACATGGAGCGACACCAGTGCTCCAGTGCGTGGATCCTGCTGCATGGTGCTTTCTCTTGGTCTCCATCACTCTGGCTCCTTAGACCAGATCCATCGTTCCCTGCACCCTGTGCTGCCATTACTCTGCAGCGATGAGAAGCCCCTTAAATGGCCTAAATTAATGTGCTCTTACTCAAGTCCCCCAGTACTGCAGCAGGGCCAGACTTGGTTTTGGGCCAGGATCGTGCGATTCAGGTACCTGCCTCCAAACAAGGATGGAGAGGAGTAGGAACGTAGTCCCATTACTTTCTTCTGACTACGCTATTAGGAATGGAGTGTAAAGAAAAAGGATGGGGTAAAGTATAAGAATCAGCAGAATTTGTAATAGAAAATAGAAATTCTCAGTTCAGAGCCAAGTGCCTCAGTCAGAGGCATCTTGCTTCTTGACACGAAGTATCTTTGCAGCTACAGTTTAGCTGCAAAGAAGCTTGAGGTCTTTCCAAGGTTTCAGAGCAGTTTTGTTAATGCACCAAGGCTTTTGTATGATCTTGTCCTATAATCCCAGAGTGCAGCATTGTTTAATCAAGAAATAATAATACCGTTATTTTGTGAATAATAATGGCTGCTACGTGATTTCTTTTTCATAATCTTAAAATCAACGCGCATTTCCCCAAAACAGTCAAGGCATGTACATAGTTCAGACATCCTTTAAACAAGATATCGTTTATCTCAAAATGTCCCTGTCAGTTCAAATATTTAATAAATCATGTGCCAGAGAAAGCTACAGGACTTTGGAAGTTGCATTTTGGGTAAAAGGAAACCAGTCTTGCTGGCTTTGACAAAACCGGCATTTTCAGAAGTGACTGGAGTCTGTTTACTTAGTTTTTGGGTTCCCAATCCATGGTGACTGACAGGAGCCTGACTTTCCCGGGGTCAAATGTGGAACATTTTGAAACCCAAACTGCTGGAACCGGGCCTCAAAGATGTGTCAGATCCCGCAGTCACTCACCCCAAACTCCTCGCCAGAGCTCAGAAAGAGCCATCTGGTGTCAGGCCGAAAGCGAACGGAGGGTCAGATTTCCTCTGTAGCCCGTCATGTATTAAGATGATATTCTTTTTCAGGAACCAGTGAGCATAGTTGAAACAGGAATATTTGAGGATCAAGTCTGGAGAATAGCCCAAAAGATGGAACAGAGTGAAAGTTGTGACAGGTTGTTTGGGGAAACGGGGAGGAAAATGAGTCTGAAAGATGTGTTGAAAAAGGGCATCTTTCCCTTTCTTTGTTTTTTCCCATCTTTAAAGCTTTAATAGCAGACGTGCTTCTCCTGGGAGTCTTCTTGCGCCAGCAGTGGGTTTACCAAAGCAGGTAGCGCAGGCTTCCTAGACCGCAGCGCTGGTGCTGAGCACGGCACCAGCGACGGCACTTTAGTCTTAAACAGAGCCCTCTGGGACATCCTGATTCTCCGTGTTTTGTCGTCTTAAAAATTCAACATGGCAACAGGCTGCTCTGGTGGTAGCTGCAGACTCAGGATGGTGGATGCCACCTGCTCAGGAAGTGTCTGAACAGCTTCTTGCTGGAGGATGGCAGTGATTCAGAAGGAAAATTTTGCGGTGCTTGGCCATTTCTAATGCCCTTTCTCTAAGTCTTTGCTAGAGACAGGATTAGCTTAGATGGACTTTTGGGTTTGACCAATAGCAGTTTTCTAGTTGTATTATTGCTGGTTCTTTATTCTTCTCTAGTGTCTATTTGTGTCCAGAGAAGTCTTGTTTTGAAGTGTTTTGCCTTTCTGAGCATTTGGAACAGATATGCATGTATTTAGTGAGGTGACAGTCTGATTTAGTTTCCCAGTTACTTGAAAATAAACGGCACCTCTTAAAGAATTTTGAAATATTTGAAGAGGCAAAACACAACTCTTAAAAATGGCAAAACACTGAAATTTGCTTTAACAGTTTGGATTCACTAACACATTCCTTTTATCCCTCTTAAACTTCTTGGCTTAGTTAAGAGATTCATGTCCAGATTGTCTTTAACAAATTCATCCTACAGATGGGTTGCACAATTAAAACCAATTTTATTTTTCTTTCTTAGGCTTTTAGTGTTATTCTCAGATTCTGGGTTGGTTGTTGTTTTCTAATCTTAATTATCATGTCATTTTAAGTGCGCAGAGGGGCTTTAAAAATAATTGGACTTGGGAGTATGCCTAAAGCAGCATCTGGATTCCTGGAGGATGAGGGAAGCTTTGAATCAAGCAGCTGGCAAGTTTGCTGGATAAAGGAAGGCCGGCACAGGACTCCCAACCTGTGCAGATCAGAGTAATTGGAACAATTGGCTGCTATGGCAGAATTGCTCAACCTTGTGGTTTATCGGGAATCTTGTGTCTGAGGCTTTCCTTTGCACCTGAGCTGTTGATACCAGATTTACTGTGAAAAACCTCTTTTTATTATTATTATTATTATTACTTTTTTAAGTTGGTTTTTAGCTGTTGCCTGCAGAGATGCTTGAGAAGGTGAACCCAAAGGCCAAAAACATCAAGAGAAGCAAAAAATCCCCTTGGTTTTATTCCCTATATCTCCTCATTCATTGAAACAGGACTGGTTTCCAGGACCAATACTGAACAGTATCTCAGTGCCTGCCACAGGCTCCCTCCTAGTTGGTGGGTCCGGCAGGAGGGATTTTTTATTTTTTATTTTTTTAACTTGAATTGCATTTGGGGATCAGGCTCCTCTGGGGGCTGGAGCACTCCTGCCAACGCTAGTGCTTGTGCTTGGAGCGGCGGGGACAGTTTTGAGCTGCTCGCTGGTGAGGGTGCGAACTGGCCCCTCCGATCCCGGATAGAGGAGCAAACTTCAAACGACGGGAGGAGGTGCAGGCTCTGCCCGGTGCTCCCGACTCTCCTGCGCCTCGCCGGAGCTGCTGGATTGTGCCGGCCAGGGTGGTAGCACGGCCCTGGATACCAGGTCCCAGGATAAGCCCTGGAAAGACACCAAGGCGCTATATAGCCCATAAACATTTCTCTGTCCCTACAGCTTCAGGGTCCAAAATGAATTGTGGGTGGAAGCCATCTCCCTCTCTGTAGCTCTTCTTGGACTGAGCAGCGGCGTCGGGGTGGCTTTGAGAGCTGGATTAGGGAATGGATCTTGATTCTTTCATTGTTTTTTGTTTGTTTGTTTTTAACAAAAGCTTTTATTTTACTTGGTTTTGTTTTTAAGCTAAACCAGATCCCTAGTAGGGCCAGTGGAGCGGCTTGTGGCTGTGCTGGGAGAAACACCGCTGTGAGTGCGGGCAAGTGCCTGGCCAGAGCTGCCCGTGCCCATACCATTTTTGTCGCTGCCATTTACTCACAGTCATGCGTCTGTACCTTCAAAAAGTATTACTAATTTTGATTTTTTGGAGTATGTTCAGAAGCAAACCTGTACTTTGCGACCTCACCTGCAGGTGCAGCGTTTGCTTGCAAGCAACCAGAGCGTTGCAAGGGGCATGCCGAGAAATTGCTGCCTACAGCAGAGTCTGAGCGCTGTGATTTTTCCCCTAAATGATGCATTGCCAGTTCCACCCTCCATTCTCCACACCTAAGGTGAACAGAGGGGGACAACTACAACTCACTCCAATTATTAGCGTAAATGCAAACATTATCTTTGTGGAGGCAAAGCAAGCAGAATATCTCCTTGCAGGAGCTGCCAAGGTTAGTACTATGCATTAAATAGGGTGGGTATATACATACTTGCCCACACGTATATATGTATATGTGTATCTATAATCTCTATAGCACAATGTATGTTAATGCCAGAAGGCACTGATGAAGCTGGATGAACTTTCTGCTCTTTGTGCCGCTTAACTTAATACCAAGAATTATTCTTCCTCGTCCCGAAATAGCAGAAATGGTAACGTGTTTAATTTCAAACTTCTGATTTTTGTGCAAAAGTTGAATCTGAAGTATTTCCCAAACTTAAAAAGACGACTATCTAAAAAAAATGAAGAAAAACCGCTCTTGCCCAATAGCGTTTATTTATGAAGAGTTAAAAGGGGGAGCGCGGAGGGGGAGGAACAATGTAGTTCTTGTGACCTGAGCCCTTGGCACCAACCCAAACCCGCTTGCATGCTGAGTCCATCCATTGTACATTTTGTCAAATCTCTCGTATAATCCCAGTGTCTCTGGTCTTAATCTTAAAAAAAATAGGCCTTTGTTTTGTACTTGACTCTAGAGGATAAAGAAAATGCGACTGTCTACAGTGCTGTCAGGCCTGGGTGGGCATTTTGCAGCGGCGTGCACGTTTTTGTGTTGTGCCTCCCTCTCCGTGCACGCAGCCTGCTGGGTGTCCGTAGTTTGCGTCGTCCTCTCGTGTTATCTTCCAATTCCTCCCCTCGAGAGTTCTCCCCGACAACTGGGTTTTTTTCCGGGCTAAGGAAAGCAGTCTTCGGGGGCCACCGGCAAGCAATGCAGCCAGAGGGTGAGCGCTCCTGCAGCGGCGAAGCCTGTATTAGGCTTTCAGAGAAATAATAGGAAATTGCAATATCTCGGGAGGGAGGGAGGGAGACCCTGGGGCCGCTCTGTTAAGGACTGACCCAGCATGCTGGCCTGCACGGTCGAGAACCACGTTGGAATAGATGGAAGTCTGCATCCTCCATTTCCTCGGGGAATTTAGCCTGTACTTTATGGGTTTATTTCTTAAAATTTGTAAATGAGCATTTTGATTGCAGTGGCCGCAGAAGACTTTATGTGCAGCTGTTTGTTGCTTTTTTTTGATGCAATTTGTGATGACGAGTTGCAGTCTGTGTCTTTGCATCTCTTGGGAGAGCAAGGCACATCCAGCTGTCCAAATATCAAATTTTGTTGAGGAGGGAAGAAAAGGCAACATTTAGTTTTGGATTTTCCCAAACTGCTCCATCACCTATCCCCTCCTTTTTATCTCAAAGTTTGAATAGCCTCCCTGTGCTCCCTGCAGTCTTGCAAAAAATGTAAGACCTTAGATGCTCTCTTATTTGAAGATTAAGATTTTAAGATTAAAACAACATTAAGCTGGCCCACATGTAGCTAAAAATTTTCCTTCATGGTTTAGTGAATTTTTATCCCATTAATCTTTTTTAACTAACCACACTTTTCGTTGTTTTTGCCAAGTGTCCCTAGCCTTAGCATTATGATCACTGATAACTTCAATTGCATGTTAGGGAAGTATTCAAAATTCTGGTCAAATTGGTGTGGAAGTGATAAAAGGATGGGTAATCCAGCCATGTCCAGTGTCAACTGAACACCATTTGTATCTATCCCTACAGCTGGTCCCTGTGGTCAGTCTAGGACCTGTGTTAAACTTTGCCACATAGGGCCAGCGCCGCAGTCCTATGCCCATGGCTCTTCCACAGATACGCTGCCTGTTACAGGGTGATTTGCTTTTTACGAGACCGCTCAGAACTGCAGCGCAAACTGTTGCCAAAAAATATATGAATATTGAGATTTAAAGCACAAGAAAGCTAAGCAGTGAGTGAAGCTCGCTGTGTTTCACGTTGATGAGTGCAGCAGAACTGACACCTAAAGAACAGCAAAATGCTTCATGCACATGGGGACTTCAGCCATGGCATCTGCGGGACTGGTGGTGTTGCATAAATATGTTTTTAGTTCTTGAGCTGGAACAAGCTCTGTGGTCCCTATGCATGATACGCATCTCAGAAACAGTCTGTGCCAATTTGCTGGCGAATCCCCCCTCTCTCGTGGGTAAATACGCGTGCGATGCAGTTACGCAGTGGGCCGGGGCGAAGAGCTGCCCTGCAGAGCCCTGTGCAGGGGTGCTATTTATTAACTTAACTCCTGGGACCCCCTGTCCACCAAGTGGCAATGTCACAGCAGCCTCTCCTTGACCACCTAAAACCACCTGGATCATCCGGCTGGGGGGTGCTGAAGACCTACCTGCTCCTCTAGCTCATCTTCAAGAGCAGCCAGCGTCACTCTCCTGGATAATCTCCTGGTTACTTTCCCAATTTTCAACCATTTTCAGCTCAGGGACTCACAGAGCAGGACATACTTGCTGTGTATTTAATAATATCAATGGATTTCTCTACTGTGAATTTGTCCAGTCTCTCCATGAGTTGATGAAAACTCTTTCCCTTCTTGGGAGGGAGCTCCACAGTTTGGATACCCAGTGTGGGGGGTATCATCTTATTATCATCTCATTCTTATTAGCTTCATTTGATGCTCTCTAGTTCTTGTAATGTGTAATATTAATGTAATATTGCCTGATATAGCCGAGTCAGTTAAGCGCTTTGAGCACTGTCAGCTTGGCAATCTCTGTCATATATTGTGGATATTTATCTGGTAAAAAGATAGTCCAGCACAGAAATTCCTTCTATAAAGTCTCCATTTCTAATCCCTTGTGTAGCTTAAATCTGATTTATAAGATAAACAGCTCTTAAAATGTATTTTCCATTAAGCAAAAAGTTTTCCATCTGTAATTATTTAGGAACAAATTATTAAGGGATGCACTTCTACTCAGGACCTGTTTACAAACGCAGGGAGGAATTGTGGCCTGGTTTTGCATAGACAGATCTGCCCCCGCAGAGCTTGGGGACTAGTTCTGCCAACACAGCGATGGCACTTTAGCAGCCTGAGTGCTGCTGCGGCTCTCCGAAACTCCTTTAGCTGCCTAGTATGGTATTGTTATGGGTTTGCAGCAGATCTGCAGGCTCACTCTGGCTGCCTTGTACTGTGGAGATGACACAGTTCTTTCGTATAGCTGGTTCTCCAACATCTCTGGCTGTTTTTTTTGTGGGAACTGGACATATCCTTCATCTCCAGAAGTGCCTCACCTGCATTGCGTTGACATATGAAAGCCTCCAGCTCGCTGCCAGTCCGGGTCCGGACCTGGGTGCCAGCCCGTGGGTGCACCTGGCTGAGTCCCCCCTGCTCCGGTCCCCAGCGCAGATGCTTCCTGGCCCTGCTGGTTTCCAAGGAGGGCCGACCCCAGAAAGCAGACTGTTTCACCACTCTCCCGCATCCTTTGTGCAAGAAAACTCTCATCCTTGCTTCTAGGTTTCCAAAACTGGCTGATTCTTTCCAGTTCAGCCATCTCTAATGTGATGTGTACAGGTGACTTTTTTTCTCCTGGCTAGCTCAGAGCGGAGCCTGCAGATGCACAGGTTATCTGCGTCTCCTCCTCACTGACAGCCCCAAGGCTGCTGACGTCGAGGAGCAGATCATTATTATTTCCCGTTGCACTGGGATATCAATATGCTGAGGGTGAGCAGGGAAGATGGGGGTGTATGACCTTTATAAGCTTCCCGGAGAGGCTGCCCAGAGGTGTGATGTGCTCAGAGTATCTATGTGTGATCAACAGTCTTGAAGAATGCAATGTAAAAAAAATGTGTGCCCGTGAGTGTATGTGTATGTGTGTAGGAAAGGGTAAGAGGGAAAAGTGTTTTCTCTAAACTTATCTGCAAAGTCTTCGGAGTCAACTGCTTGAAGCTATGGAAAGTTGACAGGGTGCAATAACTACAGAAACCTTTCTCCCCCTTACAAAAGTGGGAAATAGATTGAGGATATGTGCTTTTATTCACAGCAGTTTGACTGTGCGTGGTACAGCAGTGCATGTGCTAGGTAGGTGCAGAGCTCCTCCTGCCCCAGGACAGGAGCCGTTGGGTCGAGGGGTTCGATGTGAACCTTCTGGTGGGGATGCACGTGGGGGTAGGAGAGAGGAGCAAGCTCGGGAGTGTGGCAGCCTGTCCCGTGGAGATGCGGGCTCTGTCACAGGGGTTTTGCTTGGGTAACTTATTTATATAGAACAGGGGGCATTTACTGATAAAACCTGTAGAAAAAGTGAGAAAAGGTGAAATGAAAGCGTCTTCTCTTAGCACAGCGTGGCACATAACCCAATAAAGACATAAACTCTAGTTTTCACCAACTACTGGTGGCAAGTCTGTTTCTGAATAGCCACGATAAAACCTGTGAAGTGTATTAAGCAGCTGTGTGCTTTTTAACCAAACTGCCTGCAAATGACTCTTCAGATATATACTTAAGCTTGAGTATCTGTGAGCTCTGATTGTCGTTTGGGTGGAGGATGTCGGACGGTGAGAAACAGGCTCATTTCTGTGCTTTCCAAGATGTTGTAGGGTGGTTGTGAGAGGAGACACAAGCTGGATGCTAATGAGTTCAGCAGCTGCTGCAAGTTATGTTATTTTCCCACTGTCAACACGGACGCTATGTTGCTGGGCTGGGTATTTTTAGGACGATGGATACCTACAGTCTGGTGCTCCTTCAGCATTCATAGTCTTTTTTTCTTTTCCACTTTTAAGATTTAAACCAGTTCTAATGTTACAGCATCTCTTGCTATCTTACGATTATTTGAAACCATAGGGTTGCATATAGTGCCATTTTATTTTAGGTCTCGCCAGCGTATCTTAAGTTATGCTGGATGCCAGCATTGATCTTGCTCGTGTGTTGTTACCCCTGCTCCCTCTCTCTGCAGGTGTGTCACCAGCACAGGCTGGTGCATCTACAGGGACTTGCAGAACTAGTCCCATGGAGGTACCCAAATATCAACAATCTCCCTTACGTGGCCATCCGCTTCTTTGATTACCAGGGATAAATATCCCTCTGGAGCTCGTGTTTTCTGAGAGGTTCAGGGGCAGGTCTCAGTACACACATCTGAGTTCAGATGCTCAAAAGAGTTCTACTGCTGTCTTTCCCTAAATAAGAGTTAGCTTTTGTTATTTCTAGAGGTTCAAGCCTATTGCTAGAATTGTAATACTGCTAGTTTATCTTTCTTGAGGCAGTTTAATATTTTCTTGGCTATATAACCCGTCTTCCTGTACAACGAACAGATGTTTTCACTGGATTCTTTGCATCTCTGAGGTCTCTTTCCTGGATGTTTTACATTCAATTAGAATTTATGAATGTGTAGAAGCTCCTTCTGGGATATACTACATTTCTTCCCAGAGAATTTCCCATGGTGTTGGGATATTTTCTGGCTTTCTTGTCTCTCTCAAACTTGTGTGAACATAACTCTCCATACTGTTTTGTCATTCAAAGGCCTTATGACCTTATGTTTTATCACAGCACCTGATAATTAACAAGCATTAATCATAGTTAGCAGCACAGGTGGGTCTCTATCCCACTATTTCACCTCTTTCATGTTGGAAACTGCCAGCTTTTTCATTTTTGATATTTCTTTTACTGTTTCTGAACTTTGCTTCTCATTGCATAACATAGCACCCCGTAATAATTGTGAATCCTTAAATTTTACATCATAGTACATGCAAAATACTGATTTTTTTTTTTTTTTTTTTTTTGATCCTTGGTCTTTCAGCTTTGTTTTTCAAGGGCCTGTGATTTCTTGCAGACATAAGCACACTGCTGTCCCTCTGAGTCTGTTTTGGGCTTCTTCCTTTTGTTTAGACATGTAGCTTTTTGAAGAAGAATATCCGTCCTCTGTCCTGTGAAGGACCTTACATACCTACATTGCCTCACAAGTAATAGCAAGCACAGCTACTCTGTGCTGTTTCTCATACACTTTTCCAGTTGAACATACGTAAATAATTTGAACTGAAACTTCAGCTTGGCAATATTTGGGTAATAGCTCTGTGTATGGGATGAAACAGTCTTCCTTTATGAGATTACCTCACATGAGAACTCCTTTGATTCTTTCCACTTTGGCCTCAAAAATACATTTTGGTTTTGTTGGTGAGTTTCTAAAAACGAAGTTAAGACAGCTAGGGAATGGTGTAGACAAATGATTGATGAACATGGGTGCAGTTAGAGCCGTTCTGTGCAGCTATTTCACCATCCTAGCTACAGGATAAAAAAAACCCAAACATTCCCATGTTGTTTTACAGCACATGCCCAGAATTAATTCTTAAGCTTATAGTCTTAAAAGTAAATGTTGAGCTCATGTGTTTACAATCAAATTTATCTCTCAAAAGTAAATCCTTTGCCTATCATCTCTCTGTCATCATCCCCCCCGCCCCCGCTGTTTTTCTGGAGGAGAGTGTACTAAGTGTTACAGAGATCATTTATCCACTTGCAAACTTGGCAAAGGGAGACACGAGTTACCTGCACCGACTGCACGCAGGCGATCTGCCTTTGGCTATCATGTATTCCCTAGTTTTTATCTTCCCTGTTATTCTGTGCTGGCTCGGAACTGCCAGCTTGTGAGCTTTTCAGGATTCAGGCTTCGTATTGCGTGAGTGACTGCTCAGCAGTTTGAAGTCCCAGTTCATAGTCAGAAAGAGATGTGAGTGCTCGGTGCTTACAAGATGGGATGCATCTGTATTTTTGTTAAGGACAGGGCTATGTGTAGCTTTAGAAAGGGAAAGGCCATTTGGTTCAGGGATGGATCCTTGACTGAGACTTGAAGACACCAGATCTTTCTTGGCTTAGTTACTCGCCTGCTGGGTGTCATTAGGCATGTCGCTTTGGGCCAAGCCCAAAGGGATTTTGGTATTGCAGTGGCTGAATTCTAGGCACTCAGCCACCTAATGAAATCCAGATCCCAGCGTCACACATCCAGACACATCCAGGGAAAGCAAAGGGCCTGTGAGAGTGGGCACCATGAAGCCAATGAGATAAGGGGGGGGGGTGCATAAGGGAGCTGGTGGGTATTTTTTTAACGTGTTCCTCCATGCAGCACTTGCTGCTAGGAGCCCTCTCCTGGAGCCGGATGCTTGAGGCAGTTCGGACAACTTTTTTAATGAGGAAAGCAGGGAGCAATCCTCACTGTGGCAGAATGGGGCTAGAGCCTCCAGCCCTCACCTGGGAACGCGCTGGGACTCGGGGTGGGATCCACTGGGGCTCTGTGGTGCCTGGAGAGAGGCACTTGGACACGTGTCTCCAGCAGAAGGTCTCAGTGTCAGGGCGGCAGGCGTCCACTGGGGCAAGTAGCACGGTTGTGAGCGTTAGGATTGGTCCTGGACTTGCATACTCAGCCCTTAAATTTGTCTCATCCACGGGGATATTGGTTCTTCTTTCAGATCACTTTGCAAAGTATAGGTCTGGATGAAAAAAAGCTAGAAGGAATATTGGATATTTGCAAATGAACATTTAGATATTTGGCCTGTAAGGCTGTTTTAACAAAACTGTCCGTAATACGTAATACATGCCATCGTTTCAGAAGGCTGAAATACCTCTTCAAATAACAAGCAGCAATGCTGGCAAACAGTCTTCAAAGGTAGCGAAATAATCCCTAAGGGGAGATCTGCTTTTGTGAGGAATTCCCCAGCAGACGGCTGGGAGATCTTAACAAACAAGTCCTTTTAAACTGCGATGTACTTTGAAGCTTGAGTGAGCATTCATTCATTTGGCACAAAAAGCAACAGTGAAAAGGAGGGGGCGAAGAGTGGAAAGGCTTAGTCAAGGTGAAAACTAAGTTGAGTCTTTACGCAAAGCCATTGTGGATACAAATGAATTGCTTCAGTGGAGGTAATAAAAGATATGTTATCCCACATTTAATAAAAAGCAACAGTGAAAATACAAAGAGCTCATTTCAGGCTTCAGTTATCTGATGCCTCCTGTTTATTGCACCCAGCCATTTCTACCAGGAACGAGCCCAAAGAAGCGTATTGCCCTTTGAAGTGTGGGCTGCACGGCCAGTTTCCCATTAGCTGTTTTGTGGAACTGCTTAAATCTGCTTAATACTTTCATACTTTGGCCTTACCGGTGGCAGAGGGGAGAGGGCAGATGGACTTCTCGATAAGCCCTACGAATGGGCACTGAGGACGGGGTAAACTGGGGTGCGTTTCATCCTGGTTTATACAGAGAAAGGAGGACGCAAGGTAAACCAGAGGCTTGGCTCAATGAGATGCAGAGCACATACGGTTTTCAGTAATAGCAGGGTGCTTGGCAGGACTGTGAGGAACATAGGCCTCACACTGAAAAGCACTCGACAGAACTGCCGCAGAGGACGCTTTTGTTCAGTTTGAGTAGGAATAATAGAACCTTGTCCTAATTTTTTGCTTATTCTGTTAGTATTTTCAGCTTGCATTTGAAACCATTGTGTTATCTCTAGTGGTCAGGTCATGGTTTTCAGAAAAACAAGTTTCTTGACAGTGCATTTCCTGCTAACTGAGATATTAAAGTTTGTGGAAGAATCCCCACTAACTTCAATAGCATTTGGATTGGGGCCACAGCCCTCTTCCAGGCAGTAATAAACACTGCACATTTTTCCTATCAAAAGCAATCATTTTACAGATGTATTTCACTAGCTAAGCAGATGTTTACCTTCGTGATGCCATACAAGAAGGACAACACTCGATCTGAATTGCAATCAAGTTTAAATTTTATTATATAAAACAGTAACATACTTCCAAAGGTTACGTTACAAAATGCTTCTTTATGCTGAAGCATTTTGCACCAGCCTTGCGCTTGTAAGCAAGTCCAAACAATCCCAAGCAAATGGATTAAGATACACTTTTTCAAGGAGTTGTGTTGTGACCATTCTTAAAACAACATCTTTCCTCAAAAAGTGGATTGGTGTGCTGTGATATCATTGTGGAGTCATGACTTTGAGAAACAAACTTATTTATATTAATGAAAAATATTTCAGTTGAAAACATTGTCCAAACAACCTCCAGGAAAGTCATTGTTGTGGACTGGAAAGAATGCTGCTTCACATGTGTTTAATTATTGGGGGAAAAAAATGAATCTTGCCTTGCATCACAAAAATCAATCTGCAATAACAGGAAATCCTGAGCCATTTATGTAGAGGTTCCTCTTTCATTGTAACTGGCAATTGGTTCCAGCTTCTAAAACCTGTCTAATTCTCGACAGCTATAATAATAGTGCCACAGCTGAATTGTACACAGCAATGTTCTGATCGTGAGTCTGATTTAATACTGTAAATGAAAAAAACAAAGGAAATGACTTGCTGGTATTCAGTGATGCTCTGTTGCTTTTTGGTTATAAACACAGAGGCCAGTAAAAATAGGAAAACGTCCAAATCTACTAGCAAGGAGCTCATAGTTCCTTCTTCAGCCTATGCATGCCTGGGCTTATGCAAGCCAACGCGATAAAACGCGAGGGAGTGCAAACACGAGATGTGTCTTGTTGCTATTTGTGTTACCGCAAGCCCCTGCATCCGCAGCTGCTGAGGGGGATGCTGTTGTATTAGTTACTGTACAAACGCAGAACAGAAAGAGCAGCCCACGTGCCAAGGTATTGGTGATTCAGGGTGCAAATCGAAGGACGGCACCCCGCAGATGCAAGGAGGCCACGTGATGGGGAGAGAGGCTCAGCAGTAGCGAAGACCTGCAGAGCGTGGGGCGAGCCCTCCAACGAGCAGCAACACAGGCGCCCCGTCCCGCTCCCCAGCGTTAGGCACAGACGGGCTGAAACTGAAGCTCGTGCTAGTGAGTTGCATCAGGGAGTCTCATCCAGGTGACACCTTGTCCACGATCTCCTTAGCCCATGTGACAGAAGTAGTTCCACCAACTCCTTTGTATTGTTCGGCATTTCTCCCTCAAATAAGAAATGGGCTGACATTGTCACGTGGGTCTTGACTGGGGGCTGTCCTGATGGCGGTCACTACGGAAGCGTTCTGCCTTGTCGGTGGATATGCTGTGGATTTTTGGCATTCTGCTTTCTCTTTATGTTCCTTGGTTTTTGCTTTCTGATCAGTTCTCTTTAATTTGTGTTTTTTATCCTTCTCTTCCAATCTCTTCTTCTACCTGTTGCACAGACACGAGTTTTTGTTAAAAAAAAAAAAAAAAAAAAGAAAGAAAGAAAGAAAGAAAAGAGGGAAGGCCAAAAAAGTAAATTATTGGGATCTTGGCAGAAGGTAATGTTCACGTGGAGAATCAAATCTCTTGAACAGGACGGTAGCGGCTGTGCAGATGATGATGGGAGCTCCCGTTGTGAGGGTCCTTGCAGTGGTGCCCTCACCGGAATCTGGTGAGATGCCCTGAACTGCTGCTCTGAGCAGTTCTCGCGGCCCTGCTGGCTGTGCTCCTCCGTGACCAGTCCAGCACATGCCTGATCCATTGTTACTGATTATCTTAAAACTATATATATGTGTTTCTCCTAGCTACTATAACAAAGTTCAAAAGACAGTCCTTCATGACCGTTACTGCATCTGCAAGAGCAGTTTCTACTGGCTATTTTCAAGCATCTTTTCTATGTACAGCTTGGTCGATTCTGCAGGAGGAACTGGGTGGGGGAATCTCTAGGACAGCCAGGCTCTCAATCTGGGATGTTAACCAGTGCATTAAAGCATCCTATCTGTTAGCTTGTGCGCAGTGGGAATGCCTGGGGGAATGCCTGGGCTTCTCAAAATTGCTTCTGCTACCAGCAATTAGTTGAATGCTGTGATATGAAGCCAGCTAGGAGGTCAGTCAATCCCCTTGTCTCAAGCCGGTCTGTTTTGTCACGTACACAAGGAGGAGCTGGGGAGTTTCTGGACCACCCAGGGAATTAAAGGCTAAGTGCTGTGGGTGTGCGTGCAGGCACAGCCCCGATACTCACCTACCCCGCAACTGTAACTGCAAGACAAACCTGAATTTCGTCCTTATATCTCCATTATAACTTAAATTCCATAGATCTTGCCATATGCCTTGCAGCCTCTGGATTGAAAGACAAACATTGGCTGCACAATCTTCTAGATCCAAGGCAGATGTCTATTTTATCTCTTCATTTTTTTAATATCCAATTGATAACTAGAGGAGAAGGTAAGGGAGGCAGCGGGCTTTTTGTGTTACTCCTATCTGTAGTCACAAGGCACTTTTAAGTGCATCGGAAGATGTACTTTTCAAAATTTTAACAGGGCTACTGATAGAAGTAAGATACTAGCCAAGGTAGCAAAAGCCAGATCATAGGATAATTCTGGTTGGAAAAGATACCACAAGATCGCTAGTCCAAGCTCCTGCTCAAAGCAGGGTCAGCTATGAGATGTGACCAGGTCTCTAGGGAATGGACCCCTTGAAGAGTAGACTAAACTCCTTAGGTGCAGGATGGCAGCTTGCTGCCTGCTGATGCTGCTTATTGGGGTGAGTCTAGATTCAAGCAAGCACTTGAGGACAGACTCTCTCACATACTTACCAATGCCTGCTTTTAAATCTCATTGCCTTTGTTTGTTGACTTTGAATGAGTACTTGTAGCAGAGTCTTGGCTACATTGCTGGAGCAGAGGAGCAGTTACATGGAAGCATGCTGGAATAACATAAATTGAGTTTGAGATCTAATGGAGAGCTGGCAGTGGCACGCGCCTTGTTTTTCGTTCTGGGGTTTTCCTTTGCCTCCACTTCCCACACAAGGGCCTGGCTCCGTGACTTGGGCTTTCAGTCATTTACTATGATACTAAGAACATTGTTATTTAACTAACTGCAGCACAGTAAGTGAGACTGAAAAAGACTTCATGGGGAGCAGATGTAGATGTCAGTCAAGCTCAGTGTGTTCAATATGAAGAGAGATTGTAAACTTATGATTTATTTAGTTTGGATACAAAGAACTTGAAACAGGTCTTTTGAAATAGTGAAAGGGTCTTGTTTCTGTGCTGTCTTACAGAAGGTAAATTAGCTTTATTCCTGTGTAGCTACATCTTGATGTCCTTATAGGAGACTGCCTGGCCCCAGGCATGGCCCAGTGCTCCTGCAGAGAAGAGAAGGACCCTCTCAAAAAGGCCTGGGACTGCTGTGGCTCTTAGAGATGCAGGGGTCTCTGAGGGAGATGATGGTGAGCTGTAATCCCCATCTGGTTAGAGGCCTTTCTAGACTTAGCAAATTCAGTGGTCAGCCCTCTGGTATTATTTTGTCTTTGTTCTGGGAACACAGGGGTTGAATTTTTTTCTGTAGGCATAGAGGGAACTGGGAATTAGCCAAGCTTTCACTCATTTTCTGATAGCAGCTAACACTGGGTTGAGACCACACTCTGCAGAGCTCTGTGCAGATGCTTGGAGAGACATTCACTGCCCTGAAAAGTGCAAGGTTTTACTCTCCCTTCTCACAACGCCCAGGAATTTACCCAGACCCGTTCTCCTAGCAATGTTCAGCATGTAACACAGTGAGGGAAATCATCCATTTGCAACGTACCTGTGACCCAGCCCTCTGAGTTTTGCACTAACCAGCCTGAGTCTCACATGAGCTCTCTTCACGTTCATCTGCCCTGCAGCTCCTGCACGAAACCTCCATGTCCACAGCTGCACCAGACCCGGGTAACCCTGAACCTTGATTTCTGCTTGCAGAGACAACAGTGCTGATCAGAAGTATAGAGCAGCTTCCATATTAGGAGAATCAAACTGATGAAGATTTATTTTGGCAAAGAAACAACAGAGGGAATAATAGAGGTCTCCAAAATTGTGGATGAATTGTCCACTTCTTTCCACAATGCAAAATCTCAGAGATGTCTAAGAAATTATCAGGCAGCAGGGTCATAACACAGTTAAATGTGGAATTCTTCGTCACAGGAAGATACGGATGCTGAAGTTTACATGGCTTCAGAAAAACATTTAGTTCAGGGAAGAAAAATCCATCTTGGGCTACTGGGCACCTTGAACATAAAGATTTTATTTCAGCCTTGGCCACTGTATTATTTTTATGAACAATAACTGAGGAAAAGAGCTTTCTGGAACCAAATGGCCCTTTTGCAAATACTAACTTTTGCAAAACACCTCTGCCATGCAGACTGGAGACTGTGATCAATTGCTAATATAAAAATATAAAAATATAAAAATAATATAGTGATATTGTATGTAGGCTACCAAACCCTTTCGCTCCTACAGGTGGGCACATGCCTTATTGCAGAATTTGGCAGCACTTAGAGTGGTTTTAGGAACTTTTACTGGTTTTAGGCTGATTTTAACAAGGGAGCAGGTAGGCAAGCTCCCCAATACCTCATGTTAATGACTGGATAGTTTGGTATTGTTTTATTCAGCAAAGAGTGTCCTCCATCTGATTAAACCACTGGTCCAGCCAATATCTGGAGAACTGAACTACTTCCTAACTGCTGCTATACCAAGATCTCAGCTGAAATTGTCATATTTCTTTATTCATTTTTCAATTACAGAGCCTCCTCCCTAATGTTCAGATTTTGTACTAGTTTACAACTGTACGCTCCCCTGGGGGACATTCAAAACTGGGCATGGTTAACTGCACAGAGATGATAGGGTGGTTAACAGCTGAACTTCATGAACAGCTGGTAGCACTGAACTGTTTAATGCTTTTTTAATGAAAACATGTTCACAAAACTCAATTTCAGGTCTTAGCTTGAACACATGGTATCCTTCCATATTGCTCTATCCTTTTCTGTAAAAAAGCCTGAGGTGGCCTGAATCCATATGGTGGTCTAAATCCACACAGATTTATCAACATTATATTATCCTTTCATATGCAAGAGTGAAAAGCCTGAGGCATGCTTTGGGTGCTACAAATTTGTCTAGATCATGTCTGTAATGAGTAACATTTTTTGGTACTTCGCTGTTGCTGTTTTCCCATGTTTGAAAATCAAATCAAAAGTAGGAAGACGAAGAAAAATGGATGATTGGAGTGTGTAATAAGGCATCAATGGGATAAAAATAACCTATGGAAATAAAACACCGTTACTTACTGTGAAAGTAAATTGTAGAAGACAAACTGGCCAGACTGGTGCCAGAGAGCACAGGGATGGTTCCTCTGCTGAAATCATTACATGAACTTGTAGTAAAATTACAAATATTACGTTTAGCAAGAAATTAGAGTTAATTAGATTGTTTCTAGAAAACAAGTACTCTTTTTTTTTCCAGATACTTCTTGGAAAAAGAATGAAAAATATCCTTATTTAAATGGAGAAAATTGGCATTCAGGCATAAATACTTGTCTTAACCATTGTCACCAAAATTATCTGAGACGTTCAGGAGTGCTAAGAACCACAAGTCTAACTGAAGTTGGTAGCAGTTGCATGTTCTTGGTGCTTTGGAAAACAAGAATGTAATTTATCCTATCTGGGAGCAAAAACAAGTGATTTGGGATTACTCGTGTACCAAAATGTCAGGGGCAGAGACCAGTTATACCAAAGAGTTTACAAACAGACGTGTCAAAAACAGAGAAATGACAATTCTTAGGTATGTTTTCTCCTGTATGAAGAGAGAAAACATGATTTTCAAAATATTTTGTTGTCTACAACTTTTTTTGTTCAAGAAAATGTGAATTTCACAGCAAATTATTCAGAACTTTTAATTCAGCAAATTATTTCTTCAAATTATTCAGAACTTTTTCTATTGAAAATGTCATCAGAATCAACATAGTCATAGGAAACATTTGAGTTATGATTAATCAGTACTTTCCCGTGCCAGATGGCTTCTTCTGGAGGTTTTGACCAGGTCTCTCCAAGTTAGGGACAAGCTAGTTTGCAGTGAGGTCATGAAGGGCAATTGAAAAGTTGGGATTTTCAGATTTCATAGCTTATATGTGATACTGTGAAGGCCAAATTAATCTGACAAATTTTTCAAAGTTAATCATATATACAGACACACACACACACACACATCAGGTTATTTTGAGAGTTAATATTTAATTTTTTTTCACAATAAAGTGCAACATAAAGTCTCACTGCTTTGTGGAGCACAGTTACAGTAAACGTTTGGAGCAATCCTTATCCTCTCTGCTACTGCATATGAGCCCTCCCATGCCGTGCACCAGCCACGTAATGGGAGATAACTGCATTTTGATCAAGTACCAGATGAACTGGAGGGTGAAGAGAGGCTCTGCGAGCTGATATGTGAGGCTAGCTGGGAATTAAAAAAAAAAAAGTCGGACAAGGTCGCTGCGAAGTATTTGGGGCAGGAGCCGCGTCTGTGCCTGCGAATGAACCCAGGCTGCCCCATGCTGCCTGTTCCACAGTCTCAGCATCAACCAAGTGCTATTAATAATTTTCCTGGGAGTCCGGGACACACCATTGTTCTTCATAATGAAAGGAAAAGTCAATAAAATAACTCCTATTGTAGCTATTTTAAAATACGCAGTCTGTGGAATGCTGCTTTTTAACATGTTCTGTTTTGGTTTTTCCCCTCTGCGTGGACTGACTCAGTCGCTTTTCTAGTCAGCACTGCATGATCAAAAATCTGGTCTTGATAATGTGGAGGCATTAGGGGTAAACCCTTCCCTGCTGTAATTCCAGCAATAATAATGGAATTGCATCAGGGATAATGGAAGAATCTAACTTTTTGTTTTAACTATTGCATGAGAACTGAGGCACTAATCAGTCCCTAACTTTCTCCTTACCCTGCTAGGTTGGGAACTTCCAACGCGGGCTGTAGGGTGGCTTTGTTCTTCTTCCTGTTTGGTGGTAATAAACACATTTTTGACAGCAGTTGCAGTTTTGAAGCCCATGTCAAGAATCCTTCAGATGAGATTGGGAGAAATATTAAAAATGCACCCTGCTGTCTTTGAAAGCAAAGCTCATACACAGCAGTGTTGGCCTATATTATAGTTCTTAATCTTTAAGGTGTATATGAAACACTGGAGGGCTGGCAGCTACCGCAGGGTGAGAAAGTAGCATTTTTGGCAACCTCCAACATGACTGAAAAAATCTCTGCATTCACCAGAAATCCAATCCTCTTTTTATTTACTATTTTGACTCCGTTATTTATAAAACATCACAGCAACATAAATATCCTACATGAAAAGCTTATTGCATCCTGTTTAAAATAGTTGTTTTATTGCACACAGGCCGTATTTCCTGGACACTTAAAACTTAATTTGCTCGCCAGTGTTCCTCAGTGCTTATAGGAAGATTTACACCGACGAGCGCAGACGAATGTGCGTGCGTGTCTGTGGCCGTAGTGCTCCGGCTTGAACGGTGAAGTACCTTTGCCTGGAATTCCCACTGGGATGCAGCTACTCGGGACTTAGGACCGACTTTGCTGGATTTTGCAAAAGCGGCTCCGTTAGGAGCGGTGCAGGAAAGCTGCCGCTGAGCACGTGATGTTGCAGGGATTAGCAGGGAGCCCTTCCACGGGCTGCGCTGCTTGCTTGCTACCTCCTGGAAAACAAGCACGAGAACATTTTTTTGTGAGGGGAAGAGAACAGAGTGTTTTCTGAGCAGCATCAGGATTTGTTCCCCAAGGGTTCATTGAGGAATATTCTTTAGAGTAACTCTTTTTCATAGGGATAAGAGAGCCCATAGGATTTTAGACGTTGTGCGGGTTCTGGAGAAAGCCCAGCTAGTGAATAGGCTTTCTTTTCTCCTTGTGGTAAAAGCTTATTATTCACAGCAAAGAATTCAGCCAGACGAGATGTTCTGATCTGGGCTCCATTTTAATAACCCTTCTCCTCGTCCTCCTCCCTTTTCCCTCCCTCCGACAGACCTCTGTGCTCGTTGCAGAGGTTTTCGTTTTACCACAAGCGTCATTCCAAAGATGCAATCACCCTGTTCCTTTTCCCGGGCCTGAAACGGGTTTTTTAGCAGTTGCTTGCTGGCTAGCTGAGCCTGGCTCTCCGGGCTGCCGCCGGGACTCACCTCGGGAGAGCGCCGAGGTTGCTAACCCTGGCGGGATCAGCAGTGGTTTTCCAGCCTTGCCAATGCAGTAGAAGGTGCATTTTCACCTCCTCTCTGCTGCTGGCATCTTGCAGCCTCTCCGGCACTTGAAGCATTCCCGGTGTATCCATATTTCAGCTTTAATTGATAAAGACTAACAGGAGAAAAATAACTTTAGAGCTAGAGGGAAACCCATTTTGTTCAGAAAGTAAGACAGAAATGCAGGAAAAAAAAACTGAGACCACGTTCGGCTCGCTTTTCCCTCGCTGTGATGTAATTTGAGACAAATTGCATGAGGAATGGGTGATCCCTCTCCGCTCTCGCTACCAGTCCGGCTGCTGTTAGTCGGGAAAACTGCTTTCGGCGCCTCCTTAGTTGCACAAACATAGGCATGTGCCGGCGCGGCGCGGTGCGGCGCGGCGGACGGCTCGAGGAGGACCGCCGGGAGGGAGCTGCTCCGCGCGCCGCGTTCGCCCGAGCGGGCACCGCGGGACCCGAGGGCTGCGGGAGGCCGCGGCCGAGGGTGCTGAGCGCCCGCGCGTCCCCGGGCTGCGCCCGCGGCTGCCCTCCGCTCACCACTCTGCCCGCCGGCCCGGCAGCTAGGAAACACAGGCAGGAGACTGTTTTTTCCCCCATCTTTAATGTTTTCACCGCCAAAGCAGATATGTGTAACAGATGGAGGCAGCCTGTGGTCTCGGAGAGCCTGCTCATCTCCCCGGCTTGACCTTCATCTGTAGAAAATAGCAGCGAATTCATGCGAGTTATTTTAGCGATCTCTGGCAGCCCCACTGATTTTTTTTAAGGCGCTGCAAAACATGGTTTGCATTGAAAACGGAGTTCATTAGGATCACTGGCTTCACTTAGCATTGTGGCAGCATGTTTAAAAAGAGATCTGGAAAGAAATTTGATGGCATAGCTGTCAAAGATTCAAAAGTATGAAATGAATAACACCGTAGCACAGAATAATCTTCTAGGCTTCAAAGCAGGATCTTATTTAAATTCATTTTGGCATAGTGGTTATTTTATTGAGCTTTTAGAGCAACAACGAAAAATATAGTCAGCTGTTGCCTGGCAGAATAATTGTATCCTGTGGCAGCAACCATTCCCCTATCTCCAGCAGTGTAAGGCAAAGGAGATGGGGAGATGCCCCCCTTCCTCCTCACCTCCCGCCCGGCTCCTGCAAGGATGCAGCCGGGTGAGCGGGATGAGGTGCAACAGGAGACCGCTGCGAGGAAGTCCAGGAGGAGAAGGGGGTGGCGGAGGGATAGCCGGGGAGAGACACTGGGGAAATTTTTAAAAAGGAGATGGGGACTCCGCTGGCGCCGCGTGCCGCGTGTCCCTCGCACCCCACGTCGGGGAGCCAGCCTCGAGCACACGTGGGCGGTGTAAAACCTCTCCAGCTCCTCTGAAAACTCAGGCTCGTGGTCACAAATGACTCCACGATAAGAAGTAGAGGGACTTTTATTATATTTTCCCTGTGTTTTAACTTCCTATCTGGCAAGGAAAGGAGGAAACTATCCCCTGATCTCCCGGGACCTCCGTATCTCCAGTGCACCGCGGGGAGCGTGTGCCCAGCTCATGACGTGAAGTTATCTGTAGAAGAAGAAATATCCGGGTGCTAGAAAACTGCTCTTGGACAACCCTTCCCTTTCCTTTCCCGCTGGTGAAATCCTTATTCTGACTGGATAGTCATCTTGTGTCTTCTGCTGCTCAGTCCAGTGGTTTTAATCCTATAATCTTTCCTCTTGGCTTCGACTGCTGCGCTCTGATCTGAATGGTTGTAAAATGCAGTTTGTAGGCATGGTACCAGAAACATATGTACACTACAGCACTTCTAGTGAATTCTCTTTATCTCTCCCGGCAGCAATATTTTCAAAGACCTCTATGGCGCAGACAAGTACGTGCTGCACATGAATCTGTCCTTAATTGACATGTGGCCTTTGGAGTGTTTTCTCAGCCCGTTGTTAAGATCACTTCCAGTGTTTTCCTTTGCGCCTGCGTTGATCAGGAATTTACTGCGAAAGGTGAAACGTCTTTTCCAAAAAGCAAAACCACATATCTCCGACCGTGTGCGACAGAGAACTTTATAAATACCACGGGGACTTTCTTAACTGGGGGGGGGGGGAAGAAAGAAAGGAAAGGAACGAGTGGCTCGAGCTCGGCGGTTTCTGAGCGGGTGTAGTTCCACTCGCAAGCGGGATCCACGTCGGTACCTCGCCGGCGCGCGTGCCCGGCGCCCGTGCCTGCAGCGGGCTCCGAAGGGCAGCTCCGGCGTGCGCCGTGCGCCTGGGGAGCGCGCTTGCAACTCGTCGGGAAAAGCCATGCGATGCAGAATAGGCAACGGCAGTGCCATTTCCCCGGGAACATCTTCTTCGGTTGCTTCGGATCTGTTCACTGTCCTGGGCACGGTTATTTTTTTGCGGCTCTTCCCCTCTGCTTTCTGCAGCCGTTTCGGTCACTCGGGTCCAGCGGCGAAGCAGCCGCCTGCCCTAGCGCCCGGCAGCGACCGCCCGCCCTCCTCCCGCTCTCTGACCTCCTGCACGCAAATCCTGCCCCTGTCCAAGTCTCGCTTTCATATTGCAGAGCAGATAACATGACCCTGCAACATGTTTTTAATTTTGAGAAAAAATGTGCATCCTTTCCATGCACAGTGCGACTCTTTCGGTGTACGGTGTGTCGCCGCGTCTCTTACAGCTCTTTACAAGCTGCTGGAATAGCTAAAGATGCTCCAAACTCTTGAAAGAAGAGCTCATAATAAACACCAGTTGGCATTAGAAAAGTGCTAGTTGTGCAAAAGCTGCTACCTGTGGGGTTAACATTTTCTGTCTGTGTTTTCACATCTGCAGAGAGGACAGCCCCAAAGCTGCCCTGTTTTCTTTGGCTGCCTTGCTATGGTGGAACTACATTTCTTGCCAGTGCTCTCCCACGATCCAGCCCTGCTGGTCTTTTGGGTTTAACTCTTTTTGAAATGGTTCTCCACCGCTGACATTTATGTGGGGCAGAGTGTGCTCAAGAGGAGCCCGCAGAGATTTATACTCTGTCATTTCAAGCAAGTCTTTGGAAATAATTGACTACGTAAACAACTCCCTTTTGCAAGAAGTCAGCCTGTGACTGACAGTCACTGCAAAAATGTCAGTTCTTGCAAAAATGACTGCTGTATTTATGATATAGGGAAAGCTTGCCACGTGCCTGCATTTAATTCTCAGCAGAAGTATTTCAGGAGCATAACCACTGCTCGGCTAAAGATGGGTTTCAGTAGGACTGTCAGTTCCTCCCATGTTTGAATAATTAGCTCTTGGGTGATGCTTTAAGGATTTTTCTTTGCTTCTGGTTTCTGAATGTGATGCTGCTAAAAATACCAGCTGTTTTCTTGGAATTTGCGGCATGTTGTCATTTGCAGTCTCAAGTGCAAGCTGCAAGTTGGAAATTGGTTGGGAAAAACACTAGTAGCTTGGGGATTTGAGCTGCCTGGGATTTGGAGTAGGGCAAGAGCTGAGGGCAGTGGTCCTTCAGGCACCTTGAAACGAGCATTTGACCTGCAAAGGGCTGCTCAGCGAGTGCGCCCTGCATTGCAGGTGCCGCCGCCCTTATCACGTGGCAGGAGGTCACTGCTGGTGTGATTTCTTTGCAGTGAGCCTTTTGGTCATGCCCACTTCATGATGGAATAAAACTTATGAGATCGCTTTGCGGGGCTGTGTGGGTAAGAGCATCTCCCTTGTCTCCTGAGCTTTCTCAAGGAGATGCAGGACTTACCTGTTTTCTTATACATTTACCTATGCCAGTGCCTTGATGTTGCATGTTGGTACATACTGCTCCCTCCTTGAGAGTGTTGTGGAAAAAGAACTTGTAACTAGGTCTTGTTTTTTGCATTTGATGTTTTAATGCCATCTCTTATTCCCTGTTCAATATTGCAGCAATGCCAGCAAAGCCAACACCCTGTGCATACTACCTGTTGCCAGCACGGCCACCACCAAGTGCTCTCTAGACTTTCTGCCAGGCCTAGATTTCCATAGCTACCGTGACACTAGAGTAAGAGGAGGCTTAGGGGAGGTCAGCCCTGGAGTTTGCTCCCATTGCAGTGCTCAGAATGGAAATTTGGAAAGGAAGTCTCTCCGCTGCAGCTGCGAGGCATTGAAAGTGCCCATATAGAGCTCTGTTCCTTGCAGAAGTGCTGGTACAGCATATTCCTTTGGATCGTACCACTCACCTGTCGATCATAAGTCACTTGGAGGCTTTGCGAAGCATCGTGTTTGTGGTTTCTGGCTGGAGGAGCCTGCACGTTAGTGACTGAAAATTCATATATTCTATCTATCATGTATCTCTCTAAAGAAATTGCCATATGTACATGCACAGGTATGTACTAGCCCGCTGTAGACCTGTAGACCCATCTGACAGTTATTTGGAGTAGTTTCTAGCTTATCATTCAGCTGGGGTGAAATACAAGCCAAAGTCCAGCCTTTGCATGGAATGTTTACCGACAAAATAAATTGTAGAATGACTTCCTAAATCCCCCTTTACTTTACATCTACAAGTTGTATTAAGAAATGCAGCATTAAGATGTGAATCCATCACTTACTTCACACATTTGCTGTTGACAGTGAGGCAGTGGAAGCAGGCTGGTATCCATCCGCACTGGAAACATTCACGTCAAGGTTTCATTCCAGAAAAATCATTTGCGTTGTTCTGTAAACTAACTTGAGTTGTTCCGTAACCTTTCCTTAGGCTGTGCCAGGGAAACACAGCACTGTAAAGGGAGGAGGTTGTTTTTACGCCTTGCACTTCAGAGCACTCTCCAGGTCAGGTATGATTCAAGAATGTAATTGTAATCCTCGTTTAGTTAGGGAAACCGTTTAGCTTGCCGTATGACATCCGAATTATTACTGCTTTCATGGGAGAAAGATTATGGCCATGTGGTTTTCCTTTCAAATTCAAGTTTTGGTTTCCATTTACAAGCTGTTCTTGTAAACAGAGTCTCTCTGCTTCGTTTTTGCTAAAAGGCTTCTTGTCATAACACTTGGGGGGCTGTTTTATCTTGCCTTCAGACGTGCTCAGGTAGCTCAGTGTGCTGAGAGCAAGCTGCTCGGGCTCTGGATTCTTGTTTGCAGTAACAGTTTCTAAGTAAATCAAAGCAGACCACGTAGCCTAGGGCCACCAGCATTCGACTGATATTAATTTATACGGGGCTAAGACAGCATGGCAGTGGGTGACTTAGTACAAGCTTAGATAAAATGCTAGCAGATGGCAGCACAAGAAGAGTGCTGGGGAGTCCCTACGCTTTGCATAGCCCTTGTCTGAGAGCCAGCAGCATTTCAGGGCCTGCCTGCACTAGCGGGGATGTGCAGGCTTTTGTGTCTGACACCCACCCAGAGCTCCTCTGATCTCCACCTCATCCCAGATTTCATAGCATTGCATGAAAATGTACTTGTTATTTGGGCTTTTTTTCCCCCAAGTCTGCTGCCTGATCATTTCCTCAAGCCCTCTCTAGTTTTCAGTTTGTGAGAAATACATGTAACTCTTCCCTATGTGCCTCCTGCTGGCAGACCCATGTTCTTCCTCCCTTTCATTGTCCTTGGTTTTTTGTTTTTTTCCCTTTTCTTATTTACATGCTTCCCTCGTGGTACTATTCCATATTTTTAAACATCTCTACTACACTTCAGGCATAGAGCTGTCTTCAGGGCTTGGGAGCTGCTGTCGCCTGCTCACAAATTGGTGGTGTTAAACATCAGCTGACAAAACAGTGCGTTGCGTGGCAGAAATGGGGCACTGCCCGAGCCCCGGGCATGAGGCGATGCCGAGTGCTCTGTACGCAGCGTTTGGCCCGGATGCAGAAGTGGTCAGCTCTCGCTGTGGTGTCCCGTGCATCCCCAGCAGCTACTGCCTTGGGTTTACTGCGAGCCAGTGAAATACTGTTCTTGCAAAGCATTTCTAGGTCCTTTGGGAAAGCTAGAGACAGGAATGCAGATTAGTGCCCCCAGGACTGGTGGGTCAGAGCTGTTACCCACGGCAGGGACCTGCGGGGCAGGCTGCAGCGCTGGCATCATGCTCAACCCTTGCGCCGTCGTGCAGGACGGAGGCGTTGCTCTTCTGCTACCTGTGCTGTGTGTGCTCTCCTGCTTGCAAGTTCAAGTTTCAGGACTAGGAACTTAAATGTTTTAATGTTTAACTTTTAATATTTTTTTTCCCACTGCCATCTCTGTGGGAATCCCCTGGAGACAGAGAAGCCTTCCTCATCTCCCCATCTTCCTTCTCACTGTCAGCTGCCCTGGAGGGATGGACTCTGCCAGGCTGAGATGGGACAGTGGCCAGGGCAGATACAGAGCTTGCTCTTCATGCACCACACACCCTGGAGCAGCACCTGCTCCCTAAACCAGTCAGCATGCAAGCGCCAAGTCTGGATGTGACTCCTGATTGATTAAAAAAAAAAAATAAAAAAGGAAAAGAAAAAAGACTATTTAACCACCCTATTGTATCCAGGATAAGGCTGTCTCCAGGGCACCACATAGCAGTGCAGGCCAGCCTGACCGTGATGATTTTGTTTCTAACCGCATGCATTGCTGAGCCTTTTTGTTATATAAGGGTTTTGGCAGTCTCCATGTTGCCAGCTTCATTCTCTGCATTAGCTGTGCCTCCATCAAAATCTGTTTGCTGAGTGAGAAGCTATTAGTGTGTCCAAAGATGATCCTCAGTGCATTGCTGGCTTGTGCATTTGTGCTCTCCTTCTACGTTTCTAAGTAGCAAAGAATGTATAAGTAAATAATGATTTGGGGAGAAATTTGTAATGGAAAAAATAGCTTGAACAATATTTGATTTTTTAAAAAAGTCCTGTTTTGATTCAGACTTATGGGTTACAAGTATTTCCTGGAGGCCAGTGGGAATTGGAAGACTATCTTTGTGGGACTCTGAAATTTTAGAAATTTCAAAAGTGAGACAGTATCTGTGCGTGTTACAAAATATCAGACAGCAGTCAAGCGGTATCTTAGCAAACAGCTATTTTAGGTAGTACAATGAGCAGAACAAAACCCAACTTTCTAGTTACAGATGAGCCAGAGCATGAGTATCATTCCTTACAGCTTGCCATTGCTTTAATTATATTAATGTGTTTTCAACTCGTGGATTTTAAACCCATGGAGGGACTAATGTGATCTTTTCACAACTCATGTTGACAAGAGGAGATTAACCCCTATTATTAGGAGCTGAGCTAAAGGGTCTTGAGTAGGGTCAAGACTTTAATCTGAACCAAAAATCTTTGCCACTTGAAAATCCACAAGTAATTCCCTAACTGGCAAAATGACTAGTCTTACTTGTATTTAAAACAGATCTGCTATGGGGAGGGTCACTTATCTGACCTGTTTACCCTTCACGCCCCGGTGCGCCCAGCGGGCTGCGGAGGGGAAGGTGAGGAGTGGGGACCTCACGGTTCTAAGGCTGAACTGGAAAAAATCATGGGATTTGATTTGGGTCTACCCTGAAGCATCTTTGCTAGGGAGTGTGGAGTCTCCTTTTAGCTGGTGAAAAGCAATCAAGTCAGTTCCAGTTGTAACACTCCTAAATAAGGAACGGAAACACTTTGGCTCTCAGTTGGTTTTTTTTTTGTTTTTTTTTTTTTCCTTAAAAATCAGTCATTTCCTGAAGCAGCACTGTTGTTGGGTTGCCCCCTCACAGTGAACTATTTACCACCAAAAAAAAAAAAAAAAAAGGCAAAGAAGAAATTACCCAGCTCATAGCCCGGGTGTCCTCGAGGCCAGGGGAAAAGTTAGGAGGTTCATGGCAGTGCTTAGCCCCAAAGATGCACTCACAGATAGGCTGAGTTGAGACCATCGCTTCCTGGCTGCCTGGTATGTCATGCTTAACTGCTAATTAGCTAGCTCCAGCCCTGTCTCTGGGAATTATGATAATGAATATAAAGAACTGTTTATTCTAAATGAGACTTCCCAAGGGTAACAGCCTCCTTGGTGGCTGTAGAAATGGAAAGTAAGCCTGAGGAAACACCAGGGCGCTGCGGTTTTTGGCAACAGATGATAAACATTTCTTTATGGATGGAACAGAGCATGTAATTTACTGCCCAGCTCTAACAAGAGCAGTCTTGACCATTTTGCTGTTCTTTGCCATAGCGGTCAAAATGCAACAGCTAAATCCTGGTCAGAAGTTGTGCCGTTGATGTTTTTGTAGGTAGCAGCATAAAGCTCACTGGAATTTATCTGTGGAAAAGGAATTCATCATTTTTATAAGAGCTCAGATGTTCTCTCAACTACTTTGTTGCTTTGCAGTGGGGCAGCTAGGTCCTGCCCATCCCTCTCTAGCGTAGCACAGTGGCAGGATCAGGTTGGACCTAGGCAGTTGCAGTGATGTGTTCAAGAGCAGGAGGTGTCTGTCAGCCTCTCTGTGAGTTTTGTATCATGCAGGTAAAGGTGAGGATCTAGTGCCATTATGTTCAAGCACAGTCATCAGTCATTTTCATCACTCACGGGTAGCTTTTCCTCCTGAGATCATCCCGTGATGGGAACTGCTGGTCATGGTGACACTTCACTGGACAGGAGTGACCTCAATGGGACATCAAAATTGGCTCATGCATCTTTGAGAAGTGCTGCATAGTCCTGAGCATCAATTGTGGATTGAATTAATTAAAATTCAAACAGGAGAGCTGTGTGCCAGCAAGGGCAGGACCCAGGCCGTTCGGTAATAGGTATCGACAATGCTCACAGCTTCCCTGGCACCGAGCTGTCAGTGGTGCCTCCGGCGTGATGGGGCCCATATTTATTTGTGGGCACCCCAAACTGTCCCCTCTGGAAAGGGTTTACAGCTTGGTAAGAGACCTTGCTGTGGGTTCATGAACTGCAGAGCTGGGCCTAAAGACTGGAGTGCCCATTCCCATGATTTTTCACCCAGGTCTGCACTTCCCACTTCTCCTGTCTTAGACTCCCACTAGCACTGCAGAGCTATGGGGCATCCCTTCAGCAAGCAGTGTGCGCGCCCAGGAGTGTCCCGCTCATCAGCTCTTTGGCCTCTCGAGGAGGTGCTGGTAAACAGGCACCAAGCTGTTGCTGCAGAGCATGGTGTCGCACTGTACCAGTCTGGCCGCACCTTCGGCAGGGCAGCGTGCGTGAGGCCATTCAGGGGGCGAAACAGGAGTTGGAGATCAGCTGGAAAAATACAAGGAGACAGATGTCATCTCTGTGTCAGCTTCAAGGAGTGTGAGAGGGAATTTGGCACACTGGTAGCAGTAATTAATATAAAGTTGCTCTTACATACAACAGTGACCTTACAAACATGCAAAGGTTTAGCACTTACAAATTAAAAAATGCCAGCATTAACCACATGCCTACACAATTTGCACTGAACACCTATGATTATCTGCTATGATATAGCCTTTAATTACATGATTGCAGTCCGGTTTGTTTTTTCCCCCCTTTTCTTTTCCTTCTTTTCTTTCTTTCATTTTTTTTCCTAGCTCTACTTCTGGCACAGTTTCCTGGGAGGTCCAAACGCAGTGAAGTTCAAGTGTTGTGACATCGCCCTGATCTGCAAACCAGCCTGGTCCAAGGGTCCAAGCCATGCGGTGCGGGGGCGGCCGCCCTGGCGCGCGCGGGGAGACGGCGCTGCAGACACAGCTCCCTCCTTCCGAGCACGTGAAAGGCCAGCTCATGGCTCGGCTGGGAAAGTGCAGGGAGCAGGGCACACTCCCCACGCGGTGCACGGCGGCACGCGGGTTGTCCTCCTCGAGGACACCTGCCGCGATGCTTCCCTGCGTCCTCCCCGCCTACTGCAACAGGAGGGGCCGGTGGGCACCACAGGCAAGGAGGCAAGCTCCTTGTGATGATTTTGGGACAAATTTCCCCGTTTTTTGTTGATGAGGTGAATTCGAGATGAATCTGAGCTACTTCACAGATGATCAATGGTAGTGACAATGCAAGATGCAATACCGCTGATAATCCCACACTTGCAACGTGCTTTTGTGGGAAGCTTTGCCCTAGCCCATGTGGACCTACCTTCCACCTCCTGCCTTAGCTGTGGCTTGGAAATACGTTGGGAGAGGAATCATGGTTTTGATGAGGGTTTGCATATAAAGATGGCGGATTTTGGTCCATGTCGGGGATGCTTTGGTGTTAGTATAGTATTTATAGTGATGCAGTTATTCTATGAAAGCTGTATTCATTTGATAGTAAACATAAGGAATTATCTAGGTAAGAAATCTAAGTAAGGAACTATCAATTTTCTTAGATGTCTCTTTATGTTGAATTTGGTTTCTATTTGCAGCACTCATACTCCAGTGGTTAACATCATGGAAGTAAAAAGCTGTTATTACTACTACCAGTAATAATTAGGAGGGTGGAAAGCTCCAAAAATCCCAGTCAGAGAAGAACATGTAATAACTACGTGTTTCTAAATGAAGACAAACTTTTTTTTTTTCAAAGAAAAGTGGGGGGTTTGTGCTGGAAAACTGCACATGAGTTCTCAGTAGAAGCCACAAGGTCTCTGTGTAAGGAGAAGAGAGTAGGTGCAGTGTTCAAGTTATGGTCCCGTTGTCCATAGGGGCATTTATTACTACTGAGCACCGATGCTGCCGGCTCCGAATTGGTGCTCTGTGTCACTATAATTTGGGTTGCTTTGGTATCTCTGTATTGTTAAGAGCAGCGTGTTTTCCTTCTGTTTGTAGCACAATCTGCACACTTCATCTCTAATGAAGTACTCTGCTTAATATCCTGCCTGCCCTTTCCTTTGATTTTTGTTGTTGTGTTTTAGATGATTCATCTACAGAAGTGTTTGTGTGGGCAAGGGTAACAATAAAACAGCTCAAGATAAATTCATTCTGAGCTATTATCTGCAGTTGTGATAGATAATAGATACTCGGTTTCTGTTAGTTTTGCGATTCATTTAAATAAAAAACATCTGACCGAAGTCAGTGCCTTGGAGATAAGTCAGACATCTGGCTGAGATTCTGCGTTCAGGAATGCGAGTGATGCAGATGGTGAGATTGTAATACACGTTGTGCCCATCAGGGTTGCGATAGTGATGAACAAGGCACTTCATTAGGTAGCAAAAGGGGAAAAAATATTTTTCTAAACTAAGAGATGAAATTTCTCTGGGAATGTGCATGATACTCATTTCAGTTTGAAGTATGAGGCCTCCTATGTACGTGTTTGGGGGAGGCTGCTTTACAGCATGTGCCAAACCGTTATTCCAGATATATTAAAGTGTGCCAGATGTAGTTTAGCGCTTTCAAATAACTGTAGAATCAGATTGATATCTCAAGCTATAAAAATGTTGAGGGTTTCTTCTTTTAAGTGCTTTGGGAATAAAATCCAACTGGTAAACAGAGTACGAAACCAAACAAATAGTTTTGCTTATTCTAGATAAAATATTACCACCACATAAGTCTACTGTGTGAGCTGTGGAACAGACTTAAAGACAATATGTAGGGATTGCACGTGGATAAACTGGTGGGAATATAGAGGCTGTCCAAACTGACGCAAAATGTGTGTTCTGAGAGGAAAGGAGGTATGCATCTTGCAATCTTAACCCTGGTTTTGCAGATACTGATGGAGCCTCAGAGCTAAATTTAACAGAGCTAAATTCAGCAGCAATTTGAAAATATTGGGAAGTTTATTAATGACTGTAGTAGCAAGAAACACGTTAGAAGATCATTAGTAGGAAGAAATTATCAAAGTTGTTATGTGTGTTCAGTTTTGCAGCTAGTCCTGAGCAGTCAATCGATTTGGCATCTGCCAACACTTGTGAACACCTTCTTGCAGGGGATTAGGTCCTGTGTCCGTCCCCGGCCTCTCGCGTCTGCCAAGCCGCAGGGGCCAGAGCTGTCGCTCCGCTGCCTACAAAAGGTCTTGCAAGAAACGGTGGCACAGATGGGCTGCGTGAAGGCTGTGGAGAGCACGAAACACCGTCTGGGAAGGGGCTGTACATTGCCACAGTCGTCTAACCGCTGTGCGGACAACACAGAGTCCGTCAGGCGATGCCGTGATGCAGCGAGGGCCGTGCAGGTGGTTCGATGTGCATCCACAGGGATCTGGTGCTCCAGGATCTCCTGGGCACCAGCATACCCACAGTAAGGAGACATGCATGCTGGGGTTAGGATGTAGCCAAGGAAATGAAGAATCCAGTAGTCCAGATAATATTGAGAGGAAAACAGCAGTTAAGAAATCATTTTGCATCAGACCATGCATCGGGTAACACCTTAAATGTACTAATGAAATAGAAAAACATGGTGCTGAGGATAGGGGAGAAACAGCAGCTGGTCACAAAAGGGTTTTGCTCGGATGCGCCAGGTTTAGCTTTCAAAGCAGCGGCTCTGCGAGCGCAGTGCTGAAACCCGGCGGCAGCGGGGCCGAGGGAGGCGTGCTCCCACGAGCAAACACGCGTCGCTGGCGTCAAGCGCCCCTTTGAGCTGACACCCAGCGGGACGCTCGCCTTCGTCACGGCTCGCAGAGGTCAGGCACACGGAGCAAAAACCCGTCGCCAGAAGAAAAACCCGTGAAAGGGAGTTGAAAAGAAACCGCACCGGTGGATGAAGCCGTTGAACGCTGCAACTGCATCAGCGTGCAGGAGGGTCCGTCATGGGACTGTCAGCGAGGAGGGGAAACCTGACAAAACAGGGAAGTCGGAGGGACATTCGTAAAGAAAAACAGTGCCGAATGCCAGGAAAAGCTCAGATCCTGCGGAGCTGAGCTCTTACAGAGTCCCCTCTGAGGGCTGCTGAACAGGTCTGAGGCCAACTATCTCCTCTTGATGCCTTCTAGCAGCAACCCTAGCACTTTAAAACAGCACTACCTCTATTTCTCAAACCCGATTTTATGAGTAAAATGATCAGTAACTCTGATTCTGATCTCACTCTAGTCTTTCTTATTTATTTATTTGTCTCTGAGTCAAGATTTTTAGCCCATTCGGATGCTTCTAACCCCAGAGTCACTCCAGAGATCACGGTGTGTTTGCTCTGAGTCGTTACCTAGGCTAGGACTTGATCCACCATGTCTGATAGAGTCATCCCCAGTTTACACTGGTTTTAGGAGAGGATGTATGAGGATAGATTATATATGGGCCTGCGGGCACTAGTGCCTGAAACATGACCATATTTCAGTTCTGATGCCTAATCGGTGCAAGGGTGAATGCATAATCCTGCAAACCAACAGCAAAGAAAAGGAATCTCCCTTTTTGCATCTGTAACACCAAAACAATCGCTAGAGACATCAGTTGTTGCTATGGAAAAGCCTCAGTCGAACAGTAGAATTAGGTAAATTGTAGAAAAAAACAAGCACCATGGAAGAATAGATAAATTTAATAAATTTATTTAAATAAAGTGGAACAGCCAACACTAAAGCAATTATCCAAGATGAAGCACGATACAAAGCAAAATGTTTTAATGCGCCTCTGCATGTGCCATTTGACTCTCTCTAAAGCCTCCAGTTACATGTTGGTGATAACTTCCAGATGGAGAACACCTTCCTCCCAAGGTGCTTTACGAAAGGACGTGATAGGTATCTTCTCCAAAGGGCTCCCTTTCCTCACCGGAGAAGTGTTTCCACTCCTGTAGAGGAGCACGGCACAGGTTAGGAGCACACCTCGGCGCAGCACAGCACACCAGTTCAGACCACAGCAAGGACACTGGCTTTGTTTTGAACTTCCTGGAGAGTTTCTTTATAACCATAAAAATTTCACTCTTGTTAAAAAAGGGGGGGGGGAGAAAGTAATATTAGAGTGAGCCAAAAGCCTAAAATTGATATGCTTTCATGGAAATACTTATTTTTATAGGTAAAGTGAGAATAAAGCTTATCAAGGATTAAAAAATAAATTCCCCAAGTGAAGCACATACTATCACTACCAGTTGCACTGCGGGCCAAATTCTTATGGCTTAGCTTCTCTGATTAATGGGCTAATACAGCTGAAGCCATTTCTTCCTTCCCAGGCAGCGCAAGCTTGGCAAGATTGCAGATTCTGACTTTGCAATTTCCCATTCACGGGAAAGATCTGTTTTAAATGGGTAAAAGATTTTTTTTTTTTTTTGAGAGAGAGAGAGAGAGAGATGGGTGGGATGGGGGGTGGATTGCAGCTCTCCAGAGCAAGCTGCAGTGTAGTGTGAGAAGCGTGCATGTTTCCTCCCAAAAGTCAGCGCTCCTGCTCCCATCATGCGCAATCCCCACCGGCTGAGGACCACACCTCTGCGAGCCGCCCGAGGACGGGGTGGGCCAGGCTGGCATCTGTGCCCCCTGCCCCCTCACACGGCCTCTCCAAACGGCAAACTGTGCTGGTAAGGAGCAGAGTGCTTTTCAAACGCAGTCGCCTCTTTGTAGCCAGATGCAGCGATGGGAAGGCTGGCAAGAGGTTGACCTCTTCAGACAGCTGTAAAAAAAATGCATAAATTTCTTAGAGATGATGGAGTTCCTCCTCTGGGATGAAATGAGGATCAGTTTGGCAGCTGAACTGGACAGCAAAAGCTGTGGCTGTTACCCTCAACAGGGAGCAGAGCGCAGGCCGCTGGCTGGTTCAGATGATCGTGTCCATGGTCTCTGCAGGGCACGGACATCGTATCCGTGTGCCTGCATTGCCAGTGGCAGCATGGCTGGCTTTATCCCAGCTGAAGCCTGGCAGCGAGTAACAAGCGTGCCGGGTGAGCAGCTGGGACCTCGGGCACTGGGGTCAGCAGAGGGGTAAACTGCCCTGGTAGACTTTCTGCATCTCATCAAGATCTTGGGTTTGACCTTAGTAGGTCACTCAGGGCTAAAATCATCTTCCAGCAGCGGCAGGATGGGGGATGCATGGGGAGAGCGAAGCCGCATCCAGTGTCAACTAAGTTAAATTAAGCAATAGGAAGTGGGCTGTGCTCCGGGCTGGGGCTGCGGTTTGCTTGGTGAGGACCTGACGCGGTCGTGGTCGGGCGGGCGCACAATTAGTGCTTGGCTAATGGGCAATTGACACCACGGTCAGACTGCGACTGGCTTGAAAGCAGTGCGCCGTGGGGAAATGCAAGGAGGGCTCTGGAGGACAACTTCACTCTTTATGTTTTAAAATGGTCACATGCCACCTGTTTGCTCACATATTTGAAAAGAGCAGGATTAACTGACATTTAGAGGTCCAGTCCCCTCCATGCTAAAATCACTGCAGCCCGTTCACTGACAGTAAAAGGGGCCGTATATTGCGTTCCTGCTCCTGCCGTTCAAACAGAGGAGCCAGTCAAACTGCCGCATCTAAAACTGCTTCATGAACTTTCCATCATCTATTTGACTGCAGCCTAAACTGAACAGAAGCAGCTATAAAGACGGGGAGAGCAGTGCAGACACCGTTGCAGCGTCCCCACGGCGGCAGTGGCAGATACTGTTCCTTCTCATGACACCACGTAAATAACAGCTCGTTCCAGTAATACTTGCCTAATTAGTGAATTGTTTCAGGATTTACTCCATCCACTCTACCCTGCAACAAATAACCCGCAGATGTGCGTCTGCAAAAATAATCCTTTGCGCTGGGGCCATGGTGCAGCACCACTGTATAATTCAGTGAACTTTCATGCTGCGTTATTTTAAAAACAGATCTGGTCTGTATGCTGGAAGCATGGAGGTAGATTCTGTCCTAACAGAGGTTGCTCTGTATATAGAGAGTATTTTGCTATCATCTCCGTGGACAATAAACATGGATCTGGCTTGTGAACATGTTATGGTAAGAATTATTTTCCTTGTCCAATTCATTAAGTCTGTATACTTAATAAGCAGTTTCAGCTTTTACAAGGTCTTCTCTGGGAACAATAAAAGAGAGAGAAAAAAGAAAAAAACATCTGGATCAGTGAAGCGCTTTTGAAATAATTTCTTCTTTAGTGTCTTTATAGAGATTTCCAAGGGTTTACATTAAGAAGTTAATTCAATTGCTGCTATTGATGTTGAAAATATATTAGAAACACAAATTTAACTTAGCCTTGTTACTTAGACAGTGATCAGAGTGGCCAGCTCTTTTGTTTGAAAACACTATCACGACAAATAGCATTGTATATATTGCATTCAGGAGTTTCTACCTTTTTCATTTTTACATCTTTTAAAATTTTATTGAGAAAATGGAAGGAAAGGGGGAAAGAAAGTGGTGGGAGGCGACCAAAACTCCAATTCCCTCACAACTTAGCAAACCACTTTTATTTTTTTCTTTTCCGTTTCTTTAATCTGTTTCAAAGGCTGTCTGCTAATGATACCGTTCGATTTGGTTACCTGTAATTTGGTATGGACAAACCAGAGCTCGGATACCTGAGGGGCTGGAGCACATCATGTTCAAGAAGAGCCTTGGGGAGTTGGGTTTGCTCAGCCTGGAGAAAAGAGAGCGCTAAGGGGCATTTGCTAAGGGGCAAATGTAATTGATGCCTCCAGCTGCCTGGTGGGGAGTTACAGAGAAGACAGAGACAGGCTTTTATCAGAGGTGCACAGCAAAGAGACAGGAGATGACAGCCCCACCTTGCAGCAAAGGAAATCCTAAGTAGATGTAAGGGGAAAATGCACAGAGGCGAAGGGGTTGGCTCCGAAGATTTCCAAAAATGCCCTGCAACCAAAATTATGCTGTGAAACTATGATTCTAAAATTAGGATTTTTTTTTCCTTAGGATTTATTTCTGCTGCTTATAGGATGGCTGAAATCTTATTTTGAAAAATTCCCTTAGCTACATTGAAGCAGGGTCATGCCCCTATGACTCTACCCTCATACTGGGGGGATAAAAATCTTTTGGCGTAAGTGGCTGTTAAGTGCCCTTATGCGGTTCCTCAGCTATAAAATTAGATCACTGTACTTTCTGCACTCTTACAAAGCGTGTGCTTTGAACGTGGGAGCTGTTTAATACCTGTTGTCAGTAGACAGTATGTAGTGTCCAGGAAACGAGTGGCAACCTTCTTCTTACTCTGGAATAGCGAGGTAGTCACTAACTAGCGCAATTTCCTTTGCAAAGTGTGTATTGCTGAAGAGGGGAGACAGGCTGTTGAATTGTAGCCCTTTGATTCATAGGCTTTTTGGCTTTGACAAAGGCAGAGACGTGGAAAATTACTGTCCCTTAATTTTCAGGCTTAATTTTGGGTAAGATCCTCGCAACAAAGCGTAAAGGAGGGGCTGCTGTTGTTTAGGTACTTGTGAGCAGGGAAGGAAACGTGAACCCCGCGTTGCGCTTTTACCTTCTTCTGGGAAGGATTTTGCCTTGTCTGCAACGCTAACCGTATTTCAGGGCCCCCTGACAGTGCTTTAAGTAGCACGAATAGCAGCCGCGACATGCTGTTTGGCTTTGCTGTCCTCGTGAGGAGGACGAAGGGGGAAGACCCGGGAGCGCTGGCCACGGTTTGGGGTTGGGGTCTCCCCTGTGCTCCAGAGAGGCAAACGGTGCGGCGCGCCGGTGAGGTGGGTGCAAGAAGTCCGGCTTGCTCCGGTGACCCTTCGTGTCTGTGGTTTTGCGCCTTGCCCCGGGATGAGCTCACGTACGCCTCCTTCCCCCGCGCCGGCGGGTGTTGTCCTTTCGGTAGGAAGTTCTCCGTGCCGGAGAGGCGGCGCTGCCAAACGCAGCCTCCATCCTCGGACTCCCGCTGTCTTGCAGGTTCCCTAGCGTCGAGCTAGAAACCCAGCTACCAAATTTGGTGTGGGGGCAGCCAGAGTACAGAGCGAGGTGCTCGGAATGGCGCTTTCTGGAACGGTTTTCTATGGTATCTGACTTTCCTAAAAGCTGATGACTTGTGTCTTTCTCCCCAGCTCCAGTGATTTAAATCCCAAACAAAAGCCTGACTGGAATAATTTCCTTTCACCTTCTTCCCAAAGACTGAGTTTCAAATTCAACCACATTTTCCTTTTATAATTGAAAACCAAATTATCGTATCTGAAGTACGGCTTTCAGATAAGGAGCACGAGTTACGTGTGTGGGGGTGCATTTAGGGTGCAGGTGGATGGCCTGTCTGCGGGAGGAGTGAAGGAGCGGGCCCATTTGTCCAATCCTGAATACACCAAAATCAGAGAGAGCTCTGCCCCGGCTCCAATGACACCTGAGCGCGAGCCAGAGTTGCTTCAGTTTATGCCACAAGTGAGTGTCTAACGCTGCCCTTCCTAAAAGCGCAGCTGTAGCACATCCCCAGAGCTGAGCACGCGCTCAAGCGTCATCCTGAATCTTAGTTTATTAGTCTGGGTCAAGTATGATACATGCTCATGGCAAAACTGACCGCGATTTCTGCTGGATCAGGATCGGCCCCTTAGGCAGCAGCTGCCCCCTTCATCCCCGAGTGAATGTCAACCAAGTTATTAGCTTGCCTCTTAAGGTTAATGAGGATTTATGTCCTGTTTGGAGAACCAGCTTTAGAAATCTGCCTTGCTTGCATAGTTTCTGTGATGTGCTTTCCTGTGCACGCATATATAAAAGGCGCTTGCCTTTCGTTGTTTATTAAATGGAGTTTATTAGACGTTGCTTATGCAGCATTTTTGCGATCTTGTTGATGAAGGATGCTATATAAACTGCATTGGATTGGACTGAACTCAGTAAACCTAAGAGCCTGCCAGCAATTTATTGCTGTTTGACTCCAGTGACCTAGCAAAAGAACGGCAGCCAGCAAACGAGCAGAGCTCCTTACGGCTCTGCTCTGGCACTGCTTTCGTTACTGAAATGGAATTTATTACTTTCTATCTATCAAGAATATGTGATAGGAAATTGGAGCCTCGAAGTGAAGAGTCATGGAAGTTTAAAAATCCAAGAGACTGGACAGATGTGCTGTGATTAGTCCTGTACTCTGGCTCACCTTTGTTTAGATAAATAATTGAATGTGTGCCATCAGTGAGACATGCTATTTGCAGTCTTGGAAGGAAATTTGGCTTCCAGTCCTCTGATTGGAAGTCAGAGATGCTGGAAAAAAAAAAGACTTATATTCTCTTTTTTATTTTTATTTTTTTACTTTAAATCTCAAAGGGGTGAGTTATTTTAAAACAAGGGCTGAGTATTGGAACATTTCAAGTGAGGTTTGAAAGACTACTCATTTTTACAAAATAAAACATACTTATGAGAAAGCATCATGCTTTGCCAGATTGCTAGACTATGTAGCAAATGCAAACAGTGCCATTTTTGTGTAAAATTAATTTTTTCTTCCCACTAAATTTCACACCTGTCAAACATTAATTTGATTTAGTAAAATCCAAACCAACTTCACCTGTGAAACTAAACAAAATCATTTTCCTGGTACAACTCCAAAAAATGAAAGAAAGCTATAATAAAAAGGGCAAGACAAAGCTGACAACATGTATATAAAGCTGAGTCTAAGCAGATGAGAGCAGTCAGAAGTCTTTTGTTTAATCGTTCTGCTTTTTCTGACATGCTGTCTAACAATAAACCATATGAACATTCCCTTGCACTAAAAAAAAAGAAAATCAAAATCCAAGACAGAAGGGAAGAGATTACAACGCAGCACTGAAGGAACCACATATGTGATTCTGAAGATGTTTGCATGCATGTAAAATATCCCACAAATGGCTTTTCCAGGGGTGGTAGGGGTGATTTCGTTCCCTTTTTGAAGTTGTGTGATACTTTCCTTGTGAGCGTTTCCTTCTTTGCTCAGAGAAAGCTCGCCGCCAAATGACTTGGTCATTTTGGGGCATCGTTATGTGAAGCCTGCTGCAAGGGCTGGTGGCTGCCAGTGGTGCCAGTCGGCGAGGGACCACCCGACGGTTAGTCTGGGGTCAGCCGACGGCGCTGCAGCCCGAGATGCTGCTGCGGCTGGAAGCAACACGGGCCAAAGTCGGTCCTGGCCCTGCAGCGCAGCGTTACGGCTTCCCCCAAAGCCCTAGTCTCTACGGTTTCAAATGGAAATTCCAACACACAGGTTTCTTTCACTACGGATCAGAAGGAACGATCATAGGAAACACCTCTGATGGTCTGTATTTTGTCCAGAACGGACCCAAAAAGCTTCGCTCTAGCTGCTGCTTGCTGCTGCGGTGAGCAAACTCATGAGCAAACTCTTGTCCCGGGGTGGTGGGGGCTGCCTGCAGCGTTTGCTATGTACCCACCCATTCCCCTGTGTCCCAAAAGCAAAAATAGTCCGAGTGCATGGCTCTCCTGGGCACGCTGACCCGCTGACGTGGTGGGGAGGTGTTCGGGGAGGTGGTCTGCCCAGATTTCGTCTGCACACCTCGTAGTGTTTAACTTACTGCACCAAGCCCACGAAGCGCAGCGTGGCGAGGTGCGCTGCATTGCACCCGGGAGAGCCGAGGGCTGGACGCTGGACAGATACTTCCGATGGCTAAATTCCCTGGAGCTCACCAAGCTTTGCCTTTTGCGCATGGAGCATAGCCCAGTTCTGTGCAGCCGCGATGCCGGATCGCTGCTCTCCTGAGATGGACTCTGCACCGGACTGGGAAACCTGGAGATTCTCCCTCTGAGCACGCTCAGCGTCCCAGCTGCAGGCTCTCTGGGCGTTCACGAAACGTGCGAGGTGGCACAGCCGCCCACCGCAGCTCCACGGCCGCACGCTCAGCCAGGGGCTGCGACCCGGCGCAAGCTGGCCTGCCAGGGAAGGAGGCTTCAAGCCCTTTCATCCTTCCCTCCGCTCCCATATCCATGCTTGGTTTACATATCCTTTCCTGCCCCCTTTGAGGCCGCTTAGATGTTGTTGCTCCTTGGTAGAGGCATGTGCGCTCATCACAGGTACTGCGTCCTGCATTGGCTACAAATCACTTGAGCAGTTTGGAAGGTCCCTTATACTCTCTGAGACGAAGGAACCGCAATTTCTATTCCAGCACCATAAAAAGATGAGACAAAACAGCATTTGGAGTAGGTAGGAGAGAGGGAGTCAGTTAACAATACATTATAAAAAAGAGCAGCCAAACAGCGTATCAGAGTGCTTTCAAAATCATCAGCTGGCCCTCGGTTAGTATGAACTGGCATGGGTCCACCAAAGTTAATAGAGGTACGTTGCTTTTGCCAGGGGAGGATCTGGTCCCTGGCTTATGTTCACAGTAGAGGAGTCTATAAATTGTGAATCTTATCAAAACCTTCCTATTAACAATAACTGGAACTGGATTTTGTTTCTGATACTGATGTTAATAACCAGAGTCAAGCAAAGGAACAGACAGTAAGGCTTCTTTAAAAAAAGAGAAAAAATGTTGTAAATTTGTTTGACTGAAGTAGCTGATGAGAAACATGACCTAGACTCTGGCAAACCATTAATCATTGAAAATCCAACTTTCAAAAACAATCAAGTAATTGGTTGCAATGATTTGCTTTCAGGGGTCCAAGTTCCAGCTTTGCTGATGAAGGGTAGGTCTCTGTTGTTGCTCTAGTAGATCCTCCCTTTTATCCTGCTTTATTCAGTCAGTTAACAGAAATAGATTAGTGCACATATACCTACTGTGGTCATAGGTGCTGCTGCGTTTCCTGGGCAGTAAAAGACATGCACCCTGCGCTGTGTCATTCACCCTGAGCTAGGGACAGCGACTGGAATTGGTAGGACTTGGACCTTGATGAGTTACACCCAACGTGATCATAAATTATCTCTTTGCACAACTGTGGAAAAAGACTGAGTCTGGAAATCATGGCACAGTGTATATTGAGCGACTGGCTACAGGGAGGCCATCCTCTCTTACTCAAGATTTTGGTATGTATCCCACAGAACAGCAAACAAAAATAAAGTGTATTGTTTCAGTTTTACACCATGTTGCTATAAATCTTCTCTCCCTGTGAATTACGGCTAAACTTCGCACAGCTACTGCGCTACTTCATTAAGACACTTGCGCAGCAGATGGGCCTTGTCTGTGCATGCCTTGGCAGACAGACCTGGCTCTCGTTTGTATTTTATATATAATGTGAAAAAAACAAAGTTTTTTTTTTAAGGCACCTTGTTGGTTCGCTTTCATAGCTGACTAATTAATGTTTGTAAGTTAATTACTGTATTTTACATTTGCATTTTTGCTGCACTGCATATTTCTGAAATTCAGGATGATCAAAGAAGAAGTCAGGGCAGACACAATAAGTAGCCATCCTGACAAAGACTCCTTTGTGCAATTAAACACAGCAATGCTGTGGCTCTTGCTGACTCAGGTCCTGAAGATACCGCACAGGCTTGCATGAGTTCATGTTATGATATTGTTTGGAGAAGTCTAGTTAAAAAAAAAAATCTACCTTTTCTCAATAGGAAATTGAGGTTTTTCTGGTTAAATACATTTGTCAAGAAGTGTGTTGGTTTTCCATGAAAATGTTGGACTGGTGCTGAAAAAAAAATAAAATGAAAATATCACTTGAGAATAAATAATATTCTTAGGGTTTTGACATTTGGAAGTTGAATATTTTCTGGTTTCATTTTTTTAGTGACCTATCAACATTCGCTGCTGGCTTTTCTTTCTCATAGGGTAGACTTTCTTGCTTCTGGTGCGCTGTTGAACACAATGCCAGCGGTTGGTTGTCACATGCTTCCTTGACTCTGTTCTGCTACGCAAGAGCTGAACCTGTGAGATATTTTTCATTAGCTGCTTTACTGCATTGACATTATTTTCTAACAGCCAACTGCCTGGGACAACAGCAATGATATATCTAAACCCAAATATAATGTCAAATGGCTCTTATGTCCCCTAAACTGAGACTCTCCTGACATTTGTAGGTCAGAAATAGCATGACAGACCATGGATTTGACCTGTGTGACCACATATTGAGCAGCTACATCTTCCAGTAAAGCTATTCCATGCATCAGCTAAGCTTTAGAAACTCCCATGTGTGTGCTCCTAGCCCACAACAGATGAGAAGTAAATTGCTTTTTCTTGACTTACTTACTTTTTTATGGGTAAAGCAATCCTGAAGGTGGATTGTCTGAACCTGCGTCATAGTAAGGGTAAAGTAAGGATAGAAGGGGAAAGTTTATTATAAGAACTCACTTTTTGAGTCAAGGTTTACTGTGCCTTTGCATTGCTGTGCCTTTGCATTACTGTGCCAAAGCATTGCTGTGCCTGCTTTGCTCCTAGAAGACAAATATTTCCTAGTATGGATTCCTCTGTTTGTACTGTTGACATTTTTAGCAAGCTCTAGGAGTGTCCTTAACATATAATGCTCATTGGAAACCTGTATAAAACTTTTTTTCCCCCCTTCCTCTTTACCTCTTCTCTTTTCCCACCTACCCTTTCCCCCTTCTTTTTCTCCTTTGTCCTTTCCCCTTCCTTTTCCCTTTTCCCTTCCTCTGCATTTCCCTTTCCACTTCTCTTCCTCTTCCCTTCCCTTTTCTTTTTTCTGTAATCAAATGGCCATTATTTATCATTGTCAACATAAATACCATGGCAGAGCTTTGGAGTCTCGTCTATTTGAGATAACAAAAAAATGTATAGTGATAACAAAAAACTGTATAATGCATCAAGTAGCTCTGAGCCAGTTGTCATCAGATACCATGCTGCTGCCGTGTTACTGCTTGCCGATACAGATTAAATCTCAGTTAAAATTTTATCCTATTATTATTCACATTTCCAAAGAGTTTCAGGTATGGTAGGACCCCGACTCACTCACAGAAGTATTTTCCTCAGTTCAGGATTCCCCAGTCTCTTCAGTCTGACCAACCTGCTCTGCGGCACGGGGGCCTGTGCATGGCATGACAACCAGTGCCAGCCTCCTCCTGTCCATCTCCCAGACTGCCCAGGAGGTTTGCCCAGGATAAGTCAAAGATTAGGAGCTGAAGAGAGCTGTTCAGTTTTTGTCTGTTGGTACCAGTAGCACCCTGGTACTCTGGACTCGAAGGGAGGGAAAGCACGCCCTAAAGTCTCTGGAAAAAAGAGTAAACTCACTACTCTTTCTCCAGCTGCCGAACAGATGGGCAGTGGTGTCCCGATAGCAGGCTAGAAGGTAGCTAGGGGCTGGGGGAGGACAGCAGCCCTTCACCAGGTGGAAACAATTATGGAAAAATCATCATGAGCCACATTGGATGAGTTACTGCTGATAGTTCCCAGATAAGCTAACTTAATAAAGTTGTGGCTTAATTAAGCCACATTCCTTTCTTCCTGCCTGTCTGGGGCTACCAAATAGCTACAGCTTGGTGACACAATGCTGAGAGGCAACTGTCTGGATACACTGTGTGTTGGGCACTGGGGGGAGGAATCTTCAGTCTATAGGTCGTGAGGATGCTCATGGAAAGCTTCCCTCATGGCCTGCAAGGCAATGGTCCACAGAAGCCTGTAATGAAGGTAGGTTCTCAGGGCTGCTGATCAGCTTGCCTAGTCATGGAGGTATCAAAAAGTTGGGCCACCCTATTAAAGGCTGTAACAGATAGGTCTGCTAAAAGCTACTCCTTTTGAAAACCAGATTTAATGATAATGAATCAAATTAATTTCCACATCTTAATGGTTGAGCTTCCTACCCAACTGAGCATTATTTACAATGTTTGAGGCATGCTCATATGTATAGCTGCCTAGCAACTGCCTTGCTGAAAGTTATTCAGTCATTAAAATTATCAGTGGGGACCCTCTCTTACCTCTCATTATATATAATGAGATTGCTGCTGTGCGACATTGATTAGACATGTCAACCTGGAGCTGGATGTTTGAAATAAGCATTGCTATTAAAATGCCTTTGCTAATGATGTGTCTAACTATATATATATATATATATGTATATATATATAGAGAGAGAGAGAGAGAGACACATCTAACTGATGTGTCTATAAGTTTGATAGATTTCTCTCCAGGAATGTAAAAGGCTGAAAAAATACAAGCATCACAACATTGTAATGTAATGTTCAGGGAAATGGGTATTGTAGTATTGTATTTCCTGTGTATTAACTCCAAAGTATCAACTGCCCCAGCAAAATCATGCTGATGTTTGAAGCTTACTCTGGAGTACAGAGTGCCCTAAAACAGAGATCTGTAATCTTGAACTGGGAAATTGTTGTCTGGGGGAATTGGTTTCTGGAGTGTAAGCCTGATAGCATGTATCCCTCCCCTGTGCTGCTTCATTAGATATGATTTAAAGCTCCCATGATGTGGAAAAATGTTGAGGAGAGGTATTTCTGAAGCTCCTTACCAGTAAATCATGGGAGCATTCAACAAAATTGAAGAAGAGACTCGGAAATTTTTCAAAAACATCTAATTTACTTACAGAACTCATTGCTTCAAAATGCCGTTGCAGCTAAGACTTTCGGAAAGGGTGTGGATGGAATACCCAGTTGTTTTAATTAGAATAAACCTGCTGGCAAGGATATGCTAAGTTGTGCTTCAGTGTCAGTGGAATATTTAATGGCTGTAACTCAGTATGCGGCAGATTCTCAGACTCTTGCATTTTTCTCTAAATAACATGCTGTTCCTCAGTAACAGAAATAGGGTCTAGGACTAACTGGGTGTTGGCCAAGTCCAGTGAGGCAATCCCTGTGTCTCTGAGCAAGGGCTTCCCTCATGCCCTGCAGCATGAGGAGCCACCAGTCTGCTCTTTCAGCATAACACGTGTCCTGGGCAGGCCAGCTGTGGGAGAGGAGTTTGAACGAGACAAGTGATTTGACTATTAGAAGAGTCCAAGAAGTGAGGAAAAAATCAGAATTAAGTCATGAAAAAAGAATAAATACAGTCAGAAGCCACCACTGACTAACAGAGTTCAGAGAACAAGGGTGGCTCCTGCAAGGTGCTCAGCACGTGAGCCCTTGCCCAGGGGTAGATGCAATTTGAGGAGCTGCCTTGAACTGCTTAAATTTTGTCTGGAAGGAGCCTAATGCTGACAATCAGGTGGGAATTTACAGGGGAAAGGGTAGAAATGATAAAGGCTGCTCCTCCCCTACCCTGGTAAGCTCTGGCTGGGAGAACCGCATGGACCAGTGTCTCACAGCAGATGCCCTCCTCTCCTCTGCTTTCAGCTGTCTCTCCCTTAAGCCAGGCTACAAGCAAGCTTTTATCAGCCCCCTCTCTCTGCATCCTGAAGACAGGAGAAGATGAATGTGCACTTGGAAAGCCATCAGCATGGCTTGCAGCATACGAACAGCCTCCTCAGTGCACCTTTGAACTCCTTCCTCCTGCATTTGTTTGTCTTGCAGATAAAACTTTACAGCAGTGTTTGGAGAAAAGTCTAATGAGGGACCACTGTTTGCATAACAAAGCAAGGCTTCCTCTTCAAGTGTTCAACCTTCATTAAATATAATTTATATTCCAGCTAATCTCTGGAAGTGGAAAAAATATGCAGCCAAAGTTTGTTTTTACATAGTTCGGAATAATGCATTGTTTGTTTTAAGTGCTCAGTTGCAACTGATAGTTACTCTAAATTCAACATAATGATGATTTGTGACAGGCTGTGGGCTCTCTAGAGGAGTGCTGTGCCATTGACTTCCATGGCTTTAGCACTCTTCTGTGTCAGTTATTGAATTAAAGGATAAGACCAAATTGATGGTTTCTTAACTTTACAGATATTTCAGCATGTTCACAAGATGTAAGAAGTTCTGAATCTCTAGAATACATAGCTTTTTTTTTTTGTCTCCCCAAACTCATGTGGACCTGATTGAATAGCACACTGAATGGCGGTTTGCTTCTTTCGCAGCAGTTCTGGTAGCTGCCACCTTGGGACCCTTCAAAAGGCCACCTGGCCCCTGCAGCGAGTAGCTCATGAGCGCAGGGCGATGAGAACTGGAGCCGTCCGTGAATGCTCCTCAGCACCGCTGACAATCCTGGTGGTTGATTGTAGTTTCCTGGCTAGAAAGCAAATCAGCAGATATAACTGAGCACTTAAATGTCATTACAGCCTAGAAATAACAAAATAGTTCTCAGCACTCAAACTTCTTTTCATATAGTAGAAAGCAAAAAAAAAAAAAAAAAAAAAAAAAAAAAATCTGGTTTTACAGAATCTCCATTATAGTTTTGTCCTTTTGTCTATGTAAAATACTTTCTCTCTCTCTCTCCTCCCCTCTCTCCAGTTGAAATACTCAATATGTTGCACTTATCACCTTCCAGGTTTATTAAAATATGAGAAATGAATGATAACATTTATCTTGTGTGTACTCCTTGCTGAGATCTACCCCTTTCTGTAAGTTTACGCTGTTACGACAGATGTTTGAAAACACCCTTCAGTTTATCAAGAAAATTATGACCTGGGTTGCGTACATGGACAGCACTGAGGTGTGCTGTGTCCTTTCAACATGGAGAAGCAGGATTTTCAGAAACCACTTGTAATTTCGAGTGGCTGTGTGCTGGGGTACTCAGCCCTGTGCTCCTCAAGAGCTCTGCGTTGCCTCAGGTGACCGCCAGGCTATCATTTAAAATGTCTTCAGTCAGACACAACAGTCAACTTGCCAAAAATGACTGATCACTGAAAATTATAGCTAGGGGCCTTTCCTTAGCTTCTTGTGTCTTTAGCTACTATCCAGAGATCCAAAACAATCTTGTTTGAGAAACAGCAACGCATTGTTCTAAATTTCACCTGTGATTTTGTTCTCTGGATTTCCATACTCTCCTTGAACTATTGGAAGAAAATTTCTTAAAAAAAAATAAAAATAAAAAAAAGTTGCTGCCCACCTCCTTCTGGCGTCTTGCGTGTGAGTAAACATGCAGGATCATCATGCCATCTCTACAGGATCAGTGCATCCGAGAGTCACAGAACATCCCAAATGTCCCAATTGGAAGAACAGCCAGCTACAGACATTGGGGGAAGAAGGGGCCTTGCTTTTACGCTAGAACAGCAGTTTGTGCAGCAGGAGGGAGGGAGGTTTTCCATGCAGAGGGCTGATGTTGGTAATCCTCTGCCCAGTTCTCTGGGCAGTGTTGTAGCATCATTAGACAGCTCGTGGATTGAGAGATGGGTTTCTGTGTAGCATTCTTTAATGTTGTGAATCCTCCCCACTGTAAGCTAAGAGTCCTCATCTTATTTGTTTTATCACCTCCATAATTGTGATCTATCCATGACTATTTTTAAAGGTGGCACCAGCCTTTACAGAACTTATTTGTTTATTTATTTATTTATTTATTGTTTTTCAGGAAAAAATGCTGTAAGGGTTATAAATTTGTTCTTGGACAGTGCATCCCTGAAGGTATGTGATTTCACTGTTCTTACCCTTCGTGTCCTGGTGCATTTGTCTTTTCCTGTTTGCCCTGTTATCTGCACTGCCAATTTGGAAGAGCATCATGATTTAGCTGCAGACTCAACTGTACCTCATATGTCGGTGGGGGAATTGTTTCCAAGAAATTGTCAGACAAACAAAAAATCAGTGTCTTCCAAAAGTTTCACTTAGCATGCCAGACCTTGATCCTTCCTAAGTACATCTGGCTGCACAGATCTTGCAACATGAGCTGGTGCAAGTGCTGGGCCACATTCTGCTCTTGGATGTGTGTGTGGGAGCCATCTGTGCGTCCGGAAGCACGTGTTTCCCAACTGATGGCTTTCACAGTGTTGTATGAATACCAGTACTCAGGCTCTGGGCAGAACCCAAGAGAAATTAGAGCAGCGGTGTTAGACTTTCATGGGGATATATGCCAACACACAGGTTATGGAATGAGAGGCGGGAAGAGCTCCATACCTCTTGGATCCATCACAGGTGATTTGGCTTGTCAGTAACAGGGAGGTCAGTGACTAGATAGGTTAGTGCAGCTTTTAATTTTCTATTTCCTGAAGATGTCAGAAAGGTGGGCATCACTGAATGGTGTCCCTGTCTTCTACCGCCTCTCCTGCTGGTGGTCATGGTCTTGTCATGAGTGTGGCCCTGGCCTCCTGTTCACCAGCAGGCAGGGAGATACTGGAAATTACTTGGGATAGTTCATACTGTAGAGAGAAGGAAATATCCCTGGAGAATTGCCCCTTCCATTTATAAAGACAGTATTTGGGTCCCAATGCTCAGAGGTTCCTGTAAGAAGATCTGTTTTAGAGAAGAGTGGGTGGGTTTGCAGGTGAAGCTGAGACTCCTAGGGGCAGCATGCTACATGACCAGATGGCTAAGGTGTGTTTCAAGGGCCTGATCCAGGCAAAGCCCAGGAAGCTTCCAACAATGTTGGTGGGTTTGGATCAGACCGCCAGGAATTACTCATATCAATGCCTTTACGTAAATCCTTCTCCTATAGCTTCAGCCTCTTTCACAGATGCTGAACTGCTTGTGGAGTTGCAAAGGTGTCCTGTGCTGCTTGGCCAGCTGGCACCCACCACAGAGACAGGCTGAGCTCTGCCTGCCTTTCCCTTGGTGCAGGCATCTGTTGGGTTCCTCTCCTCTACCTAGCTGATGATTTTATATGAGCTGTAGCTATGTAACTTCTTCAGTCATGCCTACTGCTTTGTCTGATTTGTATGAAATTGGCCGACTGGTAGGCTCTGAAGTTATTAGAAAAGAGGATCTATCAGGCATAAGCGAATGACCAGATAAGTATGTGCAAGTAAGCCATGTTTCCTTAGGGAAGCAGAAGAAAAAAATGATTTATGGTAACATATCCTTCTGTTTGATGATATATGGAAAGCCTCAAGTTGATCTCAGTTTTCTTAGTTCAAGATGTCAGTGTCTTGAAAAGAAGAGTGACAAGTTAATGTGCTTGAGAGAGTCAGCTGTTTGGGGGGTTGTAATCTGTGGCCAGCAGGCTCTCCCCAGCTCTGATCCTGCTGCTGTTGGCTTTTATGTGAGTATTTTTGCTGTTGACTGAAAACACTAGCAGACTGGTTACAGAACAACAAGACATCTTCTCAAAACAGGAATTGTATTTTTGCTGCTTCCTTGAGGAGGAACTGCTTGCCATGCCAGTCTGAGCCCCAGAGGAGCTGGGTACTGTTTGGGTGAAGCTCGTGCTTACAAGGACATCCTCTGCCTGTGGTTTTGCAGTGAGTTTTGTCTCGGTGCCTAGGGAGTGAGATCACAGCTTCAGCCTGAGATGGACATTGGAGCACAATATTGTGCTGTGCTGTGCAAGGTCATTGTTTGTGCTGAAGGCAGAAACCCTGCATCCTTTCTAAGTGGAGAGAAGCCAGAATCTCTGTAGTCTGGCCTCCAGCTTTCTTACTGAGTGTAACATTTTTATATGCTGATTATTCGCTAAATATAATAGATACAGCAGAAGAAGTAATAGGAATAAAAACAAGATGAGCGCCATGACAATAAATAATTGTAGGCTTCTAATTTTTGTCTCCTGATGTTTTAGGCAATTATGAGAGCAGCTTTTATTATGTGCCCGCTGATTTTAGTTAACCATGTCTACTAGCTTGATCTCAGTAACCTGAGAGTTTTTGTCATTAATTGAATTTCTCTGTTGTCTATGGCTTCTTTCCCTTTTTATCTCCACTCCTCTTTTTTGCAGCTCAATGTATATTTTGCCTTGAACTTCACAGGCCACAGCAGTTGCTATAACATTTGAGACGATCTGGGCCGTTGATGTAGGGGCTAGAAACATGATTCAGTGAAGGGCTCATTTCACTTACTCCGTTGCAGTATATCACTTGGCTCTTTACAGGTTGTTTTGGCATAATCTTGACAGAGTGGCTGTACAAAATGCGTATCTCATCACAAGCGCATAAATACATTACAGATGTGAGCTTATTAGAGCACATCTGCCCCTTTTAATACAGCACTGGCAAGTCAAAACGAAGAGTAGTAGTTCCAGTCCTGTCTTTTCTGTGATTTAGCAGTGAGTGCAAGGAGGAAGGTTGGTAGAGCGATAGACCCTCCTTTGTCCACTCTGCCTCAGGAAGATGCCAATCTCCTTTGCTGGCAGCTGTTGTTTAAACAGACCCTTTCACTCAAGGGCTGTGTCTTTGCCGTGAGCATCTTTGGTTTCTGTCCTATTGTTTCTCATCTGTCCTTAAAGAGCAACAGAAAGTAGCACAGCCCAGTGAACCTGAGTCCACGCACCCAGGTTCTACGCTTTGCTTTGCGCACACCTTCTCTCCTTGGCATTCAGTTGCAAGAGCAGGGGACAGTGATCCTCAGGAAAACAGAGAGAGAGGTTTGCTTTGTGTCAGTAACTTTCCTCTGTAATGTCTCCTCCTGCTCCACTTGACCAGATAAACAGGTCAAAAGAGAGCTTCTCACCCTTTCTCAGAATTATTGCCCTCTTCTTTGCAGTGGAGACTGACAGCTCCAACCAGGTCCTGTCTCACAGCTTCTGCAAGAGTAAAGCACAGACCATTGTAGTCTGAAACAATTCTTTTGGAGAGGATCCTCCCTACTACTGGTTGTTGATTAATTCACACCGAAGTACTCTATGACATGCAAACACTAATTGTATCTACTCTTTCCTCACTAATGCTATTTCAGAAACTCTTTCTTGGTGCAACTTGCAGTGTTGCATTTTCATTTTGGAACTCACTGAAAGCTAAATGTGAAGTCATTTGTTATTCTGCTTCTGGTTTTCATATTTTCCTAAAAGCTGGAACAAGCTGATCCTCGCCATATGACTTTGATTTATCCTCAAACCCCATTTCATAGATTGGGCTGGCAGACAAGAGACTTGCATGTGCAAGCGATGCACATCCTCTGATTGATAGTGCACACAGAGGTGATGCACTGCAGCCACGGTTTGCTGCACCTTTTGCCCAATTTTGTCGTAGCTGTGAAGACACCTCCTGAGAGAATCATGCTGCCTGGGACCAAAGGTCTGGAGACACACAGCTACAGGATGTGGCAGCTGCCAACAGCTGCCATATGATCTGAATTGATTCCATGACTGTGTGGGAACCACGACCTAGAAGTACTTGGGAACAGTTCCACCTCCTGGACCTTTCCTTGTTTCTGTGTGAAAATTTACATCAAATGATCTGAAATCTGTCCACCATCTCCTCCATCAGTGTGAGACATGGAATCCTGGTTTCTCTTGTAATGTGAAAATATTGGTTTGTTTTTGTACAACTTGGTGGGCTGAGAAGAAGCATGGTCCAGAGGTTAGTATGGAATTTAGGAGAACTGAATGCAATTCTGTGCTCAAGTACAGACTTCCTCTGTTGCCCAGTACCACCCATTTAGGGTAATAGCTTCACTGTGGAATTGACATCCACGTTAGCCAAAGACTGCGTGAGCATTTGTATTCAAGCTTTCCTAATCTAACCACAACCATGCTGACACTGCTGTAATCTATGTTAGGGGTTGAGGCCTATGGGGCATGTTTTACGGCCCTTACAGACCTTCCTAAGGGCATTCCTAGCCTGCTGTAGAGCAAGGTGCTCCACGCTTAGCACATTCTATGTATTTGGTGTTGTTTCAGAGCCAAATATTTATATACTGACAAATGTAGAAGAAAAGAACAGGTAGAAGGGCAAAAAGGGATGGAACAAGGAACAGCGGAAACACTTGGAGAGCTAGCACTAGTTAAATATCAAAGGCTAAGTTTTGAGTGTGTAGATCAAAGCCTTTGGTAAAGCAGAGGCTAGGTTTGAAAATATATCCCATGCTAGGTAAGCTAACTGGAATTCAAAGCACCTACAAATACAGGTTATGTGTTTTTGTAAGGGAATAGTAGGGCTTTATGGCAGAGAAGACAAATACGTGTTGTGAGGAGGAAAGAAATGTCATATGGCTTCACTTTGGTAAGGCTTTGAGACTGTTTCAAGTGGCATTCTGACAAGCAGCGGTCTTAATGGAGTTCTTCCTAAGGTAGATGCACAGGTCGTATTTGGAGAGTAGTTACATGACATATGGCAAAAGAGAAAAGGTTAAAAACAACTGGATTGTTTAGTCTAGAGAGAAGAAGGCTGAAGGAGATATGATAACAATTTTGAAGTATGTAAAAACTTGCTGCAAGGAGGGGGAAGTAAACTGTTCTTTGTGGCCAAGAGTAAGAGGACAAAAATAATGAGCTTAAATAGCTCTAAGGGGAATTTAGATTAGACGTTGTTTAAAAAAAAAAAAAAAAAAGAAAGAAAAAAAAAACTTTCTATCTGCAAGCATATTTAATCTCTGAAATAGCCTGAATGGTGGTGGGGTGTCTGCAGCCCTGAGGTTTCTCTAAGTACAAGCTAGATGAACATCTAATAGGAACAGCTCACATATAGCTAATCCTGCTTGTAGTGGGAGATAGTCCCTCCCAGCACTGTTTTCTATGACTTTATTAGAACAGATTTACTCATGGAAGTGCAGAGAGGCTGCAGCTCCCTTGGCCTCTACTATGAATAGGCTGAACATGGCACAGGCCAACCCAGCATCTGCGTGGGTGCACTAGCTAAGAAGCAGGCGTCTTTGCCTCAGAGGTGGGCATACTAGCATGCCTTCCAGATGCCTGTGCCCCCTCTGTGTAGTCTTTCCAGGCTTCAGTCACTTGGGTGCAAAGAGGCGCTGCCAGCAGTGCACTGAGGATTCATGCCCTGCTCCATACAAATGCTCAAATTCTACTGCGTAAGGGCTATTATTTTAAATAGGCTGATTTTGTTTCAGTGGGCAAAACAAAAAATTGTATTCATGCCCAGAAAAAAATACCACAAATCCTTTATATTTGTGAATATTTACTAGTGCCAAATGTAGCAGCAGCTTAAAGACAAAGTGTCACGTAAAAAGTCCAAGCTAGCCCCCATGTGGTCTATGTTTGAAAGCGTTGGCCCTGTTTTTGTTCCATGCTTGTGCAATGCTTTGTACCCTGGTTCCTGTGAGAGGTTCTGACACTGTGGTCATGGTATTGAGGACAGATTTCAAGAGTTAAAATCAATACAGCTGCAAAATAAAAAGGAAATAAAAGATGTGTGTTATTCGAAACGTAGTAAGCGCAAGGGAGGGAATGCTTGGTGCCATTACAATGATATTTTTTGGTCTAAAGGACTTTGACGTGACATACTGGCACCACAGTAGCTTGTTAAGTTGTATTTGGCAGTTTTCTGTGCCCTGGCACACCGTCACTTTTACCACCAGAGCTACAGATGTGCTCTATATAACTCACACAGCAAATGTGGTTTCACTTGCTTTACCATCCATTAGTTCATTTTAATTGTTTGGAAAATTCTTTGTTCCCAGAGATGTCTGCTACTTGTTAGTGTGAGTCAATAATGAGTTTGAGTTTTAATTATTTAATACTGTGTATATGCAAATACATTGCATTGTTGGGAATTCAGTTGAAACACTTGAATTGGTCTTTAGAACAGGAATAGGCTATTTCTGCCGTGGCCTTCCAGTACCCCATATTGGAAGGTCATGTGCAGCAGTAGCAAACAGAGTGAATTACTGTGTAAAAGGTGACATTCCTCTGACACAGCCATAGAAACTACTACTCATTCTGGTGTAAAATCTGACTTTCAGAGTGCTATGCTTGAGGTGCTTTTGACACTGGACACTACTGTATTTCCTTTCTCCTCCCTGCAAGTGTTCCCTGAGGTGCTGCAAGGCCCTGAGCAAGGTGCCCATACTGCCTTTCCATGCATCACTGGTGCTTTCCACAGAACTTGCTTGGGTCAGTTGCTCTGTGCTGCTTGCCCACAGTGTGTGGCCAGAGTTGAGTTTCTAAGGGATGGGAAAGTGGTGCTGTCAGCCCACCAGGACCAGCACCGAGCCAGCCCCTGGCAGCTGGGAAGGGGAGACTTTCCAGCCACGCAAAAGCTTTACGCGCATTTGGAGGTATCCACTGCATGGGAACGTGCCTCCTGCGAAAGCACGCCTCATCTCCGTACTAGGCTCCGCTTTGCTAACGGCAAGGTCAAAATAAACCACACGAGTCCTTCACACCAGCTCGACCCTGTGGTCCCAGACTGTTTCACTCTGGGGTTGTTCTCTGGACTTCAGCTCTGTTGCTATAGTGAAATCAGAAACAGATTCACCCTCCTGGTTTTGAGCTGAGACTTCAGAGCATCTTTTGTGATTCCACTGACAAGCTTGGCCAGTGACTTATCATATCCCAGTCTTCACATTGCTAATATTAAGAGTCGGGGGGGGGGGGTTGTAACAGTGTGTTCTTTGCTAGAAGGGTTATAGCTGGTTTTGAACAATTACTGTGTGATTTTATTTAACCTTCCCTTATGAGATACTTTCTGCTTGAATTTGGCAGTTATTCTCACAGTATTTCCCAGTGTTTTGCATAGGAAATGTTGCTATCAGCATATAAATATTTGGGGAGGAAAACAGCAGATAACTTCTATGTAACAATATTTCTGCGAGAAGAATTCCTAAAATCTGCAAACTGAGAAAGTGTCCCTTTCTTAAAGTCCAACTTTATTGTAAGGCTGTAATGAGCAATTGCAGTTTTGCCATAATACTTTGCTTATGTTTTCATGAATGTTTTCTAGGTTTCTTCAATCCTCAGAAATAATGTAACAAGAGTTTATTAATTAGCAAAGACAGAAGTGAAATGTTTGCTATCCAAGTGTCACCCAGCTACTGCTATTGGTATTTTCCTAACCATATCTTTCTCTCTCTAGACTATGATGTCTGTGCGGAAGCTCCTTGCGAACAGCAGTGCACAGATAACTTTGGACGTGTCTTATGCACCTGCTATCCTGGGTACCGCTATGATCGTGAGAGGCACAGAAATAGAGAGAAGCCTTATTGCTTGGGTGGGTAGAAGTGCATGTCAAGTTTATCTGTAGTTAATGATGTATCTTGCTTCTTCAGGCCTCTTAGCGGTGAGTTTAGATCCGAAGCCTTATTTTCTTTACTGCTGCAGAGTAAATATAGTGTTTAAAACAGGCCATATGTACCAAAACACTTTCAAGTGTCTGGGCTGATGTAATTTTCCCTTTTATTAATTCCCCCTGCAGATTTTGGTCAGTTTTCTGGTTTTTGGCCCAAGAACACAGGCACAGTTCTAACTGTAACCCTCAGAGCAGTATAGGCATGCCTAATTCTGAGACCAGCTCTTGGGTTTTGATTCACATGACAAGTATCTAGGTCAGGGTTGGTCTTTTACAAGCGGTCTTTCTGTGGCCAGTGCCACCCAGTTCAATAGTCCTACCCTGCAGTCCTTGCTATTCCAGTGAGCCAAGGTTTGCAGAGTCAAGCTTTGCTTGTGCACTCTCTGATGCGAAGAAACAGCCAAGTGATTTTCATCTATAAAAAGCCAGGAGTGTTAATAATAATGCAGTTACTATTAACTGCAGAGCTCTGGTTTGAGGCATCAGTAATTGTTCATTTATTCAAAGTCAAAATCTCCCAATCATTTAAAGAAAGTCTTTTGTTATATTTAAGGTCTGAACTCCCTGTCTTTAGGACATTTTCAACACTTTTTCCTCTCCAGATATCGATGAGTGTGCCACGAGCAATGGGACACTCTGCTCTCAGATCTGTGTCAACACTGCAGGCAGCTACAGATGTGAGTGTCATGAAGGCTATACCCGGGAAGATGATGGGAAGACATGCACCAAAGGAGATAAAGGTATACAATAATGGGTGTTAAAGTTCCTGGGCCAAACAGTCTTCTAAGAATTTAATCTCTTGTAGAGGAAACTCATGGAAATGTGATGCAGCCAATGCCAAAGTTGATAGGAGCTTTGTGGACTCCAGATATTTAAAAGGAAACACACTCTCCAGATGGTGTGATACACTTCTGTAGTCTCATATCAGCAGCATTCCAGGAAGCAGCCCAAGCTGGTAGGAAATGTGGCCTTAGCTTCTCAGTGACTATCTCAGGGGCCTCCAGGGGTTTGGGGTGTTTGCTCTGAAAAGAGGTGAGATGTGTGGTGCTCTGAGTACCGAAAGTGCTGGGGAGATGAGCTGCTGATGGTGCCATCCTGTCGTGCCAGGAGAAGAGCCATTGTGTCCCAGCCTGCAGCAGCCTCTGAGATGTTAGTGTTGTGGAAAGCCCAGAACTGAACTGTTTCCCACTCCACAATTGGACCTGGGATGTCCTGAAACAGGGATGTAGCCATTGCTTCAGGAAGCCCAGATTGCTCAGAGACCAAATTGCCTCCAAGTCTCTGGACATCTGAGTATGGATTGTAGAGCAATCTTACAGCTTGTTCTCCTGGTCCTTGTTCATCAGCTACACACACAAGGTAGTAAATCACTAGTCACAGCTACAAAGAGAGGGCACCAATATTCTGAAGGATGCAGAAAGCTTCTTCCCCCTGGAGAGGGAGAGGTGGCTTAAAAGTGACACTTGCCTTGGTAACTAAAGTTAGACCATTTTTCTGGGATCATATAATGCTCCTGGTCATATTTTGCTCTTGTACCAACCTGGACTATAGCTAGTTCAGAGCATAAAACTCAGCTTCAGACTCGCAAGAAGATTTTCCAAAATCTGACCCTTATAAGCCTTCACTAAGTTCACAGGTTAGTTGATTTGATTTGTATTTACCTGCCTTCAAGTGAGATTAGCGAATGGCCCTAGGTTGGCTGGTTAGTAGCTTTGAGCATTCAGGCACGCAGAAGAGATGAGCCTGGGAATTCCAGTGTCTTTTTAAGCATTATTTAAATCAATAGCTGACTTAAGCTGAATAACATTTGAATTCTGCTGACCTCCAGTAAGTTGAGTGTCTCACGACTGTGGTCGGATTTTTTTTGTTGTTGTTATTATGAAAGTACTATGTGATGAAATGGGAGAGAGTAAGGGATTGTTCCTGCTTTACACTGTTGGTTTCAACTTGTGTGTGTTGTGTATAAAAGGTTTTTAAGGTTTTGACCTCATCCCAGTTATTAAATTGCAGTATTTAGACCACTTCAGATTAAATACTGTATGGCATTTTAAACAAAGAAGGGAGGAAGGAAACAACCCATGCTCTGGGAAAGAAAAAACTATTTTCATGACTGATATCTTACCTCTAGGTTCATCCATTAATGACTGAACACATGTATCCCTGGGTGCTCCAAATCCCACTGGATGGCAAGAGCAATTTATAATTTTGCTTTTCCTCTGGAAATATGTAGCTGGAGACACCCTATTAACCTTAATCGTTCCTTGTAGTTTTCAAATGTTTGTTTTCCTTATAAGTGTTTGAGAGTCATTAAGGAAAAAGGTACAATGTAAATAATCCCCTTGCAAGTAGTTTTTTTCAGTTAACATTTTCTCTTGCTAGTTCAAATTTCCTGATAGAGTAATGTCCAAAGTATTCAGGATATCTGATCATACAAGATACTCAAGGCTTTGAAAATAAGCTTCTAATATTAGCAAAACAGCAATTTTTATTCTGAACGTACATGGCACGTAATGTCAGTTATAGTAATTAATATGTAATTAAGTACCCACAGTTTCTCAAAACTTTCCCCAATAAGCAGTGTAAAGCAGATAAAGATACTTTCTTTCTTTTACTCCATTATACTCCAAGATACTATTACTAACTTACTGATGTAAGTGAAAGGGAAATCAGCTATTGCACAGCTCGTGCCTGTAATTACCAGTCAGCATGAAGAAAATTGAGATTTTCAAGAGCCCAAATGAACTGGCTATAACGACACACCACCTCGTGGTCAGCCCAGGCCCTGCACCATTATGGAGAGCACCGCTTCTAGGCTGGAGTTACCTTGTAATAAACAGTAGACAATTCCCTTTTAATGGTAGCTGGAACACTTAAATATTACTCTAAGTTTAATAGGAGAGACCGTGAGATTCATGTAGGGCCTCTTTCTCCAGCTTTAACCATGTTGCACATTTCATGGAGAATTATTAGTCACGCATTCAATGTACCGTGCCTGGAGATGACAGTCTGGATGCTTTTTGGCTCTGAACTGTGATAAGCGGCTTGGTGGAGTGTTTGAAGTTTGCTCGCGGGGCACAAGAATAGGGAGCGTTTTGCCGTATGCACAGTCATGTTGTGTTTGATGGAGACAATAGTTACCCGCTCGTAAGTAGGCAAATTAAACCATCTTAGCAGGCTGAGCCCAGATAATACAACACAGATGAGAAACTAAACACTCTCCATGAAGAGCGCCTGCAGCACAGCTCCCCGCAGAGCTCTCCCCCACCAGGCTCTTGTTCTCATCCAGCATGAGTGAGCCAAAAGTCATTAAGCACGTGTGAAGCAAATGCATTGCTTCTCCAAGCACTTCTCTTAGCAATAGGTGCTGTACGCTCAGCGGTATCTCACATAGCTGAAAGAAGCTGTATAAGGACAGCAACATAACTCACAACCGAGACTTTGTGGTTTGTAAAGCCTGGTTTAAACCACCTCTGAAATAGTTTGGGTTTCTCCGTTGAGGCTTGTACAATGAAAACAGGTTATATAAGTGTGTTGCTCAGTGCTTGCCAAACTTACCCTTTTAGGTGGCCTCAGTATCTGCACTGAGCGTGGGTAGCTCAGAGCCTAATTGCTTCCGCCCCCCTCTGGCCTGTCCTAGGTGGCTTCTGGCTTTATTTGTGCTCTTTCCTGGCTTTATTCGTATTTTGGTCCTGACATGGGATCAGATGGGGGTAGAGAGAATGCCTGATTGATGACTCCTTTCCTGGGCAAATCATCACCTCTGTCTGGTATGAGTTAGGGGGATTCCACCCCTCTCCTGGGATGTAGCTCATGCTCACTTGTGTGATGCTGTTGGACTGCTTCCTGAGACAAGTCAATCCAACTGGATTTGCAGGAATCTCAGTGGTGTGATATTTCCCAAACACTAGCTAACGCTCCCTTCCCCCTCTGCCACGATTGTCTCCATGGGTTATTACAGCCATTTTATCTATAGTTGTCAGCCTGTGTACCACATCCTCCTAGAAGATAAACTGGATTTTATAATGGAAGTAGAGACCAAATTCGGAACTTCTTAATCTGCACATAATTCCAGTGATTCTAGTGGGATTGCAAAAGGTTTCCAACAGCAGAGGATCTGGCAGTTTCTCCCTATGATTGTTGCTTTCAGCAACATTTCTTAACACAATGTGTGCATTTTGTGATGGAACTCATTTGGTGAGATATCTATTAAAAGAAATTTTGGTTTGAGACTAGTACCAAACACAAACTCTATTGGAGTTGGCAGGGGGAAGCGTTTTTAAATTTTTTTTCTCTGTATATGTACCTCTGTAAATCCTATACAGGTCAAAAAAATGGAGATGTCAAAATACTCATGGTCGAGAGAAAACTTAGCTTATAGAACTATCAAGGTATCTTAATTGTACCATATGAATTCCTCTTGAAGAAAGCCCCTGCTGCATATTGCAGATGCTTTAATCTAACACTGAAATGCATGTGGGCAAAGAGGCTTTCGAAGAAGTGAAAGTCAAATTGATTCACAGCAGAAATACAGCTGTGAGGAAACCAGCAGATGACACATTCAGTTATGGTCACATGAAGGCTGAAGTGCTGCTGGAAAATGACATTGGACCACAGTTGCAGAAGCAGCAGGTGATAGGTGTGGAACTTCCCCAGACCTTTGCCTCATCTTCTCCAGTCCTCATCTCCTGATGAGCTCATCAGGAATACTGATGTCCTTAGTGCTGTGGGCTGTTCTGCCCCACTCCTACCAGCTTTAGGGCAATGAAAGAAGGAAGCACGTTTGCCATAAGGCTTTCCAAGAAAAGAGAAATAAACGTGTGTCTTCTAAAAGCAAGAGTATGTGGTTTAGTGCCTGATGGAGTAATCCTATAGAAAATCAATTTGTCCTAAATCACTGATGGCACTGGTGGTCCCTAGATGACCATTATAGGAGTGGGTGCAATGGCCCTTATTGGACTCTATAAATATGTACGTTTGAAGGCAAGAACCATCTAATAGCTTCAGTGCTAGGAAAAAGTTCTGTTTTCAAAATCAATACACATTTATGAAAAGATGACCCAAATAAGGACATTCAAGTGTGTGTCAAAGTGAGAAGTATAACACAATAGCTAAGTGTATTTTAGATGATCATTTTTTGTAGATTTTGAATGTTTACTGGCTTTTACCAGCAGCACCTGCAGTTTCTGCATTACATGGTATGCTCTGAGTGGGCAATGTTCAAACTTTTCCAGTAACCCTTACAGGTGAACCAGATGCTATATCCAGGTACTCAGTATGCTCTATGCTTCTCAAAAAGTATAAATGGAAGAAAAAAAGCTTACCCATTTTGCCAATAAGTTTTGCACTCTGTTTTGGAAACTACATTTCTCTTTAATAGGACATCTGTTAAAACAGTACTTGTTTGTTTGTGATACAGAATTGATTCATTGTGTATGAGACAAAAGCAATATGGGAAAAAGACAAAAATAACATTTGCAATATCTATTACAGTTTGAATCATGTCACAGATGCTTGGAAGTTTTCATTCTTGCATAGTATCAATTTGTGTGACCTTTTCTCTAGTGTAGATTTAAATCCCTATCATTAATCTCAATTCCTGTCTCTGATCAGTCTGATTCCATTGCATGGAGGAATAACCAGTGATGATGAAGAGCAGTTTGCGCAAAGTGAGTGAAATGGCCACATTGTAAGGGATTTTAGTGTAATTTATAGCATATGAAAATTGGCCCTTCAGGGGACTGTAAATCAGTTCAGATCTACAGGGCTAGTCCACCATAAATGCGAAGACAAAAGAATGGGTGTAAACATTTTCAGGTATTAAAAAATAAATTCTTTAGGGACTGCTAACTGGAAACAGCTGCTATAGAAATAAGCTCAGAGCTGTCCTTGCAAAATTTCTTAGCGTTACACAGCAGTTCACAGTCAAAGCACCATCAACAGCTAGACTTCTTTTCACATTCTGGGGAAATGTAATAACTTTCAAGACTCTGACTACTTTTGCAATTACTTTATGAATTGCTTTCCTTTGACTCTCTAACATTCCTAATGGAAACTGCTTTCTTTCAGCTGGGCCTCCCGAGAAATCTGAAAACATTGCAAAACCAGGGACATGCTGTGCCTCTTGTAAGGAATTTCATCAAATAAAGCAGACAGTTTTACAACTGAAGCAAAAGGTATGAATGTTGATCGGACCGTTGTTTTATGACAACCAAATTTAAATTTAAGTGTTTGGAGCTGTCACTGCCATGTGGCTCTTGTGCCCATAAAGATGATGGCAACATATTTTAAAATCATGTAGGAATGGCATTTTCTTTCTCCATGATTTTGTATTGCCTGTAAGCAGATTGATAGTTATACCAACCTCATGGTAACAGAAGCTGGCAAATACCTAGTAAAATCTGAGCCTGGGTTTCTTAGCAATCTGCACTGTCCTCTGCTTTCCACTCACTCTGAATGCACAGCATTTTGCGCTTTATCCAGCTTTATTTATGTAAGTGCAGGATATTCTGCAGATGAGGGAATGTGGGAGAGCATGATTTTGCATTAACAGGGTGCTGACAGAGGATAGCTGCGAAATAAGATGTGGGTGGCTAGATGAATACATCACTAGCAGCTACATTAATTTTGATTTTTTAAAAAAGACCAAACTCAGGCCCGACTCTTTTTGTATTCATCGTTGTGTCCTTTGAAGTAAAGTATAATGTACTTTAACACTTCCCTTGGCCTCTAAGTGTATTTTCTCTTATGTGTGATCCTTTTGGATTTCTTAAGTAGGATTGAAATAACCCAGGGACCCACCCCAGGAACTGGAAAGCCAAGTGCAGAGATCCTCATGAAGTGCCTTTTTATAGTTATATCTCCTTCAGAACATTCAGGGTCACTGGAGTGGAAATGTTCTGCAGGATGCTTCTAAGTAATTCATGTTGATAGGCTGTAATCACTTCACCCAGGCTATTCATTTAATTTCACTGTGTTAAAACACAGTTCTGTATAGTCACATTTAATGGTATTCATTCAATGCGTTTTTATTAGGAAGAAAGAAATATACATCACCAAAATGAGATACATTTAAGTTTTGGTATACTTTTTATCTCAAAAATCGCAAAGTATTATGTTTTCTTTCTGAATTAATAGGAAGACAAATGTGGAATGACAGAATTTCATGTGAGACGGAAATTCTGTTTTTCAAATTTATCCTGCTAGTAGATACCAAATGGCTTTAAAAAGAAGCCATACTCTTGAGTGTCTCTTTGTCCAGCCACAGTAAGTGAGGCTAAAAGTAGCCTGTACTGACCTCCAGGGAGGAACCGGGAATCACACTCTTGGCCAATTAGTTTGTGCAAGAATTCATGGAAACTTATGAGCTGAATTAATGGAACGTTTTTTGTGTCTAGATTTAGGAGCCTATGCTCAAAATGCAATGTCTAAAAACTTCTGCTTGGTTACAAGCTGATACCCTCCAAACCTCTTACTGTGGGCACCTTGTGTTGTACAGTAACTGTAACCACGCGAAGCACCTCGCTCTGGTCTCATAGCTAAGTCTTGTGGGGGTCTTGGGTTTTCACCAGGTATCTTCCCTGTGGGACCTGATCTATTTGGCATTCCCAGAAAGTGCCCACTGGATTGCACCTTATGGACAGAACTGCAAGAGGTGGTCCCACAACACCCCCATCATTCCCCTTGCCCCCGGCGGGGGGCAGGAGGGAGGCTTTTGCCCATGCTGAGAGGAGATCTGGGCTCACTGCTCCTCTGACCAAGGAGAAGTAAGCCCTCACGTTTCACCATCCCCTCCCTATGGTCAAGTACTTTCAAGGAGGACATCTCTCAAAATCAGTGATTGAAGCTGCTCTGTTTTGCACAGAATAATTCATTCCTGTCTGGCAGTTTATGGGAATGAGTCTTAATCTTGTGGTGAAGGCTTTCAGATTTTATGAACTTTATACAAAATTAAGTTTAGCAGAAGAGTCTGAGAGGGATCCAATCCAGAAAACCCTGTGACTGGGACTTGGGGTATGCTTCTGGAAGTGGGAGGTGTGATTTTTGGGTCTCCTCAGGCAAGCAGGGGTTTGAACTCAAATCCATACTGCCTCTGGAGTGCACAAAAGCTGTTGGATTAAAGGATGGAGGTGATGGCACTAATACTTTTTGGAGGGTTGTACTATAGATTCCAGATCCAGAAAAATCCAGATCCTAGTTCTAGGATCAGAGCAGAAAGTCTCCTTGCAGGGGTTATCCAGTGGGATGGATTGTCCTTGTAATATACTAGAGGAACTTTGGGCAGAGCTAGGTTGATTTCAGATTTTTCAGGAAAAAAAAGAGGGAAGAGCTGGAAAATTAAGGGAAGGATAACTGACATACTGAGGCACAGCCAGCAATTAAAAAAAAAATAGTAAGTTCAGCACTTGGAACTGGGGCATTCTTGGAGCCTATTGCACAGATGTGTTTAAATATCTTAATTAGAAATCCATGTCTTAATTAGAAATCCATAGCTGGCATCACTCCTATCAAACACTGTCAGAATCACCTAGACCACAAATTTCCTAGGAATTGCCCAAAACTCCAGGTGCAGCACACAACCTTGAATATGAAGGGTCATGTTTCTAGCACTGTTTTCCTTTAAAACTTACTGTCACAAATATTTGCACACATATTGGGGGGGAGAGTGTTTTCCAAGCACCATTAAGATTTGGATCAAGCAAGCCAAGGTCACTCTTGACCACAATCCTGGTTCAGCTAAAAGGTGAAACAGAAATTAAGCCAATGAATATAGCCAGTCTCCAAGAGGATTTGAGTCAACATCAAAAACACATGCTTTGGCCTCAGTGTATGTGGCAGCCGTTTGCTGGCCAGGAGATACAAAAAAAAAACAATGAGCTAGACCAGAGCCTGGGTATTTTGGCACTTCTGGTGTACATCTCAAGTCCAGCTGACTCAGTGGGGAAGCATGTGTAGATGCTTTCACAGCAGCTATTTTTTTTTAACTTACTAAGTTATTTGTTAGAACAGCTTTGCTGGCAGGAACAAGTCAATATCTTATTTAAGCAGCAGAACAGAATACACGTTTAAATCCTCTTCATGCTGAGTCTTTGCCACTAAATGCATCTTTCTACTCCAGCTTGGCCATTTGCAACATAATCTGAAGAATTATTCATGGCAGGGACTCTGTATTAAGTGACATTTATTTATCAACAGGGATACTAATAAATCCCAAAATCATGACCCCACTCCAGACAGTCTGAATACAGCCCAGGGACTGGCTGGCTGACCTTCTTGTGCTGATCCCCAGCCAATGTGGCTGTGAGAGCTCCCAGTTACTGAATTTTTCTCTTCAGCCTAGGGTATAAGGTGTTGTGAGCCATGGGGTAGCTTTTTAGCCTCAAGAGTCTGATGCTTTATCTGTGGTGCAGTGGCTGGGATGTTGTCTCTGAAAGCTGAAGAGTTACTGGTAAATTAAACAATTGTTTACTTATTTATTTATTTATTGAAAACCAAAGGTGACAACACAAAAGACATGACTGAGAGCAGTGAGTGTGCTCGATCCCCTTTTCTCTGTGGGTAGGCTTATAGGAGTGACCACATGACCTAAGAAGCACCGTGAGGGGCTTCTGTGAAGTACTGACCTCATCCAACTACTGATTTCCAGCAGGGTTGCAGTGAATCTGCCAAATTCCTGTAAGATTACAACATGTCATTTAACTTGTATCAGGGACTGTTTTGGCATTTCCATCATCTTTTCTCTCATTTGCTTCCTTCAAAACTCTTCTGTGCATGCAATCCAAGACAGCAAACAGCACTGGCTGCCCTAGAAAGTCTACTGCTTAATTGATAGCTTGTTTACTGAAAGAAGTTTGCTCTATGTATTGCAAGTACATAACATCAGGTCAGCAGGTCAAGGGATGTGATCCTCACCCTCTACTCTGCTCTGGTGAGGCCACATCTGGAACACTGTGTCTAGTTCTGGGCTCCCCCGTACAAGAGAGACATGGAGCTACTGGAGAGAGTCCAGTGTAAGGCTACTGATGATTAGGGGATTGGAGCATCTCTCTTATGAGGAAAGGCTGCAAGAGCTGGGCCTCTTTAGCCTGGTAAAGAGAAGGCTGAGAGGGGATCTTACCAATTCTACAAATATCTTAAGGGAGGGGGTCAAGAGGATGGGGCTGGACTCTTTTCAGTGGTGCCAAGTGACAGGACAAGAGGCAATAGGCACAAACTGAAACACAGGAAGTTCCATCCAAATATGAAAAAAATCTTCTTTCCTGTGAGTGACAGAGCACTGGAACAGGTTGCCCAGAGAGGTTGTGGAGTCTTCTTCTCTGGAGATCTTCGAAACTTGGGTGGACACAATCCTGTTTAACATGCTCTAGGTGATCCTGCTTGAGCAGGGAGGTTGGATTAGGTGATCTCCAGAGGTCTTCTCCAACCTCAACCATTCTGTGAGTCTCTGTGACTCTGTGGTAACATTATTTTGGCTCTGCGTTACAAACATTTGATTTGCACTATAGGCAGAGGGGTTGGACTAGATGATCTCTGAAGAGCCCTTCTAACCTCAATCATTCTGTGGATGATTCCAAATAATTACGGAAACAAATAGAAGTTTTGAGAACAGTACAGTGCAGGGAATTTCAAATAGGTGATTAAAAGCACTATCAGATAGCAGGAGTTAGCATGTATTTTAATGCAACTCTCCCACAAAAATGTTGCAGAGTCTATCATCAAATTATCCAGTGAACAAATTCATTCAGGGTAGCAACAAAGCTGCCCCAGGGATAGATTTGCCCTGGTGTTGCTGAAATATCTTTTCAACTTCATCTGGCAGGGCAAAATTCCCAACTCTACATGTGGCCATTCACCATGAATAATCTTCTTTCCTGGCTGTAGAACAGCCTCCTGGCTGGTCATGTCCCCTCCACTGACTCTGGGGAGACTAAAGATTTGCAGACATCTCTAAATACATTTATTATTAAGTGTATTCAATCTGAATAAGCAGACCTGATGTTTAATGGATTATGACATTTCAAATCACATTATTCAGTTTATATTCTCATTTGCTTTTGCCTTGCAGCCGCAGATTCAGAAACCTATTTGCTTAAATAATATGGTCTGCTAAACTAATTAACTGCCAAACTGTCTCTGTGGGTCACTTAAAACACCCTGTGGAACAGAGCTGTAGACTGTCACTCTGTAACAATGTTTTCTCATCAGATTTCTGCACAGATGTCAGTCAGAGAGATGTACAGGTGAAAGTAATGTTCCCAAGCATCTTCCCAGTGGATACTGATTACCTGCAAGAAGGTCCCATCAATGCTGGCAGAAGATGAGTGGTGAGGGAAAGGGTTTTCTTTGGGACAATGAAGTAAGACAAGAGCTTGAAGAAATCTTGTATATACTTGAAAACTTAGTCAGTTAGCTTAGGAGTTGCATAGACTTCAGTGAAGGATTATGGCTGATCAGAATTCACTGGATCAAAGTTAATTAATGGAATTAAGAGCAGGAAGTGCTCCTTTTTTATTTTTGTACATGTCACAACATTCATCCTGTGAAGAGTTAGATAGAACATTGAGCCAGAAAATTTCTTCTATATAGAAGTAGATAACAATATGTGGTCCTTGTTTACACAGGTAAATGGCCTCCACTGTCCACTGGTCTCAAAGCTGTCAAATGAGCCTAAGGAAGCTACGAAACGCTAATGCAAGCAGAAACCTATTGTATTGAATGTTTATACTATCTTCCACCTAACTCCACTGGAAATGAGGGTTCAATCTCTTCCCCAAATTCTTTGCAATTTAAGAGGAAAACATGGTATAAGAGAGACATTTTGAATGAAATCAATCATTTGAAATAGGTATTAAATCCAGTTCTGTATCCTTGTTGTCTTATAAAATCCATTTCAATCAAGCATTTCTAAATGAGATTAATGTGCATGAGAAATGAGAATGTGTCTACAGAAAACTCCCTGAATTACATAGCTTGATGTAATATGAACTGCAGTCCTGACTGGACCTCTAAGAGCTGTGTTGGTATATCCATGGATACCAGTAAGGATTTTATGTATTTCTGAAGTATTTAAATATTTGTCCACAAGAAAGCTTAATCAAGAATGTAATTTATCCAGCTGAATGATGGAGGGCTTACAGTACTTCTTGTTTTTTGCAGATTGCTTTGCTACCAAACAATGCTGCTGATCTTACCAAGCAAATCACTGGTGAAAAAGTGCTTGCCTCAAATGCATATATCCCTGGCCCTCCAGGGCAGCCTGGCCAACGAGGCCCTCCAGGTAAGATACAGACCAGAGAGATCTGAGTGTAAAATAGTGCCATGAATAAAAATAAGCTTCAGTTTTCCAGCACGATAGGAATTAATGTTTCATACTTTTATTATTATTATTATATATCTATCTGTACTTAATTTAAAAAAGAAAAATTCTTTGGTCATTATGATCAGCCTCTGCCAATTGTCTATTGTTTCTTAGTCTCCATGTATTTCTTTGTATGTAAATTGTGTTTGTCATATATGTATTACATTTCCCCCTCTCTCTGGGATATCTCATATGCTTCAGCTATCATTTCCCATTTTTTTAGCTCTGTCCTAAACATTTTCCATTTCATTTCAGAAATTCCTATAACTTCAGCTCACTATCATTAGTAAAGTAAAAAAAAAAATGCTGTTGGCTTTCAGGGGATTGTGCCACTTATTTTTTCTCATCTGTTTTTGCAAGTATTCATGATTTGATTTTATATTGTGTTCCAGATTCAAAGGAATCTGAAAAGAAAAGTAAAACTCACTCACATTTTCTGCACTTTGCTTAGCTGTAGGTTGAAACAATGAGAAAAGCACAGAGTTCCTAAAGCTTTAACTTAAGCCAGACACTCTACAACCTGAGGCCAGAGATGTTGAAAGACTTGCTAACTCTTTTGAATGCAGATCTAATTTCAGGTTAGCAATGAATCCAAGGAAAATGTTCTGGGTTTCAGGAATAATCTTAGAGAGGACTAGCTGATATTCCTTACCTGGTTTGATTTACTATCTACAGAACTGATCTCCATTTCTCCCCACTTTTGCGATCTTGCTTTGTTTTTTGAGTCTTTATCTCATTTTCTTGGAGGATGAGTATCTTCAGTCTACAGTAGATCGTAAGTGCAAGGACAATGTGGTTAGAGATTCTGCGTCAGGCTCTGAAGTGCGCAGTGCATCACCTTGCAATCTGTCTAATATAGGCCTGCTTCTGCATGTCTCCCATCTGGTTTCCCCATGACCTGAGCTGTCCAAGGTACTGTAGAATGATCTTTTCTGCTTGAAAATCATCTGTGCTGATCTCTTCCACTTCTGTGCAGTTAACAAGAGTATTGCTGGGTCTTCAAGAGGAGTCAGAGAGGTTCATCCTTGAACTTGCTTCTACTCCTTCTGAAAATCCTTGTTATAAATATTCTGTCCTGCTGAACCGTCTTTACTCTCTGCCTTTCTTGTGTTCTTCATGTCTTCAGTATGACGAAAAATGCCTTCCCCTCTAATTACAAAGCAACTCAACTAGTGACACCTTAATGGATTTTGTTTCATGCAAATATTGTTTCAGGTCCCTGTTTTTCTGTTTTGTTTTTTTTATAGTGTTTCTCTTGATCTAAATGTGTACTCTGTTGGCTGAATGCTTCCTAAAAATAGCTTTCCCTGATGAACCAATAAAAGCTGAAAATGGTATGAAGCAAAATGGAAGAACAGAGCCCTTCTTGTCTAATACACTGGCTTCCATACTGAGCAAAAAAGAGGTGTAGTCCATGTCCAAAGAGCACTGTTTCTGTGCCACTCAAGTGTAAATGTCTAACCCAACTTTTCCACAAGTTGTCTGAAGCTGTTTACAAGAGATGTTTCCCATGAGATGTGTGCTTTTGCTCCCTTCTTCTTTGTTTGAAAATGAGGCATTTCTACTTTTCATTTCCAGTCTGTATGCCTAACCACCTGGCAGTGGCAGTTTTGTCTTCTTCATTACACCAGGTTTAACTGTTTTGTGAAGATGTCATGTGGCCATGGTGGCAGGGAGTAATGTTGTCTCAAATGACGGCTGTGTTGGTTGTTACAGATTTGTGGTTTAGGGATGTTAAGGTGACCAGTCCATTAGGTGGTTCAAAAAACGCTGTTAGTCCCCCACTGCTTGCGCTGATGAAGTGTCCTGAATGCTTCATATGGCAGGTAACCTTTGCTGTTGATTGCAGGGGCTCCAGGACCAAAAGGGAGCCAAGGAGTTCCTGGGCCTCCTGGGCCTCCTGGACAGCCAGGCCCTCGGGGATCAATGGGACCTATGGGACCGTCTCCAGACATATCACATATTAAGCAGGGCAGACGGGGCCCTGTGGTAAGTATTCTCCCTTTCTATTATGCATTGCGCATTTGGGCTTAGCTCCACAATCTGTTACATACTTGTGAACCCTTTTCTTTCTTTTGCAGGGCCCACCGGGAGCCCCAGGGAGAGATGGTAGCAAGGTGAGGAGAGGTACTGTTTTTCACAATGTGGGCCCGTGTGAACATGAAGTGCAGGCTCACTAGAGCAACCCTCTACGTATCTGCCGTCATCCACTTTTACCCTCTTTCATTTCCTTTGCTAAGCCAAGAATGTCCCATTTCCCCATCCCTTCATATCTTCCTTCTGCTATTTTGTGCTTCCTATTCCTCAAGTCTTGCAAATAGCCCTGTCAGGATATCTGTCAAGCAGCCTCCTTTCCTTTCTGCACAGCTCTTCTGGCTTTTCCATGAAGATTTTGATGCCTCAGCCTATTCCATTAGACTGCTCTGTTGCAAATTTCTATCACATGTGGCTCATTCCTGTCTAGGTGAAAATCGTAAGTGCCCAACTCTGCTCTCACTGGAGTCAGTGGCATTTTCCTGTGTTCTTCCCAGTGTATTTGTTCCTACTTCATTTTTTCTTCATGTTTTCACCCACTGTCCTCACAATCACATTGTCCCCACCAGAGCAGGCCTGCAAAATCTCAACATTGCATGTTTACTTAGCATTTTCTCAGCAGATGTAATGCATCACATAATTGTAGCAGGGTTATTTTTTTGTAATAACTTTATTGCTGCAGACACTAGTGATAATGTTGGGCCAGGTCTTAAATCCTGCAATCCTGCTAGCAAAGAAAATACATGTAGGAAGCCAGATGTTACTAAAAAAAAAAAAAAAAAAAAAAAAAAAAAAAAAAAAAACAAACAAACTTATTTTGTCCATGAAGATACTTCTTTATCTCCCCCGGCTTGTGAAGCATAGAGAGCAGAAGTGCCAGTACTCTGGATTTTGTGTCTGTTTCTATTCAAAGCAGCATCTGTTATCTATTTAGAGCAGATGAACATGGGCAAGTCTCACATGAAGTGGAGGCAGGCAGGCAGAGCTTGGCCAAGGCACAAGCTTTGCAGTGCCCATAAGCCTGGACACTGCAAATGGGCAGGCCAGGGGTTTCAGGTATGAAGGATACTTGGAAGTGCCTCAGAATTGCAGCCAGGAAAAAAAGAAAAGGGAGTCAAGACATCCAGCTACGAAGAGAAGCTGCCATGCAAATCCTGACTGTCATAACCACCTGCTCATTCTCCTAAAATGCACTTCAGGCCAGTGGCTCTCAATGTGAGGTCTGCAAACCTCTGCGAGCCTAGCAACTACTTTTAAGGTCTTATTTTTCTTAGCAAACAAAATTAGTGTAAGCTGATGACTCCTGGCCTGCGGACAGTAACAGTCTCTGCTGAGGCAAACTGTGCTTTTCTGTTTCCTTTAGTTACAGCAAACTAACTGAGGTGGTATTGATTACAGGGGGAGCGAGGAGCACCAGGACCAAAAGGGATACCTGTAAGTATTGCTCTTAGCAAACATTTTCACAGCAAAGTGATGTTGGCTACTAACAGCAAGCCAGCCAAAAGGGGAAAAGAAAATCCTGTTTTATGAGCACAATGAACAGTGACATTTTACATGATTTTGCGTGAACAGAAAATGTTATTTCAAAGAAAATAATTTCCTGTTTTCATCAAATCTTTTTGCCTACACATCTCCCTTGCGGAGTGTCAAACTGAAGGGAGTAAGTGTGTCTCTGCCCTACAACAGTGTGGGGGACACAACCAGAAGGCAGTGGCATCAGATCCTATGCAGAGTGCTAGTTCATACGTTCACCCAACGCTGCTGCTGGTAGCCTGATCCCTGAAACCTTTCAGAAAACTGCCGCTAGTCTCTCTGGGACTTTGACCAGGTATTGGCTTTGAGCAAGTCAGCTGTTGAACGGTGGAAATTTACAATCTATTTTAAAGCAAAATTGTCTAAAATTTTCCTTCTTACAGTCTTTTCTCATTAATGGAATGGACTTTTAGCAGGGTGTGCAACTGAGTGTTCCCAATATTAAACAGTGAACTTCACCATGAAGTCAGCTAAAAAGAAATAATTTACAAGATTTATCTTTGTTCCTGTGGCGTGTTAAAATGCTGCTAGAGAAAAGATACAGTGAACGAAGAGCTAAGCATCTTCTAGATGTAGGCTCTGTCAGCTAAAACATTTGCCTTTTTAAGACTGTTTCCTGAGCAGGTTGATGCAAGGAGAGATCTTTTATTTCAGGCAACCAACATGCAGCAATGTTTTACTGAATTACCCCTGCAAGGGTATTTATATCGATATTTTTGAAAACTGTAAGTACAGTATTACTAATGACCCTGCTTTGTGACTGCAGGGCCCACCAGGTTCATTTGACTTCTTGTTGCTGATGATGGCAGACATCAGAAATGACATTGCTGAGCTGCAAGAGAGAGTGTTTGGACACAGGACTCACTCATCAACAGAGGAGTTTCCATTACCTCAGGAATTTACAAACTATCACGACACAGTAGATTTTGGATCTGGAGAAGATTACAAACCACTGGCAGCACCCAGAGACTCCAGGATACAGAAGGCAGCCCATCCTTAGCTAGGCCTACTGAAAAAGAGCTCCTTAGAGTTGTTCAATATAAAAATGCACTGACAATGTAAAAAAAAAATATATATATACATATATATATATATGTATATTATTTCCCAGTTTTCTCTTTGCTTTTCCCCAACCATGCTGCTGTACTGTAGCTTTCTCAATTCATGGTGGCCTCCTTGCAGTAGTTCTGGATCATCAAGCCTGCACTCTGCATTGTATCTAGACTATCAGGAAAACCTTTTTGGCATATAGGGCTAGCATGATTAAGGCACGCTCTAGTCAAAGGCGCAGACAACAGCATCTCATCTACTTACATTTGATTCTGTGTCCAAACAACCCACTACCCAGACTCTAGCCACAGATGGAGGGATAGTTGAACATCATCCCTGAAAGACAGCAGTAATAAAAACCTAGGCCCAGAGTTACTTTATACTTGTAAATGAATTATATCACTGACCTTAAGTTCTCATCTAGTGTTCCCAAGCTTAGGAAAGTGAAGGATGGATCCCTGTTTTACAGCAGAGGCCAGCTGTAACTGAAATGTCTCCTTCTAATATGCCTTAGCATAGCAGGAAAAGGCCCCAAAATATGGAGAAGCAATGATATAAGGGCACTGCTTTTTGACTTGGAAATTATTTGGTTTTGTGTTACTACAGAGTATTATGCAAAGATAGTCAAGATGTGTCTTTCCTAAACTACCCCTAATTCTCCCTTATTTTTCTCCTGCTGCTGAGTGTGGGAGCCAGGTCCCTTCCTCAACAGATTCCTACTGGATACATCACAATGGGGATGAGCAAGAGAACAGGAAACTTATGAAGCAGGAGAAACAGCGTAAGTGAATCAAGTAGTCTTACAGGCAAGCACCAAACCAGTCCCAGCCTTGCAGAATGAGCCAGATTCTGACCTGCTGTGGGTGCCTGTTTTCTTTGGTGAAAGTCTGAGTGAAAATGAGATCAGAAAGGCCTCATGTTTGCCAAGAGCTGCCATTGGTTTTGTTTCTCTGTTGTGTGAGAGCAATTTAAACACACTTACAGAACTAGAACAGAGTTGCAGTGTATTTAGCTTGGAGTATGAGTAGGTGCAGGTCTGCACATGGCAAAACACTTCAGCTGGTGTTTGGGTGGCTAAGGTGAGGTACTGCACACAGGGGATTCTGTATTTGTAAAAGGGGATGAAAGGGAAAGCCTTTTTTTTTCTTTTTTTTTACACTGGAAAACTGGATGCACAAGTTAGATCATACCTCATGGATGATGTATGTTAACATTTCTTTTGGATTACCATGGCTGCTGAGGACTCTGCCACACATAGAAGATAAAGATGTAAGGAGTATATTAAGCACAAAATGTTTAAATTTCATGTTGTATCTGTGTAGCTGCTACTTCTACAGTATGTTTAGTGCTTCCATGTTACAAATGCAAAGAAAAATTTCTTATTTTGCCATGCTTTCAGGACTTGCATGTTCTAACAAAACACACATAGGGAAAAATATAAGCAGGCTCTTTCCGGATCCTTTGTACAGGTTTGGATTTCCTTCCGGGTTCTCTGGGCCAGAAGACTGTTGGTATAATCCCTGTACCACTAGTACAGGTCATGTTGGCTATCACAGCTGGCTATCTAGACTCTTAGTATCTTTTGTATAGTATTTTAAGAGTATGTGTTCATTCCTGTAATTGTTTGCCAACTCCACACTATCAGTATGCCACAAGCAAGGGCATTAACTTTAGGAGTATTAATGTTCTTTTCTTCCTCTTCTCTTCACCTTTTATGTACATCCGTACTAAAAAAGCAATGACTAAATCACTGGTAGTTGGCAGCTTAAGAAAAAATGTGTGTTCTCACCCTGTGGTCTTCAGGCTTCTCTTCTGAGAGGAGCTCTCCCAGCAGCTGCAGATCCAAGTAATCTTGTGAACAAGGCAATGGGGGGAGAGATTTAGAGCGAGATTTAGGGAAAAACTTGTGACTGAAAAAGGGATACTACTCATAGTAGCAGACTGAAAGAAGCGCTAGGACAGCAGGTCTATATTTGCTTAATTTCAAGCAGGCAATTAGGTATAAATGACACAGTTCATCGATATGCAATTTTAAGTACATTTGTCAAATTACGTATACATTTATTCTCTTTCACGTTACCCTCCCCATCACCTGCTGGATCAGGTTGATTTCTACTAGAGAATTAATAACTGCAGGTTTTTGAACCACCAGATACTGCCCAGTAAGTTAAAAGAGTCACTTCCTACATAGCAACTAAGTTCCCCCCGACCCATACCCAAACGGAATAAGTGTCCTAAAAGAGGCACTTGTTTTAGTTCTGAGCTCTGCGTTTCCAAATATAAACACCAAATTAGAAGTTTCTGCAGTTTGATCACCAGACTTGGGAGGGTGGGGGTAGAGGGAATGCCCTGCTGTGCAGAAATATCCACAGGAAGGAAATTCTGACACTGAATCAGAAGAGTAGGAAAAAAAAACATGCCTCTAAGTGCAGAAAGATGTCTTACGGACTCCCAAACATCAACTTGGGCACATATTCAAGTGTCTTCTAAATGTGGACCTCAGTAACTTCCCTTTCTAGGGTCTGCACCATGGTTTTTTACAACCTGGAGCTGGGTTTCCAATAGGCGTGCTTCCTCCATAAAAGAGCAGAATGGAAGCGCTCCTTGGTTTTGTCCCCATGTTTTACCCTCCTCTGTCCACAGACTCTCAACAGCTGGCTGAATCCCAGCAGCAGAGATGCTATTGCAAAGACAAGGCAAAGGGGCATAGGAATTCCTCCAGCAGGGAGAGCCCCTTTGAACACAGGTGGCTGGGAAGGTTCAGCCTTCTGTCTGCGTCAAGATTTTTCTACAGACCTCTCTCATTTAACCACATGATAACTTTCATAATACAGATACTGTATCAAAAACTGTTTTATTAAAGTATCTTCTAGAGAAACCCACGGAAATGCTTGGAAAGAAAGGTAAAATTTTTTTCACATCTAAAGTTTTGTAAATACAAACCAAATGAAACATTTTCAATTTTAAGCTTGGTTACTGGAGAGAGAAGGAAGCTGTTAACTTGTAAATTATTTATTTCTCTGTGGCTCCAAAAAGTATCAAAAAAACACTAAGAACCCAAAATAAGAATGTAGAAACATCTACACTCATGTCTAGTTTTGTTACTAGGCTCATGCACATGACAACTTTGTTTCATATAGTTAAATACTATATATAGCTTTATTAGAAAAAAAGATTATTTTGATGTTAAGACATCATGTTATAAGCAAAAAGATAATAAAGAGTTTGTTATTTTATTAATATTGGAAATATATTTAATGGAAACATTTGCAAGAGCGTGTAGTGTTGGGAAAATGCTGATTATTAATGAGTTTAACAAAATTATAAAGCCGAGAAAATGTTCTTTCAACACTGTGCCAAGTACATACTGGATTAGTCTTTCTTGCAAAACTGAAATAGACACAAAAGAATTTCTGTATGGTCTGGCTAACACAGGAAAAGAAAAGGAAAATTGATTATAAATGGAAGTAAGGTAATCCCTAGAATCATTGTTGGTATCACAGCTTAAATAACATTTTTTCTACAAGTATTTCAGAGTTAGTATGTTAAACCCCAGTGAAATAACAAAAAATGGGGATGGCGTCCAAGAATTTGTTCTTAATTTCACACAAAAATCTGTATGTTTGTTGCTATTACACATTCCAGTAACTATACTGTTCGCTTTATTTATGTAAGTATATGAAATACTAAAATATGTATAAAATGATTGTGATTTTATGATGTAATCATAATAACAAAGATATTTTTCTTATGCGGTTGGTAGTTGCTTTTGTTACATAACCTGTTTGCTGAAAAACGGAAATGCTTGGTCAGAAGCAGCAGGCGGTTTCCACCGTCTTTTAGCACTGCTCTTGGAGCTTAACGACACGCTGCCAAGGGCAGGACTACGAGGACACAAGCTATTGCAGAACGCGCTGTGTCTGCGGACATAGCGCATTTACCCACCTCCACTATTACAACGGCGGCTCCGACACCTGCCAAGCGCGACGGGACTCTGCTCCCTGGCTCCCCACGTAGCTTGCGGTACGATACGGAGCGTGAGTCTCCCTTGGCATCCCACCGCCGCTAACGGGGGCGAGACAAAGCTTCCGGCAGCCGCGGCCCGGCCCTCACGCTTGCCTCGAGGCCCTCGCCTCACTCATAGCTCAGAGAAACGGCCTACGAGGGAAGTGTCCCGCCGCCCGCCCCAGCTACGGTGAGGGGCGGCAGAGGCCGCCCCCGCCCGGCTTCCCCGCGCGCCGCCACGGCCCAGTCTCAAAGCCGCCGCAAAGCGTCGCCGGGCGGGCTGCGGCGGGAAATGGCGCCCGCCGGGCGCGGAACTACAACTCCCAGCATGCCGCACGGCACGCTTACCCAGCAAGCCTAAGACCACCTCCTTCAGCGCCTGCGCGCGCCAGCCTGGTGGCGTCACAAATCCGCGCCGCAAGACTCCTCCTCACCCCCCCCCCGCACCTTCCCCTAAAGGGGGTGCTCGCCCGCCCCGGCCCCTTCGGCCAGGCCGGGCCCGGCCCGTCTGCCCGCCCCATTCAGACCTCCCGATACGCGGGTTCGGGCCCCGCTGGCCCCTCTTCCCCAGGGATCTGAGATGGCGCCCGGGCTCGTCGTCTCCTGCCAGCGACCGGCGGCAGAGGAGCGCTGCGCTCGGCAACCTGTTCTCGCCTCGGCATGGCGCCTGCTCAGGAGAGCCCCGGTCCCGTGAGCCCTGGTTCACCCGCTCTGGCCCGCGGCAGCCCCGTGCCGCGCCGGTGGAGCGGACCGCTGCTCCCGGCGCGCCGCGCGGCGGCTGCCGGGAGGCGGCTCCCATGGTGCCCCGCGGCGGCGCGCGGGGGCTGCCGGGAGGGGGCTCCCATGGTGCCCCGCGGCGGCGGTGGCGGCGGGAGGAGGGCGGCAGGATGCGGCTGTCGGCGGCGGCCGCCATCTCGCACGGGCGCGTGTACCGGCGGCTGGGCCTGGGCCCCCGCTCGCGCCTCGACCTGCTGCGCAACCTGGTGACGGCGCTGGTGCGGCACGAGCGGATCGAGGCGCCGTGGGCGCGCGCCGACGAGATGCGGGGCTACGCGGAGCGGGTGAGCGGCGGCGGCGGGCGGCGGCGGCGGGGGCCGCGCGGCGCGACGTCCCGTCACGGCTCCTCTCTCCCCGCAGCTCATCGACTACGCCAAGCTGGGGGACACCAACGAGAGGGCCATGCGCATGGCGGACTTCTGGCTGACGGTAAGTACGGGCCGGGCCCCGGCGCGGGCCCTGCTGGCGGCAGCGGTGCCGGAGCAGTGCTTGCCGCCCCGCAGGAGAAGGACCTCATCCACAAGCTGTTCAAGGTGCTGGCGCCGCGCTTCCAGCCGCACCCCGGCAAGTACACCCGCCTGCTGCAGATCCCCAACCGGGACAGCCTTGACCGTGCCAAGATGGCAGTCATCGAGCTGAAGGGGAACCCCTTCCCGCCACTCATCCGCCCGCGCTGCAACACCGAGAAGACGCTGCTCAACCAGCTCCTGAAGGGCTACCGGGAGGACGTGCAGCGGGCCGCAGCCCCGCAGGCCCCCGAGGGCACCGCTGTGTAAGCACCACTCTCCACAGGGGAGCCCCCATGCAAGCACAGCAATGGGACGGTGTGGGCCACCCATACATGAGCCACCTGTTAAGGCAGCTCACTGCTGTGCCAGAGCACAGGAAGGGAAAACACGCTAGGAGGTCTTAAGATTGATTTTTAGCTGTGAATTATCATAACAGAGAACGCAAGCTTGAGATTTACTTCCTTCTTCCAGTGATTTAAATAGCAACTGAGCAAGAGAAGGAAATCAAGCTGGGAGCCTTGGTGGTTGATGTTCTGTGTGTAAATAAACACTATTCAGAAAGTGAGTTTGATACTGTTTTGATTATATTTCAGCATACAAGATTAAGTGGCTTATTATAGGAGAAACCTTGATTGTTTCTGGTCCAGCAGCCCTGTATCTCCACTCCCCTGTGACTGAGTTGCTAGGGCTTTACTAGAAGCCAGTGTGTAGGCTTCAGTGAAACATCAAGCTAGTTTTGCTGTCCCAAAAACATGCTGAATGCAAATTAGAGGGTGGCATAAGGTTGGCCTTACAAGTGGCAACACCAAAACGACTTGTGTTATAATTAAGAGCCAATGCATGCAAGAACAATAGCATTTGCTCTTGACTTGAGATTGGTAGACATCTCAGCCTCAGTTCCATATTGTTCTCTTAGAATAAAGAGGGATAGTGGCTGTACTTGATTAGACAATGCTGTAACTGCTAAGAGATGTGAAACTTCATGTGCTAGTTTTACCTTTGATTTGTACTTGAACGCTCCATCCCCATGTTTACAAGTAGGAGTGACTGAGTATGCACACATAACAAGGTGTGAGCTGTATGGAAAGACAAGATCTAATGATATTGAAGAACTTGGAATTTGGTAATTCTCTGTTCAGGATTCTTATTCCACACAGCATCATCTGTTCCAGTGCCAGTTCCAAAGACAAGTTAAAGATGCACAGTACTGTTTAAGGAAAGGGAGGAGGAAGAGTTAAACTACTAAAAAGTTAGTGTCCTGGAGAAAGTGCTTGGGAAAATCTTTATACTTCCACTGATCTTGAAGCTGTATTCCTTGTAGATGATGACCTAACATGTTGTTCAAGCAGACATTTTTCCCTTCTACAGAAGGGATCTACTAAACTGCTACTGCTGCGTAGCTTCTACATTAAGGGTCCATTTGGGGGGGGGGGTTTAATGTCAAATTGTTTTCAAGAATAATAACCTATCTTTATTGCTTCCTTAAATAGATTTTTCACCCAAGTAAACTGATACTCAGTGTATTACTGGCAATCTGATGACCCAGTATGCTGAGCTTAGCCCTCTGGAGATTTCTGCAGTGCTTTAGGAGCAGAGATGCTGCCCGAGCTTTTGATTACTGTAGAGTTTCAACGTGATATGGTTACTGCAAACCTTTAAGGCAGAGACCAAGGCTCTTTCACCTGTATCATCTCTTAGAATTCATATGAGAAACCTGAACCCTGTTTGTTATGCATGAGTATGTTACCTACCAGTTTATTTAAATCTCTGGATTAATGAAAAGCTGACAGGTACGATCTTAAGCACTGAATTGGTTTCCTTTCATCTGCCCACCTGTCACTTGCTTAGAAAAAGAGGGATGCTGACTGACAAACTGTTTTGATATAAAATTGAAGGCTATGAATCATTAAAAAAAAAAAAAAAAAAAACTCTGTCAAGGGAGTAAGAATAGCGTGGCACTGGCTCTGTAAGAAAATACTGAAAATACTGTTATGCCTGTGTTGCTGTTATCCGAAACATCCATTTTGATCCAAGGATGAAGAGCCAGAGGGAAGAGAGGGCAGACGTACAAGTTTGTGTAAACATACAAGTGTGGGAACACCAATTTAGAAAGACAATTGGATAAAAATGTTTAATGAAGAAAAGCAAACTAGGGCCTCTTGTAGTTGTCTTTAATAACTTGAGGAGAAAAAAAAGATGTAAAAAGCTAGATGCTTCTAAGCTATGGGAAAAGTCCTGATACAAATTCTTAATATACAGATTCTTAATGTACATATGCTTTTTTATGATGCCTGTATTGAGATTAGGACAGCTGACAAAGCATTCAGTCTCACAAACGCTGTCTGTAGTCCCTCTGAATGCAACTGTTCTGCTACGTGCAGCATTTTGTAAGGTTGCAGATGCTTCTACCAAGAGGGGAGGCTGTCCTACTGGATTGTCTTGTACTCAGATGGGTCAGGCTTTCAGCTGCCTGTAGAGAAAAAACAAACAGAAAGTTCATGGTTAATACGTGAAGCCTATTCTCCTGCATCCTGGCTATCAGTCAGGTCTTTCCTGTCAGCCTTATAGCCAGATGATAGACACAGTCGTACAGGTCCGTTATCATCACTTGTGTGTTCTGCCCCATTCCTTCAGCCTCTTAAAAGGAGGAAGGCTTACCTAATTGCAGCTGTGAGACTCTGATACCAGTCATTAATATCTTGTTGGTCACTGGACATCAACAGAAGTGTCTTATGCAGAAAGGAAAGCTGAAAAAGAGGCAGAATCTGGTTCCTCTTTGTACTGTCCCTTGCCAAGGCAGCAGCTCAGAGAGACCTGACCACTGAACTTCTGAGTGGGCCCTGCATGCAGATTTCCACCATTTTCTTTCCCCCTGAGAAAGAAATGAGCTTTGATACTAGGGGAAGCTGGAGGCTGGGTGGTACAGAGCCAGTGCCAAACTTGTCTCACTCCAGTCCTTCCAGATGACAGCTCCCTTAGATTTATATGCTTTATAGGATGCTTGGAAGTGGACAATGCCAGTCCTTATGGGCTGTTTGTGCATTTTTTTTCCCTTGTCCCAAGCTGTCCCTGAGAGTTCTTTGCTACCCCCACCCACAAATTCACAGCTTCTCCAGAAAGTCTTCCCTTTCATGGCTTACAAAGCACAAGTCAAAATATGGTTCTCCAGGTGCTACAAACTGGGAAGAACTCAACTTGAATCCTGTACCTATGGCATTAGCCCCAGTTAAGATTTTTCAATATATAAGGAGTTGGATGAGCGAGCAACATCCATGGTGATACCACCGTCTTTCTGCATTCTCTGTTTTCCAGGATATCCTATAAGCAATAGGAATGTCACTGCAATGCTGTTTATTACTTGTCGGGCAACTGTGGGAACTATCCCCCAAAACGTGCTCTCATGAGGGCACTGTCAGAATCTTTGCAGGCTCTCCTCAGCCAAGCTGAGTGAAGCAAGCAGCAGCCTGTATTCCAAAGTGCTCAGGAGGGCCTATACTGTTAAGTGAAAAGGGACAACATACCTCCCCCAACTCAGACTGCCCTGCTCAGACTAGTTCTTTGTATTTAGTATTGTCACCCTTTCGTCATCTCAGGCCTGCCACTGCTGAGACAGCTGGAAACTTGGTTTGCAAGTCCGACTTCCGCTGACACATCTGCAAGGCAGAAGAAGGAAGACTTACACTGAGAAGCCCTCCCTGGCTCTGCGTGTGGCCAAACACTTTATCCACAGTGCACTCCTGAAGTGGGTAAACAGCCTGGCATGTGAATTTGTTTGAGTTCAACAGGTGCAGCGGATGGCATGGCTTTGTCGCAATAAAGATATCAGAAAAAAGGAAGAACATCCTGCGCTTCAGTTCTTCTCCCTTTGAAGGCACCACCAAAAGCCAGCCTTCCCGGATATACCAGCGCCCTGAGCATGCAAGAGAAATGCAGACACTTGTCAGATAATCGCTAGCCAAAAGAAGGGCATAACATTGCCGCAGAAACATTTTTTTTCTACCTTTACCCAATAATCCACACGTATGATGCAACAACCACAATCACATTCACAGATATGCAGAGATGTATCTTGGAGATATTTACACACAGTGACTTCAATGTGTACCTTGGAGCATGCTCTTGGCATGGATAACACACAGTTGCACAAGAGAAATCCGTTATCCAGGTAGGTGATCTTACATGCCAGTGACTGACGTTATACATCTCAACTGTCAACGCAAATACTCCCTGATTTCTGGCACTGTTTGACCATGGAGATAAAAGATTCTTATCTTGCATAGGGTGTGACCAGAAGTCCATGCGGCTGTAGCTTAAAATAAAACAACGCGGTCACTGAGCCTTTGACACTCAAAAAGGGTATGGTTCCTGCACTGAGAATGCAGAGCTTGCTTACATGCTTCCAAAATTCAAGTCTTTCTCTCATTCTCATCTCCTGCTCACTCTCCTGACCTCCTTGGACTCCCTGTGACCATCTTTCTGACTGCATGTCATCAGCTCATCCTACCTGAATGTCAGGCAATGAAGCTGCTACTTATCCTTACCAAAAGACTTTTTTTGAAGTGAAAAATTGGTAAGTGCCCAAACTACTTACTACCTACCACCTATCTGTGGAATTTGGGCTGAGAGAAGAACATTGGTTAATATGAATTGGGTCAGAAGTGAAGGCAAGCCTACTTCCAGTTACCTCAGTTTGGCAGAGGAAAAGCAAAGGTGTCAGTAAGACCCACCTGGGGCCAACACCTTGGTCTTCTGTCCTTTGAGCAGTTTTTGAACCCGAAGTAGCTGCAGTGAGTTCTCTCTATTGCGAATGATGTCTTGGACCCATCGAGATACTTCAGAAACACATTTCACAGTCTCTGAAATTATAGCAGCATATTGTGAGGGTGCACAAGTGAGTACATGCTACTCCTCATCTATCTTGATGTGAAAAGAAAGGTGAAATTAAGAAATGAACATTTAAAGCTGACTATCAGTGATGAATTTGCTCATTAATTTTAGCAGGAGATTGGACCTCCAAAGGCCCCTTTCAACCAACACTTCTGTGGTTCTAAAAGACATGTTTGCCAATGAAATATTAGACAAAAGAATAATTTTCTGAATTTGAAGGCAAGAATAAAGAAAAAAAATGCCCCACTACAAGTGATGTTGACTGCTGCTAGATGATAAAGGACGTAGGAAACATTGAAGCACGTAACCAACAGAGCTCTCATTTCTCTGATGAAACCTCTAGGCCCTTCCCCCAGTCTGGTGTTTCTCTCTATTGCTATTCCCTGTACCTGCCTCCTGGGATATAGCTCTTGATCAAGATGGTGATGGGAAAAAGTAATGCCCTAAAACCTCAGACAGAAGAGGATTTACTTTTTCCTGTGGGAAGTAGATGAAAGATGAGGATTAGCAAGGAGGTTAACACTGATCAAAGTACCAGCATTTATAAGGGGGGAACATACTTGCAAGTTTCTGGTACTCCATGTTGTCTGGGCTGGCATTCTCCAGCAGGTCTCTGAGGAAGTGTTTGTACCTAAGATAGAAGGAGTAGTTTTATTTTATAAAGAGATACCAGGAACATCAGCCTCTCCTGTTCACGAAAGATGATGACCCATACTTTTTTTCTTCACTGGGAGAAAAAAAAAATCCAAACTGTGCAATCTGAACCTGAAGGGCCAAGCCACCCTCGATTTCAGCTCTATCATTCTCAAGGTATCTAGTAAACTTTTCCATAGATCTATGGCACTATGTTCTCTCACCTTTGTGACACAAAGCAGTCCTTTTTTGTGTGATAACTCTGCCATCTAAAGGCAGTCTCCAGCCTACCAGCTCTGATCAAAAGTCTGTCCTCACACATTCATCCATCCTTGGCCACCTGGAAAGCTGACCAGTTCTGTTATTCTCTGGACATGTGGTACACTAATTATATAATTCCTATAGATAGTTTTCAAGGCCCTTTGCTGCAATCCCCATTGCCACATACAAGTCAGAATAAAGGCAACACCAACATGCATCTAGAAAGAAAAATAAGAACTAAGACGTTTCCAGACAGATTATCAACAACCCTAAGAAACATAGTTAGTGTCCAGCAATCTTACTGGCACCCACTGACCATAGCAAAGGTCTCACCACCTCATTCACACTGCCAAGTCTGACTGGCCCCTTGTTCCCACAGGGCATTTTACTCTCTATCTTCCCAAAGAAGGCAAATAAGGAGCTTAAGAAACATTTATTTTGAGACTCAGACCAAGGAAAGACTGTGAGAACACATACAAATTTCACACATGCACAACACCCCCCTTAAGTCTAACCAAGCAGCTCTATTTCACAGTTCTTTGAACATGTTCATTTTATCTTCATATGTAATAATGAAATCAACCCACATATTTTACACATTTGCAACCACTTCTTGGAGAGCTGATAAAAACAACTGCATATGTTGCTTAAGTTTACAAGACTCTTAGACATCAACATTCACATAAAAATGCCTTAAATAGCAGACAAAACTCTGAACTATTGGGTTTTATTTCTCAATGGAAGCACTCATACCACATATTCCCTGCCTACATAAGAAAACAAAGACACTGTTATAAAAAATTTGGAGCTGCCTCCCCCTCTTCCCCATTCTTCATTAGCAAAGATCAGATCTCCCCAAATGCTTTCTCACAATGAAGTCAAACTATTTTAACAGCCTGAAGTGACAGAAGAAATAACACATTGAGCAGATACACAAAAAGACAGAAGTCATAACCAGTAGGGTATGTAACCAAGAGTTTTGAAGATACTTGAATAAGAAAGATGATCAATGGAAGGATTAGACCTATTAAAGCACAGCCATTGCTCCAGAGCATAGGACAGCAGCAAATATATTGTTTTATATATTTAAAGAAATATTCCAAGGAACTATAGGGAAAACAAAAGGACAAAAAACCCACAGGCATCTTGCATCTGTATCTGACAAGCTGGTTAAGACATTAAATTAAGCTACCCAAAAGACTGTGGTATACTCACCCCCAGTGATCTTCAAAAGAAACAGATTTTCCTTACTCTCTCAAACTAATATTGATAAGAGCAGCTACTTGATCCACAACAGCAGCAACTGGAGTTCCAGCAACTTATCTGTGCTCTGTTTTACCCAGGTACCCCTCCTGAGAAAAGACAGCTATTGAGTGCATGCAGCACCCTCTTGTCCTGCTCTTCAAATGGACACCTCAAAGGGAGAATGCAGCAATCCAGACTGGATGTGTCCAGACTGAGAAAACTGTCAGGCACCAAATAAGAAGAAAGCATATGGTCCTGATAACCAGAGATGGGAGAAAAGCTCTCCTAACTTCATTAATCTCATCTCTTTCCAAGAGCAGTTATCTCCAAGAAAGAAGAGTCACAATGTTCTAGATCACCAGCCTGCACAAAAGCAGAGAGAGACCATCTCCATCAGACAGCCTCATTTCTGCAGCATTTCAGACTGCTTGCTTTTGTCCAGGGTCTAGCTTCAGTCACTTCCTAAGATGACAGCCTTAACTCCAATTTTACCTCAGAGCTAAATGAAGGACTTGGGAGTCAGGGCTAAACATAGCCACCTCTCTGCATTATCTCCCATACAAGTACGCTGATTCCACTTTACAGGCACACCTGCTTCACTGCAGTCTGTATGCTCCAATTTAAAGACACACTAAGAAACTCTGTTAGCAATCAAGGCACTACGGCTATGTTATGTTCCTTTTTCTTTCTCAGACTAGGACCGTAAAGACTCAGAATTGCTTACTTACTGGTGCAATCTCTGCAGGGGCAAAGGAAGCAGATCCTCTAGCTTCTTCCCTTGAAACTGAGGTCGAGACTCCTGGAGCTTCTTAAATCGTCGAAATGACTTATTCTGCTTCAGCTGCTCCTGTATGTGACAAAGCCGAAAGCCTTGAGACTGCAGAAAAAATATGCACTCCAATGGTCTGTGCCAGAGCTTAGAAAACAGAACTCCAATCCTAAACATAAGCATCAGCAACTTCTTTTGTGGCCATGGACAGATTGTTCCCTTTCTCCTAACCATCACATTCCTGAGGGTAATGGTAGTGACATCCCCTGTTCAGGCAGAGCAATATAAAGCTAGTTTACATGGCACATAGAAACAAAGATAAAAGGAAGGGTAGCTCACACAGATAAAAAGCAAGGAGTCCATCAGTGGCTTTTGTCACTCATCTCAACACAAAGCAACGCAGCCCAGTGCTTTCATTTCTTCAAGGCAAGTATCCAGATCAACTTATTTTTCCCTTGGGACATCAAAAGTGCATGCATATGCACATAAACAGAGCAGAAATATATTCTAATACTTCAAACAGCTGTGAACTAGCTCTGACAAGAACTGGCAGTCGGGCGGCATGAACTGCCAGGTAAAGTTTTCAGAACTTCAAAATAAAAATATATCCTTCCAAAATCTCTTGGAAGATGGACTACATCTGAAGAGAGAGGTAGAAAGGGGAGAGAAAAATTAAATAAATAAATAAACGAAAAAGTAGGAGGGGAGGGAATTTTTTTTTCTACAGTTGAAAAGAAAAAACAGGGGAAGTAAAAAGGAAATTCCACTAGAGATGTTTGGAAAAGCTCTGCTCCCCACAAAAAGAAAATCATGCCTGAAACAACAAGCATCAAAAATTTGAAACTTTAAATAAGCAGTGATGCTTTCCTTGTGCTGTCATGACAGAGAGATCGGGAAAATAGCAGCAGCACAGGAAGAAGGAAATTGATCACTCCAAAAACAGAAGAGAAAGGGAAGATGTAGCTGTTTTGGAGACGGAGAAAGAGGAGGAGGAGAGAACAGGAAGGGCACAGGTAATGATTACCTTCAAGATTTTATTTGCCTGCTCCAATTTCTCAGAATAGTGGCCATAAAGCTCCAATTTCTGACATAAATTTTCCAGTCCTAGTCCCAAATTCCCTCTCTCCAGGTGAAGTGAGAAAACCCTGCAAACAAGGAAGAAAGATAACTATGGACAGATACACCACTTATAGCATTTTCTTAACTTCCTGTAGTTTGCTCCTATCCTGAATTTGGTTTGTCAGTCACCATCTCACATCCAGTTTCCATCCAGAGCATGTACATAATGGTCACAGTGTATGCTACAGAAAGCACCCCTTTTTAAAGGAGTACTTTTAAAAGAAAGAAAAGAAAAACAGAGCAGAGTCACTGAGCTTAAAATTACTATCCAGACAGCAACTTGGCATCCAGATGTATAGATATAAATCAGCAGTTTCCTAGTACATCTCCAAGTGCCACCAAGGCTAGCAATGCTGGAAATGAATGCCTGTTTCACAAGATGTTAGGTTTACTTCCTGAAATCTTGTTTCGTGATCAGTATAGAATCCTCCCCATATAATAAAGGAACTATATCAGACTGTTAACTTACTGGCTGGCCAAATATATGGATTCTAGGGGTCCAAATATGGTCTCCAGCACAGCAGGTTTTAGCGTCCCTTTGGCCTTTAAAATTGTCACGAAGAACTAAGTGTAAAAGAGAAAACATATCAAACAATCAAACATGTTAACAATCACAGCTCACTCAGAGGTTATTCGCAGCATGCAGCAGCAGAAGTTGCAGCCTGCACGCTCTTGAACTCAAAAGGATATCAAGCATTGAGAATGCCTACCCAAAAAATCATCAGACACAAGTCTTCTTGGTAATGTTACCATAACTTTACTGACATCCATGACAGCACTAGAGAATTGATTGAGTCTATTCCAATATTCCTCGACATATCTGTTTTTAAGTATGTTGTTCATTATCTGCCTTTGTCTTCTCTGTGCACCTCTGTTTCGTAGATCTCAAAAATCTTAAGCCAGGGGCCCCATACAAGCACAGCTTTATGGCTTACAATTGGATATGAATAAAAGCCAAAGGGCCAAAACCACAAGCTATCAGATGTAACAGAGGAGGTATAAAAGTACCTTTCAGCCCTCATAATGTGAAGAGTTAGGATTTGTCCCATGCTGTAAAGATGCATCAGAGTCCTGCTGTGCGACACTTCCCGTGAAAATACGCTGCCTGAAAGCAGCCACATATCCGAAGGAGCCAGAATACTCACTGTGACCACCAGATCCAGCTGCTCAAGATACTTGTGTTCAGTTTCCAGTAGCTCCTTGGCTGTCCGGCTGCGCTTTCTCTCCCAGCGGGCCCTCTGCTCTTCAACAGTGTTTGCTCCAGCCATAAACGGCAGGGACGAGTCATTCATGGTAGACTCAGGGCTGAGATGCAAAGGGGTATACTAAAGAGCCAAGAGAGACAGACATATGACAGATGCACAACCTAGGCTGTAGAGCAGGATTCTGAGCTACAAACTCTACACTTTGCAATGGAAGAAGGGAAGTCAGTTACTAGTAATTTTTACTAACAGCTTTCTTGTGCTTTCCTGTCGGTAGATACAGGAGCCCTGCATCAACCAGACGAACAGCATTAGAAATATCAGGCTGTGAAAGCAAGAGAAATTGTACGTTATAACGGGTCTGTGAGCAAATCCCAAGGATTCAATCCCACTCGTTTTTCTAGTCCACAAGCTTCATGTATTGTCAAGATTCTTTATGTAACATTCTCAATAAAATCAAGGAAGTTAGTGGGTGGAGGAGGTGCTGCTGGTAGGCCTTACAGAAGTAGAAATCAGCCACAAGATGTGTCTTGGGAGAGCAAGCTCGCTCTTGCTTGTTTTCCCCAGAGATTCTCTAAAAAGTCAGTGATTTGCATGATTATTTTCTAGAAGTAGTTTGTGGTCTCAGAGATGAGAAAGACTGAGCAACTGCTATGACTCACGCTACCCTTATTAACTGGCTTCTCTGCTGCAGTAATGAGGTCAGGGTTTTGTTATATGCAGAAAAAAACATTAACTATCTTGTCACCACAGAAAGAGGCATGTGTTACCAGAGCACGGGTTAAACATTGCTCTGTCTTTTAATCAAAAGGCAAAAGAGTCTGCTGCACACTTGCTACATCCTGAAGCAAGATACAATCTGTCTGTAGTTCTGTGAGTTTGCCTCAGTCTTGAAAAACCACCCACAAAGGTTTTGGCTCGCATAGCAAGGGGCTACACTAGTGTGTTTTCTCAGAGTATGGAATTTCTCAAATACAGTCTTTATTCTAGAGGCATTTCAGGTACTTGAATATAAGCCATGTAGCACCTGAAGATAGAGGCCACTATTTGAAACAAAAATTTCACAGAAAACGTGTAGAGAGAATCATTTGATGTGCTAGCAAAAGTCTGGATAGCTGAAGGGACACAGGCAGTACTTTATAGCAGCAAGAGTTTCTCCAGAGGTTTATTCTCACAGACATTCAGGGAACAACAAGTCTAGCTGAGGCCAGGTTTTTGTCGTTGTAATAAGGCAGACTTGACATCTCAGTTAGCCAGAGAGGTAGAAATACAGATTCCACTAAGCAAGAGCTCAGCATCTGTGTGAAGTTGCAGCATACTCACAAATAAGGCTAAAATGATCACTCGCAGAGTGCTTTTAGCCAGAAGAGGCTGATGTCATGATTGTGAACCATCTTCCTCTTGCAGCCCAGTTTGTTAAAAAACAAATAAAAAAACTCCAAGCGAACAAATTAAAAAACCCCACTCCACACCCAACGGGTCTGACTATATCTCTTTTGCATAAAACAGAGCAAATACTCAGTATGCCAAGATATATTATACAGTAACTCTTTCAAGTTTCTAGGGTTAGAGTTATCTGAAACCTGCTGGAAGACTAGAAAATACTTCATCTACAAGTGATATAAGCAGGTCAGCTTGTTTCTTCCCAGATACAGAATAGAAATTATGATTATACTTTCTAAACTCTGTGACATTAGAAATATTCTCTGTAACGTTTCTAGAGTTTCTTCTTAATATTTTAATAGTCTCCAAAAATCTCCCTTTATTATCTTAGCCCAACCACCCTTGATACTTCTCCGAAGTCTTAACAGCCTACTGGGTCAGAGCTAAGGGTCATACCCTTAGCACTATATCCTGTCTCCAAAGACAGTGATATTTCCATGTGCTTGCTGTCCACATGCTCCATTTCCTTACTGGTGCTACCCAACTAGACAGAAACCAGTGGGTGTTTTACCACCAAAACAGGCTGAAGAGTCCTAGAAATCCAGCTTGCAATTAGGACTAGTTCTGTGGCCCATTGGGCACCCACAGCTTGGCAAGTTCTTCGCAGAGCAGAGCACACATTCCTGATTTGGCTCACAGGGTCCTTTGATTTGGGCCCCTGCAGTGAGCAGGAGATCGTGGTGCACACATGGTGCAGGGCCGCTTGCAAAGGTCCTTTCATCTGGACTGCCTCCAAATTGGGGCAGTATCAACCACGGGCACCCTCAGGGAAAACCAAGCGTTCCTCAGGGTGCATTGCTCCATGACCTCCTCCAGTTCCCTGTTTTCACAAGTTTTGACCGTTTAACTGTTGCCTTCTCCTTTCTGTCATTTCATCATCCCTCATGAAAAAAATTAAATAAAAACAAACGAACAAACAATCAAAAACCCCAGCCAGCTGTGGAGAAGCCGTAAGAAGGCCAGCACACAGCCTTGTGCTTCCCCAGCCCGGGCAGCTTGCACCACCGCGACTTCTGCCTTCAGCCGCCACCTAAGGACTAGCAGCCCGAGGCAGACCCGACCTCGGCCGCACGGCGGTACTGTTATCTGCCGCCTCCTTCTGCTTTTTATTTAAAACTGACCCGACACCCTCCTCTCCCCACAGGACAGGGCAAACTGCCGCTAGCTGTTGTGGGCTGACACTTGCTCAGCGGAGCTGGCTCAGAATCCTCGGAGCGGCGTGGGGCTGCCGTGGGGCTGCCGTGGGGTGCCCAGCAGACCCCGGTGGGACCCGCAGGACGCCAGGGCGCAGCCGGGTGCCCCAGGCCCCTAGGTCTCGGAAAGCAACCGGCTGCTCTGCGGCTCCGGGGCACCCCCTGGGGAGGGCCTGAGGGGCTCGAACCCCACAGCAACCGCCTCTTCTTGTGGGAGTGAGGAGCAGCCTGCCACCCCATAGCCCAGCCTACCAGCCCCACAACAACTGCTGCCCCACAGCCCAGCCCAGGCTGCTCTGCAGTACCCCTGCCCCACAGCACCCACCAGCCCCACAGCACCTGCCACCCTGCAGCACCCACAGCAGCCACTGCCCCACAGCCTGACCTGCTGCTCAACAGCACCCACTGCCCCACAGCACCAGCCCGCTGCCCCACTGCAACTGCTGCCCCACAGCATCCACCAGCCCCACAGGGCCTGCCACCCTGCAGCACCCACAGCTCCTGCCTACCAGCCCCACAGCAACTGCTACCCCACAGCCCAGCCTACCGCCATGCAGTGCCCGCCAGCCCCACAGCACCCACTGCCCCATAGCCTGGCCCGCCGCCCCACAGCGCGGCTTCACAAGGGCCGGGCCGGGCCGGGCCGCCCCTCAGGGCCGCCCCACACGAGGCCGCCATCGCCGCCCGTTACCTGCTGCCGCCGCCCCGCGTTCAAACGGCGGCCCCGCCCCGGCGGGCGGGCCCGGGGCGGAGCGGGCCGAGGCGGGGCGGGCGTGGCACGGCACGGCGCGGCACGGCGCGGCGGCGGGGCCGGGATGGGGCCGCCGGGGGAGCGGTGCCCGCGGGCCGGGGCCGCCGGGGACCTGGCGGCGCTGGCGGAGCTGGACGAGGCGGCGCTGCTGGGCAGCCTGCGGGAGCGTTTCCTGCGGCAGCAGGTCTACGTGAGTGCAGGCGGCGGGGCGGGGCGGGGGGCGCGGGGCGCCGCGCCGCTCACGGCCTGTGTCTCTCCGTGCGCCGCCAGACCGACGTCGGGGACATCCTCATCGCCATGAACCCCTTCCAGCGGCTGCCGCTCTACGGCAGGGAGGTCAGTGCCGCGGGGCCGCCGCGGCTTCGCGCGGAGCGGCGCGGCGCGGCGCGGAGCGGAGCGGCCGGGGCGCCGCGTCCTGCTGCGCGGGAGGCGCCGCGGCAGCGGGGCCGGGGCGGCCCCGCGGGCTCCTCCGCCTCGCTGCCCCGCGTCGCCATCCCCCCCCCTCCCCCCCCGCCGTGTCGCCGCAGGTCTCCGAGCAGTACCGGCGCCACGAGAAGGGCGCGCTGCCGCCGCACATCTTCGCCGTGGCCGCCCGGGCCTACGGCGCCATGCTGGGCCGCCGGGCCGCCGGGCCCCGCAGCCAGTGCATCGTCATCAGGTGAGCGGGGCGCGGGGGCGGCGGGGGCCGGCGGGGGGCGCGGGGATGGCGGGGCCGGCGGGGCCGCCGCTCCCCTTCAGAGCGCTGCCCCGACCCCCCAGATCTCGCCTTGGAAGATTTTGGAGAGTCCAGGAAACAGACGCACGTGGCTTTTGTAGAGACAAAAATAAATAAATAAAGGCCCGGCGGCGTTGGGTTAAAGGAGGGGGCCGGGGGGGCAGAGCGCCCCGAGGGTCGGCCTGCCCTGGGGAGAGCCCTGTGGTACCCCTCTGTGGGGAAGGAGCCCCGCTGCGAGGGGCAGTCGTGGGTGAGGTGTGACAGGGAGCAGAAAGGAGCTGTTCCCCCGGGGGCGAGCTTCTGTATACAACCAACTTCCGTGTGCAGCTTCTTTACTATAAGCCCTTTGGGAATCTGATCAGGGAAAATCTTATTCTGGGAAATTCTCAGTAGCAGAAGGGAAACTGAGTTGCTTGTCGTTGAATTTGCTCCGTGATGTCGCTGTTGTTGTGTGGGAACCACACAGGGCCACAGACAGCATCATCCAGAAGGGAAAGCCTCCAAACGCCAGCTAATTGCCTTCTTGGGGTTAGACTTACATCTCATTTAAATGTCATCTCAGTTCAAATGTCAATTTTCAGCCATTTAATTTACTATTTCCTCTTTAGATTAGAATTCTGATCATGTTATCGGTATTTTCATTTTATGTGGTAGGGAAATGACTTGTTTAATCACTGCTGAGCATCACTGTGGGACTGGGAGCAGAGCTTAAGGGTCCAGCCTCTCTCATTTCTCTAGTGTGCAAGTCATCAATGTCTGTGCTTTACATGAAGTGTTCTCACTAAACACATGTGAAATTGTGGCCGTGGAGTCAGCACGTGGAAGATCTTCCTAGGAATGGAGAAGAGTCATAGAAATTGTTATAAGAGGTGGAAAGCCATCTGCAAGCACTCTCTGAAAAATCAGTATTCTGATTGATCTTTTGGCAGCAATTCGTGGTGTCAGAGATAAGAATCTGAGTTACTGCTGTGCATTCTGCATTCTTATGAGCAGGTTTGTTTGCTCCTATAACAGGAAGTTTGTGGGTTTGCTATATGCAAGCAGTAAAGTGCTCTCTAATTAGATTAGCTGATACGGGCAAAGTTTAGGTTGTTGGAAGTATGAGAGGGGAGGGCGTCCCTCCTGTTAGATCACGGTTCATCAGAGCAGCTTGGGGTTCTTTTAGATTCCACTGTTCCTGTGCTTGAAAAGTGTCTAGGTGAAAGATGCCTAGCACAAACCTATATGCTTTCCTCTGGGATTTAAACATGGCCTTTCTGTTCTCCATTTAGTCACTCCAACTTTGTGAGGTCCGGATGGCATGTTTCAGAGCCTACGGCTGATGTTGGACACAGCAGCTGCCTCCAAAGTGAGAAAGGCTTATTACGATTAGGTCAGCTTCTGCTGCAAATTCCACTGGCTCCTATTGCTTTCCAGCCTGGCTTTAGTCACAGCCTCAGTATGCTGTGGTAGGGCACGTGAGGCTCCTGGAGATGGCTCACAGCCTGGTGCATTTACACACTTGCAGTTGCAGAGCATGCTTGCAGGACCTGGTGATGCTGTTTCTCTTGTTGGAGGATATGAGGGTGGGCTCGAGCATGAGGGTGTTCATTGATAGAGGCCTTGCTGAGGAAGGAAGTCACTGAAAACAGATCGTCTTACATACTGTTCTCAGCTGGCAAAAGCTCCTGTTTTGGTTGTGCGTATTCAGATGATGGCAGTCTGCTATGTGCTTGGAATCAGGTATCTGTCACGGGGGCTGAATGCCTCAAATGCTTTGCAGCTGTGCTATGCCCAGGGCTGCAGCTGGTGTGAGCTTGAGAAATGTTATGGAGTAAAACTGGCTTCTGTGAAGGAGTCTGGCAATGAGTCCTGGCATCCTCCCAGGAACCAGTGTCTTACTGTGGCCCAGTGACAGGAGTAAACTGGGACCCTGGCTCCCAGCTGTGCATCACGCTGAGACGCTGTTCCCTACCTTTTTCTCTTTCCAACCAGAACAGTTACCAAAGTCCAGTATAGTCATTATAACATGATGCTCTCCCTCTGAAAATTGCTGCTCTTCTAGTTACTGTCTGGTCTCTTCTTTGGGGAGAAGAGCCCAGGACAGCAACCCACGCTGCCTCAGTGCCAAGAGCTTTCTGTCTGGAAACTCTAGTGGAATTTACATTGTTCCACCAGGCTACTGGGAGGTACAGAGGAGTAAAGCCATACCGGAAGCTCAAAGGTTAGGTGTGTAAATTGAGGCCTGCCCTTGTGTATACCTCCAGCATTTCCTGCATTTTTTCCCCTATGTTTATGCTAAAGGTCTTTGCCGGAATGATGCCCAGGGGCATACTGCTTTAACAGGCTGTACATCCCCAGTCCTCCCAGGAGACTTTTTATGAAAGTCCCAGGAAACTGCTTTCCACGTGCTACTTGTTTGACTTAGAGGTGGAGGTGCTGGACGTATGTGACGCCAGAATGACATGCAGTACCTCAGCTGTTAGCCTGAGAGCAGCTTTATGGCTGTATTCCAGTGTTCAGAAACAGCTGAAGCACGTGGATATGTGAAGGGCCTGTGGTTTGAGACTGCTGCAGTGTCATGAGATTAGTACTCAGTTGTGGAAGTAAGAAGAATGGGGCAAATCCCTTTGTAGAAAGGGGAGGCTGTCAGCCCAAGCATATGTGAAGGAATCTGTGAACCAGAATGCTTTCAAAGGGTGTTGTTCTCCAGGAGTTAGATATATTTTTTCTTAAGAAGCAGAGCAAATGGACTGTCTGGTGCACCTCATCCAGAAGTGACGGTGTGGAGTGTATCCCTACTCCCCAATGGATTGGGGAAAATTCCTCTGAGAATGGATTAGTACCTTGTGGAGCTCATTGTATAAAGCTATGGTGCAAGTTAGTACTCACATATGCAATGTAACAGAGAAAGGTGTGACACACTTGGATACAGGAGAGTGCTTTCAAGTTATGGGACAGGCATAAGACATAAAGAACAGGATAATTACACTTTATAGCTAGTGGAACTTAACTTTGCCTTTTTCTTTTTTTTTCTTTTTTTTTTTTTTTTTGGCAGTGGAGAGAGTGGTGCGGGGAAAACAGAAAGTACAAAGCTACTGTTGCAGCACATAATGAACCTATGTAAAGGCAACTCACAGCTGGAGCAGCAGATCTTACAGGTAGGTCGTTACAGGTTGATGCTTGTAGATGGAAAAGTAACACTGCTGCAAGACAGCTTGTATTTGGCTCAAGGATCCTCGTGATGCATTAGCACACTAGAAGCGGGGGAACAAAACTTTAGCCACATTATAAGGAAATCGTGGGTAAGGACAGTGAAATAGCTGACCACAGATTAGAAAGGGTGGAAGGATCAGTTTGCTTGGAATGTAGTGGGCTGGTTCTTAAATGATATAATCATTGCAATCGTTTAGCATGATGTCTGTGGAAAGGGATTAGGGGCTTTTTTGAAATCACTTCCTGTTTGATGTAGAACAAGGACTTTTTTGTTAGAGAAACAAAGTCTTGATCAAATGATACACAGGGATGGAGTATCATTACGCAGCCTTTCGTAAACTTTCTTTGACTAGTAAAATACTGTCAGAAGCATACCTGCTATTCCTGGCTAGCGTCATCTTTGCTATTTCAATATACATTTACTATCTGATTTTGATAAAATCTTGTCTCTTTGATCTAAAGTATTTCCATTGGAATTGCTGACAAGGAGTTTTTGAGCAAGTTCCAGTATGATTTCCATGTGATAAATTAAGCAGGATGAGCCCTTGGACTACTTCATGATAAAGTCTGTGTTTTCAGGTTTCCCGTGGAGCTATTGAGATGTTTCTGTGCTGTGCTTTGGGCTCTGGGACAGCTTGTTGTTTCAGTGTAGTGTCGTCCGTGGTGGATCTGAGATGTATGCCTGTGTTGTGTTCTGAGTTGCCGGAACACCGTGTTGATACATGTGTTGGTTCTGCTTAGGGGTGGCTCGGACCACACTAGCAAGCTGTTTTCTGATCTGAGAAGATTCTGGAAGCAGAGTAGCCGTGTTTGCTCATTGTTGTGCTTGGCCTAGTGAACCCTGGCAGATGTGACTGGCCATGCTTGTAGCCAATGCGCTATTCCTCCTTTTCCAACAAAGTTCACCTCAGTTCAGGTGAACTGCTTGTGGAAAACTTAGAGGTGACAGTCAAGAAATAAAACAGTCGTCTTGTTTTCAGTAGATAATATTTGAAGGACTGAGTTAGCCCATTTGGGATTAGTGTGGTGCTGTAAAACTATGTTCAGCAGGTTATCCAGCATGTACCCCAAGTCCCTTTTCCTCCAGCCAGCAGATTCTTTGCTCCCATATGAATATATTATGCACATATTTGAATATATTTGTCTCTTTCAATTCTTTTATCCAAAATATGATAAAATAGATGCTCTTGAGTGCTGATGAAGTGCTTCCTATTCCATCAGTAACTGAGAAAAATGCTAAACATAAAGTGCTCAAGTTAAACTTTTCCTAATAAGTTAGATTAGATCATTTAATTTCAAGAGTGCTTGTGCTATTTGTATGCCTGTTTTAGGTAAACCCATTGCTTGAAGCTTTTGGCAATGCCCAGACTGTGATGAATGACAACAGTAGCCGCTTTGGAAAATACATACAGCTGCGTTTCCAGAAGAATACAGGTAAAGTCAAGGGCAACATTTGAAATGATTAGTTTGGGGAGTGGGTAGGCATTGGAAGGAGTGAACTCAGTAGCCAGGACCTGTGGTGGGTAAAATTTGGAAACTTCATACTCTGTGGGAAGGGTGTGCAATTAAGAAAAATCCTACAGCAACTAGGGCTTTAGGATAAGAACAATGTGGGGTATGGGAAGGGTATTGGGATCATGGTGGAGAGGAGGTGTCAGTTGCACTCCATCATGCCTACAGCCCTGATCATTTCTAATGGAGGTAAGCAGACGTCTTAAGATGATGGGAAGCATGAAGAAGACCACTTCCAGGGAGCTGGGCAATCTTAAGGGTGTTGTTCACAAGACACCTATTTTAGACACCGAAGTACTATAACTTCAGGCTCCTATAACCAGATATTGACGGGGAACAGCTCAGTCAGCTTTATATTTCCAGATGTAAAGTTTATCTTGTCACCTTCTTGAGTGCAGTGAAGGGTGCAAAGCTGAGCGAGTATCTGTTAGAGAAGTCACGGGTGGTACAACAAGATACTGGAGAGAGGAATTTCCATATCTTCTACTACATGTTTGCTGGACTCTCTTCAGAGGAAAAGGAGATGTATGGGCTATTGGATCCCTCACTCTACAGGTACTTCTTCAAAGGCAGATCTCAGTTTAGTGGGGTGTTGTGGGGCGGAGGGAGAATCAGCATAGTGAAGCCTGTGGCCCTGATGGGTAAAGCCAGGAAGGGGTGAACAAATGAATGGAAGCGGGAGCAGGATCTGAAAGAGGACACATGATGAGATCTTATAGATCAACCTGGAAGCTGGCAGGTCTAGAATCTCTTCTTTGTTTCTCATTTGCATGACCTTGGAAAAGTTTTTCCCTTTCATGTCTCCACTGCTGCTGATACACTTTGTTACTTTGGAGTAGGACTGCTGGCTATGCTGATTATATGATGATTTTGTATGGGATATACACTTTCTCAGGTACATAAGTGGACAATTTGGTACAGAAGATGTAGCTCAGCATTGGAAACACAAATATCAAGAGGTGCGCAATGCCCTTGACATGGTGGGCTTCCAAGAACAGGTGAATTCCAAGGACCCCTCACTTCTATTTGTGCATCTCGTGTTTGTAGAGTTTCTTCCTGGCTGCTGTTATTTCACATTTTTCTACCTACTGAACTTCCCACGCTGCTTTCAAACCACCTGAATCTTGCAGTCTTCATGTAGAGCCTCCTCCTGCATGCTGCCTGTACCTTTCCCTCACCTCTCCATCTTCTGTGATCCAAGAAACAAGGAAGCTCTTTGGGGCATTGTACCTGCACTGTGGATGTTATATGCTATATGCTAGGTGATGATAGCTTGCCAGTCACCCCTGCTGTGTGTTTTAGGAACAGGTGGACATGCAGGCAATCTTGGCTGGTGTCTTGTCTCTGGGCAATGTGACCTTTGAGCCTCAGGAGAACAACGGGTCTGTAAAAGTGAGTGAAGCTTCCCAAGGATGGCTGAAGGCTGCAGCGGTGAGTCGCAAGAGCTGACAGAAACATTCTGGATGTGATACTGGTCTCTACTAGCAGTGTGACTGCATCATCCGTAGAAAATATTTATGCTCTTAAATTCTTGTATAAGGTCCTGGAGTTTTCCTGTAGGGATTTGGGAGGCTGCTCCTGCCAGTGGTTGCAGGGGAGGTTTCTGCCTCTTAAAGACCCCTGAAGAACAAGGAGATTTTTCCAGAAATGCACAGTATCAGCCCATGACTACTACTGTGTCCACTGCTGACGATACCCAAAAAGACAATTCTCAACATCTATTTTGTCTGTACCTAGGGACAATATTAGTTGTACCACTGAACTGAGTCTTGCAGTACATAAGCTGTACAGTGATTCTGAGGTACTTTGTTTCTTTTCTTCAGAAATATCATCTTGATATGGCAAAACTTCATATAATTCAAACTTTTTAAAATCAAAAGTCATGTGGGACTAAATGTGATGCCTTGGAGAAATTCAAGTGTACAATATCTGTGCACTAGTTTTGTAATCTTGTCCAAAGATACCATCTTAACTGCTATCAATTTTTGTTAATCCTGAATTAAACGTTTTTCTATTCTGCCTCAAATTAACGTCAGATTAAGAAGTGCATATTTCCCTGGACTATCCCATTTTTATTATATGGGATGGATATATTATCTGCTTTGTTAACAACATAGAAATACTTTTGCCTTCTCTGTGTCTTTTTATTTTGACCTGTTTGAAACCATGGCATCCTTGTTTGGTTTTTTTTTGTTGTTGTTGATGATGTTTCACTCCCATCTCTTTGCCTGTTTTCCTCTTATACCGTACATGAAACAACCACCTGTTCAGTAGTCAACTTTTTGCCTTTCTCTTCACTTATTGCCAACAGGAAGGGAATTCCTGTTAAAGCAATTAATCAGGATTTCAGCTGCATATGAGTCCCCCTTGTTTCCTGTCTCCTGTGGGTTTGTGTGACTCTAAAGTCTGCTGAAGCTCCCCTTAGCATCTGCAAAGACACCTCATCTTGGTGCTATACAATAATAAGTCATTAAACCATTCAACGGGGACTGGTGTGTAGTTCCCACAGAGGATGAAAAGTGTCAGCACTGGGAAATTAAAAATGCAAAGTATTTCTAAGAGTAAGAGTGAGTTTGAGCACTGCACAGGATAATGAAAATCTCAGAGCATAATCTGACTCCAGTGCTGCCAGATGTTAAAGTGATATTTATATTATCACTTTATCAAAATGATATTATCAAAGGCTGCAATCTGAATCATGGCTCCATTACACTGGGTGTCACACATACCCAAGGAGATGCAGTCCCTACGTAAGGGTTCAGTATTAGCTATCCCTATCTATTTCCTCTCTCCCAGGGTCAGTTTGGAGTGCAAGAAGATGAGCTGTTGAAATGTCTCATTTGCACAATGTCAGTGACTCGGGGAGAGCAGATTCAGCGTTTTCACACCAAACAACAGGCAGAGGGTAAGAAACATGAATTACAGAAGTACTGAGCAGAAAGACTGACTTGTATTTGATGAAAGGGTGTCCCAACTCATGTGCAGTTTCTAGGTAACAAAGATCTCGATCTGTGCAACTTCCTTCTTTCTCTAGAATAAAGGCAAATATATCTGTGCTTGTCCTTTTGGACTCGTTGACACATAGGACCATGAACACTGCTTTTGTTTGATCTCTAGATTGTAGAGCTTAACTGAGAAAACAGGAAATTATCCTTGCTTTCTCCCTCAAATCCAGTCTTGAAGATAACTGTAGATATTTGTGCAAAAGAGGGGAAGGCTGCTGCTGCAGAGTGCTGGCAAGGTACAGAATTCTAGGTAGTAACTGGAGAAATAGCTAAGATCATCAGTGTCAGGGAAGGGATGAGAGTCATGGGAAGTAAATTGAAATAGTAAGTGTGAAGTGTTCTTTCCTCTTTTAGTAAGAAAAGAAGTTAACCCAAGATAATCTTCACCAAAAGACTGAGTTAAAATAAAAGACTTTTTTTAAAGTAAACATGAAATCCAAAACTTTCTAGATTATTGCTTAAAAAATAGAACAAAAACTGAAGACTGAGAATTATTTATTTCTGTTTCCCAGACATTTCCTCTTGCCTTCTCTAGACAATAAAATAAACATCTCTAGTCAGATGATAATGGGTCATATTGATTTGGTCTCCCTCTTAGAATGTCAGCACATTTTTTCAGCAATTGCATTCTCCTTGTTTAAGTACTTCAGGCAGCAGCTGTGGGCTAGCAAGAAGTTCAAGTGTTTGCAGTGGAACCATTCAATTTTCCAAATACTGCTTGGAGACATTAGCTTGAATTCAGTTGTGGTAGGGTTCATACTCAGTAGACAGGCAGAGGAGGAAACAAGTCTCTGGATATTCCAATTTTATGTGATCTTACAAGTGCTCTAGTACCCATATCTGGTCTTGTAGGAATATTATGAAGACTTCAGAATGGAAGAGTTCTGTGTGAGCTTGCAGAGAGTAGGGAAGATCATCAGACATCATCTGATCAGTTGCTGTCTCCAAAACAACTTCATAAACCATTAGACATTATTGCTAGAGGTGGATGTGCTGAGCCACCTTGTATGCTGTGTTCCCTACTCTCCTTGGAGCCCTTCAGTGAGTTGCTGTCATTCTCTGTCACCCTGTGCAGATGCTCGAGACTCTATTGCAAAGGTGGCATATGGCCGAGTATTTGGCTGGATTGTTTCCAAGATCAATGAGTTACTGGCTGAGAATGTGGATCCTGAGGTGGAGCTGAGGGAGATAGGTGAGTTCTGCTTGTCTTGATACTGTTCGGCCCTCAAATGTGCATCCCGCAACCATGATGGAGGAACAGGGCAATATGAGGTGTCATGAAAATTGCTTTCGGGTTTACATTTTCAGAGAAATGATCATGCTGGAGGTACTATTCAACAGCATGAAATCTGTGGGGCAGGAGCCAGCCCAGAGCAGCCAGTTGGTCTGAAGTAACTGTGAAGCAGTAGTTTTGGGATACTCTGGCTTTGCAGAGGAGCTGGGGCTTGATGTTGGGGATATCCTAGCTAGTTCACCAAAAGGATCTTTGAGAGACATGCAGCTGACAACTTGGCTGTGTGGGCCCCAGGGCCAGATGATCGAAGTCATGTATTGGGGTATTTAGCTACCTGTAGGGGTGGTCTGCAGGTTCAATGCCATGTTCATCTCCCCTCTGCTAGGAATCTTGGATATTTTTGGATTTGAAAACTTTGCAGTGAATCGTTTTGAACAGCTTTGCATAAACCTGGCCAACGAGCAGCTGCAGCACTTTTTTAATCATGTAAGTCTACAGTTTGTGAACTCTTGTGGTGTGGTGGGGGAAAGCAGAGCATTGATCTACCTGGGCACTGAAGGAGAGGGGAGGAAACAAGAGCCATTGCCTGGAAAGACAGAAATAGTGCTTGACACTGCAGAGTAGAGAGCTGCAACCTTATCTGCTATGGCAGAGGAACCACTGGGGCAGGAAAATTAGTAGCAGGTAGGTCAAGCAATGACCAGACTAGTAGAGTAGAGACCCGTGAACGTTGTGATTACCTAAGAGATGTTCCTGCTTTATGTAACAGCAGCAGTGAGCAACAAGATTAGAGATGGGCATGCAGAACAGCAATTTCATCTTAGGCCTCTGATCCATGAGTAAGAGAGCCATGCCTCCATCCTCTGCTCAGGATGGGGAGGAAGATGTTCAGGGTTGTCTAACCAAGTTTGGAGGCTCCAAGCTCTGCTTTCTCTGTCTTAGCACATTTTCCAGCTGGAGCAGACTGCCTACAGGGAGGAAGAGCTGCCTTGGGAAACTATTAAGTTCAGCAATAATGAACCCATTCTGGTGAGTGATATAAGAATGACAGAAAGGAAGTGCTCCATCCAGCTGAAAGAGGAGACTTCCTCATTCCACCGTGGGGAGGAGATGTATCTGGGAAGAAGTCCTACAAAGGGTGATGTAGGTGAGAGTACTGCTTTAGTTATGTCTAATGACTCTCCTCTCCTTGCAGAATCTGTTCTTGGCCAAACCACTTGGTCTACTGTCTCTTCTGGATGAGCAGAGTGCGTTCCCTCAGGTATGGGTGAGATAGGAGACAGAGGAAATGGTGTGGGGAATGTGGCAATGAATATCTGTGCTGCAGAGAGAGCTCTAGAGTGTGACTATAAAAAGCAGGATGAGCAGAGATGTTCCCGTGTGTGGATGATGGGACAGGACAGCCAGATCGAGAACAGTCCAATGATACCAGCATCCCTGCGTATTGTATCGAGTACAGTCAGAAATAGTTGCATGGTCAAGGCCACTTCCAATACTTTGTTTTATTTCCACGAGCCCTGATCAGGACTATGTTGCAGCTTTATAGTTTGATTATGAAAATTGTTTTCTTGCAGGCAACTGATAAAACATTTGTGGATAAACTGAACAGCAGCTTTAAGGGGAATGTGCACTTCCAATCAAGCCGGGGCCGTGTTTTGGGCTTCAGCATCATTCACTATGCTGGGAATGTAAGTACAATTTTCAGGAGGTATGCTTTGGAATGTATATAGGGGAGAAAAATGTGTTGCTTGGCAAATAAGGCTTTGAAGTTAAGCAGTGTATGGTCCCATGGGAATGATGTGTTACCTGGGAACTGCCTTCTGGGGTAAATGGAGCTCTTTAGAAAGTACAGGAGGAGAGACCACTCCTGAAGAAAATGCTTCTCTGGGAAGCATAAGGTTTTAGAGGTATTTATGTTATACCTGTCATCACTGTATTGGAGCTGTAGTCTTAAAATAGTCCTTCAAAAAGTGAAAGCTCTGCATGCATTGTAAAGCCCCAAAGGCAAATCTAGTGGCTTAAATTTTATACTCTGGACCCCTGACAGCTAAACATATTACAAGCACTGAGGAACGGAGTGAGATCAGCTAGACTATCACCATTTTGAAAATGGGAGCACTTATTTACATATTTAAATATGAAAGCACCTTGTTCCAGGGCTATTGTATATCACTTTACTGCCACCACTTCTGAATGCATTGGCCCGAATATATTGAATTGATTAGAATTAATTTTTGTAGCTGGAGTAGATGAAGGTAGGGTCATTGTAGTATATAATTTTGTAGTCTTATTCCACAACTGTTGACTACATTATTCATTATGATGTTCATTATTATGAAGATTAACACTTAGCATAGAAAGCACAGTGGCAGGCTGGAAATGAGAAAGGAAGGGGCAAGAGAAACAAGGAGATGCATGGCAGAAAGCAGAATGGAAGCCTTTTCAAAGGGAAGAGGGTGAAAAAGGAGAAAAGAGAATGAATCATAAACCAAAAGTAAATGAAGCATCATCATGAAGGAATGCAGAACAAGAAAAGGTGAATGTCTTAGTGTTAATGCTGCAGTCATAGAATCACAGAATCAGTAAGGTTGGAAGGGACCTCTGGAGATCATGTAGTCCAACCTTCCCACTCAGCCGGGTCACCTAGAGCATGTTAGACAGGGTTGCATCCAGGGGGGCCTTGAAGATCTCCAGAGAAGGAGACTCCACAGCCTCTCTGGGCAGCCTGTTCTAGTCCTGTAGTTGTAATGCCTCAGCACCATTCTCTTGGTTTTGTTGCTCAGGATGTGTGTCTGAAGGGGGTGTACATGTGTTTACAGTGTTCTTGTGCAGGCCAGTATACATTCAGATTAACACTTACAGAATCAGTAATGTTGGAAGGGTCCTCTGGAAATCATCTAGTCTAGCCTCCCAAAGATTTTCTGATGCTGGTTCCACTGGGGCTTGACTTCAGGGATCTTCAGTGTGTAAAGCAGATGTGATAACCGCTACACTATTCTGGCAAGTTCTTGAGATGGCTTTTGGGGACAACCTGTAAGCGCTGCTGGCCTTACTGACTTGCTGCACTTTTCCCTAGGTACAATATACTGCTGGTGGCTTTCTAGAGAAGAACAGAGACACCTTGCCAGCCAATGTTCGTGGACTCTTCATAAACAGTGTCACCCCTTTGCTCAGTGTGCTCTTCACAGGCAAGTCCCTCTATTGTGATGGGGCATTCCACATTAATCAGGGCACTCCTTGACAAGAGCTAAGTGTGGGAATGAGGCTTTTATACCATGAATGTGCTCCAGAGCTGGCAGCCTCAGAGAGGTTCTGGGAAGGCTGCTGCCTGGAGTGAGGCTTCTGACATGTACAGAGCTGTCTGCACTATTTCATTCCCCTTGGTACATAAGCATGACAGCAGAAGTAGCCCTCAGGAGTACCTTCACGTTGTTTCCCCTGTGGAACTGAAGCACCCCTCCACACAGCGTTGTTCTGAGATCACAAGCCTGACTTTCTTAACAGATGCTAGTTAAAGCAGAGGCTGCTCTTTCCTGAGGTCATATTTTCGTGAGTGTTTTCTTTCTGCTGAAGCAGGATGTTAATTTTCCCAGCAGCAAAACCTCTTGGAATCTTTCCAAGAGATCTGTTGGCCACTGTCTGACAGTCTGACCATGTCTAGAAAGCAAGGCAGGTTGTTTCCTGTTCCAGAGAATTAGCTATTGCCTAGAGGTCTTCCTTCAGATCAGACAGTCTATCTTATCCAGAGGCAGTGCAGGACTATCTTCACTAGCCCTTCCATATGCTTTATTCTTGTCTAGAAATGAAACTAGACAAAGCATAGCACCAAAGAGTTCACAATGTAAATAGAGTGTAGTAGAGACACAAGCAACAAATGCAGACACAATCTTTCTTGACCATATTTCATTTTCCCAGGACAACTCTGGATAAAAAAAAAACCTCTTGTGGTCAGGTGCATTATTTCTCCCCCTTCCCTGCACTCACTTCTTCCAGTAACTGATAAGCCTTCACAGTCTCAGATGAATGCTTCCTTGGAATTTGACTAGTTGAATACAGTGCTCTTGGTACAGTGTTCTTTTGTTTGTTTGTTTGTTTGCTTTTGTCTTGTTCAGTCCAAGCAGCTATCTGGGATTTATAGGTGACTGAAAAATTTCATTTCCAGTCTCCACTGAATTTTGCAGTTCTTCTGCTCATGTTTTACAAATGTCTGTCTTTGTTACTTCTTCCACACTGCTACTAAAGATACTTAGTCTGGTCTTTGCAAGTTCATAAACAGCAGATATAACCTGTTCTCAGTGCAGATGACACTGTTGCATCAAGGGTGTGCAAGACTCTCATTAAATCATCCAGTAAACTGAACTTTCCTGAGTTTTTCATCTTGTTGCTGAATTATTTTTAAGTTATTTTACTTTATATAGTCTCCTGTGTTGACTGTTGTGGGTGAGCTTTCTGTTTGCTATCTGTACTTTTTTTTTTTCCTGCATTGTTAGACCTTCCCTGTTGATGATATTTCTTTTGAAGGTCATTAAGGGCTGTTCAGTAACCTGATTGCCTTGTCTTTTCAGTGGCAGAAAATAGTATTACCTGGATTGTCTGCTTCATATAGCTGATTTTTTTTCTCCTCTTCTTTAGCTCTTACCTTGTATTTTCCTCTCTGTGTGTTAGACTCTGTGGGGAGATTTGCATGTGAGATGAGGTTTGAATGCTTAGGTATAGTTGATTGTGAGTAAGGGTACAAAATCTATTATTATTTTTGTTTTTCCAGCCACTATCTCCAGGACAGGAACACTGATGCCTCATGTTAAAACCAAGGTATTGTACTTCTGGTCTGCATGGCAATTGATGGGACAGTTCCTGATATTTGTGATTGAAGAAGGCGATTGAAAATGAGAGCAGACAGCTCTGCAACAATTTCTTCCTCATTTTTTTACTGTTTTTTTTTCTGCTTGCCTCTATTGCTATGTTTAAATTGCCTTCCCTTCCCTGAAATTCCTTCTCTCTCCTTTTAACTGTCTGCTTTCTGGCAGGATAATCAGGCTGCCTTCCATAGGTGATCCTTTTGTTTGATCTCGTTCCAGGTCATACCAGGAGCAGATGACAAATTCAACAGCACACGAAAGCAGTCAGTGGGAGCTCAGTTCCGGGTAAAGTGCTGCTGCCTGCAGTGCCCCTTGAGATGTGTGCAGGGGAGTTTCTGAGAGCTTCCAGGTTCAAACACGTAGTAAAGCATCCAGAATATGGACTGGGGCTTTTTGGGGTGCCAAGCCCAGCTGATCGTGATAGGAGTGACCTGGCTGTCCTCAGAGCCTGGGCAGTTGGTGGTACCAGAGCCTGAATTGCTGAGGTGGGAAGGTAGTTTTCATCTGTAGGAATCTGGGAATGCGCTCAGAGGGATCTGGTAATGGTTTGGCTTGCTGGGATGTTGATCTTTCTCTGCCCTCACCAGCATTCTCTGATGGTGCTCATGGAGCGGATGTATTCTGCCAACCCACACTTTGTACGTTGTATAAAGCCCAACAGCCAGAAGGAGCCAGGTGTGGTGGACAGCCAGGTTGTGCTGCAGCAGGTGAGGAAATAGCAGTTTTCTTTACAGGTGCTTCAGCTAAGCCTTGGTGGGAAGTGGATCTAAATCAGGGAAATGAATACTCCACTTCAAGAACATGGTGATGGCTGGGAGCTGGCTGGTCTGAATGAATGACGCTTGTAGAGAAAAGAGTAGGACATACTTTTTATGCATACAGAGATTCTCGGTGCTTGGCTGTCTTTGTGACACAGATTGCTAGGTCCAGGTTTTGCATTCCCAATTCTCTCACATTTCTTTTTCACGAATGCAATGAGATCTACTTGTCAGGTAGTAGGATTCATCTTTGTAGCTCCTGGATGAGGACTGCATCCAGGCATGGACAGTACTTCCCCAGGAAAAACAATGCTTCTCAGAGGAAACTGTTCTCACCTATCAACCAAGGCAAATGAACAGGAGCCAAGATGGATTTCTTTGAATAATGTGTGACTGTCTTTGGATATTGTGTCAAGTCTGAGATCCAAACATTTTAAATAATATTGAAAATATTCAGAAGAGTTCAGAAAGCTCCGTGGACTATTTAATATATATAAGAAAGGATAGGATTAAGTAGGAAAGTTGATCTGGTGCCTTGGAGTACCTCTGTGTACATATTTGGAAGTGGAAGGCTATCCTCTAAAAGACAGAAGTAAAGCAATACTCGTGGCTGTAAGGTGAAAGTCATTTTGGTTGTTTTTTTGTGTTCTAACTTTTAATTGAGAGTAGTTAAACATAAGAGTTGCAGGATTTGGTAAATTCAGTCTTTAACGAAGGAAACATTTTTAAAAAGAAGCTTTGATTTGAACTAGAGAGGTTTGGAACTGAATGAAGGAGTTTGTCTGCAGAGGGACAAACTGATAGCCTAATGACCTGTTCTGGCCTGTGTCTGTTTCACTGATTGTCTTAACGCTGCCACTTCAGCTCCGATACAATGGACTGCTGGAGACTGTCCGGATCCGACGAGATGGTTTCTCCTGGAGACCTTCTTTTGAGGAATTTGCTGAAAGGTTTGTTAAATGTTTAGGAAGTTTCATGTTAAATATTGTCAGGGAAGTGACCCTGGTAATTCAATGTGGGCAGAGTGAAATTATCTTTAAAGTTCAGAGGCCTGAGACCATAGGGTTGTTTGCTGTGGAAGACTGAGTGAGAAAGGCACTAATTTATTGTTGTTTGCTGTGAGAGTGACATGGATCAGCACATCAAGGATAGGCCTCTTACCTTATTGAATTGTGTTTTTGTTTTTTGTTTGTTTTTTTTTGACAGATATGGAATTCTTCTAGTTAAACCAGATGTGTCTCTCACAAAAGAAAGGTAGGAACCCTGCTTCTATCATGTGCAATCCAGTTTTAGTCCATTTTGTTCTTCAAAACTTTTGTTCTCAGGATAGCATAGCAAACTGAGTAAAAGGAACAAAGTGAGAATTTTTTTTTGTGGTGGTGGGAACCATAAATTCCTAGACAAAGATAGTTAGGGTTTTATAAATCATTTAGTACAGTGTTGAATAAGATCTTTTGTGGAATGCTCTATGTATAGCCTTTCTATCCTATGGAAGGAGAATTGGTAAATGGAATCGGTTTCTGGAGTTAAGATGAGCTCACGGCATCTACTGCACTCAGTGGGACATGGGCTCAGTGCAGCCTCCTGCTGCCTCTCCAGGTTCTTCCCTGGTGATCTGAGAAGAATGAGTTGAAGACAGGGTTGACTAAGCAGCTGCCCTGAATATCTCCCAAGCCACAATATTTAAAATGTAAATGTCTCTCTAGCTCTACAGTCTGATCCTGTCAGCTTTTCCCCTTCCAGTGTCTCAGGCAGCAACTCTTCACCTCCTTCTCTCCTTCACTGTTCCAGTCTGTCTTTCCTGCCACAGTCAATTGTGACTGATTGTGAGAATGAAGCATGTAAGGCAGCCAGCTGATAGAGATAAATATATATATATATATATATATATATATATATATATATATGAAAAATGAAGTCAGAATTGGAAAACTTGCTCTTTCCAGGGAGTATCACCATACAGATCCTGCAGAGAGTTCAGAAACTAAATGATGAAAACCATCTCTGAGAATAGGACATACCCTGCAGAATTGCCTTCCAAGAAGCTGTAGGGAGTCTGTCTCTAGGAACCCCTTTGCTGACACTCCCCGGTGTGATTCTCCCCTAGCTGTACCTCAAGGAGCTCTACAGATTGTGAGCCAGTTACGGAATGTGATCAGGTGACAGTGGACAAATAATATAACACCTAAGTGTTGAAGAATGTTTCTTCTCCTTTATACACCTAAAACGACTGGCTGCATAGTGTTCACTTTGGGTGGAAAATGACTTTTGCACTTTTTTAATCTCTTTCAGCTGTCTGGAGATACTGCAAAGTACAGAGCTGACTGGCTGGATATGTGGGTAGGTGTGGATTGCTGTTGCAGGGAATGTGGGGCCTGAACTGCAGAAACTTTATCCATGTAAACTGTTATCTGGCTCCCTTCAGGGAGAAATGCTATGGCTGTATGAAGGGTCTGTTCAAAGGATAATGGGATGCAACTTTGGACAAACAGTGTTTCTCAGTGGTTCTTTCTCTCCCCAACCTCACAGAAAGTCACGACTTTTCTTTAAATACTGGCACCAGGCGCAGCTGGCGAAGTGTGTGGAGCAACTAGAAAGAGCAGCAGTTGTCATACAGAAAGGTGAGCACAGGGGCAGGAGAACCCCTCGACCCTGATCTCATACCAGGGAGTGAGGGCTGGCTTGTGAGTGGTGTTAAGCTGAGGAGACTCTCTCAGGTAGATGAGAGTGAAGCAGATCTCATTCCTACTTTCAGGCAGAAAGGTGTGAGATATATATATATATGTATATAGATGTATATATGTATGTGTGTATATATATAATGTGTATATATATGTGTGTGTATATATATGTGTGTATATATATATAAAATTTTTTTTCCTGAGTAGTCTGTGCCTTAGCAGCCTGTTTCTACAGAGCAGGGTGCTGTTGGCAGTCTAGTACTTCTCTCTGCACAGGCCTCATGAGGACTAGGGCAACCAGGAGTTGGAGGCTTCTACGTAGCCTGGTCTCTCTCTGCTGTACTTCTCTTCTGTATGGGTTATTGCAGGGTGCCCACTGCTGAAGCATCTGAGAAGCTTCCAGCTGTGCACCACACAGTACAACAAACATCAGACTGCCACATGCTGTTCCTTGTTCTCATCTGTAGGAAAGAAATGTGGGTAGTGTCCTTAAGGGAAGGAGAGGGTGATGCTTTCAGTTCATGTGCTTTAAAAACCTCATGAAATAAGCAGAATAATATAATGTCTCTAGTGCTGTTGGTGAACCCTGTGATGGCTGCTTGTGGGAAAGGTCATCTCACAAACTAATATCAAGGAAATCCTGACTCCTGCACAGCTGAGCTCTGCTTTTACTCAGCAGTGTCCCAAAGGAGATAAATGGCTAAGTGACCCTTGTGTGATATTTTGTTCTTTAGGTATCTTGTGCATTAGCATAGGAGATGAGAGCTAAGATCTGTAATTTGATTTTTAAAATCTGTAATCAAGCAGATCAGACAGGTGGAGAGCAGAAAACAGTTCTGACATGGTTTTGACTGTATGTTAGCAGCAGAGAGCCTGCACTGCTCTGCATTAACAGAGTTCAAATGCTGAAGGCTTTACACAGGGCAAAGGAATATCACTTTCACTAGGGAGTGACAAGGCATGATTTTTTCTAACCACAGCTTTTTTTTCTGAACAGCTTTTAGGGGATTCAGCTGCAGGAAGAGATACTTGAAGGTAGTGGCTGAGTTGAGAGCTCAGGCACTACGGCTACAGGAGGAGGCAGAAAGAGAGAGAAGCCGCCAGCTGGAGCTGGAAGCAGAAGCCCAAAGTGAGTTGCTCCCACTCCCATTATGCTAGTGTGTGGCCACTTATGTGATGATCACTGCAAAGTGCTTTCAGTTACTGGTGGCATGTGCGTTGTTTTAGTGGGGCTGAGGGCTCCACTAATGTGGTCCATTTGAAAGTGAGGTTTTCTTTGTGAGGAACGAAGAGCGTGATGGAGGTCATTTACCTGGCTGTGTTTGGAGGGATGCCAGGCTGTGCCTTTCCCATCTGCTCAGTGGGGGAGAGTTTTGTATCACTGCTTTGCAATTTTATGTAGCTTCTCCTTGTAGTGTGTGGATTTGACAGTGGATTTGAGGCTATGTTGTTTGCCTCTTTTCCCTTCTCAGACTCTGTAGCCTAGCTAAGGAGAGATGGGGAAGGACTGAGCTCCAGAGTTACTTTCTTGATGGTCCCTCTTTCTGCTGTTCCTATAGTGTGTGCTGTAGAGGCAGAACATTTCCTGTCCTCCATGGGTGACAGCACACCTGTTCCTATTCTGGGCATATGGAGGACAGATCCCATAGATCTTGGATCCCAGATTTCTTCTACCTGTTCCTCTTGTTGCAGAAAGAGTCTCCCTGCCAGTACCTGTGCCACGAAAGAGACGACCTCAGCCTTGTCCTCGTCCTGCATCTGATGTGCCACCACAGCCACCAGTCCCACGGCCACGCAGCAAACTCACAGAGGTAGTGGTGTGAGCTTTGTCCAGGGTCACGTAGCCATGTGTGCGGTTTCCCTGCTCCTTCCACCTTCTGCATATGCATATTCTCTTGCATGTGGTTGCAGGAGAACGCTGTCCTAATCAGAGGTGGGAGAGCCCTTTCCTAACGTGGTTAGTGAAAAAGCTTGGTTAGTGCCTTTGAGGAACTGAAAGCAGAGTCTGATGTGATCTTGTCCTAGCTGCAGGGACTCAGGAATGGGATCTAAAGGGATTACTAAAGTGATCTCTTCAAGGGGCCTTGCCTCTGACCTTGTTTTCATGCCCACTTTCCCCTGTCCCTATTTTCAGTCCACTCCTTTTGATAACTTCCTGCACCCTTCTGGGCCTCGCCCCATTCTGGGGACAGAGGAGCAGACTGGAGAAGAGGCGAAAATGAGGAAACTCAAGAGAGGAGCAACTCTGCGTTGGTTCAGAGAGACGCAGGCCCAGAAAGTCATGCAGGATGATGGGGCCTTTCCAAGCTGGCTGCATGGGATGATCAGCCGGAGGTGAGTGTGCCGGGGGATGGACAAGGCCAGAGTTGGGGCTGGGGCAAACAGGCAGAGGCTGCTGCGACCTTAGGAAGAGTGGCTGGAGTCCTGTGGACTGAGGACATGCGGGACTTTCTGCTTGTAGGCTGTGAGCCTCAAACCATTAGAGGGAGCTTCGTAGCTTCCTTGCCACATGATATGAATGCTGAAACTTTACATGGGTGCAAGGAAAGGCTGTGCAAGCTCATGGAAAAGAAATCCACTGTGGGTTCTTAAATACCAAACCTATGCACAGAAAGGAGGCTGGGAAAGTGCTTGAAGGGGAAATATCTATAAATGTTTATCCTGTTCTGGACCATTCGCAGAGATGTGATATGGGATGAAGGTGGACTTTTGGACTGACTCATTATGGCTGTTCTCACATTTCTCAGTTGCGGTGCTTACAGCAAAGGAATGCAGAATTCAATATTAAAAAGACTGTTAAGAAGGGCTTTCATGAGTATCCAGAGGCATGATTTGCAAGGCCCCCAGGTATGAGAGGAGGCAAGGTTTTGTGGATACCTCTGCCCATCTGAGGAGAGTGTAGCATAGGTGGAATTTACATTCCCTAGGCAGGGAGAGACACCCACAAAACCCAGCCTTCCTGTGGAGGTCTTTAAGAGATTGTGAATTCCCAAGCTGCTTTTCTCTCTCTCTCTCTCTCTCTCTCTCTCTCTTTTTTTTTTTTTTTTTTTTTTTTTTTTGGCAAAACCTTTATTTAAATGTCTGAAATTATGCTACTGTGTATGCCTCTCACATTACTCTCTTGGCTGAGCCAAATACTTTTTCTTTCCAAGCAGTGTGACAAGCAGTGAAATGCTGATTACGCCAGTGATCAAATAGCAACAAGATAGTGAGGTTAACAGGTAGATGCCAAAGCTTCTAGCTACAGTTTGCCCTGCATACAGAATTATTTTATGGTGTTGCATGCCTGCTAACTGCCAGTGTCACCCTTATGTGAAATGCCAATGTGTGTGGCATTGCTGCCAAATGTGCCTGTCATTCAAATATCCTTATCATCTTATTTCAGTTTGCAGCTTCTTTTCCGTTAAAGCTGCAGGTCTCCTTTGGTCTTACTAGATCACAAGTTGCTGGGTTTTATTAGCATGTCAGTGTGAGCATTACTCAGAGACATTACAGTGTGTTAGCTTAGTACAGAGTCCTGTAGTGGCTGTCAGCTACTTTTTTTTTCAGGTAATTAATAAGGTCTCAACCTGTATCAGTGCTTTTGTCCACAGATACAAGAATGCTTGAGAAGAGGTAGTGCCTGTGGGACGAAACTGTTTTAATTCAAATGTAGGCTGGAGATGAGCACTTCACAATGAAGGAAACAGCAGATTCTCTGCCTTGTAGATCCTTCCCAAAGACACACTGAGATGTTAAGTACTTTTGAAGTGGCGCTTCATGCTTCTGGGTTTAAGTCCCAGTGCAGTAGAGTCAGTTTAGTCTCATGTAATAGAGGAGGAAGAGCAATCACAGCTTGTACTCGTGATGTGCAGTTCCCTTTAGTCTGGAGCGAAGCACATGGCAAGCACAAAGCAGTGCTCTCTCTGTTGGGTGAAAAGGGGGAAGAGCCCTTTCCAGTAGGGAAGTTTAGGGAACCAGAGCGGTGTTGCCAAGGTTGGCAGTTTTCTAAGGCACTGGGCTTACCTGGCACTGAGCACCAGTAATCCTTAGCTTCCTGACTTCTTCCAGCAGCCCCAGAGGCTAGGAAATGCGCATGTGCACGGGCTTCTCGTCTCTGCCATGCTTTGTCCTGTGTTCTGTGCTGGAAGGTGGCTGTTGCTACTGCACTAGACTGCTGGAGCAGATTTGGAGCAGCTCTACTTGGAAAGGCTTTGGCTGAGAGTATTGCACCATGTCAGCATGTTTATGCCTCTCTGCACTGGCAAGCCTGAGCCTGGAAACCCCTAGCTGTGAACACAGTGGGCAAATACTGGCCTCTCTGTGGACTGAGACCACTACCATAGTTGCAAGGTTGGGAATCCCTGCATAGAGACAATCGCTCACTGTCCTCTGAAAAACTCTTTCTTGCTTCCAGGGAAGCTGAAAACTTGCTGACTGACAAGCCTTTGGGCTGCTTCCTTGTTCGCATCAGCCAGAGCCGAGCAGGCTACACCCTGACGTACAGGTAATGAGCCTTGCAGAGAAGGAAGAAGAAAATCCTAAATTGAGCTGAGTATGGCTGGAATAGTTAACTTTCTGCACAGAGTAGTCCACTGAGCCTGATGCTTAGCCTCTTCTGTGGTGGGGTGCTTCAAACATGGTTTGGAATAGCAAACAGGGTGCTGCAGAGTCTGTCTGTCATCAAAGACTAGATCAGTTTGTGAGTGAAGCGAGCAGCCCAGGCTGGAAGAAGCATTCACTGGTGCCTGAGGAGATGTGATATAGCACAGGACATTATTTTAGAGAACAGCCTGAGGAGAAGTAATCAGAATATGCTGGAAGCATACAGCATCAGGCAAGAGGTAGGACAGAGTGGTAATGCAGACAACAGGCCTGGGAGGTGGTACAAGCTGCTGGGGTTTGGATCTAGGTGCCTGGGTTCTTTGTGCCTCTCTTGCTGACTTTGGGGAAACTGATGCTCCTTCAGCACTTGTTAGTACAGTGTACAATAGTCCAGCATGGAGGATCTCTTGCATCTTTGCAATATTTGGTACTGTGGCTCTTGATCACATCTGGGCCTCATGAGACAACAAATACAGAAATCAACGACTGGGTCCTGGAGAGATGCTGTGGCCTTGTGTCATGGCTCTTTCTGTCTGTCTCTCTCCCCAGGGGTGAAGGCCGCTGCAGACACTACATGATCGAGATGCAGCCCAATGCACGATATGTAATTCTGGGTGAAGACCGGGCTCATGCCTCACTCACCGAACTGGTTCGGTATCACCAGACTGTGGGCATCCAGCCCTTTATGGAGACACTGACTGTTCCCTGCGGGCAGGTGAGTGCTGAATATCTGCAACAGGAAAAGAGGCTGGGGCACGGACTGCGCTCTGAGCAGATACAGTCACTTTGGCAATGTATCTGCTTTGTGTTTCCTGTTGTGGGAGTCCTGTATTGGCAAAGCAGCCTGGCCTCTTCTGCATGCACCAGGGAAGGCTAGTAGCTGGGCACTGGGGTTTCTTGGGATGGACGATGTCTTATGCTTGCCAGTAATCACAGCTGGGTATTCCTCTTAGCTGTGTTTTTTGGGGTATGTAGAGGGTTTGTTTTTGACCACTGCTGAATCCAGTCTTCTCACCCTCAGAAAGGCAGTGGGAATTTGGACTATGAAGACCTGGAGTGCCTCACACTGACTCCATCTGCAGCTGAGGAGGAGACTTCTCCAAGGGAGCAGGCTTGCCTCTCTGGGACCCCTGCTGGGAGGTCCATTCTGCAGACAGGAGCAGCCTCAGTTCTCAAACGTGTGTGGTTCAGGAGGGCCAAGAAGTGCCAAGAGCAGCAGAGCCTGGACGAGAGCAAGACAAAGTCAAGCCCAGGACAAGAGGGAGGCAGCCAGCGAGCATTCCCTCGCCTTCACTCCTCCATACGCCTGGCAATGCAGGAAATCCAGCAGGTGAGCAGGGGGCAGCTTCAGCCTTCCAGTATGTTCCTAGTACATTCCTCTGCCACAGTCATGCCCCCACAGCCACTGTAGGACTCATGAAGATGCCCTGTCCAGGGACAGGAGGTACCTGGCTTTCAGAAGTGGTGCTTGATTTCCTTTATCCTGGATGACAAGTTTTATTTGGTGATCTTGGCATCAAGGATGTGTTCACTGAATGTGCCAGATTGGGGGAGACCCTGAGAGAGGATCTGAGATTCACAAAGAAAAGTCCACATCCCAGGGGGCTGTGACATGGCCAGTGACCTAGCCAGTACTTCTCTAATGCTGTGTTTCTGCTTCCCACTGCAGTTCTCTTCCGTTCACTTGAACAGCTCCTGTACTGAGCTGCAGTCAAGCCCTCAGCACTGAGGACGTACAGCCCAAGTGATACGGTAAGCACAGAAGATGCATAGGAAGCCAGATGGCAACTTCAGCATCTCCAGGAAATGGAAGAGCAAAGGGCTTCTTTCCCCTCCTACATGCCACCTTGGACATCAGCTACTTAAAAATAGACTAGGGCAGATGGAAAGCAGCTGCCAGCTTCTATTCCAGGCTGCAAAGAGATCAGTGTTATAGGGAGACCAGGAAAAATGGGAACAATCAGCATAGGGTTGGGTTCCTGACACCCATGGTGAACATTGTGCTTGCACTACCGCAACAGAGCTGCTGGAGGGAGCTCGAGTTTGTTAGAGATCACAGTTTGGAGTTCTGAGGCTGGAAGGATGATGATCATCAGAAAGTAAATCTATACACTGCATAGTCAGCTGCAATAACAAAGTTAAACAGAAGGAGGCATGCATCAGAAGGGGATGCTGGGCAGAGCGCCTCACAGACTGTGAGCTGAAGGCAAGGCTGAGAACATAAGGTAGCAGTCTGAGGACTTTTAAGAAAGGACTTTAAACAAGGTCACAGCAGCTGGTTACTGAGGCTGTAATACACTGGTTAGATTATAGAAGGTATATGGAGGGGCCAGGAAGAGCCTTCTTGAGCCTAAGGCCACTATCTTATTTAACTGAAGCATCTAGTGGATGTATAGCTCCCTGTGTGCAGTCAGTGGGCTAACTCCATGTCCTATTCAGTTGTTAAGGCCAGGGAGAAGCAGTAGTGATGCTGTTGTATGCTTCTAGAAGAATATGGATTTGTTTGGTTGGTAGCAGCTGGGAGTGAAGAGGTATCAGAAGAAAATGCTGAAGAAACAGATTTACTTCAGGGTTTGCAGCTCTGCACAGGTATTGCCGAGTTCCCTGCATCATTCAGCTCCCAGAAATTCATGTCGGACCACAGCTTATTAGTTGCGGCCTGTCTTGTCTTTCTCTGGGTGTTTGACAAAGGCCTCTCCCTGAAGTGTTTGACTCAATTGCTTCATTCCTGTGTTCGGTTATTAGTGTACCTGTGAACTCTTTTATTGTGCCTGAGGTGAGGTAGAAGGCAGACAAATTCTGTGAGATCTGCATAAATCATTGCAAGCATGTCATGTAGGGATTGCTGAATGAAGCCCTCCTTTTATGCTCTTCACTTCGTTGTGTTTCTCTACTTTCTTGCAGGTGAAAATGATATAGCCCTGTCATCTTCTGATGCTGCTGAACCTGCATAATTGGGTGAACATATCCAGATACATAGCAGCCTTTTTTTCCCCTGCACACGGCTGGACCTGTGCCTTTAGTTAGGACTCCTGCAGGAATGAACATTCTTCAGCATTCAGCTAGGACTGCAGTGCCTGGACCAGTCTCATCCTGGCAAAGGGGAAAGAATGGAAATGATCACATTCTATGCACAGATCCACAGTGCCTGACAATACTTCAGTGTGCCTAGAGACCCCTCACCCCACACTTAATTTTGTAATTGCCACAGACTGGATATCTCCCAACATTTTCACTTAAAACTGTGTGCTGATTTCCTAAGTATTTTTCTTTGAGTCTTTTGTTTCTGCTATAGTCCTGTATATCAGTGTCACTGGGTGCTTGGGGAAGCTGGGCTGGGGAGGCATGGAATGAAATTTGTGTGTCCTTTTTGAGTTGAGTGCAAGAGCATTTGAATGGGAGCTGAGACCATTAAGGGACAAGAAAATCTCTCTGCAGAGGGCATTGCCTGCCTTTGTATCTGTGCTCTGGCTGTGATGACCCACTGCTCCCCACCCCTTAGCCAGCACTTCAGACACAGACTAGTTGGTGAAACTGCGGTCTCTTCTTATCCTCACAGTACACCTGAGGGTAGAGGATTTGGAAATACATAGGATGAGATTACTTGTTATATATTTTCTGCCTTTTAAAAAGATCACTTTTCAGTCAAGTTCTTCCCCTGAGGAGAAGCCCAGGGTTTTCTTTATTCTTGTTAACCTGCAGTCAGTTCAGGCATGGATTGTAAATGGAGAACAGCTAATAGTTTTGAGAGAGGTAATCCAGTAACTGCAGATAGGACTGGACCTGTGAGGAGCTCAGATCCAAGCTGCCCATGCCTGTGTGAGGGCCAGTGCCTGCCCAAGCACGGAGGCAGCCTCGTGTCTCCTCACATGTGCCTGTTGCAGACTCTTCCCCTTTCTAGGCCTCCTGGCAGAGCTTCCCTGCTTGCCTCTTCTGGAGCATTAGGATGGGTGACAGCTGAGGCACTGCCACTTGTGACTGTGCCAGGTGACATATGTGCAGCTCTTCCAACACCCACTCTGCTTCAGCTTGTCTGCCACGGCCCGGGCCCTTCCAGCCAAGGGCTGTCCTTTGCTGATGCACCCTGCAGTGATACAGCTGCCACCTGCCACTGTGGCTGACTCACCAGGGAATAAAGCTGCGTGCTGTTGAGTTTTATATTGGAAGAAGCAATAGAGGCACTTTATAGAGCAAGCAGGTTGCTGCCTAGTTTTGCTAAGGAATCTAGGCAAAAGGTACTGTCCCAAGGAGCGGAGACAAGGAAAGTTAGCAGTGGCCCTTTGGTTTCTCCCTTGTGCTGTGCAGCGCTGAGGCTGTTTAAGGAAGGAGCAGCAAGGCTGAGAAGCTTGGCCACGTTGCCTCTGCAGAATTACTTCTGAACTTGTGTGAAGTGTCCAAGCGCACAATCTGAAGGCTCACAGTCTAGTAATCCTAGTGTCCAACTGCTGCCTGTAATCAGCTGATCTCCTCCTCGCACCATGAGCTGAGCTCCCTGTGCCTGCTGACGCTGCCTGACGGGTCCCTGCGCACCTGAACACAGCCGGTCTATGTGCACACCGCACTTTGCCAGACTCTCTTGCACACACTGGAGCTGCAACTGGAGAAGCTAAGCAATATGGTTCAGGATGCCTGTGGCAGAGCATCTTAGTCCTGCCTTCATGCACTAGACTATTTCACTTCCCTTGTATGTGCTCCTGGTGGGTCTGGAGCATTAGTACTGAGCAGTCCTGGGCAGTAGGGAGAGCAGGGAAGTGGTGGTTGTCTCAGCATGACATCTTGGCTCTCCTCTTTCCCAGCACTGACCTACAGTGTTAACACACCTTTTCTCCTGATAGTGGGGTTTTGGCAGCTGCTTTGGGGCTCTTCAGGACAGGACCAGTCCAGGCGGTCAAGGGCTGCTGCTAGCAGAGCTCAGGTGCCTTTGCTGGGCAGCCTTGGATGCCGCACCAATGTTTTCCTTGGCTTCCTCAGCCTGTGGGTGTCTGGAAAACCTTCCTTCTAGGCAGCTCGTAAACCCGCCTTGCTGCCAAGACATTTCTAAAACCTCACTGAAGCACAGAACTAAGGCACATGAAAGCAATGCCTTTCAGAACTGAGCTGCTGTGTAATTCTTTCCTAGCTTCTGTGCCACAGATAGCAGTGTAAACCCATGGCTAAGATCCAGCTGCAAGGCAGCATTCTCTCTTGCAGCCTTGGGGGGGGGGGGTGGAAATGCTGAAGCAAGGACTGTGAAGTGCTTTGTCCCAGCAGCAGTGAGAGCTGGGCAGGCTGAGTGCACGTGCAAGGCACCTGCCCCATACCCACCTGCTGCCTCCAGTTACTTCCTGGGTGCTGTTGCAGCCACAGTGTTTTTGGAGCTAAGCTCACACGCGACTCCAGGGAAGAGACATCGGGGAGAGAGAGTCAGAGTGCTTCTCTGCTGGCTGCATGTGGCAGGTGTCCTGGTAAGCCTCCCAGAACCAGAGCAGATCAGTCACAAATTTCTTTTGCCTCTAGTTTGTTGAGTAGAAAGTAGAGTCGCAACATAGGCAGCCAGGAGGGCATGCCTGGCACGGACCCGGGCAATGGGCCTGACTGGCAGGTTGGTTTTCTTCTATGTCTGCTACTTCTGCTCTTCTTGGGGCTTAGTGGGAGGAAACTGAGGGAAGAGAAGAATGAAAAGCTCCTAGGCTGAGGAGGTCATGTGGCACTGGAAGCATTGGCATGATTTCTACAAGGCTCTGGAGAGCAGAAGCATTAATACATCATGTGATGATATTGCTGCTTTGTGCAAAGTCTAGCTATGCTTCTGGGGAGCAGTCATGTGAATGGTGGACTGCTGTGGGGAGAAACACATGTCAGAAATGGGGAAAAGCTGGGAGAAGTGCTGGGAATGCATTAGGTTGCTAAAGTATAAAATGCAGTTTGGCATTTCTAGAGTGGTCTTTGCCTGTATGCTTCCACCCCACAGCCAAAGTCAGACACATGTGCTCCAGGTCTGCGTAAGATGAGGACAAGCTACGCTGAGGATTTCTTTCATCTTCTCCAGCTCTCATGCTGGATACCCTGCTGAACACAAGCAGCTGTGCTAGCAGACTATCTTGTTTCCTGTGGCAGCAGCTTGCCTTATGGCACTTCAGAGGTTGCAGCTCAGAGAAAGCAAACACTAAACCATGAAATCCAGAGTGCAGCGGCAGGTCATGTTTTATCATGTCATAGTTCAGCGGCATGTGTTGCACTGAATGGGATGTACTCACATTAAAAAAGTATTGGGCTGCACAAATGGGACAGCACCCGGGACGGGGCCTGGCAGCCTGCAGATGCCCTCAGCAGTGTTTCCTGCCAAGTGGGCCTTCAGCTGAGCACAGGGAGAAAGGCTGGAGGGAGACACCAGGCACCAGGAGCCAGGCAGAGCCTGGACCAGAGAAAGGCAGAAAAGGCAACAAGAAGGACCTGTGAGCCACTTGAATGCATGACAGAACCATCTGGTAGGTCTTATGTCTTATTTGCTTCAAAAGATAAAATGCCTACTGCGTTATATATATGTGTGTGTGTATTCTGCTAAATTAGAGCCCTGTTAACCTATTACTAGGTATCTCCTTATGCATTGCAGTGAAGTCATCATTCACCCCTCTTTGTGATAAGCTATGCATGAAATTTTGTTGTCTTTCAGTTCAAAGCCAGCTCTTTCCAACCCTTATGTCTTTCTTCTTGCTCTTCTCCAACTTTTCCACCTCCTCCATATCCTACTGCTCCCACATCTGGAGGCAGATTTCCAGCAGCAGCTTCCCAGCATCATGGTGTGATGAGCACAGAGAGCTCCCAGCAGCTGGAGGAGGTGGGGTCCCCTCCCCACTAGGACCTGCCTAACAACTTGTGTCCTGCAGCTCTGACTGGCTCCTGCTGCAATCTCTGACACATGTGTACAGCCAGAACTGAGACTGAGGCATCATCCTCGCCTGGAGTTCACGGCTGGTTTTAATGAAAGTCGATTCCCGAGTCTGGCTTTCTAGCTCCCCAACCTTTGCAAGCGGTGCTTTAGGGCATCCATCAGAGAGCTTCCCAATCCACTTCCCCGGTTTTGCAGAGGTGTTTCCTGTCCCACTCTTATCCCTCTCTATGCTTTATGTCTGAATGATCTCAGCTGCAAACAACATTTCAGCTAATCATTTCTAGACTAAGATTCACCTCTACTCTGCATCAGTCCTGTTTTGTCCATACTAAAACTCTGGCTTTTCTTTGATCTTCAGGGCATCTGGCACAATCGGCCTGGCAAAAACAAGAGTTTTCTATTCTTCTTCCATCCTCAGCCCTTTTCCTTTTGCCAGCTGTGTTTTTCCTTACCTCTCCTCAGTTTGGCTGTTATCTTTGATATAGACGTGAAGTCTTTGATACATAGATTTGAGGTTTAGGAACACAGACCTGTGACCCAAGAACCAGTGTGGCTCTTAATTTCTTTCACACAACTTGCAGCCCTCATGTTGTTTGTTTTCTTCCTGGACAATGCTAAAGTGTATGTTGACATGTTTCCTTCCTCAGATGTGTTTAAAGACCTGTTTTGGCCCTCAGCCCAGAAAAGGCTCTCTGCTCTGCCCTTAGCCTCATGCTGGGCTATGTCAAACTGCTGTGGAGTGTTGTAATAGCAGCTCTCAGATATGGTCTTCCCCATCTCTTGCTGATTAGTGTTTTTGTGCAGATTGAATATTCACACAGTCTGTGCGTTGCTTTGCAGCAACACTTAGAGCAGGCTGTTCCTCTCGCAGGCTGCTTGACCGTGGCTGTGCTTCTCAGCTAGCTCTTCCTGGGACATCAAAGGAGCATAGGAAAATTGCCTGGAATATAGAAACCAAACCAGCATAGGGTCTTGGCATGGCGGTGGCCAGCGGGGTGTGCTTCAAGCAGACTGAGGAGTAATGTAGGCATAAAGTGGTGCTTCCTCTGATACCTGTTTCCAATAATATTCAGTTTAGTCATACTCTGAACAAAGTATCCTCACGTCTAACAGTTCTTGCTGGGTTGCTCTTCCATAAAACCCTCTGGTTGCTTTTGATCAATATTTGCCTCTATAAAAGCTGTAAGCAATTACTTCTTCAGAATTTATAATGCCTAGTGAAGAATTACTTAATTTGCTTTTTAAATCTACTATGTCATTATTTAGTCAATATGTCCTTGTTTCTATATTGTAAAACACCACAAATAATTTCCCAAATACTTCCCTCATCCACATAACTTTATATACATCTACTTCTCTCCATTGATTGTCTTCTCCGTGCTATGCTTTTGATTTTCCTTCTTTCCCTTTATGTCCCTTCTTGATGCCACAGTCTTCTCTGAGAGGGAAGGGAGAAAACAGCTGCAGCACACAACTCAAGGACATCTCGCAGGTGGACAGTGTGGGACATCCCTCTGCCTGTGCCCTTTGTCCCACTCCTTTCCAGCATGACCTACTGGCAGCCTCCTTGAGTGGGAATTACTGGTCTGAACACCCTCCTTGTGCTGCCAGAACTTCTCCTAGTAAATCACTTTACATTTACCAACATTGACTTTAATTTGCCATTTTACTGTCCAACTGTTCCTTGTGAGATCTTTCTTGAACTCTTCATTCTTTCATACTATTCATTCTCGCTATGCTGAATACCTCAGTCCCTTTCCCAGCCCCGTTTATGAGTATACTGCAAAGCAGAGGCCCTAGCCTCAGGGTCGCAGGGGGGACATTGCTGGTGCTTCCCTCCGTCTTGAACACTGACCATGAATCTTCCATTCCCTGCCTACTACTCTGTCACTGACCACGAGAAACAAACTTGTTGCAGGAGTAAGCAAACTAAGGACCTCTGGTGTAGGACCTTGCAGAGAGCTTTTTGGCAATCCAGGTACACTACATCCATCTAGGCACCCACATACACGAAATAGGATTCCTGACTCCTTCAGAGTGAGACATAACTTCCTTCCACTAGAGAGGTGTTGTCCTTTTCCCCTTAAACCTGTTTATCTATATGCCCAGTAATACTATTCCTAAATTCCAATGACGAAATCAAGTTTACAAGCTGTAAGTCCCCAGGGCTTCCCTGAAGCCTTAAAAAAAAAAAAAAAAAAAAAAAAAAAAGTACCAAACCCAACCCTGGCATCTTATTTGCCTCCTGTAATTCCTTTGGTTTCAGCTGAATTAAGCAATAGGTTACTTGCCCTATAGTAGTTGAGATGTGTGCTTTGGTTCCCTCAGAGCTCTTGGATAAATGCCACCTGGCATGTGCCATTTACTGTTCTTATTAATTTGTTCTGAACTATATCCTGCTGATGCTGTCATTTGAAGCAGGTTCTCACATTTTTCCTAGTAGAAAAGAAGCTTCAGTATGGGAATTTCCCTAAGTTCCTTTATAGTGTGGATAGCGCAGCATGTTTTTCTGCTATGGCTTTATCTTATTTGAATGGTTCTTTTACACCTCTATTATCTGTTGACTCTGTGGCAAGCTTCCAGTGTGAAGATGTTTTGGTTTTGTTTTCAGTTTTACAGCTTTAATAGCTTATCACTCTAATGGACTATGTTATGGTTTTGCATTTAATTTGTTGTGGTTAGTCTCCTCCGGAGATTTGCAGGAGGTTTTGAGGTATGACAAAGGGCACACTGTCTCTTCCCACTATGCCCCATTTAACTTTTTGCATGATAATTCTGTTCTTCAGTATGGACACTGAGTTTACTACTCTGGAGTCTTTTGGGAACCCACTACAAAACCATGTCATATTTGCCACCTTTCTGTCTCCTGCTGTCAGTCTTGCATGGCAGGGTATGCACCACTTAGAAGTTCAGTGATTTCATCTTGAACTTCTTCAGAAACACTTCCGCAGAAGGCAGCCCAGACCTGGTATGGTCCCCACTGCTCCTCAGCTACTAAGCATAGCCCTAGCTGCTCCCTGGAGAGTTGCTTTTACATCTACACTCAGCTCCCTAACATCAAAGCTTGAGTTGGGGTTCGTTAGCCCTGGTGCTACACCAGCTCCATGCTTGTGTGCTGCTCCAGCGGGACAGAGGCGTGGGGTGCAGAAATGAGTTCAGCAAGGCTGTGGCAGGGCCTGCCTCCATGCACAGATGTCACGGTGCACAGTGGTTTGGGAAAGGAATTGCACAGAGATTTGCTTTGGGCTCCAGACTTGTTCAAGTAGGTTATTAGCTTGGGCTCTTGTGAAAAAGCAGTGGAAATTCTTCTGGCTGGGAAAGCAATCTAAAATGATGCTTAGTGAGTCCTGGCCGTGGATGGAGCCACCTCTGTGTCTTCGCACCCCTGGCATGGTTAATCTACAAACCCTCCTCAAACAATGGAGAGTTAGAGGTTCAGAAGGGACTTTGTATTTGAGATAGCACTGCAAACTAGGACCCTGTGTTGCAGCCAACAACATTCGGGAATATTTTCCTTCAGCTTTCAATTGCAGTTCTGTTCTGTTTTACCCAAATTGTGCTATTTCTATTCTGGTTCCCAGTAGCTAAATGCAGAACTTTCAGCCCTGATTCTACTTCTTAATAATTACATTTTTCATTCCTGTGTAACTTATCTCACAGAAAGAGGAAAGGACGCTTCTCTGGAAGCACCTGATCTCTCTGAAAAAGCCTCAGGGTATGTGGGGAGTGCCACATTTGTACCAAGGGGCACCTCTTCCTAGAGCTACTGTTTTTTCTCAGGACTGATGCAATCTATCTAGTGTGTTCTCTAGCTCTGTAGCTCCTGAGGCATGCTCCAAGGGCAGGTCCTGGGGTGAAGGAAACTTGGCTGGTTTTCAGCCCCATGGCTAATGGCTGGGACAGGGAAGGCAGTGTTAAGACTGCAACAAAGGCTTAATGAATTCCAAAATCATGTGCTCCACGTGATAGCACTAATGCTGCCTTTCAGCGGCTAGCCTGGAATTCTGCTAAAAACACATTTGTCTGGTGAGTTCCCAGAGCTCGTTACTGCTCTTTTGATTCTGTTATCCCCTATTGCTTCTGCTGCGGCAAGAGCGGCGCCCAGGGACAGGGGACTGCAGGGCTGAGTGCTGCCTAGGCACAACAGCTGTCCCATGGCATTAGCCTGACAACCGGCAGCAGAGCAGAGTACAGTGCCACCGAGGCTGCTGTGCTAACAGGCACCTCACATAGGACGCCTGCTCTGTGTGTGTGGTTTTTTTTTTCTTTTTTCTTTTTTTTTTTTACTCATTATTTTGCTGGTGTTTGCTGACTTCATTTTTTCTTTGAGAGATTTTTATCCTCTGTGGAGGCTACAGCTTCAGAAAGAAGCTGCTCTGCAGTTTAGCAATAAAGACCCGAGGTTTCTCTGCTGTCCTGCTTGAGAAAAAGCAACACGTGTCCATGATTCTGTGGCTGTCCATGGTTTGTGTTTAATACCTGGTGCATTCTGCCCCTGTTGGCTGAGTTCAGTGTGATGTGTTTTCCAGGTCTTTTCTCCTTCCAATTCTACTTATGTATATATGTGTGTGTGTATATACATATATATATATGTTATAGTAATGTAGTTCTATGTTCTTTCTAAGCCTCAGTGACTAAAATCTTTGATCAATTTTATCTTCTCAGTGTGTTCATACTGATTTGTTAAGCTGTACACAAAAACAGTTAGTACTTGAATTAGTCCCTCCCCTGCCTGTTTCCAGGTCAGCACAGACACAGCCTGGTTGCTCTTCCTTTAGGTCCTTCTGAAAACGTACCCCTTTTTGTCAGGACTGCTGCCGAAGGAGGTAGTTGATCTCGTTGGATCTGTATAGCGGCAGAGAGTCTGCTAGTTGCGAAGGGCTGCTGGGGGCTGTCTTTCGATTTGAATTTGTAGCATGATTCACTAGAGCTTTGGATTGGCAAAGTCCTTTCTCTCTGCCTCCTGATAGGAGCTGAAAGGGCTGAAGCTTCTTGCTAGGGACAACGCCAGGCCTGATAAAATGCTGAGAACCTCTGCTGCATTTTAATGTCAGATGCCTGTAATGTCACGCAAGGACAACAATTGTACATAGCGGCAAGGAGCTCTTCTGCTGGAAGAGCTGGATAAATAAGGGCATTAAGTCTCAGGTCTCTAGTTGCCTGACTTGATGACACTTAATTTGTTGTTGCTTAGTGTTTCACAAACTCTTTTCCCCTCTAAGCAAATGGGATCTGATGTGTCAGACAAATAAAATGCTGGAAGCCCAATTGTGGGAGCAGTTAACTACCAGTATCTGATGTAACTGAAACCATCCTCTCTGCACTGCTGCTGTAATAATATCTGCTAGAGAAGAGTCTTTGCCTAGCAAGTAGGTATATTTAGATGGCCACCAGAAAAATCATTGTTGCCAATTCATAGATTCTTAAGCCCAGAAGAGACTGTGAGATTGCTCCTATGTGCATGGTGCAGAGCATCTGCCCTACTTCTGCTGCTGTGAATAGCTGTGTTTCCCACCAGGCCCCTGCAGATACCTGCTGCTATCACCCATGCAGTCTCTCTCGGCTGTGAGCCCATTGGTATGATGCATGGACTTGCACACTTGCTGCTTTGGGCTCTTCCCTTCCTTGGCAGGTCAGGGCAAGGGGACGCTGTGCATGGCTGTAGGTTTTTTCATGCTGCTCCCGATTCTTTCTGTCTTGCGTTCCTGCCTAGGGCAGCTACATTTATTGCAGTATGTCCCAGCCTGCTCTGAGCTCCAGTGCAGGTCACACCCACAGGAGCTACTGTTTTCCTTGCCTGTGTAGAGGCACATCCTCTCTAGTAGGGACAAGACATCTCCGGGAAGCCTGGCACCTGCTGTTAGCATTTGGAGCAAGGGATGCCTGTTCTGGAGTAGGTCAGCAACCAGCACCAAGCCTTGTGGCTGTTCTCTGATGAAACTGAAGGTTTTATGAAGAGGTTTAAGTAAGAAAGTACTGGGAAAATACTGCTTGGAGAGCTGCATGGAGACATCAACTCCTATATGAGTGTTCTAGAAGCTCTCCCAAGGGCACTCTGCTGGCAGTATCAGCTTCCTGCTGCACCACGTGTGCTGGCACTAACATGCTTGGGTCACTGGCTATGCAATGCCTTCTCTGGCCACCACCTGCCTTAGCTACTCGGGGAGGTTGCAGAGGGCTCAAGTACAGAACATGACAACTATTGCAGAAGCTTGGGCTGCCCCTCAAAAAAGACCTGAGGTCAAGCTTTAGGCAGTACTGGCTGGTCTCTAGTGTGATGGTGGCGAGTCCCCCAGGCTGAGTTCTGTGGAGGCCCTCTGCATCCACCAGGGAGTCCCAAGCTGAGTTCCAAGGCCCTAGGACACCTCAAATCCCTCGTGCCTGGGGAGTGCTCCCTACAGCTCAGGGTCAGTGCTGCTGAGTTATGTCCCTTCTGCCTTGCGCTGCCGCCAGCCAAAAGGCATGGATTAAGGCAGTGAAGGGACCTGGTGCATGTGATGTCAAGGCGCTGCCAAGAAACCTGGGAAACAAAATCATTTTGCTACAGCAGCTTGGCTGAGCAATGCTTCCCTGTATGCCAGCACTGAATGCAGCTCTTAACTCCCAGGAAAAACAGGGGGAGGGCAGGGAGGAACAGAACCAACTTGGGGAAAACAGTAATTAACTAATAGATGCTGTGGCCAAGTGAGACATCCCCACCTCCACTTCCGAGTGTCCTGGTAGGAGTCATCAGTGCCGTCATGGTTGCATGGCAGCGAGTAGGCGCGAGACAGCATATCAGGTTCACATGCTTCCCTAGCTCCCTGCACCCCATGTCCTGCTCTGGTTGCTGACCCCATTCTGGGCAGGCCTCTCCATCATCCCCTTTGAGGAAGGTGCTGTTAAGAAGTTGCCCAAGGGCCTCTCCAGGAGCTTCAGCCCTTACTGCTGTCTTTGCTGTCAGCACTACACTTCTGCGAGGCTTTTCTCCCCACTGTCACCATCTCAGCTCGTACTGTGTTGTTGATCACGTCCACCCCAACGCCCTGCTGGCACAGTTATCTGTGGGTTTTATTGACTAACAATGCGTGCAATGTTATTGCACTGAAAAGAAAACAAGGCTTAATCCATTTTAAATTAAAACAGTGCCCCAGTGTCATGCAACTGATGCAAATACAGTCTGGCTCTGCGGTCCTGCTGCTCTCCAAGAGGTTTGCCCCAGAGGCGCTGGGCTGCCTGCTCTGCTCCCAGCAGAAATCAGCTGCAGAAATCAGGTCGGTTTGCACAGGTCCCTCTTCCTCAAAGCCTCTGGACTCTCCTGTCTCTTAAAGGGCTGTGTCACTCTGAGTAACAGGCAAAGTACTGCCACATACCACAAACCAGCAAAAGAGAGAAAACGGAGAAGGTTGAAATGTCTAGCATCTTTTCATTGTGGTATAAGGCTGTCAGAGAGCCTTGTCTGGGTCTGTCCTGGGTGTCACAAAGTTTCTAGTGGTCTGAAAAGGAGGTCAGCTTGGGTACAGCATTTGCGAAGCAGAGGACTGATCTTTTTGGCTCAAGAGATCTTTTTTGGGTTATGCTCTTAGAGCTAAGAAATTAGTTTATGTAACAGCCTCTTCCAGCAGCATTTGACAACTAGTAAAATTACAGAGCTCACTCAGCAGCCAAGGCTGATGCTGGCGTGGTGCTGTCTTGCAGGAGCTCTTTCCCAGGCCTTCTCTGGAATGATTTTGATTCCTGCTGATTGGAGCATGCACATCTCTCTCTGGCATTGCAGGCAGGCTAGATGTCTGGTGCTCCTCACGGGGAAGCGTGGCAGGTGGGTAATGCTTCTGGGGTTGTGATCAGCAGGGTCCGTTACCATCCCACTTGGAGTACGGCAAAATGAGAGAAGTTTCATCCCATTGTGCAGGGAGACACTCCAGCGACTTCACTGGGCTGGGCAGAGCTGTTTGACTTGTTTGATTTATAGCTCTTTTATGTTTGCACTATTGTGCAGCAGTCATGGGTGTGGGCTTTACCAGGCAACAGCCTCTTTGCAGCAAGCCTTGCCAGTGGCAGCTTTGGCTGTAAATCCCTCCGAGATCTCTGCCTGTCTGCTCTTTTGCTACTTGCCACTGCACGCAGGAGGGCCTGACACCCCAGGCGCTGGCTGGGGAAGATCAAGGCTAACATGTGCTGGCGGGACTTGAGACCCTTTACCTTTATAGTCCTGATTCAGACAATTAAACCAGGTAGCAACAAGTAAAAGCTCTTTTGTTTGCTCCATCTCTCTACATTTGATCAGCGCCTTTCAGGGAGAGCTACAGCTTCCATCCTGTGACTGCAGCTGGTACTAATGCATCCTGGATGGACGCACTCTGAGGGAAGTACACCAATACTGCACCAGTACAGGCTGGGGGCTGACATGCTGGCAAGCAGCTCTGCAGAGAAGGACCTGCGAGTGCTGGTGGATGACAAGTTGACCATGAGCCAGCAATGTGCCCTTGTGGCCAGGAAGGCCAATGGTCTCCTGGGGTGCATTAGGAAGAGTGTTGCCAGCAGGTCGAGGGAGGTGATCCTGCCCCTCTACTCAGCCCTGGGGAGGCCTTGAGTACTGTGTCCAGTTCTGGGCTCCCCAGCCCAAGAGAGACATGCAGCTACTGGAGAGAGTGCAGCATAGGGCTATGAAGATGGTCAGAGGGCTGGAGCACCTGCCCTAGGAGGAACAGCTGCGAGACCTGGGCCTGTGGAAGAGAAGACTGAGGGGGGATCTGATCAACGTGTATAAGTACCTGAAGGGAGGGTGTCAAGGGGATGGGGACAAACTCTTTTCAGTTGTCCCATGTGACAGGACAAGAGGCAATGGGCAAAAATTCAACCAAAGGAAGTTCTATCTGAATATGAAGAGGAATTTCTTCACAGTGAGAGTGACAGAGCCCTGGAACAGGTTGCACAGAGAGGCTGTGGAGTCTCCTTCTCTGGAGATATTCAAACCTGCCTGGATGCAACGCTGTCTAACATGCTCTAGGTGACCCTGCTTGAGCAGGGAGGTTGGCTCTCCAGAGGTCCCTTCCAACCTTACCCATTCTGTGATTCTATGATTCTGTGAAGGGGCTGCGGGGAGGATGGCACTGGGTGGCAGGCTGGAGCTGAGCACTCCATGGGGCCTAGGCTGGACCAGAGTAGCATGCTGTCTGGGGAAACCAGTCTGCGTACAGCCTGGAGCTCCATCATGTCTCTGCTTCTGACTGTGCACTTGGCTCTTCTCCCTGGTGTCACAATTCTGCATGCGTCATTTGTGCATTTGACTTCCTTTTGCTTAGCCTGTTGCCCAGCTCATCACTGAAGGTGATGATTAAGAGCAGAGATGAAGCAGCACTGGATCTCCTGCAGTGCTGTGGTACCCTGACTTGCTATGTGTTAAAGAAACCTCCTCTTTTCCATGTGTTGGCTTGCACACATGCTGCACTGCAGCTGGCTTCATTTCCTCCGGGGAGTTTTGACTACAGGAAGACTGAACATTTATCTCCCCTTGTGAAATGGCCTGCCTGGTGACTGTCAGAAGCCACTGGTGAGAATGGGAACTCTGCAGGTGGAGATAATCTGTTTTTTGGAGGTTAATACAAGAGCCCTTTGGCAAAACTCCAGCTGTGTTTAGAGCTGGCAAAGTGATACCTAACTGTGAGGCCTGAGTGGCCCAGATCTCTTTGAAAACATGGCCCATGAAAGCTAAACACATGCATGCAGACATAGGGCTGGTCAGGCTTAGGGAACAACAGACTCTTTTCCTGGAAATCCACGTGCTGGAAAATAAACTTGGGTCCTAAAAGCTGAATGGTGTGAATTCCTACCAGGATGCTGTGCCAGGAGCAGTTAATGCTTTTCCAGCCAAGAATCCTGGTAAGAAGGAAGAGGGAAGGGATTCTGCCTCCACATGCAGTTTTGGTAAGCTTGAGACTGCCATAAAGAGTTCTATTGTGGTGCCACATTTTTAAAATAACTTTAATGGAAAATTGGAGAGGACACAGGAAAAAACTTACAGATTCCTCTAAGGCTGGGAAAATGCCCAAAAGTGAGCAAATGAAGATTTGATTAGTCTGTTGAGGTGACTATTGAGAGGTGCTTTGGTTAGGATATGGGAAAACATACTGCTACCATGCAGGGTCTGAAACTAACAGCAAGATAGAATGAAGACCAATGGCTCGTTCTTACGATTGGACAAATTAAAAACAGATATGGAGCATATCATTTTAAAACTGAGGGAGACTACTCTCTAGAGTAAATTGCTAAAGGAAATCCTAAATCCCCCCTAACTTTTGAGGACTCTGTCATTTGAGGGTTTCCTACCAAACTGTGTATTTCACGGAAGAGATGATTTAATCACACACAAACTTCTGGGCTCAGTACCAGGAAGGACTGAGTAAAAGTGATGCATAGCCCAGCAGAGTACTCTAGGGAGTCTTTTTGCAGCTCTAAGTCTACAGCCCCAAACAGCTCTGCTTATTCTGCCACAGGAAGACCCCTACCCCTCAGCCCCCAGACCTCCTAATTCCTTTAGACTGATGTCAGGAAACTTTCACTTTGTCACTTTCACAAGCATTTAGGGTTGGTATTTTTAACTTGCTGTCCCATTAATTCCATTTCCTTTAGATATCCGACTTGTGATCTTATGGCCCTAAGAGGATGAGACTAGACTCTTTCCAGGGGTGCCCAGTGATAGGACAAGAGGCAATGGCACAAACTGAAACACAGGTAATTCTGTCTGAACATGAGGAAAACAGTTCTTTACAGTGAGGGTGACTGAGCACTGGACAGGTTGCCAGCGAGATTAAGGAGCCTCCTTCCTTGGAGATATTCAAAGGCTTCTGGACACAACCCTGGGCAATGTGCTCTAGGTATTTGAGCAGGAGGGGTGGACTAGACGATTTCCAGAGGTCCCTTCCTACTTCAACCATTCTGTGATTCTGTGAACAGAGGCTTCGTTGGCCAATTTCCCTTCTTGAAAAAGCTCTTTAAAAGTAAAAGCCACCATGTAGGACAAAGAATCCAGATGCTGGTGATTTGACTAAGTAGCTCTAACCAGTACTGCTCATCTTCTTTGAGGTAATGAATCATACTTGGTTTCTAGGGGTACGGAGTTTACAGTTCTGGGGAAATGTGTACCAGGAAGCATTTCACAACTTTCTGTAAATTACAGGCAAGATCTTCTGGTCTGTTCATTTCTTATTCACCGAGATACCATTTCTCTTTCCCTAGAGCCAGCTCACATTGGGGCAATAGAAGCGGGAGTAGTGTTTTAGTTTCCTGTGACTATAAACACACTCCAAGGTTTGCTAATGGCTTCTCACAAAAGTCACTTGCACCATCCCTCTTCATAGCTGTTCACTCAGTTGAGACATCCAGAGAACATCCAGCAAGTCATTAACATTGCTTCTCAGGTGTGGGAAATTATTGTACAAAAGCTGGTTACACCTTATACTGAGCAATGAAAATTTAATTCAATTAAGCATAAAGTTAAAAAAGATAGTGTTTGCAACCAAGATTATTAATTGTAAAGACAGCAGTTAGAGAATTAGATTAAGGAAACTAGTTAATGAAGCCACCTGAATTGAGAAGCATCAGGACATGGATATAGACTGGCATAGATTTTCTCTAGTTCACTTGGCACAAAAGCTGTCTGAAGCTTGTGTTTTGAACAACACATAAACTGCAGTCCTCAGTGGTTGTATAACTGTACTGAATGACACTGAAAAAGAGCAAAGAATCTGCTGGCAGTAGAAAAACAGGGCGGATCAGGAAAGGACGCTGTGGCTCAGAGGTGAGGATGTGCACGGAAAACCTGGGAACTGTTCAAAGTCAAAATCCTACAGAGGAAACTATAATATACCACAAAAGAATCTGCAGTGATAGCTGAAATCGGGGGGGGGGGGGGGGGCAACAGAGAGGAGTTAGCTACTGTGTAAAAAGATTAAGAATTAAATTTTTGACATGACTCCACAATGAAGGAATATTTGCTTCATTTTGCTAAATGTAGGAACAGAGGCAGAGAGCCCAACAAAAAGCAAGAGTAAGAACAGAGCACCCCAGCTAGAATAAGGCTCAGAGACTAATGCATTCAAATTGCTCGGAGTTCATAATCTCTTCCCTGGCGAGCTGAAAGAATCAACAACCAACTTGCAGGGCTAGTTGGGAGTAGTACCACACAACTAGAGGACAACAAATGTACCTCACTTTCAGTGGAGAAAAGAGATATGGGTATCCTTAGTCCATTAAACTGATCTCAAAATTAGGCAAGTTTTTAGAACAGATTCTGAAGGAAAGTTATAGCATGAATAGGAAGAAGGATAAAATGGAATACATGTTTGCTAAAACAATATTGTATCAAGCTAATCTAATGTCTTTCTGGAGGAAATGAGTGTTCTGGGTTAATTTATCTGGATTTCAATGAGTTATTCGATATAATTTCAAGTATGAATATTTATTAAAGTGAAGAGAATAAGGACTGTGAAGTAAAGAAGAGATCTAATAAAACGGGGAAAAATAACAAAAAAAAGTTACTAGGCAGTAAAGAAGGTATTACTGAAGTTCCTCAAAGACTGGTTTTAGGATCAAACTGCATAATTGGTGTCATTCAGGGACTGTCACATAGTGCAAGAAATGTGCCAACTCCATGAAGCAGGGAGACACTGTCTTTACAAATGAAAATCAAGCCATGCACAGGAATGCTGCAGGATTGCAAAGACTGTCAGCAATAGGCTGAAACCTCCTATTTCCAAGTGCTGATGAGCTGCTAATGAGAACTGCCTGTATAAACGGCTATAAGAAAATGAAAAAGAGCAGACAAAACACTTGACTGTGTGCTTACTATGAGCAATTTCGTATGTAGCAGTATTTTTCACATGGATTAAATGTATAATTTACGTTGCATATGGTCAGAAAAGATTAACTAAAACTGGAAGAGGTGCAGAGAGTTAATGTGATCAGGGAAAGAACGGTGCTTTAATTTTCTGGTAAGCTTGGCTCTTTTGGACTTCTCTTTAACCTTTCAAAACACAGTTTGAGACAGGATAGAGTTGCTGTCTATAAATACATCTGGGAATAAATGTTACCAAAAGGGCAGCCTCACATACAAACAAGTAAGTACACTTTGATGGAAAAAAATCAAAGATAGTTCCTAAACACTGAGGTTATAGAATACACTCAGGGGAATACAGGGCAGGTGGAGGACCCCCTGCTTTTCATATATGACTCGATCGAATTATGAGGGAGGCTATGTAGTTGCTTCTTAACAGCGGGGGATAAGACTCAATGCCCAGACAGGTATTGTCAGTCCTAATTTGCACATTTCTATAGGTGAAATCTTCTCTTTGCTGCAACTTATGAGACTGATTTATGCGCTGCTTGAGAGAGATCGTTGTGCAGCTCAGTGCTCTTGGAAGTGTTTGCCAGCTCCGAGTCTCCACATTGTTTTTCCACCCCCCTAGGCTATTCTGCTGTAGCTGGGGTTTGCCAGCAGCTGTTGGGGAAGTTGCTGACTTACTGGGAACAAACTGACACAGGAGTCCACAGGCTTTTATGTAGATCTTGCTTGAAGTCAGACTTTCTAGTTTCCAGAAGATTTGATGTTTTGAAACACAAATTTGGAGGTTAATCTCTTTAAAATAAAATAAAACAAAATTCAGTTGCTCATTACTCAAAATCTTAAGTTTTCATTGAGAAGTGACAATGAAAGTGTATATATTATACATTAAAATTGTATATGCATATATACATTTCCCCAGGAAATCAGGGGACATCAACAAGCTAATTAACACTCTCTCTCATCAAAATATTCCTCACCATGTTACCTGTAGGTGCTGCGTGTTGATTATTTGCTGGGGAGAAGCAAGGCAGCATGGCAGCAGCACGCTCGGGGGCATGGGCAAGTGTTTTGTATGAGCACATGCTGGGTTTTCCATGCAACACTTGTCAGGGTGGCCCCACTTTTTTAACGAATGCTAGCAAGGTGTGTGCTTTTTGCCAGCTCCTGTTAGCCTTCCTGGCTCTGCGATTGAAAATATGTTTATTACAGCACTCATTCGTCGCAGATCCTTAGAAGCATCTCTGCAGGTAGCGTAGCTGCTGTCAATCATTGTTTTAACAACACACGTAACAACAGTGGTCACCAGGCTATTCCTGTTATGATAGCAGGTCTGTGTGTTTCCATTTTCAAATAGCTGACCTCTGTACTGGCTTGCTCAAGCTGAATTTCTGCATAAAAGTAAGCTGCTTTTTAAAGCTTGAGCAAAATCTCTTGGGACTGCTTGTCTTTTGGATGGTTAAGAAAAAAAAAAGAAACTATCAGATGAAAGCAAAAACAACTGGAGGAAGATTTTTTACGTAACTTCTGCATGTGCAAAGCAGAATCTCGTACCACCTTGAAAGAAATATTATTTTCTAGGCAATTACAACCAACTCTCAAATAATAACTAATTACGAACTGTAGATGTTGGTGTCTGGGATTCACCTTAGTGAATGGCGTGGACCAGTCAGGTTTCATTTGGAAATCATCCAGTGAACTTGTGAACAGGCCCAACAACAGCACTGATGAACTACTGCCCACTGCTGTTACGCTAAAAGTAACAGACAATAAGCTTCAGAGCTCAGGAATTCATCAACTATATCCCGTGGGAAAGGATTACTAATAAATTTGAATCAGGCCAAGTCCCATGGTTCTTCTAGACATCCAAGCCTTTCCTTAGCATGATTTCATTTTCCTGGGAATAGTCTTTTTTCCTCAGAATAAATCCTTTTACAAGGATTTAGAGGTCATCCTTCACCACTGCAGTGGATCACCCTTTGCAGAAAGCCAAAACAAGATCAGTGAGCGTTTCTAAAAGCACGTTCAGTATGGCATGGCCCAGGGCATGTTATGCTGCTGGAGACAGCTCATGTTACTCTGCCACCCGGCAGAGTAGGCAGCAGCTCGGCACTGCTGTGGAGAAGAGCATCACACTGTCACTGCCCCTAGGTTTTGCTATTGCAAGGAAGGGGTTCTTGATAACTATCCCCCTCTAAAACACACCAGACAAAAGTCTGAACAAAGAGACAGAGGGACATTTTCCTCATGGGTCATGACACCTGCTCTGCTGGCCTCCAGAAGAGACATTAAGTTCCTGCTTTGGGGGGGGTCAGACAAGCTCCTGGTACATGGGTGCTTTGTGCCTCAGACTGGACCTGGGCTGAGAAGTTTGATGCTGTGCATCTCAAGATGCCTCCTAGCAGGGAATGGCACAGATCTTGGAGAAGCCTGAACCCAGATGCCCAGATAGCTAATAAGAGAAGCCCAGCAAAGACCTTTTGGTAAGGACACTGCATTGCTGTGAACTTGCAAAGGAGGGCAGATGCTATGCTCTTCCCCTTGGCCTGCAAGCTAGTGTCACGAGGCTGTGATCCAGACTCCCAGCATTCTCCAAAGACATATGCAGACAAAGTGACCAGATCATGGAGTTACCTTTTACTCCAACAATGCCTTCAGCTGCCAAATATCATCCCCACAAAAAGTTGTCAGTGTCAGGTCACAACTGGAAGTAAGACACACAAGCAATTACAGCTTCTGTGATACGACACATGCAGCCTCAGGAAGAGTAATGAAGAGGGGGACAATGAAACCTAAGAAAGATGAGGCAGTAAAGACGATAACTCCATTATTATTCCATTTGCATGGAGTCAAAGCAGGGAACACAGGGTAGCCTGTCTAGGTAAACCAACAGAAGAGATACAGCGAGGCACAAGGTGGGAATTGCATGGGGCTCATCCTGAAAAAGGAATAGACTGAGTTTGCCCTTCTTCCACCACATCCAGCCTTCTCCTCCCCTTCATTCAGACTGACACATACTACAATGATCATTAATAAGATAAACTACAGGAGTGTGAGATGAAAGGAAGTTTGAATTTTATGGTTTGTTTTTCCTTGCAGCCTCATTTCCTTGAGCCTTGATAAATGAATGTCTTCCCATTTGATGATTACGCTTATCTGCTGTTGGGAGAAACAAGGTGAATCAGGATAAAATCTGTAATTTGGGACTGCAATGATCTGAGCTACAGGTCATCCCAGGTGATAGGGCTGGCTGGAGAGATTAGATGCTAGTGAATGCACCATGGAGGGCATGAACCCATGGTGCCAGCTTGCAAAGGATCAGTGCAGCGGTTTGTGTTCCTGGCTGTCAGCTTTTCAGGAGGAGGTTCCCTCTGCTAGGCACAAAATATAGACCCAGGCCAAGCAAGAGCTCCTCTATACCCTGAACAGGTCTTGAGCTCTGCAGCAACGATGGTAGTGACAAGGCTGTGGACTGGGACTACCCTCACAAGGGCTACTCTGATTATGTTCATAAAGGAAGGTGCTAGCACGGGAGACAGTCGGGCAAACTGTGCTGGAGGCAGATGTCGGGGTTAGCAGAGGTGCAGGGCCCATGGGATCATGGCACAGAGCTGGAAGGTGAGGAGCAAGACTAGTAACTTGTCTGATCTCTTTTTGAAGGTGTTCTTGCGGACATGCGTAAATTTGCTCTCCAGGAATCATGACATCCTGCGGCAAGGATTTCCCCCGCTGTCTTCAGCAGAGCATGAAAAGCTTCTTTCTCTGGTTAGTGTCAAAGCTCCTGCTTGGTGTTTTCAGTTGACCGTGCTGTTAATTCTGCTATCCTGAGAGAGGGTGGATGCTCATTCCTTGTCCACCTTTGTCCTTTGTCCACAATGATACTATAGCGACAGGCATCATTTACCAAGCTGGGCAGCCATACGTGCCTTACCCTTGCCTTGCAGGGAAACTGTTTTTGCCCCTGAATGCCTGTTACCCCTATGTGGACTGTTTCTAATTCTGTCCCTTTTGTGATGGGAGAAACAGAACTGCAGGTAAAATCTGAGAAGAGGGTTCACCAACAGCAGGATGGGTTTTTGTTTTGTTCTCTGTTCCTTTATTGATAATCCCTGACGTTCACTTCACTTTTTCTTTAGTTGACATCTCCACAGTGACTCTCTGATCTCTTTTGTGAGTGGTAAAAGCTAATTTAAAATCCATCCTTGTGCAGTGCATCCTTACATCCACCACCTGTGTGTTACTTTGCATTTACCAACATGGATCACAGTCTGCTGTTGACCTGCCCAGTCCTACAGCACCATTATTGCCCCCTTGAACCTCTTAAGGCAGCTTTAATTTGTTATTACCCTAAATTAGAACTTCAGCAACTTCTGTCCTGTCCCTGCTCACATGCTTTTCCAGACCATTTATAAAAACGCTAAAAATAAAAGCTGTAGCCCAGACCTCATTGGTGCCTTCCTCCACCTTAGAAACTGACCATTAATCCTACCTTTAACTTCCTATCCTCTTATCTATCAACCAGACAAAGACAAAGCGAAGTGTTAAAGGATGAGATAGATTAAAGAAAAAAAAGAAAGTCCTGGCATCTCGCCTCCTTCTGCCCCTGAGGCCCAGGCTGAGTTTAAGCACTAGGTTCCACAGCAGGGAGATCTTGCTGGCTCAGCGGTGAAGCGTTGAGCTGGGCGCTGCGGCAGCTCACCAGTTTGAGCTGGGTGCTGCAGCTCAGCTCGCCAGTTTGTCCTCCAGCTCCCGACCCCAGCACTCAGCCAGTGCCAGCGCTGGTGGCTTCTGCTTCAGCTTTTACTCCATGAGGATCTGCAGGGGAGGCAGCAGAGCCCTGAACTTTCTGTCAAGGGGGAAAGGAAGCTTGAAAGGAGGTTTCCTGGGGGTCACAGACCCACACCCTCAGGGAGAAGACAAAACCCTTATAGGCAATCCCCAGGGAACTGTCTCCGGCCCCACAGCCGAGAGGACACACGGCACCAAGATGGTCCCTCACCCTATGGCAAAAGGGATGCTAGGCGCCAAGGGGGTCCCTCACCCCACAGCTGGGGGGGGGGCGGGGGGCTCCTCACCCCATGGCCAAGGGGACACCTGGCACCGTGTCCCTCAACCCACAGCCGAGGGGGTCATTCAGCCCCTAGCCAAGCAGGCACCCAGCACCAAGCGGGTCTCTCCATGGCCGAGGGTCCCTTGCCCCACGGCCGGGGAGGGAACGGGAGGCACCGGGGGGGGGGGAGCCCTCGCCCCACAGCTGCGCAGGGAACGGGAGGCACGAGGGGGCCCCATGGCCGCGCAAGGAACGGGAGGCACCAGGGGGCCCCTTGCCCCACGGCCGGGGAGGGAACGGGAGGCACCGGGGGGGACCCCTCGCCCCACAGCCGGGGAGGGAACGGGAGGCACGGGGGGGGGGCCCATGGCCGCGGAGGGAACGGGAGGCACGGGGGGGGGGGGGGGGGGGCCCTCGCCCCACGGCCGCGCAGGGAACGGGAGGCACGGGGGGGGGGGGGCCTCGCCCCACGGCCGCGCAGGGAACGGGAGGCAGCGCCGCCCCCTCGCCTCACGGCCGGGACGGCGCCAAGGCGGCCCCTGGCCGACGGGGTCTCCCGCCCCCTGCCCGGGCCCCGGCCGACGGGGTCTCCCGCCCCCCGCGCAGGGGCTGCGCCGCGCGCCCCGCGCAGGTGCGGGCAGTGGCCGCCGCGGGCCCCCGCCGTGCCGCCCCCCAGGGGGTCGCGGGTTCGAGTCCCCAGGCGGCCGGAGCGGCGGCGGCGGCGGCGGCTCACCTGGCCGGGCGAACCGGCGGGCAGACTTTGCCTCCAGCCTCTATAAAAGGTAACGGCGGCGTGAGTCAGAGCCCCCGCCTCCCGCCGCCCGCTCTCACGTACACACGGCCCGCGCGGGCAGGCAGCCGGGCACACCGAGCCGGCGGCCGCCCCGTCCGTCCGTCCGTCCGTCCCGCAGCCGGGCGCTCGCTCGCCGGAGATGAGCCGCGCCGCGCTGCCCGCCGCCCTGCTGCTGCTGGCCGGGGCCGCCGCCGCCGCCGCCTCGCACGGCGCCGAGGACGCGCCGCACTCCCACGAGAGAGGTGAGCGGGGCTGCGTGGATGGGTGGGAGGGGGGAAAAGTGCACATCCCGCAGGGCTTGGGTGCCCCGAAGTGCCCGGGGGCTCCCCCGGGCCGGGTTCGCCCCCTCCGCGCCGCCGCCTTTGTCCCCGCTCCCGCCGGCGGGGGCCCGGCGCCCCCCGCCCGCCCGTGCGCCGGGGCGGCCGTGCCGCAGCCTCGCCGGTGCACGCGTGTGTGTGCGCGCGCGTGTGTATTTGTGTATGCATGCACCATTCTCTCTCTTCTTTATTTTTTTTCTTTTTTTTTTTGTCCTGCTAACTCGTTCTTCTCCCCAGCAGATCGGGGGCTTGCAGCCGGAGCGGCGCACCGGCGGGTTCCCGGGGCCGCCCCGTGGGGCGCAGCGGGACCCGCGGCGAGGTCCCCCCGTGACGGGGCCCCCGTGGCAGGATGCCGCCGGCCTCGCCTCGTCCCCCCACCCCGTGTGGAGCTGGGCACCGGGGTGACCGTTGTGCTTCCCCCCATCCCCCTGGGGAGCCCCCCTGCCGCTGCTGCTGCTGGGGGTGGCTTTGGGGGGAAGCCCTCCGTCCTTGGTCTCGGTCCCTTTCCTGACCCATGGGCCGTGGTGCTGCCAGCGTTTGGCCAGGATTTGGGGGCAGTGCCACGCGTTTGCGTTGCATCTGGGGCTGCGCATGGGGCTGGGACGTTTCTGCCCCTGGCCGCGCTCCTGATGTGGTTGCTGTTACCAGCTTTGCTGGCGGTTTTGTGTTTCCCGGGCAGAGCGCGTCCTCGGCTCTGGCGCTGGTTAAGGAGTTGCCTTGACCCATGCCAGGACAGGCGCTGCGTGGTCCCAACCCGGCAACTGTTGGGTGCCGGGAGCTGCTTTTGTTATTGCAATGAATCACGCCTCTTCCCAGAGCCGCTCGAGCTGGGCCGAGCGCTGAGCAGAGGCAGGGACGCACGTGGTCCTTGCACAGAGATGCCGTAACCCAGGGCACGGTGCAGCGGGGCTGGTGGGCTGTGCCGGCAGCAGGCGGCCAGGCACCGCGTGGGGCTCGCTGCGCTGGAGCAGGGCTGGCTGTGTAGTAAGGAGCGGACGGCCTGGCCCGTGGAAGTCCAGGCTGTGCCCCTCTTCGAGGAGCGGGTTTTGGCTAGGACCCGCGAAGGCAGCTGCGTGTCTCGGCATCGCTGTGAGGCGAGGTGCTGGCACCCTCCCTGCCCCTCCGGAGGCTCGTGGGGGAGGTAGGACTGGTGGCCACTGAGCCCTAGGCACCCTGCCTGAGCCAGGATTGCCACGGAGGCCTTCCCAGGTTGCCCAGCCCTAGGAGATGTGGAAGGGAGTCCTATAAACCTCTGGCTTGGCCAGGGTCACGTGATACGGATATCTTTGGGAAACAGTAGCTCCCTTGCTTCCTGCGGCATATTTCCTCTCTCCCAGCCTATCCTGTTCTCCTTTTCCTCCACCTGAGCCCGTTCCTCTTGCTATACCCTCCTACTTTAGTCATTCCCTGTCCCCAGGCCCAGGACCAAGGATATCCCTTAGGCTTTCCCCATTTTTTTTCTCCCTTGTGCTCAGACGCCCTATGCACAGCAATGTGCTGCTGCCATTTTCTCTTTTCCCTGGCACCCGCGGGCGCAGGAGTGCTTGGTTTTGCAGGGCGCAGGAGCGCGCCACGGTGCAATACCTGCCCTATGCCTTCCTCCATCCGAGCAGGTCTCCGTGGGGAGCTGGCCCAAGTCCCAGGTGCCGTGGCCCCGTCGGTCCTCCCCTGGGAGCGCAAAGAACAGTCCCTGCAGCGACCTGTGCTCCTGGTGGCAGATTAAAGGCTGATCCCAAAGGCTTGCAGTGGGTCAGAGTTTATAAACACAAAAGGGCTTTAATGCAGCCTGGGAGGGATCAGTGCCCCCGTGGCCAGCGCATGGAGCTGTGCCCTGGGAGGGAAGGGCATGTGCAGGGCGGGCGTCTGCGTGGGGAAAGCCGGGCTGCACCTGCGGAGGGAGCCTGGCAGCTCGGAGCTGCGTCGCCAGGGCAGAGGTCCCTCGTGGCGGTCCCCAAAAGGGGCACCCGGTTATCTGCCCCACCCCACCCCGCTCTGCAGTGCCCAGGTGTGCTGAGGGACCCCCTGCCCGGTCCATCCCCGCGTCCCCGGGGGCCTCGGCTGCTTTCCCGCACGCGATTACACCGCCGTTGTGCCGGCCCCTCGCCGTTCCACCTGGGCGGCAGGACCTGGCGAGCAGCGCGCTGCCCGACCTCCACGGGACGCTTTGGGGGGTGGCGTGGGGTGTCACGGAGGGAAGGGAGCCGCTCGCTGCCGCGCGAGCATCCCAGGAATGGGAGGGTGGAGGGGAAAGGAGCCAGAGGTGGCGAAGTCCTCTCCTTGCATGGTGCCTCCCAGCACCTGGATTTTTCCCCAGGATTTTGGGAGTGCTCTCCAGCTCCTGCCTGGGCTGCCAGCGCTGGCAGGTAGGGCAGGACGTGCCGAGCTGCATCACCCGCTGCGGAGACGCAGCCGCCTCTGTTGTGGTGAATGGCAGCGGTTCAGTAGCAAGGAGAACCGGTGTCTGGCAGCTTTCGGAGGGGGAAGACCGTGCTCAGCTGGCGAGCGTGGGAGGTAGGCTGCAATTATGCAAATAGAGGTTTGGGCAGGGCGGTGGGTTAACGTTCACCGCTGCAGGATTGCGAATGCCACCGCGCGGGAGGGACTGGAGTAATGCAGCGCGTCGGGCCGGGGAGATGCCGAGAGGGCATCGGCCACGATGCCTCCTGGCAGCACTCGGCACGTGTGCCGGGGGGCTCAGGCTCACGCATCTGGGGCTGCGAGATGCTCGCTGGCATGGGTGGCCTGGCTGCTGCTGTAGCTGTGCCCAAATCTGCAGGATTGGGGCAAACAATTTGGCTGGCTCCAGTGCGTGGATGAGTACTGACAGGTGCTTTTAGCCCTGGATGCTGGGAGACCCCCCAGGGGAATCCGTTGTAGCCGAATTGGGATCGATCAGAGTCCTCGGTGCAGCTGCAGCCTTGAGTTTGTCCGCGGGGGCCGGGGCGAGTGGTGCGAGGCTGACGGAGCAGGGAGGCGCCGTGCTATCGCCCCATCTGCGATCCGGGCTTTGAGGCGGAGTGCGTGGAGCCGAGCAGAAGCGGGGTGCTGGGGCAGGATGTGCCAGTCCAGGCACGCGCCGCGAGCCGGGACGGCGTGCCCGGCTGCCGTGATGCCGTTCCCAGGCCTGCCCTGAGCTCGGGTGCCCCTCTGGGATGCCGTGTGCCCGTGCTGCAGGAGGGGAGAGCCGCCAGGGCGTCTCTTGAAGATCCTCATCCCGTCCGTGACTGCTGCCAGTGGAGGATCCTTGCATCCATTTTCTTTCCTCCTTTACCCTCCCGCCAACAGCGAGCAGTGCAGGCGCCTCTGCAGGGCCTGGCAGAGCTGCCGCCCTCCTCCCCAGCCGCTCCGAGAGGCGGCCTGGGAAATCGCAGCCTGTTCTGACCTTTCCTGTCATCCTGGCCTTGGTGGTGTCCGTCGTGCCGCAGCTTCTTGCCTGGCGCTTCGTGCTGGGATGGGAGCTGGCACTGCCCGCTCTGCGGTCCGCGCTGCTCACGTGGAGCCCGTGCACCTGGAGCGCGGGCGTCTTCCAAAGTTTGCACGCATCTTCCTTGCGTTTTTGCTGGGTACCCTGGCTTCGCGGGGAAGGTCTGGGAAGACTTGGCTGTGACGAGTGGTTCTTTCTCCTGAAGTCGGAGCGAGCGCCCGGCAGAGCGGGGACGCTGGGCTCCCGCGCGTGGGCTGCGCTCGCCTCGCGCGGGCGGTGCCCGGTGGGACGGGAGCGCGAGGAGCGGGTGGCGAAGCCTGCCTCGGCTCGCCGTGCCCTTCGCTTGCCGCCCCTCCGCGCGCGCGTGCGGCTGCACCCGGCGCCGGGCCGAGGAGCCCCCCCGGCGGCGCTCCCGAGCGGCAGAAGTGCTGCGGAGACGAGTCCGGAGCTGGCTGTTCCCGTCTCCGCAGCTCCCGGTGCCCCGAAGCGCCCTCCAAGCCCGCTCCGCCGTGGCCGTGCCCTCCGGCGCGGGGCCTCGTCCTGGTCCATCCTGGCGGGAGCCAGACCTCAGGCTCACCCGGAGGGACGGAGGCAGCGTCTTTGGTGCGTGCCCCGATCCTCGCTGGGGAGGGGGCGGCAGGGTCCCGCTGCCCGGGACGTCGGAGAGGGGATCAATCCGGCAGCCTGCCGCGACGGCTCGTGGCGTTTGCCGTGAGGCAGGATGTGGTTTTGGTGCTCGCCTTCCCGGTGAGGAAGGCTGCGGAGCTGCCTCCGTACGTGCTCGCTCTCGGCACCGCGGGAGGTTGCGGCCGCTCTGGAGTAGCTGGAAGAGAGCGTGTGCGGCTGCGCCGTGACGGGCGACTTTTTTCCACTGCTGTAATGATGCTAGCGAACGGCCGAGCCCCGGGTTTCCCCGACGCCTGCGGGTCGCCTGGCCTTGTGCCGGGGCCCCCGAGCCTTTCGGCGGGAGGCAGAGTCTCCGAGGAGCGGGGCTGCCGGGTGCGCGGGGGCCCGGCGACCCGGGGGCGCTTCCCGCGGGGGAGCGCGGGCTGCCGGCCTTCCCCTTCCGCTCACGCTGCCTTTTCTCTTCTCTTTTCCTTTCCAAGGTCCCGGCCAGGATCACTGGAGCTACAAAGGTAAATACCCTGCCGTTCCTCCTGCTTTTTCCTACCCCCTGGGCCCGAGCCAGCCGTGGTTAATGATTGCCGGGCTCCGCGGCTCGCCTTTCCCCGCTGCCCGGGCACCCCGCGGCCGGCGTGACGGGTTTCCCCGGCCCCCCAGCGCTGCAGGGACGCCCCTCGCCGCCCGGCTCTCCCGGCCCGGTCCCGCGGGCTCTGCTCTCCGGGCTGCGCCCGCAGCCTCCGCGGGGAGCTTCGCCCTGCCCGGGGGCGAGCTCGCGTCCTCCGCCTGCCGGGCGCCCTCGCTGCGCCGTCTTCTCGCGCTCTTCCCCCCCGGCAGGTCCCCGCGCGCCGAGGCCCCGTCCGCGGGGGACGCGGAGCCGCTCCCGAGCTCGTTCCCTTCCCCGGCGGTCTCACGGGCGCTCCCTCCCGTCCCCAGACCGGCCGGAGTGGGCTTCGCGCTACCCGGACTGCGGGGGCGCCGTGCAGTCGCCCATCAACGTCGACACCGCCAGGGCCGGCTTCAGCCCCCAGCTGCGGCCGATCCAGCTCTCCGGCTACAGCCTGCCCTCCAAGGAGAGACTCAAGCTGAAAAACAACGGACACACAGGTGGGCGGCCGAGGGGACGCGGCTCCCGGCACCGCGGGGCTCCTCTGAAGCTCTTCCTCTCCGGTGAGGACAGAGTCTTGCAGGCTTCGTTCACGTCACCTTCAAATCCAGAGGAGCAACGTTAGGCTCTCTGGCTGTAAGGCCCAAGTGATTTCCCAGGTGGAGTGGAGAAACCAAGAGATGGAGAGGTCACCACTGCCTTTGGGAGCTTGCTCCAGGAATTTGTTGTAATCCACACTTAAAAAAAAAAAAATTGACCCTAGTACTCCTGATATGAGTTTGCAGCCATTAGTTCCTCTCCTGCCTTTCACTGTTAAAGGACTATTTGGTCTCTGATACGGCTCTGCCGTTAAGGTATTTACCTCTTGGCCTTTTAGCCACCATATTGGTTAAATTCCTTAAGCTGTGTTTCAGGATCCTAGTTAACTCAGGATCTTTAGGCATTTTTATGGGGTCTTTTAGTTTGCTTCTCCAATTTTAAGACTTTTTTTGGAATGTGCCGACACAACTTACAGTATTTTAGTATCAGGCTCGCCCTGCCAGATGAGGAGAGAAACCCGCCTCGCTCCTGCTCGCCGCCCCGCAAGTGGGACCGGTGGGTCCCGCTCGCTGCCCTGCCCGCGCGGGAGCGCGTCGAACGTCTTGCGCGTGCCCACGCCTGCCAGACCCCGAGCTAGGGAAGGGTAGCAGAGACCGTGGCTCGGAAGTTCACCGAAGGGCTGATAAGACGACTCCTCGCCGTGGCGGCTAGCGGGACGGATTGAGCTGGTCTGCGAGCACAGCAGGTCCGAGAAGTTGGTCTCGCTGTGCGTGGTCAGAGCAGCTGCGCATTGCGCGTGCGGAGCTCTGCAATGCCTCCTGCCCTAGCGTGCCTGCATACTTAAACTGTTTGAACTCGGCGGTTGCTATTTTAAACACCCTGGCATCTGGAGTTGCTTGGTGTTCGGAAAAGCAGTCATGGCGTTTTCAGAGAGGGAAGAAATCATTTCCCGCGTGCTTGTAAGATTTCTTTATTATGGCAACTGCGAGACTTTTGTCATCATTACGAAAAGCCCAAAGTAACTAAAACGTTGCACATCTACTAAGATATTTGTATAGTTAATCCTTCTTGTACTATACAATGTATAAAGTTCGGAAATGAGAGTGACTCATATAAATAATAGAAGGAATGCCCCAATTAAGAGAGAAAAAAGAAATGTAAAAGCAGATGAACTTCCAGACAAGGAGTGATTTCTCACTTCCTGTATTTGAGTTTTGTATCTTTGAGCCCAGTGGCAGGGAACAGGGGAGGAGACGAATGATTCATCATGGCCATATTATGCTCTTAATTCTGAATCTCTGCTCCAGCTCAGTGATGTGACCAAGAGCCATTTCACCTATAAATATGGAGGAAGGAAAAGAGTTGATTTAAAAGGAGAAAGAGAAGCTTAGAAAGCTAGGACAGCCTTTCGCGGGGTTTGGAGATGCTCCTAATATTTTGTGGCACGTCCCAATAACCCAGCTTCAAGGTTTGCCACGTTGCTGCATGAGGACTGACTTGCTAGCCAGGACTCAGACATGGCTCAAATCAGATTAAAGTAGAAGGCAAATAGAAGTATATATTGGTAGTATCTGTACAGGCAAAATCTTAACTCTGAATGATTGCAGCAGAGTAATGCTTCCATGACACCAGTTTTAGTGCTCGTCGTAGGCACATAGGTCACTTCATTTTAATGCTCCCAGCTTGTAAAGATTGTAAAGCCACTTGGCAACTACGCTGCTCTCATAGGTGTTTAACACTCCACCAATATCTTTCTCCATGAATTTTGCCCACAGTCTCTTTATCTTTGCTTGCTAAATAAATTGTTGGGTAACACCTGGCTTAGATCCTTAGATCCGGCCCCAGAGAGATCCTGCAGAGGAGCTGTTCTGCTTTTCAGCATTTTCACAGAAGCTACAAAGCTTTTTTTTTTTTTTTTTTTTCCCCCCCACAACCTGAAGCAGAAGGCTGAAGCCTGCTGCTCTGGCAGAGCTCTGTTCACTGTAGCCTCATTAAGGATTGAAAGTTTGTTTGTTTGTTGTGACCAGTTTCCACAAACCCAAGGTGACTCTTTCCCATGAGAAGTCTCCCCTGCACACCTGGGTGAAGGATCGAGCTTTGCATTTTACTGACCAGCCTCTTCCGTCTGCCCCTGCAGTTGTCCTTGAGCTGCCCGAGTCGCTGGCCATCACCGGTGGCTATGCCCAGCAGTACAGAGCTGTGCAGCTGCACCTGCACTGGGGCTCCCCGGCAGAGCCCGGCTCGGAGCACACCGTCGATGATCGCCGCTTCCCCGCGGAGGTAAGGAGCTCCTGTTCCTCCCTGCCGGCCCTCCGCAGCGCTGCCCCGGGGGCATCCTCGCGGCGCCTGCGCGGGGAAGGCGCTGGAGTGCCGTCCCACGGCCCTGCCTGAGCGCCGTAGCCATTTGGCAAGGATCTCTGCTCCCGATCGCCTCCGCAGAGCCCGAGTTTAGCGCAGGGCAGCGGCAGCACCTCAAGTAAGAGCCAGCTCCGTGATGCAGCCTGCAGCGCCAAAGCAGCCCTCGGGGACGCTCTGCCCGTCGCTGGGCTGGGGTAGAGCTGGTCTGCAGCAGGCACGAGGTGGCCCTGCAGGAGAGGAAACAAACCTCCCCCGGCATGCCCTGAAATGAGGCCGACTCTCCCTCGGGGGCTGAGCCTGCTCCCCCGCGCTGCAGCCTGTCCGGGGCTGATGGAGCAGGAGCCGCAGCCGCCCCCGGGCGGGGGGAGCCGGCCCCTGGGCAGCCCGCTGCGGGGGCTGTTTACTGTGTACACACACTGTTTTCCTACTCCGCCGGTTCCCATCTGGTTTTATCCCTCCTTCTCTAGCACTTGTCCTCAAACCAAACCCAGCTCTGCAGTAGGTCCCTCCCCACCGCCCAGCATGGGTTTGCTGGCTGCAACTGGGGAAGTTAAGGTGGGGATCCCTTCATGCTCACCATCCTGCAGCAGCACGTTTTCTTGGCCCCACCAGTATATTTGTTCCCTACGATGGGCGCTTGGCCTGGGTATGTGTCTCTCCCAGGCCTTGCTGTGGCAGACTGGCCCTGTGGAGGCATGCCACCACCTCCTGGAGGTGCCCATGCTGCATCAGGGCTTGCACCTTTCCCTTCCAGATCCACGTGGTCCACTACAACACCAAGTATGACAACTTTGAGGCCGCCATGGTCCACCCAGATGGCCTGGCAGTGCTGGGAGCCTTCCTGCAGGTGAGACCAGTAGCTCAGCCTAGGGCAAGAGAGGTAGAAGAGTGGTGGGGAGCAGGACCGAGGTGGGCAGTCAGCCACAGCTGCAGGACAGGCAAAGTGCCTGGTGAGAAGGATGTTGAGGGCAGGGCAGCACCGAAGGGCAGGGTGGCCCCAATGGGAAGAAGGGGGCTGACTGGTGCAGGTGCCCCATGTTGGGAGCAATTCCTCCCTGCTGTCGCTGCCAACAGCTGCTTGTTCTGCTTTGGTCTTCATGCACTTCATCTCTGGGGGGGGTTTTGCGTTGCAGGTTGGGCCAAGGGAGAATCCATACTATCGGCAAATACTTGAGCACCTGTACGAAATCCAAGGAGAAGGTAAGGCACTGTCCCACCTCATACTTGTCTTAGGGTGCAGCAGCCAGGCAGGGAAACCCAGCAGAGGTGCACAGCAGAGAAGGGGAGCAGCATCCAGGGAAGGAGAAAGTTGCACAGCCTGTGCAGAAACAGCTTTCCAAGGTGCCCTCTGCAATACTTGCACGTGCTTTCTCCCAACTCTGGTGCGAACCTGCTGCTCCTGGCTTGACCGTGTTACAGCCAGGGAGCAGGTTCCCTGGGAAAATGTGGTGCAATGCTGGGCTTGGGGGTTCCCCCGGGTCAGGTCTGCTCGTGCTGTGGTGCTGTTTCTGTCTGAGGTTTTGGGCTCCAGATAGCATTGCCCCGTGGTGGGACGGTGCTCTTTGGGTAGCCCAGCCTCCCTGCCAGGTAGCACGCTCTGCCCCAGTCCGAGGGGTTGCACTGCTCTGACTGTGGTGGTCCTTCTCCCAGGTGAAGAAGTCTTTGTGCCTGGCTTCAACGTCGCAGGGCTGCTGCCTGCCAACCTGAACCTCTACTTCCGCTACAACGGCTCTCTGACCACCCCTCCCTGCTACCAGACAGTGACGTGGACAGTCTTCAACCAGACCGTGCAGCTGTCTCAAGACCAGGTCTGTCAGGGCACTGAGCTCATGCCAGCTCCTGCCCAGGCTCTCCCCGTAGCGGGCAGCACCCACGCTCCTGAGCCAGGCCCCAGCGGGTCTCACCTCGCTCCCGAGGCATTCCCTGCGGGCAGGGGCTCTGCTCCCCAAGGCAGGGCACCTTCTGCTCTGCTCAGGCCGCTCTCCTGCAGATCTCCGTGCTGGTGACGGCCCTGAGAGGGGACGACGACAGCCCTTTGCAGAACAATTTCCGGGAGTTGCAGAAGCTGCATGGGCGACACGTGCTGGCGAGTTTCCAGACCACCCTCACGTCAGTGAAGCAGATGCCTCCAGGTAAGGAGAACACGAATGAGCTCAGCTTACACCCAACTGTGAGGTGCAGGTTCTCCTATGGAAGTGCACTGTTTGCATGGGTTACCCTGCCTGGCAGAAGACTTGAAGCAGCCCTGGCCTCGAGGTCCCATCATCCTGCATTTTGCACACTTGTCTTGTCCTGCACGGGGAAGATGAGTTTCTAGGAGTGATTTCATCCTTGGTCATGCAGAAGCAATAGAAATGTGGGCTGAAGGATGCATGAGGTGGGCTTAAGGGCAAACAGCTAACTCATAGCAACCAGGTGCTTGAGGGCTTTTTCATCCCCAAATCTAGTAGCTAAACTTAGTTCAGCATTTATCTGCAAAGGCCTTTCTTGTGCTGGTGGTTTACAGCGATGTGTTTGTGGCTCTGTAGAAATTTCTGTTTGTCCTCAGGTGTGACTGTCGCTTTGCATCACACTCTTGCCCGTTTCTGAACTTTGAGGTCATTCGGGCTTTTCTATCCAACATCCTGTTCCTTTCTTCTTTTTGGCGTTTCATAGTTAACATCATCGTTCCCACACATTGCGTGAAGGTGACTAATAAAAATAGTTCACAAGATTGGTCCCAGGCCTTCGGGGAAAACCTCAAGTAACCACATGCTGGCAGGCCACTTCCCCTCTGCGTTCACCTCCCGGCTCCCTGCGGCCGCCTCTCTACTGGCTGTGCGCTTTTAATCACTGTGTTCTTCAGCCTCACGAGCAGTTTCCCATGTGGCGCTGCATCAAATGCTCCACTGAAGTCTGGCGAGATAAAATCTCCTGCATTTCCTTTGTCTAGAATATCGGTTATCAAAGAAGGATATCGGGTTAGGCTGGCATGCTCTATCTCTGGTAAACCTGCTAGACATTTTATCACATTTTCCATTTACCTCCAGGCCTTTTATGACTTTCTTGTAGTAGCTGTTCTAAAGCCTTTAGTTGCTGAAGCTTATATGAAGGGGTGGAGTTGTCCAGCTCAACTTTTTTTCCTTATTTGCTATTTAAATCAAGCAACCTCAACTCTCACAAATCCATGAAGTCCTTGTTCCTGGAGTTGCAGTTGTGAGTGCCAGGACACTGTCCCGGTTGTCCTGGCTGAGATTTTGTGGTCCCCTGCCTTGTGTGCATTGGGTTGTTTGAGATTTGTTCCCGCTTCTGCTCTGATAACTGGCTGTCGTGTGCCTTTGCCCCGTGCACTGGACTTACTGAATGCGGAGACGAAGTGCTTGTTCAGCCTCGGGGTCGTGTCTCGCTTAGCTTTCACCTGGACCCCCTTTGCCCATGCTCGCTGATCTTTCCCGAGTCGGCAGCAGTTCAGGAGGGCGGCACTGGCCCGCTCCACGCCGGGCTGCGGGCGAACGAGGCGAGTCTGCAGCGGCGGCCGAGCCGCGGGGTCTTGCCGGACGCTGCCCGCAGATAGTGCCACTCCGCGCGCGATGCGGGTGATGCGAACGGGCCATTATGCAGCCTTTCAACGGCAGCGATACGGCGCCGGGTAAATATTTGCCTGGCACAGCCCCCACCCAGCATTTAGGGCCCTGCCCCGACGCTGGCCGCCGGGCCGTCCCGGCGCGGGACGCGGGGGCGGCAGCGAAGAGGCGAGCCTGCGTCGCCGTCCCGTCGTCCTCCGCGGGGCGGCCGCCCCTCGGGGGTGCTGCGGGGACGAGGACCAGCCCGGCCCTTCGCCCGGCCGGGGTCTCGCCGTGGGCCGCTGCGGTGCTGCCCTGCCCGCTCAGCTCTGCGGCCGGCCGCTTTCCGGGCACGGAGCGGCGGGGGGCTGCGCGGTGGAGGAGATGGATTTTTGGCTGGGCTCGGTGGGTCTCCACATAGGTAGTGGTTCAGCAACTTACTCCTGTTCGCTTCCTCGAGGCTTCTGGCTGTGTTTTGGGGCCGGGCAGGATGCTGTGAGCCGCTCGGGGTGCGAAGGGGGCAGCTCTTCTCCGCTCAAGGAGGGCAGGGGATTTTGCGGACCGCCCTGCTTTGCCCGCGCTACCTTTAGCCCTGCAGACTTAATGCGCCCCCAACCAAACACCTTGGGCAACCTCTTGATCGTGCTGTATCTCTTTCAGGTGGTGGCAGCTCCTCAGAGGCAGGTAGGTGAGGGCCCTGGGGCTGCTGGCCCGAAGGGGAGGGAGGAGGCAGTGTGTCCTTGGAGTGGTGCCTGCCGGGGAAAGGGGAAGTGTGGGAGCTGTTCACTGAGCTGGGAGGGGGCAGGCAACCATAGCGTGGGGTGCTGCGCTGTGCTGGGCCTCCCGGAGCACCTGTGCAGTGGGGTCTCACAGTTGTCCTCTCACATCTATATTTAGGTGCAGAGAAACACAGCAGTTCATTTCAGGCAGGTAAGCACGCTCTGCCACGGAGGCTGGCTTCCCGTCCTGTTTGCCTCCCGCCTTCCCCAGCCTCGCCCCGTGTCCCGCAGTCCGCAGCTGCGGGGGGACCGGCCCCCGCTGTAACGCACCTGCGCTCGGCTCGCTTGCAGGGGACGTGCTGGCCGTGCTCTTCGGGGTGCTCTTCGCTGTCACGGCGCTGGCGTTCCTGCTGTACATCCACAAGCACCGCAGCCAGACCGCACGGTGAGCGATGGGATGTGGGGGGCCTGGCTGTGGACAGGGGCAGCCATGGGCTGGGGGTGAGCGTGGGGCAGTGGTCCTCGCCTGTGTGCTGGAAATGCACGTGCGTGTATGCGAAGGGGGGGATTAAGGGTTGTCTCTAGGACAGCGAGTGCTAGTCTCGGAGGGAGTTAGGGCTTTTTTGGAGGCCTTCTTCACTGTCTGCTGTAACATGCCTCTCCACTCTTCCTCCTTCTCCTCCTCCAGGCTGGACTCGCCGACCAAATCCAAGGTCATCTACACGGCAGCCACCACAGAGGAGAACACGGCGTGAGTCCCACGCTACCGCGGCAGTCCTGGCACTGCCGGCTCAGCCTGCCACCCCGCCACCCATCTCTCCTGCCCTGGCTAGCAGGAGGGCTGTCACTCCAGCGTCCCTCTGCTGCATGGGCTGCCACACAGAGACTGTTCACCTGGGGCAGCATCTGGCCTCAGTAGTTATTTTTGTTATAAAAAAAGATAAAAATGTATTAAAAAAATTAGAAAGCCCTGCCTCTGCTCTTCTAGTGCCAGGCTCTGGGGGAGGAAAGGGATCAAGCAACCTTGGATTCACAGATCTGTTAAAGTTAGGGTTGCTTCATCCCTACAGCGCAGGGATGCCACGGGTCTTTCCAGACCAGCAGAGAAAGTGTCAGCCTCTGTGCCCCCAGGCAAAGCTCCAGAGCAAGCAGTGCTGGGCTCCTTGCACAGCCTGGCCCTGCCCTTCATCACTCTGGGACTTCTTCCTCCTTTTATTTGTGTAGTGTTGGAAAAATATAGCCAGGGTTGGTAGGCTCAAAGAAATGCAGAGTTGAAGGTGGCAGGCTCAGTGCTTCCTCCTTGGCCAGCCCCAGCCCTGCTGCCCCCACCTCGCTCCCCTCTGGGTGTGCTGTAGGCTCTTGTAGAGCTTTTCCTCAAGGGGCTAGTGCCTCCCTCCTTTCCTACTGCCCTGAAGGCCAAACCTTGGAGCGGTCCAGCTTGCTCCACAGCCAAGAGAAATGTATTGGGCTGAGGCGAGGGAAGGAACGTGCTGGTCTCCAACTCCAAGCAGGCTCCCTGCCAAAGGCAGCTGCTGCCCCCTGTGAAAGCATGGCTGGGAAAAGGGCTGAGGAGTGGAAAAGCTCAGGGCCTAGCCCATGTTAGGAGGGACAGAGCAGGAGCAAGGCTTCAAGGCAGTTGTGGGAGCACTATAGAGCAGAACCAGGTCTGCCTTCCACAAAAAAACCCAAAGCTCCTCCAGTTCCTTGGCCGTTGGAAGGACAAAACTGTATCACATAGCTAAAGCCACCCTTGGGTCCTCTGCCATGAGCACAGCTGCCTAGCAGGTAGCACCTGGCACTGGCATGCAGGAGACACTGGCTCTGCAGGCGAGTCCACAGCTGCAACTCTGCTGTGCTAGCTCCCCGTCCAGTCACACCCGGGGGAGCTGCTGCTACCGCGTGCTTGCACCCTGCCCACGGAAGGTACCACTGGCAGCCACACGCAACTCCAGTCACGTATGGTACTTTTCTTTATTGGTATAAAAGCCCACTGTGGACAAAACCACATTCTCAGCCCTGAGCCTGATGGCAATTTCTACCTCCCAGTCCTGTAGCACATCCTCAGGGCTGATGCCCATCTGAAAAAAATCCCCCTCCAACCCTAGGAGAGGGCAATGATCCCACTGGAATGGTCCCCTGACCTCCCCTTCCCACCCCAACCCCAAGCTGTGCTAGCACCTGAGCCTGAGCCCTCAGCCACTCTGCAGCCAGGTCCACGTTTGCCAGACATTGCAGGAACCATCTGCCCAAACCCTCCTCCTGCCCCAGGTAGCTTCAGCTCCCTCCTACCCCCTACGCCAGCGGTGCCCTGCACCTTACCACCATCCTCCCCTGCCCTTTTGCTACCCATGCTGGGATGTCAGCTCACTGCAGCTACCGCAGTCCAGCACCAGGGCCACATCTCCCAGCGCAGCAAGCCTGGGCAAAGAGGTGGGGAAAGTAGCACCACAGCATTTGGCCCCAGCCCAGGGCATGACAGTGTTCTGCAAGGCTGCTTCCTCCACCCCAGGGGAGGAGGAGGAGCGTTTTCCTCCAGCACTGGGGACAGCACATCTTCTGTGGAGGGGGCAGAAGCAATGGGTTTCTTGGCCTCAGGCAGTCCAAGGTAACATCTTTCCCAGGGCCTTCAGTTGCAGCATGACAGGGCCAGCAAAGCCGAGTCCCCCAAAGAGGGTTGTTCCGTGGGGGGCTCCCAAAGGGGCAGAGGAGCGAACCAGCCCCGGCGATGACGATCTGCTGGCTGCTGCAGCGGGACCGGAGCGCCTGCCCTGCAGGGCCTGGCCGGTGTCCGCCATTCCAGGAGAAAATATATTGCAGAGAAGGTGACGGCCACTCTCGCCGACAGAACGGAGGGGAGGGCAAGGGGCAGCTGGGGACAGGAACATCCTACAGGGCCTCAGGATCCTGGCTGGGGGCTGCCTCCACTCTGTAAACCTACAGGAACAAAGAGAGGGGTCAGTTTTCACCCAATTTCTTACCCCATCCATTTCTCGTAGGAAAGGCAACAACTCAGCTAAGGCCCCAAACTGCAGAGTTCCCTAACCCATCTGTGGTAGTGAAGAGGATCACATCCTCGCTCCAGCCTCTGACTAAGACAACCCCAACTCCCAGCACTGGCCCAGTTCCTCCCAGTAGCCCAGAAGGGACCAGCCCAGCCAGCTACCAAGTCCCCGTTACAGAGCAGGACTTACAGAGCAGGAAACGACGCACGTTCTGGGCAGATCCCCCTGAGAGCAGGTAAGCCCAGGTGGCGGCGATAGCCATCAGCACATAGGAGGGCACCAGGCTGCCCACGTACAAGGGGTTGCAAAACGTCTGAGGAAGAGAGGCAGGATAGGGAAGGGGTGAGCAGGCGGGAGGGGGATCTCCCAAGCCCTGGCCTTTGGACACAGCCATCATCATGTCTTGCTCCTCTCTCTTCCCCTTCGCGCAGCAGTTCTGGTGGGGCGTTGCGATGGGGTGGGCACACATGGCAGCATCTCAGCTCCACAAGCCGGTGGAGTACCAGGGCAGGGAAAACCAGCTGCAGCCATTTGCCTTTGTCAAGGGCCCATCCCATGTGGGGCTGGATGCAAGTACCCAAACACCAGCAGCTTTGCTGGTGTCAAAGGCTGTTCCTCCTTGGGCATGGGGACCAACACACACCAAAGCCATCTCTGAATACAGGCCCCTGGCACAAGCCTTTGCTCCGATACTCACTGATCCCGAAACAGCAAGGTGCATGACAACGACAGCCGCAATCTCCCACCAGCGCCGGTTCTCACAGCCGTGGAAAAAGAGGATTCCCCAGAAGGTGTGAAGGAAAATCAGCACCATGGTCATAAAGGCTGCAGGGAGCAGCAGAGAGGGCAGTCACAGGAGAGTCACCCGCCCCAACCTGCCAGCTTAGGCTGGGTGGAGAAGAGCCAGGCCAGGAAAGAGGAGTGGTGGCTGAACTAGCAAGCACATGGGCACACCCTGAGTGTGGGATTGGGGACAGGAGCAAGGAGGGTAGCAGAGCACAGAGAAAAGGGTTTTGCACAGACTGATGTTGCAGGTGGGAGCTCTAAGGGGCTAAAAGGGGGGTATGGAGAATGGTAACAAAGTGCAGGATGAAGGGGAGAGGACTGAGGGCTAAGCCTATCACTCATGGGGCTGCACACCTCCATGACGGGGTGCAGTGGAGGTGGTGGACACATGGGAGAAGGGTCAGGCCTGCCACTCACCTGAGGTCAGGAAGTAGAGCTGTGAGTCCCCATAGATCCCCACAGTGCCAGGCCCTAGTGCGTCTGCCAGGAGATTGATCATGGAGAAGGCACCGCTCATGAGCCCAAAGCCCACACCAGCCACTGCCAGGACAGAGACACTATAAGGCCTTGAGCTCATGGCTCCTGCAGCCTCCCAGGGCCACCCACGCCCAGACATCCCCCAGTCCCTCTAGACACCAGCCTGCTTCAGCATGAGAAACCTCCCTTTCCTCTTGGCAAGAGGCCCAGCGCTGCCCTATGGCCCAGGTTCACCCTGTGGGGCCACCTCTGGCTCCACATTTAGGGTGTCCCGCTCTACCTGCCACTCACCATATGCCATTTGCTGGATGGAAATCGGGGAGCAGCCATCTTCGCTGAGGGCCACCAGCCCTTCAATAGCCTTCCTGCGGAGGGAAGAGCATGTTGGCGCACAGCACAGAACAGCACGGCACGGCTGTAGCACCAAGGACTAACTGGGCAGCGAGCCAAGATTTTATCCTGCACCAACCCACCCTCTTCATAATCTTGCAGAAGGAAGGGTGCAGGTCTCTGTCAGACACCTGACTTCATGCTCAGTGACACTAAGACTGATTGATTGATTGACTGGCAATTTGCCTATCACCAGAACACAGCAATAAACATTTATGACTTGGCTGATGAATCTCAGCAAGGAGTGCCGACTGAGGGCATTGGGATCAGCACTCCCGTGTGTTCCCATTACTGAACTGGCAGCAGCTGTGAAAACCACCATGGAGAGTATCTGTGGGACCTCCCTAATTGCCTGACAAACCATGCACAAAAAGCCATACATTAGCGAAGCCAAACACAAATATTTTCCACATAGGAAGATGAATGAAAACCAACCCTACAGACCAAGTGTAGGGGAAAGCAGAGTGCTGTGGGCAAAATGGGCAGCATCCCTGCACGAGGCTGCAGAGGACAGTACTGATACAGAGACAGGAGGTACACACCCACGAAACCGCACCCGGTCTTTGCATTTGTATTTTTAGAAGATGTCAAAAAAATAGGGAGGGTGCAGAGAAGAGCTCAAAGAGATAGAAAAACTGCTTTGGAGGAGCGACTGGGAGCCTGGCTTGACAAATTTTATCAGCTCTGGTGGGTAAGAAGAAATACCAAAAGCCTCTTCAGCCTGGAGGAAGAAAGCAGCACTAGCAACACTAGAATTTGCTGGACTTCTGCAGAATAAACACAATGCTATATATACACGTTGCAGAGAGTAATCCATGGATCTCTGCTACCCTCTGCCTTCCTGGCGACAGCAATGCCTTGCTGTAGTGAATGGTGTGAACTCACATACCAACCACTGGCTGAACAACTGGCGCTGCTCCTACAGACACCCCTACCAGAGCCCAGACCTCTCCCAAGCCCCTTGTCCCAAGGCTATCACTCTCTCCCTGCCCTTCTCTTGTTCCCAGCTCTTCCTGTATGCTTACTCCCTGCACGGCACTATGACTAGGGAATGGTTGTGCGCAGCCAGCCGGCAAGGCAAGGATCGCAGGGATCCCGGCGCCGCCTCCCTCTGTCCAGCTCCACAGGCTGCCCTGGGCAGTGTCTGCCTGTCCCAAAGCACCGGCGCAGCACACAGCCTGCAACGCGCGCTCAGCCCCGCAGGCAGCAGGGATCCCTGCACTCCCGCCCGGCAGCACCCAGGAAGGCAGAGATTTTCTGAGGCTGGGCCTAGACTTTGTCCTGGGCTGGACAGGATGCCGGGCATGGGGCAGAGGCAGTTACCGATAGCGATGCACCACCCAAGCAACAACGCCGCCGCACTGCCAGACTGACTGTCCTAGGCTCCAGCGGGCTCTCCTGCCGCAGGAGGGAGGCTGAGGTCACACCGGAGGCTCGTCACTGGGGGGCTGAGCCCAGGTGTGGCCTCTGTAATGGGGCACGGAGGATGCAGCATCAGGAGTCAGGGCTTGCTTTGGTGAGATGCTGTGCTCCAGCACGCCTTGCTGGCAGTCCTGCTCCCCCACCTCCGGCAGATTCACTGGCTGCCACTACCACCCTGGGGCTCTTTATCTCAGTCCTGGAGCTGGGCACAGAGCAGCTGGCAGGGCAGCCCTGGCTCAGGATCCAACCCAAAGGGGACGTGCCTGCAGGAGAAGCTAGGCCCTGAGGGCTGGCCTTCCCGTCACAGACATACAGGGCAGAGCCAGGAGGCTCTGGGGAAGACTCTAGGCTATTTAACACCCAAGTGCAGGTTGCTGGAACAGCTCCTGCTGGCCTTGACACCTGCAAAGAAGCTTTCCTACTTAAGGAAGGGGCAAAGCAATTCCTAGCAGAACAGCTCATATCTCTGAGCCAGATGGGGCAGAAACTCCCATGAAAACCCAGTCCTAAGGCTCCTCTCCCTGCCCCAGGGACACACGGCGTTGCAGGCATGGTCCTCCAACGGTGCTGCCCTGACTCCCAGCTACACAGAGCTGACCCTGACCAGGAAGCCTGGCCTCTGACCTGATGGTGAGGGACAATCCCCAAGTCCCCTCAGAACATCCAGAATTAATGTTTCTCAGTCAAGGCTCAGGGGAAACAAACCACTCCAGCCATGTTATCACTATCCCTCAGGATAGTGATATCCCCTCAGGAGGGGAGTCATCAAAGCATCTTGAACCTGACACCCAAACCTGAAGGTGACAGAGCTGTAGGCACTGCTGTGGGTCTCTCTCCCACAGGCAACACTATTACACAATTCACTGCCACTTCCCTAGGCCTGAGCCATTTAGCTCTGATGATAACACAGGGTGTAACACTGGCTTGCAAACAATGTAACATTGTACCAGCCAAGACACGCTCCTCGGAAGAGGCAGAGCCCTGAAATCACCTTCAGGCTGTTCCTGCTGAAGCAAGGAAAAAGACATCTCTAAGAAAAGAACAAGACTTGCTGGAACGTGGGGGTAGATCCACATCCCTTCTTCATCCACACAGCACAGCAGTTTTCCTGTCTGGCAACCCACAGGCATTTGTCCAAGCTATGGGAGCACTCTTGAATCTAGTCAAAACAGCCTGCTGGGAAGGCAGGACAGAAAAGATACTACACATCCTGTAACAGCTTAAAGTCACAGACTCCCTGCCCTGAATTAAAGGAGACAATGTCAGACAGTTCAGGCATCAGTTCTCCAGACCTCAGAGTGACTTTTCTCCTCTACCAGAGCTACACTCGATGTTAATGGACTGACCTAGCTTTGACACAGAGATTTTAGCTATAAGAGTCTTAGTCTCCTAAAAAAATGCTGTCTGAGAACCTGAGCAGAGCACAGGCGCAGGATGCAGAGAGAAGCAGCAGAGGAAGGGCAATACCACCCCATCCCCAGATTCCAGGACCAGCCCAGGACTCACTGAGGCCCAGGGTAAATTCAAGCTGCCTCTCCGGGTATGGCCATGGGGCTCCAAAGGACATCCGAGCAGACAGGAAGCACTGACATCCTCTGGCCAAGCCACAGTGAGATGGCAAACCCAGAACCAGCTGGGTCACAGGAGACCCTCCCACTCATGCCAGGCTAATGCTATGTCCCTTACCTGAGCAGTTTGTAGTACAGAAACCGGAAGGCCTCCTGCAGCAGCACAGAAAACATCACCCCAAATATCAAGAGCCCCTTCTGCAATGGTTCATCATTGGGGTCACTGGCTTTTACAGCGATAAACCAGATCAGGGAGGAGAGCAGCAGTGAGACCAGCCAGAAAAAAGCCCTGAAAGAGAGAGAGAGAGGCTGCTAAACAAAGAGCATTTGCTCTGGACTTCAAGGAGGTAATTTCTGCCTCAGGCAAAAGATCTTCTTTATGTGTCCAAGCAGTGCAGACAGTGCCTGGTGGTGGGCAGACACAGCTGGTGTACATCTGCGGAGATCCCTGGCTTTGCACCATGTGAGAAGGTGTCTGGGCTGGGGATAACCACTGTCCTGTGCCACGAGGCTCCTGTCAGGTCCAATACATACTTTCTGCTGCAGGCCTAAGTTGAGTGGAGACTATATTCCCTGCGTGCTCCAGGCAGGACTGCTAGAAAACAGCAAGTGTCTTCCTCCACAAGGCTAGGTTTGTCCTTCCAGGAGGCCAGTCCTGCGCTGTAAGGCATGCTTTACACCAGGCAAGTACACAAAAAATTCTCGAACACAGTGCTTTGCACACAGGCCCCAGGGGCCGGACAGGTTGTACCTCGGCCTGGACAAAGACCTGGGCCGAGAGCCTGCTCCTCGCTGCCCCGACCCGGTTGTCCTGCCTCCGCGGTGCTCAGCTGTAACGCTGCCAGGCCACACAGACGCACTGACCTGGTTCCCTGCTGCCCTCTGTCCTCCCAGGGACTGCCCCGTGGCCAAGCACGGACACGAAGGACTCCCAGCATGACTGTGCTTGGCAGCACAGGCCCCAGGGAAGCAGAGGCACATGGCATGGCACCCCGCCACCTCCCCGCCTGGGTCACCAGTGAGGTCCTCAGGTGTCACCCAAACCTCAGGAACGGGCCGTGCCTCTCCTGTGCTCATGGCACAGCAGAGCCCCCACTGCAAGAGATGATGTCCCCATGGCAGGGATCATGGGCAGGAGATTCCCAGGGCCAATCCCAGCTCAGGAAGGGACACCCCAACCTAAGGGTCTTGCCCACCCGCCCAGCAGCAGGGCGTGCACCGACCTCGCGTCCACCACCGCACCCAGCAGCGGCACCAGCCACACGCGCAGTCGGGCTCAGAGCCATCTAGCACAGCGTGCCCACGGCCTGCGATGCACCGGTGCCCACCTGCAGCCAGCCTGCATGCCCGGTGGCTGTGCCAGCACTGGTGCCATGCCTGTGCTACCGCCACGCCAGCACCGGCACCGTCCCCACAAGGTACCAGTACCGGTGTTTTGCTTGTGCCTTTGCCGAGGTGTCTCACCTGTGTCAGTGCTGGTACCAGGCTGTGCCTGTGCCCTCTGTGACTGCCGGTACTGGTGCCACACCAGTACTGCTGCCCCTCCTGTGCTGCTACCAATGCTGACAGCAATACTAGTACTTTGCCTGCACCCAGTAGGTGCCTCCAGCACCAGCACCTCTGTCGTGCTTATACTGGCACCAGTGCTGTCCTGGTGCTCGTGCCAGCACCGTGCCCATTCTGCTAGTGGTACTAGGGCTGGGCTTGCACCCCTTGTGCTCCTGTTCTACCTGCACCAAGACAGGCACCAGCACCACACTGATACCGGCACCAGCGCCATGCCTGTGCTGACAGTGGCACCAGTGCTGTGCCGGCCCCCTTCTGTGTTGGTACCGATACTGGCAGCAGCCCCCTGCCACGCGCAGTGGTATCGGCACCACTGCTGTGCCGGTGCTGCCAGTACCGGCACCAGCACCCCCAGCGTGGGCGCTGCCATGCCATGCCCCGGCTGGTTACCAGTACTGGCACCGGTGCCCGAGCCGCCGCCACGCCCGGGCTGGTCCCGGCCCGGGTGCCGGCGCCCCTGCGGTGGCTGTGGCCGGGGCCGGGCGGGCGGCGGCAGCGCGGCGCCGGGCCGCGGGGGCCCCGGGCGGGGCGCGGCGGGGCGGGACTGACCCGGCGATGAGGATGATGATGCGCAGCGGGTCGCGGGCGATGGTGAAGAGGAAGAGGCCGAGCGCCGGCCCGAAGGCGATGAAGGTGCACCCGAAGAAGACGGCGAGCGTCATGGCGCCGCCGCGGCCCGGAGCGGCCCGGACGGGACGGGACGGGACGGGACCGCTCCGCTCCGCTCGGCCCGGCCCGGCCCGGCCCGGCCCCGCCGCGCCCGCCGCCCTTCCGGGACCGCCGTGACGTCAGCCCGCCGCCGCATGCGCGCTGCGCCGCCGCCGGAAGCGCAGCGCCGGGGGCGTGGCCAGGCGGCGGGGGCGTGGCCAGGCGGCGGGGGCGTGGCCAGGCGGCGGGGGCGTGGCCAGGCGGCCGCATCGCCGGGGCGGGCGGGGAGCGCCGCCGGGGAAGCGCCGCCGGGGCCGCGGCGGGGCGGGAGCGCGGGCGGTCGGGCTTTCCGCGGCCCGGAAGGAGGCAGCGCCCTGTAAAACCGCCGCGGGGCAGCGAGCGGCTCCAAACCCCCCCGGGCTGCCCGGGGCCCCGGGAGGGGAGACGTGCCGTGGGGTGGCCGAGCACCCTGCGCGCCGCGGGAGCGCCGGGATGCGGTGTGCAGAGCCGCGGAGCAGAGCCGGGCCTGGGCGGGGAGCGGAGTGCGGCCGCACCTGGGCAGGAAGGAGGTGGGAAGGTCTCACCCCGCGCCTTTCCTGAGCTGCGAGCGGTGCAGCGAGTGAAGGAAAGCGGATGGCCGGAGCGATCGCTGCCAGCCGCCCGGCTCGCCCGGGGGTCGGCGTGACTCCTGCCGGTGTTTCCCGGCGGCTGGAGGCTCTGCTTGTAGAGGGACATCCGCCTGCTGGCCCGGGACACCGGCGCTCGGCGCTGGTCGTGGAGGGGCCCCAACCAGAGGGCAGAACGGGATCGGGTCTCCCGGGCATCTCCAGGGGAGCCGCCTCCCTTTCTCGGTGTCAGCGAGGAGACACATCCTGTCACTCTTTATCTAAGGGAAAAAGGAACAGACCGGGAGGAAACTCCCTGAGCGCTTCAGGGACGCCTGCTGTACTACCGTCTGCTAGTTTAGATTAGGCAGCTGTCCCCGAGGGGGGGTTCAGTGCCTGGCAATGGGAAATACAACCAGTTTGCAGGGTAAGCAGCTAACTGCAGACCTGAAGACACTGACAAGCAATAGCACGCGCACGTGTGTGGACGCACACCGGTTTACGTGCTTAGACTGTGACTTCAGCCTGAACCGTGCAGCAGGCTCCACAGAGAGGTCAGTGCCTGCATGGCTTCCCAAGTGCCAGGCAGGTAACGTGGCGGTTGTGGTAGGGGACACACTAGTGAGGTATCAGTGTGCACCTGGTCGAAGGGTGGTCAGTTTGGACTTTGAGTTTCCTTTCTTAAGGCTGTGCATCACGCATGTGCCAAGGAAGAGCTGGAAATGTGGGAACGCAGCCCAAACTACGCACATCATCACTCCCAGCCCTCCAAGGCCGAGGTGGGCATCCAACTGCACTACCCACCCCATAGCAAGGTCCAGAGCCTCCGTGAGATCAAGGCAGGGAGATTCCCCCCCTCCCCAAACCCACATCTCCTAGTGTCCATACACACCCACAAGGACTAAGCATACTCATCCATCTTGTCAAACTGCTTTAATATTTGAACATGAAGACAGGACAGAGCCATTCTGGCTGTGCACAGACAAGACACCCTTGAGCCACGGTGTAAGGCTGCAGGGTTTCCCTTCTCAATGGATGCGTGGATTTGGCCAAGATGCAGTTCAGCTGATGACGTCCAGAGCATGCCAGTGGGGTGCAAGTGTGGGGTAGGGAAGAGGGACGGGAGCTCCCCAGGCAGCTCAGAGGTTGTTCAGCTCCAACAAGGTCTGGTCCAGGACCTGGTGGATGCCAACGTTCTCCTCTTTGGCACTGGCCAGACTCTCTGTGAACACAAGGGGGACACAGCCACACGCAGCCAGTCACACGCACGTGGACACAGGCCAACCACACCCAGGCACAGACAGACCCACGCACACGACACCAAGCACAGACACACGCACACAAATGGACATCTCAGTACGGCAACAGCATCCAGCAGAGTGGGACCTCCCTGCGGAGCAGAGTCCGCGCAAGCAGCCCTGGTGCCGGCAGGGATGAGCCCACTCGCTCAGGGACATGCTAGGGTGGCCAGGCCAGCCAGGCCAGTCTCTGGGGCCAGGCGATCCCTGCTCTTCGGCCTCTCTCATCCTCCTGCCGCACCCCGCGGCCCCAGGCACGCTCAGCGGCCGGCTGCGTGACGCAGCCTTGCGCAGCCCCGCGATTTCCACAAAACGGCCTACCCCGGGTCTTCACTACTGCGGCTGGCTGGCTACAGACACGTGTGCGAACCCTTGGCCAGAGAAAGAGGAGAAGCAGTGCCTGCTTCGTAAGCCAGCGGTGCTCCGTGAGGAACAGGAGTGAGACAGCAGCCCAGGAGGACGGGCGGAGGGACAGCACAGAGAAAGAGCAGAGCTGATGTGGCTGCGGGGACAAGCTCCGCCGGCCAGAGCCTCCCCGGCTCTCGCTTCCCAACTGCATCCTCCTCCTCCTTCGAGAGACGGGGCTGGGACCTTGAGCTCTGCTGGCCAGGCCCCTGCACTGCTACCCCAGCCTCATCTCCCAGAGCTCCCAGCCGGGCTCTGCCCCCTCCCCGGGCCTGGCGCAGCGGGGGGCTGCCTGGGCCCCAGCTCTGTCCCCCCTGCTCGGAGGGCAGTCCTCCCTGCGCTGTTTGGGATGACCGGAGTACCGAGGAAGAGGCTGGGCCCCCCGGGCCCTGCGAGGATGGGAGGAAGGCAGCAATACACAGGCCACCGCGTCCCTCCCTGGCGGGGCCAAGCTGATGCCAAGGGACGGCCATCACGACATGGGTGTCCCAGGACATTGCGAAAACCCTCCTTCCTCCCCCGGGGAAAACAGATCAGCTATGGAGGGGCTGAGCAGGGAGCTACCCCGGGGCGGGAGGCCGCGGCCCGGCCGTCCCTGCTCCGCGCACCACTTAGCTGCAGCGGCGAGGGAGCAGCGACCGCCAGCCCCGACCCAGGCTGGCCGCAACGGGGCCGGGGAGCAGCCGGGGCCCGGAGCGCCCCGCGCGCGGCCCGGGGTGGGGGGGATGGGGAGCGGAGCGCGCAGCAGCCCCGCGGTCGCGGGCTGCGCGGTGGGAGCAGGCGTGGGCTGCGGCAGCTCAGTTGTTAAGTTCGGTAAGGATGACCCGCAGTTCGTTAGTGAGAACACGGTTTTTCTCGGCCTCCTGCCTTGAGCGCTCTAGAGAAAATGAAGACATCAGCGCAGCAGAGGGGAAGAGAGAGAGAAAGAAGAGTTAGCGAAAAGAGACAGCACTCCCCAGCAAGAGACCGCGGTGGAAACCCTGCAGCGGCGGTGGCCCAGCGGGCAGCGGGGACGAGCTGGGGAGATGGCAGGTCCCAGGGCAGGGACAGGGCCTTGGGCCCATCTGCTTGGGGAAGGGGTGGAGGGGCAGGGTATGATGCCGAGGAAGGAGGAGGTGGAGGATGATCCACTGAAGCTGGGACCCTTTGAGGGCCGGGAATCGCCACTGAAGGATCAGGTCAGCCCCTCCGGCAGGGAAGGGCGATGCGAGAGATGCCAGGGCTGCGACGCTGCTGTTTGCAGGCAACGTCTTAGAGCGTCACTGGGGAAGGGACTGGACCGGGTCTAACCCTACTGCAGGCCACGAGAGTGATGGAGAGCAGGACTTGGAAGGAGGCAAAAGATGAGGAAAGCGGTGCCCGAGAGCCGGAGGGGTGCGGAGGGCCGACGGCCCCAGGCGCAGGCCCAAAGGGCCCGGCCGGCTCGGCCTCGCCGCTCGGCGCCGCTCTCGGGGCTCCCCCACCTGAGGAGGTCCCGGCGGCGCCGCGGCTGCGAGCTGCGTGCAAACACCTCCTGCCGCCCGGCTGCCGGCACCCGCGTGAGACAGGCAGGAAATGAGGGATGAGAGTGGAAAACCAGAGCGGCATGAAGAAAACAAAGGAGAAACGGAGGAGAGGAAACGCTTTATTGAGACCAACCCGGAGGGACAGAACAGAACAGAAAAAAAGAGTCATGAAATGCAAACTGAACAGCGATGTGCAGAGGACAGGCGGGAGGCAGGGGGGAGGGCGGGAGCAGGGGCTGCCTGCCTGCCTGGGGGGGGCTGCTCGGGGCCGAGCCCTCCTGCCCACTCTGCCGTGGGGGCTGCTGCACCCCCCCCCCCCCCGTAGCAACCCCGTGCCTCGGAGGGTGGCGCCGGGGCGGCTTCGCTGCGAGGATCGTTGCGGGGGGGCAGGCTGCCCCCCCACCCCCCATCCCCGGTCCTGGAGGTCGTTTGCAGCACTGGGACCCCCACCCCGCTCCCCAGCGCCAGTGGGAGCCAAGGAGCACGAGGCTGGAGCGAAGCGATCCTCGGCCCAGGTCTGCCCCGCCACGGCTCCCGGCCCGTCACGGCTCCCGGCCCGCCGCGGGAAGCACCTGCGCTCTGCCCGGGCCCGCGCAGCACATTCCCAAAAGCAGCTAGTCCTCCGCCTCCCCCCCGAAGAGGGGCGGCCTGGGGCTGGCTCCCGGCGCCGCGGAGGGGCAGAGCAGGGCCGGGGGGCAGGAGGAGCTGGGGGGCAGGCAGGGCAGGCGAGCGGTGGGCGGGTGGGGGGGTGGAGCGGTGCCGGCGGCCGGCGGGGGCTCAGAGGGAGGTGATGTCGTTCAGCGCGTTGTCCAGCTCCTCGCTGATGGCTTTGTACTTCATCTTCTGTGCGTACACCTCGTCTGCGGGCGGGGGGCGAGCGGGGGGCGGCGGAGCAGCGCGGGGGGCGGGCGGCACGCGGGGCGAGAGAGCGGCGGTGAGCGGGGGGGCCGCGGTGGGAGCGTGCGCGCGCAGCGCCGTGCGCCGTTTGTGCATGGCGGTGGTGGTGGTGGTGGTGGTGGTGGAGGGGGGTTTGTGTGGGGGGGCAGCAGGTGGTCCCGGTGCGGGGTTGGGGGGGGTGGGGGTGGAGATGACAGCCCCCCCAGCAGCTCTTCATCCCCGCGGCATCGCAGCCTTCCCCATCCCGGCCACCCGCGACCGCCCCGCGGCCCGGGCTGCCTGCGGGGTGCTTCGCGCTCCCCCCCCCGGCTGTGCCACGGGGGGCACAGCCGCCGCAGGGCCCCCCCAGGCCTTCCCAGGCCGCCTGCGCTCCCCCACGAGCGAGGGCAGGTGAGGAAATTTTACCTTCTAAGTCATCGATGGTTTTCTCCAGCTTCGCCACAGACCGCTCGGCAAACTCTGCTCGGGTCTCGGCCTGCAGGAGCACAGGGCGGAGGGGACGAGCTGCAGGCCCGCGCCGCGCGGCAGAGGCGCCGTCCGGATCCCCGCCAGCCGACCGCGGCTCCAAGCACGCGAGCCGCAGCCCGCGCACATCCCGGGAGCGGGACAACAGGTCCGCGTCCCCGGCGGGCCGAAGCGGGACGCGCGCGGTGCGGCCGCAGCGGCCGAAAAGAGGAGGGGGCCGCGGGCGCGAAGGGCAGGCTCCGCGGCCCGGAGCCGGGGGGCAGCGGGGCGGCAGCGAGACCCTGCCCCAAGGTGAGACCCTGCCCCAAGTCCCTTACCTCCTTCAGTTTTTCCCCTAGGAGCTTGATCTCCTCCTCGTACTTGTCCTCCTTGGTGGAGTACTGCGAAGAGAGACGGCGCCGTGAGCCACGCGGCGCGGCGGCGGCTGCGTGTCGCCCCGGCCCCCCGCCGGCCCCCCGCCCGGCTGGCCCCTCTCCCGGCCCCAGCTCAGCCAGCTCCTACCTTGTCAGCTTGGGCCTCCAGGGACTTCAAGTTGTTGGTGACAATTTTCAGCTCTTCCTCTAGGTCACCACATTTACTACATCCCAAGCAGGGGCCATCAGGTGGGGGAGTGGGGACAGGGGCGGGCGAAGGACAGAGAGGAGCCGACAGAGCAGGTGCGGAGAGGGAGGCAAGAAAGAAAGAGAGAGAACGAGTTGAGAAAGGGGGGAAAAAAAACAGCCAGCGCAGACGGAAGAGGAGCAGAGGCACGGTGGCGGCGAGCGGCGGCTGCTGGGACGCGTCCGTTCCTCGCGGCTCCTCGGCGCGGCCGCCCGGCAGCCGGGCTCCCGCTCCGGGAGGCGAAGCGGGGCCGGAGGAGCGGAGGAAGGGGGCAGACGGCGCGGGGCCGCGGCCTGGCGCCGTCCCCGGGGCGCGGGCCGCAGCGCGCGGGGCCGGGCGGAGGGGTGGCGAGGCCGGGGCCGAGGCAGCGGCAGCGGCGCAGAGAGGAGAGGAGAGGAGAGAGGCGGCTCGCGGGCTTGGAGAGACGGAGGCGGAGAGCGAGGGGCTGCCGCGCGGCTCCCCGCTCGCCCGCCGCAGTACCTCTTCCTCTGAGGCCATGAGGGATTTGAGAGTCTGGTCCATGGTCCGCAGCTCTTCTTCCAACTGTCTCACTCGGCTGGGGGTGGGAAGAGGGGGCACCCCGGGGCGGGGGGGCCGAGCAGAGAACAGGGTCAAGCGCGCTCCGGGCTGGCCAGCTGGCCCCCGTCCCCGCTGCGGACCGCGCCGTGCCGTGCTGTGCCGCGCCGTGCCGTGCCGTGCCGAGCCGAGCCACGCCGGAGCGGAGGGGATGTCCCTGAGCCCGCGCGGGAGCGCGGCGCCTGCGGGGTGGGGGTGTGCTGGGGGGCCGGGGGGGGGTTGCCGGGGTTGGGGCTGCGGCGGGGCGCCCCGCCGCCGCCAGCGCCGCCACTCACCTCTCCGCCACCTCGGCCCGCTCCTCCGAGCGCTCCAGCTCTCCCTCGAGGACCACCAGCTTGCGGGCGACCTGGAGCAGCAAGAGGCGCGCGTCAGCCCCGGCAGGCCGGGAGGCAAGGTGCAGGGGGGCAGATGGAGTGGCTGGGGCCACCAGGGCCACCAGGGCCACCGGGGTGCACGGGCAGTGGGCAGGGGACAGGGCGGGCGCGGGAAGCTGCACTCACCTCCTCGTACTTGCGGTCGGCCTCTTCGGCTATGTGCTTCGCCTCCTTCAGCTGCATTTCCTGGAGCTCCATCTTCTCCTCGTCCTTCATGGCCCTGTTCTCGATGACCTTCATGCCTCTGAGGAATGTCCAAGCCAGAAGATGTCATTGCCATGGCTGATGGCCCATGCTCCGCGCCTGCCACCCACGTCCCAACCCGCTGTCCTGCTGCTCTGGAGATGAGGGACATTGCCCGGGGACACCAGCATGTGCCGGCCACCCTGTGTGTTAGGGTCGTGCCGGGGTGCTGATGGAGCTGGCCCCAAGGCCACCCCGCGGCCACCTCCCAGAGCGAGGATCCCAGTGCTGGAGGGACACTGCGGCGGGGGGCGGGGGAGCCGTCCGTGCTGCCTGGACGGGTCAATGCAAAACACTTCGCTAGCCCAGCTGTACTGATCGCCGAGGAAACATGTCACATCAGGAACACGATGACATGTTTGGGCACCAGGCAGCTCCTGGGCAGTGGCTGCTAGACCCATAAAACCTCCATGCCCTCCACCTGCATCGCTTTGGCTTGGGAGGCGAGATTACTGCGAGCAGCTGCGCCGTGGCCACCGGAGGATGGGGAAACACCCTCCGCAGTGGTCTTTTGAACAAGGCTGCTCCACTGCTCCGGCTACTAAAAGCCAACCTCAGTTCCTCGGTGCCAGGAGCTCCGCCCGGGCTGCGGCTCAGCCCTCGAGTGGAGGCGTCTGCTCCGGGGTGGAAAACAGGCTTCAGCTACCGCCTGATATTTGTGAGCATCAGACCACATTTTTCAAGAGTGCCCGGGAAATTTCAGAGAACGCACTTCTTTGGGGACCTTCCCAGTGCCGTGGCCTCGCTCCCTCCCTTCGGGGTTTGCAGGAAGACTGACACAACCCCCTGAAGGTCATTTGAGAAAAACGGGGTGCTGAGGGAGGCGGGTTTGCCCTCGCAGCGTGGGGCTGGCAGTCCTCGCAGGGCAGCGCCCCGCCGGTGGCCTGCCTGCCCCCCAGACCCGAGCCCCAGATCCCCCTGAATCCCCGGGGCGACACCCAGCACGAAGGGGGCTGCCGGCGACCCAGGGTGCCCCGACCCGGCACTCCCCGGCGCACCTCTCGCTCTCATCAGCCGCCTTCTCGGCCTCCTCCAGCTTCTGCAGGGCGGTGGCCAGGCGCTCCTGGGCTCGGTCCAGCTCCTCCTCCACCAGCTGGATGCGGCGGTTCAGAGAAGCCACTTCGGCCTCGGCCTGGGGGGGAGAAGAAACGCCGCGGTCACCCCTGGCCGGGAAGGGCCGAGAGATGCCCACGCCGCACGGCGCCAGCCACCGAGCGTGGCCGGTGCCCGGGCGAGATGGTGCGAGCCGCTGCCGCCGCGGCGGGGAGGGCGGCAGCCTGGCCCCCCGGCGCTCCGGGCTGCGGCGCGGGGACGGCCCGGGCAGCCGGCTGCCGCCCGGACATCCGCCCCGCACCAGCCCCCCGCCCCGCGGAGCCCTTCGCTCGCCCGCGCTGACGAGTCCCGGCGGCTAATTACAAGTTGCGCGTCGATGTATATGCGCACGTGCGCAGCGTTTTCTGCCGTCGCACAGCCCCCCCGTGCCGGGATCCCGGCCGGTATCACCGAGCACCGGTATCACCCCAGCCGGTATCGCCCCCGCCGGCGCATCCCGGCCCCCGGCGCTCCGGCGGGCCCCCGCGCGGCTCCCGGGACGTGCTCCCGCGGGGACGGCGGTCGGGGTCTGCGGAGCGGCGAGTAAAGGCGCAGGACCGCCCCGCGCGGGCTCGCTCCCGAAAGGGGGAGCGGAGCCGCTCGCGGGTTTCCTGTTGGCGGAGGCGGCAGCGGCGCGGGGCGGGAGGCTCTCCGCCGGGACGCCCTCCCCGGCCCGCGCCCAGCGCGCCGGGCGGCCGAGCCCCCGCTCACGCCCGGCGCCGCGCCGGGGGCACCCGCCCCGCGGCGCCAGGCAGGGGGGCCGCCAGCCCCGTGACGGGGCGGGGGGCAGCCGTGTTGGTTAATGATTAATTAAATTTTTTCTCCTCCCCTCCCAGGGTGTGTATGGGGCGGAGGGGGGGCAGGCGGCCCCGAAGTGGGTCAGGGCGCTGCCCGGCCGGACGCGCGGGAACATGAGCTCTCGCAGTGGCAGCGCGCGGCGAGCGGGGAAGGCGATCCGCCGCCGCAGGAAGGGGCCATTTCCTCCGCGCGCGGCCCCGGCGAGCGCGGCCCCGGCACCGCACCCGCCCGCGCCGCCCCCGCTATCGGCAGGATGTCGGAGCAGAGGAGGAGGCATCGGAAAGAAAAACAAAACCAAACCAAACCAAACAAAACAAAAAAAAAAACCCCAAGCCGGGAATGAGCCGAAGCCTGGAAATGCCGCCCTGCTGGCAGCGGGTCCCCGCGGGGGACGTTCCCGGGAGCCGGCGGCTCCGCGGCTGCTCTGGCACCGGGACCGCGGAGCCCGCTGGAAGCCGGGCAAGGGCCCAGCCGCGGGATGCTTTGTGCAGCGCCGAGGCTGCAGACGGAGCCTCTCCCGGGACCGGCCCGAGCCCGAGAGCCTCCGTGCCGCGCGCGCCCGGGCTCTCCTGCTGCTGGCCGCACGCCTCGGCGGGGATGCGCGGGCGCCGGAGCGCGCCCGGCCGCGGGCAGCCCGCCCGGCTGGCGGCCCCGGCGCTGGCCTTACCCGCTCCCGGGCCTGCCGCTCGGCATCGGCCTCGCGCTGCAGGTGCTCGGCGCGCTCCTCCGCCTCGTCGGCCACCTGCTGCAGGCTCTGGATCTTCTTCTTGACGGCGTCGATGGAGCTGATGCCGGCCATGGCCCCGTGGCGGCGGCGGCGGAGCGCAGGGCAGGCCGCGCCGCGGAGCCCTTTGTGGATCCGCGCTGGCTCGGGCAGGAAGCGCTCAGGCAGCGGCCGCTCCCGCCGCCCGCCCTGCCTCCATCCCTTCCTGCTCCTCCTCCTCCTCCTCCTCCTCCTCCTCCTCCTCCTCCTCCTCTAGCTGCCACAGACCCAACCAGACCTGGGCCTGCAACGGTCCCCCGGTCAGGGTGCAGGCTGCTCCCTCATGCGTGGCACACCGGCCCCCCCCACCCCCGGGCAGGCTGCGTGATGCCCCCCCCCAAGCAGGGTGCATGATGCCCCCTCCCCAGGCAGGGTGCACGATGCCCCCTTGGGCAGGGTGCATGATGCCCCCCCCCTCCAGGCAGGGTGCATGATGCCCCCCACCAGAGCAGGGTGCACGATGCCCCCCTCTCCAGGCAGGGTGCACGATGCCCCCCCCTTCCAGGCAGGGTGCATGATGTCCTCCACCGGAGCAGGGTGCATGATGCCCCCTCCCCAGGCAGGGTGCATGATGCCCCCCCTCCAGGCAGGGTGCACGATGCCTCCCCAAGGCAAGGCACAAGGTGCTCTCTTTGGGCGGGTCCATGATTCCTCCCTGGGCAGGGGGCACGGTGCCCCCAGGCAGGGCACAAGGTGCCCCCACGGCAGGGTGCACCGTGCCCCCACCAGAGCACGCGCCTGGTCTGGGCACCTGGTGCCACCCAGCTCCACCAGCCGGGTGGGAAAGAGCCCAGGCAGGTCTTCTCCAGGGGGGAAGGCACCGGGGGAGCCGCAGGGGCCCAGGCGCGCCCCAAACTCTGTCGCCCGCCCCCAGGCTCTGCAGGGCAGGGGAGGCACTTGGCCTTTTGCCCACGGGGGCTGTGGGCGATTCCCCGAGTGCCGGGGGGCAGAGCCCGCTCTGGGGCAGCCCCCCGGGGACCAGAGCCCGGAGCCTGGTCCCCAGGGGCCATCCCGCTCGCCCGGGCAGGGCACCGGCCTGCAGCACCCTGGGGACCCGCAGGGCCCTGGGTGCCGGGGGCCTGGCGGCGGCCGGGTGCATGCGGCAATGGCCCCACCCAGGGATGCAGTCACTTCCCAGCAGAGCCCGTTCCCTCCCACTGGCTCGGGGAATCGCCAAATAAGAGCAAAGTCGCAGCCTGGGAAAGCGCCGGGGCGGGAACTCGGGTGAAGCCTTGGGGATCACGGCCTGGGAATGCCGGCGCTCGCATTTCCGTGGGCGCTCGCTGCGGCACGCCAGCCCCGCGCAGGGCACCGGGGCCGGGCGGCCGGCGGATACCGCGACCCGCCGCATCTCCCCTTAGAGGCTGCACCGCCTCTAACGCCCGCCGGCCCCGGGCCTTCAGCCTGCGCTGCGCCTCGAGGAGCCGACAGCAGCGCTCTCCCCGTGGAGGAGGCACCACTTAGCGCTGTCAGCACGTTCAGCTCCCTGCCGCGGAGCCCTGGCGGCTCCCAGCGTCCCGCACCCGGGGCTCCCGGGCGGCCTCCCCCGGGCGCCCGGCAGCCCCTGTGCCACGGGAGTGCTTGCCCGCACGTGCTTGGACCCCAGATGCTCTCCCAAGCCTGCATTTTGAATTTTCTTCTCCCCTTTGCCCTGCCTCCCCCTCTGGACCCTTCTCTCGAAAGGGTCCGGGGCTCCCGGGCCTCTGCCTCACCGGATGGGCCTCCCTTTTCCAAAGCCCGGGAGACTTTCCGAGCAGCTGTGAACCCTGAGCAGGGCAACACCCTCCCTGCCACTGCGTAGCCCGGTGCGACCTGCACGCTCTGTGCGCTCATCCCCACAGCCGACATCTTCCTGGAGCCGGCGCCTGCCCGTCCTCCTAGCTCTGTGCCTGGGAGTCTCACATCGCGCCCAGCGGGACCGCACACCAGGCTCGCCTGGACCCAGGCTCACGCGCACCCGCTCAGCCCAGCGCAGCCCCAGCGCAGCCACCCTGCCCAGCTCGGGGCAGCCAGGGTAAACGCGCCTTTCCGGAGGATCTCCACTGCTTTACTATCTAATCAAACCGGGGTGAGCCCCAAAGCTCAACAAGCAAAGCCGGAGCTTTCCCAGGATGAACTCCTGCAAGCTCCTGCCGTGCGGGTGAGCCCGGCCCCGGCGGGGCTCAGGCGTTGGCACCGGCGGCGCGCGGGCCACAGCCCGGCAGGCTGCGCGTTTTGCAGGCAGGGTTGCGCGTCCCGGGGCACCCCTTTCCCTCAGCCGACCGTGCACGGGGTGTGGAGCGGGGCTCGGATGGAGACAGCACAGCGCGGGCACCGGCTCAGCCCCGCCGCAGGTGACCCTGTGCCTGAGCAGGACACGGCCAGTCCGGGCCACGGCCGCCTCCTTGCCCTGGGGCCACCCTGCCTGCCTGCTCCTTCGCTGCGTCTTTTGGAGTCCCGGAGGAGCCAGTCGCCCCAAGGACTCCTGCTCCCACTGCTCGTCCTTGTCTGCTCTCCCCTGTCCTTGGTGGCACCTTGGAGATTTGACGCATCTCCCCCATTTAGCTCCCTAAACCAGCTGGGATTGAATTTTTCGTTCTCAGTCCTAAAAAGCCTGGCCCTGCCCCTGCTGGCCACGCTCCAGACAGCTCCCCTTTAGCTTCTCCTCCAGTTTCCAGGGTTGGCTTTCATCAGAGAAGGACTGGCTATCGAAAGGAGGATTTATTTATAGGGTGTCAAATACCCTGTGTGGCACCGCAGGTCGTTACAGCCCGCTCCGCTCCCCGCGGCCGGGCACAGCTGTTCCACCCTTCAGCCCGGGCTGGCACAGGCCGATTCCGACACCTTCCTATCATCTCCCCGGTGGGATCCATTTCTCAGGAGAAAGACCAGGCACAGCACTAAATAAAACTCTTCCTGGCCGTGCCCTTCCCAGGGTGCAGGGCTGCACACCGGCCCCCGAAGGGGCGGCCCCGGGCGCCCCCAGCATCCTTCCCCGCAACCGGTGCGTGCTGCTGCCCCGGCCGCCGGCCGTGGCGAGAGCTGCTCCTATTTCTCCTCTCCTCTTTGCTTTCCTGCAGCAGCCCAACAAGAGCCACGGTGCTTTCACTACACCCGTACCGGAGGTGCGCACCCAGTTGTGCACCCAGAGAACGGTGCCCCAGCTCGGGACGCTTGTCCCCGTCGGGCTCGGGGCGCAGGCAGCGCCGCGGGGGCTGAGCGCGAGCCGGGCTGGTGGCGGCTCCGCTCCGCCGACGAAGCTCCGGCAGAGCCGGGCGGCACCGACCGCACGAGCGGCACAGCGACCGCCGTGCCCCCCGCGCGCCTCCGCCACGCGGCCGGCCCCGGGCCGGTCCCTGCCCAGCATCCGCCGCGGTTCAGCCCGGTTCAGGGTCGGCGTCCCAGGAATGGGATCCTGCCAGTCTTCCCTACAGAAGCTTTCCATATAAGGCTCCCCTCTTCCTCTGCCACCCCCCCCGGCCTGGTGCGCATGCAGGGGAGGGGTTGCTGGCCAGCCTACGTACGTCTGTAGCTTTCTTCTCTGCCTGTTCCAGCTTCTCCTGTGCCTCCTTGACGGATTCGGAGTACTTCTCCACCTCATCCTCCGTGCCCTTCAGCTTCTTCTGCAGGCCCTGCTGTTCCTCCTCCAGCTGGGGAAGGGATGGGAGCACGAGGGTCAGGGGGGCCGGATAAGGCTGGAGGTCTCGAGGGGACTGGCAGTACCCACAGGGCTGGAGGGGGGCAGCCACCCTCGTCCCAGGGTGGCACAGACCAGGGTGGCACAGTAAGGGAGCACACGGACATGATTACTCCATCAGCTGTGGAACTGCAGGTCCTTGGGGACCACCAGGGTTCCCAGAGCGGAGCAGAATCCAGCATCCCTGAGCCTGACGGGGATGAGGAGTTGGTGGCCTCCTCACCCTGCTAGGGGCTACTGAGGTGCCACCTGGGGGACACAGCACCAGAGAGCACTGAGATCTCCCTCTCCATGCATCTGGGATGGGAGCACATTGTCCCAAAGGTCTCCGTGGGAGAGGGATAAGGAGGTGGGAGGCAGAGATGAGATGGCCCTGAGGTGTCCCACCGAGGCATGGCCTGGCATCCAGGGGGGACTGAAGCAAGTGGCGGGGCAGCAGGCTGGAGCACAGGTCCCCAGGGCTGGGCACTGATTAGGATAGGGGTCCCCATTGCTGTACACCCAGTGGGCTGAGGTCCTCAGGGGTGGACACCATGAGGAGTGAGATCTCCAGAACTGGCTACCCTGTGGGGTGAGGTCCCTGACAGTGGGCACCCCTATGGCAGTGGTCTCCCAGGTTGGACACCCAGTGGGCTGAGGTCTTCAGGACTGGACACCAGGAGTGGTGAGGACCCCAGGGTTGAATACTGGGAGGGGTGAGGTTCCAGGACTGGACACCCCTTAGGGTGAGATCCCCAGCGTTGGACATTCGGAAAGGTGAGGTCCCCAGGGCTGGGAACACAGCAGGACAAGGTGCTGAAGGGGGGGTGTATTCCTAAGGTAGTGGTTCCCAGAGTTCAACTCCCAACGGGGTGAGGTCCCCACAGCTGGACATGCATCAGGGTGAAGTCCCTGGGGCTGCGCACCCATTGGGGTGAGGTTCCTAAGGCTGAACATTCGTTGGGGTGAGGTTCCCAGGGCTGGACACCCGCCAGGGTGAGGTCCCAGGGCTGGAAACCCATCGGGGTGAGGTCCTAGGGCTGGACACCCCGACGGGTGAGGTTCCCAGGGCTCTACACCCATTGGGGTGAGGTTCTCAGGGTAGGACACCCATCAGGGTGAAGCTCCCAGGGCTGGGCACCCTGCATAGTGAGGTCCCCAGCAGTGGGCACCCCTAAGGCCGGGGTCCCCAGGCCACGTCGGGGGTGGGGTGGGGGCATCGCGGGGAGCCCACCTGCTTGCAGCGGTCCTCCGCCTGCTTCTTGTCGGCCTCCGCCTGCTCGGCTCGGTCGATGGCGTTCTCCTTGTCCAGTTTCAGCATCTGCATCTTCTTCTTGATGGCCTCCATGGCGGCGGGGCGGCGGGGCGCGGGCGCGGGGCGCGGGGCGGCAGTGGCGGCGGCGGCTCTGCGCCCCCCGCCGCGCCGCGCCGCCTAAGAGCCGGGGAGGGGCCGCGCCGGCGGGGCCGCCCCCGCGCCGCCCCCGCCGCCCGCCAGCACCTTGTAGGGACAGGCCCGGGCCAGGGCGGCCAGCGGCCGGGGAGCAGCGCCCGGGGGGGCGGCCCCGCGCCGCCGCCCCCCGGCCCCCGGCCCCAGCGGGCTGCGCTGGGGACACCTCGGGGGCGCTGCGCTGGGGGCGCCTCGGTGACATGGTGCTGGGGTCTCCTCGGGGGCGCTGCGCTGAGGACACCTCGGTGACATGGTGCTGGGGTCTCCTCGGGGGCGCTGTGCTGAGGTCTCCTCTGGGGCGCTGTGCTGGGGACACCTCGGTGACATGGTGCTGGGGTCTCCTCGGGGGCGCTGTGCTGGGGACACCTCGGGGGCGCTGTGCTGGGGACACCTCGGTGACATGATGCTGGGGTCTCCTCGGGGGCGCTGCGCTGGGGACACCTCGGTGACATGGTGCTGGGGACACCTCGGGGGCGCTGCGCTGGGGAAACCTTGGTGACATGGTGCTGGGGACCCGTCAGTGGGGCTGTGCTGGGGACATCTCGGGGGTGCTGCGCTAGGGACACCTTGGTTACATGGTCCTGGGGACCCCTCAGTGGGGCTGCACTGGGGACACCTTGGTGGCATGGTGCTGGGGACACCTTGGTGGCACTCTCCTGGGGACACTTTGGGGGCGCTGCGCTGCAGACACCTCGGGGGCATGGCACTGCAGACACCTCGGAGGGGCTGCTCTGGGGACACCTTGGTGGTATGGTGCTGCGGACACCCCGCCGGCTCTGAGTGAAGGGCATTCCCGTGGCACTGTGCTGGGGACAGCTCGGTGGCACCGCACTAGGGCCACCCTAGTGACACTGGGTTAAGGGCACGGTGGTGGCACTGCACTAGGGCTTACCCCGGTGACACCACCTCGGTGGCACCGCACTAGGGGCACCCCGGTGACCGTGGGCTAGGGGCAGCTTTGTGGCCCTGTGCTGGGGCACATCCGAGGCCTGCGGCTGACATGGGGACACCCACATTGCTGCATCGGGGACACCGGAGACCCCGCTCCATCTGAGCATCCCACCTCTGCAGGGCTGCTGGCGCCTCCGGCACCGCCGCGGCCCCACCGGCCGCTTCCCGGCCCGGTTTGGGTGCCGCTTCGCAAAAACCTCCGCAGGGCTTCGCCCGCGTGCCGTGGGCGCTCGCCCCCCGCCGCCCCACGCAGCCCCCGGCCGCTTTCTGCATTAAAAAACTACGTCCAGCGAGCAAAAAAAGAAAAAAAAAAATGCAATCCCTTCGGATCCAGGATCCTCTAAAAATAACCCGTGCTTTAATAACTCGCGGGGCTCCTGGCGCGTTCCCAGCTGCCGGCCGGGGGGGGGGGGCCGGGGGCCGGGGGCGGCCACGGGCCCGCGGGGCGCCCTGCGGAGGCGCCGCGGAAGCGGGGGAAGGGGCGCGCGGGAGCCGCGCAGCGGGCTCGGCGGCGCGGCGCGGTGCGGCGCGGGGGCGGCGGGGCGTCGTGCCCGGCGGCCGCCAGCCTCTCGCCAGGGCCGAGCGGCCGCTGGAGCTGCCCGGGGGGGGGGGGGGGGGGGACCAGAAGAGGAGCCGCGGGCGGCCTCGCAGCGCGGCTCCCCCGGCAGCCGCCCGGGCGAGGCGTCCGCGGCCGCAGGAGCCTCCGCCTCCGGCCGTCGAGGGCGGGCGGCTCTCCGAAACGGGCCGTGGCCCAGGCCGTGCCGGGCGATGCCCCCCGGGGGGGGGGACACACACACACACGCCCGCGCGTCCCGTCCGAGTCCCGCTGAGTGACGGGGCGGGAACAGGTGGGGAAGGGGCCGGCGGCAGCTGCCGCCCGCCGGGGCCGGCCCCGGGGGGCTATTTCGGGGCCTGAGCTCAGCGCCGGCAGCCCGCGGCGCCCGGCGCCGCTCGTGGGGACGCGGCCGGCTGCCCCTGGACCGCCGGGGAGCCGGAGGCGTCCGGGTGCTCCTCGACGAGCTGGGAACGTCCCCAGGTGCCAGTGCCCCCACCTCCCCCACCACCATCGGTGGGGCATCGGCCCTGCGGATATTTTCGGCTCGCGGGAGGCCAGCCGGGAGCGCAGACCCCGCAGGAGCCCCCTCCCACACCGCCCCCCCACAGCAGCACCTGTGGGGCCGGCCACATGGCTGGCAGCAGGGGTCCGGCCCGCGGGTGCCTGGCGCTGGACGTGCTTCGAATATTTTCCGTGCTGTCTAAGCACCCGTGCAGCTCCCCCCTGCCCCCCCGGAGCGCCGGTGCCGGCGAACCCAGTCAGCGCTCGGGCTTAACCTGCTGCGCAGCACAAGCGAAGGGCCCTGGCGGCAAACGTCCCCTTGGGGGCAGCTGCCATCCCCCCCTGCCCTGGCCGGCGTGCCAAACCCGCAGCCAAACGAGGCCCGCAGCCCCCGCTAGGAAGCTGCTCCGAGCCGCTGCTCCCCTGTGATTTGTACGCACGACTTGCCCCCCACCGGAGCTACCCGCTCGTCCCTGAAGCAGCCCAGCTCCAGGCTCGTGGCTCCCTGCCTGGGTTCTGCGGCGCGCGCAGGGGGGCATTGCCCGTCTCTGCCCCGGCGTGGGACAGCCACACACGCACCCCAAAAGCAGGAAAACCAGTTTTATTGATCATCGCGTCTTTCCAAGACAACATCTCCCTTCCCCCCTCCCCCCGGAGCACTGGGGGAAGCTGGTTTCCTTTAACCTTTAATATGGGAAGCTTAAAGTATCAAAATAGTGAGAGAAGCCTCAGCAAGTGCAAGGGAAAGGGGGCGGCGGGGGCAGGGAACCGGGTGTCCCGGAGCCAAGGAGGGGTGGGGAGCCGGGCTCCGGGACCGGGCGCCCCGGTGCAAGCCTGCGGCACCCCCGGGGCTCCGAGGCACAGGCTGGGGCTGCTCGGGCTGGCGGTTAGTGGGGAGGATACGAGCAGGGCAATAAATGAACTTTGAAAGCTGCAGATTCCTTACTACAGAAATTTGACGTTACAAAAATACCAAAGATCTTGGGAAATGATGCAGGCACTTGGGAACGAGGAAGAGGGCAGAGCTGGCCGGGGACTGCGGGGGAGGTAAGGCCCCGCAGGAAGGTGGCGACGTGGCGGAGAGCGGCTCTAGGGGCCAAGCCGTCGCGCCCCAGAGCGGAGGCACGGCAGCCCGGCGCTTGGCCCCTCTGCTGAGAGGCTCGGGCTGAAGACGACGCTCTCGGAGGGGGCTCGGTGCCTCCGGGGGAAGCCGCGGCGGGCAGGGAGACGCAGCCAGCAGTAAGGCATCGAAGGTGAAAGGCGGTTCTGTGCGAGAAGTCAGCAAGGGAAGGTGCAGAGCTGCTCCCTACCCCCCAAGGGCAGGAGAGGGGGCAAGACACCAGTCTCTCCCCCTCCCACGCAGGGGAGAGGGAGAAGAGAAGAGCTGGAAAGAGAACGACAAAGGCACACGGGAAATCCCCAAAGGTCTGGAGGGCCGGGAGAGGCCGGGCTGGGCGCGCCGCAGCCCGAGGCCCGCCGCAGCCCGAGGCCCGCAGCGGGCTCTCCGGCCCCAGGCACCCTGCAGCCCCGGCTGCGCAGCGCAGGCCCGAGGAAAGCCCTGAGCCGGTCCAGAAGAGGCTCCCACTCCAGCCGTGCCCCTGCCGTGGTGCGGACACACGTGCGCGTGGGAAGGTGGGCTGGGCGGCGAAGCAGAGTTGCTGGTGCAGCGCCTGCTTGGGGCAGTGGTGAGCAGTGTCTCAGTTAGTCCTGGTGCTCTGGGTGCAGGCAGAGCTCTAGTCTATCCAAGGCAGCCCTTTGCTCGAGGTGGGTTTTCTTTAAATAGGAGCCGGCGGCAGCAGTCTGTGCAGTGAGTGGCGAGAGGGCTCTGCCCAGGAGCAGCTCAGTCGCACACGGCTCAGTTCTGCTCCTCGTCCCGCAGCTCCGACGGCAGGAACTTGTACTGCTGTTGCCGGATCATGGCCAACTTTTTCCGGGCCTCTTCCAGCTCCCGTTCCTTGCGCAGCATCTCCTCCTGGGCGGCGATGATCTGCCGGCAAGAACACAGTAAGAGCCCGTGGGATCGTAGCTCCCTCCACCTACTGACTAGGGACAGAGCCTCTGCTGGAGCAATGTGCTATGGGGGCACGGGCAGGTTCCTGGGGCATCAACATACTGCGCTGCTGTTTGCTAGGCTCCCTTACTGCTGCACAGTCCTCTGCTTCCTCACATCGCAGCCACAGCTTCCCTGAGCTGGCGTCTTGGGCAGGAGAGCTGCTGTTTCTCCAAGCTGTGGCAGAACCACCACGGTAGGACTGTGGTGCTTGGGGGATAAGGGAGAGTAGCCCAACACCCGCGGCATGTGCAGGTCTCAGCTGTACGCTCACGGCTTGAGCCCGATCACATCTAGGAGACAGAGCTGGGACCTGTGTCACCCTATGCTGGGCAGTTCTCAGCTCTTGCCCTGTGCTCTGTCCCACACACGTCCTGGCTGCAGGGATGGTGCTGATATGATCAGCATTACAAGCCTGGGACTGTGGTACAAGCGTGTTCACTAGTGGTGCCTGCTACTACAAGCAGTAGGAGGACTGTAAATCCTCGCCACTTAACTGGTGGTGGGTAGGATGGGTGCAATTTCCCTGCCTGCAGCATTTTTTGAGGCTCTCTGGAGAGGTGCCCTGTGTTGCTGGATCATAGGACATATTCTGGCTGTGCTGGAAGCCAAAGCTGACTCCGTCCCACACAGAACAGCCCCGCTCCTCACCTGTGCAATTCCCCCGACCATCTTCTCCTTCACAACCACAGTCTCATCGTGGTCCTGGAAGGCAGCCGCTTTCTGGGCTGCCTTCACCAGATTGTCTGACGCCCTCTTCACAGCATTGCCAGCAGCCTGGAGCGGGCAAGAGGGAGAAGCAGCAGTGTAAGTCCCAGCCCGCTGAGCACAGCCTCACTCCGGGGCAAGACGCTCTCTTAGCGGCCATCCTCTCCTGTCGCTTCCAGGCACGATGAAGCCAGGGACACCGCAGGGGCACCCCAGGGTGCAGACCTGCTGAGGAGGCATCAGGGCCAGAGGAAAGATCCGGCCGTGGAGCACAAAGGAAAGAGGGGAGGGAGCAGGACGGAGACGAGGCTCCGGTACGTGGGGTAGCAAGGCATCAGCGGGCCTCCGGGAGCGCAGGCGAGAAGGGAGGCTGCGGGCAGGGGGAAGGCACTGGGAACAGCGCTGTGGGTTGCCACGTGCTCAGGGAGGCTTGGGGCCCGCCACTGCACAAGGACTGGATGCGGACTGAGTCAGAAAGCACGAGCGTGCCCAAGCTCGGGGAGCCCTGCCTGGGATGGGGGCCAGGTGGCGTGGGAGCCCTGTCCCCCGACTGGGATGGGCGCCAGGTGGAGCAGGAGCCCAGGAACTCCGCTTTCCTCCAGGCCAGGACGGGCCAGACCCGTGGGCGGGCCGAGCTGCCAGGCAGGAGCGGCGGCCGGCGCGCCAGGAGCTGCACGCAGATTCCTTTACATGGTTAGCTGCGCGTCGCCTCAGCAACCCGCTCATGACCATTTCAGGCACTGCTGCTCCCAGCTGGGCTCCCGGGCCAGGGGGAGTCCTGTCCCAGGCCGGGCAGACACGGAGTCCCTTGCTCCAGTCCCATCTGAACAGCGGGGCAGGGACTTTGGAGGGGTCTGGCTGACCCTCCCCAATCTTTGGCCCCAAGGAGCCACCCGTGCAGGCATTAACCCCTTGTGTGACATGGCCCTTGAGGGTTAACCCCCGAATGTCAGAGCAAGGCACTACAAAACATGGCCCAAACATTACCCTCCCGAATGCTAGGGATCTAGTGCACACATTTCAATCATTCCCACGCCAGGCGATTAGGTCTGAATGCCTCCAGGCTCAGTAACCCAGCCCCGGAGTACAGCAGCCCAGGATTACATGTGTGCCGAGCACACAGCACACAGTTAACCAGTGAAATCCAAGCCAGCTGGAGCTTATGCCCCAGTAACCACCACTGTCCTGTGCTAGGCGCCAGCCTCCAAGGACTTTACGGTTACCCTACTTTCCCCTGTCCCTCCCGTGACAGGCCCAGTCACCAAGCCGGGGAGGTGGGGGCCCACAGTGCCCAAACATGCCCTTGATTTGGTGCACAGGAGCACTGACGTGGCTAGTAGCAGTCATTTGTGGCAAGATACACAGGCCTGGCTGGGGCAGCACGCCAGGCCTGGCACGCTGCACCCACCTCAGGGCAGGAGTAGGCTCACAGCAGGCCACGGGCATTCCCTTAGAGCGCAGGGAGCAGCGGCGGCTGACGCACACTCACCTGAGCTGCCCGAGCCAGCTCTGCTCAACCTCTGCTTCCAGCAGGGAGCCCTCACGGTGCAGGCCCTGAGAAAGCCTCCAACGATGGCACGCAGGCAGGGAGCGGGAGCCTTGGGGAGACGCCTCTGCTCAAATACCCTTTTGCTGTGCTGCTGTCCTGTGCTAAGCTCCCTGCATGCTCTGATTTCACTTCTACCCACCCCCTGAGCACTCAGTTCGATGTTCAGGAGCTGGAAGGAGCCAATTAGTGCAGGAGGTGCACAGAGGCAGACTGGGACTCACCTGGAGCCTCTTCATGGCCTCTGAATCATGGTCAGCCTTCACCTTGCAGGCCACCAGGAGCTGCGCTGTGGAGGCAGCCACCTGCTTAGCTGACGAGATGAGTTTCTCTTCACTAGCATGGCCTTGCACTGCTGCATTGGCGGCTTCACACAGATTGTTGGTGGCAGCAGCCACCATGCGTGCCTGGAGGTAGAGAGGGTGTTAGAGAGGATGTGGGAGCCTCCTTGGGAGAGCATTTGCCCAGGGAGGTAGGGGAGCATGGGATGGAGACCAGCAGCTCCCACACTGCGATGCAGCTGGTGGAAGCAGAAGCAGGAAATGGGCTGCTTATTCCACAGAGGAGAAGCACAAGGGCACAGCGTCCCCATGGTTGCAGCAGGACCTGCGAGAAGGATCTTCCCCAGCTCACAGACACTACATGCGTCCTTAATACTCACGGCTGAAATGAGTCCCTGGGACCACTGTCCATCGTCCACTGCATTGGCTGGGATGGCGCCCACCTGTGAGCCAGGAGAAGAGGAGTGAGTCTCGCTGCCCCCTCGCTGCATCTCTTGCTGCGGGACACGAGAGCAGTGAGCAGAGCACACCGCAGTGTCCCCAGCCTGCCCTGCTGCCCACTCCCAGGATATCCCCTTTGCCGCAGGTAGTGCTGCCTGGTGGCACCTGCCTTTGCTGCTCCCTGTGCAGCCACCAAGTCCTGCAGCAGGTCAGGCCTCAGGTTCCCAGGCTTTGAGGACCCATGCCCCTGGGCCTGGCGCAGCACAGGTACCTCGGCTGCATGTCAGCGCTGCTGGGGCAGCCATCCTCTCCTGGAGCTGTCTTGCCAAAAGGGCAGGGAGGCACAGCCACAGACCCTGAGGCCATAAGGGATTAAACTAATGCTCCGCTTTACACAGGCCTTCAGCTCTTCCCTGGACCAGCTCTTGCATCAAAGCCCAGCAGCAGGAACAGGAACAGTTCTTCTAGAAACACACCCCGTCTCAAGCAAAAGATGACTGTAATGGAGAACCCACCACAGCCTTAGATCTATCTGCCCTTTCTGTTAAATCTCTGCACCTTATCTCTTAAAATCAGCTTCATGCCTGCAGCCACCGGACTAGTTTTACCTGTCTGCCTGACACAGGGCCCCTGGGATCACATTTGTGGTGAGCCCCTATCAGCTGGGCTCTCTGACTGTGTTAATTAGACTAACTGCTGTGCATCTCCATGAGGAGGCTGATTTGTTGCCTGCTGGTTTTCCTCACACATCTCTGAACTATCTCTCATGCTCCTATTTCCTCCTCCAGTATAATCCTTACTACATTTGGCTTTCCTCGGGGTGGTGTGCAGAGGGAAAATGCTGTTCACCAGCCACACTTGCCACAGCGTCTCTGAGCTGTTCTCTGTGTGAGCTCACCTACCATGGGCTGTGGAAGGCCCAAGACCCAAAGCACAGCTCAGGACTCCATAACTGCACATACAGTGCTTCACTACAGACTTGCATGCTGCCTATTTCTATCCCCTTTCCAGCCTTACCTTCCCTTGGGCCACCAATTCTCGCTGGGCTGCTGAGGCTGCCTTCACCAGGGCACTTGTGGCTGCAGCAATGGATTTGGCAGCTTCTAGAATTTGTTCCTCAAAGTTCAGACTCTCATCTGCTTGCTGAAGATGAAAATAGGGGGTATGAGTCCTAGAGAGGGGTGCTGGGAAACAGGGTAGGGCAGGAAGCTACAGAAGTTGGCATTGGGGCAGAGGGGTGCACGTATATGGAGATGGAGAGAGGAACTATGGCTGTGGGACACAGAGCGGAAGACGCTGCCAGAGAAAGGTCCAGCTGGGGATGTGGCGAGGCAGTAGGAGTGCAGGAAGAGGAAGGAGATGGATACACAGATAGGAGAGCCCTCAGCTTGCTCGAAGCTCAGCACAGGGCATCAGGCAAGGCTCAGCACCACTACCTTGGGCTTGGCCCTCGGTTTCAGCTGCTCCAGTTTCTTGGCTGCAGCCTCAATGGCAGCCGCTGCCCCCAGTAGCTCATTCTCAGCAATGACAGTGGGATCTTCTGGGTCAACCCACTCAGTCCCTACAGGAGACAGGAATCAAGACAGACATAGGGTAAACCTGCACATGGCCTCATTCCCGTTCGTAATCCCTAGCCCCACTCACTCCCACCTGTGGGGATGGGGCAGGCTCTCACCTTACCTACTCCTATTAGCTACTCAGACCCAGACCGTAATTGTGGCCCTAGATTCTGTCCCTAAGATGGAACTAGCCCTAATATGGGCTTACCTTTCATGGCCTCAGCAGCCTGGATGAGTTCAGTGACGGAGCTGGCCACGCGTTTAGAGAATCCAGCCAGCTGCTGCTTCAGCTCATGAGTCGGCTTCTGCAGGATCTGCGGGAAAGCAGCAGATATGAGCGACGTAGGCACAGCATGAAGCAGGTGATGGGTCCATAACCTCTCCTCCCCTGTGTGACCCTACTTGCAGGCTCTCAACAACCCTGTATTTGCCCCTCACTCCCAAAATACATCTGCCTGGCACAGAGTCTGAAAGTCCTGCCTGGGGCCCAACCATCTTAGTTTCGCGCTGCTGTTAGTGCCACCCACCAGCCACGGCACTGCAAGGAGTCCCTCCTAGTCTATTCGAGGTGTTCTCCCCAGGGGAGGATGGTGGGTTCCCCAGTCCCCCCTGCCAGGTGCTGCCCCTTCCCTGTGTACGTATCAGTCGTTTGCAGCTTTCTAAAGTGACACTGGCCAGTCTCATTCTGCACAGGAAAAAGATGATCTTTTCCTTAGCCCAGTGGAGTTCATCGCCTCTGGGACATCTTGCAGCAATGAGTTTTGCAGGTTTAAGTTACAGTCTCTTCCTGTATCCATCCCCTCCCCCAGGATTTCCCTCTTCTTCCAAAGCATTTCAAGGCCCAGAATCATTTTCTCCTCCCTTTCCCCATTTTTGGAAGTCTGGCTGCAAAATGTGGGATATGAAGGGGAGGACAGTGGTGCCACATCCCAGTCTCTCACAACAGTCCTATACGGGCAGCCGGAGGAGCCCTGAGGAGAAGCACATTCCCCCGGAGCCCAGACATGCACACACCACAGCACACTCGAGGCCTCCCAGCCCACCACGCGCACGTGCACGTGCGCACAGAGTCCTGCTTCGCCGCGTATGCATGAACGGCAGAGCTCCCTGTCACCTGTCACACAGGCGGGGCGGAGAGCAGGCTCCAGACTCGGCACGGCACGGCCCGCGCGCACCCCGACCCGGCTCACGCGACACGCACGGCGAGCGTCAGCCAGAGCAGGTGTGAGTACACACGCAGACAGAGACTGCAGGGTCCTTCCAAAAGTCCACGTGCATGCACAAAAACACACACGCACGCACACACAGTGCCACCCCAGCATCAGGCTGGGCACACAAACACGCTGTGACCAAGGCTCGTGCAGAAGTTAGATACCGGGAATCACACCAGGTTTCACCTTACCGGCTGAAAGGAAAGGACAGAGAAGAGAGAGAAGACGACAGTGAACGCCCTGACACGGACAAGAACGCGCTGGAGAAGAGGGTGCGCTCGGGGCAAGGCTCCTGCAGGCTCCGACAGCCATGCTGGGCACTAGGAGGGTGGGCTCAAACCCTGCGGGAGCCACAAGCGGAGGGGAAGCGGAGGGGAGAGAGTGGCAAGGAAAGGTGTGGTAGGGAGCACGGAAAGGCGGCTGTTCCCCAGAGAAGGGGCAAGGAGAGGCCAAAAAAAAAAAAAAAGAACTCGGAACAAAAGATCAGAGGTACCGGGTCAGGAGCAGTGCTACGATCATTCGCACATTCGTACTTCTGCCCGGTTCCCCAGGCATGCGGCCGGGCGTGCAGAGCCAGGGTCACCCCAGGACGAGGCACGCCGTCTAGACTGAGAGCCTCCGAGGGCTGGAAACCCACCTACACCCAGAGCAGCTAAGGAGCGGCTGTCCTCCTCTTCCCCTTCTGCACCTTATTTCTACCCACTCTAGACTGTCAGACTACAGTTTTCAGCTATTAAATTTTTCTTTCTTTCTTTCTTTTTTTTTTTTTTGTGACAGAGGCCTATTGTTACCAAATACCAATTCCCCATGGAGGTTCAAATTCCTTCCCCTCCCCAATGAAATATGTTAACTTTCTTACTCTTTTGCTAGGAGACATGTTTTCCATCCAGAACCAAATAACTCTTGCAGCTCTTAACTGAACTCTCATCAACCTCTTGTTCACACTCCGAATGAGGTGTCAGTTCCCAAAGGGATGGGAACATATCGATGGATGTATCCCACTGATACAGCAACGGTCTTGCTGCTGCTGGGGTAGAGTCACATCCGTAATCTAACTTGAGATCTCCTATAGACAGGACAGGAACCAGCTCTGCTCCCTGAGCTACAGCAGCCCATGAGAGCCCACAGCTAGCTGCCCCAGCAGCACCTCCGTGTCCTTTTTACTCACTGCTCTCCAGAAACCTGCTGCCCTCTCATAAATGTGACCAGTGTTTTTGGTTCCTGCCTTCACAGACCAGTATGCTGTGACGGGTGTGGGACTCCAGAGTTGATTCTTACAGGAATTTCATTCTGGACTTGTGTGGTGCCATCCCAGTAAATGTGCAGGATTTGCCTGTGGTCAAAAATCCCCAAACTGACAGCATACAGTGACAGCCAGTTTGCTATCATAAGCACAACCAGCCAAAGTGCCATATTCTTAACTCTGTTGTCTGCTCTAACAATGTATTTAAAATTGCTAAATAGTCTCTGTCTAGAGCTAAATGTACCCTAGAGGCTATAAGCTTACTAAAACGCACCCCTAATGAACACTGTACGAGATGTACCATGTGATTGCTATTAAAGAGACATCACATGTCATTTGGACAATTACACCCCAAATACAGCCAAATAGTACACTTCTGCAACTAGACCGACCTTGAGAATTGCTACACTAAGTTATCAGCCCAATCATCCGTTAACAACAGGTCAGCCAGAGAATTTCACCTAGTACCTCAGTCTTGGCTGTGATGATTTATGTGTGGCTAAAGCATTTTCCAGAAAGATGCTTGATCTAGATTCAGAGCACAGAAAACCCACTGCTTCCCTTGGGGTTGTATCCCAGCGGTCATCTCCTTCAGGTAAAACTTTGATTTCACCTGTGTCTGGTTTCAGTCTCCAGCCATCAGCTCCTGCCCACCTTATCTTGTTCTGCCAGCGTTAGTTACGCTCTCCTTAAAGGAACTCAGCCTTCTTTGCAGGAAACTAAATGACATAAGCTCTCTGGCCTTACTTTTAGTGAACCTGAACAACTTGCGTTTAAACAATCCCATTTAACCAAATTAGTCAAGTCCTTGCTATTTTTCATTATTGTAATCCACGGTTATTGAAAACTCCACAGGTTTTGTGCAACTTTCCAGTAAACTCAGCTTTATCTTTACTATCTTGCCAAAAATGCAAACTACTGGAACTACTTCATTGGATCCCTTCTTCCAATCCCTTGGCTAATCCATTCTTAATTTGCTTCATGTAAACCACACTGATCTTGTAGAGAGCTAATTAAAGCAGTCAACTGAATTACTCTGGAGGAGTAAGCTATAGGGAGAGTGGATCCAAAAGGTGCAGCTGGCCTTTGCAGTCAACAGCTCTGCCTCTGCAGGCACAGCTCATCTAACACTCTCTTTTACAAGCTTAACAAGCTCTGCTTTCACACTAGCTGATGTTTCTTACTCCCACCACCCTTAGTGGAAGCTGTTTCAGGATTTTGTTCCCGTGTTGTCGAATTTCCTGCCTCCATCTGTTTACGGCCAGTTAATCTCCATCTGTTGTCGGCCAAATACTTCTCTTTAGAGACTGTTCATCTTTCCGACATCTGCTTCTTTAAGTAATTACAAGGAGCACTCCCATCCCTGCTCTCCTTCATTTTGCCAGTCTAAGCAATCAGGGAAAATGGGAGATTTCTTGTACAGGACCAGGGATGGAGATGAGGCCACACACTAAGTACAGGGGCAGGGAGTGGGAGAGGAATCCAGCACTGGCTCTTCAAAGATGAGTTGACAGCCACTGCCTAGCTCAGATCAAAGCAACTTTAACAAAACTAGCCCAGGGCACTACAGCACTGAAGCTGCTCAGCACAGCGTTCAGAAAAGCTGCATAACTCCCCAGGAGCACTGAATAAAGACTTAGTGGGCAGCCTGTGTGGAGCTGCATGCTGTGCAGTCTCAAGTCAGCAAGCAGGTTTCTTCTTTATGCCAGGAACTGAAGAACAGGCCTTCCTGGATCAGGCAGTCTGACCTCCACACCAGCGGCCATGACACACCACCTCCTCTCCTCACCTTGCCTTCAGTCCCACAACCTGGGTCTGACTACGTGCAGCTCACAGAAAGGCAGCAAGGGGGAGCGTGAGAAAGGATCTAGAAGGGAAGCTGCAGAGCCCAGAGGAATTTGGGGATTTGGGCAGCACCCTGGTGTCCAAGGGCTGCCTCTGCAAACTGTGGGAGTAGGGGTAGAGACACTCACCACCAGTACATGCTCCAGAAGTTCCAGATAACCATCAGCACATTCTTTACCGAAGCGCAGCGCTCGCTGCCGCACGTCTGCGCTCACCTCCGGGTGGTAGGCAGCCTCCTGAAAAACAGAGACAGTGAGCCCTTATTCACATCCAGATGGCTCCTACACAGCCCTGAACAACAACCGGGCTTGTGCCAGGGCACCTGCAGCCACCGGTAGGGTGCATGCTGCCCCCCACAAATCTGTGCTGGACTCACATCCCTTCCCTATCAACAAAGCCAACCCATGAGACAGTACCTTGCAGGCACGCAGCATATCAGCAATGGCACGACGGCTCAGGTTTGCTGTGGCAATGACGTCCTCCTGCCGACATGAGTTGCCAGCAGCCACAGCCTTGGCTGTTGCCATTGTGATGCCTTTTGTCATACGGATGAAGTCCTCTGGAGTTGAGGTCTTGGCAGGAGGCACTGGGCTGGAGAAGACCTGTAAGATGAGAGCAGGGGTGAGTTGTAAAGGTAGCCGGCAGATAGGACATCAGTTGAGGCATCAAGGCTGCCTGTTTCAGAGCCCAGTCCACACTTACTGCCAGCTCTTGGCGTATGTGCTCTATCGTGGCCTCCAGTGCCCGCGTCCCCTTTGTGGCCTCATCCTCAACAGCCTTCACTGTCTTCAGCAATGAAGTGACGTTTGTGACCATCACCTGTTGAAGGGAGAAAAGAGCCAGGCTAAGTCCCATGCAAGCTCTCAGATGCTGCCAGCATCTTTTCTTCCATACTGATTTGGCCCAAACTCACACCTTCCCTATACCCCAGTCACATTACCTCACTTTCTTCTTCCAGCATTGCTTCCTCTTCATGCTGTGTCCCCATCATTTCTGTGCCCACCCCCTTCCCCCTGAATCTGCCTCCCAGCTCCTCACCTGCCCCCAGACCAAGACAGAAGGCCTCCTACCCTTTCTCCAGCCCTCCTGCCCCATCCTCTCTCTCCCATCAGCCCAGCAGACCCCAATTCAGACCTTGGCAGAGTTCTTTAACTGGTAGACAGCAGGGTCATCTCCAGCTTTGCCAGCAGCTGCCTTAGTGGCACTGATCAGGTCTCCAAGTGCCTTGGCCACATCCTTCACGGCATTGATCAGAACCACCTAGGGAAAGCAAGGCCAGGATAATGGCTTAGAGATAGTCACACTGAGGCTGGCGGTGGCCCAAGAGTGAAACACGTCTGGGTATGCATGTACCCAGTGTACCCAGAGTCCAGCTGAGCCAGCTCTGCTGGCACCAGTCAAAACCCAGTCAGTCCTCACCGAGACATGCAGAGTCTAGCCCAGAATACCATATGACACCCTAAACTCTCAACTCCAAACCCCTCAAGAAAGCTATAAGCAGCCTCTTTTCCTCCCAGACATCCCCTCCTACCTGAGTCTCAGGGTCTTCAGAGCCTAGGCTGGCAGCACCCAGTTTCACCACTTCTGCCAGGCGTGTGATGGTGGACACAGAGGACTGGGCAGCCTGGGCTAGCTTCTCCTGGCTGGCTGTGGCATTCTGCACCAGCACCTTGGTGTCCTCCACCAGAGCTTTGGCTGTCTTCAAGATGCCCTCCCTGGGGAGAACAAGGGTCAGAGAGAATACACCCCTGTACATGTGCATTTATGCAGCATGTTAAGGACTGATAGACTAGCACCTGCTCTCTACATGCTCACACACTCCTTGTGTAGCCACTCTGGAACAATGTGTCAAGAGCCTGGCCAGGTGCTGCACTATAGAGGGAGAGCACTATTCATGTGTGTGTCAGGGATTTAGAAAGACCTTAAGTCCTGCCTTCTGTACGTAAGAAATGAGGGGAAAGCAGAGTCAGTGTGACCTGGACCTTGCAGGTCTCCTTGGGGATGGTACAACGCCAAGATAGATAGGAGACTGGGGGACACAGCCTGACCCTCAACTCTAGTTGGGCAGCGACCAGATGAGGTATTGCATCTCCAGCCCTAGTACCTGTGATCAGCGAAGGTCTCAGAGTTCTCCCGATTGAGGGTTCCTGCAGTGGCAAACATGATGGTGGTGTCGAGATCAGCAATGATGCCAGAGACAGCACTGGCTGCTGTAATACAGGCTTGCGTCCCACGGTTCCCAGCCTGCAGGGCTGCCAGCACATGAGACACCTGAAGAAAACATGCAGAGTGACTTGGAGAGTAGAGCAAATTCAGGCAGCCCCTACTGTACATGTTCTGTACACATACTGTACACTTCCCCAAGACTGCTTCAAGCTAAGAAGGGTAAACAAACTGTGCAGTTTGAGCATCCTTTGTTAGCTTTCATTTATTTATATTTTGCACCTTTGTATTTTGTATTGTATATTTGTATACAATATACTTGTATATTTGTACTTATCATGTTTGGAGGTACAGGAGATATAGGACCACAATAACTTCCAAATGAGTAAAGTTTGAATGATGGGTATCAGAATGTTACAGCTCCTTCCTTCTTTAACTGTTAAACTCTATTTCTCTACTTCAGCAAACACTCATAGGAGAGTAAGTTTCCTGATGAAAAGCACTCTTGGAAAGAAAGAACCTGCAGGAAGCCCTGAGCATGCAGACACAGGTCAGGCAGTATAAACAAAGTGTTTGTTTTGTTTTTGTGGTCTTGCTTACAAATATTGTAGATCTACCTGCAAATCATGGAAAATTTTTTTAACCATGTTTTTGTCTGTTAGTAAGCATGTTCTCTAGATTCACAGACAGGATCCTTTCTACCATACCAGCAAAAGATGCAGCAGAGATCTACTACCCAACACAAGCTGCAGGCTTCCTAGAGCTGCAGCAAATGCTATACATACCACTAAAAGGGGTGATTTAGATGAGCCTGGGCTGACATCACTGTAGAACTTAAGTCTCCTCCAGCAAGTCATTGCCAGCAGTTCAGCAAGTAGCACCTGGACATTGCACTTGCCCCTCACAGCAAAAGTTGCTAGTATAGAGCCTAGACAGTCAGAGGGGGAATCTATCCTCCACCTTGTCAAGTTGTGCCAGGGTAAGTGTGGCTGAGAGTGCACATAGAGCCCAGCAGGGCCATGGGAGAACGCAGCATGGTGGCTCAGAGGGCTTGATCCAACATCCCTCCCTCTACCTGCCTTGCCACACTGTTCCTCCTTTCTCCTGCTACCCTCTCTGGGACCCTCTGGGCTGCTCACCTTCTCAGAAACCTTGCGTGCACTCTCTATCAGCTCCTTCTTGGTGTAGGCATCGCTGGGGCTGCACTGCAGGGCTCCAGCCTTGGTTACCAGGGCAGCGCAGCCATGACCCAGCTCCTGCACCCGGCGCTTGATGTGGGAGCCAATCTGGAAGTGAACATGCATGTGAGAGAGTCAGAAGGGAACTAACCTTTGCATCTGTGATACCCAGTGGGAAACGCCAACCACCCCCCACTCCAAATAGGACTTCCCAACACCGCCCCTCTCTGCCAGTCCTCTTATTCAGGAGATATACTGCTGTCCTGCCAAAAGGAAATGAGGCTTTGCTCCACATTTGCACACACAGTTGCAGTGGAGGTCTGAATATGCTGCCTCCTCTCTCCTCTGACAGGAACTTTGAAGGCCTCCTGATCTTTGCTCTCACACTTCAAGAAATCCTGCTCTTTCCTATGACATATGCTGGTACTTCTCCCCATGCTTATTGGGAGACTTCACGGGTTTCAATGGTCCTACCTCCTCATTCTCAGCAGTGAGTGCAGCTGGCTTGGCCTCTTGTGCCAGCTGCCCATAGTCATTGGTGAGTTGGTTGGCCAGTATGCCCAACTCATCTGGGTTGGTGGTGGATTTGGTGACCTGCAGGTGGAAGAAGAGCAGAAGTCAGACAGACCAAATGTTGGGGCAGGCAAGCAAGGAGGGCAGTGTCCCCCAAGGTGGGTGAGACCATGGCCCCACTGTATGTTTCCTTCCCTACTTGAGCCGGGGCATATAGGAGGCAATGGCCTGCTTGATGGCCCCAGCACTCACCATCTCCTGCACAGTCACTGCAATAGCCTTTGCTGTCTTCACCATGGTGGTCTGGTAGTCCACAAAGGACCCCTCCGGCTCACCCACTGGCCCCTCATCCAACTGCAAGAGAACATCAGGAGAGTTTGGCTCCAGCCCCAGCCCATAGACCCTCCTTCACTGTACACCACAGCAGGAGGCTCACGCTAACCTGCCGGGGCCTAAACTCACAATGGCCCCAGGCTGCTCTGAATATTCCCTCCCTCAGTCTGACCTTTAGAGCTCCAAGGAGGCAAACCTATCAGTGTGCACCTCTACTTGTTTTTTCTGGCGTGTTTAAGCTCAATGCCCTGTTTCCTCTCCTCCCCAAGCAGCATTTAGTGTCTGGATCCCCAGGAGAATGAGCAATGACAGTGCCCAGTGTACAGTTTAACTCTGACTCCTTCTCTCTCCCACTCCCACTTTCAACCTGGCCCTCTCACCTGGTTGATAGCCTGGGTGATGGAGTCCACCATGCCCCCAACGACACCTGCAGCGCTGGCTGCCTCATTCAGTGTGGTGGTCAGGTCCTCCACGGCTTCCTTCATCATCTGCACAGCCTCTTCCAGAGCCTCCTGGGTGTGGGCAGCTTGCTGCAATGACAAGCCAGAGTGAGAGAAGGCAGCTGCTCCCCAGTCTTCCCACCCACAGGGGATGCTGCACCCCTATCCTACGCACATCCACACACAGGTACACACTATGGTATGTCCCGAGAGACAGACTGCCTCTCCTCAGGTCTCTATGTCCAGCACACATACGTACTCCACATGGCACATGTTGAAGCCTCTCATACTTCATCCACATGCAAAGGAGAACATGCCACAAACATGTACCTCCCGCTCACCTTGGGGTTCCCACCAGCCTCCTTGGCTGTGTACAACATCTGCAGGGCAGACTCGGCCAGTGTTTTAGTCTGGTCCAGGAGGTTCATCTGCTGCTGGTGGTTGGGTGTTTTGGAGGCAGCTCCAATAGCTGCCATAATGAGTGGCTCAAAGTATTGAGCCATCTGGGACACCTAGGAAGAACAGCATTAGTGTCAGCACCTTCTACCACAGGCTGGCTAGAGCCTCTGTCTCAGTGTGAGCACCTCCATGCACATTTACTTGCCTAATCAACAGGTCCCCATCCCTGCCCCTCCTGTTACCTTGTGTCCCAGCTGGGAGGCCTCAGCTCGGGCTGCACTGGCCACTGGCTCAATCAGGTTATTGATCTCTTGAACAGCTGTGATCATCTGGTTGTGCAAAGCCTGGTGGAAAGACAGCACATTGCATGAGGCTACAGCAGGACTGTTGTCACAGAGCTCTGCTGTGAGATGGGGAGGAAGAATATTTGTCCCCGTCAAGCAACAGGATCATAGGGTTCTAAAGTGCTGGTTGACTGGATGACTATCTGGCCTCAGATATTCACAGAAGGGAGACGTGCTGGCAGGAGTTAAGGCTGGGGGAAGCAAGGCAAAGCTCCCCTTTCTGGGGCAGTGCATGGCCCACACAAGGGAGTTTGAAACAAGCCTGCCTTGACCTGTGCTTGGATGGAACCCTGCAACATGGGGATTTGGCAGCAAGGCAGCCCAGAGTGAAAGCAGAGGAAGCCAGCAAGGACTATGGAAACACATACTGGGTGTTTGGCACTTCACATTTACAGGGGACTGGTATGATGAGGCTGGGAAGGCTTTGGAGCAGCATGTCTCCCACTCACCTCCTGGGAAATATCTTCTCGGGGGGCGAGCTGCTGGCTAATGGCAGCAAGGGAAGCCTGGTCCACCTCCCGCATGCACCTGTTCAGGACCTCGATGGCCTCGTCACACTCCCTCTGTCCAGGAGCTTTGTCCCTGCATCATAGATGGATCAGTACCACAACCAAGTGTGCCCTGTGTTGGCAGGCTCAATGCCACACTCTCACCACAAACTCTGGCTGGTGCCAGTGAAGGGCAGGACCTCTCTCCTTAACCCTGAGCAACCTAGAATCCAAGCCAGGTACCACAACCCCACCCAGCCCATACACACTGGCACCATCCCCCACAATCAACCCATCTTAATGCTGTAGAATTACAATGCCAGCTCTGGGGCTGTACGGGAAGGACTGCATCTTCCTTTCTGTCCCCAGGCAGTGGTCAAAGTGAAGAACAGGAGCAAAATGAGTCAAAATGTCTCAGGGATGCTTACTCAGAGCATCCCCCAAACAAGGTACTTCTAAGTGAAAACAGAGCCATGGCTGAGGGTGCAGGCTGCAGTGAGATGGCCCGGCCACAGCACACTCACCTCATGTTGGTGATCAGTTTCTTGATGGAGTCGGAGACAGTGCGAGAGTGGCCAGCCAGCACCGACCACTGGGGTGGGTCTTTGGGATTGACGGCTAGAGAGCGAGCAGTCTGAATAAGGCCAGCAGAGCTCTCCAGCATGGTCTTGGCAGAAGAGATGATGGGCTCCATGGCTCTGCGTCCCTGTGCAGGGAGATCATTGCTCAGTGACCCAGACAGACAGGTGTGCGAGGGCCTATGTGAGAGACATTACCCCCTCTCCTGCAGTCCTGGCCAAGGAGCAGCCTTTTAAGCCCAAGGCTCTCTACTGCCTCCTTGCATCCCCTCCAGGCACTAGCTCTGTGCTAGGGCCCCATCACAAGCTCACCAGTGACTCACATTGCTGAGTACAGCTCCTCTCCATCCTTGAGTAGTTCCCATCCCAGCCTGGCTGTCCACTCCCTGCCCCCGTGGGATCTCACCTCAGGGCTGATCTGGGCAGGAACGGTAGCAAACTCTGGGTTGGAGGCAAAGGCTGTCAGGTTATCCACAGCCTCTATGAGAGGGGCTGTGGCTGCACGGCACCTCTCCCGGTTCTCCTCGTTGAACGCACCGTCCAGAGCCTGGCACACAGGAGAGACCAGGGAGTTACCTAAACTCAACCATGTCTCAGTTCCCCCCAGCTGTTGCCTAGACCCTGCCCACTTCTGCAGGGCCACCCACAACATCTCGACAGGGAGACCATACCTTGATAGTCTTCACCAAGTTGGCTGTGCTGTTGGCCACCTCCTTGGCCGACTGGACAAACTGGCGCTTGGCAACAGGGTTGGCAGTGCGAGAGGAGGCCAGCCGGCATGTGTTGCATAGGGCTGAGGTGTGTTTAGCTACGATGGTGGCTGCTGACAGCACCTATGTCAGGTGACAGAAAAGCACTGTGGCAGAATCCCAGCATCTCTCTCTCCCCACACCTACATCTCTCCCTTCCCACCAACTCCAAGTCCACAAGGGGCAGCAGGGTGTGCAGAGGATGGACAAAGCAGGCAAACGTCAGCTATCACCCTGTGCTTCCCTAGAAGAATCAAAGTCCTGTACGCCCATACAACCTCTCATCTCGACTGTCACTGTTTCGGCAAAGCTACCAGCTGGTTCTCAGTACAGCTAATGAGGCCTGATGAGACACTAGCCACAAACTCAGCCAACTCTTTGGACCCAGCTCTTCCAGCTAGTCTCTCATTCCCTTTCATCCAAGAAAACGCTCACCACAGTGCCCCATCTTGTACTCACCTGAGACTGTGTGCAGGCAGGGTCCACCAGGTTCTGGCAGGCCATTTGGATGGCTTGGTTAGCTCTGGCAAACTGAGTGGGGTCTACCAAGCCTTGCTGTCCGGCCTGGCTGTTGGGATCTGAAACACCTACGAGGTAAGCAGCCTGGGAACATGAGAAAGGATGTGAGAATATGCCTGCAATGGGAGAGGCAGCCAGAGCCACAGAGCAGGCACGGGGTGCAGAGGTGGGTGGCACAGGGAGGTTTCTCCAATTACTGAGCTATGGGGTCAAGCTTTGAGAGCCAGTGGAGGGGCTCTGTGGAAATTAAGCACTAGGTATAATACAAGGGGTTGGGACTGAGCACATCTCACCTGAGCTGCTGCCTCTGTGAGGCCACAGAGAGCTTTGGAGGCAGCACTGATGGACTCTCCAAACTCTGGCAGCTTGCTGTTCTTGGCGTTCTGGGAAATCCCAGCCATGGACTCGCCCAGAACCTGCAGGAGACATCAACCACCAGTTAGTGACTACATCCCCGTCCTGTACAGCGCTCCCAGGCTCAGAGCTCACCGTGCTTCATAAACAGCGTATTTGTATCCTTGAAGAAAAGGAATCAGGTGAGGTAGTGCTCTTCCCTTCATCCTCTTTGTCTCCATCTCTCCTAAACCCCTCTATCCTCACACTCCTCCCACACCTCTGTCTCCAGCTCCACTCCCAGCTCAGGGCTCACCTTGGAGTTCTCCATGACACTGTCGAGGCAGTTGAAGTAGGACATATCATTAACAGTCTGAGTGGGGTTCTCCAACAGCTCCTTCACCGTCTGCAGGGACACAAGAGTCAGATCACAGAGGATGTGTTCACCGTAGCAGGGTCTGTGCTCTCCACCTCCTGTGCCAGTGCCCTGGCATCTCTTTGCTCCCTCCTTCCTCAATGTGACGTAGCTACCGCTCTTCCTACCCCAGTGATCTTAGCACCTGATGCTTCCAGCCTCCACCTTACCTTGTGTTGACCCAGTCAAGCCCACACAAAAGAGAAACCCCAGGCGACTGAGCCCCTCTGTGATATTTGTTTGTTCTTCTCACCTCCAGCTCCCTCAGGGCATTGTCACACTCCTTTTGGCCTGGTGCCTGCTGGGTGCACATCGTGATCAGCTGGTTAATGCTGTCAGTCACAGCTCTGCCAGTACAGGAGAGACAACCACAGATTAATGCTAGCTCTACTGCCTTCATCCACTGCTACTGCAAACAGCTCATTGATTTGGCCACGGGGAATGTCTTGGCTGTAGCAAACAGGTAGAGGTTCTGGCTAGGGGATATTCCTACCCTCCTTCAGGGTCTACCTCTTTTGACAGACTATCATAGAGCAGTCAGGTCAGGATTACTACAGACAAGTGGTCTCGGGGAGCTCCACAGCAAGCTGAATCCCATGGAGGTAAGCACCAAGTCTAGATTCTGCCTCCCTCTGCTGCAGGCCCCAAATAAGCCCTTGGCATTTCCCCATCTCCCTTTATGTATAGCAAACAGTTCCTCCTACCGTGCAGCTGCTGCTAGCTGATTCTTGAGGTTGGGGGCTGTGGGGTCAGCAGAAAGTGCCTTTGCAGCCAGCAACAGCTTGCTGGAGGACATGGAGATGCTTTTCAAGTTTGACACCACCTGCGCCTGGTCTTCTTTAGTCTGGAAGAAGCCAAGAAGAGTCATCTACAGGTTTCTAAGCTCCATGTCCACCCAGCCTCCACCTTGGGTCTGTCAGCAGCCTGGCCCCAGTTTCCAGTGATTTCCAGGCTAAGCATGCTCCCTTAACCCATCTTGTCTGCCTGCTGTTGTATCCTTGCTACTGCCAATTAACACTTACAGAAAACAACCCAAGCCAATTCTTCCCCTGCTACTGCAGCTTAGTCTATCCCCAGACCCCACCTCACTGGCTGCTTTAGCCACAGCCACTCATGGCAATCCTTAGCCATTGATCCCCCAGCTACTATGTCCACAGTCAAACATCCTCCTGGGCACCCAAAGGCCTCTCATGATACGACAGTTCACAATGCGTCATGAACAACAGGCATTTGCTCTCACCGGGGACAGGCTGGCCATCTCTACTCCAGCCTGCAAGAACTCATTGAAGTCTTGTCCAAATTTGCCAGATGACTTGGCCAAGTCTTGAGGGGTGCCACGTGATGCCTGCACCAACTCATTGGCAGACTGGTTAAGTCCTGCGGCTGCTTGATTCAGCTGGCTCTGCGCTTCCTGGAAGCTCTTGGTGCTGGGTGGGAACTGGAGGCAGAGAGAGAGAGATTAGGAGCACTAGAGAGACTAGGAAGAAGTTAGAGATGGAGGATGAAAATATAGCATCTAGAAGCACACATTGTTTGTGGCCAAAAAACCCTAGAGCAGCTGCCCTGCTCTCCAGTACCATGAATTTTCAGCACGAACAGGTAGCAGACAGCAGTTGGCATGCTGCTGTTTGATGAGTCCTGACAAAGCCCAGTGTGTCCTGGATAAGGCTGACACCACTGAAGATGTCAATATACCCCTGAAATCCACCTTCGTGATAGAAAGGCTACTTAGGGACATGCTAGAGGGAGGAATCCAGCATGAATAGATTAGCTCACATCATCACTGCAAAGCTTCCCTATCTCATCCTGGCCTGGCTGAACTCACCGAATCGGCTAGCAGTCTCTTGCTGGCCTCGCCCACCGTACGGATGGCAGCATCCACATCCCGCTGTCCAGGAAGGCAGTTCACACAGCGATTCAGAGCCTGAGACACTGCCTTGGCCACCTGTGGAGAGCAAGAACAGCCACTGTCACATGCACATCTCCTCCAGCAGTGCTGCACTGCAGGGGCCTTTCCCAGAACCCATGCACTGTAGCTACCACTAGCTCTGCATGCTTCCCTGGCCTCAGCAATGTGCCAAGAACTTGCTGAGGGTGTTGGGGCCCAGTTCTCACCTGGGCCAGACGTTGCTGGCTCTCTGGGTCACCAGGCTTGGCCACTGCTTTTCGTGCTTCCTCGATGAGGTTGTTTGCTTTATCCATGACGTCACCAGCGCACTCCAGCATGGCAGTCTGTGCCTGCGGGTCCGAGGTGTTGGCTGCAATGCCACGGGCAGCCTGGCTGAGTGATCGCAGGGCCTGGGCCACCTCTCGGGCAGCAATTCCTGTGACGAGAAAGGTAAGTCACTGATCGAGGCTAAGTAGGAGTGATAAGACCTACACCATGCTCTCACCGAAGAATGCGCTCCTATCTCCAATGTGCTTAGCCTTGAGGCAAGGGACTAGGCTGTTCCCCCCACCACTTCTGGATCTTCCCTCCTGTTCCACTTGGCTCCCTATTTGCCTGAAGCCCTCTGATTTGTGTCCTGTTCAGGAGCAGCTGCCCCTGAGTACAAGTGATCTTCACCACTCCCACACACAAAACGAAGGCCTAGCCCTTGCCTATTTCCCAGTTTAATCCTGGAGCACGATACCTGTGTAGTTCTCGTTGCCCTGGGCCACCTCTCCAAGGAGGTGAGCAATAGCAGAGCTGACAGCTTTTGTGCTGTTCCCCAGGTCCTGGGCGCACTTCTCCATCTGCAGGATGATCGGTGAGAATGTATTGACAGGTTACACCTCCAACCTCCACCCATGCATTTCCCACTCTCCCTTCTCTGACCTCAGCCACAGCACCCACCATTCCCCAACATACTGCTCCCATCCGGTGCCACTGTTTACTGTTCCTGCTTGCGCACCCAGACCCATTCCCCACCTGAGCCATCTCCTCCTAGAGTCCTTACCGTCTCTCCTGGCAGAGGCTTGAGTTTGCCATCCCTTGCAGCTGCCTTGGCTTCCTGTAAGTCCCTCTCCAGGCTCTGCACAAGGCCCAGGGCAGAGTCTATTTCCAGGGGCCCACAAGCCTCCTGAGCCTGCAGTTGGAAGAAGGAAAAATGAGTGAGGCAACAGCTGCAGGAACCTTGGTGTTTTAGAGAGCTCACCTTGCAACAGGCCCATCCCCATCTCTCTACTGACCTAGTAGAGAGTACTACTTAGTACGTCCAAGGCCCTGCAGCTGGACAGGAAAAATTCTCTTACCTTCTGTGCAGCTGTACGGAGCTCAGCAAGAGCTGCAGCCAAGTTCTTGGCACACTGGCTGAGCTGCATAGCAGAGGCCTGGTCTGTAATGGTGGGGACAGTGGCCTTGGCTGCAGCTACCATCTTCCCACCAGGCTGCAAGTCCAAAGAAAAAGCTGTAAGAATGTGATAAAATGCAGTATCTCTTCCTTGCCCACATCCAACAGGCTTCCCAGCATCTTAGTGGGGGCAGACAGCACAATACACAATTTATAAGGGGTGCAAGTGTCAGAGCCCACATAGGGTGCTCCCCGCAGAGACAGGATACAGCAGAGTACAGGTACCTGCAGGAAGTTCTGGCTGGCAGCAATGAGAGCCAGCTGGGCGCTGGGGCTGTCTGGCTGGGATTGGCTTCCTCGTACACCTTGTACCAGCATTGGGATCTGATCTGCCACAACCTGTGACCAGAGAGGAGAGTCACTGCAGAGGCCCAGCCAGGGGGAGACACGAAGCACCCAGTACCCTCCAGCTGGTGCAGCTTAGCGGCTCGTTCAGACTGCTCTGTGCGCCTGCTCCGTCCACTCCTGCAGCTCTCTCATGCTTTGCTGTGTGCAGATCTGACTGACAGTGACTTTATGTTTATTCCCAAATCATTGAACAACAACAACAAAGAACTGCACATAAACCTAGCCTCTGCAGAACCTCTTTACAAACACCATCCCCCATGCCCTGTTCTCCAGTAAAACTGAGATCTGTGCTTTACTAACTCCTAACCCATTTAGCCCATAATCTACTGATATTGCACAATGCTAAAACTTCGCTCAAGACGTTGCATAGTACTAAGTCAAGCTTAGAAGCTTTTAAAGATCTTTTTATCAACCCATCTTGCAATCTTATAAAAAGGCACCCCATTAACACAAAAAGCCTCATCCTGATTTTGACAGAATCTTTTTTTTTTTCCTTAAAATAAGGTTACTCAGAATTAACATGTTAAAAGATGAGAAAATAATAACAGTCTCATATTAGTTTTTCCATCATTTTTCACGGGGGTGAGGGAGGTTTGTAGATGTCAAGGCCAGCTGTCTCCTCTCAGACACTGGTGCAACATCCACACTTTTGCAGATAGATTTTCCAAGAAGGGGAAACAGTCATTAAAAATGCATTATTAGCTGCTCTTAATGCAAGATTTGAGGACTTTAAGGTACAAGCTGTCTTGTTGTGTGCCCAGCCTACTGTGGCTGAGCACAAAGCTGAGGCAGAGGGTAGCTGGCTCAGTTGTGCCACAACATGGTTGATCAGAGAGAGGATGGGAGCAGGCAGCACAGCCTTGGCCACTGGACAATGCTGGAGCAGGGAATGATGTCAGGGTCACAGTACGGGCCCCTGTAGCACTAGGGGGTTGGGACAACGTGTTCCTTACCTTGCAGCTCTGCACCAGCTGCTGCTGTGCTGCTGGGTTCTTGTTGGAGGAAGCTGCGTGCTGCGCAGCAGCAATGGTCTGGGTGGCAGACGCCGCGGCCTGCTTGGCTGCATGCTGGAAGGGGAAGACACAGAGTGTCAGAGTGGCCAACTGCATGGGTTGCAGAACAGCCTGTCCCCAGGAATCCCCCTTACCACAAAACAGGACCCAGCTCTACACCCTAGCTCCTTCTAAGCTTCTGCTGTGCCTCTACCTGCAACAGTTTAGCATTCCAGCACCTTTGATGTGGGAATTAGTCTGACATCTTGGAGCAATGCAGTTTCCTCAAAGAGAGAGAGCAGGAAGGAAGATGACAGAACAGGAAGCAATGGAGAGGTCTCTATGGGGAGTAAGTGTGTGGATGTTCATTAACTATATGAAAGTAGCTTCATCACTTCAGAAAGCACAAGGATCAAAGATCCGTGGCCTGGCTACAGCTCACTGTGTCTCTCCATATTCCAACAGTTCTCTGCTTGAGCCCAAGCTGGGCATCTCACCTCCAGCTTATGCACAAGCTTTTTCTTAATGGCATTCTGAGCTGCGGCATTCGTTGCCATGCGGAGCCCTTCAGCTGCTTCACGCAACCGCTGTTGCTGTTCCTCGCTGTCTGGGTGGGCTGCAGCTCCCTGGACAAAACATGAAACCCATCAGATCTTACAGTACCCACCATCTCCCTTGTTCCCCGAGAACTGCTGTGCTCTGCCCTGACAGCAGGTTGTGTCCCCAGCAGTCTGGCTTTCTACAGCACTGGGGCGAGGAAAGGGAGATGTTGAGATGCCAGAAATCCCCCCAGAGATGCTCAGCAATATGAGATTTAACAACATAGCTCCTCATTGGCTGATCTGGACATCTCCAGCTTTAGGAGAGAGCCCTATGTCATTGCACAGGTTCCCAGCTCAGTGCAGGACCTTATTTTGGAGAACCATTGGAAACCAGCCCCCTCCCCTCCAGCCTCATTGCTCCTGCAACACCCTGATCAGAGGAGAAAGCCTTGGCCATCAAACTACACTCTTGTTCGGGTCAGTGCTGGAGGGACTGCTGGAGAGCTGAAGGCCTCGCACACCAAGTCTGTGAAGTGCTGCTGCTGACATCAGATCAGATGGTAGTCACTGCACAGGCCAGGAACTATCTGGGCTGCCAAAGCACCTATCCTGCCAGTAGCTTCTCCTATTGCTTCTGCCCTTTGCGCAACTAACCTTTGCAGCCTCCACCATCTTGGCAGTCGCATCAGCCAGAATCTTGGCTGCACTCAGCAGCTTGCGTGAGTTTTCCAGGTCTGTCTCTCCTTCTGCATCGGCTTTGATGGCATTGACGAGGTCAGAGGTTGCTTGGGCCAGAATACGAGCCTGCCGCACCATTTCCCCTGGGAAAGGAAGGAAAGGCATCCTGTCAACAAGTCCCAAAGGGTCCAGCAATGGTCAATGACTCCTTGGTACCTGCCTACTATAGGCTCAGCATAGTCTCCAACCCTTAGCAGGCTTGATGCAGACCCAGCCACAGTAGGCCCACGAGCATGAGACTGCAGCAAGACACAGGCAAGCTGCCCAAGCAGAGCACAGCAGTTACACAGAGGCATGACTCTGGAAGAGAGGCGGCTCCATTCACCTGTGCTTCCTCCAACCCACCCTGTCCTATTCTCTGTATCATGCCCCAGGTGCCATCAGCTGCTCTCACCTGCGTCGCCCATGGAGCTGAATATGTTTTCGGTGACGTTGAGGATGGTGTCAGTGGCCTGATCGTAGCGCCCGATGGGCTGCCCACCCGTGGCGTGCTGCTTGATGTGCTGCAGCAGGTCGTTCAGGGCCTGGGTGACAGCTGTGGCTGCCACTCCCACCTGCTTCAGGAGCTGGTCATCGCTGGTGGCTGCCTTGGAGGCCTCCACACAGCCCTCCGCAGATTTGGCTACCAACTTGCCAGCCTCAATCAGCTGCTCCTGGCAAACTGGTGAGCTGATTGTGGGAGCCACTACCTGGAGGAAAAGAAAGGCTGGGCAGTGAGCATCTCTCTGGCACTACAGAGCTCCTGTTCTCCACCAAGCAGCATGGAGACAGCCTACAACACAGATGACTACTATTCCCATCCCCTGCTTCTCAAAGAGGATATTCAGTGTTTGGGCACAGTAACAGCTGCTCCAGGCATGCTTAACCAGAGGCCTTGAGACTTCTGGCTCCAACCCCCTAACTTCCAGCTTGAGGGAATGAGGAGTTGGCCCTGGCACACCTATGACCCAACTTTCCTAGAGCAAACAATCACTCCAAGTCCCTCTCACAGGGCGGTACAGGCTGAAGCTGCCACCTTCTCAGGCAGTGTTTGCACCCACGCTGAAACACGGGTTAATGCTGCTCAGCTCCAGGGTGATTTCTTACCTTGGTGCAGGCCACCAGCTGGGAGGTGGAGAGGGCACACTGCGTTGCAGCTGCGATCACCTGTGTTTGCAGCACCGAGTCCTCTGTCTTCTGAGCCACGTTCTTGGCTTTCAGCACCAGCGCAGCAGCGGCACTGGCCACGGCCTTTGCCAGCTGCATGAGCATGTCCTGGGGGTGGGATGGAGAGGGTCAGCACAGGAACCAGGATGGGAGCTGTGCAGCACACTACTCATACGGCTCTTATGAAATATTCAGCAGGGAAACATGAGCTCAGGGGGCCTTTCATCCACCCTCGCCCAGTATTGGCAGCATTGAACACCTGGAGTGGCTTGTGTGGCTGGCAACACCACAGTGCCATCCCTACTATGAGCAACAGCCTGGAAATGAGACAGTAACCCTACCTCAAGCCGCAGTCCACACTGCGGCAGCTCCCAGCACCAGGACACTGTCCCGACCACAAATACCACGAACAGCAGCTTGGGTAACACTCAGCTTCACCCACAACACTTAGGACTTGGACACTGCCCACTCCACAGGCAACAACCTGCATCAAACTCCTGACTGCACTGCAGCAAGAACCTGCTGCATCAGCATCACCAGCTTTGCCTCCCAGAAACACTTGACTTTGGCCAAACTGCAGGCAAAATCAAGCTACGGGTGCAGTCACACACTGGGCAGCCCTCAACACCATCCTACAGCATTGCCCACCCACAGGCTCCACACTGCAGGCAAATGTGAGGTGCTGCCCATACTGGTCAGTTGTACTCCAGGGATACCAGCAACTATCTGACAGTCCAGTCCTGCAGATGATCATCTGCTCTTTAGCTTTGGGCTACATCTTCGCTGTCGTTCCCAGGGCTAAAAGAAGGACAAGGACACTATACTGACACATCTCCACTTCCACATGCTGTAGGGGAGACATGAAATTGTCCTACCAGCACACAACAGGCACTGATCAGCACACATGGCAAACTGTCTCCAAGCAAGGACACCAGACCTCACAACATGACACAGCTCTCAGAATTAGCTCCAACACCACATACTGCTGGTTACTATCAGCATCATCAGAGCTAGGCAGCAAGTGCTTGCCCCACTTGAGACAGTACAGAGCACTTGATGCTCTATACTGCATGCTGGTCAAAGACCGTGACACGATGTGCCATATATAGGACAGAGCTCCCTGCCTGCTGCTGCAGGAACAAACCCACTACGGACTGCAGCTAAATGACTGCCCAGCCAGAATCCTCTGTTCAAGTACGGGCATGCATATGGCATACCTGCACCCTGCTACAGCTAAGCCTCCTGACACCAACCCAGAAATATTTCAGACCATCCCCCATTTGGATTTTCTCCTGTTTCCCCTCACCTCTTGCAAGCAAAGACTATTCCTGTTGCAAACCACCACCGTTCTGGAGACAACAATAGTTTGGATAGCACATGCACCAAGCTCAGGAGTTCCCAGGCCCCAAAACCACAGCAACTATCCATGACAGAAAAGAAGCAACTCTGAGAGAAGAGCACAGAGGGAGGAAGGAAGTAGATACACTCGGGTCTTGCAGCTGAGGGGTAGAGTGCCTTGCGCATGTACAAATTAGGGTTCAGTTCCTGTATCTGCCATATGGCCCTGTTACCATCCACTGGTTGAATGAGAGATTTGGGATGTCAGACCTGCAGCAAGGGTATCCGCAAGGGACAAAAACATGCTGGAGCTTCTTTCTCAGTCTCTCTTGGGCTGCCTCTGTCCTAACACTCCCCCATACCAGCTCCTGCTCATCACTTTCCCCTGGCTGTGCATGTCTTCCTCTGATTTGCTCCTTCCTACTCCTAGCTCTCCTGTTCTCTTTGGCTCCCCATCCAGGAATCTCTGCTCATATCCAGGCCATGTGGCCATGCAATAAAGACACCTCTGAGTTCTGGAGTCTGCTTCAATTCATACTATGGTTAGATTCCCCTCCCCAGCATGCTCTGTTCCCTCCCTTCTACTGGAACCAGCAACCATAGGAAACCAATTCAGCTGGTTCCAACTCAGCAAAAAACCATGAGGCTTCAGTCAGTTCAGCTCCCTGATCTGGGCACACAGGCAGTCACCAACACTGGCATGAGGAAGAAGATAAGGGCCGAGAAGCTGCTATGGGTGGGTGGGGGGTGGGGCTAACATGGCAGAGCTCACCGGAACAGTGACCCGAGTGCATGAACTTCTAAGAGTCAAATCACAAGAAAAGCAGATTTTTTGACAAGTGCCCTTCTCCAAAGAATTCAGTTGATTGTTCCCAAAGGAGCAGCCCTTACATCAGAGAGTGGCAGAAACCACCAAGCCATGCCTACAGCCCCTTTTTACCGTTTTTGGGTCAGAGGCGGGCAGGATCCAAGCATGCCGGCTTTCTGGGATCTACATGGGAATCCACAAGATAAGATTATTTGACAGGGCGCTAACTACAGAGGTGGGAAATGGCCTGTGCCTTCCCCTGGCAAAGTCACCATACACAGGCTAAGCTGTAGCATGGATCCTTCCTGCTCAAAAAGGTCCCAAAGGGATGATCCTGTGCAAAAGCAGTTGGTTTTATTGAGTATGTCTCTCTGGGTACAGCCAGAGCCTCACTGCTCACCTGGAACCGAGGATCAGTATCACTTTCTCCGATCTGCTGCAACAGTTCTCCACTTGTCTGGCCCACAAGGCCAGCGGCTTGCAGGAGATTCTGGCGGGGCTGCAAGGAGTGAGGCAAAAAATCAGTCCGGGTGTAAGTCAAGCTCATCTCACTATTCCCCTTCGCTTCAATCCACTCTACCTCAACTCACACTTCTCTCCCGTCTGTCTCCTCAGCCCCATATGCCCCACGACTCCTCCTGCTCCCCTCATACCTCAGCACTGGCTGGTTGTGCAGTTTTCAGCAAGTCCGAGACAGCGCTTGCCAGGTTCTTGGCTGCCTGTAGAAGCTGCCGTCCATTCCCTCCCTCATCCTCCATGAGTGCAGCCAGCAGTTTCACACCCTTGGACATCTCCGTCAGGTTAGAAGATATGGTTGTGACAGCACAGCCCACAGCTGTGTAGTCTGTATCTGCTGGATCCCCTGCACAAGGAGGAAACAGGAGTTGTAGAATAAGGACACACTTCAGTGACACTCCAAGAGCATTTCTGTACCTGTAACTGATGTGTTTCACCTTCCTGGGAGTGGAGAAAGAAACTCCCATGGCTCCTAGGCCTCAAGAGTGGACACGTCTGGCCTGAAGCTGGTTTGGGACACCACCAAAGCTCACCACATGGGGAAGGAGAGCTGCAGCACGCTGTGCTGGTCTCCACAGATATGTCAGGGACTGGACAACATGCTTGCAAGTTCAGAGGATGACAGATCAGCCAAGACAGAAAAAGGAATAGGAACAGCCTGGGCATAGACAGGGATGCTGGGGGATCTCAAGGCAGTAGGAGCATGGTTTGTTCTACAGGCACATTAGCAGCAGAGTTCAGTTAGCCCTGACTGGGCCAGGCTGGCTCTGTCCAGACCCTGAGAGAGGGCAAGAGCTTTGACTCCAGTCAAAAGCCAGACAAGACCAAGCCTTCTCCACAAAAAGGGCATCCAAGTTGCCCAAACCTCCACCTACCTGCAGTTAGGTTGACCACCGAGGCTGTGCCAGCAGTGATGGCATCTACCTGGGAATGGATCTCATGCTTTGACTCATCCATCTTATTTTTGCGCCAAGCTTTGGAAGCCTGAAAAAGGGAGAACAGTCAGCCCTGCCTCGTGGTGGTGGGGAGCTGTGCACACAGTGGGACACAGGAGAGAGGAGACAAGGAAGGAGGAGGAAGAAAGAACTGTTGCCATCCAAGACTCCTCATCCCCATTCTAAAGTCAAAAGTGCAGAAGAAAGAGGCAGGAAAATTGTCTGAGAGATGAAGCATTCTTTCTGCTCCTGCCCCTAGAGCTGGATACAACTTGATCTCTTTGTGGGGAGCAGAACTTCCTGGAATTACTGAAACCCTCTCCTGGAAAAGCAGTCAGCCATATCCAGCCTGATCAGCAACCAACCCCTTTCCAAAGAGGTTCTCCCCAACCCAAATAAGCCAACATCCCCTCTTCACTAGGCACTCACAGCATCCTGCCCGAGAGGCGGCAAGGTCTCGAAGTCATCCAGCGTGGCCTGTGCTGCATGCACAGCCTGCATGCTGGAGTTGATGGTGCCAGTCAGGGCTTGCTGGGCTGAAGTCTGTAACACAAGGACAGATTGAGGTATAGTGGAGGCTCAAAATCCAAGCTCAAATATTCAGCTCGCTTGCTCACATGCAAAGTAGCGGGAACAGGCTGTTGAGAAAAGGTCTCTTTGTGGAGGTAGGCAGCTCCACAAAGAGAGGGGGCAGCCAGAAACACGGGGGTCTCCTCTCTGCACCTCCCACCTTGAATGCCCCACTACACTGCAGCAAGTTGGCTGCTAAGGGCAAGTACTAGCGAATCCTGCAGTTCGCATACTCTCTGGGAGCAGAGACACTGCAGCAAATGAAGGGAAATCTCACAAGGCTCTTCAGCAAACCCTGATGTGTCTGGTGGCAGGCTGAGCAGGGCCAGAGAAAATAGGCTCCCTCTTGGCCCTTCTCAAATGCAGCTTTATCTGCAGAGAAGGATGCAGAGAAGGGCACCAACTCCAGTAGCAGCAAGGATCTGCTGCAAACTGCAGCATCAGTGCAGCTGACTGGGACGAGCAGCTAAGAGGGACACTCAGCCTGAGAACTGGAAGGAAGGGCTCTGCACTGCCAGTCAGGGGAAAATACCAGCGTGGAAACCTCTGTATGGATTTCACATAGAGAACTGCAGCATATGCACTTGGAGCTGTGGGGAATTTTAGAGGGGGACGGAGATAAAGTTTGGGGATTGGGTGTGGGTGGACACTAACTCAGCAAGGCTAGCAAGCATATGGGACCAGCTAGAGTGCCTCCTCTTTAGTTAGCACGCTAACATCTGGCTAGATGTCTGGGGCTCAGCTCAATGGCCACATTTCAGTGTTTATGCCCTGCAGTGGGCACAAGGAGACCTTACCAGAGGAGGCATGTGCCCTCGGTGCATCTGGCCACTGGTGATTTGCAGTTGGGCCTGTGGCATCGTGCCCACTTGGAAGTTTTCTGGCCCTCCAGCCCCTGTCCGCATGATGGCTGGCAGGGCTACTGAACCCAGCTCTGCCTTGCCCACACGGTTAAACTGCTGCTGTAAGACAGTTGACCTGCAAAGAAAAGAAATACTAGCTATAGTTGGGAGCACTTGGGCCGTACTTCTACACAAGAGTAGAAACTTCTCCCTGGGCCTGCACCTTGTCTGCACCCACAACTTCATGGACGAGGCCAAGCCCTTAGTGTAAAGGGATCCCTACGGCCCTGGCCCCAGCCTTCCTAGGAAAGCTGCAGCTGAAGGACTGGCAGCTTTCCCTGCAGACAGAGCAGCCCGACAAGTTTGGCTGGGGCATGCTATTAGTTCAACTTCTGTTTAGTATCTAAGTTGCTTCTAATGGACTTACTTTTTAGGGGACACAGAGTCTTCCAGCATGGTAGATTCCTCATCCCCCTCCAGCCCAAAGTGGTCTTTGCTCTTTTTCTGTGGAGGAGAGAAAATGTGTCAGCCAGTATACATCTACCGGACTCCCCCTCTTCCAGCAGGCCAGACTAGGGTACCGCACCAGCCCCAGGGGAACCCCCACCAAGTGCCTGTCTTCAGCCTCTCCAAGCAGGGCGGTGTGCCAGCAGCTCTCCACTTGCAGTCTGAGGGGGCATCTTTTACCTCCTTCAGGTGAGGAGCTGGTTACAGGCACTTGGCTTCCCCTCCCAACCCACACAGGTACCTACCTTTTTCAGGATGATGTCGATGTAGCCAGCAATCAGCTGGGCAATCTGCTCCCCCTCTGTTGTCTGCACGGAGTAGTAACCATCTTGGTAATCTCCAAAATCCTGCAACAGCATAGCACTGGGTAGTACCAGAGTGGGGGCCATCCTGAGCCCTTCTGGTATGCACTAAGAACCCAGAACTAGTCTCGGTGCCAGAAGTGTGGCTCTGCCCCTCCACAGCTCCATGTTCTCTGTGACTGGGAGAGGCAGCAGGAGGAGGGCAAGGGAGTCCCACAGAGGGGAAATACTCATGACAGAGGTTTGTGTGGTAGTGGCTGAGGCTGTTCTACAGCCAATGCACAAGAGGTCAGAGGGGCCCGGTGGCAGGAGCACTGCCAGAGCAGTGGGGCAAGGGAGTGGGACTAGGGAGTGGGACTAGAGCAGCCTCCTACCAAGGTGAAGCTCTTGGGTGAGGCCGCCCAGCGCTTGATGTTGGTCAGACTCCACTCCTGAATCACTTCCTTCGTTTTCTCATCCACACGCATCACACACTCCTTGGTGATCCCCAGAAGCCGTGGTACCAGCTTGTTCTTCCCCTTCATCTTCTCCTGCATGCCGTGACAAAAGGGTTACAGATTGCCCCAGGGTTGACTCTCAGCACAGCCCTGCCAAGATTTCAGCTCTCCAGAGCTTAATTGTCAAGGCAAGGCTCTTCGGAGGTCTCACTTGACCAGGAAGCACCCTAAGTCCATACTTTTGGGTGATGATACCTGTGAAACAGTCTTGAAAAGGAAATGAAAAGAAGTAGGAACCAAGAAGTGAGAGGGCAGCACACAGGAAAAGCCAAAAAAAAGGACAGGTGTAAAGTGGGGACAGTTGGGAAGGCAAAGCTGGAGCAGTGATGGGAATGAAGTGGGTAAAGGTGAAATGGGTGGATGGAGATATGAAAGATGGAGGAGGCCAGGAGGATGTTGGAAAAAAAAGGAAGGTGGGCTAGGTAGGCATGGCAGCTGGGGCTTGGGGAGCTCCTGTTCTACCTTAACCAGGAAGAAGGAGACCCCATAGGTCTTCAGGGAACGGGCAAGTTTCACATAGCGAACTTTGGCCTCAATCTCGCTCATGTTCCCACAGTTCTTGTGAGCCTGTAGTAACAAAAAAAGAATGTCACACTAGCTCCATGGTCCCTGCTCCTACAACGTTTATGGGCTCTCCTCGCTCTTACTGACATCCCTGCTCTGCTAGCATCCTCTTCCTTTCTACAGCTACTCTACCCCTCTAACACTCTCAAACCTCAGGAGCTGCTATGTCTATTGACTAAAGCTTCATACTTCTCTCCCATTTACCAAGTTGCTACATGCTCTCCTGTACAGGCTGGGAGGTGCTACCTCCATGGACAAGAGAAGCCCAAATCTCTGGCAAGGAGGAATAACAATTCTGGGTCTTAATACAGCCCCACACGTACCATAAAGATCTTGCGCTCCCCCTTCTGCTTGATGTATTCTTTGGGCAAGAAATCTTTGAGTCTGCAAAGAGACAAAAATCAACTTTATCAGCAGAATCCCTGAAGTCAACACTTGTCTTTGCCTATGAATAGGCCCAACACAGAGTCTTGGACAAACCTCTGCTAGTTCCACAGTTTTGGGGACAGGAAGGATGTGGGAGAAGTTGCTGCAGCAAGAGAAATTCAGGACCTCAAAAGACCTTTCCTTTTTGGAACCACCTCTCCACTTTCCAGGTTGTTGACGCCACAGGGGGCTGCAACTTACAGTTCATAAGCTGAGGGCAATCCTTCTCCAGGCCCACATGAGGGTCTGGTCCTCCACTGAGGTGGGACGAAAACAGTCTTAGCAGAGTATGTTCTCTGCACAGAAGCACAGCTGGCCTTAATGGCCAGTTAGCCCCAGGAGCTGCCCTGCAGAGAGCAGGGTAGAGGCACGGAGGATGCAGTCTCTTGTGCAGCACTGGGCCACATTGCAGCCTGGACCCCCTGCAGAGTTGGAACTGGCTCCATGTCCCAGGGCACTCATGGGGGTGCTAGAGGGAGTGGGATGGGGTTTGGCACCCTTTGCATTTGGTGTTGACCTCCACACTCTGGCATGGTGCATGAGGATGCAACACCGCAGGGAGGAGAGGGGTTGCTCCAAAGGTGTTCATAACCTCAAGGAAGCACCAGTGCCAGTGCTCCAGTGTGGTGCTGAGCTGTTCAAGTTGCCTCTGGACAGGGCCCAGGGGCTCCCCAGGACACTCACTCCAAGAAGCCTGGTTTGTGCTTCTGTTCGTTGTGTGGCCCAAACTGGATCTGGCATTGGTAACCGGCAAACTCGCACGCTTTGTCAAATGAGACAGGATGGGAACCGTTAAGGATGTCATCACGAGCCTGTGTGGGAAAAGAAGACACAGACATGGGCTGGGCACAGGAAGCCCTGCAACACAGCCCAGCAACTGCCACTGCTCCCTTTTACATTAGGCAGGAGGGACTGCCACAGACTGCCCACGCTGAGGCACACTGCTGCCCTGCAGCTGAAACGCTTTGGAGCAAAACAACGTATGAAGAGCGATTATGTCTCACATACTGAAAAAGAGACATAGATCAACAGCTCAGAAACATCCTGTAAGGTGTTTAGAAGCTGTGTTGCTGTATAGAAAAGAAATGGCACTGACCAAGAACAAGGCAGCCCCCCCTAGGGACAGCAAGGCTGGTCACCAATCCTGGGCTAAGAACAGCAGCAGAGCTTCAAGCCTGGGGACTGGACAGTTTCTATCATATACAGCAAATATGAGACCTCCTTGGAAATCTTAGGATTGAGCAGCAGGCAAGGCAGAGATTGTCATTGTTGCCTTTTATCCAGGAAATCTCTCCCAGGTGACAACTGAGCACCCTTAAGTTCTCCTCTAGGCTGTTCCTGTCCAAGAACCTCAGTCATCAGCCTTGATAAGGGGCTGGCACAGGCCAGTGGAGGAAGACATTGCTGCCTTGGTGATAACAGCAAAGCTGAGGGGCTGTACCTGCACATAGAGCAGGTTGAGCTGCACAGGATCTCGCGAGTCCACGTTCTGGTCAGAGTAGAAAAACTTGCGCCGCAGCAGCAGAGTCTCATTGTCATCAATGCCTTGCTCACGCAGAGTCCGGCCATGGTCCAGCCAATTCACTGCAGGCAATGCCAGAACATGAGCAGGGGTGGACACCCAGGCAGAGCTGGCCCTGGCCCAGGGTGTGGTATCTGGCAGGGCTGCTCACATAGGCCAAGAAACTGAGGTTGTTCTGGTGAATCCCTGCCCTCCCAGAATGAGAGATTCCGGAGAGTGCAGACACTTGTCCCTCTGCTGTAGTCCTCTCCACCCTGGTGCTGCCTCTGCACCCCTGCCTCAGGTCTTCACCTTGCAGGAGGCACTGCTCCCATTCCCACCCACCAAGCTCCCATCCCAGCTGCTCTTCATGCAGGCTGACTCTGTCCCAAGTACTTGCAGGCACATACACTCGTCATCTGTGTGCAACTTCTGCTTGAGCTTTTCCATCTTCTTCTCATCTCGCAGTAGGGTCTTATCCTTCTTGAGGGTGCCAGTAACCTCCTCTTTCTTCTCTTCCATAATCTCCCGAACAAGTGAGTACTCATCGTAGTTGGTGATGCCTGCAGAAACAGGGAAGACTGAGCTCAGCACAACACTGCTGCCCAACAGAGGGCCTGGAGAGCACAGCACTGCCCCTCCCTGGCTTTAAATACTTGTTGGACATAGACAAAATCTACAGCCAGGCCATTCACCACAGATCTGGCACTGCTCCCCCTGCCCCGCTGTGTCCTCGTCACCCCTCATTACCCTCCCATGCAACACTGCCATCTCTTGCCACCTCCCTTCCTCCTCCATGTTGGTGCACTCTCCTCTTACCAATTCGGGCACATATTGTCATGAGCATGTCTGTGACAGTTTTGGAGTCATCAACCATGACTGTTTTCACTGTCCCATCCAGCATGCGGATCTTCAGAGGCCGCTGCTTCTTTTTGTACTCCATGGTGTCCTACAGACACAGCAGAACACACCCCTCAGCGATGGTACCAGTGCTACCATGTAACACCACAACACCATAGCACCAACAGCTCCAGCACTCTGTCTCCAGAGCAATCTTGAGGGAGACGAGGGAGAGGAGAGCTCAAGGTGCTGGGCTGCATAGGTTACTGCAGTGCACGATGCAAACTGCAGCTAGTGTGCAAGGCAGGCACCCACACCACCGTGACTGTGTCTGATTGCAGAGCTAGGAGGGCACCAGATGGAAATACGGGGTCTGGATGCTTACCCCATTGCGAAGCATGTAATAGTCCAGAGCCTTCCCAGCTTCCAGCCAGATCCCTTTCTTTGGGTCTTCATCCGAAAGGAACAGCCCAAAATCATTGGCTGAAAAACACAGCAAGGTCTCTATCAGTGTGGCCTGAGAAGTCTGACACTGTGGGTCTGATCCCTGCACAGGTGCACAGCTCAAGAAAGCTCTCTGGAAATGTGTCTCCCTGTCAGGGTTGAATGACCAAGGGAAAAGAAGAAGGTTTGCTTCCTGGCCAGGCTAATGTGCAGCAGATGAGGGAGCTCTGCTAAGTAATGAAAGCAAGGAGAACTTGGAAAGAGAGCCAAGAATGGCGGTGTACAGGTCCTTCAAGATACCGGGCTGTGCTCAGAGATGTGCATCTGCAGGGTCCAGCCAAGCTGACCAACATGCAGGATACATAAGTACCTGTGCACACTGAAGCAGGCACCCGGAACCGCTATGAGCGGACTTACTTCAACACCAGAGGCCACACTGTAAACTTGGCCTCAGTGGTACAAGGCACTCTAACCTCCTCCCGGGGCTCAGCACTGGGACGCATGTTATTCAGTATCTCCACCAGTGACTAGGAGAAGGTCCATAGAGAAAACTGTTTGTTTGTGGATGACACTAAGTTCTTCTGTCAGGCTGACAGCAAGTGAGATCTTACTTCCTATTTTTTTGCCCACTCAGGTTTTAAGTTTCAGGATAGATGTTTTGTCATATATTTAACTATAGAAAAATCATTTAAAGCATGCCTACACAACAGTTAACTTGGAACTGACAGTTACAACTGAAGAAAGAGCTTAGAGTTGTGGTTGACAGCTCTCTGAAATCATTAGTGCACTGTGGAGCAGCAGCCAAAGAAAGCTAACAAAATGCAGGGCATCACCAAGAACAGTGCTGAGAACAAGATGGAGCTATCACTTTAACAGTCCATAAAAACTTGGCATGTGCACATCTTCAATACTAGATGGTCTAGTCTGCACATCTCCAGAAGGACATAGTATAGCTTGAAAAGATACAGAGAAGGGTAACTTAAATGATCAACCAGAAAGAGCATGTGCCTTAGTAGGAGAGACTAGAAAGGCTCATACTCCTCAGTTAGGTGGATAAGTGGTGGGTAAGTTAAGGGTAGAACTATTAATCAATGCTATATCGGAACTGGGGAGTACTCAATGAAACTTGTAGGACATCAGAGTAAAACAAAGAAAAGAAGGTTTATACAATGGGAAATCAATTTCTTGAGCTCACTGACCCAGGAGGTTGTGGAAGCAAGGTCAAAAAGGGACTAAAACCTGTAGACAAAAGATCCTTCGATGGATACTGGGAAGGGATGTCTATCTAACATCCCAAATCTAACCACTTTGGGTACTGGTAAAATAAAAGGGAGATGGAGTGCACAGAGTCGCCAGGCTTACATGCACTCCCAAAAGCCCATCCCGTCTCCCCTGATGGAGGCAGGGCTGCGGGCACGGGGAACACTGCTCTGACCCAGGGGGACATAGCGAGGACAGTTCCTGATCACTGATCACAAAGGGCCAGAACTACACCTGCCTTCGCTCTAGAAAAATTTTTCCACCTTTCGTCCAGCTCTGGACTGGAGGGTGTCTTGGCTTCCTCAGTCCAGTTGTTTGCTGGTCACTAATTTTATAAGCAGTCATCTGCTTGGCAGTTTTCTGTAGGGAGGAAAAATTTCCTGAGCTATCACACTCTTGCCTAGCTAATACTGTGGTTAGGATCTTTCTAAACAAATGACTGAACAGAGAGCAGAAATAATCAGTGGTGCTTGCTTTTTTTATTTATTATTTTTTTTAAAAAAAAACACTATTTTTGAAAGCAAATTCTAAGAGGATAATTCTAAAGCTGTGAAAACTAAAAAGCCAATCCTATATCCATAGTGTAAGAGGGGAGAGGTGCTTCCTGAGATAGAGCAAGATCACAGCTAGAAACTTGCACCAAATCTTCCAGAATCCAGCAAGGTATCTCAGCACATAACACACAAAGACACTGGCTTTCAGAGAATGCAATACCAAAAATTAAGTGGTTTGGTAAGCGAGACGCACTGAAACAGCACTGAAACCCATGCAAGAGGCAGGGGAATCTGGGTGATGCATGGGACAACTGATCACAGTTCCCTTTCCTGGCCCAGAAAGAAGAGCTGCAGAGGAACACCTGCTCAGGAAGGGCTAGTTGGGAAGTAACCTGGGTCGTGGATTGTGTTAAGATACTTCACTCAGATTTAACTAAGTTAAACACCTGCTCAAAAAGACAAAAAAAAAAAAAAATCCAGAACTACTCAAAAAGGGATCTATGAGTGCCACAGAGTAAGTACAGTGAAGACAAACAAAAGATGCCAGGATCTAACAGAAACAGTAGAGCTATGAGCTAGAGATGAAGGTGAAAGTGAATAAATGGATTGGCTGTATCTGGTTACCAAAACTGCAACCCAAGCCCTTAGGAGGGAGGCAGAACATTGGTGGAAGAGAAGCTGGTAAGGAGCAGAGATGCAAAGCTCAGAAGCAGCTCCCCAATGAGATCTGACCAGAGCTTCAAAGCTCAGACTCTCCGACAATGGAAAGCACCAGTTCTTTTAAAGAAAAACTGTTAAAAAAAAAAAAAAAAAAAAAAAGAAAAAGAAAAAGAAAAAGGAAAAGAGAAAAGAAACTTGAGAATAACCAATTCCCTTTAAGGTTTTATCTTTTTCTTTTATAGGTAGCCTGGCTCATGTCCAGGAGCAAGAAATATAATGTTTCTTCTAATGCTATTACAGCTTTGGCTCTATATAAAGATCCAGTCCCTCTTCAAAACCAAAAGTCTTGGTCCGAAAGTCTTTCTGTAACAATGCATTCAACAGACCAACAGGACATAAAGTTAAAAAAAAAAAAAAAGAAGAAGAAGTGAAAAAGCATTTCCTTTACTCCACATGGCATTTGCTGCTTTCAGATTTCACAGTACTCCTCCTGCACGGGCAGCTCACTCTCCCGCTCGCAGAGCCTCCCACAGTCATGGACTCATCCCGTCCCTTCTGACCAGCTCCAGCAGGACCTCCTCACCTCCCACCAGGTCAAGATTTCTAGGCCCCAGCTTGTCTCCCTGCTGCTTTCGGAGCCCGTGGTCAAGGTTATACTGCCCACGGTGCTCGGACGAAACCCCACCCTTTACTAGCACTAATATTTTCCGCGCTGCTCCCTGTTCCTCTTCTGCATGCCTCCTGACATCACATTTGCTTTTTGCTTAACGCATTGCTATATAGAGGCCTTTACTCAGCTGCCTGTGGTGACACCAGCTCCCCTTCATGAGTTAAAGCAGTTCATTTATAACAGGCAGAGACCTTTTAGGAACTGGCATTCACACTTGGCAGAGAGAATTGGCATCCAGTTGGGAGAGGAGTTACTTCACTCCAGGGAAAGCCAGGATGACTTAGCTGAGGAGAAGAGCTGCAGGGAGCCTGTGGCACAGGCAGTGATAGTAACCCCAAAACTGGCAGTAAGACTCAGTCTTGCTGTCCCACCCCCGTATATGCTTGCAGCAATCGTGCTATGTGTACAACACGTATTCTAGAGGATGAATCAAATCTCGAGGTCATTTGTTGCAAGGTTAATTCTGAGCCTCCAAGAACCAGGGAGATACTAGAACTGAGCAGCTGAGCAAGGTCAGAGTACCAGCACTTCCCAGGACTCACAGAGAACTGCTGGGGAGGGACAGACCAGACCAAAGACAATATATTTCCCAACAAAGGAAATGTTCATTTATATCGTTTATTAATACTTCTTAGAACCAGGGCAACTGTTTAAACCCATCCAAACAACTGATCTTGGCTCCTTGTAATAATTACAAACAGGAGAGAAGAGAGAGGAAGGGCAGTAGGCTTAGAGTTTGATGACTATTTCACTTTCAGACGCGTTTCCCTACCCCATACCCCAATTTCTTCCAAGGTATAAATAAAGGAGCCCAAAAAGCTCAATGCCTTGGTCCCATGATAGCAACCTGAAAGCACACAGGGTTTTCTAGGATCAGGTGGGTATTCAAAGGGAGCACATTGCTTCCGTCTTGCACCACTAAGGAGCTGCAGGCTGGCTAAGGGAGTGTCAAGTCACCACTTCTCTTCAGGACCATTAGCAGGAGAGATCTAGGGGAGCAAATGCTCAGGAGATGCAAGAGTTACAGAACCAGATCATTCAATTGTAGCAATTAAATGTGCTTTAAAAACTAACAACAACAAAAACAAAACCCCCCTGATGTTACAAAGTGACAAACTGAGCCAGATAGGCCTATAACAGAATAAAGTCCTTTCATTTAACCTGAAGCTTTATCCAGCTGCATCTACTATGTCCAGGTAATACCAGCTCTTGTGCTCTATCCTATTCTTTTGGGGGCCACAAATCTGCACAGTGGGGACACTAGCTTAATTTTTTGTAACCTATCCACCCAGCAAAGGGTAGGGAAATCTCCAGACTGAAGAGCTACGTCAGAAAACTTCCCCAGAAAGTTCTTGCAGAGCAGGGCTTATAACACTGTCAAACAAAACTCTGAGCTACTTTCATCTCTCAGTGTAAGGGAAATTTTCCAGACTTTGAATCATAGTCATGGCACTTTTCTGAATACTTTCCAATGGAACCATGGTCTTGGATAAGGACAATTTATCAGATGCAGAATGTTTTGCATGGATGTAGCAGTTTCAACAAAATCCTCACCAGTAAAAGCTTCTCGAGTTCAGAATAAAGTGTTTTTTGCACAAGATGGTGGCTGCAAAACAACCAACAACCTGGAGCAGTTACCAGGGAAGGAGAAGAGTCAGGCTCTGGTCTCAGTCAGGCAGGGGAAATGTGAGCCTAGTTCTCCCCATACTAGGAAAGCACCACAATAATCACACTGACTATTCTGTTCTACGTGGAAAAATATCCAGAACTGCACTGGGACAAAACTGAAGGAGGTTTTTGGAGTGTTTGAGGGGTTTTTTGTTCCCCCCTCCCCAAAGGGAATGTATAACCATTTACTGACCAAACATAGCAGGTCACAGAGCACACAGAAATGAGATGTAACCTGTCCAAAGCTGCAGAACTGGGAGAGGGGGCTTTGTGTCCAGGAAAAGGCTCGTGTCTAAAGGGTGTTAGCACTAGAAACACGAGAAGTCTTTCAGAGAAATTTGTAGGGGCATAAGAAGAGGGAAAAGGGAGATTCAGTGGGGAAAGCAGAAGAAATGCTTTGACAGGAAAGTAGAACAGGACAGGGAATGACCCCAAGGAACGGGGCAGGAGCACTAGCTGAGACAGGATGGCACCGGCCACCAGAGCAAGTTACTCACGTTGCCCCATCTGGGCCTCAGGCACCCGCTCCCGGATCATCCGGCAGGCATCATACACCATGGTGGAAGGCTCGAACTGCATGGTCTTCACTACATTGCCGATGCTGATCTTCAGCGAGAGGGCAACCATGGTGGCGGTTGGACAGTCCCCACTCCTGCGTCACCTGCCAGAGGAGACAGAACTGGATCAGTTCTCACTGCTGGGCCTGCACCGACATCAGTATCTCACTGCTGCTCAAGGAATCTCAATTCCTCCCATCCCAGGAAGCCAGTAGGTTGCAGTCACACAGCTACAAGAGGAAGCCATTTCACTGAAATGTCCCTGCTTGTTCAGAAAACTCAGCCAGCACTGTCCCTTCCACAACTCAGGACACAGGGTCTTTGCTGTGTTTTCCCTCTGCCATGACCTTTTCCTCCTGAAAGTTGGGAAATGGCTTCTAATTACAAACAAGGACTATATCCTGTGACTAGCTACTCCTTTATGTGTATTTAAGAGCCCACGAAAAGGTTCCATTTCCCATCTCTGTGCTAATGCAGGGGAGAAGGTTCCAGTAATGGATATCTCCAACCAGATAGACAAAGGCATCTATGCAAGGTCCTTCATAAATACAAGGACTTCAAATGAAATTCAGAACCTGTGATCTCTTTACACACAAAGACTGTCTGGGATCTTCAGCGAAAGTTAAGGGCTGTTGTCTCCCTATCAGGCCTTGACTCCAAGGTCGCACAATCAATTTTGTTCAAATACAGAAGTGACCATAGCTGTTACTCAGCACAGACACTGTCAGCAAGAAGGAAATGAGTGCATGGGAGTACTGTGAGATAAAGTGGGAGAGAATAATGGAAGGATTTATAATTAAAACTGCCATGACACAGAAACCACAAGAGGAAAACTAAACTTCAACCTTGAGCCAGCAGGGTCCTGCCCTAGCTATCAGGACTCCTCAGAGGTCCCACATCAACATCTGACAGTGCTAAGCCAGGAGACTAAGACAAGAGCTGTGACCCTCAACCACTCAAAAACTCCTCAGAATGTATGACAGGCACTCACACTTCCTAGAGATGAGGGACCCATAGAAACGGAAGAGCCTGGAGCTGCTCAGAGAGAAGAGATAAGCAAAGGGAGAGGGTGGCTCCTATCTGCTCCCGTACCCCTGGAGAGGGAAGACCATAAAATTGAATGATGGCCAATTAAAAGCTGAGGGAAGAAAATACTTTTTATATGTTGCAGGATTTCTTGGTGGCACCCCCTGCCCCTGCCTGGAGAACATTGGGTCAAATCAGTAAGAACAGAAGCCGTAGAGGCAACTGAGTAAAAGCAAAGGGACTCTCCGGTCCTGAATAAGAGCCAGGAACTTGCTCACAAAACACAGATCTCCCCACAGGGTATTTAGTGACTCCTTCCTTTGTGGCTCTAAGTTGCAGGAGAAACAGGATACAAGGCATCACACAGCCTGGGATGGCACAGAGATCCTAATGGCAGCCGGCAGCAGGGTTGAAAATGCTGCAGCTCACCTGAGGAGAGCTTCTGTTCAGACGAGGAGTCGCTAACAACTGTGTACATCTCAAAAAGAGGAAATTTCTTGTGTGAATAAGGAAGTTCAGCTGCATGCATCAGTTCACTCCTCATTGCTTACAGACACCCCATGGGGAGGCATCAGCCCCATACGCACTTGGGGCAGGGAAGGGAAGAGCACCCATTTCCTCCTCCACTCCATGCAATCCACAGTCACTTTGCCGACTCTGCAACCACCTCCCTTAAAATGTCATTCCCAGGCCCCAGCTTTCTGACAGACCCAGGGCAGACCAGCGATATGCTCTTGGAAGGGATGCAGTGCAACATGTCACGGTGCAGCCACAGCAGGAGACGGTCAGCCTGGCAAGCCTACGTGGGCCAGGAGCAAGGGACCTGAGAGGAGCAGGCATGGAGCCGTGGGAGACCTGAACTGCAGCAGCAAAGAGGATGAAGAGGAAGGTGGTGGTGGTGAGGGGGGGATCAGCAATATGCAGTATGTCAGAACTCCTTCAGCCTCCTGCCTGTTCTCTCCATCCAGGTAACTCTTCTCTTGCTGTCCTCCTCCCAAACTCACGTACTTTCTCTGGGGCAACAGCTTCTCTTCGTGCACCCCACTGCCTCCTCACAGACCCCTCCGATGGGGCGAACAAGCCTGCCCGAGCACTCAGCAGGGTAATTCCCACACAGGGCCCAAGTGGAAGTTCAGCAAGAGGACTAGCGCTCCCCAGAGCTGAGCGCAGCCCGGCTGTGGGAAAAGGTTCGGTTGTGTAAGCCAGGGCAGGCCCCTCGGGGAGCTCGGCGAGAGGTCAGCAGGCTCGCAGCGCGGCGCGCGGCCCAGGGCAGGTCTCCCCTGGGAGCGGGACGCTGCCCAGCTTGCTCCGCTCTGCGGCACGTGCTGGCGTTTTACCTGCCAGGCTTGGTAGCAGCTGCTATTACAGCTTGAGGAGGAAAACAGGTTGCTGAACACTGTCAGCAAGGAGTGTGCCCACACACCACAGGAGGCGCAGAAGGGTGCTTCCTGCGGCACAGAGAAGTGGTTTTGGTGCCAGAAGCCTGTGAAAAGAGTAAAAACTTGCCAGCCAGAAAAGGCACAAGAGAGAAAAGAGCCACAGGACTGAGAAGACTCCTGTATCCTGACCCGATTGCTCTGACATCCAGCGCTCTCCTACCATGGCAGGAATTGGCCAGAGAGAAACAAGGCATGCTGGAGGCGGCCTGCGAGCCCTGCTCCCAGCAGCCTTGGGCCCTGCAGCTGCCTGAATGACCTAAGTGTCCCGAGAAGCAAGTCCCTCTGGGTCAACTTGTCCAGGGCTGCCAGTGTCTCCTCCAAGCCTCCTTCAGAAGAGGCTCACGGGAGAAGACCGGCAGTACCACACTGCTGCAGAGCCTGCCATAGCATCACCACGGGGCAGGCTGCCACCTGCTACACAGCTGTCTGCTGTGGTTGCAAGCTCCTGGAGGGCTGCAGTGCCATTACTTCCTCAGTCCCAGCATGCAGAGCAACTACTCATGCCCCTAAACTTCTCATTCAGCATGCTGAAGGCTGATTTTCCTCCCAGCATCCAGAAAGGATGTCAGATTTCCAGCCTGCAGTTGCCAGAGTGGGATGTTGAGGGAGTTCCCAGAGCGAGCCAAGGGCATGGCAGGAAGGAGGAGCCCAGCAGCTGTGGAAGAGTGAGTGTCTCACCTGAATGTGGTCCTCAAGCCTCTCTTTTCCCTCCCACTCTCAAAAGTGCCAGGAGTTATTTCTAAAACTGCAGGCACCAAGCACTAGCCAAGCTGACCTTCTGCCCTCCACAGGCACTCATTTCTCACTTTTTCCTACCATAACCACCCGGCCCCAAAACTGTCGACAGTCACCTCTCCGCCACCAGCCTCGCTGGCTGCTCCAGCTCCGCACAGCTTATTGAGTCAGAGCCTCAAAAAAAAATAAATAAAATCGCAGGCCCACAGTGGCTTGTAAGGCACTGAGCAGCACCAAGAGCCCACGCTCCACCGCACCGGTCCCACGCTCCACCGCAAACAAACCCCACCTCGCTTTGCCGATACGTGGCTGCCGGTTTCCTGCCGCAGCTGCACACACGCTCCTCTGCAGGGCTTCGGCGCAGCCGGGACTACAAGGCTGCCTGAAGGAGCCTGCAGCGCAGGTGAGAAAGGCTGCGAGATGCACCTTGCAGCCCAGGGAGCTGCTCCGGGCCGGATAGCGGGGGGTGGCCCCACTCCTGGGGTCAAGCTGACAAACCACACTCAGAGCATTTTGCTCCCCCCCCCCCCCCACTTTCCCCCAAAGCAGCAAATGTCTCTGCAGGGCAAAAGCAAAATGGAGAAGCAGGCAGAGTACCGTGAAACACTTGTGTACTTCCCTCTTGGGACTTACCCTGCTGTCCAGCAAGCAGGCTGCAAGCTTGTGGCACTGGCCACCTCACGGACACAGCCCAAACCAGACAAGCTCATACCACTTCCACCAGCACAGTTAACATTTTGCAGATGAACTGGCCTGGCACCACTGTCCAGCCTGTAGCAATAGTGAGCCATAAACCCAGCAGCAATACACACTGTCGAAATGGGAATTTAGAAAATGGTGACTGGGTTGGGTGCAGTGGGAAAAACAACAATATAGCTGGACCCTGCAGTTAGGACGCATGTTGTACAACTAGGATCTACAACACACTATTACAACAGGAGCCAACTCCCAGGATGCACTGACAGTTTGGTTTCTATTACCCAAGTTTCTCCAGCTCAGGCTCAGAAGCAGCAGAGGTTTTTGCTCTATCTACTGCCCCTGGGTCATCTCCAAACCCAGCCACTTCCCTTTCTTCTATACCCAGGATCTAGCTTTTCTATTGCAGGAAGATGATAGATGTCCAGGAATCCAACATCCAAGAATGCAGCTCCTGCTGTTCATGTCATGCGATCCCAGGCTGACCAGTGCCACCTGGATAACTTTTGTTTCTCACCCACAGTATGTTTCAGAGAGCAGGCCCAGTCTCCAGTCTGTTTGCTCCTAGTCAGTCCATTCTCATTTCTTCTCAATTTCAGACAGCACGCCCAGCAGCAGCCAACTGAATGCTGGGCTAACTACATGCCTGCAGATCTTCAAACAACCCACCAGCCTGGTGGGTATCCCAGGCATGAACTCAAATTGTCAAGAATTACAGATTTTTATGACTTATTTAAGAAAAGGGAATAATAACTAAACCCAGAAGAGGACAAAGCCAGCCTAGGCTGTGAACCAGCTGTCCCAGGAGGCGTGGGCAATGCTGACAGCCAGACTCGGGATCCAACATCAGAGACAGGTAGAGCTATCTAGCTAGCAACGGCCACCCCAGTCGACACGAGAGGAACTCCTGCCTGCGATCCGGCAACAATCGCGCGCCAGAAGCCCGCCAGACCTCTGCCTCTGGACAGAGGAAGACCACTTTCTGCAAAGTCAGGCTCTGTCCTGGGATCAAATCCTCAGCGCTTCAGGGACCACTTTGCAGTCCCAGACCCATCTCTGGCTACAGATCAGGCGGCTCCTGAGGAACAACAGCAAAGGAAACTGCCTGTCCAGCACCATTCTCTGACAAGATGCAGCCAGAGCCCTGAGGCAGAACCTGCCCCAATTTGAAGTGACAAAAGCTTTTGAATTCATTGAGGGGAGAAAAAGGAAGCTCAGAGCAGTTGCTGGTCTATACTGCACTTACATGCTGCAATGAATTTGCATGAGCAGTTTTTGTGGTATTAGAAAAGCCACAGTCTCTGCTAGGATGGCAGAATAGCACTAGGATCCTCTCCCCTTCCTTAGTCAGTTGATTTCCAGGCATAAGTGCTGTCTTTGCAGACCTGCTCTTAGTATCTGCCCCGTGGCAGCTGAACAAGCACCAGCTCTCCAACTAGCACTCCCATTCATCAAAAGCACCAGGTTGGAAGGCACCATTCCCCCTGCGTACGGTATGAGCACTCTGAGGGTCTACTGCAGCAGATGCTGCCCAAATCCAGGATAAGAGCCTTTGCACAAAGCAACCTGCAGAAGGACAGATGCACAGCAGGAAGGGAGGCAGCACAGCACAGAGGAGCTGCAGTGCCCAAGGCCCGGAGTCGGAGAGACGGGAAGAAATTGTGAGCTCCCAGCTCACAAGGCCAGGCCTCCTCATCTTGGACCTTCAGGCAACCCAGAATCACCCACAGTCCCTGCAGAAGAGATGTTTCACTCTTCACCTTTGTCCCTGCTTGCTCAGTGTCTGATGTGTGCAGTCCTGACAGCACAGGCCCACATCACATCTAACACAGAGTAACTAGAAGACGTACACCAAGAAGGGTAGTGTTCATGCCGCTCCCTCCCTCCCCATCAGATCTAGAGATTACCCAGCTGCAGGGCATGTTTTCTCAGCAATCCAGCAAGCTCCTGGAGCAACAACTGTCCCGAGCCAGTCTGACCTGACTCACCTGCCACGGCAAGAAGCCAGACACGAAGCAGATACGGGCAGAGGACCGCCCCTTTCTGGCGGCGGCCTACAGTTATGTTATGTTGAATTACGCAACCTGACATGAGGTGGTTTAATTTATGCCCAAGTAAGTTTGTGTTGGTACTGAAAGGGTAATATCTTTTTCAGTTTCTCTCCTCAACTAGGCAGGCTCAACTCTTCCTTACACTAAGGCTCAGGAGGCCAGATGGTGAGGCAAACCAAGGAACAGCTCTGGAGACCTTGTGTGGTAGGAAATCCATCTTCCTGCCTGTGAGTGCCTTACTGGGATGGCATTAGTCCTGGTGAGTACTCTCAGACCTGATTCCAATTTAAATATATTCACCAGAGTGCCTCAATAGCAACTCTCTACATCCACTGCAGCAAAAAGAGCTCAGAGGACAGGAGAAGGGGCAGAGAGCCAGGAGTCTTCGAGTCATCCTCTCTGCCTGCTGGGTCTGCACTCTCCAAGTCTCTGCGCTGCTGCATGCAAGCCCCAGAATCAGCATTTCTGTGCATCAGGTGCCTTTGCTATGTAATTCAACACCTTGGATATCACATTTGCTGGAGAAGCAATATTAGGGATAAAGTAAGCAACCTGGCAAGACACCCACCCACAGCACTGAGTAGTGCTGAAGCTCTTGTAGCAATGCAGTGTGGTACAAGTGACTGCTACAGGAGCAGTGCTATGGAGCTAGGTGCTACATGGAACAGGCCCCAGCCAAGTCAAGCTTTAAGGAAATAACAGGTCAGCCTCAGAGTGAACATCCTCAAAAGGCCTCTGAAACACCAGGGCCAGGTTTAGTGACATAACTGAAACAACAATATTTTTACAACAGATCAAACTCAGAGAGAAATATCAAAAACAAAAGGAGGCTGTAAATAAGTCTGCCACCTGCCCACCCGTGGCTCGTAGGGAGAGTCCTTTCCATTAGGTTTACTCTCAGTCGAGCAGGCTCTCAACGCTTCTGCGGGTTGTGGTAACCTCTGTCTCTTGCTCTCTACAAAGCGTCATTCATTCCCTCCGTCCCGCTGCAGGCCCCGCAGCGTGGCTGCTCCCTGCTCTTCACAGCCATTCCCTAGTCTCTCCGCCAGCCCCAATCCTGCACTCTCCGGAAGTTATTCCCTTTCTTCTCCTCCCAAGCCCGCTCACAGGGAAGGGAAGGAGGAATGCGCACTCTCTAGAGGGAATGACTTGATCCAGAAAACAGACCTATGGACTTCCTTGTCCCAAGAGTACTCATGGGAAGTATCATATCTGCTGGTTCTGATTTTATTTTTTCTACCAGACATTCAATTACAGCTATCGGAAAAAAGGTTACCAGCTACATGCATCCTGAACATGACCCAGTAGCGTTCTTGGGCAAGGCATTTCAGCAGCCTCACTGCTGCCCTGTTGCAGCCTTTTAACAAAACAAAACATATCACAGTAACAGATGCTTCCATCACCTCACTCCCCAGTGCTGCCCAGGTCCTAAAAGAAACCTTGCTGTCAGAAGTGGCACTGGGCTTCTGAGTGGCACCAAACAACCCAAAGCAATTGGCTCAACACCCAGTTGAGCTGGCTCTGTCAGCCCAGTCTCTGCTAGCTGCTCTGAACCGCTGACTTGAGTGGGTTATGTGCAAGGAAACGGTCCCTGCTCCTTGAGGGGATGCTGGTCGTCCAGCATGGCACGGGCTGAGCAAGTGGCTGCATGCTTCCAGGGCTCCTACCCTGGACTGGACCAGCAGCTCAAGAAGCCTCAGACCATCACTCCTGGGGTGCGCATAGGGGACAGTCCTGACTGAGACATGCCCAGAAACTCAGAGGAGCAGCAAGGGAAGTCCCGGGAGGCAGCACGCCCCCGCGCTCAGCCAGTTCTTTAAGGGATTGAGGAGGAAAGAGCAAGACCTGAAATGGATAAAAATGATTTTGGTCAGGAATGAGTCAGAGCAAGCAGAAATAGAGGGGGATGGAAGGGTTGAGTACACAGGGAAGGCTGGGTCCGATTCCTGCATGCGTTCAAAGAGCAGCAATGCCAGGAGGGTCTGCCTCCACAGTGCCCTGCTCCTGGCATCTGGAGGAGCCCGGGAGTCCCTCCTGCTCGGGCGCAGGGACGGGGTTGTGAGCGAGGCTCTGGGGTCGGCGGGGTGGAGCGCGCTGCCTCCTCCGCCAGCGCGTGGAGACCTTCCAGCTCTGCATTCCTGAGCCGTTCAGCAATGTTTCTGCAAGAGCCGCTCGCGGAGGCCCACGGCTCCCCATTGGCTCCATGCACTGCTGACAAGGAATGAAATGTATTTCGGGTCTGGAGGGAGGCAGCCAGCAGCGCTGCAGCAGAGGAGCATCAGTGGTATGTGGAAGGGAGAAGGAGGCACTCAAACACGTGCAAACCCCTCCTCGGTTCGTGCATGTCCTGCTGCCACCAGCTTCCACCGCTTCCCTACTTCGCTACAGCTCCTCCTCTGTGCACACGCTCCTGGAGCTGGCGCAGGCAGTGCAGCACATCTTGCCCAAGTGCATCTGAGTTCCCAAATGCCTGCTCAGATCTTGCACACAGAAGTGCTTTTTTTTTTTTTTTTTTTTTTTACACTCCACCTCCAAGCTGTCCCACATCCCCCTCTCCTTACAGCACTAATGCTGCAAACGGCTCCACTCGGGCTCCAACTTTTCAGTACGCTCCTTACTGCAGCCTACTAATTGGGACTGCAAGCACTCAGCAACCACATGACATGGGTAATATAAAAAGTTTCCTACAAGTCCAAAGCTGCAACACTTCTATCATAAGAGGAATAACCTGCTCTAGAAGAGTTTTTTCCAATATTTCATACATTGCGCACCTTGCTGCAGTCACACCAGTTCTTGTCACCTTCTCTATACCCCAAAACATTCTCGAGTTGAACAGAAAACTGCTTTCCATCCCACCCTCTGAACCGCAGCAGCTGTAGGAAAAGCAGCGTGTGTCACTACCAAGACAAGGCCAGAACCCGTAAGGGAAACAAGGGAAAGAAGTCAGATGCTGACAGAGAGGAACAGAAACAGGCCAAGCCGCACCAGCACTGCAGGAACAGCAGGGTTACTCTTGCCCCAGCCATCCCCACAACTTGAACTTGCAATTCCTGCTTCTGAGAGCCACCCAAAACCAGGGGGCTCCTCACTGCTACAGCAGAGGTGCTCCTTAACATGCACCCTTCACGACAGGCTGCCTCTACACTCTTTGGCATGAGCGTCCCAGGAGCAGGTAGGAGCTTAGGCACGTGGAATCAAGCACCTGGGACTAAGCTCCCTCACTGCCTGCAAAACAAACTGAGAACACGCCTGGAGCACGGGCTGCTGAGACTTCTTGCAGTTGGGCTAACCAGCTCGCCGGGGAACAACATACGGGACCAAAGAGCACATGTCTGCAGGGAGCAAGGGATTTACAGCCAGGAAAAGCAGCCGTCTCCCCGAGCCGGGGGCCACGAGTGGGTAAAGCAGCCCAGCACTTCTCCCACATACATGGGTCAACAGTATCAGAATAAAATGAGGGATAACTGCAGCCTGGAGCAGGGGTGAGAAACTAGATTCATTCAGAGCTCCTTCAGCGTAAGGACTTGTAACTGGACGGTATCACTAGAGCAGCAAAGTACAGTCCTCTGCAGTCACAAGCATCTGTAGCAGGGATTTCTAACTCAGGATGTTCTGTGAGCCTTTTATTTTAGAGGCCACTTCTAGGTGCCGATTTTGGGCTCACAGTGAGAACAGGCAGGATTAAGGGCACCGCAACAGTGGAGCATTCAGGAAAGCTAACCATCCCATCTAAGGAGAAAAAAGGCATGCAGTCCCAGTCAGCCTAACCTGGAAAAAAACATCCTCCTGAACTCAAGCTCGGCGATGAGTTTAACCCTGAAGGCAGAAACAGCCTGTACATGGCAGGAGCACCAAGCATATAGGGCATTTTATGCCATCAGGAAGTGCTGGTACTTTAGCGTTGTTTCTACTACTAACTCCTGAAAAGGAAAGAGCAAATACCGTCCAAATTATGCACTGTAAATAAAACGTGGAGTTAGTGTATTAAAGATGGTGCAAGCAGGCAGCTACCCTTTCCACCTTGCTGTAAAACTGCCAGCATGCTATTCAAGAACACCTACTCTTTTACAAAAATGATCAATTCAATCAGCAATCGCACCACGAAGTGAACTGAAAGACAAACCTAACCGGAAAAACACGTCATTTTATAGTAAGAGCACGGCCTCCAACCCAGGACACGCAGTCTGAAGGGAGAAGCACAGTGCTCTGCCAGGCACAGCTCTTCTCCAGCTCCACGGGCCTCCACGACCGTCACTGACAACACACAGCACAAAGACAAGCATCAACTTTGTGTTCTGCGGAAAGCAAAGCGCTACCTTACAAGATGCAAGGACTCTGAGGAGGAAAAAGAAAATAAAAAGTCACGCTTTATGCCGTGCCTGCTTCATGCTTGAATCAGTGCAAAGTTCTGCAGCAGTGCAAGCGCTGAAAACGTCAAGCAGGTATTGAAAGGAAAGAAAGAGGATGCATTTTTATTTCCATATTCTGAGGAAACAACTTCAGCTGCAACAACTGAACATTGCTCACATTGATTTCTAAAGCAGAAATAATCTTTGCTATTTAAGTAGTACATTTTATCAATCCCTGCAACCATTTGTCAAGGAACGCAGTAATTAATCACGAGGCTTGCAAATCTGTCTGGATATCTCCTTCTGGAGAGATCTACTTTGATGGGGCACCAATCTGGCAGCTTAGTGGTGAAGGTTTGTGTGAACTTCCCTGTGGGTACTATGTTTTTAGGGGGGAAATATACATATTACATACATATATACATGCATCAGACCATGTAAGGGACAGAAGGAGAGTTCTGGTACAGTAAAACCAAACAAACTCTCACTGTCACACACAACCCAGAAGCAGCGCCACTAGAAAACCACCACAGTGATCTCCTCTACATTTCTTTGGCAGAGTCATCCCAAATGTTAAACACATCTTGCTGAGAAAGAAGAAACTCCAGTTTTCCCAAAGGGAGTTCAAAATTCCTTTCGCAAGAGGAAAGCTAGTGCTGCACTTTGCCACTGACAGGGAGCTCTCAAGAAGATCAAGCAGCGCGTTTGCAGCCAGCTGCTGCAAGCACGCTGACATTTGCACTTCGTGCAAAGGCGACTTTGATCGAAGCACAACAAGAGTCCTTTGACGCGCACAGATCTATCGAGATGTGCCGACTTTACAACAGCAACCGATGGAGATTTCAGAGGAACTGGACAGGCTGTAGGCTGGTGACACTACTCACGGTCTCCACGGCAATCTGGCGTCACCTAGACTAGAATGACTCCCAACCCAAGAAAAGATTTCACACGCTACTAAATGTCTAGTCAAAAGGATCCATGCTGAACCCACAAAAACGGGGAAGAGGCTGAAATGCACAGATGCAAATCTAAGTTTCCTCCTTTTCTTCTACTACCTAATATAGTTCCAAAACTTCTGCTTGAAGTCTAAGTATATAAAACAGTCTATAACGCCCAAATGATGTGAAATTACCAAAACAAAACAAAGGAAGGACAGCCAAATTTAAACTGTCCCTCTGCAGGGGGGGGAAGGAGGAGGAGAAAGGACAGACTTGATGAATGCACAAAATTTTTCTATACTGGCTAGACGCCAGAAAAAGCAAACATGTTAGTAATCATTTATTGGTATGCAAAAGCAGATAAGCAAACGTAGCAGCTAGCCAGCTAGTTAACAGCCTACAAGGTAGATGAACATATTTATGCGTTCAATTGAAAACTGCAAGATTTTCATCTGTGAAAATGTACACAATCATTTTCCAGCTTTGAGAAACGATCACGTTGCTTAACAGAGTTCCTGAATACGGACTTTCCTCTCCCAAAATTTTTGTGGGCTCCCATCCACCCCCCCCAGAAAACGTCCCATCTGCTTCCTTTCCCCCCGCCGCCCCGCAGCCACCCCGTAAGAGCGTTAGCAAGGTCTGGGGCCCGCGTTTATTATATTGAGGAAGCAGAGGGATGTTGCTGACTCACAGGCAGAAACGAGCCCAGAGCAGCAGCGTTTAAATGACCTTCAGCCTAACCCCAGGCATCCTTCCCGCTCGCTTGCAGTTGTGCAAACACACTGATCAATGAGAACAAGAATGACAGCTGACCTTGGGCAGCCTAAAGAAAAAAAGCTGTGCCAAAGCCCCAGGCTCTGCCTCTGCCAGATTGAGAACCAACTTGGTTTTCTGCTGTTTTCTACCTTTCAGAGCATGGATTTTTCTTCAGTGCTGTTTCAGTCTAAGAAACAGCTATGTCATTTCTGGGACCACCGAAAGTAAATTTTCCATCACATGATGTAACTGCTATATTTGTATCTACTGACTTTAGAGTAACAAAGCAAGAACAGTTGGGGAGTAAGTTCTATATTAATATATATATATATATATATATATATATATATCCATTAGTGCTACCAGACTGTCTTCAAACACAGTCTGCGCAACACACTGGTGGAAAGTTTCCAGAACAAATTGCAAATCTTCACCAAATAAAACAATTTTGCCATTTTAAACATAGAAGCTCTAAAGGAGACATCACACAAGACTGCTTTACAGCAATGTCAAAATATTTAGGAAAGACTGGAATATTCCTGCAGTCCATGTGTGGCAGCTGCGCAAGGATGGGAGAGCGACGGCTGAGACCTCTTTGCAGGAAGTTTTATCAGCCATTCTGCACAGCTACGGACTGCTAATAGCTCAGCAGCTGCAGCCAACTAGGGCTTTTTATAAGCACAGCAGTTACACACTTGGTTAACGTGGACTCTGACTGCCAACAGCTATGCACTCACCAGTGAAGTCCTTGCATTTTTTGCTTGCATAGAGGTCAGCAGAAAGCGCAAGAGCAAACACTCATTTCACTCGCGGAGCTATGAAACATTTGCACATGCTTTGCACAGCAAAAACTGCAAGAAGTTTCATTTTATGGTAGGTGGACTCGGAAGGCAAAGCTTACTCGTAACCCAGAAGCCACTCACGGCAGCAGCAGAATTTGTATCTGCCCACTAGGCCCACCGCTCTCGAAGCTTCTGCACGAAGCGCAGCACCGATTTCCACGGTGGTTCATCAGGCAGAAGCCACGACAGCCTCCACCTTAGCCCTGCACGTGAGGCCGGGCATTTCAGCTGGCTGAGCGGGCACAACCCTCCCTGCTGGGAAGGTCCATTCCCGTTTAAGGCATTTTTTTATTTTCAATTTAAGAGAAGACAAAGTAACTAGAAATCATATTCCCATTCCCGACCATCCTATGCCAATCACTGTTACACACAAGCTTCCTCCGGTCCCGAAATACATCTGACAAAGCCAGGTTGCGAGCCTGAAGCAGGCAATCTTAGGCCATAGCTCCACAAATGCTATACCAATAAGAGGCGTTTGCCCAACAGCACGAGGAACTGGGTTAAAAAATTAACCCTGTAAAAAAACAAGACCCCATTTAGGATGCAGCCTCGCAAGCATCCTACGGCAGGGACAGCAGGAAAGCAGCTTCTCGGGGCTCAAAGTGCTCGGGGGCTCTGGCCTGGCTGCAGCAGTCCTCCATTCCGAGATTAAAGCTACAGAAAATATTGGAGATATCGGTGACTCAGCCAGACGTCGACCCGAAGGCTGAGCCAGCAGCCCCACGCCAAACACCGCCTGGCTGATTCATCCCACTTCCTCTCTCTCAGCCGCGCAGCTGGTCATCGACCTGGATTTGCGCGGCGGGGAGGCTCCTGCGAGCCGGGCCGAGCGCTGCCGGCGCAGCCAGGGCCGCGCTCGCGCTCAGACGGGCCGAAGAGGAGCGCAGGAGCCGGGCGGACGCCGGGGCGAAGCTGCGAGCGGCGCGGCGCCGGGCCCAGCCCCGCGCTCGGCCGGGAGCGCTCCCCGGCGCGGCTCCAGCAGGCAGCCCGCGCTCTGCTGACGGGCTCGCATTCCGGCGGCTGCCCTCGTGTTATTTGTGGCTGGAGCGAGAGACGCAAGGGAGTCGGGTAATGAGCGGGCTCCTCTCCGAGGAGCAGCTTCCCAAGCACACGCGAGGAAGCGGAGTCATGTCCCCCCCCCCCACCCGCAGCCGCTTCCCGGCTTCCTTCCCGACGACCAGACCGCCGTCGTGCCGACGGGGCGGGGGAGCGGAGCATCCTCCGGTCCCCGTGGAGACGCGGCAGGAGGGGCACCGCTGGTCCGCACGGAGCGGCCAGAACGTGGGAAACGAACACGGGACAGAGAGCAACGGTACGTGGGGAGTAACAGGGAGAGCGGGGATCCTGAACAGGCCCGTGGTCATCATGTCTCCGCTGCGGCCGTCACATGGGGAACTCCACAGCTTCCCATTACAGTGGTAGTTCCATGAAACCAACCTCCAGATATCCAAAAATTCATCTGCATTAAGTCAGAGCAGCCTGAGCCATTAACTGCTGGACTTTCCTATATGTCCCTAGACCTATCTACTGTTGTTAGGCATCCTTCCCCCACGGAGCAGCCCAGGGAACTCCGAGCAGGAAGCAAAAGCTCCTTTTCCCACCCAAACTGCAGCACCCTAGGGCGACCCACAAGGGCAATGCACAGACCAGAAAAGCAAACAGCACAGGGTGCCCATGCAGCCAGCGCCGGGCCTCCCGTTGCCGCAGCGCCGCGCTCCCAGCTCCTCCGGCCACGGGCTCTTCCCCGGAGAGCTCTGCCCATGTCCTTAGTGGACCAGTCCTCCAGCACAGAGCCCCAGAAGAGCCTCTCAGGGGTAGCAGGAGCTCGCTCAGGCTCCACAGAGACCATCAGAGGCCCCAGTCCTGGCACCCATGCTGCAGGGGCCCTATCACCCAGCCACCTTTGCATCGCCGGCGTGAACAGACATTGCTTGGGAACCAGCCATCCGGGAGGCAGAATGAAGGCATTAAACTCTAGGAAGTTTGCCCTACTGGCTCCTGTTCTCCACTTCCCTTTGAAGGGGTTTTACTCGTACTTGAGGGAGCATTTTTCCTCCTTCGGCCATTAGTTTTGCCTCTGCTGGAAAAGCAAAACAGAACTGCCCAAAGAGGCCTTCAGCTTTGGTACATGTAACCAACCCAAACCCTCAAAAATGCAACAGCCTGTCTTCCCCTCTCTGCTCTCCAACCCTGGACATGCAGAAACAGCCCAGGGTAAGGCAGGGGCAGCACAGGCCCCAAGCACCAGAGTCTAGGAGAGCGCTAGGCTCTACACTTGTAGCCATGTATGTACGCTCTGTACGCTGGGAAAAGGAGACACAGCTGACTCCACCGCCTCAACAGCAAGTTGCAGACAAAATATTCAGAGCTCAGCAACAGTAAGTGTCCTGGGTAATGCCTGCCAGAGGCCAGCTTGCGCTACTTGCCATTTCAAAACCTGCTTTTATCTTCTAGGCTCCGTTACGAAGTCAGCAATGGGCCACAGCGGATACTATACAATCCCAGCCCTTGGCAGGGATTGCACAAGGCCACATTATTCACCTACTGTGAAGCAACGCACACAGCCAGCGAGGAAAGGGGGAAAACAAGAGAGCTTTACCGCATCTCTGACCTCTGCTCAGGTAGCCTGTGGCTATCAGGGCCTTCTCCCTGCCTTGAGCAGAGGCTGACACCTAAAGCGGTGGGTAGGGCCAAGTCATGGGGCTGTGCTAACATTTCTGCAGCTAAGAGTCACCAAATTTCAACTCCAGAAAGGACAGGGCTGCACACCGTACAGTACCACTCCCTATTCCAGTAACGTAAGATCCAATGGATCTTACAACTCCTGTCCCGTGGTCCTCAAGCAACTGCCAGGACATGTCATTTACAGAGCTGGGTGCACACGGGATGGACTGAGCTCTCTCAGAGAGTATTCAGCCCCCTGGACTCAAGCGTGCATCAAGGCCCAGCTCCGCTGACCAAGTTTTAGATGGCTGCTAGTGAAGCGAGGCTGAAATCTGCTGCTCGAAATGAATCCGTTCCCTCTCCTGCTTCATCTCTCGCTCTTCTGAGTTTTTCAGGCCCTTTATCAGGAAACAAGCAGATTCCAGCAATGTTAAAGATCCCAAAAATATGTCCCCTCCCCTCCTCAGCAGTGACATAAAGGGAGAGAGGAGAAAGGAGTAAACAATTATTGCTACCAAATATGGATCTAACAGCCAGCGATGAAGCCACAGCCTAAGCATTTAAACATCCTGCCGGCAGATTCAAAGGGCCAAGGACCCGTCCTTCAGGAGAGGCAGCCCGGCAGCAGGGAGCTCTACGGCTTCGGCACTAAGGCTCAGGGCAGGAGACAGCGCAGGGAAAAGAGACAGCAAAGCAGGGCTGGGGAGGGAACAAGGAGTCATCGCAGACAGTGTGGAAGATGAGGCAGCCTTTCCGGTGCCTCATTAATTTGCTCCACCCGGGGCACCGTGGGCAGCTCCCCAGCCCCTCGCACCACGACATGGCCTTCTCCAGAAGGAGCCCCCTCCCTCCCAGCCGCTCCGGCTCGGCTCCGGGGACATTACGGCACAGAACGAGGAACCGGTACGGCAGTCACAACGCGGCTGCAGCGCAGGAACCCGGTCGCATTTCCCCTTTTGGGGTTTAGCTCCTGACACTGCTCACAGCCACAACACTGCCTCCCCCAGCACCGCTTCCCGGACCAGAGCACCCATTTCCAGCCTGCGGAGGGGCAACAGTGCCCCAGGCAGCACGGGAGGAGCTCCAGCACAGAGGGGAGCTATGCGTCTATGCTATGCATCCCACCCCAGCACCCTATCCTGGGGGCACAATCAGCCTTTTGTCCCGGGATCAGCAGTCCAACCGCCCACGTGAGGCCAGCTGCAGGAGCAGGAGCTCTCAGGGGGGACAAGTGACCTCCTTCGGCTCCAAAGCAGCCAGGACACACGGCTGTGAGAAGCGCATCCTCAGGCTTCTCCATTCAACAATAAGTTACATAGGGCAGAATCCAGGGGTGCAGCCTTATCCTGGTGCTGTAGAGCTCACCTCTACCTCCTCGACTCGGAGAGGCAGAATTCCAGTTTGGATTTCCCCCTTCCCATCAGCAAACCTCTTCAACAGCCAGGCAAGGGGAGGGGAGAGGGGAGGAAAATCGCCGGAGACACCCTTCCCACTTCCCCTCAGCTCTCGGTTGCTATACGTCAAGTGGGGCGGACAGGAAGAGAAGAGGCGCTTAGGCAGGGTCTAGACAAAAAAAAAGAGGAAAGCTCTGCAGCTCAGCTGCCAGGGTAATGCTGCTGCTCCCGCGCGACAAAGCCACCGAATCAGTCCTGGGGCCCAACTCCGCACCAGGACAGTGGCAGAGCTACTGCTCTGGACGTCTTGGTAACATGGACTATAGCTATATAGTTGTCAAATGCTGCTTTTCTATATGCAATTTAAAGCCTGCTCTAAAAGGAGTGGCTTCCCTCCCCCCCCCAGGGATCCAGCCCAGCTGAGCCCCATGGAAGTGCTCCAAATGGGGAGGGGGACAATGATAACCCCATCTATAAATACCTCCAGACACACCAGCGTACAAGCCCGGAACTTCCTCTCCTGCCGAGTGGGGCAGCTATAATTGGCTCCGAACAGCGGAGCTTGTCGGGCTTTACGAAGAGGAAGTGCCAGGGGCACTTGCAAACCACAGGGCACGTCCCGCTGGCGTCTGCGCCCCGGAGGGCCCTGCCCGCCCTGGCCCAGCTCCCGGACCGCGGGCCGCGGAAAGGAGCCCTCACCGAAGAAAGGGGCATTGAACCCGTGCACGGCCTCTGCCTGCGTAATTATAGCAGGCTAAGTTGCCGCCCTGGTACCGGAGGAGACCCAAGGGTATTTCCATCCCAGCAGCTCTCAGCGCCCGCTCCCCGCGAGGGCACCCCGGGGCGGTCAGCCCCAGGGCAAGGCACTTCCCCGCCGGGCTAACAGAACCCGGCAACTGCTAAACCAAGTCACGTCCCAGCTGCCAGGCCGGATCAGGCCTGTGGCCCAGGCCGCTGCAGCCAGGAAATATCTAAGAGGAGCATCGCCTTTACGCCCCCCACCCCCAGTGATGGCCACCGGGAGCCTCTTGCCCAGGCCTGCAGCTGGGGGCCGTTTTCGGCACCCCTGGGCTCCTGCTGCTCTCTGTATCCCGCCACGTGCCTGCGCACACAGGGCTGCTCATTAACAGGTTACTCCGTCAGTCAGACAGGAGGAACATTAACTGCCCCCTGCCACCGCTATCTCCCTTTAGTTTCATACTTATCATGGGTTTAGGCTGAGCCTATCTTAAGCTTTTCCAAAAAGGCCTTTTCTACTTCAGGAATTGCCTCTGCCGTTATCATTGCTGCTCCTTTTTCTCCACAGGGTTTCAATCATATATTCCCATTTCTCTTCTGCTGGACTCCCCTGCTACGTAAGTTTACCAAGGCGCATCCTGCTCACCTCCGAGCAGGCTGTACTGAACGGACACACCGACACCACGAACACGGGTCAAGGCATTGACTGAAGCAGTGATCTCCTATTTGCGCGCTCTGACTCACCTTGGGGCGCTCGAACGAGACTAGTTTGACTCACCTTCACCATTCCCCCCCCCCAAGGGATGGCTACAGCACTGGGAAGCTTTATCTGCTCAGCAGAACCCCCTCCACGAGCCCCTCGCTTTAACTGGAACGAGTCAGGCTTAGCTCCCTTGGCAGATGCCTTTGAGCCGATCCCGTACGGGCCACGGCAGGGCAGCGGCCGCCTCAGAAACCCGAGCGGCGCCAAGCCGCGGCGGCGAGGCCGGCCTGTCCTCCAGCGCCCGCTTTCTCCAACGGACGCTGCTCCAGCAAGCTCCAGCTGGAAGAGCAGCGCTGGTACTACGGAAGGCCGGAGCTTGCGCTTTTGCACTTCCCCAGACCTCGTCGCGGCATCGGACCCTCTCCTCCCCTCTCCTCCCCAGCGTGCCCAGGAAGCAGCGGGAAAGGAGAGCGCCAACACGGAAGATGTCAGTGACAACAGCTCGTTTCAGCTGGGCTTTAAATCAGCCCTCCCGGGCCACGCCATCACGGATCTCCACCGGGGAGGCGCAGCCCCGGGGAGGCGAAGGCCGCTTCCCGCGGGCAGCGGCTCTCCTCCGGAAGAGCGAGCAGGATGCGGCCGAGATGAACCAGATAAGCCCCGTCTCGAGGGCGACTGCGGGACCACGGCCCTGGCGGCGGGCGGCAGCAGCCACGGCGGAGCCCCCCGGCCCCAACCACGGCGGGGCCGCGCCGGGCCGGGCCGGGCCGGGCCGGGCGCCGCCGCGCCGCGGGCTGCGGGCTCCCGCCGCGGCGGACCCGTCGTGGCGCGCCCAGGAAGCGGCTACCGGAGCCGCCCGCGCCCACCGCCACCCCCCACTCTCCCCGCGGGCCCGTACGCGCGGCCCGGCCCGGCCCGGCCCGCACCGCGGCGGCCCCCGCGAACGCGGCCCTGCGCCGGGAAGCCAGGGCTCGCCCCAGGGCGGCGGACAAGGCCCTGCCCGCGGCGCCCCGGCCCTGCCCGCGGCGCCCCCGCCGCCTACCTGTGCGCGGGCAGGAGCTGCGCGCCGGGACGGCCGGGACCGCCGAGCCTCTGCGGCGGCGGCGGCGGCGGCGGGGCGGCACCGCCCGCTTCCCGCCCCGCCCGCGCATGCGCGCCCCGCCCCGGCCCCGCCCCCGCGCCCCGCGCCGCCGCTGCGCGCTCCCGCCCCTCGCGCCGCCGCGTGCGGGCGCGCGCCGCCGCCCGATGGGAACCCGCCCCTTCCCCGCCCCGCGCGCGCCCGCGCGTGTGCGTGCGCGCGCGGCCTGCTGGGAGGGCGCTGACGTCATCCGTGGTGCGTTGGAAGCGACGCTGCCGGGCGGCGGCGCGCGCCGAGGTAAGGGGCAGCGCCGGGGGCGGGGGGGGCCCAGGCGTCCGGGCCGCCGCCCCCTCCGCGGCCCCTCCCGGAGCTCGGGGGATTCGGGTCTCGGCGGCCCCCAGGCTAGAGCGAGCCGCGGCGGGGGGCCCTGCCCGCCCCCCACCCCCGCCGGGGGGGCCCAGCGCGGCTGCGGAGGCCTCGGGGGCGGCCCGGCCCCCGTGCGGGCGGCCTGCGGCCCCGGCCGGCGCTGGCTGTGGCGCGGCCCGGCGCGCTCCGCTCGCCCGGCTCCTCTCGGACGGTCTCGCTCCGGCCCGCGCCGCCCGCGAGCGTTCAGCGGCCGCCAGGTGCAGCCGGCCCTGCGGCGCGCCTGCCTGGCCGGGCTGTGCTCGCTCCGGGCCGGCCCGCCAGGCCGCGGCTGCGGGGAGTGCCGTGGCTGCCCTAGGCAAGGTGCGCGGGCAGATTCTGCCGTGCGCGAAGATGTTCCTGTGACCCTTTCTTCCGCCTCGTTTACTCTCTTCCTCCCCTTGCTGCCTGCCCCGAGGTGCGTGTTCGGCGCGTGCTTCCTAGCTGGAAGGTCCAGTATCCATGGAAACAAGGGGCTCGGCATTGCTTGGACTCTGCCCTGCTCCCCCTTCCTCTTGTTGCTCCCTTTCCTGCTTGTTTCACGCAGTAAGCAGTGCAGTCTGTCACGGCTGCCCTGCACATCAGCTTCCTGGCAGCTGGTGCAGCAGCTATGTGTCTGCAGTCTGCTTTGCTTTCCCCTCCCACCCCCCAAGCTATGACACCTGTCAGCTAGATCTCAGAGCTTAACAGTGCTACTGGGAACACTGGCCTGACCAGTTGCAAGTCAGTGGTACAGCACCTTCAGGCTTCAGTGAAATCGTGGAATCTGTTTACCTTGTTTGCTTTCAGCAGGAGAAAGTCTGGGCCTCTTCTACTTTCCCTCATCTTCCAGCAGCTTTACTCTCTGGGTGGAGCCTCAGCCTGATGACCTGCTCCCGCTAGGTTGACAGGGAAAGCAATGCAGGGTGGCCACAAGTGGTAGGAATAGCCTTGTTGGGACAGTAGTCGTGGACTGGCCTCTTGCATGGTGTCATCTCTGCAGCATGCTAACTGCTGTTCCTATTGCATGGGGAGCCTTTGTACTTCAGCACAGGGACTGAGTGACATCCCAGAGGAGCTCTGGTGTCTCCCCTGGGGCCTGTGGTCATTTTGGTTGTCTTGTTCAGATGTCGTGCTCAGAGGAACTGGCTGTCCTGGCAAGTGAGGACCTGCTTGACTTTCTCCTGAAGGATGATATCCCCTGCACTGAAATCCCAGGAGAGGAGAGCAACCTCCTGGAAGACTGGGGCCTGCCAGAGCCTGAGGTGAGTTGTTCTGGAGGAATTGCTGGTGGGTTGTGGTCTAGGGGGTTTGGCTCCCTGCTTAGTGGAAGCTTTTTCTCTGCAGCTTCTGAACAACAAGGAGATGGATGACTTCATCAGCTCCCTGCTGAGCCCCTTTGTAGACGAGCTGGGCACGCTGCAGAGTTACTCACCTGCTGGCAGTGACAGTGGCATTTCTGAGGACCAAAGTTTGTCACATAGCCCTGGCAGGGACTTTGCCAGCAGCCCTCAGAGCTCAGATGTTGTGCAGTTTGATCACAATTACTCCCTTCATCAGGATGGGCCTGTGCTGGAAAGTGTGAGGTCTGAGGTGGCAGAAGGAGATGTTTCCATTGACCTTGGTAAGTGGGGGTCTGTCTGTTCTAGCAACGTGCAGTGTTGTGCCCAGCAGAAGAACAGTCCAGCATAGAGTTTTTCTTCCTGGAAACCAGGCATCAATGGACAGATCCAGCCTGGTGGTTCTCTGTGGCCATACAGTTGTGATCCCATGCTGCTCAAAGCTGGCTGGCCAGTTATGTCTGTGCTGCCTCGCACAGGCCTGGAGCTTGACTCTCTTCTCTTTCCCTAGAGATGTGGACAGGTTTAGAAATCCCAACTGAGACACTGGAACAGAACTCCAATTTTCCTGTTGCTGTCGCTGTGGATGCTGGGCCCCAGTGTGTGCCTGGAGCCACCACGCAGGTACTGACTCCCGAAGGCATTGAAGTGTGTGCTGGTGGGCTCCAGCCTTTGCTCACATTCTGCCCTTCTTTCCTGGCTTGGTAACTGCGGGGGTGTCTGTGAGGAAAGTGTGATGCTGCTTTGGGAGAGCTGATCCTGGTTCTGCATGCTTTCTCTGCCCTGGGCGGTACTCCCTTTACTTTGGATTCTCAGTGGACATATTTTGGCTGTTTTCTAGTTCGGCTTCCCAGAGCTGATTCTGACAGAGGAGGAGAGGCAGCTCCTGGAGAAAGAAGGTGTTTCATTACCAACCTGTCTGCCCCTGACCAAAGTGAGTCCTCGCTAAAGCCAGTAGCTTCCAAACTGATTCAGCATATGTGAACGCTTTAACCAGTGTGGGGATATAAAACACAGGACAGAGCCTTGCTAAGAGTATTAGCGCCTAGGTACTGAGTTCAGGGCACCATCTGGCAGGGCCTGAGAAGGTGGGATCCCTTCAAGGGCCAGGAGGATCCACATGCAAAGCAGTCTCTGTTTTTTCAGTCAGGTAGATGCAGAGCTGCCATCCCATTAGCTCTTGGGAGGGTGATGTGATTTCTTGTGGCGGGGGCTTCCTCTTTGCTGTGCAGAGACTGGAATGGCATGGAAAGATCTGCACTGCTATTGCTGCTCAGGACATCTCCAGCAGTGTGAAGTACTTTGGCTGTAGCCCTGGTCTGCCCACAGGGATGTGGAGAGCAACAAGAAACCTGGCTGCTTTTAATCTCTCCATTTGTGACTTTGCAGGAGACAATTGTGCTATAACTGTCTTCAGCCTTTTTTCTCATGCTCGTCTGATGGCTTGTGAGCTGTATGCTTTTCATCTTGTTTATGTGTGCCTCATACTTTTGGTAGACCAGGAAACTTCTGGTCTTATCAGCAGGCCAGAGTTTGCCTTCCAGCTAGTCCAGTTCATTCTGTGGTTTGGGGTAGACAGAGGACAAAAGTATCTGCGTTACTGCCTTTCTCAGCAGGGATGAGCATCAAGATGTCCACAGGTTCTGTTAGGGCTGAATTGCCAAAACCCTGGGTTGGCTGCTCATCAGAGTGGCTCTTGCAGGCTGAAGAGCGGCTTCTGAAGAAAGTGCGACGGAAGATCCGGAACAAGCAGTCAGCCCAGGATAGTCGTCGCAGGAAGAAGATCTATGTGGATGGCCTGGAAAACAGGTACCTGCATTGGCAGCAGTACTCTGCTGCTACTGAGGTCTTGCAACCCTGGACAGATAGTGAGGCTGACCTTATAGTTTGGGCAGCAGCTCTCAAGAGGCTCAGAAAATGATCTGTGCTCTCGTATCTTTGGAGATAGCCCAGGGCTTGTTCAGTTTAAGCAGAGTGCTGGCTTGCCAGGGCCCACATATTCTGCAGGTCAGACTAGTCTGCTATACAGCCTGGCGTCCCTGATCTACAGGGCTTACTGGTATGCTGTTAGGAGCAAGCATCATTATAGATTAGTGCGATGCTTCTCTGAGGGACGGGATTCATCCCTCCCCAAACCTTGTGTGAGATGTCGTTTTCTGGGCTTTGTACCACCTGGTGCCAGGTAGACACCAGGAGCTCTGCCCCAGCCACCCACAGAGTTGATGGCTGTTTTTTTTTTTTTTTTTTTTAAGGGGGGACTCTAGTGAAGTCTCTGCTGTTGTCTAACAAAACCTTTCTTTCTCTCCCTTGTGCTGTTCATCTGTTCCGGGAAGGGTGGCAGCCTGCACAGCTCAGAACCATGAGCTCCAGAAGAAGGTGCAGCTGCTGCAGAAGCAGAACATGTGAGATCTCACTGTGGGACGTGGCAGGGGATGTGGTGTGGAAGGCTGTTCCTCTCCTTGGGACCGCGATCTGTCCCTGGCTGCAAAGGGGGAGGTTCTTGCTTCAGCCGCTGCATTAATCTGCATTGCCTGCTTTCCTGCAGGTCGTTACTTGAACAGCTGCGGAAACTTCAGGCCCTGGTGAGGCAGTCCACAACCAAAACTACCACAGCAAGCACCTGCATTATGGTAAGTGGCTTCGGCCTCAGATTCTTTGAAGGGGTCTCAGTTGTCACCACAAGTTTGGGAGAGTGGTATTAATTGCAGCCAGTGACGCCTGTGCATGCCCACAGGTCAGGAGGGCTTTGCTCATGGCCTCTTTCTCCCTTTCCAGGTCCTGGTTCTGTCCTTCTGCCTCGTTCTCTCACCTAGCCTCTATTCTTTCGGGAACAGAGGACCACAGCCGGAGCTCAGAGGTGAGTGCCTAGGGGTTGAGGCATGGTTCTAGGTGAAGTGTCACCTTCCAGGGCATCTCCTTCAGAGATGGCCTAAACTCTTGGGCAACAGCCCCTCGACTGGGGTGAGCTTTTGGTTTGGCTTTACTGTCTTGACCCAGCTCTGGACTCTTCCTCAGCCCTGTTGCTGAGGCTTGCCTAGGGCCCTTGGCCAAGGGCAGTACCAGAACTGTATAGATCATCTCTCTTGTGGAGCACAAGCTGTGCACGTTTGTGGCTGTGCAGCATTGTTTCCTTGGCCCCCCTGGGAGGAGGCAGCCCTAGCTGGATGTCTCTTCTCCTTCCCTGGGCTCTGTGGTGTCCTGTGCTCAGAATAGGACCATGAGAGTTTGATGTGTCCTGCTCTCTAGATGAGAATGATAATGCCGGCTCTACCTCTCTTGCAGTGCTGTCACGGCAGATCCGTGAGTTCCCGAACCAGGTTTGGCAGGCAGCACCTGACTTGCAGGAGGAAGCTGTGCTGGAGAAGCTTAGTCCGGAGCCTGAAGATGCCCCACTGTTGGGCAGCCTCAATCAGTCACGGGAAGAGGGGCAGAGTCCACCCAAGCCTGATCCCAGATCTGCTTTCAACAGCAACTCGTCCTCTGACCCTCCAGTGGCAGCCAGCTCTGAGCTGGGTCCTCCCCAACCCCAGGAGCAGCGCTCTGGGAGCAGCACTTTGCACTCGGCAGTGCCAGCAGCTTGGGAAGCCAAGAGGCAGGAGTGGGTGGAACATACAGCCAGTGTTGTCATCCAGCAGCACCATGTAGATGAGATGTGACCACCATCTCATCTTGCCTGTCAAGATGGTGCTGTGCACCCTGTAGAAAAGGGACAAGCAGAACTGTGTTAACAGATAATCCACCAGAGCAAATGCTGGTGGCTCAGAGGGTTTGCTGGGGAGGAATCATTTTAGAGATGACCTGTTCATATACTTTGCCCCATATATCCATAACAGGACCCTATCAGAGATGAGGTAGGAAACTCTGGGAACTTTTTTCCTGCTATGGCTGTTAACATGGTCTGTAGCCTTCAGTGAGTGCCTGTAGAGAAGGGCTGAGGCATGGAGGATGAAGGCACTCAGGCACCTGAGGGGCCCGATGCCTGCTCTGCCTGGAGGCAGGTGGTGACAAGTGCCCTGCCCAAATGGAGTTGAACAGGCTGAGTCCTGTGTTTCTTACTGTATGCAGCAGCCGCAAGCATCCCTTTAACCCCACACTGTTGTCTGATTGCTGGGTGTGAGATGATGAGCTGGATGTTCATCTTCAGTGCTCTTAAAGGGAGTAGTGCTGCCATTGCAGCAGGCCCTGCATTTCTCCCACTTCCTGCTAGCTGTTGAGCCATGGGCACAGCTCTTCATCTGACTGAAGAAGGTGGTGTGGAGTTGTTCCCCAACTGTTCATGTTGTCTCCCATCAAGCTTTCTGGGAGCTAGCCTTTCATCTCCCACAAATCTGGGAGCAGGACTTGGTGTCTCGAGAGGAAGGGGCAGGCATTGTACCGGACTGCCGAAGCAGGAGTGGTACAGAGCGGTGGAGCTGCTTGCTCTTCTGAAAGACTTTCTGGATACAGGCCAGTTTCAGAGCTGCGTCCTCATGTGCCTGAGCACTACTGTGCTGGTCAGTGAGGCAGTCAGCTGCCTGTGGTTGCTCTCTGCAAGGCTGAGCAGAAGCACTTTGAACGGGGGGCTGGTATCTTTCCTGGAGCGCAGCTTAGCCGTACCCTCTGGAGCATCTCTTTGTCCTACATCAGTTCTAAGCTAATGAAGATATTTGCATATTAATTACGTTAAATAAAGCATGCCCTCTCTGCAGTGTTGCCCTTTGTGGTCTTGTCAGTCTAGGACTGGGCTGGTCAGCAGAGGGTAGGGGCTGCGCAAAGGACTAGGAACTTTGTGAAGGTATCTCTGAGTGTAGGAACCCAACTTCCAAGCCCAACAGATGCTTGGGGAGTGGCCACCCTCCCCTCCTGGCCTTACAAATGGAGCAGTGACCTGGGCTGCAGAAGCACCGATACCTACTCCTGCTTTCAGTCGTCTGGGTGACCTCAGGAGAGCCCCTGGGAGCAGAAACTGCTTAGTCTTCCTTTTGGTGCACTCTCTGCAGAGGGCTTGTTGGGACACCGTGGCAAGATTACAGTGTGGTGCTGCTGTCTTTGCCCTTTTTCAGAGGTGTGCAAACGCTCCTGGAATGCTTTTGGAGAAGAATTCACAGTAAGCACCCAGAGCCCAAGCATGAAAGTTATGGGGAGCTGTGGCAACACTCCTGCTGCCGTAGAGCAGCGGAACTGAGCAGCTTCCCTTGTAGGAAACGAGAGGGAGCCGGTGTCTGCCCCCACCTCTGCTTTTGTAACCGAGGAACTGCACAATCGCAGGAAGCAGAGCAAAGCCAGCGCGGTGCGAGCAGACCCGTCCTCAGGGCCCACAAGGGCGTGAGGGGGCTGTGCCTGCTGGGCAGACAGATGGTTGCTAAGTCAGGGCTGGGTCGGGGTGCCTGGGGAGCTGTGAGCGCTTGTGGTTCTTACTGTTGCTGAACCCCGTGGCTGAGCCCTTTGAAGTGGTACAGCCTCTGTCTTCCTAGTGATCTCTCCACAGTGGTCTCTCCACGTTTGCTGACTACTATCTGTCTTAGTTTACCTCTCCTCGCCCCACTGCTGGGCTGGATGCCCTCCTCTCCGTGGTAGGCTAGGGTTGCTCTGGTTGGGGTTGAGAGCTGTGGGGCGTTGCTTTTGTCTGAACCTGTGCTGCCACCCTTGGAGCCAGGTGGCTTGTCCCCAGTGTCTGCCTTCCCACTGCCGCCTGAGCGCGCTCCGATTGCCTCTCCCGTGGAAACATACCCTCCACTGTACTGGGGCACTTCCCGAGCAACCACTGGGTGCCAGGGTGGCTGGAAAAGCCTGTCTCTACTTGTCCCCACCAGAGCCCAGGCAGGAGGGTCAGGTAGTGATAGGGAGCGACTGTGTTTGCCTGGCCTGTTTCTGTCCAGTTGTGTGTTACTGGTGTCACTGGCTCTCCAGAGCAGCTGCAAAGGCCTGGGACACCAGGTCTTCACGTCCTTTTGAGGACGTGCTGCATTTTCCTTTCTGGAGTGCCTAGCCCTCGCAAACGGTTGGAGTTAAGCCTTCCCTCATATCCTCCCTTCCCAGGGTCACTAGATCTGTGGATTGCCAGTTCAGATCTGTGACCCCAAGAGCTTGTGGAAGCTGTTTTGCTTTCCTGGCTGGGGCAAGCAACCACAGGCTGCACTGGTATCTCCTTGCAGCCAGCTCTTCTCCAGGAAGGCAGGACTGGCAGAGACCTGGAGGCTGATGCCCCTTGGTGCAGGCAGTTAGCACGCGTCAGCCCTCCGATCAGACGCACTGTGAGATCCCCAGAAAGCCTCTCAGCCCTGCAGGAGGTTCAAACGGCTGCTGCTCTCACGCTGCTGAGCCTTGGCCCACTGCTAATCAATACCTCCGTGAGTCATCAAAAATAAAGCGTAGCAGTGTTGCCAGCAGTGCAGGGAGCGGGCACTACAGCTGGTGTGTGGCCAGGAGCAACAGGGTCAGCCCTGTGCTCCAGAGCTGTCTTGATTGCTTGGCCAAATGTCAGGAAAAGATAGCTCTGGGAGAGCAGGCAGGGCGCCAGGAACACACACAGGATGCCTCAGCGAAAGCATCCGAACACAAACTCTTGGCACAAGGTGCAGCCTGTGCCGGCCAGCGCAGCCGTTTGGTACAGATGCTGTGGGAGACAGAGGACTGAGAGGCTGGGGTATCTTGGAGGCCAAAGCCGGCTCAGATACTGCACTTGGGATTGGTCTGCATGGACAGTTTGGGGGGGGGGATGATTGCTCTGCTGGTCTTGGGGCTGGCGCAGTGCTGCTATTTTTCATCAAAGAGCAGGAAGAGCCTGGTATTTACGTGATAACCTGCCTCCCTGCGGGAGACTGTTGATGGCACCTTGTTGCCTTGCATGCTGCAGGGATTGGAGAGCAGCAGGCAGGTTCTCGCTGCAAGACTGCTCCTCCAGGAAGCATTGTGCCCTGCCAGCTTTCTCCGGCTGCGCAGCGGGTCCCTCTCCGGCTGCCCGCGGCCTGCCCCGGCTGTCTGCTCCGGCCGTGCGGCTGTGCGGTGTGCGTGCATCGCGCTGCGCGTGCAGTGTGTGTGCATCGCTGGCTGTGTGTGCAGCGTGCGATGTGTGTGCATCGTGCTGTGTGTGTGGTGTGCGTGCATCGCGCTGTGTGCACAGCATGCGATGTGCGTGCATCGCGCTGTGTGTGCGGTGTGCATGCATCGCGCTGCGTGCACAGCATGCGGTGTGCGTGCATCGTGCTGTGTGTGCGGTGTATGGTGTGCGTGCATCGCGTTGCGTGTGCAGTGTGTGTGCATCGCTGGCTGTGTGTGCAGCGTGCGATGTGTGTGCATCGTGCTGTGTGTGTGGTGTGCGTGCATCGCGCTGTGTGCACAGCATGCGATGTGCGTGCATCGCGCTGTGTGTGCGGTGTGCATGCATCGCGCTGCGTGCACAGCATGCGGTGTGCGTGCATCGTGCTGTGTGTGCGGTGTATGGTGTGCGTGCATCGCGTTGCGTGTGCAGTGTGTGTGCATCGCTGGCTGTGTGTGCAGCGTGCGATGTGTGTGCATCGTGCTGTGTGTGCGGTGTGCATGCATCGCGCTGTGTGCACAGCATGCGGTGTGCGTGCATCGCGCTGTGTGTGCGGTGTACGGTGTGCGTGCATCGCGTTGCGCGTGCAGTGTGTGTGCATCGCTGGCTGTGTGTGCAGCGTGCGATGTGTGTGCATCGCGCTGTGTGCACAGTGTGCGGTGTGCGTGCATCGCGCTGCATGTGCAGCGTGCGGTGTGCGTCCTGTGCGTGCACACACGCTTCCAGCAGAGCCGTGCTCCGCCGCTGGCGTTGGCACCAGCTCTCTCCAAAACCGCTGCGCTCTGGCTGAGGCCGGCACTGGAGAAGTGACAGGGTGGCAGGTTCCCCCGCTGCTTGCTCATTCTCTGTGTGCCAATAGCGCTGTTTTCCTTTTTCGTGGCAGCATCCTTTTCATGCAAAGTTATCAAAGTGCGAAACGAGATTTGTTTGCAAGGGCAGGAGGCGGCCTGGGCTGGGGGCGAGGTGTGAGCACCTTGCTCGTGGGGTTGAAAGCAGACGGGAGAAACGCAGCCCTTCCTCGGGGCGCCGGGGCCCTCTGCAAGTGCCACGTCGTTATTTTTATCCACTAGCACCAGCTGCTGGACGCTGGTGGAAACAGGAAAAAGCAGAAATCTGAGAGTCCCTTTGAAAAAGAAGGTGTAAAAGCAGCAGGGGAAGCTGCCACCGTTTCGCGCAGGGATGGAGGCGGCGAAGGAGCCGTCGACTGGGCACGGGCCCCACAGGCGGGAACCAGTGCAGAACAGAGCGCCAAAAGCTGCTTTTCCGGGGAAAGAAAACAAAACAAAAAAACAAAAAAAAACAAAAAAAACTTTATTTTTCCCCAATGCACGGTGCTCCCCTTGCGCCATGTGTGCCGAAACCCGTCCGCGCCGCCGGGCCGTGAGCTGCGGGAACGCGGCCGGTGAGCAGGACGCCGGCGTCTCCCGGCGGCGCCGGCCTCGCCGCCGCTTGCCGTCACTTTATCCGGGTGAAAACGCTCGTGCCGATCCTGCAGGGAGCCCCGCGGCCCGCTCGCGTCGGTCGCCGTGGCTCCGGCGGGCGCGCGGCCGGCCCCCCGCCCCCCTTCGGCCCCGCGGCCTCCCCACGCCGGGGCGGGGGGGGAGGGTTCACCCCCCTGTGCCGCCGCCGCGGCGGCCGCTCACCTGGTGGCTCTCCAGTCCTCGGCGGGGCTCCGCGCCTCCTCCCGCAGGAGCCACACGGCGTGCAGGGCCTCCTCGCCGGCCTCGTCCACGTAGCACTGGCCCACGAAGGCCGTCACCTCGGCGCCCGGCGCCTCTGCGGGGGCCGGCGTGAGCCGCAGCCGCCGCCGCCGGCCCCCGGCCGCCGGCCCCGCCGCCGCCGCCTACCTCGCTGCCGCCAGCGCACGGTGAAGGAGAAGGTGGGCTGCGCCCGGAGCCCCGCGGCCGGCTGCGAGCCCCTCAGCGGCGAGGACGGCGCCCCGGGGCCCGCGGCGGCGCCCGGCAGGAAGGAGCCCGAGAAGCCGCCGTCCTTCCCGAGGACGGACACCACCAGGCGGGAGCCGCCGTCGCTCCGCCACGAGCCGGAGAGGACGCACTGGAAGGCGAGGGCCGCCGTGGGGCAGGGCGCCGGAGGGCAGCACCGGGCCGGGCCTCCGCGGAGCCTCCCGGCCTCTCCGCCGCCTCCCGCCGCGCCGCGCCGGCCCCTACCTTCCTCCCGGCCGGGCTGGCGCCCATCACCGTGGCGAGGGCCAGCAGCAGGGCAAGCGCGCCGCTCCCCATGGCCGCGGGGCCGCCTGCGCCCCGGCCCGCGCCCCGGCCCCCTTTATAGCCCCGCGGCCGCGCGCTGTAACCGGAGCCCCCGGGGCGGCCGGGAGCCGGCTGGCGGTGGCAGGGCGCCCGGGGAAACGCGAGGCGAGCGGCAGGTCTGGGTGACCCGGGCAGCGCCGGGGCGCGCGGGGCCGCGGCGGCTATAGATAGACGGGGCCGGCGGTGGTGGCGCGGAGCAGGCTGCTCCTCGGCCCGGCTCCCCCAGGGGCTCCCGAGCCGCCGCTGCGCCGAGCCGTGGGGACGGCGCTTTCACAGATTCACGCACTGAGGTTGGAAGGGACCTCTGGAGATCATCCAGTCCAACCCCCTGCTCAGCAGGGTCACCTAGAGCATGGTAGACAGGGTTGCATCCAGGCAGCCTGTGAAGATCTCCAGAGGAGACTCCACAACCTCTCTGGGCAACCTGGTCCAGTGCTCCGTCACTCTCACAGGGAAGAAATTCCCCCTCACGTTTAGGCAGAACTGCCTGTGCTTCAGTTTCTGCCCATTGCCTCTTGTCCTGTCACACGGGACAACTGAAAAGAGTTTGTCCCCGTCCCCTTGACACCCTCCCTTCAGGTACTTGTACACATTGATGAGATTCCCCCCCCCCTCAGTCTTCTCTTCCCCAGGCTGAACAGGCCCAGCTCTCGCAGCCGTTCCTCATAGGGCAGGTGCTCCAGCCCTCCGATCATCTTTGTAGCCCTGCGCTGGACCCTCTCCAGTAGCTCCATGTCTCTCTTGCACTGGGGAGCCCAGAACTGGACACAGTACTCGAGATGAGGCCTCTCCAGGGCTGAGTAGAGGGGCAGGATCACCTCCCTCGACCTGCTGGCAACACTCTTCCCAATGCACCCCAGGAGACCATTGGCCTTCTTGGCCACAAGGGCACATTGCTGGCTCATGGTCAACTTGTCATCCACCAGCACTCCCAGTTCCTTCTCTGCAGAGCTGCTCTCCAGCAGGTCAGTCCCCAGCCTGTACTGGTGCACAGGGTTATTTCTCCCTAGGTGCAGGACTCTGGACTTGTGCTTGTTGAACCTCAGGAGGTTCCTCTCTGCCCAGCTCTCCAGCCTGCCCAGGTCTCTCTCAAGGCCAGCACAGCCCTTGGGTGTATCAACCACAAGGCAGGTGGGGCTGCAGCCCCTGGTCACCCCCCTCCACCTGCGGCCAGCTGCGCTCGCTCCAGAAGGACGCCGGAGCGCCTGACTCCCCGGCATGCCCATTTTCTCCAGGGAGAAGTCCCCGCTGGCAAGGACTGCCTCTTCCTCTAACGTTTCTGGGAGCGGGATTGCCCCGTTCGTTCCCAAATCCCCGGGTCTGACCTCAGTGGCCTCCCCGTGCCGAGACGTCCCCAGCTGCGGGCTGGCAGAGGGGCTCTGCAGCGTTTAGAAACTGCTCCTTCTGATTCTATTTTTTCCTGTTTTTAAGGCCCCACCCTAATAGCACCCCGAGGAGGGGGGGGGGGGAAATCAGCTTCCTTGCTTGGAAATTTATTTCCGTAACATTTTGGGCTGAAAGTCGTTACTGGTTTGAACCCTTGCCCGTGCAGCTGCGTGGCCGGGCAGCACCGCGGCGGCGGTGCAGGGCTCGTGGGCCGCGAGCTCGCACGGGGCAGCGGCCGGTTGCCGTCGTTTGGCAGCGCCACGCGGGACTGAAGGCTCTTTTGCTTCAGCAGACTAGCGTCTCCCCACCTGCGGCTCGATGTTCTCTGCAAATATTTTTGCTTTTGCATTTGCTAGGAGAGGAAATAACCAGACTGGGCCACGCCGGGGTCCACGCTAGCCGTCACTGTATTTGTCGCGCGGCTCTGACAGCCGTCGGATGTGCAAAGCAGAGGGTGCACTGCCCTGGGCTCCCGAGCCGCGTCGCTGCGCGCTCCGTGGGGCAGAGCAGGTGCGGGGCTGTCTCGCGGGGCTGGGGACAAGTGGAAATTAAGGTGTGATTCGGTTGCGTAAACACATCAGGCACTGAACCGTCTCTGCGGTGGCAGCACCTCTCCTGGGAATGGAAAGCAGCTGGCTGGCTCCGGGGGGCTGGAAACTCCGGGGTGCGTGCGTCGAGCACGGGAGGGATCCCCGCCGGCCGGGGAAGGGCGCCTCCGGCCCAGCCGCCGGCACAGCCCCGGCACCAGCCAGGGCGCCCAGCAGAAACCGTCTCCTCTCACCCCGTCGCTTCTTCCTGTCGCCTCTCGCGCAGCCTCAAGGTGATGGGCTTTTCCTAGGATCAGGCCCCTGGGAGCTCCTCTGCTCCCTCTCTTCCTGCTCCAGCGTGGGGGACATTCTGCTGCCGCCCTGTGTGCCACCCACGCCGTTTGCACATTCGGCGGGGACATGTGGCTCCACCCGAGGTGCCAGCGCCAGACACGGGCCCGTCCGTGAAGACCCTGGCATTGCTGCCCCGCAGCGCATGCCAGGTCACGTTTCTGGGCCCCGGCTGTGGCGGGTCTCACGCTCCTCGGTTACGTTTGTAACACCCCCGTAAGAGGCTTTGGGTGCTTGCTTGGAAGCAGATGACGAAGCTCAGCTGCTGTCCTCGGTGCAAAGCAGTGGCTGTCCCGGCACTGCTGAGCCGCGCCAGCAGCTAGCGTCGAAACCCCCGGCTGCACCTGGAACGGGGAGCGGAGGGGACGCGGTGCGCTGGGCTCGGGGCCGTCGCGCAGCGCAGAGGTGCCGCTCGGCTGGCCGGCAGCGAGGCGGTTCGGGCAGTGGTGGAGTCGGGAGCGTGCCCGTGCCCCGAAGCGCGCGCTGCCTGCGCTTTCTGGGGCTGCTTTCGGCACGTCGTGCCGCCTTTTGCAGGCGTCCCGCGCCCACCGATGCCGCTGCCCCTCCAGCTTGAGCGCCGGTGCCTGGCGAGCAAGCGTGCATGCTCCCGGGGCTGCAAAAACGCCTGGCAGGGAGGGACGCGAAGGCAAGGGCTGCCGCCGTTGGCCGTGGGGGCGGCAGCTCGGTGAGGGGCGCAGGAGCCCTCGGAGCCACCCGGGCAGCCGCGGCTTGGCGGCAGGCAGGCGGCGGAGGGCACCTTCACGGGCCATCCTCGCAGGAGGGAGACCAGCTCTGCAGGCTCTTCCCTTCCTGGTCGTGATCGCGCCTGAAGACGTTCCTGCCCACCCTGCGGGGAAGCGGAGAGCTGCGGCACCGCGGCCGGTGGGCGCCTGCCGTCCCCGGGGAGCAGAGGGGCCGGGGGGGGTCCCAGCAGCAGGCGCCCCCTCCCTACCTCGTGGCTTTCCAGTTGTCCTCCCAGGACCCCACGGCCTCGCGCAGCAGCCAGGTGGTGGCCAGCGTCTCCTGCCCGCCTGCGTCCACGAAGCACTGCCCCACGAAGACGGCGGTGGCGTCTGCGGGGACCGGGAGCGGGAGGACGGGGTCCCCGCGCACCCCACGCACTGACGTCCGGGTGCCGGGTCCCATCCCTCCGCCCCACACAACGACTCCTCCCCGGTTCCCGACCGCCCCCCTTCGCTCGGACGCCCGGCGCCCTTTGCACGAAGCCGACTTTGGTCTCCGGCGTGGATGCTGGGGCCGTCCCTACCCCGTCCCCGTCCCCGCAAGGCCCAGCACCTACTGGAGAACCTCTCCCAGCGCACGGTGAAGCCGAAGGTGGGCCAGGCCAGCTCGCCGAGGTCCTGCTGGGCGCCCGTCAGCGGCGACACGCGGACGCAGCCGCCGGCCAGGCTCACCCGCGTGAGGTATTTGCCCTGGAAGCTGCCGTCGTCCCGCACCGCCGAGATCTCCATCAGCGACTCCAGGTTGTTCCTCCAGAGCCCGCTCAGCTCGCACTGCAAGGGGCGCAGACGCAGGCCCTGCCACGGGCTGCCCTCGCGCCGCCGCCGGGCGCACCGCGCCGGCACCGCGGCTCTGCCTGCTGCTCCGGGGAGGCGAGGCGGCAGCCCGCCATGGGCACGTGCTCCCGATGCGGGAGCAAACTGGTGCATGGGGGGAGGCCGTTCCCGCTGCCCGTTTCGCCCACGTCATCTCCCAAGCCCGCGCTTCGCGCTGCCAGAGCTCTGCTGCCCGCACCCCTCGGCCCGGCTGGAAAGGGCACGAAAGAGAGGAGCCCCCCGGCCGCCCGCACCGCATCCCCAGGGCGAGCGCCTGCGCCGGCCCCTACCTGCCTCCCGGCCGGGCTGGCGCCCATCACCGTGGCCAGGGCCAGCAGCAGGGCGAGCGTGCCGCTCCCCATGGCCGCGGGGCCGCCTGCACCCCGGCCCGCGCCCCGGCCCCCTTTATAGCCCCGCGGCCGCGCGCTGTAACCGGAGCCCCCGGGGCGGCCGGGAGCCGGCTGGCAGTGGCAGGGCGCCCGGGGAAACGTGAGGCGAGCGGCAGGTCTGGGTGACCCGGGCAGCGCCGGGGCGCGCGGGGCCGCGGCGGCTATAGATAGACGGGGCCGGCGGTGGTGGCGCGGCCCATAGCCCGGCGGCGGAGGGGGGAGAGGGGCCGCGGGAGCGCTCATGCCACCCCCGCCGTCCCGGCGCTGCCGCTGTCACCCAGACGCGGCCGTGCTGGGGTGCAGAGCCCCCAGCGACCATTCTGGCCACACTTGAAAAACGCCCCTTTCCACCCGGGATTTGGTCCTGGTGATGGTCCTGATGGGGAGGTTTCTGCTGCTGGAAGTGGCTCTCATTCTCTGCGGAGCAGGAGGTGCCCGTCCGGACCGGAGAGGCTGGCAGCAATGGTGCCACACGGACACAGCCCATGTGGCAGGAGCTGCACAGCCTGCAGGGAACTGCACAGAGCAGCTGTTTGGGGCACCTCGCCTGATCCCGATGAGGGCACCACTGCAAGGACCTTCGCAACGGGGACTCCCGTCACCATCTGGACAGCCACCGCTGTCCTGCTTGAGAGACTTGAGACCCCTGTACGAGCATCACCCTATGCTAAGAAGATTTCAATCTATGCCAGGAAGAGCCCAATAAATTATTATTATTATTAGATGATATCCCTGCGAGTGCCCGGGCGATGCAGACACACAAGCAGCACGAGCATCGTTGGTGCTGCCCGGCAGTGATAACATGGTCAGGAGGACGCGTGCAGTACAAGCGGCAGCTGCCCCGTGCGCAGCAGTGGCAGCACAGAGATGGGGCACCTCCGAGCTGGCCTTCAAGCAGAGCAGCCACAACGATGAAATGCTGCAGGAGACTTAAGAACCCCATAGTATGGAGGGCAGCATAAATGTACTCCCTTCTGAGAGGCTGTAAAAGAGCTGGAAAAGCTGGTAATATTTATGGATGGAAGAGGGCAACGTGAAGAAAACAACATTATTTAAGAAGCAGGAGATGCATCCAAAAGAGAAAAAAACGAAGGGTAAACAATCTGTAAATCCACAACAAGGCAGGCCAAAACAGGTGGAAAAACTTGCTTGCACCATCGGTGCTATTAACAGAGCCTTTCCAAGGCCCTCAGCTCAGGAAACCCCCGGGAGCAGCAGGAGGCAGCAGCTCACAAGGCAGGTCGCGGTGGCAGCCCAGCGCCAGGGGCTGCTGGAGAGCTCCGGCCCTCGGCGACGGGATCACTCGGGGCCGGGCAGCTCGAAGAATGGTCTCAGTTTCAGATTTGACTTTCGTGAAAAATCGGCTGCTCTGGCAAGGGGTAGGCAGCTCAGGAAAGGTAGACATTCTCCCGGAAGCAGCTGTTGCTACAGCAAGGCGTTCCTGCTGCCCATTTCCAGTAAATCACATTAATTCCTTGAAGCAGAGTTGCAGGGCTGGACCTCATGTGCTTCCCCGGCACAGTGCTGCGCAGCCCTTGCCGCTCGCTGGGAGAGGAGGACATGTCGCTGGGCTCTGCACATGCTCGCCAAGGACACGGGGCAGCTGCCAGGCAGGTCGTTTGTGAAAGGGCCCCCGGGGTTACTGTCATGACATGCGTCCCGGTCCGTGCAGAGACCCAGCCCCAGCTTGGGCAGCCCCAGCTCCCTTCATGCAGGATGTCCCATCCCGTCCCCCCGCCCGTGCTGTACGGAGCTGCTCGAAGCACTGCTCGAGGCTGGCAGCAGGCTGAGGAAGCCCACACTTGGAGGTGCTGCTTGTGTGCTGCCGAAATCTGCACCACCCCAGCCCGTTACAAACCAAAATGTGAGTTTTAGACCAAAAGGGAATGAGAATGTTGTAAATGCTGAAATCCCAGCGTGTTAAGCTCAGGGCTGCAGTTTGGAAGTGGTTTGAGGGAACCTGGTGAGATGCTCAGAGATGGTGCTGTAGCGCATATCACGGCTCCGGTTCAGGTCTGAGAGCAGATAGAGCAGACTGAAAAACAGTAGAGCCGGACGACCGAGCAGTCAGGGCAGACTGGAAGGAGGAGAGATCAAAGCAGGAGAAGGGGATGCCCCCTCCACTGCAGGGGGGATCCCCCAGAGCTGCTAAGACGGAGAACTTGACAACTCCAGGCAGGGCAAGCAAGAATTAGCATTAGCTGGAGCCTAACAGTGTCCTGAACAGGAAACACCTTGTCATTAGCAACAAATCTATACTGAACAGAACCTGGAAATTTCTTGAGGCAGAAGGAGCACCTGGCAGGAGAAAGCAGAACATGAGTGTGCACACGTAGAGGCCATCTGCTCCCCTGTGCCGGCTTCCCCAGGACCTTCCCTGTCCCTGTCTCCTGCACAGACTCGTCTCTCTTTGGCAGCCTGCAATGCTCTGCAATGGCTTCGAAGCTCATTGGGGCTGGACATGCTCATCCCACTCCCACTGCCTGCAGTGGCACTTTAGCTTGGCTTCCCGCTGTACATCAACAAAAGGCTCAATACCAGGTTTAAAGAGGAAAAACCTTCATTTTATTGCCCCTTTGGAGCCTCTTTCCCCAAGAGCTCAGAGCAGAACATACACAAAAGAGAGAGCACATATCACAGGTGGTGAGTGCACCAGTGCCGTGCCAACAGACACCCAGGTTTGGAGGGTCACCTTGTATGAGCCCAGCTAAGATGAGGGAGGCAAGTGCAGGGACTTGCAGACAGCCTGTGTATTGGGGCAGCCAGGCAGCAGGGTGCCTAATGCTGAAAAGAGAAGGATTGGGCATCCCTGTGCCAGGTAGGTCATCTAGGGGCACCTCAGGGCAGGGATCACTCATAGGTCTGTTTTGGGGGTGACTGTGAAGGCATCCAAAAGGTGCTACTAAGAATAGACTCATGTTGCATGTCCACAAGAGCTCTGACATGCAGAGGTGGTGATGGTATGTGTTGGACCACGTGGTGTGGCACAGCCCACATGAGCCCCTGGGAGAAGGGAACAAGAGACATGAACAGGCAGCTCCCGAGATCTCTGTAAGGAGCTTATCAGAGAAAAGATTTGACTCTGTCATGATTTCTCCAGACAGACAACAGCTGTCATGAGGTGTTCAGAGATGCTACAAGGTGCCATATCGGGATGGGGGTCGCCCCTGACAAGTGAGGTTTGGAGGCAGCAAGCAGCTGTGCAAATCCTCTTGCTCTGAGCGCAGCAATTGCCTCACCTGAGACCCAAATTGCAGCTAGAGAAGAGCTGGGGCACACGGGCTGTTCCTGTCATGGCTCCAATGCTCCTGGTTTGGAAGAAGCTTCTTGCTGAAGAAGTTTGAAGCAGCTTGTGCAGAGTTCCCACTGAGTTCCCGGTGGGGACATATATTGGCATACAGCTGACGCTACAGAGTGACTTGCCAGGTCCCTCTGGCCTGAGACAGGGTGGGGAGCCGGCAAATACTAAGCTGTAAGAATCAGAAACGATAATCAAAGTGTCAGATCCTTCATGGTAGGCGTTGCTGAGACCTTTGCCAAAGCACCTTTCTCTCCTAGGTTGGCAGAGACACCACTGGAGAGGCTTTTCCTTCTTCCTTGTCATTGATCCGAACGAAGACGTTGTGGCCAGTCCTGTGGAGAAGCATGAGCATGACAGACCCTATCGGTGCCCACCACACAGATTGTCAAACACCCCTAGGGACAGGGATCCTATTGCTCACCTGGTGGCTTTCCAGTCATCATGGAGGGAGTCAACCTTCTCCCGCAGGAGCCAGGCTGTCTGCAGGACCTCCTGCTTCTTGTCAACGAAGCACTGGCCCACAAAGACAGTAGTGGAGTCTGCAGGGAGCAGGCAAACGTCAGCCCCCACAGGGCTTGCCCAGCAAGAGGTGTCTCAGGATGTGTCATGCTGTCTGCAGGGTGCTTGGTGGACAGACAGATGCTGGTCCCCAAGCAACGGGGCCTGCCTGTGTTCCCTTCCCGACCACCGCCTACGTACCAGAAAATCTCTTCCAGTTGACGGTGAAGCCAAACGTGCATTGTCCATCATCGTCCAAGTGCTGGGACCCGTGGAGTGGTGAAGGCTTGATTGGATTTTCAGTGCTCGAGACAGCGGTGTGGTACACACCTTCAAAGTCGCCATTGCTGTTCACGCTGTACACGTGCATCTTTGAGCCCAGGTCGTTCTTCCACCACCCGGTCAGGTTGCACTGCTGAGGGATGGAGCCAACATGGTCCTTCAGGGCTGCCCCTGCGTGGGACTGGCCCTGCGCAGTGCTGCAGGGTCAGTCCCTGCCCACTCCCCCCCCCCCAGCACCCAGACCTCCCCAGAGTTCCCAGCTGTGGGGCGGACACCAAAGTTACCTTGCCCCTTCCCATGGGCTGGTTCTGCTCATGGCCTGGGCCACTCTGGGCATTTGCCTCCTTCATGCTGGACTTTTCCCCTTTGATGGTCTCAGCCGACTGAGAAAGTAGTTTTAAAAATAAATGAAACACCAAGTCAGGATTTTGGCAGCAGCAGCAGCATCTCTCAAGAGCCTGGGGAACCTGACAGTGCTGGGGATGCAGGCAGGGGCATGAGCCACCGTGCCTTCTGCTCAGGCACAACTTTGTAGGACAGCTGATTTACAAAGTCATTGCCATCTCAGGAGCATCAGGAGAGCCAAAAATTAAGTTAAGCCAAACGGACCCAAATGGCTGGTCGCCTCCGCCTAGGGAGCGCATGAGCCTCGCTGCGGGGCACCCGCGCCACGCCGGTACGCAGGGCGCCAGCGCCCTGGGGAGAGCCGTGTGGCTGTGCCGGGCGCCCCGCGAGGCCCAGGAGCCCGGCCGGCTGCTGCCGCGCACTATCCCACCCGCAAGGCTGCTGCCCCTGGTCAGCGCCGAAGCCCTCCACAGCCCGGGGGGAGGAGAGGTCCCCAGGGCTCCCCACTGGGGCAGGCGTTCCCACAGGTGCCCACAGGGGTTCCCACGCGTGCCCCCCCCCCCACCAAAGCAGCAGGGGTGGGGATCTTCATGCACATCGCTCCCGGAGCAGGGGCTCCCCACCGCACACTCCCCACCCGGGGCCGGCGCTCCCAAGCGAGTCCCACCCGGGAGTGGGGCTCCCACGCGCGCTCCCACCTGGCTTCCCACGGCGGGCCCGAGCAGGGTGGGCCCGAGCAGGGCTGCTCCGGCCAGGGCGGCTCCGGCGGGAGTGGCGAGGGGGCCGAGGAGGCGGTGGCAGCGGCTCATCGCAGGCAGCGGGCTGCGCCGCGGCCGCCGCCTTATAGCCGGGTGCCGCCGCCCCGCCCCGGCCCGCCCCGCGCCCCGCCCGCCGCCGGCAGAGCCCTGCCGGGCCTGGGGGCCCCGCTGCCTGCGGCCCCCCTCCCCTGCGCGGGGGGAAGCGGGGTGCCCCGCGGGTGGGCAGGGCAGGGGCGGCGGGAAGCGGGGGCGAGCAGCTCGCGTGGGATGCGTGGGGCCGGGGGGCGGCCGCCGAGCGGTGACGCGGCCAGCGCTGATCGGAAAGCAGGTGGCTTCCCGGAACGGCTCCCAGCGAGCGCTTTCCGTTTCTGTTCGGAGCCGCGGGAGCGGCGGCTGCTGCCGCCGGCCCCGCCGCGGCCTCGGTCTCGCGTGGCTCCCGGGAGCCGGGCGAGGGCTGCGGAAACGCCGAGAGGAAGCCGGTCCCCCCGCTGCCCGGCGGGCGCCCGGCGCACCCCAGCCGGCCGGGCGCTGCCCGTCTCACGCTGACCCTTGTGCTCCCCCCGCGCCCCTGCCCGGGCACCTTGGCTGCCCTGTGTTTTCAGCCCCCACGAGCCGGAGAGCAAGCGTGGTGCCGGGCGGCACGTGCTCGCCCCTTCCCCAGGTCCCGGCACGCGGGCAGGCCGGGGCTGGGTGCTATTCCTCCATCTGGAGCGCCATCCCGCCGGCAGATGCAAGCCCTGGACATGGCACGTGGCGTCTCGGAGTCGCCCGTTAAATTTCTGCTGCTGGCGGATTTTGTGCTCCTGCAACGGAAACCCTTGGGGTTGCATGGAGCAACGGGTCGGCACGGAGTGTTGCTCAAAAGGAGCCGTGCAAAACGCTCGCCAGCCCAAAGGGAAGTGTGTGCCATGTGCACGCCCCACGGCCTCGCCGCCTCCCCGCATTGCCCCCGACACCAAGGCACATCCCTGCACGTCGCCCCGGGCCCATCTCCCCCCGCGCAGCCTCGCGCCTCGCAGCAGACCACAGCGGTGCTGACGGCCCCCGCGCTTGCTCTCGGCGCCTGCCCGCAAACAGAGCTGTGCTTCCGAGCGCACATGGGTTTATTTGGTGCCGGGGGCCGACGGGGCACTGGCCACGTGCCAGGGCCGGAGAGCAAAGCCGTGGCGTAGGGAGCCAGGAGCCCGGCCGGGGCCGCGGGCGAGAGCGAGCCGTGCAGCTGGCGCCGTTCCTGCTCTGCGTCACTTGAGCCGAGTGAAGACGTTGGTGCCAATCCTGCAGGAGAGGGTGTGATGAGCGTGGGCAGCGCCGGCACGGGCAGCCGGCGGCACCCAGCGCTCACCTGGTGGCTTTCCAGCTGTCCCTGCGGGACGCCACCTCCTCCCGCAGCAGCCACGTGGTCTCCAGCGTTTCCTTCCCGCCGCGGTCCACGAAGCACTGACCCACGAAGACGGTGATGGAACCTGCCCGGGTGCAGGGGGTGGCTCAGCACCTCCGCCCTCAGCACTCTCCCCGCGCACGGGGGGCCCCGGCGGGCACCCAAGGCGCCAGGGCCCCCCTGGACTGCTGCCGTACCTGCGAACTGCCACTGCACGGTGAAGCCGAAGGTGACGGGCCCCTTGGCGCTGGGGTGCTGCTGGACCCCTTTCAGGGGCGACACCAGGATCCGCTTGTTGGTGGCCGCCACGGCGGTGTGGTAGGAGCCGACGAAGGCGCCGGCATCATCGAGGGCCGAGAGGGTCATGTTGGAGCCCAGCTCATTCCTCCACAGGCCCTGCAGCTCGCACTGGGGACCGAGGCGTCACGCCGGCACCTCGCTGCAGCCCACGGCCCAGGGGTGCAGCGCCCGAGCCGTGACCCCCCCCCCCCCCACCGCGGCTTGCCGGGATGGGTGATGGCTCTGCCGCCGCCGTGCGGACACAGGGGCTTGGGGCAAGGGTGACCCCTCCGTGTGGGGCATGCGTCGACCAGCACCCAGCCGGCAGCTGGAATCGGGGCCTGGGCACCAGCGGTGCCGTGGCCGGGCAGCACAGAGCTGGCCCCCAGCTCCAGACACTGGGGCAGCTGGAGGTGGCACAGTGAGAGCGTGCAAGGCTGTGCACCCTGCACCCGGGGATGACACAGCACAGCGGGAGCGTGCAAGTCCCCCAGCCATGCGCCCTGCACCTGGGGATGGCACGGCACAGTGAGAGCATGCAAGCCCCCCGGCCGTGCACCCTGCACCCAGGGGAGGCACAGTGGGAGCGTGCAAGCCCCCCGACCGTGCGCCCTGTACCCAGGGCACCAGCATGGCACAGCGAGAGCGTGCAAGTCCCCCAGCCGTGTACCCTGCACCCGGGGATGGCACGGTACAGCAGGAGTGTGCAAGTCCCCCGGCCATGCGCCCTGCACCCAGAGACGGCACAGTGGGAGCGTGCAAGCCCCCCGGCCGTGTGCCCTGCACCCAGGGACGGCACAGCACAGCGAGAGCATGCAAGTCCCCCGGCCGTGCACCCTGCACCCGGGGACGGCACGGCACAGCGAGAGTGTGCAAGTCCCCCGGCCGTGTGCCCTGCACCCAGGGACGGCACAGCGGGAGCGTGCAAGCCCCCCGGCCGTGTGCCCTGCACCCAGGGACGGCACAGCACAGCGAGAGCGTGCAAGTCCCCCGGCCGTGCACCCTGCACCCGGGGACGGCACGGCACAGCGAGAGTGTGCAAGTCCCCCGGCCGTGTGCCCTGCACCCGGGGACGGCACAGCACAGCGAGAGCATGCAAGTCCCCCGGCCGTGCACCCTGCACCCGGGGACGGCACGGCACAGCGAGAGTGTGCAAGTCCCCCGGCCGTGTGCCCTGCACCCAGGGACGGCACAGCACAGCGAGAGCATGCAAGTCCCCCGGCCGTGCACCCTGCACCCGGGGACGGCACGGCACAGCGAGAGTGTGCAAGTCCCCCGGCCGTGCGCCCTGCACCCGGGGACGGCACAGCGAGCGCAGGCAGCCCCCGGCCGGGCGCCCTGCACCCGGGGACGGCGCGGCGCGGGCAGGCAGCCCCCGGCCGGGCGCCGGCGCTGCGCGGCAGCTGCCCTTACCTTCCTCGCTGAGGCGGTGCTGAGGCTCAGCAGGGCCACGGCGAGGAGGAGCGAGGAGCTCCGCTTCCCCATCGCCGCCGGCGGCAGGAGCCGGGCGCCGGGGCCGCCGCTGCCTGGCGCGCTCTGCCCGCGCCCCGGCTCGGGCCGCCTTTATAGGGCGAGGGGCGCAGGCGGGCAGCGGCCGCGCATGCCGGCGCCGCTGCCAGAGGACCGGGGCCCGGCGCGGGGCGGCCGCCGGGGCGGCGCGGGCCCCGCCGCGGCGAGGGCACCCCGGGGGGCGCCGGGGGACCGCGCGGAGAGATGGACCGGAGCCCGCTTGCGGCAAAGCTTTATTGGGAGCAGGGAGGGAGGGAAGCGGGCGGCGGTGGCACGGCGGGGCTCGGCGGGGCGCGGCGGGGCGCGGCGGCCCCCGGCTCCCTCACTCCCTCCGCGACGGCAGGCGGGTGAAGACGTTGACGCCGACCCTGCGGGGCGCAGAGGGGCGAGGGGGGGGGGTTAGCGTGGGCGAGGTGCCCCCGGGTGCCACCGTCCCCCCCACCCCCCCGGAGCGGCTCCCCCGACTGCCACCGTGTCCCCCCTCCCCGGAGCAGCGCCCCCGACTGTCACTGTGTCCCCCACCCCCTCCCCGGAGCGGCGCCCCCGGGTGCCACCGTCCCCCCCACCCCTCGCTCTTTGCTCTGCCGCTGGGGCCGGATTAAAGGTGGTTAAGCACAAGGCATGTTGGCGCCGTTACTGCCTGGCTCCGCGCCCAGGACCGTGCACCCGGGGCGGGGGGGGGGGGCATACCCTGCTCTGGCCTGGCCTCACCTGGTGGCTTTCCAGTCGTCGTTGATGCTGTTGACCTGCTCTCGCAGGAGCCACATGGTCTTCAGCACTTCCCTGCCGTCCTTCTCTACGAAGCACTGGCCCGTGAAGACGGTGATGGAGTCTGCACAGAGCACGGAGCAGAGCCGTGACCCGCCGAAATCCACCCCCCCTCAGCGTCCGCCCCCGGCGCCCCTGCCTGCCGGAGGGGACATGGCTCCTGGCATTGCCTCGGTGCAGCCGTGCTCCCGAGCCCCATGCTTATTTCTAGGAAACTCGGTGGCATTTGGAGCAAGGAGCGAGCTCAGAAAACCTGCCCGGCACATCCCATCAGCCACAGGGCTTAGGGACGGCTCAGGGGACCATCAGGGACATCACAGGGTTGGGCAGGAGACTACAGGGGACATCCCAGGGGAGGGCAGGGGATCATTGCAGACACCTTAGGGGAGGGCAGGGACCACCAGGAACGTCACAGGGAAGGGCACAACACCATCGGGGACACCACAAGGGAGGGCAGGGACCACCGAGGACATCGTAGGGGAGGGCACAACATTGACAGGCACATTGCAGGGGAGGGCAGGGGACATCACAGGAGAGGGCAGGGCACGACTGTGGACATGAGGGTAGGACACGGTTGGGGACATTGCGCGGGAAGGCAGGAGACGATCAAGAACATCACAAGGGAGGACAGGGGACTGTTACAGACACCACTGGGGAGGGCAGGGGACCATTGGGGACACCATGGGGAGGCTGGACAAGGGAGAAGCACCTGAGAAACTCCAGTTGACGGTGAAACCAAAGGTGGGGTGGTTGCGCTGGTTCTTGTGGTGCTGGGATCCCTGCAGCGGCGAAGATCTGATTTTGTTGCTGGTGGCTGTCACGGCCGTGTGGTACGAGCCAGAGAACTCGTTTTTGTTGTTCAAGCTACCGATGGTCATATTAGAGCCAAGGTCGTTGATCCAAAAGCCTGTCAGGACACACTGCAAGGAGAGGATGAGCATGAGGAGCCTGGCACCCAGCCCCGTGGGAGAGCCCGCAGCACCGGGGCCAGCCTGGCCCGCGGCTGCCTCTACCTTCTGCTCAGCAGAGGAGCAGGGAGCCGCCAGCGCCAGGGCGAGCGCCAGGAGCACCGGGGCCGCCTGCATGGTCTCCGCAGCTGGTAGGCGTTTGCTGATGCCTGGGACACGCTCCTCGCAGGGCTGTGTCCCGCTGCCGGCTCCCCTTCCTTTTTATTGCTGCCGGGGCTCCCCACACCAGCTGTGCCCAGGCATTGCATAACCTGGGTGTTTCCAAAGTTGCAGTTCCTGCTAATGCGGGAAGGCGATTGCAGGTAGATATTTCCAGCAGCTTGTGTTGAGGCGGCTCCTCTCGGCTTGCGCACCCCTGAGCCCGGGACGAGCTCGGAGCGGGGCGCAGGCCTGGCAGCGCGCCAGCTCTCGCTTGGCCGTGTGGCTCCGCTATGGACCACGTCAGGGCCTGGTTAAAGTTTCCAACCTCGATTCCCAGAGGAGAGCGGCTGGGGGGGCCAGGGGCAGAGCTCTGGGGCTGCCCCAGGGAGGTGGACATCACTCTCCAGTTGCTGGGGCTGCCGCACCGGAGGGATGGGGGCAGCCATGGGTTCTGCACACCCAGCCCCATGGGCACCCCAAAGTGACCCCCTGAGCTGGGGAAAACCCCTTCCGAGGGCTGTCCCCCCCCAAGCCCTTCCTGCTGCCCCCGGCAGCTTCTCCTGGTGCCTCTTCATGTGCTCCTGGCCACAGGCTGCTGCCCCCCTCGTTACCCAAACACCCCGTGCAGGTGCCGGCCGGCGTCAGCCCCGCGGGTGGGAGCAGCCCGGGCGACCCGAGCCTGCTCCCCCGTGCCGGATGCCCTCCCGCGAGCCTCGCTGGGGACCAGGCTTCCTGCAAAGGTTTCTCCAAGGTGGGCACCGTGGGGTGGCAGCGACGGCAGGACACCGGGAGCCTCGCGCCGCCTCCGTGCCCGGCTGCGAAGAGCCTCCTCGCTGTGGCTCGCCTGGCCCCGCTGCGGTCCCCCGCGCCCCCGACCCAGCGCCGCTGGGCATTGGCCATCCCGGCAAGGGCCATTTTATTTCGGTCGGCCGGGCACCCCACGCCCCGTGCAGCACCTTCCTGCCGCGGGCCAGGAGATGCCCTGCTTAGGTCCCCGTCCAGCCCACCGCGGCTGGACCTCTGCCGCCAGCCCCGGCGCCCGGACAGCAGGCGTCCAGCCCTCCCGCGTGCCCCAGGCGAGGCCCCGCGAGCCCCTTTCCTCCAGGGCTCCTCTCGCCCCAGGGTGCGATCGGCGCTCATCATGCTCCTGGCAAGCCGACATTTCTTGCCGGGGAGCTAAAAAACCCAAACATTCCCCAAATATCTCGCAGGTCAGATTTTAACGCAGACGACAAACTGTGCTTGCGCAGGGCTTATTTAAATAACTTCAATTCCGGACGGGGCTTCAGCACTGGGCTGCGGACGGGACCCTGCGGGCCCTCCTGGCCCGCGCGGGGGGCATGCGGCCCCAGCTCTGCGTGGGGCTCGGGGGCCAGCTGCGGGCCGCCGGCAAGCTCGCGGCGAGGGGGAATTCCTGCTCGGGTGTTTGCCTTCCTCTGCTTTGGGGATTTACGTCAGGGTATGTTTTCTCGCCGCAGCTGCCACGTTTACTTTGGCGGCGCCGGCCGAGCCGCTGTTGAGCGACGGGGAGCCGAATGCTGGGGCGAAAGCCTGAAGCTGGGGGCTGAAGAAGTTAAAAGCTGAAAGACCCGGGGTGTAAGCGCGTGCGTACGAGGATTCAAGAAACGGAGCGGGAAAAATCAAAGATCGTAATTAAGCTGAGATGGAGTTAACTTTGAAAAAAGGTAGTACAGGTAAACGTTAGAGAACAACTGTTGGTCTTAACCCTGTAACGCACAACTTTAATTGATACGAGTTATAACATAAAAAGGAAAGAAAACAGTAGAAATACCCAGGGATGGAGTAACCAGCCTGAGCATCCCAACTTCTGAAATAAGGTTCCTACGCAAGCTGCTCCGAAGGGCTGAAGAAGCGTGCCAGCGGGGCTCCGTGATGAAGCGGCTTCGGAGCAGGCGATGGTTGGGGACAGCCGCCCGCGCTCCCGCCTGCTGCGTCACAACGTAACCGTACGGCGCGGGGAAGTGACGGAGCTCAAACGCTCTCGATGCCCTCAGGAGCTCCTTCGCCTGAGGTTACGGCTGCATCAGGTTAGAGGAGAACCCGGCACCCGCCGCGCTCCTCCAGCCTTGCTTCTCCCTGGTCGGAGCTGCAGGTGCCTTTGCTCGCCCCTACCCTGCTTGCCGCTCGCGCGGGGGCCCCACGGGCCGGGGAGCCCGGCTGGGCGACCGCCCCGGTGCCGTCCCTGCACAGCCCTCTCTTCGCCCCCACCGAGCTCACGGATGTACGCGTGGGCTGTTTGGAAGCTCTCGGGAGCGTTGGGGGTTGTAAACTAGCACTGGCAGGGACAAGGCTGGAAATTCCAGGAAAACAAATTTTTAGTGTGTAGTTAACGGAAGGGTTGAGGGAGAGGGTAGGACCACACCTCCATCTCAGGGTACTGGAAACACTGTGAACTCAGCTCACATGAACTTCTCCCTGCCGGTGCCCAGCAATTACACAACTCCAAGCTGGGAAATGGTTTACTGTGCTAGGAAGAGGTCTCCTATCCTTCCCCTCTCTGCCAAAGCCCCCTGACACCTGGCCAGCACCCCTATGGGCACCAGGGCCTCAGTCCGGGGAGCCCCACCAAGCACCTCCTTGGCTCTGGTGGATCTCCACATCCCCTTCCTGCAGGGATGGGAGGTTGGGGAGCTTTCCCCAGTGCTGCTGCCTGGGTCCCAGCACCCGCTGCTGGGGAGCCTGGCACAGCACAGCAATGAGACCACAGCCAAGGGCTCTCTGGGCCAGCAGAGCCCTGCACGTGCTCCCCCTGGGGACAGAGAGCACGGTGCCACAGTGACATGCTCAACCCCAGTGGAGAGTGCCCCTCTCTCCCAGCCGTGGCTCCATGGAGAGGGAGGGGAGACGTGCAGGGGCTTTGCGAGCCCTGTGCTCACCAGAGGTGAGCACCCTCTTCTCCCCCAAACCCCCACCCAGCACGGCTCCAGGCCGTGGCCTCCCACCACCCACAGGTGATCCCAAAGCCAGAAGAATACAATACACGTTGGTCAAGTGGGCCGTGCCTGCCAAGACCTGCCCGGATAACATTATTTGTCAGCCCGCACGGACGCAGGAACTCTCTCTTGGGGAGAGCAGAGGAAGAAAAGGCCATTCATCGCCACGCTGGCAGCGCTGGGCCAGTGCCAGCCTGGCAGTGCCCTGGGCGCAAGGGCAACCCTCTGCAGGAGCTCCGAGGGTGAACCAAAACTGCACCCGCAGGCGCTCAGAGCCCCTCGCCCAGGCTGAGGGACGCGGCCACCCCAGCACAGATGCTGCGTGCCCCTTGCAGGGCTCAGCGCAGTCCCCGAGGGGCTGCAGGGCTCGGGGCAGTCCCTGCCCAAGGCCGCCGTGCTCCCCAGGGACCTGGCAATCCCTTCGCAGCCTGGTCAGCTGCCAGCCCTGCCTGCAGGCACTCTGCTCGCAGGCTTTCCTGGGCAGCAGGGCCCAGCGCAAAAGGGGGGCCTGGCTGTGTTTTGTCTCCATGGCCCAGGTGATCCCAGCAGCAAGCCTGGCTGAACCCCCCCCCCCCCCATGCCCGTGTTGGGAGCAGGAGAGCAGCCCTTGCTCCTGCGCCAGGCACGCTGCAGCCTTTGGGACTGCAGCCTTGGCTCTGTGATCGTCGGTGCCAGACCCGCACATTCAGGCACTGGCCAGCAGCGCAACAGTGGCCTGGCTTGGGTGCAGCTGTGACCAGGTCAACCACTGATGGCCTGGAGGCCACGAGGCATTTGGGGATCCACACAGCAACAGCCCAGCATGAGGGCAGCCTGCAGGTGAGGGCAGCTCCCGGTGCCTGGAGGCCGGCCGGCCAGCCGCTGGGAAGCCTCACGTTCTCCCCTCCGGCCCTGTCCCCACGTGAGCAAGTGCAAAGGGGAAGGAAGATTAGCAGAGAGGGGGAGAGGCTGCTTTGTAGACTCTGTCCCATTCAAAGATTAATGGACAGTACTAAAACCAGGCAGCACTTGTGATGAATTTGCAGGGAGTAAATAAACGAGGCAGAAAGAGGGAGAGGGAGGTGGCAGATAGGGGAAGAGGTCGGAGGCCAGCAGCACAGGAAAGAACCAGGTACCTGCTGTCCTAGTCCCAGCCTGTTCTCTCTTTTAGGGAGAGCACCACTTGCTACCATCTACCCCACTTTTGAAAGGGAAGATATGCCAAAGGGGAGTCTCTGCAGACTCCCTTGCACCTCAGGGCATGCAGCCAGCAGCTCAAAGTTCCCCTTCCACCAGGGCCAAGGCACTGCCACAGCCTAGACACCCTGGAGCCATAAGCCAAGCTGTGCAGACTTCCCCAGTCCCCTGCAGCCATGAAGAACATCCAAAGGTTTCAGGGTTTCACACAAGCTTGCGTAAACACTGGTGCTTGCACTCCCTGTGGTGGTTACGCCACAGGCCATCCACAGTGCACAGAGCCTGTGTTCAGCCATATGCTTAAGCTGATAACCAAATTCAGGACCCAAAGCAGCCCCTCTGATAAGCGGGGTGGGGAGGAAGAAAGCAGGGCTCTATGCCACCTCTACTTTGTCCCTTGTTAATAAAGTTAAGTTACTCCCTGTGACAGGTAACAGACTAAGAGCATGAGGCCACCTACCTGAAACCAGGTAAATACGGCCTCCTCGTTTCCCCTGTGCTGCAGCAGATGGTGTTGGCAGAGGAACAGAAAAACTAAAGAGTGCAGGAGCACAGTCTGTGGCACTAGGACTCAGTCACTGCCACGAGCTAGCTCCAGGGCTCTCTGGACTCCTAAGCAGTCACAGAGAACAGCTCTGCCTGGTTGAGGACGGGATGCTAGTGTCATCTGGCTTGCAACTACATCAGAGTAGAAAACAAGGGACATGCCTTAAACTGCTCTCTAGGACCTCAAGACAATTGCAACCGAGTGGAAGGTAGTTTTTGCTCCTATCACAAAGCTGTTGGCAAACAACACACACACACACACACACACACACGATGAGCCTGTAGTTAAGTCCTGGCATGTATCACAAACCATTCACACAGGCCTCTGCACAAACCAGCCAAGGTTAGGACAAGCTTCGAAGGAAAAGGGACAACATTGTTTCACGCTTCCTTCACCCTGCTACAAAGGAAGTACACCACCAGGGAGAGACAGCTGGATAATCATTTATTAAGAACTTAATTTAAAACAATTCATAATCTAAAATCTGCTCCACTGCCCACAGAAGTCTATTGCTGTGCAAGCAGGGAGAGGTGCCACAGTACCGGACCAGGGACATACTGCTCCACCTGGGCCAGGATCGGGGCTCAGATTGTCACGGGCCAAGAAGGAAGGCCCTGCTGTGGATTGTACTTGCCACAAGCTCTCCTGTGTGCTCCCTGTCTGGGGGACATGCACAGCCAGCTTCTGGTGGTGGGGAGAAGCTCACAGCTCCATAAGCAGTTGTGGCACAGGGGCTGGGTAGGCAGATCCCATCTCAAGCGAGCTCCTGGGCTAGGCCAAAGCTCCCTGATCTCTCAAGCACTGCACCAAACCTAGAACCAACTCCAGCTGCAGGCAGAGCTGGGGCGGGAGGAGGGGGGAGGGCAAGGGTCAGTCCAGGACAGCTGGTTTGTCTGTAGCAGTTACAAAGCAGAGAAACATCTACAGTATCCACGTGTCTATGTACAGCTGCAACAAGCAGCCAGATCTGGTGCAGGCAGCCACATCCCACGCTGGTCCAAGGTCCTCACTTCACACACTCACTCACTTATTAGCCCTGCAGGCCAGCTCCTACCTTACCAGGCCCACTGACTTCTCCCAGACAAAGCCTGCAGGAGAAGGGTCTTGCTTGCTCCTAGGAGATGGTGCCAGCTTATATTGAAGAAAGTTGCTTGTCCTGCAGGCTGACAGAGCCCTGAGCAATAGGGAAAGGGAGGCGCAAGCCTCAGTAGTGCCCCCTTATCCCACTCTTCTCCTTTCGCTGGTGAGGGTGAAGAGACATAACTTGTGCCTCTGGACTCCCTTGTGCTAAGCATCCGTGTCTGGAGGCCCCCAAGGTGAAGGGCATGATCTGTGGGTTGGGTGAGGAGATGGGGAAGGGAAACAGCAACTTGATTATTATAAAGGGGTGGGGAAGGGCACCACGGCAGGGTCCCTGCCCTCCAGCCGAGGCCCTCATCCCCAGGGTGATTCACTCATCTGCTCAACACCACTGGGCTCCCGGGCTCAAGGACTGAAGGAGTTTGCCTGGGTGCGCTCTGTAGGTGCTGCTGCCTGGCTGGCTCGGCTCTCCAGGGCTAGCTGCATGCTCCAAATGCTAAGGGGACGCATGTAGGCCAGTGAGCGGAAGACCTTCTTCTCACAATAGGCCTCCGGTGTCTGGAAGGCCATACCCAGCCGCTCCCAAACTGTCCGGTAGCAGCCCTCTGCTGTGTGAAAACCTTCCTGTACCAAGCCCTGGGAAGAAAGGTGGCCATCAGTATCTGCTTGGAGTGCAAGGATAGGGCATAGACCCAGAACCACTGCTTGCTGGTGCAGAATCCCCTGCTCACCTCCTGAATCATGGTAGCAGCCAAGGCATACACTACCCCAATCCACACCTCGTTGGACTGTATGCTTGAGGTGTCCGGCACCCCGTCAGGTGTCATGCCATTCACAGCTCCCATGGTGCCGCCGGCAAAGCCCATAACATTCTTCTCAAAGATGGTCTTCAGCGCACTAACAACATGACTCTTAGGGAAGACCTGCATGGAGATAGGGAGAAAGACAGGGAGGGACAGAGCATGAACACACACATGCTTTGCCTCAGTGCTTACTCATACCCCTCAGCCAGTGTTAGATTTTAGACTAGAAGAGACCATTGTTGCTCACTGAAGGCAGGCCAATAACTCATCCAACTATCATGACTCCTGAAAAAGCCTCTTGCTTTCAGACACTGATCAAACCCATTGCTTTTCTTAGGACTTTGCTCTGGGGACCAGGCCAACCCCACTCATAACTGCCTTATTTGAATTCCTGGCCTTTTTCTGGTCACAGCTGCATGTTTTTCAGGTAATGAGTATCTGGGGCCCCAGACTTCCTCCTGGTGAAATTGCTGTACTGTTCTTTCATCCCATCAGTCTGTTTCCATCAGCTACTGCAGGTACAACAGGCACTGCAATACCTAGAAGAGATGGCACACTGAGCAGTGGTGGCTGAAACATGTACAGCTGTACATGTCTATGCAGTCCCCAGGGGGTCTGGGGTCAGTGGGGCTGAAGATACCTTCTTGTCAAAAGGAAACATTTTGGTAAGGCTTCATGACTACATGGGAATGCAGCTCCCAGCTGGGGAGTGAGTGTTTTGGACATTGGTAGGTTCCTCCCTTACTCCCAATGGGCAGAATTCACCACTGCAAGCAGTGAACTGAGCAGGATCTTGGGTACCTCAGACTTCATTTGAGCCAGTCCTGGGAATCTTACAGAAATGGCTAGCCATGGTAAGTTAAGTAACTGAACACAGGAGATCCAGCCTCAGCTCAGTGGAAAAAAAAATAGAAGAAAATAGGGCTTGTTCTTGATCAGAATTTGATTAACTTCTGTAATTGGGTGCTGATGCAAGTTGCATGGAAGAGCTCAGACCCAGATGTACAGGATGCCTTATGTTTTCCATGTCTGATTGTGAAAGAATCTGTACTTGAGAAGTTTTGAAAAGAAAATAAGATGACAGGGAAAGAGATGGTGGCTTTCTGGTTAAGTAGCTGTTCCAAGGAAAACAGCAAGAGAAAGTGAAAGCATCTTTTTCCTAGAAGAGAAGGGTGGAGAAAAACAACAAAACAGTTCCTCAATAAACTAAAGCCAGGAGCTCAAGTTAAGTGAACAAACTGCAAATAATTCTGCAGAGTAAGCTCTTACAAAAGGAGTTAAAGTCAGCACTAAGAGGCCTGCAAGCCAAATAGTGCATAGTAGCTGCAATGCTTTTTAAGTATTGCATCAAGATTAAAAAGCCTCTGTACATAACTAAAAGTCAGTGTTTTTCCACTACTTTCAGTATTAGTAATAATATTGAGAAATACTGCAGAGATCACAACTCAGTAATGTTTTAACAAGAAGACTGTGTAGTGTTATCCTGCGCTAACACAACTAGAAAGCCATAACAGACTTTTCACGATGATCAAATCAGAAGTGATGTTTTGGAGCGGGAACATAACCAACTGGTGTAACATTTGCTAAGAGAGGAGAGAGTCATGTAATTCTTGGCACACTAGTCCAGCCCAACCTCAGTGATGCACTAGACTTTTCTTGCAAGTTTGTTGTAACTAAAGCCAGAGGAAAGGGAAGGCATGAAGTGAAATGAGCTTGCAAAAGGCAGGCTGAGCAGTCTAACCAAATAACTTTGGTAGACACGTATCAAGAAAAGGTATGTCGCTTTTATGTTCATTAAAGCCACGCACTGAATATAGTATTTTTTTTCCCCCTCCTCACTGTGGCTCTGTATCTGGTGATAAGTACAAGTGTTGCTAAGGAAGAAGCGATTAGCGGAGGGGCTGTGTGTAGCTGTCCTTCTGGCAGAAGGCCGGGGTAGAATTCCTTCAAGACTGGGGTCACAGACTTTTCTTTCTATTTCATTATTGACCTGGGCACACAGCAGGAGTGCGGTAATGAAATGACAAACATAGGAGTGGTGCCAACAGCACAGAAAGCAAAACATCATGTGGACAAAACTGGATGACTGTAGTAATAGAGAAGTTCAGCAGCATAAAGTCTTCAGTAAGCTCAAAGCTCACTTGTTATAGGAGAGGAAAGATACACCAAGCAAAATCAGAGGCCTAAGGAAGAGGCAAGTGAAACTTGACTGCACCACGTTTACTATTTCCCCCATAAAGGAATGTTTGGACATCGCTGCATGGGGCCTGGGCAAAATGTCACCTACAGTCCTGGGCACAGTCCAAGTCTCCCTGCTCAAGAAATCCAAACAAGAATAAACACAGGAGGGTACAGGCAGAAACCAGTGGTTCTCATTAAATCCTAAGATGTTTTGTACAATCTGCTCCCAGGACAGGCTATTTCAAGCTCCCCTCAAATACTAACAGACTACAAAGTGAACCTTCATGCAACTCAAGGCGTCATTCCGCTGTCCTTCAGATACACAAAGCTTTCACCTGCCCTGCACTATTAAAGGGAGTTTTGCTGTGCAGCAGTGGGATCTGTCAAGTGTCTGTTGGTCATAAATAACCCATCTGATTGCTCTACTACCCCGTTGTGTCCTGGAAATTATAATACTAACATCTGATAGGATAGTCTTTAGTTGATCCTTCTCTTGCAAATGAAGAGCTATGGACTTCAGGGCCCCAAACAGATCTTGGTCTCCTCTGATTTTCATTCAGGACTTTAAACTGGCAATTAATAACATGGACACATTTTCTCTGCTTTCTAAACAAGTATTTTGCTGAGAACAAGTTCCAGCAGAAACTTCTTCAAAGTGAGCTCCATTTGACAGATTACACACACTCTTGATGCATAGTCTTTTCACAAATATATTTCAGTTTAATGAGCTGCACTGTTAATGAGCATGAAGTCCTCTGTTCCAGAGTACTGCTGCTGCACAGGAGTGGGTCAGAGTCCTCCACATCAGCAGCTAACAGACTAATGCCTAACCCACACCATGTAGCCCTACTGCTCTTCTTCAGGCATGGGCAGCTCACCACAGCCCAGCTGCTCTGGATCATGCTGGGTCTTCTCTTACCTCAAACTGCCCTTGGTCCAGGCCACAAGCCCCAAGAAACCACTGCCCAGCACACTGGTCTGACATGATGCTGCTGGCGGTGACGCTCCCACTGCTGTCATAGTTGTAGTATTTTCCTGGAAGAGACAGTAAACAGTGTAAACCGATGGTTGTATCCCTTGTGCATGCTGCCACTACTCCTCCCAGTACAGCAGGAACACCGCACCTTTTTCACAAGGTGTTCCCCTCCTTCCTTTCCCAAGCCACTCTTTGGCACCATATGCTTTCTGTTCCCTTGCCTCCCTTTGTGGATGACAACATCCCTCCCTGGTACCTGCTCCTTCCTCTCCATTTGGAGGCTTGACACCTCCCCACCTTCCCTTGTCCACCAGCTGAGGTCACAGCACCCCAAGGCTCCTCAGCATGGCTCTATGCCCTGAGGAAGGCCTGCATCTCAAAGCAGGGCATGGCCAGCCTGGTGGCCCTTACAGGCTGAACGGAGTGCAGCTTCCCACTGGAGGATACGCACCATTCCAGAGCAGCCTCTCAAATGCTTCCTTGCCCTTCTGCAGGATGGCAGTGTATTTTTGCAGGGTTTCACCATCGCCTAGCACATCTGCCATCTTACACATCATACAGACAGCTGCCAGCCACAGCCCACCACAGTAGGCACTGCCAGAATAAAGGAAAGCAGTTTTGGTGATGCTGGATGCAGCATGGGTTGTGCAGACCCCTACAACACGTTGGGGCCGCCTTCCCAGCTCTGAGTTATTTCCCCTGCCCATGCCCCAGTTTGCCATTCTCCACCTTCTCAGTGCCACTCGTCTCTTACTCACCTGGCTCCTGTTACTGCCCACGCATCATACGTCTGGTCAGCAAAGCCACCATTTTCAATGAGCCCATCGTTATCTGTGTCAAACTTCAGCTCTGACTCCATCACAGCCTATGGGAGACAGAAGAGAGCCATGCAGCCCAAGCACTCTCTGCAGCTTTCTCCCACAAATGCCCCTCATGCTCTGCTTGGACATAATTTGTCTCTGCTCCCTGATGTCACATGTCTCCCAGTTAAAGCTAGGGAAGATGCTGCTTCCTTCCCTTTAGTGGGGAGCTGTGAGGCAGGACCATGCCCCCAGTACCTGGCAGACTGGCCACATATCCCTCAAGTACAGAGAGTCATTTGTCAGGTAGTAGTCACGGTACACTTGCAGCACAAACTTCAGGTTCAGGTCCTTCCAGCTGGCTGTGTCATGGATCAGATAGGCATTGACACGCTGCCATGGTTCATCACCTGTGTGAGGACAGAGCAGATGTAGCAGTCCAGGAAGCAACAAACATTCACTCGCCTACCTACATGCAAGCTCCCAAGAGTGCTATGATCAAGTAGCACCAAAACAACATACTGCATCCTGTGCCATCTCTCCTGAGAACAGCCTTGCTCCTACTGCTTTAACTTCACCATGTCTCTCTTGCACAGGCTTCACACAACATAATCTGCATTGCCATCACCACCCTGAACAGTGAGGGCCATCCAGGCCTCCTGCTCCCAAAAGCAGCACACTATGCACCATATAGCCTACACAAGGATGGGCTGCCCCACAGCTTGGGAGTTAACTAACAGAGGTGTGTGAGCAGCCCTATACCCACCTCTGGCTCTCAGCAGGCCAGGCCAGGCCCTTTACCTGGGTCCCCAATGTCATGTGGCACCACATTCTTCAGCTTCACCTGGGCTGTCTGACCATGCATCAAGTACTGCCGGGGCTGGACATCCTCATTCACCACGGTGACAGCTGGGGAGTATACAAAGCAGGAACCATGAGAGTGCCGGCAGCAAGCATTGCAGCAGCAAGCCCTAACCACAGGCAGAGGCCACCAGCCCCCTGCAGTATCTGCAGCACACCAGGCTCCCTGCTTGGGTTGGGGTTAAAGGAGCCAGCATCCTGCAGAGGGATGAGGGGATATTGGCCAGCTCCCAGTCTCCTCTCAGCAAGGGACACGCAACTCTCTGTCCCTTGCCCCATGCTAGGGGCCAGGCACAAGGACCTCACGTGACACTGTCATAAGTGCACTTGCCTTAACTGAGATGACAGTAGCACCAAGGACTGGAAAGGTGGGCTCTCCCTCAGCTCAGCAGAGGGCTGTGCTCTGACTCAGTCCCCTCTGGGACCACTGCAGGCTGGGCCAACACAAAGGAGCCTCCACACCTGTCCAAAGCGGAGTCTGCCAACAGCTACACACCTCCCCTCCGCCCTCAGTCACAGACTCAGAATGACAAAATGGTTGAGGCTGGAAGGGATCTATCCAGGCCAACCCCCCTGCTCAAGCTGGGTCACCTAGAGCATGTTAGACAGGATCATGTACAAGCAGGTTTTGAATATCTCCAGAGAAGGAGACTCCACAACCAGTGGAGTTCCAGTGCTCTGCCACCACCTCAGTTAAGGTGAGTGCACTTACAACAGTGTCACATGAGGTCCTTGTCCCTGGCCCCTAGCATGGGGCAAGCAACAGAGGGTCACACGTCCCCTGGTAGGAGGGGCATGAGAAGAAAGCTTTGAAGACCAAGGACTTCTCCAGCTCAGGTAGGGCCACAGCACAGCACAGCAAAGAAGTAGCAAGACTGTAATACAATGCTAGCAGAGAGATGTTGAGTAGCAGCAGATGGGAATGGACATTGGGCACTCACAAGTCCCAGGGCATAACAAGAGCAAAGGGGATGCTGGCTCCATAGCACCTATTTCTATAGCAGGAGCAGCCCCAAATCCTCTGTCTCTCCCGTAAGTCAAGACATCAGCAGGGGTCAAGTCAAGGTCTCCTAGGTCACTCACCGATGTCATACTGCAGGCTGATCTGCAGCTTGGGCCACAGCATGATGAGAGCAAAAGAGGCATAGAAATGGACATCATAGGTATTATACATCCGGTACTCTTGGCCTGTAAGCACAGAGGGGTGGTGAAGGAGGGGAGACAAGATGCAAATCCTCCCTCCCACACAGCCCCAGAGGCTGGGTCCTTTCCCTGGCATAGGCAGGGATTCCCACTGGGGAATGTGAAATACCTCCCCTATGTAGGTCACCCAGGGATCTGGGGAAAGCTTCATGCTGCAGCATGCTTGACCCCATAGTGGATTTTCTGGGAACAGCTAGTCAGCACTGCTCTCCACCCAGCAGCATGTGAAAAGCTACTGCACAACAGGCAGAACAGCATCAGGAAGGGTTGAGTTGGGACCATTCATCATTTCTCTGCAAGTTACCTTCCAAATAAGCAAACCTTCCGTACTCCCGCAGGACAGGGAGGAGCTGGGACAGGCCAGCCCCTGCTGGCCCCTGCACATCCTCCGCACAGCAGTCCGGGGGCAGCTCCACCCAGATGGTCCCCCCGTCTGTCAGGAAGTACAGCTCATTGAACAGGGCTGACTTGTACCAGGGAGGCAGGTGGCTGCAGGCAAAATGGAAACTCAGCCACAACAGCTAGGACAGTGAACCTGAGCACAAGCAACTAACAGCCCCGCTGTTCCCTGGAGCTCCAACTTGGAGGGAACCCCATGAGGGATGTCAGGCCACCAGAGCATCCAACCTGCCCCTGCCACAGAGGAAAAGACACAGTGCTTCTACTCTGAATAGCCCCACAAGGCCAGCAGGCATCACTGTGCTCTAAGGGCCAGGATCAGCACCCAGTAAACACATTCTCTGCTGCATCTCCCCCACAGCATGCGACAGAGCTGCACAGGGCCCTGGGGACCACTGTCCTAGCAGGGGATCACCTTGCTGCTACTTGCCAGCTCGCTCCAAGATCCAACCTCAAATTTTCAGCCTAGTGCTGTCTGCCAGAAGGGTGCTAAGCTACTCTACACAGGCTGCTGTTCTTATGTACTTCACCTGTTCTCCAGGATGGGCTTCTGCCACGCATCAATCTTCTCCTCCCACTCCTCATAGTGTGTTAGAGCATAATGTGACAGAGCAGGAGCAGCATCGCCTTTGCTGCTAAAATAGCGTGTGTATCGCCTGCAGAACAGAGATTTGTCAGGATCCTCAACACCCACCCACAATGTCTGCTGTAGGGGGCAGGTAGAGGCACATCTGGGAAGCCCACCTAGCCCAGACATCCCACTTAGCCACCCTCAGTCAGGTGAGAAGAGCTGAACTGCAGTGGGAGCATGAGGAATATGAGACTAAAGGGATTGCTAGTGCAAGGATGCTGAGGCTAGAAAAGACTGTGGAGCTTCCGAAACAGCTGAGAAAAGCCAGTGCTGGGATGCCAGAGGGACAGAGCTGGAGGATCCAAGTCTCCATGCCAGCTGAAAGGTTAACAAGCAGTGCTGAGGGATACTACCTATAGGAAAAGTATGGGTGTTGGAAAGAGGGTCCTACATATCCACTGGGCAGGGGAATATTCACTCTCTACGTGACCTGGCAGGGTCATGGCCACATCAGAGCCAGGCAATTGCAAACAGTAGGTAGCACAAGGCTCCCTGGGCAACATTCAAGCCAGAGTCAGAAAGTTGGGAGGAAAAGAAAGGAGCTCCAGGCACACAAGCCAAGCTCTGCCTGAAGCAGGCCCAAGAGCTCAACTGTGTGGCTGCATACAACCCACTCACCTGAAGTGCAGTTTCTCCTTTGAGCCAAAATGAACACAGGGCATGTCCCATGCCAGAGCCAGCTCGAGCGTCCTATGCCCTCGGGCAGGCACTGTACAGCTGGAGCACACAGCTGCTGCAACCACTTCTCCCTTCTCCGTTGGGGTGCTTCTGCCTGCCACCAAGAAACGTTCACAAATGACAACAAAAGCCAGCTGAGCCCAGAGAGACTGGAGGTGATGTCCTGAGGGGTACAAAGCCACTCAGGCATGCTCCAGCCCCCTTATGACCTGGAGAGAACACCCAGGACATTTCAGTGACAATATTACTGCACATGAGTAATTGCTTTTTGCAAACAAGAAAAGTATCTGCCATAGGCAGAAGTTACAAATAAACAAGCAGAAGCATAGGAGCTAATTAGGCAAGAAAGTCACCAGGCATGAGTGGAATGGACAGAGTGCCTCTGTACCTGCGCTGCTATCAATGCAAACACAATCACTCATAAATGATAGTCCTCTTTCCAACTGTTTGAAGGTGCTTGAATTGTGCCTGTATTTAAGAAAAGCCCTTGGGGAGACTGGATGATTACATGCTGGCCCTGACATGTGCGCCAAGTAAACTCATTTAGGCAACAATTTTAACAGGAGCACAGATCCCAACTATGATAATGCCTAGCATGCACAGAGGAAAACCACATCCCAATAGCCTCCAGAGCTCTGACTGCATCTGCAGACAAGCAGGTAGGAGATCTGTCTCCAGAAATATTTATGTAAATGCTTTACATAATTTAAGCTTCAAAAAAATTTTTGCAAAGTCTCAGCACCTGCAACATTGAATTTGTCAGCATGACTCTCGTTCAAATGCTGGCTAGGACATTGGACAAAAGGTCTAGCTTTTATTGCAATAACAGGTTAGCACCAAGGGCTGCAATATTCCATTTTAAGGCTCTCTGCAGACAGAGCAAGCAGACAGCTAGAGATGATGAAGAATTATCCAGGGAATTTCAGACACTTTCAGGAAACCCATGTAGCAACGAGACAGAAAATTATGTCAACACCAAAACCTGAGATGTGTTAAATGACCACTAGAAGGGCAAGTCTAAGCCGGCATTGCTCGCAGCACTGACAACATAAATTTAGAGAAGGTGGCTGGGTATCACTATGGCTAGATCAGTAGAAAATTCAACTCTGTGCAACCTTGGTCAGAATAAGATATTAGTATATCCAAAGTATGTAGCAGAGAACAGCCCTGAAGTGGCAAAAACAACTTTTGGAGAACCTTCACTCATGCCATGAAACCACAACAAGGACAGCACAACAATGAAACTAAACAGGAAATTCAAATACAGATTAAAATTCCTTTTCATGTCCTATAAGTGCCATAGGACTTGGGACAGGCCACAGCATCAACAAAGAGCAAGAGCTGAGTGACAACAACAGGTAAGCCAGCCCTTTGTGCATCGGGCAGCCCTGAACAGCTTTGTCAAGAATACTTCCTATTTTAGGCCTTTATCCTGCACTGCCCAAGGGACATGACCTTTCCACAGGGACAGAATCTCTCCATTCACTTCTGCAAGAGCTTCCTCCAGATGTTACACTCCCTGTGACCACATCCAGGCAGTGAGAGGAAGGGAAAACCAGCTGTTTGCCAGGGCTGGTGTTCTGTGTCCTGGCATCAGGGCAGTCACACACTCCTTCTGCTCACTTCTGCGCAGGCCTGGCCTCAACCACAAAGAAAGGACAACTCACCTGCAGGGGAATCCAGCCTGCCATCCTGAAGGAGGTCTTGCCACACCTCTTTACCTAATCCTGTGGGATTGAATGCTGTCAAGTGGGTGACTCTGGTGCCAGCCTGGGGATGAAAGGCTGTGTCAAGGTAAGGACTCCCTCTGAGGAGTAGGTAATGTGAGCACCTTGCCTGTTTCTGCTGCGTGAGAGGAGATCAGACTCCCCAGAGAGCCCAAACTAGGAGCTGGTCCTCTTGTGGAGCAGGTGGGGAGAACAGTGAACCACGCCACAGCCCCGCAGCCCTAAATTCCCTTCTGCATGTTGCCCATCAATGCTAACTCCAGATCTACTCATGCAGTGTCCTGCAAGCTTCACTCCAGCTTCTATAATGGAATCACTCTCCTCAAACAGGGCACTGTTTGGAGCTACTTGGAGTCACACTCCTACTCCCACCCTGGCAGTCAGGTAAGAGCCAGGAGCAGTGCAAACTCTGACCCAAGGCACATCACACACCTGTCCCTCACTAGCTGCCCAGAAATAGCCCACAGACCCCACATTCAGAAGGGCTACACAGCTCTCCACACTGGGAGCTGCACCAGCAGTCAGACAGGACCAGGATGGGCTCATTCCCAGGCACAACCATCCAGACCTCTGCCACACAGGACACTCATGCCTCACCCCTGGCTCCCTGCTGGGAGGGGTGCTGTGAGCCCACAGACCACCAACAACTAGCTGGCCCTTTACCTTCTCCTGGGCAGAGATAGCAAGGGTGAAGGGATTCACAGGAGTGCAGTGATGCAGCAGAACTCCAGCAACCTGCTTGCCCTCCTTCTCAAAGGTGAAGGACTCATTCCAGTGCCCTCCTCTCTTGTCCTCCTTCGTACCCGTGCCGTTCTGCAGGCTGAACATGATGGAGACGTCCACGTCCTCATCATTCCCATTCTCCACCTCCCAGATGAACACTCCCACTGGCAGGCTGGAGTCCTGGTAGAGACAGACAACACCATATATAGATCTTGCACTCTGCAGCGAACTGCTCAGAGCACTGCTTCCCCTAGTGCCAGAAGAAACTGTCTGGGCTAAGGCAGGTGCAAGAGCACAAGGAATGACTCAGTCTTTCAGTTCCACCTCTGGAGCCTGGTACCAAACTGGAGCAGAGGAATTGTGGGGGCAGGTAAAACAATTCAGGTCACAAACCCTGAGCAGGCAAATCCACACCAGGCACTGCAGAGACAGAAGGAAATCAGTGTCATAACACTCAGGTGCATGTCTCAAGTGCTCAGCAGGCCAACACCTGCAGCTACAGACCCACCTGCTTCTTAAGGGAGCATCATGGTCAGGAATGTCTGCAGCACAGCCTCCTGCCCTCACCCAAGGCTGGGAACACACAGCAGGATTAGCAAGGCATCCCTTACTGCCAGCCTCTGGAATTTCCTTATTTCTGCAGAGGTTCCTTCTGCCTGGGGAATGTTGCTAAGTGGAGACTGTAGTTGGGCAACTCTAGCTAATAAATAGCCCTCACATAGGAAGGGCTGGCAGAAACCAGCTAAAATACTGTCAGGAGCACCTTGGAATGAGCACTCAGTGATAAACTGATCCACAAAAACAGGCTGAGGGATTCCTAAAATGCTAGCACCTAACCCTTCATGCAGCAATGGCATGGCTATCAGCCTGCCATGCCCCATGGACAGGAGTTGGGAAAGTCACAGCACAGAAACAAGTGCAGGAACAAGCCAGACAAAATATCAAAGCACAGAAGAGAAAGAAACAGCTGCCAGAGCAGAGCACAAAAAGGAAAAAAGAGGACAACCCCTCCCAGCAGCAACAGCCTCAGCACAGGCAATGCCTTACCAGGGTCTGACTGTTACAGGCCCAGATAGCAGCTGGCACTAGGGACACGATCTTAGGACAAACCAGGACAGAAAAGACCAGGCTAGGAAAGAAAATAAACCAGGATGAAAGCCTACAGAATTAAGCAACATCTCAGCCACCTCTGTCTCTATGGCACTTCAGGAGTGCTGGGACCCACTCGCCATGAGGAGCCATAAGCCCCAACATGGACACTCCACCCATCCTTGATTCACTCCTGGCCTGGCCTTTCTTCCCTCAAGCTGCAAGCAGTTTGGTGACAAGCGAGCTCTGCTATTCCATGTTGCTCCACTACTCCTAAAACTAGACAGAGGACAAGGGACTTACTCATCTACTGCAGCATTTGTAGGCACAGCATGCAGTGCTCAGGCATCTAAAATTCACCAGCTCTGAGCATTTCCTGCCTGAACTGGAGACATGGAGATCTGAGAACCAAGCCATTGCTCAGGGCCTGTCCTGGACATATCTTAACCAGCAGATATTACAGGATCAGGACTGTCTGCTGTGCTGACCCTTTATTCCTACTCAAAGTAGCTCTAAGTCCCTGCCAACCTGATTTGTAATAGCTGTGCTGCCACAGCCTGGTGTGGACACTCGTGCCTCCAGTGCCTCCCCTGCTGCAGGGAGCACACTGACCCACTTCCCTAAAGGCAGCTGCACATGGCCACATTTGTCACACCATCCCAAAGACTATTCCTTACCCATTTGCTGGAAGGACATCCAGTGCTGTGGATGAGGCAGCAGCACCTGCCTCCACAGCTTAATTAGGGAAACTAATTAAGGGAAGCAGCAGGCAATAAGCCAGTTCAGCCTTCCAAAAGGGCACAGTGGGGCATTCAAGCCCCAAAACAGGCAGTCCTCTTCAAAAATTTATAGCACCTTGTCCAGACCACAACAGTGCTCTTGGGGACCCAGAGCTCACCCAGCAGCCACCGCAACACCGGCTCCCGTTCGCAAGGCCAGGTCTGGGCTGCCATCCTCCAGCTCTGCTGCAGGACAGAGCTCAGCCCAGCATCCCACTGTACACGGCGCTTGCAAGCGGGAACAGCACCCACGCCACCCAGCGTTCAGAGCGGGCTGCAGCGAGCACGGCGCCACGGCCTCCCTACCTGGTAGTTGTGGGGGATGACAGGAGAGACCTGGCGGCAAGTGAGCACCACGTTTTGCCCGGGGAGCTCGTAGACTGTCCAGGCACGAGGGTAAAGTGCATGGTAGAAGGCATAGTGGCCACAGTAGCCCCAGTTCCAGCCCTGCAGAGTACTGGGTTTCTCCACTGACAGCACCTGCTGGTAAACTGTCTGCCCCTTGCGACGCAGACACACTGTAAACTGGAAAGGAGAGGAGGGCAAAGCGATGAGACAAGCCCAGGAGCAGAGGCCTCTACAGCACAGGCAGCTCCAATGCAGCTCACACCCCCCACCCGGCTCTCAGGCCCCACACAGACCAAGCCCTGGCTGCCTTAGGGGGCCACGCACACCCAAACCATACCCACTACACCTACCAGAAGGAACGACTGGCAGATACTCCCACTGTGAGGCCTTCCTTTAATGAGTGTGACTCCTCCCGCCTGCATGGGCGCCCACAATCTCCAGACCTCCAACACTCAGAGGTGGGCTGCTCAGATCTTGTAAAGTCTTAGACATTCCCCCACAAGAATGAAGTCTCAGCACATCCAGCTCCTCCCTAGCTCCATATGTAGTATGAGGCTGCACAGCAGACTCCCAGACACTCCTCAACACAGGCCAGTTGGCTACACCCCTAGAAACAACAGCTCCTCTCTAGCCAGCTGGGGCACAACAGGCTTGGAGGTGCGAGACAGCTGGGGCTGCAGAGGCACAGCCTCCAACCACTACACACTGTCACTTCAAGTAGCTCTTTCCTTACTGTCCCAGTCCTCAAGCTGGAGCATCCCGCTTGGCCCCACCTGCCCTGAACTCTTGCTCAGAGGGCAATGTGCTAAAAAGCCCTGCCAGGATGACACTGCCTGGTTCGCCAAACACCCACCTAGGAGGCAAAGCAGGGAGCAGACCTCCAATGCTCATGTCCAAGACTACTCACTGCTCAGCTGCCAATCTGGTGTCAGCACTGCTGCTTTACAGCACCAGCCTTCCACCCTGGGGCAGCGGTAAGACTCAGCCTGCCTGGCCTACGCTAAAAAGTGCTGTCAAGCATAGAGGGGACGGGGCTGGAAGACAGTTGCACCTACCTGGTTAGCGATGACCGTTTCGTAATGGTAAATCCCAGGATTTAGCTGCCAGCGGCAGAACTCGCCCCGCCAGCCGCGGGTGATGGTGCCTCCCCCGATCCCGCCCAGCGGGCACCCTGGCAAACACAGAAATCATCACTCCTGTTCTTCCTTGCGGTACTGCACACAGCAGGCTTTAGCTCAATCTCCCTCTGCAGCTTTGAGGGCCTCTAAGAACTGCCCATACCTCTAGCATGTTGGCTGCCCCCCACACATCCTTTTCCCGGTCAGCAGCACCCATACTGCTCCCAACACACCAGAGTGCCTGCCCTACAGGAGGCCCTGCTCCTCACATCAGCTCCGGAAAAACCTGCACCTCCAGCCTGGTGCCCCGTCCTATCACTCTTCTCCTATTTCAGCCTAACCACAGAAGCCTGGGGAGGTCCCAGCAGCCTTACCACCAGCGCCTGGCGCAACTCCAGGACCTGGGGTAAATACTGGCATTCCCCTCCACACGAACCCAGTGCCCAAACTGTAGGCTCACCATAGATCTGCTGTAGAGGGACTGCACTTAAGAGGTCAATGAATGGATATTTCTTCTCTAGGCGGGTTTTCTTGTACCACCATCTGAAATATCTGCAAGGAAAGAGAGGTATGAAAAGATATGGGAGCTACTCTCACTGCCCCTTCTCCATCACTACTCTGGAGCATGTGGCTGCCATATGTTCCAGCTCCTCCTCCTGTACAGATGCACAAATGCCTCACAGGAACCTCTGGGCCCCATGGGCAGTGTGTGACAGCTCCTGCTCCTGAGATCTTGCTGCACTGCAGATGGGTCAGGAAACACTCGCAGCAGAGCAACTCTCAGGCTCACCCTGAGCCACAGCCTATGTACAAGGGCATGGTGAAAAAACAGTGCTGCAATACGTGGGCAGAGATCAAGGCCCACGCTCCCCACTCAGCTCCCCTGCCTGTGCAGGGCCAGGAAGCTTTCCCAGCTCAAAGCATTACCAGCTGTCCCTCCAAGAAGTGGGAGTGAACACAACCAGCACCACCATACCTGGTACTGCGCACCCTGGTAAAGAGTCTCAGAGCTGAGGTACAAGCCCAGAGGAAGCCATATCCTCCTCCTCTGAGGAGGCAAACCTTGCTCTTCCACCTCCACGCTCCTGTTGCAATGCGCTGTCCAGCTACATCCAAGTGCTATGTCTCTGCAGGTGGCTGGTATCGGGGACAAGTACCTTAGGACAGACAGCACTCGCTCTCTGGATCCAGGAAGTTCATCCCAGCTTGCATGCTACACAAGCGAGACACAAATACACACACACCCTGGTGGTGGAGCCAGGCACTACCATCAGATAACTTCTCACCCGAAGGCCTGGGAATCAAGAGATCCAGACAGTGGAGCAAACAGAGGAGCACACCCAGACCTGGATGTGCCAGCACCACTCCAGGCAATAAGAATAGGGCTGGATTGCCAAGGAGTCACTCATAAAAGAGATTGGCTTTGGCTAATTAACTGCCCAAGTTAAGTCTTTCAGCTAAATAAAGTTAGCACGCATAAAATAGCTGCCAGACTGAAAGAAGCTGCTGAACTTGAAGGAACAGACAGGAGAGACTGAACTGGAAGCACCGCCAGAGCAGGCCCAGTTCCCAAGCAGACAAGTAGCAAGCACTGTCCTCAGCCAAGAGTGGCCACCAGGTGCTGCGCTATGAAGCCACAGAGAGGGCTGCTTGTGTAGGATGGCTGGCACAAACGTGAGAAAAGCGCTGCGGCCAGGAGCACCCAGCCTGGCCCACTCCAACGGGACACCAGGGTCCCATACTGCCACGCTAGCAGGATGCTGAGGACAGTCCCATATAGCAAGGGGAATCTGGCAGCAGAAATCCCCTCTGGAGCATACCTCCCACCCCAGCTTCAAGGAGGAAGAGAGACCCTACTCACCTGTAGCCCCTCTCCCCCCGCTATCACCAGTGGCACAGAGATGACAACAGCCACAAACATCAGCACCAAAGTGAATTTAGGGGCAATCTAATACAGCAAACACTCCAGCTGCTCTGTGCTCTCTCCATCCTTCAGTGCCCTTCACAAAGGAGCAAGAACTGGTTTTGGTAAGCCAGGACACAAGTCATCAACATCACAACACTCTCCATCTTTACTCAGTAAAGGAACTCATCTGCCTTTTTGGCCACACAGCCACTGCACCTTCACCTTTATTCACCAATTTCTAAGGTCCCCAAAATCCCTCTCAGATTTGCATTTTCCAGGATGCAATCTTATGCGATCCAATTGCAGCCCACCCTCCTATTCCAACATATTTAACTTCATATCTATTTGGGGACACTTCAGCCGAAGGAGCCCTGCACACCAAGAGAACCAGCCTGGCCTGTGGAGCTGCCCTGAATCAGCACCTGCCGCTATCTTTGTCTCATCAGCTGCAACTGCTCTTCTCGCAGCTGAAACAGCTCTGACTACACCACTGACGCGAGTTTTTGGCACTAGGTCCTCTCAAGGAAGAGCTTTTTAAACCAGCATCAGAGAACTTCTCCAGCTTGAGCTATTTTGTTATCTCAACAGCAAACTCCTCCTCAGTTCTCCCCCCCCCCACCATCACATATCATGCGGTTGAATCCCTGCATAATCCTGCCAATTATCAACAACTCTCACAGGGCTGCAAAATCATCAGGAGAAAGTCTTCATGTTCTGTAATGCTTGAAGACATGCCAGGGCTGGGGGGCATTCTTTTCCATTCAAATTGGCAGTGGAATTAAAACCTGTCCAAACATCACCCAGCTTTCTCTATTATTCCAGATCTATGTTGCAAACATCTTCCAGAACGTATCAGCCACCCTCTAGCGCAGCACAAGGCCCTCTCCAGAGACCCTCCACCCCTGCCAGCGCAGCATCCACCTGTCTCCCCGCACCAAGAGCCTTCGCACGTGCCAGAGGGCAAAGTTTCCCAACTACTTTTTCTTTGCATGTTTGCAGCTGTGTTTCAATGAAGGAATTATCCTATGAACCCTGATTAACACGTAGGCCTAAAAACTGTGTCCCAGAGCTTTCAATACTCCAGTCATGCCATGCAGCACTTGTCTGGGCTGCAGGAGGAGGGGTGAGGAACAGAGGACACCTGTCAGAGGTTCAGCACAACAGTGACGCACGAACCCAAATCAGCCTAGGATGCTCCTCCCACAGTCCTGGACTTTCTTGGCCAAAAACATGTTGCAATCCCAAGGCTATCTCGGCACTCCCTGGAGGTTCAAGGGCCTGCAACAGGTGAGGTTTCTGCTTCTGGTGTTCCAAGGCACAGCACCATCCTGCCATAGGTGCCCCAAGAAAGGAGCTGCTACTCACTCTGCCCTAAGCAAGTGGGGAGCAATCACAGTTCATTTGAACATCTGCAACAGGAGAGACCATCCCAACCTGTAGGGTTTCAGAGACTGAAATCCAGGGGATCAAGTGCTAGGCTTCTCTCGCAGCACCATCTCCTGGGTTTTAGTTGGTTGGCTGTCCTGTGGCAAGAGTACACCCCAAAAAACATTGTACAGGCCCTGGTCCTACAAGAATGTTAGGAGCTGCTGAACAACTGGGGCCAGCGGCCTAGAATTGTCTTCAACACTGACATTTTCAATGGCACGAGGGAAAGGACCCTGTTGACACAGCATTCTCGATAAGTAGTCCAGGACTCCTTGTTCAAAGGCCAGAAGAGCCATTGCAGCCATCCACATAGCACATACTACAGTGACCCAGCCTGACGCTCCCACACCCAGCCTCATGCTCCCACACCCCGCCCGTTTCCTGGTTGAGCTCTTCTAGACAGATGTATTGGTTCTGGCTCACACCTATGTCCTGGACATTTCCCTCATGTCCTCACATCAACTAGTCCCTCATTAATCAACACCACTTGGACCCACCTCTCCTTTGCTTGCTGGACAGGAGCCCCATTACAAGGAAGCTTTGCCTTCTGCAGATACTTTGAGATCATAAACAATCTACCTTGTAAGTCTGAGCAGAGCAAGAGCCAATAGCTTCTTTTTCCTTGGTTTCTTGCTGAAAAGAAAAGTCACCACAACACACACTGAGCTCAAGTCACTATTGACCTGCAGTTGCTGTTTTTCCAACAACCCTTATCTACCACATACTACACGTGACCCACGCTCTCAGTTTCCAGATACTCAGGCTTGCATTAGGGATGTTAGAATATATGTTGCTCAGGTAAAAACCAGCATGCACCATAATACAAAGCAATCCATTATCTGCCTCTTCATCAGGTTTTGCACGGACTAGCTTCACAGGCAGCAACCTTCAGCAGCCTTTCATAAGTCCACCTCGCAGCTTCCTGCCTTGAACACAGGAACACCTTCTTCCCTGCCCCCAACCATCAGGAGGAGGGCAGGAGCAGGAAAAAGAGCTCAGAAAACAAAGGTGATAAACGCAGAGCAAGCACAAGCAAATAAATTACACTGCCATCCATTCCAATGTCAACTTTGATGATTGCATAATACTGCTCTTTGAACACTGACAATTTTACAAGCACAGCTTTTCAAGGTTAAAGTACTGTTTTCCATATACATTTTTCCTGCTTGCTTATGGCACATGATAGCTCAAAGCTGGCTCTGCTGTGCTTCAGAAGAACTCCTGTACACCCGAGGGGCTATAGTTCACAGCATTTCAAAATATTTTTAATGTGTATGTTTTATCTCCACAATCTGCCAAAAGAAAGTTGTCTTATGCAACACAACAAACACATGATGCTGTCTAGGGAAGAAGCTCTGAGACAACACTGACAGATACCAGCAGAAAACCTTGAAGGTGGAAGAAAGTGGGGAACATCCTCTCCCAGGGGCTGCTCCCTGCAATCACCGCAAAAGCAAAGTACCCACCAGCCAGCACCCGACACTACCTCCGGCGTCCGCGCTCTCCTTTCGGGAGAGCCCAGGCTGCAGAACATCTGCAAGAGCTTTGCACGCTCCCTAAGCCTGCCGAGTGCGCTCTGGGACGCCACCTCCACCACCGGCTCTGCCAGAAGAGCAGTCCTACCAGTGCTCCCGCTGCTCGCGCCAGGGAGCCGGGCAGCCGCGGCGCTGGCAGCTGTCTCCTTCTCCGCAGCATCCACCTCTTTTCCTAGCGCAGCCCTACCCTCGCTGTACCCGCAGGTTTCGGCTGCCTCCCCCGGACGACGCCCCTCTCGTCGGGCGGCGCGTGGGGGTTTGGGTGAAGCCCGCTCCTCACGGGAAGGATCTCGTGGACGTGCGTCCCTGGCGTGCCGAGTCAGGGCCAGGAGAGCAGCTCGGCTCCACGCTTCGGTCCGCAGAGCCTGTTTCCCACGGGCAGCCTGCCCACGGCCCCCGTGCCAGCCCGGGGCCGCACGCACCAGGCAGGGCGTGCGCACCCCCCCCAGGCCTGGCCCCGAGCTGGGAGCCACCTCCCTGCCCCCCAGCCTTGCCCCCACTGTGCCCCTGGCCTCCCCATGCAGCCCTCCACGCCGATGGACACCATCCCCACACCCTACAGCCCCCCACCTGCCCCACAGATGTCCACATGAGGGTGCACAGGCCACCCCACATGCACAGTGTTCCCTGCACCTGGGGTCACACACACATACCATGTCACCTGCAACCACCCCACACCTCCTATATCCTGTCACCCAGGGCCACCCCACCACGCTCTGTCACCCAGGGCCACCCCACAGCCCCAATACCCTGTCACCCAGGGCCACTCCACCACGCTCTGCCCCATAGGGCCACCCCACCATTCCCTATACCCTGTCACCCAGGGCCACCCCACCACGCTCTGCCCCATAGGGCCACCCCACAGCCCCCACACCCCATCCCCTAGGGCCACCCAACAGCCCCCACACCCCGTCCTCTAGGGCCACCCCACCGTGCCCTGTCCCCCGGAGCCACCCCCCGCCCCTCACGCGCCCTGCCCCCGGGCCCCCCCACGCCCCGTCCCCGCAGCCCGAGGCCCGCCGCCCCCAGCCCGGCCTCCCCCCCGTACCGCAAGCCGAGGCCGACGTGCCGCAGGACGTCGGCGAGCGGCACGTCGGAGGCGCAGTACGGCTGCCGCCGCTCCTCGAAGCGGTGCGCCAGGCAGAGGCGCCAGCCGGCCGCCGCCACGCCGCGGCCCCGCGCCGCGCCCTCGTAGCGCCGCATCAGCGCCCCCGCGTCCGCCATGGCCGCCGCCGCCGCCGCCGCGCGCCCCGCGCCGCGCGCGCCCTTTTCACCGCCCGCCTCCCCGCCCCGCCCCGCCCGCGCCCTCCGGGCACGGCGCGCCGCGCCCCGCCCCGCCCGCCGGCAGCCGCCAAGCCGGCCCGAGCGGGGCCCGAGCGGGGCCCGAGCTGTGCCGAGCGCGGCCCGAGCGGAGCCGAGCGCGGCCCGAGCGGGGCCCGAGCTGAGCCGAGCGCGGCCCGAGCTGAGCCGAGCGCGGCCCGAGCTGAGCCGAGCGCGGCCCGAGCGCGGCCCGAGCGCGGCCCGAGCGCGGCCCGAGCTGTGCCGAGCGGGGCCCGAGCGCGGCCCGAGCGGAGCCCGAGCGCGGCCCGAGCGGAGCCGAGCGCGGCTCGAGCGGGGCCGAGCGCGGCCCGAGCGGGGCCCGAGCGGGGCCGAGCGCGGCCCGAGCGGGGCCGAGCGCGGTCCGAGCGGGGCCGAGCGCGGCCCGAGCGGGGCCCGAGCGGAGCCGAGCGCGGCCCAAGCGGGACCCGAGCGGAGCCGAGCGGGGCCCGAGCGCTGCCGAGCGTTGGCGGGGAAGCCGGGCCCGGAGCGGCGCGGAGCGTGTGGGACGGCGAGCGGGGCGCGTTGCGGGGCGGTGAGTGGGTCCGGGGCGTCCCGGGAGGGGGCAGCGCGGGCTGTGCGGCCGTGTGCCGCGGCCGGGGCGGTCCCTAACACCCCCCAGGCGCGTTTGCGGCAGGGTGTTTACAGCCGGGGCTGTCCCTGCCCCCGGGGGGAGGGGGCAGCGCTGCCCCTGCCCCTGCCCCCGAGCGTGCGAGTGTGAGTGTGCGACCAGGCTGTCCCTGCTCCCCCTGTGCCTGTGTGTGTGTGTGAGTGTGAGTGTGCGACCAGGCTGTCCGTGCTCCCCCTGTGCCTGTGTGTGTGTGAGTGTGAGTGTGCGACCAGGCTGTCCGTGCACCCCCTGTACCTGTGTGTGTGTGAGTGTGAGTGTGCGACCAGGCTGTCCGTGCACCCCCTGTACCTGTGTGTGTGTGAGTGTGAGTGTGCGACCAGGCTGTCCGTGCTCCCCCTGTGCCTGTGTGTGTGTGAGTGTGAGTGTGCGACCAGGCTGTCCGTGCTCCCCCTGTACCTGTGTGTGTGTGTGAGTGTGAGTGTGCGACCAGGCTGTCCCTGCTCCCCCTGTGCCTGTGTGTGTGTGTGAGTGTGAGTGTGCGACCAGGCTGTCCGTGCACCCCCTGTACCTGTGTGTGTGTGTGTGTGTGACCAGGCTGTCCCTGCTCCCCCTGTACCTGTGTGTGTGTGAGTGTGTGTGTGTGCGACCAGGCTGTCCGTGCTCCCCCTGTACCTGTGTGTGTGTGTGAGTGTGAGTGTGCGACCAGGCTGTCCGTGCTCCCCCTGTACCTGTGTGTGTGTGAGTGTGTGTGTGTGCGACCAGGCTGTCCGTGCTCCCCCTGTACCTGTGTGTGTGTGTGAGTGTGAGTGTGCGACCAGGCTGTCCGTGCTCCCCCTGTACCTGTGTGTGTGTGAGTGTGTGTGTGTGTGACCAGGCTGTCCGTGCTCCCCCTGTACCTGTGTGTGTGTGTGAGTGTGAGTGTGCGACCAGGCTGTCCCTGCTCCCCCTGTGCCTCTGTGTGAGTGTGAGTGTGCGACCAGGCTGTCCGTGCACCCCCTGTACCTGTGTGTGTGTGTGAGTGTGAGTGTGCGACCAGGCTGTCCCTGCTCCCCCTGTGCCTGTGTGTGTGTGTGAGTGTGAGTGTGCGACCAGGCTGTCCCTGCTCCCCCTGTACCTGTGTGTGTGTGAGTGTGTGTGTGTGTGACCAGGCTGTCCCTGCTCCCCCTGTGCCTGTGTGTGTGTGAGTGTGTGTGTGTGTGACCAGGCTGTCCCAGCTCCCCCTGTACCTGTGTGTGTGAGTGTGTGTGAGTGTGTGACCAGGCTGTCCCAGCTCCCCCTGTACCTGTGTGTGTGAGTGTGTGTGAGTGTGTGACCAGGCTGTCCCTGCTCCCCCTGTACCTGTGTGTGTGAGTGTGTGTGAGTGTGTGACCAGGCTGTCCCTGCTCCCCCTGTACCTGTGTGTGTGAGTGTGTGTGTGACCAGGCTGTCCCTCTTTTTCTGGTACCTGTGTGTGTGTGGCCTGGGCTGACCCTCACTCCGCAGTACACGTGTTCATGCCTACAGCCAGTGCGCTCTCTGACCCGCCTGAAGACACGTGTGTGCCTGTGGCCGGGGCTGTCACTGACCCCTGTGTGCAGCGCGTACGACTGGGGCTCCCCCTCACTTCCCTGTGTGCGTCCGCAGAGCCCCGCTGCTCGCGGCTCCCCACTGTAGAGCCTCCAGCCCGCTCTCCATACGCATCGTTTCTTTTGGCAGGTGCGTAGCGGAGCCGTCCAAGCCATGATTGAGGTGCTGGCCAAGCTGGGCCGCGGGCCGGTGTTCCTGGCGGGGGAGATGCTGGAGTGCGTGATCACTTTCACCAATCCCTTGTCCGTCTCATCCACCTCTGCTAGTAGGTACGGCAGCCCATGCTGGTGGGCCCTTCTGCATGTGAAGCCTTGCCGTGGCGCTGTCTGGGTCCCTCCAGCACGGAGCGCTCGGGAGGAGTCACGGCTAGGCTATGGGGCAGCAGTGCTAGCTCAGCCTTCCCTGGTGTCTTCCCTGCCCCAAGGAAGCTTAGACCCATCTCTGTTTGCTGTCAGAGCTGGAACTGAGGCAATTCTGGTTTTTCTGCCCCCAAGAGAGACTAGATGAAAGTATGCCGTTGGAGATGCCAAGATGATCTTGACTGCCCCTCAAGTGTGCCCTCAGCAGCAGAGTCATTGGCAGAAAATGAAGGCAAACTGGCTATCAAACCAGGGTGTCTGGTTACACCAGAGTGGCAGGCTTACAGGGCAACATCCAGACATCATCATTTCCTACATTTTTGGAAGGAACTCTCTATGCCTGGCACTGCCCAGACGAGTCAGGGTGATCCTTCCTCAAGGTTGACAATCAAAGGGACAAGCAGTGCCTAGAGGAGGGAAGAGGCAGTCAGAGCCTCAGTCAGATGTTCTCTGTGACGCAGCCTTTGAGCACCATCTCTCTCTGTATCATCATCATGCCTGAAGTACGCATTGAGGAAAGGTGAGCAGAGAGGAGCTTTCTGGAGTGACTCACAGGGAGTGTTTCGACACAGAAAGAATTCGCCCAAAGCCTCTGTGCCTCGTGTTGCTATGTGTGTGGCCTTGTCTGATTCTGCGGGGAGGTGGAGATTGCTTTCTTCTTTTGAGTCTTTCCTAGGAGATATCGATTTCCAGCCCTGTATGGTTCAGCATCTTTTCATTGCTGGTACAAATGTCTGTTCTGGTGTGATCCGGTGGATCCACTGGCAGTGCTTTCAGTCTCAATAGCAGAAAAGCAATTTTTTGTTGTATTACCACTGTAGGACCGCTTTAATTGATTTCCTTAACTTTCCATCTTTTCTTCGGGTTCCCTCTTGCCTGATGAATTAAACTTTCAAACTCCACTGTGGCATAAGCATCTAGCTTCCAGAATTTTGTTTCATAAAGTGATATGGTTGTTTTTCCCAGTTTTGGGAGCATAGCATGTGAGGGGATGGTCAGCTCTGCCTGGCTGTGTGCAGAGTGGAGTTCTGGCTCTGTTTTGGGACTGAATCACTGCGGCTTTTATTCCTCTGAAACATGTAGGACTGCAAAGATACAAGGTGAAGCAGCTTTGGAGGTCTGCAGCATAGTAATGGATGCTTCATTTGTGAATTTCCAGAATGTTGTGCTCTGTAGAAAAACATCTTCTGGGAAAAAAAGGAATTTTTTACGATAAAAAGGAGATGACCAAACTGACCACTTTGAGCTAAATTATATGAATGAGAACACCTAATAGGTGAGTGGGTTAGAATATGAAGCTATAGTGTAAAAGCAGTAGCTGGATCAAAGTGCAATCGCTGCAATACACAGGTGGACTTCTCAAGGAATAGCTTTCAGGGCTGGTGGAAGCTGCTGCAGAAATACAAGAAGAGAGAGGCGTGTATTTGAAGCGTAGGGTAGTAAGCAAATGACAGAAAGAGAATTTGGTTGTGATGTATGAGGCATATAAAAAAAAACAAGGCAAAGCTGTTCTGCACAAAGGCTGTGTGGAGTGATGGCTGGGGCTGTTGCAGGGTACAGGAGTCGTAAAGAAAAACGGGAAAAGGGAGAAGTGTCCTCAGCGCTAAGGCAGGCTTCTTTCATATCCTGCTAGCTGGAAGAGCAAGGTCTGCCAGCAGAAAGGCAAATGCAAATTTTGTTTGTGTGTCTGGTTAAAAAATTTGTGCAGTGTGTATAGAAAATATATATTGTTCTGCAATATATATTGAAAATAAATGAAGACAGGATTCACTGTGTTTGAATAGACAAGAATACAGTGCTTGGAGGTACTGTAATCATGCAAAGGTTATTAAACTAGTGAACACTGTCTCTTAAACAAGAGCATTTCTCAATTTTTGTATAGCAGAAGTCTTATGAAAACTTTTCAGCACACCTTATGAAAAAGCCATGCTAGTGCCTTTGAAGATACAGAATTACAGCTGTAAAGTTAGCTGTAACTGGGTAGAGAATCCAATGTGGTGTTGGGTAAAAGCAGCCAGAACATACAAAGGATCAAATAATGCGTAACTGATCAGCTAAAATAGTGCATAATTGATCAGCTAAAATGAATCAACAGACTGATGAGATCATGATGCTAGATAACACCAGAAGAACCAGACACTGGCTAAATTAACAGTACAACTATTAAAATAAAGCTCGGTAAGGGGTTTAGAAACTGAAAGATGTGAATGATGCCATGGGAAATACCCTGTCGAACTACTGTAGTGAAATCCGAAACGTAAGACTGTTTTTCATATTGGGTACAAATCAATTCTGAATGAACAGAAAGGGAGGAAGACAGCACCTTTGCTTCCCCTGTACCCTCCAATGAATTACTTTCAGTGTTTTTTTCATCAGGTGAAATAATGAACGCCATAGGCAGGGTGACTGCGAAGTTGTGTGGTGTTTCAGATAAAAGAACCTTATGCCTATGGGGTGACCAACAGGGGAGGCTGGGGGAGAGCTGCCCAGAACCAAAATTCAGAGCAGGAGGGGTGAACTGCTGCCCAGTGCAGCAGGAGAGGGCAGGAGGTGCTCTCAAGAAGCTGGCTGGCAGCTAGGAGGGGCAGCGCTGTGGTTCCCTGACAGCTAGCAGAGTGCAGACCATGGGCTTGTGCTTGTGCCTTACACCTTTGGAGCGAGTGAGCCCCAGGCAGGGACGTGGACTGAAGATCCTGCTCAGCGCCCGGCGCAGAGCCAGGCTGGGGCTGTGTGCTAGAAGCTCTGCAGCCTCCAGGATCGTTGTTGGTCACAGGCACCCACTGCTTTGGTTGGCATCGTAGATATCTCCGTGGTGCTTGGGTTTTGTCTGTGAGCCAGGCTTTATTTCATACTACATTTTAATTTGCATTTGCTTTCTAGGAAAAAAAAAGTGTGGATATTACAGCATCGCCTGCCATAGGCCTTGTCTTTTGTGAGCAGTCAAGGTACACATTCATTCTCTCCCGTCACAGCTCTGTGCCAGTTTTTCAGTGTGGTATCCCCACCATCCCAGCTGAGTCGGGGCTCAGCCCTGCTCCAGTGCTGCTGGTGCAGTTATAGGCGCCCCAGAAGTTTGTGCTAAACACTGAGGATGGCCGAGCCTCAGAGCCGGGAGCGGGACCGCAGATGAGGCCTTATTTTTGCCTCCCAGAGACCTGTGGGAGGAGGGCTGCAGCCAAGAGAGGTGTCTTTGGAGTAGAGCTGTGGCACCGCCTGGGGTGGGCCCGGAGTGTCCGTCTGCACTCTGACACGTCCAGCAGAAGCTGATGTGTTTGGGATGGACGATAGGAGGGGGCATGTATTTAGCCTGCCTGCCCCGCAGAGTATTGCGCTCAGGGCAGCCCGGCGCCGTGTGAAGGGGCGGCTGATCCCACATTGGAGGTCCTCGTTGTTTCCGGTTTGATTATGTCCATCCATTTTCCTGGCTGTTGTGCCATCGCCAGAGGCAGCTCAGAATGCTGCTTTTTGTGTCACTTCTCATCTGTAATGGCTAAAAGTCTTCTGCCAGGCATAGCCCACATGTGATAGCTGGAGCTTTCCTTGCAATAGTGCTTATCCGTGGCCAGTCCCAGCTGTGCCTTGCTGGCCAGCTGGTCATGAGAAGGGTGACCAAGTGAAGAAGGCCTTGAACTGAATCTCAGGATACTTCACCTCAGCATTTTTGAAGGAAGATCCCTGTGGGACTCTGCACAGGCTACGCTGTCTCTCGGGAGCTCTCCGTGGCAGGTGTAGCTGATGACCTGTATTGCTTTCTGTCTTTTGCTTTGTATGGGGCAGGGATGTTTCCTCGCTCTGTGTCTGTGCTGTGCCCAACATATTGTCGCTCTAGTGCTAGCAGAGACTGCAAAAATTGCTGCTAAGCAAGAGTCCTTGGGCGCAGCCCGCACAGCCTGGGGTGAAGCCTGATGTCAGTGGCTGTCATGCAGCTGAGGTAGAAGTGGCTTTGGATTGGCAACTCAGATCAAATTTGCCCTGAAGGCCTGTTCAGAAGGTGCTTTCAGAGAGGTTTCAACGGTGAAGCAAGGTCTTCTGCCTTCCAGAAGAGCGATTGCACATGGAAATGAGCAGGAAAAGCTGCTGTGCTCCGAGTTCATGCTTGCTTTGATCCAGATTAAAATGTAGACATGAATGTTTCTCTTCCTTGCTCTCAGCGAGATGCTGGCGTGGGCCAGCGCCCAAATCCACTGTCAGTTTCACGCCAGCGAGAACCGGGTAGCGCTCCCCCCCTCGGATGGCAGCAAACACGACGTGCAGGCAGAGAACGAGACGGTCTTCGTCCCAAACAGAGGTGAGTGCTACTCCCGTTTTCCCAGGTAGGGAGGAGTGAGAGCGCAGTGAGCAGGAATCAAGCGGAACGTAATGTGTGTCTGAGGGCGGCGCGCGTAGGCACGAAAGGGAACGCTTGTGTTGCTTTCCTTGTGTAATTCCGTAGTGTGGGCTGCTGCAGGGCCTTAGTGCTGAGATCAAAGCGGTGCAAAGTTGGAGCAAAATATGAGGGTTGGAGCAAAACATGAGGGTTGTCAGTTGAGCTGTTCTGGAATTGTCTCATGATCTGACTGGGAAATGAGACATTTCCTTGTTGGCCCCTTCTCTTCCCCATCCCATCCAGTGAGGGTAAGGCACAGCTGGCCCTGGACATGGTGAGTGCCGCCGCAGTGCGGGTCCTGAGGCTGTGCAGCATTCATGTGGTTATTCTTCTCTTCCAGGAGAGCGGGGTCAGTGTATCCTGTCCACTCCACCAAAGATTCTCTTCTGTGACTTGCGACTGGATCCTGGGGAGTCAAAGTCCTGTGAGTCCTGTCTTCTCTTCCTCTGCTCGGTGTTCACCTCTTGGGAGCCTCGCTCTCAAACTGGCTTTGCAGACCTGAGTGCTGCAAGTGGGAGACCTGGTGCTCACAGAAGGCTGGGTCCCTTGCTGGGAGTGTGAATGCTAAGGAACTTCTCCCTGCTGCGTCATCCAGAGAGTTTGTTCTCCAGCGTACCAGGGCTACCTACTGCAGTGTCCCTCAGTTCTGCCCCTGGCTCGTGTCCCTTGCCACAGGTCCATTGTGTAGCTGCAAGGCATGAAACACTCTTGAAGTACCTTTGGCTGCAGCTGAAAGAACAGAAATGCATACCTGCTCTTCCCTGCTTTTTTTCTTCAGCCGCACTGGAGTATTCTTGGAATTTAGCTGGCATCCTCTGAAGGACCATGCTTCCTCTGAAGGTTATGGCTGTCCTTCAAATCACAGTCTTGTCTGTTCTGGTTTTCCTGACTTTCCTGCCATGAAAGCAAGCACTTCCGATCCTCTCCGACTCGGAACTCTCCATCCCTTCAAACCCTCCAACTATGTTCTTCCGTTGGGCCCCCTTTCAGCTTCTCCTGCATTGCTACTTTCCGTTTGTTGTTTAGATAAATTTTTATTCTTTTCACAGAGAATTTGCAGTAACTAATTTTCCTAGTTTCAGGCAACTTCATGTATCAGGGGCTTCTGCCTGAACAGACAGCTGTGAAAATTCAAGTGTATGCTGTTACCTCTTGATTGGCAGATGTATGACTGAGCCTGTCATTTCATGACAGTCCTTCTTTGCATTTCAGCAAGCGATGGTCCTGCAGTGGCATAACATTAAGCGTTTCAGGTTGTACATGGACAGGCTCTTCAGGTTGTCCTGGGTATCTGCCGTGACTGAGTGACAGAGGTTTCTCAAGTCACAGAGAGAAGGAGCAGAGATGCAGTGCCTGTGATGGAAGGGGTCTGCTGGAGCGTTCAGCTCTGGGGAGGTGAGAGCAGAGCTGCAGACCATGCCGAGGGGCCGTGAATTGTAACACGCAGTTTTTGAGGTTCTGACCTGCTGCAATTCTAGGCCTCGACGGGCCTGACCAGACAAAACGGCGGACAGGGCTAAATGAACCTGGCTCGACTAGGTGATTAGTGAGGTGAGGCGGTGCTATCCAGGAATGCTTGCTGCATTTGTGTCCTAAACTGCGACCCCTATTATCCAGGCACATGTAGTCATTTACTTACTGTTCTACAGCAGCAGGCCGGTGCCGGGAGCTGGCCGTGCCATACCGGCGCCGAAGTCCTCTCTGCCTTCTGAAAGTGGCTGTGCCAGGAAGGAGGAGGCAGAAATCTCAAATGCCCTGAGTCTCACCTGGATTCCCCTGTGCTCCTTGCTGCTGGCAGGTGTTGGGCTGGAGCACGGGTTCCCCAGGAGCAGGGGGAGGCCCTTTTTCTAGAGCAGTTCAAACAGGCTCAGAAGTCTCTGTGAGAGCCTGTTGACAACAATTTTTCCTGGCTTCAGGGCTCAGGTGGTTGGGATGGATTATAAGGGGATTTCCTTGTGTGCTGCCTGTTGCAGGCAAAAGCTGTTTAGCCTGCTGCTAAGCTAGTACTAGTGTGTCCCTCGGAGTGATGTAGTGTATTGTGTGTGTTTGCTCTGCCTCCGGTAACACTGAACACGAGCAGCCCGTGCCTGCCTTGTGTTTGTACACAGCCCCTCCGGAAAGACATGGTACCTGCTATGCTTGAGATGCTTTTGCTGCATGTTACAGCTTTTCCCCTTGGTTATACAATGCACATATCCCTTGGATGTGTCATGTGTGATGCCACTGTGCGTGGCACGGTGTGGTGGCACAGCTTTTTTAGCACCTAAACCCGCTGCTGCTCTCCCATTGCACCTTCCGTGGCCAGGACAGCTGGCTGCAGCAATGAAGTCCTATATGGACTCACGCTTCCTTCCTTTGCTTGCAAGCAGAAGTCAGGCTCCGCAGGGGCCTGGCCCAACTCCTTTTCTTGATACCACAGCCCCAGCTCTGCTAGGCTGCTTGCACCGATCCTGTCGACATGCAGCTCAGCTCCCCTCGTGCAGAAGTGCAGCTGGCATAGTAGCGGATCATTCCTGGGGGCTCTTGCCAGCTCCGTGGAGGCAGAGTTAAGGCTGTGTGGGTGTGTATCTTAATTCTTCATTTCCTGTTTTTCAGAAGTTTTGAGTTTTGCTGCACAGTTCAGAAAGGCAAAAAATGCCAAGAAATCTTAATTCTGCTTCAGTGAAGTACTATGTTATTAAAATATAGTCAGAGCTGGCGTATATAGCTGAGGTTGTATGAGGCTATCTTTTGATAAAAGGCCCTATTTTCAGTTGCCTACTAGCTTATTCTTCCATATTTTCCCCTTGTTATGGTACCTATATTTTGAAGTTGACTCATCTTTCATCACTTGGACACATTGCCCAGACCATGCTCTTTAAATTTGTCACCATTAAACATTTTTTTCAAGCCCTCAAGTAATTTCTCTGGCTGTTTTTGCCACCTTTCCAGTTTTGTAATACCTTTAAATATTTGATATATCATAAAGAGAGGAGGAAATGAAGGCTGCCTAGACATAGGCCAGGAGCGCAGCCAGAGGGTACAGCAGGGTGGGTAGAGGAAGGCACCTGAAGTGCCAGGAATGCATTTCCTCCTGGGACCTGTATTGAAGCTGGGTTTTCCTGAGTCCCAGCATTCTTGTGCCGGGTAGCAAGCAGCAGTGCATCTCCCGTTCTCCTCCGTGCTGCCCCGGACAGCAGTGGTCTGCATTCAGGTTAACCTGACTGGGCTTGAAGGTGCTCCTGGGCACTTCTGTTAAGCCAAGCATGAGTCCCTGAAAACTGGGGATTACTGCAGTCTACTGTGACACCCCTGAACTTTCCTTTGAAATACCATATTTTCATCCCAATCGGGATGAGTCTCAGCTTTAGCTGCACCCTAGCCTTGTTCCTGCGGAACTGCCTTGCGTTTCCAGGTGTGAGAGCCTGGCGGTAGAGCTCTAGGCACTACTATGGGTTGTTTTTTCTTTTGAGTCCTGCTTTTTTAAATCTGGAAGTTATATTTAAAATGTAACCTTGTCTTTTAATCTGAGCCTCAAAGTTTAGGATATGCCAGATTTAGGGGAAGGATCTGTGGTTTAACAGCAGGATGCTGCCCTTTTTCTGGCAGGGGGTGTCTGCGTCACGGTGGGCAAGCCAGGTAGGTGGAGACTTTCCAGAGAACGCTATTTGCGTCGTTCTTCTTACGCAGTGTGCAGTTTGGGAAACCTGTGGAAGTGCTCACACTGTATTGAGGGGCACTGGGATTTGTGTGGTAAGGGGCTTTGAGAGGGCTGAATGCTGTGTGAAGCAAGACCCCGATATCTCAGAGGTCACAGTATCAGAATTTTTATGGTGCAAGTTGTCAGGCTGTAAAGGGGGATTCTTCCTAGATTACTCTGAGAGTTGTTTAATTACTTCTTAGCCATTTATACCCACTGTTGGTAAGCCTCACAGAAAAGCCCAGCAGGAAACTAATTTTTGTTTTTGAGCTTGGGGGTTGTGTAAAGTGAACATAGAAGAAAATATTGATCAGCATCTCTCTCCCTTCAGTACTGTTTGTGCATGAATGAGGCAAAGCCCTGAGGAAAACAGCATGTGACTTCATCTTGAAAATGTTGTATTAGGCAGCACATAAGGGAAATATGCAGAGGCAAATTCAGGTTGAACTGGTGATAAGTTCAGTTCTCGTGTGCTTGTTTTCCTGGGTTTTACATCTTTCACATTCTTTGGAGGCAGAATTGGTGCATGTGGTTGTGTGTGCTGGAAGCAGTGTCTGAGTGGCAGCACATGTGAGGCGAGGTGAGTGGCAGCACGCTATTGCAGGGGATGTGCTTGGCCTGCTGTGGGAAAGAGAAGGCAGAAAGCACCCTGCACTGCTCCTGGCTCAGCCCCACTGCTCTTCCTAACCATCAGTGCAGGGAGTCTCTGAGCAACAGCTCCAGAACTTCTGTTTGGCCTTGGAAAGCAATCCCTTCTGCGCTTGTTGCAGATTCATACTGTGAGACGCTGCCCATAGATGGCCCTCCTTCTTTTCGGGGACAGTCAGTGAAGTACGTGTACAAGCTAACCATCGGCTGCCAGCGGGTGAACTCCCCCATCAAGCTCCTGCGCGTACCTTTCCGTGTCCTTGTCCTGCACGGTAAGGCCACAGCGCTGTCCTCCCTTCAGACACAGGCCTGTCCACATCTTGCCCTGCCCCACTGACGCTTTTACTTTCTCCTCAGGGCTCAAGGATTACCAGTTCCCGCAGGATGAGGCTGTTGCTCCCTCAAACCCCTTCCTGGAGGAGGAGGAGGGCTTGAAGAAAGACTCTCGCCTGGCAGACCTGGCGACAGAACTGCTCATGGCGGCAACCTCCCGACGCAGCTTGCGTAGGTCGTTTCTCCCTGCTTGATCCTGCTGTCCTAACCTGTGCATGAACCAGGCAGCGCCTGCAAGCCTGCCCTTGGCAGAGCCTCTTCCCCGCTCAGTGCCCTCTGCAAAAATCTCTTACTAGTTAAGCAGAGCTCCAGCTGGTGCTGTGGAGCAGCTCCATCAGGACCTGCTCGGATCAGTTTCCCATAACCTCCTCCATGCCAATCTCAGACTCTTCTTATTGCAGCTAGGCAGAGCCTCTTCTCTGACATATCACTCACTGTGTGTTTTGCTTTTGCCCACTGCAGGCGCCTCTCAAAGGTGCCCTCTGCAAGGGCCTATCCTCTCTTTCCAGGCAGCAGGTGTGGGTTCCTGTCTGCTGGCTCTTAAATTACCCCAGGCTGGGGTATGGAGCAGTCGTCATGCTGCAACCTTCTCCCCTCTGCTTTCTCCACAGACCTGTATAACATCAGCAACACTCGTGGGAAGGTGGGGACATTCTGTATCTTTAAAACAGTGTATAAGATCGGAGAGGATGTCATTGGGACGTTTAACTTCTCAGAAGGAGACATCCCATGTCTACAGGTCAGTGCTGGCTCTGGGCTCGCTGTGTGGAGAGGCAGGGGCACAGCCATGGTTTCAGATGTGGGAGAGTGGGGTTGTGGTTGGGATGGCACTAAGCTTCTCTGGGGTTTCTAGTGAGGCCTCAGTGGGACTCATCTGAGGTCTTTTTGGAGTGAGAGGTGGGGGATGGGAGGCCCTTGGCTGTGTGAGCGCGGGAGAGCGAGCGCTCTGCCCGTTGCCCTGCAGTACTCTGTGAGCCTGCAGATGGAGGAGAGCATCCAGGAGGAGTTCCAGCGGCGGCGGGGGCAACCCGTCTCCTACAGCACGCACGCCCGCCATCAGGAGGCCTGCCTGCATACGGCCCAGAGCAGCTTCAGCCTGCCCATCCCGCTGAGCTCTACGCCGGGATTCACCACCAACATCGGTTAGTGGCTGCTGGGGAAGGGAGCCTCCCCTGCTTGCCTCTGCAGGAGGGCTGCGATGTCCCCTTGTGTTACAGGCAGCCCTGCCTTGTCATCCCCCTGCCCCTGCTGGCCAACCCTCTGCAGGGCTGTGTTGTGTGGGAGGGAGCTGGGCCTGCGTGAGTGGGCATATTTGTTTGCGCCCTTGCCAGGACAGTCAGCACTGACACAGTTGCTGTCTCTGTCCCTTGTGGTGTTGGCTGCTGACCTCGCTCTTGCCCACAGTGTCCCTGAAGTGGAGGCTGCACTTTGAGTTTGTGACCTCTGGGGAGTCGGCGGGGACTTGCGTTGTTCGTGGGAGCCAGTCAGAGGCCGTCACCTGGACAGGGGTGGAGCAGATCGAAGTGGACACTTTCAGCTGGGACTTGCCCATCAAAGTCCTTCCCACAAACCCCATCCTGGCCTCCTACGTGTCTCAGTTCTCCAGTACCAACTCCATCACCATCTGAGAGTGCGGAGAGCTGGTAGGACCCTGCAGTGCTGCAGGCCAGTGGGAATGGTAGGCAGGACTACAGCCAGCGTGCTGTGAGGTGCGCATCTCAGTGCTTCCCCTGGCTTTACCTGCAATGCCCAGGCAGGCGCCAGGCAGGTCTGTCCTGCCCATGGGCAGAGGAGCACTCCGCTAGTGCCTTGTGCTACAGCCTGTCCGCTGGGAGCCAGATGCTGGCTCCCTTTCTCGTCTGGGTGAACATGCGAGTCCGAGCGCTCGCTGAAAGGGGATCTGCCTACCAGGGAATGGCCCTACGTGCCTTGACCCCTCGAGGGGCTTCCAAGATAGAGGGGCTCAGCCCAGGAAAAGGAGAGTGGAGCTCTTCTGGTGAAGCCTCATAGCAGCCTTGTGTGAAGGCCGTGTCCCTACAGCGGAGATCCCGCAAGCAGAGATCTCATTTCCAGGTGAGGTATGCTGGCCACTTGAGTGGAGTTGGGAGACTGCTCTCCAGGTAGGCACTGTCCTGGCACGTGTCCTGCATCATGGAAGGGTATCTTGTGCACCCAGCCCAGCACCCCTGTTGCACTAGCACAGACAAGGCAGGTCCTGGCAGGCCAGCTCTGCACTGCTGGCGTGTGCTAGTATTCTGGATGTAACCGAGTCCTTTGGCAGTTTGAGGCTGAGCAAGGTGGCAGCATAGTGGTGTTGATCCAAAGCTGAGAAGTACAGAGATGTGGGCTCCCTCTTGGTTACAAAGGCATCCTGCAGGTCTCAGGATCCTTGCAGAGCAGGAGCAAAAATGTATGCTGTGCATTTCTGGAGCTGGGGTTGAGTTCAGGTCTCCCTGCTCAACAGCCAGCTCCGTGTTTCCACCAGACCTTTCAAAGAGTTTTCCTCTTTGCATGGAGATCTAATAAACATCTGAACGTGCAAATTTGATCTTCCAAAGAGCCTTGTTCCCAGCTCTGCTGCTGCGAGGGAGTGGGATGCACAGTGTCACTGTGTTCCCGGCTGCATATGGGGCTGTGGGTTGGAGTGGGTGATCTCTTAACAGCCTCTGACTGCTCCTTGGGTGATGCGAAGCAGGCTCTATGCAATGCACCTAGTGCTGCTCCTGGCTTATGCTGGTAGTGGCGAGGACCATAAGGAAACCTTCCCCTAGGCTCAGCTCTTTCCTGAGCCCTCTGGAGCCCCAGCACAAGCAGGACCCACTTGTTCTCTGGAAGGTTGGAGCGTGGCAGGTGCTAGCTCCAGCTGCAGGTGGGTTAGACCAAGGGTCCCGTGGGTGGAGAACAAACACTTTTGCTCTGGAGGTGTGACATTGAAGGCCCCTTCCCTGCCCCAAACAACAGTCACTGGCTGGAGACCTCCTGTTTGTTTAATACTTTTATTGCAAGAACAGAAACATCTACACAAGGCTCTGCACAACACAGGCATGGCACTAGCTGGGGCAGCCAGCCGGGGCAGCCGGCTCCACCCCGGTGCATGCAGATTGCTTCAGCTCCCTGAACGCTAGCAGGGCACCCGGGCTCGCCTGCCTGCTCTCCGCTCCCTGCAGCTGGGAGTGGGACAGCCTGCACGGGGGAAGCTGGGCACATCTTCTAGTGGTTTGCCCCGGCGCACCCAGCATGCTGCAGCCGGCCCAGGGCTGGCTCCGTTGCAGTGTTGCCCGGGGGTGGCATGCAGTGCCAGGGGCTTCCTCCTGCTCTGGGAGCTGCGGGAGGTGTTAGTGGTTCTAGAGGTGGGTTTTTCCCCTTGCCCTCCAGGACAGGGAAGGGGTTGGCCAGGGTGCGCAGGTCCTGTGTGAAGGGCCGGGGTGCTCCCCAGCAAGCTCCCAGCCCCATGTGGTTGCCCAGCCAGGGCTGGGGGCCTCAGAGGAGGGAGCTGTCTGCAGCTTGCAGCTGGACGCGGGAGCGCAAGACTGCCTGCCATGATATCAACAAATTTGGCCCTTTTGCCCTTGCTTTAGTAACTGGAAGTTTCCTACACACCCAGGAGGAGATGCCCTGGGATCTGCTTTCCCAGAGAAAGCCTGGCTCAGGGCTGCACAAGCCCTGCTCCTTGCAGACACTGAGAAAAAAGGGACCCCCTCCCCTCCAGCTCTGCTGGGGAAGCTGAGGGTAGTGCAGGTGTGCGAGCAAGTCCAGGTCAGTCTGGCGAGAGCCTTTGGCCTCGCAGCCCTGTTGGGGACTTGCATGCCCTGGCCAGGTGCTCGGCCTTGGAGGATGGGAAGCGAGGAGCCTCTGCTTGCGCAGGGCCTCCTCGGCATGCTGTCTCCTAGGGAGGGGGCCCGGTTCGGTTCTGGAAGCTGAAAGCAGAAGCAAAGCCGTACCATGGCAGCACTAGGGTGTAAATGTCAACTCAGTACAATAGTGTATGGATAGTGGTTTCCCTCGAAGGTGGCTGTAGTGACGTCTCTACGGGATGGGGCAGGTCTGGAACATGCAGGAGGTACACTCTGGACTAGGGAGGCTCATGCTGGGGTGTGGCGGCACCGGTGGGCCTCTATCTGCTCAGCCCCGCGTCCAGCACTTTGTTGCTCAGCGGCTCGGGGGTGCCGGCCGAGCCCCACTCGTGCTCCAGGCTCTTCACGCAGGGCAGGCTGGGGTTGGCCTTCTGTACCACCGAGATCTGGCAGGTCTGCGAGTCGTAGCGCGCCTCACACCAGTCGGGGAAGTCGATGGGGTGCTGGGTGCTGCGGGAGAGGGCACGGTGCCGTCAGCTATCACGGCGGGAGTGGCAGGCATCGCTATGGGCCTCATGTCTGCCACCGGGCTGCTGGCCTGGCCTGCCAGGGGCGTCCCCGAAGACAACTTTCGCAAGGTGCTGGCTGGGCCCCAGCTCCTGCCGTGTCTCATGTCCCCAGAGCCCTCAGCGGGACCACTCAGCCCACCTGCCCTCGCTGCGGTGGGATGCCCCTGCCCTGGGCTCTCCTCGGCTCTCCACCAGCCTGTGTAAGGAGCACGATCATCCTGCCACCTGTAGCACCCCAGTGGGATCCTGGCCCCCTCTCCCCGAGGGCCTGGCACCCTGCTCCAACCACCACCTCGTGCGGCTGTGACAGGCACTACGGCCGCCAGCCCCGCGCCACCCCGCAGGGCAGTGCCTGCTGCGGCAGCCCGCCCCGGCGCCCCGCGGCCGCTCACTCACGTCTCGCAGCAGCCCACGCCGATGGGGTGCAGGCAGGTGCACAGCAGGCAGTTGGTGCTCAGCCACGACTCCCCGAGGGAGAACTGCTTCCCCTCGTACTCGCAGGGAGCTGCGAAGGAAACGGCGGTGATAAGCGCCCACACGGAGTGCGTGGGAGCTACCTGGGCACCCCTGTGCCACAAAGAGGGGACGGGGAACATCACACCCTTCCACCTGCCGAGGGGTGCAGAAGATGCTTGGTGTCCTCCCATCCTGCCTCAGCAACCCTGGGCTCCTGCAGGGGTGGGAAGCCTGGGTAGCTGCCAAGAGAGATGTTCCCACCCCTCCACCCCTGGCTGTGCCCTGCTGCTCTCCCCACTGCCCTTGTGGCCCCTGAGACTCGGGGCAATGGCAGGTTGCTCTTGTTGCTCTGAAGAGGGCACATCCCGGGCCCATTCAGGCACCTCTACACCCCTGGAAGAAGGTGGCACAAGAAATAGGGGAAGCCCTCTTCCCTTTGCCACCAGTCCTGCAAGCACAGCCCCAGCCGGGCTCCTGCCAGGAGTTCTTCATGGCCCAACGAGCTGTTTCTCAGCCAGAGCCCTGGGGAGCTGTTCTGCGGTTTATAGACTGCTCCTTCCAGTCATCACTGGCCTGTGATCATGCTCCTGAGCTCAGCACAGCCCACTCAGCACAGTGCAGGCGTGCAAGGGAGGGCCCCGCTGCCCCGAGAGCCACGAGGAGATCTGTGTCCTCGTCTTAGCATCTCACGTTCCCGGCTCACCTCCGCAAGCCACTTACCTTTAGCCTGGAAGTAGCATTTGGCCTGGGAGCCCGGCAGCTGGAGGAGGAGGGAGAGCAGCAGGCAAAGCCTGCCCCAGACATGCACCATCTTCTGCACTTTCATGGCCATGGCCGTTGATGAGCTGGGCTTCTTCGCGGTCCTGCTGAGATTGCCTTTCCTCTCTCTTTCCTTTGCTCCTTTCCCCTCTCTTTCTCTCTCTCTCTCTCTCTGCCTTTTTAATGCTCTTCCCCTGATCCCGAGAAGAGATATTTATAAAGTTCAGCTTTACGACCCTGGCCACCAGCTGTGCCCCACTGGAAAAGTTGTAAAACTCATTTCCTGATTTGAAAGGCATGAAAACAAGAGGTAGGATCAAGATTTTTAACAAGCTGTGAAAAGCTGATTCATGCCCTCCAGAAATGTCTCCAGTTGGAAGCCCCTGTGGGCGCAAGGCTCCGTGACGAGGGGAGATCCAAGGGACCCCAGCGGGGTTGCCCTCGGCAGGGTCACAGGCACACCAGCGGCGCGGGCTGGAGCCCTTGGCACACCACCAGGAGGAGAGCGCTGGACTCCCCTCTTGGTCGCACCGAGCTGTCTCTGATCTGTCAAAACAGCAGAGATCTCGGGAGCATCTCGCCTGGCAGGAACCCAAGCGATGTGCCAGGAGAGGCCCCGCGTCAGCGTGCTCCAGCCCAGCTCTGGCCCGGTCACCTGGGCATCGGCCTGGTGCGAGAGCAAGCAAACTGCCCCTCGCTAGCGCCACGGGCTCGTGCTCCAACCCGCCTTCTGCCGGCGGGAAGCGCGGTGCCCGAGCTACCGCGCCGCGGAGCCTCGCAGCCACCCTCGGGCTCGCGGCCGCCGGCGCGGGGTCTGGCAGCAGCCACCGCGGGACGCAGCGGCGCGGCCTCGGTGAGCCCGCCTGAGGCGCGCGGAGCACCGCGGCGCGGTCTTGCCCCTTCCCCAGACCTCCGAGCTGAGCCGCGGCGGCTGCCCCGCTGCCGGGCTGCCTTCACAGCTCCAGCGTTGCGGGGCGCCGCGCGGGCCGAGGGGCCGGCGGCTGGTTCCTCAGGACCGGAGCCGGACCTACGGCGTTGCCCGTGCCACGGGGCGGGTGAGAAAGGCCTTCGCGAAGCGGCCAAGTCCCCAGGGCTGGGCAGCCGCCGGCGCGGGCGCGAGACCAACACCGGGAGCAGGCGGGACGTGCAGGAGGCAACGGGCAGGGGAGAAACCAGGCAGTGACGGTGGGTTTGGACAAGCGACCAGAGAAGGAAACAAGGGGCTCAGCTGGAAAGCTGTGAGATGCCACAGCCCTGGGGAGACGCGGTGGTGTAGCACTGCCACCGTCCCTTCACCCCCCACCCCCAGCCCCAAGGAGATCCCCCTTCCGCAGCAGAGCGGGACGGGTTTCAACCGCCGGCCCGGAGCTGCGGGGCCGGGCGGCGCGGCCGGGCGTCCCCGGGGAGCGCTGCAGAGCAGCGCCGCGCCGCCACGAGAAAGCTGCAGCCCTCTGCAGCAGCGGCTGCCGGCGGCAGGAAACGGGGCCCCGGGGACGGTCCGCGGCGCAGCTCGGCAGCTCCGGGACGGAGGCGTTCGCAGTAGCAGTGGCACATGTGGGTCATCTGCCCCTATGTTAAGCTTCCTACTTTCCAAAAGTTTGGGATAGGTTTACACCCTGACGCGTGAGGCTCAATATCCCTTCCAGAATTTGTGTTGGCGTGCGCTATTATAGCTGGATATTTTTGTTATCCACATAAATGTCCAATCCCTCCTTGAATCCTGCTAAATTTTGGCTGGAATGTTTTCCTGTGGCAGCCTAATTAAGCAGGGAGTGAAAAAAATATTTCCTTTTATCCGTTTTGGATTCGCCACCTTCTGATTTCAAGGCAGGTCCCAGCCAGCGGAGCGGGGTGGTGATGCGTGGCGAGGGCTCGGCCAGCGGCCGCCGCGGAGCAGGGGGCTGCGTGTGCCTGGCAGAGCGCCGGGGCCGCGATGTCCCCCGCCGGGGACAGCGTCGTGGACGGGATATCGAGCCGAGGAGCACGGAGATCGACGCTCCCCAGGGCTGGATGCTGCTGAGTTCTCCGGTCCAGGGAGCGTCTAAAACCGCTTCGCTGGGCAAGTAGAGATCCCCCGAAAGAGGGCTGCTTTGGTTAAGCAGGCAATGCAAGCGAGCAAAAGTGTGTATTCCCAAACACCAATAGCAAACTAAGGGAAAAATGGTGCAGCAGATGGCAGCGAGTCTAAAATCACTTGGAAAAGGCTGATAATAAAGAGGGGAAGCTCCGGGTAGCCGTGAATAACCTATCGGCCACGGGGCGGCAGCGGGAAGGATTAAGTGTATCAGTATCAAATGAAATTCGCCCTGGGGTACGGCGTCGCTGCTGAGTACGGCGGATAAAAGCGCTCATCACCGGGGCAGTAAATGAATATCCCTATTGCGTGTTTGGGAAAAACCCCTGGCGCGCTAGCAACCACCGCCAGATAATCCATCACTCCTCGGTGGTTTTAATTCGGAGATAATTTGCCCTTGCTTCCAGGAGGACCCCGAAAGTCCGCGGAGAGTCTTGAGTGAGGCCCCACGGAAAGCTGCTGCCTCTGCTCCGTCAGGGGCATGGCAAAACATTCCCGGGATTTCTGTAGCTCAACCTTTGCGGTTTCCTAAAGAGAGGGTTCAGGTTAATATCCCGACTGCAGCGCGCGGGTTTTCCGTCGCACCGTTCAGCCATGCAAACATGGGGGGCAAGGAAAACAAGCCGGAGGGAGGGTGAGGGGGGAGCCGGAGGCCACCGCGCACCTGCCTGGCCTCAGCACCCACGTCCGCAGGGGCCCTGAGCATCTCGGTCCAGCCTGGAGCTGGGAAAGCGGTGGCTGGAGGCAGACTCGGTGCCCGCGGGATGCCACGGCACCGGCAGCTAGCACGGCGTCGGCAGCACCGGGACCGGGTGGCAAGGGCCCACCGCAGCCCCGCAGGAGGCACGCGGGTAGTAAAGATGATGGACAAGTTGCCATCGGCAGGATCCAGGAGAGTTATAAAACCTGAACCTCCAGAGCCTTCAGCTGCGGCTGCAGCTGCAGAGCAGGAAGCAAACAGGATCCCGGCTGGCATTGTGAGAGCAAACACCATAAATCCGAGGAAGTGCTGCGATTGCTGTTTTAGGCACTGGGGAGCTTGGCTCCTGCTCCCCACAAGCACTTTTATTTTCTCTCTAAACAGCAAAAAAAAAAAGAGAAAAGAAAAAAAAAGAAAAACACCCAACAGGGTGAGCCGAGCCTGCCTCGCCCCGGTGCCGGCGCTGCCTTCGGCGCGTGGGTGCCCGCGGCAGGGCGAGGGTGGCCTTTGGGAAGGCTTCTGGCTAAGGGCGGATGGGGACTGCTGCTTTAGGAAGGCAGCAGAGCAGCGGCACCCGAGGGCCAGCAGCACCTCTTGCGCGCCGCGCGAGCCTCGTCTGCCGGGCGCGTTGCCCCCCGCCGCCTCCCCCCCTCCAAGCCCCTGCTGCCCCCGGGCCACTCGCGGCGGCTCCCGCGGTGCGGGAAGCGCGCAGGGTCCCGCGGCCCCTCGGCCGGCACCCCCAGGCTCCGGGCACGCACAGGGTCCTGCGGCTCCACTCGGCCTCCCCTCGAGGGAAACGTGACGGGAGGGCATGGGGTATTTAGGAAAACAGGCCTTGGCACTTGCTGGCCATCCTGGGAAAATAAAAACATCCGGGCGGGCAGCAGCGCCGCGAGTGCGAGCGAGCGGCACTCCATAAATCCCCTGGAGCAGGTGCTTTGTAGTCGGCACACGGAAATGAGCACATTATTCATCTCGGCTTAAACCCCTAAACGTTTCCTGCCCTGTGAGTCAGAAATAACCCTGGGAGATCGTTCCTGGGCCGCGCGGGAGCCGCGCTGTCCAAGAAAGTGCCACACGCCTGCCGGGCCCGGGGAAGCGCGGGAGCCCCCGGCAGAGCAGCCCCGGCCAGCGCCCGCCAGCCTTCACCTGCCCGGCCCCGGCGTCTCGCTCTCCGCGGCCGTCCCCGGCACTCGGCACGAACCTCCGCGGTGATGCCCTTGCAGGGAGCCGTATCGAGCAGGGATACCTCCCGCCTGGTCCCGGGCAGGGGCTGGCCCAAGCCCTCCATGGGTTGCGTGCTCTCCATCGGCCGGTGACCGCGACCCCTCCGTGTGTCCGGTGGCCCTGCCATCCCGACCCGCCTGGAGCTGCCGGTTATTAAATATTAGGAAATATATTTCCATGAGGGTGGTTAGCCCTAGAACAGGGCCCAGAGAGAGCCTCCATCCTTGGAGACCTTCAGCCTTTGATGAGGCCAGGCCCTGAGCAACCTGCTGGCGGTTGGCCTTGCTTCGGGGGTCTTAGATTGAGCTGCTGCTGTCCGTTCCAGGCACTGTCCTTTGGTGACTCCATGAACATGTATAGATCCTCTTGTCAGGTGATGGGGCATGGAGAGGCTTTGGTAGCTAGTGGGTCCTAGTGAACATGTTGCCTCATGGGCACTCTTGGGTCTCTACCCTTGCTGCATGGACAGGCCCCTGCCCTGAACCTATCTTGAACCTGAGGAACAACACAGCTGCCACATTACCCACATTTTTCCCTTTAAAATATTCCCCTCTGCTCCATTTTTTCCGTTGTTGGCACATAAAATCCAAACACAAACAAGGAGTCCTTCAGGTTACCCTGACAACAAGAGCACAGGAAACCCATAAATGCAGAGGTCGCCCCGCACGCACCAAACCATCCCTGTGCACTATCTCATGCCATGGGCTCACTGCTCTTGGCCTGCACAGCCGCACATGCTGGCCTGGCCCGATACCCAGATGGGTCCCTCGGCACTGGGGATGGCTCTGTGCTCACCTCCATCTCCTCGCCCTGCAGTGCCAATGTGCTGGTGGTGGCCAAGAGAGGACGCATGGCACGCAGGGAACTGCCCTTACCCAGAGCTGAGCTCCCAGAAGTTCTTCCCAGCCTGTAGAGTGGCCATGTGACCACAGGCTCTGGAGGATGAGACCTTCTGGAGATGTTCCGAAGTGAGATGCCCTCCTGAGGAGCTCTCCTCCTCCAGTGGCATGCTGGGAGAAAGCCCACTGGACCCTGTGCATGGCTCCTGCCTCCTCTCCACTCCAAGTCACCCATTACCAAATCCATTTAGGACCCCTGGCCCATGCAGCAGCCACAGCATAAGGGAGATGCTGGCTGCCCAAGCCACCAGGTGCTTTTCCAGAGCTGTGCCAGACCACTAGACCTCCCGGTGACCCAGGGCAGCACATGCCTCTTGAGCCCCATGGGGCTGCTCTGCACGGCTCCGAGAGCCAGCAGTCCCCAGGGCACCCCACTCCTGGTGCCTGTAGTGCACTTCACAGCTGCCTCCAGGGCTGACGGGTTTCTGGCCCTGCTCTCAATGCAGAGGTGACCACATCTGGCAAGCTCCTGTAGCCGCTGAGCTTGGTTTATTGCATTCTGGGTTTAGTTCAGTTGGTTAGAACATGGTACTGATAACGCCAAGGTCCTGGGTTTGATCCCTGTATGGGCCACTTGTTTGGGGCTGGCCTAGATGATCTCCAGAGGTCCCTTCCAACCTTACCAATTCTGTGATTCCAGGCTATGTAGAAACATCCCCCCCCTTTTTTTTTAACCAATTTAACAGTTGTCAGCTTTGGGGGCTTTGGGCTTGTTTTGCCTTCCGGGAACCCAGAAAACAAGATGGGAACATTTTGGGCATGGGCCCCATCTAGGGCAGATGGGCAGGGCTCCTGCCCGCTATGCAGACCACCACAGCCAGGGTGCTGGGCACAGCTCCGTGGCGACGCGCAGCAGCCCTGGGCCCGGAGCAGATCCAGCATGTGGAGATGGCTGCTGCTGGCAGCTCACCGGAGGGATGGAGATCTTGAGGAGGACGAAGACAAGCCCTCTCCTGCAGGGAGACCAATCCAGGGCTCCCTCAGGGCAAACGTTTGGCGTTGGCTTTCACTTTGGATGAGCCTTTTAGTAGAAGACTTGTCAGATCCAAGCTGGGAGGCTCCAAGTGCAGGGAAGGAGTGTAACAAATCAGAGTGCCGGACCTGCAAAAGGGGAAGGTGAGATGTGGTTACCAAGTCCCTAAAGTGACACAAGCGCCCAGCCCCACATGCCCAAGGGTCTGGTCTCCCATGTCATCCATGGGACACTGGCTGCAGAGGCCGCATCGCATCTCCTGGGTTATTCCAGACTGGCAGCAACGGACTGCTTTTCGGAGAGATCTTCTGCAGGGAGGAGCAGCGGCCCTGAGTGCTCCTTGGCCGTGGCCAGTCCCGGTGCTGGACCAGCGGGAGGGATGTGATGGGAGACACGCTGCGAGCCGCTCTCAGGGTGCAGGGCCTCGGTGGTGTGAGCCGTGTCCTCAGCAGGGCTTGACCGAGTCAGGGGAAACAAGTGATACCGTTTGTTTTAGCTTTCAGCGCTTGCCATGCTATGTCTCTGGTGCGGTCCCACGCCCGTGAGGTCCGTCTCTCCGCGTCCATAGCTCCTTCCTCCCCTCTGCCCCGGGGACGGTGGAACCATGGCCCGGCTCAGCCCGTGGCCCGTGGCACGGGACGCCCGGCGCAGGTACCGCGTCCCCTCCGCTCTGCGCAGCCCTGGTCTCCGGGGCGCCGAAGGAGAGCACGGGGCACTGCCGGGCAGGCGGCCGGCGAGACCCCGTCCCGTCCCCGTCCTCGTCCCGTCCCGCCCCGTCCCAGCCCTCCCCCGCCCCGGCGGCGTGCGGCGCCCCGGCCGCGGCCGGCCCCGGGCCCCCTCTGCTGGCATTTGCACGCCAGCGCTCCCCGCCGGGCCCGGCCCCGCGCGGCCCCCCCGCCGCCCCGAGCCCCCCGCCGGCCTCCCCGCGGCCCCGGCCCCGCGTCGGCCCGGCGCCTGCGGCGGGGGCGGCCGGGCGAGGCTCGGCCCGGCGCCGGCGGCTCTCAGCTCCTCTCTCCCGGCGCCGCGGCTCCTTCCCAGGCTCGGGGAAGCTCCCGCTGCGGCGCGGGGGGGCGGCCGGGCCCGGGGCTGCTGCGGGCACCCCGCGCAGTGCCCCTCTGCCCCGGCCCGCAGCCCCGCGCCGAAGCGGCCCCACGCGCGCCCGCCCCACATCTGCCCCGCGGCCGAGGCAGCGCCCGGAGCCCACGTCCCGCCGGGCCGCGCCACCGCGCTCCGCTCCGCCACCGACGTGTCGTTCACCGGGCCCGGGGTGGGGGGGAGTGGGGCACCCGCCGGGGGGCACCCTGCCGCCGCCAGCCGTGGGGCAGGGCCGGGCCGTGGGGCAGGGGCTGGCGGGGCAGCGCGGCGGGCCGGGAATGCGAAGAATGCGGCGTGCGGCGGCGGCGTGGCCCGGCGGGCTCGCAGCCCCCGGCGCGGTCCCCCCCCCCCCTCCGAGCAGCCCCTCGCCTCCTCCCGGCCTCCCCTCCCTCGCTCCCTGGACACCTCTCCCCTCTGGCACCCTGCGCAGCTGGGGGAGGTCCGGGGGGGCGGAGACACCCAGACCCAGGGCAGCCCCCTCCCCAGGACCTGCCTCCCCCCCCCCCGCCCGCCGCTGCCCTCATCACCCCCCTGCACCCACTGCCTGGGCTCCTCCCCAGCCCTACTGTGGGGACAGCCGGGTCCCCAGGCACCCCCCCCCAGGAGCCTGCCTCCTGCGTCCCCCCACAGCGCGGGGGTCTCCCCAAGCCCGGGGGGCACCCCCAGATCCCCTCGCCACCCCAGTCTCTCGCTCTGCCCGCACCCCGCGGCGCACGGGCACTGTGTGGGGCTGGGGGCAAGGGGGCCCCACGCGGGACTACGTCCAAGCAAGGGTCGGGGTGCCGCGTCTGGAGGAGGGCACAAGGCGGGCGGACGGGGACCCCACAACCTGGGGGACCTGGCAGGGACACCACCCCCAGGGCACTCCTGCCCCACGGCCCCCCAGCACCCCTGGCTCAGTCCACCCGGGGTGACACCTCCACCCAGAGCACCCTGTCGAAAAGTCCCTGACCCCCCAAATCCTCCCCTGTGCACCCCACAACTCACCCCTCGGGGGGGGGGGGGGACACCCTCCATCCGGGCCCCTCGCACACCCCACAGCTCGCCCCTCGGGGGGTGGGGGGACACCCTCCCTCCAGGGCCCCGGGCACCTCACAGCTTCCCCCTCGGGGGGTGGGGGGACACCCTCCCTCCAGGGACCCCGGACACCCCACAGCTCGCCCCTCGCGGGGGGACACCCTCCATCCGAGCCCCGCACCCCACAGCTCCCCCCTCGGGGGGGGAGGCACCCTCCATCCGAGCCCCACACACCCCACAGCTCGCCCCTCGGGGGGGGGGGGGGGACACACCCTCCCTCCAGGGCCCCGGGCACCTCACAGCTCCCCCCTCGGGGGGTGGGGGGACACCCTCCCTCCAGGGACCCCGGACACCCCACAGCTCGCCCCTCGCGGGGGGACACCCTCCATCCGAGCCCCGCACCCCACAGCTCCCCCCTCGGGGGGGGGGGCACCCTCCATCCGAGCCCCACACACCCCACAGCTCGCCCCTCGGGGGGGGGGACACCCTCCCTCCAGGGCCCCGGGCACCCCACAGCTCGCCCCTCGGGGGGGGGACACCCCCTCCCCGGTCCCTCGCGCACCCCGCGGGCGCCGCGCGGGTCCCCGGCGCCCGGGCGCACCGCGGCGCGGGGCCGCCCCGACGGCGGGCCCAGACCCAGACCCAGACCCGGGGCCGGGGCCGGGGCCGGGACCGGGGCCGGCGGCGCGGCGGGGCGGGGCGGGGGCGGCAGGGGGCGCTGCCCCCGGCGGCGGCGGCCGGGGCGGTCCCGCCCGGGGGAGGCGCCGGCGGCGGCGGGGCGGGCGCGGCGGGCGCGGCGCAGGGAGCCGCGGGCGGCGGCCGGGGCGCAGGAGCCAGCGCGGCCCATGGCTCCGCGGCTGCCGCTGGTGCTGGCGGCGCTGCTGGCGGCGGCGGGCGGCGGCGGCGGGCGGCGGCCCGCGGCCCCCGACGGGGCGGGCGCCAACCTCACGGTGGCCGTGGTGCTGCCGGAGCGCAACGTGAGCTACGCGTGGGCCTGGCCGCGCGTGGGGCCGGCGCTGAGCCTGGCCCTGGAGGCGCTGGAGCGGGGCGAGCCGCCGCTGCTGCCGCGGCCCTTCTCGGTGCGCGTCGAGTTCATGAGCTCGGAGCTGGAGGGGGCCTGCTCCGAGTACGTGGCGCCGCTCAAGGCCGTGGACCTCAAGCTCTACCACGACCCCGACGTGCTCTTCGGGCCGGGCTGCGTCTACCCGGCCGCCACGGTGGGGCGGTTCGCCTCGCACTGGCGGCTGCCGCTCATCACAGCCGGCGCCGTGGCTGCGGGCTTCAGCCAGAAACGGAAGCTCTACAGCACGACGGTGCGCACGGGGCCCTCGGCCCCCAAGCTGGGCGCCTTCGTGGCCCACCTGCACGCCCACTTCAACTGGAGCGCCCGCGCCGCGCTCCTCTACGCCGACCGCCGCACCGACGACCGGCCCTACTACTTCACCATCGAGGGCGTCTACCAGGAGCTGCAGGAGGCCAGCAACATCACCCTGCGCTACCACATCTACTCGCCCGACGAGGGCGGCCCCGACGCCGCCGTCCACTTCATCAAGGCCAACGGGCGCGGTGCGGAGCGGGGCGCGGGGGGGGGGCTGCGCTGCGGGGCGGGGGCGCGGGGAGCCGGGGGGCACAGGGGGACGGAGTGCGGGGAGCGGAGGGGGCGTGCAGGGGGACGGTGCGCGGCGCTGTGCGCAAAGGGAGGGTGCGGGGGGACCCCGGATGGGTCTGGGCACCTGGAGGGGGGTGTGGGGGACCCTGCGCGGGGCTGGGCACAAGGGGGCACAATGAGGGGGGTAAAGGGCCCCTTTGTGGGCCTTAGAGGGGGGAAGGAGTAAAGCCCAGCCCAAGGCACAGGGGGAGGCCGGGGGCACTGGGGGAGCACTGTGGGGCATGGAGAAAGGCTGGGGGTGCCAGGGGAGCAGTGCAGGGCACGGGGAGAGGCCAGTGGCACGTTGGGAGCAGTGTGGGGCACAGGGAGAGGCCGGTGGCATGTTGGGAGCAGTGTGGGGCACAGGGAGAGGCCGGTGGCACGTTGGGAGCAGTGTGGCGTGTGGGGAGAGGCCGGTGGCACGGAGGGAGCAGTGTGGGGCACAGGGAGAGGCCGGTGGCATGGAGGGAGCAGTGTGGGGTGCGGGGAGAGGCCGGTGGCACATTGGGAGCAGTGTGGGGCACAGGGAGAGGCCGGTGGCACATTGGTAGCAGTGTGGGGTGCGGGGAGAGGCCGGTGGCATGGAGGGAGCAGTGTGGGGTGCGGGGAGAGGCCGGTGGCACGTTGGGAGCAGTGTGGGGCACAGGGAGAGGCCGGTGGCACATTGGTAGCAGTGTGGGGTGCGGGGAGAGGCCGGTGGCACGGAGGGAGCAGTGTGGGGCACAGGGAGAGGCCGGTGGACGGAGGGAGCAGTGTGGGGTGCGGGGAGAGGCCGGTGGCACGGAGGGAGCAGTGTGGGGCACAGGGAGAGGCCGGTGGACGGAGGGAGCAGTGTGGGGTGCGGGGAGAGGCTGGTGGCATGGAGGGAGCAGTGTGGGGCACAGGGAGAGGCTGGTGGCACGGAGGGAGCAATGTGGGGTGCGGGGAGAGGCCGGTGGACGGAGGGAGCAGTGTGGGGTGCGGGGAGAGGCCGGTGGCACGGAGGGAGCAGTGTGGGGTGCGGGGAGAGGCCGGTGGACGGAGGGAGCAGTGTGGGGCGCAGGGAGAGGCCGGTGGCACGGAGGGAGCAGTGTGGGGTGCGGGGAGAGGCCGGTGGCACGGAGGGAGCAGTGTGGGGTGCGGGGAGAGGCCGGTGGCACGGAGGGAGCAGTGTGGGGTGCGGGGAGAGGCCGGTGGCACGGAGGGAGCAGTGTGGGGTGCGGGGAGAGGCCGGTGGCACGGAGGGAGCAGTGTGGGGCGCAGGGAGAGGCCGGTGGCACGGAGGGAGCAGTGTGGGGTGCGGGGAGAGGCCGGTGGCACGTTGGGAGCAGTGTGGGGTGCGGGGAGAGGCCGGTGGCACGTTGGGAGCAGTGTGGGGTGCGGGGAGAGGCCGGTGGCACGGAGGGAGCAGTGTGGGGTGCGGGGAGAGGCCGGTGGCACGGAGGGAGCAGTGTGGGGTGCGGGGAGAGGCCGGTGGCACGGAGGGAGCAGTGTGGGGTGCGGGGAGAGGCCGGTGGCACGGAGGGAGCAGTGTGGGGTGCGGGGAGAGGCCGGTGGCACGGAGGGAGCAGTGTGGGGCGCAGGGAGAGGCCGGTGGCACGGAGGGAGCAGTGTGGGGTGCGGGGAGAGGCCGGTGGCACGTTGGGAGCAGTGTGGGGTGCGGGGAGAGGCCGGTGGCACGGAGGGAGCAATGTGGGGTGTGGGGAGAGGCAGGTGGCACATTGGTAGCAGTGTGGGGTGTGGGGAGAGGCCGGTGACATGGAGGGAGCAGTGTGGGGCACAAGAAGAGGCCAGTGGCATGGAGGGAGCAGTGTGGGGCACAGGGAGGGGCCGGTGGCACGGAGGGAGCAGTGTGGGGTGCGGGGAGAGGCTGGTGGCACGTTGGGAGCAGTGTGGGGCATGGGGAAGGGCTGAGGATGCAGTAGGGCCTGTTTGGGGCACAGCAAAGGTCTGGGGGCAAAGCGGGACCTACACGGCATATTGAAAGGGGTGGGGTGGGCACAGTGGGAGCGCTGTGGGGCACAGCGGGGGCACACAGCAGTGTGGGGCCCGGCGGGAGCAGCGTGGGGGTCCCTCGGGGGGGGGGGGCAGCACAGCAGGGCCCCGGGCAGCGCCGGGACCCCCGAGCCGGGGGGGTCCCCCCGTCCCCCTCACCCCCCACGGAGGGGTAGAGGCGCCTTGGCACCCTGGGGGGCGCCGCGGGAGGAGGCGGGCCGGGGGCCGCGGGGGGCCGCCGGGGGCCGGGGCGGCCTGGCGCTGCTCCGCTATTGATGAGCAGTTAGTGGGGGGTATCGATCCCGGGGGCGGCTGCTCCGCTCGGCTCCTTAATGGAGCCGGAGATGCTGTGTCATTAGGGAGGGCGCCAAGCCCGGGCGGGGGGGGGGGACCCGCCTGGGGGGCCGCTGCTCCCGGCTGCGCTGGGCCGGGGGCAAGGAAGCGCGCACGGAAAAAGGCTCAAATCGGTGATTGCGATCGGCGTTTCCGGCTCGGTGCCGTAAATCACCCCGATGCGGAGCGGTCCCGTCCCCCCACCCGGCGCGGGGTGCGGAGGCGAGGGCCGGGGAGCTGGCCCGCAGTGGGGCACCGGGGCAGGGGGCGCGATGTGGGGCCGGGCCTTCGGAGACCCGGCGGGCGCCGAGGCCCGCGGCGCCGAGAGCGGCGCCCTCGGCCAGGCCGTCCCGGGGCAGGTGGGGAGGAAGCCCCCGATCCTCGGCGCCCGCGGCGGCGCCTCGCCCGGGGCGGGGGGCAGGAGCGGGGCTGCCGCGCGCTTCCCCGCGCCCCCCTCTCGCCGGGCGACGTGCGGGGCCCCGCGTCCCTCCTGCAGCTCGCGAAGGCGCTGATATAATTACAGCTGAGGCCGAGGGAATTACCGGAGCATCTGCCCGCGCGGCGCACGCCCTCCGCCTGGGGAGACGGGCGGGGGGGGGCTGCAAGCGGGTCCCCCGACCCCTCCTCCACCCCCTCCTCCCCCCGGCCTCTCCGCGCTCCGGGCTGGGTGCTCGCCGCCGGCGTCGGCGCCTGCCGCGCCGCGTGTCCCGCCATCTGCCGCCAGCTGCTGTCGCTCCCCAGCCCGCCCCGGGGCCCCTCGCCGGGAGCTTTAGGTCCCGCTCCCGAGCCTGGCGCCGGCGGCGTACCGGGGCGCTGCCTTGTCCCCCTCCACCTCCCGGCCCCGCTGCCCCCCGCCCCCGGAGCAGCCGCCGGCCCCGCTGCAGGTGGCCGGCACCCGGGGCGCCTCCGCGGGCCGCGCCGTGGGCCGAGGCGGCGGGCAGAGCCCGCGGGCGCCTGCCCGGCCCCGGGCCCGCTGGCGGCGGGGGGCTCGTGGATGCCCCCGGCCGCAGGGCTTCCTCGCTCGCCCCGGCGCTCCCTGGGCCCCGCGTCTGCCCCAGGGCCGCGGCGCTGGTCCCGGCCCCGGCCCCGGCCCCGGCCCCGGCCCTGGCCCCGCGCGGGCGGCCCTTGAGCCGGGGCCCGCGTCCGAGCGTGACATTCCTCCGGCGCCCGCCCGCCGCCGCCGCCTCCTCCCACGTTGCTCAATCCCGGCTTCCCAGCCAGGCTGGCTGGAGCAGGGGCCCTGGTTTTCCGGGGGGAGGGAGGAGGCGGTGGCAGGATCCTCAGCTCTGGCCCTCCGAGGGCGAAGAGGGCCCCTGCTCGGGGGGGTTTCGGACGGTCTCGGGCGCAGCCTGGCCAGCCCCCCCGCCACCCGCGGCGCTCCCGGCCGGCCCCACGCAGCCCCCACGCGGTGCCCGGGGCCGGGTGTCCCGCCGGGGCCGGGCGTCCCGCCGGGGCCGGCCGGGGCGCCGCGCCGGGGCCCGGGCACCCCCTTGCCGCCCGCGTCCCACCAGCAGATGCTCTGTTTCCAATTAATGCTGCGGCCGCCGAAGGTGCTGGAATCCGGGAACCTGCACATTCCTGCCGCACGACCGCAAACCCAAACATGTTTTTGTCCCTTCCCGAGTCTGGATTCCCCGGCGTCCTCCGGGCAGAGGCTGCCGTCCTGCGCGCCGCGGCCCCGGCGCCCGTTCTGCGCTGGCCGGGGCCGGCGGAGGCCCTGGAGGGGACCGTCCCGGCGCCCCCTTTCGCGAGGGCCCGGGGGGCGGCGGCGGCGGGGGGCGCGGGCAGGAGCCGCGGGCGCGGGCCGGGCGCCGGAGCAGGGTGCGGGGCCCCTGACGCGCCGTGTCGCCCGCAGTGGTTTACCTCTGCGGGCCGCTGGAGATGCTGCGGCGGATCATGCAGCGGGCGCAGCGCGAGAACCTCACCAACGGCGACTACGTCTTCTTCTACGTGGACGTCTTCGGGGAGAGCCTGGGGGGCGACTCCGCCCGCGATGCCTTCAAGCCCTGGCAGCAGGGTCCGGGCCAGGACTCGGGGCTGCGCGAGGCCTTCCAGGTGAGCGGCGCTGCGCCGCCGGCGCGGGCGCGGGGCAGCGCCGCCGGACCTGCGTGAGCGGCCGCGGTGCTGCGCTCGCTTGCAGACGGTGCTGGTGATCACCTACCACGAGCCCCAGAACCCCGAGTACCAGCACTTCCAAACCCAGCTCATCCTGCGAGCCAAGGAGAATTTCGGGGTGCAGCTCAACTACTCCCTGGTGAGCGGGGCCCTGTGGGTCTGCGTGCCAGCCCCCCCCTTCCCCGGGGACCGGTCTGACTGGGGCTGCGGCGTGTCACCAGCGTGCCGAGGGTGGGACACGGCCGCGCGCGATGCCGGAGGTGCCATCTCTGGAGGCTCTGCATATGGGGCAGTGAGCATGTGTATGGCCCCGGCGCCTGGGCTGTGGGGCGGGGGGTGCTGACGTCTCTCCCCGGCAGATGAACCTGGTGGCGGGGTGTTTCTACGACGGGGTGCTGCTGTACGCCATGGTGCTGAACGAGACGCTGCGGGAGGGCGGCTCCAAGAAAAACGTCACCCGCATCATCCAGAAGATGCGGGACCGCAAGTTCCAGGGTAACGGCAGGGCCGGGGTGGGAGCTGAGGCTGGTGGCCCAGCCGGGACGCAGGGGTGCTGGCACCCGTGGTGGGAGCTGGATACGCTCCCTGTCCCACCCGGGTCTCGCTTCTCCTGCAGGAGTGACGGGGCTGGTGAGCATGGACAGCAACAACGACCGGGACACGGACTTCAACCTGTGGGCCATGGGCGATCCCGAGGGCGGGCAGTACGAGGTGGGGGCTGGCGCCGGCCCTGCGGGGTCGGGGCGGTGGGGAGCGTGTCCTGGCTGGGGCTGCGGAGGGGACGCTCAGGGCGCTGTGGGCGGGCTGGGGGGATGCACGGGCTCGGCGCTCTCTCCCCGTAGGTGGTGGGACACTACTCGGGTGCGGAGAAGCAGATCCACTGGCTGGGCCGGCCCATCCGCTGGGTGAAGGGGGCGCCCCCCCTGGACAACCCGCCCTGCGTCTTCGACGTGGATGACCCCTCCTGCGATAAAAGTGGGTGCGCTGGGGCAGCTGGCCCCCGAGCAACAGCTCCACGGCTTCCCCACATCCCCTGGTCCCCAGCACCCCTCCCCAGTGGGAGCATGGGAACCCACCAGCTGGGCTCTCCCAGGCTCCTGTGGGTGCTGGCCTGCCTGGTGCCCTCTGCGGGCTCTGGGTGCTCTGGGGGGTGGGGAAGCGGGGCTGCGCTAACCCCCCTGCGCTCCCTGCAGCCCCCCTCTCCATGCTGGCCATCGTGGCTTTGGGTGCCGGCCTCACCTTCGTCATGTTCGGCATCTCCAGCTTCCTCATCTTCAGGTCAGTCGGGGACCGGGGAGCCTCTGCCTCAGCCCCGGGCGCCCCTTGAAGCCGTGTGGGGCGGGCTGGGTGCCCGGGGCGCTGGCCAGGGCGGGGGCCCCTCCTGCCCCGCTGGGTGTCCCCGGCAGGGCCGCGGGCGCCTGATGCCGCCGTGCTCCCCAGGAAGCTGATGCTGGAGAAGGAGCTGGCCAGCATGCTGTGGCGCATCCGCTGGGACGAGCTGCACTTCGGCAGCGCCGAGCGGTACCACAAGAGAGCGGGCAGCCGGCTCACGCTGTCCCTGGTGAGAGCAGCGACCCGCGGCGCCTCGGCCTGCCCCGGCCCGGCTCTCCGGGCCCTTTAGAGCCACCTCCCTGGTCCCGCCGTCGTGCCTCCTCCTGTAGACTTCGCCCTCCCTGTAGAACGTGTAGCCCCACAGATCGTGCCCTCCAGAGCCCCCTCTGCACCGTCCCCTGTACGCCCCGCTGCCACCGGGGTGTCCCTGCCCTGGCGTCCCCGTCCCTAACCCTCTCCTTCCCTCCCAGCGGGGCTCCAGCTACGGCTCCCTGATGACCGCCCACGGCAAGTTCCAGATCTTCGCCAACACCGGACATTTCAAGGTCAGTGCAGCTGGCAGCGAGAGCGCCCACGTCGCCGCGTGCCGAGCCCTGACCCCGCCGTGTGCCCCGCTCCCTCCGCACGTGGCGCTGACCTCTCCTTCGTCCCCTCCGCCCCAGGGCAACGTGGTGGCCATCAAACACGTCAACAAGAAGCGCATCGAGCTGACACGGCAGGTGCTCTTCGAGCTGAAGCATGTAGGTGCGGGGTCCGGGCCATGGTGGGGGATCCTGGTTGGGGACACAGGGGCTGGTCCTGCCGGCGAGGGGGCTTGGGGACATGGGCAGCCGGGGTCGGAGCAGCAGTGCGTCCTACCTGGTCTCAGCGTGGTCTGGGCTCTGCTTCCGGCTCCAGATGCGGGACATCCAGTTCAACCACCTGACGCGGTTCATCGGGGCGTGCATCGACCCCCCCAACATCTGCATCGTGACCGAGTACTGCCCCCGGGGCAGCCTGCAGGTAGGGGGGTGGCCAGGGGAGCTGAGGGATGGCACCCAGCCTGGCTGCACCTCACAGCCGTGGGACCTGCTCATGTCCAACATGCTCCCCCCAGGATGTCCTAGAGAACGAGAGCATCAACCTGGACTGGATGTTTCGCTACTCGCTCATCAATGACATCGTCAAGGTACCCAAACGAGGGTGCTGGGCTGCAGGACGGAGTGCTGGGGTGTGCCGGGGCTCTGCTCGGGGGTGCCAGCTTTGCAGCGTCCGTCTGTCTGTCGGGCACAGGGAATGGCCTTCCTGCACAACAGCATCATCGGGCACCACGGCAGCCTCAAGTCATCCAACTGCGTGGTGGACAGCCGCTTCGTGCTGAAGATCACTGACTACGGGCTGGCCAGCTTCCGCTCGCCCTGCGACAGCGAGGACACGCACGCCCTCTACGCCAGTGAGTGCCCGTGCCCGGCTGCCTGGGCACGGGCGCCCCCGGCTCGGTCCCCGCAGCGGTGGGATGGGGTGGCCGTGTCTCACCACCCCATGGCTGTGTCCTACCAGAGAAGCTGTGGACGGCGCCAGAGCTGCTGCAGAAGGGCCAGCTGTCCCCGCAGGGCATGCAGAAGGCCGACGTGTACAGCTTCGGCATCATCGTGCAGGAGATCGCCCTGCGCAACGGCCCCTTCTACGTCGAGGGCATGGACCTGAGCCCCAAAGGTGAGGCGAGGGCGCGGAGAAGGACGGGGACGCGAGAAGGACGGGCGCCCGCGGCGGGGGGGCTGGCGCCCTGACTCCGTGTCCCCCGGCCCCGGCAGAGATCGTGCAGAAGGTGCGGAACAGCCAGAAGCCATACTTCCGCCCCTCCATCGACATCGGGGTGCACAGCGAGGAGCTGGCGGTGCTCATGGAGCGCTGCTGGGCCCAGGAGCCGGCCGAGCGCCCCGACTTTGGCCAGATCAAGATCTTCATCCGCAGATTCAACAAGTGGGTGCTGGCGGGGATGGGGGTGGCAGCAGAGACTGGCGGCCCTTGGGGCAGCCCCCCTGGGGGAGGTGTTGGGGGGCACCTCGGCCCGTTGGGAGCGAGGGTGCGTCGCGGCCACCTGCTTCCCAGGCGCCGGTGTCTCTGCAGGGAGGGCAGCACGAGCATCCTGGACAACCTGCTGTCGCGCATGGAGCAGTACGCCAACAACCTGGAGAAGCTGGTGGAGGAGCGGACGCAGGCCTACCTGGAGGAGAAGCGCAAGGCTGAGAACCTGCTCTATCAGATCCTGCCCCAGTGAGGATGGGCGCACGGGCGAGAAGGGAGCACACGGTGCCCCGGGGGATGGGTGCCAGCCTGTGCCCGCCCCATGGCAAGCGTGGGGGGTCCCCAGCCTGGCTCTGCGGGTCTGCGCTGGGGATAGGGGTGGAGAGGGCAGGGAGGACGAGGCTACGGGGAGGGAGCAAGCGATCCTCCCAGCGGTCGCGCCAAGCAGGGGCAGCGCTGGCCCATGGCACCCACCGGCTCCCCGTCCCTCTCCAGCTCCGTGGCGGAGCAGCTGAAGCGGGGGGAGACGGTGCGGGCCGAGGCTTTCGACAGCGTCACCATCTACTTCAGCGACATCGTGGGCTTTACCGCCCTCTCGGCTGAGAGCACCCCCATGCAGGTGGGAGCGGGAGTGCGTGGCCGGCAGCGGAGCTCGGCCTGCCTTGGCCGCCCCGTGCCGGTGCCCGTGCCGCGGGCACCTCGGAGGGACGTGCCCGCTCGCAGCCCACACTGCCCCTTGCTCCTTCCAGGTGGTGACGCTGCTGAATGATCTCTACACCTGCTTCGATGCCATCATTGACAACTTCGACGTGTACAAGGTGGGGTCACGAGCGCGCGCAGCCCCCCCATGGCGAGGCGCTGGGTCGGGGGGCACGGGAAGGGGGCTGTGGGCAGGGGCAGGGGATGCCGACAAGGTGGGCGCTGCCGGGGCGGTGGGGGGCACACTGGTCCACCTGACCCCGCTGCTGCAGGTGGAGACCATCGGGGACGCCTACATGGTGGTGTCGGGGCTGCCGGTGCGCAACGGCAAGCTGCACGCTCACGAGATCGTCCGCATGGCCCTGGCCCTGCTCGAGGCCGTCAAGACCTTCAAGATCCGGCACCGGCCCAACGACCAGCTCCACCTGCGTATCGGCATCCACACCGGTGAGCCCCACACGTGAGGCAGCGCGCAGCGGTAAGCCCTGCTGGGCCCCAAGCTGAGATGCTGGAGGGCACGGGGCTGCGAGGGCTGCTGTCACCACCCCCCACCCCGGGTGACGTATGTGCCACGCTCGGGCATCCCCGGGGAGGCACTCAGCTGGGACTGCAGCCAGGAGATGCTCTCCCACCCTGCAGCAGCTCAGCGCATTTCTGTGCCCGCAGGCCCTGTCTGTGCTGGCGTCGTTGGTCTGAAGATGCCCCGGTACTGCCTGTTTGGAGACACGGTGAACACAGCCTCCCGCATGGAGTCTAACGGCCAGGGTGAGTCCCGAGCCGTGGGCTGCTGGCTTCTCCAGGGTTCGTAGCTGTGGGTTGCACCCTGGTCCCAGACCCCAGTGACATCTCTTTTCCCTCTCTACGTGCCCCAGCCCTTAAGATCCACGTCTCGTCCACCACCAAAGAAGTCCTGGATGAGTTTGGCTGCTTTGAGCTGGAACTGCGTGGGGATGTGGAGATGAAGGTGAGGCCAGGACGAGGTGGTGGGCAGGGGGCCCGGCAGAGGACCCCAGCCGGGTGCTGTGCGCTGGGTGGTGAGGTATGGTACTGGGAGCCCCCTCGGCAGATCCCAGTGCGCAGGGTCGCATCCGAGAGGGCCGCGGTGGCACCAGCCCACCTGGGCAAGGGTTGGACAAGGTCTGCGCCGCAGCCCAGGCACGGGCTTGGGAGGGTCTGGCTGCGGTGTTGGCGCCCTCGTGGCGCTGAATGCTCCCCTCTGCCCCCAGGGCAAGGGGAAAATGCGAACGTACTGGCTGCTGGGCGAGAGGAAAGACCCCCAAGTCATCTGAGCCCAGCCGCGGCACCGCCGCAGAGCCCTGCGCCACGCCGGGACGCCGCACTGTGCCTCCAGCCCTGCCTCCCCGTGCCGCCTGGCCCCGGGGGTCACACCACAGACCGGGGCGGCCGGGGCCACCCCAGCCCCTGCAGCTCCCGGCTTCGGCCTCCTGCAGCGGGGCTCAGGCGTGTGGGGCCCCGCAGCGAGGGCACCGCCTGCCCCCCACCCACAGGCACCAGCAAAGCCCACCTCCCCCTGGGGAGGAACCAGCCCTGATCCCGGCTCCGTTCCCCCAACCCTCTCGGGTCCTGAACCCCTTGCGTCCGCTCTCCCACGGCTCAGCTGGCTCTGAGCCCCCTATGTGGGGCCTGGCTGCCCCACAGGGCGTTTCACCTTCTCTTTCCAGTAGTTGGGCCCTGGCAAACCATGTCACCCTCCCCGGGGGGGGGGGGAAAGACAGGGGCTCCTGCCAGGACTGGCCCTCAGCCGGAGCACAGACGACTACGTTAGGTGCCACTGTTCCTCCCTGTGTCCCCAGCCCGCCTCACCTTCCGCCCACCCCCCTGTATATAGCCCCACCGGGTCGTGTAAATACCCCCCGCCCACCAGGTGTAAATATAGCAGTCAGATAGTGCAAACTATTTTGTTGAAATACAGATTTCCCCAAAGCCCTCTGCCTCCGGCCTCTGCTTCACGCTGACCCCCCCCCCCAGACTGCAAACGGGGCTGAGCGCGGGGCGAGCCGGCCACGAGCTGAGCCGAGGCAAGGGCCGACGGCCCCCGGGGGCTGGGGGCTGGCGCTGGGCGCGCGCGGAGAGCCGCCCCGCGCCGGCTGTCCCGAGTGGCGGCAGGGAGGCTGCCGCGCTGCGTCTGCTGGAGAGGGTTCAGGGCGGTTCTGGGAAGACCTCGCCACCGCGGGGTTTGCTTTGGCCCGCGGGCTGCAGTGCGTTCCTGTGAGCTCATGCTCTGGCTGCGCGGCAGCCGCTTACTGGAACCCACCTGTGCCCGGAGAGTGGCGGCGGCAGAGCTGGGCCCTGGCCCCGGGGGCCGCACGTCACCTGGGCACCGGGAGAGGCCACGTCCCAGGGGACAGGGCCGCGCCAGGACTCGTCCTCTCGGGCAGCCAGCGCCCGAGGCTGGCCTGCCCCGCGTGGAGGAGCGAGCGCCGCGGCCCTGCCGTGGGGGACGCCGGGCTCGCGCCGGGCTGTCCGCAGTGGGGCTGTGCTCCCGGCAGCGTCTTGCCAAGGGGTTGGAGGGCGCCCCACGCCAAAGGGGCAGGCTGGCCCCCTGGGAAGCTATGGGAAACGAAGTGCTCTGGATGTGGGACACCCTATGTCAACACCTGGCCTGGGTAGGGTGCCTGGGGTGGCAGGCACACACTGGTACGCCTGGGGCAGAGTCGGGAGCTCGACTTCCAGCAGCGCAAGGCCAGCCGCTACCTCCTGCGCTTTATTGCTCGGCCAGGCCAGAGGCTGGGACCGCTCTCGCGGGTGTCAGGGCAGGGGCTGGCCCAGGTACTCCATGATGGGGGTAGAGAAGGCCGCGTTCCTCCGAAAGGGAGCGTTCGTGGCGTGGATGCTGGTGACACCCTGGAGGGGAACAGGGTCCCCGTGAGCAGCGCAGAGCCAGCACAGAGGGCGCAGGGCCCGGCGGGGCGACGGGGTGCTTACGGGCACGCTGTGGGCTTGCTCCAGCCAGTAGCTGCGGGGCTGCTCCGTGTAGCAGTCATGGGGCTGCGGGTGGAAGAAGCAGAGCGCCCGTGAGCACAGAGAAGGGCACCCAGCTTGCACTACACACTCTGAGGGGTGTCGGGAGGCTTGGGGGCTCCTAGAGTCCCCCAGCTGTTCCCACCCAGCTCGTGGGACAGCCATCGTGAGCTATAGGTGGCCTGGGGGCTGCCGCTTAGGGTGAGCCATACCTGGGTGGGGGGCAGCGGTGTGGGCTGGAAGCCCTCTGCGCAGTAGTCCCGGTGCGTGGTGGAGACCGACTCCATGGGACCAGGGGGTGGACAGATCTCCTCCAGCATTTCCTTCCTGCAGAGAGAGCCCTGGGGTGCTTGGAGGCACGAGGTGGACAGGACCCCAGGCACCACTCGGCTCCAGTGCCCTCAGACGTACAGAGCCCCCCCACCCAGGGTACTGCTGCAGGCCTGAGGCCCAGAGTGACCAGCCAGGAGAAGAAGGGGGCTTTCAGATGGGGTCTGGGTGAATTAAATGCCTCTGCAAACAGTGGACCACCCCATGCTCAGGAAAAACTCACGCCAGAGCAGCATCCCCAGCCCTTCCTCATCTCCTGCTGGCTCAGCTCCTGCCTCAAGAGCGAGCTCTAGATCTTCTCCCTCCCTTTACTTCCTCACCCCAGCTGTGCTCCCCCAGATCAGTGGGCCTGGGAAGAGGAGCTGGTCTGCCCAGGCCCCTGCTGAGCAGCTCATGCCCTCGCAGGGATGGAAAGCAGCAGGAAATACCCCAGGCACAGAACATAGCTCTGCTGAGCTGGGTCCTGACTGCCAAGTCCCTCCAGAACCACCAAGCTGGGCCACTGCACCCGGGGACTGCCTGCCACCCACAGCTGGAGCCCAGAGAGCGGCAATGCTGGGGCCCGAGGGTGGGTGTCCCGAGAGAGCGCAGGCTTGCCTGTATTTCTGGTACAGCATGAACTCCAGCATGGCTTCCCGCTGCCCTGCGGGGGAAGCAGGCACCGTCAGCTCGGGGGCAGCCAAGGCCCCCCACGCTCACTGCCCCATGGGGCGGTGTGCCGCAGCGGGGCTCTGCCTCACCTCGTGCTGGGAGTGCCGTCCTCCAGGGCTGGCGGTAGGCGTCCTTCATGGTGGTGCTGTCAGCCAGCTGGGAGAGGAGCTGGTGGGTGAGCAGCCCGCGGTGGCCGTGCCGGTAGAAGAACCCCTCGCTGCCCAGCTCCGGCCTGGGCACGTGGTCCAGGTCATTCGTGGCTCTCTGGGAACAGACGGTGGGGGCTGCGGGGAGGGGGCAGGAGGCAAGCACAGCCTTTGCCCTGTGCCTGCTCCAGGCTTTTAAGCTTTCGAAAGTCCTATGTGGCTCTGAGCAGAGGCAGGAGGTGGGTCCAGGTCCCCACAGGCAATGCTCTCCTCCTCCCTTGAGGCTGAGTTGCCCCATGCCTCAGACATGATGACCACTGTGTCATGGGCACCACCACATACCCAAGACCATGCCAACCCCATGTTTCCCCCAAGCATTGCCCTTCCGCACAACTACCACAGCACGGGGTCATGCCCTTGTGATGCACCCATCACCATGCCATGATGACAGTACCCTCATTTTTGGGCCTCTGTGTGTCTCCGCACCACCTGGCTGCGTCTAGCATAGCACCAAAGCCCTTCATGCCTCCCTTTCCCCTACCCCCATCATGAGCAAGTCCCTAAAACAAGGTGTCCCAGAGCACCTTGCTATGGAGCAATCCCAGATGCTGACGCATGTTCTGCAAAAGGGAGAGGGTCCTTCCCATAAGCTCTGCTCTCCAGGAAACTGGAAAGGAGACACCAGCAGCTGGGGTAGGGCTGCTGCCTCTCCCTGCCTGCCAAGGGTCAGACATCCTTGTACAGCCCTCCACCAGGAAGAGCTGAAGGAGATAACAGGTCCCCAGCCCACCTGGAAAGCAGCCCTACGCAGCCGTCCCGGCTGGCCTGGGCAAGCTCTGCTACAACATTAAAGCAAATCAGCAACCTCTCTGAGCCTTGACACAGCTTGGTAGCAAACCCCTGCCCAACCAGCCTCTGCCAGGGCAGCTGGCCCAGCAAACAGGCATCCCCACGGCCCTGTCGCAGGGAGTCACCGCGTGGTCATCGCTGCTGTCAGGCTGCCAGAGCATACAATACGACGCACCCGCGGCCTTTGGGTGGCTGCCCTGGGATGCAGCCAACAATTGCACAGGGAGCCCAGCTCCCCCACGAAACGCTCACCCCTCTGCACACGCTTTGGCCCGTGCTCGTGCCACCAGCTCAGCGCATGGCAGACACACAGCTCTACTCTACACTGCGCATGGAGTGGGCCTAGCAATGCTCCCCCACCCCTGGCTCTCCGCTGGTGGCACCCCCAGAGCTTTTCGGTGCTGCGTGCGCACTTGGCTCTCACGTGCTCAGACATTTCAGACCAAAATTGAGCTCCTCCAGCTCTGCTCTGGCACCAGCTCCATCAGAAAGAGGCCGGGTTAGGGGAGACCTAGGCCTGAGGCAACAACGATCCCTGCAAAGCGGACACTGATCGGCAGCGAGGACACAGTAAGCAGTTGGAGAAGAGCTGGCAAGGAGACACGTAAGGATGCCAGCTGTTGACACAATGTTGACATTGGGTAAATATCTTGTGGGACAAGGCCCTCCGCATAACCTGGGACACTTACCTGGGCAGACACTGAGTGTAAGGGGAACTAGCCTCTGCCCACGGGGACCCCGTCCCCACTACTGACCATCACTGCTTTCCTGGCGGAAAAAATGCTGCATCTACAGCTGCAGAAATCTAGAAGTGAGAAAAATCAGCTTTTTCAGCTCTGCAGGAAAAGGTCCAGGGATAAGACTGAAGCTAGGAAACGTCACATCAAGGTAGGCTGTCACAGCAGGACACGTGGCGCAGAGTCCTAAGGAGGTCTCAGCTGTGATTCTCTGGTCTGGCCACAGCACTTTAAGAGAAATTGCCGAAGGAGAAGCATGCAGAGTGCAAAAACATGAATAACACAACCCCTGGGAAGGCCTGAAGAGATTAGGGGTCAAAGTAGAGTGAGGTTAGATGTGGGAAGGGTCTTTGTGTGTAAAACAGAGAAGGGAATAAAGACATCGCCCTTCTGTGCAGCTAGGATGAGAAACTGTGGGTTCAGCCTGTGCTGAAGGAGAAGCAGGTCAGACTTCAGGGGACATTTCACAGGAAAGAGTTGAAGCACGAATGCTCAGCAGGAAGGTTACTTGGGAAGGGCTGCAACCTCTATCCTGCAACTTTCCATGCAGGCTAAATGCATCCAGATCGCCTAGGCAGGGCTGCTCTGGCCTGGGTCAAGGGCAAAGATGCTATTTAGAGAGCTCTGCCAACTCTACTAGTCTAATTTTGTTCTAGATGGCCACTTTTGGCCCACCTGCTCTTGATCCAGCAGCGTCCTCTGGTCTGCAGAGCCCTCCGAGCTCCTGGTGCATTTAGACACAGCAGTCAGGCTCGGCAAAGGGATCAGGGATCCACCTCTCTGCCTTCGTTGTCCCCCTCGGCCCCGCTCACCTCACCAGAGGCTACCAAGCTGCACTTGCTTTTTCAGCAACAGCCTGCCCATGGCGCAAATACTTTCCTGCTCTGCTGGAAAATGCCTGGCCTGACACTTTCTTGCATCGCCTCAGTCCCTGCTGTCACCGTGGCATTTCATTTTGTCAGCTTGTCACTACTCTGTGATTGACTGCAACATCCAACTCTCTCTTCCAAAACAATGAGCTCCCAGGTTACAGCAGAAATTTTTCCTGTTGGTTCCTAAGTGCATGCTGGTGCATTTTGCACTATTGAATTTCATCCCCTTTCCATCCCACAGATCTCAAGGTCATCCTAGGAGCTCAGGCTTGGTCAAGGACAGCTATTTAAAGAGAGAGGACTCATCCAAGGGTGCTGACAGCCTGTGCCCTGGTGCAGGCTTAGACCAAGGGTGCTTACAACAGCGTGTTCCCGGGGCTTTCCCTTGCCCCATCCACAGCCTGTGAGCGTGAGAGAAAGTACAAAACACAACCACAGGCCTCTGTCAGTAAGATGGGGGATCCACGGCACCCCACTGCAGGAATTACCTCCTCCTGCCAGTTGCGGACCAAGCAGCTTCCCCGGGGCGTGGGCTGGCTCGGCTGCTCCGCGGGTGTCCGCACTGGGACGGGCAGCGTCTGCGCCAGGCTCGGGGGCGGCTCTCCAACGCAGGGCCCTGCCGTTCCACGGCAGGGTGGCAGCTCGAGCCCACGGGGCTCCTTCCCGACCTCTGCGGGTGGCACCGCTCCAGCTCTGTTGCTTGGAGCCGGTAGGGCCTCGCCGGCTGTCGCAGCCGCGGCCACGAGCGTCTCCCCGTCGCAGAACGGCTTCTCGTCGGCTACCTCGGGCACAGGCCCTTCGCTGGGGACGCTGGCCGCGCGCAGCGGCCTCTCTCCGGGGTACGGGGGAGGCACGTGGCCTGTCAGAGCCACCCTGCGCGTGGGGACGAGACACGGTCGCTGAGGAGCGGCACTGGGGCACGGCCTTCAGCCCCACTCGCCCACGGTGCCCCAGGCACGCGCTAGCCGGACGCGAGCCTGGTGCCGTGCAGGGTCACTGCTGCCCCACTGCGCTCCCGCCTTGGGTCTCTCCGCTGTGCTGAGCCCCTCCATCCTTTCGGGATGCAGCAAGCAGCATCTGCGCCTATGTCCCCGCTCCAGAGGGATCTTCGCCTCCACGATCCCCTTCCCACCCAAGCTGGGACCCCTCCTCGTGTTGGGCTCTGCCCCCCAAGGACCCCCGGTACCACCCTCCCAACACCCTGCTCCAGGCAATGTCCGCCCGGCCCCCCTCTGGCTCCCACATCTCCGAATAACCTCTGGGGCCTGCCCCCACCCACGGCCCTGCCCCCCAAGTGCCCCCCCAAGGCCCTGCACCACAAATCCCCCCCCCCCGGGGTCCTGCCCCCCAAGTGCCCCTCCATTGCCCTGCCCCCCAAAGGCACCTCCCAGGCCCTGCATCTCTCAGAGCCTCCCCGGGCCATTCCCCCACAAGGCCCTGCCCCCCAAGTGCCTCCCCACGGCCCTGCCCCACCCTCGGGGGGTCTCGGGTCCCCGCCGCGCTCCCGGCTCCATGGCAGGGCCCGGCCGCTGCCACCTGCGCAGGGGCGGGAGGGAGGGAACTCCGCCGCCCCGTCTCCATGGCGACGGTAACCCCCCCCCCTTCCGCCGCGGACCCGCCCCCCCAGCTCCCCAAGCTCATTGGCTGGGCCCCGCTCGGTAGCGCCTCCCATTGGCGGAGAGCCTCGCGGTGGGAGGGGACGGCGTCCGCCCTGTCCCCGCCCGCTTCGGCCGCAAACGGCGGGGGGCGGGGATGAGGGCGGGGCCAGGACCAGGGGGCGGGGCCAGAGCCAGGACCGGTACACAGAGGCAGGCAAGGGCGAAGGGGCGGGGCCAAGGGCAGACAGGGGCGGGGCCGGGGGCAGGACGGGTACACAGGGGCGGGGCCACGGGGCAGGACGGGTACACAGGGGCGGGGCCACGGGGCAACAGGGGCAAAGGGGCGGGGCCAGGGGGCAGGACGGGTGCACGGGGGCGGGGCCAGGCCGGGGGGCCGCTGTGGGGCCCGGCAGCGCCCTGCGCCCGGGGTGGCCACGCGCCCCAGTCCCTCGCCCTGTGCCGGCCGCGGGGAGCGGGGCCTGGCCCCGGGCCCGGGCGCCGACGGCCACGGGGGCCAGGGCCGGGGAGGAGCCCTGGGGCCCGGCCAGCGGCCGCAGGGCCGGCGAGGCCGCGTGGGATATTTATAACAACAAGCGGCGCCTTGAGCCGCGGCCTCACCGCCCCGCCGGGCGCCCCAGGCCCTGCCAGCTGCGCGGGGGCCAAGCGTTGGCCCCCCGAAAGCAGCCGGCAGGGGCTCGGCCTGGCCCATGCCTCTCCTGCGAGCCCGTCTGCTGGGGGGGGGGGGACACAAGCCCTGGCAGCCCCCGCTCCGCCGCAGCCCCCCGTGCTTGGGGCCAGTGGCCGAGTCCGTGGGGCGGCCCCCGGGGTTTGCCCCCCCCCTGTGGGGACGGCCGTGGGGCGGCAGCCCTGGCTCCCGGTGGAGCTGCTGGAGCACACGCGGGCGCCCCACGCCAGCTGACGCATCCCCCTCGGCTCCCCCTTCCCGGCTCTTTTGGGAACTTGCATCATTTGTGATAGTCCCGGGCTAAGGCAGGAAAACACCCCTCGGCCCCCCGCGCGCCGAGCCCTGCTCCCCTGCCGGCCCCGTGGCTTCCCGGCCCAAGCGCTGCACGCCGCGGGGCCGGGAGCACCCCGCCGGGGCCGGGCTCGTCTGGGGACTGACAAAAAGCAACGTGGCCGAGGACGAAGGGCAGCTGGAAACGTTCATGACCCGACGTCACGTGCGAGCCTTCGCCGGCTGCCGGGCACGGCGCCGTGCTGAGGTTCGGCCGAGCCGGTGGCAAGCGCTCCCGGCACGGCCCCGAGCTCTCAGGTGGCACCATGTTGTCCCATGGTGCCACCTGAGCGGAGGGAAACGCTGCACCGTGGTCCGTGGGCAGAGCTCCGGCTCTGCGTCTCCGGCACGGTCGGGAGCACGAACGAGCCTTGTATTTCTGACCTCCTTGCTCTGGAGCAGCAAACACTGCTCGGAAACATCGCGGTGTTTGCACAACCCATGCCCTTTTTCGGCACGTCCGTGATTGCTTTCTCCGCCGAGAGCTGCCTCGTGAGCAGTGCTCGCTGCTCGTCTCCCATCCCTCGCTGAGCTCTGGACGTGGCGTGCTGGCGAGCTGCTGCCTGGAGAGGCTGTGGCAGCTCCTGAGCCCCGTCGCGCTGCCGGCCATGAGTCGAGCCCCACATCCTCCTGAACCTTCACCGTGAAACACTCGTGGCTCCTCGGCCATTTGTGTAGCCACCCGTCTTCTGCCACCTTCCTCCTGCGTGCAGCACTGCTCAGTCCCACCATGTCCCGGGGACGCCTGCCCGTCTTTGGGATCTGCACCCCAGGACCCCCAGGATCTCCACGTCATCTTTGGGATCTGCACCCCATTCTCAGGATCTGCACCCCATCCTTGGGACCTCCACTCAGTCCTCAGGATTTTCACCCCATGCTTGGGATCTCCAAGCACAACATGTGGTGCTCCCAAGGTGCCCAGCACAGGCCGTGCTGGTGCGGCCCACGCCTGAGAGCAGCCCCAACCCCAGCCCCAGCTCGAGCCGAGGCAAGAGCAGTTCCCACACGAGCCCTTCGTGACTACAGTCCAAGCCGGGAAGCACAGAGCGAAGGGGCACAGTGTGGCTGCGGTGTGCAGTCCAGTTGCGATCATTATATATACACACGCGCTTTTAAAAGAGCCCGGCTCACAAACGTGGATTTGTGGAGACCAGACCAACGGGGAGAAAGGATCTAAACGCAGAGCTGCGCTGGGGTGTGCGTGTGCGTGTGCGTGTGCAAGCGCAGGCGGGTTCCAGGCGACGCCGGCGCCCTGCGGGGCCGGGGGACCCCGCGCGCCGCTGGGCCGGGCCGGGCCGGGCCCCGCGCGCCGAGCGCCGAACAGACGCGGCATTATGCGCGCCGGGCTGCGGTGGCCCGCGCCGCTGGCTGGGCGCCCGGGCGGCCTCGGCGGCACCACCCTCTCCCGAGCGGCCGCGGCGGTGCCAGGTGGGCTGCCGCGCTCCGCGCCAGCCCCGGCCCCGCTGCTAAATATAGCCCCGGCCCCCCGAGCCGGCGGCCGGGGCGGGAGGCGCGGTGCGGGGAGCGCTCGCCGGCTGCCGTGCCGGGGCGGCCGGCGGCGGCAAAGCCCCTGGACGGGCTGCGGGCGCGGGGGGCTCCCCCCCTGTCCTCCCCCAACGCCAGCAGCCCCCGGCGGCCCCGGGGCCGTGCGGCTTGGGGGGGGGGGGAGCGGCCGGCAGCCCCCAGCCACGCTAGAGCTGCTCTATCTCCTCGCGGTGCGTCTTGAGCACCGCCGGGCGCCGCAGCTTCAAGGTGGGACCCGCGAGCGGAGCACCGTGGCCCGGCGTTACCCGTTACCCTACCTCCCCTCGGGCTTTTCCTCTCCCCGGTCCTGCAGCTCCAGGTTTCCGCCTTGCCCCCTCCTGGGCTGTCCCCCCGCGGCCACGTGCGGCCCCCCAGCTGCCCCCTCCCCAGCCTCCCCGGCGGGCGGTGCCTTTTCTGCGGCCGGCGGTGAAGGTGAAGCCGTCCCGGTCGACGCGGCCCGGGTGGCCGGTGTGCAGCCAGCCCTCGCCGTCCAGGGCTTCCCGCGTCTGCTCCGGGAGGTTCAGGTCGCCCATGACCACGTGCTGTCCCCGGATGCCCAGCTCTCCGGTGCCCGACGCGTCCCGCTGGGCCACGCGGCCCTTGCAGCCCTTCATCGCCCTCCCACAGCTGGGGAGCCCACGCTGGGGTGTCGGGGGCCTGGGGAGGGGTGGGGGGCGTGCCCGGCCCCCCGCGCCCCCGCCGCCCCGCTCACCTGAGCAGCCAGTAGAGCTCGGCGGTGGGGAGGTGTGGGGCCCGCTGCTCTCGCTCGGCCCGTATATCTTGTGGAGCGGCAAGCCCAGGCTCGGGAAGAAGTCGAGGGTCTTGCGGGCCGCGGGCGCAGCGCCTGCCAGCCGGCCCTGCCCCGATCCGGCCCCAGCGCCCACCGCAGCCCCCGCGGCACTGGGCAGCCGGCAGCCCCAGGGCGCCGCGTCCTCGCCGCGGGGACGGCCCGCGTCAGCCTCGCGGGGTCTGCGGGTGCCGGGCCCCGCTCCAGCCGTGCGCGGGGTGGCGGAGCTGGGGGCTTGCGCAGGCTCTGCCCCCACAGCCGCAGCCCTCTGCTCGCAGCAGCCTGCGCGTGGGCACTGCTGGGCCCCGGCACAGCCCCACAGCCAGCATCGCCCTTGGGGATGCCCCATACCCACCCTGCCCTCAGGTGCTGCCCTGTGCCCACCCACGCAGGCGCCCGGCGTTGGCCCGCAGCCCCACGCCCCTGGCCCCGCTCAGCAGCAGCCTCTTGGGCAGTGATGCCCTCTTGAAGGCCTCCTCCAGCTTCTCCTGCATCTTCTCCCAGAGGCAGGGGACGTGCAGGATGACGGTGGGCTGCACCTCCTCCACAGCAGCACTCAGGGAGCCCTAGCACCGTGCATAGTGCGAAGAAGCAGGCGCCCCCCAGCCCCAGGAGCCCCACACCGGGACTCCCTGCCCTTGAGAGCACCTTGAGAGCATCGGCCTGGGCGAAGTGCACAGCGGCCCCGATGCACATGGGCATCCAGATGTCCACAAACTGGGCGGTGATGTGGCTCAGGGGCAGGTAGCTGAGGATCACGGATGGGGGGGGTGCGGTCCCTGTTCCCACGCTGCTGAAACCCCGCCACGGAGCCGGGCGAACCTCCACCTGTCCGTCTGCAGGCCCGGGCGCGCCGGCGTGGGGCACGGGGCACGGCGCGAGCTGCCACCGCCCCCGGCACGACACACGGCCCCTGCTGTGCGTCCCCCCACCCCACCACCTCCACCACCATCCAGCACCCGCGACACGGGGCCGGAGGAGCTGGAGGCGCCGTGTGCGCACCCGCCCGTCCCCATCCCCAGACAGAGGCAGCGGGCAGCGGGCAGCCGGGGCGGCCGGCGGCGCTTTATTGGAGCCGGCGGGGCGCTCAGCCCGGCGGCCAGGCCAGCTGGCGCCCGCCCAGCACGTGCAGGTGCAGGTGGTAGACGGACTGGGCGCCGTGCTTCCCGTCGTTGATCACTGCCGGGAGCGCGCGAGCAAGCCAGAGAGGGAGAGAGAGAGAGCAAAGCCCGTCACGGCCCCGCGGAGGGTCCTGCCCCGGCCGGGCAGGGGGGCCGTGGGGGGCACGCCGCACCGCGCCGCACCGTGCCGGGGCACCCGGCCGCCGGCCCGACTCACCCACGCGGTAGCCCTGGGCCAGTCCCTCCGCCTGCGCCGTGCGGCTGGCCACCACCAGCAGGTGCCCCAGGAGCTGCGAGCGAGAGGGGTCAGCGCCGGCTGCCGGCATCGCCCGCCCGCGCCGGGGGGCCGCCCGCGCCGGGCGGGCGCTGCGCTCACCTCGGCGTCCTCGGGGCCCACGCGGCTGATGCGGGGAATGGGCCGCTTGGGGATCACCAGGAAGTGGACGGGCGCCTGCGGGGCCACGTCCCGGAAGGCCAGGCACTGCCGAGAGCGCGGGCGCGGGGTGAGGCGGGAGCCCGCGGGCGCAGCCGCCCGCCCCGCCGCCCTCCGTACCTTGTCATCCTCATAGAGGATGGTGGCGGGCACACTGCGGGCGATGATCTTGCTGAAGATGGTGGGCTGCTGGCCCAGCTCCTCGCCCGCCGCCCGCTGGGCCTTGCCCACCTCGCCGTCCGGCCCGCTGGGCACCGCGTACCATCTCTAGGGCACAGAGAGGCCTCGCAGCGGCCCGCGAGGGATTGGGGCCGGCACGGGGACCCCACAGACCAGGGCCCTGGGCCCGCACGCAAGGGCTGCCGGCGGGGCATGCAAGGGGGCATGGGGGGGATGCACGCAAGGGGTTGCAGGGATGCACACAAGGGGTTGCACGGATGCATGCAAAGGGCTGCACAGATGCATGCAAGGGGTTGCAGGGATGCACGCAAGGGAGTACAGGGGTGATGCACGCAAGGGGTTGCAGGGATGCACGCAAGGGGGTACGGGGGTGATGCACGCAAGGGGCTGCAGGGATGCACGCAAGGGGGTACGGGGGTGATGCACGCAAGGGGCTGCAGGGATGCATGCAAGGGGGTACAGGGGTGATGCACGCAAGGGGCTGCAGGGATGCATGCAAGGGGGTACAGGGGTGATCCACGCAAGGGGCTGCAGGGATGCACGCAAGGGGTTGCAGCGGTAGTAGGCGCACGAGGAGGGCGTGGGGAAGGCACCCGAGGGGCTGCGAAGGGATGCCCGCGAGGCCTCGCCGTGGGCGGCATGCAAAGGGCTGCACGGAGAGGCCGGTCAGGGCCTGCCGGCGGCTGCAGGCAACTGGCGGCCCGGCCCAGGGGCGGCGGGGTCGTGCAGGGGCACGTGCGTGGGGCAGCGCGCGCCGGTGGGTGCTCGCGTGCGCGCCGCATGCGCGCTGCGCGGCCACACGCGTGGCAGCGGCACGCCCGCGCAGCACAGGCAGCCTGCGGGCCTGCGCACACGCCGCGCACCTCACCGCCTGCGCCCGCGGCACGCACCCACGCAACTCAGGGGCGCGCAGACCTGTAGCGCAGCCTGCGCCCTCCCACGCATGCGGGGCGCAGCTCCACCGCCGCCCCGCGTCCCACGATCACGGGGGCGGGACGGCCGCTGCGCTCCCCGGTGGCGCCCGCGCAGGCACCGCGCGTGGGAGCCGCGCGCGCGCCGCCGCTGCCCCTGCCCCCCCCGCGCGCGCCTACCTGCGCCGCGCGCGCCCCCCACGCGCGCAGCAGCCCCGCGCGTCCCAGGCCCCGCGCGACCGCCGCCATCGCCGCCGGCTGTGCGCGCCTGCCCCGCCCCGCCCCGCCGCCCTCATTGGCTCCCGCAGCTGCCACTCCCACGCCCGACCCCGGGGCCTTAAAGGGCCCTCACTCCCCACCCACGCGGGACTCGCTCTTGTCGTGGGGCGCAGCGATGGCAGCACAGCGCCCGGCAGCAGAGGAGCAGGGCGCTGCGGCAGGAGAAAGGGGCTCCCACGGGGTCCCAGCGCCGCGGGCACGGCGCAGCCCCCACGGCAAGGACACGACACGGGAACGCTGCCCCACGGCCACTTTATTGGGGTGGGGTGGGGGGGTCAGAAGCCCATGCGGGGGCGCTTGCGGCGGGGCTGCGAGCCCGAGAGCTGGCTCTGCGAGGAGGGGAGGCGCAGCTGGCCCCCCTGGCTGGAGAGCTGGCTGCCGGGGGGCTCGGGCGGCGGCTCGGGGGGCCCCTCGGCGCACACGGCCAGGTAGTCCCGCAGCGTCCTGCGCCGCTCCTTGGGGATGCCCCGCGAGCGCAGCGTCTGGGAGGAGAGCAGCGGTTCGGCGGGGGGCGGCGACGGGGGGCGCGAGGCGCCGCTCCCCCCCGCGGAACCCCCCCAGGCCTCGGCGAAGACCTGGGGCAGGGCCTCGGGGTGCCCGGGGGACAGCGGGGGGGCCGGGGCCAAAGCAGGCGCCCCGTCGCTGAGCTCCGACAGCTCCGACTGGTAGGTGACAGAGGAGGTGAAGCTGGCCGACAGGCTGCGGTGCCCCCGCGCCCGCTTCTGCCGCCGCCGGCGCTCCCGCAGCGCCCGCTGCCTCTGCGCCACGTTCAAGCCCAGCCGCTCTTCCCACCAGCGGCTCCAGTCGCCGGCCCAAGCCGCCGTGAGGCGGGCGCTCAGGGCGTCGGGCCACGCTGCCGGCTCCACGGGCTGCGGCAGGGGCTGGGGGGCGGGCGCCGGGTCCCAGTGCCGGACGCGGCCCCGCTCCCGCATGGCGCGGCGCAGCTGCTCGCGCGCCTGCACGCACAGGTCGCTGGCCCCGGCCGGCGGCTCCAGGTCCTTCCTGGTGAAGAGGCGCTTCTGGCTGATGGTGGGGAGCGCCCGGACCCCCGTCTGCCGGGGCAGCTCCCGCCAGTCCCTGAAAAGCGCCTTCAGCCAGCGGCGGTACCGCAGGGCAGCTGCTGGGCTGGGCACAGCCGGCAAGGGACAGGGGCTGGCACGGGGCTCCTCAGGGTGCTGGGCTTTCTCCGGAGCTGCTGGTGTGCCCACCTCCTCGTCTTCCTCCTCTTCCCCCTCCTCGTTGACAATCACCTCCAGATTGGACAAGTAGAAGGTCTCCTCCTCCTCCTCCTCCTCCTCCTCTTCCTCACTGCCAGAGGCAGGTGGAGAGCCGGGTGCGCTCCCGCCTGGAGCCTCCGGCACAGAGGAAGCGCTGGGGGCTACCGCGTCCCCGTCCTCCGGGTCGGGAGCCCTGGGCTGTGCTGCCTCGTGCGTGAGGGTTTGGTAGAAGACGTCCCCAGCCTCGGAGAGCTGGAACACCAGCAGGGACTCCCGCGGTCCTTGCGCGCGCAGCACCGCCGCCAGCCCTGCGGGGACACATAGGGGACACAGAGCTATCAGCCGCCGAGGGATGGAGGCAGGAAGAGACGGTGGCAGCTGGCTCCAAGCACCTCCAGCGGGCTGCTCAGGCCCCGGCTGCATTGAGGGCTGAAGGTCTCCACGGATGGAGGCTCCTGCTCTGGGCCCTGCTCCAGGGGTTGGCCACTCTCACAGGAAATAACATTTCTTAACATTTAACGTGAATTTCCCCACATGCCACTTGTCCCGCTGCCTCTTGTCCCATCTTTGGCCTTCTCCAAGAGCATGCCCTGGCACCTCTCCCAGCCCATCAGGCCACTGCCGACAACACGGAGACCCCTTCCCTGTCCCTTCCCCAGCCTGCTCAGGCCTGCTGCTCTCAGCCTCCTGGGATGCCCCAGCCCCTCAGCCCCTCAGGACAGTTAATTTCTCCCAGGCAGTTCATTTCTGACTAGCCCCAGCCTGCATGGTGCTCAGGATCTTGCTTTTGCCTTTTCCAACCCCATCCCAGAGCCTTGCAAGGCTGTACCCTCCCCACCACCCCCGGGGGCTGCCCAGCAGAGATGGGGAAAGCAACGTTGGCGCAATGTCCTGCCCCTGACTCGCACACCCTCGACTCGCGGGACACCCACCGGCAGCCGGGGCGCCGAGGCGCTGCTGGAGCAGCCGGTGTCGGTGTGGGAGCTGCGTGGGCAGGTGCTGCAGGCAGCCGGAGATGCTGTGCAGCTTCTGCGGAGGCCCGGCAAGCTGGCAGGCCGACCTGCTGCCCCCTGCGCAAGGATGCAACGACGTTGCTCAGCGAGCCCCAGTCCCCGCACGGCAGCTGGCCCTGGTGCCGACCATCACAGCAGGAGGGCACCCCACCTTCTGCCAGGCCCGCCAGAAGAGACCCCGCCCCGGTCCCACGGTGCCTCCGAACCGCTCGCAGCCCCATCTCTCACCCGTGTATTGCAGCAGCAACAGCTCCTGGGTGCGGGACGCGCCAAGCAGCACCTTATGGCTCCTGCCGGGGACCCCTGGCACCACGTGGGCAAACAGCGGGGGGTCCTTCATCATGTGAGCCCACTTCAGCATAGGCACCAGTGGCAAGCGCTCGTCCATCACATACACTGCAAACTAGGATGGGGCACGGCTCAGCGGGGCTCACACCAACTCCCTTCTTGGCAGCCCTGAGCTGCGCATCGGCCGGGGACCCCCATCACCTTCAGGGCTCATCACATGTGGGTCTCCCTAATGACCAGGTGCTGGAGGAGGTGGACTAGGAGCCAAGGTTGTGCTGAGGGTGCCCCCAAACTGCCACTCTGCATGTCCCAGGACTCACCTGGGTGGCAACAAGGTGCTGGGAGGGGTGAGCCCTGCCCAGGTACATGGGCAGCACCACGCGCTCACCCTGCTGGCACCCGGCTTCTTCACCCACCTTGAAGAAATCGAAGTGGCATCTCTCAGGTGCCTGGAAGAGCAGAGCAGGATGCCATGAGCACCCAGAGTGGGAGGCCTTCTCCTGCCATCCACCTCCATGGCCCAGAGATGGCCCCACACCGACTGCCTGCTCCCTCCCAGGCTCACCCGCACGTCCAGGCACTGCAGGCCGGTGCGGTCAGCACAGCTCAGCACCCGCGGGTGGGCAGTGAACTCGCTCCAGCACCAGGATGAATGATCCCGGAAAAACATGGTCTGGGGGTCCTGACGGAGCTGCTGCAGCCTAGAGGGGGAAGGCACTGCCGTCACCGCTGCGTCGGGGGCAAGCATGGCACGGGGGGCGGGGGGCAGAGCTGTCCCTCTCTGTAAGGCCCCATCACCTGCAGCCCGCCCAAGACCCATGTGCTGCGCTGGCCCGCCCCAGCCCGCGTGCCTGGCCTCACCCTGTCTCGACGCTCCAGAGGTAGACAGCTCCGCTCTGGGTGCAGACCGCCAGCTCCCCGGGGAGATGAGGGCTGAGAGAGACGCAAACAGCATCACCATGGGGGCAGGAGCACCCAGCCCCGGGGAGGAGGGATGCAGAGGCAGGGCAGAGCCTCTCCGCTACGCACCGTTCCCCCGGCGCCTACCTGACAGTGAGGCAGCAGGCAGGCACGTTGGTACGGATGACCTGCAGCGGGGTAGGGGCAGCGCCCATCCTGCCTGGCACCCTCCAAACTCCACAGTGATAGTCCGAGCGGACACCGACAAAACCTGGTGCAGGACAGGAGACAGCAAGGCTGGGCGCAGGTGCTCCAAGCGCTGCCAGGGCTGAGAGACCGATACCAGGACCACGCTCACCTTCCCCATCCACCTGGGCGGCGGCCACCTGCCGGATGCGTCCGTTGAGCTCAAACTGCGCTGGGGAGCCCCGGGCACGGGGCACCTCACCCAGCGTCACATCCTGGAAATCTGGGGTGCCAGCTAAGGGCGGTGCGACACAAAACCACCGTGAGGACATCGCCCAGCACCCTCGAGGGAAGGATACAGAGGTGGTTCATGGCCTGCCCTCCAGGGTACACCAGACGGCCTGTGTGCGTGCCTGCGTCTTCGGGGGGCAGCCAGGCCAGCGCTCCCCCTGTGGAGGTGTCGTCGAAGAGCAGGCTGGCCCACTGCAGCACCAGTTCGTCGTGCACGCAGTCCGCCAGCAGGTCCAGCGGCACCTCGAACAGCCAGTCGCGGCACAGGTGGGAGAACCAGCGGATGCGGTACGTGAGGGGCTGCTGGGGACAGCCGCTGCGGAGACAGCCGGCGTCACGGAGGGGGAGGCAGGCAGTTTGTGAGCCCCCACTCCGGGCAGGGTGTGGGGCAGGGGAAGCCACGGCAGAGAACAGGGGACACTTACCGCCTGGCCTCCAGCCGGTTGATTTCCTCAACCAGGGATGTCATCCGGATGGTGGTGTCTCGGGCCCGTCTCTGTGGGGAGGAGATGGGGCAGAAGTTGCGACTGGCAGCTATAAGGGACAGGGCGAGGGGCAGCGTTGTTACCCCTGAAAAAACACTGACCCTCAGCTTGGCATTGCCCAGGTAGAAGTTCTTGTGCAGCAGTTGCCCCAGGGAACCAAATGCATCTTCTGGGTGATCCACAAAGAAGTGACCCAGCTGCGCAGGAAGGACAGCGTGAGGGTTAGGATGTGCAGGGCTGAAATCAGGGCACTGCTGGGAGACCAGGCTCCCCTCACTACGCTTAGATGTGTCCCCCAGCCCCAGGGCAGCGGGAACTGGCAGTGGGAAAAACATTGTAACAAGAATTGCAGGCACTGTGTAACCCCACAACTCCAGAGCAATCTGGGGTGTCAGAGCAGGCAGCTCTTCAGCAAGACACAGTACCCAAGGCCTTACCTGTTTGGTGAAGTTGAGAGCAGCTCCAGACTTGCCCGACCGGAGCTTCCTGTGGAGGACCCCGCAGTAAAGGATGTCCTCAGGCACGAGCGAGGGGACCCAGCAGCCTGCAGGAAAAGGGCAGGACCTGACTGGTACCACGGCAGCAAGCCTTAACGTCCAGCAAGCTGCACGGGGTGCAAGGAGCAGAGAGATGGGACAGCACCACTGGGAAACAGTTCACCCTTCCCCAGCAAACACCACTGGGACAAGTAGCAGGGAGAGTGGAGAACCACTAAAACCAACAGCACCAGCACGTGAGAGCCAACGGAGGCAGACAGGCTGGAAACACAAACCTTGGAGCAGCTCGGGGTGAAGGGCCAAAAGCAGAATAGGGTGCCCCCTTCGCCCCAGGCAGCGTGCCCCTCTTTCCACCCCCTTCCAGCCCCCTCTCCCCCCGCAGGCTCCTCACTCGTGTTGGGAGGTAGGATGGGCACAGCAGCAACGTCGGCAGGCTCCCAGCTCTCGCCCGTCCTGCCACAGCGGGGCACGAACGTCGTCTCAGCCTGGAGCGACACAAGGTGAGAGCCGCCCACGAGGCCCACGCCACCTCCCTGCTCACCCACACAGCATCCCCCTGCCCCCATGCCGGCCGTGCTGCCCCATCCCGCTCGCTCCCTGCCGAAGCGCCCCGGCTTTGGGCTGCGGACCCAGCGCACGGTGCAGGGATGGAAACGCAGGGGGAGGAAGCCTCAGTCCATCTCCTCTTCCTCGCGTGGGGCTGCGGCAAGCCCTGTCCCCGCTCCCGCCCGACGCCCTCCCACACCAGGTGCTCCCCACCCCGGGCAGGAAGGGCTCTGCCCGCGGCCTCACCCCGTGCGGGTCGCGACCAGCGTCCAGCACCTGCCCGTACTCGCCCCAGCCGGCCGCCGGCGCGGGGCCCCCCTCTTCCCGAGGGGGGCCGGCACCGAAGTAGGAAGGGAAGAGAGCGGCCGGGAACTCCATGGCGGCCGCGGCAGCCGGCGGCGGGCATGGGGCTCCGCGCAGCGCGGGGGCGCGGGGGATACGGGCGGCCCGCACCGCTGGCGGGACTGTCCCGGTGCCCGGGGGAACCGGGCCGGGCCGGGGGGCGCACGGAGGCAGCGGGCGACACCGCCCCACGCCGCGGCGCTGCCCACGCGCGCCAGCCGGAAGTGCCGTCGCTCCAGAGCCGCCGTCGCTGCGCCGCGCACCAATCAGCAGCCGAGGCGGAGCGGGCGGGGCGGGGCCGGGCGGGGCGGGCCAGAGCGGCGCCGCCGCGCAGCGCTGCTGCCCCCTGGCGGGCGGCGGGAGGGCGCGCGGGGAGCGGCGGGTCGACGGGGCGCGATGGACGGGGCGGGGAGCGGGGCCGGGAGCGGGGCCGGGAGCGGGGCCGGGGGCGGGCAGGCCTTGTCCCCCCGCTGCCCTGTCCCGCTGTCTGTCCCACACGCGTTGCAGCATCCTTTTATTGGCGGCAGCCGGGCGTCGCGGGGCTTCGGCGCCTACTCGGGTGGGCTCTGGGGCTCTGGGGAGGGCAGAGGTGGCGCCTGCGAGCCCGATGGGCCGGGCAGCTCGGCCAGCAGCGCCTGGTACGCCGAGTCGTCGCTGGGCTTCCCCGTCAGGACGGCGTTCCTCATCTCGGGCACCTCGGCGAACACCAGGTATTTTTCTCCTGGGGGCCGCGGGAGGCGGTGAGAGAGGCGGGTGCGGAGCTGGGGGCGCAGCCCCGGGGGTGCAGCCCCCAGGGCAGGCCCCTCTCCTCCTCCTCCTCCTCCTCCTCCTGCCTGCCTACCGTAGGGCCGGCCGCCCTCCTTCCGCGCCTCCGTGGTCTCGAAGAAAGTCTCGTGCTCCTCCCAGCGCCGGTCGCACGCCGCGCACAAGAAGGTGGACTCGAAGCCCTTGCAGAGGCAGCCTGAGGAGGGGACAGCGGGCGACGTGGGCACCGCCACCCCGCCCGGCCCCCGACGCCAGCCTGCGGAGGCGTTTCGGGGACGCAGCGGTCGCCCCCGGGCGCACGCACACCGGCTTTGCGCGGGCAGCCAAGGCAGCCTCACACGCGCGCGTGCGCGCGCACCTGCACAGTGGGTGCCGCGGCCTCACCTGCGACGCGGCAGGGCCGCCCGGCGCTGGGCGCGTGCTTCTCGTGGCTGTGCTTGCAGTGGCAGCCGGCGCACCAGGCGAGGCGGTCCGTCGGCACCCGGCGCCGCAGCCAGAACTGGCCCACGTCCTCGGGCCGCGAGGGGATGAAGGTGAAGCGCTGGCACTCGCAGCGCCCCACGGCGCAGGGCACCGCTCCTTGCGTCTCTGCGGCACGGCGCGTACCCGTCAGCCCCGGCCCCTCGCTGCCCGCCCGCCCTGCGCCTCGTGGGGGTGGCTGGTAAAGGTGCTCGCGGCGAGAGGGGTGCCCGGGTGCCCCCTCCTCAGCAGCGCCCGCACACACCTACGTAGGCCTGGTGCTCGCTCAGCAGGTGCCCGCAGAAGCACTTGGAGTGGTCGCCCACGCGGAAGCAGTCCCACAGGTACTCGGGGCAGCGCCAGCTCACGTAGAGGCCTGCGGGCCGAGGGACGGCTGAGCCCCAGGCAGGCGCCCTGCAGCCTTCCGCGGTGCCCCACGGACACGAGAGAGTGTCCGGCCGTCCCGTGGTACGTGATGCACGCAGCGCCTTCCCCCGTGCTCCCCGCCGGCTTGCCTGTCCGCAGGGCCTTGAGGGCCGCCTCCTTCTCCAGGTGGAAGAGCTCCTCCACGTGCTTGCTGAACTGGTCACGGTGCATGGCCTTGGCCACCAACACGACCTCGGCCTTCTCGGCCGGGACCACGGCCTGCGTCGTGCCGTCTGCCGAGGACAGAGCAGGCAGGGGGACGTGAGGGGCCACCGAGCCTTCGACATGGCCCCAGATGGCTCCCAAGAGGTTGGCCCTGGGAGAGTGGCAGGCTGGTGCCATCCCACAGTGCTGGGCCCCTGTTTCCACCTGGCAGACCTGTGTTCATGGGGTCTGCCCCCATTTCCACCCAGTAGGCCTGTTTCCGTGGTGTCTGCCCCCATTTCTACCCAGAAGGCCTGTTTCCATGGGGTCTGCCCCCATTTCCACCCAGTAGGCCTGTTTCCGTGGTGTCTGCCCCCGTTTCTACCCAGAAGGCCTGTTTCCATGGGGTCTGCCCCCATTTCCACCCAGTAGGCCTGTTTCCGTGGGGTCTGTCCCCATTTCCGCCTGGCAGATCTGTGGCCACGGGCTCCCGGGTACCATGCCGCTGCCCTCTCCCTGTGGGATCCTGCTGCCCTAAGGGGGCCCTCATCTCCAGACCACCCCAGAGCTGGCGTGGGGTGACTAGGGGCAGAGCCACGTACCTGCCACCCTCGTCTTGGTAGCTGCCTTCTTATTCTGGCCCCTGGATTTCCTGGGATTCGCCTGTCTCTGGCGGGAGGTCGCTCCCACCTCCTCACCCTCCAGGACAGCCAGAGGGGGGTACATGCCCCACAGATCCTTACCCTCCCAGTGGGGCCCCCCCTGGGCTCCCTCGGTCGCTGCGGGAGGTGCTGCCCGGGGTGGCTGGGTGGGGGGTCCGACTGGCAGGGGGGGCTGTGCCTGGGCCTCGTCAGCCGGGGCCGGGGGCCCCTCGGCGGGTCCCTCTGCCTGCGGTGCCTCAGCCTCCATCGCTGGCCCAGCCCCGGTGCTGCATGGCCAGAGGCCCCCCAGCCCGGATGCTCGGGGTTGCCAGGGAACCGTGGTGGCCGCGGTGACTTGTGACACAGGGTCCCACTGTGCTGGGATGGAAGGAGGGTGCCTGGGGGCTGCGGGGCTACGGGGCGGCTCCCAGCAGCTGGGCCGCAGGGGGCTGGGGGCAGCTGGGGGGGAGGCACCACCAGGCGAGGCACGGCCGCCCAGCGGTTGGAGCCAGCGAGGGGCAGGAGCCGGCCTCCTGCGCCTCCCCCGCCACCGAGGAGCGCCCGGCTCCCCGGGGCAGGGGGCCCTGGGCATGGCGCTGGCCCAGCTCCCCCGCGCCGGGGCAGGAGCGGCGGGCTGGAGCGACGCGGGTGCTCGCATCCTGGGGTGCTCGGCCACGGTGCAGGCTGGCAAGGTCTAGGGACGGCAGAGCAAGGGGCTGTGGCGCTGAGCAGGAGCATGCAGGTGGGCTCAGGGCCGCAGCAGGGGCCTGGGGTGAGACCTACGGACCCTTCAGGGTCCCTTTCCCTGGCCCCCATGGATATGGCCATGCTCCATACTGGTCTGCCTGGACACTGTGGGGCACCTCCAGGCCTGTGGGGTGACCCTTCCCTGCTCACTGCCCCGTCCTCCTCCTGCTCACGCTGCCCCTGTTTCCCCCTCTGGCCCTGCTTCTGCCACATGTCCCTTCTCCCCCCCAGAACAGGGGGCACAAGGTGTTCGGCAGAGCTCAGCCCCAGGCAGATCCATGGTGTGTGGGAGTCCCTCACCAGGCTGGGACATCAGCACTCGGCCCTGCCTGCTAGCTTGGGACCTGGTGTGTCCCCTGCCCACCTGGCTACATCCTCTGCATGGCTCAAGGACACCAATGCTGGGGGACATCCCCATAGAAACTACTCCTGACTCACACATCCCAACCAGGGGCTAAGGGCAGATCCCACAGCCTTGCTGGGCAGACACGGTGGTGTGATCCGGGCTGCCTCTCCGTGGAAATGAGGAGCCAGGAGCCAAAGAAACGTGTCACTTTGCCATGCACTTTGTTCCTGTCTGTTCATGAAGACAGAGGGCTTGGACAGACCTCTGCAAGGGCAGGCTGTGGCTGTGCTGGCCATTGGTGGTAGGCCAGTGGGTCCTCCCTCAGCCCTGCATCTCCAGCCAGCTTCTGTGATTCCTGAGCTCCTGGCAGCTTCTGGCCTTGGGTTTGCCAGAAAGCCCTGGCCACTGCTGTGCGCAAGGCTGTTCCCACTGATAGATCTTTGCTGGCTTGACGTCTGGCCATCTGTGATCCCTGAGGTCCAGAGATGTTTGATGTCCTCAAATCATCTCTGCCCTACCTTTCACCTGTGACCCTGTGCCTCCTTGGCACACAGGCTGTCTCCTGCAGCATCCTATCCCTCTTCTTCCCCATGTGCCAAAGCAGGCTAACCTTGAGGGCCCGCTTGGTCCAGCCATCCTGTCTGAGTTCTCAGAGCAGACAGATGTCTCTCACAGGGACAGATCTTTGTCTCTCAGAGCTCTTGTATGACCCTGGAGCCAGTTCTAGTGCCTTTGGGAAGTATCTTGCAGAGAAGCAGAGCAACTACCCATCTGTGCCCTGGACAGACTTTCTGGTCCTCTTCTAAAGGAGATATGGACCACTTTGCTCCTAAATAGACTGTGGGTCTTGGTGCAGTCCCTACACGAGGTGGAGAGCCCTCCCCAGAGCCAGGCTCTCTGCAGGGGCTGCCTGCAGCCATGCTGGTCTCAGACCAGCTCTCCAGGGGCTTCAGCAGGGTTTGTATTTGAGAGGAGGCAGGTGGGAGATGGCTCAGGGAGCAGGCACAGACAGCCCAAACATCTGTCCTGTGGCACTTCTCAGCCTGGCCTGGCCTCTGCCACCTCCTGGCTCTTCCCTAATGTGCCATTGGTGAAGTGCTGTCTTGAAGTGAAATCAGTGAAATCACTTATTCAAGTAATATTTTAATCTCCAAGAGGCTGATTTAACTCTGAATAATCTTTGCCTTGGGGACAGCAGCACAAGCTCTGGGCAAGTGTAGGATAGAGCAAACGTGGCTGCGTTCTGACCAAGTTCAGGGACTCACTGTCCCAGGGGGGCTGCCCCTGTACCACAGGTGCCTGGCTAGCCCTCTGCCAAAGATAACCTCTCCCAGATGCGATCTAGCAGCCTGGATGGGGAGTCTAAGCTTTGGACTCCAGCCGTCCAAGGGGATGTAGTGCCTCTGGAGAGACGCTGGTTGGCAAAGACAGGCCCAGAAAACCAAGACAGATGTTCCTCCTTGTAGCAGAGCCAGTGGGAAAAGGTACATGGGGGCACTGGGACCGAAGGAAGCTGCCTGGAGTACTCTGTGCTTGAGAGCACAAGGTAGGAGCAGGGCTGGAAGGTGCCAAGAGGGCAGTGCCCTCCCTCATTATTTCTCTACTTCCAAAACCATGGTCTCAGCAGGGCTGTCCTGGATGAGGCCACGGTCTGGCCTGCAGTGCAGGGCCTGGCTTTGAGCAATGCAGTGCTTAGAGGGCCCCAGACACCAGTATGTGCTGCAGATGGGTTTGGGGATGACTGACCATGCCAAATCACCACAGTGTGTGCATCAGCTGCAGCCAAAGAGGACGATGATGTCAGGGCAGTTTGGGGAAATAGGATGAGCTCATTTCCAGTTGGGCTGCCCTCATCCGTACACACTGTATGCAGACTCCCCTCTCCCGGAGAGCTTGATGTGCGGGGCACATGGCTCTCTGCCTGCCAGAAGGATGGGATAAGGGTGGCTGGAGCATGGGCTGCTGGGGGGAATGTGCTCCAAGGCCAGGATGCCATACCTGCACCAACAGGGCCCACAGTGCTGCTGTGAGACCCCAGCCCCTTCCTGCTCTCCAGCCTCCAGCTTTCCCCAGTTCAACCTTTCCACTCACCTCTGAGGGCTTCCTGCTGCCCAGGCAAGTCCCACTGTAGTTTAGTTTTCAGATTGCTTAAGGGATGGTGCTGAGCAAAGAGTAAGGCTGTGCCCAGGACCATGGCTGGCCCTGTCCCCTGCCAACGTCGTTGCACAGCCTGGTGTCCGGACCTATTGGCCTGTAGCACTCAGACATTGTTGCAAAGATGCAACACTGAGCAAAATATGCCAGTGAGTTTGTCTTGAACTGAGCTCGCCTTCCCCCAACCTTCTTAACCACCCCTCATATGCAGCCCTCCTCACCGTGCCACAGCCCCTATAGCACAGCTCGTTTATGCCCACCCCCTCAGGGCCCCTTCCTGTAGCCCTTCCATGTCTCTGCCCAACTCCACATCCTCTCCCTGTTCTCTCTGCATCCCAGGCCCCATACTTCTCTAGTCTCCTGGCCCCTCTGCATAGCAAGAGCCATGTCTCCTCCGCACTGTAGCCCCATATCCCCTGGGGCCCATCCCCTGCTTTCCCCTACAGTCTAGTTCCCGTATCCCCCCTGCCACTTCCCCCATGTCCCAGTGCCTCCCAATCCAGTGCCCCTTTGCATCCCAGCACCTTTGGCCCCTGCATCCCATTCCAATGCCCTCCTGTATCTCAGCCCCATGGCTCCCTTGCGTCCCAGCCCCACATCCCCTTGCACCCCCGCCCTTGTCCCCCCGCCCCCAGCCCCACGGCTCCCTGCCCGCCGGCTCCGTGCGCCCCCACGCCCCGGCGCAGCTGCCCCCCTGCGCCGCTCCGCTCCCTCCGGGGCAGCGGGGGCGCTGCCGGCGGCGGCGAGTGACGCGCGGCGGGACCAATGGGCGCGCGGGGGCGGGGGCGGGGGCGGGGCGGGTGACGTCATGGGCGCCGGTGCGCGGCGGGGCGGCTGGCGGCGCGCGCCCCACGGCACCCGGCGCGGCGGCATGGGCCGGCGGGCCGGCGGGGGCGGCGGGCAGCGGCGGCCGCTCGCCCCCCTCCTCCGCCTCGCCCTGCTCCTCCTGCCGCTCCTGCACCTCGCGCCGCCCGCGGGTGAGTGCCCACGGTGCGCGGGCGATGGGGCGCGCGGTGCGTGTGCGACGGGTGTGAGGCACACGTGCGGTGGGGCACGGGGTGCGTGTGCAGCGGGTGTGAGGCACACGTGCGGTGGGGCATGGTGTGTGTATGTAGGGGCTATGAGGTACATGTGCAGTGGGGCACAGGGATATGCATGCACCAGGGCACAGGCGTGTGTAATGGCTACGAGGTACACATGCAATGGGACACAGGGCATGTGGTGCTCGTGTGATGGGGCATGACGTACACGTGCAGTAGGTATGAGGTGTGGGACTCGGGCTGTGTGTGCAACGGGACACAGGGTGCTTGCCTAGTGGGGCATGGGGACGTTCACGCAATGAGCATGAAATACACGTGCAATGGGGTGCACATGGAACAGGGCGCACATGCAATGGGGCATAGAAAGGACATGAATGGAGGCACAGTGAGACACAGCGTTTGCATCCTGTGGGAGGCAGGATGAGCATGCAGTGGGGCATGGTGAGCGTGTGCAGTGAGGTATGGAGTGTGTGTGCAGTGAGGCTTGGTGTACACATTCAGTGGGGCACAGAGGTGCATGTGCTGTGGGATGCGGTGTGCTCACGCAATGGAGTGCGGGTTGTGAGCACAACAGAACACGGAGAGGTGCATGCAATGGGGCATGGGGTGTTTGTGCAATGGGGCATGGGGGTATACGTGCAGTGGATGTGGGGTGCCTGTGCAGTGGGACACAGCGATGTGTCTGCCGTGGGGCATGGGATGCCCATACAGTGGGACATAGAGATAAGTGTGCAGTGGGGTGCAGAAGTGTGTGTGCCGGGGAGTGCACATGCAGTGGGACACCCGCAGGGGAAGGGTGCGCGTGCAGTGGGTCCCTGGGGAGGATGCAGGTACAGTGGGACCCCAGGCGAGAGGGCTGCGTGCATGTAGAGGGACAGCGAGGGGGATACGCATGCAGCGAGGCAGTGGGGAGAGACTAGTGTGCGGGGGTGGAGGGACAGCGGCGGGACTACGTGAGGCGCGGAGTGTGTTGTGGGGCGCGGGAGCTGGCTCGGTTATGGGGCCCGGGGAGGCGCTGTGCGGGTGGAGGGCGCGGAGTGCTCGGGGGGCCGCTGCCCCGGGGAGCGGGGGCGGCGGGGGCGGCTGCCGGGGGCCGCGGGCTGTCCGCGGTGCTGGCGGCGGCGCCCGTCGGAGCTGTCCGCGGTGCTGGCGGCGGCGCCCAGCCGCCCCGGCCCGGGGCTGCGCTCCCAGGGCGCCGGGCAGGGGGACGCTTGCTTTCCCCTTCCCCTCGCTCCGCGGATGGGAATTCCCTCCGTCCCCCGCTTCTGCTCTGGCCACGGCGCTCCAGCCTGCTCCTGTCCATGCACGCTGCTCCCCCTGCCCCGCTCGGAGCGAGTGGGAATGGGGAACCGTGCTGGGACCAGCAGGCTCTGAGTGCTCCCCCTGTGCCACCTCCTGGAGGCCTGTTCAACAACACCTTCTCACCGGGGTCCTCTGTCAGGTCACGGTCCCCACCTGACAGGAGAGCCCTGGTGCCTGGGAAGGAGAGCTATGGAATACCCGAGGGCATGGTGGAGAGAAACTGGGACTGGGTACTCCTTGCACCGAGACTGGTATTTCGTACTCTGCTTGTGTTGTCTGGCAGCAAAGGGGAGGAGGAGCTGCCTTTGTTCCAGGCAAGGAAGCAGATGCATGTCAGGGTACAGCCGGCTGGGGCTGCACACACACAGCACAAGCACACATGCACACAAGCACATGGGTGCACTCCCAGCCAGGCATGCACTGTGCAAAGCACCCCCCCCCACACACACACTTTCAGCTATCCCCCTCACCACCAGAAGAGTCCTCCTGGGCACGTCCCTACTCCCTGCCCACCTCTGCTGGCAGCCCCTTTGCCAGTAGGTTGTGGGAGATACATCTCTTCCTCAGTGCCTCTCTGGGGAATGCACAGGTCTCCCCACGTTGGCACTGTGTGCATGTACAATGGCAGGATAAACTTACTGCTCCTGCCTGGAGGTCAGGGTTCCCTTGTCTCCACTTGCTAAGGGAGTGGCTGCCCCTCTGCTGCTGGGGATCCTGGGGATCCCAAAGCTGTTGGACAGCAGGGCAGGGAGATATGGCTTGCAGGAAGTGTCTTGCACACAACGGTGCTGTGCACAACCACGCATGCCCATGCGTGTGGGTGTATACACCTCCACTTTGCTATGTATGCGGACAGCACCCACGTGTGCATATGTGCACACATATGTGCACCATCCTTCCTCCGCACACCGTGGGAGAGGTGTAGGGCTGTGCAGGAAATGTCATGCTCTCTCCTTGTTGTTCTGGCTCCAGGATAGGACTCTGTGTGCAGTTTATGGTGGGCTCTATGCTGAGACCCCTCAGTAGGCAGTGAAGGGGAGATTTGTGTGTCCCACAGCCAGTGGGAACGGACCTGATGGAACAGAAATGGAGCCAACAGGAATTGCCCGTTGTCACATGTAAAGAGTAGGGAACAGGTTCTCGCTGGGGAGAACGACAAGTTGAAAGAGAAGTAGGATGTGCCTGAGCAAAGCCCAGTGCAGCCTAGAGCTCCTGAGGATGAGTACTCAGTTCAGCTCCATGCCCTGGGCTTGAGGTCACACTGAACCAGGCATGATAAAAACTGTGCCAGAGTTGGAGGCACAGCTTGGTACAGCTGACATCAGCCCTGGGGACACACTGAACTGGCATGGCCTTAGCCTCTCCTGCCTCCAGGCTGCAGAGTCTGGGACGTGTTCAGAGCCTTGTGGGGCTGGATCAGGTCTAGGAAAGGTGCAATACACACCCCTGCTGAGAGCCCCTTGGGTCTCCTCTGCAGATGGGCTCTTTGTGACCGACTACTTCACCCGCACACCACGCAAGCTCAGCCCCTTCCGCTCCTTTGCCAGCATCGAGCTCTTCCACTTCCACATTCCTGAGGACACTGTCATCGCCGTCTGGAACCTCATCACCTTCAAGGAGCAAGGTGGCACCTTTGGGGACCATTGCCCAGACCGCAGCATCACCGTGTGAGTAAGCAGCCCTTCCTCTGTCTGTTCTCTGCCTGCCCCTGCCTGCTCCCTGCCAGACTTACCCTGGAGCCTGTCTGCTTCTTGCTTGCACATGAATGATCACACATGCACATGTGCTCACATTTAGCTGCATGCATACACAAGTACTGAGGAAACCTTGTGCATGTACGTGCACACCCATATGGGCACACATACGCATGCACACGAATGCATAAGCATGCACACACATACAGGTATGCACATATGTACACACACATATTCAAACAGGCACACTCACACATACATGCGCACTCTCCCTAGTTCATCTTTCCAGGACCACTGCAGACTCCACTCTTTTGCACATCTCACGCATGAGCAGTTTCACTTGAACGTATATTGAAGTAAGCTTACAGTTTCCAGCAAGTTCCCAGCTTACAGAAGGCTTTGCTACAGTGTCTCTGAATTTGCTAATAGCATGCTAACTGCATGGAAGACAGACCTGCCCCCACCACAGTGCCAAGGCAGGGCCCTGCTGACTGCTCTCTCTTCCACAGGTATTTCCGCTCAGGGGCTCCCTCTGTCATTAACCCACTGCATACGCACTTTCCCAGGGACACTGCTGTCCCTGGCTCCTTTGCACTGACACTCACCTGGACCCTGCCAAACCGGACGACAGGGGTGTTCAATGTCACCAGCCCGCTGCCCGGGGATTGGTTCTTGGCTGCTCACCTGCCCAAAGATGAGGGCAAGATCTCCATCAAGGTGAAGGGCTGAGGGTGAAAGTGGGCTGGGGGTGAGGGGACTCTCTGTGGGACTCTGCTTGGGTCAGGCTGTCCTCCCAGGCTAGTGGCACCCAGGGGCAGGTGGGTCAGGTACCCCAAGTGGGGCTATAGGGAGGCAGGAGGACTATCATCTCCTGCTGTGGGGGTCCTGGGTATCTCCAAAGGGAGGGGACCAGGGCACACTGCACTCCACCTCCTTGCTGCGTTGTGGGGTCAGCAGCTGGGAGCTTGAGGGTCTGGGCAGCCGGGGCCCCATCTCCCCGTGCTGACTGCCCTGCTGTTGCAGGGGCTCTATGAGGAGTGCCAGTATCTCTTCCAGCCACAGCTCATCGTGCAACGCCTGGTGAGCATTGCTGTGCTGTACCCCGGGTACGTCACCGAGCAGAGCATGGCCCCCCACAACCGCTCCTGCCTCTACAAGTGAGTGCAAGAAGGTCTCCTAAAGAGGGGACAGCCTTGGGGGGGGGGGTCACCGGGGTGGAGAGGGAATTGCATGTGCACCCCATCAACAGTGAGCTTAGGATGCCCTATCCGTCTGGATCTCCCTCTGCCAAGGCTTGCCACCCCAGCCCTGGTGGTCCACACTGAAGGGTAGAGCCTGACACTGCCGTCCCGCAGGGTGTTCGTGCCCAGCTACACATCACGCGTGCTGGTGGAGGTGCTGCGGTGCCGCGGGGCTGAAGGCTGCCCGCTCTGGCTGCGTGTGCGGGCCAAGGCTCCCCCACTGCACAACTCCACAGCGCTGGACTGCCGGGAGCGCACACCCTGCCAGCTGGCCGTGGACCTGCCCTTCTGGCAGCACTGGTACTACGTGCTAGTGGAGAAGCACCCTGGGGTGCCCGGCACCATCTCCTTCCAGGTCACTGTGCAGCTCACAGGTAAGGGAGTGTAGGGTGAGACAGAGGGGGGGGGCATGATCTTGATCCTGCTTGGGGGACTGTTGGGATGCAAGGGATGCCCACAGGATCTGGCCCCAGCTGGGCTGGGGTTACTCCCTGTTCTGCAGGGATGGGGATGCTAGGAGGTGCAGAGATGTGTTGGTGCTGGGATACACGTGTAGGCAAGGAGGGGCTGGGGAGAGGAGGCAGGAGCTACGGGCAGAGGGAGGTGGTGGAGGGTGCAGAGGGCTGGAGGGGCTTTGTGGTGCCTGGGGTGACAGTTCTGCCCCCCAGACTGCTCCAGACCCAGCCTGGCCCGGCCGCCCTTCCTGCCCCCCAGTGCCTCCATGAACATGCCCCACTCCTTCGGCTCTGCGGGCAGCTTGGCACTGGGGGACAGCCCTCCACCCATGGGCCCCAACAGCACGAAGCACCCGAGTGCCATCCCCACTGCGTCGCCTGCGAGCGAACGGTGCTGGCCAGTCCGCCCCACGCTGCGCAATGAGCTGGACACCTTCTCCGTCCACTTCTACATCTTCTTTGGGCCCAACGTGTCGGTGCCACCTGACCGCCCCGCTGTCTTCGTCATCAACCTCCTACCGGTGCTGGACAGTGGTGGGGTGCTCAACCTGGAGCTGCGGCTCAATGTGGTGAGGCAGCCGTGCTGCGCCCGAAATGGGGCCAGGCAGGCAGGGCAGCCCATGGGCGACGGGATGGGAGATGGGGGGTTGCTGAGGCTTTGGCAGGGCAGTGGACTGGATTTGGAGTGCTCTTGGGTGATAAAATGGGGGCTGAGGTACCGGTGGGGCAGGACCGTGGACAAGATTTGGGGTGCTCTTGGGTGATGGATGTGGGGCTGGGATACTCCAAAGGTGGGATAATGGGCTGCATTTGGGGTGGTTTGGGGTGACAGGCAGTGGCTCGGGGTGTTGTGAGGTGGTGTGATGTGAGCCAGACACTGTCTGAGCAGGGAGCATCCCCAGCACTGTTTTTTTCTCTGCCTTCAGAGCTCCCTGTGCGGCGAGAACGTGACAGTGTTTGGGTGTCTCAACCATGAGGTCCCGCTGACGTCCGGTGACAACGCATCGGTCACCTGCGCGACGGGTAGGGTGGGCAGAGTGGCACCTGCCTGTCCTGCCATGTGTGCGTGGCGTGCTGCAGGCTCGTGGGGTTCACGCCCCGATGTGCGCGGTGAGAGGCTCCCAGCCTCTGGGCGCAGCACGTGGGAGGAGGCAGAGGCTGCAGGGGCATCCGGCCCCAGAGCCAGGGACATCGCAGAGCCACGCAGCCCCTTGGCGCAGAGCACCCTGCCCTGGCCCTGCTCACCCAGACCTTTCCTTGGCCGCAGAGTCCCTGGCGGGGTTCCTGCTCTCCGTCAACGCCACGGCCAGCCTCAGCCACCTGCGGATCCCCTACCCCCAGACAGGCAGCTGGTACCTGAGCCTGCGCTCACTCTGCGCCACGGAGCATGGGTAAGAGCCTGCGGTGCCCCAGGCCTGTGTGCCGGGGGGGACGTCTCCACCGCAGCGTGCGCCTGTGTGTGCCACCGGCCGGCGCGTGCCTGGCCCCTACATGGCTCTGCGACTGTGCGTCACCGTGCACATGGCTTTGTGGGCGGTGTGTCTGCGTGTGAGCGCCTGCGTGGGCATGCACAGTTCTAGCTAGCGCCTGCCTGGCCATCTGTGGGGCCCCGCGGCTACAGCCTGTGTCTCTCTGCTGGGAAGCGCCTGTCAATACGTGAGCGCTGTGCACCTGCTGGTGCCTGCCCGTGTCTGCGGCAGCGCCCGTCTGTACCCATCCGTACCCATCCCCGTGCCTGGGAGGGCTGTCACTGCAAGAACAGGGCCTGGCTGCATGTCTGGGGGGATGAGGGGGAGCCCTGGCCAGGCTGTTGTGCTCCTGCTCTGCTCAGCATCTCCAGGAACTGGTCCAGTGTCTGCAGCTCTGTTCCTGGCCTGTGTGTCTGGCTGAGAGCCCTGGGCAGGAAAGAGGCTCCTGCGTGCGTGCGTCTGTGCATGCGAGTGTCCAAGTGAGGCTCTGCACCACACGGTCGGTGCAGTGCACGTGTTCAGGTGCACACGTGCGGACAGCGTGGTGTGTGCGTTCGGGCGCATGCGTACATACGGGGCTGTGCGCAGACAGCGCTATGTACACGTTTGCGCGTGTTTGGGACCATACGTGCGCACAGACAGTGCTAGGTGCGGGCTGCGCGGGGAGGTGCATGCCTGTGTTCCTGCTCGCCGGAGGCTGCACATGTGCTGGGTGTCCGTGTGGGGGCGGCGGGGGTGCGTGCACCGAGCTGTGTGCGTGGGAGGCAAGCGGTGGTGGGGGTGGTGTGCACACTCCAGCTCTTCAGCTGTGTTCCTAGTTCGCTTTAGGTTGCTAGTTGCACTCGGTCCTTCCTTGATGCAATCAAAAAGATGCTTTGCAGGGCATTGTGTTTGCACAGCAAAATCCAGACAAAATTGGAGCCAGCTGAGTGTGTCGCTAAAGGCAAAGTGGGTCTAACCACAGCCACGTTCCCATCCGCTGTCCGGCCTGGCGCACACAATTGCATTGCAAAAACCCTGGAGGACCAGCTCCGAGGTGCCCTATCAAGCACCAAACCAGCTCATTTCTACACTTGCTGAGCTCTGTGTCTCCCCTCGCCAGCAAAGTCTGTGTGCTGCCCTGGGTGCAGCAGGGCTGCAGGTGCCTTTGGTGGAGGTGGGAGCTGCTCGAGGGGGTTGAAGTGCACAGGGCAGGCTGTTTTGCTCGAGGCGCAGATGGGCTGAGCGCTGACGCTGTGCTCCCGTGCGGCAGGTTCGAGCCCTGCACCAACGTGACGGCTGAGGTGTACCTGCGCGCCTACCTCTCGCCCTGCATCAACGACTGCGGCATCTACGGCCAGTGCAAGCTGCTGCGCACCAACAATTACCTGTACGCTGCCTGCGAGTGCAAAGCAGGTGGGCGCTGCCCGGGTGCCCACCGCGCTCCCTGCACCCAGAGGCCCTCCCTGGTATCCTCCCCTCCTGTCCTTGCTACTGCTGCTGGCCCACGTGAGGCACAGCCTCCGCAGGGACTTCTCTGCTCCCTCCCCAGTGCCTGTGGGCCCTGCCAGGGTGCTGCAGGGGTGACGGTGGCTTTCCCCTGCCCACAGGCTGGAATGGCTGGGGTTGCACAGACAACGCCGAGGCCTTCTCCTACGGCTTCCAGCTCCTCTCCACGCTGCTGCTGTGCCTCAGCAACGTCATGTTCGTGCCTCCAGTAGCCATCGCCGTTCGCAGCCACTACCTCCTGGAAGCTGCCGTGTACATCTTCACTATGTTCTTCTCCACTGTGAGTGTGAGGTGGGGGCAGCTCTGGGAAATGTGAAGGGCTGAGGTGGCATGGGGCAGCTCTTACTCCTTCTCCCCACCACCCAGTTCTACCATGCCTGTGACCAACCGGGCATCGTGGTCTTCTGCATCATGGAGTACGACGTGCTGCAGTTCTGTGACTTCCTGGGCTCCCTCATGTCCGTCTGGGTCACCGTCATTGCCATGGCCCGGCTCCAGCCCGTGGTCAAGCAGGTGAGTGCGGGGAGCGGGCCACGCAGGCGCAGGGCGACTGTGCGCACCTGGGAGGGGGTCCCTGGTGCCGGGCAGCACACCCAGCCTCACGGGCGCCCCACTGCCACCGCAGGTGCTGTACCTGCTGGGCGCCATGCTGCTCTCCATGGCTCTGCAGATGGACCGCCACGGGCTCTGGAGCCTCCTCGGGCCGAGCCTCTTCGCCTTAGGGATCATGGCCATTGCCTGGGTAAGGAGCCTGGTGCCCTCTCGGGCCGGGCTGCCCCCTGCCCCGTCCCTCTGCACCCCCTCCTCGCTGCCCGGACACCCAGCTCCACGTGCACCCACCCACCTCCGCGGCCCCGGGCTGCCTTCGTCCGAACCCTCCCGCTCTCACCGCCGTGGGACACGGCACAGCCGCGGAGGGGCCATGCCAGCGCGCTCTGCTCCCCAGCGCTCACGGTCCCGCTCTGCCCCTCCCCGCAGACGGCTCGCACCATCCGGCGCCGCCACTGCTACCCACCGACTTGGAAGCGCTGGGCTTTCTACCTGTGCCCCGGGGCACTGATCGCCGCCGCCGCCGTGCTGCTCTACACCTTCGTGGAGACCGAGGAGAACTACTTCTACATCCACAGCATCTGGCACCTGCTCATTGCCGGCAGCGTGGGCTTCCTGCTACCGCCTCGCTCCAAGCCCAGCGGGCGCCTGGGGCCGCTGCCCCGGCGCAAGGGCTGCGGCTACCAGCTCTGTGTCAATGAACAGGAGGAGCTGGGCCTGGTTGACCCTGCTGTGGTCTCCATCAACAGCATTTGCACCAGCTGATGCCACCAGCACCCTGGACTCCTCTGGCTGGCGAGCAGTGCTGGGCCCCTCCGGTCGGAGCCACAGACAGCAGCCCTGTGGGGCCAGGCAGCTGCTCGCTCCCCGCATGGGCTTTGCCCGGTGCTCCTGACACCATGCGGGATGAGAGCCACCTGCACCTTGGCTGGGCGCAGCCAGAGCGCCCATCCTGGGAGCGCCAGGACTCCTCCGGGTGGGTGCAGAGCCGCCAGTGCCACCTTGTTATTGCAATTACAACCTGGTTGAACTTGTTTCTGGGAGCTGCTGCAGCTCAGTCTGGTGCAGGTCTTCTTGGGGGGCTTGAAGCTGAGCTGGGGCTGAGGACTGCTGGAGCAGCCCAGACTGGGCAGGCTGGGCTGGCAGAGCCCTGGGCACCCTGGGGACCTGGCCTGGCAGGGACAGAGGAAGGTGATTCACAGGCTGCGGGTTCCTCTCTGGTCTCTTGGTGCCAGGGCTCAGGTTGGGGCTCCCTGGGCTGTGTCTCTCTGGGGACTGGAGCAGTGAGAGTTGTCCATGGGCCAGACTGGGGAATCATCCCTCTGCGCTGCTACAGCAGGGCCCTCGAGGCCCAGAGATGTGGCACAGCCATGCCACAGCGGCCTCCTGCCATAAAGGCACCGAGCTGCCCAGTGGTGGAGAACAGACCTGGGCTTGGGCTTTGGCTCAGCACCTTGCCAGGGTGCAGGGGCCCAGCACAGCTCCCAGCCTCTTCAGCCAGCGGGAGGGCTGGCTGTTGCCCATGCATCTTGACCCTGCGGTGCTACCAGCATCTCTAGGCTGGCAGGCAGGGCTCCCACCTTCCCTCCTCGCCTGCCAGGCCCAAGGGCCCCTCTGGACTGGCACCTGCAGTGCATGCAGCCATACCAATGGGCTCCCCAGTGCCTCTGGCTGTAGCGGTGCTGGGAACACCTCCTTAATGACTGCCAGGGTCGTGGCCGGGGACACAGTGCTGCCTCTGGCCACACTAGCTCCTCTATGTAGCCCTCTGCCCCCAGGCTCAGCACCCCAGAGCAGACGCAGGACAACAGGCCAGCCCTGGAGGCATCATCACATCGCACAGCACGGTGCCCCTTGTGAGTGCCAGGAGCCTGGAGATGAAGGAGTCTTCTTGAGAGGTGGTGGGCAGTCTGGCGGGCTGCTGCTCATCTGTGTGGTCTGGGGCTCTGCAGATCTGCGTGTGCAGCCAACAGGGCCTTGGGGAAGAGCTGCTGCTCTGCTGGTCCAGGGCCAAGCCCTGGCGCAGGGTATCGTGTGGTAAGGCTTCGGTATGGAGCAAGGTGGTGAGTGAGAGGTGGGTGAGCAGATTCTCTGGCCTCCCAGCTCACTGCCTCTGCCTTCTCCTCATGCTCACCAGGCATGTTCATGGGTGGACACCAGTCAGTTAGGGGCAGCCCTATCTCAGCCCTTGCTCCTTGCCCCCCTCATGGCCAGGCCCATGAGCACAGCACTGACCAGAGCTGGTGAAGATCATGACATGGTGGTAAATGCCTGGGCTCTGCACATGGCTCGGGAATAGGGCATCTCCACCCTGCTTCTGCACCTCCACTTGCTCAGTACCACCAGCCTCCTGTGCCTGGGCACTGGGAGGCTGCGCAGAGCCCCTGGACATCACCCGGTGCATGGCCACAGCCAGTAGCAGCAGGGCCAAGGAACCCCAAACGCAGGTCTCCTATTTGCGCTGCTGCACCGTGGCCTGCACACAGACCCTGCAGGCAGGCCTGGGGCCAGTCCTTGGGGTGAGGGGAGGCAGAAAGCTCTGCAGAGACGCATGTGCCCAAGAGCCCCTACTCTGCAGGGCCCAGCAGCCTGGGGACCGGCCCGCGAGGGAGCGCACACTGCCGAAAGTGGGTCTGCCCCACACCCCAGCCAGGAAGGGCCCCGCACACAGACACACAGGCTCCCCACCAGCCTCATCCCCTCTAGGATCACCACGAACCCCGAGCTCTTCCCGGCCCCGCAGGGACCCTCTGGGGCATTCCTGCTCCTGTGTGCCCCACGGCAAGCTCTGCACCCCAGCGTTCACCTCCTGACTCAGCAGAGCCACCTGCCAGCTGCCCCCCTCCTCGCACCCCAGGGACAGAGCCCAGTGCAAAGAGATTTACTGGATGCCTAACAGGATTAGCAACCGCAGGCAGGCAGGCAGCTCCGTAATAGGATTGCAATCTAATTAAACCTGCTGCTTGGGAGCTGGGCCCCAGCTGGTCAGAGTGGAGCTGGCTTGGGGAACAGGCGGTGGGGACACCGAGAATGGGGATGGCCAGGGCAGCAGGAGGGCTGACTTGGTGGGGACCACAGCCTCCCAGACATCTGCCTCGGGCAGGCCCTGCGTCCCTGCTGTGCCTTGCCCTCTGCCTGGCTCTCTGATGCCAGGGGTCTGGCTTGTATTGCCCGCCCCCCGGCTTGCCAGGGACTGCGTGCGTCCCTTCCCTGTGGCCACCAGCCCTTCAGCCCGTACTCAGGGTTTGGGAGCCCACGGCTCCGTGCCCACAGCAGCTACAGCAAGCCTTTGCTCCAGGCATCCCTACGACATCTCGGAGACACTGGCCCCAGGCTCCCCGGCACGGTGGAGCCCCATGGCTGGGGGAGCTCCGGTTCGAAGCAGGGAGCAGCTGCTGGGTGCGAGAGGGCTGTGGGGAATGAGCCCCGGCAGGGAGTCATGCTGGGCAGCTCTGCACCGCCAGGACAGCGGCAGGGCCTGTTCCTGGCCCTCGTCACTGCGTGTAGGGAGCCTGGGGCCAGACAGGCTGTCTGCACCCGCTGCCTCCCCCTCCGCACTTCCTCTGCCACGCAGAATGCTGTGTCTGGTCCAGCCAGGCCACCAATTAAGGATTAATTTTTAATTAAAAACGTTGCTCACTTCACCAAGTCCAATTGCATCTCCTTGGCAGTAGCAGCCCCCAGAGGATGAGGAGCTCAGCTTTCAAAACAGCCTCTACGTGAGCAACACGCTCAAGCATGGTGCGCTCCAGGCACAGGGCCTGGCCACCCCAGGGTGACTTGCCAGCCCAGCGCGTGGTCCTGCACCCTGCTTCTGATGTCCCAGCATGTTCCCACTGCAGCCAGCCGTGAAGCCCGTGGCCTGCCCCCTGGCCAGCGCGGGGTGGCACAAGCAGCCTGGACAGGTCCTGGCAGCCAATCTGGGATGTGATGTCCACGAGTTATCTCGTGATCATGTGAAGTACCAGCACGAAGATACTCTGCAGGGAGCACACAGCATCTTCTGACGTCCCAATACGCTGCAAGTGCCTGACTCTGGGCTGCTCCTGGGAACTAAACCAGAACAGCTTGGGCACGGATAGGGACAGCACATGTGCTGCACAGTCTGTGGGCCAGGACGGCTCCCTGGCACAGAGCCGCAGGCGGCAGAGTGCCCTGCGCGGGTCGGCTCTCCCTGGGCCTCCAGGCGCTGTGCAGGGTGCACACGTGGGCTCCCCCGCACCAGGCGCCCCACCGGGGAGCTGGGCTCTGGCAGAGGAGCCCGGGAAGCCTTAGGGAGCCACACGCAGGCTTTGCTTGGCTTCGGCTTCTACAGGCTGCTGAGGCGGCTCGGCACTTGCTCTCGTTTTAATTAAACCTGCAATTCCATTTTTCATCTCAAGGACGGGCTTAGCGGCTGAGCGGACTCCGAGGGGGGAAGCTTGGCCAGGGAATGTGGGGAAGAGCCAAGTGCGCTGCGTGAGCCCAGCCCAGGCCCCCAGCCCCACAGCGGCACGTCCCCTTCCCCGGGCATCACAGAGCCGCCCCGCTGTGAGCTGAGGATCACCCCCCCGAGCTTCCCTGCTAGCCCCATGGGGCACAAATGCAGCCTTGCAGGACCAGAGGCATCTTGCGGGCAGCAGCTCTGTAGGGAGGCGCTTTGCAGGATTTTTGGAGCGGGATGTGCCCAAACCAGCCTCGCAGTGTGGCCCCTGCTGTCAGGCATGCCACAATACTCAGTGCATGTCCCGAGAGTGAGAGCAGGAGCCCAGAGCCCCGCTCCCGCAGGACGTGCAGCCCAGGGTAGCTGGCACGGGGCGTCCCACCAAGCCGCGGTGGGGATGTGCCTGGGGGCCCCGTCGCGCCCCTCGGGCAGCCTGTGGCCCTCCTCCGCGGCTCCGCTCTGCCTGGCCCAGGAGAGCGGGCTCGTTCATCCGGAGGGACGGTGAACCTCAGCAGCTCATCTCGCTGCGTCTCCGGACCCGCCACCGCATCTCCCGGTGACTCCCGGGTGACTCCGGGCGAAGGCTGGGCTCTCAGCCAGCTGGGTCCTCGTGACCCCTATCGACTCCCCTCCCCCCCCCCTTCCCGATACTCCATCCCTGCCTCTCTCTGGCACAGCAACCTCGTAACCATGGCAACGGTGTCCCTATAACAACCAGGTACATCTGACATCCCCATGGCAACCCGCTACCCGAACAGCCTGTCCCCGAGAAGTTCGCCGCTGAGGAGCTTCGCCTCTTCCCGCACTGGCGAGGGAGGGAGGGTCCGAGCCCCACAGGGGCCGGGGGGCTGCAGGGACGTGGGGAGAGTGCCGGCCGGGAAGGACTTGGGCATCGGCCTGCAAGGGGAGCCCGGCGCCCAGGAGGCAAGAGCAGGGCATGGGGCACCACCCCGGGCAGCGCTCCCTGGAAACGGGTGTCCTGAAGGCAGGGTCCAGGCTCCCCCCCAAAAAAAGCCCTCTTCTCGCCCTCACTGCCCTGCCCCCAGATCACCCGCTCCACTGCAGAGATGCTCCTGCCCCCAGCCTGCCCTGCCTTCAGGGCCTCCCCCGGGCCCTGCCACCGCTGCCTGGCCCTGCCTGCCGGGCCAGGATCGCGAGGCAGCGGGACTGACGCAGGCTGTCACTGCAGACGGCATCGCGCACCATGCAACTTTAATGTGCCCAGCCTGAATTATTGAGCCCTGCAGCAGGCTGTGTGCACAGAGGCAGCACCCGTCCCTCCCCCTCGCCCTGTCCATGCGTGCCCACGGGGACAGCAGCTGGCAGAGGCTGGCAAGAGGTCCCAGGTGACATCTAAGCTAATAGGAAGCAGTGATGGAGCTGCAGGGCAAGAGGAGGCTTGGTGTCACAATGGGAAGCAGAAGACTCCTGTTCTCGGGTCCTCTTGGGTGCTAATTCTCAAATCAGATTTTCAGAGGCATCCTAGAGTGCAAGGAAGTCCTGCACAGGGTTGGAAGCAGCAAGAAGTGTCCCTTCCTGGGGGTACCCGGTACTTGTGCAGCACCTAAAAAGGACCCTGCTGAGACATCCCTGGCACACAGAAGTGCTCCAGGCCTTGTGGAAGGAGCAGGGAGACATCAGGACCTGTGAGAAGTCCCTTCATCCCCTCTCACAGGACATATCTGGGGTATGTGGCATCCCACAGAACTACCACCTCTGTCTTGACAGCCAGCCAGCTTTGGGTGACAGCGTTTTGGGTCCCTACAGGTGCTGAATGGTGCTGTGCCCCTTGCTGACCCTTGAGGTCCTCATCTCCCCTACTACTCACACTATTGCTGTTGTTCAGGTCTTTCCATTGCCTCTGGCCATCTAGTCAACCCTAGTCCCGATGGGCAGCTGGAGCTTGCTCCCGGCCAGGCACTGCTGTCAGTGGCCCGCTCCGAGGATGATAAAAGGCTTGGAGAGTGGCCGGGCCGCTCTCTGCTTTCGCAGTCCACCCAGCACACCCTGCAGCCACTCGATGATTTTCTCATCACAGCAGCAAGCCTCGACCTCCCTGCCTGCTCAGCCCCATCCATCACCCACGTTTGGCACTGCTGCGCAGACCACAGGCTCGGGAGCTGCCTGCTCTGCTCTGCCCCTGGCCATCCCTCAGCCGCACAGATGGTGACCCTGTGGCCACCAGCCCTGGGGGAGCAGCTCTGAGCTTCCAGAGGGCCCCAGTTTCCCCCAGTGCAACCCGCCCAGATCCTGCTTTCTCACCTCTCCTCCTCCCCCATTACCTAGTCTTGTGTCTCACCCTCCTGCCACCATCCCCAGCCCATGTCCTGCACAGCTGACACCGCGGGGTCTGTCCTGGTTCCTGCACACCAGGCAGCACCATGCCATGGGTCCCAGCTGGGACAGAGCTGGGCAGGATGGGTTATCCAGGTTACTTATGTCCACAGGGGCCAGAGCACTGCAAGGCAGCCCCTGGCCCACAAACAGGAGCAGGGGGGCTGTGTCATGGCCCAGGTGACCAGCAGGAGCTGCCAGGGTGGAGGGGAGCAATGGGAGACACTTGCTGTCCCCTGGCAGACTGGGCAAATGCCACTGCGGTGGAAAGCACTGTGATTTTTGACTTTTGGTAACTGCCCTTCTTGGAGCAGCTGGTTGGGGAACCTGCAGTGGGGGCAGAACTCAGGACTTTAGCCCTGGCAATTTGGATGAGGGTTGTTGAAGAGCTGCTCTGTCAAGCTGAAAAGCCACTTGAGTTGTGCTTAGCTTCATCAAGAGAACTGCATAAAAATCAGGAAGCTTGCTAAAAGAAATTAATAGACTAGCCAGGAGGGCAGACTGCTTGCAGACAGCATGAGAATTGCTCAGAACAGCATGCTGGAGACTTCCAGTAAATGAACGCATCCTTTAACAAGATTTCCACGGTCAGCACCCAGCCAGCGTGGCCAAAGAGCAGAGCGGAGCAGGCGATTAGATGTGAAAGGGCATTCCTCAAGGAAGGGATGCTGTGTCAGAACGAAGAACACGGGAAGGAGGATGAACTCCAGCAAGCTACGTGTGAAACCAGAGCAAAACAAACCAGAGAAGACTTGGAGGAAGGTCTTGGCAACAGCAGAAAATTGCAGACAAGTCAGCTTGCAAACATAGCTGTAGCAAAGACACTCTGGTGGGGCCAGAGGGTTACCGGAGGAGGAAGGGCATCACGAGCGGCGAAGGCAGCCCGCCGTGGCTCAGCGAGGAGGGCTCTTGTGACAGCCCTGCTGCTCCGTGGGCAGCAAAACCAACGCAGAAGGGGCCAGATTTTACCCCATGGGACACTGAGAATCGCACCTTGATGAGGTCGGAGGGACCCAGAGAAGGGGAGAGATGGCCAGGGCCGGTCTGTTGACCGAGGGGGACACCAGGACGAAGGAGCAGCCTCGGCACTTTCCTGCTGGAGAGCCGGGAGCAGAGCTTGTGCGGGTTGTGCTTGCGAGAACAAAGTCTACAAGCACAAAGTGCAGCTGCGCTCGTTGTCAAGTGGTAGGAAATTAAGGCAGTTACTCTCATGAGAAATCAACCTCACACCAACAAAAATCAAACTGTTACACAAAATGTGATCCTGGATAAATTTATCTTAAGAAGTAAGCCTGCAGAGGAAGATAAAACCATGTTAGTGGAGGCTGAGAACATTTTCCATGGGATGCAAAGCCACTGTTCCCTTTATGGATTGCAGATTAAAGTTTTCTCATAAAAAACATTTCCCCACTCAAATATCACCACTAAAATTTCCCTTGAGAAAACCAAGTGCTAGGCAATATGTTATGTATGAACACTGCTCTCAGTGGAAGCTGTATTAAAGAAATCATGTTGAATCTTTCTTTTGGAATGTAAGTCGTGCCTACACCAAAGGCAATATTGCAGTTCATTCTTACTTTATATAAAGACACTTCACCACCTCCAAGCACTCAAAATCAGGGCTCTAGACTTCTAGGAAGGCCATTTTGGCTAAAATCACATTGACTCCAAGCAATTGCAATTGAGAGATTTATAATTTAGCAGAAACGTACTGGACCATTCACTGGCCAGCTCTGGAAAGCTGCTCTGTGGTCCCGAATTTGCAGCAAGCAGCAGCTTGGCTGCTCGCTGCAGATCGCTGCTGTTACCTAACAAGCAGGGCTGCCCGGCCAGGAGAGGCTTTGGGAGACAGGGCTGCAGCGATATCGCCTGCTGAAGGAGCACGGTGGGACCCGCGCTCTGCACAAACGGGACGCTGCTGTCACCCGTGCTGGGGAAAGGCACAGCCAGGGAGATGGCTGCGTCCTGGGCACAAAAACTTATAACCAGAGCCAGGTCCTCTGCCGGGACTTTGCTCCAGGGCCTGCCTGGACTCAGCAAAAACTCCTGCCAGCAAATCCCAGACAAGCCCAGGAGAACAGTTGTACTAATTAACTAATGAAGCTCTCTCCTCTGGGAGCGGTGAATAATCTGAGCTGGAGGCTTGCTCTGGCTCCGGGGAGGGCTGGAGCACCCCCAGCTCCTCTCGGGGGACCCCCAGAGCACGTGCCTCAGCAAGCCCGCTGTGCCCAGGCCGGGCTGTTTTCCCACGGGGCGGGAAAGGAAAGGAGGCCGCGCTGCGGGGCGCTTCGAGGAGCTGCGCGGGGCCTTGGCGCTCCGCCGCACTGGGCAGCCCGAGGCGAGAGGACGGACTGGGTTTGCACCAGGGCGCCGGCGGCGGCCGGGGCGGGGGGGGAGGTGGGGGGCACCTCTCCGTCCCCGGGGAAATGCTGGTCGCAGAGCTCAGCCCCAGAGCTCAGGGCTGCGCACCCGAGGCAGACGGACCGACCTGCAGCTGTTTCCTCTCCTCTGAGACGAGCAGTTTCCAGCCACAAGTGCGGCCTCTCTTTTAGAAGAAGAGAAAGTTGTTCAAGACGAACCAAGCTTGCAAATCTCTTGAGCCGTGCTATCCCTCCTCCCCCCGCCCCGCCGTCCCTCTGACTGCGGATTCCTCTTTGCTCTGCCTGGTCTTTGCCGTGCTGCTCTGTGCCCCTAATAAAACCCATCCCCGAATTTTTTCTCCTTGTCTCATCCTGTCTGCAGTGCTATGGACAGCTGAGACCAACTGCTTGAGAAAAATCACTGATTGGCGTAGCTGCAGAGTCTCCTTGAGCCCATCAGCAAAGAGGACCTGCTTCAAAGGGAGGAACTGTTTGATTAAAAAGGTGAATTAACTTTTTTTTTTTAATCAAAATAAACTTCTTGATACAGTTCAAAGGAACTTCCTCTTCTTGTACTGAGATTCTCTGTCCCACACAGCTTACTTTTTTTTAATTAGAGTTATTTACGCTGTCCTGTGGCTTAGTCCAACCCGGATGGTTGGATGGGGAGCTGCTGGGTGCTGTTTTGCAGTGTGAGATGTTCAGTGCACTAACACTAAGCCAACTACTCCCTTCTGGCCTGCGGTTCGGCACAGCTTTGCTTTCTAGCACAGCTATAAGGAGTTAAGAAACTCTGTAAAACCACATCTGATAGAAGATCAGAGGGACACGTGCTTATAAAGGCCTAGGAGAAAGCACCATGGTGCAAATATTGAATACTCGTACTGGGAGAGGGGTGATAGGAGCTAGGAGGGGGGTGTCCATACAGGAGGTGCTGGCAAGAGTCACACTGTGTTCCCAGCTAGCCGGAAACTCCATGCTAAATCGCTCCTTGTGCATTCAAGGTCATTTAGAAGGATTTGATGACACTTGAAAGCTGACCGGGAGCTGCCCCTAATAACAGCACCCAGAGATTTTGACAGAGCTGTCCTGAGACTTTGCCCTGCACGATGCCTTGAACGGAGCTCCACAGAGCTCGCTCCAGCACATGCTTTAGCAAAGAGCTAGCCAGGGTGAAGGAGGCGGTGGCCACAGCCTGTGCATGCTGCCGTGATGTCTGGGAACAGTCCCTGAGTCCAAAAGAGTCTGAGCCTTGGGAAGGAGCTAGGCTCTGGGCAGGGAGATCCCCCAGGACATCTGGAGCTGTGGCCTGGCCATGAGTTGGGATTCACAGTCACCTCTGCGGGGGAGGCTGGGGGCCAGCACGGCCGCCTTGCTGGGGAGCACGTGCTGCTGGTACCGGGCTGAGAAGGAGGAGGGTTTTCTCGTCTGTACTGCCAGGGCTGAGCTATGGCCAGGGGCATGTGTGTGCCTCATCTGCCTGCCCGAGGACGTAGGGCACCCTTTGAGGCAGGAAGGGAAAGAGGAACTGCTGGTGCGGTGGGGAAGCCACAGGACGGAGTGACAGAAGCCAGCAGCCAAGGCACGCAGCCCAAAGCATCTCTCCGGGCTCTCGGCTGGGTTGCGTAACCAGCCCTGCTTCTTTCTGGGGCTGGGACCATGGTCCCACGGGCCCCTGGCACCATCTCCGGGGCACGGAGCACCTGCAACTGTTGGAGGCAGACTGCAGAGCAAGAAGGGTTCCTGCTTGCTACACTGACAGGTAAAAACATTTTATTTCAGCTTCTCTTGCCACTAAACATAGGGTTTCACACTGACTCTGGGCTGGGATAGGCCGTGCAGAAAGGAGAGGACTGGAAAGTGGTACAGAACTGACTTGTTTCATAGCAGGATAAAGCTAGGGAGAAATCCTCTCTGAGGGGTCTCCCCCCCAGGAGACTGCTCTGGCCTCGCAGGAGGTTGTACAGCTGTTTCAGTGCAGGAAGGCCATGGAGAGGGCACTTGCCATGCCTTGGCTCCCTTATTGCATGTTGTTGCCTGAAATCAAGGGAAAAGAACTGTACATCATCTTCAGCATTTGGCTGTGGAGCAGGAACGGTCCCTAAACCACTAGACGGCAGCACTGAAATCCTGCTGAGATTTGCTGGTGCTTTTGCCTCCATTTCTAGCCTGGAGAAGGCCTTGTTGTGCCCTAAAACGAGTCTGGCTTCCCTCCAGGCTGGTCCATTGCTGATCTGACGGCTAATACCAGCTTAGGCTATTTGCCAGTTGCTGGAGTCTGAGGGACTTTGCCAGGTGCAGGGGTTGTTTCAGCCTGACGCCCCCGGGAACACGCAACCCTCCGGCTATCTCGAGTCCTCCCGGACCAGGGCTCCTCCGCAGTTACGCCTCAGTGCAGGTCCCCGTTCCCCTTGCAGGCTGCTCCTCCAGGCTGCGAGCTGAGACCACCCCAAGGGTGGGATGCTCATAAGGCGCGTACCCGCGGGTGCACGCAGGAGCAGCGGAGAGAAAGGGGCAGGAGCCCAGCCCTGCGCCCCCTGCCCCCTTGTGCACAAGCTGTGGGGTGGGGAGGCACCCCCCAGGCTGTGCTGTGTGCTGTGTGTTCGGGGGTACGGGACGGGAGCACGGCACGGGGTGCAGCGTGCGTGCGTGCACGGGTGGGGGAGGTACAGCCGGCGTGCGGCAGGGCAGCCCCTAGCAAGGAGCCCACCGCTACACTGGGGGGGGGGGCAACCCCCACTCTTGGGGGGCAGGCTCAGCCCCTGCGCTAAGGGTGCCACACCCATACTGGGGGGCGACCTCCCTGCCGGGGGCAGGGGCAGAGCAGCAGTGGGGGACGGGGCCACGTCCCGGCACGGCCCCGGGGGCGGCAGGGCCGGGTGGCTCTGCCCGGTGCCCGGTGCCGGTGCCCGGTGCCCGGTGCCGGCCCCGCCGCGCTGGGGGGCCCCGCCGCGCTGGGGGGCTCCGCGCCCCTCCAGGGAATCCCCCTCCCGTGACGTCACCGGGAGCCCCCCGGGCCCTCTCACCGCCCCGCTGTCTGATTGGTTGCGTCGCAATGCCTCCGCCTCGCCCCCTCCGATTGGGTGAGAGCCCCGCGAAGCCACGCTCCCTCCCTCGGGGGCGGTCCTCGGTCTGGCCCCGCCTCCTCCTCGCCCCTCCCCCGCGCCCCTCCTATTGGCTGCCGAGCTGTCACTCGGGCCCTCGAGCCTGCCCCCCCCCCAGCGCCGCGCGCTGCCCGCCGCGCCCCTCCGACGGCCGCAGCCTGCTGCCCGCTGCCCCTGCTGCAGCCGGCCCCTCTGCACGCAGCCCCCACTGCCCCACTCACCCCTCTCCACCGTAGCCAGCGCCCCCAAACCCTCACGCCCCGCCCGCGCCCCCCCCCGCTCCTCCTCGCTGCCCCTTGCCCCCCACTCCCTTCCCTCTGCTTCCCCCTCCCCCCAAGCGCCCAAGCGAGGGGGCACATTCCAGAGGCACAGTCCTAGCGCAGTCCCGCTGGCTTGTGGCCCTTGCACAGGGTCTGTGCACTGGTCTGGACCGCTGGCGTGGGCTGCCCGGGGCTGCGCTGAGCAGTCCTGCAGCCGCTGGGGCAGTTGCAGTGCTGCCGCTCCCTGCAGGGTGCTGGCAGTGGTCCTCGCTGCATGCCACGGGCAGGACCTCTGGGGACCCTGCAGGGTCCCTGCTGGAGACACGCTGCCCCAGAGGCAGCTCTGCAGCCTGCCCTGGTTTATGGCTCGGGGCCGTTTCCAGGGGCATCCCACCTCCCTCCCTCCCGCGGCCTTTGCCCACGCTGAACCATCACCACGTGAGGGGGGGTGAACCCAGCACTCTTTGCACACAGCAACAGGCCCCCGAGCGCGGAAGCTCAAGGCCAGAGCCCCTGGCCGGCAGCCAGGTGCTTTCTAAGCGCTGCTGGGGGAAGCACAGAGGAGGGTTTGTCTGCCGCCGTGGGAGCACGGGCCCCGCTCCGCTCCTTGGTTTCCACTGCCTGGATTTTCGCGGTTCATGCGCCCCATCTCCCTGGGAGCCGGCCCTTCTCCCCATCTCGGGGAGCGCAGCCAGCGTGGAAGGAGGTAACGGGCTCTCCCGGCCCTGCTGCTAGCCCACACAGCACCCATCTTCGCCCCATGGCCTCCAGCGTCGCCGTGATGGCTCGGGGCTGGCTGCGGTGCTGGTGAACTGGGACGGGGTGGGCATGCGTGGCCCCTTCCCTCGCCACTGGGCCAGCTCGCGTCCTCGCTGACCATGCCCTTGGTCTCCCTCCATGGCCCAGATGCAGTGGTGGTGCTGGAAGAGGCTGCTCTGTGCCATCCTCCTCCTCTCGCTCCTCCTCTGGTGTCTGCTGCTCCTCGCTGGGGACAGGCAGGAGAAGTGGTCAGCGGCCGGACGTTTCCTCCCGGCGCTGCGGGGGCAGCTCGTGGCGCAGCCCCGTATTGGAGTCGTGCGAGGGGTTGACTTCGCCTCGCTGTTTGCGGGGCCCCATGCCGCCCCGCGCTGCGCCCATGGACAAGTGCTGCTCATCCTGGTGACATCCGCACCGGTCAATGTGGAGGCCCGGCATGTCATCAGGAGGACCTGGGCTGCCCAGGAGGGACGGCCCACCAACCGGTGGCAGACGGTGTTCCTGGTGGGGCAGGCAGCCGAGGCGGAGGTGGCCCAGGACGTGCAGAGGGAACGGCAGGAGTTTGGGGACATCCTGGTGGGGAACTACAAGGACACGTACCGCAACCTCACCCTGAAGGTCATGCATGGTTTGAAGTGGGCGTCTGAGCAGTGCCAGCCCTGCTACATCCTCAAGACAGATGATGACTGCTTCGTGAACACGGATCGCCTCCCTGCCTTCCTGGCTGAGCTCAACACAGTGAGGACGGGCCTCTATGTGGGCTCCCTGTTCCCCCGGGAGAAGCGGCAGGTCATCCGCGAGCCCTCCAGCAAGTGGTACGTGTCGCGGCAGGACTACCGCCCGGACGAGTACCCGCCCTACGCCAGCGGCATCGGCTATATCCTCTCCCTGGATGCGGCTGAGAAGATCCTGGAGGCGGCGTGTTGTGTCCGCCCCATCCCCGTGGAAGACGCCTACATGGGCATCTTGGCGGAGGAGGCGGGGATCCGGGCGAAAGCCAGCGCCCGCTTTGCCAAGCACAACGCGCGATGGCGCATCTGCAACTACCGGTACCTGATGGTGATCCACCACCTGAGCCCACGGGAGCAGGAGGCGGCCTGGAGGAGCACGCTGCAGGCCCGCAGCGCCTGCCACGACAGCCTCGAGGTCACCCGGTGGAAGTGACATGCTGGTGCCCAAGTCTGGCCACGATGGTGCCACGTGGAGGACTGCTGTTGGGTGCACCACCCAGGGGCCGGCCATGGGTCCTGGCAGACCCAGGGGTCACGTGTGGCCACGGCACACGCACCCTCACCAGCCACAGTGCCTTGTAGGCGCGCGCGTGGCATTGCCCGCCCCGCCGGGGCGCAGTGCGCACCCTTGCCAGCCCGTCCCTGCCAAGACGTGCACAGCGCCGCACTGGTCCCTTAAGGGCTTCCATGTGCCCAGTCTTCCCTAGCCAGACCTCTCCTTCCCTGGCTCGATGGGGGCGAGCGTCTGGAGCGTGGGATGCGGCTGGGCACTTCAGCCAGCAGCGTGAGCAGGGCCCAGGCTCAGGCCTCGCGCAGGGCAGAAAGGGGGCAGACCCCACACGAGCCCTGTTGTGGGTCTGTCCCCGTCTGCCCAGTACTCCCACAGCCCTAGAGGGCTGCAGGTCTGGCCGAGGATGCTGCACGGTCTCGGCTCCTCGCCAGCACCTTCCCGTCCCTTGGGCGACGTGTGGCCCCACACCTCCCGCTGCCACCTCTCCGCGCTCCACGGTAGCTGCAAGCCACGAGCCAGAAGGCGGTGGGCGAGCGCGAGCAAAGTCAGAGGAGGAACATCTGCCCCGTGGCTTGCAGCCTGGGAGTTTCTCTGGGGCTGTAAATAGCCGAGTTCCACTTCTGCTCATCTCAGAAGCGAGAAGGGGAATATCCCCCTGAGAGGGGGGAAGAGCTCTGTGAGTGTTGCTGCTGGTACAAAAGCTATTTTTAATTTTATTAAAATCTGTCTCTTTTATAAACGCCCAAAATATCCAGGGTCTTTGCTATAAAGATCAGTGCAGCGACTGCGTAAGGCAGCCGTCCCCCCTGAGGATGCGGGCAGCCCCCACAGGCACCCAGGGGACAGCAGCGCTCACGGCGGGGTGAAGCTGGTGGCAGGGGACCCCAGAGGCTCCCCTTTGTGGCAGGGGGAGGCGTGGGGAGCGCCAGGGGAGCAGGGCACTCTGGGGAGCAGTGGGGGCCGGGGGTCGCCTTCGAAAAGGGGCGCGCGGCTGATGTAGCGGTCGAGCGGGCTGGGGAGGGCGCCGGCGCGGGCGTGCGCCCGGAGCAGCAGTTCGTGCAGCGTCTCGCCCACCTGCACCAGGTTGTCGGAGATTACGTGGAGGTGGGAGACGGTGTCGCTGGCCAGGCTCTCCAGCAGCACCTGCTGCTGCTGCGACGTCTGCAGGATCTGCACCAGGAGCTGCTGCACGCTCTGCAGCAAGCCCGCGACGCCGGCGCCTGCAGCGAGACGGGGCGCGGGGTCAGCGGGGGCGAGCCCCGAGCAGGCCCCCGAGGCGCCAGGCTTTGCCCTGCACACGGTGCGGCTGTTGGGATGCGTGGGGTGAGGACGCACCTTGCACGCTCATGCCTGATACCTCTTCACCCGCTGCTGCCTGCTCACTCGCAGCAGCCCTTCCAGGGGAGCCCGAGTCTGTGGTAGCCACCGGCAGCACCCGGTTCCCTGCTCCCATCCCCAGGGACGTTTCGCCAGGGGAACCTGCCGAGACACTTTAGCATGGAGAGAGCACAAGGGTCGCAGGGCCACCCCCACCCTGTGCCTGAGCTGGCCTCCCCGCTGCAGCGCCCGATGCCAGCACTGCCTCCGGGAGGTGCGTGCCCGTGTCCCCGCGGACAGGTAGCGCGGAGCTGCCCCCGAGCAGGGGGGCTTGTCTGAATCCCCCTGCAAGTCGCAAGCTGAGCCTGCTGCACGGCGCGAGAAGCGACTGCAGACTCTTACCAGCCTTTCGTTCAGCAGTTTCCTGCTTCAGGGGTGGGAAGGCGGCGTGAAACTCTGGAACAGGAGCAGATGCAGCGTGTGAGCAGGCACGACCGTCTCCTGCCCAGGGCGCGCAAGCAGGGTGCAGGTGTGATACTCACCGAGGAGGGGAAGGGGAGGGAATGGGTGGCCAGTGTCTGCAACGAGAACAGTATCAGAACCGCAGGCATCACAGCCCTCTGCTCACGGGGCTGAGGAAGGTTATTGGGCCAAGCAGGGCAAAAAAAGCCTTACGTGGCACGGGAGAGGGAGTGGGAGGCATTCCAGCTACGTGGTCCAAAGGAGCTGCTGGGAGAGAGCAGAGAGAAGAGATGCGTGGTCTGACGGCACCTGTGGGGGAACCCAACCAGCCCAGGGTCTGCCTCGCCTGCCACGGCCAGCCCCACAGCCCGACATGCCCTAGCCACAGCTCCACAGCGCCCTGCCGGCCCTCAAAGCCCGACATGCCCTAGCCACAGCTCCACAGCGCCCTGCCGGCCCTCAAAGCGTTTTACAAGCTAGATACAAAAGCAGGAGTCACTCACCCACCACTGCAATGCAGCCACCTCTGGGGTGGAAGGCAGCAGCTGTTTAGCAGTGCACAGCAACGCTGCACAACAGATTAGGACAGGAGTGAAGGAGAATCCCACATCCACTTGAAACTGCAGGGGGAATTTATGGAGACAGAACGTAATTATCCAGTACGGACGCTGGAAGCAGGGGTTCACTCCCTGGCATTAGCGAGGGGGGAGGCAGAGGGATATGAAGCAGCCAGGGCTTTCCCAAAGACTCCTGCACTGCAGTGCCCTGGGATCAGGACCAGAGATAAGACCCTTCTGATTTTGTTTGCTCATGTTCGCAGGGTAGATGTTTAACTGGTTTCTGTCCTGCAGGCCTAATCCTTGTCTGCTAGCAAGTAGGCTTGGGGGAACAGCATCCAATTCCTTCACCTGCCTAGACAAAACAGACCCAGGGATGTACCCTGGATCACCTTGGTGGCAAACCTCCCAAGCACCCGTCTGGGTGTGCGGGCAGTGAGGGAGGCACAGAATCTGTGCCTGAGTATGCTGCAGGGCAGGGGAGCTCTGGGGCACATGCACTCTGGGTCTGGCCCTCATGCCCTCTCCAAACTAAGTTTTATAGTGTTGTTGGGGAGGGAGAGGGAGCCAGGACCTGCTAAATTGAAGGGAAGTCACATGCCTGCATTGCTGCACAGCCAGAAGAGCCCCTGGACTGGATGAGGGCCACTGTCCCCTAGAGCTCTTGAGCCCCATAATCTGCTCCTAATCCGCCAGCAATCTTCCCTGTGCCCAAGCCTGGGTCAGAGCTGCAGACTCCCTTTTCCCCATCCCACCCTTCCCCATCCTTTTACACCCTGGAGCTGGTCTGGAGCCAAAGCATCTGGTGGGAGAAGTCCCATCACCCCCATTCTGTGTCCAGAAGCATCCCTGCCCAGGGACCATATTGTAACTGGTTCCTCCTGGGAGAAGGTCCCCTCATTCCTTAAGCCCCTCACATTCCTGTCATGCTGGAGCGGGCTTCGGCTGGAGTTGTGGCCATGCAGCCCAGCGCAGCAGGGCAGACCAGAACTTACGGCTCGCAGGCTCGTCCTTCGCGCACTGCGGCAGCAGGGACGGCGGTGTGCCCAGGGCATCCATGCAGCTGACGTGCTCTGCAGAGGGAAGAGCAGGGGAGGTGCCATGGGAAGAAAAGACCTTCAGTAGCAGAGACGAGAGGTCCCAGCTACCCTGGGGTGTGAGAGCCAGACTGCCCCAGACAAAGCCTCACAGGGACCGGTCCTGGGTCAGCACCAAGGAGCACAACCAGTTGCTGCCCAGCATGGCAGTGGAAGCCAGCGGTCAACAGGAAGAAACAGGGGAACATCCCAGGCACAGCTGTCCACACCCTCCCCTCCGGGCCTCCAAAATCACATAAGCTCTCCCCACCCCCTCTGAAACATAAACATTACCCTGCAGTTGGGACAGGTCCCACTCCAGCCACCCTAGCCCATGGGTACCTTGCAGCTCAGGTGAGGATGGAGAGTGGTCCTCGAGGGGTGGCCCGCGCTTCCTGGGAGGCAATTTCACCCGGTCTAGGAAGAGAAAAATGGATCAGACAGGGAGGGGGAATGGGCATCGGGCCGGCAGCGTGGAGTGCTGAGCAAGCTCCTAGTGAGGAGCAGTGCAACTCCTGCCCGGCACATGCGCAAGGCAAAGGCTAGGGGTGCAGAGCCCATGCCGAGCAGCCCCGCCGCCCCGCGAGCCCAGCCGCACGCTCCCCTCCTGCCCCCCAAAAGGCTCACCGCCCCGCTGGGAGGGCCGCGACCCACCTGGCAGCCGTCTCTCGCCGAAAACGGGCCGCCCGGCTGCCTTCCAGATGGTCTTCATGGTGCGGTAGTGCGGGGGCACGCGCGGCGAGTGGCGGCCAGCCTGCCGGCGCGTCTCCCGCTCCGAGTAGAAGGCCTGCTTGAGCGCCTTCCACTTGGAGCGGCACTGGGTCACGCTGCGGCTGTAGCCGGCCGCCGCCAGCCCCCGGGAGATGTCCCGCCACAGCGCCTCGTTGGGCCGCGACGTGGAGGCCATGAGCAGGGCCACCTCCCCGCAGCCCCCCACCAGCGCCAGCAGGCAGCGGATCTCCGCCTGCGTCCAGGCGCGCCCTCGGGGCATGGGGCCGGGGGGCCGCCGGCGCCCCGCGGGCGCGGCGGAGCGCGGGCGCCGCCGCCGGCAGCTCGGCCCCGGGCTGGCGGCGAGGCAGGGCCGGGCCGGGCCGGGCCGGGCCGGGCGCAGCCCCGCGGCCGCGGCGGGCGCTCCCGCGGGCGCAGCAGGGGCCGCAGCGGGAGCCGCCGCGCCGCACCGCGCCGCACCGCGTGCTGCAGCGCGAGCCGCGCCGGGAGCTGCCCCGGGCGCCCCCGTGACGCGCCGCGCCGCGCCGCGCCGCGCCGCGCCGTGCCGAGCCGTGCCGGGCGCCGCACCGAGCATGTGCGACCCGCGGCCCCTTGAGGAGCCGCTGGGAAACGTAGTCCTGGCTGCGGCATCCCCCTGCCCCCGGGCATCCGCGCCCCGCCGGGCGCCCCCTCCCCTCCCCGCGCTGCGAGCCCCGGGGCAGAGCCATCCCCGGGGGCTTGGGGACTCGCCCCTCCCCCGCCCCCCCGCCCCCCAGCCCCTGCAGGCACAAGCGGGGTGCAGGGGGAGTGAGAGCAGAGCAGCCCACAGGGCTTTTCGGGGAAAGGAAGGAACAGGCAGCCCCGGGCTTTCCCAGGCTCACGCAGCTGCAGCCCGATGCAAAAGAGGCAGCAGAAACCACATTTGAGCAAGTGTCCCACTGCCGCCTGGCTGCTTCTCAGCACGCAAAGGTCGGGGGTGAGGACAGGGCTCCTCAGGTAGCACAGATCCCCCCACCCCCCAGTCCCCGAGGCAGATCTGCTGAGCACCCGACGAGCCAGGACACGGCACCCCACAGCCTCCGACCTGCTGCATGCCAGCAACCGGGCAGGCGAGGAGCAGAGCCACCCTCTTTGGTGAACCTGGGGAAGGGGCTGGTAACGGGACCGGGCGCGAGGCCCTGCCTGCCGTGGTGGCAGGGCCGCGTGGGCTGTGTGAGCGGGGCTGCTGTGTTCCCTTGCGCTGGGAATTCCTGGGTCCCAGCCTTGCCCAGGGCTCGCCGAGGCTGCGGCATGGGTGGTGTCTCTGGGGATACTGCCAGGAAGTGACACTTTCCATTTCGCATAACACCCAGTTGCCGAAGGGGGCCGGGAGGGGATTGCTGCTTTGCTCATGGGGTGCACCGCAAGAGACCAAGCGATGGAAGAGAGGGTCACGTACGCTGATCTGCACTTCCCCCCCACACCAGGTAATAGCATACTGGCGATCCCCTGGCCTGCTTGCCCCCGTAGCACCCACATTTCTCCTCACAACTTCCTCTTGCCTCCCTGCAGCTCTTTTTTCGCTGCAGGGCTGTTTTCCCCCAGCAGTACTCCCACCCTGCTCACTCTTTTCAAGTATCTGCCAAACAGCTCCTCTCCAGGTGCCTGGCAGAGTGCCTGCTCCAGGGGTGAGGGGCAGGAGGAGAGCAAGGGCAGGGGACACTCACTGCACACCAGATGCATGGCACAGGAACTCCTGCTCCCCCCATGCCAAGTACCATTTGCAAAGGGACAATTTCTAGCAGGGTTTTGGTGCTACAACTGAGCTCTCCCTCCAGCCCACACCAATGTCGCCGTTTTCCTGGCGGACATTGTCTGGAGGAGACCAATGTCTGTATAGCTGCAGGCTCCCCAGATGCCCTCCTGAGACCTGCCCAGGGTGCACGGACCTTTCCTGGTGTGGGGGATCCCTGCTGCTCTCCTGCAGAGTCCTCAGGACCCAGGTTATCTCTCTCTGTCAGCTCCTCAGCGGATGAAGCAGCTGCCCTGGCGCTGTTTAGCCCTCAGCCTGGCTCTTCTTTGCCTGCTGCTCCTGCTGGCACAAATTGTCCTTGTTGGCTTGAGCTTCCACTGTGAGTATCTGCTTACATCCACTCACTGCCGGTGCCAGTCCAACCACTCATGTGATGGTTCACCCCAGGGCTCACCGCAGCTGGGGCTGAGGGCTCGGAGTCGACCTTGGCACCGTGCAGTCCACGTACACGTGTGCTGGGTGGGGACGGAGCTGCTGGGCTGCTGAGGGGACAGCTGCCCCAACTCTCCTCCAGGCACAAGCAGAGCCTGAACCTGCCCCTCTGGATGCTGTGTGCGGAGCTGGGCCTTCGTGTGCGGAGCTGAGGGTATTGCATGCTTCTGGGCTCAGGGACAAGCAGCAAAATGGATGAAGCGAGGAGCAGGTCCCAGGCCTGCCTGTCTGCAGTGCCTGCAGCATGGGAGAGGGAAAGGCAGGGAGGAGAGCGTGGGCTCGGGAAGGGCCCTGGGGCATCCTGCTCCATCACCTGGCAGTGAGATGAAGACAGGACTGAGAGCCGCGAGGCTGAAACTGAGAGAAAGAAGCACTTTCTGTGAAAGTCTGTCATGTGATGGGCTCAGAAGCATGGTGAGAGTTACAAGCCCATCAGCAGGCTTGGCTGGCTTAAAGTGGGGGAAGCCTTCAGCTGCAGGCTGGCTATGGCTCTTGTGGGGTTCCTGGTCATGGGAGTGTGCACTGGGTGCTGCTGGGAGCAAAAGCCCAGAACCTGGGCCTGTGGGATGGCTGGCAGGGACAATCCTGTGCTCTTGGTCTGTAGTTTTAGGGCAACTGGCAGGCTGCACCCATGGTCCCTGGAGCACAGAGGAGACCCTCAGCTATGGGCAACAGACTCTGCAAGGTAGGAGAGCATAGTGGGCTTCTGGGCAAGGTTTGGAGAGGATCTAGCAAGCATTTACAAGGCGCAGAATCTGGCCCTACTTCCTGTTGGAGGGATGTCTCTCTCCAGACCATGCCCCCACCCCAGGCTCTCTCCATCCTGCTTGGCCTCTGGCTCATGGTCTGGAGAGCTGCCCCAAGTGTTGCTGAACATACTGCATTGCCAGTAGCTGTTTGGGAGAGAGAACCCAAGGGTGGCTCAGCCTCGGCTTGACATGCCACCAGCACCCAGGCAAGCTGCAGGGTTATTGCTGCATCCATGAGCCGGATGGCATCGGACGCTCTGATAAAGGTGAAACCCTGGTTATATTCCCAGCACTTTGCAAATGTAGGAGATCCTTGTATCATTCCACTGAACCTGGAGTTCCTTTCCCTGACCCACCACCCCTGTGCCAGCCCCTTCATGTAACCAACCCACATCCCTTGGGGCTCTCATTACAGTCCCATGGGGCTGGAGATGGTATATAGGACCTGAGCCTCGGGAGGAAGACAGAAGTGTAGGGGTCCTCTCCATGGGGCATTTGCAGGAGAGTGCTGGGTTGGTTGTACAACCCAGTGCCGTGGTTCCCTGGCTGCCTCTCTTGCACCCTGCTGCAGTAGCACTGAGCATGGGCTGGGAGCTGGTGGGAGCCCCTGGCAGCTTCCCCGTCCTTGCTGCTCCTGGAGCTGTGGGCAGACTGCTTTTCTGGTGTGCAGGGCGATGCCAGTTCTGCCCGGCTGGCTGGCTCTGGGATGCAGGGCGGTGCTACTACTTCTCTTCTGCCAAAAAGACCTGGGAGCAGAGCAAAGAGGACTGCTGCTCCAGAGAGGCACAGCTGGTCACTATCCGAGCCAACGCGACCCTGGTGAGTGCACCCTACTGACACCCAGCCTGGCTTGTCTAATGCATCCATGGGCATCTCGCTGTGCTGGTGACCACCTCTACCAAATTGTGCACTCTATTTGGTTGTCCTCACCTTCTTGGGAAGGCAGGACAGCAAGGGCCAAGCAATGCCTTGGCCTGGCTTTACTGCAGCGGTGGTGTTCAACCTCTACCGCTCTGACCATGTGCCCAGAGCACAGCTAAGTCTTCAGCTGGAGAGCACCATGGTAATGCTCTGCCCACCCAGTACTGCTGTCATTACTGATCATGTAGCTGGAAATGAGTCTGAAGGGTGGGGCAGGGTGTCCCTTGGATGTGCCAGCCTCGCGTTTCTCCTGGCCTGGCACAGGTGAACCTCACAGTAGCAGGTTCTGCCTTGCAGCCTGCCCCCAACCACACTCAATCATGAGAGGGAGCTGTGCCCAGCTCCATGCCGCTCCAGCCCTCCTGCCTAGCTGCTGCGTGTTCCTGTGTGTGGCACGACCGTCCCTCCTGGAGGGCACACGTGTTTGTTCCCATGTGTAGGCACGCAGTTGTGTGAGCTCCTGCTGGTGTGGGGGGTACATGGCTGTGTCTGTCCGTGGGAGCCTTTGGGCATGATGTGCATGTGCCTGTGCTGGCAGCAGCATGTTGGCCCTTTGGGGAGCTCACACTCATCTTCCCATGTGCCAGACATTCCTGGTGCGCATGTCCAATGTGGATGTGTTCCACGTGGGGCTGAGGCGTGACAACTCCCGGGCTGACTGGAAGTGGCTGGATGGCACTGCGTTGAAGGGGTGAGGCTTTCAGCTTGCCCCCCAGCCAGGGCTGCTGGGGGTCCCATCTCGTCCCTGGGCTCTGGGTGGTGACTAGGGGACAAGGAGTGTGTTGGCAGGCAGAGACGTGCTTCCTGGCTCGGCCACCTATCTCCTCCACTGGGGCATTTTAGGGGAGGGGAGATTGCAGAGGCCTGACTCCAGTGTTCATGCCTTGGGGACAAACACAGGCTGGATGAGGGGCTGGGGGATCCACCAAGAGCAGGCTTCCAGCATGAGGCCCTACGGGCTCTCCTCTGCTGCTGAGCCCTGTTGGGAGGGGCCTGGGGTGCTGCATGCAGGATGGGTAGGGACAGGATCCCTTGAGCGGGGAATGGTGGCAGAGGGGCACTGCTCCACGGTGAGGGTTAGCTTTGCCCCCGCAGTGTCTCTGTGCAGTCTCCAGTTCCTTGGCAGAGGAGGAGCTGATCAAACTGCTCCATCCGATCTTGCCACATCCCGTCTTGCCCCATCCCATCTTACCCCCAGCTCTCTGGCCCCCATTCCATCTCACTCCATCCCATTTCTCCTCCACCCCTCTTGCCCTGACTCCTCTTGCCCCATCCCATCTCGTCCCATCCCCTCTTGCTCCCAACCCCTCTCACACCATCCTGTCTTGCCCAAACCTGTCTCATCCCAATCCCTCACCGTATCCCATCTTGCCCCCATCCTGTCTCACCCCATCCTGTCTTGCTGCACCCCATCTTGCCCCATCCCGTTTCAACCCATCCCATCTCACCCCACTCTCTCCATGCAGGCTCTTCCCAATACAGCGTTTCACCAGCTCTTTCCTGGCCTGTGGGAGGGTGTCTGGCTCAGGTCTGTCTGGCGGCATGTGTGGGGAAGCCCACAGCTGGATCTGTGAGAAGAGTGCTGCCACCCTGCAGTGGGTCCACTCCACACCCCCGGCCTTCCTCTGGGGGAACACCACTTACACCTGTGCGAGGCCCTGGTGACCTGGGCCCAGGTCCTGCAGGAACCTCCAGCCTGGCCACCCTGGCGGCACAGGAACACCGCTGCTGTCACAGCCCCTGCAGCCCTGCCTGACCTGACCTCCTGTGTGCTGGTATCCCACATCGCAGTCTCCTAATGCAGAGCTTTTCATCCCCCGCAGCCCAGATCTGTGCACTGTGGCAATAAACTCTGGCATGTGGATGCTGTAGCTATCTTTGGGGGAGGGCGCCGGGGGGAGGCTGTGCCCTCACCACAGAGCTGTGGCACCCATGGCTTTGCCAGCCTGGTTGAAAACTGTGATACGGGAAGTGGTGAGATGCCGGAATTGGCCCAAAGGTCCCTGTGGTGTGGGGGAAGTGTGGAACAGCTTCTGTGGGGCTTGGGCAGGTCTCCCCAAGGTTCTGGGCTTCCTGACTGTACCAGCTGCCAGGGGTTTATATGTCCCCAGGAAAGGCAGCTGAGAAATGGCTCTCTGCAGGTCCTTTGCCAGCCTGGTCCTGGCAGAGGGCTTGGGCTGCACAGCAGCTTTTGTCCTGATGCCTGTATGGTCTGTGGAGGTCACAGCGAATGCACTCCGCTTCAAGACTAGGTGGTGTGTGAGAGCCTAAAAGCCCTGCTTGGTGCTGGGTGCTATCATTAGTGCGACACTGGCCACACGGGTCATACCAGCAGCACGCAGTTCTTGTAGGGCCACCTCCCTGGTGCCCCTCCTGCTGTACATGGCGGATCACAGCCTGGCTCTTGCCCAGGTGGGCAGTAGGACAGGGATGGTGAAGAGCAAAGGAAGCCCGGCACCTGTAGCAAACAGGAGCGTGGGTGGAGGGAGAGCACAGGGCCCAGGCCAGTTGGGGACAGCTGCCTTTCCTGCAAAGCCACCCCAGATGCTGCCTGTGCCTTGCATTCCTGCTCCTGTGTGCTCCAGCGAACAGTGCCAAGTCATCCTCTCTTCAGTTGCCTCTGGCCCCATAGATCAAACTCTGCACTGCCTTTCACCAGACCTGCTGCTTGGTCCCTCTGTGGATGTCCCCTTCATATCACACAAGCCGTGATGAGCCAGAGGTCTTTCTGCTCTGCCACCTCCACGAATGGCTTTTGTGCGGTGGCCTTGTGGCCAAGGATCCTTTCCAATGTTCATTAACTTACTTATTGGGGACCATAAAAAAGCACAGAATCAAGGTGCTTTTAACATGACCACAAGCAATGCCTATTTATTGCTCACTCGTAGGTTACTCTCAGTCTAATCCCCGATAGCTAGGCACTAAATGCTCTACTACATATTACTGTGTGCGCTTAGGGTTTGCAGCCAAGTTGCTGTCTTAGGAAATTTGATCCTTGATGCCCTGTCTGTTGCAGAGGAATCATGGTGCAGGCATCCCCCTCACACCCGATAGCGGTCCCATGGTCAGGACCCGGAGCAGGGCCTACCCTCCCACAAGCTGCTGTTGATCTTCTATACTTTCTTCCCTGCTCTTCCCCAGTAGCTTAAACCAATCATGAGCCTAAGGGTCTTTCACTCGATTGTGCCTCATCATTTCCTTGCCGTTTTCCTGTTTCTCACTTATCACTGTTGTCACAAGATTCTACCAGCACTGAGGGTTTCTGCAGCGACATTTTATCCCTTATTACTGTTGCCACATCACTCTGCAGTGAGGGGCTGTAGACACTCCAGGAGACTGCCAGCAATCTCCTGCAGTGATAGGGCCTGTGCTGTCACTGAGGCCTGCTCTTGCCTGCAGGCTCGTGACACTGCACAGCCAGGATCTGCTGTGGCCAGTGAGCACTGGGGCCTCAGGGACTGGGAGAGGAGATGACCATCCATCTTCACTGCACTGCAGGGCTGGGACCCTATTGGGAGCAGAGCATGGTGCCCAGGATGGAGATGAGTTAGCTCCCCCTACAGTAACAGCTGGCCAAAAGTAATCTATATTTTGCAGGTAACATGAGCACTTCTGCTTTCCGACAAAGCAAGAAGCTGTTCCACCCCAATTGTCATAGCCACAGTACTGGTACTGTCACCGGAAATCATCACAGCAGAGAAGCAGAAAGTCCCCAGTCTGGAGCTGCTCAGGACAAAGCCAGCTCCCGTCCACATGGCCCAGAGCGTGGTTTACGCTGACCTGAGGTTTGCCAAGGTGCCCGCGGGATGCAGCTCACCCTGCCAGACACTGGAGACCGGTGAGAGACCCCCCCGCCCCCCCAGGAGCCCCGGAGCTGCCCCCCAGGCCCGAGCCTTGCAGACTCACCCACTCTGCCCCACCTGCCCACAGCCCTGTGCGAGGACGAGGCGGAGAGCCCCTACGAGAACGTGCAGCCGGAGCAGGCGCCCACCGCGCAGGACGGGCGGCCGGCCCAGCCCAGCCCGGGTGAGCCCGGGGAGACGCGGCGGGGGGCCAGGGGGCGGCGGGGCAGCCCCAAGCTCCTGCTCCCGCCCCGCACGGCCGGAGGGCAGGGGACGGGGGCTGGCGGTGCGGAGGCCCGTGGGGACCGCGCTCGGCCGCGGCAGCACGCGGAGCCGGGCCCCACCGCGCCGGGTCGCGCTTCGGGGCAGCGGCGCGGTCGGGCTGCCCCAGCGGGGCCGGCGGGACGGCAGGGCACGGGAGCGGCCGCCGGCGCCCGGCCGCCGCGGCAGCGCGTGCCTCCGGCCCCACATCCCTGGGGAGCCGGGGCGGCGCGTGGGCCCCCACGGGTGCCGGCGGCTGCGGGCAGCAGGGCCGGGGGCTGCGCGGCGGCTGCAGGCTGGCGGCGCCGGCGCGGGCTGATGCGGCGGCGGGTCGTGTGTTGCAGGGCGCTGGCGCCGGCTGCGCTCGGTGCCCGCGGGGCTGCTGGCCGCCTGCCTGCTGCTGCTGGCCACCGCCCTGGCCCTGGGGCTGTGCTGTGAGTAGGGGCTGCCGCGGGCGGGCGGGCGCCGCGGGCAGGGGGCGCGGGGGGCCGGCGGCGGGCGGGCGCCGGGGGGAGGAGGGCTGCGGGCTGCGGGCTGCGGGCCGCGGGCCGGGCAGGGAGCGCCGCGGGGCCGCCCCAGCGCGGGGCTGCGCCCGGGGCCCCCCCGCCCCGCGCCCCGGCCCACGGCTGCCCCCGCCCGCGCCCAGACTGGCAGGCCGCCCGCGGGCTGCAGGACGCCTCCCGCGCGCACGCGGCCGAGCGCGGCCGCCTCGCGCAGCAGGCGAGCGAGCGGGAGCAGAGCCTGGAGCAGGCGCAGCGGGAGCTGGCGGGCGCCCGAGCGGAGCTGCAGCGCGCCTGGCTGGAGGGCAACGGCAGCCGGCGGGAGCTGGGGCAGCGCGACGCCGAGCTGCAGCGCCTCGCGGAGGCCCTGAGGTCCGCGGAGAAGGAGCTGCGGGACGCGCAGGGGCGGCTCGAGGCCAGCGAGCGCGCCGCGAGCAGCCTGCGCGCCTGCGTGAGCACAGGTGGGGCCGCGGCCGGGCGGCGCGGGGGGCGACGCCGTCCGCGGCGGTGCCGGGGACGCTCCCGGGCCGGGAGCGGCCCTGAGCGCTGCCCCTGCGCCCAGGTTGCTGCCCCTCGGGCTGGGTGCTGTACAGCGGCAAGTGCCTCTTCATCTCGGCGGAGAAGAAGACCTGGTGGGACAGCAGGAGCGACTGCCAAAGTAAAACCTCCGTGCTCCTGGTGCAAGGCCCCTGGCCGTCGTGGACGCTGCCGGTAGGAGGGAGCGAGCGTGGCTGCGGCCTGCCGCCACGAGCCCCGGCTCCCCGGCCCGGCCCGGCCCGGCCCGGCCGGCGGCTGCTGCTGCCGGGCCCCCGGGCTGGTGCTGGGCGCTGGGGCGGGCACTCAGCAGCTTCTCTCCCCGCAGGCTTTTGTGGCAGCGCCGGGTGCCCAGTACTGGGTCGGTGCGATATATCCAAAGTGGAAAGGGCCATTTGTTTGGATGGATGAGAACGCCTACGAAACGTAGGTATCGCAGTCCTGGCTGCCTGGATCTCCCCTAGAGCTCTTCCACCTTCCTCAGTCGTTGGGGAGAGGTGCCAGTCTCTGCTCCTGCTAATGATGGCAGTGCTTGGGCATGGGCAATGCTCTGGACTTTCCGCCCAGGCTGCGGTGGCCAGAGCAGCGGGACGGGGAGCAGTGTGGGAGCATGGGGTGCTGTCCCTGTACCTCTGACATTCCTCTTCCCTTCTAGATCACACTATTACTTTAGCTGTGGAAAAGCACAGTCTGGGGAAATACGGAGTTCCTTCTGCATGGATAAACACCCGTGGATCTGCGAGCAGGCCCCAGAGCCGAGCAGTGCATCCGACAAGCTGGTTCCTCTCCTCACCAAGGGGTGATTGCGACTCCCTTGCCCTAGCCCAGGACCTGGGGACAGGATCTTTGGCGGCACTGAGGAGACACCCTCACCTGTGTTGCGATGCAGGCACACACATTGCATCTTGCCTCAACCATGTTGCAAAGCTCTGAGGAGAGGGTTTGGGAAAGAGTCTACATTTTAAAGCAAGACTTTTGGAAAGCAATTGGTATTTCCCTCTCTCACACTCATGCCTGCACTTACACCCCTAACACCTGCCCTCCAGCTCCCAGATGTGTGCCCATATGCCCTGGACAGCACAGCTCACAGCACCCTGGGGCAGGGGACACCACTACCAAGCCCTGCTCACAACTGCTGCGTTTGTCTGAGGCTGTCGACTGAGTGCTCCTTGTGATGTGCCTTTTCCACCTTTTCAGAGCTGTAGATGTTTGTGTCCCCATTTGTGTCCCCAACCTGTCCTGCTCTGGGAGTGCTCTGGACTGCCAGGGTGCCCATGGCCTCCTGTGTTGCCCTTTCTCCTCCCACCATTAACTCCCTATGGCCACTGCTTGGCCCTTGCTTGAGCCCTTTTCTTGACTGGTGACATGTTACTGGTGACATTTTGTCACTAGTGTCGACCTTCTGGTGTCAACCCCAGGGCCGATACTCCTTAAAGCCTTCATTGGTGCCCTGGATGCAGGATGGGGAAGGCCCTCAGCAAGCTGACAGGTCACATCAAGGGAGTGGTGGGTACGCTGGAGGGCAGAGCTGACATTCAGCAGTGCCTGGAGAAATGAGGTGGCAAGAACTTGATGATGTTCAACCAAGGGAAAGACTTAGTCCGTCAGCTGGGAATGAGATACCCCAGGGCAGGCTGGGGCTGATGGTCAGGTATGGAAGCAGCTGTGCTGCAAAGGACCTGGGGACAAGAGGCTGGATAGGACCTGGCAGTATATCCTTGTGGTGACAGTGGCATCACAGACTGTGCTGGCCGGGACGTAGGTAGTAGGACCAGGGATGGGACTGAGCCCTTCCACTGGTGCTGGGGAGACCACGTCTGGGCTCCCTTGGGAAAGGTAGACTCACACAGGCAGGAGCGAGTTATGGATTTGCAGGATACCTGAGACTGGAGGGGGACCCTGGAGGTCATCTATTCCAGCCTCCCAGCCTTGCAGTGCCACGGTCCTGCCCCGCCAGCATCCTTCTACACTGCCTCTCCTCTCCCAGAAACTGTGGGTGTTCAGCTTTGCTAGGTGGTCCCTACCTTGGCATCCCTTTCTGAGAAGTGCCTTTCTCTGGAAACACTGTGGGAAACAGGGAGGATCAGGGCTGGCCCTGGACTCCCCCACCCCACTGGGACGGGCCTGGCATGGGCTACCCCATCTTTCCCATGGTCTCAGCATTCTCCATCGTACCACTTCTGCCTATGGTATCAGGGCTCTGCACTGCACCCTCATTTTCCCCCATGGTCTCAGGGCTCTGCATTGCTCCTCCCCTTCCCCTGTGGTCTCAGGGCTCCCACTGCACCTCCTATTCACCCCCTGCTCTTGGGACCCCCAGCACTCCCCTACCTGACCAGAAGTAGAGGGCTGCTGCTCCCCTTTCTTCTGCTCCAGCCCTGCTTCCATTCGCCATCACCCTTGGCACACACATCACCACCATCCTTGCATCTCAAAAGCCACCTGCTCCATCCATGTGTTTATGGCCAGGCCTTGGGCACCTCTCCAGTTGCCACGTAGCTCCAGCCTACATCGCTGAACTGGGAGCTGCCTTTGGGCCACGGCTAGGGCCAGACCCCACTGGCTCTGCTCTGTAACCAGCTCAGCCCTGCTGGGCCATGCACTCGGATGTAGGCAGCTGTCCTTGGGCCACAGCAGGGATAGCGATGCTGTGAGGGGCCCAGCCAAGGGTGTCAGGCAGAACTCCCCAAGGTGGGGAAGTGGGGAGCTAAGAATGGTGGTGGAGATGGCACAAAGGAAAGCACCGCCACATGTTTATGGCACCACTGCCTGCACTTTCTCTGGGTACACTGAGTAGGAAAGCAAGGTCCAGCCTTTACCAAGGGACAGGCTGAGGACATGGGCAGACGACAGTGGGAAGAGAAAGGGCAAGACAGGAGCTGCCAACAGCCAACACAGGAGGCCAGGGGCACCCAGGCAGTCCAGAACACTCCCAGAGCGGGACAGGGTGGGGACACAAATGGCACATCATTCATAGCTCTGAAAAGGTGCAAAAGACACATCACAAGGAGCACACAATTGACAGCTTCAGACGAATGTAGCAAATATGAGTATGGCTTGGTAGTGGCATCTCCTGCCCTGGGGTGCCATGAGCTGTGCTGGCCAGAATATGCAGGTATGCACCTTCATGTGTCGGAGGGCAGGTGTTAAGGGTGTAAGTGCAGGCATGAGTGTGAGAGAGGGAAATACCAATTGCTTTCCAAAAGTCTTGCTTTAAAATGTAGACTCTTTCCCAAACCCTCTCCTCAGAGCTTTGCAACATGGTTGAGGTAAGGTGCAATGTGTGTGCTTGCATCGCAACACAGGTGAGGGTGTCTCCTCAGTGCCGCCAAAGATCCTGTCCCCAGGTCCTGGGCTGGGGCAAGGGAGTCGCAATCACCCCTTGGTGAGGAGAGGAACCAGCTTGTCGGATGCACTGCTCGGCTCTGGGGCCTGCTCGCAGATCCACGGGTGTTTTTCCATGCATTTTGTACTCTCTATTTTCCCAGCACTTGATAGTCCACAATCTGACATTTTCTCATATCTGGAAGGGAGGCCACATTTCAGAGGAGCAGGGACAGCATTCCCACTGTGGCTGCCTGTTCCCACAGGCCCCAGTGCTGCTGCGGCAGGCCAGGGCGCCTGCCACTGGGACCAGTCTGAGGAAGAGCCACGTTCCTCCCACTCCACCACTGGCATCTCCCTCCGTGCTGTGCGTGAGGGGGACCGTGCTGCACTGGAACTGTGACAGGTGCGGGCCAAGTGTGCCCAGCTGCCACCCTTCTGCAGGCACTGCTCTCTGCCATTAAACCCTTCGTGGTGGACAGCCAGTCTGGAGGGGCAGACCACTTGCAGCTCCTCTTCTGTCCTCTTGAGTCCCTGGCTCACTGCTCCCAGGGGTACCCAGCTCAGGGTACCCAGCCTCCATGCCTCCCACTCCAGGCCTGCCCTCTGCTCCCATCAGATGGTGCACCCACCCCTAGTGTGGCCGTATCCTTGGGGGAGAAGAGCCAACTCCTTCCCCAGTATAGCTTGGGGAGCATCCCGGAGTGAGGCAGGGATGGTGACTCCAGTTGATGGGGACACTACTGGCCAGGAGGTTATCAGGGTTCGCCGTAGTTTAGCACTGGTGAGAGTTCAGCTATGAATGGGAAGAGGGATTAAAGACCCAGCACCTCTAGGTCTGCTGAACTGGACCTGGCTCCAGTAGCCAGGACTGCTACACTTACAGTTCAAAGAATTTGCTGTCCAGCCATATCAACTGCATCTTCAAACGCTGAAGAACTTTCACACCAACCCAGTACTGGGCACCCGGCGCTGCCACAAAAGCCTGCGGGGAGAGAAGCTGCTGAGTGCCCACCCCAGCGCCCAGCGCCAGCCCGGGGGCCCAGCAGCAGCAGCCACCGGCCGGGCCGGGCCGGGCCGGGCCGGGGAGCCGGGGCTCGTGGCGGCAGGCGGCGGGGCCGCCCCCAGCACCCTCCCGCAGCCCCGGGGGCCCGCGCCCAGGCGGCGCGCGCGGGCTCAGCCCTGCGCCTGCCACTGCCTCTCGCCCCCCGGGGCTCTGCGCGGCCCCGGCACCCGCTGCCACCGCCCGCCCGCCCGCCGGGGCGGCCGCAGCCACGCTCGCTCCCTCCTACCGGCAGCGTCCACGACGGCCAGGGGCCTTGCACCAGGAGCACGGAGGTTTTACTTTGGCAGTCGCTCCTGCTGTCCCACCAGGTCTTCTTCTCCGCCGAGATGAAGAGGCACTTGCCGCTGTACAGCACCCAGCCCGAGGGGCAGCAACCTGGGCACAGGGGCAGCGCTCAGGGCCGCTCCCAGCCCGGGAGCGTCCCCGGCACCGCCGCGGACGGCGTCGCCCCCCGCGCCGCCCGGCCGCGGCCCCACCTGTGCTCACGCAGGCGCGCAGGCTGCTCGCGGCGCGCTCGCTGGCCTCGAGCCGCCCCTGTGCGTCCCGCAGCTCCTTCTCCGCGGACCTCAGGGCCTCCGCGAGGCGCTGCAGCTCGGCGTCGCGCTGCCCCAGCTCCCGCCGGCTGCCGTTGCCCTCCAGCCAGGCGCGCTGCAGCTCCGCTCGGGCGCCCGCCAGCTCCCGCTGCGCCTGCTCCAGGCTCTGCTCCCGCTCGCTCGCCTGCTGCGCGAGGCGGCCGCGCTCGGCCGCGTGCGCGCGGGAGGCGTCCTGCAGCCCGCGGGCGGCCTGCCAGTCTGGGCGCGGGCGGGGGCAGCCGTGGGCCGGGGCGCGGGGCGGGGGGGCCCCGGGCGCAGCCCCGCGCTGGGGCGGCCCCGCGGCGCTCCCTGCCCGGCCCGCGGCCCGCAGCCCGCAGCCCGCAGCCCTCCTCCCCCCGGCGCCCGCCCGCCGCCGGCCCCCCGCGCCCCCTGCCCGCGGCGCCCGCCCGCCCGCGGCAGCCCCTACTCACAGCACAGCCCCAGGGCCAGGGCGGTGGCCAGCAGCAGCAGGCAGGCGGCCAGCAGCCCCGCGGGCACCGAGCGCAGCCGGCGCCAGCGCCCTGCAACACACGACCCGCCGCCGCATCAGCCCGCGCCGGCGCCGCCAGCCTGCAGCCGCCGCGCAGCCCCCGGCCCTGCTGCCCGCAGCCGCCGGCACCCGTGGGGGCCCACGCGCCGCCCCGGCTCCCCAGGGATGTGGGGCCGGAGGCACGCGCTGCCGCGGCGGCCGGGCACCAGCGGCCGCTCCCGTGCCCTGCCGTCCCGCCGGCCCTGCTGGGGCAGCCCGACCACACCGCTGCCCCGAAGCGCGACCCGGCGCGGTGGGGCCCGGCTCCGCGTGCTGCCGCGGCCGAGCGCGGTCCCCACGGGCCTCCGCACCGCCAGCCCCCGTCCCCTGCCCTCCGGCCGTGCGGGGCGGGAGCAGGAGCTCCCGCTGCCCCGCCGCCCCCTTGCCCCCCGCCGCGTCTCCCCGGGTGCCCCGCGCTCCGGGCGGGCGCTCACCCGGGCTGGGCTGGGCCCGCCGCCCGTCCTGCGCGGTGGGCGCCTGCTCCGGCTGCACGTTCTCGTAGGGGCTCTCCGCCTCGTCCTCGCACAGGGCTGTGGGCAGGTGGGGCAGAGCGGGTGAGTCTGCAAGGTCCGGGCCTGGGGGGCAGCTCCGGGGCTCCCAGGGGGCCCGGGGGGGGTCTCTCACCGGTCTCCAGTGTCTGGCAGGGTGTGCTGCGTCCCACGGGCACCCTGGCAAACCTCAGGTCAGCGTAAACCACGCTCTGGGCCATGCAGCTGACCGCACCGGGCCCCACCAGCTCCCGCTCTGCCTGTCCCCACTGCTCTGCGCTCCCCCGTGGTCGTGCTGTCTCTCCCAGGCATAAAGGGGAAGTGAGGCTGGTTTCTGCAGAAGCTACATTTGCTCAAGCCTGTGCCAGGTGGGACCAGCGAGGCCTGACCATGGTTACCAGCACCCTCCCATTGGCTCCAGTACCATCAGCTTGTCCCCTCCTATAGCCCCAAAAGCAGTCACAGTTTGCTGCGCCCAGGACAAGGTTTGAGTGGCATAAGGTGAAGTCAAGGCTTTGGACTGAACCCTGGGCAGAGCTGCAGGGCTCAATGTGGGGCAAGAATGAATCCAAATGCCTTCGTCAGGGTTAGAGCTGTGTTGTTGGAGCGATGCTGTGGAAACCCTCAAATGGTTAACAAGACCCAAGGACAAGGGAGAGGATATCATCAAATAGTATTGCAAAGGACAACCAGCTCCAGCCGAATAACCTTGAGGAAACCACAGCACTTTGAAGAATGTGTGAGAGGTAGACATGGCACAAACAGCAGAATAACCCAGAGTAACCTTAGGTTCATCAGGCTTATTAACATATTAAACCACAGGCCGCTAAATGAATAATGAGATGGAAATGACATGATAATGATGTTACCGCCTTCTTCTCTGCTTCCTATGCTAATTAACAGGAAGGTGAAAGTGCAAGCGCAGAGCGAATACCTGAGGTAATGAAACTGTAACCAATAGAAAAATTTGTATAAAGTACTCCCTGAATAGTGTGTATAAATAACAAATGAGAAGGGGAGAAGGCGTGCTAGCTTTGCGGATCTACCACCTAGCGCCCGTCTCTGCACAGAAATGAAATCAACAAACATCTCGACCCCGTGTGTCTATTGGGCGCTTGCACACCGGGTGGCAGAACCCCGTTCTGGGACAGCAGTGTGAACTGCGATGCGGGAGCATGTTGCTCTGGAACTGGTCACATGAAGGATGGAGATGTTCCTCTGTCTGGGCCTTGCTCCAGGGTTTGATCATTGCCATTGTGGGAAAACACAGGAACACTGAAATATAGGAAATTCCACTTGAAGATAAGAAAACACATCTTTACTGTGAGGGTGGTTGAACACTGGAATATGTTGCCCAGTGGTTGTAGAGTCTCCGCCCCTGGACATATTCAAGAGCTGTTTGGATGAGTCTTGGACAACTTGCTCTGTGTGACCCTCCTTGAGCAAGGGAGTTGCATCAGATGATCTCCAGAGGTTCTGCCAACCCTACAGCTGTTTCCTTGCCTGTCCATTGACCCCAGCACCTTATGGGGTAGGGGATATCTCATTCCCAGATGCAGGACTAAGCCTTTCCCTTGGTTGAAGAGGTTCTTATCACCCCATTTCTCCAGGCCCTGCTGAATGGCAGCCCTGCTCTCTAGCATACCCATCACTCCCCCAACTTGGTATCACCTGTCAGCTTGCTGAAGGTCTTCCCCATCCTTCATCCAGGGCACCAATGAAGTACTGGTCCTGGAATCAACTCCAGAGGGATATCACTAGTGACTGGTCACCAGATGGACTGGGTACCACTGATGACAATCCATGTAGTCCTCCTGCCCAATCGTATTTCCACCTACCTTGTTCTCCCCTTCTCCTGGCCAGATCTCCTCAGTCTGATAGTGAGGATACTACAAGGACCATGTCCAAAGCCTTGCAATGATCACAATAAAGGACACTCATGGCTCTTCCCTTGTCCTTGACCTAGTCCTTGACCCATGGCAGCAGGCAGACAGGTTGGGCAGGCACCCCTTGCTCTTGGCAAATTCCTCTTGGCATCATGTTCTCCCTTTGCCTGAACCAGGCACCCAGGAGGACATGCTGCATCTTCTTCCTGGGACTGAGCGGAAGCTGTTCAATCTGAAGTTTTTCAACTCTTCTTCTTTCCCTCTGAAGTTGGCCATGGTATTTTCCTTCCTCTAGTCATGAAAGACTTGCACTGACCTTGAAGAGATGCTAGAGGGCAGCCTTAGAATGCTATGACCCTCCTCCACCAGCATCCTTGCACATCTGTCCTGTCCATGAAAGTGCCTACATGAAGCTTAGCTAAGCGAGATGCCAAGCGGCTAGAGGCTGGGGTAGATGAGGAGAGGCTGAGAGCAGTGGGGCTGTGCAGCCTGGGCAAGGGAAGGCGAAGGGGGCCTTATTGCTGTTGGCAGCTGTCTGATGGGGATCTGGAGAAACAACAGAGTTGGAGGCCCCTCTAGGACAGAGATGGGTTAAGAGGCAGTGACAGGATTTGGAACATGGGACAGTCACGTTAGATATGAGGAAAATATGGACCAAGGCCCAGAGTGGGGAGGGGAGTAATGGGAAAATTACATTCTTGAAGATCTCCAGGTCTTGATCCATACAGCTCAAGAGCAACATGCTCCTGCATCACAGTTGGTCTGCTCTACCTCTTTCTCCCATGACTGAGGAATTTGGTTTTTGGGGGGAATTTAGATTTGTCCTTGCACTGCCAGGACCCTGCCCCAGGGCTCAGCCCAACTCCCCAACTCCAGACTGTGCAACTACAACCCTGCCGTGGGCCCTGGGGATCATGACCTCTTTTGAGGCTGTGGGAGGGGACACGCTGGTGATGCTGGGGCCAATAGGAGGGTGCTGGTAGCCACAGCTGTGCCTCACTGGTCCCATCTGGCATAGCTCTGAGCAAACTGTAGCTTCTGCAGAAAGCAGCCTCACTTCTCCTTTACACCGTGGAGAGACAGTGTGACCGCGGGGGAGCGCAGAGCAGTGAGGACTGGCAGAGTGGGAGCTGGTGGTGTCCGGAACACAGTCAGCTGCATGGCCCAGAGCGTGGTTTACGCTGACCTGAGGTTTGCCAAGGTGCCCGTGGGACGCAGCACACCCTGCCAGGCGCTGGAGGCAGGTGAGAGTCCCCAGGAGCCCCAGTGCTTCCTGCCCCAGGCCTGGATCTTGCAGAACTCACCTGCTCTCCCCTACCTTCCTCCAACAGCCCTTGGCATGGATGAGGCGGAGAGTCCCTATGAGAACATGCAGCAGGGGCAGGCGCCTGCTGGGCAGGATGGGCAGGGGGCCCAGCCCGGCCCAGGTGAGTGCCTGCCCGGAGCCTGGGGTACCCTGGGGAGACCCAGGCATGGGTATTGGGGGTGTATCAGGGAGCTCTTGCTCCTAGTCTTGAAGAGAGGAAATGCCCACATCTTCTGTGTGTGCCTTCACCCTGTCACTTTGCTGCCCTGCTGCCTGCACTGGCTCTAGGGCAGGAGGGTCGGTGGCTGCATGGGGTTTCCAGGCTCGTAGCTCTCTGTGGGGACAGCGGAGGTGGCAGCAGGTGATGATGGTGGCTGGTTGTGTCTTGCAGGGCCCTGGTGCCGGTTGCGGTCCATCCCCATGGGGCTGCTGGCAGCCTGCCTGCTGCTGCTGGCCATTGCCATCTCTCTAGGGGCCTGCTGTGAGTAGGGGCTGCTCTGAGCACTACCTGCTGATGCGGGGCAGCTGGGCAGTGTGGGGAGAGGGAGGGAGCTTTACAGGGGCTGGGTCCCACGGGTGAATAGCTGGGGCAGACATTCTCCCACTCAAGTTGCTCAGGGCGAGCACCAGTGCCCAGTCTCCCCAAGCTGGCCTGTATCCCCTGCCCGTCATAGGTACCTCCCTTGTTCTGCCTTGTCTGTCTTCCAGCCTCACCTTTCCCCATTCCCACCTTGTCTGGCCTAGCACTGCTGCATCCTCCCTGCCCCTGCCCTACCTTGACCTGCTTTGTCCTGCTCCATCCCATTTTGTCCTGCTTTCCCCTGCCTACCCTCTGACCAGACTCTTCCCTGCTTTGACTTCCCTGTCCTTCCCACCCTCCATGGGCACCTCCTTGCCTTGTCCTACCTGACTCAGTCCTGCCATGCTGCCCATGCAGCATGTCCTGGCTGTGCCCATGCTGCGTCCTGCACGGGGACAGTGCTGGCATCCCCCTACCTGGATGCCGTGGCTCACGGCTCCTCCTGCCTGTCCCTAGACTGGCAGGTCACCCGCAGGCTGCAGGATGCCTCCCGCGCACACGCGGCCGAGCGCGGCCGCCTCGCACAGCAGGCGAGCGAGCGGGAGCAGAGCCTGGAGCAGGCGCAGCGGGAGCTGATGCGCGCCCGAGCGGAGCTGCAGCGCGCCTGGCTGGAGAGCAACAGCAGCCAGCGGGAGCTGGGGAGCCTGGATGCTGAGCTGGAGAGTGTCATGGGGGCCCTGGGGAAGATGGAGAAGGAGCTGCAAGACATGCAGAAGAAGCTCAATGCCAGTGAGCGCACTGTGAGCAGCCTGCGCTCCTGCTCGAATATTGGTATGGCCATGGTGAAGCAAGGATGGGGTGCCACAGGGGACAGGCAGTCCTTGGCAGGGCAGCACTGGGCCGGGGGCACTGGCTTTTTGGCACATGGTGGGGACGGGGTGGCCCAAGGATGATACTATGCCTGGACCAGAGGCTGAAGCTGCTGATCCTGTAATGTCTACCGGGGAAATGCCAGGGGATGTTCCCAGGGCAGGCTGAGAGTGCTTCTGAGCAGTGCCGTACCCCCAGATTGCTGCCCCTCGGGCTGGGTGATGTACAGGGACAAGTGCCTCTTCATGTCGGCGGAGAAGAAGACCTGGGAGGACAGCAGAGCAGAGTGCGATAAGAAAATTTCTCAGCTCCTGATCACCAAATCCTGGACTCGCTGGACCGTGCCGGTACGGTGCACAGGGAGCGAGGGCAGGGGCTGGGAGCATCGTGCCCCTGGGGCACCCGGGCACCTCAGCACTGAGTCCTGCAGCAAGCCTGGAGGGTGCAGGGCTGATCGCTGGAGCGCAGCGCGCGGCCGGCGCTGGGCGAGAGGGAGACGGGCTGCGTGGGGAGATTGCACCCCTCAGGACCCCCCTTAGCTGGGAGGCAGGTCTGTGTTAGCAGCCGGTGCAGCAGCTGGGTGAGTCTCGTGTGCTTTTCTCCGTTGGGCTGGCCACCAGCACGGGAGAAATGCTCACTGCAGGGACTCACTGCCCTCCTCCTCGGAGCAGACGTGCGACCCTCTGCTCGGGGCCAGGCACACGTGTGCCCCTGCGGCCTCTGGAGACTTGGTCCACGAGGTCAGGGGAGCTACTTGGGGTTGGGGAAGGCCACGCAAAGCCCTCTTTTCCTTCTCTAGAACTTCCTGAAGAACTCGGACACTCCTTACTGGATCGGGCTGTACAAGAGCAGCTTCCCCTGGTACGAGTACGGGTGGCTGGAGGAAGCCGAGCTGGACGACGACGGTGAGACGGATGCCTGGTTCTGGGTCGATGGCTCTCTTTACGAAAGGTACCCGGAGGCTGATTTCCATGCATCCTTTCACTGGAGAGGAGCAGAAAGGGTAACACCCCCTGCCAGAAAGTCCTTCTCTTCCAGCAAGGCCTAAAAACTTTTAAGTTTTAAATCCCACCAATATCCAGTCCGAGCCCCTGGCAGTGCACGACACAAGCTGGGACGGAGGGGAGGTGGGAGCAGCCGTATGCTGAGGAGCTCAGAGGCTGTGCAAAGCCTCGGGGGGCATGCGCAGGCCCTGCGTGAGCAGGAGCCAGAGGTAGGGGACAAAAGAAACCGCAGGTTTTATTCGGGGTCTAGACAAAGCGTTCGAGCGCCACGTTTATCTGCCGTGTCTCCTCCTCAAGAGGAAATCAGGCCTTCCCGCCCGCAGAGGGGCCCGCCACGTGCGCCATCTCCCCTTCTCACCACCGCTTCCTCTTGCGGTGTCTGAGGCAGTGGGGAGGAACAGGTCCGTCTCGCCGGGCGCTGGGTGCCCGGCCCCTGCCGTGCCTCCGGCAGCGCCAGCGTGCTGCAGAGCAGGGCAGTGCCGCAGCACCCGCCGGGCAAGGCAGCGTCCCTGGTGGTCCAAGCCTCCTCGAGGATGACTGGGGTCTCCAAAACGTCCCCCCCCAAAACAAGGGTGGGCAGCTGAAACCCAAGCGGGGAGTCACAAGCAATGCAGACCTCTCGGCAGAGGGGTCCCCGACGCGCCATTTCCCTACCAGGCCCTGGCAGTGGAAACCCAACGGGTCCTGCGCGATCATAAGCCATGGGAACATCAAACCCAGCCAGTGCGCCAGCCCAGACGACCTGCACCTCTGGATCTGCGAGAAGGCGCCGGGCCCCAGCACCCCTTTCGCGTGAGGGCAGCCGCTGGCCCCGCCGCTGCTGCCGTGAGTACGTGAGCCCTGGATCCGCGCGCCTGGGTCCGCGCGCCGCGGGCGGCCCAGGGGACGCGGGGCGTGCTGGGCCCCGGGGTACGCGAGGAGCAACGCCGGCAGCCGAGCCAGGCCGGGCTGCTCCAAGGAGCGGGCAGGAGGGGCGGAGGGATGCGGACACATCCCCAGGGCTGGGCGAAGCCCGCTGTAGCCCTTCGCTGCCCCCGAAGTCCCTGCCTTCAGGAGCTGGGGCCAGGCAGACTCAAGTGACAGCTAGCTGTGGGGCAGGAACGGTGCAAGTCGGGGGAAACCCCTGCGCACGCTGCTTCCCCAGGCGGCCTCAGTGCACCCCCGGGGGAGGCGGGTGCGGGGGCAGCAAGGCGCCGTGGGGCTCTCACGACCCTCCGCCTTCCCTTGCAGCGCCCGCACCAAGCGCCTGCTCTGCTTCAGCACCGCTGCACGCCTGCCTGCCGCCCGTGACGCGCCACCGCAGCCCGCGCCCTCCAGCCCGGCCTTGCCGGCGCAAGCAACCCCTCCGCTGCGCAGACCACGGGGGCTGCCCGGACGCCTGGGTCCCTCCCTGCTGGCCCTCCTTGTGCACTTGGGTGATGCAGTGCACCAGAGCGGGGCAGGGGCTGGGAGGTCGCCCCATCGCTCCCTGCCGCAGCCCTCTGGGAGCTGCCCCGGTGCCTGCCCCGCACGCACGGCTCCAGCCTGCACACCGGGCTTGGGAGTCTCCTGCTGCCGAAGCCATGCAGCCAGCATTGCCTGCCAACGCTGGCAGTGTCACCCCCCCAAAGCCTCTCTCGGATGCCCCCCCCCCCCCGTGCCCTGCACCCACTCACCCCCAGCCCGCAGGGGTGCTGGTTTGCAGGGAGAAGACATCGTTCCCCTCGCCGGCCGACGCGGTTCACCGGAGCAGCGAGGGCTCTGCACCCAGCCCCACACCTGCACAGGGGGTGCAGCACGCAGGGGGAGCAGTGAGGGGACAGGGGGGTCTCTTCACCTTCCCTGGGACTTCCCACGGCCTTTTCCAGTGCAACGGCTGGTGCACCCAGCCCTGCCCGGGCTGCAAGACGCTTTGCCTGCAGTATTGCTGTGCTGCTGGAGCAAGATGGGGAACACGGACCCGTGAGTCTGACACTCAGCGCGTGCAGCGTGGAAAGTAGCCGCACGAGGCAACAGCCCAGCAGGCTCTGCTACGGGCACGAGCGGCGGTGCCGAGGCAGGGAAGCGGGAGCAGGGGACAGTGCAGCCCCACAGCGTGCCCTGGCCTGCCTCGCCAGGGATCCCCTCTCTATGGCATGGACTTTCAGACCTGCCACCTCCACCAGCCCTCTGCGGTCCTGCAGGGCTGCCCAGCTCCCACTGGATCCAGCTCAGGAGCAACTCAGCCTCTACTTTCAGGCAATGCACTGCCAAAACCACCTCAGCTCTACCTCAGAGGCCAAGGAGGGAACCTGGGCTGCTGCTTGCCCTTGCGGGTTGGGTTTCCTGGCTGACTGGGGAGCAGGGCACTGATTTTGGGATTATACTTTGTGACAACGCGTTTCGAAGCAAAAGCAACTCCAGCACTTGCAGCGGATAGACACTTTGTGAGACAAGTCATTGGGCCTTTAAATAGTCGCGGCACACGTGCACATGTTAAGACAAAGCAGGGTAGCACTGTGGTGTAACACGGCAGCAAGTGCAAAGGAAGTCATGTTCAACCAGGCAAAGATGCTCTCAGCTTGTTATGGGGTTGTGTGTACCATATATAGTTGATCAATTAGGATGTAAATTAGTTTGCTTGAAGAGCAGAAGGGTGCTAAAGGCCGGCTTTTCGGAGGTGACGTATCATTCCTCTGTCCTGTCTGCTGGCTGAACTCACTTGGTAGCAATAAAAAGAGACATAGCTTCTATCTTGTTTGCTCTTTTTTGTGCCACCAAGAACAGGAATTCAAGGGCAGGAATGTAACTATCCCAAATAATAAGCAGGAGTTTCACTGAAATGGTTTCAATCAAGACGGCCGCTCCAGGGGCACCTAAAACCTGGGGCTGAGTCAGGTCTGAGTGGTGGTCCCTGAGAGACACAGCTGGATCGCGAGGTCCAGCTGCAGCCCCAGAAAGGATGGGCAAGCTGATGCCACCCTCTGGGGCTGGGCTTCCTTCCCCACTCAAAGCGCATCCGAGAGACAGAAGCAGCAGCCCAGGGCGCTAGGACATTCAGTTTTTATTGAACACTTTAAATAAGCTGGGTATATATTACTAGCAATTATTATTATTAATAATAATAATAAAAAAAACCACAAGAGTGTTGCATTCACCAGTGCTTCGTGTGGGAGGGAGGAAAGCCGGCTCCCACCCTTGCTAGGGGCCGGGCGGCTCGGCCGTGCCGCAGACAGGCTCCACGGCCATCCGGGAGGCGCTGGCCGGCTCGGGGGCGTCCCAGCTCGGAGGTGACGCGGGGGCAGCACGGCGCTGCCCCCTCCCAGGCACGGTGCCAGGGCAGGACGGCCCCCCGGCTGCCACCTTGCTCTCGACCCCCACGGCGTGCGCTGTCATACCGGCTCGGCGCCCACCCCGCCACGTCGCGTGGGCACCGGGAAACCCCAGCCCCGGACATCCTCCCCATGCACTGCCGCGTCTCCCGTGCCCCGCCACACGCCGTGCTGCCTCCCCCTGCACCCGAGAGCTGGCACGCGCTCCCTGCTCCCCACTCCGACGGGCCCCCCAGCACCCACGCATCCACACGCTGACCGCTCTGCCCCCTGGCGCTGCTCGGCCCCACGGCTGGGCATGCAGCCCCGCGAGGCCCCCCTCTCCAGAGCCCGCCGCGGCGGGGTGAGCCCTTGGGGACGGGGCTCCCGCGCCCGGGGCTCGAGCAGGGACAGCGGCGCTGCGGGGGACCAGCCCTGCCGCCCGGGGTGGCACTGGTGCACGCCCCAAACGGCGCCGTTATTGCACTTCAGCCCAGCGGCGCTCCAGTGCAGCGCCGGGACCCCCGGCGGGGACCCCCGTGGCCGGGCGCAGGCAGGGCAGGGGGGCGCCCTCCCCAGCGGCTCCCCGCACACCCCAAAGGACGAACCCCACCGGGATGCGAGCCCCTCGGCGGCGCCAGGCATCACGGCCACCAGCGGCAGCCGGGGTCCGGGCGAGCGAGGCACGACGTGCCGCGAGGACCCCCGGGGCTCCCGGACCGGCCCCGCGCCGAGGTCGAGGCGGGGGGTCCGCGGGGCGCCCGGACGCGTCCCTGGCCCCGGCGCGTCCCCAGCACTAGGACTGCGCTTCCGGCAGCTTGAGGCTGGGCTCCGCCAGGGCCGGCGCCGGCGGCTTCTGGTGGTAGAGGAGGCTCTTGGCCTCGCAGTTGAGGTTCTGGTAGCGCGGCGGGCTCGGGGCGGGCCGGTGGCAGACGGAGGCGAAGCTGAAGCTGAAGGGCCCCAGGCAGCAGCCGGGGCAGGCCAGCACCTCGTCCTGCTCCAGCGCGGCGCCGGGGCCGTGCCCGGGCAGCATGGCCGCGCGCTCCGTCCGCTCCAGCGCCGCCGCGCACGGGATGCTCAGCTCGGAGAAGCCGCGCTCCAGCCCGGCGCCCCAGGCCAGCGGCTTGCTCACCACCACGTGGTTGTTGTTGAAGAGGAGGCCGTTGGGGGGCCGCGGCTCCGGCGGCCAGGGCCGGGCGCCCGAGGCCGCCGTGCTGATGAAGTTGCTGTTGGGCAGCGGAGGCGGCTCGGGGCTGTCGGGGCCACAGTCCATCCGCTCCTCCGCGGCAGGGCCCGGCGGGGAGGCTCGCCCCGGGGCCGGCGCCCCGACGGGGCTGCGAGGCCGGGGCTCGGCGGGGCCGGCGCGCGGCGGCCCCACGCCCAGCGCCAAGCCGCCGCGGCGCGGCAGCTCCGGGGAGGCGGGCAGCGAGTGGCACTTGCGCGGGGCCGCGGCCGGGGCCGAGAAGTCGCACTGCACCTCCACGGCGGGCTCGGGCGTCACGGGGGTGCTGAGCTGCAGCGCGGCCGGGGGCGGCAGGTCGAAGGTGAGCGAGATGACGGACTTGCTCGGCGTGTCGAAGAGCTTGATCTTGCCGCCCTTCAGGTCCTCGCGCTGGGAGAAGGGGTTGACGCGGGGCGGCGTCTCCTTGGTCCTGGCCCCGCCATAGGGCTCGGGCAGCCGCAGCAGGGTGGGTGATTTGGGGGGGAACATGTCGGACTGGCTGCGGGACAGGCGCTGGTCCGGCTGCAGGTGCTGCATCCCCAGCTCACGCAGGGGCGACTGCTCGGCGCGGCCTGACACTCTCCCGGCTACCCCTGGGCAGAGGCACAGCAGCGGGTCGCCGAAGCCCCAGGGCTCCAGCGACGCTGGCTCCTCGCTAGCAGCTCCCGGTACACAGCCGGGATTTGGGGCACCCTATGAGCTAGGGGTGCACCCATCCTGCACAGCCACCCTGCTCATGGGCAGCAACACCCTTCTGCAGCAGCCCCCGGGGCCCAGGCTCTCCCCGTCTGTGCCTCAGCGGGGTGACAAATGGGGCCCCATCCCGCACAACCCTGGTCTCCTTCCCCGTGGCACAGCCAGCCCGCTCGCATGCCAGGGGGCAGTGGACGTGGTGGTTCCTGCTCTTTGCACCCGTCCACCGCCTCTGCCTGGGGCACCCCGCAGGGCTCCCAGAGGCAGGGCCATGCACCGGGGCACCCACGTACCGTTCAGCGCGGCCGCTGTCCCCGGAGCGGGCAAGCTCTCCCCGCCGACGAAGAGGGTGGCCCCAGCGCCCTCGGTCCCCAGCTGGTGCTGCAGGATGCCCTCCAGGCACTGCGTGATCTCCAGGAAGGAGGGGCGCGACGTCGGCTCCATCTGCGGGCAGGACGGGTCCCCGAGGCATCAGGTCCCTGACCGCCCCCCAGCATCTCCCCACACCCCTCCGCCCCGGGGGGGGACGCGCAAGGCTGGCGGAGGCAGCTCCCGGCCTCTCCCTGCAGTGCCGGCGCAGGCAGGGCACGGGGCGCCGAGCTGCCCGGGCTGCAGGGATCCCGCGGGGACCGGCAGGGAGCAGGGGCCTCGCGCGGCCCCGCGCTGCCCGCGGCGGAGGCTCACACTGCAGCAGTGGAAAGCGAGCTGGAGGAAGGCCGCCGGGCAGTCCATTCCCACCATGCTGCGGAAAGTGGTGACGTCCAGGCCGAAGTCCTGTGCCGGGGAAATGCAGAATCGTGAGGCCGGGTCCAGCGGGGGCACCGCACTGCCCCGGGGGACCCAGCGCAGCCTAGCCCACCCCACGGTGCATGCACTGCGTGCCACCAAGGGCAGCAGGGACCTGGCAGCACCCTGGCACAGGCCACCAGGGCAAGAGGGGCGCTTGTGGGACGATGCCAGGACACAGATGCCTCCCGCTCTCTACCCGAATGCAAGGATTCCCCTAGCCCACCTCAGCCAACTTTGGGCTCCGAGCGTGTGTCTCCCCAGGCAGCAGGAGATGTTGTGGACATGGTACCCTTGCCCTGAGATGCAGGGCAACAGGCCTCTGCCCAGCACAGGGTGCTGCTCCCCGCTGTTCAGCAAACCAGCCCCAGCCCCAGTGCTGCCACGCACCGCCCTCCCACCCCATCCCAGGGAGTCACCTCCGTGCGGGGCAAGTAGTCGGGGTCAGCGGGGACGCGAGCGATGGTCTCGCAGAGAATGATACCGTAAGCGAACACATCGGCCTGCAGAGAGCGGAGAGTCACAGGGCAGATCTCGCAGCCTTGAGGGGATGTGGCCACCCTCCTGCTGAACGCACAGCTGCCCTCCACCCCATGGGTCAGCACGGGCGATCCCCGTTATCCAGCACCCCTCAGCTGTGGGCTGCAGAGTGCCTGATTCACTCTGTTTTTCGTGTCCCTTTGCATCTCCAGCTGCCCCAGCCCATGGGCACCCGCAGGTCCACCAGGTCCACCAGGAACCTGCCCAGCAAATTGCTTGCTGTGGCACAAGCCTGGACACCAAGCATGGCACGCTCAGGACATCACCTTCTCGTTGTAGATCTCCCCTCGTAGCACCTCGGGCGCCATCCAGTACGGGGAGCCCACGACGGCCAGTGGCTCCTTCTCACTGCCCTCGCTGCGGGGTACAATAATGATGTTATGGGCCACCCACAGCTCCCTGTCCCAGTACCATGTCCTGCCCTCCATCTGGGACAGCCCAAATCTCCATCTTCCTCTCCATTCCTGGGCCAACCGTTCTCCTCCATGCACACCCATCCACTCCACAGACTCATGTGGGATCACCCACATTGTTCCCTTCTTCCCCTCCTAGCTAGCCCCCAAACCTGTCCATCCAACTCACATGTCCCTGCCACTGGGGACAATTCACACCTCCCCCTACCCATTCCTTATTATAGCTGTATCCCAAACATCCATCGCTCTCCTGGAAGTCCCCACTCCTGCTCCAACGTGGCTCTGAGGACAGGGATGGGACAAGAGGATGCTCCCCACATACCTGTAAGTGGGAATCTTCTCTGCCAAGCCGAAGTCGCCCACCACAGCTGTGTAGCCGTTAGCCTCGCAGCGCACCAGGCAGTTCTGGGGGCAGAGGAGGAGCCCTGTCACACTCACAGCTGCCCCATGGCCACCCCTGCTTCACTGGACTCAAGGCCACACCGCTCCCCTGGGGAGGTCGGTCAGCCGGGATGGCCTGGGCAGCGCTCATCAGCAGCACAGCTCAGCCCCTCATTCCCCAGCGCAGGGGCACCTGCCTGGGGCAGGGCTCCTGCACGACTGGCAGTGCCCAGGCAGGTGAGCGTCAAGACAGGAGCAGAAAACCGAGGGTGGTGGGATGCTCTGTACCTTGGAGGTGAGGTCGCGGTGGAAGATGCCTTTGGAGTGCAGGTAGCGCAGGCCACGGGCGATGTCGAGGGCCAGCTTGACACGCATGGACCAGGAGAGGGGCACGGGGCTGTCCAGCAGCTGCTCCAGGTTCCCACCATTGATGTACTGAGGAGAAGAGCCAGGCCGTCATGCTGCTGCGTGCCCCCGCTAATAAAGCTGGATCCCCACGTCTCTCATCACCTGCCTTTCTCCCCCCACACACAAGCATCCTGCAACTACTCATGGCACAGCCCTCCAGCAGACTTTGCCCTGAACATGTGCCATGGGGGAAGAAAATGCCCCCAGAGCGATCCCCAGTCCCTTCCCAGGCCAGCATCGCCCTGCCCGCAGGAAAGCCCCAGACTCACGGCCGTCGCTCCGCTCTCACCTCCGTCAGTGCGTGCAGCTGTCCCTGGTGCACACAGACTCCCATGAACCTGGGAGACAGAAAGGGCCCTGAGGGTGGGCACTGCAGCGACCATCCCCATGGGAAAGCCCAGCCCCAGCAGCAGCTCTGCCTCCTCTAGACAAGAGCTGAGGACATGTCTCAGGAAAGGGGCATCCTTTGCCCATGCGCAGGCCAGACCATGCCCCCGAAAAGAGGCAGCAGCAAAGCCTCAGGGCCACAGATGATGCGAGCATGGGAACAGGTCCTACCTGAGGATGTTGGGGTGTGAGAGACGGTTCATTAGCTGCACCTCTCGCAGCATGTTGCCCCGGTTGCTCGTCAGCTTGTTCATCTTCAGCACCATGATCTGCCCTGACTGGCGGTGCCGCACCTGGAAGGGAGGTGGAGGGGGAAGCTGAGCCTCATGGACCTCCACAGCCCCCACACGCCACTGTTCCACCAGACCCATGTCTGGGCTACGAGCACCAGTCCCCTCTCTGAAGGCCCCAGACCCATCTCCAGTCGTCGGGGCTGGAGCTCAGCGCCTTGCTCGCCCAGAGACCTCCCTGGAAGGGGGACATCAAGAAGCACAGCAGCACCCCCAAGGACTCCAGTGACAATAACAATCAACGCCACCCTCCCAGAGCCACCTGGCTTGTCCCCACCAGGCTACACTGCCTGGCACCGCTGGAGAGGCAACGGCGGCTCCTGCAAGCCGTGATGCCAACTCCACTGCAAGGACAGGTTGGGTGCAGGACTGGGGCACACTGGGGAGCGAGGAACCAACTGGCTTTTCTGGGCCAGCACCATCAGCCCAGCCAGATCCCACCAGCATGAGGACAGAGGGGGCATGTTGGGCCCAAACGGGCCCCAGTGACGGCCGATGTTGCCCCAGCCCACGACCCCAGCCCCAGCCCTGTGGGCCACGGTGCTTGGGCAAGGCTGTATATTTAGCTTGCCCCAGCCTGACGCTGTCATATGAGCTGGGGGGCTGGCTCCACGCCAGGAACAGCAGCTGGGAACGCAGCCAAGCACGGACACCCGCCCCGTCCTCTCGGAGCCCCAGGCGCTCACGGGGCAAGGGACGGGATCCCCGGCACCAGTCTGGAGGCCTGAGCCGATGCCGGGGGTCTCGTCCGGAACGGGTGCTCAGGGAGGGGTGGGAGCCTCCTTGGAGCAGCTGCCAGTGGGGGAGCACCCTGGCTGGTCCCAGCGGCCCCCGAGCGCACCCCGAGCTGCACACGGAGATGCAGGCATTCCTCGGCGCTGCCGTCAGCTCCCTGCTCTTGTCCTTTTTAGTCGATGCTGTTTGAAGCTGCTGTGCTGGTGCCAGCCCCTGGCTCGCCCCACGTACCCCTACCCGAGGGATCGCCTGCCCGGACAAAACACGGGGGGCTGGCTAAAGGCCCCCGGGTCTGAGCAGCCAGCTGGAGGCAGGGTCGGGGAGCAGAGCTCCTGGCCCTTTTCTTCCCCCGACTGCTGCGGCCGAGACCCCCCTGGCCAGCAGAGCTGGCCCCAAGTGGGTCTTGTTTCCAGGACAGGGCTCCCCACGCCCCTGCCCCGCCTGCAGCTCAGCACGGGACTGCTGCAGGCCACCTGGAGTGCCTGCAGGTTGGCTGGGGGAGCCAGAGGCTCCCCCAGGCACACGGCAGAGGGGGGCCATGGCAGTGACGACCATGCCCAGGATGTCCCCTACCCCCTGTCTCCATCAGGTGAGGCAGGAGGTTGTTGCTGTGGGTCCTCGGTGGCCCATGCAGTTATTGGCTTGGGAGCATTTGCCCTGGGGCAAAAGCTGAGATGTGGACCCATGCAGCACCCAAAACCTGGGGGGTGGACAGCAGCCCCTCCCCCTCCACCACCCACAGGGAAAATTGGACCTTTATAAAGACCCCTCATCATGTCCTGGTGCATCAAGGCCAACCACCCCCATACAGGGTCAACCTAAGAGGCAATGGCCCAGCTCGACTCTGCCCTACCACCACCAACTCATCAAGTCTGCTGCGAGGCCCTGAATAATTCAGCAGCCACTTGCCCACGGCACCGTGCTCAGGCTACACCTGCATCAGGTCACCTCCCCGGCTAGCCCCAGCCACCTGGGCCTGCCAGGACCCCTGCCTCGAGGGCACAGGCCACATGGAGGGGCAGAGATGCGGATGGGTCCAGGACAGGCAAGTACAGGGTCCCACCAGCACCTGCCACCACGTGCCCCTGCCACACGTGGGGCAGGGGGAGGACAGGTCCACCCACCTGGCAGCACCCCAAAGAGCAGTCAGGAGCTCAGGGGGATGGCTCCAAGGGCGTCCTGTCCCCCATCGCTAGCCCTCTGTCCCCCACTGACGCAGTATCGGAGCCTGAGCAGATCAGCTGGCAGGGTTGAGGGTGCGCTGGGGTGGCTGCTCCATGCCAGCCATCCCCTACCGTCCCTGCGTCCCTGGGGCATGGCAAGGGGCAGCCGTGGGGTGATCCCTGGGGCAGAGCATCGGGCACGGTGCTGGGCCCGGCTGACAGAGAGGGGCAGCTGGAGAGGCCGTGCCGGGCTCCAGCTCCCCGCGGAGCACCAGGACCTGCCCACGAGCACCCAGCTGCTGCTGTCCCGCAGCGGGGCCGCCCAGCCCGGCCGACCCCCTGGCGAGGAAGGCCCCGTGCTCCCGACCCGGCTCGCCTGATGGCAACGCCACTGCCTTCCCACACCGAGCGGGGCTGGCAGGACCGGATCGGTCGGTTTGGCTGGCACCGGCAGCTGCCAGGCGCCAGCGCCCGGCTCGGCGCCGTGGGCCTGCGAGCCGCGCGCCCACGATGTGAATGCCTCGCGGCACGCGCCGCGCTTGGCCCGCAGCAGCAGCTCGCCCCGGGACCAGCCACGTTCGGGCCAGGAGCAGCGTCCCTGCACCAGGGAGCAGCCCCCAGCGGCGGCTGCCTCGGCCCCCTGCGTCCGGGTTGTGCCCGTGGCCTAATTCCTTGCTAATAAGCCTCCTTCCATAGCAATTGGCTGGGTCAGACACCGAGTGCAGCCGCAGAGCACCTAATGCCTTTAATCCGGAGGAAGGGAATGACATGGGAGAGCTGCCGGGGGGGGGGGGAGGAGGTCTGCTGAAAGCCCCCCGGGGTTTCTTCGGGGGACCCCGCCTCTCCACGGCACGGCTGAAGGTCTCCCCAGCAGGGCAGAGCCAAGAGGGGACCCCCAGCAACGCCACCTTAACCCCCCGGGGGATGCGTGCAGGCCCCCCCCCCAGACCATCCCCGGGAGCCGCAGCGAGACAGCAAAGGGTCCCGCGAGCAAAGCCGGATGCCAACCCTGCTCGCCCCGCAGACCAACCACTGCCAAGAGCAGCCGCAAGAGGATCCCGCGGCCGGGGGGACGGACTGACAGCCTGCCCCGGCCAGGCTCGGCTCTGGGCACGCTGCCGGTGCGCGGGGCAGCTGGGTGCCCCTCTGCCCCCCGGCTGGCATAGTCCTGCCCAGCACCCGGCTCCATGACAAGCCAATTGCCCCGGCTCCAGCGTGGCGCCTGGAGCAGGGAAGGCTGCAGAGGCTCCCAGGACAGTCCCAGCCCCATGCCCCAAGGGGCCAGGCCTTGCCTAGGGTGCCCAGCACCCTGCTTGCTGGCAAGAGCACATCCCGCGCTCCCCACGACCTGTGCCGATGCCAGGCCAGCAGGGAAGGGGCTACGCTCTCCCGCTCGCACGTGTGTCTGCCCTCGGTCTACACGGCCCTGTGGCCAGGGGCCAGCCCCACGCAGCACCCCGACACCCTTCCCGAAGCAGGGGCAGTCCCGAGGCGCAGCGGAGCCGGGAGGGGGCCTGCCCCCAGGCTAGCTCCAGAGCGGCTGCAAGCGGCTTTCCTTCTCCCCGCCGCCAAGCCCGAGCCGGGGCAGGGAGCGGGCAGCGGCAGTTCCCGGGCGATCCGCGTCCCCCCTCGCCTCTCCACGCTCTGGCAGGGCGCCCAGGCATCCCAGCGCATTCCCCAGAGCTGAGCTCAGCCGGGCAGCGCCGCGCTGCCGCCGGGGCGGCGGGCTGTCCGCCTGCCCCCACGCCGGGGGGGGGGGGGAAGCCCTCTCCTGCCCTCTGCCCGTCTCGGCGACGCTCGCCACGCCGCCCCTGCGCCGGGTGCCTCGGCGTGACCGTGCGGGGCACCTCCGCAGGCGCCCCGCGTCCCATCCGCCGCCCGCGGAGCTGGGGGATGGGACGGGGCTGGCTGCCGCCCCAGCCCAGGCACAAGGGATCTGCGCTCTTTTAACAGCGGAAATTAGAGTCTTATTTAAAGAGCATGCTAATCAGCGCGAGCAGACGGCCGGTCCCTCCCCGCAGCCTGCGCGCCCGTCTGGACCTGGGGCTCCCCGGGGCGAAGCCTCCGCCTCTCCCCTGGGGCCCCGTGGCACAGCCGGCCCCCAGGGCCCGCTCCGGGGTCTGCTCCCCTCCCCGCACCCAGAGCGCCGGCCCCTGAGGCTGCCCCGCAGAGAGGCCACCCGTCCCACACTACCTTTCACACCTTGCCCCGGGAAGCCCGAGCCGCCCCGTATATCGAGGGGGGAAGGAGGTGGTAGCAACCTCGGAGCGCAGGGCACTGGGAAGGGCGCTAACGACGCCGGCACAAATCCCACTGCTGCTAGGGGTGGCTGGGTTCAGGCCCGGGGGAATGCCTGCAGCGCAACAGGTCTTTTACTGGGTGGGACTGGAGAACTGGCTCGTGATGCAGAAAAGGCAAAGTCGTCCCAGAAACACTTCCTCTCGGGAAGTGAAAGGAGCCGGGAGCCAAAGCTGCGCTGCACCGAGCAGGACACGAAACGCCCACCCCGAGGAACAGTTTGACATAGCAGCTTTCACCTCTGGCACTCTCAGGCGAGACCACGTGCGGGGCGCGGGCGGCCCGGGCACCACCAGCCCTGACCGCGCTGGCTGGGGGAGCGCTAAGGGCCCCGTGATGGCCCAGGAAAGCTTCCAGCGGGTGCAAGGCCCGGGCTAGTCAGCACAAAGCGTTTCCCAGTGCTCAAGGCTCCTGACTGGCGACAGGGAGGCTGGAGCTGCTCCCAGCTCCGCTGCGGCCAGCTGACTGTGGAAATGCACCTCCTCCCTGCCTGCCTTAGTTTCCCCAGCGGTGCCGTCCGTGACATGCCACTCCACCCTCCTTCGCAAAACAAGACAAGGTCCATTGATGAAGGGCGCTAGATAAGAGCGAGGGAGTTGTGTCATTAGTTGCATTGGCAATTTGGGAGTAAATAGGAAATCTCAAAGGTTGGCGGAGAAGAGCACAGAGACAGGGCAGGCGTCAGCAGGGCTGCAGCGATGGCTCGAGGCCTGCCCTCGCGGGAAGGCTTTAACTGCAGCCAAACACCCCACGGCACGGCGGGTACGGGGAGCTCACTCCGCTCAGCACACCTACGGGGAGGGGGGCCGCTGCATGACGCCGAGGCAGGAGGGGCAAACGGAGCTGGACAGAGCAAAGGCCCCTGGATACAGCCCCTTGAGAACAAAGCTGGGACACGATCCGTAGCCCTGGAGTCTGCTTTGGACTGGATACGGAAAAGTTGCAGAGGGATTTAGGCAAGAGATGCGACAGTGGTTTAAGGGCTAGAGAAAATGTCTGGCAGAAACCCACCAGGCTCAATCTGCTCAGTCTATCAAAGCGACAGAGAGGCGGCTCACTGCAAAGCCCGTGTTCCCAAGAAAACCGGGGGGCCTGGCGCCTCTTAAACGGTGCAGAGAAAGGCACAGGAGATCGGCTGTTCCAGGGAGAGGTAGGCCCAGCCCTGCGAGCAGAGCATGTGTCAGGGACCAGCCCCCTGGGAAGAGGGCAGCCTCTGCCGCCTGCTCCGGACGGCCCAAGAGCTGCACGTAGCCGGAACAAGCTACGGCTCAGCCCAGGGCTGAGTTTGGGATATCCAGGGCTCAGTCACGGTGAGCTAACGGGTCCTTCTGGCTTTCAATCTGGGAACGCAGTCAGACCCCCTGGCACTAACCCCTTTAGCCTGCTTGACCCAGGCTCAGGCTCAGCTCCATGCCTGGCCCTGTCTGAAGCACGGATGAGCTACCTCAAAAGGGCCGCAGATGCCTGGGTCCCTTCCCAGTCTCCCACAGCCACTCGCAAACAGCTCACTGATGCAGTGCAGCGAGGCAGCCCAGGCCTGGCTGGGGAGCGGTACGAGGAAGAGCCTAGGCTCTTTGTGGGACTGGGGGTCTGCAAGGCTGGAACAAGGCAGGACCCAGCAGCCGCAGGGAGCTGCAAGTACCCACAGCCCTTGAAAACACTACAGAAGCAAGGGAGATGGGAAGCCAGGAGGTCCTGTCCTGCCCTGCAAAGCTGTACCCTCCTCGCTATAACCCGTACCCTCCTCAGGGCCTGTGTCACACAGCCGGACCCCAGCATGGACCTCAGGCTGCCTCACAATCCGACTGAGATCTTGGAGTCAACTCACCGCACGCCGCGCAAGCACGCAGCCCCATCCGGCCCCCTCCTGCCACTGCCTCCTTCTCTGCACGCGCACCTTGGCTCCTGCTGCCCAAACCAGCTCCCACCCCAAAATCTACAGCTTCCCCAAATCCCAGAGCACCTGGCACTGCAAGGATAAGAACACGTTGGGAGGAGAAAGATCATTTTGTGGGACCAAGAGAAGCAGAGACAGTAAGGCCAAGAAAGACTGTGGCCTGGCAGAGACACGGCAGCATCCATTATTAAAGAGCTATATCCATGCCTGACGTTATTAAATGCCTCCCTGTGCTCCAAGATGCTGCCACTCCAGCCGCACGCTTCAAGCCAGAGATCAATAGCAGGAATCCAGCCAACGGAAAGGCCACAGGCCGAAGGAACAGGACGGATCACAAGGGAAAGGGACCTCTCTGCACATCTGCCGTAACCCAGACCTCTCTGCACATTTACCACAGCCCCTCGCAGGTCTCCTCCAGCTAGAAGTAGCTGGGTCTCAGGATTTCCCGGCTCCCCAGGCTACGCTGGAAGGGACCCTGGGGCTGAGCCTGCCAGGGCAGCCTTGCTGGGGCACTGCACGTGAGCCAAGCCAGGAGCATGGACCTGTTCAGGGGGACAGCACAGCACTGCCAGGATCTCGGAGACTGCAGGAGAACCCTGTCCAGCCCAAAGACGCTCTTGGAGGGGGGTGAAGCCACATGGCTTAGAGACAGTACTTAACCCAAAGGCTCGTGGCACCCTGAGTGACTCTACAGACAAAAACAGCACGTGTACACGACTCCTTTTCGAAAGGGAGAGGCCGCCGGGCAGCGGAGCCCCGCACAGCCTCGTGTCTGCCACACAGCTCCCCTACACCCCACCAGCAGCACGGGGGCTAGCAAGGTACCGTGACCCCACACCTCCGCAACACTACCGCCTCGTGCTGAGCACCCCAAGCTCCACGCCAGCACCCACGCACCCCGAATCTGGGTGCAGGCCGCAAGTGTCCCTGTCCAGCAGTTTGCACCCCCCTCCCCAAGCCACAGAGAGGTCCTGCAGGGGACAAAGGCAGCTCTAGGGCCACAGCCGAGGTGGGGGGCAGACTGCGGGCAGCCTGACAGGGCCCAGCTCCTGCGCTGCACTACAGCATCAAACTGCTCTCCCAGGCCCGGTCACCTTCAGCTGGCTCCAACAGGGTGCCCCCCTCCTCTCTGCTCAGCACAGGCTGGAGCAAGCCCAGCCCCAGGACTGGCAACACTGGAAATCACCTTGGACTCGCCACAAACACCGCCTGCACCTCTTACCACAGGCACAGCCTGCCCTACGCCGGGCCTAGCAGGACCAAAGCTACAGGCTCTAGACAGAGGTCCCCTGGCCAAGCCTGCCTGCTGCCCCCCGGATGCCCTGGCCCCCCACGTGGCCCCACTGCGACCCCAGCCGCAGCGCTTCCCAGCACGCTGCCTTCCCGGACTGTAAACAGAGCCGGTGCTCCCCTCCCCCTGCACAGAGGGACGACGGAGGAACAACAACATCAGCAGGGACGGAGCTCCCCAGTATCCCAGGACGACCTGGTTCCCCAGCCCCGAAGCTCCTGCTGCGCAGCTTCAGCCCTGGACCTCTGTCTGGGCACCACCTTGCCCCCATGCACAGGAGCTCAGCTCCCCTCCGAGGACAGCCCCCCACCTGCCAGGAAGGCGCAACTGGGGAAGTGTAGGCCTGGCTCCCCACCTAGCAGAGCACCCAAGGGTGGCCAGCGGCATGGCAGATCTGCTTTTTGGGGCCCACCAAGGCCTTGCCATAGATGAAGTTGGGAGGAGGGGTCTCCCGAGGGGCCCTCGGTCCCCCACGGCTGCCCACAGCCTCACCCGTCGGTGTCGGGGCAGCCACCCTCCCGGTGCCTGGTCCCGCGAGCAGGTCACCACCCCAACACCGGCCACCCAGGGAGGGGCAGGGCGGCAGGAGGCCCCCGGGGCAGGGTGCAGACCCCCGCGCCCTCCGCGCACACCTTGAAGACCTCGGAGAAGAAGCCGGCCCCGATCTTCTCGCAGTAGAAGTCGTCGATGCGCGCCAGGGTGGAGACGGCGCTGCGCAGCGCCCGGTACGAGGAGGGCCGCAGCCGCCCGCAGCCCGGCCAGGGCCCCGCCGCCTCCCCCTCGCCCTCCTCGGGGCGCTCCCCGCGCAGCGCCAGCCCGGGCCGCCGCGCCAGCTTCTCCCGCTCCATGTCGGCCCCGCCGAGCACCCCCAGCGCCATTCACATCGCCCCGCGGCGCGGCCCGGGCAGCCCCCGCGGCGCGGCGCGGCGCGGCGCGGCGCGGCTCGGCTGGGCGCGGCTCGGCTCGGTTCCGCCCGGCGCGGCTCGGTTCGGTTCGGTTCGGTTCGGTTCGGTGCGGCACGGCGCGGCGCACGGCGCTCGTGCCCGGGCGGCGGCGCCCCGACCCCCGCCGCGGCCCGGCGCTGCGCCTCCGCCGCCCCGAGCGCAGGCACCGGCGGGGCGGAGCCGGGGCGGGGACAGCCCTTAACTCCTTGGGCACCGCCGCCGGCGCCGCCGCCGCCGCCGCCGCCGCCCGGGGCGCTCCCGGCCCCGCGGAGCCCCCACGCGCGGCGGGCCCCGGCCCCGGCCCGGGCAGGGCTCGTGGGCGCGGAGCTGCTGTCCTCCCGCTGGGCGGGTCCCGGCCGAAGGGGCCGCGGCGCCCTGATCTCCCCACGCACCCGCGTGGATGGAGCCCGTGAGCACGGTGCTCTGTCGCAGAGCCCCTTCCCCGCGTGGGCCCCGTTGATACCGGCTCTGGTATCTGCACACGCTCGTCACCAGGGTTGACACTGGGTGTGCGGGAGTGTTTGTGCATGCACACCCGCCCCTGCGTGGATGGTGTCCCTGAGGAGTCTGCACTCCCTTACCCCAGCCCACCCTCACCAGCAGGTAGCCCGAGGCGAAGGGAGGTGCACCCTTTTTGTGATGGCACCTTCCCCACAACCCAGCTGTTCACTTCACAGCCCTGCTTGTACCCATCCACCAGCTGCTCTGGGCTCCCCGTGCTTCCTCCGCTGCAGGACATTTGGCATCCAGGGGACAGGTGGCTCTTTCGGGCAGTTCACATCCAGTGAGTCTTAGACAGGAGACAAGTAGCACTGAAAGGAGACAGGGACTGGGAAATTGCAGCTGGTGCTGAGGGCACATCAGAATATACCAGCACACAGTAGTGTCTACCTCAATGCTTCTTTTGCTTCTCATTTCTTCCATTCTTCTGCTCTCTCACATCTCCCTGGTTTTCTCCTGCTTCTTGTTCCTACCCTAGGCCTTTTCCCTGCTCTCTAGCTGATCTGTCCTGTCCTTCCTGCCCAGGGACTCCCTGCAGCTAGCTCTGCCCTTGCTCTGTCCCACACATCTCTCTGCTGCTCTCCTTCGCATTCACCTGCCTGTGCTGGTACAGCCCTGCCCCAGCTGCCTTCCCAAGCATTGCAGCAACTCTCATGCGCTGTGCTGCCTCAGCTCCCCACAGCTGTTTTGCTCCAGCTGTTTCCCTGAGCACAGCACAGCTGCTTCCCCACGCCCTGCCTGGCTCTAGCTGCTTTCCAGGCTGGCCTGCAGCCTCTAGGCATTTACAGAAAGCCCTACGGCTATGTCCCCAGGTGATTACAGACCTGAGGCCTTGCTCCAAGCTCCAGTAAGGTGACTGCAGGGCATGAGGATTAGTCCTGCCCAGTGGAGGTGGCAATGCCTCTCTGCCACATGAGGTGTCTACTGGCATGGCATTTATGACCAGTGCTTGGCTCCCAGATACCACAAATGACAATGTAGGCACCAGGAACCAAGAGCCCTGGCCTCTCCTTGCCCCAGGAGGGGAGTATGACCTTGTGGGTCAGAGCAGGGGAACTGAGAACTGCCCTCTGCCCTACCAGGAATGCATGGTGTTCCTCTTATTCCAGGTCTGTGGAAGGGAGTGCGTTTGTGCAGGGCAAGTTTCCTGGGCATGAGGAGATGGAGCTGGGGCAGAGCTCTGCCAGTCCCTATCTTGCAGGGTCTGCATCATCCCTTTCCTCCTGTAGTTCCAGCCTGGTGCCTCAGTCTGCAATGGTGATTGATGGCATGTGCCGGGGGAGTGGTGGAGGCTGCCGCCTAACCAGGCTGTGCAAGAAGCCGTGTTCCTGTGCTTCCTGTGCTTCACACATCTGTCTTGCTGATGACAGCCCTACAGAATGATAAGAGTGGCTTTATAGGTCTTGTGCTATGGCTACGCAGGAAGGGCATGGAAAGAAGAGACCAGTCTTTGCATGAGGCGATAGGGGAGGCGTGCTGTGCTGCAAGCTCTACCCTTCCAGCACAAGAGCCAGCTGCATCTGCTCTGAAGGCAGCCAGCTCCTTCCCTTCCTGCCCTGGCTCAACCCTGGTACTCAAGAGGCCCGAGCATTCTGCTATATCCAGAGCCTGGTGACCTCCTGCATAAGGAGCAGCACAGAGGAGCAAAGCCAGCTCAGACAGGGGCCAAGACAACACATGGACAAGGATGCAAGCAAACATTGCCACAGCACAGGGATGAGCACTCCCACCCATCCACCCAGGCAGGACAACACTGCCCTAGTATGCTGGGCACCTCTCTCCCTTTCCCTCCAGCGCACATCAGCAGTGGCCCTGCCAGGGATGAGGCAGCTCAGCAGATACTGAGTCCTCTTGCAGAGGCATCTTGCAGAGAGGAGCTCACAGGCAACCCCTGGTTAGGGCTCCTGCTGCTTACAAGTGACTGGGTTTACATCCAATTAAGCTGTAACAGATAAATTAAAGCCCTGGAGACAACCCCGACTGTGGAAATTACTGCTACAGGATTTACAGTCCCTTCCCTCATCAGCACCAGTAACTTTACTGTGCTGTTTCTGCCCCTGTGTTATTCTGTTCCTGCTTGACACAGCAGTGTTGTGCTGAGACATGGCTAAAGGTCCCCACTGCCCTGAAGCCTCCCATGGTGCAGGCAGGTATGGTCTTAGCAGCTGGGTGCAAAGGAAGGCTGAGCATGCAGCAAACCGAGAACTGAGCTCCTCACGCCCTGGAGAGGGAAAGGAGGAAGCAGGTCTCCCTGGCCGTGCTTTGCTCCCGTGGAGCCGCGGGGGAGTGCAGGGGGACTGTGTCCTCTTTGCCCTTCTCTGTCTGGGCTTTGCACCACCCCCCTCTCATGAGGAGAAGGCTCAGTGCTTAACAAACAAAATCTCCCTTCTGCATGCGTGGGGTGGGGCTGGCGCATCACCCGGCTGGGAGCCTGTTGTGCAGCAGCAGGGGCAAGAGCCTTTAAACAGCCCAGGGAGATCAGTGCTCAGAGAGATGCAGGGATGTCTCATCAGGAGAGGGGCACGCCATTGCTGTGGTCTGGCAAGGCTGCGTGCGGGGCAGCAAGGGGTGCAGGGGGGTTTCCACGCAGAGAGCTTAGTACTCACTGCACCCCTAACTCTACTCCATGCCAGCACCCACTGCACTGGGTCCTTGGGGATGGATCAGTGACAACCCATCCTGAGCGAAAGGCTTGCCCCACTCAGTGCCCAGGACCCAGGTCTGGGACAGTTCCCTCCTCTGCATTCATGTGCAAGGAGCCCAGGGGGGGAAGTGGGAGAGGAGGGCACGACACGGTCCATTGCCACCTCTTAGAAGGCCTGGACAGTGCAACGAGCCCAGGGCAGGTGTGAGAAGGGCCCAGCCCGAGTGGTTCAGGTGCAGCCTGGTTATGCCCAACAGCCCACAGTACAGGTGGTGCAGCAGGACTACATTTCCCAGCACGCCCTGGGCAGCTACTTCAGCAAACGCACCGATGTGCGTGCTCTGCACCCGCGCCTCCGCTGCAAGCTGCAGCAGCCCGCTTCCAGCTGTGAGCAGGGGGTGGTGCAGGCGTGTTGCTGCCTCTCTATTCCCTCCGTAGCCCTCCAGCTGCAAGGCCAATGGGGGACCATCTGCAGTGGGAGGGCTGCAAATATTTGTTCTGTCACTAATTTTCTATGAGGGAAGTCAGCCCAGTACCGGCACAGCAGCATTTGCTCACTGACTCTTATTATCTCCTGTTGAAGCTGCTCACGCTTGGGTGCGAGTACACTGACGTCTGCAGAGGCAATATCTGCACCCTGCCCCCGTGACTCGCAGGTGGTTAGGGAGTTCGGCTCCCTGCTTTGCCTGTCCCCAGACACACCCCAGTGCCTCTGTCAGAAAGCACAGTGAAACTGCTGAGAAATAACTAGCCGCTGCCTGAGCCCAGCTGAGCGGGTGCCTGCTGGGAGCTCTAGGGGCTGTGCATTTGAAAGCACTGAAAACATTGAAAACGCAATGAAAGAGAGATAGGTAGCTCTGATCATGCCTACACCATCTGCAACCCATGGTGACAAGGCATGCAGTCATGTGAACACATCTAAATCCTTGCAGTGAACCAGCACTGCAGAGAGCTTCAATGGTCACCAGTTGCCCAGGCCAGAAACATGGCCTGGTGCCAACTAGATAGAGGAAATATTTAATGCTGTAGTCTCCACCATCTCCCACACTGGTCCTGATCCAGCTAGTCTTGCTTATTTCCCAGTACGTGCCACGCTCCCATCCTCCTCCAAGGCTGCCCAGCTGGTAACAGCTGCTCCTTGCCCTCCTGACCTGGACCTGTGCCGCTGGGCTCTCAGCAGCACCATACTCATCCCGGGAGGCTGTGCCAATCTTGCTCCATTCCCTTCCCCTTGCCAGGCTATTAGTAATACTCCCCAGCCACAGTGCAGCATCCATGAATTGCTTGTGGTTCTGCTGGTTGTAAGGCAGGAGCTGGTCTGACTGCAGCGGTGGGCAGAACAGGACCACATCAGAGGCCTGCACAGAACAGCCTTTGGTGAGTGGAGGAGCAGCCCTGTGACCCACACACTGCCTGCTGCCCGAGAGCAGGGTAGGCAGCGAGGCCTGATGTGCTCAGCGCGGCTTGGCCAGTGGTGTTGAGGAACAGCCTTCACCTGTGGTTCGTTGCTGTCCTTTGATCTGCATGACTTGCCATTCCTTCAGGGAGGAACTCAAAAGCCACAGAGCAATGTAAAGGGAAAGGCCAGTGAAAGGCATAGCTCAGCACAGTGACTGCCAAGGGCCCTACAGTAACAAATCAGCAGGCACAGCCCACCCTAGAAACCCTACATTAACGCACCCAACATCCACTGCCTTGATCTGGCTTCCTTATCCATCCTAGATTGGAGAAAAGGACACCCTTCTGGAAGAAAGCAATGCATCAGGCTGAGAAACTGTTCACCTGTGGGCTCTGAGCAAGGACTAGTCAGGAAGGGTGCACTCCACCCTGGCCACAGCTACATCAATGACAGAGATGCTCCCAGCCCCTTCTGCTATCCTGCTCCAACTAGAGTCCATACAGCCCGGCTTATTCTCCCAGATGCCTGAGCAAGAGGTAGGTGCTGCAAGGGCCTCCTCCACCATAAAGCCAGCGGTCACTCAGACTACACCTCTCTGAGTAACTCACACAGCAAAACACAGACCTGAGCCTGGCCCTGTAATCAGCTACACCATTTAGTTGCCAGCATATTCTCTGTATGAGTTTTGGACTGTCCCAAAAAGAACAAGGCTTGTTTTAGGGAAAATCACAGGCCAGGATAAGTCCCAGTAGGAAGCATGGACACTGCCGTTTCTGGGGAGAGAGGAGAGTTCAGCCACATGCTTGGCCTCATGTGACTGCTGCCTTCCCATTCAGCTTCCCCCCAACTGCACGCAGGGGTGAGGAGGAGCAGAGAGAGGGTACTGGGATTTGTGTGGTCATGGGAGCCTATCTTCTGTAGGTCACCAGAGACAGAGACAAGGGGGCATCGAGGTGCTCTATCAGTGGTCATGGGGTGTTGGAGGGACCAGAAAGCAGAGCGTTAGCTCTGCACTAGCAAAACTAGAAAGACCCTGTGGCTGGGGGCACTTCCCATTCCTTCCCTTTTCCCCATGACCTGTCCAGTCCTCTGGCCAGGGAGGGCGGGCTAGGGCAGTGCAGGTTGGAGCAGAGCCCAGCCTCAGGAGGGAAGGTGGCTGCATTGCATTCTGTGTGCAGGTCTCTGTTGTGCCACTGCTTGCAGTTCATTCAGTCACAGCTCTTTATTGCTTCTCTCGGCTGCGAAAAATCTCATCAGGTTTAGTGAGCTCCATGTGCAGTTCTGGCAGCATTTCTCATCTCGTGCCCTCTCTCATGAGACAAGGCACCCCGAACTCCAAGATGGAGGTGAATAAGCCTGGGCTGAAAAGCCTTTCCACCCCTTGAGGATGGGTCCATCACAGACCTGACAAGGTGTGCCAAGGTCTGCCAGGAAGAGATATGGTGTGAGAGAAAGGAAAAGAGGTGTGTTGTCGGGGCAACCTCTACAACACAACAAGGCAAGGGAAAAGGACTGTCCACATGCAGCAGCCTTCCAGCCTGCAATGGGTGAAAAATCATGAGGGAAAGCAGCTCTTCCTCAGCTGTGTTAGTGGAACATATATGAGGTCAAGAATCCCAGGCCAGAGCAGCAGAAGCAAATGATACTTCAATCAGAACAACAGAAGGCAGTGTCACCTAAAACTGGAGTCTCTGCAGGCCTCAGCAAAACATGGAGCTGAGATGAAAGAGGCAGGGTCTAGGTCCCGTTGAGCTTGTGCAGCACTCTGCACACTGGAGTCACTGTAACATATTAATGACTGTGATTCCTGTGGCCTAGTTTCTGTCCACCTGTGTCACAGGTGACTGGCCGCCTCAAACCCTGCTGAGCCCTTGTTCTGCAGTGCCTAGATTGCATCAGCTCTGGACAAACTGGTCTCCTGGGGTAGCTGCAGCTAGGAAGAGAGCTGGTGCTGCAGGCTCTGTGGGTGAGCCAAGTGTGTCACAACCAGACCAGCACCTGAGATGCAAACCACACCATGCTACATCTCAAGTCCTTGTTTATGGGACATTCAGGAGCGTCCATGTGGCTACCCTGTAGCCTGGGCTTTCATGAAGAAAAGCCAATACAGGTATGATCTCACTGAGCTCCCTGGGAAAGCCCTGACATCCTCCTCCCATCCTAGCCGAAGACTTAACTTTTCCCCGCCACCAGTGGCAGGGCAGCATCCACCCTCTCTCTCCATCTGGGAATCTGCCTCTCCAGCCTGCTTGTCTTGTGGCAGATAAAGAAGGCCCTGGGCAATGTGGGATTCTGTTGGCAGAGTGGGAATGGGACCAGAGGGAACAGATACCCTGTGGGAGCCGTTGCATGAATTTGGACCTTTTCTTTGCCCCCAGATCAGCAATGGCTTGCCCTCGATCTGCTCAGGATCTTCCCCTTGGTTTGAATCTGGGCTGCAAATGGAAATGATTTTATGCATGTATTTACACAACAAAGACCAGCTGCTCCCTGTGCTCTGGACACCATGCCATCCTCACCACTCACATTGTCTTATCCGGGACCTGGTGTCCTCCTCTCTCCTTTTCCTCCACCTGCTCAGCCTTTGTGGAGGCTAAGGTTGCACCAAGACAAACCTATGCCAAGGCCACAAACATCCTGAAGGCTGGGAGAAATCAGGGTGCTCCTAGCATGTTCTGCAGGGCCATTCATTGAGGAAAGGGGATAATCTTTGCAAGCAGTGCTTTTGGCCTTCATTGTAGGAAGCAAGTCCTGGCTGTCCCTTGCCAAACAACCTTGCAAACCAGGCAGTTGCTATCTGCCCTCATGCCCTCAAATACCACCTGTATGAGAAAGTGCAGGGCCTGTGGGGCTGTAGGCTGCCGCAAGAGGCCTGGGAGCATTCCTGGAGGTGAAGGTGATTAATGTCTGTGTTACCACCCAGACTTGGCTTTGATGAGGCCCAGCACTTTGCTGATGGTAACTCCACGGCCTGGATGCTGAGAGCCTTCCTGGGTCACAGGTCAGGCAGGAGTTCTGCCAGCTCTAGGTCCCACTAGGGGCAATGTGAAGTGACCGCCACCTCCAAGGCATTATCAGTGTGGTGCCAGACAGAGATGATGGGGCTGTGCAGCCCTCAGAGGAACAGCTTTACACCACTAGCTGTGTCACATTCCCTCTCCAGGTCACTGGCTCCAGTTCACAGGGGAAACAGCTGCTTGGCTTTTTCTTCCCTATTCAATCTGGTTCCTTCCAGACTCAGGATATTTTGGGCACTTCTCTGTTCCCAGTTGCCCTGGGTGGCATATGCAGTTTCTCAGGAGCTGCTTTCCCCTGGAAGCTATAGAAGCAGAGAATAGAAAAGGGGAAATATCAAGACCTTTATTTAAGACCCGGGTATGGAGGGAGAGGTTCAAGACTCCACCAAATGCATACACTCCATCAGCTGCCAGTGAGAACCTATGAAAGAAAGCTGTGATGCTTGGGGCCAACCTTTGGGGTTGGGTGGAGGATTTTGGGGGAAGTAATATAGAGGCCAGTGCAGTGAAGAGAGTGCATGGTGAAGGATTTGCTTAGGACGTAGAGAACCACTCCACTCAGGCAGTGAGAGAGACTGCTGTCACAACATGCCAGAAGGCAGACAGGGTGCTGTGTAATGAAATGAGGGGATGGGCAGCCTCTAGAGCAGGAGTCTGAAGGAGATCTAGCCTTTGGCAGGAGACAGTCTGTGAGCCTCAGCTCAGCTCATCCCAAGAGCCTGGGCAGCCTCATCCAAAGATAGAGGCTGTTGTCATCTAGTGTGTTCCTGGGGGGAGACCCTGGCCAGCACTGTAAGCTGTTGTCCCAGCCATGCTGTTGGGTGGAGAAGCCAAGCTAGCATGTCCTGTCCAGGACTGTGAGGCTGTGCAGGGAGAGGTCATGATAAGCTAGTCTGTTCTGAGACATTGCTTCAAATCTCACAGTTCCTGCCTCCTGGGCTTAGTGAAGCTCCCTGTCTGAGAACCAGAGTGGAACGTGCAGAAAAAAGCTCTGGGGGTGGGAGCAGGAACAGCTGGACCAGATGTGGTATTGCTCAGAGGTCGGAGCTGGAAACCCCGTTTCTGAACACACCTTCATCAAACCAGACCAAATGCAGCATCCAGCGTTCCTCCGAGCCTACTCCACCCTACTTGCAGCTGCAAACTGCTTATGTCCAATTTTGTGGGCTAAAAATATCCTTCTGGGTGGTCAGCAGATGGGAGCGTTTTGCAGCATGAGATTGAATGGTCACACAGAGGAGTGAGATTGTGTTTTGGGGAGAGGTAGGCTGCAGCACAAGGCCAGATTGGCATGAGCCACATGGGTAGGGGGCTGTGGGCTGGTTGGCAATGCAGAGGGCAAAGTGCCAAGGCTGCAGTGCCAGGGCAGACTTGATTGCTTGCACTGGGTCCATGCCCCTGGGGAGGACAAGCACAGATGGACTGAAGAAGGTGTGGAGATGCTCATGACATACGACAGCACGCATGTCCTGCTCCCTCCTCTGGAAGAAGCTTGTTATAGCAGCCCAAGGCAGAGCAGAGGGGAAGGCAGGATGGTTACCCAGTCCCTGGTGCCTGCCACATGTCTGCTTGGCATCCAGGAGCACCCTAGTGGGACCCGTGCACCTTACCGCGTGTCCCTCTGTCACACCTCCACTCTCAGCCCGCCCCGTCTGATCTGTGGGTGGTCAGCTGAAGGACTGAGCTGGTGGCCTTGTAAGCCACTTTGTCAGCAAGCCAGAGATGACAGCCATGAGCAGCCAGTGCCACAAGAGGGAGTCCCTGCCCAGGCTGCTCTGCTAGCTGGGTGACAGCAAAGATGCCCCCGTGTTGTCCCTCTCCCAGGCCAGCACAGCTCCCTGCAGCCCTCCTATCCTAGATTTTTTTCTGAGCACAGGGCAGACTGCAATAGCCCATCTGACCAAGCTGTCACCCTGGAGGGATCCTGCTGCACTCCAGATCTATTGGGGCTCCCTCCTTCTGCCTATAGGTTTGGGATTCTCCCCCCAGCTCTGGGGGAGACCAGCTGGAGGGGGCCAGGATGCCTGGGTTTTATCATATGGAAAGAAGAGCTACTATGCTAGAAGAGCCACTCATCACTGTACCAGTGACACTTTAGTGGTGCTGGTTTCCACCCTTGCCACAAGTCTGCCCTTGTCCAGCTATGGGCTGTGCTGATCCCAGCCACAACACATGGGACAAACCTCCTGGCCTGCCCCAGCCTTGGCTTGTCCCATCCCCATGGAGGTGCCTGATGATCTCCAGACAAGCCTCATGCTGGGCTCCCTTAAGGGCAAGGTGTGGGGCAGGGTAGAGAATAAGCCCCAAATAGGTCTGATATTTGTGAAGGAGGATACAGTAATGAAATTTTCTTTGGTGCAAACACAGAAATGTCTAACAGGAAATCCATATTATAAAGTATCTGAAACATTGTTTTGAGATGACTTTATGGGAGTCAGTCTTGCTGCAAGGGCTAAAACAGCATAGGTGAAGTGACTGCAGCCCACACCTGACATGCTCTTGGAAGCCTGACAAGTGGTCTCATTGAATTAGAGGTCATCAGCTCCCATAAATCATGCCCTACAGAGTTTGGATTAGTGAGTTGCTGTGTGAACTGACAGCCTTTGGAAACCTCATCTTATTCCAACTCTGCTACATGAATCCCATTGAAATAAGTCATCGTCAATTAACTATTAGCTCTAATGGTAGATTGTGAAGGAGCTAGGCATATGAATGAGTGCTGTGGCTTTCAATATATCCTTAGCACTGTGCTAGTATGTGTTATATGCTAAGAGAATTAATTTTTAAAAATGGTAAATTTCTATGAAGAAGGAGGTCAAACACAGGTTTCTAGGCCCCAATGCATTTAAGGACAGGGAAAAAGAAAAGGAATACAGATATCAACTACAATAGGAAGCCTCTCACATCAAATGCATTTCCTGAGTTGGGTCATTTTCCTTCACTGATTTTGCTTCTTTCATGTAGTGAAGAGAAGCAGTGAGTGGGTCTACATTTTACCCTGTGATTTTATGAAGCCATTACCCAGTAAGTTCTCATTGTGGTCATACTGCTGGTTCTTGCACCTCTTCTGGCTGCATGAGGACAGAAAGACCACAATTCCGTAGCCCAGGGACCATGCAAGAAAACAGAAAGGGACAGATTTCATTTTGCTGCTCCTCCTTCTGCAAGTTTGCCAGGAGGCTTTACCCCATTCATCTCACAAACGCTGCATGGGAGAGGATTGGACTTGATGTACTGATGTTTCTGAGGTGATGCTGGGAGAGACCCAGCTTCCAGAAACCCCTCAAGGTCTCTGCTGTGCTGAGGCAGTGTGGGCAGATGCACCAAGATGTCCTGTGGTGCTGAGGATGGTGTTTCCTGGGAAAGGACCAGCTGGAGCTCCAGCTGGGTGCTAGAGAGCACCATCGCAGTGGAGTAGCAGCAAAAGTTTAGAGGAGAGGGGAAACAAGCCACATCTGGCTGGTCCAAGAGCTTTTTCAGGCTTGGAAGGAGACAGGGAAGGTCAGATTTGCTGTAGGTGGGGCTCAACAGAAGGATTGTTGCAGCTGTGGTGGTTTAAAGTAACAAGTAGTGAGATTTGGGGGCAAAGGTGATACAGTGTAAGATCAGCTGACTTAGCTGTAAATAAAAGCAGATATGCTTTCACCTGCAGTTTCTTGTTACCAGCTCCAGTAAGAAGCAGTGAAGTCTGGGTCAAACGTAAGTCAGAAGCTATTGCTGTCAATTGAATGTCTTTACATGAAGTACTGAGAGGAACTGGGAGAAGTGAGGGAGCAGAGTGTAGTACAAGGGCATCAGTTGGTTTCAGCCACATCATTTCAATGAGGGAACTGTGTGCCTTGGCTGGAAACTATCATGTTCTGAAAATGGCCTGTGTGAGGTCCATGAGCCTGAGCAGGTGTGCTGTGAGATGCTAATTCTGATGGCAATACAGATGGGATGGCTGCCTTGAACTCTTTCCACTGTTGAATTTCAAGTTATGCTTCCTGTATAATTTCACTGCATGTGCTGAATGTTTAGCAGCAATTTCTCTCCTTACCACAGCAAGGTCTTGTGGGATATCTGGATGGCTTATTCATAAATGTGATATTCTCTGAGGGTGTGTCACAGGCAGTGAAAGAGGATTTTTTTTTCCCTTGACATCCACATCTTGATCTCTAGGGAGTGATGAGTGAAGTAGGTTTGAGAAAGTTTTGGAGATGTTTGTGGGACCAGAATTATATGATGGCTGCCTGAGATAGCTTGGGAAAAGGTTGGACTGGGCCACTAGGGAGATCAAACAAGTCCTTGGAAATGATACCTCTGTGCACACAGGCAAGGAAAGAAAGTGGCTTTGACACAAGTGTGAGGCTTTCTGACCAAAGAGGAAGCTTCTTCCACCACATGCAATTTTCCTGCAAAGCTGTTTCATTTCTGTGTTTGCACTTTGCTTGCACAGTTACACAGATAGCTTTCCTGAGGGGCAGTGAGAGGGACAGAGACATTAGTCCTTCCCTGGGGTTGTACACTAATATGGCCCTGCGAGGGTTGGCTCTGGCCTTTTTCCTGATCTTTGCACCTCTGCTGCCTTCACAGGGATAGAAGGATCCTGGTCCCCCCAAACCCAGGGAGCAACTAAGGAAGCAGGTAAGAGTTGGTTTCTCCTCTGCTTGGAAGAGGAGATTTTGCTGCTTCCTACCTTGCAAGTTTGCTATGCAGCTTTACCCCACAGCTCACAGCAGCTGTGCTGGAAAGAGCTGGAACTGGTGTCCACCTAAGTCCTAAGACAATTGGGCATCAGTCAGGTAGCAATGGGGTGAAGCTGTGTTTGGAGGTGAAGAGCAGCAAGCCTCGGGGTGCTGGGAAAGCCTCTGAGAGTGTGGGGGCTGTAACATTCCTCCGAGGAGCGAGCAGTCTCCCCAGGAGCAGGAACGCGTTGCCTTCCTCGGGCCATCGGAGGAATGTCCCCGCTACAGGGGTGATGGGTGCTAGTCTTTAGCAAAGACATTAGGAGCTGTAAACTGAGCCCCTGTGTCAGTGGGAAGGCCTGCTCTCTCCTGGAGATAGAATCATAGAATTGGTAAGGCTGGAAGGGACCTCTGGAGATCATCTAGTCCAACCTGCCTGCTCAAGAAGGGTCACTTAGACCATGTTAGATAGGATTGCATCCAGATGGGTTTTGAATATCTCCAGGGAAGGAGACTCCACAACCTCTCTGGGCAACCTGTTCCAGTGCTCTGTCACTCTCACAGTGAAGAAATTCCCCCTCACATTCAGGTGGAACTTCCTGTGGTTCAGTTTCTGCCCATTGCCTCTTGTCCTGTCACATGAGACAACTGAAAAGAGTTTGTCCCCGTCCCCTTGACACCCTGGGGACAACAGTGGTGGAAGCAATGGTTTGGTGGGATTGTTCTTTGAAAGTCTTGATCTGCTCCCTGCCAGTGCTGTGAGGGTCAGGAGCACCTCCTAGGGCTCTGCCTGGTTCTTCCACTGAGACTGTATGCTTTCCCTTGTGCTGTGCCCTGGGCCTGCCAGTACCATTTAAAGTCCCCAAGTAGCAGAGAAGTAACAGTTTCTCTCAAAACTAGAAGCTGAGGTGCTGAGGGGTTGAGACATTGTCTCTGTGGGGAAGTGCAAACAGAAGTGGCTAGGAAAGTCATCCTATGGCACGTGAGTATCCTTGTGGCAACAGGCAGCTCTCAGCTATCTGTAGAAAGGGCAATGTGAAGTTAATTTTCCAGGTCTCACCAGCAATTCCTGCCATTTGCTCCCATTCCCTACAGCTCATCCCTCATGAGCCCTCTCAACACTCACAACTCTCCTCTCCTTGATCTGCTGCCTGGGGAATGGAGAAGACTCTGTTTGGTACTGGCATTGGCTCTGAATCACCGGGGGATGTTTTTTTGGATCTGCCAGCACAAAAGAGGGGTGGAGTACTGAACTGAGGTTCTGCCAGTTACCCTCTGTACTATGCAGCTGGTGCCTGCAGCACAGAAGGGAGTGAGAGGAGTCTGAGCTACAGGTAGCCCAGGAGAGCTCTAGGCAGGGGCAGAGCTTTCCTCCATCTACACAAAGAGGAAAGCCCTGGGGCCAGGCTGAGCTACAAAAGCTTTTGCTGCAGTTAGTGCTCTTCAAGTATCATTTGGGAATTAATCCAGCTTACTTTCACATCTACCACAGATGTGTGTTTTTCTTACTTTCTCTGTGCATCCTGTGTCCTTGCTGTTTCGTGATAGCTATGAAAAGCTAAATGATCCACATGCATTTTTCCAGACCAGATCTAAACAACAAAAGCATGAAAATCTCTGCCTTGGTCAGGTTACTTCCTGATAGTGCCTATTGCCCAGACTTGCTGGCCTTCCTCTCCTCAATGAGCTCTACATAAGACAATCTCATGCTCCTGTTGCTCTAACTTACTTCATCCCTTTTTGTCCCTTGGCCTTCCCATCTGTTTCCCTACAGGCTTCTCCTGTTGTTCTAAACCTCCTTTGTCATTCAACCTTTTTTTTTCTTTTTTTCTTTTTCTTTTCTTTTTTTTTTCATGGTGTACTATTGCATTTCAGGTCAGATGCATTTCATTGCATTTGTCTCATGACTAAGCCAGGCTGTGCTCTCACTGTAAACCCTGTCCTCCTTTGGTGTAAGGATGTTTCTGCAGAGCCTTTCATATCATGCTTCATCACAGGAACAGAGAGCCTCATCAACCTCTTTCCTGACAATTACTGACAGGAAACCAGTCCCCACAGTGCGTGAAAGTCTGCTTCTTGAAGTGTGTTTCATTTCGCTTGCAAAAATGGTGGCTCCCTGGTGCCTGATATCCCTGGTCAAATGCCTGGCCGTGGGGAGGTAGTCTACTCCCTGCTGTGGTGGAAGGTTCCTTGCCTTCCTCTCCCCTCAAATCACAGGGGAGGGGAAATGTTCTTACTGGGGATGTCTAACTAAATACACAGTCAAGGGCTTGACATCTGTCAAGGCTTTTTGGCTATCACAGTGGTGTGTGGTCTGTGGTCTGAGGGTGCTAGGAGGCATCAAGCTGAGGGGGAAGAAGTGTCCACACAAAAGCACGCAACAAAGCAAGGGTGATCAGATGTGCCTGCAGGAACCCATCCTTGCACTGCAGTATGCGCCAAAGTCATTTCAAATCATGCTTGGGCTCGTGGCGCTGTCTTGCAACACCCTCCATCCTTGTGCAGAGCCCAGGTTATGGTCAAGACTGGATTTTCTGATGTGGCGCAAAGGGAAGTGTGAAGAGAGAGTGAGTGCACAGGGCTTCCTGACAGCTGATTGAGTCACCCTTCCGTTACGGCATTTGAGGTTTCAGATGGGGTAATAAGGGACTTCTGGAGATGTCATACTGTTAGCACGGGTTGCACTGGGAGTGGTGCACAGAGCCACTGGGGCTGCAGTTTTACAGCCTTGTTTGATTTATGGAATTTCCCTGGCCATTTTCCAAGGACCACCCAAATGGAGAACCTCATCCTACTGATGTGGCCTGCTCTTGTAGCCCCTTCTTGGCCCCCTACACTGAAAATCCCAGGTGTAGACTTAAGCACTGGGAGGCAGGGAGAGACAGCATCTGAGTTCCCACAGTGCTGGAGGCAGAGGAGCAGACATTTTCCCCAGCAAAACCTCATGCCTGAGGCAGAGCGTGGCAAAGGGATACTGTGCTGTGGGGAGAGCCAGAGAGCAGCCAGCAACTGCAGTCAACTAGGCCACCCCTGGGTACCCCTGGGTTGCACCATGCCACTGCATGGGGGTCCGGGCTGCAGCCTGGGAGCCCAAGGCACTTCTGCCAGGGCAAATATGTGCTCAGGCGAGGGAAACCCTGTGTGGGTGAGCTCTGTGTCTGAGCAAAGGAAAGAGGAAGGCAGGTCTCTGCCCCGGGTAGCAGCTCCATTGCAGGGAGAGATGAAATACTGATGAGGGAAAGGAGGGTGAGGTGGCATTTCTGAGTATGTAAGGATGGGAAAAAGGTGTCCAGGTAGACTCCAGTTCCACCTCTGAGAAGTGCTTGGCTACTGGAGCATCTACCCCAAGCAGCATTGCTGGGGAAATGCCAGAACTAGACTTCTACAATGTTTTGCTCAGGGTCAAATTTTTGTGACTGCTACAGAGAGAGTATTTTTGGAGGAGACCTCCCTGCTGTGGTGCTCCTTGCCTGTGCCAAGGCCAGTGAGTCAGGGACAATGTCGTGTTGCAGAGCTTGTGGATCAGGTGAAGGATGTGCACCAGCACAAAGCTGAGCCCAGCCCCAGGCTAGAGAGTCCCAGACCCTCTTGGAGAGCACAGAAAAGAAGTCGTCTATCACAAGGCTGCAGGGCCTTCTGAGGAGGTGCAAACAGGATTTCAGGACTTAGTTTTCCTCCAGCTGTGCGCTTCAGCTGGGGCAAGGACCAAGCACCTCTGGCAAGAGCTGATGGGCAGGCTGGAGCACAAAGTCAATGAGTACTGCCCTAGGCCATCTCTGGTGGTCAGGTTTGCTGCTGTGGCCAGTTCCACCAGTCTCCAGCCACAGGGACAGTCTCACAGGCAGCCCCTTCCCACCTCACAGCCAGTGTCTCTCTGGTCTCCACTCTCCACAGGCAATTTCTTCACATTGCTTGTTGCCTGAGGACAGTCACTGTGGACTCTTTCCAGGCAGCAACCTTTCACATGTATGCAGTGACATGAAGCCCAAAGGATCCCTGTGGCTGCACAAACCTCAGGCAGAAGCAATCTCAGCCACTGAAATGCAAAATGAAACACTGAAAATGAAAATATTTGCAGATAGTTCTCATCTGGCTGAAAGCACTGCTGTCTGATTTACCAAGTTAGTGGGGTTTCATCCCGTTCATTTGTCAGGGCTTTTATCCTGGCTGGGGGGATGCAACTGTTGTGGTCTGCTGGCCTGTTGCACAAGGAGTGCAGAGCAATCACGGTTTGATAGTGAGTCCTAATGCTATCTGTGTGTGTTATGAGGCAGTGGAAGCTTGCTGTCTGTGCCTGGCAGGACCCCGGTAACTCTGGAAAACCTTTGCCTAGTTCCAACCAGATCTGTTGGACAAAGAATTAGGTGAATCTCGTATCGTTACGTGAAGATCGATATCTGGTCCAAATTAGTGTCATGAAGAGAGATCTGTTGGACAAAGAATGCTCTTAGGTGAATCTTCTATCATTACGTGAAGATCGTTATCTGGTCAGTGTAGCGAGACCCAAATTAGCGTCATGAAGAGAGAGCACCATTTCTGCAGAGAAACAAATGGAAAATGAGTATGAAAGCTTACTTCCATCGGCTGCATAATCCATATCTGCAGAATGCAGCTAAACATGCAGATAGTTAAATATCATTTCAGACTGAAATTTGTAATGGAAAGCTACCAGTAGTCTCTCCCCATCTGCTGAACAGCTTTAAGGATTCTATGATTTCTGTCTTGAATACATGAAAATTTTGGCATATCTCCATAATATAACCATTTTGATAATCTGCCCTTGAAAGAATCTGGGAATGTCTCCATTTAAGAGAAGTTACTTTATTTCATGGATTGAGAATTGCCTACTAAAATTCTAAAAGGCTTATTGAAATAGGCATGATGGAGAGACTTTCTCTAGGACCGAAAACTGTGACTCGCTTTTCTTTCATTATATTTTAAAACCACTGATACCATCTTAAAAGTGAGCAGCAGTGCACATATTGGAATATGACATGATGTGATAAGTAAATCACAACAAATTTGTAGTCATACATGAATTTTGTATCTAAAAACAACCAGCAGAAATATCTAGGAAGACATTTAATATGATGTTATATAGTTTGTCTTAATCACCAGACTTCATATGCTGATTTCAGTGAACGGAATGACATAAATTTGGTCCAGTCCCTTGGTAGATCACAGGGATACTGCTGAGGCCAGGACACATGCACCTGAGATGGAGGCTCTGCAAAGGGCAGCAGGAGGACCCCTGCCTGCTGTGCTGTCACCGGCGGACGTGGTGGTCCCTGAAGGGGCGGTGTCTGTATCTCGCCTTGGAGCCTACTCAGCAGGAGGAAAGGGGGCTAGGTCTGCCTTGCTGAGCACCCCTTCGTACCAGCCCTACACTTGTAGGATAGGCCCAGCTGGAGGCAGGTGCAACTCAAGTGTGGTGTCTCAGCCTGTTGTTTTTTCCCCACACAGTGACACGCAAAAGGAATGGCTGGCCATTTAGGAGTCCTTTCAGGCAGCCCATGTGTGAGGCAGAGGATGGGGTAAGTGATACCCAGACCTAGGAGCCCGTGGGTGGTTTGGGCAGGGGATGGAGAGGAGCAAACGTCCAAGGTGACCTGCAGAGCAAAACCAAATGGGCACCCTGAGTGGTTTTATTTGTTTCCTTTTCAGGAAGTAAGTGTGCTTATGGGTATGGGCAGGCAGTGCTAGGAGCTGCGCAGCAGTGTCACGTGCGTGCAGGCGTGTGGTGGCAGCTGGGGTTGGCGCCTTCCCACAGCTGCATCCATCTCTGGGGCAGATTCATCAGGCTGCTGGATCCTGTAGATGGGATCCCTTGGCAGAGGCATGGGACCGTGCAAGGGAGCAGATGCGCCTGCAGGAACCCGTCCTGCACTGTCCCTGGCGTGTCTGGGGTGAACGCACTGGGGGTTGATCTAGGGGCCTGATCCTGGTAGGGGCTCAATCCTGCAAGCCCTCTGAAGTGAGGGGCCCAACACCCCTCTGGATGAGGTCCCATCACCCCACAGATGCTGCCAGAGCCTGGTGAACACCAGCACTCTCCCTCGTTTCCTTTGCACGCAGGAAGATGCAAAGCCCCCTCCGACTGGGACCCCAAGCTGCAGTTTACTCCTGACAAGACCAGCTATGCCTTGAATGACTTGGTGCAGCTGAGTTGTCCTGAGGGCTACCAGCCATCGGTCGCTGTGCTCACATGCATTTCCAACAGGACACAGAGCTTGTGGAACAGCACTGCCACCTGTGAGGGTAAGCATAGCCCCATGTCACAGAGGTCCCAGGGTCCTGGACCAACACCAGACCCTCTGTCCTGGCGGACCTAGAAGATTCCTTCCACATTCCATGTACTGCCCATATAAGGCAGGTAGGGCAAGAGCAAGAGGATGCACCAAGGTGGGATCAGCCTCTGAGTGAGCAGTGTGAAAGACAACAGGGCTCTTCAGCTAGACAAGGGGGTGGAGGGGGTGTGCTAGAGCCTGTGGTGGGTTGGGCTGGTGCTTCAGGGTCCCTCTCCTGAAAAGGTTCTAAGGGGTGGGGAAGGTGGCAGGACCAAAGGAGTCAAAGGAGGTGTCTCCTTGCGCAGTGCAGAGGGCCCCAGAAAACTCCTTACTGTGAGATGCAGAGGGGGTACGGCGTGACCATGGTTGTGAGTGCCGAGCAGGAAAGCAGGGATCAGTAGTAGTTTGAGTGCAGACGGTGAGATTTGATGGATGTGTCAACTTCCCTTCTCCCTTTAGGGGCTGGAATCCTTTACTGACACCCCCGTCATCCCTGCTGTGGGATGTAGTGGAGAGCTAAGAGTGTCCACGGACACAAGGGCGGAGCAGAGAAGTGGTCAGCTCTGCTTACTGTGCACACACACAGCCACCTCCCACCACACCTGGCTGAAGGGGTATTGTCGTGACAAAGGGCTGTGTCACTTCCCCTCTCCCTTTTGAGGACTGCACTCTGTCACAGCGGACTCCTGACATCCTCATCATCTCTTCATCTCCCCTGCCCCACCTGGCCATCCTGCAACCCTGACTAACGTGCACCCTCTTTTGCCCCTGCCAGAAGTGTGCCAAAGGCCCCGGTGGGATCCAAGACTCCAGGTGGCACCAGACCACGTGAATTACAGCAAGAATGAAAAGGTGGTGCTGAGCTGCCCAGAGGGTCTGCAACCGTCTTTCCCTGGGGTCAAATGTGCATAGTCCAGTCTATCAGTAATGGGAAACCTGTATACAGAGAAGTTTGGATGGGGAGGACTGGCACAGCTGGCTGGATCCGCCTTCGATCTAATGTGGAGTGCCTTGGTAAGGGAGGCTTCAGGAGCTCTCCTGACTGCCTCGCTCTGCCCTTCCTGAACATGAAAATGCAGGCTGTGCGTGCACACAGAAGGGCACTGAGATGCCTGCCAAGGGAGGGTAGGGTGATGTTGTGTTGTTTGAGAATCCCAGTTAGATGTCCCCAGAGCTTTGGTGACAATCAGTCCTCTGCTACTGCCCAACTTGCTGAGTGTCCTCTGACTGGGCCAAAGGGAGAGGGCTCAGGGCCAGCTCCCTGCTAGCAGCTCTGAGCAAGCAGAGTGTGGGGATGTGGGCTAGTCAACCAAGAAGTGCAGTCCTGCTTCAACTGAGTGCATCTCCTGGCCCCCAGAGCCAGTGCATTGCATCATCTCCTGCTTGTGAGAGCAGAGCTGGCCCAGCTCCTCTGCCTAATCCAGGCAACAACTGAGAGCATATGGGAAGTATCTGGGAATCCTGAGCCACAGTAGACAGCAGGGACAATTTAACATCCTATCATATGAGCCAGGAGCTACAGCCTCAGGGCTGGGAATTCATACTTAAAGCTTTTTCCTAGGTCTAGCATGTAGTTCCCGCAGAAGCGAATGGTGTTTCTTATAGCCCTGAATAACACAATCCCACCATAGAAAACACTAGTGCCTGCATCAGCATATGCTGGTGGCTTGGGACTAAAAGGTGCTAAGGCTGCTGAGCCAGAAGGGCTGTGTGTCCTGGCTGATCCTGAGTTGAAAGGGCTTCCAGCTCTTGTACTCTTCTCTGGGAGGTTGATCAAGTCCCCCTGCTCTGGAGGTTCCTTTCCTCTGCCTTGCTTAGCAGACCTGAAGGCAGAGCATGGCTCTACTTCACGGCCTATTTCTTGCAGCAGACAAGATGGCAGAGCCCAGAAACATGTGTGCACACATATACTCATATCCAGTGCCAAAGGTGGGGGCCCTTGTGAATCCGCGCCCCAGTCTGTGACATCCACCCTGTTAACACTCTCTGTTAGTTGCAGGGCAATCCCTAGGCCTGTGTCACGTGGTCATGGTGGTTGCTGTGCTCTTGGTGCTGGTCCTTCTGTCTGCAGGGATCCTGTCATTTGTGCTGTCCAGGTGAGTGGCCAGAGGGCCTGGATTGCTGTTCTGTTGCAGGCCTTTGTGTGCTGAGGGGTAGCTGGGGCTGGAGAAGGTCACCTCCCCTGCTGCTTCCCCCCCTCTGGGTCATGTGAATGCAGCCAGCTGGTCCTACAGTGGCTTGGCTCTCGGGCTCTCACCTGGGGCTCCCGAGCATCTCCCTTGGGGCTGGGGTAGGGGCCACGCCATCCCCTGTGGCTCTTACTGCCACTGTTGCTGTCCCTTGAGGTGCTGGTGGGGAACTCCTCTGCCAGCCTGTAGGAGGCCAAGAGCAGAGGGGTGCAAAGCCCTGCATCCCTCTGCTGCTGGATTTGGCAGCCCCGGGCAATGTCAGCCTTGCTCCTCTTAGGATTGCCCTTTGTCTTCCCAGGAAGAAGAAAGCCTTGCCAGCAAAGCAAAGGAGGAGCATTACACAGGTAGGAGCCAGTGACTCCCTGGGGCCGCCATCAGAGAGGTGGCTGCAGGGCTGAGGTGGGCAGCAGTTCTCCTCCAGGAGGGCTTCACCCTTGGCAGAAACATCTGGCCATCCTCTCCACCCCAGGGTAGCTGCAGAGAGCCTGGCTGGTACTGGCTGACCTATCAGAGCAGTGTGTCCTCTATCTACTCAGTGACTTTCCCCTCCCAAAAAAGAAACCCTGTCCAGGAGGCCTCTTCCACCACCTCCTTACTGGGAGTCCTCAGTAGGGCCAGGGAGAGCTGGGAGCTCCTGACGATGTTTGCCTTGCCCTGGGGAAGCAGCACTTCTTTGCAGCCCTGCTGCCCTGCAGGTGCCCGTGCTGGGGGCTGTGTCAGCTGCCAGGGCTGCTCTGTGCCTGGATCTGCCCTGTTGCTTCTCCTCCCATCCCTCAAGCTGTTTCTGTCCCTTCCAACAGAGCCCCACTTCTATGATAACTTGGATCCTTACTGTGTGATCAGTGGCCACCTTCTGGCAGATGGCAATGCAGGTAGGACTCAAAGTGCCCTGGCTGTGTCCCCACACACCTCCAGGAGAAGAGGGAGAGGTATTCTGCTTGACATGCCCCATGTTTGCTCCAGCTCTCTGGTCCTCTGGACAATCAAGATGACTCTCCCTGCTGGGGCCCTGGCTGCAGCCAAGCGAGGCTCCAGGCATGTCTCCCCAGCCTGGTGCAGTGACAGGGACAAGTAAAGAGGAGCGCCCAAAGAGGACACTCATCTCTCACCCTTTGGAGGGACTCAGAGATGTGGGCAGGGCCTGAGGGCCTCACTCACCTGTGTGATGGGGAAATATTTCCTGGGAGGTATTGAAGGAGAGACAGACCCCAGGGACCGACTGCTCTCACGTGTGCTGAGGGCACATAGCAGCCTCTGCCCTGGTGCCCTGGTCTCCACACGTAAAGGTGGCCAGACTGAAGAGCAGTCACTCCCATCTCTGTCCCAGACCACAGGAGACAGGAAGAGCAGTGAAGGATCAGAAAAGATGAAGATGTCATCTGTTCGATGCTGATAGCAGCCATCTCCCCAGGCCCTGTGATCAGCTCTGGGAGCCTCATCCAGGAGAGGCCTGAACTGTTTCTTTGAGGTCACAAAGTGGTTTCTTTAGAGCTCTTACCAAGCTCTAGTCTGCTCTCTTGCAAAGCAGGAGCAGCCCAAGGCCTGGGATGAACTGCTTGTGTCAGTAAAGATGTGTGCTGAAAGTCCTCCACTGCTGTGATTAAGACATCTGACCTTGACCCTTTTGTCCGTGACTAGCCTTTGGGACCAAAGCAGCTCCTTCCCATGGGCTACTGTTGCTGTAATCTACCTGCTTTAGTGGAGCTGCTATGGATGGATATGGTGCAGAGAGAAGGAAGAAGCTAAGCCCAGCATGGCTGCTGCTGATTGGGGGAATGATTGGGATAATGGGAAAATTGAGGGTTAGCTTGTGCTGCTACCTTCATCTAGGCTCCCAAACCCCTTCCTGCTACAGATACTGATGTCTAACCAAACTCATAGCTTTGCTTGAGTCTGGCCTCACTGTGCTATCCTTGCAGATTTGGAGGAGGCTACCTGCCTTGCTACAGCTACTGCCTGGTCCTCTCAGTGGGTCACATTTCCTGTAGGAAACTGAGCTAATTGCATCTTGGGGAAGGGAGGCCAGAGGCAGGGCAACCATGACCTTCTGGCCTGGACCTGAGCATGATGGCATTGATGGCATGCCCGACTCCCTACAGCTGTGCTAAGCAGCTCTCACGTGTGTTTGTATGGGGTGCATCGTGGTAATCAGGAATGGATAGTGCTTCCCCACATGTGTCTACGGCAAGTCTGTGGCCTGTGCTGTGGGCAGAGCTGGGGCACCTGGGTCCTCTTAGCCCCTCTGCTGTCCCCATGTCTGATCACCCCTCTTCCCTCTCCCTGTACTCTTCCCTGGTGCTGTATACAGGTGCCTCAGTATCATCTCTTTTCCTTGGTGAGTGTGTTTTTTTTTTAATGTTTGACCTACTACCTCTGTTTTCTTTTCCCGGGTATTTTGTGGCTCCAGTCCTGTTCTTCACCTTCTCTGTATGACTGCCATTTGTTCTTTATCTCTCTGCTACCTGGTTGTCTGTCTAAAACCACTCAGTGCTCTGTAGCAATCACTGTAGGCTATTTCTTTCCCTCCTGTTCTGCTGCTTCCTTTCGTGCTTGATCCATATGACTCAACTTTTGTGTTACTGCTTCTGCACTGCACCAACAAATCCATTCTAGGGTCACAGTTTTGGGAACTAATGGACACAGCCTCTCTGCACATGCGAGTCTGTCCTGCGTGGAGAACAGAGGACAATCTGTTTGGAATAATTTTCCTGGGGGTGCTAGGAAAATATTCCCAAAGAAGGGAGCAGGTAGGCTCAGGAAAAGCCTCCACTGGCAGGCAACTGACCAGGGAACGTTGGAGAAAGGTTTGGGACATATCTGAGCAGGATTAAGAGACAACAGACTTAGCCAGTAGGGGATAAGGCTGGGCTGAGCCAGGCAACCCAGGAGATCTCAAAGCCCCAGACCTTGCACATGATGCCTCCATGCCCTCTGAGGAGGGAAGAAGGTAGCTCTGAGGCAGACAGAGGTTCCTGCTCCAAAGAGGAAGCTTCTGGAGCCAGATCCTATGGCTGTTTGTTTTCTGTGCGTGCACCTCTTACATGCAGTTACACAGGTGTGTATGTATAGTCTCTCACTGGTTGTTCTCCTGTTAAATTCTACCACCATCCTTTATCCTCCACGGTATCTGAAATCTATACAGGTAAGTGACTCTTTTATTGTTCTGACATGTTCTCTAGTTGCAGAGGTCTGAGAATAAATCATACCAAAGGAAAAAAGAAAAAGCAGTTTTGTGGGAAGAATTCAGTCTTTCTGCTGCCAGGGTTTGGGGACACTGGCATTTGAAAGAGAAGACTTGCAGCAATTTGGGCATCCTTGCTTGGTGAAGAGCTGGCAGGCAGTGAGGTGACTTAGGCATGCTGCAATCAGGAAGCCCCAGAGATTTCAGCACAGCATCCTCACATACTAGTTTTGCACAAATAAAGAGCATAACCTACAGCTTGCGACATGGTGCAGGTTTCAGAGCCAGCCTTATGGCCCAGCAGCTCTTCCTCAAAGTTAGTCCAATGACCATCTGTGGGGGGGGGGGGGGCAGATTATTCCCTGGACATGTGGGTCTGGCAGGGGAGAAGGAAGGGGACTCATGAGCCACCTGAGAGACCCTGCCTTAGCCTCATCTGGACAGCGTGGAGGTGGGAATGTCTGCAGCTGTATGGCTTTCCTAAGTAGCACCTTGTGTTCGTGTTTTTGAAATGTGTATGGCTTATCTCTGGCAGCTCTGAAGAACAAACAACTGGAACCAGGGCAGAGTATGTGCTGCCCAGAGATGCAACAGCACTGGGAGATGGGACTCTTGGAAGTGTGAGACCAAGCAACAGTAAGTGAGCTGGAAAGCAATGATGAGCAGAACCTAGTGGTGGCTTCAAGAGTGGGACACTTAAGGAGCATGAGCAAGGCAGTGCAAGGGTCCTGTCCCAAACTTAGGAGCACCCAGAGAAATCCCTACCATGTCCAAAGATCCTGTCCACCACGTGAGCCCATGGGAGGTGCTGGTAGCAGAGCAAAGCAGCAGCTCTCAAGGAGCAAGGGGAATGAAAGAAGGGGATATTTTGGCAGCAGGCTGGGTACTTCAGGTGCCCAGCAGGCACTATAAGGTTGGATGATGAGTTCACCTGGGGCCAGAGAAGAGTCTTCCCAGACTGACGGAAAGGGGAAGGAAGCAGCAGAAGGTGGAGCTGTGGGGAAGTAAGCGCACAAATACATTTAGCATGGGGAATAAACAGGAGGAATTAGAGATCTGTGTGCAGTTGCAGGGCTATGATCTCATTAAAATCATGGAGGCATGGTGGAGTAGCTATCAAGACTGGAATGCTGCAGTGGATGGATTCAGGCTCTCTAGGAAGTGCAGGCCCGGAAGGTGAGGAGGGGGAGTTGTTTTACGTGAGAGAGCAGCTGGAATGCACGGAGCTCTGCGTGGGGGTGAGCAATGGGCTAACAGAGAGCTTATGGGTCAGGATTAAGGGGCAGACTAGCATGGGTGATACTGTTGCGGGCATGTGCTGTGGCCACTTGTTAGGAAGAAGTAGAGGATGGCTTCTGCAGACAGCTGGAAGTAGCCTCATGTTTGCAGACCCTGGGAGACTTGAACCATGCCATTATCTTCTAGAGGGGCGAACAGAGCATGTGACAGGCAATTGAGGAGATTTCTGGAGAGCATTGATTACAACTTCCAGATACAGGTGACGGGATGCAACAAGGAGAGATGCTCTGTTGGACCTCAGGTTAACCAACCTTCTATGGTGGAATGACTAGCTGGGTAGATGAGGGGAGAGCAGTGGATGTTCCCTATCTCGATTTCACACATAACACTCTCTCAGACTTTGTTATAGGAAAGGCTGATGAAGTACGGGCTAGATGAGTGGACAGTAAAGTGGACTGAGAACTGGCTGAATGGCAGAGTTCAGAGGGCTGTGATCAGTGGCACAAAATCTAGCTGGAGCTGGCAGTGTCCCCCAGGGATCAATACTGGGACTAATAACTTACTCATTAGTGACCTGGATGAGGGGACAGAGTGCACCTTCAGCAAGTCTGTTGATGATGCAAAACTGGGAGGAGTGGCTGATACATCAGAGGGCTGTGCTGCCATTCAGAGGGACCTCAACAGGCTGGAGAGATGGGCAGAGAGGAACCTCATGAAGTTCGACAAAGGGAAGTGTAGGGTCCTGCACCTAGGGAGGAGTAACCCCATACAGTCTGGGGACTGACCTACTGAAAAGCAGCTTTGCAGAGAGAAGGGTCCTGGTGGACCACAAGTTGACTACGAGCCAGCAATGTGCCCTTGTGGCCAAGAAGGCCAATGGTCTCCTGGGGTGCATTAGGAAGAGTGTTGCCAGCAGGTTGAGGGAGGTGATCCTAGCCCTCTACTCAGCACTGATCAGGCCATGTCTGGAGTACTGTGTCCAGTTCTGGGCTCCCCAATACATTAAGACGTGAAGCTACTGGAGCAAGTCCAGTGAAGGGCTACCAAGAGAATTAAGGTGCTGGAGCATGTCTCATATGAGGAAAGGTCAAAAAAACTGGGACTGCTTAGCCAGGAGAAGGCTCCAGGGGGATTTTAATTTATCTGTAAGTAAATGTATGGTGTGAAGAGAATGGGGGCCAGACTCTTTCCAGTGGTGGCCAGTGACAGGTCAAGAGGCAACGGACACAAACTGAAATACAAGGAATTCTTTCTGAACATAAGGAAAACTTCTTTACTATGAGGGTGACTGGCACTAGAAAAGGTTGCCCAGAGAGACTGAGGAATCTCTATCCCTGGATATATTAAAAAGCTGTCTGGACAGGATCCTGGGCAGCCTGCTCCAGGTGATCCTGTCTGAGTAGCGGAGTTGCACTAGATGATCTCTAAAGGTCCCTTCCAACCTCAATCACTGTGATTCTGTGAATAGGCTTGGTGTAGGTTGAATGTATTTTTCAGAAGGGCCAAGGACTGTTTCCAGCCTTGAAGTATTCTTTGCAGTTCACCTGTCTTCCCATGACTGTCTCTTGACAACTCTCTTTATACCTTCTCAGACGACCTCAAACTGCCCTGATCATTGAGGGAAAGTGCAGGGATTTGTTAGAGCTCAAAAAGCCCATGACCGCAAGTAATGGCTTTGGAAAACATGCAGATATAGTGTCAGAAATATGAACAGAGTTTCTTGAGTGCATTCTAGTTACAAGGTGGGTTTGGGGAATAACCCTGGGATCCTAGAGACAGGTATCCTCTTGGTGAGAGCCTGTGCCTGGATCCCCTATGGCACACAAATAGCAAGAGGCAGCAGCTCTGATACCAGTGGGAGGTTTCCTCTCCAAAGAGGACGATTCTTGCAACACATGAAAGATTTCCTCACGTGGTTTTTTTCTTCCTGTGCTTGTACTCTCTTACATTCAGTTACAGATGCATAAGCTGAAAGGCAGCGAATCGTACTGAGATTTCAGCCCTGCCCTGGGACTTTATGCTAATATGGTCTTGTGGGGGCTGGCTGTAGCCTTTCTCCTGGTCTTTACACCTCTGAGGGCTGCACAGGGAGAAGAAGAGTCTGGTCCTAAAGACCAAGGAGTACCCCAGGGAACAGGTAAGAGCTTCTCACTCTGCAAGAGGAGGTTTGACTGCTCTGCTTCCTGTAAGTTTGCTGTGCATCTTTATCAGGTTCAGCATGCAGCAGCTGTACCTGAGAGGACTGGAACTGGTGTCCATACCAGGGCTCAGGAAACCTGCACCTCAGCCAGGCTGTGGTGACATGAAACTACATTTGGGGTTGGAGGGTTGCAAGCCTTGGTGGGCTGGGAATATTTCCAAGAGCATGGGGCTGCAGCCTTCCTCTGGGAAGGGGCAGGGTCCCTGGGAGCAGGAGGTGGCTGACTCTCTTTGCATTGTGGGCAGGTGAAGCCTGAGTACACGGCCATCAGAGTAATGTCCTTGTTACAGGACACCTGGTTGCTAGTGCTGAGCAAAGACCTTGAGATCTGTGAAATGGAGTCCAGCGGAATGCCTGAGTTCCTGTATCATTTGGGGTGCCTGCTCTTTCTGGGAGAGCCATGGGGACACGAGCTCGGGTGTCATGTGTCTATGTTGGAGGTAGTGTGAGAAAGATGGGATGAGGCTGGACAGTCAGGGACTAGTCACACCCTGCACTGAAAATCTGTCCCAGAGAAGGTAACAACTCTGCTCATTGCAATGCAATTCAATAGAAGGATGCAGAGACAGACCCAACATTGCACATTAAGCCTTGGCAGATGGGGCTCTGGGACACTGTCCCTGCTGAGAGTAAATGAAAAAGAAACAGCCTGTCGCTTTTTGCTGAGATAGATGTGCCCAAACATGGAATGGGACTGCGTGCCTCTAGCTCGGAGGAAGTGCGCAGGCAGTGATGTGTTGCTAGGGCACATGTGGTGTTTGCGATTCTCAGTTGGGCATCCCTTGTCTTCTGTAAGCAGAGATGTTCAAAACCAAAATCTGTTAACTGGCATTTGCTTCACAGTTAAATTTGTGCTTCTTTGTGGCTGTTCAGAAGATGAAATGAAACTTGTCAGATACATTCTCTGAAAACTGGCAGAGAACCTTGCAGAGGCTGGCACGGGAAGTGCTCCCTTTGCAGGTGAATCACTGCCTGTGGAAATCCTTACAGCAAAACCTGCCATTGCAGCACTCAGCACACTGCTGGGATAGGCTATAGGCCTGCTCCCTACCTGTGACCTCTTCAGCCCAGAGGGCGGGAGAATGCAGCAAGGGTGGGCAGAACCAGGAGGAGGACAGGGGACCAGGGACCAGGGCTTGTGGCAGGGGTAAGGGGCAGGGGGATGGTGGAGAAGGTCCATGTCTGTCTGTTTGTCTGCAGCCAGGCTTGAGGGGACCAAAAAGAGCCTTTAGTGGCCAGTGCTTCGGTGGCCTTTGGTATCTGGGCCATTGGCAGTGAAGCAACACCTGGAAGAAAGATGTCTCCCATCACACCAGGAGCCTTCTCCTGTAGGGAGGGATTGTCCAAGAAAACTCCCTGCTGTGGGATGTAGTGGAGAGCTAAGTGTCCACAGACACAAGTGCAGAGCAGAGAAGTGGTCAGCCCTGCTTACTGTGCACACACACAGCTACCTCCCACCACGCCTGGATGAGGAGTCTTGTCATGACCAAGGGCTGTGTCACTTCCCCTCTCCCTTTTGAGGTCTGGACTCCATCACAGCAGATTCCTGGCACCATCGTTATTTCTCCTGCCCCACCTGGCCATCCTGCAACCCTGACTAACGTGCACCCTCTTTTGCCCCTGCCAGAAACATGCCAAAGGCCCCGGTGGGATCCAAGACTCCAGCTGGCACCAGACCACATGAATTACAGCAAGAATGAAAAGGTGGTGCTGAGCTGCCCAGCGGGTCTGCAACCGTCCTTCCCTGAGGTCAAATGTGCAAGTGAAGTCCCGTCTATCAGTAATGGGAAACCTGTATACAGAGAAGTTTGGATGGGGAGGAATGGCACAGCTGTTTGGATCCGCCTTCGGTCTAATGTGGAGTGCCTTGGTAAGGGAGGCTTCAGGAGCTCTCCTGACTGCCTCGCTCTGCCCTTCCTGAACATGAAAATGCAGGCTGTGCGTGCACACAGAAGGGCACTGAGATGCCTGCCAAGGGAGGGTAGGGTGATGTTGCGTTGTTTGATAATCCCAGTTAGATGTCCCCAGAGCTTTGGTGACAATCAGTCCTCTGCTACTGCCCAACTTGCTGAGTGTCCTCTGACTGGGCCAAAGGGAGAGGGCTCAGGGCTGGCTCCCTGCTAGCAGCTCTGAGCAAGCAGAGTGTGGGGATGTGGGCTAGAGAGGAAGGGGATGATGTTCCTCTGACAGCATGTGCTTGATGAGCAGTGGCCATGGGCTGAATCTCCATGCCTGGCCCAACTGTTCAGGGTGTCCTGTCTTGTTTGTTTGGCCCTGTGTTGGCCTGTCCTGGAGCACCTGCCCAGGTTAGGTGGTGGGAGCTTTGAGGCCCTTGAATCAAATGCTGGTTGGACCGTGCCCTCCCTGGTGCCCAGAGTCCCTGGAGCTCCCTGCTCTTCCTGGCCTTTCCCAGGAGGCCTCAGGGAAGCAGTGTGAGGTCTGTCTTTGCCTCATCCCTTCCCCGCGGGGATGCGGGGAGAATTCCTGTGTACTGCGTCCCAGAGATCCATCTCTCCTCATCCTGTGCCAGGGCACAGGATCCCCCTTCTCTTGGGTCCTATCCACAGAAATACTTGGCTGTGGAACTGCTTGGACCCACAAACACTGAGTGGGGACAGGTGCCTTGAGCAATGGCAATCAGCACATACACCCATCAAGCCCTGCCTGGCTTCTTAGCACACCATGATCCCAAACTGCTCCTGCTGCCCAGCTCGGAGACATGAAGGCACTGTGGTCAGTCTCCTGCTTCCTCTTCCTCCCCGCTGGGTGGGGAGCAGGCTTCTCTGACTGCAGCCTCCTTGCAAAGGCTGGAGGGGAAGGAAAGGGAAGGGAAGGGAAGGAGATGACCTGCTTGCAATGTTGCCTTCACAGAACTTCTCCAGGTTGTCCCTGGGACCTCGGAGGTTTCTGCCACCAGCATCAAACTGAACTGGACCTGCAGGTTCCCTGATGCCTGCCAGCACATGCGGGCCATGTGCCGTCTGGCCGGGCCTCCCTCCCCTGGCTGTGAGGCCAAGGTGGTCACTGGGGAGGAGATGCTTCAGGGCCAGAAAGGAACGTTTTCCTGCCCGCCTCTGCAGCCCTTCACTGTCTACAGTGTCACCATCTCCTTGCCCCCCAGCACGGTCCTGTTCACATGGCAATTTCGGACAGAGGAAGCAGGTATGTGTCCATGGGCAAGTGCAGCAAGGACAGGAGTGTCCTGGGCTGTGTCACGGGCAGGGAAGGCTGGTAAAAGCGCCTTTCCCTCTGCAGCTCAACTCGGGCATCTCCCCCTGCGATGATGGTCCTGAGATTGGGGCCTGTAGAAATCTGGGGCAGGGGCTGTGCAGGGCCCTAGAGCAGAGCTGCCCACACCCAGCTCTGGCCTCAGCCCCGTTCCCCGGCCCAGTGTGTGACTCCGTCCTCCCGTGCTTCCAGTGCCGGACCAACCAGAGAATCTGTCCCTGGATCGCAGCACCGGCTTGCTCAGGTGGAACACGCTGCCCTCCTGCAAAGGGGAGATCCTTGGATACCAGGTACCAGGGTACCCCGGACTCACAGGGCTACTCCCTCACCTTGCCAGGGGCGTCTGCACCTGGGCTGCTCTGGGCGTGCAGGTGGGGAGAGCAGGGAAGGTAAAGCCGCGATGACCCACAGTTCCCCCGCCTCCAGTCCTGCAGAGGTGACTTTCATGCTCCAACCAGCGTGAGCGTTTTCTATTCAAAGTGTGTTCTCCTGCTCCGCTGCTGCCTGGAGAAGTGCTGGGTGCTCCCTGCCCTCTCGAGTGCAGAGCCTGGTGTTTGGGCAGCTTGGCAGATTGCTGCGCAGCACTTCATGGCGTGTTCCTTGACTTAGAGGGGGCCAAGGGGGTAGCCAGCTCATAGCCTCTTGCAGATGTGTTTCCTGCCTTACTGGGATTTCTTGGAAATCTTTGTCCAGTTCTGAGAGCAAAGGATGACTCTGAGCAACTGCTCCTCCTGGGTGCTGCTCTGCTGGTGTACCCCTGGTGCAGCAAACTCTTCTCAGCTGATGAGTGCTCCTCTGAAATGCCGGGTTTCTCTGGGAGAGGTCCACAGTCGCTCTGAATTGCCCTCCGTGTGTGGCAAGAAGTGCCTTGTCTTTCTGATAAGTCAGGACTCTTTGCACAGTGTAGTTCTGCTTTCCAGTATTTGCTGCCTGAGACTCGCACCAGCATGCTCTACGCCTCTCTGAGGTCAGACCTGCTTGGAGGGTGAAAGGAGGCCCCAACCTGCTGCTGCTTCTTCCACCTCTGTGAGCTCTTCCCTGCAGGAACCACAGAAGCGGGGCCATGGCTGCATTGCGAGGCCCAGGCCACAGGAGCTTTGGGAGTCTGTGCCAGCTGGCTTTCTGCTCCCAGACACCAGGGCTTGTGGCAAGATCCATTTCTGTGGCTTTGTGTCAATGCTCTCTCACGCTTTTCCAAGATAGCGTTTCTGTGAACACCCCTGCTGCAGCGGGGCTGGGCATGGGCTCTCAGGTGACATTCAGGTGACACACTGGGACGTGGAGAGCCTTGATTAATATCGCTGGTGGGGAATTCTGCCATGCCTGTTTCATGCAGGCGAAGCCTCCTGAGCCCAGGCTTGCTGGGCTGTAAAGAGAAAGCCAGGGCTCTGCTTCTGGGGGGTGTCAGCACAGTGCTGCAGCTGCACACCAGTGACCCGGCCTGGGGCTCATTAAATGCCCGTACATCCCTGCAAGAGTGTCACTTCCATGTTGCCGTGCTCCCACGAGCCTGGCACTTCCAACGTGGGGCCCAGACAACCCTATGTGGGGCCCGAACAACCCAACGGGAGGCCCTTCTCGGGGTCACTGCCCCTCCCGAGCTTTCCCTGCCCCTGCAGGGGATGCAGCGTCCCGGTGCGCCGGGGCAGGTGCCCCATGAGCATGTTGCTGCCAGGCCGCTCTGGCCCGGAGCGAGAGCTCAGCACTGCTCCCCTCCAGCTCTCTGTCCTCCCCCAGCTGAGCATCATGGCCAGGAGTGCGCACGAGGGCGGCTTCCTGGAGATCGAGCGGCTGAGGGTGAACAGCTCTGTCTCCGAGTACCTGCTGCCGGACCACCGACCCGGGCACATATATGTGGTGACGGTGCAAGGCCTCACGGCCGCCGGTGCCGGCGACGCGTCACGCCAGGAATTTCCGAGCGCTGGCTTGGGTAAGGTGCCTTCATGGGGTCCCAGCGCGGTGCCCGTGGAGGGCAGCAGGCCGCCGTGCAGCGGACGGCGGGGCCCTGCCTCCCCCTGCTGAGCCCCAGGCTGCACCAGTAGCTTTGCCAGGGCAGGCGCGGGGGCAGTCAGGCCCCCGCGCCACCCCTGCCCTGCACGAGCGGTGCTCGGCCTCCGCTGCACGTGCTGGGGCAGCCCCGCAGCCTGCACTGCCTGCGCGCCGCTGCCTGCGCCGCGCAGGGCCCCTCCGCGCTCTGCTGCCTGCTGAGCCTCGGCCCCCCGGCTCCTCTCCAGAGACCGCTGCCCCTCTCAACGCCAGCTCCTGCGGCGCTCCTGACGTCTCCCCGTCTCAAGGGACGGCCGTGATTCCTCTCTGCCCCATCGCCCAGCCCCACGCGGCGGCGAGGTGAGTGCGGCCTCTGGGGAGCTCCGCTGCTCTCCGTTCTGGGAAGCCTTTCCCACGGGCAGCACTTCCCCGCGGCTCTCTGCGCTCTGCTTCCCGCTGCCCCCGGCCCCCCTGACAGCCCTGCCTCGCAGGGAGCACCAGCTCATCGTTGCCGTGACCCAGGATGCCGCTAAGGTGGCAGGCGTTTGCTCAGGGGAGCTGCAGCCCTTCAACGCCAGCCTGCCGCACCATGCCTACGTGGCCGCGGTGCTCAACCTCACGGCCCCCACCGACTTTGTGCTGGGCGACGGGACCCGCCGACACGGTTACTACAACGCTCCCCTCCAGCCGGACGGGAACTACACGGTCCTTCTCCGCCTCGTTCGCCGCCGGCAGCAGGTAGCCTCTCACGGGCTCAGGCCAGGACAGAGCCTGCTCCTTCCCCACGCCGTGTCCCCGCGGAGCGGTGAGGGGGGCTGCTCCTGTCCCAGGCACTTAAGCTGGTGCGCCTTGGCAGCACAGCCCCTGCAGGGAGCTTTGGCCACAGCTGGGCGTTTTATGGCCGTGGGGAGGAGGTGTTTGCTCCCAGGAGTGGGCAGCTTGGCAGCAGTGGCCTGAGCTCTCTCTCCTGTCTCCTCCAACAGGCAGAGAAATTCACCTGTGTTTGCTACAGCTTCTCTGTTGGTAAGTGGGCTCCTTCCTCTGGGCAGGGCTCAGCCCCACACCGTGTGCCCAAGGCACCCTCCCTCCTGCTTGCCTTTTCCCAGCCTGGCTGCTTCTGTCGGAGAGGGTATGGCCAAGACCAAGGGCGGGGGGGTGGTCTTGGCATGGAGGGCAGAGGAAACATTTTCGTTCTCTTACATGTGGGTATTCCTCCATCTCTGAAAAATCTCATATAGAGTTGTGTGTGGGGAAGGGTCCTAGGAAAGTACCTAGCTGACGGTGAGCATAGGAAGATCCTAATCCACTCATGGGGTAAGCCCCTTGGATCTGGTGGCCTTGTTGACTGTTGGTTTAGACTTTTTGCCCTTTCAAAGACCCATAGCAAAGAGCCACAAAGGGGACTGTGTCAGTAGAGAGGGTGGAAGGAGATGCAGAGCTGAACTGTTTGCTAGCTCTCTGCAAGGTAGGGCATGGCTGGGCCTCACTGCTTGTCCCTGCAGCAACCAGGATGGCAGAGCCCAGACATGTCTGCACACATGCTCACACCCAGTGGCAATGGTGGAGGCCCTTGTGGACCCATGCCGCAGTCTGTGACACCCTCACTGTGGGTGCAAATAACACTCTTATGTTATTTGCAGGGCAAGCCTCAGCCCCATGGCCTTGGACTGTGATCACAGTGGTTGCTGTGCTCTTGGTGTTGGCCTTCTTGTCTGCAGGGATCTTGTGGTTTGTGCTGTCCAGGTGAGTGGCCAGAGGGCCTGGATTGCTGTTCTGTTGCAGGCCTTTGTGTGCTGAGGGGTAGCTGGGGCTGGAGAAGGTCACCTCCCCTGTTGCTTCCCCCCTCTGGGTCATGTGAATGCAGCCAGCTGGTCCTACCGTGGCTTGGCTCTAGGGCTCTCACCTGGGGCTCCTGAGCATCTCCCTTGGGGCTGGGGTAGGGGCCACGCCATCCCCTGTGGCTCTTACTGCCACTGTTGCTGTCCCTTGAGGTGCTGGTGGGGAACTCCTCTGCCAGCCTGTAGGAGGCCAAGAGCAGAGGGGTGCAAAGCCCTGGAGTTAGCAGGGCCCTGGGCGATGTCAGTCTTGCTCCTCTTGGGACTGCCTTTTGTCTTCCCAGGAAAAAGAAGGCCTTGATCAGCCAAGCCAAGGAGAACAATTGAAAAGGTAGGGAAAATGCATCTCCCTGGGGCCGCCATCAGAGAGGTGGCTGCAGGGCTGAGGTGGGCAGCAGTTCTCCTCCAGAAGGGCTTCACTCTTGGCAGAAACATCTGCTCATCCTCTCCCATCCTGGGCTAACGTGTTCCCATGTTTACCCCAGCTCTCTGATCCTCTGGATAGTCAGGATGACTCTCCCTGCTGGGGCCCAGGGTACAGCCAAGCAAGTCTCCAGGCACATCTGCCCAGCCTGGCATGGTGGCAGAGACAAGTAAAGAGGAGCACCCAAAGAGGAGACTCATCTCTTGCCCTTTGGAGGGACCCAGGGCTGTGGGCAGGACCCAGGGAGGGCGCATCCTCCCATGTGACAGGAAAAGCTCTGCTGGGAGACACTGCAGGATGGATAGGCCCCAGGGACTGGCTGCTCTCACATGTGCATATCTGGGACAGCCTTGCTGCCTCTAGGGACCTGTGGGTGGGACAGTTGGGTGACAGTGTTGAGACTGTGCACTGCCCAGCACTCTAGCCTGAGACACTCACCTGTGCTGACGGGACCTCCCCATGCTGCCAAGGGCCCCAGGCAGCCTCTCCCCTAGGAGCCAACACTGTTCTCTGCTGAGGATGGCAGGAAACAGGTGGAGCAGTGAGGGAGTGGAGAGGGAAGGACGATGTCCCCAGCTTGGTGCTGACAGCTGTTGGCTCCCCAGGCCCTCCTGTGACGGTGACCAGCATTGGAAGCCCTCATCCGGTTCAGCCGAGCAAGAGGAAAACAGAAGGCTAAAGAACGGCTGTGAGCTCTCTGTTCCTGAACCCTCTACCTTGTCCTGTCCTTTGCTTACTGATGTTGTAATGCCTGACATTTTGATGAAACTTCTTATAGTTCCTTTTTCTGAGGCTTTGCTTTCTTTCTTGCTTTCCTGGAAGCAGGAACTGGAATAGCCCTTGGATTGTATGGGCTCAGGCTGAGGTTTGGCTTGTGCTGTTGTCTCCAGCTGGGTTCGTAATCCCTCCCCGCCCCACTCTATATGCTGATATCCAGCTACACCTATGGCCGTGCTCAAATTTGGCCCTCATCACTCTGCCTATTTTTTCTGTCCAGAAAACCAAAAAAGGCCTTGTGGTTTGGAGGGGGCTGCTTACCCTGCCACAGCTACTGCCTAGTCTTATCATTGCCCTTATGGGGTCACATCTCCTGTGGGAAGCTGAGCTAACTGCATCTTGGGGAAGGGAGGCCAGGAGCAGGGCTACTGTGACTCCCTGGTCTGGACCTGAGTCTGACAGCATACCTGATCCCCTACAGCTGTGCTAAGCAGCTCTCCCATGTGTTTGTATGGGGTGCATGGTAAGAATCAGGGAAAGGTGGTGCTCTCTTGTGCGTACCTTGGGCAAGACTGTGGCCCGTGCCTGTGCTGTCAGCAGAGCTGGGGGACCTCGTGCTCTTCTCTCTTCTGCTGCCCCCATGCCTAAAAATCTCTGGAAGAACAGCAAAGGTCAGAGCTTGACACCAGCATGGCCAGCACAGAGCCTTTACTGGTAAGACACAGATTAGAGTCAGGGGTTCAGCCCTGGCTCTGAGACCCCTTCCCCTTTGAGCAGCTCTGGCAGAAATGGTCTGCAAGGTGCAGCAGCCATTCCTGGGAGGTAAACTGCAGGTATAGCATCAAGGGTAACCAAGCTTAGATGCTGCAACCTGGGACTGCTGTGGTGGAGACAGATAGGCTGGTGAGGGAGTCTCCCTGGCCACTGGCAAAGCTGCAGCACCTGGGACAATCAGTGTCAACAAGACAGCACTTGAGAAAGGGGTTTTGGACCAGGATAGTCCTATAGGACTGTGGTTTTTCCTTCCTGTAGCTCTTCTTGGCACTGGGTTTTGTGCTTCTCCCAATGCAGGATGGTGAAACTGGGCTCCTGAGCCCTGTGAATCTGATAGAAGTTTGATGATCCCTTAGTGGAACAGTCTTGTGTTGGTGGAGCTACCTCTTTTTCCCATGCAGCTTCCTGAGGGTACATGGGAGCCCAGACAGGGCAGCTGGTTCTCTCCATCTCAGGCAAGGAGATCTCAGACAGGTCAAGTCTCAAGGCCTCTTCTTTGGTCTGCACACTAAGGCTGCGATGCCAGGTAAGTTCCTGCCCAAACTCTGGGCAAAGGGCAGGGTTCCTGCTTCAAAGCCTGGTCAGTGACAACACAGTTCGGAGACAGCCCAGACTGCCCTGTCCAGCTGCAGAGGATAGAGGAGTAAAGCATCTTGGAGCTGTGTACACCTGTCTTATCTCCTCTAGTTTCCATGGTCACTTGCAGAGAGCTGTCAAGAGAGCTGGAAGTCCTGGACAGAGATGGGCTGTGGCCATGCCTCTACTTGAAGTTTCCATAGGTTTCAAATGAATTCAAGTAACTGAGGGCTAGTTTGTAGCAAAGCTGATATTGCCCCTGTGGACAGGACACATACGAGTACATAGTACTTGAACCCTTGTCATGGAAGGCAAGTCTGGCTGGTGACAGCTTTCTGAGTGAGCCTTACACAGGTACAGCCTACTCTCCTCCTCCCACTCACAGCCCACCTTCCCCCACTAAGAAATCACAGATGTGTGCTCCAGCGAGTTGAGGGGCTGCAGCTAGCCGGTCTTAGGAGGAAAGTCAGCATCCACAGCACAAAGTGTCTGCTTTTCGCATCCATCTGGAGTGTTTACCCCATCATGGCTTCTAACACCTAGCAGGGAGATAGGTACCATGCAGGCACCTAAACACCTGCTGGTTCATCCCTCAGCTAGGCAGAGCCTATAGACCAACAAAGGGCAGCTCAGCCTGTGAGATGCTCCAGCACCCACCTGGCCCTGCAGAGCCTGCAGCTAAGTGGGCTGGGTATATCCCATCAAGGTAAAGTTTCTAGATGTCTCATCTTCCCCAGAAGGATCTGAACATACAGATTCTGGGGTAGGTGCTAGGACTATTTATGCTATGACTCCTGCTCTAGTGCTGCTGTCTGCAGCTGGGTTTAGAGTCAGTACCTACCACATCCTTAACCAGCTGTCTCCGCCGCTTCTTCAACATCCTCACAGCCTGGGACACATCCACCAGCCCCTCGCTTTGGATCTGCTCACAGAGGAAACTGATAGCACAGAAGATCCCACTCCGACTGGCACCATCCCTGCAGAGAAGTACAAGTGGAAAATCATTTGGCCTGGGATCATCTGGGCCTTGGGGGATGTCCTGTGAGCCCCACAGGTCCAGGGCTCTCATAGAATCACAGAATCAGTAAGGTTGGAAGGGACCGCTGGAGATCATCTAGTCCAACCCCTCTGCTCAGCAAGGTCACCCCGAGCACGTTAGACAGGGTTGTATCCAGGCGGGCCTTGAAGATAGCCAGAGAAGGAGACTCCACAACCTCTCTGGGCAACCTGGTCCAGGGCTCTGTCACTCTCACAGTGAAGAAATTCCCCCTCGCGTTCAGGCGGAACTGCCTGTGGTTCAGTTTCTGCCCATTGCCTCTTGTCCTGTCACATGGGACAACTGAAAAGAGTTTGTCCCCGTCCCCTTGACACCCTCCCTTCAGGTACTTGTACACATTGATGAGATTCCCCCCCCCCTCAGTCTTCTCTTCCTCAGGCTGAACAGGTCCAGATCTTGCAGCCGTTCCTTATAAGGCAGATGCTCCAGCCCTCTGATCATCTTCGTAGCCTTACGCTGGACTCTCTCCAGTAGCTCCATGTCTCTCTTGTACTGGGGAACCAAGAACTGGACACAGTACTTGAGATGAGGCCTCCCCAGGGCTGCATAGAGGGGCAGCATCATCTCCCTCGACCTGCTGGCAACACTCTTCCCAATGCACCCCAGGAGACCATTGGCCTTCTTGGCCACAAGGGCACGTTGCTGGCTCATGGTCAGCTTGTCATCCACCAGCACTCCCAGGGCCTTCTCTGCAGAGCTGCTCTCCAGAAGGTCAGCCCCCAGCCTGTACTCGTGCCTAGGGTTATTTTTCCCAAGGTGTAGGACTCTGCACTTGTCCTTGTTGAACCTCAGGAGGTTCCTCTCTGCCCAGCTCTCCAGCCTATCCAGGTCTCTCTGAATGACAGCACAGCCCTCAGGTGCATCAGCCACTCCACCCAGCTTGGTGTCATCAGCAAACTTGCTGATGAGGCACTCTGTCCCCTCATCCAGGTTGTTGGTGAAGAAGTTGAGCAGGGTGGGACCCAATACTGAGCCCTGGGGGACACCACTAGCCACAGGCCTCCAACTAGACTCCACGCCACTGATGACGACCCTCTGAGCTCTGCCTTTCAGCCAGTTCTCAATCCACCTCACAGTCCACTCATCTAACCCACACTTCCTGAGCTTCTCTAGGATGATGTTATGGGAGACAGTGTCAAAAGCCTTGCTGAAGTCAAGGTACACAACATCCACCGCTCTCCCCTCATCTACCCAGCCAGTCATGCCATCCTAGAAGGCTATCACGTTGGTTCAGCAGGATTTCCCCTTGGTGAATCCATGCTGGCTACTCCTGATCACCTTCTTCTCCATATGCCTGGAGATGACATCCAGAAGGATCTGTTCCATCACCTTTCCAGGGATGGAGGTGAGGCTGACTGGCCTATAGTTGCCTGGGTCCTCCTTCTTGCCCTTCTTGAAGACTGGAGTGACACTGGCTTTCTTCCAGTCCTCAGGCACCTCTCCAGTTCTCCAGGACCTTTCAAAGATGATGGAGAGCGGCCTGACAACAACATCCACCAGCTCCCTTAGTACCCGTGGGTGCATCCCTTCCGGGCCCATGGATTTTTGGGTGTCTAGCCTGCCCAGAAGGTCTCTAATCCTACCCTCCTCAACCAAAGGAAAGTCTTCCCTTCTCCAGACTTTCTCCCTCACGTCCAGGCTCCGGGATTCCTGGGGGCTGCCCTTAGCAGTGAAGACTGAAGCAAAGAAGGCATTCAGTAATTCTGCCTTCTCTGTATCCCTTGCCACCAGTGCCCTCGCCCCATTCAGTAGTGGGCCCACATTTTCCCTAGTCCTCCTTTTGCTGCTGATGTATCTGAAGAAGCCCTTCCTGTTGCCCTTAATGTCCCTTGCCAGACTCAATTCCAGCTGGGCCTTAGCCTTCCTCGCTGCATCTCTACATACTCTGGCTCCATTCCTGTAATTCTCCGAAGTAGCCTGTCCCCTCTTCCACATCCTGTGTATTTTCTTCTTCTGTTTGAATTGGGCCAAGAGCTCCTTGCTCACCCATGCAGGTAGCCTGCCCCTTTTGCTGCACTTCTTATGCATAGGGATGCACCGCTCTTGAGCTTGGAGGAAGTGATGTTTGAATACTAGCCAGTATTCAAACTAGCCAGTGTACTTTCAGTATGGTTTCATTTACAGATCCTGCATGAAGCTAGCCTCCATGGGGAAGCCTTCCTCCCATGAACACAGCTGAACCCATGTCCACAAGTCCACTCTCCACTGGACTGAGACTGGAACTGTGACCCAAGTTTGATGGTGCAGCCTGGATTGTGCCATAGCTGCCCCTGCTAGAGACCTAACTCACCAGCAAGTGACGAGTATGCGTGCATCTCGGCTCTGTTGCTGGTATGTCTCCACCTTCCCCAGCAGGCTGATGATGGTTGCAGGGCATGGGGGAAGGCGCTGCTGCATGGGCCAGTCTTCCAGCTGACAGAACTGTATTTTCAGTGCAGACTTCTTGGGCTAGCAGGGAAGAAAGACAGTGAGCTGAGCCTAGGAAAGAAAACGCTGATTTCATGGAGGAAAGGGAGGGACCGTGTGTGCTGTGTCCTGGCTCTGCCTTGCTCACGAGGATGAGAGAGCAGCTCCACCGTGGGATGGCCCAGTCCCAGACAGTAACTCTGTCATTCTCCATCGAGTACGCTGAGATTGACATACGGGCAGAGCCTGAGATAAGAGCTGACTATCAGGTGCAGCTCAGACTGATGCCAGTCCAGGGCCCGACTACTTGTAGTAGCTGTTCCCATCCCAAAACTACCACCAAGATGCATAGACTCTCTCTGTTGCCACTGTCCTCAGAGTTAGAAAGGGCAACACAAACATGGCAGTGCTCTGCCCTGTATCTCCCTCACTAAACTCTCCCCCAAGGTGAAAGGTGCTACCACCATTCAGTGCCCTCCAAGGACCTTCTCAGGTATCTCCCTGACCTTATGGCGTCTGCCTTTGTGAGCTGTGATGTCAACCCCAGAGTAAAGCCTGCTGATGCTGGAGCCCTGCCAGTACTCCCACCTTTTGCAAGGGCTGGTCTCACTTCACCATCTCTGTGCAAATGGCCCACCTGCTGCCTGTTGGTCAGAGAGAGTGTCCAGACTGTGAAGCCAGCTCCGGGCTCCTTTGAGATCAGCTGGACGTGGAAATGGCCATAAATAGCTTTCCCCTGGGTGGGCCAGAACTCCACGTATGTCTGGGGAGTGACAAGTAAGTTATCACACACTATCTCAACGTGCATGCACAACAGAGCTCAACATGGGTACACTCAGCCCAATTCTTCACCCACAAATCATGGTGAGCACAGGGATGCTCTACCTGCCATGCACTTGTGACCAACCAACCCACAGTGCATCAGTCAGGAAAAATAACACCCCCCCGCCACAGACAGGACACCTGGGCAGGCATAAGCAAAACCCAAGGAATGCCCCTTCTTCCCTTGCTATAGCCCACATCATGACAGTGGGGAGAGCCCATCACTGCAGTATCTCATGAGAAGAGCTGCAGTGGGATTGGGGCAGGAAGCATACAGCCTGGCCCCATGGTGAGCCCAGGGAGGGGAGGGAAGCTTGTGGGCTGCTGACCTGGTCTAGCTCCTGAAGATGGTTTAGCACAACCACAGATGTGCAGGTGTAATCCCAGACTAGAGCCCAGAAATCCACCAGCGTGGCCAGAAATGGCAGCTGGGTGATGATGAGTCTGTCTTCCTCAGTGTATGTCTGCAAAACACACCAGGGAGAGAGGTCACACAATCACATAATCCACCCATTTATAGCTCCTCTAATTACAGAAAAAGGTCCCTGCCTCCTCCCAGATGGGCTGCTGTTTCCAGCCCTGTGCAAGGAAAGCCTTCCCACAGAGGCGATACCCGTAACTATGATCCCCAGCAGCTAGGTGTGTGGGCAGGGGTGACCCTGGCACTCCCCAGCAGTGCAAGGGGCAGGAGTCTCCCTGCTGGGAAATTTCCACATGGATCTCCCCACCCCCTGCTCCCAGCTGATGTTGAGCCCTGAGACTGGCAGATGCTGGGTCCCTGAGGGGTGAGTCGGCAAGTGGGTGATGCAGTGATAGGAAATGGGGAGGACAGCAGCCTGCTTCCTCCAACGGGTCCTCACAGAGCTGAGGGAGACTGTCAATCCCCATGGATCCATCCCACTAGGACCTGGAGGAGGCTCTTGCCAGCATCCCCAGTCTCTATAGTAACCACATTGGCCAGGTACCTGAGCAACCTCTACAAGGCTGAATGCTGAGCCAGGCAGCTCTGCAGTCCCAGGAGCAGAACCCAAGGAGATGTAGGCTACCGCAGCACTACTTAGAGCAGGTTTGCATCCCTCTGCCCCCTCAGTTCATCACACTTTGGCCCTCCTCACAGCAGGCAAAGGTCAGAGGCTGTACAGCAGCCTGCTGAGCTGTGCGCTATAGGAGGGAGCCAGCACAGGCAAGGTTTAGGCTGATCACTGAGGCCATCTCCTGGAAGCATGGCTCAGGCACTGGAAACAGTCACTGAGAGGAAGCCCCAGCACTGGAACATATCAGACCAGGGAGCCACGGTCTAGCCTTGCCCTCAAGGTGTTTGCAGGGCCCTGCAAGCCTTTCCTGCTCCCAGCAGCTCCAAACCCCTACTGAGGCTGGAGCCTTACATCAACAAACACTGCATTGATATAGCCTGGTGAGCCATCTGCATTCAGGGAGGACATGAGGACTGGCCGGTAGGAATCCGCTGTGGAAGCAAGAGAGAGAGAAAGGGTGAGCCATCCTCTCCCTGGACAGAGACCCCGGGATCTTTTCTTGCAAGTGATGGGAGTCAGCACGACTCCCTGCGGCATGAGCTGGAGAGGCCTGGATGAGCAGGTACCACTAGCCCCAGGGCCAGGAGTGCTCAGGGCTGCCTGTCACACAGGATGGAGGCACTAAAGAACAGCACCATTGCTTTCCAAATTGCTCCTTGATGCCTAATTCTGTGACAGAATTGACACATGAATGTGTTTATCCCAGGGGTAGTGCATGAACCCACCAGTCTGGCAGGCACAGAAGGAAGCAGGGAGGGCTGGATGGGACCTTGCTCGTATGGACAGACTGGTCTAGCCTACAATGAGTATCATCAACCAGAAGGTGATACCTGGTCCCCCTGGGCAGAGCCTGGCAGTGGCATGGTGTCGGCAAGGCAAACAGCAGGGCTGAAGACAGCATCACCTCTCCAACCCCCCATACTGCTCTCAGTTGCTGGACCATGAGGAAGGACAGCCCAGTCCTGCCAGCAGTACCTGGTAGGATCCCTGGCTTGCGGTTCTTGGGCTGGTTGCTGGGTTTCTCCGCTTCTCTGCATGGCAGGAGCTGGAACAACTCAGAAAACTTCTGCAGGGTCTGAAGAGATGATTCAGCTGAGTCACCCTGGCCTATCAGCAGCCCCCCTTCCCTTCTGTGTCCCCAAAGAAATGCTCTCCCCATCTCCCACCCACTGCTGAAGGGGAGCAGCAAGGTGAAATGAGATACCGGGGACTAGACCTGTCAGCACCAGTCCCTTTGCAATAAAGGAAGCAAGAATGTAGGGAGCTGCATACTCAGCCTCCTTCAGCACAGCCTCAAAGACATGAGCCTGGCAGCTCACTGACCCCACCTCCATATACCAAGACATGCAGGCAGAGAGGATCTGCCCAGTAGTCAGCATGCTCTAGCAGGAGACCCCAATGGTGTGATCCCCTAATGAAGCTCAGACTTGCCTTACAGCCAGCCAAAGTAACATCTGTGATCCCTACAGCTTGCCCTGAATGAGGTCCTGTGGTACCTTGAACTCCTTCTCAAGGACGTTGTTCTGTCTCTGTGTCTCAGCTTCTCGTAGGGAGCTGATGTGGCTGATGACGTTCTCCACTGGGACCCCGGTACTGCCACAGAGCAGGCCTTCAAGCAACACCTCATACAAGAAGGCATACTGCTCCTGCATAGAGACACAGGTCAGCTGCACAGCCCAGACTAGCTCCACCTGTTTGCACCCAGGGCCACAACATGGGGAGTCCTGGGAATCTGGGCCACCAGTCATCAGACTGAAGAGAATTTCATGTACATGACCCTTCAACCCCCTTGCCTGGTCCCTGAGGGCAAAAACCTCCCAAGTGTCACTGAAGGCCAGCCAGAAAATGAAATGACCCAGACAAAGCCATCTTCCTGTGTTCAGTGTTCCCTCTCAGTCTCTGCACCTTAGTCTGCACCATGCAAACTCGCTGTTCCCGCAGCCTCTGCACACACTGAAACACATCCACTTTGCCCTCAGCCTTTGCCATTTTCAGGAGGAAGTCCAGGGCGATGAAGGTACCTGTCCGCCCAATCCCTGCACTGAAAACACAGAAAAGGGGAATTAATATTGCCCTGGCAGCCCTTGCCCTAGCACCCGAGCACTCCCAGCCCAGTACCTGCAGTGCACCAGCACGGGGCCAGTAGGGTCTTCTGACACCTTCTTGTTCACCTTCTCCACTAAGCACAGGAGCTGGGTAGGGTTTCTGGGGACCCCATGGTCTGGCCATAGCAGGTAGTGAAACTGCTGCACCAGTCTTGGGAGAGCACAGCCTGTCTGCAGAGAGGGAGAAAAAGGAGACATGGTTGAGAGCAGGGAGCAGGAACATCCTAGAAAGCCGTGCAAATAATTGCAGGCCAGTACATAGGGAGCAGTGGAGGAAACTATGGCATGCGTGCACCAGCACTCTCACGACAATGACTGATCCACCATAGCTCAGACAGCAGTGGTCACAACAAGGACAAGGACTCTGAGCAGATTCACCAAGCACACAGCCACATGATTCACTTTATTCTCTGCTTCCCCCTTACTGAGAACACTTGGAGTAGGTGCTGACCCTTCTGTGCTGGTGACCTGGCAAGGCTGATTACAGGGTCTCTCAGCCAATAGTTCCTACAGGCTGCCGAATCCTCAGAAACATCCTGCATCCCCAACAAGCTATACGCCAGTCTTACCTTCTCAGTTACATGCCAGTCTTACCTTTTGCAGGCTGAATATGCGTGTGATAAGGCCTGTGGTGGTCCTTGTGCTGTTGAGTGTAACTGTGAAATCCCCATAGACCTGCTCCTGCTCTGGCCAGTACTGCTCACATTTAGTCTGTCAAGAGAATTGAGACCCCTAAGCACTAGCAAACTCATCAAGGGGTGTTGCAAGCCAGGAGCTATACACTGCATCCTCCATATCACTGCTCTGCTTTGGTAGGCAACAGGTAGTGCAATAACTGATCCATGGCTCAGTTATGGAACCCCAGGTCTTGATGAGGGTTAACATGTTCCCCCAGCATTGTAGACTTTCCTGATGCTGCACATACCCAGGATGCTGCTAGGTGCTTCCTGGGGCAGCAGCTTTCTCCCTGGGGATATGTGTTTTGATGGCAAGATCTTTCCCTCTCTCATGTTCCCAAGGGTTAATCCCCTATACCATGTCAAGGGTGCTGAGCTCCCACTGGCAACAGTTGGCTCTGGAGCTGGAAGGGGTCTGGCATGAAGCTTCTCTCTGTGCTCTCATTGATGCCTGCGTCAAAGCAAAGTAAAGGAAGCCTAGACCCTGGTGAGGCCCAGGGAGCAGAGACAGATAGTTTCTCTACCTTGTTCTGCTCCACTAAGCCTGTCAGCATCACAATGACTGAAGTCTTCTCCTGCCAGATCATCTGCCAGAAATCCACCACTGTTCCAGGTAAGGGGCCTTGGAGAGGAAGAAGAGAGCCTCGTGTCACTGTCCAGGCCATGGAAGTGTAGCTGCTCCCAGCCACTCCATAGATGCTCAGGGTAGGACAGACACTCCTAGGCTACAGGGGAGTTCCAGCTTTCCTTCTGCCCAGGGACAAACACTGCACTGCACCCTGGGGATGGCAGCACCACGCAGGGGTTGCTGAGCACCTTGGCTCCAATCCTCCATGCTAGACAGCAGGATAGGGAAGAGGGAGGGCAGGCAAGTCCATGGTATGCTGGAGACTTACTACTGCTGCAGGAGTTTCCAGGTGGCCTATTGGGGTCCAGCAGCTAGAGGGCTGGGCAGAGTTTTGTGGCAGTGCAACGTACAGTCTCCCTCAGCCAGACCCCTAAGGTGACTGTGAGCTGCTCCCACATTCAGGGTCTTATTTCCTAAAGGGTATCTCAGCAGCTTGCATGGAGCCTTTGAGACCCTTCAGTGCATGTTGCCCAGAATAAACTAATCCATCCTGGTTCTGTGCCATCAGAGGGACCAGGTCTCCAAGAGCACTGACAGTGCAGGAGTGTCAGGCATTTGCAGATTGTTCCATATGAAAGCTACATTTGTCACAACAGTCGTCTCCTCAGGAGATAGGGTAGGTTTGCAGGTCGGAGGAGCTGCAACATGTTCCAACTAGGTCCTTAGCTTGGGCAGTGCAGAGACCAGATCACAGCTTTCTTGTGTGGTCTGGCCACTGCTGAAGTGCCACAGAGGCCTTCTACATTCAGCAGCAGTGGCTACCAGCTGAGACAGAGACCCAGGAGATATAGGTCCCCAGACTGAGCCATTAAGAGTACCTCTGCTGCCATTCCAATTCTGCACATCCCAAAGGGCTCAGAGCTGCAACAAGCTTCTCCTGAGCACACACACGGCCCTATGCCAGCTCTGGGCAACTCCTAGGGCTGTAAGCACCCACCTTGAGCCGCAATGAAGAAGCTTGGACTCCGGTAGCTCTGTGGGAGGGAGATTTAAAGAGCTCTGATCACACACATTAAACATCGAACAAAGCGTGAAATAAACAACTTCTTCCCTAGGGCTCCAGAGACAAGAGTGCTTGGCACAGCATGTCCAACAGCACCACTCTTGGTCAGCATGGATAGCCAGTATCCAAGGATGACATCTCCATTCCTGCCAACCTCCCCGCTTTCTCCCCCATGAATATGGTCCCTTTTTATTAAGGATGAGAATTGTACACAAATCCAGAGTACTCCAGATAGCTCAAGGAGGATGCAAGGAGAGTGGCAGCCCAAGATCTGCGAACACCTGAAGGCAGCAATGATGTGTGGACAGGACACCACCCAGCACTCAGGACAAATGCCCATCCTTAGGCCAGCCCTGTGAGAAGGACTGTCCCCACCCAGTGCAATAAGATAGCTGGTATCTCTCCTGCGCCATGCAGGGCAGCAGTTCCTCCCTCCCTACCTCCACATAGCTGGCATTGATGTAGTTATTGCCTGTGTCAGAGGGCTGCAGCACCACACGGCAGTGATCATCTGAAAGAGAAGGGAGACAGGAGCTGGTGGACTGCCCCTTTGGGGCAGCAGCAGAAATGACTGTTTAAGGAGGGGGATGCAATTTAGGAACCCTCAGGACTGCTGCTTCCTCCTCAGCAGCATTCCAGGCCTCAGGACACATTTGAAAGGATAGTTAATGAAATGAGGAAATGCTATGCCAATATCCACACCAAGTGGGGCCCAGAACAGCTTTAAGCTTTGATTGCAGTTGGATCACTCCCTCCATTTTCCCACAATAGCCACCTCTGGATGGGACACAGCAGTGTTCAGCAATGTTTGACAGCAGGAACAGGTATACAAGGGTATGCATAATTAAGTTTGCAGGGAGACTGCAAGAAGCAGAATGGGATTCTCCAGCTGGATACAGAATCATAGGGCCAACACGATGATCTGGCGAAAGCCCTGTGGGTTTCAGTAACTACAGGGTCACTGAAATGAGAGGAGAAGCTCCATGTTGTTGAATAGCTGGAGGGGCATTAGCACCCTCCCAGTGCCTGTGCTGCCCAGCTCCCCTCCAAATTCTTATGGCAACTCCTGGAAGGCTCTGCTTACATGGGATGATGCTCTTGTAGCGGTTCTTGTCCTGGTTGCATAGTTCCTTCCCAGCATCACAGGGATGCAATAAAGTGGAGACTAGTTTCTGCAGGAGAAGAAGATGAACCACTCTGGATTAGCACATGTTCTGGGGCTGGCCTAGGCTGTCTGTATCACATATCCAAGGAGAAGTTGGGTCTGGATGGACAGTGCAGCCAAATGGGCAAGCAAAACTAAATGAGACCTGATACTCTCCCAGACGCCCAGCACCATGTCTGTTGATGGCTGATTCATCGTCTGTCTGTTCTGCCTCTATTTCTTCCCTTTTGAACCTTTTCAGAGCCTCCAGCAGTTCCTCCACTGGGATCCGTGTATTCCTCTTGTTTGCACCTACAGGGACCATGAGGCCAGCAATTTAGTGTGCACCTGATGCCTGGCCTTGGGAGTGGGATCTTTGAGGTTGGGACTGGACTGGCATTTTGGTGGGAAGACTCCAACAAAGCCCTCCATACACAGGTCCCTCTCTCCTGGGAGGTGTCCCTTCCTCTTGCCAGCCAGCTCTGTCCCCCTTGCTCCCATAAGGACATCAGACACCCCCTCCACCAGCCTGTGCTTTTAGTGGAGAGTCTGTCCAGACAGGGTTATCAGGATCTCTGCTCATACTGCACCTCCTCGACATCTTCTCAAGGGGATCGTGCTGTTGTTCTCAGAGGTTTTTGAATTATTGTGCTTCCTCCTGCAAAACAGCAGGTCAGACCCATAGACTAGCAGTAGGGACACAGAGGAGAGGGTATTGTCCATGTAACAGCCCTGCCTCCCGCCTTACTTTATCTCACAGTCCACTCTTGCACATTGTCTGACAATGTGGAGAGCGGGATGTCCCAGGGCAGCACAGAGAGCAGGAGAGGTGAGGCACATACTGACCTGAAAAGCAGGAAGAGCAGCAAAATCCCCAGTGCCAGGAGTGCCATGACCGGTGCTACTGCCATAACTACCACGATCCTGTCTAGCTGAGAAATCGGCTCCTGCCCTGCAACCAGCACATCCCAGACTCAGGTTCCCGCGCAGCTTGAACCAGATGATGGGATATCCCACGGTGGCAGTAGGGAGGAAAGCAGCTTTTCTCACCTCCCACCACAGGCTTTTTGCTGGAGAATGGCTAAGCCAGAGCAGGAAGAGTAGATGTTTGCCTGGCATGATACCTTTCAGCATGAGCGCTGTCTCTCTGACTGTCCTGGGGTGTGGCCAGAGCCTGATGAGCTGTTTGCATTAGTGGGGCTACACAAACACCAGTGAGCACTAAGACTACTACGCAATATGAGGTGATGGCATAGATGCACAATACCCATGGCTGCCAGCCATGCCACCCTTTGCAGGCCACCCTACATTGCCAGACCAATGACGTGTGTCAGCTGCTCTGCCCATCTCTTTCCAGCACCCTTTCCCAGGGAAGGTATGTTGCTTTCAGCACTTGGAAGAGCTGTCAGATATAAGCTGTGCATGCTCCTAGCCAGCCAGAAACCTCCCTGACCAGGTCATGTATCAGCATGGTGCTGTGGCAGGTGAGGGTGTGCAAGAGTCAACGGCACTGGAGGGCAATTGGGAGAAGGAGAATTTTTTTCCTAGCAGTGCACTGCATGCTGAAGTGTCAGCCACAGTACAGGTCTCGGTACTAGGACAAGACCTGGAGTGCCCAGCGAGTCCTAGAGACCATTCAACCTTATATCATGATGGAACTGAGCAGTAAACACCATGGGGACGGAGGCCTGGAGGGAGGCCAGCAAACATCTGTGCAATTGGCCAAAGATAACCCTAAGACAATCCACCAGTCTCAAGATCATGGGCATCTGCAACAACAGGGACCTGAGAGGTGGTTATGGTAGCACCCACATGTAAGAGAACGAAAATGTTTCCTCTGCCCTCCATGCCAAGACCACCCCCCCGCCCTTGGCCTTGGCCATACCCTCTCCAACAGAAGCAGCCAGGCTGGGAAAAGGCAAGCAGGAGGGAGGGTGCCTTGGGCACACGGTGTGGGGCTGAGCCCTGCCCAGAGGAAGGAGCCCACTTACCAACAGAGAAGCTGTAGCAAACACAGGTGAATTTCTCTGCCTGTTGGAGGAGACAGGAGAGAGAGCTCAGGCCACTGCTGCCAAGCTGCCCACTCCTGGGAGCAAACACCTCCTCCCCACGGCCATAAAACGCCCAGCTGTGGCCAAAGCTCCCTGCAGGGGCTGTGCTGCCAAGGCGCACCAGCTTTAAGTGCCTGGGACAGGAGCAGCCCCCCTCACCGCTCTGCGGGGACACGGCGTGGGGAAGGAGCAGGCTCTGTCCTGGCCTGAGCCCCGTGGGAGGCTACCTGCTGCCGGCGGCGAACGAGGCGGAGAAGGACCGTGTAGTTCCCGTCCGGCTGGAGGGGAGCGTTGTAGTAACCGTGTCGGCGGGTCCCGTCGCCCAGCACAAAGTCGGTGGGGGCCGTGAGGTTGAGCACCGCGGCCACGTAGGCATGGTGCGGCAGGCTGGCGTTGAAGGGCTGCAGCTCCCCTGAGCAAACGCCTGCCACCTTAGCGGCATCCTGGGTCACGGCAACGATGAGCTGGTGCTCCCTGCGAGGCAGGGCTGTCAGGGGGCCGGGGGCAGCGGGAAGCAGAGCACAGAGAGCCGCGGGGAAGTGCTGCCCGTGGGAAAGGCTTCCCAGAACGGAGAGCAGCGGAGCTCCCCAGAGGCCGCACTCACCTCGCCGCCGCGTGGGGCTGGGCGATGGGGCAGAGAGGAATCACGGCCGTCCCTTGAGACGGGGAGACGTCAGGAGCGCCGCAGGAGCTGGCGTTGAGAGGGGCAGCGGTCTCTGGAGAGGAGACGGGGGGCCGAGGCTCAGCAGGCAGCAGAGCGCGGAGGGGCCCTGCGCGGCGCAGGCAGCGGCGCGCAGGCAGTGCAGGCTGCGGGGCTGCCCCAGCACGTGCAGCGGAGGCCGAGCACCGCTCGTGCAGGGCAGGGGTGACGCGGGGGCCTGACTGCCCCCGCGCCTGCCCTGGCAAAGCTACTGGTGCAGCCTGGGGCTCAGCAGGGGGAGGCAGGGCCCCGCCGTCCGCTGCACGGCGGCCTGCTGCCCTCCACGGGCACCGCGCTGGGACCCCATGAGGACACCTTACCCAAGCCAGCGCTCGGAAATTCCTGGCGTGACGCGTCGCCGGCACCGGCGGCCGTGAGGCCTTGCACCGTCACCACGTATATGTGCCCGGGTCGGTGGTCCGGCAGCAGGTACTCGGAGACAGAGCTGTTCACCCTCAGCCGCTCGATCTCCAGGAAGCCGCCCTCGTGCGCACTCCTGGCCATGATGCTCAGCTGGGGGAGGACAGAGAGCTGGAGGGGAGCAGTGCTGAGCTCTCGCTCCGGGCCAGAGCAGCCTGGCAGCAACATGCTCATGGGGCACCTGCCCCGGCGCACCGGGACGCTGCATCCCCTGCAGGGGCAGGGAAAGCTCGGGAGGGGCAGTGACCCCGAGAAGGGCCTCCCGTTGGGTTGTTCGGGCCCCACATAGGGTTGTCTGGGCCCCACGTTGGAAGTGCCAGGCTCGTGGGAGCACGGCAACATGGAAGTGACACTCTTGCAGGGATGTACGGGCATTTAATGAGCCCCAGGCCGGGTCACTGGTGTGCAGCTGCAGCACCGTGCTGACACCCCCCAGAAGCAGAGCCCTGGCTTTCTCTTTACAGCCCAGCAAGCCTGGGCTCAGGAGGCTTTGCCTGCATGAAACAGGCATGGCAGAATTCCCCACCAGAGATATTAATCAAGGCTCTCCACGTCCCAGTGTGTCACCTGAATGTCACCTGAGAGCCCATGCCCAGCCCCGCTGCAGCAGGGGTGTTCACAGAAACGCTATCTTGGAAAAGCGTGAGAGAGCATTGACGCAAAGCCACAGAAATGGATCTTGCCACAAGCCCTGGTGTCTGGGAGCAGAAAGCCAGCTGGCACAGACTCCCAAAGCTCCTGTGGCCTGGGCCTCGCAATGCAGCCATGGCCCCGCTTCTGTGGTTCCTGCAGGGAAGAGCTCACAGAGGTGGAAGAAGCAGCAGCAGGTTGGGGCCTCCTTTCACCCTCCAAGCAGGTCTGACCTCAGAGAGGCGTAGAGCATGCTGGTGCGAGTCTCAGGCAGCAAATACTGGAAAGCAGAACTACACTGTGCAAAGAGTCCTGACTTATCAGAAAGACAAGGCACTTCTTGCCACACACGGAGGGCAATTCAGAGTGACTGTGGACCTCTCCCAGAGAAACCTGGCATTTTAGAGGAGCACTCATCAGCTGAGAAGAGTTTGCTGCACCAGGGGTACACCAGCAGAGCAGCACCCAGGAGGAGCAGTTGCTCAGAGTCATCCTTTGCTCTCAGAACTGGACAAAGATTTCCAAGAAATCCCAGTAAGGCAGGAAACACATCTGCAAGAGGCTATGAGCTGGCTACCCCCTTGGCCCCCTCTAAGTCAAGGAACACGCCATGAAGTGCTGCGCAGCAATCTGCCAAGCTGCCCAAACACCAGGCTCTGCACTCGAGAGGGCAGGGAGCACCCAGCACTTCTCCAGGCAGCAGCGGAGCAGGAGAACACACTTTGAATAGAAAACGCTCACGCTGGTTAGAGCATGAAAGTCACCTCTGCAGGACTGGAGGCGGGGGAACTGTGGGTCATCGCGGCTTTACCTTCCCTGCTCTCCCCACCTGCACGCCCAGAGCAGCCCAGGTGCAGACGCCCCTGGCAAGGTGAGGGAGTAGCCCTGTGAGTCCGGGGTACCCTGGTACCTGGTATCCAAGGATCTCCCCTTTGCAGGAGGGCAGCGTGTTCCACCTGAGCAAGCCGGTGCTGCGATCCAGGGACAGATTCTCTGGTTGGTCCGGCACTGGAAGCACGGGAGGACGGAGTCACACACTGGGCCGGGGAACGGGGCTGAGGCCAGAGCTGGGTGCGGGCAGCTCTGCTCTAGGGCCCTGCACAGCCCCTGCCCCAGATTTCTACAGGCCCCAATCTCAGGACCATCATCGCAGGGGGAGATGCCTGAGTTGAGCTGCAGAGGGAAAGGCGCTTTTACCAGCCTTCCCTGCCCGTGACACAGCCCAGGACACTCCTGTCCTTGCTGCACTTGCCCATGGACACATACCTGCTTCCTCTGTCCGAAATTGCCATGTGAACAGGACCGTGCTGGGGGGCAAGGAGATGGTGACACTGTAGACAGTGAAGGGCTGCAGAGGGGGGCAGGAAAACGTTCCCTTCTGGCCCTGAAGCATCTCCTCCCCAGTGACCACCTTGGCCTCACAGCCAGGGGAGGGAGGCCCGGCCAGACGGCACATGGCCCGCATGTGCTGGCAGGCATCAGGGAACCTGCAGGTCCAGTTCAGTTTGATGCTGGTGGCAGAAACCTCCGAGGTCCCAGGGACAACCTGGAGAAGTTCTGTGAAGGCAACATTGCAAGCAGGTCATCTCCTTCCCTTCCCTTCCCCTCCAGCCTTTGCAAGGAGGCTGCAGTCAGAGAGGCCTGCTCCCCATCCAGCGGGGAGGAAGAGGAAGCAGGAGACTGACCACAGTGCCTTCATGTCTCCGAGCTGGGCAGCAGGAGCAGTTTGGGATCATGGTGTGCTAAGAAGCCAGGCAGGGCTTGATGGGTGTATGTGCTGATTGCCATTGCTCAAGGCACCTGTCCCCACTCAGTGTTTGTGGGTCCAAGCAGTTCCACAGCCAAGTATTTCTGTGGATAGGACCCAAGAGAAGGGGGATCCTGTGCCCTGGCACAGGATGAGGAGGGATGGATCTCTGGGACGCAGTACGGAGGAATTCTCCCCGCATCCCCGCGGGGAAGGGATGAGGCAAAGACAGACCTCACACTGCTTCCCTGAGGCCTCCTAGGAAAGGCCAGGAAGAGCAGGGAGCTCCAGGGACTCTGGGCACCAGGGAGGGCACGGTCCAACCAGCATTTGATTCAAGGGCCTCAAAGCTCCCACCACCCAACCTGGGCAGGTGCTCCAGGACAGGCCAACACAGGGCCAAACAAACAAGACAGGACACCCTGAACAGTTGGGCCAGGCATGGAGATTCAGCCCATGGCCACTGCTCATCAAGCACATGCTGTCAGAGGAACATCATCCCCTTCCTCTCTAGCCCACATCCCCACACTCTGCTTGCTCAGAGCTGCTAGCAGGGAGCTGGCCCTGAGCCCTCTCCCTTTGGCCCAGTCAGAGGACACTCAGCAAGTTGGGCAGTAGCAGAGGACTGATTGTCACCAAAGTCCTGGGGACATCTAACTGGGATTCTCAAACAACGCAATATCACCCTACTCTCCCTTGGCAGGCATCTCAGTGCCCTTCTGTGTGCATGCACAGCCTGCATTTTTGTGTTCAGGGAGGGCAGAGCGAGGCAGTCAGGAGAGCTCCTGAAGCCTCCCTTACCAAGGCACTCCACATTAGATCGAAGGCGGATCCAGCCAGCTGTGCCAGTCCTCCCCATCCAAACTTCTCTGTATACAGGTTTCCCATTACTGATAGACGGGACTTCACTTGCACATTTGACCTCAGGGAAGGACGGTTGCAGACCCTCTGGGCAGCTCAGCACCACCTTTTCATTCTTGCTGTAATTCACGTGGTCTGGTGCCAGCTGGAGTCTTGGATCCCACCGGGGCCTTTGGCATGTTTCTGGCAGGGGCAAAAGAGGGTGTAGGTTAGTCAGGGTTGCAGGATGGCCAGGTGGGGCAGGAGAAATAACGATGGTGCCAGGAATCTGCTGTGATGGAGTCCAGACCTCAAAAGGGAGAGGGGAAGTGATACAGCCCTTGGTCATGACAAGACTCCTCATCCAGGTGTGGTGGGAGGTGGCTGTGTGTGTGCACAGTAAGCAGGGCTGACCACTTCTCTGCTCCGCCCTTGTGTCTGTGGACACTCTTAGCTCTCCACTACATCCCACAGCAGGGAGTTTTCTTGGACAATCCCTCCCTACAGGAGGAGGCTCCTGGTGTGATGGGAGACATCTAACTGGGATTCTCAAACTACACAACATCACCATACCCTCCCTTGGCAGGCATCCAAGTGTCCCAAGCTGTGACTAATGGCACTGAGCCTCAGACCAGGGTGGAGCAGGGCCAATGAGGGGACAACCAAGTGGGGTGCAGCTTGCAGCACTAGCACAACTGCATGGGGCACAGGCAGCAGAGCCCACCATGGCTCTGATTCAGTGCAGCCCACAGCCAGCACCACAGACACCTGCTCCATGCCCAACACTTTATCCCCTCTCCCTCCAGCAAATACCCTTGGGTTGTCAGGCCCAAAAGCCCTCACAAAGCCCCACGTCACTCACACACACTCAGCACAAGCCTCCTGCACATGTGAGGCCGGCGAGCGGCATGCCTAGCACCCTGCCCTGCCTGTTGTGGGCATGGTCTCTCAGCCCCTCCATGACAGGTGCCTCAGGGCCAAATGCTGGCACCAGCCACTTTCTACTCCAAGGTGTGCCTGGCAAGCCTGCACAAGAGACAGGGTGGGCTTAGGGGCTCCATCAGGACGGCCTTCAGCAGCACCTACCTGCTATCTACCTATTCTCTAGCCTAGCCGAGAGCGTGAAGCTTTGTGTGCATGCACAGCCTGCATTTTTGTGTTCAGGGAGGGCAGAGCGAGGATGTCAGGAGAGCTCCTGAAGCCTCTCTTACCAAGGCACTCCACATTAGACCGAAGGCGGGTCCAGCCAGCTGTGCCAGTCCTCCCCATCCAAACTTCTCTGTATACAGGTTTCCCAAAACGGCTATACTGGAATTTAGTTGTACATTTGACCTCAGGGAAGGACGGTTGCAGACCCGCTGGGCAGCTCAGCACCACCTTTTCATTCTTGCTGTAATTCACGTGGTCTGGTGCCAGCTGGAGTCTTGGATCCCACTGGGGCCTTTGGCACACTTCTGGCAGGGGCAAAAAAAGGGTGCAGGTTAGTCAGGGTTGCAGGGTGGCCAGGTGGGGCAGGGGAGATGATGAGGATGTCAGGAGTCCCCTGTGATGGAGTCCAGACCTCGAAAGGGAGAGGGGAAGTGACACAGCCCTTGCTCATGACAAGACCCCTCATCCAGGCATGGTGGGAGGTGGCTCTCTGTGTGCGCATGAAGCAGGGCTGACCACTTCTCTGCTCTGCCCTTGTGTCCATGGACACTCTTAGCCCTCCACCACATCCCACAGCAAAGAAATTCCTGAGGGAATCACCCTTGCAAGAGTAGACTCCCTCTCTCCCCTCATCTGGACCTGCCACTCACCAAGCACAGCCTGCTGTCCCTCACTCTCTTCCCCTCTAGCCCCCAGGTTGGCCTGCCCCTCATGCCACCAACACACAGCCACTCCTGTTGGGCTGCATGGCTCTGCAGCTATGGCTCTTCTTCCCTCCCAAAGGAGTGGGAGATGCCCCCCTGTCTCCATGCCTGGTCCCTTGCTTCCACAGACATAACGCAGTTCTGCTGCTGTCCTTGGGCTAGTGCACTTGGTCTCCGCTGCTCCCTTCCTGCCCATGCTTCCATGCAGCTGGGTCATGGGGCCTTCTCCGTTCAAGTCCTCTGCTTTACCCCAGGCCCTGCCCCTTTCCCCTGACGCAAGCCTTGCTCCCTGGTCCCCTTTCCTCCTCTTGCCTCCAAGAGCCCGAAACTTTGTGTGCACGCACAGCCTGCATTTTTGTGTTCAGGGAGGGCAGAGCGAGGCAGTCAGGAGAGCTCCTGAAGCCTCTCTTACCAAGGCACTCCACATAAGACTGAAGGTGGATCCAGCCAGCTGTGCCATTCCTCCCCATCCAAACTTCTCTGTATACAGGTTTCCCATTACTGATAGACTGGACTTCACTTGCACATTTGACCTCAGGGAAGGACGGTTGCAGACCCTCTGGGCAGCTCAGCACCACCTTTTCATTCTTGCTGTAATTCACGTGGTCTGGTGCCATCTGGAGTCTTGGATCCCACCAGGGCCTTTGGCATATATGTCTCCCTCAAAAACAGAAGGGGAAAGTGAGCAAATGGTGGGCAAAGTGGGCAGCTGACCAGGTGGGGCCCAGTAGATGACAAGGATGTCAGTAATGGATTCCAGCCCCTAAAGGGAGAAGGGAAGTTGATACATCCATCAAATCTCACCATCTGCACTCAAACTACTACTGATCCCTGCTTTCCTGCTCGGCACTCACAACCATGGTCACTCCCTACCCCCTCTGCATCTCACAGTAAGGAGTTTTCTGTGGCCCTCTGCACTGTGCAAGGAGACACCTCCTTTGACTCCTTTGGTCCTGCCACCTTCCCCACCCCTTAGAACCTTTTCAGGAGAGGGACCCTGAAGCACCAGCCCAACCCACCACAGGCTCTAGCACACCCCCTCCACCCCCTTGTCTAGCTGAAGAGCCCTGTTGTCTTTCATACTGCTCGCACAGAGGCTGATCCCACCTTGGTGCATCCTCTTGCTCTTGCCCTACTTGCCTTATATGGGCAGTATATGGAACGTGGAAGGAATCTTCTAGGTCCGCCAGGACAGAGGGTCTGGTGTTGGTCCAGGACCCTGGGACCTCTGTGACATGGGGCTATGCTTACCCTCACAGGTGGCAGTGCTGTTCCACAAGCTCTTTGTCCTGTTGGAAATGCATGTGAGCACAGCGACCGATGGCTGGTAGCCCTCAGGACAACTCAGCTGCACCAAGTCATTCAAGGCATAGCTGGTCTTGTCAGGAGTAAACTGCAGCTTGGGGTCCCAGTCGGAGGGGGCTTTGCATCTTCCTGCGTGCAAAGGAAACGAGGGAGAGTGCTGGTGTTCACCAGGCTCTGGCAGCATCTGTGGGGTGATGGGACCTCATCCAGAGGGGTGTTGGGCCCCTCACTTCAGAGGGCTTGCAGGATTGAGCCCCTACCAGGATCAGGCCCCTAGATCAACCCCCAGTGCGTTCACCCCAGACACGCCAGGGACAGTGCAGGACGGGTTCCTGCAGGTGCATCTGCTCCCTTGCACGGTCCCATGCCTCTACCAAGGGATCCCATCTACAGGATCCAGCAGCCTGATGAATCTGCCCCAGAGATGGATGCAGCTGTGGGAAGGCGCCAACCCCAGCTGCCACCACACGCCTGCACGCACGTGACACTGCTGCGCAGCTCCTAGCACTGCCTGCCCATACCCATAAGCACACTTACTTCCTGAAAAGGAAACAAATAAAACCACTCAGGGTGCCCATTTGGTTTTGCTCTGCAGGTCACCTTGGACGTTTGCTCCTCTCCATCCCCTGCCCAAACCACCCACGGGCTCCTAGGTCTGGGTATTACTTACCCTATCCTGTGCCCCATACGTGGGCTGCCTGAAAGGACTTCTTTGGGGTTACAGAGTGCAGCCCTCCTCCCCAGGGCCTGGGACACGAGGAGCACCACTCAGGCAGCATACTCACGGAGGCAGGTGATATCCCAGTCTGCCCCGTTGTCTTCCAGCTCTGTGCAGGTGGCAGTGAATTGCTCATCTTCAGAGTCCCCAGGGCAGGTCATTCTCACTGTCTCGTTCACCTGGAACTCTTTTTTGTCGGGGAAAAAGGTCGCTGTCTCAGGCCAGCCATCCCTTTTGCATGTCACTGTGTGGGGAGAAAAGAAACAGGCTGAGACAGCACACTTGAGTTGCACCTGCCTGCAACTGGGCCTGTCCTACCAGCGTAGGGCAAGCACGAAGAGCTGCATCATGCCACATTTCAACATGTGAACTCTTGCTCACTTTTAAGATGGTATCAGTGGTTTTAAAATATAATGAAAGAAAAGCGAGTCACAGTTTTCGGTCCTAGAGAAAATCTCTCCATCATGCCTATTTCAATAAGCCTTTTAGAATTTTAGTAGGCAATTCTCAATCCATGAAATAAAGTAACTTCTCTTAAATGGAGACATTCCCAGATTCTTTCAAGGGCAGATTATCAAAATGGTTATATTATGGAGATATGCCAAAATTTTCATGTATTCAAGACAGAAATCATAGAATCCTTAAAGCTGTTCAGCAGATGGGGAGAGACTACTGGTAGCTTTCCATTACAAATTTCAGTCTGAAATGATATTTAACTATCTGCATGTTTAGCTGCATTCTGCAGATATGGATTATGCAGCCGATGGAAGTAAGCTTTCATACTCATTTTCCATTTGTTTCTCTGCAGAAATGGTGCTCTCTCTTCATGACGCTAATTTGGACCAGATATCGATCTTCACGTAATGATAGAAGATTCACCTAAGAGCATTCTTTGTCCAACAGATCTGGTTGGAACTAGGCAAAGGTTTTCCAGAGTTACCGGGGTCCTGCCAGGCACAGACAGCAAGCTTCCACTGCCTCATAACACACACAGATAGCATTAGGACTCACTATCAAACCGTGATTGCTCTGCACTTCTTGTGCAACAGGCCAGCAGACCACAACAGTTGCATCCCCCCAGCCAGGATAAAAGCCCTGACAAATGAATGGGATGAAACCCCACTAACTTGGTAAATCAGACAGCAGTGCTTTCAGCCAGATGAGAACTATCTGCAAATATTTTCATTTTCAGTGTTTCATTTTGCATTTCAGTGGCTGAGATTGCTTCTGCCTGAGGTTTGTGCAGCCACAGGGATCCTTTGGGCTTCATGTCACTGCATACATGTGAAAGGTTGCTGCCTGGAAAGAGTCCACAGTGACTGTCCTCAGGCAACAAGCAATGTGAAGAAATGAAACATTGCCAGTGGAGACGTCTCCGACTGAGCCACCGGAGCCCTGGTGGGCAGGAGAGCTCACGGCACGGCTGGTCTTTCCCAGGCTGCCCACAACCCTGATCTGCAGCTCAAAGGGATCCCTTTGCTTTTCTTTTTGTAAGGGCTGCCACAGACACCAGGAGCTTTTACAGTCTCCTCAGTGACATGAAAACTGCCAGCAGCACAGGACATGGCAGCCTACAGGGCAGGAATCGAGGAGGGACAGGGAAATTCTCCTTTGCACAGAACCTGCTGGCACAGGGCAGGTTTTGAGGGAGATCTAGGACAGTGTCTTGCTACCAACATCGAAGCACTTCCAGCTGCGGGACCTCTGCAATTGTATGTCAGAGCTCTGCCTTGCTCCCCGGCCTCCCCAAGCTTTTGCAACAAAACATTTAGTGCCCTTAATGTGGTACTACCTTTTAAACTACTTTTTTAAAGGCTGCTTCTTGCAATTTTACTTTCAGGGGTGTAACACAGTGCAGATTAGCGTCGCACAAAGGGGAACTATGCTTTGCTTAAAGTTTGTGATTCTTTTTTATTAAAAGGAAATCCTCCGCAGGCTTGAAATAGGTGGAGTCAACATTATGCTGCTTAGCACTGATAAGCCAAAAACGTGATGGATGGGTTCAGCCCTTACTGGGCTGAATTTTGTTATTTAGTTGTTTAAGGAAGAGTAAATAGTCACTGTGTAAGTCTCCCTGGCTCAGAGGGGAGTGCAAAGGGACTCCTTTGGCTGGGCTGGCATAAGGAGTCACACATTTCTGACCAGCCTGGCCCCATTTGCCAGGACTCCAGTGAATCACTTCTCTGAACCCTGGCCCTTTACCAGCCCTAACCTTTTACCAGAGATGTCAGCATCTTTTTCTTTCCCTTGTTCACATGGGAAAGACCCGGCAGAGGAGCACTTTCAGCCTGGCTCACTTTGAACCTCCCACCAGTGCCTGCTAGGTGAAGGGTGCGAGGATACTGCTGCCACCAGATGTAGTTTCCAGTGTGGCACAAGGCACAGGTGCATGGCTGAAATGTGCCTCTGTAATGACAACGTGTAACCATGAGCCAGCAGCGTGTCAGTGGCCACATCTCACTTTGTGCACAAGGGCTACACTGGTGAGCAGTCCCACAGGCAAGCCCTCTTGTTTCTCCTTGGACTCGTCCTCTGCAACTCACCTTACTGAGTCCCCTGAGCTGTGTGGGTGGGCATTAGGCTCATCTCTCCTCCACGGCACCCCTCTACACACATCAGCCTGATGGATGCAGCCCTGCTGTGCTCATACGTGGGGCAGGTGCTGGCCGACATAGTGACCGGACCCAGGCTGGGCAGATACCACATGGGGCAGAGCTAAGCACTGGCTGGGTGCAGAGACGTCAGAAAAGGCAGGCAGAGGCCACAGCTAATCTCAGCCTGAAAAGCACTGAAGTAGAGGAATGCACCAGCCTCAGAAGCCAGCCTAGGAATTAATGCTATCTGACAGAGGGACAGATCTAAAACACCATCTCTCTTGCCTTGGAAAGGGACAGTGTACACAAGTGCGACAGCCTTGGAGGCTGCCAATGCCCCTTTGCCTCCCGTACGCAGAGCACTCTGCTAGCAGCCTCTGTGCCTGCAGAGCTCCTCCAAGGGTTGCCTTGCATGGGAGCCTGGTGCTGCCGAGCAGCTGAAGGCATCCGAGCTGTCACAGCACCGATACTGTCTGCGTTAAGGCATCTGCAGCTGTTCAGAGCCGTTTCCACTGCCATTTCTGATGACCATCTGAGGGCAAAACCTGGAAGTCTCTGCTTCCCCATGGAAGGGGAAAGAGAAGACACTCTCAACCTGTGCTTGCTTTTGCCTGAAGAATATCTCCAAACATAATGCAGCTCCATCTCCCTTCTCCAGTAAGCCCAAGACAAGGAATGTAAGTATTATTTGAGACTCACTGGGCTGAGCCAATCCATGACTGCTAGAGGTGGTGGGGATGCACAAGTTGGGGGCTCCCACTACAATCATCCTCTTTCTTGCACTCCTTCCCCAGCCACTCGGTAACACTTGCCAGGGGCAATGAGATCCCTGGAGCAGAAGAAACTTCACTCTGTCCCAGGGAGGATGTTTGTACACTTTTGCAGTGCCATCGGCCATGGGAAGCTGCAGAGGGCAAGTGAGTCAGAGCATATCAGATCTGCCCCAGTTTCACCAGTTGTGCCAAGCTGTCCCAAGACAGACACATGTTGCCTTCACCCAGTAGACTAGGCACTGCTGCAGAAAGGATGGCGGTCAGAGAGGAGGGAGAAAGAAACACTCGGCAGGGCTTCTAGCGTTGTAGGGACTGACACCATCCTAGGGAGTAAAGAAACAGTCGCCTCGTGCTTTTATTTTTATAAACCTCCTGCACTTTAGTACACAAACAGCCACCCACAGGCCCTTCTGCCCCCAGGCAGAGGAAAGAGGCTGAGACGTGAAATTTCAGTATGGAAAATATAGTGTAGATGTAACAAAACTTACGCCTTTCATAATGCATAATATCTGCTCCTCGCAAAACGGAAAGTGCTGGACTCCTACAAGTGCTGGCAAAAGGTTAATGCATTTGCCTCATATAGTCAAAGGTAACAGTTATATTTTTCTTCATTTGATATTATTAAACGAATATCCTCCTTACTATTATTTTTTAATACCCATGAAGATGCAAAGCATTTTACAGAAAACTTCCAGAATGTCTGTCCTTGCTGTGAAGGAGTTAGTGAATCTTACAGGCAAAGCAAAGCTCCAACATGCCCTAGAACAGGATGTCACAGAGGATCAGAAGAAAGAAGAAATAGCTATTCTGGCTATTCGGGTCAGATTCCTGGGATCGGCCCTTTGCTTGCCAGGAGAAGATATATATTCTCACACAGTGTTATCCAGTACATGGAGAATAAATGACTGTGAACTTCAAGGAGCAGCAGGTGAAGCTGAACAGTTTCTACAGTAGTCCGAATGTTCACCGGCTAATACACGTGAAAGCTGGCACTGGAGGCTACTCTGCATTTAACACTCCATATTTACTGGCAGGAGCTAAGAAAAGCCGCCACTGTTTTCACTAGTGGAGAGTGGTATTGTAAGTGACCGAGAACACACGCATTGGTGCTTACAGCATCGCCATGCTTGTCACTGGCAGCCAAAGCTGCTGTGTGAGTCTTTAAGAGTGATCTGCAGCATGATAGACCTCAGTGCTGCTCTATGTGTAAGAGCCACCAAGGACAGGAGGTAATGAAGCAAGGCATTGAATTAGGCATTGCAGAAGAGCAGAAGAAACAGCAGTGCTTTAGCCTTTGCTGTGCTGCCACACAAAAGGATATTTGACAGAGTCCTAAAAATAGATGGTGAAATAATCATTTCCTGAATCTATACTCTGCCAACAGAAAGCAAAAGCATGGTACAGTGCACAGTTCACAGTCAGGATGGAACACAAAATCTTCCAGTATGGGTATGGCCTTATTTTAACTAATTTTATCTTATTTTAACTATTTTAACTAATACTCACTGACCTGCCAGTCATTGCATTCATGATCCTAGTTAGGACTCTTTGCTAGGTGCTAATAAATCATTGCAAAATGCCAAGCAAGGCTGGTAAGAAAGGGGCTAGGGCAGCCTGGATAACAGTCCTTGCCTCTCAGAGAAAATCCCCCAGAAGCTTTTGCACTTCCCTCCAAGGCTCACTGGTCTGCAGAGGGATGAGGCTCTTGTATGGTTGGGATAATCCAGGGGAGAAAAACCCTGCGAGAACAACGCAGCAAGACAATAGGGGACAATAGGACAATGCGCCTTGTTCAAAGTGCCTTTGTGGCACAGCTACCGGGGTGACAGTGTGAACAGGGAGCTGCTGCCCCGGCTTGCACTGCATGCTGCACGCCAACCACATCCTCTGCTGCAGCTGCTCACCTCTTTCCTGCCTGCTCCTCGCAGCGCTGGCACCGTGTGGACCTCCTGCCCTGCCCTGGCACACTGTTGCCTTACCCAACCTCACTTTCTCAGCCAGCCCAGGGCCTCTGCAGCCCTTGGTACTGCCCCAAATCCCCGATCCCTCCATCCTCACCCCCAAAGCTATCGTGATGCCTGTCACTTTTCAGCAGCTGGCACTGCTGATGCTTAGAGTGAGGGGTAGGGTGACGTGGGGGACAGATGCACTCAGCATGTGGGAGCCTTGCTGTGGGGCAGCATCATGTATCAGGAGAAGCTCATCCATATGGGAATGGTCTCCCCTCCCCAAGTATCCCTCCCATCTGCCAAGGTCATGGAGATGCTCAGGGACACTCGGAAAAGGGGGCCTTAAGCTGTGTCCTGCCCCCGTGCCCCTCATCTCACTTGCCCAACCTTACTCCATTGCTCCATGGAGGCCTCTTCTACCTGGGGGGTGGCAGGTTTCTGGAACCATGAGTCCCTCCTGGCCATACCCAATGTCCTGGCACCAGCGAGATGAGGCCCCTGAGCCCAGTCCCTGGGATGGGATGAGCCCATGGGCTGAGGACACAAGCAGGACTGCCTGCACCACTGGGTGCGGCTGCCACGTTTTCGTTTCGATTCCTCTTTTCTCAGATACCAAAGTGCAAACTCAGCAATGCTATCTCCACCGCAGGCAGCCCCAGGCCCCGGCAGGACAGTCAGGCAACGGCATTGCGCAGAGCACACTGAGGGTTTTTCAGCCACTGGCTCCCCGCTGCGTCTTTGTGCATGTGGTGCAGCCAGCCCCTGGCCTTAGCGTGCCCACGTGTGCCATGCTTGTGGGTTGCAGAGCTGTGTGATGTATGAACTGCACATGCTGGCCCTGCAGGGGATCTAGGTGAGGGGAAGTCACCGTGGGCAGGAGGATATCCTCCGTTGCGGGCTAACCCTCAAGTGTTGAGTGACAGAGTGCTGTGCCCACAGTCTCTGCAACCAGAGGGACACCTGCCTCTGGGAATGGGCTCGAGGCTCTCACGGTCCATGTCACACAGCACAGACACTGCTGTCGCTTCACCAGGCCTGAATTCAAATCGTCAAGCAAACGTTCCCATCCCGTGTCCTGGTCTCTGTGACAGCCAGGGTAAAGACCAGAGTAAATCAGCTCCTTCTTTTAACCTGAGTCAGCCCAGAGACATCCCCACAGCAGGTCAGGACAATGTGAGCAGTTGCTAATTTAATGATTTTGTCATCTAGTCTAAGCAAGATTAGTTTATAGAAAGACTCAGCTTAAGATAGATGCAGAGCAACACAGGGTCACAGCCCCAGAAGTCAAATCCAACTCTCACACCTTGCCAAGCGGGACTGATTCACTGGCCTCCAGATAGATCATACAACATTTGACCCTGCAGAAACATAGTAAATGACTCTGCGTAGATGCAAATGTCAGCCTCCTTTCTCAGTTCTGCTGACAGGTGCTAGAAACAGCAAAACAACTGTGCTCCACTCTTAGAAAGCAAGCCGTGCTGCAAGGCGCCTCTGCCTGGGTCAGGGGAAGCACACGCTCCAAGGTCATGTCTCTCCCTACCCCAGACCTCCCTCTGCTCTGAGCTGTGCAGGGGAAGCTGCGGGCTGCTCCTTGCTCGGAGGGCAGCATCCCTCCGACCACCAGCAACGGGTAACGTGACTCATGTGCTCATTGTCATGGCAAGTCACCGCTCACAGGTTTCCCTGCGGAGAGGGTGACTCACCGCTCCGCTCCGGCACACCAGCTCCTGATGCAGGGCACACTACAGAAACTGGCAGCCCTGGGGCACAGCCCAGGGGACAAGATGCAGTCTCCACAGAAAGAGCCAGCAGAGCCCTGGGAAGTGCTCCTGGCCCTCCTGGGTCCGCAGAAGCCCTTTAAAGAACAACCCCACGGAACCGCTGCCCCTGCCTCCCAGGGGAGGGGAGAGCAGATTTCCCCACCAAATCAGAGGCTCAGCTCACTGCTCCCAAGGTCTTTGCTGAGGACTATCACTTTTTGTACGATGAGGACATTGTTCTGATCGCCCCAGGAGAACCGAACACTCCTGCTCCCAGGGACACTGCTCGCTCCCCAGAGGAACATTAAGGCTCCTGTGCTCCCAGAGGTTTTCCCAGCACCCTAAGGCTTGCTGCCCTCTACCCCTAAACACAGCTTCACTGCACTGCCACTGACTGACTGATGCCCAGTCTTGGGACTGATGTAGTCGCCAACTCCACCTTTCTTCAGCACAGCTGCTCTGAGCCAAATGGAGTAAAAGCTCGCTGCCCACTAACGGAAAGAGGAGCGGTAAAACATCTTCTTGAAGACACAGAAGCAACAAAACAAATCAAGTCCTACCTGTTTCCTTGGCTTCTTCTAGGACTTCAGGATCAGGCTTTTCCTGTTCCCATGCAGTGAGCAGAGGTGCAAAAACCAGGAGAAAGGCCCATCTCAGCACCATGTTAGCAGAAATTCCCAGGGCACGACTGAGGGCTCAGGCCCCCTTGCTTCCTCTCAGTTCACTTGTCTGACTGCAAGATGTGCAAGCATGGAAAGGAAGCAGCCACACAGAGAAACTGCATGCAGTGCAGAAAGCTTCCTCACTGGAGAGGGAACCTCTGCCAGCGTCAGGGCTGCTTTCGTTCTTCTCTTTTGTGCGCTGGGGCAACAGGCAGCTTCACACCCCTTTTGCAATCTCACGTCTTTTTGAGCACTCATCTTCTGAGAACCACCTTTCTGACAGGAGCAGGACCTGCCTTCCTCTTTTCTTTGCTCAGACACAGAGCTCACCCACACAGGGTTTCCCTCGTCTGAGCACATATTTGCCCTGGCAGAAGTGCCTTGGGCTCCCAGGCTGCAGCCTGGACCCCCATGCAGCAGCACAGTGCAACCCAGGGGTGGCCTAGTCGACTGCAGTTGCTGGCTCTCCCCACAGCACAGCATCCCTTTGCCACGCTCTGCCTCAGGCATGAGGTTTTGCTGGGGAAAATGTCTGCTCCTCTGCCTCCAGCACTGCAGGAACTCAGATGCTGTCTCTCCCTGCCTCCCAGTGCTTAAGTCTACACCTGGGATTTTCAGTGTAGGGGGCCAAGAAGGGGCTACAAGAGCAGGCCACATCAGTAGGATGAGGTTCTCCATTTGGGTGGTCCTTGGAAAATGGCCAGGGAAATTCCATAAATCAAACAAGGCTGTAAAACTGCAGCCCCAGTGGCTCTGTGCACCACTCCCAGTGCAATGGTTGTTGGGTCCAACTCGTGCTAACAGTATGAGATCCCCAAAAGCCCCTTATTACCCCATCTGAAACCTCAAATGCCATAGCGGAAGGGTGACTCAACCAGCTGTCAGGAAGCCTTGTGCACTCACTCACTCTTTCTCTTCACACTTCCCTTTGTGCCGCATCAGAAAATCCAGTCTTGACCATAACCTGGGCTCTGCACGAGGATGGAGGGTGTTGCAAGACAGCGCCACGAGCCCAAGCATGATTTGAAATGACTTTGGCGCATACTGCTGTGCAAGAACCTGCAGAGAGGAGCAGCCAGGGCTTCCCTGGGAGAGGGGAGAACAGCCACAGCAGCGAGGGCTTCCCAGAGCTGGGGGAGAATAGCTACTTCCAACACCACAAAAAGCAGCTGTCCAGTGTGGGGTCCTGGGTGGAACAGCAGGAGTTGGGCAGAGCTGGTTAGGGCTTTCCAGCAGCGCCCCCCCCCCAAAAAAAATGCAAGCAGCTACAGGAGCCCAGCAAGCTTGAGGGAGACTGGCTTGGAAGACCCCCTGGCAGAAGACACCCTCCTCTCTCCCCGTTGGCAGCCATGTCCTGCTGCCTTAGAGACATCACCTAGGGCCTGCTCCAATATTTGCTCTGAGAGCTTGTGGAGCTCAGCCAGCTCAACGAGCAGCAAACAGTACCTCTGTGCACCATGTGCCACAGCGCTCCAGCAGTGCCAGGGTCCAGGCACACTGCCGTGCGCGTGCCCCATTTTGCCATAAGGCTCACCACACGGCCTCGTTCTCTGCAGAGCCGCAGCCGCCTGCCCTAGGCCAGCTGGCTCGCTGCCTCCCCAGCCAGCGCATTGGCATTTGAGCCACGTTTCTCACAGCTGCTGCTATCCATGGGATGTTATTCCTCCGCTGTGGGGATGGGCACTGCATGAGCACTGGTTCTTGGGGTTTAAGGCTAGTCGCTACCACTGTGACCCCTCCAGAGCCTGGTATTGGAAGCAGCATATGGGAGAGTGCGGGGGCAGTAGAAAGCACCTCCACCCCTCATTTCAAAACATTGAATGACCTTCCAATGAATAGCCCAACACTCTCAGCCTGGCACTCTTTGACAAGGACAAGGGTAACTTTCTGCTGAGGGCAGACTGATCCCACTCGTGCTGTCTGCCCGTTTGGAGATCTTTTCTCTGGACGTCTTTGTGTCGTATTTGCCAAGGAATCACTGAGAAAGAAGGCTCCACCCTGTGGTAAGTTTGCAGCTCTTGAAGCGTTGACAAAAAAGGACTGCTTGCTGCTTTTGCAAGCTGTTCTTCCCTCTCTTTTCTTTCCTTTCCTTTTTTGTCTTACTGAGCTTTTACATCTAGCTTGATCTCTCTCTCTCTCTCTCTCGCTCTCTCTCTCTCTTTTTTTCCCCCCAATCTGGACATGGCTTCAGTACTTTGAAGGGGACCCTTCTGTTTCTACTAATCTTTGGTCCTGATAGCCCTGCAGGCTCCCTTTTGCCATTTGATATCAGGCTGCCACAGGAGTCCTGAAAGGCTGCCTTAAATCATTGCAGGCTTGCTGGACACCATATGCTTCTTTTAGTGTTTTTTTTTTTTGTTTGTTTGTTTTTAAATCCAAGTTTCCTCATTTCATGCATTTCCCCTTTCTGAAGCTGAACAAGGCTGCATCGGACTTTTCAATCTTTGGTGCTTGCCCAGAGCCATTGAAATGAAGTTCATTGCGGCTACCCTCAACGGACAGCTTTTTGGTAAGGACATGCTCGGCTGAGTCCTGCATGGTGCTCAATTCCCCATCTTCCTCCCTGAACTTCTGGCACATGTGGAAGAGCCGCACATCAACACCTTGCCTCTGGTTTTGCAAACCAGCCATCTGGCTACTTGAATACTAATACCAGGAGTGTTACAGCCTGCCTCTTCCTTTTAATTGTGATCTCCATCTCCTGAAGTGTATCCATGATAAGTAGGAGTCTGCAACCCTCTTCTAAAGTGGAGGTCCCATCAATGGGCTCATGTTAGACCATACCTTGGAGAAAGGGCAGTTTGCAAAGTCCCTGAAGGCCTCACCACCTCTTTCCTCCACAGTGTTGGGGCTGCTCCATACTCTCCCTGTCATCAGAAACCATGTCCATATTGCTGTCAGTCAGCCAGCCCATCTCCTTGGGCAACCTTGGGCCACCAGCGCTGCACACCACCACCACCCTACTTGCTCCCAAAGGGATGGGCAGGTGCTGAGATACCAGCTGTGTGCAACTGAAGCAAATGATTCCTGGAGTGAGCTGTGAGATGAAGGCTACAGCTTACTGTCAGCCTAACATCCCCACTCCTGAGTTCAGAAATCATGCTCATTTCATGTGGGCCCTTTCCTCCCTGCAAACCGGGCTCTTGCCTGGTCCTGGGCTCCTGCCTGCAGCTAGAAGTCTGTGTTTGCTCCATGCACACTACACCAGTGCACAATGCCCTCCAATAATGGCTGGAGGCTTTCAAATCCTCCCTTAAACCTCCCCTGTACTGTCATCCAAGGACCGCTCATAGCTGCTGATGTGCAGAGACCAACCAGTGGCTGCTGTACTGGTGGCTGCTGGTTGGATCTCCCCTGCTTCACTGTTGCTCTGTTGGCTGACTCTTGCCTTGAAGTGAGTGTGTCCTGTGTGCATTGCAGCAAGGGAAAAGAAGGTCTCTGGGCCGTGAAAGCCACTTGTGGTCACTGAGGTAACACTACCTACTGCTAAAAGATGTGTAAAGGAAACATCCTGGGGCTCTTTGTACATGTGGGGAACTGAAGTGAAGAGAAAGTCAGCAAAAGGATTACAGGAAGGCAGGAAATCTGCGTATCAGCAGATGATTTCAGAGCTGAGTCCCAAGCCAGTGTGGCTGTCGCAGCACTGTCCTCCCTCTGGCTGAAAAGGAACTATTCTGCTTCCCAGACTGAGCACCCAGCTGCAGTGTCCTACCTTAGCGTGTCCAGGCTACTGCTGTGAGTAGGGTCTCACTGATCCAAGGAAGCGGCTTCTGTGACCGCAGGCCATGACTACTTGCATGCAAGGATCCAGCCTGTCCCTGGAAAGCCTCCAGAGCATGAAGGGAAACATCCATGGCCAGATATCAGGCAAAACTTGGGCTGCCCATTGCACCAGGTGTGCAGCCTGGAGGCCCTGGAGGGATGGGGCTGGGAGGAGAGATGTGATTACTCTAAAGATAGCCTGGGGCCATGAAGACTGTAGTGCTGGGGGGCCTTTTTCCCTCCACCTGCCCCCCACTAGGCAATGCTCCAGCATTCATGGCCTTGCACAGGAGCCCTGTCTTCAAGAGCTGGAGAAGGTGGACTATGCTGCAACTGGGCAAGCCCAAAAGATGGACATTCAACTTTATTTGGCAAGCACAAAGCTCTTGGGGCTAAACACGAGCTCATGCCTGGCTTGATGTCCCTGTCATATTGCAATATTCAGAGAGTGACAGTCATGAAGCCACCAGCATCCCCATCACCAACCAGATGTATGGGCTGTATCCTACACACTCACGGATATTCTACGTACCCCATGGCTTCTGCGTGGAGCCTCCCAAAGACTGGGGATGTGTTACAGCCTGCAGGACACTGCTTCAGACACGTGTGCCCACCTGCATTCCACGCTCCTTTGAGTCAATATCCGCCCCTCTGTTACCACTTAAGCTCATTGCTGCGTGCAGCTCTTGCAAGAGTTGATCCAGTAGAGCATGAGCCTGTGTTTCCCATCACTCTGATACTTCCCCACTGGCCTGCATTTTAGTGCCTGGAATAGGTGCCATGTTAATGCGGTAGCTTCTTTGTTTTCAAACAGATGCCTCTGAATCACTGTGATGTGGCACTGTTACTATCCTCTGCTATTACTGAGTCTGATTGATGAGACACCCTCTGCTTTCCTGTGACCTGTGCTGGCATGACTTGCAGGTCTCTCCTCTGACACTGTTAATCACATCCTGGTTCAGCTGTACAGAGCCCCTCCAAAAGCAGCTCTATTAGCTTGGGGTGCCTGTAGGCCACCAAGGCCTTGCACCCACCCTGGGGACTGCCTGTCTTGCCCTGAGTACATTCCTGTCCCAGCTCTCCCGTCCCATGTGCACCCCTGTTCCAGGTCTCCTTGCTTGTCTTGCCCCATGTGCATCCCCATCCCAGCTCTCCCTGCCTGTCCTGCCCAAAGGTGTATCCTCATCGCAGCTTTCTGTGCCTGTCCTGCCCAGTTGTGCACCTCTCTGTCCCAGCTCTCCCTGCTTGCCCTGCCTCATGTGTAACCATAGCCGGGTTCTCCCAGGCTGTTCCCAAGGCAGCGTGGCTGTTGCTGGTGCTCAGGAAGCTCCTCCCTTCCTGGTCCACAGCCCTTCAGCATTCATCCTACCTGCCCAGCTAGAACAGCAGTCTCTGAGAGACTGTCAATACTGCTTTGCTCCTGACCAGGACCTTGCCAGGCAGAGAGGTCCCTGCAAGCCATGGCCACAGCCTTTACCTCGAAGATGAGCCAGGTCCTGATGACTCCTGAGCCCCACTACATCCCTGGGTAAGCACAGTGGCCAGTGCTGGACTAACTGGTCTTAGGGAAGCAGCTGTACCCCTGTGCAGGGACCCCTGTCCCAGGGTGGCCTCTGTGCCAAGGCCCACAGGGCTTCCCCCAAGGCAGGGCTGCCCTTGCCCACCCCACTGGGCACTGCTGTTGCTTCCCAGGCCAGCCCTGCACTCCCCAGAAGCCCTCTCACCTCCTCCTATCAGTACTGGGCTCCCTGCCCTTGCCAGCTTCTCCGGCACCCAGAGCAGTTTTTCTCTCGATGAAGGGAAGGGAGGGAGATGTCACCAGGACAGTTCCCTAGGGCCTCAAAAGCCACCAGCTCACAGTGACATTGTGTACAGGACTGCCATAGCAACTTTCCTCTGTGGCCAGGAGCTGCAGCAAGGAGCGAGGTGGCACGGTGAAACGCCACCTCCGCTGCTTCCCCGCTGGCAATGCTGGCCTCAGCGATCTCAGTGCCCCCAGGGTGCTACTTGCCTCTCCCAGGGCCACTGTGAACTTAGAGATTCGCTCTGGGACTGGGGGGCAAGCATGCATGTTTCCATGTGAAATAGGCTGTTCCCATGGGTGCCAGCACCCAAGAGCACCCAAGGCAGGTCCCTCTGGCCAGGATGGGGGGCAAGTGGGTTTAGAGGTGCAGATAGTCTTTGGTGGAGTGGGTGGTTGCTTGAGAGAGCTGATCTGTGCTGTTCAGCTGCAGTGCATTTCCCACAGCCCTTTAGCTCCAGGCATGAGAGATCAGCTGTGCAGGGCTGCTCCCTGTGGCCTCCAGCATCTCCCGAAATGGGAAGATTGGTCCGCAGGAGTAAGGTGTGGTTACCCTGCTGTGCTTGGGAGGGTCCTGGCCCTGTATGCATCAACATCCCAGCTCTCTCCCTGCTTGCCCTGCCTAAATGTTCAGCTCCATCCCAGTTCTCACTGCCTGTCCTATCCCACATACATCACCACAGCTCTCCCTGCATCTCCTGCCCCATGTGCACCCCCATCCCAGCTCTCTCTACCTGCCTGCCCGGTGTCCATACCCTCCCAGCAATCCCTGCCCAGCCAAGGGTGAGCTTCTGGGCACACACACACACACACACACACAGTTGTAGCATGGCAGCTCAGGTGAAGCGGAAGGGCGAGCATGGCAGGGCTACAGTGCTGGGACTCAGCATTGTCCAGTGTGACTCTCCCAACCTTGGGGCTGCCTTCACTTTGCCATGGCAGCTACACTGGTTACTGTCCTCACTACAAGTTCAGTGTGGGGAAGACTTACGGGCAGCAGACGTTCCAGCTCCTGACCAGCCCAGAGGCCTCACACCACAGCCAGCTAGTGTTGCAGCCGACTCGCTGGTCCTGCCGAGACACTGAGCTCCAAGACCTGCCAGGGGAGCTGCGAGCCTGCTGGGGGGCAGGCACTCAGCCCCTGAGCTCCATCGTCATCCCCGGATATTCAGGTAGGAAGAAGCCATCCTGGCACAAGGTGGCGAACTGCAGTACCAGCCTACCTGAATGAGCATCCCAGCTGCTTCTCTGTCCCCAGCTGTTTGCCCTTGTGAAGCACAGCAGGAGCCACAAGATGATACCCCAGGGCAGACCAGAGGGTGTGCTGTGAAGGTCCCTTAGGACTCCTGGTCACTAGCTGGTCTTCCCCTCTGAGCTGGTACATGTTCCTCCAGCTGGCATGTACCTCTGTGCTCCTATGCACCCTCAGCACCCCCAAAACCATGTTCTCATCCCATGCCTTTACCTCCCCCATGTCTGAGTCCCGCAGCCCTCCCCACTGCCCTGGAGCAGGCCTTGTACCATGAATAGGCTCTTCTTCGCTTCCCATGTGTTGGATTTTCTGCTCCCAGGATTCATCCCCAGAGCTCAGCACTTCTTTGCCAAGACCTACTCTGAGATCTGCAAGGAGGCCAGGAGCGACTTTGCCAAGCAAAGGCTGAGAGCTGCCAGCAAGGCACAGGCCTGGCTGAAGACACAACTGTTGTCACAGGACCCTGCACAGGAGAGTGATATGAGACAGGCTGGGGTGAGTGCGCATCTTGCCATCAGCCCAGGGCTGTCCCCCACCTTGCTCTGTGCCCATGGCACACAGCACATTGCAACCACAGTGAGGAGTGGGCACATGAGCTGGGATCAGCAGCCAGCACCCATCCCTCCCTCCATCTCCACCTGTATCCCAAAGCGCCCACCTTTCTGCCACTAGATTCCTGCTGAGAGGGTGCTGAGGGATGCTGAATCTCATGTGCTAGCAGCTGGCTGAGACACCCTCTCCAGATCAGGGCCTGATCCAGGGCATGGCAGCACCAGGGGCTCCTAGCCCGGTTGCCCCTGCCCCTGGTGGTACTCACGGCTCCATGTCCCCTCCAGGATTCCATGGCTGATCCCCCAGGGCCAGGTTGCCACCAGGGCCACCTAGCCACAGCAGCAGCGTTGGTAGCCTCTGCCCCATATGCGTGGCTGCATGCCTTCCAGTCGCAGCGCTTTCCCTATTCCATGGAAGATGATGACCCCCAAAAACATTTCATCTCAGGTGAGGCTGCAAGGAGAGGGGCAGGGCTGGGCTACCAGTGGGATGGTAAGGGGATACCACTCTGATGGGCTCTCTGTATCCCCTTTGAGGCAATACCCAAGGAGTGCTAGTTGGAGGGAGTGAGAGGTGGGCATGGGAGGGGCCCAGTACAGCCCAAATGTCCCCTAGGTGGCTTGGGGGGTGCCAGGCCTTCTGACAACTGCACGTAGCCAGTGCTGGCCTCATTACAGGATCTCTCTTGTAACCTGTGCAGGCTTCACAGGCTTTGTGCCCCGTGCCCGGTTCCTAATTGGGACAGGCTACCCAATAACTGCCAACCGGGCTCTGCTTGAGTTTAGCCAGATGGCCCGGAAGAAAGGTGGCAGGAATGAGACCAAAGAAGGCAGCACCATCCTCCCACTCCTGGGAAAGACCTATCCAGTGGAAATGGGCCTGCTACCTCACTACGCAGGCTATGTCCCAGGTGAGTGTCCAACAGCAAACAGCCATAGCCACACACCTTCCTTCTGGAGAAATCAGCTTTCACCCCCAACATACTCCTCTAAATCTAGCAACAGTGTTTTGGCATGAAAAGACTGCAAAGGCCAGAAATCCTATAGCTGCAACCCCAAATCCAGCCTCTCATGCCCTAATTGTTCAACTATGGCTCACCACATCTGAGGCAGCCTCAGCAGCAAGCACCCCGTCATTGTCAGTGTGGGAAAAGCTGGCACTTCGTGTCTGTTAATAGCACACAGGGTGCTGGCAATTCCCTCTTCTGCCATACGCCTGACTCAGCATTCCCATTTGGGAGCACACAGACTCCTTCCTCTTTTTGGCCAACCTGCACAAATGGGAAGAGCAGCCTGCCCTGTGCCATTTGTAAGTAGATCTGCCCACAGCACCCCTCTGAAGGGTTAAAGCAGCCCATGTGCAAGCTGTGGCCATTTTGAGCCTCCCTAGGTTAGGACAGGGGGTTGTGCTGCTTCATTTATGGACTTTTAAACCTGATTGAGGCTACAGTCTGCAGCAGTGGAGTCAAACTCCAATATGATATCCTCATAAAAAAAGCTGGAGCCTTAATCAGAGTTTTTCTCTCTCCTCAGAGCTACTTGGGGGTAAGGGAAAGGGATGAATGGGCTCTCAAGGGGTCATTCCTGCAGGATCTAGGAACCCTGTGCTGTGCAGTCTAAGTTTAATGCTCCAGAGTCCTTCTGTGTCAAGTGACCCATAGCCAGGGAGTCTCACAGCCAGGTTGTCCTAGGCTCCAGCTTTTAGCCTTGTGGCCCATGCTGAAACCACTCTTTTTACTGCCTCCTTCCCACACTATTCAGGACTTCCTCCTTGTTGCCCACAGGTTACAAGTTCCAGTTTGGCCATACTTACGGTCACCTTACTCACAACGCCCTTGGCCTAAACACCCTCAAGAAGCAGATGCCAGACTAAGAATCCTGGTAGGGCATGGTGTGAATTCCTCTTTGAAACCTTTGCCCTCCCTGTCCCCAAGCATGCATAAGGAACCCCAGATGATGCTGCCTGCCAGTGTGATGCAAAGTGGAAGGGTGTTTGCAGCCCTTCTTGCTTTACCTAGGGCTGCATCCTGGTGTAGTAATGCTCCATCTTGCAGCAGGAACTTCCCTTGAAGAGACACTGCAGTCCCCAGGGTGGGTCACCCCCGCCCTACCCAGCTGCTCAGATGAGACATACCACAATCAGATGATGTGACGTAGCTCAGCCTGAACCAACAAGTCAAAGCAATTCATTTTCAGCATGAACAAGAGATCCCAGACAGCAACAGGTTTATGGCAAGATCAGGAGTGGTGACCCTTATTGCCAGTGCCTTCTTTCCTGCACTGAGAGCTGACAGGGTCTCCAGATTTGTACAGCGCTGCTAGTCTAGCACTGCCAGAGCTGGAAGCAGACAAAAACACAAAGGCTTATCCAGAGGAGCAGAGAAAGAAAAGACTCAAGCAGGGGCAGCCATGTCCAACCAGGGTCTGTAAATATACCACAGGGGTGAGGAAAGGACCTCTGGTCCTGCAACTGGATGACATGGGGACTGGATTTGTTACTCTGGGCCAGGTGGGGACTAAGATCTCCATTCTCTCATGGTCTGTGATGAGCCAAGGCTAGCTGGGGGTAATCTGTCTCTCTCTGAAGGTCCAGTGTTGGCTGTGGCTGGAGGCAGGATAAAGCCTACAATCTGGTGACCCAGCACAGGTACCCCCTCAGGCTTTCCCCAGGGACAGGCTGAAATCACAAGGCTGTGTACCAGCAGGGAGCTCAATCAGCACCTTTTTTATTAATATGCATCATAAATAAAGAAATAAATAAAGGCGAAACACCTTGTTCTAACTGGGGAATACAAATTAAATACGGTGCAACGTCCGCTAAGCGATGTACAAGCAGGAGGTAACCTTGCAAGACCAGGGTCCCTTGCCATGGGGAAGCCAGCCCAGGCATGACACTGTGAGCAGTGTCAACCTGGCCAAGGCACCAAATACTGGCATGGCCTTTCACTAACACTGTTCCCCACCAGTGAGTAGCATGAACATGGCAAGGAAGGGGTTGACTGGCATTGGCTCTGCCAAGGACCCCAGGACCCCCAGCAGCTGCTTGTACTTGTGCATGACTATGGGCCCATTTGCCCCCCCACCCCCGCCCCACGGCACTGCTCAGCAAGACCAGAAACCCTACCCCATGGGGAACATCATCCCTCCCCCCCACCCCATCTCCCCTGCTCCCTCTGGGAACACCGCCCTGTTCTACCTATCGGGAGCACTGCCCCCTTCTCCAAAGGGCATCCAGAGACCTGTCTTCACCCCCTCCCCTCCTAGTCCCCCTTTCTCCACTGAGCATCTCAGGACATCCTAGGCACTGGTTCCCTGATCAGTGTGGAGGGCATGGGGGATCTCTGCCCAGGGTGCCACTTCCCATTCTGGACCTACGTAACACTGAACATTCACACGCCTTCCTCACAACACCACACAACCCCTTGCCCTGCACACACACATACCATTTCCTGCCTCACCTGGCCATGGCCAGGCACAGCACAAGGCCCTGCATCGTGGCACTGCCAGGCCACAGACTGGCCTGCCCTCCCAGGGAGACATCTGACCATGTCTGGCCCATGTGATACGAGCTCTTAGTGTGGTACAATACATGGTGCACCATTATCATAGGTTAGGATAGGGCTGCTCTAGAATGGAGGAGCCTACCTTATGGTCCCCCTCAAGCCACAACACAACCTGTCAACATGGGAGAGCCTTGCAGAGATCTTGCCAACACACAGCGCTCCCACTTCTGTAGCTGATGACACCAGGTATACTGAAGGCTGCAGGCTGCACTGCTATTCCTGGGAAGGGGGCAGCCAACATCCTGTACCCTTCAGCGTGGCATGGAGCTGGGCAGAGGGGCAGCACCTGCTATGACAGGGACTGCTTGAATTCCGGCTATGTACAAGCTCACGGCTTGCGGGTGCTGGAGATGGAGTGAGGTGTAGGGGGCTCAAACAGTTCCTGGTGTGGCTGCATGCACGGTGATGCCTGGCAACACGACGTGTAGCTGGCAGGAGGCCCCACGGGCTGAGTTGGCCTTTGGCAGCTGCACGAGGAGGAGCAGGAAGGAACCACCTATAGTTACTGTATTCTGTAATGGCAAGAAGGGTAAGAAACTAGCAAGAAGCTGTGTCTGTTCCTCTGGTAGGGTGGGCTTCCCTCAGAGGACCCTCAGCAGCTCACGGTACTGTGCTCAGCCTCCCAGCCACGTCAATAGTCCTCATCCTCTGGGTGGGTGACATACATGATGGGCACCAGTCCCCTCTCGGAGCCGAGGCTGCACTGCAGCCAGTCACCGTCCACCTTGGAAATGACCTGCAGGATGTCCCCTTTGTTGAAGCTCAGCTGTCCTGCCTCAGTGGCAATGTGATGGCAAAGAGCTTTCACTTCACTGCAGGCAGAGGGAGAGAAAGAGTTAGCCCGCCCAGGGCACTCATCCCACTGCAGCCCAAGGAGCGGTGCAGCCACAAAGAAGCAAGCAAAGCAATTCCTCTGCCTCCTCCCCAGCCAAACTCCCCCAGCTGCTTTGTGACAGGGCCCTACAAAAGTCTTCCCTAGCTTCCCCTTGTCTGCAGGTTGCAGAATTGGGGCGGATAGGAGCAAAAACTGCTTTACTGCCCTAAACTGCCTCTGATCCACGAGTACAAAAGGGACCAGACAAACCTCAACAGGCAAAGCAGCACGAATCCCAGCCCACCACATCCCTGCCACCTTCAGGATGGTCACACGGCACTGCTCACCAGGGAGGGTTGGGAGACAGCCCCCGAGCCGGCCGCTGCTCAGGTGACACTTCAGGTGGTTCTGTCCGCTGGGGCTCCGTCTCAGGGGCTGCTTCTCGCCGCATGCTTGCCCCAACTGTCTGTGCCACCAGCTGGAACACAGACTTGTCCAAACTCAGCCAGCCAGAGGGCAACCTGTGGGAAGGAGACAGAAGCAGGCAGTGGCAGGAAACTGTGCCTGGAGGAAAGGAACAGTTGCTTCATGGCAAGTTCATACCCTGTAAGTCTGACTGTGTACACAACATGCACTGCAGTCTCCAAGATATATTCTGCAGGGGGGCTCAGTAACCTCCAGACACACCATGGCCTGCTCTGGGAACAACATTTCTAGTAGCTAGAAGCAAGCAGGGTGTAGATGGAGAAGTAAAGTTGGGAGACTCCAGGTACACTGGGCAGCTTTATGCCTCCTCCCCACATGTTGTGAACAACAGTAATATTTTCATGCTCTTCTCTCACCTAGTGTGTGCTTTTGGGAGAGATAAGGTGATGACAGGGATGGAGCAGCAAGAGCCATACTAAAGGCCTCTCCCCACCTTCCCCCCGAGAGGGTCTTAGGAGTGTAGGCAGTGGCCAAGCTCAGGCACAAGAGGACAGCTAGTAAGGGAGACAGACAAAGGGTGAGAGCAGTGGGGAACAGTGGTATGGGTGGAATTAAGGCAGGCAGGCAGGCAGGGCTGATGTACTACTATAATGTAGCACAGGACTAGGCTGTTGGCCTGACTCCCATCTGCACTGCAACAATCCCAAGTTAACCAGCCCTTCCTAGCCCTAAGGCTTTCGTGTCCCTACCTGTTGGGCTGTCTGGGCTCCTTTTGCACCTTCCTGGACCCGAACAAGTGTCCCCACTTGATGGGCTGGCTGCCCTCCGATGCACTAGTGCTGTTCTCCTCTTGGGGGGCTGCTGCTGCCCCCAGCCTTTGCTGAGTCCCAGTCTCCTTCTCCTTGCTGCGCTTCAGCTCTGTAAGCACTGAATCTGGGGGGCTGCCCATCCAGAAGGGCCAGCTTCGTTCCTTGGCCTCTTCACTGGCTGGTACTTGCTGGGGTTTTTCTGGGGGCTCTGCCACAGCCTCAGGGTTTGGCCTGCTGGCAGCCTTGGCCCTCTCCTCCAAGATGTCTTCAGTAATTGGGCAGGCCTCTGCACCCTCCACCACCCCTTCACGAGGGGGCGGTGCCTTGAGAGCCTCAGCTGATCTGGGCACAGCACTCAAAGCCTTCTTCTTCTTTTCATAGCGAATAAACTTTGAACCTTCAGCTGACCCCTCAATGTAAATCTGGGAGCTCTGCATAAGCTGATACCACCAGCCTGCCTGCTTATCTTTCTTCCCCTCCCAAGTGCTGTCTCGCACCCTCCTTCTCTCTTCTTCCTTGTCACTATCTCTGCAGGAGGCCCCCACTCCCTTGACTCTCTCGCTTGCAACTTGGTCGGGGCTGTGGCCTGGTGACATGTCACCATCTCTGGCACTTGCTCTACACGCCTCAGGGGCAGTGCTGCAACCATCAGGATCCTCACTGCTGCCTCGTGTCTGCATCAGCTGCAGGGTGGAGTGTGCAGAAAGCAGTAGGTCTTGTTTCACACGCAGCAGCTCCTTTTGTTGTTGTTGCTCTTTGCCCATCTGCATCAGGTGGTGCTCAAAAAGGAGGTCTAGGTTGAAGGGCAGCAGAGAGAGAGGCTGGAGCAGTAGCAGAAGCTCCTCAAAAAGAGGCTGGCATACACTGTGAGACAGGCACAAGAAGCCTGCTGGCTGGTAGTGTGCCAGGATGATATCTGTAGGGCAGAAGACAGTGATTAGATCAGAGGCCCTCACCCCCTTTTGCCCACTACCAGGTTACCAAGAAGTTACTGAAGCTATGGGGAAAAGAGTCTGAACACTAGTTTCTGGTCACAACCATGGCTGCAGCATGAGGTTCAGCACAGTGTCACTAGTCAGGGAGCACCAGACGTTCTGTGAGTAGACAAATGGCCCAGATGGTGTTTCCAGTTCTTCTTGCAGCTTGAACTTTGACAGAATCTGCCTGTCAGACTATCCACCAGGAGAACCTCCATCACAAATGCCATGGGCATAGCATGTGAATAAAGAGCATCAAAAAGGGTTGGCACATGTTAAGATCCTCTTTTTCCACCTCCCAGATATGAACAGGAGCTGCAGAACTGAGCCAACACAAGTTCCCCTCAGAGAAAGAGTTTCAGGAAGAGCTGAATAAACTCTTTTCAAGGAACTGACTGGGTTGAACTGTGGATCCTAACAGAAAATCAACTAGCTCTTTCCATCTGGAACATTCACCTTGCACTTCATTTGGCCGTATCTGCACCACCACTGACCACCTCTCCACCAGAGAGTTGGTTTGTGGCCATTTGGTCCCAGTAGAATAACAAACACATCACAGACAGCACTTGCACCCTGTCTCCTTCCCCTCTGTCCAACCTTCAGACTCCAGAGACCAGTAGCTATGGCTCATCCTTTCAGCTCTTAATTTTGGCTTGGAAAAGACTTGGAAAAGGAGGATTTGTAAAGGTGTCCCTCTGTTCCAAGGACAAGGGTGGTGTTTTCTGCCCCACTTCTGAGTACAAAGGCATGTCTGCTCTCCTGGCTGTTCCAGGGAGAAGTGCTGACTGCATACACACAGCACTGGCAATGTCATCTTCTGTCAGCCCCTAAGCCTGCCAGAAGACACTAGGCTGGGCTCTTTTTGCAGTGCATGGGGCCTGGGCTGAGCACACATCAAGCCCGCAGCACTCACAGGGCATCAAGCATGTCAAGAGTGTCTATGTCTTGTTAGGCACTTAGCACTTAGTCATGCTGCTTCTGGGTGTCAGGTAGATTGGTCAGAGCTGCTGGGTGTCTACACACTCCAGAGGGTGTCTACACACTCCAGATACATTTCTAGTTGAAAAAAGAGACACATCCAGTAAAATCTGTTCTTTGTTTATCAGAAGGTTTTCCTTTCCATTTCCCATGCTTGAAGGGTTTCAGCCAAGCATTTACACCTCCAGTCATCCCAGATTCCTAGGTGCTGGGCAGAAATTTGCAAAAAATAAAGAAATTTAAGGAAGGTACCAAATCTTGTGAGGGCAGACTGAAGGATGTGCCTTTGGTACTGGCTGCATCTGGAAAGGACAGACATGGTTGGCCAGACTCTCCACAGCTCAGGTGTAGGAACCCGCATCGGGGTACAACTTCCACCTCCCTCCCTGTAGCTGAACAGCCCTCCAACAACCTGTACACTGGGGCTGGGTACAGTCTAGTTTTTCAGTTCAGAATAGAAGGGAATAATGTAGGCTGAGAGATCACCTGGGAACAAACAGGTCCCAGAACTTAGATCTATGCTCACATCATGCAGAATGTGGTCTCCAGTCCAGTCCAGTCCACACAGCACTCAGGCTCTTACCTTCATGGTTGTAGAGATGGTTGAACCAGAACTCCAAGGACCGGATACTGCAGGAAGGAAAAACAAGCACATAAGAAGCAGTGCAAATCCCCTCACCCTCATTATCCTAGCTGCTCTACAAGAAGTGTGGCTAGAAAAGGGCATTTACATAGCACAACCCTGTGAACCTCGAGATCTAGTGAAAAGACAGTGGCTTACTCTGATCAGCATGCTTTGACCACAGGTACCCAGCCTGTCAAGGAGCCATCCTTCCCCTTTAGCTTTAAAATGAGGCATTGTGCAACTGTGGCCCTAAATAGCAGCATTTCCAGCAAGTTTCCTCACTATTTAGTACCTTTGTCTTTGGCAGAGCTTAACTTTGCCGAGCAGGGTTCATACAGAAGAGGCAAATCATCTATAAACATGAGAGCATGGCTTCAGGGTTGGCCCCCAGAATGCTAGCATTCTGTGCCTGTGGAGAAGAGCTGGGCTACCCCTGGCATGGTAAGCACAGCATAACTGGCTATGAGGGGTCTCCCAACATTTGGAAATCTTGGGGACTCCATTGCCAATGTCAGTTCCTGCTGACCACTAGAGTGGAGCAGGGAAAGAGCTTCCTAACAGCACTCATCCCATCACAGGGAAAGAGACAGAACAACACTTTCATCTTGCTGTTTAACACTGAGTGTGCCCACTCCTTATCCAGACTTAAAGGGTCAGCCTTGAGTCCTGGATCAGGGAAATTTCTCTTTCAGAGCCTCACATATTGGGATTCATTGCAATCCTAGGAAGCAGCAATACAAGGATTTTCAGGAGTAATTTAAATTGCATACATTATCTCCATTTCTACGTGAATCCCCACACAGATTCCTCCTACCTAATGTTTTGGGACTAAAATAAGTTGTCAGAGTTTTTCAGTGGTCTGCAGCCAGCCCCTCTCAGTCCTGGCCTGGAGGGGTTAGGTTCTGATCCCTCTGGAGTTCCCTCAGGCTCATGGCTCCTTTGTTCCTTCACACACAGCTGGAGAGCTGCTTCCCAGATTTCTTAAATATTTCCAGTGGCAATTGCACCTGCGTGTCGGGTGAGGTCAGCACTTGCTGCCAGTCCTGGAAAGTGACATGCAGTCAGCCCAGGAAGTCTGCTTACTTGAGAAGGCCGAAGATGAATGCATTGAACCTCATGGTGTGGTTGGTCAACTCCGTGTACTGGCTGATCTTGCTGTAGAGGCTGTGCAGCAACTTGGTGGAGGGACCTATGGAAACAAGCAAAATGATGGGATTAGTTCTGGTCAGCAAAGTCAAAATGGCACCATAGGAAGGAGCACTCAGGAAAAGGCAGGAAGGGCCTGGGTGCCTCTGCTTGCTTGTGCATTTCCCCTCCACTGATGACCAGGATAAATTCACTCCATTCAAACAGCTGGACTCCACAAGGGAGATGCATCATAGTCTGTCTCAGATTGTCACTCCAAAACTTTGGGGGAGTTTCAGTGGATGAAACTACTCCAGGGACGTGTCCTCCTCATTTCAAAGACAACCACAACCCTTGGATCAGTATCAGCAAGTACACAGAATTGTGCTGCGAGTGGTTACAATTTGGGTTCTCTGCATTCACAGCAAAAGCAGAAGATTTGCTGCAGTCAGGCTAGAAGGCTTCCCAGGCCTGTATATAAGCTCTTCATGAAGCAGAGATCAGTGTGGGCCTGCCGTCTGTAACCTCTGAATGCTAGTCACTACCATACTCAAAGGTGCAAGGTGTTAATAGCAGAGGATGTAGGTGATATGGGCACGCTCAAACCTAGTGAGTTGTGTGCACAAATTTGTTTACAGATCAAGCTAGAGCACAGCTCTGCCTTATATAGTGGTTGTGCAAGGCTAAAGATGAAGTCTAGAAGCACCCTAGAAACATAGAGAGAAGGAGAAGGATATTCTTTTGGGAGAGAGGAGGAAAAAGGACATCCTTTCGGTGGTGTGGGGGGAGGGTTTCCTATCCTTTTTGATGGCTTTACATCCCCACCACTACAGTCAACTTTCCCCAGCACTTCTCCAGCCACAGGACAGCAGTGCTGAGGAAGGGCGGGCATCATAGCACAGTTTCCATACCCAGTTGGGTGGATGCCTCCACCACACTCCAGGGGATGTTCCTCCTCTGGCCAATGATCATATCCAGGACATAAGCCTTGAGCCCATCACTCAGGATGTCCCGGACAGCAGGGCACAGATATTTCAAGATGAGATGCCCCACATTGGGGCTCACGGAGCTGTTCCCAAGCTTGGCCTAAGGGAGAAGATGCAACAGGGAAAGAGTTGGTAACTGTTCTGCAGAGCACTGACATATGCAAATAGCCCCATCTGCCTACCACAGACATCCAGTAGGCCAATATCCAGGCCAAGACGAAACAGGATGGCTCTTCCCCTTCACCCCTGCTGCCTCATACACACCACTCCTGGGCTCTTCCCTGCAGTGTCTACTCCAGTCAGAGATGAGGCAATAGCTTTGCAGGAGGATGCTCTAGTTAGAAAAGATGTCTGAAGTTCTTCCTATAGCATATATAGTAGGGAGAGTATAGCAAGGCTGCCCTGCAGGAGGAGGAAGAGACTAGGGACTTTTTGTGCTGCTATAAAATATTTTCTTGCTGCTATTTTAGAAGCAGAAAGCAGCAAATGACCTAGGAGCTTCCAGCACTGAGGGGTTAAGGAACACTTAACTCAGTGACATGCCAGGCTGTAATTCCTAGGGATTACTATAAATAAACAGGATAGAGGCAAAATGGCTGGACAGGGCCTAGGCCAAGGTGAGGAAGAATTTAAGAGCCCAGCATCAGCACAGCAGGGACACACTCCGCTGCATGAAGTCCTTGAATTACCAAGGGATCAATCCAAATGGGTCAGCCCTGCATCTTGCACATCGTTCTGGTGGCCCTGGGCAGTTGGGCTTCGAGCACAGCTTTTACCAGTTGAGCTGGAATTTCACCCGCCAGCTGGCATGGGTCCACAAGGGCCCTGAACTGAGACCGAACTTCTGGGTCAGGAATAATCCTGCCAAATCCATTGAGCGTAAGAGCATCAGGGACAGGTGCTGCCTTTTGACAGGTGAATGCTCATCCTTTGGCATGCTAATGCATAATGAAACCCCATATAAAAACCATTTGAGGCTGTACATACAGCACGACCTGCCAAGCAAAATAACATGAAAATGTTACAATTATTCCCCAGACCAATACTGCAAGCATAGGAAATTCACAGTGAAGCTTGTAAGAAGCTGTGGAAATACAGTCAGGAAATCCAAACAGCTCCAGTTTTGCTACACAGCAATCTCTGCATCAGTGATAACTGTAATTAGGGTCAGGTTACTCTGCGCTCTGAGATAAGATTGAATGGGTTTGGAATCTGTCATAGTCAAGTTTGTCCTTGTGGATGGTACTCCAGGGCAGCTGTCATGTCCAAACAGTATAACATTGCTGCCTCAGAGTCCCCATGACTAAAGCAGAATATTCAACTTTGAGAGGAGGCACGAGAGCCAAGCTGGCTGTCTCAGGACTGAAAAAAAAATGGCTGGTGCAGGCAGAAGCAAGCTTGTTCTGCCTGTATTATTCCAGAAACGGGACACAAAGGGAGCACAAACCGGAGATAGCCAGTCCCACAGGCAACCTAGATACACTCTGAAGCTAGGGATTTTGTGGCAAGGGGCCACAGGGGACACCCACCTGCTCCAGATGTCCCATGACTAGCACAGACTGTTGCTTCATTTATCCCCAGCCCCACAACAAAACAAATGCTGATACAGGGGTAGCGTAAAAACCATGGCAGAGTCAGCTACTGTTGTATCTGGCTACAGAAGGCATTGCACTTTCTCAAGGGTTCTGTCACAGAACTAACACAGGTCTTCCCAGGAAGGGTGTCAGAGAAGGAACCAACGGGCAATGACAGATACGCCTTTTATCATCGTGGAGACCTGTGGTATGTCAAGGGACTGGGGATACTTCACTGTGCTCTGATACTAGTGCCTGAACAGGATCACAACAAGGGCTGAGGAGGGAGACATAACTCTCCACTATGCGAGACAAAAGAGCAGTTGTATTGCCTCAGACTAGAGGTCCAGCTGGCCTGGTATTCTCTCATTAAGGGCCACATATAAGTCCATAAGAAAGAGTCAAACCAGAGCAACACACATAATACTTCTCTTTAATGCTGTCCCAGCTGACAAGTACTTTCAGTTCAGGGACTGTCTAAACTAGACATGGTTCCTATGTGTTTAGCAGACCCAATCTCTTCCCTGTATTGGTCCAGTGTTCCCTTAAACCTATGTAAACTTTTACAGCATCATGCAGCAAGAATCCCCACAGATTTATTATCTGCTGCATGAAGTACTACTGCCTTTGTTTGTTCTGTTTTTACTGCTACTCACTTTGTTTGACGCCCCATAGGTTTTGTGCTGGGAGGGAATGGAAAGTCAATCCCTATCCACCCTTCCACGTCACTTATGACACTCAGAAGCCATAGAGAAAGCAACACTTACCTTCACCCCTGGATCCCTGCTGGTTCCAAAGTGAGCCACGATCAGGTCAACGGCAGTGTTGATTGCCTTCACCAGACCTAGAGGACAACAACATGGTCAAAGAGCTGCCTGAGAGGCCTCTAGGAAAAGACCTAAGCCAAACACTTCATGAAGAAATCAAGCAGGGGCATTTCCAAGATCATCTTATGTCTCCTCTCTGCCAAAAACATGCAGAGCCTGTCCTAACTCAAATATCAGCTCAGTTGTAGACCCAAGCTTTAGAAATGGCTGAAGCATAAGACACACTGTGAAGATTCCCAAAGGACACGAGACATCATCTCCATGCACTATCCCTTCTGGCAACAGAGATGGGTCCAAGGTACAGAGTCCTTTAATGCTCTGATTCTGCATGGAGACAAAGCAAGAGCCATGCATTTGGCAAGCTATGTAATAACTTTCAGTAACAAGCCAGCAGTGGGTCATCTGACAACTGTATCAACATGATACAGAAGTGGAATAGAGGGAAGGCTGCCATCCGGTAATTGCCAACACAGAGTTGGTAGAAGCACAGGAACCTTTCTGCACATCCCTTCTCTCCGACATGATACAGAGGTAGCTATCAACAACCTCATACACAAGCCTGCCTCTAGCAAGGCCCCATCATAGCCATACCCTGTTCTGGTTTATCTCTCATATCCATTTATATCAGCACTTCTCCATATGGCTTAGAATCCAACAAAGCTTTCAACTAATTTACAAAATCTGAAGCATCTGCAACATCATATGAATGCACAGCTTAACCCCTGTATAGTGAAACAGGGTGGCAGCATGCCCTGCTTTAGGGTCATACTCCTGTGTCTGCCTACTCTCTTCACCTTTTCTTGTGGACTTAAGATCCTTTCTCATCATACTTCCTGGGACAAGCACCTCAAACGTATTCCATGGCAAGTGGTACAGTGCAGAGAACCCAGGAACCTGCCACGGAAACAGCTGTCAGGACAAGGGGATATCTAGTATGACACCAATAGCAGAGAAGGGCAGGGAAATAAACCAATATGTCTATTCAGAGATAAGGTAAGACAGAGATGAGCACTGCTCTGCCACATCACACTTCTCTACTCCCACACAAGAAGTATGAACTCACCTTTCTTCTGTAGCAAGTCAATGGAGATAGACTCTGTGTTGCCATCTGGGGAGAGGCAGAACTCAGCAGGGGGTTTCTCTGCTAGTGAGAAGTAGTCAGGGAAGAAATCAGTGTAGGTAAGCTGGAGCTGCCTCATAGACTGTCCTGCAGGATCAAGATAGGGGGAAGAAGGATCAGCCCCAAATCCTTATACCAAAGCCTCTCTTACACTTTTCTCAGCGGCAATCTGCACCTGCACCAGCAGGAGCCTTCACACTAGTTTGCCCCAGCCTGAGACAAAGCTGCAAGGCTACAGGCTTGTAACTCCCTCAGCAATAGTTTTTAACATGAGCTTCTACAGTTCAACTCCACAGGCCACCCAATATCTAGGTCCAGTTTGGCGGAAGACCATGGACACTGGAAGACACTGTAAGAGGTTCATTTTCAATGCTTGGTGCTTAAGAAAACCTCATAGCACCAGACTCTCAGGACTGTTGTACAGATAGGCCCAATAGCAACGGAACTGAGTCAAAAGCAGAGCACACAGAGAATCCCTACTCATCCCACACAGGCAGCAAGCAATATGCCTTCTGCCCATTCCTTGGGATCACCTCTCTCCATCTCCAAGGTCAGACTCCTGCAGGAGCTCTTCCATGTGCTAAATTTCCATCTGGTTGATTCCCAGTGAAGGAGGGATGAAGAAACTGCTGAGACTGGCAATGTGAGGTGTAGAACTTTGGGGAATTCACTTCATGATGTGAAGCTGTGGTCAAGAACACTCTCCCTCCCACAGACAGACCCCAAGGCTTTTCCTGAAAGACTCACAAAGATTCAGCCAAAAGCTGTTTGCCCCTCACAGCAACTTCTGCACAATTTTTGGAGGATGGGGAAGATTTTAATGGCAGAGCATGAAAGAGAAGACAGAACCCTGTAATATTGCCAGCCAGCACATGAGAGCTATAGCCTAGCACTTAGCATGCTTCCAGGGCTGGGGCAGATGGGCTGACACCCTGGGATACTTGGACATTAGATCTCCAAAGGCTGAGAAACAGGCTACAAGCTGGACACAGTCCAGAATCACTTGCTGAGGTCTGAGCTTGCTCTTGGGCCATTCACTTTCCTCATGACCTTCAATTTGGTAGAGCCAGACCTCATTACTTTCAGCTTGTGGATAAGGGAAGCCCCACACAGCTTGTATCCATCAGTGAGTCATCTTCACCTTCTTCTGGTACCTCTCAACCCCACTGTGTCCAGATGCAGCCTACCTCCTGTTTTGAGCAGGTAGAGCAAAAATGAGGCCTGACATGGCTGAAATGCTGAACTTGAGCCCCAAGGTGATCCCCAGATATTCCCAGCAAAGAGGAATATGCGCACCGTTCAGCCTGCTGTGGAACTGGCTGGTGTTGAGAGTACCAGGGAACTCAAAGATGGGGTTTCCCCGGTTCAGCCGAGGCTCCTGCTGCCTCTTGTCTAGGCTTCCTGCTAAGCCAGGCAGCCCTGAAACACGGTCCAGGCCCAGGGGATTCCTCCGTCTGTACTCCCGCCACTTCAGTGCTTGAGGGGATAGGTGGTTCGCTAGAACACCATAAGCAGTGTGCCCCATACAGGAAGGAAAACAGGGAGAGAGGATAAAGAGAAAGGACAGAGAAAGAGTAAGTTAGTTACAGTCCAGCAGCATTTCAAGATGTTAGAATGTATACATGACAGACAAGTGGAGGCCACAGCTCGGCACAGCAACGCAGAAGCCTGAGTGGCTTCACTGTTGGGGGCACAGAGGGAGCAAGTTTGGGGGTGCAAGCACCTGACATAGGAAGCTGTGGGATCAGCAGCCCCATGCTTCTCCTGAGATCAGGATTGCAGGGTCATGCTCTTGGCATATGACTTCCTTTTGCAGACAGACCTGGATAGGGCTGTAGGGCACTGCAGCACCCAGGGACAACTTCACCCTCAGCTGTGGCTATATGAGAGGCCACAGGGAACAGCCACAGTGAGGGTGCTAGAGCTCTCCCAGACTGGCACGGCCTGGTGAATGGGTACCTACCGTTCAAGGGCCGTACGCCCATGTTGCTCAGGGAACTAGAGCTGCTGGTCTCACTGCCACTCCTCCATTGGGGCTCTGCAGGGCCTCCCACTCTGCTCATGGGCATACCACCCACTGAGAGGGGCAGGAGGGACCCACTGTGGAGTCGGTACTCAGAGAGCGGTGGGCTTGGCTCCAGCGGTGACTCCTTCTTCGGAACTGGCTTGGGGTTCTCCTTTTGCCTTATGGCATCAGCTTTGGTGGCTTGGGCAGACTGCCTGGCACTGACAGCTGAGGAAGACCTTGTGGGAAGGAGGCTGGCAGAGATGGGACAGGACCTGCTCCTGGGAGGCTGGCTCTCTCCAGCTCTCTCTGCAGTGGGCGAGGAAGAGGAGGAGTCCGCATTCTGGAAGAAAGGCACGTTGCATCGCACAGGAGAGTAACTCCCCAAGGGGGATGGCCGAGTTGTCTCAGGGGCAGGCTTCTTAATGCAGCCATCATTGAGAGAGGCAGCTCCATCCGCTGAGCGCTGGGTCAGGAGTGTGCTGTGAGCTTGGCTCCCTGCCACCACTGACTGCTCTGCTGAAGTGGCTGAGGCTGAGGACTGGGAATTGGAGGAGGTCTGCTGGCTGGCAGACCGGTTGCTGGCCAAACTGTAGAGCTGAGAAAGGCTAGAAGCAAAATGGCTGTGCAGGGCACGTGCCTTGGGTGGCTTGCTGAAATGGTGTTGGAAAACAAAGGGCTGGATGGGCAGAGTTGTGGGACGTTGGTCCTTGCTGTAGCGTACCACAGGTTTGCTGTCTGTGCCACCACCTTCAGGGAGAGAAAAGGGGGACCAGGTGTAAGAGTGGGCAGAGGAACAATCATCATGAGCCTGGCAGATCACAAGCAAAATAGAATGTGCTCTCAGCTGCAAAAGAAAGAGGATGAACCAGTAAAATAAACAGACTGATTCAAGTTGGAACTGGCCACATGTATCATGAACTGGCAAGGTAAAGACAAGTGGCCCCAAACATGGAGTGCCCAGCTGCCTGGAAGACTAGGGTGCTGCACTGGGGCTTCTCCTCTTAGAGTTACGAGCTTCACACTCTCCACTCCCCCCTGCCCATCTCTACCTGATCTCCACAGGACAGCACAGACAACAAAATCTCAGTGCAACTCTATGTCCAAAAACCACAGTCCCATGCACCATTCCTTGGCCTGCCACCATATAGGCCCAATACACTATGGTACTGCACTTAGCATAGTGGGATTTAATATCCCAAAGGATAATTCCCTCCCACACATGCTGAGGACTCACCCAACCCAGCAGAAGCATCCCAAGTAATAGCACCCACATCACACCCAGTGCTGCTGGAAAGGCCCATTGCTCCCCTGCCAGATCTTTCCCTTCTGCCTCACTCCTCTTTCCTTTTTAACTGTTCCTCCTCTGATTACACAGCTTCCTTCCTCCTCCTGCCTGTATCAGAACACAAACAGGATGTTCCAAACACCAGTGGTGGCAAGAAGGGAATTCCCCAGGGGCAAGGCAGACCCAAAGCAGAAATAGAAGAGTTTCCAACCACTGAAAAGCCAGGCCTGCTCTAGCAAGTGACACGAATCTCCTAGAGGCTATCTTTTCATTTGCAAATACTGCTACAAATATTGAGCTACAAGCATTAGTTATTATAAACTACAAATACTCCTTATTTTAAAAGCAAACAATTTTGTATTTATCCACTGACAGGCTTTTGCTATTTTATTTTCAGTGTGCAACATTTTCCCTTTCAGAAGGATATATGCATTTGCTAGAACAACCATTTACAGAGTTTACAGAGCATTTCATTGCTGACACTACAGGTTCTGGTATACTAAGGACTTCCTGATAAGAGTGTGAAACTGCCTTTTGCTGTAGTAGGCTACAGACCTACCACAATGGCCTTCTGGAGAAAGAAAGTTGTATTACTGCATTCATTAATAATATTTTTTCATTTTGATTTTTAATTAGTTTGGTAAAATCCATTGTAATCGTAAATACTTTCACAGTGTCCTATCTTTGGAATAGTTGATGTCATTTATTCTAAAATGTCTACAAAAAAACGAGAATCCAAGCCTGCTCACTTTGCTTTTGAATTTGGTGGGCTGTTTGAAGAGACAAATTGGCCAATCATATATACCAAGCTGGCCAAAAGTGTTTGTTCCTGGAAAATGAAATCATTTTAGAGGAGTAATTTTTTACTCCCAGTTTCTAAATGCACATTACATTACAGGTTTAGCTCAGTTGGTTAGAGCATGGTGCTGCTAATGCTAAAGTGGTGGGTTCAATCCCTGTATGGGCTATGCTGAGGGTTGGACTAGATGATCTCCAGAGGCCCCTTCTAACCTTACCATTCTATGATTCTACAGTAGAACTTTCCACAGCATATTATTACTTGTATTATACTATAGTTAGTAAGCAATGTACAAAGTACATGCAGAAAGTAAATATACTGTATTTTTTTTTCTTCCTGAAGTCTGTACTGGATACATATATATCTCCTAGATTAGGGAGATTAAAAGCACAGATTGTATGGTGCAACTATAGACTGGTCAGCCTCACCGCCATCCCTGGAAAGGTGATGGAACAGATCCTTCTGGATGTCATCTCCAGACATATTGAGGAAAAGAAAGTGATCAGGAGTAGCCAGCATGGATTCACCAAGGGGAAATCCTGTTTAACCAACGTGATAGCCTTCTAGGATGGAATGACTGGCTGGGTAGATGAGGGGAGAGCAGTGGACGTTGTGTATCTTGACTTCAGCAAGGCTTTTGACACTGTCTCCCATAACATCATCCTAGAGAAGCTCAGGAAGTGTGGGTTAGATGAGTGGACTGTGAGGTGGATTGAGAACTGGCTGAAAGGCAGAGCTCAGAGGGTCGTCATCAGTGGCGTGGAGTCTAGTTGGAGGCCTGTGGCTAGTGGTGTCCCCCAGGGCTCAGTATTGGGTCCCACCCTGCTCAACTTCTTCACCAACAACCTGGATAAGGGGACAGTGCCTACTCAGCAAGTTTGCTGATGACACCAAGCTGGGTGGAGTGGCTGATGCACCTGAGGGCTGTGCTGTCATTCAGAGAGACCTCGATAGGCTGGAGAGCTGGGCAGAGAGGAACCTCCTGAGGTTCAACAAGGACAAGTGCAGAGTCCTGCACCTAGGGAAAAATAACCCTAGGCACCAGTACAGGCTGGGGGCTGACCTTCTGGAGAGCAGCACTGCAGAGAAGGCCCTGGGAGTGCTGGTGGATGACAAGCTGACCACGAGCCAGCAATGTGCCCTTGTGGCCAAGAAGGCCAATGGTCTCCTGGGGTGCATTGGGAAGAGTGTTGCCAGCAGGTCGAGGGAAGTGATCCTGCCCCTCTACTCAGCCCTGGGGAGGCCTTGAGTACTGTGTCCAGTTCTGGGTTCCCCAGTACAAGAGAGACATGAAGCTACTGCAGAGAGTCCAGCCTAGGGCTACAAAGATGATCAGAGGGCTGGAGCATCTGCCCTATGAGGAACGGCTGTGAGAGCTGGGCCTGTTCAGCCTGAGGAAGAGAAGACTGAGGGGGGATCTTACCAATGTGTACAAGTACCTGAAGGGAGGATGTCAAGGGGATGGGGACAAACTCTTTTCAGTTGTCCCATGTGACAGGACAAGAGGCAATGGGCAGAAACTGAACCACAGGCAGTTCCACCTGAATGTGAGTGGGAACTTCTTCCCTGTGAGAGTGATGGAGCACTGGAACAGGATCCACAGAGAGGTTGTGGAGTCTCTTTCTCTGGAGATCTTCAAGGCCTGCCTGGATGCAACCCTGTCTAATGTGCTCTGGGTGACCCTGCTGAGCAGGGAGGTTGGACTAGATGATCTCCAGAGGTCCCTTCCAACCTTACCGATTCTACGATTCTATGATTCAATGCTGGGCCATATCCTGTCTGCTTATGCTTACAGCTCCTGATAGGGCCACTACATCCAGAGACACAGCTGAAGCATGACACACTGTGACAACACACACACACACACACACACACACGCGTACATGCACACGCACAGAGCACTGGATGCACACATAGGACTGCCTGGGCTCCTTGATTTACAGCCACACAGCAACCCAGCAGAGCACAGCAGGCTCTGCATCCTCTGCCCTTCCTCCAGAACTGCCTTTGAGCAGAGTTCTGCCCTAAAAAACTCCAAGCTTACAGTATACCCTGGGACACAGAGGAGCTTAGGGCCTTCAGGACTTATTCCAAGCAGAGCTCTAGTGTTAACTGAAGCCTATGGGGTGTGCCAGGTCTCTCTTCCTATAGTTAGCACTTTACAGGGCTTTCTTTCCCTCCGGTCCCTTCTCAGATCATTCAGGCTTCATGCTATTCTCAAGTGGAGCAAGGCAGCTCTGTGTCTATCTGTGGCTACAGGCAGGGTTTTCTGCACAGCACTAACATGCAGGTCACATCCCACTACAGGTCACAGGAAGAGGCTGCACAAGGGCCATGGCTGTGGGAACTGGAGGGATACATTGCCCTGAGAGCTGCCAGTTGCCCCCTTCTCCCACTCGCTGAGCAGCTCTTGCCCCCTCCAAGCAATTCCTCCACAAACCAAGAGGGCTGCTCCCTTTGTTGTCTTCTCCCAGCAGGGATCTGCTTTCCAAGTAGCAATCACAGGTTCAAGGCTCAGTATATAAACAGATCAACCCTCCCCCCCAAACTCTTGCTCCACAGTCTAAAATCTCCCCAACACTTGCAGTACAAAACACTACCCCTGCAGTGAATGAATTGTTCTTCCGATCTCTTACTATAAATCTTCAGTCAGGGCTCTGGCACATTAGAGGCTATCTAACACAGCAGTCTGGTCAGCACCTCATTTTAGACAGGCTCTTACCTGTGAAGTGGGTACAAGAACTGCCTGATCCCTGAGGCAGGGATATAGATCATCTGCTGTGCTGGAGGAACAGCTGTACTTCAGCCACTTATAGAGCTGCATAGGTCGTACAGCTCCCTCACCAGGACAAGTAATGGCAATATCAGTGTGGAAAGTGATTCATGTAAAGGGCTTTCCTGCAGAGGGAACTAGAAAAACTACTCTGGTGATGGCTATGCTCTTTTCTATAGGAATCCTTGCTGCAATTCCATACACTGTGGAAGATAGAGCCAGGATACTCCAGATGAATGGGATTCCCCAGAAAAGACACCACTGCTCCTCTAATGTCTACAGGGCTCATACTGTAAATTGTGGCAGACCCTGTGTGAGCTTCCTGGGCCTTGCATTGAGAAGAATCTGCTCTCTATACCTTCTCTTCCCCCTCATGCAGCTCCAAAGAGGAAGGGATAAAAAATACCTAATTGTTCCCTTCCCTGCCTCTGCTGGGAACCTGGCTCTGTTGAGCATCCTCAAATCCCTGCCTTGGGAGCTAAAGGCAGTCCCTTATGGGACTGGAGGCATACAACTCCATGGAATAGAGTCAGAATAAGACAATTCTCCAAGAAATTGCACAAATCCTGAGTGCTAATGTCATTTCCTGACATTTCCTGACTGTCATTTCTCTGGTAGGCCAGAGAACAAACTGCAGAGGCAAAGGTCTCCCATTGTCATGCAGGTTCCTCTGTTGCTCCCCTTATTTCCCAAAGGGCAACCTTTCTTTTTATGTCTCCATTCTGCCTATTTAGGTTCCTTACCGTCTGCTCGGACTCTAACATTTCTTTGTCCACGGCCACTGGCAGAGCTACCTGAGCAGCTGGCATCGGCCTCTGTGAGCAAGGAGAGAGAGACTTGCTCACCTGCCCCATGCCCACCAGGGACGGTCTCACTGGAGCCTAAGTCTTTGGTGGAACACAAAGCCTGGCCATCTCTAAAGGTGTGATCCAAGCAGAAGCCCTCGCAGCTCCGGTTCAGGCCATGGACAAAGGGCATGGGCGGAAGACTCTGGCTGCGGCGAGCTCTTTCTTCAAGAAAGGTTGGGCAATCCCGCTGTGTCTCAGGAATAGGAGAGAACTCCAAGGAGGAATCACCACTGGATCGGAGAGGCGGAGAAGAGCCATTCTTCTTCCTGCCTTTAGCCAGCTCAGCAAAAGACGTCACTCGTTTTGGGGGAGAACTCTGGATAGGTATTGCTGGACTTTCACTCAACTTAACGGGACAGCTCACCATGCGCTCCAGAGAGCCCAGTCGGCTGCTAGGACTCCTGTCCAGGTTCTGATCGTAGCTCCTGGAACGCTGCCGGCCTGTGTTCAGGTTAGGTGGCGACACATTTACATAGACCTGACCCTCAATCATATTCTGTGTGGTTTCTCCCTTTGTCTCCACCTCACTGCATTCCGCATTGCTTTCTTCTTGTCTCAAGTCAGGCCTTCTAAACAGGTAGTATTCACTGGGCTGGGCTGGGCTACCTTTGGTGTGGTCTTCTGAGCAGCTAGTTATGGAAGACCCTGCTGGACTAGGGGATGACTGGGAAGACAAGTCACACGTGACTAACTTATAATAATTCTGAGTGGCCACAACGAGTCGTGCTTGGCTCTGGAAGCAGGCAGTGAGATCTGAGCTCTCTGAAGTGCAAGGCTCACAGTGGAGGTGGTAGGAGTTGCAGTTAGCATCAAGGACAGGTGAGGAGGAGTGGCGACATCCACACACCTTCCCTGAACTCTCTGGATGATGCGACTCACAAGACATCTTGGATTCTGTAGGTGATGAATGCAAATCCAGATAAAAAGCCCCTGTGTCTGAGTGGCTGCAGAAGGAAGAGTCACAGGACAGATTGGCTGAATTCAAGTTAGACCGAGAATGGCCATTCATTTTGTTATAGAGAGCACTGAAGTTTACCAACACTCCATCAGAGCTGTTGCAGGAAGAGTCACTGATGTAGCCCATCTGCTGGTCAATCACTTCTGAATGACTTGATGAACTGTAGCACCGACAGTGCTGGAGCTCTGAGCTTGAACAGCTGCATGTCCGGCTGTGCAGAGCATCCTGATTCCTCAGTGCTTCACCTGTGTTCTGGTTCCATTCCTGGTCGCCACCATCAAACAAAAAGCTAGAAGAGCTCCCACGATGGCAGCTGCATTCATCCAGCTCCATGCGTTCTGAGGCCTGGCGGCACCGGTTGACATTGTTCCTCTTCTGGACATCATCACTGCTGATTTTGTCCTCTTGCCCATCCACTACACCAGACCGACTGGCCATGTTCCAGGACTTCACAATGTGGTTGGAGTCATGGAGGTGGAAAGGGGGCAAGGACAGGTCGTGCAGGTGAAAGGGAGGTTTTCCAGACACAAGGGAGTTGTGAAGGTGGAAAGATTTTTGACCTAAGTCATCCCCAAAGATACTGAGGTCTTCACCCTCATTCAACAGGAAAGGGTTGTGCCGCTTACTGACACTAGGGACAATCAAGTCCCTTGCTTTGCCTTCTTTGTTGTTTGAGGCCTCTGATGAGGTTTCTGAGGTTTGGAGAAAGCTGCTGTATACCAAGGAGTCAGTCTGTGAAAGGTCTCTGTCTGGAAGGACAGAGGTCCGTGTAATGCCTAGCTCTGGCTGGCAGAAGGGGTTGGTCCTTTTGTTCACAGAGCAGCACTGTCTGTCAGGGACCTGGCAATGCACCAGGGGAATGTGATGGACAATCAGTGTCTCGCCGGTCAGCTTTGGTGGACTATCCATGGTGAGGAATGCTCTTCAGGACATCCGTTAAGCTGGCACAACCCATGGACAGGTTAGGGTGTGCATGAGAGGCTGGGAGGACACTTCTCATTAGAGAATTCAGATACCTAGAGAAAAAGAAAAAAACACAGAGGAAGTCACCTCTCACGAAAGGCAGTAACAGTTTAAAGCATTCTTGGTTTGACTGAAGACTGCATGCCCTAAACAGATTGGCTTCTTCTCAGCACAATTACTAGGGTCCTCAGCTCTCCTTCTTCGGGGAAAGCATTACAATGAAAAGCAAGTATGTCCCCCTCCAGACTCCTAGGATAAGACTTGTGCTTCCAACTGACCCCTCTCAAACCTATCTGAAGCCAGTAAACTGATTTCACTCAAGTGACCAAAGTGCTGCACAGGTTCTGCTCAGGATACTACTCTGCAATGATAATGACACTGCAAACTCACAGGAAATTAAGCAGATAGCACATAAATGCCCTCTGATGAGGGCAGTCTATCTTCTTGCATTGGATTCAGTATCTTTTTCCCTGCCTCTCAGTCTTGAACTTTCCTTTAAGGACAAAACCCTTAACTGTGCTGGCAGATCTCATAGCATTAGAGATATGGAAGTCCAGGCCAGTCCTGGAACAGGAAAGCAGGAACACCCATTCGTCTCTGAAGTCAAGGAGCCCCCATGAAGCCCTAAACTCTGTTAATGGTACCAGGGGAACAAATCAAAGTGGGCACACTATTTAGGCACACAAGTGCTTCTCATGTTATGAGGAACAGATGACTTTAGTGAGCCCTTGGGGAGCTACCATTGAAGGTTAAATACATCCTGTACAGCACCTTGGATTTTATTAACCTTTTGCTGATGACAATTGTAGGGCGGATGGCTCACGATTTCCTGCCATTTTGCCACACTGTCTGTAGCACTTATCTACTGCACTTCAGAGCAGTACCACGGTAACAGTCCACAATCCCAGGAGCCATACAAGGAGGGTACTAAGAGCCCAGCTGCATCAGTAGTCAGTAAATAGCAAGTTGTCATAAGGCTAGAGAATGACGTTTATTAGCATTTGACACTGGAGAACAGGGAATATGTTCACTCTTCCTTCCCCAGCTGCCTCAGAGGACCAAGCAAGTAATCCCTGGAAAACCTGGTGGGTGTTTTCCCTCTTGCATTCCCTTCCATACTTCAGAGAAGCCAGTGCAGAGGCGTGCATGGAACGGCGGCTAACGGAGAAACCACAAAAGACATTGCTGAACCAGGACAGTCTTGAGGGATTTAAGAAGGAATTAGAACTTCAAGGATCAAGTTCTCCGCCTCTAAACTCTGGCCCAAACACTGTTGGCCAGCAATCCACATCCCACATTTCATCTAAGCATCCTCAGCGCTCACAGTGTCCTGATGCCCCATGCTGTGATCCTGCTCTGGACACCAAGACCCCTGCATCTGCTGCCATCATCAACCTCCAGAACTTAGGAAGTAATATCCACAGTATCTAGGCCTTCATCTACTTTACCTCAGTATTTGTGACTATGGGATGATAATGAATTTGCAGAAGAGCTACAAGGGCACATGGGAGCCCAGAAGGGAAATTAAGAAAAGTGGGATAAGACAAGTCAGGATAATGTAAACAATGAGACAGCTCTAGAGAAGGAAGCTTCAGTTCTTCCAGACTCACAGCAAAAGAACAGCAATTAAAAGATACTAAAATAAAACTGATCAAAAGTACTTTCCTCCCACGCATAACAGTGCGTCTCAGAGACATAGGATGTGTTGGCAGGGAAAAAACAGAAAGATGGAAATGGACCTGCTGTTTACAGTAAACACGCATTGATGTAAGAGTTAACACTAACACCAGTGTTAGCAAGGAGACAAACCTGTGGTTCAGGCTAGACTCTACCAGAGATAAGCATGAGATCCACACAGGGGATGCAGACCCTTGCACCTCCTTCTCCAGGGGATGCTTCACCCAGGATAAGGCTCTGAGGTAGAGAGGACACTTGGACCACATTCAGCTAGGCTATCACATGATCCTAGGTGCTCACCAACTATAGATTCCTTAATGTCCATATAACCCTTCACTCCCCCTTCAGTGACTCCTCTGTCTGACAAGCCTCTGGCTTGTCTTTCCCACATTCTCTGCTGCAGTGGCTGAAAGGGATAAGTCAGTTCTCAGCCTTGATTCCCGGGAGATCTTTTACATCAGGCATTCCCAAGCTCACATTGTTCAAGAACCACCATTAGTAACAGCAGCTCCTGGCTCTGCGCCTAGCACACACATACACTGGTGTTCAGCAGCCAGGGCAATATTCATGCCCCATTCTGAAGCAGCTGAAGCAGCCCCAATTTACCTTATTCCTCCTGCACCACCAAGGGAAAAAGGTTGTGCCTGGGTCCCCTAGTCCCTGTCTATTCATTCCTCTGCCTTTGCTGGTACCTTTGCGGCTGGTTGTAAGGTTTAGACCCTCTCTCTGTAAATGGTTGCTGCGAATCCATTACCAGCACCAGCACAGATTTGCTGGCAAGTCCTGCTGAGTAACACAGGCCTCACTTTGGTGCAGATGTTGCTGTGGGAGGACAAGGTTTGCACAGGCACACTTTGACATTTGACAGCAAAATGTCAGAGAGCTGACACACAGCCATTTCCCAACTGTCTCTCTGGAACTCTGGCTGCATCATGCAACTCTGCCCTGCTATTTGGTTTCAATGGCAGCAAAGGCTCCCTCTGTGATTCAGTCACAGATGCTGCAATGGACAGATGCCTGTTCTGCTTGCACCCTCAGCCTGCTCCCAGGCAAGGCTCTGAGGGTCAATATTGCAGGAAGCATTCTAACAACTTCCCTAGGGATACACATGACTTCTTTTGTGCCCTAGATACCCATCTCTCCATTGGAATCCCTTTCCTGGTTTCCACCTGTCTCAGGGATTATGGGGAAGTCAAGCAGTAGCAGGCTTTGATCAGCTTGCTGTAAAGCCCTCACACTCCTTTGCAAGCAACAGTTCTCAGAAATGTGAATAGGCAGTTTGTATCAGACACTTTTTGCCAAATCATTTCACTCTTCTCATTTATCACTCGTAATACCATAAGCCCACAATGTGCTGAATCTTCCTCAGTCCTACACAAACAACAGCAAATGTAGCATCTGGCAGTGATGCCAGCTCAGAAAAGCATGCCATGGCAGTACAAGGCAGGAGATAAGATAGGTGCAGGCACACAATGAGCATCATGACTCTGAACACATCAGTTTGACAGCCATTTTGATTGCAAACGTCAAAATTCTTTACCTCCTCCTCCTGCAGCTTTGCAGAGAAGCTGTAGAAGACCTCCAAGCCAGCTCCAAACCAGCCTGCATGGCTCTGCTTCAATTAGGAGAGGGCTAGTGCAAATACCAGGCATGCTTTTGAGTGCTGATGCATTAGGTGTAGCAGTCACATACCTCCAGACATATCCCACTTTCTGTTATTGCCCTAATGACACTTTTGGAGCTCCATTACTGATTGCTTAATACCCTGCTCTGCTCAACACTGTTAGCTGCACAGATGAAGTGACCAAGTTCAAGAGATAATGAAGCATAATGAAGATACAATGCAATAGCAGGGGAAGGCATGCAGAGATTTAAGAGATAAATATGATTTAAATACAAAAGGATACTATATATAGCATAGAGGCAGGAGCAAGATCCTCAGAACTGCCAAATGGAAGAGATACTGCCTTATCAGAGACAGGCTTTTCTGAACAGATGACTGTTTCTACAAATCCCAGCCACTTTATCCATGAGACTGAATGCACAACATAAATCTTCTACCATTATGGTTCTTGCTGCTTCTTTCTGTATGACTGTGGTTTCATTGTCATCATCTTCCTCAGATGAACCACGACAAATCAAGTCACTTAAGGGTGGGTGAAAAATGGGAAAACAGGACTAATGGCTGGGAATTCAATCTTACTGATGAACTGGCAAAAATTCTTTTGCACTGCAGCTGCACATTCTTGTGAAGATTGTTCTGTAAGAATTCCTGATTCCTGTGGGGCATTTGCATCAACATGTCCAAAGAAGCTATACAGCCCTACAGAATAAGAATCAGTAAAAATGCTTCAAAAAAACATGTATCTTCTCTTCGCTCCATGCGGAGAAATATATTCAGGTCATTCATTATAAGTTTATCTCAGCGCCAGAAGCTTGAGAGAAGAATCCAAACTACAAGTCAAATCACCAAATCACAGAATGGTTGAGGTTGAAGGGACCTTTGGAGATCATCTAGTCCAACCCCCCCTGCTCTCTTGAGACATTCCACACGACTCCCAGTTTGGGGATCTTGGGGCTCAAACAACTGCTCATTGACTCAGGCTTCAGTTTCTAGGATTCCAGTAACACAGTTAGTCCCTGCCACAGCTTTGCTACTCCAAAGGCTGCCAAAAAGTACTGAATGGTTTAAGAAAAATCAACAGGACAATTCCAGCAAACTAGAGGGTATTCAGAGAACAGTCTGAGTGAACAGCAAGGGGCATGGAATGAGTGGCTTGGGGACAGGATTGAGCTATTCGAGTAAGAAAAATAGGATTTGGGAAGCCTCTAAGTTGTTGCATGGTAGAATTAGCCAGTGCTATTTGTTTGGATATTCATTCATTTCTAGGCAGCTAACACATCACTGCCAAATTCACACCTTCATTAAATCATTTAATAAATCATTTCGCACATTTAATGAAAGAAAAGGTGTAAAAGGAAATACTAGTTGTTTGATTCTTCTTAAACTTCCAGCTCTCCTTCCCTGCCTCAGGGAACACAGAGCATAGTGAGGTTGGTCTGCCGGGTCCTAGAATGAATTTTCTAGCATCTAATGTTTATAAGGGACCTGCTGCAAGACAGAAAGACTAAATATTTCCTAAATTCTGCTTCAGCTCAGGGCAGTTCTTCTTGTGCTCCTGAGTAAGTCATGATTACTGAAAAGATCACTTCCATTTTCTTTCCACAGCTAGGTGCCAGATGATTTTCCAGAGGTTTCCAGGACAGCTTGACTAAGAAGCCAAAATGTATCATTATATCCCAGAATTATATATGATTACAATGTGTTCAAAATGGAAACTGCAGTATGTGACACCATATGACAACCAATTACAGCCTTTGTGCATATGGCAGCAAGGAGCTGCTTAAGTCAGGGGTGAGAAGCTTGCTAACAGTAATGGTAGGTGAGCAAGGAAAGAATCATAGAATCAGTAAGGTTGGAACGGACCTCTGGAGATCATCTAGTCCAACCTCCCTGCTCAGCAGGGTCACCTAGAGCATGTCAGACAGTGTGGCATCCAGGTGGGCCTTGAACATCTCCAGAGAAGGAGACTCCACAACCTCTTTGCGCAACCTGGTCCAGTGCTCCGTCACTCTCACAGGGAAGAAATTCCCCCTCACGCTCAGGCAGAACTGCCTGTGGTTCAATTTCTGCCCATTGCCTCTTGTCCTGTCACATGGGACAACTGAAAAGAGTTTGTCCCTGTCCCCTTGACACTCTCCCTTCAGGCACTTACAGAAATTGAAGAAAAGGAAGACTGTATATTCCAGGTGATGACAACTAGCATGAGGCAGGTACCTTCCAGTAAGAAGTAAAGAAGCCCCAGTTGCTTCAGTATTTTGACTTAGAGAAGACATTAGAGACATTTGTTCAAGGAGCAAATCTACACCAGCTATCATGCTGGCTGGACAGTGACCTGACAAGTCTCTCCCGTTTCTGTTTCTGTGCTCTCTTGCTCCATGACTCACCATTCGGCATGTGGCACTCAGCAGTAGCCAGTTATAGGCCCTGACTCACAGGCATCAGCGGAGGTGAGCTGGGTTTGAGTCTGCTCCTCCTTCTTGCCATCAAGCCTCTGTCCCAACCCCCACCTTATATGCTCCTAATTACCATATGCAAATCCACAAAGGAGAAAAAGACTTTGATGTTTCCAGCTGCTAATATCACACTTAGATTACTGCTGAATTAAACTGCAAACACAGTAAATCCTTTCGTATCACAGACACTCAAGTAGCAACAGCAGCTGCTGCAGAAGGAGCTGTATTTCTATAGCATCTTTCTGTCTGAACACTCTGAAAGCATGTTAATGATTTTACAGGAACAGGAATCTCAATTCTTTTCTGAAACGTGGATCCGTCTGGGTGTTTGTGCCTGGCTGCTATATGATTCCCAAAGAGCATTAGGGACCCATGCAAATAAGAAAAATCCACTAAGATAACGAAACTGCTGGGCAGAATCTAGCTAAGATGCCAAGTTTTACTCTTCTTTACCACCGAACTTCTGACAAACAGAATATGGTGCCTAGATGCCAGCCAGGGAGCAGAGCCCTGCCACCTAACTCCCTGCCTCATTTTCAATGACATCTCATAAGTCAGCCTTTCCACCCCGGCCAGGCTGATCTGCTCTGAATGTGCCTGGTATCTGCCAGAGACTGTACAACTTTGATCAGGGCTTCGCCACAAAGGAAGGTTGTGACTATCAGCTGGCTGCCTGATGAATATGCTCCTTTTCCAGATATGGCTGAGCAACCATAGGCTTCAGTCAAGTAGTGGAAACAATACAGCAGGCAGTTCTGGGTGAACCAGAGTCAAGGAGAGTAGAAGTACTGCCTGAAGATCTTCCCACCACTTCTACACTGCTGGGAGTTCAAAAATTTCTACCACAACAACCACAGCAAGGCATGGAATAAACAACCTCACTGACACAGTCAGGCCTGAAACTCAGTGTGGCTTCATGGATCAAAGCTGAACTGTGCCTGGAGATACACAAAATGCCAAGGCTGCTCCTGAAGTCTCTGTTATAGGGCTACAGGCAACTGCAATTCAGCAAGTTGTTCAGGTGTGCTCTGCAGGAGCAAAGGCTCCCCAGATCATAAAAAGCAGAGGAGAGGGTACAGCTGCTTCATGTAATAGCACTGGAGATTTCAGGGTTGCTGGGAATCTAAAGCATCCCCAAAACTGCCATGTTTTAGGAAGGTCTCTCAATGAAAGGTCACAAATCACTCTTGCTGGGCCCTCAGGACTTTTCCCCCCAAACATTTACCAGAATCCAGCTATCCAGCTTCAGACAACTTGACCATGCCCTGACCCTGATAATTTCAGAACTAGGTTTCACCTGCACAAAGAAAAACAAATGAGGAGAGCTCCACCTCAGAAAGTTCTAGATCCCCTGTGACCTTCATGACTTGGCAAAGACAGTAAGCTAAACCCTAAAAGGAACAAATTAGGTCCGTCATCACAGTAAACAAGATTATACTACAATACGGGTCAGCCATGGAGACTTCAGCCACTCCTTAGCTGCCTATCTTTACTGTTGCTTACTCTATATCCAGATTAAAACCAGCATGGCATTTCTGTCCAGACCACAGCTTGTAGGAATCACAGCTACAGAACCATCTTGAAGCCTCACTGCAAGGGAAAAGTACCCAAGACCACTGAAGAAAGCCTAAGAAATAAGGAACTCAGTGTTAAGATAGCTGAGATAAAAGAGTCTGTAAAATCATGCCTCCTGTCCTTTCAGACAAAAACTTCACATATACAACAATCTATCAAAAACCAGTCATTTCTGAGACGGCAGATTATAGATATATGATCTCATGTAGCAACATAGCAAGAGTAGGACAGGCAGCAAACGTGGATAGCAGTCAGCTGAGAATAAAGAAAAACCTCAGGAGGACCAAGCTTCTGAAATAATTAAGGTACCATCCGACCTCACAACCCACTGTAACTAACTACACAGAACCTTGAGATGGATGAATACAGCAAGAGATTTCAAAAAACCCTAGTATGATCATTTTCAGACTTGTACAAAGCAGCTCTATGATGACCTCACTACCAGGACTAGGTAGCCATGTCCCAGTGAATGGGAGAAGTAATGCAGATGGGGCATAACCTAGCAGTGACGAACATCAGCTCTGTCAGACAGCCAGGATACCTGCATCCACAGAGCCTCATTATTTTTAAATGATGCAACCCTAAATGAAATTTAATATATACAGTGAGTAACCAGATCAGAAGCCCCAAAACCAAACACATATAGAAAAAATCCCAGCAGTAGGATGGTTTTATTAGATGTTCCTCTTTTCAGTGCTCATCTAAATGGCTTTTCAAACAGCAGCTACATCCTTCTGCCAAGACTGCATAAAACTTTAACCCTTCCCAGCTCTAGCAAGCTCTGCCAAGACCAGGAGCAATAACTGGATACATAGGAAGAAATTTTCTACCCCTGCAAAGCAGGAATTTGCAATAAACAGTTAAATGGTCTAGAAGCAGGCAGAACCCCGATTCAGGAATGATAGGATGTTATAACTTACGAGCGTCCAATAAAAGCAGCATTTACCAAGACTAATGCATCAAATTATCCCATCCTGTGAAGGATGTCAGGACCACATATATTTTTGCTGCTGACACTCAACCGCTCTTGGTTCATGGGTTGGATTGAGTAATTCCCAGCAGTTAGCTGGAAGAAAAGACTCTATAGCTTAACATGTACATTCGAAGAGGGAAATTGTTCACCTGATTATTGTTAAGACCAGGCATTTCTTGACTCTCTTTTGGACTAAGTGCTTGAACAATCAAGCCTTGTGTAACTGATCACATCCAAATACTGTCTGAATCTCACTTCAGTAGAGTTCAGGGTGGGAGAAGGAAGGGGGAATGATTCCCAAGATAATGGGACAAGACGATTCAGATTTGGGAACAAATCCTGGGACCAAACTTAGGTTAAGACTGTCTAAGATTACAAATGTCTCTTTGCACTACATGTTAATTCTTGATGTGACCTCTCTGGCCAAAACAAATCTATCAAGAAAGGTTTTTTTCAAGAAAAAAAAATCTAGGGCAACTGTTGCCAGTAGCTCAGAAATGGAAGGAGGAGAAGGAAGTAATGGACAGATGAACATATTTAGCCTTCATGGATCAACAGCTACAGCAAAGTTTTTATATGAGCAGAGGAACACAGAAGTCTGGACTGGATTATACAGTCAGTGCAGCCCAGTCCTTCATTTTTTCCAGCAGAGAGCTCAGATGCTCTACATGAGATGTAATACACCCAGGTGGCCAAATAAGTGACTGGCTGCTCCATTCTTCATTCCCACAAGCAGCTTCTTTCCCAAGCGAACAGTTTACATCTAGAAGTATGTTTTATAACCCTTCCATCCTAAGCTAGACACCTAAAAATTACAGTGTTACAGATTCCTGACATCCCTTACAGTGTCCATTTTTTTGTCTGAATTCTCACAGCTTTTGTGCCTTGTAACTTCCAGAGCTTCCTTCACAGCTAATTACATGCCAAAGGGGCAGTTTTCTGTCAATCCTTTTGAACATGCCAGCTTTTAATGTCACTGTTTGTCCTTGTGTTAGGACAGGAAGAATATTATCTTCTATACTACATTTGCCTCTCTTCTGACTAGCCCCAAGCTTTTCATTCTGTTCACATACAGGAGCTTTCCTTGGTCCTCTGATTAATCCATCTCTTTGATTGGCTTTGTGTGTGTGTGTGTGTGTGTGTGTGCGCGTGCCTGTGCCTGTGTACACAGATATGCATGGTAGGTGGAGGGGCAGGGAAGCAAAATGCAGAGGACTTGGATAAATCTGCAACATTAATTTACGTAACAGAATATTTTCCATGTAACAGAACTAATAAAAGGCAAGCCAGAACCTTAATAAAATGCTTGTAAAGCAGACCAGACACTACTAATGATTACACATACTTTTCTTCTAAGAGGAGAAATTTATCTGTCATAGGGGCTGGCAACGCAAACCAAACCTTTCCTAGAGAGGCTTTAGTAGGGACAGTGATCGGCTGCACTGATTGAGACCTTTATTTTAGGATACATTCTAGAAAATGGCTCATGTGCTAATTAGTCTTGGAATGACTGTAGAGAAGGCATTGATCTACTCTACAGGAGACAGGAAGAGGGTAAACTGGGATTATCCTTGGTTATATACTGGAGAAGCAGTTAAGAGTCCCTGGGGACTCACTGAGACTACCAGATGGATGACTGCTCTGCTTCTAATCCCTTCAAGGATGTTAGGGAGGGCTCAGAAAGACAACTCAAGAATGTAGGTTCCCAGTCCATCCCATCAAGGACACACCCATATTGGGACACATTGTCACTTGAAGGTGTTGTGTCCTTTTTGTACCTGATGTTTGAGAGAGAAGAACAAGTATCTACAACAGACATGTAGGAAGACACTGTCTTTCCCAAGCCCTTACACTGAGATTGGCTTCAACTCAACCACGAGATTTCGAAACTCTACAATTTTTGTTCCAAATATGTGCAATAAATAAACCAGATATAGTCTTGTTATCCACACAAGCCTCAAACCATTTGGGAATATTGCTGGACTTTGAAGTTTAACAGCAATATCCATGGACTAATTATCATAGTATGTGAAAATCATTTTCATCATCAGTTTCAAATAATCCTCCTTAATTTCCTACAAAAATTTCCATGATACGAACTGAGAAGTACATAAACCACTGTCCTCTTTCTCTTGAGCATTATTTCATATCATGATTCCTAAGTTTCCCCTCAAAACAAGTAAATACGTTTTATTCAGTCTGTCCTCTTGTGAATTTTCCAGGATCTCCTGCAGTTTACTAGGCTGTTTCTCAATTTTCTCCAACTCTGTAGTCATCCTTCTGAGCTGGGCTGACTAATCGCACACACTTTCCCAATGAAAAGTAGGAGGTCCTCTGTTTTTTGTATTGACATTAGAACACTCAGTACTATAATTTTCCATTCCATTTCTTATGTAGCCTAAACTCAAATGCAGGCATTCATCAAAAAAAGGTCCTCATAGAAATGGCAACAGTGAAATCCCTTCTGAACTTAATGGCAGCTGATTTGGAAGCTAGCAACATGTCCTTTAGTGAACATCATCTCAAGTTGGTTTCTTATGGTAAGATCAAGCTCCTAAACCTCAAAGTCTTTGCAAAAAAAATTAGCCTAGAAGGAACCAGGTGATTTTTCTTATATATCTGTTCTCTGAGGAGAGGAGTTTCTTTTCACTGTTTCTGCAGTGTGGTATCTGGGGCTTTTGCCCTGTCAAGTTGCACAGATTCTTGAGGTAGGAAAAGGGGAAGGGTCTTTCCTGCCCTCATGCAAAATCTCTTTGTCCACCCCCCAAGAGATAAGGAGGTCCTCAATGATTAAGGTCTGGGATGAAAGATAGTTTGCCTGGTGAATTTAACTCATTAAATAAGTGAGATCTGGTGACCTGACTCCACAAAAGAAAAGTTTCTTCTTTCACTTTGATGAGCAGGCGAAGAGTTGGGGGTTTTTTTGTTTTGTTTTGTTTTTTTAATCTCAACTTGTGCCCAGTGGAAAGCAGACGACATGGTAGGAGACCAAGATTTTGGCTGTGAATCACCCTTCGGTGAAGAGGGAAATCACTCCTCAGCATCTCCAGGACCAATACAAATGCACTGCTTCAGTTAGGAGTGTTTCTCCATCCTGTACTACCCAATCAGCAGCAGCACAAAGCCTGGGAGATGTCAGAGCTATGGAGAGGGAGGTATTTTTTGATGAGGTTAAAGCTTGTGCAAGTCACCAGCAGACACATGTGAAAGAGAAACCCCAACAGATCAATGGCTACTAGTATCAATTACTCAGTAAGGCACACCAAGACCTAAACTCAATGACATACAACTATGGTATCACTGTAGTGCTTTAATCCTCTTCATGGCTGCTGCTTGTCAGTGCTATGACACATCTTCCTCAGACAGTTCTTCTTCTCCATACCTCTTACTGTGCTGTGAAGTGACTAGCCCTATGGTATCAAGATCTAGAGACCCTTACGAAGATCTGAGCTCCCCCTCTGTGCTCCATGCAGTCTCACCTTTCCTCTTCCTCAAGTCCTCACAAAAAGGCAGCTAATCAAAGAGAAAACAAGGAGGCAAAGCACATGGAAACAAAGAGGCTGTCAGGCTTACTGTAATAAGATGCAGTCACCACCTTCAGAGTGCTTTATAAATATAATAATTATAAATAGCAAATGTCTGCAGAAATGAAAATGAGACATAGGAGACAAAGCTGAATGCAAGGCAGAGAGATCTGGATAAGGAAGATGATCTCTTCAGCAGCCATTTCAAGCAGTATGACCTGCAGCAGGGAGGACAAACTTTAGTAGTGGGCCAAGTTAGACGCCACTGCAGGGGAATGAGAGAGAATACTTTGTTGGTGATATAAAATAGCTAAGCATAAATGTGTGCTGAAATCTACTTGCTGTTCTTCCAAAGGGCCAAACTACAACCACTGCTCAGGTTAAGCCACATTCAACCAATAAATCTGTTAGAAGTGAGTGAGTGTCTGCAACTATTCACATGCTAACAAGTGCTGAAGGAGAGGACACCCACAGTAAGCCACAGTCCAGGACAGTTGGGGTCATTCCAGCCAAGGATCACCAGATGGATCTAAGCAAAACCAAGAAAGACATTCTGCATGGGCTAACAATATCTTGGGACCACAGATATGTTTTTTTTATACCTCCACTGGATCTTTTCATGTTTGGGCTTATGACTCTACCATCTGAATTACTGGAGAAGATCTGAGGGTTGCACTACAAGGGAAAATGCAGTACGAGCAGGTACTGGTACTAGCCTGACTACAAAGAACAGTAAACTGCACTAGCATAATGCTCCAGATAGGTCATTCTTCCTCCTGAAAAGGACATCCGTAAGGACAACTATGCTGAGTACTGCTTTGCTGCCTGAGCTACACAGAATACACATGGCAGTGTAGTGTGATGCCTGTGTCCCTGCTCATTGCTATGGGAAACCCAGAAAGGCATCAAAAGAAGGTGGCCTGGTAAACAAGTTAGGCAAAATTGGAATTGCTAGGCAAAAAGGAGGTCAAGTAAGCATGTGGTTACTCCTGCACCAATGCAGAGCAGAAAAAAGCCTGCCCACTGAAAGCATTTAGGTCACTCTTTTCCAGAAGCAACTGCAGCTGGTACCAGTTTACAAAGAATCAAGCATAGATCTGGAGTTAAAACAAACTAATGAGATTAGTCTAACTTCGTGAGAGCAAGGACTCCCTTCTCCCTTCAAGAATAACACCTGAAGAGTCCATTCCCTAAGGGCTGGAAGGAGCTAAGGGAGATGTTCTAATTGGCACTGAACTGAGTCTGTGTTAGCCACCATTCAGAAGCACATTTTTTTTCCCCAGGGTTGACTACATCACACTTAAGCAGCTCATTAGTTCAAAACATCACAGAATAACTGGAATTCTCATGCAAAACCATTTTCCTGCAACTGTATGCCAATTTTTCTAGTACTAGTATTCAGTGGAGTTCCTGAACTAACAAATGGGATCACAGACACACAAATCAGTCCCTTTAACAAGTGGGAACCAAGGGGAAAGCGGACTGTCCCAGTCCAGTCCTCACCCTTCAACCATGTGTCCCACCCTTCCTCAAGAACAGAGCACCATCTAGTCCGAGGTAACAGTGGGTCTAAGGGAAGTATCAGATGAAAGTCTGCTGTATATTTGTAGCACATGGTCTCTCTCCCAACAGCTCAAATTCAGAATGTGAGCTTGAGCCAGAAAGTGCAATAACATACACTATGGTTACCCAGCTGCATCGTGGTCAGTATTTACCAGGGTGGCTCAGCCTCCTGTTATTGCTACTTGGCTGGCAGTGTCCTCCATCATCTCCAACACTCCAGTCAACAATATACTCCAGTCAACCTCCCCTTGCCACTGGGCTAAACAGTCCCGTTTACTAGAGTTATAATGACCACAGTCTTTTCTCTCTGTCACCTGAACTTGTCACCTGCATCTTTATGCTCCTTTAAGCTCCCCTCACTGGCTCGCTTTACCTGCCAGGTTTTCAATTTAGTGAGCTTCTTGGAGCAAAGGATGTTCTTACACTGCTCTATATAGCACAAGAACCACTAAGCCCTGACCTTCCCTGCAGTTTCTTGATATTAATATATTATGAACAAAACTCCCAGCAGCATGTTGCCTGATGTAGCATGCCTGAACAACCAGCAGCCTTGCCCAGGAAGAAAGACTTGCACGTATTTTATGGATAGAAAATTCCATTACCTACAAATTCCCACGACTAAAATACAACTCTGGTAAGGAGAGGAAGGGTTTGTGGATAGGCCTTCTCTTCTCATCTTGAGAGGTATGTTCCCTGCTTTGATCCACTTCTTTCAGAAAAGAAACACTAATTTCCATGAAAAGAGAAAACTATAGCAGATATACAGATGTTAGGGCATGCAGGGAACCTGCTCAGCAGGTAACATGAGAAATCCCTAATACAGCTAGTTACCAACACAGCCGTCATTGATCATTGCTATGGATTTCACTCCCTGCAAGTCATGAGCCCTCAGCTCCTTGAAGCCTTATCTTGCAGCTTCTTGCATAACTTTAGAGCGGGGTTAAACTTCTAGCTCTCTTGGTCCTACAGACTGGATTGGGACTCATTGCTCAATCTGCCAGAATCACTTTATCCTCCCAAATCTTCTCAGTCAGTATTGTCATTCAATTCCACAACTGCCAGGGAGGCATATCCATCTCAGATTCTCAGGGTCTCAAAGATCTTAGCACCTCTTGCTATTCATTTGCTTTTGTTGGATTTAATCACCACTTGGGTCCATAAGAACCTTACCTACAGAGGTATCACCTAGCATTGGTGATACAGAAATGACTTTGGACTGAATGAGCTCAAGCTGATACAGTTTACATTAAACAGAAGGGTAAAAATTGAGCAGCTCTCTAATGAAGCCTGTTTAATTTTAAAAGAGCAGCTCTTTAGCATATTAGGTAAAAAAGTCAGTGAAAATGAAGAGCTTGGAGAAATACTACAGAAAAGATTCTGAATGTATACTATAAGTAATCTGGAATCCATATGTCATCAAGGTGAAAAAAAAAAATGAAGTGCGGTGCTCCTGACTAACCTGAATGGATAACCACACCTGAAAGGATATCAGGGGTAAGCAGAGCACTTGCAAAGACTAGAAGGAGTTATTCATCCAATAAAATTCTAGCTTAAGACATTATGGCAAGGGATACAGAAAGAATCATGAAGGCCAAGCATCATTAAATTTTATCAAGGGAACCTAAAAATTTCTTCAGCCACATAAACAAAAAGAAAACAAGGAGAGAGGAATTGGGTCAACTGTGCAATGAGGAAAGGTAGAGCAAAAAGACAGATCTAAATATGACCCAAATAGCTAAACTCTCTGATGAAGAAAAATATGGAAGCTGGGGCAATGATGGGCTGGGCAATGCAGAGAGAAGAGGGTGCAGAAACGGAAATGATAATTTGAAGTGGACACAAATTCAAGAGTATGAATGCACTCAAGTTAGAGGGACAAGATATTCTTGATCCCAGAACAATGACAGAATTGTTGCACAATCACAGCTGGCATCGAGGCTTTTGATAAAAATATCCATCAGGAAAAAGGGAGGAAGGAGGGAAAGTCATGTGACTAATGAATAATAAAGGTAAAAGCCTGTACTTGTATTGATAGAGAGGGCAATGACCTATGCTAGAATAGATCTACTGGCCTGCTCTTAACACTACATAAGAATAATGAGCCAGAGAAATAAATGAAAAATGGGGCAAAACACAACATGGGTTTGCTAAAGGTAGATTACTGCCTGGCTATCAGGAACAACACCAGAGTGAGATCTTGACTCACTGGATCATCAGATGGGAAGGAAATTAAGATCTCTGGAACAGAGAATTTTGCCTTTGTTTCCTGCTACAGCCTCAGACACTCTGATGAGCAATAATGGAGCCACGGGCAGGCCATTTGTGAGACCACTGCATATTCTCCAGGGCACCTGCCTTTCTGCAGTGCAGGTCCAGGCCCATCCCAGAGATCCTTTATCATATTATCCCCAGCATTCTGGATCAAGACAGTGAAGATAACACACAGCAGCAATTTTATCTCCTTCCTGGGAATCAGTCAGCTCCAGTCCCCAGAAGCTCTTGCCCATCTCACAGACTGTAAAAATTTCAGAGTAGAGAATATTTGTGCAATCTCAGTGCTTTAACAGATGCTCCCGTAAGAATGACAACTAAATAGGCACAGCCTGTGTGTCGGAGGGAGCATTCCCTCCTATGCAGTAGAGCAGGCTGCATCACCCTCTTTTTATTCTTTCAGGCAAACATAGTACACACTGCAAATTCTCTTTGGCACCATGATACATGCATCCTGCACAGTTACGTCCTGTCGCACATCCTGTCCTCTCGCCCATAATGTGCCTATAAAGAAATGCACACATGCTGCTCTTACCCCCTAGCTATCTCCTGCAGAAACGTGCTCTGTAGCATCACCTCTTCACAGCACAAATGCAGTCTTGGCAGCCTGTCTCTCACTGTACAAATCCCCCTTCTCACTCCCGCAGGAGCATATCCTGCTACCAAATCCCACCAGGCTGAATGGGAGGAAGACCTGGAGGCACGAAGAGAGTTCTTAGGCCCCAGGGAGAGGTTTCAGGACTGGGATGAGAAGGAGCTGTGGTTCAGGAAGCTCCAAGGTGCTTCCAAAACATTGGCACAGAGCTGTGGGCAGAACTCACTCTGCCCTGTGGCTTTTCTGAAAGCCCTGTAATCCCTATTTGTTTCCCTGAACAAAAACTCTGGGGTTTTTCTTTTTCACAAAGCATAAAGACCAGAGAGCCTTACCACAATATAAGAATGGAGAGTGAGCAACTGCCTAAGAATCTGCAGTCACAAAATGTTTCCCGAAGGAACTCACTGCAGAAAAGGCTGCCCTGAGAATCACTCCCATTTCAACAAACCTGTTGGGCCTGCACACAACACCGACCACTTCAGGGAACGCAGTGAGAGAGGCCGCAGAATGACAGTACAAATGATATATAGAAAACCCTGACAATGACAGCCTTTGATTTCCTCCTTTGTGCCCTCTACCACTAGTCTCTGACCCACAACTCCTTGCTCTTACAGGTCTGCAATGCCCCTCACACCTCTCTACGGCCTTTTTGGCTCCAAGGTTCCTCCACTGTTCTGCCAAAACACTTAGCATTTTACCTACATTATTCCTACTATCCTGTGGCTCCTGGCAGGCCTAAAGATACTTTACCTGAACTCTAGTCATTTCAATACTGAGCTGCCCCCAAGCACTCTGCCAAGCTTGGCAAACTGCAGAAAGGTTTTGTGAATACGTTAGAGCTGCCAAACTTGCTCATTAGCAACATCAGTATACAAGATTCTAGGTGTCCAGAGGTAAAAAGTAGAAGAACTCTACCTCCTCCATGCATCCTTTACAACATCCATCAATCCAGTCTCTGAATGTATGTTCCACAATAAGCCAATGCTATAACTCCCATGAACACCACATTCCCCCCCAAACACCTGCATTGCAACCCCACATGCTCAGCATTTTCCGTAACCCCAGAAGATTGCATCTCCTATTTGCTCATTGTGCACATTCTCTACAGCCACATTATTGTAGCACATATACCAAAATCTTGTTCTTTTATATTTTTTGCCTTATTCTTCTGACTGTCATCCTGTGCATTGCCTCTTCAGCATCTAGATCCCTTTCCCATGTACATCCTTCTCTTTGTTCAAGCCCTTCTACTTTTGCATTTGCAGAGGCAATTTGATGGAAGGATTTGTGCAGCGGTGGGGGAGGGAAGAAGAAAGGCAGGGAGGGAAAAGAGGGATTTGGTTATAACAAGACCATGTAATTAAGCTCTAGTAACTGGTACCCAAGCCTGGACCACCCATCTCAGTAATTAAAAATAATATTTCCTCCTTTCTTAGATAACCTTTCTCATCTCATCTGTGAAAAGAGGCAAGGAGAAAGCATTCATTTCACAAGCATCACAGACACACCCTACGCAACACAAAGGACTCCAACCAGCATAGATTTCTTTGGAGAAGAGCAGAATTTTACCTGCCGCTCTATTTTATGCTAACACTTTTTGTGCAATCAATTTACTGCTAGTTAAAAAAAACAAAAGCCACAGAGACAGCAACCTTTTCTCTGTCTGTCCTTTGTTTCTGGCTTTTCACGGAAGCGCTGTCAGAACAGCTTTCGTGCTGCACAGCAGCGGCACCGCCAGAGATGCACAGAAAGCAGGGCAGCCCTGCAGACCAAAACAAGCCGTGTGGGCTCGGCTGTCATGGCAGACACAATAGAGGACTGTGCGATGGCAGCAAAGAGAGAGCGCTGTCAGGGCGAAACACTGCTCGCCTCTGCACAATCAGCCCCGGACACAACAATCGCTATATCGTAGCTACAATGAACAAACATATTCTGCACAGCAATACCAGCCTCCACACTCTCTTCCCTCAATTACAATCACAACGGCTCCAAAGCAACACAGTCTCTGGAGAGACAAAGCAGCCCCGAAATCTTTTAGCTCCACTGAGTAACCAGCAATCGCTACAAAAACAAACCAACTCCTTTGCAAGACAATGGCTGGAAAATCATCAGTAAGAAAAATGTCCACTTGATCACTTTCCCAGCTCACCTTTCCACAGATCCTCTGTTCCCCGTCTCCTCTCACTGAACACACTCTGCTCCAACAGCACTGACCAGTGCTGAGCGCTCAGATTCCAGCGGGCTCCGTATTCTCTCCCCAGGATGCTGTGGGAGACATAGAGTCAAATTTTCTTTTTTCACAGCTGCATCCCTGGCATTGCAGAGGGTCTGCGCAATCACATCTCTGATGCTCCTGCTGCTGCTGTTGTGACGTTGCTGCATGTGAAGGAGCAAGCATGCCCACAGCACAGCCGTTCCAACTCACAGTCAGTGTCTGCAGGACCTGAGACCAGGCAGGGAGCAGACACAAAGGGGTGGGCAGAGAACAAGCTGAGCTGGAAGATGGACGATTGATTCTTACAGTAATTAGAAAATCAGGACGGTAGCACGAGAAAATACGTGAAGACAAAGCCTGTAAAGTTTTGTAAAATAGAGCTGCAGCATCTTATCGTGTGTCGAGCTTGTGTTTCAGATGCTGTGTGGTTGCAGGCTGTCAGATCTCCTCTTCTGGCTTTGGAAAGCAAAGGGAGCTGGAATGCTGTGCTCCTACAACTCACAATGGCAGCCAGAGCCCTTGGAGATAAAATGCTCTCCTGCAAAGCAGCACACAGGAGGAGGATGGGCAGGACTCAGACTGAAGGATCAGGACTACTACAAGAAGCTTCGTGAAGCTTCTCTTCTGTTTCTGTAATGCCTTTTCCTAAACAGCTTTACCAACAGCATCCACGTAACATCTCTGAAATGCAGCCACTCCTGGAGTGGGATACAACCACAAATAGTTCAGTCATGGTCAGGTACGTCTAGCAGGAATAGGATGTAAAAAGTTCAAGCTATCACAGGAGATCTTAAATCAAGATCCCAGCAGCTATTGACTAGATAGAGCTTGGGATTAAAGTGCTGTCTATAAGTTAGGCTAAATCCTGGCACACCTGCAAGGCTATCCGTACCAGACCCTCCTTTCTAAGACTAAGGCAAGATGCAGAGGGATCACTAGCTGCAAAAAGCCAGGCTCTCTTGTGATTCTGGGACCATGCATAAGGATTTTTGGTCAGCTCGCTTTCACCAGAGGCTGCTGCAACCTGCCCCATATGCAAGTCAGTGCAGCCTCTGGCACGGCAGAGGCAGCTTTGCCAGGGTGGACACATCGCTACTGTAGGATTTCTCTTCTGAAAAGAGTCCTGAACTCTCTCCCTCCTACCTGATGCAGCAGCTTGTTATTCTGTCACAGGCTGGGCACAACTACACCAAGCTGGTGTCTCAGAAACCAAGATGGGCTCAAATGCCATTCTGGCAGGGATGTTTCTAGCAGTGAAACAGCTCTGCTGCAGCAACCATCCTAGAAGGACAATTCACATTATTTCACTTTGCTGTCTAACCCTCCTCAGAGGGCTAAGTTGCCATTACTATCCTTCTACGCTGTCAAGGCCTACAAGTCTGAACCAAAATCCATCTCCTTCATGGGGCCTAGGCAAGTCAGAGAACAGGATAAAAATGTCACACAGACATATAGTTCAAATAAATTAAGAACTATGACCCACCTTAGTACTTCCTGCTCTGTGCCATGATACACCCAAAGCAACTGCCAAACAAAACAAAAGAAAACAGCCTAAACACCACAATACTTCATATAGGCTTCTACCTCTGGAGATGCCAACATTAGATTCATCACTGAAAGCTGCTGACAATCATCCTGGATCCCAGACCACTATCAACCCTTAAAGTGTCTCTTTGGGTAATGTTCGAATCAGATTTCTGACCAAAAACACAGTGACTGTTCCCACCAAGCAGTTAACGAAGGGCTCCAGAGACAGGAGTTTGGGGTTTCCCCAGTGCTGTGGGTATGAGTGCAGAAAGAGATGCTTACAAGACAAAAGGAAGGACCTTGGGCCTTCTGTGGACTGGGCAGTCCCTTTGTAATGTGCTGGAGCCAATATCACAGATGCAGATCTGCCACTCACCTCCAAAACACTAGGAACAATCTGTTAGTCCCAAAGCTCAGGCTCAGCAGGTCCTTCCCACAGGCAATGAACATGACCCATCTGTGGTACTTCACGCTCCTCAGCGCACTGTTTGCCTTTGCTTGGGCCCTGCACTCCCATCTGTTCCCATTCAAGTGGCAGGGACAAGCCTCAGGGATGATGTAGCCCCATAACAGGAGTGAGGGATGTGCCTCCATGCCTGGTGATTGCAGCAAGCAGAGAGCTAGTCCTGGAGAGCCCTGTTCCACCTAAGCTGCAGTAAATTAGACTATGAACAGTTTCAGCTATGTATTCCCATAGAGCACAACCCCCAGACCCTCATAAGGCCGGTCTCATTATATTGTCAGTGTTAATTAACACAGGCTCAAGCAGACATCTCGGGCCCGTTCAGCTGGGACAGTCAGGGAGATGCAGCAAGAAAGGAGACAGAGTCTCAACTGTGGAGCTCTGTACTGAACAAGAAGCATTTGTTGCCCAGGAAACTCGTTCCCACAGCAGAGAGGAGAATGGAAACTATTCCGGTGCCCTCCCCAGTCCTCCGTGAGCTTTGCCAACACTGACGCCGGGAGGTATAAATGCTGGCAGGCTGAATGTTTGCCTGCATCCCTGCCCCTGCCCCAGGACACTGGTATTAACCAATTCATGGCCAGTAATGCCTCCTTCATGTAGCAAATAAGCACTCCAGGTGCTGTTAGGGGGCTGTTTTGTTAAAAATCAAATGGAGCAATGTAGCCAAAAAATGGCTCCTTCAGAAACACCCCCAGCTAGCTATTTACATACGTTTCCCGATGTAAACACTTGTATCCTCCTCTCTCAAACAGTTACTTAGTTCAGTGGCTTCCCCCCACCCTAAACTCATTGCACCCCCTACTGCAAACTCACATTTGCTGCCCTTCTCTGCAACAGTGGTAAAAACTGATGCATTTTTTCAGAGCATCATAGGCAATGAAAGATTACAGGCAGTAATGAAGAAGAAAGCTCTTTCTTGGGGTTGACTTCTAGGAGATGACTTCTCTTTGATCACAGATATGAGTCAGTGTGAGAAGGGGAGGATGGCTAACTCCATAGTCTCATGCAAAAGAGGGAAACAGGGATATTGAAGGCTGGTAACAGATCCTTTGAGAAGCAAGACACAGGAGGTTCAGGGGCCAGAACCTGTCATTCCTACATTAACCCAGCTCCACTCCCTGCTCTGTGGATAGTGCTTCCCACACACTTTCGGCATTGAAGGGTGCAGCTTTGCAGGTGAGAACTGCCTGTCAATGTTAGTCTCATTACTCACAGGCATCCCATATGTAGGGCAGAGGTTTTGCCATCTTCTCCCTCCAAGGGTGTGAGAAGTGAGTGCATAGCATTTTCTCTTCTATATATGCCAGTAAGGAAGCACAGGCATCCTACTCTCAATGCCAGGCTGCAGCACAGCTCACCACTTCAGGGAGAGCCCTGTGTGCTCCAGGGCCATGTGCACCTGGAGCGCTCTGGTCTCCTGCAGACTTTTACTAGGATGTGAACATCCATCCAACCCCTGATTATCCAGAAGGAAAAAAAATCACAGTGTTCTTCTACCTTGACACTGGAATATTCACCTGCTTTCACATACTGTGCCGAAATTTGCCGAAAAGGGCCAGCACATCCGTGCAGACAAGAAGGAACAAACCTTCTCACTCTCAATACAACTGTATAGCAAAATCATCCACTTCAGCAAAAATAGCCTAAGCCTCCCACGTACTTGCTGCAAATCTTCCCGGCTGATCAATGGAGTGAAAACAGCTCAGGCCCAGACCCCAGCTGGCTGCCTCGGCTGTAGCTCTGTCACCAAGCACCAGACTGGAAAAGGCCTTTAATCATGCCTTGCTGTCAGGCACAGCGCTCAGTCTGCCCACCCTCGCAACAGCCAGATAGCCGCTGGGCTACAGCCTCTTTGCTGCAACTCACTGGTATAACTCAGCACAGGGGGCTGACCGCCTCCTTCTCCTGAGGATGGACACTTTGGTCTAGGCACACCACCCTCAGTGCACCATTGGCAAATAAAAAGCCGCAGGAGCAGCAGCAAGCTCATCACCACAGTGGACCGTCCGTGCCTTGCTATCTACAGCAGAAACAGCAGCAACATGCCTAGGCCACAGCTTGACTCCTCATGACCCCATTTGTAGCACAGCCACAGGAGGCACATCACGCTTTTGCACACGCGGGACATTCATGAGCAACCCAGGAGCAGCTCGCTGCCTTTCCACCCTCACCCGCTGATTGCCTGTGGCAGAAATCGGAATCCACAGACCACAGCAACCTCATCCACTGCCAGTCAGGCTGTTTTAGGAACGCCGAAGAGGCGTGCGGGTCAGAGCTACCAATCAGCATGGTACCCGCTTACTGTAGAGGGGGACAAAATACTTCAGGAAAGCAGGAAGTACTGAAAACTTTAAAAAAAAAATCCTCTAAGTCCCCATCTCTGCAAATTCTGTTTTCAAGGTCAAACAGCATCTCTCTCTCAAACACACAGAGATCAATATAGGCTGATCATTACCAATATATGCTTGACAACTTTTGTATCCGGTGTAAGGTGGGAAAAAAATATGGATGATTTTGATGGGGGGGGGGGGGAGGAATCCAAAGAGACTGAGAAAGGCACACAGCGACAACGGCACGCTGACATGCCTGCCCTCAGCCCCCGCATCTCCCCAGGGGGTCGCGAATGATCCCCACTGAGCCTCGCTTCCGAGAGGAGCCACGGGCAGAGGCTCACCAGCCAGCAGGGCCACGCAGGTTGCCCACACGCGTTCACAACAGCGGGATTCACCAGGCTGCTCACGACGACCCTACGCCAGCAAGCCCTGCCCACCCCCAGAATGGCAACACTGATTTCTTCAGGGCTAGCAATCCAAGGCAGGAGCATGCCTCCAAATTAGAAAATGGCTTGATATAGAAAGATGTTTTTTTCCAGAAAATGGACTATTTTTGTTTGTTAAATACTTTTTTGAGATAGCAGAATTCCCAAATTCATGCTCTGATGTTTAAGAACCTAAACAATTTCCAGCTTGCTTTTATTCATAGGTGGCTCACTCCTGTTTACTCTCTTTCAAAAAATGATTGTTAGCCTCAGTATTTATCCAGCTGTGTTTAAAAATAAATAATCCAAGCTCTGTAATTGCTTTGCAGTAAGTAGACTCTCCATTTCTTTGATCACAGCTGCAACCCTTCTCTGGACCTAATCAGTCTGAATTCAACTTTCTGTGAGTGACCAGAAACATATACAATCTTTTAAGTGAGATGTCACCATGCCTTAAGAAAATAGCATTAAAATGTCCCCATCTATGCTAGAAATACTTCGTCCAATGTGCCATTTTGAATGACATTTATCCTTTTCATGACTTCATAATATTAGTTGTTCACAGTTATCTCATGCTTGACTGGTAGAAGCTGGATTTTCCTGTCTCCCTCATTTTCCCTAGCGAGTTGCCAGCTGGAGCTGAACTTTTTGCTTACTCCTAATGGACATGACCATGCAATTTTAAATTACCCAGTTCCCATCTGTAGTGTTCCTTAAAGCCACCCAAGCTCTTCCCTCTGAATAGCCCTGAACTGCGTCTGAATTGACGATGGTCCCCTGCTTTGTGTCTTCAGGAAACATTATTAGCAAACTCTTACTTTCTAATGCTCAGAGCTGTATTTCATGTATTGAATACGTTCCATTCCAAGGCTAATTTCTACTAACAACTTCCCTTTTTACCAGCATTTCCTCTTTCAACATTCCTCTATCTTTCTTTAGTCAGTTTGCTGCTCCTTACTTCTAAGCAAAGAATGTTGCAGAGGGAAGAATTTCACACGTGTTCAAGAGGAGGCAGGACAAGCGCTTGGGAGATCCATTTCAGGTTACTAAACAGTTAAAGTACAACAGACTTAGGAAATCCTCTGAATTGAACATGATCAGAAGCTAAGGAAGCATTAAGGTATTATATCTGCTTGCCTTTTTCTCGCTCTTCCCAAGACGACCACTTGAAACCGCTTTGGGGAAAAAAAAAAAAAAAAAAAAGTACTATGCTAAGTGGATCCTTCATCCAAGCCACAACACGATTTCTGTCTTCCTGTATTAAGGTTTGATCCTTCCTATTGTTAGCAGCTTCCACCTTACTGCCCAGGAACAGAAGCTTTTACAAGCTCCATAAAAAGTCACAGCTACTAGATAGGGCTAATTCTGGCATGGATCCCTAGAGGGCTGAGCTAAGTTCCACATACCTCAATAATACTGAGGCATCTATGGAAAAACCAAACCAAACTCAGAGTCAGCAGCCTGTTGCTAGTCCCCTCCAGCCCAGGATCATATTGGTTGTATTGCATATTGGTCATACTGCTTTCCAATAAAGCAGTGTTATCAATATTGTACACGTAGGAGACTAAGGCAACATGGCAATATGCTTCACTTGGTACTACACTGGAAGCCTGTAGGAAAAGCAAGAACAGATCCTAGGATCCATGTGTCCTTATTTCAGGCCTAATATTCTGTACTTCCTAAAGCAGGAGTACAAAGAAATAGATTGGCAGTTGAGACAGAGGGAAATCAGGATAGAAATAACAGAACAGCTCCTGATTTGTTGTCTGAAGTCTCAGCTTCAATCTGACAAAGAAAGCTTATAAAGTTGTACAGAAAACCTTCAATTAAAACAGAGTTTGGACGTAACTGATGCAGTCTATGCTTTCAGAGTGCCTGAAGCAGGAGCTCGCTATGATAACAGCCCTGTTTGTTCAAGCATTCACTCAGACTTTGTTGACATAAACCTTTTCAACAATCAAAGCACTGGCAAAAGGAGCAGAAAACGTATTATTACAAGAAGATATGCCTTCTAATTTGGCAACCAACTACTTGTTCAGTGCAGGCCATAGTAGCAGTGGATATTAAGGTGTTACTGGCTTCCCTTATGAAAACTAGCTTTCAAAAATGTGATCAGTGCTGTCACTACATCACAATTTACCTCAACTATTAGTACATTTTCACTACATTAGTAGTACATTTCACATTAGTACGACAGTTCCCCACTGCCATGAGGAAAGCCTCAAGTTGCCACTTTAGATCACACAGTGAAACTGGTAATTTTGGCAGCCACAACTCTGCTGTATTCACTAGTTTGTACTGTGACCTGAAATTGAGAAAGATACTTTATTTTATACTTACTTTCCAAGGAAGCAGCACTGAACCTGCAGGGCTGAGTTGAATCAATGCAGCCATGAGCTGGTTCACTGTCTACATATTAAAGACAAGCAGAGACTGCTGCGTACATAAAGAGCACGGCTCAAGAAAGGTGACTGCTTAGGGTTCCCACGATGTACTCAAAGTGATACCGCTATCCTGCTGCAGAGGCATCGCCTGGCTGCCTCAAAGCAAGCAAAATCACACTGCAAACAAGCCTCAATTCACAGAGACTATAATGGATGGATGTAAACAGGAAAAGGGCAAAAAAAGAAAAACGTCTGTTGGACACAAGAGAGGCTACATCTAAGAATGGAGAAAGCCTCCTGTCAGTAAGATTCAGTCATAAACATTCCAACTTTCTAAGGAAACAGCAAGTATGGAAACTGCTCAGGATTTCGCACAGAAAATCTACTCTCACCTCCCTCTGCACATGTCTAAGCCCTTTTTTTTGCCATCACTGCTCAGAGCAGCGACACAAGTTAGGCTTTGATATCTGTCAACTCAAGGCAAAGTGTCCCCAAAAGACCTCCCAGCTCTCAAACACAGTCCAATCTTTACAACAAACCCCAGAGGGCACGTAATCACCACCTGATTTAAAGATACTATTATTTATACTGCTTTTTCCTACATTTCTTCATTTACCACCCAAAGTGGCCATGCTTGCTGCTCTGCAGTGCTCCCTTCCCCAGTTATTTTAGTGGCAAATAAAGTAATCCCTAGTTAGCTTGTGCTTCTGCAAAACCCTCTGTGATTAAGAGATTGTTGAGTGTCACTCAAAACCCATCCACCAGCAGCAACTCTACCACATAGCATTGGCATGTTTAAGACAGTCCCACCAATGAGATTGCCAGTGTTCATGGGCCTCCAAGCAGGCACTTGCAAAAACTGCAAAAAACAGGAGAAACAGTTCAGTTAAGGGAGAACTGTTGAAAACTTCCTAAAAAACCTACACAATGCAGACTTGTAACTAAATCCTGGCAGCCCCATCCACCTCTTACACTTTTAACCCGCTGGCTGTCAGAGGCAGTGGTTGTCTCTTATTTTCATCTGTACCACCTCTACTACTGATACTGCCAGCAAAACAGATAAGGTCTACATTCAGACAGAAAATAAATATAAATTATAATCATTACCATGGCCTCTTAAGTAGTATACGTGGGACATCCCCACCCATAATCATTGTGCACAACCTGCTCACTCAGAAGGGATCTGTGGTTACTGTAGATCACAGGCTGAACATGAGTAATTGTGGCATTTTGCTTTTAAGTAGATAAACAGTATGTAGGACTGTATGAATAACCATTTAATATGCAAGACATGGAGCAATCCTCCCACTCTACCAAATATTGGTTAAGGCCTCAGTTTCTACCACTCCAGCAAAGATTTGGACAAACTGCTTAGAGTCCAAAAAGAGCAAGAAAAAAACAGAAAGGAGGAAAGCGCAAAGCAATTGTATTACTTATCTGAAGAAAACAAAAGCAGTTCTGAAATGCAAAGAAGGCTGCTGCCAGGCTCAAGAGAATAAACTCTTATCCACTGACAACAGGAACAGGCTGCCTTAGGGACAGTCAAGAAAGTTTAGGTTAGGCATCAGGCGTGACTGATACAACTAGTCGTCTATTACTCCACCAAAAAAGCACAGTTGTCAGGAGATAAGGCTATTTTCTTAACATTTTGCATAATCTGCAACTGGTTCTGTCTCAGAAGCTATTTGACCTACATAGAGGCAAACATTCTCATTAATTCACACATATCCTTAGTGTCAGAAATTGGAAATGGTCTAAGACCACTAAGAAATGTCCATCAAATGCCTTGGCCAGCCCAGTGCACCATGGCATCAGCAAAAACTGATGGAGGGAGAGGACTGGGGTGCCAGGCTGTAGGATGCAGCAGCTAACGTCACCATCACTGGAAGCTTCTAGAGACAGGTGAAACAAAGAAACATAAAGAATGGCATAGTCTGAGTCAACTTCGCTTGGGTCACGGAGATGCAATTACATGGCTTCTGGAGGTCTTATTTTCTTATGATTTCTGTTTGACTCAGAGGAGCAGGAAGCCTCTGATGAAGCTTAGAGAACCCTAGAGAAGTTTACTCCATGAGGCAGAATAACCAGAGAAACAGAAATACTAATAAAGCAGGCTGTAGTGGACTTTCAGCCAGGGGTACTCCAGATCACCATGTCAGGTCATTGGAAAAACAAATATGCTTTTCATTTCTGTGATGTATTTTCATCTTTGGACAACCCTAAAAATCAGTACTTTGAACATACAGGTAAGAAAGCACTCTAGTCTGTGCACAAACTCAGCCTTTCATCAAAGAGCAAGAAAAAGAGAAGCTCCACTAAATGGCAAGAAAGGGAAGATGACTACCACGGGCTGAGCAAGCTAGATGAGACAGTCAAAGACAAAACACGAATGGCTGCTGCTGTGCTCTAATTCTCAGTGCAGTTGCTGGAGAAAACTCTCAGCCACAATGTTCTAATGGGACCTGCCCTCCATCCCTGAGGACATCTGCCAGAATTAGTATTCCCTTATCAGAGGAGATGAAGCATGGAGCACCGAACAGCAATTGTGACCTTTTCAGCAATTTCAAAGCCTGCTGCTTTCACAGCAGCTTTCTGTATCAGCTTAAAATAAATCCAGCCCTTCAGAAAGTGAAGTACTCAGAGACTGTAGGAGCATCTCATCCTTTCTCCATAAAGCCAGAAACCAGCACAAACATATTTCAGGATGTGCATGCAAAGGCCAAAGAGCTACACAGAGGGATTAATGCTGCCATTCAGAACCTCAATATCTAAAACAGAAGTGCAGTCTCCCTCACCCACAACACTGCTACCTTCAGTTCAAAGCACATAGGTGAGCCCAAGCACTACCTTCAAGCTCGCAGCCAGGAGACATTTCAGCTCTTTCCTTCTGCATACAAGGCCCCATGTGTTAAGCCATGCAACAGCAAGAGGGTCTGCACTGCCACACTGGGTAATGTGAGAGAGGTAGCTTCTCCTATATCCCATATTAGACCAGGCAAGAATGGAGACTCAGCACCTGCCTGCAAGAAGGGGCATCTCTGTCTTCAGATGTTTCTCTGAGTATGAGCTCCCTGAGAAGCATTTCTGCGAGCTCTGGTTCCATGTACTGGATACAAATGATCAGTGGGGTCTCCTGACACACACTGCCCCAGAGCAGGGGAGACTGATACTCCAGCAGCATGGGAGCAGGTGAGCAGATGTTACATTACTGTAGCACCTGACCAACAACAGGCAAAGCCCAGCATGAGAGAAACAAACTGCATTATTCAGCTCCACTAGTGGGAAAGGTCAGCTTGCTCTGGCTACATATTCCAAGGAACACTACTCCCCAGTATCCCAGCAGCCTCTGCAGTGTGGTCCAGTTCTCCATTCTAGGCACCAACCATGCCATGAAAATAATAGGATTTTAGAATTACTTTTCTGTTTATGTGGATAGCAAGAACGCCCAGAACTATAGCTGTTAATTCAACATATAACTTTAATATCCTTTCTGCAATTAAATCCAGCTACCAGTCCTCAGGATAAACCTAATATAGGGGCAGAATCTCCACAAGTGCGATGGCTAGGGCCCAGAACCTTTCGGAGAAGCAGCTAGACAGATCTGACCATCTGACAACTGTCAGGGACTTGGTGGCAGGCTAGATAAAACTCAGGTTAACCCCTTTTGGCATTTCCTGTCATTAGAAATAATACGCTGAACTTGTAGGGAAAGCTCAGGAGCAATCAACTAATTAGAAGTGAAAATCTCGCATCCTCAGGGTGAACAGCAGATCTGCTGAAGCCGACGGTCAGCAACCTCTGTGGTCAGCAGGGCAGCAAGAACAGAAAAACACTGGGAGCCATCCTGGGCCCTGTCCTGCTCCCCCTGCTCAAAGGGCCAAGGCTGCTCTGTGTGGAAGATTCCCCAACACTTTGGCTGAAACGATGCCAGCATTTGGGCAGGGCTTAGTGTTATTTTTAACACTTGTTCACATAACTCCTTGGATGAATCCTGAGAAGAGCTTGTCACCAAAATAGTATACTGTGGGCACTATTTATACACCCACTGGTAGCAGAGCAGGGCATACTAAAGAGTTACAGGACCCTTTTCCTTCCTTAGAACCTAGGAACTAGGGATATAGCAGGGGGGGACATGGTTTTCTGTTTGAGCAAGGCCTCAGAACAAAACCGTCACTTGCAGAAGGCCTGATCTCCTTGCCTGTCTTGTTTAGGATATTTCTCCTCCACATGGAAGGAAAGCCCAATTAAAACATGCTTGAGAAAGATGAATGGCTGCATATATGCAGGGGAAGGCACACTCAACTGCTGTGGAGAAAGAAGGGAACCATTCTGCCTAAACGCAAGCTGAGTCAGAAGAAAATGCTGCTGGCCTCTCATTTTATCTGTCCTTGGCTACAGCAGGGACATCCAGCAGGGACATCAGCTCTTGCCCCTCTTTAGCTCCAGTTAGGGTATGCAGAGCTGGGAGAATATGAAGCACTAAATGCCAAACAGTGAGGGGTTAGCTGAGAATGAAGACATCAGCTTGACAAGACTGACTCTCCTCTTCCTCCAGAGACAATAGCAGCTGCAGATCTTTCTGTATCTTTCAGTCCTAAGGGACTGAATGAAAAAAAAAAAGAAAAAAAAGAAATCCTTTTGAGACTATCCTGAGAAATGAAGTTGTTCCCCTGTTTAATTTTCTGACATTAAAAATAAATTATCTTGAGCCATTTCAGTGCCTGCTGAACTTCCTTGATTTTTACTTTCCGTAAATTTATTCTCTCTCCCCGTGACACATGTCCAGACTGTTCTCTACTTTCAGAGTTCACCTACCTCCTGGAAAAGCAGGTTATAAAACTGTCACAAAATGCACAGAATGCTGCAAAACAGGAGAGAAGAGAGAGAGAACCTCTGGAGTCCCAGAGTACCAAACTGGGGTAGAAGGGGAGCCAGAGTCTGATCTGCTAAAAACAAAATGGATGTATGCATTGCCCTTATGTCACAAGCTACAGCCCAAGCAGCTTACTGACTGTTCAGAGCTACAAAACAATACAGAATAAAAACACATATACACTACTCATTCAGGAATATTCAGATGGTGGCAGGACTGGTCACATTACTTTTAGCAGTACAAATGGAAGGATTAATCTCCTACCTTGCCAGATACAATCTCCTCAGACTGTGGACTCAGTTCACTGCAGTTGGGAACCAGGTACAGCAGCAACTGCATGACAGCAGCATGAATTCAGCCTGTATAGCCAGCGACAATCCAAAGCAAACCAGCTTGTCCCATTGTCAGCTCAGGGATCAGCAAGCCGTGCTGCAGAGAGTCTCTGCAGACAGCTACCCAGCTGCTGCAGGGTGGCGAGCAAGAGGCAACACAACAAGGCACTTCTCCCAGATGGGAGCTGGCTCAAGGATTCCTCTTGCTGCCAGTCACTTGCCTCTCCTCAGGAACAGTGATGCCAAGGTGCTTGTCTCACTCACAAAGCAAGTGGGAAGGAAGGGAAAGCAAGGGCTGCTGGCAAAGCAAGGGCCACATTGCTAATGAAAGCCCCAGTGTAAATACAGATGCACTCTGGGGAGGACTATGGCAGAAATGCAACTCATGTTACAGAGAGCCATTTAGAGCGAGCTCTGAAAGAAGTGAGCGTGATGGGGCTGTGCGGACTGACTCCACAGCCTGCCTGCTCACGCAGCAGGGATAGAAGGGCAGCTGCCTGTGAGAGGAGGCGATGGGGTGAGGTGACCGCTAGCAAGAGGAGATGCCCAACGCCACACTCTCTAGCTGCTCCTACAACTCCATACTCAGCAACTGCTAGCAGTAATGCAGACCTATACAACTTTCAATCCCACACCCCAGTCTACACAAGCTATGACCCCTTTTCCACCACCTGGAGATCGAGCCTCACACTCTGCCCTGTGTGCGCTGCTTTGGCAGCCCATCATGCCTGGGAAGAAAGGCTGATCTGAGCATTGCTCCATCACTGTGCATGACCAACTCATGACCCAGCACCCACCTCTGCTATCCAGGCCCTCTCCCCACATACAGGGCACAGCAGCCACTGTGACTTAACCTCTCTTTTCAGTTAACTGGTGAGGAAACAGAACCTAGGTCAGCAAAGAAGCAATGTGTCGAAGCATTTGTATGCTTTTCCTTGTTGGCTCTATAGCTGGAACCACCCCAATAAAGGTTTAGCAGTTTTCAACTCCAGCCCCTTAAACTAGTACTAGAAGATCTTACCATGAGGCTTAGAAGGAGCTGTGTCAGGATGTGTACTATAGTGGGCATAGTCTATTTTCACTAAGCCCCTAATGCCAGACAAATGTATAGCTCGCACCAGTGACCTCTGTGTGCAACTGGTGAGAAAGAAGAGGGAGTCCATATGGCCCTGAAGCAACCAATATCTATTCTACAGGGGTTGGGAGTACTTCCATTGGGAAAAAAAAACTGCATATCCTCAAAAGGAGGTTGAAAACAGTTGATTTAGGCCAATCACACCAGTGAATGCATTAAAAACCTAGACTCAAGGAGAGCATAGGGATCCCAGAGTAAGCTGCAGGAGGAGTAGAAGTATGTCCTGGTGATATATATAAGAAGGGTCAAGCAAGCCAGGTACTAGGCCAGTCTGACGTGCTTCCTATCAGTGACAGCAGCTAGGCTGTGTTATCGTACTGTACTGTATTGTCTTCTGCCTCCAGCAAACTGCTGGTACAGCCACTACCCCTTCACAGAACTCGGAAAGGACAGTTTACTGGAGTTAACACTCTCTCTCCCTGTATATGCTATCCATCCCCTGGGTGCTGCTGTCTGCAACAAGGAAGGTACTTTCTGTTTTTCCCCTCTGTAGGGCAGACATCCTCCACCACAGCACAGCTCAGCTGACCCCAGGATAAGATACCTTCTTGTCTGTGCTTCCGTTGCACAAGAAAAAGGAAAAACTTCCGAGGCTTGGCTCCCCAAATATGTTGGGGACAGAATACTGTCAGGACGTAGTCTCCGAGCACATACCCATCACAACGGGCAAGAAGGCTCCACATACGAGGATGCTTCTCCAAACATTATGAGCTTTCATGACATTCCTGCATAGTGACAAACTGGGTCAGGCTGCTCCTGAGGCAAAGCTACCTATCCTTCTCTGCCAGGTTGGTGCCCTACTGGGCAAGACAACACTGGACACACTTCTTCAACTAAACTACTTCTGCAGCAAAACTGGTCTCAACCACTAGATGAACCCAAAGGGTTTGAAAACCATTCACAATAGCCCAGGCTCAAACAAGGCATTTGAGGGTGCTTGGACCAAAGCTGCAGTAAGGCTAACCACATCTCTAGCAAGTGCAGCTCTGACAAAGTGCAACTCCTAGCCCTGCTGCATCCACAGCCTGCCACAAGCAGGAGCAGTGACCCTGGCTGGGGAACCCAGCGTTCTTCCCACTGTTCTCTGCCACACCTGGAGAGATGGAGGACACTAACATCCACAGAAAACATAGTTTAGAAATCTGTACAGCCTGGCCTCATCTCACTTTGGAAGCTGCTCCTCCCACCGAGCACTGCTCTATCTCAGTCTGACCCACTGGCCACACTCATCTTTCACTGCAAGAATTCAGCTATTATAGGAGAGAACAGGGGCACCACAGTCAGCACCACTTCACAGGAATTCACTTTTCCACCTCTAGCTGCTTAAAACCTCAAGTAGACCACCTCCCTGTTCCATGCCTCAGTTTTCCTGCTTGTGAAATAAGGATCATAACACTTACCAAGTTTCTGCAGATGCTGTGAGGATAAGTTCATTATGGGATGCAAACAATCTGCAAATAGTAATAAGCATGTTGCAAGATTCATTTTCTACTCATAAAGCAGAGACTCCTTGTAGCTTTCCCAGGCATACAAGCTACTGCACTCAGCTTTCTTCCTCCTCACCAACACAGGTATGCTGCAAAGACAGTGATTCCCAGTGGCCGCAGAAGCACAGGGTTCAGTAGTTCCACCAGCTGTGTCCAGACCACTTGCTAGCAGCAACACAATGCATTAGCTGGGACCTCAGTGCGAGCTGTCAAGGCACCGGAAGGGCTGGGGCTGCACTGCTCTGGAATTCGAGCAATGCGTAAACACACCATCAGCATGTACCAGGAATGACTCCTCCCTGCCCCAGACCAGGCTGAATCACTGGAAATACCAAAACAACGATGAGGTCACGTTCCCGGAGCGAGGAATTGGAGCCACATATAGACGCATGGAGAAGCATGCTAAAAAGGGACTCAATGTACAGGCTGGAGGCTCTGGCAGACAAGCACCCCAGGCATTTGTCTAGTTTAAAAACAGCTCGAGACTTCCAGGAGACTTTTTTTTCCCCCTCTCTCTCTAGAAGGAACAGGGAACTGAGAAGCACTACATGGGCTTTAAACTCTTTATCTGGCCTACTGAAAGAAACAAAAACATTAGAGCTCATGAACGTCTGCATCTGAGTTCAGCTCTTCACAGGAAAAGGCAGAGGTAAAATTATGACCTGACTCTGAGTCAGGTTTTCCCAGAATCTCAGTTTTGCTGTGATACTAGACTCAGATTTAAGCAATTAGGAATCCATCTGCAGTAAGCTGAATGACAGGCACAAGCCTCACGATCACTACTCTGTGGTTGCTTTTGCTGTGGCCCCAGTCAGCTTCAAGAAAAATGCTGGTTTGGTAAGTTTACAATGGGGTGAACAGAAAGTAACAGTGAATCTTGCTATTGGCTCCTAAAATGAGGATCCAAGGCACTCTGCTATCAGCAAAATGACTTTTTAAAGCAGTGTAGTTCCAGCTTTTCCCAGTCCTCAGTGGAGGAAGACTGGAGACATTTACTGCTTAGATTGTGATGGAAATTACAACAGAGCACTTAGAAGAGAGAGGAGAATTTGCAGTAGAAGCCTGCTCTTCCCTCTCTCTGAAAAATTAGGCATTTGGACAGATAACAAGAACATCCACAGTTATAAAAAGAGGTTCTAAGAATCTAAATCTTATTCTATGAGGATATAAATCAGCCCCTAATCAGAAGCCATGAGGAAGCAAAGAAGGGACCAGAAAACTAGATCTAAGCGTCTCACCTCCAAGGCTGCACTGCAGTGGTTTAAGCTGGCATACTTTTTGCAACAGCCACAATAGTGTCTAGCACACTGAACTGGTGTTCAGAATGGTCTGCACCAGTCTTTCTCCTGCTAGTGCTTTCAGATTTACTAATAAAGGACGAAAAAGAAAAACTGCAGTGTGAGGTCCAGGATATTATCCTGTGTGTAACTCCCACAAATTCCATTAGATCAGCTGAAAACCAATTCAGCTTAATCTTTCCCCGCTGTTTCAGTGCATTCTGGTCATAAGAACCACCATACTGAGTCACACCAAAAGTTCTTTTGGTTTAGTGTCATATTCTAGACATTTTGGCACTGGTCTACACTTAAAAACAGAATATAACAGAGTACAGACTGATCTTTCACAAGGCCATACTCTTCTAGCTTGCAACAATCAGCAGCCAAGGAACTTCCAGAGCTGGAGGCTGCAAACTCATCACCACTTTCAGCAGCCACTAAAACACCTATCTTCCATTTAGATACCTAGTTCCTTTCCAAATCTGTGTATATTTTCAGCCATTACACCACCTTGTGGCAACATGCTCTGTAATTCAGCTATATTGTAAAAGAACTTCCTCTACCTGCTACCTAATAAATAATTTTGTTGGATGTGCTGCAAGAAGCAGTGAGTGCTCATTCCTTATTCACCTTCTCCTTTCTCCTGTCACTATTTTACAGACCTTCACTACTCCTCACCATCATCTCTTTTTCCAGGTGAAATCCCCTTGTCTAATTTCTCCTCATACAGAAGCTATTCTGTTCCTTTAACCACCCTCTTTGCCCTCTTCTGTATCATGCCCAGATCTACACCACCCTTTTTGAGAGAGGATGACCAGAACTGCATGTGGTACTTAAGATGCAGACACATCATGATTGTCTACATAAAAACAAGACTATATATCACTGTTTTCTGATTTATTCTTTATTTACAGTAGGAGGATTGCCTTTCTGGCTGCAGCTGAACATTGAGCTGATGGTTTCAGATAACCATCCACAGTGCCTCCAGAAGGCTTCCTGTGGGAACTAAGAAATCATTCACAATCCATCATTACATGCATAAATGTGTTCTGTTTATCAGCATGGAATTTTGTCATGCTAGTAGATTTGAATATCTTTCTGCAGCTCTTTTGTTTTCAAACAGACTATCCTGATTAACTTAGAATCATCAGAAAATTAAGTCATCATAGTCTTCACCTCTTCTTCTAAATCACAGATAAATGTGCTGAAGAATACATGTTCCACATGGATCCCTGTGAGACTGAGGCACTGCAGGCACCAGCGCTTTGATGCATTGCAAAGACTAGCTTATTACAAGGCGTACTGTAAGCAAAGACACTAGAAATCACAATGAAATAGGTGAGCTTACTCACCTAGAATAGCGACTACAGTCTTAACCTTTATCTCCATATTCCCTTTAAAGGAACTAGAAACGAAAGAGCAGGAGCAGTGAGGAGACAGAAGTATAAACTGGAAATGCAGCTAGCTTCCGGGCTGGATGATCAGTAGAGCAACAAAACAACAGGGACACAGAGAGCCACCAGCACTAAGGAAGAGATAGGCAGGATAAGCTAAGTATCAGGCCAGGTAGGACAGAGGACAAAAAGCTATGGTTGCCAAATAAGTGAGTATGATGTTGCCTGGGGAGAAGGAAGGGAACAAAGGAGCCAAGGCAAAGAATCAGTATTCACAGCGCAGCAGAGTACTATACTCCCTGCTGCTTAGACATACCTCATCATGCCATCCCTTGGGAGAATCACCATCCTAGGGACATCAGCTGAGCTTGGCAGAGATGTGCAAACATCACCAGAGTAAATTTTCCAAGTCTCATGTACAGGAAAAGCACAACTGCACTGCAGGAGGAACAGGAACCCATGCTGGCCCCCAGGCAAAGGTTGCCTGTATTGCTACCACCACCACCTCCAAACCAAAAGTACCAGAGTCCCACCACCACCATCACAGACAAGAAACTTTCCTCATATGTTTACATCACTTGCTTCTGCCTTCACTCTAGAGCAGTGACAGAGGAGGATCAGGGAAGGGCACAGAGAGGTGTTGCCCTTCCTCTGTTAAACTGGAGCCCACAACAGAGCAGGGCAGACTGACGGGCTCACTCTCCCCAGCCTGACAGAGGGACACAGCAGTGCATTTCAGCAGGCAGCACTTGACAGAAAAAGTATTTCTAATCTTCACTGAGGCAGACCTCTCCTTCTCTCACCTTCACGAACACCACACAGCCTGGCCTCTCTGGCCTTCCTCATCAAGATACAGCACAAGACAACTGAACTGTTTATCCTACACTAGCTCCTAAGAGCCTGTGTTGCCCTATCTGTGCAGGATATCCCACAGCTTCCTGGCACAAGGACCTGCGGGAGCTCACATGGTACAGCACTAATACTTAGCTACTGGTTCATACTCTGAATCTGAACTTGTGCTGTTACAGGACAGAATACGCAAGACGATGCACAGCTAGATACCTGTATTAAAAGGCCAAGCTGTCTTCAAAACCTTTAAAATAGCTGCTGCTAATGGACTAAGATGCACAGGTACTTCCCCTCCTTTCTGTTTTCACTTCTACACCCTACTAGAGTCTCAAAAAGAATCATAGCATCAGTGAGGCTGGAAGGGACCTCTGGAGATCATTTAGTCCAACCCCTCTGCTCAAGCAGGGTCACCTAGAGCATGTCAGACAGGGTTGCATCCAGGTGGGCTTTGAATATCTCCAGAGAAGGAGACTCCACAACCTCTCTGCGCAACCTGGTCCAGTGCTCCGTCACTCTCACAGGGAAGAAATTCCCCCTCACGTACAGGCGGAACTGCCTGTGGTTCAATTACTGCCCATTGCCTCTTGCCTTGTCACATGGGACAACTGAAAAGAGTTTGTCCCCACCCCCTTGACACCCTCCCTTCAGGTACTTGCACACATTGTTAAGATCACCCCCTCAGTCTTCTCTTCCCCAGGCTGAACAGGCCCAGCTCTCACAGCCGTTCCTCATAGGGCAGGTGCTCCAGCCCTCTGACCATCTTCGTAGCCTTACGCTGGACTCTCTCCAGTAGCTCCATGTCTCTCTTGTATTGGGGAACCAAGAACTGGACACAGTACTCCAGATGAGGCCTCTCCAGGGCTGAGTAGAGGGGCAGGATCATCTCCCTCGACCTGCTGGCAACACTCTTCCCAATGCACCCCAGGAGACCATTGGCCTTCTTGGCCACAAGGGCACATTGCTGGCTCGTGGTCAACTTGTCATCCACCAGCACTCTCAGGGCCTTCTCTGCAGTGCTGCTCTCCAGAAGGCCAGCCCCCAGCCTGTACTGGTGCACAGGGTTATTTTTCCCTAGGTGCAGGACTCTGCACTTGTCCTTGTTGAACCTCAGGAGGTTCCTCTCTGCCCAGCTCTCCAGCCTGTCCAGGTCTCTCTGAATGACAGCACAGCCCTCAGGTGCATCAGCCACTCCACCCAGCTTGGTGTCATCAGCAAACTTGCCGAGGAGGCACTGTCCCCTCATCCAGGTCACTGAAAAAAAGGTTGAGCATGATGGGACCCAGTACTGAGCCCTAGGGAACACCACTAGCCACAGGCCTCCAACTAGACTCCACGCCACTGATGACGACCCTCTGAGCTCTGCCTTTCAGCCAGTTCTCAATCCACCTCACAGTCCACTCATCTAACCCACACTTCCTGACCTTCTCTAGGATGATGTTATGGGAGACAGTGTCAAAAGCCTTGCTGAAGTCAAGGTACACAACGTCCACTGCTCTCCCCTCATCTACCCAGCCAGTCATGCCATCCTAGAAGGCTATCACGTTGGTTCAGCAGGATTTCCCCTTGGTGAATCCATGCTGGCTACTCCTGATCACCTTCTTCTCCTCCATATGCCTGGAGATGACATCCAGAAGGATCTGTTCCATCACCTTTCCAGGGATGGAGGTGAGGCTGACTGGCCTATAGTTGCCTGGGTCCTCCTTCTTGCCCTTCTTGAAGACTGGAGTGACACTGGCTTTCTTCCAGTCCTCAGGCACCTCTCCAGTTCCCCAGGACCTTTCAAAGATGGAGAGCAGCCTGGCAACAACATCCGCCAAAAAGAAACTTTCCATCCCATCACAGACACCTGCCAGATACACCACAGGCTTTGCCAGGCACTCAAAGCTCCCTATAGGGAACTGTATACTGTAGCACCTAACCATTACCACAGTAGCAGGGCCATACTGCACCCCAGCACTGGGATGAGATTAACGACGCATCAAATTTGTTCTCACACAGTGCCATCTAAACCAGTGTCATGCACCCAAAACAGCAGCCCAAGATCTGCCCATTAGGGAATACAGTTCAGACAGACTAACTGAGCAGTCCTGAGGAAGATGCACACTGCCACCCAAGCTTTACTGAGGACCCGATAGGAAGTGCAGGGTTCAGAGCAAGGCTTAGGAACTGTTCAGCAAATACCAATCTCAGACACAACACATGCAAGTTGTGTAAAGCAGTATTTCCAGTCAAGCAAGCATATTCAAGAATGGGAAGAGGGAGAGAAGCTATGGGTTTCAGATGAGCAGCAGCTCCCAAAAGCAAAACCCCAACCAGGCTGCATATGCCAGAATCAGAAGACCAGAGTCCTAAACTTATGCCCAACAAACTTCTGAGAAGACTCTGCTATGCATCCAGGCCTTTGGTGAAGAAGCAGGAAGCAGTGTTCAGCAGAAGACAGGCTGTGTGAGGCCAAGCAGAACTGAGGGAACCAGCCTCCCTGAACATTTGGGAGGGACAGAGCAAGCAGGAAAACTCCTCCCAGTCAAGTTTACCCTGACACACTCCAAGCCAAGCTGGTAAATCAACAGGATCTGATGCTTGGCCCAGCTTCAGCAGAGCTAACCACAGGGAAGAGCAGTAGGCAGCTACAACTCCACACAATTTCTCCGTTTCACTTATTCCAGGGACCCAAAGGCACCCTTGCCAGATGGTAGCTTGCTGGAGGGATGTGGGGTAGGGTGAAGGAAGTACTACATTTATCCCATATCTGTTCCATACAAAACACCCACAGTCCCAGCAGAGAGGCAGAAAGGGCATTTTATAGAACCATAACCCCTATATTACATACTCCAGCTCACATAAAAAGAGAGCAGTCATATTCCTGTACATTGCCCACCCCATACTGCTCAGTCAGTCAGACTGCAACTCCAGCAACATATACAATATGTAGTACAACCAGCAGAGAAAACTCACGACGCCAGACATCTTTCACGGGAAAAAAGTGGTAAGCAGAATCTGCAGCCACTGCAAAAATTGAAGCAGCAGTAGAACTGCAGGCAGAATATGGGGCAACCACAAGCTAGGCCGGCACTTTTCGAACATTCGATGTTCCCTTATTGATAACCTGAAGGTTCTTGAGGGACTTGATTGCCAGCAGGGAAAAAGCCTCCAAAGCAGCTGCTCAAGGGTTGCCATCTAAGCCCAAAGGATGCAAGCCCATTGCTGTCAATGACCAATGGACCAATGCTGGTCCACCATGTGGTTTACTAGCTTCAGCGAAGCACATGAACTACGAGATTTTCAGACTAAAATTTTTAAACATAAGAGTATAAATTAGATTTCTAAATACCAACCTGTATTTAGAAAGGAAATGAATGACCTGAATGCCTGCAGGGCAGATGAAGGGTAACACTCTGCTCAAGAAAGCACAAAAGACTTCAATTTAATTCAGGGCAGCTATCGACTCCCTGAGTCATCTTGATCTGCATACTTCAGGCCCCAGCTCCCTGCTGCATAAAATACTGATTCTCTCTGCCCATTAGCAGAGTGGAAATGCAAAATGCTTAAAAGACTTCAGGATCTCTGTCATAAATCCTAAAGCAAAGAGAGCAGACAGGGTTGTTCACTATACATAAAAACAAAGCTTCTTTTATTAAGTGCCTAACATGGATGTGGAGGCAGGATGCAGTCAGTAGCAAAAACATTGGCCTTCCCTTGAGACATAACCCTCAGATCAAACAGAGCTTTGTTTGTGGTGGTGGTGTGCACCGGGCTCGTCACTACATACCGCACCTACAAGTCTGCCCAAGCTCTCCACTCAAGCTTGAGAATAAACCTTCTCACAGTGCAAATGGGTAAATCAGCAGCATATCCTTCTCTGGGGCATCGACAGCTAGCCTCTAAACCAGACACACTATTTACAGAGAACCTACCAAAAGCCAGTGGTAGAAACTTATGTTTTCCTAATTAAGAGGAAGCCTGGCCCAGCTCTGATTTCCTACAACATCACATGGATTTGGGGAGGGAAGGGGGGGGCTGGAAGAGGCCAGATCCATTTATAGCTAAGAGTCTGGCAGAGAGCTCAGCTTTGTGCGAAAAGGCAGGGAGCTGACAGCTCAGTTCAGCCAAATTCACTCAGCAAAAGAGGAAGACTCGGGGGGAGATACAGATGTATGAAAAAACACTTCCCTTCAAGCAGGGAGCGACAGGAGAGAGGCTGCTCCTTCACAATGCCATTGAGAAAAATATTCTTTACTTCTTGAGAGAATTATAGAAAGTAGGGCAGCAGAAGACAAGCTTCTGAAACTCTGAATAGCAGCTGAGCTGTAGCCAAGCCCAGAAGCTCTCTCAGGTCAAGCCCTGCCAGCAGGGCTCCGAACCCATCTTCCAAGCCCTGCGCTACATCCGTCCCTCCAGGAACTCAGTCCTCAACCACTGACACAGAGACAAAGACTCCTGGACAGACAACTGAGTCTAGAAATTTGCCTCCCCTGGTAGGAATGAGAGCTCCCTCACCCCAGTATATTTACAATAGCCTAAACAAAAAGTCCCACACAGCTTTCAGCAAGAAAGCTTGTCCCTCGGGACAAGAAAGATCAGTCTGCACCAGACTGCAGCATACACAGACTCAAGCTGTAATAACTTTCGCTCCTCTCCACATTACCGGGCATAAGATAATCCAATACCAGAAGCTTTTAACTAGCCAACATCTAAACTTTCTCCAGACACTTAGGAACTGTGGGTGCCAGATGCCCTAGATGGACAAATACACAGGAATGTAACCTGCCCAGGGGCCTCCAGTAAAAGCACCTAGTCCTGTGTATCAGAAGGCTGTCCCAGATGGACATCCCTCCACCTTTGCTCCACAGGCAAAGTCTCCCTGGATAGGCGCTGGCATGGACTGGAAGAAGGATGCTTCTCATAGCAACAAACAAAAAATTTACAGTCAGAATAGGAAGATCTAGCTCTATCCAAATGGATGGTGTTGAGGGAAAGGCACATTTTCAAGCTTTGCTTATCCCATGTCCTTGGCTTTAGGCATTGTCAGAGAGAGATCTTGGCTGCAAGTACTGTGCTGGACAAGTCTGCATATTCACAGAAACACTTGGAAAAGAGCAGTTCAGAAAATCAGTCACCCACAAAAGCTGTGCCAGAGATTGCAGAGATGATGTGGCCATAAGAAAATCAAATATAGTCTAGACAAGGCAGTGACATATCACTACTACTGTGCAGGCACTGACAAAAGCATCATATATAAAATTCTAGTCACCTACACTTAGAAATGACGAACTTAAATGACAGGTGCATAAAGGGCCACAAACATGATTGAGAGAAACAGCAATCCTATCAAACAAGAAGAAACTTAAGAACCTGGCTTTTTTAGCCTAGTCAAATGTAGGCGGAGAATGGATAGGATTGCTCTCTAAATATATCACAGGAGCCAAACAGAACTGCTGAAGTGAAAGGATAATGCTGGCACAACAAGTGAATAAATGTGCTGTGAATACATTTAGGTTGAAAAAAATCAGAGAGACAGGAAAAAAACATCAACCATCAGAACAGGAAGCTTCCCAGCTGGCACAGCTGGTTTTAGGATGAAGTTTGATCAGTGGCCTGAAAAGGTTACATGACAATAGCGTGTACGCCCAAAGGTGCCCAAGAGGCCTCTTACGCTCCTGTCTTTTATACCAACTGAGAACTAGCATGGGTCATGCTTCAAAAGGCTCCTTTCTTACAGCAATCCTTATTCAGAATCATTCAAGTTGGATAACTGAGGGCAAGCATGTGGCACTCCTTTTGCCCTCCCAGTCTGTAAGAGCTGCTTATAGCTAATCACTTCTAGACTGCAGGTCAGTGGAAGAGAGTTGCCTGGATGAGCACAGATCAAGTGAGAGCCACCAGGCAGCAGGAATGTACATGTTGCACTTAAGTTATGTAAAACACTGTAAAGGTGCCTCCACCCAAAAGTACATAATGCTGTACACTGTTATTTGCAGAAATAGCACTGGTTACCCCATGGATTCTAGGGGGAAAGAAGATATCAACCTACATCTTCCTCTGCTGCAATAAAACTGAAGAAATCATCTTACTTGCTGCCTTACTTACAGCCTTATCATTCCTGACTCTGAGATTACTGTCCAATGGGCCAGTGAGTTTTTAGGTGCTACAGGGGAACTGAACCTACTATCCAAACAAGAACATTATGGAATAACTAGAACAGGATAAAAAAAACACAGCAAAGATTAATTTTTGATATACCTAACTCTCTATCAAATATAGGAGGCTCCATGAAAGACTGAACTATTGTTCTGAACGATACTTAAAAAAATATGCTGTACCACAAACCACATGAGGCCCAAGCACTTCATGTCTACTCCCCTCTGCAGGGCTAAGCAAAAGTATCATGCAGTTTCACAGAAGAAATGATGACTGCCCCCAGGATCTTGGCCTATTTATCACTACTGGGTTTCAGACGTCCCTCCAGGTGTGTAACAGAGCACAGACAAACTCCGGTTGCAACACACTCAGCTACTGTCCAATAAACATGGGTAAGAATGCATTTATAACACTTTATATAGCCATTTATTGGATTTGTCTACAACGGCCACTCCGCACTGCTGCATACATTGATGACCCCTGCAACTCGGAGGCTTCTCTGCCTGCAGCAAAGCGTGCTGTGAGGTCTGCAGGCAGAAGAGCATCCCGCGCTGTCCTGCGCTGCTCAGCAGCGCTCCCTCCACTGCCGGCCCAGGGAGCCAGGACAGCACAGACTCACAGCCAACCCTCTGGAAGCGGAGACACGCAGCCATCTGCCCGGCAGAAAGAAAAGCCGTGGTAAGAAAAACACCCAGCTGTTTAACCCCCAGAGCCTGTGACCGGAGCCCTTCCAGCGCAAAGCAGCCATCTCCAAGGCAGCAGGTCACCTCGGCCGCGGCTCCAGGCCCACCCGCCGGGCACGTCCGCCGCCGGGCTGCCCGCTGCGGCTCCGGCAGCAGGCGCCGAACCGCTCACATACCCTCGGCGCCCCGAAAAACGCCGCGGCCGCTTCCCCGACTCCCGCAAAGAGGAGCCGCCGCCACTGTCACCGGCCCCCCGGCCACCCCCGCCGCCTCTTACCGGGCCAGCCCGCGCCGCGCCGCTGTTTACACCCGGGCGGCTGGGCGGGGCCTCGCCGCCGCCCGCCCGCCCCGCGCGCCCGGCCCCGCCCCGCCGCCAGCGGCGCGCACACACGCGCTGGCGGCTCCAGAGCGCACGGGCGGCAGAGCGCTCATGCACGCACTAACTGCCCCCCTCTGCCCACGGCCCCGCCAACGGTCACACACGCACTGACGGCCCCCCTCTGCCCACGGCCCCGCCAACGGTCACGCACTAAGGCTCCCCCTCAGCCCACGGCCACCCCAACGGTCACACATGCACTAACGGTCCTCAACCCACAGCCCCCGCAATGGTCACACACACACACTAACGGTCCCTCAGCCCACGGCCACCTCATCGGTCACACACACACTAACGGCCCCTCAGCCTGTGGCCGCCCCGGCAGTTACACACGCGCTAATGGCCCCCCTCAGCCCACGGCCACCCCAACGGTCACACACACACTAATGGTCCCCCTCAGCCCACGGCCCCCCCTACGGTCACACACGCACTAACGGCCCCTCAGCCTGTGGCCGCCCTGGCAGTTACACACGCGCTAATGGCCCCCCTCAGCCCACGGCCACCCATACGGTCACCCACGCACTAACGGCCCCTCAGCCTGTGGCCGCCCCGGCACTTATACATGCGCTAATGGCTCTCCTCAGCCCACGGCCACCCCAACAGTCACACATGCACTAATGGCCCCTCAGCCCACGGTCCCCTCGGTGGTTACACACGCACTAACGGCCCCTCAGCCCACGCCCCCCCCAACGGTCACACACACGCTAACAGCCCCTCAGCCCACGGCCACCCCAATGGTCACACACGCACTAACGGTCCCTCAGCCAATGATCCCCCCAATGGTCACACACACACTAACGGCCCCTCAGCCCACGGCCACCCCAGCAGTCATACACTCATTAATGGCCCCTCAGCCCACAGCCACCCCAGCAGTCACACACGCACTAATGGCCCCTCAGCTCACAGCCACCCCAGCAGTCACACACGCACTAACAGCCCCTCAGCCCCCAGCCACCCCAACGGTCACACACACGCTATCGGCCCCCCTCAGCCATCCTCCCTGGGAACAGCTTTCTTAGCTGTCACACACTAACTGCTTGCTTAGGCATTGCCCCTGGCAACAGACATCCCAACAGTCACTCACAACATCCATCACCCTCTTATCTACCACCAGCATCCACAACCAGTGTCCACAACCATCTCCCATGGCAAGAACAGCTCCTTCAGCCATCGCTGGCACTAACAACCTCCTCTACTGCCACTCTGGACTTCGATGGTGCCTCTTACTGCCACCATGGCAACAGCCACCTCCTCTACCCCCTGCCAGCACAGACACCTGCTCCATGGCCCACTGGCTGCTTGTACTACTTATGCCAAACTGCCTGCACGTGGGGTGGCAGTCCTGCCTCCTGACACCACTGACTGTTTCACCCACTGCATGCAAAGTGGGGAAACAGAGGCAGGAGTGTCCCTGGCATGCTGCTGCTTTGCTCTGTTACAGCAGTCCACATGTCCCTTCAGCAGAGCATGGCTATGAAGGGACTCAGTTTTCTGCATTCATGCAAAGCAGGGTGCTGCCACTGCCTCTTTGTGCAGAAGGGGAATAGCTTGGAGGGGTGAAGAAATGATGGAAGAGCTGCTGTGACCTGTTAGCATCACTGGGAACAGAAACTAGGTACTCCCTCTTCACTTCTCCTACACCCACAAGCCATTTTTTACAAAATGGTTTGTTTGTAGAACAATTTTGAGGAAACATTACTACAAAGCTCCATCAAACTTTTTGAATTTGCTCTTGCCCTTCACCACTGAAACCAGAAGCTCAAAAAAAATAGCATTATATGGCTGATAAGAACACCTAGAGCTCACTTACAGGATACAAAGGAAGTTCATTGTGTGGAATTACAGCTTCTTGGCAGCTATTAATTCACAGGGCTGTTCCTAGGGGCTCACTATTCAGTTGTCCACTGCAGCTTGCTTATATTCCCAATTTCCAGATCAGGATATAAAATTAAAAGAAACATTATTCCAGATCCATCCTCCCACAGTCGACCCTTTCACTTCAGAAGATCCAGGAATGACATAAATGTGTCTGGTTATAAATTCCTTTAATCATTAGCAGACTGGCAATGAATCCGTCATCTCAATGGTCTCTCTTTATTTTAAAAAATAATTTTACAAAAATCAAGAGTGATGTAACTTGAACATCACTGCCAGTTGATATGTTTCCAATGTTGAACTTGTCAAGCCATTGAAATATTTGTAGCTGGAGCAAGCTCACCAACATGTCACATGAGAAGAGTGACACAGTCTCAGAGTTTTCTCGCTACTGCTTAGCATTATAGTCCACTGCGTTGCATACTTGGAATAGCTTTGACAGGTCTGTCAGTCCACAAGCCAACCTTGGTATTGTGGGGGTGTCTGCTGACCTGCATAACTCCTTTTTTCTTCTAGCCTCATGGAGGCTGACTGTGAATGGCATTATCCTAACCAGAAACCTATGATTGTCTCTGCAATGTGACTTGTAAATCAGAGGGAGGTGAAGAGCAGTAACTATCACAGCAGAGTATTCTCAGTCGGGATGCAGGCTCTCCCTTTATTTAGATATATCCTTGCAGGGGAGATCACTGGGTTAGAATGTGCTTCTTCCCTAGCAAGCAGCTCCAGGCTGCTGAAATCTGGATCCAGACCCGGGTCTAATTTGCACTGGCTATACTGAAATTTAATACTACTGTTTGCAATGAGCCTCTCACAGCAGCAGGTGCAACAGACCACTTTTTCTGTGCTGAGTTAAATCCAGGCAGATGAAACCTTTTATTAGAGCTTAAAAAAAAATATACAGTAACTGCTGAAACTAGGACTACAGGCAGTAGGTAAGGTGTTACACGCAGCTCAGATGAAGCAGGGACATGGCTAGATTGTTGCCATGACACATTGCCTCCACTGATAGCTCAGAGACTCAAGGCAGAGCACTCCCAATAAATATCAGATGATTAGGGGGCAAAAATCCCATTTCAAAATGAGGAAAGAGTCTAAACTTCTATAAAGGAGCTGAGAAAGTATAACAGCAAAGGCTGCACAAAAAAACCCCTCCATTTAGACAGCTCAGCAGCACTGGTGGGGCAGATTCTCATTCTGGCTTTCCACCTAGTAATCCCACTGATGTTAGCTTTACAGTACTGTGTAACAAACCAGTGAGCAAGTCTCAGTTTCTCAATATCACCACATCTTTGGCTGTGTTTATGCATTTTAGGTCCCTCTGCTGGCAGTCAGACTGATAGAATTTGGTGGAGCCTTCTGCTATCTGGAACTGATGATTGATACATGAACCTTTCTGCATAAAATAGCAGCCACCACAGAGAAACTCTGCAGAGGCCCCTGAGCCCTCACTAAGTTCCTCTGAAACTTGACCACACTGATCATCAGGGGAGGGTGAAAGAGCATCCAGATCACACTTCATCTGTTGCACGGACCAACAGCATCAGTGGAGTAAAGGGCAGGACACTCTGCACCAGCCGGGAAATAGCATCTGTCCCTCCTCTATTTCTTGTGTAATTTTCATCAAGTCTGATCTGCTTGTGCCTCAGAAGACTGAGGCTGACTCAGTCTATTATGATGAGAAAAGCTACCTTGTATTGGAGGCTCCCAGCTGAGCCCTAGCTAAGGTATGGGCTCCTCTGTGCTAGATTTTGTGGCTTGATCTCTATGGAAGCCTGAAATTCTTTTACCCTTCTCTTTTAAGTCTAGAAGAAATTGGTACTCAGCTACAACACCTGAGATGGCTCTGACAATGATCATTTACAACAAGAGCAGATTTGCATTGCAGATACAGGGCAGACTGGTGAATGTCAAGTCCTTGTCCCTTGATCAGCTAGGCATGTCTCTGAGCTTGCAGCACCTCTAGACTGCAGATGCAGGAAGTGTGTTGCACTTGTGGCACTGGCCAGCTTCTGAGAAACTGGATTAACTATTAGTTTGGAAGGAGGTTGTTTACAACTGATACTTTCCAAAGTGCTTTTGTACATTATAGTCAAAAGGCTACAAAATTACACGTATTACAAAGATTGGGGATTTGAGGGTTGTGTGGCTGGAGCTAAGGCACACCTGGGGTCAATACTTTCAACCCAGGAATATGGCCCAGAATGGATTCATGACAGAAAAAAAGGCAGGCACACAAATGTAAAAGTCATCACCAATTCCATGTGTTCCTCAGCCTGGACTTTACTTTGTTCTGAGGTATTTAGTTAAAGGGAGAAAAAAATGGCACCATAAACAATCTTAGTGAGTGAAGAAGCCTCCCACAGCATGTTCTCTCTCTTGTTCCAGGGAAGCCCTCTGGAATACAAACCAGCTTTAATTCATCCTGCCCTTCCCACTCTTTCCTTACTTCCCTAGGAGCAGCATATATCTTTGGAACAGAAACTGCAGTTGGAGACTGCAAGTGGGTAAAAGGAAAAGACCAAGTCTTTGCTTTGGTAGCCCACATGGCAGACTTCTGAGCAGCCACTGGCTCGGTGCTTTGCAGGGAGCACAGTTTCCTTTCCTGACAGCCCTTTAGGGTTTTTTTTCTTTTCTTTCTTTTTTCTTTTTCTTTTTCTTTTTCTTCTTCTTCTTTTCTTTTTTTTTTTACAGTCCTTTGTGTTTGTTTTTATCACTATTGGGTGAGAATGTTCCTGTTGTAGCAAAAGGTGATTTTGGCCGCATGTTTCTTCCAGACATAATAAGCGCTCCAAAGCCATGCTGATGGGAGAAGGCATAGCCTGAGCGGCGGGTACTGGTCCGACGCAGACGCCTCTTGGGAGAGGGTGGAGGTGGCCTCTTCTTGGCTTCTTTGATCTTGAGTAGGACCTGAAATCAGAAAATAAGACTGAACAAGTGGGAAATGCATCATTATTCATGAGCACTGCAAAAGAGGAGCTCAGAAGGGGAAACAAAAACACGTATCCAAAGCCAAAAATGATTGACAAAACAAGAGGATGGGCAAAGGGGCTGCAGAGCAGGAACTAAGATTGCAGCACCAAGGTAACACTTCAGCAAAAGGAAAAGCAAATCTTATTCCAAAAGGCATTATTGGGAATGTCATCTGTAAGACACAGGAGAGAATGATACCCATTTGTTACTCCCCGCAACACTGCAAGGCCTTAGTTAGGGTACTGCAGACATTTCAGTCAAAAACATAAATAGATGAAAGTCAGGGAAGTCCAAAAAAACCCCATGATCTATAAATAAAGATTGAAAAATTGGCTTATTTAATCTAGAAAACAGCCTACTAAAGGGGATCTCCAATATATGAACGTTTTTTATGATGAGAATGGTGATCAATTGATTCTCATATTCCTTTGGAAAAGGGAGAGTGCCAGTGGCTCAGCAGGATACTGAGATGCCCAACATCTGCCCTGCCTGTTTGGGACAGTAGCAGCTGCAGGTACTTGGGCTCTCTGGCCATCAGGCCCGTGTTTAGTTCTTTTCAGGCTAGAGATTTCTCTAGCAAAAAACCTAATTGCTCCTCTCCTGTGACAATTCACTTCCCACACAAATTCTAAAGGCAGTAGAAAAGTGAAACGATTTAGCATTAGAGAGAGGGGCTAACCCAAAGCATTAAGAATGGGATTCAGGGTCATATCTGTGTTCTGCTAAGCTGAAGAGTAAATCCAGCCCACTTCTGTGTACTTTGAATGATCTGAACTTCCTCCTCTAACAGTGTGCTGAGGACCTTCCAACCCAGCAATCTTCTCTAACACCCACCTACTCTCTCTGCCAGTGCTAGGAATTCCCCTTTACTCATTTTCAAACAGTTCTATAGCATCTGGCCACCTTTACAGACATCTCAAGGGTGATCAAGGCAGCCACTGAGGACCAAGTGCCATCCCTTGAGACTTTGCTCAGAGATGCTGGTGTCTCACAGCTTAGTGTAGGAACAGGAAGGAAGCAGCAGGTGGCAGCAACATTTAGCAGATATCCCTATTTGAAAGGCAGCCCAGGGAGCTGTATTTATACTGATCTTGTTCAGGAGTTCCTTGGCTGTAATGGATTGAGCACCCTGCGCTCCTTCCATCTCTCTCAGCCTCCCCTTGCCCTACTAGTGTCATCTTCATACTTTTGGGCATGGGATGGCAGCTGGTTTCAGAGGGGGAATATAACCACTGGCTATAAAGGAAGTAAATTTTCAAGCCAAAAAATCCCCAGCAAGCATGTATGCATGGCTGGAGGGTGAAGGAGTGCAGTCTGCCAGGCTAAAAACTGTATGGCAGCGAGGTGTCACTGTTGACTGAAATATGCCCCTGCTTTGCCACTGAGCCACACCCTGAAACCCTGCACCTAAAAATAGTGCTGCTTCCTCACTCCAGTGCAACCTAATCCATGTCTAAATAATCTCAGCATTGCTCCCAGCTGCAGATGGCTTGAACTATGCCAAAACACATGCTCAATCCTGCCTTTTAAGGGACTAGGATACAGTAAGAAATTTGGTGACATACATTAAGCAAAGCCAGGCCCCTGCAATAAGACCCTGCAGTAGGCTTAGGTGGCAGTGAGAAGGATTTCTGGTTTATAAGCATATCTCCTTACTTTATCACTGGCAGTGGGCTTTAACTGAGCCTTCAGGAATCGATAGCCAACTACAGGTAACACACAGAGGGCAACGCTGAGGAAGATTGCTAGCCACACATTTGGTTGGCTGAGGGTGTTTCGAGCTGTACCTGAAAAACAAGAGCATCATTAAAGCCGTGACAGCAGCACCTCTCCCCCTTATTTACCTTGAGTCTTCCATTCTCTGAGATCTCAAAGCACTTAGCAAACAGCAAACTACAAACAAAAAGTAGACCCTTTTAACCAACAGAGAAATCAGCTTGCTGCTGAGAGGATAGCAACACCATCATATTTGTCTTAGATGAGCAAAGAAGAAAACAGACTGAACTGCAGCAACTACTCAGGGAAACAAGGATGTCAGAGTGAATGCCTTATCCCCTTATAAAGAGTCAAATCACTGCAACAGGTTGATAGATAAATATTCGAGAGACCTTCTTCAGCTGCAATCCAGCCCGCTAGGCTCTTGCCAGGACTCCAGTTAAAAAGGAAGAATATTATTTCCTTATTTGCCAGTACTGTTTCTTGAAGCATATATGGTACTGACTCTTGAGTGTCTAATAGATGGTAGGATCACAGTTCTTTATGAAAAGAACATGCATTGCTCTGGATGTCTGCACAGAGAGAGTAGCCTAATGGGTATATTGGCAGAGCAGCTGCCATGTGGTAACATGACACTGACACATTCTTTGAAACCAAAGCGCTCACTGTTGGCTCCTCCAAAAACTCAAGGAATGTAGGATAGAACAAACAGCCTGCAAAAGCCTCTTTACAGCATTTAATGATGCTATTGTTGGCAGCAAAGTTGCTGAATGTCTTCCTTCCAGTTAGCCAAATTCTGCTGTATTACAACTCTGCTGAAATTAAAGTAACCAGGTTAATTGAGTCCAGACTTGAAGAACTTTCATTAAAAATCGCAGTGAGTCCTTATTAAGTGATACTCAACATTATGGGTATTTTGGCCTAGTAGTATCAACAGAGCAGCATATATAGACGTCCCTGGTAAATGGGTTACCAGCTGTCTTTGGAAACTAAACAGACACTCTGCCTTCTCTCACTCAGAACTTTAGATACTAGAAGCCATCTCTACAGTGGATCTGGCCACCTGCATGGAAAATACCTTACAACTGACCTGCATCTCAGATATCTCTAAAATAGCCAAGCACCTTGGTACTACAGATGAGCAGAACAAATGGCTTAAAAAATCCCAAAAGAAAGGCATTAATTTGAGATTTGAAACAATATACTTCGGGATTTTAGAAGTAGAGTTTCATAACAAAGTTCTATCAGTACTGGATATAGATGGACAGAGGTGTTTAAAATGGCTAAATTACTTTACTAAACTTTTGTCTTCTTCCTGCTCACAGTCTCAAGAGAGATATTCATTTTTATATTATTCTTTACCTTTTGCACATGTTCAGAAAGATTTTAGGTAAAGCAGCTAGATTTCTATGCTTTCCCACACCAACATTAACTTATTTAGAAGAGAATACATATACTTCTGCAAAAAAATGTTCCTAAATATTTGTAAGGACTAAACATCTGGAAATAGAATACCAAAGAGCTAGCAGAAAGTTTTCCATCCACTTCTGTGGACTTATTTAAAGGATCATTCCTGTGGCTGTTTGAATGTGCCTGCTTTTGCAAGGAAGTGAAAATGGGACAATGTCCACGTGGATGGATGGGAATCAAAATAAGCATTCCCAGCAGCCTGCAGAAATACCATGGCATTTCTTGTAGAAATGGCAATCAATATGTTCTGTAGCATGTTACTTACTGCCTTTTTGAGAGCTCTTCCTACACACCTACTAGGAACACTTGACAGAGTTAAGCCCAGCAGTTTGCCCACTTTGAATGCAGTTGAGATTTGTCACAGGGCTTACCTATAAATGGGAATGAGGCTGTGAAGATCAGGTACATGCCATCACTATACATGGTGAAGGTGATTGCAAAGTAAACAGAAAGGCTGCCCCAGATGAAGAACTGGTTCACAACTGTCCAGTAAGCGGTGTCCAAGCCAATCTAAAAGAATGGTACAATACAGGTGCTGTTAGTGCCTTAATTATTTAGCATATCTATGGTGAATCCAGCTAGAGATCTTGTCCACAACTCTATACACCCCCCTCTTCACCCAAGATGATTATTTGTTATGCTATCTGTACTTTCCTGTTCTAAAATCTCTGTTTAATAACCAAGAGAGAAGCTCTTGGCTGGTCCCATGACCCATATTAAAAACAGTATGTACTATCAGATGCATAGACATGATTCAAGGCTCAAGAAATACCCAAGCCACACATGCTGGGAATGCAGCATATGCCAAATGCTGGGGGGTGCAGGATGCTGGAAGAACATTCAAGGCAAGCGTTACTACATTTGCCTTGTCCTAGCTCTTTTCCACAGCATTTACTGGTGGCCAACACTTAAGACAGGATACTAGGTTTAAAGGGGCTACTGCTTATGTCCTTACCCTATGCTGTCAGCTAGCCATTGAAAATTATAAGGAGTCTGTAACACCTCAGACAGCAGAAACTATTATCTAGAGAGGTGAGATAGATTAATTTTTCTTTTGAGAAGTTCCTCTCATCCTGCCAATATCATCTGAATTTTTCACCATCCTAATCTTAGCTACTTCTTCCAGCAAGTGCAGCTCTAGCATCTGCATCACATACCAAACCAGGCTGCAGATGCAGCACCACAATGGAGACGTTATAAATAACTGACTGATAGCAGACAGACAATCCTGTGCTTTAAACCCATGCTGAAAAACTAGAATGAGTCTTTCTCTTCTCTCAGCTGTAACTGTTTTGTTTACTATGACTGTAAACTTCCTAAGACAGAGGTTTTGTCTTCCTGTGGCCCTAATCCTTCATGGCACACAAATTTGTTGATCTGTTGAAGAGGAGAATAATCTGGTATCAGGATCTCAGGTGGCCCCTCCAGATGATGCCTTCATGAAACAGTAACTAATACCTAAAAGCATTACGAGGGATGCTTTACCTGGACAGACACCACAATCAATAGGCAGGTCTGGGCCACCAGTGCGAAGGACTGGTAGTCAGCAATGGCTTTCCCATCACTTCTCATTGTATTGTACATGGCCCCATAAGGGATGAAGAAAAGAATGAGGGAACTGTAAATCCCATGCAACATGCAGTTGACAAACACTATTTTGTTAAAATAGAGGTTTTGCTGGCCAGGCACATAGAGCTGAGGAAACAGCATACTCCAGCGATCATCCACATCCTGAAAGTAGAGAGGAGATGATTAGAGCCTTTTGCTGGCACCTGCTCAACTGACCTCACAAGACCACTTAATGTTCCCATTCGCCTAAGAATGCACATTTCCACAAGAAAAGGCTTTGTACACAATTCACTCATCTGTGCTGACTAGCATGCCACATCCTAAGGTCACCTAGGCACATTTTACATACTGAATTTCACCATTCTCATGCTGAAAAAAATGACAAGTGCTGCAAATAATGAAGGCACATTTCTTCTTCAGCAGGCTGCATGACCTGCTCTCCTGAAAGGGTCCTGGAAGCTAATGGACACGAAATACCTCCACTGGGTCCACACATAGGCAAGGCCCTCTGACTTAGATTCCTTAAAAGAGCTGAGCACTGTAAACTACTGGGTAAGTGGCAAGTGCCTACTCATTTATAAAAGGCATGTAGGAGCAGCCTTATTGCTTCTATGTATTGATGAACAATAATAGCATATGAGGTAGCAATGCACATGTGAAATTACTGCAGGAAGGGCTCAGTTAAAAAGGCTGAACAAAGAAAACTTGGTTTAGGAGCTCTTCAGATGTCTAGTTCATTCACTGTTCTGTGTAGCCATTAAAAAGGTACTAGTCAGGCTTTAGGGAACAGAGCTAATAGGGCATGACTATGTCAGGGGAGAATTGTAATGGCAGCTTTTACTGTAGTCAACCGGCTAACCCAAAAGTCCCACCACACACTGAAACCCACTGTCCAGTTCAAGACAATATACAATCCCCTCCCTTGTGCATCCTTTTTTTTTTTTTTTTTTGTGCTCCTGGTTATTACTTGCAAGAAACTGCTTCAGGGGCTACCACAACAGCTAGCCAAAAAGTCAGTTGCTTTTGCTTCACGGAACCATTCCAGAACACCCATATAAAAAAATCCAAGTAGTCACAGAAAGAATACCTGATCAAAGAGACTCATTCCTAGCACTGGGAGGGAGGTATATACCAAATTGTAAAGCGTAATGAACCACTCATCATATACAGTCTAAAGAGAAAAGCAAAGCATGGAGTTAGCAAAAGGCTGACTTTTCCACCTCTCCTAAAAGTATATACAAAGCAATGCTGGAACATCTTGTTCAAAACAGTTCTGAGACCAAAAGTATAATGTCAAGCTCAACAATCTGTAACTGTTCATTACCAGAAGCTGAGGGAATACTCAGCGGAAAGATCACTTTATGCTAGTTCTGTTTTTTAAGTCTCCACTACTGGCTACAACCAGAACAGCACACTGGGCCAAAGAGCCCTTTGGCCTGGCACAGCATGACTGTTCCTGAGTCCTACTGAAATGGCAGGCCTGGCGCAGTTTGCCTGCAACTATTTCCTTTAGGCAGAAATAAAATGCCAGAACACCACTGGAGTCTCACCTAAGCCTAGCACGAAAGGCACACGGCCAAGGTACTCAGCTCTCAGCGGCAGTGCTCCTGTGTGAGAGAAAGCTCTGAGCACTGGGACAGCAGTAACAGGGCAGACATTCCTGGTTCAAAGCGGGCCCAGGGTCCCCAGCTGCCTGCAGTGCTGCTCTGGGCACTGCTGAGCAGCTGGCACAGTGGCAGCCAGCAGGTGGGAGCCACGGACTGCTGCAGGCTGCAAGCGGGCAGGCAAGGATGGCAGCGTGCTTCCTGCACCTGCAGGCCCAGGACTAATATTTTCACACTAACTGTGCTTTCCTGGTGCTGGATTTGGGGTGGAGATATGTTTGTCTTAAACTAATGTTGCATATTTCATTGCGTGGGATTTGCTTCTTTTACAAGCTGCTGAAACACACAGGCAATCTGAGGTTAAACTAACTGCTTTAAATGTACTGCTAAGGCAGCCATAGATCTGCGTCAAATTAGTCAGGTGTCCGTCTAATCTGTACACTGTAGTTAGTCTGAACACTTTCAAAAATTCCGTGAGCTATCATCTGCTTCATAATGCACCTAAACATCTTTGGGCCTCTGTCCTTTGCCATCAGTCCGATGAAGGGAGCAGTATCTGCATTAAACTGGTACAGCTGGGAAAGACAACCCTGTGTACCTTTCAGTGAGATGGAAGGAATGGCTTCTTTTATTTACATTTTAAAAATATTTCCCGATATTTTGCTTGAAAATGTTAAATATGATCATGAGAAAACAGAAACTGGCTTACCTGTGCTGAGAAGCCAGAGAAGAATCCATACCAGAAATGCACTAACGTGAAGGCAAAATTCTTATAGAAGAAGTATTTGAGGAACTTGCACATGCGGATGTAGGACCACCGGCCATGGACTAAGAGTAGGCGCTGGAGATAACGAAACTGCGCAAAGGAGAAGTCACTTGACAAGACTGCCTGCATCCCCTCCTGGCCACTGATGCCAACTCCAATGTGGGCAGCTGCAACAGGAAGATTATTGATCATGTCATTACAATGAGAGCTTGGTTAACTCTAGTTTTTAAGTGTCTCCGATATTGTGACATTGTTTTAATTCCCTTCCAGCCTGAGTGGAAAAAGTCAAATGTGAAGTTATTTATGAAAAAAAAAAATGATTTGGAGAAACTATTTTTTTCAGCAGTATCACAATTTTTGTTTTAGTGATATATTTATAATAACTGGGTTTATGTTATTTGAATGGAATTACACTGTCAGTGACAATATATGTTTTCTTTCCTAATGTTTATTAATGGCACAAAACATTGCTGCTGTTATGAGGAAATACCTTTAATTTCTAAATTAAATTAATTATTAATTTAATTAATTACTACTGAGATGTGACTTGTATTTATATGCATATATATTCTTCTAGAATATAAATCAACAAACTCCTTACAGATTTCTAAAATGCAGTGGTGCAAGGCAGTCTGTAATCATTTTACATTTTCTGAGCCTTATTAGTTCAATCAAATAATTAGACAGAAGAGTCATGTCTCTTAATAGTAACTTGGGTTTATTAAATATGGACATAAGTTTAATGTGACAGCTAATTATACAGCTTTAACTAATGAGAGCAATCTTGATGGCTGGAGGTTGCTTAGATTGAGAGGTTTCCATGGAACAGTGAGTTGATAAAATCCCAAAGTCCCAACCCTTTCATAGTGGTGGGTTCATTTCTAATTATCATGTACATTTTAACTTGCTTTTCTTATTCTTTCTCAACTGTTTGCCTAACTTATCTCCCTGAAGCTCCCTACTTAGCCTTTGCTTTCTTAATTAAAAGGCTCCAGTTAATCAATTTTTGCAAATTAACACAAGGAAGATTAGTAATAGGCCCTTCTGAATAATCTTAATTTAATTATACTTAGCTAAGAGATTTTCTTCATAAGTTCATTGAGGTAATGTACCACCAAATGATGCTCAAGGACAAAGGGGCTGGAGGCCTGTTGTTATAATACAAAGGAAATAAATGACAAGTAGCCCCAGGTCACACGAAAATGTTTTAAAAAGTCATATAATATTATACAGAGTATTTACAAGCATGAAGATTTTCCTTTTGCATTGCTGATCTGTCATCTCTCTGAAATAAATTTGTTTATTCTTAGTATTGCCACTGTATTGGTAGTCACATAAACATCACAGCCCTTACAGGCTCTTGTCCACTCTGGAGGCAAGAAGTGAGAGATACCTGACCCTAGGGAGCAGTGGAGTGGCGGAACAAGTGGATCTAAATTAAGGGCTTCAGAGGATGAAGGTCAATTTGACACAGCCAGAGATGCTGACAGAAATTGATTTCTTGAGTATTCGCACAGGAAATAAGGGTTGAGAAGTCTCCCTGTGAGCAGGAGCATAACAGTTGAACTTCCTGTTCTCTTAAGTCTAGTAGAGTGCCCATGCTGGCTGAACATTGCCAGGTTTTAGCATAACCTCCCAGAAACAAAGCTATAAACAAAACATGCTTGAAAGATCAGTGGATAGAAATGAAGAAACAGACAGAAGAAATAGTCAGTAAGTGCAGTCTTAGCTTCCTGTGTCTCTGGTGGCAGGAGCACAGCTACTAGAGTACAGGTTGTGTGCACCCTTGACGACAGTAGACACGAGTGGTGCAAAGCGACAGTGCTCTGCAGAAACCTCCAGAAACTTGGATCCAGCCACCTTGATTCACAAAGAGGAACGTACAGAAGCCACTCAAATAAGCATTTCTGCTGCCAAGCCCTATAGCCTGAAGTATGCTCACAGCAAAAAGCTGCTCCTGCTTACTTCGCTTAGCAAGTAAGAGCAGCACAGTAGCTAGAGTATGCTGGCCATCAGCCAGAACACAGCGCTGTTACTCACTTTTGATCATGCTGACATCGTTAGCCCCATCTCCGATTGCCAGGGTCACAGCCTTCTTGTACTTCTTCACCAGCTCCACCACTTGGGCCTTCTGCAGTGGAGTCACCCGGCAGCAGATCACCACTTTGCACATGCAGGCTGTTCTCACCAGCTCCAGTTCGAGATTCCCTTCCAGTGCATAGGCCTGAGAAGAAAGGGCAAGGGTAGGTCAGACTAGCAGCAACTCACAGCCTTACAAAGCAGAAACCATTGGAAGAAAATAAGAACTAAATTAGTTCTTTCATTCAGCATAAGGAAGATATGAAATGCCTGAAAGGTCTTTAGTGCTGAGCTGATATTCTCAGTGCTGCAGCAAGTGCTTCTTTCACCAAAAATGCCTAGCCTATCTCATCGCTTCACTAAAAGTGACCTCATCTCAATCTGGCCATTTGGTCTAAGGAAGTACCCATGCTGCACAATATAGGGCCATGCAGAATACACCTACCAGCTTGGGTCTCGGAAGCATCACAGCCACATTAACACAACGCTTACTCTGGCAGAGCAGTAGAACTGTCAAACAATAGGAGCAGTGCATTAACACAGCTGTTTCTGGACCTGTGCTAGCTTGCGTATCTCCATGTGAGTGAATTCCTACTCATTCTTCTTGTTTCTTTTTTTAAGAGCTGATAGATCTATGCTATAAATAGAATAGATTTCAACTTGGGAGTACTTAATTAAAAAAATGCAAAAGCTATGCATAGGGAGGCATGAGAAAGAAAAATACAAAACTAGACAGAACATCATTTTGTTCTGAGTGCTGACCTTTTAATTTGGTCAATGTGTTATTTCCTTTCTGGAGGTGTACAGTTAATTGGATGTCTGGTTTCCCCTCTAGCTCTGCATGGAAAAGAGGCAGCAGTATTAGCTTTTCATATTTCTTATTGATTGTGCTTCTTGGGTCTGTGCTTTGATGTCTCTACTCAATAAGAGTTTCATGGATGGAATCTATGCAACTCTCTCCTCCTCTAAGCCATTACAGCAGAGCAGCTGCCCTTTCTGCATAAGGCTGCCGATCCTTAGGCCAGATGTCCTTTCCTCTTAAACCAGAGAGCTGTGAGTCATTAACGCCCCATTTCCCTGCCATCAGCGACAGGAAGGCTTGCTCAACAAAAGGGACTTTTTCATGATTTAGTTTTAGTATAGTGGCCAGTCCCTGAAGTTAGAGATAGTTTTTTCCTACAACATCCTGACTGCATAGCACTAGCAAAATATTATCATATAGTAACTCTACTAATGGCACTGCACACAAATCAACTAACTGTGAGATGATGCCACTACAGACACTGCTGTATCTCTGTTGTTTTGCTTTGTTTAAGCAAGACCGCATGTGTTCCCATGCTGCCACCAGCAGCCAGCACAAGTCTTACAGATGATGCTCTTACATATATCTCTCTGTGTTCCTTTATATGTTTTGTTGATTACTAGAAAGTGGAGAACGACGCATTTGTTCTCACTGAAATACATTCTCTCTTTTTCAAAGTATCACTTCACTTTGTCAAAATTATTTTCAAATCTAATCTTGAATTCCCCCAAGTCTGCAGTTCCTCCCAGGCTGGTGTTATCTGCAGATCTAAGAAGCTTGCTCTCTTTTTAAGCAGTTAATTAAAACACTCAATATTGAATAGATGTAGGAGCCCCCTGCAGATGCTACTTAACTGTACACTTTAGATCAACAATGAGCCATCAAGAGCCATAGTTTCCAAGTAGTCCTGCATCTGCCACATAGCAACTTCATCTAGATCATATTACTTCAGTTTACTTAGAAAAACATCATGGGAGATAATATCAAATGATTTATTAGTCAAGTTATATGATATCCATCCTATCTATTAGTGGAAAACAGATATATTTAAACGGTTATATTCTTGACATACTTGAAATCCATATCTGATGTTATCTTATTTTCTTGGTGTATCCATAGACTGCATGATTATTTTTCCAGTAACCATCTAGAAATCAAAATTAATCCAGCTAATCTACTCCTCCTCCTGTTCATCTAACATCAGAACCAATTTTTTCCCTGTTCCAGTCTTACGAAACCTTGTTCAGTACCCTTAATTTCTCAGATAATCACTAATGAATCTGAGTTGCTACCAACAATCTAACCATTATCTAGGAAAAAAATTCTAGACCTCTAAGATTATTTTTTAAGCATTTTCAGACTTCCAGTATGTCCTTGTCACATAAAGTTCTTACAAGAACTCAGTCTTAACATGACTGAACCTTCCTTACCAGGCTATGGCCATTGATAACAAGACCATACACTCCATTTGCTTGTTCATCAGGTAGAATTTTTGGTTTTTTGGAAGATTTTTTAAACTGAATGTTAATTTCATCACTGTCCAGAAAGGAGTCTGGCTTCATCTTTTCCCTTGCATTCCTAAAAGAAACCACCCAGAATAATAATTAATAATTTGTTATATATATGTGTATATGTATATAATTAAATCAATTTTATGAAAAAAAATGTTATGCTTCCTTTTCTTTGTCTAGGTCAATTTTCCCTGTATCCCCACTACAACATGCATGAATTATCTGCTCTTGTTCATGCAGTTCATCCACATGCTTCTGAAACTCTCAAGTGTGCGCTAACTGTGGGCTGACTTAAAGTCTAACAAATCATCTGAGTGTCACGAAGGACATTATCCCAGAAACCATCCCAACTTTATATGCATGTTGTGTGGCAACTACCTCCTTCAAAAGAAAAAGGCCTGACTTCCCCATTTCCCCCTGAACCAGTGTCAGTACACAGCAATGAAGCTGCATATTTCAGCCATTTACCTGAGTTCGTTAAGTACGTCGTCAGATGTGCTGCCTTCAATAATGAAAACATCTGCCATGTCATCATTCAGCAAGTTACAGGAGTAACCAATATTCACTGCAGTTTCTGGGAAAGATAAATCAGGACGATAAGCCACTTTGGCAGCCCTGAATTCACCCCACAATCTCTGTGGCCTTTTTAGATACAGGACAAAAACTCTCCTTGTCTAAGAGAGCCCTGAGTCTTTCAGAGCCAACAGTTTCAGTGAGTCAGGAGAGTCACTTTGATGAACATAGTGGCAAATCTCCACTAATGGCTTTGCAAGGCCACGGAAAAAAAAAAGAATTCTACCACAACAAAAAAGCTTAAAACATCCATCAAGTCAACACCCTCGGATCATCCAAAACATTTCAAGTTGATTCAACAATTTTGTGTGATTCAACAAGAAAATGTTGGAATTTAGCCAGCTTCCTGGCTGCTTTTTTCCTTTGCATGTGACAAGGACCATGAGATTCTCTCTGTCACCTCTCCAAAGGCAAAAGATATTATATTCATACTATTTCTACCCTTAGGACAAGAATTACTAGTTACAGTTATTTGGTTCACTTCCAGTTAACTGGAGCTTTATCTAGATGGCATCCAAGCAAAACCCCGTAACCTCTGTGCAGTTTTTAAAGGGAGAAAGGAGGAGAACATGGGTCTTATCAGAATCAGCCCACAATGGGACAGAAGAGAACATTCAAAATTGTAGTCTCTTTACCTTGTTTGTCTCCAGTGAGGACCCATATCTTAATGCTGGCTTTGGCCAGAGTCTCAATCGTCTGCGGGACTCCGTCTTGTAACTTGTCCTCAATCGCTGTGGCACCTAGCAGCTTAACAGAAAACAGTAGGGAACCTGTAAGTCTTCCCATCACTAATAAAGGAGGAGCACTGGACCTCCAGGTAATTACTCAAGCAAGCACAAATGAAATCCAGGAGCAAGGTTGAGCTGACTTTCATTTTTCCTCAGCAAATCTACTATACAGAATGCACCCCTCCAAACAGTCCAGTTTGTAATCTCCCAGACTAAGCTGGACTATGAATTTCTATGAATTTTTTTGCCAACGTGTTTGCAGGGCTACAAATAGTCTCTATATTTTTCCATGTGTTCCTTTCCCAGAAGGTAGAGATTTAACTATGTGACTAAAAGAACTGTGGATCCCTGACCCTGAGCCTCCATTAGCATCTCTCAGTGTGGAACTTGCTCCCAGTCATACTGTACAGCAGCTGTCATATGGCTGCACAGCATATCCTCCAGCCCACAACAGAGCTGTCTCCAACCCTGTTCCATGCTTCCACACAACACTATAAACCACGGACTGCAGAAGACACAAACTTGCATTACGATATAATTATTGCTTTTTCTGCATTTGGAGACACTTGCTGGCTTTAACCTGTTGTGAAAGAGAAATGAAGTTTTCACTGCTAGCTCAGGTTTAGGCAGCATCTGCCACCACCTACCTCCTGCTGTTGGAGGACTAAATTCAGCAATTTGGTTTCATCCTAAGGTCTTGTTTGGCTTCCTGGGATGTTCATAATTCATCTGCTAGGAGTGTTATTAATGCCCACACCAACTCTAAGGGAACTTCTCTATAGGGATCTCAAAGCTGCACAATCCACATTTTACATCAGTGGTCCATGGTACAGCTACTAAGAGCTTAAATGCTTGTAGCATACAAAATCACCTCCTGGGAGTACCTGCTCATCCTTGGCAGCCCTCCAAGTCTGGATTAGAAGCCCAAAGATGGAAACAGATGTCAAATATGCCCAGGAACCCAGAATAAGGGTTTGTATTCCCCACAGACACTGTCTTTCTGGAGCTGCAGAAAAACACAATAGCACTGTTGAATCTGTGATTGGGCACTGCTAACAGGGACAGTTTTGTCACCATGCCATGAGTCAAGCCAAACCTTTAATTCTTTGCCCATGGCTTGCTATAAAAGTTGTTGAAGGCAAAAACATGCTTCCTTCCTTACTGTGGCTCTTCCTTAGATTTTAGTAGAGTCAGTGTTAAATTGTATATTTGTGTTATTCAAAGCTCTGAACATAACCATTCCATCTCTGTTCCACCATGCTACCTGCATCTCCTGACTCCTTCTAAAGCTCCCTAGCATTAAACTCAGGAACTCCCATTCTTAACTGTTAAACAAATTGTGATACTTGACAGTTCTCTACATCTGCATAAGACCCTGCTACTTCTTTCCTGACACTGTCCTTCAAACCCATTCTCTGTCACAAGCTGGGCTTTCCTACACCCACTCCCTGACCCTTCCTGCACCACCTTTGAAAGTAAAGCCATTCCTGTCCAGGGTGCAGAGAAGGTCTGCTGTAAACAGAAGTGTTCTCCGTCTGAACCACAATGCTTCCTCCTGCAAGTTGATGACTTCTATACTCTTCTATACTCAGACTGTGAGCATCGTAGTCCTGTCTTGCAAAGCAGGTGGGTCTTTAGCCTCCTAAGCCTTCATGCCTTTCCTGCTTTGAACCCAACTTGTAAGGAATTTGCGTAATACATTCTCTGGACTGGACAACTAACACTTTTCATTGCTGTAACGAGAGCCAGGAGAGCAGTAGGCTGTGCCCCATGTACTATGCAATTTCCACCTGCCTCCAAACATCTGCAGCTTCTAAGCTCACGCTTTTTCACCAGCCCTGCTGGCATCCTGAACATATATCTATGAAAGAGCAACAGTACAGCTCCCAGGGTTTCCAAGATTTCAGGAGCACATGACTGTGTGTGCAAAAATTGAACTGCTTCTCCTTAGATTCCTCACATCTTATCCTTTTCATTCATTATTCATGGCTCTAAAATACAGGCAAACCTTGTGGCATTCAAAAAGCTGTACTAATACTCATGGAGAAAAGAATGAATTGAAGATCACAGGTTAGCCCTATTTCAAATTGACATGAACAACTTCATGGACATCATCCCCCATCTTGCCCAGGGCTGCAAGAACAAAGACGATACTCTTTGAAATGGAGGGGGACCTGGGGATTATTCACTGCCTGCCATTTCAAAGATAGAAGAATAAATCATCAGCCATTCACACATACTAAGGATAGCTATGAAATATTTGTGTCCCTGTCATCTCCCTTAAGCTCTGGTATGCTGTTTCATCACAGAAAGCTGCTCTGACACCCTTGTGAGTTAAAATAAAACCGTTCGCATGCACTGACGGCTGACACCCCAATTACAGGCTCCTCATAGAGATGCTAATGAAAACCCAGGACTGCCATGTTTCAAACCACTCCAAGCACACAACCCACCAAGCTGTTTGCAGAACGATGTTTACTGAAGTCATACTGAGCTGTTTATTGATGAACCACTATCCTTGCCACCTCCCCCAGAGCTTGGCCCAGATTCCATGATATACTAACCATTAAATCTTTTTCAATCTCTTCATACAACTCCGACAATTTATCTTCCCTTCCTTCCAAGGCAGTGCTTGCTACATGGTGACGCCTGATCCAGCCCTCAAAGTATTTTTCGTCCAAGTTTTTATAGGCCACAACAAGTGTCCTCAAACCTTCACCAGCAAACTCCTGTGAGACAGTGGTGAGACAGAAGAGGTCAAAGAACAGTCTCCTCACTCAGGTTTACAAAGAACCCTCTTTAACAATAACCATTTTCTTTCAAACTTCTTACATAAAGTCTGTAAAGGAAAGGTGAAAAATCACACCTTAGACCACAAACCTGGAGGTACTTTTTAACAACCAGTTCCACATCATTTTGTAACTGCCAGCCACTGTCCTTACAGAGACCAAATTCAAAAGGGCCTTCCTATGTTTTCATGCTCTAAAACTTTACATTAACGAAGCACTGTTTTCCCTTGTTGACATTTCTCAATGTGAGATTCAGAATAATGAGACCTAAATAAAACATATTGAACTCAGCCTTGAATTGAAATTGAGCAGTGCTCTACATTCTTATAGGTGCAAATGCTGGTCCAACTGCTTGCTTAGAGTGAGTACCATCAGTCATGACGGCCCAACAAGTCTTTGTAAGTGCCCTTTCTGCATATGCTTAACCGGAGATAGGAATCTCAATGTTTGACGGATAACAGAGAACCTTTTCTGCAAACTGAGGGTCTCCGCCCCATAAGAGGACTTAAAATTTCTCTCTCCTTGTGGATTCAGAAAGAATAGGCTTGAAATAAAGTTGCATAAGGAACCAGCCACACCAACAGCTCATCTCCTGATGCTTTGGCCCATCCTTCACCAGCAATGTTTCCTGGCTCCCTCAGGGCAGTGAGCAGAGATGTTTGTGCCATTGCAACCTTTCTATCAACACTTTCTGTGTTGAAAGAATAGCACCTTGTGCTATGTGCCAGCAGAATATGGCATCACAAGGGAGTAAATATTGGCCAAAACATCCACCTGTGTGAGTAACCACCTCACAGTGTACACCATTAATGATATAAAACCCCACAAGTTTGAATGCCACATTTTCCATGCTGCCCAGTCAATATGCCCCTATATGATTTGGGAGAAAGCGAGAGGAGTCAGCTTTTGTCTCAGTGCCTGTGTAGTCCTTTCCAGCTGAGGCCTCCTAATCACAATCACTGCAGATCTACTTTGTATTCACGAAGGGGGCAGGCTCAGCGGCCCTTTACTGATTGCCCCAATTATTCCAATCCAAGGCATGCTCAAATGCACTGGGTGCATGCACTATAGAATAACAGTAGACTTAGGTGCAATTTAGTTACCAAAATGTGCAGTGTCATTTCAGATGCCCCAATTATCTTGTTTGGCCTCAAGCTCCTACTCTGAATAAACACAGGTCTTCTAAATGTCCTGCATTGTATTTGCCATCTGTGTGCAGATGTCTTTAATATACTAGAGTACTTCAAATGGCACCTGGTGCACATATTTAGGAAACTATTTTGAGACCAAAGGCTTTATAAATTGATTTCCTTGTCCACTCTCCATGAAAAATAATAAAGTATTTGGTGCTTGGGTACTGCTTTTGAGATCAGCTCTTCATCTCAATACAAATTGCATTTCCAGCCCAGAGGAAGGTATCAGAGTGGTTTGAAAACATGGACAAAACGGAATCATCAAATGTAGAGCTGTTGTGCAGAAGGAAGCACTTACATTCAGGTGTTCTGTTGTCTCCTCTTTGAGAGAACCACAGGATGAATGAAGTAGTTCATAAAGAATAGTGTCAGCCCCCTTGCAGTACAAAGTCAAGTCACCTTCTGGACTCCGCACTACAAGGAAGAGGAATAATAGTTTTACAAATACCAGATTAAGACACTCAGCATTCATAGCACTTGCATCTAAACATAGAAAAGTTTTCAGAAACATCTCTACTCTGCTCTGTGTTGGCAAATTGCCAAGAGTAGAGATGTGCTTTGCTTAGAACAGAAGGTAATGCAACTACTCTCAACTCTAGTGGTAGCAGATAGACAACATTTCCCAGACTGCACTGGTCTGAGCAGATGCTCTGTTAGACTATGTGGTTCCTACAAACAGCACCTCAAGGACATGTATGTTCAAAAGACAAAAACAGTATGTTCTTAGAGATCTAATCCTGCTGCCAGTAAAGGTACTGCCATTCTCGTTACAGTTATGCCATCCCAGTCCCTAAAGTATTTGAGGACTTTGCAAGATTAATAAAGGTACACAAAGTTTTTGTTTCTCTACTTGTCTGCTAGCCTTTGCTTTTTCAGTTCCCACTTCCTCAGCTTTTGCTGGTAATTTTGAAGTTGACTGGAAGGAAGCATTTCCTGCTTTGTTACTAAGCAGATGAGACGTGTAGAAGGCCTAGTGTCTTCAGGAAGCTGCTCCATCATTGTGGTCCAGCTGTGAAGATGTCTTTCTATCTACTCAGGTTAGATATTTATCTAGCACTGTTGCTGTGTTACTGAATGGTTGAGGATGCCCATCTCAAACACTCAGAAGTAAATGTTATTTGGAAAGTGATAAAAAGGAGCTGTCCTTGAGAATGGCATCAAAGTAGAATGAGGGCAAACTTGAGAGCATAAGAAGTCAGGAAGGAAAGAAGAGAGTGAGGGTGACATACCAATAACAGACATTCGCTTGCGCACATTGTTGAAATCAAGAATAGCCAGCAGCTTGTAGGTTTTTGTTTCTCCCATTTCCACAACAGTGATGGTCTCTGGTGTGCGAGCCCGAAAAACAAATCCAAAGTTTCTGGCAGCAGTGACGAGGGCTCCCTCATCAGGAGATTGGGCCTGATACACCAAGTTACCTGACATGCAAGAAAAAAATAGTGTCACTTCAGCCTTGCTCCTGAGGCTAAACAAATACAAGATCAAATATTTTCCATAGCAGTTAACCATCTGCTCTTCTGTCTATCTGCAAAGATGTAGCACTAAAAAGTACCTTGTGACCACAACTGTCCATACAGTTCCATTCTCTCTATTCTCCAGGTCTAGAGACCCTAGCCTCTTTTGGGGGCGTTTATCACTCTCTTTGGAGTCCAACAGATCTCACTAGGAGGGCAACTTCTTTGAGTTTAATGACTTAATTTAATGACTTCCTACCTACCTACCTACATCTGCAGGTATTTTTCTCATCAGTACTGTCATGTTACATGTATTAACAGTTCTAGCCTTTAAAGCATGAGGAAAGAGGGAATTTCATCCTAACGGGACCAGCCCAGGAACATTGGATGAGAAGGACTAATGAGTCTCCCGTGGGTAAGTGCCATATGCTCTACTCCTTATAGGAACTGATGCAGAGTAGAGGCAGAGTGAGGCAAAGCATCTACACATCTTGGGGAAGCTGTGGCACTGCAATTTTCAAAACTCCAGAGATGTGGTAGTTGCACTAGTATCATTCTATCAGAAAAGAAATACTGTGATGTAGGAGAAAAGACATACTGTGATGTAGGGTGGACATTAGCCACTCAGTCTGGTGCCTTCAAAAGTCCTCACCTTCCTTCTTTTCTTCTGGCATCACTGTGTGACAAAGTGAGAGCAGTCGGAAGAACCTGTGTGTCGGGATATCACTCAGCTTCACAGCTTCAACCAGGCTGTGGTCATAGAAGGCAAACTTTGGGTCAGCTAATGGGTTGTATGAGAAATCCACCTTCTCTGTGTTCTGCAAAAATATTGTTCAGCATTATTTGTAAAGCTCCAGCATCTCTGTATGCCAGTGACCACCCACCATAGCCTCCTCTCTTTCTTACTTTTATGAAAATGCTCTCCTGTAGCACTGTTCACAACAGAAGTTGATGAATCTAAATAAATGGGAGGCCAAGTAAGCTACTGAATCACAGAATAGGACAGGCACTGGAGGTGCCTTTCAAAGCAGCACACTGACTGATAACCTAATTAGCTAAAGATGCCTCCTGTGCTAAGCAAATGCTCCTCTGGGATACCTGCTAAAGGATTTCTGTAGCGCAGAAATGCCTGCTTTCACAACACATGCCTTTTGGAGCCATTATGCTCCTGATTTCAATGACTGTCAGCAACAGGGTAATGTAGAAGCCCAGCTCAAAACAATTCAAAAGGCTGTGTTCCCCACCCTGTTCTCCCATAGCAAGAAAAAAAATACGGAAAAGGATGGCAGACAAGTGATGTAAACATTCAACGCCACAGGCACTGCCTTTTTTGCCTCAAACAAGGAGAAACAATCAGTGGAACATAGCAGAGAAAGGGCCAGAAGCTCAAAGCATGATGTGTCATGCAGGAATGTACGGCTGAGCTTGCCCAGGACAATTCAGACTCCCACCTCATCTCTGGAGAGCTCAGAGTTTCCAGGATGGGAGTCATGCTTTTGAGCTGTACAAGCTGACACATAGCACTTACCAAAAGAGCACAGCCTGCTCTGTTCCCCACTAGCCAGCACAATAAGCTCCAGATTCTGCTACACCATGGATGTGTAAGAAGCAGCCCTTTGGCCTGCAGGATTCTGCTCTGTGGGATAGCAGGGGCAGGAGGAGCTGCCGGGCAGCTGGTTGGCAGCAAATCAGCATCTCTCCCCAAGCAAGTCAGCCCTTCACATTTTGTTGCCTGAGTAAGGGCAGTCTGTAGGCACAGTACTCAGTTCAAATAGCCAATGTGAATGGATAATTTAAGTTTTAAAGGGCTTGAAAATGAATCACTGGAATGAGGAATGAGATTTTTATCATCATCTTGCCATTTGTTACTTAGATTACTGGGTACAGTTTTCAAACATTTCAGGCAATGAAATCCCAGACAGGCAAGTTTGTGACAGCAAGCAGAGGCTAGATAGAAATGGGAAAGTAGCTCGTTTTCAGAGTTTCCAACGTCCAGGCATTAGGAGAATTTCACAGCGACCTTCTTACAGGTACAAGCTGAACTCACTGATTCCCAGCTAAAACTTTAACTCACTGCCAAGGATAATAATATTCACCGATCTCCAGATATCCAACAAACAACAGTGGCCAAGTATCCAGAGTTGCTGGGCATGCAGTAGGATGCTATGTGAAGCTGAGGGAATAGCAGACACTCAAGATGCCCTGTCTGCAGGTTTAAACCAGGTCTACTGAAGGGGAATGCAACTCTGAGAATCCTCTGAGGGCCATCAGAACAGACCTCCCTATTGTCAGGATCAAGAGGATGGTGAGCTTGAACTGTGTGTGAGTGGAATATACCAAGAGTCCACTGGCTCTAAGGAGAAAGCACAGAGCCTGCACAGTTAGTTTTTGAGCACTTACCTCATTTATTTCTATCCTTTGGCCAGCCAGGTCATACACATCGCCTGAAAGCAAGAGAGACTGGGATTATAGCCACAAACCAGCTAAGTGCAGTTTCTGAGCCTCTCTACTACAGGAACTAGCTAAAGTTTTAAAGCTAGAATCAAGCTTAAAAGTTTCAATAATCATTCATATTTTGACATGAAGACTGAGGACTGATGATTCATATCAATCCGTGCCTTTATTAGTCCATGACAAAATCAAGGATCTCCTCTCAACTGTATATGAGTTTATCCTCTGGGAACTGTAGCCAAGAGACCTTTAGATGCCTTCTTCTCAATGGAAAGCCTAAGCCTCCAGAGTACCTTCCCAAGCAGAAGAATCAATTCATCCTTTCTGGTATGGCTTTCCCAAATGCACTTCAGCAGGTAATCCAAAGAAGCATATTACAGAGAAGCAGCTAAACATTTAGAAAACAATGGGGAATAGACAGTCTGCTTTATTTCTGCACATTTCCCACTCATTTCTTGAACCCACATCCTATGTCAAGGTTCTGTGGTGATGACTTCAGAAAAGTCAGTTACAAGACACAAATAAACAGACTGAATATTTCTCAAACTCTGATTAACAGTACTAATGCTAGCTAGCCTAGTAGCACTGTTGTAGATATGATGGTCTATAGAAATAAGCGAAGCAAGAAACAACTTGGACTAACTAATAGCACTGAGGGAAAAAAGGCAAGTTTTGTGGCACACTAGTCCATCAGCAGATCTGACACAGGGACAACAGACATCAATCTACAAACAAGCTGTGAGTAATTTCCCTGGGGGAGTACAATGATGTTAATCAGTTAGACAGTTTGTGAATCCTTAGCACCTCCTGAGGAGTATGGAGAAAACTATTCTGGACCAAATAATGAATGAGTTTGTTAAGCTAATGGCCATTAGGATCAAACAGAAATAATAACTTTTGTTTCCCATTTTTTACAAAACTCCTGACAACCCTTTCACTCTTCTAGTAGGTGAAGTAATAGTTACGGCTGCAGACAAATAACTAAGCCATTGAGGAGGTTTTGGCCTAAGGTTAAGCTACCTGAACAGGATATGACACAAGAAATTGCTGAATGTGAGAGATAACTGTGTGAGAAGCTGACAAAAGTTACAGATAGAGCCATGATGGATGTCTGATTTCACAAGCTGAATGTCATGGATATTGGAGGGAAATACTGGGGACCTTTTTGGGGGTGGGTGGAGTCTTGCAAGGTTAACAGTACTTAAGTAACAATATTAATAATACCATATAACCCTGAGATCACCTAGGCAGCAACACCAGAAAAGACAGATGTGGGTACAGGTGTAGCAAAACTGGGACAAATGGAGAAAAAGTAATCAGGGGCAGGTTCTTTATTTAGGAGAATTCTCAGTCAGAAAAGGGGAGATACCAGGCTGGCAAAAAGGAGAATCAAGGTTCATAAAAATGATATTAAGATATGCAAATGATGATATCACGACTGTCCAGGAATATCTGACAAGCAGCCTTGCATTTGATCGCTGCAGCTGGAGTAGGACAATAAACCAAATCTGTTTTTCTGAGCATAACACATGAGTCAAACAAAATTCTGTGGTCAGGAGGACTGGAGGGTACAGGATACTTTCCCCTGCAGAGGAGAACATCCAGACAGACCGATCAAACATCCTGGCATCAGCATATTAGTGCGCATTCCAGGCCTGGTGGCATCAGCAACCACCCATCACTTCAGATCAGTAATTCTCACATAGTACAATTTAAGTTTGTCTCACTTCTTACAAGACTGTCCCTTCCAGATATCATGTTAGTCTCTGTGGACTGAGGCATATAATGGAATAAAACCAAGAGAATAAGACAAACAGATACCATACCATAGGATTTGCCATTGATGGAGCACTTGTTGAAACACATGATATTCTGAGTGAGAGTTCCTGTTTTGTCTGAGAAGATGTACTTGATTTGCCCCAGCTCTTCATTGAGTGTGGTGGTACGGGCCTGAGCTGGTGTGTCATTCACTGGATAATACATTTTACGGTCCCAGTCAATGTAGAAGCTGTTGCCCAAGCGTATAATCTCTACACTGGTGAAAGAGGAAAACAAGGTGATGAAGTATCCATTAGTTTAAGGGAAAATATCTTTATCTTAAGCACTACCATTAGTAATTGCATTTAGAAGGCAACTTTGAAAGTAATGACAGTACTCCTCAGATGATCCTTAAAATCTGAAAGACATGAGTGTCTTAAATAGTCTATACTAAGCACTGCTGAATTAAGTCTAGATGAAAAAAATGGTCAGGTTTGTACTAAATTCCTTTCCTTTATTTATTAAACGACTTATATTTGAAAAGTTTCAGAAGTGCATAAGAAACTTTTAACAGCTGATCCTTTCTTTCAGTCTGTATTTGTTTCTATCAGGGCCATCCTTCTGTGATAAAAAGCCTTAGGCTAGACTCTGAGTTTAAAAAACAGCAAGAAGTCATTCCAACTCAGGTTCTCCCAAACTTTCATTAATCCTACTGTGAATGAGCAGCAGCACTGCACACCAAGTAGGCTGTGCGTACACCATGTCATTGGTCCACAGAGTGAGACCGCAGCAGCAGTGTGTTTCATTTGCTGCAGTTCAGAGAATAGTAATCAAACTGAACACATTTTCAGTGGACTCTGGTCTGGCCTGGGCTGAGCTGTGATGCCTGGGTTTGAGTATAGCCATGGCTGAAATGTCCCAGTTCTCCAGAACAAGTGAGTCACTGTGTAATTTAATATAATCATGAAGCTTTATCAGCACACAGACAACATGAATTTCTATTTGGTGGCAGTGTGAAATACTAGACAGGAATGGAATGAATTCATCACATTTCCTAACACAAAAGAGAGTCTCAGAATGCAACTTCCAAACTCCTCACCCTGAGGAACTCTTCACCCATCTCAGCAGCTTTATCGAAAGGGCATCACCAGCAGCTACAAGCTGTCCTTTGCGGTCCGACATCACTAACTTTACACAAATGATCTGTATGAATTTTACACCAAGGATTCACTCTGCAGTCAGTAGGAAATCTCCCTGAAGAGTTAGGGTCAAACAAAAAACTACTCAGGCCAAGTCAGGCTACATCCTAGCTTAAGGGTTTCAAAAGCATGACAGGCATGTTTCCTTCCCTTTACCCCTGCCTGCCCATCCGCGGTAAGTAATATAGCACCACGTTCTCTAGGCAAGTGGTGACATTCTTTCTGTTCATACTGCACCAAGGACAGCAGATCCTCAGCCTGGTTAAACATACATATGTGGAATCTACTCCTCACATGAGCCCTACAGCCACATCCAGAACACGTGACATTAACTTTCTTTGGTGGACAGTGGAACCATGAGAGAGCGAGGTGCTATTGGTAACAAGTTTCCAGTTTCACTCCCATACCATCCTAAATGAAAACCTCATTTCAACTGCAAAGTCATCCTCTCCTCTCTTAAGATCTCACTGTTATCCCAGCTCTAGCCCTGACAGAGCCCTCCCAAGGCAACAGGAAAAAGAACAGCATCACTGTAGTATGGAGTTATCCAACAAGATGATTTTAGACCCTGACAAATAAACGAGAATTAAGGAGAAGAAGAAAAGGTTAATCCTCCCATTCTTTAAAACCACATGGGGCTTATTCTGGCTGGTCAAGACCCACAAAGAAAGCAGTGGCTATCAGGGGTCCTCATTAGCTGACAGTGGCACACAGAGCTGGCCTTGGCTATGTGTTGTACCCACAATGTGATTTATTCATGCATTGGAAAAAGAGCTGCTCCCAACTAAGGTGAAAGTCAAAACTCTCATAAGATGAAACACAAAATGAGGTTCAGGTACGTACCTGACATAGAGTGAAATTGGCACCACTGTGTTTAGAATGATCACGTATGACCAGAACATGAGGAAGCCAGAGTAGGGGGCAGAATCAACAATTTCTGCCCAGGGCAGATAGACCTGGAAGTAGTAGCCCTTATCATACTCCCAGATGCCATTGCCAGTGGCTAGGATAAGACACATCAGTGCTAAAAATGCAAAGATCTGCAAAAACAACAAAGATAATTGCATTTTAGAAATAACAAATTTATTATGCCCAGGTTAATCAAAAGACCCTAATCAGATTGGGTTGGACAGCCTGCATCACATGGAAATGGTTCCTAAGTGAAAAAGGAAAAAGAGTAACAGCATGACAATTACATTCAAAGACAGAATTACACTGTACAGTCTCTCTGGTGATTTGGAATCACCAGGCATCAACACATGGGAATTTAAGTTCCAAAGAGGGAGCTAAAATGACATGCTCATGGGCAGCTGGCTACAGAACATCAAATCTGAGTTGAGTTGAATGAGTCGAGCTGTTGCTTCTGAAACATCTGGCTGCATACTTGGGAGCAGAAACCTCACAAAGCACCTTATCTGGCCATTTGCTGGATGTATCATGGGCTAAAAATAAAGTTTTTCTTACATTTTCTGAAAAAATACTACGGATATTTTATAATACAGCAAGTCCGATCCTCAAAAAGTTGGAATTCAGTAGTGGATACCATTCTGATGGTAAAAGGAGAGTTAATCACTGACCGAGAACTGATGGTTGCCTTGGTACCTGCCATCAAAATCTGATCACATTTCTTTTGAACAAACAGAGAGTGGCACTAACCAGTGATGTGTATCTCTGGACTTTAAAGAAGTCTATTTCCTGAAGCCTAAAGCAACTGGTGGCGCAGCAAGGGGGAACAGAATTTCAAAGTAGAATACCTTAATGAAAACTGGGAATTGCTTAGGAACACCATTCCACAGGTGCAGAAACATTACATAGGTCATAAAGCATTTCTTGGTTAAAAGAACATGGCAATACAATTATTTGGAAGTGAATACAAAGAAGGGAAAGAAGAGAAATTAAAAGAAAATAATATAAACAGTAAGGAATTATTGAGCTATGAAATCTAATAGTCATACAAATATCAAGAGAAGAAAACAGTAAACTCAGAAATGTGGGAAAGGCAGTCATGTTCAACATACATTTCTTTTCTCCATTTGAAATGAAGTAGAAGGATACACCTGTCCCACATGATGTAGCAAATGAAAAAGACAGTTTATCTCCCTACCTATGTGTATTATCAAAACAGAAGGTCCAGATAATTCAAATCTAACAGTTTAAAGGAACTAGCTGATAAATTCTCTTAACCAGTAGAGTTAATTTTTAACAATGCTTGAAAATCTGGGAAACTCCACTATACTGAAAAACTGCCCAAACAATTCCAATATTTGAAAGGTAAAAAAATTGTGAAAGATAAACTGAAGTTAGCGTGACATCATTCCTGGAGAAATGATGATAAGAGCAATTCAATTCACAGGGAACATTTGGACTTTTCCAAATATTTGACTTAACACGACCAACATCCTAATAAATACATGAAGATACGGAATCAACAGGCAGCACAATAGGGGATTAAAAATCATCTCTTGCAAGCATGGTCATTAAGGAGGAAACGCCAGTAAACTGGGCCACTATGTATAAGGCTACCCAGCAACAGTCATATTACCATATACCTGTTGAAAAAATAATTGAAGTACAAACAGAGAAACTTTTGCTCATAAAGCTGATATTTGTATTGCTGAGGTAAACTGTGAGAGGAGGAAAGATGTGTTTAGGGAGTGATTTGAATCACTCGATTAAAAGTCTGTACCCTACCAAAATGAGTTTAATATCAAGAAGATGCTAAAGAAGGACTGCATTAAGTAAAGGTGCTGGGCTCATTCTCAGACCATTTTATTCCCACATCAGTAGTAGCTTTTCTATTGAATTCCAGTAAATCCATTAAATTACTCCACTTGTGAAACAGAGACAACTAGTAAGGAATGTGATGTGGTGCTTTTCAATCTTTGTGACCAGCACTAAAAACAGACTACAGGTTGCTGTTATAATCATGATGATTTAAGGATACAATAGAGGCATGACATGGGGATGGGTAATGGACATAGATGGAGAAAACAGACAAAACTTGTCCTTTTTTCTAGAAATAAATCATAGAATCATAGAATCAGTAAGGTTGGAAGGGACCTCTGGAGATTATCTAGTCCAACCTCCCCAATATTGCTTCGCTCTGGAGACCTATTCTCTTACAAAAGAAACGAATTAGAAGAGCTAGCTGGCTCTTTTATTGTTACACCCTGAAAGATTCCTGGCTGAGGACCCACAGGTTAAAAATTGACAGTTTTTAGAATATCGTCTTCTATGTAGGAAATTCAACATGGAAACAAGTATGATTTAGCAGCAGAAATAAACATGGGCCAGGACAGCAGATGAACTTTCCCAAATCACAGCAGCTCTTGTTCCTGAGCCCAGCTACTGCACTTGCTTTATATACATTTTGCTTCATGTAAATTTTGTATATTTTGTATATCTGCTGTAATCCATAACCAGTTTGATTTGTGTGTAACACTTACACAAGGATGGCTAACACACTACTTACTTTGAGACAAACGTGAAAAATCGAGCTGTTGACCCAACAGTAGCCCCAGAGATTAATTTCTATGGGAGAAACAACTGTGTAGAGGGTGTTGTAATCATTACCACAGCCTCTGTAAGAGAAGGATGTGAATAAACCAGATCACAGACCTGCGCACGGTCATGTGGCTTCCCACTATGAACATCCTCTCTCTCTGGGACTAGACCATGCAGTGCACGTCATGTGTCCTCTGCAGGACGAAGCAGTTTTGTTTCTTTTTTAATAAAGAGAAGATGATTTTTGACAGACATTTCATGTCAAACTACGACTGTTTCAGTTTCTTTATTGGCACTTTAAGTTCAGTTCTGGGATTTGAAGCAGTAAGACATTTAGAAACAATAGTGACAGCTTCATTTCTCTGAAAGTGTGCTTACCCAGGTCCACAGAAAAAGCAAGTCTCAGAGCAAAACACATTCATGGTGCTGGCCAATGTGTCCTCAGCCAAGGAACATTGACTTCTCTGAGAAATACTGTGTTCCTCTCCCTCGGATTTCAGCCCTATGTTGCCAAAGAGTCTTGCAGGGAAAACACTCCCAAATATGAAAAAAAAGAAATGTTTTCCATATGGAAAGGTTTATTCCTGATTAACTCTTGTTGAGACACACAAGGGCTACATTTAACCAGGACCCTATCTGAATGCCATGCTTAAACACTATGTCCCTAGAAGTTTCATGGACAATTAAACACAAAATAGTTTTGCCTGTTTTAACTTGGAACAAGTTTCATTTCACTTAAAATGACCTATTTTTAGCAAGCTGTAGCTCCTTTGTATTTCCAGACTGAAGACTGCAACACACTGCCTCTTTTTATGACCGTGCTTTGTAAACTTTGACCACCCAGTGAGCTGAAAGGACTCATGACATATTCCCTTCGGTGTATGAAGAACCTGGTGGTTAGGGTAAAACAGAACTGTACTTAGAGACCACAATGTTAGGTTCCTTAAAAATGCATAAAAGAGAAAAACACTCACTTGGCTCCATCCAGCCTAGGCAGAGGCTGATGCAATCAGCTGCAACTTGCTCAGTTTTTTAGAACAGAGCCAGGAACTAAATTTATCTTGTTCACATTTACAAAGAGAGGCCAAATAGTCTGAAAGCTCTGGGTGGGACTCTTAACTTGTGAAAGAAGAGCAGGCAAACCCTAATCAAGTGCTAAATCCTGGGCTCCCTACTCTGTTTTTTTCTGCTGTTTCCTTGCCCTGGGGATCCCATATAGCTTGACCCTGCAACCCCTTCTCCTTCCCAACTACATCACAAGAGGATACCTAAGAAAATGTGAAGTTTTTCAAATACTTGCAAAATTCTGAATATAAGGCACTTACACTGCACAAACTTCCTTGTTTTCTGTGTCCCCTCCCCTAAGTTTGAGGGAAGAACACACTAGGGGAAACATGCTAATGATGGTATGCAAGAGTTTCACTTGGCAAGATTAGTATAATGTTGCTAAAGTCAAGAAATCATTAAGAAGAAGGAGAACTGCTAATGTATATTTAAATAGAAAATGACAAAATTACCAGGAAAACATGTGCAAGCTTCAAAGTGATTCTCTCCCTCTCTCTCTCTCTCTCTCTCTCTCTCTCTCTCTCTCTCTCTCTCTCTCTTTCACACACACACACACACACACACAAAAAAAAAAAAAAAAAAAAAAGGAGGTGGGGAGAGAGAGAATAGCAAACGAGAAGCTCAGAAGAAAGGTCTGCAAGGTTGTCACATGATAATAGCCTTGTTTTGCAAGACAGACTGGCCGAGACACTGCAGAACTCTGTAGGCTAACAGATTTTTACAAAATTCCTCTTTTTATTATTAGCCACTTCTGATATCCCCTCATTTGTGAGGACAAAGAGGTGGAGCATTCAGGAATTATGAGCTCATCTGAAGAAATGAAGACAAATGCATCAGACTTACCACTAACACAAGGACATTCATGAGCCGATCGATGCTTGTCCGTTTAAAAGTTGTTTTTCCACTGTTCTGCATTAGTTTGGTGTCTGGCCCTGGAGATCAAATGCACTCATGATTTCTAGTAACACTGCTTAACAGTTCAAAAGCTGATTCCCCCTGATGCCTCACAGTGCTTTACAACATAAATACCCATCACAGCCTTCCTGAAAGGCAGGTGCATATAGTTGATAGTGTTGGTGGGAAACTTGGGCAGAAAAACATTAAATCACTTGCTTTAGATTGTATGGAAAGACTCATACATAAAACCAATCATTCTGGGTTTTGATCCTTCTCTCTTCTGTCAATAGTCAAGCCTTCCTTTCAGCTTTAATTACTTTTTGTAGAATACTTGATATGTTCTGTTATTAGTGGCATATTACACATTGTCTCAAATGTCTGCAGCACTACAGAAACAATAGAAGTTCTGCACTCATAAAAAGCACTCATAAAAAGATCTAATAGTCTACAGTAATGTCATTAATGATCCTGATATTCCAACAGAGATTCCAATCATATAGAACTGACATAGAATTTTAAATCAAATGCTTAGGAATGGGAATTTTGTACACATCTGTAGATACAGAAAATATTCTATTGGCCAATGCATCCTTAAACAGATGTAATTCTTAAATTGTCCCTTTGATTGACCAGTCAAGATTTCTTTCATGTTATTTGCTGCAAGAGTTTATGGAAAAAGAGACTTTCTTTGCTTACAAAAATACTCCATCAAGATGGAATTGGATGTTGTAATGTAGGATTTGCAATCCAGATTTCTCTTATAGACCACTATAAAAAAATTCCAGATTAAAATCCCCTGTAGTATGCAAAATTTCTAGCCTGAAGTTCAGTCAGGGGATCACATGTGTAGTTTTGCTCTTGTACCTGATAAAAACAAATTTTCTGAAGAGGAAAATATTTGGCTGCTTTGTGCTTACTGTGTTTTATGTGCTTACATGCTAATGTAGCTGTGTTCTTCAATTCTTAATGTACATGTTGAGTTTTCAACCTACCAGCATAAATAACGAGACCAAAGCACCACTCTGTGTTCCTAATAGTACAGCCTCTCAACAGCATCTTCTCATTGTCCAGGGCATACTTCTCTTCTTGAAGAGTAAGAGTTCCTGTGAACTTATCTAGTTTGTTATTTGGTGCTTCACATTTGACTTCACCTGTAAAAAATGAAGATAGAAGAAGAACATATTTCCTAGCTTAGAAATATGTCAGTGAATACATAGTGCATTCTCAGCTCTTCCCCAGATGCTGCTGCAGTTCTCCTCCTGGCTGTCATGCCCATCCTTTATCATATATCTACTTATGTTTCGAGATACTGCTTTTACCCATTTTCATGTTGTAGTCGAATGGGCCACAGTGGAGCTGGGTTTATCCTAATCTTGGAACATAGCAATTTTTTACTGGCAGAGTCCAACACAAAGTTTCCACTCCTTATACGTGGGTGAGAAGACATGTTGAACCAGTAACATACTTTTAATCCTTCTACAGCAAGTTCATAATGGTAGGCTGTCACTGGATAATTTTAGATGACAATTGCTCATCTAGTTAATCCAGAACCATCATATCGGCACTCCAAAGTCTCTAAAAGTGTAGGAAAATCAGGCCTATCTCACTACAACCCTTGCAACACTTGAAAAGCACAGAGAAAGCAGAAGTTCTGCAGTGTAACCTGAAACAGAACACAATGAAACTTTGGTAAACCAAAACCGGGGCATGACTCAGCAGCTGAGATCCCTCTCCAGGAATATTGTGCCTCTCCTCATGCAAACTCTGGGACAGTGCTTTTGTGAGTACTTTGCAGGTTAACATCCAGAGCCGCTTTCCAGTTAAGTGGGTGGATCCACAGTACTGATACACTGACTGCAGAATCAGAAGAGATTCATCCAAGCTAGGTTGGTCACCAAAAAAGTGAGATACTGTAGAGATTCACCCAATATAGCTGCACCAACTCTGGTAACTCTGCAGCTGAAGATACTTCAGCAAGACCCCATGCCTCCTATCTCCTTCTACCATTATGAGCAAGAAGGTGTCTGATGTGTTTCACTCAAAGGTATTCAACACTGAAAAAGCCTGTATGCAATTAGTGATAGGTAACTGAAATGTTATTGTTTCCTTTCTCATCTCCCAGTTCCCCAAATCCAATAAAGAAGCTCATCTTTTTTGTATGCATCTCCCTTATCTGAACCATCACAATGTCAACAAACATAGCTGACATTAAGCATTCCACTCGGTGCCTCTATTAGCTGCTCGACCCTTTCCTCTCTTCCTGTCCTAAGAAGTAATTAGATAACGAGTTACATAAATATTTAAATGCTGCTACAGACATTAGCTAGGGAAATGCAAGGTTAGCTCTGATTCCAGGCACTCTTCCCAGTATTCTTCCAAATATAAATCATCCCAGGAAACATTTTATTCATTTTAAGTATTGCAAAGAAGTCACTTTTATTTACAACATAACTAAATGGAGATTAAATAAATGTTAGATAAGAAAAGCTTTAATTTTTCAGAAGATTTTGAAACATTTTATAATTATGCAGTTTCAAAATTGCAGTATTCTTAGATAACATTACACAGAAGTTTTTTGAAAAATCATTTAGAATGATTTTTTTTTTCCAGAATTGATACACACTGCAGCCTCTTCAGGAGAATAATTTAGACATGCAACTGGGATTATTAACATAAAGCTTCTAATGGCACCTCTAAGAACATATTTCTTGAGATCTAAAACACTCAGAACCTCAGCTCTCACTTCAAAGAAATCTTTATGTACTGAGTTGTCACTCAGCTGAGAGGAAACACATTATTTCATAAAATCTCAAAGTAGAGATCAAAAGAAATCCCCTGCTTTGGGACAGTACTATCAGAGACTGTCCAGGCTATGCAAAATCTCTGCCACATCACCACCGCTGGTCCTGGAATCATCTAGTTATTTCAAAGAGGTTTTTTTTCTTTGATTTTTTGTCTTTATCTAAAAATATTTCCTGAGAATCTGGTGTCCTTGAGAAGTTCTAGAGACAGCAACATCAACTCCACCCCTTTCCATACAGACGCATACTGCAGTCCTGCCCTCATATCTAAGTTAGCAGAGCATTGCAAAACACATCTAACATCAGCTGGTCTGTTGTCCCATCCTCTCACCAGAGAGACAACTGTGTGAGCATGAGTTACACTGTTTTCAACATATCTGGCTGCTTTCTGTATATGTGCTGCTATATATTTATGATATAGAGAAAAGTGCTAAGAAAGGACACTTTGTCCATTAACTACATCTGTACTGTATGTCTATAAATATTTTAGAACATTGTCTTTGTTGTAGCGATGAGAGCACAGGAAATATTGGCAGTGCAAAGCTAGGAAGTCAGTCCTATGTCATGTATGCACTGTGCAGAGTCAGTCCTCAGATTAGCACTGTAGCTAGAAAGTGCAGCCTCACAGAAGCTAAAGGCTACATCAGTGTAAAATTGGTCTGATATCCATAATGTTGAGAAAACATTTCCCATTTGCAATTAAAAGAACTTTCAAGATGTACAGACAGATGCTAAAGAAAGCGTGCAGCTGTGAGGAGAGTTTACACCCAATGCACTTAAAGTAATATCCATACCTGAGAGACCTACAAGCAAAGGGAAATCTTTTCCTCTATATACACTGTCGTTATCCATTGTACAGACTGCAATGTACCAGTTTGGTTTTGTTGCTACTACATACAGAGGAATCCTATGCAGGGAGCAGGGGATAGCCTGGAAGGAAGACTCCCAGTCTCTCTCCAGACTTTTGGGTCTGGGAAAATGCTTTAGGAATTTAAATTTCTATGTGGACTCACCATCAAACTCTGTTAGTTTCTGAAGATCTTCTCCAAGCTCTGCAGTGACTGTCAGGGCCTGCTTCACCTTGAGGTTTGTTTCACTGTAATAGATTACATGAGACATAAAAGAATCAGTCCATCTCTCCCTGAAAAGTCACTTCTATCTGACTACTGGAGGATAGTCTTCCTCCTTAGACATGTGATAGATCATGCTGTCACGGGCCTTTTTTAGCTGACCATAACAAACCTTTATCTCTTCCTGCTCCAAAGACAAGTGGTCCAGAGAAATGTTGGACATGTTAGCAAAGAGGATGAGTTGGTTTCGTCTTCTGAATTCTACTGCAAAGTGTAAGGCCAGGCATCACAACTACCTGAGTAGCTCACTCTCTACCCTGCTACTCATCCCACACTCAGCCCTGAGGTATCTGAGCATATAGGAGAGCTCTGGATCTTCTGCCATGATACTTGGCCCTTAAGAGTACTGAAGTCCTTGGATAAACTGGCTAAGTGAGTTGAAAATGGGGGTCCTGCAATGTCAAAGAAGCACTTCACGTGGTTAGAGCCTCCTAGAAGTATCCTCGAGCATTTGCAGGCATGCAAACTGGATCATAAAGACGAGGTCAGCTCCAGTTTATTCCAATTAATACAGACCAGTTGTAGCCCTCTGACTTGTGGCCAGTTGCCCTGGAGTGAGCAAAGTTTGGATGCTGTCGCTGTGTGCATGGATCTAGCAGTCAACAGGAGATTACTGGAGCTATTCATTGTGATTATTTCACCTAAATAATTTGGCTAAGAGAAAAGACTAAGGCAGATATAAAAAAACAGAAGGCTTCTGTCAGTGACTTCATATATTGCAGAAAAAAATTTAAACTAAATCTGAGTGTCAGGAGAACTGTTACTAAAAATCAGAGGGTACAAAGCCCCTCCCCATATGACATTTAACCTGCGAGAGTGAAGAGCATCCAACAGAAGACATCCTTTTTCAAGACACTTACCTGAAGATTATTCTAAGTTTTAAGAAACTATTGCTACAAAAGTCATTGTAGGGAATAAGGTGCATTTTGATTTAATCCTGTACCCACCCCAGATAATTGCTTGACTGAATAAATGATGGATCTCATTGAAATCTTTCCATGCTGCATGTTGAAGCTAAGCAATTACGCTTCCATCTAGTGATAAATCCGCTTAGCAGGAAAGCTGAAATGATTTTCAACTCTTTGGAGAATAGTAAGATAAGAGTATAGGGCAGGCAAACATTCAGCAGGCGAAGACGGTATTTAAAAGGTTTTCAGTATGGAAAAAGTGTAGGATGAGGGAGGAAAGAGCAAGCAAATTTGATCGATCTTTGCTAGCCGTGTACAATCCTGGTCATTGACCTAGCAGAATACATGGTGACAGCTCTTGTGATTCAGCTCTGAACTTTGCAGTGCTGGAAACACAGAGGTAGCTAGTCTTCATGGCATCAAGGGCCACCACACAAGATTTGGCCTTGCACGGGCAGCAGTGCTTGTGCCTAAGGGCCAGGCTCACTTACCCATCCAGTTCAGCCGTTTCGATATATGTCAGGCTGTGTGGCTCACTGCTCGACAGTAACAGTAGATCGGCCTGAACACAAACAAACAGATGTGGCATGAGCTAACACAGTCAGAGAGCAATAGCACCACTGTGTGACTTGTGGCTTCTGAGCACTGTAGGTCTCTAAGGCAGTTAGCATCACTACTGTCTAATTTGCTTGTGAGTGAGAAAAGTAATTACAAAGACCAGTTATGCACGTGATGGAGAGAAACTCTACTCACCGTCACAAAGTTGTTGTTTTCTAGTTTTATTATATCCCCTACTTGGACATTCATCCATTTTTCATCCTTCAACCTGCAAGAAAACTCCTTTTAAGTAAGCACATAAAGCAAATATGCTTCGGAACTTAGGAGACTCAGCTTTGCTCCTAAAGCCAGATTGTAAGCACTATGGGGAACTGGACTGTAGGTTAAACAGAGCAAGGCCTGCCAGCCTGTGGCCCGGTCCATGCTAACCTCTAAGAGACTATCACAACACAAAATGGTAGTAACAGTGTTCAAGTGGTGACACAGGCAAGGTTGAAACCAGGCCCCACTATAGCAACATAGTCCATGTGCACTGCCTTGTCTGGACTGATTACTCCCTTCCTTCCCCTAAAGAGCCACACTGGCTTATAAAGAACTCTCTTCTTCATTGTAATAGATATCCCGAATGCCTGGGAAAACTGCCAGTTATGCTAGTTTTTCTAAGCAGGATTAAGGGCCACAGCAGCAATTCTGACTCTATGTGGGACTGGCTATCAAAAGGGCCGAAATCCAGGTGCTACAGCAGGTTAAGCCAGCGTCTGCAATGGCCTTTACATTGATAATCAAGAAGTCTAGCTAAACAGCAAATGCAACCTATCCAAGTCACGTTATCTGTATCTAAAAAAACCTGATGAAAATATCAAGATGAAAAATGTCAAGAGTTATTTCAAAACAGTACTGTGATTCAAACTTGAGCTAATCTCAGTCATTTATTATTTGACAGCAGTCAGTGTTGGGCAGGACCTGGTTTCTAGGTTTTTTGAAACTGGCAAAATATTAGTAAACTTGTATTTCAATGCAAGTGTTTAGTAGAGACAGTAACTAGTACACAGTAAGCTAAGAGACTAGATTACTTAGCTGAAAACACAAGAAGTATGTTCCTGTTCTTCAGTTTCCAGTTATATTTTTAACTATTTAAACATCTGTTGGAATATACACAATACACTACTATCAATAGTACAGGAAAAAAATATCAGCATCACCAGGGACTTCACAGCTGTCAACAGCTGCATCGTACAGACAGTTGGACTCTGGATCTGCAAGTTTGGCTCTGTGGAGCTGCAAGTACAGAGCTCATCCGCCTGCCCCGAAAGCCAAAGACTCTGTTGTTTTTTTTTTCTGAAGGGAAATGTTTTTTTCTGAAGGAAAAAAAACAGGGCTAGCAGTACAATGCCTAAGATATACAGCTGAAATGTTTTGAAATACCTCTAAGACAGAAGCATTTCATGCATAAGAAGACACACTCAAAGTATTATAATGTGGATGGAGAAGTTACTCATGTTTTTTAATCTAAAATCACTTGTTGATTATGCCTAGCTCTGCTTGGCTCAGAAATAAATACAGCAAACACAAATAGCCTTGTTTGTTTGGTGTTTCTAGGGTAAAAAGTAAAATAATATGATACTCTCAAGGCATCACCTATTTAAAAAATATATATAATGGAAAATAAATAGTTTACTTTTTCTCTGTGCAGGGGCACAGCCATAACGTCTACACTGATTGCGATAACTGTCTTTTGGATTCTTTAATCAGATACAAAAGCCCAGAATTGTACCGAGCACCACGAAAAAACAGGGTGAAAGAAGATTCCATTTTAAATTGTTTACTGATCTTTGGGGATCAGACACACAAAATAGCAATAAAATTCTCTTCTCAGTGATAAATATTCAGTTGAAATTACAGAAGAGGAAACAAGACTTACATGCCATTGATCAGCACCTGGACTGGGCGGTTGTTGACATGTTTGTCACTTTTGTGTCGATTCTGAAAAGTTGATCAGCATGTTAAAAGACATTTCCAGGAAACCAAACATACAAGATCTGTAGGCAGTGCAACAACATTTCAGGTTTTCACCAAGCTAGCGTAAATGGGCAATGACACTATAGGCATGAATGCAAAGACTGTTCAGAGTCGTAGCTGAATCACAGCTGGGGCCATGTTTAGCTAGTAGGAGATGGCACAACTGGACTGCAAAGAGGAACAGGTGACATGGGCCTTGCTCCTGGAGGGAAGGAGGAGGGTAGGGCCTTATATGACACAGTCCTTACTCCATCGGGGTTGGTCCTGCCCGTCACAGTTTTGTGAACTAAGTACCCAGGGAAATCTGTTCCTCTGCTCTGATATGGGAAGCGCCCACAAATGTTCTCATATTGTTCCCTGGGAGAGCACCTCACCATCCCTGACCATTTACACTCCACAATAATGTCTCTGTCTGCCTAATTACAAAGGTGCACTAAAGTCCCTATAGACCAAGCTAGGGCATCAAGTTTACTTTAAAAAACAGACAAAATCAGATGCTCAACTCAACTTTGGCCTAACATCACTCAGTGAAGTCAATGGAATTCGGCCAAGGCTGGGCAAGTCTGAAAAATCACACACAGGTTGTATACTTACTTCCTACCAAAGGTGCTTTCCCAGCAGGATGTTCCCCCCCATACACATACATAGGACCTAGATGGCAGAGAATGAGTTTTCCGAAGTGGAAGCTTAAGAATAGACTCCTGTGTATGTATTCAGGTATTTCTATCACATTTTCAGACATGCTAACCAGTTCCAGAGAAAGTCAGTGGAGCTGCTGGGCTGAAGTTCGGAATTTCCGCAATTTGGAAATTCTAGCTCCTTTTTAGGTAATGAAGCATAGATTTGGGAATCGAATCTCAGACCCCATCTTACCACAGACCAATTCTCCAACTGTGTGCCACTGACTGTGTTTATTTTCAGTAGTTTGCTTTAGTCATCATCCTGAAGAAACATGCGTAAACTCCAAAGTACAGGACAGTAATCTTACGAAATCATCGATGGCATCCTTGACTCCCGAAACAGCCAGCACCAGCACTAGGGGCACCACTGTCGTAAACCAGGACAATGAGGAAACCTGAGGAATCAGCTGCAGAAAAAAAGAGAGTTGAGTTGAGTTGAGAATTTTTTTGACAGTTTAGCAAAAAGAAGGAAATAAAACACTGTGCTTTGTGGAAGCTACAGACCATATCTTTCTATGATATCTGAGTATAGAATAAAGACAGAAATGCTGCCTGTCACTTACATGTCACCCCACAAAGTAGATGAAACAGGAAAATCATGCTTTGCTTACAAATCAAGCTCTAATCTAGAATATAAAAATGCTCAGGAAATGCAATGGATTGCTCTCCTTTGTTTGTACCACTAGAATTACAAATTCTCCAGTGGATTTTTGCTGGAGGTGCTGACATGGGCAAGTCTGGCAAGAGGGACACAGAGCTATCTGAGCAAGGCCTGCTGTGCAGAACCTTCAAATGCTTCTATTTTTTGCTTTGGTAATTCCTGGTATTTTGCTGAAGTAAACTTCATGTCAATAAACAGACAGCTGTTGCCAGGGCTGACATTGCCCTTACTAGATCAACAGAGTCACTTTTGTTTCCCATATTTTTGCTAGTGTGAGGACCAGAGAATTGAAAGCGATTGCTGGTCAAAGCCTTTTTGCTGTCACTAATACGCCTTACCCTAGCGTAGTTCCCTGCTTCCTCTAGAAGACCAGCACTAATGGTGGAAGCAATGCGACTCCAGCACCAACTTGTCCATTAGAAGGGATCTGGGCAGCATCAATTCCATGAGAATGACTGAAGTGACATATTTGCCATTAAAGCAGCTGCACTCCTAAGGATGGAGCCCTGCTCTTTGGGATCACTCCTTCTACTGCACTGTTATGACCAAAATCCTACAATCACCACCAAATCCAGTCAGGAGGAATGATATGTAGAGCCAAGCTCAGCCCCATGCAGATGTGGGTGCGGGGTGCATAGGCATGTAACTGCTATCCTGTCCTGTAACTGGGAAACATATGTCCTGCCGGGCTGTGCCAGTGGAATGGGGAGGCAGAGTCCCCACAGCCAGCCTGTCAAAGCCACTCCTGATGCAGGCAGAGACACTTTCAGTGCTACAGGGATGGAGCGAGTGGACAGACAAGGGACAAACTTAAAAGGGGTAATATGATAAAAGACTAATGGCAGCCTGCCCTAGCTTACTTTGATAAACAAAGCAGGAAAGCTATACATTTTGTACACAATCACTTCTAAATGGTTCAGCAAAAGATACAGCTGAGGCATTTAATAGCTTGAAATACTCTAAATTTAAATAGTCGAACAGCTAGAGTGCAGTACAACACAGGAATGGTGCTGCCAGCTTAGCTGAAAATGCATTTTTTACTATAAACTAGTTTCTTGGAAAATATACACATGGGCTGAAATTTCCCAAATTTGGTCTCTGTAAATAAGCAAAGAAGATTGTGTAAAGTTTGCTTAACCTTAACAAAATTTTGCCTACAGTTTTGAGCTAAGAGAGAAAAAGATGGTTTGGAAAAGGCCATTTTGCAAACTTGTTTGTACTGAAATGATCAAATTTAAAATATCATGCTTGCCATATAATAAAAATCAGATCTTTTTTGATAACATATGTTCCAGTGTGACTCAGAAATGACAAAGTGCACAGCTTTTATCCTTATTCTAGCAAAGTTCCAAAGGGCAGAAATCCTGATATCAATTTCTCCAATATGCTCTACTTTCAGATATGGTAGTATTATCATCAACACTGGGCAAAGTGCACCTCAGTGCCACCATGAGCCACAGGGTCCAAAAGCATTGCCACTGTTTGACATGCTCCCTATTAGAGACCTTCCTCACCCTACAGAGCAGAGAGCAGCAACATTCAGCTCTATGCAAACTAGCTGCAACGGTCAGCCTTCCTGCTGTTAACTCCTTCCTTTCCAGGGAAAATTTGTTCTTCTGCATGCCATTTCCTATGAGACAGTCAGTGGAATACAAAGAATTTGCCTTTAAACATTTGGATAAGGGACAACTTCCTTTTGTACTACAGAAGGCATTACTAATGCAGAGCTAAGGACAGCAAGGAGGACTCAGATTAGACACAAAGGGGTAGTAGGACAGGGCATGAAAAATGTATACAGTTTGTTGAAAACTTTAATTAAATTTTTTCTTAACTTAGTTCAAACTATCGTATTCAAAGGTAACGTAGGAAATTGCTTTTTCTGCCCTACTTTCTACCTACATTAAGGCTTTGCTAAGATGCTAATCCCTAACAAGCGTATAGCTTGCACTTCATTACAATTAGCAATACATAGCCAGGCTTTGATAACAGACAACACGAGCTGCTAGAAACAGCACAGTGAATTCATACCTGCAAAATCAGCAAGAAAAGAAAGTAAGCATTGGCTATTCGCTGAAACTGTTCAAACAGGTTGAGAGGCAGGAAAGTGAAGAAGTTGTATTTTGATGTTTTAATTGAATTGCTCTGTAGGGAAAGAAAAGCAAAAAAAATAGGATTGGTAAAACAGGAAACAAAAATTACAGCACAACCCATTTCAACTCTGTTTTTACTTGCTTATATTTAGCAATAGTATTGTTTCCAGTAGAAGCTCAAAAAAATATTTCCTTTCCCCAATACAGTCATGCTGAGTTTGGATAAACAGACAGAACTCCTCATGGAATTGGTGAAAACCTGATGCTCAGTTTATGCCACTGTAATTCCAGATAGGCACAGATACGTGTATTCACTCACACACACAGATATATTTTCCTTTCATTATTCTTTTCCCTTATGAGACACACAAAGAGAATTAAAAACTATAGCCAAAACACAACTCAGATGTTAGTGTTTTGTTGTTAGCATCAACAAAGCAGTGTTAGAAAGTGCATGTTGTGTCAGTTACCCGTAACTTCTCCTGAGACTTCTGAGCACCATTCAGCTAGACAACCACATAGACAACCCCATAGGTCTGCCCAGGAGCGCGGTCTGATCTTTCAGGTGATTCAGCAGCTTCTCAACCAGCAACTTGGAGAGGCTACTTGTTTCTATTCCATAAAGATCACTTGAATGCAATGTTGTACAAAGAGCCACTAATACAAGAACTTATCATTTCTGTAGGCAAGCTGCGGCTTTGTTCCTTTGCTCCCTATTTCTACTTTCCTTTTCAAATTGTAGGCAGCCCCTCCAGCCACGAGCAATAGCTGCTCCTTCTTCTGTCTCCTTCAAACCAGAGAAGAAAGATCAATGGTAGATAATACAAATCTGAGCATTTTCTTCCCCAAAACCCATGGCATTCTGATAAAATTCTATCCACTCAAGGGACAGGCTCAAGCCATCTGACTGAGCCTACCAGGTAGTTTTAACTCAGATCTGTCTCCACTTTGTAGTGCTCTTTGTAGCTGCCCTAGGCTACACCAGCTGCTGCAACAGCCCACATTTCTCTGTGCCTCTCAGCAGTGTGGTAGCCAAAGCAGCAGCACCTGCTGTTTCTATACTGTCTTTCTAGACTGGACCATACCAAAGATCTCACTGTGTTCAGGGCTGTAGCAGCAACGTGGGACTCTGGACTGAGGGTCTAGCATCAACCTAGAGATTTGCTGTTATCAAACCTGACACTCAGTTGGAATATCAATAGGCCTGGGTCTGAAGGACTGTTAAAATATAAGGTCTTGAAGGCATAACAAAGTACACAGCGATACACTGAGCAAACATAGAGGTATAGTATGAGTACAGAGTCTTGCCTCCAAGGACACAAAAGCTACGCACAGCCAGAGAGGCAGATGCGACTCACAGGTTTCTTTCTTGGCCTGAGGACATGTTTTGATACATGCTTTTGCCAGTGCTCCAGCGGAATGGCAGCTGCTTTCCTCCCTTCACAGTTTAAGTGTACTAGATTTTCTTTTTGTATGAAGTTTATCAAGCATTCATCCATGTTTAATCATGGAAATGTGTATGCAAGCTGTTGCAAGCACATCTAAATTTACCCCAGAGAAACTCTCCAGAAAGGTCCATTTAGCCCTCTCATGGGAATCTAAGGTGTGACAGCACAGGGAGGCAGATACTGCACAGCACACCTCTATCTAGTAATAGATTAGCACTAGATAGTGAATGGTGATTGTGGTATTGTAATAACCTTTAGATATTGGTAAGATGGGCTGGATCTGAACTCCTCCGAACACACAAGCTACTAAATATGAACTAGAGAGCACATCCAATCTATGCATTAGACCAGGATTTCTACTCATAAGCCCACCCACATTAGCCTGTTTCTGTCATTAAAGCAATTATTTAAGCAATTCAACCTATTACTCAACATGACCACCATAAGGTGTGCCTGGGGGAAGCTATTCCATTTCAGACAGTTACTGGATTCCTGGCTGTGTCCAGACACAAAGTGTAACAGTCCTCAGCATTAACTTCATGTATTATCCTTTTGTACAAGCCAGTCAGTAAGACAGCAGAAATGGAAATTCCCTTCATGGAAGTGCTAACCAAATTGTCCAGTTGACCACACTCCAGGAAGAAGAGATGTTTATCAGTGATGATAATTTAAACAATGTTGCCGGTTTCTTGGCATAATGTAGCCATCCCTGGGTGTGGTTAGCTCTGTCTGTGATCTAAATGCTAGCAAATGTCACTGCCCATCTTTAAATTTGGTTTATTTCAAAGTTCCTAATATGTACTACATACAGGCACCACACTGCTAAAACACAAGCAATGAAATAGCAGCATCCTCTGTAAACCCACAATGTAGAGCATTAAATAACTTGCCTGACAAGTCAGTGTCCAGAAGACACAAAGTCTGGCAGATTTTTTAATAAAACACAGATCTAAAGTGACTTCTCCCTGCTAATCTGAAGAAAAATATCACTGCCACTTACTTTAAAAGTAGAGGACAGTAGCTACAGGAAAAAGCATGTACAGGGGATCTGACCTTCATGCGTCACTAGATTTTGGAGACAGTCACATACAATGTGAGAAAAACTGCTCTGTAAACACTCACATAAAGTTTAAAGGACTTTGTCTGCAAAATCTCAGAAGTGGATAGGAAAAGAATGGGAGTGGTTTGTTTCAATTCTATTTCTGCCTTCTATTTCTGACCATTAATTACGTCAAGAAAACCACTGAATGAACCAGAGCCATTCATTTTGTTTCCTATTGCCCTTAAGAATGTTACAAACCCCAAACATAGCAGCTTCCAAATGCTTAGCAAGGACCAGGCTGTTCATCATTTTCTGCATAGTATTTCAAGATTATGATATTGCTTGTCACACACTGTCTTTTGGGATACTGGGACACTACGGAGAACAGGATGAGGATAGGTAGTATCATAGCTAATTGCCTGACTGTTCCAGAATCTATAATTAAAACCAAGCACCAAAAGAAAAAAAAATATGCATAATCAGTATGCAAATTTATAATTCAACAAGTAAACTTGGCCATGGGCGTTAGGGGCTATGGGAATATAAATATTGAATGATAAAAGCAAGCTAGGGAAAACTTCAGCCTTTCCACTTCAAGGCTCTGGATTCCCATTTCAAGGATACGATTGAAGCTCTCTGTAAGAAATCATTTCTGTTTTCATGCAATACGCCAGGGCTGTACGCTCTGACAGCCCAAGCTCTCAGCTGACTAGAGAGAAACCTCAGTTAGCTTCTGCTCTTGATCTTATCCCACTTCACGATGCCTACCATCACCATGTCCTTTCATTCATTTACAGCTGTACAAGAACCTTATTCTGGGATGGGAGGGGTACTAAGGAAACCTGCAGCACTGCAGTGTGTTAAACAGTCCATACGCAGCCATCACTAATGCAACGTTGTCCTTACCTCTCCTGTGCTCTGTCTTTGGTGGGGAAGATGTCCATGTGAGAAAAACGATGGAGAGGAAAAATCTTGGAAGAAGTGATTAATTATTATGAGGACTTATGGGAAATTCTCATTCTCCTACAGAATTTTAAAAACTAAACATCCAAGAAAAGCCCCATGAGCCACTTACAAAGATAGGAATCAGGAGCTTTAAATTTATTCCCAGTTCTGCCCCAAGACCTCCTCTGCGACCCTGGACAGGCCCTCTGTGTGTGCCTGATTCCCTAAGCAGTAGGAATGACAGTGGTTACCCACCTTTGGTTTCAAGATCTATAGGTGCTAAGTTTGGTACAAGAACAACATTGTCTGTAGGTGACGGATTATTCTAATCTGCACTTTTCAGGGGCTGGATTCACACCTCCTGGAAGTGTGACTCCACTGAAATGCTGTCCCCAAGAACAGTCCTTACAGCACCGCAGATCTCACTGATGAGCTGTTACTTCGGAGGTGTTTTCAGAATCCTGCCTGTGACGGCAGACCACAGGCAAACACTCAGCAGATGGCTCCTACCTTTGTTCATTGCACAAACAATCTCCTCACCATAAAAGCCACGGGACACATGAGACACTGCTGCCTTTGTGGTCAGGTTTCAGGGGCTAAAGGGTGATGCTCAGGCAGGGCAGGGTATGGCAGGTAGGAGAACAGTTGCCCTTCTGAATTTATATTCCCAGATCAGTGACATATTAGTTTCTCGCAGCTGGACAAACTGTCTCAAAGCAAACCTTACAGCAAGCGTGGCTGTCCTGCGGGGAGGTGTTGTGCCATGACACCTGCCACTTGCACTGGTGCCAATGTAGCACAAGGTGCAAACCAACGAAGCAGCTAAGAAACAGAAACAGCCTTCCCAGGTGCTTTGATAAAGCCTTAGAAGATAAATGCTGGAGCTCGATTCAATGACATTTTGTTTAACTGCAGCAGTGCAATTTGAAAGTGTGCAACCACCATATGCAGAGCAATCTTGTTTAACTACAGCTCCAACTCAAGAGAAGAGTGAGAAAGGTCCACAGGAAACCAACTGGGGTTCGTCCGAGCCCTGCAAAGATTTCATCCTCATTCACAGAAGTAATGGTCTGGTATAACACCAGAAAGAGAAAGATTCATATCCAACCCACGTGCCCTTTCTTTCTGTTTTTCTTTTCTTTTTTCTTTTTATTAATAGCTTTGGGGATTTGTTACACATATAACCTTTTGACCCTCTCTGCCTCCTGGCAGCAATAATGTAAAGAATTCCAGAATATAAACATACATTGCGAATTCTGGGAAAATCTCTAGGAAAATATATTAACTGGGATTGTTTTCCTATGCTACTTCTTTCAGATGGAGTCAGCATATTACAGACCTATTAATCAGTGTGTCACCCCTGCGGTGAGTATCCTTACCCTACTGGTGCAGAGGAATGCACGGAGGTAGAAAGGGGTGACATCACTTGCCTGATGTCACATCATCACTTGCAGACAGGCCGAGAACAGGATCTAAAAGCCCTGTCAGCTGGTTATCTGCTTTAACTACGCTGCCTTCTCCTCCAACTTAGTTCAGTACCTGAACAGAAGTTAAGGGCAGAACATTGCTGAATAATGTAAAGAAGGCAAACACCAATCCACAATCCCCTGGTCACTGTATTTTCACACAGCAGGCTCCCAGACAGTGCAATAGTTTTGTCTGCATAAGGATTGAGCTAAAATGAAGAGCCAAGGACTTGGTCAAGTGAGTGTCTATGGACTTCACTGCAGTTCATATCTGGGACAGCTCAGCCTTTCTATGCCTTTCAGAGTCCTGGGGGCATTAACAGACCTTAACTGCCCTAAGCTCACCTAGGATCTCACCCACACCCCTGCCCATGGCCAAGGAGTTCCATTTAAGCTCTGGCCTGGGCCTTCTGTCCTTGCCTGAACTATGTCATTTGTGCGTTTGTCTCCAGATCTGTGTCCATCCTTGTTTCCTGGATGGACCTCAGACCTATGCTGTAGATATCTTGTCTCCAGCCCTGCCTTCAGTCCTGTTTCTAGCCCCATTTCCTGCTGTTCCTGCTTTGACTCACTGAAGGAACCCTGGACATGGTTCATCAGCTTCCCTTGACTGAGGCTGTCAGGGTGGACCCTGCCACCAGCCACCTGTCCTGCCCATCTTGATCAGATGCTGCAGGACTGTTCCATGGTCGCTGAGGGCTCTACCTGCACTGGAGTCATCCTCAGCTCCCAGCTTATCCCCTCTCGTGGAGCAGCCCTGCCCTTGCTGTTCTCTGACAATACCTCCCCAGTGCAGCTGCTCTTTGGCGTGCTCCACGCAACATCTCCTTAGATATGGAAAGAGTACTGCAGGTTGTTGCTCTAGCTATTTGTTCAGGAGTTACTCAGAGCACTTTTCGCATGATTAGACAATACTCCCTTCAGCCTTGGGTGTGAAGAACGCTGGGAAGCATTTGCAGGTTCAGTGTGGGATCAAAAGTCTGCCATTGACCACACTGACAAGGGTCTTGGAGGACAACCCATCAGTCAGTGTACAGGAAATGGAGTTGAATCTGAGCCCACGGTCTGAGCTCCATGCTCTCATTATTTCAAAAAGATGAGATCCCAGCTGCTGCTCCAGCCCAGGGCTCTATCAGGCATAGAATTTTGTATGAATCTTTCCTATTTTACTAGGGAATTTATCAGGTGACCAAGGAAAACAAAAACAGAGTCCAATCACCCCCCTTATTGCTGGTCCTGCAGAAAGGATGCTAATTTGACCCTAGATCCTGAAATTTTTCTTTGAGTCATGGGTCTTGCATTTCCTCTCTTATTGTATGAAAACCAATTTCAAAGTTGTTTTTGCAGCCCTTTATGACGTCCCAGTGCAGCTGTGCTGAATTCCATCACAAAAATGAAGAAATAAAAGAGAATTTGAATCAGAGAAAACATGAAAAGACTTCAGAAGAAATTTCTTTCTCCAGAGTGTCTGTAGACAGAGAGGTGTAGATGTGGACCATCATGGTGGATCCACGCTGCAGCAGTTGCCACTGCAGCTGTGTTGGGGGCAGTGTGGCCACACTGAATTGCCTCACATAAGAATCTTAGTTAAACTCCTTAAGTCTCACTGGATCACGTATTGCACCCTGCTCTCAGCTTTCTTTCAATCTTTACACAGATGAGAGAGATGCGTATAGAAGTCAGAGACAATCTGCCTATCTGCAGTGTAACTAAACATAGGATTTGATCTTGACCTTTCATTTTAACAAACCAATATTGAATCCATTTTTGTGTTGAATTAAGTGCCTATGCACATGTCACTCACTCACACTTGGTTTCTGACTCATTGCTAAATCCTCTTGGGGGCTGGCAAGTGGCACATGCCTTCACATTCAGTCCTTTCAGTTAACTGCACAGCACTTTGCTTTATGATCAAATTATTTTTCTAAGCTACTGCATTCTTGCTGTGCAGAGTAAAGCCAAGGATGTTTGGGGGTGGACCAGTCTGAGAGCTCTGGTTTCAGCATACACCAATGCTTTCACAGTAAGTCCAATTAAATTCTGATCTACCAAAGCGCTCCCAGATCACTTGGCATTGCTGCCCTTAGTCACAGGCACCTCCTGTTCCTTAATCACAGCACAAATTGTCAGAAGATACATGTAAGAGGCATTGTGCTTCTTCAGATAAGAAAACAGTGCCTTCGTCCTGTTCTCAGTCTGCACTGTCTCCGTTCACACAGATAGTGGAGACCACCCCAAACTTCCAGCCTATCTGCATGATGCATTTCACAGCACTCTGTCCACGGGGACAGGCCTTCAGCTCTCCTCTGAGGACTGCTGCCTCCCCTTGAGGCCTCTGTGTTAATAGGATTTCCACTATGTGCAACTCCTGTCCTCTCTTTACCCCACCAGCCCAGCTTCTCACACACTGTACAACCCTCCTGTCCTGCCTCTGCTCAGCTCTTTCCGTAGCTGGAGTAATATCATAGTGACACACTGTAGCTTAACCTCTTGCACTCTGTTCTGATTAACACAACAAGGGAATTCGCCTTCTGAAGTCTTCTCCAAGCCCAGATGTGATGGATCTGAACACTCCCTTACATGAACCAGCAGACACCACTTTTTATAGTGAAGCGTCATGTTTCTGCAAAGCTGGTCTGAGAATATTCAGGAGTCTTGCTTCATATCAGGAAGGCCAACTTTCTGCAACTGCCAGAACGAAGTTCTCACACTTCCACACACAATAGATTTTTTTTTTCAGCTCCTCACTTCTTCCTTTTCAAATATCCTGTAGACTTTGCACCGTGAAGGAAAGATAACCACAAATTATTCAGGGCAACACACCTACCTCTGATTGTGTGCTCCCACTTCCCTGTTCTCACTGAGCCTAAACAGGGACAAAACCTTTCTGCATCTTTGATCTATACCAACATAAATGAAACTCTCTTTTTAGTGAAAGGCAAAAACCTGTGCACCAGCTGTGACATACAACCGGCAGCAGCAGTAAAGCAATCCACTACATGTCTGTTTGCATTTCCCTTTCTTTTTCTTACTGGTCTTTCTCAACAACTGCTTCAGCCTGCAGAAACATTTACCCTCTCAGCTACCTTTGTTACAAGAACCTGTTCTATAGGTTTTACAGCTAACAAAACCTTAAATTACTGAGTAAAGTGAACTTCACCCCTGTAGTTTACACTGTCTAAAACACTTTCCAAGTTTTGTTATGTTGCTGTGTTTCCTTCCAGTTTCTGCCTTATGTCCCTTTTACCTGGCCAGAATAACTACATAGTGCAAACTTCCTGGAACAAGAGGACAATCCTGCCTTGGGACAAGACTCTCAGGCACTCAGACTCAGACTGATCTCCTCGTTGTGGGACCAAGAGCTGAAAGACAGCTGTTCACCCTGGCTGCTATGAAAAAGACTCCAACCACCTGTGTAGCTGTCCACGCAGGCACATTCTCCCGGCCTGAAGAGCTGAGTATCACAAAGAAGCATTGACAAGCCAAACTCTTCTGTTGTCCCCTTATACACAGGTCAAATTAAATAGATACAGGTGGGAAGATGTCTTGGGCAGGGAGGACTGTAGCTACAGGAGACAGAAATTACTCTGCCCAGAAAATGCCAGCACACAGAGCCAACTAATCCTAACAGCTGCTGTTCTTCAGCAGCCCAGGGCAGAGTATGGAGTCAGTATACTGGACAATATCCTAGTGTTTAGCAGTGCAACCCCAGAGCAGTTGGACAAATATGAAAGTAAAGAAAGGGCCCCACTTTCACCCTTCCAGCAGACTATAGGACAAGTATAACTTTCCTGCAGCAAACTTTCAGGAGCATCATGCATATGTTGATGGGAAGGGGAAAGGAGGATCTCTCTTTTGGACATTTCCAGATGTGTCCAGTAATCTATAATGTGTGGTCTTAAGTAATTTTAAGTAAGGTTAGTTCCTTTCCATGCACCATGGAGTGGAGATTTAATAAATGTGACCTGAGCTATCAAGACTTGTTGGAAATAAGCAGCCCAGGACAGTGCTTGTTTCATCACTTAAGAACAGTTTTTTAGTACTACACCATTCTGACACCACCTTGAGTCTTGGCCTTTTCTAAACAGTTTTCTAGGATTTTCAAGCCTTAATTTACACAGGGCTCCAGAAATCATGTACCATGACTAACTAACATGTCTTAACATGGTTAAGACAAACTCACTGTCAAGTTTTAGTGGATTATACTGAGCTGGTTGTTTGGCTGTCTGCACTTTTACATCTAACCAACAGACTTTCACGGAAACCCTCCAGAGCTCTCAGCACCCTCTCTTTGACTTTGGTTATTTGCAAATCCTTGGGCAGGAAGCAGTGACATGCAAAATCTGTTTTATGGATGGCTTTTCACAGAAATAGACTCAGAACAAGAATAGTTTCTTGCTTTTCCTCTGTGCCCTGAGATGACTGTACCTCTCCCTCCTGCTTCACTGCCCCACTTTTGCATATAGTCTGCATTGCCACATCCAATCAGAAAACATAAAGCTGCACATAGTGGCCATACCATTGCACTGGCAGGCTCTTTGCAAATCATATGCACTTTCTCAGTCTCAAATCACCAGGCCTGATAAGGTATTCACAGTGCACAGCCCTTTACGTGTGTAACCTACAAGGCATTTCATATTCAGTACATGTGCAGCAGCTCCACACCTAGGAAGTCTCTGATCTGTGTAGGATGCCTCATGGATGAAAGATGACCACTGAAAAACATGCAGTTCACTTTGCCAACAGATCAAGTCATAAGACCTATAGTCAAAGCTGGTGGCAAGTGAGAATTTCTACCTCATGAAAAATTAAAATGTTCTGAAAATTTGGATTGTTCCAGTCCTGAAATCTAAAAATCACTTATAATGCTCCTAAAACAAAATGATTCAGAGGAGCTCCTGAGTAAAACTGAAGAATGAGCTTCGCTGCTGGAATTCAGAGATGCACAGGACAAAAATTTTACAATATTCATTCAGTATCTGTTCACAACTACAAAGAAGTTCAAAAGAATATAACTTCAGGATAGCCTTAACAGAGAGATTGCCTTACAGCCAAGAAGCACGGGCCTACCTGCTGAGCTGGCTGTCCTGCTTGCATAGCTTCAGCAAATGGTCCCCAAGCTTTGGAAATCAATTTACCCACAGGGCTGCCTGGCATCAGGGCTTGGTAGACTTGGGTCACAGCCAGGCTGTGTAATGGTGCTTATTGGAGTCACAGATTTTGTGGCACAGTGTGAACCCAAGTAGGCTGTTAAGGAGCTGGAAATAAAAGCTGGCAGGAAGCCATGAAGGCCAGATTCAAAACCTTCCTGCCAGAGAGGATTTCACTGCAAGAGCTGAGGAACTGACACATTTCCTTTCATGTTTTATTTTAAATGGAGCCATATTTTTAACAGAAAATTTCCAACCAGGTTCTGTTTCTGAAAGACCTTGGAGCCTGATCCTGCAAACACTTTGACTCACATAATTTTCTGGAAGTGTGTAAAGTTACTCTGTTATACTTTTTCAGACTTAGACCTCTTTCAATTGTTCATTTGCAGGGCTGACTCCAAAGACAGATCTCCCTATGCCTGGCAGAGTTCCTGCCATCTTTTCACAGGTGACAACAACATGCACAGTCCAGGTCTTTCTGGGAAGCCCGGGGAATTATTCTTCATAAAGTGTAGACTTAAGACCTTTGCAGAGTCATAGCTAGCATGTTCTGATGTGAATCAGTTGAAACAACAAAATGAACGTGAAGGAGAAAATCCTCACATGTGAAGACCTGATGTGACCACATCTGTGATTACAACTGCATTAACAATGTATGCTGGTTACTTACAGCATATTCAAACTGTAGATTGAAGTCCCGGTTGTTTGCTTGAAGTTGTCTCTCTTCCTCTGTAGAGAAGAAGAAACACATCAGACTTCTGCAGAGGAAGAGCTGATATATACTTGAAGATAAGCAAAATCCACATAGATAGGAACAAAGCAGCAGAAAAAGAAAGAAGATTTACTAAGAGGTACCGTCACAGAGAATCTGCGCTCTGTGCTAAATGTCCCATGCAAAGGGGCTGAAGAGGCTGGTGGCACTGACAGGGCAGTACTGTGAACTATTGTGACAGTAATGTGAGTCTGTATTCCAGCTCTCCCACACACACATTTCGCTGCAATGCCAGCATCGCTTTATCAGGTTGCTCACCTGTTCTATTAATTCTCCTGAGCAAGAATTATCACTTAACTAGTAGTGCTTGAAACCCCTGACCTGTTCCACCTCTTCCCCTGAAGTCCCTCTGTTGCCATGAATCTACTATTAGTGCCCTTCATCCAGTACATATGCGTGTCCTAACATCGACATCACTATCACAACAAGCACAAAATTCAAGACCACTGGAAAGGATTCCAGCAGGTCATCAAATCTGTCTTCTACCTCAAGGCAGAGTCATGCCTGTCAGTCTAAATACATGTCCTAGAAAGCTCCAGTGAGGGCTATTCTTCTGACTTTCTATTCCAGGACTGCGGTGTCCTTACTATGGGGAAGCTGTTTCCTATTCTCTATCATAAAACTCATTATTCAATTCAATTGACCTAGGATGATCAAAAGTGCTCTTCTGCTCTCCCTTAGATTGCAATTCCTTGTACTACTTGCCAAGGACACAGAACACAGATGAATTTATTACATATCTGAAAGTTGTTATGCCTTACTCTAGTCCTCTCTTCCCTAGGTTAAACAATTCCAGTTTGTTCAGCTGCTTCTTATTGGTCAGTCAGAACTGGCATTACTCTTGCTAATCTCCAGTGGGCTTCCCAGTTAGTTTCCTCTTTCTGGAAGCACAGTGCCCAAACTGGGTTTAGTTAGCAGCTGAAGGTTTACCAAAGCTGAGTAGAGTTGCCCTTATTGAATTGCATCCATTTTTTTCAGACTTTTTCTCCAACTAGCCAATTCTAATCCTATCTTTTAGTAGCTACTATCTTGTAGCTACTATCTGTCAATGGGCTTGTAGTTCTTGCCAGGATGGTGCCATTTGCAGATTCAGTAAATGTGTTCTTTATTCCACCCGCCAAATAGGAAGAGAAAACATTGAATGATAGATCTAGGATACATCCCTGATAAATCTCACGAGTTTGATAACGAATCGTTGATAACTATTGTCAGTGTATTTTTCCTGAAAAGTCTGGCACTCACTCTGTGGTGGTTTTATCTCAAGCATGTCTCTTAAGATACATGACAGCTGTCTATGCCTTCTTCCCTAGCCTACAGGCCTGACACTAATACAGAATTAATTTTGGCTTAATGGAGTTTTTCTGAACTGCTGGTTGTTAATCATCTCTTCCTTCCCCGAGTACTTTGAAGTGGTTTGTCTGATTGTTTCAACATTTACACAAGAAACAAAGCCAATACGTCTATAATTGTACAGCTTTTCTTGTTTCCCTGTTTCAAGATAGATGTCTTAAAAAGCTCTTTCGCTCTTTCCCCAGTTTTCTGAACTTCACCTGCCTGTGCTCCAAAAACTCCCAAAGACAATATTGCTCCAGGCAGTTCTCTCAGTACACAATTAACTTTGTGCAGTCAAACCAAAGGAAAACACCTACTTTACCTAAATGTTTCTTCTCTATTCCAGCCAAAAGTCTTCCTCCACTTTCCATTGCTGGCAAGAAATGTGTTGAATCATAGAATAGTAAGGTTGAAAGGGACCTCTGGAGATCATCTAGCCCAACCCTCGGCATAGCCTGTACAGGGACTGAACCCACAACCTTGGCATTAGTAGCACCATACTTTAACCAACTGAGCTAAACCTAATGGAATACTACCACGTCTGACTAAATAAAAGAGCAGATTCTGTTTAATTATTTGCTGAGCTTTTTTTCACAGAGTAGCAGACATAAATCTTCATTGATCTGCTTCTTACTTGAAGGATTACAGTACCCTAGAGAACCCCACAGTGACAGAACAACTTTTATTGCTCTCTATGCCCTTGATAGCTTTCTGTCACTTTGTGCCTTTGCCACACAGTTTGTCCTGGATAAAGCAGCCTGCTGTGGAACTTCTGTAGGCATCCTTCTTTGGTCCGAAGTGACTGAAAAGCTTGTGATTTAGCCATTTTACTCACCCTTCCAAAGCTTTCTCTGCAACACGATAGCTTGCACTTATGCCCTTAATATAATTTATCTAAGGAAATGACAGCTCTGCTTAATTCCCTCCCCATCCCAGATTTCCTTCCCATGAGACATTAGTTACCAGTTCTCCATATTTACTGAAGATTTTCTTCTTGAAGTCCATTTTAAACACTTCCCTATTGTCACTTTTTCCTCTCCTAAATATCATACTATGACTTCACCTCTCTAGTTCCAAAAAATTGCCCACCTCTGTGTGGAAGGGTTGTGCCAACTCACTCCAAGAACATGCTGAACAGATCGTGTTCCCCTATGTTCCTTCCCAACCGTATGTCTGCATAGTTGGAATTCTCTGTTACCACCATGTCCTGTATTTCAGATAACCATATTAATTGTTCACAAAAGACTATCCTTCCTAGTTTGATACGTCAATGTTCTTTACCCTTGTATCACTACTCACAGATTTGCTATTTTGTTCGTTTCTTTCTACACGCTGGATATCAGAACACATGGACATAAGAGGAAAACATCTCTCCCCTTTCCAGAATAAGCTCTATTCTTTTCTATTAATGTCCTAGCCTCATGATTTAGCCCATCACATGTCTCTTATACCTATTAAATGATTTATTAAGACATCCAGTTCTTCCTGTTTATCCACTCTTGCATTAGCTAACATGTAAGCTATTCAATGCATTGAACTGCTATCCTTCCTCCTTTCCCTCCAGTAACCCTATAAATAACACTGCATCCATAATTTTTAAGCCCTTTTCCAGATCACCATTTTTTTTTATGTCTGTCTGTTGTCATCAGGTCCTTTATTATGTACTTAAAACCCTCTTTACTGTCTTAGCAGGTGAATGTGCTTTCCCTTTTTTTCAGGCATACCTAGTCAGACATTTTCAAATCAATTCCCATTTGCCCTGGCTGGGTGATTCAGACCAGCACAGACCTTCATTAAAGACCCTCAGAGTGCTAAATTCCTTTACTGCTTTCCTCAGACACATTTTTCTCTTCATTCACAATGGAGAAAACAATGTACAGAGAGATCAGGGTCACTTGTCCACTGTCCAAAAGGAAAACAGAAGCAGAGATCAGAGGTCTGGGCTCGCAGACCTTTAACTATTGTGTTACGTGCCCCTGCAGGTATTTTCTTGAGAGTAACCCGTATTATCAAAGAAGATGACAGACTCTGTTAAAAACAGAACTTCCCTATGCTCACAGATTTCCTCCTCTAAAGTAAATGCTACTCCAGTCCTCTCCCCAGGGACTCCAAGTTTAGTCCTGGCATAAAATCCATAAAACGATAAATGGCTTCAAAGTAAATGGGATTAGATGACAAAAGTTCGAAAAATCTATCAGCTTGTAGCAATGCACTAGTAGAGCTCGTGCTAGGCCAGGGCACAGAGAGCCAGCTCAGCTCTTGGCTGTCAAGAAGCAGAGGTAGAGCTGTTCCAACACGCCACATGCTTACACAGGGGAGTTCAGATAAGCAAAGCATTTTTTCTCCTTTCTCAGACTGCCTCCCAGCATCATGTATTCCCCTCTATACAAGTAGGGCAGAAGCACCTGAATGGTGCACCAGCATCAACATGCTACCTAGGAGGAGGATTTCTAGGACAATCCATTCCTGAAAGCCCCAGATAGCCATGAACCTGCGTTCAAAACTGACTGGCAATTCTCTGGCCTGCCCTGGCAAATTCACCCTGAACACCAGGACTCTTCCCTTTCTAGAGACCCGAGTTCTTAAGAGTCATCAGCCTTCCGAGAGGTGGCATTCCCAAAGGCCAAGGTCTGAGGCAACTTTCTAATGACAAGATATTCCTTATCCTTATTGGAAATAACAGCCAACACCTTTCTTAATGCAAGCACAGCCACAACAAATTGCAAAGGGTGCCTTGTCCAACACGGTCAGCGAGCAAATCTCCCTCTCCTCTAGATACACAAAAGGAGAACCACCACTGACCACATGCACAAGACAGCACTGTCTCAGTGGTTTTATTTTTGCCAGCAGAGAACAGTGAGGCCCTCCTGCTGTGTTTCCCAAACAAGCAGTTTTCAACTATGATAGATCAGACATCTCTTTTATTTGTTTCTGTAACAGTTCGGACAGAAATGAAGCCTCTTGGATAACTGCTATAAACAAAAAGCTAGAGAAACCTTACCATTACATCAGCTATGCCTGGAAACCACTGCTCAGAATATTTTGGCTGTAGATCCAAGCACACATGTCTTATCATGCACTGTTAATTCTGAACGCATTAAAGAAAAAGGGAGGGGAAAACTGAAGGGTTGGCAGATGAGAGTTTTTTCAATTCTTGAAACATTTTTACCTCTAAGCAACTCATATTAAAACTTCTGCTACTGCAAACTGTGGTCACAAATCACTGGAAAGAAGGAATGAGATTTGTACTCCAAGTTATCATTTCACTGCCACTGAAAACTATTTTAAATTTTTCAGCAGTGGAAACTCAGCAAACACAAATATGGCCTATTGCCCAGTTCTTGATCCAACCACTGAGACCAAGTCACTGGGAAAGCGGCTGTTTTCTCAGGCAGACAGATTTAGGAACTAAACCACAGAATAACATCTGTACTGAATAATGTTAAATTCATGCCAAAAATCAGCTATAAATGTAACTGGCCAGCCCACAAGGCTTCTACATTTAGGACTGTTGTATGGAAAAGTCCCACAAAAGATTAGATTCAAGATCTGCTCAGAGATCCTGGAAATTTGCTAGTGGTTTATGCTAAGGAGCATATGCCAATAGAAACACTTTGAACAGGCCATTGGAAAAGGTTTGCAGATATTAGATTTTGTGGCTCCAAGGAGCAGGAGGTTAAGCCCTGCGTGGTTGTGCCAAGTTATATACAAACCATGGCCTGATACCTCATGTATGAAATGAACACAGCCCAATTAGGGGAGTGCCAGAGTAACCAAGCCTGAAAACAGTGTAGAGACAACATCAAAAAAAAAAAAAAAAAAAAAAAAAAAAAAAAAAACACTCTGCCGCACCCTTTAAACAAGCAACCTCAAGAGCATGAAAATTGCACAGAATCAGCTACAAATAGTGGCATCAGGGAGCTGGGCTCATCTGTTCAGTTTTCCTTGCAAAAACAGTTTTCCTCTTAGCAAAGCATACCAATACCACGATGTGAAAGTTGGACTAGGTAGCACTGTTCTTAGAGTTCCCAGGAGCATGCTGTATGACCTTCCCGAGCCTACCTTTTGGGCAGCAGCAATTCAGGCCTTCCCCATCCCCATTAGCCTATAAGCAGCTCCCCAAGGCCTCCACCATGCAGCATGTTTTTGTTTCAAATTTCACAGGTGAGTCTCCTTCCAGCATGTCTCATCCCCCCACTACACTTGTGGATCCTTCTTTGGGGCACCTCATCTACTGTTGGGGCACCATGCGATCCAGCTTTCCATACCACCTCTCAGGGACGGCAGAAGTGCCTCTGTACATCTGGCATGCAGGAGATCACCCACCACTTCAAAGGAAGAGAATTATCCTTTATTTATGCTCTGCACCCAACTTACTCCAAGTGAGCAAGTAACTGAAATCTGCCATGGTGTGCTGATACCTCCGTCCCCCATCCCCCTAAAAAAGAAAATTTTAGTGTTCACCAAAGGACAACCCCATGGGAGAGGGCAAGTCATTATATACTATATTAGAGAATTTCAATTGTTACTCCTAGGGAGGTTATTATGCAAGCTATTAGCCGAAGTCTCCCTTCACATTAGAGCAGGAACTGCTTCCTTTTGCAATCGTAAAGTGACAAAGGAACCATGCAACAAGTTGATGGGCAGGTATTGTCCTGGGGCAGAATACCTATAGTTGGGTTCAAGTGAACAAGTATAATTTTTATAGCAGCAATACCATAGGATTTTAAATTTATAATACAGCAGTGCCTGCGGGGGTCAGAGCTGCATTGAGTGACTGATATATATATATACACACACACGTACATATATATATATATACACATACACATATATATATATAATGTAAAGGATCTTTACCAAACCATTTTTATAGCTCACAATTTTAATAAAGATCAGAGAATATGTGGTGAAGAGATGAGCTATATGAGGGGCCTAAAACTTGCAGGGGTTAAATATCTACACTATATATGCAGTTTGGGACCCAGGCAAAAAATGAACTGTAATTACCTGTGTATCAGTCTAACACTGTAAGCTACAGGGTGCTAAAGCGTGGCAGTTGCTTCATAGTACCAAACCAAAGCCTACCCCTGACTTCAAATGCAGCCAAAGCGTGCTGTGGTGCAGTGACTGGGTGTGCGGCAGGAGGACAGGTGAGAACCAGACGGGACGGACGTGGGAAAGGTGAAGATCGCAGCCAGGCCCCGCTCAGAGCAGGCGCACGCACAGGTGCCTGGCAAACAAGCGTGTTTTTTATTACTGACTCAAAGGAGGGGCTCTCAAGGCCTCCATGTTATAAAACTGAACATTTTTAAATGGCAAATGCCCGCTCCTCTCTCGAGCCTCTCTGACTGCTGTGGTTAGAGATAGTTTCTTCTGGCACTCACATGCATTTTCATCTTTGGCACGCTCTGGTTTATACTGAGTGTGAGGGATTTAATTTAAAAGTTCTGAGGCAAGACCATTCGGATACACCACCATAAATAGGATTTTTAGCCCTATTCCATCCTGCCTGTCTGTTCTTAAATGAAAATCTTAAATCTTCCTTATCAGATCTTTTTGCCTCCCATAATTTAAAAACAAGACAGAGACTCCTGAAAGGTCTAGAATCCTCCTTCCTTATGAAGAAATGAAATGTAAGAAATACACTTTCGTAGAAGGTAAACTCTTTGGTCAAGGATTCTCTCTTTTGTGCCTAGTACAGAGCTAAACCTATTGTAAGCACTAAAAAGGCCACTACATAACATCTGGAATTTGACAACATAGGTAAAACATTTTGCATGTTTCTGGACCAGATATCAATGCAAAATGAATCTTTTCTGGCATCACCTAATGTAGGACTCCTTCAAGAGATGTCCTAAAATATCTCTGTTGTCATATAGCAGATGTAAGGTCTGAAATAAAAAAAAATGAGAGTGAACTGGCATTATTTCTGCCTCAGGTCCAGTAAATATTTAGCTTAAAGATAAAGTTCGGTATTAGATCCTGTGGCATTTCATATTATCACTGTAAGGACAGAGAGAACGATGGCAGGCAAAGAAGGCTCCAAAGGATTCACCTCAGCTGTGCTCAACATGTACTACACGTGCGGCCAAGCAGGACCTCTGTGACACAGGCCTGAGAAGTGCTAGAGAAGCTCAAAAAAAATACTCACAAAAAATACTCTTTTATCAGGTCTCTACGACAAGGACAGAGGCTGCCCCACCTCTCCCTTCCCCCTTCTCCTGTGATAGCACCAGTCCTGATTTGTCCTTCTCTTCCTCCTGCCCAGCAGGTCTCACTCCTCCCTTGCCCAGATCCTCAGCAAGGTGAAACTTGCCACATCTCAGAAGTGGCGAAATTATTTCTTAATTTAGATTATTTCTTAAGGAATGTCTACATGTTTGCACACCTGTTTTCAGTCCACTTCTGAATGAAAACGAGTGCTTTCAAACATTTTACCAAGTGGAAAATCTGTCTCTTCTTCATTTTGGGAAATTTTAATTTTGGAAATCCTATTTTTCCAAACTTGGTTTAGAATTTTATATCACTTTGTATCCTGTTTTCAGTAATAGTGGTTCATCATATTTTGACAAATATCAACAGGCCAAATAAAACAGCTGAAATAGTTAATTATTTGTATTTTAAAAATTATTCTGACAGTGATGAGGTGGTACTGATCAAACTATATCATATCCTTTAATAGAAGACAGTATCTCTTATGGATGCCGGTAATGCCATAGCTTGATACAATTGCACATGTTGTTAATAACAGTGATACACAATGACGGGAAGTGATGTAAAATCATAAAAATAAATACAGCTCTGAAAAAAGTTTGAAAAGTTTTTCAATTCACAGTTATGTTCCTCATGGGAAATTATGTCAAAATAAATACATTTTTATACTCAGTGTCTGTGGTCATAAAAGATTTCCTATTAGATCTGAATGGGAGTCACAAAACCAGCCAAGCTTTATGTTGGCAGAGCCACTCTTGAGCTGCAGGCCACTTACTGTCCCCCCCCAGTCAGGCTTCTCCTTATGGAGCTATGTGATCCCGCTGAGCTCTGCCCAGAGCTCAGCTCCTCATAGACCGGTTGTCCTGGAGAGCAGCTTATTTTTTCCTACATGCTCCAAAAACGTAAAGTCTCCCCATTCTTCTCTGCTTAGGCAATGCTACTTGCAGGTTAAGCCTCAGCATGAAAGATCTCAGTCAGACATCTTTTCCACAAAAACATTTCTGCTGCTTATCTAAAACATGTATTTCCCCATTTCAGCTTGAACAGCTTAACTAAGGTTTAGTCATCTAGGAACTGGTTTCCTTCAACAGTTTTTGTGCAAGTATCTGACATGGCATATTACGGATTGTTGTTGTTTCATATATGTGTATAATATGTGTATAAACACATACTACTGTTTTATGAAGCTCAGTTTTAATTATATCCCTGCTCCTTGTGTAAAGGACACAAAACTATAAAATGTTGATTCTTGACTCCAAGAAGTTCAGAGCATGTTACTCTCTAGTTAAACTGTATCTATCCTGAAAAAATCCTCCTAATTTCTCTTGCATCCTAGATCACAAGAAAACAGTCATATCTTGCTGAGGAGAATGAGTGAAATGTTGCTGCTTCTGATGGAAGGAATACTGATCCCAGTTTCAGCAATTTACACCTGAGATAATCCATTCTCTTCCCTACAAGTCGTTTGAGACCTGTGCTAATGGTGTAACGTCAAGTTTAGTCCAGCTTTGTTTTTGGAACGGGAATTAGACCTCTCCATGAGCAGCGCTGTCCCTCTAGGAAGTGAGAGCGAATGGGGTGTTCCCCACAGAGGACCCTCATCTGTTCCGAGGCAGCACAGGCCTGAAGATGTCTCCCAGCACAAAGACCCCTAAATTATTTTATTAAAATAGCACTTCATCCCTGGCATGTACTCCAGTGAAATGTCTGCAAAAAGCAGTCATAGCCCCATTGGCTTTTCGGCTGCAAGGCAAAGGAATTTAAAAAATAAATAAAACAACCCCCCCCCCCTTTTCTAGCTTCCTCTTATAGAAGCTCCTCATTCCCTGATCAGCCCAGTCTCTCGTAGCCCTCTCGGAACTTCTTCCTTTTTGAATTCAGTGGTGTTGAACTGGTGATCAAAGCACATAAAATGTGCTTTCCCTGCAAAGTATGCTTCTTTATATCTAGGAAGAGCTGAATCTCTAAGTCTTTCAAACACCTGGTTTGAAGGGACTGAATGCTGCTCCATTAAAGCCCAGATACGGGACTGGGCAAAACACTATTTTTTCCTAATACAGCAATTTGTCTTTTTGATAATCAGCACAACTACTGCTATATAAGCAGCGATGGCTTGGGTGGACAAGCTCAGCGGTATCTCCTCTCCAAAGCCAAGGGAGAGAAAGAGACCTCCAGTTGGCAGAGATGATTCCCTGTGAGAAGACACAACCCTTTCTTGTGGACTATCAGAACAGCAGATGCCCTTGTCCTCACTTCAGGGCACACAGTCTGCCCTGCATCAGGAATGGGAAACAGCAGCGCAATTCCAAACATAAACCTTTGGGGAAAAGCTATTGAGTCTTCTGAGCTCAGACAAGTTGGGGAAAAAATACTCATGTCAAAATATGAGTAGGGCACTAACCTCTGTCTCCAGCTTATACAGGGAGGAACATCGAGAGCCCTTGGAAAGGCAAGATCAAAGACTTTTCCTTTTAACACAGAAGCTGCTGGCATGAATTCCTGAAAAGAGATCAGGCCACCTTGACAGCAACCTGGGCCTGGAGATGAAGTGCTAAAATGCTAGACACAGCTCATTTACTCCTACTGCAAAGCCCCAGTACACATGAAGATCCACCGTAAGGAGCTGCAGGAAGCTGGTCCACTGTATGGGTACACCAGTCGCCCTCCTGTTGGATGCCTTTGTCCCTTCTGTGTCCCTCTCAGGACTCAGTGGGCCATCCTGTGGGGCAGCGTGCAGGAGGGGTGGAATAAACAACACTGGTGAGGGGAGCAGTGAAAGCAATTAGTGTTGGCAGAATAGATACAATATATACACACACGCTCTCAGGACTAAATGAATGGACAAGTAAAGGCCGTATAGATGGGCTTCCCAATGAGGCTTGAGCATGTAGATCTCCTGTCTTTAGGCTCTTTCTTCTTCATATAAAAAAAAGGTTGATGACACTAGCTCCCTGTCTGCATGAGAAAAACCACAGGAATGCTCTGAGACAGAGCACAAAGATTATGCTGGAACTTTTGGGAGGGAGCAGGGGAGCCAGTCACACAGACCAGCTAAATGCACAAGGCTTCTGAAGCAGCTGAGCCCCACATTCAACATGTACATCCCTGGAATTCAGGGCTTTTGCATGAAATGCCATTCTCTCTTCAAGCAGCACCCAGATGACCCCATTTCTATCCCCAGAGAGCTCTTCCAGCCTACTTGCAGTAGCTTCCCCACAAAAAGAAGGCTAATATCCTCCAAGCATCCCTCTCCGCAAGGATTTCTGTTACAAAGTCTCATGAAGATCACGCTGCAGAGGATGGGTGTTCCCTATCTCTATATCCATTCATTTCAGGGACTATCTCGGGGTGCCACGTGGAGCTCACATTGAAGGAATTGTGTAGGCCCAGTTTTCTACTCCAGGGCTAGCATTCCCTTCTGTAGCCTTCAGGTTGCTCTCAGGGTACGTCTCTTTACTTTGCTATTCTCCTTGCCTCACACTGAAGGGAGTATCTGGGCCTTTGCCATTAACACTTCTCATCATCAAGTAACTGCACCAAGCTATCAGACTAACTTACTTCCACCTTGAGAGAGGGCACTGGGTATCACTCCCTCCACTCCAAGATACTCATGTAGAAATTACATCAAAAAAACAGAACTTTACAGACTGTTCTATTTTAAATGCCCTCCTGTTCACTGGGACCCAGTCTGCAGCACTTCCCTGAGGTAGCAGTAAATGCAGGGAAAATAAACAGAACGCATCTTCCCGCACCTGCTCTGCGGGTGTAAGACATGCTCCCAAGCATGTCCTCAAGGGCTAGTGCATGTGCTGAGTTCACATTCTTTAGGCTGTCAACAGTGACAATGGTATTACCAGACCTTACTCACCTTTCAATTTCTTCTTTCCAAATTTTAATCCAAATAGAGGCATCCCAAAACTTTATTTTAGTCCAACTCCATGGAATTTCTGTAAGACAAGAGAGAACATAATTCACAATGGGGGTTTCTACTCACACAGTGTGACACGATGCAACATGAACATATGATTTATGGCCTTACAGTGGGAGATACTAGCTCCAAAGCAATATGATCAACAGCCACAGTTCTTCATATAGTAAGTTTTAAACATAAAACCATCTCAGGTTTGCAAGTTGCGCTCCTTCAGTGTAGGTTACTTTACCTTGGACATTTTGATCTGTTCATCTCCTGATACAGCACAGAGAAGGGGCCAGTGAAGGAGAGGCTAAAAAGAAAGTTCCCTGCTACCTTAACTATATGAAAAGGATAAGATATTCACAGGGCTTGCATTTAAGATACAAAGGAGTTAGGTGACTATCTACAGCCAGACTAGCCTCCCTGAAGAGAGGGAAACAGTGGGAAACACCGGCTTCCTGTGCATCTGCCTGTTCTCAACATGTGCTGGCTCACAGCTCCCGGTCTGCTGGGTATCCTCGGTGTTTGAGGCTGACTAGCTTATACAGCTCCAAGTAAAAACTTTCCCCTGGTGGCTGTAAAATTTATGGCTCAGAGGCCGAAAGCTAGGCACCTGAAATGCTTTTAAGGCCCTTAGCGTGTCCAGACAGTCAGACCGAGCATTAGAAAAATCACATCAAGTCTGGTGGTGATGAAACTTCCGGTTTTGCCAGCGTGGCACTGTTTATTCAAGAGACTTAATGGCCACGTTGGCGCTGACAGGCTGGGAAGATCCAGGAGCACTGGGAAAAGGCTGCCTTCTTCTGCGTGCCTCGCTGACCTGGAGCCTGAATCAACAAGAATGCTGTTCTAATTGCTAAACAGGCTAATGGAGCCCATCAGAGAAGTTTGGGGGAATTGTGATTTAACTAAAATAAGTTTTCTAAATGACTATAACTAAGTGATAGAATGAAGTTTTTGTACTTTGACACTGCTTATGTTCCATAAAGAAAAATTTAAAATCATGGGTAAAGAACACCCACAATGAGTCACAGCAACTTGCAGATCTTCATATTGTCTCTCATACAAAAACAAACCAATTCCTCCTGTTTAATTTTAAAGTGCCACTTGCTTTAAATCATATTCTATCTGTGCCCAAGCAAGGCTGGCTAAGGAGAAAAGCACAGCAGACAATATAACACATTTCAGAAACACACAAATGTGAATGCAGCCCGTGCCAGTGGCCAGCTGCACTCCTGACCCAACACCACTGGTCAGCGCCCGGTGCAACGTGGGTTTCACTCTTTTCCGGAGAGCAAAGATAAACTTGAAGAAAAGCTCTACAACGATTGCATAGGTTGAACACTTCTGTGCAGATCTCCTCTGTCCCACATGCTAAAACAGAGCTATTGCCAGCAGTTGTAATTCAATGAGCCTGAAATATTGCCAACAGCAGCAGGTGAGGCTGCAGCCGCCTGCTGACAGCTGGAGGCCCTGGACCCACAGCAGCCCAGGCACAGTTGTCCCAGCTGCGCACCAGTTGTGCTCAGGTACTGCAGTGCTCAGGAACCCCTCTGCACCCACTGTCCTTGAAAGAGATCCTTTTTTTGTCACTCACATAGATCCAACTGTTTCTGCTCACCAGAACAAAAGTTTGGGCAATACTTCTCCACAGTTTCCTCTGTCCATGGAGCTAAGCCACTTGAAGTTACAGTACTCAATGTCACAACCTAAAGCTTTCTCAATCCTGCTGTTCTTTTGAGGTTAATTTAAAATAACCCTAGCACTTCTTTTACTTTCCATCCCTTACTGGCCTTGGCATATCATTTTCAACATATTCTTCTGTATCATTTGGGGACTGCTAATCCCAAGCCTTATATAAATTTCCTAATTAAGAATGAGCTCCTCATAAACAAGTGGGAGGAGTGAGACCAGCTCCCCACACACCTATAAGTAAAGACCTTAGACTCTTCCTAGAGCACCAAGAGCTGCAGATCTGATAATCACAGTCCACGTGTAGCATCAGATTGCAAAGGGTTGGCTGGTCGTAATCATTTGATACAGGTACAATGCTGAACTCCAGACTTTGCTGTATTTGCCAAATGCTTTAGAAAGACTGTATGCAACTACTAAATCTCTCCTAGTTGCGCACTTAATTGAAAGGCATATAATTTCAGTAGAGGGAAAGAAAAAAGGTGTTTATTTTTATGGGAGAGCAGAGAGATTATAAGCCTTCTCTCACAAATAATAAAGTCAAACAAACAATAGAGTTCAGATCAGCTTCTCATAAATGAAAACATGAAACTTCCTTCAGCTCTGACACACGGGTTTTGTTAATTACTGTGGTACATTAATCATTGGTTTCTAGCATGATAGCCGTGTGATAAAAAATCTGCAATAATACACTATTTTGTCATGGGGCATCTTTAATTCCTTCAGCTTCTCAGTGCATTTGATCAGAATTGCATCTGCTGAATATCTTTGCTCAGCAGCAAATTCAAATTACCTTTAAGGGCAGCTTGATTAAATAATCCTACAGGCTCACCATTCTAGTGAAAACTTGTATTTTAGAGCAGGCATAGACTGGGATAAACTTTACCCTATACACTTGTACCAATACCTTTCCAAATATGTTACTTCCATCACACAGCTTTTCACAGTTGTTTGCTTAGCTAAAGCCCATGAATTGCAAATTTTTCCAAAGCTGACCTGATCCTCTAAGCAAAATTCAGTTCCTGCCTTGCCAAAACCACATTGTCTTTTGAGAATGTGTCAGTATTCAGCGGGTGCACCCATAATGACACTAAAGGCTTGTAACACACTAAGGTATATGCTTTATTTTGATAATATTACAAATATCTTCTTTTCCCAGTTTGCTTTTGGCTCACACATCTCATTCTCATACTCCTTTAGCTAGCAATTTAATCTCTGAGTTTTTTTCACAGTCTGTAGCTTCTTTGTGTGCCTGTCTGCTAATAGCACAGCTTCTGGCAATACACCTTAATACTTTTATGTGCCTGTTTTCAGCCTGAGACTTCATTGCCCTTCTGCTGCAAGTATGGAAAGAAACCTAAAGAAACGGTGGTAGAGTTATCCTCTTTGTGGGTGCTTGGCACTTCGTACCGGTACTAGCTGTGGCTTCGATTGCTTTGATCACCTCAGACTGCTTTGACTGCTGTGTCCTTCACCTGGTCCTCAAGTGCTAGGTACCAGTCTCAGTACGGTTCTATTAGTGCTAGAGCGCGCAATTTCTACAGCAAGATGTGTTCCTCTTGGCTGATGTTAGCTCTGCCAGCCTGATTTTTTTCTTGGCATATTTTGGGCTCTCAGCTGTACCTTAAGAGTCAAGAAACTCTCCACCTGTATCTGTCAACAATTTCCTCCAGGGTTTTATTCCGTATTCCAGTTGTGATCAAAATTCACTCCCCTGTTCAGCTGTCTTTTCTTATGTCTTGCTTTATTTTTTAAATCAGAAGTTCAGCTTCCCTTCCAAAATTGTAACAATGGATCTTCAGCCTCTTATCAGTGATATACACTGCTATGATTTTAATTTCCTTTTGCAGTTTCTGGAAGAATGATATGCTTCATTTTCATGTGGTATGAAGTACTTCTCAAATTTTGGTATGATATTTTCACAACCTCCTATTTCTGAATTAACTGAAAACCATAAAACATACGAAAGTTTCCAAGAGTCAAAATGCAGACAACTTCCTGTTTGCCTTCATTTTCCCAGGCACCAATGATTTTCAGATACAAAGTGAAGCACAGCTTAAATCTCCTCAAGCTGTCTTCCATAGAATACGTCAGCTCAGATGGACTTTTTTGCTGCTCCATTTTTCACTTGACTATTCTGTTTCATTTCTGTTTCCTCCTGTTACCCTGTGCTGTTCAGTAATCAGCTGAGGCTCACAGTATTTGAAAGAGATCTCTATTAGTGGTGCAGTTCCAACTCCTCTGCTTAACAGGACATATGTTACTTCCCCATCTTTCCAGAGCTGACAGCGAAAATCATTTGAAGATCAAATTCTCTGTTCCTCATTTATAGGGAGTCAAGGGTATGAACTAGGAATAAATTTCCTCGCTGTGGAAGGCTTTCGTGTATACAATGCTCTATAAACTGTCTAACTAGGGCTTACACTTCTGCAAAGACAATCCAACTCTTCTGTGGCTACTGGCAATTTCATCATGAGCTTTAAGCACTTCGATATCCATGATGAGAATAGCCGCTTTGATATGTCTTGAATAGGGAGGAGATGTTCTTTCAAAATCCAAGCTCAGTCTTATTTAAGGCCTGAGAGGCAAAAGCCAGAATCTAGATTTGGCTTGAGAACACAATTCTAATGTTCCTTCTGCGTAAGAGGCAGCTTGTAATGAGCTATGACAAGTGGAATTTGCAGAGGCCACAATCTAATCCAAAAACATGGCTCGCTAAGGGTAATTCATCAACCAAGAGCAAAGGCAGTCTACTGCAAACTGGAGATGGAAGGAGGCACTCCCTGCCACTGCAAGGATAAGTAGAATAATCAGAAAAGATGTCACTCTGATGAACAGAAAACAGACGTTCTGAGTGGAAAATATGGTTAGTTTCTTGGACCCATTTCTCTGGGTGTAGCTACATGATACATCAGATTCAATGATAAATATGAATTAAAGAACACTTGGTGCTTCTGCTCCCACTACCTTCTTCCCAGGCTCTCTGAAGTGAACCACGTTAAAAATATTCATTTTTGGAAGGGTTATTTTTAATCCAGATCATGAAGTACAGTCCAGTACAGAACAAAATTCCTGTCCAAACTGTGGTATTAGCTGATCTGATGGGGCAATGAATTGTGATATGATGGTGGAAACAAGCACCCGAAGTCCAGTGAAGATAGGCAGGAAAATCAGATTTCTCCAGTCAGTTTTGTCACCAGAAATAATGTGATATATATACGTATCCTTATCATGCAATTGCTTTGTCTACCTGAAAATTCGGAACGCATGCCATGCCTTCACTCAACAGCTTTCCATGTCAAGTCAGCTTCTGTATGTGAGCAAGATTTGTAAGGAAATGTTTTTATCTATATTCAGCTGATATAGCAATCACAAATATTCACAGGTCTTGGAACCTTCTTTTTGTTTTTCTTTTTTTTTTTTTTTTTTTTCCAGTACTAAATATCCAATCAACAGCTCAGTATATGAGAAAGTAGAATCCCAAGCACAGGACATCATGATAGAAAAGGCTCAAGACTGCTTGTGTTGCCTGTTGCTCTTGATGGAGTAATGCTACTGCATACCATGGGATGAACCAAGTCTAAGTCCTCAGGTTTTGAACACATCTCCCTCTAAACTGGATTTGGAGGAACAGTTGAGAAAATATGTAAAGGTTTAAATAAGGTAAGTCTCCTAAGTCCGTATTTTTTCCATGCCTTCATTTCATACTTGCTAGGGGGGTGTACAATGTCAGATACTAAAAAAGAAGTCATATTTGCTCACAGGTATCATACAGAAGGGCATCGCCATTGGCACAACGCCTCCTGATGCTCTGGCAAGAGCAGTGTAAACGCCTGGTACACTTGGCATTGACTGACCTTGTAACATGCCACAAAAAGTCATGTTTGTAAAGGGCCCCATTTAAAATGCTGATGTATTAACAGTTTCAAATTGCTCAAATTAAGGTTCTCAAGAGTAAGTTGCATTTGCTTTCCTCTATTTAAAGCAAACATTAAAATTTCAGCCATTAAAAGTAATTAGTACCAGTCATCTTTAACATTAATGTACATTAGGAATTATATTTCTCCACCCCTCCTTATATCCTCTTGTGTTTGAACACCTCAAAAGCAAAGTAGAAAAAACACTTGTTGTACCTCTCCCTACTTTGCAAATGGAAAATATAGGAAATGAGTGGCAGAACAGGCAACTGAAACTTGTGATTTTAATCTCAGAATAATACTCATATTTTGCAGCTGTAGTTGGATTTGCCTGGATTCAACTTGGAATAAGTTTAAGAAACAACCAAAGACTAATCTTTAGTCAGGATTCACAAAAGAAGTGCTGATGCAGATTTAAATTTGCTAGCTCTCTGCAAGGAGTCTGAAAGTTTGCCTAAAACGTCCCCAGCTTTCTAAAGCAGGAATACCTGAACAGGTATCCTGGGTGAAGTGAACCAACCTTCAGCTATTTTCCGGTGCAGTTCCAAACTACATGTACAGCAACTCACAAAATTATCCACAGACCAAACTGCTCCTACTCCTTACACTCTACTGTGCCAATACAATTAGCTGTAATTGCTGAGAAACAGACTCTTTCTGTTATCTGCCACGTTTTAAAGTAATGATCTAATATCTTCCATCTGTCTTCATTAAAACTCTCTTTAAATTGACACCAGAATGGCTGTCAAAATTTGCATTCAGCTCCTTTGGGTATGTTAGTCGTAATGCTCAGGTTACTGATCAACAGCAGAGGAAGAGAGTGTTCACGGAAAGAAATGCAAACTGCAGTCTGCTCCCTCCGAAGCAGTTCAAACAATAGCAGTTTCCTCATACAGCTGCTGGCTAAAATCATGCACAGTTCAGTTCACTCCACCCATAAGTCTATCAGTGTGGGCATATAAAAAACCCAACCCAAAGCACTTTGATTAAGCTTTACAAAAATCTTGGGTCTGAAAATGCAAGTTTTCTGCTCCAGAAGCTGTCGGGAAAAAGGAATTAGTCAAATGAAAGCATTTAGTCTTACCCTTGAAGGCTTCTAAAAGTCACAGCAACAAAGTTACTGCCCTCCATAGCACTCCGATACACTCCTCTCTTCTCGTTTACACGCTGCTTTATCCCCTCCCAAGATCAACAGCTTGGCTCGTAGTCGCAGAGAAACGACACTCATCTAAGAAACCAAAGCTTCTTTACACGGTGAAATAGGCGTTGTATCCTTGTCTCCCATTCTGTAAAACGCACTGCAGATCCTGCTTGCCCTGCAAAGTCCCAGTAACTAAACTTACTCTAAGTTCCCTACTTCTTACTTCAGTCACTAGTCTTGGCTCCTTGCCATTTTTTTTTTAATTCTGTTTCCTGTTGATATGGAGAGTGTAGTAGTTCCCTTAAAATAAAATGCCCAGGACAACAAGCTGTGAAAGATTAAAGCAGAAAAGCAAAGCACCTCGGGCTGTAACAGCCCATTTAATTCCAAAGACAACTGTTGCTCTCTTTACCTACCTCCTGCTGATGCAGAAGCTTTCAAAAGGAAACCAAGAGAGTAAAAGAGCCCAACATATTAAATTGCTTTCAAAAAGATGAATTTGGTAAGGGACTCGTTTCCCAGAAACAGCCCTGCTCTCTGCCTGTATTCCCAAAGTTAGTCAGGTTCTTTAAACACATAGAGACTATCCTACAAGCTGATCCCAAGGCTCCACCTAGCCCAATTTCTAACAGTTGCGAGGAGCAAACTCTGCAGAGAAAAACTCATAAAGCACAATTGCATAACTCAACCACAGAGCTTCCTCTAGTCAGCCAGAGGACAGCTCTATGTGCCAAAACGTAAGGGTTTACTCATCCCTTACAGAATTACCTCCCCTTGGCCCCTTTGACATCCGCACGGCCTCACAGACGGTGCACAGCTGTCAAGGTGGTCCTCCTTGCCAATTGCTCTTAGCAGAATCACAAGCCTCTGCACTTTCTCACACGCTCTCTCACCTACAGCAGACCACAATCAAAATTTTTTTTCAAATATAGGGACCCTTCACACTATAGTGCCCCCCCATACACCCATCTCCCAGCATTTTACCTAGCGGCTACTCTACTAAAATAAAACTGGGCCAACTGCAGCTTCAAGCAACCTTCATGCTTCATTCTAAGATGACCATATCCTTCCCTAAGATGTATCAACAGTAATGCCTGACAGAAACATGCCAGTTCATTACAGACAGCATGAGAAAGTCTATTTAATATAAAAGTTCTCTATGCATTTCTCTCTCTCATTTTTCTTTCATCTGTTGTGTTTTCCCATTGGATTTGTGTGAACACTATTAGAATTTCAGTCCTACCCACAAATACATTAATCAGTTGATTAATCTTAAGAACATGAAAGTCAAGTGTTTGTCAAAGAGCATTTTCTGGAAGGTGAAATTTTCTTAAGTCCCATTGGTGGAAAAGCTGTGGAAGGTCCTGGACGATGCAATGGCAGTAGTTTAGTGGTCACAAAAGGATGAAGTGTTGAGAGGCAATAAACAGGATCTTCTTGTACTTTAAGCAATTTCTGAGGGAAGAGCAAGAGCTTGTATACCTTTGCATTGATATCAGGGTTATTCTTCAAAGCTACACCTATTTCAGGTAACATTCATTGAATCTGATTTCTAATTCCAACATGAAGGATTCATACAAACAGCCAACATGGGACAGGACACGTGGGAATGATCTCCTCAAGACCAAAGTCATTTTCAGAGGATTGTGGATTGATAAACATCTAATTTGAAGAGGAATTTCCCCTGCACTGCCCATTTCTCATGTTCTCGCTACCTAGACCCCATCTCAACCCCAATAGTCACTCATTGAAGTATCATGTTTTTTTCCCCATGGTAAAAGAACAAGGTTCTATATGAATTTCAGTCCTTCCACAATTTCCAGGCCTCTTGTTCTTGTTTTATTTTGGAATTTTCCTCCTTCTTAGAATCAGAACTTTTCTCTGGTGTTTTTTTTAGTTATTATTTTAACATGTTAGCTAATGACAATTCATTACACACTACTCCCACTTTCTCTCTTTGCTGCTAACTTTATCCTGACATGTTATTACTTTCACCCTGGCCCCAGTTATCTCTTCCTTCCTAGTTTTAGGTTAATCTCCTTCATTTGATACAAGAATGGACCCCATCATAAAAATCAACTGGCCTTGGGGCTTGTTGTTTAGGCCTGACAAGAGCTAATGGTTGTGTAAGCTGTTTTGTTTTTCGTGCTTTTTTCTTGGCACTGGAATTTGCATCATCTGCATTAGTAACAGCTTTTCCCCTCAGCTATACTTTCCCCACAAACTTCAATGAACCTGCTCATGTAAACAAAGTTCAGCACATGAGGAAGCACTTAAGAGTGCACATTAGAGAGGATTCCCACCTGCATAAGGTACCTACATCCATGCTGGGTGTCTGAGCTCCCACTGCAGTCAGTGGGCCAGTCGACATGGTGGGGCAGAGATTCGGCTGACAAGGTGTAGGGACTACACTTGGGTAAGACGAAGTACTCTCCAGACTCCCCTAACTGTAATCATTATGTCTCATCAGTGGTAGTAGGAGCTCAAACACTGAGGACACGTGCCAACATCTAAATTTAAGTATCATAACCTAGATGCAGGTTGACAAAGCCAAACAGCAAAAATTTCTGTCTATAGTAGCCTATCAGCAAAGCAGCAATTAGATTGCCATGCTCTCTTGTAGCCCTGGGCCTGCCTTCCAGTTTGGTGCATCCACACCTGTGGGAAGATGATGTTTAGGTTGTTGTCTTTTCCTTAAACAAGAGTTGTTTACTTGGGGCAGGTAACTACCTCTATAGCCTGGTGCTTCACCTTTGAATTCTCCACTTTCCCTGCCACAGAAGGCTAGCGTAGAGCGGGATGGATTTAAATTCCTGCCATTTGAACCATATCCTGGTACCATAGCTGGCAGAATGACTTCCTGTCATTCAGTCTGTGTTGGATTTTGACCATGATCAAGATACTAAACTGAGAACCTAATGACAGTGGTTTTTAAGGGATGCCCTCAACCCACTCTCAAGATGAGAGTCTTTGTCCTTCTAAACAGCAAACCTCTGAGAGCCAGAGACGTTGGAGAACACAGGACTCAGACTTACCTGGCAACCTAGTGCAGCATTGGGTGGCTTAATATGCTTCCAAACAACCGGAGATGATACTTCAATGACAGGGGAGAAACACGTCCTGGAGCATGCTGCAGTTTAGACTTAAACTAAATGCCAGTCCGCTCAATAAGTCCTCCCTATGTTAGTACTATTAAAACTACTTTCAACCAAACGCCTCCTCTAGCTGGCCAAAAGATTCTCTTTGTAGGGGAGTGGAAAGGAGCAAACATCACTTTGGGGCCCACTGGCAGGTCTCTTATTGTCATAAGAGCCTACAAGCACTGTGAGGGGTCAGATGGACATTTTATCTTGGCTGCTCTTACTACAAGAGACTTTCCTCATCCTGTTGCTGTTGAAAGTCAGTGTAGCATGCATAAGGGATACAGGACTGAAAGGAACAACTAGGGGTATTGATGTCAATCTCTTGAATATCAGAGAACTGTTTAAAAAGCGCAGTGTAGGAGGACCCACATAACATCCTCTTTGCAAATTGCCATAGGCCACGAAACATTAGCACAATAATAAAGCAAGGAACAGAAGATCAAAAGTCCCAAAATACAGTGTATCACCGGCAAGGGCAGAGAAGTTGAAGTGTACTGACAGCGTCCTCAGTCCTGGTAGAGAATGTAACAAGTAAAATTGGCCATTGGCAGCAGAAAGCACACTATGATTCCACTGTGGAGGAAGGGAAAAGGAAATCCTAAAGGTTCCCATTAATATGACCAGACTGTGGGATGAAAATGAAATGGACACCGGAAGGCAACCTTTCGAACTGACTAGACAGGAGGATTAGTTACTGTCAGAGTAGCCTTGCCCATTGGAAGCTACTCAGCCAGCTTCATTTAACTGCTCCTCCAAAGAACTGACCCAAGTTCTGACGGAAATTGGTAGAAATTCAAAGTTATGTAACTTGGAGGCACGCTCTGTATTCCTATCAGCGTACATCCAGCTGCTTGGATGCAATCTGAATAGAAGTCTGGTGAGCAGCTTCAGCACTGCAGGTCCATAGAGAAATATTCCCATACTTCACTTATTATTCCAGCACCCGGGAGCAGAGAGGGTACTATAAGTTACACGCCAAATGGAAACTAGTCAAAAAATAGTTTCAGTGGGTGTGTGCAGAATAACGTGACTCATACTGATCAGGACTGAGTAGAGTGCCACTTACCTGCAGCAGGGAAAGCAGGGAGTGTAGCAAGAAATTCCCTTTCTCTTTCCAAGCCCTTCACTCAGTACTCCCGGCCCTTAATAAAAAAAAGATCGTCTGGGGAAATTCATAAGAAACCGACAAAGCTGCAGCCTCTTGCTTCCAAAAGGAAAACAGCAACTTGTTCTGGTGACCAGCAGTCTCTTCTTCCTGGTACCGACACCAGCAAGTTGGATAGCTTCTGATGTTTTAAAACAGGAATTAAAACAGTTTCTCCCTCTTCCTCCCTTCACAGTCTATAGGAGACAGAGCAGAGTTAAAGAGATTTTGGTCAAAGCGCATTCATAGGGGTTCAGCAGTTCAAATGACACTGAAGGGGAGATAAAGCTTGCACTCAGTTCTGAGAGGAACGAGGCCTGAGTTCATCCCATTGGTGAGGTCTGGTTCTTACTGGATTTTGTGTCTTGTGTGTACAAGCTTTCCTCCGGCCAACAATTTTCATTTCTGCTGGTAGGGAAGCGGCTAGTCAATAGGGAGGAACTTGCACAGGTGCCTAAAACATTTGCTGTGATCCTGTGAAGCATTAAGTGATTTGATGGTCACCAAAGTCAATGGGAATTGATGGAGATCCACCTGTGACAGCATTAAATTCTTGGAATATAAATCTGCATCTCTTCATTTGCCTGGGACTCTGCACATGCCTGACTATATGGGGAAAGAATACAGAAAATCAGCCACTGCAGCAAAGTCCAGGTGTATCCATGCTGCTTTTACCACATATTTCCTAATCATCTTAAGTGAACAAAGCAAAATCATGGGTGAAGGAGGGGGAATGTTTAGCAGGGCTCATTAAAAGCTAATCATGCCTACATGAACAGAAAAAGCAATAGCTGGGGGTAAAGCCGTGGCCCAGTCTGTTAGAGCTTCAGATTAAAGTGCCCTTTGTAACACGGGTATTACACAAGACCTCCTGCTGTTATTTGCAAGCCAGTAGCTGCCACAAACACATATGCTGTTTCTGGTGGCACTTCAAACACTGTCATATGCACTCTCCTCAGATACACATCAAAAAACAAGAGCATAATTCTTAGGAAATAGGATGTCTCTCAGTGGGACTCACTGCTTGAAGACAGGAAATTCAACCTAATGCAGAGCTTGCAAGAAGCCTAGGCATTTTACAGAGTCATCGTTCCCCCCTGAGCTGCACTGGGAAAAATGACACTTTTGGCGTGGTATAACACGACCCAGAACATCTGTAGCATATGCTAACAGATGCTCCAGCCCCAGCTGTGCTTAGCCTGGGTACTCTTTCTGTGACTCTCAACTGTAGTGGAAGAGCAAGCACAGATGCCTTTAATGTGTTAAGAGAGGTCAGGAAGCAGAGGAGAGAGGTGTGCACTAGATCTGCACTTCAGCTGTCCAGTCTGTAGTTATAAGGGACACCAAGCAGCAGTTTCACTCTGCACAGGCAGTTTCGTAAGGCTGCAATGCAGCTCTGTCTCTCAGTGCCACTTCAGCACTAAGCATACATGAAGGCATTGAGAAATCCATGGATCTTCAAGGAACAGGTAGCTACTGGATTCTCTGAAGCATCACCCAAAGGCCTGGGATTTATTAGTTTAAACTGTTTATTGTTTCCATTTTATATTGCTTTAGCACTGAGTTATCCTTACCAGAAAAAACTTACATGGCACTTCAAGACAATTCCTTTAAACACTGTGTTATATCTATTATGCTTAGAAACACTTTAACTGTATATCCAAGTGCATACATATGTGCATACATATCTGTACTGTCCCTTCTCCAGGTTACACATATAGCCTGCAAGGAAAAATGTTGAAGCAACCTGCTGCTTTTCATGAAACACTCTCTTGTATCAATGATATATTAAATATTTTATATTATTAGTTTCTATATTACATTTATTGTATTATTATAGCTTTTGCTGGCTGCCGTTTACCAGAGGGCAATAAGATGGCTCATTTCTGAGAGGTCAGCTGGAGCTCAGGGAGAGCCAGAGGGACGTTCTCCCTAGGGCTACACAGCAGCACGAGCCTCTCCATACCTGCACACTCCCAAAAGGTGACACAAGCGCACTGGAATATATTATACTGAAGACTGGGTGACTTCCTGACCAGCTTTAATTCACCTTCTGTGAGCTCTAATGAGGAAACTTCTGACTTGTGGCAAAGGAGCATGGAGTGACTCAGGACAGAGTCAGAAAGAAACAGCCATCTCATAAAACCAGGCCCAAGGACCTAGTTTATTGAGAAGAGAGAATCTGTCTCCCCTCTGAAACATCAATTTTTTTGCTAATTAACCAAAGACCTTAAATGGCCGTTCTAATACATACTGGCCTAAATATGCACAAAACTACTAATTTCCCTGGAGATCCTGTGAAAGGAACCTGCCTGACATACTTACCAACAGCTTGCGCCTGTACTGTAGAATCACCTGTATGCTACATAAGCAGTATGTAACATGGCTCTGCCAGCACGACATGGACATGCCAGGGCCTGGCACTTACGACCTTTGCTCTATTCAGTACAAGTTTATCTGATTTTGGATTGTTCTGTTCTCTGTTCTGCAGGTGTTTGAAGGAAACGCATGTTCCTCCGCACTCGCACGGCTGAGAACAAAGACCTGCATTATTCTCATCTCTGTGCACACAGACTGGCTTTTAAGTAATGAATTCCCATTAACTTCAGTGGAAGTTTTGCACATAAATCGCTGTGTAGCCAAATGAAAGAGAGGAATAATTTGATGGGTGTACAGGGCCTTCAGGATATGGTGGCAGTGTTAAGTAGGACATGTTCTTCTCCCCAAAGTGCTACAACAATTTAAAAAATACAACCTGGAGGGGGAGAACACAGCAGCAGCTCCTAAGTCAGTTGGAAATCCAGAGAGAAGGTACAACAGTGCTCCACCCAGAGATGCCAGAGGTATAACTCTGATCTGAGGTTAATCATAACCATTTCTCCTATTGGGATGTGCTGTAGATCACAGAAGATCCTTGTACAATCAAGGAGATGCATGGAGAGGGAGGCAGGTTTTCAAATTAAACACGCTATTCCCAACGTTACCATTTGTCATACCATGTTTGGTTTTTGTGTGTGGCTTGCAGGATGAAACTAGTTGCAAATGCTGCAAGAAGAAAAGGCATCGGCTATTTCTGATAAAATCTAAAAGGTTTTCCCAGTGTATCTCCAAAAGGCTGTGACACACAGCCTGAAGCTAGGAATGTGCTAATGAAGGCACACAACAGAAAACTTAATCAAAGAATTGCAGAGATGAAAGGGAATTAAGTAAGGTAGGGACAGTACTATGTGGCACCAAACCCCAATCAGGGGAAACTAAAGAAAGGAATTTTCTTAACAAGGAAGTAAAAAACCTGATGGTAATCTGGCTTGGTGTATCACAGAAAGAAAACTTCGACCTTTGCTCGTGCCTCCTCTGCCCCAGGATGGGAGAGAACGCAGCAGCCATCTTCAATAATTTTCAGATAATGACAAGGTATCTCAGCTGAAAATAAGAGATAGAAGCTACATGCAAGCTAATGCAGCCAACAAGAAACTGTGCTGTTAAACATAATCTTCAGGGTCTCTTTTGTTGTTTTAGGGGGGTTTGTTCCACTTTCCATTATTTACAAATTGCATTTTTAACTTTCATACAACGTTGAATCTTGGCAAGTGATACAGCATTCCTCATCCCAGACATGGTGAATCTCGAAAGCACAGTTCGGCAGCGGCAGCGTCTTGCCCACAGCCCAGCTCCAGTACCCCGGTACCCAAAGCATACAGCTGCCGCTTTAGCTGTTTAGGCTTGTTTGAAAGCTAGTATTTCAGGGCTTGAGAGAAGAAGAAACGTTTTCTGAGGACCAGTAATGCCTGGGCAAATTCCCTGGCATGAAGCAAAGTAGTAGGAAACACATGTAATCCCTATGGATATTTGCAACAGTGGTAGCAACAGCAGTGTAATCAGAACACAATAAATGCCCTGTACATGTAAATCATAATTTCTCCTAAAAAAGATAAAAATGGGATTAGCTTTGGAGTGGAGAGTGGCACACAGAGATTCAAATGGCTTAGACACAGGTGTGATGGCTCTTTGAATGTCACCTGCTGAACATGGAGTGTTTGCCCAGAAAGGCCCAGCTTCATTCACAGAGACACAGATTTGCTCCCACACTGAGACTTCTATTTTGTACAAATAACATTTTGGCCAAAGTATCCTACACTTTGATCAGGTTTTTCTATTTTTGGTTCCTATTTCTAGTCTTTTGTTTGTTAAAGACACAATAAGGGCCCTCCCTGGAGCCTCTTACAAGCATGAAAAGAAACACAAAGGAAGAGGGAAAGTACTTAGAGCTTGTAAACACAAAGTGGCAGAAGTGAAAGGATTCACATGCAAAATAGGAAATTTAGAATCATATTAGAATGAAGTAAAACAGCCCTAAAGTCAGACCTAGACTGAAAGACAAACACATTTCTTGATAATTATAATCATAACGTAAAGCACTGGAAATCAGTGAGTTTAATGTAACTGCTTACAGATAAGAGCTTACGTTTCATATGTCTGTAGTCTCAGTGCTCCTGTCACATTCATAGGTAAGTTTAGCACACGCAGTTGAAGCATTTGTTGGTCTTGTAGCTAAAGAGGATGTTACTCGGAGAAGTTGTGGTTTGCAGCCCCACAAACAAACACAAACCACCATCAACTTCAGTATATGCTCGTATGACAGTTTCTATAAATAATGGCAACTTAGGAGATGCATGTGTGTGTGGTTGACCTTGCTATGAGAGCTCAGGCTTCAAGAGATGTTGAGATCATAACCGCTCCAGCCATCCCACCCCTGTGAACATGAACCAGAGCCCTTAGAAAGAAGCTCTCTGAGGTAGAGACTGATTCCTCTGAGTCTAGAGTACACAGCACCAAGGGCAGAGGGGTCTCCTCTGCATGGGGCAGCCAGGCAGTGCTGCAGCATTGAGAGGAAGGGAAAACCAGGGAGAACGATCCTTGTTAGGATGCAATACAGCAACATGTTGCAAGCAACCACAGTTTAAGCAAAAACATTGTTCTTATTCGCGTTGCCCTTGTATCAATATCCTTTACACTGCTGAAAATTTGAGGCTGTAGATTTAAGATAGAAAAGTAAACTAAATGTTATTTGTTCAAGTTGTGAAATGCCAGGTGGACAAAGCACTGGCAATATGCCTGACAATGTCAACAACGGTATAAATTACACACAACAGCTCTTATCAAAAGGCAATGAAAAGAAAGTGAAGGTCTTAATGTTAAACTGCTAGGTAATCCAGATGGTCAGTGAAATTGCAACCATCAGTAGCTAAGAGTCCCAGTAAAGTAAGGATCACATGAATAATGGAGTAGGAAGGCAGCAATGCGATGAATGTGTAATATTGTAAATAAGCTCTCTAGGCAAGTGGAAAGCTGCATAGGCCCCTGGACTGAGTCAGGGAAAGTGAGAAGGAGTCTTGTTCATCTAGGGGTTAGACACTGGTCCTGTGCACAGAACACGCACCTAGCTTTGACCTTGGATTTACCATAATACTGTCCAGCGATCAGTCTTAGCATCTCACACTGCTATCCATCACTGGAGCATGTGACAAAAAAGCAGAGTGTTCAGTGGACTGTGACTTGCCTGGTTTTCCTCCATTCAACGCTCCTCCTTGGGGCAGGGCTTTGGAAACACTGGCAAACTGCATAATTCAAACTTTTGAGGTGAGAAAGTCTGTTTTAAGTATATTCCAGAAGCTACAGACAGTAGAGTAGAAGTCACCTCTCCGAGCTTTCCCATCTTAGAGCGCTAACAAGTCTAGGGGTCTCAGGTGGATTTACCTCGTCACCACTATACCCACTACCTGCATACGAGAGCCTAATCCTGCTCCCTGTGCACCCGCAGTACTCCCACCTGCAGCTGGTGGCGAGCACTCGCTCACACTAATGCACTAACGCTCAGCCCTGGAGGCGGCCCATTAGCGCGAGGAACGCCAGGGCTACCCAGACTAACCACTGTCACGCCAAGCGCGTGCAAGACGTGTAACCGCCCCCGGCTTCTTGCGCTGGGGATCTGTCTTATCTGATAAGGAATAAGTATTCTCAGTGAAACTGAAAGTTAAGTCTCCAGCCTGACATGATAACAAGTTATACTCCCAGCAAATGGTATGATTTACTTTGGTATCGCCAAATTAACATACTTCACTTTTCCCTTCCTTTTAGGTGTTTTTCTTTTTTTTCTTAGGCCTGGAATAGTGTGACTTACAGTTACACTAAACTGTATGTAGGTCATGAATAAGCGAACAATTAGAATCAAAACTAAAGTGCAGTAAGTCACACATTTCACTAGAGAAATTCTCCACAGAGAATTTTTACCTATAATAAAAATAAGCCATTCACTTGAGAGGAAGTAAACACCTACCTCTGTAATGTGAATGGCAGCACATTTTGCACTAATAATTTGCAGCCAAGTTACACTAATAGAGACACTGTCTCTATCATCAACAGCACGGCCTTAACCTTTCTTTCAATATTATTTTTGAGCTAATTTCTCATTTGCAAAGACATACGTTAGGGTTATTGCGACAAGTTAACTTTAGCTAAAACAAAAAGGGTTCTACACCTGCAAGCCTCACTCAGCGAATCTTCTGCTGGCTTCTATGGGACCTTCGTCTGTGTCAGGATGCCTGAATAGCCATGTTTTTATGGACAGAGAGAGAAGAGCAACGCTCTGTGGTGAAAATCCCTCTTTCACACATGGCTAAAATGGTTTAATCATGTGCTGCAAGTCAAACCAGTATCAGATACGGAATAAGGCCGGAAGAGTCCCTGTGTCAGAGCAGCAAGTACTTGGGAAAGGAGGAGTCATTTTTCTCCGTAGTAGAGAAGCTGCTTTGAATATGTTTCATCTAGTAAATTCTCTACCGTCATAAAATCTTTGGGCATCATGTGTTGGCCTCTTTGCACAGTATGGCACATAATAGTTTAATCAAACAAAAATAATGGTGCTCAGTAAAATAAACTTAACGACCTGAGATATTCAAGGGTTCTAAGAAAGTGATGCAAATCTTCCATTCTGGTCTCACCCTCTTCAATTTTAAAGGTCACGAGACCATTATTTTCATTTAGTATACAACAGGCTACAGAACAACATTCTTGATTTGCTCATCTTTCTATTTGAGCTAGAGCGTATTTTTTTTCCCAGAGATAGTCAGTTGCAAAGCAAAAATCTTTTATGATGGAGGCAAGAAGTTCTGGAGCATCATGCCTTTACTGTTAAACCAAAATGCAATTGCCAGCACCAAGAATAGAGACAGTACTGAGCCCCCAGAGAAAGCAAAGGCCTGGCTCTCCCTTCAGATAGTATAAACAGATGTGGAACAGAGCCCCAAATCCAAAGCCAGGGAAGCGAAGACATGCTTCTCCATTGCTTTTGAAAGGTTTCGTTATAGCTTCACTTCAGCAGTCCCAACTCACGCAGCTTTTCGTGTGTGGCTGACACAGTAAAACTGGCACTACCTAAAGAAAGCTTAAACTACAAGATTTACTTTCAAGAACCAATATGTACAGATGCAGAATAATCCAGTATGCTAAAACAAAAAAATGCACAAGAAAAATAGCTGAAATCAAGGCTCCTACACAAAGTTTTACGCTTTTTTTTCTAGATTACAGGAAGAAATTGGCCTACCTGGCTGTTCTGTGTCTCCTTTTCTATCTGGAGCTGTTTGCCAAGACAAGCATGAAGGAATTTTTCAGCACCATTCAAAAAGGCACAGTTTCTTTTAAAATCCCTAGGTGACTGTTCAACAGAGAATGCCTAGCTTTTTTCTAGCTCAGCTGCAAAGCTTGCTAGGGAACACCACGCTTTCCAGGATCTGGAGGTAAACGCAGGCTGGGACGCGCTGAATGCGATCCTCACGGCCCAGAAGTTACAGGATGTGCTTCACGTGCTCAATAAAAGCTGCAAGAGAAAAGGCAAAGTTCCTGACTCTGTGGGTGGAACATGGCACCGCGTAGCACTGAGTAAATAAAAAGCAATTGATCCTTGCACTTGTACAGGACATCAGGTATTAATAAGGAAGATACCACAAAACAGGATTCTTTTTCATCCAGGAGAAATACAGCCTTAAAAATCAACTTCTGTTGTTACAGCTGGTAACTAAAGATGCAGACAAGACATGTGCTCAACTTTCTGCAATCAGCAGATAGATTTTCTTGGACAGCCCTCAGCTGGAGAATTTCAAACACAAAACAGATTCTTCTCCAAAGGCCAGATATTTCTTTATCTCCTATAAGGACTAAAATGTATGTCGCTTCTGCAGGGCAATTCATTCTTTTAGGTTTTTATGGCACTGAGCACAACAGGATCCTGATTCAGGCTTCTGGCTGCCACAGTAATGCTAACAAAACATATAAATTCAGCTTTTGACTCTAAATTATTTAATTCAATGTCCTCTTCAGCCAAAAATTTTGCCAAGAGAATTCTGAGACAGAGGAGGGTCAGAGCTAATCTAAAAAATCACCTAAGTATAACTACGATAGGCTGCAATATGAAAACTTAAGATTATTTTAAAATCTTAATAACGGCATGCGCCAAGCCATACTAGTGTTCCAGATTTCCCTGTTCAGTAATACAAGCTTCCAATGCTAATTCACAAGCTTTGATTTGCACTGGTAGGCATTTTTACCACCTGCTTTAGGTCTGATGACATCTTCTGGCTGAAAAATTAAAATTCAAAATTAGTGTCAGGTTAAGTAAGTAATAAGTAATGCTTTTTAAAGAAATAGTTTTCTTTTTTTCTTTTTTAACTTTCCTTACAACATGCCGAATTATTGAAGTGGAAGGCTTTTTATAAGGTAATTCAGAACTCCTCAATCATCTTGGCTGTTTTTGTGGGGGGCTGTCTGTTCTCAGCTAATGAAAATAGACTAGTTGGAACCACTTCTGTTTATAGCCTATTTCAAATAAAATTTATTCTTTAGTTTTCAGTACAGTAGATAGTATTGCAAACATGGCAGCGAAAGCTTCCTGCTTCATTTAAAATTATGCCATTAGATAATGGGCCATAGCTATGACTAACAGGCTCATGTGAACATCCGAAGAAGGAAGGATAGCAGACTGAGCAAACACTGAAATGAGAGTGTTCTCACATCTGGCAGATTATGGGAAGTCTGCTAATACTGTTGTACTTCTATTTTCTTCTTCACAAAAGGGAATAACAACTCTTCACTTCCTCAAGAGACAGAGTAGGATGCATTAATAAGGACTATGAGGCATTTAGAATCGTATCAAGGACATCTCAGTAGAAACAAATTGCTAAGCCTCTCTCATGTAACAAAGCCTAGGTTATCCCATAGTCCTGGTAAAATCTGTTGAAGAAAAAGATGGAAATCTCACCTTCTCTAGGGGAAGAAGTGAATAAGCTTTTTTTTCTGCTCACTTTTCAGTTCCTGTATTGGTTTGTGATACTGTTTTCAAAATAGAATTTTCTTCTTAAGGAAAAATAATGGTGTCACAACAACATTGCAGGATTCTGGTTTAATACCAATAGTAACATAAAATGCTATTGTGCCAGCATTTTGACAGATATGAGTCAGTATGCTAGTACGAAAGCTCTCACACAGAAGACAGGATCGTTCTGAGAAGATATACAAAATTATAATTCTTTCCTGTGTTTGATGTTTCAGTCACTAAAATAAAAATAACTTAAAATTAACAATAGCTAATAATTTGGAATTAAACTGAGAGCTTGAGATTAAACATTTCCAAGCATAAGAATGAAATCCCTTTGCAGTAAAAAAGCTATTGTTTACGAATGATGCAATATTTAAGGGGAAGAGAAAGGCCACATGCTGCTGCCTAATGGAAAATCATTTTGCAAGAATTGCTCACAGCTCTGCCCTTAATCTCCCTCAATTTTTTCCCCGAAGCTTTCTTGCAGAGGAGATCCTTCAAAAGGTGTTGTCCCCTCTCCAAAATACATCAAAGCTGGGAGAGGTTCCCACTCTTTTCCATCTTCTACCTGTCTCTAGGTTCTAGACTGTAGATGGTACTCAAAACCCATTTTCCTCCCCCTTGATGAATTCAGAGTCTTGTTTGTACAAACAAACCCTGTGTCTCCATCCCCAGCTGCTGCTTTAGAAATATCTTGCTATATTGTGGCCTACTCAACAGCTGTAATATGCTAGGAAAGACACAAAGCAAATGACAGATCTCTAATGGTTTCCCAAGGAGACTCATTCTGCAGATAATAAGCTTCCCTATCTTCCTAGAATAAGAAAACTCATCATGACATCATGGCATCATGACTGATGGATGCAAACACAGAAGAAAATGGTTTGGCTCTCCTGACTATTCAAACAGGAGGACAAAACCAATCTAATTGAGGACTGGTTCTAAAACACAAAAGAATCCATCAGCCACATGATTTCACTCAACATTTTCGACAAGGATGAGCCCTAATTTATTCTCTAGAACCTACCATACAGACCTCAAAGACTATATGGATTATCAATAATATGAATTGAATGTTAAATATTTAAGAACATGTGATGGTTGTGCTTTAAGAGAAGCAGGCACTTTGAATTAAGAATTCATGCCTAAAGGCAGCTCAAAGCAACTGGGCACAAATCTCAGTTTAGACAAACTCCGTAGGCCACAAAACTTCAGTTTAGTTCATAAGACATTGTCTTCAACAGGGAAACCACCTTAAGAAGCTCCTGTTTACTCTCATCCTCAGAATAGGAAGTGATTCAGCAAAAAAAATATGTTTGCATTTTCAGTTGGATCAATTCCCTCATCTATATTACTGCTACAGTCACAAAACCAGGCCCAACGTGAAAGGTAAGAACAAGCTAGAAGGGGCCTGGTTAAGCCCATTTGTAGTTATTGCAATGCCTGTGGAGCCACAGGATTACCTTTCTACACAGACTTTCAGCAACTAAGTTTAAAATATGGCCTCACAAACATTTGTGCTGGCACAACCCACGGGACTGTGATGCCAGGGTCCAGGAGTGATTAACTTCTTTCTCGCTGAAACCAGTGTTTCATGGAAGTGTAACTTCACACACGCAGATAACACCAGCAAAAAGGCTCCCATGGGCCCTATGATACGGGCCAGAATGTGGATGTTACTGAAATGAGAGAAGATGAGAACTGCTGCTGCCGAGTATTCAGCTTGACCATTTACTGAGAACCCTGTTTGATGAAGTGTGTTTGCAATAAGGCAGCTTTAACTTGTCTTCAAAGATGTGATCCAAATCTCTGGAGGAAACTCCCATGTATATTCAAGACAGCTACCCAAACTCACTTGCAGAATTTAAAAGTCTCCTACTGAGAAATGTGCCAGCAGATGCTTCCTGACATTTAATGCTAAACACCCTATAATGAGTCTATAAACAGCCTTTCACTCCAAAACATGAAGGAATAGCACAAGACCCAAGGGAGGGACAGCTCTGTAGAAATGCAGTTATTGTTGCTGATTAGAATTCAGACAGGCCTCTCCGGCTTTGTTAATTCTGGTTTGATTTGTTCCAAGGCATGTCAGATGTTTGTTGCACAAACAGACTCCCTGATGCTTGCACCATGACCTAAAATAAAAATAAGACATGTAAGTAAAGAAAGAGTGTCACAATCTGAGTCTAAAAGAAGTACATGGTCATGTAATCATTACAGTCCACTGCTGTCATGAGAACTTCTGACCAAAGTTTCCATTTTAACTTTTGCAAGTAGTACAGTTGTCACCTTCCAGGGAACTTCAGGAAGATTTATGCGCCTACATCCCTTTGGCTCCTGTGAAAAATCTCAGTTTCCCAGTAGTTTGTTAAAATACCACTGATATAACCTCTTAAGTGACAATAAAATTTGAGTCTCCTGGAGGAACTTAGGAGCTTCAACCATGGTTAAATACTTAAGAGAGAAACCTTTCAGTTCTCTGAATGATCTTACTAGCTATTAAACGTAGAGTCTGTATTAAAAGAAAATATCATTAAAAAGCAATGATACATCTTTATAAAACACCAGCTAAAGAACAGTTATAACAAAATCTGTTCTTAATAAGGGTGCTAACCTTCTCAGAGCTTATGTCATTAGAGGTGTAACAAGGTAGGTCAAGGCTTTGTACTGTGGTACAACTTTACTACTTCTGTGATTTAATTCATAGTTAACATCATTAACATTATAGAAGTTACTCTGAATTCACAATGCTATAATAACTTAGATTTTGACCCCAAGCATCTAACTGTATGAACAAGTAAAAGATCACAAAATGTGTGCTAAATTCATAGTCACTTAGTGCACACAAACTCTTACAACTGGAAACATTTAAAGCATTATTGCAAATGATAATCAACATACCTTTGTTTAGCATCATTCATCTTCAATTAGTCAGAGCGCGCTAAAATATTACAAAATGCTTTCACTGTACTTTTATTTTATTATCACAGTAATTACAATAAGAATCATTAATTGCAAAATAGTGCACAAATGAGTTCATGCCCAAAAATGGGCAGCTCTGGTGTAAAACTGGAAATAATGGAAATAGGAGAAAAAGGAGTCTTTACAGGAGTAAGATGCACGTGTAGAATTCACCACTATTAACAGGTTGGCTCTGTCAAATAGGGTTTTAGCTCACACAGACAGATTCATATACAACAATACACATTGTAACAGAGAAATTTGGCAAAGACTTGGCAGAAACACAAAGCTTGCCACATTTTCGATGAAGGATTCACATTAACATATTCACTCAGCAAGACAGACCATGCCGAGTAGACAAAACTCAATTCCCCCTACTGTAGAACAAAATATTAAGGTCCATTTTCTGATCCAGCGTAGGTTAGAAATGGAGCTACAATAGTGTGTGTTAGTCAAGGGTTTGCCTGGTTTTCGAATTTTCCAGGCCATGTGGACATCTCAAAACTAATACATCAGGCAATCAGTCAAAAGGGCCCCTAGAAAAACCAACGTGCCGAGTACAGTGGAGGAGAATACCTTCCACTGCTCAAATTCCTGTCTGGCTTTCACTTCAACACTTTTGGATGATTCAGTTTCCATCATCACGAGCTGCTTCCCCTTCATGATCCCCTACGGCACACGTCCTTCTTAAAGCATGACTTTCACTGGAGACAATTTGCAAAAGCTGTTAATTGCCCCGTGCCTTGGCAAGGAGACCGCAGAATGCATCCCCTGCTCGCTCCCTGCTCTCCTGGTCTGCTCCAACGAACCTTTTTGCCTCAGTAGCAGTGGGAGCCTGGTACTGCCACAATGTCTCTTTCCACGGCTAGCGCAAATGTCATCCAGATTTTGTTCCTTAATTATTTCTAGCAACGTCATATAGGCTTTTGCACTGAACTGAGCAGAACGGGTCTCTCCAAATATAATTCTGAGGCTGCTAAAATTCTGAGAGTTTTGGGGAGGGAAGATAAAGAAAGCATTAAATTTTTTAGCATTTTTTTCACATTACCATGTTTTTCAGAGCAACTAAATAGGTGTTCTTGGGACAGTATGAGTTAAGACAACATCATAGACATATCCACAAAATTCTGCCTTCCTCAACAGTATTACTTAGGCTTTTGAAGAGAGGCATCTTACAAAAAAAAGACAAATAATTTTAAAAATGACAAAGTGAAGTTTAAATACACATGACAATATGTTAAGAAAGGAGACACATTTTGTTAACATTTTTCTTCTTTTCCTTGTGTGGTTGCTGAATCCCTGAGAATGTTCTCCTGCACACTGGGGGCAACCCATCAGTTGCTGAGAGATGCAAATTCAAAATTGCTGTGAAGGCTCCTCTGATATCCCCGAGCTGCAGAAATATTTTTGGTTTAGTTTTGCACAGTCAAACTTCCTGCTATTTCCCATCTCCTGTCAAGAAAAGACAGAGGCTCCACATAATAGGTGCCCTACTTACCTAGGGCTTTGATCTCTAACAGCTCCCTGCTAGCAGGAGTTGGGAACGAGTCCTGATGGAGTTTCAGAGTACGGGAATTTACAACCTGGAGAGCCGCTGTGCTTTCCAGGAGGGCTGATTTCACACCACATCCGTGAGACTTCAAAGCAAAAGGGAAATCTATTTTCTATTTACTCTTCCAGCTTCCCCTTCCACCACCTCTGGACACTGTTAGCTATTGAACCTTCTGTGTTACTCGGCACCAGCCCCGGGCTGAACTTCTATGAACCAGATCTGAGTAGAAAACTCTCATAGAATGAGGCCACCTGCCCGCAGCTGTGTGGTCACCTCTCCATGCCCACACTGCAGCAAGAAGGTTGTTCACCCCAGGGAGAGCCAAAGTGCTGGCACATGGGATCTCAGGCAAGCAAAGTGGCATGGCCATCAAGCATCACAGGTTTTAGGCATGTTTAACAGCTGTGCCTTGTTCACACTAAACCGGTCACCTAGGAGCACTTCCAGGTCTCCAAGCATAAACCATGGCCATGACTTGATTCCTACCTGGCTGTATTTTGCCCTGTGACATAATGTCTTCTGTCTGGGTATCATAGAATCAGTAAGGTTGGAAGGGACCTCTGGAGATCATCTAGTCCAACCCCCCTGCTCAGCAGGGTCACCTAGAGCATGGTAGACAGGGTTGCATCCAGGTGGGCCTTGAAGATCTCCAGAGAAGGAGACTCCACAGCCTCTCTGGGCAACCTGTTCCAGAGCTCTGTCACTCTCACAGTGAAGAAATTCCCCCTCACGTACAGGTGGAACTGCCTGTGGTTCAATTTCTGCCCGTTACCTCTTGTCCTGTCACATGAGACAACCGAAAAGAGTTTGTCCCCGTCCCCTTGACACCCTCCCTTCAGGTACTTGTACACATTGTTAACATCCCCCTCAGTCTTCTCTTCCCCAGGCTGGACAGGCCCAGCTCTCGCAGCCGTTCCTCATAGGGCAGGTGCTCCAGCCCTCCGATCATCTTCGTAGCCCTACGCTGGACTCTCTCCAGTAGCTCCATGTCTCTCTTGTACTGGGGAACCAAGAACTGGACACAGTACTCAAGATGAGGCCTCTCCAGGGCTGAGTAGAGGGGCAAGATCACCTCCCTCGACCTGCTGGCAACACTCTTCCTAATGTGTCCCAGGAGACCATTGGCCTTCTTGGCCACAAGAGCAAATTGCTGGATCGTGGTTAACTTGTCATCCACCAGCACTCCTAGGTGCTTCTCTGCAGAGCTGCTCTCCAGAAGGTCAGCCCCCAGCTTGTACTGGTGCCTAGGGTTGTTTTTCCTGAGGTATAGGGCTCTGCACTTGTCCTTGTTGAACCTCAGGAGGTTCCTCTCTGCCCAGCTCTCCAGCCTGTCCAGGTCTCTCTGAATGACAGCACAGCCCTCAGGTGTGTCAGCCACTCCTCCCAGCTTGTTGGTGTCATCAGCAAACTTGCTGATGAGGCACTCTGTCCCCTCATCCAGGTTGTTGGTGAAGAAGTTGAGCAGGATGGGACCCAGTACTGAGCCCTGGGGGATGCCGCTAGCCACAGGCCTCCAAGTGGATTCCGTGCCACTGATGATGACTATCATGCTTTGCACTGAAAGGAAACTTCAGCAAATACTGTTTCTATGCGGGGACGCTCTGGATGGCAGTGAAGCACGCTTACATCACATCTGCACAAGGTGAGGAACATAGGGTCTGTTGTACATGCCAAAGGAGACAGCAAAAAGATCGGCTGTTGTTGACAGTAGTGCTTCCGGTTACGCCTTTTGTTCAAATGGTACAACTTTTTCCTTGACTGAATACCCAACAGTCAATACAGGGATACACGCTGTGATTGCACAGCTAATCTTATCATTGCATACACGGATGCATGAAGTAGAATGAAAATTAACCAATATCTGACAAATTTTGATAAAAAAATATTTTTTTGCTCGTAACTTATGAGCCATCGCTCTACATTCTATCTATGGGCTTATTGTGCTTGATGTGAGCAATGTCTGTTCCAGCTGTAGCCCTGAAAAACGTAATGCAGTTAATGGGCTCCATAGCTGGTTGCAGTAGTGTTGTGCCTGCAAAACTAAAACACTTGCTGAATCTCATCCCCGTGTTTCTGCACTGCATCAGCTTATGCAACGTTACCCTACCCAAGTAGGATACTCAAGAGCAATAAGAACTTACATGAGTGGTGAAGAACGTGTTACTCCTGGCTAAAGTCCCATATATAGACCAGGATTCAAGCATGCTGGTATAGTAAGTATGTGGGAAGTCTACTTGTGCTGCTATTCTGTGGATAAAAGGAGAATTTCTTTGATATCATTTGTCAAAAAAATGATTTTATCATCACTAAATACCCTACATCAGAATTTTATGATGTTTACAGTGCTTCAAAATAGTCTATTACATAGTCGCAAAATGCTCTACAATGCACATGACAAATGTGAGGGAGCTACAGGGGCTTCCTGACACTGTCTATTCTGGGTAAGGATCCTAACTATAAGCTGTGCAAGTCCTCCAGCATTGTTTCTGATGCTGTTACAAACAAGTTGTTGTAGGTGCTTTTTATTGTCTTTATGGTGTTAGAACTAGCTACTTCATTTTCTTAATTATTTGCAATGTTAATAAAACAGGAAGAAATTCCTGAAGGTTCAGAGGGCCTGTTTTTAATATGGAAAAATATACATTTCTACGATTCATAGTCCACAGAGCTCTATCCAGTCCCTTAGATGATCTAATCTGATGCATAAAAGAAGGTGGTAAGAACTCGTACCACTAGCTGACAAAAATATTTCAGTCCTCAGAGGATAGACCTGATATTTACCAGAAGCAGATAAGAGGATGAACTGAGAAGCCTCCAGAAGGCAAGGCTCTTTCATTAACAAAAAGTTAGTTGGGAAAGAGATGCCAAGGGATTTTGGCCATTGATTTGAAGTTGTAAAGAAGAGCTGGGTGGAAGCCCTCTGCAGCCCAAGTCAACACATTCGTTAATAATACTTCTTCTTGAACCCAAATCTGTTTATCAGTATGAACTTGAGCACATGTGCTAGAAATATCAACCAGACATTCCAGAAGGGGAACTTCTGTGTAACCTGTGACCCACAGAGGGTGGACTGCCAATCTTTGATCAACCGCTTCACGGAGAGGTGGGAGAAGGAAATGTAGATATTTTTTCAGTTTATTCCTAACCATTTGTTCAGAGAGAAGGGGGGGGGGAATAATGGTCTTTCCACAAAACTTTTGAAATATTGAAACACAGAACCTAGTAATAGCTTACAATCTTGCATTCCTTCCTTCCTTTTCTTTTAGACTTAATTTTCCCTGTAGGTCTGTGGGCTGCAAGTTGATTGGGTCCATTTCAACTAACATTTTTTCTGGTAAACCTACAGTCAGAAAATCTAGTAAGACATCTCATCTTTTCTTGCTCTATTTCTAAAATTAGAAAGCTAAACAGTTCTAAGCAGTCATCCAATACAGCCAAGTACCAAAGGAGGTGGGCCGATCTCCATTTCAGAGTGTCTTAGCGACAAGATAAAGAATATCCGTCTGGGGGAGATGACAGACAAGTCCAGAGCTATTGAGCTCAATACAGAGTGAACTGGGTGACAGACTACAGCCTGTGAAATGCAGCAGATGAGATGAAATGACCTACTGGTTCTTCCTTGGCTCCAATTCTATGGCTGTTAGGCATATTGTGGTCATTATGCAGATCATGTAGATCTGCATGCGGAGGCAGAGTAAGGCCAGGAAAAGGCCTTATTAGTCTGTAGCAAACTCGGTAAACTGGGAGGTAGTAAACTGTGAAAGAATTAGTGGGATCTTCTGTCGATGAAGATGATGGGTTTTGTTTGCTTAAGAGGATTACATTTTAAACTCAGGTTAGTGGTGCTTTCTGCTGAATCACACTTTTCTGTCAGTCCTTTAAAACCACAGTGCATAATTCAAATGAAACTCAGTATGTACAAAATTGGCTACAGCACGGCATTAATTTACTCAGGCTCATTAGATTGGAAAGAATGGTATTTTACGTAACAGACATTGAGTTGTCATGACTATGAGTGTTACTTGTTTGGGGATGATACTGGACAGACAGAACAGACTGAACAGTAGCAATGCCAAGGAGCAAAACACTTTTTCTCCTGTTTCATCATCATCTACTGTGTAGAGAAGCTTGCGCATGGGATATTCTCAAGCCACATTCTTCTCTTATGCCCCTGTGCTATTTCCCTGTGGTTCAAACCACATGCAACCATAGCTAATAATTTTCAACATTCTGCAAATTGGCTTATTGCTACAGTTACTGCAGGCAACATAGGAGATGCCTCAGAGTTCCTCAAGAGCAGAAACAAAAGATGTGAGCAGAGGCACTGCTCACCTTGACTGTCTAGACAAAAAGTGTTAAGTTTCTGAAATACAAAAGGCATTTGTTAACATCACTACATCAATGAAGTTTAAGAGTTGAACATTGCTAATAGAGGTATCTTTTTTATTGTGAAAAGGCCTGAAACAGATGGGGCGGGGGAGAGGTGATCACTGAGTGCTGTAATACCAGCAGTTAGATGACTGCTGAGATGTGTGGCTTGTAACCACTGGCTCACCACCATGGAAATCAGTGCTTCTGCTGAAACTGGAAGTCTGGTTTAAGCTTGTTAGTGCCACAGTGGAAGAGGTTTTGGTATATTATCCTGGGGGTAAGAAAGAGGATTTCTCATGTTTCTCTTTTTTTCAAGAAAGCTCCCAAAAGAAGAAAAGTTCATCGTCCTAAAAATCCGTAAGGCCAAACTTCCTCTGACAGAGCTTTTACTTTCGTATCCTTCATAGCTTGTTATTTTAGGAGAATGAATCTTACAGCATGCAGCAGTAACCAGGTGCCTTAAACCCTTGCACTTCATTCAGGGAGCAATGGCAGGAATTTTCTTAATCTGGCTCTAGCTGAATAAACTAGATATTCTCCTGCTGGTTTTCTTAACTCCAGTTTCTAGACTGGACTACAAGCTCCCCCTACAGAAAAACATGCAACTAAGACTGAGATTGTTCATACAGCACTATAAGGAAAGGATGATTTAGGGAAATCACACAGAGCAGCCTACCTAACTGCAGTACAACAGTTCTGCACCGACTGAGGCCTCAAGCTCCTGCTGACGACTGTTCTGCCTCTTCCAAGGGGGAGGAAAGGGAGATAAAGGGATAAAGTGCCCAAAAGACACTTAGCATATGACCTTAGCATACGGAGGGAGGGGGTCTCAAGGTATCCGTATGTGGGGGAGTGATTTTTTGTTGATGTTTTAAGCATTTTAAAACCGAACAAGAAAATTCCTTTAAACACACAGGGTGTTTGTTTCTTCAGGCTCACTCCCCCCCCCCTCCCCGCCATGCACACAGGGGAATATTTGACTGCGTCTGCCAAACTGTGAAAGAAAACCTTGGTCACCATTGTGTGGGTTATTGCATCTGTGATTGTCATCCTCAGAAACTTCCTCCTTTGATAAAACAAAATGTCTTGACCTGGGCTTGGCTCCAGGCACATGAAAATAAGTCCAAATAAGGATCTGCAGCACGACAAGCTGCTGTGCTTAAAAGTAGCATAAACTGACCATGTTTAGTAGGGATTTCAATGAAAGGTGGCTTTTTGACATTGTCACTTCTTGCAGCTACAGAAAAGATGCCTCTCTGTAGCTGTGACTAGGGGTGAGGTACACTACAGTAAATTAATTATATCTTCTGCTTCTGAAGATGCAGACAGGCAAGGTTTACTTTCCTCAGTTTGCTGAATACCAGTGAGTAACAAGAGGGGGTCTTGGGAAAGAACATTTTAGGGAAAAAAAAAAGAGAAGATGCGCAGCAAGGATCAAGAGTGTTTCTTTGCAAAATCCATGTAAGTCAAATGTCCCTCCCCATAGGTTGGTTCCCTGGTTTGATATTCTCACTTACCTACTTCACAGCCAGTAGATGGAAATGCTTGGCTGACAGTTGCCACTACAGGAAATTAGCATTTGGTGAATAGCTGCTGTTAGTAATGGCACTATCAGACATGACAACTGACAGATCTTGTCACCACATAGTCACCAGGATAATAAAAGAAGGTGTCATTCTGGATTTGGTTCCAATAAGCTGTGAAAATACTACAACCACCAACTCATAAGATGCTACTGTCTAGTCCAATAATTACCTGCTGTTTAAATGCTAGGATAAATATGAATCTGTAAAGCTTTTACTTTCTAAAACAAAAAATTCACAGACATTGAAAATTGAGTAGAGGAGCAAAAACCCATTAAAGTTCATCTGAGTTAATCTTGTCAGGGACTGAATGTAAAGGTTCAGATAATAAGAGGCACAGAGACTGAGGGAACAGAGGAAGGAGGAGCTGCCATGTGTGTTCTCATGGTAGAATTTAAAGCTAGTGCTTTGGTCTCAGAGTGAAGTTGTTATTGGGCTAGAAGAAGTCTTTGACAGTTTGCGGTGAGCACTGCAGGCTTGCCATTACTGAGGATGCTTGAGGACAAGACTAATATCTCTCAACAAAAGCTTTAATCTCTGAGTATTCTGAATGTCATCTGGTTCTCTTATCTAAACTTTAATACACTTGCATTATTTATTACATCATATTAGTACTGAAATAACTATTGCTATGCTTCAGGATTTCTGCTCGTCTTCTGTAGGCTTCCAGAATCAATCATTCTTCCTTCTCAATGCATAACTGTTCTAATTTATCCTCCTCTTCAGTGTATTTTGCAATTTACCCATTGCACTAGGAAACAGCTCAAATGCCTCTCTATCTTGCTTTTGCTCAGTGCTAGGCAGCCCAATGGACACGGATTGGCTAGAATTTGGAGGAAACAATAATAAGGACAGGATGGGAAATGAGAGAAAAGACAAAAAAAAAGGATTTGGCAAAGGTAGAATGTGCAGAATCAATTTGATCAGTCCTTTCATAAATGATTTCCGAGCTCTGACCTGTCAAAGGCTTACTTTTCTGTAAGCTTGCTTCACTGCTTCTGAGATGACTTGGGAGCAGCGGCAGCTTGCAGGGTTAAGTACATGATGCTGAGAGGCATTCCAAGTCATTCAGGAACTGTTCTGCCACCTGAATCTTGCCACAGGCTGCTGGCTGGGTAAACTTAATTCTAGGGACAAATATACATCAAAACTACTGGGACTTGAGAAAAGCATTGCATACATTGCCAGACAGGAACTCTTAGGAGGAGACTTGGTTTAGTGAAATAAGTATGAGGTGACATAAAGGAAATGGGCTGAGCACTGTAAGAAGCCCTTTGAGATAAAAGACTGATAATGAGTTCTTCTAAAAGCTAGGGGAAAAGTGATGCCTGAACAGCTGCACTTCAGAGCAGATGTAAATAAAGGACTGGAAATGGAGAATACTTCTTACAGGCAGAAACCTAAGTTTTCTCCAGATCAGCAGAACAAAGTTTAGCAGAGATAACAGTTATCCAAGTATCAGGAACCAAGGAAGAGACTTAATCAAACTGAAGAACACTGCTCACGTAAGAACAACTCTTTCTGATTTGGCCATACATCAGTTGAAGCCACAATTGAGAAGAATAGCCAAGTAAAGGAGAAGTGAAGATCTGAAAAAAGTCCTCCAGACATTGTTAAATACCTGTCCACACTCCTGGTTTAAAAGAGAAGGTGGGATTAGCTCCCAGGGAGGGCTCTGACCCATAGAGTGTGTTCCACCAAGCACAAGGAAATACTGCCAGCCTTATTAGCCATTTTGCATGTGTTCACAAACTTTACTCATGTGGAAGCACAACAGGGATCAAGGTCTAGACTCTTCTCTCACAGGGAGGAAATGAGAACATAAGAACAGAAAAGGAAGATGACAAGTGTCTGGAGGAAATTCCACAACCAGCCTAATTTCCTCCATTGCCACTACACTGCCTCCTTCCTCAGTGCTGTTGCCCAGAAACTGGAAAATCAAATGCCGTGCTGGCAATGCCAGCTGCTTCCTCACTATGTCCTACTCAGTCCCCAGACCCTCCCATTCTCCTGCCTTTTTTTTCAATCTAACATTTTGCTGGTATCTTCCAGGAAGACTGACAAAACACCCACCTCACATCAGCTCTTGGCTCTCTACCCTCTCTTGTCTCAAACCTAAAAATACAATGTCCTTTCCTGTAAGCCCGTTCTATCCCTGTCACGTACTCACAACCATGCATCACCCCTTTCATCCCTGCTATGTCACTCCTTCAAACCATTTATGTGAAGGCGTGCGTCACAACCCTGAGCTAGCCAAAACTTTAGAAGGGACTTTCCTGAAGAACAGTAAGTCTATCAAATACAAAATTAGGCTTTTTTCTTTCTCTCTATTCTTAGAAAATTGTCTAATCTTTTCAAATAAAGGCTAGAAATAAAAGGTTTTTTAAAATAGATTTTCACCATCCACTGAATCTCAGCAGCGTGGCTCCTTTCTGTCAGGCTTGTTCTGGGCAAGGCTGGCTTCCCAAGTTGCAGTAACTCTCTAACTTCTCCTTCAGATTCCTAGGAAAGGTGTCTCTGTCACCTTAGGAGTCTGGCTGTGTATCTGCTCCCTGCTCCTCCCAGCAGTCTGACAGTGTCTTCTGCCTGCAACTGGAAAGCTTGTCTTGGACTAGCTGACTCCACTGCTCTTAAGATCAGGAGCAATCTGCCTCTTCCAAAAGGCGTCCTCCTGGCACAGTTCGTCCGCATCTTGAAGGCTGGATGTTGCTCTGGTCCTTGTAGTTCTGGTTTTCACAGTTCAAAAACTATCCACATAAATAGAAAAGGTTCAGAGATAAGCAATGAGGATTATCAAAGTTTTGAGATAACTGTGTTAGCTGGGACACTACAGCCCTAAAAAATAACAATGAGGAGGAGCAGGGGAAATACATTAGAGGTCTACAATACGCTGGTTAGCCTGGGAAAGGTGCATAGGACCAACACTTCTGCAACTTTTCCAACACAAGAATGGGTGGCATCAGATTAAATTAGTGGGAGCTAGTTTCAAAAAAAAAAAAAAAAAAAAAAAAAAAAAAAGTCTTCATGGAACAAATTCTAAATCCTTAAACCTCCTTTTCACAGACTCAAGGGGAGATAGAAGAAGGATAACTTAGCATTACTGAAGAGAAATAACAAGCTTAGGAACATCCTCTGAGCTAAAAATTATCAGTACCTTAAAACATACCAGAAGGAAGCATCATTCTTTTACCTTATTCTAACATGTCTCTGGACTGCTGCTTGAACCACTCTTGGAGACAGGATTGGGGCTGGACAAACTCTTGATAGAAACCACACAGCTGCTCCCACAGGCACAGCAGAAAGCCCTACAGTTAGAGCAACTGGACTGTCAGCAGACATGCTCATCCCAAATGGGAGAGCAGGCAACTTACCACTTACTGGTGCTTCTGGTGCCTTTGCCACGACATTCCTATAACAGCCTCTTGCAACTCTTCTGGCGATGTTCCCACCCCAAGTATGTTGGGAAATGTAGGTATACCCAGATGCAGTATATTGCCTATGCCTAGTGGTCATTGTGAGTAGCGTTCAGACAGAGTAAAAAGAGCGATGTGCACAAAATGATGGTGGATCATTTTCACGCTCTCCACAGTCACTTACTCCAGATATCAGAAGACCGAGGACTTAGATATTAGGAACCCTCTACTCTCCCATCTCTCCACCAGACCTACTTTGAAACCTGCTGGAGAGCCCATTTTTAATTCATTGTTAATCAGAAAAGACATTAGATTAATTTAAGTGCTCTGGGAACATTCAAGTTTGATAAACACAACTGTATTCTGGGACAGTCATGTAACCCCATTAAAAAAAAAAAAGTAAAAACATACCCATTCAAAATCACTCTGAAACTAATGTATTTGTGATTTCTGATGTCTTGCTGATGGTCCTGAATTCACCATTATCTTACCTAGCATTGCTGTCAAGATAGCAGGTCTGTAGCTCCTGGAGCTGGAGGAAAGACAACAGGAATCCACAGAAATGCCTTTACTCACTCAGCACGGGTGTCTGAAACATCTAGCTATGAGGCAAGTGACATTTCACCTGAAGAGTGTACCACCAATACAATTAATTGGTGTTGGACAAGGACTTCAGAGTTTGGCCTGCTTTGAGTGGAACTGACCCAGAGACCTCCAGCGGTTCGTTCCAAGTTATTCTGTGGCTCTATGAAGGGGAAAAAAAATCACAGAAAGAAAGGCAAGGAAGCTGATTCTTTCAGCCTCTGTCCCTTCCTTCTGACTGTTGCATTTGCTCTAAACACTAATATTTTTGGATGTGAAGAGAACCAGAAATCAAATAGTTAAGTGGACATCTCAACCCCACTATCCTTTCAGCAACAGCTCCAGGCATCTGGAGATATCTGTTCAGATATCTGAAAATCTCCAAGAAAGCCGGAAAGTTTCAAAGAACCACTGCCATGCACTTTAGGGTCACAGCTACAAGAAAGTCCAAGTGTTTGTAGCTCAGGTCTGCATGATCTTCTAGCAGAAAAGAAAATTTAAAAGCTTTAGAGAATAAGTAGAAACTCAAAGAACAAAGCAAGATAGGCAGTTTTAAATGAACATGTTATAAAGAAACAGTCATAGAAGTTGATTCTATAATTAAGAAGTTCACAAACTTGGTGTGCAGGACAAGCAATAGACAGCTGGATAAGCAATGTATTCAGGAGTGTTGGGTTCCTGGCTCTGTTAATAACGGCCAAATCACTTGCCTGATTCAGGCTTCTACCCTTTGACTAGACCTTTACTGGGTTCTCTTTTGTGCAGTGCTTGCTGAAGCAACAAGTGAACGTACTAAGGAGTTAGGAACATCTGCCTGTCTAATGGCACGTAAGTTAGCCTTTACAGCTATGCTAGATCGTCCATCACATGGGACATGTCATCAAACTCAGGTATTTCACATGCTCAAGCTAGAAACAGAATTATAGCAACAGGCTGGACCTCAAGTTAGCTGAGTTACTTGTACTCACATCGCTAAGCATATGCTAACCCAAGCAAAAAAAACCTGTATCTCGGAGCACAATGAACTGAGGCCTGCATTATCAAGAAATACGAGTCTGAGTTATTTGAGCTTGTCTGCTTGAAAATTGGCAGAGTCCCCAAAAAACAAGGAGAGGGAGTAATTTAGTTGGCATTAAGAAGGTTTATTCTTTCATCTCTTGTCAATATCATCTACAGACTACTAATGTTCACATCAGAATGAAAGCTATGAATCAAGCTGGCTACGTAATTATTTTTCCTCATGTGTTATCTGTACAATATCCTACTGCCTGCCTGACTCTCTCTATCTAGCACCTTCAGGAGGCTACCTGAATACAAAGGAAACTTGACTTAAAGGCAAGATAGGAGAATAAAAGGAAATAAATTGCTATGTTTTTCTGTTACATCCCAGTGCATTATCAGAAGCCAAGAACTTCAGTGAAAGATGTCAAAGATGGAGACATGACATCATGGAGAAAGAACTGTCTGACTCATATCTCTTGCTGGGCATCTACAATACCAAGGCGGGGGGAGTGTGTACTAAATGAGACTAATTTACAAAGATGCAATAGTGATCCTGCCCTACACGATTTACCAAACCCAATTACAGTTACACTTCAATAGATGACTCCAAATGCTGCTAAAAGAGTTTATTAAAGACTGTACTGACAGTTCTTGTAACAATGGCACATACAATGATTCAAAGTCATGACAAATAGTGTGGAGTTTTGAAGAGCATTATTATAATACACCATGGACAAGAACAAAGCAGATGTGCAGTCTCAGAACTCTACAAGCAGGCCTGTGAAATACAGGAGTCCTATCATACAGCTGTACAAGTGTCAGAGAAAATAGAAAATAAAATAATAAAAAAAAAGTCATTCAATACACAGTCCTTGAATTTATGGACAGTATTACAGTACTTTATGGGTAAGGACTGGCTCATTCCAGCTGAACTTTCCAGAGTATAAGGGCAGCTGAAAACAGGAAAGAACAAAAAAACAAAACAAAAACATCAGGTATAATCACTACTCCGGTACTTTCTGCTTAGGAAACTCCAGTTGGAAATTCTAACATCCTTGAAATCACTTTGCTCAGGATATCACTTCATTTTGCAAAAAACCAAAACCTGGATGCATCTTCACACTAGTGCAAAAAAATATTTCAGTGGTATCATTAATCACAGAACAATGACAACCAGCATGGATCAACCACGGCCTGACTAATAGCAACTTTAAGATCGGAACAGAATGGACCTGCAGCACCTTGCCAGTACTTGAGGACTGAGGGGTCACAGAGGGGAGATGTGTTGCTCTCTCTCAAACACGTCATCGTTTCAGGGTTCATAGTGAGGAATGGTCTCACTACTCCAGGGAAAGAAAATGCTACAGAAAGTCTGCGAGTATTAAATTATCCAAACCCACGTAAAACTAACAGAAGAATATTGAAGTGAAAAATGTATATAGCAGCCTCCTTATTTGTCATTGTCCTAAAGTTGTTCCCTTCCTTACTACGTTGGTCACAGTAGCCGAAGTGTGACTTGTGGAGGTTGGCAGCTTACAGCACCCCCATGTTAATGCAAGAATCCCAGCAGCATTCAGAGATTTATATTCTCCAACACACACCATCTAATTGCAATAGCAGGACAGCTGCAATCTGCTCCTGGTATGTGGCCTTTACAGATTTTGGCTATGAGATCGTAGGCCCCTCTGCACTTGAGCCACTGGTCTTACCTGGGCTCACAGCAGCACATCCATGTCATACATTCATTTGGTGTGCATCTTCAAAGCAACACACAACATTTTTAAGCAGACATTGAGGCGTCTGCCTCTCATATTGGGGCACTGGTATCATCTGTGCAAGAACATCCCTTGGCAGCTCCACAGTACATGAATTCAATGAGGAACAACTGCTTTGTCAAAACCACAAATTGTTGTTCTCCTCCCAGTTTCCATGCAATTGGTTTGTTTTGTAGTGTGATTATGTAGAACCTTTTTAAACATCTGCCAACTTCAGAGGATAAAATCACAGTGCTGCGTATCAACAAAACCCAGCATACCCAGCCTCCAGTATAAAATAATGTATATACACAAAGCAAAATTTGCATCTTAAATAAGAGATTGTCTCATTCTCTATAGGATCTTACCCAGCTACTGAAAAATAAATAATTCACATCAGATTGATGGATTTGTTTTCTGTACAGCACACATGCGCTATCGGAGCTGACAAAGACAACATGAAAAACCTTTTGTAACTAATAAGAGAAAATTGTTGAACACTTGCACATATTGGCACAAGGCAGAAGAGAAAAGGGAACATTACACAGCTCAGCTCAGGTGCCTTCCTCTGTGGAACGAGATTCAGATTTCAACTTTACAAATTCTCTGGCAACTTCATCATTGGTTCTTTGAGAGAGAATCCGCAGGACTGTAAGTCCAGTTTCATCCATGTGAATCCTGCGCCCAAGCGGGCACCAGCAAGCACAGCTTCCTTTGTCCGCTATGTCTCTGAGCTGCATTACTGCTATGCCCAGTACCCGATCTTCCCGAGCAAAGCAGTAGTCCTTCACACAGACTTGGAGCTCATAGGCATCAGGGCCATCTTCATTCCCCAGTATGCTGAAAAACACACACAGGTTTGTTTACAGCTTCAGCTGAATATACTGATTTCTCTGCAAAAAGGTGTCAGCAGCAGCTTTGAGTTCTAGATGAGCCATAGAAAACCTCCTTTCTACAGGAAAACTCTAAAAAAATCCAGGTTAGAGAGGGGGGAAAAAAAGACGAGGGCTAGAGAGGGAGAAGTGAAAAATACGGCATATGGGTGTTTTTGATGCTTCACGGCCGATAAAGACAACCTGGATATTTAAAAAGAAAAAGCCAACAATATTTTTTGCATGTACATTTCTGCTAAACTGTGAAATGGCAGAAGCAGAGAACATGAAAGCCATGCTAACAGCATTTTCAAGTCAAATAACTTTGAACATTTCTGCTTGTGCTAAAGGTTGCTTCATTTCAGTAATTAATATTTTAATTAGATGAAGTATAACAAGATTTAGACCTTCCATTAAAGTAAGAGCTATTAAAATTAAAGCTCCAAACTTTGATACTTCTGAAGAGAAAAAGGCACAAAAATCTCTTCATTTAAGGAAGCCTGTCAGATCTTTCTTCACATCAAAGCAATAAAAAATTGTACAGATAGTCCCTCTCCAAGATGTTTATACTCTTTTGCTGGTTATCTCTACTCCTCTCATTCTTAGTGTACAGTTAGGTGAAGACTGGTCTGTAGCTCCTTTGGTTAAATCTTCCAAGGAGGAAGATGCCTTGTAATAATGGAAGCCAAATAAGAAGAGGTCAATACTCAGTGTGTAGAAAGGCTGCAATTGCAGCAATGTAACCACTACTAATTCCAAGGACTATATCCTTGGAAACAAATTCAGAAAGCATGTCCTGTAGGTCAAGTCAAGACAGAAACAAATATTTAGTTTAAAAAAAAAAAAAAAAAACAAAACCAAAATACATGATGAACTTTTAGCCTCAACTCTACCAACAAAAAATGCAAAGTTCATTAAAATGATAGAGCACAGTGAAATATGTTAATAGGATATCCAATACATTTGAGAAAGTAGCCAAAGGACACTGCTGACAATATCCCACCCACAGCAAGAACTTCCATATTCTAGGATTTCCTGCCAGGACACCAAGCATGGGGCCAAGCTGCTGGCTTGAATAGTCCTTTCAGTCCTGGTCAGGCTGTTCGCTGAACTGGAAGGCCCTATCTGCACTCAGCATCTGCACTTTCCAGGTCAAATCTTTAGGCTATTTTTCATACTTACAAGTGAAAGGTTTCATTGTATTTGGGAGCCCAGTTGTTGCTCTTTGACTTGGTCGTGAACTTCCTCTTCTTGTCACTCTGATGGGGCCCAATCATGGTAATTTCGACAAACGGACGGAACATACCGGATGTTTGCCACTTCAGGTCGTTGGCTGCCACAACTGGAAGAGAGAGTCAGAACCTGCTTTCCAATAAACATTCATTTGTCCCTGTCGCTCTGGGAACCTTCCCAGCTCCCATCAACTCACAGTTCCTTGTTTCAGACGATAAAGTTCACTCCAAAGCATGCGAGTGTCCTGACACGCATGGGAAGGACTGTGTTGTATTACAATGACAGGCTTTTTTTGCTCCTGTTTAAGGTTTTTAAAGGGAATTTAATACTTAGGATGGAACTTGGCTTTTGTCATGTGCAGAGTCAAAATATTAGTCTGAGAAATAGGCATTCGTACAGCTCCATACAGGTTGCCCTGCCAATTCTGTGCTTAACACTAGATCAGCCATGCAATGAGGAAAAAAATGAGGCATTTTGGGCCTGATACAGAAGTCTGTTGAAAAATGAGATTGCAGATAAAATCAGTAAAGCATATGAACTGTGGGTTCTTTCAGAAAGCTTTGGAAAACCCCAAATTATTAGCTCTTTAATCTTCAACCACTCCTAGGTTACTGCAGGGGACAGACTGAAGCACAAGAAATATCTACAAAAGCTACTTTTTTTACATTATAGATTTACCCTGGAGAAGAGAGGCCTGAAGAACTGTTTATATAAACTTTTAGAGAAAATTAAACTATAGGCAAGCAAGGGAGACCAAAGAGGAAGAGGAAGCCTGAGATGAATCACTGCGTGGGTTATTTTCAGAGCAGCTCTTCAGGAACCACTTTGGCCTTCAAGATGGAGAGGATCCTCTGAACTCTTAGTGGCTCTGTGATTTCTTGGCTCACACTGAGCAATTTTGCAAGACTGCTCTGTCAAGCTGCCCTGTGCTTTGCAGCACGTGCTAAACTGTAGGGCCTGGGGACAGCTGTCATCTGATTTTTGTTTACTTTATATATCGCTGCCGATAAACAATCGGACTGCACATTGCCATGTCACTGGCTTGGCTGGACAAGCTCATTTGCTGTTTCTCTACGTGTTCTTGGCGAGAAACAGAAAAGACTATTCTGGACTTACACCGCATAGTTTAGCGGAAAAATATAATGACTTCCTAGGCTGGAAATTTGTCTCTATACAACTGGAGATCTCGAGTGGTAATCCATGCTTTCTCATACCTTTCACGGTGACCTTGTGTTCCCCAGTTCCTGGGTGTGTATACAAGTCAATCTGTATGGACACTTCACCCACGGGATCATCCACACCAGACCCTGTTGGAAGAAAATCGACACCCCCCACCACGCATACAGAGATTATTGTTCATTGGCACCATCTTTGGTTTATGGCCTCAGCAAGACGGTATCCTTTCCACAATACACCTTCCATAGCCAGTTTTTCAGTCAACACGGATAATGTAACACTAATGCCAATTAACATCAGGCTCGCATGCCTAACCCAAAAGAAATACTAGAAATTACATCCTGGTGAGAACACTAGGAAGAAAAAAAAAATTAAGAGTCCTAAAATTCAACAATGGACCCTCACAGAGAACAAGGACTTTTTGAAGTTCCTGTCAAGCTGTTGAATATACATGCAGGCATTCCCGTGCTGGGCCTCAGCATTCCTATAATTTTATGGAACTGTGTGCTTGGTGATGGGGAAAACAGAGGGGGAGTTTAGGGGGAAAAAAAAAGACAAGATGACAGCGATTTGCACCGAGCCATATTGCAGCCTCACCCTCCGAGAAGCTTCCATGTCGTACTTCAGATAAAAGTTGTCGTACCGACTGCCTACCTGCTTCCCATCAGAGCCTAATGTGAATCTCTTAACTGTTGCATGCCAAAGTTCAAGAGAAAGCAAGCGTTCACCAACTGTGTACTTAGTTCCCTTCCTCAATTAGCCAGGAGAAAAGCAGATGTGGTTTCACAGAGTAAAAGGTAATGTTACAACAGAAGGGGAATAACAGATTACATGAGCTTAAAATTCTTGTATCAGAATGTGTTCAACATTTCCACTTTTCATCGTAATTACCATGCAGTACAGGGCAATGACATTTATCTGGGTAGAAAAAAAAAATCAAGACCTCATGTAAATTGCAGAAACAAGACTACTTGGCAAAATGAAAATTAAGTTCTTTGATGAGATAGTGAGATTTATTTTACTTTTCCTTTGATAACTGTCTGATCTCAGGTTGACAATTAGCACTGCAGTTGTAATTGGGATACTACAGAATAATTGAGTACCAATGGAGAACAGGGCTATTCTGTCAATTTTGAGGCTAAAACACATTATGAAGTGAAAGAACTGATGTATTTAATTGAACTTCAGGATAAGGAGCCTGAAGTATATCATTAAATAAATATTTTGATTAGATGGGTCTAATGTCAACTTTTACAAGAACAGGCTGCAGGGAGCAAAATTTCATTTTAAAAAGATGACAGGAGGTTGAGAGCTGATCTGTGCAATTTTCTGAACAGCGTATTACATGGCACAGAAAAGCTGTATACAAAAGAAAATCGTACTAATATGCAAGTATATGAGCAAACATAATAGAACTTCAAATTATTATCTGAGGATAGATTCTCATTCTTGACCTAAGTAAAATAAACAGCCTTTTGGCTATAACATTTGTACATTATCTTGCATATGCTTCTCCCACACACACACTCAGAACTGTTCTTTCTTTCCTGTACATAGCACAGTGTTAAAATTGGAGGTCTTGATTTTTTTTTTTTTTTTGACCTAACCCATCTGATGGTGATGGCCCTCACTCACATTGTCAACATTTTCCACAGGAGTGGGCAAGATTACTGACACTATGTAGAGGGATCTTCTTGGGCTTCATGAGACCACAGTTACATAAACATCAGCTACAAAACATGTAAGTCTTTCTGCTCCTCAGGTACTTTGGAGAGCAAGGACCTTGCGTATGTCAGCTCCCTGCCTTCCTACAAGGAGCGAGCAGATCAGCAGATGCAGTAATCCAGCCTCGTCAGCACACATGCTTTTGAAGTAAACCAGGGCTGAGCATTTGATGCAAGCCAGTAATATGGATAGTTGTCACTTGACCATTGAGCCTTGAACTTGCAAAAGGAGAAGCATTTTACCAAAAGTATTATTGTCTGAGTCTTCATTTTACTGAGCTGTAGTGACTACATACCTCACTGGCTAATAGGCTATAAATGAGACACAGATGCTTCAGAGGAGCAGAACTGTCCCATTACCTTTGAGGGAGACAGACTTAATTTAGAGTTTTTCACCTTCACTTTTGTCTTTCTCTTCAGAGATCATGTTTTATTAACTGAACTGCTCTCAGATTAAAAAAAAATAGTTAATAGCTACAGATAGCCAGTGAAAATACTCTGGTCACTTATAACTGTGTGCATACATATGCTTACATATAGAGTGACAAGCACATTTTAATCTTGACATTAAAGTCTTGTTGGTATGGTGATACTGGAAGGTGAGATTGCAGAGTGAGCTCGTGCAACATGTCACAGACATATTTGAACCCAAGATAACCAAAATGTTTTGGACACCATAAAATGAGAGATGAAACGCAAGACTTAAGTTTATTCCATTCTCCTGAGCACCCAGGCTTCCAGCTCCCCTCCCCACCAAAACCAAATGTTTCAAGCTTGGCCATAACTTTGAGTGCATATCAGATGTTACTATGTACCGCAGCAGCCTGCTGTGGTGGAACATACGCATGCAAGCTTAAGAGCCCACGACAGAGGGTAAGGGAAAAAGTTTGTAGCATCTCTCAAAAAACAGTCCATTTTTAGGACAGTTTTCACATCTGCTGAATAAACGTCAAGCTTCAGGACAGGCTCACAGGCAGACTTCTCCCACGTGCAGCCCACGGCTCTATCTGTAGGGTACAAGCAGTCCACTTCTACAGGGAATCACGCAAAAGGGATCTCTGGAAAAGGTTTCTGTGCATGGGCAAGGTGACTTCAAAAGCAAGGCAAGTTTGCAACTGGCTAATGTTGTTATGGTAACAACATTAGTCTTGAACATACCCTTATCAGGAAGAACGTCCTCATTAGCGGTAAACCTAATACCTTTCCCATCATGCACTGAGACATGAATTCAGAAGGCAAGAAAGCAGGCAGGACAAAGAGAGAAGAGCGTGAATTATAATCCAATTAGTGGCGACACACAAATACAGCACAAATATTCTAGCTCTTGACAGACTAAATAACCTCTTAGATCTTGTGCACCAACACAGGCTTTAGAGAGCAAAGCTCCCAGAGTAAGGGATTCTCTGGGTTAAAAAGAGGTGAGAATTTGTGCTAGCGTAAGTAAACTGCAAGCCCTGATCCAGGATTGAAGCACAAATGGCCAACAGCACTGTGTCACAGAAGTCTGCTCAGAAGAAAAGATGGGCAATAGAGACCTCGCAAACTGGAATACACAACTACTACTAGCAGTTTTGCAGGCAAGCCATGTCCTCCCATAGGCCTGTGGAAAGCTTGACTTATGCAAAAGGAAACACCAATCAGAGCTCTGTAAAGCCAGTGGCAGCTGCAAGTATGAGTGCTGCTTCTTCTGCCCCACCAACGCATACGCAGATCTCCAAGTCGTTGCATGGTCTGGGGCTGCTCAAAAACATACACAAGCAACATTCTCTTTTTCTGGCGCCCAATCCAGAAGTCAGTTGTGCCTCTTTCAGAGATACACCACCACTGATCCTACAGACTGTATGTGGCATAGCTCAAGTCTTTTCTTCCCTGGTCCAAAATTCTCAGTCCAGCAATATAGATGTTAGGTTGGACCACTCGGGGGCCCACCAGGACTGTTCCCAAAGGTGTCTCTGATAACACTTCTTTGTGAAGTAGCTTATCAGTCAGTTATGAGACATAATTGGCTAAATTTTAATGAGTGCATCTATATCGAAAAGTGAGAGTTTAATTCTAACCTTAGTCCCTTGTGGATATAGCAGTGTTTGACCTTTCTGGCCACTGGATGTCATCATTGCTCTGCTGGGACCTACAGTCATAGGACTATTTTCTCACATGCAGGTACTGTCTCTTTAGTTACGTGTTTAAATCCAGTGTACTTCAACCAAAGGAAGAAAACTTTGTGCTGCTAGACAGGGATGGTTCAGTTTCTAAATCCCCAGAATTCCCAGTACTTTCTCCAGTGTTCGGGGAATGCCAGTATCAAGCAGTATCATTCACACACCAGGGAAAAGCGCATTAGCTAAGGAAGGCTTTCTGCTTGTTCCCAGAGCTTGGTGTGGCAGTACACTGGCAGAGTTGGTACGGCCCGTGGGGCTGCCAGCTGCAGTGGGTTTGGAAGAACTGAAAGAAACAAAATTCCAAGCAAAAAGTGGCAGAAAGATCCACCATGAAGCCTTACGACTTTCACTGTGAAAATGTACTAGCTCCATTGCCCAGCCCCAAGACTTAAACAGCCTGAAATCTTAAATCATCAGTCTGTTCTCTACCTAATCTATAACAACATTTGTATCCCCCTCCTGAGACTCTTGAGACTAGCAAGATTCAAAGTCAGTCACTGATGGTCCCTGACTACAGTTCGAATTATTCTCTGCAAGAATCCAGATATGTTTTCATGAAAGCAATGAGCGATAGAGACAATTAACTATTTGCCAGTTCTGAATCAGTGAAACAGCACCCTAACTTCCCAGAGGGCTACCAAACAACTCCAGTGACCCATCCCAGCAGTTTACTAAAACACTGCGTGAGTGAGTATTTTCTTTCAATATTTATGATCTGTAATCATCTATCTAGCATCCTGTACTGGCTGCACACAGAGCAGTGCTTGCGTTACTCTCATTGAAGATTGTGCCCTTTAAAGGCAGCATGTAGCCCTCTGACTCACAGCATCGCTGTCAATCAACATTAGTCAGAACTGCATGAACTGCTGGAAACCGGCCTGTGATATTGGTACCAACTAGTTTCTGCAGCGATGTTTTGCCGAAGTTGTCTCCCACACCACTGTGCAAGTCTCAGTACAATAACTTCAAATTTCACTTTTAAGTCACCCACCCACATTAATTCATGAAATGCGACTGTTGAATGAGCATCGAGGAAAAAGATCACACAATCCTCAGGATTTATATTTCACATATTTTCATGCTCTCAAACGGTGAGCAGGAAATAATCGCTTTTCCCTCCTTCCCAGTTTCAAAAGCTCTCAACTGCCACGTTTCTAGAAACGTTACTGCCAAAAGCACTCTGCAAACTGGCAGAACAAGACAGAGCAATTATGAACAGAGTCGTTAGCTCCATTCATCTTTGCCAACAACAGAAAGAGAGTCTTACCCTGAGCTGTCTGAGTCTGGACAAAGGTTTTGATGAGAGTATCTGTGGTCTGAGTGTAGAGAGAGAGTGCATACCGAAGTGACTGCAGGTCTGGACTTTTCTCCAAGAAGGTTTTCTTCAGACCATTCCCACCAGCATGGAAATATTGCTAAGAGTAAAAAGAACAAGGAAAAATGTTAAAGAACTGCAATCAACAACCAACACTTACTGTGATATTTTGCAGATAGAATGGAAAGAGCTAAAAATGCCCAAACTCAACTTCTACACTGAAAATCCTGCTGATAGTAGATCAGCTACTACTGCCTACTCACGGCTTTCTTCTCTCCAAATATAAATGTGCTGGCTCCAAGCATGTGCCAGTCACTTGAGCCTGTTTGGGTTTACATGAACAAGGCAGTATGGCTCACTTGGTACCTTTATTGCGCTAACAGCAGCAACAGATTGCTGGCATTTCCTGAACTGGGACAGGCACTATCCTCCCAAACAGTACTGGAGGACGGAGCAAAGGAAGAACAGAGACAGAAGTGGGACCACTTACTTTGATAGTATCCAGTGCGAGATCCAAAACAGCACACTGCTTTGGAGTGAGACTCCTAGTTTCTTCTCTCACCATATGATCCTGCAAACAACCATTATATATGATATTAGTATGCTGTTAGAGACTAAAGGAAAAGGAGTTGCCAGCATCACATCTTTTTCTGGATTCATGCTGTGGCTACGTGGCCACAATGTTAATTCAGTTGTTTAAGGAACACTTAATGGAGTCTTTCAGAGTCACCATTTATTACAGCTGAACCGGAAAAAACACATACAATTCCTCTGTTTCTTCCAGGCAAAGAAGAGAAAAATACAGAAAGAAACTGGACAAAAACAACAAATTACATTTTAAAAACAGTTTGTCATTCAGAAAACCCAGACAGGAACTTGCATGCTACTCTAGTCATCCTAGAACAATCACAACAAAACTCTCGAAACTAAGAATTCTGTGAACCACAAATTGGGCAAAATTGTGTGATATTTTGCAGATTTTTTTTTCTATTCTTCTATCTATAAAGATCCTACTACCTCATCATATCATTAGTGTAATATGGGAAAACAAACAAACAACATGCTCTAGGAAATACCTTTGTTAAAAGAAAAAGGTGTTCCCATTAAGACTTACCACCTCTAAATACCAGTCAAGTATCCTTTGGGAAGTTTTTCTTCCTTGCAGTTGGAGTATATCCCTGTTAGACTCCTACCAGGCCACAAGGATGCATTATCCTTTGTGATTTTACTAAGCTCTTTGATGCTGACTCTAGGTCTTAGGGAAGACTGGCACATTTTAGGAAATCGGTTTGCACAAATCTGGACTAACTGAGCTGCTTGAGGGTCAGGCCAGCTGGCTGCAGCCTGGGCAGAGACATCCACGAATAAGATACAGGAAAATCAGACACAGGCTATTTATGCCTGCTATAAACATGGCATAACTTCTGATAAGAGGCACTTTCCAGGGGACACATCCGCTAAATTATCTTTGAGTGAGGCATGCCTAGCTAGTTCACGTGTGCGTTCTGCGCCGATAGGTCTGCTGTCTTGCAGCCTACATCAATTGGGGTTGTTCAGCTTGTTATCAGTCACTATCCATCTCCCTCCAGCCTGATGGAGATGAGGCTTCCTGCAGTCTAGCAGTGCTAGGCAAACCAGCATGCTTCTCGGAGACATCCGGCTAGTTATCTTTACACAGTGCTGCATTAAAATACACAGAAGAAGCTGCTCAAGTCAGCAGTACTTCAGACAAGTTTGCACTGTCCTTTCCTGAGTAGTATAGACATGCCTTAACTCTTCTCTTTCCTTCCCCTAACTATGGCCGCTCTGGGAACCTCGTTGCGGTGGCACGCTATTCTGCGAGCTGTAAAGCATCTTCTACTGCGACAAGCTTTCCTTAGGGGAGCGATAGCTCTCCTCCCTCTTTGCTTGAGCTGGGAGTAATTCAATTGAAGACGATGTGGCTTCACACTTCAGCACACAGAGGGCAGATCATTCTTCCTCCCTCTGACAGTCTGAGATTAAGCACCACAATCAGACAGAGCCCAAGGCCACACTCACCGGAGAGGACTATTTAGTCAGGATAGCCGTGCCCCCAGGCAGAGTGACTTTCAAGTCTGCTGAACCGACTCTCTCCACCTGCCAGCCAAATCCCCCATGCTGCGATAGAAACCAGGTCAGCATTTTTTCTCCTAAACACCAACCTTCACCCCCTAACTGAGCTGTCACCCAGCCTGATTGCGTCCATGCTATCACAGCAGAGCAACACGTCACTGCTTCCTAAGAGAGTTTCCCAGTGCCATTTACTTCAACACATTATGTAAAAATAGCCAAGTGACTGGACTGGTAATGTTTGCACCTACACCCAAAGGAGCCCACGAGTGCCATTCCCCTGCGCACCTGCCCTCTGCTCATCCCACACACTGTTCCTATAAAGGGCTGCACAAAGTGCTACCCTGCACTTCCCAGATCGTGAGCCAGGAACAAGCTACAAACACTTGCATCAAATAAATAATTACGTAACTTCAAACAGACGAAGTCAAAATCTTTTCCTGGTCTCATGTATTCCTTCTTGTACGCTACACAGGTGCTCTCGGAAAAACTTTGCAGTTAGAGCTCGGCTGATTACTCTGGAAGCAGTGCGAGGGAGAACAGGCGGCTGCTCCCTGCTCCGCTCCTTCCAGCTCCTGGCTCCGCAGGGCAGACAGCAGCAACAACCCAGTTTCTCTTTAGCAAACAGAGCAGACAGGTTTGATAACAAACAGAAGGCAGGTATGGGGCACCAAAGGGGCAGTCTCATGGGTGGTCTTCCCAGCATTTTAAAATACACCGCAAAACTGACCTGTCACCAGGTCAGGAGCCTGTGCTCATCAGGTCTGCCAGCCTCTGTTGTTCAGCTGAGTCATCTGACTCACTAGGGCTCTTTCCTCCCCCCCCCCGTTTTGTGTAAAACAAATAGAAGCTTAAAGTGCATGCCATGATTTTTCCAGATTTTTAGCTGTAAAATGCACATGAGAGGGGCTCTGAAGAGCTACTCACTAATGCTTTTCCTGTTAGTTTGTGTATGTCTGCACAAAAGGGCAAGAAATCCTCAGCGTTTTCACAAACCCAAACAATTTACACTCTTGTAACACCTTTATTCTTCTGGAAGATCTCATTTGGATGTAGTATAGTTCACACCATCTGCCTGAACTAAAAGTCTCCTGAATACAGGTGGCAGAACGCATTCACGCTTGTGTACAGTTCATTTGCCAGATATAAAATCCCACGTACCTGCACTGCTGTAGTTTTACATGTGGATATGCAAATAAAGCGTTGAACACTCAACCAAGGCTTGACTGATTTGCATGATTATGTGCATTTTAAAAAAATACAGTCCAGAGTTACCAAAGACAGGCCTCACAGAAAGTGAGCTGACGACACGCTGCTGCTGAAGGATGGCCTTTATGCAACCAGCGCAAACGGACACGGCCAAAGCTTTCAGCTCCTTCCCGGTAAGGGGCACCTGGCATATTTTCAGAAATTCCAGTAAAGGGAAAATATGGAGGAAGTAACAGATAACAGTGAATGTTACTGACTACATCAAAGCAGCAGGGAATTTACAGCAACTGAAGTCATCTGTACACAAACTGTTACCCTTGTGACCTGTGAAGAGTAATGAAGTAAATTCACAGAGCTTTTTCCCTTTGATGCCAGAAGTGCATGCAGAGAGCAGGGATAACTCTTCCACCTCCAAATGTTGAGTGCTCACAGCTGGTTTTAAAAGGGAAAGAGGATATTGCCAGGAAGAGCACTGTGGTCCAGCTCCCACTCTCCCAGTCTGGCTACAAAGCTCCTCTCCCCCCATTTCTCTCAAAAGTCTCTGAAGTGATACGGAGCATTGTAAATGCAGGAAACGGTGGAGGTGGCATGTTCCTCTGGGGCCACCCCATCAGCAGAGGCCAGTCTGGCTGTGGGAGTGCATGGGGCAATCCTCCAAGTGATCGGAGATGACACCTATTCTCCTCAGAAACCACACTTCAAGGGCTTATGTTGTTGCTGTTAACTATTATATTATAGCCTTAAAATGTAACTGTAGAAAAGCACGTACATCTAATGAAAGCAACTGCATATTCAGATTACTACTAGGCTTTCTAATAAGTACTATCTTAGATGAGTGCACACTGTGTTGGCTCATAAACTTGTATATGTAAAATGTGTCTGCCAAGCAAGGGGAATGGCTGTATAAAGATAATTGTAATAACTGCACAAGACAAAAGGACACCGTGGAAAAAGACAGATGTATTTTGAAATTGCATTAATCACTTAGGAGAACACCATTTGCCATACAAAAAATTCCCTGGCCACTTTCCTAGACAGCATTCATATTGGTGGTCTTTCCAGCATCATTTGTGCCTTGTGACTCTTCCAATCTAAACCTCTTCTTGCAAAAAATGTATTTTGTAGCACATTTCCAACCACAGCATAGTGCAATTTGAATGTTGTAAGGCATCACTATTTTCATACCATTCCTGTCGTGATCAGTGAATTAGAGCTTGATTGGCTTACGAGGTGGCGTGCACTTAGTAATGCTCATGTCATGCACTGTCACGTCATGCACTGTCAAAATACATCAACATAGCCTTCATGCTAAATGCCAGCTTGCCTGTAAAGAGAGCCCACGCAGTAGGAATTTACAGACACAGGCTCTTCTCCAGAAGCAACAGTTATTTTTGTAACAGTGCATTAATTCCCTCATCAATAGCTAGCAAAATAGGTTTTTCTACTGATGTCTCATTACTGGGAGCAAAGTAAAACGTCCTACAAAAGCATGACACAAAGGACCCCCTTTTACACAAGGGGATGCAGAGGCATTAGCCAGACACTGAGACCTTTACTTTTTCATTTTAAAGTGATATAAAAAAACCTAATCACTATTTCTACTGAATATATAAAGCACTCAGCTGACTAAATCCACAAGAAAATTTAACAGCTAATTTAAGCACAATATTAATGTTAGCAGCATTTCGAAGCACACATTCTCTGTAAGTGCGCACAGCCACAAACCACTGGAAGCACAAGACACGTTATACACACTATTACACTCTCATGCTTACACACAAGGACGTCAACACAAGCCATGCACAGCAACAATACCTTCAACTTTGACAAGTGTCCCAGTTCCTTAGCAGCACTGAAAATCAACTGTGTACCCTATGATTGCAAGTTACAAAAGAAGAAAGGGAAAAAAGAAAAGATTATAAACAAGCTTTGCATCTTTTTCTTTTGAGCACGTCAAGTCGGTTCACAGATATAACAACTTTATGCAACAACCCCCAAGGCCAGTCACAGCTTGAATCCTTGCCAATTCATTAATTACCTAGTGAAAAATCTGGCATTTCACAGAGTCACAGAATGGTTGAGATTGGAAGGGACCTCTGGAGATCATCTAGTCCAACCCTCCTGCTCACAAGCAGGATCACCTAGAGCACATTGCATAGGACTGTGTCCAAACAGCTTTTAGATACCTCCAAGGATGGAGACTCCGCAGCCTCTCTGGGCAACCTGGTCCAGTGCTCTGTCACCCTCACATTAAAGAAGTTTTTTTCTCATATTCAGATAAAACTTTCTATGTTTCAGTTTGTGCTTGTTGCCTCTCATCCTATCACTAGGCATCATTGAAAAGAGTCGGGTCCCATCCTCTCTACTCCCTCTCTTTAGATACTTGTACACATTGATAAGATCCCCCCTCGGTCTTCTCTTCCCCAGGCTGAAGAGGCCCAGCTCTTGCAGTCGTTCCTCATAGGGCAGATGCTCCAGCCCTCTGATCATCTTCGTAGCCCTACGCTGGACTCTCTCCAGCAGTTCCATGTCTCTCTTGTCCTGGGGAGCCCAGAGCTGCATGCAGTACTCGAGATGAGGCCTCCCCAGGGCTGAGTAGAGGGGCAGGATCACCTCCCTCAACCTGCTGGCAGCACTCTTCCCAATGCACCCCAGGAGACCATTGGCGTTCTTGGCCACAAGCGTACATTGCTGGCTCATGGTCAGTCTGTTGTGAATTTCTGTGTATTCCATATCCAGACCTACTTTAGATCACAATATTCTGCTAACTGACTTGCTCTTGCTTACAGAGGCCACCATTTAAACAGGATGCCCTTTCAAATAGGTTGCACAAACCAGGCGCGAAGACAGCTTATTGGATTCATCTCCAAGTGGTCCTCTGGATTTCAAATCAAGTCTAGATACACATGAACACAGTGATATTGCAAGACTGGTCAAAGCAGAGAACAGATGTCCAGCTGATGACAATCTCCCTACAGAAGTACAGCACAGTGAATGGGATGGGGGTAAGCAAATACTGGGTCAGAAACAAAACTGGATCTGAGCAGTTCTCAGACAACAGATTGGCAAACTAAGTCCAGTGGACATTACAGTAACTTCTTTATATCTCAGAATTCTTGGCAGTGGCTCTTCTACGCACACTGAGCCTTACTGATGCTGTATGACCAATGAGGTGGGGAGGATGATAAATCCCAGTGGCAAGAAATCTTGCTTCAAGTAGCTTGCACTCTAGTGGAATGAACTTCTACATATTCTCCCTACAATAGTGATAACATAGATATTTTTCCTTTGCCCCACCACAGCTTTTCTCTGTTGTATAATACTTCTTTTGCCTGGGGACTTAAGTCCAAAATTAAATTAGAAAGATAAAAGCAACCAGTGCAGTTCTCCAGTCTCTCCTCCCACAGATGCTTTATAGGGTATGCTAGAATTTATTTTTTTCCACTTCACTCTATTCTTGTCATTCATCTGCTCTTTCCTTTTTCTTTAAACTGTCACAAGTGCCCGTTATCCACTCAGAATGAAATCACAGCCTGCTGTAATTCTGGCTGCGAACAGTGCATCTGTCACATTATGAAACTTCTGCTCTCCACTCCAGTCCTCTCAGGCTGGTCAGATTTGTACGAAAGGACTATGACACACCGCTCTAGTAAACTACTCTTCTCCAGTTAACCACTCTTCTCCATCATCTTTTTTTTTTTTTTTTTTTCCTCCTCTTTGGGAAAGCCATAAGTAGGTCAGGAGAGCAGTCCTCTCACAGATGACTTTCAGCTCTCATGACTTATAATCAATCATTAGGAGCTAGGGTTAAAAGCGTGTGGAAATACTATTACAGCTACCAGTTGAGAAGGGCTTGGGAAAGGCTAGACAAATAAGCTTTCAAAGATAGGCAGATGTGCTTGTGGTTGGCACTTTCTAGTATGGCCTGTTTTCCTCAGGAAAACACTTGGGAAAAGGTAAAACTAATCATCTTTTGGGATCCTTGGCTCCAGAAGGGCCACGTTTCCCCAAAGATCTCCAGGAAATCCAAAGTATAGTGATAAAACACTATAATGCTCTAAACTGAAAGAATACAAAAATTCTCTGTATTTCTAGCAAACAAAGTGGGGTATGACTGCACAACAGGAGCAGCAGAGAGAGATTTCACTTTGGGCCACATCATGTAATCCACCAGGTGGGACACGCCTGGAGGGACATGGCAGCTCCCAGTAGTCTGGTACTAAGCAGTAAATACTGTTAGATGCACTTGCCATTTTCTATGATTGATCATGGAGCTTGTTTGATTTATGGGTTTTTAAACTTAAGGTTTTCATGCCTGTTGACCAAGTAGGAAAAAAAAAAAAAGGTTTTTCAAAATCCAAGTTATAAAAATGTTGAGTGAGTACCTCAAAACACACTAAGATTAATGGATCTTGCTTCAGTATTTTCAGCCTTCATTGGAATTTTTTTGATATGCATTTGAACAACAACATTAACTAGCCAAGGCACGTAGTCTCCCTGCCACAGGCTTCTTAGCAGGGCAGGTCTGTAACACTGAGCAATTCCCAGTGACTTGATACGCTTCATGGAACAAAGCTGCTTAGATAACTGCTCTTCAGCTCTTCTTGCTCACTAAGAAGATTCTCAACAATCAGTGCCAATCTCTGTGAACATGCCTGCAAGCAGAAGTTTCTGCACTGTTATACAGAGTTTGTCATCAATAGTGGTAATGCATAATGAAAATGTGGATAGCTCCTTTCTCTGCCAAACGGCATTCCTGTAAATAAGTTGCTATACATCCTCAGAAAGTTATTTATTCATGGAAAACATAGGTCTACGTTAGCTACCACCCTTTAAAATCACACAGGTAGCATTTTTTCTATGTGCATCACTTGGGAATGAAATTATATAACTATAGTTGGATATCAGATCATTCTTGGGGGGAAAAAAAAAAAAAGCCAGAGTAGAATTGATTAAAATGTCAAAGATGACAGGTGAGAGGAAATTAAGACCTTAATAGGAAATGTTTTTACCTAGTTCTGTGAAAAACATAGTTGGAAAAGGGACAAACCTTAAACAGTGCTGGTTTTCCTAGATCTTTTCAAAAAATTCATTTACCTTGGTGAACTTTTTGGAAACAGGAATATGCAGAAACATCCATAGTCTGCTGCACAGAGATTTCGAATTCACTATTAAATCTTTGACCAGATTTTTCCCCAGAAAAAGCATTCAGAGAAGGATCACTGGCTGACAAGTCTTGCTAGAAGCCAATAGAACTGTGCTGAATTTTCTTCCAAGAGGCTCAAGGCTGCATAGCTTTGTCCTATCACTGAGTAAATAAAATTAAGAAACAAAAGCCTACTAAAAGTCTTTTGAATTCTAGTCTTTTTTAGAAAACTTACTATTACTCAGAGTTATTTTTTTTTAATCATACTAATGCAAGGAAGTTTTAAGTGGTATTGTACGTTCCTTTCTCAGTTCCTCTTTTTCCTCCCAGACTCAACAACGTGAGAGGTGGTCATTTATTAGCAACATTTAAGTGCATTTTAAAAGCTTTATCTTCCAGCAACTTTACCTGCCACCCTTTAAAAATCAGACTTTTCGAGGTGTTGTGCTCTATTAAACACTGAGAAGATAGTTTTTAAAATAGGAATAAAAAAGGGGGAAAAATTCCACTTGTTACATATATCCGGGCATGTGTTCAGTTCACAGACCTTCTAGCAGGACTCATGCAGACAGTCAAAACTACAGCATTTTACTCAAGCTTAGGACAGCCCCCTCTCCCCACCACAGGGCAGCTTTGGACATTTTCACTTCTAGCTATTGCAGGAGAGAGGATGCATTTAAGCTGCCCAGAAGTTAAGAAAGGTTTCAGAAAAACCTCTCAAAACAACACTCCTGCACCACAGAATAACTCGCAGAAGATGCTAAAGAACAACCAGTCAAGAAATCACATAGAAAAAAAAAATCTATCTGCAGCTTGAAGAAGATTTTGTTTCTAGCTTGGACTATGTTCTCGTTAAGTGGAGAAAAGTCTGCCCAGAGTAGAGAAAAGCAGAGCAGGGGCAAGCACAAATGGAGGTTCACGTAAATGGGCTGCTGTGTACCATGTGAAATAAAGGAGAGGCTTCAGAGGAATCATCTGTGTGCAAATTAAGCAGCTCTTCACTCATCTGATCAGCCACTGATGAAAGGCTGGAGTTTCATGCTAAGCATGGAGGGAAAGAAGGAAAAGTATATCTAGTCCTGCTAATATCTTCAAGTGATGTGCACTTATCCCTCAAATAAGAACTCCCAGAGCGCTATGTTTGCATATCCTCTCATCCAAGACACAGAATACTAATTAAATGTTGATCTTTACTTAAAACTAGTGAGGTGTGAACTGCTCTGTGAATTACTGGCGATCATGTTGCTATTAATCTCACAAACCATGAGCAGTCAGAGCTTAGAGAGGTAGATGCCAGTCATTTGAGAGCCATTTGAGAGTCATTGGGAGCTCAGGTCCTTGGAGAGTGAGGCTCTAAAACTGCCCCTTTCCCATTAGAGTGTCCACAGGCAGTAGCTGCCCATGATCCCTCATCTGAATACCCCCCACACATACACACAAAACCCTCCAGGAGTAGCAGAAAATGAGAGGACAGATCAGATTTTCTTCCCTGTGTAATACAGGCTGAGCTAATTCAAGTGGAATAAATCAGTCCAGAGAATAACGGGCTGTTAAAGCACTATGCAGTGACAAGGTCATGCCGAGTTAAACGCTCTTCTGTGTTCCCAGCAGAAAACCTTCTGGCTGCTTATGCTTTCCATAACCACCGTTAAAAATACTTTTACACCTCTAGTAAGTTTACAGAAAAGGGAGAAAAATCATTCCAAACATAAAAGGGACTCTTTTCTACCATGAGAATCTCTTACTTCTAAAGAGCCGCAGAGGAATTTTAGGAGGGAAAACCCCATCCAACATCTTTCAAACATGCAGAGGGTACAATTAGGGCCTTCTCTTGCTGAGGGCAGAGAAGAAAGTGATTTAGGGTGCCTGGGGCTGCTTCTGAGTATGATGTTCCATCCTTTATGAGGAAATAAAATACGTAGAGGTGCACAGCAGAGAAACAGAATAGCAAGGAGAAAGTCCAGCTTTTGTCTACATTACCAGCCCAGAGCTGCAGTCCTGCCAGCCTTCACCACCAGTGTGCTGAAGATCTGGCGGTGACAGAATACAGCACCATGTCCCAAGGGATAACTGACCCTCCTCACCTTGCAAGCAGGGTTTCATCCCTGTAGCCCATCTAGCCTCATGGCAGGTCCCTGCTCAGGGACTGCAGAAGGGGCCGTTTCATTCACTGCTTTGTCCACAACCTTCTGAAGCCTTTCTGAAACAGCTACTCTTTTTCCAGGTCAGACTAGTTCAGCGTTCTCACTATGATACAATTGATCAAATAGCCAAAAATTCAGCTACGATCATTTCACATTATCTCAGAAAACTGATGCTATGCATCACTGCACAAAGAGTCTCTCAATTTGAAATTGAAGTAATGGCAACATGAAACTACTTGTAAAAAAATAAAAATAAAAAAACAAAGAGTGACTTACAGCAACATGCTGCAGGCTAGCAGGACTGTCTGAATACAGTTATTGCCTTCCTCATGATACAAGCACTGAAGCACCCTCCTACTCCACCTTTAAAATTCAAAATCAGCAAGTATAAAGCCCAAGCAGCTCCTCTCTGAGGCCCTTGATCTCACTGCTTCCATTCTTAAGGGGTCATGATAATGCTGCTCTTGCATGATAATTTTAGCATTTCTCCCCAAAGACTCTTTTTATAGAAGTTCAGCAAAGGAATACACATTCCAAACTCTTAAAATTAGGGTTTTTTATCCTTTATAAATTCAAAGGAAAACACAAATGATCACACCAAATCCGAGCTCAGAGCAAGTAGCATCTTGCAAGTTTGTGCCTCATGCTCATCAGTAAGTATGACAGCACACTAGGTCTCAGCAGCTCTACTTAATGCTGTCATCATCAAGGCCAGAGACAAAGACCTTCTCTCTCTCAAAGCAAGGAATACCCAGTGGAAGTTGCAACTTTACATCGATACACTACAGCCCAAGAAATCCATTCAATATATGTAGGCAGCTGCTGAATAATGAATACCTCTATCGTCCTGCCTACTACTAGGATAAAATATATCAGCATAATTTAGCCATTAGTCCACTCCAACGCACACATGAAAAGCAGTTTGGCATCATCTCCAAATAATAAGGTTATAGCCCAGACTTCATGCTACCTACCAACTGCGCGTCATCCCCCAGCGTAGCTGGACATATGTGACTTAGGTTTAATCAGCTTCTGTGGTTTCTCAAAATTAGGAAAGAGGCTAATTCGCTTTTGTTAAAATGTCAAAACATCTCATGACACATTCATTGAGCATGTCCATGCAGTTGAACAATTATATAAAAGGCTGCTTTTGAAGGCAAACTATCTAGACATGCTTCCAACTCCCCAGCACCGGAGATGCAGAAACCATGAGAGCTCTAACTAATGTTAAAGCCTGGGGTCATTAAAAAGCAATTCCAAATTAGTCACATCTACACAGAGAGACAGATGAATAATAGATGACAGTAATTAGACAAAAGAGTTTACAGGTGTTAATCTAACACCATGAAGGCAACATCAATTGCCAGATAATCCCATATACACACTTTCTCTAAAGGAATGTCATTCCTAATTAATGTAATCTGATATTCTTGACAGCCACTACTTTGGGATCATGGATTTTGAATTGCTGTGCTTCTAGAGTGTGTCCTCTTTACCTTGTAACCTTGAAACAAATAGAGCTTGAAACCTTGACGCTAATAGAGCTGCTTTCTTACTTTGCTAGGTTACAGACACCTCTTTCCTTTCCAGAGCAGGCTAATGCACAGACTGATTTATCTGTACAGAAGACTCAGTTGGTCAAGGAGCTAAGTTATAGAGGGAATGCTAACACTTTCTGCTATGAGTCAGGAAGGAGAAAATGCTTTACCGTATGGTCTGTAAGAGGAGGCAGCACAATCAGCTTCTCCATGGTATTCATTACCACCCTCCAGAGCTCTTTCAGCACCCGTTTCAACACTGTCTTTTCACACACAGTTGCAAATAGTGTCAGGCTGCAGGGAGAGAGTAATAATTCAGTAAGTACCAGAAATGCAATTTGCAATCAGAAAGGAGATGTGTATGTGAGAATCAGTTTTGCCCCATCCAAAAAATGTTTCTCATAATGATTGCTTTATGGGAAAAATCTTCCCTTTTCGTAAAGGGCAGTCTATTTTCATCCTTGGAGTTCTAGCACTAGTGACATTTGGCCAAAATGAGTTCTTGACCTTTCTGAGCTCTGTCATTTCTGTTTATTGAGCCAGGGATCACAGAAGACATCACTGAATTATGGTAGCTGGGAATATCTCAGGTAAGATCAGTTACTATTACACCGGTTCCTTTTAAGAAGATACTTTCTACTGTATAGGGCAGACAAAGTATATAGGAGAAAGTCATAAAAAATATAGAAAAATGTTTTTAAGCTTGAACAGATTATTAAAATAATCATAGTTGGCTTCCTAAACTAATACTTCCCAGTTATGCAGAAGTTCCTGCAAACGCACTTCTGATGGTTGCTGAAGTTCCTTAACAAACCACCTCTGGAATCACATCAAGGCATTTCTTGAATTCCTCTGCACTTTGCTGCAATTGCCTTCTCCATCAAGCACCTGCCGTATGTTTATTGCCTTTTATAGAAAGCAGTTCTGCATATCTCCCTATTTATTCCTCCTTTACTATTGTACAGGCTACCAAAAAGGGTAAGAAATAATAGATCCATCTTTAGGGTCCCACAGTCCTTTCCCGTGTTGTTTGCTAACCACCCTGGGAAAGCTACAAAACAGGAATTCTACAGCAGTAGTAGCGCCAACTCTTCTACACTGTGTAACATCTTCTCCCAGATTTCTTGTTTTCCCATAGCTGGTTAGAGAGCACATGAACAAAACTGAACAGAGACAGGACTGATGTGATGTATGCAGGATGCAGGAGTCATTAAAAAAGACTTTTCTTCCATATAAGCGTGAAGAAAATAACCCAGGCTCAGATTATCAACCTCAAAATGACCTGCTCTGCAGCTGGATGAAAAGCTGCCAGCACCCCAATTTCCCAATGATACAAAGGCAGAATACAAAAGACGACAGCTTTTCAGGATTAGTAAAGGCACGTACGGAAAAAGCTCAAAGAAATGAGACAGGTCCTAGATGTATTGATTGCTGCAGAATCATTTGCTATACGGTGACTTGAAAGAAAAATGGAACGATCAAGTACAGAAAACAAGCAAAGAAACTATTTCTCAAACTTTTAAATAGCCTTCACTTGTCTCACAGCATTTATCATCTAAATTGCTGGCTACACCATTCAAAACAAAGGACTGTTGTGTATCATCAAGAAAATTAATTTCTACAATAATTAAAAACTATATCACTTTGTAGATCAAGGTTTAGCTGATAAGAATTATGTGCTATTAGCAGCAAAATGTCCCTGAACAGTTGAATAATGCTGCATAGCATTAATGGCAACAGTTAATTAAAACAATGGATCTACAATTCAATTGATTCAAACTAGATGTGCAGAAATGTATCTCAGCTAGTGCAAAAGCTTATTTGCTAGCCAGAACAGCACTTGGAACGGCCAGAACACACAAGCTTAGTGTGATATACTGGGATACTGAGTAGTGTATGCATCCAGTACATATTACAGTGCAATTTGTACAGGAGAAAACTGTAGCTACTGAACTTATAATTTACTGTGTGCCTCATAGTCTTCGCACTACCTGATGAGCAGTGTGCTTTGCTGGTATCTATAACTGTCAGAGGGAGGAAGGAAGAACTGAAAATGAATTATGGCAGTGAAGGAAAGCTGAAGAAATACATGAACCATGGCTTGGGGAGAGGCAGATTTGGGAAAGACAGACATTAACTCTACCTGATAATTCAGAGGCTGCACATTTCAAGAACCACCCAAGAACACAGAGCTATTTTTCCTTCTCCACCCTGTTCCCAATTTGATGCACTGCACACATGAGACATATCTGAACACACTCTTACTTTCCATCCAGAAAATCCATCAACGGCCTCAGGACATTATCTGCATCTTGTGCCACAGTGTTTCTGGCATTAGCAGGAACATTTCCCGTTCCTTTCACTTGACAAAGGATATCAGACATTTGCTTGACACAGTCATCAATACGAGTCTGAAAGCTGGACAGGTAAAAGAGAAGCAAGAATGATTATCTGTGGCACAGATCTCACCTCTAGTACACAAGGTAAAACATTTCAAGCCCGTAAACTGCGCACTCAGTTATATATTCTTCCTTCCCGAGGTTTCCTGCTTATTTCCTCACAGTGTTCATTATAAAGGCACATGCTATTCAGATCCTTACGCACATCATCTTCAGACAGCACATCACCTGGGAACACAGACACAAGTCATACTTGGGGAGTTTGTTCTTTCTGCTTGCAAAGAGAAACGATCCTTTGTTGTTTTCTAGAAATGCAGTTATTCTTAGCCCAAAGCCTTACATATCTTTGCCTTCTACACACAGTGTTATACCAGAGAGAGCAAGATTCGATACGGAACGATGGCAGGACACACGCACAACTCCAAGCATGTGAGAGTCCATCGGCAGCAATCTGGCTATGATCAATCAGAGGCCAAGCCTTTAAAATCACAGAGACAGTCTTGAAGGCAGATACAGGTTGAAACCAGTCCACTGTGTACAGCCCACATTATCCTGAAATATCAGGACTGGATGTGGGGTTTAGCTATATAATGAGCAGCATTCCTGTAATGATGTGACTTGCAAGCCATTAAAGTGCAGTTACCTTTCCATCTCTTACTGCTAAGAGGAGATTTAAAATGAAATAATACAACGGTTAGATATGATGAACACCACGGCAGAGCTGTCAACCTACTGATTCAGCAAATAAAGGGAAATGCTTTGATATTTAAAAGAACAATTACTAACAATATGTATTACGAGTGACATTTAGTGATCTACTAATAGCACAGAGGTTTGAAACTGTGAAGTGAAACCAGTGCTAGAAACTAGGGTAAAGACTTAAGAGCAGGAACCCAGGTTTGGAAGCCACTTTTTTTAACTGTGTAAGTAGCCTGAGCTTCTACTGTGTGAATCACCAGGAAGCACCCCTCCCAGCATACACCACCTTCCCGCTGCTCTACCCTTCCTTCCCCCACTCATCACCTCTTTCCTTTCCTGCATCGCAGCCTCCAGTCTCATGATCCTCCCTGCCCACTTCTAACCTTCTTCGCGCTGCAGTTCCAGATAGACATAAGAGCTCTCTCCGCACACAGCCTCCATTTCCACTTTCCCCATTTTTGGCAGAGGAGGGCTTGCAGCAGCCAATTGTGGCTGCAACACCAGCTTAGCCAGAGACATAAGCCACATCAGGTGTGCTAGGAAAACCAGTACCAGGAATTGCTTGCACTGCTGACAGTCCTAATTCTGTTACAGGCTAATCCTACCCCACAGTTCTCCCAAACACTGCATCTGTTGTGGGATCCTGCTTCAAGATGCTGTAAACCTCCAGCTGGGGGAAGAAAAACAACAGTATCTCTTAAAAGATTAAAAAAAAAAAAAAGGTAAAATTGTCACCAATGATGAAACCTGGTAAATCAGTTACTGTGGTAACAGTTTCACCTGAATTTGAAGCTCATGTAAAGGCACAGCTCACCAAGAACCCTCCGCAACACTAAGGTAAAAGACAACCTCACCTAGGCTGTCAGACAGGGCCTTCTGCTCCCTGATTCTTACAGGATTTCCTCCCTTCCCTCCTACTGCCTCCAGGAACAAAACAGCAATCAGCCTTGCATGAAGTGTGAACTCTTTCAGGGTTCCCTTTCCCTGAGAAATCCTGTAAAGCGGAAAATGTTTCTGTGTCCAGACACAATCATTCCTCAGTGCAAAGGTGGCAGGACTCTCGGGGTGCGGGCTGCTTTCCCAGCAGGTGCAATTAGCTCACACAGATGAAGCAAAGTGAGATCTGCAGTGTCAGGTGTGCACAGTGTTGTGGGTGCAGCTCCTTGCAGACCCTGCAGAGAGTACTGTGGATATTGGTTTTACCTCCCACATTTACATCCTTCAGGAAAAGGCTTCACTCGTACAGCAAACTACAGCTCTGCTTTTCATTCTCTCTTGCTGTTAAGGAGCAGGTGAAGCAGCTGAGCCCTCTGACTGGTTAAATCTCTTGCTGGCACGCCTCTCTAAAACACTGCCTGGTATGTGTGCTGGTACTGAATAATCTCTTTAAATTATATTTGCAAATGTCAAGATTCAACCCTAATTGTCTTGTAGCGGTGACACCACAGAGACAGGTGTCAGGTAACAAGACTCACCCCCTCATTATGATTCCTCACTCATCCGCCCTCTAATAATGAACCTTATTGTTTCAGATTAGTTACAGTCTGAACCTCTGCTTGTTGCTACGCCATCCATTAGTGGCAATGGGAGCTACCCACTTAGCACTGTGTGCTGAAATCCAAATAGGCGCCGACAAATGCCACAGTGATTTTTGGTCATAAGCGCTGCAAATCTATAGACTGCAGGAAGCTAAGTTGGCACAATTTGCTTTATTCCCCTCCCCTATGTTTAAGCTGTACCACTCTACATGCCTGCATTAATCTTATTATAACGCACAACATGAAATAAATGAGGTTTATCATAAGAAATCGTTATTCTTGAAGATCAGCTGGGAACCCTCAATTTCTAGATTTTGTTTAGTTGATACAATAATTTTGCACTGAGGCAAGAATATAAAGTTGAGCACATTTTTTACCTTAAGGTAAATCGTATCATGTTTTGAAACAAAACTTAATTGCCAACAATTATTCTGGCGATTCTTTAAAGAGCTTCTCCCTTTGAAACACTGGAAAACACCATTCATTGCAACATTAAACTAAGTCAATCTCAAATTCTAAACCTGTTTCCCTCTTATTCCAAAATTCATTTAACAATCAGAAATCACTCAGCTGTTTCATATGTTCAGAGCAGAATGTTTAAACAAGAATGTTGTTGCATAAACGCTAAGCTGGAAACCGCTTTCAGAGTAATAAAAGAGCAGGCAATTGACTGCACTGACAAGCACTGTTTACAGAAAAAAAAAAAAAACAGTCAATGTAATTTCAAATACATTTCACAGCTGAGAGATCTCTATGTTACCTTTCTATGTAAAGCAATATAGAAAACAGACTTCTCAAACCATTTCTCAATTCTTTATGTGGTCCCAGCATTTGAAAGGCCATGAATTCATGACAAAAAGAAAAATGCAATACAGCTGACATGAGTTTCTTTTCTCTTTTTAATCTCAACAAATGAGGCTAGATGAAAGAAAGGAACGCTTTTAGGACTGAGAACCTAGTTATACTCACCTGTTACCAAACACTGCACTCAGCTCATCCAAAACATTGTTCAGCTTCACCTGGAGCTCTTTGAGATGGTCACTTGCTTCTGTATCCAACTGCAGACGAAAGAAGAAAATTTAGCATGGACCCAGAAGTCAGTCCGCTGTCCTTCACTGTGTTCATGTTTGCTGTTGAGGTCACTGTTAAGTATGTGAACTCTCACCACTGGACTTTGCACACTAGGACTCTCTCCTCCAGTGCCTGTTGCTGTTACAGAAGCTGTGAGATCATCAACAGATACTTGACCAAACAGCAGTAAGAGTTTGCCCTAGGCACAGATATTCTCCCTCACAGTTCTCTTCCTGACACTACTTCAAGTTCAGAAGGATACTTGGCTGTTTTAGATTTGATGTTACTTATGTGTTTCTCCATGCATGATCTTGAAAGATGCTATTTCACCTGCCACCTTAGTATCAGTATTCAAACTTAAGAGGTCCAGCCACTGCTCTAAGAAGACTGCTCCCCAGATATTTTGCAGATATGGACCCAAGTACCACATCAAGAACTGTTGTGCACTGATCACTTTTGCAAAGCATAATCTCAGCTATGTGTGTTTAGCACATGCAACTCTTCTCTCATAAGGATCCAGATAACTTTTAATATACAGCTCTTCAGAGAAGATATATATGTGTGTATATATATATATATATATATATATATATACACACACACACACACACACACACACACACAAAATGGAGCCCAAGCACTACATGTACTTTGCTGACATCTTGGCATGTGCTGTAAGAAGGTACTTGCTCCATCATTCTCAGCCCAAAGCCACCTGTTTCTGCATTCATAAAGTGCTTGTATTCTGGCTGTTTTCATCCCTCCAGCCTTGAAACAAAGCCACTTTCTGAGCAGGCCACCTGTGTGTTAATATAACACCACATGTTCAATGTTTTGGGATCATTTGTCCTGAAAGAGTAACTTTGTAGATAGATTTGTGTTTGCAAGCCAGCAAGCTTCTGCTTGTAAAACAAAAAACAAACTCCAAAAATGTGTGCATTCAGCATTCAGATGTTCAGCTTTACCTCTAAGCAGACTATCTATTTACCAATATAATCAGCCAGATCACAGCACAGTAGCTAGTAATCAGTTTAGATTTTTATGGTATATCCAGGTATGCAGCTACACAAGATTTGAACATGACAGGAATTCCCACTATTGCATTCTGTGCTGAAGGCCTGCTTATATTCTTTAGCATTTGTCAGAGAAAGCCAAGCCTTAGGGGATTTGGAATCTGATCCACTCATTTTCCTATCACAAGCTGGCATGGAAAATTGACTCTATTAGGCATTTGACACAGGGCTAATGAAAGTCCTGGATCAGAATTTAAGAAATGGTGAAAAATATGCAGATGATGATTACTTAAGCCTTATAACTTTATCCATTGCTTTCTGTGATTATATTTCTCTCTTAATATGACCTTGTATTTCTACTACCTTTGTAAGTCCCTTGCTATGAAGGCAGAGGGAAGATAATGTCACACCAAAACAAAGAACAATGTCTGTTGGCGATGTTTGTCATGCCCCTGCACAAGCCTTTCACTCTCACCTTAGCACACAGTGGCAACAAGTCACAAGCTGCCTGGTTCACTATTGATAAGTAACAGCACAGTGCTTTGAATAGTGCTCTGATTTTATCCATTCCTGGTAGACTGGGGCAAGTTCAGCTCATCATTGGCCCAAACATTTCAAGGAACTGTTTTTCCAGTTGGAAAAAAAAGGCCAGAAGAAATTTCTATGGGTCAACTATTCCTCTCTATTTACTTCTACTTCTTTATTAATTACCAGATGTGCGCATGCTGGATCTAGAGATGTTTTAGGTCAGGACCAACAACTTGGTGCCTTGGTTTATGAACTATGCAAGCAATCAACCATTTTACTGTGAAGTGATATGACTAAGAGCCTCTAAGCTTTTCCTTGCTGCTACAGTCTGACCTTCCAGGGAGCAGAAGAAAATCTGCTAGGCAGCTGTCCAGCAAGAAGGGACAGCTGGAGCAGTGCTTCACCATAGGGACAAGCTCCAGTATCCGCAATGAGGAATTGTCTCCTCTCCGGAGCATAAGCTCATGGCTCTCTAGATGCAACTGGCAAGACAGCTGCCCAGACTGACATAGAAGCGCCCAGCCTTACCCCAGGGAAGCAAAGCCAAAGGCAACCCTGACGATGAACGTTCTGGTTAACTGACCACCATGTCCTCTGTCATCCTGTAAAAGCTGTTTTTTTCTGAACAACTACTACTGCAGAAGAAGGAGTATAGATAATATGTTACCAATTACTCATGCTTAGGTATTGGCTCAAAGTAAATTTTATGGAATTACTTGAGCATGAGTTAAGTCCATTAGGAAGGTATAGGCAGGTTTGTATTGCTGTTTCTCATGCATAAGTCACATACTGGTTACAGCGTCCCTGTAGCATATGGTACAGCTGCAAACTGTTCTTTGCCAATATGGTTAAGCACTGATAACAGCTCTCAAATGAAACAGTGACTATTCTGCTGCTCTACCAATGAATTCCAAGCTTATCAGCTGTTATTGATAGTAGGAAGTGCTACTTGGACTGCATGATAAATCTGGCTGGTAGAGCAAAGCAGAAAGCGATATCAGATAGTTGGGTCACTGCCATACGTAAAGTCCAGATGTCACATCCCATCTCTATCGGAAATAAGAGCTCCGCAGGGTTACAATCTCTATTCTGTGCGTGTACAGAAGATGATTCAGATGAAGAAAGCTAATGAAAAGTAATCTGTGCAAAACATGGGACAGCACCCATGGCCAAGTGGCTTCTGATCTCTGAGCAAATGCTCCAATTCTAGCGGAAATAATGGTTGGCACTTCCACAGTACCATATTTGAGATGTTAAATGTGTGGTTTAACTGAGGTGCAAACAAAAACAGGAAAGCACTAGCCTATATTTACATTTTGGGGAACAAAGCAGGGCCCTGTTGATTGTCTGTAAAGACTTAGAACTTGGCAATTCAGAGAATTTGGGCCTCAAAGTCTCATCCAAACAGATAAAAGGCTGGAACCTCAAGTTCTCTGCTAACCTGCATGGTGTTAGTTACAGCACAGTATTATAAATTTCATTTTAGGCTGAACTTCTGCTTCTTTCACAGATGAAACGGAACCCATCAATTTTCTGCTGTGGGCTTCCAAATTCTCCAAGAAATGTCTTTAGTTTGTCCTTCATTTCTATACACAGTGATGAGGAATGAGCAACCAGAACTAGAAGGTGGTTCTTCAGCTACAGAAACTCAGCTCTGTCTTTCTAGATAGTTGATGATGTTAACTAATTCAGATCTTAAAGTCTGTGAAATCATCAGGTCTGACCTGACATAGCAGCAGCTGGAGAATTTTGTCCTGCTATCCTATTTTAGCCACATGCAAGTTGTGGGACTCATCTGGCTACAGCCTGAAGTTACTGATGCTTGTTCTACCACCCTCCACTAGTGCCTGGAAACTTCTCTCTGAAAAGACAGCTGTGAGGCAGGAAGCTAAGCACATTCAACCTCCTTAAAAGGCCTTGCTGCACTGAATTTTCATACTTCTCCCCACTTTCCTATAGATTTCAAAAATGAGAAACCTGGAGAGTTTAACAGTGGCAACAGCTACATGCTTTTCAAATGCTAGAGTGGCCTTATCTAGCTACGGCTCTTGGGAGGCTAACGAGAAGCAATCAGTGCAGAAATGCTCTTTTAAAATAGGTTTCCACAGCACATTTAGCCTCCAAAAGTAGGCAATGCGGTAGGGCAGCTTTTATTTTCAATGTTATGAGTTCATAACTCATGAAAAGGTGAGCAAAATAATGGGCTACAGAGAACCATCTCTCATCAGCAAAATCAAAAAGGCTTACAATGGCCTCAAGGAGAGCATGCAGGGCAGGCTGATGTTTGCAGGAAAACTACAGGGGTGAGCAGAAAATGCAGGTCATGTTAGGTTTAATTAGATAATAGAAGAATTACATAAATGAGGCCAGATGCAGTCAAGAGCTAGCAATGAATATATACATATACATATATATATATATATATATATATCCCATTTTAGCACAGAGCAGCCCAGTTCTAAGAAGTATTTATGTACCCAGTCTCTGTCCAGCACTCACCCCTGACTCCACTGTCCTTTATACTTTGAATGCTAAGTGTCACTCCATAAATGCGTAAGTTTTCAAGATCGGCTTCAGGAATGTTTGAAAGAGCTTCTGAACCACCCTGAAGCTGTTTTGACCCTCTGAGATAACAGACCTCAAAAGGGATAGAAGTATTAATTATAAGCCATAAAAATCATGTAAGAGTTTTTCTTCCTATAATTATATAAAGATTCCTTGCAATCTCAAGCACAGACACAACAGAATTGCTCCTCACAGAGCTCTCTAAAAGGCCTCGATGTCCTACCTTTCCTACCACTACTGTTCATGGACTACGTGATGTCGCACATGAAACCTGGTGATGTTGGACCAATTTTTGCCCTACTTTATGCCTTCCAAGTTTGAAAAAGAATAATAATAATAATAATAATAATAAAAAGTGGAGGTGGAGATTAAGATTCCTCATCTGGGGAAGGAAGCCACTATATTAGGGAGTCTAATTCCATGATATATCTGGGCAAGTACTTCTATTCCTTGTTATGCCATTACACTGCAGTATAATTATTATCTTTTCATTTCCCTAACTTTGTAAAAACTATGACACGAATTTTCTTTGGAGAGTGCTTTGGGACTTGCTGGCAAAGAGCACCAGGGAGCAGTCATATTTATAAGCTCTCCAGAGACTTGAAGAGCTAGTGTTCTGCAGATGGACATGGATCATGTATTCTGTATGCATCAGAAGCAAAAGAAGCCTTGAACATGAAGTAGTTGAAATCAATCCCCAAGTTCTGGCTTCACACACGGTATGTCTAGCTTCACTATTGTTCGAACAACTGAGTATTTAGTACCTAATTCTTAACAACACAGAAGGACACAAGCAGGCAAATAGTTCAAGGTGGCCAGGACATATTACTATGCTACTTTATTAATCCCTCCAAAGAAGCAGATCTGTTTTAGGTACAGCAGCCAGGACAACATTTACATTTGTGCAGGCTGCTGCGTGATGTATAGATGAACATACACCAAATCCACCACACGAACTACAAACTGCCCTTCTTGAAGGAGAGGATAAAACTCTATAGAAATGCATTTCCAACAGCATGTTTGCCTACATGATTCTATTTTCAAAGCTGTTGTCTCACCAACTGATACTCACTAGCCAAGCTTAATCTCCATCAGAGAAGGGACTACTCAAACTACGACGAGGCCTTGTTTACTCTAGCAAAACAGAGGATCTGGCAGGTTTCAATTCAAGAAGCAAAGTACTACATGGTCACCAAGAGGAAAACTCCTGGAGATGGCAAATAATTCAGGCACTTAGCACAACATGATTTATTTCTGGTGATCAGTGGCATCCTAATGAAGTGAACAAGCAGAATTCAAAAAGAAAAAAAAAAAAAGAAATGACTTCCAAAAAACCAGCTTTCTAGCATGTTTACCAGGTCTTTTGTTTGGGTTTTATTGTTCCCAGTCTGGGCTCCTCTCCCTTTTTCTCTTTTTTGGTACAATACAGGGGAAATAGTGCCTTCATTATTTTTGTTCTATGTCAGCTACCACCTGAGGAAAATTTTTAACTGTAGAATTCAGATAATAGGTCTAGGCTACAAGAAGCAGCTGACAGTTCCATTAAATGCATTTTTTTTCCCCAATTTAACATATTAACAGTTAACTTGTTGGTATTTTCAATTCTAAGCATAGGGAAACTCTACCTAATGGTCAGTACTATGCGATAATTTGACAAATTGATTCCTTAAGAGAAATCAAGTGCACATGTATTAAAACTTTATAAATCATTTCACAAATATTTCATCATAACTCTATTTTTTCCTGAAAAAAAGCATTTAGCTACCACTGCTATTACAGCTGAGAAGATATAATTCTAATTCTTGATGTAACTGTAAGAAGTTAGGATTGTTGAGATTGCATGTGAAAGGACAAGATGGGGGTCTCTTGCCTTACAAGATTAATCTTTTAGTAGAGATTTTGCTACTTCATAGAATTCTGCCACTAAGCACGAGAAAGATTTGAAACAGCAATGCAGGCAAAAACTAGCAAAGTGAACTTTCCTCTTGGTATATAGGTCATAGCACAGATTCTACCACAACACAGCCAAAAGAAAATGCACTTAGGCTTTGAAAACAATTTTTCCTAACAGCAGCATCAGCAGCCTTTTCTTCATCTTCCTGAATATTGAAAAGCAATGAAAAAGAAAGAAAGCACACAGATTATATCAGAACAGAAACAGTTATTTAGGGGAGAAAAAAAAATTTATTTTTGTGAGAACAGCCACTTCAGGAAAAAGAAAGGAAAGCTAAGAAATACATCTACATTTATGCACACTTCTGAGTATCCAACAAAGCATGAGCACGTAAGTCAGCACTTGCATATTTGCAATATGTTAGATATTGGACATTTAACATCAGAGGTATTGTCCTACATTTATATAATCTAAAATGACTTGATGTCAACAGTTCTCAGACACATGTCTTACTTCAGAGTCTTGAAACCACCAGCCATGTCCATAACCAGCCTACATGAACACGTTACAGATTCCTCTCTTTCCTCCTCCACTCTATTTTGTTCCTTGAAACATTCCCTCCTGCATCTTATGATAAATTTAGCTGAAAAATCTCCAGGCGTGGCTGTCCCTTCACACTTACTATAGTGCCAGGTGTCACAGGGCTCTCCTCAAGACTGCAGTCTGCAAGTACCAGGATGATGCTAATAACCTAGTAACATTGCAGTAAGAATGAGTAAATAATTACTCAATCTCTTAATGCTCTTACCTCTTTACCCCCCATGGCTTCAAACATCTTCTCCAACTGTACCCGCAGCTGCTGGATATTATTCATAAGGATGCAGGGCTGAAGGGACAAAAGTAGGTGCCTGTTACTGCTCTAGATGCTAACACATTCATCCACTAGTACAGTCTGTGCCTCAGACACCCTCCCCCAAGTACAACTGCCTCCGTGAGTCAAATAGGAGGTAAGGCATAGATCTCAGCACTCAAACCTAAAAAAGGAGCTTTTATTTTCTCCAGCTTGAAATGAAATGGCCAGTTCCAAAAAACCCCAGATCAGCGAATTCTCAGCTGTTGTATTTTCCTCCTCACCTCTATCACTGAGGATAAGTCGAGAAGAAATCAGTGCAAGGACAAGACCCAACTCTCTCCCCTCATGCACTCCAGAAGTCCAAGCTGTTGTTGCCTTCATAGCCTCTTACTGCTGCCATCTACTACTGTGAGTTGTGCAAATCTCAGGTCAGAAGGGGAACTACCAGCCAGATACTACCGGTACTGTCTATACTCAAAGAGGTGTTTGACATTTGCTAGGCCAAGCCTGAGAGCAGTAATCAAAGGCAGCTTGAGGAATAGACTCCTTCTCTCTCTACTTCCATCCCCAAACATAGCTGTGGGAGATACTAAAAACAGCATGGGACAGACCCAGGGCTCAAAAATTAAAGAGCTTGTTTCATTTAATATCCTGAATTTCACTAAATTTGGATTTAAACAGTAAGTTAATTACATAGAGACAAATGTAAACAAAGAGTGCTTCTGAGTTCTGATCTAGAGAACAGCCTATGCCCATCACCTGTCACTCTGATGCAGGATGTAGACAGGCAGAGAATTCCAAGGGGACCTAACATCTCCAAACCCTGTGGATCACCTTTGGGGTCTACTTTTATGTCACGGGTAAGCCAGAATCCAATTCAAAAGTGTATGGATGATGATAAAAACAGTACTGATCATATTTACATCATCCATGTGATCAGATGCAGTGTGCAGGGAAACTTGTTTTGTCACGACAAATTACGTGATTCCTCAGGGTGGAGGAGGAATTCATCACGACTCACCAGTTTCTCCTTGGAGCAGTAGGACTGGAAACTCTTGGAGAGGATATCAGCATACTGCATCAGCACTTTCCCAATTGTCTGTGAAGACAAGGCAGTATTGTTATTGGTCTCCCATCGCTGCAGGAGAACTCCAGGAAAACAAGCCAAAACCACAGAACATTTTGAAGGACCCTATTTTTCATCTTGCTAAAGGCAGACAAACAGTTGGATATTGAGGATATTACCTTAGCAAATCTCCTATTGTAATGAGCAACAATGACAGGGTCTGGGCACTCAAGCTTCTTAATGATCTCGAAGCTTTGATTGAGCTGAGTGAAGACATCCACCACTGAGCAGGAGAACAGAGCATGCTCAGATGTTTGCTGGAACTAAAACAGAAGCACACAGTCATTCTCAGATGGAAAGGTCTGAAACACACAGCTGGCATTTCACGCTTATCTCGTCATCTGCAGTCCTGGAGGCAGAACACCTTCACAAAAACCCACATCTTCCTCATAATTAGTCCAAGTTCTCCAAGAGGCCCAGGGGAGCTAAACAGCCAATTCTGCTGGGTTTATAGGTTTACCGACCTTCATCAGCTAGGATTTGACAATCCTAGTGTGCAGTGTGATGCTGAGACCCTTAACGAATGCATTGCTTGCCTGTCCGTTAATGAGTAAAGAAAAGAGGATTTTTTTTTTAATATGGAGACATTAAGAGGAATGCTGACATCAGCATCACATCACAGGCTACAACACCAGTCACTGAAAAAAATGCAAGGCTCATGCTCACCATTGGAAATACTCAGCAAACTAAGAAATAAAATTAATCTGTAGGTGGATTAAGGTCATAGTCTCACTGCTGTGATTAAACACATGCTAAGTGCCTTATATTTCAATTACGTATCTCACAAACACAAGGAGATGAGAGCGCACCAAGCCACTGACTGAAAGATTAATAGCAGCAGAACACAACAGGCATAAATGAATGGTTTGCACGTCGCTATTAGTTTAAAACAGCTCTTTGTGACCTGTACACAAATGTACTAGATAAACAAGTTCCCTATTGCAAAAAGTACTGCATCTTCCCTTTGTACAACAGCTGAATTTACAGTGTTATTATTTGGTTCTGGACACTAAATAGTGCAGCCCTCCTTTCAGTGACCTACATACCCCATCTTTTTTATCTCTCTCCAGAGCACCATGCAAGAATTCCAAAGAAACATCTTCATTTTCATCCAGCCACTGCATCACAAACTGCTCAAACCACCTGGAAGAGGGACAGGAAAGACAAGATACAGCATGAAATAGAGTACCCCAAATAGACCTTTCCCCAGGACAGATCCATCCCTGTAGCATCCAGCAGATGTTCAGATGATCTAATTACCCCCAGAATAACATCTTGCCCTTCCTCTTTCCCCAACACTACTGTCAAGATCAGTGGCGCTCTTTCAGTAAGTCTCATGGAAAGCATGCTTCTGTTAGTTGCCTGAACGCTATTATCTATGTATCCCACCAAAATCTCCCCAAATGCTCTAACCGGTTCACAAACTACCACTGAGTAGGGCCTATACCATCACTTGGGCTGGATCAGCAGAATGCAGCATGGCCCAGTCTCTGCAGACTGCTGGTCCTGTGTTATTTTTGTCCTTCTTCCCTATATTTTCTCTTCCTTGGTACCTTCCCCATTTTCCCTTGGGTTCCTTCTTTACCTTTTCCCAGCATCTCAGAACGTTTTTATTGCCTTTTCCTCCCTTTTTATTCATGTGTTACACAAGAGAATGAAGACCTCCATACCCACTGTCTGTGTGCAATGAGAGACGCACCACACTGCATTTGGACTTACCATTTTACATTTAAGAGATACAAATGAGCACAAAGGGAGGAAAAGGCACTGTTTTCCAGGGCCCTGTAGCCACTTAATCTGCAGATAGAGGCTCTGCTCTGGAGTGCCAGGAGGGAGAAGTGAGGTTAGAAATTTTGTGCTTTAATCCTGTTCTCCCCTTCCTCCAGCCTTTTCCAGAACATGCACCCATTTCTTTCATCTGATGATCTCACTGTGAGGGTGCCTGAGTAAGATTAACTTCTGGTGATAGCATAGACCATCCTCTAAGACTTGCAAGAAGCTGGTCAGGCCTGAAATAGCACTTCATCAGATTTTTAAAGAAGTTTAAATTCGTTTTACAAGAAAACTGCAAGCCCGACAGCCTTGCAACATGATCAAGTCCCTGAGATCAGCAGGCCCTAGAAGCAAGACAAGTTTTGTATCTGTCCCCTCTCCTCACTTGGGAGGAAAAGCTAAACGGTAGTGCAGAATATGAGAGGTAGGGGAGCAAGATGGGAGATGCCAAACAGGCAAGGTGAGAAGCAGCTTTAGTGATGGGATTCCAGAGCTTGGAGAGCAGGTCATCCCTCTGGGTCCCTGCTATTTGGGACAGTCACACAGTAGAAGTGGGAGGGGCATTGTCTGTGCTTAAGCAAAAACACAGCACTTAAGCCTTTATCTAAATGTCTGTCTAGGGTCTGTTATTCAGATCTATCATGTGGAAGTGCCAATGTACTGCAGCTGAAGTAAATCTTAATTTCAAATATTACTAAACAGCAGTGACAAACAAGGAAAAAAGTGCGCACGTTTGATTTCAGTCCATACAAAAGATTATTATGTGAGCTTCACAACAGAGTACAACCTCCTCTAAACAAGCAGCTGTGTTCACACAGATCGTGCTAATTATGGGCTGAGTTTGCAAAGAGCATGAAAGCATGTGCCAGACATGAGAGGGAGATCAAGAGCAAATTCACAGACAGAGCACACTGGATAATCTTAAATACTCTCTACGCTTTGGAATATAAAGCGCATCGATGCTAATACTGGAAATTGTAACTGACACAGTGTTAAATGCCGACAGCAACCTGCCTATGCAGCGCTATCCAATTCAGACAGCAACTGAGCAAAATTGTCAGACATATGGACTTCCCATGTTCCTGAAAAATTCCTTTTGACTGCCAGTACAAGCTCTCAAAAGTCAGCATATTTGAGAGTTCCTGTGCTTTGCAAGTTTCTCGTGCTTTCAACATTTTGTTCTTAATTAAAATAGCACATTTTGAAGCTGTAGCTCGATCCTTGCAAGGGAACTCCGCAGTTTACAAGGAAGCAACTTCCAAATCCTCTACCTCTTTCAAAATTCCCAGGCTGCAAGCTGCTTACTGCCTCACCTATACTATAGCATAGGATAGAAAGCACAGAGCCAAAATTGTGGCTTCTGGCATAGAGAAAAGTAGAACTGCTTCTCGATTATCATTCGTCCTTGGTTATTGCGCCATATCCATTACAAAGGACCATGCAGTGTTCAGAACAATCATTGCTCGTCTTTATGGCTACCATATGTCAATATACAAGATTAGTTGCATAGCTATTTTACTGTCTCACCAGATTGCCTAAGCAAAGATGGTGAATAAAGAAAGGGACACTGAGGTTTGGGATTTTGTCATATCTGCTCCCCCACCAAGCCCTGCCATTAAAAAAAATATCTAGGTTCAAAGACTTAAAATGAGCCTTCAAGTGCAAAGTGAACTACTCCAATCAGCTCAGGAAATTCTGTAGCCACATTTGCAAAGCCACTCTCAGCTTCGCCTTTTGCTGGCTGGGAGTAAAACGTAAAAAATTATAAATCATCTATAAATATTTCTAGTTCCTGGACACATTCAGGTGCAAAGTGTGCTTTGAGCTATAATAAAAACGTAGAGTTATCTCAGGCTAAGTATCCCTTTACAGTGTTTTACCACCAGTTTTCAGGCTGCTGGGCAAGCAAGGAGGGACACTGTGAACCATGAAGGCAAATTGTCTATATTCAAAATTATCTAGCACAGAAGCCAGTAAAAAAATAATCTGATTCCATGCAGAAATAGATTCAGAATGTTGTTACCCAGCAAATATCATCTTTGTCCTGTCGCTTTGAATTATCGATCTAGAAGCAAGCGGGGTAATGACTCACGCACCAGCACACAAGGCAGAGGCCAGTGCCGCCACTGCGTGAACAGTCTGTGCTTGCAGAGGTCAGCACAGCCTGACTCAAGACAGCACAGCCCACATCTCCAAACAACTTTTGTACAGAACACACTTCAGTCCTGCCGGCAGGGAAGGGGAGCGGTGCTTTGTGATAAAACGCAAGTGCGTTGCTCTTGGTTGCACAACAACAAGGTAGCACAAAAGGCTGTAATTTCAGCTTGGCCACGAGCCTGGCTTCTGTGGTCTCAGGCTTGACAGGTGAATTAATCTTGCTCGTTTGCTGTGCTTGATGCATGTGGGTGCCCAGTGAACATCCAATGGGCCTTGGCAACTGCAGACACAAAGCGGCAGGCAGGATTTCCAAGAGTTAGATGAGCAGAAGTTAGATGTTTGATAAAGTGACCCAGAGGAAAAAGACAGGATTTCAAAGGCAGGAATACCCTTCCCCATTGGAGTTTCTAGTACAGCTACAATACTAGCTGCATGCTAATATCAGTATTAAAACAAATATAGAACATTTCTTTATGCGTCCAAATAGATGGACTTATTTTTGGAAGCTGACACTTCACAGCTTTTAGCAGGCAGCTAAGAAATGAAGAGAAGAAGTTTTAAAGATCCACTGCCAGCTATGTTTCTACTTCAAGTTCAGAAACTGCTGCTGAATTTCAGAAAATAAGGGAAGCATAAAAAAAAAAAAAATCAGCTTCACTATTTTGGAGCTTTCACCTTATTCAATCATGTCCCAAGGCAATTAGAAGCACGGTCTCTTACAGCTCCAAAAAGAAAAGATAGTTCATGAATATCCTCATCTGTTTAGTAGATAGACATCTCAGTTTTTCTCTGGACAGCAGCAATTTGGTTTCATCTAAAGAGTTTACTGATGTGCAAACCTTATGCATGGACTCCTTTGTTTAAAGAAGTTGCAAAGCTAAAAACATTGGTGATCGAGCAAAACAGACAACAGTTCATTGCTGTAATTGATATCACGGGGATATTTTGTGACAAGTGAAGACCCTGACAATGTGGTTGTTGTCCTAAAATATGAGAGTGAAGTAGCAAGGGAAGCCAGACACTGCACAGGTACAGGAGCACTGAAGGAGCTTTACAACAAAGACCAGCAGAGCAGAACAGTTTGCAAAAAGAAACTCAGCATCATTATCCTGATTAAGAGGTGGGGGGTGAGGGGAGGGAGAATAAGGATATCAGATTGCTTGCCTAAGTCTGCACCGACTCAGAGGCACAAAGAGATAAGCCTTCTTTGACTGTCACTCCAGCACCCTGTTCACTCAGCTAATGTCTCTCTCTGACCTGATTTGTTAAGTGAGGCCCATAGTCCAAGCCAAGAACTTACACCAAGTGCCTCAGTCTTAACATGCAGATAACACCAGGCTTGAAGGACTGCATACAGTGGAGGATGGGAAGAGAATTCAAAATGCCAAACTGGGGAGGCAGTCCAAGCAAGAGGGGCAAGTGCTATATTTGGGTTAGGTTTAGCTCAGTTGGTTAGAGTGTGGTGCTAATAACACCAAGGTCGTAGGTTTGATCCCCATATGGGCCCCTTGTTTGAGGGTTGGACTAGGTGATCTCCAGACGTCCCTTCCAACCTTACCAATTCTATGATCATTCAGACAGCAGTGAATAATCAAATACAGGATGGGAACAATAGCTAGGCAGGACACTGTTGAGGATGCCTAGGCACTGGCAATACCATTGCAAAAAGGCTGCCACCACCCTGGCATGCAAGAACTGCAGTACTGCATGCAAGGCAGTACAAGGCAAGGTCTAGATGGAACAGTTGTATTCAAGCATGGGTGTTGCATGTCCAGACACAGACCAGCTGGAGAGCAGTGAGAAAAGCTCACTTGCAAGTAAAGCTAGAAACAAATGGGAACAGGTAAAAGACTGGGAAGGGACAGGAGAACAACAGGTGACTTTCACAAAACAGGAGCAATTTGTTCTCCATACCAAGGCTGGTAGGACAGGACAAGCTCAAACTAAATCAAGAAAGATTTGTAGAGGTGGGGGGGGGGGGGCAAAACATACGTGCATGGTCTCTAATGACAGGGAATATCTGCTCTTTGAGAACTGACCAAAGGCCACACCACAAGAACAGAATAGTTTAAGGACTCTTTACGCCTCTGCTAAACCTGTTGAGACCTATGGGATACACACTGTACAACAAGGGACTGAACTGTCAGGGACAGGATGCAGAACACCAGAGGGGACAAATATGCATGTATATGTATAAAATAAGGAGTGGTGACATAGTGTATCACAAAGAAACCATGGGAGAAATAAATGACAACCCTGAAGAAGACACAAAAGGAGATGCAGACTGATGGCTTACTACCGAAGATATGACACACTCACGCTGGATATTCAGGCACTTTTCCCTTGAAGGCAGGCAGATCACGAACATATTCATTGTACAGCCACTTCACTTTGAAGTGTAAATTCATATAGTCTGCACTTTTACACAGCCTATGTTTCTCATGCTCTGTAAGAAAGGAAAAAAAAAAAGCAGTTAGGTCTGAATTTACTACTATTGCTGCATCAGACACAGGAGAGTCTTACAAAGCATGTCTGCAGTATGCAATGCTTTTGAGCGCAAAGCATCTATAGAGACAAAATCTTCAACAATGCAGTATTTCAGCAGTGAGCAGGGGTTCTCTACATTCGATAGGTTGTGCTCTGGAATTTATTTCTGTAGCTCCAACTAATACAGATTTATGTGAGGCTTAAGAGCAAACAAACTAATACTTCCACTTATTAAGAGGTTTTGGTTGCCAAGGCAATAAAAAAATAAAGAGAGCAATTTCTTATAGCCTTTCCATTTAATGTATGATACGTTTTATTCTTGCAGGAAATAAATCAAGACGACTGAATCTGTTAATTCTTAGCTATAAATAAAGGCAACACACGTTACACTATATCCCCGAGATAAAACAGTAGAGAGAATCAAGTTCTTTAGTTTGACAGTATCAGTCATGAGCAAGTTGAGACAAGTTGTGAATTCTTTAGATAGGTCCTGTCAAGCCTTTTCACTATAGCATGTTAAATCTCCCTCTGCCCAACTCTGCTTTGTGAAGATTCGAAGGCAGATAACATGAATTCAGCAATCACTGGATGAGCAATAGATGTTGTCTACCCGGACTTTAGCAAGGCTTTCGACACTGTCTCCCATAACATCCTCATGGACAAGTTCAGGAAGTGTGGGTTAGATGAGTGGACAGTGAGGTGGATTGAGAACTGGCTGAAAGGCAGAGCTCAGAGGGCTGTCATCAGCAGCACAGTCCAGGAGGCCTGTAGCCAGCAGTGTCCCCCAGGGCTCAGTACTGGGGGAAGAAGTCCTGTTCAGTTTATTCATCAGTGACCTAGACGAGGGGACAGAGTGCCTCCTCAGCAAGTTTGCTGAAGACACAAAACAGGGAGGAGTGTCTGATACACCTGAGGGCTGTGCTGCCATTCAGAGAGACCTGGACAGGCTGGAGAGCTGGGCAGAGAGGAACCTCCTGAGGTTCAACAAGGACAAGTGCAGGGTCCTGCACCTAGGGAGGTGCATGCACCAGTATAAGCTGGGGCCTGACCTTCTAGAGAGTAGCTCTGCAGGGAAGGACCTGGGAGTGCTGGTGGACAAGTTAACCATGAGCCAGCAATGTGCCCTTGTGGCTAAGAAGGCCAATGGTCTCCTGGGCTGCATTAGGAAGAGTGTTGTCAGCAGGTCAAGGGAGGTGATCCTTCCCTCCTATTCAGCCCTGAGGAGGCCACATCTGGAGTACTGTGTCCAATTCTGGGCTCCCCAGTACAAGAGAGATATGGAGCTACTGCAGAGAGTCCAGCATAGGGCTATAAAGAAGATTAAAGGATTGGAGCATCTCTTATAAGGAAAGGCTGAGAGAGCTGGGCCTGTTTAGCCTGGAGAAGAGAAGCATGAGAGGCGATTTTATCAATGTATACAAATACTTAAGGCAGAGTATCAAGAGGATGTGCCCAGACTCTTTTCAGTGGTGCTGAGTGATAGGACACAAGGAGCTCAAACTGAAACACAGGCAGTTCCACCTGATTATGAGGAAAAACTTCTTTCCTGTGAGGGTAGCAGAGCACTGGAACAGATTGCCCGGAGAAGTTGAAGAGTCTCTTTCTCTGGATATATTCAAAACCTGCCTGCATGCGATCCTGTGCAACACGTTCTAGGTGACCCTGCTAGAATAGAGGGCTGGGCTAGATGATCTCCAGAGGTCCCTTGCAACCTCAACCATTCTGTGATTCTGTGATCATTTCCATGCATCTCCTGGAGAGCTCATATAGCTTTTCATCACCAGCTTGGCCTCAAGTAGTTGTTTTTATTTTACCTTACATTCTACACATGGACTAGCCTCCCAGTAACAAATGGGCTTGATGGTAGTTTACACAGCCCAAAAGAGCTCATTTTTGCTCTTAAGCCTCACATAAATCTGTTTATACTTACTCATTACTGTGCCTGTTCTTCTTCTGCTCTCTTCCTCCTCTCAATTTAGCCTCCTAGTGACTTTTTGCCTTCACCTTGCTTCTCTTTTGCCCAATTTATTCTTCTCAGACTTTTCCTGATACTCTTCTGTGCTCCTCAACACCTGTACACCTTAGTTTCCTCCATCTGTAAAGCAACCTACTGCTTGTGTCTCCAGTCTTTAACTGGTCACTTTTTCTCCACTTTTATTCAATGAATATGCCGTGCACAAGCAATACTAGGAGTCTGTCTCATTCCACCATAGATCATCTCCTACCTACAACACTCAAATTACACTTGATCCACATGACCTCTTTCAAATCTCAGTACCAGAGCTCCATATGCCCCTGCTCAGCTTATCAACAGGGTGGGGCATAATTCTCAAAAAAATTAACCCCACTGAGACTTTGTATCCATCTCCTGCTTCTCCTGTAGCTTCTAGTTCTTACTGCAGCATATCCCTTAGATTAACCATCTATTCTCCCCTCCATCTCATTTTTTTTTTTGCAACACAAACTCAAATGCAATCTGATTTTATCTCTATTTCAGGCTATATTCTTCTCTGCAAGATGAAATCACAGGCTCTCTCCCCTCATCTCCTCATTCGCAAAGCCTAACGCAACCAAAGCAAACTGAAGCCATCACACCTCAAAGCCATCTCAGTTGCTGTTCCTGCTCACTGTGGTCACTACATGGCATTCTGTTGCTGAGACCTGCAACCTGGCCATCTTGCTTGAGCTGAGCTTCTCCAGATGTCTTTGAACCTAGGCTATGTTTGAACAATGCAGAGTTCCTCTCTGCATAATGCATGTGTCTCCATAATGTTACCTTTCCCGTATACCTACACTGCTAAAGCACTTGCCATACTCAGACCTACATTACTGCAGAGATCATCTTCTTGGACCACTGCTCCCTTTCCTCTCTCACAAGAAATATATGCTCCATGTCATTACTTCCAAGGTCCTTGATAGCCTGTTTCCACATTACCATCTTTCAGCAGCTGACTCCCACCTCTGGTCAGCCCACAAGTCCTGTTTTTAACCTACTTGTTAAGTTCTCCAAAAAGCATCTTCATTCTTTCTCCCAGGCCACCACTCACAAGCTTTTAAGAAGCTCCTCCTACTGCATTGCTTTTCAAAAAAATCCTTCTTGAAAAGAATAATATTAGATCTTCTTTCACGATACTAAAGGACGGTTCACAGCAGCTGGGCTTTGTGTGAACCACGATCCTAATTATCAGCTGACCAGTGCTGCACTACCTGTGTCCATCTTTCTTCTGTCAGATTTCAACAGCACGAATACATTTCATGCCAGCCTTTTCAGTCTGTTCACTATAGCACCACACTAAGCTGCTAGGCCATGGCTGTAGTCTTAGATATTAGGTTAAGAATACACACTACTAGTATTCATTAGCTGAACATGTGTCTTAAAGATGTAAAATGGTCAGAGGTCTTCTAAGCAGTAACCTGACAGACAAGCTTATCTCATATTATCATGATCTATTTTAATGTAAATGTGAATACTTGCAACTATTTCAAAACATGAAGAAACTCCCACTTCTCTTCTGAAGCAATATGCATAAAAAGAAAGGCCAAATAAGCTGAGTTATCCAACTGAAAACACAAAAAACAAGGAACCTTTCATGCATAATTGTTTCATAAGCTTCACCAATTCCCACAGCAGTGGAACACTCCAGTGAGTTGTTTGCAAACCTCTTGTTACAGCATAATACAGATTTCCTCCCAATTCTTGCAATTCACATTAGCAAATGCACACAGATGCAATCTTATAAAAAAAAGAAAAAGAAAATCCAATCTTCCTTTTAAATTAAATTAATTTAAATTAAAATGGCTGGTATCAAACAGACGGACATAATCCCCAAGGGGTGATGGTTCAATGAACAAATTATTTCATATATGCTACCACTTCACACATGTGCTGTGATCCATTACTCTCCACAGAGAAGTTGCTTTTACTGGAAGCAGAGGAACAGAAGTACATTCGTGCTTTAGCTTAATAAAGCTAATATATTTCTTGAGCACTAAGGAAACATATCCCTCCTTCGGAGTCTGAACTGCTGACCTTCCTCTGGAATAACTGCAGAAAAAAATGATGTGGTCTCATTGTAAATCTAAATCTGGAAACAAAAATAACAATAACACTGCCCGCTTAGCTCCCTGCAAGGAAGAGGAAATCAATGGACAATTATAACTTCATTAACTTTGGTATGCGGTGCTACAGGGGTGCGGTTCCTATGTGAGAACAGCTCTGCTCCCACAGATGGAAGGCTTGACTTGAAAGCTTGGCTATACACCTTGTCGAAGGTAAGGTGTCATCCAAAAATCACTCAAAAAAAAAAAAAAAAACAAAAAACACACAAGTGGACTATCCACCTCCATAAGTATTATTTAGGCAGAAGCCTGCAGCAGTCATAGTTGAAGTGTGAGTCACATCACCTGTAAAGGGTGGAGAGGTAGCTTTAAAAATAGTCTGGCCAACATAACACATTCATTGTGATAAGCCTAATGCTGCTTAGATCAGAAATTTGAGAGGAGGCTTGACCCCTCTGCTTTTTGCATCGCATACACAAGGGAAGCTGATTATCAGTAACTCTTTTCCAAAATTCTAGCAAAGACACTGTCTGCCAAAATACAACCATGAGAAAAACGTGTTGCATACAATAGCAGCTGAGGGGGTTAAAATTTAAGTGTTGCAGGAAAAAAGTAAGGTAAAAAAGACTTATTCAGACCTATTTCCTCAAAATTAAGCAGTGCACTAGAAGCAATTAATTCAAGCCTTTTATTGAAATGCATTTTTTCTGCGGTAGGACAATTAAAACATTAGTAAAAACTGCAGAAGAAGAAGATGCAAAGCAGCCACAGAAGCATAAGCCCAGGGATTGCTATCTAACCATCTACGCAGTAAAGGACAGGCTTGACACTAAGGAGACAAAACTAAGGGAAATTAAAAAAAAAAAGAAAAAAAAGAAAAAAAAAAAAAGGTCTTACCACCATAAAAGAGACCTTTGCGTATACGAAATAAAGGTGGGGCTTGTGACAGAGAAAAGACAAAAGTGAATTACAACATCCAACCACACTGAAGCACAAAGAAAATCAAAGCTAGAAAGCCCTCATTCCCACCAGCTTGTACCATCTTGCCTTCCCCCCTTCAACGGCCACTACAGGGTTCTGATCGCTCACACTCTTTGTAAAGAGAAAGGTTTCAGAGCACTCGAAGGCGACAGGGAAGCGTATCAGCTACAGGTCAGAGGTGTGTTTCATAAAATTGCACTTACACCTTTCACACAAAGCAACCTATGTTTCAGATGTTCACACTGTTATACATGCCAGAAAAAGTTGAAGAGCATAAGAGCCATGAGTCTTAGCTTTTCTGGTTCTGCTTTATAACCTGCTGGCTTTTAAAGAGCCTAGCAGCAGCAACAGTGGAAGAGTACACAGATATTTTCCAGCAACTGCTGTGTTTTATCCTCAGAAAAACACCAAGTTCTGTAACATTCTCATATTTTGTCTGAAGATTTCATCCGGAAACAATCTCCTCTGGAGGAGAGTTTTAGGGTCACTAAGGCCATATTATTAAGGCACTAATAAGGAACTGCTTCCTAGGAACATGTTTTTCAATGTTACGTCCGGTTCTATTTTTGAGGCAGAAAATAGGTCTTCCACCATGTTCTTACTCCACAGGCCATTAGATCACACTGGGTGGATTTTTCTTTTGATAGTCAACTTATTTTTCTTGGGTTAATTTCAAGCAAATAATGCTGAATTTCTGCAAAAAAAATGCTAATAGATACCTAGGCTGCTGAGGTGTTAACACTTCAGAAAGTTGGCATCTGCATGTGCGCTTGATCTCCCATATGCAGAATGACTGATTTCAGCCCTTCCTGCCAAGTCTACTCAGCTCTGCTCCTACCAGAGATGCCTCCAATTTACAGCTTTCCTAATGCTGATGTGTCCAAAACAAGATGAAATGGTATTGTCAAGGAGGACATTGATTTTCTATTACAGTCTTTTAATGCCTTCCTAAAAAACTAAGAGCAAAATCCCTCTCTGCTTGGGAAATATGTGCTTTCTGGGTTAAGGAGGTTTTATGGGAGATGGCAAGAAAACTAGTAATTCCAGTTCAGTTTCATCTGTCAGTCCAAAGTGGGTTCATAAGGAGGCTATCTAGCTGCTGAGCATGAGTCAGTGCCACAGAGGTGAAGCTAACTGTGCGACTTGGAAAAATCGTGCTCTTCTCTACAGAGCAGGGTGATCCTGCTAGCTAAATCCGGGCCATGTGACATTTCTATCTGATCTGTTTTACCCTCAGGCTGATGGGGAACAGGAGGTATTTTTGAATTCTTCTTCCTGTATTGTTTAGTGTCCTGAGTTCTCACTGCTTCTGGGGAGAGGAAGAAGACAGGCCTGGTAGACCCTGGGGCTGCTGCCTTGTCTCAGCACCTGAATATCCTTAGAGAAGGCAGAGGAGGGCAAAAGATGGGCCTCTAGTGCACTTGCCTTCCAGCAGCCACCTCCAGCATGCTGCTGCCATCACTACTACTATCAGTTCCAAAACACATTTGGAACTGAGGTGTTTCATTTTTACAACCTGAACATTTCAAACATTAGCAATCTTACTCCTTTAAAGGTGCCCAAAAGACACATGCTGCAGCACCTCCAAACTAGCAAGACCTCCAGCTCTGGAGCCCCCAAACATTGTATTCTAAGTATTTCCTACACTTTACTCTGAAAGCTGCTGTCCTTCTCACAAGGCTACAGATTTAGAGACGCACAGGAAAAAAAAAAGTTTAACTTGGTCTAGGGTGTGCATCTCACTGAGGTCCCTACTTCCTCCTCCTAAAACATCCTGCCCACTAACAGCACTGAGTAGTTCAATGCACTGTTCCTATAAATTAGCATTTTTATATTGCTGTACCCAGACTGCTTAGTTAAGTCCCAGCTAGCAGAGATGCTGTTAGCTGCCACCTGTGTGAAAAGAAGAGGAAGACTCATGCAGCCAGGAGCTGCTCTCCAGCTCAAAGAAGCTATCTTCTCCCTGAATCTTGCAATTCTCTCCACACTGCATACTGGAGAGCAGTGTGGAAGCATAAAGATGGAATGAGGGAGAGGGCAGTTTTGTACAACCAGGCCTCCACTCTTTCTATATCAAAGTCATTGTACAGCATTTGAGTTAGAAGCAAACTTACTGCCACTGCAGAGTGAAGGAGCCACAGATCCTCAAGCATCACACAGCTAGGAGGGTAGGAACAGTCCCACACACTAACTAGAGCTCAAACCTCAGCAGTTATTCTTCACTGAATGTTACCTGCAGCTTAGTGCCTGAGACCCAACATGGGGACTCTCACTCAGAATTGCTGAGCGTACTGGGTACCATCAAACAACAACAGGAATGACTAGTGAGAAGAGGAGTCTCCCAAACAGCACATACCTGCCGTTTCTGCAGCAGCAGTACAATCTTCCCAGTCGTCTTCACAGATCTGCTTATCAGTAGCGTAAAACCACAGGATGCTAAAGCTAATGCTAACTACATCCAAGGTGCTGTAACTACCAGTAACAGATCAAAGTCTTTGCCTACTCACAACTATAAACTCTTTGTTTATAGTGAACTTACTATAAAGAGCGTGAACTTACCACTTGGTGAGGTGAATGAGTTCATATTATCCAGAACTTAGGAACAGAACATAAGGGAAAACACCATGAAGAAAGTTAGGAGCAGGTATTACACTCTGCATTCATGTGCACACATCTCCACAAAACAGATCAGCCTTTGTAGCAGAGAGCTTCTGACACATACAAACCTCAGCACACTAGAAATGTAACCACAGATACCACACAACCCAAAAACAGGAATATGAAACTCTTGGTACAGAAAACTCTTGGTAGAGAAATTAGTGAGTTAAACTGAGAAATTATATAGCAAAGAACAGCACAACTGATCTTCACCCTTCATATGCCTCCCCCTCCATGTAAAAAAAGAAAAAGAAAAAGAAAAGAAAAAGAAAAAAAAAAGAAAAATGCAGTGAGCTAATCCAAATATCTGTATTTAAAAGTTGGATAGTGACACCTGTAAATGAATTATTGTAAGCTTGCTCTGAAGGTTATCTTTGAAGTTTTGGGAAAGCAAGGGAGTGGGGAAATCACTCTTGCCTCAAATAGAACTCTATACCTTGAGGATCTCTCAAATATATAGTTGGAAGAGACACAAAACAACATACACTCTACCAACGCTCAACTCTCCTACAGGACTTGCATAGATGTTACGAATACATACACCATCCAGTTTTTCATCTTTAGTTCAAAATGCAAACCCTTCCCTATCCATTAGCTGACTTCGCATCAACCTTTCTCAGCAAGAAATATTCTGAACAGGGAAGCTCTTATGACATATGCTGTTTTAGCAAGTGTTTGCTATGCACTGATGAACTCACAAATGGAAACATCATGCCAATCCTTTTCTTAAGAAGCTCACATGCAAACAGACGGATGGCAGAAAAAAACAAAAATAAACCCAGATGCACAATAGTAGACAGTCACTGATATGGACAAAGGGGACAAGGTATAAGATGTGAACAGAGAAATCCAAAGGCAAATCCAGGAGGCAAAGTGAGCTTGGGTGCTGACAAACTAATGGAGACATTTAAAAGTGGGAAGGGGGTAGTCAGATTCAGTCACAGATAAAATCAGTACAACTTTTGGCAGCTACAGTTTAGATGCAATGGAGAATGGGAATCTCAGCAAAAAGAGTCAGCAATAGATCCATAGAGATACAATTCTCAAGGCTAGTGGGAAAGGAGGAAAATATGGTACTTTGAACATGTAGAAGAGTAAAATGCATTATGATTTCCTGAAGGGAGGATAAAATGGAGAGAGGAGCCAAAAGGGTTTACAGGAGCGAATGTTTTTTAGGGAAACTGAACATAAAGTAATCACAGCTGCCTTATCTCTAATACCTGAGCCAGCAGACCCAGTCATTACAAAAGAGACTCTTCAATACAGTTAGAAGAGCATAGCCCCATGTTCATAATGTCTATTCTTAGATTAACACAACCCCATAGGACAAAGATGCTGTGCGGTACAAATGTATTTAAAAATTTTCTAACACAGAACTGACAATGCTTCATCTAGACCTGCAGCCTGCTCAAGTCAAGCCTGGGAAAGAGTGTCCACAGCAGTTTCTAGCCCTGTTATGTTAACAGAGACTGAAAAATAGATGAAGTCTATACTCTTCACTTGCAGAGCAAGCCCCCAAGACTGTTTCTACAGAACAACATGCAGGAAACTCTCTTAGCTGGCAGCAGCTTTTTTCTAACAGTCTGAAATAAGAGCTTAATGGGCTGTTAGTCCTACAAAGGAGCTTAGAGCAGACCGGGAGCAAATGGACTGACGGTAATCTTGTGAGTGACCAAAAGTAGCAACTTTGTTTTTGGAATAAGAACTACAGCCAGCATGCAGACAGAACAGGCATTTCTATTTTATCAGACTGGCACCTTACAGACAATTGTAAAGACCTGACACTGCAAAATACTGAGAAAACAGCTCCCACTGCAGAGACAGTTGGAGGTGGATGCTCTCTGAACCTTGTAAGAAGCTCTCTGCCCTCTGCAAACTAATATAAAAATCATATTCAGACCCTGTAATAGACTAAGAAGAATACTTCAAATGGCAAAATTTCTTTCTAGGAGTTTGGTGGCCTCTGCATGCCTAATTATTTTCAGAAAGTGTAAATTCCTCCTTTGCTAGGAGTCTGCTAGGATTATGCAAAGATTTATTAAAGACGCGTATGTCTGCAGTAGGGTTTGTTTTAGCAGCACATTTCTGCCCATCTCTTAGATAAAACTTACACTGTATCATACAGAGAAGTGCAGCCATGGTACAACCCAGAGCCCACCTACTTCTCCAACCCTTCCTATCTCAGTATGCTGCAGGAAGAAGCTGCTGCTGTTTTATGGCATCATGTCCTAAGGCCAAGGTGAATTCCTTATTTTAAACCAGCTAGGATGACTATCAACAGCTTGCAACACAGCCTGACACACAAGTCTAGACCCCCTGGAGTCCACCATGCAGCTTTCAGACTGAATTGTCTCCACAGAGCAGCTGTCCACAAACAAAACATTAGAAAATCCTGCTCCAAACAGAGGTGCAACTAATTTGCTTAAGCCTAATTTACACCAAATGGATGTAGAATAACAGATCAGCAAGAACAAGTCAGCTAGCAGAGAAATCTTCTTACCTTCCATGGCATATTTCATATCCTGAGCGAAAAGATTCCACATGACCTCTGCACTGATCTTCCCAACAGCAAGCTCTTGAGGAAATCTGGGGGGACATTTGGGAAAGGCTTTGGTACATTTCAGAAAAAGGGGCTCTTCTTCATTTAGTTCTGAGCTAAACTTTAAGCTGAAAGGCTCAACATTACAGACACTGCTTTCATCCTAGAGAGAATCAGGTGGATTTTGGAGATCATGGACTGGTTGAGACTGGTTTTAGCTCAGCTAGCCAGCCACTGGATGCCTCTCCTAAAACAGACATATGCAATAACTTTACTAATATGACCTCAATACATTTACACCTGTTTCTCTTTCTTGTCCACATTCCAGTTTTTTTCTATCTAGAATTACAAGGCACTGGTGGCAGGCAAACATGGATCAGGCATTAAATCCACAACCTTAAGGGCAAAATCCATTCCTTCATGTATAATATAATGTCACATCTCTCTCTCGTGCCCTATGGGAATGTTGGAGGAGCATTTGCTGGTTATTCAGATCAGCTGCAGATTTCTTTGCAATGCTAATGCCAAGCCCACCCAATGTAGTCTCCCAGCGCAGCACATAATACCATGTTCCTAAATCACAGTGTAAGGCACTGTCACCATGGCATCATGTGTGCATTAATATGCATCCCAGAACTGCTCAACAAAAAAATCCCAAACCCCCAAAACAAAAAACCAACAACTCTCACCCCATTTTCAGTTGCCTCCCTGAGTTCAGGATTGTAATAATCAGGGTGTTTGTGTTCGAACGTCATCGTAAATGAACCTTTTGAAACTCTTCATCCCAATCAAAAAGTTATTTATATAGACAGAGACAAATAAGACAGAAAGACAGACAGACAAGATAAGTACTTCTATAAATACACAAGTGACAGAAGAGATAGAAAGTAGTTTAACAAATAAAGCAGAACACACAGAGACTGCTACTAGCATTAGCCATAAAGGACATGGAAGCTTCTTACTGATTCAGGACTGGGGTATAAGAATTTTTGTCCTCTTCTATGATAGAAACTATCAAAGTGATGAGTTTGGGCCAGAAATCCAGGTTCCTGATGCTGGGGCCTTGTTCCTCAGGAGGAAGGTCCTGATTTTTGTTCTGGGAAAGAAGCCATTGGAAACCAAGTATAAGTTTAAAGGGGAAAGAAAAAGCTGAAAAATACAGATCACTGTGTTCCTTACAAACTCCTAACATGAAGTGCACTTGGGCACTTTCTTCCAAAGAGTTTAAAATTATTAACATCTCCCTGCAACTTCCTGGACCTAATAAAAAACACAGTAACATGCAAACCATGTCCCTAACTGGTGTCCTCAAAGCCAGACACAATCCTCCTTTTGCCATGTACCACACCAAGAGCACTCAAGCTAGGGCAAACTTGCCAAGACATCTTTTTCTCTAAGCTAGTTGCAACTACTTACACGTTAGTTACTTATGTTGACTAATATATCTATGTTAACACATTCTGTGCACATTACTGAAGAATGAGCAATAGAGCTTTCAGGGATCTGAGAAAAATTTGGGGCTAGAGGTACCTAAGCCCAGTGCAGGACAATGGGCGCCAGCAAACAAGGTAAAACTTCACTCCTTGAGGTTTATCTAAACTAAACACAGTTTCCTTGATAAGTCTACACACTAATTAGCTTTTGCAGACTGAATGTTGCATCAAACCTTCCCTTCAGAAATATCTGCTCACAAAATAAAATAGCTGAGGCTGGTAAAATGAATGGCAGAGCAATTTCTTAGTGTGAAACAATTATCATCCTCCACTTGCTAATCAGTGCTCATTAATTGATTACAAGTTTTGTACATTCAGAAGATTACACGCCACATAATTTTGTTCTGGCTTTTTGTATTAATTAGTATCCTCATTATCATCTTAAGCAAAGTAGAAGCTTGGATTTCTGCCTGCTTATCCATTACTCACAGGATCGGTCTGGTACTCGCGACTGTAGAGCTCATGACAATTGTTGAAAATGTACTCATAGGTGGAGTTCAGGCAAGCTTTTACGCAGTCCTTTACTACTTGGCTAGCTCGAGGTGGGCTCTGCAGCTCTTGAACCTGTGAGGAGACAGCACAAAAAAAACAACAAAAAAAAGCCAAAGTAGCGTTCTTAAATTGGAATAAGAACAAGACTGGAAACTACCCAGGACTCAGCAAATTTGCTTTCCACAACTTGCAGTGTCAATGACCTAAGCCATGTATGAGTGTCTCTGGCTTGCCTCCCCAGCTATAAAACAAGAATGACAACATCAGTAGGATCATTCGGAGCATAAGAGAGATTTTGAAGTGCCAAGGAAAGTTCTTCAGAATACATAAATTATGTGGTTTAGTTTGGAAAGTCTGAGTTAGGTGCACATAATTTCTGCTAAACTTAAAGGATTTACTGATTCTATGATTTTGCTATAATGTCAGAAAACCTTCTTTTCAACCACTGGAAGAACATGAGACACACTATCAGAGCACACTACGTCTGATTTGGAAAGTCTTACTGAAGACCAAACACTCGCATTCCTTTAAATACAATACCTTTCTTCAAGGGCCTTCTCTTTCACCAGCTTCACTGAATTTTAAAGCACACCAGAACCCTCAGTGACATGCCAAGTGATACTCTATTCTCCTCTTACAACATCAGTTTTTTTATTTCATTGTTACGTTACTTAGAAAAACATTACAGGTCTACTTTGAAACTACAACAGATATGCATGCACCATCCTGAGAATACAACTACATCCTGAGACAATTTTGCTATTGTCACTTCCTCTCAACTTTTCAGAGGATTTCTATAAACCAAACATTCAATAATGCATGTTGTATGAATGAAAACTTCTAAAAAACTGCAGAAGTTTTAAAAAAGTAGTATAGAAACAGAAATCAAGAGTTAAAAATAATCTCATTACTTGTTGCCAAAACAATAAACTTAAATACAAGGCAGGCACATTAAGATACACAAAAACTTTCTTGGGTCTTTGCTGATGAATACTATCTTATTTCAGTATCTTACCCTCCAAGAAAGAAATTTAAAAATATTTACTTGATAAAAGATGGTGAAGATGGTTGTGACAACTAAATGATATAGACAATTTTACAGAAAAGCTTCCTGATGTTATTAACAAAATAACACAACACAAAAAGAAAAAGGCGTATTTGTGCCATATTTGTGACTCAAAAACCCTATGGAAAAAAGGGTATCTTTGTCAAACAACACAGAGTGATATAAAAATAAAATATGGATGTTTGAAACACAATGCAGGTCTTATACTGACCTTGTAATAGTGGAGAACTAAATGAATGGTATGAAATAATAGTTTAAAAGTGGAAAATCAGCTCCTGCTGCAAAGCTACAGAAATTTCATTCCCATTCCCATCCAGAGCACTACCTTCATCCTGAAGAAAGTGATGCTGGTCAGCAAATCCACTGTAGACTTCAGGTCCTGCAGCCGTTCACGGCTGCTGGCTGGGAAGTTGTTCTGTTGACATAAAAGGGAAATCATGTTGGAAAGCACAGTCAGAACCCTGCAAAGCTTGAAGCATGTTCTAAATAGAGAAAGTGTCTTGGAAACATTTCCTGTTCAAGAAGCTTGTACCAGTCAAAACAATGCTCAATAAATAAGGCCTTTTATTGCAGGAGCTCATCTGTTTGCTTAATTTAATAGCTTCTCATATGGATGCAGTGTTTGTGGATGCCAGGAGACTAACAAGCCCTGAGAGAAAGGAGGCTTTCCCTCGGCCCCAGGATGAGCAGGCTGTGAGCAACAGCCTCACCACCTTCACCACCACCTGGCCTCCTGCCTAGCCGCTGGGCTAGTCCTTTCCTTTTCAGGCTCCCTGCTCAGCTTTTGACTTCTCTTCTGACACACCAAAAGGTACAGTATATTCGCAGCCTCTCCAGAAGACTAAGGTGGATTGAGAAGAAAATGAATGAGCACTGCACACCATAAGAAGTTAACTGAATGATTCAGTCCCCTGTAAGACCCAATCTGCCAGCACAAGCATTTGACCTTCAGTGCCTCCTCTGCTCAACACACTTATTTTACGTTAACACCCTGCTGTCCATAATGGTTGTTTCCCCTTCCACTCTGAGTTCCACTAAAATTAAAAGTGCCATTGTCCTTTCCAGAACTGCACACACACACACACACACACACTTTTTAGATGTGCTGAATACATAATATACACACCCCCAATGCAACATGCTAATTCCTGCAACAGATTTAAGACTTCAGGTACCATTCCCTTTCCTGCATTCCCACTTTTCCCCTCCTCTGTCCTTTCACAATGTTAAGACCATGCTGAGGAGCCTTACATTCCAGTTGATGTGCTGCTTTTGCTACAGTAATAGCAAAAATATTAGCAAAATTTTGCTAATATTTAGCAAATAGCAACTGCATTTGCCTAGGGTCCTCATATTTGCCCATTCAAAAACTATTGACACTTTCTTTTTGACAAATTCACATTGCTGGTTATTCATTATTTTCTTATGAGTGCTTATGAATAGCTTGTTATTTAAATATTGGAGTGAGAGGAATCTTAATTCGGGTAACTTGAATCGTAAATTGCCATCGCCTCTTTTTAAAACTGGAAACTGGAATCCCTTTTCTGGTCTTCCAGAACTTAACCTGCCATTCAGGGATCTTAAAATAATCACTAGCAGGTCTCAGATGGCTTCAGCCCATTCTTTAATATACTACCAATCTGATAACCTGTAAATTATTTAAAGCATACTAATCTTTCCTAGTCCTTATCTAAGCTCTTTCTTGTTTGTCCACATATGAATGCAGTTTTTATTGAAGACCAAGCAGAAAGGGACCAACATAATAGCTTCTTGTTGCCATGTGCTGGTAACTCTTCCTCTGCTATACAGTGGATCAGTGTGCTCTTTGGACCTTGCCTTACTAGTAATGTACTTATAAAATAGCTCATTATACAACATCCCTTTTATCTTGTTTTTTGTACCTTGCCCTTCTGTCCCTTTCTGTTTGTCTTCCTAATGCATTCTTCCTCTTAGTCTGCTCATGTTTCCCTTCTCTGTATGTTTTGTTGTGTTTCAGTTAGAAGAACCACCCAGAATATGATTTATTTAATTATTTTTAAATCAAAGCTGATATTTTGCCAACATTTTTAAAAAGTTTCAGTGAAGCAGCATTAGTCACTATCTGCTGTATTTTTGTTGACACAGGTATTGAACAGCTCAGAATTATCCCAACATCTCCCCTGCCAAGAAGAGGAAACTCAATATCCCAAACAAGCCAGGGCCATTCAGTTCATAGCTGGAGTTATTAGCTACTGCTAAATATCAAGAGATTTTTCCACTCTCACATGGGGGCCAAGAAGGTAAGGAGGAGGCTTCTGAAGGAAACTATGACAAAAGGAGAGGACTTTCATTTGAACTGAGAAAGGGTATTTGAGCGCAATACCATTCCTCTCTATACTCAGGAGCAGAGACTTCACTGAGCCTAAATGCTGACTACATCTCAGCAGATGACTACATCTACTACCCCCTCAGCCACAAGGCTGAGGGGTCACTAAAATGCTTCCAGAACTCCTGTTTCTTTACAAAAACTTGTAATTAGTGTATTTCATAAAAATAAGAAAAATAAGAAAAATAAAATATATACAAGAGCTCCTATGCTCCTGCTTCCTTGCTATCCTCTCCAGGAAGGAATTAAAAGAGGAGGGAGAAAGCCAAGTCACATGGCAGGACTATGTTGGCTCTGGAGTAGCACTGAAAGAAACTAGAGGGTTTAAGCAGCCTGATAGGCTGACACCAATGTTTGAAACTCATCTTCCTCTATACCTCTAAATGAGATCCTAACCTTAGAGCACATCTTATAGATCCAGGGTCAGGGACAGTGAATAGAGTTTACCAGATCTAAAATACCTACAACATGGCTGCGGGTGCCCTGAAAGATTCCTGTCTTTCTAAGTGAGAACGCGTCTGTGTTTTCCCTTTGTAGTTTATGCCTGAAGTAGCCAAAGAGGATTTAATTCAAAAGAATTCAACTTACATTTCTGAGACAGTAGAGATATGTATCGTTTACAATTTTTAAATTATTTCAGAAGTCTTGAGCTAGTTATAATGCAAGAAGAAATATGGTTTAAGTGCTATCCAGGAAACCAGAATTATACATCTGAGCAACAAGCTGGTCACGACAGTTCCATAGGACACAGAAATTACCCAAAAATTCAGACATAAAAGAAAAACCCAAGCTGTATGTTTCCCCTCTGCCCATGCGAATTACTGAAAAGATTCTGCTTACTGACACTTACCCTGTACATCGAAAGATCAATGCGAAGTGAATTATGGAGCTGGTCCAGAAGTTTCACAAATCGTTCTTTCTGTCCAGCAGAAAACACCAATAAACATCACATATCATCACTGTCCAATCAATGCTCAGAGTAAGAAGCAAGATATCAAAGACTTAGTGTCTGATCTCGGGAGAGTGGGAGGAAACTGTATTGTGCAAACAGTATTTTCTTTGGATTCCTCGATTTGCTGTTACACTGTAATTATTTTTGATGCTTGTAAAACACTAGAAGTGTTGGAAAAATACTCCATTATCATTTCAAAGTAGACGTATAACAAAATAACCCTGATATCTAGAATACGATTTACGTTAAGCTTATATTTTAGAGAAATTGTTCAGAGGTGAGCAAAGGAACCAGCATAAAAAGGTCTATTGTGGAGCAACGACAGATCCGAGATCTTACGCATTAGCTCAGTGACGAGTATTACAGGTATTCTGTGACTACAACTATCTTCTTGGAGTCAGGTCTCTCCACTAGATCCTGGTTTTGCATTGTGAATGTCTCCTCGTTCAAATGTATGTATTCTCTGTCCACCAGGGGAATTCGAGTTACTGCAGATACTTTCCCAGTGTGCTCAACTCCACCACATATTACATGAAAGAGCTGAACCATTAGGGGTCAGACTTTCTTTTCCCCCTCTCCTTCAAGCAGTTGTTGTTTTTAAAAATAAAGTTCTGAAACTATCAGATTGCACAGTATATTTTATCAACAGCATCACCACATGGAGTTTAATACAGTTTGCTCATTTACATACCATCTGTGCTCTAGTGCAACTTGAACACAAAGAGTAAACACCACAATGCATTACGCTGACAAATATCTAAAACTGTGCGCAGATGACAATAAACCAGGTTCTGCTTTGTCTAGAAGAGCTCCACAGCTTAAAGCTCCTCACAGATCTAATATATCTTAAACAGAGCTCATTCTTTATTGAAAGGCAGAAATGGCATAGGCAAATCAAACAAGTGCAGCTCTAACATTACCGAACACTGAAACACACCCCAAAATTGGAGGCTGCAAAACGGTCCGAAGCAGACACATTCGTGGAGGCAGTTGTGTGCGCATAGTAAGCATTGATATTGGCAAGTAAGGTGCTCATCACAGCTGGCACTCCTGGGCACATGTATTTGGAGGAGAGACATGCAAAGTGCCTGCAATACAGAAGACAGTCCTGGTCATTCTGGTCTCTTTTGTATAACACAACTTCATTTTCTGCCTACAGTGTCCAGAACCAACTCTCAGCCCACGGTTTCCTACCCCTTTAACAGCCACATGGCTCTACTTAGCACCCTGCACAGATCAAGTCATACATGCAAGTCCTACATATACAAATTATGCTTTCTCCCTTCTAGTGCATCTCCAGCACCTTACTTTGAGTTTTTCAGAAAGATACCATCAAAACAATAAATATTATAGAAACAACCCCTTTACTACAGCCCATTCCACACCATAAAATAGCTTCTCTTCTCAACAATTTATTGTCAGTAGCTTATGATTATGTGATAGCTTGGGTCCCAGCGTCAATGGTAAGAGTCAAGTCTGACACAAGAAGATTACTATAAATTTTACTGCTCCATGAGGCAGCCACAACATCTGAGGTGACATGAGGTAGCAGCAGTTGCAAAGCACTTGAGCACAGCCAGATCACACACTAGTAGTTGTGTGCCATGCTGATACTCGACTCTTTAGGGCTAACCCTTCTATCCTGCAGGAAGGGCACAGGCTCATTTGCATTTTCTCTTTTAATTGTTCTCATTAAAGTGCAAGGAACCCTCCTGCAGGAAATCTCAAAGTTATTCCAGAAGCACTTGGGCTTGCGAAATGATTAAACAATCAAAGGAAATCTGTTAGACATGAAGGAAAAAAAAAACAAAGCTTAAGAAGGCTGATATGTGAAAAGGCAAGTGAAATTCATTCCAACAGACAGGAGAGTTGGGCAACTTTTTAGTAATTCTCTGTGCAAAAATCCTTACAAACCTCTCAAACCAAATTTGGCAACAATTTTCTAAATGTAGCTTTCTCTTCATGGAACTGATTACAGACATAAGATTTTGTGCAAGTTACCCTGCAAATAATTATAATCAAAAAGGTTCCAAGGAGAGGATTTCACACAAATTCACAAACCAGTATTTCAGATAACAACATGATACTGATGCCTCAGTGTTAGCTTGCTAGCTACACGATACCTATGTACCAAGGGGTCATTTATGCACTCTGTGGGTAAATAAAGACTGAGATGGATCAATAAGGGCGTATTAAACACTTTTGTTTAGCTTGAGGAAGAAAAGGGTTAAATAGCAGGGATCTAACTGATATCTTCATTAATTAGCAGACAGGGTTAGCAAGAAGATGGAGACAGATACAGTATCTTAGAGTAAAAAGACAAGAGGCAACATGCAGCCGTTGCAGCACAGAAAATTCCGACTATGTTTTTCTGACTTTTCTGAATCTCTTCCCCAGAAGGTTCCTGTCCTCATAAGAGACAGGGGGAGAGAGACAGTGGTTCACAATCCTTTGAGATTTTCAACAAACTGAACCAGACCCTGAACAACCTGATCCACAGCCCTGCTATGAGCAAGAAAGACGACCTCCAAAGGTCCCTTCCAACCTATTATCTTTCTATAAGTCTACAAAATAATGATGTCCCTCTTTCCAGTTGTTTTTTTCATCTTTAAACAAATGTCTCTGAAAGACCTATTTTCCCCACACACAAACCCTATTTTTACTGTTACAAAAATCCTTGAAAAAATAATATCCACAATGTGCTGGCAGCCTAATTGCAGTTATAAGCCCTCCACAAGAACATCTAGCCATGGCAGGCATTTCATTAATTTCAGCAATTTCTTTCTATTTTGGCTTAAATCAACAGGCAGAAGGGTGCTTGCAAGGAGACATAAGTGCGGATCATAACTAGTCCAAGAACCTTAGGCTGACTCAAAAACAAAGCTTTCAGCTTCAGATGTGGACTTTTTTTTTTTTTTTTCATTACTCTGCTACATTTAATATTACATTTTAAACAAGAAATGAGCTAAGTGTAGTACTACTAGTCTCTAAAAGAAGGACTAATCTCAAACCCAAGTTCAAGTACAGTTACCAAGAAAATGCTCTCAAAGAGCAAGAATTATATTAGCTTAACTCCAAACAGTACAAATCAGTAGATCCATACTCAAACTTCCTACAGACAGCTAGTTCCCAGCAGCATCTGCGAAAGCAGCGATTTCATAGGACTGTATCAATTGCCATACTGGACTTGCAGGATTAACACCTTCACAAAACCTCTTCCCTTCCTACACCACCAGAAAACTACCAAGATCCTTGGACAATATCTTTTTAATATGACAGTGTTCAAACAGAGATTTTAGAATCTTAAGACAAAAATGGCTCATTATCAATAATAAAGTACAGCCATTTACACTACTGAGGTTGGTATGACTCCTTAGAATTCATTTTAAAGGTCCGACAGGTGCCTAATTCCAGCACTTTCAGACATTCATTTCTAGATTTTGAAGAGTAGTGATTCAGAGATGCCAGTCTCTTCCTGCTCACAGTAATCCCCCAAAGGAACAGCTGGCAATACCAATTCTCTCATTACCAACCAGATTCAGCCTTCACACTCAGAAAAGTCACATCAGTTAGACTGAACATTTGCACTACGGACCATACAAAAGGCATCTTACGTCATGGCCTGGTATATTGATTCAATGCCATAACGCATTGCAAATTCGTCCACTATCTCTTGAGCTGTCTCATCAAAATACACCTTCCAGGCATCATCTCCTTTGGCATCAGGGATCTTCACCACCCCATTCCCTTGCACATCTGTGAGATGGTGGAAGAGGTTCTGAAATACAAAACAAGAATTAAATTATATGTGAAGTTGCTGAAGCCTCCAAGTGAGTTTTGTTGTCCAGCTTGGAAACGCCCTGAGAGAGCAGCCACTGAAGGTAAGTATCCTTCCCCTTCCTCTTTCCTTCCTCTCTGCCTGCAGAGTCATTTTTCTGCTTTTACTTGTTTTTCTTTGAGTGTTCCCAGCCAGATTTTTCACGTGCATACCAACCATTTTACCCACCAGACTTTGTGAATGATACGGAGGAGTGCTTCAATGAAGTGAAATAATGGACTAATTAGTTTCCTGAAACCTACACATTTCTGTCCTCAGAAAGAAATGGCTTAACATGGACAAGCTATTTAAACTAGCTGATGTAACAGTTCTTCATCAGCTTTATAATTATTTTTATACAGAACAGTCTGAACAGATTTTTTTTCTGAGAGTAAGGACCCTAAATTATTTTATACAGGAAAACAGCCCAAACAGATTTTTTTCAAAGTAGTAGGACCCTCAACAACTAGACCCCTGCATTATTATTCATCATGACCTTTCACTTTATCTAGGAACACTGGGAAAGCTTTCATCTATCATTGCTGTGCAGAAATTGCACATCCAGTTCAGGTTTCTCAGTAATCCTCAAATTCATGTCACTTACAGATTCAACAGCCTTTCAGACAGCTGCTTTCCTGCAGTTAGGGATGCAAAAGTCTTATGATTTAGTTAGTCCTCTGCTGGACTCTGCTTTACACTGCTGTTTCTCCTGATGAAATTACTGTAGGTGTAAACCATTTTCATTTTATGATGTACAAATAAATCCATGCAGAAAGGCAATGCTTAGAAAGAGGGCAATGCGAAAAAGAGGGGAAGCAAGTGATCACGCATGCTTAGAAGGAGGAAAAAAAAAGAGCAAAACAGCTTGACAAACAGAAGTAGTCACTCAATTAAAAACAACAGCAACTATATATTGAAGGTCACAGCACAAACTACTAAACAAAATTGGCGTTCATCTAATATCTGTCTCTTCTCTGGTAAGGGCAAAAGACACAGGGCTCATCTAGCCCAGCATCTGAATAAATAAGTTGTTCCCATAGCTGAATGCTTCTCACTGTGACACATCTGCCCTTTTAATCTGAATTTGCTTAAACTTCACTGGACCTTGTGATATTTTTATCCATCATGTAAAGGGACTCTGATTACTACTCTCCATTCAAGCACTTAAAGACTGACTCTGTCACCTGCTTTATCTTTGATAAATAGACTGGGCATCATGAATCTCTCTCTGACACAGGGTTTTTCCTTTTTAGTTGTTCTCACAGGTTGTCATTCTAAATTTCTTCCAACTTCTAAAACACTGCCCACCCAGCTTAGTCCATATTGAGCCAGACCAGCAGCGTGTAACCATAGCTCATGTTTGATTCCTCAGTAGTCATTCATATGTCCTACAGCAGCGCAGCAAAACAGAGGAATCTAGGCCACCCATAACTACCTGGCTCAGTGGCCAGGGTCAAAGCCCTCACCAGAACAACTCATAAGGCAGTTAAGGTGCAAAATTCAACTTTTCACAGTCACTCTTCCTTCTTCAGGTAGCTGAGCTTAACTACATTTTTTACTGAGGAAACTGAGAGCTTTTCTACAACTCTCCTACCTCACAAAATACAGACGCAGTAAGAACTTCCCGTCATTTTCAGCTGCAAATTTGCAGGACACTTGGCACTGGCCTGTAGCTTAGCAGTTACTTTATAGTAGTGCCACTCAGTTTTTCCTGTATTATTCAACTAAGTTCAAGCACGAGCTTTGCTGAATCACTTAACACATGCTGACTGCCCAGACGAAAACTGCAGTGATGCACTGAAACTGCTCCTCACTATTAGTGATATGCAATGTCTTTTGTTCACTACAATCAGAAACTGGGATAACAGCAAGAAATGCTTGCTGTCATCTCACAGAAATGCTGCATGTCTGGGACCCACAAAGTATGAGCATTATTTGTGAAACAGCTGGGCTAGAGTCTGCCATTTGAGTAGTCCTGTCCTAAAGAAAAACATAGGTATTGTATGTGCTGAAAACATTGCTTGCGGGAACACAGAAGATTCCACGTTATGCTTCTGCGGGGGGGCTCTGAACTGGACTAACGCCTGGTCTTAGCACAAGGGCAGCACAGCTGTGACAGCACGACGGAGCGCTGCAACACCAGCCGAAGTGGGCAGCACTCGCGTGCGGGGCAAACAGCCTAGAGCCTCCCCTGCCTTCCTGACAAGCACAGGTCTGGTGAGTCAGTGTGTCTCCAGGCCTGTGGAGTCCGGAAAAAAATAGCTTATCTAGGGCAAGCAGGAACATTTCAAGGAAATAAAGGTCAGAAAATTGCTTCTTCAACAGAAAGGAGGAACACGGTAATGACTGAGAAGACAGCTCCTTACCTCGTGAAGGCAAGTGTACTGAATGTGATATGGAGCCACTTTCTCCTCCCCTTTGATCTCCACGCTGATTTGCAGGCGGATAGCCCCAGACACTGCAGACTTATCTGTTCTCTTCTCTAAAAGGAAAATGCATCAGTAATTATGTGCATTTTTCACATATGGAGCACAGCTATCTGGGGATGTCAACATGGGAAAAGAGACTGCTGGAAATTCAGACTGAACCTGAGGTCTGAATCACTGCAGAGAAAGCTGACTATGACTCCCCCCCCCCCAAAAAAAAAAAAAAAAAAAAAACATTAAACACTAACTAGGCCTCAGGAAAACAACTGACATGATACATTCTCAGTATGACACATTTAGCTACCACTATGCACAATTCTAGCAATAAACGAGCCCTTCTGATGCCAACTGTGCTACAGGGTCCCTAAACCTGGATTCAGTCAATTGAACTGGAACAACCAGGGAATATACTGCAAACCTCTCCAGACTAAGGTTCATATGATAGCAGGCAAGGGAATTCAGCATACCTATCATGCACAGCTAAGACAAGGTTTTCACCAAGACTAGCATTAAAATGCCAGCATGCCTGGAAGATGTGGCTCAAATCTCTTTCTAATAAAAGAGATGACTGATGAAGAATCTGTTCCTGACTTCACCATAGTCGTGAGGCTCCTGAGAATTGCCGATGCTGCCCCCATCAAGAAAATTTTGCATCTCCTAGGATCATTGTGCCTGTCAGTCCAGCACCATCTGGTCATGCATCATTTTTTCCTTCCAAGTCCTATTTTTGCCACTCAAAAAAAGGCCTCAACAACTTGCCAGTCCAGGGCAGTACACTTACAGACTGGTAAAATCTTTTAAGTCAGCATTAAAAAAAGGGCACAGGATAGGTAATATTTGGTCCAGCATCAATAGAGTCCAACCATGTGCCAAGCATTCACCCACGGTACTTTCCAGTGTCTGTAGGGAAATGCTATAATGTGCTTCTCCATTTTAGCTGGGACCAAAGGTCAAAGCCTTGCAGCACATCCACCCTTGAAATCACCTAAGCTTCCCAAACTAACACATGATACTTTTTCAATTCCAAAGCCCCACTCACCAAGGTTGTACCACACATCCATCTCTCCACTCAGCGTACGGACTTCAATGATAGTCTGTCCCAGGAAATCATCTGACTCGCGTTTCAGTCGCTGCTTGACGCGAGACTTAATGTCATCGTCTTCATCCCACACTCGCACCTTGATTCGGTCGGAGGAATTATGGCACTCGCTGTGAACAAGACACGAGATATTTAAGAGCGTATGCTTTAGGTGGTATTTCTACACTACATGCTTTACACCCATTTTGACCTGCTTGTCTAAAGGTAGAGGGATGTATAAACATAAAGTATAAATAACTGACTATTTAAATAAAAGGGTAGATTTTGATAGAATACATCAAAAATTTGTCATGCAGTTCCTAACTGCTCCTACGACATGATGGACACTGCACATCTGACGCAGGTTGAAGGAGAGTGCCCTGCACTGATGATGATGATGCCCTGCAACCATCAGCTTTAGATGTGTAGGTGGCTGCATGTCTCCTGCTGTTCCTCACTCCCAGGATCAGCTCCCTGAACTCATGAATCATCTTCACTGTTCTCATCTTTTTTTGCTATGAAGTACATAAAATCCCAATGATAGCTAGGCTCGTGCACCGACCTAGACACCTCAAAAAGAACAATGAGCATCTCACTGGTTTCTGATATCTGTCCCCATCAATGGTCTCATGTTAGACTGCAAGCATTAGGGGCTATTTCTGTCTGTGCATGTGCAGTGCCTAAGAAAGCAAGGTCCAGGTCTATAACGAGGGCTTCTCAAGTTCTCTGCAATAAAAATAAATGAGTAAGTAGCTCAGGTGGAGATAGATCTCTTACTTCAAAGATCTTCACAAAGCAGTAGTACATTAACGTACAATACGTTATAATTGGATGATACAAATCCTGCCTGTGCGTAGGAGGATGTGGTGGGATACAGTAGTTGTAATAAAGTTGGTATTTAATTACTGGAATTGATGCTGCCTATTATTCACAGCTCAGGCTGATACTTGCTCTGTGCCACAGGCAGACAGAAATGTCAGTAAAGACATTTCTATAAAAAAAAGAGAAAAGCAGTTTTGTATGCTGAATCTGCACCTTCAGCCTAGCGCAGAGGCAGAATTCACAGCCTCCCTCCCCATGTAGGTGTTCAGATACCTTTTGTAGACACAAGCAGGCTCCTGGATAGCAGAAGTGGGTAGAAGGACCATATAATAAGAGCTCTGCTCATTTATAGGCCACACAATACAATAAAACAATTTGAATGCTCACATGAGACTATGACAAGGGTGATTACTCATGATAACCACTACAAATGCCTGCCCTCAAGGAAATAAAACCTATGAAAACAAGCAACTTCAGCTGAAGGCCTGTTTTCTAGCCTTTTTAACATGCTGCATCTGTTGCTAAGCAACAGGGAAAAGGAAGAAATGGGTCAGAAGAGATCTGCTAAGCCTGGTCAATAAGATGTGACAGGGACCAGTATTTGCATGTTCCCTATTAAAAAATCTTTTGGGCTCCGATTGCTACTGATGTGGTTCAGGACCACTTAACAAATGTCTAGGCAGCTCCTACAGGCTTTCTTTCTCCAGGTCAGAGGAATATCTGGGAATTATATGGAGAAATTTTGAGGCAATTCCAGGTAGTTCTGACCCCTGCTCAAGCTCCCTTCCTTTTCTATGCAATATATGAGCATATTTAAATTCAGAAGAAAGGTTCAATGCTTCTCTCCTGCCTTTATTCTTCCATTCCTCCTCCTCCCCTTCAAGGATGTCCTCCTTCAACCAAACCATGCAGCAAACAGTCACGAGCCGGGAATGCTTGGACGGTTGCTCTCTGTAATTCTCAGACTTATCCGAGCACATTGCCATGTCTACAGGCAACACAGCTTAAGCACTTAAAACTTCTGCTCTCAGCACAGCGCACTAATGTACATTTTGGCAGTACCTCAAGAGGCTCAGCGTTCAGAAATACATGGGTACCTGAAGACACAGATTAGCACACAGTGGCATTTACAAAGCACCAGCAAGTTAAATTCGGACTCCTTCAGACCTCACCTTCTGGTGCTCCAGCTCCTCATTAAGACAGCTTCGATCTCGGTTCTTTGCTACCAATGGTCAAAACTTTGCTCCTTCATTCAAGGAGGCATTCAAGGCGTTCAGACATAAATCTGCTTTAGGTGCCCCCACATGCACATCCCACGTTCCCTGAACAGCTGGCTGCCCTCCTTCACCTGGCCACAGCAGCACAACTTGCTGCAAAGGGCCACAGGAAGGTTTTAAGTAGCTGAAGTTTCTACTTTACCATGCCTTTTTCTGCCATTTTTAAGAGACTTCTCAATTCCTTTTCCTTATGCTGTTCCCATGCCAGAGTGAGTGCCTTATCACTGTTTCACAGCAGCTGAAATCCTTAGGCTGGTGGCTTACGCTTCAAACATCATCATTTATAAGTCTGCAGGAACCACAGTTCTTGCTTTCATTGAAGCAAGACAGTTGTGTCAGCATCAGTACATCTTCCAGAGACCACCCCGAAACAAAGCCATGAACACGTGGGGATTCAGGCTTTTTAACTGATAACAGGCTTGATAACTAATGAAAAATATTAGCTTGCAAGTTGTGACAGAATGATAACAAGTCAGCAAGACTGCTGCTAGAAACTTGCCCTGTAGTAACAAAGGAGACAGCACATTTCTAAAGATGCCTGCCCTGCTTCTTGCTACCATTTCATGAAGCCTGATTTCCTCAGGATTTGTAGGCATAAGTATGTATATCCAGTCCCTCTTGTATGTTGAATCCCCACAATTTTCACAAGAGGAGGCAGATAGAGGAAACACATCCTTACATCCCACCACAAGGAAGAAACCACATATGAGTTCAGACCCATTTAAGAAGAGTCTGATGGCCTGGAAAGCACGTTCCCTTCATTCTGTGGCCCAGAAATTTTCTCTCATGTAGCTATAGATTTTTGATGTTTTCAGTGATGCCTTTTTATATAAAGAAGTTACTTTGGCATGTCAAACTACCAAGTAAGGTAATGTTTTCAGGAAATAGCACACAAAATCTACACATAGACACACAGTATCAAATAAATAGTGAACTTGTTTCCATGATGTTTTTCTCCCTGAAGTTAGTGGTTGCAGGAGCTGTGGAACTAGCAAGGCCTGGTTCTGCAGACTTGCATCCTATCGCACTCTCTCCAGCTTTTCTGCCACTCTCCCCCTTAACTGTCCCCCAGCCCCAAACCACCAGTTCCCCACACAAGTTTCTAGCATTTCCAATATTCTGCTCTCTTCTCCTATCCCAGTCACCAGCTAGGGTGATGGGAAGTAAGAGAGGCTGTTATTAGTTTTGAGTCTAACTGCTGAATATTCATTACAGCTTCTCCCACAACGGAGTTAATAATTTGTAATCCAGCTCCAATTTACACACACACAACCACTGTAGAAACTTATTCCTAGGTTTTAGACCTCTGCCCATCTTTTCAGGGAGAAAAACTGGCTCAGAGTTAACATGGGCACATGCCTCTTACCCTCAAGAAAGCAGGAAGAATAAAAGGAGAATTGTCTAGAAATTACCAGAACAACACTTTCAAGCCAATGGTTTGTACTCTGAGGTGGAAAAAAAAAACAATGACAAATGTGCTGAATTTGTTAATCAGCTGTTGCTTGTGCTAACTACATTTGTAGGATTGTTACTGAATTTCTATGCTGCAGAAATCCTAATGCTAAATGAAGTTGTACATCAAAGTTGTAGCTAAATAGAAAGTTTGGAAAGTTCTACAAAAAAGATACAAAGGTACACCTATAAAACTGTGTCCCCAGCAGATCACAAATGATAAAGAGAATTGCAATCAAGACCATAAATTTAGAGCACGGAGAGTGCCATGAAGGAAACAAAAACCTTCTGGCATTCACTCTGGTGATCCTCACTCAATACACTCAAGATACACCCAAGAAGAGAAACAGAGTCAGGTAATTACAATAAGGGCTTTTTCAATGCCCTTTGTATCACATCCACATGGACATTTCTTCTCAATTGATTTCTCATCTCCAGATATGTGTTAACAACAAGTCAACTCGGTAGTATATATCAAACCATCAGCATCAATCCACTAATGCTGCAGAGAGACTTACATCTGTAACATGACTACATGGACTAGAGAGGTGAGAAGGCAACACAACCCTCTCATTGAGCATGCTCCTTTCACATAAAAACATTTCCTTAAATTATGTTGTTTTCTTGTATTTGCTGTCTGAAGAACAGGAAAGCCCAGAGGCACCAAATGCAATCAGGACTCTACGGTGCTGGCAGCTCACAGCAAGGCAGGGAGCCCCTGCCTTGCAAAACTGACAGTCTAATAAAGACAAAAAGCAACAAGTAGACAGAGCAAGAACAAACAATTGAAGTGAGGAAGCAATAACATTTTGCAGATTTGAAAGTAGGTCAGTCAAGCTCAGAATTAAGTGACTTTGCTATGCTCTGATGTTAAAATAGTATTTATGTCCAGAGTGCCTAATGAATATTTCTACAGACATCTACTGTGAGCAGTTTCCAATTCTGCCTCACAGCAGACACAGCTCTTGAGTAGGGACTGTAAGGTTTCTTAGTCTGGAGCAGGGGGACAGTTCGCAATGCTAGAGACACTGAAAAAAAAGTGCAAAGCAGCTTGCAGGAAGAGTGGGTGGGTGTGCAGGAGGTGGGAAAATGCACAGGAGAGAAATGCAGACCAGCAGGAGTTCAGGACTTGTCATCATTTCAGTTTCTGGGGAACAAAACTCCAAAAAAGAGTAAAGCAGATTTCTGGAAAATCAGAAAGGAAGGGGTAGTTGTACCATCCAGTATGAAGCAAGAAGAGACCAAGAAAGAGTTCTAATAATATATACAGAGGAAGCAGAAAAAAAGTGGCCTTTGGGAAATGATCTGTCTGAAAAAATCAAAATCCACATCTTGATGTGGTTCAAACAGCAGGGTCTTGAAAGAGCAGAGTCCAATTTGTAGGTCTGTTATGGCAGCTTCAATAGGAAAGGAAGGCTGACAACTTCAAAGGACCGGTTAATTTTTAAATAATGCCAGGACTCCTCTATCAGGGCAGAAAGAGACATCAGAGGAGACAATGAAGGCAAAATCAGAGAGGCAAGAGAACCAGGGTAAGATCTGGAGCAGCTTAGACGTTAAGCGTGACAACACAGACTTATGACCCAAGATGCAGCTGCTGCTGTCTCAGAACAAAGAAATGAGTTTCCTGTTCTTACAAGCACAAAGTTCTGCTCTTAGGGGAACAAGTACAATCATTTTGCTATTACCCAATGCTACAGCACTGACTGCACAAATTAATTGTGCATCTCTCCAAACTACAAAGAGCAGATAAAGCGATTCGGACCGTTACAGCTTCAGCTATATTAACTCAGCTTCCCAAAAGGCAGTTGCTGCAAGGCATCAACTCCATGCTCCAATGCAAGCTTCACATTGGTCACTGAGCAGGGAAACAAGTAGGATTTTATCGTACTGCCAGTTTCATTATCTGCAGTGCCTGGAGAATAAAGAAAGCAGGACAGCCTGCATGGCCCCCACCATGGTATGAGCAAGAGCTGAAGGTACAGCATTGCAGTAACATTTATGAATATAGTGGTCTCAGAAAGGGCAGTCCTAAAAACAACTTTGGAACTTAGTCACAATTTATTGAAAAATGCTGAGATTACCAACAGGCTGAGCTGACGAAAGGAGGACTGCAGAACCAAATAAGCTTTTGGTTGGCAATTCAGTGGTTAGCGATGTGGTAAGTCCATTCCCAAAAGTTTAACAGGAATGGGTATCATGTGTGACTCTGTATGTCCTAAAACACTACTGGCTATCTGCTAGCAGGAGGCACTGCATTTATTTTAACTTAGTTACTCCTCTGCAATGAGAGATAAGCACAGTTTTTGCAAACTGTCCTGTAACAACACAGTCCGTTCCAGGCAATGGTTTCACATCCATCATTCACAGCTTCAGATAGAGCTGTATTCAGACAAGACAACTTCAACGTGGTATTATTTTAAAATGAATGATTCATTTTGTGTCCATGCCAAGAAGCCCTGCACAGTCCTGTTGGGAAGAGCGAACTTCTAGCGCTCGTGCTCGTTAAAGACCGGGGCACGTCCTGAAACAAAAAGGCATAGACCAGCACCCTCCACAGAGCCCAGGGCTTTCCCTATAAAGTGAGACTCTGTCTTACAGACAAAAGCATAAACTCTCCTAAAACACTCTCCTAAACATTGTCTGTCATTGCAATTTGTTCAAATGGATGCTAAGCTTCAGCCTCCCCCCCCAAAATATCTAAATAGATAATTAAATTCTTGCTTAACTATATTGAATAGTTTGAAAATATTTACTAATATTAATGGGCTTTTTCTTATGGAAGTGAAAGTTGTGTAGACTTACCAAACTAAGTTCCAACAAGATTTGTGAAAAGTTAGAGCTGGATAGAGTAGAAAATCCAAAATCAGCTGCCATCCCAAGGAAATCTACAGCCAACTGCTCACATGTACTGATCAATCCAGGCATGCAACTCAGACTCAGCTGCAAGCATGCCCTGTGCTGCCTTCAGTCCAGCCAGAGTAAGCACGAGGGAAGAGAACCGAGGGCCCTGCAGAGAAGTCTACAGGGCAAATGAAGGAGACCACCTATAAGCCTACTCATCATGCCTCCAGGGAGGGGACCTGAGATCTATTGCAGAAGACAAGCATGATGAAACCCCAAGATAAGCAAGCTTCAATAGTGCATGCTCACAGAGCAACTTGTTCTCTGTTGCAGCAACACCCAGGTCCCCCCCAACAAGGCTTCATCCTGCCAAACACCATATATGCAGAGTCAAGTGTGCAACACCAAATGGAGCAGAAAAAAACCAACTCCTTAAATTCTCCTAAGTCTTTAAATTCCAATTAGAAGATATTAAAAAAATCTCACTGTGTAATAGGACCATTACTAAAACTGAAGATGTAACTATACCAGGAGATAATGTTCAGAAAGAAACAACAGGATCTGAAAATCACTTGCTCAGACAGCATGAATATGCTACAAGACCTGGTCGTTAATCTAAGCAGACACCTGTAGTGACACAGGCTGGTAACGACCTAAATAATGCAAAGCCAAAATCTTTTCAATCTTATCTTTTCTAAGATAGGGTTCTAAATTTATATTTCCAAATTGGGTCAAACTTACCACAATATTTTTTCTAAAAATATATAGGAAAGGAACAAAGTCATATTTAAGGAGAGGTATTGAAATGAATGTATTTTTCCACCCATCACTGTAACCAAGCACAGAAGAACTATTGGAAAAAATAGGTTACTGCAGCCTTAAAAGCAGTTTAAGTCAGTTTTAAGAATTTTAATTAACTTTACTGAACCTGTAGAAAGTATTATAGTACTGACCTATATATAGACTACCTCAGCTCATGGTATGGATTACAATATCAAACCTATAATGACCGATACAGACAGATTTCTGGCTCTGTATTCAACCTTTGAAAAAACACCAAAATTGTGATCAGATATAAAGACAATGGGCACCTAAGGAATACCAGCTACAAACAAGGCTGTCCAACAAGCCAAACAGAAAAGGAACAGCAATTACTAACCCATATATTTATCGTTGCCCTGACCTCCCTCTACCTGTGTATCTCACACCCCTTGAAATGTTTAACTCTTTTCAGCACTAAATTTCCACTGTAAGGGGAGGCTTCCCTTCTGAAGGGAGGCTTTTAATAACTACCACCATTCCTTTCCCCCACTGTGATAACTTATGTCTAAAAAACAAACCAAAACCCCTCAAAACTGAGGGTTTCTTGAACGTCCTGACAATCTCTTCCATTAAAAAAAAAAAAAAAAGGAAAAGAAAAGAAAAAGGAAAGAAAGAAAAAAGCTTGGTAAGTATATTTTGGTCAGCGTATGCTGACTAAAGTTTCCATTTGATCATGGGGAGGAAGAGATTTCAGTAGTTTTAAGAACTGTAAGTTTAAAAATGATCTATAAACGAAAAAAAGAAAAACGAGCATGTAAAAGACCTGCAATGCACACGCTTGACTAAATGATTCTCCTTATCTAGCATAAGGTTAGCTTCAGCATTCGTTAATGAAATGACGCATTGATTCCAGTGTGGGATGCTTTCCAGCCATTGATTTGGATACCGTGCTCATTTCCTTCACTCTCTTCCTGCTACTCCCAAGGTAATTTATACCCATCCAGACATGGACAAGATATAAAGTAGCATTAACTCCAATATCCAACAGCACATTTTCTACTGAATCACAAACACAGCCATAAAACCTATATAGAGGCATTATGAGAACTGCGATATTTATCATGTTGTGCTATCTATCCTTAAACACAGTATTTGTTGAATTTCCTAAAATTAGAAGGGCACACAGTAAATACCATGGTAACTACTGGGCATGGTAAACGAAGGTCCTTAAGGCTCCCACGTAGATTCACTGCTATTGTGGCTAGAGTTATCCAAATAGTACTTAAGTCAACTTACTACTTACCAAGCAATAACATTACCTTGGATTAAAGTAAGAATATAAAGCCAAGGGCTGACCAGCTCAAAATAGAACTGAGATTTCTCTGATGTTAACGAGGAGCTCAAAATGACTTTAAAAATAATTGTTTGTACTGTGCATTGAAAAGACAAACCTGGACTGACATAAGCTTGATTTTAAAATGCAAACATAAATTTCAGTTTTCAGGGAGAACTCCTCACCTCCAACCAGCTTGGGGGGGGGGGGAGGGGGATATCAGGGAAGAGAAAAAGGAAAGAAGTACAACAGAAGAGATGACACACTGAAGGAAATAAAGATGGTAGCAATAGATTATCCTGAATCTTCGTAAGCTACTTACTTCTTGGATTTCAAGTCTCCAATTTGAATTATAACAAGTTTAATGATAAATTGATGGTACTATTTTACTTCTTCAATAAAAGTCTGACAGAACAAAAAGTTTTTCAGTCTTCTGCACTTATTGATATTTAAAAAAACTGTACTTCTAGCCTTTATCTTTGATTCAGATGTCGATACATTGCTCATTTTGAAAGCAGATAACCCCTTAAATTATCGTTACGCTGGTTTTCCAGAATTAAGGGGGAGACTGGTAGCTTCACCAAAAAGTGACAGGCAATAACTACCTCTAATCTGAGCTCACAAATTTAGTCAAACACCAACACAAGCAGTAGGTCACAGGAAGCTTGCATCATCTTATACACAAACTTCACTCTTTTATATTTCAAAGAATTTTGAAAGTACATCTATTATCCACGAACAAGAGTCTCCCAATTAAAGATTTTCCCTTTTCTTTAGCTTTCTCTAGAAATATCAATATAAAAACATTCACAAAGCAGATAGATTTTTTTTTTTAGATACACATAACAAGCAGGAAAGACGACATGGACAGGCATGCACTAGGCATATTGTTACAGACATCAGCCCTCAGACACACACAATATGCTGAGAACAAATGAAAGCATCATACATGATAGGTGTTGTGGGAATGCATGCTGATACACAAGGTTTACATGTAGAAGTATAGATCATACAGAAAGGAAGAAAAGGAGTGAGAGCCCTTGGTAGAGCACTTACAAATAAAACTTCTCTTCCCAGACAGGGTTCAGGTTCCCAAAAATTGTTTTTGTCCTCTTCTTTGTTTTGCCAACTTGAACAGTGACGTATGGATCGCTGGATCCAGTCTTGTCTTTGGCCTGCAGACCCTGAGCACACATTACTGGAAGGAGAAGAAAAGTGTTACCACGACCCACCAGTAAGACAATGTGTCCGCACGCCATGTGAAACAACAGCTCAGAATGCCCATAGACAGTTTCTGATGAGCTTCAGCTCATGGTGCATTACATTGCCTGAGATAGAAAGAACATCTCCATCTCCTTCCTGTACACTGAGCAGAAAGAGATACAGTTCAGAGCAGATGATCTTCCTCTCCATTCTCTCGAGCTTTGCCCTGACTCCTTCTTAGGTCAGGCTCCCAAGAGAAGCCAAGGAAACCTATGCCTCCCCTCCCTCACCTGTGATCGTGATCTTTGCTGACCATTTTGAGGTACCATCAAGCACACTCTGCTTCACTGTCTTCATCTGCTGAGCATGTGTCAGTTTACTCTCACAGAACACATCTCTGATCAAGTCAAAGATCTCTGGCTTGTTCCGCTCTCGGATCTTCATGCGATCCTTCATGGCCATGATGAAATTCTGGGTTCGGTCTTCCGCCCCATGCTTTGAGCTCTTCTCTGCTGCTCCTGTGCACCAGAAAGTACAAAATGCTCATCAGAAACAGGCAAAGACAGGAAGTCCTATGCCACTGAATCTGGATGGCAGGATCAAAGTCATGAGTTACCCTCCACACAATGCCTCTTGCTACTGACTTTTGTAGGCAGACATTCAATTTCAACACACACGCAAGAGAATCCAGACCACTCAGCACTGGGAGGGGATCATGGAATGGAGATTCCCAGACTCCTTTCTAGTCTGGACAAGAATGCTCTCCTGAGTAGGAGCTTGAATTCAAAACTCTTATAACTGAGAAGGATCCAGAAATTAGGTTCTCATTGTAACAGTAGCCATTAGCATGCCCCCTCTCCTCATGACCTTGCTTTGAATAAATAGATCTCTGCCTGGGCAAGTCGCAAGAAGAGGACATACGTCTTTCATTCCAAATACTACCTATGAGCTTGTCTTAAGGTTGCATCTAAGCACCAGGGAAGAGCAAGAGTTCAGACAGACCCATGTGCACATCATTTTCTACTGATTTTCTTCACACAGCTCCCATTCAGCATGGGCTCATTGTCCAATGTATGCCCAATTCTTCTGCCTGGAACCATCCTGCTTGGATCAGGCATTAAGGTGGAGGCATCTGAAGTACCTTCCCAGATTCCACTCTATTTTATCAACTTGTAAGAAGCCAAAATAAAAAGTCCATTATTAGAATTGTGCAGTTATACTAAATGTAACATATAAGGTAGGAAATTCAAAAGTTAAAGACATGGACCATTGTGATAAAGGGGTGCAAGTACAGTATCTAGCAGTTGAAAACACAGGAGCCCAGAGTAGGAGTCTGTACTTCATAGATATTTAATTGTAATTGGAAAATAGAGGACTCTGGTCATCCGTATATATCTTAAAACACTAAAAGGTTTATATAATTATGAGATTATAAGAATGCTCCCACAACCAATTATTTCCTATTAAATTATGCTAGTCATGTGCACATTTCAGCCACAGCCTGTTGCATCACATAGGAGTCATGCATTACTGAAAGCATCAACATGAACAAGGTAGACAAACTAGAGTGTTAAAGTAAAAGCAGGAATCCAAGACAACACACAGTCTCTCTACACTGTCTGCAGTGATAACAAGCTGCGATCTTACATCAGATTTAGTGAAACTATGACAAAAATCCTGTGAACATATTAATCATCATATCAGTTTAGCTTACTCTGCTTTTTTTGTTTGTTTGTTTTGGGTTTTTCTTTTCCCACCTGGGATAACTTCTGTAAAAGGCTTTAAGTAAGTTATCTTCTGTAAAATTATGCATTAAAGTAGGTGCAAGTCTGTGCAAAGCCAGCCATCAAATCATGAAGACACCTAAAACTGCTTCCCTCTGGAAGAAGTTGGCAAGATGATACTGGGAACACCTTAATATAAGGCATTAAAATTTTGTATATAAAACAGTTTCAGTTAGTGTCTGGATACAAATAAAGCTCTGTGAAACAAGTGCACGCTCATAAAGGACTCCCAGCAGCACAACATTACAGGCATCCTTGTTAGCAGGCTCAACAGGGTGCTCAGTAACTAACACTGCCTAAAGACATCCATTTCTAGGACTATCAATCTAATGCCTTCCACTGTTGTTAAATTCACTTCAACAAAGAAACAAAACTCAATTATAACTTCCACCATCCAAACTGAAAAGAATAAAAATGCAGTTTGGAACAGACTGTGACAGTTGAAGTTTCAGAAGTTCATTAAAGATGTGTGTACCAAGGCACGCTATTAAAGACCTGGCTCTAAAACAGGCCATAACTTTGTATTACCTGATAATTATTTTTCATTTTACTTGCTAGAGGCTTGATGTTCATAGTCCATTTAGTACAATAAAAAGGCATCTGAGAAAAGGCCCCAGAGTTTCCTGCTGTTGGCTTAAGACGTAATAAAATCAAAATACTGGAATTAATTGCACAGTCCCTGCAGTCTGCACTCACTGGTGATCACAGACCAGCACCACCCAAACTGATATCTTGTATCAGATAATCATCCGGTTGTAGACTTAGCATTTAATAAAGGAATAAAGTGAAATGATACCAAGGGCTACACTTTGAACTTCAGGTAAGAAGTGCTTTAGTTCAGCTTTAGGCCTTCTGGGGTCTGAGGTGAACTGTACTTAGTACACGCAGAGCCACAGAAAATTAATGGGAAACTGGGAGTGGTCCAACGGAACAATTTGGATTTTCTCACTGAAATTCTGAAATCCATAATGATTCACAAAAACCCAACTCTGCCCTGCCCTTTCGGACTTCGTAAAAATCAAGGACCAAATTTGAGTTTTAGCAGTTCATGTCACGCATAAGTGCAAGTGCTCTAATTCAGAGTCGTTTTCTAAAGAAATTACTACCCAGGCAGCTTGCACATAAAAATGTTTTGTTATTGGTCATTGAGATAGGCCCTGATTTAACCTATTTTTGAAGCAGCACGGTCTATGTTTTTGCATTAATGCAAGTGCTCTAGAGGCCCCAAAGCAGCTTCAGGATGCAGATTTGCGCAACTGGAGGAATCCCAGTTAAAAGGTTGTTTAACAACCTCCCAACCCAGAGACTTTGCACAGGGGACCACTCATCCAGGCTTGCTCCAAGGCCAGCAGCCGTCTGTGGCTGCCTGGCTGCAGGACGTGCAGCCACTGCCATGAGACCCCTAGAGAGCCTCGGCTTTTGCCTCCTCGAAGGCTCGCCTCTGCTTCCTGACTTTCCCTGGTAATCCCCCATCTCCATCCATGCTGCTTCCCACCCTGCCCAGGTAAGTGGGCTCAGTCACTCCCCCGCCTAGGAAGGCTCCCCCTCTCTCTGCTGAGGTTGTAACTGATCCAGAGTGCAAAAGCCAGGACCAGACAAGTAAGGCAGCTATTTAACAATACAGACTAACAGAGTAAAGAATAGACAAACCTGTCACAACAACACACCCTTTCCTCATTGTAACACCTGCTTGTTTGTACAAGATCTCCAGGGTTTCTAAAATAAAGATCATCAGGGGATTAATTGCCTATAATGCATAGGAAATAAACCCAAAGTATATCACTACACTGGAAGGCAGAGAGTGCTTTTTGCTGGTGGACTTGAGATTTCTTTTTTTTTTTTTTTTTTTTTTTTTCATTCAGCTGCAAAAAGGTGATTTTGGGCCAATTTAAAGGTTCAGCTTTTCAAGTAGTTCTGTAAATGACTATATAGAAAGGCTGAGGAATATCCAAGTACTGTGTATAGGAATACACAGTATCATATGAATGGTACTGGGCTGTCCTTATCTCTTCCTCTCTAAGAATAAATCACGAGCCAATTTATGACTGGAAACAGAAAGGAAACAAGACTATATTGGGACTAGTATTGATACAGCTATTACTAAACTGCCAGTGCTGTTACCTTATGCTCCAACAGGAAAAAGTCAAGAAAACAACATTAGCAGGATAGAAGACAGCTGTTTAGTAGGCGGAAAATGCTTAGAAATTACATATTCCTGAAACTTAAAATAGATATTGAAGTTTCAAATAAAGGTATCCTTCCTCCTTCTGTGCAAATGTTTTCCCATACAGGATTCTGGAAGCAAACAAGTATTCATCACTATGGTGCTTTAATCATCATTCAACACAAAAGCCAAGACATTTATCACAAGAGTGACTTATCCATCTTACTAACAGTCCACCTTCAGACAGCCTCTGCGATTGCAACCTGTTTGGAGTATAACACACACAAGTTTCTCATTCAAAAAGTCACAAAGGTAAGACCCGAGTCAGAAAAGTCTCTGAAGAACTCCAGAAGTGAACCAAAATCCCAGAGCTCAAAACAGTGCCAAGCACTGCATCCAGAAACACAGCTGTGACACCTCACCTGAAGTTCTCCAGCTTTGTGACTCCAGCAGATCATAAAGAACAAAAGCTCTTTCAGATGAGCTAGCAAAGACATATGGCTGATCACACACAACACAGATTTCCTGTTCAACAGCAATTTCAAGCCTGGGATCTCAATTCCTCATTTTCAAGAGCTCCAAGGATCCAGATTATGATATCACAGGGCTGTTTCTTTCCTCAGGTTTAACTGTTAATCTACCAAGGACTACACTGGCAACATCACAGAAAAATAAGACGCATACCTGCAGAAGCAGAATACTACCGTGTCTCAAAAAGCAGCCCAGAAGTGTGTAAGCCTCTTTTGCTGTGATCTTGCTATAACAACGCCCCTTTTCCACTCTCTTCATAATTCTGCCGCTCCCACTTCCCTGCATCTGCTTCTTCGCATCTTGCCCATCCATCCTCAGCTTTACTCTTCCTTTAATACAAGCTCTGCCTCCTCCTTGTTCTCTAGTTAGTACTATACGGGTGCTCACGGCAAGAGATAAAAGCACCCCTTTCCCAAAGCTTGCCAAGTGTGCCGAGAACACCCCTCCATTCATTTTCAGCCAGGTAAGAAAGGATTGAACCCCACAGTGGAAATTTCAAGTACTCCCAGGAATTGCTGAAGACTAAAAAGAAAGCATCTTACCTCGAGCAAGTATTTATGACCTTATAATAAAAAAATTACTTGCCTCATCATCACAATAACATCTTATAAATACTAGCAATAAAGAAACTCAAACTTCTTAATCCTCTTGGAGCAACAATCTAGAGCCAACAAAGCCATAAACCAGACAGCTGCAGTACACATGCCACAAGTGATTCAAGCTTAGCAGACTTCAAACTGCCAACTCATGGAACAGCCTTGCTGAACTGATCTGCAAATTGTGTCCCACCACAAAACATTGGAGACTAAACAAAAGACTGCTGAACCTTAAGCTGGTAGGCTGAAAGTTGCAAGTTTTGCTTTTTTTCTTAAGCAAATTTTAGATAGTTTCACACAGGGTGTCCTGTCTTGGGCGCAATGCTTCCTGGAGCAGGAAATATAATCCAAGCATTCTTAATTGCCTCTTAGACTATTCATGTTTTGAGGCAATCTCACAAACAAACTGATGAGCAAATTAGCTTTAATATAGAAATAGTGCCCAATTTTACCAAAATGGATTTTGTTTTGAACTGCAGCAAACCAGTGCTGAATTTGAGTATTTTGTCATATTTGTTGTATCAGATACTCAATTTCTTTAAATGCAAAGAAAAAGAAAAACAAACAAACAAACAAAACTCAAAAGAAATAACCAAATTTAACTCTAGCATTAGGTTTGGGGAAAGAGTTCTTGTTATTTCCTAGAAAAAGTCACTGGAGTGTAGAAGACAGATTAACAGCACATCCTAATTCTAAGGAATAAAACACCAAGTGTCTACCCAAAATTTCAAGGCATAACCAACGGAATTTTACTTGTGACCATCCTGAAAATTCATTTACTCCAGTGCAAAATTTTCTGGAAGATTTATATAGACTTAAATGAAGACATATCCTGAGAGATCAAGGCATAATCAATGGAATTTATTTCTTATTAGCCTGAAAATTCATTTACTCTAATGCAATATTTTCTGGAAGTTTTGCAGATTTAAGTGAGGATAAAATGCAAGAACCTGCTTTTTCATATCGATAGCAATAATAAAACTTCTCTGCTGGGAAGAAATCCCCTCCTGAGTTTAATATACAAAACAGTTTAGTCTCAGATTTACTGTATCTCTAAGCTATTCCTTTTCCTTACAGAAGTTCATTTTTCTCATTCCTTAAGCACAATTTATGTTCTTCAAACATACATAAAAATTAATTTAATTTTTCCATTTTCTTCTGGCCTTGTGGGTTCCGGTTAGAAGAATTTTAGCATGAACATGCTGAAGCAAAGAACACAGTTTTCTGAAAAAGCCTTTTAATAGATTTCTACTATCAACAGTAAGTGTTCTCCCAACCCAGTGGCACATCCACACATTGGTCCTACCATCTTGATCTCCTAGAACCATCTTTCCTCTGTCTCATGTCTTTTAATGACACAGCAGCCACCTCCAATTCCCCTCCTGTCTCCACCCCAGATACGTGTACCCAGATGCACACTCACAGTGGCTACTTTCATAGCCTTGGCTCACAGTCTCCTCATCTTCCCTGCTCTGATACTGGGCAGCGCAGTAAGTGAAGTTTAAGTGCTTCACTAGTTTTGAGCCCAGAGCACTCCTCCTCTCTTACCTTCAAGAGAGCGTGCTGAAGTATCTTGTGTTTACATTTTGAAAAGAAATGTGCAAAGCAAATATCTGAAATCCTGTGAATAAGATAAGTTCTTACCTGGTGCTTTGCTATACCTGAAAAGCAGTGTTGTTTCCAATTGTTACTTCTATTCTACAGAAAAGTATACAGACTACTGTCACCACATCCCACAACCCATTCCATAAACTGATTTAACTCCAGATTAGAAATTAGCCAGAAATTAAACAACCTGTTCTTATAGTTACTCTTCGCAGGCTGTTTCAGAGATTCCCTACTCTCACCACTAAAGTCATTTTCTAGCTTCCAGCCTTAATTTTCTTACAGTAAATATATTCTTTTTAATCCTAATGTTTACAAAAGAAAAAGACAGACCACCCTCCCCTGCTGTTTATGTCCCTCTTCCTAAACATAATCCAAGCATAAACAAGTTCAAAGACAGACTAGCCCAATTCAGAGAGCCAGCACTGCTGGGCACCGAATATAGCATCTACTGCTTGGGAAGTCCTCAAGCCAGGGATAGCTCTAAGCTGGAAGAGCAAGTCAGAGGTGTAGAAGCTCTACACTGCACATCTAACATCTCTGCCTAGGGCTCCATGACATCTCTGTAGAAAAACCTGATATTGGGACAGACTTAATATGACTATTGTTAGCTTCCTGAAATAGCATCAGTCCTGTCTTCCTCCCATCTCACACCACCAAGCTGCTTTTTTGAAAGGTTAATGCAAACTCTTTTCTTCTTCTTGAAACAGTCCACATTTCCTCCGTTATCTCTGTACCCTGCCAATGTCCACACCAGTCTGAAGTAAACCTTCTTGAACATGGATGGCCAGAGCTGCACTCTGCAGAAATACATCTCCTCTTAGTCATTAGCTATTTCTTAAATTTAGTTTTCCTTCTACTGTTCTTGACTTCATTATTTCTGCTCTGCACAGCTGAATTACATTTATTTCCTCACTGCTGCTGGTGCAAACCTAATTTTTCCTCTGCTCTCTGTATCATTTTGCCATACTGAGATATCACAGCTCCAAACAGGACATTACCGTATCTTGGGCATGCATCTAAAACAAATCTGGATGCACATATCAGTAGCTTTTCCTCTCAAATGCTGAAAATCCCCAGTTAGTAGAGAGTTCTGGGGACTCCAGAAACCAAAAACTAGCACAGTTATCCTGAGTCTAAGTGACCCTCTACATCAAACTTTGTCAGGAACCTGAATTATGGTTTAATTTCATTTTTTTTCTGAACCAAATGAAATCCAGAAGCCCTTTGCTTAGGCACAAAATGGTCACAATAAAGCAAGCCATCAATAATGCAACCCCTTAAATGCTATAAATTGTAAAGATCACCTTATGGCCCTCGAAGACAAATCAAGAAATGCTAAGCAACTGAAGAACAGATACATTTCACCAATATCAGTCATGTCTGAGAAATAAGCCCCTGCAAAGAGCCCTAATTCTAACTGTGAATTCTTTAAAACTCTGCATGCATGAGAAATAAAAACAAAGAACATCTGTTTAAGGTGTCAAGTTTCTTAAGTCGTAAGAAACTGGTGATGTAGAATTCACTCGTATCTCTTGCTAGATCATCCAGCCTAACTTTCCCAACTAAAGTCTGAGGCAGATACAAGATTTGATTATTTAGATTCCTATCACCATAAATTGCAATAACTTGGTATTTATAAAATTTTCTGATTAGACTTACTCTATTGATATGGAAGAGCAAGAAAAAAAAAGATCAAGAGAAGTCCTCCCTACTCAAGACTTAACACTCATAGTAGAAACTGGTATTCCATTTAGCCTAAGATATTTTATTCTCAAGTATGAATATAAATTAGAGACCAAATCAAGAAACTGTTTTACAGTCATAAAAATAATCTAAGCAAGGTATCTACCAAATTAACATTTTCTTTTTATTTTTTAATCAAATCCTCCTATTGCTTGTGTTAGGTCTCATTTATTCTGCAAGCTCTCAGCTCTTTGCCTTCTTTGAAGGGAGGCATCATGTTTTAAATGCTACAGAAACAGCAAAATAAACCGCAACGGCCCTAGTAAGATGAGATAATGCCCATACACTCAGATGGCACCTATCTCACCCATCATCTATGCTGACTCAGCCCTAAGCCTCTAAAGTGATTCAGCTAAAAGGCTCTCCTATTTAAAAGGCGAAAAACCTAGCCAGCTTGTACTTGTTACTGAGAATCCCAGCTAAGTCCATGGTTTGTATTCCATCAGCAGGAATCCAGTGCTGCTCTGAGTATCTTAAGGTCTACAGCAAAATGAGCTGACAGTAAAAAGCAATTTGCCTGGGATTTCAGGACAGGACTGACAGAATAGAAGCCAGAATATCCAACCCAGTACCTTATCCATCCAGCCCACTTCTCACCTGCACTGGATATGTAGTAAACACTCCACCTGAGCTGATACAGAAAGAAATTAAACATGTTATACGGGTCAACCCCAAAAACCAAACAGATGAATCGAAGCCCAGAATTAAATTTTTTTTAAATCACATCAAGCACAGTCTTGCAAACAAGTTTGTCTGTGTCAGTGGAGCAGTGTGTATCCAGAGTGAATCGGGCAGTTTTAGCCCAATGTCACCTTTTCAGAAAATAAGAAATCACTTTAATAAAAGCATTTTCACTAATCACTAAGGTATTACGTATGCAGTTAGAAAAGGTGTAGAAACACCTTTGGAAATGACCACACTCCACTGCACCTCTCAAGAGGGAGCACAGCAAAGTCACTACTCACTCTGTAAGCAGTCAGCATTGAGCAAGTCTTGGCACTTCTCATGGCACTTGACTCCACATTCAGCGCAGCGCATTCCCTGTCGTGCAATGCCCCACAACAGCCCTTCACACTCATAGCAGTAGGTAGGAGTGGTGGCTGTCCACACTTCAAAGTTGTGTGGGGTTGTACAGGAGATGGGGTAAATTAAGGCTTGCAAAGTCTTCTTATAGACATGAGATTTCTAAAACACAAGAACATGTGAACCAACATTCGGAAAGGTGATTGAATCTGTTTTCGCTGGTTATCACGTGAGTTTTAAGAGAAAACATACAAGCAGTGATAAATCTACACTTTTGAGGTAGCCAAGTTTGCTGTCACTTTTACAAAGTCTGCTAGAGAACACCATTTCAAAAATGATTTTGTAGACATTTAAAAAAAAATTAAGAAGAAAGAACTAAGGTTTGTGAACAAGGAGTACCTTGCCTAAAGCAGGTTTCACATGGTGTCTCTTGCAGTAGATGGAAATAAGATCATATTTCACAAATTAAATGTTATTTTTTGAAAGTATGTTTGATTTCTTTAAACAAATTAAAGCAGCAGCTTTGCATCTATATTTTTAGACCTCTGTGAAGCTGGCTCTACATCCCAGAGAGCCAAACTCCTTTAATGTGCTTACTAAAAGTTTTCAGAAGCCAAGCAACCCTCCTACTCACCAGCTCTTCATCCTTGAGAGATGTTCTAGTGGCCATTGCTGAGGTAATTCCTGCTTTCCGGGATTGGACCAGTGACTAAGAGGGGAGAAAGTTTGTTACTCACTACAAATATTCAGAAATGCTTTGGTATTACACACACAGAAATGTGAGCAAGCAGGGAGCTTGTCATTCCAAAATGATACCAAACCAGCCCATTACATTCAGTTTGTTTCCTAAATGATGGTAGTCCGTACACCAAAAGAGTCAAAAGCATACTCTGAAAGTATCGGCTTGTTTCCATCTGTCCACAACCCATCTTACTCTGGCAGATTTTAGTTTTGTTTCTTTGTATAAACTGCAGACAAAAATCTGCGTTCACATCTCCACTTCTACGTTCTGGTGGCAAGAGTAACACTGCTATTGCCTAAGGTCATTCTGCAATTAAGTTCATTCATCAAAAGGAGATTATTTCATCAGTTTTATAACATATCCAACATTCTCATATGTGACAGTGAAAGGGATACAAACAGGGTGAAAGAAAACAGAGGGTGGGTAGGGAGCACGTCTGAATGCGCAGCATGTCACATTCATTGGCCATCACTGAATGCAATGAACAGCATTTCCTCCCCAAACTGCCTCCTTCACATCGTATCAGTGCTAAGCTCTGCAGCTGTGCAGACGGTAGGTCACTGCCTTTTCAGCACCTAACACTGGCATCTAAAGGATTTCTTCAGCAAGCCACTCCAACTGCATGAAGGCAAGAAGGAAATAAGAGCTAGCGACATCTGCGTTCAAGTTATCAAATGCTAATGGAGACCTCCATCTACGCTCCAATTTATGTTACTTGAAGGCAGACTGAAAAAGTTCATTCCATCAGTGATGTGGTAGGACAACATATTGAATATGCATGCACTGCAGCACTTCAGGTTTAAAATAAAAAACAAAATAATGGAGGGAAAAATAAGGTAAAATAATTTTTGTTTCTGGTGAAGACTTGGTGGATAATCTTTAACTCCACTTACCATGGCCTGTAGAGAAAGAGGGTGAAAGCATACAAAAGAAGTAACACAAGTTAATGCCATCATTGCAGAGACTTAAAAGATATAAGCAGTTAGTAAAACACGTACCAGCCTTCCTATGCCTAAGTTGGAAGAGAGAGTTGTATGTTATCTTTTCACAGGAATCACAGGATACAGGAACCTTGGTCTTGTAGCTCCTTAAAGCATTTCTCCCAAGCGCAAATGCACTGCTTGTGTTGAATGCAGAGCCAACAGAAAACCAATTCATCCCACAGAAGCCTTATCTCACCATATCACACAAGCATATGAAATTTGTCCTCGTTATTTGTTTGGTTCTTGTGCTTCTGTAGCACAGAAGCCTCCTGGCAATATTGCAAATTACTTTCAAAATCCAAGCACATTTGCTCGGTTTATCTATCTTCTGAAATTTGGATCTTCTAGTAAGTTTCTAACTCTCACATGGGCATTATAACAACTTTCCCCAAAGTTAGTGATTTTTAGGAAAACATTTAAAAATAACACAGGCCTACAAATAACCAAATAACCTGTTTAGAACAAAAAGGCAAAAAAGATCAAAGAGATCTTAGTCTACCAAATCATACCTCATCTCACGGAGATTTTTGCAAGCACAACTCGTAACTCATTGTAAGAGCTATTTTAATTAACCGCGAAACCTACAACTTCTGGAAGCTGAAAGAACGTTAGCACACGTCAAATGAACATTAGCACATGTCACAAAATAGAGCCATTTGCACCAATGACTATTTCTGTGGCAGAAGATAAATCTCTTACCAGATCACTGACAAGTGGAATTGGCTTTTTTTTGCGTAGATCAGGCATGCTATCAATGCCATAGAGTCCACCTGCAGGCCTGGAAATTCAAGAGAAAAAAAAGGGGGATTAAAAAATCTCACTAGCAATGAGATATGGCAAATAGATGACCGAACAGCCTCTTTCAAAGTTTCCTTGCTAATACCAATCATCAAAAAGCACAGAAGGACCTGGCCTTTAGAGATGAAAAATCAATTTTTCTGCAAATGCAACTCAGTAATAGTCTACTGAACTCAAGTTGTTGCACAAAAAATTTCCAGTTCTCAGCGGAGGTCTGTACTTTCTCAGAGCAGCCTGGGCACGTGCTTACAGAGCACGCAGAGCTCCCCGCTAGCTGCTGCCTGCGCATGGAAGGAAGGCAGCCTTTTCCCCACGGCTTCTACTGGGCGCAGATTTGGCAAAAACTCACAGAACAGCAAACAGAAATGCAGACTTGTGGCACTAATTCACGCCACAGCTTAGCCAGCAGTAGCTGATTCACACGCTTACACTTGGAGAAACTTTTTTTGTTCCTTCCGTAGAGCTCAGTTTATAGTTTACTATTGCCATTGAGTGGCATGTCAGGAAAGACTGGAAATTTAGAAAATAGGCTGGCACCAGTCTTTCTCTGCTCCTTTCCTTTCCAGTAAATCCATCCTGTGTTTTCTTGGGGAGCAGAGAGGAGTATTGTTTTTTAGGATTGGGGGGGTGGAGGGTCGTTTTCTTGTTTATTTTTGTTTTGAATGGGAAAAAATGCTTTTCTGGAAAAAGTAAAGCCAACCAGAATTGAGATTATGCTTCAGAAAGTGTACAGTTATGGTAAAAGTGATTAAGCACTTATCTTCCTATATGCCACAGAGCTTTCTGCCAAGTGTTGGTGGATGGGAGGGAGCATATCAAAGTGGATCAGACCTGGGGCAGTTTCCTGCTATCCTTCATCTGAGTTTAGGCCAGAGCATACTTAATCCTGGCCCTCAGAAAAGGAAAAAAAAAAAAAACCCTCACAGCTGAGGAGAAAGGACATGTTAAGAATCCCAGCACAGCATAGTGGACTGTGCTCTGAGATGGACAAGGGTGCCATGGCGCAGCCTAGCACGAGGCTGTGACCAAGAAGAAACCAGTCTATTATATACAGAAACATGCCACAGTGCTATCAAGGTAAAAACTGCCTTTTTTTTTTTTGACAGTGTGTCAGAGGCTGATGTGGCTGAGTGACAGCCGCTGCCGGTTGAACAGCTCCAGCGTGAGGCTGATAGTTGCAGGCAACGTCGTGAACCGGGGTTTGCCTCTGCATGCAACATTAGTCACTGCTGCACTGCAGCACTCCGGGTGGCTTTTGATGCTCCTCCATGGCGAACAAAAAGCATTCAGTCAGCTGCTCTGTTCTGCAAAACAGCAGAGCCCCCCGGCCCCAGCTAGGGATGGGAAACACTCGGGCCTGAGAAAGGCACGGATTTTTAGCGGTGCAACTAAAAATGCTGGAAGCGTCAGCCAAGGATTTCAACAGTTCTCCACCGCTGGAAATCCTTACAGCAAGGCTAGGTGGTGTTTTTATTAAAGGCTATCCTCCTTTCCAACAGCAAACTCTGGAAAATCTTCTTGACCAAGTTACACTTCAATAATCCTTTCAGGTTTATAGGAGAAATATTTGACCCAAATTAACCATTAATTAATACCTGCGTAAAAAGTGTACATTGTCAAAACTCCTTACGCTCTTGCCGGAATCAAAGCGGAAATTCATCCGTTGCCCTGATGTTAAAAACCACTTCTGATGTTAGTGATAAATACTGTTTTGGAGTAAAATAGGTGTCATGGAATGCTATTCAGATGAAGTTAAGAATTACAGCACTACTTATCATCACAATGCAGTGTAATTAATTAATAATTTTAGTTGATTAAAGTCTGTAAGATGAAAAGATGCAACAGAATAGATACAGGGAAAAACACAGAGTCCAAGTTACCAGAACAGTTGAGAAGTAACACTTCTTTTCTACAAGATTTCTGATTTCTCTTTAATTCAACTGGAACTGTGATATTTTGATGTTTCCCAGGAAAACAAAAACATTAAAATGGCATGTTTTATAAATTCAAGATAAGCTTAAACAGCTTATTGTGCTTGAGAATATATCTGGTTAAAATCTAGTTTGTGCCAAATATTTGTGATAGACTGACACGTTTTTGCACTTGCAAAATAAGAACACCACCTAAGCCAGACTCTGACAGAGGGCAAGAATATTTGAAAGGTGCTTGCAGTCTCTGTTGAAGAGATGCATCCAAATACCTACATGGTTATAACTAGATGACCTGCTTTAGCCTATGTTATTTATTTTTATATATATGTATGTGTATATATATATGTATGTATATATATATGTGTGTGTGTATATACATATACATATATACATATATTATATATATATAAAAGAAAAGAGAGCTTTCAGCAACAGTTCTTGATTTTCAAAATTATTCAGCTTGTTGCATTTTCGGATACCTGAACCTCTTTATTCAAGCACAAGCTTAACTTTGTTCAACTAAATTACAGTTTTTGCACAGATACAATTATGGATGGTGCATCACATAGGTACACTGTAGCTAGATATATAATAGGGTAACTCTGCAACGCATGTAATATTTATAGAACTAATAGAGTGCTATGCTGGGGAGTAAATAGCATCTCAGTATGAGGATGATGAGGGATTTACTTGCATTAATAAATAAAATATATAGATATAAGAAATTATACACAGAAACAAATCTATAATACCAATTATATGAATTTTTTTTTTAAAGCTATCTTTCCAAAGCCAGTGCTTATAGACAGGAAGCTACTGTTACATTATGCTAAAAGCACATTTAGCTTAAAGCATGTATTGATATTTCAATACTAGCTTTATACACATATGTTTACATTATATCTTGAAAACTTCAGCAAGCAAAGATGGTCTGTGATGACAAGAAGTGATTACTCCCTTCCAAGAACTCTACTTTTCTAATCTTTCTTATGGAAGAACAACCTCAAACATCAGTGATTATTACGGCTAATAAGCTGCAATGTGGCTAACATTCGAATTAAAAGTTTTACCAGCCACACACACCTTTTCTGGAAATCCCTTGCACATGGCAATAGAGTGAATAAACCAGATTTTTGTCAAAACTACATTAGCTGGCATGTTTTGTTACCTCCTGTAGAGTAAGAAAAAAATCACAGACTAGAGCAAATGTTGCCTGGCATTGACAAAATAAGTTTTAAGTATTTGAGGATTGCCTTTGTATTCATCTTTCAAGCTAGGAAATAATTTTATCTGTGTGAACCAGTAAATGCAGTGTATTGACTCTGTTAATACAGAAGAAGGTGCTGTTTATAGTTAGAATTAATCACTGTCTTCTGCTGCTGCTAATTGCCAGTTCTCCAGCAGTCTGCTCAGCACTATCAGGCTCCTTAGGAAAGCAGGGGGTTGCTAGGCAGCTCCAGGCATCTGCAGGTGTGGAGGACGCTCCGTGGCAATACCAACGTTACAGAACAATTACTCCAAGAGCAGAAAGCTGTATAATGAAGCCTTCAATTTAACTTTGTATTTTATTAGCAAAGCCTACCTCAGTAGTATGAGAATTAACTTGTACGTGCAGAAAGCCAGTTTCTTGCTGAGATTTCAGGATAAATCTGCTGCTACAACATCAACCCCTAATGAGTGCACCACCACAAAACCGTCTTGCTCTAATCGCACACAAATCACCCAACAGCTCGGAAAAAGCGTACACTCTTTTCCAGAAAGGATTCTAGGGAAGCTACCATGCTGGCATCTATTATGCAGAGCATCACACTGACATTAGACATAATCAAAATTTGTCTGCTTCATTTGCTGTAACTAGCGTGCTGCGGAGAGAACATACATAGCCACTCACTCCGACCTGCGTGAAAGAGGCCTGATCATCACTGCTTTACAAGTGTCAAACTGCAATGATCTCCAGAGTTACACTAGTTTTATTTGTCTGCTATCCTGGCCATAAAAATCACAACAAAGACAGAAAGTTTCCCCAAAGTTACTTTTTTTCTAAGCGCAAAAGACAAAGTGGTCATTCTGAGCTACTCCCCCCCCTTTCCTGGTGCCAGTTGCAACTGATTCAGGAAAAAAAGACCTCATCCAGACTCTTCTCTATGGTGCTCAGTAAGGATTATTTACTAACTAGTGCCATAAGCACTTGTTCCCATCACTTAAGAGATCGTTCACTGAAATTATAGCCTTGTTCTTAACTACAGACCTCCTGAATAGCTGCACAGCCCACCTCCAGCTGTTTAAGAGGAGACCTCTGAAATGTAGCAGCAGCCTGGTTCTAGGTGAGACCTGGCTATTTGATTATTCCTGAAAATAGCCATTAAAAACATCAGAAGTGCTGCTGCTACTTAATTTGAATTGAAGTCCACATAATGCAGCATGACTATAAGAGTACGGGAACAAAATCTCAAAATACTACTCACCCTCCTCTAAGCCAAGGTGGTTTTGATGGATCAGCCTCATCTTGATCCTTAAAAGGAGAAAGGGGAAAGAACAATGCAAAATTAGTTTCTGAAAACACCGGAAAATATTATCAGATTATATTCTGAGGAAAGGATAACAGGCCACACTGCATGCAGGCAAATGCATACAGATACTTATTCAAGCACTGCAAACGACCAACATGTCAGGACAGGTTACATGGACACAGACAGGCTATGCAATTTCATTAAATGCCTAGCACTGGGACCAGAAGAGCCTGTTCAGTGCATCTCCCCTTTCAAAAGGGAGCTTTGAAGACTGACTTCTTTCTTTTTTTTTTCTCCCCTCCCAACCTAATTCAGCCATGACGTACCAGAGAGCTCCTGTTGCTCTAGCTCACAGCTTACATGGACATGGTCAGAATTGGGACATTATAAATTAAAAGCATCTGTATGAAATGGACAAAAGACGGATCAACATGAAACTCTGTACAAACACAAGAGCTTTCTTAGGCTGAGATCATGTTAGTGTCACTTGCTCATGCTCAAACACAAGGACTTTTCCACCCTCTAAGCAGGAAGTTTCCATTGCAGCTCCCACCGCTTGTGTACAAGTATTTCATTTCCAACAGGCGATGAACAAGGGCAGTTGCTTGCAAGATGATTGCAGGAGAACCGCGATCTGTAGGCATGATGGAAACCACTACAGACAGCAAAATAGGGATCATCTGAATTCAAACCACGTTCTCACATTAGCGTAAGACTGTATTTACTGGGCAAAGTCTTGTGCTTTTGAAAACCTTAAAAGGACTGATTACAGCTGGGAAGCGTTTAAACACCTAAAACATACCTGGGGGAAAACAGTAAAGATTCCACCTAAGGGGAAATGGTAACTTCTCTGTTCCTAACGTACAGCTCGTATGTCCTCCTGCAAACTCCCTGAAAGGACAGCTAGCTTCCAGCAGCACCATAGAGGTAAGCAAAATAGAGTGCTAACGCCTAACAGTCCAACCTCAGATACTAACGTCTGCCAGGAGGACAGAGAGGCTGTGATTTGCACACAGTAGAAAACAAACATAACATCTCCAGTTGAGGAAAGCGCGATCCGAGAATCATCGCAAAGGAGTACCTATTAGAAAATAAGCTTCGGGTACATGCTAGATAAAAGAACATAGCACCAAAAGAAAGATCTACTTCTTCATCTCCCTCAGTGGGCTGCACGACCTGTGGATTGTTCACAGGTGACAGGAGAGGTCTCACAAGAAATAACAAAGAAAAACAAGTTTGAGGTGTCAACCTGCACAGCAGCAAGTGCCCAGACTTCTTATTCATTATTATTCCTACAACTCCAGGGCCAGAAGACTTGATCTTTTCCCCCACAGGCATGAACAATGTGACACTATCCAGTACTTAATGCACTTCCCAGCTCTTCTATGCAATTGCAGAACTGGTAGAGTCTGCCCCCAGTGCACAGTTCTCCAGCACTCCGGGGTGCAGCATCATTTACTGGAACAGGTAATTAGTGTAACTCACTTTTCAGTCAATTTATCTGAGAAATTCCAAACATAAGCAGCCAATCTTTGAGACATAACCAGATCACAAATACCATGGGCCATACTACAGCGCTGAGCCCATAAAAGCATCAAGAACTCTCTTTGAGGGAAAAAAAAAAAAGTCTGTGAAGGTGGGGGGAGGCAGAAAAAACAACCAGGAAACAAATCTCCCAGCTTCTGAGACATGCAAAATAAAAATTGTCAAAAGGTCAGACAAGTTGTACTCTTCCTTACTTGTTTTAATTTCTTCTGCCAAGCCTTTTAGACATGGGAGTAAAATGAAAAACAGAGAAAAAAGGAGGAGCCTCTGCAGGGTTGAGATTAAAAATTATCTGAGCGTAACACCACAAAACAAAAGGCAGACCCCTCCGTCAGTGACAGGGCTGATGCAGGGGCCAGGTAGGTGACGGCTGTGCGGGAACAGGAGTTATCTCCAGGCAAAAGCCAAGTAAAGAGGTTAATTTGCTCCAGATGTCGTTCTCCCTGAGTAAATGCTGAGAGAACCAGTACCTGACATCCATCAAACCAGGGCTGATGCCTTAGACTGTAGAAGAGCAAACTCAGTGCCCGTAACTAAGGCATGTGAGGGAAGAAAGGAATGTGATCCAGACTAGCACAGGCTCATTACTGACTTCAAGAGCTTGTAAGACTTCGGAGAAAACAAAGGGAAGAATTAACATGGGGACAAGCGAAAAACAGGATAAAATGTCATACAAGGTACACCAGCTTTTAAAAATATTGGTTTTTCTTTGGCAAAGCAACCAACCATAAATATGCCATTGATACAATAATTCTTTTTATTTCAACAAAACATTTGACGTGATGCCATGTGCTGTTAATTAGGTAAATTGAGAAGGAGTAGGGGAGCCTTAAGGTGAGTAAACAAGCAAGTGTAGTTGAGCCAGCCACAGACAACATCATAAGGAAGTTAATGGGATTAAGTCAGATATACTGATAAATTCTGCTTATGACAAACACAAGAGAATTATTGATACAGAAGAGAATTGAGAAACCCTATGGAAAAAGCTGATGACAGCAAAGATTGCAACAACAGAGAATTAAATGTGGTAACAACCAACTCAACCCCTGCCCCAAAACCTGCTGTGAATTTTACTGCATACAAGTGGTCATTCAGTGGAAGGGAAGCAGCTGATGGTGAACCTGAGTTCTAGCCATCACAAAGTGGTCATGAGCTACCATGATACAGCCATAAAGGGAGAGAGTATCATCCATGGGCATATCCAGCGAAAAGTCTCCAGACTCCAGAAACAAAAGCATGAAATCCTCCATGCGGTGCTAGCAAGACACCCTCAGAAAGACATGTACAACCTCAGTACTCTACATTAAAGTTAAAAGAATTCAAACTGGAAAACTGCAAAACTAGTGTGAGTACTCTAGCAAAATGGACCTTTTTGTGTTTATTCATTAGACAGAAAAACATACAGCATGTGAATAGCTGTAGATAAATACAGCTACAAGAAGATAAATATATATTAGCAGTTGGAAATAAGGAGTCTAAGTACAGTTAAGACTGAAGCTCTGTAGTAGCCTTTCAAAAGGAGAAGCAGACCCCAAAATTTAACTAGTTTTAGAAAGGGAAACTGGGTAGTTTATATACAAGTTAATGGCACAATATTACACAAGGGCAGAGAGCTAGGCAGTGATGAAGACTACCTCTGCAGTCCCTTGTTGCACTAACCTACACAGTCAAAGGAGCTTGGAGAAATGAGGGCTATATTAGCTACAAGTGCTGGTGTGCAGTTTAACAAGGTTCAGGCACCTCTGGGAGCACTGATTAAGCACAAAGTAAGCCATAGTTTATATCACTATTGTGGGTAAGAGCATTTTACAGAAATACACTCCTCTTCATTTAAAAGGTGCAAATGGCAATGCTGTTTAAAGAGATTTGCTAGAGCTGCAGAGTTGCCTAGGGTTTGCTCTTGGAATGCAGCACTCACAGCAGCGTGCCAGAGGGCTCCAGTGGCCAGTCCGGGTCTCACTGCCAGTCATGGAGCTGCTCCCATCCGGCAGTCCCAAATGACGGTCAGACTTGCTTAGAGCCTCGGTGAGCAGAGAAAATGCAACGGATAGAGGGAAAGAACACCCAGAACAACTGCAAGGGTTTTAACGACTATCCTTCCCCGAAGAAATGGGGAGAGAAAACAAGGCCAGCACGCACAACATGCAGACATCCACGCTCAGCACTCCAGAGGGAATGGCTTCGTGACTGGTTTCTACTTTCCTTCTCTACACAGCTCCGTCACTTGGAAGCAGCCAGGCCAGCTTATTTGAAATTGGAAAGTACTGATGTTTACGTCTGCAGTAAGTGCATAAAGAGGCAGTGAGAAGATGGAGCAACAAACATATAAACAAAACAGCCTATCATATCTCTCCCCATTTTTTTTCATTTCTGATGGTTTTATAACCACTATCCGACGAATATCTTCTGCCAGAGAAGGGCCTGTCACCCCTAGTAATTCAGTATATGAACTCACAGTAAAAAACGCTGCAATCAGTTGCTGCAAGGTCTTTGTAAAGTAATTAAACTTTTTTGCTTTTTTTTCTTTACCATGAACCATTAGCAAAATAATACCAGAATAATACCAGAAACACAGTAGCATGAATTTTATCCCTTGGATTAAACAAGTCTACAGACATGATCATTTAAGGCACAGTACTGAATCATCAGTAAAGTCTAAAAAAGAACCCAGTAAGAGTTTTGATTATTCAAGAAGAGCAACAGCTAGAATTCAAAATAATTTGAGAAGTTATTCAAACAAGTTGCAGTTTGCATTGAGATTATTTCATATACAAGATGATGTTTCAATGTGGAGAACAGTTATATGCTTTCACAGTAGTCCATAAAATGGACAGAGTGGCATCCAGAAAAGATCATTAACTCTGGAAGAGCATAAGGAAAAGGAAGAACATCTCCAGATCTGTTAGTCCTCTCCAGGACTACATAAAAGGCTTTCTGAAATGTAACTTTCCATCTCATTTAAATATTGTGTCTGGCATATCATTCTCTCAGATGAAAATCAGATCTAAAACGTAGAAAGCTGTATTATTTAAATATAATAATACAATTTGCTTAAACATAAGAAAAATCAATAATGACTTCTTGTTTGTTTTAAAAATCATCTGTACCTACATAGCATGTTCAGTTATTAAACCTTCAAACCAAAATCCGTCTTCTAGAAATTCAAATCCTTTTGTTTAGTTATAGAAGAATCTGAATCAGGCTAAAGGAAGGAACAACTGTTTCAATTCTAAATAAAATCTCTAGGTATGTCTAACTAGACCCTTTCTCCAAGGGCACTGGCAGAATCAGACAAAGCTAAGGTCACCCCAATTAAACCAACCAGTCTTGTCATTCAATGCCTTTACTGGATCAAGTACATTACATTTTATATGGAATCTAAAGCTGCAACAAGCCAAAGGATTATTTTACGTTCACTGTAGTCACAATGAACGCAGCATTCAACAGCATTGGTTGAAATAATGACTGAAAAGCCACAAAGGAAGCTACTTCCACCTGATGACTTCTCCAGTTACATTTTTCCACCTGCCAGATGAGCAGCCTAAGGAAAGGCTACAATGTTTTTCCACCAAAGCCAGAGGATGACAGAAGTTCTGGATTTCTCTGTACCTCCGAGTAACCTCCGTTAACGGACAGACACCTGCCAGTAAGAATGAAACAAAGCTGTCGATACATGGGCCAACAAAGGTTAAAAATGCAAATTCATGAAGTTCAAAGTTAAGACCTGTATGGAAGCCCAAAAGCCATACAACATTCAGTCTACTCAGGAAGCTGATTTAACCTGCACAACTAAAAGCAAGGAAGAGGCACGGCAGGCACCTAATCCACATAGCACGGATTCAAAGAAGAAAAGAAAAAACAAACTGAGAATCAAATAGCCAGAAACTCCTCTACACCAGGTGCAGCGGCAAACACAAACTAAGATGTTGCACAGCAGTCACCAAAAAGTTCCTCCCTCCTGGGAGGAAATAGTTATCTGCTGCTCACAAACTGCTCACCCCCCTGAGCACGATAAGCAGAAGCAACAGGTCCACGACTGGAGAGGCAATAGCTGCAGGTGTTAAAGAAAAATCCTGCCCTTCCCGTGGCGCATGTTGCCCTGCTATCTGAAGCAACGTGCAGCCGGTACTAGCTAAAAGGGCATGGGATCTGCAGCAGACACCTCCTAGCACCCACAGCCTCGCCAAATCCCAGTACTATAGCCCATAATGGTACATTTGACTTCAATTGCAGTAACTTGTACAAAACAGAGGTGGAATGAAACAACAGAACTGAGGAAAAAATCAGGAAATATCTGGTTTAGAAAGTAAGAGGGTGGATGACTAGAGCACGAGACAAAACTTGTACTCCACTAGCATGGTGCCTGTGCACATTGCACACGGCCCACAGAGCGCCGAAGGAAAGAGACCCCTCCAAGTACTCATGTTTTCTCTTTCTAAAAGGTAATACGCACTGAACAGATTCTTAGCTCATACACAGCGTTAACAACGCCTCCGACAACCGCAACATGCTAAACTGAATCTCAGCGCCTCAGTTTCTGGTTACACGAAGACAAGGCATGCACACACAGGTGTTTCAGAGATGCTGGTTAGAAGGGACAACACGTACAATCTGGAGCTCTCCTCTACCTCCTTCTGCAAAGAAAAAGAGAGGAAGGAGAGGAATAAAAGTTAATAGACCAGATTTTTGCCACAAGCTCTGTAAAATTATTTCAGAAAGTGGAGTAAACATTTGCTTCAAGTTGATAAAACATTCGCGCAGTAGAGTTTTTCCATGTGCTTCCTGGGCACATACCAGTTAATCAATCTCTACCAATTAATCTCTAGTTAAACTGTGATCAAATTTCACCCATAACTACGCATGCATTAGCACATATGGTTCTGAGAGTTGATTTTTACAGTGTTCCAGCTCCCATTTTTATTAACTCAAGAACTTTTATTAATCTTAATTAATACTAAATTAGAGGTGCTATTTATCACACTTGAAAGAGAATCTGTATTTATCACAAACAGGAAGAGATTTATCCCCCTTTCCCCTAGCCTGCATGCACTGTTTGCATATGAAGCATTCCCCCCCCCCCTCCCCCCTGTACATTTTGCCCATTGGGAGGAAACCAGTAACTCCCACGGAACATATTTTGCTTTTGCAAATACCACAATACTGAGAGAGATTTTCTGGTTTTATAAATCTAGGCAATTCTCCTCTGAAAAAAACCCAGAAACCTCCTACACTAGACCTCATATTTATGGATAGGCAATTTCAAGACTAGTAAAGTTATGAGAGCCATACTCAAAACTTCCGGTACATACATGATATTTCGTAAATCTACCAATCAGATAATTCTGTATCGGCACAGGAGAATCAAATTATCCATTTGCCAATGAAAGATGGAGGCAAAGGAATAGCTTCATGGCAACAAGGGCCACTCCAATTGGTTAAAAAGCTAAAATAGTTTCCAAAATTACTCTCTATATAGGTGTAATTACACACATGCAATCACTAAGACAGGAAAACAGAGAAGCTATTTTAATTCAGTCACGAAGGAGAAGTCGAATTATTTTAGTAAATGAAGTGATAGATTGCAGCTAAAATAAAAACTCTGCTTTCTACCCTAAACATGTCAATGCTGCCTGCACAGATCCACAGCAGGGATGAAAGCCTTTAGACCACCGGATAGACCTCGCATTCATGAGCTGCCAGAGGAGCAAACACGCAGTACACCATTCTCTTCTACAACAGAAATGCTACACTTTACCTGTCTGCTCTGCATTTATCTCCTGATGTAGAGAAAGTGAGCAAACTTGGGGTCCATTCCAGGCTCAAGATGAAGTCTTGTTTTTTGGGGGCACAGCCACTTCTGACTGGTCCTCTCTACTGTGATTTTCTACACCATTCTCCTGCCTGTTCCTTTCTGTAAGTTATTAAAATCTTCTCACCTAGGCAACTCCAAACTCAATTCCCCTTCAAGTCCTTTGTTTTCATTCCTCTCTGTGCACCAAACCTCCACATCCAAACCCTGTCCCTGCTGACTTCATCCCTTTGGTTCTTTCCGTTTGTCCCAGGCAGGTCCAACCCTCCTTCCTTCCTTCTTGGGTTTTTATCTCCTCCACACTTGAATCAAATTGCTCCTTGATGTTGCCAGAGCCTGTGAAGTCTCTGAGAGCAGAAGACTTGGACTTGTTGTCCCGCTCATACTGAGTAGAGCTCTCTGTCATCCCTAGCAGGAAAAACCCTGCTTCACCCCAGGCTGGAAAACACTGAGGACAGATGAAGTCTTTGGCAATGCAAGAGCTGAGCTGCAGCAAATTATCAGTAAGCATATGCAAACGACACATTTTTCAAAGGCTTATTCTCTTCACTCATTTGGAGTAGATTTTCACAGATAAACCCTTGACACAGACTACCACTGCCAAATTTTAACGCTTGAGGGCACTGAAGCTTCTCAAATAAAGGTCATCAAATTTATTTTTATAGAAATGTAAAACCCTGAATCCTGCATTGGGCTCATTTCCAGAAAATGCTAGATTATTTTGGCTTAAATTCCATGCAAATCTTTGACTTCTGAGCCCCTTCATTTCAAAGTTCTTAGGGATAGGTTCAGGCTAAATAAAATTTGGCAGATCTCTAAGCAACTGTGGACAAAGATTTAAAATTTTCTGATTATCTTCCATTATAGCAGATAAACTAACAGCCTCACCAATACTGAAAAGCACAGATCATTAACAGCGACTGATGTAGTTACACTCTGATCACAGAATTTTTACTGTCTCACTTTTGAGTATTCACTTTAAGTTTACAGAAATCTCTAACATTTCGTTTTGTTTTAAATATGCAAAGTCAAACCATCTTCATCACTTCAATTGCTCTTTCTTCAAATTAAAACTTTATAAGCTTGCCAATAAAGAAAATTTTTAGAGGATACTCTATTTTCTCTTTTTACTTCAAATTAAATACAACAATTATTTGCATGCTCCTGCCAAGTTCTAAACTGTTCTTGTAATTTACATCTGTGTACAACTATAAATAATTTAAACCTTTATGCCAGTGCATCATCTCTGATTCACCAAAACACACAGACTTACTAACACCTTCAAAGTTATCATCCATTCCTTTGCTGCAGACTGCTGTCAAACTTACTTAATAAAATATTTTGAACTGAATTTTAAAACAGGCATAAGCAATATAGTGGTTCAGGCTCAGAAGAAAAAAAGCTAGTAGGTAGAACTTGATCCAGACCTGATCCAGAAACTTCAAAGCCCATTAAGAGGAAATTGTATTTGTAAAGAAAGACAAACAGTCACCTATAGCTGGGGGAAAAAAACAAACAGAAAACTCATTGCGTTCTGTATATGACACTTTTTTTTGAAAAGCAGAAAATAAAAGCTTGGCTCAAACTTATTTTAAGTCAAGTACCGCAAGAATAAGGAACATAAAATAGTTGCTACTCTTTTTCACGAAACGCATACTAAAACATGCTGAATGACTATATGATTAATTTTGACTTAGGCTATGGCCTTTGCCAATACAGTCATCCCCTCCTCTTCTTCTGGCTACTGCCCAGCAGCTATTTACCCTCCAGCTTCCTCACTTGCTCCATCCTGTGCTGGCACAGGCATTTTGGTTACGTCCCCCTACCTCCACTGTAGATGGACCTGCTCTTCCATTGCCCATTTCCGTGCCTTGCCCTGATGTTCTGGGCTGCTTTGCTTCCTGACTTCTCCTCCAGGGTTTTTTCCCCTCCAAGCTCTACCCCTTTTCCCATCCCAGGTCGTTCCTTCCATTACCCTTCACTCCATTAGACTCCCTCTGTCTCTCAGAACAGATTTCCTATGCTGTGATTTCATCCGATACTTACTGCAGTAACTGCAATTGTCATAGCTACCATATAGACAGGCCTCTACACGACTTATTACACAAGTATCAACTCATTTTCATATCACTAGAGGTTGTTGTAATTACTAGACAGGACAACTAAACCAAGGATGCTCAGGAATGCCAGTCCATACTGAAGCCAGATATCAGGCACTAAAGTCCAGCTGTCATCTTTCTCCTCTTTACTGTTTCAGCTACTTTTCCTCTTGTGAATGGACCTGTATTGTCGAAACTCTGCAGAGAGAAGCAGCCTCCCATTCGATGCAGCCTCATAAATAGATTATTGCAATGTTTGTTATACAGTGGCATAAAGCTAACCTGCTGTCTCTTCCCATAGGTCTAAAATTAGGACATGCTTCCAGGATTTGAGCGCTATGCAAGCAATAAAATAGGAAATGAAAAAAAATCAGAAAAAAAATAAATTTTTGAATGGAAAAAATCAGTTTCATCTGTATCATCTATACTTCAGTAATTTGAACATACCCCTGAAAACACAGAAACAGGTGTTTACCATGTTAAGTCTGCTAAAAAAAAAAAAAAAAATCTTATTGTGTCTACTTACAAAAGCCTATTGCTTTAATGAATTCTACAATAAAGGCCTTGCACAAAATAAGGAAGCGCAGAGCTGATTACAAGCATTACGATCCACCTAACGAGAAGGTCACTGGTACAGAAGTCAAACACAGACTGACAGTCGTTTCTTCACAGCAAATGCACAGTGACTGAATAAGACTGCTGAAGCGAGACAACTCTTTCAATGGGCAAAGGAGCACTGTGATTATTTGATTAGCTTTGATGATTGCAAGGAGAAAAGTGAACAAAATATTTGATATGAGGAGGCCTAAAACAAGTAAATGAAGATTTCAAGCTACAGTCTCAACATCAGCATTCTTGAAACAGTCAAGTGGCTTCACTTTCCTTATGAAAGACGCCACTGAGAAAGTTTCGTAACTCCCTGGATAAGGAGGGGCTAGAGAGACAAGGTTAGGTTTGGTTTTTACCAAATCAAGGTCTATCAAAACAAGGCCCATCAAAACACGTAGATCATTTCTATGCCCCACATCCCCAGCACATGTCAACCAGCACTGCTGCATCCCTGTATCAGCTTATATCTACTGAGAACTAACGCTTCACTATCTGTGCTGGCAGCAAGACACGCAGCCCCACAGGAATGGAAGATTTCTCATTTCATGAACAAGTTACAAAAACACAGTACCACAGCACGAGTTTTAACTTTTTCTTTATGTCCCCACTAGGATAAAAATCTAGCATGTATTAAACATTGAGAACTCCCACTTCCTGATGGAGCCACTTGAAATCTAAATCTACTCAACTCCTAAAACTGGTAAATATAGATACTGATAGCTCAAATGCACACTTTGTTATCACGTTCTCTAACCATTATATTTAACAAGGAACCAAGTCACGAATTATGACAAAAACCTAACACCTGCTATTCTGAAGATACATTGCAAGCCTCTCTCCTTCTAAAGAAAGAATAAAAAGAGTGAAGCTTGCAAACTTGCATTCTAGTGTGTTACCAATAAATTTTGGGTTCTTTTGTTCAGTATTGTTGCATATCAGGTGTACTTGTCCTCATAACCATTTGCTAACAACTTCTAATAAACCATTCACCCACAGAGCTAGGTCTTGCCTACTAGTTGCACAAATGCTCGATTTTAGCATCTCCTTAAAAACACTTTTTTCAGTTTACCTGAATTCGTCTCCTCAGCAGAAATCCAGTTTCCTTCCTGTGCTAATTCTTTTAAGAGTCTCCTACGCATTTGTCTCTTTTCCCTCAGCACATTTTTGAAATTGTTGATGCATTTGTTCAGGTAGATGGTCTCTGCACAAACTTTGTCAAGGCTCATGGGTCTGCACTCCTTTACTTGCTCAGGTAGAGAGCTCACATCTGTTCCAAGCTCATGAGGCGATGAGCGCTGCCCAGCAGGAATTTCACAGTCAGATGATGACATCAAACTGGAAACAGGAGGGTCACATGGAGCAGAGGAAAGACCGGAAGGAACAAATTGCATATGAGCAGACGCTTCACTATTTGCAGTTGTGTTTGCCTGGCTCTCAGATGACTGACTAGGAGGGGTTTCTGCAAAGTTGTCAGAGCTGTCACACATACCTGAACTGTTCAGCATAAGCGTATTGTCATCATCCATCTGTAAGCCACTATCATTTTCCAAAAGGATTTCAGAATCACTTGTCTCTAGTTTGTTAAATACCACTTGCAGTGCAGACCTGAAGTGATGAATAGCTTTCCCAAGCTTATTAGTGTAAAACTTCATGTCTACAAGATCAATGTTATCCCGAGAATGGTCAAGGAAATACTGAGAGTTTTCCAGGACATCCCTAAAGACCTGATCAGTTGGATCTTGATCATTCAGGTCCATTTGGATCATATCTTTCAAACTGTCACTACTATCAGCCATTTCATCAGTTATATGATCACAGCTAATGGTTGTTACCCCACTAGAAACATCTTCCCTCTGAATATCAACTTTCTCCAGACTGGTGAACTTGCATGGGCTATCACAGTCTATTTCAATTTCTTCTGCAGTTACCTTCTCATCTTTATCTAGAAGGGCAGAACCATTCTCGGGGATGCTTTCACTTTTAGGCCTGTGCTCACTTACATTGCTTGAAGCACATACCCGGCTAGCACTGCCCAAAGATTCAGATGAGCAGCAAAAATTTCCATCATCTGATTTGGCCAAACCGGTCACTTGAAGATTTTGTGCAGCTTCATGACGGGCCTGGTGAAAGTCACTGTTATGTGAAGGCTGCTCACTACAGCTTATTACTTGTGCTTCCTTCTCAGTTTCAGATAACAAGTTGCTTTTCTTAGTTAAGGTTGACTTCTGCGCAAAACTAAATCTCTCCTCTATGCACTGTGTTCTCCTACTTGCACTTTTACACTTAACCTGGTAAGAGTCAGTTCGAAGGTGTCCAACTCCATCAGTTTTCTGAGCTACATCAAGATTTGCTGAGTTGCCATGATTTTCCTTGAAACCAGATTGCAGAGAAACTGACTCCACTTTGAAGTCCTTCCGGTAATTCTGACGCTTTTGTTCTTCTCTGGTAGCAATCCGGACCCCTGAGCTTTGCAGAAGGATAGACTTCTGTAAAATAAAGTCTCTCTGTTCAGAATTTACAAGTTTCACAACTGCTGGTCTTGGTGTTTGTGTTTTGCCTGCACCAATATCTGACCTATAAGCATCTTTTATATACTTACTGCACTGGATACCGTTGAAACAGTGATATTCAGACAAGAAGCTGTAGATGAGCTCCATTGTGTTTTCACCATCTTTTTCCGGGATCCCATAAAAATACAGTACTGGTTCTTCCTTGTGTGCCTCCCTATATGGCTCCCGAGCCTGCGTCCCTGGGGCTTTTGTAGAACCACTTTGAAGGCCTTCTATCTCACTCAAGACTGTATCCACGCAGCTGGAGACTTCATCTACAGAGCCTTTTATCAACGTGAGGTGCTGTCGGAGCTCCGCAATCTCAGTCTGGATGCGGCTTATTCCCTGAAGCTCTTTAACAATGTAATCAACCACATCAGCCGAGCGATCTCTTGACTTCCGTCTATGACTGCTGTATGTTGGAGTCTTTTCCTGGGGAAAGCACCCTTCCATTTCAGCTATCTCCCTCCAGCTCATGGCAATGCTCAGGGCAGAAACGTCATGCCCCTCAGACACTCTACCCTTTCTTTTGGAAGAGGTCTGTTTCATACTATGGGAAGAATTCCCCTCTAGGTCCTTCTGGTTCTGTTGAACCGAGCACGGTATTTTGACATAGCCATCCCAGTTCAGTTCCACCTCCCCAATGCAAACTTCACCTGCTCTCTTGGAGCCATCACTTCCATCTTGATTAAAGTCCCCTCCAGCAGTAGAAAATTCAGTGCCTGGAGAGTTTCTCTTTATTCCACAAACAAACATGTCCGTCTCAATCTCTACCGGAGAGAGCTGGCAGTGATGAGCGTGATTTGGATTCTCATCTACCTGGCCTTGGAGAAGTCTCTTCATTTTGTCCCGTAGAAAATGGAGTCTTTGCTTCTGGAATTGCTTCCTGGCCCACAGCTTTACAACGGATTTTCTCTGCAGAAGTGCAATTTCATTGTCTTGCTTTTTCAATCTACTTCTAGCAAACATCATCAGCAGCTCCACCTGTGTTTTTCATAGTGCTACAAGGTGCACAACACACATCAATCACTTCCCAAAGCACAACTCACATCCAGTTTTTATTCTGTCATGAAGCAGCTACCAAAAGAGGGGAAAAAACATTACGTTTTGGTTCAGATATAAATAATCAAAGTAATTTAAGAAGCATAATAAAAAAAATAGCATCCACATAAAAGCAGGCAGAAAAAGATGTACTATTCAAACTATATTACAACCACTGTCTTGGTTTTGGTCACCTCCCCATATTAAGCCTTCTTTGTTGAAATAATTGTTCCTCACTCCTCCCCGTGTAAAATGAACAAAACTTCCAAAATATTCCCCCCCTCCAAAAAAATAAAGACCAAACCTGTGAGCAATCCATTCACTTTTACTATCATGTTTGCAATTTTCTCCAGTCTGAGCGCCTAGCAGTTGTGCTGTGTAATTTCTTCTCTGAATACAGCATTCTGACATGAAACATTAAGGATTCTACCCCTATAAGTTTTCTTTCCCATCAGTCCATTAGCTTCATCCATTCTTACTTCAAACTGAAGCAGAAATCACATTTAAATTGGCTCACTACCAGCTATCCCACGGAAATTGCACAAAATGATGTAAAGTGGCAGGAAGCCTGGATGACAGATTTTGAGTGTGAAACCTTTTTGTTGTTTTAATATTTTTATCTCAATATATTGCTACCAAGCACAAAAAAAAAACACAAAACCAAAAACACTCCCCAAACCCACACCTTCAAAGCTTACAAGCTCCCAAGCTAACCTGCCATTAAACACGCCATACTCAGCATATGTACGAACAGGCTGAGCTGACAGCCTGAAGATTCTGCACGTCACTTCTAGTCCAACAATCAAGATTTTGCAGTGGATCATTTTCCCAAATTAAATCTCCACTGTAAAATTAAAAAAAAAAAAAAAAAAATTAAGAATTGTTACCTACTTAAGGGCTTTCATGTGGCCTCACTGATGTACTTGCTAACAATATACAATCAGCTTCCTCCAGATAGCCAGGAAAGTGAGGTAGACACAGACCTATCTCTTTGAGCCAAGCTGACTAGAGAACATCCCAGTCTTTGATATTCCAATTCAGCCTTGCTGCTGAGACACTTTCTTGTATTCCTGTTTGGTGTAAGATCCATAGTAAGCACCTTTAATTTTCATTTTTACTAGTATCTAAAACAATTAATTTTTAATTCCACAATGCACAAATGTGAGCACCACGTGCAACATTCAGCCTAACTTAAATTTCACCAACTTCCTCCAGAATGCACATTCCTGTATAGCTCACAACAGCTCTGTATGGGAAGGTTTACTGCCATGTTGCAAGGAACAGAAACAGGGCAAGATGGAATCTGGGGTCTCCTCCAGTTCCTCAGAATTACACTAGAATAATAATCCCGAGCTTTAACTCCTTCCCCATTAAGTCACAATCCCAAAAGCTCAAAGCTATCCTTGTTCTTCGTTTAACTGTTTTAAGGCTAACACATGTTACAATTTACATAAAGTATTTTTCTTCTGCTTCATTCTCATCCTTATTCAAGGCCTAGTAACCTTGGTTCTCCTACCATGCTCTGTGCCACCCTGAAACCTTCTGCAGAGACTGTCACATTCGTCTCAACAGCACTTGCTGGCAAGTGAGGGACCAGGGGCTGAGCCCAAGTATTGCATGTTCTCATGTGAAGCAGAGGACTGAACACCACAGTAACTCTGCTCGCACTGAATTGAGGTCTTGATCTACAGCCCAGGGAACACACAAGAACCTTTCCATGGACTAAGAGTCAGCTGCAGAGGTCATAGAAGCATTCACCAGGTCCCTCTTGCAATGGTCAAACAGTGATTCCCACTTTTAAAGCATTAAATCAACATTTCTGCATCTGCCCTGATCCCAATGCAGTGCAGAAACCCCTTTCCCTCAAACATCCTTCAGTTCCACCTGACAGCCATTCACAATTCACCAGTATTTCACTTTTAGTATTTTCACTCTGGCAAGTACTGTTTTCATTGTTATCATTTCGCTTTGGGGTTAGGGAGGGAGAGGGTTTTTGATCTGGAGCAAGCTGCACTTGCAAATACCGATCTCTATAATCAGAGCTAGCTAACATGCCATAACAGAGGCTGCATCTGTGCTTCAGGTTTAAGCCCCGCTGTCCAGCGCCTCAGCTGAAATTACATACCAGATGCAATACCTGTCCTTGTGTAGGCTAATTACCATTAAATTTCTTTGTTAGCTTCTTAAAGGAGTTTTGATTGTATAAAATGTTCAGGCTATTAGTCCATAAAGATCTGGGTTTTATGCATTTCTACCTATCTACTCAATCACAGAACAGGGCAGACCTAGGAAATATTTGGCCAGGCTCTCTTCTTTCACCATGTACACAGTTACCACTCACTTGAGCAAAGAATCAGTATTTAACGCCACAGAAACACTCTCATGTCAAAATAAAGTAGTGAACCTTCAGAGAGCAATCACCTGAATTCAGTGGCAGCTGGGCAGAAGAGCTCTGAAGTTGTGCCTCCCGACACATGTTGCTTGAGGGTAACACACACACAGATGTTCATTTCAAGTATTTTCCAGCTTATCAAACCCTAAGTGCTAGGAGAAAAGCCTACACATGCCTGTGCAAGGATTCCCTCCGAACGCTCAATGTTCATCATGCTTCCTTCTGCACATGGCTATCAAGCTGCTGGAGGGACTTGTCAAGCTACTGTAGAAATTTCCTCTGAGTTACTTCGTGTGTTGCAACATTCAACAGCAGCAGTTTGTTACAGGAACATGTTTTCCTATCAAACACTTGCAGGACTGCAGCCTTTCCAAAGCAGGCAGTTCAAAGCAAACACTAAAGCTGTCATTTATATAATAATGAAGTAATTTTATTAATGAAGTAATTTTAAACACCAGCAATACCAGTCCAGCTCATTCCAAGAGGGCCAGAAATTGCTTTCTCTCAGCATGGGAACAGGGCTAGAGCAGAACACAAGGACATCAGCTCTAGCTCAGAGCGAATCTCTCCACCTCTCTGTACAGTGGGCATAAGCAAATGGAAACCTCCGTTTCCCCTGATGAGACATGGAGCTCCAGGTACTCCCACACTTCATACAGTGGACTGAACTCCCCCCCGTCCCTCTACGTCTCCTACCAAGCTCCTTCGCTCCTCTTCCTCATCCAGGGTTATGTGGGTGCTCCTGTTCCCTTCAGCTGTTCCAGACTGGGTGTTGTGCAGTCACTAGTCCCCCGTAAAAAGTCTCTTGTTCCTCTAGTATCACCTGTGTTAAGGTCATGTGTTCCTTGCGGCCCAGAAAGATATCAAAACAACAATAAAAATAACAATAATAAAAATCTAGACTTAGATCACTGCTGAAGTCTTTTTCTCTCCCAGGATCAGTTGAGGAATCATACTAACATGTAACAAGAAATCCAGTCTTTTGAGAAAGAGTATTTGCCTCCTGATATCCTGCCAGATGCTGCAAGCCCTCGCTCGCTACACAAACTTCTGACTGCCTTTTTAGCAGGCGTGTGTCTCCAGGAGATCTCAGCGCTTATTTCAGCGCAGGCATCTCTGGGTGTGCAGATGGAAGAGCAAGCTGCAAAGCCTTCAGCAACATCCACAGCTCTGCGTACTGCAACTGCCTCAAAGGAAGCTAGGCACATGCTAAGCAGGCGTGAGAGCACCCTGAATTTTCTTGGGGACATCTGAGGTTTTTTTAATTTCCATGGGATGAAAAACGACATCTTAAGGTTTTAGACAGGGGGAAACAGGCAACCTACCACAAAGGCTGCAGGGCTGATCACCTTGCCACTGGCCACATTTCTGAAACATCCTCATAACACATGAATAAACAATTACAACTCCTCCTGCATGTCATCCTTGTGATGACAAGAGGAGTGAAAGCACGGCATGACAACGCTGAGCACTGATAGGTGAGAAACAAGAATATGAGAAGTCCCACAAAGAAGTAAACTGCAATCACGAAATCCCTGCTCAACAGTTGGGGATCAGTCAAACTTTACATTTACAGTGTTCTGGAGAAGGTCAAGCTCTCCATAGAGTGAGGAAAGCTGGCTGCAACCACCTGGAGCAGGATCTTCACTTCTATCAGCCACTGGACAAACAAGAGTGAAAACAGAGACGGTTTTGTGGTCCCTTCAGCACTGCCCCAAGCAGCAGTGAGTGGGCTACGGGAAAGCACAACAGTGTCAGGAGAGAGTTTGGCCCCTTTGTGTCCATTAAACCTCTGCTAACACGAGATCAGTTTGTCTCTTCACCGGGTATGTGGCTTTCATCACATTAAGGGAGATAATGAGACACTTTTGTCCCACATTTTCATGTTAGAAGATGCCAGTTAACCCATGTAAATGTGATATTCAGATTCATCAGCAAAAAGGTGTAAAAAATGATCAACTATGACTAAAAAATATTTCACAGCAGCCTCTCTGACTATTGACTCACATAACCATTGCACTAAGTGAAATCTTTTGGACCAGATTTTATTTATAGCATCTTCCACACAAAGTGGTAGTTACCTGTACTAGTAATTACAATAGGAAAATTGTGAAAAATCATCTTGCTATTTTATAAAGAGCTGTTTAAACACACAAAAATCATGAAGTAAAACGCAGGACATTCTGAGGAAGAAAGGTTTTGCCATTAACAAGAGAAAGAATTCACGGCTAAGGCTACCATAGCAACATCGCCCCAGCACTCTGCCTGCTGAAACATCAACTCTTCCCAGGAATTATTACAGAATTTTAAACACATTAGCTGCAAAACGCATCCTAACAAGGCTTGACAGTGATATGAAGAGTTACACCCAGACTTGCTGACAGTATGACTTCTGAAGGTGAACATGTTATTTTCTAATTAACAAGATTTGATTTAATTTTGGGCTGGATCTTACCTAAACATGGCATTTATTGCTTGCTTCTTAGAATACGTCTCTTCCAAACTTTGTTCCTGGTTGTTAATAGGATTTAAAAGTTGGAATTTCTGTTATGAATTATATGAACAAGAAGTTACAAAGCTGAGTAAGCCTGGGTGAAGAGCAGCAGAACTGGAGAACAAAATGTACTCAGAAAAATTGGTTCACCTGAGGACACTCTGGATAAAATGTAAGGTACAGGAGAGGCACAGCGCTCCACAGCTGGATTATAAAGGAAATACATCCATACTAATGAAAAGAAAATAGTTACAAAAGAAGGAAAATTATTTAAAAAAAAAAAAAAAGTGAGCAAAGAAACTATTTCAAAATCCCTTACTAGCAGTCTGTATTCTTGCTCATATATTAGAGCACAAGCTGCAAAACTCTGTAACTGCATCCCAGTCCAACTTGTAAAATTTTCTGAAATTTTCAAGCACTCCTAATGATGTTTTTCAGGTTTCACATGTATCTACAAACAGATCTGTCTCAATAAAGCAGAGAAAAATGTTTTAGAACACTAAAGCAGTCATCAAAGAGAGACAGCCTCTATCACATTTTGTAAAATACACTTGAAACCTTTCCAAAGCTGTTTGATAGACGAAAAGAAGGAAGACAAAGGGTCAGATCTGACATGCCAGTAACCTTCATGGTTGAAAAATGATCTGGGGAATGCAACACACTGGCTGAATAAACTACACATTCGTGCAACTCTCATGCCACAGGTATTTGCACCCTTTTACCTGGGTCCATTCAACTGATGCAAAAAAACACTGCCAAGTCATATTTTGCCATAGCAGCACATGACTGATGTAGCTACAAAGTGAAGGAACAGTAAAAAACACCAAGCATGCAAGTAAAAAAAGCTGCTAAAGTGTTGCAAAAAGGCATTCACCAGTGTAAAAAAAATTTTTTTTTTTTTGAGAGCCAGCATAAAATTAAACTCATGCAATTAAAGGGTATCACTGTGAAATACAGCAAGGAGCTAGCACACAGCTGTAATTCCTTACTACCCCTTACAAAGTACATCAGACTGAAAAAGTTGTTAAGTGTCTCTGAGCCTTCTGTAAAATGGGACTAATGTTGCTCCCCCTCCTTACTGGCACCAGCTTGGACAGCACAGATGGAGGAGGATTGAGATACTCAGGCCTTTGAAGTTAAGCTGTATCTGGAGCCCCCAAGAGCACCTAGGCACTAGACAGGCTTGCCATTCCCGGCGATGTACTCATTCCCTGTGTGCATCCTTTAATCACGGCTTTTTCTGCAAGCTAAAAGGAGCAGCAACTGGCACAGCAATGCACCCGTTGCAACAACATATGAAGTCTTGTCATTACCCGGCAGCCAGGAACACAAGGCATCCAGAGACAGAGTTAAAGAAACAAAGTTTTCTGAGTGGAGAGTCAAGAACAGGCTGAAAGCTGCTGAGCATGGCAATGCAGTGACAAGGCTCGTGCATAGCCATGCATAGCCAGCAGCAACTTAAGTCTAAGGCATCTACCTAAATCTAAGAATACTGTGCTGAGAAAAGCCAGAAAGGATAATTGACTGCTGAGAAAAAAAGAAACCACAGCTTCTTCTATCATTCTTATGCAAAATCACTCCACTGCTTAGCAGCAAACAGGGAACCCAAGCAATCAGCTGTCAGTAGTTTAAGAGCAAATTGAGAGGGAATTAAGTTCAGCAGCCTCCTTATTTCCAGAGCATGTTAGGTTACATGGGGTTTTGTATGTGGCTGAATGAATCAGGTATCTCCATTAAACGATTTTTCTCATGATAACCTAATTCACTGCAGTATAATCAGCTGACAGCTGCTCTTTAAAGCAGATTTTTCCCAAATCAGCACCCCGAGGAACAAGTACTATATTGAATATATGAGCCAGAGCAAGAACAAAAACTTTCCTGTTTAAAGGAAACAGGACGAACAACCGAAATACAAGCACCAGAGCAGACTGACAAGTTAGCTGGCCTTGGAATCACGACTGTAGAAATATGCTCGGCTTTGTGGAAAGGTTTCTTTCTGCATGTTCCAGATACCTCTAACAGGAGAACAGCCAGGCAGCACCATCAGTAGAAGTACAGTACTTCTGCCTTAAATAAGGTTTGCATGCACCATTATGAAAGCAGTGAAGGAAGCTAAGAGCTCTGCCTAGAGTAACAGAAACAGAACATGCTGTACCTTCCCCGACTTGCAATCCAATTTACAACCACCACTGAAGCAATCATGTGAACTTTTGAGTGCTGCATTTCTGACAAGAGACACCAGGAAACACATACATCCCTATGATTTTTCTCTGAACTCCTGTTGCTCACTGAGAAGGTCTGGAGTTGGTGCTTCAGCTAATAAGGACAGTCTAAGCTGGGAGTGACTGGTAGCACCCACCAGCCCAAGGTGATGTAATTAGGAGACGCAACTTGTGTTGCAAAGGCACTGCTAGCACAGCTGGACTGGTGCTGCATCATCTCGTTCATGTGTCTCTGACCTGTCCTGCACATCTTTAGGGCAGACAGACACTCAGTAGCTTTCAGACAGGATGGGAAAAGGAAACATAGGCAGCTGATGGAACAACTGGGCTTTCCCAGCTTGTGCTGCTAAACGACAGCTCTCTCCAACTAAAATCCTCCTGAGCTAAAACCGGAGCTTTACTTCTATATGCATCCTCCCTTTCATCTTGAGGGCAGAAGAGCTAAGCATTCTGGATTAAATATTGATGTTTATCCCAGAAAGGCTCTCCATTAGTTGCCTGCAAAAAAGGAATAAAAATTGAAAAGATATCTGAAACTGCCACACCATCTGCTCTGATTCATGAGCTTGTACAGCATCCTCATTGTTCCTTCACGCCAGTCATTTCATCTCATCAGTTCACAAGCTTCCCAGCACAGGAAATTAGGCCAATGACAAATATTCTGGGTTAAAAGCAAGCCTGTTTAAAGTGACATTTGAGGAAGAATCAAACCAGTAATTTAATTCTCTCTAGCTATCTGCTTTTCAAGTGATCAAATTTAAATTATTCCAAAATCTTTTCCCCTTTAACTCTTCTTCATACAGTGATTTTGACATCAAATTCCAACTGAGATACAAACCCTCTTAATACAGAAGTATGCGAAATAAACAGACACAACCTCAATTATACCACAGATAAGAGATCTGCAATTAGTGTCTAAGAGGTGAGTACAAAAACTAAAAAATAGATCATACAAACGAACATACCAAGAGTAGATTGTCTTTTCAAAGCATGTGTTTAAATTCAAAAAGCTTCCAATGGAGCTACTATATTACCAAAGTAAACAGCACTCAAATAGCTCAGCTTAAATATAAAACAGAACAATTCTCCCTGTTTGCTGCCTATTTGCAGTTTATGCCTAGTCAGCTCATTTGTTCCAATCATTCACTTACCTTTCTGCTTCAAAATAAAATAAAATCTTAAAATGTAAAGGAAATTTATAGAATTAATAGAAAACTACAGAATACAATAGCTTGTTCTCATAGAAAAGCCAGGTCCTGAATGATTCCTAATTTTGTTAAAGGTTCATCAGATAATGAATTTTCACTATGGAGATTATCAACATATTCCTGATGTCCCATCTCAGGTATCGGGGAAAGAGATGGTACAAAGGCACCGAGAGTATCCTGTTCCACAGCAGCACTAGGATGAGAAACCACGTAAAGTTGAAGGCATGTTTTGAAGAGCAAAAAAATTTGTAAACAGCTGCTAAAAATCCAAAAAGCAAAAAACAGTATAAGCCAGTGAATGTAAAAACCAAAAATGCAGAAATCCTGTCAGCTTCAAGGAGGATGCCTCAACAGAAATTCTTTTGTTCACCAACATAATGCATCTTTTCCCTTTCTCAGGCAGTACCAAGTACAGTTAAAACTTCATCCTTCTCTTCAGTTGTGACTCAACAGAAAATATTGTACTTCAGAGGCAGAGAGAAAGCTGTGCAGCTACTGCTACTTTACTCCTCCTCGTCAGCTGCTTACTGCCTAGATCCTCACACACGCAGCCTCCCTCTTTCGCTCACACACCAACACTCCTCGACTTGAAATGATTCTCCACTTTATTATCCATTCAGAAGGAAATAAGAACTGATGGAACCAATCTGACTGCAGACAAAAAGAACTCCTTTGGCATTAGGAGAGCAGGCAGCGCAGCGCAGCGAGCAGATCTGCGTTGGAAAAGCACTCTGCCTGGCTCCTGGCATCCTGCAGGTCTGCGGAGCAGGGGGGCCAGGAAAAAAGCCCAGGACTGTACAACTAATCCATTCCAAGAAGATTCTTTGCCCATTTTAGAGATATGCATGTATATTTTTATATCTCCATTTCACCCCCAGACTAACCTGCAAGATTCAGTGATGCCCTCACTCAAACATATCATATCCAGTTTCCAAGGAAGACTAGTACCAGTTCTGTTACAAGTGTGGGGGATTGAGCACTCGTTGATCTTGCATTTCCCAAAAATAAAAGTCATATCATTACATAAAAGAACGGCTGCAAAAACATTGCATAAAGAATCAGATCCACTCACTCTGAACCGACACTTCTTTCCTTTAAATACAAAATCAGGGCAGCAGCAGACGCTAACCCTGTAAAATGTACCTAAATAAAAGTCACTTCTTATCTGCCCTGCAAGTTGTCCCAGGAGCATCCAAAGGTCTGATGCTAAGAAAGTCTTCCTGGTCAGCTGGTCTGCATCACATCCCCTTTTTCACAAATGTTCCCTTCACCCTACCAGTGGGCCCTCCTCCTTCATGCACCCAACGCAAGTACCTACCTCCTTCCCAAGTGTTATTTCACTGCTGCACCCACAGTACCCTGTAGCACTGAAAGATTATACAGAAGCTGTGCACAGCTGGTTTTGCTCAAGGACAACTCACTGCATCATTCAAGACAAAGTCTTTTTAGTGTGGGGTAGGATTTTTTAAGAGGCCTGTGTGACTTAGCTATAGAAATGCCACTGTCTTCCCATCTGCTCAAGTACCTCCTACCTCCTTTTGAGCCAGCCTTGCTGACAATGACACTTGCTTCCCCCTTCCCAAATCTCTTCCCTATGCCAAAATCAACTTTTATTCTCCACTACCTCCACAAGGATCACTGTGCTCCCAGTCTTACTCTCACTGCATGGGACATTGTCCTGACAACCTCTACCCTCTATTCCTACAGCTTCTTCCCAGCACCCATCTACTTCAGTTGATGGAGCATCTACATCAGCTGCTGATGGTCAGGCTGGTGTCCCCATCAGCTCATTTATTTGACAGATACAAGCACAAGTTTTGCTTACAGGTAGACTAACACCATGGTTCACAATACTTTGTCTTCGCAGCAATGCTGGTGAACAGTACCCCCTCTGCTCTTTCCACATGCAGCCACAGCTCTGCCCCTTTCAGCCAGCCACAGAAATCAGTCAGCCAACTTCATTTCAGACCACCCATAAGCCTGAAGATCCACCACAGTCACTCATTTCCTCCATCCTCCAGAAACCTCTCCTCTTTACCCTTCCCTTGGTGTAGGGGCAGGAATCATAGGTCAGATTTGCAGAAATGTTTTAGCTTTAAATGCTTCTAAGAGTCTGACTCTGAGCTTCTCATTGTGTTTGCACCACGCCAGGACAGCAAGGCTGCTATCCAACTAAGGGCACTGAGTTCCACTGCTATAGAAATGATTACTACTAAACACATCAATTACAGCACTTTAGCTCAGAGCCAAAGCTCCAAATCAAATTTATTCACATAAGGATGAAGACTGCCCAACTGAAAAAATAAAATGCAATCCAGGATTTGTGTGCCACTTAGTATCTTCAAAGCTCTGCATACAAATAAGACAAAAAGGACCTTCTCAGTGGTCTCTTTCATAACAGTAAAAAATAAAAACAACGTTTCAGTCAGACAATCCCTTCTTATTGGCCTTAACAATCTATAGCACCTGAAGTACCCATTAGACAGCCTCCTAAGGTTGTCTGTGTCTTCCCTCTTTTCCAAAGATCCTTTTACAAGTACAGCCAAAGCCATACTGATATTGCTATTTCTGCCTCTGTCCTTCACATGTCTTCTGTTCCTGGTCTTTTCCCCTCACTGCAGCACATCCAAACGCACCAGGGTCAAACACAGCCCTCCAGGCAGGGCTCTTGAGATCCAAAATAGACTACAAAGGTTTCCAAGCACTACCACATAAAATCCCAATACTTCCAAGAATGTCTTATAAGAGCAGGCCTCGAAAAAAAAATGGAAAAAGTGAGCATCATTAGACTAGGAGACAGGAGACATTGCCAACCGAGGTCATGAGCAGTGAAATACTGGTTATGGTCCTTATCACAGCTCATGAAGAGCTAGAGAGGAAAACACGGTTATGAAAAGACAAAATACAGCTGCTCACAGAAGCAAGGAAGACTGCTCCTTTCAAACACTTAAAATCCATTACCTAACACATGGAAGACTGTTTGCTTATTGGTACTAGCTCTGTTTTTCAGGACTCTCTGGGTTTTGGAAATAATGAATTAATTCAGGATTAGAAAAAGTATGCACAACTCCCATCTAAGAAGCCTATGAGAAAGAATGTGTTTTACCTTAAGGCTCAGATTGCTAAGTTATTTGCCTTTTACTAGAGAAATAAACTTCCACTTAAAAATTTAAATACTTCTTACTGTGATTTTTTAATTTGCCACTAGATTTTAATTTTAGGTTGAGCCAATAGGGAATTATTAAAACTGATAAAACCAGGCTCCACTATATAGGCCAAGTGCTTTGATGTCTGCAAGGTATACATTACCCTTTTTTCTTTTTTAATCCTCCTCATCTTTCTATTTCATTCCAACTCCCTGTAAAGTACTGAATTACTAATAAAATTGTATAAGCAAGCAATTCCTCCATGAGCACGAGTGGATTAACCAAAGGAAAATGAGCAAGCTTTGAGCACAGTTCCTGCTCCTCCTACACACTTACACCTTTCTTTCACCAGGAAAACAAGCAAGAACACTTCTAGCCTCAAATGTTGCAGAAGTAAAAAATTGGGGGTTAAGTAAATTACAGGATAAAATATTACCTACAGAACTGGAACAAAGGGAGAAGAAAGGAGACATCAACCCAGATAGTCCATCTAGAACATCAGGGATAAACTCTGTCCAGTACAGACTCATCTCACGAACAGCCTCCGACATCTCTGATCTAAGAGTTCTCTAAAATAAATCATTTTTCTTCCATGCCAAAAAAAAAAAAAAAGAAAAAGAAAAAAGAAAAAAAAAAAGGAGCATCAGCTATTGAAAATGAAGCTGCCTACTGCATTTCCCCAAAGAGAGAGAAAAAGCACAGTGAGGTAGTCTGGGATCAGAACTGTACTGGACCGCGAAAGTTGAAATACACAGTGCAGTGGTTGTCAATTGGTTCAGCAATGAAACCATGATTCACTATCTTCTTTACAGCCACAAGCAAATAAAATCAGAAAGTCTAAATACTAAAGTATTCATGTAAAACCATGTGAGAACTGTCCTCATTGCATGCATCTGAGGTCATATGGATCAGCACAACATAAGCAGTGCTGCTAAGATGCAAGTTTGGAAGAGAAAAGACAGTATGTTCCAAGTCATTTAAGATCAACCTATCAATGCTATTTCTGTCATCACAGCCATTCTGTAGTTCCACAACACACTTCATATCCATCTTTAAGATGCTGTCTTCAGATGAAAAAAAAAAAAAAAAAAAAAAAAAAAAAAAAAAAAGAGCTTGTTTCTCATCCAGTAAGTCACGACCTTTCCAGGGCACAAACTAGCCTCATTTCCCTGGACACTGTGCTCTTTTCAGAAGCTGCTCCTGAGCCAAAACCATCCCACATGTCACATCCCACACCAGCCTTCAAAGCACGAGTCAGATTTGAAGAGCAAAGCTGTTTCAGGTGGCAAGCTCCGGAGTAACATGTTTTCTTGCACTCCAGGAATGACTGACACCAAAACCTTTCTTAGATGTCCGCCTGAGATGAGCTGAATGCCTCCAGAGCTCTTGTCCTGGGTTTAGGCTGCCCACTCAGAAGTGCTAGCAGCTTTTCTTCACTTGAATTGTCGCGCTCTATGTTTAATCGAAAAAGTACAAGCACAAGATGTACCAATCTTTCACACTGCCCTCTAGAACTCACCTGACTTAATTTTTACCAACTGGGTGCTCCTACTCCAGAAACAACTGTTAAATTGGCTTTTAAATTTCAGTCAGCTTAACTAAGTCAACAGGCAGTGAGGAAGCATTTATTGCAGAGAAAACTCTCCCTCTGCTGCTTCCTCTTTCAAATTACATCTCTTTCTCTCTCCATATGGTATCTAAAACATAAGGACTTGATAGTTCATGAGATTAGAAAATTACAATCAATATCTTAATTGCACATCTAATTAAATAATCAACCTCACTAAAATGCAAATGCATCTGAGCCCAAACATGCTGGAGGTGAGAATGAAATATATATATATATATACACATATATATATATATATACACACACACACACACACACACACACACACACTCATTTAGAGCTGTAACTGCTCTTTGATCAAGAAACCTGGGAAAGAAAATTTGCAGGTGCTGTGAAAAACAGGCATCAGATAGACATAGCAGCCTTCAGGCACAAACCAGCTGAAGCAGGGACAAGTGTAGCAAATCAATCAGCATTTGTGTTGTAAACGTAGATGAAGAAATAACACGCTTAACTTGCAGCAGTGGAAAAGCTAGGTAGACATCAGGAAAAGCTTTTAACAGTAAGTGAGCATGCAGTGCCTATGGAGGCTACAAAATCTCCATCCCAGAAGCTTTTAATAAGATGGAGTACTTGCATTTTTCAGGGCTGCTTTCGAGGAAGATGGATGGTCTAGTTAATCTCCTCACATACTGCCTAGGCCTCAATTCTATTGCTGCTTACCTCTACTATTTCAGAACCTTTCTCAACTAGGAAACTACATAATACTGTATATACCAGTGAACAGGCACCAAGGTGTCTGAACGACTTTACATGTAGCCTATGGAGCCTATTAGACTCCGGTCTCTACTAGAGCACTGTCTCCTTAGTTGAGCACCATCAGTCCTTGGAGATCATTTCTCTAGTGATAAAAGATGAGGGCGTATTAGTCCCTATGGATGGTCTGCACAACATCCCAGCTGTGCACAGTACAATGGCTTAGACCACCACTGTGGAGCTTGCTTTCCCACTCGAGTGTAATGGTGGGAACAGGAAAAGGTCTCTGACAAACCCATTTGCATCTTCTGTAGAAAGGTAGGTCTGAAATAAAGATTTAGCTACAGGAACTCAGCTCCTTTCTTCACACCAAACTTTGAAGCCCACAGTCTCAGCACCTAATTCTTCCTCAGGATTCAGGCATCCCACATACTCTTCATCCAGCATAAATCAGCACTGTCGGGACATGACACTGTGCTCATCTCCCACTGCATGCCCTTAGAATTAAGGGGTTGTGTGTCCCTAAATCTGCTCAGGGTTGGTTTTCTTGCCCTGGATAACAGTTTGGTTACTACATAGAGCCAAAAAAGTGGAGTTTAAGTTCTTCTTTCCCACAACATTAATTGACCATAGATTTTCTTTTAATTTTGCCCTATATGACTTTATCCTACAGGATGATACTCTGTATGGACCTCAAGACCATTCCTTCTCTGGCTGGAGGTAAGCCCCTTTTTCAGCAAGAACAGAGCATGTTCTACTGTTCAGTGAAAAGTTGTTTGTGTTGTTCAATGCATTGCCACATGCATTTATTGCATTACAGCCAAGCACTACCATAACAGAACCACTGTTACACACAGTGAGTTAGGAAGTGTTCCTTGTACTCATCACCATATTACTCAAGCGCTTTAAACAATATTTTGCTTTTTCATAGCATTCCTGTGAAGTGAACAAGTGTACTGTCCCCATTACAAGCGAGGAATAAGAGTGGAATCAGGTCAAGATCATCTGCTCCTTTTGGACAACTGTTTCAAGATTTCAAAAACTCGATTTTTCAGAGTACTTGAGTTTAGAGCATATCAAAGACTATGAAGTCTAGCTTCCAGCTACCTGAGTTACTGCTGCGATGGCTCGTTTTCAGCATCTTAAGTCAAATAACCAGAAATCAAATAATGGATCACAGGAAGACGCCAGGAGGAAATCCTTTTCAAAAACCACCATTGAATAGCTTCCTCAGCAACATGTAACACTATGGCAGAGAAATAATAACTAATAACCATATGGAGCTATGCCCAGATACCTCTGCTTTCTCCTCTTATACTTCCGTATTTTATATAGACATATAAACTTTCACAAAAGCATGGAAAGAATCTTTGTGCAACCCTTCCTTGTGCTTAATGACAGCTGGCTGAAATAATTTGCTTTTCTCTGTAGGTGGGAATAATTGTGTAATTTGTATTTCCTACTGAAGACGGCAGTTGACTAATGAACCAAAACACCCCCTAAAGATCTGTCATAAACCTCTGTCATAAGCCTCATATATGAACGTTCTTCCGCCAGTCTCTGCAGACGCTGTTAACAGATGCAATGACTAAGAAAGCAGGGGCACTGCCACGCTGCAGCTCGGACAAAGCTGGCTTCAGTAACCATACCAGTGCCAGTCCAACCTCCAGCTGACGAGCTCTGCAGAGCGAGTTTGAATGCTAGCCTACAAACCCAGTCAGGCTATTCCCCTGCTTGTCAGGGACAGGGAAAAGAGCAGGAAATTTAATGCAAAAAATGAAAATAACCAGGTTTGAAAAGCTTATGCAAAATGATAAAAAAAAATCCCCACAAACCAGTCTCTGATTACACAGCTGAACTAAGTTAAGTGACTGAGAGGCCAATTAGCCCTTTTGGCAAGTCTGTGATAGGAGGGACAAGCACAGTTTGACCAAAGTATACACAAATACTGAGCAGAGAAGGCAGGGAGGAGGGTTCCTGTAGCTAACACTGTTGCCTGCTCTCAAGGCACTGAAACCTTTTTAATCTCCACTGAAACTGAAGAGAAGCAAATTCAAAGACAGTGTGTGAGAGGGATGATTCTAGCAGCTGTATATAGTTGCATATTAACTATCTATTAGTACTGTGAGCTAAAAATAGTGTGACTTAATTATGATGAGTAACATGCATCCGCGTCATACAAATATGAAGTAGTGGTACTTGCTTTAAAATAAGTTCCTCAAACAAGGCATGACAAAATCCAGAGTGAATATACCAGCCAACATACAGAGATATTTGTGCAGACAAAACTGGATCCATCAGGTAGCCTCTATATAAAATATCACAGGAATACCTTTAAGCATTTCAATCTGCAGCACTAACAGGATAAACTGAATGAAAATAGGAAAATTTAAATAACTTGCAATAAGATTTAGTAGTCCAAATAACAGCTTCACAAAAATATGTATGTTACCTTAAGGTAATACTGACAAGGTGAATATTGACCGATTACCATAAAAAATAGAAAACAGATGGAAACACAGTTAAAATAAGCTGATCTTTTATGTAAAGTTATCTCCAGCTTATTATATACAAGAACGTAAGAAAAGCTTAAAGTTTTGGCCAAGATGGAGCTAAATATATAAATAAATTCAAGGTTAAATCTAAAGTTAGCAAATGCTGCACAGCTCTGTTGTCTCGCTTTCAGAACAGATCACCAGTTTAATGCTGTATTGATTGTTGCTTTTCAAGCTCTCCTTAAAAAATAATTTTCTGGTGTTAGCTTTTATAAAGTTGTAACAAGTATGGGTTCAGCTGCAATTTACTGTCTAAATAAGCTACTGAAATCCTACAGGAAACTTGAAGAATAATCTCATTTAAGAAACCTGCTTACATACTATACCATATTTTCTGAAACCGCTACCACTTGAACATTTGTCAGAAAACAAATTTGTATCTATGATAGGTTCATTAAAAGGCATGAGTCACTAATAAACACCATTCTTCAAAAAAACACCTCACACTTGCTAGCATCTTTAACATCTACTGCACTAGTACAGGGAAAAGTCAGTCCATAAGGGCTGCAATATAATTTTCACAGTTTTATTTCAGTGATTGTACCTAATGGCAAATATCTCTCCCACGCACCTCTGGTTGGGCTGCGAAGCCCACAGGGTCCTGCGAGGCAGCACTGCTCAGCGGCAAAGCCAGGCGGGTGGGCAGCGTGATCGCAGGGAGGCTACGCTACAAAAAAATACTTACGGAGGCTGTGGTTCTGTGGAAATGTGGACATTTCTCACAGCCTGCTTAGAAGCTTCCTGGATGATGAAGTCCCATTCTTTGCTCCCACATGCGACTGTCATAAAATAGCTTTCATAAACAGAGTCATTTTTAGATTAATTAGAAACAGAAAGGGCAAAGGAACCCATTTGGAAGCTGTTCACCAACAATTAGAAAAATTGCTTTCTGACTTCTAGCCTGAGTTTGTTCATAACCAGTTTACACCCTTCTGTTCTTGCGTTAACATTAACCTTTAGCTTAAATAGCTGTAAGATTGCCAATATTTACTCCCCTGATCTATTAGCACGTGGCAGCAACATCCGTTTTCAGCTTTCAGTCTGCTGAGATAAATGAACAAATCTCTCACATTCCCAGCGCTTCCCCCCCAGACACTGCCCTGGGGGCCCCCCTCATCAGTTTTACAACCCATTTTCTGATTTTTTGCAACAGTACCCATCTTCTCCAAATTATTTTCTTGTTTCCTATGTGGCATCATATTAGAAATATTATGGAAATACACGCAGACAAAACTTACTGCTCACCTGGGCTGTCACAGTGCAGCACAGAATAGAAAATAGCATGCAACTAGCATTTTTACAAATTTCCCATTTGCCACCCAGTAACATTTTCCCTCCAAATTTATTCCACAGCTTCACGCACTGCTTAGGGCAAACTAAGCAGGCCTATAGTTACCCAGAACAAATTTTCCCTCTCTCCTCCTGATCTAATATATATTAAGTGGTTTAAGCAGGATTCTCCTGTTTTTAATAGGATACTGCTATGTGCCCACCACAACTGCTCAGCTGGGACCACATCTTACAACCCAGAAGGCACAAGCCACCCTGTAGAGCAGTAACAAGAGACATGCTGCCTTCCACTTCCCAGTAAATTAACACTCACTCACTACAACCCTTCCAGCATCTCATATATGCACACTTGAGCGACAGATGAAAATCTAAAGCTACATTTGGGATCCCACCCCAGCTTTATGCCTAAACTATCTTTAGTTGGTGCACACAAAGATGAAGCTGTCAACGCACGCAGTAAACCCTCGTTACAGGATAGATATCAGATACCTCAATGTTCTCAAGCTCCTTTGAGCACAGGATGGACAGTACAAACCCAGCTTGCCAAGCAGGGCTGCACACATTTCCTTAGAGGTTCAGCAGGCTGTGAGAGGAAGCATTTGTCTCTCCTTTATCAAGCACAGGTTCAAAATGAGACCTTCTAATAGACAGCATTCATTTACTATATCATAAAAATCTTCAAATAGCTTAGATTCCGTAAATTACTGATATCAAATAGTGTTTTGATTTCTGCACACCCTAGCAGTAGCCAGAACTAAGCCCCTGATGCCTCCAGACATTGCATTAAGCATAATTAGTAGTATTTTGACCTCCAGATGCCATTTTTATGATTGGGGTGGGGGAGCAGTTATCTTATTTAAAACCAGATGCACAGTATTATAAGATTCAAATTACAACCACCCCTCCACAACTCCAAATATTAGCTGAACAGCATAAAAGGCAAGCCGTGTGTGATGACACAGCTTGAAAAATGAGAAAGTGAAAGAAAAGCACTAAAAACAAAACCATCATGAACTAGACCACTTCTCTGAGCTATTGCCTTTTCTACAGTTATGATATTACTCAAAGCATTTGCTAACATTGCACTAAAAGTTAATGCTTCATCTGTGATGCTCTCCCAAGCAGTGCTGGTTAGCTCGTCTCTTCGCAAGTCCTGTGCTTTGTAAGCCAAAGCCCACTGCTATCTCTCTAGCACAGCATTACAGATTGCTTCAGCAATATACAAAACGGGGAAATATCCCCTCCGCCCATGCAGAGTCTCAAAAATAAGCGTGTGAAGACTGGCTCTCCCAACAGGCAACGTTATTTTTAAGAGCTGCATATGTGGCAGGTAGGAGTCCCCCCCCCCACCCACCGCTCCCATTGCGCCCCTATTCTGAGCAGGAGTAACCGACTTGCTCCAAAGCTAGATGAAACTGTTTTTACAAAATAACACCATGTGCAAGTGCTATGGTGAGAAAGTCAGGCCACTGCAGGCTTCTTTGCCGCACTCCACGCTAGAAACAAGCTTCTACCAACAGAGCACACTGCTACAATTCTTCTGCCATGAAACCCCCAAAGTAAGGTGCAAAGAGGGAAATTTTGCAGAAGGCAGTGAATGCTACCTCTTCTAACACGTTTAGTGCTTTTCTATGGTCTTTTTTCCTAAAAGCTTCAGACAACTGTTGCAGCAGGTCCTGGAAAGAGCAAAGCGCTTGTTTGACAAGCTGTTTGGGAAGGTACTGGTACAAGCATGGATACAGGCTGAGCAGCAGCAGGTAGAGGAACAGCTGCTGGTTCAGCCCAGTTGGACAACGCTGCGCAGGACGTTTCTTCATGACAGTTTCTTCAGTCTTCCACAACATCCAAGTCACTTCTGCAGAGGACAAACCCTGAAACTGCGATTAGGTTGCCTGAGAGAAATAGAACCAGGGATTAAAAAAAAAAAAAAAAATAAGTATTTCTAGGCCCTTCTAATTGGGGACCTCAGGATCCTCTGGGACATGAGGTCATTTATCAACATTAGCAAAGTACTGTCGCCACTCACATCTTACTCTCTCATCAGCAGTAGTCCAGTCCAGAGGAAGCAGGGTTAATAAAACACCTTTGCCTTCAGAGAACATTGGTTTCTCAGAATCAAAACATTTTTTACAAGAACACAAAAAATTTGACAGGAAACACTTCTCAGGTCTAAGACAGAAGCTATGTCCAAACAGAGAAGGAAGAGGAGGGAAGAGTCCTTCCATAGAAGAGTGTTACAGCTCAGCAGCCAGTGCTCTTTCCTAAGACGTGGGAAACCTAGGTTAAAATCTCCGTACTGCCAAGTTCAAAACAGGAACCAGAGTCCTAGTCCACCTGTTTATCTGAGATGTATTATAGCTTAAGCTGTTGCCTCTTCTGCAGATGATCTTCCATATGTCACATCTCAATCTGTAATGGACATTCTTGGTAAAATCAAACAGAAAACCCACACTTTACCCTGCACGTAATCAACCCACATTATGTTATGGGACAGAAGAAATTGCTTTCCACACAGCTTCACTCCAGAAGTAAAACACTTAAACATGAAATGGTTCAAGTCAGATCTGAGCTATAATGGCGAACTACTCACATGCATCCCCATACATGCTTGCGTCACGGGATCACAGAATGGCTGAGGTTGGAAGGGACCTCTGGAGGTCATCCAGCCCAACCACTCTGCTCAACCAGGGTCACCTAGAGCACGTTGCTCAGGATCATATCCAGGAGGGTTTTGAATACCTCCAGAGAAGGAGGCTCCAAAACATCTCTGGGCAACCTGTTCCAGTGCTCTGTCACTCTAATAGCAAAGAAGCTTTTCCTCATGTTCAGGTGGAACTTCCTCTGTTTGAGTTTGTGCCAGTTGCTGTTTTCCCTGTCACTTGGCACCACTGAAAAGAGCCTGGCCCCAGTGTCAATGTAATCTTAGATGTCAAAGAGCACAAGCATATATTTTGACCAAATTTGATTTCTTGAACTTTGTGTGCCACACTGGCACAAATGCTAGAGAGGTGTCAGGCTGTGGATCATTATATGTGGAACCACATGCCAGACATTGCATGCACATACAGACACACACACCCCTGCCTTTTCTTTTTAAGAAAATCAATGGAATAAGCCTTGGAGTAGAAATAAATTACACTTGAATCTCCATTCAAAGACTACATAATAATTTTAACTTAGAGATGTGTAAGGTTTCTGATACAAAATTGGAGAAACAAAGCTGTAGTCTTGAGTACTACTACAGACTGGGAAAATAAAATGTCAGGTGTCCCTGGTCTTGCACACCTATGGGAGGCTTGGAGTGAATAAGTAAAACAGCCTAATAGGAAAGTTAACTGTCCACTCTGCAAATTCCTGTAATGACTTTAAGAAAAGTCACTAAATTCCAGAGAGGATTCTTTGCTTTGTTTTTGCACAAACAAAAATGAGTTATTTCTCAGTTCTAGCAACTGGGGGCGTATGGAAGAGCTTTGTTTTCACTGAATGGGTTGGAGGGTCTGTGTTCCCTGGCACTGGACATCAACACAGAAATTTGTTCTAAATGAATAGAAGCAGAATGTTAATGCATTGGTATGTTTAGACAAGCTCACAGAAAATCCTGTTAGCAATTAAGTAGGCTTCTAGCTGCTCTGCTCAGTACGAGAAAGATTTCTAACCGGCACACTGCCTCATAAGAGATGCATTTCTCTTAATTTCAGTGCAACTACCCTAAAAAGGGCAAGCCTGCTGATTTTTCCCCTCTGGAGATTAGGTTATCCAAAAGCCACTCAAAACTACAACAGCAGCATTAAGGAATGTACAACACTATTTTCTTGTGTGTATACATCATCTCTTCATTACTACATAACTGTTACCATTCAATGTAAAGCAGGTTAAAAGTGATAGTACATCTCAGAAAACCTTAGTAAGGATATGTAAGCTAAACAAACACATATTTTATTCCAAATAGAAGTGGCTATTTAAGACAGATGGCAGATGAAAGAACCTCTCTCTCCTCCAACTCCAAGTACAGTGTCAGCCAAACCTTTACAGAAAGGCAGTAGAAAGAAGCAAACGACACAGATCGCTTAAGTATCAGATAACTACCAAACACCATACACTGCCTTGGGAGAGCAGTGAGGGCTTTGGGGAGGCCCTGGCTGTGCAGCTTTGACACTTTTGCCCTGGCACAGGACTTGCTATACCACAAAGTCAGATGCAACACAAGGAAGCAAGATTATGGCATGGGGAGATGGTCCCCATTTCTTTTGTATGTAATGTTCCTGAAATAATTATTGTTACATAATCCCTAAGGAATCCGAAAGCCACATAAGCATTTTGAAGATAACGTATGCAGAAACTATTGGACTGCCATTGTACGCACAGCTGCCTAACATCAGACAGTGTGCACAAGAGCTGGCAGTGATCATCAGACCCACTACTTAACCACACAAACTTGCTGTGCTCTTCACTGCAGGAACAGTAATCTAAGCACCAGGGTGCTCTACAGATCCCCACCATCCCTGATCTCTGGGGCATTTGATCAGCAATGCTGAAATTTCTGAAGGCTAAAGATAATCCTCCTGAACACAAGAGGTAGAAAAGACAACAGATTTCTAACTGGAGATGAAATTTTTCCTATGAAGAGGAGTTTCTAATAACTCTCAGAAAGAGCACACGGTGCTTCAGTTTGCTTCCTTGCCACTGTGTGGGAGGCTTTGAAAATGCACAGCTTAACTCATCTTCACGGGACTGACGAAAAGACACCTTGGCAACAAAGTTTAAGGGAGATAAAATGCCAAAAGTAAACGACTGCATGGACTGCAGGGTTCATGAAAGGTGGAAAGGGACAGCTTCTAATCCCCTGGTGACTAACGCAAAGAAAGCATGTCCTCCATTAGCCGTCTGCGCTAAAGCACTACACAGTTTTACTGAGCAGTGGTGGCCTAAACGCAGATGTGGAGAGAGGGGCAGACAGACAGCTTATAATCAAACTAGCAATAAAACCAGCACCAGTTAGTGCCCCACTACTGTCCTCACTAAAAGTGGAAATCGCCAAAAATGGCTCTGCTTTGCCAGGAACCCCACAGCTACGTACAAAAGCAATGCTGGAATTGCTGCAGCACCATCTTTCTTTGTCAAAATAAAAATAAGGCTTAACACTCCAAAGCCACCAATATAACACTCTTAGGAGCAAAGCTATTTAAATAGAGTGCCTAATGGCTCTTAAATATTTATAGGAGCTTGATTAAAGGCACTGTCTGTTTAATTATAGGCCTGGGGAAATAAGATTAAGACTGGTAACTGTGTTCCCTACTCCAGGTGCTTATCACAATCCAGAAGAATAGTGTCATGAACTCTCAAACTACATTCGCCATCTCAATACACGATCTAGTTACACAGCAATCAGAAGGAACAGACACTGATATTTAACAAGCAAAGACAAAGATTAAAAATCAAAATGACTGGTATAAAATGACATCTATAGAAAAGCCAAAAAGGGAACACTGCTTAGACGGCTTTTGTTTCAAAACCAAAGCAAAGCAAATTGATGTGTTTAAGGCTTTCCCCACAAAAATTCCAGATCAAAGCATTCTTTAAAATGCTGAAAGAATTGGTGAGAGTGTCAGTTTGATGATTTGATGGAATTTGTCTTCTGTTTCTGTCTGCTAATTCTTCTGCATTCTACAATCAGACTCAAATTTGTATAACTTTAAAAGTCACATAGGCATGTCCATAACTCAAAGCTATTTCAATTAAGGAGGCTGCAAGTCGAACATTTAATAGCCCTCTGTATGTTCTTATTCTGAACAGGGTGGGGGAAGAAAAGAGGAAAAGCTCCCACAGAGGGACTGCAGCAAAAGAGCTATCAGTTAATCTCTCTAGACAAGGTTCTAAGTGTGAAGGTGAGAATTATTGAGTCATTCCTCTCAGGGCTGAAAAATCTTACTTTGATTCTGGCATAATTAAATTTCCCTTTTCAGAAATACAGAAAGTAAACTAGCTAAATAGTAGAAAAGAAGAAAAAACTCTACACATGCTACCCCTAAGTCTTTTTAATGTGAATAGTTACAAATCTCTGTGCTATTTTATAACTGTCAAGTCTTAATTAAAATACTACATTTCTCTGACTCATGGTGCTGTAGGATGCATGTATATTATTCACATGAATATTAATCTCTTCCCAGGTAGCAGGCTGAGTTGCTCAGGGGATTTGTAATCACACAGAGAAACTTACTGGGTGTCATTTGTTCAAAGTCCAGCTAGATCTTTGCTCAAATTCCTGCCCAGATCATTAACAATTAAGAGTCATTAGAACCGTTCCGGTATTCTATGTGAGAGGACTCCAACAGCTCAGATCAGCGAGCTGGAGTTCCACAAGTATTAATATGAAAGAACGTCACGCACCGAGGAATAAGAACAGGGATCAGAGCTGGAGGCATTGTCCTGAACATAAGGGACGTAAGGACGTAAGCACCTGCACCTACGGCCGGAACAAAAGGAGACAGTCCTCCTGAAGGCTTCTAGGTAGTGACACAAGATGGGAAGATAAACAGACTAGAACTTTTCTAACTACCCCTACAATCACCTGAAACATCAGATTTTACCATCACATGGCACTTTAAAACCCAGACACCTATCTGAATAGTCTATTTCTGCCAAAAAAGAGTCTTCAAATGAGTTGACAGTGCACTAGATGCAAACGGTAACTAGCAGAGAAGCTCTTCTACATTTGACTGTAGACAGAGATGAGCTGAGAAGGCAAAGGCATCTTGGAAAACTGAAACAGTCTTACTGATAGCTTGGAAGAAAAGGAGTGAGATGGACTAGGTGAACACTAGAATTCAAGAAAGGAAACCAATACTCAGAAAATCAGTAACTAGAATTGGCTTAAAGAGAAAGAATGTCAGAAAGCTGTTAACAGATAATAAAAAAACATTAATTGACACAACCACAAGCTATCCCAGTGAAGAGGAAGGAAAAGAGGCGCAACAAGAGGGCAACTCATGAATATCGCAAGCTCTTCAGAGGGCTTGGAGCTCAAAGTTGACATTTCTTCTAAATAAAGTATTTAAGGATGAGCACAAACAAGCAAGAAAAATCAAAAGGGCAAAGAACAAAATTAAACAGCTAGCAGAGAACACACAACATGACAAAATACACAGCTGCTGCTCTCAAGAAGCTATCATTAGATAGCATTAACAGTGCTGGAGCATTTAATGCCTTATTTGCTTCAGTCTTCACTGGAAATAAAAACTGCAGTGAGACAGCTGACAGAGTAAAATACTGGTTTAGCAAGTTAGGAAATAGGCTACAGTAAAGGAAAAGAAACTGGAGATCAAATACAAAAGGTAGTTCTTTCTACATCAGTTGGCCTTGATGAATCTTCATCCTCAGGTACTTAGGTTACAGCACGGACAACTGTCAAGCATTAATGCTTAAGAACCTGAAAAACAGGCTATGCACCTGCAGATTGGAAAAGGGCAACACTAGCATTTATCCTGAAAAAAAAATGGAGAAAGACAGACTTAAATAATTATGGAAGAGATAACTTTTTTCCCTCCTTGAGAACTGAAGACTGGAACAAATAATCAAATTATCTGTAAATCATCCAGAACACAAAAAGGAGGGAAGTAACAGTTGGCATGGTTTCATCAAGAGTAAAACTGTCAAATGCTTTTAACAATAGGACAAATGGACAAATCTTTCTCACTCGCCAGTGCAGATCAGAAGGCTCTCCACTGGCCTTTCTATAGGCGGCTTTGGACACTGCACTTCAGAAGAGAATTATTGATTAAAGAGTACCTAAAAATGTTGACAAGAAAAGGTCAAAGAAAAAGGGTCATTTAGTGAATAGGAGAAGAGCGAGCAGGGACTCAGTCCTTCATTTGCAGCAGCCCTTGTTTTTTGTGAGGAGGAAGAGAATCAGTTCTGCTCTATTACAGCTGGTCCTACCCAGGAGAAATGGATTTATATGGAGCAAGAGAGATCCAGAACAGAGGTTAAGAAAGGTTTTGGACGGGAAAGACAACTAACCCTGGAGCAGGCCCCTAGAAAGCTCAATCACTTCCATTTTTTGTTTTAAGGAAAGTTTGGATAGAAAGTGGCTAGGTACAGTCAACACAACACAACCTGCTATGGTGTAGGAAGACTAAGGATATTTCAAGTTTCGTTTCAAACTAATTTCCTAAGAGAGATTTTGCTCCAAGATTGCTGTAACAGCCATCTCAAGGTATAACTTCCTTTCAGTCCAGGAGAAATGAACAAAGTCACAGTCAAACTGATGCTGAAACATCTCTCACTTCTGACAGCTTCCCTGTGCACACTCAGGAAGAGATACCCAGAGAGAGGCATCACCGATCTCTCGCCCTCTCTGGTATGTCTGTACATACGTTTTCCATAATGCACATAACTAAACTGTTTTGCTTGCATGCATTACAAAACTACAACAGAAATTTCTTTTCTACTTAGATGCCAGTGGTGATCTTAAATACCAATTGTTGGGATTAACTAAAAACACTGACAGTTTTGATCCAAAGAGTCATTCTTTTCAAAAGTGAAGTAATATAGTAATTGTCAGATGGGAAAGAAAGAATTTACAATCCAGATAAGCCGGGGGGGGGGGGGGGGGGCAGGAGGGTTATGCTATGATGCTTCAAATGCCTTCCCAGAAAAAAACTAGCAAAAGATCCAGGAAAGAAATAGAAGTTCTTCTAGGGTTAGTTAGAAGCCGTAAAATTGTTCCACATAAAAAATACGTTATAGAAGAAAGCAGTGTTTTTTAAATGAAAAATATTAACTGTGCACATTAGATAGCTGGCAGTTGTATCATCTATAGGAAACAAACACACCATATGTTCTACTTCTCTGGGCATACAGATAGACGAAAGCATGAGACTTTATATGTATATATATTATATATTATACACACACATACACACTTTTGGAGGCTTAATTGCTTTTTTCTAAACCTACTGTTTATATTGTTGAAGAAACTGTCACAACCCTTTCTTTTTTTTTTTTTTTTGACTTCTCAAATTGAGATTATTTATTTTAAAATCTTATTTTTGGAGATGGACATACCAGGATATTTTATACTCCCACTTCCAATTAGTATATATAAACATATTTGATGTAGATCTTCACAAGAGACATAATACAGTTAACACCTACTGAGCTAACAAGAGATTCTAGGGCTGGCTTGAAAAGCCATCTTCATTTTGAAAAGTTTAACATGAACCATTTAGGCCCAGACTTTTATGTTAATTATTTACTAATTCAGAGCTAATTTCTCTGCTTCGGCATCCTTTCGGAGAATTTCTCTCTAGTTCCAAATAATAAACATCCAAAATGTTTAGCAGAATGAGATAGTTTTAAGACCACGGACTAATCAAAACATGTTACAGTCCTATGCAATACATCTGATTATCTTTTTGTTTGTGAAACATAAAAACTGCAAGAGGTGTCTCATAAGGAAAAGGAATGAAACTCTCAGCTACAGATCTAAAATCCAGAAAGCACAGATAAGGCGCAAAGCCATACTCCATCCTACCTCTTGAAGTTGCAATCGTACTCTGCTAATGGCTTGAATCCAACGGGCTCTCGCTGGAGAAAATGGTGGTGGCTCATTATCACAGTAGCTTAAGGATAAGAAACAGAAAAACATGATATGAAAATTACTCATCCGTAATATTAAAGACATTACACAGCACAATTATAGCTTAAATTGTAGAAGTGAAAATAACCCACAGAAAAAACCCTACAACCCCACATATGCTCTGGGAAAGAAGTTAATCAGATCAAGCCGACTCACCACACTGGTACCACATCTGCACACAAGCAGGTAGACTGAAGATTCTACATCTGTAACTATTATTACCCGCATCTACTGCCAGCCCCTACTAACTACTGTCTCTTGCCCCTACTGCTACAAATTTACAGCCCTTCTTCAGTGGAAATTCATGAAAAAAAAAAGCCTAGCAACAAGGCTTAAGTGTGTTTTATCCACATTTGCACCTTTCTCAGTCCACTCGTTTCCACAGCTTTTCTAAAGGTTATGGGCATCTGGCAAAAATGTTCTATCTCAGTGTCCCATAATGTTTTATTCTCCCTGAGCTCATGATACATTGGACTTTTGGATGTATCCCTTCTTTTGTACACTATTGAGATGTCAGCCATTCTGACATAAGCGTCCTTCCCTGTCTGTAAAGCATCAGGCACTGCTGGCGGTGTAACATACATACACACACACACACACATCGTTTATAGGAACAAGGCACACCATCCGTGCTACACATCTAAGCTCAGGTGTAACTCCAAGGATTGCTCAGAGCTAAGTTCTCTATATGCTCCAGGGAGAAAGGAATGTGTTCCCAGAAAGTGGAAAGAAAGGAAGACAGTGATGCAGTAATATCCAAGTTAGATGCCTAAATTAGCCTGAAACAGACTGTGTGAATAACCCTCCACATAAATAACTATAGGCCAGCTATTCCGGGACAAGACTTCTGCTGATCTGTAAGAAGAAAGCGAGTCAGAGCTTAAAAAGAATTTAATATTTAATGCTTTTTCTAGTATTTTTTTTAATGTCCTTAGTATAAGGTGGTTTATTGTCTCACACAGTTACACTGATGTCAAGATATGGTTACCTTCAAAGCTCTGAGCACAGGCAGGCAAACAATCCCTAATCCAGAAAGCAAAATTATCCACTTTAGGGGCTGCTATGACTTAATTCCACCATTTAAAAAAAGCACAGTCACTCCCAAAGCAAAATAGTGGAATCGCTGTAAAACTCTACATCATCCAGAGTATTACTCCTCCAAACTCAGCTATGATGGCTGTCTTCAAAATCACCGTCTTCAACACTGCTGACGGCTTGGAAAGTACAAGGACAAGAAAATCTGCCATAGCGAGTCATAGCAACTTGTCTTTTCATATCGTAAGACTACAACCTACAGCTACACACACCTTAATTCTGACCAGCTAACTGTGGCAGCCTGCTACAGCAGGAAGGAACTAGTGCAGCTCTCACCATCACCAGATGTAGTATTTGATTGCTTGCATGTAAGCTTGATCACAAATGAGCAAAGCAAGCAGCAATCTTTGGGCCAGACTAGGCTCACTGAACAGTAAATAAAACACAGCAAATGAGTTTCAAGACACTAGCAGGTGCTCCTCTTTATGTACATAGAAAACATAGTTTAAGCTTAGCCAATGTCTCGAAAACATCTCGTTCTGTGCATAAAGATGTTTCATATATAAACAACACCAAGTTAGTTATTAGAGAAGAGGGCAACAACAATGCACCCAAGTTGCTCCAGACAGCAAAGAGAAGCATCCTTTACAAATTAGTCAAAAAAAACTCAATAATTCAGCATTTTACCTACCTCACTTGAGCTCCTGCATCAATGTCCTTGGGCTTCTCAAGTTCCAGAGGTAACTTAGCTGCAGAATGATCTGTATCTTTGTCCTCTGTCTCACAGACCTCCTCCTCCTCCTCTTTGCCATGAGGCTCCTCTTGCTCCCTGAGCCAGGTCTGGCCATCCTTCAGGTAGCTGCCAGAGTCGTGGTAAGAATGGATCGACTCCCTTTCCTGGTGGTCATCATCTTGCTCAGAGCCGTGGGCACTTTCATGGGAATGGTCCAGCTCACTTGGGTGAGAGCTTCCCCGGCTGACATTACAAGAGGAGCCATATCTACTACTGCCAGCAGGGCTATGAGAGAATAAGAGATTGTCAGGAAAGAAAGCAGGGGCTTGGAGAAACACAAAGCAACCTGCACATCTAACAACCTGCATGAGACAGCAGAAACACTGAAAAGATATGTTTTTAAGTAATACATAACAATTTTGCTCCCTGACCTAGATCTAGACTATCAAACTTCAAAACTCTGGTAGGCAGTAGAAATACTTGACACACAGCCTACCAGTATACAGACCACATATGTTAATGAATTACAGCAGTCTTGGTAATATCCACAAACTACCTTCCATTAAAGTCAGCTACAAACTGCTCGTGAAGGTATTTTAATAGCCAGACAGGACTAAGAATAGAAACACAGGAATTCAGAATGGAAGTGGTTTTGCCTCCTATGGTTTTACTGCATCCATGGGCTTTACTACAGCCATTTAATATGACTGTTGCTAAGAACCGCAGTTAACTAATATTAAAGTCAAAATTAAGGTTGAGATAATCCACATAAAATCCATCAAAAAATTAGAAGAATTTGTTCACAAAGGGAAGCTGTAGGTCTCACTCCAACAGAGCTTTCCCAAGAATTTCATTCATATAGAAAAGTCCAACACAGCATGGGTCTGACCTCCATGATTCAAGATACCACTTCTGGGAGTGAATCCCTGCAATCCTCACACAAAATAGAGTGCATGAAAATTTCTCGTGCAGTCCAGAAACTACAGCTGAACCACAGCAAATATTGCAATCCAAGAAATTAAGCTGTACTAATGTTTCTCCTACTTGCACATTTAGAATTTAGATGAATTTGATGTCAGACAGGAAATTTTGGAGTCCAGTGTAACAACTGTAGGATTAAAAGCACAACCAGTTTCACTTGCACAGCCTACAGCTGAAAGTTTAGCAAGTCTCTGTTCTGATTTTTGAGGGCAGTTGTAACTGAACGCATACAGAACTGAATTCAAATTCATGAAATATTGCTAGCTTCCTTTAGTAGCTTCCTTAACTGCACGATATGACCTTTGCACAGTTTTTAGGAAGAGCAAGCATTAGAATACCTTCACTGATATCTTTGGAAATATTTTTAAAAGCCTCAGTAATGTGAAATGAGCCTATTTAGTTCTATAATGGTAAGTTAGATTGGTAAGTAAGTTAGATTTCTCTTTACTTTGCATTTTGAAAACATGCTCATTCCCCACAGAGCATTATCTACTGTTACTTTCTCCTTAGCATATGTACTGTCACTTTTTGCTTAGCAAATACAACAAAATCATCTCTAAACAAGAAAGTAAAGCACATTGTACACAGCAGAATTAACACGCAAAGATTTCAGTTCTGAAAGGCTAATGAAATTAGCATTAAAAGCATCTAATTCAGTGGTACAGTACAAGAACAGGGGAAAACTAATAACACCTATAAAAGGAACGGAGAAAGCTGAGAAAATGATGTAAGGGCCTACACATACTAGTGCTAATAGCTTGCCACATCCTCTTGTGACAACTGTCAGTAGCACTACAAACACTAGACGACAAATAGGGGTGGGACTGAGCTACAAACATCAGACACTAAGGCCAAAATCTGCTGCTGCAGTATTGCATTATAAATGGTCATTTGCTTTAAACCATTTATTATGCCCAATTTGTAACTAGCCTTTTCTCATTCAGTTGTTCCACACTGTTCAGATCTGCAGGCTGTGTGCTAGGATGAAGTGATTCTCTCTTCGGAGCAGAATCAAGCTCAGTTTCTTTCAGTTCAGGCTGGTCCATTTCCCATTCTTCTGCCTTATCATCTTCATGCAGTTCCCCGGAAACCACATTTTGCTGGTCCTCAGCCTCTTTATCAACTTTTTCTTTCAGCTCTTTGTTGAATACCTCATCGACAGCACTGGTACCAGATAGCTCTTCAGAAAGTTCATTGTCTACAGTGTCAAGCTGCTTTAAAGACAAATTCACTTCTGTATTTGCATTAGTTAGTTGATCCGATACTGCAGATTTTGAGCTTTCATTTGAACTGACTGTTCCTAACACCTTGTCATCTGGTTTTGACAACGCCTGTGGTGGTACATGTGGTTCCCTTTTGACAGGAGCCTCCCTGTTGTCCTTTTGCCAAGGGAAGGAGAAATCTAGCTTTTTTCCGAATACTGTTCCTTGGGCACTCTCTGGCTTATTCACTTTTTCTTCACTGCCTCCTTCAAACAGAGTTGAAGAAAATTTCTTAAAGCTGGACATGAGCCCCTGGTCTGCTCCTGCTTTATTAACAGAAGGTGGTTGCTGAGAGAAGAATGATCCAAATGACTTCCCACTATCAGCAGACGACATAAAGCTGAACTTTGGCAAACTGGGTATGCTCGGTATTTCAAAGACTGGCTTACTGCTGCTTGAATCTGTAGGAGCGCTACTAGGTTGACCCTGTTTCTCTAAATCACATTTGGAGGCAATCCTTTCTGCAGGCGCCTTGTTAACTGCTAAATGCTCTGTCTGTTCAGCAGTTCTTTGCTCTGTTTCACTTGTTTTCTCCCCATCCAGTGGGAGCAGATGAACATTGGGTTCATCAGCTGGAGCTGTGGGTTCTGTTCCAATGCCACCGCTCAGGTCTGGCGGTTCAGCGCTAGCATTTGCCTGGAGCCCTGTTACAGTGGGCTCTGATTCAAGAGTAGCGATCAGATCAGTCTGAGAGAAGTTTGTTTCTACACTGGCAGGTGGGGCTTCAATTTCCAGTTCAAGCTCACTGCTAGAGCCAGTCTGAAGGAAATTAACAGCTGTCTCGTCTGTTGAAGCAGCTTCTTCTACATGTGAAAATCCCACATCTAATTGGCATGGATTTACATCAGTCTGGTCAGTGACCACAGTCTGCTCTGTATCAACTGCATTACTGAAATCAGACTGGCATGGTTTAGCTTCTACCACCTCGGAGGACTGTGTGTCACTATCCAACTGCAGGACCTCCAGGGTTTGATCTTCACTGCAGACCACTGCTTCTAGACTGTTCCTCAGTGGTTCCTCTCTACAGACTTCTGCATTCCTATTTTCTTCAGCTTCTATTTTCATAAGAGATTCTTTTGTGGCCTTCCCTTCTGCTGAGACAGACAATTTATCCTGCTTCAGAGAGTTTGGCACATCTATTTTAGATGCTCTGCTGGAAGATGCATCTTCCATCTTTCTAGAGTCTGGAATGGACCCAATGACATCTTTCATGCTACTACTCTGAGGTTTAGCTGTGGCTTTTGGAGGCATCTCTTTTGGAGTTTCTTTTGGACCTTTAAAAACGCCAAAAAGATCATTTGCAAAAGCTGGGGCTGGGCCACTTGGGAGAGAAGAGAAACCAAAGAAAGAGGAGCTCTTCTTCTGTGCAGTAGGAGGTGCTGGAACTTCAGGTTGCGAAAAGAAACTAGAAAGTGTTTTAGTAGGTCTCATTTTTGTCATGAAACTTGAAAACATTTCAACTGAAGAATCGAGTACTGATTTATCACTTTCAGATTCCTTAGGTCTGTTTTGTAAGTTAGATGCATCTGGCATTTTAGAGAGAGATTGCAGGTCTTGTGCCTGATGTAATCCATCACCAAGACTTTGTTCAGGTAATTTATGTTCCAGCAACTCATGTTGTAAACATGCTACTTCTTTAGAGACTGCCTCATTCATTATGTCACTTGTAATACCTACGCCATTTAGATTCATCGAATCCCTTTTATCATCTAAGACCATGTTATAATCTCTATTTTCAGAGACTTGATCTTTTGAAGAATAAGGCTGCTCCTCATCAATAGGAAATGCTATGCTGTCCATCTTCCCTGTACTACCCAGAATATGTTTTTCTGCCTCTAACGAAATTATTTCTTGGCCCTGAGAACCCTCCTGCACACCGGGAGTTTCAAGACAAGCATCAGAAACAGCCAAATTGGTTATTGCATTGCCATTAGTCTGCAGAATATTTTTTCTGTCACTATCTTCAACTAGCTCAGCAACACTTTCTACAATATTTTCCACTTCCAATTTATTTTCTGAGAGAATGAGATTATTAGATGTTTGTTTACTAGTCACTGCTGCGATAATATCATCAGCCTCTTTTTTGTCTGCATCTTGTTGCCCAGCAGGTCTGCTAATTCTGACACCAGAGTCAGTGGAAATGCTTTGCTTCATATATGACTTGGAGTTCACTGATTGAGCTCGTTTTGTCTCATTCTCCTGTCTTGAGGCAGTTTGAGGCTTTTCATCCAAAAAGGATGTCAAATTGAAGAAACTAAAGCTAGTACTTCTTTGAGGTATGCTCTTCTCGGCAGCTGAACTGCTGGAAAAAAAGGAGGGCAGACGAAATAGCCCCTCTGTTTCTTGTTGCTTTGCACTAGCAGTTGACGGCATTGGCTCATCTGAACTGGTGAAGAATGAGAATATGTTCCTACTGGTTGGTTGTGCTGGCTGTGATTTTGAAGCAGTAATATCTGACAAGCTGAAAGGCAAACTGAAACCAGATTCCTTAGGTTTCTGATCTGCCTTGCTTGGCTTTGTCTGATTAACTGCATCACCTAAAAGATTTGCTTTTTGTTGCTTTGGTGTAACAGTGGGCACACTGCTTTGCTGCACAGCTGAGTGACTTGGTTGCCCTATTTTGGGACCTACACACACTGGCTTCTGTGAACCATTTCCAGGAGGCACTCTTTTATTATTAGGGGACTCCTCCCCAGCTTTTTTTCTCAGGTCTTTCATTTGCACATCAGGACTAGGGGAAATCTGCTTGTCCATGCCTTCTGCTTTTACATCTTCCTTAGGGGCAGAGGACAGACATGGCATACTGGTGCTCTGATGACCAACAGGTTTTTCATTCTTTTCTTTCAACTCAGCCACAGTTTGGCCACTGTTTTTTGGCAGAGTCGTAGTACTTGGGGTTGGTTGAGAAGACACAGCCTCCACTTTGAAGAGATCTCCAAGCGATCCAAATAATGATGAGATGCTAGAGGTTTCCTTCTGTTCCAGATGTATCGTCTTTTCTGGTCTACTGCCTTGATTTTTTTCCAGATTTGGTGATGGCTGTGGTGCTTTACTTACTTGTGTTTTAAAGAAGTCAAGAAATCCAGAAGTTTGGGTTTTATTGGCAGTTTTGCTTGCAGAAGAATCTTCCCCGATGCTGAACAGTTTCAGGGCACTTTTAAATAATGTCTCCTCAGGCTCGGTGGCTGGGTGGCTCTGACTTGGCTGCGACTGTCTGGGCTCACTACTACTCTCATGACATTCAAGATGCCTCGAAACTGGTGTTGCTTTAATGGGTCTCTCTTCTCTCACAGGTCTATCACCTGAAATATTTTGGCTCAGCTGAGAAGGAGATTTTTTTAATCCTGTTTTTTTAACATAGAAGTTTTCATTCTGATTTGATTCATGTTTTTCACTTCTAGTAGACTCCAAATTAAATTCTAATGATGTATTTATTCTTGGTTCAGATGTAATAGGATACTTTTGCCCTATTTTTGCTTCATCTCCTAATTTTCCATCCAGTGCAAGTGATAAAACATCAGCTTTGTTTTCAGATGATTTTGACTGTGCATCTTTTTTCTTCAAAGCAGAATCTTCTGACAGCTCAGAGTCAGGACCTGAAGACTTTCCAATCAGTCCACCCAAAGCAGAAAATAAAGAAGTAACTTTGTTCACAGGTGTTTTCTTACCTTCTTCAATCTTTTTTGCTTCTGTTACTCCTTCAGTGGATACCACAGTTTCTTCAGCTTTAGAAGCAGACTGAAACAGATGGAAATCAAAGAATCCTGATGATCCACTCTCAGTAGCTGTCACAGGGACAGTCTTATCCGCTTGCTTGGTATGGACTTTTTCATTCACTGACTTACTGAAAGCCACTTTGGAGTGTGTTCTAAGATCAAGGGTTAGAGGAGATTCTTCTGAATAATTCAGGTTTTCCTTTTCAGGTCTTAAGTCTACCTTGAGTTTTTGAAGTTTATAACCTGAGAAGTCTAATGGCTGCTCTCTTTGATAATAAATAGATTCCTCAAACATCTGTGAAAAAGTCTCCAAGTTCATGTTCATTAACTCATCACTTCTCTGCAAAGCTACTGACAAATCCAGAGGTTTATTTGTTGTGTAATCATCTAAAGATTCTTCTTCAGCAAACCAGAACAGCTCATCTTCACTGCCAAGAGGGACTTTAAAACCACAGACAGCAATCATGCTATCTTCTAACACAGCTCTTGAAACAGAATCCATGTGAAAATTATAATCCCAACCACCTGGGTAGGAGTATGTTTCAGGAGTACACACATAGACATACTGCCCAGTTGGATCAGTGAGCAGTGAATACACGTACTGGCTATCGCTGTACATGTAGTATCCACAATCACCATCTTCTGATGGCCACCATATACCCTGTTCAAGCATCATTAGCCACTCCTGGTACTCCTGGCTATAGGAGGAGTACATAAAGCTCTCATCCATACTTAAAGTCTCTTGGTCAATTAGGGTCCACATAGTTCCATCACCACCAGATGAGTAACTTAAATCCATGGGCATCTCTTCTAATGAGTAACTGCCATCTCTTTCGAATGGAAAATTACTATAATTTTCATTGAGAGAATTAATAGTCCATTTATCATTTTCTTCTGAACAGACATCTTGAAACATTAAATGGTCAAATGATTCATATGACATCACGCTTAAATCTAAACTCTGTCCATCAAAATTAGCATTAGTCTGCCAATCCATTACATTTGCATTTCCATCCTTTTTACAGAGATTCACTACCATATCATTTTCTGGCCAGCTCAAGAACTGAGAGGGTGGAACGTAGTTCTGGTTTAGTACATAGTAAACTGGTAATGCTATTCCATGAGCATCAGCAGCAAATTCCCCCACGTCATACTCCCATTCAAAGCTAGAATGACTTCTTGTTTCCTGATAATCTGAGTACTGCTCTGTAAAATTATGGCTTTTATTAGACAAAGTGAGAAATTCATTTGACCCTTTGTTTAAAGGGGTTGGAAGAACTCTAGATTCTGCATCCTGATTAGGGATATGCCTGCTATTTAAAGGCTTTCCAGATAAGTCTTGCACTTTGTCCTCAGAATTTTGAGCATCATGGAACATAAGATGCCCACTCTTGGGAACATGAGGCTCAGTTGTTTTATTTACTCTTGTACTGGACAGGTAGCTGGCATTCTTGGAAGATTCCACCATTTTCACATTTTCTAGTTTCTCCTTTGGTTTGGGCAGTAGATTTTTTAAGAAGCTGGAAGTTTCATGCTTTTCTACAGTGCTGCTTTGAGTATCAGAGGTCATTCCGGAGCTGCTGGACTTTTTATCTGAGCTAGAACCATCACTTCTATCAAAAAGCTTCATGAAGCCTAGAGAGTTTGATTTCACCTTCTCTTGCTTACATTCAGATACATTTTCACTTGAAGCCAATTTAAATAAGCTAGAAAATAATCCAGGAGAACTGGTTCTCTGGCCATCACCCTCACTTTTAACAGTTAAGTCTTGATTATTGGGTGTGTTTTCACTGGAAGAGATGTGAAGAAATCCAGAAAGAAAACCTGCTGTGTGTTTCTTCTGTATATCATCTGCACTTGTAGCTTCTGGTATTTCACCAGAAGAAATGGATTCAACTGAGCTGTCATTTAAGCCTGGTGCACTTAGTGCACCTTCTCTCAATCCTCCTTCTACATTTCTAGGTTTTTCTGGAGCACTCTTAGTTCTCTGCTGCTCGTCTGCAACCTTGAAGGCACCAGAGGCCCTCTCCTGGTGTTTATCTCTGTTTACTTGGGCACTAGAAGGGTTTTTTTTACTCATATTTTTTGTTTGTATAAGTTCCTTTTTCTGGTCTGATAAATTGGGAACAGAGGTAGATTTTAATGACATGGTATCTTCTAAACCACAGTTTTTCTGTTCAAAAACGCCACTAGAACTCTGATGACTTCGTTGTTCTTTTGAAGCTGCCAGATTTTCTGCAGAAGAAAATTTAAACAAAGAAGGAATAAAGCCTCCTTTCTCCTTTGTACTTTCCTGCTTGTCTGAAAAACCCAACCCGCTGAAAAAAGGAACCTTCCCAGGAAAAGGAAATGAATGTTCATCGTTTGATGAACTGTTTCGTCTTATGTCTTCTTCAGACTTGTGGCCTTTAAAAAGCGCTGATGTACTTTCTTTGTGCCCTAGTTCAGCAGAATGAAGCAACTGACTGAAGGACTTCTTGAGTGGACCGAGAAAGTTATCAGATACTGTAGCCTGATCTGGAGGCTGTGAATGAACTTCCACATTACTTCTACTTTGCTTTTTTCCTAGTTCATGATCTGTAGCATGCCAGTTCCCTAAGGGACTCATAGGATGCTGCTCTTTGGCAGTCTGTGAAGCCCCTTTGACAGTGATGTCTGGCTGATTTGTAACAGGACACAAATCTGACTGCATTTGTGGCACATCCTGTTGCTTGGGAGCCAAGAGACCATCAAAATTGGCTTTCAGACTGAAGGAGCTGACTGAGTTTGTGAGCTTGCCAAAGATTGAAGACACAGAAGTGTTATTTGTGTTTACTTCTCCCTCACTTCTCGTCTCACTCGCCTGTATTTCTGGAACAATACTGCCAGTCCTGACTGCTGTCCGCCCAGACAGTGTCTCACTTATGTTTGCCTCATCAGCTTTCGCATGGCTGTCCTCCTTGGCTTGCTCCTCTTTTATGACTTCTTGTTTTGGCACTTCCTTCTCAGAGAAGATCTTTAAAGGATTAAACATGCCTAGGACAGAATTCATAACCGAATGCTGGTGCTGTTGGCTGCTGGTGGTAGTTTCTTGTGACTGCTGAGGATGATGCGGTGTGGAAGCCTTATCATCTCCCTCCTTGGTTTCTGGCTTGCTGGAGTTTGTATTTGATGCTCTTTTATCACCGCTAACCTGGGATGGTAGCAAAGAGTGAATGGAGAACTTGGTGTCAGCTTTACTGTCTGCCATTGTTCCAGATGAACTCTCACATTCGGGCTTACTAGAAACTACATTTGAGATTCCACCTTCTGTGGAGTTTTTGCTTTCTGTTTTCTCTGGACTGGAGGAGACAAGCTTTTCAACAGAGGCTGTGAACTGCTTTGTACTTGATCCCACCTTTTCAGTGAAAGAGCTGAACAGGGAATTCACTGTATTCTTCACACTTGACAAGTCCGGGAGAGATTCAGATTTGCTCTTGCTAATCTCCTCTGTGGCAGGATGTTTGGTCTGTTCAGATTGTCTGCCCTCTACTGAATTACCAGCACTATCCTTCTTCAGTGACACACACTCAGCACTTTTTTTGGTCTCTGGCAATGTAGCAAACTTGTTGATCTCCTCCTCTTTTTCAGCCAAGTATTCTGAGACTGACTCTACTAAACACTGAAGTTCATCCATCGTGTCTACATAATCCTCGCTGGGTTCTTCAACAGGAGAAAGCGCCAAGTCTTGCACAGAATAATTATGCTTGCTTCCTTTAGTCTTGTGGTTTTTATCACAGCTAGCCTTTAACGTGGACTCCAAATTTGGAGGGCAATTAACAGTGAAGTCTCTCAAAGGGCTGATGTCAGCCTCGCACCATGTTTGTGAAAGCACAGCCAGTTCTTCCATTTCCTCGTCTGAAACGGGCGAGTACTGGAACTCCTCGGAAGCACTGCTGTCAAATTCCTCAAGGATATCCAGGGGCACAAAAGCGTCATCCAGCTGCTTCCTATGTTTCATGTCTTCACTGCTACTGAGGTGAAGTGAGCTCTCAGGGTTCAGTCCCTGCTTGTTGGGCAACTTACCACTTTTAACCATCAGGCCATTTTTGTATGGGCGCAGGATGGGATAGGCAGGCAAATGTTCTTTATTTTCAGAGCTGCTGGTATATTTTGCAGTTCTATCGTATACTGGGAAAACATCATTAAGTTCAGAAGTAGCTGGCACACCACTGAAATAAACTGTTTTCTCCCTAGGAAACTGCAGGCCTCCATTGCTTTGCAGGCTTATTTGTTCACTGTCATCAAAATCATTGTATCTCAGTTTCTTTTTCCTTCTCCTATCTATTGTATCATATTCCTGAGGATACCTAGGGACATCTAAAGATCCTGACTCCACACACACGTTCTGGCAATACTTTGATCTTGCACAGTGATTAGATTTTTCCCTTTTTGAGAGAGTTTGCATCTTTTTTATCTTTGTTTCCTGCCAGCTTCTATTCTTATGGCTCTTTTCTAAGAATTCCTCTATTAATAGTTTTCCTAGCTCTTCATAGTTACTCTCCTGTTCTTCTTCTCCATCTTCACAGTTAAATGGAATGATCCTGACTCTTTCATTTCTAGCTAGAGATCCTTGTCTAAGATAAGAAATAAAGGAGGGAGAGGGAAGGAAGAGAAGCAACAAAAAGAAGAAAAGGGAAATAAAGTTTTTTTAAAAAAATCTTCAAAAGGACAGTTTCAATGAGGAAAAATAGTAATGCTTTAAATAAGGAAAAATTAAAATGAGAACTAGTCAGAGATAACAAAACTAAAAACTTGACAATTCATGAACATTCAATTTCAATCAAACTGTCAAAAAAGTAGCATGGGTTACGATATTCCAGCAGTTACATTTTCAAAAAATTAACAAAGTGCCTATTTGAGGAAGAGTAGCTTTCTGCGATCGATTGAGGGCACACAGCCTTGGCTGCACTGTACTGTGCAGGCTCCGCTGTTAAATTTTTCAGCATGCTGAAAAAAGTCACTTATTACAGTAATAGGACTACTTCAAGATGCATGCCCACGTGCACCATTCCACTATGCTGTGCCTGCATTTCAGCCACTATAGGCAGGAGACCTTGTTTTAGCAGTATTCATACAGCACACAGGTGCCTCGTTTCTCCTGAGGCTGGCTAAAGAGCAGAGAACATGTGCAAAGCCTCAGCAGTCAGCGGACTGCAAGGGAAAGGGGCCAGGGCCCAAAACACAAACTTATGCGCACAGACAACATGAGGAGCTCTGGCTATTGTAGCTGCTCTGTTCATTTTGCTGGGATCACCAAAGCCAGAGCAGCCCCTCTCCAGGTATTCTGCAGGACAGGCAGATCCTGCACCCCTGACTAGGTGCACCCTCCTGCAACTAGGGAGAACTGAGCTCACGTCTCAGGACTCTGCACAGACTGAGACTGGATCATTTAACAGGACAGACATAGGACAGCACGATCCTCTTCTGTTCTCTTCCAGGGGAAACTTGCCTGCTGCCCACAGATGTGCACAGAGTGATCTTTTCTTCTCCCTCAGCAGGGAGGGATCTACCTACTGATTTAAAAGGAAGATCCTCAGGATCACTACTGGGTTAGAAGGCAAAACAACTCATTAGTGATAGATATTAGCCCATTAAAAGCCTCAGACGCTTTCATGGGTCTATACCTCCCCCTCTATTATGTCTCTAAACAGATTTAGCAATCCAAACTTGCCCACTGTGGGAGAACGGATTATAGCAGCAGTTTTGCTATCAAATCAGCTGAGCTTCCTAGAATCCCAAGTAAATGACCCTTGCGATTTCTGGATTAATTCCTACTTAGTTAAGTTCCTAGGCCAGGACCAAAATTATCACAAGATTATTTCAATTTCCTACCACCCCCAATGCCAGTAGCAAGAAAGCTTCCTCATCAAAAACTTCCAGGAAGAGCTCCTGGCAGCCTATGCAAAAATGAACAACCAGGTAGAAAGTGGACGTAAAAATCAAAATGCTTATCTAAAAGATACATGGCAGAAAAGAACTAACGAGCATAAGGGCACATTTTGACACCACCAGAACAAGAAAAGGGAATGGGAATATGGGCACTGTATGGATACTGCTAATACAAGTCTGTCCACCCTGAGAGCCTGCGCTGCCCAAGGCACTCCAATATAGGATGCTGATGGGCTAGCACTGAAAGAGAAATGGGTCATTGCATTTTCACTACTGCTAGTTTAGAGCCTCATTTCCATCAGTACTGAATGAAAAGATGTCCATTACTTTAAATGAGTTATACACAGTTTAGAAAACAGCCACATCCTTCCCACTTGTGATTTTAAGCCAGTAATGGAAATGTTTATCTTTAAAAAGCTAATGAAATGGAAAAGACTCCCAGGGACACCACAGTTGCTGGATCAAGTCCTTCCAAGTCTCAGCTGAAAGCAATAGGAGTTACATGAATGCATGAAGAGCCATTAGCTGTAAATGCTGAATCAGTAATTGATTAATTTAAGTACCAAATTATTTTTGTTTTTAGTTCGGCTCCCTCTCATAAGAGTTTCCCCTGCTACTCTACAAAGTACTTCTTTTACAAAACAGAAAGCAATGACAAGAAGCCCAACACCTGGGAGATAGGGAAAAAAGATGATGACATCAGCTCAGCATTAAACTACCACAGATCTGAAACACAGCCAAGGCAAACAGTGAAAATCAGCTGAAATACCTCACAAGACCACTTCACACCAGCAACAGCAAGGAGACAAGCATGTAGGCTGCAAAGAGGTTAACCCACCTATCAGACAGATCTAGAGAGTGCCTGCTCTCGAGCGAGCACGGGCGGCTTGTCATTTGACTAGACTCAGATGTAGATTCTGGGTCAGTTCGGCCACTCACAGTGGAATCTGTGCTATCATAGCACCTTGGAAATGAATAGAGCAAGAGCAGGGAGACACGGAGGACACACGGTTACAAAGTGCTTCCAAAAATGAACTAACAAAGAAAAATCAGAACTTAAAAAAAAAAAAAAACGTAGGAAAGGTGTCTGCTATTTGGAAGTTGAACTGGCTATTGGGAGCAGAAATTCTGCAAGGACGATCAAGAACAGTATTTGTTATCCCCAATGCAAAGGCGAATAAAATAAATGTCCTTCTGTCATAGGAACAGTCACCTTGAACAGCTGTTCAAAGTGAACATGAGGATAAGAACTTTTCCAGTCTAACCAAATGGTGTTAGGGAAAAAAAAAATAGGTATTAGTAGAGCCTGTTTCAGTTGAAGCATTTTGACATGGATCAGTTTCACCCAATTCAAGACAGGTTCCAGTAGAACCTTGTCTGGTTCCTCTGGGTCTGCCCAAGAGTCTGTAACAGTTATACAGTCATTCCCGTAGGAACCATGAACAAGTCTACCAGGAATGCCGGTTTCATCAAGTGGCTGCTTGGGTCCAGGGCACTTCTAGCTGCTAGGTGCAAAAGTCAAACACATTTTGGTTTAGCAAAACTCAGCTGCAACTGAGTTTGAAAAATATTAAATAATCAACAGAGTTCTGAAAATAGTTAATGTCTACTGAAATATGTGTTTTCAGATGACTCTAGTTAGAAATACCTTCCTGGTAAGAAAGAAAATCCCATGTCGCTTCTTTGGAAAGCATAGTTGTATGTCCTAAGATGAAATATATAGCAAAAAATTTTGCTGGGCACCTGGAAATTGCATGGGAGAACAGCAATGCTGACAGGGAATTCATCAAAAATCTGGGACTTGTTTTCCTGGGGTGAAAGTTTCCTCAGTTTGGGGGCCCAATACCTGCTTTTCAGCTTCACCTACCCATAAAGAAAAGGTTTCAGTTCATTACCACCGCAAACCAGTAGTACAAAATAGCTTACATGAGAGTCTATTCCTTGCATCAGGCATTTAACAGACTAGGAAAAAAACAGTAAGAATGACACAACACATTACAGTATATGCATTTTTGGTGGCACATGAAATCCTAACACCAATGACAACATTAAATGCTACTATTAAAGTCAGCTTCTGCTTTCACAAAAAAAATCAATTAACTATAGCTCAAAAAAAATCAAAATTTAGCCTCAGCCATTCACCAAGGAGGATAACTGAATTCAGGTTCAGGCTTCACAAAACAAGAACAGTCTTACTGAGAAGGATAAGGTAGAACAAATCTGTTAAAGCATGTGTAAAAAACTCTGCACCTCCCACTCTGACAGTGTTTAAGCAACTACCTCCTCCTTCCCACACAGGGGCAGAAGCAGCAGCATGCCCTGGCCTACAGATCCACCTATGAAGCTGACTACTATTGTCCAAGTTCCTCCTGCTTTCCCTTAATGCTTACTCATCTTTTACTTTGAACAGCATTCTTGTTACATTTGTACTACTCCAGGAAAACCAGCTCTTGTTCACAACCATGTGATCTTTGCAAGTTAACGCTTTAATGCTTAATACTTGGATCAGGCAAAAGCGGTTGTGAAACTGCTGCTTTATGGTTAAAAGGCCTTAAGACTTACATGTTTGTCATGAATAAAAATCAATCTCATAGTGAAGGAAGTCACTTAAGATGATGAAGAAAGTTAATTTAAAGCTGCAAACTCTATCTCTCACATAGACCAAAAAAAGAAAAAAAAATAGCCAACAATCCTGCACAGTAGGGCGGTTAAAGACCTTCTCCTTGAATACGCTGCATGGGCAGAGCTAATAGAAGAACAGGAGTTAATCCAAAAAAGAAAATACATCTGCTCCTAGCAAAAGGAAACTCATAATACGATAACTTTGTCAGACTTTGGAGGCACACTCATACACTGGTACCAGAACAACCCATTACTAAATGTTCTGGCCTTCGAAAGGGAAAGAAAGTACAACCAAGAATAAATGACCTCATACTTGAGTACATATTTAAAAGGTTATTTACAAAACTGCAGGATCTGGTGTAACAGACTTAAGCATTCGTCTCTGCTCACAGCTGAGTCCCAGTGTGAGCAAAAATATATTGTACCTCCTCATTTCAAGGCTTTCAGAGCCCTAGAGCTGTCCTCCTCTGCTAGCACAGCAACTTCAGGTTCTGCCATGGAAGATAAATAGGAAGAGAGCAGCTACCCAGAAGACAGCACCCACCTGATGGCCACGTGCTCCTGATAGTCCAGATCACAGTTTTGTAGCGAGTCAGCACAGGATTCCCGCAAGACCCCTTGCTGCTGCAGGCGCGACGGTACGGTGAACTGGTGCACAGAGGCATTGGGCTGTGCAGTCGTATGGTACGGAGGAGGAATGCTGTTACTTGTCTCACTGCGATAATCACTGTCTCGATCATCCACAGCACTGTCAGCATCTTCAAAGGCTAAGAAACAAGAGTAGTTAAGGGCACAGCTCTAATACTGCCTTGCTGGGGCAGTGAAGTTCATTTAGATTACAGAAAGCTACAAAAAGTTTTTCTACTATGGGTCTTCAGATGGGTCTTCACCTGTAGCTGCTTATAACCTGCAGTTCTTTCAATACCTACTGACAAATTCCAATGGTCACTTCCACACCCTTCTTTCCCACTTCCTATTAGAGGAACTTATTTTTCATCAGTCATTCTTAATAAGCAGGAGAGTAAGTTTTTTTTTTTTTTAATTCAAGAAAGCAAGAAAGATTCTTTGCTGCTGCCAAAATAAACATTTAGATGTTGGAGAAAAACATTTCCTTATGGAAAAGGGCTCTTGTCTGGAAACCATTTCTGCCTTTTCACAATACCACCATCTCTTCTCAGCATCCTTAATCAGTATTTTAGTGGGCTGAGGAGTGGGGAGGGTTGTTGAAAGCATTAGTTTTTTAAGCCAAGAGAAATTTAATGAAATAGTAGGAAGTTCAAGGCAGTCAGTAGGAAAATCAGGAGAACTGTGAAAGCAGCTCTGCTTACAAGCAATTATTGTTCCTTCCAGGAAAAAAAAATGCTGCATTTAACACACCAAGGTAGGTTAGCTTGTTAAATTTAGTAGCTGACAGTAAAGAAAACCTTCACAAAGGGAAAAGCTCCCTTCCCATGAGTCTCCCTCCCTTGAGGAGGGCTTCTGCTTGCTAACCCTTCAGAAAAAGAGAACAAAGAGTTATACTGAGGAAAGCTGTCAAAAATACAATATTCGTATAAGGCTGCATTTGGCTGTGCAGAACACAAGGTTAACTTTGCAAGTTCACAGTGAAATAAGAACATTGGTAAGTTAGTGGAACGCACCATTAGCATGCTTGAAACAAAAATAAAGATCAGCCGTTATTCACCAGGTCTGCCACCAAAAGCCTGCCTAAAAAGGACAATCAAATTAATGCACCTACTGGCAAGTTATTCAATAGTATGTGCCCTCATCAGCCACTCACCATGAGGCTGAGCAAAGAATGAAGGAAAAGTGCTGTCCATTTTCATGTCATTTAATTAAAAAAAGTTTAACTGCTGAAATTCTAGACAGACATGATGCACAACGATGGTGCACCTTTTTCTTCTACTGGAGCGTCAAGCCCCTCCAATTCAACTTCTATTTATCATCCAAGGTAAAGCCTGTTGTTAGTGACCTTTTCAGTTCCTTTACAATAGAGCAAAGATACATCAATGCCCTAAAGCAGATGAAAAAGCAGAAAACAACGCCAGTGTGAAACACGTCTACACATCTATAAACTCCTGGGAGGGCAGGAAGCTCTACCCTCTTAAGCATAATCAATTCAATTTGATTGTCCACAATGAAAAAACAGTTAAGACTCCTGCGTTTTAGTTGTCTAAATGCTGCATAGCTCTTGTCAGTCTCCAATCAACTGAATTAAAATGAATAGTAAACATATATTGCTTTATTCAGTTTTATTAAAAACAAAATGTCATCAGTTGAGTGCCTAAGAGAAACACTGATGATTTGCCACACAAAAATGATTTGACATGCCAAAGTGCCAAACCCTTCTGAAAAGTACCATATTTTCAGTCTGTGGAGCAAGTCTGAGCTATTTGTGGATCAAGGCATGCACCATCCTCAGAAGCATAACAAGCTGTTACTCAGATGAGCAATGTCACTGCTGAACACTTGAGCCATTACTGTCTAATGCACAATAATTACTTTTGTCAGGACAGAAAACACTTTCACAAGAGCTTTCTAATGTCTTCTGCTGCTCAGTTAATTTCTTCTTCCCATCAGTTATAACCCTCTTTTAAAGCTAAGCTTAGATAAACCTAGTATAATGCAAAGCTCTTCCAGCTGTGGCTGCATAGTCACTGTAAGCTGTGGTTAGAGCAGTCTGCTGCCGCACGAGGCAGCCCGCGGTCCGCGTGCTGTGCGGCCTTGCGTTCCCGCTTGCTTTGCGCTGGCTCCAGCGCCCACGTCCCTAAGCACTGGGCAGGTCAGAGACATGCACACACACACACACTCCAGCCAAAACCCACTTTTGGCTTGTGGAAGAGGCTGGTTTACAGCCTAAGCCAAGCTCCTAACAAAGTTCACAGTGGGACAGCACAGGGGAGGTGGCAGGATGTGCCGCTAGATGACCAGCTGGCAGGTGAATGACCACTTTCTGCAGGAGTTAATGCTTAACACCACTTGAAAGTGACTGTAAGGCCATTGTTTCAGTTCTGCTAAATGCATGCCAGTGGCTGCTGATGACCAGTCTAGCACTGGCTAGTCTTGCAGAGTGCACTATTCTGCTATGTCAGACTGAAGAAATTCATGACTGATAAAATTCTCCACTCTTAGTTGGACCATGCTCATTAGCAGATATTCTCCTCCTCTTCTGTAGGAAAGGTAATACATGTTGTGACTTAAAAAGAGGATTTCCCAGAAGAACACTATATTTCTAAGTTATATCTAAAAATAATAGTCTAGCTTCAAAGTTAGATACTTACAATACATACGCTTATAAAAATTGGCATCAGAATTTTTTCCGGTTCCTACTAAGGTACAGCATGAGGACGTCTCTTGGAGGTCATCACACAGAATGCCTCCCTGATGACAGGTTTAAGGATACCAAACTCTACTACAAACACCACCGAGACAGGAACATGCTGTTTCTCTGATACAAGTGCCAGCACCTACAGCACGTATAGCTGTTAGTACGAGGCAGAAACCCTCAGCAAAAACTGACTCAAATAATGGCCAGCTTCAGAAACACATGTCCATGCTGAACTGCACCTACCCCAGTGATCAGTCTTAAAGCATTTAATGGAAGCACTCACAGAGACATTGCTCAGCCTGATTAGGAGCACCAAAACCTGACCCTTATGTGGCTTTCAGAGCCCATTATCCCTGCAAGAAAGTTCACTATGAAGTACCTGTACATGGTGATGACCTCATTCACTAACATGCCCGACAGTTAACGAATTTGATTTAAATAAGAGACTGACAAGAACTTGCAGAAGCAGCTTTGAGGGTGAGTAACACTTCAAAAGGAAAGATCAAGTATTACAGGTCATGTTCCAGCAAAACACCCCTCACAACACACAACGAGGTATTAAGTTTAAGCACTATCTTCTTCAAACAGACGATCCACCAAGCATTCCATAAAGGAAAATAGTAGCTTAACCTCAATCTTTGAAGAACAGTTCATTCATCACAAGAAACATAAACACAAGGAATTATTTTATCCCAATTTGAGAAGTTTCACATGTACCAAAGAGCTCTCAAGGGATGAAAACTGTTTGGACCCAGTTTTTAGAGAGTAGAGGGGGAATGAGGAAGCTGAAGGGCAGGGCAAAAGCATGCTGTCCATATTTAATAATTGAATATTCATGCATATAGGCCGCATACAAAGAAAACCTATCAGTCACATCACACGGTAAGATTTTTTACAGAGTAGGGAAAAAACAAGAAAGGAGATAAGATTTGCTCAGAACATCCACTTCTCTGAAACAAGAAACTCTATTCCTCTCCCTAAACTTGAGAAGTTCTCCTATCACAGCTGCAGGGCAGAATCATAGTTTTTAATATGATGATCTCAAAATCATTTTGTGCAGTCCTATCACATCTGCTTTACTAGTTAGACTTAACTTCTGCAACTTTCTTTACATCCTACTTCAGGATAGGAAGCAAAGGTAACAGCAAAATTAAAGGCTGCTGGATGAATGCCCTTTCAGAAGTGCCTTTTTTTTTCTTTTCTTTTTCTTTCTTTTTTTTTTTTTTTTTTTTTTTTTTTTTTTTTTTTTTTTTTAAGGACTCAATGCACAGCAGGGGCTCCTCACAAGAGTTTGCATTTGCATTCAGTTAAAACTGCCTTATGCTTTTCTAGAGGTGAAGTGTCATCTGCCATCATGAGGGAGGCCCAATCCCAAAGCTTAGCTATGCTTCACAAGCTAGAGCAAGAACTTGGATAAAAAGAGTAAGAGCACACCATAGGAGGTCCTCAGGAAGGAAGAGGTTAATTCAAGGCTCTGCATTCCAAAGACCCTGCCATTTCTCCAAAATAAGTCACTGAGCTTCTCACAGCTTTTATCTACTTTTAGAAGAACAGGGTAGAAAAGAAGAGAGTATACTGACTGAATGCAGTGCTTTCAGTCCAAGGCCAGAAGGGATCTCTGCCACTTCCACAGCAGGTCCTTCCCAGCTCACCTTCACCACCCTGAATTCTATTTAAATTGCTTTATACACAAGCCTCTAACAGCTTCTTTCCTTAATCAATTCTCAGAACCCAGTACTCCATCCTCCCTGAACCATCTGTCACCTCTGACAGTTATACTCCCTTTCTGAAATCTTATAATTAAAATTCACAGGTGCTAAAGGAGAAATAGCGAAGTAACAGAGAAAAAAGAAAAAGAAAGAAAGGAGACTAGAAAATCTTTCCAAAGGCTCTTCCACTGCTCTCTTGCTGCTAAAAACTGAAAAGCTTAGCAGTAGTGATTTGAATGAAACTTTGCAAGTCATTAATCCTTCCTATTGCCCTCGTTACTTAAAAAGCACGCTAGAAATGTGAGCAGTAGTCAGTCTGAGGCCTTTCATAATTTTATTTTTCCTGCTTCAGAAGTTTTCTTCAGCTGAAATAGCAGTCAAGAACTTGACTGACAGTCACAGGTGCAAAGAGCATCTTCAACATCTACCTTATTTCTTTGTCTTTCCTTTTCTCAAAAAGGAAGTTAGGTCAGCAGTACAAGATATCCCTGTGCTCTAGGCATGCTGTGTCCAGACAGCAGGGCTCCGGGCTGCAGCACTCTTCTTGCAAAAAGCTGTCACTGGGAAGAAGTCTGCCAAACTGCTGTTTCTCTCAAGTGCTGCTTTAAGTTTATAACTTCATGTGGATTTTTCATTACACTGTCAAGCTAATGGAGTTGGCTTGGGTACAATTCATACAAATGCAAACCTGTCTGACAACATCAGTGTCTTCTGTTGATAAGGATAGGCTCTCACAACTAGAGGGGTAATATAACTGGAGACTAAGGAAATTCATCTTCCATTGAAAAGTTTTCCCAAGTTTATCCTAGCCATAGAAACATTTAGCAGCCATAGAGAAACTAAAGCTTGCTACACACAAGCTGCAATAAAGCATATCCTAAAAATGTTCTTCCTTACTCTTCTGTGGCAATAATCAATCCGTAAGGGCAACGAATGCTGGCCCAAGCCTGCCCTTAAGGAACGCATAACATGGTTTCAAGGAGAAGAGCACAGAAAGGAGGAAGGGGAACGAGGGAGTTCCATGAGTACTAGTCATTTCTGAAAACTCCACTCCAGAGAAACAGGTGAAGTACTCTCTGCACAAAACCTGTAAATCTGATTGACCGATACCTAAGCACTCCCACTCCCCCAAACACACAAACTGACAAATTAAGAAACACCATTTAGGACACTGATCTTTCTTGTTTTTAGTAATAAACAAAAGCCTAGTCAATTCTCAAATATCCTACCACATCTTTGAGAATAAGCACAAACAATGGAGAAACTCAACATTAACAGTGCAAAGAAGTCATTCAACACTGTCAAAGTTCGAAGAACTTATGGTTTGATCAAAGACAGTAGAACAAGGAGGATGTTACAGAAGGAGAGATGGGGAAGCTCTGGTCGAAGCATTCTAGAAGACAGAAAAAGAATCCATGGTTTTTGCTTATTTAGCTGGATATAGAGCAGAGCTGAAAGAAGAAATATTGTTAGTGAAATGCACTGTAACATTAGCTTGACACCAGACTAATTACTTGGCTGCAGGAAGTTTCCTCTCCAGATTCCATTAGGTCAAATGTGGAACAGCATCCAGCAGAACCATTTCCCTGTTGGCAGCAGTTGCTGTTCTTTAGAGGGCCCCTGAGCGAAATACTAGTTTTTTGCTTTGACACAGGGAACAAATATCTTAATTTTAAGACTGATAGAACCATCTCTGGAAGTCCTACAGAGAGGAGAAACCATGCACTACACCTTAAGCAGAAGCTTTGGCTGTGAAACTTCCATAAAGTAAAGAGGCTTCATGCAGGTTCTTCAGGCAAACTAACACAAACCTTGAGCTGCAGGGCTTCTGCAAAAGTCATCATGCCAAATAGTCTTCAGATGCAGTCCTCCGCTCTACAGGACATAGACAGCAGTATCCAAGTTTTACTTTTCTAGGCTGCTGGACATGAATTAAAGCAAAGCCTTACCACTTTTACCATGTCACTGTCCTACTGAGCTCAAATATGCTAGAACATCTGCAACACTTCTGTCACGCTGGTATTCACTAGCCATTTCATCTTTTAGATTTGTTCTTGTATGTAGTGCTTGGTATATCTACGTTCACCTCCAACATATCTTGTCATCTGAATAAAGCAACCGTTACAGATTCCCTTCTGTTTTTCAGTTACTCCAAAGACGGATTTGGGTTTACATGGGCAGGAAGACCAACACAGAGAAGTGCACAAGCAGAAAATCAGAATCATCAATCATCCTTATAGGAAGGATATTCCAATTCTGCTTTCTTACCCCTCAAACTCCAGTGATTCATTCAAAGCATTGCTAAAACAAAAGCTAAATAATAAATAAAAATGAGCAGAAAACCATTCACATAAAAATGAAGACTCAGTTAAAAAAAAGAAAAGAAAAAAAGAAAAGAAAAGACAAGACAACAGAATAGACTTTCTATATGCATGAATATTCCCATTTTCCTCATACTGGAGCATGCTGCATCACTATAGGATCATGAAACTTGCAAGAAATTAAATAGTTACGTACTCAGCTGCTCTCCCCATCCGAAATAACTCCAGTTGCCTGGGTGTAACACAAATGGCAGCAAAGAATAGGAATGGAAAAAGAAAGCTTAGAAAAGCAAATCACAAGCGTACTTTTCATGAATTTAAAATGCCTGAAGAACATAAGAATTTTTCTTTACAACATTTAATTTCTTTTGGGGATCACTGTTCACTATTAAGTTTGCTTATAAGACACCCTGATGATTAAGACTACTATAAGCTCTAGGAATTATTAACCTATCACACATTTATTAACATGAGTAGACAAAATATTTATCAACGCTCTACTTTGTGAGAGCAGCTAAACGCTCTATACTTTCTAGTACATGCATTACCACGACTACAGACAGGATGTACGAGAAACCAGAGTCAGGAGGGGAGATTGGGTCAGAGTAACATGTGAATTCCAGTCTGAACTTCGCAAATTAACTGGCAAAAGTTGCTTCATGTTTCCACTCCTATCCACTTTCCAGAGCAAAGATAATTCAGTGGTGAAAGGGCCACATAGGTAATACTATGTGCACAAAAACTATTCACGCGCGTGTGAATGAGCATAAATGAAAAGCTGTGTCTTAGCCAGAGAGAGAAACTACAGAACTCAGAGCTCTTGGAGCATAACCTGCAGCAGCAAGCCAATTTCCCCGTGTTGTAATTAAAGATGGCAACAAACTTGCACTAAAGCTAAACAGCAAGTTGGTAAGCAAGTCAATTTATAGCTTTCCAATATCCACATTGTCACCCCAACATGATATCCAAGATGATGGCAGTAGCAAGCTGCTACATATACCCTTCCAAGCAATTTGGAAGCATGCCCAAAACTTGTAACACCAAGAAAAGCCTCAGAACAAGCATTTCTAGAAGTCAGTGTGCAAGAATGCTTTACAAAGTAAAGTTTACAAACGTGCTGATGTAGACGTGCAACAGGCAATAAACAAATTCACATGTGGAAAGAGAACTAGCAAGAGCCTTCTTCTCTAGCTACCATCTGCATCGCTAGCTGTGAGGCAGGTATTATTTTCTGGTAAGAGATAGATCAGAGGATGCACAACATCATCCCTCCTTCCCTCAAAACAAGACCCACAAATGGACTATTTCTTACTTCTAGCTATAAATAAATCTCTAGAAACCTCTTTCCCCTTAGAAAAGACACCACAAACCACCCCCCGATCACTTAAATAAGCAAATTTTGATCCTAGTGAGTAACCTGGCTTTCCATAAGTTTAGTCCATGTGCACATTTATCACAGAACTGGTGCCCCTTCAGTTCTGTGAGTGAAGAAAAAGGTGTGCAGATAAGAGAAATATGAGGGTAGATTTGGAGTATCTGGGAGGGATAGGGAGAGGAGAGAGAAACCAAGGTTTAATCCTCTCTGATCTGGGAACAAATGAGCCTGAGGGCTCCTGGAAGAGCAAGTAGAGCAAAGAGAAAGCCGCACATATATGTTTGCTTTTTGTCATTAATCTAAGCAGCTCTCACCAAGTATGTGCTCCAAACAAATGTGGTATTTTTTAACCCAGTGTATCTAGAAAAAAATCACATACTAAAATGATATAATGTTGAATACTTGCAGTGTCTATGGAAAATAAAAAGTTATTCCTGTCCTGTCTACAGGAATAACAAAGAAAAAAAATTCCTGTTTACAGAATTAACAAATGAAAAAAACTGAAGTCCACAGAGTTGAGCACCAGCGGACTACAATCCAAGTCATTTTCATAGGAAAAGGGGAGGAGGCAGAGAGAAACAAGAAATCAGGCAGACAAAGAAAACAGAAGTAAAACAGATGTGGCAAGGAGAGATGAGAAGGGGAGACAGCCAGAAGAAAGAGTATGGAAGCAAGAGGCAATGAAAGCAAGAACATTATGAAGAAGCACACAGCGAAAAGGGCCAGGCAGATGGAGCAAGGTACAGCTAAACCTTTGCACTGAGCTTTAATTCACTGTCTTAAATAGTTCAGGTGGAAGAGAAATCAACAGCTTCCTATTATCATCAAGTCAGATAGCAGCCAATGAATCTCAATCCTGAAAATCTTGAAGCTCCGCAGAGTTCTACTGATACAGCACCACTAGCAGATGAGATAAGAACTTTTTGATGGAAGGAAATGCTTAAGCTATCTCTAGTAAACACAGAGAGACAAAGGAAGTCAATGCTCAGCTATTCACAGCCTGGATTACTGCTAGAGAGACAGCAGATCAGCCTCACCGCACTCAGTCTAGCTGCTAGTTAACCCCCTTTCATTATTCATGACTGCGTGCACATATAACATACCAAGGACAATGGCGAAGAGTAACAGTAGAGACTATACATTTCACCAAGCAGCGTAGAGGTTAAAAAAAACTACAGAAGAAATGGAGCTTACTCATCCTGCAGCTTTTCCCCAAGGTAAAACTCCATCCCAACCACATTAACTGCACAGAAGGACCGAGAGGCTTCTTAAGGAAAACTCTTGAAAGCAGTTCAGCCCCTTCCTACCCTTGTTTCGCTGACAGCAGCCATTAGGATGGTTGGTACAGTACCGCTCACAACTTCAAAATGCAACAAGGAGAAAACACTAAGCACTAGAGTTAGTGTGCTTAAGCATTTAAGCACTAAAAACAAGCCTCACAGAGGCAAAGTATGTCCTTAGAGGGGAAACATTACCACCTGCCATAGACAGGAGCCCTCAAATTAACAAGGATGCCCCTAAGGTAGCTACTTACCTCTCTACCTTACTGCTACCAAGATCCTACACATGCATTAAACATGCATTAAAAAAAAAAAAAAAAAAAAATAAAAATAAACAGCAGTTGATAGGAAGAGAGGGCAGAGAAGAGCAGCTGCCTTCAGAGACCATCTCCTTACCCTCTAAGTTGGCTCTTGGCTAAAAAGGACATGCTAGAACCAGAGAGCTGCCTGAAAAACTGCAGCAACAGCCAGAAAGGGATGCAGTGACAGAGAGAGATTTTCAGCCAGAATCTCAAAACCCTGCTTTTGTTTGTTTTTACTGACACCTATTTTGCTTCAGCGTCTAACATTTTGGATAAAAGATGAATTTATTAAAGATTCAACACACATGCTGCTTCATTTAAGATTCAAGAGCTAACAGTATATATCTCAGTCCTTTGGCATAATCACAGAAGACCTGGGTTGACAGTCTTGATATTTTGAAGGTTAATGAAAACAGAATTTCTTTTTAGCCTTTTCAAGTTGATTTTATGCTTCAAGATTGAGATCACCTTTGGGAGCAAATGTAAGCCTGTAAGCCAAAGGGAAAATGTTACAAATTTGAATTGAAAACACCAAGAAGCCCAGACAGCAGAAAAGTAAAAGTTGCAATTCTAAGAAGTTACAGTAAAATACGTTAACAGTGGAATAGATGAAACGGATAAATCTGACTAGCTACTTCACGTGCTCTTAAACGCAAACAGTGCACGTCTCGGTTATCACATTATCTTGTATTCAGAAGCTTCAGTACTCTCAAAAATGAGGTTTCATGCAAACCTCAATTAAGAGCAATGCAATGCCAGCAAGCCTGGTGCCTTGGAAGCTGCAACGTTCTTGTCATTAACACATTTTATAAAATACACCGAAGTTCCCACAGTTAGCTGAACAGAGCATATGCTCATTCTGTGACTCAAATTATGCAACTATTAAAGGAGGACCTTCTCCTCCCCACTTCACACTGTCAAGCCTGGATCAGCAGGGACACTGAAGAAAAGCAGAATATTCCAAGTTTTTAACGCAGTCTAATTTTATTTTCCGCATGTCATTTTGTTTCACTCTTTACAAATCTTTCAGAGTGGCTGGGCTGTACTAGTCCCATCAGAATACTATCATTTACCACTGGCCTTCTCCTACAGTTATGCTGATAAATTATGTAATCCTCCTGTTACAGCCCATGTTGAGCAAAGGCACAGAGCATCTGAACAAGTTTTAAGAAAGCAAACTGAGCTCAAGAAATTACAACATATTTGGTGCTGATAACGTACTGCTCTAGAGAAAACAGAGATGGGCAAGTCTTGTTCAGTTTTTTAATGTGAGGTTTTATATACCTCTTCTTTCTCTAGCTAACACCCTCTACACAATATGCACAGATCTCAGCAGATTCTATAAAAATGTAATTATTCCAATGTTTGATGTACTTCCTAAAATTAAACAGACTAATTTAGTAGAATAAGCTTCCAAAATATAAAACAAATGTCAAATAGCTAGCTTTTAGAATCAAGTTTTCAGTAAGCAGAATTAACCAAGAGTGTTTCATGCCAACTATCACAGTTCCCAGTTCATTTTTGGAAGAGCAGAAATGGGAGATAAGGATTTCGTGCAAAAGGAGTGAGAAAGCACAGGAGGAAAATGAGCTACAAGGAGCTGACAGAGACCAGAATAAGCACAGGAGTACTTGTTCCTCTCCTCCCTGCTACACTCCCTCTTTTTGAGCACATTTTTTTGTAGTTTGGTATTCAGTTTATGCTGAAATTTGGGGGCATTTTAATTTCACTAAATTAAAGTGCCCTTCTGGCCGACTTTACTATGGTCAAGCAAATTGATCAAGAGCTGAAAACATAAGCTGGGCTAGGACCACCATCAAATCCTCAAAGGTATCCATTAAGTTACTGGAGACTTGTGCAACTCATTAATAACAGTAGATAGAAAAAAAAATTATCAGGGAAAGCACTGATTTTATCCCCAGTGGAAAAGCTACAATATTTGCATCACATCACAAATGCCTGAAAGAGCTGTCAGATGTCATTTAAATTTCTGGGCTGCCAACTCACACAGACTATTCAGCTAACAAATATAAACATAACAAAAAGCTTTATATATTCCTCCTTGAGATACAGTTTAAGACTACAGTTGATCATATTTCACCTTTATACAAAAAGCAATGAAGAATATACTGTTGAACTGGTAGCTGAGATAAAAAATTTGGTGCCTTTTTCTTCTAATGTTCCATCTTGAACTTCCAATACCAGACCCGCTGCTCCAGGACAAATGCTTATGACTTATGTACAAGCTAAGCAGTAACTTTTGTATCAGTTTAAATTATTCTTTTTTTTAAAAAAAAAACATGCTTATATTGTACTAAAAATTAGTTTATTAACCAGTAAGAATTAAACTAATTTTCTGTTATTAGCGTGACATATGAGTATTAGAGTCTGTAAAGTCTTAAAAAGAAAAAAAGTTATCCCAGGAGGAAAAAAAGGAAGAAGAAAAGAAAAAACAGATTAGAAGCATTCATAAACAGCAATAAACAAATTAGGAAGCCTAAGTCATTACTGAGCATTGGCCTTTTTTTGATCGCTGTTTATAGAGAATTGTGTCACAGCCTGTGACAGTACTCAGCATTTAAAGAAGAGACATTTATGTTCTGGGTTAATTATAAGTCAAAGCTTTGTTTCTTTGTCAAACCTCTTCAAAATTCAGTATGTGCTCTAGTAAAGTGATAACAAAGTACATTGAGAGGATCAGTCGTCAAGTCACAGATCTGCTCTCCTCCAGCGTTCAGAAGTAGGTCAAACGTTAGCAACTTTGCTACTGTATAATCTTCTAGTATAGCCATTATTTTTATTTTTAACTTTAGTTTGCTGCATAGTTTTCCCTTAGACATATACAGTCTTGAAGTAGCAGCTTTATACTAAAGATGCAGGCAGGCATTTCAGAGCAAGACTTTGAATCATGGTTCCTTTGAGTAGCCCCATCGTTTCTCCAGTCAGGACAGCGAGTACCACAAAACCATAGAAACAAATTCAGATGGGATTTATCCCCCACCTAAACAAAGAGGAATCAGTTCTCCAGAAACAGAAAGGCCACTTTCCCAGTCCATCAGCTGAACAACCACAGAACACCTCACATTTGTTTCATTTGTACACACAAGGACGGCTATTCTCTAATTCAGTAACAACGGTAACAACTCACTAACCTCATTTCTACTCACCATCTCCCTTACCATTTAACCTTTATTCATGTGCCATGTCTCGAGTTACACCAAATGTTTTCTGAGGATTGCCCTAAAGCTTGTTGTCTGCACTGCAATCAGTAGTTGTGCCTAAACCACAGCTTTTCAACAACAGCAGCAGAATCTTTAGCATCACCTGCCCTTGAGGAAAAAGGGAAAATGGTCACTGACTTCTTCGCTGTCCTTAACAAACTGGCTTGGCCTGTCTAGAGATGCAATAAGTAGCTACAAACCCACTGTTGCTTCTAAATGCAGATGCAGGTTAATAACTTCAGAAAAAGCATCCAAAAAACTAGAGGTATGGCATGCATTTCTACAACCAGGAGAACAGTATCATCTCTCAGCAATCACTGTGTACTACACTGCTTGCCAGTACAATATTACAGATCATATACCTCTATGAACAGTTAAGATGACCAATCTGTGGCTTATTTAAAAGCATTTTGATAATGCCTAGTCTTGAATGCCTTATATAGCAAAGGTTACGTTGTTCAAAACAACAACAAAAAAAACTCTCAACAGGACAGCATTTCAGCACATTCACTGCCACAGGGTCAAGCTCTCCCTGGTGGACAGCAGTGACTGAATTGCAACTAGAATAAACTAGACGATTCTACAACTGCATGAAAAGATGTGTTTGAGCCAGTGCACTTGCAGCCTTGGGTGACTTTGAGTGCACTCCATGGGAACAGGCTGAAATGCATGTTCTGCCAACCAAGCTCTTCAAGCAAGAGCTCTACTTGTCTCTACTGGGTCCACAGCTTGCCAAGACCTGTAAACAGAGCACCACTTCTGCAAGAACTGTACCCCTTACGCCACTGAAATCCCAGCAACAGATTTGCATAGCTCTAGCTCAATGACGCATTAATACCAGCATAAAGATGCTAGCATTCACAGTGCAGCACCCTAAACACAACAAAATCAGTGTGGCTGTATTAGGGCTGGTTGGGGAGTGGGAGGGCAGAAGTAAGGTGGAAAGGAGGTGGGCATCTGGCATTTTAGTAGATAAAGCTCATCAGTACCACAGAAGTTGCCATAAGCTCAGCCTATGGAGAAGAATGTATAAATCTTCCTGATGCATCAATGGGATTGGAGCTCCTAGAGAGAACACTAATGGATATCAGGAATGAAACCTCTCAATTTTTCAGAGTAGGCTTTTGGTACTTCCAATGGATTCATGAATTAAGATACTAACAAAATTCTACCTTATATATTTTGCAAAAAAAGAGTCAGATCTCTTAAATATTGCTGAGAAAGGAGGATCTACGTAGCAAATTCATTTGGCCTGGAAAGATGCCCCTTCCTACAGCATGTGCAAAGTATTTTGCCAGCTTTTAGGCAGTTAAAAGGCTGCATCCAAGTATCAAGAACAAAGTTGTATTTTTTTTTTCCTGTGTGCACATGCACACACACAGGCATACATATTCCAGATAGTATTTAGGGTCTTTGCTTATTATTCCAAACTAGATGTTGTCTTGCTCCATTCTGTTTTATCTGCTGACAGAACAAGGACAGGCTGGCTTGGACTGCTTTTTGTGGTGTAACAGAAAATTACAGAAATTATTTCATTTTTCATCAACACATAATCCAGAGCTAGGCAACAAATTTACTTTCTTCTGAAGAGAATCCACAGCCTTGTTGAACAGGGATTTTACACAGTGGAAACCAAGCAAGACAGCACTACGGTGTGCTGCAGTCTACTAGGGTCTAACTGAAAAGAGCAACATCACAGATTCAAGGAAGTGGAAGAAAAATACATGTAGAGATGGGAGGATAAAGCTTTCTCAGAAAGATTATCAGCCAAAGATGTGAGGACAGAGAAAACCGGTTGATCCAGTGGCACATAGCTTATCTTTTTCAAGAACAATACTGAAAAATCCTGCACTCTTCCAGATCTAGGAACTCTCTGAAAAACAGATACAGCAGTATTTACAGCAGCTGACACAAACTAAGGTAGTCAAACATTTTTCCCAGAGATAAAAAAAATACATGTCTCATCCTAGTTTGCTTGCTGTCTGCTCCAAGTCAGAGTTGCATTTAAAATACTGACAGAGCAACTCAGTTATGGATTATAATGGACTTTAACATTGCCAGAAATAATTGTGAGCATGCAAGGAAAATAAATCTATACCTAGAACAGGAAATAACGTAGAGCTTATTGACTCAATGAATGTCAAAATAATCAAATAATTTTTCAGTCTGGTTCATTTAAAGCAAGTTACTAGGCAATAAAAGCTTGCTTTCTTTTTTAATTTACACAATTTGAAGGTTGTGGGTAAAAGTCAATAGGAGGATGCTGCAATTATCCAACAACCAAGTATCAGGAAATTTAGAATTAAGGTTATATTTAATAGAAATGTAAACAAAACAAGCCAAGAAGTGAATAGTTGAGGCACCAATTACAGACAGGACTCACTCTCAGGAAAGACTCATGGCAGAAGTCTTGTTTAAATATATTATCTCTATATATGTTTATATATGTTTAAATATATCACCACTATAGTGCCTCACTTATGGCTTAAGATGAGTAGAAGTTAAAGCAGTTGGTAGCATGTGATCGTATTGGGACAGGACAAACGCACAGAGAAACACAGAAGTAGTGTGGAAAAAGTGAAATGACTAAGTATGATGAAGGAAGAGGCAAGAAGTGTCAAAACTAGGAGGGCCTAGTTAGAAAAGACTCTACGTACAAGCACTGAGCCATCCCTTTCATCTGAGGAATCCATAGGAAACCCAAATCCTGCACTACACCAGTAACAAAAAAAAAGTCAAATTCTTCTAAAGACAAAGCAGCATTTCAGGCTGTGAAGCATGTTTGAAAGCTCCATAATCTCTGGAGAAATTAGACCACCTAGTCTGCCCTGAGATTTCCCATGGCACCACGCCAAGGCAGCAGCAGAACACAGAAAAACCACACAAAATGAGAGCCCATCGCCACTGATCAGACTTTGGCTTTTAGACATGAGGCTACTGTCAAGCACCATAAACAGACAGCCCTGAGCCAGCTCCCTTCCCTCACTCATCGTCCCATCTTTCACCTCCTCTCTACTTCCCCTGCAACAGAAAATCACATCCATACTGGAGATGGGAAAACAACCATGAGACAGGTGGCTTTGGTAAGCAACCAGAGGCACGTGGAGAACATAAGAGCAGAACAGACCAGGACTAATTAATTCTAACGCTTAAGGACAAGCATTTCCCCATTTAATGAACTGGAGCCTGCCTACTGGAATGCAATTTTCTCCAGCTAGAACAAAGCCATCAGTCAAGTCTTTTTAGAGCCGTAACAGGGCTGAGCAGAACACCAGAGGCATATGTAGCTGCTCTCTGTGAGCAGCGAGCCCATTGTACCATGGAATGCAAGTTCAGAAGAGCTCTACAATTCTCATCTCCAAGAAGTCAGGTCACGAGTGACTGAAGCTACAGACCACAGGCACAGCTAGTTTCTTTAAATGCAAGCTATGCGCAGCATTTTGGTGCACTTCTGTTCTATGGTGATTCTAGTTTTAAGATAATTTTGTAATTTTTACAATTTGGGAAGACATTCTCATGGGGAAAAAATATTCTACTCACATTGAGGTTCTTGCTCTTGCCTCTACATAGCCAGCCATGATCACTACTTGGAACAGAAGACCATCAGCTGGACCACAGATCTCATTTAGCACTTCCATTGTGATGGAAAGTTGGATGAGTTTTATCAAGTAAAGTCTCTTGAGATCATTTTTATTAAAAAAAATATTAGTTATTTACCCACATTTTAAGTAAGAACATTATGTACTTAGTGTTTTGGTTCAGGAAGGACACCCATACCGTTTCTGTGTAAATAGGTTTAGTGCCTGCTTCATACGCAAAGGTCAAGTCAGCTTCCAATATGGAGTCACAATCAATGAGTCTTCTGGGTTGAATTCTTTAGTTCCAAAGGACTACAAATCGTTTGGGCAAGTTTATGGTTTTTATGCACAGAATAAAGCAGACAGAGCTCATTTTTCAAACTTAAGACTTATTTCTACATTAAACATCTATTCTATATATGGTCATGTAAACAATTTGATATTCATAGATGAATTTGCAGGCAAGAGTACATGCAGTGCCACAAGCTTTACTGAATTACCAAAAAATTCCTAAATGTTAGCCACATACTGCGTGAAATTTCTAACATCACAGTTCTAGTGACTCTGTTTTTAAATCCATGAATAATTAAATTCATTCTTATATAATATTAATTGTTCAAACCAGGTTCTTTCAATTAATTATTTTAAAAGGTCACTTTCCATCAAGGTGCAGGCTGTTAACAGGCAACACAAAGGGCAGCTGCAGTTCTACTCTTTACTATGCCTATGTGGAAAAAGTGAGTTGATACTCCAAGCAAAGACACCTGCTACAAGAGTTTGAAGATGTAAAAGCACCGCACTGAGAACAAATGTAGCTATTTTGCCTATAGAGATATAGTCCTGCTAATTTACATGTATGTATGCATGCTTTGGTTTTAGGGGTTTTGTTTTCTCTTTAAAAGGAGCACACATTTGGTGTTACTTAGAATACCACTGCTGGCATACTTTCATATAGGCTTGTAGATCTCAGCTACACAACACATCCAGATTTCCTAAGCAACTGGAAAGTGTCCATGTTTTTGAAACTAATTTTAAGACAATATAATAAAAGCATAGAGATAAATTAATTTATTCTCTCAAAAAAGGCAAAGAGTAATTAAATTTCCTAATGTCAATAGCTTCGTAGAGATCCTATAATCAGCCTAATGGATAAACATTCTGCAAAGAGTAATATGCAAGTCTTCCAGAATTTTAAGCTGAGGATAAAAGATTTAAATTATGAACTTTTCACTTTATTAACATTGCTGCCAAAAATAGGTAAGACATTTGAGAGGGTTATCACTGAGGTTTCATCTAGTGTATGTTAAGAGCAATATTTCAGAAATATAATTTTGCAAACTATCAGATATAGTGTATATGATGCTATTTTCCCATCTGGGTTTTCAGAAGTGTGGAAAAAATTTAGAAAGCAAGATGAGACAAACCAAAATTAGTAAAAACATTTTTCATCTTTCAATTCACCACTTAATGTTTAATTTCTTTCATATTACTTTTAAGTACACAAAACAGCTACATTTTAACAGGCTACAGGCAGCATCCCTGACTACATCTACTTTCCTCCTCTTAAAATTCCATAAAAGTCATAAAAATAACATTGAATACATGGCATTTAAGTAGAATATAGACTGACTCAGTTATACAATGAAAATTGAGCATTCAGTTTCTCATCTGCCTTGGTATTACAAGTGTCTGACAATCTAGGTGACCCTGGACACAGCTTGTTTTCCTAACACACATGAGAACACATCGACAAATTAAACACTTAATACCCAGTTTCACTTTTTAGCATCAGGAGTTTTAAATTTACAGTTTTGTGGGGGAAGATTTTTTCATAACCTACAGAAGTTACTGGTTTGACAAAGACCAAAGAATTGCTCTCTCCAATTGACTCGTCATTTCTTCCACGCAGTTCTAACAAGAAAACATTGTTCAGATGTACCATCCTTTGACAACTAACCAGAGAAGGCAACAAAGTAAACTGAAGGAGGAAAAAGCGTTATGAAGAAATAAAAAGATCTGACTTACAACACTGGGAGGCAGCACTGGGCAATGGTTTCTTCCGGACTTCTTCCTGATAGGAATACTAAAGGAAAAGAAAAGGAACACAAACCGGTAACTTTCTAAATAGTTTTCAGAGCATGACACACCACACTAGAGAAAACATCTCTGATAGTACTAAAGCACAAAGCAGTCATCTTAATATGAGAACATCCAAATATTCTCCCAGAAGTCTCTCCCTTTTTGCATAAAAAGCAGACATTAATAATTGTGCATCTGGCTAGTGCAGTCTGCTTTACTACAAGCAGAGGCAATATTTTCAATTCTGAGACTTCAGTTTCAGCATCTAAAAGATCCAACTCTCTGGATCAAAGTTTTACAGTGGTGGGGGGCTCAGAACTGAGCATAAGGCAACTTATGTTTTAGGCACCCAAGCATACCTTCAGGAGCTCAAGACTGAAGGTTAGGGCTCACAGCAATATTGCACTTGGACACTGGAAGGCAGCTACGTAATTAGTGCCCAGCAGGGCTGTAAAACATTTGCCCAATCAACACATACAGTGGTCACAGAAGAGTTTGTATGTCCACAGTGAAGAATTTCTACATCTCATTTCACAACAAATTAGGAAACAAAGATATTTCAATTAATCAGCTTCAACTTTTACAAAGCTGTTATAGCATCAAAGCATTCCCCAGGGAAATACTGGTGGTCTTATTTTGTTATTCTCCTCTGTGTCATATTACAAAGAGATAAAAGAAATTTAGGACAACTGGGCAAAACAATGAGAATAGTCTTTGCTAGGAAAAATGAGTCTCAAGAAAAGGAAAGAAGCAACTTAGTAACCTGAGAGCTATAATCTGCACTAAACAGTAACACCAGACAGCCTCTCCTTTGATTTGGTAAAAGTTAATGATCAGCTCATTAAGTGAAGGGGGGACAACCCAAAAAACTTCCGTGGTGCTTATTTTCATTTCTATGCTATTTAAAATGCACAAGTGATGCTCAAAGGTGGCAAGCCATATCCTCAGCGGAGTTATTCATAATCACAAAAACAAGATCTCATAGCACCGACTGTTAAGCAAACTTGTGGAAGGAAGTCTGCTGATGAGCAACCTAAGCTGCACAGAACAGCAACAGGTTCTGAACCAGTCATACTCAGAGATGACATTCAAGAGTGGCAACAGTTTGTGCTTTCTAAAACGTCAGCCCAATGGCTAGCAGCAGTCCCAAAAGGAAATTGAACACAAATAGAAAACAGAAAGCATTATTATGCCACCATATAATGGATCTCCCAATGGATCTGCATTTTGAATATTGTGTACAGCTTTGGTCTGTTCATGTTTTATCTCAAACGGTGAGAGAAAAAACACACACACACAACAAAGTTGTATGAAATGTGAAATGCTGCTATACAGACTAGGACTCTGCAGCCTGAAAGCCACCAGAGGGAGAAATCTGCAGAGCTCCAAGTGGCACAGGATGGATGAAAGAGGGTCAGTCACTCAGTTTCTCCAAAACACCTGCCTCCCTGCCTCCAGCTGGTTTCATAAGGAAGGATTTCTTTGTTCAGAGCAAAGAAAATAATTATACACAGTGAGAAGAAATAAATTGCCGAATTCCTTGCTACAATGTAACAGACCCAGGTAGGTTAAAAAAGCTAACTGACAGTCACAGAAGAAAAATCCATCAAGTGCTGTTAAACATAAAATTTAAAATTACTACCTCAGGCTTGAGAAGTGCCTAAACTACAAGTTGCTGCAGAGTCAGAGAATATTCAAGGAAGATGCCCCTTGCGATGTTCCTCTCCAGGTCACCAGACATAGGACTAGATGACCCTGGGTCACGCCCTGCACAGCCCAGGCTCTACAGCCTGGGTCAGGCTCTTAATTTTCTTACTGGCGAAAGGGAATATCCGTTATAAATTAAGTTGCAAATACAGGGACATGACTTTGTTGTTATTATTTGGTAAAAGAATGCACTTAACATGCAGACATATGGCACTTCAAGAAAAGAGGAGTCTCAAATTCAGGACATTTTTCAACAAATAAAGGTTCAGTAAAGCACTAGAGGGCATCTAAACTCCACTGAAGTACCTGGCACAGACATGCTACAGCCCACAGGAGCAGGGATGCATCACAGCAGTATCACTAACAAGTCAAACTACTTTTCACTGAATCCAAGAGGTTCTCAAACTTCTGGGAAGGCAAGAGAGGTTACCCTGAGGCAATTATTTTTTAATTCACCTAAACGTTGATCAGTCCTCATCAAGAAGAAAAAGCCACCTTAGTTTTCTCCACTGGCACAGTAAATTCGATGACTGAAATAAGGATACATGACAGATCCCAGAACAACAAGCTCCTAAAGTCACTGACAGCACCTTTTGCAAGGTATCTCGCTAAGGGAAAAGATCTATTGGAGTTTAATCAAGCACCATGTTCCTACTCACTGTAATAAGCATTGATACATGAGATGTAAGAAATGCAAAACTTCAATAACTGCAAAAGTATGTCAGATCTTATTTTGAAATCACAGCACAGCAGTATGAAGTATAAAGAAAGTAGTATGAAATGTAAAGAAAATGTAAATCATAATTTTTAGTTTACAGCAGTCTACCCAAGTACACACAAGAAAAATCCAAGAAAGCAAAGCTATAGCTAGCAGGAAATATAACACAAAATTCATAAACTGAGCCATTAACAATCTGATCAGGCCAAAGTCTTCCCTCCAGTAATGTCTCATTTCCAGGAAAGATTCACTAACTGTTTTTGTCATCTTCCCAGAAAAAGTAAACTATAAAATATTCTTTTTGACTTGATTTGATGAATGAAGACAGTCTATCATGGCTTGTCAAGAACTGCTTCATCCTCCTGCAAGGTAAGGAATAACATTACCTTTACTTTGAGCACACATGCATCAACAGTTCTATTTGAGCACTTCCAGGATATGGAAAAACATTTATCTGATTAAAACCAACATTACACTTACGAAAACAATTCTGAAAACAGCTCGTGGAAGACGTGTAAATGCAAAACATTTAGTAGTTACCTTAATCACAAGGATTCAATACCAAAAATATAAGCAAGCTACAGGACATTCAGGGCTGCATTCCTACATTCCTCTTTCAGTTCAGATATTTACCTCATCATCTCCAAGTGAGTTTATTTGTTCTAATTTTCTGGTCCAGTATCTGGCTTCTTCTTCAGGGATATCTATAGAAAAAGAATCAGAGTCATACTATCTTACTGACCACGCAAGTTTGCATTTATCACCAGCACCACTAAGAGTATTTCAAGATCACACCACGAAAAGCACACTTAATTTTGAAGTAATAAAACTGCCTTATACTAGCACTCAAGTGGAAAAATGAACATTCTAAATAGTCACATATTTCAAGGTCTTCAGAACAAACATTACTTTTTTGTTTAAAACTGATTGACCAAATGCACACCACACAAAAGTAGGAAAGAAGGAGACAGAGTGGTATGTATTTAATTCAAGTATTAGTTTTATAAGGTGCCATTTAATAATGACTTGCTACATACTTGATAACACATAACAAGATCAAGAGCCTCTTCCGGAGGCTTGCATAAACCTCGAAAGAACAAGGACTCCTTTTGGATAGCACACCCCACCTATGGTGACCCAAATGAAGTATCGGGGTTGGGTCTTGTTTTCCTTCGCAGGTGATAAGGAGATGTTGTGAGGTGATGAACAGAGCTATAGACACATTCAGTGAAAGCAACTTTACACCTCAATGCAACTTCATTGTGAAATGCATTACAGCCATCCTTTTACCTTCCAGAAAATTTACCAAGTTAACTGCTAACAGCAAGTAGCAAGCATTCTCACCTTTATTTTGGTAAGGATTTTCTATTTCATACTTTGAAATAAAACATTGTGGCCTAATGGCTTGAAGGGAACAATGAATTCTCTCACTCAAAGTATCACCTCTCTGAGGACACTGTTGAAGGTACAGATGAACTGCTGCAGAAAGCTTAACATGAAGCAAATCAGCCCCATCAACCTAACCACCCTCAGGGCTAAAAAATGAGGATAAGTCCTTATACGAATTTAGCAGGCTTTCCCATCCCCTACAACTCTTAACTTGTTCAGATGCCTCATTAGGAGCCAAGATGTTTACACCTAACAAGTTTGTTTTGCTGCAATGAACTATATCATACAACTAGATCCTCAAAAACATGTTAAGCTGTACATAGGCAAGAATAAGAGAAGTATGCTGGGATGGTTTCCTGATGAAAATGTACTTCCAAAAGTCACATCTATTCTAGCTTCTGAAAGAAACAATGAGATTTTAGAGTTTGGATTTTTTTTTTGGGGGGGGGGGGGCAGAGTTGGGAAAGGGTAAGTGTTTCACTGGGATGGGAAATTAAAGATTTACAATGCTTTCAGAAAGGATTGAGTGTTACTTTCTTATTTCCAGCGAGAACACCTGTTTGGCATATGTCCTCTCAGCCACACAAACCATCATCTTTACTAAGGTCTTTGTTTAGGCCTTTATTGACCTAAAAACATCTGGAGAAAGCAGTGGCCACTGTACTAGAACACAAAGAGCTTCAACACCAATAATGAACATTTCCAAATATCATGGAATTTTCAAGGAGGTATTTCCCTAGATTACGTATGAAAATAACCACTATATTTTTATGCAATAAGCCTTGTACAGACAAAGGGGATAAAGCAAGTCTCACTTGAGAAAGTTTCAGGGAACTGGAAATTTAGTGCCAAGGTCTTGAAAATCTGCATTAAGTAGAAAAAGGACAAGCTATTTCTCCTTTCTTGAGAGGAGATCAACAAGGTAATATATTTTAACCATAACACATAATCAGTTGCTCTTTCTGATGTACAGTATGTTGCTCTGTTGTCGTATGTTATTAGAAAACAAGGCAGGAGAAACATAAGAGGGTTCTCCACAATTATGGGTCTTGCAGAAATATATACCTGCTTTTGATCATGAGGGCTATGGATCAAAAATAAACAGATTTCTTAGATGGGCTCTGCACAAATTAGGGATGATATGTGAAAAATTTGGAGAGAATTGATTTACAAAGGGGACATCACTTAACTGAAGGTTATCAACATAGGACCTAATGCAATTTAGGGAGACAAGAAATTCCTGCAAGAATCTGAAACAATCCAAATATTATAGCGAAGTATATGGAATTTTTGCCCTTGGAAGCCATTACATCTCTAAAAGCCAAAGAATAATTCATAAATTGAGGAATAAACCCTCCAAAGCCCAAAATCTATTCCAGTGAGATCCAGGAGGAATGATGCGATATCATCGACACCGCAGAAACTGTAGTGGTCTCAGAGCAGGCTTCAAAGCTTACGCATAGATCATGGTTTATCTGCATGCCCAGGCAACAAGGAGCACTGTGCATCTCCTGGGTTAGTTTTTAATCTCCTGTATCCAAGGTGCCAGTTTCACACACAGAGCTATGAGATTTTTAGCACAGGATTACTACTGCTCTGTAGAGACAGTTTTTTTTTTTTTTCACACAAGTCAGAAATAGAAATATTCAATGGTCGAGCCTGAGTTTTTAAGGGCATCTTTTTGTCTTGGAGAAACTTGCCACCAGTGCAAATGGCAGCAGAGCTACTGCACAGCAAGCCTTAGACATTAAGTAATCAGACTATGAATTAGAGTGAAGTTACCTCTCAGAACAGATGCCCAACAAGCCAGAACACTACTTTTTTTTTTTTTTTTTTTTGAGAAAGCAAATTAGAAATATTTAATTTTACCACCCTTTTGTGTCTAGTCTTAATCATCTGTTTTGTTTAAGCTGTTTCTTTGGAATACAGAAAACGCAAACCCCTTGCGCAGAGATCAGATTGCTTATGAGGCTCATCCTCTAACCAGCTCTTACATCAATACAAAGCTTTGATTACAAGTCCAAGCTACTTCACTACATTAACTTTTGCTTACAAGACAAGGAGTTGAACTAGTTCAAACAGATCATCCGACATCAGCCAAGGACTCCGCTGACATCATGCTGGGTAAACAAGACAGGAAGGCCATATGCTGGTGAAATAAAACTGCTAAATAAGTACAGTGATAGAATGGGTAGATCTATTCACTACCTTTTTGGATTTCTTCATTTGACACTAACATGGAAAGGCTCCTAGTTACTCTCCTTGCTTCTATCGCCATCTTCAGCCAAACGTTGAAAGCTGAAACCCGGCCATCACTCTGGGCTCCTGGTGTCAGGGCATAGCAAGGATTGGTTGCTCTCCCTTGGATACTTACACACACCAGTGTTCTCGTGTAGAGAGCCCTAGCTTGCACTAACCTGGAGTTTCAGCATAACAGCTCTTCTCTACAGTGGGGCTGGGCCACAGCTCCTCACTCTACTTGCACATCATCCTGTGCCACCTGACCTTTTCCCAAGTAGCAAGTCCTGGGCTGGCGCATACCCCAGCTGTGCATGAGCAAGAGCAAGTGATGGAAGCAAAAGAAATTCAATTCTTCAGTTCCTCCCTTCCTCAGTTACCAGCCCCAATTTCTTCCCCTTCCAGAGGTATGAGTCTGAACAGGTTCTCATTAAGACGCCATTGCAGAGCTGAGCATTTCTCTTCCTGTACAGCTCTCACAACAATAAAACAACAAAGCATATTTACTGCACCTGACGGCTGGATGCAGATCAGCATGCTCCCAGCCTGGGAGAGGTGAGAACCCCAAGAGCATTTTCACTCCAATTATCTACCAGAAACAAACTGGCACAGACCCAGATTACTATAGACTGGGAGTCAAAAACATTAAGCACTCCACCATGCAAGAGACATGCACATAGCCACTGCACCTCTAAACAGAAGGAAAGAGTAAAATTGCTTTTTAGCAGTAAAATTTTACACTTGAAAACCAACATCTTGGAGAGAAGCCAGTACACGTTCACTGCATCTCAGGACAACAGTGGCAAGACTAATTCTTGGGCTATCTTCTCAAAGTTTCTAAAACAAGAAGAAAATCTAACCATCTCCCGTCATGAATGTCTGCCTTGTTCCTGAGAAGAATCAGATTTGAATAGTAGCCGAAGCTGTTCTAGTCTGTCTTAGCTAACACCACTTCCCATCAAGAAAGCAGTTGATTACCACTTTTAAAAGTCTACTAAGCACCAAAATGCTTTGCGCTGTAAGGGTTAATATCAAACTCTCACTAGCACTTCCTATTTTAGAAGCTCACACTTTCCTGCATTTTCAGAGAAGACAATTTTCAGTCACTGTTTCTGGGAGACTGAACATTTAAGAACATGGGGCTAGCCACAAACTTTTAGGTGAGAGCCTGGTCCCCAGCACTGCACTCCATTACACACAGCAATTCAGCACAGAAGATCCACAGATCTGCTCCTTCCCCTACACACCACAGCTAACGCCACACTCAACACTGCTGAACACAAAGCAAGACTTGCAGCAGGTTACACAGAGGATATACTGAGGATCTTACAGATGTTCTCGATCCCATTAGAAATGTAAGCATTAGCAAAGTCTAACTCCTAGATGATCTCTGGAAAGATCTGATCTGATTATATCACCAGAAGCAGAGACTACATAGTCCTTACCACTCTCTTTTAGAAGATGGTTGCTTCCCAAATTCCAGTCTGCTAACTGTCTAAAAACAAATTCACATTTAAAAAAAAAAAAAAAAAAAAAAAAAAAAAAAAAAAAAACACACTCTTGGTTGTCCGCATCATGTGCTACTAATTACAGCATCAGCATGCTCTGCATTTCTTCCAGCTTTTAGCTATTGCCAGCCTCCAGAGAACCAAGAAAAGGTGCAGGAAGCCTGAAAGCTTGACTCACCAGGGAGGAAGAATCCCAAACATGTTAGGTAGAAGCAGAAACAGCAAACTAACCTGGGATAAATGTATTACAAACAACAATTCAGTTTCCCTTTCTAACCTCTCTGAAGATACAATCATGTTTCATACGAAGGACTCCAGCTTTTGCTTTTTTGAAATTTATTTCCAATTATGATCCCTTACCAATTTCTCACGCACTATACAAATATAATGAAACACTTTAAATGTACAGATTGAGCAGCCTTGGACACTGCATCCACATGCATCATCTAACATAACTAAAACAGAGCAGCCAGAAGCAATAGAAAAAGTATAACAGCACACTCCAACGGAAGAACACACTATTTTGGTAAAGCTGCTACCCCAGGTAACCATATTTTACCAGATTTGGAAAGCAGCACAAGCTGTACATGAGCAAACATGTATCACTCCTGGTCTTGTGCTCCTACAATATCGAAGAGATCTTCACCTGGGAAACAAAACATGATACACGATGTTCCGATGCGCCACTGCAAACACGCTGTTATTAAAAGGTTACGTCTGTGGTGACAGAGCTGCAGACGTAAGAACTTCCATGGCAGATCAAAGATCTGTTTAGTTCTCTGTGCAGGTTTAGAACAGCTGTTCCCAGCTGACAAGGCAACACAATCTTAACAAGTGGGGCATGAAGAGGTCATGCTGCTGCCCTCAGCCTAAAGGGAGATCACTCAGCAAATCCACAGGGAGAGAGGCAAGGGCAGTGCTGTGAGCTCAGCTATCTTCACGCATCCCTCCAAGACTCCCAATCCATCTCGCTGGGACCCTTCTCCTCCATCTAACAGGTGGAGGAAGCAGATATTCAGTCACCACAGGAGGGGAAGCACCACTTGAGAAAGATGTGGGTAGATGTCATCTTCCCAAGATTAATTTTCCACATTCCTAGCACCTCCACCTTTTTGATCTGCTTCTGACCTTCCTGCAGTCGGAAAGACTGAAAAGGGAGAGGATCCAAGAAAACCCAGCAGCACTCTGAGTCAAGAGCAGCAGAAGCCTTGAAACGGCAAACTGACATGCCCGCATTTCCCTGGACATCACAAAACCCTGGACAACTTTCTACGCTCCAGAATAAATTTACTTCAATACAGCAGACTCCTCCTAGAGTTTTCTTACTAAATCTACAATCCACTGAAAATTCACATTGCCATTTAAAGCCTCATACGATATATTAGACATTGTCTCAGACCTCTGAAAGGCAGTTAAGTGTGAAGTACCCATGATTTCAGGATTTGGCACAATAAACAAAAGAATAGGTGTGTTTTATACGATCAGCTGGGTTGAATCAAGATCGGCTAAGTCACTAAACATTTGTTATTCATTTAATGTTCTCAGTCTTCTGCACATGCTGTGGTTCTATACAGTATAATACATTTTAAAATAGTGGTTAAAAGAAGTCTTGCGTTTTGAGGGCAGCAGCAGGGAGAAAACATACATTTATTACATGAAATATTTTTCATTTGTTAAATCCAGAGTGCTCCAACACATACTTGTTTTGTGGGGAGTTTGTTTTCCTACACATGAAACAGACTGTTTATTTCTATTAAGCACAGTTCCACAGACTGCAATGCAGTCCAAAACACAAATTTCTGAAGAAACTAAATTCTCTTTTGGATTTTTCCTGAATACAGAGTGAGAGAGATCACAACTCTATGTTCTTAAAGCAGAGACAATTTAGAAGCAATGGTGTCAAGATGAAATTACAAGCCTTGCTGTTAGCTACATGTGCTGTCTTCTCTCCCTTTGGGCAGCCTGAACACCTTCCCCACAGAAGCAATTTTTCGTTCTACAAGGAAATAAAGTGAGCTGCTCCTCTCCTTATATAAACAGGCAATTTCGCTAACAAACTTCCCACTGACATAGTGACAGCAGTGAATCACCAAGAGAGTTTTCATGAGGAAGAGGGATAGCTCCACAGCAACGTTAGACAACTTAAGATGCTGGATACCTTTCCTCCTTTAAATTCACTGTACTGACTAGACTACTGGACTGTAGTTAAACAGCAGTACCTGTTACTTCTATAAAACATTGCATTCAGTCAGATTTGCTCCATCTAGCTGACCGTGCACTCAAAACAGTACATCTAGTGTAGCTCTCAGAATGCGAGATACAATTTACATTGATTTTAGTGCCACACAGCCAAGGTCTGCATCCTCCCTTGCACAAAGGAGGGTGGGAGACTAACAGATGACCTAACTTTTTTCCACAGCAGATGGCCAATCCTGACAATTACTGGCCAAATGCCAGAGGGTGCACAAATGCTCCACCAGCCCTTAGATCATGACGCAACAGTGCTCACACCACTGGGAGCTTAGTCACAGAAAACAAGCAACAGGCAGAGCAGGAGAGACAACTTTGAAACACTTCAACACCCAAAGCAGGAAATAAACAAACACACGCACACACACACACACAAAATCCACCCAAATACCATCTCTGTTCTAGCTCCTGTGAGATAGTGAAGACCTGGAAAGAGAAGCTACATAAAGCCTTGGATGTATTCTAGCTAAACCCTTCCTTCTCCCTCAACTCTCCTTTTCTAATTTAATTTTATTAAAAACACTTTTACTTGAGACAGGTTTGCTCAGATTAGCTGCTTTTCCACAAACTGTACTTTTCAACCACAAGTATTTGCCAAAAAAAGCAATTATTCTTATAATATCAAGTTATTTATATGCTCTGTCAATGATAAGGTTTGAAAACATTGAGCATTAATACTTCACTAATCGAGCAGCATGCTTCTAACAAAACAAGTGCATTTACTGCATATAGCTCATTCAAAATAGCTCTAATAGACTTGAACTCTTCTAGAGCCAAATGTGTATAAATGCAAAGAAGTGAATGTTCCCTACTTGCACACAAAATGTCTGACTGCACAATCCTGAAATAAGCATTACTAGTTTCTAAACATTCATCTGCTTAGAGACCTTCAATTCTTTCCTATTTATTCTGACCTTTTAAGAAAGAAAGGAGTCAGTCAAGGAATAGTCACCAGCATTGATCCGCACTAAACTCTCCAGAGTAAGTTACTGATATTCACTCACCAAAAGGTAACTCGAATCTTGTATCCAACAAAATCTTATGAGGAGTTGGCTTTTTGGTTCCACAGATTTCATCACGTTTCATTACAACCTCTGCCTCCAGTGTAGACCATTCTCCTGGACCTTCCTGTGAATCATAAGCCACAGATGAAGTTTCAAGTCTGGCAGGTGCTATTGCAGTAATTCTCACACATTTACTAGGATTAGAGCCTCACAATATTATCAAGATCTGATTCTCAGTTTTACATCTACAGGCATCCATTCAACACATGCTGGAAGTCTTGGTTTCACAAATCCTAAAAGCTTTTATGATGACAAGAGGCATATACCTCAAAGCAGAACTATTCATTTCTCACTAGAATTGCAAAGGTAAGTCCTCAAAGGCAGAAGCCAAGGACTGCCTGGACAGCCAGACGAACTCAGCATTGCCTAGACCTTATAGTCACTCTGCTGGACATCCTTACCCCTTTCCCTTTCATGGATAACAAATTCCTTCTCCCTACTCCAAGACCAAATTCAGTAGTATTTTAAACAAGTGCACCAGATTTGAGGTAAGAGAACCAAGTATGTTCTGATCAATTGCAAGGAATGACAGATCCAGTAGTTCGGAGAATTACAGATATGAGTGCAGCCTATTTCCTACTTTTTTAAAACAGGAATCAACACCACTAGATATCCTCTAATGCTGCACTCAGCAGTTGCAGGAAAATGATGTAGACATGCCCTAGGACTTCCTTAAAAGTCAGCTTGCCTATTACTAGGACAACTATAACACCCTCTGTCTTTAGCAGGGACTTAATAAATAAATAAATAAATAAGGAGTCTGTATCTGAGTCTTCAGCCGCTTGCCAAAAATGCGTGTTCTTTAACTTATTAAGCCTTATATTCTGAGTTCACATGAGTGGAACAAGATCACAGAAACCTATTTAAGTTCAACTGCTTCATGTTGGCAGCTTCCTTCTTGTTCCAGCTTTACCAGTTGAAGTTCTGCTGAGAAGCACAGCTCTGATCTGCACCAGGCAAGCTTTGTAACACATTAACTATCAACTGTGGTGCTCCCACAATAAAATTGGTGTGTCAGCTTAACCTCATCAGCTTGGCGAATGGCTTTCAGAGCAATCCACACGGTCCCGACCAGGGTGTCCCAGATCAGTCCTTTGTTCCATACTTCAACAATTAGGCCCAGGTCCAGCCGACTGATCTCACTGCAAGAAAACAAAAAGCAGCACAGGTGAGGAAAAAGCAGAACACAATCCAGGTCTGCTCAAGATGCTGCATTACCACTGTGATCACAGCAGTGAACTCTTTCCACGTAGCTTACTCAAGCTACAGACAGCTTCTGGAAGGAACCTGTGTGGGCCACAGTGGCTTGCACTCATAGGGAACATTCACTCCTAATGGTCGGTTTCTCTCAGTTTAACAGCACAAAAATCACAAAATAAAACCCTGAACTATCTCATGGACTGCCAGAGTTGGAAACTCATCTCAGCAGCTATATACACAGGAAGAAGCAGTAGATTTTTGGACTGAAACAGAGGTAAGCTCTTCTGTCAGCAGCCATCTCTACTTCTAACAAAGTGAGCATCTCCTTTCCCTCAGCAACACAAGCGTGCGTGCTATGGCAGGCTCAAACATGCCAATACGCATCTGTGAACAGAGCTGCAACACGCCAAGAGTAATAATTTCACACACAGCATAGCTGCATTAGCAGCACTACCTATCACTCGGTGCTGAGTTGCACTGTATCGGATCCTGCACTAGCTTGTTCCTCCGTATGGCGCTGCAAGGCTTGGAGCCATGTGAGTCCCTGGCACCACATGGCAACACAACCACACAGTCTTTGTGTGCTATGCCCCTGGAAATACCTGTCAAAAGCTTTTCACGATTGTCGTCCCTCTCAGTGAGCAAAGGATATATCTCAAATTCGCTTCTCCCTTGTGCTCCATGCCATTTATGCCTCCTCTCTTTTATTGTAGTTTATAACATGTCTAAGAACAGTGTGATGTGTACAGCTTCAATTTTGGGAAAAAGTATAAAGAAGAGAAGGCCCCCAAGCTCTCTGTTAATACACAGCGGTCTCACACTTACTATGTAGCAATGTTGTTGCCCATTCTTGTTTGCGTTCAAGACTGCCCTTTATCCACCTGCTAATCTCCAAAACTAGGTATTTTGGCCACAAAGCGCTGCTGCCTACTGTCCTTCTGTCCAGTCAAATGCACCCGTGTGAAGTTTATCACAGGAATTTAAAAGCCTGTTAATTGCTAATTTCCACAGATTGTCCTCATATCCAAAAAAGGACTGCTGTAAATTCCAACAACTATTTGGGCTTTGTCTCAGAGACACACTGGAAAGAGTATGTTGTATCTATCTACAAGGTTCAAAATAAACCCTACAGCTACAACAAAACACATTAACATCTATTTTAAATCCAAGCACCTATGTTTTAGGACACCAAAAACAAGGTTAGGAGTATCGAGTACTTGGACAAGTTAATCCACCACAGTTTAAAATTAAGCTAACCACAGTCTTGTTGTAAATTTACTATTAGCATTTTGAAGTTGAGTCTCCAACCCTCTCATTTTGGATATTGCTAACTAACATGGTTTGAAATGAGCCAAAAACTAGCCTCCTACATCATCACTGCAGTACCATCCTCCTGCTTCCCTCTTGGGGAGATGATGTTTATCTTGCTGCTCAGATAAACCTGCAACAACGACAGAAACAAGTGATTTTCTGTTAGTTGGACCACCATGAGGCCAGGAGGAGGAGGGAGGGAAGATTCATTAGATCGAAGCAAAGACCGTGGTTTTACAGTATGGCTGAGCCAATCTACATCTATAGAGCAAGATTCTGACTGTAAGACAACCATGGGCTTCTGTCCAGGGCTCCACAGGACAGGTCACCAGCTATGAGAGAAAGATTTTTATGACAGTGGCTTTGATTGCCTTGACTACATCTCCCTTTCTCCACCTTCTGGTTAGAGGCAGAACAACATCAAAAAACAAAAGAGCTAAGATTTGGATTTAATGTCGCTCCCATTCCATATGTACAAAGAATAAGTGAAAGACTTCTACCAACTTCAACATTGCTTTAATCATCATGTTTTAAATATCATAGTTTGTGTTTTCACTAAAGAGGTGCTTACTTGTAAGTGTGCATTCATTTTAAGGCTTCTTCAAAATTTGATGGTGTCCCCAAAGACGACATTAAAGCACTTTACTGATCCAGTAAATAAGCAAATCTCAAACATTCACAAAGCCTCAAAATCCAAAATGTTATTTCTCACAAGGAGTTCAAAAGCAAAACCAACACACACACACAGAAAGCATTTTCCTGCTTGCAGGGTGTTTTTCTACCATGCCTTACAAAAAAAGTAAAGAAACACAGTATAAACTCCCTTCCCTTCGGGAAAAAAAATACACTGTATTCAGAAACCTTTTCCAGCTCCAGAAAGATGAGCAAACCAGCAAAGAGTAGCACTGAAATACCAGTGTTAATTCTTCTGGGCCAGTTTAATGTACATGTTTTGCTCACGCAAAACCCACTGGCTGCCACATGCTACAAATACACGTTACCATATCCATGGTGTTGCCCGGGTAAAAGCAAGGAAGACCCGGGCGAGGCAGTTCAGCTGACATGCTGCTTATATATCCCTTAGCAACTACAGAGCAGCAGAGCGACCTTACAGCATGCTAGCTAAGCTCCCAGCTGTAAGAGGAGAGCAGTTCCAGGGGAGAAGGAAGAGAACAGTGGTGAAAACAGTCATCTAAAACAAACCTGCCTATCTTCAGTCACTCCTGAGTAGTCTCCTCAGTATTTGGCATTGTTTAAAGCTAGTTCTTGCCCACAGTTCCCACCCAAAGCACAGAAAGAATTAGCTAATAGCTTGTGTACTAGCATGGGATTTGGCAGATGGGTACAATTCCCTGCCCTAGCCTCCCTTAGCGGGGTTACCTCAGAGCTGCCTGGTCTACCCTAATGACAGCCACAGCCCTGGTCTAAACAGAAAGTACCAAGCTAAGATGATGGTACAATTCACGTTTCTCTGAAGACGGAAAACGGGCTACCAACTCTCCTTGCAGGAGGAGCACACACCCCACATCCTGCTCCAAAAGGAGACGAAGGCCACAAAACAAGGGACATGGGAGCACAGCTATGATAGCAACACTTCCAAACCAGGTGAGCTCCTTACCCAGAGACAAAAGTTTCCCACTCTGTGGAGAGAACTGACTGCTGCTCTATGCGGGGAGCAAACTCACAAAGTGCTATGTGGGTGTCTTGCTACAAGGGCTATGCAAAAGCCTTAGACCACTCAAAACCAGCAACACTAGCTTTGACTCCACAAGATGAACATCATTCCCACAACCAATAGCAGCGTCCATGCCAAGAACAGATCAAACATTTAGAGTCTGTGATTTAGTAAGTTTAGTTCACTTTGTCTTAAAAAGCTGTAGGAAGAGAAGCAGATGCAATATATGAATGAGGTATTAATCTATGAGCAAAAAAACTCACTATCCTAGGAGATACTGGGAAATCTCTGACTGTGTTGGGACCACGAGGACCAGGGAAAATCAGAAGTGCCAACTACACCAGAAGACCTGAGAGAGCAGGCACCAGTTCTCTGCTGCTCCGGGCAGGGGCTGATAGCATCTCTGATGGCTGCAGTAAGGCAGCTGGAAAGCACATTTGTGGGCACCAGCCCAGGGGCACCTGGAAGGGCCAAAGTCTGAGCAAGGACAGCTGCCACATTGAGCTAAGCAGGGTCAAAGCACCAGGGCCCTCAGCACCCTAACAGGCCTTAATTGCCCTGAGCAGCCTCACTCAGGCCTCCTTACACCCTCCCCAGGCCCCATTTCAGCCCAGCACAAGGCTGTCAGTTCCTGCTCCAGCAGCACCATAGCAGTGCCTGTCTTCAGCTCCACCACGGCCCTGCCCCTGCCTGGCCATCACAGGGCAGTGTCCGACCCTGGTTACCCTCACCAGGCCTGAGCGTCACTTGCTCTCCAGCTTGACCTTGAACCTGCCTCATATGATGCCCTGGACTCAGAGCTGACCCTGGCCTGATCCTGGGGTCTGCCCTGCTTGCCTTGCTCGTGTCCTGTGAGACTTAGCCCTGGCAGGCAAGCTCCCTGCCCTGCCAGCTGTTGTATCACGCTCAGCTCCTGGATCCCCATCCTAGAAGGAGTAGCCAGTCCTCACTGTGCCTTGACACACAGGATCCAGGAGCAGCAATCCAGACAACCTGGAACCATTACAGGATATAGGTTACTCCCACCAGTCCACGAGCAGGAACAATCTTCCAGCCTGCATCTGCTTGAGCATAGGTTACTGCATAAAATAGAAAAGCAAGTGATTTAAGTTGTCAGCAGGTTTGTGCATTTTGCCTGCGTAAGCACTCCATTTGATACAATATGCTAAGGAGCTTCCTCTAAACGTGGAAAGACTCATGCACAAGCACCTCACTGCCACGCAACACCGTACTTACAACATGAAGTCCTGTTCCCAGCAGGGTTGGTCCCCTCGCACTGCTACTGTTGTGCTCTTCACATTTTGCACTTTCAGGGTCACATACGTATTGAATTTATCTGGTGAACAAGAGGCAAAAAGTTATACCCTTCAGCACACGTGCCATTTCACCACATAAGCACATTTCAAGGCTTTCAGTCCATACATTGCACTCCAGGGAACCCAAAATAAAAAGCCTATGTGGGGAGACATCACTAGGTTGAAGACCCAACATTCAAGATATCTTTCAGAGGCTTTTACCTTCCAAAGTGTCAATCCAATTCTCTCATAAATTCATGCCATGAACAAATAAAAATCCTCTCCCCAAAACAACAGACAGCTAAGCACTTGCAGTAAGTCAGGGTCGGGGGGGGGGGGGGGGAAGTGTAAAATTCTGAAGAACACAGCCACTTTGGATGGCTGCTTACTGAAATGCAGAGGAGGGAAAGGAGAGACAGTCTGAAGAGACAGGGCCTATCACACAGACCACGCAGAGCTAAAAGCAGACTTGCAAAACACACAGGCAAGAAGCATGGAAAATACCATATAATCAGCCTGACTGCTCTTCTAGTTCCAATCCAGTTTTCCACCTGTGAGTCCACAAAGGGCTTTCTAATGACAAGTTAAGGGCAGAAGGGAAATACAGTGATCTGTGCCAAACATGTAAAAACTGATGTGTAGTGTCAAATCAGCTGAACTAGAACGACCATGTTATGCTCACATTTTGACAAGCCAGGGTTTATTTAGATTTTTTGCTTTTTCTTTTAAATCTGACGAAAAAGCATGGAATAACTTTTCTCCTTGTTGCTACTGCTACTTTGCTAATAAAATCAAAAGCAGACAAACAGACACAGGGCAAATTTGAGTATCAGCATCTGAGAATGAGCAAACCTCCTTTTAAGGGGAGTTACTGCATCAGGCATATCTATCAGTATCAAATCTGGAACAAGACACATACTAAGCAGCAAGAAAACAAAGTACAATTCATAATAATTCAGTGTTCTGCTTTATCTATGCCCTGTGTAAGTCAGATCACAGTCCATTTTAACACTGCCCAATTCACATATACCAGTGCTGCAGGCTACTATAGCATATCCCAATATCAAGCTTCAAACACCTTAATACACAGCAAGGAAAGGGAAACGACATGATCCAGAAGTTTAGGCAGAAGTGGTGGTTGCTGGAAGCTGGACACCATATCTAGCTACACTGCTTGCAACCCTTCTGGCACTCTGGGCTTGTCAGTGAAGCCACACACTTCACTTGTGCTAAACCTGGACTATAGGACACGTTTTGCAGCCCCAGGCAGAGCTGCTGGATGGAAAAGGCCTGGAGTATATACTGTCTCCTTTCTGATCGGTACACTCGGTTTTCCTTTCCTGGAAAAACAAGGCTAGTGTGCACACAGATATGGATGGATCTGATGTGGGGTAAGGTCAAAGAGACAGCAAAAGGATACACCTGCAGTTCAGCCATAGCCTGATAACCCCTATACCAAGACAATACAGCTGTGCGACTGCTTTGGATCTAAACATTTTAACATGTTTTCCCAGAAGCCACATCTCTCTCTCTCTCTCTTTTTTTTTTTTTTTTTTTTTTTTAAGATGACCTAAAGCCAGTATTTCAAAAAAAGCAAGTTTACAAAAAACTACGAACTGGGCTCCAAGAAAAAGGCAAAATGATTATGCTTTTGTAAAAAGCATGAGACTGTATTCAACAAACAACTGCTGAGGGACTCCTTGCTCGCTACCAAAGTGCAGGGAAATAGTTGTTTACGCTATAAACTATGTGCCACAAGCTGTTTGTTTTTATTTATTATATGGACACAAAACCAGACAGATTGGATTGCAATTCCAATTACAGTCATTAAAGGCTGTCACATAAAAGAACAAATCACTTCTGCAGTAGCATCCAGCAACCCCAAGCAGCACTGGGGAAACACTGGATCCAGAGAGGCACACACTGGTGACTGGGACACACCAGTTCTACCTGGCAGATATTTTCAGATCGTATTTTTAAATGGGACAAAGAAAGAATGAGACAGAAGGTCAGGCTTGGGGTGAGAGTCAGACACAACAGATGAAAATTGACTTTCCTAACTCATCACCTATTCAGGTCAGGTGAACAGGTGGAGGTTTCTCAGCACAATGACACCAGGTGTAACTCAGACAGCCTGGACTCTCAGGGTAGCTTTTGGCAATCATAAGAAGAGCACAGAGGAGTTAGATGAAAACTGGGGAAGGGGGCAGCGTGAGCAGGAACGAGAACAAGTGTCACTGCTGCTGTGAACAAAATGGACTGGAACAAGAACAGAGCAGGGCTCACCTGGTGGTCCTTGAAGTTTAGCTTTCTTTACTGTAAGGAAAGAAAAAAAAAGAAGTTAGTGATTTGTCTTGCTACAGTTTCATTCTAGGAGATACACAGTGTCACTGGACAACATTCCAACAGAGAACTGGAAGTTGGAAAACTGTACCCATTTTCACAGTTTAACAGATCTGGACACAGAGCCTCTTCTGTGCCCTATCTCATCTACCTAAATTGATGCAATTAAAAAAAATAATTATAGGATTAATGTTTGGAAATCACTGTAATGTGGCTAACAAAAGTTATTTCTGCTTAGCAAGACATCATTTCCTATTACCTCACTTAGAGGTAATTCATATTACCAGGTCACTTAAAGTTACAGATACTCTAGAAGAAATAAATGTTACTATATAAACGAGGAACACCTAAGAGCAGAACAGAGCAGACTTTCAATCACAGCTTGAAAATAATCATCTAAGAATTACCTCTATAATATGACATCTGTAAAGGAAATGAACCCTCTATGCCAAACAAGCAGCAGGCTGAACTCGAATGTCACTTTTCAGAGCTCTTTTCTTATTTAATTCCAGGACAGCGTTTATCAAAAAACAAGGATCAGAACATAAAACAGCACTAGTTCTTATCTCTCTGTATGCAGATGGTCCACACGGAACTGAGATTTTGTTTACATTTCTCTTTTGCAAGCTCATATCCTCAACGACATCGCTAAGTGTAAGTACTGAGGCAAGACATGCCCAGGCTCCCCTAGTTTTCCCAACGGAAATAGAGTAACATTAACAACATATTTGACAAACTAGGAAGCAAGATACGGCTGAGAGCAAAAAACAGTTGGAAAAGGGAGGTAGTGCATCTTCCTCCAGAAAATAAGGTCTCCAACATTTACTAATATCCCACAGTGACTAATATCTGAGAGAAACAGGAAAGGAAATAAATAAAAAAAAAAAAAAAAACTTTACATGATTATACACATTGGTTATACACAGAATTACAACAGAGCATGATGCTGGAGAACACCCTCGCTATCTGATAAAGCCTCTTTGCAAGCATTCACATCCCAGGCAGGTGTTTCTACGCAGGGAATGCTATACTAGTTGTAGCACGGGACAGTGAAGTCTCAAACAGAAGCTAGAAGCACAGTAGCTTTTAGTGAGACTGCAAAGCCCTGCAAGCTTTATTTCCAAAATAAACAGGCACATTTTCTCCCATATTCAGGGCTTGAAGTATTCCTGATGCTAAACCTAGTGGTATAAGCAAAACACTCAACAGTCAGGGTTCAGGGTTCCAGCTGGCTGAAGGTGCAGATTCCTTTTTAACCTCCAAACCAATCAATCTGTTTAACTGCAGAGGAGGAGGGAGGGCAATCTACCTGCTTCCTAGGTGCCTTTGGATACAACACAAAAGCAGGTGTTTCATGAGTAAACATTGCCTTGGAGCCGGCAGACATCAGATTATCTTAGATCCTCCCTCTGCTTCAGAAAGACATGGGACACAAAGAAACAAGTGCATGCGCTTGAGGGAAGGTAAAAAGGGAGCAAGACGGCAGAGGCATGTGCAGTAAGCTAAACTTCAACTAGTCTCACTCCCTGGTCAGTGGTAACAAGCTGTGCTGCTGTTAGCAGGGAAGTGGATGCATCCCCAGCGTGGAAATTCAAGGATTACTTATCAGAAAAGCAGCCAGCGCAGGCCAATCGCTCCCAGCCACACAGAGATGAACATGGGCTTTGCAGCAAGCAATATGCAAACTAAGGGACAGATGGCTGGCTGTAAACTGTGGTCTCAACCTTTAAATATTAAGAGGTTCATTAGATGAAATATAGCAAAGCTTCTACCGCGCTGGTACGCAGAGGAGCTCCCAGCGCAGGGCTCCAGCGAGAGCTGCCCCGGGGCTCACAGCAAAGGGGATGCTCTGGAGCAGCAGCAAGGCGAAACACAGGACAACTTGAACCTGCTACAGAGCACGTAACACAAAAATGAAGTCTTGCATTTACAATACCTAGAGACCCTAGGTTCACTCCCTGAGGACAATCTGTGTGTAACAAATGTCACCTTCAACTGCACAAGCAGGGCTTATAAAGAAGAGCTGAATCACAAACCCAGAAGCTTCATCTACACCAGCAATTCCTTCACTCATTCTGCAAGTTAACACAATGTGTCCCAGAAAAAGCAACTTGGCCATATTTTGATTTTTTATCTCAGCGGAAAGCACTTCTTAGGCATACATAAAAACCTTCGCAAAGGTGCGGCTTCCGTAATACTCCAGGATCATGTCTGGCTGCAAGACCACAGAGTCTCCCGTACAACAGGGTGTGTATCCTGGAGTCCAGAGCTAGAAATAGCCCCTAGACACTGCCAAGACCCAGCTCTTTCACAGACTGGATGCGACAGAGCAGAGCAGTGCGCATCATGCCACTGCTGGTGAACTGTGGCTTTGGAAAGGCATAATAGCTCTGCTTCTCCAAGGGAAATTTTTGGTACCCACACTTGCTCGTTCTCTTTCGTTAGAGCTCCCTAAAGGCCTCTATATGCCAAGCGTCCAAGAAATGACGCAAAGGAGCAACATAGCCATGAAAGAATCTAAATCAGTTAGTCGTAGTGTAACAGCAAAGACTGACAAAACATTGCTATTCCATAGCTCAGCATGAAAGCAGACTGAAATCAAGCCACACCAAGCAGCACACCTTATAGATTAAAACTTGTATCACAAAAGGAAACCATGCTGGTATCACAGATGCATTTGCTCTGGTGCTGCCACAAATTAAAAATCTGAAAATAAAGTACATCAGAGGTCTGGATAAGTGATTTCCTTACTCACATGCAAAAACAAAACAAAACAAAAACAAAAAAAAACACAAGCAAAAAAGGTGATCCCACAGGCACTTCTGAGTTCTGGGAAACCACTATTTGGAAACTAACGGGAAATGTCAAATCCTTCCCAGTTTCCAATGGCTGCTCTCAGCAAACTGGGCAGTGCAGAAAGCCCAGCCTTTCAGAGGTAAACATTAAATTGCACTGAATGGTAATCCACATAGGCTGTGGCAATGCTCTGTAGGAAGGAAGAGAATGAAAAAAAGATAGAAAATTAGAACAGAGAGCGGCCTAGAGCTTTGCACTGTCATGTGAACACACTGCATTATACCAATGCCCAGAAACACACTTGCTCTCACTGAGCAAATGAGAGTGCATTTAGTTGAAGGAAAAAAAGATGGGCATGAGAGTCACACCTACTGCACCTCACTTCCAAGAGCGCTGATAACACCTCCTAGAAAGGAGACAGACTGCACTGAAATAACTGGATGTATGTTGGGCAGACAGGTATGAAAGCAATTATAATTGATGTAAACATTTGATTCATCCAGAGAGTTGTCCTTAGGAATCCTTCACCATTTTGGTGTTACTCTAAATAAAGTATGGAAATAAATAACAAGCTCTATATCTGTTAGCTACAAAATGCTGGAGAACCAAACAGACTCCTAAAGCCTAGAAGGGATAAAATACAAGTCAGAGTTTGCAGAAAACATCCAGAATGATTTTGAGAGGGTGGAAAAGCAACAGTAGAACATACATTATAGTTATTCTTGAATTCAGTTCTACAGAGAAATTCCTGCTATCAACTTATTTTTGAATTCTTCTTAATAATGGTTTTTCCACGTGGGTATATCATACACTAGCCAGAGAATAAAACTCCAACATGCCAAGTTACCGTAAGGCTCATACACCACATTTCTCAAATCTCTTGAATGGAAACACGCTCCTATTCAGTTAGGGGGAACACGGATGTTCTGAAAAACTACAGATTCAAGCTCACTTTTAACATTTGCTTTGCAAGTTGGAGTGGTGTAGACATAGGGAGTGCCTGAGCAGATGGCCAGAAGATTACATCCTAACTAAATCCAGCACATGACTTGCGAGCTGGTCACTCACCACACTACAACAAAATCTACATCCTGACAGAGAAGCCAATAAAGTAGCAAGGATGGGTTGTGCGGGAAAGGAGAAGAATGAGAAGATGCAGTTTAGTTACTGCTTCTAAAAAGAAACGCAGCGCTGAGAGCAGAGCATTCAAAATGCATTTTTATTATCAGTTAAAGTACACAAGCAATTTGACAAATAGCTTCCTCTTCCCTGCAAAATCTGAACAGAGTATTAACATATTTTAGAGAACCAGCCACGTACACAAACTTGTACGAGAGCTGTCTCCACCTGAACAGCAGAATCAGCTCAGATTCCCATTTCACTCTGCTGGGCTTTTCTCATCTCTTGCAGGTGCCTCAGACCTTCAGTGCACAGTGATATCAAGCACCGTGCAAAGGTTGTTTAAGCAACAGAAGTAAGAGACAACTGCAAGAGGCTCACGCTATCCAAGACAAAGTCAACACATTAAATTCACACCCTGCACATCCTGCGGTACACAAGCAGGAAAGAGGGAATCCCTTCTGAGGGGGAAACACTGGCTAGTCACTGCTGTCACCTTACAGGACTGTTACATTTTCTGTATAAGCTGCACTGAGTCTTTGGTGACCACTTTGCCATCTGAATCCTGCACCAACTGCTACAGTGTATGTACTCAGAGCAGAGCCAGAAACTCAACACCTAGCCCTCACCTCTTGAAAGCTGTTTCTGAGACCCGTGAAAGGCTGGCAAGTGATGCAAGACTTGCATCTGCTGGGGACTGCTCTGTTCCTGTGGATCCAACTCTGACACACAGGTACTTTTCCCTGGAAATCAAGACATTTTATAGATCAGACCCCAGCACATCCTCACCTCCCCCTCGAGAGCAATGAAACCTTGCCTTTCCATCACCACAAGAATCTAAAAGATGCTCCATGCTGTAAAAAGCAGAGGCCACACAGTGGCCTTAGACCCCACGTTAAGTTGGGCACTGTTTTGTTTCGCACGTGGAAACTCAGCATCAGACAGTCAGAACATCAACTTGCACGTGCAACAGCAGAACAGCAGAATGACTGTGCTGTGAAACTCTTCACATCACCATGACTCTAGGAAAAGAAGAGCTGGATGAAAAAGCGGTTTAATGGTTCCCCAAGCCTGTTACGAGGATTCAACATGTCACAGCCCTGTGCTATTTCCCAGCCTGAGACAGATTTAAAAACCAGTACTTCACTGTATTCTCATACATTCAGAGTTAAATCACATTGAGAAGGAAAAAATTTTCCTTAACCAGCTAAGAAGGAAAAGATAGGGCACTGGCACTCACCAGCACCTCAAGAGCCTCTGCTGTAACTGCAAGAGAGCCCAGAGCAGGGCCCACTCGGACCCCACCTCCTAGGAGCAGCGCACTGCGGAGTTAAGACACTGCACCCGAGAGATGCCTCAGCACCTGAGGGACAATTAAAAGACAAGAGACTGCAGTCAGGTTAATTACTTTTATGCTTTGACTTACTGCCAGGGAAAACAAATCGCTGATTTATGTGTAACTATTGTTCTGCTCCATCAGTGAAGGGAGCATTTTATGCACCAGCGTATTTCCTTCAGAGGATGACGTGCTGGAAGCACACTGGGTACCGTCACGTATCAATGGACAGAAGCTGAGACTGCATTCATAATAAACAGAGAACAACATTTTATTATTGCTTGGTGTGAATAGATTTGTTACGGGCTGGGTTGACCTGAGAGCTGTTTGGGCAGCAGCAGAACGAGCCGCTACAACAGGAACATAGCACAGATACCAACATTACAAAGAGAACTAACATTGGGTCTAAAGGCAGAATTTTTCTGACTTAAAACATGAAACAGTCTTTGAAAAAATCCATCACCTGTTTGACTGAGATGATTGTGAGGGGATCTAGATAGCCTGAACAGCAAGCCAACAGTAACACTAAACTTACCTCAATTAAACAGAGATCTTTCTGCTTTAATAAGTAGTCCAAAATAAATGGAACGGACACAGTATGCATCTATTAATTTTTAAGAGTTCCTCAAAATGAAAAACCCACTTTCAGATCTCAGTTCCTGTTCTCAGAGCAAAGAGCTTTCCTCAGTTACACCACTCTACGCCTGCAGGACAACTTGGTTCCCAAGGTCCTGAGAAAAGTGAGACATGTCAAACAAAGGGAAGTTATGCTCAGTTCAGCAGCCAACTACATCTAAAAAGAAACTATCATCACTCTTGGATCTCTCAAGAAGTAAAAAGAGAGAGAACATATTCTGTTGTTTCTGATAGCAAATTGATCCACCCAGGGAATTTCCATTTTGCCTGATGTCTTAAGAATGAATTAGAATCCCCCGAATTCCTGTGAATTAGCATCTTCTTGTTCAGATATTCTGCAAATTCATTATCCTATGCAGAGACACACAAAGCTACCAAGTTTATTTAATTTGCAATACAATATTCCAACAGAGAGCTTCCTAATAGCCACTCCACCCTTTCTGTCCACAGGATGGTGACTGATAGTGGCTGAGACACAGGTGACACTCCTTGGAAGGGTTTTCCAGATTCCTGTGCTAAGGGTAGACACATTCATACTAATCCCATCCAGCTTTGGTACCATTTTAGAAACCAAATCTAGAAAAGCACTACAGAAAGTACATACGTGTCCCTCCCAGTAACCTCACTAAATGCTATGTATCATAGTCTTATCTAAATCTTACTAATTACTGCCATAGCCCCTCAGCATTAGGGTGACCCAGTGGCAGCTATCTCAAGTATTCCCCATTCAGTGTCTTTCCTGGGCAAGGTACCTGCAGAGACAGATGAATAATATAATAGCCCATCTACGCAAAATTGAGCAATTCTGCATTTAATACATTTTACTGGAACCAATTATCAAAACAAAGATGAATCTGACTATTCTGCTCAATCATCCAGCCTGAATACCTTAGAGAACTAAGTCATTTCACACCTCCTGCAGACACTGTCACTTTCCAGCTCAGTTCCTGAACAAAACTTAGTAACATATACAACATAGCTCTGTTTGCACCACACTTCCCAGTGCTCCACTTCTATCCTTACGAAAGTTACTAGATAGTCTTTAAATTTGTTGTTTAAGTTTAGTAGGAAATCCTTTTTGACAGTTGCAAATATACCAATTAAAAACACATTCTCAAAGTACAGCTGAAAGAGAGGACCAGCTGTGCAGACACCTTTGCCGAGTCGGGTGTGTGTGGGGGGGGGGGGGAGGGGGGGGCGTGTGTAGTTTTTTCTAAATATAGCTCAACTCTCACCAGCAATAGAAACCATCTATTAAAAGCCCCTACTTCTCTAAAAGGGATTTTAGACAGCAGCAGGAGTTACAATTCAAATTATCTTTACCTTCTACAATGGTTTAATGCAGCAGGCAGTTAATGTATATAGGCGTCTAAACACTTTCAATGACAAAATAGATTCAGACAGTTGGAGAGACATCTGGATCTTGTTTATGGGTTAATCTGTTACCAGATTTGATTTGACTCACCGACTTAACATCACACAGGTTTCAATGCTCCTGAACTGAAGAGTTTCATATGCATTCTTGTTTGCTGCTTATCTCGAGAATTCACGTACCTAAAATTTTTCTTAAATTATTACAAAAACAAATTCACAGGTGAAAAAAATGGCACCATGCAGTTAGGACACTCCTGCAGAAATCCGGAAGGCTGTTCTGGAGAAATTTCTTCGTAAAGAGCATCAACTGAAAAAGATTACCAAGGGGACTGCAGTTGTGAATGAACAGAAACTTAGGGCAGAAAAACCAAATCTGTATCTCACCACGTAAATACAAACCAAAAACAAAGTATCCTAGGAAGACACAGGACACCAAAAAATGGAACTATATGCAAAAGGTTTAAGCTGATAAAAACAACTTGTAGAAAGTAACCACAACAGGGGAAAAATAGAAGAGGAAAAGGAAAGAGGCTTGCACCTGTAATATTTCTTTCCCTGAAATGAGTGTATGTCAGACTGCTCTTAGAGAATCCTTACATCAGCACTAACCAGGAAAACAGTAGCTGGCAGCAAGGTCGAGATGCATTTGTTGATTTGAAAATAAAATTCTGAACAGAGCAACTAGTACCATAACAGTTCAGAAAGGATGGGAGGGAAGAGATAGTCACCGAACAGCAGAGCCCAAGACCCAGAACTCCTCTCATCTCTGGAATTTCAAAAGATCTATGGTGATTTTTATTAAAAAGCTAGCACAGCTCAGAACAGGATTGGTGCTGGCAAAATAGGACCAATATACCATGACCATTAGGCACAAAGCCTATACTGTAAAAAGATTTCAGCATTTTAAAACACGTTTGTCATTTTAACCAAAAACTCAAGGGATCTTATCAATAAACAGCATAAAACACTACGAGCTCTTTTGTAAACCACAGCTTGCATCAGTATTACATGGAGCATCAGCCATTACCGAAACTTCCGCTTTGCAGTAAGGAAGTTGCAGGAAGTTTACTTACACATTATCCTAGGAAAAGCTTCCTGAAAGTCCATAGGAAGCATTCAATTGATTTCAGATAAGCAGCAGCTGAAACAAGTTTGAGTGTATTGTTCCTTCTGCCTTGGGAAAAAAAGAACGTATTCATGAACTGAACAGCCAAAAAAGCTGGAAACAGATGCTCAAAAACGGTAAAGAAAGTGGGGACACAAGGCCCTGAACTCTACAGCCCCCTGTAACAGAATAGCACTGCCAGTGAATCCAGAATGCCAACAGCTCATAAAAAGACTTTCCAGATTTTACATTAACTATACTGGGAAACAGAAAAAGTGAAGAAGCTTCCAGTTCCAGGCAGTGTGTTTGGCTATATGCTAGGCAGGAGAGAGGAGGAGGGGAAGTTTAAGGAGAATGCAGAACATCTCACCCAGGAATTCTCAAAACCAGCTGAGATAAGTCACACCTGTTTTTTCAGGCTATGGAGCTATTCCCCTTTCCCCTGTCTGTATCATCCCACAGATCATCTGACAGAGTCAGTCTCAGGAGACATTCCCAGCCAATGCAGAGCAGATCAACCAGATGAGCTCAAGTCACCTTTGAGATCACTAGAATAAGCTGAGACTCATAGACCATCTCCTGCCAGCTTTGGTGCTCGTTGGAATTACAGCTTCCCAGTGCCCAAAGAGATTCTTCCCTCTAGCATGGAATCTTGCTATCAGACCTTAAAGGTTGCACCAAAAGTATTTGCTCCAGCTCTCAAGCCTACGCTGGACACAAGGTATCTCAAAGTACACCAAGCCTTCGTGCTGCTCTCCAAGGAGCCCTGGCTCCTCATTACTCACCTCTTCAACTTATCTGATGATAATCATGATCTCAATGCAAACTGACAAGTTAATTCTAGCAAGCTGAGAGTCAGTATACTCAGATGCTTATTTGGAATTATGCTTTACTTCTTTGCAGCCTTCACATAGACATGTTAACATCTACCTGAAATTTAACTCCAGTTCTAGCTGTCACCTCAACATCTCTGCTACTCAAAGCTGGAAGCAGAGGCTCAGAGACTGCCAGTGGAGAACTCAAGCTATTTTCAGATGGTTCTCTTCAACAAGAAAAGAAAGACCCAGAAGTATCAGTTCCTCTGCCCCTACTTCTCACAAAAGTTAAGTGAGCTGCAATCAAAACAGTATTATGTTATTTGCAATACTATACTATACCCCACAGAGATGTTCTGGCCATCTCACAGTTTAACTTTTGGTTACTGCCTCTCCCTGCACCAGCAACATGACTAGAGTAAGTCCAACAATCCCACTGTTCAAACTGGCTGGTGACATTTCCCCAAGAGTGCTTTGACACCAGTGACACCCTCAAATCGGGTCCCAAGCGTCAGGTATCTCCTGCCCTGCAGATCAAGGGATTCTTTACACACCTTCAGCAGGAGTTTACATTAACTCACATGGCTGCACACACAACTGATGAAGATGGTGTCAGGATAAAATGGGCTGCACCACTAGGCCCTTTAGCCTGGTATCTTGCCCATGCAAATACCTATAACAAAATGATTCTTCATCTGCATGGTTGACACAGCAAATACATTTTTTTAATAAACAGCCTCCCCACAATCACAATAAGCTGAAGAAAAATTTTCTTCAAAATTTGTAGGATTATAAATGGAGTTAAACCTCTCATTACTACCACCACCATTCTTCCAGGCTTCACATACATTAGATGACTGAGTAATCAACCCGTCCTAGCCTTCGACTGACCTAGCACAGGCAAACAGTCATCACCTCATGTGATTTGGACTGGATCACTTGCATTTTTCTTGAGAAGCATGGCAACAAATACATGCTGATATTCTGTTATGGTGTGCTTACAAAGCAAGAGATGACACCTTGTTCCAGAGTTTGCTTTCCAAAGCGAAAGCAGAGGTTGGTGATGGAGAAATGGATTTGATTTTATCTGTGTAACAAAATACCTTTTAAACAAAAAGGCAGCTGAGGATGCAGCCAACTTCCCTGATTCCAGAGGACAACAGCTCCACATATATGAACCTAACATTTGAACACTTAAGCTAGTTGATAAAAACCTAAGAAAAATTCTCAAATATCAGTTTCTTCCTTTCTTGGTTGATCAACACAGACACGTTACTGAAGATTCATTCAAGTGTCTGTTCAGCAGCTGCTTTGAACTGAGCAGTGAGGACAGGAACAAAATCTCTTATTCAAATCACAGAGATTATAAGAGGTTAATCCTCCTGATGCTGGCAACACAGACAACTATCAGGTGACCTGGTTCCCCAAGCAAGAGGTGAACTAACCAGTAATCCAGGCTGTCTCTTCTGTCCAATGTTGCAGTCTTTATTTTATTTTATTGGTTAAAAAAAGCAGCTTAGATGCAAAATACTAGAGAGTTACTTACTGTATGTGTCACTTTCCCTCCAAAGAGATTTTCTATTAGATTTTGCTTCAGTTCCCTTGCTTTAAGGGATTCTTTACAGGTTACAGATTTCTCCTGAATTTTTAATTTATTGCCAGAAGAGATAGTGTCTCTACTCCTGTATCAGTGCCTGTTTCCAAAAAAAAAAAAAAAAAAAAAAAAAAAAAAAAAAAAACTCAAATCTTTCAGAATTAGATACTGAAGATAAATACAATTTTTTGTGCCCAGTAATATTTCTGAACCTCACAGAGTTTGAAAGAAATAGGTTATTTTAAGTTAATGGAAATACCTCAATTAAATAAATCTTCAAAACCCCACTATTTTACATAAGACAGATGTCAACTCATACATGCCCACAGCTGTCAAAGACTAAGGAAACATGCCTAATGAAAGCCATATCCCTGCCCTATAGTGGAGCAAGAAACAGACAATGTATCAAGCCTGCTAGAAGCCACTTTTAGTGAGCTGACTGTGCTGGCAAGCCAATAATTCAACTAGTCCACCAGAAAAGCTTCACTGCAAAAAAACAAGCCAAAGAGCAAAACACAAAATCTTAACTCCAAAATCAGATGAGCAGACAAATTGGAGTTCTCTTTTCTCTTACTTAAAAAGTAAATAGAAGATTCACTTCTTCACAGAATAATTTCTTCCAAAACAAAGTGCATTCAGCAGCTGCTCAGACATACTAACTAATGGTAAAGGCCCCTTAAATGACCAGAAACTTGCTGGAGTTACTGGGCTAAACAACGTAGCCTGCTCACTGGGAGGTAATCGCTGTTAGAAGACACAGGTAACATGTTTCTGATACCAAACAAGAAGAAAAAGCAGGAATTAGAGAGAATAAAAGAACTTGTGTGCTTTTTTTTTTTTTGGGGGGGGGGGAAGAGGGGAAGAGGGCTGGAGTGTGCCTCTGTCCTTGGTCAACAAAAGCACATGGCTCTGGTTTCTACACTCCCCATTTAAATTTAGGTTAAATGAGAAGCACCCTGGAAGAAAAATTGCTGACTAATCACACTGCAAGCGATGGCCACCCAGTCGCAGCCCCGGTATCTCTTCTGGCAGTTTCGATTTACGTTAGAGCATGGTGGGAATCAACCAACTGGACACTGCTCCTTGCCAAGCCGGACCGAGCGCTACCTTGCTCCGAAAGGAGTCTCGCTAAGGGGAGAGATCAATAAACATCATCGCTCAGTTTGGCAAGTTTAGTGCATTGGGCAAAAAGGGAATTCAGAAGCAAACCCACAGCACGTCTGTGCTGCATTCAGTAACTGTTTTTTTTTTTTTTTTTTTTTTGTTTTTTTTTTTTTTAACAACAACAACAACAAAAATCCACCATACTAAGGCAACTGATAAGCTCCCAGGAAAAAACAGCACCTGTGCTTTCCTGCAACATCTAACGAAGCAGGACTCGTCTACTTTGAAAACTATGACATGAGATATCCATGTGGGAACTTAAGATCTGACAGCGTTTGCAGAGGAATTCTTTGCAAACCTGACTTCACGTTCAGCAGTTCTCAACCTGAAAATACGAGTCCCTGGATGGTACAGAGAAACAGGACAGCTCAGCATCAACTTTTTTTTTTCTTTTCTTTCTTTTTTTTCCTTTTTTTTCTTTTTTCTTTTTTTTTTTTTTTTTTTTAAAGGTCTTGGGACATCAATCACTTAAATATTCCACAAGGTAACTGAGAAGAATGGGTCCTTTAAAAAAAAAAAAAAAAAAAAAAAAAAAAAAAAAAAAAGTGTTTTCTAAGATTCAGCCTAAAGGCAGATCCCCAAGCAAGCACTGGATTTTCACTCCATTTGGGACGGTAGCACTGATGCTTACCATGGCAGTTTTACAATAGCTGCACGGCTGTCACCCCCAAACATATCATTCACCTGCCAAAACTTTCGTTTAGATGCAACACATATGCAAAGAACTGAATCATAACCAGGTGTTACTATGACAGGGATTATACCCAAGATGGTTCTCCTGAAACCCATGCTGTCTGCTTGCCTTTTGTCCTCCATAAAAAAATGAAAGTGAAATTCCGTCAGGCTAAATGTCATTAGTACCAAAATCATTAACTAAAACAGCTTTGAGTGGCAATTTCGTATGAGTAATTTCGTATGAGCAAGTTTCCCCACATGTAGTTTGTCTTTTTATTATTAAAATTTATACCTCAGCAACACATTTGTTAAAAAACATTACCTTAACGTACAATTTGTCCACAGTAAGTAGTTGCCATGGAAGTGATGCACAGCATCCTGACGTTAGAGCTGTGAGGATCACCAGACTGGAAAGGCCCTTTGGGGTCACTGAGTCTAGTTTCTGCTCTCACAAGCACCTATGGGTCATTTAACCCATTTGAAAATCATCCCTAATTTCCAGCCTAGACTTCAATTCATGACACACTTGTATCCACTGCATCTCATGCCAATGCTGTCCTCCATCTTAAATGGCTCTTCTTATCCCCCGTGTCTACTTTCCTGATGGATTTATCTACAAAAGCCATAGATTCCCATCAGCCTGTGTTTACTAGGTGGAAAAAGGCACATGCTCCCCTCCTTCCCATAGCAGAGGCTCACAGGAATGGAGAAGCAGTCATGTTTACTTTCACCCTCTCCATGTAGGCCTGCCAGAGCTCAGCCTTCCCAGATGGGAACCACCAGTGCAGCCCACCGTGCCTTTGCCCTTCCCCTGCGGCCAGGAATACTCCCCTCAATGCATCTCCTGCTCTTCCCACTGTCACTCTGTACCAGTTGGTACCACGGTGCTGAGCGATAAGGACTACCCAACAGCCCTCCTTTCATCACCGAGCTCCTTGCTCTAGTAGAGGTTCTTGCCATTTGCCTTCACACGCATAGCTCTGCTGCTTAATATCCACCCATCCGCATCATGGCTGTCCTCGGGCTCATTTAATTCTTCATATATTATGTTTATCTACTTCCAAATCAATTATGCCATCAGGACTTGGCTCAGCAACAGCTTTAACGAACACATTCCTACTTTCCTTGCTATGTCACACGGGAAAGACATTTGTTTCTCTCACCAGCCTTTTTGGTGTTACTAGCTTCTGCTTCACCCAGCTCTTTATCCACCTCACGTTTCTTCTACCAATTCCCATTTTCTTGAAGGAAAAAAAAAAAAAAAAAGGACCTGCCTGCTATAGTTATTCATAAGAAGCCCCAACAGATGCATGCTTTCGTCTAGAACAAGAAGTTAGCCAACACTCACTGCATTTTATACCAAATTACAAAATTTTTATTATTCTCTCTAGTTGGTTTTAAAGCTGTGCATATTAACACAGAATCATCTGCTTTTGAGGTCAAGACCCAAACTTGCCCATATCATCCATCCCCTTATCCTTCTGCCAACCTACAGAAACCACCTTTCTTGTTCTCCAATTAGGTGATGCCACTGCTTGCTTAGAGCAGCATTTAAACTTCTGCTACCAGACTTCTGATTTCAAGTGTCATGTTTTATTGCTCTGGACTACAGATTACTTGATGTGTCTGACTCAAATGCATTACGGCATTAAACTTTTGCTCCCACCCCATATGCCCATGTATCATTTTCAATGTCACCTTCACAAAAAACAACTCCTACAACTCAGAGACCATACCCAGATCATCTTTATGCTCCACCCTGTCCTTGTTGCACTGTGGTCCGATTCCTTCCTTCCTGAGATTGGTTGTTTCCCCTCTTTATGCGACCAAAGGGCCTGTTACGTGTTTTTATATCCTTTGCAAGAACTCATATCATTTGCTACATTGGAAACCTCTGCCTTAGTACTGAATTTCCTGATCTCCAAGATACACCTTCCTTTACAAATTCATTTTTGCCCACACCTCTCACAGGTTCTGTTTGCTCATCATATCCTGACGCAATGATCAGATGAATCACCAGCTCTGAGGTCATTTCCTAGGTTGGGCCTCTGCTTGTTATTTGAGATGCTAATATTTGCCACTTTAACTTCACAGCATTCCCTGCCCTTCTCCATATCCAAGCTTCCCAGTTCTTCTGCCAACCCGACTTTAACAACCAGTTTCTTTGGTTTCTCTAGAGGTTTAACAGTTGCTGGTCTACTTGTGCATCTATTTAACTCAACACAACTTAAGCAATGATCACTCAAACCAAGTTCACCTCCAGGCCCAAATTCTCTGCAGCATCTTCAATGCTTCTCAAAGACATGTCTACAGTGAACTCTACTCATCTCTTTATCTCAGTCACTGTTCGATGACATTGACAGCTAACACAGTTCTCTGGACTCAACCATTACCAACAGCATCTGTTCTCTGGTGTGGGGAGTTAGTCTCTCACTGTGACAAAGCCATAAATGTTTTTCTCTAACCATATTAGAAGACTCTTACCTACATTTAAATCCTGCAGTACATGCAGTAGATCCCTAGCAGTATCACAGCAAAATCTCTTATCAGCTCTTTCCAAAGTAATTTCAGCCCAGCTGGTTCTCCTTTATCCACACTAATGCTGCTTTACAATTTTGCATCACTAACACACAGTGGAATATTGCCAGTCACCTTTATTCTTCTCTTTCCAGAGCAGAGCATTCCCTCCAGCATCTACCTTGCCCTCATACCTCCCACTCCACAGGACTTTTGATAACCCTACGAAAGCTAGATCCAAGTTTTAAACCAACAGCTCAAGTCTCACCATTTTACTCCTAGCCCACATGTCACTTTATGACACTTAACGTTCTTGTAGCTTCCTGGAAACAAACTCAGATAAATTACTGATTAAGATGTTTGTCACAATTTACTTCAAGTTACATTGCTTGCCATTCCAGAATCAACGTAATCAATAATTCATCTCCACTACCATCATTTCAATGATGCGCTACAAGAAAAAATATAATGCAAGCCCCTAGCAAGCATGAATGCACAGGGTTAGGGCAAACAGACTTGGATGTCCATCATGTGCTACTCTGCTCCAATAAAGCCAGAATACACTTTTAAATCTTTGACAGAACATCGGACATATACAGAATGGTATCAGATTTACAACAGAAGTAAAAAGTTTGTTGTTAAGGCTCTGTTAAGCCACAGTCCTTCTACTGGGCCAAAGGGTAACAAAACATTGATTTGAACATACCAATCTGATAAGTCATGCCATGTCTTCATCTTCTTTTACTATGGAAAAGATACCTGAGCACTTTTCGTTATAGAGAGGCTAGCCACGATACAACAGCCAAGTACTTCTACTCAAGTAACAAAAATATTAACAAATTTAATCTTTTCCAATCATTAAGTATTTGAAGGGGGGGGGGGAATACAGATTTCATAATAGCCTCTCCAATTCAAGAAAAGGCTCACCAACTTCTTTTGTTTTGATGCAAGCTGGATGACCAGTTCAGTCTGGAAAGTATGAATTTGTCAAGTAGCATAATAGGCAGCTGCCTGGAACTACAGTAAATTCATCAATTTTAATTCAAAACCTGGTGTTTTTCTAAAAGACTGTCTGTTGTTACACTAAAAAAAATACGTTCTACAGAGGGTCATATTAGATCATTACAACAATTCATTCTGGCTTTATCACGATAGTTTTTCTAAGCAACTAACCTCCTCAAAAAAGATCTGCAACTAAAATGCAGCATACACAGACTCCACACTTAAATAATTTGATACGTCAAAAATCTAATAAAACTTTTCATACGCAGCAAATTATACCAAGTAGGAAAGGCTGAAACAAAACTACTGTTTCACATCCATTTCCCCCTCCCCATCAGATCCATATCCATACTGCATGCCAAACTCCAGCGACGCACTACAAGTTTCAGGTTCGGATCAGGAATTCAATTTTGGGGGATGTTTGAACAAGAAAATGACAAGAATTTATTTTATAAAATAACAAGAATATATTGCCCTATGAAAAGACACTAAGATTTTTGCTGATATTACAATTTCCATATCCAAAAATCAAGGGAGTCTCAGCTTTCTCATAATTTCTGGTCCTCAGACTCTCCAAAGAAGCCACCTGAAGCGGGCCTCTTGCAGAAGCCATGACATCTTCAGAAGGCCGCCACTTGTTTCCTCTTAAAGAAGCCTCACACTTAAGACTAATTTATGATATTGAGAGGGTGAAGAAAATGGGAATTACAATTTTCCAAACTGCTCGCAGTTCTTTACTCAGCAATCAAATTCCTCCTTCACTCAAAGCTGATAAGGTACCTTGGCATTATCTCAACTAGTTTCTAGCATTCCTGGTCCCTTTAGGAAAAACAGTTATTCAAGGTTTCCAGAATAACAGTTTGCAAATCTCTAGTGAAACTGCGGTTGTAACAGTCCAAAGAGACTGTATTTGAAAAGAACTGTGTTTGTTGCAACAAAAGAGCTCACAGACAGGGAGTCTGAAGACTTGGTGACAGCTAAAAATGAATCATCCCAGGTACTGAAAGTCTAAAGTCCCTGGACATTTTCTGAAAACATGTTCTGTGGTTTAAATATGCCCCCAGGAAAGGAAACATCACTAAAAGGTTCTCCTTCTAGATATTTTAATATTTAGATACTCATCCACACATACACTCACACACATTTTCTCTCCTTGAAAACCGCTATGTTTGATAAGCAGAAAGTTTGAGTTTATAATATAGCCTTAGGGAAATTTAACTCAGGGTTTCTTCACACATAAACTCTGCATCACAATCTGATTACATGCAACATTTCTAAAATAACCTTAAAATATGTTTTAGCAACTTAAAAACAACCAAAACTGTGAAAGACCCGAGTACACAGAGTAGTTTTGGAATAATCTGGTCAAGAATTAAAAGCGTGATGAGAGGTTTAATGGGTAACCACACTTAGCTCCAGACCTAAACTTCTTTCTTCAGGAAAGACCAACAAAAGGGAAGACAGGTTGTCTGTATGTTGTAGACTCCATCCAGATAGAGGGGTGACCACGAAGTCCTTTTACATGGAAATGTTGTTTCCTTTTGTTTGTTTGTTCTAAATGATGCAGCTTAAACTGGGTATTACTTCATCAACCTAAATTGAGAAAATAAGCATCGAGTCTACCAATGCACAGAAATTTAATTCTTCCATTATTTTATACCTAATAATTATGTCTCAATGCTGTAGTTTGTTTAGCAGAGCATTTAGCTATAAAGAAATAAGGGGTTTAAGTCATAGAAGCTTCAAGTAATAAGGTTGAAATTAGTATTCCTTAGAGAGACCCAGTCAAGGCGGGACACTAAACTTTTCTTAAAAAGGTACCAACAGTTACAGCCTGGAGATTATCTCAAGACATTTCCTCTTATCCCACCTCAGAAATCCCATTCCAGCCCAATCCACATTGTATTCATATAGGTCCGCTCAGCGGCAAGGAGGAGGAGCAGGGGTCTGAGGTCAGGACGAAGCTGTTAAAAGATCACACAATCTTACGTTTCCAGATGCCCCGTTCCCCAAACACAGAGGGCAAAAAGGGAACAAAATCACTTTGTTAACACTTAATTTTTTAACCCATGTAACCCTGCCTAGTAATACTAAGACTTTTATGAATTTAGGTCCCAGCCATCAGAAGGAATCCCTGCAAGCAGGTGTGAGGGACATATGCTCAATTCAATTCCCCCTCAGTAAGAGATTTCCATAAGCTGTGGGGCTCCAAATGCAGACTTCCACAGTGAATGCTGGTAGCCAACTTTCTTACAGTTCTTTTCAAATCCCACTCCAACTCTCTGAGAAAAGAACGAACATATGGATATGGAGGCTCAAAAACAGTGTGCTAGAAACTGAGTCACAGCCATCGGCTGGCATCACCTCCTTTCGTTAAGATGCTCTCACCCACCTGTCAGAGCAAACCTGCTAGTGCCATCATCCATACTCCAATTCCTTGCCATTTTCCATAACCACAGGACGTGAATCTGTGAGAAAGCACAGTGCTTACAAAGTTCAGCTAACATCAGTCAGAAGATTTCCTCAGCTGAGGATTTCTCTTCATCTAACTTGGGCTCATAACAGGTCTCTGCACTCCACAATGTACAAGTAGGAAACAGTTGCTAACATGAGCAGATATTCAGTATGCTATTTGCTAGCTAAAAGTATAATTATTCAGTTGAAACTTGCAGCTAGTAATGGGAAAAAATTACCTAAAAGTACATTAAGGAATCTGTTTTGAAAGCCTGGAGGACGAAGGCATTTCAGTTTTTTGCAATACACCAAGTAACCCTTATAATACCTCAGTTGTATCTTTGACTGAAGTAACAACTAGATTTTTTTTTTTTTTTAAAACTTTTTTAACTTGACACTTACCTCCTACCTGAACTACAAATATAAAAGCTTGGGATAATATACTATGATATGGAGTACCCTGCTTAGAAAGTAGTTTACTGAAATTTGTGAACTCATCATTTTTGCACTGGAACAAGTTACCCGGAGAGGTTGTGGAGTCTCCTTCTCTGGAGATATTCAAAGCCCACCTGCATGCAACCATGTTTAACATGCTGCAGGTGACCCTGCTTGAACAGGGGGGTTGGACTAGATGATCTCCAGAGGTCTCTTCCAACCCTACTGATTCTATGATCATAGACAGCATTAGACATACATAAAGATGTTAAACTGGCAAACACTGGAGAGCTCATATGCCTACGAGTAATTCTTCCGTTCTTTCCAAACTTGTAGGTAGATTCCTAACTCAAGAAGTGTTGAGCAGGCAGCTAGAGAACTGAATCCCAATACAATTACTTCTACAAAAGAGTCATTGATAAGTTACCTACAGTAGTTGCGATCAAATCAAACGCAATATGGCTAGTCCAAAGACTATCTCAAGCAATTCACAGGAGGCATTTCAAAGGGGCTAGTTTCAAAAGCTGAGGATAATTATTACAAAACTCACTGAGAAGAATAAATTTGAACCAAAACTGTGATATTAAGTACAGAAATTATTTACAAAGAGCTTTCCAGGGGACCAAAAAGTAACTATTCCTCAAGCAACAAGAACAGTTATGCATAAGAGTCCATCCTACTCCAACAGTGGCAAATGATATAAATCATAGTACAGCATAGGATAAATAAGCAGTATCAGTACAAGTGAGCAACATTAAGAATTTAGATGGTGGGGAAAATGTCAGAGAGCTAGATATAAAAAAACAATTATATTAAAGGAAAAATACTAAGGATATTAGTCAGTGAATGCTCTAAGAGGGCAAACTGCTAATGGCAAAGAAGCGTCAGGTATCCAATAAACATCTGTCCCATGTTTGGGCAGAGGCAGGACATCTGTGTGGTCAAATTCCTTTGCATCCCTTATTAAGTGAAAAAGTGATTAAACATCCTAGACGCAAACAATAACTATCAGAAGGTCTGGATAACTGGATAACTTAGGTGTCGCCTGAAGAAGCCTGTATTACAGTGATGTTTGTATTAAATGCATCCTGAATGATTAGAAAAAAAAGGCTCTAAGGAGACCAGGAGTACTCACCTCCCAGCGATACTCAGAGCAGCCTTGCAGGAGGGCAAGTATCTACAGATAAGAGAGCACATTGCCAGTTCTAGCCAGAAATATCTGCAAGAACTAATGCAGCAATCAATGCATATCGAGAAATAGCAATTGCTAGTCAACACTGGTTTGGAAAGACTTACCTGAACTACACAAATATAACAGGCAGAGGTTTTGGAGTCATTTGACTCAGCAGTGCCTGATGTTCTTACGAAAGCGTAAAATGATGTATCATCAGGAAAGCCAGTGAAACAGAGTAGTGGTTAGCTGCTTGAATGTAAAGTCACATTTCGTGGGGTTCCCCAAACACCAGTATTAATGCCTGCCATGTTCCAATATTTTCAATGCTAGACTGAGCATTCATTGCTTATAAAAAGCAATCAGGACACAGAAGCTGGCAAAGAGGCAAATAATAAAAGGAACATTATGCACCACAGCCTGGTCAAGTGTAAGCAGGGCCCAAGTCAAAAGAAAATGTATGTGAAATCCTGCTCAACACAGAGATCTGAACACCCAGAATGCAGCTGTAAAAGAGAAACCTGTATCACAGAAAGCATCTGCCAAGTTTTACAAGTCACAGTACACAAACGAAACATTACTTCAGCAAAGTCCTTGGCAACGATGGAAAATGCATGCACAGATAAGCAAGAGCTATGAATAGGAATAAAACAGGTTTTAGTTCTCCATTCAATGATGATGAGATCCACACAAGAATATTAAACCCAAATTTCATTTCTACAGAAACTGTAGAAGTGTGGTCAGAAAATAAAGGCTGCAGAGAAAACCAACAGAAATTCAAGTGCTAAAAAGAAACCTTCCAGAAAGACTTTGGCAGTTTGTAGCTTATCTAAAAAGAAAGAAGGACAGTAAGGGCTTTCACATGCTTCCACTCATAGAAAATGCCAGGTACCAGCAGGCTTCAATCTATCAAAGAGAGTAAAGGAAATCCCTACACACCTTCACAGCAGCTCCCAATCTATATGTACATGCCAGCACATCTGTTTGTAATGCCACATAATTAATTACCTGTAGGAAAAAGCAATAGGTACATCACTCCAAGTATCTCAGCTCTTTGGGAAGAGCACTGAGGGCAGCTTTCATTAAGTGATTAAAGTAGTTCTCAAAATGATTTAAATTTGGTAACAAGGGAGCAGTAAAATATGTAGGAGTTCAAAGGAAAGTAAAAGGAAGGTCATTTGCAGGCAGAAATAGGCATTTCACATGCCTCCAAGTCAAATATTTGAAGTAAGGTGCTGGATTGAGAAAAAAGGAGGAGGTAGTTTCATTTGCCTGGACTTTATATGACAATGTGTGAACTGCAATTTGCATACTAGCACAATACAAAATGAACAACTTCCAGCATTTGGATAAATCCAGCAGTGTGTTGCATATTAAAATTAAGTAAGTTAAAAAGAACTTTAATAAGTTTGACCTGGCAGAGCTCAAGCTGAAGGAGTCAACTGAAAGGACACCAGGTGACCAAGGAGAAAGCACATGCTATTCCAATTCAGGAAGCAGTACTGCACATTGCCTTTATCCCACTGGAAACTGCAGAGGATTTTCAAGCAGTTCATAGTGCCCAAATACTTAAAACAAAGTCCAAACCGTTAGTTGCAACTTTTGCAGTATGACAACGTTCAAAGCTGAAAGAGCGAAGGTTTGAAACAGATAAATGAATTAACATTGGTGCACAACAAGCCAAACACTGTTTGTATACAGATTTTCAGTAGTCCTATTATTTAACAAGAAGAAGCAAGAGAGCTTTCAAGTTTTCTCTTCAAATAAGCCACCAACTAACACTTCAGTTTTTCAAATCCAAGACTCAATACAAAGAAGTTCCTTCAGTAGTAAAGACTCATTAGTGTTAACACTCAAATTCTTGATGCATTTTACATTGTTCCAATAGTAGATCCATTGGCAGCTTCACGATTAATTGCAACTAGAGAAAATGAGCTTTTTTAAGAGTTACACAGCAATTTATCCATGAAGCGTTATGCTTTTATTCATGCCCAAGCTTCATACCTTGAACTTCTGCTACTGCATTTGGAAACCAATTCTTTTTTTCCCCCTTTTGATCTATACAAAGGCAGCCAGGTCTTTTTTTTTTTCAGTTTTGCAACCGTTTTAGAATACAGTCACAACATAGCAGTACAATGACACTTCACCATTGCGACATCAAGAGCTGGAGGAGCTGCATTCAGCCCTACAAAGAACACAGACATGAGTTGAGGCTATTGTGTCAGGGAAAAAGTCTTTTAATGCAAAGAAAAAGCCTTGATGTTTGATTACCTGCTTTGAGTTATGGATATTTTTAGATATTTCACAGGGTTAGTATGCTTTCATTTCTAGTATCAATAACATCATTTTCCCATTTGTTTCCTTCACTTGGACACTAACAAGAGTTTAAACTGGTGATCAAATATTCAGAACCTTAATTTTGCTATCAGTAAAGGAACACGCAATTGAGTTCACTGAGTAGTATTCCAATACCTCTTGCTATTCTGATAGATCAAAAACATCAGCAGATAAGCAAGCCTTTGCAACTAGCTTCATAGCAGCAGCAATGTAAATGGCACGCCAAAAAAGAAAGCCCCCACCCTCACAGTGGTGTCACTTCAAATAATAGTCAGCAATCAATCATTTCAGAACAAAAGACCAGAACAGATCTTCTAATTCAATCTCCTAAGTACCTCAGGCAGCTAAATCTCAAACAGACACTGCACATCAGGCCCCAAGATTTTAGTCAGACAAAAAGCACTTAGACCATCTCAGGACTAAGCTGTGTATCACGCACAGGGATGAGGCAAGATCCCCACTGCCAATATCCTTGCCGCAGCAGAGAAGCGAAATATTTCAGACATTGATGCTGTGAGCAGGACAAGCAAAGGTAAGAGACACAGATGTTAAAAGACATAAATGTTACTAGAATTAGCAGCAGGATAAGGCCAAGAAGCTAGGGAGACAGAGGGACTGAAGTCACAGCATAAGCTGTCACAGAGCAGAGAGGAGGAAGACGAGAAGAGAACCATCACTGAATTTATTAAGGAACTACGTCATTATCTTGAGATAGCAAGAGCTACAGGCAACGTAAGATGTAATAAAAGTGGGTGAGCAAAAGGCTTTGGAGTTAAATGTAAAGGATGCAAACAGCAAAGGAACTGATGATGAAGTGCCCAAGACCAGGCAATCCATCCTCAGGAGGGTCCTCCTTTGGGATGACCCTTGCAAGCTGTGCTGAGATAGCAGGTATTTCTATCTGTATAAAGACAGGAAAGATCAGAAAAAAACGTAATAGAAATAAGATTGAGGTAAAAATCAAGACTCCAAAAGCAAGCCAAGGAAGTTAACAATGAAAGACTGATGTGAAAACCTAGATTGTTTCACTGGGATTACTTTTATTCAATATGTGATATATTCACAAATACAATACTAAATGCAAACTAATAAAGCAAACTATGCCAAGAGAAGATTATCAGACATAATCCACACACAGCTGCCCTGAACAGGAATATACGCAATCTCTTTTGTACTCAAGCAGTAGAATCAAAATACAAAGAATTCCCCTCTAAAAGCCTTAACTACATAAAATTTAGGATTTGTTCTCCACCTCAACTGAACTCTCTCCATCTTTCAGGATTCCTCCTCCAAAAAAATCCTTTGGATTTGCTCCTACTTCCACAGCCCGTACTACTGGCTCATTTCACACATCCTCTAAGTACCTTCAGGCGAGCCCAGATTCACAGTTTCTCAGAGTTCAGTGTTTTCCAACAGGTGCTTCCCAAGGCAGATACTTCCTTTTGGGAAGCCTTGTGCTGCATCTGCTTTGATCTCCCAGGAGAAAAAGGAAGAGAAACTTGCAGCTAAAAATGATATCCATTACCGGATGATATCCGTTACCTATGTTAGCCACTCTTCCAAGAACAAAGACAGCAACCAGATTTGTTTGGCGGGCACTGTTTTAGATTATCCATTCATTGAAACACTATTAATGCATGTAATTCAAGGGGGAGGGGGAAGTCCCTGAATCACAACACTATCTTTCTGGCTGCCAGACTTGTTGTTATACTACCACTTAGGTTTTTTTCCACATTTCCTTTTATCTGTTAAACTGCAGTTTAGAGGCAATTAAGAGTGTCCCTGTCGCTTAAATTTCCTTAACAGTTTTTTTGTTATTTTTGTCTTTTTTAATCTCAGGTTTACAGCATCCAACCCCACATTATTATGCAGCCTTGTATGTGCACCGTTTTTTATAAGGAAGTTGGAAGAGTGACTCTTTCCATTAACAGCTGCACTGCTTTCTGAGCAAGACTCGTTTATTGCAGGAGAAAGGGCAAATGCAAGAAAAAGTATCACTTTTTAGAAGTGACAGCCAGAGCTTTCTCCTGCTTGCCCCCAAAGTTACTGCTCTATCACAGCTTCTAGTATACATTTTGGTTTTCCGAAAACCCTGCTTCAGCATGCCGCTGTTTTATGTTTCATGCTTCGCACTTGTGAAATTTCCTTGGCTCGCTCTTGCCATCATGAATACTTCAAGAAATGTGTCTCTTCAAGGTTAGTAAAATACTATACTCCGCACGCTTATAACAAAGTTGCTCAGTATCAAGCATTCGAATTGCTGCCAACATTATCTACTCTCTCAGCACTGCAGCTGAAGTTAAAGATATACATGTCGCTGTGATGATTCTCATCACTAATTCTGCAGTCCTCAAGTTTCTTCCAAACTTTATATCTTTATCCCTAAGCAAAGAATGGGCCAAACACAAAAGCATGTTGTTCTAGGCCACCAAATGGAGAAACACATCTCCCCTCAGAAGCCCAGTACTGGACTTCTCCTGTGGGAAGCGGCTGCCCCCGGGGGACGGGGCCAGGGCTTCGAGCGGCGCGGCGGCCAGCTCCGCCGAGGGGTCATGTCTGAGGAACAGCAGCTATTTTGCTCAGCCACGCAAGTTTTGCCTCGCAAAACCTCAGAGCACCTTGCACCTTCCTTCCGGAGCCTTCCTCGCCCGGTGCTCTAGCCCAGCAGACATTCTCCGCACCAAAGAAACGCCCCGGCGCTCTGAAGGAACGAGGCTCTTCCGTCGCCCTGCTCCTCCGTACGCCTCCGTCCCACGGCACGTCCAAAGCAACAGAGAAGCCTCAATCACGCCGGAGCATCCCTGAGCCAGCAAGAACCTGCTTCAGCAGAGGCGTCCGGCGAGGCCTTCGAAGCGGACTTCGTACGCCTACCGGAGGTGCTCAGCGGGCTTCCGAGATCGCACGTCCGCGCCTCGACGGCATTTTGAAGGTGAAGCCACACCTGCACCTCTCACCCGACTCCTCGAACGCAGCGACCGCCACTGCGACCGCCCGCCCTCGGCGAAGGCGTCGCGAAGGCTGAGGGAGCGCCGCAGCGGCGGCAGCGCGGCCCCTCGCGGCGGGGGCAGGAGCAACGGCGCCCGCCGCGGAGCCGCCTCCAGCCGGGACGCGGCGGCGGCAGCCCGCGGTCGCCCGTCCTCAGCCGCAAACTTTCGCAGCCGCCCGCCCGCCCGCCCGCCCCCGCCGCCCACTCACCCCGCACGCACAGCAGCGACATGGCGGCGCCTCGGCTGCCGGCCGCCCCCGGCTCTCCTCATGCCGCCCCGCCGGTCGGGCAGGCGGGCGAGGCGGCGGCGGCGGCGGTAGTGGCGGTGCCGGGAGCGGGGGCGGAGCCGCCCGAGCGGCGGGACGAGCCGCGCCCCGCTGAGGGCAGGGACGGGGCGGCGCCGCGGGCGGCCGCCACCCGCCGCCACGGCCCCCGGCGGCGGCCGGCAGGGGGCGCCGCCGCCGCGGTAACCACGGCAACGGCCCTCCGGGGCCGGCCGCCATGTCCCGCCCGCGGCCGCGCTGGGCCCCGGCCCCGGCCGCGGCCGCGGCCTCAGCGGGCAGGCTCGCCTGGGGGGTTGGGGCCGAACCCGAAACTCAGGGGGTTTTGAAGCGAACCGAGTCGGTGCGTTCAGCCGCGCGCGGGGCATTGCACCGGCAGCCCTCGCACGGCCCTGGAAATCACCCGCGCCGCGGTTTCCGCCTCGACACCCGCGGCTGGCCGCGGCGGCGGGCGCTCCGCGTCTGAGCTGCGCGTCCCCTGGACGAGCCGCGTTTCGCAGCGCAGCGCAGTGCACTGAGGAGAGCCACCGTCTCCTTTAAACTCTCCAGGGCTGACCCGGAGGTCTCGGGCACGAGCACCCATGGAAAGTGCTCCTTGTAGCCCGCGAGTTATGACTGGCTTTGCTCCGGCGGGTTAATTGCTGTAGTGAGCACTGAAAAAAGGAATGAAATGAAATTAAATGTAAATGAGCTAGCTAGGCAAGGTTAGCGCAGTGCTAAGGCTACAGATTCAAGCAGAATGCTTAAGTGTCCGTGACTCCGTGCTACTTAATATAAGATTTTCTGCAAGAAGGTGAAGGCAATTGGAGCAATTCATCTTGTCTGCTCACTTAGATGCTTTATAAACTGCACAGTTTATTTGCAGAAGAGTTAGAAGTCCCCCTTGAGCAGGAACGCCGGCCACAGTATTCCAGGCGTTGCTCTCGTTGGAGTGCTGCAGCCAGGTGATGCCCAGGGCAGGTTTGTCCTTGCTCCGACAGTACTTGAGGAAGGGGAAGTTGTTTTTTCTTTTGTTTTACTCCTGCAGTGTAAGAGAACTTGCTGGATACGCACCTTCCTGCTGGCGTCTTCGTGGGAGTCGTTTTCTGCACGTACAGTCCACCCTCCCTGACACAGGCTCTAGCTGATCGCCCTAGGAAGAGCACAAACAATTCGGAGCGATGGTCCCTCCATTCCGTTTCTAACAAAAATAAGCAAAGGCTGGGGAAAAAGTAAGAACAGGAGGAGGAGCTATGCTTCATGAAGATCTCCCTCTTAATATCCTTCCAGCTCTGAAGGGTAATCAGCCCGGATGGGAGGTCCTCAGCCTGATGTGTTTGGGTACTTACTAACTCCCGATCAATCTCTCTTCCAAGTGATTCCCCAGTCTCTCTTAGACCTCTGTCAACTCCTGACATCCACATATTTTGGTAAGGTGTTTCACAGGGCTGTTGCGGGAAGAACCACTCCTTTGGTTTCCTTTGAATGTGGTTCTTTAATAGTTTTCTCTGATGGCTGCTAGTTCTTGTGCTGCTACTGCTTCATCTCAAGATATTAATAACCATAACCAGGTAGAATGTGGTTTTGGTTCCAAACAGAGGATCCAAGGAGAAACAAGTAGTTCCTGATACTGAAACTCAACGGTCGAGTGCCAGGTAATGTGAGTTCTGAATGCGAAAGTCTGCTTAGAGGGCAGAGACAAATCCCTTCGCTGGGTGTTCCAGTGAACCACGAACTTTCCCAGCATTCGGCCCTGGAGGTGAGAGGGCTGAGTTCTGCTCCATTCAGTACAGTATGTTTTACTGCCATTATATTCACTGCACATAAGTGTGTTAGTCATGGAAATGTGTCAACAGTACTTACAGCTTCTCTGAGATGCCAAGAGGGGACACTTGAAAGGACATGCCAGGGTGTTCCTGTAAAAAAACAGGTAGAATATGGGCTAAGGTGTTACCAGACACTGTCTCAAAGGACTAGGAACACTTCTATTCTTGGCAGTGTGAATAGGGACAGTCAGTGCAGGAAACTGAGTACCGACATCAAAGCAGGAAAGGAAGGAGTCTCCTTTGCTTGTCCATAATCTGGCCTCAGTGTCTCTGACAGGCTCCAAAACCCCACAAAGGCTCCTGTTTCCTCACTTACGTAGTTTATACATTCATTTTTGTATATCATATTAAGTGTAGCAGTAAGATACTATAAGGGCTCCAGCACATCAGTCTCTGCGTTTTGGCTGTGCATCGTCAAAGCCTGCCCCGTCTGTGAGCTGGGCATGACACTGGTTTCCAGTTAACTCCAGGAGACGTCACTGTTTGGTTCTAAAAAGCCCTTCATTATTTATCTCCAACCTATCTTAGGGTAGCATACCACATTCTCAGCCTTTTCAGTTCTCAATCATTGGACCTGCAGAAATTTATACCAACAAAAGATCTGTTCAGGGGTCTTAGACTTATCTCAGACAGCTCCTTTCTTTTCTTCCTTTGCAGCCTTGTTGCAAAAGAAAACCCTTAAACTGTGCATGAGCTGATCTCTGCAGTAACCACACAATCCCATCATCACTGTCCTCTTCCACCAGCCTCTCCATCTGCTGGGCCCCATTGCTCTGCCCATCCTGATTTAAAGAATAAAATCTTTGTGGCCATGGTTGCCATTTACTGTGTCACACAGCATATGGCACAGGTCTTGCCTACAGCTTGTATATGCTACCATAAGGCAGAAATTGTCTCATCAAAGGCAGATAATGTCACATCCTTTAAAAATCATAGTAATGTGGTACGAGTAAGTGTGGCAATCCAGTAAGCATCTTGTATCCAGGACCTTCACTGGCTGAGATATCTCATTACCAGCAATAACAGCAAAGGCTGAGATTATCGTAGATGATATAAATTCCCTGCCGTTCTGAGATCTATTTAGGTCTAGGTGAGTGTTTTACCAATCCTTATCTAATCAAAAGAGATCTTTCATAAAAGTGCTTCAGCCAGCTCCTGATTCCCAAATATGGTGGTTGCCTGGGTGTCTGCCCATCCTCTCCCTCCTTTCTATTTCAAACAGGCTGGAGGAAGGACCACAGCACTACTCGGAAACTTTCACAAGGTAAACTTCCCCTCCTCTAATTGTATTTGCTCCTTCATATAAACTGCTTTATATTTTCCTAGTTGAATGACACTTCCCAAATACATTTTTCTCTATTATTTTTTCCAGTTCTTCCTCTAAACATTGTTGTCAGCAATACGGGAATAGTTTAGTGATACTTACTCTGCAATAAAAAAAGGAAAAAAAAAATCCGGTGCTTTTCTCAGCCTCTTAAACATGGAAGATCCTTCAAGATCTGTTTCTGTAAATCCACAAAAGAAGATACCAAGTTTGTAAATACTTAACTACAAGGAAAGCCCCAAATCTTATTGTAGCAAGCTGGGTCTAAATTCTGCAGCTGGCAGAGTTCTCCGGTAGCTCTGTGTGGTATGCTCTGTATCAGTATCATATAATGTTTTTTAAAGAAGAATTTTACTGAATTAAGGAGGAAAAATACAGTGCAACAAATACAATAAAGTAACCCTCACACACATTGAAGCTGTATGCCTTTCTGAACTAAGACTGAGGTTCTCTGCAAATTCAGAAAGGAGTCATAACTGGCAATTGCAAAGTGATATCCAATTTTCACTCAGTGCAAAGCAAGAGTTAATCTTCTCTGGGTGATCAGACTCCAGCCATTGATCTAGGATCACTCACTGTTGAATAGGAAGGTTATAAATGGGTGGTCCTCGACTCACTGCAGTTTGCCAGCTGTTTCATGCCAACCTATTTGCTTTAGTTTCTCTATTAAGAGAGCAATAGTGTAGCTATATTTGCAGCCTACATAAACTGTGCTTTTTTCTTCTTTTATTGCTCCTCTGCCTTTTGGGGGTTTGTATTTCTGCCATTGTAGAATGGATCAAGCTGAAATCTGGCATGTAACAAAACTGCAGGGGCTTTATTTTAAATGAAAAGGTTTAGATCTGTTAAACCATTTTTCTGTTACGGAACTGACAAAAAAAATCACCTCAAACCTGAGGTTGCGAGGGATTAAGCTCTAAAGATAAAGGAAAAAAAAAAAGCTTTTAATTTACCCCATGACATTTGACAATAACTGAGTGCTGAATATAGTCTAAGCAGTTGATTGATATTCTATTATTGGAAAACAGCTCTCAGATTTGACTGTAAAGGTAACAGTCTAATGAATTGGCTTTCACTGTTATTTTTATTCCATTTGTTTACTAGTAACATTTGCAGAACAGCTAGGGGATCTTTTTCTCAACACTGCATGGCATCTTACCTGAATGGAGGAGCTATTTCAATAGCACCTTGAAACACAGATTTATCAGGGTGGATCACAGCAGGTACCAGTGCAGTAACTGGAGAACAGCACATACATACTCTGGGAGTTGTAGGGAAGTAGCCTGTAATTCCCTCATTATATTTAAACTGGAACATTCATTTTAACATTCCAAAACACTGAAGCAGAATGAAGTCTTAGAGGTGCAGAAATAGCGAGGATGTCCGAGTAACGTCGGACCTGAAGGACTGCACTCATATGTAGAGTGGTAGGGCAGAGAGGCAAACAGGACAGCGAGGACAGCAGCATCTCCCTGACTGACCAGCCAAATTTTATGTGCAACTCTGGATATCCTCTCTCCAAAATTCCCCTTGGCTTTTCCTAAGGGTGACTTGGTGATATGTGGCAGCAACTTCATGTGTAATGTGTGTCTGGCAACTTAAGGCATTAGCCAGTGGGTTAATTTTGATTCCCCCTGTAACTGAGACTCTTTGACCACCCTGATCAACCTGCAACTCCACCACTGAAGCCCCTCACTGAATCTTTCCTTTCAGCAGGCTCAGAAGGGTCCTCTTTCCTCCCTGAAAAGCACAGACACTTCAGTAGGGTTTTAGTCTTCATGCCTCAATTCTCTATCCACAAAGTGGAGGTTGTGATAATTCTTTAAGGATGTATTACAGATGAAGGGTGTCATTAGCAATGATGAGGCACTCGGACACTATCACCACATAATCATTTAAGACAGATAAAGTGATCTGCTGGCTTTTAGATTACAAATCCCTCTTCAAAAAGCTGGAGAGGCGAGAAGCATCCTTTCATCTCTGGGATAAAACCCTCCACATAAGAGAGCAGCTTCCATGGGAACTGACCTTTTAATTACAGCTGCTCAGTAGAAAGAGAAGAGTCTTTCAACCGTTCATGCTGGAGTCGACAGAAGTGTACCCATTTTTCATGCAGTATCCCGAACAAAGCACTTCTTGTTCATTTTGGGGCAATTTATTCTTGAGCCAGCTGTACCCAGGGTCATGCACATGCAGCATTTCTCTCTTCCTAGAGTTTACCCACTAGATGTATTTATAGGCAGCAACTCCATCTCCTCTCAGATTTTGCTTTGCCAGACTTTTAAAAAGGCGTCTTTTCCTTGTGGTCCAGAGACCATCAGCTCTGACTTGGGTGGCCTGGATGTTCCGATTGTTTTGTAGCTATTTCTGAGTTAATTCTTCCCGAGTGCGGATGGCATGTGTTGTACACAGCAATTCACATTAGGATCAGGCCAACATTTCCTGACCTTGATGCCTCAGATTAGACGCACAAATCTCTGCGGTTCTGGGAGAAGGTCACCCTCTGTTTAACAGGAGCACGTGACACCAGTTCTACAATTCCCTACTCCACTTTGATCTGATTCACATTTAAATCAAGCCATGGCTTCCCTATAACAATGAGAGGGAGAAAATAGGTGCTTCTTTTTAAAGAGGTCAGATATCTCACCTTTCTGAGAGGAGTCACTTTTAGCTTGGCAAAGTGCAGAAGCCCTCACCATGACGGAGCTTGCTTCCTGCCTTACAGCTGTGTTTTTATTCTGTTCACATGAACAGGAGAAATTTGAGGAGTGCAGAAGGTTATTCTTCAATAGAGCAGCCTAGGGGAATAGTTTTTCTCTTGCTTTTGTACTTTTTATTCATTGAAGAGGAACGCTTGTCAGAGATAAAAGAGGAGCTATTTGTCAAAGCTGAAGGAAAAGCTGTTGGTAGACATAGCCAAAGCGATGGGCTCTGAGGGAGCAGCATCGTGAGACCGCAACAGGCTTTTCTGCTTGTCTGACCTCCATCGTGGCCCCATGTGCATAGACAAAAGACATGGAGACACCTTCTCCCAGCGCTGGACACAGAGTGCCAGTGGGTAAGGCAAACAGGGTCCCGTTGCCTATGAACTTAATTTGTAACAGTCCCCCTGTGATTCCCAGTGCTAAAATTAGACAGTGCCTGTCTGTAAAGTACTAGCTGCACCCTTGGGGTTACTGAATCCTTCTCGCTTTGGTGTGGAGCAGTTGGCCAGAGCTTCCTCCTCCCTCGGTGTGATTTCATATCGCAGCATAGCTGTTATCAGAGAGCCCCAGGGAGAGAAAACTAAACATTAAAACTAAAAATGCCTTGGTAAGAGACATAAACAATATGGAAAGGTATTTAACTGTATTTATGAGCAACATGCTTTTTCTCAGAGGATTTTTATGGTGCTCTTATAAGATTACTTCCTAGAGCAATAAAGTACATTACAGGGAAAGGCCAACCTCCCACAGTTTGCCAGAACCACCAAGCCTCTAAAAGCAGTCAATGACTGACATTTCCTATGCAAACAGGCTGTTTAACCTTGCAGCCAAGTTGTTCCAGCAGCGCCAGAGTCCAAGCCGCGTGCGTGTGCACCTTGCCTTCCTGGTACATGAAGCACGGGGGGAAAGCATGCAAAGCGGGCAATCCCTCCCTCCCCTGGGCACACACAGGTGGCACTTTCAGGGCCCTGATAGCAAAATAAAAGCCTTGTCACGACCACATTCTGCCACCAGGCTCCTAAGGGAAATGTGCAAAAAGCAAGCATTTGTCGATGCCTTCTCCCAGGAGTCTCTCTGTTACCGCATTTTGACTCCCCCCTTTTTTCCCTTTTTCCAAAGAATTTACAATACAATGAGAAGAGAAGCCCTCCTGTTTCATTAAATGTCCATGTACTGCAGTTTGTGTAGTTTAACACAACCAATAACTAATAATTGGGAACCTTCTCACTGTCCAGATTGTAATTTTTCCCCTTCCTCGTGCCCCTCTTTTTAAAAAAACAAAAACAAAAAATCAGAATTTCCCAGATTTTGCATATTTGTGTCCACCGTACAGCCTGCGTGGCAGCTGCAGAGCACAGTTTACTTAGTAACAGAGCAAGCTGCAGGTAAAGATAAGTCTCAGAAGATGTAGCATTATAGCCTTAAAGTCATTTTTACAGGCTGTAACTCTTGTTAGCAGTACCTGTGTCTTGCTTTTTATCTCTAGTGATTGATCTGAGATGGTAAGTCTTAAAAGAATAACATAAACAGAGATCCTTTTGATATCTTCCTCAGGAGCTCCTTGAGTAACATCTGTTTGAGCAGGATCTGTTGTATTTAGGGACCATTTCTCTATACTGTTTACTGGATCTTTGAACAAAAGAAAATAAAAAGCAAATATAAAAGCAAAATTCAAACCTGTAGCTAACAATCCCAGGTTTCCTCTGTTTTCTGGGCTGGATATTACCATTGTGTGTTGAGATCAGAACAGACACTGTTCATGAGCTTTTTGAGCCTGCTAAGAGGTGAGGACTAAAAGAAGTGTCAAAAGGGAGGAAAAATTTTGCTCTACCAGCTTTCTTTATTATCATAAAACAGCAAAAAAGGTCAATAAGCCTTTGCTCTATGCTAATGAAAGTCCAGCTCTGCCGGTTACATTGAATTGTTTATGGAAATCAGGAAGAGTTGGAGAGAAATAGCCTGGCACAGATATAGTTGTTTAAACATTAGGGCGGTGATAAGGGGTCCTGTGGACAGGCTGCAAGGATCCTGCCACCGTCAAGGTCTGTCTTGCAGCAAGCTGGGAAAGCTGAGGAGCTGGGAGTTCTCAGTTACTAGATTACCACCACCAGACCCCCGAGGATGTCTTCTGCCATGTCCTGGGGCAGGCAGTTGCAAACCTTGCTGTAATGCCCGCTACCCTTTGCAATATACCACCGTACAACAGCTATCCCTCAGCTCACCCGGGAAACTTCTCCAGATCCACCCAAAGGGGAGGACCAAAGGACACTGGCACCTCCAGCCTCTACCTCCACCCGGAGCAGCTCCCATGTTACTACCAACGCTGTCATTTCCCTCTCTGCTCCTCTTCTTTCTCAACTCTTGCCATCCACCTAAAAAGAGTTGAGATGAAGCAGTTCTCAGAGTCTGTGATCAGAGCACAGCTGCAAGCAGCACCTTAAACAAACTGAAGATGGGATGAGTTTGTCAGGTCTCATGCTGAGCAAGTGACTAGTGCTTCTTGCTGAGGAAGCAGCCTCAGAACAAAACAATCTTGGAGAAAAAGGCAGTAACAGGGAAATGTCACTGAAATCTAGATCAAGAGCAACAGCAAAAGGCCATGTGGTGTGGGAGGAGCTGCTCTCACCCAAGTTTTCTAGGAGGAAAAGAAACCAGGTTCAGGTCTGAGCCTCGAGACAGAGTCTGGGATTGCAGGCAGGTAGGTGAAGCCTAAAGACTGTACTTGGATTTAACCACTAATGGTGGCAGAACAACCAGACAGTGCTGAGAGCCAGCACTCAGATGAGAGAAGTCAATGGGCCAGTTTAGCCCAAGGATGGGTGCTGGGAGGCACACTGCAGCCATGGAGTGGGGCATCGGGCCAGTCAGGCACATCCTGGCACCCCGGCATAGTTCCTGCACATAGAAACCACACAGCCCACTGGCACAAGCTGGTATGATTTGGACAAAGATATCCACCAAGAGGCTAAGTAATGGTCCGCTCGTCTGGACCTCCTAGACTTTTCACAATACGGACACTCAAGGCACACAGACTCTCCAACAGACAAAACTCTGCCTTTGCCAGTAGTTAGGGTTCTAAGTCCTGGAGGTGAAGCTGGGTCTCTAACATCTAGCAACAAGAAGTCACTAAGAAACAGCCTATCTGAAATGAGATTTGCTTAACCTGGAGCGTCCTTGGGCAGTGCTAACTGTGCTTTCTGCTCCTAAGTGTGCCGAGCACATACACTCAGTAGAGACCCTACAGCCCTTTCCTCAGGGCAGTGCTCTTATCCTAGCATCCTGGCCAAATTCCAGTTGGGTAATTAGATCACGATTAGGTAACTGGTTGCATATGCCATTCCCCTTCCCTGGGGAGCCTGGCTCTAAATTGCTTGATGGTTTCAGGGCCTCCTAGTCAATAGCAAGGCTGTTTCCCTTGCCCATGGGAGCCTAAACGCTGTCAGAGCTCGCAGAGTGATTCCACTGCACATGGCCTGCCTGGAGCATGGTGGGTGCTTGGGTGGTGTGGGTGTTGCCCCTAGAAGTCAGGAGTCCTCCTGCCTTTTGGGGAGATACTGATGTGCGCTTGCTCAGAAAGCTGAGGTACGAGCCGTAAGACCCCAAACTGGTGAAATGAACCCAATGTCATTGTTTTGTTCAGTGGAACGGAAAAGAAACAGACTGGCAAAGTCATTTAGTTGGGCTAGGCATCATTTTGTGGTTTGCAGATTGAAATTCTTAATGACACTCATTACAAGTTGTTTGTTTCCAGGTGCCATTTGCTTTCATGCTCAGAGTTACATGCCTTAATGTGAATAATTCTGCTTGGAAAAATGTTGAGTGCTGGCAACTGCACAAGTCTAGAAAAAGTCAGCATCTAAAGCACATGAATTTTTAGACAGATACCATACTTTTGTCATGTCTTTTGATCCTTGAATGCCAGCCATTCACCTTCATGGAATATTGCATACATCCATACAAAACTGCTGCCTGCTCACAAAGATACCGGCTACAGAGATTTTTTTTCTTTCATCATGGGATCTCTTATCCATTATCTGCCTGTCCTCGCTACCTAGCAGTTCTTCTCTCCTTCTTGTCCCAACCTCATCTCCATCTTCCTACCTTTTCTCCCTCCCTGTGAGTCTAGCTGGCTCCCACATCTGCTCCTCATTCCCCTCTCACCCATCATCTCCTGGGGCCCCCAGCCCCTTCTCTCTAGTGGAACAGAGACAGCTTTGGCAGCATGATTGCTCTTCTTCCTTAAGCTGGGGTGCAGATCTAGGACTCCCAAGGAGCTGCTGTTACTCTCCAGAGGGTGTAGGACAGAGCAGGACCATACTAGGCTCTTCTGGCTCTGTCCTTTAAGAGCTGTATTGGGAACTTGAGTGTACAATGAAGAACTCAGCCCCTTTTCTTCCTCGGTGTGTGGGCTGCTGTATTCAGCGAAGCGAGGCAGTATGGCAGGCTAGGATTCCTTGGGGAGGAAAGCTGTGAAAGTGCTGGAGTGAAAAGTGTCTCATCACACTGCAAAATAGCAATGCTAGCTAAAACCTCACCCCTCTGCAAATCCACGAGGAAAGCACCCAGTTCCCTGAGAAGATAGTTAGTAGGTATAAGCACAGGGACAGAGGAGGCTGTGGTTGCTGGTGACAGTGACTGTCAGTCACCAGTCTTGTCCCACCAACTATCACCTTGTGTTCCTGACTGGCAGTTCCAGTGCTCTCTTTTGCATTCAGAAACCCCTTAAAAGCCACATCCCTTGGCTGATATATCAATGGGGCAAAGCCCAAATCCTCAGGCTGGTTACAGGCTCCAGAATCCACTGGAAGTACTAATGAAGGAAAAAAAGCCAGATTTTCTGGCACCAGGGCCCCATGCCACGAAGCAAAGCCAGATGTAGGAGGAAAGCTTCCCTGTCTGAATGCACCTTCCTAGAAGGCAGATAAGTTTCTCCAGAAGTCTCCCATGAAACCATGAAGCAGCCCAAGCACTTCTCTTGAGTGCAAAGAGCTGCTAAGACAGCAAGCAGGAACACAAACTGCTGTTCCCTGCAGGCTGGCCAGAGGTTTCAGTGCACAGGCTGGAAGCAAGAGGGATCCCTGCTAAAAGCCACAGAGCCATAGGGCAAACCTAATGGGACCCAGGGATTGTTTGTAATCTGAGGGCTTGTCAGAAAACGGCTATGTCTTGGCATTATTTAGGGGGAGTTTCTCCCCGTGGCCTTATCAGTTCAATGCTGATGGAGTGAGATTGTTCAGCACAAAATCTTTAGCTGCAGGATGCTACCACAGCAGTCTGAATGCTCCTTAGGCAGTGTTTATTAATTACACCTACATGTAGGGATGGAGACACTGGCATTTCTGCCCTGTCTCCACTTTTTAGGAGAAAGAACAGAGCTTTTCTAGTAGGGATGGAGGCACTGGCATTTCTGCCCTGTCTCCACTTTTTAGAAGAAAGAACAGAGCTTTTCTAGTGCTTTAAGTGTATTCTAGACTGTCTACCAAACCATGAGCAAAGCCCTTCCCCACAGCAGGGAAAATGGGATAGCAATGCACATCAATGCTCTGGCCAAAGACTTGAGCAGGCGGTACTGCTGGGAGAGGGCAGCTGTCTCATAGAAGCAAACCGAACCAAAGAACCTGCCCTTTGCACTCAGGGGTTTCTCAGAGCTCATCCTTGCTATATGCTGTCAGCTTGGTCATTTCTAAATCTCCGCGTGTTCATTAGAGCAAGCTCACAACCTGAGTTTGTGCAAGCATGTAAAACTGCTCTACTTCCCTGCAAAGCTCCTGCTCAGGACATTTTCCAGCCCCTCTTGAGCCTGCCACCATCTTGATGCAATGTTATCTCCTCTGGGACACTGACCACTTTTTTATCCTTGAAACTATGTTTTCCTTTGGATTCTGTGTCCTGTGTCCTCCTGCTTTCCTCAGGGTGTTCTTTGGGCCATGCATCCATCCCCTTTGGCTTGCTGTGAGATTCCCTCTGCTTCTCCTTCCACCATCTGGGTGAGGATTTAGCTGGGAAAATGCAGGGGTCCGCATCATTGTGACCTGTATCTCAGCAATTTCTCCTATGTTCCTATTTATAATCAGTGGAAACACCTGTCAGGCACCGTTCCCTTCACCCTCAAATACATATTCAGCCTAGGTTAGATGCCCTGAAAGTACATATTTCTTTCCTTTGACTGTGAAGGGAGCCAGGGGTTTTTAGCTCAGTGGAAGGAAAATATCAGATGAGATGAATCCAAGGTTTTATCTGGGAACATGAACACCATCCAATACCAGTTCCATGTTGGGAAACCGCAGATCTGCCTATCTGTCCCAGACTCAGCTTTGCCTGTCCAAAATTAACCTGACCCTATTTTTTCCTCACAGATCCATTCTATGGCCTCAAGCTCAACCTCGCTAGAACAAGGATCTTTATATCTGTCATCAAGTCCTTCTGTCCGGGAGTACAGCATCATCATCCTACCAGTTTTTCAGGCCCAGCTGAACACTTGAACCGTCTGACTGATACAATCCTAAAGAGAAAGCACTTGAAACTGGCTGCATTTGCCACCAAGCACTCAGACTGCACTGGCTGACTTCTATCCATTTTTCCCCAGTGCCCCTTGAAGTTGTCTCTACCTGCTGTGGTGTTCCAGACAGTGGGTGCTCAGAGGCGGGTTTGTCTTTTTATTCTGAGCTTGCACAACACCCACTTAAGCACAGCCTGTCTGGAGCAGGGAGCTGCCGCAATAACCCCAACCGCAGTGACTGAAATGCACTCTTTGCGTGATTAAATCTGAACAGGGATTAGCAATGGAGGAGGAAAGGGCTGGAATTTTAATTCATGAATATTATCCTCTTTCTTTCTTTCATGTATATATAGCAGGAAAGTGGATGCACAGCTAGAGAACAGCATTATTATTAGAGATAAAAGGATCCTCCTGCTCCCCTGTGTGTTTATTCCAGAGGCAGCCTGCAAATATGAAATACTCGCTCCCAAGCCAACTCGGTCAAGATGAGATGCCAGCTTCTGGATATGGCTGGTTCCTGTAGAGCATGTTGTGATAGCACAGCCTGATGACAGCTACTCAGAACGTGGCTGAGTGCTTCCCACTACAACACAGCCTCGTGCACCCAGACCAAGGTAGCTGTGATCTCTTCATAATTGATAGATGTGTCCCTCGGACCATGCCTTACAGGCACAGGCCATTGGGCCAGAGAGTTTACCAGGGCAGCTTTGAACAGCAGAGCTCTCTAGCTTGCACACCACAGCTTTGCTTTTAAAGCTACACTGCTTATGCTGTTAAGAGAGCCCTTCTGCCTCAGCAGCATGGATATGGTGGCCAAAGGACACACTCAATGGCATAAGCTGCATCATCAAGTGACATTCATCAGCACTGCTAAGTCACTTTTTAGATATGTATTTTTTCCCTCTGAATTACAAACAAAACATCTTTGCTAGCAGGGCTTTGTTTTGCAGCTGTAAGTGTGCAAGACACAGGGGCAGGCCCTCTGGGCTGGCAACTGCTTAAGGCAGCCTGGTGCCTAGCACCCTCTCGCCTGCCTTTGCAGCACAGTGCTGGGATCTGCTCTCCGATGGAAGCTTCCGTGCTCTGGTGGCACTCGTGTGATCGGAGCGGGAGGCCGAGGTGCCTGCCTCCCCCCGTGGCGGTGACCTCGTTTGCTTGTGTGCCTGTCCGCGCAGAGCCCATGACACTGATCCAGGAAGCCCCGGTGTGGGCAGCTGGCAGGAATTTTTGTGTTGTTTAATTCTCAATCCTTCCGAGAGCCCAGTGAGGGATTGAGTGCGTTTGCTGAAATGAGGGGCAGGCACATGGAGCCAAACCGGACGCTGGGAGCTGAAGCTGCTCTGCGAGAACGGTTTGCTGTGGGAGATGTCCCGCTGTTCCCCGCAAATGGCAGAAGCTAACACAGCAATAACAGCCAGATGTGGGCAAAGCATCGACACAGCTCCCATCCTGGCTCCCAGCCCTGCAGGAGCAGTGGTGATTCAGGGCAAGAAGGTTAATCCGAGAGCTCCCCGCTCTGCGCCGGAGCACGGGAGCGCCGAGACGCCTGTGCCGAGCGTGCGGTCCCATGCATGGGGTTGCCCAGCTGGGCATGGTGAGCACTTGCGCAGGCTGGGTGCTCAACAGGGAGTTTCTGGACGCAGAAGGGTGCAGCAACAATGTGTTGGCTGGCTCACGCTGCCCAGCCCTGTGTGCTGATGCAGCCTTGCCAAGTAATCGCAAGGCTGTGATTTTTGGCAAGATATAACCCTCCCAGCAGCAGTAGTTATTGCAGCTCCTCCTTCAAATCTGCCCCTTTGCCCTGTGGGGTCCTTCTGACCTTGTTTTCTCTAAATATTGGGATGATGCAGAGAGGTTAATATTAATTGTCCAGTGAAACTCCTTTGGTCCCGAGTTACCTGCAGAAGCTGTGAGCAGCCCCTCTCCGTAGACCACAGCATGCAGGAAAGAAACTGCTTTCAAAGTGCAGTGACTTGCAAGCAGGGTCTTGCCACATGGGAAAGGCTGCAGGTGCACAGCCCCTAGCTCTGCTCCTCGTTGCAGCTTCACCCCCAGCATGTGCTGGTTTGGGGTGGCAGCTCATGGCTGAGTCTTGCTCAGTTCGGCACATGCAGCGCTGTTTCACCTGCCGCAGCACCCAGGCCACTGCTGCTTCATCGAGCACTGATCATGCTTGGCTTATGCTATAGAAAAAAACATAAAATTTGAGGCAGTCTTGGTTATTTCAGGTTATGAAAATGGAAAGAGGGAACAAACAGGTCCAGTATGAGATTCAATAAATCCAAAGGAAAAGATGGCTGTTGCAAGCCTCTCTGAAAAGGGACCACATCAAGATGGACCTGGGAAGAGAACTGCAGCCCCAGCAGTGCAGGCGCAAACAGCAGCTGCTCCATGGGCACAGGGAAATCCCAGGCCTCCACCAGAAACCTTCCTGACAACTCCGCTCTGTTATCCATGCCGGGAGCTCTGCAGAAGAATGAAAATCCACCTGCAGAGGATGGATGGTTGGATGGAGGGAAGGAAGAAAGGGGAACCTGCTATGCCTCCTTGTGGTGGTCTTACTGAATATATCCACTGGGAATAAGTGGGCATGGGTACCCATGGGCACGTCCTCTAGGACATGATATGGTACAGCCCTTGTTTGGCTGCCCAGCTGCCCTCACAACCCTTATTCAGGTGCAGAGGGGCACACCAGCTCCAGCACAAGAGAGGCAATTTGCCATTTCAAGCAGGTCCCAGCTCACTTGGTGCAGGCTTGCAGAGGGCATGAGCCACACAGCTTCACAGGTGCTCACAGGCAACATGCTCTGCAGCAGTACCCATGGCAAGCACTGGTTTGTGCCACCCAGGCTGGTTTGGCCAACTTCAGCGATGTTGTGTCTCCTTGCTGCTCCCTGGGCAGGGTGCTCACAGTCTCCTTTAGCGGTGTCTGTCCACCCTGCAGTGTGGAGCCCCTGCCATGCCAAGGCTGGGGCAGCGTCTCGCGGAGGATGCGCAGCCCGAAGCCCCTGCAGCCTGAGCTCCCCTGCCAGGGCAGGCCGGAGATAGGCAGAGCCCAGCTTCCCCTGCAAGGGAGCCACACTGTCCCCGCTGAAAATAAGCTGGGCTGGACTGCCACCTTGTGCCAACAGGCAGCATCCACTGACCAAGAAAGGCATGGCAAGGGATTTTTAGTAACCTAAAATGACAGGGATATACCCCAGGGTCTCAGACGAACCTCTACAGACCTGAGCACCCGGACAGGAGCAGGCATCCAGGAAGAGGCTTTGCTGTCCTGCCTGCAGTGGGTCAGGCACAACCGTGTTCACCAGCACAGGGCGCAAAATCCCTTATCTCTGGAGGCATCTTCCTGTGGCCATGAAAAGTTCAACCCTGTCGTTCATTAGCGGTGCAAGAGGAACTGCCCAGGTGGTGAAAGGCTGGTAGCACCCCAGGTTGCCCAGGCTGTGTAGGGTGCCAGATCCCTGCGGGACCAGCTCCAGATGTACAACAAGCTGCAGGTTGGGGCTCAGCCCCAAAATGCGAGCATGGCCAGAGAGAACGCTGGTTGGTTCACCTGCAGCAGAAGCAACGGGCTGTGCCAGCCTGCAGCACAAAATCTGGGGGCAGACGGGGGCCCAGAGCCATGCTGGAAGCAAGCTGGCAGCCTCAGGCCAGCGGTGCTGGGGAACGGGGCAGCAGCAGCAGAGCTGCAGCACTGGGAGGCGTTTCTGGACAGGGGCCATGGGATACACCACCTTGCTGCCAGCCTGGCCGCACACCTCTACCACCCCAGCGAGGTGACATCAGGGGAAGGTTTGCCATGTGCGACTGACCATGGTGCCGGGGTTCGCACCCCTGGCAGCAGCGGAGGCTGCCGGCTCGGCCGGGCAGGCAGCAGCAAGGCAGAGACGTCACTGCGTGGCTCTGGGCAGCCCTGGCACACACTGGTCCCAACATGGCCCTCGCCAGCCAGCTGCCTGGGACAGATGCTGTCTTGCTTAGTAAATAGAGTAATGGAATATATTGATTCCTCCTTTTTTATTTTTATTTATTTTTTTAAGGCAGGTACGAAGGAAGGAAGACATTTATGTATGGAAGCTCCCACACGAGAATCTCCAGCCCAGGGCAGCGAGGAAGGGACACATTCCTGTGTCCTGGCACATCACTCCCCAGGGCCAGCCAGTCCAGAGCCTGCTCCTCTCCAGGGCTCCCTGGTGCTATCATAAACCCGCATCTCATTCCCCAACTCACCAGCTCCGTGTCCACAGCAGAGAGCAGCAGGGCTGTGCAGGGAGCACACGTGAGAGAAACCAGGGGATCTATGCTTTCACCCAGAGCAGCACTACAGCCTTGCCCCTCACTTTTCTGAGCCCTAGTGCTGTGTTAGTTAGACCAGGCACAACTTACTTCCTCCTAATTGCCCAGAGAGTAATCAACAGTAACTGATTCTAATTTATGTCTCTTGCTGGCTGCCCCTTGCCTTTCCTGTGCTATTAAGTTAAGCTAAATTGGCTGGGGTGATAAGTGACTCCAAGTGGTGAAGCAGTAGCAGAAAGATCATGTTGTCTTGCTGTGCTACAAGATTTATTTATCCCTGGAAGTAAATATTGAGCCTCCACCTCAGCTCAGCTGGGCCAGGTCTGGAGCAAAGCTGGAGGCACCTCTCTCTCTGGTTTCACCCTTTGTGGCCACAGAGGAGGGCCAGGGCCAGAGCCTGCACCTTCTGGGTGTCCTGGCTTGAGTTGTGCCCTGCTTGCAGGACTGCTGGAGGTTCCATCTTTCTCATAGGAGCAATACACATGGGCTAGGGTCTCAGCACACAGGTCAGACTGGCCAGCACTGGTGGGAGATCTTGTCTGCCCTAAAGGAGAATAAAGATTAGGGGCTTGTTTCCCTGTTGTGGAGCTGGCCCATGGTGTCCCCTAGTGTGGTTCCAGGACTGGGTGTGGGGTGGCAGCTGGCCACCACCCTTGAGTGCTACAGAAAGGGACAGACTAACAGTGGGAAGGGACCCCTGGCTGTCCCTAGCTTGGCCTCCTACTCAGAACAGGACTGAAGCCAACCCTGCTTCAGATCTGCTGTGGCACAGTCTATCCAAGTACTGAAAAGCCCCAAGGATGAAGATTCTCCTTCCAAGTACCTGTGCTAGAGTTGCAGATCTCTCCCGCTGAAGTCTTTCCTGCTGCCTGTCCTGAACCTGCGAAGTGGCAACTTGCAGCTGTTGTCCCTCACTGCGCCATATGCCAAACAGCTCTGGAGTGGCAGCTCCAGGATGAAACTCTTGAGCGTTGTCTACAGCCAAGATCTCTGTCTGACTCTGGGGACCCTCGTGGGTACATCAGAAACAGAGGTAGCAAAGTGCTGTAGCTAGAGTGAGAGCTCTAGGCTAGAGCACAAGGTGAATGGCCCACTTCTGGCTGCGTAGGTGGCTTTGCTTCGCTGTGCCTAAGTCTCCTCACAATCCCATGGGGGCCGTGATGCTGCCTCGTTGGCGTGGTGCTGGAGACAACTAACAGGAAAGAGACATTACTGCAGCTACGAGGCGGGTATAGGGCTTTGGAAGCTGACAGCAGCCAAGTCTGACCTTTACACATTTGCTCAATAAAGTGATATCAGATCCATTTCTCTGCAGAAGAGCTGTTAGTCTCCCGCACTTCACGGTAGGGCTCTGAAGCCTAACAGACACCCCTGATTTGGGACAAGGCATCAGGGTACCTGGGCTGTCTCAGAGCCTCGCAGTGACTCCAGCTGAGTTGTGACCCTGGGCCATGCTCTGAGCCATGCAGGGAAGGATTCCCACGGGTGCAGCAAGGAAATGCTGCTCCTATCTCCTCTGTGAGGGGAGGAGGGCTCCTCCAGGAGGAAACTTTCCAAGCGTGATTCATATCTCTAGTTTTACAGTCGTTTCGGTCAAACAGGTAAACCAAGCACGTTGTTTGAAACAGGTTCCTGCAGGGGAAAGGTCTCGCAGTGTGAGCGCACGTTCCTCCAGCGCAGGGCTGCGCCGGGTGCCACAGGGACCACTGACCTCCGCAGGCACCGGCCTGGCCGTGCTGGGCACCGCGGGGCCCTGGGGTGGCTCTCCTCCTTGGGAAAGTCATCCCTCCCCTAACGATGGCATCGCATTCTCTGGAGAAGGGGAAAGTGAGGCAGGATTTGGCCTCTCTCCACTCTGCTAAATGCTGGAGGGAACAAGAGGCACATGGCTGTGCTGAGAGGTGACTGGGGGTTAGTTAGCCGCTTGCAGCAGGATCCAAGGTCCTTCGGGAAAGTACAGAGGGTTGAGGCTGCAAGAGAGATAAAAGGACAAGCCCTTTTGCGGCTACCTGAAGAACAGACAACAGACGACTGCGTGGCACTGCAAAGAGATGGGAAGTGACACCCAACGTGCACGCCTCCCCCTTGGGCTTTCTCCTCCTTCTCTGCCAGCTGGGATGAGGGTGTGAGTCATGGTGAGGTGTCCAGCTCTCGCTCCCAGCAGGGCGTCTAGTCTCTAGCCTTGCTGCAGGTCTGCACCCCAACTGCCCAGCATGACTTGGAAGGGGCCTCTGAACAGTGTGACAGCTGATTCCAGCTGATTCCTACCAGCTTCTCTAAAGACTTTTTAAAATTCCCTGCAATCTCTTCCTTGCAGAGCTCCAGGTCTTTCAGAGCATTTTTCTTCACACGCTTCTTGCATTGTTTTACCAATACGGACCTGGGTTGGGTGTGAGTAGCGTAGTCCAGCCTGCTGCATGGGCAGAGGATGAGTGATGCAAGAGTGTCTACAGAAGCACATCTTGCGCCATAAACTTTGGGAGATGACACATGTACTTTTTTAATTTTATGATTGTAAAACTTACTCATGCCAATGAAACAAGCTTGTGTGTGGGGAAGTCACCTTTCCATAACTAAAACCTACAGTAGGAGCCTCATGGATGTCAGCCTGCAGAGCTCCAGATCCTGTTTGAGATCGGCACCCTGAGAGTGTCTCCAGCTCTGGAGCAGCCCGCCTGGCAAACTGGCTGAACCGCCCCAGTGCAGCACGCAAGCAGGCCCATCAGGGCAGTGCTGACAGTGTTGGCAGGGAGCTAACCCAACGATGAACTCACTAGCATGGAGTCACCTCACCCTTCAAAGGGAAGCCCTACAGGCAAAAGAGCTTATTACGGAAGGATGGACATTGTTCCACCATGTGCTGCCCAGGACACCTCATCTTCCTAGGAAAACACCCTTTGCCCATCCTTTCCAGTAGGCAGGTCACTGGAAGACAACTAGTAAGGTGCAGATCCCTGTGTAAGGCTGAAAGCCATGGCCATACTGTCACCCCAGGGAAGGAGGCCTTGCACTTGTACAGTATCCTTCCCCCTTCCCCATCTCCTCTGAGCTTCTGAAGATTTTCCAGCCTCTCTCTGAATGGCTGCTGTCTTGAGTCTGTGTTACTCTTCGCCATCAAATGACCACAACTGGGTTTGTGGATGGGGAATTGGATGGGAGGAGACAAAAAAAGTAAAGTGTGCCAATCTGGAAAACAACCCAGAAAGGTGAGCAGAGAGGGACCTGCTGGCCTAGATCCGGTGCTGTGGAAGAGGCAATGAGCTGCCCTGAGACAAGAAGAAGAAATAACAGCTAGCCTCTCTTAGCCTGTTAAAATGAGTTTTTACATTCTGCTCCTTAATCTTGCTTTTGGAGATGGAATATGTTTTAAAAGTCAGGGAAGGTTGCTAAGGGACAGTGTGCTCAGCAGGGACACTGCTTGCAAACCCTAAGCGCTCAAAAAAGCAGGAGGTAAGTAACTTGGGATATTATTAATCCTTCACTGCCCACATGATAAACAGAAATGTATTATTCTCGTCAAGGACAAAGGAGCCCAGATTTCCCCACAGCCAAGGAGCTGAACCAGCAAATCTTTTGGATTCAGCTCCATGGCGGGTTCAGCTGTCACTGAAGTTGTTTCAGTTCAGTTCCTGTCCAGGCCAATAAGGGTTGGTTAACCATTTGTTAACCCCAAACTCATTTCAGCCAGTTTAGGCTGGAAATCATGGCTTGTACAAGCAGCTATGGGACGGGGACCAAGTAGCTTTCAGCATCTTGTTTCCATGGCCTCTCCTCATATTCCCAGCTGAATACTATAGCTTCTCACCAGTGCTGCAGAGGTGCTCTGGCCAAAAGGGCAGAAAAGCTAAATACTGCTCCAGGAGTGAGAGGAAGCCCGCACTGTGGCAGGTGAGCAGGAGACACTGGGGACCTGCTGCACTTCACAGGCTCGTGCTTGCCGAAACCAGCACCTGCACACACATGTGCGTGCAGATGGGCATGTCTGCACACTGAAGCATGCAGTGACGGTGTGCTCACAGGCATCCCCCAGATGCTTCTGCTGGTGATGAGGACATGTAGATCTCGTCTGAAGGAGGGCTGGGAGCGAAGCTCTGGCCGGACACCACCTAAAAGAGAAAGGATGGGGGTTTCTGTAGGTGGGGGGCTGCCAGTGATGCCTCTCCACAAGCTGTACTGGGTACAAATCCCTTGTTTTGAACAATGGTGTTACAGGCTGTAAGTTTTTCACTGATGCTATTTTGATGCGATCACTGGAAAATTAAGGGGGATTCTCGTTCAGTAGAGACTTGAACATAACAGCTCAGGTTGTGTCCAGTTTGAGAAAACACAACAACTCAAACTGGCTTCCAGCCTGGGCTGCCTTGCAACATAATCTGCTTCTCTCTGCCCCAGACATGTTCCTATTCTGAAAAGAAGAAAATGTACCATCTCTTAAGGCAGCAGCTCCTGAAACATCAGGAGCAAAGACCTCACTGACAGATGATGTGTTCCTATCATCACACCTAGAACTGTGGAAAGATAGTCCATACCCTCATGGAGCTAGATTTTTTGAACAGCCAAGGGATATTTAAAAAGATATCTCCTACAATAACCACGTGAGGCCCCCAGTAAGAGACAAGAGTCCCACATTTTGGCTGCTCTACATCCACATAGTAGCACACACATCCTGTCACTTCTTCCTGTAGAAAAGTAAGCATAGACCAGGGTGTGAAATGGCCGGCTGTACTGCCCCATCCTTTGGCATGGCTATTCCTGGAGTGCGCTGAGCATGACTTTGTCCGTGACAGTGTCTGAAAATAATGCCCCCGAAAAAGGAGTGAGCTGAACGGGATGTCGGAGCTGAGCAGCCAGTATGTTGTCAATTTGCATCCAGCTTGCTGCACAGTAACATAGTCAGAAGACAAGATCTTAGTTATATTTATCATTTGACAGTACTGGTCTCTGCTATTTTTAGAGCAACATTGCATCTGTGTCTCACTGAGAAGCAAGATAAGGCAGCTATGGGGCTGATTTTCACAGGGTCTAATCCAAAATGCTGAACTTAATGAGTCTTTTCAGCGATCCGAGTAGTCCTTAGTGAGCCTTTGAGCCAGGTCAGACCCTAAGAACTGCTGTTCCCGGAGGTCGATCTAGCCTAGTCCGGACCAGAGGTCTCCATCAGATGGTGGCAAAGCCTGTCGTCCTTAATGCTTGGTCTCTGACTAAATATTTCTGATTAGTCATTTTTTAAGGCTACAACAACCTACCAAGGTTGCAAGAATGATCCTTGCAAGATCATTCATGACAGCGTATAGAGGTTTCCCCACAAAGCATCGCTCTGATCAGCGTGAGTGCGTGCCGTGGAGTCCTGCTGGCACACGGGGGCTGGGGGCACCCACGTGGTCCCACCTGAGGGAGTTGTGTCGGTGGGGCTGGGGGAGACTGTATCCACGGCCCACGTGGTCCTGCCCAGGGTCAGCTCTTATCTGTGGGGCTGAGTGAGCCTGGATGGTCCTGCCTGGGGGTGGCCATGTGTGTAGGGCCAGGAGGGCCTTTTCCATGGAGTTGGGCAGCTGTGTCTATGGGGCTGAGGCAGGCCACGCTGATAGGCCCAAGTGGGCCATGTCCACAGAGCTATGGCAAGCCCCATCTGTGGGGCTGAGGGGACCATGAGTGTGGGGCTGGGAGTCTGTGCCCATGGGGCTGGGGGTGCCGTGCCCATGAGGCTGGGGCAAGCTGTGACCGCGGGGCAAGGGAGCCATGTCTGTGGGGGTGCATGGGCTATGTCCATGGAGCTGGGGGGAGCACGTCCATGGGGCCAGGGTCATGTAGCCCTGGGGCTGGGGGAGTCACTGTGGTGGGGCCGGAGGGCTGGGGTCCTGTGTCTGTGGGGCTGAGGGGAGCCTTAACGGTGGGGCTAAGTGTCCTGTGTCCGTGGGCCAGGGGCTGTGTCCGTGGGCCCCCCCGACCCCCCCATCCATGGGCCCTGACCATGGGGCAGGGGCAGCGGGGTGGGGGTAGGGGGCAGCTGCCGGTCAGAGGTGAAGGGTCACGGCTACGGCAACCCCCCCCCCCCACCGGCAGCTGAGGATGGCCCCGCCCCCTCCGGCGGCGGCCAATAGGGAGCCGATTTGAGTGAGACCGCCCCTTCCCCCGCTGTCATCACAGACCCGCACGTGGAGGGGGCGGGAAGGGGGCGGGTCCTCTCCTCGGGGCGTCACCACTCCTCCGCCTGCCCATTGGCCGCGCGGCCCCACGGCTCGCCTCGCCCCGCGCCGTGCCCCGCCCAGCGCACCAATCAGCGGGGAGGGGGCGGGCACGGGGGGCGTGGCGCCGCGGGCACCCGGAAGGAGCGGCCGGAGTCGCGCAGCAGTCGGGGCCGAGGCGGCGGCGGCGGGGGGCGCTGGTGGGTGCCGGTCCGCGGCGCGGGAGGGGCGGCGCCGCCGGCGCCGGAGGGGTTAATGCGCCCCATCCCCGCCGCCCCTCGATTCCAGAAGGTTTGGGGGCTCTTTGAGGGCGGGATGGAGGAAAGGGGGAGCCGCGGCCGGGGGGAGCCGCGGCCGGGGTGGGGGGGCAGCGGCCGGGGGGAGCTGGGTGCAGTGCCTGGGGTGGGGGGCGGCAGCGTAGGGGGGGGGCTGTGGCCGGAGAGGGAGGTTGTGGCGGGGGTGGGGGTTGTGCAGGGGGGCACTGTGAGCAGCGGCACCGTGGCAGGGAGCCCTGTGCCCTGGAGGGTGGGGGGGGGGTCCCTGTAACCGAGCTGGGGGCTGTGACGTGAGGCAGGGCTGCAGCAGGAGGGATTAATAGAGAGGGATCTTGTGGGGTGGCGGTGTGGTAGGAGTGGGGGACTGTGAACAGGCCCCCTGCTCAGCGAGGGGGTGCTGTGGCTGGTGTGGAGCAGGCTCTACTTTGGGGGGCTGCCCCCCCCCACCGTGGCACCCTCCTCCCTGCCACCCCCGAAGGCCCCATGGCAGCTCTGGTCCCTGTGCTGGGGCTGCAGGTACCATTGGGGCTAGCTCGGGTGAGCTGTGCCATCTCCAGGTATCACCCATGAGGGCCACCTCCTCCCCACCGTGATGTGGGGACGGACGTTCTGTCCAGGGCACTGCAGACAGGATGAGGCCTCTTCCTCCTCCTCCAGGACACCAGCTCAAATTCAGCTCCAGCTGGGAGTAACTGGTTGCTCTTGTCCCCCTTGGACTGCCCATGCCTTAGGGACAAGTGCCTGTGGAGCTGTGCCAGGCACCTAGAGCTGCTGTGCTGTGCTGCGCCCCTGCCACGCAGTGCCCCGAGCTGGGGAGCAGGAGACGCAGCTCCTCCAGTGCCCGCTTGGCCTGCACCTGCCCTATGGATAAATCACATCGTTCAGTGTGGGGCTGCTAAAACAGTGCTGGAGCGGATGTGAATCCCCAGCATCCGTGGTGAGAGGCCTGCTGCCCTCTGGTGACAGGAGGCACAGGCGGAAGGGCAGTTTGGGAAGACATTTACTCACATAAAAGGAGCAACTAGGGATTTGGGATTTTCAAACATGCCTCTTGTGGTTGAGGTACTCAGTTTCTGCAGAAATCACAGGGTGGTGCACAATGTACTCTTGGAAATGCCAAATGTTATGTTTGGAAGGCATGACCACGGCTGCTGCTTGTTATGAAAGATGTGTGATATCTGCGTACTGGGAGCTGGGATTGTGGTGTGCTTGCTTGCAAACTACCTGTGAACATGATCCCTATGCTGAGGGATATGAGGCGGGCATGGAGTTATTGCAGGGATTTCCAGACTTTTTTAAGTGTAGAATTTCCTGCTGCTGTGGAAAATGTACAGTGTATGGTTTGGGAATGCTGTGCTGCTTTTTAGGATAGGATACTTTAAAAGTCACTTCCATGCGGTGCCTTTGTGGAAAGTATCACACAAGCGAAAATCTGCTCGTAGACCTATCCTCCTCTGCGCAGATTGTTTTCAGTAGCCTTAGCGAAGAGGGGCAGCTAGGACTGTGTGATTAGTGTGGCAGTAATGAATCCTGACACGAAGAAGGGTTTGAGCAAACTTGGTGATATCTGAGGAAGATAAACAAGTTGTGGCAGGTGAAACTGGAGAGAAAATTCCAAATCTGACAGTACCAGAGTTGCTTTTAGTTGAATGCTGCTTTTTTTAAAAAAAAAAAAAAGACTTTGGGATGTGGAGAGCTAAGACATCTTGTAAAGCCTCACTGCCTTCTTATTTCGTTTCAGCTTGCGGAGTAGCAGTAATGTATATAGAGGGGATCCTGGCAGGAAAGTGAGCCGGGGGCCCCGCTGGGGACTACAAGTCCCAGCATGCAGCTCTGGGCACCGCGGAGCGGCCAGTTTGGGCAACGCCGCACGCTGGGATCTGCAGCCTCCTGGCAGTTTTCTCTCTGCTGAGGTAGGGCAGAAACGGGAGCTGGGTGGGAGGAGAGTTATACTTTGTCCTTGGGGGCAGTGTTTCAGTACTACAAAGGTTGCCTCGGAGTGGGATGTCGTGGTGTCACCTTGGTGTTTTTTTGCAGAGGAGACAGAGCAGCTGCTCGTGCTTCCTCTGCAGCGACTGTTCCTGTGACCCCTCGGCAGGTTCCAGCTGACTCTCGTGGGCTCTGACTGCATCATTTCCCGTGGGCCCTGGGGTGGGCCGGACGCTCGGGGCAGCAGACCGTTCCGGTTGTTGTCCCAGCCGTAGAGCTGGTTGTACTGAGGAAGCTGCACTTGTTGGCTGAGGTTGCTCCCTGGATGCCTGCGCTGCCTGAGCCCATCCTGCAAGTGGGGCAGGGCTGGGGCTGTGTTTCAGCACTGCCACTGACACACCTTGTTTCTTTCTGTTCACCTGGATGGGGCAGGTTTCTTATCCACTGCTGGAAGGAAAGCTGGTGGTGATCGCTCTGCACCAACTGTTGGACCCTAGTGCCTGAAGCATGGATTGCTGATGGATTCACCTGCTCTTTTCATCAAACTGGGCAGAGGAGCTCTCTATACTCTGTTGTTCACCTCTGTCCTTCCTGCAGAGATGGACTTCAGAAACTAATGGAGGGTTTTAATTTCACTGTTAAGGTTGTTGCTTAATTCCTGGTAGCCGCCTCAGTAGGCAGATCCAAGTGCCTGGGCCCTATATACTCCTGATGTGGTGATGAGCTTTCCCAGGCTGTGTTCCCTTGGCAGTTTCAGGTCTTGTTCCTTCCTGGCATGCAGAGCAGGAGGAGAGGAAGTTCCCTCCCTGAGTTTTGCTGACCTTTGAGGGCAGGGAAACACATCTGCGCTGCTCATCTTCTTCCTTTTTGTCTTGTACCAGCTTTTACTCCTAGCACTTCTCTGCCTTCTGCTTTCCAGTCAGGCTGTACAGAAACAACCAGACCTGTTCTCCCTTTTTATGGCTATCATACCGCTTCTGAGTCTCAGAGGATGGTTTGAGGGGGTGGTTATTGTCGGGCTCCTCAAAGTCCATGTTCCTTGACTCCCGAATCTTCCCCAGCCCTTCAACTGCACTCAGTGCTCTGACCTGCCCGTGCTTGTTCCTTGTAGCACTAGATTGGGCAGACACTATAATTTACTTTGTGGAAATCCACAGTGCCTAGAAGATGAGGATGCTCTCTGGATACAGAATAAGAAGACACACTGGTTATAGTCTTTAAGTATGAGATGACCAAAGTGGAAGAGAAAATAAGCCGTGCTGGTTAGAAAAATGATGCCCTCAGCATACTTTCAACATAACTGTAGTCAAACTTATTGAAGACATCACAACTGGAGGAATTAATGAGTCAGGTTTGATGTCAGGTGTGAAGGACAACAAGAGAGAAATCCCAAAGGGAGTCATTTGTACATTAGCAGATGGCTTGTGAAGGATGTCATTGTGTGTTATTTGGCAGTACGATTCTTCTGTGAGAGGATTTTGCCTGATTTGTCTACCTTACATCACATAAGAAGGACCGCCTTCCTCCACTGGGTTGTGAGAGCTTGGTTGTGTTTCTGATCTTTCTTTCTGGCATTTCTGCTTCCTAAAGCCCTGTTATTTGACCAACTCTTATCCTTTCTTTTTCTGTTTCACTTGTGACCACACACAAGTGAACCAGGTGACAGTAACCTCCTGAGAATTCAACTCAATCTCTCGAAGTTTGGAATTTGCTTTAAAACTGTTTTCTTCAGCTGGGAAGTTTCCTTGCAAATCTTTGTCTTTCCTTTTCTCCTCTCTTTCACAGTCTCATTTACTTTGTCTTGTGAATACTTAGTTGCCTGTGAACATATTTCGCCATATTTCTGTTAGTGTCCTCAGCTGATAGTGAATCCTGAATGAAGAGCAGCTGAGCTCACATGCTCTGCATTTCAGAGAGCTTTCTCAGGACTGGCTAGTGGTTTGTAGTCATACTTGTCTGTGTTGTGGCCTCAACAACCCCCCTCCTCCTCTCCAGCTAAGCAGCATGATGGTAGAACAATACTTGGGTGGGAAGCCCCCAAAGAAGTCCTGTGTGTCCTAAAAGGTATGGTTATTGATTCAGTCAGAGGTGCTTTTTGGTATTGAATCCTTGTCCCAGGCCAAGGCTGGTGTCAACTCTGTGATTCTTGTTATTGGAAGTTAGCAAAGATCCAAAGCCTTTTATGCAAGAGCTGAAGTGATAATCCAGATTTCCTGGCCTCGGTCCATTTGGGGTAATTGCATTCTTCCTGAGGAGTGTTTTCAACCAGTCCCTATTGGATGGATTGCCGTCACTTCCTGTGCCAGGGCAGTACGTGGGTGGCAATACTCCAGTGGCGTCCAAAGCAATTCTTGTCACTGGGGTACTGGGGCTTAGAGCCTTCTGAGAGCCTCGGCTAAAACGCGATATGGCAGAGCAGAGAATTGGTGGAGGTTTTTTGTGAGAGACACATGCACACCCCTACTCCTCTAGCAGAGAGCATTCACTAGAAACTTGCTGGGAGCCCTCATGACTGTTTTAAGGATCGAAGCACCACTGCTGAGCTTGCGTACAGGGTGCGTTTCCACATCACGGTGTAAAGGCTGAGGCAACACCAGTGCTTTCTGGGGGATCGGCAGCGCAGCCCGCTCAGCAGCCTGCGGTGCACTACGTGCTACCGTTGTCCTGGTTGGAGCCGGCTTATGCTGCCGACGTTGCTGCAGATCGTCAGGTGCCACTGAGTGGTACCTGATGCAAGAGGCCAGTCTGAGGAGTGGGGACAGTGCTTAATCAGCTCTCGCAGATTGTGCCTGCGGCTGGGGGAATGTTAGACATGATTTGGGGGAGGCTGTTACCGTCCTGATTTTTTCAAGGCCTGCTGGGCATAAGGGCCTAGCTCCCACACAATGTGATCTCCAGTAGGCTATAATTACAGCACTGGGAACCCGGGGAGGAGTTTTAAACGGCGTCTTTGTGACAGTTCTGGCAGGCCTCACGGAGATTTCTATTAAGCAGTTGTCGTTTTCCCCCCTTCGCTGTAGCCTGGGAAACGCTACAGTGTTCAATTTGGCTTGGTCTGTTTAGGTTGTTGAGAGCTCTGACTTATCCGGCAGCAAAGTTTGACCCTTTCTGCCGTGACTCTGTGTTCCTGCAGTCTGATTTAGTGGGTAGCTTGTGAAGACCATAGTGAGAGTCTGTGACAGCAGTTAAACCATATGCCAGTGCACCCACCAAAGTACAGGCAAAGCCTTGTGTAGTGGAGCAAAGCACAGCTGCAGAGAGTAGAGAATAAGAAAGCCAAGACTGTAAAAAGTCCTTTATTTCCTACTTAATTTGGTGAATGTGGACAGTGGCAGTGACCATAGCAACTCTCTCCAGATCCACCTGGAGTCACTCAGGAAATTGGGGTGGCAAAGTGGAAGAAGTGGGGGCACTGTAACCAGAGGGATGGACTTAGCACTTGTCAAAGATGCTGTGGGATCTGAAGGTTGTGGGGTCCTCAGTATCTCTGTGCTGTACATGCCACAAGCCTGTCAACTTTGAGATGTGAGCAATTGCTGACTGTCTGGTGTTCAGAGGGTCATCTTATGTGGGCAGGTTATTCCACAGCTGCATTTAACGTTTATCTCTGCACTGTGCATTTGTCTTTCCAGGCAACAGCTGGCACAGCTGGAACAAGCAATCCGCAGACCACAGTGTGTGTGTGCGCCAACAGCTGAAAGGTGCCTTTCCAACCTGCACCAAGGTTAGAACCAGTCCAGTCATTACATGTTTCCCTTCCTTTACCAGGGATGTGCAATGGTCACTCGGAACATCATCCTTTCTTCTTTCCTCTCCTCAGTATTTGGGGTCAGCTCTGTGGGGCTGGTGTCACCCCAGCCAGGTGTTTGCAGAGCCTAGGCTTCCTGAAAGCTCCTGCTTCTCACCTAGCTGGCAGTGTGCCTAAGGGAGGCTGGATGTCTGTGACTTGTCCTGTTAAGATTGTTGAACACTGCATGCAGTCAAGAAGCTCAAAGGCAGTTATATTTTCAGCCCTTGGGACCTTGTTGTCTGTGCTGCTTGCTGAACCCATCCTTTCATGTACTGGCACATTGAACAGGAGCGTTTCCCAGCTGCTGGTCTCTGCTGCTCACTATCATTCACCTGAAAAAAACAGAGCTAAAACTTTGCTTAGAGTTCATGACAGGCATGATCCTGGATTTCCATCAGAACAAGGCAGGATTTTGCCAGGATTTTGTAGTCCTAGAAAGGAGACCAGGCCCTTGGCCATGGCGAATGAGGCTCAGAGTGATGGTGAAGCATTTCAGGAGGACCAGTAGCCTTTCTATTGCCACTGTCAAGGAACCTAAAGGTCAGGCTCTCACTAATCAGAAGTGAGCTGAATGGAGCAGGTTGTGAGGACTGTGGACTCCCTGCCCTGCCCCTGTATCTGGATGCTTGTGTACCTGCCTGCAGTAGGATGCAGTAGTGCCCACCCAGCCTCCACAACATGCTGTCACTGGGAAGAGAGCTTTCAGCAGTACTTCACCTCTGGAAAACTGAACTGAGTCTTTCTCTTACTTCAGAGCTCAGGTGCAGTTCAGCCAGGAGAGGCTGTATAGGGGAGCTGCTGTCTAGGGCACATGACTGGGCTGGGTGTTCAGAGAGCAAGACCAGCAAATGGCAAGAATTCCTTGCTTTTTCCCTGTGGCTCTTCCTCTGAGGTGTCTGCCAAGGAAGTTGGGGCCATTCTTTGCTGGGCCATTCCCTCTCCTGTGGCTTTTTCTTTTGCCTGGAAATACCTGCAAGCCCAGGTCTTACTACTGGCTGAAGTTTGGTATGGAGATTAGAATGATCTGAGTTGTGCCCAGTGTAAGGGATACATCAATATACCTGCCAAAATGAGGGGCAGGCTTCCCCCTTCAGGGCACTTGCTGTTTGTGGGCTCATGCTCAGTTCAGAAAGCCTCAAGCAGCCCAAGGGCTTTCTTCTGCCTCGGGCAAAGATCTTGGGTGTAGTATTGGGACATGGCATAAATTGCTTTTCAGACCATTTGTCTGTGAGGAGGTGAGGTTCATACTTGCTCACAGACTTGGTGGGTGAACCCTCCCCTCCATGTGCACACTTCTTGTGTACTCCGGGAACTTGTGTTTTGACCATAGCTGCCTCCTCTCCCCAAGACCCTTGCATGTTGCTGTCTTTCCCAGCCAGCGCAGGTGTGGCTGTACACTGCTGCATCGCTCTGCCTCCTGCTCTCCCTACCACTTCCAGAGACTTTTTCAGTTGAAGTTTGGGCCTCATCCCTTCCTTTCTCTTCTGTTTCCCAAAGAATAAAGCCTGATGCTGAAGTGGTGCCCACAGCAAGCAAGGCAGGGATAGATTCACCTGAGAAGTTAAAAGGAGAGAAGAAAGAAGTTCTTCACCCATGTCAGCTCTGCCCTCTGCAACACAGACTCCCAATCACAATGCAGTAGCACAGAGCAGCCCCTTTATCCAGCTGAGGTGTGGCAGTCGCTACTACCTGCTCCATGCTAGGATTCCAGCTCTCTCTGAGCAATGGAAAGGAGATGTATTAAGCGGTAAGACCAGAGGGAGGATTTGGCCTCTGTTCTGCTGGAGTTGCTCGCAGGTCCCAGCCCACCAAGCTCATAATACCCTCTCAGGATTCCTCTTTATTTTGACAAGTGGCATCTTAACATAAAGATCACCACGTTGGATTCACTTTTATTCCCTAGCAGACCAAATAGCTTGATACCTCCAGGGACAGCAACTCTCCCACACATGTGTAATGCAGCTGCTTCTTCCACTGCCTGGCCATGGCATGAAACTTTTTTCTCTCTGCTATAACCCAGATGGTAGCAATAAGCTTATACTTGAGCTGAATTAACCTTGCTAGTTCAGTTTAATGCAGCTGGCAGTAATCTGGAAGCTAGTGCATTTTGCAGACCCTTGGATAGATTTTTGGTACCTTTGCAGGCATGGGGTATTATGCCCTTGCTTGCAAGCTCCATAGACCTGGTGAAGAGGGGGTTATAACCTCAACCAAAAGTTGTCAACGTGACACTGTTTGGTCTGCTGTTAACATGTTCTGGCTACCATTGTCCCTTGGCCTTACTTGCTGCTCTAGTGCTAGATCATATTTCCACAGGAAACCCCAAAGAAGTGCTGCCCCCCATTCAGTGATGGGGCCCTGTGGGTATTGGCACTGGAGTTATGTGAGGAATCCCCTCTTTGCCTTGCCACCTCTGTTAGGAGTAGGCTGGGCATTCAAAGATCTTGTTCTTGGGAGCGTTGGGACAGCTGAATCCTTGTTCAGTTCTCACTACTCCCAAGAATGGAGTAGAGGATCATCTGCTGGGGCTAATTTTAGGCCTCTGAGCATTGCCTGTGTCCCTCTGAACTCCTATTTGTGTGCAATCCTGCTGGCTCCCTGCTAAGAGCTATATGAGTCCTTTATCCTAGCATGTAGAGGTTTTGCAGGGCCATAGTGTCCCAGGGATTGGGAAGAATTTGGATTCCTCAGTTACTTAGGGAAAGGATTTTGCTTAGACATCTCATCAGATGTATATGTGACCCCCCTTTCTAGCCCTAGAGCCAGCAACCTCTTTTCCCTTTGGACCTTCCTTTTGTGGATGCCCACGAGCTGCACAGTTTCCTGACCTTTGCTTGCCAAAAAATGCAGCATCCCTCCTGTTGTAGCAGTTCATTCCTGTTGTCTTGAATGGGTGCATCCACTACAGAATGCAGTCTTCCTCAAAGCATTTGGGCATGGAAATACCCCAAGACCCACTACTAGGAGAGGTGAGAACACTCTGGCCTTCTCAGTGCAGCTGGATGGCAGTGTGGCATCTGTCGCTCACATTCTCCAACCAAGCATAGCACAGGGTGAGGCCTTCTGGCCTCTCCCTTTTTTATTTACCCAAGACTTTCAGCCCCTCTGAGCATTTTAGTTTCCACCTGCTCATATTATTTTTGCCAGGTGTCCCAGCTGAGCTTTTCTAAGTTTTATGTGGAGGCAACACAGAGCTCTGTAGTTTTAAATGGGCTAAAACCAAAGTTGGGTCAAGACATGGTTAATGGTATCAGAAGGAAGTTGTATGGTCTCTTGGGCCCCATGACTCACCCTGGATCAGGACTGAGGCTTTTCTAGCTTCTGCTGTAATGCTCAAATGATGTAACCATTTGTGGTGGGCCTTCCTGAATCTGGGGAAGGGCAAGATAGGCAGTAGCAGTGAGGAGGGAAGCTGAGCTTTTCAGAGGTGTGGGGTTTTTTTGGTTTGTTTGTTTGTTTTAATCCATTCTAATAAGTCATTGAGTTAATTCATCAAGAGATGTTGGCAGGTATCACACCTGAATGTGGTTTAGCAGGGTCTTTTGTCTTTCCCTTGCATCATGTGTGCCTGTAGGAAAGGAGAGAAAGAGAGGAACTCTGCTTTCATGCTGAATTGGATAATTCATAGCAAGAGTTGACAACAGTTTTTAGGACAGGAAGTGAAGCAGGATCTTGTCTCCAGTTCAAACCACAGCAAGGTTAACTGCAGAAGAACAGACCTGCCTAAAGTGGAAGCGGGCTGGAATTGGAGACCAGAGACTTACTGTTTTAAGGGATGTCTGCTAGGCTGCAACCAGAAGAGTCTTAGATCTCCGTTTCCCTCAAACCTGCTACTGGCAGAACATAGGAAGCAGTATGTGGAGCTTTCTGACATCCAGAAAACCCTCCTGTGCTGCTGGTAACAGTATGAGAGGGCTGTCTGGGCTGGGCAGGGGGCTGCATGTCACCTCTTCGGGTAGGCAGTGTGGAAACACTTGGCTTGACAGATGGTAATGCTGACATTGCAGCGGGGGGGGGTAAGATATCAGCTAGGGGGTCCTCTGTGCACCCTGGTCTGGCTGCCCAGTGCTCCCAAATCACACCCTGGGAGCAGGCAAGGTCGGGTGTGATGCACCCAGGCCCAGAGCAGGTGCCAAGCCCCTGAAGGTCATAGGGATGATGGCTTATGGGCCTCCACCTCTGCCCCACTGTGTTCCTCAGGGTGGTGCAGAGCTTTTGGGGAGCCTGGGGAGGCTTTGGGGTACGCGGAGCAGGTGGCATATGGGGTGCGCCACGTTGGGGCGGTGAGGAGGGGACAGTGAGGCTGGGGGGAGCCAAGACAAAGGAGGGAGGCAGGGGGACATGCTTGGGGGATTGCTATGGCAACCCGCCGCTGGCAGCAGCGCCGCGCTTTCCCCAGCCTGTGCTGCCGTGGATGAGCAGCCAGGGCCAACGCGTGGCCTGATGTGGCTGCAGCCCTCGACGTATCCCGGGTGCCCGGGATCCCGTCCTGCCGTTAGGAGCTCCTTCCTGGCAAGCCCGTCCCAGTCGTGCCCTGAGCTCCACGCCGTTGGGCTCCTTGCGTGCTAACCTCACCTCCAGGCCCCTCCAGAGCTATTCCCCCCAGGCTCCTGGCAGCAGGCTCGGCGTGGGTGTTTTGTCCAGTTTCCTCCTCTTCTGCTGGGGGCCGGGCGGGCAGGTCCGGTCTGTGGGCCTGCTCTGTCTGAAGCCTGGAGCAGACCCGGCCTGAAAGAGGCCGCTCTCCTAAGCCCTCTCACTGAATTACCAGGAATAACTTGTCATGTTGCCGCCCTTGCTCATCCTCAGGTAATCGGTGTCAGTGGATCCAGCCATCTCTGCATCTCCCAAGGATGCCTGGCCCTGTACCATGCTGTCCATCCCATGCAGCCTGTTTGCCTTGCTCCAGGGTATCTGTAGGCTGATGGAAAGCAGACGCTCTAATTAGCTGTGTGATATGACCCTGAGACTCGCCCAGAGCAGGTAAAGGAAGAGTTAAATATTTCTGAAGCTGCCTCTGGGAATACCCCTTCCCAGAGCCTGGTAGGGGGCCTCGTCCCTGTTACTGAGTGAAGCCGGGAGCCCCACTCGCTGCACAGAGGGGATAAGTCAGGAAGCTCTAGCCTGGCTACAGTGCGAGCGAGCGTGACTGGGACCTGACCTGTCGTCTTTAAAGTGCCTCAAGCCTTGAATGTGAGCCGAGGGGAAGGGACTGGCTGGAAGCGAGCAGAACTCACTCATCTTAACATGCACCAGCGTGGGAGCTGTAAACCTTTCTCACTACACCTCTCAAAGGCCACCACTGGTGGTGAAGTACAATGCCCTGCCCCGGGTCTGTCCCCAGCCCTGAACAGTAAAGGAGCCTACTTCATTTTTTGAGGATGCTCTGAACTATCAATCAGATGTGCAGGGCTGTTGTGGGGTGATACACGATGTTATGGTGCCTGGGGTCAGAATTCAGCTGGGACTAGGATGTTCGGGCAGAACTGGAGGGGAAAGGATGGATGTCTGTGGGCTGCCTGAGTGGCCCTGTATTCACAATGTCATGATCCTTTGCCTAAGCTTTGCGCTCTCCTTCCATCTGTGAATCAGAATACAAAGCCTCAGAAATGCCTATAAAAACTGTTTTGCTCTTTGCAGTTTGCCATAGTATCCACATCAGATTTAGGATGATTTTAAGATCTGCCCAACTCTGTCCTGTGCTACAGTCCCAACTATCTTAAAGCTCTCAAATGAGTTAGACATGTTTGTCAAATGTCCCCTGGACTCCAGATCCTGTTGTTCCCAAGGGAGAACAAACAGGGAGATAGAAACTGGAACATGGAGCCTCAGTGAAAGCTGCTCATGGCAGGTAGCTGTGCCCTTGCTCCCTCAGCCTTCCAAGAACTTGCCTGTCCTTTACGAAGGGGAACAGTTTGCTCACTCTGAACTGGCAGCTGAATCTCCCTTCCTGTGGGGGAAGCGGAGACACTGATATCTGACATTGAGGGCAATTTCAAATTGACAGTTCAAGAACTGTTCTTCATGAATTTGACCTTCGGCGCTTGATACTAGAACTGGCGTTATAAAACGTTATGAACACAGTAATGGCAGAGTGTGACCTAAATTCATTGAGCCAAATAGTAGTTCCCTCTGACCCCATTTCCGTAGCTTGCTGGTTTTGATCCTTCCTCCAGTCTGAGGCCCCAAGGTGTACTGTGAAATATCATAGAGTGGAGCAGAGGCCAGTGGATAAGACTCTAAAGTATTTGTCTGCTGGGGTGCCGATTGCTGGCCTCTAGGACGGAAGGGGTGGAGGGGTGCATTTATACAGCACCTAGCATGCCAAGATCCATGTCTAAGACTGGAAATCCTGAGCACTGTGACCTGGCGAGTTATAACTGTGTCATCTTTTGAGTGCTGCTCCCTCTTTTTCTGTTTTGCCTGCTCACACTATACATTTTTAAGCACAGCACAAAGGAACAGAAAAGCCCAAAGGCAGTGGGGTCACATTCTCAGCTACTGATTTGGGGAGGAGTTAAACATGCAGTGCTGGAATAAGCATTTAGGGAGAGGCAGCCAAGAGAGATTTCCTTCTAGATGAGCTGTTCGGTTGAAGTTCGGAAAGTACTGTGTGGTTACGTGCTACGTTTTGCTGTTGCCATCTCCTAGGCTGGTCTGGAACATGCGTGCCTGTGAATAGTCAGAAGGGGACACCATGTTGAACAGTGTCACTCTGAAAAATTGACTAATGTCCTTCTGGATATCAGCAGCAACCTTAATGCTGCCACTGTTGAAACAATGCTGGGGACTTCTGTAGAGAACAGATGTGTCCTTGAACCCAGAAGGAAACTTTGGCTTGGTAGGTGTTTCTGCTTGCACTCCCTAAATTGTGAGCAGATAGTTGAGCCCAGCAGTGCTATGCAGCTATCCCTGTCCGGTAGATGCATAAAGAATAGTTCACAAGAGCAAACTCTTTGCTCAGCTCAGACTTCGGGAACGTGTATCTGGGCTGTCTGCACTGGGGTTTTCTTACTGCCAATCAGCGATGCTGTAGCTATGCAGAGAAGGAATAGCATAGACAGGTTAGCGCAATCACTTGCAGCCTTTCAATGTCAGTGTTTCCATCACTGGTGAGATTGGTATAGCTGGGCCAGTCTTGTGGTCCTCTCTGCTGTAGCTGCCAGCAAAAGAAAGCAGTTGTGGCATTCAGTAGTAGGTCTGAAGTTTTTTTCCAATTAATCTTCTAGGAGCGTGCAACAGCCAAAAATACTAACAGTTTTGGAGGAAGCAGCATATTTTCAGCTTTTTGTCTTGGGCTGGCCTGCCTACGTCTCCCCTAGACTCACCATCTAAAGGGATTGGCCATGATCTGCCCTGGCCATGTAATAAGTCTTCATAGAGAGAACATATGAACTTGTGACATCAGGCTGCCATCTTGAAAGTGTTTTTCGTATTGCTGTTCCTGTTTCTGATAGCTGAAGGGCTGTTTCATGGCTTCTATTTGTTGAGGAAACAATTTTCAGATTTGGAATAGCTTTCCTCTTTCTCCTCTGCAGCTCTCTTTCTGATAGTTCAGTAGGAATGATTTATTATAGATTACAGCTCTCTTTAACTGTGTTTTTCTAAAATATCATACTGCTAAAGTAACTGAAAAAATCCCAGTGAGGTTTTTAGAAGGAAGGCTGATATCAGAGGCCTATCTTGCAGCAGAAGCTTGAAGCAAGGAATAAAAGTGTACTAGGAGGTGCCTGTACTCATCTGCTGGTTGCTTTTGGATAGGAGAAGGCATTTTGCCCTTGAAAGCTTCCCTACAACACAGCTCCAAACACTGGCTTGCTGATGGACGTGTATCAGTACAAGCAGCGGTGAGAATGCTGCCCTCCAGAGCCTGAGAAAGCTGCAACAGAAATGATGGTCTGAAGAGAAAAGTCAAATTCTCTCTTAAAATGAACCTCTAAGATGAGTTGTTTGTTTGTTTGTTTTAAGCAGCTAAGAGAAAATATATGACTTCCTGTACAAGTCTTTGCAAGGAAAGAGCATGGAATTACCTTTTGAGTGAACCTGTCTGGAACTTGATATGTCTCAGATGTGTGTTAAGAGAGAAATGAAAAGGTTGTGCTATAAATTGATAAGGGATAATGAATTTAATCTAATAGGTTGTGTCTTGGGAAATAGAGATGGGGGGAGGGGGAAATAATGTGGTACTTTGGATGGTAATAACGGGAAATACCACTTGAATTCGCTTTCCCAGGGGAAACCAAAGGGGTCTGTTCTTCAAGGAGTCCCCAAGAAGATGGAACCAGGCAACTGAGAGTGACCTGAAGCTGAAGAGAGATGCCAGGAAATTCGTAGGTGAGCAGTGCACAATAGCTGTGCATCATTCTGCAGCATGAGCTTTACTTTTCCATTCAGTGGTCCTGCTGAACCAGACAACAACCTTGGGCTCTTAACCTTATTGACATGACATAATGCAGTAGAGAAACAGTAACTTTAATAACATTAGTGAAATGTCTGAACTGGAGCCTACATGAACAAGCCTTCATCATCAGCCTCTCTATCAAGGAGGTAGATGCAGTGTGGAGGCAGTGACTCGCTACTGCACCAAACCTAGACATCTTAAAGGATGCTGGCCTCCCTAATGTGGGTGGTAGAGCTAGCTGTGCTCAGCTAGAGCTGAGGAGCAGAGGCTGCACTTAGGATCTGGCTCCAGGAAGTCTTAACAGGTCTTATCTGATGGGCCAAGCCTCAAAGAGCTTTTGGAGGTGTGTGGTAATAACACGGAGCTGAGCTGAGGTCAGTATGTAGAAACTTGTCCTGAGCTCCTGAAGCTGGACCAGAGGATCCAAGTCCTTACTCAAACATACAAGGGGTAAAAAAAGAAAAAGACAAGTTCATGGATAGCTTTAAGATGAGAGTGAAAACTGAGACTGGATCCTGAGATGTATGAATGTTCTGAGCGTAAGCCTGGGAGCCAGGAGGCAACGAACCAGGATGAACTATGGCTTTGGTTACTGAACTATGCTTAGTTCAGGCTTTTTCTGCCCATGGGTTTTCAGGTGAGTAATAGGATTTCTCTATATCCTGTTCCTTGACATGAAAATAGTTAAGCTGTGCCATTCCTGTCCCTGCTGTTGGAGCTGTTAATGAATCTGTCAAGTGCTGTGGCAAATGTAGTGGAGAATCTCCCTCCTGCAATGCAGAATTGTTTTGCTGGCCAGGGCAGGCTGAGAGAGGACACACAGGCACATCAGGACATTCTGGTAATGCTAATCAGGAGATAAGAACAGATGGCCATATTGGTAATGGCAAAGAAAGTGGGAGCCTGGGCCTGGAGGAGGAAGAGGACTGACAATGAGATGGAGGAAACAGTCCTGGTGGGAAGGATCCTGGTATGGAACTTCTTGGAGAAAAGGAGGAAGAAACAACCTTTGCTTGCTGGGGGGAGTATGCCTTTCACACCCTGGGAAAGAGCAGTGGGGCTGTCTCATCTGAGTGGATTGGCAGAGGGGCAGACAAGTATTTTGTAAGAGATATTGAAGTGTGGGGTGAGGAGGTGCTTACAGCTGCTCCCACATGAATCTGTGCATTGCCAATGCAGTCAGCAGTTGGGCCTCTCTGGCCTGCTCTGAGCAGGTGTGGGCTACACTAAGCGAAGAATAAAAGGCAATGCCTCAAGGGAAGCAATCTCCAAAATGCAGAAGAGGAGACAGTCCTGGATGCCTGCAGGCATGTTTTGCTTTGACAGAAGGGGGAAGTTGGCTTTTAAATGACCTGCCAGGCCAAAGCTGGATTTTGCATATGTAGTTAAGCAGGAAAGCCCAAGTCTGGCTACTTTCCTAGCTATTCTGCTTAGTGTTGTCTGCTCGGGCTGCTACGTGAGGCACAGCAGCAGAGGGGCCAGCAAAAGGAGGAGGAAGGGATGGATGGCTGAAACCTGTGTTTCCCTTCCCACAGCAAGGTGGAAAGAGGGCATGGTGAGTTTCCATCCTGAGTCTCAGATGGCATGAGCCAGCCAGCCAGCACACCCAGGTTGCGCAGAGAAGCTGCAGGATGTGCTTAGTCAACATGAGCATCCCTCCACAGGGTGGGGTTACTCAGGACTGCCAAGACATGGGGTCTTGCAGGAAGGGTAAGCGCCAGCTGTGAACCACACGGTGTGCTTTCCAATTTTAGCAACTTGAATTTGTGTTACTGACCAGAAGAGGCAGTTTAAAGGGTTAGCAGACGCTTGGCCATTCAGCTCCATCCCTTGCCACAGACATGTGCTCCCCAGTCTAAACCTTTATTTAAAGAAATTTCACATCTGGTCATTATATTGGAACAGATAACCTTGGATGTGATTTTTCTGGAACAAAGGGCTGATGCTTCACTGTGCTCTGACCAGGAGAGGAAAAGAGCTCCCAGGAATACTTCATGAGTCCTGAGGGCCAGGACCAGCTATTCCATCTCCCCAGGTCCCTGGCAAAGAGGAGAGGCTGAGAGGGGCAAATACGCTATTCCAGCCTCTGTCCTTTTGATGGCAACTCTAAACAGCTTGCATGTAAGTTAGTGGCATTGAGGCCTCTCTACTTTTTCAGGCCCTGAGCAGGAAGAAATGTAGGGAGGAGAGAGCTGCTGTGAGAAGGGCGACCCAGCAAGGGGTTCCTGGAAGCAGAGACTTCCTTTGTTCACCTTGGTAGATTGGTCTTTCGCAAGCTTGTGATCTGTGCGTCAGCCTTTACCCAGGAAACACTTCAGCAGAAGCATCAGCTTCACTGACTTCTTGCAGCTTAGTAAGCTGCCACCATCCACATTTGGAAAGCCTGAGCTTCTCCTCCTGTAGTTGCCCCAGCTTCTCTTCCCATCCTGCCCTTTGACAGCACCTGTGCTATAGAAGCGAGCCTGACATAAAGATGGGTAAATAAACTGGCTTCTGTCTGCTGACAGTTTCCAGCTGGCTAGCCTGCAATATGCTATTTCAAGGCAGGAAGGTGCTGCCTCTGTCCTTTGGAGGCATGCTCTGCCACTCTTTTTTGCCACTTTAGCTACAGAAGAGGAACACAAGGCATTTGCAAGGGATCCTGCTTGGTGTGGGAGAGACCTCAAAAGCAAGAGTTGCTTAGCTAGCTCCTGTCTATTCTTCGAGAGCCAGGCTGAAGGTGGTATTAAGGATGGTGTGTTACATCTGTATTTCACAAATGGAGAGCAATTTGTAGGAAATTGTTGTGATCTGGCTCAAATCAGAGCAGTCCTCTAGCTACCCCTAACTGCATGTCATGCGCATCATTGGGTTTGCTCTCAGCTCCCCCTTTTCCCTGGGGCTAGAGCAGAGAGCTGGCCTGGTCTAGAAGCTCATTTACGTTCTCTGTTGTCTCAGAGACTCCCAGAACTCGCAGGGAAGACCATCTTTTTCAGTACTGACAGACTGATTCAAGTATGTCCATTCTAATTGCTGAGCCTCTCATTGGTGGCTGCTGAGTTTTACTAAGGCATTCATCCAGCTTTGTGGCCTTGGTGACACTGTGACCATAGTGTTGGCTCTGCCTTTGACCTTGCTGATGACATGCAGTGAGCAGTGCAAATCTCTCACCCTGACTCCCTAAGAGGGACGCTGGGGACTGAAGTATCCTGATGAAAGAAGGGGTGGTGTGTGGGGGAAGTCACTGGCTCTCCATGTGACCCTGGGCAAGTCTCCTGTTCTCTGTATTTTGGTTACCTTTGCCCTGAAAAGGGAGAAAAGCTCTGTGAGTGTATGGCAAGGATCAGGAAGCACTGGATACTACACCTCTGTGTCATACACATAAAAATCCAGGGAAATTCATTAGCTGAACCAGCAGTTTTGGTGCATAGTTCTGAACTTTGGCAGGAAATCATCCTTTTCCCTATTAAATACATGACCTCTCAGCCTGAGACATTGTTCCTCCCTCCGTAGCCAAAGCGTGGGTTTAGTCTGGCCTTATTTTCCCAGATGCCAGGGCCTTCTGACCCGGCTGGGGCTCTGTGACCCTGCTGGAGACCCAGTGCTTGGCTGTCTTGTCCTTTTGAGGCACTAGCACTGCTTGTCCTAAGTAACCTGCATGTGGCTATAGACAAAGTGCTGCAGCTGGCCAAGTGCTCCTGGGTGGACATGACCAGAGCCCCTCATCAGTGTGACTCTGATTTGCAGGATGTGGAGCAGAAAGGGTAAGAGAAGAGTCTATGTCTGATCCCTATATTTTTTTCCCTATAATCAATGGGAAATAGATCCTTCAGCCATGAGGCTGCTGTAAGCAGAAGCACGGATCCACACACCAGGCGGGTTGCACAGACCGGCATCTTCTGCACACGCCTGCTCTCTCACACGTTCCTTGACGCAGATGGATGTGCTCGGGTACACAGAGCCTCTCAGCAGCTGGGAGGCTTGTGCTGTAGCTCTCACCGGGCTTCAGCGCGGTGAGCAGCTGTGATGTGCAACGTTCCTTTTGTAGCCTCTGTCTCCTCTGGTCCCCTCTAAGAAAGAGGCTGCATTTAGAAGAGCCTTTGGAAGGGAATGATGCTAGCACGAATGTGAAGGGAGAGGATTTGGGGCAAAGCTTGTTTCATTTGAGCTACTGGCCCTGGTGTTAAGGAACTCACTAGTCTGAGAAGCAGTTTGCAGAGACAGCATCTTCATGCATATAGCTTGTACTCTCTGGACTCGGGAACTGGCCAAGCCTGCAGGCCTGGCAAGGGCTGTGGCGCTAGTTGATGCTAAGTGACCAAAGCCGTGCATTAGAAGAAAGCTCTTTCTGACTCCCACGATGCTGGAAAGCACACTCTTCCTCTGCCCAAGCTCTGTGCCTGTCCCTTGGTCCCTCTGCCATCTGTAGGGCTGCCCACCCTGTTGCTTAGCAGAGTTGGGTAATGAGCTGAGCCAAGTGGCTCCCTTCCTCACCTTCCCTTTCCAGGAAGGTTTTGGGCTTGCAGCTCTGTCCTTGGCAGTCGCCTGGAGAACAAAACTGAGAGAAGGCATGGCCTGGGGTGGCCTGGGAGGGCATATATTGGCTGTGCCTGAAGGAAGGTTAGTCGTCAGGCAGCCAGCATAGTGGTCTGTGCTGAGGCAGCGCTGGGTAACCCTCCCAGAGCCAGAGGTGGGGGGACAGGCTGCCAAAGGCCTGATAAAGTGAACGAGTTTGCCTGGAAGGCAGCCTGGAAGCCTGGAGGAAACCCTCCCCCAGCCTCGCTCCTTATCTCGGCAGTGCTTACACATGGCAGCGCTCCCACTCCCGGGTTGCCTTGCTGCCCCCGTCTCCCCGATGTGGACTTGAGCCAGTGGCGTCATCTCTGCCGCTGCAGGCTGCGGGAGATGAGGCGTTTGGTGCAGCCTGGCCAGTTTTGCTGCCTGATTTGCTGCCTTGCAGAGTTTGTGGCATTGCCCTGACGACTGTGGCAGGGTTGCACATGCGGGGCTGTGGCATAAGTGGGTGAGTCAGGCAGGAGGAGGGGGTGAATCACAGGGGAATGAGTCAGCAGGAAGCCAAAGGCAAGTGCTCTCCCAGGGCTGGGCTTTAAGGGAGCTTAGGGGCCTGGCAGCCCAGCCTTGGTCCTCCAGGCAATGGGATGAAGGTGCCAGAGGAGAGCTGGGAAAGCCTCAGGGCTTGGCAAATGAAGGCAGTGCCTGTGGCTGCCGCAGAGGCAGCGCGGCCTAGCAGCAGAGCAGAGCAAACGGGCCAAGATCCCTGGGATCTGGCTCAGCCACCTGCTGCATGTGGCCTGGGCAAGTGCCAAACCTGTGATCCCCGTCTCCTGTTGCCTTCAGTTCTCTGCCATCCTGTTGGGGCCTGAGGAATCCATGGTGTTGAGGCTTTCCTGGGAGAGACTGAATGCAAGCACTGTGAGAGAGAACTGCAGCGTCCAAGTGTCCCAGCCTCTGGTATATAGGGTGAATCCTTGGCCCCGACAGGCTGTGGGACGTCCAGCCAGCCCTGGGCAAACTGAGCAGGTCTCTGTACTGGTCGGATCCTGTCCACTAGCCTTCCCCTGCACTCAGAGAACATGAGGAGGATGGAAAAATTAATGATCCTTTCTAGGACAGAGAAGGATGAATGGATAGTTTTGTATTGAGTGATCATGGTATGTAGGAAGAGCTGGGATGGGATGATGCACTGCAGGCCTGGGTGCACAGGGCGATGTTGCCTCTGAAAGGCCATCTGTGGTCTGGGCTTTGGCCCCACTGCATAACCTGTGGGAGTGTTTGAGGGGGTCGTGGAGGGCTGCTGCCCCCACCCAGGGTCCTGTTCTATGCTATTTTGTTTTTGTCTTCCCTTGCTGGTCACTGATGAGTTTAACTTCTTCAGATGGTGCTGTCCATCGCTCCTGGGGGCAGGTCCCTTACAGGCACGATGGATGTAGGCCCTGTAATGGTGCCACGGCAGTAAAGCCAAAGCCCCATGTATTTAGGGTCAAACTTCCTGGAGCAGGTGCTTGGGATTCCCAACACAGGGTGATGTGGGCGTATTGCAATGGGAACTGAAATCTGTACCTGGTGTCTCTAACAAGTGGGGCGGTGATCAAATTCTCAAACCAAAACTGTCCCCACTGTTTTCAGTGTTGTGGCAAGTAGTTGTCCCTAAGGTCTATAGGGCTCTGTTGCCCAGGCCAGCTGCAGGTACCTGCTGTCCTCCTTTACTATATGCTTGGCTGGGAGGGATGGAGATTAACAGGCTCCAGCTTTCTCCAGAGATACCCTGGAGGTCTGGCCCTGCCCTGGGGCTGAGGCAGGCTGGCATGCTGCAGTGCATTGTGTTTGCAGCCTGTTCAGCCTGTCAGGTGAGAGGAGGAAGGGCTTGCATGTGGTTGTGTGTCTTGTCTGCTTGCGGGAGACACCGTGCTGGGGTAGGACATGGAGTCCCTCTGCCAAGCCTGGCAGAATGGTTTCCCTCGTGCCATGGGTGACTGCTCCCTCTTCCCAGTCAGCTGCTTTGTGTGTCGCAGACTGCGAGTTCAGTTGTTGCAGATTAACCTCTGCCTCTGCTCCAAGTGGACTGGGTGAATTGAGAGTGAGGGTGTCCTGTCCTCTCTTAGAAGCATTTGCCTTGTTGGCATCTCCATCAGGACCTGACGAAGACAGAGTGGCTGAGAGCTCCGTGACAGTGCTAGCTGAAATGGATAGGGGGAGGTTACAGGAGAGACAGCACTATCCGTGCTTGGTCTATCTCCTGTCTGGGCCATACTGGGCTGTGGCTAGTCAGCCTGTCCCTGTTGCACAGACCTTCCCATCCCTTCCTTGAAATGCAAAGCTTCACTCAGGCTTGCAGGGAGCTGTGTCCTCAAGGTAGTACCTCTCCAACAGAGGTGTTTCTGGCACTGAACGTCTGCCCAGATCCAAAGCGCCCAGATGCAAAGCATGACTAATTGCAGATTAATGCATTTCTTTCCCCTTTCGTCCTTCTCTGCGCAGAATCTGAATGGCTTATAGTGTTAGTGGAGGAGGTTTTGGGCTCCCCAGGATAAGGCAGAGACAAACAAATGAGAGAATTCAGCTGGGGTTTGGGGCAAATGAGGAGGAGACTGAGAGCAGTGGGGCTGTACCACTTAGGGAAGGGAAGGCAAGGGGGTCTCATTGCTGTTGGCAGCTGCCTGATGGGGATCTGGAGAGAAGCTGGCGCAAGGCTCTTCTGGGAAGTGTCCAGGGACAGGATATTACACAATGGCACAAGATGCATCAAGGGAAATTCCTTTCAGATTTTAGGAAAAATATTCCCCATGAGGCAGTCAAATCCCAGGGCAGGCCCAGATAAGGGGGCCAATCTTCAACTTTGGAGGTTTTCAGCCCTCGATAGGGCCAAGCCCTGAGCAACCTGCTCAAGGTTGGCCTCAGTCAGAACCAGATTGGACCAAGACCCCCACAAGATCCCTTTCTACTTGTGTTATTCCACAGATCTACAGTTCTCAGGACTGACCTGCCTCTAGGTGAGCAGAAAGCTCAGAGGTTTGTTCTGTTTATCCCCTTTGCTGTGTCTGGGCACAGCGTGCACCAGCCCTTCTGTCTGGGTCCATCTCTCATCCGTGTCGTACTAGCAGGGTTGGGGGACAGAGGCACTGCCTGAGCAGGATTGCCTGTCCTCATTGCTCTGCCTCTGCCTGTCTTAGCTGGAGCACCCTTCTCTCCAGAGGACTGTATTTTCCCCTACCTCCATGAATATGAAAAGTTTGGCTCTGACACAGAAACAGTAAAGCACAGGGCAATAAACCATCCACCCTGCTCTGCTGGCAGTGTGGAGCTGTGATCTGCAGGGGATGTTCATGTTGCCAGGAGGCTAGAGAGGACGCTGGTCCCCAGCTCTCCAAGTGGAAGGGCTCCAGGTTTATATTCTCTGTGGTGCCTATCTCAGGTCTGGAGATAGTAGTGATCGGAGGAGAAGTCACTGGTAGCCTTTTTAAAGGCTCCAGCTGCCTGACCATCCCAAACAGATAGGGAGCAGATGGAGGCTGAGATGAGCCCAGAGGACTGTCTGGAAAGAATTACGTGCTCCCAGTATTTTCTATTTCTTTGCCAGCCTTTTATTCTCGTGGCTGCTCTTTTCTTGATCCTGTCCTTCTGCAAGGCTGAGGCTGGCAGCCTCATCAGCCTTGTCTTCAGAAACAGCTTCATTCTGCAATTTATTGAATCTCCTGACTTTGACCCTAGTGTCTAATGCTCCAGAAGCCGGTGTCGGGTGTGCAAGTGCTAAAATGGGTTTTAGTGCTTGCCTCATCTCCTTTGCCAGAGTAACAAATAGGAGCAAATGGGCTTGTGTGTAGCCACAGATCCTGGGCACAGCTGACCTGCAGCAGTAGCTGCATGTACCTCCCTCCATATCAGGCATAGACTGGAAGGATGTCCCCAGTATTCAGACTTCCCAGACACTTTTGTATGGGTTTCCACTGTCTAGGAGGTTCCCATTGGCCTGTATTTGTCCTCAGATCCCTTCTCAAGTTGCTCATCTAGGCCTTTCCCTTGGACTCGTTGGTGTGGGGCTGCCGGTGGGATCAGAGAGCTGTGCTTTCTCCCTTCCTCCAGCTGCCTCTCCTTGCAGTCCAGGTGTTACTCAATACTGCCCTGGGCGCTGTTGCATTACTTGGATATCTCTGTTACAACACTCGCCTGCATCGAGAGCAGCGGGGGTCTGGTGGTCTGAGCAAAGAGGCCCCTGAGGTCCATTCCCAGCTCCACGGATAAATCACTGTGTGGCTTGGGACTAGTCGATTCCTTGTGTTCTCAGGAGAGCTGTCAGGGCTTTTGTGGGCTCTGTCTCCCTGTGAATGTCAGAGCTGGTGGGTCTGTGTCCCTTGTAGTTGCCATAAGGGTTTAAGTGGCTTTTTTTTTTTTTTTTTTTTTTTTTTTTTTGGCCCAGTTGCCATGGTAAAGCTGGTTTCTGAGATCTCTGAGCTTTGTGAATTCCTGCTGAAGGTGTGCAACAAAACATGGCCTGCAACAGCAACAAGGAAGTCGTCTTGTTTTGTAGGGGCTCATGCAGGAGCTTGTGTCTTACACAGGAAGGTTGTCTGGGGATGCAGCTGTGTCTTGAACCCACCCCTGTTCCTTATCGCTTCCGCAAAGACAGAGGATGCTGATACATCAGCATACCCTGCACTGTGTGGTCCGTGCAGGCTGCACCTGCCTGATAGTCCCAAGGGCAGGTCCCTTGCGGCCTCTGTCTCACATGAGACACTGGTTGGGCCTTGGCTTCCTGAATGCTGCCATCTCCATGCAACATCTGAGTGTCAGGACCTATGGGCACCCCAGCTATGTTGCTGCACGGAGCCCTGGGCTGCTATTCCAGAGCCCTGCTTTAGCTATAGGGTGATGGTGAGTGTGCAGGGCAGAGGGCTTTGCTGTCTGCAAGACCCCGGGGCAATTTGGAGCATGTGGACCAATATGCTTGCTGGTTCCAAGGAGTGAAGTAGGAGCTGGTGCAGCACTGCTGGGCCTTGCATCCTGCTGCCCTGCATGGGCCTGTGGCTTGAGTATGCCTCCTGGGCTGGAGTTGGAGAGAATATTTCCTCAGCCCCCCTTGTTTGCCTTTGATGCTAGCATAGGCAGCAGTGTGAGTGTTCAGGTGACAATTATGACCTCTTTTCCTGATGCCTCAACAGATCTCTTCCCTCTCCCTTCCTTCAGGCTTACTGGTAGGAGAAACCATGCCTTTATCTCACAAGGTACAGGACACTGATGGTAGAAATACCCCTTCTCTGTGAACACTTTACAGTCAAGCAAGTATAGAGCCCAAATACTTACCCAGCCTGTATCACCACTTTGGCTTTTACTAGACTTGAAGCATTTTAAATCGCAGCTGGGAAGGGGCAAATCAGATGGGTGTGCATGCATATGTATATCCTCCCCCCATGCCATGCAGATATCTAGCATGGGGAATGGAAAAGATACTGAATGTTGCCACGGCTGCTACAGCCTTATCTGCAGGCTGCAGCTTTGAAATGCGGAGCCAGAGGCCCGAGTGCCTGTGCCCAAGCACCACCCTTGGAGCGCTCTTACAGTAAAAGGAAGTATATCGCAAGAAGGGTTGCAGTACAAATGGACAGTTCCCACGGGGTAAATGCTGCATACACAATCCTTGCTGCCCTTCTCACCACAGGCACTCAACCTGTTCCCTCTTCCAGTGCTCAGCTTTGAGGCCTGCATGTCAAGAGCTGCTTCAGGTAATGCAGCATCCCTGGGACCTTCTCCACTGCTCTGCAGTGACCGTATGATAGTTTAGGGGATGTTGGAAGGATGATGTTCCTGTGACTTTCCCACATGGGTATCGGGACTCCTTGGTGAGTCTCACATGAGTTGTGTGCAAAGAGGGCTGGCAAGGCTGTAAGTAGGTGAGCAGCAGTCAGGGATGGAGAAGACTAGGGTAAGTTATGGTATTTGCAGCAGTGATCAGAAGGGGACAGAGCACAGGTGAAGAGCTGGGGACTTTGGGGATGTGCATGGGGTGCACGTGAACAGGGCAGGATCTGGTGGTTTTGGAGGGCAGGGGTTGGGGTGGGAGTGAGGAAGAGCACGCTTTAGGGGACACTGAGCCAATCTGCCATGAGAAGGATGTGGGGAAGCTGAAGGTCTGTGTAACTGGGCTCAGTGTGGATGATTACAGGGAGTCAGGGCATGGAAGGGACTGGAAGGAGCTGGCTTGGTAAGGAAGGATGATGGGGCTCTGACTGGCTGTGACTGGTGGTGAGTAGGCAGGAGGAGGGTGTTGAACTAGGAAGCAGAGGGGAGAAAGCAGAGGTCCCATCACCACCAGCTGTTCAGATTGCCGTGCTGTCGTCTCCCAGCACTCGAAGCACAAGCCCCTTCACAGGCTTGCAAGGTGCAGGGGTCCCCTCTGCACCTCTGTTGCCCAGAGCATCCTGTCAGGGCCCACATTTCTGTACCCAGCTCGCAGCAATGACAAGTGGCCCGTTCGCGCTGCGCGGTTAGATCATGCTTCCTGCAGCAAACAGCCTGGGACAGGAGCTGATGGGATGTGAGCTAACAGTAAGTGATCTGTCTTTCCACTGTGGTTGAGTTAAACAGGTCAGGATCGAGTTCCCCAGGGCTTCTAATACAGCCAGTAACCCCAGGGCATTATTCCTCTTCTTGGGACATGAGATATGCAAGCTAAAAGAGCTGTTACTCCTAACATTTGTACAGCACCTACTACAGTGGGGGTCTGATCTTGCTTGGGCCTAGGGGTTACAAATGTGCTTATTGAACTTTCAGCACGATAGCATGAAGGAGCCCTAGTTGCAGCCGGGAAGCCCAGGCATTGCTCAGGCATAGAGCAGAAGCGGTCCCTGCCCCTCCATCAGGACCGATCAGGCTTCTTGTGGCCGTCCGGTGACTGGGCGCTTACCCACGTGACTCTGTAATTGCTGACGTTGGAAAATTTTCCATCGGTTCCAGTTGGCACCGAGGTCTGGAACGAGCAGCAAGTCTGCGTGGTTGTCTGGCAGCTGGGCCCCGGGCTCCTCTAACTGCCACCTCCAGAGATCGGCAGAAAACTGTAATGGAGCCTGCGGACGTGTCTCTGCGCGTGGATGACTAGGGGCTTGTTTTTGCTGCAAAGCGAGCTGTGGGCTCCTTCTTCGTTGCCCCAGGGTAACTATCGCAGCCGCACTCCTGCAGGGAAGGCGGCGAGGCTGCTGTGCTACTGCAAGGTCAACTCCAGAGAGCGCACGGCGTTGAGCTCCGCAAATTTGCCGTGCCGTAAAACTCGCACGCGTGGTGTTGGCCGCGCTTTCCCCTCGGGAGCGGTGGCACGCAGTAGTTACCCCGAGGTGAAAAGACACAGCTCTTTATGAAGCGAAGCAAGCCCGGAGGAATTTTCCCCTTGTGGCCAGCTGTTGTCCTGGGCCTGGCTTGCGTCCTCCAGCACTTCCCACTCGGCGTCTCCTCGGGGAGGGGACCGGGGGCCAGCCCACCCTCCGGACTCCCTTCGACGGGTAAGTGGGTGCCACCTCGGGCTCGCTGGGGTAAGTGGCCGTGGTGGAGCCCAGCAGCATCCTGTTGTCTCTGCAGGGATCCTCTTGGGCAGCAGAGTTTTCCCCACCCCCAGCTCTGCCGCTGCCTCTTTGTTTTCTGGCAGAAGCCTCCGTGCCTTTTCATTGCCGTTGAGGCGCGGAGCAGGAGCCTACATGTGCCGTGTGCGTGTCTCGCCGGGAACGTGATGCGGGCTGGCGAGCCTGCCGGGCTGCGCGTCTCCCTCGCGGGGCTGCGGAGGCCAGCTGGCAGCTCGGGGGGCTCCTTTCCGTGGGCTGTTCCTCCGCTCGAGCAGGGCTTTGAGGCTGCTGCTTTCCTCTGATAAACCCTCTTTTACACTGGCAGCGTTTCTGCACCTTGCCACAAGTGGAGTAAGTTGGATGGGAAGGGGACAGTTCTCGAGCTGGGCTCTGCTCGGGGCTCGGGCTCGCCGCTGCGGTTCTCTCGTGCCGTCACTCCTGCTGAGAAGATACCTGAGATTAGAGCAGAGCAAAGGAATATGGGGGGGGGGGTGGAGGGGGAAGACTGCGGCTTGGGATACAGCAGTGGCTAAGGATTGCTTGTGCTGTGCCTGCCTCTCTGTGTATTTGATCTCTTGACTTCCAGCGGGGACTGAATTCCTGTGCTGGATTTTGGGCTCGGCTCTTGTGAAAGGATCCAATTATTTCAGAGCTTTGAGCATCTCCATTTGCTGCCCATATTTGCAGCGCCCGGGTCTGCGCCGGCTGGAATTCCAAGTGATTAACGTGACTGTGACATCCCTCCTAGGGGTGTTATCTTTGCTCGCTGTCCCCCACCGCCCCCCTCTTCCTCCTCCAGCAGCGAGCGAGCGAGACAGGCAGGCAGAGACAAAGGTCTGTCCTCAACCTGGGCTGTCCTCCCCGTGAGCGGCTGCTGCATGGGATTTCCCCGCTCTGCATGCTGCAGGTTTCGGGGGCTCCTGATTAACGTCTGAGCCGGGAGGCTGCAGGCTGTGTCGCTGAGGTTTGAGCCTGCTGGGCTGGGTGGGCAGGGGGTGCTGCCGGCTTTGGAGAGCCAGCTGATTGTCCTGACGGATTTTAAGCTGCTTTTCGTTCTTTGACTGTGCTTTTCTGGGAAGAGGGGCAACGGTGCATGGAGGGGAGGTTAGCATGGGGGCCATGGCGGGGGTGGACGTGGGGGAAAGCCATACACAGGTGGCTGCTGTGTAGTAGGATCTGCCTGCAGACCCTGCGAGCCCCCCTTCCTAGCTGCAGGCTATTGTCAGCGTCTCTGTTTGCATGCGAGGCACCAAGGCAAGGTGTGCAGAGGTGATGTACGCGGGGTGTCAGACAGAGCGAGGGGTGAGCTGCTGGGCCAGCAGCTCTGCTCTGGCCTCCCAAGCTGCCAGGAGAGATTTCATTGTGTTGTCCCAGGTCAGCCGAGCGGAAGGGCTCAGTCCCCACGTAGCCTCCTATAGCACCTTGCATGTGGGCCTGGGGCTGGGAAGGCACCGTGCACTTCTGGGCAGATCTCAGCCTGCAGGGAGGCCGAGGAGCTGATGGGGATCCTGGTCACTCTGGAGCCTGCTGGAGCTGTGGCGAGGCTCCCTGTGGGGAGGCCTGCTGGGCTCGGGGCTTCTGCACCCTGCTTCGGTGCGCCCAGACAGTGTCCCCTCCTGCGGGCTGGGAGGAAGGGCTGCAGCAGCACCTCCCTGACAGAGGTGCTGCCGGGTAGAGGGAAGTGAGGGGTTTGTCTCTGTGGAAGCTGTCTGATGATTTCTAGGAGCTTGCAGCTTCTAACATGGGCACTCCCTCTTGCCCCATCCTTCCCTTCTGGGCTTGGGCTTCCTCCCTGTTATCTGCATGGGGGCCAGCACTGAGCAAGGCTCTGCAGCTGCATGATCTGGTACAGCAGGAGGCTTCCTTCTGAAGAACGCCTGAGAGCTGCACTTGCCTCTGCAGTGGGGCAGGGATGTGCCGTCTCTTTACATCATTTTTTTCCTCCTCTCCCTTGTTTCCACCAAGTATGGGCTCCTTCTGTGACCCAAAGACCAGGGGACAGCAGAGGCATGTCTACTCCTTTCATCTCTCCCTTCAGGTACAGTGTACTGCTGGAGCATCTCCCTCACTGGTTTCTCCATAGGATTGCCATCTCTCCTATGGACAGTGCTATAAGTGGTTCCTCTCTCTCTCTCCTGACTACAGTATTACAGTATACTTGGTCTTGCAGGCCATGGAGAAACCATTCTGTGATGGCAGCATTGCTGCTGATGCTGCCATTCTCCAGGGGTGCGATGGAAACTTTCTGCCGGCTTTTCAAGCTCAGCTCTTGACACGTGCCAGGGAGTTTGTGGTTTTACTCTTATGCTAGCTAGATTTCTCCTATTAATTTTTTTTCCTTGCTTCAGGTAGGACTGATGGAGCCGTGGCTTATCTTCCAAGTAGACAGAGTTTCCAACAGTTTCTGCTGTGTCTTCTCTTACTTTGTGCTCTGCTTGTACCAAGACTAATCCTTTGCCTTCTTGTAATGACTGCTCCTCCCTTTCCTTGCTCTGTGGCTCCTGCATCGCCCTCCAGTGAAGCTGGGAAGGTTTGGTCTCCTAAGCACTTCCCAGGAGAGGGAGCAGGAGAAAGGGAGGCAATGAAGGTCAGTTCAGGGATTCCTTCCATGTGGTCTGAATGGTGCAAGGACTTCTCTTGGTGCTGCTGATCCCCATGCGTGGCTACCTGCTCCAGGTAGCAGGGCTCAGACCACAGTCTTTTGTGCCTCAACTTGCTGGCAGTGCTGCTTTGGGAGAACTGTGTGGATTCCCACTGTGTAGGCTTGGCCCCTTTGGACGTAGCACTCCCCCTCCTCCTTGTGCCAGTGTTGCACTCGTAGCCCTGCCAAGCTCCCCTTTCCAAAGGTTCTGCCTGTCCTTTGATGTGGTGCAGTACAGTTAAAATGGGAACAGATCCCTTTGCAGGTTGGAGCCTTTGGCTGCAGCCCAGTGTGCAGTACAGCTGCTGCATTGCCCAGCTGGGGTCCCTTCCTCACCTGCCATCCCGCTCTCATGCCACGAGATTGAGGCCATGTTCTGTTTATTCTGTGTCCCCCTGATGTGCTAGTAGGAATGAAGCTAACAGGTAATCCAGATCCCTGACCCTCAGTCCTGGCTGTGCCATCCTGTATCAGGGTCATACACCCTGGATGTGTCAGGGTCTGGTAGTTCAGTGTCCCCAGGGTGGTAGAACAGTGTCTCTGCCCCAGCCCCTGGGACATGCTTCCTCCCTGCTGTTTCTTTGGTACCATGGGCATCCTGGCTGTTGAAGTGTAGCGCCCTTTCTCCAAGCCTAGGTGGGTGAGATGCAGAGAGAAAATCTGCATCTAATATAGCTGTGGAGCCAGATGCTAGGAGACCTTGGAGAAAAGACAGCAGGTATGTGTTTCTGGTGGCACTGCAGTGCTGTAGGAGGGAATTCCTCCTTCCTCATCATGGTGCTCCTTGTCTTAGGCTGCCAGGCAGCCCTGCAAGGGGATGTGCAAGGCTGTTCCTCACAGGCTGTACTTGTAGACAGAGGGAACTCCTTTGGACTAAGGTGGGAACCCTGCCACTTCTTGTGCATGATGCCTTGGGCAACAGTGTCCAGTCTGGCAAAATGGAGTGGAGTTCCTCGTGTAAGTTGTGGGCGCTACTGGCTAGTGCTGGCATCACTGGTGACTGGTGTTGAAATCTGAGCTGGGACAGGTCTGTGAAGTCAGTGTGTCAGCCTCACCTGATAGACCCGTTCTGAAATGCAGCTGCCTCTGGGGAGCAAATGGATCAGCCCACCCATATGAGGACTTAGGAAGGGATGTGACCACAGAGGAACATGGGAAGGAGAAAGAATTGACACAGGTTGAAGCTGCAGATTTCTTCTGGCATGGACACAGGCAGGAAGGATGTGGCTTTCTCCAGCCGTGCCATGCTGACTCTTTTGCTGCCAGTCGCTGACTATACTTCCCAGCAGTCAACTGTGCTGTGCAGTTCATGGTACAAATCTCTCCCAGGGATGGAGAAGGGAAGCAGCTGCGTGGTGTAAGAGTTCTCCACCTGCCAGGCAGGCAGAGCATGGTGAGTTAGCACCTCCACATCCTCCCGCTGCCCACAGCTGTGGGCATTCACCTGCTCCATAACGTGCCTTCTTGCAAGCCCTGTGCAGGGTGCCAGGAGGAGCTGTTTTTACAAAGAGCTGTTGTTGAAGCTTGAGATCAGACATTTGATGTGCTATGGTGTGGATTTGCCTCGCTGCGAGTGCTCCCAGGGAGCTAGCATACCACTTCTCTGTCCTGGCTGATCCCTAGCGATGCCCTTGCCTTGGTGCTCCTGGCAGTGGCTCTCGGGCTGGCCTGCTCTTGGAGACTGGCTGCGAGTGCCTATTAATTACAGATGCCATCGGAAATCTAATGAAAGACAGTCCGTTTTGTGGGGCAGCCAAGGTCAGCCCTGGTGCTGCACTGAGCACTGCCAGGGGCCTGTTGACACTAGGACTCCAACTGGAAAAACTTTGGGTTGCAGAATTTGCCATAGCATTGTGCTCACTATGAAGGTGTCACATCACAGGCTGAAATCTGGGCTGACTCTCCTCCTTGCCCTCCCCCAGGCATCAAAGGTACAGTGCGGGTGGATTATGACCACAGGGAAGCCGTGGCTGTGCCCAGGAAGCTGTGTTGCATCTGCAAATCTCCTTCATACATCAAGGGCACCTTTGAGCAGGTGAGTGCTGTGCACATGAAAGGACTGCGGTCTTTGCTCTGGGGGAAGCTTATGGGGGGCCATCATGGCTCAGGGCTGTCAAGCTCCGTGTTTCTGCCTTCCTGCCAGACATCATTTATTAGAGAAAGGAAATTGCAAGCTCTTCTCCTTGTCTGTAGGGCCACAAAGTGACATGTGCTGTGGGTAAAAGGGCTGGGACATGAGACAGTCTGGACGTGAGACCAGTGGCCTGAGGAGGCTGGTGATCTGCAGCATCTTGGAAAACAAGCTATGAAATGGTCACCAAAAATAAATAGGAATCTGTCCAAATGCACAGGTTTTCATGAAGGTAAACAAGAAGAAATACAAGAAAGGAACGAGAATTCACAGCTTAGCTTGAAGTATTTATGGCTTAAGTAGAAATAGTGTTGACCATACTGCCTGAGATGACCTATAGGTGTATGTGGTCTTTGGATTTGGGAGGCTGAGAGGGGCTAAATATGAATACTGCCTTCTCTGCCTGTGTGACACCATAGGCAACTGGTACGTTCCTGCCTTTCTCTTGATGAGCTCCTGAATCTTCCTCTCTTCTTCCCTGTCAGAGCTGCTGTGGAGACCGAAGAGCTGGAGAGGACAGTGCAGAGGTTTGGAGGCACACCGTGATGGTGGGAGCCATTCCACGGCAGCCACGCTGCTTCTGGGGGGTGCACGGCTGGCAGGCGTCTTCAGCTAGTTGTGCCAACGACTGTCTGCTGCAGGGCTGGGAGCCTCATCTGGAGCAGAGTGGAGTTTGGCTGCAGAGGGGTGAGTGCGGGAGGTAGCCAGGACAGGCTGCAGCACGGCAGGTTACACCTTTCATCATTCTTCCTAAACAAAATTTCTGGGCCCAATTACCCATCCCCGTCAGAGTAGGGTGAAAAACACCATGCAGCCTCAGTCTCCAGGTGGCCTTGACCCACTTGAGGAATTGTTTTCCCTGTCACATACCTGTCCTCAAGCTTTTGCTGCTATGAGGGCAGACAGCTCTGGGGACAGGCTGAGGGCAGAGCTGCAAAACCCAGGCTGTTTTTCGGACTCTGAAGCTCCTCAGCCTCAGCCAAGTAGTGACTTTTCTGCAGAGATCCATCTCCTTGGGTTTTTTGACCATTCCAGTATTTATCATGTCAGAGACACCTCCCAGCCAGAACTCTAGTGGCTCCAAAACTGGGCTTAAAATCAAAATTGAGGCCCCATGTAGCGGACAGTAGGCCAAGCCCTCATGGCAGACAGAGAGGGGGTGGTGAGGATGGTTAGTGCAGGAGCCCATGATGGCCTTTACTTCAGCAGCTCACTGATCATAGGTTAGGATAGGCTGGGGGCATCATTAACCTGCTGGTTCAAGTGTTTGAGGTCTCTGGCTCAGGCCAGCTCAGAGCAGGGCTAACTGCTGTATTAGATCAAGTTGCCTCAGGCTGAACAGCCCAATTCCTGGCCCCACTGAGGGGCTGGATGTGTAGGGAGCCAGCCCTGCCTTGTTCAGCGTATCTGGCTGGAGAAGGCTTCCTGGGAGAGCACCTGGAGATCTTGTTGCTGTTGCCCAAAGGGATGATTACAGGCTTGAGCCCCTGGGACTGGTCTGACCTGCCAGACTCCTGTGCTCCAGAACAGCACAGACACATTAAGTCGCAGACAGCAGATAGGCCCCCCTTCTCCCCACTTGTTCAGACTTGTCCCCAGTAACCTTCGGCCCAGCTGGAGACTTTGTGCCCAGGGCAGGAAGGAAATGCTGATCCTGCAGGTGGGTGACGCCACAGAGTTCCCCAGAGTGCCACACCAAGCTGGTTCCTCTTCCTGTCTGCAGAAAGGGAGGTCTGAACAGGGCTGTATGCTGAGCTGCCCAGGTCCCAACACGTCCCCTGCTGCCGAAAGGCTGACTGAGGACCAGGATGCTGGGCTGATCTCCTTCCTCTTGCTCTGTCCTTCCAGATGCTGTGCTGCAGTGCACCCCATAACAGAGGGCTTACCTGGACATCTTGAACAAGGGGGGTCCAGCTCCCACCTGCTGCCCTCCCACAGCGGCCCCGTGGCACTTTACTCTCCCTCACCTGCTGCTGTATGGGCTGTTTTGACCCCGGTTCCACTCGGGGTCCAGCCAAGTAAGGCTCCATGCGGCACATCCACACGGAGGCGTCCTTGCCCCCAGAGCGCAGCACAGACTCCGGCCTGTCCCAGCCAGGTGGAGAGGCAGCCTTGGAGCCTTCCTCACAACGCTGCACTCACCGCAGCATCCTCATGGGCTACAACGAGACAGAGATCAAGCGCCAGAAGGTTTACCAGGTCTCCATCTTCTCCCATCTCTCCAGCTCCTCTGATAGCACAGAGCAGCGGACAGGCAACCGGCCAGCCATTAAGAGGGGATACCCCGAGCAGCGAACTCCGGAAGGGGGACGGGATCCCAAACGAACTCACTGGGGTGGTGGGGGGGCAGATGTCAAGTGGGACGGGGGTTCTGAACAGGATTCCCTGGATGATGACGATGCCTTTGAGGATGGTCTGCTGGTGGAGGAGCTGTCCCTGTGCGGCTCTGCCCAGCACTTCTCTCACAGTGGGCTGCGAGTGGTGGAGCACCGATGTGAGGGCAGCCCGAGCCACAGTCCCAAGGCCAGCAGAGAGGACAGGTCACAGGGTGCCTCGTCCTCCTGGCCACAGCACATTGCTTGCAGTACTTTGCACAGAAGAGACAGTTGCCCTGCCCTGCCAGGGGATCAGCCCGGAGATTACGGGGAGAACGGGGAGCGGGCAAGTGGCCACAACCTACTTGAACTTGATTTGCACAATATTGCACAAACACCCCAGGCAGACTCTGGTGGGAAGAGAGAGAAGCTGGAGGGCAGCCCTGCTCATAGCAGCAGGACAGGCAGAGAAGGAGAATGGCCAGCGATGGCCAACGGGTGCAAGGAGCCCCCAGCTCCTCAGACAGCACTCAGCCCTGAGCCTAGCAGCCTGAGCTCCTTGGAGAAGACACCCTGTGGGAGCAGCCGGCTCAGCAGGAGCAGCTGCCCAGCCAAACGAAAGCTGCTGCCTGCTGGGGAGGTTGCAGCTGACTCCTGCTCGGAGGACGAGAGCCTGTCCCCACTGGCGAGGAAGAAGAGGGCCCTGCCATGCCATCCAGTGCCCACAGCCTGCCGCAGCACCGATGCCAAGGGGGCTCCTTTCTGGAATCACTTGCTTCCAGCAGCCAAGGTGAGTGTCACTCACGAGGGATGGGAAGAGGCAGGGAGCAGACTGGGGACGCCCAGAGCTCAGGGTCGTGCTTGTTGGCACGAGGCCTATAGTGGCACAGCACCCTGTCGTGTCCCAGTGCCATAGCACTGGGACAAGCAGGGCAGGGGCTGCCAGCCAGCCCTGAGGTGTGTGGTCTGTAGGTTGTCACTGGCTCTCAACCTACAGTGGTCACTGGATCAGCCCTTTGCAACCAGCTCTCTGGCATGGTAAGAGCCTTGTACAGGGAGGATGCTACCTCCCCATGACTGCAGGAGCTGGAGACACAGGCGGGTGGCTATTGGCTGCAGCCAGGTCAGCGTCTGACAGCTTCACGTTAAGCCTGACCTGTTGTCTGGCTTACTGTGAGCAGGTGTCTTCTGTGTGTCTGGGGAGGAGGAAGGAGAAGGATGGGGACTGCTTTGGCCTCTGTCCATGACATCTGTCATGGTGCTGGGCCTGCTGGGCAAGGGCTTGGTGGCATGGAGCAGGGCTGGATGGCTCTGGCCTGGGAATGGGAGACCTGATGCTGTGTGCAGAGACTGCCAGCTGCTCTGTGGTACTGGGATGCCTCTTGTGTGTCGTCAGGATGCCACAAGTCCTCAGAGATGTGGCCAGACCCCTGGGGTTTCCAACCACTGTGGTAGCTCAGGAGCAGCCTGCAATTCCACCCTGTTCACCATCTCCTCCTGACCAGATCCATGCCTCTATGGTAACCTGCTGGCCAACGTAGCACCAGGTTCATGGCAGAGCCAGCACACTTCCGTCCTTCCATGGGACATCCCATGGTACAGAGACTGACAGGGACACACAGCAGAGATGCACTGTTTTGAAGACTGGCAGTGCCATCGGCACAGCACAGCTCTGTCCCTGCCCTTGCACCCTTTAGGGTGACTGTCCCCCAGCCTGCCTGCCCCCAGCACGGCCCTCCCAGAGCATGGCCCTCTGGCAGCTTCCCTCGAGCCTCCAGCTCGGTCATGTCAGCCGGATCCGTCATCCCTTTGTGTTGTGCTGCCCTTTGTGTGGCTTCCAGAAAGGAAAATCCCTGAAAAGGGGACACCCTGTAAAAGGAGGCAGCAGTGTGGTCCTAGCTTTAATGCCCCCTTCTACTGCATAGAGGCCTAGCTGTGGGCAGGGGTGGGCAAGCATGACCCTATGCCCAGCAGCATTGCCATGGGCTTTGCATGAATCACCTGGGACTGGAGTTTGGCCTGGACTGGCCAGGGAGCTCTGTGGTATGTGATACCATTCCCTGGGATGTGCAAGGGGGTGTTTGTGCCTGGGTCTGTCTGTCTGTCTGCAGTGGTTTTTGGCAGTGTAAGGGCAGCGTTATCTCCTTTCATGTTTCCCCAGTGGGTCTAGCTGGGAGACCCATTTCTCAGGGTGGGAGGCAAGTGGCTAAGCAAGACAACCTTGGCCTGGCTGAAAACACCTCCTTCCCCGGTGGGAAGGACAGCCCCTTTAAGAGGGTAAGGACGTGCTCTTGGAGCTGAGTCCTGGTTTGGACAGCCCTGTGTCCCCAGCAGGGACTGCCGATGGCTCCCTGGGGCAGGGGGAGGCTGCACACGGGAGCCTGGCCGATCCACTGGGGCTGTTTGGGGGCTGCGGGGCAAGGAGGGGATGGCACCTCCTGGAGGTGCACAGCCCTCAGTTGCTGCCTGAACACAGCTCTTGGTCTTGCATCCCCCCAGAGCTCTGCAGATTGCACTACAGTCGGGAGGAGGCTGAAGAGCGGGCTGCGCCTCAAATCGTGAGTGTCCTGGCAGCCCTGAAGCCCTGCCTACCTTGGAGCAGGGTCCTGGGTGCACCAGTGTGGGCTCTGGGTGCACAGCAATTCCAGCACCCTACAGCCATGTGGGAGGGTCAGGATTGGGGTTAATCTCTGTCCTTTTCCTGTGCCAGGCATCTCCCCTCCACAAGACCCCGGGCTGTGGGGTGGAGGGGAGGTTCTGCTGCACCTCGTGGAGTAGGAAATTCTGTTCAACCTCTGTTATAGAGAGAGACGGGGGGCCCAGAGAGAGAGACAGGGCTTGTTTCTGCCAGGTAAGGGCCCACACCCTGGGGACACAGGGAGCACAGGGCTGCCTGCTCTCTGGCTTAGTGCTCATGTTCTCTCCTCTCTCAAAGGCGACATCTCCGGAGCAGCCTCCGGAGGGGGACCCGGCCCTCTGCAGCCCCCTGGACCACCACCACTGTCAGTCATGCTCTGCTGGGCAACTTTGAGGTAACGGCACCTGTGCTGTGACTGCCCGCTGGTGCAGGAGGGAGGGAGTCAAGCCCTGCAGGTTGTGAGCTGGGCTGAGAACAGGGCCTAAGTTGCTGAGCCCAATGGGAGCATGCTGCTTTGTACAGCAGCTGGCACAGGGTTGGGTTGCCTCTCCCAAAGGGCCTCACTTACGCTGGCTGCGTGGAGTGGCATCTGTCCCCTGGCAGGACAGCGCTCTCCAGCAGATCCTGGCATGATGCACCAGGCTGAACTTGTCCCCAGGACCTTATTGAGAGGGCTGCTGCAGACTCGCCAAGCTAGGATGCTCGCACTTATTCTTGGTGTTAGGTGGCTGATTTCATCCCACCTATTCAAGGATGGAGTCCATCTCAGAAACAGCAGCTAAGGTCCCTCACAGGAAGTCGCAGGAGAGCCTAGAGCTGTGTGAGAGCAGGCAGATGTGTGCTCATGGTGGAGACGGAGGTGATTTCACGTGTAGCTTGGGGTGAGGGGCAGGCCCAGTATTTGAAGGTCTGTAACACTTCCCTCCTCTCTTAGGAGTCCATCCTGAAGGGCCGCTTCGCACCATCAGGGAGGATTGAGGGTTTCACAGCAGAGATTGGAGCCAGTGGCTCCTACTGTCCACAGCATGTCACCCTGCCTGTCAACGTTACCTACTTCGACATCTCTGAACACAGCGCACCCTCGCCTTTCCTGGTACGCCAGTGAGGGAGGGCTGGGCCAGCGGGGGAGGTGAGCAGGCCCTGGACATCCTCTGGGGGTGCTCTGCTCTTGGGAACATGGCACAAGCAACCACGTATCCCAGGAGCCTCAGCACATGTCTGTGCTGTGGCACCAGCCACGCCAAGGTCTGCTGCAGGGAGACAGAGGAGCGATATTTAACCCACGAGGCAAAGGAAGAGGCAGACTTCAGATCTGTGACAGGGCCTGCTGCTGTCCAGCTATCTTGTGGCTGCTGCTTTGCCATCACCTTTGTGTTGCTGCTTGTTCGCTTTCTGGTCTAGAGGGAGACTAAGCTGAGCATCCTCTTGCAGCCTGCCCCCAGTTGCCTTGTCCCACAATCTGCTGGTGAGAGGGGCTCTGGGCCCCATATCAGAGCCCAGCTAGGCTTTCCATGGGCCTTTGCCCTCTCTCACTTGCTGTTTTTTTGCCCCAGGGAGTGATTGATTTGGAGGCCTTGGGAAAGAAGGGTTACAGTGTCCCCAAAGCTGGAACCATCCAAGTGGTGAGTCATCCCCTGGCCTCTTGCAGCACAGTGCAGAGGAGGTCTGGGTGGGCTCCTGTTGCTTTGGAGCATCCCTGGGATAGAAGTGCTCCATTCTATTGTTTTGGTGGGGCAACTGCTAGAAAGTTCTGTGCGGAGCAAGTGTATGGCCACCAAGAGAGCCCTGTGGAGGGAAGCATGGGGTCCTCAGGGGGCTGGCAGGGAGAAAAGGGGATGGAGGACACAAAGAAGGAAGAGGTTGATGAGAAGGGATGGGTCTCAACAGCAGAGCTTGTGTCTCATGCCCATCCCCATGGGGATGAGATGGGAGCACGGGAGTAGAGATAGGAGGAAGGGACTTACCTGAAAGCTGTGGTGTCTGAGCTGTGTGCACTGGCTCTTCTGTAAGAGAGAGAAACTGGAAAAGAGCTGGACCTTGGGCTACACGCTCTGGGGCTGGTGTGGGGCAAGGAGCCCTTAGGCCTTAGGCACTGTGGCCCTTTGGCCTCTTGGCACTGCCCCAAGATGCCCTAGGCCTGCCCTATGGGTCTGTGCCCTGGGCACTTCCTAGTCTGAACCCCCTGCCCCTCCATCTCTGCTCCCAGACCTTATTTAACCCCAACAAGACTGTGGTGAAGATGTTCTTGGTGACGTACGACTTCCAGGACATGCCGGCCAACCACATGACCTTCCTACGCCACCGCATCTTCTTGGTGCCTGTGGGGGAAGAGGAGGGAGCCGCCGTGGCCTCCAGCAACCCACCAGGCACTGGCCTGCCCCGCAGGGTCCTCTGCTACCTGATGCACCTGAGGTAGGGCAGGCCGGGAGGGATGGATGGATAGCTGGTCTGGGCTCACTACTGGACTCACAGGCCCCTCTCCCATGTGTCCCTGCCTCCTCCAAACCTGCAGGCTCTGCTGCTTTTACGGGAAGACAGCCTGACTTGGTAGCCCTGGGGAGGAGCAGGGAATGGTTGCCATCTGCACTATAAGGGCTGCAGAGAGGTTGGAGCTGTCCTCCTGCCCTAGGTTTTTGCCTCTCTGGAGGCAGGCAGAGTAGTGGTCAATTTGACCAGGAGCATAAGTAGGCGAGGGAGATGGTGGGAAGAAGCTTCCTGGGTTGCAGTTGTGCTCGCCTGCCGTGCTTCACTGTCACCAGGTCCCTCTGAGGCTGCCACATCCTTGCTTGAAAGTCTGAGGTTCTTCTGATCTGCTTTCCTCTCTGTTTAGGTTTCATAGCTCCAAGTCAGGGAAGATCTACCTTCACAACGACATCCGGCTGCTCTTTTCCCGCAAGTCAATCGAGGTCGACTCGGGGATCCCCTATGAACTGAAATCCTTTACGGAGATGCCAAGGAACCCTTGCTACTCACCCTGGGCCTGAGCGCGGAGCCATCTGACCTTCTCCATCTCCCAGGGCCACTGGGGAGCATCCAGCCCAGCACTTCAGAGAGATGAGTAAAGGGCCGGAGAGCAGGCACCACCTTGAAGTATCACCGTCCGCACATGGCTTCGTCCTTCCAAGCACTGTGGACATCATGGCTGTGCCCTCTGGCAGGGCTGGAATCACCAAGGGGGCTTTGCAAGGAGGGGCAGGGGGTAGTGAGCTCCAGAGACATGTCCAGGTCTTTTGCCAGTGCTGCTCCAAGCTCAGAGATGTGGCTGGGGTTGAGGCGGGAGCTAAGCCTGGAAGGGGGGACTCAAGGTGAGGCTGCTTGCCCCAGGCCCTGGGCTGGGGAGCAAGAAGTGCAGAAGGGTTTGTATTTATTAGTATTTATTGTTGCTGGGAGTGTGGAGGAGGCTTGTGCGGACGATTGTAGGTGCTGCTCTTCCCCTACAGCCCTCTTGGCTTCACAGGCACTGCCCAGGCCGTGGGCAGGCTGTGCTCACCACTGTGGGGCTGCCGGTAGTGGGGCAGGGCTGTGGGGACTGTGAGGGTCGCCAGCAGTGGCAAACACCTTGGGCTGTGGAAGAAGAGGGCAACTGACCTGTTGGAGGGGACAGGGCACAGCTCCCCTGCACAGAGGCTGTGTTAAAAACCCCGGGAGAGGCTGAGATTTGAGCAGCGTTTCTGCTGGGCCTGCCTCGCTGCAGGGAGCGTGGGGAAGCCTGTGCTTTCACTGCATCCCCTTTAGGGCAAGCCAGGCCCCAAGAAGCCTGGGGCTGGCAGGGAAGTGGCTGTTGCCAGAGATTTGGATGTGACATGAAGGAACAGGGACCTGGGGGCTCTCTGGAAGAGCAGGGGCAGCCCTTCCAGCAAGGGCCTCCGGAGCCTGTGTGCACTGCAGATTTGGGAGAAGGTGGAGATCCCCAAAGGATCTTGGCCTTGTGCTGTCTGTGCATGTGTGGAGTGAATCCTGTCGCCCTTGCAGCTGTCGGGAATCTGCTTTGGCCAAAGACTTGCCAGCAGCATGATCAGCTGGTGGCAGAGGTGGAGGAGGCCTCGCTGGGTCCCGGGGTAGCATGGGAACCAGAGGAAGCAGCAGAGGGAATCGAACCAGCAGCTTTGGGCTGGATGTGCAGAAAGGGGGTGGGGAGTATCCGGAGCGGTATCTTTTTCTGTCCCCAAGACTTGGGAAAGGTGTGCAAGAACATGTTAAGCCGGGGGGGGGAGGGGGGGTGTCAGGGACGAAGTCTGAGCTGCTGCTGGGCTTTTGGCGGAGCCCCAGCCAGGATCTCTGAGAAGGGAGGAGGAGGGGGCCAGGGCCGCAGCCTCCCTGCAGCTGCCCCCAGCGCGGGCTCCCCGGGGGCCGGGAGGGCGCGGGAGGGAGGCACCGGCCAGGGCCCTGCACCCGCACCGGGCCCAGGCGCACAGGGGGTGCTGCCACAGCGGGAACCGGAGAGCCGTGGGAGCAGCTGCATCCGGTACTTTTTGTGTTTGTTTTTAATTTAATAAACGCTGTTTTGGACACCGAGCCCTGGCTCTGCGCGTGCCGCGGCCCAGAGGCGCCCGCCGCGGCTCGGCCGCCGCCGTTCGGCCCGGGTCGGGGCGCGCCAACGCGCCTGCGGAACCTGCGCGAGCGGCCGCCGCCCCCGGGGGGACGCGGCGAGCGGCGCGCCCGGAAGAGCCGGGCGCTGAGGGCGCTCCGCGCGCGCGTCTCGCTGGTGGCGGCCGGGGAGGCGCCGTGGCGCGCCGGCCCGCGCGGAAGCGTTTCCGCGGGGACGCCTTTGGGCGACGGGCCAACCCCCCCCCCCCCCCCATCGCTTCCGGAGGCGGGAGGGCCGGGCCCGGCGGAGCGGCGGCGGCGGCGGCGGGATGCTGGCGCGGGCGGGGCGCGAGGCCGGACGGGGCCTGCTGCAGGTGGGAGCGGGGGGATGGAGGCGAGGGGGGGGCCGCGCCCGGGGGCCGGAGGGCCGCGCCCGGGGGAGCCGGGCCGCGGAGGGCCTCCGCGGTGAGGGGGCGCCCGGCGTGGCGGCGGGGCCGGGGCCGGAGCGCGGCGGGGGAGCGCGGCGCCCCGTCGCAGGCAGCTCCTGGCTGCAGGCCGCAGGTTTTCACGCTGTTCCCCTTCCTTTCCGCAGCGCTCCCAACAGCTGAAGCGCGCAGCGTGGCTGGCGCCGGTGCCGCGGCGCTGGAACTCGGGCCTGCCCGTGAACATCGGGGTGCTCTTCGTGCCGCAGCAGGAGGCTTGGGTGGTGGAGAGGATGGGCAAGTTCCACCGAATCCTCGAGCCTGTAAGGAGCTGCTTTTCTCTCCTTCCGGACTCAGCAGGTTCCTATAGCCGTAGAGAAACACTTGCTTTGCCTGGGGACTTAGGGGATGCTTGGAGCACCTGCGTCTCTTCTTCCAGATTGCAATTTTTGTAGTTGTCTGTGGTCTCATTTTGTTTGGTGGGGTATTAAAAGCAGTGATAATTCTAGATTTTCCTTGTGCGTGAAGCATGTTTGCTCTGTCTGAACTATCTGCAGCATGTAGTGCGCTTGGGCAGCCCTCTCTAGTATGGCTGAGCTCTCTGGGTAGAAAAATCTCTGCTGGCTTCCAGGCTCAGTGCTCTAATCTAGGCCTTAAGTGCTGCTCTTTTCCCAGGGTTTGAACTTTCTCATCCCTTTGCTGGATCGGATTCGTTACGTGCAAAGTCTTAAGGAAATCGTCATTAACGTCCCAGAGCAGTCTGCAGTTACTCTGGGTAAGTAAGGAAGAGTTTGTCTATCCTGCTGCTTTCCTCCTCCTCCACTTGGGAAGAGCAAGGGACAGTACAGGGAAGAGTGGAAATGTCCCAATGTCATACAGTCAGCCCTGTCCTTGGGGACCCAGCTTGACTGTACTCGTGGCTTTGAGCCTGGGGGAACCCTTGGAGGAACTTTTTGCCCTCTCCCCTGGGCTGCTGCTACCCCTTCTGGCTGGGTTGACTAGAGCTAGGCAGGAATCTGTTTTTCAGATCTCAAATGTTTTCCTGTATTGAACCAGGAAAAATCTGTCCTCAGTTTTTGTACATGTAAAAATTTCAAATGTGTTTAACTGATATCTCTGTTGCAGTTCCAGTATTAAGGGGTCTTTTTTGTTTATTTCTTTAATCTTTTAAGACAACTACAATATAAAATATTTTGATCTGCAAATCTGAGACTTCTTGTGTGTAAAAATGTCAAAATGAGACATTTTGCATGTAATGTTAGGGTCCTTCTTACAAAGCCTTTCATATTGGGAGATCTCTTTGAGCTGCTCCCTCTCTCTATGCTGTGTTGCTGATGCCAGGAAGGAAGGAGATGGCCCTGCCCAGCCCTGCTAATCCTGTCAGGGGAAGGGGGCGTTTGCTGTTTTACTTTGCTGCTCCAGTGACAGGATACACTGTTCTTTCCTGGCAGATAACGTCACCCTGCAGATTGACGGCGTCCTCTATCTGCGGGTCATGGACCCGTACAAGGTACCGTTCCTGTTCTGCTAAGTGCCTGAACCTGGAGGCACGAGGCAATGTTCAGTCTCCGGGAGTCTGTGAATGCTCTGGGCGTGGTCTGTGTTTGGTGCGTTGCCGGCGGCTGGCTGCCGTGCCGCAGACCCTGGGGGCACAGCACACTCACTGGCTCACTTTTCTGAGACGTGCACTTCAGCCTCTGTCCAACGCGCTGTGCTCTGTGGGACGGGGGGGCCGAGCGCCCCATTTCCTGAGGTCCCTCTATGAAAGGGAAGAGGGGAAGGCAGATCTTGGCTCCACGTTCTGTATTTCCATGGCGGGGATGCCTGTGGCAGGCATCTGGTCTGAGCACCGTTTGCTAATTCTGCCTCTTTCAGAGTTCTCTTTCAGCACCCATACAATTTCTTTTGTTTTTTGTTTCTGCTGTCCAGGCCAGTTATGGGGTGGAGGATCCTGAGTATGCAGTGACCCAGCTGGCCCAGACTACCATGAGATCCGAACTGGGCAAACTCTCCCTCGACAGAGTCTTCCGGGTGAGCTGGGGAGAGGAGTCGTATTGCTGCCAGCTTCTAGCAGCATCTCTCAAACTCCTGCAGGCCCTGTGCAGACAGTGTGATGCACTTAAGAGCAAAACTCGCTCTTGTTTAGAGCGCTCCTGGCATCCTTTCCATCAGCCTGTCGGCAAACCTTTGGGGATGGGTCTTGCTGTGGTTGTTCTGCTTGATGGGAGCTAGTTTTGCCCTGCCCTGAGTTAGTCAGAAAGAGGCAATGGGTGGTGTGTGCCCAGTCCCTACTGCTTGGCTGTGTCCCTCTTGAGTTAATGACTCTTTGCTCCAGGCCCAGTGGTGAGTATGCTCACTGACCTGGCTCAGGGTGTTGGTGACCTTGTGTTGCATGTGTTGCATTTATTGGATAGAAGCAGGAGCTGTTTGCACTTCTGGGAGATGTTTATATCCAGAGGTACACCAGATATTTGCTTCTCACCAGTTCCAGCTCTGGGCACTGCGTGCCTCAGGAGAAGGCGACCGGGAAAGGCTTGGCCCTGCCTTGCGCCTGCGGAACTGGAGTTTTCTGGCTGACCTTGGCCCATGAAGGGAGGGGTCTGACTGTTTTTCCTTCTGACCCCTGTCTCATCCCGTGCGCCTCTCTTTCCGCCATTTTCCTTTGTGCCTTGCAGGAGCGTGAGTCCCTCAACGCCAGCATTGTGGATGCTATCAACCAGGCCTCAGACTACTGGGGCATCCGGTGCCTACGCTACGAGATTAAGGACATCCATGTGCCCCCACGCGTGAAGGAGTCCATGCAGATGCAGGTTTGGTGGTCTGGGGCAGACTGGAATGAGAGAAAAGCATCCCCTTCCATGCAGCATAGCTGTTCTTTTTCCAGAGCTGGCTGCATTGGGTCCTCCTGCCGTGAGGGAAGCTGTGGGTACTTCGACTTTGGCTGCAAACATGTGTCCACTAAGCAAATAATTCCCACCCTTATTTCTGCAGTGGTGGCCCCTGCCTCATCCTCAAAAGCCATGCCAGCTCACCTTAAAATTCCTAGGGCTCTGAGGGCAGCAAATCCCAGAGCTCTGAGGGTCTCCCCTTGCAAAAACCTGGGAGCCAGGTCCCAGGGCAGGTGTTGGCCTTAAGCTGCCTGCCCTGCTGGAAGGGGAGGAGGGGGAAGCATGCTATCCTGCGCAGAACCAGTGGGTCAGTACTTGCTCTTGGGAGCAGTTTCCTCGTGCTGTGGGCTGTGGTGCTCAGCACTGCTACGAGAAGCACCCTGCACTAAGTCACCGTAGGTGGCGGGGGGAAGAGAACACCCAGTACTGTGGTATCATGTCGTATTGTGACCTGTGCTCACTACTGCAGTGAGCTGAGGCTGGGAAGGAGATCCAGCTTCACTGGGGCTCACTCCATGTTTCATGGCTGTGTTCTCGTCCCCTGCTTAGCCACGCCCGCCAAAGCAGGAGTGTGGGAGCATGTCCTTGCTGTGCTTGCCCCGTGGATGGGATGTCCCCCCCCCCCCGGCTGTGGCAGACAGGCATCCAACCTGTGTTTGCAGGTGGAGGCGGAGCGACGGAAGCGAGCGACGGTGCTGGAGTCGGAGGGGACCCGGGAATCTGCTATCAATGTGGCTGAGGGGCAGAAGCAGGCCCAGATCCTGGCATCAGAAGCTGAAAAGGCTGAACAGATCAACAAAGCTGCTGGTAGTGCCTTGGCCTAGAACATGCCATGAGCGCCAGGGCTTGGGGGCATCTGTAGCCCTCTGTACTGAGGGGAGACACTCCCTGAGAGCAGATTGTGTCACTGTCTGTGTGCTCTGTGGGCTGCCTGGCGAGCCAGGCTCTCCCTTGGCTCCTCTGGCTGATTCCTCCCTGCCGGGGCCCTCAGGCTGTGCTCTGGCTGGTGTTGCTGCCCTGCAAGCTGGGGCAGCAGGAGGTGCGTTGCAGGGAGGATCGTTGTTAGGGAAGGGGAGACTTTTGGGGCATGAGGCGGCAGTTGTGACGTGTGCTCTGCTGTGCTTCGTTCCAGGAGAAGCCAACGCCATGCTGGTCAAGGCCAGGGCCAAGGCTGAGGCTATTCAGCTCCTGGCGGCTGCTCTGGCGCAGCAGGTGAGTGGTGGTTCCTTGGGGCAGCCAAAGCACTGGTGCTAGCACAGGGGGAGGTGGACTGGAGGCCAGGGCAGCGTTTGGCTTTCCCTGGGACACTCCTTGCCAGCTTCACTGGCAGCAAGGAGCTTTGCAGTCTTGAAAGTTGCTGCAGCAGGGTGTGCTGCAGGCACGGGCACTTGGTTGCTCACCTCCTTGCTGATGAGCCCTCTGTCCCCAGCATGGCAACGCAGCTGCCTCTCTCTCCGTGGCTGAGCAGTACGTGAGCGCCTTCTCCAAGCTTGCCAAAGACTCCAACACAGTCCTGCTGCCAGCCAACACTGGCGACGTCACCAACATGGTCGCGCAGGTCAGTATGATCAGAGGGACTTTCTTTCTCAGCAGCAGCTGGAGCTTGAGAGAGGTGAAGGTGACAGTTCAGCAGCCCCTAGTTATTGTGGTGGAGGAATTTGGCCCAGTGGGTGGGTCTGAAATTAATTAATTTCCCAGCTGTGGTCTGGAACACCTGCTTCACAGCACTCGGCAACAAGAGGGTCTCTGCTGTGGCAATCCATGGCTGAGCCTGAGGTTGCTTGTGGCAATAGCAGACAAGGCCCTTCTCTCCAACCCAGAATAGGATATCTGAAATACAGTGCTGACTTTCTCACTGTCTCTTTGGGGTGTAAATTTACTTTTCTTTTGCCTCCCCATGCCTTGAGCAGGGCTGAACACAGAACAAGGGTTCAGGTCATCTCCTGGAGGCACCTTTGTTTGCTGGCAGGAAATGTTCTCAGCAGGGCTTTCTTATGTTGCAGTTCTTATATAGCGTGGCAACATCGAGGCCTTGAACACAGGCCCTTTAGAGGCTGTTGTGTTCCTGCCTGCTCCATGGGGCCCGCACTGTCCTGTCTTGTCCTGCCATGGCCCTGCAGCAAGGACATTTCCTGCTGTCCTGCAGTGCCCTCTCCAGAGACAGGGTACCTTCCCTCTGCTGGTAGTGCACAGTTTCTCCTCTCCTCCCTGATGGCTCTTTCACTTCTCCTAGGCCCTGGGCATCTACAGCACACTGACCAAGCCACAAGCTGTGAAGACACAGGATGAGATACCTCCAGCCCACAAGGATCTCCAGCCCCCCAGCACGGAGGTGCTTAAGGTGGAACAGGCAAAATCCAGCTAGCAGGGCTGGAAGGACACTGGACATATTGCTGTGGCAGCACACCAAGGGAGGGGGATCTGAGCCCAGGGCCTGCCAGGCTACAGGAGATCCTGTCCTGCTGCTGCCTTCCCCAGTCAGACACTTTTCTTCCTCTTTTGGTTCTTATTTTGTATTTGGATTTAATCATGTAATAAAGGAAAAGGTACTGGTGCTGCAGCATATCCTCATGGCACTTGGGAGTGGGAGCTACTGCGTACTACCGAGGGGCAAGAGGCACAGCAGGAGACTATGTCCATCCTAAGCCTGCCGGGTGCTCCAGTGGCTACTTATGGAGGTGTGACGGTGCACGAGAGGAGCCCTGGGATCCACCTCCGGGGATACGGGCTCCCCATCAGGGCCAGTTGAGTTCCTGCACGTCCTGAATCTGGCAGTGTTCGTCTGCTCGTTCTCCCGGTGCCTTTAGCTTTTGTCTTGCTGTTGTCAAGCAGAGAAGCTGGACAGCCCCAGGGAAGCAACGGGGGCCACTTCTGATGTAACCCTGAGAAATTATTTTTGTCTCGGAGGTGGTCAACCGCCTCCGGAGGGGAGCAGGCCAGGACTTGGTTGGATTTGGCCTGGCTGAATGCCAGCCAAGAAGGAACAGAGAGGCCCCCTCAGCACAGAGGGGCAAGCCCCCGAGGGGCACCAGAAGGAACAGGTCTGGGCTGCGAACAGCTGGTCGGGGACGGGTTGGTGAGGGCGGCGAGGGGCTCGATCGCTGCCAGGGAGCCGAGGGGCAGGTGCAGCTCCGCGGGGCAGCGCCGTAGGGTCCCGGGTAGCCGGTCGGGGGCAGGAGCGGGGTCGGGGCTGAGCGGGGAGGCTCCCCGAGCGCCCCCGGCTTTCTTACCCGGGGGGCTGAGGGAGGGGAAGCGGCCTCGGCGCTCTCTGTGCCGCTCGTGCCCGGTTCCGGCGTTTCCCCCCGCTCCCCTGGGCCGGGGGGGGGGGGTCGGGACCCTCCGTGCGCCCCTTCGGCGGCGCCGGCCCCGGGGCGCGGCGCCCCTGCCCTGCCCTGCCCGGCCCTGCCCTGCGGCGCGCCGCCGGGCCGCCAGGGGGCGCCGCCGCCCCCCCCCGCCCCGCCCCGCCCCGCGCCGCCGCTCTCGGGCCGCCGCCGCGTGCGGCGCTTCCGGGCGGGGGCGGGGGCGGCTCGCGCCGGGCCGCGGCGGCCGCAGGTAGCGCGGGCGGCGGGCGCCGAGTGGGGCCGCGGCCGCGTCTGGGCCCCGCGGCAGCGGCGGGGCGCAGGAGCCGGGGCGCCCGCGTCCTGGGGGTGGGCGGGTGTCGGGGGGCGGGGTGGTGTCTGGGCTCGTGGGGCGCTGGGGGGTGTCAGGGTGGTGTGTGGCGCTCATAGGGCCACTGAGGGGTGCGGGGTGGTGTGTGGGGCTCATAGGGGCGCTGGGGGGTGTCAGGGTGCAGGGTGGTGTCTGGGCTCATAGGGGCACTGAGGGGTGCGGGGTGGTGTGTGGGGCTCATAGGGGCGCTGGGGGGTGTCAGGGTGCAAGGTGGTGTCTGGGCTCATAGGGGCGCTGGGGGGTGTCAGGGTGCGGGATGGTGTCTGGGCTCATAGGGGTACTGAGGGGTGCGGGGTGGTGTGTGGGGCTCATAGGGGCGCTGGGGGGTGTCAGGGTGCAGGGTGGTGTCTGGGGATCATTGGGGCACTGAGGGGTGCGGGGTGGTGTGTGGGGCTCATAGGGGCGCTGGGGGGTGTCAGGGTGCAGGGTGGTGTCTGGGGCTCATCGGGGCACTGAGGGGTGCGGGGTGGTGTGTGGGGCTCATAGGGGCGCTGGGGGGTGACAGGGTGCAGGTGGTGTCTGGGCTGAGGATGACGGCTGGGCGCTCTGAGGAGCGCAGGATGTGAGGGTGTTTTGGTGCAGGACACAGCAGGGGTGGGGGGCGACCAGGTACTGTAGGGGCAGGTGGGGGGCAGTTGGCCAAAGCAGGGGGCTGAATTTCTCCGTCCTTCCCTGCAGGATGCAGCGGTGGCTGGTGCTGCTCTTCCTGGCCTGGGTCTGCTTTCTCTTCTTTGCTGGTATTGGGCTCTTCATGAGCGGCTTCCTGCTTACCCGGATTGAGCTTGCCCACAGCAGTTCTTGCTCAGACCCGCTCACACCACCCCCCTGGGACAGGCAGAGCCTCCCGCCGGGCTCCTGCTGGATGCCCCAGCGCTTTGCTAAGGTCGTGCTAGTCGTCATTGATGCCCTCCGGTTTGAGTTTGCCTCGTTCAACCCAGCCAAAGTGAGCCCGCTGCCGTATGAAAACAAGCTGAGTTTCCTGCACCACCTAGCAACCTTGCAGCCCCGCCATGCCCGCCTCTACCGCTTCCGAGCCGATCCCCCCACTGCTACCATGCAGCGCATCAAGGGCCTCACCACTGGCTCGTTGCCCACCTTCATTGACGTGGGCAGCAACTTTGCCACCTATGCAATCCAGGAGGACAACCTGCTGGCACAGCTGGTACAGAACGGTATGTGTGCTGGGGGCGGTGTCCAGCTGGGAGAGGCCATGTATAAAGCACAAGCCAGCATTCATGTAGGACCCCTTTTTTTTCCTGGGAAGGGGCCTATTTGCAACATCTCCACTCTTTAATTATTTTCACTCAGGCATCCCTGGCTGAAGGCTGCAGGGGTCTTAGTCAGCGTGGTCACACAGTCAAGGTTTTTACACCTTGTGCTGGGGGTGAGAGGCAGCTGGGACCTGGGTTCTTCAATGATGGTGAGAAAACAGGCAATAATGGTTGTAGTAGTGCAGACTGTTGCAAGGTCACTACCAGGAATGGCTCTAGGAAGCCAAGGGCATTGCTAGTCAGTCGTGTTTGCATTCAGCCGCGATGCACAAGGCGGGAGGAGCCAGTGCCAGGTACACTGTGGAGGTGTCACGTGGGTAGCACGCCTGCCCAGCCGGCTGCCTGTGACTGTTAGGCGACTACCTTATCTCATTTTCTACATAATTTGGTACTGCATACGTATTTCAGAGTGCAGCTTTAAAGAGCATCCTGTCCAGGGGGGATGATAGGGAGAAGAGGACAAGATGCAGTTCTGTGATACGCAGAGAGATTCCCTTCGAGGGCTGCAGCTGGCACAAATGCCAGTAGTGCCTAGGAGGCGCGACACTACTGAGTTGTCAGCTCCCCATGCGTGAGGGTAAGGTGGGCAAATGCAGTAGAGCATCAGTGGTGAAAAATGCTAGAAGGAAACGCTGTTCTGTAGCAGCAGTTGTGGAGGAAACGGTTCCTGCTCCCAGACTGGGGAGACTCTGAAAGCCTGGAGGGCTGGCAATAGGGAAAGCAGAGCAAGAACAATTGGAAACATCCGTGCTTTTGCCTTCCTTTCTCTGCATTTGAAAAACCTCCACTGTTGTGTTTAAAGTTTGAGCCTAGGACTCAAGGCTTCTGCTCAGTCCCTGTCTGTGGCCGTCTTTTGTCTAGTATTTTACAGTGTGATTGTGAGGCCTTTGAGGGCAGAGGGGTTCTTTCTTGCACTGCGCTTTCCTAAGCTTTGCAGTGATACAAATAAGTAACTTTTTGGCCTGTTCAATTCATGAGTTTCTCTGCTGAGGGAACGTGTCAGAGCTTAATGATAGGTGATGGTAATGAGAGGTGCTGTTGAATTTGGTGCTGGGGGTACTAGTAGGCTTAGGAACTGGGCTGACTATTCCCCACCTTCGTATTTGTTAACAACTAGCTGGAGATTTTACTTTTAAGTCACTTGAGATGTCGATAGGAGAACAGCTAGTGCTCCAGACCCTGTCTTGAATCTGCCCAGACTCTTTGCACTAGTGTGAGTAAGACCATGACTCTGGTGGGCTCCTTGCTCTGATTAATTCCTTTCTTCCTTCCCCAGGAAGGAGAGTGGTTTTCATGGGAGATGACACTTGGGAAGGACTCTTCCCCAAGAAGTTTTTTCGCTCATATTTCTTCCCTTCTTTTAACGTGAAGGATCTTCATACTGTGGATGATGGGATCCTCCAGCATCTTTATCCAACTGGTAAGTAACTCTTCCTCAGGGGCCAGCTGAACCTTTATGTTTTGCTAGGGTCCTAGTGCAAGGTTGAGGTAGAACTGAAGAGGGTTGTTTTTTTTTGGAGTTACAATGGACAGTCACACCTGCTTGTGGCTGTAGCACATGGACTACAGCACTCTAGCTGGATTTCCACAGATATGCCAGCTTTTGGAGGTGACACACCATTTCTTTAAATGGCTCTCCTCCATTTGGGAAAGGGCACAGCTTGTTGGGACTTGTCCACAGTTTATAGTTCTATAGCTGTCCTAGAAATACGCTACTAGGATGGAGCAGGAAGGGCATCTCTTTCTTCTAGCTTAACCTTGAAGGGGCCGTTTGATCTGTGGCTGTCTGGGCAGGCCCACAGTATTCTAGAAAATACTTGCCTTGAGCAGCTGCTGGAGTGGGAGGCTGAGGCACAGCACTACTCTCAGCAGGATATTCCTGGCTCCCAGTCCTGGGGAGAGGGTGAAGTGTGACAGGACTGAGGGGAATGCACCTTGTTTGATCTGTATAGAAATCTAAGTAAATGAAGATTGTAGTGGTCTTTCATGAGGAAGGTGGGTTCTGCCTTGTGGGAGAGCATGAGAGGAAGAAATGGCAGTTTGCAGAGGCAACTGGAAAGCTTTGGCAGGAGGAGCCAGCAGTGGGGCACAGGTCCAAATCCCAGGTTAGTGTCTGATAAGCTCCTCTTGTTCTACAGTGGATGGTGGTGAATGGGACTTGCTGATTGCTCACTTCCTTGGTGTGGACCACTGTGGGCACAAACATGGACCTGACCACCCTGAAATGGCTAAGAAGCTCACCCAGATGAATGAGATGCTCAGGTGACTGGCATGGCAGTAGGGGTTTGCCAGCCTGCCTCTTCCTTCACCCAGACTGGTCGGGTTTTCCTAAAGCATTTACAGATCCAGAGGGCAACAGAGAACGTTCTTACTATGCCGGTTACCACAGAGAATGGCTCTGACTAGCAGCAGCTGGAACCCCAGCTGTGCTGCAGGGCAGTATGTTCATGGGGGAGTGGCAAATCCCAAATAATATCAATCTGAAACTTGTTCCTGATGGAGACATCTCTTCCAAATTTTATTTTGTGTAGTTCTCTAAATGGCAAACATTAGCTACCTGCTCTGGCTTTTCAGTTTGCAGGAGCAATCTGCTCTGTCTCAGGGCTCTGGCTTTTCAGTTTTTTTCTGAAGCATATGTTGCCCTGGCACCTGGGTGTTCATTTTTGCTAGCTGTATCCACAAGGGCTTTTGTCAGTTTGATTGGGAAAAAAGGTTGATTTTTTTTGTTCAGTTGTTGCAGCTCTGCGTCAGCACTTAGTTTTGCTCAGCTCTGTGTAGGCCTCATCTCCGTGGTGCGTGCAGGCTAGGCGGAGATCATGTCATCTCCAACCTGTGCAACCCAGGCAGAGAGTCGGAGTTGACCTTCCTTATCCTGGTGACAGGTCCTTGGTAGATCATCTGGGAAATGACACCCTGCTTCTGGTGGCTGGGGACCATGGCATGACGGAGACTGGAGACCATGGTGGGGACAGCGAGAAAGAAGTGAATGCAGCACTGTTTGTGTACAGCAAAACACCCCTATTTGGTGCTGGCCCTCCTGAGGTGAGAGGAAGTTTATCCTTAGGGGATTTTAGGTCACTTACTGCCTTAGGTGACCTCCAGGGAGAAAACTGCATCCTGAGGTTACAGGGAGTAATGGTTTGGTCGGCATTGGTCAGGTTGAGAGGGCCAGGGAGTCTGTCACTCTTCCAGAGAGAATAAGGGAAAGTCTGCCACAAAATGCAGATAGTATAAAAGACAGGAATGTGAGTAGTATCAGTTTGTGTCAAACAGAATCCAACTTACTTATTTGGAAAAAAATCTAATTGCAAAAACAGACTGCCAGTGGGGTGAGATGTAGGTTCTGTTGGGCTGTTTCACTTTACTAAATCTTCACCACTTGGCTTGCTGCAGGGCTGAGTGAGTTACAGGGCAGATAGCTTTCCCCAGACCTCCAGCTCAGGAAGTGGTTGGGGTGGGGATGTGGCTTTGCCTTAAACCTAAGGGGATAGGTGAATGACCTGTGTGTGGGACCAGTGTTTGGGACCCATGTTCGGGCCCTTCAGCTGTGCTAAAGCGGGGCTGGGTGAGCTGCCAGACAGCCTGGGTCACACCCCGGAACCCGCGGTCCCCAGAAAACATGCTGTCCTTGCAGGGTGCTCAGGGAGGAGTGAGCTGTGCCCATGGTTTCCCGTGTATTTTTGCCCTTTCTGGCTTCCCTGGTGTTTCCTCTGAATGGGGCTGCTTTCCCCACCACTGGGCCTTTCACGGGGCAGTGCCAGCGGAAGGGCATCCTGCCAGATCCAGGCTAGCAGAGGGCCTGACAGAGCAGGGGTTTGGTGCCCATGTGTGTGCCCAGCTAGCTGTGCCCTTGCCCCCTGGCCTGCGTGAAAAGCCACGTTTCTGAGCTTTTCCAACTTCCCGATTCCTTCCCTGTCTCTCCAGGAGCCTGAGGCCGTTCCCCAGGTGAACCTGGTGCCCACTGTGGCCTTGCTGCTGGGTGTGCCCATCCCCTACAGTAACATCGGGGAGGTGATGGCTGAGCTGTTCCCCGGGGACGGCGACGCCGTGTCTGCGGCCTTGCAGCAGCTTTCAGTCTATCACGTCAATGCCAAGCAGGTATGGTCAGGATCTTCTTAGCTGTTTTCCTGTTATGTGAGGGGGCAACAGAAGGGTGAGATCTGCTGACAGTCATCAGGTAGTGCTAAGGGCTGCCTGGGGGTCATGGCTATTTTGGGGATTCACTGCCTACTATTTCTCACATAGGAGCTCTCAGACAAGCTCTTAGACACTGATTGATGGCAATGCTGGGCAGTACCTACTGCAAGCCTCCTTATTGAACTAGAGGGCAAGAGGAGTTGCTTTTCAAGTGCATATTCTTCTGTTTTGTGGAGATGGGACAGTTGTCTTCATGGGGAACTTAATTCAAAGAGTCAGCTCCTTGTGGAGTTTGCTCCAGTAGAAGGCAGCATTGTTTTTCAAAAGAGACATGGGAGATCCGGTTTAGTGCTTGGTGATGAGCTGTGGTTTAGGAAGTCACTGGCCTGGGAGAGGTGTGTGTTTCTGGTAAGGATGGGTCCCAGATGGTCAGAGGTGGATTTGGGTTTTGGGGAAGGCTGATTCCTCAAAGCTGAGGAAGACTAGGGGCAGCTTTCATTAATGGAGATTCAAGAGTACAATGGATGTTTCGATGCTTCTTCAGTTTTGGAGGAGAAATGGTTTTAGCTGAAAAACTATTCTAATTCAGTGACAAAAGGAGAACAGCAATGAAGGATTAAATGAACACTATCTAATAAGAGAGAATAAATTGGGATGATAGAGAAAGATCAGTTTACACTAAGTGCTGCAAAATATGGAACCCCCCCACAGCTAAATGCTGGCTGGCTGGCTGACTGGCTGGCAAGGCCAAGACTTTGAGCAATTGAGAATATACCAGGTGTTAAAGAAGCCAAAGCAATGGAATAAGGCCATGTACCAGGGTAGGTCTGCATGTTTTTGTAGAGAGCTGTCTGGAGCGGCTTCTGGCTTGTCAACGGAGCAGATTTGCTGCACAAGTTGCTGTTTGTCATGTAAGACGCTACTTGCCTTTGAGAGACTCAGGGATTGCTAGAAGCATACTACTGGCCCCAAAATAGCCCCTCCAGCCCCCAGTCAACTCCCTGATGTTGGCTTTTCAAGGAAGAAGGCAAATCAGCATAGGTTCTGTTTTGGGTCCAGTAGGTGGATACAACTCATGATGTGTAGGTTGGGCACTGTTCGTGCAAGTCAGTGAAGCGCCAGAGACCACATGATTGCTAGTGGGAAGGCAGAAGTGTTCGGCATCTCTGCTGTGTACTTATAGAGAAGAAGGGTGCTTTGTCACTTAAGGATGATAGTGTACTTTCCTGTCCCTTAGTCACAACGAATATTGATCATCATCTGTTAGGGGTTACTGTTATCCAATCCAAAGTATTTGAATGTTTGCACTTAGTCATCTGAGGAGATTTCTGCTTGATCACATCGGTTTTGAACAAGGCTTGTGGAAGTTTGTGCAAACCTGGGAGACAGCTAGTGGGTATGGTGGTTGTTGTGGACAGGAACAGGCTGATTCTGCCTGTGCTTTGAGGCGACTGGAAGCCAAGTGAATGTATCAGTGTGGTGCTGGACTCACACTGAAATATAATGCTGGATATTTGTGTGGGTGCTGTGTCCTGGTGGTGACCTCTACAACTTTGGGATCGTAGCTGGCTCTGTACTTGCTGGCTTGAAGTGGATGTAGAATGAGCTTTCCTCAGCTTGTGGGACAGTGGGTTAACGTACCCATGTACAAGAACAGGGAATAGTTTGGCTTTAACAGCTAAAGGCTGTTTAATTTGCTCTTTGTCCTCGGAAAAATAAGGAAAAAGCTGTTAGTGAGTTCAGATTAACAGCTAGTAATGGCTTGAACTTCTTAGGGATGTTTGCTTTATTGTTACCCAAGACTCTGCATAAAAAACCTTTAGCAATGTGTACAGAAGTGCACCTAGCAAGTTAAGAACTGGGTAGCTGAGAGGTGTGGATGTATTTGGCAGGTTGGATATGTCATTTTAGGATGTGTTACTTTAACCAAGTGACTCTGTTTCCTGCTGGTCACCCTCATATTTGAGTGCCCAGCCGCAGGCGATACTGCCAAGGATACGTCTGCCCCAGTAGGCGTTGGCAGATCGGGGCTGTTTCCATTCTGAAGGGCTGTATAGGGAAGATGGCAGTGAAATTACTTTCCCAGCAGTCCCAGTGCTGCTATCTGACCCTGTGTCCCCTCTCCTGTAGGTGGATCGATTCCTGCACTCCTACTCGCTGGTGGCTCAAGACCTGCCAGCAGAGCAGCTCCAGCACCTGCAGGAGATCTTCTCCAGCGCAGTGGAAGAGCACACTCAGCTCTTGGCCCAGATGCAGGAGGCAATGCTGATGTCTCCAGAGCTGGAGTCCAAGCTGGGAAACCTGATCAATCGCTTCCAGCTGTACCTGCGGGAGGCACGGGCCGTGTGCACCCAGACCTGGGCCCGCTTCCATCCACTGCGTATTGTGGCAGGTTGCAGCCTCATTGCTGCTTCGTGCTTGCTCTGCTACGTGACCTCGGAGTTGGCCACAGTGTCAGACTCTTTCTATCGCAACTGCCTCCTGTACCCACTGCTTTGGGGCCTGGTGGCTATTCTGCTTGGGCTGGCCTGCACATTCATCCAGGAGGGACTGGATCTCCTCCTGGTTTCCTCATGGGCAGCTGCAGTTTCTCAGATGGCCTTCTTCTGGCACTGGTGGGGCCAGCAGCCCAAGCGAGCCCGTTTGGCAAGTAGCCAGCCGCCCTTGGCCAGTGTTGGCCTGAGGCAGCGTCTACGAGCATGGCTGGGGCTGGCCTACCCCATGGGCATTCTCCTCTTCCGCTGTGGAGCCATGTTCTCCGATAGCTTTGTGGTGGCTGAGGCCCGGGTTGCCCCCTTTCTGCTGGCCTCTCTGGTGGTGTTGCTGGTAGGGAAACTCCATTGGGATGGTCATTTGACTGTGCCAGAAGGCCCCAAACAGCAGCTTCTTGGCTTTTCCTCTTACCGTAAAGAGAGTTGGTACCTGCTATACCTCGTCGCCATGCTTCTAGTTTGTGTGCGCCTCTCTGTTTTTTTCCACCAGTGCCGTGAAGAAATCCCCCAGTGCCGGCCCTCTCTTTTCCTTGCCCCCCTTGCCAGCCTGAGGAACACACGAGCCAAGAACCTCTTCTACCTCCTGTGCGTGGCCTCGCTTGTTGGGCTGGTCTATGTGGTGCGGTGCTGGCTGCGGCACTACGGCAATCTGAACAGCTCAGACCCCCTCGTGCTCTTTGTGCGCTGGGGTTTCCCACTGGTTGTCATCTGCATTGCCTGCTACTGGGCCGTCGCCTCCAGTGCTGAGGACTCGCTCGGCAAGCTGCAGGACCTGGTGCAGGTGGCACTTGTTGCCTTTCCTTGGGCTGTCTACGGGCTGGTGTCCGTGGGGCTGCTGCTCTTGCTGTGCAATCCCATGACAGTGTTTGCGAAAGACACACGGGAGTTGGCTGGACCCATTGTCACCCCTTACTTAGGGGTTCCCAGCTCTGAAGTCGACTTCCTCCACGTCATCCCTCAGATCTACAGGAGGATGCAGGAGTCTCTGAAAAGCCGCCTGGAGCGGGGCAGGTGCAAGGCCACAGTTGCAGCCTACGGGCTGGGCAGTGTGTATTCAGCAGCCTTGGTCATAGCACTTACCCTGCTGGGCTTCTTCTTGCTGCTTCTGCACAGTGAGCGGCTGAGTCTTGCCTTCTTGCTCCTCTTCCTGGAGGCCTTTGTGCTGCTGCACATCCACACCTGTGCCAGAAGCCTTGCTGGAGACACTGGTGAGTTGGGGCTCAGGAAAGCATCCGGTGGATGTGTGTAAGGCTGTGGCCTGGACTTTGTCTTCAGTGGCCTCTTCTTTTTTTCACTGGGAGAGGCAGGGCTCAGTCTCTGCTCCCAAGGAATGAGGGTGCAGTAATCTTTACTCCTGTGTTCATAAGAGCTGCATAAATCCCCTGAAGATGCACATGCAGCAGGGATGCAGCATGGGAGGAGGAGGAGTCAATTGTGTCAGGGAAGTTTTTTTTTTTTTTTTATCCATCCCTGCTCCCCAGGGTGTGAACAGCCACCAAACCCCATCGCTGCTGGCAGAGCCATGGGAGCAGGGCAGAGCGTGGAGGGGATGCTTGCCACTCGCCATTCCCTGTGCTGGGAGCCTGACTAGTTTCTGTCTCTCGGAAGAGAGATTGTGGGAAGGGAATCTGGAAGGAAACACGATATGCTTTTTTGGACTATAGATCTCTCTGGTTCCGCAATGCTAATCTCTCTGTCCCTCTGTCTCTCAGAGCCTTTTTCAGTGCCCTGGCATGCAGTCATCTCCTGGCTCCTTGCTGCTTCCCAGTTCTTCTATTCCACGGGCCACCAGCCCATCTTCCCAGCCATCCATTGGAACGCAGCCTTTGTGGGCTTCCACCTTGACCACAGCACAAACCTCCTGCCCGCTGTCCTTGTGGGCGCCAACACGTTTGCCTCCCATATCCTCTTTGCAGGTAAATGAATTTCTTCCAGGGCCACTAAACCTAATCAGGCACAGCTCCGTGCTTTGTCTTGTTTGGAGGCCTGCAGGCTTCACGCAAGGAGATGAAGGTGAATAGCACTAGCTGAATAGCAGCATCTTTGCTGACCCCTTCTGGGGTCACAAAGCTGCCCATGACCTGCAGACTCTGTGAAGTTGTGCCTGATGAGCAAACTGAAGCTGGGGTATATGCTTCCTGCGTGTCCAGGGTGTGATGGCAGAGCCTGGGCTGCTCCTCACCTCTGGGCTCCCAGTAACTTCCTGTGCCCTTGTCCTTGAGGTAGTTGGCTGCCCTCTGCTCCTGCTTTGGCCCTTTGTGTGTGAGACACCCAGCTCACAGAGGAGGAAGCCCAAGAAGGAGCCTCGGGAAGAGCTGCAGGAAGAAGAGGAGCACATGATGGAGATGAGGCTACGGGAGTCCCCGGAGAAGTTCTCTGCTGCTGTGCTGCAGCTGGGGCTGAAGTACCTCTTCATCCTTGGGATGCAGGTATGGGCAGAGGCTGATGGTTGTGGGGAAGGCTGCCCGAGAGGAAAACAGTGTGTTGTCAGAGCCCCAGGGCATCTTGGCTTGAAGAGGGGATCAGCCAGAGCAGAGAGATGCCCAGGGCTGATCTGCCTGGGTGCAGATGGAAGGTCAGCTGCACTGATTCTCTTCTTAGCAGTGCCTTTGCTCTTTGCTTTGGGAAAGGCTCCGGCATGGAAGCAGTGTTACAGATTAGGCTGCTTTTCATATCCATCTTTGCAGAATGGGAGGATCTGTTCAGAAGCTATAGGGCTGTAATTCTGCTTCCCCTCTTCCTGACCGTGTATATCCAGTTGCACTGGCTCTGGTTCTCATCTGATCCCATGTGGTGGGGATGTAGGGAGCAAAACAGCAGAAAACTTATCCCGTGAAAGAAGTGAATAGCTTTCTGAGGTTTAGCCCATCAGATCGACTCTGTGTGGTCAGACCATAACCAGTGCAAGGGAAAAGGCAAGCCCTTACAGCAGGAGAGCAGCAGTACCTCTCAGTGAGCTATTAGGTCAGCTTATCTACAGTGTGAGCCCTGCTCTGTGCTGTCCAGTACTGGCCCTTTCCTTGGAGGGCCTGTGTGTACCACAGACTGTCTTTCCTGGTTTGAGGCCACAGTGGAAGAGAATCCTCTTTGGGATGCATATTTTTGATGTGTACTGTACAAGCCCCTCAGTGTGCACAGTTTAGTACTCATTTCAGATGTGCATCCATGGCCCGGGTGGTTTCCCTGGAGTCGTTTGTAACTTCTTTTTCTTGGTCTCTTCCACAGCTTCTGGCCTGTGTTTGTGCAGCTACGATCCTCAGAAGACACCTCATGGTCTGGAAGGTCTTTGCCCCAAAGTAAGTCCCCAGAGTTGCTCTGATGCTGGATTAGGGCTCTTATTCTCAAGCTCTCAAGCAGTGTGTGTAAACAATAAGGCCAGAGGAGCATGATTGTTCCTGTATGACTTCCTATTATTAGAGGCTATAGGACTGTTCTGAATTAATTCCAATTTCTAGTTGAGAAGCTGATGTTGATCTACAGCATAGAAATTTCTCCTGATCTTGATTTTTGAGGACATGCAAAGCCTACCAGGCACCTGGTAAGCTGTCTGAGTGGGAATAACCATAGTGCTGTGGGATCCCCAGGCTAGCCAGAACAGCCCTGCCAGGCAGTGGTAATGAGTGTGAGAATATTCAAGGCAGGGACCCAAATGTAGAGCTACCAGTCAAGAAATTAGATGGTAGTAGGCATGGGAAAGCATGGGAAGTCCTTGGTGTCTTAAGTTTCCAGGTGCCTCCTAGGTGTCTTCTGAAATGTTCTCTAGACCACCAAAGAACTTGAGGCCTGCTTGGCTTCCAGGTTGCAAGTAGCATCCACTGTTTGGGGGGTGAATGTAGTCAGGTTTTAGGATCTGGGAAGCTACCAGCCTCTTGTTGTTAGGAAAGTCAGTCTGCTGGGAGTGAGGGTAACAGCTTGTCCTTGCAGGAATGCTGGCTGTGATACCTCACTGGGTCTGTTGTGCCCACAGGTTCCTCTTTGAAGCATTGGGCTTCATGGTGAGCAGCATCTGCCTCCTGCTGGGGATCTCCCTGGTGATGCGTGTGGACTGTGCAGTCAGCACCTGGTTCAGCCAGCTTCAGCTCAGGTAGCGTTGGAGAAGTGGGGAACCTGACCTGCTCATTGACCAAGGCTATGGTTGTCTCTCTGCCTCCTGGGGCCTGGAGAGATCATAGAGCCACCAGCAACGAGTGCCTGTTGACAGCAGTCAGGGATTATCCTGAGCTCCACGCCTCAGCACTGCACAAAAGGACTGGTGCCAGCAGTTCCCTGCTCTTTGCAATGCTCTGCAGGGAGCGTGTTTCTCAGCAGCTGGGTTAGAGCTCCTGCTGGGCATTTGTTAACAGCAGAGGAGTCTGCTGCAGGAAGCCAAGAAGCAAGAGTCCTGAAGTGCTCCTCTGGAGAAGTGCCAGCCAGGGGCCTTGCTGCTACTCTCCTGACAACTGTGCAGTTGGTAGGCTTCAGCGGCCAGCATGCTACCTGAGATGTTACCTTGCCTGTGCTGAGACAGAGACCCACTGGAAGGGGCGCCTGCTGAGAAGGGGAAGGAAGAGAGGAGAGGGAAGGCTACAACCCAGCCCTGTCACTGGGTCATGCAGCCACCATCTCTTCTCCTCTCTTCCTTGCATACTTAGTTTTTGCATTCGAATCAAAGTGCACGTGATCATGTGTACACAAGTTCGTGGGGTCTCAGTGGCAGCCACGCTGCTCTAGCTGTAGAGTCAGTTGGTTGCTCTGTGGTAACCCATTCTTACTACCATTTTCTTGGTCTTTTCTTGGCCTTCTCAGAAAGGGCCCCCTTGGGGTGAGAGGGCAGGCTGGGCTGTCTTACACAGGCTCAGCTTTTTGGAAGGGTGACAGCAGAGAGAATTGTGCCCATGACTGAGAACCTCTGCACGGGTAGGATCGGCCTGTTGGCTATCTGCAAAGACTGGGTTGTAGCAGCCAGGACTCATCGTCTCCTCCTGAGCTTGTGCTGTGGGGTGCTTGCTGTTGATTGGGAACAGTTGAATTGCAGCAGGATGTAGTGATGGAGCATATGACCCATTCCCATATTGGCTCATGTCAGCAGGAAAGGGGAGTCTGGAATAGCTGTCCTAACTACAGGAGTAGCTTTGGTGTAGGCACTGCTGCCTGGGGACAGTTGCTTGAAAGCCCTTAGTAGGAGAGAATTTTTCTGCAGGGTGGCCTAACCGTTGCTATATACGTCTGTATATATGCCTGGAGTTACGTCACCTTGAAAGGATCCCTAGCATTGCAGATTATAGCATTTGTGAGCCAGTATATGGTGCTTCTCGCCCTCTTGATCTTGGTGTTCTGCATGGGACTCCGTGCTGCAAGTGAGCTATCATAGTTCTGCTCTTGATTGCTTGCAGTCAGGAGGGGTTGTTCTTTTCTTCATGTGCAGAGGTAGAGGATGGTGACTGCAGTGCTTGGCCGCATTCCAGTCAAATTGCCCCTGCAGTTTTGATGAGAGTTGGGATTCTTTACTCCCTGTCCTGAACCACTGTGTGGCATTACTTGGTGCTATGAAACCTTTCATCTCTTTCTCTGGTGGAGGGCAAATTACCTGCACTGTGTTGGGGCCACTCTCTGCTCCGACAAACCTGAGCACCATATGCTTAGGCTTGCTGCTTTGATTTTTGTTCCCAGTCCCTGTTTGATTTTTAGCTCGTGGACCATGACTGCCCCTGTTCAAGTTCCTCATTGCTAGCGTAAGTCCAGGCTCTTCCTCGCCTCTGTCCTGAAGAGTCTTGGGAAAGCTGTGGAAACTGTCTGTTGAAAGCAGGTTTATTTTTGTATTTAGTCCCTGTGGGAGGGTAACACTAGCCCAAGTGTTAGGGTGCAATTCCAGGGAGGCTTCAACTGATGCAATCGTGGGCTTCCATTGTTTGGCCATCTCCTGACCTGCTGGCTGTGCTCTCCCACCACTGCTTTGCATCTCCCCTGCCCCGTGGGCATCTCTCGCTTAATTTAGCTAACAAAACCAGGGATTAGTTTGTAGCTGGCTTGACTCTCTCAGCTGGCTCACAGCCCAGTTCCATGAACACCATTGCTGGTGCAAGGAAGCAGGTAGGAACATGTAGTTGGAGCTGTGGTGTGAAAGAACGTGGCAGCCCACTTAAATTGGCTTAAGCAATCCTACCTTTAAAATGGGTTTTATGCTCTATTTTGCATCTCCTTAGTGGCCTCATGGTTCTCAGGTGCTGAGTGGAGCCATGCTGATGAGTGAGGGGTGCACCTGCATGTGGAGAAGGAAAGGGATGCAGGCAGCAGCTACCTAGTGAGTTTTGATTTATCATGAAAAGGTCCAGATAACACACCAGTACTGCTACCCAAAGAGGTCTTGTAACCTCACAGCATGGTCAGGAGCTTGCTGCCTGAATGTCTGCCCTGCAGGGAGGCTGGCACAGAGCAGAGAATAGAGCTTTAGCTCCATAAAGACATGCGCACACATCTCACCAGAGACTTCCTAGGCAGTGTTGAGTCCCTACTGCAGAATATAAATTCTGGCTTTCAAAGTCAGAATTAGCACTTTTTTTTTAAAGCCATTTCCTGTTCTAACAGATCGGAGTCCAGGCTTCTTTGAGGGACTTCAGGCACATCATTCTCCCTACTGATGCCTAAGCCTCCTCTCCAGAAGTACAGTAACCTTGTTCCCTCGATGCCATCATGGGGATCTAGGGACACAGGTCCTTACTTCACCTGGATTTGTTACCACTGCAGTCATGCCAAGGAGACAGGACTGGCCACTCATTGTGCTAGCTGCTCTGCCAAGGGAGCCTAGCTGCTACACCAAAGAATTTAGATCCAAGAAGACAAACTGTTCAAGGGCTGGAGATGCTCTTGCTTTCTTTCACTGATGCTTTTAGTCTTTAGCAGCCATCCCTGAACTGCCTCAGGCTGACCATTTGACTGCTGTTCTTCTGAATGTGCTGAGGATGACAGAGTTAATGTTTGTCCAAGGCTTGATGACCTTGGAAGCATGACATGCTGCTGATACGAAAACAGAAGTGGCTATGCTTGTTGATTTTTAAAACCCCAAGGAGTGGATAGTGGAAGGTGCCCCTTGGGACAAACCAGTTCCTAGCCTCTCTAGCAAACCTGGGTTGCGGGGGAGAAGGCTCCGCCTTGCATTTCTCCATTCAGGTTGTCACCAGAAAGGTTCTCCCTTGGCGTTGAACCACCCTGGTGAGAGCTGCACACTCTGACACAGTCCTGGCTTTCCTTCCCTCCCTGCTAACGGTCAGCTCCCCAGGGCAGGCACCCACCTGGAGGAGAGTCGCACTGCTGCCTGAGCAAATCCAGGTTGGATGCCTTTGGAGGTGGGTGAAGAGGGCAGGGTTAGAATAGGTCAGGCCTTTTGGATAGGATCCAGTGTCTCATGCTTCTCTCTCTTGGTGACATTTCAGAGACAAACCAGCCCTGGAGGCAGATACCCCAAGTGGTTTGTTTCTAGTCCGTGTGTCCCTTGGATAAATGTGACATGGGAGGTGGCACACTCCCTGTGGTGGGTGGCAGGATGGAAACCTCCCCTATGTTCAGTGGAGAAGTTTCCGTCCTGCACTCTGCGACAGCTGCTGCCGCTCTTGCTTCTGCAAGCATTGTGTGTGTGTTCCTGGACAGTGACTCCTGCCCAGCACTGAGGAGGGCCCTGTCTGTCTGTGCAGGAGGAAAACTCCCCTGGGATCCTTCCTTGTCCTTCCCTGATGCCAGGCCAGGGGCAGGACAGTGGGAGCATGTGGGAGCATGGGAGAGCAGTGGAATCATTTGTGTCTAGCTTGTGCTGCCTGGAAAGTGTCAATAGAAACCTACCACCACTGTGAAAAGCTGGGGCTCTTTGTAGCCTGTCCCTGCCCTGGTGCTCGGGCAGCTGCCTGGCACAGGGCTGGTGTGGAGCTGCTGCCTGTGAGGCAATGCCAAGAGATGACACCGCTTCAGACAAGTCAGACTTGGTGTGTCTCAGTTCCCAGCAATTAGCATCTGTTTGCATGTCCTTTTCTTCATCCCACCTGTATTTATTCTTCCCTGAATGTTTCATTTATTTACTGCAAGAAATAGTCATGTTCTTGACATGCATGTCTCCCCTTCCTTTTGGGGAGCAGCGTGGGCAGCGTTCAGGGAACAGGCATGGGCTTGGGAGAGCTGCTCTCTCTTCCTCCAGCTGACTTGACTTGCTGCCTGGATTGGAGTAAGATTGTTTTTTATTTTATCAACCTCTCTGTGCCTCAGTATCCCATTTTGGGAAAAAAAGGGGGAAGGACCCAGTTCTTGAAAGGAGTTTGAGAGCTCTGCATGCAAAGTGCTAGAAAGGTGCTAAGCTCTCCTGGCTACGTATCTGGCTAATGCTTTCATTTCTCCATCAGCAATTAAACCCAGAAAGTGGAAGGGATTCTTGAGTCTCTGCTGGCAAGTAGAGCCTTTCTTTTCCTTAAAAATAAAAAATAAATACTGGGCAAGTTGCCAGCACTCGTTCGTCTGATGGCTTTGCCTCCGGACTGCTGCTATCCTCGACCCTGCAGGGCCAGCGCTTCGAAGCAGGGACTGGGGAGCTGGAAGTCCGCATCTTGTTTTCAGCTCCGTGTCTGAGCCGCTGTCATCCTGTGCAAGTCGTTCACCTCTTGTGCCTCAGTTTGCTGTCTGCAGCGTTGGGATAACACTAACCTACCTCACAGGGCTGTTGTGAGGCTGAGCTGTATGTAACATGCATGAAGCACCTAGAGAACGGTCGATGAGTTGTTTTTTTTTCTTTTTTAATTATTAAATCAATATTTAATAGGTGGTGGGGAGGATTTGCTTCTTTGTGTTGAGCCTGGCCGCTGCGTTGCGCCTGCCGGGGAGGCTGCGGTTCATCGGGAAGGACAAACCCCGGTTCTGTACGGCCGCAAAACCCATCGCTGCAAATAAAACGTGGGAGTCGGAGCGGACAGACTTTATTTCGGAAGCTGGGGGGCACCGCGGTCCCGCCGGCGGCGCTCCCGGGCCAGGCCCGGCCCAGCCCGGCCCGCGGTGGCCCGGTCCCTGGCTTCAGCTGCTTCGCGTCGCGCGGCCTTTCGGCCCCTTTTGGCCACCGTCTTCCCGGCGGCACTGCGGCAAGCTTCGCCCCCTGCCGCGCGCTTGGTTGTTGCCGTAGCGACCGCCGCTTCCCTCCTGCGCTCCGGGCCAATGGCAGCGGCGCCGCGGCGGACGCCAGCCAATCAGCGGCGGGCGGGAGGGCGGGAGGAGAGCGGCGCGCGCGAGGCGGCGGCGGCGGCCGCCATGAAGCGGCGGCGCGGGGAGGCCCCGGAGCCCGGCTGCCTCCGCGCCTGGGCGGCCGCGAGCGAGGAGTTGGCGGGGCGCTGGCGGGTGCGCGGGGGTTCCCGGGGGTTCGCGCTCTCCCCTCGTCCTCTGACGCCCTGCGGCTCCCGGTGTCGGCCGCCACGGGAAGGCGGCAGGCCCTGCCCCGGCGGCGGCGCGGGGGCGGCGGCGGCGGCGGCGGGGGGTGCCGGCCCGGCGGGTGAGTGTGTCCCTTGCAGGCCGCGCGCTGCGGGGGGCCCGGCGGAGCGGCGGTGCGGCGGCAGCGAGGCGCCTTCAGGGAGCTGCTCCTGCAGATGCGGGGTGAGTGGCGGCCGCGGGCGGTTCGCCCCGCCGCCTGCCTTCCCTCTTCTCCCGTCCCACGGCCGGAGCCCGCGGGGAGCGGGGGGCTCGCTCCGGGGTGCTGACGTTTGCCGCGTGCAGCTCTCGTATTCCAACGCTTGAAACAAACCTCTGGAGAGGGATGAAATCTTTCCCTGCTGACATAAGCTGAGCTGGGCCTCCGGAGGGGTTAAGGTCCAGCCCTGACCTGTATTTACTGCTTTTGCCAGGGGTTGTGGCTGAGCTCTGTGGCTTCTGGAAGAAAAAAGGCAATCTTTTCCTGGGGAGGAATGGCAGCAGCCTAGAAGCTGCTGGATAGGGCTGCTTGTTCCCCCTGTTGCACTGAGAGGCCAGGAAAAGGGTTCCCAGTAGCAGTAATAATATAGAGGAAACCAGATAGGAGAAAGGTGCTATGGGAGCAGCGGAACAGAGCAGCCCAGCATCTGGATTGTCCTGTGGCTGCAGTTGGGGAGGGAGAAGGTGGGAAACATCTGCAGAAGGATGGAGCTGTAGTGGGAGGAGCACAGAGTACTGACACCTTGTTGGAAGGGCTGAAAGGTCCCTCTGTGCTGGAGGACTGCAGGACCTAGAGAGCAAGGCAGTTGGAAAGACCATAAGGATGCTGAGGATGGTGTCAGTGATATCACCACCTGTAGAAGTGACTTCTGCTCCCAGTCTGGGTAGTGCAGTCTCTGAACTAAAATCTCACCATAACAACAACAAAAAACCCTGGCAGGAGTATTCTCTTGTCCCAAAGCAGGGTGGTGAAGCCTTAGCATGGGTGGTTGTAGGGTTTTCTCTAGCCACATGCCTAGCTCAATTCATTCTTGTGTTGGCTGTGATTACAGGGCTGCCAGCTGCCATCACCACCTTGCCTCTGGAGCTCACTGTCCTCTATAACTCCTTGCTTTTTGATATGGGAGCATCTGACTGTGCCATTAATGGAGAAGCAGAAGACATACACAAGGGGCTCCTCAGGGGTAAGGAGAAGATTGGCTCTACTTTAAATATGCCAAGTGACTGGCTGGGGAGGGGAGACTGTGACAAATGAAGGCTGGCTCTGTAGGGAATGGCAGAAGCATGGAGCAGCCTGAGGTTGTGGATATGTGCACATGTGCATGCTGCAGCCCATGGAGATGGGCCAACAGTTTTCAAGGCAAGGCAAAAGATTTTTCAAGGCACAAAGCGCCACAAAATTTTGCTTTCTAGCTAACTTTTTGTTAATTATGGTGTGCTGGGTTCAAAGGAAAGTCGCTGAAATACTCTGGGAGTCAGAGATCTGCAGTGTTAGCGCATGCTTGTTCTTGGGCTGGTGGCCTTCAGAGGAATCAACAAAGCCAGAGTCATGGCTGTGAGCAGTGTGGTGTCTGCTGCAGGTTAACGTGCTAGCTATGAGGGCTCTGGTTCCTGCAGCCAGTTGAGGCTGGGCAAGCCCTGTAACCCTATTCCATCCTCCCTAGGAAGATCCTCTGTTTGCTTGAGGCTTCTTTCCGCTCTTGGGAGGATGCCTGTTACCCGGCACTGACCTATTGCCTCATGACTGTTTCTTTTCCAGTTCTGGAGGCTTGTGGGGTCTCTGGGCAGGATCTCAGCACTGAGGAGCTGTGGCAGAAAGTGCTGCAGGAAGTGACTGTTGAAGAACTGCAGGCACCTTTGCATCGACTAGGCGCTCTGCAAGGAGCGTGGTGGCTGGCAAGCAACCACCTGGGAAGCGTCACTGGCCTCTTCCGGCTCCTGAGCAGTGCTGAGGTAACCAGGAAGCAGGAGGATGCTGTGCAGCTTTTAGCTACCTACATCATCCTGTGCCAGGGTATCTGCATGCTGTTACTATCCCTGCAACTGCAGAGTGCCTCCTGCATGTACAATAGCTGTCTTGCCTTAGCCTTGGGGGATCCTCAAGCCAGCTGTACCTCCCCTCCTGCTGGTTTTGCAGCTTAATCTGCTCCACAGCTGGTGCTTGGTGCTTTTCCAGGTGGCCTAAAAGTTTAGCACCAAGCCACACAGGATGGATGATCTGGGTAGATGTGAGCCAGCCTGTGTCTTCTGCCTTGAAGGGACAGCATCTGAATTGGTTGCTCATGTCAGGAGACCTATCCAACCATTGCTGAGGGACTCGTATTTTTGCTTTGCTGTTACCACTGGAGGTTTCCAAGTAGTCTCCGTGTGCACTCCAGCTATATCAGTGCAGATACAGAGCTAGCATAAATACTGTGTTTGTTATAAAATACTCTCTCCAGAATGCTGTTGAGGCATTTAGAGACCTGAACCCATCAGTGCTTCCCATTCGTCATGAGTATTCCTGTCCTTGGCATCCCAGCTTAGCCTAATGGCCCGCAGTGCATTAATGGGTCCCAGAATAGCTCCTGCCTGCCAGGGCTCAGGGCAGTGAGGCGCCAGCCAGGTGACTCAGGCAGGCTAGAAGGGGCTGCAAGCAGATCCCAGTCTCTGCAGGGAATAAGCTGTGAACGGTGTGACTTAGAGCAACTTTCCTGCTGGTCGGGAGGCCCAGGTTATGTGAAGGCTGCTGAGGGCTCTCTTTACAAGTGTTCTCAGGCAGCATTTGGATCTGCTTTGCCAGGAGTCCCAAAGGTGCATCTCACAGTCAGGTGGGAGCTGCTGCCCAGCACCAGGAAGGAATTATTCCCCAAGCCAGGTTGTAGTTAGAGTGTGTGTGTGGGGCGGGGGGGGGGGTGGCAGGACATAGCTTCCCAGTACAAAGTGTGGTATTGAAGAGCTTGGTGCCCCCATTTCCCTTTGCCCCAGGATTGATATTCCCTGCTTCCCTTCACCATTCCCTGCTCTCTCTGTTTAAAGGACCCAGGGAGAGCTCCCGGCAGTGGAGGGAAGAACGAACTCCTCTCCCTGCTCAAAGCGTGGAAAGTCCCCATTGAGAGGGCCTCTGTGTCGCTAGTACAGAGCACCGAAGACTTGAAGGAGATCCTGTGCACTGCAGCTGCCTTCCTACAGGGTTTGTGTGGAAGGGACCCTTGTCCCTGCTGTAGCCTCTCCCTGCCCTCCTGTCCCAGGGCCCCCTCTCCCTGCCAGTGTCCTGGTTGTTCTTCCTAACCAGGTTAGCCCTCGGGATTCCCTTGGGAAACAACCCAGGCTGAGCCTTTAGGTTTATGGCTCTCAGCCTTGCCATTTGGTATCCAAAGAGCTTCTCTGCTTTTTCCTTAGCTAAGCCTCTGCATTGCCACAGAGTTTCTTCTGCCTGTTATTGGCCTTAGGTAGGTGTCTGGGCCCAGCAGTGATCTTGCTAAAACTGGAAGGCTGATGGGGGGGCTTAGGAGGATTTTCTTTTCTTCTGTCTGTCTTCTGGTGCTCCTGCTGGATTATAGTGCTGCAGGAACCAGGCAAAGCTGCTGTGCAGCTCAACCTGGTATGGCAGCACCCCTCTCAGCCTGGTATGGCAGCAGGTGATTGATCTCATCTCTGACTGTTGCGTTCTGTCTGTCACACTTTTTTTGCTTGCTTACTGTCTTGACAATGCCTGCAGTTCCTGGGGCAGCCAGCACTGCCTTACTGTGTTCAGATTGATGCTGCACCTTCTTTGAGTGTGGAAGGTTGGAGTTTCTCGTGCACAGAGCTCTCAAAAGCCTCTAGGGTGGTCATAGTGCTTTCAGCAAGGAGGCAGCAGACGTGAATGTGGATGTGTCTTAGGCATGTGCGGGTGTTTTCAGAGGGAAGCTTGAAACAGGAGTTGACATAAAAGCAAATAGCGTTTACAATAAATATTCATGGATTAATATCCTAGAGCATCCTGCTGAGTAATGGCCCAGATATGATGGAAAAGTGTTTTTTTCCATGATTTGTGCATGCTTCCTCACCTACACTCTCTCTGCTGTGTATGGACATGCACTTGGGCCTGCCTGGCACCTACCTCTCTTCTCTGCCTTGGCAAAGGTAGGCGTCTTGGTGTTCAGGACTTGGAGGCTGCCCTTCTTTCCGTTAGACACTTCCATACAGTGGCTTGTTCTTTCGACAGTGTTGAAGTAAAGGTGGCAGCCTGGGCCAATCCTGCCCTGTGTTGCTGGTTTTGGAGGGGTTCAGGTATATTCCTGGGATGGTGGGAAGAAAAGGGTGGATTGTGCATAGCACAACATGAGCTCTGGGCCTGCTCCTCTCCGGGGGAGGAGGGAGTTGCAGGAGGAGAAGTCTACATAGCCTTGTTTGTGGGCCAGGGTGTGTGGAGAATAGAGTGGCAGAGCTGAGATGCTGGGTTTTTCACAGGACTGCAGGAGCTGGAGGCTGGGAACCTCCCTGCCGCCTTCTCTCTGCTTCAAGAGGCTGCTGGTGGATTCTGCTCCAAGAAGGTCCTGGCTCAGATCTACACCTGCCTCAGCTGCTGCACTCAGCGAATGGTAACAGCCAGGCCTCTCCTCTGCCTGCAGGGAGAGGGGGAACAGCCTGAAAGCAGGGCGGGAAGGGTTGGGCTAACCTCCACACTGCCTCTGTGTGGTCAGGGCTTCAGTGGGATGGCAGTGTCTTGAGCCAAAGTTACCCTTGTGGCTGCAGCCTGCTTGGGCAGCTGCAAAATCCAAACAGGGATTTTATCTGAGCACAAAGGGTTGCTTCAAAGAGAAGATAAGCTCAAACACGGTCCAAGATGAGTTACCTTTGATGGCTTAAGTGCTGCCGTCTAATAATGTGTGCTGCCCTGTGGTGGTAAGGTGAGCTCTGTGACGGAGCTTGATGGCATGGAGGGGGTTTGGTAGGTTGCTGGGGTATCTGTTTGTGCGTACTGCCCTTGCTTAGTGGGGATTTTCAGAGAAGCAAACAAGGCAGGTGTCTGGAACTCAGCAAACAGTTTAATTGTCAGCAAGATGTCTTTGCAATGTGCAACTTTCCCTATTTTCCTAGGGCAAGCCTCAGACAGCCCTTCAGCACCTGAAACGGGCCCTCCAGGTGGACTTCCAATGCCTTCCTGCCCTGTCCCATGCTGCGGCAGTGTACCACGAGCTGGGAGAGATGGACGCGGAGCTGCAGGCCCTGGCTGTGCTCTATGAGGTTTGTCTGCTGCCTGCAGCTGTGCAGTGGGTTGGCCTCAGGGTTGTTCTTTGATACGCTCACCTTTGATACGCTCAGGGCTGTTTTAGTCTTAAGCAGTCCCCAAAGTAGAAGGCAGTGATCCAGCCTGGGTACTACCATCAGCATTGACTGCTCTGGCTTCAACAGTGGGAACAGGAGAGCGCAGCTTGGTCAGGAACTCCTGCTTAGCACCTGGCTGTTGGCTGAGGCAAGACTTCTGGATCGGAGTTACGTTCTTGATGGCTTAGGAGCAGAGTGCACACTTTAGTGTGGGAGAACATTAGTCTCTGGAAGTGCCTAGTAAAGGGACTCTTAAAAGGTGTGTTGTGACTTGAGACAGTGTGCATTAGCTGTTGCAGCCTTGCTCTGCCTGGGAGGAGCAGTAAACACCGAGTTAAACACTGAGTTAGGTCTTCATAAACACAGCCTGGAGGGATCTCTCTCACTGTTAACAGCACAAGATCTGGTCTAACTACACCAGTGGCTGTGATGGGAGATGCTCTTCCAGGTAGCTCAGAATACTTCAGACTGAAAGCCTGAGGTTCTGTGTGGTCTGGGTGGCCTTAGAGGTCTGATGCTATGCGGAGAGCAAAAGGCTGCGCCCTAATGAGTGGGAGCAGCAGAGGTGTGCTTGTGTAGTGTAGTACTTTGGCTTGGCTGGATGCATCTCTGGATGCCGGAAGTAGCAAATTGCAACTGCTTGGTATTGGACTAGTAATGTATCCACCACAGTTTCTGTTCCTGTTTTGCAGGCTCTGGAAAGAAATCCTCTAGCAGCTGCTTCCACTACTCCCTATTGTCTAATCCAAATAGAGCACCTTGTCCACACGCCAGCACTAGCTTCTCTCTTCCGCTGTCGATATCCTTCCGAAGTGAAGTACCTACTGGCACAGAGGTGTCTCCAGGGTGGGAGGTAACAGAGCTACCTCTTGTCTGCTCATAACATGATATTTATTTTGGATCTGCAGTTTTCTTTGTGCTCCTGGATATTGCCCAGTTTGGTATTGCTGTTCTGTTAGTAGCGTGCAGCACAGAGGAGGTACAGTGTGGGAGTGCCTGCAGGCAGGCAACTCGGGTTCCACCTGGCTGCTGGTGCTTCTTGGGGTCCCCTTGTTCTTTCCACATGTCCTGTCTCTGTTGCAGGGTGGCTGATGCTGTGGAACATTACCTGGACTTCCTGGCTCTACTTCAGGACGGGCTGCAGCAGCAGGTAGGTATCCTGAAGAACTCCTCTAGTGCCCTGGGAGATGAGGTTTGGATCCCCGGTCGAAGGACCGGTGCCAGATTTTACACCTGGACTCCCAATTTCACTGTCTAGTCTGAGACATGAAGGAAATGGGTTGAGAGCTGCCACAGGGGCAGTGGGAGCTGTGAGCTGCCACCTCTGACCTATGGCACATCTGCCTTGGGATTCACACAAGAGACTGCTTGGCACTACTGCCTGGAGAAACAGTTTTCCTCTTATCTTCCAAAAGTAGTTCTTGGGCCAGTTCTGGATGCCCTTCACTTCAGGGCTAGGGGTTTGCCTTCCTGGCTCTGCTGAAGCTTTGCTGCTCCACAGCTTCTGCCTCCAACAGGCTACAGTTTCTATGGGAGTGCATCTGAGCTTTGCTGGGTGGTGGCTGGGGATCCCCAGTAAGCATGGGTCTGCTCTGCGTGGCTGGGAGTTGCTCAGTTCTGTGTCTGAGTGCTGCTGTCACTTTTCCTCCCCAGGTACCCCTAGATGGTGGATCAGCTCTGCCCAGGATACCCGAGGTGTTCCTGGAAGCAGCAGCTGCCCTGGAGCAGGTGGGGAGGTATCAGGATGCCATAACTGTGTGCGAGGAGGTTGTGAGTCGGACAGCTGACCTAATCCCACAGACGTTACGATTTGATGAGGGGCCAGAGCAGCCAGAGTGGCCATCACCAGGGACAGAATCGGCTGGTGGTCCCCTGTCCCAGAAGAGGGAGAGTCTGCGTTGCCTTGTGTGGAGAACAGCAGCATACATGCACCAGGGCTGGGCCTGGGCCAAGCTGGACAAGGACAAGGAGGCCATAACACAGTTCAGCAGGTGATGAAGTTGAGATGCAAGAAGGCCTAGCCTAGCCAGCAGCTTGCTGGATGCTAGGGTACCAGTGGCTGATGGGCCAGAGCGGAGTGCAGCTCGGCGTGGTGGATGGTGTGACTGCTTGCAGCTGACTTCCCAGCTCAAGGGCAGCGCTGAAGTTCCTCTGTCCTCCTTCCCTCAGGTGCCTTGGTGATCTCTTACGAGTCCAGCTTTACGGGTCTGGTGTTGAACCAACAGGTATGACACCACATAGCCAGGACTTGCACAGCGCCTGACTGTACCTGGATCTGGTGTTTTTTTGGCAGTAGTGGGAAAAGGAGCAAGGCTCCAGGCCCAGTGTCAACTCTGGCAGGAAGGTGTCTGTCACAGTGTGCTGAGCTCCATGCCATACTAGAGTCTCTGAAGGGACCAGCTGGTTTGGTCAGAGCAAGGTTTCCCCCCAACCCTGCCCACTTCCCCATGTGCTAGGTGACAGGTAAGTGGGCTGTGAACGGGGAAGCTTCTTGAATCCAGGTTCCAGGGATACAAGGATTCCAGGATTTGAACCAGTCGCACTGCTCCTGAACTTTTAAGGATTTCCCTCTACCTCTCTTTCTTTCATGGCAAATTTATTTATTTCTTGCCTTGAAGGTGCTGTGAACACCTTGAGCAGCAGTCTTTTGCAACAGGCATGACTTGGTCTTTCCCTCTTTGTGCTTGCAGACTTCGAGCAGGAAGGAGATCTGCAGCAAGGCTGGCCCAGGCCTCTGGTCTCTTGGCAGCGCTTGCGTGCAGAAGCTGAGAGCAGCCTTTGTTCCAGTTATGGGACTGCCAAGAGAGCGTGAAAGTGCCCAGTCTGCACCCCTGCAGATGGGCAGCCAAGCAAAGGGCAGGCTGCTGCTGAGGTTACTCTTAAGTTATAGCCACATAAGGTGCTTGGTGTTCTTTGCTTTCACCCTCTACCACCTCCTAGCCTGTCCTCTCCCAGAGGATCCCATTCCTTGACAATGCAATGCTATTGCCATCATTTTGGGATGTGCCTGGCAACTAGCAGAGAGGCTGAGTGGTCATGGACAGGATGGTTGGGAGATGAACAGACCAGGCAAACTTTTTGGCTATCTTGGCTGCTAACCTGTCTTAGCCTGCTGGGATGAGTGAAGAACATCAGAGGGTGCTATCTCCAAGTGTGTGTGTCTTTGTGTTTCCATGCCAGGGAGCCTCCTACCAGAAGTGAGGCTTCTCCAGAAGATCAGGTTGCTCTCTCTCGTTGGGCGAGGTACCCAATTCCTGGAGCTGGGGAGGCACAGGGAAGCCTTGCTGGATTTCCAGCATGGTTTGCAGATCTCACCAGGTAGGAGGCTCATTTTTGTGTGGGACAGAGAGGATAGCCACAAGTTTTTTTTCCAGGGTTGCTCTGCTGTTTTCAGTGGGAAGGTCTCACGTTCTAGACCTCACGTTCAAGTGACAAAGACTATGACAGGGCTGCGTGCTTGAGACATTCCTCTGGGGCATGTTCAGCTCATTGCTGTAGAGATGCAGAGCAAAACTATTTCAGAATGAACTTAATATCTCTGTGCTTGCAGCCTGTACCCTGAGATAGCTTGGATGTCTCTTCTCTTCCTGCACCCAAGCCTAAGGCAACCAGCTTTCTCTCAGAAAGATGCTGGTTCTCCAGAAAGGAGGTACTGGATAGCTGGAACCTCACATCATCCTAGGAAGCTGCATGTCCTTGCCTGGCAGCCTGGAGGCTGAGGCATGTTGGAAGAGAGGGAAGCAGAACAGGGAGCTATATGTGTCCTGAGGACAGCTAAGATACGGCCAGAGCTGCTTGCAGGGGTGATTCCCCTGTTGCCTGATCCAGTCTTACCTGTTGGGTGATACCGTAGCACCAACACACTGGGGCTGTGAGGGTTGATGGGATCATCATCATCAAAACTGCTCTCTGAAAGCCCATCGCAGTCCTGACTGAGGCTTTCCCTCCACCCAGCCAGGGCCTTGCTTTGGGGGTGCAGACTTACTTGCAAGGCAAACCCTGGCCCATGCGTAACCAGAGGAGTGGCTGGCTGTACTGCAGGACTGATGCCATCTGTCCTGGCTGCCAGTCTGGCTGCAGGCCCCAGGGTTAATTAGAGCCTGTGACATAGCCAGGTAGATCTCCTCCCCTTGGCACCTCCTCTCATGCGCAGCTCCCTCATCTGGCTTCTAAACTTTGTTTGTAACACCCTGCAATCTGCAGCAGCGCTCGGGACCTGCTCCTCCCCTGCTAAGGGCTGAATTTTCCCTTTATGTCTTGCAGGTGACTCTGCTGCTGCCTCCTACCTGGTACAGGCCCTGTGGAAACTGAACCGAAAACAGGAGGCTGCCACTCGCTGGCAGAAGCTCTCAGAGAGCCCCACTGAGGAAGATGGGCAGCAGGAAGAGCTGGGAAAGTGTGCACCAAGGTGGGTGGAATTACTGCTGGGCACCCAAGAGAGCTCCAGAGCCATCAGCTTATGTTTTGAACTGTGTGGATGGTTTATCTAGCTCAGCTCTTGCCAGCCTGGAACTGCAGCATAAATGTGTCAGAGGTGCTTTCCCCCACACCATTTCTGCGCTGATATTCAGTGCTTAGCCAGGCTGTGGCTCTGCAGGACTCTGGGGCACATAAGAACTGACAAGGAGCCAAAGTCAGCCCATCTCTGCAATAGCAAATGGGAGAGCAAAGGCTGGGGGCAGAGCTGAGGACTTTATGTAGTGTATGAGGAATGAAATTAGTAGCAAGACTGTGGCAAAGGAATGCCGCAATCCTTACTGCTCCAATACCCTTTTTTTCAGGACCTATCCTTTGTACTTGGTTTCATGTCTGAAGCAAGCAACCTTCCCACATAGTGAATCTCTTGCCAGAAACATACAGGATTACCTCCAGAGCACAACCAGCTAACCCAGTCAGTCTCCCCATCGCCACGTATCTGCTGAAGTCTCCCTGCCTGCACCAAGACACCATGAAGCCTTAATAGCTTCTCTGAGACTCAGAGTTACTCTTGGATAAATCTGGGTTCCCAAAGGACTGAAATGGAACAAAGTTGCTTTAAAAGTTGCTAATAAAAGCCTCAGATCTATTCAATTTATATATGGTTTTCTGTGACCTTTTTCCTTGAGCAATTCAGAGCGAGGCATTTCAATGAAGATTCCCTGCTCCAGGGAGCTGTGGTAGAGCTAGATAAACAGATGAAGCAGAGGTCTGTCAGAGCATCGCTCCTACCTTTGTACCTTGTCATTTCGTTCAGTCACTGTCATCTGGAGCTCAGGAATGTTTTTGGCTGAAGCACAGAGCTCTGAGGTCCCACTGTGCCAACACACCACACCAGGCCGGTGCTGGCCAAGGGAGGCAGCGGGATCAGGATTTGTCCCCGCGGAACCACGCTGACTGAACTGCACAGCTCTCCAAGCCCCTTACTATAGCAGCGAGCTAAGGTGGAAGGGCCCTTGCTTCTGCCCAGGGTTTGGTGCAGCTCGTTTGGGGTCAGGAAGGTCCCTCACCTCCGTTAGCCAAGTCTTTTGACAGGCTAAATCTCCTGCAAGAAGCAGCAGCTGGGAAATGCAGGGTAAGGGATGAGAGTGGAGAGAGGAAAAATGAAGCAACAAAGTTCAAGAGAAGAGTGAACTAGGAACTACTCAGAACTGTCAGGGAAGGGCTTGGAGGTCAGTCTTGAGAGAAGTGTGTTTTGGCCTACAGTTCCTGAAGGAAAATATCCTAGAAACTTTGGTACAAACCTACCTGTTGCAGAGGGGCTTGAAAAACCTGCAAGAGCCTGGATTGGCCAAGTGGTAACCTCAACTATGGACTGCAAGCACCAGAAGGAAGTGTACAGGGAACATGACTCAGAAGAAAAGTGTGTCGAAGGCCAGCTGGCAGAGCAGGGTGCACGCTGCCTAGGACACGTGGATGTCGCCCTTCAGCAAGGTGTGAGGGGGGCTGGGGTGTGTGGGGTAAAGCACTGCAGGAGATAAACACCTGCAAGTTAGCAGGATCTGGTTCCTCTGGGACTTTGTGGGCTTAGAGCTGGTGGAGCCCGAATCCTGAGGCCTTGTGGCAGATAGGCCTCTCAGGTTTGTTTTTCTCTAGTCCTGCTGTAGGTACTTCCTAGTACTGTACGTACTTTTAAAAAAGGAGGATAGCAATTAAGTACTAGTTGGCCCTATGGAATAGAACATTGGCTAATTAATTTATTCATAAGCACCTAGAAGAAAACAAGGGAGTGACTGCCAACGTGGGCTGCTTGAGAACAAACGCTGGATGCATCTGATTTCCTCCTCTGATATAACCAGAGGGAGTCAGTATGGCCCAGGCCACAGGTGCCAGGTGACTTGGCTCTGGGAGCATTTCTGGCTGCAGAGAAACAGTATCCAGGTGGAGATGTGGGAACATGAGTGCCGAAAGGGGCTAGAAAGCCGCAATTGCAGTGGAGTGGGTCACGGAAAGGTAGCAAAGGAGCTCCAGGATGGTCGTTCGGGGTTGTTCAAGGGTTGCTCCCAGAGGTGGGAGCAAGGGCCGGCAGGGTAACCAGACAGGGGCTTCGAGGGAGGCAGCAGCCAGCCAGCGAGGAGCAGGGCGCACAGAGCGGGTACCCTGGGTGACTCGCTGCCCCCAATTTGCTCTGCCGCAGCACCCAGCCAGCGTAGCTGGGTGGTGGGGCCGGACGTGGCATGGCCAAAGCAGGTTGTGCATGTGCCCTGGTGCCACGCTGCATCCACAAAAACCTGGGGGCTGATGGGTGCAGAACGGCTGCTCCATAGGGCCGGGCACAGCTCAGGGCAACAGACTTTGCCGCAAACATGTGGCTGCTTGCAGAGGCTGTCCCTGCTCGAGGCAGCTGGAACTGCTCCCTCTCCACTGATGGCATCGGGCTGCTCTGAGTGGATAGTGCCTCTCTCCAAGGTCACCATCTGCATGAGCAATTTTTGCTCCAGAGCTGAAAAAAAACAAAACAAAACTAATCAGGGGAAGAGGGAAAGAAACCTCATTGAGTTTTTTGGATGCAAGCAGAGGGCTCCTGGGAAGGAGAACCCGCAACCACCGCCATCCCCGCGGGAAGGAAACGCGGCAGGGGGGTTAGCAGTTCGTGGCACGGAGAGCCAGCACGGCGCCGCACCGGCCGCCCCGTCGGAGGCTCCAGCCCGTCCTCGGCCTTCCAGGACGGCGTCTCCCAGCCCCGGGCAGCCCCCTGCGTGCCGTGCTCTTGCCTCTCGAAGGGTGCAGGGCTCCTCCTGATCTCCTTTCCCAGCGTTCCCAGCCTCGCTCGGAGGTCGCCCTCACTGACAAGCGCGTCTCTCCGGGCAGCCAGGTTTCGCGCGTGGAGGGCCCCGCGGCCCGCAGCGTAACCCCGGGGCGCCGCGCGGCCTGTCGGCTGAGCCGGGGGCTCTGGAGAAAGGCAGAGTGCGCGGGGACCGCGCTGGCTCGCTCCTTCCGCACGGAGGTGGCTTGGGGCCGCTTGCCGCAGCTCCCTCGCAGGCCGCTTCGGGCAGCTGCGCCTGCTTTCTTCAGCAGGGCGGGCTGCGACAGGGCACCCCAGGGCCGCTTCCAGGTTAGTCGCAGCCAGGTCCGACTTCCATAAGGGGCAGAGCCGAGCACGTTCCCTAAGGCATGCGGACTCCCAGCTGTCCTGCCACCCCTCACGGCCGCGCAGCTCGCGCCTGCGCCGGCTCTGCCCTTCAGCCGCGGCGGCGGCTGAGGCCTGGTGCGCTCAACACACGGATGGTGCCTTCTGAGCTGTCAATCACCCTCCCCTCCCTTTCTCATTGGCTGCACTGCTCGGTTTCCCTTCTCTCCGGCATAAACCAATCGGTAGGCGACGGGATCGCCGTCGGGGCGGGTCATTCGGTCAATTTTCCCATTGGCTGATTTTTGCCATTGGCTGCCCGTCCCGTGTTGCTGGGTAGAACAAGCACACCGGGGAAGCACTGTGATTGGCTGATGGGATTTTCGCTTGGCTCGTGACGATTGGGCGGGGAAAAGGACAGGGAAAAGGGGAGAAGAAGGGAAGAGCTTTTTGTCCCCTCCTCTCCAGGCCTCCCTTTTTTGCCTTCTGATTGGCTGAGGCGCTCGCCAGGCGGAATTTCCGATTGGCTAACGCACACTGTTGCTAGGCAGGCCGGCTGGCGCCGGGCGGAGCTCCCCCTTCCGATGAGTCGGCGCTGAGGTTCAGTCAGCGCGAAGCGCCCGCACCCGCCGCTGCCGCCGCGAACCTGCCCCGAGCCTCGCCGCCGCCCGCCCTGAGGAGTCGCCGCCGCCCGCCTCCCCTCGCCCCCCGCCCCCCCGCACCATGGCCTCGGGATCCGAGTAAGTGCGGGCCGCCCGCCTGCCCCCAGGCCGCGGCCTAGGCCTAGGCCTGGGCCGCGCCGGCGCCGGCGCCGGGCCCGGCGCGGCCTCCCTTACGGCGGCGCGGGGCCGGGCCGGGCCGGGCCGGGCCGAGCGGAGCGCGGTCCCGCTGCCGCTCCCGGTCCCGCTGTGTCATGCAGGCCCCGAGGAGGCGCGGAGGCGGGGCCGGGCGGGGGGATGGGCTGCTCCTCGCGCGCGCGCGCGCGCACGCCCCGCGCGTGCCCGCAGGGGACTCCCGCGCGGCGCCGGGGCCCAGCTCGAGGCCGCCGCCCCCCCCTCCCCCCCCCCCCGGGGCCTCGCCGGGAAGTGTCGAGTCATGGCGGGGGGCGAGGCCTGGCCGGGCCCCGGCGCGCTGCGAGGCCTCCGCCAGGGCGGCCCGGCGGAGGGCATTGTCTGCCGGCCCCGGCGGGCGGGCGCGGGGCGGGGGACGAGCCCCGGTTTCCTCCCTGCCGGCTCGGAGTGGCCCGCGGGCTGGCAAGCGACTTGGCATTGGGAGAGGCAGACATGTTGTGCCGGGCTGGCTTCGGTGGCGGCTGAGGCAATCTGCTATATTTTTCTCTCCGGTGTCTTGCCTCGTGCTGCTTTCTGTTCCAGGGCTGAAGATCATCTTTCACGCTCCTCAAAAATGAGCTGGCCGACGGTGGTCTCGCAGCGCCCATCCCACGTGCGCAGGCCGCTTCTTTGGCCCTTGAAAGTAGTAAATAGAGAGCCTGAAAATAATTTTCCAATCCAGGAATACTTGTTGGCCTTGCTGGAGGCACCTGCCTGCAGTCCCTGTAGAGTCTTTTGTTTACCTTTTCTTTTTCTTTTGCAACTCTTGAAATTTTGACCTGCTCAGTCTTATTGAGTCAGTTCCAGCAAGATGTGCCAAGAGTTGAGTGTCTGTGGTGGAGCTTCTGTTGGAATGATGGTCTAAAAGGCATGTTTTGAAGCTGAGTGCATTGAACAGTGTCTTTAAAAATAAGTTTCTACCTTTGCAAAGTTCTTCTCGTCGCATAGGTGTCACTGAAAGTTACTCTGCAATTGGAAAAAAAAAAATGTAGTTACGATTTTGGAGTCAACGCTGTTGGTAGCCATCTTGCTGAAGTGACTTAAGCACAGCATGTAACTTTACAGGAGGTAACAGAGTGGGGTTTTGTGAAGAGACTTTCACTTTCCCCTGTATACTGGCCTGAAACAGTGTTTGAGAAATTGGCATCTCAAGCTTGCGTATGAACTCACTGTTAGATTCTCCTGTGTTGTTCCAGTAGATAGATATCTCTTTCATTTGCTTTCATGGAAAAATGTTTTATGGATTTTTTTTTCCCGCTATCTGCAGAAAGTAGTTCTGTTTGTAATGTAGATGCTCAGGTTTATGGCAGTAAGAAGCTTGACAAGTTTGTCTCAGAAGCATATTCACACTGGCATATAGATGTTCACATCTGTATGTTCACTTTTGTTATGGAAACTGGAATCATTTTGTGTGTATGACTTTTTTGCTGTATATTTAGCACAGACTTCCAGGAACAGCGTAGTTCCCTAGTATATGTGGAGTTCTGGAGATTGGTAGTTCAGAAGAGTCACTAATCATAAAGTGCTTTGTCCTCACTCATTCATACTGTCCACCCCAGTCTCTGGACTTTATCACATGTTGAACTAAGGGTCCTCTGAAACAGAGAAATGGTAAGGTGGCATAAGTTGTAAAATTCATCCTGTTTCCCACTACCACCACCATCAAAGGGGCTATGGGACTATGAAAGGGGGCTAAGGATGGAAACTGGGAACCCATTGTTGTTGGTCTTTAGGGCTAGTTTATGTTCTCTTCGATTTTACAGACAGCTGGGGTCTTAGGTGCAAGTTTGGCCGTTAGTTGTGCTGGGGATTTTTTCCTTACTTCTGGCCTCTTGTCAAGCACAGGCTTGAAGCAGACTCTCTCTTTTTTTTTTTTTTTTATTTTTTTTTAATCTCTGTGCACCTCTAAAGGCATATTTTGTGTTCAATTTATCTCTTTGTTGAATTAGTGGAAGAAAACAGGGACAGGGAAAGTAAAGCGTGCGAGGGAGTTGACAGAACAGTTGAGTAAGTAGAGGAGATGATGTAAAGGATTCGGACGAGATTCTCTCTGAAAGAAATAGATGAAAACTCATCGGAGAACTTTAAAAATTAGCTAGGTTAGCTGTCTGTCGTGGCCCTGTGCTGAAGCTTACCACCAGGCACAAGAAGGTAGGTAGAAGAGAACCACTACTCGTGCCATAGGCTTTCCTGTTTGATGTTCAGTCTCCTCTTCCCTGATGTATAGATCCTGGAGACTATGTGAGGGTGGCTGAGATGCACAAACATATTTTGCTCCATGATCTCACTTACAGTAAGGGAACCTGCTTGGAGAGATGCAATGAGGACAAATGGTGATGGTAATATTTTAGACTGCTACTGGAAGGCTAGCTGGTGCTTCTCAGTCAGAGTCCTTATCCTTCTCTGTAGGACAAATAACATGTCAAGTAATTTCTTAACACCTTTGTTTCTTTGTCTGCAGAACTGTCAGATCAGTTAACTGAAGTTGACCTCATTCGTTTAGATGCCTATGTATTGTTCCTAGGAGATCTTTATTCTGTTTTTTAAATGCATCCAGATTCCTCAATTGCTTTACCTGCAGTAATGTACTGAAAAGATTGATCTAGCCCTCCCTTCTTTCTTAGGGAACTCTGCAGATTCACAGTTGTTCAGTATTAAAACTTTTCCCCCCTCACATTCAGGGGAACTAAACACACCTCTTGTGCTGCTCAATGCTACTGTATTTTGAAAGCTGTCTGAACTTTTTTTCCAGTTTTATACGTTTTCAGGTTTTGAAAATTACAGTCCATAAGTTTTCACCACATGCCCTATTCCTTTCTTGTTTATTTTTATCTTGGGTCCCCGGCCAGTTTTTACGCTCTGAGGTAATCTCTGCATCCTGAGGGACAGCCAGTCAGTCACAGTGACAGTTTGTACAGTGAAAGTCTGGCAACAGTTTCTTATCAAAAGGCTTTTGGATCTACAGCCTGCGTGCTGGGATGATTTACATTCTGACTTTGAACAGGCTAGATAGGAGTATTGTTTCTTTCTGGTGTCCCTTAGTTCACATCTAGCTGCGTAGTTGATTTCCAGTGTCCAGGAGCTAATGCTGATGGAAAAACCTTACAAGTAGTTTGTTATTTTTATTCACCATTTCACTCACAACATCCATTAGCTTGCTAATTTATTAGTTCAAAATATCTTAACTCTGCTAATTTGTCCTGGGAATTCTTGACCCTTTGAGACTCTACAAATGCTTTGGACCGAAGATGGGATATATAAGCTCATTTCTAGGTGTATCCAGCAGCCTTTCTTGTATCTTTTTTGGGTGTAAAGCATGTGTGTGGATAGTCTGTAAGTTTCAGGTAGCCTTTGAAATGAGTGGACATTAATTTGTTACCTGTTGCCCCCTATTTTAAAGAAGAGAGGAAAAAGGAAAGGGCAGTCTGGAAAGTTAGGTTTAGTAACAGATTGTTCTGTTTCCTTAAAATTATGTTGCCTCTCACTTGCAACATGTTACCTAAGTTACTAGGGCCTGTGTGAGGTTTCCCAAAGATTTTGAAGCTGTTTGTCTTTAAATGCCTACTTGTTATTGTTCCTCTTTTAAGTGTCAGAGAAAGGAGCCAGTATCACATAGTCTGTCTTGGCAAGAGCTCAATTTTGAGGGTGTCACAGGGATTTCAGGTAACATCATGTCGTAGGTATGTCATCCCTCTCTGCTTGCTGAAATGATGTAGTTTTAAAGATGCAGTGAACATAAGCACTATTGTCACAGGCTTTATTCATTCTTGGTAGCTGCTTGCTCTGCTGCTTCTCCTTAAGGCTTGATCTCTCCTGGTTATTTTGTCCCTAAAAGTTACATGAAGCCCAAGTGTACAGCCAACATCATTGTTTGCAAAGGTTGGTACTCTTTACTTTTTGCTAATGCTTGCCACTTGCTTAGGACAGAGGAAGACTTTTATGGATCAAAATCAAGCCAAGCTGTGCGTCATTTTCTGTTATGACCTTAGACAGTGGTACGTCTGGACTACTTTGAGAAAGCAGTCCGATGTCTAATAAGGGAAGTAAGTCATCCGTTGCTGTTGGAGCTGGTTAGTGTACATCTTTGAAGAGCTGTTCAGGAATCAGTGGGTTCAAATTCTTATTTGTTTTATCAGGTAGGCTATTTGGTGTATTAGATTTTGAAGGAAATGACTTAATTACTTTTCCTTCATTTTCTTGTCCTTTAATTTTCTTCATTTGGTCAAGGTAAATGAATTAGCTGCTCTGGTGTACTGGGGTAGAGCTGCAGTGACTTCTGTGAAGGTTTTACAAAAATATCCCCAAAGCCTGTATTTTTCATGAGCACTTGACTGTTTCTACTGAACTGCAAGATGTAACTAATAGGTCTCCACAAATTAAACTGTTGCAGCTCCTGCTGTCTGGGGAGCTGCAGCATTGTGCTTTTATTTCCCTCTTTTATCTGTGATTCGACACCAAAAAGACTTAAACTCTTGTTCCAGTTTCAGTGGTTACATGTGATTTCAGATGAGTCTGACTAGTTTTTTTAGGAAAACATCTTACAGTCAGCGACATCTCACTGACCACCTCTTTGGGTAGACAGCTTTATGGCTATTTCCATTTGAGACTAGTAAAGTAGCTGGTATTTACTCTCAGAAAAAATTCTCTTTTGAACTCCTGAAGGTGTTGCTTAGAAAGAGTATTCTCCTTTGTCTTACAAATGGCTGTAGTTTCCAAAGACCAGATAACAAAGAAATGAAGACCAAAATTGGGGGTGGCTGGGGAGGGAGGAGTGGCATCACTAGGACCTCCAGTATTACTCAGATCCTTAAGTTCTGTTTTCTTCTCCAGTCCTAAAGCAGATGACCTATCGACTGCCATTCTGAAGCAGAAGAACAGGCCCAATCGGTTAATTGTTGATGAAGCCATCAATGAAGACAACAGTGTTGTGTCACTGTCCCAGGTGCGTCATCTATAGAAGTAAATGTTAAGTGTGGCTAACCTGCAAGCTGCTGCTGTGCATTACTTTGGAACATAACTTTGCTACATGAATCTAAGTATTTGTATAAGAAGCTGTAGCAGTTACAAGTGAGGGAGATGGTCACCTTGTTTTCTAACACTCTTTCATGGTAACATATACTTTGATTCTGAGCTTGTAGTGTTTAATCAAGCCTGAGACTTTATTCTGGCTTCAGGACTGGCTCTTGTCTGGTGTAGTAGGATCTTTGGTCTTTGTGGATTTAGTATGTTGCTTTCAAGATGTAATTCTCCAAAGTCAAGTAGCTGTCCTTCAAATACTTGAATTGTTGCTTTGCCAAAAGCTTGTGCTAATGCTGTTATTGTTTACAGGCAAAAATGGATGAATTGCAACTATTCAGAGGAGACACTGTTCTTCTAAAAGGAAAGAAGAGGAGAGAAGCTGTCTGCATTGTCCTGTCAGATGATACCTGCTCAGATGAGAAGATCCGCATGAATAGGGTTGTTCGCAACAACCTGAGAGTGCGCCTTGGTGATGTGATCAGGTGAAAATGAGTTTGCTAACTGTTGCATATCCCCGGGTTTCCTAAATTTGTGCGTGGGCTCTGAATTGATTCAGTCAGTAACAGAGGTAGAGTCTGCAGGAAATACTCCTATGTTTTCATATGGATGTCTTATATCAAGGATTTCAGTACAATTTACTTTTGCATGTGCTGCATGTATGTGTATTTGGATTAATATTAAAAAATTTTACTAATTGTTCTTGAAGTCTCTTGAGTACTTTCACAAGCCCAAATCCTGTCATTAAGTCCAGTAGTTTAATTATTCCACCATTGGCACATTATTCTTCCCAAATTTACATTTGAAGATGAGCTTACACATTTTTCATGTTTTCTGTTTTAGCAGACAGTAAAAGCATTAAGCAATATTGTAACTGATCTTATAATGCATTTAGCTCAAGCACTGAACTGCCCTGTGATGAGCAGAAGTTAAAACTTGCTAAAAATATGTGACAAAAACAGGTAGAAGTCAAATAGCAAGACAAAAAATCCCTCAAAGAATCTGTATATTTCAATTTTTGTTACAGAAATAATTTAAAGTTAGTAATGCTTGCAAAAGCATTACATGGAATTTTGTTATGCAACACTTGCAGAAAGTAGTGAGGAAGCACTGAAATACACATCTTGGAGAACATTCTCATTGATTTATGGGGGATGGGTTACGTTCTGTGATGCAGGGAGAATGGACTTGTGAGCACTTCTTAAACACAAATTCTAATTTGCAGAAAACTGTTCTTCCTGAGCATCTTCCTAATATGGAATCTACATGTTTGGGAAAAATTGGAACGCGGTTTTGGGGACTAGACTTCCTAGGGTGAGATGAGGAATAATCTGTAAATGCGATATGTATTTCATACGAACTTTATAGAGCAGAGGAATGAGGCTATTCCACCACTCTACCACTAGAAGTTGTTGGTTTAAAGTGCTAGTATAGTTGGAACAGAACAGTACTTTGAGCTGTGTTGGTGGGCTTAAAATAAAGGTGAGTTCTTTCTTTAAACTGGTGTGAGCTGGTTACCGTTGGAGTCATTTCTAGTGTGACAGCACGGCTTCTGTTCAGCTTCTCTTTTGGGACTGTATCTGTAGTGGTTCTAAGTCTTCCAGAGGTGATACTAATTTTCTTAACTCTATTCCAAGGGTCAGATATTTTTCATGCCTCCTTGCCGTCAAGGTTTTTCTTGCTGATATTTAATTACTTACTGTATTTATTTCCATGGTTTAGCCTCTGCCAAAACACAGGTTCATGCTTTAGTCACTTTCTGCTTGTGATCTCTCAACTGTTTTCCTTCTGGGGCAATCTCTCTTTTCCTATACTCTTCTGCTGTATCTTCTCTAGAGAGCGTGTGGTAAAAGGCTCTATTAAGAGTGTCTAACCAAATAATGTATGAAAAGCAGCACACTTAGTTGTAGTTCTGCGTAGTCATTTTTAGCTAGTAAAGCTAGTTTTAGCTTTCTGCCTCCCTGTAGCAGTTTGCTACTCTGAGCTATTGCTACAGTAATCTGTTGGCCTACACTGTAATATAATAACAGAAGTGGTTTTTAGTAGAAAGGAGGAAAGGGAAGCCTCTGCAAAATGAGATTGATAGATACCTGAGTGCAAGCTGCTTACCAATGGTTGGTACTGAAAACCTTTGCTCATAAGCAGGTTTATGAGCAACAGAGCGTCTATTCTGGAAGAGAGAGATGAAGAAAAAAAGAACTTGTCCCAATTCCCTTTCCCTTACAGTTGGTCCAGCAATGGCTCCTTGCAGAAATAAAAGGTAGCTGATGATTATTCCAGCTGTTTAGGATGCATTAAGCTGTTTAGGACGTATCAAGTGAACTTTGCCTTCGTGGGGAGAGCGAGGCTGCAGAAGAACAGGATACAGGAAGAAGGGTATGAGTCTCCTCAGCAGTCTTGAGGAGGGCTGAGAGGAATGAAAAGTGTGCAGCATGAAGACTAGTTCTCCTGCAGTGATGCTTATTACCTTGCCAATGCTGAGATGTTCTTAAGCAGGCAGGAAGCTTATGAAGGCTTTGGAGAGTCCTTACTGCCATTTGAACTGTTTAGAAAAGAGATATCACATGCCTTTTCCAGCTGTAGCGCAAGACCAGAATGATGTAGCTAACTGGAGTTTTCTTCTGTTGCAGCATCCAGCCTTGCCCGGATGTGAAGTACGGCAAACGTATCCATGTACTGCCAATTGATGACACAGTAGAAGGGATTACAGGAAATCTGTTTGAGGTCTACCTCAAACCATACTTTTTGGAAGCATACAGACCTATCAGGAAAGGTAATAGCACTTGTCATTGAAGTCCTGATGACAACAGTTGTGATCTAGTTCTAAGACTGATTAAACAGAAGTTCTGGAGACATGCACAGATCTCTGCATAGTGTTATGTTGGTGTCCGTAGAACAAGATTTTGCTGGTGCTGATTTAATTTCTCCTGGTCTTCAGAGAAAAAGGATAATAGCTGCTGCTGCCATAGCAGCCTGAAACTCCTGGATTTTTTTGCTCCTTCACTGTTTTTGCTGTGTAGGATGGGAGAGTATTATAAAAGGCTCAAGTAGAATGCAGGACAAAATCATGTTAAGCTGAGTTGATATCACTTCATGGGTTTGGGTGTTTGTTTGCCTGCGTATTAGACAGTTGGTCAGATTCACGACCTGGTACCCTGACTAAATTCACTTCTTCAATGTAATTTAAATTAATAACTAGGAGAGTGTGTAGAAAAGCCAGGTGTGCTTTTTAGAGTTGTGCTTATAACACTTCTACTGGAACAAATAGGTTAACAAACTATAAACATAAGTCAAGTTTCTTTAGCCCAATATAGCCAGGAGTCACAGAGTGCAGTAAACAGGAGGTTAGGACATCAGGGCTGTGCTTGCCTTCACATGGCTTCATGCAGGCCAGAACAGCCACCTGAAAGTCATTTTTTTGATACAGCAGTAGTAACAAAAACAATAGACAGGTAATGGTTAGTGACCTTTTCTCAAGGGAGGCAGCCAGTGGTTGCTGCCTGTTAGCATAGGGTCCTGGGAATGCACATGAGATGGTCTGGGATTTTATGAGATAACCTCAATTTTGGGGGTCAAGTCTGTTCTTCTGCAAACTTTTCAACAACTTTTTGTTGGTAATGTTGGTAGGACCATTTCAGCCTGGCTTTGATTTCTACAGTCTCGTTTGTGACTTTCATTTGAGACTGCATGTTCTACTGTCCCTCTGCTGCACACTGGAAGCAGGCAGCTCCTTTAAAATCAGTAGCCAGTTATTAAAGGAGAAAGTGGAAGTAAAGGAGTTAGCACTTCAGTCTTGGGTTGTATACTTAGCCTCTTTCATTGAGGCTGCTTGGGAATTTCTTCACTGTGAGAGTGATGGAGCACTGGAACAGGTTGCCCAGAGAGGTGGTGGAGTCTCCTTCTCTGGAGATCTTCAAGGCCCACCTGGATGCAACCCTGTCTAATGTGCTCTAGGTGCCCCTGCTGAGCAGGGAGGTTGGACTAGATGATCTCCAGAGGTCCCTTCCAACCTTCCTGATTCTATGACAGTCTGTGACCCGGTAGATGAATCAAACTCAAATTGCAAAACAATTTGAACATTTTTTTTCTTAAGGTGTATCTGAATTCAGGATTTTTTTTAAGAAAAGGAAAAAAAAGAAAAAAGTAAAAAGTTGCAAAACAATTAATTTGAAAACGAATGAAAAATAGACTTGATTCCCTGCCTTTGACAGTGTTTAGTATCAAGGCAGAGAATTCTTTTCTCCTATTTGTTTGTTTTGTTCTGGATGAAATCTGAGAACTTCAACCACTACAGAGCCAAACGGTGCTCTGGTAGTCATGGTGCACGCAGCTCTTGAATATAAAGCACAGACTAGTGGTAAAACACAAGCAGCATATGCTTGTGTAACCTACTTGTCATCCTCTGAGACTGCTGGTAGTAGAAGGGTTGACATTTTGCAAACATCAGTTGCAGCAGGCTACTGAAATGTGGGATTTTACAGGTGACATCTTCTTGGTGCGTGGAGGGATGCGTGCAGTGGAGTTCAAAGTGGTGGAGACAGATCCAAGTCCTTACTGTATAGTGGCTCCAGACACAGTGATCCATTGTGAAGGAGAGCCCATCAAACGAGAGGTGAGCAGAATTCTTGCATGTAGCTCTCCACTGAATTCACTTAATCCAATAAAAACCTGTTTCTGTGATTGTTCTGGAGAGCAGTGTTTATAGCTCCTGGTCAGGCATTTTGTTTGTTGAAAGCATGATTAGAAACCTTCAGTTTCAGGATATGAGTTGCTGAAGTTATGCAGAGAAATGTTCTTCCTATGTCTTTCCTCAGATGCTGAGATGATATTAATGCTTAGGTTTTTCTGAGATGATGCCATGGTTCAGCCACATCAGGTTTTGTGTCTGCTTTGAGATAGCTGATGATGGACTTGGATGCATCTTTTAATTCAGAAGTTCCCTTGAGCCATAGTAGGAAGGCCTTATGGTGTTGCTAAATTTCATTCTTTCAGAAAAGAAAGCTTTTTCAATGAGAAACTTGAGATCTTTGAAAGGTTGATTTTTTTTTCAGTCTCTTAAAGTATCTAGCTTTGAGCATCCCAAGATTAAGGCAGTCTGAGTGGCTTATCCATCCGGTCTTGGCTGCATTACTCTTATAGAGTAGGGTACTTCAGAGATACGAGCTAAATTGGTTGTGTATTTCATAAAGCAAGTGCCTTTTTGTTGTCTGTATCAGAGTGAGTGATGGTTTGTAGCTAGCTGCCTTCTGAAAAGTTCCAGACACAACGCAACGCAGACACAGGTGGAGATGAGTTCAGCTGAGGTCACAGAGATGACCATGCGCTGCAGATTGGGATGGGTAAGGAGAGACTGAGAGCAGTGGAGTTGTACAGCCTGGAGAATGGAAGGTAAATGAGGTCTTACTGGTGTTGGCAGCTGACTAGTAGGAAGGTGTAGAGAAGCTGGGGCCAGGATCTTCTTGGAGGTGCCCAGGGACAGAATGAGAGCAATGGCACAAGTGGCCCAAGGAAAATTCCCATTAGATGTCAGGGGAAAACATTTCCACACAAGGGTAGTCAAACCCTGGAGCAGGATCTAGAGAGAGCAGGAATGCCCATTTTTGGAAACCTTCAGCCTTGATCAGGCCAGGCAGCTCCAGGTTTGTAGGGCTTGGACTGAGCCCTGCCCGAGGTCCCTCCAGTTTAGGTGGTTTTATGATTTTAGTGTGGCCTAGTGTTGCAGGTAATGAAGGTCAATAGAGATTTGCACAACCATGAAACAAATGAGTGTTGTAGAGCTATTTTGGAAGCATTAGTTACAGTTGGTCTTATGTGCTTGTCTGGATCTTAGTTACTGTATTAAAGTCAATTCCTAAAGAAAACACCACCTGTGAGAACTGTATGGTAGCTTGGATAATTTGAGTAGTTAGACTGAAATATACTTATTCCTTAAACCATAACTGTTGATTTATACTGGGATTCATTGTCAGATTTTGCACTTCTCTCTAGATTCCTGGGGTCTGTATTTGGGAGGGATTGAAGTGTTGTTGTTTCCCTCAACTATTTAAAGTACTTCCTTCCTGGTAGGATGAGGAAGAGTCACTGAATGAAGTGGGCTATGATGATATTGGTGGCTGCCGGAAGCAGCTGGCTCAAATCAAAGAGATGGTGGAACTTCCTCTCCGACACCCTGCACTCTTCAAGGCAATAGGGGTGAAGGTAAGGTATCCTGTGTGCACTGTGTGAATTAATTGTCTTGCCTTCACTGAAGACTCTTGATGTAGTAGAATTATTAGTTATTGGGGGGATAGGAATAAATAACCTTGTTTTTTTTTTTCTTTTGTTCTTCCCTTCCCCCTCCCTTTTTTTTTCTCTTGCTGATTTTAAGACAGTATTGCCTTAGATATTTTAGATGCAGAATAAAGTACTAGAAACTTGTGAAGCAGAGTGGTGTTTTGAATCAGCGCTGTCAGTTATTGGCAAGGTTCTTGTTTTTGTGTCATGCAAAATAGTAAGGATGTAGTAGTAATGCTAGGATGGCAGCTGTCGCATGAGCTTGCATCAGAATTTTGGGTTGGCTTTATGAAACACTACAGTGTCACTGTGAAAGTGAAATCAATATCTGAATGCCTGAGTCCCTTGGCTTTGTCCTCAGCCTCCCCGTGGAATTCTGCTGTATGGTCCTCCTGGCACTGGTAAAACGCTGATTGCCCGAGCTGTGGCCAACGAAACTGGGGCTTTCTTCTTCCTGATCAACGGTGAGTTTTTGGCTCCTTTGGCCCCAAGTCTGCTTTGGGCTTATTCAATCACCTCATGATAACAAATAGCATTGATAAGACTTTTAGAGATATATTGTCTCCCTGAGATACTTGCTTTCCATTTTGATGTGTGGTATTGTAGACTTTGGAGGCCATTCTTGTGGAAGTGTCTGTAGCAGCACTTTCCTTGAGCTTGATTGTTTTGCAGCAAAATAGTTGGAAGGCTGCTTTATAATGCAGTGACCTGGAGTCTGTCCAGCTGGTGTTTGTTTATGTTGGTGGGGGCAGAATTAGGACTGAAGTGCTGAGATAATTCCATGTATATGGATACAGAATGCTTTTCTGTCACTGTCGGCATGTTTCGTTCAGAAAAGAATATGGATTTTCCTTCCCTCAGATAAAGCACAAGAACTGTTCTGCTTCACATAATGTTAATTGAGAGGAACTTTCCTCAAAGCTGTAATGAGTGCCTTGGGGCTAGTTGCAAATGACAGAGCCTCATACTTGATCACTCTCACCCTTGTAGCAGATAAGAAAGGTGTTGGTTTATGGCCAGTAAGGACCAGATTCTGATTTTTCCCCATTGCATTTCTGTCCCATTTTATAGTCAGTGTTGGAATGACTGCGTGTGTGTATATCATGACTGCAGCTTTCTTTCTAATTCCTGTTACACAGACCTCTAATTTCAATTGCATAGACCATTAGGCTGAAAGCAAAGAAGTGTACAGCACAGTGTAGGGGTGACCTCAAGAAGCGGGATGCAAGTGGGCTGTTTTTAAGCATATGCAGCCCTTGTAATATGCTTCCTAAATATGCAGAAGGGACCACTGTATGCTAGTGAGCAAGCCTTTTCCTGAGAGTCTTGTGCTTCTGTTGTATAATAAAAGTGATGGTGTCAGAACTAGCGATATGTTCTTTTTCTGCTAGTCTCAAACCTGGAGCCTCAGGCAGTGTTGTAGGATAGGACTGGTATGAATCGGCGAGTTACTTTTAGTTGTACTAGTGGCTCTGCAGCTAGCTGACTTCAGTCAGCTGCCAGCTGTGCTCTTCTGAGGATCAGATTACTTTTTCTAGGATCTTTCAGAAGAACGCTTTTTCCTCATTAATACTCCCATCATCGTGATGGAAAAACCTAAACAGAATAAATCTAAGTCTGCATTTGTGTTCAGCTCTTGCAGGAAATCTCGGGGGAGATCCTGCCATTCTTTTTGGGTTTGATGTTTAGGATCCCTTCTGTTACTCTTTGCGAAGTGGTTGATTTTTTATTTTATTTTTTTAAAAATACTCCACATTTATAGGCCCTTACAAAGGGGAATATATACCTGCATAGTGCAAGCTAAAAAACAGCTTCAGTGTCCTGCAGCTTTTTCCTTCCCTACCCCAATAATTCATCACCATGTAATTTGGTTGCTTCTCTTGAAAGCTAGGACTGGCATTAACAGTGTGTGGTGGCACATTGCAAAGAAGCTCACCAAGTGTGAAATAGGGTAAGGAAAGAGGCAGCTAGAGGTAGCTCACTGACTAGCACTGCATTCTGATAGAATAAACTGAAAACACCAGAATAATGGTAGAAAGTAGTGCTGCATGCTGTCCTTACCTGTACAGATGCCAGTTTAGTGAGAATTTGGTTGTTAGTGTTTGCTTTGGCTTAAGACATAGATGCTCTCATGTGATCTTTCTGTCTTCAGCTGCATGTTGAATTCATGCTGTGTTTTGCAGGTCCTGAGATCATGAGCAAGCTGGCTGGTGAGTCTGAGAGCAACCTGAGGAAAGCCTTTGAAGAAGCAGAGAAGAACGCTCCTGCCATCATCTTCATTGATGAACTAGATGCCATTGCTCCAAAGAGAGAGAAGGTAGTGAAAGTGCTGTGTCCTTAGATCCTTTTTGGTAGCAACTGATGTGAACCTCAGCATTTGAGCATAAGGATAAAGCAGTGTTTAACTTAACGGTTCAGTCACACTTTGGAAGATTAAGCACCTGGAGTGATATAGTTCAGGAGGTTTTGTAATAGCTTGCGGTTGCTGCTGTGGTACAGTACTAGCCATTGTGCCATGTTGTAGAGCTGTTAGTCGTACTGTTGTTTTCTCTCTCCATAGACACATGGAGAAGTGGAACGTCGCATAGTGTCTCAGCTGTTGACTCTTATGGATGGACTGAAACAGAGAGCACACGTGATTGTTATGGCAGCTACCAACAGACCTAACAGCATTGACCCAGCACTCAGGCGATTTGGTAATCAGAATTGCCATTTTTTCTGTGTATCTGATACTTTCTTACTGGTTGTGCATGGGGGGCCTCAAAAAGATTCAGCAGAAATGAACATGAAACAGCTTCTGTATGTTTCATAAACTATTGACTTGTCTCTCCAACTGCTTCTTCAGGATTTATTTCTAAACTTCCAGCCTCCAGTTTCATTTTCTATGCTTTATTAGGTTAGTACTTGTAGAAATAGCAAAATACTTTGACATCAGATGGCATACTAGCCTCCGTTAGGTGAGATTGCTTCAAGATGCACTGAAGGAGAAAACATTCATGCCTTGAGTTGCAGTAAGGTCTGACGTGTCTGACTTCTTATACTTTTATTGCTGAGAAATACAGTAATTTGAGATCCAGGTTGTCAAAACTTCACAGTGAGAGTGAATGTCTAAGCAGTATATAAAGACTAAAATAGCAAACCAGCCAAGCTTGCAGAAGGGAGTAACCTCTTAAATGTGTAACTAGCCATTTGACCATTTGAGCACGCAGCTATGACTAGAGGGAAATGGTAGGTGTATGTACCTTAGGTAATGTTGCAATAATACATACATGACACTTTCCTCCCCCTCGTTATTGGGACTGTTTGTGTTTTTCACCACTCCAGTACTGCTGTGATGAGTACTGTATAAAGTTCTGAAAAATCAGTGTCTCAGTATTTGTGGACACTTGTGCTGAGGATAAAAAGGTAGAACTAACCAACATGGTTTGGTGGTTATGGGAAGCTAGTTTTCCTGTAAGTGAGACTTGAAAAAAAAAATTACTAAGACAGTAACTCTGTGTTCTGTAATCTTGAACTCCAACTAAAATAGTAGTCTCAGGTTTCCCTAAATGGCTAAATCCTTTCTTCCTTCTCTGGTATGACTTTGCTATTTTGATGATATATGCTGCAGAGAAACTCAAAGCTTTGTCATTTTTTGGAATTGTACGTGTCTGTGGCTTGTCATCACCTTGTTCAGTTGATCAAAGGTAGTGACTGTAGCCCCTTTAGTTCAGAGTCAGCAGCTTAACGTGTGTGTTATATTCCTCAGGTCGTTTTGACAGAGAGGTAGATATTGGTATCCCGGATGCCACTGGGCGCCTGGAGATCCTGCAGATCCACACAAAAAATATGAAACTGGCTGATGATGTGGATCTGGAACAGGTGAGTAATGTGGTATTAGGAAAGCTAGTCTTTGCAAACAGAGGCTCCTAATGCTGTGTTTTGCAGTAGAAGAGTTATGCTTTGATCATGTAAATGTAGCAGTTCATTTAGGAGGGCATGGAACTGGGTGAAAATGTAATCTCTGGGCTTCATTTAACAAATTTACAGGTGAACAAAAGTTGTCACTCACTAGTTATGATAGCATAACTGAGTGAAACAAACATCTGTCCAGTCTGGAAGTGTCTAGGCACTGTCTTCTCAGGTTTGTTTACTTGCATTCTCTTTAAATAAATAAATAAAAAGCAAGTCTGAAACAAGCTGCAGAGTTAGGTGCACGTTATGGTGAGACTGGAGCACATGTAAACTGGATGGTTCCCATCATCTCTGTCCTGAGTGATGTTCTCCAGTCCTCCAGGTTGTCTTCCTGTACCCTGTCTGAATGCCACTTGCAGCTTTGATCTCAGGTACAGCAGCAGTGTCTCTGCCTGGTAAACGGGTGGTAGCAGTTTTCTTTAACCTGCAGCAGAGCACTGATTTATTTTCTGTCCTGCAGAGTTTATTGTACCTCTGAGTGAGTGACCAGAGCATACGCTGCCCTTGCAGAGTGCCTGCTTGTATTCTTGTGAGTCATAGCTGGTGCTCTGCTTTCAGGTGGCAAATGAGACCCATGGCCATGTTGGTGCTGACTTGGCTGCTCTTTGCTCAGAAGCTGCTCTTCAGGCTATCAGAAAGAAGATGGATCTCATAGACCTAGAAGATGAAACCATCGATGCTGAAGTGATGAACTCTCTTGCTGTGACCATGGATGACTTCAGGGTAATGAACGAGTACCCTTCTTTTTTAGGCGCAATGCTTAATTGCGTATCTGGAACGTATAAACATAGCATGTTAGAATTCATATAATGCCTTCTCTTCTAATGGTAGTGGGCTCTAAGCCAGAGCAATCCTTCTGCTCTTCGGGAGACTGTGGTGGAGGTGCCACAAGTTACCTGGGAAGATATTGGTGGTCTAGAAGATGTAAAGAGAGAACTCCAGGAGCTTGTACAGGTAAGAGCTTCTGATAGATCTTTGCCTAGTTAGCTGTAATAATAATAAAACCCGGAACCTTTTCAGATTTCTGTTTGGTTTGGGAATATGGGAAGATGCAGAGCTTTAATGGTATTTGCTTGCAGTGAACTGAAAATACATGCTGTTTCCTCTCAGTGAACATAGGGAGGGAAGGGTGCTGGAAAGCAATGTCTGACTTCTGTCAGTTGAATCTACGTTGACTTCTTTCACGGACTTTCTGCTACATGCAGAAGTGGTCACAGCAGTGCTTCCGCTTCTTTTACATGGAGGCTGCCGATGGGAATGCTGCTGAGAATTTTGCTAAGTGGCTGTTTGTATGCTAGAAGATGAATGCAGGTACTCATACAGTGAGCCTCTGAAGGGCTTTCCGTCAGTGTTACACAGGGAGAGGTGAAGTATTTGTGAAGCCTTCCATGAAGGGAGAGGCTGGTACATACTGTCAAGAATGGTTTGTGTAAAGTTTCTAGTGCCAGCGTTGGGGTGGTTTGATATGCCCTTATTTTCAGCTATAGAACACCCTATCTGTGAATAAAAGAATCTCTTTTCCTTTCTTATTGACTTTAATTTTCTGGCATTAAAATTATCACCTAGTGATGACATTGTTGCTGAGGATTCATACCCGCCTCAGAGATACTTTAGCTGTTTCTGGAGGGCAGAGCTGAACTGATTAGATAATTAGTTGTTCCCTTTTGCTTTTACAGGACGGAGTGAAGGCACTTGTTTTTAGGAGTGGTAAATAGGATGTTTAAAGCAGCTCTACAATTTGCCTCTGGTGCTTTTCAAACCAGCACTCATCAGAAAACTACTAGCACCTAGAGGCAAAACCTTGTAAATAATCCACCAGAAAACTTGGGTGTCTATCCTGGTAGGAGCAAGGTACAGATCTGTTCTGGCTCATTACAAAATCTATCTTTCTTTCAGTATCCTGTGGAGCACCCAGACAAGTTCCTCAAATTTGGCATGACCCCATCCAAAGGGGTTCTGTTCTATGGGCCACCTGGTTGTGGTAAGACACTGCTGGCCAAAGCCATTGCCAACGAATGCCAGGCAAACTTCATTTCCATCAAGGGGCCGGAGTTGCTTACCATGTGGTTTGGAGAGTCTGAAGCCAACGTGCGTGAAATTTTTGACAAGGTGAGCATTACTTCTGTTCCCTGTACTATGTTTGTGCTTAGATACCCCAGAACGTTATTCTCTACTGAGCCTAGCTTACTGGCCTAGTTCTTGTTTGCTGTGTCTGATGTTTCCCCACTTATTCCGTCACTGCCTACTGCTTTCCTGATGTTAAGAAAGAGTTACGTTGCCAAAAAGGATTAATTCACATGTTTTTCTCCTGCTACCCTTTGTGGTGGTGGTGTATGATAAATGTTTAAGTGCCTTAGCAGTGGGACTAGATTAGGGTGGTGTAGATACCCTCCAAATCCCTGAAAACTTATTTTGAAACCTCATTAGCCATCACCTTTTTGCATACCTTCAAAATGTCCTACAAGTTCTTGTACTGCTATCAACATGGCTTAGGAAGAGGTTCACACCTACTGACTAATTCTCTCTAGGTAGTGTTACCTCCTATTCCAGGAGGCATCTGCATGGATCAGCTTGGAAATCCTCATTCGTATGACCAGGGAAGATGCTGAGAGAGCAAAGTTGGAAGGAGAATGAGAGAAAATAATTTGTTTGGAAGGGGACTTCAGAGGCTCTCTGGTCCAACTGTTTGCTCAGAGTAGGAATAACCTGGAAGTTAGAGCAGGTTTTTCAGGGCCTTGTGTAGTTTAGTTCTGAGCATTTGCTAAGGATGGAGAATCTTCTACATGTTTTGGCCTGTTTAAGTGTTTAAGATTTCACATTGTGAAGATTTTTTTTTTTTTTTTTTCTAATTGGAGTTTCCCTTGCAGCAATTTGTGCCTGTTGCATCTCATCCTTTCACTGCACTCTTCGAAGCAGAATCTGACTCCCTCTTTCCCGTACCACCCATTAGGTAGCTGAAGGCAGCAACTGGATCCCACCTTCTATTTGATGCATCTGTCTTAATTACTGATGCTTGAGCACCTGCGTAAATAACCAATTGACATCCCAAGATCTCGCAGGGACAGCTTTGGTCCAGGCAAAATGGCTTCAGCCCTCCCTCTAAGCATTGGAGTTGCCATGTTTCTGCTTGGTTCACAGTGCTCCCAGCTTTAGGGAAACTACAGGGGTTTGTGCAGCAGGAGATTATCCCAGAGCAGCTCCTGCAAGCTGTCCCTGAGGCAGCGGTGCTCTAGTGCTTCTCTGAGATGCTTTAATTTTAGATAGGCTTAGTGTGAAATCAGTGTACTTCTTGTCTGGTGGTACGTAACATGCAGGAACTGCACCTGTGTTTGCTTTTTGTAGGCCCGCCAAGCAGCCCCTTGTGTGCTCTTCTTTGATGAGCTGGACTCCATCGCAAAGGCTCGAGGTGGGAATATCGGAGATGGTGGTGGTGCCGCAGACAGAGTCATTAACCAGATTCTGACAGAGATGGATGGTATGTCCACCAAGAAGAACGTCTTCATCATTGGTGCCACCAACAGGCCAGACATCATTGACCCAGCCATCTTGCGCCCTGGCCGTCTGGATCAACTCATCTACATCCCCCTGCCTGACGAGAAGTCCCGGGTGGCTATTCTTAAAGCCAACTTGAGGAAATCACCAGTTGCCAAGGTAGGATCTGTGCCCTGGCTGTGGTTGATTTTTGGTTTGGTACATGCTTCAGATGCTCTTCACAGGCTTAGGACAGAGCAGAGGCCTGGTGACTAATCTGTGCAGTACAGAGCTGGGAAACTTTCAGTGTCTGAATGACAGAAATGAAGGAATGAGAGGGAGGCTTGAGCTTTGTATCTAGGTATCAGTGAAACCAGGTGTCAGTAACACATAGTTACTGTGTGTGTAGACACATGAAGTAGCACAGAAGGTCTTAATCACATAGTAGAGTTCTGCTCATGGTGCGGAAACAGGAATACCTGGAATGAGCATGTTACAGAAGATGGAAATGATTCGAGCACTTTAAAAGAAAAGTAGATGTTGAAAACAGGGAAGGAAAATGGAAGCTGGAGAGGAATCATCGCAGTAAATTGGTACTCAATTTTATCACACGCAAGAGCTACGTCCCATTCCCAGGGAGTAGACAAGAATCAGCTGATAGTGCTGTTAATCAGAGAAGAGCAAATGCCATGCAAGAGCTCGGGCTGTTTTATGTCAAACCTGACTTTTCAGGCTCTGACAGGAAGGACAACTTGAAAGGAGGTTATGTCAGTTGAAGGGAAGGATGAGAGCTACTGGTCCTGTCTCTCTGTGCCCCTTCTTTTACCTGCCTGTGCTCTGTGCTTCCCTCTGAAGTGTTCTTGCTGCTTTGTGTGGCAGAAGGGTCTCTTACTGGTGACGTGAAAGGACCTGCATATAGTGCTCTCTGCTTGTTACCTCCTGAGCTAGTGACTCCGAGGCGTTGCTGTGCATTATAGCCTGACACTATTTCATTTGACCCCTTGTACTGACATCGGAGTGAATGGTACCCCGAACTCAGGAGGCTGCGTGCTTTCCCCTTCAAGATGAGCAGTGCAGAGGTATATGTGGCTGCTGAGCGGAGTCTTCCTGAACACGTGAGGAGTGTGGCCTGCTGTTGTGTGTAGTTAACCTTCCCCAGAAACAAGAGCCTTCATAATTCTGACCAGTTCTAAAAGATGAGCTAAAGTGGTACCTTGGTACCAGGGGGATCTAAAGGCACCCCTTTGTCACCTGGAAGTGTAAGGTATAAAGGACAAGCTTCCCATGTTTTTTCCTAGGATGTTGACCTGGATTTCCTAGCTAAGATGACCAATGGCTTTTCGGGAGCTGACCTGACAGAGATTTGCCAGCGTGCTTGCAAACTGGCCATCCGTGAGTCCATTGAGAGTGAGATCAGGCGAGAACGTGAGAGGCAAACCAACCCTTCTGCCATGGTGAGTGAGGCTCTTCTGAGCTCTCCCTGCTCATGTTAGATATGCAGCCCACCTCTGCCCGTGGGTGAAGGATGATGAGTTGATGAGTTCCTGCCTGTAATCCTCAGATGGGGACAAGTAAGCTCTCAGCACAGCGCGCTGAGCTGGAGCACTTTGTTCTCCTCTTGTGGGAGGGTGAGGCCCTGCTAGTGTGCCTCATCCTTGGCATTACTCAGAAGGCCCCTGCTGCAGCTGTGACTCACTGTCTGCTGCAGTGTCCCTCTCTAGCCGCTGCCTTGGCTGGTATCGGAGCATCCTGGCCCAGGGGGGAGGCTGTGGGCAGGTGCCTGGCTGCAGAGCTTGGGGAACACGTCTCACCAGGACCCTCTGTCCCACGCAGGAAGTGGAGGAGGATGACCCGGTTCCTGAGATACGCAGGGATCACTTTGAGGAGGCCATGCGCTTTGCTCGCCGCTCTGTCAGTGACAACGACATCAGGAAATATGAGATGTTTGCACAGACTCTACAGCAGAGTCGTGGCTTCGGCAGCTTCAGGTAACCAGGAGGGAGGAGGGGGAGATGGCAGTATGACTCAGCTAGCCTCAAGAGCAGAGTGTTGAGGGCAGTTTCTCAGCTGCACGCTGGGTAGCAATCCCCTCTTCCACCACTTTTTCCCCTTCTCCTCAGTGCATACAGCAGCTAACTGAGAACAGGGCCGGTATAGGCTGTGCTACAGGCTGGTTGTAGCTGCTCTGTTAGTGCTCTTGAAGACCATCTACACTGAAGAGCCTTTTCCCTTTAATGCAAGCAACATCTGGCAGGCCTTTTGCGTGAGCTGCTGTAAGGCTTCTTCCCATTTCACCCCTCTGTCCTACTTGGCACCTGGTGTTGGTGTGGAGGGAGGGGATTGTGCCGAGCTGCGAGGAGGCTTTTGAACAGCATCTCTTCTCTCCCCTTCTGAACTGTTGCATGCAGGTTCCCTTCAGGTAACCAGGGAGGCGCTGGTCCAAGCCAAGGCACAGGAGGTGGCAGCGGGGGCAACGTGTACAGTGAAGACAATGATGATGATCTCTACGGTTAACTTGCTGTCCTCGGTGGACCAAACTCCAAATCAGGCCACGTTGTACAGGGAAAATCCAATGTTCAATGGACTCTCGGCTTCTTCATTCCTCAGTCAGAACCAGTGTAGCTGCGCGTCAGACTTTGTACAGGGAATGTTTTCTGCAAACACAAACCCACACCGATGTTCAGTTAGGAGGCAAGACAGTGATTTAACAAGGAGGGGAACCGACTTAATTTCTGAGAAATTTCTGTTCTAGTTTATGTGGCAGAATCAGCAGCTTTAGCAAAGGGTACAACGCTAGCCTGTATAAAAAAAAACCCACAAAAATAATTAAAAAAAAATAAAAATCCCACAAAACTCTAGTCAGGCCCTGACAATTCCTTTGTGAAAGTTCTCTAGTTAATGAGGTTGCTCTTCATTCTTACGTCTTTAAGCTCACGTTAACAGAAGAAATGCATTGGTTTGGCAGCCTCTTTGCCCTGCCTAGTACTTGGCAGCAAGCACCAAAGAAGAGAGCACCATTGTTTGTGGCAGGTATCTGGTGTTCCTTTTCCAACACTAGCCATGAGCTGTTGGGTGTCCTGCTGCTTTGGCTCCTGTGCAGCAGCATAGCTCAAATCCCTGTCTGCTTTGAGCTCTGCTGGGCTGTCGGATTCTCACAGGCACGATTCCTACTCCAACAATTGCTGTTAAATCCATCCTGCCAAAAGGCAGGTGCAAGAAGGTTCTTGGCATGTGGTGCAGCATGACCTGAGTGTGGTTAGGGAAAAGAGGGACCTCCTCATCTGATGCTATAGACAGCAGTTTCATGTTCCTCAGGCTCTGCTGAAAATTTTTTCCTTCCCCTTCAGCTGAAACAATTTACCTGATGGAGGGCTTGGCTATTTTCTGTCAACCTCCTTACCTTCCCTTTGTTGTTCCCCATATGCAGTAGCCAGGTTTTGATCATGATTCTTGTGCTTATCTTTCCTTTCCTTCCTCAGTTTTTGTCCTTCTCTGAACTGTAAAATGTGCTACTGCTGTGCTTTTCAGTGTTGTACGTGAGCGAAGCCCTGGTTCTGACAGCTTGCGATTGCACTGTCCCGTTCACCTATGGCTGTGGCTAGTGCTGTCCTGAAGCCCCTGGGAATACCTGTTAGAGCGGGTGAATGGCCCAGATAGCAGAGAAGCTCTCGGAGCAGGGCTGTGACAGGAAGAGCAGCTGCAAGCCTGTTCCCATGCTGCTTGTAGTATGGGCTCATCCCTAAACTTCCTGAGAAGCCAAACAATTTGTGAAAAGCCTCCTGCTCTGTACAGTTATTTTTCCCTTCAACTCTGCTTGCTAGTGGGGCTGACTTTGAAACAGAGGGAAGAGTAGTGGCTCTGGGTGCCTCGGCTCCATGGCCCTGAGTTGTGGGGTAACATGCAGGGAGGGTTCAGGGCCAGCAGGAGCTGGTGTGCTGAGCGATGTCTTGCTGTTATGAACAGCACGACTGCGAAGACTGTAGCTTCAGCCTGGCCCCTTGCTGCTTGTCTTCGACTACATCTCCTGAAACCAGCACCTGCACTCACCCTGCAAGACAGCCAGAGGCTGGGTGATCCTTTGGCCCTGGAGAACTGGAGATGTTCATCCATAGCTGAGTTTGCTTCTCCTTTCAGTGAGCTGAACCTGCAGCTTTGGCCACCAGCTGGTTAGAGCAAGAGAGGTGTGCGTGGAGCAGCCCAGCGAGGGAGGAAGTCCCCGATGGATGGCGGGACAGGCAGGTAGCTGGCCTGAGCAGAAAGGCGTCTGTTATTTCTGAGCTGCGTGAAGGGTATTTGGAGCATGGGCTTGCGAGCCGCTGCCTTTCCAGGCTGGTGTGTGAAGTCCTGTGGTTGGTGAGGTGTCCCTCGCTGTCTGTCTCTGAGCTGGATTAGTGGTATTTGGGATGTGTAAGTGGACAAGGGAAGATCTATTGTAACGGATGGGCTAGCGAGCAAAAGGGAACCTGTCGTATGAACACAGAAGCGGGGCTGTCCGGATATAGCCTGGGTCCTGAGAGCAAGGGGGAGATCCTGCCTGAGCCACAGGCCTTGGCTGCGAGGGGCACTGTCAGCTTTTGGAGAGGGTTGTGTGAACTGAGGCCTATGCAAGGATTTTTGCAGAAAAGCCAGAGGCTTAAATGGTAGGTTGTGGTGCCGACCAGTGCCGTAAGGTGCCTGCAGTCCTTCGGAGGCTGAACCTCACTGGGGGTAGCATGTGGCAATCTCTGCTGCTGCATGAATTGTGCAAGGCCCAGGCTGTACAGATGAGCGGATCTAGACGGGCTCCATCAAGCCAGCTAGATTTAAGGGGGGTGGTGGTGGGGGGAGGAGAGGTGAGGGCAGTCTCAAAATAGCAGAAGGATGGGATCAGCAGGGAGCGAGGGCTCATTCCCTGTGACACAGTGTGGGTAGCAAGTGGGAGAAACACAGCAAAAGTGCGAGCAAACTGCTTAAATAGCATGAGCTCCCGGCAGAGACCACAGTGGGGTGCGGGGAGGGTGGACAGCCCCCTCTCGGGTGCGTCGCCCTGGTTTGGAAGGCTGGCGGGGCTGCCTGCTGGGAGCAATCTTGCCCTGTCCTCGCGCCAGCTCAGTTCAGTGCCACCAGCAAGGAGAAAGGCGCCGGTTTGCGCGGTTTACACGGGCGTGCTTCGTGCTGCCCCTCGCTCCTGCTGGCAGGTGCGAGGGTCTCCCCAGCTGTTTGGAAAGCGCCGGTTGTCTCCTTCTGCAGGGATGCACTGGGAGATGCCCGAACCGGCTCTGCCTCCTCCCTCCGTGGTGCAGCCAGCATCCGTCTCGTGGCAGAGGCAGCCAAACCAGCCTGCCAGGGCGGCTCTGCGTGGGGCTGTGGTTTGCTTTGCTCTGGACTGGCAGAGGCTGGGCAAGCCGGGGAGGGGGGCTGCTGGTCCTTGCCCCACAGAGCGCCCCTGAGCCCTCGTCGCGGTAGGTGATGCCTTTCACCCAGGGCTGCGTCGCCTCCTTGTGCTTCTGGCAGCAGGAGGGAGATGCTGAGGTCTCCTGGCCTCGTGGGCTCCCGGCGCTGCCTAAGCCCCATCGGAACAGACGCTGGTTTTGCTCTCGTGTCCTGCTCCTTCCCCAGCGCAAGCCGGGAAGGGGCAGCTCAAGCCACCAGGAAGAGCAGAAACCAGCTGCTGTCAGACGGGGGCTTCAGCCACCCTTCCGCGGCCGGGATGGTGCTTCTGCACCAGCACCAGGACTTCTCTCGCACACACGTAAAATCCTCCCCCAGCTCTGGCAGCTGGGGGATTTCTCCCTCCCTGCCCCTTCGGGAGCTCAACCAACCCTCCCTGCGCCCCTGCCACCGCCTCGGCCCTGGCAGCTCTGCGTGCAGCCTGCTGCGGGCGACCCAGGCAGCCCCGGCCAGCGCCAGGCGAAAGAGGCAGAGGGCCGAGCAAGGGGGCAGGAGCACTGGGGGGTGAAACACTCCTCCTCCTCCCCCCCCCCCAGTCTGCCCAAGGTAGGATGCGGCACCTGCGGGAGCCCTGAGAGCCCCTTCCCCTACCCGGGAGCCGCGGTGGGTTTGCGCGGGCCGCTCTGTTCCCTTTCCCCGCGGCAAAGCCCTTCGCGAGCCGGAGCAAATGCAGCCGCCTGGGCGAGAGGCTCCTCGCAGCGTGCCCGGGACAGGGAGCACCCGCTGCACCCTTAGCCCAAGCCTGACGCCTCGCTGGGAGGACTGGGCAGCCCCGAAGGGAGCTGGGGAGACGAGGGCCGGGTGGCTGGGACGGCCGGGAGAGGGGGTCACCCTGGAGGGGCCTGGTTCAGCTGCGGGGGCAGCTGCTGCCAGCCCCGGCCTTGCTGCTCTGTTTGGGCTCTCCTTGCACCCCGCTGCGCTGCAGCGTGTGGCCCCAGAGGCTGCCCGTGCCCCAGCCCTATGGCCAGACCCACAGGCTGCTCTCTTAACACTTCATAATTTTCATTCTGTTAGTTTTACTAATAATTTCATTTGGTGTGCAGCTCCGGGAGAGGCTGTCCGTTGTCTTATGTTGAAATCTCTTTTTGAGTCGAACTGGCCGTGCCACAAAATAAATCGATACCTCTATCTATGCAACTCCTATTGACTTGCTTATTTTATAGGCAATATTCCACTGCAGTACACATGGGGCAGCGTAGGGGGGGCACAGCCCTACTGCTGTGGGTGCAGTATGGGGGGGGCCCTACCACCCCGGGTTGGGGATTAGAGGCTGGGTTGTGACTCAAGGGCTTGGGGTGCTCCTGCAGCACCCCAAAAACCTCCAGGCCGGGGCCGGGGGGGGCTCAGCTGCCAGCAGAGGGCAGGCGCTGGCCGCGCTCGCTCGGCGCAGCCCGTGTCCCCGCATCCCAGCAGCTGCCTATGGACATCCCTGGGCCGTGGCTCACCCTGCCCCATGGGCGCCCCCGCCCAGCCGTGGGGCTGCGTCCGCTCTGGTCACGTCCCGCCCGGCAGCTCCGGGCGATGAGATCCGTGCGGGCTTTGGGCTTAGCTTCGGGCTGGTTTCACAGCGCTGAGCTCTTGCCTGAGACGGAGGCAAGAAACGTGGTGCAGCCAAGAAGAGCCTGGCCCCAGCGTCCCTCCCACCCCATCAGGCCTCTGCCAGCAGCAAGGAGCCCCCTTGGCCAGCCCAGCCCCACGGCCCCGACCCCCAGCACCTCGGCGGCTCCGCTGGCCTCGCTCCTGCCCACCTCTGCCGGCTGCGCTCTGGGGCTCCCCGGTGGGACGAGGTGCCCCAGCGTGGGGACCCCGGTGCCTGCAAAGGGGCAGGGCCCGCCCCAGGCCCCGCTGCCGGCCGGCACGGCCCGCGGTGGGGTGGCCTCGCTCACCCCGCGGGCACCCTCACTGCTGGCTCCTGCCCCCCCCCCCCGCCCTGCTCGTCCCCCGGGTGTTTTTTCCGCAGCGCTGCCTCCCCTTGCATGCGAAGGGGGCTGCTTCCTCCTCCTCCTCCTCCTCCCCACGGGCCGCTCCGGCTGGGCCTCGGCTGCACCGGCGCCCCTCGCCGAGACGCACGCCAGGTGTGTATTTTTTAAAATACTTTATTTTTCTCTCAATACTGACATTACAAAAAAAAAAAATACAAAAAAAGGAAAAAAAAAGAAAAGAAAACACTAGAAAACATTCAGGTCTCATTGAAACTGAGAAAACCCCAGCAGCTTGCATCTGCGTGCTGACCTGTCTTCTCGCTCCATCAGTGTCCACCAGGGTCTGCGTGTCGAACTCAGCAGGGAACAGCGGAGGGAAACGGCGGCGTATCCTAACCGCTCAAACTGGTCAATGAACCGAAAGCGAGGCGGTACGGGGCTCACCTCCCCGCGCCCGAGCCGGCGCGCAGCGCGGCCTCCCCGCCACGCGCCGTGCAGCCGCACACCTCGCGCGCTGCCCGCCGGCTCTGACCCCCGGCAGCTCCCCGGGGAGGGAGGGGAAGTGGCCCGGCGCCGCGTCGCGCCGACCGCCCCAAAGGCCCCTCCGCCCCCGACCCCGTTTCAAGTCAGTGATTTTTTTTTTTTTTTTTTTTTTTAAGAACAAGATTGCCGGGGGATTATTTTGGCACGGTTTTCTTGGCGTCGGTTGGACCAGGAAGGTGATGCCGCGGTGGAAGATGAGCTTTTTGAGCTGTGCAAAGCCAGGTCAAACATGCCTCCCGCTCCGTAGGACCCCTCTCGAGAAAAATTGGCTAGAGGCAGAATAGGCTGACAAAGGTAAGAAATATAAAAATTCTCCTGATGGAAATCCAAAGTTTTAAAAAAATACAGCATTTAAAAACAAAACCACCAAGCAGATTGCCTCATGCTCCTCCCAGCTCCACCACAACGCCCAGAAACACCTCCTGAATTAATCATCTTCCCTGTAGAAAAATATATATACACACGTGCATTTCTCTTCCTATGAAAATCCTTAAGGTTGAACTCAAACGCTAGTGAAAAACCACAGCTCTGCTCACACTTGGCTCTGCTTTTGCACCTGAACTTGTGCTACACACATACTATGTTCTCACAGGCATGATGTTCATATGGCTGAACTGATCCCCTGAAAGGCAGGATGAACCACTCCAGGAAATCCAAAATGGGCAGAGAAAACCCTTATGGAGTTGATCTAGCTATCTATATATATGTATATATATTAAAAAAAAAAAAAAAAAAAAAAAAAAAAAAAAAAAAAAAAAAAAGCAGCAATGCAAACTCAACACATCTGAACAAGAAAGCTCCCACCCTGGGCTCCCCCTTCCTTCCTGCTCGCTTGGGTCTTGGCCTGGCAGCAGGCACAGGGAGATGCCGGCCCAGCTCCACACGGTTACGTGGGGCAGACCCAGCCAAGACCTCCAGCCCGAGCAGGGTGCAGGGGGACAGGAGGGACCGTCACCAAGTGCTTTGAGCTCAGCATTTTCATTTGGCACAGATGATGCTCAGTTGTAGTCTTGGCACAGGAGAGTGGACCGCAGTAGGACTAGGTACCATGGTCCCAGGTTAGAAACAGTCCAGCTACAGTGGCCACTGTGTGCAGAAGCGATCCCTTTGCCATACGCACTGTTTCCTTGGCATCTCGGTACAGCTGGGACCCCCGAACAGCAGCAAGTATCAAAGAGGGGAAGAGGAAACTAATATCGGGGGTGTGAGGTCATGTAAAGTCCTATTTACACAGCGTTTAAATTCCTACAAGTCCATCCTCTAGTCAGAAAGGTGGCTTCAAAAGCAGGTGACATAAAAAACAAAAAAAGTGATGCACCTCCCTGGGCAAACAACCCATGCCTCTTGCTTGTGCAAGGCAGAAAAGCTGGACCTCTAGAAAACAAACAGAAAAAGATTGGCAGCTAAGAGAGCCGCAAAGGGCTGGGCAGGAGCCCGCGCTTGCGAGCTTCTACAGCTGGAGTAGAAAAGAGGCCAAGAGGGGCAGGCGGAAGGATGGGTTGGACAGGACCTTGGGGGAAGGAAGGTGGGTTTTTTGCATTTGAAAGTGCTCTAGCACCTCTGCTCCATGCAGGTCGGATGCTGTGGCACGTGCGTTTGGAGTATTGCTGCTTGGAGAAGAGTCCCTGGGCTCTAGGAGCATGGGAGGTGTTGCTTGAGGATCTGTCTCGTCTGGGGGGCTATTCTGTCGGGGAAGCGGATTTTGAACTCCACGATCAAGTCTCCTCGCTGGGTGGGGGCCTTGGGGAAGGGCAGCCCTTCCCCGCGCAGTCTCTTCACTGTGCCCGGCTTGATGATGTCGTTGCAGGGCAGCGGGATCACCCGCCCGTCGATGGTGGGAATGTTCACGGTGCAGCCACACAAGGCCTGCGAGGGAGAGAGCAGAGGGCGACGCCGTGAGCCGGGCTGCCTGCCCTCCCAGTCCCTCAGCCCCGCCGCTCCCCGCAGAAACCCTGGAGTAGTGATGCTGGCCTTGTCTGCGTGGGGCATTGCCAGCTACAGCTCCCAAGGATTTATCAAGAGCGCCCTGAGCACCCTGGCACGGCAGGAGTCCCGGTGGGCACATCCATCTCAGTCCTGCAGGGTTTGCCCTTCTCCTTTCCCGGCACTCCCAAACTCCCGGCAGGTTCTCCGAGCTGGCTAAAGATGAGGGACAAGTCATATTTACCTCTCAGAAATCACACCTGAACCAAAGTAGCCTGGTCCACTGTGACCTCCCAAAGCCTCCTGCCTGCCCACGGCCATGGCAGTGCAGAGCTACCGCAGGCCCGACCGCAACCACAGAGGGAACCTGGGTGCTCTGAGCCACCACCCTGAACCTGGCAGATGCTGTGGCTCACCCCGGGGTGCATCACGGTGGTGGTCACCCGGCACGGCGCTGCCAGAGTGGGACAGTCTGGGAAGAGCCTCCGGCTAGTCTGGGCTGCAGCAGAGCTCCGGGATGGGGACATCCTGGTGCCCATGCTGCCGAGCAGTGGAAAATGTGCAGCATCCCTGTGTCGGGCAGTCCCTGGATTATGCTACCTGTCTCTGATCTCACGTCCGGCTCGATGGACACAGCCCTGAGCTGTGCACGGGGTTAGCTCATCCTCACTGGTGCAAGCCTGAGTCTCCACTGGTCCTGACCTCCTCATATTGGGTGCTGCGAGGTGCCAAGAGCTGTGCAGGAGAGGGGAACCCCAGCCCTGTCGGGGAGAAGGATCCTCACACCCATCTACCGCGCTTCCCAGGAGTCACTCGCAGCAATAGGGCAGGTTAAATTTAGCCTCCTCCCGGCCTGGCCACCCAATCTTGGGGGGGGGGGGGAAACCAGAAATCCAGCTGAGATCATCGCATGCCTCTGCAGCTCATCAGCTGTCGCCCTTCGCAGCTCGGCAACTCTGCCTGGCGCTGGGGGTTATCTATAGCACAGGCTGTGACTCCCCTGCCAACAGCCTCCAAAAGGTTGTGCTGGCGCGGGCCAGCGGTGCAGCTGCGGCACGGCACCGCGGTTTCCTGGAAGTCAGGGCTCTGGAGGGCCTGTTCCCTGCCGCAGGTCCCCACGCAGGCGGAGGGTCAAGTTACAGCATCACACCACTGCCCACCGGCTATTTTTACCTGCTGGCAGCGCAAGAAGGAAGCTGCGGCGAGACAACCCGCCGCGAACTGAACCGCGGTGTGCAGGGCTCCCAGGCACCTGCCCTGCCTCCCCGCGCTCTTCTGGGGCCGGGGGCTGCTGAGCGCATTCCCCCGGAGACGGGAGGGGGACTGACCCAAGAGCTGACTGCCTGGGCTGCCAGCCCTATAGCTCGTCCTCGCGGCCAGGCACTGCCTCCTGCGGAAGCCAGCAGCGGCCGGGGAAGCGGGTGCTGCTCGGCAGCCGCAAGCCGGCCTGCATTAGCGAGCCACGTGACCTGGGAATGCAGCAAGAAAATCCTTGTGTCCTTAAATAACTCAGACAGCTCTGCCATACACGTGGGCACGACCGTCTCCAGGCTTTCAGCAAGGGAGGAAGGCTGCTGCTAAGAAGAGGACTGCGGAGCGATACTTCTGGAAGGGGCGGGTTTGCTGGGGATAAAGCCTCCAGGTGCTAGCGGTTGAGCTGCCAGGGACAGGGTTGGTCCCGTGCGCTGCACAAAAAGCACATGCCCTTCTCAGCTGGGTCCCAGGGTACAGCCCCCCGTGTCCCCCAGAGATGCTCTGCAAAGGAAAGGGGCGAGGATGCGATTTGCTGTTCTGGGGGTGCCCACTGGCATGTACCATGGAAGGCTGCACAAGTCCAGGGGTGCCGAAGAAAAGACATATCTGGCTACAAAATGGGAAGCAGAAAGGGAAAGCAGGGATGGGGGGGCAAGCACAGCAGATGATAGACCTCAGGTTTCCAGCCAAGAGGGCCAAAGTAGCAGTGTCCTTTTATGTGTAGCAGAAAAGCCAGAGGCAAACTGAGGTGCTGCTTTTGCTATGGAGGATATAGGTCACTCTCAGGGCAGCCGTCCTCTGCCATGCAGCATGCTTCCGCAATGCGATGGCACATCGGACTTGGGGAATGCAGTGGGCACCTGCCCGCACGCTCTCCTCTGCTCGGCTCTCACAGCAACGCGGCCAGCGGGAAGCTGGGCATGTAGCTCAGCTTCCAGAACGAGCTTTCGAGAGCAAAATAGGCCAGCAGAAGTGTAGCTAACCAGGATGTTTGCACCCAGTCCCAAGGGACAGGGCTGGAAATGGCAAGGCAGTTTGCCATGCTCACGCTCATGGAGCGGGCGTCACACGTCAGCACTGTGTTCGCCCTGAAAAGCAGAGCAATGTGAGTAGAAACAGGCAGCAACAGTGAAAGACAGATCTTAATGTTTCCTTCCTAGAGCCAAGATGCACCAATTAAAGGCAATTTCTCCTCCACAGTATGTTCTTGTTTTTAATTTTTCTTGCCCAACTTCACTGGCATTTAAGAAAACGGTTGTTGAAACGATACCAGTGACCGCAAGCAGGAGCGTGGAACACTGCGATACGCCAGCGCACAGCGCTCCACCGTAATGCGGGGAGCTGCTCTGCATCCTAGAAAGAGGCTCCACTTATCCCTAGGTATTAAATCCAAGTGGGCTTGATATAGCTAAACCCTGCGCTGAGCTATGAGTGCAGAAATTTAGGTCAGCAGTGGGCCCTCCTCTGCTTGCAGTGAAGCCACGGGAGGATTTTGCCACTGGCTGCAGGGCAACCCAAGAACGTTTCAGCAAGGCTGGAGTACAGATACTTCAAGGAAGGAGACGCCAGGTAAAGGATGCAAAACAGGCAGCTCCCAAGGACAAGTGTTACACGCGCAGCTGAGTGTCTATAACATCTCCATAAAGGTCTCTTCCGGGAGCGTTGCCTGAAGATCTGCCTCCCAGGAGACACAGGCTTTTGCAGCTGTTGGCATAGCAGTGTCACTCCTCCTTCCCTCAGCTCCCACTACGACTCGTGCCTGCAATTCTGCGAATGGACATTTCCCTGCAGCCCACGAGTCTCTGGGGAAGCCCTCTTCCACCTCGGGTTTTTACAGCAGTAAGTCGGCAGCTCCCACTGGGCAGCAACCACCCCACAGTGCCCTGGCCAGGGAGACGTGGTGCCAAATGGGATGAGCATGCAAGCTCTGGAAGTGCTTGAGCTCAGAGACTGCAAGAGTTGCACTTTGGCCCAGCTTGTCCTTTGGGATATCCTTGTCTTCATTTCTAGCTTGACCAAAGCATCGTTTGAGGCAACCTAGGTTTAAAAGTTTATGTCTGTTGGGTTTTATAGGTTAAACGACTGCTGGAAGACCATTGCCTTCCCAGGCTGTGCTCTGGAGGGGACTATTGGATCAAAGAGGAGGAGGATGGCCTCCAGGTTCCCTGCAGGAGCACTGGAGCTGGGCAGATTTCTATCAGAGAGTGGACAGGAGTCCATGTTCAGCATTGCCTGCTCCTGCTCAGGTTCAAGAAGGTGCCCGTAAGGAAGCACTACCAAATGGACGCTGCACTGCCAGGTGCTCCAGTCACCCCCGTCCTGCTGCCGGGCACTGACTGCTCCCTGCCTGAGCAGGGCCATAGCAGGGAGAGTTGCTACCCTTGGCAGCAGGGTGCTGGCAAGGGGTCTCCACCAGAACTGTGAGTCAGATCACAGCATTGAAAGCCTCCTAGATCTGTCTGTTCGCACCACACTGCTGCTCTCTCGTAGCAGCTGAAAAGATGAAAGCTAAAGCTAAAAAAGACAGATTTGCAAGGAAGAACAGTGCAAGGAGAGCACTCAAGGCTACAGTTGTAGGCTAGGTGATGAAGATGTCTGTGATTTATTCCGTCACATACCGAGATCGTGGCATATGGAGTTGGGGAGATCCTGGCATCTGCTCATGCTTCAGAGCACTTAAGCTACTTCTTCTCAAGGAAGATAAAAGTAGCAAAGCATTATCCTGCCCTGGCAAGCAAAAGGATGGGGATGGCAGCCAGGCCAGCAGCTCTCTGAGGATCTCCAGTGAGTTCAGTTTGCAGTGAGGACGTGCAGAGAACAGGAACTTCAGCTCAAAGAGATCAGGAATTTGCCTGGACCAGCAGTTTCCACTAGCCTCTCTTTGTGACTGCATCAGGCAAACCAAATGCCAACACATGCCTTGTTTATGGGCAGCTGGGCAGAGATCACAAGTGTCCTGTGGGTAAGACACAGCTGGGGAACTACTTGGTATGGCAGAGCAGCAGCACCAGTGGCCACTTGTGGCCCCAGCACCAGCAGTTTTAGTAGCTCTCTGCAATAGCACATGGGGCAGGAATAATTTTCTCAGGACTGATGCTCAAAGGGGAACTCCGAGAGTCCTTCCTAGTCCAGGTCTCTGCTCAGGCAGCAAATGAACCTGGACTAACATGGACTGGTCATCAGGACAGCCAGCTTGGGGTTAATTTTACAGATATAGGAATGCACAGAAGGAAACATTTGAGATATGGCATGCATGACTCCATAAATAATGCAGCCTCTCCCAAGTATTTCTGGAGCAGCCAGCAGACCCAGCCACCACAGGAATAAACCTCTTGAATCCCTTTGCACTGTGAAGGAAATTCAATTCTCAGGTCTACAGGTTAACTTGAGATGAGTTTGCTTTTGCTTAGGTTTTGCATCCAGCTCTTCCTGACCCATATGGTTTCCCCTTGCCCCCAGGACACCTAACCATAGCCCCGGCAAAGGCTTAGAGTCACTGCAAAGCTCTTCTGACTTGCTGGCACAATAAAGAGCTTACGGTTCCCTACCCCAGGTCTGGCTCATTGAGCTGATTTCTATTAAACGCATCTGAGAGCATAAATCTGTCTTTGCAAAAAAAAATCAACTCATTAAGAAGACAGACAGTGTCTACAGTCTGAAAGGAACAGCAAATGGCAGCTGCCAAAAATGTCAGTGTTAAATGCAGCTGCCAGCTGGCATTTATTAAAAGGTAGTTAGACAGCAGCAATGAACGGCACATCTTGTACTTGGGTAATCTCCCCTTCCTCTCCCACCTTCGCACAGTTTGTGGCTCTGATGCATCAAGTACCATTGTGACCTCCAGGACTGACAGCCTGAGTGTGTTGGATTTTTGCTCACAGTCAGGCTTTCCTGAATATTTTATTTATTGCCCTCTATCTAGAAAAGCCATAACCAAAGAAAACAGCTGTTTTTGGCTAAAGTGGTGTCTAGGCAAACACTAGGTTCAACCTTTGTCTGTGTGACCCTGCTTTCTGTCCATGTGGGGAGGTACTAGGCACTACCAGGAAATTATCAACAGCAGACTGAGCTACGTGAGCAGCTAGGGACAAAACACAAGCAAACTTGTTTTTCTCTTGTTTCTACAGAAGATCTGGGCTGTCTTCCATATGTGAATACCCGATGTTGAAATAGAAGGACAGAACATATGGAGAAGGGGGGAAATGGTTAAATACCACATTTATTTCCTCAATGAGCAAGGCATATTCAACAGGGACTGCAGTATCCCATGTCCTACACCCAGCAGGAAGGTTGAGCAGCTCTCCAAAGCAGAGCACAAGCTGGTCTCTACAGCTCCTCTCTGCAGAGCTCTTTCCTTGTCTCTCTCATGCTTTTCCTTACCGGCTTGGTACAAGGACTGACTCCCATCTTGGCTCCATGTGCAATGACCCAGTGCCACCTCCCACCCCACAGGATTTCCCACCGACACCCACCTCTTTAAGACTGATGTTTGCAGTGTAGACCACATTCGTCCCATCTCTCTTGAAGTGTGAGTGAGGCTTGTCCTTGAGGATGAAGACAATGTCAGCAGGGATGTTGTCCGGGGTGGCATCCCCTTCCTTGGGGAACGTGATTTTGGTTCCTTCTTTCCACCCCCGTTTGATGACAATGTTTAGGATCTTATCCTCTGTCCGCATGGTCCGGCCATCAGCGTTGAGCCTCCTGCGAGTGATCTTCATCCTCTTGGTTGAGCCATGGTAGATCTCTTCCAGGGACACTTTGAGCTCATGGATGACAGGCGGGTCTTGGACCTTCCTCCGTGTGTGCAGAGACTCCTGGTGCCGCCGGTGAACCCCGTTAATGCCATTGAAACCAAACCGGCCAAAGGCACTGAAAGGGTCATCATCATCATCGATATCCATATCTTCCTGGTCAAAACCATTGAACATTCGTGAGCGGCTGCTAGCAAAGAAGATATCGAAAGGGTTGGAGCCTCCAAAGAAGGATGCAAAGGTGGCATGGGGGTCCCCATGGAAGGTGTAGTGGAAAGTGTTCCCTGAGCCACCTGAAGAGCCACCTCCTGTTTTGAGACCTAGAGGAGAATGGGGAAGACAAGGCATTAACATTCCCTGCTGAAAGCTGCTGGCTTTGCATGGCAGATGCAAGGTTGTGCTGGGCCCCTATGGCACCAGTACTTTCCAGGCAGGAGTGGGGTCGAGAGTATGATCTTTACCGGCTCTGGGCAGTGCTTTCTGCAGCTCCTGGTGGTGCTAGTCACCTCCTCCATCCCAGTTGCCCATGGAGAGTGTAGATCAGGGAGGGACCACCTCAGCCCACATTACATAGTCCTGCCCCTAGGTCCAGCCAGTTCCGTCTTAAAAGCTGTCTGGGTTTTGTTCTGCTACTCCTACTGAAAGACTCATTTGGTTCTCTCTGCTTAAGTCACAGCCTTTTCATTTAATATGTCTCCTGACTAGTCCATTTCCATTTTTGCCCACAGGCAAGCTTTCTTTTAGCCCAGCTAGCTCTACCCCTCTAACTGTGTCTTCCTAATCTAAGCAAGCCAATCTATTCCAGTCTCATAACACAGCTTTGTTTCTTCTGAACATACTAGCAACAACTCTAGCCAAACATCTTTCCTTAGATGAGATTGGGTACAGCTGAGAAAACTGTCAGTGGCCTGAGCTGGAGGGTAAGCTCAAGAACTAGTCATCTCAGGAACAGGTCTGCTTGCAGGCTTTCGCTTCCTGGCAATGAAGATTTAAGCCTTTCAGCAAAATCCTGCACATTAAAGGGGATGAAGCATCCCACCAGACTTTTATCAGCCACTCCAAGCTGCATTTGGAACTAATCCACTGCAATCAACGTATGAGGCCTTTGACATCCTGTCAGTGTTGCACAAAACCCACCTTTGGGTTAGCTATCTGCTCTTGCCCGTTACCCAAGATGCCTGAGCTGCACTAACAGACACTAGCTAAAAGCAGCACATCTAGCACGCTAGAAAAAGCTTTGAACTCAGTAAACCACTGTGCAGTCAGGACTTTTGTTGGCAAAGCACATGGAGGTCAGCAGACCTGCCCTAGCTAATCCCTCCCGGCACAGCGAGGTGTGTAGGAGGGAAACAGCTCTCTGCACATTAGATCAAAGGGTCTGACCTGAGGTCCTGGCAGTGATTTGCAAACAGTGAAGGTCTGGCATCACTATAGCTCTGCCAAAGCACTGTCACATCTATTTAACAGGAGAACCATTTTGTCTGGGGAGGTTTGAGGGCAGAGTTTAAACACATGCGTGTGCTACTCTCCCCTCTGCAAGATAAGGTCTTAGGGATCAGCTGCTGCCACTGGAGTAGAAATCCTGCAGTGGTATTTTTCCCAGGTCAAAGGGAGACTTTATAAAATACCAAATGGCAACTATTCCCACGCAAATCTCCCCTGACAGACCCTAGATAGAGCCTCGCATCACTGCAAACTCCATAAAGTCCCCAGCAGCTGAGGCACAAGACAAATAGCCCCTAAAATAAGTCACACCTGCAAATCCCCTTCAAGAGGGACCACAGAGGAGGTCAGCAGAACACAAGGAGCTATGGGCAAGGTCGTCCATGGCCATATAATCTGCAACATTTTTTTTTCACTAGGGGTGTGAGGGAAGGGGTTAAAACAAGCCTAGCACAAGGACTATTTTCAGGGCATGCCAGTAACAGTAAAGGGCTATTTTTGAAGGCTGTCTCTTGTGCCAGCCCCCTACACTCCAAGTCAGCAGCAGGAGATATGAAGGGGGCAACACAGAGTGGACAAGTTTGCTGCTCTTTTCTGCCTACCTTGTTTGATGAATTTATCTTGCGAGGTAGAGGGCATCTGCTTCACTTTGCACTCACTTGAGAAGGGAGCATCCTTGCCCGGCCTGGCTCTCAGCCTCCTTGAAAGGTGGCAGCACTTGGGCAAGCTCTCAGGCAGTCTGCAGCACCCCTTCCCTCTGTCCCACCAGGCAAATGTCTGTGCTCTTGTAGAGCCCATGCTGTGTGCTACATAGGACTCCAGGTACAGCTGGCATCTTGCAGCCAGGAAAAGGCATGTGCCATACAGATCCCATAGCAGTCCTGTCAAGGAGGTAGTTTGGCCAAGCAGTTTGGCCTTAGGAAAGGGCTGACAGTGAAGAAGGCATTGGAGGCTTGCTGGTGCCCCAAAGCACGAGAGATGTGGTGAGTGACAACACCTCTGTCACACCTCTCAGTGCAGCACTCTGGCTGCACAGGTGTGATTTTGGAAGCTTCGCCCTTCTCAGCCTGGTTCCCTGGTTGGACTTGGGCCACAGGGCAGCAGGAGCAAAGCCCATGGGGCCAAGCTGACTCAGGTCAGTATGTGGGACTCAGAGGCCCCTTGAAATGCTAATCACCAGGCCACATCACTCTGAAAAAAGGGGTTAGTTGGAAAACAAATGTGCATGTGGGCCTGTTGAGGAAGCAAGTGACTGGTCTGGAAGTCACCATCCAGGACCCCGATCTCCAGAATTGATGACAGTCCATGCCCTGTCCTGCAATAGATCTGGGACCAGCTCATCAGCATCTCCTGGGCCCTCCCTCCAGCCACAAAGTCTTCTACATCTTTCATCTCCTTTTTGCCCAGATTCCATGCTTTGAGCTTCTGCGTGGGCTCTCTGGCTATAGCCACATCAGATGCCGTGTCTGCCTGCTCATGTGGCTGTAATTACAGAGAATCCCTTGCAGAGGAAGCTGGCCTCTCTGAGCCCAGGGGATGGAGCACGTTTTGTATTGGAAGAGGAATCATGAAAGGAAGAGGCAAGGCAGCTGATTATGGGCCAACATGGAAAGGCCATTGAGCAAGGAGAGCGTGGCAATGCCAAGAGCATAACCATTTGCTTCAGAAATAACTAGAGAGCAACTACAAGTCACAAGGAAATCTGTGCCTTGCTCTTGCTTGCTCATATGAAAACGTCAGAGATGCCCAACATCATGTGAATGGAAGAAAAGAGCACAAAACAGTGATCCTGACCACATGTGCAGTGGGAAAACGACATAGCACTAATTCTGCCCAGGATGCTGCACAGAGAGTCTGAGGTAACCACCATCAGTTACCAAAACCACCCAAGGAGTTTGGTTTTGTTGGTACTTGAGCCACATGGGACTGGTGCTGTGATCTTTTCAGGGAAATCCATGCCCCTCAAGAAGGGCTGAATCTGCTGTTAGCTATTCCTGCTTTGTAGTAGTTCCACACTAACTCCGTGCCTGTGGTTTCTCTGTCATGGTGGCCAAAGTGGGTGAGATTGGCTCCTGTAGCAAGGGCATTTCTCCAGGCCACAAGTGGAACAGGCTCTGGCTGAGGCCAGCACAGGCTCCGTCGGCTTTGGGGTCCACCAGCACTGGAGAAACCCTGGCAGCATGGGGCCGTTCGTCACCCAGGGAGCCCTGAAGGGGAGATGACCACAGCAGGTCCTGAAAGAGTGCTTGGGCGGCTATGCTCGTGTGTTCGGCCAGGCTGTGTGGTGTCGGTGCTAGGGTCACTGTAGGCACTGTGGAGTCTTTTATTAAGGAAAGGAAGGAAAATCATTCACACACTGGGGCCAGTGACAGAGAGGCAAGACCAATTTCAGCCCCAGGCTGTCCATCCTCCTGACACTAGAGAGGTGGTTTTCTGCTGTATTTTTTCCCCACTACTCAATTCACTTATTTTAGCTACCTTTGGCAATGGAGTTTCCACCTCGTCCTCAGAAAGCCTCTGTCCATAACAGATCGTACAGCCAGGAGTTTTACCCTTATGCAATCGCCATTTACCTTTGCTTTAATCCCAAGACACTAATCAAACCAATAGGAAAGCAGGGTCCAATTTCGACGCTGCCTTCAAGGAAAAGCTAGTTTCTTGCTTGAGATAGCCACATCTAATTTTAGACAGCAGCAAATCACTGTGGCTCAGTGAGTCCCTTGTAGCAGAGACATGATTAACTAGTTAAGCAACTGGTATAAGGCAACAGTGCAAGAGTGAATTGCCAGGCAAAGATTTTCTAAAGTTTTACACAGCTCTATATTTTTGCTTAGATAAACCAGCAGGGAGTTTCCCCAGGTCTGTCTGTGCTTTCACACCCAAGAACCTGCTTTTTAACAGCTCAAGGAGCCTTTGGCAACTTCTCCATGGAGCTCCTCTATTTTTCCCTTAAGTCTCTGATGTTTCTAGTTCCCCAGCAACTTCCGGGCAGTGGATACAATTACATCAGGGGCAACAGTGTCTGTATCCTCCGAAGACTTGTTTGCTTAAGGATGGCAGAGAGAGCCTTCTCCTTGCCTGCCAGGAGCAGGACTGGATTGATAAAGGTATCTCTGACCACAGCATATTTCTGCTGGTGTCTCATAGGGGGAGGCACCTGCTTGCTGGGCCTGCAGGAGGGGCTGCATCTTCCACTGAGCAGCCTGTTTATACTAGACCTTCTGATCTTTTAAGCACCCAAGTCCTTGGCTGATTAATGCAGATGCTATTCACTGCTCTCCTCACCCTCAGCAAATGGGGTTGCAGACTTCCATATTCGACTAATAAGGCTGTGTGTGGCTCTCCTCCTCCATGCCAACCAAGAGACAACAGCAGCCACTTAGTTTCAAAACAAGAACCTATTACTTAAATTGGGAAAAGCTTTGAATCATGTAGGTCAGCCTGTACCAGAGAGAAAAGTGGGAATAGCTTACAAATGGCACCTCAGAGCATGCTAACACGGACCTTGCAGAGGGGAAATCAAGGCAAAAGGAAAGGTTATCTGCTAGAAAATTCAGGACAACTGAAGAGTTGTGTGTGACCTAGGAATCAAACTCCTTTCACTTCTGTTATGTCAGTAAGTGATTCAGCCTTTGGAGGCAGCACTGAAGAGCTAAGAAGTGCCAGCTGGCTTCCTGACAGTCTGAGCTAACTACCCGGGGCTACTAGCCCCGGCAGGGTGATTCCTCGCCTGCTCTGTGGGCTGAGGGCAAGGAGAGCCGGGCCTGGCCATGGGTGCGGAGCCGTTGCAAAAACGGCTCCAACCTGCTGCAGAGCAGTCAGTGGAGAACTGGGTCGAGGGATTATTTCTGGCAGCGAGGCGAAGCGGCATCAGCAAAGTGTTTGTTCTCCCCAATTCTGTTACTAGTAACCTTGTTTCGGAGGCAGGAATGAATCACGGGGAGAATTCCGGCCACACCGCCTACGCTGCTGAACGCCTGCTACATGGTAGGGTATAAAAACGCTCCCTTGCCCATAAAAACCTACTTAGATCCAAAGAGAGAATAATCTGGGGTGCCTCTGCATGCAGGACACCCCCGCCTTCAGGCAGGAGCACTGGTCACCTTACCTTCTTCCCCATATTGGTCATAAACAGCTCGTTTCTTGGGGTCGCTCAGGACATCATAGGCCTCTGCAATCTCCTTGAATTTCTCCTCGGCGTTGGGGTCTTTATTCTTATCCGGGTGATACTTTAGGGCCATTTTCCGATATGCTTTCTTGATTTCATCCTCGTTGGCTCCAGACTGGATGCCCAAAATCTTGTAATAGTCCTTTCCCATGACCGCGACGGTGCCTGGGGCTGAGTATTTATTCCTGAAAGCAGAAAGATAGCTCTCTGTAACACAAGTATGGTACCCTGGGAGCCAGAAATTGGACTAGCACACACTTATGACGGAGCTATCTCTCCCCTCATCGCACCGGCCAGCAACACCAGAGCCAGTTCAACTCCACATTTTCCTTGCAAGTGGCAAAGTTAAGCGCAACGGTGCAGGGCAGCCACAGGCAACATGCTAGTGCTGTAGGGCTAAGACGCTCCTTGGCTCCGGGTTTGCCTGCCCAACCTGCGAAGCAGGGACAGAGGTACTCATCTTCTGTGCGAAGCTTTCAGGCTTATGGACAGGAAGCACTAAGCCAGCACACAGAATTATTATATGGACAACGCCAAGGCTAACGTCACGCTAGGTCACTTGTAGGCGTGACCATTCCCCCCCCCCCCCGCCCCCACGGAGCAAGGAGGGCTCTGCGGAGTTTAAAAGTAGCTGTCTCCCCCCTCAGCTTGGCTTGACGTCTCACGGGGATTCAGCAGGGAGAGGGATCTGTGCACACCTAACGCAACACAGGGTAATGACTGCAACTTTTAAAGTGGTCTAGGGGGGTGGCAGCACAGACTGAAAACCAACAGCGCTGCCGCATTCACCTCAAAGGAACTTCAAACATTTTGTTCCTCAAAGCAATTGGCATTCAGCTGGAGGTAAGTGCTTCCAGCATGTCAGAGCTGTAATTTGTATTTAGTGGAGAGAGAACGAAGCCGTTAGACAGAAACATCTTGTGATGGTGGGAGTTTTTTTTTTTTTTTTTTTTTTTTTTAAACACTTTCTAGCCTGACTTGCACTCCCTTTAAATCTTCAACTAAATGCTGCAATCAGTCAGAAATACTAAGTGGTGTAAGAGGTGGTTAACTGTCACAGCCTGACACAACGCGGTGAGGTCAGAATAGAGAAGCAGCTCCCTGGATTCACTTTCTTCATCATGTGGGTGGCTTAGGACAGAGCTATGCCTATACTAAGGCATTGGAAACTCAATGGACATAACCCAAGGAAGGAAACGGATGGACATTAATTCATTCCACAGGCACGCTGCTGGAGCAGCAAAAGCCAGCAGAGACATGGAAAGCCAGGAGAGCTCCTAGAGAGACATGAGACCAGCTATTCAAAGCAGAAACAACGGCTAAAATAAGCAAGACCCACACTCCACCAACAACTCTGACTTGCTCCTTACCCTTCAGTTTTCCAGCCCTGTGAACTGTCCCTCCTGGACATGACCTGCTTTGCCCTGCCTGGCACAACACATAGCTCAGTGCTCACTCCATGCCATGCTGTTCTCCAGATGTTGCCCCCAGCTCGCACTCTGCTCTTGAATGCTTTCTGCTAAGCAGTCATGCTCACATCCTGCTTCCTTCTCCAGTTCTCTCTGGGCTTCCACCACATCCTTGCTCCGAACTGCCCTGTCCCCAGCTGCTGTGCTGAGCAGCTCCAGCCCTTTGAGCCCCTCCAGCAGACCAATTTCTACGTCGTGTTTGAGCTTTTGCCTTTCAGTCATGCAGGAGTCATGCAGGTTACCAAATGCTCCCACCTGTCTTATGGACTCCGTCCACAAGCAGATGCTCCTGGTGGCCACCAGCTCTAACGAGCACTGTTGGGTATCCTGCCTACCCCTTGGAAGTGCACATCTGCAGTGCTCCACTGAACCCTGGCATCCAGGGATGGGCAACCCAGTCTGTCTTGGGCAATAACCAGTCTACAGCCTGGGAGCTACTGTGGGAGCTTGGAAATGTGCAATTTACCCAATTATCTCAATGTTCCCGTAGATTATGATTATCTGAATCAACAACTTGTGCTACCTCTGTGTTAGCCACAGAGCAGACACTTTCCATTAGAGACCCCCATTAGACCTGGAGGAAGACTAGGTATCCAACACAGAATGCTGGATCAGTTCACAAGCATGTGAACTTCTGGAGGAAACAGCAACGGGAAGTGGATAAAGGGCTCAACCTAGGGTCATGCCCACTGGCACCTTCACAGAGGCAAGCTCACATGAACAAGGGCAGGAGAGTGGTTTATACCAGCAGGACATCAGGCACTTGCTGGAACTGCTTGCCCCACCAGCCTCAGGGGCAATTGCAAAGATCAGAGGCAACACTGCAGCCTGGCAAACCAGCACCAACACTGTGCTGCGCTATTGTTAGAGACACAAGAAGGCCTCTGGGGGCGTAAAGAGCATCCTACAGCATCTCTAGATCCAAGCTTCTAAATGCCAGCACGTTTCTGTACCAACACAGCCTCCAGCAAGAGCCCTCCAGCTTCTGTGCAAAGAGCAGCCGTATTTAACAAGCCCACACAGACATTATGAGATGCTATACCCCATACCCACCACCGTCTCTGCATCTGTTCTGATGACTCCTAGGATTCTGCCCTTTCCATGTGACAGGAGGACTGCAAGAAGTCCTGAAAGTTGTCCTGAAAGATCATTTTCTTAAGGGCAAGCAACCAACACTACCCAGACAACTTGATGTTACAGATTTTCTTCTCCAGCTCTCAGGAAGGTGACAAGGCAAGACCACAGATACCCTCAGCCCCTGGCACAGCTGCATGCATTCAGAGTGCTGCTGTGCAGATCACCTTCTCACTTTGGCCATGTGTCTCCACCCATCTCTCTGCCCCGTTCCACTTTTGCACTAAATTGTAAAAATAAGTCATTACCATAACTGTTATAGAAGGTGATGTGAGTAAATCCAGCTTCACTTTGAGCTGAGCAGTCAAGGTCAGCTTTTACTTGTCTGCTGACATAGCTGGCAGTAACCTGCTGATGCCCCCCAGATTCCTCATTCTAACACCTCCCAGCTCCCCCCTTTCCCACAAAAGCCTCTTGTGTCTGTAGAAGCTCCTTACAAATGCTTAGAAAGCCACCTTGGTGTCCTCATTGCCATGGTACGTACAAGCTTGGCACACCAACTGTCTGATCCCAGTCCTGCAGAGCAGAGCAGCCTTGTTCCATGGGATGCCATCCTTGTACGGTGCCAGGCAGGGTTCAGACATTGACTGAGCTCCTCAGCATTCAGGAAAATTAAGGGAGACCAGCCCAAGAGCTGGCCACTGGCCTGACAACAGCCCCTTTCTAGGTAACCCAGGGGAAAAAAAAAGCCCTCCCAAGCAAGGTCAAATGAAGCAGAGCTGAAGACAGCGTCCTTTTGCACCTGATCAAATCATGGCCCGAGTCATGGAGATCAGAAACACTAGATTTTATCCAGGTTGCTGTTACAACAGAAGCCAGGTGCTGCTAGCAGGACCCACATCTGCAACCTAGTGTACCGTACAGGGCACGGTGCCTGGCTCTGACCCAGCACAGCTGTATCTGACAGCATTATCAGTCCTTCCTACCTGCCTGACACCCCACAGCAACTCTTACAAAAGGATGGCCTGGCCCAGACAAACCAGTATTTCCTCCCTCAAGACCTCTGATCTTTACCATCAAGAGGTCCTTGGCATGGGGGGATGCCTGCTGGGGGATGTTCTCGGTGTCATGCTTTGAGCAGAACCAGACACATCCTTGCAAAGCCGATACCTGTCCCATGCCCCAGCACTGCCAGGATCCTAAATCACACAGTACCTCATTTCCCAGTTTAGTCACCTGGTGCTGTCTTCCCCAGCAGCCCGCGTCAGGCTGGAGGGCTGAAAAGGGAAGGAGAAAGCAGGCAGGAGCTCTGGAAGCTGTGAATTCTTTCATCTGGCTCCCAGCGGGGCTTTGGGAGCCTTTCTCAGGCCGGCTGGCTACAATAAAGCAGCTGAGAAGCAGCCCCACACACTGATTTACTATGACGAGTCCTGAAGACAATTAGACTCTTGCAGGTGACCTGGTGGGTTAAGCCATGCTTCGGAGGCGACATTCACATGAGTGGTGGTAAAACACGACTCTGTCCCTGCAAAGCTTTCCTCCCACCTCCCCAGAATCAGCTGTGCCTTCCAACAACTCCTCTCTCCCATTCTGTTCAATCATCCTTTTCTGCCTTCCCATTTAACCCTCCAGGGAACAGAGTGAAGATGCTGCAGAGCAAGAGGTTTCAGACAGACAACTGACTTCAGCACCTGCATTCACCTTCCAAGCTGTGACACCTTACAAAAATGTGTCATGTTCAGAAAAGCCCCAGATGTCCAGTTGTGGAGAAAACCACAGGCATCTCTCAGCTGGTGACCACACTGCTGAGATAACTCAACATTTTTTCGCCTCTTAAAAATAAATTCTTTGTTCTAGCCCTTCACATGACATCAGACCATGCAACCCCTGGATCAGCGAGCCAGCTGAATAGCAATCATTTGACATAATCCAGCTACTTTATACTCATGTAAGGGAACAAACCCACACAGATAGTGCCTTCAGTAAGATTTTCCATCTCGGACTGTAAGGTCACCGCCGGATGGTAAGTGATGCCAGAGGATCATGCATCAGACAAAGACGGGCACGGACAGGCACCTCGGGTCATAACACGTTATTCTTCAGTAATGAGAACACAAGCACAAGACACAGAAACCCACTTACCGAAACTTTAAAAACATATTCAGAGTCCAAGCTGACATTTTTAAAGGCTCTAATTTTATTTTAAACATCACACTGGCCACAGGTTCTTCACCTCTACAGTGCTGACAGCTAGCACGTGCCCCTCTGGCAGGCGCTGGAGGGTGGCCTGGGACGGAAAGGAGGAAGCCACCCGGGCACACAGCGTACAACGCTCTGCAGTCGCTATTGTGGCAGCCTCTCCCCGGTTCCTTCGGCACAGAAAAGGGAGGTCCTCGCCCGCGGAGCGGCCGCGGGTGGCTCTGAACTCCGCTCTGAGGATAGCCGACGCAGCTCCGAAACGCCAGGGGTGGGTGGGTTTGGCTGCAGGGAAGCAGGCATCAGAGTGGTTCACAGAGCAGCCTCCACGCCTGGCGAGCAAGCCTTCCTTTGTGCGCTTCCTAGCAGCGCTCAGCCTTCCCCTCCCCGCCACCGAGCGGGGAAGAAACTGTTCAATGAAGTCACTTGACAAGCAGTAATTTTCCTCTAATTGGTTTCTTGTTGCTTTCTTGGACTGAGACACAGAGGAGCACCCGGTTCTCTAACTCAGACTGCGAGCTGCCATTCACGACTCCCAGATTAAGACATTTCTGCAGCCAGCTCAGGCATCCTTCCCGCTTCCTAACCTGGAGCTGCCACGAGATGCCCGACCCTCAGCAACCCATTACCTTAATGTTCCCAACGTAGTCACCTCCTGCAGTAAAGCAGGTAAAACAGTGAGAACAAGGACCCCAGCGTCCCTGGGTTTCACCAGAAATTAATTGCTCATTGCCTCAATTGTGTCAGGGTTGCTGCATCCACAAGACGAATCAGAGAGGGAGAAAAGTAGGACAGCAATGATGCACGAGTTGGAAAAAGTAACATTAACCATTTTGCACCTTCCCATCTTTCTCCTTCAGACTCATAGGAGTCTCCGTTTCCCCCAGGTGCCAGCACTGATCCCCCACACCGGAGCAGAAGGGGGTCTGAAAGCCACCTTTCCATCAAGTGACTCTAACTACCCCCCCATGCTCTTAATTCTTCCCTCGCTGGAGCTGGGCACTGGGATGGTGCCTCCTCCACACCAAATAGCACAAAACCTACTTCTGAGAAGTCACCTTCACACACACATCTATGCCTCTTGCTGCCGGGCACCCGAAGCGCGCCAAGGAAATTCAATGCCACCGTGTCCCCCCATCACACAGTAACCTCAGAGCATCCTCTCCGTGCACGCAGGCTTCCCGTAACCCGTGCTGCCCGTTCCCGAAGCAGGGAGCGCCAGGCTCCCCCAGGTGTCGACCCAGACATCGCCTCAGGTTTCCCACCTGAGAAATAACCCTCGGGGAGCCAGCACCCCGAGGGGTGATAGTCCCCAACCCAAAGCCACCGCATCCCTGGAGATGGAGGTCTGGTCCCATTCCTAGCACCTTGCCTGAGCGCAGGGGATGCTGAGCAGTGCTGCCGGGCAGTGGCTGCCCAGGGAAGCCCAGGGGCCGGTACCGGGAAAACGCCGGCGCTCGGTGCGTACCTCTCCGCGCGGCTCCAGAAGAGCAGGATGGCCGGCATAGCAGCGCTGGGGCAGGCAAGCCCAAGTTTGGTCAGGCACGGCAAGGCAGGCTCCGTGCGCCAGGGCAGGCAGAGCCACCCGTGCCCGTGCTGGCTGCCAGCCGCAGGGAACCAGCCAGCAATGTCATGACTACACGCAATGAATCATCCCTTCCCCAGCCGCCTCCCCCTCCCCACTGCCAGCCCCACTGGGGTGCTGGCACCTGCGTGGGGATGGGGTTAACCCTCCCCTTGCTGCCTCTCCCTGCGCAGCCCCTCTTGCAAGTCCTGCTGAGGTGCTGGCAACCATGTGGGGATGGGGTTAACCCCCCTCAATGCTTCCCCATGCATGATACCCCCCCCATTTTTAGACTTACTGGGGTGCTGTCATCAGCGTGGGTTTGGGTTAACCTCATTCACTGCTTCCCCACACTCAGTGTCCCCCATGTCCAGACTTATTGGGGTGCTGGCATCTGTGTGGGAATGGGGTTAACGCCCCTCATTGCTTCCCCAGTGGGAATGGGGTTAACGCCCCTCATTGCTTCCCCATGCATGGTGCCCCCCCTCTCCAGCCCCACTTAGTGCTGTAGCTCTGTGTGGGGAGGGAGTTAACCCTCCCCTTGCTGTCCCCCCCATGCACAGGCCCCGTTGCCAGCCCCACTGGGGTGCTGACACCTGTATGGGGATAAGGTGACAGCCTGCTCCCCCTGTCCAGCCCCACGAGGATATACTATTAGCCCCACACATGCCCCATGGGGGAGAAGGGTTAACTCTCCCTCCTTACTGCGCTCCCTGTCACCAGCCCCATTGGGGGACACTGTCCCCTCAGATGGGGACTGTGGTTATCCCCTTCCTTGCTACCACCTCTAGCCCCACTAGGACACACTGTTATCTCCTGTTGGGGGGAGAAGAAGGGGTAACCCCTTTTTCCTCCTCAGCCATCCACCCCATTAGCATACACTGATACCAAAGTTGGGGGAGATTAACCCCTTCCTCACCACCCCGTCCAGCCCCATTAGGACGCATCATCATCCTCGAAAGTGGGAGAGAGAAAAAGGGTTAACCCACACCTTGGCACCCACTCCAGCCCCACTTGGACATGTCATTGCCCGCTATGGGGGAAAAGAAAGGGTTAACACTTTCATTCCCCTTTTGCCCCAGGGCCTTAGGGTTACACTATTGTCTCCAGGAGTGGTAGGTTTAACCCCTTCCTCTCCCTCTCCATCTCCATTGCAGTGTTACCCCCATGGGGTACAGGGGCTAACCCCTTGTCCCCAGCCATCCAGCCCCATCAGGACACCCTATCACCCCATGGGTCAGAGGGGCTAAACATCCCTGGCAGCCCCATCGGGATATCCTGTCACCCCATGAGGCACAGGAGTTAACCCTTCCAAGCCCCATCAGGACACCTTGTCAACCCATGGGGCAGAGGGGTTAACGTCCCCCCTCCAGCCCCATCGGGGCACCTTGTCAACCCATGGGGCAGAGGGGTTAACGTCCCCCCAAACCCATCGGGGCACCTTGTCAACCCATGGGACAGAGGGGTTAACGTCCCCCTCCAGCCCCATCGGGGCACCTTGTCAACCCATGGGGCAGAGGGGTTAACGTCCCCCCAGCCCCATCGGGGCACCTTGTCAACCCATGGGGCAGAGGGGTTAACGTCTCCCCCAGCCCGATCGGGACACCTTGTCAACCCATGGGGCAGAGGGGTTAACGTCCCCCTCCAGCCCGATCGGGACACCTTGTCAACCCATGGGGCAGAGGGGTTAACGTCCCCCTCCAGCCCCATCGGGGCACCTTGTCAACCCATGGGGCAGAGGGGTTAACGTCTCCCGCAGCCCTATTGGGACACCTTGTCAACCCATGGGGCAGAGGGGTTAACATCTCCCCCAGCCCCATCGGGGCACCTTGTCAACCCATGGGGCAGAGGGGTTAACATCTCCCCCAGCCCCATCGGGGCACCTTGTCAACCCATGGGGCAGAGGGGTTAACGTCCCCCTCCAGCCCCATCGGGGTACCTTGTCAACCCATGGGGCAGAGGGGTTAACATCTCCCCCAGCCCCATCGGGGCACCTTGTCAACCCATGGGGCAGAGGGGTTAACGTCTCCCCAACCCCATCGGGGCACCTTGTCAACCCATGGGGCAGAGGGGTTAACGTCCCCCTCCAGCCCCATCGGGGTACCTTGTCAACCCATGGGGCAGAGGGGTTAACGTCCCCCTCCAGCCCCATCGGGGCACCTTGTCAACCCATGGGGCAGAGGGGTTAACGTCCCCCTCCAGCCCCATCGGGGCACGTTGTCAACCCATGGGGCAGAGGGGTTAACGTCCCCCTCCAGCCCCATGGTGGTACCTTGTCAACCCATGGGGCAGAGGGGTTAACGTCCCCCCAACCCCATCGGGGCACTTTGTCAACCCATGGGGTAGCAGGGCTAACCCTCCCCACCCCGCCTCCTCGGGACCCCTTGTCACCCCACGGGAAGGAGCGGCTAAGCCATTCACGCAGGCCCGGCAGGCCGAGGCCGGTGCCGGTGCCGGGCTGCGCGGCCCCGGCGGGCTGCGGGGCGGGGGCAGCGCCGCAGCCCCCCCCACCGCGGGGTCCCGGTGCCGCCCGCCGCCCCCGGCACTCACCGCTCGCGCTGTCCCGGGGCGCCGCGCACTTGCCGAGCCGCCCCCCGCCCGCTCCCGGGCCTGCCCCCCCCCGGCCTCCGCCGCGCGGCCCCGCCCCCGCCGTGACGTCAGAGGAGTCCCGTCCGCGCGCCCCGCCCGCTGTCCGCCCCGCCCCGCCGCGCCCCGTTGGTCCCGGTGGGTGCCCGTCGCGCCGCACCGCGGCGCTCATTGGTCAGACAGAGCGGGAAAGGCGGGGCGGCTCGCCCCGCCAGCCGGGCTCGCCCCGCCTCCTTCCCGAGGCGGCCCATTGGACAGTTTAAGCCGGCGCCGCCCCTCCTCGTGTTCTCATTGGCCGACGGCGCTTTGCAACCGCCCACCCCACCGCGCCTCGGTGGCTTTTTATAGCGCCAGTCGCGGCGGAATTCCCTCGGGAATCTTCTGGAAGCCTGTGACGTCACTGAGGCGCAGCGCGTGCCGGTGGGGGTGGGGCGCGTGGCTGCCGCTGGGTGCAGTGTCCACCCCACACGCCGGGGTTGGGGCTGGGCCTGGTGGGCCCCTCAGGGCTGGGGTGGGTAGGAGGCACCTTTCTCTCTCCCCTGGTGCGGGCCTAGGACCTGTTGGGGAGTTGCAGTGGCCCTGTGAGGTGGTATCTGTGTCCCACAGCTGTTCCCTCTCTAGATTGCCCACACCCGTGGCAGCTCTGGGCAAGGGATGTGTCCACCCTCTGCCGGGTGGACCTGGTGGGTCTGCTGAGGGTGTTGTGGGACTGCCTGTCCTGGTGCCAGTGGCTGTTTGCGCTTGGAGCTATGCAGGCTTGTACTTGTAGGGCAGGGCTTCCCCAGTTCATGAGGCTCCTGTTGCCACTGCTTTTACTAGCTGATGCTGAAGCATGTTTCTTGCTGTTTTGGTGTTAGAAGCAGTTTGGCAGAGCTCAGAGGTGCTTCACGGGCCTCAGGCCTGTCCCAGGATGAGAAATTGGAAAGAAAGCTTACTGGGAGCAGGTTCACTGAAGGGTGAAGTTCCCCAGAAAAGAAGGGAGCAAACATCCATGGGAGGTAGGAACAAATGTGAGTCGTCTCCTCACCCTGTACAAGGTGTGCTCCTTATTGCCCAGCTATGCTGGTGAGCTTGCAGGACAGCACGTACTTCCTCAAAGCCCTGCCTGCCTTAAGGCAGTGCCTGGCTGCACATACACCTGGCTGGGCTGGGCTGGGAGTGGGAGCGAGCCCTGTGGAGTCACTGTGTGGGGCCCTTCTGGGAGCTGCTCAGCTGCTGTTGTTTGGAGGGTGTGTGACCGGAACAATGTGTGAACATCTGGTCCCTGGGGACAGTGCTCTACCTGCATCAGACACTGACTCACTGAGGAGTGAGTCCCATTGCAGCAGGGGCTTTTCTGTCAGAGTGTCAGTGGAGACACCTTGGCCCAGAAAGGGCAAAAAGGTTTGCCTAGGGGTTTGGAGCCCTAAATGCTTTCTGGCCAAGCTGAGAGCCATCTATTCTAACCGTGTTCTGCATGTGGGCATTTCTTAGGGATCTTTTTCACTGGAACAATCCATCAGCCCCTCTGAAATCCAGATCATGTGTGAGTTCAGAGGCTGTATTTAAAATACAGGTCCTAATCTCTTCATCAGTGGAAGTGCCTGAAGCTGTGGTTCTGTGTAGCAGAGCTAAGTAAGCTCCCAGAGCAGTCCCTGTGCAAACCTGCATCATGATTTCCTGTTGAGGGAGCAATGTGTTTGGGTTTTTTTGCAATCTGAGTCATCTTGATCTTTCTGTATCCCTGGCTGGAGTTAGACCTGGAGTGGAGGCAAGCTGCTGTTCCAACACTGCAGCCACACATGTGGGCCCCTTTGCAGAGCCTTGTTGGTGTGGTTTGGCCTGTCCATGCTGTGCTAATTGCCTGCTTGGATGACCAAGGCTAGAGGTGGTGGTGTAAGGTGATCTATGTGGCCTCCACTTTGAGAAGAGGAGCCAAACCCCTCTCTGGCCAGTGTGAATGCTCACCCTGTCCTGTCACAGTCAGCAGAGCAGGGACAGACGTGCTGTTTGCAGCCTGCACTCCATTGCTTCCATCCTGCGTGCAAGCAGGGAGATGGAAGATTGCGCGTTCTGTCCCTGCTTCCAGCCACTTGACACAGCATGCTACTGGAGGCAGCTTCCCTCTGACCTGCCAGAGTGACTTGCAGCATCTGCTCCTGTGTCCTGAGCTACTGGAAAAAACTTTCATTGCTCTCCTGCTCCTCTTTCAGTGAATGGTTATAGTGGGGGAAGAACTTGGATGGCACAGCTTGAAGGTTCCATCTCACATGGCCACAAGCTCTGCTCAGATTGGGGCTGGACCTTGACATGCTGGGGTCACAGTGGGCTAGAGGTAGCTGTCTTGGGAGGGGAAGGAGGACTGCACTGTGACACCAGCCTTTAGGAACTGTCTGGAGTCAGTGTCTTTGCTTTTGGTCTAGGAAACCTGTTAATCTCCAGGGAAAAAAAGCCCATCTCCTCTCCCTGTAGAGATAACCTCATGGCTGCAGAGTGTCAGCAGCTCGTGGGTGTGAGCACTACTCCCAGGCTGTGCTGGAAGCACAGAGACCTTGTCCCTGACAGGGGATGTTCTTCCCTGGTGTCATTGCTCTGGCTGTGGGGAAGGAGGCAGGTTGTGTGCTTGGGTGTGCTGGATCTCAGCTGGAACACGGTACCTGTACGTTTCCCTTCATGGCTGTTAAATGCCAGCTCACAGAGGTTGGGAGGCTGTCGCTTCTTAGTGCTGTTGCACATCTTGTGACACTTGGATATTCTGCCTGAACCCTGCTCCAGGCAAGAAAAACTTCATTCTTCTTTCGGAATCACTGTGGCTTACTCCAGTCTGGCTGTAGAGGAGTACTTGGCTCGTCTCTAGAGCCAGAATGCTGCCCACCCACAGTGAAAGCCCAATTTTGATCTAAAAAGCTTCTGAGTTTGAATCTGAAGGAGACATGGTGTGAATGAGGCTATTAATATGGCAGTTGCTGTGAGTGTAGAGTGCCATGCTTCTGTAATTTCTGGATACTTCCTCTTAGTTGGGGAGATATTTGAATTGAGACACTTCTGGGTTAATGACTTGTTCTTTCCATGTGGCAGCACCAGTCTCCTCCCTGTCCTTTCTTAGGATGGGACTAGTGTCTCTGACATGCAGAATGTGAGTAGCCTTCCAGGCTCCTCCTTTTTCCCATGAAGTGTTTATAAAGCATCTCTGAACTAAAAAATCAATATTTTCATTGTACTATCTGCATAGTGTCTGAGTCATCGTAATATTAAACCACTACTTACTGTTACCTGTTATCTGTCTGTCTTGCTGTCTGTTTGCTCTGGTATCCATGCACCACTGGAGGAACTGCTGCTCTTGTCTCCAAAGGCTTGTGCCATTCATCCAGTGCAGTGTCCCGGGCTTGCATACTCTTCCCATGCTACTTCCCGAGCTTTAATAGCCAAAGGCAATGGGGATTCTGGGATAGAGCTAATATGGACCACATCTGTGTGATTGTGATTTGTTTGGTGTTCAGCCTTTGTGAGCTGAAACAACACAAGGGCAAAGAGAGCATGCAATTTGGCTCAGGAGCCTGTGGCAGCAAGACCCCAGGGGCTGAATGCAGCTTGTGTGCCACTGAAAGCCAGGCAGGAGAGAGGTGAGCAGAGATCACAACCTCCTGCTTTAGGTGCTGTGCCTGACTGTAGATGTTTTAACAAAAACTGCTCTCCTTTCTTCACAGCCTGCGTCTACCTAGAACATCCGGCTCCCTTTTAAAGTAGAGCTAGGAAAGTGCAGGGAAGGGTGACATGAATAATTAAAGGTATGAAGCAGCTTCCATACAAGGAACAATTACATAAACTAGTTCCCTTCCGTCTGGGGGAAGAGATGACTGAAGGAAGCATGACGGAGAATAATAAAATCATGTGTAGCTGGGGGGGAGGTGAGCAGGGAAAGACTGCTTGAGCTCTCTTCCCATAAAGAGCCTGCGTGGCATCACGTGCTGAAATGGGCAGTGGCATCTCAGGGCAGGAGCATGTTTTTTTTGAAGCAGTATGAAATTAACCTGTGGAAGTGCCAGCCTTGCTGTGTGTGTAAGGTTGGAAAAAACTTGCCTGGGATCAAAAGGCAACTAAGCAAATTTCTGGAAAGAAAACCCAGAGAAGACTGGTGAGCACAAACGATGGTGCTTCTGGCTCAGGAGATCTCGGGCTACAGATTGCTGGAGTGTGGGAGCATGTTGTGGGGAAGCAGTGAGATGTGCTCAACTTGACCTTAAGCTCTTCCCAAGGCCTTCTCTGGCCTGTCCCAGAGAGTGGGGAGCTCAGGAACCTCTGTCTTGAGCAGCAGGGAAATTTTTCTGTTTAAAATATATTACATTATTACTTGGGTGTTTGAAGATCAAAGCAGCATATGTGGACACTAAGCCATGCAACTTCCTTCCCAAGTGTTAGGTTCTAAGTGAATTCATCGTTGGTATGACACTGCTGCAAAGGTCCAAAGGAGACTTCTGACACTGCCACAACCTCCCGAGCTGGAGGAGATGTGGGGAGCTGAGGTGCCATTTCCCATCCCTGAGGGAGACTGAGTCAGTCTTTCTGGGCTGTGACAGGCAGCCTGGCAGAGCACTGAACCTGGGCTGCTGCTGGATGTGCTTCTGGTGATGGAAGGAGCTGGGATGTGCTGGGGCTATGCCTTCGGCAGGCAGTGTGAATGTGGCCCTGGTGCTGTGCACCCCTTTGCCTGTCTTGGCTTGCTTACTGGCTGCTGAGGCATTGCTTGGCCTTCATCCCCAGGATGTAGGACAGACCCAGGGGACAGATGCTGCCTTTGGTTCTGCCACCCCTGCGGAGTGTGGTTGGCAGAGGTCTGCCAGGAGCTTTTAGCAGATGAGAGCTCAACCTGCCTGGGGTATGCAGACCTTGACTTGGCTCAGTGGACAAGGCAGGAGTACGGGTGCAGTCGTGCACGCAGGGGAGCCCTTTCCCACCGACGTGGTGTCTGTGGCCCTGCTCGGACTCCCCTGCTGCAACACAGCACAGGGAAGTCTCTGGGAGCTGTGGCTCGGTGAGCTTGAGAGATTCATCTGAGGACACTGGGCTTGGCAGCAGCAAGGTTTGTACTCAGTTCTCCACAGCTAGAGCAGCGCCCACGTATTTGGTGCTGTCTCTCCTTCCTGCCTGTTCCCGTCCCTGGAGATACCGCCCTCCTTTTCCCTCACCCAGAGCTGCCAGATGAGGGAAGAGCTGCGAAACATAAATGCCCAGGATTTTCCTGGGATTAATGCTGTGCTCTCACCTTCTGGTGCTCTGGTTGTGGCCCGAGGTTGATGTGACTCCAAGGTGGTAGTAGTGGGTCAGCTTCCAGGTCAGCTTTGGTCTTCATCCCTGCAAAAAATTCGTGTCTATACAGGTGAGCCCTTCCCCATGGGCATGGAGACCTCGTACCTTGGGGCTAATTTTAGCCCCTGGCCCATCCACTGAGGAAGCCACTAAAGTGGTTCTAATCACTAAAGTGATTCTCACCAGCTCCTGGTAACCCTGACTTTGTTGCTAGCCCCAGTGTGAGGCAGGCTTGTGCCTCTTCAGCTCTGGATGCTAGTGGTTGTTAGGGGGTCCTCAGGGGATCATCTAAACTACACTACATCTAGTCTAAACTCCTGCTTAAAACAGGGTCAGCCAGGAGATCAGACCAGGTTGCTTAGGACTTTACCCAGGCTGGCCTTGAAAACTTCCAAGGACAAAGACAGCACTAGAGGAGCTTGTTTTAGCAGCCTCTTCCATGTCCTCATGGCACTCTGTCTCATCAGAACCTCCCTGGTCTCTTGAGGCTGAGCAAGAGGAAGGAGATAGAAGCAGCTATTAGTGCTAATGATATTTAATTTGTCCTCTCTGGCTGGTGCTGAAGATGTTGGCCGCTGCCTCACGCTGCCATCGCGCTACTGGCGGCAGAGCTGACTGCTCTGCTCTGCGCTGTGCACCTGTGGGGGTGGCATAATGAGCTGTGTCCTTGTCTCAACCTGCCGCTTCCTCTCCTGGCGATGTCTGTGCTGCCAGCTGGGCTATTTTTTTTTTTATTCCTGTCTCTATTCTCGAGTGGTTCCCAGCCGGTGCTGGCATGTTGCCCTTGTGTCACAGGAATGGGCCCCCACCGGAGACCTCTTCTCATGCTGACCTTTGTGAGTGCTCTGTAATGAGCCTGTCAGAGTTCTCCTGTCATATGCATCTAGCACGTGGAGGAGATGTGAGTGTCTCTGAGTGGCAGTGGGCAGCAGCATGTGGGAGGATGCAGTCCTCTGCAGCGCCCAGAAACTCCTCTGGAGAGGCCGAAGCCTGAGGGCGGGGGATGTGGGAGTGGGATGAAATGACTGACTGGAGACTGCTGCAGCGCTTAGGACAGGGCTGTTCTAGGGCAAAGCAAGGCTCTCGCAGGCAAATCCTGCTTCTGGGTGCCTTGATTTGGGGCCTGACCTCCCCAGTTGCTCCTGCTTTGAAACACCAATATACCTATCTAAACTGGGCACATGGGGTGGGAAAGCCCCTCCTGAGAGCAGTCTCTGTAAGCCTGCAGTCTGAGCAGGTGAAAGACAAGGGAGGATGTGTCCCCATCCCTGTCTGCAGTAACTGAGGTGTGAACATAGTGAGTTGTCCCAGGTTGCTACAGGAATCAAATAACAGATAGAGGACTTGAATCTAGAGCCCTCAAACCCTAATCTATTAGTTGAGACACTCTGAGGTGTGTTGGTAGCTGAGCCCTGGCAGTGCTTCTGCAGCCTTTGCATCCTCCCGACTACCCATCTATAACCTCACGCATCCCCCAAGAGGGGAGCCCAGCCCTACTGTAAGAAGCCTGAGTAGCACTGGTCACCTCTAGGGACCATGTGCACGTTGAAGCAGTGTGCTGGAGCTTGTCTTGGTTTGATTTTAAATTCCAGCCTTTGGTACTTGCTTTGTTTTTCTCAGCAAGTGTCCTGTAGCACCTGATAGCTTCTTCTTCGGGGAGGAGGGGAGATCTTACCTTGTTTCTTCTTAAGCAAGTTACTTTCAGTGATCTTTTGGGTGCCAAACACACTGAGATCTCTTAGTTTCTCTAATTACCATGTAATCTGGGGAGTTTTAGCCTTAAATATATCCTGAGTCCCTGCTTTCCAGGCATGGGCATCTACAGGTTTCCTTAGCAGGGATGCTGGCCCTGGTGATTGTGGCTGTGCCAGACTGTTCTCATCCCTTCTTTCAGTCTATGTTTATTAGTCCCTCTGATCTTGCTGCTGCTTGAGCATCCTGTCTCCTTGGTCCAGGGAAAACATGGACAGTGGGCAGGTAAAGCAGCGAAGATTCCCTTTACAGAAGGAAGAGGGGAAGAAGGAGTACTCCTAAGTACCACCTCTGGAGTGTTGGAGGATGCTGAGATACCCTGTTTGTGTTCCTGCAACCCAGATCGATGGCCCTTAGCCAACATTGGGCCAGGAGGAGCATGCAAAGGGGAGCTGCTGGCTGGTGGACATGTGACTTGGCATCAGCCTTTCTCAAATGAATGGGGCTCCTCTGCTGAGAGACATTTGTGGTGGGCTTTCTGTGCACAGGTTTTGATGGATGTCTTGCCCATCCCCTTGGGGAAGAGAGATCTACCTTGTCTGGGTAGCCTTGAAGGCGCATGAACAGCTGCTGTCGTGCTTCTTCTGCAGTTGGTCAGGGTGAGATTGGGCTCCTATTTGTTGTGCTACTGCAAGGTGTCCCTGGAGCCTGAGATAAAGCCGGCTGTGGTCGTCTCCGGCCAGCCGGTCACCTGTTTCATTCTGGCGTGCTGGCTCGGCTGCAGGGACTGGGTCAGCTATGCTCACAGGAGATGCTCAGCACAATGCCAGTGGTGAGCTCTGGACAAACCAAAACCCAGTGGCAGCAAGGATGAAGGGGAAGCAGAGGCCAGCTTTGTATCTCAGCCCAGTTGGGGATGGCAGTGTGTTAAGGTTAAAGAGAGAACTGGGAAATGTTATGCTCCAAGTTGTTTGGAAGAGAGTAAGCCAAGAGAAGAAAGTTATGGGGCTGTGGAGCTAGGAAGAGAGCAAGGAAAGCAGCAGCAGCATCTCTGCGTGGTGACAGACTGGAAGAATTAGTGCTGTAGCGAATATGACCTCAAACCAATTCCCCCTTTGCCTCAGTCTTCAGCGAGAGCAGTAGCACTGAATGTACAGCCCAAAGCAGGGTAGATAGTGGGAGGGAGGTGGGGAGGAGAAATTGTTACTGCTGGAGCAGAACAAAAACTCCAAGTGCTCAATGTGCTCGAGCTGGAGAGACAGGCTGAACTCCGCTGCGGGCCCCGGCAGAGCTGCCACATGCTGACACAATTGCAGGTCTCCTCTTTAGCAAACCACCATCTTTAATGCATTAAATTGGACTGGTATTGAATGACTAGGGCATAGCAAATGCAGAACCTATGTTTAAGAAAGGGAAAAGTGATGTGGATAAATATGAGCCCACGTATCTGGCCTCAAATACTGGGTAAGGTTGAGGAGAAATAAGTAAGGAATATTCAAAGTGAAATTGAAATAAAATTCAGTGGTGGAGTGGGAGGGGACAGGGCTGCAGGTTTTGAGCTGTGGGAGCTGATGCCTTTGCTATCTTGAGGTGCGTGTTGTTCGGCGCATGTGTCCCTGGGTCATCCCAGCGGGAGCCGATGCTCCACTCTGAGCTGGGGTTGCTGCTGCAAGAGCTCCTGAATGCCCCTTTATGGCAGCAGTAGAGAGGAGAACTGGACCACGCGTCCATCCCGTGCATCCTGCGATGTGTGCTAGGTACGTTGGCTTTTTCTTTTCAGCCTGGAGTGGAGAGAGAGCAGGACAGAGACCCATCTCTGCCTGTGGTACCCTCCATCTGTGCATGCTGGGGTGCAAAGATGTGTGTTGGAAGGTGGTGTACGGGGTGCTAGACAGCTGGTGAAGGTCTGCCTCAAGGGGTGAAGACCACAATTTTCTCCTTTGAGGAAGCTCTCTGGCCATGGTGCAGCATCAGCAGGCTGTCAGAGACTAGCGCTGCCCCGCAATGACTGCAGCAGTGAGGCTGGAGGAGCGGCTGCCGCCCACCGAGGAGGGCTGGGAACAGGCACCCGTAACCTGCCCACCTGGTGTGGGCAAGGCAAGGCACCAGCCCATGCAAGCGGGACGTGAGGCTGTGTCCATGGGTGCTGCCTGTGCTGTGCCGGCTACATCGCGGCTCTGTGATGCTGGGAGGCTGCCAGGTGAGGGGGTGGGGGGTGGAGATGGGATGTTTTCTCAGGCACCTCATAAGGCTTAAAAAAGAAGATATTCTAGGAAAAGAAATGGGCTTAATCCGCTCCATCTCCCTTCTCGATGTGGTGGCTTGTCCCACACTTAGCTGGAGTTATGTAAGGATGCTCGGGGCAAAGCAAGGTTACCCTGAGGACCAGGCAGGCAGGCTGCAGGTTTGTCACTGCCCTGGCTGCTGCCTGGAGACAGCTGTGTGCACCAAACCCCCAGGGACCAGCAAAAAGGCTGTACAGAGCGTGTTGGGCCTGTGCACATGGGTGCGTGCACGTGTTACCTCTGCCCTGGGTGGCACGCAGATATGTGCTGCAAGACAGTGCATTACAGAGGAGCGTGTTTCCGAAGAGGAGGAGGAAGGTGATAATCTCAGGCTGGACTTCCCACACTAGAAATGGAGGTGCCTGGCTTTAGGCTGGTCTTCTGGTCACTTCTGAAGAGAAGTGATATTGATGTGCACTGGTTCAGTTCTCTCTTGGAGGCAGAGCATGTGCACGCTTGCCACATGCATGTGTCACACATGCCATGCATACACATCACACTGCATGGATGCCTCACTTGGCATTAAACCTCGTGGGTCATGCAAATATGATGTACACACACTTCACAAGTGCAGGTGTTGCATGCTGTGCACGTGCATATCACACGTGGTGCTGATGTGCCACGTGATGCACATGCACGTTACTGGTCGTGTGCACGTGGTGTGCTGTGCAGGCACCTGTCACACACATTATGTGTATGTGTGTTGTGTTGTGCAGGCACATGCATTGCACACCTGCGGGAGGAGGGAAAGGGCTGTGAGTTTTGCATGCCATTAGTCCAGAGAAGGGAAATACTTTCTTGAGTTTTTGGGGGGGCTATAATCTTGGAGTGACCCCTGAGAGAAGGGGTTTGGCTGTGAGGCTGGTACCTTGTGCCAGAGCCGTGTCCTGCTGTGCCTCTGTACTAGGTTCCTGCCACCAGCCAGCTTTTGGGCTCCGCTTTGCTGGGGGGTGCTCCTGTGCATATGCCTCTGTGTATGCCGAGAGGGACCCACCTGTGTTTGCACAGGCTGCAACAAGGGGTTTGCTGTTGCAGCGTTGCCTACCTAGCAAGGCATACGTGTGGGGTCACCTCACCATGCTGCGAAGCAGGCTGCAGAAATCTACTGCAAAGATTTGCTCCCTCCCTGAATCCCCTGCACTGAAAGCAACTGGGACGGGTTCTCTGCCTGCAGGACATGGACCTGCGTGAAAAGATGTGTGTGTGCACGCGTGTGCAAGACTGCATGCATTTGGGAGCAGAAAGTGAAGAGGGTCGAAGGGGGGGATTCCTGAGGGGTGTGTGCCTGTGCACACGCGTCTGGCACGCATGCTTCCCTGCGCATATCTCTGCATGTACAAGTACAGGCAAAGCTTCCGGAGAGGCTGAATGAATGAGGCAATTCACTATTTCAGCACTGGCTCCGGCGAGGCTTTTCCTTTAGAGGCAGGCGTGTGCCGGCGCGTGGGCTCGTGCCTGCGTATGCGCGTGGGCTCGTGCCTGCGTGTGCAGGTGGGTGTCGAGGGGGCTTCAGGAGATGTTTGCCACGTCAGGGAATTCACTCTGGGGGCTCACGCGCCTCCGCCGCGCTCGCTGCCTCGTCTGCTCGGCACAGCGTTGTGTAACTTCCGACGCCCCCACTGCATCTCCTCCCCCAGGATACGGGGGTGCTCCCTCCGCCGGCCCTGCCTGCCGCCCAGGTGACGTGTTCCCCCCACCCCCCAGCAAAACGGCTCAAGAAGGGCAGCCCTAAGCTCCCCCGTTCCCCGGGGATGCCAGTGCCTTTTCTCCTCCTTGCAGGAGGGCTTGCTGTCAGGCAGGGAGCACCGAGTGCTGGCCTGGGGTGGATGGACGGACCAGCCGTGAGAAGGAGCCCTTGGCAGCCCAAAAAGAGAGGCTGGTGTCCTCACTATCCTGAATTTGTACTCCTCTAGCGAGATGCAGAGCCAGGTGTTTTCTCCAGGAGATGTTTGGGAGGAAATCGGGCTTTTCTCCATGCAACTGCTCTGCCCTGGCTTCTCGGAGAGGCTGGGCAGGATGGAGGAGAGTCAGCGCTGTTGAGAAGAGCGCTGATCTCTGAACACCTCCTGCTCTGAGCTTGAGACCTCTTGGCCAGGCAGGAATGTGGGGCCTTTGGGGGCTGTGCTGTGCCTCTCCCCTGGCAGCAAGCAGGTAGGTTTGCATCTCAGGGCTTGAACCCGCTTGGCAGCCTGGCTGCTAAACCCGAGTGCCTCCTCGGGAGCACCGCGCAGCACGGCCTTTCCAGCCTGCCGCCAGCCATGCAGCATGCCCATGCCTGGATGCGGAGACCTGCAGGACCTGGGCTGAGACCCACCATCTCATCTCATGCAATCCTGGGATATGGGGACAGGAGGTGATGCAGGTCCATCGTGCCCAGAGACCGCAGGAGTTGCAGCCCAGGGATAACACGGGTCCCTGGAGGAAACAGAGTGTCTGTGGTGCTGGCCCGAGCCCAGAGGCCGGCCAGGGCTAGGGGCAATCTGCCTGACATTTTCTCTCTCCTATAGCAGCCGCTGTTGCCATGCCGTTTCCGCTGTTGCCATGCTGTTGCTGCTGTTGCCAGGCTACACGGAGGGTGTCAGATGAGGATGTTCGGTTGCTTGGAGGATGAGCAGATCAGAGATGAGGCTGGGGCGATGCTTCTTTCGCCAAATCTCACCTCGCTGCACAGCCTCCCAGGGACAGCGCATCGCCCTGGCGGGGTCGGAGGGGTCAGCCAGTGATAGAGGTGTTGCTGCCTTTGGGAGCTTCCCCACAGGCTCAAAGACAGCCCCAGCTGGACTCTGCCTCTACCCCTTGGTCACCCCTCAGCCATGACCCAATGCTCTCTTGTGGCCCTCTGAAGACCAGGAAACTCCTTTGGGACTTGGCTCAAGCACCCCATTCATCCCGGCTCCCACTGGCCACCGCTCTTGGCTTGGCCAGCAGTTCCTGGGTATTGCTCACGCTTCAGGCTCCGTCACGGCGTCAGGCAGGAGTGGCTCTATAGCAGCCTCATGTGTGCGCGGTCATGCTTCAGCACCTGGATTTGAAATGCCGTCAAACAAAGAAGCCAGGATTATTTGATAAACCCCACCGAAATCATGGGTCTAATGTCATGATGACTGGGGCTGTGTTATGTCCCCTCCCTAAGCTCCTTTTCTGCAGGGTCTTGGATCACATTCCTCACTCTGTAGCCTGTAGGTGTTAGACTGACAGGCCCATACCTGACCTCATCCTGACTCCTTGACCGTAACAAACACACTTCAGCTCTGCCACTCATCTGCACTGTTAAAGCAAGCCAGAGATAGCCCTGTTATCTCCTTTGTGGACTCCTGGCTGCAAGTTATTTAAAAATAGTTAAAAATAATCCTTCCTTTAGCAAACGTCCTCTAAGGTCAGACAGGAGTGGAGAGCATGTGTTCCTCAGCGAAGTGATGGTGGGCCTGGCTGTGCTCCCCATGTGCAGAGCAACTTGCAGCCTTGCACAACTTGAAACAATAGCTGGTTTGGGATGTTTCTGCCAGAGCTGTGTTGCAAAACCTTTGCAGAGCAGAGGGAAGAGTTGCAACCTGCAGGCCAAAGAGACAGGATGGGCCAGCCAAAGTTTCATTAGCAGCCCTGGCTCCTGGTGCTCAGCTTGCTCTTCTCCATCCTGCTGTCAGCCCCCAAAGTATGAGGTGACCCAGGGAATTAGGCTTGGTACCTGTCAGCTGGGCAAGCAGCTCAGGCTGTGGGATCTCTTCCTTCCCAGGGGAAGGAATCCAGCCCTGGAGGATCATAGAATCATAGAATCAGTAAGGTTGGAAGGGACCTCTGGACATCATCTAGTCCAGCCTCCCTGCTCACCAGGGTCACCTAGAGCATGGTAGACAGGGTTGCGTCTAGGCAGGCCTTGAATATCTCCAGAGAAGGAGACTCCACAATCTCTCTGGGCAACCTGTGCCAGTGCTCCGTCACTCTCACAGTGAAGAAATTCCCCCTCACATTCAAGCGGAACTTCCTGTGCTTCAATTTCTGCCTATTGCCTCTTGTCCTGTCACACGGGACAACTGAAAAGAGATGCTGAGCACCTGGATCTCCATCTTCTTCTCACCTTGGATTTCCATTGTGTCGTGCACTAGGTGCTCAAATGAAAGTGCTGCTGGGTTGGGTAGGGGCTTGGGAGAGACACTGTGTGGTGGAAGCATTTTATCACCTTCCTTTCCCTGCTGTTAAAGAGCTTTTTAGACACCGAGATGAATTGTTGTGAGCCCAGCATCCCTCCCAGCTGTCCCGACTGCAGGAGCAGTGTGGCCTGTCTGCAGGCACTTGGCTGGCCACAGTGTGAGTGCCGTGGCCCCTCAGAGAGCAGAAATAGCTCCTGCAAATACCCTTCTGTCTGGCTGCCTGCATGTTGCGGCAGGGCAGGGCTGAGGCTGTGCATGGGCCTGCCCCATGCCAGCAGCTGCGGGGCATTTTTGCACTCCTGGCTCCCTTCTAGAGCAGAGTAGGGCCGCCCCATGACTTTTGCGCAGTCTTTGGGGCACAGCAGGGCTCTCCTGCCAGACGGTTTCTCTGCTCCAGGCCATTCTGGTGGCCCTTTTATACCTGAGCACCAGTACCTCCGTGCAGGGATCCATCCTGCAATGTGGACCGACTCAGCGCATCCTGCATATAGAGGAATGGTCCCTTTGGCTGGCATTTTGGATGGAGATGCTGGCTGTTCTTCAGTGCTAACAGCAGGTCTCCAAGCCACCATCAATGGGAGGTGGTGCTATCGAGTTGGGGCCAGGGCAGGACACCCTTTTGGCTGGAAATCTCTTTGTCTTGGTAAAGGTGTGCTGGGAGCAGTCCCACAGCTTTCAGGCCTCTTTTCCCCAGCCTGGTACCTGGTGTCCACTCACCGGTGGGGGATGCTGCCAAACCACCCCACCCAGCCTCCGCCTTCCCTCTATCCCTCTCCTTCTGATCCCCCTCTCACCACCCCCACACTCCAGCCTAAATAATTCCTCCTCTGCCTGGCTGTTTGCAGGCTCCGTATTTGCAGACTGCTCTCATGTCCTTCCCTTAGTCATCGCTCAGCCGAGCGAGACAGATATAGCAGCGCCTCGCGAAGCAATCACGCCAGCTCCCGGCTTGTTTCGCTGCTGGTCTCCGGCTGCCTTCTGGGTAGCGAGGTGCCCGGCACTGAATATTAAGGCCTCATCCTCACTACCTCGGCAGTGCTCTGCCAACGGAGAGGGGAAGCAAGTGCCTAACGCCACCGCCCAGGTGTGGGGCGCGGATGGCTCGACTGCACACTGCTGGGGCTCATGGAGGGCCGGGACAAGCGCCAGCCCCTTCCCAGAAGGGGCTGCTTTGCCATCCCAGCCTCTGGCACGGCCTGGCTCATAAACCCAGATGGGCTTCATGTCTCCAGCTGGCTGCTTCCAAGGCCTGCAAGCTGGTTGTCTCCATCCATGCCAAGCATTGCACCAACTTTCTGGGCTGGCTCTGACCCAGATCTGTGCTTTCCAGGTATCCTGGCTGCCTTCCTCCTTCCCTGGCCAGCCAGGATAGGCTTTGGCCCACTGGGGCTCCCAGGTTAGTCCAGAGCCTGGCCTAGCACCCTGTTGACGGTGTCCCAGCATATGCCTTGTGTGAATGCCCCCGATGTTGGGGGTCTCTGGAGGCAGAGGGGACCACAGGTGCTGGCCTCACCTCCACCGCAGTGTGGGGAGGACACTGCCTGCTGTCAGACCTTGGTCCAGCTGAGCACTGCAGCTTTTCGGAGCCAGCTGCAAGCCCAGGGATGAATCCCGGACTGGGAGGGGAGGCTGGGATGCACAGGAATGTGTACAGAAGCACGTGGGGTGTCATGCAGCTGCCCACCCTTGCAACCTGGAGGAACTGGCACCATCTGCTCTGATGCCAGCAGCTGGGCTTGGACCTGCACCACCAAAATGAGAAGGCAGGACCTTTGCCCAACACCGAATCATTTCCCTCCTATGGCTTTGGCAGCTGATGGCCCCCTGCCTCGCCAGCCCCAGCCCCGGCACTAAATAGTGGTTGCTTGAGGAGCCATCCAGGCACAGGTGGCTGCAGAGCTGGGGGGGGGGGTGGTGGCTGGACATGGTACACGGGAGCCCAGAGCCATGGCCATCGTCCCCTTGGTCCCCTCATTCCATCTCCTGGTCCCCCTGAGCAGCTAGGGCAATAGGAGCGGGAGGGTGCAGAGGACGTGGAGGGAGGTGTCATCGTGTGCTCCTGGATGACCCTACACTGATACAGGAGAGGTCCAGGACACCTTACTCAGCAGCTGCATCACAAACTTTGTCACTGCTTCCATCTAAGCTGCAGCAGGGACCGAGAGGCTTCCCAAGCCCGGCGCCGTGCTGTGCCTCCCCCTCGCCCTGGTACTGCCTGCTCTCCGCCAGGCTCGGCGTGGGCGTCCCGTGTCCCCACGCCCGGCTGTGCCGGCGACAGCCGCGGGGAGGAAAGCGGGAGCGGGGCGAGCGAGCGCGTAGGGAACAGAAGGAGGCGTCTGGCAGCCCAGCGCTGTGTCGGGGCCGCCGGCCGGCAGCGCGGGGGAGGCGGAAGCCGGCAGCACGGATAATGCCGAAGAAGAGCGGTGCGCGGCCCTGCAGCGTGGGCTCCCACGGGTGGGCGGCCCAGGCTCAGCGTCTCCCTGCCGCACACCAGAGCGTGAAACCTCGGGGCCAGGGTGCGTGGGGGATGTGCCCCAAAGAGCCAACTCACCTTGCTGCTCCTATCCCTCTCCGGGGGAAGATGCCAGTGGGAGACGCTGTTCTCTGTGGTCCTGTGCTCAGCTCCCAACTGGCACCAGCCCTCCCCATGGACCCAAGCAGTGTGTGGCCAGTCCCAGTGGGTGCCTCACAACCTGGTGGGCATTGCCGTTCCTCACCCTCCCATTGCAGCTCCTGGTGCTCCATTGCCAGAGCATCCTTTGATGTTCCACGATGGTGCCCAGAGCAATGGCCCTGCAGCTGCTCAGCCCCAGAAAGTTTCCCAGATGGCTGTGGGGCCAGCAGCTGGGAGTGGGCAGATCCTGGTCCCTTGCAGTCCCCATTTCCAGTGCTGGCACAGCCACCTTCTCCCACTGCCTATGCAGGGCACAGGGCAGTGAAGGGGAGGTCTTTCCTCCTGGTTATTTTGAGTCTTCAGAACTGTTTCTGGTCCTCAGTTGGAATAGGAAGTTGAACTCCTGCCTGATTTTGGCGGAGTGAAAGCGCTGAATGTCTGGCAGGGTTCAGCCACCATCCTGGGATGGACTTCAGCCCCTTCAAGTTACTGTGACCTGTTTTTTCATACATCTCCCATCTTTTTCTGTGCCCCTTCCACAGAAGTCAAGCCGATGACCTCCTACGGACACAGGATAACCATCCAGAGAGGATGGGACAGGCAAAGAACCACTTGCTCCTAAGGAGGTACTTGGCAGACCCAAAAGGGTTTGAGCGGGGTACAGGACACCAAAGCACCACTGGGCTGACACCTGGTGAGTTGCCAGATGGAGCAGGGGAGCAGCATTAATGCCCTAAGGTCCCCCAAATCCCTCAGATTGCTGCCCTGTGTGATGCTCAGGCCCCACTGGCTGCAGCTATTCCCTTCACCCATCCTGCCCCAGGATGGGGACCCTCAGCTCCTGCCTCTCCCCACGTGGGGAGGGATGCTGAAACCCAGTTTGGTACCCAAATCATGGTGTCCTGGCTCAGGCAGTTTGCCTGGGGACCCTGTCCACTCCCAGGGTGGAAAGAAACTCCTAGGGACAGCCCTAGGGTCCTGCCGTGCTGGGATGTGCCTGCTTGTGCCAGGACTGCCATGTCTGTCCTGTGCTTGGGGCCGTTGCAGGGAGCCTGGGATGGGAACAGGGACAGACACACAGCTGGCAGCATGACACCAGCCTGTCTGCTCTAGCAGGACACCCTCGTGGCATGCTTTTGGTGCCGGCTGGTGATGCCAGGGCTCTGCATCCATCCCTGGTAGTGCAGCTGGGCATGGTGCGCAGGTGTGCAGGTCCAGAAGTGGCACTGGGTGCTCCTGGGCACAGTGCAGGGGCGACACCCTGTGGCCACCTCTCCACTGCAAGGGGAAGCTTCATCCTGGCCCCTTGCCTCCCACCACAGCCCCTTTGCCCTCCAGCCCACCCAGGGGTCTCCTCGGAGAGCCCTGCTCCTGTCGGGACTGTGGCTAAGCTCACGTCTCGCCCTGTTTGTCGTGATGAAGGAGGTATCAGCTGAGGTCGCAGAACCATCTGTGCCTCCTCGGTGCTCCTCTTTCTGTGCACACCGTTACTGCCTCCTCGCGAGCTACTTTCCTGCCTGATCCAGCAGGGGAGAGCATCCCAGAGCAACCCAAGGAAGGTCCTACCACAAGGTGGGTCAGGGAATGGATGGTTTGGGCCATCGAGCAACAACACCTCTGGGAGCTGTCACACTCACTGTCACCCACTGCCTGGAGAACCTCATTTTGCTGCCTAGCAGCTCCCTACTGGCCCTGTGACAGGGCCAGGATGACACACTGACATCTCTTGCTGTGTCCCAAATGATGGTCTGGTACCACAGCTTGCAGTGAAGCTGTCTCAGCCTGCCAGGTCACCTCTGTTTGCCCCTGTGTCCACGGAGCTCGCCACATACGTCCTGAGGGAGTGCTGACTCTGGTGCCGGGCATGCCATGGTCACCTTGTGCGACCTGGGGCACATGGAGCAGGCAGGTGCCCTGGCTTGGATGAAGGCCCTATCCTGCACCCTGGGGTGCTAGGCTGAGCACCCACCTTCCCTGCAAGCTGAGGTTTGTGGGGTGGCATGGCAGCCCAGTGCAATGCTGTGCACCCCAGCAGAGGGTGCAGCCTCCCTGCAGAGCAGGGCCCCGCTCTCTCTGGATCTTGGCACAGCACCCAGCATGCTGGCATGAGCACCCATGCACCCATGGCAGAGCACCAGGGAGAGCACAGACATCCTGAGCCAGGCAGGGTGGGCAGCAGTGGGAGAGATGGGAACAGGGTCAGCAAAGGGGGTGTTGCTCCAGACTCGAATCCCACCAGAGCACCTGACGCTTTGTTGTGGGGCCTCCAGCGATGTAGTGGGGAGGTTTACATCAGCGTTTGGGTGGTTTGCACTGGCATTTGGGGGGAGGCTTGCACCACATTTGGGGTACGTTTGCAGGCTGCTGCAAGGGTGCAAACACCCTCCTGGCCCAACTGGGGTCCCCAGTCACAGGGTGGGCAGAGGGCAACAGCTAAGCAATGCTGCAGCAGCCCCCTGCCCATTCCTGCGCCGCTGCTTCCCACACCTGCCCAGGATGTGGAGACACAGTGGGAGATTTACCCCCCAGCAGCTTCTCACTGGGAGCCTGCAGCTGTGGCCGGGCAGCTGGCATGATGGTGGCAGCAGTGCAGCCCTGCAGGCCATGGACCAGCCCAGCCACCAGTGGCACTCGTTAGCCAGCTCCCTGGGGACATCAGCTGTCTGTGTCCCCTGGCAAGGATGCTGCAAGGGGGTGGGTGGAGGAGGCTGGAGCCGGGGGAGCTGCCTGTGCCTTGTCCCCAGGGACTGAGAGCGGGGAGAGGGGCTGGAGCTATTCTCTGCATGGCTGCTGGACCCACCACCCCCTGCCCTGCACCCCACTGTGGGACCTCCTGCCCCATATGCATGGGGACAGCACAGCTGCAACAGCAGACTGCCAGTTGGGCTGGGGGATTGCACCTCTGGGGTGGACCCTCACATCCTGAGTGCCTGCTTCATGGACTTCCCAGGGTGGAAAGAAGAAAGAGCTGTGAGCTTCTCTGGTGCCCAGCCCTGCAGGGAGCCAGGGCAGAGCCTGGCCGCTGAGCACGGTGGAGATGGATGCACAGCAAGCGTGGCAGTGTGTTCCTGACCTGCCAAGCTCGTTTCACATCTGCCAGAACAGAAGCGTTGAGCATGTCCTTGTTCTTTGCTGGACACAGATGGTCCCTGGCCTGGGGAGCTGGGGGATTTTAGCAGGACATATCCAAAGCACCTGTAGATCCTGCGGGGTGCTCAGAGCATGGATTTGGGGTGCAGACAATGGATGCTTCCTACTCCAGGGCCCCCAGGACCAGTCTGCACTCTCTCTCAATCCAGCCCAGCTTTCACCAGCTGCAGCAATAACACAGCAGTGAATATCATCTCCCCAGGCGAGTACTTCCCCGGCACGGCTGGGACTTTCCTACACGCTGGCAGAGCACATGGCATCTCCCACCTGAGGTGCCCTTGCGTCAGGCTCCTAAATTGCCAGCTGGCTCCTCTCCTTCACATCGCCTGACCTGTTCTTCGAGGTGGATGTGTTCCTCTTCCAGGAGCCCTAACAGCTAATATGTCTTTCCAGGGCCTGAAGCTCCTGCTGTTTGCCAGGCTTGATTTTCTGTGTGGGACCAGCTGGAAACTGCTATGCTCTTGTCCCAGTAGCAGCTCCTCTGACTTGGGAACAACAGCTGTGGGAACTGGCTGTAATATCCGAGTCATCCACTGCATGGTGCTCAGGTGTACACTCACCACCAGCTAGCCTCCTGTGCCAAAGAAAGCCTGCATGTGGTGGGAGCTGCTTCCCCTGGACGTTGCCCTTTCCTGCTCAGTATGAGGGTGTGAGGAACCTCTAATGGGACTATTTTACACGGGAGCACATGCTTCATGCAGGGAAAATTGCAGCTTTGCTCTCCCCGACTGGATCATCTTCTCATGGCAGAACTAACATGGGACTCCTTGATGGGTCTAGAGCTAAGAGGGGCGACCTTGGAGAGAAATCCTACTCACAGGAGCAGGGTTCTGCCCATGGGCAGAGCTGTGTTGCATGAGCTGAAGTGTGAAAAGTGCATGGAAAGGCCAGCTTTTAGCAAAAAGTCCCTCTGGCATGAACTTTAGTACAGGCAGTGTGTGTGTCTTGCTTGGACAGCTCAGAGTGGGAGAAGCAGGCACAGGACTGGGACTTGAGTGAGGACATGAGCATCTTGGTGTCCTGGGAGACCCTACAAGTGTCAGGGAAGCATGACACAGCTGTGTCCAGCAGCAGGACAGCCTTCCTGCCCTGTACACCCTCCCTCAGTCTGTAAGAGCCCTCCTAATTCACACTGGGATCCTGAGTTTGCTGTCAGCCTGGTCTCTCACCATCACTAGCAGCAGCCACAATTTTCCTGGATGCTCAGTGGATGTTGCTACCCCTGAAGGAGCCTCCCAGCCATGGGACCTATTCATGAGACACCTCTTCCCAGGGACCTTTTGCATCCCCAGCCTTGGGGCTGGTTTGGTGTCTTTCAGCTCTGCTGCAAAAAAAACAGAGGATGCAGGATGAAACTCCGAGCTTGCAGGCTGTAGAGCCGAGCCTGTGAGAGCTGGTGAGAGCTTGCAGGGTCCTGGGTGTATCTCCTGCAGAGGCAAGGGAGAGGTTCCCTCCGCAAGCTCGGGATGTTCCATTCACTTTCCATAAACCTTCCAGACTGCTGCCCGGGAGCCTGGGTGCTGCGGTGGTAGCCAGGGCTTGGGGGACACAAGGCCAAACCCACTGGAGCCCAAACCCCACAGACGTCAGCGAGGCAGCAGAGGGGACCCTGGCAGTCCCCTGGGAAGCAGCCCTGCGTGGCTCCGGAGCAGCCGGCCAGAAGAACGGCAGCCGAAGGGGAGTTGGACACTGCTGTTTAATGGACGCTTCTCAGTACAGAGCTGACGTTACGACGCGCACAGCCCCCGCCGCCTCTTCGCTCCGGCCACGGCTCCAGCCCGCCTGAGCCCCGTCTCAGACCTGCCACCTGAAATGTCCCCCTGGCCCGGCACTGTGTGAAGCCACAAGCCCGGTGCAAAACATTGCCCAAGTGGTGGGAGCAGGTGCCACAAGGCGTTTGGCACCGGAGTGTCTCCTGAGATGACCTGATACGGCACCCCATCTCTGTGGGCCCCAGCACCCCAGGTAAGCCCTGGCCCAGGGCGAGCCGGGCAGAGACAGGCTGGGAGCGCCGCAGGGCTGCAGGTCAGAGAGGATGGGGAGAGCCGCTCGCGGCTGTGCCACCCGGGCATCAAAACTCCCAGTGTGCATGGAGCAAGATCTGCAGAGGTGCCCATCGTCTGCACGCTGGCTGAGCAGCACGTCCCGCTGCACGGTCCCTGCCCGGTGAGCGCCGCGGGCTGCCGCCACGGCTGAGACCCGCGAGGGGCTGCAGCCAGCGCCAGCCGGGTAACCTCCTCTCTGGCGCTGAACACTAACGCGTGCCGGGGAGGAAGCCGGAGTGAGTGGGGCTGGCTGCAGCGGGAATGCAGAGCGAGGGGAGAGCTGCCCGCGAGCAGGCCGGGGTGGGGGGGCGACGGGATGGGACGAGGGATGCGGGGACCAGGCAGCCCTCCCTTGCATCCATCCTTGCCATCCCGTGCTGTTACCAGCCCCTGTTGGATGGATGTGGAAGAGGCCGAGCTTTTTTTTTGCCATTTCTCCCCGTGCCTGAGCTCCCACAGCCGATGGGCAGAGCACGGGTTGTCGCTGCCACCCCGGGATGGCTGAGCGTGGGTGCTCAGTGGGGCAGCGTGCCTTGCTGCCCTGCAGCGGCGTGGGAGACTGCGGAGGGCTCAGAGGGCTCGGCTCTCCCCACTGCACCGCCCGGGGATCTGCTCCCTCCCTCCCCCCAACTCCCTCCTGCACCCACGGCAAGCCCCGTTTCCCCCGGGAGCGGACCCACTCTGTCCCAGTGCACAAATCTTCCCCAGAACCAGCTCCCGCTTCGAGTGCCGATGCTGCGGGATGGCCTGCAGAAACTGGAGGCTTTCGCTGTAGTGGGTCTGGGGGCATCCCAGGGCGTCCCAGTCCTACACACGCGGCCACTCCATAGCAGGGCTGGGGGCATCCTGGGGCGTCCCCCACCCCACATCCCAGGGCCATGCCTATAGCATGGCTGGGGCATCCCACAGCACGCACCACCCCACACACCAGGTCCGACACCATAGCAGGGCTGGGGGCATCCTGAGGCGTCCTCCACCCCACATCCCAGGGACATCCCTATTGCAGGTCTGGGGGCATCCTAGGGCACCCACCACCCCACATACCAGATCTGTCACCATAGCAGGGCTGGGGGCATCCTGGGGCATCCCCTACCCACACACCAGGGCCATCCCTATGGTGGGGCAGGGGGCATCCCAGGGCACCCACCACCCCACACACAGGTCCATCACCATAGCAGGGCTGGGGGCATTCTGGGGCATCCCCCACCCCACATCCCAGGGCTATCCCTATGGTGGGGCTGGGGGCATCCCAGGGCACCCACTACCCCACACAAGGCTGTCCCCATAGTGGGGCTAGGGGCATCCTGAGGTGCCCCCACCCCACACACAGGGCCGTCCCCATAGCAGGGCTGGGGCAGCCCCTGCGCCTGGGGTCCCACGGTGGTGGGGTCACTCCCTGCCCCTCACCAGAGGGGCCCAGGAGGAAGGAGCTCTGCTTTGCCCCAGCCAATCAGAGACCAGGATGCTCAGTGGCTGCCCCCACTCAGGCCTCCCTCAGCCAGTCAGAGCCCAGCACCTGCTATGCCCCACCCCAACCAGGCCTCTCTCAGCCAATCCGAAGCGAGCTAGGGAGGGCGGGGACATCACTTCTTCCCTGCCAGCCAATGAGCAGCCGGCATGTCGCTGGCAGGGTCGGGGCGTGGCGCAGGGTTGGTGGTTGGGGTGAGGGCGGGGCCGTCTGCCCTTCAGCCAATGGGAGTGTGGGCAGGTTGCCATGGCGACCTGAGGACTGGTGTGTGGGGAGGAGGCAGGCCTCGCCCGCCAAGATGGCGCCATGGGCGGGGCGGGCGGGGCGCGCGGGGCCGCCCCCGCCGGGGCGGCGCTACACCGGCGGCTTCAGGTGGACGGCGGTGCTGTTGGGGCGGGCAGCCAGGATGTAGGCGACGTTCTCCCGCAGGAAGGCGGGCCAGTCCACGGGCCTGCGGGGCCGGCCACGGCGTCAGCGACCGCCGCCCGTCCCCGCCGTCCATCCGTCCGTCCTTCCCCGGCTCCCCTCCTGCCCCGCAGCAAGGCAGCGCCTCCCGCCAAGCCGCCCTTTCTCCCGGGAAATGGGGGCACCCTTCCCGCGTGGCTCCACGTGCTGGTGGGGTGTGCAGCCCACCGCCATCCCGGAGCCTGGAGCAGCCTTGGAGCCCTGCCCACAGCCCACGGCACCCGGGACGCTCCATAGTCTGCCTCACCTGGCCTCCTCCTGCTCTGTGGCCAGCAGGGTCTTCTCCTGGCTCTTGCTGCTGCCGCTGCTGGCAGGGCTGCTCTCGGACATGGGTCCCACGTGGCTGATGCTGCAGGGAAGAGCAGGGGGCATGCTCTTTGTGGGCAGAGGGGATCCTACTGTGGCAGTGGGCCCACCCCATGGCAGCTTCAGACCCTCCAAGAGCCACCCTCTCCATCCTTTCCCTCAGCAGCACTTAGAGACCCATCACTGAGATCTCCTAAGAGGTGATGCCATGGAGGCAGGAGGCACCATGGAGAGAGATAGAGGGGGAGATGGGGCACCTCTTCCCATGCTGAACCCTTGTGAGGATGCTGGAGCTCTGCTGGACCCTTTCCAGCAAGGAGGACACACAAAAGCAGGCTGTGGAGATGCATTTCTGAGCCGCAATGGGCAGGGATGCCCCTGCGTGTGTCTCTGCTTATCTGACCTTGTGTCTGCTCACCTGACGTTGCAGGATGGTGTTTCCTTTTGGTGCTTCCGGAACCAGGCGTGCTGGGCCTTGTGGCACTCGCTCTCCCCGATGAAACCGTCGTTGTCCTGGTCCAGGGCCAGGAAGGCTGTGCGTGCCCGCTCCCGCTCCTTGCCCGTCAGCAGCCTCAGCAGGGAGTTCTAGGAGGCAGAGAGGGGAAAGGAGAGTGCACCAAGGCAGAGGGCCTGAGGAACCTCTCGCTGATCACAATAACTCTAGCCCCACCAGTACCCAAGCTATTCACCTTCCCATGGCCCAGCTGGAGAAAGCTACCATCAGCCAGGCGGCTGGGGGACCTGTTCAATGGGTCAAGATCGACTTGCAGTCAATACTTGCTGGCAACCAGCTCCTTTCTGTTCCCTTGGCAGGGAGCCAGCCCCCAACCCCTAGATGCTGTCACAGTACCTGCGGCCGGAGTTTCTGCAACAGCTGGATGGACTCGTGGGAGAGGAAATCTGGCCACTCGATGTGCCCCTTTTTGTCGGGGTCCAGGGCAGAGAACTGCAGGGCAGCCTGCTCTTCCTGGGCCTCTCCCATGGGCTTCTCGAACTGCTGCTTGTGCACCAGGTGCTTGTAGTGCAGGAAGTCATCCAGAGTCAGGCAGGTCTCTGCAGGACCAAGCCAGGCACCCATCAGTGTTCTGCATGATGCCTTGGGACTGGGACTTGCCTCCCCAAACTGCCCTGCCTTTAAAATAGCCTCCCATGGATCTCGGCAGGTGGAGAGGTGAGCATCACCCACACCTCAGGAGATCCCAGTGCTGGCTCTCTAAGTGCTACTGAGGGAAAGGATGGGGAGAGCAGCTCTCGGAGGGTCTGAAGCTGCCTCGTGCCATGCACACTCCCTCTTCCTCCATATCCATCCTTCCCTTTCCCTCCTTCTCTGCTTTCTCTAGTGCTAAAGGAGGACCCCACAGCCTGCCATCTTTAGCAGAACTTTTACCTTCTGCCAGTCAGGGGAGCAGCAGCACCTCCACCCTGGAGCAGCAGTGCGCAGCTAAGGGGCTGGGACTGCATAAGGGGAGAGCGAGGGCTCAGCCCATCACGCCACGGGGAGGGTCCGCACCTGGAATTATCTTGCACTGCCGCAAGGTCTCCATCAGGCTGTACATCTCTTCCTCTGTCAGCAGGAGATTGAGGTTGTCCTGGGGTGGGGAAGGGAAGTAGTGGGAGAAATGCATGGGAAGGCATTAGCACCCAGCCTTCCTGCAGCACCAGGACATGCGGGCACTCCCCTTGCCTCATGCCTGCAGGAGCGGCGTTCCCTCAAGCCTCTCTGGCTCTCCCCTGTGTCTAGGTTGCCCCATGAGCTTATTGCCAGTGTGCAAGGGTAGCCGTCCGCTTTCCATGCATGTGGATGGAGGAACTGAGGCTTTCTGTGCGGGCACGTAGCTGTATGCACACGTGTTCAAACACGTGGATATGGGCATACACAGCAGCACAGTACGCTGTGTCAGGATGCGTGTTTCAAAGGTGATGCAGAGTGCCCTGGTGCAGACAGTAGCAACTGAGTTGCAGAATGAGTTTCTGGGCATCTGAGCCTGGGAAGGGAGATCTGCCTGCAGGGATGGGTGCTGGTGTGTAGCACCATGAGGCAGCGCCCCAGGTTTGCATCACCCAGGCGTGCTGCAGTGGTTTGCTTCATAACATCAGCCTTTGTATATGGTTCCAGCTCTGCCATGGCTCCTTACATGCCCAGTGGCATATCCTATGGTGCCACCAGGTCCCAGTGGCATGTCGGTGCAGTTGGAGGAAGAGGGGCTCAGGGGAGAGGGTGGGGGGCTCTTCACCCCAAGCAGTGGAGATGTGAGGTCAGTCCTCGCGGGGGGTGCCTGCAGTGAGGTGTTAACGGGGGGACATTTTCTAGTGGTCTCTCTATGAATTCCTGAACAACCTGGAGGCAGATGGAGGTGCTCCCTGGGGAGCGATTTGGCCTGAAAGCTGCTGGCTGGAGCTACTTGAGACTCTCCATTGCTGTCCCTGAACAGAAGGTTTGCCTGCCTCCCCGGGGCCTCTTGCCAAGGTGCTGGGGAGCTGACCACAGGTGAAGCTGCCAGGGTGGGCAGGTGGCAAAGGGTCAGTGTCCCCTATCCTCTGGCAGCTCCCAGTCAGGCCAAGACAGGCTGGAGGAGGAGCCAGGGAGCAGCAGATGCCCCATCATCCTGGACTAGGCCATGATGTGGGACCCTGCTTGTGTCTACTCTAGGCATAGCTCCCTAGGGAGCAGCCACTACTCCAGTGCAGCCTCAATGTGCTGCCCTGCACCTACAGAGCAGAAGCCCTGCACCTCCTGCCCCAGGCACTCACACAGTAGTAGCAGCTCCAGCCCGTCTCGGTGTGTGCAGTTTCTGTCACCTCTACAGCGCTGTCATTCTGCAGGTAGCCCATGCGGCGCAGGCAGCCATCGTGGTATACCCGGCTGCAGACGCGGCAGGGAAAGAGGCTCTCGGCTGTCCACACCTCACAGATCTCACACATCTCATCATTGAGGACCTGGGGAGTGGTAGGCATCTCCATCTCAGTACCATTGGGATGCTCAGAGAGGGAGTGTGGGCAGAGGGGCTAACCTCAATGTAGGGGGCTCAGGGCACTGTGGAGCAGTGCCTCTTAGGTAGAGATGGGTGTAGGGGTGCAGGGTGAGCAAGGTAACTTGCTGGTTGGGTAGATTTGGAGGGAGGTGGATGGGTTGGCAGGAATGGATGGATGGATGGATGGGTGGATAGGGCTGGCTAGGCTGTGGGACCGTATGTTGGATAGAATTCAGGGTTGTAGGTGTGGATGGATGGGCCGTGGGGTTGTAGATTGGCTGCAGTGTTGGCCTGTTGTGGGTGGATGAATGAATGGATGGGTAGGACTTTAGGTGTGGAGGGGTGGGTAGAATCGTAGATGTGGAGGGATGGGTAGGTCTGTAGGTGTGGAGGGATGGGTAGGTCTGTAGGTGTGGAGGGGTGAGTAGCTCTGTAGGTGTGGAGGGATGGGTAGGTCTGTAGGTGTGGAGGGGTGGGTAGGTCTGTGGGCTGGCTAGACTGCAGGGCAGTGTGGATGAACTCATAGATCAGATGCTCCTTCCCTCTACCCCAGAGCTGGAGCCGTTTGTGCCCAGCAGTAACCCCTCCTCTCTCCTCCTCTCTTAGGCATCCCGAGGTCCCTCCAGGACATATCTGAGCAGGGCTAAACCCCCACTGTACCCTCCTCTCTGAATGGTACCTCCCGCCTTCCCAGCTGCCCGGTCCTGCCCCTGGAGAGGGAACACTCTTGCCTCCTGGACTCAGCCGTGCCAAGCCATCTCTGCGCCAGCTGAGCCTGGCTGTGCTGCATGACCCAGAGGAGCTTCCCTGTGCCTAGGTAGGCTCCAGGTGGGCTCCAGGAATGGTTGCAGATCCCCCTGGGCTGCCGTATCTGCTCTCCCCTGCACATGTCCACCCTGGCATTGTCCCTCTTGCCCTATCTCCATGCTCCAGCTGGAGCTGGCACTGGGTGCTCGCCTGCTCCCGTTGCTCCAGGCTGATGTCCAGTGGCTCGTCATCGTGCAGCTCCCGCTTGGGCCGAATGAAGGCGGGTGGCGTGAACCTGTTGGCCCGGTCGAACTCCTCTGGCTCCACTCCCCGGCCATCCCGCAGCCGTTCCCATGCTGCCTTGCTGGTGCTGCTCTCCTCTGGCTGGGAGGGCCCTGCAGATGCCTCGTCCTCTCCCTCTTGCACTGTCTGCTCCAGCGTGCCCCGGCGCGTACCCTCAGCCTCTGCCCGCCGCCGTGTTGATGGCTGATCTCGCAGCCCGTCTCTAAAGGCTGACACTGCCAAGCTGACCTTCTGCACCTTCTCCACCGTCTGCCGCCTTGACATCAGCACCCCCATGGCTCTGTGAGGAGGAGGATGGAGTCAGCTGCTAATGCCTTGGTCCCCGCTCCTGTAGCACTGAGCTGTGTCCCTAGCCCAGAAAGTATGTTACAGCCATATTGGGAGCTGCTCAGGGCAGAGAGAATTGGTGGGAGATCTGACCATGGACCGTCTGAATGTTTTTCTTGGGGGTGGGGGGAGAATAGCAAACAGGGAGCAGGTTTGGGGCACCCTGCCTACCCCATCTTTGCTCTGGGAGGACTCCAGCTTAACAAGAAACACTTCCAGTGGGTGCCTGCCCCTCTGCTTGCATCCCCTTTTTCCCTTGGAGAAATGCCTCTTGGGCCAGCCTGGGGTGAGAAATGGGGGCGATGCTCACAGCAGCTCTGCCCAGGGCTAGGGTGTACACATGGTGGTCTCTTACCCTCTCCAAATCTGTCCTCACTCCCTAGTCTCTCTCTTCCTCACAAGCTCGTGTGTGTGTGTGTGTGTGTGTGTGTTGCTGCTCTGACTGCCGGGCATCCTGCAACCATTGCTGAAACGTGGGTTGGATCTGGCTTGCAGCAAGCAGCCAGGTGGGGAGGCTGCACCAGCCGTAGGGGAGCTGTGAAGATGTTGGGATGTACAGGGAGCAGTGCATGGGCCTGGGGACATCTGAGGGAAGAGAAGGGGCCTCTGGGTGCAGGGCTGAGATGTATTTGAGGTAAAACAGGGAGGGCAACGACAGCAGCAATAACAGGTTGGGCTGTGTCTCGGTGCAGCTGGGCATGATCCTGGGCTGGAGAAGGACTGAAGCTGGAGAGAAGAAAGGTTTGCTCTCCAGTGATGGGGTGGGGGGGGGGCACAGCATCACCTCATTTGTGTCCCAGTACTGCTCCGTGCCCATCTGAGGTTACTTTGTGGAAGATGCTGCAGCCAAGAGGGGCTCCCAGCCCATGCCCTTGGGCAAGTGGGTGGCCGTGCAAGAGAGGACATCAGGACAGCAATCTCCTGGTCTCTCCAGCCTGCCCAATGTGCTGAGGCAGGGAAGTCCCCAGGCAGGGGGATAATTAGCAGCACACGTGCACACGCTGGGATTTCATGACCGCAGGACTACACAGCGCTGCAGGCATTGCCGCGGCAGAGAGCCTTGGAACGGTAATTACAGCTACCCCGCACCAGCGACACCCGAGCAGAGCGTGCTGGCAGCCCGCGGGCCTTCAGTCATCCTTAAGGCAGCTGATTCAGGAGTCTTAACGGCCAGCAATGACTGTTGTGAGTTTGCCAAGCCCTCCCGGATGGGCAAACACAGCCCCACGCAGCGCCCACGCGCTCAAATGTCCAAGATGCATGGAAACACATGGACACGCTGGCTTCCCCACGCACCGAAACGGCCACGTAATACACAGCGGCCCGGCACCCCACCACACGCTCGTGCACTCTCGCCTGGTTGCCCCCCGTATTAACATCTTGCCGTCCATCCCCCGTGCGCAGATGCTGGCTCTGTTCACGTGCACACACACACAAACACATGCACACGCAAACCCAAACACTGCCGCGAACCCACGCATGCGACTTCCCAGCCCCGCTGCGCAGGGGGGCCATCTGCACACACATTCGCACACGTGGAGCTGGGCGCACAACACGTGTGCCCCATCCTGCGCGCAGCTGGGTGCATACATGTACGTGTGCACCCGGAGAGCCTCGCCACGGGGCTCGGTGCACGCCCCCGCGGCCATGACGCTTGCACACGTGTCTTGGCGACGTGCACACGCAGGCAGGGGCATTCGTGCCTCCGTGGGCACCCGTTGACTCTGTGCCTGGCACACCGTGGCTGCCCGAGCTTTGCACAGGTGGGAGCAGGGAAGAGCTGGGAGACACGTGTGCAAGCCACGGCGCCAGCATCTCTGCGGCTTTGCTGGCAGGAGAGGAAGACGCCCTGCGTGTCTCTGCCTCCTTGCAGTGCCCAGGCTGCTCAGGACCCCAGCAGGCTGTGGGCAGGATTGGCTCTTGCTCCAGGCAGTGTTACAAACCACCCAGCTGGGGGTGCAGGAGGGAGAGCCCCCCCCAGAGCTGCCTTTGCAGGAGTCTGCATCACCAAGGGCCCCCAGCCATGCCAAGTGTGCCCACACACATGCCCCACGGTCCAGCTCTAGCGGCGCTGAGCACCCTGTGTTCGCAGCGTGGATGTGCCGCTGCCCAGTGCCCCTGCTGGAGGAGCCCAGCCCATCTCTGTGTCTCCAGTCCCTGGCGACTGTCCTCTCCCAAGGCTACCCTGAGTACGTCCTGCCAGTGCCACCAGCTGCTCTGTGCCCTGTGTTGAGTCCAGAGGCCTCCACACTCCTGTCACTGCTTGTGACGGGCTCTGAGGGTCCCAGGGAGCAGCGGTGATGCAGAGCCAGAGGCATGGGGAGAGCAGGCACCGTAGCAGCCTGGGTATCTGCCATCTGTGCATCGGTCGCATCCTGCCAGCTGCAACGGCCAAGCAGCTCCTGCATCCCCGGGCATCCCCGGGGAAGGTGTCACCGATGCTATTTGTGGCCACCCTCCCTGGTGCCCAGCTCTGGCGTGGTGGCAGTCCGTGATCCGGCGCCAGCACCCAGCTCACCTTGGCATGAGGCACCACGGCCTCAACCTCGGTGCCTGCTGCAAACATGGATCCTATTTTTAGGTCACTCCTGTCAAGGAGCTAAATCTGAGCACGAGTTCCAAATCCCTGGGCTGGCTGAGCCCTGCCACTGTGGGGGGCTGTCGCAGCAGGTCCGGGGCATCTTCTCACCGCCCCCCCCCCCCCCCGCCCCCGGCCTTCCCCTCCCCTGGCCTGGTGCACTCCTGCCTCGTCCTCCCGGCAGCACTGCTTCCCCCTGCTCTTCTGAAGGGGAAATGCTCCTCTTTGCTTCAGCCCTGGAGCAAAACACGGAGCTAAAAAGCACTTAGCCTGCTTCATCATCCTAGCACTAATGGACTCAGCTTTCCCAGCCCCCAGGAGCTCTCCGCATGGGGAAACCGAGGCCTGGCGGCATCCCGAGAGGACACCCGGGGGCTGTGGGAATGTGCGTGGGGGGAGAGTCCGGCCTCGGTGAGGGGAAACAGGGGCACCCGCAGGATGGAGCCCGGCGGCAGGCACCCGCACGGGGAAGGCAAGGAGGATTTTCGTCATGGAGGGAGGAGGCTTCACACCTGCATTCGTCGGGAGAAGGGGACGGAGGGGACCGCTGGCTCGGCTCGGCTCAGCTCCCTGGGAAATGGAAAATGTGGCGTACCCACTGGTGGGTCCAGCGGGCTGGCTGGTGCCTGCCCCACTGCTCAGCTGTGCCCGCCTGCCCCACAGCGCGTCCTCGGTGCAGAGGCAGGGGAGCAAAACAGGGGTGAACGCGGGGGGCGGGCGCCGCGGCGGCTGGGAGCGCGGGCTGCGCGCGTCCCAGTGCGGCTGCGGGCGCGGGGGGGACGGGTCCCGGCGCGGTAGGGAGCGCGGGGCGGGTGCTATGGCCCAGCCGGGCGCGCAGGGTGTGGATGCCTTGGCGGCTGCACGTGCCCAGGGTGTGTGTGGGGGGTGGCAGCAGCCGTGGGCGCAGCGTGGCGGGGTTACGGCGGCTGCGAGTGTGGGGTGGGTGTTGCAGCGGCTGGGAGCGTGGGGTGGGTGTTATGCTTTGGCTGCGGGTGCCGGGCTGTGCTTTGGCTGTGAGTGCAGGAGGGTGTTACGGCCCAGCCGGGTGTGCAGGGTGGGTTGTAGCAGCAGCTGTGAGTGCAAAGCAGGCAGTTGCAGTGGGCTGTAGGTGCCGGGTGGCGCTTGCGGCAGTTATGGGTGCAGGGTGGGTTGTTGCAGTGGCTGCAGGTGCAGGGCGGGCAGTTGTGGCGGCTGTGGGTGCAGAGTAGGTTTCTGCAGCGGTTATGGGTGCAGGGTAGGTTTTTGCAGCGGTTATGGGTGCGGGGTGGGTTGTTGCAGTGGCTGCAGGTGCGGTGTGGTTGTTGTAGCTATAGGTGCAGGATGGGTGTGTTACAGAGGCCGCGGGTAGTCGTAGCGCTGGGCAGCAACACAGCGAGCTTGTGGTGCAGCGTGCGTGCTGGTGGGTGCAGAGGGCTGGCTGGTGCCTGCCCCACTGCACAACCGTGCCTGCCTGCCCCACAGCATGTCCTCGGTGAGAGCCAGGGGAGCAAAAAGAGGACAAGCGGGTGCCTGGCCTAGTGCAAGCAGCGAGCTGGGTGCTGGCGCCCTCCTTGCCCGGCCTTGTGGGGCCGGAGCGGGACCCAGACTGGTGGGCGGATGCACCCGATCCCCCTGCCCCACACTGGCTCTGCCTCCCCAACCTTGCACCGGGCATGGCCTCCTCGGTGTGACCCACATCCCAACCAGGGGAGGACGTCTCCACGCCACGCGTGAGGCGGGGGATGGCTGCAGGAGGGCTGGGTGGCAGCGGCGCACGAGGGGGCCGGGCGGTGGATGTCAAGGTGGGTGTCCGGAGGGAATGGAGGGCCACAGCAGGTGGGAAGGGTTGTATCCAGAGGGGAGCCGCAGGGATCGCGCGGCACCGCCTTGTCCCCTCCCGCGGGCAGTGCAAGGGACCCGGCCGCAGCGGGGGGACAGGGCTCTGCTGCTGGCAGCACCCTCCCGTCCTCTGCAGGGGTGTGGGACCTGGCGGGGGCCCGCGGGGCGTCTGCTGCATCCCCGCTCCCAGGGACCCCGAGCCGGTGGCTGCTCCCCCGCCCAGCTCCGGCTGTCCATCCGTCCTGCCGTGCCGTGGCGGATTTTATAGGTGTGTCGCGCGTTTCCGTCTCCCGGAGAGGGATGGAAATGCCGTGACAGCAGCGTCCCTTCCCCTGCAGCATGCACAGCTCCCACCCAGCTCCCCGCTTCTCCCTTTCATCTCCCTCCCCAGCACCCGGGGTGGGTGGGGGATCAGCAGCACATTCCCTCCTGGATACCCATCCCAGGAGCCCCCTCCCCGGCACCCCGGGGACGACCCACCTGGGGACGACCCACCCCGCGCATGGGGCGAATTGCTCGAGGCGGCGTAAAGCCACTTACCAGGGTCGGAGTCCGGCTCGGGAGTGTGCGCCCTAGAGAGCCGCCTCGGCACTGCCCATCGCAGCCGCGGCTCCTGCGACCTCCTCGGCACCCGCGCTCACTGCATCCCCGGCGGCGCCCGGCACCCCGCGTCCGAAACCCCTCGGGGTGCTGGAGAGACGAGGCCGGTACCCGGGGAGCCAGAGCCGCGCTCTCACTGCCGGAGGATGCAGGAGACGGCGAGATGCTGGGAGCGGATGCCTGTGTCTAGCACGCGCACACACACACGCACACGCACACACGGGCGAAGCGGGGAGCTTGTGACTGGGGCTGAGCAGATGCAGCCTGGTTTGCTATCCCTGTACCAATTGCTGCCTGAGCCGTGTTAAACAGCTCGCTGAGATGAAGCTTTTTTTTTTTTTTTTTTTTTTTTTTTTTTTTTTTAACCAGTCTGACGTTGGCTGGGAGATACCAATAAAAGCTTTCCCCGCATCTCTTCCAGCCCTGGGGCTCGGTCGCCTTTCTCAGAGATGAGCTCCAGCGCTGCCGAGCTGGGGCTGCGCCCGTGCGGGAGTGGGGCGGCCGAGGAGCCTCCTGCCACCCCGGGGGCTCTGCCCAGACCCGGCGCCCCCGCCACAGGCTGCCTGCTTTCCCCCACAGCCTGCCGGTCCTCGTGGAGCAGGACGCTCCTGGCTGCACGTGGCGCAGAGCACCCAGGGCCACGCAGCACCAGGAGGTTCAGCTCTGCTGGGCCCCGTGTGCCCTCGGGGCTGCCTTTGAGTCCTAACAGGTGGCATGAGTGGATGGAGCCCGGGGTGGTCTTTTCTGCTGTGCTGCCCCAGGTGCGTGCCGTGGAGCTGCGGCGGGGCTGGGGACCCTGCAGAGATGCACAGGAGGTGATGGGGCTGGAGCAGGGATGCTAGGCTGAAGAGGATGAGGAGGGTCTTCTGCCTCACACTGGCGGTGTAACCCTGAAGCATCTGAAGGCTAGAGCGAGATGCCCGGGCACCGAGCCTCCCTAGACCTGCAGGAATTGAGCCCAGCCCTTCACCTCTTGGATTAGCTGCAGGCTGCCACCGTAGCTGTTACGGAGCCTGCCGGCACCCCCAGATCTCAGCCACGAGTGCGCTGAGACCGTCTGCACCTCATGTCACCCCCAAGCGAGGGGCTGGGGAGTGTCAGACAGGACGTTGCACCGAGATCTATCTAGTGCACAGTCCGCTTCCCCAGTGGGTGGAGAGGTGCAAAGCCAGGCTCCGGGCAGAACGCGTCTGCTTTTGGCCTGCAGCTCTCAGTCCTGTCCTGCCTTGCTCTGCTCACCGTGGGAGCCTTGCAGGGAGCTTTGCAGGGAGCCTGTGGTTGCCCCAGCCCTGGCCTGGCCTGGGAGCTCACTCCAGTGAATTTTTACCCCAGGGTGCTTCCCTTTAGCAGGAGTGACATGCTGCTTTATTTGGCCTGGTGACCCTGATGGAGAGGTGCCGGGTTGCACACGTGGGGAGGGGGCTGGAGAAGGGGGAGATGAGCCGTAAACGCAGCCAGAGACAAGCATCTCTGCAGACAAGTCTTGGCCCCAGAGGACCAGGGGAAGGAGGAGGTGGTGGAGGAGGATGGTGCCGGGAGGCTGGGAAAGCTTTAAGTGCCTCTTCAGGGAGCATCCTGACCTGGCAGGCCTGTGGCTGAGTGCAGCCATTCCTGGAAACGCATCGGCGCGGAGGAGTGCCAGCCCTGCCGGGTCAGCCCGTGGGTGCGCGCGGCGCTGCGGCCGTGCTGGCGGCGGGACAGGCGTGCCGCCTGGGGCAGGAGGCCGGAGGGCAGCCAGTGCGTCCTCGGGGCCCCAGGAGGTGGGTCCCCAGGGGATGCCTTGAAGCTCAGCAAGCCCCCGGAGCAGCTGCTGTGGGGGCAGGAGAGACGCTGCGGGGACTGGGGCCGGTGCTGAGCTGGTTGGCAGCAGTGGGGTCTGGCTGGCAAGCTGCAGGGCCAGCTCCTGGCTCTGCTCCCTGCCCTGCTCGGTGCCCACCACCGGCTTTTCCACCTCGTTTCCCACCAGCCGGGCTGGCCACACCAGACCCTTTCCCTGCCGCTTGGCCCAGCACCCTGGGGGCCATCGGTGTTGCTGTCGGGTGGGTGCAGGTGCACAGTCCTGCTCTCCCCGAGGCAGCTGGGCAGAGCTGAAGACTTCTGAGTTTTGGGGGTTTCAGGGGTCCCATTGCTGTCTGCACTGGTGCCAGCACTGCCTGGCAGACGCCTGGCAAGCCTGCCCGCTGGTCCTTCCCGAAATTCCCGCGCCCAAGGGAGGGATGTGCAGGGCTGTCCCCGAGACCCCTCTGCCAGCTGGGAGGGGGCACGCAGGGAGGTGAGGCCCGGTCCCAGGCAGGCTAGATGCAGGTGGGCAGCGGCGCAGAGCGGCTTCGGAGGGTGTAGGAAGGTGACGTAGGACCCCCGGCAGATGGGGCGTGCGAGCATGCGTGCGTGCGTGCGGCACGCAGGACGCCTTTGCGACGCTGGGCGGCTGCTCGGCGGGCAGCGACGTGCGTGCCCCGGGCTCGCGCGCTGTGCCGGGTGGAGCAGTGCCAGCTCCCGCCGTCCCGCTGGGGCTGCGCAGAGCTGCCCTTTCCAGCCTGCAAGGGGTGCGCGCCGCAGCGCTGCCGGGGAGCGCGGCAGCCGGCATGCACAGCGCAGCCCCTTTGCTGCGGGGAGCCGCCGTCCCTTGCAGGGGCTTCGATCATACGTGATGCTCCCGCACCCACAGGGAGAAAGAAGACCAGCTGGGCGCTCTTCGGAGCAGGCACGGAGGCAAAAGGCTGGGAAAGCTCGGAGCGGGGCCGGCAGCGCCGGGCTGCTGGGGGAGGGCTGTAGGGGCGGAGGTGAGAGCTGAGCTGCGGCGGGAACAGGCGTTTTGTCGTCAGCTCCAACCCCCCCCTCCCCACCCCAACCCAACACCGAATCTTGCACGACGCCCGCGGGTAGGTCACTGGCTGCTGCCGCGCCGCGGCGTGTGGGCTCACCATCTGCGGCTGGCGCTCGCCTTCTGGAGCGCGCAGCCCCGGAGCCGCCCGGGAACGGCGCCCGGCGCCGCGGCTGCCGCCCCGCACCGCGCTCGGCCTCGCCGCGGCCCGCGCCCGCCCGCCGCGGCCGTGCTCCCGCCCTCCCAGCGGGGAGGAGGGCGGCAAACTTTGGGAAGACGCGCCGGAGAGGCGGCAAGGAGTGTCGGCGCCAGCTCTCCTTGCTGCCGATCAGCACGGGGTTAGGAGAAACAGAACTTGTCAAAATAGCAGATCGTTTTTTCTTCCTTTTTTCTTTTCTCTCTTTTTTTTTTTTTTTCCGGGAGATTACGAGTTTGCCTGGTGCAGATGATGCAGTGTTGGCGTGCTGCGCGCGGGGCTTGGAGAGGCAGCGGCACACCTCGCCGCGGCTCCGGCGCCAGCGCCAGCGCGGAGCAGGACCCAAACCGGGCAAAAGTGCAGGCGGGGAAGGGGAGAGCGTCGCCCCACATGCCAAAGGTCACCCACAGCCGGTGACAGAGGCTTGGGCAGGACACGTTTCCCTCCAGGTCCTGGAGAGCCCCGTAAGCAGCCGGGAAAGAGCAGGCGGTGAGGAAGGCGAAGTAGGTTACGGAGCCGCAGAAGCTGGCTGCGTGCCCCGCTGCCGTGGCGCTGTGTCTGTTGGCTCCGAGCTTCTCCCTCCCGCCCTGGGGCCGGGATTCAGAGCTGTCACCGGGCGAAATTCCCACAAGCAGCCTTGGGTTCCCCATCCCGGAGTGAGGGCTGGCGCTGCTGCCCCCCTCCCAGCAGCTTTCCCAGTGCTGGAAAATCCCCTGGTGCAAAGGCCCCGGGCAGGATCCACTTAACGGATCCTGTCCTCAGCCCTGCAGCTCAGCAGGACACGGGAATTTGCAATCAAGGTCCGTCAGGATGCGACAGAGAGCAAAGCGCTCGGCAGCCAAGTGCCTGGCTGGAGCCGGGCCAGGTGCTGGCCTGTGCGGGGATGAAGGCTCTTCTCCTTTGCCCAGGTGCGGATCTGGGCCAAGGTCCCCATTCAGCCCAGCCCAACCTCCCCTCCTGGAGCAGAAGCGCTTTGTGCTGCCCCAGGAGGTTTCAGCTTCAGCCAAGCTCCTCTCTGCATGCACAGGGCCCTGGCTCGGTGCGGAGCTGAGCGCTGCTTCCTCCTCATCCTCGCTGCTGGGTCCCCACCTCCCTTGGGCTGAGCCGCAGCCTGCTCAGACCTGCTGCACCCACAGCCCTGGGCAGAGGATGGACTCTACTTGCTGGAGTGAGGAGATCCAGCTTGCGTATCCAGCTGTCTGTCCAGCCGTCCTTCTGCACATCCATCTCCAGGTGAGGTGGTGGCAGAGGGCTACTCTCTTCTGCCCGCTGCAGCCCTGCAGAGCTGTTGCAGACCCGGCCAGAGCTTGGATGTTCCCTTTTCCTTGTGCAGGACTGGGATTTGGGGAAACTTGGAGACAGGGTGAGGTGCGCAGCGCTGCGCTGCCTTACCCAGCCATTGCTCCTCCAGGAGCCACCTTCGCTGCCACGAGAAGGGGGAAGAGCTGGTGGGGACCAGCGGCAGGACCCGGGGAAGGAGACGCTAAGAAAGGATGTGGTTTGATGCTGCAGACAGGTGCCAAGATGCCCCAAAGGGAGCAAAGGCGCGGGACGGCCGGGGCGCAGGGCTGCGGGTCTGCCCTGCCCTCGCTGCCGCGGCTGGCAGCCCCCGGCACGCCTGCGGGGCATTAGCGAAGTGACCCTCTCCGCGGGTCCCTGAGGGTGGCCGTGGAGCAGGGAGGCTGCAGCCTCGCTGAGGAGCTTCCCAAGTGGAACGGAAATGCCTAATGAGGGCCGCCTTCATTAAACGGGGCTGTCACGGGGATGATTGCTGCCTTCCTGAGCTGCTTTACGAGCAATAAAAGCTGTGCGGGAGGAGAGGAGCCGCCGGGGGAGAGGGGCAGACTCTGCTTTGCTGCAGCATCCTACCGAGAGGCTTTGTGCAAAGACCTTGCCCCGACCTCCCCGCGGCTGGAAACCTTCTCCTTCACCCACCGGAGGTGCCTGCTCCCTCGGGTGCCCCTCGTGGGCCGTGGTACCTCATCCCCCAATGAGCCCCACGTCCTGGGGACCTCCGTGCGCAGAGGAGGGGCAGCTCCGACGCGGGCGAGCGGGTAGCGCCCCGCGGCACAGCCGTGCCCCGGCGCGCCGTGGCGGCCTCGCGCTCGCCTCTTAATCAGCTAATTGCGTGTTTGGGGTTTCAGGCGAGGGCCCCAGCCTGGTGTTGCCATAACAACTGCATCAGCATCACTTTCAAACATTTACCAGGCAGGCTGGAAATGCAGAGAGGGGGGAAAGAAAAGGAGAGGAGGCCAGAGGGCTGACGGGAGGGCAGGCTGAAAGGGCCGCCTGCGCCTCTCGCACTATACCGTGGGGAGTCCCGCAGGGCAGAAAGTGCTGATTAAAATGGCTCTTGCTGGGATTCGGAGGCTTTTTTGGGGGAAGGAGAGCAAATGCCTCTGCCTGCTGGAGTCTGTCTGAGATGCCGTTCTTAGGAGGATCATCTCAGCTTCTTCAGCTCAGGGTGGAGGGCTGTGAGACACACGGCCGAGGTTGCCTCCCTGCCAGAGAGCACGGGGACAAGCGGTGGGTGCTGGCCCCGGGGACCCGCCGTTCCCAGCACCGGGCGGGTTTGCAGTCCGGCTGGAGAGCGCTGCAGCACAGCGGCGGGGGGAGAGGAGATGGGTGGGAGGGTGATGTGGGGCAGATCCTGCGGCTCGCAGGGTCCAGCCCACATTTGTCTTTGCCCTGGTGTCCTCCTTGGCTATGGAGGTGGGAGGCACCTGAAAGCTGCCAGCACAAGAGCAATATCCAGCCACGCAAGTGTGTGCGAGTCCTTAGAGACACGGGAAAGCCAGAGCCTGTGGGGCCGGCCATCCTGCTCACCACTGCACCAGCAACAAACCAGTAACCTCCCTGAGCACCATGGGCTCGCTGCGGTTTCTCCACCCAGCTGCTTTGCAGTGGCTTCCCTCCGTATCGCTGCGATGCCCGCACTCCTCCACCTCCGGGCGCTGAGGTTCCTCGGCCCCCAGCTGCTTTCGGGTCCCTCTGCAATGTCCTGCGTGTGTCCTTGGGTGCTAGCTGGGATGGGTGCTGTGTGGCAGAGAGTGGATGGGGCACCCTGCAGCCTCCCCCCCCCCCCGCCCCAGTCCCAGTGGGCCTGGAGCTCATGGGCACATGCTTTCCTTGCTTTCTGTGCAGGGTGGTATTTCCCCCCAGCTGGGCTCTGGTCCCTCCTCTCTCCCCTTGGCAAATACATCTTTTTACTGTCATCTTTCTTCCTACGAGCTGGATCAGGCCTCTCCAGCACCTTCTGCTTGGCTGGCAGGCTCGGGGCCGTCCCTGCTTCCCAAGGATAGCAGGAAGTCTCACTCGCATCCCAGGCAATGAGATCTGTGGCTGGGATCTGGCACATGAATTGCTGAGGATGAGGCTGCTCCTTGGGAGCTTTTTGGTCACTTGGTCCTCAGGAAGGGCCCGTGCATTCTTCTTCCTGAGCACGCAACTCGCCCCGGCTCTGCTCGCTTCCATAGAGCCAACATCTCTCTGGAGATGAGCCCTTGCTGAGCAGAGAGCCTGATGGAGGGCAGGGCTGCTCCCCTGGCACAAGCGCTCTCCTCCCACTCCCTTTGCCCAGCCAAAGGTTGGGCAAAGGTCTCTGTGAGCTCCATGTGCCCCCTTGCAACTGAGGAACATCAGCTGGCACCCCCAGAGCGCGTCTCCGCTCACGGGGACGGCAGGTTGCAGTGACACGTACTGTCTGCAATCCTCCAGTGGACCCTGCCCACCCCAAGCTCCTTCCAGCAGCATATGGAGCCCCCATGTCCCATCTGCCAGTCCCATGCCAACGTCCCATTTTGGTGCTAAATGCCCATGGGTGGGGGACTGAACTGTGCCCTGGTTCAGGTGCTGGGCAGGTTGCACCCAGCTCAGAGGCTAGCACCTGTGGCAGACCCCAGGGCCCAGGGGCCTGAAGCGTAGGCCAAATCCCCCCGCATCCACTGTGTTATTCCCTGTGTTTTTCCAGGGTCGTTTCTTGGGCTGCTGCTGTACCGGCTGGAAGTGGCTGTGCCTGTGGGGTGGCTGCTCCTGGCTCCAGGTGCCTGTTTCTCTGTAGATGCTGTGGTCAGAGCAGGCGCACGGCTCAGGCTTCACCGGGGAAGCGCCGGGATGGCCTGCGCTGCCCAGCGCTTTGCAGCAGCTGCGAATCCGGTTTGCCTGGTGCCAGGCCCCAGCAATCAGCCTTGCTGAGTGTCTCTGTGCAGCCCAGATGGCTTTTTGCTGGCAGAGCGCGGCCCTGGCAGCTTGGGGCCGCTGCAGACGGTGCACAGACAGACTCCCTGCCTCCTCATGCCCACCCCGGGGACCCGGCATGCCTGGTGTCGGCTGCCGGCTCTCACCCAGAGCTTGCCACAGTTCAGATCAGGGCATTGACCAGTGCTGCACACCCTGCTCGCGGGGCAGGAGGGCAAATCCTACCCCCCCAGGCTGTGTGGACACCCCCAGCTGCTGCTGGACCTGCTTTGATGGAGCAAGATGGGCAGCTCCCAGCTATTTCTGTCCTGCAGCATTGGCCAGTGCAACCTGCTTGTGGACAGTGGTGAGAAGAGGCATGGTGTCCCTTGACCCTGCGTCCCACCCCGGCAGGGCCTAGGCACCACTTGCTCCCAGGCAGCATTTCTGCACCTCTGCGGGCTGGGTGCGAGGCTCCTTTTGGGCAGCTCTAGCCGTAGGGCTGCCTGGAACATCTCCAAAGGACTGATTTGCTGTAATTCCTCTGGAAAGCAACTTTTGTGATTGCTAGCCTGGAGATCTTGAGCTGGACTTAAACAACAGGATCCTAAAGATGCCATGAATAATTGAGCCTAATAAATATTAATAACTTGCCTGCATGGTGGCAGGGCATGTAATTGCAAAGAGCGTTCTGGAAGCACAGCTCTGCAGGCAAACGTGCACACACGGCAGGGCCAGGGCAGAGCCCCGTTAACACTGACGTTGCCAGGCTGTGCGGAGCTGGCAGTGCCACATGTTGCTGCAAGCCCTGCTGCCCTCTCCCAGGGGTTAGCGGTCGCAGCCAGGGGATGCTGGTCCCCACGCGGGGTATTTAGCAGTCCTTGGTAGACCTCTCCCGCATGAGCTTGTCTCCTTTTGAGTGTGTGTGCACTTGCAGCATCCTCAGCATCTTTGGGGAAATATGATTTTCATCATGGATCCATTCTGATCCCAGATCACCCTGGAGGACACGGGACGCCCCCTTTAGAAAATCCTGCCTGTCCTCATGCCCAAGCTAATTGAAGACATGTCCTAAATTCAGGTCAGCCTGTGGCTGCTCCCTGCTCTACATCCCCAAGGACCAGCTGGACATCTGTATCAGGACTGCATACATGATCACCTCATGCTTCATGCAGACTGATGCATTACAAAATTCGGCTCTCAGGGCTGAGTGATGACAAGAAGGTACAGTCCAAACTTTGCACAATCCAGCAAATCCTCCAAAGTTTGGGTGCAGGTGGGTGTGGATGAGTCGAGACATGAAAGAAGGATGGGATATATACAGCTTTCTATCTGTGAAAGACAGTGATGGGGAGAGCACACAGCCACCTCTCTAGGCTAAGGGACACCCTGCAAGGCAAGGCTGAACTTGCCACTCCCACCTTTGCTGAGCAGCATTAAGCTGTTGATTAGACCTTGTTTTTAGGATTCAGTCCAAAAAGGCTGATTTTTTTTTTGATGAAATATAACCATGAAACTCAAAACAAAATCCAGTGCTTCTCCTTCTGGGATGCTCTAGGCCCCCACCAAACTGCATGCCTGAAATCAAACTCATGCCTGCGGCTTCCCCAGTCCCTAATCAAACCCAGCCTTTCCCAAGCCTCTGTTTCTGAAGCCAGATGAGGAAGAGAAGTCCAGAAGGGATCACAAATGCTTGCCTGGAAGGGCACAATTTGCTCTGCTGCAAAAGCTCAGCTGTGCTGTGAGCAAGGTAGAAACATGCATGTGGAGGCTTTGGCAGAGCTTTCTGGATATCCAAACTCAGGCTGGGGAGCCTGTTACCCTGCCCCTTCCCAGGTCACCATCAGCTTTGCCACCTCATGCAAAAAGGATGAAGAAAGAGGCCTGTGTGGCTATACAAAGGAATGGGAAAGAGAAACTCTGAGCTTATGGCAAGGACTGGGCGCAGCTGGGGTAGGATGTTGCCCAGAACCTGCTGCTTGAAAACTGAGGTGCTTGGGCAGCCGAGATGAAGACCTGGGACTGCTTGGTAGAGGCATGGCAAAGCTATTTTCCCTGCAGGAACTTCCCCCCTCTCTGAGCAAGGTTCCCCCCCCCCCCACTGCCTGACTGAGATTACAGAGATTTTGAGATTTTGAGATTACATCTTATGAATGTGGTTTCAGACAATAACAGCTTGCAATTACGCAGCACTTTCCACACCAAGGGATTGTGCCTTTCTTTAACTAGCTTTACAAAATCTTTACAATCTTTAATCTTTACAAAACTGGCTGCAGCTGCTGCTGGGATGCAAAGCTCTAGCCTGCACAGAAGAGTTGCAGCTGAGATCCCTCAAAACATTCTTCCATCCTGTACTGGAAACAGTTAATTTTGCAGGAGATTTAAGGGTGCTGTTGGCTGGATGTGGCCCAGTGCCTGGACAGCCCAGAGCAAAGGGGCACAGTGCATGTGAAGTGACCAGTATCTCATGCGGACTCTACCCCATGCTTTATGTATTTTCCGTTGCTACACGCTTGTAGGAGGAAGACTGATAGTGATGGTGGGGATTATCCATCCATGAGTGTGAGGAAAGAAGGGTGCTACATTTTCTGGGGAAAGGGGAGACATGATTTGACTTGGATGAGTAAAGGGAGCAGCAATTGCTATAAGACTGATTACGGAGCACAACCTCTTGGAAGTCATTTCTAAGCACATAAAGGGCAAGAATGTAAATCAGCAGAGATTTCCCAAGAACAAACCATACTGGACTCTAAGGGTGGCAGCCAGCAACTCGACACCCCACTAATGGCCAGGAGTGAAAGAAGCATCCTGGGGCAGATACAGCCCCAGCGACCTCAGCATCAGCGACCCGGGCAATGACACAGGATAAATGTTCAGCAAAGCTGCAGGTGACACTAGATGAGAGTGACTGATGCCTGGCACAGCCTCAGTCCAGAGGGATTAGCTAAACATGAGCATTGACCTCATTAGGTTCACCAAAGAGGAGTGTGAAGTGCAGTACAGGGTGGAATAACCTGAGGCTGGGAGCTGACCACTGAGCAGCAGCGCTGCTGGGAAGGACCTGGGGGTTATCATGGATGTCAGGCTGAACGTGAGCCAAGGGAGCACTCTGATCACAAATAAGGCAAACCACATCCTGGGCTACATTAGGGGAAGCATGGCCAGCAGATCAAGGGAAGTTATTATCCCCGCTCTTTGGCATTGGTGAAGATGCACAGATCGCAGAAGTGTTTCTAGAAGAGCTTCTAACAGCAGTGCTCCCGCAGCTTCCTTTGTTGTTAAAGAGAGGTGAAAATGCAGAGGATGATTAAGGGATTGCTGCAGGAGCAATAACAGGGAACCACAGTGTTATTCCAAGGCACTCAGAGCACTTGGTTGGGAAGTAGGTGAAGTGGAGTCTCCTGAGAGTCCCATACAGTTCGAATGAGAGATCTGGGGAAGCCAGGAACTCTGCATTTAGATATTAGCTTCTCTTTCGGGTGGAAAAGTAATGAAAGCCTTGGCTGAAAAGACTATGTTTTTCTCTGCGGTCACAGATACTCTAAACTATGGCAATAGCAAAATGCTTCCAATTATTGTTTGCTGCTACACAGCTGAAAGGGAACAATACTTTGCTGGACCATTTTCAGGCTAGCGACAAACCTCCTTCAGTATCTGAAAGTGTGAAAAAGCAAATGATTTGTAGCTTGGCAGACCATTGCTATTTGCAGCTGGCAGCGCTCGGGGTAACTTTGGGCAACTCCTCTGTGTTTACAAGGGAACGGACAACAAAAATAAATATTTGCCTGGTGTTGATCACCCAGCCGCTGCGTTGTGCAGAGCCTGCTGAAATCAGGCTGTGAGTCTGGGAGCTGGGTAGCTTTCAGTCCTTCTCCCTTGTCAGCTACAGATGCTTCAGAGTTTCAGATGAGACTTGTCCTTCATGGATGGACTGAGGCAAGTCCCCACGTGCCGTCACCTTCATACTCTGGAGTGGAAAGGAACATGTGGGAGCTCTAATAACTGTCTGTGCATGAGGGGAAAACAGCAGAGCATCATTTTGAGAGGTTCTTAAGGCTGGTGAAACCTTAGAGGGGTTTCCCCACCAGGCGAAAAGGTCATCACGCGGGACTGCATTCACTGGGGTGCCTTAGCCCTGGCCCCTGCCTTCGTGAGTGACTGCAGAGCATCGAGCCCCGAACCCTCTCCGATATCAAAGCTTTTAGGCTCCCCAGGCTTCATTATACTCAAAGGCAGCCACATGAAAGAATATTTTCCCTTTGTAAACAGACTTAGTCAGACACAGAGACCTGCTTAGCATCGATCCTGTTAGGCTGGGCTTCAAATTCAATTTGTTTCCTTTGTACCTGTGAAAAGTTTGGTAAATTGATTTAAATAATAAAGATGCATTGACAGCGATTACAGCTGATAAATACCATTTTAAATAATAAGATGAGGCTTATCATCACTAAACTGTTTGCCTGAGGGCTGCAAAAATGTACTGTAAAGAGAACAGTATTTCTCTAAGATATCCCTTAAAGTCCTAGCCTTTATTTCTCATAAGATTGACTATTTTCCATCCATTTTTCAGAGGCGGAAGCTCTGAAAAACTCAAAGAGTGAAGCCAACAGTCCCCAAATCTGCAATTTATACCACTAGTGTAATCTCTGCATAACAGCGACTGATGAATATGCATTGTAGCATTTCCGTGTGCGGCAGAAAGTAACCTATTTCTAGCCTCGAGCCAGCTGCAGTAGGTCTGCCTCTTTCTGCAGCTCTGTGCCAGCAGTGGGGCTGTGTCCTTTCCGGATAGATGAGGATGCCATGAGAAAACCCTGAGTCTGGACTTGGTCTGTGGGTTGAGGACAGGTCCAACTGCTAGCCCCCTGCGAGAGTGCTGGTCATGCCACTCTGTGCCTGCCTCTCCTGGACACATTTAAGGGATGTGAGGCTCAGCAGAGTTTGGGGTTCAGTGAGGTGGCAGCCGGATGCAGAGGGATTGACAGCAATCTCAGAGACAGCCTTGACGTTACGCCGGTAATAGCAGCAGAGATGTGACAGACTGAGATGAGCAGCCAAGTGACACTTTAATGAGTGTTAATGGGAGGCAAGAATTAAGTCCTGCCGGCTCATTAGCATGGGAAGAGGTGCCATCTGCCATGGCTGGCAGGGTTCATTGCTGCCGTTTTGGGTGGGTGCTGATTCCCGTGGAGAGTGGAGAGATGAGACTTGTGCCCAGGAGGCCCTGGGCCACCTCACCTGTGATGGCCGTGTCCCAGGCCCCTGTTAGACCGGGTGCCGAATCCCAGCTTTCCCAGCGACGGGTGCCGCGCAGCCTTGGAGATGTGACTCTGGGTACAGTCATAGTACACCCATAGGAGATGCTCAGATTCTGCTGTTTTATCCCATGTGTTTCAAGGCAGCATGAAATTCCAGGTGCTATTTCTCCAGGCACCGCTGAGTTTCCAAGTGAGGACGGCGGGCTCAGGCAGTGTCACCTGCTCCCAGCTGGGCCCCCCTCTCTGCAAGCAGCAGGGCACCACTCGTGTCTGGGAGCGGCAGCAGAGCTGGCTGCGGGGCTCCCTGCTGCTGGTTTCTGGCTGGAGTGGGAGAACCAGGGCACGCAGAGGGGCCACGGGAAGTGGCCGTCACCCAACAGGCGGGCGCGACACCCCGGGGTCCGGGCACCGGGCAAACGGCTGCCGGGGGGGTGAGTTCTGGTGCGAGCACCAGGCTGCCGCAGGCGCGGCGGGGCGCGGGGGGGCCCGGCGGGACTCGCGGGGCGCCGCGAAGCCGCCGCTCTGTGACCTCACAGCGGCGCTCTGTGACCTCACAGCGGCGCTCTGTGACCTCACCGCCCCGCGCCCCTTCCCGCGGCGCAGCGCCCGCTCGGCGCGGCCCGGCCCGGCGCGGCCCGGCTCGGCCCGGCCGCCATGCTGGGCGCCCTGGGGCCGGCGCTGCGCCGCGGGCTCGCCCCGCTCGGCGGCGGCGGCGCCCTGCTCGGCCCCGGCCTCCTGCTGCTGGCGGCCGCCGCCCTGCTCGCCGCCGCCCGCCGCCGCCAGGTACGGGGCGGGGGGTGGTCCGGGCGGCGGGAGGCTCCGTCCCGTCCCGCCCCGCCCCGCTCGGTCCCGTCCCGTCCCGTCCCGCCCCCTCCATCCCGGCCCGGCCCGGCCCGTCACGGCGCTCCTGTGCCCGCAGGGCGGCGGCCGCGGCTGGTGGCGCCGGCGGCGGGCGGCGACCCCGGGCCCAGGTAAGGCCGCGGCGGCGCGGGGCGGCGCGGGCAGGGTCCGGCCCGGCCCGGGGGGGCGCGTCCCGCCGCCGCCGCTCAGCGCCGCCTCCCGCCTTGCAGGTGGCGCCGGCGGCGGCAGCGGCCGGGCCGAGCCGCGGTGCCGCCGCCCCGGCTGCGCCCGCTGCGCCGCCGCCGCCCGCGAGCTGCAGCGGCGGGTGCTGGCGGCGCGGGCCGGGCCCGCGGCGGCGCTGGGGCCGCGCTCCGTGGCCTCGTGGGGCTCCAGCACGTGGCGGGCGGCGTGGTGGGACCTGGAGGAGCTGGTGCGGGCCGGCGGCCTCTCCCGGGGCTCCTCCAGCGACGGCGCCGCCGCGGCCCCCGGCGACGGGCGCTCGGGGCACCGCTGCCCCTTCTGCCCCCCGCCGCGGGGCCGGGCCGCCCCCCCGCCGCCGAGCCCCCCGCGGGCCCGAGCCCCCGGCGCCCGCCCGCCCGGCGCCCCCCCGTCCCTCCGGAGCCACCTGGCTCGCAAAGGCCTGGAGATCTGGCTGGGGGCCCTGCCCGGGCCGGTGCGGCGGTCGCAGCAGCGCGCCGCCCGGCGCCAGGGCCGCCCCGGCCTGCCCAAGCCCATCGGCCCGGGGCAGGCCCGGCCGCTGGCCCGCCGGCGCCTCTGCCCCTCGCTGCAGGGCAAGGCCGACGCCGTCGCCGCCAACGTGCTGCAGAAGCGCCTCCGCGGGCTCTGGGGCGTCCCCAACCCCACCGAGGAGTCCCTGGCCCTCCTGGTGCCCTGCCCCCCGCCGCTGCTCGCCCCCCTGGACCCGGGGACGCCGTGGGAGTGCGAGGCCCCTGGCCGCCCGCCGGCGCCCGCCCGCGCGCCGCCCGCCCCAGCCTCCTCCGCCGGCGGCCGGCTCGCGGGCTCCTGCCCCGAGCACCCCGGCAGCAGAGGCGAAGGTCTCCCCGCCGGGGTCTGCTCCTGCATCGAGCGGGCGCCAGGGAGCGTCACGCGGGACAGCCTGCTCCGCCGGCATGGGGGGCCGCCCCGGAGCGCGGAGGAGCCCCGGGGGCTGCGCGGGAGGGGCTCGGCCACCCCCAGCCCCGAGCCCCCCGGCCCAGTGGACGGGGGTGGCGGCACCAACTGGGCCGGCGGCAGATGTCAGCGTTGAGGCCGATCTCGCCGCCCCGGGCTCGCGCGTGGCCGATGCGGAGGACGGGAGCTGGCCCGGAGCGGCGGGCCGCGCCACTGCTGTGCCGAAGCTGGAGCTGAGCCGGGATGTCCGCAGCAAGCTGTGGGTGCACACGGCGAGGAAGTGCCTGGAGACGCGGCTGCGAATCTTCCCGGCAGCGGTGCGGCGGTCGCTGGAGACACCGCAGCCAGCACCGCCCCGGCTCCCGCCGGACGGAGCCGGCGGCCCCGACGTGCAGCCAGAGAAGCCGGCGCAGCCGCGGTGCGGGGCGTCCCCGGGGGCCCGGCAGCCGCGCTCTCGCCCGGTGCCCGTCCACATCGCGGTGCCCGAGGCCCTGTTCCTGCCCGAGGAGCAGCGTGAGGCCCTGGAGCTGCACGTCCGCGCCAAGCGGCTGCAGCGCCGCCGCGACCTGCTCGGCCCCAGCCCCGGCCCAGCGCTGCCGTCCCCGCCGGGCACCCAGGGCGGCCACGCAGCCCCCGGCACTGGCTCCCTGCCTGGGGCGCTCGGCGGCGCCGGCGACGAGGCGGCTGCGACCAGCGAAGCCCCGGGGAAGCGCCAAACACCGCCAAAGCCCTGGGCACCAGCGACTGCTGTGGTCTCTCCAGTCCTCGTCCCTGCAGCCACCAGCTTGGCCAGGGGGGACGCGGCGGCTGCGATGCCCTTCCTGGAGAAGACGACGAGAGCCAGTGAGGAGGCCATGAGCTGGCTGGAGACGCGCGTCAGGCGGGGAGGCCGGGAGGTGAAGGCAGAGGTCGGGGAGGATGAGGAGGTGCCGGCTGCCACTCCCCGACAGCCGCAGCCCGCGGTGGCCGCCCAAGGCCTGCAGCTGCGGCCACCTCAGGGGCTCCCCGTGTCGCCGGAGGAGCCGCAGGCCGGGGCAGGGGAGAGACCCGGCGCAGCCGCAGTGCGGGAGCACGCAGGCACCGGCAAGAGGCCAGCGCGGTGCCGTGCCCCCCAGCAGGGAGCCCCGTGCGGGGAACGCAGCCCCCCGCGGCGAGGCCGGGGCTGCTCACCGCCGGCCTCCGTGGCCACGCTGCGCTGGAGCAGGAGGCGGATCCTGCGGGCGCTCGAGGCCGGTCTGCAGGAAATGGCCCGGAGCCGGCGGGACAGGACGGAGGCGCCCAGCCCCCAGCCGTCTCCTTCCCCTCCGTCATGCCCAGGGGTCCAGCCCTGCGTGGCGGAGGGGCCTGTGGGTGCTGGGGGCTGGAGTGGGGCCCCCCTGTGCTGTGCCCCCCAGCCCCGAACGGAGGAGCCCTGGGCACCCCTGCCCCGCCATGGCCCCTCCTGGCCACACCAGCATCCTGGTACGGCAGAGGGGACGGGCAGGGCATCCACAGCTGCCGGGCGCCTGGGGCGTGCTCCATCCCTGCCGGGTGCCCAGGGACCAGCACTCGGCACTCCCGCCCCAAGCTCGGCGCCCAGGGTGGGGACGGATGGCAGCGGCAGGAAGAAAGCTCCAAGCGTGGCTGGGGGCAGAGGAGCCAGCCCCATGGAGCAGCAGTGTTGGGTCCCCGGTGTCACGGTGGGGACTGTGCTGCCTCGAGGCCTCGGGGACTGTGTGCCTGGTGAGGACCATGGGGCACCAGGAGCTGTGCAGGAAGGTAGAGGCTGGAAGACACCAGGAAAGAAACCATCTCTGCGGGAAGCCAGGCAAAGGAAGAGGATTGTTGCTTGGAGGGCCCAGTGCTGTGCCTGCGACACCAGGGAGGAGACTGTCGCTTGGAGTGGGGACGTGAAGGATTGCACAGACGGCTCCTGGGCCGTTTGGGAGGGATCGCAGTGGGTCGGGGAGGGAGAAGCGCAGGAAGACAGAGGGGGGTGAAAAGGTCTGGGCAATTTGTCCTACAGTCCCATTAAAACCTATTTTTAACCCTCACTGTGGGAGTTGCTCCCTGTGCTGTGAACTGTGGGCGAATTTGGAGGTGCTGGTGTTTGTGTGTGGTGCGCACTGGTGGCAACCAGATGTTTGTATGACACAACCTACCCCAAGCTTCCCCACTGACAGCGCTGTGCCTCCGCTTCCCTCTGCTCGTGTCCAGGCCAGCCTGTCCAGGTATTTTCCAGAATTCCTGTCAGGCTCATTTGAAAACTTTCCCATTTTAAATACCGGCAACTACATGGTCTTCAGTCCCCTAGGATTTCTCGTCCTGGCCCTGAGCTTTGCCAGGTTTCAGCAGCTCAGAAGGAACTTGGACTGCTTTGTGTGCATGCAGTGAGAGTGGCCTGTGAGACTGGTGGACTCCAGCATTTTGCTGATGCTGGGAAATCTGCTCCTTGGTTCCCGGTGGACGTGTTTCAGTATCGCTGCAAGATGTCAACCTCTTGTGCAGCTTCATTTCAAAGGCAGCCTCCAAATGCCTGTGATCTGGGTCTGCTCTGCACGAGAGCCTTGTACTTACTAGCCTTTTGGTGACTGCCGTAAAATGTCTGATTCGTGAGGATATCCAGTTAACAGCTATTCAGCATGAAAAACGAGGACAAGCGAGGGGAGGAGTAATAAATCAACCTTGCAGATGCACCAGCCCTAGAGAACAGGGCATGACAGAGAGCACCACGGACCTGAGCTCTCAGCTCGCTGACGGCCAGGCCCGTGCAGGGGCGTGAAGAGCAGTGAGGAGCTTCAGCCAGAGCCAGAAAATGAGGAGGGCAACGGCATCCCCCTGTGTCTCATGGAAAGCTCCTCAACGGGGTATTTGAGGGAGGGTTGTGCAAAACAGAGTGTTTTAAGGGGATGGTGAGAATGTGCAAAGTTTAGGCTGTTTGAGGAAGGAGCAAAGGCAGGGAAAGGAGGGAGGAAAATTCAGGTAGGAGTAAGCATGAGAAAATGGAGGGGGGAGGAGAAAGGGGCCAGACATACGCTTGCCTGGCCAAGCCCTACACCCCTACACCTCTTCACCGCAACCTGTTCTTATTCAACTCTTTTCCTAACTCGTTCCTGTGTGCCACCTGGAGACCAGGATGGACACTTCCCTTCAGCTGCCAGGGAGCAGAGGGGAGGCCCTGGGGCCAGAGGGACCGTCGGGGCTCTCAGGCAGCCATGAGCAGCCCACAGGGACTGGGACACCGCGGGACATGCAGGCTCCGTTACCCAGGACGTGCAGCAAAGCCAGGGGCTGGTGGAGAGTGAAGTGACAGGGGCAGAAAAGGGGTGACTGAGACAGTATGTTCTTTAAAAAGAGGGTATTAGAGGTTACAATCTGAACTGTGCAGTGGGGAGGGGACATGTCTGGCTCAGGCCTGGTGAGTTCAGCAGAGAAGGGGAAGCAGCCATCAGAAATGAGCTGGTTTGTCGTGGGCAGATACAAATGGGAAGCTGGGAAGTGTACAAAATTGGAAAAGGAGTTGAACACTCCTGGGAGAGCTCCATGGCAGACCTCCATGATGATGAAGAAAGTCTGTTTCCAAAAAGAATGAAAATACTATTACGCAAAACGCAGAAAGGAAGAAAATGTCTGTATTCAGTATTTGGGAGGAAGCAAGAAGACTGCAAAATACTTTCTAGCCTATAGGGCACAAGAAATGGTGATAGACATATACTGAGGGCAAATATTTTAAAAGCAGCAGCCCAGATAAATTGTACCCCAGAGCCCTGAAAGAATGAGCTGAGGGATCTTCATTGGTATTTATTTTGAATACAATTGGAATTTCCCTGGTGCTCTCAGGAGATGCTGGGGCAGGCAGGCATCTGCTGAGTATCTCCCTGCTCGTACATCCACGTCCCCCTGAGCACAGAGCATCCTTCATGTGAGTAAGGCACGCAGAGACAGGGCAGCTCTTACTACAAGTGTCTCGAGAGAAGAATGACGAAAGAAGAATGACAGTGCTTTCTGGGAAAAGCTGGAGCAAAGCAAAGCTAATGCAAGTCCCAAATGAATTTTAAAAGACGAATGGGAATGCACACTATCTCCCAAATTTGTCTCTCTGGCTGGTGCTGGCACCATAGTGGGTTCAGCTGCTTTCTCCCCATGGGAAGGAGCCCCTTTCTGCGTGGCTCTATGCCTCTGCCTCCTCCTCTGTCCCCAGGCTGAATAAATGTGAGCAGTGTGTGAAGACAGAGCCCTTCTCCCTGGCACGAGCCTGCTGCGGGGGTGCTCTGCAGCTTAGCTGAGAGCGTCCCTTCGTGGTGCGACATGGACCTGACATAATACCCCTTCAGAGGTTCAGTCACCACTGTGCCAAATAGCCTTTAATGAAGAAAGCACCGTGAAGTTTCTTAGTCTCTGCTTCTTGCCATCAGAAAGTCTTTCTTGCTTCTAGAATAGCTTCCAACTTACTTTGTCTAAGCTGCACTTTGCCTGTGTGTTCTCTGTTGTTTGCACAACCAAAACTGTGAGTTCTCTTGAAACCTTGTTTGCAAACTGCACGGTCATTTCTTGTCCTTCCCTTTACTGTTAAGGATAAGGACACCCTCGAAAGCGTATTGGAGGTGGGAGTCCCCTTGGTAGTTAGTGGACTTCAGGTTGCTCTGATTTGAGGAGGGGCTGGAGGCAATTCAGGAGAGTGTGTGACCCCAGGCAGTGGCAGCTGTCCGTGGGGATGCGGCACTCTCCAGCCTGTTCCCCCCAGGACCAGTTCTGGGCTTGATGTCATTCAGCATGATAGGAAATTAATATTAAATTGCTATAGATGAAATCTGCAGGTACAGAGACAAGTAAGGAGCTAAAATCATTTCAAGAGAAACCAGACAGGGATGCTTTCGCCTGTTACTGCGCGGGAGGTGCGAGAAGGTGATCTAATGGCTCCCTCTGGCCGTGGGCTCTGGGAGTCTGAGAAATGCATCCTGTAGCTGCACCATTTCCAACAGACATTCGAGGAGCTGCAGATCCGGTTCCTCTCCCGGAGCTGTGCTCTGCAAAAGGCTTCCTTCACTACCGGGTCCTGTGAGTTACTGCACGACATAGAAACGCAGGGCTGGTGGGCATCACATTGCCCACAGGTTTTTAGGGCACACAGAAGGTGGTGAATCCTTATTTCCAGGGAGCCTGAGCAATGGTTTGGGATTTCTAGAAGAACTCATCTCTTTCCTGCTGTAGAGAAGTGATTATCCTGCACTTGCTACACCACCTCTGCAGAGCTCCCAGTTGGGCCTCCCAATGCATGAAAGACATCGATAAAGTGGAGCAAATTCAGCAGAGATCACTGAGATGGTTGGGGGCTGGAGCACTTGTCCTGTGAGAAGAGGCTGAGGCAGCTGGACCTGCGCAGCCTGAAGAAGAGATTGTTTTGCAGGGATCTCACAGCAGCCCCCAACACCTGTGTGGAGGGGATTGAGAAGACAGAGCCAGGCTTTTTTATGGAGATGCACAACAAGAAGATGAGAGAACTTGGAACATGGGGAAGTTTTCTCCCTCAAGGACAGCCAAGCACTGGAAGAGGGGCCCGAAGTGGTTGAGGGGTCTCCAGCTTTGTAGGTTTTCAAGACCTAGGTGGGCAAAGCCCTGAGCAACTGGTCTGATCTCACTGGTGACTCTGCTTTGGGCAAGAGATTGAACCAGAGACCTGCTGAGGTTGCTTCCAGAATGGATCGGTTTGCAAACCTATGGAAGGGCCCTGCAGTGGGAGGAAGGGGGGAGATCAGCAGCTGCAAATGGACTTGGCCAAAAGGAGCCTGAGGTAGGAACAAGGGAAGGCTAGAGAAAAGGACTGCCTGGATGCCTGTTGGGAGGCTGTACCCTGAGAAGTTCCTGATGTCTGGAGTGAGCCAGTCTTAGTAAGACCTGGTCAGAGCACAGGGCTCTTGGAGCTGGTGGAGAGGAGTGGGACCAAACAGCTTGAGAAGTCAGACAAATTCAGATAAGAAGTGAAGCCAATTTCTAGCATTTCCTTTTGGGTTTGGACAACACGCTCTTTTATCAGCTCCTAAGGAGACCCAAGAGGAAGGATAAGGGGAAATTAATGGAGCTGTTTGGAAAGCATCTGTAAACTCTTTGGCCTGGAGCGGCAGAGCAGCTGGGAGCTCATGCCAGAGGGCCACGAGGGAAGGAGCAAAGCACGGCCTGGGGCGGTCTGCACGCTCCCACACAGGGCACGTACCTCAGGGCTGGGGGCCCAGCTGCCCGGACGATGGGGCATGAGAGCTGCCTTTCTGCGGGGAAGAGCAACGGGGTGCTGATGTCTGTGTTGGGAACAGAGTGGGGCAGGAGCTTACGCCCACATTTCGGAGACAAGAGGGGTAAATCCAGAGAGCGTGTAGGGTTCAGAGAGGAAGGAAGGGCTGGGCTTTCTCAGCCCCTGGCAGGACCCGTGTCTGTCTGTGATTCATGAGGGCTCGACTGGATCTGGGCGAGCTGATGAAGTGTGCACGGAAACACCACCAGGCGCCTCGACCAGCTGGCCAAGAGCAGCCCAGGGTCAAACTCTTGTCCCCAGGCACAGCGGCTGCATTCACTGACCCATGGGACTGGTCTCTGGCCCTGCTTGCCCCACAGAGCGGCTCGGTATTTAGCACTGTGCTAGCTTGCCAGACTTGAAAGCATGCGAAGGAGCATGTGCACGATTTAGCAGTGTGCATGGTGATCTTCCAGCAGGATCGCTGCAGCCTGAGCATTGCTTTGGGTGGACATGGTTGCTCCAGATCCTCTGCCCCAATAAATTAAGAAATATCAATGGGAATAAGGCCAAGAGAGACTTTTCTGAAGCAACAGGCAATCCCTGGTTTTATAGCTGAATCATGGAATTGGTAAGATTGGAAGGGACCTCTGGAGATCATCTAGTTCAACTCCCCTGCTCAATCAGGGTCACCGAGAACACATTAGCCAGGGTTGCATCCAGGCAGGCTTTGAATATCTCCAGAGAAGGAGACTCCACAACCCCTCTGGGGATCCTGTTCCAGTGCTCTGTCACTCTCACAGGGAAGAAATTCCTGAGAAACAAGTGCCTGCAGCTATGGATAAATCAGAATGAAAAGGGACAAACCACACCACCACCACAGTTTCTCTCCATTCAACAGCCACTGCCCAGAATAAGTCGCAACGGTGAGAAATTGGGTATGCATCCTTTTCTCTTGCTCCTTTTATCCTTTCTTGGCCCTCATTCACGGACACTTAGTCACCTGAAAAGCTTCTCTATCTTGTCACGTCCATGTGATTTTCCCAGATGCTCTCACCCTCCTGATAGAGCAGAAAACTTGCCTCTCTCGCCACAGTTCACTGCGAGGACATCCGTCAGTGCTGCAGGTTCCCGGAGTCCTGTGGTCAGCTCACCTGACTGGAAAGCCTGTGCCTTTTTCCCAAACACCTTTCGGGAGCGCCCTTATTTCCTCCAAAATACATAATTGAAAGTATCTTTTCCTATTTCTACCCCTGCCTCTGCTTCTGACTGAAATTAATTAAACTGTTTATTTCTCTCAAAATCCCCACTCTGTAAGGCTAAGCAATGGTTCTGATTTAACTGACTTTATGTTTTGGGGCCAAATTATCCTGTTTGTATTATCGGCAAGAGCTTAGTACTTTCACATCCGGAATGCCTTGCTCTGGGAACAGCCTGCTGTATCGAGAAGGGGATGGGTTCTTCTCTAGCCAAGATGCTGTGGATGGGACACTCACGAGGCTCCCCGCTCTGCAGGTTATTCAAATCCCTGCTGCTCGGGCTGCTGCAGGTCCTTCTCACCTTGTGCCTTGCCAAAAGCCAGCCCCTTTGCAGGCTGCTCCTGTTAGGAGGGTAAGTTAGAGAAAGACTTGGATATCCTTTTAAAGGAATAGAACTACTTCAAAGCACACGTAGGACCCCATTTTCTTCAACAGGAGGGTGTTGCACCAGCTCCAGGCTGCAAAAGAGCAATGGACAGTCCCAGCGGCTGGCAAAGTCCCATGCAAATGACCACATGCAGCTAGATGTGGCTATGCGAAGGGTGCACTTAGCCTGAGGTTTCTACTCTGCAACAACGTGAGCATTGCCCGTTGCTTGCCTGCAAAACTGCCCACTGGCACACAAATGCCTGAGATCCTGGCCTGGCTGTTAGCAAGGCTCAGGTCTGCACCGTTTCAGCCTGCTGATGAATTCCCCCAGCTCATGTTATGCTGGCTTCGGGGAGGATGAGAGGGCTGGGCACAGGGAAGGGAAGGAAGGGACAAATCGTTTGATACACCTAGAGGCGTGACTGGGTCTGCCCCTTCCCCAGAGAAATGTGCTGTTTTCTGTGCTCCTCTGCTGACGTTGGCACGAACATCTGGAGGGAGCCACTCTGCATCCCCCCATCATGCAGACATCATGCAGTGTGTTTTGGGACACTGTCATGCTCTTGCAGACAGACTGCCCAAGGAAATGTCATCCTCACCTCCAAACTACAGATCAGTATCTCCGCACAGAGAAAGCAGATGGCCTTCTCAGCTATGCAGGGAGAAAACCGCAGCCTTCAGCCACGAACCCCGCTCACAGCACTGAGGGTTTTTCCCTCCTCTCCAGCTCATGCACCCACCTATCCTTTTGGGAATCAGAGTTGAGCTGCTGGAAAGGGTCATGTTTGTCAGCTCTCCATCATATCCTGCAGTCAGTCAATCAGACAATTGCATCCTCTTCTTTCCTGCGATTGCAGCAAGAGCAGCTGCAAGCCGCTTTCTCTTACATAGTGGCAAACATGGGGGGCTACGGCTGGTCTGGGGATTCAGAGTGATCCCTCAAGCTTGTTAGTAGAGAGAGGATGACCTGTTTACTTTGAAAGGGACAGCGGCTTGCTTGGTGGGTGGCTGCTGCAACCTCAGCACACAGCTGGACTGATGCAGGGCAGCTTGTCTGTCATCTTGGCCTGGAATCTCCTGGCTGAGAGCGTTCAAATGCTACAAAATCTGGAGTCAATCTAATAATGCACTGCTCCAGCCAGCAGCTACTGCCTGCTGCCATGGCGCTGCGAGGGACAGAGCAGGGACACGGATCTCTGAGCTGGGAGGATGGGGGTGGAGGCTCCCCTTTGCCTCAGGCCGGCTGCTCAGCCCCACTTTGCCCTGTGCCCTGCTCGGGCTTCCTCTTCCTGGAGAGGGTGAAGGTGTTAACATGCTTAAGTTACTGGAAGTGAGAGCTGGAAGTGAGAGACTTTCTGGGGGGATGAGGGACACTGAGGTCCAAGCTGTGAGCTGGGAGGCGCTGGGGGACTGGGGAACCTTGTCTCCAACCTAGTTGCCTTCCTCAGCTTTCCTTTTGAAGGACCTGCGGCTGGTGGCCCCAGGGTTTGCAGTGTCCCTAAGCTGGTGGCTGGAAGTGGCATTGAGCAAGCTGGCCCCTGGCTGGGCTGGGTTAACATTGAGCCTTTCCTGAGACATCCCTGCATAGATGCCGTAGGTTTTATTAGCCCAGGAGCTTTTGTGCAAGAGTGCCGATTGCAAAAGCTGTTTGCAGCAGCAGGCTGGAGCTGTTTGCAAGCCTCCCAGGATGGGTCTTTGCCTTAATCTCTGCAATTAGTCCAAATGGAAGGGAACAGCTGGGTAGCTGGGGAGCCTGGGAAATGGGACAAACACATGTGAGATCCAAAGCTTCCCAGAAATTGCAGAGTATTGAGTTTAGTGCCGAGGAACTGGAAGGACAGCTTTTTATGGGGATATCCTTGGAGCAGCAGAAGGGAGTGGGCCTGAGTTGCAGTGTGTGGTGTGCTCTTGGCTTTGGTTAGCACACACTCTGGCAGTCAGGGCCCAACAGGAGAGCCTGGCTGTGTGATGAGGGTGGAAGAAGCCATGGGTGTTGCATGTCCCCTTACACCATTTGGGTGCAAGGCTGAAGTAGACCATTGCATTGCCCACTCTTCCTCTTGTGCAGTGCAGACCACACCTGTGAGAACAGGTTGTGCCCATAGCTCACCTTCATCCCAGACCTCAGAGATGTTTCCAGCTCTGCTGTGGGACAGGGACAACCCTTGTCTATGCACTGTCTTGGTGCAGCAGAGGGTGAAGCCTGCAAGGTCAGCTCTGCCCTCCCCTGTTCCATAAATGGCTCTCTCACAAGCTCATGGCTGGGACCATGAGTTGATAAAGACTTGGAAACTGCGTGGTCTGTGCATCTCCCATTGCACTGGGGGCAACACTGTGGCAATCACAACGGGCTTGGGAGCAGCAACCTACAGAAGAACATGGTCAGGAAACTTCTACTGCAGGGCAGCAAGCGGCCATGCATGCGGCCAAAGCCTCTGGGTGGTAGAGAGTGGAAGGATGCCATAAGTTGTTTCGGGGAGGTCGATGTGGGGAGATTTGGGAGTACAAGCTTTGACAAGCTGCGTCTATCCCAGAAGTGCTCTTCTAACGTCCTGCGTCAATAGCATATATAAAACGCCTATTCCAGCAAAGCGTGCCGAGCACAGGCAGCGTCCAAGTCTCAGGACAGCGGGGATTTCCAGAGGATTTAGAAGAAAACGTTATGCCAATGTTTGTCAGGGGTACAGGGATGATGAGAATGACGATGCCTATGTCGGGGGGGGGGGTGCATTTAGCCTCTAGTGGATCCCAAAGCTCAAGGAAGTCTCTGGCAGTTGAAAGTTTTTAAGTAAGATGGGATTTTTTTTCCTGAAATTTGAATGTGACCAAGGGGCTCCCAAGGCAGATAACATCAAGTGGGAAGAGCGAGCGGCCTGACCTCCATGATCTGCTTGGATATTTGGAGCGTTATCTTTATCTTTGCAGTGCTGTAGCCAAAGTGGCTGTGTGCTTTCTCAGCTGAATGCTTAGATCAGGCTCAGCAGCATGAAGATATGCTTAATCTTTCAAATCCCTGTGATAAATGAGTGATTACAAACTTCAACAGGTTCCAGGAAGATTTATTAAATTGCCTCATACAAGGAGGTTAAGGCTGCAGTATCACGAGGTTGGGAGATAAAAAGGCACCCTATACACACTGACTACACACAGGGAGGAGGTGAGGTGAGCACTGCGAACGGTATGGTCACGGGAGGTGGGCACCCCGCACAGCTGAAGTTACTCACATGGAACTGAGAGCTGCTTTGGGTACACAAGGTCAGCCATCCACCTCGGCTGCTCCGGCCTGTTCTTTTGAAGAACTGATGAAAAGCACATTTTGTGTGTGGTTTCAGTTGTAGACACGTTACAGGGCTTTTGCATTTAGGCTCCGAATCTTCACCCAAACCTGCTTAAACTGATCGTTATGTGCTAGTACTGCTGCAATGCAAGGCAAGACAGCCAGACGGGGACATGCAGCCTCCGTGGAGATGCTGGGCTGTTTTGCAGCTGGGAGCAGGAGAGCCTTGGGACTGTTGGGGTCTTCTATTTGAAATGGGAAATACAGATGGTGATTTAGCGAAATACTGCTTTTTTCAAAAAAGGACACGGTGTCCCTTTCTCTGATGCAGGAAGAGTCAGACAAACAGAAAGGTGGCTGCTCTGTGGGGTCTGAAGCCCTTTTCAGGCGGCTCTGCGCCCCAGCTGCACTCCCAGCAACATGGTAACGATGCCCTCCACCCATACCTGCTCATGAAGCAGCAGGACATGCTTTGAATTCTGCTCCCCTCATCTCCTCCACTAGATTTTAGGTGCTCACTGACTTTCCCTCTCTGACCACAAAGCTTTGGCTGTCACATCATGAAGAGACACTACACTCTGCTGCAAGGAAATGAGATGGGTTTCTCAGGCTTACCGTGAGGGACCTTTCTTCAGCAGCTGTTAACTGCTCCGGAGCCCATGCCCTCATCACAGCAGCCTCCAGCCCTGTACATGAGCCACAGACATTTGCTGTCCTGCAAAGCATGGGGCAGGGAGCAAACAGCCATTTTCCCCCTGGCCACCAGATGTGGCACCGAGAATCTGGACAGGCTGTGGGAGTTACCCTGCTTGTGTCTGCTTGTGAAATCCAGCAGACCCTTGCCGAGTCTTTGGGATGCCAGAATTTAATGGGCTGGTGCATGGCCTGTCCTGACCCCAGACTTCCTGCTGGAGAAGTTGCGATGAAAATGTTCTGAACATTTAACCACTTCCGGAGCCCCGTGCGGGTGGTGCTCAGCTCGCTAGGGAAGCTGGGCTTTGTGTCTCGCAGACCCTCTGGTGGTCCAGCTCCCAGAAGCGGGGGCATACAGGCCAAATACAAAAAGGGCAGGAGCATCCCCACAGCTTTCGGTACTGAAACAGTACACAGTCCTCTGCCAGTCTAAACGTCCTTCGCTTCTCCCTCCAGTGAGGCAGTGATTTTGCAATACTGGTAATTCTCATAGGAACCTTCGGGACTGGAGAAAAGCCCTGTACAGCTGGGAACTGGGGCCATGGCCCTTCTGATCTTCTTGGGGGTGCAAATTCCCCTTTCTGACTGTAACCACCGTTCACAGTCAGTCGCTGTGGGGAACATGGGACGTGGCCTGGCCTTACTCTTGTCTTGGAAGCCATGAGCTCCTCCAGACCTCTGCAACATGCAGGGTCTATTCTGCTGCTGAGGCAGGGATGGGTCAAGGTGGAACTGATCAGAGGAGGAAGGCATGAGACTGTGGACCCATATCATAGGGGAGCCAGACCTGTTGCATACACATGGTGCAGAGCTCACTGGGTGGATGCAGAGCCACTCGCCGGCACAGATATCACAGGTCAATCTGCTTCATGAGCACAGGGATGTCCCTCTTGCTGGTGTTCACATACTACAACAGCTCTGGCTATATTAGAACTGTCTTGGTGTCTCCATTAGCCTCTACAAAGGGGAAGTGGCCACACATCTCTACTGAACTGCTCTGTGGTGAATCTGGACTCCAGAGCTGGCCATCAAATTGGTCACCAAGGGGAGGCTGAAAGGAATGACACCACTGGAACAAGCGGAAAACAGTGGTCAGAGCTGGGACTCTGCTTGAGATGCCCCAGCTGGCTAGCCAGCACCCAAGCTCTTTGCTTCAGCTATCTGTACTGGGATCAGTGTGAGCGAGTGGAAATTCCCTTTGGAGATGAAGATCAGGCGAGACGGCTGTTTACAACAAGTGAGCATTGGGGAAGAGCTGCAGGGACAGAAGTCATGAGACCTCCCTGCACCATTTGCCTGCCAAGGCTCCAGAGGCAAAGCACGAGGACAGAGATAGGAGACACAAGCCCATCTACACAGCAGCTCTGGGCTGTGGGGAATGCCAGATGGACCAAGGCTTGTTCATCTTCTCCAATCAGGGAGGAAGGCTGCTGCACAGACAAGTCTTCAAGGAAACTTGGAGAGAGCAGAGCTCTTGGGAAGCCTTCATGGGGGCTACCATATCTCCAAGAACAACATCGTAGCTCCTTTCCCCATGGAAATCCCATGAAGAGAAAGTTCCACTATCTTACAGCAGTACCTATCCGACCTACTGCACCATTACATTGCACTTGATCTTGATGGTCCTAGCCAGCAAGGGTCCTCAGATGCTAAAGGTGGGAACTCACCTTCTGCTCAGGCTTCTGGCTCCCTCTTTAGGGGTCTTGGATCCTTCATTTGGTGGAGGAAAAAAGTCAGGTGTCTGCAATGAAGGCTGAGAGAAGGGATTGGGCTCTCCTCAGAAGAGGTACCAGCCTCATCACTGCTTTTTTGCCACAATCCTTTTTCTGGGGCAACTCAGCCCAGTAGAGTGAAAAGAAACTTGTGGTTCTGGAAGTGATATCAGGGTGCTCCCACCAGCCTGTCCTGAGCTCTAACCTGACAGTCTTCCCAGAGTGGCTGGGTGCCCAGCTGAGACCCTTGCTCATAGCCTCAAGTTGTGCTGGGAATTTCAGAAATGCTCCATCATCTCCCAGAGATCCACCAGCTCTCCATCCCTGGCAAGGCTGCCCTTTCTTGCCCTTTGCAGGATTTCCTTGTGCATCTGTTCAGGCAGATGTACTTGAGGACACACTCTCTGCACTCAATGTCTAACCTGAGAGAATGTGGACTTGCCATTGAGATGGAGAGTTGTTTCCAAGCATTTGTGATGGCCAGATTGCTTTCCACGTAAGCCAAGAAAAGCAAGCCCAAAGGAAAGGTAGAGGATCACAGTCCTTCTGTTGATCTGGTGTTTCTTGTTCTGTGGGATGTTCTTTGAGGAAACTGGATTTTGTAGACCAGGGAGAGTTTATTGTTGTAGTAACTGTGAGGAATAAACTACTAGCTGTGGCCAGCCACGGGGACAGAGAATTGTCTACTGCTCTCTGGTCTTGTCTCTTCTGGCTCTTTAGCTCTGGCTCAGTAAATGCCTGATGAGTTTTGCTGTGGGGCAGATCTGGCGAGAAATGAAGTGTTTGGGTGTATGTGAAAGTGGCACACCAACACCCAGCCCCATTAAAGACATCTATTAAAACTTCCCCAGTTCTTCCACAAAGTGAGGTTCTGGCTTGAATGCTTCAGGTGGTGCTGGTTTTCAGCCTCCTTACAAATTCCTCCTCATTCTTCTCTCTCCTTTCAAACCCTAATACAATTTTTTACATCCCTTCTGAAGGGCTGACTCTGGAACTAGATAGTGTCTACAATGATCTACTGATATACATGTGCGCAGGCGATGTGGCCTCCCTTCCCCTATCTGTGATTTCCCAGCATTTGTGCCAGCCACACGTTCCTTTAAGTACAGGTTATTTTTTCTGCTGAAGCTACTGAGACTGGATATTTTCATGGACAGTAGAGCTATTTGGAGTTAGATGAGCAAGGAGCTATATGAATGGGAATATAGGTTTCAGGCACATTTCATTTCAGGGTACAGACTGTCAAATGGGTCTCTGGTACAATATCCCTGTGTGAAGTACATGTGTGTCAGTGTGTTCAGGCACACTCATTTTCTAAACTGCTATACTTTGCTTCTGCAGATTCCTTGTAGGTGCCTTATATAGCCTTCCCATGGCCCGAAGAGTAGGAGGTGACTGTAAATGGCTTTATAAAGAGCTTTTTCCTAAGGGACCCTGGAGTTCCTTCTCCAACCCAGCCTGTATGATGGAGTGTCTGGTTGAGAGCAGTGGGGCTGTGCAGCCTAGGAAGCAAGGTGAAGGGATCTCATTGCTGTTGGCAGCAGCCTGATGAGGTTGGAGAGATGCCAGTACCATGTTCTTCTAGAAGAAGGCCAAAGACAGGATGAAAGGCAGCAGCACAAGTTGTATCAAGAATTTCCTATTATATGTTAGAAAACTTATTACTCCCCAGATTGTGGTGTAGCCCTGGACAGGGCCCAGAGAGATGGTTGGTTTCGGTGCTCGGACCAGACTGTGAGCAATTTGACCCAGCATGGAAGTTAGTCCTGCTCTGAGCAGCAGTTGGACTGGAGACCCAGGAGTCTCTTCCCACCTCAGTTATTCTGTGATATAATGGTATTTGTTTGTGATATTAGGTATTGAATTGGAGCAATAGTAGGTAAGAGACAGTAGCACGCACTGAGAATGCTTTCCCCTGCCTATCAATTAATCCCAATCATTTCATCTGGTCTAATACAGCTCTTGCTTGTCCCTGTAACCTGCTTTGGTGCAGCTGTGTAGAGGGCTTGCAAGCTGGCAAATCTCACAAGGACATTCAAGACTGGAGCAGAGCTCTGCGCTTGAGCAGAGCTGAGAATTACGGTCATGGCCCTTGTGGTCTTCCCTTCCTAACTTAGTTTTTACTTGGACATTGTGAGCTCCTCCAGACCTCTACATCACGCAGGGTCTGCTCTGCTGTCAAGGCATCAGGATGGGACCATATGAGGAGGCAGGGATGCAGTCCCTCTTCCTCGTGTCATGTTAGCCAGGAATCCTCTGGTCCTCCAGATGAGACTTGCAAGACATCTGGGAGGCTTTCCTAGACCTTGCACAGATCTGGTGCTGCCTTTTCAGGGTCTGCTGGGCATTGGTAGGGGCATGCAATTGGGAGGTCTTACAGATTCTGGCCCTGCAGCTCTTCCTCTGCAGATTCCTTACTGTAAACAACTGTCTTGTCAGACCCCCATCTCCAAAGGGAATTTCCACTCGCTCTCACTGCTCCCAGGCCAGCCGGATACCACCTGCAACCGTTTGCAGAACCAGAGAGCTTGGGTGCTGGCTGGTCAGCTGGGGCATCTCAAGCAGACACCCAGCTCCAAACACTGTTTTTCTGTGCTCCAGTAGGTATCACAACCTTCCCCCTTGCCTTGGTGAACAACTTGACAGTCAGCTCTGGAGTCCTGAGGCCCCGAGTCTCTGGTTAATCCCTGCTCTGTCTGTGCCTGTGTGGAGGTTTTTGGGCATTGAGCACATCTACATGGCAGTGCAGAACATCCTCACTGCATCACTTCTGTCTACCTGGAAGATGGACAGACCCTCGAGTCAATCCTGCTTTGTTCAAGCATGGTTCCTGTCATCTGTGATCACCTGCTACAGGGTTTTGACTGCTCCACCACTGAGCCCTGCTGTTCTGAATTACTGTTAATGACTAGTCATATTGAGATATCAACTTTATTATTTCTTCCGATCATTTAATTATATCCAGGCACAGTGAGACCTGTCCAAGTCAGCCCAGGTGGTTCCAGGCTTCCGGGCAGCTGTTTCCTTTCCATGCTGCTGAGAAGGACTTGGCTAGCTGCTATAAGAGAGACTGCTCTAAGAGAGATGTGGAGCTACTAGAGAGAGTCCAGTATAGAGCTACAAAGATGATCAGAGGCTTGGAGCATTTGCCCTATGAGGAACGGCTGCGAGAGCTGGGCCTGTTTAGCCTGGAGAAGACAAGATTGAGAGGGAATCTTATCAATGTGTATAAGCACCTGAAGGGAGGGTATCAAGGGGATGGGGCTGAACTCCTTTCAGTAGTGCCATGCAACAGGACAGGAGGCAATGGGAACAATCTGAACCACAAGAAGTTCCACCTGAATACGAGGAGGAATTTCCTTACTGTGAGAGTGACAGAGCACTGGAACAGGATCCCCAGAGAGGTTGTGGAGTCTCCTTCTCTGGAGTTATTCAGAGCCCACCTGAACACAAACCTGTCTAACACGCTCTAGGTGACCCTGCTTGAGCAGGGGGGTGGACTAGATGATCTCCAGAGGTCCCTTCCAACCTCAACCATTCTGTGATTCTGTGATTCTATTTGGATACCTTCCTGGCAGCGCTGCTGTCCTTAATGCCAAGCCGAGTACACTCACTGCCCCACAACCAGCAGCTGATATGGCAGGTGTGTGCCCGGTGCTTGTGCTTGGCAGCTCCTAGGCCATCTGGGGCATTGTCTCCTTTCTCTTGGCTTTTTCTCTCCTCCAGGCACTTGGTTTTGCCATCACTGCCTGGGAGCTGGGCCCGGCTGCTTCCCTGATTGGGCAGCTGGTGGCACCTTCACTGGGAGCAGTGCTCTTCTCTGGCATTCTCCAGCCTTGGCTGTAGCACATCTAGTTCCTTGTTTACATTTTGCTCTAATGTCTTCTACAAAGTCTCCAGAGCCTTCTTGATGTTTTGCTTCATTTCCCTTTGACCGTCTTTAATTTCTGTGTCTCTCTTCCCTGCACTCAGTGAACTCAACATGTGTGCCAGCTTCTATCTGCTCTAGAAACCAGATCCAGGCTCTGAGCAGCAGAGCTGAGCACATGCCAGAAATGCGGGGCAGAGCAGCCTGCTTGGCGGACATCGGGTGTCTGTCTCTAGTACAGTTCTGCCTGTTTTCAAGTACAAAGTCCAATGTCCCTCGACACCAAAGCAATGAACATGGATACCAGGTGAGCAGCAGTGCCCCATGCCCACAGAGAAGATGCTATAGGAAGTACCATCTTGCCATGGTGCAAGACCTGCTGGGGCCCCTCTCAGCCTTCTCGCTCCCATTTTACCCCAGCACATTTTTCAGCAGAGAGCCTGCCCTGCTCAAAAGCGTCTGAACAGCTCTGCAGGTGTGCTAGCAGCAGAAGGGCTAACTCCTTGCACTCACACCTCGCTTGGAAACTTTTCCTTCCAGGTCAGAGCACCTAGGGCATGAGGAAAGTGAATTTCTCCCTGCTGAAGGTTGTGCCTCAAAGCATAGCTGACTCCAGAGTCCATGTGTGAGGAGGGGACTCCCAGGCAGCCTGCCTCCTGACCCTTCCCAGCATGTTGTGCTCAGCCCGCTCTTCCCATCAGTTCTGCTGATTGCCGAGGATGGAGAGGCAGCCAGCAGGGAGGCTGCCCGGCTCGTGTGCTGCTGGCTTCCAGCAATTCTTTCCCATTCCCTGAGGGCCACTTTCCTATAGGACATTTCTATAGCATGTGCCTGGCAGGCAGCCCATTCCTCTTCCCAGCCACTGGGGCTTTCCACGCTGGACTTTGCAAAGTACCTCTTACTGCTGGCTCCTGGGAATCAGGGGCCTCTGCAGGAAGGAATTTGCTGGTCAGTGAGTTGAATGGAGCTGTGACCCTGTTCCTGTTAATAGTGACTTTAACTTGGACACAGTAGCCAGAAGAATTTGGAAATTCCCAGTTCCACTTGTAGGCTCCCCTTGATGCTGTCAGCCCCGTGCATGCACCCTAGGAGCCTCTGCTTCAAAACAGGGCTTGGACCACTCATCCTGAGCTGAACTACAGAGCAGATCCCATAGTCTGGTTAGCAATGGGCACATGCACATCAGACCTGGAAGGTTTCATAGGGCTGAAGGGGAGCCCAAGGCTGGGTTAGCAGAGATTTGAGAGTTTGGGAGAGAAGGATCTGCTAGCATTAAGAGAGAGGAGGCTAGATGGGACACACTGAGTCAGTAAAGAAATTCCTAGGGCAAACTCCTGTCTCTAGTGTGGGGTGTGAACCTGGAAGCATTTGAGATGGAGGCCTGAGAGAGTCTCCATCAGTTCCCATACTGGTTTTACTGCTTGGGAAAGTCTCACAAGCAAGACTGGTTTGGAGACTTTTGCTGTGGTCCCAATGATTTTGCACACATGGTGTATGGGGACACCGTAGTCTCTGTCCATGACATCCTTCCCTCCTCTTGCAACCTGGAGGCCCCTCCACCACAAGGATGCACTAAGGGCTGGAGTTGGGCTGCCAGTGCAAGGGGGTAGGTGGTGGCACCATTGTATGTGGCTCTGTTGGTGCATGGAGCTGTGCATGGCTGTCTGACACAGGTCCTGGGGCCTGAGTTTCCCTATGGACACAGGTGAGGAGTGCCCTGACTGGCTGCATCCCCTCCCGGTGTCCCAGGGTTGTGCTCACCTCCACCCTACACCCCCAAGCTCTAGGCAGAGGCTGGTGTGTGCAGGGGCCCAAGCTGGTGAGCAATGGGTTGATGTGAGTGAGTGCAAGAAATTGTGTCTCAATAGGGCAGAACTGCTGGAGGCTGCTGGCATTAGAGACCTCTAAAAAGACCTGCGTCTTCCCCTCCTGCCCCAGCAGCTTCTCTGTATCCCAAAAGCTAGGTCTGCTTTGTGACTCTCCCCTGCAAGCAGGGATGCTCATCCCCTTCTGACTGCCAGAAGCTCCCTGCTTCCTCCCTGGGCTGAGTCCCCTCCTGGCCCTTCTCCAAACCACCCACCCTGATGCTTTAGATGAGATCAGACCCATTTGTCCCCCACCTCCCTCCCGTAATCCCCATGTGCCCTCTTACAGCCCTGTACCAGGCCATGCAGGACCTGAGCTGGGAGTCTGCTCAGCCAGCCTGTTTCACTGGGACACAAATTGCAGTGGCTGGAGAAGCGCCAAAGGCAGATGACTGCAAAGGCGACATGTGCTCTAACCCTCCTCAGGAGCTCAGACCGTACTTGGGGCTGGCCTCCAGCAAGAGGATACTGCTTTGGTGTCTTAAAAATATGCAGAAAGCCAGGGACTTTCCAGGCGCCTGCTGCTGTGGCCAGGGCTAGAACACGACAAGGAGAGCTGCTAGGCTCTATGCTGGGGTGATAGGGTCACTTGGAGCGTTCCCAGGCTTCTTCAGGACCAGACTGGCCTGATGCTGCTTCCCGAATTTCCTCAGACTGCCAGGCAGCATCCTGAGAGCAGTCCCCAAGCATGCAGGTGACAAGTCCATGCTGGGGGGGTAGCCTGCAGTGCATCTCCCCTCCCACCACTCCATGGACTCAGCCCAGGCAGGATGCAGCCTCCAGGAGAGCTTTGATCAGGATAGAGACCCTAGGCTAGGGCTAAGGGAGTGGTGATGCCTCCAGCTTGTCCAGCACGTGGACCTGCAGGTGGGACAGGATAGGCCATGGGCAATCCAGGAGGAGGCAAATATGCCAGAGCAGTAGGGGCTCCTCCCAGGTACCTTGATTCTTCCACGAGGAAGTCAGAAAATCCCAGCAACTTGTTGGGCCCTGTTCCCAAGGAGGGGACATGGAGCTGTTGGTGGTGAGCCCCTGGTGGCTCCAGCATTGCACTCTCCCTACCAAGAGGGTTAGAGCCTGAGCATCCTATCGCTTTTCTGCTTTTTAAAACAACCGGGACTTTGTTCTCCCCCTGAGTTACTCATTGTCCTTGTTAACTGTTTATGCGGGTCCTTATCAGGAACTGGTAGAAAGTCCTGATGTTGCACCAGCAGCTCTCCAGAGCTGTTTTTGTGTTGTCCCTCCTCCCCCCCCCCCCAGTATGGGTCCCCAGACAGCACAGCCAGCTGGTTCCCTTCATTGGGCCAGGGTCTCCCATGCCCATGAGCTTCCAAGGAGGGCAAGGGCGGCAACTGAGCCCTCATCTGCCCACCTAATGGCACAAGCCAGCGGGAACAGCAGTCTCTGGGCAGCAGTGGGGCTGTGCAGCCTGGGGACGGGATGATGGGGAGATCTCCTTGCTGTTATCAGCAGTCTGATGGGGTTGGAGAGAAGATGAGGTTCCTCACTTTGCAGGTGCCCAGCAAGAAGACAAAAGACATATTATCAAAAGGAATTAGTTAACCCTGATTCAATTAAATACTGTGAAAAATGTTAGACATCAGAACATCTCAAACGTTGGAACAGGTCACCTAGAGAGGTTGTTAAAACTTTATCCTTGGTCCCTTCCAACCTGTACTAGTCTGTGACCCAGTGATATGTGCAAATGAGGAGGTCCCTGTCCCAGCCACTGCTCGGAGCAGGACTGGAGTTACATCAGGTTGCTCAGGGCTTGGCCCAGCCAAGGGCTGACCATCTTCAAGGATGGCATTGTGGCATCCTTTCTGCTTGTTGCCTTGGCCTCCTACGCAGATGGCACACTGTAGGCTCCTGTTTAGCTCCCCCTGACCCCAGATCCGTCCTGCACAGATGCTTTCTAGCCAGCTGGCCCCTGCCTATCCTGTCACATGGTGTCACTCCATCCCAGGCACAAGACTTTGCAGTTTGTCTGCATTGAACCTTAGGAGGTGTCCGTCAGCCCTTTTCTCCAGTTGGGCCAGGTGCCTGCACATCCACATCCACAGCTCCTGACGATTTAATATCATTGCAGACACCTTTTTTTGTTTTTTTTTTTTTGTTTGTTTGTTTGGTTTTTTTCCCACACTTGCAGGGCTGGGAGCCCCCATTGTAGCCTGGCTCCTGCACAGCCCCTACATACTTGTCCGGCTGTTTCAGGAGGCTCCTGAGGCAGCAGGACATGGATGGGGGCTAGGAAATCACCCCCAGCCTCTTCTCACTCACCCTCAGCCTCTTCTCACTCATCTGGGGTGGGCAGCCTGGCCAGGGAGCTGGCAGCTGCCAGGCAGCATGTCAGGGGGGAAATGGAGCAGGGCGACTTTTTGGTTTCCCGAATGGCTTGGGCGCCTGCCAGGGTCTGCACTTGGCGAGCAAATGGGCAAGCAGCAACACCTGACCTGGCAGGTAGCAGCAGGTTGTGGGACTGGGTTGGAAATGAGAGCCCACAAACTCGAGACATGACAGAGGCCGTCTCTCCAGTTGCCCCCCACCTGGTGCAGTGATGGGCAGCTGGGAACAAGATAGGACACATCTGTAAAGGGGGGCTCGCTGCTTACAGGAATCCTCCCGCCTTCCTCTCCTCCGTCACCCATGTCCGACTGGCGGGCCGCATGCCAGGGTGGCCGAAACTGAAAGCAAAGCATCCAGGGATAAATAGGAGTGTCTGAGGCACAAGGCAGCAGCGTGCGTCCTGCTCCCAAGGCTTGCAGAGCTCAGCACTCGTCCTGCCGGCCACTCGTGATGGCTCTCCGCCTCCTCCTGCCGCTGCTCCTGCTGGCTGCTGCCCTCCTGGTCTACGTGGCTCAAGGTGAGGGGGTGCAAACCCCTGGTGTCCAAACTTGGGGGGGGGATGGTGCAGGGGTCGGGGTGCTCTAAGGGCGCTGTCTGCACAGGGTGCCAAACCCCTGGGTGCAGGCTGCCAGCCGGAGGGCCTGGTGGGGTCTGCAGTGGGTTTCTGTGTGCGTATGGCTGGAGATGTGTGTACTGACTGCAGCGGGTTCCTCTGCGTGTGTGCGTCTGCGTGTCTGCGGTGCACGGTGCGCACACGGTGTCTGCAGTGCCTCCCCGTGCAGATATGCGTGTGTGTGTGTGTGTGCGTGCCTGGCTGGCAGTGTTTACCTGTAGTGCTTGCACTGCCTGCCCGGGTAGGGGGTGCAGGTGGGTGTGCACGTGGCTGGAGTCGGCCTGTTGTTTGCGGTGCATCCACAGGTCGGGACGCGTGTGCACGGCTGCCTTGCGCCACGTGGGTAGCACTTTCCATGCGATGTGAATGCATGCGTGTGCATGCTGCATTAGCTCTTCCCCTGAGGACTGCCCCACTTAAATCAGGCCAGGGAGAAGCAGCAGTTGTGGCTGGCAGGGGCAGTGGCACCTGGAGCAAAATGGCAGGGGCAGAAGAATGATTTTTGGCTCCTTTGCAAGGGGTCCATCTCTGCTTCAGTTTCCCTACCAGCAGAGCAGGGACAAAATTGCTGTCACATCTCCCTGGGACAGGGTCCAGCCTGCAACAGGGAGTGGGGGCTGAGAGCTCCTGTCTTTGCGTGGCTGTCCCAGCAGCTCTCCAGCTGCTCCGAGGCTGATGGCACCAATTTGCTTCCCCGAATGGCAGAGCCCTGAGCTTGTGCATGCTCATCCCCCCCCCCCCCCCAAGGGGGTCAGTCCTTACTGGGGCTTTCTACAAGCTCTACTGTGCTTCCTTCACCCTGGATTGGCCGTTGGAAATGGCCTGCTGAAATCCTGGAGAGTTGCCCCAGGTCAGGTCTGAAATCCCACGTGTCCCCCCCCTTGTCCGCAGGCATTGGCAGCCCAGCCTCTGACTGCTGCCTGAAGTACAGCCAGAACAACATCCCACCTGGCCGGGTCAAGTCCTACAGCCTGCAGGGACCTGAATCGGGCTGCCTGCTGCGCGCAGTCGTGTGAGTATCCCAGAGCAGTCGGGTCCTCCGGACCTCTCTCCCCTGTAGCCTCCTGTCCGCCTCTGTAGTAGCCCCACAGCAAACATTTCTGCCTCGATGTCCAGGTTCACCACCAGGAAGAACAAGAAGCTCTGTGCCTCCCCGACTGACCGCACCGTCCAGGGGCTGATGCAGAAGCTGGACAAGAAGAAAGCGCAGTCCACGGCGTCACGGAGGAAAGCATCGCGGCAGAAGGGGCAGCGCACCTAGGTCGGCCCTGAAGAGGTAGGTGGGGCGAGCGGTGGGCGCTGGGCAGTGGCGTGAGGACGCTGCCCCGTGAGCTGCCCGTGCCCCGTGGCTCCTCGCGGGTTGGAGGGAGGCACCTGGCTGAGCCAGGGAAGGAGCACGGAGGCAGTTAGGACACGGCTCCCCCCAGAGCGGTGGTCGCCTTCGGATGCGGTTTCCTTCCAGAGCTGCTGAGCGGGGCAGTGCCTCAAGCAAGGGCACGGTGGGGTTAACCGCCCTCCCCTTCTGCCTCTCCCTAGGACGGACGCCTTCCCCACGGACGGACTGCCTGGACACGGACACCTGGAGAGCGCCGGAGGCCGGCCCCGGCCGGGGCGAGGCCGGGCCAGCCGAGGGGGCTGCCCCCCTGCCCCGCGGCCCCCCCGGCGCTGCCGCCCCTGCCGCCGAGTCGCCCCCGCCGCGGTCCCGGGCTTTCCGCAACGGCGGCCCCCGCGCCCCCAGGACGCCGCCGCACCGGGGAGCGCTGCCCCGGCGGCTGCGCCAGCTCCGGGGGCGCCCGGCAGGATGGCAGCTTTTCCTTCGACTGTTTGGGGAGGGGGGTTATACGTTTGTATTTATATTTAAAGACCGTGCTTTCACTCAGTCTCCCTGGAGGGCTCTACTTTTGCCTCCTTGTACTTTTTACAGAGTATCCTTTATACCATAGGCTAGCTTTTCTGGAAGATTACTCCTATTTTTGTACCGAATAAACCACGGCTGCGTCTCACATCCCTCCAGCCCGGTTGCTCCTTTCGGGCTTGCTGGGCTGCGGGGCGCGGGGCAGGCTCCGCGTCCCCCCGTCCCCGGGCCTCCTCGCAGAGCAGTCAGTACCGGCGAGAGCGGGAGTCTAGCGACAGCGGGGTGACGGGGTGGCTGCGTTTGGGGGCTGCGCTGGGGTTTCTCTTCAGCTCTTACAGCGCACTGTTGCAGTGTAGGTTGGTGAAAGATAGTCAGGATTTGTCTGCACACCCTTTTGATTTTTTTTTTAAATGCTTTTTTTTGTTATTATTTTAGTATGAAATTGTAATTCAATTAGAACAAATGTTCTTTTTGGTGGAATTTATTCCCCCTTGTTTTTGCTATTGTCAGACGTTCATTCTTAAGCCTTGCCTTCAGGAAAAAAAAAGACACTTTCACACTTTTATCCCAAATCTAAAATGCCCGCACGTGAAAACTGTGCATGAAGCAATGCAGGTGGAGAAACGGAACAGTTTGCAAAATTCATTGCAAACACACCACAGTTGTGTGTAAATCTTTACTAAAATAAGGAGTCACTAACCCAGAGACACCATGAAGCGAGACCGCAGGGAGTGAGGAGACAGGTCCTGGGAGCAGGGCTGACGGGGTCATGGCACCTACCCGTGTTTGCAAAAACCCCTCCAGTTTGCCGAGAAGGAGCCATTTGAAGGGTCCTAAGGCAGCTGCAGTGCTATTCGCTTGCAGAGACTTCGGACGTGGACTTTGGTCAATTAAGGTCTATTAAGTTGTATAATTGCGATAATAGAATTTGCAGGGCTTAACAATATCAGCAAAGGCTGCGTGTTGGCTGGAGAAAGCTTGTAGCTGAGTGTTTCTATCAAATACGTTTATCTGGCTTGATTGCTTTATTGGGCGGGTGTTTAAGTGTTCTTTAAAGACTGTATAAAGAAACTGTGAAGTCTGAGATACTGGTCTGGAGGTAAGGACAGGCGCCGAGCTTGCTCCGCGCTGCGCTCTGCTGCACGTGGGAGCCCGCGTCTGCCCGCCAGTTTTGAGACAAGATATAAAGCAATAAAAACATACTTTCAACCAACCTCACTGTTTCTCGCTGTCACGATGTGCCTCCGTGGGGTAGGAAGGGCGGCAGGGGAAGGGGCCGTGCCGGGGCAGCAGGCGCCCTCGCTTGCCGCTCCTGCCTCGGCTACTGACCTGGGGTGAAGCCGTCCTGTTTGCTCCGACCGCCCTGTGCTAGGTGAGCACGAAGGGTCCTGAGAGCCTAGTAAACACGGTGACACAAACTGTTTTTTTTTTTTTTTTTTTTTTTTTACACAGCATCTTTTGCACGTGGCCAAGTCGCTCTCGCTGACACTGAGCCGCCCCAAACAAGCGCCGCTTGCTCTAAGCAGCGCTTGGGCTGCTCCGCGAAAGCAGCGTTAAAGCAAGTTATCAACGAGGCGGTGCTCGGCTGGGCTGCGCTGGGAGCCGCTGCCCGCAGGCTGGGAGCCGGCTGGGGCTGTTGTGGGAGGGCTGGAGGCAGCCCGCCCCCCGGGGCTTGCTAAGGGCGGGCCGCCTCCAGGCACCGCGAGGCTGGTGCTGGTGCAGGATGAGCTGTTGTGCTGGTCTCGGTGTCAGGGGATTGTGAAATGATTGCAAACCTCCCCCCTAGAAATGAGGCCTAACCAAATACATGTGCAGGCACAAACAGCAAAGCGGGAACAGACGGCAGCAGCGAGCCAGCACGTGAAAGACAGCCTGGTTTCTCCGCGGCTTTTTTTCCTCTTCAAAACCTAGATGGGCTTGGGGCTAGGAGAAATTAAAAATGTGGCCAAGGAAGTGCCCTGGAGGCAATTTATTCTGAAAGTAGGCTTTCTGCTTTGATGCTTGTCACATGCATGGACATAAATACTTGCAAAAAGCACACACTTGAGCACGGCTACGAGTGTAGAACTGCAGCCCCACACATGGGCATTTGCATACAGCTTCCAGCTTTATTTCCGAACATTGCTTTTATGGAAAGTAACATTAGAAGAATTAGTTAGACTCTCTTACTGGAGAGGTTGGTGACTAGTGATGCTGCTGTGGTGCATGGCCCGGGCAGGGCAGCAGGGAAACATTTCCAAGGAGATCCCCTGCAGGAGGCTGAAGAGAGAGGTGATGGGCTGCCATCAGCTCCCTGGAGCTGAGCTGTCCCAGGAACATGCCTGGGAGTCCTGGCAAACCCTGGTGTCCTTTACTCCTGCTGGAAACCTCATCCAGGAAAAAGCAAGCCTCCTAGGGTCAGAACTGGTGAGGAAGCACTGAGCCACAGCTGCAAATGCGGAGTGGAAGGCAAAAGAGACAGGGCACCCTTAGGGAGGGAGTCTTGGGCATGGGCACTGCCCAGCTCTCAAGATGACGAGCCCACAGACTTTGGATGAGCAAAACAGGGCAAAGAAGGTGCCCTAAAAAAAGCAGTGAAGCAGCAGAGGAGGACGGACATGGCTATATCTCTTTGGGTTGAGCAAAACAGCCACAGCAACGGGTGCCTTGCCCCATGTGCAGAGCCAGGGCAACACTGATCTGGCCTGTGCCACAGCAGTGAGCGTGCAGAGCTGTAGAAGCCCACAAAACATTTTCCTGAGGAGGAAAATAAAATTGCAATTGTGTCAAGCAGAGTGAAAAGCTAGGAGGGCTTGGCCACCCTAGAGCAGAAAGGATTAGGTGACAGGCAGAAAATATCCAGGTGAGACAAACCACAGCCTGCAGCCAAAAGAAAGGAAATCTTGAACCTGGGCCAAATGATTAGCTCAGCAGATATCCAGTGCAGATGACACTCCAGGCTTGCCCTGGCATGGAGCGAGCTGTGCTGAAATGCTGGGCTGGGCTCCAGGTGGGTGCACCTGGAGGCACACACAGCGGGTCAGCCCCTCTCCGCCACGCATTTCCCAGAAAGTGGGAGTTTGTCATGCTCCAGCACCCCCTGCTGATGCAGGGGGGTGTTTCTGGGGTTGTAAGGGGCTGTGAACATGCATGTGAGGGGCATGTTAGCTCTGACTGCAGCTTCAGGGTGGTTTCTGGTACTCTCTGTGTGCCAGTTCTGTGATGTCCAATGAGGGCTGGACACACAGCAGCTCTCCCCTTTCATCTCCCCAGATGGCTATTTTCATGTAATCTACAGGGCAGTAATTGCCTCTTGAGCCCTGTTCCCCTCTCAGATGGGGTTGGGAGTGGGCTGTGGGTTTGAGTTATTAAGTAGGACATCTGGATGATGAGAGACGTTCCTCTCCCACATGCACACTTTCTATCCTGGCTTTGAGAGCAGAGAGGAGGTGGGCAAGCACGTGGCAGATGATAAGCACTACTACCCTTCCTGCCCTGGGGGTTTCCCCAATCCAGGCCACTCCTTTGCACCCATTGTGTCCTAGAGATCCTCTGACCTGGACCCTCCTCTCAGCCCTTTCTTGATCTCCGTGTAGGTCCCAAGTTTCTCCCCTTCCCCACCCTCTGTCCTGCTGGCTGGAGCCCTTCAGCAAACCCACTCCTTCCAGCCTTAGCATGTTCTCCTATAGCTGGTCCTCCTTCCATCTGCTTGGAACCCCCAAGCCCCTCCATTTCCCATCCTGGTGAGGATTGCAGACCTTCTTCAGGGCTGCATTTCTCCAAGAGGCTGTGGAAGAGCCCCCATCCACCTCCAAGGATGTCCCACAGCAAGGCAATCACGAGCCGTGTCTCGAAGCCCCAGGACTTTCATTCTGACCTTTGTGCTTTAGATCTGTCCACAGGCAAGTCTAGGGTGCAACTGTACCTGGCATCCCTTGAGCCAAGCCACATGGGAGATGACAAGGAAAGAGCTGAAAGGCTGGTTTTGCACAGATATGAGAGCTGCTCCCCACCCATCCCTTCCTGAAATTCTGCAGAGAGGTTGCAGCAAGGCAGACAGGTGGTGAGATGGCAGGGAGCTAGGGCCGGGGGCATTGCTGGCCACAGCAACCAGAAGACACCACGCTAAACAAGCACATCCCACAACAGCACTTCTCTGTGGGCAGGCACCTAATCCACTCTGAGATGGAAAATCCTGCACAAGGCATAAGTGTGTTTGCAAGACTGCTGCTTTCTGCCTTCCACTTGTGATGTGCTACACCCAAGCCATGTTTGGCAGGGAAGGGGTCAACACCTGTGCAGCTGTCCTCTCCATCCCTGCCCATCTCCAGATGAGATGCAGGTGCTCACACTCAGCTTTGAGATACTCCAGGGGATCTCTCCTAGCTTTCACCATCATGGTGAAAAGCATGCAGTGCTTCAAGAACTCTCTGAGGATACCTGCATGAAGCCTGGCCAGTCATCTCTGAATGCCCAGGACATGGGGAGCAACCAGTGCCAGGCTTGTGCCCAGAGCCCCAGCTTTACTGTAGCAGGGAAGGAGGAAGAGAGAGAAGGAAGAGACACATGCAAGGGTAAAAAGCCATTGACAAGGATGAAGATGAGACCCTCTCCCATTACCACCAGCAAGAGTTAGGCATATCCCCAGATTCCCTAAGGACTGTCATGAGACTCTGAGGGATATTAGAAAAATTCCTCTTGCCGAGGGACCTGTATATTGCAGGGACCCAGGGAGATGGATGCTTCTCAGGTAGGTTGAGAGGGACACAGCTCAAACAACTTGGCCCTGCTGTCCATCACACCCAGGGACCTCAGAGATAACGACACTGAAGGCAACAAATGTCAAGACAGAGGGGTGCTTGTGGAGCAGGAACGGGATCTTTAGCATCCCTCTTAACTAGGCCTCCAGGACTATCTTTACTTCCTCTGGACAAAGGCAGTTGGCTCATTTCCTTCTCTAAAAACTCCATTTAAGCCAGATCAACCAGATTCTCCTCAGCTAGAGGGGAGCCAGCAAGACAGCAGAGCCCTGAGCCCCATGGCTGGCTGTGGTCCCAGTCCCCAGGCAGCACTGGTGACTGCGCAGAAGGCTCTCCCATGCTAAGCTGCCATAGTGGATACAAAGGAAATCAAAGCAGCTATGATGGCCCAGAGGCAAACACAGCCAGGCCAGATCCTGCCCCAGGGACTAGCCATGTCTGGAATTTGCTGGAATTCCCCCTTTGTCTTTCCCAGCTCCCTTGCTTGGATGTGGAAAGGAGACCACTGCAAGACCACTGCAAGCTCCAGGAGGGTGCTGGGGGGATGCAGACAGTGTGGCTGGTCCTCCCCAAGGAGAAGCTGGGGATGGAGCGCTCACACAGCCTATCTGCATTTTGATGAATTGCATTTCCCATGGGGATCTCACCACCCTCGCTGTTTCCACTTTCATTAGCAACCGCGTTGTTGAGGCTGCCGCAGGGGTGGATTCTCAGGGATATGTCCGCCTGCAGTGCAGCTGCACGGGGCTGGAACTCCCGTGCTCCGCACAAGGCTTCAGCAGGCCAACACACACAACACTCTCCCCTGCTCCCAGATAATGATGTCAGATCCCCTGTCCGTTCCCTACCAGTGTGTTTCTCAAGCCTGGATTCCCAAATATCCTCTCTTCCCTGTCTGCCCCCTCTCTTCTGGCCCGTACACATTGCACTGCTTCCCCGCAGCTCCTGACTCAGCTCCGTGAGGGGGATGGGGACACCTCTGTGCATATCGCAGTAACGGACTTCAGAGATGACCACTCGCTTCTTAGAAACCCTGCTGACCCCAGCACAGGGAGAAACCCACCACATCCCCCTTTCACAATGCCAGCGGAAAGCCCCTTTCCTCACCCTCTGGAGCCTTTGCTGGGGGGCAGGCTGGGCTTTCACCCACTTGGCACACAGACAGCTCCTGGAAGGAGCCTGAGCCTCTCTTTCCCAGCCATGTGTCAGCAAGGACTGCGAGTGGCTCACGAGCATGAGCAGGAGTCCCCACCACCTGGCTCAGGTCGCTGGCAGCTGATGGCAGTTAAGGGGTTAACCCACACCAGGATGTATTTCCAAGACGAGACACACGGACACATGTGGCTACCCTGGAGCCAGCCACAGCCAGGAGTCCCTTGTGCCGGGGAAGTGGCTGAATCAGAGCCACTTGCCATGGGGGGACCCTAGCAGTGCCTGGAGGTGGTTCTCATGAGGGGACCCACACCACCCTGGTGAACTTGCCAGCCCTTGGGCATGCTCCAGAAGCAGCAAAACCCACTGAATGTGCAAGGAGCCCAGGGTTCATCGTCAGCTCCCCCTGCACTGCCGCCTGCGCGACACCGCTCTGGCAGAGCCCCTCTCGGGAAGAACAGGCTCCAGATTAAAAGAGTTTGTTCCCAGTGGTCAGCAGCCAGCAGCTATCATCCTCCCTGCTGTGGGCTGTCCTCAGCACAACCCTGGGAAGATCAACGGAAACCAGGTCCAAGAGCCAGCCTGCATCCCCAAAACTCCCAAAAAGGCTGGGGCTGATGACTGATGCTAATCCTCTGCTGCCTACATTTCCTCTCTGTCAGCCAAGATGTCTCTCTGATAAAGAGGGTTTGTGAGTGATAAAAAGAAGCAGGTGCTGACTGAAGTTAATGTAGTACATCCTGTTTTTACTGTTTGCCCTGCCCATTGGCACCTTCCTAATCTGTCTGTCATGGGGATAGCCTGCTGGGGCATGGGAGCAGTTGGATACAGGGCTTTGGTGCATCTCTCCCATGGTGGGAGCCTGTGGTGGTGCAGTGACAGGGGCATCTTGGGCTGAGGGCACAGCTGGAGCCTCCTCTTGCTTTTTACTGTGGATTGGTGAAGGGCCAGAGTTCTCTAGCTGCAGGATTTATACATCCAGGAAGAGCCCAGGGAACCACTAACCTATTCAAGTCTCAACCCTGTGGCTTATCACCAGATGGGTGCTTGTCACCGTGTAAGAGCTCCGCAGCGCTCCTCATCAAGGAGCAATGAAAGGCCAAGCCTGCAGCAAGGGAGAAGGTGGAGGGACAAAGATCTTGCTCTATGGTTTGGCCATCTTCACTGGGAACATTTTTTACTGGTAGCTAATGGGAATTTCCCTTGATGCAGCTTGTGCTGCTGCCTCCCACCCTGTCCCTCGGCCCCTCCAAGTAGGTGCTGACTCTGGTGCCTCTCCAAACCCATATCAGGCAATTGCTGATAACAAAGAGACCCCTTCACCTTCCCTTCCCCAGGCTGCACAGACCCACTGCTCTCAGCATCCTGTATGCCATCTATCAGGACTGAAGCAGGCTGGTTAAGGGACCTCACCGCAGGAGGCACTGACCTGATGATGATCCATCTTCTCCAGGAGAAAATGGTCCTGAGTGCAGGACTGCAGTGCAGATTTGCAAGAGAAGCACTGGTCTTTGCCCCCTGTAGTGCCTGCACAGCCAAGGAACTGCTCTGCAACAGTGCAGATAGCCTCCGCAGGGATTTCTGCTCTTGTGTCAAGAAATTTGTTTCCAGAAAAGTCTGTAGTTGCCATTGGTTGCTGGCCTGCTGGCTGAGATGCCTGGAAGCATGCTGCCTTTTGATAAGTGAGCTTGTGGCCTTGGAGCAGAGCACGCAGGCCAGATCTCCTCCCTGCCAATGCCAGCATGGAGATGACCTGGAGCCAGAGTGGTCAGACACTGTGCTATAGATGTGCTGAGCACCCAGGCTTTGGGGAGGGCAGGAGGAGTCAGCTGGCTCCTGTGACTGGGTCAGGGAGACCCAGGGGATCAAGGCAAACCCCAAGAGCCGAGCAGCAAAGCAGATTCTTCCAGCACAGAGACGTATCTTGGGAGAGGGTCTGAGGCCCTCTTTCTGACCTCAGAAAGGTTGATGAGGGTTGACCCATTTGGGAACATCTCAGAGATTTCTTGGAGGAAGCACTGGGAAATGTGCAGGATGAAACCTCAGATGGGCTTGCCCTGGGCTCAAATGGGCTTTCTCAGATGGAGGGGACACCAGGGCAACCCTGGCTCTGACCAACAGGCCCTGTGCCCAGGCTACCATCAGCAGAGAGGACATGAAGGTGTTTGCTTCCAGACTGGAGAGTAGCTGGCTGCAGGAAACACAGCCAGGACCTTCGGGAACTGCTAGAAGATTGCAATCCAGCCTCTGGCAAGACTTGTTGCAACTTCCCACCCTTCTATAAAAGAAAGTGAAAGCCACGGACTGGAAGGATAAATAGGCAGCGGAGCACCAGCATGAGAGCACAGAGAAGCAGTTCAGAGTGCTCACTTCTCCTGTCCGGAGGACCGCTGCCGGCTCCCAGCCCAACTTCTGCCTGAAGTCAGCAGCAAAATGCAGCACCCGAATCTGCTGTGCCTCGGCCTCCTGGTGCTGGGATGTGTCCTGAATGGTAAGAGGGAACCTCTTTGGGTGCTTTACTTGCAGAAGGGAAAGGAACCAGCTTCTTGTCCCTTTTCGGGTTTCCAGCAGACATTTAGAAGAACCCGTCACTGGGACTCTGTCACAGCCCTTCTGAGTCTTCTGCTTGTATCCTATTCCAGAGGGACTCTGTCCTGCCCAAAGTCCAGGAAGGATCTTGCAGGGCAGGAAGGGGAAAGGCTGGACTTGGGAAAGGCTGTGGAGCAATCCTGCCTCCCAGTGCCCTAGCCCAGTCTGTGCAGACCAGGCTGGGATTGCCTCAGCCCCACATGCCCCTGCCAGAGCAGGACTGGTGTGGGTCCAGCACACCAAGGAAAACGTGTTCCTCTCTGGCCTGGGAAATGAAGTTGCCCTTTCGGTGTGGGGTAGCTCAGGGATGAGCAAGTATCTCCTGGGCCTGCAAAGTTGTAGAGAGTTATAGGCATCCCAGGGCATTGCCAGCCCTGCTGGGCATTAACAGTTGCTTGGAGGATGGCTGGGTTCCCCTACGCTGCCATGAAGTGCAGTCACATCCCTCGCCTGTAACAGGACTGATTGGTGTGGGGTGGGCTGGTAATGGGGTAATTGCAAAAGCAGGTATAGCTTAAGCAAATACAGACAAAGTCATTCCTGGCCCCTCAGGGACAGACGTCTTCTGCGTCCGTATCACGGTGCCCCAGAGCACGAATGCCTTCATCCAGCCCTGCTGGCTGGCACACGCTGGCTCCAGCGAGGCAGGAGGCAGCCACATGTGCAGGAGGGGTGCTCTTCTCCAGCCTGCTGTTTCTCGGGTTTTTTTTGCTTTCTGTTGGAAGGAGGCAAAGGGCTCCCAGCGCGAGGGAGTGGATCCAATAAAACTCGAGCGTGCATTTGCGATCAGGGCTGTGTGCAAGGCAGGAGCGGAAGCACTGAGCTCTGCGCTGAGCTGGCATGGGCACCATCCCACTCAGCTCTGCACGGGGCAGCCCTGTAGCCCGTGGGCCCATGGTTCACACAGATTCTGAGCCCACCCACTTAGACAACAGCAATATTCCCTAGCTAGAAATTGCTCCTGCTTTTCATACTCCAGCCCAATTTGTTGTTCCTGAGCTCAACCTGGCTGAGTGTAGAGAATTCACTCCACCAGTGCTGGTCCCAACGGACCAGGGCGTAGGGAGCTCAGACTGGCAGGAGCACCTGGGGTGGTGAAGCTGCAACTGGTCTGCGGGGAGCAACCTCAGCCCACATGTTACATTCCTCCCCCAGTGTCCGGCGGGAACAACGTTGTGGACTGCTGCCTGAGGACGAGTGAGAATCCTATCCCATGGTGGATAGTGCAGGACTACCGGATACAGCTGGTGCAGGACGGCTGTGTCATCCCCGCCACTGTGTAAGACACCCAGGCTGGCCATGCCCCAGGGAGGGACCCTGCAGGGAGGGAGGCTGAGCAGGGTGGAGAGAGGCTATGGAGAGAGATGAGGCAGAGTTTAGAGGTGAGGGAATGGAATGGATGGGGAAGAGAAGGGAATACCTTGGAGATCAGAGGCCCAAACAGAACAAGAAAGACCTGCTGGAAGGGGAACACCTGGGAAAAAAGACAGGGAAGAAACTCATCTCAAGGCAGGGCAGAGGAGGGCAGTGCTTTGCCTTGCATCCTGTGCCAGGGCAGTGGTGGAGGCGAAGGGTGAGGGCTCAGGCTCTGCTGGAACATCACCAGGGAATCCTGCTCAGATCTTCCTTTTCTTCTGTGGGCCTGTCAGGTTCATCACCATGAGAGGCAAGCACCTCTGTGCCCCCTTGCAAGCCCCATGGGTGATTCGACTTCGAGAGAAGCTGGACACCAGCTCCACCAGGAAGGTAGGAGCTGGCCCTCAGCCTGCCTTGGTTCAGCTTTGTGGCTGGGCATTGGGGCAGCCCGTGGGCAGGTTTAATCTGACACCAAATAGGATTTTCCCAGTCTGACTGGGGTGCTGGTCAGAGCCAGGGGGATGTTGCAGCATATCATGGATAGGCATGGATAATTTGTCTCAGTTTCCCACCCCTCCTCCTTCCAAGTCTTCCACCCCAGATAAATCTGGCCCTGGCACTATCATAGCCAGTAACTATCTCCTACCAGCCTGGCAAAGGTGACTGCCTCCAGGGCCTCCCTGAGCTGAAATGCTGCATGTACCGCTTCACAAGAGCAAAGGGACAGTTTGCAATGAGTTTAGTGAGTGCTCTGCAAGTCCTCATAGGCATGTCCATGACGCTAGTGGCAGGCAGACCCTGCCAGGTCCCAGCTTGCCACCCTGCCCCAGAGATGTGGCACTGCTCTGATTTGGGAAGGCTGCAGAAGAGGAGCAAAGCAACCCTCACCTTTTCAGCTGCACCTCCCTGCATCTTTTTTGCAGTTTGGTTTCCCACAGCAGTGTCCATTGCTTGGTGGTCCAGGAAATTCGGATGCCAAGAGGGATTATGGCCTTGTGCAAGGATACCCAGGATGAGGTTGCGGTGCTTTTGTAACCAGATGCACACAGCCGTCCCTCCGCTTTGCCACCACGGTTCGGCCAGCGGAGGAAATCCTCAGTGACTGCCCAGACACTAGGGAAGGGAGTCCTGCCCCTGAGGCATCATGCTCACCCATTGCTGGATTTTTCACTTCCCTAGGCCAAATCTCAAGGCATATAGGCTCTGAAGAAGCCTGCAGCTGGACCCAATGCCTGTAGCCGGGGCCAGCTCCCATCTGTGAATCCGAAGCTTGTGAAGCCGGCCTGCTTCCCCTTCCAGGCGCAGGGTGTGCGGCCGACCCTCCTCAGGACTTGTGCTAGTGCGCGGGGCTGCACAGAGCCCCGCCTGCTCTCTCTTCTTCACTCTGTCTCCGATGTGATTGAGAAACCTGCGTCAGGCTGAGTCAGGGGCTACTGGACTGAGCCCCCAGCAAGAAGCAACCTCGTGAGCAGAGCCAGGTTGGTGGCATGTGGGCTGCAGCTGCCCCAAGCCTCGGGGTTTTGCCTCTGCTACATTCAGGAATGGATTGGAAGCCGGTTGGTGGATTGTTCTGCAGGATGAGTTTGAGGGGTCTCAGCCTTCCCTTTGGAGCAGCTGCTGTGGCCTCCAGCACAGGCTTGTTTGTTCCCATTTTTCCATCCCCATGCCTGGGCCTGAGCTCTTCTATGGCCTAAGAGGAGCTGGCAGGGCAGAACAGTGCAAGGGCCACAGGGAAGGATAGGAATAACCTTCACTAGCCATCCACGGCGTCTGTCTCTCACCGCGTGTGACCTGGACCCCCTCAGAGCACAACACTGCTGGTGCAGTTCCACTCTCAAGCCCTGATGTCCAGGCAGTTTTTCCTTTCCTGCCTTTTCTTACACAGGTGGAATTGGAGCCAGTAATGGCAGTGCCGGTGGCTGTGGCACCCCAGCAAAAGTGCACCGGGTTTGCTCAGTCCTGCCATCAGTGGGTGTCTGCAGTGTGACACTGGCATCTGCTGCAGCGCTTGACCCATAGCCTTGTCTGCCTGAGGAAAATGAGTGATGGGCACCAGCATGATGGTGACAACTTGTGTGCTGACTCCTAGTTGCAGCGGTTCGGAAATAGGCCAGTTATCAATGCTTCACTTCTTCCCAAAGTCCCAAGCTCCTTCCTGGCCAGTGACGTGTGAGAAGCATTTGCAACATGCTCAGGTGTTTGCTGCTAGATCTGTCTGAGGCAACGATTATGGGTGCAACCTGCTTCTTCTCTCTCTTTCTTATTTTGCTGTGATTTTGTTAAATAAACTGAAAAAAAAAGTAAACAGATGGTTGACCTGCTTTGTATTTGAGTCCCAAATCCAGCCATGAGCATGGGGGTGACACAGTGCCTTGCAAGGCTTGCTTGCTTGCAGTCAGTGCTCCCTCTTACAGCATGGGGACAAGGAGGCTGAGCTGGGCACCGGGAAAGGAAAAGGGACTTTCAAAGGGTGAAGGGCACTTCTTCCAGGAGCTGGGCTTCAGATCTTTTCCAGAAGCCCCTCAAAACCATGGTCCAGCTGCTGCCCTGCTATGTGCTGCTAGACAAGGCTGCCTGAGCTGGTCTCTGGGAGCCTGTACCGCTTGGCAGAGGTGGGTTGAAGAGGAAAATGAGGGAGTATTGTGCCGTGCAGATCAAAGCAGTACAATCCCACTGCACGGCTGCTGGGCCAGCACTCCCCAGCTCACAGGCAGCAGAGCTTCTGATGTGGGCTGCTGTCAGGAGCGTGGGCAGATGCCTTGGGTCATGCAGCTACAGGAGTGCTCTGATGGATCATGGACAGCAGGGCGGGAGAAAGCACAGATGCCAAACAGTAGCACCTGCTATGGAGCTGTAGGAACAGGAGCTTTGCCCTTGTGTCAAAGGGAAAGTGAGGCATAACAGCTCTTCCAGTCCCCCTGAGAGGCTCAGTGCCATCTGGGTGCTAGGGACAGGAAAGAGATTTTGGGGAAATGGAGGCTGGCAAAGACCCCAGGGAATCCTCAAGGATGAGTCATAGAGGGCATCCACAGGCTCCTGCCCCATGTCACCAGTGAGCTTGGGAGTCCGTGGTTGTTTTGCCACTGTGCCTTGGCTCTCCTGGGTTTGTGCACTGGGACTGTGGATAGTGAGGTCTCTCAGGATATGTCAGTCTGCCCTGGGACTTACTGTCTCAAAGTAGCATTGCATCTCATCCAGGTCATGCAATGTTTGAATAAAACTGTTTCGTCTTACCAAAGCATTGGCCAAATGTGTACAAGCAGGGTTAGACATAGCTGGCAGATACCACTGCTTGCCACTGTTGCAAATCATACTCTTCCTGCTGAAGGCTGCAGTGTCAAACATGACTGTCCACCTAGTTAAATTTTTAGCACTGTGCCTCGCATGGTTTTGGTCCCAGCCAACTGGCAATGCCTCATTTTGAGCTGGGCACAGCCTGGAAATGGAACCATTGCTGAGAGGTAGGACGGATGTGACCACCTTGCTCAAAGAAGTTTCACATTATGGACATGGACTGGTCTGTGCCAGCTGGCCCTGGAGGCAGGGCCGGTACAGACACAACCTGCTCTGTTCAGCTGGCTGTGGCTTTGTCAACTTCCTCTTTGGAATGGGGAACAAAGCACCTTCCTGATGGGCAGGAGACCTCCTCAGAAAGAGCTGGGGTTTATCAGCAACTGGCCTGTAAACAGTACTTCCCTATGTGGGAGAAAGGCCAGGGCAAAGTATGAGATGGGCTGCTACCTGGTCTGGATGCTTTACTGGGCTTCATTGCTTTGACGGGGGCATTTGGATCTCCTGGGGTTCCCTTTTCCATGACTGTGTGCATCGTATGGATGCTGGGATCATGGCCATCACGACTATGGGATGGGGACATGCTGGGATCATGACCATCATGGCTATGGGATGGGGGCACAGCACCTTCCAGCAAACAAGCAGCCACAAGTGAAGGAGCCCACACAGCCACTGACTTGTCCTGAGGAGGATGCCCATGGTAGTGCAGAAGCTGGGCTGCACAGTCCAGGGGAAACCCTTTTTCTCTGCTGGACCACTTGGTCTGATGTCAGAGATTTTAGTTTCAGTTGTGACACCCCCCCCCCCCCCGCCAGGCCCTCCTCCATGGTATCTGAGCACATGTAATGCCCTGGGATCAGCCGTCTCTTGCTTTCCCAGAGCCTTTGCATCGGCTCTGTCCCAGCTCATTAGATTTAGTGACAGTTCCAGAAACCCAATCCTGAGGAGGAGGAGGAAGAGGAAGACGGCTGGTATGGGAAGAGGCCAAGACAAACAGTGGGAGCGGGAAAGGAGAATAACTGGTGCTTGCTTTGGCAGAAGCCTTCCTGCTGCTCGCTCAGTGACCCAGTGAGGGGCCATGCCTGGGGAGGGGGAGGATGGTCAGGGTGGATCTCAGGCTGGACTGAGCTGCTGCAGCTGGTGCCTGGGGTCCCAGAGGACAGAGGCTGCAGAAAGGGACTGTGGCAGCAAGCCTGAGACAGATTAGGTTCATCCTTGGCTAGAGGCTCCCCTGGCAAAGAGCATAGTGCTCTGCAGCCTAGCCCAGTTTCTTGCAAAGTTGAGGGAGATGAGGCATGCACCAAACTCCCTAACATTGGAGGTAGGTTCCCATTTCCATCAGGACATGCAGAGCTGCTTGGCCAAGTTCCCTGTAAGAGTGTGGCTGCAAAGCCTGTGGATCCCAGGTCTTTCAGGCCAGTAAACATGCCCATCTCAGCAATGCAGCTGTACATCACAAATCCCTTCCAGGTCCTTGTCTTTTGTATGTGTGATAACGTAGGCCCCAGCTCCACCACCAGACAGCCCTGACCCCTGGGTGATGGAGCAGCTGTGTTAAGACAGGGGGACGTGCTGTCCTGGAGAGCAGAGCCCACTGATCCAGATCAGCCAGGACTGAAGCAGGTATGAAGCCAGGCTGGGTGTTCCTCCTCCAGCCCTGCAGCAGCTGTCCCCACTCCAGAGCCTGTCTCTTGGAAATCTGTCAAAAAATGGCAAGGCTCAGTACTAAGTAAACTGCAGAGTGAGTTTTTCTTATAAAAAATGTCAATGATCTCTTTGGAGAGAAGCAGTCACTTTTCTTGAAGAAAGTGGCCAAGCACTGCTGGGTCAAAAACCTTTGGTCCCAGACAAGAGCAAGTTTCAGTAGAAGTCTTCCAAGTCTTCCTATTTTTTTCTGTCTTCCACCATGTTTGTCTATTCTTTTTTTTTTTTAACATCACCTCACTTGCAGAAGTTAGTGTGGCAGGATCAGGATCCATTGCAGTATGATGTTGACACGCCCTCAGAAGCTCTGGGGTTATGTTGCATGGATCAGTTTGTGGTATTCTGGAGCATGGATCAAATCACACACAGTCCTTTATCCATGTTAGGGACCTTCATTTCTCAAGTCATGGACTAATAAGACATTATAATCAAAAAGCTTTCCAAAGGAGTTGACAAAACAACCTCTTGCCTGATGACTGTGCACAAGACCAGGAAAGAGAAGCAAGGCTGCAGCTATACAAGCAAATTAAACATGCTCTGGGCTGTTCTCTCCCAGGTCTCACAGCTGGGATCAGGAGAGAACTTCTGTCTCTTGCACATGTGATGAAAGCTGTCTTGGATGCTTCCCAGGCTGCATTCAGGGGACGCATGACACAGCAGGCACCATCTGCCCAGTTGACGCCTTAGGGTCCAACCTGTCAATGACATTCCCAAATAGGAGGTAGGAGAAAAGGTATAGACTGGTCCATAGCAAAGGCATCTCATGTTGCAAAATTTGCTCTTGGAACGACTGGAGAGCTCTGGTCCAGCTGTCTCCTGTTGCTGAGCTGTACTGTCGTCTACTTAGGTGAGAGTGTTAAATTCTCCAATGGGAAGCTGCAAGAGGCAGCAGTGCAGGAGAATGGAGAGGCTTCCCACTCACCCTCTGGCTTGCACAGCTCCCAGCAACTGCAGTCAGTGTTAGCCCTCCTGGTAATAACTGACCACAGCAAATCTACAAGAAGAGATTCCTCTTCGGACAAATACAGAGAGCCTGGCCAGGCCTGAGGCAGAAGAGGCTTGGCCCTGTGCCAAAGTGCACCCTCCTCTTAATGAGGTGAGGTGAGCAGCATTGGCAGCATGCTAAAGGTTCCTTCACCAGCGGAAGGGCTAGTGCCTGCGCTTGTGTTTTCCTCTGCCTGGTGCCATGACAAGGGGCTGCTCTCCATGGACACAGCTCCCTTGGCACCAGTGCTGGATCTCACTAGCAGGAGTTCAGGCACCTGCCTAGGCTTTCTGCTCTCAGCAGCTGTGCCAGGATGTGACCTGGTGGATGGTTGGGAAGGGCAGGAAGACAGGAAGTGAAAAGCCCCATTTGTCTCTGCTCATCACACCGTTCATTCTTGCCTAATTGACAGCCCATGTGGATGATGGAAAGGATCCAGGACTGGCATCTATCCTCTCCAGGTCCCTACTTGCTCCCCATTCTTTTCCAACATGTTGTCACTGGTGCTGCTTGTCTGGACACTTTCACCTGAAATTTATTCAATGGGCTGATGCCAGTACAGGCTGTGGACCCCTGAGTAGGACTCATCCTCCCTCTAGCACCATCCCTGCAGCCCTCCTCCTGTGGCTGGACTGTCTCTGGTGGTATTGTCTAGCTGGGCATCTGGGGAAGCAGGAGGAACTTTTATCCTCCAGACTATGCAGGGTCAATTGAAACCTGCTCAGCTCATTTCACAGAGGCCACCAGAGAACCAGTTTTTGACAAGAAGCTTGCTTAGCTACAGCTTTTACACTGGCCTGGAGGAATCTGTTGCCCAGGCTCTGTATCCATTCCCAGGTCCCCTTGGTGACAGTCTGCCCCTTGAGATGTGCTGTTAGCATGAAGACTTGGTAGAAAGCATTTGCCTTTGAGCACAGGAGTCAGAGCATGGAGAAAGGTGGAACAGAAAGGGATTTTAGGTTCTGAATGCACCCACAACCCATGTCCTATGGCATGATGATATAACCTGCTTTTAACCCTGTATCCATAAGACTTTTTGTTTCATACCTACACAAACTGTCCAAGGGCTTTGAGCTTTTCCACCTTGCCTACTTTTAGTCTTATGTTGCTACAAATGTAGCAGGCCATTTTTTACCTTATCCTGAGACATAGCAAACTCTCAGGCTCTGTTCTCTTTCAAATGGCCTTTTATATATCTGGGCAGAGCAGATGCTTGGACTTCCCACATCTGTGAGGGACCTTCCCCTCCAGCCAGCCCTTGCTGCAACAGGACAAATCTCAGGCTCTTTTGAAATCAAAGGATCTCATGGGATTTTGATGGATGCTCAACCTGCATGCAGATACCCACTCACAGAACAGAGTCCGTGGAACTCACACCATCAGCAAACACAAAAAAGTGGCTGAATATCCTCCAGTGCTTCCTAAGAGCAGACACAGAGAGCGCAGGGCTGCAGTCACAGATATGGGAGCCGTGTCCTGCCAGCCTGGCACCAAGGGGACCTGGGGATGGATACAGAGTGCGGGCAACAGGTTCCTCCAGCTCAACATTGGCACAAAAGAGCCAAGGGCACAGAGAAATGTGGTTTTTCTGTGGGCAGATGACTGCACTGGGGAGCCCATTGGACAGGGTGGACCCCAAAGCACTGCATGTGCCGCTCCCCATCTGCCCAGCTGCATCCTGCTGATGATCCAACCACCTCTGGTTCTCATCACCCATGAACAGTGGTGGCAATACTCCTCTCACTTGCCTGGAAATGCTGGGCCTGGGGCTTCCCACTCCCTTCCTGGATCTTTGCAGGACCCACCCCTGACTAGAGCTTTTAGTTTTGTTTCTCCATCATCTTTTTGGTTTCATTCTGCCCTTCAGAGCCTGGATTTTTGATTAGACTCCTCCAAAGAAATAACTCAAATGAAGCGAGGTGGATTTCCCATAATTCTGGCTCGTCCCCATCCATGTATTGCACATAAGATCTGGGGTTATCACTGGAGTCTCCTTCACAGATGTCAGGCACTGTAAAGCAGTGCAAGAGCATTTGCTGGAGAGCAAGAACAGGTCTGGCAGTGGAAAGCCCTGAATGCCCCCTATTCTCCCACGCACCAGGGAGCACCCTGGAGATTCCCCCTGCACTGATGTGGTCTGGCTACTTGGTTGATGGTCCCTAGGACCGGAGCAGGGAACTGAGGAGCTTTTCCTAACACAACCTCAAAGCCTGGCTCAGGACCCTGGAGTCAAACTGAGCCCAGAAGTTGCCTGGTATGAGGACTCTTATACTCATGGAGAGCTCAGTTCTGTGCATTTACAAGGAGCTGATACTCCTGCTCATTGCAGTGTAGGCTCAGCCACAAGCCAAGCTCACCCTGGCACGGAACAGCACCAGATCCCAGGGCCTGGAACAGGACCAGATCCCAGGATCCCAGGATCCCTGTCCTCACAATATGTTTGTGCCAAGGAGAGAGAGAACTAGAGGCTGAGAAATTACCTGGGGACATCTGGGATTCAAAAGCCTGGGTTTGCGCTTCCCAGACACTGGTGCCACAGGAACCTCCTCTCACTTGCAGGCTCATGTTGCTCCTTGGGGAGCATGGCCTCCCTGACAGTGATGTTGGACATGCAAGGCCAGGAGTATCTTATAATTCCTCCAGCCTATACATCTTAAAGGATTGCCTTGAGTTTGCTCTCCTTCAGCTGTAGAAGATCTGTTGAGATAAGTACTATCTCAGCCAGAAGACTGCTTCTTCCTGGGGTCTTTGTTCAGCTCTAGCTAGTGCAAATATCTAATCTCGGGTTTTTCTGTCTCTCTTTCTGCTTGGCGTTGTAGTGCCCTTGCCAGTACTTGGGAACTGAGATCAGGGGGGTCCTCAGTTAGCTGGGGATGCTTTCCTCCAGAACACCACCTTGCCTGCCTGGCGTGTGTTATCTCCACCAAAGGCAGAGCAGTAGGAGGCAGGTGGCTCAAGGGAGACCAGAGGAGCCCATAAATGGGTCTGTACTTCTCCCTGCCCGTCATGGACAAGGGTGGGATGTGGAGTGGTTCTGGATCATGCTGAAAGAGCCTTTCTGCAAAGGCTATCTGGGACACAGGGTCCAGGAATAAAAATAGGTCTTCTGGTGATTCTAGTGACGTTGGTTTTTCCCTGGTCCCCTCTGACCAGCCTTTGTCTGTGTGGTGGCCATTCTGTGACTCTCTGGAGGAATTTAAGGTCCCAGACAGCTGTGTTGTTTCAGAGCAGATCTGTAGCAGAGATAAAGGTGCAGTATGGCTGCTTGGTGTGGGAGGCTTACCCTCTTCAGCCTTCAGTCTGCTTCCTCCACCAAATACATCTCTCCTCAGCTTTCCCACAGAAAGCAAGATTTCCTCCTTGCAGATGTTTTGGCTGGGAAAACCCCTCTTCTGCTAGGCTGTGCACTGACTGTCCCCACACTCTTAGCAACTTTGTTTACATGCACATTCATTAATCTTGTTTAAACTATCAGGCCATCAGTTCCCACTCTCTCTGGGGAGATGATGCTCCAGAGAGGGAGCATTTGCTTTTGGGAGCCTTCTGAGCCTCTGAGGTGGTCTTTGGCAAGGAAGTCAAGTGTTTTTCTTGAAAGACCCTGCAACTTGTGGTTTCCCATCACCACCTTTTATTTATTTGATGCAGCTTTTGGAAAGGCACTGGTCAGTATTTACAGTGACGGATAACAGCCACTATATTGCAAAGAACAAAAGCAGAAGTGTCCTGGATACACTACAGCTACAGATTCACCCTCTTCTCGCAGTGGTTGGTTTCATTTCCCAGCTGCTGCGCAATTCTCCAGAATCTGCCTCTCCCTCCTGACCAAGGCCAGCTACCTCCAGGGAATTCCTAGCATTGGAAGCTGGAGGGTTGCCAGGTTTTGTTGCCATTTCTCGCTTGGGGTAGGGATGATCTGCCCTGTTTAGGTTGCATTGCCCCCTATCTCAGCATAGACGCTAGGAATCATAGATATTTTAAAGGATGATGGGGAATGGTTGAAGTGAAGCTCTTTTCCATGCTGATCTGGCTTCAAACTAGACTGCTAACTAGCCCTGCTGATAGGAAATCAAATGCAGGAGGCTCTTGGCAAAAATGAGTATCTTTTAGCATCTTGTATGCTATGGGATCAGTGTTTAAAACAGTGCTAGTGTGGTCTGAAGCAAATAATGACCATAAAGAGCCATTGGTTAGTCAACCTCATATCAAGAAGTGTTCAGATCTGCAGTTCAGCCTGGAAGCAGCTGTGGTGGTGACTGGAGAAATGGTGACAGCACTGCAGCTATTGGGATGTGGAAGAGGGGGTTCAAGTCCTGTAGCTTGCTATCAGTGCAGCCAGGCTCTGCCTCTTTCCTTTCTGCAAGGACCACATTTTAATTTATCTCTGAGCTGTGTTCACTGAGGATCCTGGGAATTATTCATGAGTGATTCTGTGTTATAAGAGTTTCAAAATCCACTCTTGGCCAGAGAGATGGTCCTGGAGAAGAGCAGGGGATGGAACATTCAGGCTTTGGAAAGTTGTGAGCTCATTTAGGAGGCCTGCAAAGGAAAACAGCATAGATCAGACATCTGGACACCCTGACCTCTAAGCACAGACTGAAGGAGCTTGAGTTTACTGCAGAGGCAAGAAGTTTCTAGGAAGAGACAAGATGGTCTCCAAACACATAGAAGGTTGCTGCAAAGAGGAGGTGAACTGAGCTTACTTTTCATATAACATAAAATCACAGGAGACCTTGAGGTCAGACATCAGGGGGAAATTCCTTTTATTCAGAAGAGGCAGCTGGGGAAATGCTGTTTTCATTGCTGGAAACTTTTACAGTTAGAATGGTGCCTGATAGAAAAATTTAAGTGGCACTGGCCTGTTCTGGTCTACTAAGTTCCCAGTGGGAGAGGTGGGCTTTCTCTGATTTATGTCATTTCTCCAAGGGCTGCATGAAGTCACAGGGAATGTGATCTTGGGGACCCCTCTAGAAGGAGGAGGTGGAAAGGGAGAGTCACCCTCTGAATTCCACACTCATCTTTGGAATGTGTGACATGAGGCCACAGGAAGCTCTTCTTCCCTGGTGCAAATCCAGGAACTAACCCAGTGCCCACAGCATGAAGCTGTCTTGGGAATGTGCGAAGAGTTTGGCAGACCTGGCTGAAGAAAGTGGATGTTGTATCATGTCCTTGAACTCCCTCCAAAGCCAAGCAGGCTGTGCAGACGCCGATAGCAGAGTGAAAACCTTCAGCAGCAAAAAATTATGTCCTTACTATCACTAGGAACCATCTGGGCCACATGCTACTGTGCTGGTGGCAAGGATTTTGGCAGCTTTGGATCTGTTTCACCAGCACAGCATGAGACCTGAGTTTGGGGAAAAAAAGTAACTCGAAGAGAGAAAAGTGCTATTCAAAGGAAATGTGAAGCCAAAGAGTTTAGCATCAAATGCCTTTTGAAAGCAGCTGTGGTGCCTCTTTCAGAGTTAAATAAAGGCTGGTTTGAAGTGGGAGAGCTGCCTGGCAGAACATGCTGTTCCCATCTCACCAAATGTATTCCAGACCACCTGTCTTTGCAGGGCTAGGTTCCCCCCAGAACTACCAGAGAAATCATGGTGGAGCTAAGTGTTTTGGTGCTCTTATTCCAAATGGCAGGCATGTGTCTGTGCAGGACACGCTGGGCACAACTTATTCCACTGCTTGCTCTGCCCTAGATGGAGCGCTTCACCCATCTAGCAGACAGGAGGGTTCTCTCATCCCAAAACAGAGCACATTTCTTCCTTGCCTCTCCGCCAAGCTTTTGAGTCAGCCTTGGTGCAAAGTCTTCAGAAGATACAAGGAACTTACAGAGGGTATGAGATCTGCATTGTGTTAGGGGTGGGTGTCCCTGGTTCTCATCACCTGGGTGCTGCACATACGTACATGTAGTTTTTTGTCAAAACAGGCTGGGGTTTTGAAAAATGGAGGATTGGGAGACAGTTGTGTTACAAACTGTTTTGTTCTCACAAAAAGAGACCTTTTGGGGCTCCATCTCCCACTGCACAGCTGCGGCATGGAGCCATGCTGCAGTGCTGCCTCTCCTTCAGCACCTCTCATCTCACCTCACCCTGGAAAGTGCTCCTGGACAGGGAGGTTTCTTTAAAACATAGTGACCCCAAGCACGAACTCCCTCCCCCAAAGTGGCTGCCACTGGCTGAGTGTTTGCCAGGCCCCTGACGCTCATGACATGAGCCTCATGCTCATATGTTGAGGGGAGAGAAGCACTATAACGCTTCTTCTTTCTCTCCAGAGGTCTCACAGAGGAACCTCTCTACCTGGTGGTTTTATTTCCATCCTGTGAGATCTCGAGATGAGGATTTTTGGGTGGGAGACAGTTTTGAGAGTTTGGCTGGCAGATCGGCACTGCCTGGCCCTGCGCGTAGGTCCAAATGGAGGTTGTGAGATTTGGCTGGTGAAAGATAACTGAGTTTAGAGGATTTTGACCAAGAAGGGCCCTGAAGTGACCATGCCTAGCACTTTAACAGACTGAGGAACAGCTGGAGGGACAAACATCTGGAATAGGACCAGAAGCCAGACACACTCCTAAACAAAAGAGAGATACGGCCTTGAGAAGAAAAGAGACATGTAAATGGAGACAGAAGACACCAATGGCAGTTTGAGTTTCTCTGGATCTCATTTGTCTTCCTTTGCTACAACTGTCTAAAATAAATGCTGGGGGGCTGTGGTGCGCCACAACACGCCGGGCCATTCATCACAGTCTGTGCTGGCAGTTGGGACATGCCCGTGCAGAGCAAAAGCTCCTGGCTGTCTCGAGGGGCTTTGCCTCACTTGCATCACCCATTTTGAGGCTGCAGCCTTTCCCATTCTGCATGCAGGCAAATGCAAGCAAACAGCTGCTTCTTTCAGGCAGAGCATTAGCCCCAGCCCTCCAAATGTTACCCCACGGTCCTTTTCTACAAGAGCTCCAGCTGGATTTCAGTAGGATCATTGCTCTCTCTGCTCATAGCTCAGTCCAGAAGGGAATTCCTCACAGGGCTGGATCTCTCCCCTTGCAGAGTATTACTGATTACAGTCAGACAAGTCTTCTGGGTCCTCCACACTGATAATTCCACTTCTTTCAGCAGTACTTTCCAGTCTGAACTGTCCCAATCTGCTTGGTGTTGCTTCTTCTCTTTGGGAGGCTGGCTTTCCTGTCCCAAACAGTGTGAGTGAGGGTGGAGGGCGGACGGGTTAGGGGCAACATTTTGACATTACTCTGCTACCAGGGTCTTGCTCTGAAAGAGAAAAGAGCTAAGCTGAGTACAAGCTCTTCTCTGAAGAGAGTCCACAGCTCCATGCCATACTCATGCAGGCTATCAGGGATAACACGGATGAAGAGTCAAATGCAGAAATTCCCAGGTGAGCTTTTTTCTTGGCTGTAGGGACACACAATCCCAGAATCACAGAATGATTGAGGTTAGAAGGGACATCTGGAGATCATCTAGTCCAACCCCCCCCCTACTCAAGCAGGGTCACCTAGATCACATTGCCCAGGAGTGTGTCCAGTCGCCTTTTGAATATCTCCAAGGAAGGAGATTCCACAGCCTCTCTGGGCTATCCATTCCACTGCTCAGTCACCCTCACTGTAAAGTTTTGCCTCATGTTCAGACAGAACTGCGTGTGTTTCAATTTATGCCTACTGTAAAGGGAGCTGGAGGAGGCCCCAGAGGCAATGTTTTCATTCCTAGCCTTCCTCTGGGACACCTCTGCCTGAGGATTTCCAGGCAGGGTGTGACCAGAACCAGGAACAAGTAGTCAGAGAGAGTAAAGTCAGAGTCTGTGGAGACAGAACTGGCAGGCTGCAAAGGTAGCACTGAGCAGGAGAGCTGGGGAAGTCTCTGAAGCAAACGATGTATCAAGCTGGTATTCCTACCAGGGCACAACAGCAAAGAGTGGAAAGTCCCTGGATGGCTCTTCTGTGTCTGATAAGGCAGTCTGGCTGTGTGCCCTGCCCAGGATGGACTTGCTTGCAGATCCTTTGTTACAGGAAACAGAGGGGAGAGGCCTCAAGATAGCAGTCAGAGTGATGGGAAAATAAAGCAGGCTCCAAGCACGGCCACAGTCTTAGCTGTGCTCTTGAACTACATGGGGAAGTTGTTGCGAGGTGCCAGAGAGCAGGTCTGAGGAGCTTCTGGCCTGCAGATTGGGAGAGTAGCACTGAAGCCCACTTGGCCATTGAACTCATCTCCTCTTTCCTGGTGCTGATGGTTATGCCAGGACCCACTTAGAAGTTCACTAGCCCCCTGGAAACCATGAAGGTCTTTTAAAGCTTCCTCCTCCCACTCCTGGGACCCAACCCAGTGCCCTTTGTCCTCACAGCTAGAAATATCCCCATGTCCTGCTGTAATGCTCCTGGGACCAGCCCAGCTACTCTTGTGCTAGTGTTTTACATAGGCTTGAAATGATCTGTGTCCATCCCTGAAATTATCAGGTTGCAAATTTAAAAGAAATGGGACTGCTCTTCTCACACCCTGTGTAGATAAGTCATGGAAACCTGCAGCACAGGATGCTGGGGGGGGGGGGGGGGGCAGATGCTCAGCCAGGGACTAGTAAAATTCACCAGGGTGAGTACACTGCTGCCCACCAAACACTCAGGTCCCATGTAGGCTCCTCCTGGGCAAGTTCCTGTGCTAGTGACTACTGGAACCTGGGAGGGGACAGCAGAGGAAGATAACTCTGTTTTACTCTGTTTCTTGTGCTTTTTCTTATGTATCTAGTAGTGGTGTCTGCTGGAGAGAGATTCAGGGTGATACAGCCTCTGCCCTGACCCAGGACAGCCATCCTTATCTGTGTCCTATGTTCTTTGCACTACTAAATTTCATCTCACATCTACTACATTCATTTCCTCCTGTAAGATACCCTGACACTCCTCCGAATTATCAGTGAGTGTCATTAACTTGCTCCCACATTTTATGTTATTGCTCCACATCCAGCCCCATCAGGTTCCCAGGCAGATCTCCAAAGGACCGAGGATCCTAGTCACTGCCCTTTCAGAACACCCTGCTGCACTATCCCCTCACCCCCTGACTTATCCACCTCCTTCACTAATCCTCACCTCCCCTGGTATTGCCAAAACCAAACAGCCTCTCTGCCTGCAGTCTTCCTCCCACTCCCATGTGCCTCATGATGCACCCCTCTGGGCAGGATTTACCAGGCAGACTAACTGTGTGGGTAAGTGGGAAGCTTTGGTTTAATTAAGGTACGATTAAAATGTGCCAGGACTGCACAAGGCAATGCAGGAATCAGGTCTAGCACTCATGTGGGCAGCAAACACCTGGATGAAGATGGGGAGTTGTTTCATGCTGGTGCAGAGATGTGCAAGGAGGCCAACAATAACAGGGTCAGGATTGAGAGGTCCCAGGAGAGCGGGAAGGATCTGCATTTGGGAAATGGGGCTGCGTGCCAGGATGAGGGGTACCAGCAGTACTGAGCTAGCAGAGCACTGCAAGCGGCCCTGTCCTTGCTCCCCAGGAGGTTATCACCTACCAAGTGCTTGTCACATCCTTAGGAAGTGGTTCAGCTGCAGACAGAGCCATAAGCTTTGTCTGGGAGGGGGCATGCCAGCTCCTTGACCTGGCGTCCTGCAGGGCAAGAACTTCCCTGGCTCCCGGCACTGCCTGAACAATGCTGAAGCAAATGATCTTGCCTTTCCAAAAAATCCCAGCTGACAGAAAAAGCCAGCCAGCCACCAGGAAAGAGAAGGAAGGCACTGCTGAGCCTCTTCTTGCCTTTATCTGGGTGGGCGTGTTCTGTTCCTGGCCATGAGCATGCATCAAGACATCCTGGAGCCTGACAGGAGCTGGCAACCAAGAAAAGCAAACTGGAAAGATCTGTGCCTGAGGTCATTCCACCATTCAGGGAGGCCCAGGACTCAAGGCATGATGGATGAGATTGTGCAGTCTTTTTATGAACTTCCTGCACTACTATTTGCTCATGGTGATGGGTTCCCCCAGCTCCTTAGAGTAAAGAGATGGTTTATCCCTGCTGCCCGGGGAGGCTGGGGTTGCAGGGCTGGTGCAGCATTTCTGAGCAGCCTGGACCACATTAGGAGCTGACTGCCATACAGAAAACTGCTGATGGGTCACTCCACCACATTTTAAGTGTTTTTTTTTTTTTAGTTTGAAAAGAAAGTGATTTCTCATGACAGGGATGCACGTGGTGAACGCAGCAATCCTCAGATTTGTGCACAAAATAAGGGGCTGCTCTGAGTGATGTCTGCCCTCCACCTAAGTCTTTTACAGCAGCACCTACTGCACCACCTACTCGTACCATATCTGGAAGGGCAAGAGTGTGCATGATTAACTTCTGGAAAGACAGCCATTTCCCCCAGGGAAAATAATGTAGGGAGATGGCAGATCTACTCTCTCACTTGTGGCCTGCCTGATCTAGTTAGAAGAGGCTCTAAACTCTTTAGGGAGAGGATAGGCTTTTGCTTTGGGGCCCAAAGTAGGTCTGAGTCTCTAAACACCATCCACAACAGTGAAGACTGCATAGATTGGACTACCATGCATGGCTGATATGTGCCTGCAGTCTGAGCATTGATGGTCCTTGCAGTGTGCAGCAAACCCAAGTCATCATGCTGAATGCTAGCATTGGCCACTGCAAATGTATCAGCTTCATCCTTCTCCTCTACTGTCCTAAAGCCCCAAGAGGAGACCACCATGCTCCTCCAGGCCAGGCAGTTCTGCTTTGGTCACATAGAGCTTGTCTTTGCAAAAGGCACTATCTCAAGGACTCTCTGATGTGCTAAGATGGGTCCCCACGCCTCACCTTCTGCCACTCTGGGAGTCCTTCTTTCCTATTATAGCACAAATACTGAGCAAGATCAAAATGCTTCTCAAAACTCTGATAACAAAAGAAGTGTTTGTGGGGAGGCCAAAGGAGCTGAGCATGCAATGCCTTCGAATGCACCCTGGTGTGCATGGTAAAGCAATTTGCACAGCACACAGTGAGCATGGGAGGAAGCCAAAATCCCCATCTCAGCATGTCTCTGCTGCTCTTCTTTAAGCTCCCAAGATAGTACAAATAAACACATTTTTGTCCAGTATCAGCTTAGGGCTGATAGCCCTGACTCCTACATGGACCCCTTCATCTGCTTGATGCCTCACTCCAAACTACGCGCCAGCCTGTGTCAACTAATAGCATATGGCATCAGATTGGTGCTCCAAACATGGAGCCACCTAATTCTGTCTGCTACCTGGCTTTGGCCCAGGTGCCACTGTGAAAATATACCTCATCCTCCAAGTCCGGTTGTCACTAGATTGTGCATGACATGTGTGAGGATGCCGAAAGCCATCTGGTTTACAGTCGGATGGGACAAGACTCTTGCTAAGCTCACAGTGAGTGCACTGCAGTGAATAATTTGCAGCTAATCAAGGATGTTTTTCAATGAGCTCTGAGCCACACACAACTAATGCCTCACACTGGTGCTGTTTACCTCTATAGCAAAATAAGCTGCTGATTACACAGCAGTAGATTAAAGGGATCTTAATGTCCTTATAGGGTACAAGATACCGAAACTCAGTCTGGCAACTGTCTCTTCAAGAAAAAAATTAAAGGTAGAACTAAATGATCAAGGGAGAACTCAGCATTTTATCAGTCTTTTTACAATCTGCTCAGGTTTGCAGATTACGCAGCCCTGCAGGTCACAATTTTATAATTATATGAACACAATGTTCATATCCTTAAAAGAACATTTGCAAACCCACCAGCTCTTGGTCTTGCCCTCCCTCCTCTTGTATTTTATCAGCCAGGCCATCAATTAGTGGGTACATTTTGCAGGAATACTGATTGCTCTTCTCTCACGGAAGACACTGAAAAGCCATCGAGGGGTACTGGACTGCAGGGCAGAGAAAGCTGTTATGGTCCTGCTCAGCTACCACCAGGTATCTGTTTGGTGAAGCTCTCCAACTGGCAACAAAAGTCCAGATCCTAAAGACACCAAGAGACCAAGCTTCTCTTGCTGGCAGTAGGAGTGCAGGTTGGCTGGGCAGCACCCCTCCTTGTCATGCTCTCTTTGGGTTTCAGCTGCTGGCCTTCACCACAATCCCTGGCCTCCTTCCGTGCAATTGTTCTCTGGATCTTCTTCATTTCAGGATCTCAGCCGTGCTTTGGGGAAGGATGTGGGGATTATTATTAAACTGGGGAATTACAGTAGCAATGGCAGTGGTTTGTGTTGGAGCATGTGCTGGGAACTTTCATTTCCCTTTACCATGAGTGCCCTAGTGAAGGCAGCTGATCCTTTCAGAGATTTTTCCTTTGAAATGGCTGCCCCAGTTTCCAGTGCCTTCAAGAGGAAATGAAAGCAAAAGCCTTCAAGTATTGGTACCCTTTTCATTAGTCCCTAGACCTCCATCAGCCCTTAAATCTCTTATGGGCTTCCAGTAAATCCTACAGTGTAGAGGACACTATATCAGTGAAACAGGTCTGCAGATCAGCCATCAGATTTTGATGGCTCTGTCATGGATCCTCAGACAATAGCTTAGGAATTTCTGCATTTAAAGGATTTTGTAGGAAAAGGGTAGATCAAAATGTTACTGATTGCAGAACTTGATACTGAAGCAGCCCAAGTGCTTATGCAACAGGAAGAAACAAACACAGCTAAAATACCGCAGGAAGTGGAGGCTGCTAACCCACCACAGGACCTAACCACAGACAATGCTATCTCCTTTGTCCTTCCTTAACTTTGAGACCTTGGTCCCTGCTGGTGTCCCCTTCCGTAGGTCAAAACAGGCTGCCATTCAAGCAATGGTGGCATATGAACTGTACTAGCTTTCGTTACGTTTGTTCTTTTGCATTGAGTTTAGCCCCTATGGGCTCTGCAGGTTTGCAGTCATCTTCAGCCACAGTATGAGCAGTAGTCTAAGCTTCCCTTCCAGTGGCCCCCTAAAGACCTCATGATGTCCACCCCAGGACATTAAACTGTGGGGATGAGAGTAAATGAAGCAAATGTTCCCACATGCTGGAACACTATTGTCCATGCTGAAAAATCCTCAGCACCATTCCTGGCAGGTTTTGGCCCAAATCAACCAGCCTTGCACCAAACAACCGCCTGAGGCCAAGCACCTTTCTCAGTAGGCAGCATGGATGAAGCCAGGGAGGGTGAGAGACTTTAATAGCGCAGAGGCCAGCTGTCTCATGCCAGTTGGCCCCAGAGGCAGAAAGTAGTCCCAGGCACAGCTAATTTTCCTAGCACAGATGTAGCTGGAGGGTCCCTGTTTTTTTCTATATAATCTGGTTTCTGCATAATGCTTCCAGAAGGGCTCCAAGTGAGTAATTATGTTTAACTCCCTAAGAGGCTGCAGGGAAGGCCAGCCTGGGTTGGAGATGCTCATCTCTTACTTCTGGGCAGAGCCCTCAGCCCTCTCAGCTACCCTATCTGCTCATGTCTCCTATCCATAACCTCCTGGAGGGATCTGAACCATCATAAAGGGAATGACCAGCTCCATGACCTCCTGCTCAGCCCTCCTCTGCCTCTGTAGCCACTGCCCCACACCATGGGCATGGCCAAGACCCCATGGGAGTCCACAGTGAGAAGGATGCAGATCCTTGACTAGAATAGCTTGGTACAGTTTCATTGGCATCTCTGAATCGTTGGCTGCTTTCTACTAAAGGATGGTGTAACTCTGCTGCAGGCAGCAGGAGACATAGCAGGCCAGTTTGGAGCCACTGGCCTGCTGGTTAGCTTGGGACTAGTCAATACCATAACCAAAGTAGGCTGCAGGGGCCTCAGAGCGGGGAGAAGGCAAGGTGAAGGGACTGAGGGGGTGCCTGCTGCTCACAGCAGCCTGTCACCTTTTACAGATGCCACATTGAGGCAGAAAATGTTTTTACTTGGTGAAAGCCAACCAGTATGAAAAGACCAGAACCTTCAGCCTACAGGGAAAGGCCAGACCAGCTCCTAGAACCTGGACTGGAAAGCTGAAATCAGATACGCCATAGCAGTGATGTGACATCCTTAGGTAAAGGGAATTACCCATCTGTCTGTGTCCTCAGGTCAGGAGTGGGGTGGAGTCAATAGTCAGACAAGAGCGATGAGGTTGGGTTAGTAGAGCAGGGCAATATTCAGTGACCTGAGGCATACCAACATGGTCTCTGATACAGTGGCTGTACAGGCACACAAGATGGAAAAGACATTTCCTGTTGGGTCAAGTCATTCTGGATCTGTAAATTATACCTGCCAGAGTAATGCAGCCGCATCTGTGCTGAAGTGCTTTTGCTCTCCTGCCTTTAGAGACCGTGACTTTAGCAAAGTTATGGGGAAACTTCTAGCCATGGGGATGGACCAGAGCCCATGCTGTCCATGTTGTCACTGCCTTTGCCCTGATCTCAAAGTCCCCAGACACCAGCACATGCCAACACAAGCACTGGCAGAGAGCCCAGCTCTCCTGGAGTGAGCCAGAAGGGCTTTTCACTTGCTATGCTTGTGGTTCAGTGGCCATCACAGTGGGTCAGTGGGTTTTGCTGAGGTTTGTTGCCCTGAGCCACATGCTGCATGCTGGCTCCTGACAGCTCCCACAGTTTCTGTTTCCCAGTCATCATCATCCTTTCATTTTTTACATTTTCTACTTGACTATAAAAAGTCCCAAGAGGGACTTCCCAGTCATAACTGAGGAAGAATTAACAAGCCCTTCCTGTAGGAAGCATCCAGGAAGCCTGAAGGACCCTTCTCATCCTAGAGTAAATGATGCCAAACAATATCCCCAGGCAGGAAATGCTGGAGGCAGCAAATGGAGTTGATGCTGCAAGGAGCCGGGCTCCTTCATGCTTTATGGAGGAAATACAGTCGCTGCTGTCAGTTCATTAACATACTGGGTGGTTCCTAGGAATGGCTCCTTTGACAGCCATGCAGGGAGTACACCCCAAGGCAGCTTCACCAGGCAGACTCTCTCCTACGCTCCACTTGTTTGTGTTTCTTGATGCACACATCCAAACATTGTGAAACGTTAGAGCCCCAGGTTTGCCATGAAAGGAGATGGCACACTGCTAACTGTAAAAGTCCCTTTGTAGGCCTCCAAGGAGCACTTCAAGTGGGAATATTTACTTCTTTCCATTCTGCTGTCTGGAACTGCTCTTTCTCAGAGGTGGCTGCCTTTCACTGCAGCCATACATATGCAAGACACTTGGAGATTTTTGTTTTAGACACAAAATCTTCTTCTGAGACTCATCTCTTCCCCCTTTGTTTTAGACACAAAATCTTCTTCTGAGACTCATCTCTTCCCCCAGCTGAATCTACCTATGTGGTGGCCCAGAGGATCTCTAGGAAGATTTGCATCCAGGTTCTTTATTCTTGCATGGTGCTGGAGGCTATTGATCCTGTACAACGGCTAGGGTTGTATCCTACCACAGAAGCAGTCCCTTACGTGGGATGGACACAGCTGATTAATACGATACATTTCTCTCCATTAGTGCCTGAGACCTCAGCATTGCCTAATTGGTTTGATTTGTCTGCATTAAACATTTACTATCTATAGTTAACTCTTTCATTAACTATGAGGCATCATGTTTTACAGCACAAAAACATTGTGGCATTCTAGGGCCAGCAGAAAACTCTCAGAAAACTTCTGTGCAAGGTTAATACAAGAGACCATGAGATAATCTAGGGCTGAGCACAAACAAACATGCACAAGCCTGGAAATACATGTGGGCTGGCAAAAAATACCAGACAAACGTGCATATCCACCTGCACAGCCTTCATTCCTTCCTCCTGCATTTATACAGGCATAAGGGATTGCACATGGACCTGGGGGTTCGCTGTCATTCAAGCAGAATGAGCACACATTTGGCTTATGAATCACAGAGTACTTAATTCCCAGCGAAGCCTCCGGGTTTTTTTAGCTTTGCGGCTGCCCCAGAGTTCATGACGTTACCCAGGGTTAACAAGATACGTCTCTTGTATATATATATTTGACACTTAGACCCATGAGCACAGACTGAGGGACGGATCTCCTATGAGGAGGGCAAAAACAGGCAGTTAGGAAACAAAAGCATTTTAAGAAATAACAAAGAAACTAGACCCTGAAAACTTGAGTTGCTTGGTTTTTATTCCTTTGAAACATTCTTTCTGTCTCTTGGACGAGGTTTGGATTGAGCTTTGCAAAATGGAAAGTCGAAGCATCCTGTTTCAGGGCTGTCGCAATGAACCACTGCAGCCCCGCGCCCTTTGGAAATGGCAGCGGAAACTTCCGACGCTTCCCAAATTTCTCCCTCTTGCTCCTGCATCCAAAGCACTCTCCTCTTCCAGACTGACCAGTTTCAAACTTCGCCTGCCGCTAACGGGGTTTTTGTCCGAACCGCTCCAGGCTTTGCATCGAGGGGTTACTCCAGATTTCCCCTCGTCCGTCCGCCCGTCGGGGGAAGGGCTGCGGGCGGCTCCCTCCGGGGCGGCCCCCGGCCCGGCGAGGCCCTTCACCCCCGGCTTTGCCCTCGGGGGAGCTTTCTCCGCCTCCTGTCCCAGAGGAAGGAAGATAATTCCTCTGGAGGCTGTTTTCAAGGCAGTGTTTGCCACCTAGTGGGAAAGCGGGGTCTGGGCATCCCCCTTCCCCGCTCGGGGCCGTGCTGGGCCCGGGGTTCGCCTTGTTTTTAGCGGTTTAGGAGCCGCTGGCGCGAGGCAGCTCCATGCTCCTGCCCGCCGGGATCATTTTGGGGTAACCTGCCGGCAGGGAAGATGCCCCCCTCCACCCCGGTCCGGCCCCGAGGACAGGCCTTCCCCCGGGGCCGCGCAGGGGCCGAGGAGGGGGCGCACGGTGCCTGGGTGGGGAAGGGCTGGGGGCGGCCGGAGGGTGTCGTCGTGCCCCCCCCCCCACGCCCGCCCGCCGCGGCCCCCGCAGGCCCCAGGCCTCAGCGCAGGCCGCCGTCGTCATGGCGACGCGGCCTGCGGGGCCGCGCTGCCACCTGCGCCCTCCTCCGCAGCACCGGGAGGGGTTCGGGGGCCGCCGGCAGCCCCTGCCGCCCCCCGCTGCCCCGGCCGGCCGGTTCCGCGCCTGCGGCACGGCAGGGCCCCCGCGGCTCCCGGCCCCCTGCCGCAGGCGGTAAACGCTGGAGCGTCGCCTCAGCTTTTTGCAGCCCGGTGCCTCTCTTGGGGAGCTCGCTGGAGCCTTTGCCGCCGGCCATGGATGCCTTCGTGGGTAAGGATCGTCAGCCCAAGCTCCTGGAGCAGTCCCTCGTGCCCGACATATGCGAGGAGCTGGAGAAAGGGCTCTGGAGCCGGGGAGAAAGCACCATGTCCCGGATAAACAGCACCTTCCAGGTCAGCATCCTCCTGGGAGATCAGGGCCTCGCAGGGTCCTGGGCCATCAGAGTATCACAGAGGCACTGGTGGTGTCTCCTGGCTCTGTGACCTCATTTCTGCTAAGCCCCAGGAGATCCCAAGTGTAGACACGAACCCGTCACTTTTTAGCGCTGTAGCATTTCAGGGCGCTCAGACTGGCGCTGCCGGGCACAGAGGTGAATATAGCAGCGCTCAGCATGTGTGAGGAGCCCAGCTGCTGCCACGTCCAGCAGATTTCCCAGTATGAAGCAAAGGCTGGAATGGCTTGTCCCCTGGGAGGGCCCTGTGTGCACAAGACTCCCAGTCTTGCTTAATTTTGGCCAGTTATTTTCAGGATGCAGTGAGGGACCCTGTTGCATTGGCTTGTCTGTCTTTCTTCCCTGAGAGTACAAAACCTCAGCACCTGCTCAGTGTAATCCTGGAAACCCAGGGGGCACCTGAGTCTCTCAGCTGATAGAGGAGCACCTGTGCAGGGCTAGGCCATGCTGTCTGACTTCTCTTCCCTTGGTCTGTTCCTGCAGACAAAGCAGCTAATGCAGCACATTGTGGAAGCAGGGGAATGTAAGATGCAGCTGGTGGGAGGAAAGCAGGTAGGGTGTCTTCCTCCTCCCATCTCCCTGCTGGGAGCACACTCCCTATCCCTCCCAGAAGGCATCTCTCAAAGTGTTTCCTGCTCTGTTTCAGTCCCCAGAGCTCTGGAGACAGCTGGAGGAGAAGATGGAATTTATGCCAAAGAGGAAGGGGAGAGGTCATCTCCAAGCAAGTGACATAGCCACCTCTAGAAGATCTGGGACAAGCTTGGGGGAGCACTGTGGGGGCTAAGAGTGGGGGTCAGGTGCCACACAGCAGCAGAGGTGTGCATGTTGGGGAATATGCAGTGGGTACTGTTCTGCAAAGTGGTATGGCTGCATGTCTCCCCTTTTGCCACCAGAGTCTGTGGTAGGTGCATGAAACACTGTGAACTCTTGATTGGACAACAGGCCTGTTTTCAGTATTAAAGAAAGCTGGCAGGAAAGTACTGTGCTCTGTGAGCTTATCCAAAGTGCTGCTGCTGGTTTGAGAGGTGAACAGTCGTTTCCTTGAGAGCATCATGAGAAACAATGCTTGGATACATCTAAGCTGCTGGCTTTAGCCTGTTGGCAGCTCTGTATTTGTGTACTGGGCTCTTCCAGGCCATGAAAAACCTTAGTACCCTGGAGGCAGGGAGGGGGCCAGCCCCAGCAAAGAAAGAAAGAATCTTTTAGTGCAGGGAAAAGCCTACAATGGGGGCACCAAGAAGAAGTCTCAGACTTATTCCCTCTCCTTGCCCTCTCCACGTCTGTTTGGGTGCAAGGGTGTTTGTGCTGGGGGGCAAGGAGCACTGTCTCCCAGATCCATGTCCAGGTCTGCTCTCACAGTCTGTTCTCTGGCTGCACTCTGGAAAGTGAGCTGAAGGAGATAAAGCCCTTCTTTCTTGCAGACATTGATGGGAAACCAGCTGGATGCCTGCAGAGTGATGAAGTCACCTCACCAAGAGGTGAGTGGGTTCAAATCCTTGGGATTTGCCCTCCATACAATCCATTCTCCCTCTTTCTTCTTTGACCATGTCCTCTGGCCAGGTGCTGTAGCTTTGTCTGCTGGACAACTTGATGGGGACTGGCTTTCAGACTCCCCAGCCAGCAGAGTCCTTGTGCAGGGGGAGACTCTGGGTGTCCTGGCATTGGCAGGGTGATTTGGGCCCTCCCTGTTTTTCAGGAAAGAGAGAGGAGGATGAGGAAGGAGTTTGCAGGCCCATGGCAGCTAGAAAAGGAGGCAGATGAAGAAAAGTGAGTATGGGTGATTTCAGGGGTCTCCAAGAGGCCAGGGGCTTTGACTCACTAGCAAGACTCCAGGCAGGAGTATCCCACTTGCAGGTGAGATGAAATCTATACCCAGGGCAAATGCTCAACAGTGCATTTTTAAGGCATTTTTCTTTGGATTTACTGTGTCCTTGAGGCAGGATGTCTGCTGTCCTCCCACCTCCAGTGCCCTGACACTGTGATGCGAAAGATGCATGGTCCAGGGAGTTATACTCCTTCTGAAAATGGCCACAAAACCTGGGAAACAGGGTCTGAGTCTGCTCTGGGATCCCTAACAGCCTAAGGGATTGCATTTACCAACAACACTGTAGGAAGCTGCAGCCACTGTCTCTTTTTGTAACAGATTTCTAAGGCAGCTTAGAAGCACAGCCCAAAACAGCCCTTCTCTCTTGGACAGAGCAGGAGGCTTCCCTCCCTCTTTTTCCAGGCATCTTCTTTTTTTCTCTCCAGTGATAAAATTCACAGTCAGATGGTGAAGATTTCCATCTTCCAACTGCCATAGCAGACTGTGACATTTCAAGGATGATCTCTCAGCATTTCCTAGCTTGATTCAGCTCCTGAAGGGGATGCAACCCCCCTGGAGATGCCCCACTCTCTCCTCAGACACAGGGGACTTTCCCTAGTAACGATCTGGGCTTTCTCCCCTCACGTTAACTGTCATGTTGTTTCCATGAGGAGTGAATATGTAGTTCATACCTGAGACCTGCTCCCAAATACCAGCCTTGTTCTGCCTGTGGGCCTCCCCTTATGCATTTGGGATTAGCAAATCAGACCCTGCACAATGATCATCTTTGCTGCTTAGGAAGATGTTAAAGCATCAAAACTATCTGTTCATTCATCAGTCCATCCATTTATCTATATGTTCTTCCATCCTTGACTCCTTCCTCCAATCCATGCAGAGTTCCCACCTTACTACTCGCTGTGTGTATCCCTTCCTTTCTTCCTTGCCCAATGATCTATATCTTTGTTTCATGCCCTTGTGTTTTCCAGGATCTACTGGGGTTGCTTTTACTTCTTTCCCTGGCTCAGGATGTGGAGGAGAGGGAAGTAGGAACAGCCATGAGAGGTAAGTTAAGACTGTCTTGCTTTACAGTCCTGCACAGGCAACCCAGCCTCTTCTTGCAAAACACAGGCTGATCCTGGCAGTGAGGTGTGGTGAGGAGGGGATTAGGATTCAGGGACAGCACAGACATTTGACAGGGTCTGTCACATTCAAGCAGTCCAAGCATCACTGCACAACAATCCATATCAGTGATGTGCTACAGTGGTTTTGGCCAAGATTGACTATTGTTTTCCCAAATGAGTCGTAGATGTGGCTGGGCAGTTTCCTGATCCATCCCAGCCACCTGCCTCAGATGCTCTGGAGGGGTCACCCTATGCTGGATGGAGACATGTAGCACAGGCGTAGGCCATTCGGAGCCTTGGTGCTGGGGACATTTCCTGGCACACTGCGTTTCGTGCTTTAAACCCCCAGTGAGACCTGGGCCCTGCTTTCCCATGCTTTCCTCCTGTTGGGCCTGGGCTGTTCCCTGTTCCCTGGGAAGTGGGGCCTGTTCCCACTCCTTGTGGGTGCATCCCACAGGCTATCTTGACTTGACATGGCTTCAGCATTCTGAGGCCTGGGTCTTACTTTGTCCCCAGAGATCTTGGCATAGTACCTGCCCTGGGGAGGGTGAGATCATGCAGCAAAGCAAATTTGGAAGCATCTCTGTCTACTCTAGGCAGGGTGCATCCAGGCAGTGCTCCAGCCTAGAGCAGAAAACCTCCTGCTAGCTCAGTGACTGCAAGTGCAAGCCACTGAAGGGCTTGAGCCCTGAGGAAAGTGCCCAGGCCCGGCGATGGGAGGTGGAGGTGCCAGTGTTGGTACTGTTTTCATAGTCTCTTCCTCTTTTCCTCCTCTGCAGTTTGGAAGTGGATTTTGGCATCTGGAGCCCACTCCCTTATCCCAGATTTCTATGTACTCAGTCCTCCCCTTTCATCTTTACTCATCCAGAGGAGAGCCATGTTCACTCATGTCCCATGCAAGGTCATACACTCCCTGGGCAGCTGGGTTTCCAGAGCATGCAGCATCCAACATTAAACATCCTGAAATCCCCAGTGCGCAGAGCTCCATGCTGTATTGGGGTCCCAAGTAGCCTGTGTGTCGCGTCACCAGGATGCTGGTCGGGGCACGAACACACCTCTCAGCGCTAGCCCAAGTTACCTGCAAACCTTGCCTGAGCTGCAGGACATCCTGCCAAGCAGCCACCATTGCCCTCCTCTCTTCCTCAGAGCATGGCAGGCAGGACTCTGTAGCTAACTGCAGAGCTCTCTCTCACCTGCTATTAGTCTCTCCCTCTACCAAATGAGTGCTAGGTCACATCTTTAAAGCTTTCATCACAGGGGAAAAGGGGCTGACCCCAGGGTGGAGAGCAGTGGGGTGCAGTGATGAGAATCAGGTGTGCATCTCCTGTTTGCAAGCTTTGGTGATCACAGTCTGATCATCAAAACTGAGTGTCCCCACATCCCAGCAGGCCCAGCCACACCGGAGCAACCAAGGAAGGAGACAGAGGGGTTGGCACAGGTGGACAGTGCAGCTCTGCCCCTCACCCCACGCTGCCCAGCAGCCTTTATTTCAGAGATTGAAGGGCATTTGAGCCTGTTCCTCACTGAGGGCTGAGCAAAGACCCAGCGCACAACCTGCCCTATGGCATTTCCACAGCGTTACCACCTTTGCAGACCACCAACTCCCCCCATTTCAGGAGGAGTCTGTGCACTGGAGCTCCCAGCTCTGAGGCTCACTATACGTGCACACACATGGAGAGAGGTAGAGCTTGTAGTGCTCAGTCTGGACATCACCATGCTACTGTCCAGCCTTTGCAGCCTTTCCCATCTACCTACCTGCATGGAGCAGACACACTTTGCCTTGTGAATGTGCTAGGCTCTAGTGGTCTTTGTACCATCCTGGCCAGCAGCAATTCCCTTTTATTTAATATATGTATATGGATTTTCTGAAGAAGTTTATAAGCAGAGCAGGAGATGGAGGCCAGAGCTGCCGGCACACATTCTCCTGTTCACTGGCCAATGCATTCCTGCGTCAAGAGCACGCGTCAGCCTCTAAACCAGCACCATGTGCCTGGAAAACACTGAGCGCTGCTTGCACACACCAAAGCCACAGATATGGGGTGGATATTGCATGTGTTCAACAGCATCCTATGGACAACCAGAGTCCTGATCCCCTCCACAGTAGTAGGGAAGGCAGGATCTGGTGGTGCTAAGAGCTGATTTCCAAGCAGTAAGGGCTACCCATGGCATGCTGGGGACCAGAGAGACAAGGGTCACCCTGGCACATCAGAGACTGCGTGCAGGCTGGGGAGAGTTGCTACAGGCTTGGTCTGTGCCTGACCCATGATGGCTCACTCTGTGACTGGTGATGGTTCAGCTGTGCACCTGGAAGACCAGGGCAGCTCCAGGTACACACACAGCCCCCTCCTCCCCAGTGCCAGTCCTAGCCAGCTGCAGAGGTCACGGGGACCTGCTGTGGCACCAAGATGCTGCAATTCCAGCTGTGTGGACACCAGCTAGGGACTGGAGCCCAGTAGGAGGCAGTGGCAGCATGACACAGCTGTAGCTGGCAAGGTCTAGGATGCGCTGGGGAGAGGGGATGTGGCTGTTGGGCCCAGAAACCCAGGCAGCAGCTGGTCCCCTCGTATACCTGTTTGTGCAGGCGCACACAGAGCCCTCCCCAGCTCAGTGACCTGCTTTACCTGGAGTGGGGTGAGTCCTGTTCCAATTTTAGTTTGGTGCCATCCCAGTACCATACCAAGGATGGAGGACTGACACTCTATCTCCCCCACCTGGGACGAAAAAGTGCTCACTAGGGCTGGGGAGGGACAGAAGTACTGCAAAACCAAGCCCTGGTGTGGGCAGCCCTGATGGGCATCCCTGGGGCAACTCAGGGGTGCAGGGGCACTCAGTGAGAGCAGAACCAAGAGCTGGGATGCAGAGGGGGACAACTCACTGCAAAGAGCATGGGGCTGCCTCTGCCTTCGCCACCACAGCATTGCCCAGGATTGATCCTGGACACTAGGACCCAGTGTAAGGCTAGACTGAAGATACCTCCCAGCACCCATCCTGCCTCACTGTGCCAGAGCACCGCAATGGGATGGATTCAGTGCACTCATGGCTGGCTAGGACCCCCAACAGCTCCTGTCTTGCCCCCCCTTCCCCGGAAGGGCCATGGGGAGATACTCCACACCCTTCTGGCCCTGCCTTGCCCACAGCCCCTATGCAAAGCCCCACGATGCTAGGAGGTGCAGCCTAGGAGCTCAGACATTTTGAGGGGTCCTTCCTAAACCAGCATTGTAAGGAGCCTTCAGAGATATCCTCCCTGCTGCCATGCTGCCACTGCAGACTGATTTCAAGGGCAGCCCTGCAGCCCAGCCTGCAGTGACACATCTCCCCTGCTGCGCTAGCCACAGGGCAGAGCCCCTGGTTCCACCCTGCCCTGGCACCATTCCCCACTGCACCAGCCAGCACCACCACTGCCTGAATTTCCATCCAGCCCCATCTGGATCTCATTGGGCCACAGAACTGCTGGCGCTGAGCACGGGTGTTGAGAGGTGCCAACACATGGAAATGATTACAGGGGCTGGGTAGAGTAAAGAGGAGGGGGCCCAGTCAGCACACACTGCATGAAGGGCGCTCTATAGAGGGTCCTGTCCCCACAGCAGAGCTGGCAAGGGCAGGGGCAAGTCAGATGTCCCAGCCAGAAGGCTGCATCCCAAGGCATGTCCTGATGGCTCTCCTGAGAGGCAGAGAGGCTGCAGATGGGCAGAGCCCTGTCTTTTGGGGGGTCTCCTTCCCCTAAGAACTCTTTAGCTTGCTGGGACATGGGCCAAGGCTTGTGCACAAGGACCATCCTCTTCTAGCATTCAGCAAGGACTGGACTGGGCAAGGGTTTCCCGCAGCCCACCAGCTCTCTGTGGAGAAGCTGGAGTGAAGGCCTGTGCATACTCTCTTGCAAGGGCCAAGTGTTCCCAAACTGGCATCCTTCCTCCTGCCTAGCACAATGTACCTTTCCCCTGGTCCTGTATGACATACAAAGAGGTCCAGCCCAGGCAGTGCCAACACTATCCCTTTTATTGGGATCACTGCTCCGTCCTGCCTCAGTGTGGGGGTGAAAGGCAGAAGGACGAGGGGCCCTTCTACCTGATGATGGCTGCTGGTGGTGGGGGGTGATGGGCCAGGGAGGCAGGCAGGGCACAGCACTGCATGGTCACTGATGCCCACAGACCAGCACTCTGCCCCTTGTGCCCACAGTTCCCTTCCACGCGGCGCTGAGCAGCGAAGTGGGGCTGGCTCGGTGCCCCATCGCCATGTTGTATAGCAGCACCCAACAGTGGGGACCGGTCCGTTGCATTGAATCTGAGATGTCTCCAGCTGGCTCCTGGCGGGCATGCGAGCCCTAAGCTCCTCAAAGCACAGCCTCTCTTCTTAGGGTCCATCCTGCGCCCCAATGGGTCTAGGGCTCAGGCAATGTCCAAAGCCAAGCCCTGCTCCATGCGACAGGGAGCCCTTCTGAGGCCAACAGTGGTGTCAAGTCCCATAGGAGGGCGAGCAGGTGCTCAAACTGGGTAATGGCAGGGCTCACTACAGGATCTGGGCCTCTGCAGAGAGAGAGAGAGAAAACAGGAGGGTTACAGCGGGAACAGCCTTGTCCCCCTGCTTCCCGGCAGGGTAGCCCTGCCCGGACCTGGGCCGTGTGGCGGGGAGCCCTACCCTGCACACGCGACCGCAGCCCCCGGCACGGCGCCCCGCGGCACTCACTCGGCAGAGCCTTCAAGTGGGTGGCAGCAACCAAGAAGTTGTGGGGTTTGGTCTCGTCCTTGCCGTGTTTCCTCACCCGGAGCCTGGGGATGGAGCAGGGTAGCTGAAGAGCCCAAGCAGCCCTCCGTGGGCAGAGGGAGAGCAGCACCTGCCTGGGTTCCCGGTGATCCTGCTGCCCACCCCATCCAGCTGTGCCCAGCAGGTGAGCTCCAGGCAGCCCAAGGATCCTGCCGCTAGACGGGATAGGACAGGGACCGACTGCACCGCCACTGCTGTAGCAGGGAAGGCCACAGCAGTGGTGGGATGACAGGAGACTTGTGAGAGTGGGACAGGATGTAGTAGGGCAGTGCTCAAGGGCAGGATTCAGGGAGAAAATGGCAGATTAAGGGGTCTCAGCACTGATGGCAGGGCATAAGAATTTGTGGATTTGGTGGCACATGACTAGTGGCAGCATCTTTGGAGGACAGAAAATAAGGTCCTCTGGATATGAGTGCCTTAGGAAGACCGCAGGCAGGGTGTCATATACAGCCGATCCTCCCCATACCACTTTCCTCGATCTCTGCCTGGGGCAGCTCCAACCCTGTCCCACTCCCACTCCAGCAGCAGAGCCAATCCTGATTCTCCCAGCCAGGACCCTGTGCCCCTCTACAGTGGTGGGCTGCTCGCCAAGGTGTCCTAGCCAGTGGCAAGTCCAGCGCACCTAGAAGCATGGGCAGTACCAGCAACGTGGAGGAGATGAGGGAAGCATAAACCACTGTATCAGGCTGGCCCCAAGTCTCTTTGGAGTAAGATCTACAGCATAAGGTTGGGGAGTCATGAGGGCCCTTTGCTGGGGTGATCAGGGGCCAAAGTGGGATGGGGATGGCAGCAGAGCTGATGGAGAGCACAGAGCTAGGAAAGAAGAAAGCTACAGTGACAGAGCTGGGGTTGGCACCACTTCACACTCAGCCACAGCACCACCTCCTGAAACACGACCTACCAGACAAGGATGGTGATGACCAGAACTGCAGCCAGAATGAAGAAGGCAAAGATACCAAGGGAGACCAATATGGCCATCTTCTCCAGGGCATCACTGCGATCTAGGACAGGCAGACAGAGACAGATCATCACAGTCTAGGGATGCCACAGCCCCACATCCTGCAAGGTCCCTGCAGGTAGGAGTGGATGGGCAGGCTAGCATTGGGGTGGACCCTACAGTCCTTTGGGGCATGCACCTGCCCTGGAGAGCTGCTGGATCCCAGGACCTCCATCATGTCCCACAGCCCTTGATGCCCCAGGGGAAGGAGAGGCAAGGACTCACAAGCTCCATCCAGAAACCTCCCCAGCCAAGCCCCTTTCAGACCCCAAGGGGCTCTAGGACACTATTGCAGGCTCCCGGCCATGCTGGCACCCCTGCAGCTTGACCAGCAAAGTGGAGACATGCAGGCATGGGGCCTCAGGAGATGAGACCCTTCCTCCCCTGCTCTCAACCACATATGTGCCCAGGCAGCCAGCAACCCACTGGCTGTCCCCCTCCTGCCCGGGACCTCCCAGCTATACTCACTGATGGGCTCAGGATTGGGAGCCTGTGAGGGTTCCTCGGCCAAGCTCTCCAGGCTGGTGTCTGTAGTGGTTTCTTCACTCACCACGGTGGCAGGGTCTGGAAAGGCACAGACAGTGGACATCAGTCACCCTGGATGCTGGCAGCACCAATGGGACCTACACAGAAGGGTGCTCCTGGAGTCTTGTGCCTTGGGAGTCCTGGGAGCACCAGGGTGCCCCTCCAGATGCCAAGGGCTGTGGGGAGCAATCCTCAAATCCCAGCAGCACAGATCCAGCCTGCCATGGGGCTGCAGGGACTATGCCTCACTGCAGGGCTGGGAACTGGGACCGCTTTGTCCCCTTGCAGCTGTGCCTCTCATCATGGGGAGAGCGGACAGCACATGTAGCTTTCTTGGGTCAGCTTTAAGGGTGATCAAAATGATCCTCTTTGTTTCTGTGGCATCCGAGAGCTAGGCATGTTCACAGGTCTTCAGGGCTGGGCTCTGCCCTGAGCACAGCCCTGGGTGACACTGGACGGAGGAGGGATGTTGGAGGGATGGGTAGGAGAGGGGCAGCCTGGGGTGCCGAGGGGCTGTGGAGACGGATGGTGCAGCCCTGCAGGGATGCTGAGGGCTGCAGCCTGCTCCTGTCCCACACCTCTGACTGGCGTCGCCCGTGCTTCCGTGCTCCACTCGCTCCAGTTTCCTGCATCCAGGAAATCCTTCGCGCTGACTTGGACCACGTGCTCCAGCCCTGAGAAGGCATCTGTGATCACCTCGGAGAGGTTCACCGTCTCCACCTGTGTGGCACAGAGGGGAGCCGCTGGGCATAGAGATGCTTCTGGCCACCCTCAGGGCTTGGGCGACCTCCTGAGTTGGGCTCACACCCATTGCGTGACCCTAGCCAGCTCCAGACCCCACGCTGCCCTCCCGGTGCCACAGGGCCACCCTGCTCCCGAGCCAGCTCTGCACTCATGTCCCCATTGCTTACCACAGACCAGAAGCGGTGGATTACGGGCCGGTACTGGAGCCGAAACTTTAGCTGGAAGTGGGGCTCCTTGGGCCAGGACGTGGGGTACCTCCAGCTCACCTGGAGCCGCCGTGGTGCCTGGGGGACAGGCTCGACCACCAGGCCTTCTGGAGGATCTGGCTTAACTGTAGCAGAAGACAGAGGCTTTGTCATGCCATGGTGGATTGCCTCCTCCGCTCTCCCACATGGAAGGGTGCTGGGGCCCTGGGCTGGCTGCCCCACTGGCATGGAGAGATGGGATGGAGGGATGGAGGCACACTCACTGATGGCCTGCATGGTGATGTCGAGGAGGCGGAAGTTGGAGCCCAGAGGGTTCACCTCGGTGACGTTCATCCGATACGAGCTCCAGAACTCGGACTTGTGAACGGTGCAGGTGCCGGCACGGGCCGGATCCTGCAGGCACGGCCCCACGTGTCCGTTCTTGTTCCTGCCAACAGGGTGACAAAGCGTTCCCCAGCCATGCATCATTTCCTTGATGCTGCTCAGGAGGTGCCATGTGGAGAAGCCCCCGTGCCAAGAGCACGGTAGAGGAGGCAAACCTCTCCACCAGAGCTCAGGAAGAGTCTGGGCAGGTACCCTGCCTGCAGGAGAGCTTGGGACAATTCTAGGACAGAAGATCCCCTCATACCTCCAAACCCCAGCACTTCCCTCTGAGCACGACTGAAGGGACCCCCATCCCAGCCCCACAGTATTTCCCAATAGGATTCCTCCCGGGGAAAAATGCTCCCTCCTAGACCTCCCTGGCTTCAGGAGCCCACCCCCCATGGGGCTCCCCATCCCTGGGCCTCAGTGACCCCACTGAGGACCATGGCAGAGCATTTAGGATGAGGGCCAGGCCACACGGCAGGGGGTTAGGGCTGGGGTCAGTCTTACCTCCGCTTCTCTTCTCCCGTCAGCGATTTCTTCCTGCCCAGGGAGAGAGATGGAAAAGCAGATGGTGAGGAAAGGGGGATGAGGAACAGCACTGAACCCCAGCGTGACCCAGACGAAGGACAGGGTCCTGCACCAGCCTAGCCTGGGGGCTGCTCTGCTTCCCCCTAGTCTCGGGGCCAAGGTTTCGCGGGGACACTTGTGCCCCAGGAGCCGCAGGACACCTGGGGATGCTCCCCAGCGAGCCCGACGCTGCGAACATACACGTCTGCCCGCTTCCAACCCTGCCTGGTGGGAGCCGGCGGGATGGGGAAGCGGTTCCCTCGCCCCTGCTCCTCGCCGGACCGGCTGCTCGCGGCGCGGGGCCGCGGGCCCCTCCAAGGAGCGAGGAAGCACCGTGCTCTCTGGCTCCAGGGCGCACGCAGCCCCGGTCACGCCGGCTTCTGCATCGCTTTTCGAAGGGCTGCTCTGCACGTTTTATGGGCTCCCGCCGACTTCAAAGCAACCCTGTAATTTGGCCCGCTGTGATAATTAGAAGCAGGGATGTTTCCCAAGCTCTTTTCATCCTGAAGCGTGTCAAAGCGCTTGACAGCTTGCAGACGACCTGCTGCTTTTTATACCCCTTCAGGCGCTGGCAAAGCCCTGCCCGGGGGGGGGGGGGGGGGGGGGGCAGCCTGCCCGTGCCAGTGCTGCTTGTGAGCCTCCCTTTAAAGAAAACACATGCTCGACGCAGCCCCTGAAATGCAGCCTGCTCCGGGGCGCAGCGCGGTGCTGGGGCACAACTCTGCGGGACCCGAGGCCAAGCCGAGCTGTAGGTGAGCCCACGGGCAGGATTTGGGGTTACTTTTGGCCAGGACCGTAGGGCTCACCCCTGTCCAGCCCTCAGCCCGTGCCCTGTCCTCACCTATAGGTGGTGATGTATCTGGTGGGGAGGAAGGTCTCGAGGCTGGATGTCCAGGAGCAGGAGAAATTCTCGTAGTCGGAGGCTCTGCAGGACACGGAGGGGACCCCCGGCAGGTCTGGCGTGCAGGGAGGGGGGCGATAGTAAGTGAGAGGATGCCCCAGCCCCGCGCCACGGGTGGCTCCGTGTCCCCTTGTGACAACCCCCCTGCCAGGGGCCTGGGCGCTGCAAACCCCCCCCCCCCCCGAGGACGGGCCGCCACGGCGCCGCCGGAGCCGCGCGCGTGCCCCCGCCAGCCCGTCCCCCAGCCTGCGGCGACGCTACTCACGGCCCAGGCGCAGGGACACGGCGTGCAGGAGGGCCCCGTCCTCGCCGTGGCAGCTGTAGGTCCCCGCCGCGGCGAGGCCGGCGCGCGGCAGCACCAGGGTGCCGTGCCGCACGGCGGAGCCGGCCGGCAGCGCCGCGGCCCCGGCCCGCCTCCACTCCACGGGCGAGCTGCGGAGGAGAGACGGGGCGGGCGGCGTTAGGGCACGGCGGGGCGGCCGAGCCGGGGCGCCGGGGCGCGGCGGAGGGCTGCGGCACGGCCGGGATGCCCCCGGAGAAACCACGGGAATGCACCTACCCGGCACGGGCGCCGGCGCACGACAGCGTCACGTCCGTGCCCACCTGGCCGTACTGCACACCTGGAGGGGAACACACGCGCACAGCCGGCCGTCAGCCCAACCATCCCACCCCGCGCCGGGCCCGGCACCGCCGCGGGGCCCCGGCGAGGACTGGTGCCCTCTGGGGAGGCCGCAGGATGGCCCGAGGATGCCCGGTGCCAAGGGGCTGCATTTTAGGCGAAGAAGGGCGTAAGGTAAGCGCTGGCTCTGCCACCCCTCTGCCCGTGGCGGGGGAACCCAGAGCCCCCCGGGCCGGGAGGATCGCGCCCTGCTGCGGCACGGGGGCTGCTCACCTTCCTCTCCCCAGCCCTCGGGGACGGCGAGGGAGGCGGACGCAAGGGCTGCCGCGAGAAGCACCATCACCCTGCCCAGGCCTGGGGTGGGATCGCGCATCTAGAGGAGGCGGAGAGAGAAAGGAGAGCGCGTCACCGCCAGCGCCCGGCGTCCGCGGGTGCCGCCGGCACCGCCGCTACCCTCCCGGCTCCAGCAACCGCCTTCCCAGGAGAGGCCGTCCGGCAGGACCCCAGGGCTCCCGGCTAATCTGCTCTGCAGGAAGGGCGAACGCCGCCCGCCCTGGCCCCCGCCCGAAGCCAGCTGGGCTACGAACCACTGGTGGCGCGGGCAGGAGGAGCAATGGAGGTGGGATCGCTCACTACATCTCCCAGGCTCTTCTGGCCTGTTTGTCATCTCCAGGCCCAAAGGGACCTGCCCTGAAATCCCTTCCTCCTGCTGAGAGATCACTGATGGGTCCCAGGCAAGAAGTGTGGGGGATGCTGAGGCAGGGGTGGGCTCCAACCTTCACCAGCTCAGCCCCAGCCATGGACCTGGGTCGCCCCACCAGAGCCCAGCCAGCGTCGCCCTGTCCATCAAAGCCAGATTCGCTCTGTCTGCCGCAGACAACGTTGCCACATCCCTTCCAGGCGGCATCGCTCCGCCTGCTCCAGCCAGCATCGCCTTGTCCATGCCAGGCAGCATCGCCCGGGCCACATACGTCCGCCCCGGCCACGGGACCTGGTGAGCTCCCCGCCAGCCCCGAGTGCGGGGTCAGGCGCAGGTCTCAGCTCTGCGGGCATAAATCCACGTCCCGCTGAGTCACCGCGGATGGGACAGCTGCGGCGCTCGGAGGGGAATATCCCAGCCCCGGAAAAGTGCCGCAGAGCAGCTGCCCATCGCTCTCGCGCGGGCAGGCGGCCGGTGCCGAGGTCGGGCTCGCGCACCACCAGTCACCTCGGGGGCCGGCTGCGCCTGCGTCCGAGCCACGTGCACTGGACGGGCACAGGCTTCCCTGCAAGCTCAGCCTGCAGGAGCTGCTCGCAGGCCTCCCGAATACACCGGGCAGCCTCAAACGCAAGCCCTAAATATAAATAATATCATTAGACCGTCATAAGCTTTTCCTACCAAACCACATGTAGAAACATTCCCAAGAAACATCAGTTGAAAAAGAGCTGCCAAAACTATGATGGTAACTGATATTAACTGGGAATGTTACGCCTTGAAGTAAAATATTTTGGGGATGGAATAAAAGACTTAAAACGCACTTAAAAGCAGCCACCAAAAATAACTTGAAACATCATGCGGGTGACAGTTAAGGGCACAGTGCTGCAGGAGATTAGGGAAAAGAGAGACTGGGTTAGCGCAGACAGGGCTAAATAACTTTAAAATAAAATGATTTCTTCTCCCGATCTTCCTGTTTTTTCCTTTCCCTTTCCCGCTGAGCTGAGGTTGCCTCCGCGCACCTCATCTCCGGGCCGCCCGGGGCCGGGGCCGTCTCCGGAGAGCGGCCGCGGCGAGCCGGCGTCCCCGGAGCCGGCGCGGGGCAGGGGACAGCTGCTCTCGGCCCGCCGAGGAGCGGGCAGCGAGCCGCCGCTGCTCCAAAAGCCGCGGCATCGCGTTTGCTCGAGGGCGGGCGGGGATGAATTTGCTAGAAATAAACCACGCTGGGAAGTTTCGCGCTGGCACCAACGGGCGCGCGGCGCGTGACGGTGCCCCCCGAGCCGGGCGCAGATTCCCGGGGGGGAGGCCAACTTTCCGTCGCGCTCGGCGCTTTGCAAGACAGCGGCTTGCGTCTGCTTTGCTCCATTTGAAGTCGCTCTTCAAAGCGAAAGAGCCGCACGCGGAGCCCGGGGGGAGACGCGCACGCAGACGCCGCCGCGCCAGGGGGCCGAAGACAGGGTGGCGGTGGGAGGAATGGGATGCGCCCGCCCGCGCACGGAAACCCCCGGCGCCTCCTAAGCTCGCCCCCGCCAGCTCCTCCCCGGGGTGGTCCACGTTGAAATGGAGACGTGGGAAAAAAACACAAAAACCAAAATAAAATAAATAATAATAAAAAAAAAGAAAACTCCCACCAAGAGCACTTGGCAGCTCTGCCCGTCACACGCTGGGCCCTGCTGGAGTCACCCACCTGCAAAAAGCCACTCTGCACCGGGCAACATCTCACGGCAGACATCTCAAAATACCCATCGTGCTGCCACACAAGTGCCATCATGCTGGACTCATGCTCTCCTGAGCCCGTGGACCAGCCCTGGCGCTGCTCCCCAAACCCGGCTCTCTCCTGCCAGGACGCTGGCTCTGGGAAAGCGGTCCCATGGCCAAGGGCGGTGGCATTTGGAAGCAGCAGCAACTTCCCTCTTCTTCTTTCTCTGGGGTTTTGGAGGGTGGGAGATGAGCCCCCTGCTAAGCCCCACAGCATCGCTGCAGAGGCACCGCGCCAAAGCGGCTCAGGAAACTCTCACATTGCCCTGACGCCCCTTCGCATTGCTTTTGCGAGGTGCAAGTGGCCGTATCCTGCCCCCTGCACTTCAAATCTGGGAGCTTTGCAGTGGCTTTTCCCCATGGATAACCAGCCACCCATTTCTTCTTCCCAGGGATCTGCCCAGGGGACAAGGATGAACCCTTTGACCCATTGCCGGTGTCCAAAGACGGGGCTCAGCTGGGTACGGCCGGGGCTCAGCAGCGCGAGGCGACCTGCACTTGGAGACAGGCGTGGGAGATGTCCCATCCCTGGGGTTCAGCTTTCTGAACGGGGTGGCAGCAGCCCTTGGCTCCACCGAAACCTCCACCTTTTCCTCCCAAAGCACTCCCTGTGCTTCCCCCCCCCCCCATTTCTTTGGTGCCTCTTTCTCCTACAGCCCCTCTGTCTCCTCCAGGCACTGGCACAGGGCAGAGCACAGCTTTTGGGAGCAGGGGAAGAGCCAGGGAGCCGCTGCCAAACCCGGGGGGGGGGGGGGCGAGTCCCCACTCAGATCAGACTCCAAATTAACCCATAAAGCCCCCTGGAACCTGTTGCCACCGGGGAGCAGGAACGTCCTACTGCCTACGAACCCTCTGGTCACTCACTCACCCCCCCCCTACACACACCGTTACCTGCACAGAGCACAGCCCCAGCTCCCCAGGCTGCTCGCACACACCCCTGCACCCACCCATACACACACACCTGCAGCTCAGCACCACCCCAACACCTGGAGCTGATTGCACGCAGCTCTGCACCCAGCACAGCTCCAGCACCCATGCATGATCACACACACACACACAGGCACGCACACCCCTGCACCCAGCACAGCCCCCAGGCTGTGTAGACACACACACACACACACACGCCTGCACACACACATACCTGCGGGCCGGCACAGCCCCAGCGCCTGGCAATGCTCACACGTGCACCAGCGCACGCACACGCGCGTGCACCCCGGTGCACGGTGCCGCCGGGTGCCGGAGCAGAGCTGCGCCTGAGCCACGGCCGCCCGGGTCCCGCGCGGGCATCGGGGCAGCCCCGGCGCTGTCTCCCCCGCAGCACGGCTGGACGTGCAGATACCACAGCCGAGCCCGCCGGCAGCGCGCCCCGCGCCCGCCGCGCACCTCTCTGCTCGGCGGCTGGCTGCCGGGGCCCGAGGCCGTGGGGCCGGGCGGCCGCCCGCCCCGCGCTCCCCGCCGGCTGCAGCGGGGAAAACACCCACCGAAACGCCTCCGCTTCCGCCGGCCCCCGCTCCTGCTCCCGGCTGTAACCCGAGGCCAAACAGCACGGGCTCTGTTGCAGCCAGCAGCCCGGCCTGGAGCCCTGCCAGCTGGCAGCGCTTGCGGTCGCAGCGGGGAAGAAAAAGCCCTTCTCTCCCTGCCACCCTCGCCCTGAGCTGCAAAAACTCCTAAAAATAATCTCTCGGCCCTAAAGGCAGCCCCGGCTGGCGCTGCCATCCGAAGGGCGAGCACAGATGGAGCGGCGCGGGGCTCCCGGCCGGCGCGGCCAGGCAGGGCGCCGGGGCGGGCGCCGGGCTGAGCCGCTGCTGCGCCCTGCCGGGGCCGGCGGGCGCGCGGCCAGGCAGAGGCTCGCGCCGGGCCGGCGGGCATGGGTGGGCCGCGCGGGGCCCTTCCTCGCGCTGCCCTTCGGGACCCTGTGATTAGCGCAGGGCGGGAAGCTGCTTTCCTGTCCCCAGAATGTTTGAGATTTTTGGACGTTTTTCTGCTGCTGAACAAAAGCGGAGGCGCGCGGGCAGCCGGAGGCGGCGGGGAGGCAGCACGGCACAGCAAACTCCGCTGAAGCAGAGCACGGGTGGTCCCCGCCGCCCGCGGCATGGTGCAGGCACCAGCAGGCCCGCGCACGTGGCTCGGGGGGCTTTGCTCCCCCTTGTCCTTCCCAGCAGCGTTTGCTCCCTAGGAGCCCCCCGGAAACAAGCTTCCCTGGAGCAAGGTTTAGGTTTCGCCAAATCCGCTTTTCTTTTGGATGGTGGAAGGTTTTGCACCCTGGCAGTTCCCAACCAGCTCCAGCTTGGCATAACTTTCCTACCGTGTCCTCCAAGAGTGGCAGCAAAGGAACACCTTTCCCACCAAAGGCTACGGGGAGCCAGGACCCCGTCTGCAGCACGCACCACCCAGAACAGGGCCACGATGGGACCCGGAGGCAAACTCAGAACCAAAGAGGGCGGAGGATGGCTGCCTACTGCTGGCTTCGCTTTCTGCCTGCATCTCAAAGCATCCTTGCAGTGGAGAGCTGGGGAGGGTGGCAAGCTGCGCGAAGGCCGTGACAGCGCGAGCGAGGCCGGGGGCAGCCAGCTTGCAGGGAGGTGGAGATGCAGCCCGGGAACAGGATACTGAAGTGCTTTGGAGGTATGAAGAGCACAGGAGCATGCAGCCCATGGACATAAGTGGCGTCCCCCAAAAAAGCATGCCCCGACATCTCCATCGAGCCTGGAAAGACATGCCATGGCACACCAGCTGCAGCCCAACGCTGCGTCCACATGGGCTCCGATGCATCCGTCAGGTTTCTAGGAGGCAGCAACCCCACCATGGCCCACGGAAATGTGGGGTCTCACATAGCGACATCCTGCATGCATCTCCTGGCTTTGCTCCCCATGGGCCTTCAGCAAGAGGGGTGCAAACCAAACCGCATGCAGGAGAGGGGCCCCGCAGCATCTCCTCCTGCCTGGTGCTGAGCGCTGGCCGCAGAGCCCCGTCCCTCCCCCGGACGTGGGGAGCAGAGCCGTGCTCCAGGCTCTAAAGCTCTCCGGTGTCTGGGAGCAATTGGGCTCTGCTCCATCAGCAAAGCATGAAGGCACTCGGGTCAGCCAAAACACTGCAGGGCGGCAGGTCCAAAATAAACACTCCGCTCTTACTGCTTTTGTTCAAGAGCTGGTAACGTTTCATTTCAATGGCACAAATAATCCTGCAGCCAGCAATTTGTGGTCACTCCTTCTGCAGAACAAAACCCCTTTTGGGCTGAAGGCCATTTCAGGTGTCATCACCAGACACCTGAGCAGCAAAATAAAACCACTGGTAAAGGATGGCCCATTAACCCTTCATGTCTGTAGTATTTCTGGCCAGTGGTGTCCCTGCAAGGGGAAAGGACCACGGGTGCAGAGCCCTGGCAATGCCCAGCGCCGTGAGGTGCTCAAGGAGCTACCTGTGCCTCTGGCTGGCTCGGGGACCTGCCGTGGCTGCTGTGGCTGGTTGGCCACACACTGCCGCGGGACCAACATGGCCTGTCCTCTCCGAGCTAGGAAGCAACCCTGACAGGCTGGTTTGCTAATGGGAGGCAGCTCAGCTTGAGCCGGGGATGCAGCAGGCTCTGAGGCACCTAGAGGACCTAAACTGGTTAAGGGAACACCGTGCTGCAGCAGGCATCCATGCTCTCCTCTCCTCCCAGCTCAATAAATCTCATCCACCAGTCCCACATAAAGAGAAGCTGCAAGAAGCAATCAAAGACTGGCAAAAGCTGGGACAACCCCAGCACAGAGGTGCTGGGACAGCCCAAGGGCACCATCTCCACCAGGAAAGAGGCAGGAGCACCAGCGGGTCCTGTCCCTCTCCCTCCAGCTGCTCCCCCTTGCCGGCACGGCAGCATGGGAAGGACGCTTTTCTGCAGCCAAGCCGGTTTCATTTACACGTCCTCCTGGTCCCGGAGGCGTCCCGGCGTGCCTAGCCACGTCACAGGGGGTTACGCTAGAAGGCATGAGAGGAGGCGGCCACCGCCGAGGACCGGGGGGCTCCGAAACGCAGCCAGGAGACGGGGGGCTGTGCACAGCGTGAGTTGAGAAGGTTGGAAAAACACCAGCAGGATCATTTTCTGCTGTAAAAAAAAAAAAAAAAAAGGAAAGTAAAGGAAAGTAAAGGAAAGTTCTCCTGAAAAACTAAATGCGAGTGTATCCGAGCAGGGGAAAAACCAGGGCAAAGTTCTGACCGTGCTGACACATCTCCTTCGACGTTCTTGGAGAGACGCTCCGGTCCCCGCTTGGGGACAGCGCTCTCTTTACAGGCTTCTATTGTCTCCTCTTTTATTATTTTATTTTTTGCGACGTTATACTTCGGAGTAAACAAAACCAAGCAGCCTCTCACTCCAAACATTTCAACCATCCCAAACTTTCTCCGGAGGGGGGCTGCCTGTGGAATTTTCCTCATCTGAAAGAATTTCGAAATGTTCCCGTTTCAGCCTGCTTTGACTCAAGGCCAGGAAAGCTCTGAAACCCTTCGTGAAATGCTCCTTCTGCCCTCTGCACAGCTCTAGCTTTGACCAGAGACACCGCGGACCCTTCGCCACGACCGGCAGCCGCAGCTCCCAGAAAAACCCACGTGCAGGGAAAATCCTCCAGCTCGTCACACTTGCTGGAGGGAGCACGGAGACACGACCCAGCCGGTGCCAACTCCTCCAGCCTGGTTCCTGCCCTCAGGGGAACCAGCAGGTCCTGGTGAGGACGCACTCTGCTCTTTAATGTTTCAAGCTGTTACTACAGTTACTACTGCCAAGAGGTCCCTCGCTACCCCGGCCAACGCGGGGGTCTCGGGTACCGCCACCGCGCCCCAACGCCAGGAGGTGAACCGTGACCTGCAGTGCATCGGCCCCACGGACCCCTCACCCGGCACCCGCCTGCCACGGGAGACACCTCGGCTGCACGCGGGAATGGGGCTGCGCCGGGCGCCTTCACGTCCCCCCCCGTCCCCCCCCCCCCGCCCCAGCGCTGGCTCCCAAAACAGCCCGGCGCCCCCCTCGCCCGTAAAGGGGCCGTGCGGGGAGCAGAGCCTCCGGCGCGGCGGACGGGGCTGTAAGGCAAGACTCCCCCAGGTGTGTTTGCCTTGGCTGCCGCCCCGGCTCGGCCAATTAGAGCTACAGAAAACACACAGTAAAAATGAGGGGGGCGGAAAATAATCCCGCCTGCCCCGCGCTGGGGCCCGGGGCTCGGCCCAAGGCAGGCGGCGGAGGCCCTGCCGGCGGGGGCCCGGGCGGGGGGGGGGCTTGTGGATATTAAAACGCGGTCGTAAAGAAGAATAACAGGGCAGCCTTGTTTCCGAACGAGCCCCCCGGGCGTCCGCCGGGGCCGGGAGCACGGCGCTGCTCGCGAGCAGGTCCGCGGCAGCGCCGGCGGCCGAGCAGCTCGACCGCAAAACCCGGGAGCCGCGAGGCCGCAGGCGCCGCTCCGTGCGAGCGTGCTGGCGCGGCACCCGAGGTCGGCCCGCGCCGGCATCCGACCCCGGTCCTGGCGAGCGACTGGGACGGGGGAGCACGACGCAGCCCAGCCAGAGGCGCGCGGGGAGCGGGCTGAGCTGGATGGGGCTGTGGGCTAGGGGAGGGGGAAATAACTCCCCACCTTCACTTTGCACCAGGTCGTCAGGGTGCTGTCACCCCAACGCGCGCCGCGGCACCTTTCACGGCACGGCAAACACGGCCAGCCCCGCGGAGCCACTCCCCAGCGTCGGCGCAACGTACCAGCTGGGGCTGCCAGTGAAACCCGGCCCCGAGCATCTCCGGAGATGCCGGGAGAGGAACGGGACGCGGAGCGCCCCGGGCCGGGGGTACGGCGGGGAACCCGCAGCAGGAGCAAACCGCGGTGCCTTGGCGTAACGAGCCCTTTGCAGAAGCTCTGGTCTCCGCCGGCGGCGGCCTGGACACGAGCTACAGCAAACCCAACGCCTCGGCGCCAGCGCATCTGAAACAGCTTTAAAGGCACCCACGCAGCCACCTGCACCAAGCCAAAGCCGCAGCTTGCGCGTCTCACAAAACCCTCAGTGCGCATCCCCTCCTGCCCCCTCCTCCTCCCTTCTCCTGCCCTCCTCTGCCCGTCCGTCCGTCCGTCCTCCCTCTGCCCAGGCGGCACGTGCTGCCTCCGCGGCCACAGGCGCCCGGGCGCAGCCATACGGCAGCGCTGCGGGTATCTCACAGCCTGGCCCCTTCCTCCGTGCCCGGCAGCGGCCGCAGCGGGAGGGAGAACAAGCTGGCCAGTGTTTTGGGCAGCGTTTAAAATTAGCCCTGGGAACCCGATGCCCAGGGCGTCCGCGCAGAGCAAAGGGCCGCAGCCCGGCCAGGCGCCGGGCAGCCGGGCGAAAGCATCCGTCGTCCGTGTCCCCCGTCCCCGTCCCCCTCCGGGACGGGCTGCGCCGGGATGCTCCCGGCAGCCGGAGAGCGGCATTCCCGCGGCACGTGGGCGCTGCACCCACGAGCGCCCCTGCGCCGGCTCGGAGCCGGTCCCCCCAGCTCGAGCGACGCTGGGCTTGGCCGTCGCCCCCCGCCAGGGCGCCTCCGAGCTCTGTGCACGGCCCGAGCTTGGGAAGGGACCCGGAGAAAAATATTGTTTGTGGGTCAAGAGGAAAACGGAAAAAGAAAAAAAAAAGAAAAAAGAAAGAAAAAAGAAAAAAGAAAAGAGTTTGGACTTTTCGTGCCAAAAGGAAAATGAAAACCAAAACATTTTGTTCTAAATGATAGGCCTTGTTTAGTTTTCAGTGGTTTTACTTTTTTAAAACGGTTCAAATTAAATTGAGCTAAATTTGGCTTCCAAACATTACCTTGGGGTGGGGAATAAAAAAAAAATCAAAACAGTTCATTTGGAAAATGTCAGAATGAAATGCCCTGGAACAGCCCAAGCTAGGCGCCGAGTTCAGCCTTAATTCAGAAATTGTGCTGGCCTCCTCAAAACCGCCTTTTTTTTTTTTTTATTGTTTTTAAGCGAATAAAGCAGTTGCTCGATGTAACCTCCCAGAGCCGAGGCTGCCGGCCGGCTCCCGCGGAGGCCCCGGGGAAGCACCGCGCCGCCGCCGGGGACGTCCCCTCCGCGCGCCCCGCTCCCGCCAAGGGGTGAACGGCCCCGCTGCAAACCGGCGAGACCAGAGCGGCTGCGCTGCAGCGGGCAGATTTACACCGCTAAGCACAAGCCGAATCCAACCCAAATTGCTCTTTAAAACTTCTGTTTAAATGTCTTTTCTATTAGGTCAACATTCCTTCTTTTCATAGGGAAGGTGGTTACGGTCTGCAGCCGAGCGCACACAGGCTCCTTAGTGCTGGCTGCTGGCTCTCTGTCAGCAAGTAATCTGCCCACGCTATTAAATTACTAAGAAAAATGGATCGTTTCTGCAAACATTAGGTGCATTAACCTCTTTCGCGGTGGCGAAGCCCACTCCAGGCGAGCTGTTAATTGCAAATTCATAGAGCTGGCTGCAAGAAGTTTCCTCCGGCTCTGCTCCACCCTCCTTTTGTCCAGGCGAGGGCTGGTAAAGAGGCATTTTCTGCCATCCCCAAAATACCGCTGCTGCAAGAAATCTCACGCCCCAGCGCAGCGCAACCCCAGCAGCCACGTTGCCAGCAGCTCTGCTGAGGTTTCCTCCACGCCCTAAGAGGGTTAAACGCGGCCGCAGGGTCCCTATGCCTTTGCTAGACAAGGAAAACTACGGAAAAGCCCCTGAAAGAGCCTCCCTGGCTCCGGAGGAAGCAGGTCCTCTGCGTACTGCTGCCTGGATTGAAGCCTGGTGCTCACTCACCGTTAACCCCAGGTCCAACGTGTGCCACCCTACCGGTGACCCGTCTCGTGGGGCAGCGTGTCCTACGTCTTGTTCCACCTAAACCCCAGGGAGCCGGGGGGGATAAAAGATACTATCATCTTCTGCACAGACCTTGCCTTGCTTACGTCCTCTGCCCATCACAGCAGGACCGCTGCTGGTTATTTCAAAGGCTCCATCCAGGCCGAAACAAGACTCGGGTCTCAGCACCTTCCTTCCAGACTGGTCACAGTGCAAATCAACACTCAGCAACTCGCGGGCTTGCGAGAGCCCTCCAAGGCAATTTCAGAGCAAACGGCCTCGCCGTCGCAGTTGCGAGAGCGCCGGGCGCTTATCTGCAGCCTCCGGGGATTTTGCAGCAAAGTCGAAGAGCTGTGTCAACAGGATGCTTAGAGAAACCGTCCCCTCCAGAGTTCACCCGGCCGACACTGTGCTTGGCGGAGGTCAGCTCCGAGCGCGCGGTCGCCCGCCCAGCGAACGCCGCCCAGGGCAGGGGCGCAGCCTGGAGGGGCCCGCGTCCCCCTCCCTCCCAGTGCTGCACGAGGAGGTCAGAGGGAAGGAAACAGGGCAGTCTGGGAGCTGGAGGCACCAGCAAGCACACGTGCCTCTCGGGGGCGAGGGGACGCAAGGACAGCTGGCGCTGCCCCAGCAGTGCGGGGGAACAGAGCTGGGCACAGCGTCGGGGAGGAAGACGGGATTGGTTAGGGGAAGAAGGGACAGTTCCCTGGGGGCAACCACGCTCAAGGCACATAGTGCTAAAATCAAAGCTGGGAGAGGGTGGAGTGGTCTTGGTGGACCTAGGGAACAGCCTCCTGGGAGCCTCACAGGAGCCAAGAAATCAAAAGCAGTCAAAGCCCCGACGAGCCTCCCAGGGTTGCGTGCTGGCCCTTGTAAGACAAGGATGGAGCAACAGCTGGTCAAGTCTATCAGCTCCTCCTAAGATTTGGGGCCTCAGGCAAAACTCATGGAAAGCAAAAGACTCCCACGGACTTCCCGAGGGGCTCAGGGCTGGCCCCAGCTCTGCAAGGAAGGTTGAGGAGATGCCAGCTGGTCTGGGCACTGTGCGTGACAGAGGCTTTTGCAAAGCAAAGCAAGGACACCGCAATTGACCCAGCCCGGGGAGATCTCTGCAGGGATATTTCCAGCACAGCTGGTGGGAGCTGCAGCTCCTCTGTTGTAACAGGGGCATGGTGCTGGGCACTACCGCAGCACAGCCGTTCACCGCTTCCCTCGACGAAGCAGCCATCCGGGCCTTGCTCAACGTCATCCAAAGTCTTTTGTTTTTCTAGCTAATTTTGCAGGAAAGAGAGGTCTGAATCATGCCTTTCATGGTACTGTTAAATTCAAGAGGCATTGATGTTCATACTGACCTTCATCAAAAAGGGACTTGCAAGTTCCCTGGCTCCAGCCTTGGCTATCAGTCTGGTCAGGGCAAAACGCACGCTATTTCAGTCCCAAAGGAAGGGGCCAGTGCAGGCACAGGACGGCAAAAGAAACAGCTAAGCAGGCAATGCTCTGTCAGCCTGGATGTTGGGCAGAGGGATCCATCTCAGGGACACAAATCCAAAGCTGCTCTCCAAAAATCAGCCTGCCCAGCTAGCACACCTGCCCTTAAGGCTGGCAGCAGGATGCAACGTGGCCCGTCTCTGCTGTGGTCTCTCCTATGCCGGCTCTGACGCTGGGGCATCGGAGGGCTGGAGATGGGACTTGCTGTCTCCCAGCCCCTGGGAGAAATCTCCCACCACACAACAGAGTGGATGCCCGCTGGCCACACGCTGCTGCTCAGCACGTTCCCAGATATGGTACCGAGATGCCGTGGGGCCCCTCTGCATCCCAGGCTGCAGCCAGAGCATGGCAGGAAGCTCTGCTGGTTTGTAGCTTCTGACTTCCCCCTTTTCCTTGGTCCGTTTCCAGCAGGAGCTTTTCAACAAGGCCAGGCGTCCCTTGTTTTCACTTCAGGAGTTAGGGTAAAATAGAAAATGCCTGAACAACCTTCTCTCCACCATGAGGATTTCATTAGGTGAAGGAGCCCTAAACTTTTCCACCTCTCCCTATAAGGAAATCTCTGTGGGTCCATAATCATTTTTACTAGGCTGTTTCTATTTCTGCTGTCTCTTTATTGAGAGGAGGGGACCAAAGCTGAACAGTCTCCTGGGGATCCTGGATTGATTTCCATACCAGAGCCAAATGCTTTCAGCATTATCTCCTCTCTCCATGGCCTAACATTTTGTTTGCATTCTTGCCAACCACCGCACACGTTTTCACTGAGCTGTCCACAGCAATGCCTACATGTTTTTCCTGAGTGGTTACAGTCAACTGAAAGTGCGCCAAATTGCACGGCATTTCTAACCCTTCCTTCCAGCGGGTGCTATCTTGTGCTGGTCCACACAGTGTCTTACCTGTGGTTTCCTCCAGTTGCAGCCACCCACATGGTTAAGCCATAAGGCTGACCACACCAGCTCTGACCCAAAGTCCATCTAGTTCCATTGGAGCCTTCAAAAGCATCTTCAGAAAATGTGTATGAACAAGAGATTCACAGATGTGTCTTTCTCCTACTCATACCCTCCCGGCAAACCCTTCTGAAATCCCTCATAAGCTTTTTCAGTAGTGACTGATCTCTTATGGATGAAATCCAGGCTCCGCTGGTCAGATGTGACCACAATACAGAATCCCTTTAGGACGGAGGTGAATCAGGTTTTAAAAATCAGTTCAACTTCTTGCCCCTCTTCTTCCAGACCTTCCCCACCCCAAAGAGCAGATACAACAGAGGAGGGGCATATTTTTGCAAAGTTTTTGAGACTCACGTTGCCAAACAGCAGCAGAAGTTAATCTTTCTGCCCAGCTCCACCAGGGCAGCTACTCCACCTGTGGAGCCTCACCTGAGGACAGGGGGCTCTGCTCCCCTTACACACGGGGTAAGGAGCGTGGTGCCTACCTGCCTGAGCCAGACCTGGCAGAAGGGCCAACACAGCTTTCCCTGAGTGCCAGGGTCAAGGGGTAACTGCAAAGCGGAAACCAAGCAGAGAGGTCCCTCCAACGAGGATTTGGATGGGGCTGAGCCAAAGCGCGTGAGGTCCAAGAGTCAGTTGCTATGTTGCGACCTCTCACCCAGTCCAAGGGGTGCAGAGAAGCTCACTCACCCATTATCTCTCCTGTTGATGCCCGAGAGCAGGAAAGCCTTTAGAGAGCCCAGTGTGTGCTTTAGGGGGGCTGCAGATGCTGCGACAGCACAGTCGAGTCCAGAAAAGCCTGAAGCTTACCCTGTCCCTGAACCACACCGCGGCTGACTAAATGAGACAGTGACTCAGAGACTTGGGAACCAGCCAGACTCAAGAGATAATTCCTATTAACACACTGATCTCTGACACAGCAGACCTGCTTCTAATTTCCAGAGGAATTTTTCTTTTTCCATGGAAATGGTCCATGGGAATCTGACTGCAAAGAGAAGACAATCAAACCACAGCTTTAAGACATCTGCAAACTTCCCCACCTTAACAACCCAGAAGGGAAGAGGTGCAAGAGAAAGCCAGGAGATGCAGAGATCTGCTGGTAAGAACTTGGGTCACGAGGTCACTAAATCTGCTCAGGGAGAAACTTGGTCATTTTCACACATGCGATGCTTTTGTAACCGCAGTAACACTTAAAAAAACCAAAAGCTCTCTAAACATCCCAGAGAATCACCCAGATACCCTAAGGCTAATTCTTGATGCTGGTTTTGCATCAGCCCAAATGCCACACAAGGCTCCCGTTGCACTACACATAGGGACTAGCTCCCATCTAAGCCAAAAATCTTTCTCTGGACATGTCCTTGACAGAGGCAGAGCCACCCTCTCTTTCATCTGAACCTCAAAAACAGAAGATCGAGGAAGATGTCCTTGTTTCTCCAGGGACACTGTAGGAGAGGAAAGCAGAGCCACAAGTCACCCAGAACCTGCTCCCCTCCTCCAGGAAGCATCTTGCAAAGGCTGCAGATGATCTGAAGCACCTCAAGAGCAAAGCACACAGCAAAAGAGCAGCTCTGCAAGCACACATGAAAGCGTCACATGTGTGGGCATGCTTCCAAGCTAGGCTCCAGGTACACGTCTGCCCCAAATCAGCAGCAAACACTTCTAACGAGATGTTTACAGACTGCTGCTTCTGCGTCCAAACAGCCTTGCCTCCCCAAGGCCAAACAGCCTTCCCAAGGACGCCCCAGGCCTCCTCGTCTCTCACCCAGCAAGGCTCTGCCATGACAGCGGGTGAATAAACAAGCACCTTGCACACATCGACACAGGGATGATGGCCCTCTCCAACGGCAGAGCATCACAGCTGCAGATGCCTGCGAGAACGTCCCTTCCGCTCTGCACGCCTGTCCTAGGGATGTGCGTGCCACCAGCCGAGGAGGAAGATCTATTAATCCTCTGAGGGACTCCTAGCACCATCACAGACGGCCCTGGTGAGAGCTGCATGGACCCTCCCTCCTTGCTGAGGATAGACAACGTGTGCTGGAGGTGGGGGCAAGGCAGAGAGGGGCAGTGGGGAGGATCAAGGAGCAGCGAGCTGATCCAGCTACAGGAGACAAGAGTCTCTTAGCTTGTTTAACCTAACGAAATAACGAAGAAGCTATAAATACACAAGGGTAAACACCAGAAGAGGTCTTGAACCAAAAGCACAATGTTGGCACAAACAGACGTGGGAATAAATCATCCAGGAATACATTCAGGCAGGAAATTAGAGGAAGGTTTATCCTGTGAAAGCAGGAAGGGGCTGGAGTGGCCCTCGAACAAGAGTGGAGGGGAACGCAAGCAGGTTGCTGCGGACAGAGCGTGTAGCTAGCTCCCGGCAGGTGACAATGTTGAGGGACGTGGAAGCAGCTCAGCTCCCTGACCGGGACGAACTCCGTTCCTTGGAGTTCCCCCACTACCATGGGGCTGGGTTATGGGTTGGTACATGCCAGCTAAGGGACACAGGAGTGGGTGCCGATAAAGCAGACGTGCCAAAAGGGAACGGTTGCTGTTTCCAAGACTAACACGACTTGCAGCACTGTGAGTCATTCATTCATCCTTCATAAACAGGGCCTGCACCCAGCCAAGCATCCTCCTCCCTCGGAGCTGTGACAGCCCAGAGACTTCTCTGGGATGGGGAAAAAGTTGCTTATCAGAAATAATCAGCACGTCAAGTTTTCCCCTCCCTGTAAAGTTTCTGAAAGGCAGCTGGCACAGCAAAACCAGAGCTGCTCCTCGAGCTCGCTGCACGCATCCCTGCCGACATGTCTGTCCTGAGCTGCATCCCCCAGGGCACCAGTCCAGGGACCCCCCGCCTCACCTGACCTCCCTCCATGCCCCCCGGCAGGCACACCGATGCCATCACCGCTCAGCCCTCTCCTTGCTCTCACCCCACTTTGCTCGCCCAGATCTTGCTGGAGGACACCCCCCCCCAGCTCAGCCACCCTCAGTCCGCAGCCCCACGCAAGGCTCATCGGGGGCTTCTGCTCTGCCCCGCCAGCAGGACGTGGGCACGCTCCCAGCCCCGGCCGGGATGCCGCAGGCTCCGTGCAGCCCTGGGCATAGCCGCACCACGACCTGCCCTTGTACACACAGAGGCAGAGTGCAAACACCGTCGCCACCTCCTGCAGACGCAGACCGTCGGGCACCTCCAGGCCCCCGCCGGCTGGCGTGGGGGACGCTCCGCCAGCCCGGCGTGGCCCGGACGTCCAAACGGCACCGGGCAGTCCCGCACCATCTCGGGGCTCAGCAGCCAGCCCCAGCACTGCTGTGGCTCCCCGCAGAAATGGGACAAAATGAGACCCTCGGGGCATCCTGCAGCCCTTCTCCCAGAGCGGTTGGGGTCTGCTGCTACCAAAAAACCCAAGTGAAACTCAGCCCTGCAGCCCCGTTTCGGAGCCTATCCCCCTGCAGCCAGTGCGGGATCTGCTCTGGATTTGGGGGGGTGGTGGTGGCTGGCCTGTGAGCGTGGCAGGGGGGCAGCTTGCCCCCCCCCCCCCGGGGCCGACTGCTAAGCCGTGATTGCGGGGCGAGGAGGGACGCGGCGAGCAGAGCCCTGCCAGTGCCGGCGCTGGAGCGAGCGCCTCTTCCCGCACCTCCCGCAATCGAGACCAGCTTTGCCCTGCCCGCAACCCCCCCCAACAACCCCGAAGAGCAGAGAGCCCTGCCAGGGGTCAGGAAGGGCTGGGGGGCTCCCCAGGACCGCCGAGGGGGGGGGGAGCTTTGCTCGAGCCCCTCTCCCCAAAATATCCCTCCGGGCACCCGCGGAGGCTGACGGAGAGCGAGCAATTTTGCGAGGGGAAGGGGGGGGGGGACAACACCCAAAGCACTCGCCCCTGCCTGGGGAGCGAAGGGGCGGGGGGGGGGGGGGGCGGCAAGCAGTCAGGGCGAACGCCACCAACACCTCGCAGGAGCTCCCTTTGCTTGCGCGCCCCTCACCGCGGCGTCGGGGCAGGCGGCGAGCGCGGCGCACCCCGGCGCGTGTGCGTGGCGCAGAGGGCAGGGGAGGTGTTCGGGGGCCGGGAGGGGGGAAGGGGGGGGCGGTTCCTACCTTCCTGCGTGGCGCCGCGGTTATGTGTCCATAGCGGGCCGGGGCCGGGGCCGGGAGCGCGGCCGCCGCGGGCCGTGGCGGGAGCCCCGCGCCGGGCTGGCCGGGGCCGGGGCCGGGGCCGGGGCCGGGGCCGCGGCGCGGGCGGTGCGAGGCCGCCGCCGCCGCGGCTCCATTGGAGCAGGGCGCCGCCAATCCGCGGGCGGGCGCTTCCCGTCTGCGCGGCCGCCGCGCTCCTCCCGCGCCGCGCCGCGGGGTGCGTGGGTCCCTCCGGGGTGCACGGGTCCCCCCCGGCGGGCACGGGGTCCCCCCCCCCCGGGGGATGCAGCTCCCGCCAGCGCACACAGCTCTCTCGGCTCCCCCGAGGCGCAGGGGTCACCCCTTTTCCCCCAGGGACAGCACCTTCCGGCAAGGGGCACTTGGCAACCCTGAGTCCCCCCACCCCACCCCCCCGCCCCGTGCCTCAGTTTCTCTGCCTGTAGCATGGGTATTTCTTTGGAGCTGATTTTTTTTTAAGTGGTTCATTTGCTTCATTGGCAACTTGTCAGGCAAAATTTGGCTCTTGGGCTTTTGCTCCTGAGCTGAGGAGCAGCTTCTCTCATCCACGTGGCTTTCAGGATGTGTTTGTGTTTCCCTGTTATATAAAGCAGCAACTCCTCTATCCATACGGGTTTTCCTTGGGAAATGGGTTTGCTTTGCAATTTCATCATAGTGAAAATTTTTGGGAGGAAGAAAACTTGCTGCAAATCTGCAATGGAAACCCTGCTGGTGAAGACACTTTGGGAACTTTCTCCTCCCCGGGTGCCTGGGGCCAAGCGTGCTCTGGGGTCCTCCCTGGGAGGGGGGGGGAGATCCTGGGGGATCTTCATCCCCTAAAAGGGATGGGGCTGCCAGAGCCATAGGATGGACACCAGCATTTCCCTCCGCCTGGGGACAGGACCTGCATGCAGATGAGGGCCGGGCGTCCCAGGGCTGGAGCACGGGGCCGTGGCAGAGCACCCCACGCACGGCGCAGGCAGCGTTCCCCGGGAAGTGGTGCAACCAAGACAGGGGAATCCCTTCCTGTCTAGCATCTCCTAGATGCCTCCTGCCCTGGATAGCGTGTGGGGCTGCATGGGGCCACGGTCTGGGGCTGCTGGCATGTCATAGCATGGCAGGGGATGGGCAGGGTGTTAACGAACTCAATGACCAGTGCACCTCGGGGCGGCAGGACAGTTTTTCCCTTTGAAATGGAGACAACTCTTGTGCTCCAGGGACTTTAGGAGAGGCGGAGGCAGTGTGTGGACCGAGCATGCCGAGCCCGGCGCCCGCACGGGCTCCTGGCCGCACTGTGGGCATTCGCTGAGCCGTGGTTGAGGCTCTGTGCCCACACGGCCCTAGGAATAGCCCAGTTCAGCATATCTGCTCGTGGCCTGGGCTGTCGCCTCGCCAGCCGCACGCGTGCCTCATCCATCCGGCCTGTGTGGCCGGAGCTGGGCATGTGCCAGGGCTGGGAAAGGACCGGGGATCTCCTGCTTCCACACACCGATGGGCCAGCTCGGGGGGCCCCTCTGCAGGAGGGGTCTGGTCCCACCAGCCTGCTCAGATCTGCCCTTATCCAGTGGCTCACGCGGATTTGGGCAGACGGAGCCTAGAGACGGAGCCGACTAAACCAGCGCCCTTGGCCGCGACCCCCAGCTTCTTGCTTTCCCTTTCCCCGTCCCCCACACACCACTCTGCCGGCACCCCGGCTCCTTACAGCCAACGTGAGCTGACTGACGCTGAGCATCCTGCAGGATCAGGCCCATTGGGCTGGCCGCAGTGGTGTGGGGCAGCCGCAACAGCCAGCTCCCCCACCCCACACGTACTTGGCCGTGGGTGCTGCAGGGAGCAGACCCAGAGGGCTTTCCCCAGCGCCTCGTGGTGCTTGCTGGTGGCCGGGAGCTGGGCTGCTTGGCGCCAGCGCTGGCAGGGAGCCACTTGCTGCTTTCCCCGGCGCTGCGCCGCGGCGCTGGAGGAGAGCTGTGCATCCAGGGAATTCCCCCAGCTCTGCCGGGGCTGGAGCCGCCCCTGGAGGCTGGGAAGTGGAGAGCAGAGATTCATTTGGAGGAGGGCTGGGGGAGTGGTGGTGCAAGCACGCTGCGGATGGCGCTGGGATAAGGATACACTGTCGAGGAGATGGCAGGGCCCGGGGACTTGTTGGGGGACCGGCTCTGAGCAGAGCCAGCCGAGCAGAGAGGCTCCAGCCAGGAGGAGCAAAGGCTGAGAAGTGAAGGCAGAAGGAGCTGGTTCATTGCAGACCTGGCAGGGAGAGAGGGCTGCTCAGCGGGGTGGGGAGAAAGGTCCTGCGCTGCTCCTGGGGCTGGGGGTGCCCCGCGCGGGATGGGGGGGGCAAGGCAGCTGCTTCTGCGAGACAAGGCTGCGACAGGGCTGATCTGCACACAGGCTGGACCCACAGGGAGCAGGGGGGGAGGAAGGATGGAGGAGGAGAACCCCATGCAGCTGCGCCCACCCACGCGCCGGCTGCTCCTGAGCGTCTTTCAGCAGCCAAAGTAGCAGTCCTGACCAACCCGCTGGGCTGTCCCACCTTGGGTCACGGATGTGCCCTGGGCACGTGCTCCTGGCTACCGAGGCAGAGGACTCCTGTGGCAGCAACCCCCCCCCCCCCCGCCCCTGCACCTCCAGGGCACACAGCAAGGTGGGACTGGCACAATTTGTAGCTCTGATGTGGTAGAGCTTTCCTTGCTCCATGTTCAAGTGTAGGAGAGGATCACACACACCCCAGCTCCCACATTTTGCCATGGCACGAGGGTTTATTAAACGATCATCTCCCGTGCTGGGTTCAGCCTCCCATCCAGATGCTGTTCCCCACTGCAGTGCTCAGTCGGGGGGCTGCAGGTCTCTCTTTCCTCTTCCCAGCACAGACCCAGCAGCAGGGCCATGCCAGAGAGGGAGCTGCCTGCTCTTGTCCGGGCAGGTCTAGACCTCGACACCTAAGCACATAGCTGGAGGTTGTACCACACCATACCCAGGCACGCCAGGCTGAACAGGGCACCTTCTGAGCTATGCTTTGCTTTTCCCCGCAGCCCATGGCTTTGCCTGACTCACCGACTGCATCTGCACTAACAGCAAGGATGCCCAGAGCTGTTGTGACCTGAGATCACACCAGTGGGGCCTGGCTCGACTCGGTGGACGGACGGGCAGTTTTGGGGTTGGAAGCTTGGCTGCTGGGATCAGACTGAGCACTGAACCATGCTGTGTCATCCTGATGTACAGATGTTGTGTTGTGATGATGTGTCAAGTGACAGGGATGCTGGTCCTCAGCTGTGCCGGGTGCATTAGAGATTGCAGCATCGCTGCCTGGGCAGTGTGAGTGGGACAGACAGACGGATGGAGGAGGCTCAGGGGACTGGAGTGGAAGTGTGTATTGGGGTAGAGCGAGTGAGATATGTGCAGCTGGATGCTGCAACAGGCAGGATCCCCCACGGTGCAGGGCAGGTCGGCAGAGCACGCTCACATCTGGCCTGGAACCTGTCCTGTCATGGTGCTGGGCACTCATCTGAGCACTGCCTGCCTGCCTGAGGGCAGCCTGTGACCACACAGCCGGGACACGGATGTGGCCAGGATAATCAATTACAGGACACGTGTGCCCCGGAGCCCAGCTCCCGGTGTCTGTCCCTGCCTGCTCTGCCTCAGGACAGCGGGGAGATCCCGTGAGCTGCAACCTGCAGGCGAGGTGCTTGTACTGGGCTCTCGAGCACCAAGACAGAGCAGAGCAAGGGCAGGACTGCAAGGGGGCAGGCAGTGGTATCTGCTGGGCACAGGCATTGCAAGGCAACGGGGCCAAGCCGTGGTCCTGCCTGGGATCTGTCCTGAGGGTGCAGATGGAGCCTCCTGCTCTGCCCCAACCCAGATTCAACCCAAAGCATCGTGCACTGCATCTCTACAAGGCATCTCCACGAACTACCTGCCCTGCGCTGCCCCTAGCACCGGTGGGCGTCCCTGCTGCGCCGGCCTCGGCAAGGCAAGGCGCCGTGACTTTGCTCGGCCTTGCTTGGCACGTGATCAGGCTCTGGCTGACGTGCGCTGGGCATGGTCCTGTTCGAAGTGCAGGCTTGTTGTGTATTTACCCAGGGTATTTACCCTGGCCAGCCTGAGGCGTACAGGAAACCAGAGCGCTCTGCTCCCTGGCTGTCGCTTTATTCATTATGGTCACAGCTCGGGCTGCTCACTGCAAAAAGAAGGCAGCAAAACCCCCAAGCGCTGCAGCGGAGCTCTCTCCACGCCAGCCCTGTTTTGCTCTGATTCACATGGCTGCTGTTGCACAGCAGAGAGCAGTCCTGGCGGTCCTGCGCCGTGCGGTGGGACAGCAGGGATTGCCCCGTGCCACACCACAGGTGTCCCATCCGTGAACAGGGTGGCTTGTCCCATGCATGGCCAGCCAAGCCATGCCAGGATCAGTGTCTTGGGGGATGCTGGGTCCACTTATCATTGCTGGATGCCTCTCCTGCTGAATATTACATCTGTATCTCAGAAAAGCGGTCCTACCTACCCCAGGGAGTCTTCTGCCTGCAGAGACTTAGGGCAGGACAGGACAGAGGAAATACCTCTCCTAGCTGGAACTGAACTCTGTGGGGCATCTTGGTTTGTGCTCACCTTCATGCCTTTGCTGTGGACACCTTGGCCTGGTTGTGCATTCCCTCTTCACCTCTGTTTTGCAAAATAACTGACGGACATTGCCCATGCCCTCAGCTGCATCCCTGCTCCACAGCTGCCTTTTCCTCGATGTCTGTCACCTCTGGGGAGGAGAAGCAGGAGGATGCAGCCTAACAGTCACCCTTATGCACAGGTACCGAGGCTCGCTCACTCTCTGCACCCGCAGGACACCAACAGTTCCCACAGCCTGCTGCTCCATGCAGCCCACTGCAGTGCTGCTAACCCCACCAGCCCTGCCCTCCCCCAAACCCCCCACTCTCCCCTGGGCTGGGCATCACACTGCCCACAGTGGGGCTGGCATGCCACGTCAGGGCAGAGCAGACATCCCTCAGCTGGTCACAGCAGTTTCTCATCCCAGAGAGGACACCGCAGTAGTGGCCATGGTTGCTTTATGGATGAGGATAGATTTAAAACTGGCTCTTCTATGTGGCAGCTCTTTGCGGTTTATTTTCTCCCCAGGTCTAGCAGTTCTTCTGCATTTGCCAGCAAGAAGCGATGGTCTAGGTTCATTTACAGCCCCAAGGCCCAAGAGGAGCTTGGATTTTGGTAGTGGTGGAGCATCCCTCCCTAAGGGTCTGGGGATGGGGGTCTCGAGCCTCCCCAGCTGCTCCCACCGACCTGCACTGCCAGCACCTGGCTAACACTACAGTGGCAGCGTATAAACCACTGCACGCTGCAAGCCCTGTCCAGCCAAAGAGGTGAGGCAGAGAAAGGAGACATTATGCTCACTGCTATTTATAGGGGTTGCCCTGCTGCCAGGACTTGACTGGCAGCAGCAAGGGCTGGGCTGCAGTTTAAGCTGGTCAGTACAAAAAACACCAGCCAGAAACTTGAGGACATTGTACTAAACCTCCCAGTGCTCAGAGAGCTCCTGATGCCTGCTCGCAAACAGGAATCACGTGGCTCAGCGAGCTGTGTTGCTATTAAAGGGAGAAAACGCTAGTGAGCCGATAAACAGGGTGACGCGAGCCAGTTCTTGAAATCCAGGGCAGTTTTACAGCCCTTTTCTCCGGGGAGGTGCGCGCCGGCCAGCTGGCTGCTCCGCGCGCGGGGCAGGGAGGCCCCCTTTACCCTGAGCAGATCCGAGGGGTGACTCGTTTGCTGAGCAGCGCCTTGCCCAACCTCCTGCCCCTTTTCTCCTCCAGCATTTTGCTGAAGGCTGGGGTGCGTACACACACGTCAGTCTTGGAGCTGGCGAGTCGGGGTGGAGAGATGTGGTTGCACACCAGAGGGTGAGCGGGGGAGCCGTGTCAGGAACAGGATTTGCACTTGGCTCCCCTCCGGTGCTTTACAACTCTGTAAATGTTTGAACAGCCCTGAGACATTTTCAGGTTCTGATATTTAGTCAGTTGGTCTGAAATCATTGACAGAGCGGTTTGAGCCACTGAGTGTTAAATCTTTGCAGGGAATGCAGATTTGGCTCTAGGGAGGATTTTTAGACCTAGATATTAGTTTTGTTCTGTTTGAGCCTCTCAGATCTCTGTGGTTTCCACCAACAAAAAGCCCAGAAAGGGATTCACTGAAGGTACATGACAGTATTTGGATCTAACTTCCTAAAGACGTGACATTTATAGTATGGAGATAGCAAGCAAAACCCAAAGAGAAGTGGAACATGAGAAATTATTTCCAAAGGAAAAACATAAACGTTTCCTTCCAGAAACTCTGGCCCATAACATTTGGACACTGCTGGACTCCACCTCTCCCCCCTCCTGTTATGGAGGTCGGATTTCTTGCCCAGCTTTAGACAGCCTCTCCCCAGGCCCACTCAGTGTCTGGATGCTCGGCCACAGTGCTGCCCCACTGGCACCGTGCAGGGAGGCCCCTGCCCAGGTATGAGGTATGGCTGCTTCTCAGAGCCACCAGTGATTACAGGCTGGCATTTCATCATTCAGACCCAGGGGTTTGTCACCCACATACCTGCTTCCCTGTCCCCCAGCCGAGTAACTCTCCGTCCCCCAGGCAAACCTCAGCAGAGCCAATGTGATGCTACCGTCTGTGGGGCAACCGTGGGAGATGCTTCTGCTGTGGCCTCCAAAATCAGATCCATTAAAGCTGCCAGCTCCTGTCTGGCTATCAATATTGCTCATCTGATCTTAAACTTTGTTGAGATTCAGCTTGCTTTGGCAAAGAAGGGACTGAAAATTAACAAACAGATGAAATCATTTTTCCTATAGGAACTCTACAAGAACTCCTGCCTGACTGTACAGGGGAGCCTGGAAACAAGCTCATAGGTGGGAAGCAAGAGTGAGTATCAGCTGAACAGGACCAGGAGATTCCCATTCAGATCCCTGAGACTGCCAGGTGGCTGCAGCAACAAGACCTGGATGGGCTGGAGGGAGAAATGCTGAGACACAGAGAGGCTGAGATAAAGGAAGAGGGGGAGAAACCAAGGGAGTCTCATATCTGCAAGCAGCAATGTCTTATGGGCTAATTTCATCTGTCACCAGGCCTTTTTAGCTGTAAAAGCTGGAGAACCTCCCCTTTGGCAGCCCCCTCCATGCAAGGGGAAAGACTGAGCGACACCCTGGGCTCTGGAAACTGCACTGGCACCTTGAGTCATTGCTGGACACTGCCCTTCTCCAGAGGACAGGGGACATCTTCACATTGAAATGAAAAGCCCCATTGATACTGTCCCCACGGGCCCAGAAATGTGCTTCTGGGGTCAGAGCAGTGCCCTGTCATGGAGCAGAGCCAAGGAGTAGCAACAAGATGGGGAGATGCAAAGTATGGTACTCAAACCTTAGACCTGGATGGATTCAGATTTATCCCAAGGATGGGCGCAGAAGTGATTTGTCGATGTGGGGCAGCAGAAACACTGTCCTGGGGAGGGGAGCAGGGGTCAGGCTGGAGTGTAGGGTGCTCTGCAAGGGCTGTGAGGCTGTAGGAACCTGGTGGGGAGCAGAAGGCAGTCCTCACTGAGCATCAGGCACCAGGCAGCTTTCCCGGCTCCACTGCTTGAGCCACGGGAGCCCTCTCCTGGCAGCATCCCTGAGCTGTGCTTTGCTGCCCAGGCCTGCATCTGCCGCCTTCCCCTTCTGCAGGTCCTGTGCTGGGCTGCCTGCCCCGACCCCCACTACAACACCAGCCTGCCCCATTGCACTGGCCCACGCAGGAGCTTGGGAAGTTAAATACACAAAAGCATGTAGCCAGCACCCAATGCTTTCTAGCAGGCTGGACTGTTTTCCTTTGCCAGTTAGAGGCTGAAGATGCTGGTGGGAACTGGGCCAGCTGGACAATTGCAAGCCAGGATGGGCTGGCCCTTGCTTATAGGGTTTTCCCAATCCTCAGGGGCAGCAGCTCCTACGCATCAAACTGAAGCTTTCCTGGGGTACATGCAATACAGGACCCTTTTTTCAGTGCTAAGAAAGTCACAGAGATGGGGAAAACATGAAGATGCTCCTTCCCATGGGGCCATGAGGGATCTTTGCCAATGAAGAGCACTGCAGTATCTACTACTAGGGACACTGAGGTGTCTTGTCTTAGAGTGAGTGACAGGTACCGCTGCTCCATGTTTCAGAGATCTGCCAGATCTTCTGGGTCCCTAGTGCTCAGGGTCTGGTGCCTACTCACCTTGGACTGCTCTGCTCCTTGTGATGGGACCCCGAATCAAACAGACGCTGAAAAGTCAGGTTTTAGCAGTATAAAAACTAGAATAATGACATTTTAAACAGAGTAAGTGCAGAGTGAGATGGCTGGAAGAAGGGAAGTAAAGAGGATTTATAACCAGCTGCCCATACAGTCCTTGTGGGCAGGTCTGACTTCCAGGCAGAGCAGTGATCTGGAATGCAGCAAGCTCTGCACCAATGAGTGTCCCTCTCCATCGTGCCGGCTGTCTGCTCTCTACCCCTCCAGGCAGCCGTGCAGAGGGCTGAGTTTGCAGCCTCACCCTTGGCCCCAGCAGTTTGCAAACATCCCCCTGCAGGGACTTGCACCCCAAAGCCCTGCTCTCAGAGTGCTGTTTGCTCCCAGGTTCAAGCCTGCCATGGAGGTGCCTTTTGGCCCCTGCGATAGTGCAAACCTCCTCTGATGTAACCACATGTGTGCATGTGGTTGGAGACCTGTGAGCCTGGTGCTAGCAGGACAGAGCAGCCAAAACACTGCACTGTGCAGATTTGAGCTCAACTCTTGGACACAGGGGGCTGCTTGGTGGTCTGAGAGCAGCCAACTTTGAGGGTGGTGCTGACCGGAGGAGGCAGCTACAGAGCAGCACTGTCCCATCTGACTGTCCTGAGCCGATCATGTTCCCCAGGGGTGCTGCAGCACCTGGAGAGGAGGCTTCACCTTGGGGACCAGCACACCTTTCCTCAGCAAGGTGATGGCTCATCCTCCAGCCAGCCCTGGCAGGGCTGAACGGCAGCTGCATGCTGCTTTCCAGTCCCATGCATGGAGATGATTGCTGGGCTTTGCACAAGCTGTATGATGCCGGGTGGCTTGAGGACAACAGTCAGCAAGGGAACTCTGTAGGAAAGGACAGCAGAGACACAAATATGGGCTGTGGACAGCTGAACAATGCTGGAAGAAAGGCTTATGCTGGCCTGAGGATAAAAAACACTCTTTGGATAGCAGAAGCTGCTAGTTCTTCCACTGGGATCTGCCTGGAGGCTACTGGCAAAGGCACACAGACCCAAAGGACCAAGAAAAAGTGTCATTCACCACCCAACAAGGCCTCTTTGAGCTGCCCGTTATGCCTTGCCGAATCAGGAGGGGCTGGGACCATTCCAGAGACTGAAAGTATTTGTGCTGGCACGCTGATGGACGCCCTTCCAGCTGCTCCGCTTTGAGGTCGCGGCCATCTCCAGAGGGTCGTTCTGGGGAAGCTGGGCTGGACAGCTGCCCGGGGAAACTCAAGAGCCTTTGATGCAGCTGGTACATTTTGTCGTGATGCCGGCACTGAGCTGCCAGGCCTCAGTCAGCACAGTGGGATGTGCAGCAGGTTTCACTGGAGTTTGCTGGTGTGGCAGAGAGAGAATGGAGGATTGCAAGGACTGTGTGCAGATGAGCAGGAGCAGATGTCTGGGTCTGTGCTGTCACCCTCAGCTCTTCCAGATCCTGTTGTTTCTTCTGTACTGGCATCAGGGGAAGGGCAGTGGTGCTGTGTTGACTGTGGCATCTGTCAACCCCTCGTCCAGGGGAGAGGCCTCCTCGGCAGAGCAGCTGAGGGTTTCAAGACATCATGGAGGTGGCTGTCAGCTGATGCCTGGGAGACACAGAGACTTTCTGAGAGGGGCTAGTTAATATCCCATCACATGAGCAGAAGGTAGAGGGTCTCAGGGGTCCATCTGGGATTTGCATTTTGCAGGTACATGCTCCAAGAATGACACTTTGGGCAGCGGCTTTCCCAAGGCAGGACTGGCCCCACTGGATGCAAAAACATTTAGTTTGGCCATTATTTCTGAGCAGCCCTGAGCTGGCTCAGCTCCATGCTGCTCCAAGCAGTGTGTGGCACCTCAGAGAGAATAAGCAGCACTGAGTTGAGGCATCTGCCTCTATATGCCACTCTTTTGAGCACAGGGTCACAAGAAGGCAGACGTTGAGCTAAAAGACGCCGGAGAAAATGAGGACCAGGCAATTAATAGCAAGTGTCCTCCAAGCAGAGCTAGGTAGGGCTTGAGAGCAGCCTGCCAGTATAGAAAGGGAGGGAGCAACTTAGAGAAGCCATAGGCTGGAGTGCAGCAAGAGAGATTTAGAGGAGACATCAGAAAAAGCTGATGTCTGCACCAAGATGAATCATCTGGAGAGAGGAGTGCAGCCTCTGCCCCAGGGGTCTGTAGGACAGGCTCAGCGTGTGCCTGTTGGAGGTGTTTTAGTGCGATGCTGTCGGAGGTGTGATTGTCTAAGGGGCACGAGCATGAAACAGAGGCAGAGGCAATATTTTTAGCGAGACTGACTAGTAAGAACAGACAGCTCAGGGCACCCAATCCTTCAGGTCTGAAGTGAAAGCAGCAACAGGAGAAAAAAAATATGAACCAAGAGCAGTTTCTCTGAGCATGACTAGTTTTGTTAATCCATCTGTGAAAAAAACCCACCTGTTGAGCCAGGGGCACCATTCACAGGGGCACAGTCAGCAAGGGGGTGCATGCTGTGGGCAGGAGTGAAGCAGTAGCTTGTCATCTGGGAAGATGGTAAGGTTAGTGAGCAGGAAAGAGGGAAGGAGACTTGTGTGATGCTGTCAGCATCTCTAGTGAGTCCCTAGGATTTGCTGTCTGTCTGTAGTTTTCTGAAAGCTGGTCTAGGCCTCTCTGTTAGGGTCAGGATGAGGGGCTGGTGTGGGAGATGGGGCAATGTTCCCCCTTAGGGGAGGTCTCTGTCCTTCACTGAGGGGCTATGTGAACTGTGCTGCTGCAGAGTGCCTGCTACGTGGTGTCACCAGGACAAGGTTCCCACAAAACATGTCACTGGTGGGGAGGCACACTCTGGTAGTCCATGGATGGCTCTGCTGGGTGTTTGAGCAGTTCCTGGAGGTTCTGCATTATTTCTCTAGCATGATTTGGCTCTAGGGGTGCATTTGATCCCTGAGAAGTTTGCTTCTGCTGAGGACATCAGAGAATTTGGAAAGCTAGAAAAAGCTGTCCTGAGGAGATATATTTCAAGACAGGACCTTCAACAAGGCTATTCAGGGCTTTGAATGCAGCTGCATGTGATGCGATGACTGGATCTACAGTGTGAACGCTGGGGGCTGTCAGGTGAGCTCGGAGCAGTAGAGGCCTCACATATAACTCCTCCATGGTGCAAGGAACTGGCAATGTCCCCATCCAGACTTGAGCTTGTCTCCTCCCATCCTTCACAGCCCACATCCCCCACCCGCCCTTGCCTCTGGCCCTTGTGGGGAGAGCAGCTGGAGGCTGCACAGCCAGGCAGGACAGACAGCAAGCCCAGCCTGCAGCACGGCGCAGCCATGGGAGGGCAGCACAGACCGCTGCCAGCGCAGGGAGCAGGCCAGGGCCTGCACGCTGCAGCCAGCGCCTGCACCTGCAGACGGCTCTGCATCAGGCAAAGGTGAGAAGGACCCCTTCACGCTCTCCAGAGAGGAGATGTGGACCAGGGGCAGCTAAAGCCTTGGTGGCAGCACGTGTCTGCTATGTGAAGCAAGCTCCCAGACTCTCGCATGGGGGAGGTATTCAATGCAGCAAGGTAGGGTCATTCAACCCAGCACCCAGGAGGGTCTCGCAGCTGGACCCTGTGGGCCATGCTCAGACCATCGCTGTGTCCCTGTTGCCACCAGCAAAACTCTTCCTTACTTGTGGCAGGTGGGCAAGTGAAGGCATCTTCCCTGGAGAGCAGGGCAACAAGACAGGCCAGGCTGGAGCGACCAGCTCCCCGATTCTGCATGCTCTACCAGGGCTGGGGCAAGAGCAGTGGGTGCAGGATGGGCTCCAGCTCTGGTTCCCATCTCCCCTTCCCTTCCGTCCCCAGCGCTGTGATCCCCATTGGCTGTTTTGCTAACCTCTCAGGAGATGCCATCTTCTCCCCAGGGAACCAGTATCCCACTTCTCCAGTGGGAGAAGCTTTTCCTGCATCATTTCTACTGACAAAAAAGCTGAGGGCTTCTTGTACAGGGTAATACTCTCTCCATCCAAGAGCCATGGGGCCATGGAGTCCTTGGTGCCTGACTGACCATTCATTCCTGGAAGAGACATCCTGACTTCATTGTAGTGGTCCTGCTGCCTATCCTGAGCCTGACAAGCCTCATTCCTCAGCTCCCTTTGGGAGCTCTTGGCTGGCTTTCCCCCTCCAGCAGTCCAGTGCTTGCTTAGGTAGAGTAGAGCTCTTACAATGTTGGCTGCTGGCTCAGGAAACTTCTTGGCTGCACTGGCAGCTGGTGAGATGCGGTGACCACCTGTTTATGTATGCATGGCTCCAGCTACACATTCCTCAGACTTTGGGAATCCTGCACATTTCCTGAGAAAACTGGGCTGAAAATGGGAGAAGACATGAGAAAAGATTAAAGAAATAGGTCTTTGCAGCCATTTCTGGAGCTTCAAGGGAACCCACATTAGACATGATTTGCCTTGTGCATCACAAGACCACTTTGCTGTTCTCCAAGGGTGAACAGGACTGGAAATGTGTCCATGCTGGCCGCACATTCTCCAGCACTGCCAGGACTGAGAAATGAGTCCTTACACTCTGCTGTATGTGCTGGAGAAGATGATCACTGCCCAGCTGGTGGAGTTTGGTGGAAACCCCAGCCTGTTCGAAGCAGCAAGGTCTCATGAAGCTGTTTGGGCTCCTAGTGATGCTGTGCTGGGGAAGATTTCCAATGTAGAGTGGACAGAAAGTCTTCCTTGGTTATACTCTGAGGGACATGGCAATGAGGTTGGGTGGCAGAGATGGTCAGGGACTGTCCAAGAGCCGGAGGCTGGAGACAGGGCAGCAGCAAAGGCAAGAGGCAGAGCCCCACAAAAGCAGGAAGGCAGGCTACCCAGAGCCTCTCTGGTATGATGGAGCTGGGTGCTCTTCTACAGGGGACAAGTAGGATGGGGTTGTGACTGGGGGATGTTAGAGGTAAAAGGCTACAAGTATTGAAGGAGGGTCAGTGTGGACTGTGAGCTGCCAGAGAGAACAGCAGGCTTTCAGGACCGGTGGGTAGTCAGGGGGTGAACAGGTAGGAGCTGGTTTGTGTGAGACCCTCCTGCTAATCTGGCAGGCATCCATCATTGTGGACACTGTTAGAGACGGGAAGGCACAGGGGAAGTTTCCAAAGTTTCTCCTGCTCTGGATAATGGTTGGAGGAATTTTCTCCAGGGATAAGATCTCCCACAGCAGCTAAGGCTGGAATAACTGTATTTCTAGGATAGATAAAACAGGAGAACCAAGACTGTGGCCCACGCTTCCTGCAGGCAAACCCTGCAATGCCCTGAGCAGCAGTCACTTTCAGGTAAGCTCTTCTTGATCTGATTTGTGTGCCTGTACTGAGCAGAGTCTCCTCTCAGGGCATGAGCAGCACACCTCCCAGAGCTGTTCCTCCATCTGCTGAAGCACAAGTAGCTCCCAAGGGGTGGTGATGGGAAGGACTCTGCTCTCTGTACCCACATTTGCCAGAGGACACCTCAAATGTGCAAAGACACTAAATTTGGGTATTGACAGACTTTCTCTTTGAGCAAATTACCTGGAAGTACCCATCCTCCCTTGCTGTAACAATATGCAAGGTCACCAGCAGGTTGTCCAGCTTGGCTAGTGGGTAATCTCAAGACAACCCAAAACAGAGCTGAGAAGGTTGCTCTGTCTTTGGAAGAACTAGTGCACAAGGTAGAACACCTACCCACAGACTGCAGCTAACCTTGATACCTGCTTAGGTTATAAAGTTATGCAGAGTGGGAACATCTCCTTTCTGAATTTGACCTTTCTTTCTTTACAGTTCCTGGAAACATTTGTTCCCTTCAAAAAAAGTGCTCTTGGGACTATGAAGTACTGGGGATATGGGTCTGCATGAAGCTAAACACCATGGCAAACTGAGTATCACCCCACCACAGCACAGCACGCAGATGGTGAATCACCAGCCTCCCCGCTGGAATGTGCCGCAGTAATTACACAGCAGCTCCTGCCCCAGCTGTTGGACCATATGCAAATGCCTTACGCTCATCAGAGGCACGATGCTCAGGGATGAGGCACAGGAGGGGGTCTCCAGGAAGGCTGCTGACTTCCAGGAAGCATTGAGGCTCCAAGCAAGCTGGGTCTGATGCAGCAAACAGTCCTTTGATGGGGTGAGCCAGCAAGTATAGCTATGGGCCCCTCTTTCTGCTGCAATCTGGAGGGGGTTGCTGATGGTTCCCATGTCCAGATCCACCCCCCGCCCCCGCTCTGCTCCTTAACATTTCTCAGCCCCCTGCTTCAGTGAAGTGTAAAGTATACGCTCCATCCTGCAGACACTCTCCCTGAGATCTTGCTGGGGAGCACAGACAGCGGAGGAAAAGACATTTGCTCTTACCCCTGTCCATGCTGAAAACTTCAGGGCAACATGTGTGTTTCACTGCATGAGTGAGCAGCCAGTCCTGCCAGTAATCCCAGCAAAGCCAGTGTGGCCGAGTGGGTGAGCAATTGCTCTCCTACTCAGGCATCTCACTGCATGGTATGGATAGATAATGCGGTTTGTTACTAGGACTTGCCAAGGACCAGTTTACCAGGCAAAGGATATGGACTCAGGATGTGAGGAACAGGTTTTGCAGAGTAAGGACTCTCCTAACTCTGGCCCTGGTGTGGCCTCTAACTCAGCATGTTAGAGGACAGGGGGAAGCCAATGGGCTCTCCAGACTTCTCCTTCTAGGCAATTTGCAGACTCTCATGATATTGGGGACAATTTATTCTCAGTCATCTGAAGCTTTCTCAGCGGAACATACTCTCACACCAAGGGAGTGCTCAACAAACACACTTCTGGAGCAGAGTCCCCAGAGACTGCATGAGTCCATGGGATTTATCTCTGCAACTTATAAAAGTTTTACTACATATCTTCTGACCCAACTGAGCCAAAAGCTTGCTACATAAATTACTACCAAGCCAGGGATTAGGAGCACTAAAACAGACGTACTTCACAGCTAAAAATAAGGCACGGCACAAGCTTGAAGATTTGTTCTGCCTAGAAGTTTTATTACACCCAAACTGTATGAGATAATGTGTAGCAAAGAAATGCTTAGCGGATCCATCTGCTTTTGGACACGTTTGTCTGTGCAATCACTCTGGAACGAGGCAATGAAACTGCGAAAGAAAGTGGAATTAGACGATGTCATAGAGCGCAGTAAAACTTTCTTCAGACAAAGGAAAAGGTGACTCTATTCCCTCCCAGTGCTGCTCTTAGAGTAATCCCTGCAGCCCTGCGAGAAACTGGATCCTCTGTGCTCTGAGGGCCTGAAAATATCTTTTGTGTGCCTCATGGTATTTGCAGCCAGAGAACAGAAAAGCAGGCGCTTTTCATGAAGTTGTGTCAGCAAGAGCCTGGATGTGGTGCCATGAGGGACCTGCTGTAGGACTGGGACCACCTTGACGACCAAGAGGGAATTTCCTTGCACATGATACAGCAGAGACCTTGTGCACTGGGAATGTGGGCCATGTTCGGGGCTGCTTAGGAAGGAGTGAATGCAGCCAACACTGGTGCTGAGCATTGCTTTTGCTGTTGGTGACCTATTCCCTCTGTCCCAGGCTGCCCTGCGCACTGCGCTGCACTAGGAGGTGATTGGCATGGCCCTCACCCCAGTTTTTCTGCTGGTACAGTGCGGTGTACTCTGAGTCCAGCTGAGGTCATGCTGGTAGGAAGTCCGTTCACTTGCTGGTGACGGGAGCAGAGTTACCCTCTGACCACAAGCACTTCTCCAAGGCACTTATGTTGGGTTCCCTTAGCCTACAGAGGCAAATAGGCCTTGAGAAGGTCTTTCCTCCCTGGCTTTTCCCCCAGCGATGCTCAGCTCCCTGCTTGCTGGGTGACCCAGGGTACCTCTGCCAACCTCCAGCCTGCTCTGCCACAGACAGAAGGCAACATTTTGGAGCACTGGGATGCCCCTGACACTTTTCTCCACATATTAGGCACAACCGTTGAAACAGAGGTATCCCATCAGACCTCTCTGCTTGCTTCACATCTGTCCTGTGAATGCACCTATCTCCAGTGCAGTGCTTGTGGCTGCCCGCAGTGCCTTGGGTGTCTGCTGAGCTGGCCTCTGTGCCAGCCAGGTGATTTGCACCTGGCACTGAGGTTTCAAGTGTATCTGCTATTCTCTTCGGAGCCTTCAATGCTGTGCTGCATTCTGGAGTTGGCTGCTCTTTTGGCAGTGGGTGACTTGTGCCTGGCTAGAGGAGGCACTGAAAGCCTTGAGGCTGTACATCCTAGGGGCAAGACATGGGCCAGCACAGAGTGGAAATTGCACTTTCTAGGAAGATTTTGAGCAGTAAAAGGGAGCAATATATACCAGCTTCTCCAGGGCAATGTCTCTCCAGAGCCCCTGGCATCCTGCACTGATGGAGCACTGCAACATCACATTCACGGTCCAGTATTTTGCAGGGGCTCTGCCAGGAAGAACTGGCTGGCAGGATGCATGAGAGAGAGAGAAAAATGCCACTCGGCACATCAGGATCTAGCAGGCCCCATCTCTGGAGCTGCTCTCCTGGCCTTCTGGAGAACAGATGCATTTGTGGGGAGCTTGTATGCCAGGCTCTAATATGGCCTCTGGGGTGGCAAGGGTTGCCCTAAAAAGCTCTATATCCCTGTGTCACTACTGGGACTCTTCAGTACTGTACTCAGCCCCAGTGTGGCACACGGCACAGGTTACCGCCTCCACCACAACGTGGGAGCACATGGCGCGGTTGCACAGGCTGGAGCGTGGCATGGAGCTGCCCTGTCTGCCCTATTCCAGTGTCTGCCCGCGCAGCCCTGTCTGTCTAGCTGCTGCTAAGGATTTGCTCTGGCATTTGCAGAGCAAACACTCTTCCTATGCAGCCTGATTCCCTCTCGGCCGTGGATCAGGTGTGTGCAGAGCACGGCAATCGCTGCTGGCAATGGGATGAATTCCCCCTTGTGGAGGGGGGAATGTTTGTAGAGGTGATTTACTTTCTATTTAAAAGGGCTGATGAGCTGGAAAGGCTGTAGCAAGGCAAGATAAGGGATGGTGATGGGGCTCTGAGCCTGAAGACAGAGGGATGCAGGGGCCTGCAGAAAGGCAGGAGGCAAAGGCTGAAGGAGGCAAAAAGTGGAGGAGGTCACTTGTGCCTTGAGACTTTTTGCCCTGCAAGCCAGGGAAGGCCAAAAGCAGCTAGGGGAGCAGCTGGGTTGGCTCAGCTATTGAGACTGACCCAGGCAGCAGGAAAAGAGAGGAGCGTGAGTTGCCTGTGTGCACTCCTGGCCTGGGCCGGGTGGTGCAGCGAGGGAAGGGACAGCCTGGCCACGGTGTGGCACAAGCGGTGCTCGTGCTGGTGGGACCATGTGAATGTCAACAGGGTGTGCAGGGCCGAAGGTTTGGCACAAGTCACGTTGAGATGGAGCCGTGCTGGCTGGCTATGTATTAAAGAGCTGTATTTCTGCCAGAGAGCATTCTGATGACATTGTAAGCTCTGGGAGCAAAGCACCCGTCATTTATCAGCTTTGCTGGAGTCCCCATGGTGGGATCAGACTCTATAATATGTGCCTGGGGCCACAGAGGTCAGCAAGACGTGGGGAGCAGAGTGACCTAGGGCTGCCTGTCCACGTGTCCCTGGCTCCCCTGCCGCACCTGGCTCACCTCTGTGCTCCTCAATGTCACCAGAGCTCAGTAGGTCCCAGCAGCCATCTCAGAGCCAACAGGAGAACACAGAGGGGCCAAGAGCCTCCAGACTGGTCCATATTTCACTCCTGACCTCAGATGCACATTGCTGGCACTGGCAGGAATGAGCAGCACTAGTGCGACTGCCTTGCTCTAGGAAGCTATTGAGCATCCCACCTGCCCCTTAGGCTGCTTGGGTCCTCCAGTCTGAAAATCCAGCAAGCAGGAGTGTGAGGTCTGGTGTCCCACACTGACCTGCACACAAAGACACTGTGGCAGCACCCAGCCCCACAGTGGGGGTGAACCACATGCCCAGAGCAGAGCACTGCTGGGAGCAGCCCAGGAGGTTGCAGCCTCTCTGCTGGCCACCAGCCACAGGTGTACTCCAGTGGTCATTGAAGCCACCGCAGAAGGGCCAGGCCTGTGAACATGCCCTGTGCCGAAACCAAGCTGTGGCCAATGGCAAAGCCATCTATTTCCCAGCCTGCAGCTGCTGTCCTTCCCATTGCAATTTACTCTGCCGCCTATAATTTATTCATCCCAGGATGCAGCTTGTACATCTGCAGTATCATTACTGGAGACGCCATTAGCTTGAAAATTTTATAAACCTCTGTGCAGATGATAAGTTGAAAAGTTAAAGAGGGTTATTGTGGCAGGAGAAAAAGGGTATTTGCTCAGTATTCATCTCACACCAGAGACTCTGGCTCTGGAGTGGGTTTGAAGCAGATCTGCAGACCGGTGTAAGCGCGTACACTGCTGCCAGCTCCTGGGCAGATCACCCCAGCTGCAAACTTGTCCCTTTTGCATGCATGTGCTGGACCAATGGGCTTACAGGCATTTCCATATCTTTCTCACTGTGTTTCCCATCTGTAGTGTTTCCTCACGCAAATGACAAGGGGGGTTGCAAATCCAGATGTTTGCAGCTGGACCTGTTGTCCATGTTTCTGCTAGCATCCGCAGTGGAGCAAATACCCTCAAATGCTGCAGCATTGACACAGGCCTGGGCTGTTCTGCCTGTCGACCTGCCAGTGGCTAGTGAGGGCTTTATTTTTGGGACATTTTGGGTAGATACACATACCAGCTAGTTTAGCTGTGCTCAGAAGGCCCAGAGTCCTGGTGGATGCTGGTGTTCATTGTCATTTTTAATGGCTCACAGCACCACTATGACCATGCCAGAATTTCACCAAGAGACTTTTTTCAGGCCCTGCTCCTTACTCAGATGGGTACAGGGTGGATGAGAGAAGCCCTGAATCATCTGCCTGCTGTCTGTTGCTCTGGTTGCTGCAGGACTCCCCCAATAAGCATGGGAAGTCCCCACCATGTAGATGCTCACTACCCAGAACTTGTGCAGGGCTCGCAGCCTGTAATCCCCTCCTGCCTCTCTACAGCAATTAACTATGGTGGGTGATTCAGAGTGATTCAGAGTGATCTGAAGGTAGGCATGTGCCAGTAGCTGTTCATATAAGGTTTGGCAGGGAAGCCTTTACCAGAGCCCCCACACCCCTCAGTCATGAAACAGGAGAGTGGTGATCAATTCTGGCAGCTGGAGGTCTCTCTGATGGCTCAGCTGGGGGGATAAATTACCTCTCCATAAGGCTAAGGGAGACGCATCCATAAAGATGATTTACCAGTCAACTGCAGGAAGCAATGAGCTGGGAGGCTGCAGGGAGCAGGGTCAGTGTCGAGCAGGTCAGGGCCAGATCTGGACACTGAGAAGTGCAGGGTGGCTGGATCGGGGATACTGAGATCAGGAAGTGGAAGAGAGGAAGAAGAACCCTGAAGGAGATGACATGAACCTGTGGGCTATAGACCGTTTTCTCTTTCCCTGATACAGGAGAGAGTGTGACCCAGGGCTGAGCACCCTGAATCCCCCCTCTGGCAGGTCATGCACAGTATCTCATCCCTGGGCACTCATATCCTGGCTCAGCCTCCTGGAGCTTGATAGATCAGACACAATTGCCTGTCCCCAGAGTATAGCTATACCACAGGTGGGTGTGAGCCTGAGGAACATGCTGCTGATGGGTCTTGTTAGCACCAGACTTTCTCCCTGGTGTGGCCATGTGCCCCTCTGTGCTGCCTAATGGTGTCTACCTGGCCAGCAGGCTTCATCTGGATAACCCAGCCTCCGTATCCCCTTTCTATACATTTAATTAGCCCCTTATATTGTTCTGTGATGTGTTCATCATGCAATTTGCTCCTCATTAACCACATTATCCAAACCTTGAGCCCACACACGAGCTTTGTCAATGGCCGTTCAAGTTCAGGCTTCAACAGGCATTTTTCAGTCTTCACATCCATCTCCACCCAACAGGCATTGCATGTAGCCTTTCCTGCCTTGGATAGTCCCCAGACATCCTGCTGGTTCCTTTGGTATCTCTTTGTTCTCACTCAAGCTCCATATTATTCTGGTTATCCAGCTGTGATCATTAAGCTCCTTCTCTGAGATGCACTGATGCAGCATGGAGCCAGGAATATTAGTGCTAACAGGACGAGCCTGGAAGGACGTAGGAGCTAAATGCTCATCTGAGGGGAATTTACTAACCCTGAACAACAGGAGGGGAATGAAGCATGGAGACATCCACAAGACACATGAGCCCAGCTGAAAGGGCTTGCGTCAACTTCTAGCGTGTAGCTGAAGTGAGATGAACAAAATCCATGCTGCAAATTACAGAGGGCTCTGCCACAGCATTACATGTCTCAGCCTGTCCTGCAGTCCTAATGCTGCTAGATTCTATCCTCTCTTTTCCTTCCCTAAAGCGCTTTTAAACATTGTTGCCTGCTTCTAATCCCTCTTCACCATGCTTTTCTGTTTCTTATTTACTGTGGGAGACTAGCTGGATGTGGAAGTAAGGAATGTGAAATAGTCCCTAGGAGGAGGGCAGGGGCTCATTCTGCTGCCTGGCTCAAGTATCCCTGTTGTTTGCCTGGGTGACTTTGCCCTAGGGCAGTTGCCCTGTGCTTTTTGAGGTGACGTGCCATGGACTGTGAACCTCACCTTTCACACGTTCATGGACGCAGAGCTCCTGATGCATGCCAGAATGGGCCAGGCTTCCCATCCCATCTGACTCTGCTGCATAGCTCACACCTGAGACCATCCCAGGGTCCTGCAAAAAGTTCTAGCTTCTTTTAACTAGAGAACAATCTCCTGATCTGGAATATCTTCTGCAGATCACAGTGGCCTCAGGAACTTAACCAAGCCTTGAAGGTTAAGAACAAGATCCTGTGCTTGTCGCGATGCATCATGATGAGCTGTGACAGAAAAGAGTCACAGATTGATGTTGCCCTGAGTCGCTAGATTTTGGGGAGATGCAATGCATTATGGTGTTTCTGGGGGCTGCTAGCTGCCTGCCCAGATATCATTCAGAGAGGAATGGTATGGAGGCAGATCAGCATCTGCCACTATGAAATGGAGCTGGCCAGCTCAGCAGAGGCAGCTGGAGGAGTTGCTTGCTTGTGCTGCTCTGGGACCTTGCCCACAGCGAGTGCTTCTGGAGCGTGGAGACCAAATGAGCTGGCTAGTTCTGGCAGCCAGAACTAGCTCCATTTGCTTTCTGCTGCACTGGCTTTCTTCCCCCATGTGGCACAACTTTCAGCCGCTGATACATGAGGAGAAACTCTTTTCTAATTGTTCCTGACTTCAGACTGCTGCCAGGTAAACAGCATGGAAATTAGTGGAGACAAGTAAATAATTTGTAAATAATCATTTATTTATTACTTTGCCCTCCTTTCTCTGCGCAAGCAAATTGCAAGGTGCCTCAGAAGCGCTCGCAATTTGGAGTGAGTTCTCTTGTGAAGCATTTTCCATTCCCTATGAATAACTTATGAACAGATCAGAGTGAATATTAAAGGCCTGAAAATCCAGAGACTTGCACCACTAAGCTGAATAATTATTGCTCCAGCTCCTTGAATAGATGAGCTATCTAACCAAATAGCACTAGGAGGATTCACAGTGCTGTAATTAAAATGCACACACATTTGTTAGTCAGTGGGTTACCTGTCAAGTGGGACAGATAATATGATACAGGGATGAGGTACCTGTGACAGAGGAAGCTGTCATGCTGCATGACGAGCGATTTGGATATCGAGTGTTAAGTTTGCTTTTGGGCGCGATTTGTGCTGTACAGTGTTCCTACAGATCTATTCACGCGAAGCAAACGGAACCAGGCCAGCTGGATGGGGTTGATGCTGGCTGTTCACAGTGGAGGCTTCAGGATAGTCTTGCACATCCATAAATTACCGAAGCAGTGGTAAGAGGCACGCATGGAGGGTTTGATCCCCAAACCCACTGACAGCACAAAGACATGCTGACTTCAAAGGGTCCAAGACTTGGCTTCAGTCAGGTGCTCTGTGCTGAGCATTTATCCACCTTCAAGATCAGCCACCTGCTTTGTATTATTTTCTTAAAAATATCATTATAATTCACTCAAAGTAAGGCTCCTAACTCCCTGCCAGGCTCCTGAGGCAGGGATCCAAACCAGCATTACATGAAGCAGGGGAGGTGGTATATGGACTGAGATCCTTGTTGCTTTTGCAAAGCACAGCAAAGCCCTCTGCCAGCCCTGCACTTTGGGCTTCTCCACACATCCCAGCTCAGCGGAGATCCACTACTTTGGGGGGAGCCATGCCTTCAAGATTGCAGACTGTACCCCCATGCACTTCTCACAATGTAGATCTTGATTGTCTCCTGGCATTCAAGGAGGGCAAGAGACCCCCATGCTTAGGAATGTTACAGGCACCCTGTCGCTAGGCAATTGGGATAGTTTCTTTAATGCCACCTGGGTGATGGGACCAAGTAGCTGGGATGGCAGCAGGAAGACAGACTAGGTGATCTCTCCAGACTCTGTCTGTTTCCTTCACTAGTGTGGCTAGGAGGTCCTTGGTAGGACATAAACCAGGGATGGTTTCAATGTGAGATTCACATAGCTGTGGATCCAGGTACCCACACTGATGCCAGTTACTGAGAAGATCTCCATGGTCCTTGAGAAAGGCACAAGTCTCCTCTAGGTGCCCTGTGACATATCCACCAGCACATGGTACAGGTCTTTCTGCTCTCTTGGGCATCTCCACAGTCGGGAGCCGTGTGTGGTAGCCTTTGCCAAGAACACCTGGAGAGCAATGCAGGGGTTTCTGGAGTATGCTGTGGGCTCCATGCCTGCAAGCACACTGGTGTCCCACTGCAGGATGGTTTTTGAGCCTTGACTGTAAAGGGCAAAATCAGAACATCACCTGGCATTTCTCCATCTCTGACTAAATGCATCCTGGAAAATTTGCTAGTGGGCCCAAGATTTATTTTTTGTCCATTGGTTACTCTCTCCTTCTGAAAGATGGCAAAGGAGCATCAGTCAGAGGGGTCTGTGATGGGACATGGCTGTGTCTGATAGCTGGATAGCTGGATCCCAGCCCCAGGCCGGAACCCTAACATCAGGAATGAGGTGCATTTGCCTTGGGTTTCACCTTTCCTTCTACTGGTGGATAGGGCTTGGACCCTGATGAGGCTATGGCCCTGCTAGACCATAAGGGATGCAGACACAGTCAGGTGAAAGGGCCACCAAGCGCCCATCTCTGGCTGGGTGTGATGAATGCCTGTGTAACCACTGTGTTCTCCTCATCTCTCAGCTTTCCTTGAGCTTCTATCCTGTCTTGTTGCCTTCACTAAACCCTGCTCCGCTCACCAGTCGGGGGATTGTTCCCATTGCAAAGATGGCCCTGAAGCAGCACACAGCCTGCTGCTGGGCCCAGCTCTCTATTGCCAAATCCTACATGCATCTACAGTTCCTTCCTCTCTCCGGCAGCCCAATGCACCTGCACTCCAAGATGGAGTGGGATTTATCCTGCCCCAGGAGTTCAGTACAAGGGGTCAGCTCTCATAAACCTCGCAGGCACTGAAGCCCAGACCAGCTGCCTCACTTGCACCCATGGGGACAGCCACCATGACCTTGGCTCATTTTCTATCAGATACTTAGGGCCATCCCCCAGACAAGCACCTGCCCTGGTGGGTTCAGAATTCAGCAGAACCACTTGGCTGAGGAAACAAATGGGCCATGTTGTTGGGATGAGGATGAGCTCTCCCATCCCCTGGCTCCCCTCCCCGCACCAAGCACTCCAGGTAACCCTGTTCGTGGGAGGCAGTATGAAGTCATTCTGGTCCTCCAGCAAACTCCTCCAGCTGTCTGGAGCCAGTGCAGATTGTGGGATGTGTCTAGTGACTGACAGGGCCTGAAATCCACATTTATGTGAGATGATATCAAGAGTTTTAATTTTTTTACGAATCAGAGGGTGGGGAAAAAGGGGAATCCCAGGGTGGCTGGGCGTCTGTGTGGGGGGAACTGAGCTGGGGGTTGTGGTGTGTATGAGAGACACGTTTTGTCTCATTGACCCCCAGCTGCAGAAGTTCTGCTCAGATAAAAACAAAATTCCATCCTGACCAAACAGCAGGGAGCAACTGGGGAGGAGTTTGGCCAACGGCTGCTGGAGGCTTGCATGGAGAAGGGATGCGGCAACAGGGCTCAAAGGTGGCCCCTTTGTAAATAAAGCTCTTGGCCTCAGATGACAAGAGCCCTCTGATGATGTGCTTTGGTCTGAGCCAAGCCCTCTGCTCAACCTCTCCTGCATACTGCCAAAACACAGGCAATGCCCCTCAGTCCCTGCCCACGGTGGTTACTCTGGGTTCAGCCTCTTTTTCAGCAAATAAGAATCTTGTAGAAGCTCCACTGAGCTTTTCTCTCCCTTCCCCAAATAAGAGCCCAAGGTGTCTGAGCACGACTTTTCTAGTGTTTAAAACCTGGTGAAACACCATGGCCATGTATAGACCCTGCTGATCATCTTGAAGAAAACAGCTCTTCCCCTGACCCCACGGAGTGTGTTTAGAGGGGCTGTGTGTGCAGGAGGTTTCCACACATCTGACAATTTCTCTGTCCTGATTTAGTTCCTGCAGGCACTTTGCTCCCAGCAAAGTACATAAAACTTCACCAGGCCATTGAGGAGCTCACCAGGGACACTACTGCCTTTTAGTTGGATGGAGAATGGTCTTGTCCAGTATCAGACAGCAGCAATACATAGGCTGAGTGAAGCTGGAGTCTGGCAGCCTAGATACCTGCTCCTGAGCATGCCTTATGCTGGTCTCTTACACCAGGCAGGCTGGGTCAAGTTGGGAAAGGACATAGCACAACCGCTTGTCCACAAAATCTTAGAAGAATAGGGTACCTGCCTGTCACACACCTGGTGGATGAGCTTGTCCCTGAGGCCATGTTGACACCTGCTTACCTTCTAAGGGGAAGGAGAAGTCTGTGGGGAGCTGAGAGCCATGTGCCATGAGGGTCCAATGGTCTAGGGTGTGAGGGGAGCACCAACATTACATGATGCCCTCCTTGACAGGAGGAAACGAACTTGCAAATGATGCCTGCCTCATACAGTGGGACAATCCCTGCTTCCTGTGGACAGTGTAGACGGAGAAATCTCTCTCAGAAGAAGCTGAAGCGCTTGTGCACAATGACTCTTGCCCGGAAAGGAGGAGGGGGAGATGAGGCCTCTTTGTAACAAAATCTTGTCTGCATGGGCCTCTTTGTTGTTATTACATTTATTTATTGATACCCCTTGGGAAAACCTTAGTAGTGCTGGAATAGCTGGGGCTTTATTAATGGGGAGGGGGGTGTGAGGGAAGAGAAGGGAGGGGGGGTGAACAGAGAGCTCAGACCATCTGTTCCCACCAAAGGGATGGAACAACAATAGTCATGTTTATAAAACTCCTCTGCAACTCATTGTGTTTGTGAAAGGAGAGCTTCCACATCAAAGGCCGTTTCCGCTCCCTCCACACAGAGGCCCCTCCATCACGGCCTCTTCTAACATCCTGCAAAGATCACCCCATCTTGGCCCTCTTCTCCCCCCTAGCTCGAGGTGTATGGCAAGGCTGCAGTGTTATCACACATGTGGGAAGTGGAGGAGCATGGACCACCCTGTCCGCAGCGAGTGACCCCGGAAGGGAGCATACACCAGTCTGCTATTGCCTTGGTTGAGTTTTGGGAACAAACTGCACCATACCAGCTGCCACACTGGCAGAGAGCAGCAACCAGAGAGCTCCAGTGCAAGCACATGGGAGAATATTGCCCACCTTAAAGACCTAGGCCAGCAGCTGCTGAGGAATTATGTGCTTTTCCAAGGGAAAATACAGGGGCAAGAGGGTGATTCCTACAGGAAGTGATAAATCTCTACGATAAGGTATTGGGCAGAGTTTGCTGGGCAGAGGTGGTGGGACTGCTAAGACACTGAGCGTTGGCAGGGTGGGACAACTATCCCCAAGCTGATTTTCATTCCAGGGTTCAGGTCTACTGCAACTATAATATCTCTAAAGTCATTTTGGTTATACTGAAATTTAAGATGTGAAAAGATGAGAAGAGAAACCAAAAAAAAAAAAAAAAAAAAAAAAAAAAAAGAGGAAGGTAGTGTCATTTGGCTGTGTTGAAACTGGCTATTGGAGCTTTCATAATGAAAGAACTTTCTGTTTGGCTTTGCTCTAAGCTTGTATTAGATTATCTGTTACAATCAGACATAAAATAAAGACCATTAAACAGGAATGAAATATTTTGACTGACCAATATGTTTTTTCCAAACAGATCCTTATGGATAAGATGAGGGTTTACTTTTGGCTCGGATCAAAGCTAAACATCTTCTCTGGGACCTGGCATTGTCAGTCATCTCCTGGCTATGAACTGGCCTGTAGGAGGTGGGTCAGGATTGAGCTGTGTCCAGTCATCACGCTTCCCCTCTGTGAAGCTGAGTAACGTCACCTCTTCCTGGGACTGCAGTTCCTCCTCTGTCTGCTGGTGCTGTGGTGACAACAGTCTCTGTGGGGTGAATTACAAGTGGGTCCTTGACTCTACTGGAGTTCCTGTCCACTGGGTGTGTCAGAGAAGACCTCTTCTGAGAAAGTCCCAGTCTGGCCTGGGGCAAAACTGGAACCTCTGGAAGATGCTGCCAATCTGCAAAAGGGCAAGATCTCATTTGGCAACATTTACTCACCCATAGAAAATACTCTTCTTGCTGCACCATCTGACGCTGCAAGGCCTTAATTTCCAGCTTGCCAGACAAGGGCTTTGATAGCCATGCTGGAGGTTGTTCAGGGGTAGACTGTTCATGAGACCACTTTGAACATGAGAAACCTTTGAATCACTGTTTCCATCCTGAAGATGAGAGAACTTCCCAGAGACTATTTAGAGCCTTCTGTTTAGTCCCTTTTGGTTTTGTCCCCTTTGCCTGTCCTTCCCCAGGCTGCCAAAGTAGATCTGAGTGCAGCCCCTGATAGCTCCTCCTTGCCTGGCAGAGCACAGACAACATGCAGTTTTCTCCCAGCACTTAGCAGCGCCCAGCAGCTTTCCCAGGAACCGTGCACAAAACAAGAGAAGGAGCCTAGACTTCTGGGAGAAGCTTTCATTTCATGCCTAAGCCACTACTCTGCTGCTCGGCTGCACAGCTCCATTAAGTCCCTTCCTGGCTGTCTTCTTTCCATCAATCACTTTGTCTCCGTGAGCAGCCCAGACACCGGATCTGGGTTATAAATAAGACAATCAATCAGAGATGCTATTAGATAAACAGAGTGGCAGAAGCCAAATTAATGCTTGGCTTTTTCTTGAAAGGGAGAAAAAAGAGTCAATTGCTTATTAGGGGACCCTGGTGTGGTCTGGTCTATGTGCTGCAGCTGAGTTGCTCAGGCTGTGCTTGGCTACTGTGTGCGCATATTGGGAGGTTTAAGGTGCTGTGAACTCCGATGTATGGCTTAAAGTCAGAGATTGAGGCAAAAAGTGAGATGGTGCATGAAAACATCTAGCACTGGAGATTGGATTGGGCCTTGAACATGGTCACTGGTGCCAAACTGTGCTACGCTGTGCTTCTTGCATAGACGGATACCCCAGTGGTGTGCGTTGCGGATGCATTCCCAGGGCTCGGCAGAGGTTGCTGACTCAGTGTCTGAGCCACCAGGTACAACATCTTTGGGAATCTAGGCTTGGAGGTCATTAGGAACTGGAACTGGAACTCCCAGATGGCCCATGTACCTAGCCCTGACCAGAGCAGGTAGCCAGCAGAGGCTGAGGCAGCAGGGAGACAGACAGCGAGGTGGCAGCACCCATATTAAATGGGTGCTGGGGACATGAGGAGGCACTGGCAAGTTGTATATGTCCACCCATAGTACTACTGAAGGTTGAGGATGTGCCAGAGGTGGTCTGAAGGGGAGAGAGGGCAGGTAGATGCAGAAGGGAATGTCTGAGAACCGTGGGCACAATGCCAGGGCAAGGACTGAGCCATTCAGGGTAGAGAAGAAGAGAAAGAAAGTCACCTGAAACCACCAAGGAACGAGACAGTGGAAGGTTGTTCACGGCAGTCTGCTCTGATGGTCTGTCACCTACCACTGCTAGAAGTCTCTGCCCTGTAGCAATATGAGGATGCCTGGACTCTTGTAATCCCTAGGGACCCTGAGCCATCTCCAGTGCCATCCTCCTGTGACTAGGGAAGAAAATGATGTGAGGAAGACTACAGACTGTCAAGGATATGTAGTGTTACATCTTTGCATAGGGAATTTAGAGACATACTGAACAATTCCCTGGTGGTTTGGGGATGCTCTTGTATTTTGCTGGACCATTGCAGAGAGGGATGGTGGGATCTTGGGGAGTCAGGGGTCATCTGCATCAAGCTGACTCTATTTGCATCCTTGCTCCCAGCAGATGCTGCTCTCCACTGTCACTCTGGGCACCGTGTTTTCCAATAGCTCCTGTTGCTCTTTGGGCTCCTCCTCTTGCCTGTCCCTGGTGCTGTGAAGGAGAGCGTTTGTCCCTCAGGAATCAGGTCTATCCCCATGCAAAGGCGCAGTAGCTCTTTGTGCCAGCTGGCCCAGCAGAGCCCACCTGGCGTTTCCGCCTGGTGCGGCACGGTGCGCTCGTGCTCTAGGTCCGGCATTGCTCGCTTGGCAGCTGGGCTTGCGTTCGCATCCCTCTGATCCCAGCTTTCACCTAAGGCTGCCTGATGCCCTGCCAGAGTTGCAATGCCCAGCACCGTGCCTGCTGCTCCTCCTTTATCCACCGAAGCATGGAGGCCCATCAAAGCACAACGGCTCAGTAAGGCTCGCCTGATTTGTTGCAGATGAGCCCACGCCGTGGCTTGCCATCACCTTGGGGCTCACAGATCCACTGTTTTACTCATCCTTCCAGCAATTTGCCTTTCACTGAAGTTAAAGCTTTATCCAGAGTCTTCCCTGCCAACCTCAAAGAAACACAGGGGACATAAAATAGCTCTGGAGTGGCTGGGCTCATGCTGCTGTCCTTTCAGGCAGAAATGTAGAGCTGTTTTACCCTCTGCACAGTAGATTTTTGTCATTTATACAGGGAATTAGAAATGGGTGATGGGAAAGCCACGCTGGGCCTGCTTGATGCACTGACTGATGCAGCCCTGCTGCCTCCTCAGGGCCCAGGAAGCTTCTTCAACAGCAAAGGTTGGGAGGATGAGATCCCTGTTGGTGCCTGCTGTGAAGAGGAGGGGGCTGGGATGGCTCAGAGACAACCGGAGGAGCGACACAAGGGATGCTGTGATGAGAGACGCTCCCCGCTGCAAAATGTCGCTGTCTGATGAAGACATTTAACGTGTGATTTTTGTCCAGTGGAAAAAAAAAAAAAAAAAGGTTAATGAGACCCAGCAGCAGGACACCAGAGCAGGATGATTTTAAATTAGACCTAAAGATGCAAGGATGAAGCTAATGCTGGACCAGGTCATGGCCGAGCCCCATTGCCAGGAGCTCAGCAGCAGGGACGTCTCTAGGGTGGCTACCGCCCTGGCCTCTGAAACTGGGCGGCCACAGGGCAGCCCTGCGTGGGACCTGGGTGGAGGACTGTGACTTACCTCCTGATTAAAAGGGCCAATGATCCGGCAAAGCTGTAGGAATTTTTCCAAGGGCCTGAGAGGAGTGACGAGCTGTGACCCCCACCAGGCTCAGTCCCCTCCTGGGCTGCTCTGTTGCTTGACCTATTCCTCGAGCAAGGATGCTGCCTGCTTCCCGTGCAACCTCGCAGTCAGGAAACAGCTCCTTGCTTTCCAGCCTTCCTCCTGGTCCCCCTGCCGGAGCCTGCCTGCCCTGGGAGCTCAGCGCGAGGCTGCTGGCGCATCAGCAACAGCCGAAAACAACACCCAAGGTGGGATTTACTGCCACATACGTGCTGAGGAGATGTAGGGACCCATTCTGCCTGGCTGATGTATCGGATTTCATGTTATGTGATGCACAGTTCTCCCTGAGTGCTGTAATTCCCTCTTTCTTCCTGTATGGATTTATACTGCTAAGTGGATGGATTTTCTGCTTGGCAGGGATGGTCCCTGGAGACCGTCTCAAGTGAGCAACATCTCTGCACATCTGTGCGCAATATTGCCAGGGCGCTTTGCGAGTGGGGTTGTACAACACCCCTTACTTTATGGACTCCTCCTTAATCCAGACAGGCACCGCGGAGGGGCTGACACACAACTTCCTAGACCCGGGAGCCAGTGCCCGGGGCTGTACGTGTCAGCCACAACTCCTGGCTGGCTTTTTATACGGCCGTGCCTGGTCTGGCACCCGGAGCCCTCTCCCTAGCTCCCTGGGACAGCTGGAGAGGGGCAGGTTTCCTCTCTGCCAACCAGCGTGCCTTCAGCTCCTTTCTAGCCAGCCTCACAGATCTGGCTGGAAGACCTCCGGCGAAAATGAAGGCAATTTGTTTGTCTGGGATGCTTCCCCCAGGCCAGGGCTGGGCCTGACATTTTCTTTCCTGCTAAGAGATATTCCCTCCCCCTCCGCCCCAAAGAGCCATTTGCTATGGAAGATTACCCTGGCTTTTAACGCTGTGAATCCATAATTAGTGCATAATTAATTACCAGATGTTTTTAACACTAATGAAACATTAATAAATGATGGAGGCATGTCGTCTGGTAACGGGACATTAACCAGTGAACGGAGCCGGCGTGAGGGGCAGCGCTGCTGCCGGCGCTGTCTGAGCCGGCTGCAGCGCTGAGCGGGGCTGCGCGCTCCTGCGGTAAAGCTCCGGCACGGCGACCAGCGCAGCGAGCGTCCGGCGGAGGCGAGCAACCGGCTTCACGCTGCCTTTAGGCTTTGCATAGCCTGGGCAGGGGCTGCTTCCCGTCCGTCCAGGGAGGCGGCTCCCGGAAGGCACTGGGCACACAGGCGCGTGGTTGGGGCATTTCCGAACGCGAAACGCAAACCCCAGGAAGGGTAAAACACAGGAAAAGGGCTGCTATAAACTGGCTGCTTCCTTCCTATCCCTCCCTTGCAGCCTTGCAGAAACAGGAGTGGAAAGGGACTCAGGGCACACCCTGAACTTGCACTAGCTGGGCACAAAAGTTGCAGCTCCTTGGAAAAAGAAACTGGGCAGGAAAATCGCTGTCAGACGAGCGAGAGACTTCAGAGGTCTCAAGTACCTGCTCTCCTTGGACGTGCCCGAGCGCACCCAGCAAGGGTCCAGCACCTTCGCACTTTGGGCGGTGCCCAAAGCCCTTTGCAGATACGGCTCTGCTCTCCCTTGCAGCTCGTGGGGACGCTGTTGGGGACACCGGGGGCAATTTAAGACCAGGCTCTTTTTTTCCCCCTGAGCTGAACAGGATCTCTGCTCTGCTTGGTGCTTGCAAGCGAAGCAGGCAAGGTGCTGCCAGGCCGCTGACTCCATGGGCAGTGCTGAGCCCCTCACCTCCAGGTAGCAGGGAAGCAGGGGGGCTTTCCCCCCACAGATCCCCTCTGGAAAGCCCCCATGATGCTGGGACCTGGCCTGCAGCTCTGCAGTGAATGGGTTTGAGTCAGTTAGGGGCCTGTGTGAGGGTTTATGTATGTCTCCATCAAAAGTCAACTATAAGGCAGCAGGAGGGAAAGGGTCCACGCTGGAGCCTGCAGGAGCTGGTCCTTGCCGCGCCTTGGCCATAGCTTGTGCTGGCCTCAAACCAGTGCCAGCTTCCCCAGGGAGCCCACCTGGAAAGGTATCAAATACCGTTGAATACCCCAGTCCAGAGAGGGTGAGAGGGGAAACTGAGGCATGGCCCTTGTGCACGAGTTGCAGATCCCGCTGCCCAGCGCCGCACTCCCGAGCCCAAGCCACCAGCGCAGGCTGCCGCTGTGCTGGGTCTCAGTGAGCCCTGCCCTTCCTCGAGATGCCCTTGATGAAAGTTTAATTCAAAGCATCTGGGCTAATGCCATTCTTTTGATGTGAAATTATTAATCCGACAAGGAAAGTGCATTAATTGGCGCTACATCTTCTCTTCTGCCTGTCGCAGTGCTGTCTCCTGCCTGCGGGACAGAGCCAGGTCTCCCAGGCAGCCAGACCCCGGAGAGATGGGGGACACCTGAACGCCAAAAGCTGAAAACAGGGACATGTCCTGGGGGGACCCAGCCAACCCCTGGCACAGCACCATGGGGGTTTCCAGGAGCTGGGTCCACCCAAGCAAGCATCCTGGACCTTCTTGGGCTGCTCTGGAGGCCACTGTTGGGTCTCCACCACCCACCTGGGAGGTGATGCTATGGGCTCAAGCAGCTCAGGGTGCCTTCACCGTCACTGTTGCTCCTGCATCCTCCACATCACAGCCAGGATCATGCCCAGGAGCAGGCAGCCAAACCCACTAGCTCAGGTTGAAGGTGAAATAACTCCTCGAGGCTGTCAGTGGTCATGAAACGATCATTTAATGAAGACGGTCTCTCTTGGTGTGCGTGCGTGCGTGTGTGTGTGTGTGTGTGTATGCATGTGTTCGTGTGTGGGGTTTTTTTGTTAATTTTTTGGGTTTTTTTTATATATATACATCTATAAAAAATTCAAATACAGCATGTCAACGGAATACTAGGACGTACGGTATTAAATACTGCACTTGGATCCGGGCGGGGGCGAGAGGAGCTGTCTTTACAAAACAGGGCCTGGGGCAGGACAGAGTGGAGCAGGGGCTGGGGCGGCCAGGGGACTGCGGAGCTCCAGCTCTAGTGGGAACAGCAGAACTACTCTGGTTTTGCTCAAGAATAAGACAAAGATGTCAATGGAGGCAATTCCTCTATCCAACGTGGTTAAGGGGTGGTGGTAGGGGAACGGGCCAGGGATGGGGCTGGTGAAGGGATCAAGCTCCCCCCCCCACAAACACACACCTTCACCCCTCCACCTTTTTCGTGCGCTCCAAAGCTCGGGGAAGTGAGTTCAGTCCTTGGGTGACTCCCCTCCCCGGCCCCATTTTCCCCATTTTCCCATCCCCTTTCCCAGATGTGCCGTGGTCACCCACATCCCGGCAGCAGCGATGCTGCAGGCAGGTCCTTGGTGAGGCAGGTTAGCGGCAGGCGTGCCGGCTCCCCAGCTTGGGGCCGGTCCCCGGTGGCAACGCGGCACCTGGGCTTGCTGGGCAAGGGGCAAAGGGGGCCCAGGGGTGCTCGTCCGCCGTGGGCACCAAGGGGAAGGGCGGCAGGCAAGGGGGCCAGTGCGTTCCCTCATGCTCCATCCGGAGAGGTTTGCAGGCTCCCCCACGGTGGGGAGGCAGGGAGGGGAGGACAGGTCCCCGTGGCACGGCGGCAGCTCCGTCCTCCGGAGCAATGGCAAGAAGCATGATACGTCCTCAACGTGTGCAAAATCGAAGAGATAAAGAGACTCCAACTGGGGCGGGGGCAGCGGGACAGAGCGTGGTGGCAGTGGCGGTGGCGGCGGTGGCGGGCGGTGGGACATTGTCTCTGCTGGGCGGCGACGGATGGGGATCTGCAGGTGGGGAGAAGAGGGGTCACCAGGCCTGCTCTGGGCTTGGCCGTGTCCGAGCACCAAGTCGAGCGGCAGCAGGGCTGCCGCTACCCTTTGGATGGGAAGTTCGTCCCCGCCAAGGCTCGATGCGCCCGTCTCCTCCACTGCCTCCTCCTGGGGCCAGACCCTGCCGTCCATCCCAACAGGGCACCCAGCAGCAGTACATGCTCGCCAGGCAGGAGAGCAGCAGCAGGTCATTTACCTCCAGAGTGATGCACGTAACTGCTGCCAGGATTGCTCCCCCCACCCCGGCCGGCATGGGCATTTTGGGGCTCTGCAGGCTGTCAGCTCCCCCGGCTGCTTTCTGCATGCTGCGGCACACACATACACACACGTGCATGCACACTGTGCATACACTGTGCGCAACGTGCAACGTGGGTGCGTGTGCACATGCACGCATGTGCACGCCCCAATTTCTTTCGAGCCCAGACAAGAACATTTTCAAAATACATCTTTGAATTTTCTCATTTCAGACGGTTTCGCTTCTGTCACTATGGAAAGGTCTTCAATTTGTCGGTGACTTCTTTTCTCAGAAGATCAGGGGAGGGAGGAGATTTGCAGAGACTGAAGCATCTAAAACCAGCTCCCCCACCCCAGAAAAGGCTTTGTGGGCAAGGTTTGAAAAGCCGTTTTGAGATCTCGCCGGAACGCCTGATTTGCCAGATTTGGAACAAAGAGCTGCAAGCTCAACGCTGTGCACACAAAGCTTGGTGAAAACGTCCCCTTTCCAACCCACACCAGAGCCCGGGGGCTTCGCACGCCCCTTCCTTCACCCAGCACCCACGTCCCACCTCCCGGGCCCCTGCCTTGTCAATACTCACTAAATAAAGAGGACACCATAGGCAGCCAAGACCAGTCCAGCTGTCCAACACACTGCCATGGCCCCGCTGCCCACCATGGCCCCCTTGTCGCAGATCTTGGTGGTGGGGGGCGGCATGAAAGAGGAGGTGCTGGCGCTCATCGACTCTGCGGGGAGGGAGAGCGGATGGCGAAGGGGAGCGCGCGGCGGAGGGCTGAGCGCCGAGGGGCGCGAGGAACCGCGGCCGCGAGCGCGGGCGTCGGGTTGGGCTCGCAGCCCTGTTCGTGCCGCTGGGTCTCGGGGAGGCGAGGGGCGGGGGGTTATCCGCACGAAGGCTTGCAGCCCCGCGCGGGCTCACGCTCCCTCCCCACGCGCACACCTGGCCGGCAGCGCCTGCACGCGCGGCCAGGCGAGCCGGAGCGTGCGGGCTCGCACACGCACGCGCGTGGCCCCGGCACAGAGGGCTCGGAAACGCTCCCAGCGCTTCGCGAGCCGCCGCGCTCTGCCTGCTCCGTGCACCAGTGTTTCCCAGCCTCCCAGCAGCCAGTGCCAGCTGGGGCAACCGGCGCAGGTCCGCGCCGGTCCTTCTGGGAAACCAAGGGCTGATAACGTGCATTTGGACACGGTCCCAGCTCTTTCCTAGAAACAGAGGCTTGTTAACTTTGTGGCTTTTATTTCTAATTGGCATCGCTCCGAGCCATTGTGCGGGGTCGGAGGTGTGGAGGGGGGAGGCCTGGAGGAGGGAGGACTGGAGGGGGCCAGCGCTCCAGCGAATAATAATAATAAATCCCGGTCTTTGGCGATGCACTTAGAGCAGCCCGGCGAGCAGGATGCCGGAGCCGGGAGAGCTGAGTCAGCAGCCCTTGGGCCACGGTTGCACCCACCGCCGGGGGGCACGGGGAGGTGAAGCTGCGGGTGAAGGGCCATGCCCAGCCTGGGGATGGGGTGGGATGGGGCACCTCGCTGGCAGAGCACCAAGAGACGTGATGCTGTCAGAGCGAACAGAGAGCCTGCGACACGGCATGCACCTCCTGCCCCAAACCCTGCATTTTCATCAGCTGGGGAGGTTAGAAACGCGACTCCAAAGAGAGGGGAGGCAAAGAAAGGGGTAGGTAACAGGACTCCTGGGTTTCCTGAACAGCCCCAGGAGGGGAGAGGGGTTTGGGAGTTGCAGGGCTTGGAAACACTGAATACAAAGAGCCTGGACTCCCGGGCTCCCTCCCCGTCAGCGCAGGGTGGCTGCACGGGGCTGGGGCCACCCGCCGGGTGCTCACCTGTGACCTGGGCTTCAGTGGTGAGGTGCTTGGGCTCCTCCATCCAGGGGGTGGCGTGGACCGCCACGCTCCAGTCGCTCCACGTGCCGATGTCGTTGTCTTTGGCTGCCACCTGGATGATGTACTCCTTGCCGGCGTATGCGTCCGTGATGGTGTGTGACGTCCCGTCCGAAAGCTCTACCTGCAGGGCGCAGCCGGGGAGGGAAGGGGCGTCAGCCAGAGAAAACCCCAAGCACTGGGAGGCAGCAAGACATGTAAGACGATCAGAGCATTTAGCTCAGCTAGAGGATGATAAAGAGCCTGTTTTATAGTACCTAAGTACCACCATAGGGAGAAAATACCAGGGACTAATAAGCCCTTTATGCTTAAGGAAAAAAAAACAAATCAAGAGCTGAGTGCTGGCAGGGGGAGGTAAAGCTGGATGCATGCAAACAGCAGACAAGGCATTAGCCCCGGCACCCACGCTGGGGGAGTCTGTCCCTCCGACACGCTCCGAGTAGGCCTGGAGGCCTTTCTGGGACAGGCTTTGGGCAGAGGCCCCAGCGGCTGAGCCCAGATCAGGGATGCACGCAATGCTCCGGCCGGGCTGCGGGGCCCCTTCCTGCAGCTGAGGCTGCAGTACTGGAGCAGAGCAGCTTCCTCTAGAGGTCACCAAAAACTAGCAAATGCTGCCGGCAGGCTCCCCCTCGGACAGGGTAGGCGCCCATCCACGCGTGCACACGCTTTCTGGACATCACTGCCAGGACTGGGAGAAGGTCTCCTCCCGCCGCGTACCTCCATCTCCGGACAGCACTTGGGCCACCCTGCTCCTCCACAGCCTGCTGTCCTATGGGTTTGAACTGCAGCCTGTTGGCTAGGCCCTTGGACAAGGACCCAGCTGTGTCCAGCCCTCTTTCCTAGAAAAATTCGCTCTGTCTTGCTATTACTGCTCTTGAGCCACTGGATGTCCTCTCACCTTCAGGAGATGTGGCCCCTGCTGTGGTGGTTTAACCCTGAACTTTGCCCAGTGCTCCCGGGTATCTCTGATCCACTTTGAACTTGGCTCAAGGAAAGGCATTAGCAGGTTCCTTGTAGAAATTTTCCATACTGCAAGGCCACTGGAGAGCAAATAGCTCCTTGTGAGTGAGGATGAGCACTCAGCACCTCAGGAAAATGCCAGCGATAGAGCCAAATTGGGCTCTGAAGTCCTCCAGATACTAAAGAAACAGACCAGTTCTGGATAATGCCGCAGAAACTATGCTGGATATTCACAGTAGACATACATTCTCTGAGGCTTACGATTAATATGCTGCCTGCTTCATTTTCCATCTGCACTGCCTGAACATGGTATTCTGCACTTCAGCCTTGTGCTCCAGGCTTAAAAGTTCTGCATTAGGATGCTTTCAGCTTCTCTCCTCTGAAGCACTTAGGGTCTTTTAGCAAAGGAGAGGATCAGAGCAGCTCCCTGACCTCCCTTCCCTCCTCATCCCAGGCCATTTCTGGGGCTCCAGGGGGGCTGCGCTAGATTATATTGGTCATACTGCTGTGCCACAGATGTGATGGAGAGAGCACATTTCATGCCTTGCAAGAGCAGGCACACTAAGCCTACAGCATCCCTGAGCCTCAATGAAAACTGCTCCAAGTTGGCCATGCCATCTCCTTCCCAGCTGCTTGCTTGGCCCCACAGCAGGGCATCAGTGGTGCAGGACAGGAGACTCACAGGGTCACAAATCCTCTCTGCTGTCCCTCAGGTTAAATAGTAGCATATGTCATACATATCCTTGAGAGGGGAGCATGCTGGGGCACCGCACTGGTGGGGACAGCAGGAGCCTGGAGCTGCACGGATGTGGTTCTGGCTTGGCCAGAGGGAGCAACAGCTGAGGAGGGCCAGAACATCCTGCTGCGCTGAGTCCTGCCACTGCTCCCGAAAGATCAGGCCTGCAGCTCGGTGCTGTCAGGATGCGCCAAATGCCGCTCTGCTCATGCGCATCGCGCTCCCCTCTCCATCCGCGCCTCGCTCAGGCACTGTCAAAACAGATCTCCACGCTCCCGGCAGGCTGTAATGAGGGTAGATGGTAACTGCAGTCATTATGTGTTCCCTCTTCTCATGCTCGCTCTCTGCACTGAGCTGGCAACATGAGCTGTGCTTCACCTGCGCCGAGTCTGCCCTCTCCTCCTTCCCCTCTCCCCATCTTCGTGACCCACGTGTGCGTCACACTCTGCCGGGGACCCGCTGGCAGCGACGTGGCACAGCGGGACTGTGGCAGGCAGACCTGCGGCTGCCCGGCGCGTAGGTTGTCCCTGCCTCTGCCACGGGCTCCAGTTGCTTCCCTCCAGCACACTGCTTGCAGGTGCACCCGGTCACACGTGCAGCACCATGCACGTCAAGCGAGCGGGCCCACCTGAACAGCTTGTGACAGCTGGTCAACAAGTGGCCACTTGGCGGCATCCACCAATTTCCTGTATGGACCTGCCACTCTGCACGGTGATGCAAGGCAATCAAGATCGATTAACTCCAAATGAGAATTAATGAAGCCTTGCTGTATGAGCTGCCAGGCCCCAGTGAGCACGTTCCTCCCAGCCTGGCCTGCACTGGGCTGGGGGTGCCCTTGGAAGCAGAGAACAAGCACGGGGCTCGGAAAGACCGTGTTATCCAGCTGATGTGTGGGTCTCCCTAGGTCTCTTGGCACCCTGTGAGCTGTCCTGGCTGCTGCTTGAGACCTGCAGCAAGCAGGTTGGGTGAAACCTGGGGACAATTCATCAACAGTGAGCTCCTGTTGGCCTGGATGATGTTCTGGAGAATTTTCTCCAGCTCAAAGAGCTGTCCAGGCTGAGTATTTCCACTTGGGAACTCTTCCGGCTTCTCCCCAGATGCAGCCAGTTTGCGGCTGAGCGTTTGCAGATGGGACGTCGCAGCGGGGTTAGGCAGACCTCGGCACATGTTGTGCCTTGCTGGAAGGATGTTCCCCAGGCTCTGGAAGGACATTGCCTTTGGCCCTGGAAGGATGTCCCTGTTGGACCTGGGAGGATGCTGCCCTGAGCTCCCTGGAAAAAAAAGGGGGGGACTGGAGCATCCATGTCTCCCCATATATCTGCTGGCCAGCAGAGCCACCTGCCCCGATCCCCTGGCTGCACTTAGCACGGAAGAGCTGAGCCCCACAACTCCAGCCCCCAGCTGATGCTCAGACAACACAGGAGCCGCCACTACCCTTGCGAGCACCGGCCGGGACTGGGCAGGGCTTCACCACGGCTCAAGGTTTGCAAGTGGCATTTCTGAGCTGGGCAACCGGTGGACATGTCTGGTGGGCGCCAGCTTTGCCGTGGCGGGCGCGGAAGTCCCTCCACCGGTGCCCGCGGTTCGGCGCGGCGATGCAGGAGCAGCAGGTGGGGAAGCACGTGGGGAGCAGCTCCGAGCGGACACAGCCGGGGAGAGTCCGGTGGCGGGGGACGGATGGACACACGGCTTCAAAGGCGGAGGGGGAAATTCCTTAATCCGCATCCCTGCCTCCCAGAGACAACAGTCGGAGGAGGGCTTGCGCATGGTAATTTTTTTGGCCGGGGCGGGGGGCTGCCTTTCGCGGCCTGCCTTTGTGCACCTGCCAAAAGTCACCCCGGCTGGCTCTGAAGCACTGCCCAGATTAATGAGGGATCAGTGGCCAGTGCAATGCAGAGCTATTAGCATTGCAAAAAGAAAGAGGGGGGAGAAAAAGAAGGAGAAATGGAAAAAAAAAAAAAAAAAAACCTTCAACACACCAATTCAGCCTTCCCCCCCGCCCCCAAACTCCTTCATCCCCCCCGCAGCTGTGCCGGAGGCTTGCGTGTGTTTGAAGGAGGTGGAGGGGGAGCAGGAGGGGGATCGGATGCCTCTCCCTCTGCATCCCACATGAAAATGTGTTTGCCGGCTCCCCTGCCGCTGCGGCTCTGCTTTCCATTCCTCGACACCTCCCGGCTCCCCCCCCTCCCGCCACTCCGGGCAGGGACAGGGGAGGGAGCGTTGCTGCTGGAAAACCAGCGGTGCGGTTCCCCCGCTGCGCTGGGGGAGCGGGGCGTGCGTCCCTCTGCCCCGCGGCCAGCAGCCGCCCCTCCGCCGCAACCTGCCGGGCCCCCGCGGAGGGGCCAGCTCGGATACCGCTGTGCACGGGAAGTTTTCTGGTCCCGACGGCCAGCCTCAAAATTTCCCCTCCTCCTTGCAAAGCGCTCCAGTGGCTTCCCGCTCAAGGCCAAGTCGCATCGCTGCCGTTTCCATCCCCGAGCCGAGGTGGCCCACCAGCCCTGCGTGCACCTGGGCTCCCGTGGGCGCCCCTCGGAGTAGCCCGCCCTGGAAAGGCTGCTGCACGCTGCTGCTCGGCCACCGAGACTAGCCCACGCGGGGAAGGCGCTGCCTGGCAGGCGAAGAGGGAGGCAGCGGCCACGGCGCGCGTAGCAGACGGCCGCATCCAGCGCGTGGGCACCGGCGCGGGCAGGTGCGCACGTGCCTGACATTTTCTGCGTGCAGCCAGGGCAAAGCTCATCTTGCATGCGTAATCGTGCGTGCATGTGTAGCTGTGCGCGCGCTCACGCGTGCGTGCCACCTCCGTGCTCTACTGTTCAGTGGTACTTCCACCGCCAAGGCTGCCTTTGGAGGCCTGATCCTGCCAGGTGCTGAGCACTTCTCAGCAGCTAGCAGTTCCTGCGGGAGCTGCGAGCACCCAAGCACTGCCTGTTGCTAACCGGGGAGAGCTGGGGGACAAAAAAGGTGATTTCTGAGCGTTTCCCACCTCCGTCCTCCTCCAAGGCTCTCCACTCCAGCCCTGCCTGTTCCACCACGAGCTGCGAGTGACATTATCACAACCTCGACATTTTGCTCCCTCCTATTAATTCTTTTTTTTTTCTTCTTTTTAATCACTGACTTTGCAGCCAGGAGGGGAAGGGAGAGAAGTGCTGCAATAAAAGCTACCAGGCGTGAAGCTGTAACCGAACTCGGTCAGGGTGACCTCCCCGCGAAGGTGGCCTTGCACGGAGCAGAGGCGCTGGCAGAGCGGCGGAGGCACGGCGCACACCGACGGGTGCCAAGCAGCACGCACGCTGCAAAGCGACACCGTGGCCACGTGGATGGAGCCGGAGCCGCGGCGGGCGGTTGCACCGATTGCCTTCCCCAGCTCCGTCCCTTCCGCCGCCCCGGCGCTGACGGAGGTGCGCGGGATACGTATTAGCAGACCCTTATAGGTTACTTCAACCTGCCCCAAAGTAGGAGCTTTCAGAGACAGCCTGCAAGATTCACCTCTCTGCCCTGGGGATGATGCGGTGGGTGAACCCCTACAGCTGCCCCAGCTGTGACCACGGGCAACGGGACACACGAGTTGCCGTGGCCAGCCCAGAGCATCACGTCCTCTTCTTGCTAGGGAAGCAGCGAACAAAACTACTAAATCTTTGGCAAATTGGTCATGTCTCAACGACAGCTCCATGTGCGGGGCTCTGGGGCCCAAGAACCTAGAGTCAAGGCATTATGGGAGCTTCTTGCTTTTGCTGAAGAAAGATGTTTCCAGTCTTTGAAAATGCTCGAGGATATGGCTCTAATGCTTCCAAAACAGAAGAGGAAGGAGAGAACCCAGCTGCAATATTAGCTTTAAATATCTCATGACCTTTTACTGCAGATCTCAAGATCTGAGGTGCAGCCCACCTCGCGGTTCTTTAACATTTCATATTGTCAGCACGGCCAACGGGTTCAATTAGACTTAGCAACGGCATCTGCAAATTGCTGGCAACCCAGTGGAGGAAATCCTCTCTGGGCCTGGCCTGCAGCTCAGGCGCTGCTCAAGAAATACCTTTGCAGCCTTGCCACGTTCCCAGGCCTTGCTCTGAGCTTGCTAGGACGCAGCCCAAGCCTCCCGCCTGGGCACCCAGTTGATGAGGCAGGGGCAGGGAGTGGGACACAAACTCCTGTGGATCAGGATCTTGATCCAGCAAATGCTGAGGTGCATGAGCAGATCTGGTGCACGGCCAGTCCGGGGCTCCCTGAAGACATCCTGGATGGTGTTCGGCTTTGCCTGCTCTTGCTGCCCTCTGCTCGGGCACGAGCATCCCTGCTGAGGGCTCCTGCTCTCTGCTGCGAGCACCGGGGCGTTACGGCAATTACTCGGCGCTCAATGTGCTGTGTGAGCTTCTTCCAGCATGTCCAGTTCAAGCACCTGATGTGCTCAGTTTGCAGGGAAGTACCTGCAACGCAGAGGGACGGAGGGGCGCGGGGAGGGACGCCCGGTGCGCACGTGCCGCATTGCACACGGAGGCGACTTGCCTGCTCCCTGCGGACGCCTGCGCTTGCCTTGCTGTGTGCACATGATCGTGCTTGCAGGGATATAATATGTGTGAGCCCAGAGATTGCTGCTGTTGTGAGTTAACTGAAGGAGCCTGTAAAACCAGAAACAGGCTATTAGCAATCCATTAGGAAAGGGTATCCAGTTCCAGCCTAGGTAATCCATTAGAGGAACATCTGAGAGCATTAGGAGAGCTCGCTTGGGGCCAGGATGGGGCTATAAAACAGAAGAGGAAACCATGCTAATCTGGCTTGAATTACAAACTTAAAAGCAGGAGAAAAATAAAGGATACCCTAAACATTTAATGTTTTATATTTAGGAGACAGAACGTGAGATTCTGCCAAAAGGAGAGAATAAAAAACCTGTTTAGGTTACAAATATCCCATCTCTTTTCTGGCAGGAAAGAAACTGCCAGCCCTTCTTCCAGAAAGGGAGGAGCATGCTTCTGAAGTTTCTTGGCTCTCTGCAGTGAGCTCACTATAAAGCAGAGCAGAGGGGCAAGCTGGTGGCCGTCCGTTGTGACACGAAGTCCGGCTTTGACACGTTTGCAGCCTGAACGGCTGCGCAACGCCCGCGGCCAGGTGGGACGCGGCTGCTGCGAGGTGGCCCGGCTGCAACCCGCGCATGCGTGCTCGTGCTCATCGTCTTGACTTAATAATAATTCCCAGAATAATAACTCCCAGAGCAAATGACAACAGCAGATCTGCTGAGTGGCCTGAGCAGAAACGTGCCCACTGAGCAGGGGAAAAGGAGCGCGCGTGGCACGCTGCAGCGCTGCCACCTGCTCAAATGCAGCGTTGCCAGCGTTGCCTGCTGCCGCACGCCTGGCTCAGAGCAGCTTCCCGCTCCGCGGTCCGGACCGGGGGTCTGGCGTTGGCATCTGTGGGGCGCCGGTCGGATGGAGCATCCGGAGAAATGAGCCCTCTTCCCCCTCCGCGTTAGCCGTGCAATGCCGGGACAGCAGGAGATGAGCCGCCAGGGCGGCAGGGAGGTTTCTCCTTGCACCGGAGTGCTTTTGGCCAGGCATCTGCCTGGCTCTCGGCCGCCCGCCTGGCCCTCTCTGGGGGAGTGCAATATGCGTGTGTGCGTCTACGGATGGCTCGCACAGCAGCGGCCTTGATAAGATCCACTGCTCCTGCTGTCGATGGCTTCATCTTCTGGTGCCAAGGCCTGGCATTATTAAAATCCTGCAAGGAAGAGCCTGGGAGCAAGCAGATGCTGATTGAATCAGGCCCTACGGAATTCGACAGCTCGACATCCATCTGATCCTATTAGTGCTCATTCAGTCCCGTCTGCCGAGGTGCGGAGCATAAATCAGGCCTCGCAAAGATAACGAGAGGTGGAGGGGGGAGAGGGGAACTGCTGCCTCTGCCAAGAGGCCCCACGTGTGAGTGGGGCCGGCGCAGACATTAGTGGCTATGGCCAGTCTCCCACGCTCTCGTGCTGGTGGTTGGCTCCTGCAGGGTTGCCGGGCCCCCTGAAGGGCAGTGCCGCCACCTCCTGGGGTGTGCAATAAGGGCACCCAAGGGTGTCGGTGCTGGATACCGGTGGAGATTTCTCCTGTCCCCATCGGATGAATGTGCTCTGAGCTGTGTGCAACACCTTTCCCGTGCTGGGAGCTGGCAGGGGCAGCAGGAGCAGACCCTTGGGGCAGCTCACTACCCCCTAGGAGGCTGTGCATCTCCAGGAGAAGTGGGGAGCAGGCACCCACGTCCTCCACGGAGACACCCAACACCACCACTTCAGGCGAGCTGGATGGCCTTTGGCCAGGCTGAGCCCAAGCAGACCCCTTGCAGCCATGCCCTCCCCTCTCCCGGCTGGCTGCCGGGGAACGGGGACACCCCCGTAAGCAACCCCAGGTCTAGACAAGCAGAGCTCAGGGTGGTGTGAACATGCTCCCGTGGCACCAGGGCACGGACCTCTGGGTGCAAAATCCTGCGTTTGGGGGTGCCAGGGCTGTGGCTTAGCATGTACAGGGGGGCCAGAGCTGGAGCAGTTCTGGCTGCCGCAGCGCTACCATCCTCTGGGGTTCGAGAGCCGACTGAATTAGGCTTTGCAAATAATGCATCTGATGAATAGTGTCAGTTTTCTTCAAATCATCCACAAATCAGATTTTTCATTACCCAGGCGGCGGGGCTAGAGAGTCAGAAAACAAGGCTGGCACCTTGTTCATTGAATGTTTATGCCCGCTCACTGAGCAAATTACTCCCCAAACACACTTCGCCATCTACTAGTGACCAGGGAAATACCTCTTACAACAAGCTAGGGATGAATAAGTGGTACCTGGGAGCACCGTCCCCTCTGGGACGCTGGGAGAAGAGCGCTGACCAGCTCTCAGAGAAGTACGCTTGCTCAGGGCATCCTGAAATAGGAGAAACCTCATTTTGACTGCGCTAAAATTGCCTTTTCCAGGCAGGGTTTCCCTGCTGCAAGTGTCCCCTACACCTCCATGTCTCCGGAGAAGTTCACAGTGGGTATTAATACCCCGGAGCCTGCAGTTATCACAGCATGGGGAACACGAGTTCCTCCATAGCACCTACTGACGACGGGCTGGACATCCCCAGGGTGCCAAGACAAGAGACGCCTTATTGACAGTACCGTCACCGGGATCAGCCCGTGGTAGAGAAGGGGGGAAAACATGGGTGTTTTTCCCAATTGCTTCAAAACCAGACAGAACGGACGTCGCACTGCATGCTTCCCATGAATCCATCCTCTTTTTTATAATACAGTTTCACACTTTGAACATTTTTTCCCCACCTAGAGGAAAAAAAAAAAAAAAACAAAAAAAAAGGACCCAGAGCAAACTTAACCTCTGTTTCTTTAAAGGAGCCGCGGCAGCGCAGCAGCACCGCTCGGAGCGGCGGACCGCTTCCCTCCGCGAGGGGAGCGCGCCAGTGGCACGAACTAAAGCCCGTTCGTCATCTTCCCGCAGCTAACAAATGAATTCTGTCCTCCAGGCTGCCAAGAACTTCACTGACATTTTTTTTTCTTTTCTTTTCTTTTCTTTTCTTTTTTTTTTTTTTTAAGGAAACAAGAAATAAAAGTAAGATATACGATAACATCAAGGCAACCGCTCTGTTACTGACTACGCTCTGAGTTACGGCGCACGGTATTTTATCTTCAGTTCAAAATCTAAATGTGGCAGAGGCGCATTTAAATGCGGTGACATTTATACTTTAAATGCCTTTTACATCTCGTTGGCAGGTTTTATATAGAACATATGTATGGAAAATAGTTACAGGCCGCGTATTAAAATGCAGAAAGGGGAAGAGCGCGCAGAGCCACTCTTAAACAAAAGGAAAGGCAGGAGGGAGAGAAGGGAGGAGAGCAGGAGGAAGAGGCAGAGCGGCTGCCTGCCCGTGCCACTTACGTGTTGCCACTGGTCCAGGATGAGGGGCCGATACCGCAGGAAAAACTTCAGCGGGAAGGACTCGGGGTCAGGCCAGGAAGAGGGGTTTTGCCACGTCACCTCCAGCCGTCGGGGGTTACCGGGCACGGGCTTGGCCATCACGTTTTCCGGGGGGTCCGGTTTGACTGGGAGAAAGGAGGAAGGCTGTTAAGGAAACCTTGGCACGTCTCAGCCCGCCTCGCACCCCGCCGCGAAGGCGTTTTCCCAAGCCCATCAGCTGCAACAACTCAGCCCCAGCGAGGAGCAGGGGAAGAGAGAGATGAGCAGGGGCCAGGTCTACCCGGGTGCTGTGCGTTGGGGCTGAGCACGATGTGACCACGGCCCAGGAGCCACTGAAAGCTGCTGTGGTCTTCTTACACCCTGAGTCATCTCTCCCCCTGCTCTGCTTTTGGAGCGGGGGCATGTTTTTCCACTGCTTTGCAAGTCTTGCAAGTGAATATTAACTGGCTCTAGCTATGCAAAGTGCTTGGAAGCTTGGAAGCATGTTTTAAAGTTCTGGGAGCAATGTAGTGCTGAACGACATTGCCTGTTCCTGAGTGAGCCTTGCTCCCTGTCAAAGCTGTGCAATAGCAAATCGATTAAAAAAAAAAAAAAAAAAAAAAAAAAAAAAAGACCAAGATTTGGGTGCATCCACCCTGCTCCTGTTCTCACGGCCAGGACGGAGCAGTGTTAAACATTCACCGCAGGAGAAGCCCTGAAGCGGTGGGCCGCCCGGAGCCAGCCGCGCGCTCTGCGGCCGCGTGCTTGCTGACACCGTCCCAGGAGCTGCTCGGGCAGCCGTGCCCGGGACCTGGGAGGCGAAGGCAGCCCGGCTGCGAAATTCATCCTTCCCGAGCAGCTGCGAGCGGGTGCCGCCCGGCTCCGCTGTCAGCTCCAGGGCTGCTGAGCCAGAAGAGCTTAAACGGGGAGCTGGGCTCTGCGCTCGCCGGTGCTGCGGACGAGCGCAGCCCGGCCCCAGCTGCAGCGAGGAGCTGGGGTGGGGAGAGGGCTCTCCAGCGCACTCTAGTAACAGCGCTGCACGTCACTCCGCTCGCCCCGGGAGGGCTCTCAGCCCCCTCCCCGGCGAAGGCCGCAGGAGGGATGCGAGCCAACGCATTGAAACTGCCTCTCCGGGCGTGCAAATCGCTGCATGGTGCAATGCCCCCCCCCCCCCCCCAACCCGACTCCGACCGCCTCGGCCAGCACCTTGCGAAGGCGCCGGTATCAATCGGCGCTCCCAAGCAAGGGGGGGCGGACGCCGGGGCCGGGAGGAGCCCGTCTCGGCCTGGCGGAGGTGCTGCCGTGCAGTCAGGGCTCCCCTCCTCCACCGGAGGTGATGAACCCAGGGGGGCTTTGCCTTCCCTGGAAGATGATGGACGCTGGTGGTGGTGGTGGGTGAGCTGCCACCCCCGATCGCCAGGGACCCCTTGCCAGCCTGCTTCCCTGCAGCACTGCTGGAAGCACGGAGGGCATTTCTCTCTCTGCTTGAGGCAGGCTGGGAGCTGTGCTGGTCCAGGCATCGGCACGGGGCTGGGCTCGCTGCGGGGGCACACGGATGCGTGTCCTTTGCTGCCCACACTGTTCCAGAGCAACCCTCCCCAGCAGCACAGCCTCAGTGCATCACCACCACTTGCTTTTCTAAGGAGAAACCAGCCTGTGGTGCTTTCAAAGTCACTGTCTTGGCTGAGGGTGAGGCAGAGGGCCACCGCTAGAATCACGCCAAGGCCCCACCACCCTCATGGGATCCAGTGTTTCTTCTGTTCCTCTTGAGACACAGCCCCCTTCTCACTCCCCCATCCCTTTGCCTCCTTCTGGCTCATTTCACATGCTCCCCAGTCTCCAGCCTTCCTGCCCTACGTGGTCCAGCTACCCTAGACCTCACCTCCCCTGGCTCCACCTATCCCTGGGGCAGCTCTGCAAGCCTGGTCTCTGCCTCCCAGCTCTTTCCCTTTCCACTAAGGGTGCTGAGAGGGCAATGCGATGGGGTTGGCAGCACCTCCTCCATCCCTGCTGCACAGGTACTTCAGAGGCTGCTCTCGGAGGGCTCTGGGCAGCCGAAGGAGAGAAGCACCAACGGGTCTCAGCGCAGGTGCCCAGCGCTGCCTCCCCACTCCCATCAACAAGCTCTGCAATGTCACTGTGCATGGTCTTCCATCTACAGCTTTATCCTCGGCGAGGATTGCGGCTGGGCAATATGTGCAAGAGCATGAGCTTTCCGGGGACGCTCATAAAGCACTGTCACCCTGCTGGAGAGCCAGCCAGCAAGGGGGGCCGGCGCTGGCCAGGCCTGAGCTGCTTCGGGTGGCCTTGCCTTCGCTCGGCGAGCAGCGGGGAGGGAGGATTTGTTGGGTCTGTGCAGCGCTGAGCTACTCCAGATGGCTGAGTAATTCCTCCGCTCGCTTTGAGTCCTCGGCTCGGGCTGGACATCAGCTCCCATTGACAGGACCTTGGAGTCCAAACACATACGGAAAAGTATAAATCCAGCGCTGGCTCTGCGCACTCCGCGGACGCGGTTTGCAAAACAAAAATCTGTTCAGCTGAACGAATGCAGATGCCTCCAAACTGCAGCTCCACACGGAGGCTGTGAGGATGAAAGCGCCGGGCTTGGGGAATGCGCCACGGGGTGCAACGGCCCCGAGTGGACCCCGGGCTGAGCAGGAGGAGCCCGTAACGCTGCCCGTTGGCACGGTTTCTCTGATGGCAGAGGGATGCTCGAGCGCGACCATCTTGAGCAGTGCATGCGTGCTTTTGGCAGCGCGCGAGACGCCGCTGCAGCGAGCTGGCTTTAAGCCAGCGTAAATGAGAGTGAAGGAAGGCGCCCTGCCGCCGAGGTGGAGGCCACCTGCCCCTTTTGCAGGGGTTTGGCCAGCAGCTCCGCTCATGTGGATCGGAAACCGTCCTCCAGCGAAACGGAGGGGGACAGCAGGCGCCCAGGGGAGGACGCGCCGGGCTGCAAGCGAGCGTGGCAGAGCCCAGGCTCCGGCCGGCGCTGCGCCTTCCCGCTGCGGAGAGCCTTCGGTCGGCACGGCAGGATAATGGGAAAAGCAGGGCTCCCCGTCACGAGGAGCTTCTCCACGTGGCCCTCCCTAAGCTGCAGGACTTTCGCCCCAGTTCAAAATGAGCTGTGAGGCTGTGGCTTGCGTGAAGCGCAGTGGTGCCAGCCCCCCGAGCAGCCCTGGAGCAACAGCGGGAACGCTCATGCCGGGAGTCAGAGCCTCGCCGGGGTTCAGCCTCGCCTGCCGTGGCAGTGGCCCACCGGTCCAGCAAGCGTGTCCTGCCCCGAGCGTGGTGGCTGCGGTCAAACCAGGCTGTCCTCTCCTCCGTCCCTCCACAGCCACCTCTGCTCCCTGAGCGCTCAGCTGCTGCTCCCCGTGCAAGCGCTGGTTTTGTGCAAACCACAGGTCCCTGCGGGACCAGGGTATGCACTCGCCCTAGGAGTTTAGTGCGCTTACCCAAGGGTCTAGCTGCAGGGTGTGGGGATTAGTGGAGATACTGCAGCTTGGACAGTGGCCTCAAGCTAAGGCAGTCTCATATTCTGCTCTTGGAGACCTCCTGGTGAACAATCTGCCTTAGGGTCTCCTCTCTTAGGACAGACCTCATTAGCTGTGCATGTCATCGGAAAGCGTCTCCAGCAGCCCTCCAGCCACGGCCCTGTCCAGGCAAGCTAGATGTGCAGCTATCCCCTCCACAGGCCGTGCACATGCTGCCGGCCCAAGCTTGCAATGGACGGAAAGCACAGAGCAACACGGGGCATCCCTGGTGCACCCACGGACACCCAGGCTCCCCGTGGCCACGTTGGGGCAGGTCGGCACAGCTCCATCAGGGCCAAGCAGGGGCTCAGCTGAATGGCATGCCACATCCTCAACTGTTACTCACCCCCTCCCAAATCGTCTCCTGATTGAACATCCCTGAAGCTCCAGGCAGAGGGCTGGGGTCGGTCATGGACAAGCCATCCGAGGAGCGAAGCGAGCAGGGTTGGGCTGCCGGGAGCACAGGTTGGGCTCCCTGCTTCGACACGCGCTTTCCGTTTGACCTTGAATGAGTCATTTATTCTAGCTGGCCTCCCGGGTCTCTGCTCCTCGCATGGGGATAAACACTCCTCCTTCTCCCCGGTCCCTGTCTGTCTAGTCCATTTAGACAGTAAATTGCGAGGCAGGGCTGTCTGGCTGTACATCAGCTAGGATAATAAAGCCCTGTCCTTAGGAAGGGCCTGCAGGCAGTAATGTAATATAAACAATAATAGTAATAATAATAATGGACGATGGGCATTAGGCTGAGTATTGGTTAAGCGGCTGCAAAACCAGATGTAATATTATTCCACAGAGCTGAGGGAGCATCTCCAAACATTCCTGAGAAGGAGAATTGGGACTTGGCTGGGGACACGGTTCACAGCTCTTCCCGATTCATTTTCTGCTGCAGTGTCCAAGCGAGGGCTTAGTTTGCAAGAAGAGCCATGGAAAGCAGTAGGTTTGCACAAATAGTCTCCACCAATGGCAGTGCCAGAAAGGATCATGCAATTATATCCAAATCTTGGTGTTTTTCTTTATCAGGCCTGCTGCAGTGGGTGATTTTCCTAAAGGCCCTGCATGCTCGTACTTAACCACAGCTTTTTATCTATTGCCCCAGGCTCTTTTTAGGCATATAAGCCTCTGGTTCAGCTGGGCAGTGCAGACCCACAGAACAGAGGGGAGCATGAAGGAGGACCCGCCCCAAGTCCACCCTTCATTCACTGTGTTGTCTTGAGCACCCATCTTTCAAAAGAACAGAAAATAGATCCCTTGTGACTGTTAAATATCCCCTGGCATTTTCTAGGAGAAGAGGGATATTAAACTCCATGTCTTAGCCAAATGTCAGTCTAGGTAATTTAATTCTGCCTCCCTAAGTAGTATGAATTGAAGTGACCTTCTGCCTAGGCAACTGTATACTCATGTTCAGAGAATCTGAATTCCTTATAGACACAGGCACATACATCCTCCCAAAGTCCCTCTAAGATAACCTGTGTCTTCAACCACCCCTAAGATGGGAAAATTGAGTGATCTTCCCAAGGTTACACAAGGCATCAGTGGCAGATTCGAAACCCATGTCCACGAGGCCTCATCCAAGGTTGTCCTCCTCCTTCCTGAAACACCATCCTCTTCTTTTAAATGGTCATGCTCCATCATGTCCTGGCAGGGCAGCCTGAGGCGGCGAAAGAAACCCTGTTAATAACCCACCAGCTCATCTGCAAAGTCTCCTGGCTCCTTTGGGATGAAGTCTCATGCTGTCCCTTGATCAGCTCCCTCTTGCATGCCCAGCATGACTGTAGCCTTGCCTGCAGTGCACCGCACCACCAGCGCAGAATAATTAGTGCTACCAGACTGTTACATTTTTAATGCTACGTATCTTCTTCTGCTGATTTGTCCTGGGCTCATGCTCGAAGAAACACAGGTGTCATCGAGGTGGGATGCCGGGCTCGGTTTTGCTGTATGGAGGTGTTGCTTTTCCTGCTTTGCTGAGGGATGCACATGCCATCTGTCTGGTGCTGAGGCAGAATCGTGAGTGAGGAAGGTGGTGCTGGCTTCCCCACTCGGATGCCTTGCTGGTGCAGGGCTGGGTTGGAGGAGCCCCGGTGCCAAGGCTCCCATTGCCACTGGGCGATGGGCCATGGCCATGCATAGGGCCTCCTCTGTCACCCTGAGGTGGGATGCATCCACAGAAAGGGACAATTCTCCTGGGGCCTGCTCACACCTGTGAATGCAGGGCTGGGGGCCAAAAATGTCCCCATCTTCCTCTGCCTTCAAGGCCCCTCCTCTCTGACCTTCTCCAGCCCCTCTCCCACCTCCTGTCCCAAAGCTGGAGCCCCTGACATCTGCAAGGCTTTGCATGCCAACACAGCCACACATTTCTTACGCTCACCTCTATTAATGTTGATAACTTTGCATAATTTCCAGGGGAGTGACAGGAAGGAAGGCAGCCTAGATCTTCCTGTGATGAAAGACAAGGGCCAGAGGGGTGCAAAACCTCTTCCAGCCATCATTGAAAATGGAAATACAGAGTAACCTCTTGCAGCTGGCTGCTAATAACCAGCACTGCACGACCGCCAGCAAGGCATCAGCTCAGGATATCAAAAGAAACTACCAGTCATTTTCCACTCAATTAGAGTTCATCTTCCGAGCAGCTGGAGAAGGGATTTTCTGCTGGGGACTCCAGGGCTGGGGGGAGTGAGGAAGGAAGCAAAACTGAAGGAGGTCACTTCTTCCCAGGGGTCTCTTTGTGTCAGCCTGGGCCTCGACGGTGGGTGGTCCGACGGGGAAATGAGCAGCGGGTCTGCTCCCAGCTTCGGTTCAGCCACGCCAGGGAAGCTGGGGCAGCCATCTCACCGCCTGGATGTTCAGCAGGGAGAGCTGCCAACACCTCACTGCTCTTGCATTTACTCCTGGCTGCTCTGTTACCAACAGGACTGATGATCAGGGCTGTAAGTGTCAGCAGGACCCTGGGGTTTACCTCCATGTGGAAGAGAAGATGGCTTTCTCTAGACTAAGGGAAAAAAATAGGGCAAATTCTGGCATCCCAGTGAGGCAGCAAGGCACTGGGGCTTTGGGAAAAGCCCCGTGAAGTCGCAGGCTGACACTATTGCTCCATTTTAGCAGGGCACGGCCTTCATGTGACGTTTTTCCTACAACAAGCTGATGCAATGGCTTTGTCTAAAGTGACATACATTTTCCCCACTTCCATCTAGTCAAATAAAATTCAGCACAACAAAGATCAAACCTTGGTCCTACTGCAGCCCAGGTAGAGATCCCCAGAGCATCTACTAGACGTTAGGTCCACACTGCCAGAGCCCACAGCAATGACAGGGCCTCCTTGGGGCTCACACCCTGCACAGCCTGATGTTAAAACTGCAGCAAGGAGCCCTACAAGAGAAACATGTAGGGTTTGCACAAGAAGAGTAGGCACTTTTGAGCTAGTTGTCTATGCTATTTTCCACCTTAAATAGCCAAGGCAAAATTGCAAGGCAAAATATACTAATACAGTGCATTTGTTTTAACTGAAACCAGCCCCAGGAAGACACAAGAAGAGGTGCAGCTCAAGGTACGTTGCTTTTAGGGTTTCATGGTACATTGCTGGTGATTCGCGGCAGCTGAGTTCATCTCATAATGACTCTGCTAAGCCTGTTGACTGCCTACTTAAACACTTAATGACCACTGCCTTTGTGCTGCTTTCACAGAGAGCTGTAAAAATGCCAAGGAATGGAGAATTTCATAGCTGTGTAGATTTTGGAGATGTTAAGGCTGTAAGATATTGAAGCGTTTGTTGAAGCTGACTGGCTCCAGGGTGTAGGACACAGCCTTTCTCCTAGCACCTTGGTGCCGGCTCATCACCACGGTCTTCAGACGCACTAGAGCTACACAGCTAGCATCTGACAAGTGTTGGCAGCTCTCTTCCCTTTTGGGCAGAGCCTTCTGGGTTTTGAAGACACATGTACTCTATTTGTCCTTATGAGGTACACCAAGGATGCTTAGAGAGCAGCAGTGCTGGATGATGGTACTCCAGGGCTTGGCAGAGTTTATGGACTCCCACCTGCCACACAAAGGCTCTGTCTCCTGCAGAGGAGCAGCATCTATCTGGGGAGCATGCAATGGGGCTGAGGAGCAGTCATGTCCTGAGTTGCCCTCCTTCCTTGCTCGCTCCTCACTAGCCACAGTCACGCTTTCCCAGCACTGGGCTTGTCAGCCCTGGCATGCTTCCGTGTGCTGCTGAGGGGATAAGGATCTGGGGAGGTAGGCATCATCTTCCGCCATAACTGCCATGACACATCTGGGCTCCCTGCATCCCTCCTGGCTCCTCAGAAGAGGCTGTGCTATTGCACCCATGCTGGCCTAGGACAACAGTTAACCTGCGCCTCTGACTTGAGCTGAGTTCAGCCTCTGGGGCTGGATCTGGCTTGTGCTGGTGCCAGGATTCATTGTGCTTCTGATGGGTTGCGGGGTGGTGCTTTCTGGGTGGGTTTCCCTTGTGGGTTGGGTGGAGGATGGGCAGATTCCTTCTGAGGAGGTGCCGGTTGTTTTGCTCAGGAATGGCACCAGATGTGTCAGGCAGGGCATGGGTGGGATGTAGATGTTGCAGGACAATGTCCTGAATTTCTGGAGGAGGGAATGTAAGGAACTTGGAAAATGCAGGGTTTAATTGCTGCCCCGGGCCCTGCAGGCTGGAGGTTAGCTTCATTTAAGGAGTGTACCTTCCTCAAAGACTGCAATTTCCATTTAAATTTATTCAAGTGATTGAGACTCCTCTACTTCCATAGTAAGCTCCTTCCCTTGCTATCAACATTCACAAGACACTGAAGAATACAAGCTTTGAATACGGGCTACAACTGTGGGAACACGAAAGGACAGTTCCTGCTCCAAAATAACCCCCACGCGCTGTTCAGCGCTGTTACAGTTTCCAGAATTTGGGGTAGAAAGGGAAAACCTGCTTTTGGAGCCAGACAAAACACCAGTGGAGCTCCCTTTCCTGCACTTTGATGCTTTCATCTGCTAAGGACTGGCCCATGCACCTCATTTAAGGCATTGACTGAACTCTGGCTGAATTTCTAGGCTATGTTTGTTTGCTTTTGCGGTCCAGTAATTGCCACATGTAACCAACAAACTGTTTTTCCACTTGTTCCTAAACTCTGCTCTCTTTCATTTTCTTGTTTTTTTGAGAATGCACAGGCTGGCCCTGGTAAAGCAGCCAGCTGCAGCACCCTCTTCTGACCAACTTTAATCTGGCTTTGACCAGTGACAAAACCCTGTGCCCAGCTCCCTACTTTGCCATGCTTTTCTTTTGAATTCCTTGGTCCAGGACTATCTGTCACAGTCAGAGAGGCATCAGCAACAGAGCTGAGCTCTGCTAGCCTGAAACCGAGCCAAAGAGAGCCTTGGCTAGCACTGCTGCAGCCTTTCCCGGGGCGCTTGCGAAGGCCTCGGAGATACGGCACAACAGCAAAGCGAGGCTGCGTCTTCGGAGCTATCTGTTATCGCATCGAGTTTGTTACCACTGCCCTCCATGGCCGTGAGCACTTACACCCGGGGCTACTGCACTGAGATGAAAGTCAAGACAGGTCTGCACAAGCCACAGTGATGGGGGCAGAAAGTTTGTAACCATATGGCAAGATCCTGCCTGGAGGAGGAGGCAGGATCCTCTCTAATCACATGGGAGGAGATCTGAGCGGCCAGCTTGCTGGGGGGCTCCTCTCGGTGTGAGCAGCTGGGCACGTCACACATGCCAGGACATCTGCTCCCTGACTCGGGGAGCATGGTGATGTGAAAGGGTTGAAGAGGGCTTTTAGGAGCAGGTCAGGTAAGTGCTGCTGGAGCAGGATTTTGGGAGGGTTCATCCTACCTAGGGATGAGCTATTTTAATTTCTCTTCTAATTCTCATCATTTTGCTTCAGCACAAACACCAAACCTCTCTCTTATGAACACTATGAGGGATAAAAAAGGAAAATGCCATTTGGAGAACTACAGTTTCACAGCCCTCTCTCCAGACACTTTGCAGCCACTTCCCCAATCCCCAAGCAAGAAGGAGCTCAGCAGTCACATAAGCCCTAAACCATTAGACAGGACCAGACAGGGTGCCAGGCCACACACAGCATTAGCACAGGGTCTGCCTACACATGTCCTACCTTGCTCCCCTGAGGCACTCAGGTGCCTTCATCTGCTCCCCAGGTGGGAAAGAGTCTGTGGCTCCCAAACCAAGCACACATAGGTGCGCCAGTGCCATTTGATAGGAGCACCCTTCTTTCAGCAAAGCCCAAATGCCACAGTCCCCTCTACGCTTGGGAAGTTATAGTAGGACCAGGAGTCGGGGGATGCTTGAACCCTGGCTCCACCTCATTCACAAAGAGGTAGAGGGTATATCTGGAGAGCCTGCCCCTTTTCCTGGCCCATTTCTCTGGCAGGTGATGCTGTGTGCAGAACAAGTCAACCCCAACACTGGCTCAGAGAGGCCAGTTCCTGCTGTGGAAGTTACCTATGGCGAACTCGTCAAAGGTGAGAGAGGTGGAGTTTTTGCCCAGAGCATTCGTGACTGTCAAAGTCACCTTGTACTTCACTGTCGAGAAGAGCTGGAGGTATCTGATGTGACACCTGTTTCTGGGAAAGACGTCCTTCTCGCAGACCATCTCTCTTGTGCCATGTCTGCAAAGCAGGGATGAGAAGAGCTGTTACTGCTCAGTGGTAGGGACGCAGCTCCCTACACAGAAGGGGAGAAGGGGCACAAGAAATGGCCCTGGTAGCAACTCAGGACACTGGCCATGCTGAGCAAACTTCTGCTCTGAAGGCTTGGACACACTCCTTCAGCTGAGCAGAAACCTGAGACTGGCTGAGCATAGCTCTCCACAGTCCTGAGCCCACCTGGCTCCCTCTCAATTTTATTAGGACTCTGTTCTCCACCTGCTGTCTCTATTAGCAGTGTTGTGTCTCCCTCTGTCCGAGGTCACCAGGTGCCACACCAGCACCACGGCTAAAGGAGTACTTTCCTCCTGAAGGAGAATTTCCCAGGCTTGTGTGTGCCACTTGTATGGGGATGTTATTCCTGTTAGTCCTGGAAGCCTACACAGAGACTAGGGAGAACACCTTCCTGCTGGTCCCAAGCAATGTCTCCTGCTGCTCTTCCACCCACCCCATCACAAGGATAAGACCATGCCAGGGATATGTGTTGGCTTTGTCTCTGATGTGCTAGGAACAGGGGCCTACTTTCTGCTGGAACAACCAGTCCCTAAAGCTAACACACAACACTATCCTACACAGAGGTTGTGCCAGAACCAGGGCCTTTAAGACTGAGGACTCTGCACCCCCTTCCCACCTCCTTTTTCCCCGTGAGCATTGCTGTGATGGTGAGGCCAGTTCTTTGAGAAGGAATGACCTGGCTCCTTCCACATGAGTTATGGCAAAGAGGCAACACCATAACATGGCCAATATTGGAGAAGGAGCATCGCTGCTGCCTGGCTGCAGTTGGCATACAGCAGAAGGGAGCATGGCTGTACCAAATGTGCAGAAGAGCAGGCGCAATCTCCACCACAGTCAGGCAATGCAGTCACGATGGACCTCATGGGCATGGAAAGTGGACTTGGGAGTCTGGGACTTTGACAGTTTGCTCTGAGAAATACGAACTTTCTTGGGACAAAGTCCCAGGGCCAAACAGCCAGTTTGGATGTCTCTGAAACATCCTTCCCCGGGCTCATTTTTGGGACAGTGGCCCCATACACTGATTTTGGATTAGACTCAGTGCCCTAGGACTTCACAGCACCACTTGGGACCTGCTCCAGCCTACGGAGGGCAAACGCTCTCCCTGCATGTAGTCTGGCCCTTCCCTATCAAGGCACTTACATGACGGAGATGTTGAAGGAGTTGGGGATGTAGGTGGGAGTGGGCAAGTGCCAGCTGCAGTAGAAACCCTTTGGGTAGTTGTTGGACCGGCACATCAGCACTGGCTCCTTCGGGGGGGCTGCCAGGAAACAGAGAAAGAAGAATTACTGACCTCATTGAGGCTGGGCTGATCACCAGCTCCTAAACAATGGGCTGTCCCTCCACCCCGACAGCTGGAAGCTGGGGTGATGCGACTCGCAAGGGGAGCTCAGGCTGTGTTTGATCGACTGATGGAAGCATCCGGCTGCAGAGATGGGCAACGGGGTGAGAGGGGTCCTTGGGGCTGGCCACTCTTGCGCCTTCACTGCTGGCATCCTGGCATGGAAATGCAAGCAGAGAGATGCCACAGTCCAGGTACCATACCTCATATGTACCAGCAGGACTCAAGAGAAAGCTTATTCCCAGTAAAGCAGGCATTGCCACATGCCATTTAACCCAGCTCAAACTGCAAACACAATCTATTCTCTTGATCCTGTTAAGCCAAAGTGCTCACAGCTTTCTCAGTCATGTTTCTGGGGAGTGAAAAACTTCTTACTGTGGGACTATCCTCAAAAGGACTAAAGGTCCTTAAAAGGATGGAGGAGGAGCACATAGAGCAAGGCTGGGAGGAACCGCCTGAAACCATCAGAGGAAATTCAGCTCTGCAGGAGGACTTGCTGGTGATAATGCTTGCAGCAGTAAGGCAGAGAGAGCATCATATCCCCATGCCAAGGCTGAAGACAGGGCCCTGCCACCCAGGAGACACAGACACAACCAGAGATGGGACAAGAGCATGCAGCAGGGGCAGCCTGCCCATGGTCTTGTCAGACAGTCCTAGGGATCAGATGAAGAAGAGGCTTTTAAACCCAACCAAGTGCCCATGCTGCACTCAGCATTCCCAGACATAAACACACCCTGTGATCCTTGTAGAGCTGTGGGATGTCTCTGTGAGATACTGTGGGCTGGTGCATGCAGGAGGATGAAACTTGATACCCTTTAGCTGACAAACTTTTGCCTCTGTAGGTTCATAGAACAGTATCTGGACTGAGATCGAAGTCAGCTCTTCTTACCACCTGGACATGGGATGCAGGGACTAGGAACACAGGGGAGCCACCGCCAAGCTCCTTCCTACAGAGGGTGTGAGGGCAAGTCGCAAGTCCCAGAGCTGTGTGCACCCACAGATCACCATGCTGCTATGGGGCAGCCTGTGTGGATTCCGGTGTGGGGAAATCCACGGGGGTGCGGTATGCAGGTGGTCACAGTGCACGGCCCCAAGTTCTGCACACCTACTTAATGCCTCTTCTGCCTGCTGTGCCAGAGAAAGTAAAGGGTGCAGCAAGTCAGCTAAGGGCTTGCTCCTCCTTCCCTGGCTGCCACACTGGTGAGCCAGCAGCACCAGGAGCACGCCAAAGCCTCAAGGCATAGGTGTAAAATATGACATCTCCAGGGCTCTGCAGCCACATCTGTGCAAATCATCAGCGCAGAGCACAAGCCTGCAGAGCAGCCTGTCTCCTGACGGCTCTCTCGCCGGCCCGTGTGTATGCAGCCCAGGCCTCGCTGGCGTAACATGCTTGGAGACGGCTTTTCTTTGCTCAGCCGTGGCAGAGCAGAGCCCTGACAGCAGATCGCACCCTGATCACTCTCTGCCTCTGGAGGGCAGCTGGGGCAGTACAAGCCAGGCGGATTGCCCTGAGTGTGGACTCCCCTTTGCCCTTTCCAAGCCTCCTGGGGCGCAGAGCAGCCCGGATCCCTGCTCGGTGCTGCAGAGCAAGGCTCGCCCTGGAGTATCCCTGTGGCTGCAAATAACCACGGGCCTTGCTAAGAAAAGGATCTGGGGGTGCCGTGAGATCCAGCTGCTGCAATCCACGCAGGGAAACCGAGGCACGGGCAGGGGCTTACCTGCATGCCACCGGCACGGTTCTTCGAGGGGGCTGGGCTGAACACCACGCAACGGGAGACAAAAACGCGGCAGAGGCGCTGAGCAGGGAGGGGAAGGGGGCCGGGGAGGGAGCCGAGCCTGCTCTGATACGAGATGCGTGTTCCTCCTAATGGCTATTTCAGCCTTCAGCCGGCAGACGAAGGCCAGAGCCCGCGTAATGAGCCTGCTGGTTAAACGATTCAAGCAGACCCTCCGCAGCAGAACCGGGCGGCTAATCGCAAGGCCAGAGACAGCCCCATCCTCATCCCTCGCCCTTCGCGGGGCGGGAGCGAGGGCCCGAGGGGGTCGGGGTGCCCCGGGGAGGTGTTTCGGAGGGGTGACGGGGCGCAGGGGATTTAGGGCCAGCGGCTGAACGTGAGAGCAGCCGCGTGGTGGCAGTGTGGGCTAAGAGCACCGCTCGCCCGCCTGGCACCGAGGCAACGGGACGGGGGCCGCAAATCGGGTGTGTGTGGGGGGGGTGGGCAATGCTGCCGAGGATGCCGTGGGGGGCCGCGGCCCCGCTGCCATCCCTCCTCTCCCGTCCGTGGCAGCACCGCGCGGCACCCCGCCGCCCCGCACACCGCCTCCGCGGCGAGCCCCTCTCCTCCCCCTCCGGGGTGGAAGAGGAGGGATGGGGAAGCAGGGGGACCCTGCTCTGCACAGCAGACCACACCGCCACTGGCGCTCGGTGGCCCTGCAGATCACCAGGAAGGAGCTGAGGACCTAGCTAGGGACGGCCAAGGTTTCAGAGCTCTCTCTTCCTCAATCCGAGCTAAGTCCTCTCCCAAGGAGGGTGGGTGTCCGGCTTGCACCTCCCGTTTGCTTCCCTGGGAAAAGGGTGAACCTCTCAATCCCCACTGAGCAGGAGCCTTCAAGGATGCCCTCATTTTCACGTCAAATGTCTTGAAGGTCTGGTCCACCGAGCTGAGATGGGGCCCCAAACACAGCCCCTAACCTCCGTGTTTGCAGCCTCCCACTGCAGCTGTCCTGCCCCTGTGCCACCACGCAGTGCCCCGTGCCTTGGCGAGAGGGTATCTGGGGACAGAGAGCAGGAGAAAATGCTCAAGAGATGGTGGGGTGGAGCTGCAGCCAATTTAGTCTGTCTCCATGTGCTGAAAACAGCAGCCACGTCCAGAGGAGTTGCCCAGGAAAAAACCCTCCCTTGCCTCTCCTGAGCCATAAGGGGGTCCTCAGGCTGCAGAAATGGAAGGCTATGTCCTCTTCTCGCCCTGATACTTCAGTCCACACTGGTGCCCAGAGCTCCTTGCAGCAGATGGACCCTGTGCAGGGGTGTCCTGGCTGGGCAGGTGATGGTCCCAGGGAAACAGGCTCTAAACTTGTCTGCGTGTGCAAACAGAGCAGCGGCACTGAGTGGTGTCTCCTTTGCTAAGAAGTTCCTGGATGTTTCTCATGAGACATTCAGCTTCTTTTGGGGCTTGGCCATTCTCAGATGTGCCTGAGCATCAGGAGGGAAGCTGGCCCAGCTGGCCCCACTGCAGTGCCAGGAGGGACCTGAGGCCATGAGGCCACGGCCACCTTCTCTGAGCTGGCAGCGGGGTCCCCATCTCCCCAGAGCGATGCTGTCACTGAGGGAGAAGGCCCTCGGTGGCTTGCTGCCATGGCTCATCCTGCCCATCAAAGGCTTTTAAATAGAAAAAATAAAATAGCAGACTCTGATCGATCTTGTGCTCCATAATGCAGTCTTTGGAGGTGGGCCAAGCTGCCAGGCCGTTGGAGAGAGCAAGGAAGGCAACTATGGAAAACGAAGCCATCAAGGGAGCATTAACGGCTTTTTCTGCCCCGAGGTCTGTGGGGGGGCCTTGGGCAGTGGCCCCGTGTGTGCAGTCTCCCTTGGGTGGGCTTGGGAGCTGCCGGGAGGGGATGGGGCTGAGCTGGGGCATCCCTCTCCCACCTGGTACACTGGGACACTGGGATGATGGGGCTGGAGACCTCCGGCAGCCAGCACTGTTTCCTGTACTGGGAAGCAGCAGTGGTGCTTTCTGTGTTTGCGCCGTGACTGCTGAATCCAATCTGGCTGCTCTGCAGCTCCAGTCATCTTCATGCCACCGGCTGGCTCTGAGCCCCCAGACCCCAGGGACAGCCTAAGAAACATGTAGCTTGGCAAACTGGGGACAGCCTGGCCACGAGAGCCAGAGCGCCCACAGCCACCCGCTGTCCTGCAGCCGCCCAGCATGCACGGGACACTGCTCCGGGGATGCCAGCTGTGCACAGCCTCCCTAATCCTGGCAAATATTTACTTCCCCGTCGCCTCGTGGAGCTGCTGAACTCCATGAAGGCAGAGCTCCTCTCCTTCAGCTGCAAACAGCACCTGCCCTCTCTAATCCGTCTATTAACCTCCCGCATGGCAGGAAGCCACTTCTTCCACGTGCTCTGCTGACGTCCTCTCTGCAAACCCATGGTGTTTCGTGCCCAGGCCGTGGCTGCTGCTGAGCTTGCTTCCCTGCTCTGCTTGTGCTCCAACCAGCCCTGCTGCAAAAGCCTTGCAAAGGTGCAAAGGGAGGAAAAGTCATGTCAGAACCGGAGCCATCCTGCAGCAACGGGGTCACTCACAAGCCGTGCAACGCTTGCAGAGCACAGGCAGGCAGCAAAATCTGGTCCCAGCATCATCACCTCTACATGCCCCATGGAAGACCTTTGGCAGGAGTGGGGTTGGCTTTCCCACCACCCTGTGCTTTATATCCATTTATTCACCGTCTCTCTGGCTTGTTGGAATTGGCTGTTGCTTAACCCATGCTGGCACTCTCCGCTCGGCTGAGGAGAGCACAACTAACAGCCCTGGAGGAAGAAAGCAGCCCTGGATGCACTGGCACAAAGGCACGTTTTTGGCTCTCTCTCCCCATCTCTAAAGCCCAATCGTCTTTGCACCCCGAGTCCCACCGTGCAGGGAAAAAGTGCAACCAATCCATTTTAGAAACCAGTAAAAATGATCTACAATAGCTTTTCCTAGTCCTGCTAGGTCATGAGATAATGGACATTAAAATTGTGGCATTTTTATATATAGAAAAGTTATTTTAGGTCATTTTTAGAGGTTTCTGAAATGGATCAGTTATAATTTTTCTCTCCTGCTGAGGGCTGAGTGTACTAAAGATGCCTCGCTCCACAGGTGGAGGGATACAAAAAATAGTACCTATAAAAGTTTTAAGAGGCCTCTAAAACACTTCTGTAGGAGGTATTTCTTCTGTTTCACTCGGGGCACGTTCGGCCCCGGGCTGACGAAGAATACTGATTTTACAGTGCGCTCACGGGAAGACCTGCATAACTCATCATCCCAAACACGTGCCAATAAAACCTCCAGAGCCCATGACAGCGCCGGGTACTCGCTCCAGAGCTACAGACACTGTACACCCCGCACGTGCGCAGGACCCCGGCGCAGGGGACGACCCCAAAGCTGCCTGAGGCTGCCCTCCCACGCCTTGCTCCAGCCTCCTCCAGAGCAGGATCACTGCCCCGTGTCCTGCCCGTATCTAAGGTGCTGGTAAAGCCTCCCGTGTCCTCCCGCCGTGACTGATTTTGGAGCATTGCCGTGGGGACGTTCTTGGTTGCAGCCCCGGACAACCTGCCGTCCTCCACGGCTGCAGAGACCAGGCGGTCCCTGCTTTGCAGGGCTCTCTTGCACATTTGAAGGCTGCGAGCACGTGCGGTTGGGCGGAAATGCATCCAAGAAGCCGAAAGATGTTGCAGATGCTGGAGGGCATGACTGGGATCGACCTCGGGCTGGAGTCCAGCCCCGAACGCTCGGGCGCGTAACACAGCTGCACGGAGGTGTCACCGCTCTGCGTAAAAGCTGCACGTCGAGCACATCTCCGCACACATCTACCCAGACCCTTCCTTTACGCACAGCCTGCTGCTGTCCCTGTCCTCCACCCTAACACCAGCTGCAAACACAGTGTGTTATTTATCTAATGCAGCTTTTCTAAAATTGCCTGTGTACAACAGGCTGGTAGGGAACAACAACAACAACAAAAACCCTATGAATAAATCATATTTCAACTGCCTGGCAGATAAGGGGAGCATCTGTCCATCCGATAGTGCCTTCTGCCCAGAAGCTCCCACGCTGGCAGCAGGAAGACTATGGCCAAGAACGGTTCCTCACGCAGTCCCAGATGTCAGGATGCAGCCAAGCAGAGCTGCAGACACAGAAGAAAGTGAAGCTCCAATTTTTCTTGTCTCTGCTTTGCTACCTGTTGTCCATGCTGTTCTCGAGGCAGGGGTACGGCCAGGAGGGCGAGGGCTCGGTGAGGGTGCAGAGCCCCTGTGCCCAGTAGACAAGGCTGGGGTGGTACGGGAGGGCAGGTGACGCTGGTTAGCATTTCTGCAAGGGCTTGGGCTGCACTCCAGGAGCTTCAGTGTTTATAACTGCTGCTTTTTCAAGAAGGATTTTGCAAACATTTTTTTTTAATTAATGTGGCAAATGTTACCTGAGAGAGAATCTGAGAGCCCAAGAACACAGGAGGACACAAATTTCAGCAGTGATGGGCTCATCCCCAGTGGACCTCCTGGTGCCAGTGCCCAGCTCAGTCCTGCAGCCCCTGTGCAGCAGCATCGGTCCCTGCATAAAAGCTCCCAGCTGCTCTCCTCCTGGAGCTCCCGAGTTGAGCCGGGGACACTGCAGCTTTGCCCATGCTCCCTGTGGGGATCCTCTGCTCAGGTTCACATGAGGCATCGCCTTCCAGCTGGAGTAGGAGCTAGGAACGTAATGCTGATGGTGCAGAAGGACCATGAAGAAGCCCCTTAGTGGGACAGCCAGCCTGGGGTGGGGGGGCACAGCAGCTGTAAATGAAGTCCCCACTGTCCCTGCTGCGAACCAGGAATCAGTTCCCCAGCCTCAACGAGCCAGAATTTATTCTCCAGAAGGAGCTGAATAAAAGGGTGGACTCAGCAAAAGATAAATTTCTTAAAGGCCCTGTTTTAAACTGATTAGGGCTCATAAACCAAGCTATGGATTTTCTCATTTCCCTTGCAGAAAATCCCGCACGTGTGTCGAGAGGCAGTGCTGTAAATTTGGAGGAGAGACGCGCAGCATTAGTCATACATAGCTCAGAGTTTAGAGCCCTGCTTTAAGCACAAATCTCAGAGCAAACTCCCGGCCCTAAATGCTACCTCTCAGCAGGTCCACGTGATGATGAGATTGCTGGAGTTTGCTTTGCCTGGTGCCGACCGAGGCCGAGCTCGTCAAACCCGGTGGCTCTTGAGCCCGAGGCAGGAGGAGGGACCCCCGGAGAGCACCACCAGACGATGCCGGTGGTGGAAGGAGGGACCTCGAAGGGCAACGTGTCAGAGGTGAGTGGCTACGGCATGAGCCAGCCGGCACGGGGAACATCCCTGCCTCCACGAAGGCAGACGGCTGCTCCGAACCAGCCCTTCCTCCATCGGAAACCAAGGAGCAGCTTTGCTCCGAAACAGTATTAAATATTGAACAAAGGAAAGCAAATCTGTTATCTGCGATAATTGGGAGTAAATAAAACATTTAACCAAACCAAATGCAGCTGTTTCGACTTGGAGCCGGCACAACAGCAGGGAAGCCAGCTCAGCTACTCCGTGTCCTTGTTGCGGCAGCTGATTACTGTTTCGTGTACAACGGTAGCACTGCGAGGCCTCGGCCACGGCCCTTGGTGCACGGCGCTGCACACTCGCGAGGGACAGACCCGGTGGACCAGAGCGGCAGGGCACAGGAGCGAGGAAAGCGCCCAGGGCACAAAAAGCCCTTTGCAGCACTGGGATTTGCTCTCCAGCCTGCGGAGTTCACGTCCAGGCCAGTTTTCCTCCCCTAACACCTCTGCGATGAGACTCGCATGTAACATAAAGCATTTCAGAGCCAGGTCACCGGTTCGCACGTAGCCTGGGGCAGGAATGACCAAACCTCGTTACCACCTGCTCGGTAGCCTGTGGGAATGAGCATGCTGGGCCTCTGTCCAGTTCCTGGAGACCTGAGGAGCAGCCCTGGGAGAGGGGCTGTTTAGCACCTAGAGGGAGGTGCCTGCAAACGGGGCCAAGGGCTGCTCGGGGATGGAGAGCGTGTCCCTGCTCAGTGCATCCAAGGGCTGCTCGGGGATGGAGAGCGTGTCCTGGCAGCTCCGAGCTCCTCACAAGAAGAGGTATCCCTTGATAAAGGGTTTAGGGGATCAGCAGCCCAAAACTGCTCCAAAGCATCTGGTTTCTGCCATGCCCAGTCTCAGACCACACTAGCTCTGAGCAACATGCAGCCTTGGAAACAACAAATCTGTCCAGAGCCCTGAAAATTCCCACCAAGAGATCGGCTGGGAGAGCTACTACCAGGAGAGAGGGATGTCCAAACTGGGAGCAGCCCAGCCACCACACGCGTGGGCAGCGCCTACTTCAGCCTGGCTGGGCCATGGGAAGCAACTGCTGTGGTCTCAGCAGGGGTACGGACTCACCCCTTCACTGTCTCTTTTGCAGCAGTCCATATCCCAGGGTATGACGCTGCCCATGGCATACGAACACGGTTCCTTGCATTGCACCCTAATCTAGTTGGAGTCAGCGCTGGCCTCTTGCTAAGGGGGTGACAGCAAGGCACGATTTCCCAGCCACGCTAGGCTGGACTGACCATGTGCGCTGAGCAAGGAGAGCTCACCCGGGGGCTGCGCGAGTGCATCAGCTCTCCCTGCTCTCCTCGGGGCTCTGTGGGCTGAGCAGGAGGTGGTGGGGTATTTATGAGGATATTATAATTTGAGATGGGATTTGCAAGGTCTCCTCTGTCTATCTGCTTGGGCAGATCTCTGCTCCCCTGGCCTTGAAGCACTGGGACATCTGCCAGGCATCACGCTGCCTTTCAGGAGCCACGGGCTCCATACAGCACTGAGCGCACATCCCCTTCACCCTCTTTTCCCTCGACAGCTCCAGGCACAAAACCCCTGTACGAGCTGCACCCTGCAATGCCCCTGGCCCCTCCATCACCTTCTTTAAAGGCAGCAAAAAAGCAATTTGTCCTTTCTGCCTCTGCAGACAGACAAGAGAGGGGAAACACCGGCTGCAATCAGACACGGCCGAGGCCATCAGCAGTGATGTATCCTCGGCAAAGCCGTCCCACCAGGACTCCTGGAAATTGTATATTTATCCAGGAGGACTCTCTGGAGGGAAGCTACAAGCACTTTGTCATGTACCAAGTAAGAGGCTAGCCACGAATATTACCAGCTATCTCTCCCAGCGGAGGGAGCGCGGGCTGCCTGCAGTAAGCAGCTGCTCTCCAAAGACGCCTCTCCTCTCCTCAGCCCCCCCCAGCTGCTACCTGGACATATCCCCTCTCCCGCACGGCTCATTTCCAGGCTGCTCTCCGCGCTAGGCAGGGGGTACCTGATGGGAGAGAGGTCTCTCACCCCCGCAGCGAATAGAGAGGAAGAAGTAAGAGGTTTGGGGCTCTGTGGAGGAGAGAAAGGAAAATCTTTGCACTTCTCCTCTCTTCCCCGGGCAGGAGGAGGAGCTGACAAGAGCAGTTAGTAACCATAGATAATCCCATCCACCTTTCCCTCGCACCAGCGCTGCGAGTGGCATAGCTCTTTTCCTTCCCTCATATTTTTCTCTCATATAACTATTGAAAACCATATTCTCCTCTTTCAGTAGTCATGCTTTTCTAGAGGAAACACTTAGGCTGTGCTGTCATCCCCAAAGCCCCCTGGCCACCCACGCTGCCTGCTCCACCTCAAATCCAGTGGGGATATGGGACCTGAATGTGTACATCCTTGGGCAGGTATCTACCCATGCACCGGCTGTCTGAGTAGGCAATGGAGGCTGGACTGCTGTTTGCTCATCCTAGAGCAGACCCCATATTTGGCCATCTGGATCATATCCAGGTTTTGTTGCTTCAGCTCAGCGTCCACAGGCCACCAGCTCACATCCTCAGGACTTTCCCTCTGCTGTTGCCAAGCGTGGCTCTCCTGGATCACAACGAAGAGTCCTGCTACATCACCCTCCATGCACAACCAAGTTGCAGCCTGTTCCTTTTACTCAGCCCTGGGGACAACACGTCCCATCACATGTGAGGACCCTGGTCCCTGCAGCACTGGTGGCTTCACCCAACTTCATGTCATCAGTGAATTCCCATGGTGCACATGCATCCTTGCTGTGCCAGCTTGGAAACTAACTCCAGACACCGCACGAAAACGGCTGGGCTGGAGCCAGAGGTCCCCTGAGAGATGCTGCAGCTGGCTGTAGAGAGCTTGCAGACAACCAAAAATGAGCCTCACATGGCTTCTTTCTCTGCTCTTCTCACCCCAAACTGCTTGTCCTTGCAGCACCTACCTCACCATCACTTATAGCAAGTCCACCTGTGCCCTTCCCACATACCCTTCCGCATAATATACTTCAATAAAATCACAGCGTGGGTCTGTGATGGAGAGAAGGCAAAGGATACCCTGGGGCCAGAGGGGGCTCTGGCTGGTGGTGGTGTGCAGGCTGATCAGGTGTCCCGGTAATTACATGCATTGGGTGAATGCTTAATTCATCCCAGGAAATGAAGTTTCCACATCAGCCCTTAACTTCCCAGTATCTGTAGCTTTCATGCTTTGAGAAAACACCACTTTGACATGTCATTGACAGCAGCAGGGTCTCCAGCCAGGCCCCAATCCTCTCCTGCACTGACAGCATCACAGGGCAGAGGCAGGAAGGAGGAAGGAGCCTGCCTTTGGAGCACCAAGGCTCTGCAACTCACCCTAAGGGCTTCCTTCAGCAGGAGAAATGCCAGGAGAGAGCATGGTTCTTCCCCATTTTGCTGGTGCCTATCAACCTTGATATGAGGAGCCTCTGGGACAGCTGGCCTGGCATCCCTTGCGCTGCTGCTGCAACGTGGCACAGTTGGGAGTGAAGCCCCATGGAGCGTGATATGGCTCAGGCATTTTGCAAGTCCATGAGATCTGGACACCGCTCCACCCATTAGGTGAGAAAACCATGGGGCCACCTGAAAACACAGCTGCCTGGCTCAGGAGCAATGCAAGAAAGCACCTTTGGCTCTGTCAGCTTTGGGAGACAGGAGCAAAACAAAAATTCTTGCGTCTCTCCGAGGGGAACACTGGCTGCAGAGGCAACCTGCTCCAGAAGGAGCATCTCCCATCGTTTCCTCCCAAAACTTTGAGGCTAGCTCTTATCCTGAAAGACTTGCTTGCCCAAATCCTCTTCCTTGCTTAAACTCTGTCCTTCCTGTTATGAATCCAGCTGTGCTTGTTCTTCTTATGAATAACTTTTTTTTTTTAAGAGCTGACAACTTGCGACGTGAAGTGCGGAGCACTAACCAGCTCCATTACTCCCAATGACTGTTTTCTCCCAGCCTAATTGTCACCTGTAAAGTTTCTGCAAGGCTGTTTTCATTTTCTTCCCTGCCCGCTTCCCCCAGCTATACTCCACAGCAAGCACCACGCTAAGTTCCTTTAATCTCTCCTTCAGGTCATACACTATCTTCTAATCCTTTAATCAGTTTGGCTGCTCTTCCTCTGGAGTCCCTGTAATCTATCAAAGACCTTCTAATAACAAGACACTCCGAAGTGCAGTGCTGTTTCCCCAAGCGCGTCCACACCAAGTCAGCGGCGAGGGCAGCGTTATTGCTGGCCTTGCCCTAGCGATGACAACGCGGACCCATTCCGCAGCCATCCCGTTCCCATCGGCTCCCGACGCGGAGCTGCAAGAGCCAGCGTCCTCCGCGGAGCCGGGGCACGCCAGCGGCCCTCGCAGCAAACAGCCTCCCGATTATTTTTGTTTAAACAGAAGCGGCCGCTCAAGCATCCTCCACCTTGCTTCCAAAGGAGAACAAATAATAAGCAATTATTTCTCACATTCTCAACATTCTTGTAGTCTCAACATTTTGGGCTTAAGCCATCGTTTCCTCTGCCCTCCCCGCCAAAAAGTAGCAGGCACTGGGTTATTCACATTGAGCTGAAGCGCTGCAAATTGGAAACGGACACCAAGAGCAAAGAGCGGGGTTTGATTCTCCTTTTCTAACGCCCTGCAGTAATCAGGTCCTGCCACAGGGTCTCCTGGAGCTGCAAGGGTTTTGCCGCACTCTCTGAAGCACTGCACAGAAAACTGGGGGAGAGCAGCAAGTCCCACGTGTCCAGGCCAGGGCAGCTGCCTTGCCCTGTCTCGGGGACCGGCACGCACAGCCGGCAACGGAGGGGATGCTGCGGTGGCACGCGGGGGCTCGCACGAGCCCCACTGCAGCAACAAGCAGACATCATGCCTGCTGCTGCTTGTGGCCCTGCAAACGCCTCTTTCCTCCATCGTACGAGGCAGGAGAACGGTCCCTCTGCAAACCGGCTGCTCAGGTACAGCACGTGCAGCTGGCTCAGCGCACGTGGTGGTGGTAGCCCGGTGCTCCAGCCTCTCCTCTGCTCTGGGACCCCCACCTCGCCCTCAAGGCGAGATTCCTGGTACTGCCCAGGCCATGCACAAAAATGAACATGCTGGAAAGAGTCTGAGAGATTTGGGGGAGCTTAAGTTGAGTGAGCAATCTCATTGCACAGCCTCAGCAGGTCTGCCTAATGGCTGGAGCCACCCAGCTCTCTTGCAAGGAGTGGGAACAACTCTGCAAGCCTTGGCTGTATATGAGAGCTGCAAGGCTGGGCGGAGAAAACACAGAGCTTTTAAGCAGGAGGACAGGGCAGTCCTGGGTTTACTGGAGCACCTTGCAATCCTCTGCTGGAGCAGAGAAAGCAGCTTGGGCTGGGGCTAGGGCCAATGGAACCAGGTCCTTCCTATGGTGCACATGCCACGAGCAGCATGGAGAGGAAGGCAGCATGCTTGGTGTATGTGGAGAATTGTGATGCTGCCAAAATTTCTGAGCTTTCCAAGGGTGGTATGATGTTGAACCTGCCAGAGGTGAAGCTGAGGAGCCAGTAGACACCGGAGGATCTGAGGTTTGCCTGCACAAGAGAGGTGCCGGAGGTGCAGCCTGGGATCTGCTCCTGCACCCAGAAAGCTGTTCCCAGGCATTGGCCAAGAGCAGTTCCAGGAGCAGCACCCAAGGGGTTAGGTCAGAGCGGCTTGTCCACGGTGTGGCACAACGAAATGCAGATGAATCTGTGAGGTCATGGCACGCGCATGCATTTCGGGGGCTCTGCCTCCAGCTTTCTGCACTAATATATGCCGAAAAGTAAGAACTGGGGAAAGCCCCGGAGGGCAGGAACACGGTCTTTGTCTCTCCTCCCCATCCCAATGCTTTACTTTGAGTCTTGGGGAAGTCTGTAGCTTGAGTGCAGCTCTTGCTGCAAGCCAAACGGGTTGTAAATGCATTGGCATGTGTTGTCATCTGCACTGGTTAATAGGATCCATTTTCCACTAAAGGGGAAAGAAAAGGAAGAGGAGAAGGGGAACGCCTACATCTGCAAAACAAACACCTGTCACCCCTCCTGAAGTGCTAAACCCCAGCAACGGATGACATACAGAAGGTTGGTCTGTAGCAATAACCTGCAGCGCCTTCACGCACCAATGCAGCCGGATTCAGATGCCAAACCGTAATACCCGGCCCTTAAAACCTCCCAAGCCTCGTTCAAAGAATGGACGAGATGCTGGCCCTGGGGGGGTTATCAGGAGACTTGTCTCCAATTTTACTGGCAGTCCCGTTAACAAACTAACTCCCGCTGTCCCCAGCCACAGCAGCGCCCCACGGCCGGGAAGCGCCGACGGTGCCTAACGGCACCGCAGCGCAGGAGGAGCTGAGGTCCGGGTCGGTACTGCTGCAAAGAGCGAACCAACGGGAGAAAATCCACCTACAGCTGCGGGAACGGAGGCACGTGCCAGCCGGGAAGGACGGCGCAGCGGGGTTTGAGCCCGGCGATGCTGAGCTGCCCAGGGCCCCTTCTCCTCGCTCCCGGCCACAGCGCGGCACTCGGCCGCGGCTGGGAAACCCTCCTCAACCCGAGCAGATGTTCTGGGTCCCGCTCCCGCGGACGGCTCCCGGCTTGATTTATTACTGGACGTGACTTCTGGAGTTTGTCAAAGGCACCCCCTGCCTCCCCCTGCCTCCCCCACACCCTTCCCGTTTCATTCGACGTGCACGGTCTCCCCACCACAGCTTGCAATAAACAGAAACTCATTTCCAGCATAAACAGCGGCACGCCGTACCCCAGCGAGGCGCACGACCCGGCCTTGCCGATCTCCCCACCCCTGAGAGCTTCAGGCTCTGGGAAAACAGTTTCTCCCTTCTGCTTTTTTTTTTTCACCCTCCAGGCTCTTTGCTCCTTTCCTTTCTTTTTTTCTTTTTTTTAAATCCCCCCCCCCCCGAGATTTACAACGTGCCAGCCGGCCGCAGCGGTCTCTCCCGCTCCGCATCACGTACGTGCTATAGCACCAAGGGCCGGGGGCCGGCTGCCTCCAAGCCGGCGGATCAGCCTGGAGACGACGGTCCAGCGGCACCGCAGGCTGCGGCGGAGAGGGGCCCTCGGCAGCGACGTCCCCTCTCGACGGCCACGGCCGCGGCACGCACCGGCAGCCCCCCTGCCTGCCCGCCCGCCTGGCATGAACCGCAGCTCGAAAGCGGGCGGCCGGCCGGGAAAAAGAGATGGGTTCGGGGGCAGAAAATGGGATAACGAGGCTGGTAGAGACCCCGGGCAGCTCTTAATCCGGCGGAGCTACTAACGGTGACAGCGTTATGTGGAAAGGTGCTGATGGCCCCTGTGCCGAGCCGCGGCGGGGGGACGGGAGGTGTTATCCTAAACGCTCCGACTTGTGCGAAACGGAGCGAGAGCAGCATGCCGAATGCCACCGCTTGCTCTTCTCCATGCGCTCGCAGGCCCCTCAGCTTGGCAAACGTCGGCCCGTTAAATGACTTTGGAGCCCAGGGCGGATGTTACGGCTGCCAGCCCGGGCCGGCAGATGCTAGCGGCATGGATGGAAAGCACGTGCTTAACCCAGGCCTCCTGCTGCCCCCACCGTCAGCGCAAACCCGGGCTCCGCGGCTGCACGTTTGCTCCCCGCTACCTTTCCTGCGAGCCCAGCCAGCACGGGATGGCCCGCTTTTCAGGAGCCGGTCATGCAATTCCAGGCACGGTGCCGGGCAAAGCAGCCGATCCTTTCCTTTCGGCTTGGAGATTAGAGCAAACAAGGACGTGGGCGGCTGCACGGAGCGGGCGGGTTTAGCCATCTTCACCACGCACCGCGTGGTTCCTTGGAGAGCTGATACCGACGATGGGGACTCGGCGCTGTAACGCTCCCGCGACAGCCTCCGAGGCAGCACCCAGCCTGAGCGGATACCTCCGGCTGGCTGCGGAGGCTCTCTGCCCATCGCATGCCACTTAGGGCTGGTGGGCACGAGGTTTGCTCTGCAAAATGCCATTTTGGCCAAAGCCACAGTCCCAGGGAAGCAGCATCTATCAACGTCCTATTACCTCTTCATACCCCCTTTATAAACGGGCTCTCGCTATGAAAAGTGGCCAAGCAATGTCCGTCCTGCTTTCCCACCGACCAGCAGCTGAGGTCACTCCTGGCCAGTAGGAGCCTCTTAGCCTCACCCACCCAAACGGAGCCTCCGCGAGGCAGTAAATCACGGCAAGCATCGACGCCACAGCCGGCCGAGGCCGCCGCGGCCCCGCCGGGGCTCGGCGACCCTCCGGAGGGAGGCGGCGACGGCAACGCGGCCTCCAGCGCTCGCTGCCTCCTGGCTCGCCGAGACCGCGGATATCACAGATATCTCTGGGAGCGCTGCAAAAGGCTCGTCCTCGGGTGCATCCCCTCGCAGCACCGAGAAGCCTCGCAGGACTGGGGGGGACGGGGGCACCCGCACGACCTGGCGAAAGCTCAAAACTTTCCCGTGCGCAAGTCAAACATTCGGTGGCGAAGCTTTTCCCTCCCTTTTACTGCGGCTACCGCTCTCTGCGAGCCCCATCACCCCCGCACCGTGCACCGCCCGCTGCCAGAATAAAACTTGCAGCATTTCTGCAGGTCCCTGGGGCCAATTCCTCCCCCCAGGGGGGCTTTAAGAGCCAAAACCACCAGCTGAAAAACGGAGGCAGAAAGCCGCTGCGACGGCAGACCGGCACGTTACGGATTACCGACGTCGAAATATCGGATCAGCACTCGCGCTGCCGCCCGGCCTCCAAAACAGCCCCGTCGCCCCTGCCCGTATATTATGTTTGATGAAACTGAGTTAGGAGCGTTTTTATCTGTCAATTAGGAACCATGAAGCAGTTATTAAATAGAGTCAGAGCCCTCCTCGCTGCTCCCCCGGGCAGCGCAGGAGACGCCTAACAGCCTGTAATGAAGCATTAAGCAGCAGCAGTTTTGTTTCTGATAGGATTGGAAATGATAAGCTGGTGAGGCACGGCCGTGCGGATCCAGCCCCGGCTCCGCGGCCGCGCAGGGAGACCCGGGGGGGGGGGGGGGGATCTCTCCCCCGCTTGGCCTCGGGAAAGGAGCCTCCATGGGAGCGCTGCTTCATTCTCTAACCTCCTGATTCACCAGAAGTCTTCAGCTGCCTCTGACTTCCAGGGCATTTTTGCAAAGTTCCCTGTGAACTGCAAAACCCTTTCCCTCCCCTTCTCTGGGCAAACTGCTCAGAAATCCCTTCCCCAAAAACCTGGCATCTCCCTGTGCAAGGAGGGCGCCCGCCAGTCAGTTGCCAGCTTGCAGGGCGCGGGAGTTGAGCGCACTGGGGTGAGCTACGCCGGCTCGTTGCAAGCCATCGCCACCCGCTGCCCTCTTTGCTTTGGCATTTGCAAGCAGTCCAAGGACTGGCGGACACACGGCACCCTTTGCGCCGCTGTGTCCGGAGCACGCTTGGTGCCCTGAGTCCCGCAGCCGCCACGGCCTGCTCCGTAACCCATAGCTAAGCCCTCTCCTTTCCTTCCAGCTGCGCAGACGCGACAGCGAGACCTCTGGCCAGGACGGGGCCCAGCGGTGGGATTTCCGCCCCCGCGCCGCGGCGGGTTGCACACGGCTCGCGGACGACGGGGGAGACCGCTGTCGACTCATCCGTATTTCATCCCAGCTCCCGCTGGCATCTCGCGCGCTGCCCCTTGTTGCCGTTCGCTATCAGCTGGCGGAGCCGGCGCGGCGCAGCTGGGGACGGGCGCCGCGCCGGCCGCCGCGGGGCGGGCAGCCAGGCAGGACGCAGCGAGGACGCGGGGAATGCTGCTCCCTGCCTGCTCCGGGCGCACGGCGTGCGGGTTTCCAACCCGCTTTCCGCCTCGATCCTGCCTGTGAGGTGGCCAAGAAGGACCCAGGCGGGCTGCTGCCACAGCGCTTAACGGGCTCTGCAGATCCCTCCGCTCCAGAGCCAGCATCCCCTGGCTGGCAGGTTCTTCTGCGTGGGCTTAATACTCGGGAGGGACCCTTGGGGTCGGAGGAGGAAAGGCAGCCAACTCCTCCTCCTCCTCTCTCCCCACTGGCTTCCCTTAAATTTGCCCAAGAACAAACTCTCAGGGATTAGCAGTGGCCACATCCTGGTGAGAACAATATTAAGGGATTATGAGATTAGAAATACCATTTATGCCGAGAGGAATAACTCTAATTCTTATCTGATTGTCTACAGATGTCAGCAATCAAAGCGCCTCTTTCATGCAAAGCAAGGACAGCTGCCGGGAGCAGTAGGTGAACATGCCTTGGCCCCCTCCTAGAAAGAGGAGAGCCAGCTCCTCCTGCCGCTGCTAGCTCCAGATCGCATCCCACAGCAGCCACTGGCTCAGATGGGGCTCGTTTTCCTCGGAGCGAAGCCGTGTCCCGCGGCTCCCTGGCAGCAGCATGGTGACGGAGAGTGTCACGAGCCTGCGAATGCTCGGAGCTGCTCAGAGCATTGTGGATGGTGAGATGGTCTCCTTGAAGCACATGGGTCAATCTGCCTGGTCAGGCACGGACACAAGCCTGGTTTCCCCTGGTAGGTGCACAGCTCTTCTCACTTCTGGTGGGGCCAGATAGTTTCAAAAAGCCGCTGGAGATGAATCAACCCTGGGGTATTCTGTCTCTGGAGAGGAGGTGGCCTTGCACTGGCTCAACCAACTTTTACGGCTTGTCTCCTTCTGTGAGAGTCCCCACCGACCACCCTAGTTGCAGCGGGTCTAAGCGCCTGAGGAAGGACTGCTCACATATGTGCAAGCACTGCACGAGCAGACTTCAGCCCTCACTCCAAACCTTCAAGACATCTCCCTGCCCAACAGCTCCTGGCCTCCTGCACCCTCTGGGCCTGATATACACCAAGCTGGGGGGAAAAGAGCGCATCCCAGGCCCCCAGCCTTGGGCAGGGCTGCCCTGCGGTGGGCTCAGCACTGGCGGCTTTTCCTCCTTGCCAAGAGCTGGCGCTGGAGCCGGCGGTGCCGCGGCCCGGCTGCTCCCACGGCTTGCCGAGCAATCTGTGCCGCCCCGACTCCCGCGGAGCGGCAGCTCCTAATGGGCCGGTCTGGAGTCTCTGCCCTGCCATTAAGGGAGGTAAGTGCTTCTGGGCGCTCTGCGCCAAGCTGCCTGTCTGCACGGAGGAGGCCGCGACGGATGCGCACGGCGCGTCTCCGCCGAGGGCTGCTGCTCCCGGCTCCCTGCCCACCGCTCATTGACGGCACGTTGTCTCCTGCCGGCTCCTCATCGAAAGCTCGCTGCTGATCCCTCTTTCGGAGGAGGTCAGTGGGAGCTTCCTCTAGTTAGAGCTCACCTCTCGCATTCATTTTTCCACCCCGTCTCCTTTTCCACTTTTTCTCAGCCCTGATCTTGGCATTTTTTTCCGCCGGCCCCATGTCTTGCCGTCCCCTTGATGCCGAGCGGGGCTGCTCTGCTCCCCTCCACAGCCCGCTCGCCCCGCCGCCTGCACGCAAAACCGAGGCGTCAGTGAGCAGGGTGAGGAGCAATTCCTGCCGTGCTTTTCCTGGGCCTGGGAATTGCTGCTGTCCCTTTGCTTCCCATGCACCTTGCTCCAGGGCGATAACTCACCGCTGCCCCAGGACCACCAGCACTTCCCTTGACTTCCCAGCACTGCTCCGAGCAGCGCAGACCAAAGCTGTCGGGATCTCAGCTGGCTGCGACCTCTGGAAAACCTTCATCCTCCACTGTCCCATCACTTTCCCTGACCAGGCTGTGTCTAACCCGTTTTTTGACCCAGCAAGGGTGATTCTGCCCCTTCCCATCTCCCTAGTTTCTGTCCTTACAGGCTCTAGTCTCTCACTGCCATTCAGACACCAGCTATCTCAGAGGCCAGCCCTGCCGTAGGGGATGAGGGGCATGGTCTTGGCCCCACCCCACGTAGAGACCGTGGTGAGCACTGGGCCCTAGGGAGAGCTCGGCACCCTCTGAACAGGCTCTGCTCCATGCCACCGGCCGCCAGAGTCGCGTTACCTGGGGCTGCAAAGCTAAATCTGCAAGACAGGGATACGCACCTTCCTTAACTCACAGACTCGAAGGCTGTGGGAGAAAACTGGTTCATCTCACCTGACCTCCTGGGTTGCACAGACCATTACATCCCTCTGTCACCCCTCTACTGAGCCCAGTAACTCAGTTTCACTGAATCATCTCTCAGAAAGTCAGCCAGCCTTGCTCTGCAGATAACAAGCAACAGAGGAGCCACCACTGCTTTCGGCAGTTCGTTCCAATGCTTAATCATTTTTTCTATTAAAAATATGGGCCTCATTTCTAATTTGAATGTGGTTGTGCTCAGCTTCCAGTCATTGGCTCTAGTTATGGCTTTGCTTGCTAGTTTAATACCCGCTATCTTCTCCGCTTGGAGGTAATGACCAGCTAGAGTGAAGGCATCTCTCCAGCTCCTTTTGAAGCCACTGAAGAGCCTACTTTATGTCTTTCGCCTTATGACTGCTCCCCCCTCTTCCCTTTGCATTCTTCCACAGTATCCAATTTTCCAAGGTCTTTTTCAAATTACTCACCCCATAATGTCCCAGGATTGATATGTAAGGAGGTAAAATTGCTTCCTTGTAGGACGTAGGCAGATGGCTCAATCGTGGCTCCAAACGCAGGCAGGAGCCGCTGTTCAGGGTGGCACGGGTGACTTGGAAAGCTCGCTGCCCGCCACGGCCCTTGCTTCGGGCACTTCCCCAGTACGGGGTATGCGACCAGCAGGCTGCTCCCCGGCTGCCCCATTGAGCACGCAGCCTTTTAGGATGCTCTCGGTACATCTCTGCCCCTTGTACCCTGCATGGGATCTGCAGCGATCCTTCCCGGCACTGCTCTGGGGGGTCGAGGAGGGATTGATCTGGGATATCAATAACTCGTGGAGCTTCTTTTGGTACAGAGCAGTAGCTGCTGGTCCAAGAGCCTTCTCCTAGGCCTTCTCTTCCCATCCGAAAGCAGTGCCCTAAACAGTGCAGCTGGCTCTGAGGCTCACATGGAGAGGTGAAGCAGCCCCAAGGAGCGCACCACACGCCAATTTTCTGCACCCCCAGAGCAGAGACTAGAGGTCCCAAATAGTCCTAACTGGTCTTTCTGGCCAGTGCATCCCAACACAAACTCACAGACTGTGCTCTCTCCATGCCAGGTGGAGAGGGACCCATGCCCACCCTCCTGGAGGAAAAGACCTTCCCTGCTCTCTACAATTTTGCTTTTTTTCATCGTAATTAAACTCTAATTAAGCAGAGCTTGGCTGCTCAGCATTCCCGCCCTCACAGCTGCTCCGCTTGCCCCAGATGAGAATTGGCCCTGTGGTTTACACCGATTCACAAGCTGCTGAGAGACGGGGAAGCAAGGGAAGGGAATGCAGCAAAATTATGCGGATACAGAATATGCGGCGTGCCATCTCTGTGAGCTTTTTAACGCCCGTGAAAGAGCCCACGCACCGCTCTTTTTCATATCTGAACAAAAATCCTGCACATTTGCCACCGGTCAGCACAGCAGTCACCAGCAGCCAGTGGCACCAGCCCGTGCTAGCGCAGCGCTGTGCCCCGATGGCCAAAATCACACCTTCTCTGCCAACAGACACGGCCTTTTCAGACAAAAAAGCCAGCGGCATTTTCCCTCCGTGGTCTCCAGTGCAGGGAGGTGCCGGGACTTTCATGCATGCGCTTGTGCTAGTCCGGCACGGCGGGTTCGGCTCGCCACGGCAGGCGGGTGCCTGGTGGCCGCGTGCCACCGGAGGCGCTTGCAGCCGGGGAGCAGCCTGTTGCTCTCGCGCTGCCCCCTCCGCTGCCAGCCACCAGCGGTTTCCCACTCGCTCCACGTTTCCGCCAACAGCAGGGAGGGCCGCAGGCCCGGCCACCTCCTTCCGTGCCCTCTCCTCCGGAAAGAGCGCGGGATCTGATTTCGGACCTCACCGCACCGTTTATGCCCGCGGGCTGTAAAGTCCGAGGGAAGGCGTTTTGCAGAGCATCCCCCCCCGCGAAGGCCATCGCTGGCCCCGCGTGCCTCCCCGAGCGAGGCATCCCGGCGAGGCCGCCTGGGCGCAGATCGGGCCGGGGGTGTCCCCCCCCCCCGCCACCTCCCGCCCCACCGCATCCCTGGCTGCCGTGTCTGGTACCCAGCGAGCCCGCCAGGAAGGCACGAGCGGGACCTCGTTAGCGACCTCCTGCGCTCACCAAGCGGCGCCGAGCTCCCTTCGGCGGAGGGAAGACCTTTCTGGCGAGGGAGCTAGCAGCCGGCACCCTAGGGACAGCATCGTAAACCATTTTAATAAGGCATTTTGCTCTCCACCTCCCCCCCCCCCGCCCCATCCCAACTCAAGCAAACACCGTCTTGTTTAGTTGGCAGCAAATGATCAAGACCCCCAGGGAGCAGAGGAGGGGGAGAAAAGGGACATCTGTTTAGAGCATTTCTACTGCGTGGCTCTCCCAGGCTATTTCTATCTCTTCTTGTCAAAATTTATCAACTGCGTAATTGTTTAAACAGCATTAAAGTGCTTGGAGCAAGAGCAACTGGAAGCTGTCCTGCAGTTGCCTCTGGTACCGATGCTGACAGCTCGGGAGGGACCAGGGCGAGGAGGGATCCAGCGGGCATGGGAACCCTCTGACTCCTTTTCCGGAGGGGGAGACGCTACCCCGGCTTGCTAGCGGGAGAAAAATCATCTCGCTGCACTCCCAGTGCCCTTCCCTGCTTTCCGGAGCCGTGATCCTCCTCCCTCTCCTCTCCTCCCTGCCTGGACCTGCTGTTAGCACACATTTACTCTTCTAAATTATTTACAGCAGGCGCACCAGCCCGGGAAACCATAGCTAATGACAACGTCTTCCCCGCTGAGATACACTGAGTTGCGCTCGGATCTGACCCTCGGCCCCGGTGGGAGCAGCTCGCGGCCGGGACCCTCTCGCGAGCGCCGTTACGGAGCGCTTCCTCCCCCAGCGTCGGGTGCGAACCCAGCTCGCTCCCGCCTCCCGAGCGGATAAACCAGCTTAAGGAGAGCGGGAAGAGCCAGGGGGCGGGGGTGAGGGGAGGCTGCGCCGACCTCCATCCGCGCCACCGCGGTATTTCACGCGTTTTTGCAAGGACAGGGGGGTGCTGCTGAGCGCCCGCCGCGGCCCCCAAGCCCCTTTTCCCTCTTCTTCTTCGCCCACCCCGTAGCTGCTGGCACGGGGTGGCCTGGCTCTGCCTTCGAGCCTGTTCGCCCGAGCCAGAGCCCCCGCTGCAGGGACGGGAAGCTCGGGCACGGGACAGAGCCAGCTGAGAACCGTCAAACTCATTCCACGTGTGGGTCCAAAGCCGCCCAGGGTTTGCGGGCAAGAAGGGGCAGGAGGGCACCGAACCACGGTCAAAAAGGCTCCCAGGAGAAGCGGCGGCTTCTCCGTCCCTTGCGACGCTTGGGCACGGGCTGCGGCGGGCAGCAGCGCCGGCCAGCACCTAATAGATGCCACGGGCCCCCAGGTCCCGGGGGTGGGGGCGGCGGGGGCTGCCAGGACAGGCGAGGGGATATTTTTATTGTTTCTGACGCCGGCCGCCCCAGATTATCGCATTTTGCGCGGCGAGCCAAAGAAGCATCACTCTGCTATGCTGCAGCTGGGCAGCCTGCCGAGCCCTGCAAGGCGAAGGGAGGGAGGAAGGCAGCGGGGCGTGCGCGCGTGCTGGCGCGTGTGCACCGCTGCGTGTGTGCACGCTGCTGCGCGTGTGCACCGCCGTGCACGCGCGCCGCTCCGGTCAGCCGGCAGCGCGTGGCCCGCGGGACAGGGCAGGAAGGTCGTCCGCTGCCTTCAAACGTGTTTGTTTTTCTACTTTGGCTCCTAATTCGATTAGGACTAATTGCATTTGGGAGCGTGGTGGGTTGGGGCTTTTTCTTTTTTTTTTTTTTTAGTGGGGTTTTTCTTTCTTTTTTTTTTTTTCTTTGCCTTCTCCTGAAAAAGCTGGGATGTGCAGCCTGCGTGTCGTTACCCAGCACACCTTTCCAGCTCCCAGCGGGGCCAGGAACCGAAATCTGGGCACAGGCAGCAAAGTTTGCTCCTTGAGTTTTCCTAGCCCCAAACGAACGGCGGCTTGGGATGGAAAGGCCGAGCGCGGCGAGCCCGCGTGCGCCGCGAAATACAGATGAATTCAGATGAATGAGGCACTGCCCTAATCTAATCAACGCGGTTTGCAATACCCCCCTCCCCGCCGCTTTCTGGGGAGCCGCGGGGTCACGCTCGTCCCTTGCTGCCACCTCCGGCCGCGCCACGCTGGGCAGCGCCGCGGGGCTGCCACGGGGCTCCGGGGCCAGGAGCACCTGGGGCCGTCCCACCGTGCCAGGGAGGCACCAGGAGCACCAGCCACGGCCGCAGCAATAAATCAGATGGTGCCAGATCCCCCAGGGCTGGAACGTGAGCAACTGCAGGCTTGCATTTATTTGCACCGTCCCTGTATTTGCACCATCCCTGGCACGGTTTTGGTCCAGGCTACCTCAGTCCTGCGCCAAGCTCTGCTCGGGCATGGTCCTGGGGCTGGCACTGGCCTGGGCCCTCCCTGGGCAGCAGGAGAGATGTGGCCACCGGGCGCAGGAGTTCAGCCGTACGGGCACGCGCCGCTCCGTGCCAGTTGGCCCCGGTGCCAGGGAACGGTCCGCGTCGTGTTTAACTTGCTGGTCTAGAAATAGCCTCAGTTTACACGGCTTTGGAAAGGGATTGGATAAATTCCTGGAGGAAAAATCCATCAGCAGGCTTTGGAAACCGATCCCTGCGCCACGAAGCGCAGGACGAGAGCGTCGCGGGCGGGAAAACCTCTGTGCGCGCTTCTCCCGCCCCGGCTCTGAGCCGCCACCGCCGCCGCGTCATCCTCTCCGTTCCTGCACTTTCGGATGGGCGACAAAGGGAACAAAAAAAAAACCCCAAAACACAAAAAACAAAACCAACCAGCCAAACGCAGAAGGAGGGAAGCTGCGGCCCGTCGCAGCTGGAGCCCAGCTGGGAGGAAAGGGGCTCCAGGGCAGGGCAGAGGCGGCTCTGATTGATTGATCAGTTATTAGCGGCCGCCGTTTGATCGCCCGCTAATCGGGCCGGGGGGCGCGCTCGGGCTCTCCCGGGCGCCCCGCTCACGTGCGGCTCCTGTTGCTTCGCCCCTTCTCCTTCGCATCCCGCTCCCCTTCGCTCCGGTTTCGCTGTGTTTGTTTTTCTGCTAATTTGGTTGTTTTTCCATGTCGTTTTCCGTCAAACCACACGGGGATTTTTTCCCCTTTCTGCCTCCCTGCCCGCTCCGCACCCGAGGCCTCCGCATGCCCAGGCGCGCTCCCCGGCTGCTGGCAGCCTCTCGGCCGCGGCGTTTCCACTCCTCTCTGGCCCATTAGCAGTATTTTTATAACGGTCTGCAACGCGCGGAGCCGCGTGCCAAACCTCAAGAGCACATTATTTCCCAACGTCTTTCTAAGCTGCAGCCCCCCCCCCCCCCCGGCCGCGGCGCTTGCAAACGCGGCGGCGGCTGCTCGCCCGGCGCCCGGCCGCCCCGGGGACCGAGGTGCGCGCAGCCCTTCTGCGCCTTCCCCGCTCTCCGGCCACCGGCTCCCGCCCGGAGGTGAAATTCCAGCATGAAATTCCCACCCCCTGGAAATGTCGGGGTCTCCCCCCCAACAAGCCGTCGGCACGCCAGGGCTGTCGCGGGAAGCGCTGCGGAGCCTCGTCCGAGGGCTGCTGTCGAAGCTCTCCCCCTCCCTCCCCCCGCCCGGCAGCTCCCCTTTCAGCACAACTTGATCCCCCTTTAGCCATTTCCTAAGCCCTGTTCCAATTCTCATACTAATCCACATTTTCTCTGGTTTAACTCATAATTTCCCATGTGGCATCATAACAAATGCTCCACTGAAGTCAGGACAGATTACGTCTACCGCATTTCTGGGCCTCGGAAATCGCTCCCCTTATCAAAGAAAGCTCCACCAGGTCAATCTGGCGCGACGCAGCTCTGCCGAGCCCCCCCGCCCGCCCCCCGTGAGCTTTTCTCCCATTTTCCATTCGTCCCCACGTCTTTCTTTAACTGCTCTTCCTCCCAAGTGCGCTCCGCGGCCCCGCTGTGCTGCCGGGCCAGACTGTCTGATTTTATTTTATTTTTTTTTAACTTTTTTAAAGCACAGGACACAGGCTGGCTACCCCACGCCACCGGCTGTGACCTGTCCCCAGCGAACCTTGCTCACGAGCAGGATTTTGCTGCTCCCCGCTGCAGCGGCACTCTGGGGGTGCCGTGGCCCCCAGGACAATTCAATTAATTACCGCTAAAAGCATCTCACCTGATTAATTCCTTGCATACTTAATTGCATTAACAGCACCGCGCATTCACTTATTAATTTATCAGGCGCCCTTCCCGGGCTCGTGCCCCCTTCCATATCGCGGTTCAGCGCAGACACTGTTCGTTCAGTCTCGGGGCTCTGCCTAGATTACCTTTAATCTCCCCTTAAACCTCGCTGCGCAGCCAGCCCAGCTCTTCTCTCCTTGGTTTCTCTTTATTTGTACAGCTAAAACCCCCTTTAATTTCCTCTGTAAGGTCTCGCTCAGCTTGACTCCTGGCAGCGCTCCCTTCACCCCCGCACTCGCCGACCCCCCGAGATGGAGCTTGCTTTGCTAACTGACACCTTTTCCCGCTCCTCGCCGGCGCTCGGCTCGCTCCTAACGTCCTCCTTGCGGCAGCGGCTCGGCCAGGCGCTGGCCTCCTTCCCCCCCACCCCTCATTCCTCGCCGGCTCGCTTGGGGTGCACCAGCGCTCCAGGTACCGTCTGCATCTTTTAGTTAATGCGATCCCCAGCGCTCCTCCTTCACGCTCAGCCCCCCGTGCTTCGGTCCAGCTGACTTCATCGGCTTGGTCTCATGACTTCTCAGTTTGCCCCTGCAAGACTGGAGACCGCAGCTACAGGCCTGTTTTCGTTTAGCTTCCCGTTCAGTTTAAATGCAATGAATCCAAGGTCCCTCCAGCCCCAGGTACTCCTCTGCAAGCTCTCGCTGCTCCCCCGTGCCCCGTCTAATGCTGCACCTCCGTCTGGCCAGGGGCAGAAATGCCGCGACAGATGGACCTTAATGGCACCCCCGAATATCAAGGCTGGAAGCGATTTCTCTCCCTGGTTTTGGCAAGTTGATAGCATCCCCTTTCCAAATCCCCTTTTCTGCTCTGGCAGCCAGGAGAAAAGCCAGCTCTCTCCCCGCTGAAACCAGCCACCGTGGGCCCGTGAGCAGGTTGCCACCGTCCCCTCTGGGAAGAAGGGCCCACCCGAGCCCGCTGCCCCGCGGTGGCACTGCACGCCTCCAGGGCAATCAATCACGCTGGAGAGGTGGGGAGGGGAGGCAGGCAGGGGCTGCAGAGCTGGGAAAAGAAACCTCGTGGAGAACATTAAATTAAAATCCAGGCAATTAAATTAATTACCACTAAAAGCATCTCACCTGATTAATTCCTTGCATACTTAATTGCATTAACAACACCGGGCATTCACTTATTTATTTATCACCTGCTCTTCCTGGGCTGGTGGCCCCTGTGGTGTCCAGCCATGCCCTGAGTTTGGGGCGAGGGGGCTGCGAGCGACTGGCAAGTAGGAACACACTGTAATAGGAAACAGCAGGATTTCAGCTCTAACGCTGAGCAATTCCCGTGGGTCCCCAAGCGGATTGACAGGGATTACTATTAGCGAGGTGCTTAGCAGATGTAAGAGCCATTGCAAAGTCGCAGCGATGCCACAGCTGCAGGGGAGATGGTTGGAGGCTGCAGCCCCCCCCCCACCCCCCACCCCGTTTCCCTGGATTTCTTCCTTTCCACCTACAGGTGCACAGAGCCCTCCTTGTCCCTCCTGCAGTGGGACCCGAGCACTGGGGCAACATCTCGTCCTCCTCCTGCACCCTGGGTCCGTGGTAGTGGTGCCACGCTGGCCTTGGCGTAAGCGACCTGGTGGAGGTGGGACAAAGTGCGGAGAAAGGATCTACCATGTACCCCAAATCTGGGCGGGCACAGCGTACGTGACACACGCCTGGGGGGCTCCTGGCTGCTACCTCGCAGCATCCTCCAAAATAGTCGCCGTTTCATAGACAGGAACATTGTCTGGTGCTTCCAGACGCCCACAGCTATCAGTTACAGACACTACACCGCAAAATACATGGTTGCTGTCGGTTATACAAACACAGCATCCTACGAAATACACAGCTGCTATCAGCTATCGGCATCGTGTGAGACGTAGCATCGCTCTTATCTTCCGCGCTGAAATCTGTGAATCAGCGCGTGTCTCACTTAAGGCACGCAGAACCCGGGGAGATAGGCAGCTCTTCTCCTACACCCGTACACTGGGTCCCGCGAGACACACAGCAACTTCCCCCATGGTTTGGTTGCTCCCCTGACACCAGTGTGCTGCAGCAAGCAGACACAGCCAGAACTCATCCTCCTTGGCCGCAGCCCTCCTTTTATGACACCCTTTCCCAAAATGTCCTTGGGGCACCATTTAATCTACTGGCTTTGATGCAAATTTTGGGGCAGGAGGGGCTGATTCCAGCATCGTGCTATTGAGATTAACTTGTCATGGGGAACTTGTACTGGGGGAGGGGGTGGAGCAGGCAACCATACCGCTAGCAGGGACAGGACAGGGGCTGCGATGGGTCAGTAGGGGAGCAGAGAGCAAGGGTCTGTCCCATGGTGTCCCCCCCATGTCACGCGCCTTGGTACTCACTTCCCACCCTCAAGTAGGTCTGGTATTTGAGATGCCAGGAGGAGCCCTCGTAGCAGGAGTACTGGCCGCTCTGCGTGAGATTGACATTCCTCAGGACCAGGTACGATCCATTCAGGTGGGAATCATCAATGTCGGTGCCATTGGCCGTCCAGGTCACAGCTGCCTCCCGGTCCATGGACCCACACTTCATGGTCACATCTGCGCCTACCCGCTCGTACTGGATGTGGCTTTCTGTGGAGGCAGAAGAGGAAAAAAAAACAGGTTAGCTCTGTCCTGTAAGCAGGGCAAAGACCCCATGGCTACCTTGGAGGAAGGCTCTTAATATGGTTTATATGGCAAGTGAGGGAAGGTCTGGGGTATGGACTGATGCCATGCTGATGGCTGCAAAGCCCGTGTTCCCCTCCTGGTTCTGATAACGCTTTGCTCTGACATTACATCAGAGTGGACCAGCCCTCATGGATTGGTGGACCAGGACTCATAGACCATATCCATCTTGTCGGATGCTTTCCTCTGACCTTTGCCTTGAAGGAGACATGTCAGGAGACAACATTGCCAAATGCTCACACCAGCAAGTCATTGCTGCTCCCGCATCCTGATGGCTTGCTGGAGGATGCAAACCCAAAGCCAAATGCACTCTCAGAAACTGCCTCCTAACCCATCTTTCTCACATTCCTTCACTTTACCAGTAAAGAAGTAACGAGAAGAGGACCTTTCCCACCAGGAATATCTATCTGTCCTTCAGCCCTGGGGCACACACAAACTTCAGGGCAGCAGGAAACTATAACAGGAAAAAGGACTGCCAAAAGGCGATGCTGCGAGGAAGAGCCTGTGCCCAAACGGGGAGGGAGCGTGCTTCCCCTGCCAGCACATCCCACAGGGACTGCCCCTTCGCAGAGTGGGGGCGGTACTGGATAACTCCCTACCCCTTCACCACACCAGTGACCCCAGCCAGGCATGTGAGTGCTCAGCCTTCCCAGCACCATATCCCCAGAGAAAGGCAGGGTGGGGGTGGCTGCAATAATGTGGGACAGTCTGGACAAACCCACCGTGCTAAAACAAGGTGAGGGGAGCGATCCCCCAGATCTGCAGCAAATTTCGGGTGCCAGACTCCTGTGTCAAAGGAGGCAAAAGGGATATCCTTTCTCAGCCCATGGGTGCTGGGGTCCTACATGCTGCCTTTCTACAGCCGCGTTGCTAGCTGGAGTGGTGGGAGCCAGCTCGTGCTCCCGAGACAGTTACAGCTCAGCCACAGCCGGGCAGAGCTGACAAGCAGAAAGGTGACAGAACCGCAGGACTTGTCACCAGTAAACCTGAGTTATGTACTGGAGGAGGCAGGAAGCAGGCAGTTGTCCTTGCAATTCCCTCCCTAGGAAACCAGGTGGGAGGACGGCAACCTAGCCGTGTTATGCTTTGGAAAGGGGCAGCTGTTCGTTGCGTGCTATGCTGTTTATCTCCTTGCCCGACTTTTCTTCTTGCTCTGCAATAACATGATGCCTTGCTGAGCCATTTGATTTAGCATCGTGCAAGTGGGGCAATACAGCTCATTGGGCACCAGCTGCCTAATTGAATTTTCCCAGGTTTCTGGACGGAAGCTTGTGCTGACATTCATTAATGATCCCTAGCAATTGAATCTTTCCCATGTCGCCGCACTGGCCGTGCTGGGCTGTGTGCGGCAAGGGTAGGAGTGTGCATGCGTGTGCGTGACACGGGGTGAAGCAGGACATGGGGATCGGCAGGGGATGAGCCGCAGCAGCCTGTCGTTTGGCGTAGGGCCACAGGCACGTGCACGTGTTTATAGGGGTTTGTGGTTTCTACATGTGTGCAGTTGGGACAGAGCTGCTAACTGAGCAGGAGCAGCATGTGTTGGTCACATATGAGGGTGCTGGAGGAGAAAATAGGGCTGGGATGGATACGCACGTGCGTGCGAATCGGCATGGCAGGGTGCTGCTGCAGCGGGCACAGGGTGTACAGCAGCAACAGCCTGCTCAAGGCTTCAAGTGAAGTGGCACGTGCAAACAAAGGCCATCCAGTTCCTAAAATACACCTGGGGTGCCAAAACACTTTTGACCAGGTCCCTCACTAAAAGCTCCCAAAGGAAATTGAGCAGCCATGAAATACGAGGAACATCCTTGCGAGGATCTATAGCAGTGAAAGGTCAGGAAGCCAAAGGTAAGAACAAACAGCCAGTCTGCGCGGTGGAAGACGTCACCCGTGAAGTTCAATGGAGATCAGAGCTGGAGCTTGTGCTGCCCGGCACGTTCATGACTGATGGGGAAAATAGGGTCAGCTAGTCAGAGGCGACAGCGTGCTGCTGGTGCCTACAGGGCACTAAAATTAAAACTGAGTGCAAAAGCATTGCAGAGGGACATCACGGTACAGACCGGCTCTGTGTCAAGAAAGGGATGCACACGGGAAAAACAAGCCTCGCTTTCCCTACGCAGGCACGGGCTCCAAATTAGCTGCAGCCTCCATGGAAACATATCGTGGAGTTATTGCACATACGCCTCTGAAAACATCAGCTTGGTAGCAAACAGAAACACAAACCTAATGCCAGGAATTACGAAGAAAGGAATAGAGAACAGAATGGAAAATACTGTACCCTAAAAGCTGCATACAAATCTGTCCCTGTGCCAGCAGGAATACAGTTCAGCTGAAAACGGAGCTGAGAAAGGAAACGTGGTGGTTCAAAGGTTGGAAACAGCCCCTGTGTAAGGAATGACTTAACAGACTCGATCTCTTCATCCTGAAAAAGAGACAACTGAATGGAGATGTGATAGAGATCTAAGCAACGATGAATGACACGGGGAGGATGAATAGGGAATGACCACTTGCTCTTTCTTCTAATACAATAATTAAGGGGCAGCAAATAAAATTATCAGGCAACAGGTTTAAAACAAGCAAAAGGAAGTATTTTTTTCACACAATGTATTATTAAATTACAGGAACCTATGTCTATCAGTCAGTCACTACAAATGTCAAAAGTTTTGGGGAAAAGAGTGATTAAATGAATACAGATTAGAAGACTGTATTCACCAAGGGCTGTAAAACACAGAGTTGCCTCAGCGAGTCTGGGAAGGCTGCAGCTGGCTGACAGTGGGGAGGGACAGGAGAGGCACTACCTCGTACTTGTCCTGCTCTTTTCTCTTTCTCTAGATTTCAGCACCTGGGTCCTTGTGGGAGATGGGACCAAGGGCTAAATGGGTCCATTAGCTGACACGTGAAATCCCACACCTTGAGCTGATCTGTGAAGGACAGAGCTCCAAGGTCATGGCTATGTCAAGACAGGCAGGCTGAGAGCTGACTCTAGAAGGCCTGAGTCCTCCTCTAGATCCCTTGAATACAGCCATAACCATTCTGGGCCAGGAAGCATTCCTAGCCCAAGGGGCCATGCTCTACACCACATCAGGACCACTATTCCTGACTTGGAAACAGCATTTTTGAGGATGCTATCCCTGCTGGGCACGGGGTGCTGAGAACAGAGGGTGGTTCATGGCTGTAGCTCAGGCCACACAGCTGGTGAGATGTCTCCAGAGCATCTCAGACAGTGGCCAAAGATGAGCAGAGTCTCTGAGAGACTGTGCTAATCAGAAAACTGTGTTTCAGCTAGCCTTAGAAAAGCTTACAGCCTATACTGACAGGCATAAAGAAGGAAGAACATCCAATCTGAGGAGTTCCTATGCAGATGGATAGCTGGAGTGGGCCTGGCCCTAGATACACAGACAGATAGGAAGAAGTGTGGAAGAAGATGGATGGATGAAGGATAAACAAATGTGTATGCCTGTAGACAGATGGATAGCTGTCTCGCACAGATGGGATGCAGAAAAGTGTATGAAGATGCAAGAATGGATGTCTATGGAAATGGATGGACGGATGGATGGGTGCATATGGGGATGCAGAGACGTGTGAGGATGAAGGGTTAAGTGTATAAACAGACGTCTGGCCGGCTGTGTATGTGGAAGGATGGATGGATGGGTGGATGGATGGACGGATGGATGGACAGATGGCTATGTGGGTGGGTGGCTGGTTGTGTGTGTCAGTGGATGGCTGGGTGATTTGCTCTTCAAATGGCTGTGGAGGTGGATAGATGGACAGATGGACAGGCAGAAGAGTGGACAGATAGAGACAGCAAATCCAAAGTAGGAATCCCAGCATCTTGAATTCAAGTTCTCCTCTAATCTCTGCTGTAGTATCAAGTATGGACATTTGCTCTTCCCCTTTCCTTCTGGCTCTCAAAAGCATCTGCCTTCCCTTTCCCTATACCCAGACACTTGCTAGGCAGAGCAGGTGGAGACACTGTGTTACTCGCCAGCCTTGCAGGGAGAAAGACTCTCTGCAGTGATGGCCCAGAGACTGGCCTGCTCTGCCTGGCCCCTGCCTTGGGAGGGTTTGGTCCTTGGCGAAAATTTGGGGGCAGGGGAAAGGCTCAGAAGTGCCCAGCTCTGCTTCCCAGGGCTGAGAGCTTTTCTACAGCTGGTGACTGCAGGGATAAGCTGAGCAGGGGGGGAAAAGGCACCTTGAATTATTTCCTACTTGTCCTTAAACACAGTGCAAACACACTGGCATTCATCCAGAAGGTCTGGGGGAGTCATTCCTGGAAGACAGGTCCTTGAAAGCAATGCTCTTTTCCAAGGCAGTGATTTAGGGCCCCTGACAAAGGAGAAACCCAAAGCACAGCTTTGGAGCAGCCATTTCTCTCTGCTGGGTCTGCTGAGGCTCGTAGAGAGGCCGAGCCAGGTGTCCACATCCTTCCAGTCCCTTGCCAGGTGCTAGAGTCACATCCAGATGTACCACTGTGCGAATGCACGGCAGCCCCACTTCCAGGAACATCCCCACGGGCTGGCAAAGGGGCATGCTGCACTGCTCCAGCAGTCACCATCTTTGTCAAAGGCATGGGTACCACCAGGCCAGCTCCCTGCCAGCACACTGGAGTAACCTGCATGCTCTCCACCTCTGCCAATGCTGCGATCGCCAGCTCCACTTTGGGCTGGAGACGAGCAATGGAGACCACAGCCTTTACCACAACCCTTCATTTCCCTGCAGGCTGGGTACTATGTGGGCAGGAACTGCATCCTGGCCCACCCAGACCCACGTGGTTCTCTCGAGCAGGGTAGGCAGGGCAGTTTGACCTCCCTCACTGGTGCTACTTGACACTGCTGCCATGTGGGACTGACGGCAGAGATGGTGCCTATGCTGCAGAGCCCGCCACTCTGGATGGGCATCGAGCTGGGGCACATGACAGGAGGAGGGCCAAGAGCTGTAAGCTGCAGCTTAGGATGTTCAAGCTGGACATCAAGGAAAACTTTTCTCCAGGAAGTTGGTGCAGCTCTGGGACTGGTGTCCAGAGAGTTGGGGGATCTCCATCCCTGGAGATCATCAAGGATCTGTTAGACAAAAGTTGTAGTTGATCTGATCTACTCTTTTGTAGTGAGAGGTTTAAATAGAGACATCCAAAGATCCCTCCCTACTCCTATGATTATGTCTTTGAAGAGATCCTCAGAGATCACAGAATCACAGAACAATTGAGGTTGGAAGGGACCTCTGGAGACCATCTAGTCCAACCCCCCTGCTCAAGCAGGGTCACCTACTGTACATTGCAGAGGATCACGTCCAGGAGGGCTTTGAATATCTCCAGAGAAGGAGACTCCACAGCCTCTCTGAGCAACCTGTTCCAGTGCTTCACTCTCACAGTGAAGAAGTTTTTCCTCACATTCAGGTGGAACTGCCTGTGTTTCAGATTGTGCCCATTGTCTCTTGTCTTATCGCTTGGCATCACTGAAAAGAGTCCAGCTCCATCTTCTTGACACTCTCTCTTAAGGTATTTGTAGATATTGATAAGATCCCCTCTTAGTCTTCTCTTCTGCAGGGTAAACAGGCCCAGCTCTTGCAGCCTTTCCTCATAGGGCAGATGTTCCAGTCCTCTGATCATCTTCATAGCCCTAAGCTGGACCCTCTCCAGTAGTTACAGTATCTCTTATACCGGGGAGCCCAGAATTGGACACAGTACTCCAGATATGGCCTCACCTCATATGGTGTCCTACCCTTATGCTGCCCCTGCTTTTCCAGTGCATGACGCTTTTTGGGTCAGGTCACAGCATGAAGGTAGAGCACATCAGATGGAGAAGTTGAAATGTTGCACCTCAACCAGCAACGTGCCTCTGAGTATCCAAACCCACCACAGACCTTGTGCTCTGTGGCAATGAAGCACCCTTGCCAGGCACAGCACAGGCTGTAACACAAAATCCTAAAGGACACTGGCATTGCAACCACAAGCCATGAGCTGCTTTGTTCCAATCCTAGCAAAAAGTCGAGTGACTACCTGACAGCACGATCTGTGTAACAGCAAAGCAATAGAGACCAGAGGGAAAGTGAACCCAACACTGGTGCAGTCAGCAGCGCTGCTGTTCAGAAACACTAAGATGAGACCAGGTGGTTGGGACATAGGGCCTGTGAGAATGCATTCGACACGTCCCAAATTCATCCTGTTCAGCTGGAGCTCTTCAACTGAATCATTCTCATTTTCCCTTCTTAATGATTCTTGACCGACTTGGAGACTGTCCACGTCAGGGTTACCCCCACCAGCTGCACTGAGTGCAGCCACCTCTCTCCCACCCTTGCTGTCACATAGCAGATGTTACAGAGCAGCCAGCACAGCACTGCTCAGCCAAATGCCTAGGCTCTAGGCCCAGCAGCAGGGTATTGGGACTCAGCTGGGGGCTTTTCAAGGCTGGCCTATTGCATGAGAGGTGCAAACACATTCATGGCCACAACAACGTGCGGGAGCTTCACTTCCGCAGCGGGTAAAGATAACAACTCAGCAGCCAGAAGCATGAGGGTTCAGCACAAATACATAAAAAAAACCCGACCATGTTCCTACTCCTCTGGCCTGGTGTGGCCCTCGCTCCCCACCACGCAGGTGCAACTGCTGCAGGCAAGCAAGGATGATGGAAACCACATCCCCAGCATCTCTGCTCACCGCTCTGCCTCCGCAGCAGCTGGCGCACCCAGCCCTCTGCGCTCAGGCGCGTCCCGCAGCGCAGCCCTCCTCGGAGCCTGCGCAGCCGCGCACGCAGCCCCAGCGTCTGCCCAAGGGGCTCCTCTGAGCAGCGAGTGGAGGAAGCTGGAGAGAACGGTCGGCATTCCTCATGCAGGCACCCAATGCAGCCCCTCAGTGGGGCTTTTGCCCAGCCCCTCTTTGAGAAGTAGCTTCCAGCTGGCGTTCACAGGGCCAAAACCATTTCAGCCGTCACTGCAGTTTATAAGTGTTTTCTGCAGAGCCTGCACACCTCCGCCCAAATATGTTGCCATTTATGGCTAATAGAGAGCGTGGGCAAGGGGAAGGCATCAAAAAATGTCCTGGGGATGGGGACAAGCACTGTGCAGTGGTGCCAGCAGCATCAATTGCACTCTTCTCCTACACAGCATGCACAGTCCCCAGCTCTGCCCCCACCTTTTACAGATGGGGAAACTAAGGCATCAGTAAAGGATATACCACTCCTTTTCTCTCCTGTCTCATCCAACAGGATGTAGAGCAGTTCCGGAGCGGGACGGAGAAGTGCATACTATGCCGTCTGACACAGAGGCCTGTATATCACCCCATTACCCGGCGTACCTCCCTCCCGGAGCTAAACAACTAGCCACAAGCAATAATCTCAGTGGCTAATTAGATCACTGTGTGTGCATTCATAAATAATACATTTAATATTTACACAGTGCCAGAGGTATGCCGTGAGCTTTCCAAGCAGATAAACCGGCGAGGTCTCAAATTCCACAGCTTCCCATTCTGAATGAGATCAATAACAAAAGAGTGGAGAGCCCTGAAGGATGGGGAGAGGGGAAAAGAGCCCAGCCCATGCTGGGAGAAAAAGACAGCTCTTGGGAAAGAGGAGAGGATCCCCACCTCAGCCGGCTGGTGTTGCAAGAGCTGCAAGCTCCTCTGCTTGGATCTGTCACCGAAGAGCTGCGTCCCTGCAGTGATTCCTTGCTTGGTTGTGTCGGTGCCCACAGAGATGCCCTGGCCATCTTCCCTTGCTCCTTCCTGCTTGCCATATGGTTGCTCACAGCTCCAAGGTCTTCTCTTTTTGAGAAGAACAAGACTCCAGCATTGTAAAGGGTTCCTAACACTGGCTTCCCAAAGCTTATGTCGTTCTTGATCTCGTTGTATCTATTCCCTCCTGCACTGTTTGGTCTCTGCACAGCATCCGTTGCCGGCAGAAACCCTCTCTTCAAGAAGAAGGAATTTCATGCTAAAGGAGGCAGTTCTTCCACAAGTGATCTAAAACTGAATATATCTTTGTAAGGAAACAAGCATAATTAAGTGTCGTTGATGTAGCCAAAGATAAGGACCATTCCAAGTTAATTTTGTCCATTAATGAAGAATTGCAGCAAGTGAAGCCTCCGTTTGTTTGCTCTACTTTGGTAAATCCCTAGAGTCAGCAGCTTTGCTCTCTTGACAAGAAAAAATAATTAGGAAGAAACTTTAATTAAGAGATAACAGATGGGTGCTACAGGACTTGTACTTAATCACTCCACGATAGCCTGGAACCAGCTCTCAGTTTACTTCAGCGGAGCTGCGGAGGATGCACTTTCCCTCTCTGATGTGGTAGGGCATGTACTCAGAGGCTCGCAGCAGGCTCACGACTGGTGAGCCTCTTCTCTCGACCTGCACGTTGCTATGAAGCGGTCTCTGAAGTGGCATGACCAAGACATGCTGACCACTGTTAGGAAGCTCTCTTCAGGCTTTCCAGTTGGTATGAACTCACGGCACCTCTCCACAGCCCAACAGCAATGCTGAACGCACCTCCATCTGCAGCTGCAGAAGACCTGCGCCTGTGAAACGTCCCTGTTGTACCTGGAGTGAAAGCAAGGAGAGCTCCTGATGGCAGACAGTAACAGGGCAAAACGATGTCTCCTCTCAGCTGGTGGGACAGAGCCAGGGACTGAGTTGAGAAACCATTGCCTGCTTCTGCTTGTGAAACACCTCTCTACTGTGAACCATTCATGTTTTTCTTGGGTATCAGGGTTTAGATGATGCATCTCCAGGTGGTGAAGGCAAGTATCACGGAGGAGCACGTGGCAAGAGCCTTGCATTTCAGCGGCACTTTGGTGTGCTGCCCCAGACCACGTGGACTCTCTATCAGCGTGGCTGCCTGCACTTATCCCCCCCGCTGTGCTTGAGGCTGAGTGACTGCTGTTGGGCAGCTCATGCTTCCAACACAGAGCCCTGCTATTCCTCATGCAAGGGCAGATGGACACTCAGGTCAGCCTCTCTGCAGGGGCCATGGAGCTGGGCTGCAGAGGCAGGGTCTGCACATCCTGGGGTGTCTGTGCAGAGCATCCTTTCAGCCGCTCTTCCTGCAGGGCTTGTCTCTCGGCTCCTTGCCTCCTGCGCAGAGGCAGTCCCTTCCCTAATCTGATTTAACAGATACTGGGATGCATCTGTGCCTTACAGAGTATTTTAGCAGTGGAGGAAGCAAAGCCATGTCAGAGACTCAGCCTGGGCAGGTGCCTCTGTGGCCCTTTTAGCTGCTTGTCTGGAAGAGGCTGATGCTTCTTTCACAAAACTTAATGCACTATCTATTGGGATTTTCTGGAGATGAAGGGACATTTTGCAATCAAATACACCATTGTTGCTAATGACAGCCGACTCCACGCACTCCCTCCTCTTCCCGATGGCTCCTATATAACTCTTAGGCTTAATAGCTGCTCTCAGCACTTTAGACCGGCAGAGGGAAAACGAGACACTGAGGGGGAGGCTGAGCACAGACCTTTCCTCGTGAATATGAACAAGGGCTCCCTGATGTGTCCCGGCAGCGATTCTGCTCTGCAAAGGGAATGCGCAATGAATCCTCGGGCACTGCCAGCTGCAAGCCTCCCCGCGCTGACCTCTCTCCTGCCAGCAGGAGCTGAGTGAGGTGCAGAGGAGAGAGCAGCCCGTGACCACCCCATACCTGCTCTCTGCTGCCACACAGCTTCCCTCCCAGAGCTGCTGTCTTCACGCTGAAAAGCAGCTGCAGTGAGGTGTGATGCTGGCTCACCAGCATGCTTTTCTAGGGACCTAGCATCCCGGTGGCACGGTTGGGATGGTGGCACTTGTGCACCTTATATATGAGTAGTTACGAGGTTGTGCAGTGACCAGACATTAATCACCCTGCCAGGGAAAAAATCCAGTGCTAAACACAGTGGGAAACAGCAAAATAGAAACCCACTGCTAGAACCAAAACTAAAACAAATTCACCGCAAGACAAAGGCCAAATTCCTATTGCAACACTAGCTCAACCCCAAGTGATGCGGGAGGCTCCCTATGCCTTGCGGTCCCCAAACCGATTCTGCACCCTGGCTAGGAGACATGTTAGCAGGACATGGGATGTTGGCTTAACAGACAAGCAAATTAAGTGACAATTTCTGCTTCTTCAGACTGAAACTGGCCTGTACTGCTGTAAAGTGTTGTGTAGCCACCAGTATCAGATCATCTCTGGCCTCAGGGAGTGGGTGACAGACCTGAGACCTGCAAGAAAGTCCACCCTGCTTCAGTAAAAGTATAGCTCTTCTCGTGAAAAACAGCTTGCTGGAAGCCCTCTGGTCTCTCCAGCCATGCACACACAGGAGGCCCCAAAGAAGCTGCCCCTTCCTGTGGTTGCCAGGTTAGGACTGAGCCTGGCCCAAGGTCTGATGGGAATGCCCATGGGATGAGTGGGGGGAGCTGTGGAGCAGTACCAAGAGTGTGAGTAGAGCTGTGAGACAGGACCAAGAGTGTGAGTGGAGCTGCTAACACCAGTATACCCATCTGCAGAGGTCACAGACCTCTAGTGCAGATCATCTTTGGGACTAGAAGGAAACACACCTCTGCTGCTATTCCGTCCTCTCTGGCACACCAAAACTCAGCTGCTCTAGAGCAGGGACTGGGAAGTCTGGATGCTGTTGTGGTGGTGACCTCGGCTTGTCCTCCCTAAAGACTTTGTTCTTCCATCTCGGAATGTGATCTGAGCTCACGATCTGGAGGTGATCCTGCCCCTCTACTCAGCCCTGGGGAGGCCTCATCTCAGGTACTGTGTCCAGTTCTGGGCTCCCCAGGACAAGAGAGACATGGAGCTACTGGAGAGAGTCCAGCGTAGGGCTACAAAGATGATCAGAGGGCTGGAGCTCCTGCCCTAGGAGGAATGGCTGCGAGAGCTGGGCCTCTTCAGCCTCGGGAAGAGAAGACTGACGGGGGATCTTATCAATGTGTACAAGTACCTGAAGGGAGGGTGTCAAGGGGATGGGGACAAACTCTTTTCAGTTGTCCCCTGTGACAGGACAAGAGGCAATGGGCAGAAATTGAAGCACAGGAAGTTCCGCCTGACCATGAGGGGGAATTTCTTCCCTGTGAGAATGACAGAGCACTGGCACAGGTTGCCCAGAGAGTGGAGTCTCCTTCTCTGGAGATCTTCAAGGCCCGCCTGGATGCAACCCTGTCTACCATGCTCTAGGTGACCCTGCTGAGCAGGGAGGTTGGACTGGATGATCTCCAGAGGTCCCTTCCAATCTTACTGATTCTATGATTCTAAGATCATCCTGAAGATGTCCTAGATGTTTGATCCTCAGATGCCTATGCCCTGGAACGCCAAGTGTTCTCCTTGCTGAGCTGTAACACCATTTTCATCCTCAGGCAAAGGGAAGGATGGCCTGGGCCTTGCAGGCTCAGCTTCATTGCAAAGCAATGTCTCTTGAGTTGACTCATCCCGTGGAAGAGCAGCAACCTGATGAAACAGCAACCCCTCTAATCTTGTCTCTCCTGTGATGGGCCTGGCATGTGGGGCAGTACAACACAGGGAGGGGAAGGTATTGGAGGACCAGAGGCCGCTGAAAGTGAAAAATGAACCAAGGCAGAGCAGAAATCCCACGAATATCTGCCATGCTGGGCTCAATCGAGCCTTCACCCTTCCCTGCCAGCTGACTGGAGTTAGCACCTTGGGTGAATTAAACGTTTGTTTTCTGGTTCTGCTTTTTCGTGCAGGCAGGACAAATAACTTTGGCCACAAAAGAGTGCTTAGATCAGGATTTTTGATGTGGTTTAAGGGGAAATCAATAAGATTTGGAATTAGGTGCCCAAATCACAGCCATAAACACAAGCAAAGCCCGCTGTGGTTCAGCAGCTGCGCGAAGAAGCACCTGTATTTCCAGAGCTTCAGGGAAGGGGGACAGAGCTCCTACCACTCGGCCAGATAGAGACATCGAGGCACCCTGCGTCCCTGTTACTGCAACCTGCCACTTAAGCCTTGCATGCAACATGTGTTTCCCCATTGCTGCTCGCAGATGCCCACGCGCACGCCCTGAAATAACAACCTGCCTTCAAGCACAGGCACCGGGGGCGACTGCAATTTGTTCACATAACAATGTGGCTCCCAGCTCGCCCCCCTCTGACCTGCAGATTACCATCAGGCATTGTGCAATGTTCTTTATTAGCACAGAATTATGGAAGTCAGAGGCGTAAAAGACCTGTTGGGTCCTACTCAGTCCATCCTCCTTCTGCCAAGACAGTATTGGTCCCTGCAGCATATTTACTATTTCTCCGGTCTAATTTTACATACTGTACAATCTGTGCTGTGCCAAGTTACGATCCCTGTGTGAGAAGCAGAGCTCTCAATTTCCAGACTCTTGGGTGTGTAAAATCACAACCATGATGTTAAATTAATTTTTTTTTTTTTTTTTTTTTTTTGCATTTAATCATTTAATAGCTCTAAAATTCAGCCCCTCAGGCTCGCTCTGTCTGTCTGCTGGCTTGGGTTTTGCCTGCTGTAGGCCAGTGGCTTGTCACTTACTGATGTAACGTTCACGCCCCTGGGTGGATCAGCAGCAGCTGGGCTTGAACCCGGCACTGCTGGAACTTAACACGTGAACTTCTACAGCCGGAGCTGAAAAAAAAAACTCCTCCAGTTTCTTAACATCAGGTATAGGAGGCTCATGTGCCTCCTTAGGCCTGGCCCTGGTGAGGAGGAGACACTGGGCACTGGGACATGGATGTCTCATGCCTGGGAACTCCCAAGAGAAGCACCAGCATTTTTTCCTCCATCCATACATGGGGGAAATATAGGTTAGATACCAGAGCTTAATTCTTCTCAATAGAATGATTTCTTCCCCTGTCCCAATACCACAACTTTTCTTTGTGCCCTTGACCATGGGATAAAACAAGGAGTTGAGATGTTGCCACTGTTTCAGGCATGCATGGTGTACAGACAGGTGGGAAGAATAGATGTTGATAAAAGGGGATGATTTTCCCAAGTCATTTTCTTAACTCAATCACCATCCCTCGCTTCTCTGAATAATGCTTCCACTCAGTAGCCTACTGATGATTTCAAAGCAATATTAATAAATGAGGCAACAATCTACTCTGCCCACCAGGGGATGTATTAACAATTAAGCCAAGGCCTCAGGATTTGCCTCGGTAGTAACAATATATTACATTTGCATTTCATGCCTTTCACTCCAAAGAATCCTCAAGCAAAGCCAAGCCTGGAAGCGATTGCCAGTGAGCACTGAACCATGGCACAGCTGTGGAGTCGCAGCCCAACAATCACACCGAGCGTCTGCTGGGCAACCGCCCCCAGCCTGAAAGTTAGCTATGTGTCGGGCCCATGGCACACAGGAAAGGTGCTAATCCCACCAGTGATGTCAAGTCCTTGATTATAATTCAAGAGCCTTGTAGATCAGGACAGGACCCCAGATTTTCAAACCTCCTCTGAGATATATAAATAGAGCTGCGTAGGCTTGCTGGTCTAGTCATGTTGTAGAAATTCAGACTGCTTACGCTTTCCAGAGACCACCAAATAGCCTAATCTGACATGCTTTGTACGTGTCTACATGAGGATTTCCAACATGTGTTTGGTTAAAAACAAAACCGTGACCCCAGTCTGGATTGGGGGATGTCTAAGCATGGAAATGTCATTGCAATGGCTTGTTCTCCTTCACCAGTTCATGTCTCACTCAAGCTCAGCTTCCATGGCCCACCAACCCTCTCCATACCCACCTATGATCACTTGCTAAGGGCCAGTCTCAGGGAAACAGCTGGACCTGCAGGTTTCCACAGGGCTCCAGCTGTCTGCATTGCTTTGAGGTGTCTTTCCTAACATACCACCTGGCCCATCCCAGCTCAGTGTGTTCAAACCCCAGCAACATCACTTTGGAGGGACTGGACATCCTCAGACTGCCTTGCCTTGGAAGTCCTTTCACAACTCAACCCAACCCAACACGGACATTTTGCGCAAGTAAAATCTTTTGACTTATCTGTGCACAAATGTGTCTATCTCACATTACTGAAATTCTTGCTTCCAGGAACAGGGAATTTCTCCTCCTGTCCAGGACCGCAAGAGCTTTTGCATTTGGAGAAGAGCTTGGAAGCAGGCTGCAACCACAGTTGAACCAAGTTGAGTCTCTGGTTTGGATTGGTGGGTGCTTCTGAGCCATAGATAACAAAATCATGCTCTCCAAATGGTTTCTGTGCTCCTGGGTGGAGCTCAGTGCTATTTAAGACACCTACAGACCCACAGGATGGCTGAGTAGTAGTCACTTGCTTTGCAGCCAGTAAGCTATCGAGGATAGCAACCTTGTCTAATGATCCCTGGGGAGGGAGGAGATAGGCTCTTGTGTGCTACGTAGATGAAGACTCTGCAGAGCCCAGCAGCAAGATGCAAGTCTTCAAACCTTGTCGTGTTAGACAGGAGCCGATGAGCTAAAGTATGTGCTGCTTTTTTGCTTAGAGACAGAGGCTTTTCATGCTGCCCCATGCAGATACGTATATTATACATTACAGTATAGTTGTCTAGCACAGTGGAGAAGTTCATGCAGTGACTATACTATATATCAAAAGAAATTCTTAAGATTCAGCTGGCAAGTAGGGGCCCTTCAGCTTCATCTCCTAGTCCTGGCAGCAGCATCTGCTGCTTTCGGAGGAGGGTGCACATGGCCCATCGGAGAGCCACGCAATAAGCTCAACTGCTCCTGACTGGCCCTGAGTCCTTTTTGGTCCCCGAAGCACCAGCGCTTAACACTCTTTCCAAAGCCTCAGGAAAAGGTGGTTTTGCTCTCCATTAAGTGGCTGATCGTTTCCAAGTGCTCCCACTGGCTGGGCCACGCTGCTGGCTGGCGGCGGAGGCCCCAGGTTAACTACACAGAGCCTGAAACAGCCCATCCATGGGTCGTATTCGATGTTGCCGTGTCTCCGTTTCAGAGAACACCTCCTCCTCCTCACACCATTCTCCACAGGGCAGGAGCCTCTCCTGCTCGGCTCCCCAGCGCTATCCCCGATCCACTTTACTAAACTCTTAAAAGGAAAGAGCGCTGCTGCTTTCAGGCGCTCTGAAATGAGAGCTCAGCCTTCCTTCATCTGAGAGCCTTCCCTAGCCTCTTCCCACTGGTGTTGATTTGTCCGAGAGTCTTCAATTTGTTCTTCCTGTGTTTGGGATGATGAGCCAGGTTAGTTCAGCAGCACACATTCATTCGGTATGATTTGAACTAATTGCCCATTTTTTTTCCTTAATTTCAACACTTAGAAGTTTGAAGTGTCTTATTGCAAAACAAATGCTAAAAGGTCAATATGTGCATTGACTGAAATATAAATAAATGTGACCAACTCTCTGGAGAGCTCCTTGGATTTGACACACTATGAGATTTCAGGGCATCAGACTTGCCGAAGGTAAGATTACACAGAAACTCACCGCGTCTGGAAGGAAGAGAACTTCAGTTATCCGAAGGCGCTACTGAATTACAACTATTATTACCACAAGAGATACTTGAATTCCGGAATTTATGTAAAACATTTAGAATTGAGGTTCTGAAGCATTTAGAGGACTTGAGAAAATATCTTTGGCTCCAAGTCAGCAAAGCACTTAGGCAAGCCCTTAACTTTCAGCATGTGTTTAAGTACCTTGCTGACTTGGGGCTTTTAACCCTGGCGAAAAGCAAGCAACAAAAGAAGAACAGCCAAAGGAAAAGTTCTGGTGTGCTTGGAAATCTCTAGGCAAGTCGAAAAAATACAGGAATCTCTTCTTAAGAGGAGGAAAGTGAAAAAAAATAATAATAATGACATGTTTTAAAATTAAACACTAGAGGAAGCTTTCCAGGGAAGAAAGATTCCCAGAACAAATGGAACATTTCATTATAGCCTAACTCAGGCTCTCCAGTTGTGCTCTCCTGCCTCTTCAGCATGCCAAAATTATTTATTTCTGAAAAAAGCCCTGCTTTCCCCTCCCCCTCCCGAACTAAGCACGACTGGGGAGAGAAAATTCTTGGCCTCAGCAGTGAAAAAAACATCTCTGAAATGAGTCGGCTGTGAGAGGTTGCTCATATCAGGAGGGAAGAGTAAGAGAAAAGATGAGGCAACAAATAGCAGTAACGAGGAAAAGAGAGCTGGGAGAGCAGGGAGGCTGCGTGCGGACAGGAACCCGCACGCGTCCGCCAGCGCACACGCGTGCACGGCGGCACCCACCCGGGGGGAGAGGAGGGAAACGTCCGAAAGGAGAGAAAGGGCGGAGGAAGGCAGAGACGTTGCCTTAAATCAATGCAAATCTACGCGTGCACGCATGGAAAGCAGCTACAAGGGGCAAAATGCTGCGTTTTCTACGGCAGACACGAGGCCGCGAATAGAAAGCAATCTCTCCCGCTCTGCTAGCCCCCTCCCCGGAGCGATCCCAGCGGCCGGCGCGTTTATTTTCGAAAGCAAAGCAAAAAATACGACGCGGCTCCCTGTCGCGGGGGAGCGCGGGAGCCGCTGCAGCCCACCCACGGAGCGCGAGGCACCCTGCGCGCGGCGCTCGCTCCGTCGCGGGCGGGCACGGGAAGAGCTGCAGAAGGGCTGGACGCGGCCGCATCCCCGGAGGACGGGGCAGAGCGCCTGGGTGCTCCCCCGGGACGGGTACGCGAGCGTCTCGGGCGGCGGCTGGGAGCTCTCGCCTTGCTGTGCCCGGGGTTTTGCATTCGCAGCCCGTTCCCCCGCGCGCCGCCTTCCCCCCGGGAGGAGCGGAGGTCGCCGGCCGGTTTTCGGCAGCCCGCTGCAGCCCGGCACGGGGCAGGCTCGGAGCCGGCGGCACGGCGCCAGGATGTCAGCAATGCCGCTCCGTCCCCCGTCGGAGCAAACGCCCCGACTCCCCGCAAAACCCTCTATCAAAGGAAAAACATGCGGATGCCTTGAAAAAGAAACCAAAGGGTTTTGTGTCTCTTTTAACTTTTTTTTCAAAACCATCCCACTGTGTTGCACAAGAGGCTTTACAAATCTGCTTTTAGGGGGGAAAGGGGGAGGGAACCGATTCAAACCGAAGACAAACGATTTCTGAAAAATACCAAAAACACCTACTGGAGCCCTTCCCCCCCTCCCACGATCCTCTTCTCCCCCCCCCCGCTCCCCCAGCAAAAGAAATTGGATTTTGTAAAACATTTCAATGTCAACGGGACTTCATTTTCCAAGGGCAAACGGCTCCACCACTGTTTGCCCCGGCGGTTCTGTTCGACTTACTCTGGCTTGGGACAGATTTCGGTTCCCAACAGAGATGCCCCTTGCAGGAGGTCACCAGTCCTGGCATGAGGGATGGAGGTGGCAATTCTTCTGCCTGAGCCCTTCCACGGAGACGGACACCCGGCCATGTGTGGCTCTGGGCGGACGCACAGCGAGAGGCCGCGCTTGCTTTAATGAGCAATTTAACCGGAGGAGAAAAACGAGGGGAGTTTTGTTCTCCCTCTCTTAAAGAGGGGAGCTGAGATCCGCATGGAGATTAAGTGACTGGCCCAAGGGCACACAGCGGTTTGCAGCAGAATCTGAATTTTGGTCTCCCCTGCGGTCCTACGGCACCCGATACATCAAGACCTGTGTTTCAGTTGGGCTCTCCACGCTAGGCTGAAGTACAAACGGCCGAAGCACAGCCGTCATTTGGGCCAGCGTTGTTCTGCCCACCTCAAAGCCCTGCACGGCTCCCCGGGATGCTGGCATTTCCCGCACTCGGGTGCTGCAGACACGTTAGACCCAGGGCAATCGCCCCCACAGCAGCAAAACGAAAAACCTCCTGTAATAGCGGTTACACTAAAAAACTCCTTTGGGCTAAGAAAGTTAGGAAAAATGGCACAAACTCACACAGGGAAGGAAAACGCAATTAAACCACCTAACAGCCCATATTCACTAATCCCTCGTGCTATGGCCTACCAGGTTTGACTCAAATATCTCCTCTGCCTGCTGACACCCACCTCCTGCAACTGTTCCAAGCAAACTGCTTTCTCCAGCACCCCTACAAGCCAATTGCACACATGTGCTTTGCAGGAGAGACGTCTATCAGAGCCCTGGTGTTCCCATCACATGGCTCCAACCCAACTGGGAACCCCAGCCCAGTACTGCACATGACCTTGGGAACAGGTCATGCAAAGCAAAACTGCTGGCCCAGGCCATAACATGAGTTAAAGATGTTCAGTGTTTACAAGGGGGCTTAATAGTCACTGGTGTGGCAGACAGGTTTGCATAAATTCACGTATGAGCTACTCCATTTCTACGTGACCTGTGCAAAGGCTCCACTCACTCCTCGCTCTGTACCACCAGCCAGACTCCAGCTCTTACCATTCATAGCAAATGAGCAATGGCCTGTGCAGCTACACATGCCTAAGTAATTCAGTTTTCAGATGGACAAAAGAAGTTCATCCAGACTAGTCCTCAAAGCATATGCACCTGCCAGGAGTTCCTCCCTGGGTCAACAATGCAAAATGTCCAACGCATTAAAACAGCTGTAATGTGAGCTGGGCTTGCCTTCACTCCTAATGGTTCTTGCTATTCATTCTTTACTCTGGAGCTGTGATTTAGGACAGGATGAAGACTGTAACAGGATTAAATCTGCCACCTAAATCCTGAAATTTTCCTTCTGAGTTTATATCCAAAATATTGTATTGATGGATCAATAGAAAGACGCCCACAGCCATCTCTCTGGAGCTGCCAAGAATGTAATTGCAAAAACCTGGAGAAAGAAACATGACGGATGGATAGAAAAGCGTATGATCTCACAGAGCTCAGCTTGTACTGAGCTGATGATACGACAATGATAAACTAGCCACATGCCTGGAAAAGCCATGCCCAAGCTATGCAGCAAGATGGACCACTTCACATGGGGGTAAGGTTCCCGAACCTTAAAGGCTATTCCTGTTTTGGCAGTACTGCAACCACCAGCCTGTCTGACATCCATTCCTGACTATAAGCCACAGACTGGAAGCTGAGGGACCTGGGGGGGTTCACCAACACAGAGAATTGCTGAGCACTCTAGTCCTCTCTAAACTCCAATAGCATCTTACTTCAAGAGGTTTGCGGAGGTGGAGAGAACGGCCTTTTTATGCTACTTATAGCAAAGCAATGTAGCAGTGAGGACTTCAGCACTGTCATACTGGAGCCCTAGGGGAGAACTGGGAGAACTACACGCAGCTACATGGAGGTGTATACACGATTAACACTTTAGGGGCTTGCAGAGACCTTTACTGACCAAGTTCATTTGAATTAATTCTTTAAGCTGTTAATTATTTCGGCTGCTTCTAGAGTGCAACCCATCGCACCTGCGTATGGACCTTCCAACCATGCCAGAATAATCATGCCCTAAAAGCACCTATTTGCTTCCAGGGAATCACAGAATGGTAAGGTTGGAAGGGACCTCTGGAGATCATCTAGTCCAACCCTCAGCGTAGCCCATACAGGGATTGAACCCACAACCTTGGCATTAGCAGCACCATGCTCTAACCAACTGAGCTAAACCTGAAGCTGGATATCTTGCTCAGATACTTATATGACTTATCCCATCTTGAACCTCCCCTAGATTTCTTGGGAGAAAAGGCACATCCAACCTCCTAAATGTCTTATTTGGCTTCCCAGGTTGCTCCTGCACTCAGACAAAGAGAAGCTGAGGGTGGAGGGAGAACTTCAAGATCAGATGCTACAATGGCTGGACCTCCTGGTTAGCTCATGGACTCTGCTCTGACTCTGCTGTGCTAAGGATGACAGAAGATATGCTTTGGGGATGTTGAGTTAAGACAATGTCAAGAACCAAAAAAATAAGAAAAAAAAACCAACCCCACATAAACATATAAATAAATGTTACTTTTCAAACATCAACTTCCAAAGTCTCATGTCATTATTATTCTCACATGAGTTTCCTTTCTGCCTCCCACGCTGCCATGGCAGCAGCTACCTAACTTTTGTAAAGCACCTACCAGTCACATGAAAATGGCTGCAGTGATTATATTACAACACCTCATTGCTTCCCTGAGCCACAGCTCCCTCCTCCACTGTTGGAACTGAAGTACAATCAATGCTCATTAATTAAGGGCCAGACCTGCCAACCACAGTCACATTGAGTTCAGCGCTGTTTCCTGAATATTCAGGGCTTGCTCTCTGTAAAAAATGAGGAGGCAAAGCTCATCCTTAAGCGACTGGGTCTGAAAACGATGGAGACTCACTTTGCAATCTGAGAGGGAGGAATGGACGTGTCCCTTTGCTCTTAGGGCTGAGAGCAGGAGGAGCCACCTGCATGGAAACAGATCTGATGGGCCGCAGCTGTAAATTAGCAAAGTACCATTGATGTGATGGAAAAACAATAAGTCAGCTAAAGGTGCTACAGCAACAGGCCTCATCAGCCAGCCAGCCAGCTTCAAAAACGTGGGCCTCTTCGCAGTCTGAGCTCTGTGCTTTGGTAACCTGAGAGCTGTCCGTGCTCAGTCTGAATGGTGGGTTCCTCTGGCAACATGAGGGATAGGTCACAGGCTGGGGGCTGTTTCCTGACCTCTTCGAAAGCCCAACAAGTTAAATGCTTTGTGATGGTCAGAGGTGGCTATTTGAATATCCCTCTGAATATTCATGCTCTGGCTGGGAACTGCAGCGTTGACAGAGTCATAACAGCATCCAAGATCAAGCAGAGGATGCTGGTGATGGGTCCAGCAAGAGAGCACAAGCATCTGCCAAGGACAGTGGCTGGGTATATCCCTTTCTTCTACTGCTCAAAGACCTATGCCCTGCTCAGGAGGGTGATGACTGGTAAGTGGAAGGGAAGGACTAAGGTGTTACAGGGTGAGGCTGGGGAGGATCCTCTGTGGCAAAGGTTTGGAGACAGCTCAAATAGAGAAGAGTCCCAGTAAGGCTGAGGTTAATGGATTTCCAGTGGGAGCACCAGTGAGAACAGCGTGGCAGCTCACTAACAACAAATGAGCCTGTGGCCATCAGCAGCAGCCACAGTTCCTCCACCCTGTCAAGGGGCTTGAGCATGATGCTCTGCAAGCTCGAAAACACTGAGCTGTAGCAGTGGGGATCCAAACTCCTGAGCTTTTCTACTACTATCTTTCTCTACATCATGGGGACCTGCTCCCCAAGAAAAGAAGAAATAGGCACATGTGTCAATCACCCTGTGCTTTCCACCATAAAGGTAAAGTTAATTTTCAACTCTGCTGAGCACAGAAACTTGGATATGATTGCCAGCCAGGCACATGGTGTTTGCTGCACGCCCCAGATAATGCACCATCCTCTCCAAACAGCAGGAAACCTGCAGGGCTCACTTGCCTGTTTCAACTCCTGAGCAGTATCATTAGATTCTCATGCTTTTATCCAAGCCTCTCCAGTTGTCCCCGTAGCTGGCAGGGGTTGTGGCAGGTCTCCAGGTTCATGTCCCAGTTATGCCCAGATACAGATAGCCTTCCAAGCAAAATCACAGGGAGATGGACAGACATTGGCTTCTTGATTTAATACGTCAACATACCTGAAAGTCTTGGGCTGGTTTCTCTTACTTCTGTGTGCCTCAGTTTACTTGCACAGTGTGCTCTCAGCTGGAGTAACCGCACTGCAGTGCAGGAAAGCCACAGACACAGCAATAGTCCTAACTGCCAGGGCTTGCGGTTTGGCTGGAGTCAGAGGCTCTCTGTGACTCAGCTTCAGAAGTCTCAAGTTCATGGCTAGGGCCTGAGACATCCTTTGGGAGCGCTCTAGGCTTGGCTTACGGTCCATCCAGGAGTGGGTTTGTGCATAAACAATCTGCTGGTGAGCGAAGCTTGGCTGGCTGGTTGAAGAGGACCTGTGCTTGGATAACTGTAGAGCTGCGGGGCTATAAGGACCAGCCCCAGACAGTGGACCCCCGTGCATGTGCTCTGCATGACACAGGTTTGCACCAGCAGCTGCCAATGCAACCAGGGAAGTGTCTGTGTTCCTGCTGCTCACAAAAGGATGGAGCCCTATACCCGCTCCATAGCTCTGTTACCTCCACAAGGGTCTTAGAAAGAGCAACAGCCGTGACTGTCTCAACTTTACCTTGTTTTGGATCCTCAAGGCAGTAGGTCTGACCACCCTCCATCTGCACAGGCCACAGAACAGCAGGGTACAAAGGAGACCGTTTTTCCAGAGAGGAGAAATGCACTCAGGCATAACAAAACATCATTTTCCATCCCGCTCTCAGCTAGCAGAGCTGTGTTATCCAGCGATGTGTACACGCTCCTTGCCAATGTCTGAACATCAGAAATACATGCACACACATGCACATCTCATTATACTTAAGCAAATTCAGCAGGGAGCAAGCAAGACGTACTACACACTGCAGCTCTGCTTTAGATCATTCATCCCAGCCAGATCTTCGGTGTGATGGTGCTGTCTCTTTTATGCCTACAAAGCACACAGACCTGTGGGCAGAACTCCTCCAGGCTTTCAACCCTGCAGGTCAATGTTTTTCAGCCTGAGCCCTGCAGACCTCTAGCTGTTTGGTAGTATTCCAGGAGAGATAACTAAGGAGGGCCTGGGTATTGTTGGATGGCTCAAACACACTACCAGAGATCCACATCAGGGGAAATGTTCCAGGCTTTGCAAACAGGAAAAGCTAGAAAGGCTCTGTAAGGCATGTCGAACCCAAGATGAGAGGATGAGGAGAGGATGTGTGGTACTCTGCCAGCTGCACACAGAGATTTGCACCAGGAGGTAGATTGTCCTACCCAGGGCTATGTACCGGGATGGACTCCTAGACATGCATATGCAGCTGTGCAAGGAAAAGTACTTAGCCCCTTCCCATTGCCTCTGGAGGGGAGGTGATGGCTGTTTCATCCCCATGCTGAGTCACATGCACAAAGCCCCTTTCCTAAATCCAGCCTTGGCTAAACGCCTTTAAGCAAAGGAAGAGGGTGCAATTAGCCTCCAGACTCTTTAGTTTCAATTAGCACCTGGTGGCAGCTGAGCTTAAAGAACAACCTTTCACAGCAAATCCTACACCAAGAGATCAATGGTCCATATGCTGAACTAATAATGCTGTAACCCCTCCTGCCTCCACCACTGTCGATTGCTTTGCGGTCTCACTTCACTTCTCCACCTGACTGGCCTTCCTAAAGTACCCATTACAAGGTGACATGCATCGCTTTTCCCCTCTGTAATGAGGCTGCCACAGACCCCGCTCAATCCGTCTTCTTTTCCTTCTTTTTCTTTTAATATGCCACAATTATATTGGCTTCTCCGCATGGATCCACTCCATTTAGTGCTACGCAAGCCTGCTTATCCTGAAAGATGCTCTTTTCATCCCTAGGATGAACTGCAGATCTTGCAAGTTGCTCTCCTGTTTATTTTTTCACACTCCAGCATTTCCCACCTACCCAGATTAGGAATTTGAGTATTAAGTATTTCCCTTTGCACACAAACACCATTTCTGCCCAGATAAATGAACTCAAAAAAGTTTCTACATGTTAAGGTTCATGCACATCATGTCCCAGCATCTGCTCTATTAAGCATGCTTCCTGATCCCTTTGCTCTTGCTCTCTTCCTACCCTAGCAAATCCTTCTCAGAAAGCAGAGATGGTGATGTTTGATCTCAGTGCCACGTTTTGACTGCGCTCCCCTTATCCAGGGCTTTGCTTGGCCACTGATGTGTCATAGGTGGACTGAAGCCAACCAGCAGCAAGTGACTCACTCCATGCCCAACGTTAATGATGGATGTACAGGACCTGAGTGACTCTGCCCCAGAGCCCCAGCCCTGCCCGGCCCCTTCAGGCCTGGGGTCTGTCCACATGCAGTCCTGCTGACGCACATCAGTGCTGATTTGTAGCGCACTCTAGTAAGGTCTTGGGCTCCTGCAGTCAATGTCCCCAGAGCTGTCCCCAGAGCTGCAGCACTCTGCAATTTCAGTCTGACCAGAAATTCATTTTGCAGTCACAGAGCAGCTTGTGATCCAGGACTTCAGTCACTGGAAACCCTTCAAAGCAGAAAATTAACAAGCAGCACCTTCAGTCCAAGTTCAGCTGGACATGTGTCCCCAAACTGCCTGGTTGGGATTGGACTGCTTTAGAAATGTGAGATGGCTGGCTCCCTAGGACAGCTGCATGTGACTTCGAAGGCGAGACCTTTCCAAGATTTTCAGGGGGTAATTCAAGCCAAACTCCTAAACCACTAAAGGCTTCCATGTCAACTGGAACTCTTTCCATGATCTTCCATTTCTGGAATCCTTCGTAAAGGCAACACAATGATGAGCATAATCCATGAACAAAGATTTCTTCCTCCCTTGCCAAAAGGAGATCAGTGCCAGGATAGGACATGGCCCCTTTTCAAGAGCCATGGTGGTACCTGGCACATAACTGAGCGGGGCAGAGCTCCACGTTTCCTTGCACTGTCTCCTCTGTGACCCTATCTATACCAAGTCGCCTGGTGCCACCAGACAAGGCTGCTACCTCACGTCTCTATGTGCAAAGTAAGAAACACAGGTCCTAGCACAGATCCTGGAGTCCTCCTGCAAACTTCTTCCCACCACAAAGCTGAACCTGTGACACCCAGTGTCTTTGGCACTGCTTCCTTCAGGCAATACTTTGTCATACCCCAGGAGGATATCAATTTTCTGCTAACCTTTTGCGCTTGTCAAAGCTCTTTTGGATGCCTGGGTGGACTACAAACCCCATTCCTCCTGTTTCATTGCTTGTCGATATGTTTAATGAAGTTTAAGAGATTACTGAGACATGGTTTTCCTTGCCATCGACAGAACTAATTAATCCTGTCAGACTGCAATCCTCCCAGTGTTTTCTTCTTCTCACGCTCGCTCCTCATGTGAACTGTTTTAACCAGTTTTGTAGACTCACAGATTTACTGATCCAAAAACTTCCAGATCTGTAATTTTACTCTTTAGCTTCTTTTTCTTTTTAAAAAATCTAAAGCTTTGTTATCTGCTTCAACACACCAGACCTGCAGCTGATGGAAGAGTTCATGTTTTTTGTTAACACCACAGACCTTCCTTACTAGATTTCCTTCCAGGCTCTCAGATGGCAGATTACTGGTTTGCTCCAGAACCTCATCTCTGTTGGCTTAATTTTTAACTCTTTCCACTACTATAAAGGGGTAAATTCAGTGTAAACATCTCCAGCAACATCTTTTGGCATAGATTTGTAAAGTAAAAGCAGTTTGCTGTTTGGCAACACCCTTTACATGTCTTCAGGCTGCGGGAAGCATACTGACTCCAAAGAGTAGGTTTCTCAATCTGGAAGTCAGAGATGCTCCCTCTCGCATAGGTGCCAGTCTCTCTATTTTTCCTCCTGTTCTTTGCCTCTCTTCCCCACCTGTGGTTTAAGAGCATCTCTGCCTGCGTATCTGACAGCCCTTTACACAACGGGACATCAATCACCTGTGGACCTGCCATTGTTTTCCAAATGCAAACCGTAGACAGGAGCCACGAGCTCTCCTCTCCCTGCTTGTTCAGCATGGAGTGGAGTCATGCTCCTGGCAGGAGAGGCCACCGCTGCTTTGTGCATGCTCAGGAGCCCCTCTGCCCTCCCGAGCTGCTGCAGCAACTTTCAGCAGTGCGAATTTAGCAAACATCTCCCCCTACTCTCTTTGGATGGAAATCAAACCTCCTGGCTAGGTCTAAACTGAGGAGAGCGAGGCTCAGACGTGCTCCCACAAGGGCTGTCCCCCAGCATCAGCCAGCTTCCTGTGGACACTCAGCTCCCGGGGTCCACGGAGTGACAAGGCAGGCCCCCAAAGCTGCAGGGAGCGGGAGGCAGTGGGCAAGAAAACACAGGCACTAAAAATAGGCTGTCTGTGGTAGGGGCTGACCACATTTATTAGCAAGCCTGTGCCCCGCCTGACCACAAGGTCAGCCTCTGAGAGCTCGGCCATAATTCACTCCATGTCTGGGCAGGAAATCTGCTTGAGCTCAGAGGGATGTCCAGTAATAGAAAGCCACATTCCAGGAGCTGGGGCTATTTTTTTTTTCTTATTTTGCAGATAGGGAACCTTTCAGGAGATGCATCTCGCTTTGCAAAAAGGCTAGATACTTTGGGGCTGAAAGAGGGGGAGAAAAGGAGAGAGGAGGAGAAAGGACAAGGAGGGCAGATGGAGAGAAGAGGCATGTGTGCCTGTTTGGGTCTGGACTTTCTCTTACCAGACTCACCTTCATCACATAAGGGCTGGGTAGGTCTGGGAAGGCAGCAGGGAAAGATCAGAGCAGCAAGGGAGGCTACACACTTTTAAGGGCTCCTAAATTCCATAATGTACAGTGTTTAACAGGTGGTACCTGGAGTGTCACCACAGATGGGGTGAGTTGCTGTCAACCTGAGGTCTCCCACTAGGCAAGGCACCATGGCTGCCAGGGAATGGGGAAAGAAAGTGCAAGGGCAAGTGCAGAGTCCTGCATCTAGCGAAAAATAACCGTAGGCACCAGTACAGGCTGGGGGCTGACCTTCTGGAGAGCAGCTCTGCAGAGAAGGACCTGGGAGTGCTGGTGGATGACAAGCTGACCATGAGCCAGCAATGTGCCCTTGTGGCCAAGAAGGCCAATGGTCTCCTGGGGTGCATTAGGAAAAGTGTTGCCAGCAGGTCGAGGGAGGTGATCCTGCCTCTCTACTCAGCCCTGGAGAGGCCTCATCTCGAGTACTGTGTCCAGTTCTGGGCTCCCCAGGACAAGAGAGACATGGAGCTACTGGAGAGAGTCCAGCGTAGGGCTACAAAGATGATCAGAGGGCTGGAGCACCTGCTCTACGAGGAGCAGCTGTGAGAGCTGGGCCTGTCCAGCCTGGGGAAGAGAAGACTGAGGGGGGATCTTATCAATGTGTACAAGTATCTGAACGGAGGGTGCCAAGGGGATGAGGACAAACTCTTTTCAGTTGCCCTGTGTGACAGGACAAGAGGCAATGGGTAGAAATTGAAGCACAGGCAGTTCCGCCTGAATGTGAGGGGGAATTTCTTCTCTATGAGAGTGACGGAGCACTGGCACAGGTTGCCCAGAGAGGTTGTGGAGTCTCCTTCTCTGGAGATCTTCAAGGCCCGCCTGGATGCAACCCTGTCTACCATGCTCTAGGTGACCCTGCTGAGCAGGGAGGTTGGACTAGATGATCTCCAGAGGTCCCTTCCAACCTTACTGATTCTATAATTCTATGATTCTGTAAAAGGGGAAGCTGCACAGTGCCAAATGCCCAAGGAAGGAGGCTAATGATCTTCCTTGCAAAGGCATCCGAAGGATGCATCTACCACGCAGAGGTACAGTCAGGTTGGACTCTGCCAGCAAGGGGCAGGTTGGAGGATGGGCCCCAGAGTAACCACAGTAACCACACCAGAATGATGCCTGCCCCCAGACAGACACATGTGGACCTGGAACAGCTTAGCCTGTGGAAGAAAATAGCAAGGCAAACGAGACCAAGCCACGAAGAGCAGGTGACCACCTTTGAACAGCAGCCTTCAGAATGATTTAAGCAGACTCCACGTTGCAGCAAAGCTCGAATTCTAATCGTGGTACCTAAGCAGCCAGTGCTGGAGCCTTCGTATGAGAGATAATGTGTCCCTGATGACTCAGGCTGACTCACTCACCGTGTACATGAGCTGCTTACAGAAGTGAAGCTAGTGCTTGGGGGGGGGAGGGCACAGAGGTGCGGGCAGCACCTGCTGTCGACTCTGCCAGAGAAGCTGGGGTCCTGGGGTGCTCACACCTCCAGCAATGCCTTCGTGCATGTGTCTTTCCCCAAGCAGCCTCCTGCAGTGGGAAGCAGGCAGCTCCCAAGCAGGCGCATCTATTTGTGACGTATCCTGAGACCAAAGGCCTTCAGGTACAGCTGGCTCCTTTACCAGAATAAGTATTATACCACTGTGCACAGAGCTCATTTAGCCCGAGAATCAGCCTTGTGGCTTTGACTGTGCAGAGCTAACCTTGATAACATCCTTCCAATACCAAAAGATTTCTGTTTCTTGATCCAGCACCATCCCTTGGTTCTGGGTTTCCAAGCTCCCTATGGAGGTAATGATGGTGGGAACAGTGAGATGGCTCATGGAGAGCAAGAGGTATAAGGCAGGAAGAGGTTGTGCTAAATCTTGCTTCCTAACTGGAGAGAGGTTTTGGAAGCTCTATGCAACCAGCTCTCATGTTGAACAGGACTGGATTTTGGAATAAGGCTAATATTTCAGCTAGCTGGATAATGACAGCATCCAGAATTACAACAGGAAGGATTAAAAAATGTAATTGCTAATGGGGAATTAATTGTTAATGGGGAATCATCATTGCAGGAGGGTGTTTCTATTGTGGCCCTGCAGGGATCTGTGCTTGGCCTGTTGCTAATCACTTGCTTTATCAATTAGCTTGAGGGAAACGTAAAACTGTTGCTGGCAAAATTTGCTGGTGACACAAAGGCTGCCATGTATTATGGAAAGGACAAGTCTACTGTACACAGAGATCTGAAGCAGTTAATATACTAGCCTTACTTCAGTAAGAGCATGTGTTTTAATGCAGCCAAATGCAAGTCCATTCATCTACAGGGAAGGAATGTAGGTCAGATTCACAGGAGGCAGGGCTGTGATTTGGGCAGGACCACTCTGATAAGGCCTTGGCAGGATCCACCTAGAGATGAAGTGCCAGTACATTATGACTAGCGTGAAACTTGGCCAGAGATGCAAGGAAATGTCAAAGTGGAGTGGGAAGATAGTATGTAACAGGCAGAAGGCAGAGCTTTCCCTTGCACTGGCCCAAGACTGAATGTGGAATGAAGCTCTCCACGAAGCACACACCATCTCAAGCCTACTGGCCTTCCTCTTGGTGGGCATATGCATTCCCTTTGACCTTGCCTTCCCCAGCATAAACAGAGATCAGTGAGTGTATGGGTACGGGTAATTACAAATACTCCAAAACACTCTGTTGCACACACATCTTGCCCTGGGGAAAGGACAGAAAAAGCAAACAACATATGACAGATGTTAGTCATGTCACTTAATGCATGACTGAAAGGCACTGCAATGCCATAGAGAGAAGAGAAGAGAAGAGAAGAGAAGAGAAGAGAAGAGAAGAGAAGAGAAGAGAAGAGAAGAGAAGAGAAGAGAAGAGAAGAGAAGAAGGAGATCCTCTGGATATAGATCTGGAGACACTACTTCTGCAGTGCTGCCTTCAGAGCAGATGAGAACACTCCAGAAAAAATGGCTACAAACTGAAAACAGTTCAGTACAGACTGACTGGTGCAATGTGGAAAAAACAAGAAACAGTTTGGAATGAAAAATGCAGGATGCCCAGTGTAAGCTCAACCAAAGGAAATTAAAATGTAACTTGGTCAACGTCTGTAAGTACCTAGCCAGGGGTAAACCTTTGTACTCTGAAATCTAGCAGAGAAAGGCACAAGGAGATCCAACGGCTGGATGCTGAGGCTTCCAGAATTCAGGTGAGAAGGATTGCGGACAACATGCCACAGGACTTGCTCATTTGTTCACGACAAGGCAGAAAGACACTTTAGTCTGGCCTCTGGCCCATGCACTCACACCGCTTCCTCCTGCCCTTAAATTTGGGGGTCTTTGGAAGAATAAAGAGGTTAAAAAGCTCCAGGACAAACCCTAACCACAGGTGATCTGAGCAACTTAAGATCTCTTTTGGCCTGACGTTTCCTCTCCTTTGGAGAAATTCAGACAACAACCTCTTTGTGCATCCAACTTATAGACAACAGAGAAAGCTTCATGGCATAGATAGCTCATCACACTTTAAATACAGGTATCTTAACTGAGTATCATTCAAACAGCAATCAAAAGCCACTTGGAGATCTACAAACCAATCACATATTTCTGTAAAAATCCACAAACTACCTTCTACACAGAAAACCCACACAAATCCCAGAGAATACCCCTAAAACCAAAGCAACAAGTTTAACTGTACCAGTCTGATGCCCTGGGGACTTGGCAGGGCCATGAAAGAGCTGGTTGCATCCCAGTTGGCCCACAAATGCAACACAGATAATGTTGGATAAGGCAAGAAGGGCAGAGAGGAGGTAACTACAGATGATTTCTCATTGAGAAGTCAATTTGCATCACTTTGCTGTGCATTGCAAAGGCTGTTTACCAGCCTAGACTTTGCCTTGGCTGTAGTGTGGTCAGCATTTCTAACAAGGTGCATGCAAACATGAACTCCCAGGAGGCTTTGCAGCAGAACCGATTGCAAAAGAAGATTAGCACAAGGACTGAACAGCGTAAGAGAGGAGGGAAAGTAATGAAACAAAATCTCTCTTTCTCTTCTTTGGTTGAGGAATGATAGGGGCTAATTGCTTGTTGCTGGTGAGAAAGCAAGGAGATAGCAGCTTCTATGCACATCAATAAATTAACCCCGGCATGTGGCATCTGAAACACATTCATTTCCAGAGACGTTTATCTCTTTGTCTCCTCTCCTGGGTGAAAACATAATTATTGTTTAAACGTGAGTTAATTCAGCAAGGTGAAAATCAATAATGCAGAATGACTCCTCTTTTAAAAGCAGAGAAATCTCAGTCTGGGACAGATGTGGATGTAACTCTGGCAGAGCTGATGGATGGGGAAGAAGCTCTGGCCATGGCAGGAGCCTGGAGAAGAGAGTTCCCTCTTGCCAGGATTTCTGTAGCTGGGTAACAGTTCCTTTCAGCCACAGGCAGGCGTGGCAGTGGCTAGAAAGAGCTGAAATCACTCGTGCACACAGATTTTGTGAACTGACACATGGCTACGCAACTCCAACATCTAAAAACTTGCCAGGCTGTGGAGTTTTGGCTAAGTCCCAGGTCTCCATGCCATGGCCTTTCCCCTTCCCTTGAGGGCACCTAAGCGCTGCTGCAGGGAGGCTCTCTGCAGGGCAGGGGATCTGCCAATGCAGTTCTCAGTGTTGACGGGGGACACAACCGAAGCCTCAGCCTACCAAAGCTGTGCATGTTACAGCAGGCAGCTTTAGCTCTGTTCTCCCCTGTGGTTTTCCTATTGCCATCCCATATTCTGAAACAAACCAGCAATGACTGCTACCTAGGGAAGAAAACAGAAGAAGGAAAAGGCCGGAGAAAACTGAGCTACCCCAGATAATGCAGACGATACTAGGCTCTCCTGTGTGGCCTTCAACCAGCTCTTCCTCCTCTGACTCATCCTGCTTCTTCTTGAAACTTTTGTCTATCTCTCAGCTTTGCCAGGAGCTTTGCAGATTCGTGGGAGGAAGAAGATACCAGCAGGGACATCCAGAGGCAGGGCAGGTCTGCTCAGAGCCAGCCATGCCCAGAGCTGACTCCCTTTCCTGCTTCTGCTGCAAAACACATGCCGTGACCACTCACTCAGCAAGCCCCATGGGGGAGCTCAGCATCAGCCTACTGCCACGGCCAGGCTGGGCAAAGGACACGGTTCAACGCACCGTCCACTTCAGCTGCAGCAATCCCACCCACGCTGGCCCAGTTTCAGTGAGACCCAGTGCATCGGCAGAGACCGCCAGAGCCACCCAGTGGGATGGGATTAGCGGTGTGGAGCGATTGGTTTAGCAGCAATTGGATTAGCAATGAGTGAGTGCACTGTGTAACTGTCGTTTAATAGGAGCTGCTGTCTCCCCGTTATGCTGTTGGCTCCAGCAACACCTAAGGTCCACTCCAGCTGCCCCAAAACAGCATCAATGCTGGCGCAAAATGCAGAACAGCACCTCCTGGGTGCCAAAGGCACTGTGGTGGTGGAAGGCTGAGAGCAATCCTAGTTCAACAGCTCTTGATAGTGCCCATCAAGCTGGCCGCAGTTGTATCTTCAGCAACCTGATGGGGGGGGGGGGGCACGCAAAGCAAGGGCGCTCTGTATCTCAGCTCCAGCTGCGAAGGGAGTGATCTTGCTGGCAGCTCAGCCTGTTCCCTTCTGCAAGGACCATGCATTTAGGCATGGCAGGTACCCAGTCTCAGGGTACATTGCATGTGCCATGAAAAATTAGTATAGAGTACAGGGCATCACCAGAAGAAAATAGTCTTCCAGAGCAACATGATCCTGGGGAGGTAATCAAGGAGGACCATACAGATGAGATATACCCAGGAAAGGAAGCTCTCGTACATCTGCTTAGCTCTGATCTCCTCCAGTACCCCAGTCTCAGAGTTTGGGGGCTCCTTGGCTCCTGCATCTCAGAAAAACGCACCCTTGCAGTCTCACAGCTCTGAGATGCAGGGCCAAAGATGATCAGCAGAGGAATTATTGCATGAGCAATCTCACCTCTGCTGAGCCCAACATTGCTGTTATTAATTCATGTGGCACTTTGTCGGATGCTTTAGTAATCACCGTAGTGCACACGAGAGCCAGGAGCAGGTGCCTGGCCTCGCAGCGCTGTGCTCGTGCACACTTAACAGCTTGTCACATCCTCCTCACTCAAGTGTGCAGTGCTAATGCATCTCTTAAAGTGCTTCATGAGCTATTACAGTCGAGCATGCCTCAGTCGCATTACAAATGGACTTCTTGCCAGTACACTTCCCCCAGTCCACCCAGTCTGGACGTAGGTTGTCTTGGCTGTTAAGACTTGTCTGCCCTCAAGTATGGGACAGGTGCTCCTGATGCCAGCCGCAGCACCACGGCCTCTCCGAGCCCTGCAAGCCAGGTGCTGGGGGCAGCGACACAGTGGGCACAGGGCCTGACAGGAGACCTTCTGCTCCAAAGCACAGGCCTAGAGCCATGGCTCCCTCCCAGTCCCATGATAGCATTTTAGAGCACTCTCCACAAGGGATCCATGGCACAGTTCCTGAGGGGGACAGCTAGATTTCAGGCAGATGTGGAACTGCCCCACCAGTCTTCTTCTAGCTCTTATACCCTATTTTTCTTGCTCTGTGGCCCCAAACTCCTTTTTAACCCCCCTAGAGCCATTTTCCATTGCAGAGCAGCCTCTCTAGCTTCTGTAGCTGGAGGGAGCCTTGCCTTATCCGTACACCAAGACCAGATGCCTGTTGATGCCATCAGGCTTCAGCAGTTTCTGTTCAGAGCTGGTGCCCAAGACGCCTCCTTGCCGAATGCAGCCAGGGTGAGGGAAGGAGGAGGAACGGAGGGAAGGGGAGGCTAAGCTGCCAAATCCCTGAATCCTGCAGGATCAAGGAGCCAAGGTTCTGGAACAGCAGCCTTACCCATGCCCATGCTCCCAGCACCAGCACATGCTTGCCAACAGTGAAATGTTTGGCCCTTGCCAGTGCTGGCAGGTACTAGTGATTCATTTCACTGTCTAGACAATGCATTTCCACAGTGCATGTCCCTGAAATACCTGGCACCTCCATCTCTGGCACTTCTATCTGTGTGACAGGGTTGGGCTGCCATCCCTGCAGCACAGGGGAGGCAAAGTGATACATCCAAGGGATGCTCTGGCAGCCTTACTCTAGGTCTTTCCAGGTCCTGGCAGCTTCACTTCTCTGAAGAAAGCATCCCACCACCATAAGCAGCACACAGTTCACCTCCACCCTGGCTCCTAAGCACACTGGGGTGCTTCCTGGGGAGCAGGCACCATAGGAAGGTGCTGGGACTGCTCACCCAACACCACCCGGCAGGCTCTCCCTGCTGTCAGAGCACGGCTGGCACTATGCACTGGGGATGCGCCAGCAGACCTCAACTGCTTCATGTCCAAGCAAACAAGGCTAAGAGCTTATAGACTGGCCTGGCTGCCATCTCTAGGAGTCTCCAGCAACATAAAACCATCCAGCTGGATATAGAGCAACTCTTTCTGCCTCTCCAACAGTAGCAGGCTCTAAGAGCTAATTTTCCACATGGGAACTGGATGGGAATGTGTACTCTGTACTGCTGGTTAAGCATGGGTCCAAGCCCCTTCTCAAGAGCAGAATGGCCCACTGTTCTCCCCATCTAGGTCTTGGAGATGGAGGCACACACGGACCTCAGCACAGCCCCAGCTCTCTCATTCATGCTGGGTTCGTCAGCCCCACAGAGCCCATGGACACACAGATGTCCCTTTCAGAGTCAGTCAGCAAAATACTCCTTTATAATTCACCGAGAGAAAATACAGGCAGGCTAGCTACCAGCAAAGCAAGTGACCTTTGGGGTTCCCCCTTTTTGCCCCTTTTTTGCAGGGCTGCCACAGGTGGCCGCACAGGTGGGACCCAACCAGCTGTCCCCAAACCCTCTTGGGTCCTCCAACTCCAACTTCTCAACACCTCTTAGTCTCTGTAAAGCCATCACTAAGGAAAGCCCCAGTGCCCCACTGACCTGGAGAGGCATGAGCTAGAGGTGGGTGCAGCCGGGCCAACCTTGAGTGCAGGTGCTGGCCATAGGCACAGATGAAACAGGTGAGCTGGGCTTCAAGAGGTGGAAAGTCAATCCCAGCAGCCACTCACCCCAGGATAAAGTCATCCCAGGAGGCAAGAGTAGGATGAAGTACTGGGCTGCCTCCTCCCCTGCTCCTGCTCCTTCCTGAGTAGGTGGCACAGGACAGCAAGCGCAAAAGGGGGACAGGGGATTTAGAGACGGTATCCTGGCAGTAAGAGCACCCCAGACACAAAGGGGTCTGGGTAGGACAAGGTATACCTAGGGGCAGGAGAGGACAATGACCAGAAAGGTAACATCAGGCAATGCCGGGCAGCACACACAGCTTGCCCCCGGAGAGTGGCCAGGGGAACGGCACCCAGATTTTGGGGGGGAAACATAAGATCGGGGATGTCAGAAGAGACTCACCCTGCTGGCTGTGTCTCTGAGCATACACCACCACCACCGCGGCGAGCACCACGCAGCAGGCTGACGGCACAGGGTTAGCCATCTGTGGAAGCAAACACAAGGAGCAGCAGTCAGCATCGGACCCCAGGAGAGCTTGCGTGCAGCACCCTGAGAGCCAATCTTGGGGCACAACGGGGGCGCAAGGAAGGAGCAGGGTGGCCGCAAGGAGCTGGCTGCAAAGAGAGACGCTGGCATGGCCACGGGGGAACTTCGCAAAAAGAGGCATTTTGCTGGCACGCTCTCCTTCCTTCAACGGCCTGTGGCACCTTCCACTGGAGCTGCCAGCAGAGCCAGGTGCCCAGAGGCCCCATTAATGCCTTGCACAAACACTGCATTTCTCTCACCTCATTTCCTCTTCTCCCCTGAGAAAGTCAAACCCTGGTGCTGGGCTCTCTTAGGCAGCTGCAGCATTACCCCAGGAGCAGGCGCTGCCTGCAAAGAGACTGCAGACACCTTCAGCTTTCCAAGCAGGCAGCTGTGCCATGTTCAAGGCCCCATTTCCCCCAAAGAGGAGAGCAGAGAGGTAGGACGCTGCTGAGGAGACCCAGGCTCTTCACAGCAGTGGCTGGTGCCTAGGGCGTGCAAGATCGCAGAGCCTAGCACACGTAGCTGCTGCTCTAGCACGGCCTCTCCTGACGCTGATGTTACTTGTACAGCGCTGAGCACCGCACTGGCCTGACATAACAGCAGCAGCATTTATGGGCATGCAAGAGACACTGTAACTCTCATTGGCGTCTCCGCAGTGGCTGAATAGCTGCCGGCCTGGGAAGCCAGCTGGGTTGGCAGGAGCTGCAGCAGGGAGGGGGAACCTGCCCCTTCCTTTGAATCAGGCTCCCAGCGCAGCTGAGTTCTCTCTTTCCAAACGGCTCCCTTGCTCCGATTTATTATTTCTACAATCAAACAAAACGGGGCTGTGGAGGTAGGAGCCGGCTGGCAGAAACCAGTGGCAAGGCTCCTTCTGCAGGCGGGACCTGTTTGACTGCGCGGAGCAGAGGAGGGCAGCAGAGCAGAGGGAAGGTCTAACTTCAGCCAGATCGTCGCTGCGCACTGAGCTCACTGCCCGTGAGCGAGGCCGAGGCCAGGCACCAGCTAGCGCTGAGGGATCACGTGCCAGGGCATGGAAAGCTTGGACCCCCATCTCCAACTCGTGCCTCCACGCACAGTGCTGCGTGGGGCGTCTGGCCCAGATTTTCCCCTGCCCGGGAACACACAAAGCCGTGCGCAGGGAATCGTACAAGCTGCGAGTCAGTCTATGCAGCGGGGAGACTCGGGCACAGGTGTCACATCAGATGTGCAAACGCACCCTCCCTGGCAGAAAGGCACAGGGCCTTGCAATCTGGTGTGTGCTCACAGGTAAGGGCTTGCACGGGCCGTGTCGCAACAGCTGCGTCCCTGCTAAAGGCAGATGGAGATGGAGATGCAACAGGCAAGGTGCTCCAGGATGCCCGGACTCTGCTCCTCTTGGAGCCAGGGCTGCTGTCTCGCTCGCGCACGAGGGATGTTGCTGAGGATGATGGTGATGGGGAAGGCCTGCAGGGTCACAGGCTGCACGGCCACCCTGGAGCCAACGCAGGGCTGGGGAGCCCAGTGAGCGCTGCCCTGCCACGAGAGCTGGGCCATTGGCCCACCTGCCGGGAGGGAAATAGCACCATGCGTGGAAAGCAAACCGCACCTTCAAAAACATTTAAAACCTCACTAATCTACAGCACCATATCAGCAACATGCGGAGGATTGCCTTTTAATCTAGAACATGAGTGCCAGGAGGGATGTGGGGCCTGAAACAGCCATGGAAGCCTGTGGCAAAGGAGATGAGCAGAGAAGGACCAAGGACCTCCCAGTGGCCTCACTGTTGAATTTATGGCTCTCAGTGCCGCAAGGGGCTGGCAGTGCGGCCTGGTCCTGGCATGCTGTGACAGAAGAGGACGGACGCACGAGACCTTGACTCTGCTCCCAGCCTAGTCCCATGCTGCCCAGGTGACCTTGAGCAAATCACTCTTCCTGCCTCCCCATGACTCAGTTTCCCTGCCTGCAAAACAGCGATAATGAAGGTGACCTTCCTTTGAAAGCTCTGGGTGAGGAGCGCTAAGTGCTAATTATAATGTCATTATCATTCATGCCACTTCTCTCCTACTCCTCTTTTTCACATGCTCTACCTCCTCCATGCTTCCCTGCAGTCTTTTAGGCTCGCTCCCCCCTGGAGCTGGACTGACCCACCTGCAAAAATCAAATGCTACCCTGCAGCAGTGCATCCTGCCCTCTGCTCTGAGCGTTGCAGCACCCTTTGCCCTGATCCCTCCTTCATCCCCCACCTGCCTCCTCCAGGAATGGGGGTAAGGGAGCAGGAACACAAAGGCAACTCCACAAAAAGGAGAAATCCTTCACTGTCCTGATACAAAACACAGCAGACCTGATTCTTGGTTAAATGTAGGCAGTGTAAAGAGGTGCCCCTCAAACCCCTCCCAATCATGGATAGCCACAAGCCTAAATATCCTGACTCAGACTCTGAGGTGAGGGATAGATCTGGGCAGAGACAGAAGGTGTTACATTAACCTAGATGCTCCTATACTTATCCAGACTTTGGCCAGAAGGTCCCTGAACTGCATGGCCTAAGTATGGCCCTTCCCAAGCAGAGAGACCCTGTTCAGCTCTGACCCAGGAAAATAAATTAAGAAGCTTTGCCCTCTCTCTGCACCAGCTCCAGGGTTCAGCTCTCCCAACTGCCTTGGAGAGGGGTGGCCAGCAAATCAGCGCATGTCACTGGCAAGGCCTCTTTTGCTCAGAGTTGCACCACAACTGTCGCACCCAGAGCAGCATCTGAATGCAGGACACCTGCAGAGCTGCAGAAAAGGTGAAAAATCTTTGGGTAATACTGAAATATGGTGCTGATGAGCAGCCTGGAGAGAAGCAGGAGCTGCAGGGACACAGAGATACGCACTTGCAAACCTGGAGCACAAGCAAGAGAGCAATTACTAGTGCTGACTCTCTCTATTGATCTTGAATTCATTTCTTACCAAGTATTCCCTAAAAGCCATGAGACTGGCTTATCCCATCAGGAACTGGAGCTGCTTGGAGATGGATTAGGACAGAGACTCACTCCTATATGGATTCAAAGAGCTGGCTCCAAGGTCTGCTCTGGACTCAGTATGGTGGGACGGGGGACCAAGCCAAGTGAGTTGCAACCCTCACAACTCTCCCGGGAGCTGCTGAGGGCCGGGGCCAGCCCCCTTCTCCTAGAGCTGCCTATAGTGAGGCTGGATCCAACCTGCCCGTGGCTTGAGCCACCCCAAGACTCAAATTCTGTCCCACTCCTCATGCACCAAGGCTCTGCCCCAGCCCTTTCCAGCAGCCTGTGAGGCCCAGGGCATGCTTTGCAGGCAGCCCTGATAATCCAGATGCCAGCACAGGCCCCAAAAGGCTGAGAGAAACTTGTATGGCACTGGGTGCCACGCAGGAAGCCACCGGGGAGAAGGAAAAGCTGGGAGGGTTGAATTTGTCTCCAGCAGCAGCTCCAGCCTCCTTAGGCTAGTGAAGATCTGCACACAGCTAGCAACTAAAGATGGATGGCCAAGGGAGAGAAGCCATGGCTATCCTACCAGAGCACCCACCATCAGTCCACCTAACCCTGCACTCCACTTAAAGCAGCCTGCTGCCACACAGCTGGGAAGAGTAGCCATTGTGCCCTTGCAGGCAGCACCCAGCTGTGCAACAGGAAGGACAGGAGAGTGATGAAGTCCCTCCGACTCCCCAGGCAATCAGGCTGCTCTTTGAAGCGGGAGGTCTGCTCGCTGTAGCCTTAAGTTAGCTCACATTAGTACCAGTAACACTGCTAGCCATCACACTCCCCATCTCATATTTACTCCTCGTCCCCCAGAGGAAAACCACCTTCCCTCCCCTGCTGCTGCTCCTCATCTTATCAGTCATTAAAATAATCACTGCTGTTTCTGTCTGTCTGCCTGCCAGCCCCCCCTGCGGCCAGATCACACTGACACAGGGCAGCCCAATTACCCGGCAAGAGACGATTCCTGCCCCCAAGCATTGACGATCCAAGCCAAGCAGCTGCAGAAGGCTCTGGGAGGAGGAGGAGGAGGAGGGTGATGCTTGTGGCTTACAGGTGGGAAAAGAGAAGGATAAGGGACATGGCCCAGCTCCCTTGAGAGTCCTGGCTCTGCTGTGACAGAAGTAGTCTCAGTGCTGGCACAGAGACCTCATCTCTTGGCCACTTTCCTCTCCATGAAACTCCACTTAACTTTTCAAACATGAGCCCTGCTGCTCGGCAGGAACTAGAGTTATTTTAGTGTGAAAAATCTAGACAGAAAACCAACTTTTTGTTTTCTTCTCTCACTCGAATCACAATTTCCCATGCAGTATTTGCTTTGTTTGCCTGTTTCGCCCAAAGCTACGTTTTTTTTTCCAAGCACATAACAAAACCTCCACAAAATCTGCAGATGCTTCTAATGCAAATTTCCATTTACTGTAGTTGTTTGTTTAATGATTTCACTAACAAAAGTCAATATCCTGGCACGCGGATGCACGGGACAGTGAGCAGTGCATCACCAGCAGTGTTAGAATATGCAGGTCTCAGGGCTGCGTCCCCATTTTGGCAGGGAACATTTGGAAGGTGATGGTGGGGAACTGCATTTATTACACAGCAAACCTAGCAGCGGAAAGCTCAATCTGCTGCAGAGAAGAGTTTGGACAATATTTGCTTTTTCCCTGGTAGTGAATCATTTCTTAGCTGTCAAGATAAAAGAAGCACTCGACACAGCCTGAGACACCTTGGCTATTTGACTAAACCACTCCTGAATCACCTCGGATCAGAGATCTGAACAGCGATCCTGTACAAGCAACTCTCCCAGGGAGGTTTCTTCCATTTCATGGTAACATCAGGACTAAAACAACCACAGCTTTTCCCACCACCACCACCTCTGATGCACATATATATATGCAATTCTTCCAACAGTGGTGAAAAAACTTGGAAGAAACAAAATGAACCACCAGCCCTCGGTAAGAAGTTGCAAGGAGGCTTGGCTTCACGTATCCCCAGGCAGGACTTGCTCTTTCCAGGGCAGCAATACCACTCCTCCATGAGCACAGCACGCTTGCACAAAGGTGCAGAGGAAGCTTGCACAAAGATGCAGAGGAAGTGCGCTTCTCCTTCAACATACACAAATGTTTAGCATCTGCAATATCCCACATCCCATGGCCATGCCCAGTTCCCTCCACTGAGGCATCCACCTCCTCCAACTGGATTGACACAATGTACGATTTCACCAAATCTGCAAGGCCAGTGGGAATTAATACTGGAAACAGAACATCTCTTAGACAGAAGGGCTCTGTTCAGCCACAGGATCCAGGTGGAAGTATAGTTCCCTCTACATTGCTTTTTCTCAGCCCAGCCCCAAATTCCCACTCTGTAGCAAGATGAGATCAAAGTTCAAGATCCCGTTCCGCTCTTGGCTTCTTTGCTACAGGGTCAATGAGGAGATCAGTCATCATCTGTCTTAGCAGGAGAAGACAATTGAACATGGACAGAAACATGTTCACCTCTGGCTGCTGTCACTGCAGCCAAATGTATTTCTAGTATTTTTTCCCTGAATAGGATCAGGCTGTGTGGATCCATGGACAAATCTATCTGACAACAAGACCACAGGTGGCCCATGCAAGGAGGATGGAAGGGGCCAAGTGACGTGACAGCTATTGGCTTAACATCATGAGATAAGGACAGTCCTGATCCTGGCAAGAGGAGAGAAGGAAATCATGGATCGAGACAGAAGACAGGATGCCATCATCTGCTGAACAGTCCCAGTGTCCTCTTCCAAGTCCACTTAGAACAGAGGGCCACATCCTTTCCATTTCCCTTTTAACAGCCCCCCCAAAGCCATTGGTCAGTCACTGGTAACTGGTAACTAGGCATCAACCAGCTACAGCCAGCTGGGAACAGTTTGGCCTCCTGAGAACATCTACGAGAACCAGAAATTTTCTGCTCTGAGCCCACACAACCTGAGACCTTCTCAAGGCTCCTGCAATTCAGCAAATGCCTCCATGAGCTATCCCAGACACCCAAAAGCTTCAGCTGGGGATGTTGCTTGGCTTGTGAAAGACTCGACTCCTAGGCTAAGTGCTCGAACTCTGCAAGAGTCTCACCTGCCACAGCTTCCTCCCTGCAAAGAGAAATAAGGCCACTTCTGAAAGCAGATTCATCCAGCAAAAGAAGATGTAGTTCCAAAGCCCAGCATTTGCTACGATAAAACATTTTGTTGGGAAATTTCCCATCAGCTCTGCTATGACCAGGGCCTGGCTCTGAAGTGGTGAGGCAGGAAAGATAAAAGCTCCTTTAACTCCGTTCCACCCTGCGTGTCTCTGCTCCAGCTTTGCCAAGTGTGTTCCAAAGACTTTGTCCCTGCCACGCTGATACTGCAGACACTATGATATGCTTGTCACAGCACAGGTGTAGTGTAGATGCTACAGTACACCTGTACTACAGACATCAACTGTAAGTGCTATGGGACACCTGTACTGTAGATACAAGCTGTAGAGGCTATGGTACACCTGTAGTGCAGTTGCCAATTGTAGATACTACAGTACACCTGCGCTGCAGATGCTGGCTGTAGATGTTATGGTACACTTGTAGTACAGATGACAAGTGTAGTTGCTACGAGCGCCTTATACTGCATACGCTGACTGTAGATACTCTGAAATACCGATGTCCAACAGGACATGCCACAGCCTTCCTGCACCAGGGGTGCTATGATACGCTTGTTCTGCACTCATCACTTCATGTCTGCACTGGAGAAACCTGCTGCAGACCCTTCCCAGGCACCAACCCAGTAGAAACAGGCCTAGCAAAGTCATTTTCTATTGCTCAGCCCAGTCCTTTGCTAGCAGAGATCACAACTTTCCTCCAGCCCTGGGGATCTGGAAGCTGGAACTTCTCTAGTGTCCCTTCAGGTTCTAGCTCAGACCGACTCTTTCATGGGCTCCTGGAGAGCTGCATGTGCCAGAAAGATGAGAAGTGAGGCACTCAAAAGGGCATGGCATCCTCAGCTGCCCCATAAACATTCACCATCTCATTGGTCATCCAGCACTGGTTCCTGTATGGATTATACCTGCATGCTCAGCCACTTCTGCCTGTCGTGTTCCTGAAAGCAGAGTGCCACATCCTTTTCGAAGGCAGACTTCCTGTGGTAGGAGGGTGAGGGAAAAGAGAGAATAAAATCCTTGTCTGTTAATATCTCACACAAGAGGCTTTCTAATAGCCCTAAACCCCCGGCCTCACAATGTCCCTGTCAGAGCTAAACCTCACTTTGTTGCTTGGAAAGAGGAGAGAAAAGACAGGCTTTATCACCTCCATAATATGTGCTTCAGAAAGCCTTACCTGCAGGGTCAGAGCTGCTTCCACTTGAAAGGGCTTCTTAAATCTAATTTAAGCCCCTGCTGTCAACAGGGTGATTAGCACTGCCCCCCCAGACGGAGAGCACCGGGGGATTACTCAGGCTAGACGAAGTTAATACGCTCACGGCTCTTGAGTACTATTACTTTCCTCCTTCTACTTCTTCCCTTTCCTATAATGAAACAAAAATGCCAGAAGAGAGGACTCATGGAGGAAAGATTACTCCACAGAAGAGCCTCTTGATCAGCCTTCCTCTGACAGTCCCATCTAGGAATACCACTGGCTTCACACATTTCTGTACAAGATGCTCTAAATGAAAAGACTCTTCCTGTCTTCCAGCATGCACGTGGTAGTCTAGACTTAACAAGCATGGAGAGGTGAAGGCATCTGGCCAAACTCGCAGAGCAAGAATGAAAAGTACTAGGACTAGGTCACCAAGACCCAAATTTTATCTTCAACTCATGGCCCTTTGCCATTGAGGAAGGGACAAGATCCACGGGACTGGATGCTTTTCCATCCTCTGCCCACCGACCACCTGCTCATCACTGCGTGGCTCTGTGGGTGAGCAGCTCTTGCAGAAGAGAAGGTGCCATCAGCCAGGGTAAGCTGTAAATTAGGGAATAACCAGACTGGTCTTTCTCAGAGACAGAGCTGCTCCTGCCACGCACCTAGCCAAGAAGAGCGAATTCCTACTACCGTAGAAGAAGAACTAACACTTCTCCTTCCTCAGTCACCTTCCCTCCATGTACAGCTGGAGGTCAGGATAACCCAGCCGAGGACAAGGCTGACTTCTATGCAAGCTCCATCTCTCCTGGATGTTTAAACAAGGCCAGATCTTGACAGATTGCCCATTTATAACAGCAGCTGGGCAACATGCACTCTACTTGACACATAACAGCTCACCCCAATCATCAAGGTGCCCAGGGCTTAGACAAGCCGACTCACAGAGGAAGATGGATTGAGCAGGACAAGACAGAGCTAGAGTTGAGCAAAGCCATTGAAAAACTTTCCTACCTGCTTTGATTGAAAATGTGCATCTGTAATGGGGCATCTCAGACTGTAAGTCTGAGGTGGTCTTGGCTCCACTACACATGCACAGAAGCCTGGAGTCACTTACCTTTACCCTCATATCCAAGCAAAATGTCTGAACAAGAAGTGCAACTGCCTTAAAACTTCTCACCTAGCCCATGGAGAGGAAGAAAGGAGACTAGAGAGAGCATCAGCCCAGATAAAACCTGAGCAACCTTCTAGGAGATACTTACAGGAGATACTACTTCAAGGATGACTAAGCTGCCCATGAAATATCTCAGGCTGACTGAGAGTCTTTGTATGGCTGCTGAGCTGGCTTCAAGAACAGCTAACTTCTTCACTTGTGGTTTGGACCAGGCTCTGGGGCACGGACCCATGGCTCCAACATGCTCACTCTGGGGCAGGGACCATAGCATTCAGAAAGTCCAATGGGTACCAGAAACAGTAATGGCTCTCAGGGATGCTAGTCATAGCATCCTTGCCCTGGTTTCTCATGGTGTATCCCAGTGAGGGCCAATCTCGGTCATTGCCTTGCAGCTGTAGGGTCTGGGGGATTTCTGCTCCAGGAAGAAGGCAGGTTTCCTTCCTCTCACAAAAATATATAAAAGTCCTCTCAAAATAATTACATAAGCTCTACCACATTATGACACTCTGCAATTCATACCATGCCCCTGGAGAGAAGACAAGGGACAAGCATGGGCAGGGGTCCTTGAAACCTGCCTAACCCATGCACCGAGCACGGGAAGGGAATTGGCCTCACAAACCCTTGCCCTCCCAACGAACGCATCCTCCTCGTCACGCAGCTCCCTGCCAAGCACACCCTACCTCCCTGAGCAACGTCAGTAAAATGTAGTAGGGGCACATCTCCAGCAAACCTGCCTATAAATAGCCGTCAGCTCCACGGCCATCGCTTTGGTGCCACTTCCACGCGGGCACCACTACAGGGAAACATTGCCTTACACACGCACGCAGCGTGGGCAGCTGCCTGCCACCGTCCGGTCCCCACGCCTTTTGCAGAGCCCTGAAGGGGGACGTTTCCCACAGCTTGTACCTGTCCTCGCAACTGCCACAAAATTAACTGGTCTATCTGCAAACAGAGGGCAGCGGTCCAAACCCGGCCATCTGTTCCAGCGGTGATAAAAGCCAACACAAAGCACAGCATACTAATAGCGTCGCACTCCTTAGAAATTGGCTCTGGGAGGAAGCACGGGAGGGCAGGAGGAGACCTGAATCCCCACGCGCAGAGCCTGCTGGGAAGCATTGTCTCCAAGTCTACTTCTCCTGGGCTCCAACGCAACCAGGGCTGAGAAACAGCAGATGAGCCCCAGTCCTTAATAATACTCACGCTCCAACAGTCTCTGAGACGGAAGACAATTTGGATTTAGAAGTATCCCAGGGAAATGTTGTTGTTCGGTGTTGCTCTATTTTTCTTCCTTTTTACTCAACTTTGCTCAGCAGCTGGTGCTGCCTGCGGGCTCTCCCGGGACAGCAAACCCCGAGACTGCCAGATCCGTGCCAGGCAATCCTTGCAAGGTTTGAGACTGGCCTGACATATAGTGTGGTAAGGAGAACGATAAAAGATAGAGAAGCCTTCATTTCAGAGAGAGACAGGAGAAGCTCACCGTTCAGACACTTCCCAACGCCCCTTCCTGGAAGCTGCAGAAATCGCACAAGAACGGCTCATTCGGGGCTGGTGCTGGCACACTCCATGCCTGTCCAGCTGTGATTATTGCAGGAATAAGCTCTTGTTGCCCCACTAAATTTTATCACCTCAAGTTTCAGGTCTCCAGTCACAAAAATAGAAAACTAATGATGGGGGGAAAAGCACCTCCACCCCAAGCAAACGACTCCAAACCTTTTAGGAACACCCTGCTGTTCCTAAATTCCTAAATTCTGGTTCACTTTGTGATTTCCAGGCAGATGCTTGCAACATTTCTTATTTTTGTTCTCAGGGCTGTATCGCCCTTCGAAACACCCACGATTTTGCTCAAAATCCTGGGTTTTGCTTTGAGGAAAGTCTGTGGCCAGCCTACTTTATGAACTCCCAAACTACCCTTAAGAAACAAAGCTTAAGGGCAGAGAAAAACATTACAGCATTAAAATCCAGAATGTGTCACAGTCACATGCTGTCTTAAGTGCAGCAAAGACGAAACGGAAAAATAAAATTAGAGAGGAAAGTGGAGAAAAAACATGAAGCCCAAATTGAAGCACTAATATTTTGCTTCTATTTTTTTTTCTCTTGCTGTGGCACGGACCTGTTTGGACCCAAGGAGTCCAAATTGCTCCTGCAGTTGCTTTTTCAATCAAGGCGCGTCAGGTTGTCTTCAAGCCTTTGTGCTCAACGTGCAGCTGGGGTCACCAAGCAGCGGGACGCGCAGGGCAGCTTTGTTACCGGCAGGGAAAGGCTCCTCGCTCATCTCTGTGCTCGCTTTGTGCCGGGCGGGTGTGAATTGGATTCTTGATAGGGTTTGCATTGGTGCTGCTGGCTAAAATCCCAGCACAGATACAGCTTTGGAGATGAACTACTGGGAGGACAGACAAAGTTTGTTTCCCAGACTTCCTTCATCAGCTAGATGCCCGTGGCACATCAGACGTGGCATAGGGCAGCAGAGGGTTTCTAAGCTTCGGGAATCACAGTCTGCTTACTGAGAATGGGGAATTTTGGGTGAGGAAATCTGCCCACAGGAGCTTTAACATCCCCCTGCACATGTGCTCCTGGGCAAGAGGGGTTAGCTTGCAATAAGAAGATTGGGTCTGTTACCAGCCCAAACGTCCATTTCTGCAGCACCCACAATGCAAGGGGCTGGATACAGGGGCAACAGATCTGAGCTCACAGCTGCCGGCTTTTGGGGTACCCCAGCACCTCAAACAGCCCTCAAGTCGAAGAGGCACCACACTGCTGCAGAAGTGCAGGCGCATGCTGGATGCAGCCACCAGGCGCCTGCCGCAAACCCAGTGCTGACATCCTGCAGCATGGGACCCACTCTCTCCAGCACTGGATGTGGCCAGTGGCAGGCAGGACTCCGCTGGCTTGTACCAATCAGTTGGAAACCTCCCAGAGATAATGTCCCCAAGCCAGGAAGAGCTGCAGCGACGAACCCATCCAAGGCCTGAAGCCACCACATTGCTGCTCAGAAAGCAGGGCAGGGACACTTTTTACCACTGACTTGAGACAGAGCTGGATAAGGATGAAGTCGTGAAGCCGATGTTGCAGGAGGATGAGGACATGAACAGGATTGGGAGAAAGCAATCCAGAAGGGACCTTAGCAGCCCATCTTGTCTGCTGAGGGAACAGGACAGCTGGGAGTACAAGGGAGAGAGCATCCAGCTGCACAGAGCCTGCTGGGCATTTTAATTCCGTTTTTGTACGGTGTGTTTTTGGGGGGCTTTTTTTTGAAGTGCCTGGTGCAGAGGAAGCCACTCTAATGACTCTTGGAAAGGCCTCCCCCGAGATGCCGTGGGATGATTCGCTTTGCTCGCTTTCTTCCCACAACCCAGTGCTACGAACTGGCACGAGAACGGGGCAGGGGAGGGACTGGGTGGCCTCCTGGGCCCAAGGAGGGAAACGGGGGGCTCGGGAAACTGGGGAATGGGTGCTCCCCACTGGTCTTTGCTTGCTTCTTCCTTCTCCCGTGCAGATCTCACCGGGGACGCCGGGCTCCCCGCTCTGCAAGCCGTCCGTCCGTGCCGCTGCCTATGCCGAGCCAGCGTATCTTGGCACGTTGGTCTCCTCCCTGGCACAACGGGACGCGGGTCCAGGCCACGGCGGGCAGCAAACGGCTTGGACAGAGCCTTGCGTCGGGCGGATCGAAGGTGCCGGGCCCTGGCGAGGCTGAGAGCCCAGCCCTCCGCTCTCGCCCGCTGCCGCGCGGGGTGCGGGCTCCCGCTGCCGGGGCAGATGGGACGGCGCACGGGACTGCCGCTGTGGGTGGCCGAGCGGGATGAAAGGCGCGCCACCGTCGGAGCGCGCGCCGGCCAAGCTGTTTTGCACACGGCTTGTCCCGAAATGCTTCCAGCTGCGCCGCAGCTGCCCTCGGCCCTGCCCTACAGCACCCTCCGCGAGCCCCCGGCTCCCCATGCCACCCCCTCCTCGACACCCGCCATGGCCTCGGGGTCCTCGCTGCCGCCCGGCAGCACCCCAGCTCCCATGCTTCTCCAGGCCCCCTGGGAGCAGCCCCAAACAGCACCCACCCCACCTCCGCAGACTCATGGCAGCAGCGCTACGGCTGCCAGGTTTTTGTCAAGCTGCTCCATCGCTTCCCACCCATCCTTTTCTCGGCAGCCTCCGCATTTCCCAACCATCCCCACCCACCTCCAGACCCATAACGCATAGCCGGGATGCTGGCTCAGCTCTGCCCACCACGCAAACAGCCCTCCTTGTCTCGGGAAAGGCAGAGCAGCTCCCAGCAGCTCCCCCAGTGCACGCCGCGGGGTATCTGCCAGGGGACGCATCCCTATCAAAGAGCCCACGTGCCTCCCGTCTCCTCTCCAAAGGACCTTCTCTGCCAGGGGATCTACGTTCACCGAGAGGGCTTGCAGGAGCGGTCGCACAGGCGGCTTGTGCCTGCCCGCCTCGTGCTCACAGGTTTCCATGAGCTCCACAAGCCGCATCCGACTCCAAACATCTGCAGAGCACTTGGGCCGTGAGTTGACAAACAACGCCGCGAGCATGGGAAAGTTTCCTGGACAGCGTTCCCCGCGATGCCTCAACACCGCCTCCGCCGCCAAACGGCCCCAGGTCCTGCTCCGCTCGCAGCCGGGCAGCTGTCGGCACCAGGGCCACCAACCTGCGGCCCGCCGCAGCTCCGTCTCCGGACCCGAGGGCCACCCTGGGGCCAGGGGGCGGACGTGACAGCGGGGACGTTTCTCCAGCACCTGCTCCTTGCAGAGCATTGCCCTTCTCTGCTGTTGAAGCCAGCAGTGCTTGCTCTAATGCATGGTCCCAGCACCACCGCGGCGTGGGTGCTCCAACCTGCCCCTCTCCCGCAGCGGAGACACTGCCCAGAGCCATGGTGGAGCAAAGCTGGGGCTGGAGAGAAACGCTGCCCACCCCGAGGTGAGATGGCGGTGGCAGTCATTGCTTCTCCCAGCTCCATCTCATTTCTCTGCCTTGTTGGCATGCTGCAAAAATGTTGAGCTGGGGGAAACTGAGGCAGATACCTCCGAGACACTCCAAGGACAAACCTGGACAGCAGCAGTGCAGGGATGGACTAATCCTGCCCTCCTGCAGGGGCAGCCAGGGGGTTTCCGCTGCCGGCAGCCCCCTGCGAGCCGAGAGGTTGCCACCTCGGTAGACCCAGTACGGCCACCGGAGGAGGCCGGGGCCATGCATGCAGCAGCACGGGTCTATCCCCAAAGCCCTCCGACAAGCTTAAGGGGCCTCCCAAAACAATCCCTCCTGGAAAGACCCAGCCCCTTCCCGGACTGGGTCTGCTTGTCCCTCCCGAGCAAGCAGAGGATGGGGAGGAAGAAACGGAACCGGCTCGAGGCAGCTGTGCTGAAATGAAAGGCAAGAAAGTCTCTTGCCCAAAACTACAGGAAAATTTAATTATCAAGGACAAAACACCATCTGTTTGTGCGGACTGTGACCTCGCGTTGGCCCCTGGCTTTAACAGCTCTTAAATTAGCATGTTTGTTAGGGGGTATTAGCTGTTTGCCATGGGGAAGCAGCGCCGGGGGTGGGGAGGATGCAGCACCAAGCCCGGGGCGGGCGCCGAGAGCGGTGCGCGGGGTGCCCTGGCACGCTGGCTCTGTGCGGTCACAGCGCCTCGGGGCTGGAAAATCCACATCCTTTGGGGTCGCCGCATGCACAGCCCCAGCTTAAAAGCATCCCAAGACCCTGGAGCTATCCCAGAGAGCCTCAAACCAGCACAAAGACTTTCCAGGTCTCCAAAGGCTTTCCACCCATGTGAAGGCATCACCTGAAACCCAGCTAGGAGCCACGTGCTACAGCCCACTCCACAGGTGCCTGCACGCAAAAAAAAAAAATGGTAAGAGCATGTTCAAGACCAAAACCCACCCCGGCCCCAGAGATGGGTCTTTCTACTGCCGGTAGCTGAATGAATGACTGCCATGAGGTAAACATGGACATAGATCCCTCTGGAGCATTGCCCCACCAACGGCAATAAGCTCTGGCAAACCCCGAGTTAACCTCAGGTGAGCCTTGGCTCTAGCCAGTATCTGGGTGACATCCTCCGCTCTCAGGCTCTTTCCAGGTCTGCAGCTGAAAGCGAAAGAGCAAACAAGACGCACGCTTGAAGAGAGGTTTTACTATTTAAAGCCAGAAAAATTAAATGAATATTCAGTGATTAAAATCAAATTTGTTTCCAGCCCAGCAAGGGAGGGAAGACTCAAACACTGGTAACAAGCCTGGGAACCGATTCGTTCCCCAAGTGACGTCAATCAGTGCAGATAACTTATTAATTTCTCACAGTTTACCGGGTACAGCAACCAAGATGGATATACTTTTGCTTTCCTACCTAACAACATTTTTTGTAGCAAATTTGTTGCAACAGAAGTGCTTCATCACCATCTGCCTGAAGCCGCCCGATGTCTGCATGCTAACAGATGCTGGCAATGGACCGTCATGCATCGCTGCACCACCCTCACTCCCAGGTCCCAGAGCCACTTGGCATCCCACATGCTCGAATCGCTCCTTTACAGCCACCACCTGCACCTCGGGGATGAAACATGGCAGCTACCTAACAGCAGAAAGGTTCAGCGCCTGAGGGCAGAGAAGGGGGGGTGGACATTGCTTCACATCTGCCAGCTGATAGTAAGAGATTAGTTGGTATTAGTACAGCGTGTGCTATCGCGGGGCACTAAGTGGGTTCACATCACATTGGCATAGATCATCGAAGCGATCAAATCACGGGCCGGATGACTGAGAAGCATCGCAACAGTGCCAATGAAAAGATGTTGCAGAAAGGATGTCTCCAAGGGATCTGCGTCTGGAAGAGACACGGCAGGCAGGAAGGCTCGCTGACGGGGCCCCGCAAGCTTCCCCAGTCAGCCCCCTCCCTGCCAGCCCTGGCTGAAGGGGACACGCTGTTGGGACAAGTTCTGTGCTCACATCCTGCGCAAGAGTGGCTTGATGATTCCCAGGGCAAGCCAAACCACCGTGCAGGTCTCCTCTTGACGCAGAGGGATGGCAGAGCTGTCCTGGCTGTGGCTGATCCTTTCCTGGTCCCCACATGGTAGGGTGTGCACAGACGTGGCTGGAGATGACCAGATGGGAGGAGCCAGCACACATCAGGGCTGGTGGAAGGCACCACGGTGCCATTTAAACTATTGCGCCCTGCACAGGCCAACAGCAACAACCACTTGCCATGGTGACAGGAGCTCATTTGGCCACTTCCATCATGCTGGGTCACCAGCTCTCTGGATAAACATTTGTGAAGCCAACATATAACATGTCCAACATGCTCCAGGTGCTGACAGCACATCAGGAGCCCACCAAGCCAGCCCAGAGCTCCTCCAGTCCACTAGGACAGGACCAAGCATGAAGATCTGACACTTCTCCTGCCACCAGCCCCAAGCTTTCCACCACTGCTGGGACAAGTTGCCAATTTTCCCATCACCTTTCTTAGGTACACAAACCTGTGTGAGACCCCCTTCACTTTTCTTTCCTTCCAGTTTGTGTAGATAGCAACCAGCACCCTTCCCCATGGCCCTGGACAACTCAGCTCCCCTCCAACTCTGGGCAACATTCACATACCTTAAAGCGAGAGCTCAAGGAGTTTTGTCCCTGAATTCACAGTAAGCTGCTATTAGCATTCATCCCACCTAACTGCTGCCCCAGGCTGCCTCTCCCTCCAGCAGTCGCCCAATCTCTTCCACCTCCAAGGCACGCAACACCTTTGCTGCCTTCCTAGGAAGTCCCCTGGCCCATTTTCATGCCAGTGATCCCTCCCCAGGTGGCTCGTACTCCTCTGACACCCTGCGCAGAGCCTGCGCTCATCCCTCCTCTCTCCTGCAGAGTCAGGCCGACCCTGGCGCTGCTGCTCTCCCCTTCCCAGCAGGGCACTTTCCCCCAAACAGCATCCAGTTCCTGCAAAAATAACAGCGTTTGCCTCCGCCTCAGCAGGGGGGGAGATTCAGGGAGCCTATGGTTAGTCGCTTCCAATTTTTCCAAGAAAATCAATCCCTTGGCAAAAAGGCACCAGTGAACCACGTGCCGCGTCCGCTCCCCAGCTCGTGGGAGCGCAAGGGCCTCTCTAGGGCAGTGCCCGTCCGAGCGACGCCCGCGTCCACGCGCGCAAGCTCTGCTCTGCCTTGCTGGCAGCCCAAACGCGTCACCTCGCCAACCGCGGGAGAGTCGGAGGGGCTCTGCAGACAGAACCGCTTCCGTCGCCTGCTCCGTACCACGGAGTTTGCACCCTGGAAGAAAGCACGGTGCAGGGGGAAGTCGGGAGGAACCTGGCTCGCAGGAGACTTTGGGAAGAGCAGACTCGCAAGGAGAGCAAGTTATCTGACACCCTGCCAGTGCCACTGGCCGCCGGGGAGCCCGCTCATCCTAAACGAGAGCTCTCCTGGGTGCCCCTGCCTGGGGCCAGTCCTCTGTGTCCATCTCAAAACAAACGATTTGGGAGAAGCTTTTATCGCACGCGTTCCTGGGAGAAGGGAAAAGACAACTCCAGTCCTCCCGCTCAGGGACGACGTCCCCGACGTGCTGGGATCTGACCCAGCTGCTCTCTGCAGGAGTCGCTTCCCGCTTCCCTCCGCGGCACCTCCTGCTCCCGCGCAGCTCCCGGGAGCGCAGCCGGGTCCTTTCCTACCTGCGCCGCGCTTCCAGCGGCGCCTCCTCTACGCCGGCGCCAAACGCGCCCCACCGCTGCTGGCCGCACAGATGGGGACCACGTGTGCGCTCGGTCTCAGGACCTTTCCCGCGAGCTTCAGAGCCTTCGACGGAAGGGAAAAAAAACAACAACAGAAAAAAAACCAATGGAGAGCGATAGCGAAGTCCCTCGCGGACTCCATCCCCCTCCGAAACTCTGGCTCAACTCAAGCCGCCGGGGCAGGACACAGCTTGGAGGAGGGATTATTTTTTAATTAGAAAATATTCATCAACATTCAAAAAAAAAAGAAAAAAGAAAAGAAATAAAAAAGTGTCAACCAGCTGGGGCTGTGAAAGCCGTGGCGTTTTGGCTCCTGACCGAGCACTTTGATAGAAAGGCTCTTTGGAAAACGCCATAGAAAATATTTAATTTCTCCCAAGGCCTGCATATGGGGCTCATCACTCGCGCATATTGCACAGGAATATTCATGTGCGCTGGCCTCCTGTTACAGGATGACGAGGTTCATCGGTGCAGTGTGCGAGAGGGGCTCCTTCCTTTCCAGTCCTTTTTCTTTTCTTTTTTTTTTTTCTTCCTGGATGAGGAAAGAGCAGCATTGCGCTTTTAATCCCCAAATATTCCTCAACGGCAGCGAAAAGGAAAAACTAAGCCAGAGCCAGGTCTGTGCGTATCCCCCCGACTTTCTTCCTGCCTCGCTTCAGAGTTTGACAGGACCATTAGAAACCTATTCCCTGCAGCCCGGCCCTTTCCGAGCACGTTAGAGGATCCATTAAAGCCAGGCACGTTCCTTAGCTAACGCCCTTCTGCGAGACGCCGGAGGGTGCAAACGCCCGCGTCCCCCGCGAAGGGTTGCTGTAATCGGGTGCCTCCGCAGCCGGCGAGCAGGAGGCAGAGCTGGGAGGAAGGGAGGAAAAGGCAGGCGGGTAACCAGCCCCGCGGCCGTCGCGGAAACGCGTGCGGAGCCCCGTCCCTGCTCCGCCTTCCCAAAAGAGTTTTGTGCTCTGCCTCCCCGGTACCCAACTTCAGCCCTGGCTGCACCCCACCAAGCAACCTCCCACCTCCATTGCCCCTCAACTGCTTTCTCCAGCTGCAACGAAAACTTCAGCGTTTCTAAAAGCAGGAATGATAAAACCGAGGGAAAACTAGCGAGGCTGCTGGCGGAGGGCAGGGATCGCGCAGCCTTCCCAGGTGCCGTTCCTGGTGGAGACGCGCATCTCCCACCGCCCCCCTCTCGCCTTCCAGCGCGGCGCTCTGCTAACCCAAGGTAATCACCCTCACCCGAGACGGCGCCCTGCAGCTGGGCACCAGTTAGGGGAGACTCCCCAAGAGGACACCGGCTTCCCGGGGTGGGGGAAGGAACCATCCGCGCTCACTACCTCTGCTGCTAAGTCAGGGGAAAAGCAGCTCTGGAACAGGGCAAGGCTCAAAACGAGGTTAGAGAGGGAGCATCCAACAGGAGCAGCGTGTTTGTGGAAGGGTCAAAGCTCTGCAGTTCTTAGACACACACAAACACAAAAAAATATTGATAAAGCCACTATTCAATTTTCAAAACAGGAATCATTCCCAAGTAACAGGGTACAGCTCATGAACACGCACAGGGGCGTCAATACTTTGGGTTTCGTTCGTTTGGGTTTTTTTTCAGAAATTCTTCCCAACCAGAAAGGAAGCTCAATGCCAGGTATAAGCCTACGCAGGTTCAGCAAGAGCCCCTCTGCAGAGAGAAATATTCAAGGACAAAGAAACAAAACAACAACAAAAAAACCAAACCTTCAAACCACACCTGGAGCACTGCATTCAGTTGGGGGTGCCCAGGACAAGCAGGACATCGATAACCTCCAGCAAAGGCCACCAGGAAGGCCATGAGGCCAGGGCACACGAGCACAAGGAGTCTGAGGGAGCTGGGCTTGCGCAGCCTGGAGAAGGGCAAAGAGATGGGCAAAGAGATGAGCACTGAGAGCCCCACACCAGGGGCAGGATGGGGACCACCGTGCTGCAACACCCTTCCCTTGACAAGGGAAGGGAGATGGAGCGGAGGGTAGAAGACCATTAACAAGCTGATGATTAATTGAAACGCAGGGGGAGGAAACGTAATGTCCACTAAAACCCTCAGGTGGTGCAAGTATGGGAAAGAAATCCAGAGACACTGTCCCCATCCCCTGCTCCGCACGCATCGTGCCTCCCAGCGCAGAGCTGCTCGCCAGTCTCTTCCTGGCCTCTATTTTTGCAGGTGCAGCTTCGCATTCAAGAAGAACCGTGCCTGCACGCGCACATATATTTTTTCCGCCCCGGTCCCCCAGCGCATTGCACGTGGAAACGGCAGCGATGGGAGAGCAAACCTCCCAGTTCGCAGCACACGGCAGTAATTAGACATCGAACTACTAACTGCTCCAGGCCTCCGGGTGAACTCACCCACAGCGCTGGGGCCAGCTCGGGGCTCTCCGCACCGCTTGCTCCACTTGCACCTTCCAAGCCACACAGCAGCTACAGACTTTAAAACATAAAGTTATTACTTTGCACCAAGATAATAATAATAAAAAGAATAAAACGGTAAAAATAAAAGAGGCTGGAAAGTCAAGACTGGCTCAGCTCCGAAATCCTGCTGAGCGTCTCTAAATTATACACAGAGCAGTCTGATCTGGCTGGACTGCACCATCAGCAAAGAGGGAGACTGAGGAAGGGACGAAGGGAATGAATGAACTTCTGTTCCTTGCCCCGTGCTCCCGGCCCCAGCTTGGGTCACCAAATAAATCTCAGTAACACACAAGTTGGCACCTACCGTTCCTCAGCACCACTGATGGGACACAGCCTGGAGGGGAAAGTGCCAAAAGGAATGGAATATCATAAGAGGAGGTTTAAAATGGCAAAAATTAGACTTTGTTATGTCTAGGATCAGGGTTAGCACCCCAGGAACATCAACCCCACTCCAGACTCCAGCCCAAAGGCGCTGCATGACCTTAAGTATGTCCCTTCCCCTTGGCAGGGTCTCGCTTCCCACCCTTTCTGGGACAACACCAGCTTCTCCTCCAAGGGGGTTTTACCCAGAGAGGAAAGGACGCTGAGTCCAAGAGCCAGAGGCTGAGGAACTGGGGATGCGACCTCACTAGGGACATCTAGATGCAACCATAGCACGGACAATAAATCACCGTCGCGGTGCCTGCTGCCGACGACGGAGCTGCTCGCCGCCGCCACGGCCGGGCTCCGTTCTGCCACCCGGGCGCGCGCGGAGTCGGGCTGCATGGGGCGAGACGGCGCAACTTAACGATCTCCGACGGACAGAGCCTCGCCCCGCCACGTCCACGGGAAGGAGGTTCACATCGGGCTGAACCGGCACCAAAACCGCGACTGCCGGAGCGCGGTTATTAATAGCCTTAACTCGAGAAGACGATCCCCAGTCGGGAAGATCGGCTCGGAAAATTAAGCTCAGGGTGGTGTTCAGCACTTTCCCACTCAGGTAATGACCAGAGTTTCAGCCGATTGCGTCGGAGGGTTTCGCCAAACGGTTGTACAATCGACGCGGTTTAACAGACTGCTGTTTATGAGACAGAGCAGTATTTAAGAGACACGTTTCTCTCAGAGCTGCACATAAAATTTGATAGCTAAATAGCTGTAAATGCTACTGAAGTCTGACAACTTGAAGAGGAATAGAAGGTCTGTCACGCGGAGTATCCGCCAATACGCCCGGCCTCGCAGAGCCAATGAGACTCCCACTCTCATAAAACCTTTTTTATATTGGAAGTGAGAATTTGTGCAGTGCATATGAAGTCTCTTTTATTGGGCTGCTGTGATGCTGAGAAAACGCAGTTAAAGTTGTACGAGTCCTCCTTGGAGCGCTATTGGGGTGCCTATAAATCAAAAGCTTCGTCCTGGAACATGTTTACTAAATAAACTAGCTTTAATTCGGTCTAGCCTCAGCTCGTGCCGAGCGGCAGACGAGGGGAGTGTCAAGTCCCGTTGCTCTGCGGGAAAGGAGATGGGCACAGGGCGAGCGGAGGGGTCCCTGCGGGCCGCAGCAGCTGGGAATGAGCCCCACGGTGGGGCTAGAGCCACTGTCACCCCCCTCTCCAAAATTTTACCGCCCCCCCCATGACTCCCGGGTCTGAGCCCCGCAGCTGCTCCCCTGAACCCAGGCCAGTCCTCCTATGCCTACGCAGACACTGAGGCCCCCCCGAGAGCATCCCAGGCTGGTCGGGCTTGAAGAACCACAAAACCAGGTTCGGTACCCAGTGGAAATGGAGTATTTCCGAACCTTCGAAGAGGCCTGGAGCGTTTAACTTAAGGAGGTAGGTTTGGGCCAGCTCCTTTATCCCCCGAAGACTTCTCCATCTCCACTCTACAGCTGCATTAATTATTTCATCTTAGTCTGGCTTCCTCGTTAAGCTAACCTAGACATCCCACGTCTGAGTGACAGTGAGCTAGTCTGAAAGAAACCAAGCCAGCAGTGCTGGAAGCCATAGGCTTGATGTGATTTATACGGACTAACATTACATATATCTCAAACATGTAATCTTTAGAGGACCTGAGCTAGCAGAGGAGAGCGGAAGGACGGAGGAAATCTAGATGAGATCCCCCTAAAGAGCCAGCAGCACAGCATCCAGACCAAGCCTGGATGTCAGGATCTCACCCCACGCTTGTCAAGATGGGTCAAGCCTTCCTACAGTATCAATCTCTGCCCCTGTAAACTGTGAAATGGGATTCCCGTTGCACAGATGGGGAAGAGAGGTGCTGGACGACTACAGTTGTGCCTTCGAGGCTGCAGCACCCCTCCGGCATGGATGCAGGGGGCTTGAGCCAAGGTGGACCCATAAGCAAAGGGCCTGGGTCCACTCACTGCCAGAAGACCCAGAGCAACTTCTGCAACTGGGCAGCCTCTTCAGCCCTCTCCACTGATGTGGCTGTGAGTTTAGCTAATTTTAACATCATCTTTCTCTAGGGATGTCTAGCATTCACGGGCTGTAGAAATGTTCTGGGGTATTACGCAGATCCTTGCTTTCCAAAACTGCAAAATCCAAGGCATTTGTATGAATCCACCACCTTTTGCCTTCTCTGCGAACAAGTGTATATAAAAGTAAGATTTCAGCCCCTTGGAAACCTCCAGGGAAAATTCAAAGCAGTGAAGAAATATGTGTTCCTTTTCCGTGAACCCATCCAAAAAAAAAAAAGAAAACCCACATTGCTTTTCAGCCCGGTTTTGCCAGCAGTACAGGTCTTTTTCCCACAGTCTAAGAAATCAACACATTTTCAAATCACTCCTGCTTATGGTATTGAATATCAGAAAACGATTGCTTTTCATTCAGCAGCTGTTTCAGGACACCGAGGGAAAAGGAAGGCACTCTAAACTTAGCAAAAAATGAGGAAGGCTTTCAAAAACTACTTGTAAGCCTTAGAAATAAAAAGTAGAGGTCTCCAAGGGGTGCAAAGAGGGTTTTTTGGGGGGGTGAATTAGGTGCTGGAAGAGAGGAAAGGGCCTGGGAGCAAGCTGGTCTGTACGCAAGGAGCCAGGACTGGAAGAGAGGGAGGTCCCGAAGGCAGAGTGGGACAGGGAACTTCCTGCAGGTCCTTCACGTGCCTCTGGCCAAAAAAACCCACACAGCCGCACCGCTGCCAGCAGTGAGGCAGCGGAGCTGCTGGGGACGTCAGCAGAGGAGGACATGGAGGAGCGTAGCTAAAACCTGGAGGAAAAATGAGCCTCTGCAGAAGAGCCACCCCGGTCTAGATGTCAGCGCCTGAGAAACGTGCTCCTGGGGTGCCTGCTCACACCTCTCCAGCGGCCACGGTAACAGCTCATGGTGGGCTAAGCGACAATAGGAACCAACCCCTATTTCTCTGGGAAGGACAGTTTTCTTGTGCTCCTCCGTGAGCAACCGGTGTGGGACAACCTGACGAGGCATTCGAGGTGACCCATGGCCTGTGCAGCCCTCCTCCCCTCGGGGGCAACCCCCGCGATGCAGACAGGATGAGGCAACGCGTTCTCTGAAATAGTTCTCTCTTGGCTTGTCCAAGCTTCCCCCCCCCCCACCAGCTCTGCGATTCGTCTTGGATCCCGTCAGCCTTCCACCGCCTGGATCTCCGTCTGCAGCAAAGGGACTATCACGGCGCTGCTGAACTCCTCCAGCTCGGGCTCCTTGGAAAAACGCAGGGCGGGCGGGGAGTCCGCGGAGGAGGAAGGGACCGAACCCGCCGCTCTCAATCCCCGCTAACTCCAGCCACCTGCAGCAGAGTGGGGCAGGGCGCGAGGACCGCGGGGTGCCGGGACACCGGCAGGGACAGCTGGGCTGGGGACGTTGAGCGCAGACCGAGTAGCAGGAGGCAATAGTGACAGGGTAGGGATGACGCCCTCAGCTAATCTGGCCTCAAAGCACTGGCTGCGGATGGCCGGGACGGCTCTTCCCCACGGCCGTGCCGCTCTCCGCTCCCTTCCCAAACCGCGGAGGAGCCCCGCCGCCCCCGTACGAGACCGCGCCGCCCCGCGGGCCCTGCAGCCCGCCTTCCCCGCGGCACATCCAGCAGTCCCGCTGCATCCCTCGGAGAGGGAGCAGAGCAGGGCACTCCGTCCCCGGGCTCCGCGTGCCACCTGATCCCCACGGAGCAACCCAAGCGCCTTGGCGCCACCAGGTAAGCAAAGAGCCGGGACTGCCGGCCTTATAACGAAGACAAACTGCCTCTCTCCTTCCTTCCAGATTGCAAGCAGATGTGTGTTTAAATTACCTGCTGCTGACCATGACCGGCTCAGCAAAGCGCCACGGTCTAGGCGCAGAACGAAGAAAAATGTGCAAAACGAACGAGGGGAGGATTAGCAGGAATTCAGCGGGATCTGGAAGGGCAAAGTGTCACCGTTGCAGAGAACAAATGTCACTTCCTTTGCAAAACGCGGCTCCGCGCCGAGGGAATATCCCTCGAGCCTCCGCCCGTCCGACCCAAAGGGAAACAGCTCTGGTTTGGGATACGAAATCCTGCCCCTTGCGTGGATGGCAAGGTTGGAAAGAGCCTGCTGCCCTGCCGGGGACGAGCAGAGAGCGTCCCAACGCCCCGCTGTGCTCCCGGCGCACCTCGGAGCCCTCCGCTCGCCCGCGCCGCCGAAGGCCGGGACCGCCGCTCCCCTTCTCGGCTGCTGCCGGAGGGAGGTTGCGCGCGCGGCAGCGGGGGAGTTTCGGTGACGACTGCAAAACGCCGGCTGGGAAGCAGCGCCGAATGCCGAGCACTCCTGCAAAACGCTTCGCTCGTCGCGAAGGCGCGATCGCGTCCCGCGCTGCTCCGCCACATGCGCGGGGCTCCGCAGGGGGTGGAAGTTTGGCCTGCCGAAGCTTCTCCAGCCCGGATAATTACAGTCGTGGTTAAAATACACACGGCGAATGATTTACCTGAGCCTCATCCAGTCTCCTCATATCTCTTGAGCTTGGAGGAACGCAAAGGCCACATTCTGCTTCCAGTTCCCACGAGTGCAGCGCTGATTAAAGCGGAGGGGCCAGGCGATGACCTCAGCTACAGCACTGGGAGCCTGGAGCGCCGCCAGCCCGGCCAGCAGGAGAGCGGGAGAGAGGCAGGCTCCAGGCGGAGGAGCGACGGCGCGCTCCGAGGGCCGGGATGCCGGCCGGGCCGGTGCCCCTCCAAACCTCTGCTTCAAAGCTCCTGTGCAACCTTGGGCAGCTTCGTGCTGCACCTTGGGCTCTTCTCCATCCCTTTTTGCCTCTGGCCTAAGACGTTCCCAAGGGAAAGTCTGGCTTGGTTTAAAACACTAATGAAATTTGGAAAGACAGGCGAAAGGCTGCAGGGCTGGGTCTGGAGACAGCAGCGGGCTCCCAAGAGGGGTTCTTCCCAGGCCCAGGCCACTGCAGGGACAGTCCTGATTGCATGGCACGGCCTTGGCTTCCTCTTTCAAAGAAACCCTTCCAGCCTGTAGGTCCAGCTGCATGCACAGCTCAGACATCCCTGCTCAAGATGGCTTTGAAAAGCCTGTCGCGTGCTGTCATTGCCAAGCACCCGCTCCCAGGGGCTGGCTGCAAATGTTCACCCATCTTCTGCAGTAGGTTTTACCACCAGTGGGGAAATCTCCCATGCCACGATGTCAAAATCGCCTCAGGCCTGTCTCTGTGGTGCTGGGAACAACGCCAGGGCAGGAAAAGCCCTGAGAAGAGGTGACGCACCCCCACTTGCTGGCCTGGGCTGGCCTCCAGCTGCAGAGCAACCAGAGAGGCACCAAGATGCACAAGGGCAGAAGAGATCCAGAGGCTTGGCACCGCCTTGAACCCCGCTCAGGGCCAAGCCTTCCCGACAGCAGCACCTCATGGGAAGCTCGTGAAGCAAAGCACTACCTAAAACCGTGGCATTTGGCTACATCTTTGCACCGAGGGTCAGTCTCTAAGTGATGCCTCCTACCAGAGCTGGTACTCGAGTGCAGCCCACAAGGAGGAGCTACGAGACGTTGCATCTCTACTGCATCTTTTGGACTCCAGGTTGCTGCCACGATGCTCCTGCATTTGGATGAGGAGCTAAGGGTGTCTCACACCTCCTGGCAGCATCCTGTGCTGCAGGACAGCATTGCACAAGCCGAGCAACACAAGTCAGGCCCAACCTGTTCCCCTTCCCCCTCGCTGCTCCTGGCTCGCTCTCCGCTGAGCCCTCGCGGGCCACATGTGGCTCCCAACTTCCCCGCGCAGCTACAAGGGCTGGAGCAAAGAGCGGAGTCAGACCCCAAATCGCAGATTATTGCTCTGGGTTCATGCACGGGAAACAAAAGATCGGAAATCTCTGAAGTGCACAGCTGGACTCCACACCCCTGACCATGTTTTTGTGAGATATCACATACATTTTTAAAAGCTATCTAGAGAGGGCTCTGCTTTAAAACAGCCTGGCTGCTGCTGCACTGAAACCACCGCCCGTCACGCTGACCAGGACCTTCAGTTATTGCCTGTCCCCCACGGTCTATATTCATCTGTAACCTTTGGCCTCAGGTTATGAAATTATTTAAGGAAAGGATTACATTTCCTGCTCTGCATTTGCTCAGCACCGACTACAGAGGAGGGGGTGGGAGGGGAAGGACGGGTGACCCAGAAAAGTCGCCCCGGGATAGCACATACCAGCGCCCCGCGACGGCAGCCCCCAAAGCACCCGGGGCCGCCGCGGCGCCCGGCCGGGCTCTGCTCCCGCCGCACGAACCGCCGCCCTGCGTTCGGGGGCCGGATCCTGCCGGGACGCGGGGCAGGGGCTGCAGTTCCTGCCCCTCTGCCAAGCCCCCGCCGCCGAGGCCCTTGCTCGCTCTTGTCCTATTTATGGCTCCGCAAGGTCGCTGCAAGGGGAAAGCTCGTGCGCAGCCGTGCGATGCTTGCACGCTACCCTGGAGAGCCGGGACCGTGAAAACTCACCTCCTCCTCCCAGCCACAAACTCTGCCTTTTTTCATGTTTCACAGTTCCTAAAACATCAACGATATATTTATCTGCTGCTACGCTACAGGGTCTTACACTTCCCCTTTCTATGCACCAGGCTTTTTGGCTTAGAGCACATAAATGGGGAGGAGATGCCATGCTCCACACCACACCTTGGTGAGATCAAATATCCTTGGCGAGACGCTTACCTACGCTGTTCTTAGAAACCACTAGTCTCCAAGGAGAACCCCTCCCCCAGCAGCCCCAGGTAGCCCGAGTGAGGATTTAATTACCCTTTGGGTTTCGTTTCTTCCACTCCGTCTTTCGTTCCCGTCTCACATGCTGCCTCGTTGGCAGATTGGTGGCCCCCGCCCGGCTCTGCAGGATGTTTAGTTCACCTTAGCAAAACAAAAACAACAACAAAAAGAACCCCAAACGCCTCTCTCGCAAGCCTCTCCTGCATGCGTTTATTACCGAGAACGAACACAGAGCCACTGCCTACGCTCTCCTCTTCTCTAGTCTCCTCCGCTTTGAAGCGTCACTCACAATAACCTCGTGGAAAGTATTTCCTACAGGAAAACACGGTTCGCTCGATTTAAATTGACCTCAGCCAAGCGGCAGCTTCTCCGTTTCCCCCCTACACTTATTTTGACCAGGGGAATCGACACGAGACATTTCATTTCCAGTTGAAACAATTACTTTAAAAGCCCCGTTTGAAATTAAAGGTCCAACCTGTCATAACATCTCATTTTTGCCAATATTTTTCAGACAGACGCTCCCCGTCCCCAGGGGCAGCTGCACATTTGGCTGAGGCTTGCCAGGTGGGTTTTGCCGCAGGGAGGCTCCCAACAGACCGGATGCTTTGGAGCATTTTCCGAGGGCGAGAGCCTTTCGCCAAGAGGAGACGGTAGGCATGGAGCAAGGTGGAGCCGAGCAGGGAGCCCAGGCGTCCTCGCTCCTGGCCTCCCTCCCACAAAGAGATGGGAAACCCATTAAATGCACCGAGCGGCAGAGCTTCCACTGCTCCTCCCCGGGGGCAATTTCACAGTCGACTCGAGGAAATTGTTCCTGATATCCAGCCTAAATTTCCCTTTGTTGATTTTCAGTTCAGCAGCGGAAAGGTGGGAGATTTAACGAGGCAAGCGGGGCCGCTCCAGGGGAACGAGCGAGGCGATGCACGTTGAAATGCAGCGGCTCTTGCGAGGATTCCCAGAATCCTAGAAACTGGGGATGGAAAAGTTCTATTAACTTTCCCAATGGACTAACACAAGACTGTTCCCTCATCTTAATGCCTTGCCCAGTCCAGCTATGTGATTGGGACCAGAGCTCTGCAAAAATATGAAGGTTTTTTTTTTCTTTTTCAAATTGATGTATGGGGAATAAAATGTTGGGCTTTATGGCCAGACTTTGCTATTTTATCCAAGGGCAAATTTTTTGCTGCTTTGCCTATTGGACACAGTTTCTTATTTTACTGAGTAAAAACCCCAGAACTCTTCCAGGCCAGGAGCCAGGGTGAGATGTGCGTGGCAGCAATTTGCTGCTAGCTTGCGTTTGAAAATTAGAGCCTTTATGGGTGAGAAATGAGACTTAAGAGGCTTTTCAGCAGCAAGTAAACACTGCAAGGCTCACAGGAGCAGGCCTGGGCCATGCAGACGTGTGAGCAAGGAGTATACAAAGGAGCAAGAGCGCTTCCAAGCAGGCTCAGCCACACGGAGGGTATATTTATTGCTTCTAGCAGTTGGGACATTGAGTCTTGAAAACCCAGTCTGGGGGACGTGTGCTTCAGGAGATGAAGGAGCAATGTTTGGGTCCAGGAACACCAAGTCTCCTTGCATTATGCCACCAAACAGCATCAGTTCAGCCCACTGCAAATCTCCTTTATATCAGAGCTGGTGTGCACTGGTGCAACTCAGCTGCTTCCTGTGGTGATGCAAGGGCTCCCGCACCAACGGCCACGGACCTCTGCAGGGCACGGAGGCACAGGGAGATCAAGAGCTGGACCATGTAGACGCAGCACATCACCAGCAGATGTTTGCCTTAATCGCACACAGTCTTCTTAAATGTCAGATGGTTACAAGGCACTAGAAGGGCATTTTTTTTCACCTTATTTTTATGGGCTTGTAAAGGAAAAGTGGTTGTAGACTCTCAGGAAATGTCAGGCTCCGTTTCCTGAGGACCTGCCATCTGTCAGCATGTTGATTTTATCACACCCTGTCCCTGCAGAAGGGAGAGGAGGGCACACTCGGATGTGCCGACCCGGGAAGAGCCGTGAAGCAGTGACGGAGCTGGATTCCAGGCAGGTATCATTGCAATGACCCCTCGCTCTCCTGGCACCAGCGATGGGTCAGAAAGGCAGTTCACCCTCTAAAACCCCCCAAAAGCAGCACCCAGCTTCATGTGCAGAAACAGGCAGATGGGGGCAGTACTGATGGCCGCAGGCACTTGCTCCTCCAACCATGCACACAGTAAGGCAAGGTTTTGCAAGGTCGGCATCAGAGGCAACGCTGCTTCAAGCCACACAGAGAGAGCCCAGATGTTATCCCAGCACATGTCCCATGTCCCACCGCTGTGACATGACCGTGCCCCAGAGACATCCCACCAACAGGAACATGTGAAATTCAGAAGCCGAGAGACCTCTGCTGAGTGGCGGCAGCCTCGGAGCGTGCACAAAGCACCAGGGAAGCTCCAGCGAGCAGAAGAGCCGCTTTTGGTGCCGGTACCTCCACTGCGAGGAGGTGCAGAGACCCTCCCAAGAAAGACCCTGACCCCATGCCTTGCCAGCACAGCCCCTGGGCCACGGAGTTCCCCCTGTGGTGCCCTTCAGTGTCGCGGCAACAGACTCTAGGGATAAAGCATTAGTTAGCCTCAAGAATTTAGTATCTCTGTGCCTCACCTTCCCCTTCTGCAAAAAGTGCCTAATGGCGATCACCACCCGTTGTGAAGTCCTTTGAGATGTTCAGACAAGCAGAGCTTGAAGAAAAGGGAGGAAGAAGTTACGCGCTGGCTTAGATGACCTTTCGCAAGACAAAATCAGGCAATGAGCTAGTGTTTCCCAGCCAGGATCTGCCATCCGGGAGTTTTCAATTGGGCCGTGCAATGCAGCCAGCTCTGTGAAGGGACGTGGAAGCCATTAAACCCACAGAGAGAGGCATGCAACAGTTTAGTCCCCGCCACTCCTCTCCTGAGGCAGACCACAGCAGCGCTGATTTGCAGCAGGACCACGCTTTTCACCCGAACACGCACAGAAACTTTAAGATCAAAACTGCCCGGGGCTTTGGAGTCCAGATGCGGCTGGAGAGGGGACATTGCGGCAGCACAACTCTGCTCCCCTTCATGCCTTCCCCACACCCCCAGACAGAAACCCTTCACACCCAATTTTTGGTTCCCAATCCTCTACTGAGCTTGAGAAAAAAGCTCCCACTCGCTGTGGCTTGAATAGCGACAGGCTGTGAACTCTCAAATAGAAAGAGGACCATACCACAACACAGGGAAAAAAAAAAAAGAAAAAAAGGTTGTGCTGCAGGATTTAGCAGCAGGAAAAAAGCTGAACTGAGAGGAATGAAATGGAGAGAGAGAGTCCCCATCTACTTCCTAAATGTTGGATAAGGGAGCGCATTGCACAGTACATTGCAAGTTTGGGATGTGGCAAGATACCAACTGCATTTTATGTGTTGCAAAACCACCTCCTCTGTGGCAGCTGAGATTTCAAGCATAAGTTTTGACCTTGCTAATATTTTTTACATATTGAGTCACTGTCGACTCTGGAAATAACAGAGGGAAATGATGAAGTTTTGAAGATTTTAATGCATGGCCAGATCCTCTAAGAACTAGGACAGCCACTCTTAATTAAAGGTAAAAAACAACAAGTTTGAAAAGCTCTAAGGTGACACAAAGCACCAGCATGGAAGACGAGGATTCAAAAACTTGCCCCTTTGCTTCATTTTGCCTGCATTTGATCACAGTTTCCTCCTACAGCACCGGTGGCCGCTTCTGTGGGTACTGAGTGAGGGCATGAGAAATGCCTCCAGCTCCGGCACACGTGGGGCTCCAACATCCCCTGCTTCCCTCAGCGTGTTCGACACGTGCCTGTCCCCATGCGGTGACGGGTTGAGAGCCCACCACGGCACGGGGCGCAGTGAGCACAGCTCTCCCATGCCTCCCTAACTGGCCACAGCTGCATAGCCTGGCTGATGGGATGACTCCCTCTTTGCTGGTACCCACTGCCCAGGGAGGATGGCCAGCTCTTGGGAACTTATGGGAAAATCAGGCGGATTCACTCTCTTCGTCTGTGAATGCAAACATCCCCAAAACTCCTAGGGGAAGGGGAGGTGGGACTCAGTGGAGAGCCTTTCCCCCTGGAGAGCGCAAAGCTAGATGGCCAAATGGACAGGGGAAGGACAGGACTCCTCTTTGCGCATGACAACCCAGCCAATCTGGTCTCTTCAGACTGTCCTTCAACCTAAAAATTTACCCTGGAGACACTTTAACAGATAAATAATTCAATTCCCCACTCTCCCCCTTTTCCTGGCAAGGGAATAACTGTCTCTGATAGCCTTGATTTGCTAAATAAAACACTCCTTGAAGGCTCCCTGCAATAATATTTGCACGGAAAATTGACATTCTTCCTCCTTCCCATCAGCTTCGACACTATTTGTTTGCGAGTTAATAACTTTGATGCTCGGCTGAGCTATTGATCCCTTTCAGCACAATCATTCTTTTGGGTCCAAAATACATAAAAATAAAATAACAAGCAAGCAATGGCAAAGCCCTGATGACCTTTCAGTGGGTGCCGTGGCCTGGACAGCACATGGGAGCCCAGCTCCCAAGGCGATGCCAGCTGGCTGCCAGGTGCAATGTCTTCTGCAGAAGCCAGCATGCGAGGCTGGCTTTCTTTTTCCATCCCTGCACGTCTGCCTTGGCCTTCCCTAAGGAAACAACGTCCTTCCTTGCAGGTGGAAAAGCAGTTTTCATGACACAAAATTCCCATTTAGCTTTAAATCTTCAGCACCCAAAAAGGGCTTCATAATGAGATAGACGGTCCATGCAGCTGCCCAGTCCAGAGACCACCAGTGGCAGCGATGGATGGGTACCAGCACCAGTGGTTGTAGGAAGGGTGGTGTTTCAAAGCCCTGACTGCTCTGCCGATGGGCGAACTACAGCACTGAATCAGTCCCTACCACCAGCGATGCAGGGAGCCAGCCCTCACGTGCACTGGCTCTGCTACGAACAGCCCCTCACGCTCTGCTATTGCTTTTCCTCTTTTCCATCCATCCGTCTCCCTCCCCCAGTAAAGCCAGCTGATGATTCCAATTCAATGGCTTTCCGCTGCAAAGTGCCACTTTAGACAGAAACCAAGTTTTGGAGGAATGCTGCAATTTGGAGGAAATCTGACACAAAGTTATCAAAGCATTTTGTTCCGACTTTGCCGTTTCAGCTTTTGTTATATTACACCGGGGCCTGGCGTGTTGGAGGCAGAACAAAGCCGCTTGGCTTTACCAATCCATTTTGATAACAGTTGGTCAGGAGTAGATCTCCCTCCAATATCCACCGTAATGAAATCACATGAAAAGAAACAATTAACGTTTCTGCAACGTCCTCGTCCTCCTCAACTGCTCCCGTATTGCCAGGGCATTCCACCAACGCTCCCGGGGGATCTTCGCTGATGCACTGACTTTGTATTTTTGCTTTGCAATCTGCTCACATGCCTTCAGCTGATTGTTCTTCAGACTGCTCTTTTCAGAGGAGATTTTCATGGCAAACAATCAATTTTCCCAAGTTGCATTTTCCTTAAACCCTTTGATGTCTGGGAAAATAACAGGCAACCTCAACACACGGCTGAGTATCAGGCAAGAGCTGGGAAGCACTAAGCGGAAATGCATTTAGTTGTCTGGGTCAAAAACCATTTCCTTTGTTAAATGATTATTATTGTTCCAAGAGGATTTCAGTGGGAATTGAGGGTGCTTAGATAGATGGATTCACAGGTTCGCTGAGCTTCTATAAGGGTCTCTATATCCTCCATCATAATTCTACATCATAACTTCCAACACCAATAACTCTTCTATGACTCCCAACAGATATTCTTGTGCCTTCCAAAGTAATAACTTCTCAATGAACTCCAGACCTGCCAAATCGACTGTTTTTCCCCTGCGGACGCCTGCTTTTTGGCCCTTCTCACAGCCCTCCTGGGAATCCTGACCCGTTTACCTCTCCTTCTGGTTCCAAGCTCAGTGCGCAGGGAGATGAGATCAGAAAGCGATCTGCATCGTATGTCAAGAAATAGCTCTGGCACTAAAAGGTTGCAGTCATCTTCCATTTTCCTGACTGCTCTCGTCAGCCGAGGAGCCAGCTCCGCATTCCCCGGACCTGCTTGCGCGAGCCGTAATTCTAAGGGAACATTTCCCTCTCCCTAAGCTTCCATTTCTCAGATTGCTCTTTTCTTCCCACTCATACCTGAAAATTGTTATGAGCGTTTCACAGGTCTCCTCTGGAGAAATTACTTAGGTTATTCGCTAGGGCTAGAGAACAAACATTTAAAGAAGAAATAAACTGCTGTGCATTTCTTGGGTTGCCAAGCCCAAGAGCAGCACCTGAGGACGGCCAGCCCAGAACCGCTACCTTGCTAGGAGGGCACTTGATCTTAATGACGTGTTAATTAAACTAAGAGTAGAGTAGCTTGCCGCGTTATTGTTTTTGTTTCTATCACAGTAATGCTCAGAGGCCTCAATCAGAAACTCATTTTTTACCCCCCTCCTTTTAAGTCACAAATTATGTCAATAACTGGCCTACAAAAGTAGGCTTTGCTCTTTTCCAGGAGATTTTTCTCTGGAAGGGAAGAAAGCTTTCAACAGAGCGTTTGAATCAAAAATGAATGTATGCAAGAGGTTAAGAGCGATATGCATCAAAAGTTGCATTTTTTTGGTTTAAAAAATCTATTTTAAACAAAGAAAAGCTCCCAGAGCTTAATCTTACAGTTTGAGATCACAGTTCTCATTAGCCTCCCAACAAATCAACCCTGTTTGGCCTTAACATTTTCTCAGAAAGGGTTTCCATAAGGAAGAGCTGGCAAGCACAAGCCCCGTGCGCAACCTCAAGCTGAGCAGAAACAGCGTCTGAGAGGGAGCCGCGACTGAGGAAAGTGCAGGTGCTCGGACAGGTCCTCTCGACCCCGGGCAGTGCAGACCAGGACCCAAAGCAGCCATCCATGGCATCAGGCTGTGTGCAAAACCCAGCAGCGTTGTGCACCATATTCGCTCCTCGTCCCATCGCTCCGAGGATGTTCTGCTGCCGCGTGGGAAAAGAGCTGCCGCAGGGAAAAGGAGCTGCAGAAACCACTTAGCACTTCTTCAAGAGGCTCAGACCTTGCTAACAGGCTGGATACCTCCAGCAAGCGCCGCTGCCAGCCCCTCCATACAAGTATCTTCAGATATTTGCTTTAGCTACGCTTATACGCACCAGGCAAGGCACCCAAGCGAGAGCGGGCGGCTTGTGTTGCACTGCCCAGCTGCATCTCCAGTGCCCAGGAAATGACCTAGGTTTTCAAAGATGCCATCACGCCCCCACTATCCAATTACTAGAAAATAATTAGGCTGCCGATGGATCTACTGACCACCACGGAAAAACGTGAAAGGGAGCCACCTGCTCAGCACAGAGCCAGATTTCTGTGGCTGATCTGTAACCAAATGCTCCATGTTGCATCAAATAAGCATGAGGACTCCCCCCCCCCACCTCCACCATGTTTTTCAGCGGAAACTGTCTTACACTCTTTTTCTGGCTTCTTCCTGAAACTACTTGGAAGGCTGAAAAGAAAACAGAGCTCCTAGAAAATGTTCCTGTTTCCCTGCCTTGCACTGAAGTTTTTCACTTCCTTCCACATTCAATATTACTATCCTCATTGGTAAAGGGCTGTTCCTTTCCCCAAAATTAACTCTTAAATTTGGAAAAACTTCAAGAAAGAAGAAAAAGCCTTTTCTAGAGGAATAACCCTTGGGAAAAAGGCTCAGTAGTGAGTTAAAATGATAATGCTCCCATGCTGAGAACACAAGGGCTCAGGAACCAGGGCAGGAGAGGACCTTTCTATTGAGTCACATGTCTCCTAATTTAATAAGTCGTCTGCTCTAATTTTTCAAAGACAGCTCGTGGCAGACTGACCTCTCTCAAGGCACTGCAGGCACAAACACAGTGATTTCCCTGGGGGCTCCCGCGTCTACGCTGTGAAGAGGGAGATGCTGCGCAATTGTGCTTATTATTTGCTGTACATCTGTCCATTCCTGATGACCACAGGGCTGGATGAGAACTCCTGCATAGTTGAGGATTACCTCTGGATAAGATTTTGCTGACCGCATGGTGCTGGAGGTGGTGGGGAGGGAGGGATCCTTCAGCTTCTCCAGAAGCGAGAAATTTTAGGGTGAAACTGAAAGATGAATCTCCAGCTGCAGGATAAGAATTTCCAATTGAAACGAGAGACTTTCCCAGAATAAGCACCGGGTGCTGAGCAAGGCCCCTCCTGTCAGCTGATGGAGGGAAGATTTGGGGTTGCTCCAAACCATGCTATGGAGGGCATCTACTAATGTTTGGAGTCCTAGTCTTCTCCCTCCAAGCTCCTCTCACATTTCTCTACAACACAAAATGAAACCCGAGAAGATTAACTGAGTAAAACTCTACATTACCGCAGTCACTGAATACCCCTTCCACTTTCTCTCTGGTGACCATGAGCCTGTGAAGCCCTACTGGAAGCCAGTACCTAATGTAGAGAAACAGCGGGACAGGAGCAGTACCAGGCTTTCTCCCCATCTTCAGGTCCCTGTTTTGTGCCTAGCGATAGGCGTTGGAAGTTGGAACCATCCTTCAGCAAGTTACTGGGTTTAAGGAGAGGTTGATTGCCATGGCCTGGGCTTAGATTTACATCATTCCCAAGTGGGGCTCTACCACCACAGCATGGGCGCATGTGGGAAAGAAAGGTCAGTCTTGCTTGTTCTCCATGCCCAGAAGGCTAGAAAAGGCCAAAAATTAAAAAAGATTTCTAGTTCCTACAACTAGGAAACTTCTGGTCTATGATGTGGTACCTAGGGAAAGACCTGCATCCTTAGAGGCATCTAGAGAAGTCAAAGGAGGAAGGTTCCTCGGGAGCAAAGCAAAGGACTCCTTGTACAAATCATCCCGTGCTATATCAGAGGAGCCTCCTTTCTCTAGAGGCCATAGAGAGACCTTGAACTTCAGGTAACTAAGTTGGATGGTGGGAATATCTCCCTTATCTTAGGTCTGCATCCTGCTAAGCTAGTCCCACGTTCAAGAGGAAAAATTCAAACATTTTTGCATTATAACCAGCGATGGCATTAATGAGATTTGTGAAAATCCATGTGCAAAGAGTAAGAGAATCCTAAAAAAGGAACCAGCGGTGAAAAGAAGCAAAATCCTCACTGTTTAATTATCCTAACTGCCCTGTGAGCAGGGACTCTCTTTATCCATCAAGAACATAAAGGGCCATAAACTCACACTGTAACGCAAACAGAATGTCCCTTAAAATCAACTGGTGCTTTCGGCCAAGCAAAAACTGTTGGGATTTCCAAATATGGCCCATGGGAACATCAGCCCAAGCATTCTTGGGAAGCATCTTGGAGCCTGAACTGTCTCCCAAGAATGAGAACTTCAAATCCAGCACGACAAAAGAGCCATGCCATGACAAAAACTATCACACAAGCGCACAAATTAAGCAATCAATCAAAAGTGAAATACACCACAAAACAATAGAGCGCAGTGCACATCATACCCGGCAACGGGTGAGCAAACTTGACCTGCGATTGCCTCTCTTCGCGCATGGACTATTGTGTTCCCTTCTCTGCCAGCATCAGAGCAACTGTTTCTTTTTTATTTTTCTTTTTATCAAAGCTTGAGGAGAAGGAACCTTTACTGGAGAGAACACAGGTATCTATACTCAAGCGAAAGCTCTTGTTCTCGACTCGGCCATTATATAAATCAATGGTTATTCTGCAGGAATGTGACCAGGCAAAAATTAAAAATAAAATTTGCCAGACAGTGAGAAACAAACCAGAGGTTGCTGCCCTCTCTCCTGAGTCTGGAGGGAATTCCTGCCTTAAAAATTTGGGATCCTGTGTATGCATGTAGCTTAACATAATGAAGTTCCCCTGGCAAACGCAAAAGGAAGACCAGTTAAAATCTCCCAAATCTTCTTGTCTTCCATGTCTCTTAATCGCACCCAATTTCAAAGAGTGCAACCCAAGAAACCTGTTTCTGCCCATCTGAGTACTGAAATTATAAGACATTATTTTAGAGAGTAGCTACCATGCTTGGACATCACCACTCAGACAAGAAGATGCAGTTCCTCAGCACCCAAGGGCCCAGATATGTTTGCAAACACATTGGGCAAATGGCTATGTGTCTGCAAGTGCATTTGAAAAATCAGGTCCCGTTGGCAGGCAACTCTCAGACTGCAAGCAGGGCCAAATCCCATGAATAAATTGCTTGGAGCGAGTAGTTTGACGCGCCATTATTCATAACTAATGCAGTCCTAGTAACAGAAAATGGAGGCCAAATCTGCCTGTGTATACACCAATGACCTCATCTGTTTTCATCCTATTTATTGAACAAAATAAGAGCAAAAGAGAGTTACCACTGATCTCCAAAGGGAGGCACAGGCAAAATTTGTTCCTCGGGTTTCAGAGGAAAAAATGCTCATAGATACCAAGTGAGGTGGAAGTCTAGAAAGCAGGAACTGGAGCTGAATTCAGTGTTGGAAGAAGAATTTTATCTCCCCAATGCAAAGACACAAGCAAAACTAAGCGACCACCTCTCCCACCTCTTTTGCTTTCATTACTACCGAGCTGTCAGGAATAAGGATGTCGGAAGAAAAGGCATTGCCAGAGGCAGCTGTGGGGCAGGGACATCTGCACTGATGGGGAACAGTGCTGACTGTTGGCCAGGGATCATAGAATCACAGAATCAGTAAGGTTGGAAGGGACCTCCGGAGATCATCTAGTCCAGCCTCCCTGCTCAGCAGGCACCTAAGCATGATAGACAGGGTTGCGTCCAGGCGGGCCTTGAAGATCTCCAGAGAAGGAGACTCCACAACCTCTCTGGGCAACCTGTGCCAGTGCTCTGTCACTCTCACAGGGAAGAAATTCCCTGATGACTATCGGGCAGCTTCTTTTTATAGGATCACAGGAAAATCCAGGTTGGAAGGGACCTCAGGAGGTCTCTAAACCAATTTCCTGCTCAAGGAGCTCAGCTGTGTGGGTGGACCAGGTTGTTCAGGGCTCTTCAGGAGTAGGCAAGGTGCAGTGCAGCTCAAGGCCCCTCTCTGAGCTCGACAGCTCAAGTGAAATGAAAAACAAGCCAAAACAAAATGATGAAAAAGGAAACCCAAAGGAAGCGGAGAGATAACAACAGGTCACTGTTCCACTCAACACGATTACAAGCTGCTCAGGGCAACCATCAACCAGCAGGTTAAAGCAAACCCAATACACAGCTCTCACTTGCTTTCACACCACACCCCAATGCTCAGCAGAAATCACGGCCACAGCAAAAACTAAAGGCAAAAAAAAAAAAAAAAAAAAAAAATCCAGATTGCAGAAGGGAATAGATATCTCCATGAAGTGCAGTTCCCCTGATGCTTGTGCAACCTCTAGAGCAGCTGTCTGCAAGAAGCTGGAAGGCTACAAACCAGGGGGCAGTCATGCTATTTCTGCTGCTTCTTGTACTCCTAAAGTATTATATTTATTTTAATTGGGGAAAAAATAGGAACATGGTTGTGATCATTCTTTCACGAAGTTTAAAGATATCTGAGCTGCAAGCAGCTTCCACTGCAAAGGGTCTAACTCGGCACCTCTAGGATTTGGCCTCTCGGAAAAAAAGGAGCCATTGACCTGAAGAGTGCCACATTTATCTTGAACGCAAAGGGAAATATTTCTCCAAGTGACAAATAAAATTTATTATGATGTTTAAAAGTCATGGTCTATTCAAAAATTGCCGATTTGAATCATTGACTTTTCAAAATAAATACTACTTTTCATCAATAAGCTCAAAATATAAGCTAACCACAAAACCCTTTAGATAAAAGAAACATAAAAATGATATCTTTATGCATTAATAACATCTATTGATCTAACTGTAAGCATATGTCCACAAACACAATTTTATCATATTGCACATCAATAATATTCTACACTTTTTCTATTATACTATGCTGTTCCCAAGAAACAGAAATTCAAGTATTTTCCTAAGAAGGCTCTTGCCATTTAAACGTACACCAGTTGTAGTTGCAAGTACTAACGATGAGGCCATATTTAGTTCTGCAGGCCAATATTAACCGTTTTTTAAGATGTGGGCGGGAGCTGCAGGACTGTCAAACAGAAATGTTTCTATCTGCAATAAAATTATATTTTCTATATCCTCTTTTGCTCTTCGCTCAATTAAGTCTCGCAATCTGAATTTACCAAGCAGCTTAAGCAGTATTTCCGAGGAGAACTTATTTCGGTCCGGGGGCGAAGAGGGGCTTACAAAACGCTCCGACGGGCCGGCTTCTTCCGAGGTGAGCCCAACACGGCCTCCGCAAGGAGAAACCTGGGCACCCTTAAGCCACTGAAACGGTTCGGCTGCCTCGGCGAAGGCGAGGAGGAGAGAAGAGGGTTCACGGCTTCGTCGGACTATCAGGAAGCTCCGGCAAAGCCTCTTACAGCAGCGAGTTGGAGGAACGCGGCTGGCGCGGACAGAAAAGGAGAAGCGCCGCCGCGGTTTGGACGAGGATCAGCGCGATAATCTGTTTATCGATGCTTCGAAGGGGGCTGAGCAACGAGGAGGAAAAACTGGCAGACGACAATATTTAGGCTAATCAAGAATATGATGGATGGCAGGGACCTTCAAAGGGAGCGGCAAGACCGGGCACTCGGGGAGCCCAGCGGGTTGATAAACGCAAGGCAGCGCCCGCTGGAAGGAATATTCGGAACTAATCGTACACGTTGCCGTGGTATAAATTAGATGTATCTGGCCAGCGAAACGATGGCTGCATTCACTGGGCGGCCGCGGCTAGAACTGCAAACAAAATATTCACTTATATATAAAGACAGAGCATAATAAAATACGTGACGGTGTAAATCAAGGGTGTGCGCTGACCTGGAATACTCTGATCAGTTCTGGATATCCTGCATCAAATAAAGCAGAGGAAAAGGGGAGTCTGTGCAGGCAATAAAACCGATGAGATGTAGAGATACTGTGTGAGATTGAAAAGTCTGAGACTTTAATTTAAAAGGGAGGTGGATAAACAGGAAGAAGGAGGCGTAGAGAGCAATGAAAGACAGCCAGCAAATGCTCCTGTTTACCCTCAAATAACTCAAGGGCAGAAGAGCGCTCTGCAAAGCAGAGAAAGAAGTGCGTTTAGATCTGATCTATTTATACCTAAATGGTGCAAAAAGGCACAGCGAGTTGCTGCGACGGGCAACCCCCGAGCACCGTGAAGACCCAGATCCAAGAAAAGTTTTGGCACGCAGGACACAAAGCTTGGAAGACCGATATGAATAGCTGCTCGAGCGTCGTGACATTCAGCACGTGGTACGTCAGCACCATTTCCAAAGTAGCAATATGAAGTAGGGAAACTGAGGCAAGGGCCTCAGCTGTGGAGCCGAGTGCAGCCAGTATGCCTCTGCTGAAGCCAAGGAGCTGGCTTGTGCTGGGGATGCAGCTAAGCCCCACCATCGCTCAAGCCATGGAGAGGCTTCTCAATGCCCCAGACATCTGCTAGCTAGTTCCAGGTCTAGAAAATGGGGCTGTCCAGTGAGCGATGGACCAATGCAAATCCCTGCACTCCTCTCCATCTCTCCCCTCGCCATTTTTTCTGAAGTCCGGTGATTTCCCAGCTGATGAACGCATTACCACCTCATTCGGCAACACCTTGGAGGCGCTCACATTTCAGGCCTGTCGAGAAAAAGATGAAGTATGAAAATCCTTTTCCTTTCCAATCCAGTCCTCCCTACGCCGGCCAAGGAGCTAAAACAAAACGCCTCAGAAAAAACACAGAAAACACCGGATGCAAGAGGCCGTACCAAACTCGCACTATATGCAGGTGTCAGGGAAAAAGGTCTCCCATCTCCCACGCCAGACTGCTATCTCCATCCTGCAAATCCTTTCCATGCAAATGGACATTGGAGTTGACACCAATCTGTGTGCAGCAAGGAAGAGCTCGAAGAGGACCCTCTCCCTGCTCAGCTCACACTCCCCAGTGACCTGGACCATGCAGAGAAGCACCAAAGATGTGATCTAGCAGGCAGTGAGCTGTCTGGGCTGAGCCAGCCTTGCCCATTTTCCTCAAGGGGACTCCACAAGGACTCTGCTCCTGCAACTTATGTCCCTCTGCAGTAATTGAGGCTTAACGCCTACCAGCCTTTTGCATCTGCATCTGGCTGAAGTTGTTCAGTTGCACATTTTCTTGACTTCCTCCCAAGATGGCAACACCTCGTAGCTGCCATTTCTGCCAGGCTTGGTAAGAACAGCCCTGCTAGTCCATACCAAGGATCTGACATTCTCTCTGCAACAGCGGGAATACTCAGATGCCACGGGCAAATTCAAGCAGATATCATACTTCCCCTATGGCTGAACCCAGCCTCCAACTTTTTCAAGTTCAAGTTCCTGAGCCAGGTCTGATTTGTCTATTTAGTCTCTTGATTTGTCTCTTTGCAACCTGTTGTCCAGCCTCTCTTGAACCTATTTTTACATCCTCACTGCCCTTTGGTGAGGAGTCTCACAAGTCTCCAGCTGGTGTATGGAGAACCACCACCTCACATTTGCAATGAACTCAGCTGTACTAGCTTTATTAGATGTACGCCCTCCTGCAGCCACTCTGAATTTTGCAACTGTGCCTCATACCTACCCAAATTGCCTCTTCTCAGACTGGCATGCTGCAGCCTGCTCTGTTGTTGCTCTTACAGAAGCTCTCCCAGATGCTGGATCACCCTGGACCCCTCCCTCTGAGCCTTTCCCAGCCATTCTGTCCCTCTGTGAGATGAGGGGATCACATCCTGCATGTCTTATTCACACAAGCATTTCATCTGCTTATCAGCACCAACAAGTGTATGGAGACAGCATCTCACTAGGAGGCTTTAAATACCCTCAGAGACCCTTTTGTGCTGACACAGAGTCTCGTATGCACGAACCCTTACCAACACATCATCGTGACAGTGGTATCTTGCCATTCAGCCACAGCTATCCTTACTACCATGGTGATTTTTATCTCAGTCATGAGTGGAAACATCCTCAGGAAAAGCATAGTCCCCTTTCCTGCCCTTGGAGCTACAGTAAAGGGAGAAAGGCATCAGGTCAGAGCAGGAGTTAAACACCACCACAAGGCATCTTCTGGTGACACAGATGTCTACAAAGAACTGCATGTTTCAGAGATAGTGTAGCACGTTAGAAAATGTGACACACACACAAGCAAAGGCCCATTCTGACCTGCATACCGACAGCTTGCCCCACTTCTTCATCAGGTAGCTGTGGAGCCTCTTTTGGGGGCATTATTTAAGAAAGGGTGAGGCAAGCATCCAGTACAGGTCGTATAGACAGCATCAACCTTGCTCTAGGAGAAGGTAGCGCATCAGATAACCTCTGCCATAAACTAAGCCCATGTTACTGCCTCCGGAAAAGACAGTAACTTTACTGGCTGAGTTTGGTGGTCCTTAGGGAAGGTCACAGGACTCCTCCTTGAAAGACATTTTGGAAAAGGAAGGAGTTTATAGCAATTATGGCAGCGTTCCTCCTTCAAACACCCTCATTTCAAAGCAAAATCAAGCAGAGCAACAAAACCCACATGCAGGACTTTGACCCTGTAAACAGAAGTGGGATGATCACACCAAGTCCATGTGGGATTTTGTGGAAAGTTCCTGGCTATTACTAGCGTGAGAACAGCACTGAGCACGAGAGCAGGTCCCGTGCACACAGAGGAGAGCACAGTGCATCTATACCAGGCACTGGCAGACCCAGCTGTTGGGACAGCCTGGCACGATTAGCAACCAGTCTCTCCCAGAAGGTCGCAGAGTTAATCTGAGAACATCTGAGAAACAGCAAAGCTTCTTTCCTGTTCCTCTGGTCCAAGACCAGAGCCCTTGCCCACGGCTGACCAGACCTTTCAAAGACATTTGGCCATCACAACCTCAGGACTACACAATGCTGGAAGAAAAATCTCGTGGGCACAGATGGCGCAAATGAAAATGGGACAGAGGTTTGTTCAGAGACGCCTGCCCGGTCTCTGTCCGTTTGACATTTGTTCCAAACCAGCGAACTGCACAGCCTTTGAACTTTTGTTTAGACAGATAGGCCCATGTATTTAGAAATTCTTGAAACTCATCCATCTGCACAGACAGCAACTCTGATAATGCAAAAGCTCCAGCCGGGATGCTGAGCTTAGCAGATCTCTCTACAAATGATTCCTATTAAAGTAAAAAATTACAATGCAAGCGTCTATTAGACAATCCAAGCCTGACATAGAAAAGAAATTAAAAAAACATAATGTGTTCATTCCAGCCATCTTTGTGGACTGCTGAGGATCTCAGAGAAGGCAGCAGGACACCCATTCACTGTCGCCTGCCCAGCGCCTAAGTCCACCTCGCAGCAATGCCACCCTAGGCCATGTCCCAGAACCATTTCTACCACTGCTGCTCCAGTGGGGGGGGAGGGGGTGTCTGCTCTGCTCTTCAAAGCCTCCAGTAACAGAGACCCCAACTTCTTCACCTGGATGTCATTTCGGACATCCCCCCATCCTTACTGCCACGAACTGCTCTCCTAGCATCCAACTTGAACCTTCCTTGCTGTGTTTTACAGCCAGGGTTTATTGTCCCAAGTACACAAGGGCAGATTTCCTGGGGAGTTTTTTGCATCTCTGAAAACTCGCAGCTTTTTCAAGTTCTCTCCCCTCTGGCCTTAGTCTTCCCAAACTGTGGCCCTGAGGACGCGGGCCACACACCCCTGCTCAGGTCCTGAGCTGGTTCGTCCCCCAGCAGCACGGGCAACAAGAGACAGCCGTCGGCACCAAAGGAAAGAACACAGTCTTCCCAGCTGGGAGCCTAAAGACCAGCCGAGGCCAGAAAGAGCCGAAGAAGAGCTCTCCTGCGCTTCCCCAGCGGGGGCAAGACGCGGGGGGACGTGCCAGGGAGACCCTGCCAGCGCTGAGTCCCCTCTTCTGAGCAAAGCATGGCAGCAGAAACGTGCAGCGCTCCGCGCTCCCTGCACCCCCAAAGTCTACACCGCCAGATTATCGCGTTAACGCTTCAGACGTTTAATTTCCTGCTATGGTTACACAAGTTTTGCAACAGGAAAGGCCGGGAGAAGCACTCAGCGAAATAAGCCGGGCGTTTGCAAGCCGACTCTGAAAACACCATCCTCCCCGGGGGCTTCCCGCTCCGCCGTTCAGCCCGGGGAGCGGGGGGACCGCTCGCCCTCGGCAGGGAGGCGCGGGTGCCAGCGCGAGAGCCCCGGCCGCTGCCCCGGCAGCCTGGCGGCACAGGTGCTTTCCATCCCGCCGCTAAAACGAAAGGCTCCTTCGTTCAGCGGCCCCAGTGATCTCCACGGCGCTGCCAAAACGTTTACTGCAATGCTAGAAGAACAAGGCGGCCGGGGGCGGAGGAGTAAAACGGTACCCGACCGGCGAGAGGGGCTGGGAAGGTCCCTTGGGAGGAGGAAGAGGAGGAGGAGGAGGAAGATAGCAGGAGCAAGGAGGGGAGTGCACGGGAGTGCAGCGGAGTGATGGAGTGAGAGAAAATCACAGGGGGAACTGAGAGAGGTGGAGAGGGAACACGAGCGTAAGGAAGGTAGAAAGACAGTGGGGTGGGAAGCAAGAGCGTGGAAAAGCAAAGACGGGGATGGAGAGCTGGGGAAATGTGCTAAGGAAACTTCAGGCCGCTTCTGCCTGATGCACACGTCCTCCAGCAAAGCCCCTCCACCCCGAGGTCCTGCACATATTACCCTGTCGTGCCCTGCCTGTTGCCTCTCCAAACACAGCGTGCCACATCCGTAGGGAAACGGGGGCTGCTCAACCCTCCCCACAGAGGATGAGGGAAGAAAGACCTTCCCCAGCATCACTGCCCAGCCACCGGCAGAGCAGCGCACCACGGGATGCAGCAGCAGCATCACGCGGAGTCTGGCTCGAGCAGCTGCCTGGGACTCCACACAAGCAAAACGGCCTCGTCTCCGGAGGAGGGCGCGTGGGGAGCCACCAGCCCGAGGATGCAGCAGCCCCAGAGGAGATAGCCAGAGACATGCCTTGCAGAGCCATCCGCACTCCCTAAGCCCACCACTGCAAAGCCACGGTGCTGGGAACACGTGGCCTCATAAGGAGAAGGGATGTGAAGGACCAACCTCAGCAAGTGCAAGGGACCATCCAAGCAGGGTGCTTGGATGCATCAAACCAGCTCCAGGGACGCGTCTCCGTCAGAGGGACCCTTCCCCACAGCACGAGGTGAAGCCAGCCCCTGCCCTCCTTCAGCAATCCCCGCTGTGCCCACGTCCTTGCTCCACGTGCCGCTCGCACGTAGCTGGTGTGAGCTGAGTAACGCCCCAACGAGACAAGCCCACGCGAGGCGGAAAGCAGAGAGCTGTCCAACACGAGCTGCTGGCGAGGAAAATTAAATACTCCCCCCCTCCCTCTCCCCCCCGCCCGAGCAGTCGCTCAACCCCTCAGCCTGAAAGCCCCACCAGCTCTTTAGGGGTGCTCCAAACCATAGCGGGAGGGACTTGTGCCTGGCGGCATCCCGAGTCCTCTGCAGCAACCGTTGCCCCCGAGCCGTTCCCGGCTGGCAGTGGGTAGGGGATCCTGGCTGTGGTTATTTATAGGTCGCTAACCGCGTGCCCCCTCCGTGCACCAAAGCAAGAGGAGCACAGGCAAGCAGGGGAGCAGAAGGACCATCCTTCAGGCCAGGGCTGGGAAGAGCTGCCCGTGACCAGCTATAACTAGTGCCGTGTTCGGCCCTGGTTCTTTGAGAGCTGCTGGAGCAGTGCACAAGGTTTCCAAGGCTTGAGCCCAGGGAGGAGAGGATCGACTTCTCCTTCAACTCGTGCTCCCCCCTCCCTTTTCTGCTCTCCAGCTCCAAAAAAGCTGCTGGGTGGAAGGAGCAGGTGGGCAGGCCAGGAAAGCAATCCAGCGGTGGGGCGGGGAGGACTGACCTCCGGAAAATGTGCTGGAAAAGCAAGCGGGGCAGGTCGCGAGGAGGGAAGGGTTTCAGCACCTGCTGCTGCAGACCCCGCCGCTGACCTGGGAAGGGGTGACGCCAGGGAGCAGATTCCAGAGGATTTTGGCAGCGCGCCGCGATCAGCGAGCGCTCGATGACTCCTTTGGGCGCCTGCGAGAATCGCAGCACGTGAGCGCGACGTGGCCAGCGCGGAGGCACGGACGGGGTGCTGCTACAAGGCCGGCTTGCCCCGCCACCCCACCGCCGTCACATCCTCCTGCTGCAGCCCTTCTGCTTCGCACGCGCGTGTGCAAGGAGGGCCAGGAGCTGGCTCTGAGCCTGCAGTGCCCGCGGCCGGGGGCAGAGGAGGAGCTCTTCCGTCTGGTCCGTGCAACGGAGGGGACCCCCATCTCCCCCCTCCCCGGACAACTTTGGGGACCACAGCGCTCCCCCAAAGCTTCTCCTATTTGCAAGGCACCTCTAAGCTAAGATTGCATCTGCCCAAGGCCCCGGGGAGCAAACACTTAACGCGCAACGTAACAGCGACTGCTCGCGGAGAGCCGCGTCCCTACGGAGGCAGGACGGGAGTCGGGAATCACGGAGCAGCACCGGCCCGTGGGGAGCCTGGAGAGCCTCCCCTCCCCTGCATGCAAATCTCAGCCGCTGTTTTTTCTTTTTTCTTTCTTTTTTTTTATATATATTCGTTTAATGAAAAACGCTCCAGCCTTGTAAGGCGAGTCCCTGGGGCGCACAAATAAGCAGAGTATTTTTGGCCGCTCTCCCTGCAGCCCAGGGCTGGCCTTTCGGAAACGCATACCCTCAGCGCCCCGGTAACCGAAGAGGCTGCCGATCCTCCAGGCCAGAAAAGGGATTACGGGACACGCTTTACGGGCTTGCATTCGCCACCTCCAGCCCCCTCCGGGGCTCGGGTCCCTGCCGCCTGAACTACGGCGCCGGCGCCGCTAGCCGGCAGCACCGCCAGCCCCATCGGCTCCCCGGCTGCACCCAGCGCCCCGGGGTGCGCGGCCAGGGACCCGCTGCCTGCGAGAGCGCCGGCGGTGCGTGCCCGCATTTCAGGCAACTTGCAATTAACTCCTTTTGACGGGGGAAAGGAGACGAACGACTATAATTTACAAATAGACTTTATCTTAAAACGAGCGCTTTGCCCAACACCTATTGATTTCTGCTCCCCCGCCGGAGAACTCGCTGCAATTAAATTGTCACATCCTTAATACCCATGTAAAAATGAGCCAGATATACTGTATCTCCTAGAAAAACTCACCCGTGCAGGATTACAAAACCCAGCTGCTGTTTCCTTTTACCCCTGAATTAGCAAGACATCAAATTTATCTCCCTGTTAGACAGCAGAGCTTTTATCTGCATCTCTCTGGCTGCCAAACAAATCACAAGCAGCTCACATTTTACCCGTCCTGCCCCAGCCGCTGCTGATGGCTCCGGTTTGACAACGCGCTACCCGTAAGGTCAGGACTTGGCTCGGTGTGCCTGCGCGGGAGGCGGGCGGACGGGTTCCTCCGCCGGCGGGGCGAGGAGACGCCAAGCGTCTCGGGCTCGCCGGGTGACACCGCGAGGTGGGCCGGCGGCTGCGTGGTATTCCCATGCTGGGGCAGGGGGCTTGCTTGCCTGAAAGCAAGTAAAGCGAGTGTTGCAATTGTTTTTCCTCCTCCGAAGGGCAATTAAGCCCCCTTTTTTAATAGCCAAGCTGGGATCAGCACAAATACGCTCTGCAGCTCCCCACGCAGAAGCCCCAGCGGAGCAGCTCGGGGCTTTGCAAGCTTGCTCCCAACTCCCTCCAGCACCGCTTGCGTCCCTGCCCTGCGCCGGCAGGACCCGGGAGGGACCCTGCTGGGAGATGGGGCAGAGGCGAGAAATCCCTGGGCGTGCAAACCAGCACCGCTGAGCGAGACGACCCAGAGCCCCGGGAGCGTTGCTGCTGGAGTAAACGCAGCGGCTGCTCCTCCAGGCCAGTCCGCAACGCGGCCAGGGAGGAAGCCACTCCGGGGCATGGCTCCGCTGCCCACGCGCCCAGCTGCTTTGCCTCTGCCAGGAGCATCTTGCAGCTCTGAGCCCCCTGGCTTTACCTCTGCCAGGGTGGGCAGGCTGGGCTCTCCCCACTGGCCTCGGAGGGCTCAATGCCACGCAGGCAGCAAATGCCCTAACTTGGGTTACTAGCGCAAACCGGCACCTGAAAATTGTGAGATTTTGCATTTCGCCCATCCAGCCCCACCTCGGGGCCGTGCAGCTCCCAGCTCCGCTCGCTGCCAATCCCCGAGGACGGGTGAGGGCAGATCAGGGGAAAGGCAGCACTGAGAAAAACAGCAGCAAGGGAAGAAAAAATCGTAAGAGAGACTATGGCATAGGAGATTAGGAAGGGATCTGCGAGGTTTAACAAGAGATTGGGGAGCCAGACCTAATTACATGCCGCGCGCGCTAGGAGCGAGCGTCCGGCTGTGGTTTGTTTCCCTGATGCAGCGCATAGATCTGATAATTGCTGCGATGTAGTAGGGATGATCTTCCCCTCGCTGTCTCCTGGTGCTTATCCCACTACGGGGCGAGCGGCAGCTGACTCAGGAGAGAGCCCTGCAGTGGCAAGCACTGCCGAGGCGTGCAGAGGTCACAGCCCGCAAGCAGAGGCGCTGGGCTTTGCAGCATCCCGCGCTGGTGCGCGAGTCCTGGGGGAGGAGAGGAGAGCGCGTGTGCGTGGGATGAGGGCTGAGCAGCCCGGCGCACGGCCGGCCGAGCCGCTCAGGAGCGGCGTTGCCATCCCAACGAGTCTCCTCGGAGAGCTGCCAGGTGAGCATCCTGCCCTGATGCCTCCTTGCAAGGGCAGCTTCAGCAAGGATCACTCCCTGCTCTCATGAAACCGGAGTAATTTATTGATAGTGTCCCCTTGAGGCAGTGAGGGGACTATGCAGATACATGATAAAGACTCTGCATAGCATAATAAAAGCAAGATGAAAAGTCATACTCATAAAACACTGAATGGGAGGAGTTAATCGAGGGCCTCTGGGGTGACACAGCTCGCTCTGCTGCCCTGGAGAGCCTTGAGGGAGCTTAGCAAAAAAATTGCTTTACCTGTTGTGCTAAAGTCGGCCGCTTTTGCTCTTTTTCCTAACAGGGTCCCAGGAGAAAGTGGCCCCAGAGCCCCAAAGAGCAGAGCCGGTTCCCGATGGGGTGCTGCCACACGGGGCGGTGGGACACGGCGTATCCCGGGGGCGAGCTCTCACCTCGCTTTCTCTCCGGAAAGTCACAGGGCTCTTATTTCTCAGGAACGTCAATCAGGCACCTGCCAGTGAAGCCAATTCACTTCCATTTGGAAAATTAAAGAAATAAAATGAATCGTTTTCTTAATTTGAAAGGGTGGCAGGAAGTGAACGCGCCTTGGGTCCGTGCCAGCGCTCGGAGGTCTGCCTGGCTCAAACGCAAGCTTTCGCTAGGGCAAACGTCTGCCTCTTCCCCCATCCTCCTGCCGAGCGAGACAGAGCTCACTGAACGGCCCGCGGGTGCTCCCAGCCGGCTCCCGCTCGCCCCTGTGCTCCAAAACTGGTCCGAGACCCCCCGCCAGCCGGAAGGATCTGCTCCCACTTTCTGCTGGAGTTGGGGAAGGGGGATGAAGCTGGGCTAGGAGAGGACTGCTCTGCCTTATCCCTGCCAGGAGAGACCCAAACTACCCCCGCGCTGCCGCCTTCCCCCTCCCCTGACCGGCTGCCTCGCTCGCAAGACAACAACACCATCTCTTACTGCTTTTTTCCTCTTCCCCCCCACAACCCCGACCAAGGCGAATCCCCAAATCCCAGCTCCTTCCTGCCAAAGACATGTGCACCTGCAGAGCAGCTGGTGCCAACATCCAGAGTGGAGCCAAGCACAACAAACGGGCCAAAGAGTCCTCACTGCACAGAGACCAGCTTACAAAAACAACCGTATTTCACCCAAACTCTATTAAACTGTCCTGGGTTATTGCTCCATTTCCTTTCCCACCACAGAGGATCAAAATGAGATTTCTGTGGCTGCTCACACGTCTCCCTTTCAGCTGCCCCTTCCGTGCTCCGCGCAGGGGAAATCCGCCACGGAGTGGCATGGCCTTGCGTGCAAACTATTTCCCCTCAAAGATGAGTTTGGAAAAACTCAACCAGGAGCCCGTTCCCACACGCCTTTACCTGACAGAGTACCCAGTCTCTTCCAAGAGCCCAACCAAGGTCTGTGAGCTGTGGCCTCCTTGCAAGTCTCCAAAACCAGTGTAGCCCGCACAGCAGCAACGCTCGTTCTTGCTGCCCCAGGCTGCAGCTTTAGCCACCGCATTTCACTCAAGAGCTGCCCTTCCTGGCGAGGAAAGTGTGGAGGAGCTCAGCTTCTACCTCAGCTCGGCCACACACCTTACCGCTACCCAATCTTTGCTCCGGCGGGGAATCCCTGAGGTGCCACCATGGCACCACGAGCGTATCTGTGCTAACCACAAGCACGGCCTCGCTGTGTCCCGGCACGGGGCTGGGGGCTAGCTCCGACATACACCTGCGGCTCGGACCCCTCCTGGCGCTCTGCGCTAGTGCAATGGGGTGTCAGCACAGGACAGGGGCGGCCGAGCCCTGCGACTCTTCTCACTTAGCATCTGTCCTTCAAGCCTTGGGATCTTCCTTTGCCAGATGTGAAAGCAAACCGCACTCCTTGTATACAAGTCAGAGAATTTAAAAGCTGCACAGAAGATTTGGGGCACTGTTCCCTTTAATTTCACCAAGTTTCACCCATCTAAACTGCAGTCAAGAGGTTTTGACTGAAAAGAGGCTTGCTTCAGGGAAAAAAAAAATAGCCAAGAAAAATGAACTTTGCTTCCACAGGCTTTTACAAATAGGAGCATCTGAAATGCAACAGTTTTTGCAAGCATTCTGCTGGCTTTGCAAATAGATAAGGATGTTTGGGAACTGAAATCATCAAAATTTCCACTGCCTGTCTCGTCACACAGTATCTGCACGCACACACACGCACGCGCATGGCTCAGCCACCAGCACTGTCTGGAGAGGAAACGCAGAGAAAAAGTCCAAGAAGTTTAATGAACTGTCACAGCTTAACAAACTAATCCCTGCTTATGCTCACCTCATCCCAAATGAGAGACTGGGAAAAACAAGTGTGCAACATGAGGCAGCTATCTCTTATCTATTGAGTAGTTCTGTATGGGCAAATAATTAAACAGAGACCCCTGGGTCACAGCGAAGCGCTATTTGCTCCTTCACGACACACGTCCAGAATGAAGCAAATACCTCCAAATACTTTCCCATGAAAAGCTTGCATCTGCTTTCCAGAAATACTTCAGCTAAAGGTAAGAAATGTGCATGGGAGCAGCAAGGCTTACAAAACACTCGCAGAAAGCCAGCTTTGAACTTGGACATGAACATGCACATGGCAGACTTGGTGCAGAAAGCTGCCCTTAACCCCAGTACTATTTATCGGCAGTTCTTGAGCTGTCCTTCGAGGCCTCCGCCGAGAGCAGGGACTGGAGCCACCTGGACACGTAGCAGGAATTGCAGCCCCTGCCCCGAAGCCACCACAAGGGAGGGACAAGGCCAGAGGAAGAGGAGAAATGGTGCAGACAGCAAACTAAACCCCAGAAAGACGTCGGAGAGGCTTTGGGGAGAGCTCGGTTCCACGGGAAGAGCTGAAGCACGGACAAGCAGCTCATCGGCAGGGTCGCACGCTCACCACCTCCAGTCTCCGATCTCCCCTCGGCGAAGCGGCTCCCAGAAGCCGCGTGGAGTCGGCAGCAGAGCTTGGAAAGCCCGATCTCCGGAGCGCCTTTGCCCTCAGCACCTTTCCTCCGTGGGAGGCAGGGCTGGGCACCTTGCGAGGCGGCCAAGAGCAACAACTCCAAGTTCTGCTGCTGAAAACGCTCAGCAAATTGCTCCTGAGTGATGTAAACATTTGCTGGCAGGATTCACTGGGTAAATAACTTGCAGCAGTGCAAACAACAAGTAGCATTTTCTTAGTAGAGAAGCACCAAGGCTTTCAATCAAAGCAGAGAGCTGTATTTTCCTAGGTCCTCTTATCAAGCTAAGAGAACGTCCTGTTTCAGCCTGCACAGCCCACCTCCCCCCTTACACGCACCCACAGGCATGCACAAACGCGGGCACCCTGTCCCCCAAACCCTGCATCCTCCGGGAACTGCTTCCGGCAATTTCCAGAGCAAAAAGGGGAGAAAGTCACTATAGGAAGGATCAGCCGCTCCCGACCGGCAGCTCTGACCTTTGTGAAAGCCAGAGTCGGGATGCAGCACCATCTCACCACAGCGCGGGCGGTGTTTCGGGACAGCTGGCACCCAACTGGAAATGACCGCAATGACACTGGGATCCTGGCTCGCTTGCATGACGTGTCCACTAGTAATCTGGGTGCAGACATTAAATCAGCTGTTACCCCCTATTGCAACAGGGAGTTTTCTTTTGCATCTACACTTCGCTCTTCTGAGTATTGTAAAGGAAAGCCTGCTTCCAGCTGATACTGGCTTGCTCTAAGACAGCAGAAATACCAGCTATTTCGCCAACCTATGTTATTAGACATCATTTGCCAACCTATGTTATTGCAACACCTTTTTCTGTACCAGTTACAAAAAACATTTGCCTATTTGAAAATTTCGCAGTAAAAACTGAGGTGCACAGAATGGCAAAAGGATGGAGCTAGGGCAGCCTGGCTGTGGTCCCCAAGGGGTTGGCAAGCAGGCACCGAGGTTGGATTTTACGGCACCGGTTTGCTATTGGCATCTTGTCCGAGGAGAAGACAGCCAGTGGCCTAGACGCAACCCTCCACGCCGCGATGACCTCAGCTAACGCGCCACCCCCGAGAAGCGATCCTCCGCAGGGAGGCAAAGGGGGCGACGGGACCGACGGCCAAACAGTTGCGTTTCCAAAGGGGGAGAGAGGAGAGAGCCAGCGGAAATGAAAAACAAATCCCCGAGCCCGGGTCGCGCCGCGGGGCCGGGCGTCCTCGTCGGCAGGGTGGGCTCCGCGGGGGAGCGGATTAACCGCTCGCATCCAGACGAGCGGCGGTGCCTCCACCGGCATGGCTGCAGGAAAAGGGGAACAGCAAGCAGCCTGCTAGAGAGCAGCTCCGGGAGGTCCCGGCGGGCGCGCGCAAGCCGGGGCGGAGCGGAGAGGAGGCGCGCTTGAGGAGCACGGAGCAGAAAGGGAGAAGGAAGAGGTGAGATGATGGCATTAAAAAATAAATGAGATGAGATGGCTGCGTAGATACTTTCAAATCTACCCAAATGGGAAGCCACAAGGAACCAGGTCCCCATACGCCATTAGCACATCACTTATTAATCACCCATTAATGAAAGGGTTGCAGATAGTAGAATCCAATCTTCCACCACTAAAATATTTTTTCACTGTTTTCTCCTTCCCTCTCCCATTGTCTTCCAAAAAATTCCCCCAAAGGCTAACACCAGTGGCTACTTCATTTCTTTCTTTGTAACTGAAGCTTTAAAAGAAACAAATGCAAACAGAATCAACTCCACAGCAAGCTTCCATCTATTCCTTCTTTACTATTTCTTCCATGTAAGACTCGCTGCTTACTGATGAAAGCCCAGAAGCCCTTTAGAAACTTGCACACAGCTTCTCTCTGTAGCTCTGCCCACAAAAGCACATTCAAAACCTCTAACCTTTTCTATTCTAGGCAAATTATTTGCAAACTGAGCCCAAGTCGCCTAGAACACATTATTTCTCTCTAGTTGCTGAATAGCTTCAATGGACCTGCAAACTGCTTGCAAAAAAGATCTGTTTTTCACCCATAACCTTCCATGGCAGGCTGGCTGTCACGCAATGCTCAAGGCACCGAAAGAATAATTCTGCCTTGCAGTGAAAAAAAACAGTACTTACAGCTAATAGTAATATGCTTCGTGGTACGAATATCCAGACTGCCCTTTACTCAACTCAGAGATGCAACTTGCTTTTTGGATTCAGCAATAATTTCAGCATGACCATGGTCACAAGAGATGAGTTTTGGTACAAGGCAAGCAACTCATTGCTCCGCTATTTATAAAACGATAAAAATAAGCATAAAGACATAAAAACATCTCCCCTCCATCCACGCACACATACCACCTTATTTGATCAGACCTCATAAAAACCAGATGCTATCTCGGAAACTAACTTCCTTGGGAAAATAAACTGCCTGTAGTAAATCCCGGGCTAGCGGAGGCAGCTGCCCCGGTGTGCTGGCTGTGCAAGGCTGACACTTAACCTGCGCTCGCAGGGTCTCGGGACAAACGGAGAGAGCAGTAAAGCTCTCTGCAAAGCTCCCTGGAGCAGCAAGGAGTCACGCAGCTCTCACGGTCATCGCTAACAGGGAGCTGGACTCGGTGCTGGGCAAGGGGGTGAGGGAAGTGGCAGAGGGAGGGAAAAAAGTAGAAAAAGAAGGATGCCAGCGGGTTGTCTGCGTCTCAGAGGCACCGCAATAAAATCTGCATGCAGCGAAGGTCTCGCTGGTAGGCGGGAGAGCCCGCGATAAAAAAGCGCTGGGTGACACCGGGGGCCCAAAGCTCGCGAGCAGGAGGGGGCACTCAGCCCTCCTCTTCCTCGGGGAAGGGCGATGGGAAGCAGCTGGGACTATCGCTGCCGCCAAGGCGTTCGGATGCGCCGGCCCCGGGCAGAGCCGGCCGGGCTGCGTCGGAGCCGCCTTTAACGCCGGAGCCGCTGGGTGTTAGATTCCAGCGCGCTTCCCAGGCTCCCGGACGGAAATTAAAGCGTGCTCGGCGTGGACGGATGCCGGTCCCGGATATTCAGGCAGAAGGAAGAATGTGGAGTTCTTGGAGCGGGCACGACCACCCGCAGCTGTGCAAACAACGCCGGCGAGAAGGTGACTTACCTTGGCCCCCGCCGCTCAGATAAGCCCTGCTCTAGCCCAAAGACGAGGGAGCAAAGCGCCCTCCCGGCACGGCGGCGACTGAAGCTGCGATCTCCCCGGCGAGCGCCTTAAGCGCATTAAGCGAGGTGGCCCGGGTCCGGGCTGCGCGGCGGTCGTCCCCCTCGGCCCAGCCCGGCCCAAGGCGCGCGCATCCTAGGTTTCACCTCTTTGGGTTCGTTCGCTCAGTTGAGCGTTTCTTCTGCCAACAGGGAAGGTGCTACAGCGAGGGCCAGCCGGCGAGCTCGGCGCGCTCTCGCCCCGGGCGGCGGGCTGCTGCTGTGGGGCTGGACCCTCGGCAGCATCCGCCCGGCCTTTCGAGCAGAGACGGCGCCCAAGAAAAGCCCCCAAGCTCGGCTGGCCCAGCACGCTGCCCCGAGGGTGCTTTGCGCCCAGCAGCGGTCCCCGGGCCGGGAGGCTGTCGGCCCTTGCACAACGCAGCGCAGCAGTCCAGGAGCAACGCTGAAGGCAGTGGGAACCGCGGGAGGAATGCAAGGCCCTGATCCAGGCCAGCACATGCTGATCCTTCAGCGCCCGAGCACTCCTGACCCCTGTCATCTAGAGGAAACTAACTTCAGATGGCGAGAGAGAGGAAGGGAGAACTATCTGTGCTGTATCCGGGGGGAATCCGAGGGCCCAAAGCGCAGAGACGGAGCCGACCGGCCGGAGGTCGCGCAGGAAAACACTGTGTCAGAGCCCGGAAACGAACCCGTGCTCTTGGGGGTCCCGGGCCGGTCCCCAAAAGACCTCCCTTGGCACTGCAGATGGGAGAGGAGGAGAAAGCACCGGCCGGCGCTTTGCAAGGTGTGGGCTCCATCCCAGCTCCCCACCTCAAAACACAGCAGGGAAAACGCTGGCTTCGCTCTCATTTTTCATCTCGCCTCCATACATAGCCCGCCACGGGCAATACGTGGAGTCCGTAAGCCCTACAGCAAATAAAGATGGAGAGATTTCTAATCCCGGAATCCCAAGTATTTTGGGGGTGACTGGGGCAGGAAGACCTCAAGATCCACTTTGCTTCCTCAGGCTCCCTCCTTTTGTTTCCTCCCCAGCTTTTGTGCTACTTCTACAACTTTGTTTTTGGGAAAACAAACCAGAACAAATGGTACTAAAAGGGAACTGCTGGGAAAGCTGCAGCTCCTGGCGGGGAGTTCCCTCACATTGCTAAAAATCCTGGGCCAGTTCATTCCCTGCTGCACCGCAAACCCAGCTCGGCTGCACGGCGGTGCCGGGAGCGAGAGGAGGGGGCTGCCCCGCAGCACCCCCGGCGACGTTGTGCCGAGCGCGGCTATTGGATCCAGATGGGGAGAGGAGACAAGAGCCGTCCGACTAGCCCGGAGGAGCTGCAGCGAGGAGGACGCATCGGAGCCGCGGCACAGCCGAGCGCCCCCGGCTCCACGGTCAGCCAGTGAGAGCAGGCTGGGACGTCACCGATACCGGTAGCGTCACCCGAGGGATGTCCCCAGGGAGGCTGCACTTGGGTGAGAGGCAACACCACGGTCAGATGCCCTAGCTGTACGCTGACACGCGACTGGGAAGGTTGAATTCTGCCGTTCGGGGGCTTGGCCCAAGGATGCTGTCGTAGAGCAAACTACAGGTTAACTCAGAGTTTGCTCACACTGCGGCAATTCAGCACCCCAACCCCAAAGCAATGCAAAATCCTGGGAGCACTGGGCTCTGAGTGCACTCGTACAGGAGTGCACATACCATATTTTCATCTCTCAGCTTGGGCACTCCTCTTCCCCCCCCCCCCCCAAATAGGCATTAGAAGCACCTGAAAATTTCAGGTGACTGATACCTAAAAACCCCCTTGATCTGTAAGTTTATTCAGAAACAGAGAGGAGCACCCTGCAAATGCATTTGCTGCCTCCCGCTAGGAGAATCTTCTTAGAAAAGTCCAGAAATCAAACTATCGTATGAAAGCCAAACAGCAATGCCACTAACTTTCCCAAGCCGTTTTGTAACCTTTGAAGATACCTTCCAATTCAGAAAGCATTAAAAGGTCAGCTCGAGATGATGCAAAACCCTCAGAACCTGAAACTCAAGAACATAAATAAGCTCTCTTTGCTCAACAGCAGAGCCAGCCACAGGGACACGGTTCACCTGGAACCCAAACACCAAGCACCACATTGAATGATGACCATCAGTTAACAACCACCATAACCCGAGCACATCTTTATTTCAGCACCCATCCTTAACGGAGTCTGTCTTCTCTTCAGGGCTGTACAAAAGAAGTTTACAGTTTATAGAAAAATAAAAGTACAGAGCAGCATATGTTCTGAATAGGGTAAGATGAGTCACAACAGCACAAAACAGTGAGCAGCCCACATAGAAGAGAAAAGAATGTATAAAAATATATTCTTAATATATATACAATTTTTAGGATTAGCTTTGGGATATGACAGTACTAATCATTTTTTTCTTCACAGTCATGGGCTGCCTCTTACAGAACACCCCTGGATAACACTGCCCTAGTGTCATATCTACTTCTTCATACTGGTTTGGTGACACCGTTCCCCAGGTCAACCCCTGCACTCTGGTGGCCTTTAGCTCCTGGGACTCCCCAGCTGGTCTTGGGCTGCAAAGATCCCAAAGCGCTGTTGGTGGGAGCACTCCCCTTGGCCTTGCCACTTCCAGGATGCACCCCCCTTGGGTGTGGTGGAGTCACCAGAATCCGTTTGCATCTCCAAAAAAAAAAAAAAAAAAAAAAGCCACCATCTGTATTCCAGCAGAGCAGAGGGTTAAAGTCCTGATTACTAAACTGGAAGCGCAGTTACCCCAGAGAAAAATAAACCAATTACAAAAGAAACCCCAAAACACAATTCCAGATTATATTTAACACTCAAATTCCTCCTTAATTGCTCCAGTGTCTCAGCCAGCTTGCAGGGGAGGAGTGGGGACTGGCAAATTAGCTCCCCCCCAGGGCTGCTTCACCCTGGGGAGCTTTCCGAATTTACATTCCCATTGTGTTCCTTAATTAGTACATTCCTTTAGCTTTTCGGAGAGTCCCAACACTTCCATGGCTGTTGTGCTGCTTTATAAATAATACGTTGTGCAGAATATTCACTGTACACCCATTTTACTCCTCCCACGGTGTCCCGGCTGTCGGCTCTCCGAGGAGACCACACACCGCACAGCCTAGCCCACCGCTGCCAGAGGCGGACGCGTGGCTTGGGGTGGTTTTTGCTTGCTGACCTCCCTTCAAGCCCCTTCTTCCCACCTTGGGCACCTCTTCCTGTTTTGGTGATCATATTCTCATTTTGGGTCCATCCTGGACACGCAACGCTCTGCACCCAGCCCAGGGGAATACCTTACAGCCTGCAGTTTCTGACACTCCAAAGAGGCACGTGCTACTTCCCTCGGGACAAAAAACAGGCAAAGAGTTATTTAGCTTGCCACAGATCAGCCAGTGCTTGCCAGCAGTCAAGGACACAGAGGGGCAGAGCCCTGGGCCCCTCGCCACCCAGCACAGAGGGAAAGTTTCCAACACCTTCAGCAACATAAAGATTTCACCCGAATAGCTCTAGAAAACCAAATGAGAAAGAAATCCATAGTAAAGGAAAGACAATTCAGTGTAGCTGTGCAGCACAGGCTCCAAAGCAACATTTTCCCCAGTCTCGTTAGGGATGATTTATGAAGGTTGACACCACCGTTAACCTCTGACCACATCCCCACTGCCTGCAGGGCATTTCGCAGCCGGCCTGGGATTGTCCAGCAGCAACTTGGAAGATGATTGCATTTTATCTTCCCCATTAGCACAATCAGGTGCTTTGAAGGAGACGCATTTGATCATTTTACGTGCAGCAACTTGGCCACCTCACTCTTTTATCCCAAAAGAGGGGGAAAAAGTAACTCTCCCGGGACCGAGTGTTGCATACAGCAGCACTTCTCACTGCTGCACGCATGTGCATAGAGCGCCATTTGGCATGCACACTGGTCTCTAATAACCCACCATTTACAACCTTATCTGCTTCTGACGTGTCTGCTATTCAAAGGCATTTGGCAGAGACCATGGGCAACTCATTTTCAGAGTCTAGGTCAGTTCACAAGCTCACGAATTCCCAAATTATTCTCCGCTTTTGCCCATAGCTAAGTAGTGAAGAGTTTTTTGGCAAATTTCAGGGGAGCTAATGTTTTGTGAAAGCACCTGCCTTTGGAGTACCTGAAAATCTAATAATTTACATCCCCATTTAAGGCACATATCTAGCCCTCGTGAAGGCAGCCAGCAAAAAAATTTGACATGTCCGCAGCCATAAAAGCTGGTATCGCATAACCCCCTTTTCCCTGCCTTACAGGAACCTCACAATTTCCAGAGAGGTCTAACAATATCAGGGGTGCTGAGCCAGGAATGTAAACCTGAATTTTAACCCTTCTCTTCTAGCTTAGGGAGAAGAAATTGGGCACAGAAGAACCAGCTCTGGGTTTGGGACCATGCCAGGTCCCTCTGCCCAGCCTCTCTCATCCCGCTCATGCATGGATGGATTCCTCCACTTTCGGCCGATCCCCAACCTCAGAGCAATCCCTCTGGGAGCCCAAGCAGCCACTATAAGATGGAGCAGATATCTGCCAGGGGCCCCACCACACGAAGATCAAGGCAACACGCTGCCTCCACCCCATGCTTTCTGCTGAAGCCGTGCAGGAGACCTGGATAAAGCGCATCCAGCGCTCCTCCACAGCAGAGTGAACACGGCACCTTTATTCACCAAGGTGAATAAACTCAACCAGCTGGAGATGCCCAAAACCCTGTTGAGTTCTGCCATCTCACTCAGGCACACGCAGAAACGCAGCAGCTTTTACTCTCCCACCTCACCCGAGATGCTCTGCGCTCCTCCTCCCTGAGCTCGCTCTCAGTGACAGCTCTTGGCTGGGGCCAGACTCACTTTGGGGAAAGCCAGTGGCTCCTGGATCTGCACTGCCAGGAGAAGGGCGATTGCTCCCCTCTGCAAGCCCACGAGGCAGCACGTGCTCCCCACGCTTTGAAACCACACGGCCTCGCAGCCCCGCTCGGAGCAGGGAGCAAGGGCCGCGCATGCAGCAGTACAAGACGGGGCTTTGGGAAGGGTTCGCTCGTAGACAGCTCTGTGCTTTTGGCAGGACTCGAGGGCATTTGTTTCGAAGCTGTGTTTACATGCCTTTGATCAGATGTGTTTAACTTTCCCGGTGCGTGACAGCAACAAAGCAAGTTTGATACACGGATAATGAAACACATCGCGAGTCTGTATGTGTAAATGGTTGTAACAAGGCTGTGTGCACCAGTAACTCCAACTGGGGGTAGGGGAGCTGAAGGCAGGGGAGATGCATCATGGCAATGGCAAAACATTAAGGAAAAGCACTAACCCAGCAACAACAACTCTATTTCAGCTGCCAGAGTTGGCCAGCCTGAGCCTGCTCAGAGCTGGCCACAGCCTGGTGTAAAAGCAAAACTCCCTCCCATCATGGGGAGCTCTTTCTTTCCAGCTAGACTGAACACAGCAGCATCACAACTCCAGCTCGGGAGGCCTTGGGGCTCGCTCACAAGAGCGCTCCTGTGTCAAGCAGCACGTGCCTTTTCCAAGTTGGGAGGTTTTCAGCCTCGGAGCCACTTCAGTGACTCTTGGAGTCAGACCTACCTTTTGAGGGGTACACACAGTCAAGTCCAGAGAGCAAAGAGAAACTGGAGCTTTCAGAGATGCTCCTCAATAGCTGTTCTCTGAAGCACTATGGCACAGTTATCACGGACCTACTTGCATATGATTAGAGCAACTGGACCACCAAAAACCCTGCTGCCCCTTCAAGCTTTGCAAGGCAATGAAAGCTTGCTCCACAAAAGCCACCAAAACACAGCGCTGCCTGCAGCCTTTCAGAGCAGGAAGATGATACTGGCACTGTACGTACACCCAGAAGTGAAGCTGCACTAGGGAACGTTTCCAGGTGCTCTAATACAAATATCCACATTTTGAAGTGTTAGTGCAGTCCCTGGTGTGGGGCAACGCCTGGGCACGGGAGGCCAATAGCACAGACCAGGGTCAGCCCCCAGAAGACAGTTTAGCCGCAATTATCCTATATTGGAGGCACGGAAGAGCATGGATGCTGACTGGTCTGTGCCAGCAGCCTCTACCAGAGAGAAAACATAGGCATGTTTAATTCAGTAGCACAAATGCACTTGGAGAGACTTTATAATAAAGGCCTGTGCTGACCACTCTTTGAGATGAGAGATGCCACGATCTCTCCACGCTTAGCACAGCAAATGCTTGTGGCGCGCTAGCACAACAGCCTTCCTAATGGCACGCCACCTCCCTACGCCACCCGTCAAGCAGACGCAGGCTTAGGCAGCGGCTCTCGGCTGGCAAGAGAAGGGGAAGTGAATACTCAGCTGTGATAAATATTTAACGTGCTTTTAGTCCTGAAGAAGCGTAGCACTGAAGCTATCATCCTGTAAGTGAAAACCAAGGCTGATTAATGGGGGAAGGTACTCCCATTTATGGGAGGTTAGGATCAATCCCAATTCTCAGCTATTTGTTGAATCTTTAATGCTCTTTTTCGAGAGCAGAGTTCCTTGGTGAAGGGCAGGATCCTAATAAGGCTGCTTTAATGGCACAGATGTTCAAGGGGTATAAATAAAATCCTCTGTGAAAAATAAACAGTGAAATAAGAAAGGCAGGTTTCATGTGGTCACTATGTTTGTCTGGCTTGAAAAAACAGTTTTGAGAAGGTCTTCTTTCTTCCCTGGAGGATGGATTTACGTCTTTTATAGCTCATCCTGCAGTCTCAGAGCTGAACTTTGGCATTACCCCACGCACCCTCCACCCTGTCAGGACAAAGAAAAGCTGTTGCTTTTGGAAAGATCGAGGGCACATCCTCGGGGAAGGTCTGCATCCCGCTCTCTGGGTAGTGCGGCATCGGGAGCAGTCAGAGAAGACTTACAACAGTTTAAGGAAACTGCTACATTAGCAACAAATTTCCTGGGAAAGAAAAAGTAGTCAAGTGGCATCAAGGTAAAGAAGGAGCCAAAAGATGTGTCCAGCCATGTCCTTCCATGAGTCTCCAGACTAACACCTCATGTTTGACTCTTTTCATCTCCTTTACTTACTGCTAGCAAGGTCCCCAGCGTATTTCCTACCCCAGTCCACTTCTCAGACCTGCAGCATCTGCATTCCACCATTTTGTGCTCCACCTTTCCCTGCTCTGAGCCAGATGGCCTCATATCATCTTCCATCTCAGCAGCCAAGACAAATCCCCTCCCTCCCTGGTTATATCAACCTCAGCCACATCCCTTCTTGTGCTCTCACAAGCATCCCTTTACCTCTTTCTTCCAAGTACGCAGCAGAAACGGACAGCTTGTATCATCACATTACTTCCCAGGTGCACATCAATAAGAGCATCTTTGTCTTTTCTAGATCTTTCAAGCCATCACCCTCCCCTGCTTGCTTCCCCTCAGGAAGCCCTTTTCATGTCTCTCTGCTCAGCCACCCAGCAGGAACAGATCTGCCTCTTGCAAACAAAACACTTTGGACAGCTCTCTGCTTGGTGACTGGTCTCTCCCTTGGCCCTGTTGTCAGCCAAGGAGCAGGGGCACAGGCACAAGCCTCACGCTGAAGATAGAGCTGTGTGCTCTTGTCACTCCTCTCCATATACCCGTGCCTTTCCAGTTGCATTCCACCTTATGTCATTTCTTTTCTGAATCTAAACACATGCTCTTCTGTGGCCAGGAGCATCCCATGCAGCATCTGCGCCCTACTCTGCATGATGCTCCTTCCTCTGCACCCTGGAGCAGGGTGCAGAGACCAAGAGAGAGCGCAAAAGAGAGGCGAAAAAAAGGTGAGCCAGGAAACACAAAAGAGGTGACAGTAACAGGCAGTGAGGGAGAGACAGAATCTACTATACGGAGAAGATCAAGGACACCGGAACCAAGTGCAAGTACCCACGCACAGATGAGAGCTGGCAGCAACCCTGCCGAGTCACTCAGATTTGAACAAAACATCAACTTGTGCAGAATCAATCATCCAAATGGGAAAACAGTGCTCACTTCTCGGGCAACAACAAGCAACACACAAAGGCAGTGTTGCCCATCAAGGTAAGAACCTGGTGCTTCCTATGGTCCCTCAGTCATAAGGCCTCTCCTCTCACCTCTGTCCCGCAAGGTGGACAGATTCAAAATCCCTTCTCTTCACTTGGGGTGCAGTCCCATCCCTGCCAAGAGAGCCCTAGGAGGACACCTTCCCCCTAAAATGAGAGGGACCCCAAGCAAGGCAGCACAACTAGCGCAGCCTCTCTCTAGGTTGGAGACACACTGCACTGACACAGGAAAAGAGAAGAAAGGTGGCCCTTCGCTTTCCAGGGAAGGGGCAGAGCCTGGCTTTATGAACACTAGACTTCAGGAACAACTTCAGCAGTCCAAGCGAGGCCAAGCAAAGCCCTTGACACCTCTTTGCTCTCAAAAGTGAGAGACAGCATTGTTGATTTTTGACTTATTTTTTTTCTTAGACTATCCTCACTGCCCTGAGCTTACAAAGAAAACAGCTCTGCCAAACCTGATCTAATCCCCATGTGCACACACCATATCCCCTTCTGTTCCCACCCCTGGGCAGTACCAGGCTCAGTTACTGTGCACCCAGATCTGTCAGCATCTCTCCTGTGCAAGCCCTTTCCATGATAATTGCCTTTTCTCACCCATCCTTGTAAGCATGGGTTAGGAGCGAAGACACAGGGATGAGCCTTCATTGCAGCTTAACCTGCACATTGTCCTCAGCGACAACAGCAACACAAGTGCCAGACTTCTGTCCTTGCAGCATGATAGGCCTCAAGCAGACGCCTGCGTTGCCAAGAGGACCTTCAGAGAAACGCTATGAGCTGTTCTTCCCTTCCTTAGCTTAGGCTCCCAGTCACTGCTCAGTACTTCTTTGGTTGCATTCCCAGAGAAAAGCAAGGAGGGGGGGAATCATGCTCCTCTGCAGACTGACAGGGAAGGGTCCTGCCATATGAACTGTTGGCATCAGGGGAGAGACCGGCCCCAAGGACGGGCAGCTGCACCCTGAGGTGCAGCAGTACTTCTCATTCCCTTGAAGGGCTTTGCATACCTGGTGCCAGCCAAGACGGACAGAGATTTGCCCTGTGGCTGAACTGGGATCTCTCAAGCGGCGCCTGAGGAGCAAAGGGGAAGGTTGGCTCTCCTCCCCTGGGGGCCTCCCAGTCCTAGGAAAACACTGCCAAGATGCAGGCTGGCACAGAGCTGCCCAGGTGGCTCTGGCTCTTCTCTCCAAATCAGGAGAGCCTCCAGCTGAAGGGCGCTCTCGGGAAGATGCTGCCTCCGCAGGCTTTCGAGACAGGGCTGCTTTTGTTTACGGGCCGCTGGCAATGGCGCTGTGCACCCCGCATCCCTCCCCCAGGCAGGAGCGGGATCCAAGAAAGGAAATTACACGAGCCAGAAGGTTTGATGGAATGAGCCCATTGGGCGGCTTGAAGATAGCTATTAATGGAGAGCTTTCTCTAATTGCTTTTGTATAATCTGGGGCTGCTAGGCGGAACTGGGTAATAAATGAAATCCAATTACATTTTCTCTCAGTATTTATTTTATTAAGTAGAATTCATCAGCTGATGAAGGGCCCCTCGAGGTAATGGCTCATGACCTAGTGGAAGGCACTTTTTTATTATTTTTTTCACTTGGGGAAGCAGATAATTCAGTTCTTCCCAGCAAACAGAGATTACTCCCCCTGCATCATGATAACAGCCACAGGTCCCAGGGGCAAGAATGATCCTGCAGGGTGCCTGCAGGGCACCCAGCACCCATGCTGTCCCTCCCAGTAGCTCCATATAGGACCTCTGCTCCCACTGCTCAAGTCCTGTTGAGTGCAACTTGCACTCAGCTTCAGCATGCCAGCCCAAATCAGGATGGATCGACAGCACTCAGTTTGCATGGTATAGTCCAAATTTCTCCTTCCTGAAACAGCAGTAAGGATTAGCCCCACTGGGGATGGAGCAAGACTCGGAAGAGAGGAAATCACATTCCCCAAAGCACCCAAGGTCACTTGTCTCACAATAGATGAGCCACATCTCCAGATCGGGGGGGGGGGGGGGGGGGGAGAAGGAGCTCTCCCTCCAAACTGGGTGAGACAGGCGCAAGCATTCGCCTTTCCTCCAGATGTAGCTCCAGCATCACCCCTCATCCTGCTCCTGCTACCCTGGAGGCCACAATTTGGTGCCAGCACAGCTTTCCCTCAGCAAGGTCTCCAGGCAACAGCCTGGGCTCCAGGCAGGCGAGGAAGACTGCCGCAGCGCAAGCCCGATCCCACTTCTCCCCATGGCGAAGAGCTGCATGGAAGCAGCCTGGCGTTCGCTTTGTAAGCGCCGGGTACACGTCAGGATTCCTGTCTTCCAGCCCGTCGGAGCGTGCAGTGACGGCTCCTCCGCCACGAGCGGGCGAGATACCTCCGGGATCTTTCGCTCAGCTGTTTGGCTTTTCTCCACACCTCTTTTCATCCAGGGTAGTGATGGATCTCCCCCTCTCCCTCCCACCCAAATCCAGCCCTGACAGTAGCAGCTCGCCCAGCTTTCGCTGCCATCTCGTCATCCAAGCGATTTATCACCTGCCAGTGAGCGCTCGTTACAGACGACAGACTCCAGTGCCCGTTAATTAATGGGAAATACTTAGAGAGGCACATACACGCGTACAAATCTGTCTGAGCGATTTCCTATGGCACCTACCGCTGGCGTATCCAAGCGCTGGAACAGCAAACACGGCCTCCGGGAGCCGGGGCAGCGAGTGGCAGCCGGACAGCAAAGCAAAGCAGAGGAGAGGAATCACCACCAACGGAGGGGAGAAAACCTTAGCTGTGGAGGCGATAGGGAGGGTAGTTTGGGTTTGTTTTTTTTTCCCCCCCCCTCTGCTGAGTTAGTAAGAAGCTGTTCAGTCTACGGGAGGGAGAGACCGTGATTCCAGAACGCGGGTGCAGCTGTGCCCAGCTGCTGGGGTTTCAGGCTGAGGTCACTCGGGGGAGCACATCCAACAAGCTTCCCTGCTCTTTGGCTGCAAAAATACCTAGTGCTAACAGAACTTGCACAGGGGAGATGCTCTCCTTGGCTATTACGCTCCTCGCAAGTGTTTCGGTGGTCCAGCGAGGCAGGAGCCCCATCTGGGGAGGGACCATCAGACCGGCCAGCAAGCGAACCCAACGGCGCGAGAGCTGCCCCCTTCTCCCAGCCCCCAGCCCAACGGCCAGCGGCCGAGCCGTCGTACCGCTGGGCGAACTAGAAATAAATTAAAGAGGAGTTCACACCAAGACAGGCTCGGCGTTTAAGCGGCGCCACAGAAGCCAGACGCAGAGGGCGAGGAGAAGGGCTCGCAGGGGGCTGTTCTGAAACCCGGCCGGCTTTTTCAGGTCTGGAAAGAAAACCTAACGCCGGCTTGAAACGAGAGCTAGACGTCGCGTCAAAAGCGAGCGCTTGATCTTTCTCATAAGTGGATTTTCACTTTGCTCGGCTGAGGCTATTTGCCAAACACAACACAAAACGCAAGTTATTCCCATCGATCCAAAACTATTTCTTTTTTTTTTTTTTTTTTTTCCTTTTAGACCAGATAACGCATCCATCTGAAAATTTCAGCCCATCTCCACTTTATGAGAAGCTACCTGCTCACAGCAGCCCAGGCAGGATTTACACCCAAATGACTATTCCCAAGTACGAGACAGACTAGATTCATAGTGAAATGCATCATCAATAAATCAATCACTCCTCCCGCCCTCAGCGCGGGGCCGAAGTCTCGGGCAACTACTCAGCACTTTGTCAACCTTTACTCTGCCAAAGCCTGCCGAAGAGACCTCAGGATTTAGCCTATCGATTGCTTACTATTGTTTATGATGGCCTGCGTACGTTAGAGATGCTCCCTTCAAGCAAGATTAAATACCTGACTTACGGCATTGAGATCCAGAGGAAATTATCTTTCACTAGCCTGGGAATATACAAGCAAAACTGCCTTACGCCAAGGTGCAAGGGCACCACGAAGCCGTCCCTGCTCCATCTTTCTCTCTGCTACCTTGGCCCCATCTGCAAGGCCAGCCCACAACTCCGTCAGGCTGGTGCAGCAAGCCCCAAGGCCGTAGTACATTTTACTGCTAGTTCAACGCAATTTTGTCCGTGGCTCCAGAGCCCCTGCACTTCTCCGTTCTTCCTGTGGCGTTTTGTTGCCAGGACAATGGAGCAACAGCTTTCCGATGGCTTTGAGTGGCATCCCCAATACCTCACCCATCTCCAGCCTTTCAGCTTCTGCATTCGTTTGAAGTTAAGCTGATCTAACTGGGGCGAACGGGTGCCGACGGAGCCGCTCAACCAAAGCCAAAGCATGCTGCAGAAGGACCGCCGCAGACGCTCAGCCGCAAAACAGACGCCCGCCCCAGCCAAAGGCCGGGGCTCGTCCCCCCGCTTTCCCCCACAACCCCACCGTACAGCACATTAAAATATCAGTATAGATAGGTGTAAGTGACCACCTCGTTCCACTAAAGGGCAAATCAGGACGTTTCCCCCCTCTGCTCCCTGCCATAACACATGCAAATAAAGCAACTATTTGCAAGGCAGAGCATCTCATGTTAGCACTCTGAATGCCACCCCCAGCACACCTCTTTCTCTTTCAGCTACACAGAAAAATATACTGTGTAGTACTTTATATATATAAATTATATATTATATACATATATATAAAAAAAAAAATCAATTAATGCATGCTACTAGCCTTGTGCCTCCAAATCACACCAAAGCCCATGGTCTGCCTGCAGACAGGAGGCAGCATGGTGAGCCCTCCTCCAGCGCATAGGCAGAGCACTAAAAACCCAAACCGAGAAAACATGCTGCAAACTTTCTCCCAGGATTGCTGGTGCTCCCAAGATTTGCTCAGAGGGGCTACTACTTCAGCACTGTTGATGCTTCATCTGCGATAACCAGCCTCGGGCAGGAGAGGTTTGTCAAAACAAGCATCCTTCAGCCCTGCCTGCTCGAGGTTTGGTTCCCGTCTCGGCGGAGGCTAGGTCAGTCTGCTCTATACGATACGGGTCGCTCGAGGTCTTTGCTGTTTGCTCACACTGAGCCAAGCGCAGGGACCCTGAGGCGGCCTTACTGCAGTCTAAGCAGCAGCTGGGGATAAAGGGCATCAAGAAGGAAAATGAAATCTCACTTTAAGGAGCCCGCTTGCCCCTGCATCTTCTGCCCTTGACAGAGGGCTTCTCCCTTCTGATGCTGCTGCAACATGCCAAACCCAGGGAAAAGTCCTCAGCAATGAAAAAAAAAAAGAAAGAAAAAAAGAAAATCCAGTTCCACTAGAAAAATTCAACCTGCAGAGACATGCAAGTGAGTCTGGGGGAAATGCTTACAGCACCCAAAGGCAGACGCGGGCCGGATCACCGGCCACCTTGCTTTTGCTACATGTCTGCTCCCCGACCACGCTGGAAACGTGGGCACGCGTGCAGCAAAGAGCAGCGCAGCTCCCACCGATTTCCCGGGCTTCACCCACGCAGCTCGCCGCAAAGCAAGCCGGTTTCCGATGCACGGCCCGTCCTCCTCCTTGCTTTACTTCTGCCTCCTGCCTGACCTCCCCCTCTCCTCTGGGTACTTTTCCTGCTGCTGTTTGTTCCTGTCCTTTACAGCTCTGCCTGCTGTCACTCGCACAACCTTGCCTGTTTGGCAATTTGTGGCAATAAAGTGTCACCACAGGGAAAAAATACAGCATCCCAGCCACTCATAAATCTCTGATCCATAAATTTTGTGCAGTCTCCATGTGCATGGCCCTTTTTTTCTTTTTAATGCAAGTGCAACAATTTAGGGCAAGGGGAAGAGAGAAGGGCAAGTAATATGTGATCTTACTGAAAAGCAGCATCAAACCACCCTTGTTAGGAGCTGTAACGAATGCCGAGTGGCAGGCATGTGCTATAAATTGCATTGGAGTAGCAGGGCCTTGGCAGAGGCTTCCTACAGCCATTCAGCAATTAGAAAGAGACTCATCCTAAAGGGAAAACTAATAAAAAAAGAAGCTGCCAAGATGTGGCACCAACACTGCAGTCTCTCTTCCTGATAAACAGCCTTGCTGCTGCCCTTCCTGCTTTCCATCTCACTGCTCTCATCACAAGAGGGATGTCCATGCAAGGGATCCGCACTGCCCCTCTTGCGACAGTTCTTTCTTTTAACGGGGAAACACTGCTTGCCTCCATTAGAGAGGCATTTCATTTCCCAAATGATCATCTTGGTCACACTGCAGCTCTGGAGTAGAAAAACTCTGGCATCCTCCCCAAGGATCTCAACCCAGACATCTCCTCAGCCCCTTCCAAGCTACCCACCTTGGTAACACCCCATTACCTCTCCAGCACCCAGGGACTGCCTGCCAGATTTGGTAGGACCATGTCAGAGGCTACTAGGGTTAGGTTAGTACAGCCAGCTGTTCAAAGCCACCGCTGATGCTGGGCCAGCCCTAAGTCACCTCCTTCCATCACTCCTACGGCCTCTCTCCGGGGAGCTCCAGGTCCTGTACCAGCCCCAGCAGGCAGCTCCTTGTGGATACACACCTTCTCAGCATGCTAGAGTCTCATCCGCTACCAGTCATACCAAACAGCTGAAAAGCTTTGCATCAAAGGCCTGTCCTGACATTGACATCTTTCTTGACATCCATGGCCCACCTGAGTAACTAACATGCCTATGAATACAAACAAGCACATTCACTAGACAGATATCTTGGGGAAGTGTCACCGCCAGTTGAAAGCCCATATGTGGTTTTGTAACAAAGGTATTTGCTTCCTGTCTCGCCCACTCCTCAAAGGAATATATGGGCAACGGCGAGCGGCTCTCTGGAGGCGAACTAAAACTAGGCAGAGTGCGAAGGATGCTTGGGGCATCCTGCAGAAATGATGCAGGCAAACACGTGATGATAGGCGCCGCGTGGAGGAGAAGTCTCCCCTTCTGCAGGCTCGGGAATGGTTGGCGCCCTCAGCCCAGGAGAAGCAGCCATGCAGCTATTGTACAAACAATCAAGAGAACACGTTTAAAAAAAGAAAAACAAACAAGAAAACCACACACACACACACACAAACCCAAAGCACTCCACCCACTGCCAAGGCATGATAAGGCTGGGACATATAGGTACCCACCACATGCCAATACGGGTGCTGGCAGACAGCAAGGTGGACCTGAGCCAGCAGCATGTCCTGGCAGCAGAGGGGCCCCAAAGGCATCTTAGGCTGCACTAACAGCACAGCTGCTAAGGAAAGTGATCATCCCTCTTTACCTGGCACTCGCTAGACTCTGCTCCCAGCTTTGGGGTTCCCAAGACAAAACAGACATTTATGAACTAGAGTAAGTTGAGCAGAGGCCAAGATAGTCAAGGGGAGGATTACTGGGCAGACTGAGCCAGGCTCCTCTCAGCAGGAATATTTTTTAAACAAGAGAGGTTCCCACTGCATGTAAGAAGCAACTTCTTCCCCACAAGGGCACTTAAAACACTGGCACAGGTGCCCAGAGAGGTCACGCCAGCCCTATCCTTTAAAGGCTTTCCAGACCAGACTGGGTAGGGCCCTGAGAGACCATGTCTGACCTCAATCTCCTGGTTCAGAGGTTGGCTCTGGACTAGTGAATCTGCTGTATAAAACTGCACCTGCAAAGCCACATCAGGACATAGCTTCCCAGGGTCATAACCAAGGGAGATCCTCTTTAGCAATGACACTCAAAGCTAGGTAGAATGAAGCAGTTCCTCCCCTTCTGCCCTCCTCCCATCCCCAATTTCATGATGCTTCAGATAGAGCAAGTCCATTAAGGATGGACACCAAGATAAAGGAATGCTCATGATCATTTAAAGTTAAGCCAAGAACTGTTGCTAACTCATTTCACTGTGTCCTCTTTACCTTCTCCCCTAAAACCACACACTCACTGGAGATATGCATGAATATAAACTGCAAGACCTGTGCTGACCTGGATGCCAGACAGCTCCAAACCAGCAGTTTGCATGGCTGACACTCATTCAAATGCCTGGATGGGTAAGGAGGCACAACTACAAGGCACACTAAACTGGGTATTATCACAACACTGAAAATATCAGCAAGGTATAAATATAAAACTTTTTTCCCCTCAGGTCTGCTGCAACAGCTGAGATTCAGACCCCCACCTACATCAATCCATAAGGGAGGCTTAAAGGTTTTGGGCTGGGCCCTTTTGATTCAGCAATGCCTTGGGAAACCTTTGGAACTGGGCCAACATGAAGTTCAACAGAAGTGCAAGTTCAGCACTTGGGTGGAATAACCTCAGGCACTGATCTAGGCTGGGAGCCAATTGTGGAGCAGCAGCATTGCTGGAAAAGACCTGGAAGTTACTGTGAGCATTGACCAGGAGACAGTAGTGCTTTCCTGCTACAAATAAAGCAGACAACATCCTGGTTAAGAGAAGCTAATATCCGCTAATGAAGCTACCGTGTCCACCTACAGGCACTCAGTTCAAGAAAGATGCGGACAAGCTTAACAGGGTCCAGGGGAGCGCAACAAAAAAGGTCAGAGTCCTGAGACATGTGTCCTGTGAGGAGAGGCGGAGGATGCTGGATTTGTCTGGTTCCACAAAGATGGGGCTAAGGAGATCTAATCACGGCCTGCAGCTATCCGAAGGGGAGATAAAAGAGTCAACTCTTAAAAGAAGTAATAAGGCAATGGCTACAGATTGCAGCGTGGGATGTTTAAGTTTAGAGTGAACGGTAGGAAAACCTCTTTCCCAGGAGGGTGACACAGCCAGGTACCTCAAAAGGTGGAGGATATCCATCCTTGAACTGACCATATTCAGCTAAACAGCCACACTAACTCAAAATAGTGGTGATACTCCTGCTCCAAACTACAGACCCGCAAGGTCCCTTCCCACCAGCACTCTTGTGAAGATCTACGTCTATGAAGATTCAAGAACAGGAATGAGAGATTAGTATTCAGACCTCGGCCACTGATTTCCTGAGCATCTACAATATACCTCATCCACTTCATTCTTCCCGCCTATTTACACAGATCCCTACTCTGGAGGAAGGACAAAGCCCAAGAGCAACAGACACCCAGAAGCAGTGTTGCTGTGGGCTGTTTCTGGAGTGAACACCTCTAAGCTGAAAGGTAAAACTGATTCTCCTTCCGACTCAAACACTGCTAGACATGCAAAAAATTGCGTAACCAAGTGACAGCAGCAGGGCTTTGGCAAGACATCTGACCATCTATAAATAGAGCTCAACTATGTGTCCTTAGAGCAGGGCTTTGATGCGTTTGGGAGAGCATTTTTCCCCCTCTGCTGAGTCCCAGGCAGCACAGATAATGGTCTTGAATCGATCCAGCTCGAGTATTACTAAACTTCCTACTACCATGGCAGCATGCCAAGCTCAAAGAGGACAAGAAAACATGTGTCTCTTCAGAGCCAACCACAAGAAGCAGGCAGAAAATTGCTTTAGACTTTTTTTTAAAAAAGGTGCTTTTTGCAGACTTGTAGATCAATCTACAACGTATTTTAGAGGTTTAAAAAAAAGTCAATAAAAACAAGATATATCATTGCTGCACAAGAACACAAGAAGTTGCATTTCTATTTATGCTGCTACTAGCCCTCCACCCACTACCTCATTTTCCTCCTCTTCCCTGCTGGGGTCCCACATTACTAATTTTCCAAAAGCAAAGTCAGCACTAGCGGCTCCCTCTATCCTGCTGCAGTTCATGGCCCCTTTAGCTCTGCCAGGGCGGCTTGCCCCGGGGCTGGTACATCCTGAGAGTGTCTCAGCTGCATCTCGTGCCCTGCTTGCTCCAGCAACAGACCCCTCACAAGCCCTCTGCCCGCCGAGCCTTGTTCCCTTCCCAAGCCCCAAAGCAGAGTATGGCTTAGCATGGTCAGACTTTCCACACATGCACACACACATTTTTTCTTTTTTTCCCCCCTAAAATGAGCTACATGCCATGCCTTATTAAGCCAGACCTAGTTCATGCCTGCCCCTCCCCAGATCCTGCATAACCTGCTAGCCATTAAGCATGCAATTAGCCTGCATTTACTAATCTGTCAAAGGCTCTTGCTGGCCATTCATCCCTCGCTGGCAGAGAAGGGGAGATCGTGCACCTCCCTCCAGCTGAGCCCATCTCTCTCTCTGTCTAATTAGCCCCCAGGAAGCTGATTCCACGGGAACTGGCCACATCCATTTCCGATGGCACAGAAAGCATCTCCTCTCCCTGCTTCCGCCCGCCGCCCCAGCGCGGGCAAGATAACAGGTGCCTTTGGACTGAAAAGGGGTTGCGCACCCGTTATTAGGGGCAAATCCCCCTTTTGACCAGCCCGGCTCGTGCAATCCTCATGTCCCAAACGGAGCCCAGCCCGTGGGCAAGCAGGTTGAGCTGCACCGAAGGTGGGAAGCAGAGACCAGCCCTCTGCCCTCTCGAAGGTCCAAAACGCAGGCAGAGCTGCTGCTCCGTCTCCCTACTCATCTCTCTGCCAGGCTCGGGCTTTTCCAACAGCACGTGAGCGGCGCTGGGCTTTTATTCCTCCGCTGCCGTGTAGGAGTGAGCGCCAGGGGACATATCATTCAGCAAAGCCAAGGAGGGAAACAAGCAGCATTAACCATCAGCACGTGTGTAAGGAGACCCCTAATAAACTCTTTTCCCCTCAGTCCCGTCTGCTTTGCTCTGGGCCACTAAATCCAATTCGGTAGAGCTCAGAGCTTGTAACGAAGCTGCGACACATTTGTCAGCTCCCTGGCTAGACCCATGGCTAATTTTACAACGCTAATTTATCTCAGCATATTATATTGCTTTCATTTCATCCCCTCGGATCCCATTACTGCCAGCGTACCTTGTAGCCAGTGTGTAATGGTAATTGGTATTATTAGTGACATACCCTCCCAGAGCCACTCTCTACTTGCAGAGGAGCGAGGAATCGTAGCAGCAGGCTGGTCCGCACTGCGGACGGGAGAGGAACTGGCTGGGCAACTGGAAAATGGAGGCAGTGGGAAGCAGCTCAAAACTGCGGGGAGCCTAGCTGGCACGTGCAGGGCCAAGCTCCTGTGGCATCAGCACCGGAATAAACACCGAACAACTTCTGTAGTGCCCACTTCTGCCCTTGCCAGTGCCTCAGAGGACAAGGACTTGGCTGCTACAGGATGAACAGGGCTGCAAAACATCCCTGGGAAACATGCACAGGGGAGAGCGCAGCAGAGCTCTGGAGGGAAGAGACCCCATCAGCACAAGCTGTGATTTCATGATACTTTCTGACATTTTGGCGAACAGTTTCCGCTCTTCAGTGTTGCCTTTTCCAAGATCAATGCAATTAAAACCTTGCAATTCTAGCTAAGTGGGAGGCTACGTTAGGCAAAACAACAATTTCCATTTCAGACTGCCTCCTCTCTGGTATTTAGGCAGTTGCTACATTTTAATTCATCAGCTTCATTTTCCAAGCACAGCACCACAGCGCACCAGCTGCCCCAGACCCCAGCAAGGCTGCGGCTGCCAGCATCCCCAGACAGGGCAGCCCTGCTCACTGGCACCTCCAGCAGTGGAGAGGATGACCCCAAACACCTCCAGAGGCAAAGCTGCAGCATCCTAGCCCCATACAAAGCACGTACACAACCAGTTCCAGAAATGAGACAACTCCTCTGACCACAGCACTCGCTTCCCAATGGCATAAGGTCACACATTAGGCAGTTTGCATCCTCCTTGGGGGAGCTGAGACACCAAAGCAAGGAGCAGTATCTTACCATGTGCATGCAGTGCTGCATTTTAATTACAATAAACTCTGCCCTAGGCAAAAGATACATTCGCTGCAGCACCACCATAGCTGGGCAGTGCTGGGGACTGAGGCCAGGCTGACTGCAGCAAGCTCAAGGACCCTGCAGCACACACATCCCACCTGCCTGGGCTCTCAGCTCCAAAGCACATGGACTAAGAACAAACCAAATAAGCATTTTAATCCACCTCTTACCTCTCCACAAGTCCAGAGTCCTTGGGGCGTCCCCAATTTCTCATCAAACTCTGTGGGATTCTCCTTGCTGCTTGTTGAGCCACCAACCCTTGCTGCTCAGAACTGCAATTTTCTTTAACCAAAAAAAAAAAAAAAAAGAAAAGAAAAGAAAGAAAGAAAAAAGAAAAAAGAAAAAAGAAAAAGAACAACCTGTCAGGTTATCAGGTGAAGCTCTATATTCACTTCATTTTTAAAAAACAACTGAAGGAAGGAGATCATCTCTGTTTTACAGCCCTGACAGCTGGGGGTAACTAGTGTCAACATGCAGCTAGTCTGCATGGAAAGCCCTCCTGCATGAGCGTCACGGTCCAGCCCCAAAGCATGTATTCACTTAATTATTTTGATTTACAAATAAGAAAAAGGAGGGGGGAAAGAAAAAACAAAACAGGAACAGCAGCTTAGAGCATTTCTGACCTTCTTTGAAGTCGGACAACAACACTCCCTAGCCGAAACAGTGCAGTAACTGCAAGAATTCAACCCAGCACCAAGGTGTTTGCCCACAAGGTCTTGCACTGGCTAAGCCTTAATCCTGCAAAGCCTCACACATGTGTTAAAATCACACACAGAGAGGCCAACTCTGCTGGACCGAGGAGCACGAGGAGGAAAGCATGCGTGTGCGCCTCTGCAGCACGGACACCAAGGACTTGTGCTGCATCCGACACGCAACCAGGCGCAGTGGAGCCCATGGCATTACTGTCAGCATCAGTGCCTTCACCTAGAGCAACAAATATGCTTTTCGAGTTAGACAAATCATCAGTCATATCAGAAGATTTGTGCTCATTACCCAGCTCTTGTGGCTTGGGCTGTTCCCTCACACGCGCACGCAGTTCTTAAATGCTTTAAAAAGTCTCACGGTTCTGCATTATTAACAGAGGGAAGGAGCCAAACTCCCCTAGCAAGAGGAAAGTCTCAGCGTCGCTGCTGCGGAGACACTTTCCCAACAGCGACAGCGACTTCCAAGCCCGGAGCACAGTGCTCTTTAATTAGTACCCAACCTACAAGCTCCGCCAACACCCTCCGTGGGACCTCATCCAAAGCCCAGACCAGGCAGTGGGGAGAAGCTAAAGAAAGCAGAACTACAACCCTCCAGCCCACCCCTAAAGACCTACAAAATATAAATAAATAAGGCAAACTCCACTGGGCGCGTGATTGAGAAGCTCTCATTTGCAAAGCGCCGGGAAATAATTAAAAAGTTTCCCAGAGCTTAAAAGGAGGGAAACGGACCGTTTGTCACGCCGGCAGTGCGTGGCATGCTGCAATTTATCACGCTTGTCAGGTGTCAGCCACTGAAAAGCCTAACTCCAGCTGCCCCAAGCTGAACATAGGCAATGCCCCATCCCTCAAAACCTGCTCTGCCAAGCATCCCAGAGCTGGCAAGCGACTGTCGAGGAAGAAGAGAGGGGGCTCCTCCACACCAAGCCTCCCATCTCGCTCTGCAAAGTCAATGCTTTCCTTAAAAATGCTGTAAATTGCAGATGAAACTCATCTGACAAGGTCAGGTTGGAAGCAAACGGTAAGGCTGGTTCATCCCCGCCTGGGTTCCCTCTCCTGCAGGCAAGGGAACAACGGAGACGGGACCTTAATGCTGAGCACTCTCCAGTGATGCTTCTGCAGCATCCTCTGGTCAAGGGGTAAAGATGTAGTTCTCATGGGGCAAGGAAGGACTAGGGTGTTATGTGGGGGACAACAGACCAAGTCCTCAGGGAGAGACATCCCTGGAGATCTGCTCACACCAAGAGCATCAATGTCCCCTTCCACCTCTCCACAACCCTTCAGCCCATCCCAACAGGACAAATCACCCCACTACAGGATCTGTGAGGCTAGCCTTTCCCATGGGAGTTGGATCTGCCTTTTAAGAACCTGTGCAGAAACTCCATGTCAGGGTCAAGTTCAGGGTTTGGAGATGTTCAGCATGCCCAAAGTAGGTCTCCCACAGAAGAGCCTGGCTCAGAGCACGAGCTACAAACCAGCCACAGAGGTGGTGGAGATATGCACGCCGGACTACACCAAAAACAGGGAACAACCCAAACCGTAACCAGTGCAGGCTCACTGCAGAGCTATTTGCTTGCTATTATGTTGACAATTTCCTTAGCAGCAGGATGAGTTATGAGGTACCTGCAACCGTTGTAATGCAGAAGCACTAGGTATTTAAACAGGTCCTCCCACTCCTGCAACATCCTGAAAGAAAACCAGCACCTACCACATGCTGTGGCTCACTTTGCAGCGAGGTTATGGTCCGCCAGGACCCAAACAAGGCTATTGGAAGACATTTAGCCAGGATCCCGCTGGGATTGTGCAAAGCATGAATCTACTATAGCATGGTCACAAGCACCCAAGTGTCCCTGCACTGCTAATCCTTGAAGTGACATGAGAACATGCACAAATGCCCCCAAAAGATAACAGGCAGCTCTGATAGCTCCCACTATCAGAGCTGCTGGGACATGATAGCACACGATTCCCCATCCCTGAGATTAACATGGCCCTACATGGACCCCTTGCCACAGGCTGGGCAGCTTCCAACCTGCGTGAGGCATCTGTACACTACAGCAAAAGCTAATGCATTACTAAGCCATTTCTTGTGAAAGAAAAAAAAATCTGCCTAGAGCATTTGCCAAAAAAATCTTTTCCCCTAGTGACAGCATAAATCAGGGATACCTCAATAAGCGATTGATGAGTTTTACTTGTATCAACAGCAAAACACGCCAAGGCCCATGTTTTCCTAGTGGCAAGCCAAGCCTCGTAAGAGCTGGAGAGAAGGTTTCATCCTCAGAGAGGCTTAAAGAAGCACAGTTCCTGCTCTGGGAGCAAAACTCAGTTCAGCTCTTGAAGACTTGAACCGAGACCGGCACCTCAACGCACACGCTATATAAAATACACCCACACAGCAGTGGTTTTTAGAGGCTTGTAGCTTGGCACAGGCTGGGTGGATTTTCGTGGCGTCAGCAACGAGCAGATCCCCAACACCTGGCCAAAAACACTGCTGACAACTATCAGACCCTGGTCCTGTAGCACAGAGGTACCAGATTTTCTTCAGCAAAACAACTGTGAGAGTTTCTTTTTTCAAGCCAGGGAGAAAATAATGCCTTTTTCTCCCCCAAACCGCATTCTGAGAGTGGCTTAAAACCCTTTCTGCTGAAATTTTCCAAAAAAATTCAGCCGGAGGCAGAGACATGCAAAGCTTCAGTCCAAATGGTTAAAGGCTGGCATAGTTTCAAGCAACTGAAGACAGGGTCTTATAATCAGAAGTGTCAGGCAACCTTAATTATATTATTTCCTGAAGGAAATAGTTTTCCCTGCCGAAGTCCAGAAGTTATTAAAAAAAAAAAGTTGACCTCACTGAAACCAATCAATGTGGAGACAAGAAGCCTGCAATGGATTTTTTAAGGCAGTCAGTTCATGCATCTATGATTTGGGGAGGCGGGGGGGGTCTTGGTTTTTTTTTTTTTTTTTTTTTAGAGGACAGGTGCTCTGCGTTTTTGGAAGAGCCTGCTCTGCAGAGACCTCCGCGGCCGAGTGCCAGAGCCCCCCCCACCCCGGCTCCCACCCGACCTCCCCAACCCCCCCCCCCCCCCCCCGGGCGCTCAGGCAGAGGTGCCAAGCGCGCTCGCCCAGACTGCCCGAGCAGGGTGCTCGCCTGCGCCTGCATTGATCGCCAGCAAAGAAAAACTGCCGTCTCCTTTGTAGCTGTCAGGAGCACACAGGCTTTTTGTCCGTCTCTTCCTCCACACCCATAAATAAAAGTGACAGCAACTTTATTTAGGACTTCTTCCAGTTAAGAGAGGAGAAAAGAAAAAGAGTGAAAAATGAATGGTAGCTCAGTGGCAAAGGCAAGGAAGGGTGGGAAGGATCCCGGAGGACCTTGGCTTACGGCAGCCCTCGCCGCAGTGGGGCACTCTTGTCCTCTGCCTTTCCAGGGTCATTGCACAGCTGCCAGAAACCCCATCCCAAAGCTTGCTGCCTCCTCCAGCCCCGCATCTCATTCCCATGGGATATTGGGATAAAAGCCCTGAAGAGCCAGAAGGAGAAAGTCACCTGTTCTCCTTCACCCAGGCACAAAGCTCACCCTTGTCGTGCCACCAGCAGACCCTGAAATTCAGCCTTTCCCCGCACAGCTTGCAAACACACGGTGTCCCCACGATCACTTGTGACTGCAGGAGGTCCCAGAGACCTCCGAGGAGCCTTTTGTGGCTGAGGAAAGAGCTCGTCTCTTCAAAAAGAAAGAGAAGAGACTCAAAGCAAGAGAGCAGAAACATGCACAGGACAGAGCTGAGCAAGTTGGCTCCGAGCAATGTTCAGGCACCATGGAGCGCTCAGCTGAGACTAGTGTCAAAGGTGTGATTTTTGGAAGCAGGGCTTGCCCAGCTCCTGACAACATCTCCCAGCAGTACAGCACCTTGTGTATCACAATGGTATTGCAACACACCAAGAACACAAGCTTCTGCTCCAGACTTCGTCTTGCTCCTATCACCGCTAAATTGGAATTACGGCACACTCAAGAATTCAGCCTTTTATTTCTCTTTGTGCTTGTAACCAGTGGGATTCATCACAGCAATATGGACTGCAGGGCTCAAGTGTTTTGGATCACGGGGATGACTCTCAGATGAGGCTTTGGAGCAGAAAGCACAGAACAACTCATCGCAAGACAGTCTGCATCTGTCTTGAGACAACATGCCATAGGCTCCAAACCTGTTAAGGGCACACCATCCCGGCAGGAAGGAGATACTGAATTTGGCCATGTGCAAGAGCTTAGGCTGCCCTGGACCAGCACTCCCACCAGCTGAACATGCACCCAACCTATACAGATGGGCACAGGACAGTCTTGTGGGAAGAGACCCACAGTCTGTGGTGACAGACACACCATAGTCACAGCACAGGCGAGGCTCCCCAGGGACAGAGGCTCCGAGTGACCTCACAGGTTTCTTCCATCACTACCTTCTTCATTCCATGAGTCAGAGTAATGACAGGCCATTTGTCAGCAATGGTGGCATCATCTCCAATCTCATTTCTGAGCAAACATCTGACCTCGCTTGCATCTCTGAGACCTATGTTACCACATGACTCAGCCAGCCTCCTGACAGATCCCAAGGGGCATCAGCCCCAGTCCACCGAGGCAGCAGGAGACTGAGCTGCTAAACAAGCTGCTTCTGACTCAGGATGAAGTCAGAAGAACCCTCAGCTGGGGAACAAGGGTGGTGAGAAGTCTCAAGGTCTCTCCACCTTCTTCCCAGCTTGCACTGAAGCACTGAAGTACACTGTAGTTTCCCATGCTCAGTAAGGAATTAGATTATGAGATCTGTCCCCAAAGAGGAGAATCCTGGGAAAAGTAGACTTGTGCTTCAGCCCAGACTGTTACAGCCCAAAATACTCCACATTACTAAGTCAGTGTGGGGACTTCAGTTCACAGTACCAGCTGTAGCCTCCAGACCTTCTCCACGGCCAGCCATCGTCCAGGCTGAATTTCAACCCAATTCTGCTCAACTGGGAGATCAGTTAATATCCAGGTGCAGATATATTCCTGTGTATCTTTGGAGAGAGCTGGTACTTGTGTTCTACAGAGTAGGTTCTTAACGCCATGGGGTTGTTGGGGGCAACACCCCTTGCCCCCAAACCAGAATATATTGCTTATTTGCAGCATATTTGCTTTGCACAGAGGAAACACATACAGGACATCTCCCACACGGGGGGGCCACCAGGAGAGACAAGACACCCAGCAGTACAGCTCTTCAGCTGCGCTGAGTCAAGCCCCGTCATATGCTCCCATGCTTCTCCTAAGAGCAAAGAATTAAAACGGCATGGGACTGGAATAGACACACTTAGTTAAGATGACGTCTAGCAGCAATGATTTCTTCATTAGAATAATGTGCCCAGAAAGCTTCATAAAAGGAGCTATCACATGATTGAAAGCTCTCCAGACCCTCATTTCATAGACCCAAAACACCAACCAAAAGTCTCTTGTAACAGCCAGTTCTCACAACTATTTAAAATTGTTTTTTTCTTCTCCTGAGGAGCTTTTAGATTTGCAATTGAAACTACAATTCTTAGTTTCTGCAGGAAAAAAAACAAACGTTTTTCATTAAATTGAAGCAAATGACATTTTTGCTTGTCAAAAATATGACACAGTTCTGACAGACTCAGAAGATGAATAAGAGATTTAAACCCTTCTGCTTCAGAGCAGCAGAAAAAGCTGTTATCAGTCCCACGCTCAGACAAGCCTCCTTCTTGTACAGGCCATGATCCCTGCTCCAACGCCAGGTTCCCAGGCTGGCTTCCCAGGGCTGAGGACAGGAGGGATGATGAATCTGGACCAGTCGTGCCGGTCCGTTCACACAAGGAAAATCCCAGGTTACTAACTACGGGCAGGCCCAGTCTCCCCTTACTGCAGTCCCCAAGTCTGGGCCAGACTCTTCCTGGCTAAAGAAGGTAATAGATGGATCCCGGTGGCAGGGATGCAAGCTGCATTGATCACTTCACTCTCCAGGCACCATTCGTATCCAATCATGGCATCGACCGGAGGCTCTGGATGCTTTATTTCCTCGGCCACCCTGGCATCTGTGCTGCGGATCAGCAGCTGTCAAGCTCCCTTCACCATCAATCGTGGCAGCGACACAGCCACAGATACCGTGGAGAAACACAGAATGGTGTCAAAATCCATTTCAAAATCCTTCTATCCTATTCAATCCAGAAAGAATTATCCACGTGGATTTATACTGTTTGTCCCAATATTTAGCTAGCGAGCCGACTAATCTGTGAGCAAGGAAAACCCTGGTGGCTTAGAGTCTGAGCAATCTACATCATTCGTCATTTAGATTAGCTATTGTCTTAATCCTCTTTAAACTACTGTATAATACATAAGGAGAATGGATGTTCTCTATGCCTGGGATATGTAAACCCCCTCCAGGCTGAAGCTCAAACTTGGGCAGAAGCTAGAATGACAGATGCTACCATGTCACAGAAGAAAAAGGAAACCTGTTGCACCTCCTGACAGCCAATTTGACTTCCCCTCGCTCTCCCCACCTCAGCAGCCTTTAATTAGTTCATAACCAGCTTCTGCATGTTTTCCTAAAGCAACATACAGCTCCCCCTGCGCTCTCCCCTCATTGCCATCTCTTTACCATCCAGCAAGTCGGGGAGAAGCCGAGGCAGCGTCAGCCCATGTAACGTGGCCTTCCTAAAGCCAAGCCCAGAGGGCTGAGCAGCTCTGAACCCCAGGAGCTAGGACATCTCCTGCAAGCACAAGCTGCAGGTATTACTCTGTTTTAGGAAAGGCAACTGCTCCACACAGCCCAGCATCACTCCGCGGGCCCCATCAGGTGAACAGACATGCTCAGGTCAAGGATTAAACTCTCCCGCTGCCGGGGCTTTGCTGTCTCAGATCACGCCGCGCATCGGCTGTGGCGCCCGGTGGGAGGATGAGCAAAGAGCAGGTTCCTTTATGGAAACAGCAAAGAGTTTAGGGGAGAGGAGGAGGAGGGGGTACAACAAGGCAGGAGCAAATGAGGCTTTAGTTCACTGCCTGCCAGAGCTGAGGGAGCTAATAAACAGACAGATGAGAGCTAAATTGTCTTCTGAACCTCTGTATCAGTATTCACATTACAGAGGCTGCTTCCAGCAATTCCAGCGTATTAATAATAAATGCTACATAATTACAGCAGGCTTGCTTTTGTCCTCTTCCTGTTTTCTGTCAATGCCTGCTTAACTCTGTGCAGCCCGCAGCCAGCTCTCCGCCGGCATCAGCCCCTCCGCCGGGTAGCACAGCCCTGGCGACTGGCGAAACCGGCACGGCACATCCGCGCCGAGCTGCCTCCCGGGCCGGACGGAGCTGCGGCCGCAGCCTGGCCCCGGCTCCTCGCCCCTCCAGGGAGGCGAGGGAGAGCCCGGCCGCCGACACAAGCACGGAGCGATCGTCCTCCGCTTGTCAAAGCCAGGCTGATGTTGCCGCGAGGCATGATAAAAGAGCATTTGGGGCCTCGGTGCCAGCCACGGGGCTGGGATGAGTTAGGAACTGCACAAACACTGTCTCCAAAGCACAGAGGAGCACTGAGTCACAGACAGCTTCTTAAAAGCAAACAGGGTTTACGAGCGCTCGCTGTTTTTATCTCCTCCAGATTTGCAGCTGGAGCTGCCTTCTTTTCAGATGCTTTTTGGGATGTTTCTGCTCCATCCTCGCACTGCCCCGGTCCATCCCGCAGGAAGCCTCCCTGCTAGCCATGGCTGCTGCACTCGCTTTTACGCGATGTCTGTCATGGCCATTCCCCAGGAACCATCCCAGGGAGGTGGCAAGTCTGGGAGGACCTAGGAGATTCCTCACACATCTGGCACCTGGGCCAGGAAGAGCCAAGTTTTCATGTAATCAAGCTCCAGGCCAACAGGACAGTTTGCACAGCCTGCAAATATCTAATGCTGCCATCTCCCTCTCTGCAGCACTTGCACTGCTAGGACCCCCAAACAAGCTGCTTTTCCACACTATCCTTCTCCCTAGACAAACTATTATCAAAAGACTCTTTGATCCAATCACCTGATAATTTTTGGAGCCAATGCAAACAGGAGTTAAAACTTTTTCAGTAAGTTAGAAGTGTTTCACTCAATCTAGCTGCAAAGTGACCCTTGGAGCCTGGCTTTGCTTCCCCACAGATGCATCTCCGAGACCATTTCTTCCTCAATCACAGAGCAACAAAACTTGGGAAAAGGGCCCTCTCCAGCTGTGCAATAGCTACACCTGTTTTTAGTGAGGCTCAGGTCTAGCGCATACCTTTAAGACTAGCTCTCTTTCTCCCCCGCCTTTCAGGGCGGCTGCTATGCCCCTCAGCACAGCTTCACTCATAGAGAGCAAATACCTCAAACGGGATTTCTGCAAGAATCCAGCACACCAAGTCAAGTGTGCCTACCTTCCAGCAGGAACTAACTCAGCTTCTGCCCCCACTTACAGACCTTTCTAGACAGGAGACCAACTGGAAAGCAAACAAATGCCAACAACTCAGATGCAAACCTTTACCCTTGCGAAAAGGGCATCAAATGTTAAGGGAATGCTCAGCCTGGACAGTTGAACTCTGAGAAGTCTTGAAATAAAAAAGAAATAATAATAATAAAAAACACCTTAACCTAGCTGCATTGCTCTCACACTAGGAAGACATGGCTGGAGTGACGTGAGGCCAGCTATCCCTCAGGCATTGGGGTGTCCCATGCAGCCTGAGACACACACAGGGTCCCCCAATGCTGGCATTTTCCCCCCACTCTGCAATCATTGCCATATTGCACAAATCCATTTAGTACTTTCTGTATCATGTTTCTCCTCTGCAAGGCGAAACCTTGAAATGCATTGCTCCCTGAACACATTATATTCATTCTGCTTGCAGTTTTCACAGAAAATGAAGCAGCAACTGGTTGTTTAGGCAAAAAGGCTGGAAAAAAGGCGTGCAGCTCTTCTCCATGCTACAGTGGCTAGCACATGCACTGAGAAAAGTGAGTGACAGACCATGCAGGGTGGAGGAGGGAAGGAGGTACAGGTAGGAGCAGGAGTAACAGAATTGCAAAATGGCTGAGGTTGGAAGGGACCTCTAGAGATCATCTAGTCCAACCTCCCTGCTCTAGGCGACCTGCTTGAGCATGGTAGACAGGGTTGTGTCCAGGTAGGTTTTGAGTATCTCCAGAGAAGGAGACTCCACAACCTCTCTGGGCAACCTGCTCCAGTGCTGGGTCACTCTCACAGTAAGGAAATTCCTCCTCATGTTCAGATGGAACCTTCCTTACATTCACACAGAAGAGACACTAGAAAACAGAGAGCACAGAACAGAGTAAGAAAGAGTGACGATCATCACATCATGAGCCTCCTTGCAGGACAACACACCTCTTTCAGCTGGAAGGCTACTTTGAGAGGCAACATAGCTAGTAGTTAAGATACACATGGGGAAATCAGGAAGCCTGAGGTCACCCCTAACACACGGCCCTGGGCCAGTTGCATCTCCATGGGCTGCCTTCCTCTCCTCACTTGCTGCCATCCTTGGCAGGGCAACTGCAATTTCCTCAGTACAGAGACCGTTGCTTCCTATGCAAAAAGCACTTGGAGCCTTGAGTCTGCAGACACTGCCGCAAACTGGCGCTGTCACACTGCAGCCTGGAAAAAAAGCAGTAAGCCAGATGGAAAAGGGAAAGGAAACCCACCGAGAGCTGGAAAGAAGATAACATAAGTTGGAGCTGCAGAAGGAAGTTGCCAAGTAGGCCCACTGCTCCAGGACGTAGCCCCGTCCAGTGCACAGCCTGTGGTGCTGGAGCTGTTCCTGCGCACAGAGGGAAGCGAGGCCCTGCCAGCCCCTCGTGGTGCCCACGGCCGCCTGCCACGCACAGGGAGCCTGATTGCTGCGCTGCCTCTTACAGCGGCATTGAGGCACGAAAGGAGAAGCACCTAGACTGCTTCACTTGCCCATCTCAGAGTACATCAGGCAAGGCCCAAAGCCCCCCCAGCAAAGGATCCCTGCATGATGCTGCCATAAATTAAAGCAAGATTTTCCCCAGGGTGAGTATATCAGGGGATCAGCCAGCACTTCTGGGTGCAAAGGCAGAAAAACATTAGGCATACGGGTCCCAGGTTCAGCTCCAGGATGGCCTGCATCACCTGCCAGGACTGGCTCCCTGTGCTCCAGCCAGCCTCCAAACCCACTCCCAAATCTCAGTGTGCTTCAAGCAGCCAGCACGCATCATGTTAACACCCCCAGGCCCCAGCTAGCACAAGAGCAGTGTCAGAGCCTGCGCCCATAAACTGAAGAGAGAAAAATGAAAGTTTGCTGCAGCCTTCAGCATAACTGGGCTGGATCTGCTGCGTGCTAGGGCAGAGGCAATGGGGCTGGCCACTGACAGGGGGACTAACAGATCAAGACACCACTGCCTTGAGCTTCCCAGTGGGTAAGGGATATTCCAGAGGCAGCTGAAGACTCTGCCCACCATAACACAACATCATATCTGAAATCCTTGGTCTGTTGTCCAAGGGTCAGAGTTGTCCAACGTGCCCACACATGCCACAAATCCCCCCTCCTCTCCTTAGACCAGCTGAATACACGTAGGCAGAGCCTCCTTATAATAACCATACCCTTGTTTCAAGCAGGGAAAAGAGCACTGCTCCAGACAGGGAACCTTATGCAATGGGAATTATCAATGCAAGGACTCCCAGTACCTGCTTCTGGTGGCCAAATCCTGCAGGCTGCACAGCCAGATGTGCACAAGGTTCAGCCACTGCTGGAGGACACAGTACACACGTTCTGCAAGCACAGTGCTTTGTAGGAAGGAGCTCCTCTCCCAAAACAGAGGTGAAGCAGACAAGCTCACCTGTGCTTTCCCAGGAGTGCTGGGGGGACTGGCCCCACACCCCAGAGGGGAGATATCAGAGAAACAGACTGGAAGGACTCAGCACCCACCTCCTGCACAGGGACCCCAGGCAGCAGTCGGGAGGTGCTGGCACCAGCTCATCAGCAGTTGATTGCAGCACATCACAGATCATGAGCTGCCCTATGTCAGCCCCTTCCACGAGCCTTTCCAAAAAGAGGAAGGCAAATTCTTAATTACAAATTAAGTCACTAATTGATAATATGCTCTATTAGCTTCAGTGGAAATGAGAGCAGAGCTGTGCCCCACACACTGAGACCGCAGAGATGGCTACACAGCAAATCATCCCGTCACGCTGAGGGGGGCCAAGGGAGCCGCAGCTGGGGCATCAACAGAGAACGAAGGTGCTGGATGCAGCAGGACACCCAAGCACTTCAGGCCACGCTCAGGACTGCTTCTCTCCAGCAGAGCCCAGGGAAGAGCCAAGGACAGGCAGCCCCCACAGCAGCAGCCCGGCTCCACAGGCCTCCTCGAGCCAGGGCCAGGAGGCTCCGGAGAGCAGCACCAACTAACCTGACATTGTACTACAAGCGGTCCAAGCTCCCCAGAAAAGCTGGTGTTGACACAGGCACACTGCTTCCAGCTCGAGCTAGGCAGTCCAGCTCTGGGATTGCTTAATACTTCCCGTCTCTCAGCCCTCTCCTGCCACCAACCACTGTGAGAACCGGAGGTTTCCAACAGCCTCCCCCGGCTGACAGTCAGATCCAAGCGCAATCTGAAGTCAGCAGCCGCAAAACACAGCAGTCGCCTCCACCAGCCTTTTCCCCAGCACAACAGTCACGGGTGACAGCCTTTCCCAGGAGCTCCCCCAGAAACGATCTTCTTGCTTGGGAGATGAACAGTTTCCCCATTGCCACATAGCAGCCTCCTCCCCAAGGTTTGCAACAAGTCCCTGGGATTCAGCTTCGTCCTATGCAGCCTTGTGCACCCTGCAGAAGCAAAGGGCAGGATTAGACCCTGTCAAACAGCCACAGAAGAGCAGATCAGCTCTCAGAGAAGAGACACTAGCCAGCTGCAAGCCTAGAACTGCAGCATTTCCTCCTGACAGAAGCTTCTCAGCTCTGCCCTTGGCAAAACTCAGAAAAAAAAAGTGGCAGAATTTCCTCCTCTCAAAGCAAGAGGAGGAGAAAAAGCTGTGCTACAGACACCGCATCCTTCTGCTCCATCTGGCCCCCAGCTTCGAAGCACACACAAAGCTCCTTCCTTGCACAAGGAAGCACAGCCCTTGCTTGCACCATATAGAGCTGCCTCACGCAAGGACTCAGCAGGAGCTGAACAGGTTCTGCTTGGTTCAGACTCCAAAGCAGCCGAGTGCCAAGGCCTCCCCACTTTTGCGTCATTGCTTTCTCAGGGCAGCTCCACTATCCCCAACATGTTACATGGAGCATAAGTCACAAGCAAGTGCCAGAAGACTTTGTGAGAGCAGGTGCTGTGCAAGCAGAAGGTAGATAAGTAAACTTGACTCAAGTTACAGAAAACTGTGCAGTGAAACTTGTTGGAAGATGCCAATTCAGTGAAGAAAAAAAAAAGTTATGCAGCAAAGGATATATTTGGGTGACCAACTCCAAAGGGAGTAAATCAAAAACTGGACAAAAGCCAATTCTACTTTTCGAGAATAAAAAAGATCCAGAGATGCTTTAGACTACTTAAACATTTAAAAGCGAGCAATGAAAAAGTTTAAGGAAAATGAAAACACTACAAGTAATTAGAACAGATTTGGAATCAGAGCTGTAGAATAACCTAGGCTGGCCCCAGTCTCTGATCTAACACCATGCTCAGAGCAAGAGCGGGACCAGGTAGCTCAGGTTGTGCAGGGCCTGGTGCAGTGGAGTGCTGAACACCTCACGGGGTCAACGCTTCCCACCTCTCATCCCTGTTGAAGCATTTGACCATCCTCATGGGTGCAGAAATTTCTCAGTGCCCCAGAGGCAATTCCCTTGCTCCGAATTGCACCACGGCCTCTCGTCCCAGCACTGGGCACCTCCAAAACGAGTCCAGCTCCTGCCTCTCTGCTCTCCCCCATTAGGGATTTGGGGACAACGGTGACACACGTGTCCTTCGCCTTCCCTTCTCTAGGCTGAGACAAATGGCTATATGCAGCCTCTCCTTGCATGTTATTCCTCCCCTTCACAAACCCTCGAGTTTTCCTGCTAACCACCAATGCGTTTTGACTTCCCATTCCCCTGGGAGATGATGATGAGGAATATTTTAAACAAAGACAGACTGCACAGCCACCCAGAGGGCAAGAAAACCTTTCCCCATTTCAGTCAGAGCCATGACTAACTATCACAGTTTTCCCTACAGAAAACAGAGAAGCCATGCTCTCCGGCGATGCAAACGGCTGCCGTTTCGATGCAGTTTTCTCCCATTCCTTCGTTTTGAAGTCTATTACTGCAAGGTTAATGGGGCAGAGAGGATGCCAGGCGGCTGGGTAATGATGTCAAAGCACCTGGCATTGCCTGGGCAACCGCTAGACAGTGGGGATGCAAATGAAGGAGCAGGATTGCTCTCGGTCCCAGGAAACGAGCTGATGAAATTGAGCGTATCAGCATTAATGAACATGGAAATAAGAGCGCCTGGAGAAACATGGCAAGAAGAGGCTGTACCCACCAGTGAAAACTGCTGTGTGCACTGCCTGCTGGGTTTCCATGTGAACAGGCTCCACATCCCTGAGTTTCCTCTGGGTTGCCACCCCAAGGTGCTACCTGGTTTAATGCTCCAGCTATGGGCAGGCCAGGCCAACTTCTGCAACCATCTGCTGAAGCTCTCCTCCAGCACCTCTGGCACCTCTCCATGCAGGGAGAGCAGCAGGAGAGCTGGGTGCACCAAGAGAGCAGTTCTTAGAGTGACCCAGAGACCAGGGGCCAAGAGGTGCACAGCAGAGAGTGGTGCTTTGAAGGTACCTCCATGCAAAAGAACAGCACAAAGGCTGCTCCAGTAGTGTAACCAAGCTCTCCAAGGCTTGCAGTGACCATAATTTCCTGTAATGAAGATTTCAAAACTTGCAGGCAGAGCAACAGGTCCTGCTACGTGGAATGGTATCTCCGCTAGGATAGTGCTTGACACATTGTGCTGCTACCAACCAGGAGTACAGGGCAACTGATAAGAGCATTACAAATCTCAAACACTGGCAACCTGTTTCCAGCTTCAGCCTGCTAGTCCAACTAATTTTGTATGCCACTCCTCTGTTTTCTTACTAAGCCACAAGCTCCATCAGATCCTTTTTAGTGCGCTTGTACGTGAAGAGCCTTCATTGAGCTGCTGTATTCTTAACTGCAGACAGAACTAAAATAGTCCTAGCCTTTATATGCCCAGGTGCCACCACTATTTCTCCTTCCTGACCTCATCCACACTGCAGCAATGCAGCTGCCTTCAGTCCCCAAGCAAAGGTTGCCTACCCTTCCCCATCTGATCTGCTGGCATCATGCCCTACACCCATCTGCGGCTTTCTGCCCACTCTCTCCAACGTCCACCCCCCAAAAAGGGCTTCTGGAGCAGCAACTGCCAAGACAGACCCCAGGAGCAACAGGTAAGTCACACAGAGATTTTTCTTGCCCCCCTCCCCCCCCAAAAAAGCTAGCCAGGTGAAGGAGTGCTGAGACTGCTTCTCAAAACATGACTAGCATGGTTTGTACATTTGCAACAGAGCTCTGCAAATAAGACTATGGCAATTGCCCCAAGCCCCAGCAATTCCCTGGCAGATATAATCCACCATCAAAGATGCTAGCTCCACAGTGCAGAGGTTGTCTCTTGTGTCCACTTGCAAGGTCATCACCCTGTACCTCTTTAAAGCCCTCTGCTTACGTCCAAGACAAGTCAAGGTGACTCAACACAGACACTGCCTCTCGCTCTTCTCGCTCAGATGCTTTCTGCTTTCCCACTGTCCTTACACTGTTAGCCCCTTGGAGCAAAGAGTGCCCTTCCTCTCCTCACCCCCTTGAAACCACTCAGCTGGGAAAAAAAAAAAAAAAAAAAAGTCTGTATCATAAATAACAAACGCTCTGGTGACTGGCAGGAGGCAAGCAGCAGCAGGTTCAGCAGGGACCTGACCATCCCAGGCCAGCCCGTGCTCAGGCTCTGCAGGGTGCCTCTCTTGCACCAATGCAAGCACCTCCCAGGCATCCTCCCTGCCCACCAGAGCAGGACCTCCTTGCACAAGCCACAGCATGCTGTGGCTCGCAGCAGCACCATCCCAAGTGCCAGGCGTCTCTGTGAGCCCCAGTGTGCTGCTTTTAAATGTCAGCAGTAAAACCAGCTACACATCAGAGGGAATTAAACCGGGGAAGGGAGAGAAGGAGACAAAAGGGAGAAGAGACAGCTCTGCTAATTGCAAGTCAGCCAGAAGTCTCCGAATCCATTTGAAATGCGTAGGGCTTAATTTAACTTAATGGTTTTGTCAAACATTGGCACTCTGCTAAAAGCACAGGAGAGTTGGTAATCTAAATGCCAGTGGCTCTGCCTTCACTAGTTGCAAGAAGGCTGCTGCTCAGGTCCCCAGACAGCTTCATCCAGCTTCATGCAGGTGGCAGGCACAGCCCTGGCTGCTGCAGTCACTCATTAGGACAGCTCTGTGCTCACTTTGCACTGGCAGGGGCCCTGGCTTTGCCCAGGATGCAAAAACAAACACAGCCACTGCATGACTTAAGTCAGTCCCAAGCTTCTACTGAAGACACTGCTCAGGGTCAGGGGAGAGACCCGAGCTCAGGATGCCTCATCCACCACCTTAGTGTTTTTCCAACCTGTTGCCCTCTGGGAACTTGGAGGTAAAGGCAGCCTGACCTTGCCCAGCACAGCTGAGAGTCCAAAATTGCTTCTCCCACAGCCTCAGCCCTTTCTAGGGCTCATACCCTAGCAAGCAACTCACAGCCCCTGTGCTCAGGACAGGGCAGGGATGTCCTGCAGTTCCAGGTGCTGCATGATGCAAAGCACCTAGATGCAGCAGGTCTGCCCCACAGAGCCCTGCGGAGATGGGGACTGGACGCTCACCCCTTCGTGATGATGGTGGTCCAAAAAGGCCAAGCTGGCTTGTGCTGTCTGGGGGTAAACTCCTGCAGGACACTGCATTTGGCACCAACCTGTCATCTTTGCTCCAGTCTCAGCTACTCTCCACGACTACCCAGAGGTGTCAGTCCAGGACTGGTCTTCAACAACCATCACAAGCTCCTGAGACAGGAGCTTCTTGGGCCTCAGCCCCACACTCTCACCAGAAAAGCCCAGAGACTTCTTCCCCCCCCCCTTTTTTTTGGGGGGGGGGGAGGGAGAGAGGGGGAAGGGAGGGCAGATGGAGAGAAGGGAAGAAAACCAAACCCTAAATGCAGCAGCCACACCTGCTTCATGCAGGGCAGGTGGGGAAGAGGGACCACAGAGCCCCAATGGGGGCAAGCTGGAGGTTTCAAGCCTGCACATCACCACCACCCCCACCTCTGTCCCAGGCCCTGGATTCCTATTTTGATTTAGGATGCAAGGGGGATCGAGTTTAAATGTCTCGGGTTGGCCCTTGACTCCTTGGTGGGAGTCTTTGCACATCACAAAACTGCCAGACAATTCAGCATGATTGACAGCCTTTCATGGGGAGAGGCCCCAGCTGGCAGGAGGGGAGGGGGCCGCCCTCGGACAGAGGGGGACAGCCAGAGCTGCGCATGGGGAGCCGAGGCTGAAGGGCAGGAGGTGACCGTGAGGCAGGCAGGAAGCTCAAATCTACACTTACATACAAGAAAGAAGCTTCTTGGGAAGGATCAAAGAGGTTAGAGCGTCTTTAAGGGGTGCAATTTTCCCCCTTCTCCTTTAATATTAACAAAAACTGAACTACTGACAGCACATGCAGGAAAAAAAAAGACAAGGAAGAGTTTGTCTAATGCAGGAAAGTACTTTTTCTAGAGACAGCAGATAAGGGTATTTAGATGAAAGCAGGGAGCTGAGGAGCAGGCAGAGAAGGGACTTCAGGCTCACTACAGAGAGGAGAGAGTCAGCAACAGGCATGACAGCCTGGTTGGATCAGAGGTGGGAAATCAGCACCAAACAACACAGGGCTCAGCCCAAGACTACAGCAGGGAGGCACATACGAGGACACGTGCCCATATCACATCTGGCTCATGCCCCATTGCTGCTCTGGGGCCCCAGCAAAAACCTGCCGCAGTGGAGGGAAGCCACCACAGCAGCAGATAAGTCAGCAGTCAGCAGAAAAGGCTGCAAGTGCTTTATCATCTCCCCTTCTTCCTCCTTCATCTTTCTCTCAAACTCCTTGGAAAAGCTAAACAGCCCACGGCTCCCTCCATCACCACTCAGCCCCAGCACTGGAGTGGACATGGACACCCTCCCACAGGTCTGCAAAGCAGTTTTGCATTCTCAGTTCAGCTTTACGTTCCCTTAAAGGCAGTCAGGGACTCCCAGCCTCACCTTACAGCCCAAGTCAAGCCCCTATTTACCAGCTGGTCAGCCCAAGAGGATACATTGCACCCTGTGATAAGTTGAGCCTCAGCACTTGGGGAAACCAGGCAAGGGAATGCAAGACGATCATGGATCTTGTCATGCTATTGTATTTATTCCATCTTTGGCACCCAGGAAGCCCTTTCTCCTACTCTTCCACACACACCCTCCTTTTAAAGGAGGAAAGAAATTTTAAGCTGGTGCTTTAAAGCCCAGCAACCACCAGCCCATCTCCCTGGCTTGCCAAGAGAGCAATTCATCCTCTGCCTCTATTCTGCAGTAGGTGAAGCCCCCCCTCGCCCGGAGCCTTTGTTCGGCTCCCCGCTCTTTTGTCTGGCGCTGAAAGCGCTGATCACTCCTGCATGAGGAATGTGAAACCGATGTGATGCCGCAGGAACAATGCTCAGCCCGCTCCCTCCTGGCCACCAAAGTCCCCGCTCGCACGACGCGGCCCCTGCCGCCTCGGTCCCCTCTTCGCTTGCGCCACTCTCAGGCTGCTTCAGCTCCTCAGGGCCTCAAGGAGCACCACTGCGCTCCTGAAAACGCAAAAATAAAAAGCACTTATCGGCCCCTCGGCACCCACGTTGCCTCTGCTCCCCCAGGAAATACTGCACCCGTCAGCACGATGCAAGCTAGGGAGAGCTTGCGTCTGTGCATGACACCAGCACGAGCCGAGAGGCATCGAGCCGGGCCACCACAGGTCAATACCACTGTCTGCTCATGATTTTCCCCCGCTCCAGCTCCTGGCTAGGCATTTTTTGCCACAATGATGCTTGGAGGCTGGAATTAGGGGGCATGAGGGTAGTTTGCAGAAAAGGGGATGCAAGAGGCAAGGAAGAGCAGATAAATCAGGAGGTATGGAGCAGCAGGGCTCTGACATGTCAGAGGAGACTGGAGAAGCATGTGGAATGCATTAGCATAGAAATTAGGACATTTCAGCCACTGAAGTGCACCCAAAGCATGCAGAGTCCCCTCTGAAAAGGCTGTTTGGGGCAGACAGTCTGCCCTGTACTCCCAGCCCAAAGAAGGGGCTGCAGGACCACAGCTCACACAGAAGGGACCGGGGGGGAGGCAAACACACTGAGGGAGGACCTGACAGCCAAGCATCCCATGTCTGTAGCCCTGACCACCCACACAGCATCCTACTGCATTGGTAGTAGCATTGATAGATGCTGCAAAAGCCCCTTGAGCAGCTGAGCTGCTCTGGGGCCAGGCAGCAGCCTGCCAGGCTGCTGAGCCCAGACAGGCTGCCACTAGGTTAAAAGTCAGATGTCACCTTGCAATAGCACATGCCCAACCCCTTCCACAAGCAGCTCAGATTCCCCAGCCCTCACCAAGTGGTGGGCTTTCACCTGAGGCCAGTAGAGGTGGTTATGGAAGGAGAAGCCAAACCCCTCTGGTGAGATGGAGGGCCCCTCAGCAGCCTCGCGGTGGCTGTGGCTCCATGCCAAGCCCGTGCCAGCAGGACAGCAGCTGGAAAGCGGCAGCTCTCCTGCTCCCCAAAGCACCATCTACCACCAGACCCCTCAGGAGCCCCAAGGCAGGCCAGCTCCCTTTCCCTTTAGGGAGCACCTGGGTGCCTGCTGCCAGGGATGGAGAGCCAGGTAGGCAAGGGGCAGGGGCCTGCTCTGCTGCCTGCAGTGCCAGAGGAGGCTGGCACAACACAGGAACAGAGGAAGGTAGTGGCGGGACCATATAGAACTGTGTAACACCAAGTTTTTCCAGAAATGGGAGGGACACTCTAATGCCTCCCGCAACACTGAGATTTGCCAATACTGTTAATACACCTCACAAATTGGAGGATTTCATTTCTGGCAGAAGAGGAAGTCAACTGAGCTTACCCTTGCCACCGAGGACTAGATCAAGACAGGTTTCCCATCCTGAAGTATGGGACTTTCATTTAACCTGAACACCAACCACAATGCCAAGTCAGTCTTGGCATCACTAGCCTACATCCACTGGAAAGCAACATCTGACCTCAGAAAGAAGAGGCTTCTAGCTCCAGCTATTTCTGACAGCAAGAAAGGTCCATGTAAGTGGGACTCTGCTGAGTCACAGCTCACCTGCAGTTTGCACCTGACACAGTATCTGGGATCCAGGTGTTTTGACTTCACAAACACAGAAAACACATAGCAACTGTTTAAGAGCCACTTCTGGATTAACAGCCTGCAGATGCTAACATACCACAGTTGTACTGCAGGCTATACTGCTCTGCTGTTAAAAAGGCACTGCTCATCCAGCAAGATTTTCTAAGCCACCAGTACCCAAGTGACCTCCTGAACTTTGAGAATCTTCCGCTTGTTCCATTGGATTTTCACCTGGCTACTGCAGCCCCCAGTCAAGCCCCTCTGCTCTTCATCTCTAAACAACTTCAGCAGCCTGCCAAGGGGCACAGCTCTGGCAAGTGACCCTGATTTGCACTGAGAACATCACTTCCCTTTACAGGGTTAAAGCTACTACCAAGAGGCAGAATGCTTTTGAGGGCATGTTTTTCCTCAGTACTTAAAGGGGAAGCAGGGCAGTCTATGACATGGAAGACCTAGGCTCATGTTCCTAACTCTGCGTCCAATTTGCTACAAAAAACACTGTTTTGCATTGGACCTGATCAACATCATTCATGGTCAGGTCTCTAATAGAGTGGTAAGATTAAGCAGGACTCATCATTCCAGCATCTATGTTTTTCTCTGCCACAACTGAGCTGCCTACAGTCTTTACCTCTACCCCTATCACTTCCCTGTAGGGCTGAAACTGAGAGCCCCCCTCATGCCTCTAAAGGAAGTGCGGGGTCCCCAACCGATGAAGGGAGGGAGCAGCAGTCCTTTGGAGTAGTTCTCCACAGTAAAACTGTTACTGCATCCTAGAAGTGAAAGCCTGCAGGAGGCTAGGACAAGAGCCTTGCTCCAGCACTCCTAGCCATGAGCTGTTGTGGAGGAGTTTGTGGATAAGATGGTGCACCTCCCTTGTGCTCCATGCACCCTGCACGCAATACAGTGGTCAGAATGAGGAGATAGGTCCAGCTTCACCAGGAGGTCTCTGGCCAAGTTTGCATCAAGAAAAGAGAACGCCATCAGAAGACAACACTAGAATGCCTGCTGGGTGCTCACTGGGAACACAAGACTATGACATGCTAGGAAAACTCCACAAGCAGGGTCAGGCACAACTCCTCCCACAAGGATCATGCACTAGATGTCCATCCTCTTACGCTCTGCCCCAGTGCTCTCCATCTGCTCCTGGCCACTGTCACACTGAGAAACAGAAAAGTCACAGAATGCTGCTCCCCAGGACACTGCATCCAGAGGACATCCCTCTGCTTGCTTTACACCCAGCCCAGCACTGTGGCTGGCTGCAGCACAGCAGTACCACTCGTGTGAATCCCAGATGAGCACCCGATCCCTCTAGTGCCAACATGGAGCTGCAACGAAGCGTGACAATTAAGCACAGCAGCCCTGTGACAATTAAGCACAGCACAGGTGAACAGGACCCCGCACACAGCTAGACAGATGTTGTTCCAGGGCTCGCTAACCCACTGTCTGCAATTCATTCCTAGTTTCTGCAAGATGCAGTCAGTTCTTGACCAGCCTCTGCACATGCATGTTGCTTTGCTTTTAATTCAGCCAGCAAAACCCATTTACTCTGCCTGTCTCATCCGGTTTCCATCAAGCCTGCTGAATTCTCCTTCGGTGAAATAAGCAAGTTTACTGTAACACCCTCTTTTGTAAGAGCATGGCTAAAATGACAGTCTTTCTGGTGCCTGCCTATTTCCCTTCACAGCAGGGGCTAAACGCTGCTTGTTTTCAATTGTGAACCATTCCGACTTCTTGAAATGCATGAAAGTACTAAGGGGGTCAATTTAACTGGGGAAGGAGCTTTCTGAAGGAGAATATTTATTTACCTTGCAGCATGCCACTGAGAAGTTTAGGCTGATAGTTTACCAGCCAAGGATGCTGGGCTCTTCATAAGCACTAGAAGGGAAGAAAGGCAGCTCGACATCTGCCTTTTCCAACAGCAGCATTGAAAAGCCAGAAACTAAATTGTCGGTTTAAATTCTCCAGTTATTAACCCTCCTCCTGATGGTCTGAGAGGCATGGCAAGCTCAGAACTGGCAGGAGGGAGCTGGGCTGCTCTGCACAGCACTAGCCTGCTTTGGATGCGGGAGCCCAGTGCCTGCGCCAGGCTCCCAGCCCTCTGCAGCAGGCAACATTCACCCCAAGCTCAAGCACCTCCTGGAAGCGTTTCCCTGGTTGAATTCAGGAGGGACAGCAGGAACTGAGAACCCCAGGCCTGTTTCTTCCACATACCCCTAATTCTCCCCTACTGCTTTTCTGACAATTCAAATCTACAGCATTAAAAAGAAAAAAAAAAAAAAGTCATGTTGCTTGGCAGCATGTAGTACAAGCCTAGCAAGCTTGTAAGTGAAAGTCAGTGACCTTACTTACTCAGGCAGTTGGAGAACATGGCCACGCTGCTGTTTGCTAATATGTAAAGATCTGCATTATTAATTTGTGCAGCTGTAGCACCAGAAAGCCCCAGAGCACAGAGGCTGTCCCCAAACTCTGGGCCAAGCAGAGCTCATCCCCACCCCGCTCCCCCCCACGCAGGTAGGATAACCGCAGGCTCGGAGTCAGATGGTTGAAGGAAGCTCAGCATGGGGTGTGCCAAGCTCTGTGGAAAGGAAAGACAGAAGAAAAATCTGGCCCCAATATTCCATTTGCAAAACACTCAAAGCCTGATGCTTTCATCACAGGAAACATCCACCAAAGTCCTTAAGCTTTTGGGCTGAACTTCCCCCTTGCAGTAGCCTGCAGTTTTCATTTTTCATCCTCTGTTTATAGTTTCCTTACGTTTTTTTTTCTTTTTTTTTTTTTTTTTTCTTTTTTTTTTTTTTGGTCCTTGATAGTTTTTGGCAGCTCCTTTGAGTTTGATATGTTTTGTGAATTACTTTAACTGGATCTTTAAGGCTCCAGCTACTCCTCCTTGCTCATTAGCACAGAAACACTAATTAAAAGCAGAATTTAAAAGATTCTTTTCTATACCATATTAGAGACCTTCAAGCCTTTCCACTTCATGTACTGCAAATTTTGACCCACCTAGGAGCTTTTTATTTGGACTCTGCCAAGTGGTTCTCCACCTTCTGTGGATGCAGGCTCCTGGAGCAGAGCTCTCATCCTTGACAGAGCCAGCAAGTAAAGTGATCTTTTGCTCTGCTGAAAGTGTTTAGTTCAAGTCTATTGCAAAAAGTAGTTTCACCTAAGAAAGGAGCTTGCTACGCTGAACAACAGATATGACCCACTTCCAAAAGACATGCAACAAGTTATTTTTTTTTGTTTGTTTTGCAGACTTCGAGTGGGTTTACTCAAACTATTATGGGAAACAGAGCTCCTGTCTGCCTGCAGGGCCCTGGTCAGCTACAACCTCCCACTGAGGCTGTGATTAAGGAGCCAGCAAAACAGACTGCTGCCAGGATCAACAGCATCCTGTAGATTTCCAGATATCTGGGAGCCAAACAACAGAGGACCTGCAAAGTTGTTTATTTTGGCCACACTCAGCTGCGCTCATCCCATCCCCTGTGACGCAGGGTGTCAGGGATGAGCTCCGAGACAACTGTTGCTCTGCAGTCAGGACTCAAGGTGCAGGCATTAGCAGCCATTCAGAAAGGTCATCTGATGCAACCGAAGCTATTTGTGAGAAGCCTCATATCGTGCTCACAGGTACAGCTCATACCACTAAAAGCTCATTTGGCACAAGCTAGTGGCAAAGGGATAGGACTTGCAAAGCCCTGCCTGTCCCCCAGCACCACTCACACCCTGCAAGTTGGATAAGGATCCAAATAAGCCAAAAAGCAGAGATCAAGTGTCTGGGGCAGTGTGTGTGGGGGGGGGGAAACAGGTTTGGGGCAGAACCCTGGATTCCTGCCTATAGGCAAGGATCAGAGAGGACCGAGAGCATCACAAGATATTAAGACCCAGCTAGTCAGTGGAAAGGAGCTGAGGGCAATGAGGATAGAGCACAAAAGCAAACAAACAACTGTTGGCTCCAAGTGCCAAGGCACAGTGAGAGCACATGGGCCATAGCCGCTACATAAGACACCATGTGCCTTGATCTCTCCTGGGGAGAGAGCCTCTTCCAGCCCAGACTGCTAATTTTGTTGCCTGAATTTCCACCTACTTACTCAGCAGAAAGCAGATCCTCCCAAGCAATCATCACTATTTCATCCCTACCCTCAGACTCAAGGCCATGCCATAAACAAAAACTTGCTCTACTGCATCAGCTGTAAACCCAGAGCTACAAGGGCACTTGGCTACTTTTCCCATCTCTCCGTGTCCCAGGAGTCTCCTTCACCAAGGCTCCTCTCCCAGTTTAATCACAGTCTCTGCTGACCTATGTGTGTGCTAGCAGAGCCAAACATTGCAACCTACTTGCCAGCCTAAACGAGCATCATATATCCTAGAACACCGCCCCCAGTATCCCCAGCAGCTCCTATAGGTAAGGTAGGACACCCAAGGGCAGCATCATAGTTAAAGAGGAAAAAAATATCCTGCATACATCAGGGAACATCCTGAACAGCATAGACACAGTATTCGCTCATGCTGCAGCATAGCAAGTCTGTTCCTGGCTGCCACCTCCAGTGCTGGTGTTCACACTTGCAAAAGAGGCTGCGAAACTAGCACAGCTTCCGAAAAGAATTAGGAGAACAAGTCACGATCTGGAAAGCCTGCTGTGCAGTGAGAGAAATAAGCACTCCTTTGGTTTAACTAAGCCAAGAGATGATCAGGAGAGAACTTAATCATGACGTGCAAAAGTACCAGCAGAGAGAAGAGGTTTCCAGTGGCAGAGGGGACTCCTCTCCAAGGCTGATGAGGCAGAGCAGGCCATGGGTCTGCACTCATGCAGGTTCCTGCTAAATGCCCTTCATTCTCCCCACCACCTGTACTAAAAGGGCCCACGATTAGCTCACATACCCCAGATTGCCATCTCTTGCCTGCAGTAACAGCATGACCAGGCCCCAGGCTGCCCTGCTTGTGCTGGCCCCAGTAGAGCCTGCTGTTAAACCTCCTCCCGCAGCCAGCCAGCCCGTCCTGCCCTCGCACAGGGTGCAGCCTGGTACATGCACCTAGATTACTGCCCTTTCAGCTAGGGACCTGCTGTGGGATCTCAATCCCCTGGGAATTTTAAGGAGGCAAACAATCTAGCCAGGACTGGAAGCATCATGCCCCAGTCTCTGCTCCAGTTCCAAGCCACGGCCATAGCCTTAGAGGAGAGCAGATGAGCCATGGAGATGCCCCAGTGCCCTTCTTCAGGCCAGCCATAAAGATAAAGTAGAAGCTAGGTTACACAGCAACACACAGGACATCTTCCAATCAACCCACCTGAGATGTCACTGCATGTGCCATTAACTCAGTTTAAGACGCAAGACTTTTTTTGCAAAGGAGAAAGCCCACATTCTCACCAAAACCAGTCAGGCTGACGGTCATTTGGAATGAAGGAAGACAGATTATGTTGTTTTTAAAATGCAAGTCACTATTCTTACTGGAGGAAGTTAAATTAGGGCAGATAAGCCATCCTAAAGAGGAGTTCAGAGCAGGCATCCTCTGTGCTTTTTCAACACTTTGAAACTGCACCATCTCTTCATTCCTGCTTGCATATTTAGAACTTCTTTACCTGGGAAGTGCAGATACTGCTGCCAAATCCAGCTGCAACACTGAAACCTTCACTTCACTCCTTCCAATTAACACTGGTCCTTCACCTGTACAGCAAGACTGCCCAGGACGCCTCCTTAAAATGAATAATAAACAGCATAGATCAGCAGCTGCCAGACTAGGGCTATAATCCCAAAGCAGGGCTGCATCCTGGAGCTGCAGCTCTGAATCAAGCCACACATGGCAGTAGACAGACATGACAACCACTCCCTATGGGGCCAGCAACAGCCCACCAGGCAGTCAATCCCAGCAGCAGGTCTTATCCCTCCAAGAGTGGTAATCAAATGCACAGAGAATACTCTCAGTACCAAGGTCTCTAGTATTTCTCCAGCTCCACTCCCCTGATTAAATAAAGTGAAGCAACAGCTTCAATGACTAAATTAAGTTAAAGTTCAATCACTAATTCCCCTAATGCCCTGAGGAGTGTTTATTGAGATAAGCCAAGCATTTGAAATGCTTGCAGAGTATCCTCAAGCTCTCCTCAATCCCTATTTTTGTATATTTATCTTTTGTTAAGATCTTTCCCCTTGCCTTCCTTTTGGATTTGCTAGCCTTGCTAAAGACAGGTATAAAAAGATGTTCAACATCTAAGCGACTTGAGAAGGAAGAAACTGGTGAGAAATGCATTCTAGTTAATAGGCCCATTTTCTCCCTTGCAGTGCTGTTAAAAAAGAAAGAAAGAAAGAAAGAAAAAAACTTTGTCCCTACTTCCAGTGCAGGCTTGAGAAGCTGAGATCATGCTACTTACATACATCTCCCCACTTTAACTTGCAGACTCATCCGGTTCCCTTCAGACACAGCCTGCCCTCTACACTCCTCTCCAGCACCCACCAGCACCCTTGTAGGCTTTACAAGTTAAGTCTTGTCACTCTTCCAAGTTCTCCCACAAACACAAAGTACATTTTTGCTCATTATCCATTCTAAATCCTTCACTGCTGCGTTTCACCTCCTAGATTTGTTTCCTAGTCTTTCCCTAATGCAATCCTCCAGAGAGCCATTTCACACCTCCCTAAGCCTCTGTCATTTGCTAGTCCATTTTCGACTTCGGTATCTCCACATACTAAATCATTGGCCTAAAAATGCAGCTCTGGCAATTATTCTGAAGACTGCAAAGCTGCCAACTATATCTCAGCAAGAATCCTGCTTCAGGTATTTCTTATTCCACAGCAGTCTCTATACAGGCCCCTTTCAGGTCCTGTGACAGGGCAGAGCAGTGGATCTGAGAGCCTTCATTGCTCCATTGCAGTCCTCCCATTACCCTCCTCCTGCTAAATGCTGAGGCTAGCACCAGTACAGGACTAAGAGCTCTTTGGTCTCCAGACCTCTGCCCAGCTGCAATGCAGCAACCTCCACAGCAGCCTCCCAGGCTCATAGCCACATCATTCACACCATCCACTCACACTCTTCTCTGCAGCATGCCCTGCAGCTCCAGTTGAGACTGCAGCTCACATGCTGTACACACATGGGGAGAGTCCCAGCCTTGAAGGACTCACAACCTAAGCGGACGTAGCAGGTGGGGGAAAACAGGTCCAGAGAGAGGGGAAGGCAACTGGTTGCAGCCACAAAGTAGTCCATCACACTGCTGCTCCCTCTCCTTTTCCACCACTTGATGTACTAGTCTGCAATCATTTCTGCAGGACTGATGTAAGCTGGAGCAACTCAGCTTAACCATCACTGCACAAGCACAGCTTTAGGGCATTAGTGCCCAGATGGGCACATACAGGGGAGGGAAGCAGACCTCAAGCATCAGCCAAGAAAGAGCTGTTTTTGCATGAACTCTACCCACTCTTCACCTTCAAGGGCATTCTCTTCCCTTGCCACAAATAACAAGCAGAGATAATTGAAGGAAAGAATCATTTCCCAGAGCACTTCCGCTCTGTATTATCCACGTTCACTACAAGCTGTGAAGCTTGTTCTGGTCTCCACCAGTTCCAAGCAAACAGGAAAGACTGCATCGTGGGGACAAGGGGCAGAAGAGCTACTGACAACACTACAAACCAAAGTGAGCCACTTAATAGCTCCTGAAGGATCTGCAGCCACACAGGCTTGTACTTAGACCAGGACATGGAGCCTGCACTACCTTTTAGAGCTAATGCTGGAGGCTGAATTTACTTGGGCAGTGATGGAGCACTAGATGCAGAGCTCAACTCCCATCTCCCACTAACTTTTGTGGGTTTTGCCCTATGTTCCTTCAGGCCACCTCCTTGCCTGGATAACAGCACCTTGCTGATCCACCCGGTTCCAAGTTCTGAGAAAAAAACATTCCATGTGAAAGGGAAATAAGTTTTTCTTCATTCAGTCTTGTTTATAAGCTTTAGGGTCATGTTTAGCCATTGCATGCGGACAAGGGATCTCTTCTCTGCTAATAAGCTCTGGGTGCTTCTACCCTGCTGTCATGGTTGGTGGCAACCTCCCCAAAGATGACCAGATAGATGTATGGTCCCCACTGCTACTTCAAAGCTCCTCCTTGCTTACAGGATCTCCAGAAAGGTGCTCAGACATCACATTTTATTAGCTGACTGCCAGCAGGCTCTATATTCAGTGCTGCTGAAAGTTGGGTAGAGCAGTGGTCATTAGTAGACTCAAGAAGACAGCTCAATGGAGAGACAAAAGAAAATATTTTGTATTGGCAGCACATTCCAGGCCCCTTTTTCCAGAAGGGCCCCACTGCACCAGATGCTCCACAGACCTCAGGTGCTAAAACCAAAGAGTCTTTTCTTGTTACAGTGCAAGTGCCAGTCAAGGAAGCAGCAGCAGAACTGGCAGATCCAGGCACAGGTACAGCAACACGTGAGACTCTTAGGATAGTGACGCTATCTTCCTCTGCCCAATGGTATGATGCACCACATGGGTAACACTGTCCTAGAGAGGTCATCGGAGACAGTCAAACCACTGCAGGTAATCCTGCAACCCCAGCTCTGCTCTTCCTCACTACTTACATTAGCTCTTGCCAGAGCAGAGGACCCTGGACCTTTCTTTGTGCTCAGGGTAGTAGGCAGGAATGGTTTCTACCTGTTAGGACACATTTCTGGAGCCATCACCAGTCTAAGCCAGCTCTTGCTGGTCCCTGCACCAAGAGCTGAGTCGGGGGTATGTTGAGCCAACCCCCAGGGGCTAAGCAGCATTTGGGACAGGTAGGTAAAGAGCAATGAAAAACAGTGCAGCAACATGCTGTGGCAACTCACCACCTCCCTGCTCCACAGCCCCTCTCAGGCAGCCTTGCCATGAGCTGAACGGGGCCACTGCTCGCTTAAATCTGGGTGAGGGAGGCTATTATCTCCCACTTATTTGTGCCTAAGCTCCCTCCCTTACTCAGTCCATCCCATCAGTGGCTGGAAACTCTGGCTTAGCATCTTCCAAGTGTGATTTATAGTACCTTTGCCCGGTAAACTAAGATCCTGGAGCGCATCCAGGACTGCAGGAAGTGGGTCTGCCTTGGTGGAAGCAAGAGACAGAGGAAGAAATTCAACAGGGACTAGATGAGCTCTTCCTTCACTTGGCACCCCCACCCCTCTTCTCAAAACTTTGTGATTTATCCATCTCTTGACCATCCCTGCAGGAACCAGATCCATTACAGAAATTAAGATGAGCTATTGCCAACAGCTGGCACAGCTCAAACCCCCAGCATGCCTGTCCCCTCCAAGCAGAGGGAGATGGCAGACAGCAGATGGCTTGCAGCCATATGTCCAGGTGCCAAGAGAAGCTCCTGCACTTCACCCTGATGAGCAACCAGATTTTGAGTCTGTTGGCCAGACGTACAGCTTTGAGGACAACTGCAAAACTCAGTCTGAAGTTGGAGTCTGGCACAATCTGGTTTCTGGGGGCAGCTAAGGGCAACCACCAACTCCATGTTTAATTTGTGATACTTCAATACTGAGGGGTTGAATTCAGAGAAGAGGGCAGAAAGCCCTTCCCCTCCTTTCCACAGCTGTCCCCTCACTGCCTCATTACAAAGAAGCCTGAAGCAGGGAAAAGATTCATTTCTCAGTTAAGTATCACAGGAGGCTGATGGCTGCAGGTATGCCTGGAAAATGTAACCAGTCAAAGGGTCCTACCCTGAAAGAAAGGCTTCAACTTCAAACAGTGCTTGACTGAGCCAAGGGTGTCCAGAAGAGGCAGTCTGATGTTTAACTAACCTCAAACAACCAAGCCATTATTGTCCCAAGAAGTCCCTCACATGTTTCCAGGCACTAGCATGACAGAATTCCATCCTGAAGAGATTCATGCTCCAAGCTGGTGACTACTCTGGAGAAAGTACAAAAATATCTGCTTCCTGGGGACACAGGCAGCCTTAAAACTTGCTCAAAGCTCAAAAGTCAGGAATAAGCCTCTCCCAAGCAAAATGAGCTCAGACAGGCATTACTGATTGGCACAAGGAGATGGAAAACATCTCCAAACATGGCTTGTATTTCTAGGTGCTGCTCTGCCCCATCCCACCCCCGTGTAGCAGTGTGAAACTCCCTAGACCAGCATTTCTCTTGAATTTCTCTTGAACCTGTGGCATTCAAGGCACTAGAGCGCAGCTCACAAATGCAGCGGCAAAAGCAAAACACCTCACACCCACAGGCAGCAGCACTTGCATACAAGCAGATTAGAGGAAAGAGCAAGTCTGTAAGCAGGGGGAGGGCGGAGAGAGTGTGGCAACACTCTACAAAATAGCCCCAGGATATTTGTCAAGACAGGCAAGGTGGCCCTTAAATGTCAAGGTACGCTGTCCCAAAGGTTCAGATCCTTGATGCAGCCACCACAAGATCAGGAGAGCAAGAAGCCTTATATCCAACGCTTCCGCTACAGCAGGGACACAGCCATGTACATCATGGCAGTAATAGCAAGGAATGGTGTCTTTAAGATCTATAGCACCAGAACAGACACTTGTCCCATCTGGGGTCCAGCTCGTACAGCCAACACTGATCAGCTGAGCGAGACCACCATCTTCAGGAACTAAGACAATTTCAGTATTTCCTCCTCCTTTCCCCAATACATTTCCTGGAAATAAACTTCCCAGTACTTTCCATCACTGAAGACAAAAGAAGTTGAAGTTATCTGGATGGTCACAGCACTGTCACACTGATAACTAGCCTAATCCTTTGGTTAAAAGAGGATTTAGAACAGGACAGAAAGGGCGATTTCCTTCTTTCTGCAGGATTTAAAAGCAGCTCCTGTTTCACATTTACCACAAGGAAAGCTTCTGCTAGGCTGTTCTCAGCCTAGCCTGGAAGAGATGGAGCACCAAATACCTATAATTTGGGCCAGATCCATAACTTAAGCCCATGTCCCAAGCACTCCCCTGGAGGACTCAAGCCTGGTTGTGCAGTGACCTGCTGGGCACTGCCTGGGTTAGACATTGTCCTGTGCAGGACAACACCCTCTTATAGAGGAGTTGAAAGCACCTCAGGCTGACAACAGCCTCAACCAGATTTGAGCTCCAACCTTCCAGACCCTTTTTCCATCTCCAGTATTCTGCACTCCCACTGCTCCCTGCATCAGTCATGACACCTTTGCTACCTCACAAGGGGACTCCACCAGAATTAGACTGGTTGCATGTTATGGAATTATTTAAATTGGGAAGGAGAACAGAGAGCATCAGCCAGCTCCTTCACAGCCAACACCATTTCCCTACTATCCCTCCGGGTTTGCCCTTTCTCCCCTACACACCACAGCTCTCCAGGGGTACACTGGGGGTGGTGAGGTGGATCTTGTGCAGCACCAGGCACCCTTAGCTGTGCAGCTCCCCCAGGAGCTTGAGCAATCTGGCAGTTTTGCATTTGAAAGCCTCATGGCAGAAGCAAGGAAAGAAAGTGTCTTTTGGCTGGCCCCTAACACCAAAGCAAGACTGCTTGGGCCAGGAGATTTGGGTAATTCAGTACAGTGGAGCTGTCCATCAGCCACCAATGGCCCAGACATATCATACTTCCCTGACAGTTCCCACCAGCAAGAACGCCCTGGGAGTTGGCACAGGCTCTGAGCATTCATGTCTGCCATGAAGTGACAGCACACCTTCTTCCCATGCTTGCCAGTCTGGCAGAGAAACAGCCCCTGGACTGCACGCTTCCTAAATAGATCAGAGCATTTCAGAGAGTGAGGATACTTTTTTTTCTTCTTCCAGCTCATCTATCTAGTAGCTCCTCACGGGCAGAGGCTGCAGGTCACACAGCCCACTTCAGTTAAACCAGAATAGAGAGCTGTGATTTATAAGCGACTGTCCATGACCCAGAGTTCTGAGGTGGAGGGAGTGGAAGTAGCCCTGCATCTTAAGTAGAAGACATTTTGTGTTACACTTGAACAGAGAAAGCCCCCAAATGCTTCACAGCCAGCTGTAACAGCAACATGTAAGACTTAGTGGAATGCAGAGAATAAGCTTTAAACTAGCTGCACTCTGGCTCTTCAGACCCCTGCCTTACCCCAGGGAGCACAAGCTAGCAGATACTTGTTTTCTTGCCTGAGGAGGAAAGAGCTACAACCACCCAGCTTTCAGTTAGCCAGCCACACAGGTACATTGCTACCAGGCTATGACCCAGGGCAGCTGCAAGCTGGACCCAAGTGAGGATTAACCTAACTCAGAACCACTAGACAAACCTGCCCCAATCTACACCAGCAACAAGAAACTCAAGTTAACTTTCTGCTTTGATCTCTCCATGCCTGCAGCTCAGCCTTATAGGTCTAGAGTAGCTGGAGCCTTGGCTCAGAGGGGAGAGCGGCCAAGATGCTGCCCGAGTCTCTGCAGACATCCTTGCACATCACTGCGCAAGAGGAAGCAAATGGTAGAAAGCCACATTTGCAGTAAGAGCAGAGCAGGAAGCTTGCAAACCAGGCTACAAATGCAACACAGGACACACTGCTCCAACTAGCAAGGCCTTCATAAATAGACTCATTGCCTTCCAGGGACCTGCGTGCAGCCTTCAATTTACAGCTTATGTGACAGGAATGACAGTCATCATAAGGGCAGCTTGCAAGTTAAGGGTATGACAGATCCCCCTGGTATGCCATGTTAACACATGACAAGAGTAATTAACACACCATCACCAATGCATTAAGAGTGGATGATCCATCCACTCTGTAGTGATGGATCATACACATCACTGCGTGGTGAACACAGTCTCCTTTCAACTCCAGCACAGTTCTTTGCAATACAAAGAAGTCTCCCCCAATCTCTCCTGCTTCTGATCAAAAAGGCAGTGTCATGTGTTCACCCCAAGTGAGGTCACCAATTTTCTGCTTTCTTTCTGAAAGTTGTATAGAGAAATCTAATGTTTTTTCAGGCAGAGATGTTGACTTTTGGTCCAGTATTATAGCTCTCACTTGCTTTACTGCCAGAACATTACTGAAGAGAACTCTGATGGAAAGAGTTAGGCAAAGTCTCAGATAAACATTGCCATGACATGCCTCACAACTGCAGTGGAAGTCTGGCATGTGCAGGATAGACCCCATTAGCAACCTGCACCCAGCTGCAGGACACAACTGCAGCCTCCCTGCAGGAACAAGCCAGTCTTCCAGCTGTCATGTGTCAGTGCTGGAGATGCATAAGCTGACATCTGCATCATGAAGCAACGAACATATGCCTAAAGAGACATGAGGGCACAGCCAGGCAGAGCAGGGAGCACAACGTTAAGACCAAGGTGCACAGGACTCCTGAGAAGAGCCTCGCCAAATGACACCTTGCAGCAATGGAGCTGGAGGCATGCAAACATAGGCTTTGCACTGGTGGAGTATAGGTGGGAGCCTCACACTCAGCACTTCACAGCATCCAAACCCTCACAATCACAGCAGTGACCAAGCACCACTGATCAGCAGCAGCATTCAAGTTCAGAAGGAGCCAGCTCTTCATGAGATGCAGCAGAGCTGTGGGACTCCCGGTTGAAGAATGCTGCAAGTAGCAAAACTTGCTTTCTTGAACCTATGCAACCAGAAAAATTAGTAGGAGAGAGAAAAAAAATTGAAGATATCATCTCTGGCAGACAGCACACAAGCCACAGGTTGCCTGGGCCTGGAGGAACATCAGTACATGCTCACCCTGTTCTTATGTTTTTGCTTGTACACCCACTATTGACCTCCCTCAGAGGCAGGACCCCAGAACATGTGGCTATACTGGATTAGGCCTTTCTCAGGGAATAAAGTGACCCAAAGCATGCAGTGAGAAGGCAGTATGGTAGATATTGATTCACATTTCCAAAGGCTTTTGACAGGAGAAAAAGAAAGAAGGCACATTTTAAGCATTCCTTTCAGCCAGCACGCATCCCAGCCCATTGGACCTCCCCTGGGGCAAGGCACAAGAACGAACAATCCCACTTCCAGATGAAGAGCTCCTTTGTCACCCTGCTGCAAGCAATTTGACCTTCAGCATCAGAAGTGAGCTGATATCACAACTGTTTTGGAAGGCCTAGGCTGGAAGCAAGTCCAGGCGCTTGGGAAGGACGACAGCCTGGCTGCCAACCCCAGCATCTCAGCACAGAGAGCAACAGATTGGAGACAGAGCTCAGCTTTAGAAACACTTGTTTCAGCTCAGTACATTTCCTCTGATAGCCAGACACAGAGAAGGTCACCCAGGCCAGCATTTCTACAAAATTATCTGTGCCAAGAAATAACATACCAGACCCAGGCCAGGCTATGCCACAATGTCCAGAGGGTCCAAGACTTTGATAAAATGAGGCTGAGCTTCTATTTCAACAGCACCTTCACACTTCTTCAAAACACATCAGTTCTCTCCCCTGCAGCTCCCCTCTACTGCTCCGAGGACAGAGCCTCCAAATACCTCCGCATCCATTCTTGGCTCTGCCTCCAGTTGCCACCTCTTGAAAATTTGGAGCATTCTGCTCTTTGCACAATTACAAAAGGTATCAATTACCAAGCACAGCACTTGCTAATGACACATCAAGGAGACAGCTGACCCACACACAGGGCAAGAGGAACGGCAGCTTTTGCCCAACAAGTATCCTTCTGGGTAGTGTTTTGAGTACTGCTTTCTAGCAATGGAAAAAGCTGTGTTTCTCCCCCATCCTCAGAAACCCTAACAGAATAAGAACTAACAGCATTCATTATTGCTATAACCCCCCCTTACACATAGCCATGGCAGTGGTGAGCTCTCCGGGGTGAGTGCTCCCCTGCAGACTCAGCCCTAGGCAGTGCTTGGCCTGCGCACCTCCTGCTCCGCACCAAGGCATCATCCCCATACTAGCAAGATCACTGCACTGCCCAACCAGCCAGCCCAGAAGAGAGCCTGAAACACTCTTCCTTCTCCCAGCTGGCAATCTCAAGACCCTGGGCTCAAACAGAACCTCTCAAAACAACCCAAGATTTAAATACATCTGTATATTTACATGCAGGGGCTGCTCATCAGTGCAGAAAGGCCAGTCCAGGCACTGAGCCTTTAAGAGGGCTCGCTAGCCAAGCAATAGCATTGCAGTCAGCTAGCTACCTAGATTTCCACACCCCACATCAGTCTTGCCTAAGGCCCAAAGAATATGGGCCAACACCAGGCAAGCAGATATATTCCTTCTGACATAGCCAGCAATGATGGAAACCATGACAATAACAACAACAGCTATTACAAGGAGGCAGGAACAAATCTGAGCATTAGCCATCAGCCAGAAGGATGTCATGGCTACATGGCAGAAAACAAATCTGGATAGTACCTGGGTCATTCTGGGCAGGCTAAGCGCAGGCCTGAACGCCAGCTTCTCCAGAGATGGGAAACACATAACAGATGCGTTGGGTTCATGCAGCAGACCTGCTCTCCTCTCCTGCAGAGCCTTTTTGGCATGTTTGCACACACACAGCCACTTCAAGTCTGCATGCATACCCTTCCCAGGCTATCCAGGCACGGAAGTGTTACGATACACATTTAACTAACACAGCAACAAGAAGGGTTTAGGGCACACAGCTTGTGATTAAGGAGAGTTTCTTTCTTCACATGCTGGCAACGCACCTGCAATTAGCAAGTCCTTGAATCTCTGCAAACTCCCCAGAGATCAGCAGCACCTGATACTGGTCTGTCCAAAGGTCTTTCATAACTCAGAAAACTGCTCCCCTATGCCTCTGTTTCAACACTGGTGAGATTTTTCACACCTTATGGTTCAGAAACACTTAAAGCTTGGATACCCTGAGCCCAGCTCTGCAGGTCACACCAAATTCACCAGTGTAATTGGCAGCACAGGTGGGCTGTGGCTGATACAAGCCAGGGCAAAATTATTCTCATTAAAAGCAGCAAAGCAAGGCCATGCTCAGTGCAATTGCAGGGAAATTGCTTCCCACATCAGCTCTGTCAATCCAGCCATCAGGAGGGCTGCAAAGGAAAGAGCTCAAGCAGTCCTTGTGCTAATAAGATCCCCTAGAAATACAAACTCTGGCCAAAGTAGCTGCGTGAACACAAGATGAGAGGCTGGGGAGAGCCAGATGGCTTTTCCTCAACCAACAACCCCAGCTGCCATAGGGTTAAATCAAGGCATAAAGCTATTAAAAGGGGTGGAAGTGTTTTAACATGGTTGAGTGAAATTCCTCACACTTTCAAGTGTGCAAAGAAATCCCTTGGGGCTTAAAAGGCTAACACAGGCTGTCCCATTACAGGTTATTAACACACATAGGGGCTTTGGGAGGCACCACAACTAGGGCTCCTCATGCGCCCTTCAAGAGGGAGTCTCTCCCCCTCACCACAGCCTTGAATCCTGAATCCAGCCAGTTAGGACTGATGAGGATGAGGGATGGAGGAAGAGGTCACCCCCCACTCTTCCACACACCAGTGCCACCTTCTTCACCTATCCCAAGGTGGTAAGGTGCAAACAGTAAAGGGCTTGCAAGGGGTTCCCGAGCAGGTTCAGCTCTCATCACGCTGAAGGAGCAGCGGATTGGTCTGCAGGGAAAGGTGCAACACAAAGCTCTGAACTGCCTCTGCCAGAGGGACTCACCCCTGCCCACTTCCCTCCTTTCCTCAGGTCCCAAGCTCCCTCACCACTGCCCTATCTTCCAGAGGCAGGGCAGGAGATGCAGGTACACATCACACAGTTGGCAGCAAGAAGCAGGAGATACCAGCAAAGCTCGGGCCTCAGATTCATTTCAGTCTTGGGGGAAAAGTGGTCTGCTGCTTCCCAAAGGCCTCAGTGCAACGTGGGAATTACTGCAGCCCTCAATTTCTGCCCTATGCAGTATGGTATTTCCAACAAAGAGTAAGGTTAATACTCCTCAGGAGCTTAAAATAGGTATATATTAGTTATTTTCAACTGGCAAGAACACAGTAACTACAGCAGAGGTAGGAAGAGGATCAGAAAAAAAAAAAAAAGCAGGAAAGAATATTACCCTTAAACTCTCTGGCTGGAACACTTTGCTCTCCACCAGACTCTCCTGAGCAGGGCAACCACAACTATCTGCATGACTGGGTCAGAGCCATGGGACTGCAGGCCTGGAGCTAAAAATAGGAGAAAAGTGGCCCATGGGAGTGGCTGCTGGCTTTCCCTCTTGCAGATCAATAAGGCCAACATCTCAGGAGTGTCTGAAATACCAATTTGCCGAATAAATCCTGCAAATTCAGAAGCAAGACCAGAGTCAGTGCCTTCCCCAGTCAGAGGCTGAGAAGCTGAGCACAGCTTAAGCAGCATAAAGAAAGAGGAGCTGGGGATGCAGATGGACGGATCACACCACAGGAGGATGCCCTAGAGCAACCTCAAAGACAGCCAAGAAAAATTGTACAGGAAAAGCTCAGACAGCCCTGGAAACAACATGATTTGGCAAATTCAGATCCTATTGTGACAGAGCTTCTTTTCCCTCCCATAAAATAGTCCAAAACTCCCATATAGTAAAGAAAGAGCCCCTAAAGGTCTTTCCCCCTAGATTCTTCTTCTTTTGGACATCCAGCTCTGTCCACAATCCCCATCTCCCCACAGTACCTGTAAGTCCATTGAGACTTGGTCCTTCAGTCTTTCATCTCCTTCCCTTTCTCCCTTGCAAAAAAACCCACGACCCTCAACACCGGGGTTCAGCCATACAAGAACTGGAAGCGGCCCTCTGGAGATCTCCAAGGAAGCATCCTCACCTGACTCGCTTCTCATTTGCACCAGCACCATTGAGCAAGGCACTGAAGTGACTCCAGACTTTCATCAGTCCAACCAGAACTCAGCTCCAGCCCTTTATCCTCTCAGCTGTAAGCAAGCCCCTATCAAACATTAACAAGCAGCTTCATTCACAGCCCTTTGGTAGCCCTGGGTGTGAGAGCTCTCAAACTGTAGTGAAAGCATTCTGACATCTCCTGATGGAGGCCTGACTGGCACTTCCAAGTTCAGCTCAGAGTAGAGCTCTCAATCCTTCTCTGAAATGCCACCTCAGTTGCTCCAAGCAACATGCCTTTCCCCTCCCCACCCAAACCATCACAAGCACACTGCAGCAGCCTCCCTGGCCCAAAAATCAGATATCAACCGACTCCAGGCCCTCCCTCGGTCCTGCACCCTGAGGATTCTCATTGCACAGCACAGCCCCTACTCAGGGCTCCCACTTTCTCCTGTGTCCATCACCGCTGGCTGTTTTCCTTGCACAAAGCTGCCCTGCTCACATCAGGTTGCAGACAGCCCTCTCTCCACACTCCACTGTATGCAGCTTCCTAGGCTCCCCTTTTATCTTCACACCAAAGGGGAAAAAAATCTCATTTTCCTGTCCATTGCAAAGCTCCTTGAAGATGCCCACGGGACAGGCTTAAGTTCACAGGCAAGCTGCTTCACACTGAGAAGGGGCCTCCAGGAACACCTACAAAAGTGTCCACCAGCAACAGGTTTGCTCTACACATCACCAATGACCAGGCAACTGCAGTGCTGAAGCCTCTGGCAAAGCACCATCATTTCTTCCAGGCCCCCTCTCCCCCCACCCTCCCCCCAGCACCATGCATCAGGGCAGGCCATGTCAGAGGCCATCTGAGCTTGTATAAGGCTGGGAGCACAACCCAGCAGGGTCAGGCCATGCCCCCAAGTCAAAACAGGCTGTGAATCGCTGCCTGCCTCTGCCCAGAGCAGGGCAGAAATATCTGCAAACTCCACAACAGAATCAGGGAGAGAAAACAAGAAGAAAAAAAAAAAAAAAAAAAAAAAAAAAAAAAAAAAGAAGAAAGAAAGAGTCCAAGCAATCAAATTTCTTGCTGAGCTCCCTTTCAGCTGGATCTGTCAAAGGCTTGACATCCAGTCCCTCCCCTTTTCCAAACAGGAAATCTTCACCCAGTAACCCCAACAGCTAAGGCCGGAGCATGTAGCACTAGAAAACCCCCGACCCTTTTCAGGAGGAGTTAGAGCCTCTCCAAGGGGCAGCACTCAGCCAAAGACATGCCACATGTTACAGTGAACTATTTGGCTGCTTGTGCTCTGCGAAAGACAGGGCAAGCCCAGCCTGCAAAGGCTCCTACAGATCTCATAGTACAGGCTGCCCCACGCTGCTCTCAGGCTGAAGACAGCATAAGGGCACAAGCTCCCTCCCACAACATCCCTCCCCTGCAAGGGGAGGTTATTAGGTCTCATATTATCATGTGATGTTTAACGAGGATGGAAACTGAGACAGGGGAGTTACAGGGACCCTACTGGGGAGCCAAAGTCTCTGCTCTAACCCAACTTTTGCCCAGCTTTCATAGAAAACATCACCAAACAGACCACACATTCAGGTTCACTAACCCCACTGCCAACCCACCGTGATGCTGTCTAAAGAGTTAAGAGCGCTTCCTCATTTGATCTGCAACACATTTGTTTTGTGCTTCAGGTGTTGGAAGGTTTATTTGTAAAATCATGAAATGGTCTGAAGCCTTACAAGAACACATCAATTAGATGCTCAAAGCTCCACTATCAGCAGGTCAAGCGCACTCTGCTCTATCTCTGCAGAGCTCCACCACTTGCTCCCCACCTCAATCAGGCTCTGCGGAGGGGGGTGCCTCTGCAAGGAGGGCTTAGCATCATATATAGCATTTTGCTTTTACAACTGGCTTGCAACTGAGAGGGGAAGACAAAAAAAAAAAAACACACAAGAGAGTTAATTTTTGTTTTAAACAGGCAGGCTAGATGTACAACAGCTTCCAAACTTTAGAGTCATTTTGATCTAGACAGCCCCTTTTCTGATGAGTTCTGGTAGGAGACAGGCACAGAGCACCAATTAAACAAAGACAAGTTATGCTTTTTCTGTCAGGCAAAAGAAGGCGGGGGGAAGAAAGGAAGGGAGTGAGGGGAGGAAAAAAAAAAAAATACAGCCCTGAAGTCATTTTGCTTTCAAAATGACTTGTCAAGCCAGCCTCCTCTCCTCCTACCTCCCTCGGAGGATGAGCGAGGGAGCATCCGCACACTTGCTATGGACACGTGGCGTCAGTCAACAAACCACACCATCAGTCACTTGGCACATTGGGTCGAGCCGTGCCCTCGCTTTCCCTGGGGCATCCGTCAAAGCCTATGACAGGCAACAAGAGCAGCAGATTCCTGGCGGAGAGAGGCTTAACGCAATTCCCACCAGCCCTGCTGATGAGAATCCTCACTTACAGGCCATTAGGTTAAAAAGAAAAAAAAAAGAAAGAAAGAAAAGAAAAGAAAAAGAAAATTAAAAAAAAAAAGAGCTAGCTGCCTTTGCTGGCACTGTGGGTCCTTCGCAGTGCATTGCCAAGTCCCAACGCTTTGTGAGAGACTGCTTGGAGGACCCAACACTAAACTCACGCTGAGCACCAGCCTGCCTTGCCCAGTCTCACCAGGACCCCAACCTTCCTTTGCCTGGCACAAGGCTGGACTACAGGGTTACAAAGACCCCTCCGGGCTTTAGTTTTGCGTGCCATCATTGGGAGAAGATAACTAGCTCTGAGCACAACCCATTTCCAAGGGGAAAAGGGCAGGCATTTTAACAGCACCCAGCCTCACTGCACAAACATTGATGCCAGCTCCAATATCCTCCCTCCGTTCTGAGCCAAGCCCCCTTTGCAGAGCCCATCCCTATTGATGAGGGCACCTGCAGAGGCAAGACACTCATCTGAACTTCCATCTCTTCCTTCCCATGCCAGCTCTTAAGACAGCACAAGTCTGGTGGCAAAGCCACCCCCACATGCTAATGCCCATCTCATTTCAATAAGATACCACGGGTGCTTGGCTGACCTCTCCCAAGAAGGCACATGCTCTGCTGCATTAACAGAGAGCAGCACATAGGCTGGTTTGGGGGGGGGGGGGGAGGGAAGAGGCTGGATCAGTCCCACAATTAGCACGAATCAGGCACGAAGAGCGCCTTTGACCATGGTGGGGGCTGCTCCAGTCCGCAGCACACATTCCCGGTTTGCTAGCAGGTGCCCCAGCTCATTAGCATGGGGTCACTCAGCTGCAGCAGGGCACAAGCACCACTCCGGTATTGCAACACTGCTCACGTCCGCTGCTGTGGAAGTGTTGAATTTCCTTGAAGAGCTTTGAAGCTTTTGGTTTGAATTTAAAGGAAAAAGAAAACACTCACATAAAGAATAGTAGGGTCTCTGTAAACATACCAGAAAAAAAAGGGGGGGCAAATCTTTGAGCTCTTGACCTTGACAATGTCCTTATAATTACAAGACTATTTATTTTCAGTTAAACTCCAACTATTGAACAGACAATGTCAAGTTGGTTTTCCTGAGCAAGTGATTACCCTGCCTGGCTAATCTAATGAAAATTATCAGGAGGCCACTGACCTCTTGCTGCACATGCTAAATAATGCACAAAGCTTCAGGATCAGACAGGCAAATCATAACCCTACCTTATCTTATCTCCTCCTATACAGCTCCAGGGTTGCTCCATTCATGTTGGGCTGCATTAGCCAAACACTATCTCATTGGAAACCACAGTGGAGCCAGCCCTGAGAGCTGCATAGCAAAAAGTTAACTTGGAAGATTTATTCTGGTAAAACAGAGCTACAGCAACAGCTATATATATATAGGGTTTGTTTTTAAGCCACTGTCTGACTCCTGAGCAGGCAGCACAAGGTGGTACTCCCTTGGCAGCAGGCCTTGGGGAAAGGGGGTTTTTGCAGTAATACTTATCCCCTTCAGGAGATGAAAAACAGCAAGAACAGCAGCTGGAAAAAAAAAACAGGAGCTAGAGCTAGCAACTAGGAAAGCAAGACCTAAATGAGGAGCCACAAAAGAACAGGGGAAAAAAAAGAGTTATCACATGCTCCCTGGGCAGCCACAGCCTGAGCAGCACATATTCCCTACAGATAAAGGAATAGATTTGCTATGGGCAGCTTCAGGCCCAAATCAAGTTTCCCACTCAGGAAGCCACGAACAACAAGGGAATGGCACTGCTCAAAGGCAGGCTCATTGTAACTTTTCAGCCCTCCACCCACAGGAAATCCCAGCTACAGCACTCCAGAGAAAGTACCCTTTCTATCCAGCCTGGCCAACATGCTCACAGCCCTAAGCCCCTTTGTACAGTCTTACTTTTTGGTCCCAGACCCTGCAAGACTCCTGACTTACTTCTGGCATCTCCACAGCCAGGAACTTCACCCTGCAGCCTCCCAGCTCTAAAGAGCATTCCCCAGCAAACCATCCTTACCTTGCTCTACCAGCTACAGCATTTTCCTTTTAGCGAGGCTCTTCCTACCCTCAAAGCACCTGATTCACTTTCCCACTGTGGTTATCATGGGACTTGACTGCCTTTGCTCCAGCTGGGGAGGTGCTAAGTGAGACACAGGTGGGCAGGATTTCTCATCTTTTAAAAGGCCAGTTCCTCCCTTACATAATAAGGGCAAATAACTCCTCTTAGCTGAGGAGTCACAGCAAGTATCAAGGTGGATTTAGGTATAACAGAAGAATCACAGAATTGGTAAGGTTGGAAGGGACCTCTGGAGATCACGTAGTCCAACCCCTGAAGAAGGAGCAAGAGAAATTGGAAAGACAGGCAGGAAATAGCACAAGCTTCAGCTTTGGGAAAATACCAGCTAACATATGCAGGGAAAATGATCCACAGCAGAGATATTCAAAGGGAGGCAGAAATCTGGGAAAAATTAATGTCCACTAGCAGAGATTGCCTTGGGGGGGGGGGAACAGCAGACAGCCGACAGCCAGGGCTCTGAAACACAGCACTAGTGAGACAGGGCTCTACCTGCAGCGCATCCCACCTCTGCAAAAAGGAAGAGGTGCTGCTATGTTATTTGGCCTATGCAACACTGCCCTTTGCCCAAGGGTATCTTCAGAAAGATGGTCTCGAATCCAAAGGAGACCAGTCAGGCTGGGCATAGGGGTGGCTGAAAAGGTTAGCTGGCCAGGACTTGGCAGAACAGGAGGTCCTTCATTTTTCTTCTCCATTTTAGGAAGCTGTCTGTTGTTGTTGTGTCCAAGCCATTTCTGGAAGAAGTTAGACCACCAGTTAAATTCCTCCATCTCCTAGCCTGGGTGACAGGAGCAATCTCTGGCTTATTGGTAGTTGAATTCAGTGCTGTAATTGTTTGTGTCACAGCCTTGCTCCCTCCGCATGTGCTGACTCTGCCCTTAAAAGCCAAGATGCATTTTGGTTCATGTTTCTACAGTAAAGCAGCTGCTCAGTATCCTCCATAGGCATAGCGGTGGGTGCTCTGAGAGGAATCCTGAAGCCCAGGACCATTAGTTGGGTTAAAGAAGCACTGCTCTACTGAGTGATGTTGTGCAATACCCTCTTAAAAGCCCCCCTGGCCTGCAAAAATGCTGCTGTTCTGGAGAAGCGAGACATGAGATCTCTCCCAAAATACATGGAAGATACTATGAACAGTCATGAAGAGGGAGGCAAAAGCCAGTAAAATACAGCTGTCTCAGATTAGACTTTACCATGGTGGGATGGGCCTGGGCAGGGAAGAGGAAGGGGTGATTTGAAACCATACTGCACTCTCAAAAGCACACTGGAGACCAAACCCAAACCTGACTACCAGTCTCAGGACCAAGAGAGTGCTCTAGCTTCAGTGTCTACAGCCACCCTTGGCTCTATGCGCTCATCATTCCAGAGAGGATGCAATATCATTGCTCTCCTTCTGCTCCACGGCTCACGCAGAGACTGCAGCAGCAGTGTGACTGCCTGAGAGGGACTACACCGCACTGGAGCTTGCAAACATATGTTTTGGGAAGGTATCTTTTCTCCACAACCCAACATCCAGATGGAGACATGTGTCTGTGCTTGTCCCCAGGGCAGACAGAAGCAATAGAGGCATCCTCTGGCACTGCTCCCTGCCAACCTAGTACTGCAAGGCTTTGGGATGACAGTCTCTAGGGACAAGAGAGCAATTTACTCCCCACGCATGGACAAGTACTCGCCTTCCTTGCTGAAAGCTGTCAGGCAAGCCATTGATTAGTGTCACTTGTTCTGGTTATCCTGAAGTAGATACCCAGCCTGCTGGGATGTGTGCTGAGAACCCACCAGCTCATTGCATGCACGCTCCTTCCTGAGGCCGAGGTTAGCCACTACTGCGAGTGGGCCTAAAGGGCAGGAGGGGATCACACGCGAGAGTCCCTAACGTTGCCGTCAGCCTCAGCGCCCCTTTCCCAGGGCGAGCCCTGTTTCTGTCTGCTGCTTTTGCACATAAACAAGCATCTACTGCCAGCTGATCCCCACACGGCCCAAGCAACAGGACAAGAGGAAGCCAAAGTCTGTTTCCCTTCACACAACCACCAGCAGGCCTGCTCTCCAGCCCCCATGCTTTATTGCTAGTGACAGCGGAGACAGGAGGAACCCAGCTGGATCTTCTAAGGCAGGCATGCTGCAGGGTGAGTGCAGGGCCAGCACTTAGGAAAAAAGCATCTTCATCTTGACTACTCAGCAAATTTGATCTGGAACTGGCAAGAGTGAATAAATGTAAAGCTTTCAAATGTCATTTCAGGGGTTCAGTTACCAGAAGGACTAGAGAGAGAGAGAGATAAGCACATAGGATTGCGCAGAGAGCCGGATGCCCTCCTTTGGTCTATGCAGGCTATTTACTGTGTGTCCTGCAGTTGGCATGAGCTGTCAACAACTCAGGAAAGCTGGTTTTCTGCCATCAGCTCAGCTCTGGCACCTCAAGGCACAATTCCCTCCCCCTGATGCTTCCCTGCGACCCCAGGCCATGTCCAAGTTGAAGGCTGACCATGGTAACGTACTATGGCAAGCAGCCATGGGGACCTCTCCCCCTTTGCCTCTCCCAATAAGGCAGCAAGCCTGTCGGTGCAAGACTGGCTCTCCCCTGTGCACAGACACCCCTATCTGGAAAAAACAGCATTACTGGCCTGGCAGCAAGTAAAGATGCACCCTTAAAAATCAGGTACCTACTCTGGCTGTTGGAGAAGTTATTCTTCACAGAGGAGCAAGCTAGGGTGAACCTGAAGTCACCGATTCAAAGTAAACAGGGGTGAGAGGCAAAGATGTGTCTATATACAGAAAAAAACCCAGTGTGCAGAGTAGGGTCATGGAGCATCTGTGAGCCTCCTCCCAACCCTTGCTCTGTCTAAACAAGCTCCAAGGACTTGGTGTGTCTTGCCATTGCTGGGAGAGGGTACCACGCATTGAGTTGGAGCTCAGCAGGCTGGATGTGCAATGGGAAATGGTCTTTTTGTCAACAGTAGCTTCTTGGACTTCTAAGGGATGGATGTCATCGTTGGGAATCCCCAGGTGCACACTCTGGGTGTTCTGCAACACTCAGGCTTCCCAGAGCCCAAATCACGTGTCCTTCCGGCAAAATAACAAACTGTAGCCAAAAGAGGAGAGTCATCCCAAATGCTCTAGGAGTTAGGACACGCAGAAAAGCCCCCACTGAAAGGGAGGGTGGCCCGAATCACAAGGAGAGAGGGAGAGGTTGCTACCAGGTGTCACAGCAGATATATGGCAAAGCCAAAAAAAAGAAAAATATTGCCCAGGTAATGTGATCACTCCTCCATCGATTTCAGCATTAGACAACGCTCAGTGCCCTGCCACAAGACTTGGTCTCACTCATGAAATAAAAGCTAGATTGACCAACGTACCCAATGGGCCTGTCAAACTAATAACCTTAGGACTGGAAATACACCAGCAGCAAGGGCTGGCCCCTGCTCCAGGGCCCTCACACAAATCACACATGCACGAGACAGAAAAGCCCCTATTGTTCCCAGAGCCAGGTCAATAAAAGCACAGACAACTCCATCCAGAGAGAGAGACTTTACGAAACCCAACAAAGAGCGGCTTCAGATCCTTCAGCTGCAAGTAGGTAGGCAGGGAGGCACAGCTAAGCATGCACAGAAGCGCGTCTGTGCAACACGTGTGGAGAATCCTCCGCACTGCACGTGTTGGGGGCATGCTACAGGAGGAAACCGGTCCATGAAAAAAAATATATATATATATATATCAACCCTTGACAGCACAACTTGTCTCCCCTCCTCCAGAGTTCCTAAATAAAACAGCCTGCAAGTGATACATGATTTTAGCGTGATGGGGAAAGAGAAAGGGATGGGCACAGGTTTCAAAACCGAGAAAGTCAAGACCCCTTTGTGGGGCCTCATTTCCAGAGAGCGTCAAAAATGCACTCTTTGGGGAGCAAAAACTCCAAAATGCCCTTCATTCAGGCACCTCCAAGAACAAAACCATCCTCCCTAAACTGATAGTTATTTGCGGGTACTTTTTCCCATAACACTATCATTTCCAGAGCTCATTTCTAAGTGAGAGCCCCGGAGGACCGGACAGAGCTTTTTTGATCAAATCTCAGAGCAGCAGCTGCATTTTGTTCTCGCTCCTCCTTTTAATGTATTTATTTTTTAAGCCCTCAATTCAGAGGCAAGGGAAGTGATGCACAAAGAGGCTAAATCACTCATTGGCGAAGTCTGGAGCAGGCTGCCTGCCCTTTGCATCCAAGTGCTGCGTCCTAACCGCAGGAGAGGATGTGTCCTCATTATTTACCAGCATTATTTTTAGGCCACGGGCAAAATGACTGTGGTGTAGAGATACCCCTGTTCCACGTAGACATGTTTTGTATCATGAATGAACAATCCCACCCAGGCGATGGCAGAGCTCTCCTGCCCCTGTGCTCAGCTTGCAAGCCCCCATCTCCGCCAGAACCAGGAACTTCGTGCCTCTCTCAGACGATCAAACGCAGCATGCAACCGTCCTCATGCCTGCATGGGATCTGGGGATCAGCCTGGCTGAACTGGAGCTCTGTGCCTGGGAATTTGCAGCATGCAGCACTTTGCAATAAAAGGCCTTGATAGTCACCTGGGAACAGGCTATTCATAGAGCAAAGATGGAGAGCCCAAAAAGCAGCGACCCTCTCTTCCTACCCACCTGTATCTACAGCATGGCCTCATGATCTCCCCAAAATGCAAGCCACCCCTGCTGCACTGGGAAGCCACAAGCTCTGGCATGGAGGAGGGATAGCAGGGCTGTCTCACCACGGCAGCATCCTGCAAGTGGTTACACCCCATCCCCAAGTCATTCTTATCTGTGCTCCAGAGATTGGGAAGGTCACCAGAAACCACAAGGAGGAAGAAAATACCAGGATGCAACTTGGTGAACACAAAATATTCACTGACTTAACACCCACGTAATTAGAAGCAGGCACATCCCCTCAGCATAGCTAGCCTGGGGATTGTGCCTGGTTATGCATTTGGTTTTGGGGGCCTGTGATCCTACCTGCAAATGCAAAGCTGGACAGCAGCACCATCGCAGAGCAAGGCTGCTCACAGCGTCGATGAAACAAGGGGCTGAGCCTGCCTTGTCCTGAGGAGCACCTTTCCTTCCCAGCAAAATAAGCAGGAATAACAGCAGCTCCATCCGTCCTCTACAGTGTCGCCACACACCTGAGCAGTCCATTGCTACTCCCAGAGCTGTGCATCTCCCTCAAGTGGCCTTGGGTGCTGAATTCAAGCCCTCCTGGCCATTGAGAGGGCTCCGACAGTGGTTAGGACCTCAGCTCTAAGGTGGCAGACGATGCTTTAGGAGAGTCATGCCTCATCCTGGGGGTCCTGCGGGACAAAGTCTGCCCTCCAGCTCACCTGGCATTTCTTGTGCCACTTCCCCCTACCAGCTCCCCCTCACAGAGGAGGGGGGACGCAGAGTATTTAAACCCAGCCAGGTCCGTGCTAGTCAGATTTATGTGGCTCCCACGTTCCCTCTGTAATGCAACACTCAGAGGTCACGATTCCTCCACCAGCTGCTGCCAATTCTGCAGCCACGACCGCACTACAGTATCATTTCATCGTCAGCCTCTCCGGCCTCCCTCCTCCTCCTCCCTTCCTGAAGCAGGGAGCAACCAAAAACAATATCCATAGGGGAAAAAGAAAGGAAATTTCCCATGTAATGGGCACTAGTATTAATTCTGCCATCTGCAGCACCCTCCTTTATTTCTGCAACTTTATGAACATGATTCAAAACCAGCAAACAGCCCCGGGGGGTATCACAAGACACCTGAACGACCGCTGCTTGCTCCAGCTCAGACATCAGAGCTGTCCCTGAAACGGAGGGCAGCACATAACACCGTTCCCAAACAGCTTGGAGCCGCGAGCAGCACCACCGGAGCATCACTGCCGCAAGGGGACTTCAATGACATCTTCAGGGTGTTATGGCTAATTAGGATCCCAACTTCATTCCAGTTAGGAAGCAGCTTCAGATCAGACACCCTCTCCTCTTCAAACCATGTCAGCGTCTTCAGATACCATCCCAAGGTGGCTTAAAAGTAGTCTTACCACTTCTTTCCGGACCTCCTTCCACTTTGCAAGGCATTTCAAAATAAATAACCCCCCTGTCCTAAGCACTCTCCCTCCCTGGGCTCTGAGGAGTCTTACAAAACATCTGGGGAAGTGACCCTGATTACGTGCAGACATGCACCGAGCTGGACACACGCCTCCGGCAGACAAACGGAGCGAATGAACCGATGCATCTGCCTTCTCCCATCTCGCCTTTCTAGTCGCCGTAGTGTTACTTTCAACAACGGTCATCAACCGCTTTTCGGGGACAACCGGAGTATTTGCAGCGTGTCACTGTCCTACTAAAAGTATTGCCTGGAGGCTTGCGACAGAAACTGCAGAGGGGCTTGGTGTCTGGCAGCAGAAGGCTTTTTTAAAAACAAACAAACAAACAAAACCCTAACCATTTAGAAGTTAATACGTCAGAACATTATCAAGCATCAACATTTTAGACCAGAAGCTTGGCTTCTCTTGTCAAGAAGCAATGAATAAACTGAAAGTATCCTGTTTCCCACTAGTGCCAAAATTTAAGTAAAGAATCAATGAGGGAGGGGGAAAAATGCCTGCAAACATGCTGAACAAATATTAACAATCAAAATTCAGAGAAAATAAATATTAAATCCTCCCAAGCCTGCTATGAGAACAGTGCCTCTTTATTTGCTTTTTGCAAGGTTTGCTATAACGAGAGAGATTCCTGTATACAGTATTTTAATATACATGCACTCATTCACAACAGGAATAATAGATTTTAAGGACAATAGACATTATTACAGCTGAATTTATGCAGACACGCATAAACACATCCTAAAAAGATACATTCTTATGCACCCTGCCCACATATATGTATGGACATACATATTATACACAAACTCCCATATATATATGCACAGAGACAGATAGATAGATAGATAGATAGGAATCTCCATGCATACACACACATATACACCCCATGTTCAAGGTAGATCCGACTCAAAAGTTTTTGCTACTTTGGAAAAACATGACCTTGAGGAGAGGTATCACCCATGAATTTAACATCCCGCAGAAAACAAAACCTTAACATGCTTCACCTTGATTGCTAACCTCAAATCTAATCTAACCCCTGCTCCGAACAACTCCTCTAGAGAGCAATTCAAGCCATGCTAGGTGTTCCTGGCTCTCCCCAATTCCCCAGGGACTTCTTGGGGCTCTGGCTCTGTTCCTCCCCTCCCAGCTTTGGGCAGTTTTCCGGCTGAGAGCTCCCAGCCCGGCTGCCGGTGGCCCCCATGGCCATGGTGCGAATGTGGAGATCCTGCAGAGTTGCCACTCGGCACAACACATCCTTCCCTCGCAGCAGGAACAGCGAGGAGGGAGGCGGAGGACAAGTTACAAGAGCTTGTGGCCTGTGCACGGGTTTAACGCTTGGATTTCTGGAAAAGGTACAGAGGGATCTTACAGGGGCTTGAATGGTCAAGAGTGGCTTTGCATCCTCCTCCCTTCCCCATCCCCAGCACAGGGGATTCTAGCAGATCTCGTGCCCCCTAGTGTCATCCTGGCGAATTGGACCAGGACCAGGACCATCTGCAGAAACACTTCCATGCACTGCCCTGCTTGCATTCGGCTGGACCAAGCTGTGCCCTTACCTAGCCCACGAGGTAAAGCCAGTGATGGGACAACACATCGTGTCCTACTGGTCCAAGGAACACAATGTCATTTCCTATAGATACGGGTTTTGGATGAAGGCCGACCCAGCAGCAGCGCGTGCTGACCGCTATCCCTCCAGAGCACCCCTGTGCAGTGAAAGCCCTGGAGGTGCCCATATGCCTGGCTCAGCACAGCCTTCATCACGCTCCTGAGGAGCTTCAGTAAAGTCTTCCCCACCAGCAGATCGCCCAAGTGGTGTCCTTGGAGAGGGGCCAAGAGGAGGAGGCAGGGAGCATCTGCAGTGGCCACTGTCCAGAATATAGCTCCTCCTAAAAATAGCTGGTCCCTGGAAGGGCATGGCCTTTCCAGTTGATAGGAAAGCTCGGTGCTAGGAGTTTATGGTTTGGGATGACAAAACTTCAAAGTGCATGAGTGCAAAACACTAATATTTCTGCATGAAGTCCCCATTTCATGGCTTGTGTGAGGCCAGCACCTGTGGTATTAAGCTCTGGCCGTTGCATGAAAAGCAACGCATGCAAACAGCCCCAGACCCAGCATCCCTACATGCCAGCCTGGTCTGGCAGAGTAACGACATCCAACACATCCTGAGAAAAGGCACGTACTGGCTGCGATACTAACGGGCCTCAGTGGGACCGAAGCTCCCAGCTGACCCCTGCACACAGGGCACCTAGGCAAGAGGCACGTGCTGGACAAGCGTGCAGAAAGCGTGCATTCAGGCTGTGCCACAAATCAAGACTCCCAGGCCTCAGTTTCCCCCTATTTCACTCACCTATTTCAGCTATTAGCTCTTGGGAGCGCACAACACGCTACCCCTGTGTACAGCACCCAGCATGCCGGCCCCCATCCTGCGCACGCTAGGGGCACACAAATAAATCTCAGCAACTCATCACCAAAATTTGGAGGAATTCTCCCCAGGGCACTGACCTGAGTATGCTGCTTTCTTCTGCAACACCGAGCAGGGACTATAGCTTAGAATAATGGGGAAGTAACTCAGTTCAGTGCTGACAAAGCATCACAAGCCCCAGCGGGGTGGGAGGGGAGGAGGTGTCCTTCCCTCGCGCTGCCGTGCTTGGTATACATCATGTTGAGGACCAGGCATACGTCACCGGCACAAAATGGACAAATTGGAGGGATTTCAGGAAAACGAGCGACAAAAATGATCAGGTGGCAGGAGGGATTGATTTACAAGGGAAGATTAAAAGAGCAGTGATCAGTCTAGCTGGGCTGAACACGTAGTGACAGAAGGAGTTGGATGCTAATCCGTAAGTGGAGTGAAAATGATAGGGGAAGGAATAATTCAGCATCTTGAACAGCAGTCAGATGAAATTAAGGGGAATTCTGGGCTGAGTAGGTATGCAAAAAAACCAAAACAAAACAAAACAAAAAAACCCTCCTTTCCTAGTTGTCCAAGATTTAATCTCTCCAGCAAAAAACACCAAGTTCCCAAAACTCTGGCCACCTACAGCTAGCACCCTTGGAACAGCCCTGCTGAGGTGCCTAAGAAGCTGTATGCACACACATGCACACACGCACACACACACAACCTTTCCCACCCCTGACCTGCACTCCGGAAAGCAGCAGGGCCTCCGCGTTACCCCCCGAGCGCGGAGGCTTTGCGCCTGCAGAACAGCGGCCGCGAGCGAAGGCGCAAGCTGCCGGCAGCGCTGGGAAGGTCCGTCCCCGCAGCGGGACGCGTTTGCTCTCCCAGGTTTCCACGGGGGGAAGGCACTGAGCCGGCTCCCCGCGAAGTCGGAGGAGCGAGCTCAGCCGCGAGCGCTCGGGTATTTACACGCGCACAGCGCATTACTCAGCAACTCCCATTTGTCAGCCGTAATGGCAGCGGCAGCAGTAAGGAACGGCAGAGCCGAGAGACGGGCTCCGCGGCCACGCGGGCGGCCCCGGCCTCGCGGCGGAGGCGAGCGGGATGCGTTCCTCCCGCCTGCCGGGGAACTATCCGGAGTCGCACCCGCAAAACTCCCGGCCCCGGCCAGACCGCTGAAAGGCTGAGCCTGGGCTGACCTGTTATTTATACGTGAATGTGTGTTGCAAGCTTTGCGGCTCCTTCCTTTGCCAGTCCAGGAGGCGCTGAGCGCCTTTCGTGGCAGGGGCTCAGCACCTTGGCAGGATCAGGTCCTCCCAGTGCAAGTTGGACCCCCTCCCCCCAATAAAGATGCACAATCTCCAGACTGTGCCTTGGCCTGTTCTGACAGCTGGCTCCGGTGAGTTAGTTATCCTAAAGGGGTGTTGCAAAGCAGTCTCGCAGGCGCAGCGCTTGCGTTCGCACAGCTCAGCCCACCTCGGCAGCCTGCCCTCCCCAGCGAAGCGCTCCCCAGCACCTGGGAGCGGGGAGGCACGGCTGCCCGTCGGACGCGCGCATCCCTTGTGCGTTTCCAGCCATCCCCACAAAGCTCCGATGCCTTGCGGAGGAGCAGGGAGCGGGAATGGCTTGCTCCCACGTTTTTGCACGCTTTGGCAGCAAGGCAGTGAGACTGGCCGCTTCCTGCGGCACACGCGCCCGGCAGGACCGCCCGTGATGCGTGCAGGTCCTGCTCCCTGCAAACGGAAGCAACGTGCGTGCACACAGAGTCGGCGCGGTTGGAGTTAAATAAGCAAAAACCTAGTAGAAGGCAGTAAGCTCTTGAGCAAAAAAAAAAACAATCTGGGAGAAGAAGCTCCAGGACTATCCCAAAGAAAACAGCCCCAAGAAAGCCCCCCACAAACACACACAAAGAGACAAAAACAGAAATCAAATAGCTTTGCCGGCATGCCCACTTTCTGCAACCTGTGCTACAGAGCCTGCTCATGTGTCTGTGAGCACAGGGTGGGGAAGAAAGGGAAAAAAATCATGCACCAGTTTACTGTGAGAAAGAAGTGCCAATCTTTATACCAAGAAAAGTTTAACAGATTAAGAAACAACTGCTGGAGGAGCCAGGGGAAGCTGAAACAGGCAGCCCAGGTTCTATCTCCAGCAAAGGCAGCAAGAATTAGCTCACACCCTGGTTACACTCCCAGTCCACTTTTAAGATTGCAGTGGGGGAAGTCACCAAGATCTGGAAATGTCAGGGAGTTTGTGCAGCAGAGGGAACGGTGTATATTATGCAATTCTGGAACGCAGCCCTCATGCACACACTTGGGATGAACTGCCTAACCCTGGAAGAGCAGTTCCACAGAAGCACCAAGCAGATGGTTTTCTTATAAAATCTCCCCCCACAACAAACAAACAAAAAAAAGCCCCAATCAGTCCTGCCACAGCAGAGAAAAGGGCAGGTTGCGCCTTCAGAGAAATCGAGAAAAAGAGAGAGAGAGAAAAAAAAAAATCTGCTCTCCCGCCCAGGAAATCGAGTTTACAAAGAGCCACCCTGCAACCTCGGCTCCAGCCTCGCTAATGCAATGCAGCAGGCAGAGGGATCATCCCTTCCCAGCCTTCAACCTGACGCCGCTCGTGGGGCTGCGATGCGATCCCGGCTCGGGGGGATGGGGGGGGACGGACCCCACCGCGGGGTCCCCCCGACCCGCCGACCCTCGGGGCGCCGGGAGAAACCGCGCCGGGGGGCCGGCACAGGCAAAACCTGCCGGGTCCACGCAAACTTTGCACCCCATCCTTCCCCCGCGGGAACGCGCGCCGGGGCACACGCCACAAGAGCGGCAAACAAAGTTGCCCAAATCCGTTTCCTCGCGGGCCTGCCCGTGCCCACGGCCGCGGCGGCCCGGCGGAGGGAGGGGAGGCGGCGGCCCACGGCGGGGCGCGGACACGCGTGGGGGCGCCGGGGCGAGGCGGGCGCCGGGGAAGGCGCGCGGGGCCGAGCCGCGGAGGGCAGCAGGCATTTCCGCCGCCGCTCATCCATCCGCAGCGCAGCGCAGCTTCCGCGTCGGGCACCGGCGCCCGCCGCCCCCGACCCCCGCGCCCGGCCCGCCGCGCCGCGCACCCGCCGCGCAAGAGGGGCGCAAAGCCGAGGCGCGCAAATCCCTCCTACCCCCCTCCCCAACCCGCGGCCGTGGGACACCCCGCCCGACCGCCGCGTACTCACGGCGCCCGCCTCGCTGCTCCCGGCGCTACCCCCATGCAACCACCGGCTGCTTCTGCACCGGCTCGGGGGCTATAAGCTCTTTTAAACTCCAGCACATAACCCATGTGACCGCAGAAGCCACTGGTAAGGAGCGCCGGGGAGCCAGCGATGAGCTCAGCCCCGCACCCCCCGGCACAGCGCTGCACGGGCGCTCCCGGCGGCGCCGCGCCGCGCGCGCCCCCGCCCCCACGCGCGGCCGCGGCCGCCCCACGCGGCGCCCGCCGCGCCCCCGCCCCGGATGCGGCCCCACCGCGCTGCGCCCGCCCCGCTTGTGCATGGCCCACGCGCGCTCCTTCCTCCTCCTCCTCCTCTTCCCCCCTCCTCCCACGCGGCACCCCCACGCCCACGCAGGCGGACCCCACGCACCCTGCACCGAGGCAGAGCCGGGCACGATTCTCCCCCACCTCTTGCACGACCTGCTGCACAAGCAGCGTGCTGCATGCACGCACACGCATGCACACACACACACACGCGTGTGTACGCACACGTGTGCACGCTGCTCGTCTCCAATGCAACGGGCCGGCAGCCCCCAGCGTCGGCAGCGGAGCGAGCCCTCGCCGTGCCCATGCGCTGGGATGCGCCCCGCCGGCTGCCGCGCTCTGCTGTGGGAGCAGCCCCCGCCGGAGCACGCCCCGCAAAGCCCTCTCTGCCCCTGCGGCCGCAGCCCGCCGGCTGCTCAACGCGCTGGCGTATCCCGCGCGTTTGCGGCTCCTTCCCGAGCGCCGAGGAACCAGGAGCGAAACATCAGCCTTGGCACGGCTCGGAGGGCTTTGGCCGCTGGCTCTCGCTCCTGCCCCGGCGGTGGCCACCCTGCTCCTTCCCTCTGCCCCACTCGCCGTGGGGCAGGGAACCCGGCACAGTGCCCAGGACAGCCAAAAAGATGCCGGTGAAAGGGCACATGGGTGCTGCCTCTAGGTGTTGGGCTCACCCAGGGGTTCGCCCACGGGTTTGGTGTGGGCGCAGGGCAGGGGTGCCGTGTCTCCCGCGGCGTCCTGCAAGGGGAAGGCAGCACCCAGAGTGCAGCTGCGGCAGTGGGCAGCAGCAGCGCAAGGTGAGGAGGACAAATGTGCTGTGCACCATGTCCCCCGATGAGGCAGAGGCCCCCAGGACAGCCGTGCGCCAGGGACACCTGGGTTGCCAGGCCAGGGCGTCTGCTCCAGCTGTGCCGTGGCATGATTTGGGAGCCCAGGATTAAATGTGCCAGGCGGGGACGGGACCCAGTATCAGGATTTGGTGTGCAAACGGCCGGGACAGGCAGGCCTGGCTGGGCAGGTGCAGGCGTGTGCTGCTTAGGCATGCCAGGAACACGTGTGAGAAGGCAGAGCTGGCAGGCAGAGGGCTTCGCTGCGAGCTGAGTTATGGAAAATGACTCTTTCCAAGGAATTGCTAAAATTAAAGCAGCAGCGAGGCCAGAGGAGTGGGAGCCAAAGGGGAGGGTGAGCAAGGACACCCGAGCTGCCCCGGGGCTAGGAAGGGCAGCGTGGGCAGCAGGCGCAGCGGGAAGGATCCCTTGCAGAGCTGGCGCTTCTCCGGCCGCTCCTGCCACCTCCGGAGGGAACAGCAAATACCCCAGGGGGGGAGGGGGTTGGGGGCAAGGCTGGTTGGCAGCCTGGCAGCGCCCGTGGGGGTCTGCTGCGGGGCGAGGGGGCTGCGGGGAATGGCCATTCCCAGCGACGCCTCTGGCTGGGTGCCAGCGCATGGGCACGGCGCCTCAGTTTCCCCATGCCTGGAGGGGACGAACGTGCCTGCGGAGAAACAGCCTGCTCACAGCTGGGGGCAAGGTGCCAGCTCTTTGGGGAGCCCTGGCGAACCGGACAAGTCGTTACAGGAGTCCTCTGCCCTGGGACCCCACGCCAGAAGCTGTGGCAGGGCTGGGGAGCCCGTTCCTTAGACCCCAGCGGCCTGACAAAGTCAGTAAAGGCTGATTCCAACTTCCAGATATCTGAGAGTTCCCAGCACAAATCCCCGTGACTCAGGAAACAACGCACGCAAGAAAACTCTGCAGAGAGGGCTCGGGACAAATACTCCCATTGGCATGCTCCCATTCGAGTTGGCACCCCGGCACTTCTGCTCCGGTTGCACAGAACAACAGCAGTAGCAACAGTAACAAGCCTTCTTCCTGATTGTCCTGTTACAAATAAACCATGATAAAAAAAATAAAAAGGTAATCTTCGGGCAAACCTGCCCAAAGCTGTTCTGTTTTGTTCCAGCTCTATAGAAGTTGATCGAATACAAGATACCACCTCTCCCAGCAGTCCTGGCCTCACACAGACACTGTGACCCAGCCAGAGGAAGGGGTCTGGGTGGAAGCCAGGTTTTGCCTAGTTTTTCATCGATGCTACTAAAAGCCACTATTAATTGGATGGAAATAATGATGTTTTGTCTCAGATGAAGGTCCACAATAAATTATTTGTTTATTGTTACTTGGTTTTGTGCATAAAAAACAAGCATGTAAGGGTTTGGGGAGAATTTGCAGTAGATAATACCAGGTCTTGAACACTTAAAAAGGCAGGAGGAAAACTGAATGCAGAGGTGATTTACCCATAGTTATCCAGCAGGTCTAGCAGAGCTGGGGTCCAGCCCAGAGCCACTGAACTATGCTGAAATGATCACAAAATGTAAGAGGAGAGGAAAAAAATGTATTTTTTCCCACTTCTTCACCCTTCCAGCCCTGCTCTCAGCCAGGAGCAGTGTCCTGGGATTGTGGCCAGTGTCCCAAGCGAAAAAGAGCAAGAAAAAGCTGGGAGACGTGGAAGCTGTCAGATGCTGCTGGGAGATACATCAGGAGCACAGGCAGTTTCTGGGGGGACGGGGATGGAAAGCACCAGTGGGTGTAGGCAGGAGGAGAGCTGGGTGCAGGGAATCAAATCTCCATTAGCTTATGAGCAAGCATTGGGCTGTAGCTCAGGCTGCTTTTCCCAGCTGCTTCAGCAGCGCAGGGGCTCGGTGGCCCATGGCCCTCCTGTTGCTGGGACCACCCAAACCTTGGCACTGGGGACCATTCACATGGGGGCACCACCAACAAAAACCATCAATGTCCCTCATTGCAGGCCACCCACCTGCCTCCTGAGTGGTCCCCAGAACAGGAGAACGGCTGCTTCACGGCTGCTTATTAAGGGTTAGATGGGGCAGAGCCATTGGAAGTCGTTCAGATCCTGAACATTTTGAACTGGACTTGGCCAGGTATAAAGCAACAGAGATCCACTGGATACCAGGGGAGCTCCAGGGATGGCATTTTTCTGGTTGCATCCGTATCCCCAAAGTTAAAGGTCTGTGAGGTGAGAATCTGAGCCCAGTGTCTTTCCAGACCCATTTTTTTGATACTTTATGTCAAACATCCAACTAAATCACTTGCAGACTCATCAAGCATTGAGAGAGAAAGCTGAACAATTACTTGTGAATCATTTATTTGAAGGAAAATGCACAAATTCCTGCAGTGAATACTTGCAGGCAACACATGCACAAGTTTTAGTGCTCCAAAACCCATGCTCTACTGAGTGCCTATCAGCCGCTGGGTTTGAGCTCCCTGCTCGTGGCTCTCCAGAAATATCCCCCCGCCCCTGGCCCTAGCCATCAGCAGGAGCAAGGTGAATAGGAGACGTGGGGAACCATTCCTTGAATTCCTGCTGGACTTCAAGTTAACAACAACACAGCAGGCTGAGCTCGGAGCCTTGTCTCCCGCTTCTGCACAAAAGCGGTTCTCCGGAGGGGGAAAACCCACAACAATGACGAGGAAACGCACGGGGCAGGCAAAGAAAGCGGCTGACCTGGCATGCCGCAGGCCAAAAGAAATAAGACTGATCTCGCTAAGAAGCAAGAAAACATGGGAGCTGCAGGACCTGCAAGCTCTTTACCAGCCCGATTTAATCACCTTCTCAGCAAATGCTCCCCACGAGGAGCAAGAGGGGAGAGCAGATCATGAAAAGATTGCAGGCAAAGGAATTCTGCCGTTACTCCTGGACTGATTAAAATTCCTCAGGACTCATGGCAGGAGAGATTATTTTTATGTAAAACTTCACCTTGTCTTCATTAGTTTGCCCAACTTCCTCCTGCGCAGATAGAGCGAGCGGGACGGAGGTGCGTGCAAAAGGCAAAGGCGGAGATAATCAGCGCGGCACTTGGCTGCAGCGCCGGTGCCTGTTCCTGATTTGTGCACCGACAGTGAGGAGCATCTGCGTGCGTGCACGCAGCAAGGTGCGACCGAGGCGGGGGAAGCTGGGGGAGCCTCCCCGAGTCGGGACGAGGCCGCACGTGCGCGCAAAGGCGCACGCAGGAGAAATTCCACATCTCAGCAGCGTGCACGCCCCGTCGCGATGGGGTTAGCGAGGGAGAACGGAGCGCCCACCGGCTTGGGATACCCGCACCTCGGGGACTGCGACTCCCCACCCCTAGCCACAAGCGGCACAAAGCCGATGTGTTTATTGATGCATCCATGTTGCAGCGATGGGCGATACCCTCGCTGCAGCAATCTGCTCCCCCCACATCCTGACCATGTGTTGGACAGGGAGCATTTCTTGGGGCCAAGAGATAGTGGTAGGATGCAGAAACCCCCTTTACGCACTGTCTTTACGCTGCTTTTCACCTGTTCGTACCTGCAAAGTAGGGCTGCACTATCAACCCTGCTGCATCTGGGGAAACCGAGGCACACGCGGCCCTTGAATGCACTCCTGGGGCACCGTGGGCACCCGGTGCCCAAACATGAGTATTTAGTGTGATTTGAGCTGCCCTAGGGTGTCCCGCTGCAGTGGGGATGAGGCTCCGTCAGGCAGCTAAAGCACGTGGGTGAAGTTCCCAAGCACAGCAAGGTGTCAGGGACCGCGCAGGCTCTTAGCCAGCTTCTCCCCAAAACCAGGGACTGGCATACGGCGAAACCTCTCGCTGCTTCTGCCGGCTAAGATTTCAATGACAAAGTGCCGCCTGACACCTGTTATAAATAACGTCCGTCCTGTCACCCACTCAGCGCACGGCTGCTGCTGCCAGCTCCTCGCTCTGAAGAGGTTCGGCGTGCAACCAAAGCCATATTTAAAATACGTTTTTGCACGTATCTTGCTTGATGAGAAAAATCAGGAGAGGGGATTGGGAAAGGCTTCCCTCAATGCTTATTTTCCTGGGATTTTACGAGTATTGTCCCACGTAATCTCGGGTGGGAGGCAAGACTTCAGAGCAGGACGGGGTCTGCGGGTTTTTATGGGTCACCGAGGTGCCCTCACTGCCAATGAGGAAGGAAGGATGTGCCAGAGGGTGTAGAGGGTGTAGCACTTGCCTAGGCTGGGATGGCATGACCCATGGCAACCCCTCACACTGGCAATGTTAAACCTTCATGTGCCATGGCCCTTCCCCACGTTCCCGCTGAGGCAGGGCTCTCCTTGAGGATTAACACCTTGAGGCAGCCCAACATCTGCTGCAGCATGGCTCCTCACTCCGGTTTTGGGACTGGCTTCTATCACGAATCATCATCATCATGTAGAAAGCAGAAGCTGAGGGTTAGAGCAGCTTGAAGTTTTTAGCATGAACAGGTCAGATTTGAAAGAAAAAAGTGGAAGAGCTGCTTTTCAAAAAAAAATGTTTTTGAAGATTAATCACAATCCCCCTCCCCTAAGATTTTTAAGAGTTTGTTTTATTTTATTTTATTTCATTTTCTCTCTTTCTTTCTTTAGCTGAACAGCACAATTTCCCATGAAGAGCACAGTTTGGGCAAATACAATATTGCAGTTAAAAAAAATCTGGGAAATGTTGTGCAAAATTGAAGATGACTCGGTTTCAAACTCTCCAAGTCAGAAACACCTGAGAAACATCAATGCTGGATTGGGGCGTTGGTGGATAGAAAGGGAAGGGAGAGAAAAGAGAGCTCCCCATCCCTCCACCATGGCCCCGGCAAGCTTCTGTTCACTGCATCCACACAGGATGCAATGGGAAACCACCATCTCAAACCTGATGGCTGGAAAGATGCCACCACCACCCTGGGTGTGAGACTCACAAGACAGCGGGGACTGGCAGAACTCATGACAGATAATCTAGGTGCAAGCCTGTCCCCACCCTGTGCTCAGGGGCTAGAGCTTATTCCCTGGGGTGGCTACCAAAGATGATATGAACATAGGTATGCACAGTGTAGCATTCCTGTAGCTAAGGAGAAACACCCACTCTTCATTCCTGTTTCCACCACCACTGCTTCCATCCTGTCTCACACATTAACCCCGTCCTGGTCATCCCTTCCTCCTGCCTGGCCATCATCAAGGTCAAAACTGGACAAATGCTCGTTCTTTTCTTCCACAATCTGGCAAAAGTGAATGGAGCTAAGCACCTCCTTGTTTATACCATTTTCAATGTTTGAAAACTGCACTTTCCTCACTACAGGTTCGCTCGACTCCCACTCCAAACCAAGGAAGAGTCCATTTTTTGCAAAAAGGCCAGAATGGGATGTAATGACCAATTGTGTAACTTTTTGTTCAGCATCTTCTCGAAGCGAGAAGGGCACCATCATGTTCCCATTCTCAAGAATTCAGCTCTGAGCATTTCCAATTTTTTAAAAAATGTTCTTTTTAAAAGAAAAGTCCCAAACAGCTTCAGCTTGAAGTCTTTTATCACAGCCCAAATGTACTTGATTTGACAAGAAAATCGATGGACATCTTCCCATGGAGTTTGCTTGACATCACCTGCTTTGGGAACACCTTGCTGTCTGTGACAAGCATTGTATTCACACCATGTGGGACACCGTGGAATCGCCAGCCCTTGGAGCATTCAACGACTGTCTGACGAGAAGAACTAATGGTGCAAATATTCTCCCTGAAACACAAAACTATCCAAAGCAAAAGTACTCAGCTGTGAATTCCTGAAAGGTGTTGAAAAATCTGGCAGGGCAAGGAAAACCCTATGAAATTTCCATGGGAAATTGGGCCAGCATCATGAAAGACTCCTGAAATTTCTAAATTTCATCCAGGTGGAGATCCAGGCTCCCATGAGAAGCATGAAATTGCATCTCCCCCGATACGTTGATGAAAAACAGCAAGTTAGTAAAAATTCAAATGCTCTAAATTTTGGTTCCCTGACAACCACCTTAGAAAAGCTTCTGACCTAGGGGGGGAAAATTGCTATATTTGCAGATTCTCTTTGTTTAAACTGAATGAAGAGAAAAGCTCCCACAGAATGTTCAGGTTGTTTTGGAGCTGGATCAGGCTACAGTCAAAGCATCGATGTTCTGGAGGCTCTGAGGTGGGTCTGGGTGTGCAAAACCCCCACGTGGATGAGGGTGTCCTGGCCCCCTAAGGATCCAGACTGTCCCAACTCCTCCCACGTTACCAGGATCCTGCTGCTGCTGTGCTTCTATTTCCACCCTCTCCTTGCACACATGCTGCCTTGTTAGTAGAAAGTTTTGACTAGCATTAAAGAACCATCACTACCTGGTGAGGACACAGCCTTCGCTGGTGACAAGGGGAGTATTTTTCGTGCAAGGTCTCGGGGGAGGAAGGGAAAAAACAAATGAGAGAAATCTTCTCCTTCGCCAGCTCCTGCTGCCCGCTCGGGGCCGCGGGATAATTCTCCTTGCTTGCAGTGCCATCTCCCGGCAGGGCCTGCTTCGGGACCACTTGCGGACTTTCTGGATTTTACGGAGAGCTTGCGGAAGCGCGCACGTTTAGGGATGCAACTGGCAGTCTGGTCTCCTTCCCCCCTACCTGGCGGGGGGGGGGGAACGTGAAGCGACTGAGCTTGCAGAGAAAAATATAGAAAGAAAGAAAAAGAAAAACAGGACAGCATTTCTCTCTGAAGTGTGGGATGAAGGAGAGCCTTGCTAGGGGTGATGCCTGGGCAGAAGGGATGGGTGATGCTGGAGATTGCAGGAGGTCTGATGCTAGGACTGCACCTGCTGCAGCATTTGGGACTTGGCCTCTCTCCACCTCCCAGCACCGTCCAGGCTTCGCTCATGGCCCTGCATTCACCCAGCTGGGGAGGCTGGGCCACACTTTGCCCCAAGCTGAGGTATTGGCTGGTAGGGCTGGTCACCTAAGGTCACACCATGCTTTTTGTAAAGTAGGAAAGAAAACAAAAGTATATCAACTCTCATTTTCAGGTGACAAGTTGAAAAGAGCAGTGGTGACAGCACTTTGCCCAGCAGTGGAGATGGAGCTCCTGGATTCCTTCTCCTTCTCATCTTGCTCAATATTTTGGCTTTTCTCCCTGGCACATCCATCAGGCTCTTGGAGCTCTCAGTCTACAGCTGGGTGCAAGGGCAGGGCTTCACCAGGGCAAGCACTAGGCATCCTCTTATTCAAAGTCTTGGTAAAGCAGCTTATCCTGCGGTCACAAAGCACAGAAGAAGGGAGAGACTCAACTCTTCCTTGACCACTCCGTATTAAGACAGAATATTCTCCTAAAAGAAGCTTGAAAGTCCTGGACTTGATTCAGGAGCCTTCAAGCTGGGAGGAGGGACTAGGTATTTGTTGAACAAGAAGCTGGACTAGATGATCAAAACAGCCCTGCCCATCCTTAAAATTTATGAACATCGTTTAAAGAATTGGAGGCTCTGCTTTGGTCAGTCAGTTCAGAGTAAAAGACTTTTGAATTTCAATTGCTTTCCCATTCAGTTAAATCCTGATTCAATTTTTTCTGGACAAGTTTATCATATCCCTCCTGCCAACCAGGCGCTTTAATCTCTGACAGCGTCTCCTACTGCCCTTCTGGCTCAAGCTGCTTCAGCCTCCTCTGAGCAAACCCAGGTGGAAGGGGCCATCCCAGGGCAGGCAGCTCTCCTTGCCAGCTTGTCCCAAAACCCTACAGTGACCCCACCACAAGCAGCCCAGATCTGTGGGTTGTAAGGCTAGTTTGCTTTGCCAAAAAGAATTATGTTAAAAATTTGAAAAACTGAAAATGCTTTTCTTTTCTTTTCTTTTTCCTTTTCTTTTTCCTTTTCTTTTTTTTTTTTCTTTCTTTTTTATTTTTTTTGGAAACAATAAGGGTTATTTGGACAAAGAGGCCTGCTTTTGAAATAAAAATTTAGCACTTGTTTTGATGGGAAAAGAAGTCCCCTGTGGTTTCAGTGCAGTGCACAAGATGTGGTTACATCCCCTTGCGTGCTGGATTCAGCACAGGGCCTAACGGGGTGAATACGTCAGCCTCATACAGCAGCTCCCTCATCATGACAGTCCTGCTTTCTCCCTTCGCCCTCCAACCTGGCACGATGCTCATGGCTGCATTTAATCTTCTGTGCCCCAAACATCTTAGAGCTAAAGCAGGGAGGGAAAGGACCTGGCAGCTGGCTGCCAGGGCAAGATTAGTGTTGGCTGTTGATGAGGAGTCAGCCAGGCAGGAAGAAGCAGTGGGAAAACGAGCAAGATGAGATGTGGGTATGCTCAGCTGCAGGGGAACAACGCTTCTTGCACCAGCGATGAGTATTTCAACAGGAGGAGGCTTTGAACCTCGGCTTTCTGATTTTTTTAGTGTGCCACCTGCCTTAGCAGCATGTGCTAGCAAATAAAGGGCATTTGCGAGAAGTGTGAAAAGGGGGAAGCACGATTTTTCAAAGCCCTCCCGCAGGACTGGCACCCTCAGTCTGTCTCAGGGGCAGAAGGGGTCCACGTTTCCCAGGACGTGGGCAGCAGCGATTCTGTATGGTGTGCAAACTCCAAGGTGAGCTGAGGACGTGGGGAGCAACGGTGAATTAAAGCCTTATTTATTGCATATCCACCACCCAGACAACATGGGTGGGAATTGCACAGACACCCAGAACATTAAAGGTCTGTCTGCTGAGAGCCGTTCTCCACTCAAGCTCCTCTCAGCAAGAAGCCACTCTCGATAAAATTCCTGGAGCGGCTGGTTCAGCAGCACTGACAGCAGACTGAAGTGAAGCAGCAAATACAGCCCCAGCAGGAGACCGTTTAGGTTATTATTTTAATTAATTGCACATGTAGCTAAACTGAAAGAAAAATAGAGACGTGACACCCAATTATTCAAATCAGTTCCTGCCAGTCACACACTGCTGCTGCTACCACAGCCCTGGCACAAAGCTGTGCTCTCTGCTGCCTTCACTGCCCCTTCAGAGGGCACCCAGAAATGCCAGCGGTTGGCACCTGGAGGCTGACAAGATGTCACTTTGCAATTTTTTGTGTTGTGCAAAAGCAATGAGGAACTTCAAATCTACCAGTGTGTTCCCACAAGGGGTTGCATTGCCTGGAGCTGGTATGTTAGTCCCTCCTGGGGCAGAGTTTTCCCCAGAAGCCTGATCCTCCAAGATGCAGTACAGGCTGCTCTGGACAAGCCTCCCAAGGACCCTAGGCGACACAAGCCAGAAGAGGGACTTGGAGAGAACAGGCATTGGGCTCCTGGAGAGAAATTGCCACAAAGCAATGTCCAGCCCCAAGAGATGCTAATCCAGTGCCAGTGACTCAGGATGAGTTCAGGAAGCTGAAGCAGAAGACCTTAGCTTGGAAAAGCTGAACATTTTCTTCTGTAGTGAACAAAAATGTGAAATTGAGACTGCCGGGCTTTTCTGGCTTGAAGCTTTTGAACAAAATTTGCTCAAGGAAGCAGGTGTTGTTGGGATTCACAACTGCTGGTCCCCACTCTCCCATCATGGGGGCAGAAACACCTATTTCCATTCAGTGGTGCTGCCAGGCACAAACCCCTCTTCACCTCTTCGAACAGCAGCCCCGGGGCTGCGATCCCCAAATGGGCAGAAATAGGGACGTTGCAGCACCGAGAGCAGAAACCTCAGTGGAAAAAGCCCCAGTCTCTCGCCATCTCCATCGTGGCTGTGAAGCGCAGCGAGGTCGCCCTACCAGCATCCAGGGCTCTCCGCGTGGCTTATCTCGGCTTTGCTGCTCCTTGGAGGTGGCCGGGTCCACTGCATCAGACCCATGTCCCCAGGACCGGGGAGACGAGGAGCTCCAAGGTGCAGAGCCATGCAGGCGAAACCAAGCACGCTCTGTCCCAAAGAGCCCCTGCTCACAGCACAGTGCACGTGAATGGGGAGTTTGCCTTTTTCTTTTTTTCCTAAATCGCAGCAGCTTACAAAACTCATGCTGTTGTTACAGATTTCTTCTCCCTTGTAATCCTGCTTGCTACCTGTTTTCCTACATCATTAGCTCAACGGGGTGGAGACCAGGCTGTCCCCCTCCACTGCAGGTTATCAGCTACTACTTCTCTCCAAAGGCCTAGCTGATTAACAAGTCCAATTAAACTCTGAGCTGTTCTTCCCAATTTGCACTTCACTTTGAAGTCTGCTTCTTGTATTTGAGATCTAGAGAAGACCTGGCATGCTCCAAACAGTTTCTTTTTTTGACTGTGCTAGTTAGCCTAACAGAAGATGTTAAATTTCCCTGAAATTCTTGTTTTGCTTATGCACTTAAATTGCCATGGCCACAAAATCACCACCACCTCCTTCCTACACGTGCAGGGAACTTGGCATCTCACATGATCACAGCTATCCCGTGGCAGCCTGTTGGCACTCTGCATCCACCATTGTGTTTCTTCTCACCTGGAACTCATTTCACTCATTAGGGTCAGAAATGGATGGAGTGAATTAACCTCGTTCCCCTTCTCCCAATAGCTTTTGTCACAGCGAGACTAGTTGCAGCTGGAGCCAGAGAGCAGGGATATCCCATCACCTCGCTGGCACAGTTTGAGGTCTAAACCTTTGCTACTGCTCCATCGGCTCTGATGCTTGGGGAAGGGAGGGGGACCTGAAGGGAAAACTCAGCATCCACTTCCACACCATGAACCAGCCTGGGTATCAAACAGGTTTTTTTCTGAGGTGTTTTGGGGCCCTGCCAAGTGCAGTACAGTTGTGATAGGGATGCTGCAGAGAAAGGGACGATGTGCACCCTGGTGTGCACCAATGCACAATCAAAACAGCATCATTTCAAAGTTAGCAGCTTTCTAGGTGAGGCTTTGATTGCAGCCTGTTTGATCCCAGACCCCTAACTTCTCCCAGCTTCTTCTTCTCTGTTACAAAGAAATTTTAAAAAATAGTGCTTTTGTCTTGACGGGCTCTGAACAAGTCTCCTTCCCACGAAGTGAGGTGGTCAGGGTCGCATTCATTTCCAGCTTCATAGGAATGTTTTCCCTGTCCCAGATTTAACCTGGAAGTCTGGTGGCTTCCTTGGGAACCAAAAAACCACGCTTACGACAGAATTTCTGCCGTAACCCTCACCAGAGTGACTTCAGTTAAAATTTTTCTTCCCCAAATCAGGGCTGACCCTGCAACTCCACGGCTGCTTACATAGATATCCCTTTCCTCATTTCCTTTGAGAATTTAAAAGACAGCTAGAATGCTTATAACCTGGCATCATAAACTGTCTGTGTCACCAGCGGGTGGTGGACAGGTAGGAAAGAAGCTGTTTTCCTGGGTTGTTGAAATGCTGGAGAAGGTGTGCTGGCCCAGGGCTCAGTGAGATGCCACGCACAGCCCAGGGGACACCGGGAGCCCACGGGGACTGTGTACCCGGGGGACCAGCTCTGCCCAGAGAGAGCTGCAAGCATGACCCGCTGGGGTCTTGCTGGCCAGCCCTGGATTTTCCTTCTCGGTCAGCGCTGATCTGAAACCTGTAAGAACAGACACGAGTCTCCATGGACCTCCTTAATCTAGAGCCATTCCTGAGCTAGGCAGGGTGAGAAATGACGTTATGGTGAGCCCATGCTGTAGCATCAGTAGCTCTCCAGCCGCTGCGCGCAGATGCACTGTTCCACCTCCCGTCTCACAGATGCGGAGGAGCGAGGCGGGGAGAGGCAGGGGATGTGCTGCAGACCACGCTGTGGGATATGCCGACGGATATGGCTCGGATTTACTGTGACAGGGGAGTTTTCCAAAATGAAAGGAAAAGAAATCTTTTTTGGTAGAATCTAAACCTTTCACCAGAAAGGTATCGATTTGGTAACACAGAGGGGGAAAAAAAATCAGTTCGCGTTTTAGGTTTCTACTTCATTGCAATTTGCCCACAATATGTTACGTAACATATATTGCACACGCAATTTACATGATGAATTTTAATAAATCAAAAATGCTGAGAAAGTGTCACTTCAATTTTCCAGAACAGCTCCGAGGAATGTTTGCCTGACCAGAAATTTACATTTTTTCTTTCCTATTTGGAACAACAACAACAAAGAGGTCGGTATTTCCCACGAAACAGGAGTCTCGGGCTCCGACCAAGCTCTCCTAGGCAGTCTGCTGAGAGGAACTTTAAAGGCAGAGCAGACAAAATGTTCGGGCAGCGCTCCGTTCCCTGTCCCATCCCGCACCGTGACAACCGCCGGCATCAAAAGGAACAGCTCCTCGAAGGCGCGGGAAGAGCAGAAACCCTGAAACAGCCCCGCCGAGCCCCGAGACCATTCCTCTTCGAAGAATGCTCCCCGCGGGCAAATGAACTTCAAATAATTCCTCCCTCTCTCCCCCTCCAGAGAAGCCCTAATGACACCTTGTCCGTGAACTTAATGCATTTTAAACTATCTCCATGCCTGGGCCACATACTTGGAATGTCCCCTAAGGACTGCTAAAAAGTCACAAGCAGAAAAAAAAAAAAAAAAAAAGGCAAAAAAACACAAAAGCTTCAGTCTCCATCCCCGGGCTCCCGCCCCCGCGGAGGGGAGGGTTTCACGGCACGCGGTATTACCTTTCGCGTGCCCAAGCAAGGCTCCCGGTAGACAGAGCTGGGCACAAGAGGAGCGCTGGGACACCAGCCTGGGTTTGAACTTTTCACCTTTTTTTTTTCATTTTTCATTTTTCTGGAGGGGGGAATTTTTTTTCTTTTCATTTTTAAAAAAGCCCTTCAGGAAATGATTTAGGAGCAGAGAGCGTGGTCAGCTAATGGGCTGCAGCTGAGGCAGGGCTTGGGACAGTGGAGCGGCCTCCCGCTTTTGCCGTGCGTGTGTCCACGGGGGCTCTCCTCGTGCCCGCCCGCGTGTGCCTGCGCACGTGTGGCACGCTCTGTGCTCATCACCGGGGCAGTGTCCAGCCGAAGAGGGCTTGAACCCCCTCCAGAAAATGATCAAAATCCTCAGGACGGCAGCTCTTCTCCATGCGAATTGTTGAGAAATAGGGACTAAACAACTCGTGCCCTGTCCTCCGGCACTTGCCATGTGTCCATGCACACGTCACCTTGGCCTTGCTCAATGTGCTCCCCGGTGACCCTACAATAGCAAACTGGGGATTACTGCCCAGCAGCTGGCGCAACTCGTATGTCCGCAAGCTCTGGGCAGAGCAAACTGGGTTGATATCAGGGAGACTTGGAGGCTGAGTGAGTTTGTGACTTCCTCTACAAGAGTGTGTTGGTATGGGTTGTCTTCCCCAAGAACAGCAAGCCAGGCTTTAAGCATTCACAGAACAACAGCAGCCTCTGTGAAGGACCATCTGTCTGGGAATCTCAAAGAAGTTTTGAGTTTTGCTTTCCCCCCCCCCCCCAATTCCCTCACGCTTTGAGTTATCTCCCTTATTTTCCTGCAGATTTAGAATGGCAAAGCGCATCTTACAGCAGACAGTGGCAACATGGACAGTGTGTCCCAGACTCCCCATGCACACATAGACACATAAATATTGGGGTCTGAGTTTGATCCAGTTGCCAGGAGTTGGACCTTCCCTTGTCAGATGCTTGCAGGCTGCTCCTAGGAGAGATTTCTTCCGAGCTCGCCAAATAAATAAAGTTGCTTGGGTGAAAGGAGGCCTCAGCCATTCCTGGTCCATTGAACAAGCTCTGGCACTTCCCACATGGCTCTCCTGTGCTCTGGCTCAGCTTTGGGAGGAGAGGATGGGTGATGACACTTCATCTCAGCAGCAGTCAGGGGATCGGGTCCCTCAGCCCGGCTGCGTGCAGATGGCTGGCTGCAGGCTGGTGACAGCATTCATCTGCTGCTATCAAGGACCTGGGGATGAATTTAACTGAAAAGAAATGATGAGCCTGCTTTTGAATGTTGGTGCCACTAGCATGCACTAAACCCCTTGGAAGCGAGCGATTTGGGGTATACAGGACAATCTGTGTGATGCAGAGGTCTCCTGCCTTGGCCAGCACCCTGCAGAGCTCATCAGGAACACAGAGCTGCTCCAAACCACCCCCCCACACATACCCCTGTCACTTTATACTCCTTATGTTTATTGCAGACCCAGTTCTCCAGACTTCTTTCCTTCTTTCACAAGCTTTCAGGTTCCCAATTAAAAATTACAAAATTCTCAAGATTAAAGAAACCAAACGTGCAAGCCCTAGGGTAACCATTCCCTTTAAAAAAAAAAGGAGAAAGAAAAAAAGAAAAAAAGAAAAAAAGAAAAAAAGAAAGAATCTAGAAAATATTCGTGAGAAAAACTGAAAACAATTCCTCCACATGTTGGAAAAAACTTACTGTTTCCCAGCCTGCTCAGCCCAGAAGCTGCAGGAATTGAACAGGGCTGGGAACATCTCTGGAGCAGGTGAATGTCCAGCATAATAACCATTGGCCATGATGGGGGCTTCTGCCAGCAGGCAGCAAGGGCTGTAGGACAGCAAAGGGGACAGCCAGGACTTGTGCATGTCAGGGGGATGATGCTTAAGCAAAAGTTTGGTATGGGAGCACAGGAACAGAGACAGAGGCTGGGAGGCTGGAGTGGGGCACCAGGGGGGCCAAGGCAAGGGTGGCAGGTCTGCTGCACCCAGAGAGCTCATGTAGTACCTGCACACTGGCCCCTCGCCGCAGCATCTTCATCTCCTTTGGTCTTTTCCACTAAATTAAACTCACATTGTTTCCCATTAGCTTGTCATGGGGATCTATTTATTTACTTGTTTCCAATATGCCAGCTTCTTAAAGTTGTCCAATTTGCATTCCTCTCCTTCCACCCCAGCTTAATTAAAAAAACATTGCTGTTAAGGCATGTGATACCCTCAGCAGGGCAGAGGCAGCCCCAAAGTCAGGCCTTTTCCCCACTTATCCCTCCCTCCTTTCTGGAGGAGCGATGCAGGTCTAGGCATGAAGGGATGGGACCACCACCCTTGTGCTCCCGTATACCCACTCAGCTCCTTGGACAAGCATTCAGAGCTTCTCTGAGGCAGCAGGGAGAGCAACGGGGGGAAAAAAAAAAGAAAGTTTTTTTTTTTTTAATTTTAAAATTATGCTTTTAATTTTTTTTCAAACTAAAAATATCTTCTCTTTTTAAAGTTTCCAAGCACGATGCCCTGAAGAAGCAAGAATGACAGATGCTGCCGACTGCAGATGTTTTGCTTTCCTTTTTTTAATTTTAATTAGTAATATTTTCCACACCAAAACTCACAGATGGCTATTTGTGTCTCTTCGACTGGGTCAGGCCAGGATCAGAATGACCTGCTATGGATGTCGCCAAACCCTGCTGCAGGATGGTTATATTTAGGCAGGGCTTTGTCCTTGCCTTATTAACCTATTGATTGCCACTGGCCCACCAGGCACATGCAAATCATCCTTGTGCTCATCTCCGAGGCCTCCTGATTCGTTTCACAACAGGCATTTTGGGCAACCAGCTCCCGAAAGCCCTTCAGCAAAAAATGCCTGAGCCAACCACATCGTCTGGCTCTTTCTATGGCACTGTCTCCACCCATCCATGCTATGAGGCCTTTGTGAGGCCTCACAGTTGCAACCACTCCATTGCCTTTCACCCTTCAAGTGTCACCTGTAGAGCTGTGCTGCTCTAACAGAACCTTGCAGCTTGCAGCAAGGATGCAAACTCAGGCCCCAGACAACATATGGTGACACTTTGCCACAAAAAGGGCAGAGGTTGGTATCAAAGAGGGGTTTACCCTCGTTTCCCACTGAACACCGTCTGTGCAGGGGGTGTTCTGGGTTTGGGCAGAGGCAGATGTGGCAGTGTGTTCTCTTTCTTACAGGGCACTTGCTACCCAATGAGACTCTTTACTTCAAGAAATACTGCAGAAAAGCCACCTTCTTACAGCAAGCATCACGATTCTTGTCTTGCTGCCCTGTTGCCCATCCACAAATGTGCACTGACCCTTATGGAGGAGTTACTACTCCTAGGGAGAGCAGAAATGCAAGCAGCCCTGTAAACTGCCCACAAGCATGTGGGGATCCCCCATTCTCCATGTGGACTCTCAGCCTCTCCCCAGCTGGGGAGACAGGATCACTCCATGAGCAACGTAAGCTATTGCCAAACTCCGTCCTGATGGGAAGGTTCATGCTACCAGCTTAGAAAGATGGTAAATTCACAGAGAACACCATCTGTCACGTGAAAGCTGGCCATGGGGAAGAGAGAGATGGCAGGGAGAAAGAGCAGACTCTGCAGCATACACACATATATGCTGTACAGCTGCTCTTAGTCAAGAGTCCCTTAGTGCCCCAGTAGCCTACTGGGAGAATATTAGGAAGGAGTTTCTTTAGGTTTTCAAAGCACTTGCTTTGCTCTAATCAGGATAATGCTACACAGGAACAAAATCTTGAAGCTACAGGCACGTGTGTGAAATGTTGGCTTGGTGCTCTGCAGTGATTAAAACAGCAAAGGGAGAGGCAGGAATTATTAGGAAGGATCAGAGAACAAATCTGCGAATGGCATTATGGAGCTAGGCAGAACTATGTCTACCTCCACTTGGGGTGTGAGGTGCAGTTCTGCTCCTCTTTTTTTCACAGGCAAAAGTGAACAAAGAGATGGTTTTCAGATGGGGAGCAGCTACGTAGGCTGAGACTCTTCTCTGACAGAAGAGGTGGCTGGAAGGAGAAACAGTATGTCATTGCCTTTTGCCATAGGATATCAGATGGCTGCGAAAGTTGTCAGAGGATATTTGTGGAAGAAAAATCCTTCAGAAATCATTTATGATGAAACCACCAGTCCTGGCTTGGGAAATCCTTTAGCTTCAAGTAGGTGGAGACTGCAGAGCAATCTAGGAAGTCTAGTACCATCCTCACCTTCTTAGGTTTTTCCTAGAAATTCACAGGTTAACCCAGTCCAGTCATTCTAACATCTCCATACATGAGAAATGCATTTGAGTAAAGTAGCCCATCCATGTTGCTTGTGGAGCTGTGGCAGGTCCCTGCTGTAAGAAGAAACCAGAATTCCCCAGTACAGGTCATCTCTGCTTCAGCAGTACAGGTACCCTTGGGGATCCATCTTCTCCCGTGTCTTTGATGGAAATACCAGGCTCCATCAGCAACAGTGCATAGCCCAGAGCCTGATGTCAGAGAAGGAAAGATCAGAAGTGGAAAAATACTTGTGTGAGACTGAGGAGAGGAGATGAAAAGAGTTTTGCTCATTGAGATGCTGGATACTACAGTCCAACAGAGACCAGAGGTCCTTCAGCTCAGGAATGATATATGCTTAATGAGTGTTAACGAATTATCCCTAATTGCTGTGCTCTGACTATCCCTCTCTGAGGTGTGATATGCATTATAAGAAACCAAAACAGAGGACTGAAGACAATCCAATTTCTTGGCTCTGGGCATGTACGTCAGCCACTAATCTGTCTAGAACCACTTGCTGGTTGGCAAAGTTCATCCATTTACTGAACCAAGCTGACAAGAAGTCAAAACAAAAAGAGACATCAGCCACAGCACCATCAGAGCATGCAGACTTGGGCTGCACCTTTCTTCTGGGAAGCCCTGTCCCACTGGGGCTAGTCCATGAACACCAGGGCCACACAGAAAGGGGAACAACAGAAGAGACAAGCCAAAAAATGAAACAGTCAGACTAGGAAGGACAGGGCAAGACCAGTGTGGCAACTTGGGGAGCCTCAAGCTGTCCTGGGAATATCTCAGGGAGAGCCAACTTGCCGGAGAACCTGCCTGGTGCCTGTAAATGGGTGAAGCTCTGTGAGCAGCAGTCCTGGTTAACGTCAATAAATGGAGCTGAAATCCTTTGCCTTACCCAGGCCAGGGAGTTTCATATAATAGATTCTGAGTGCTCCATAGCCCAGCCAGGTTTACGTCGTGGGACTATGACTGTCTGCCTTTTATTGTGTTTCGCTCTGCTTTTCTATTATACGGCACAATAAAAAGCCAGCTTCCTCCTCTCATTAGCCATTTGCTTGAGCTTGAAGTGCACTGAGATTTTTCACATGCCTGCTACGAAAGGGGTAATCTGCTCTCTGGGAGTCGCTCGCCTTCCTGCAGGCCCCCAGCGTGCTGCCTGCGTTGCAAGCGCAGCCACAATACGAGTGTGTCTGGCTGGAGAGCGCGTGTGTGCAGCTACAGCGGCATCACATAAAAACTGCTCCAAAAGTACATGTCTTTGGCTGTGGGGTAGAGCATGCAAACACTGAGAAAACAGAAATTCGTAGTTATCTAGGCACCTTTAGTTTGTTCTCTCTGTGCTTCCACTTCCTAAATTAAATGAGGTATGGGGATCTATGAAAAATAGCAAGTATGAATATCGTTAAAGACACTACCATAACGCATAAGTGGATAGGGGCAGAAATTAGGTATTCAGGCAAGAACAAATCTGGTGTGTTTTACTCTGCTGCCTTGGATACAGCTTTTAGCTTAGAGATTTTACTGAAATGTAGAAAAAAAAGCATTTTTCTGGTGCTTTTTAAAAGAAAAATGAAGTTACTTTACGAGTACAGCAATCTATCACCTTATGATGTTCTTCAATTCATGGAAGTAAACAGAGCAATCATGGGCTTTGGACATCAGATGGCAAATCCAGGTAGGGTTTGCGTGGAGGAGGTTGTGTGCCAGGGGAATGATGGCTCATCCTTTTCCCCTTTGCTTTCTTACAAAGACACGTGTGTGGAGAGGGGAGCAGCTCCTACACCCCTTGGTGTAGGAGGTGACCAAGAGAGGAAGTAGGAGTTACTGTTGTCCTACCTAAAGCCAGGCAGGGCTTGGCCTCTACTGCACAGACTCTGACTCAGAGGACAAAATGGGCCCCGAGCCTGCAGATGCCTACTGCCACCTTGGCACCTGGGCCTGGAGTCTGCAGCTACCCCCCCTCCTGAGAGCTCTGGAGACCTGCAAAATCTCTCAGCTGCAGAGTGACTTGGGTCCAGCAAGGACCGACAGTTCCCTCTGCTGGGAGGATGGCAATGAAGTGGCTTTAAGCTCTTTCTCCCATCTGAGGAAGGCATGATAATTAAACATCCTGTTCCTGGAACATCCCACCTATTATAGACCCACACCCAGAAACATCCTTAACCAAGCACTACCTTCCCTTCCCTTCCCTCTATCCTCACTGTCCTGCTAGCTGCACAGCTGAAGAAGCAGTGCACAGGTCCTGGCATTTAATTGGGGTAGTTGGTGCTGTTCATTTTTCCTAAGCCCCCTTGTTTTGGTGACAGGTTATTTCCAGAAAATTTTACTTTTTTTTCCCCCTAGAGTAGGGTCTTCACTTTTCTAGGTGTGAAGCTGTATAATATGTTCTTAAAATAATGAAGGAAAATGTTTTCCATTGTTTTAGACCTTGTAATTTTTTTACATTAATGTCTGGAATTTGAAAACTAAGGGCTTTAAAAAATGGACAATATTAGCAAACAAAAAGAGCATCTGGTAGCTCCTCTCTTTGATCTCTGGTTCTAAACATGTTCCCTTCATTAGTTTCAAGCATGTGGTTGTCTTTTTCCCCTAGACATAGAAAATATTTTTTTTTCTAATACTTTGAAATTAGTTAATTATACCTAAGATGATCAGTGAGAACATACAGGTCTTTTCTTGAGTGAAGGAGCAATGGCAGGTAACATTAGGGATGTGGGGCAGAACTGAAAACCAACTCAGGAACCACCAGAGACATTAACAATTTACCAATCTAAAGCAAGCCTTGTCCCACCTTACCTTGCAGAAACACTATTGCTGAATTAATCTAGTATTTCCATACCAGGACTTGATCAGTTATGAAGCTACTGGAGAGAGTCCAGCATAGGATCAGAAGGGTGGAGCATCTGCCCTATGAAGAACGACTGCGAGAGCTGGGCCTGTTTAGCCTGGGGAAGAGAAGACTGAGGGGGGATCTTATCAACGTCTGTAAGTACCTGACAGGAGGGAGTCAAGGGGATGGGGACAAACTCTTTTCAGTTGTCCCATGCAACAGGACAAGAGGAAATGGGCACAAACTGAACCACATGAAGTTCTGCCTGAACGTGAGGGGGAATTTCTTCCCTGTGAGAGTGACAGAGCACTGGAACAGGTTGCCCAGAGAGGTGGTGGAGTCTCCTTCTCTGGAGATCTTCAAGGCCCGCCTGGATGCAACCCTGTTTAACATGCTCTAGGTGACCCTGCTGAGCAGGGAGGTCGGACTAGATGATCTCCAGAGGTCCCTTCCAACCTTACCCATTCTATAATTCTATGAAACAAGCTGCAATGAGAAGCTTGTAGCCCTCTTGGCTTTGTATGGCTCATGCAGATACAAAGTGATGGACCTAGGGAAAAATCAAGAGATGCACACAGTGGTATCCGCCAGAGATGGGCCGGCAACAAGCTATTACAATTTGGCAAGCACAGATGGTGTGAACAGGTTTACAAAAGTCTTAGTCTCTTATTCATTAGCAGAGAAAGAGGCAAACACGAAGCTGTGCTTTATCAGAAGAGGAATGAAGAACATCACTGTGCACCTGCACCAACTGCGGTGAGCCCACATCTCAAATTCCGTGTGCAACTTCGACCTCTCTCTCAGAAAAGACATAGAGCTGGGAACAGCACAGAGAAAGGTGACAGCACTGATCAGAGCCACAAAACAACTCTGGACATAAAGTGACTAAATCTGTTAGGTTTCTGCAGCTGAGAAGAAAAGCTGAATGGAGATGTCTGTAAAAACCTGATAAGTTAAAAGAAGGTAGGAAATGAAGTATTTTTCTTTGCTCTGGCTCACAATGCATGAGCAAAGAAGCACGTCAGGGCATAAAATGAATACAAAAGAGTTCTTTCTTTGTCCAATAGATATTTAAATTTTGGAGCTTGTTGCCAGCAGATCTTGTAGACAAGAGTTTAGATCACTTCCAAAAGTGACTAAAGAAATCAGTAAAAAAACATAAATCCCATCAAGACCTATTAAGTGCAAAGACACCATCTTGAGAGGTCTGGAAATAGCCATATGTGCCCTGTCTCTTATATTTCTTCCCAAATCTTTTTCTGGTAGGCACTGGCAAAGATGGGTTTTGGGAGGAGATGCCTGTATCTGACCCTCACTACCCATCCTTACAGTCTTTGGGAGAACCTCTGGATCACTGGGGGCAGGTCATGGGAAAAAGTACAGAGAAGCACCATTTGGGCTCACTCACGGCAGTGATGAAGCTATTGGCATGCAGTAGAAGAAACCCAAGTCCAGACTCATCCCATCTACTTTTTAGTTCAGCTGCTAAACCTGATGTGCCATCCCTTCCAAACTTTTCTATAACCAGTGGAAGTGGAGGCACTGTCAGAGGGCTGATGACAAGGACAACTGTATTAAGCCTCGCCAGAAGTCCCTGACTGCAGCTGGCAGTGTCTACCTAGGACAAATATAGTAACAGTATAAGTATCTAGCAGTGCTCCCCCAGAATAATCCCCTCCCCCCAATCTGCTAGCAAGCTACTGCTCTTCCTTAGCAGTGAGCAGTTCTCTATTCACCAACTCTTGTGAGGGCAGCTCTCTCGGGGGTCTCTGTGGCGCAACAGGCAGCACATTCGGCTATTAACTGAAAGGTTGGTGGTTTGAGCCCATGCAAGGACGGTGCCCCCATGGTGGGGTGCCTGGGGGACTCTGCTGCTCAGCACACTGGCTTTTAGATGGGTCAGGATAGCTGAGCTGTTGAAGGCACTGCATTAAGGTTGTAGTCTCCCTGGGAGATGTGGGTTTAAATCTCACTCCTGACAGGTTTCTTTGGAGTGCTGGTGGACAACAAGTTGACTATGAGCCAGCAATGTGGCCCCGTGGCCAGGAAGGCCAATGGTCTTGTGGGGTGCTTTAGAAGAGTGTTGCCAGCAGATCGAGGGAGGTGATCCTGCCCCTCTACTCAGCCCTGGGGAGGCCAGGTCTTGAGTACTGCGTCCAGCTCTAGGCTCCCCAGTACAAGTGAGACATGGAGCTGCTGGAGAGAGTCCAGCGTAGGATTAGAAGGATGATCAGAGGGCTGGAGCATCTGCCCTATGAGGAACGGCTGCGAGAGCTGGGCCTGTTTAGCCTGGGGAAGAGAAGACTGAGGGGGGATCTTATCAACGTCTGTAAGTACCTGACAGGAGGGAGTCAAGGGGATGGGGACAAACTCTTTTCAGTTGTCCCATGCAACAGGACAAGAGGAAATGGGCACAAACTGAACCACATGAAGTTCTGCCTGAACGTGAGGGGGAATTTCTTCCCTGTGAGAGTGACAGAGCACTGGAACAGGTTGCCCAGAGAGGTGGTGGAGTCTCCTTCTCTGGAGATCTTCAAGGCCCGCCTGGATGTAATCCTGTGCAACGTGCTCTAGGTGACCCTGCTTGAGTAGTGAGGTTGGACTAGATGATCTCCAGAGGTCCCTTCCAACCTTACCCATTCTGTGATTCTTTGAGCCATACAGCAGCCTCCTAAAGATCTTGGCCTTTTGATCAGAGATGGTGCTTGGAACTAGGTGCATTCAACCAATTTAGAAGCATACTCACCCTGCAAAATAGAGCACAACCCAGAGATCCCAGATTGAAGACAGACCCTAACTTACTAGACTATAAGTCTGCATCACTCAAGGGAGGACTATGAAAGCTTACCAGCTCAGGTCTGATGTAGATGTGTCTTGACCTCCCATTTCTGTGCCCAAGAACACAAATCCTCACTCTTAGCAGGCTTTATTTGCTTGGATGATGTCTTGGCATGAGAGGCTTCATGGCTTGCTGCCTCAGCCTGCAATTACAAGCAGGGCTGGAATTTGCAAGCCAAGGTGTGTCAGTGCAAACATGATCTTGAATCAGATCAGCTGAAAGAGAGAGAAAGACAGGAAGAAAAGATGCCTCCCAGCTCACCTGGGACACCCTGTGCTGGGATGACTCCTTGCTGGTGCTCAGGAATGCATGGGTAGATCTAGCAGCAAGCAATACTGCTAGCCAGAGGAGAAAAAAAAGACCTGCATTTCTCCCTCCGTAGCACCAAGTCCCAACATACAATATGATCAGACTCCCTTCCTGAGATGCCCTGTGATTGGAACCATGAAGGCAGAGAGCATCACAGAGTACCTGTGTTTGCACCAAGCAATGCCTTCCTGTGAAAGGTGATTATTAGATTGTTCTCAGCTGTGACAACAGCCTCACATTTCTACTCTCACTTCTGCCTTTCCCATATTTCCAGGAGATAATGATCTCATCGCCTAACTGTTGAAGATCACTCCTTCTCATCAGCTCTTCCCCTGCTGTCTCCCTCCTCTGCTCATTATGGGATGGAAATGTTATCAACCAACAATCACTAGATGTCAAAAAACCTTATCACAGAATCCAGCTGCCAACATAGCCTAAATGTGCTTAGGAAATGTCAGTAAATTACAGGAGACAGAGAAAGTGAGTGAGGGAGGAAACATTAGGATGAGCAGTGAACTGCAATTAACTGTATCTCATTTGGAAGGAGTAGGAAATGTATGACGGAAAGCAGAGCTAAGGGGTCATTGATCTTAGCAATTGAGGGAAAACTGAGGAATTGATGGATTAATGGGGTTCTTCTGGGGGTAGAGTTTGCTTTATGGGCCAGACTGGGGCAGGAGATGACTCTGCTGTTGGACACAATGCTTAGAACTCAACCTGGTTATTACACAGCACTAGAAGAATGCCCCCAACCTTCCTCCAAACTGTTTTGACACCTCCCTGGAAAGGGGTTCTTCTCTCATGGCCAGGTCTAGATTGTATTCTTGTATTGGCATAAAGTTGTGCCCCAGCCTGGTGTCCAAACGGCCTGGATGCCAGGCTGGGCTTGGGGGCTGGCCTGGGAGCAAGGCAGATCAGGATCAATCACCTTTCAGGGCATGTCCAAGAGTGACCTGGACAAGAGTCAAGCCAAACTTGCTCAGTCTGAGTCTGCCTCTGAATATCCCATATTTTTTTCTGGTAATGTCATGTGAAAGATATGGACAGATAAATCGACCCATGAGCCTTCGTAGGAGATCCCAGGGGATACTAAAATCAGCATGGCAGCAAAGTACTTTAGGCTTGTAGCTGGATGCTTTGTATTCACCTGTCTCCTGGCCTGACAGTCTGTGGAGAGTAGGATATAGTCAGCGAGTTGTCTGTCGCTGCTAGTCTTTGGTGTGAATTCATGGTAAGCCTGGAAAGGAAGATTACAGCTGGTGGTGTGGCATAGTTTGGCCAAAATAAAAATAATAATAATAAAAAAAAATGTAGCTGGCAGGATTTGATCCAAAAAGGGGAAAATGGTAAGACAAGGGAACTGTAGTATATGAGAACAGATTTATTCCTACCCAGCTCTTTCACAGCCCTCCTCCATTGTGCTGAGATTCACTGGATGGTTATTTAACTGCTCTGGGGGAAGCTGTGAATATCAGCACAAGGAGATCAAAACATACTTTAGGGTCACCCAAACAGCTCTTTATTGTCTGTCCCAAGAAGGCAACACAGGGAAGCCCTGGGAGAGCCTCCAGTACAGCCAAAGCATGGCCGGAGGCCAGCTGCTTGCAGTCCTTGCCTTGTTATACCACGGTGCCCAAGATATTCTGCTGTGCTGCCTGCTGCTATGGTAAGATGTGCTCTGATCTCAGCTGGCCAGAGGATCAAGTGATTCTACGTTATAGTGCCTAGCAGAGGAAGGGGCATTTCTTTCTCTCCTTCCCTTCTTTGAGTGCATATCCTTTTAATGGATATGCAAGAAATTGCATATCATAGCCTTCTCCAGGCTGCCCGGAATTCCAGGAATGCATGTCAGAGCTGAATGATTTGGGATCACAAAGGGGAGTCATATAGTCCACCCCTCTCTCCCTCCCGCTGAGGTAGGATCTAGTATCTCTAGAGAAGCCATCTTCATCCTGTTTCCCATCACCACTGCCTATCCCAAAGGCTATGCATCCCGAAACATTTTGACTCTTAGACAATGCAAACCCCAGCAAAAATCTGGAGGCTATCCTACAGACCCATCCAACCTCTCTCCCTGGCTCCACCACCTATTCCTCCATGCTTCTGAATGTCTCATCTCCCCAAACTGAGCCTACAGGCCCAGGGTACTTCATCCCCCTGCATTATCCAGAAACATGTTGTCATGACCTAGCTACTCCACAGGAACTGTCCACCTATGGCTCTTATCCCATGGCAGTTGTGAGATATTTTAAGGCTGTTTGTACCCTCAGGAAGAAACACTTAGTAACACACTTCCCCAAGCCAACCACAGGTCCTCTGCTGGGACTTCGTGGTCTTGCTGCAGATACTAGACTCCCATTTGGGGACCATAGCCCTTAAGTGTCTTACGATCTCCTGTCCTACAAACATGGGACCCACTTACTGCATTAGCAAAATACCCAGATCTCACTGGTTGTCTCCTGCAAGATTAAATAATCACTTGCAAAATTCACAGACCCCTTGCAAAGGTCAGCATCTACTAAAACAAGATCATTGCTTGTCACTTCAGCGTTGCTCAGTTCATCCTTTGCACAGCTCAGGCAAGCACCAAGAGGCACTGACCTATGTTTTCTCCATATGTTCCCTGTCTTGCCTGCAGCTGCTGCCACAGCCTGGAGCCACATAGCACAGAGACATTATTCCTCCAATTATCCTCAGGGCTTTCCATGGCTGCACCATCTCAGTCAAATTGAGGACTCCCTTTAAAACATGCACAATCCAAGTCAGGCTAGGACAGGTCAAGATTTTTCCCTAAATAGTTTAGAGGATGACTAGAGGACTGTTCTTTCTCCATTGGATCCATTCTCCACTCTTTATGATGAGGCATTGCCATTTAAGAAGTAGCTGTTCACATTTAATTGGCATAGTGAGTGATCTGAAATGATCCAAGAAAGATGCTCTGTGTTTGGAAAAAAGAGGCTCATCCTCCTCCAGCAGATGATGACATTTCAGTCTTTTTAATTAAGGTCATGTCCCAGCCCAGCAGAATCTAGAAGACATAAATCTCATTTTTCCCTTCTTCATATTGAAGTAAATTTATGTTTGTGTAAGGTAAAGACCTCATAGTCCTTCATGCCTTGACTGCCACTCCCAATGGATATGGCCCAAGGCAGCATGGTCCTCTCCTCCCTAGCACAGTAATCCTCCTCAAGGTGGGGCCAAATCCACCTTGTCCTTGGACTCTCAGCTGCAGCAGCTAATAGTGAAGCTATGAGATTGTTACAATTTCTGCTCCTTTTTCTGGGGAATGTGTGAGAGAGTTAGGCCTCTTTAGCAGTCTTAGGCAGTGTCTTCCTAATCAGAATGTCTTCCTTAAATGACTCTTGTGACTGTGGTACCTAAGCAGCAGTGTAGGTTTGGAGAGCAACGTCAGAGAAAAATCAGAAAAAGTAGGAATCAAATCAACCTCTGCTGAGACAGTTTCAGTATGCAAGTGACCTGAAGTATCTATCTAAAGCAAAAGGCTGAGACACCAACTACAACTGCAAAGTTCTCAAAATCTGGACAGAGCACCATGTCCCACCCTGATTAAGAGTAAATTTTCATAACCAACCAGAAAGGCACTGCTTTCACATGATTTTCGACTAGCCACTGAAAGGAATGACTCACCTCTTCCATGGATGTACTCCTCCATGAGGGTAAATGTCACCACCACCCAGACATCATTTGCAGACAAATAGACCACCAGGGTCTTGCGAGCTTTTGCTGCTTTCTCTCTATCTGTCCTCCTATCCAGCTGAAGCTACGGATCTGCCCTTCCCTCTTCCTTGTGCGTCTGTGAGCACAAGAGAGCTAATGTTAAGTCTGAAGCATCTCTGTTAAGAGCTGCAAAGGGCAATGGGGAAATCCTTAGAGGCAGCACTCCAGCTGAGGAGATCAGCCCTACTCCAGTGGAGACCTGCCCTCCTCAAGTTGTGTTTGATGTGCTGCACCGAATGTCTCCTTTTCCTTTTCCTTTTTTCCTTTTCCCTTTTCCTTGTCCTTTTCCTTTTTCCCTTCTCCCTTTTCCTTTTCTCTTTTTTTCTTCTCAAGTGTGGAAATGTTGGTCCCTTTTCTCAACTGCAAGGAGAAGAAATATTCAAAATCTAGGCAGCTTCTCTCATCACTTCACTGAACCAGGGGCCTGGTTTTTGGAAATCTGCCTGCACCTCAACCTGAAGCACCTGCTGGGGTCCTTGTGCTAACATCTCCCTGTAGTAGGAGCAATATTCCCAACCAAGTAGATTTTCTCTTGCATTGTGCTATCTCAGACAGGCTCATGACCAGAATAGCCTTAAAATCCAATGAATCACCTGTTGCGTGAGAGCTGATTTTGAGACCCAGGTGTGCGCTGGAAACTCCTCTGTGCCTCCAGGGTCCTCTGATGCCGCCTTGTCTCTCTGTTCCCTCTTATCCTTCGGCTCAGAGCAGCAGTGAAAGGAGCAGGGCACCAGGCCCTGTGGGAATCTACTGTTTTCTCCCAGCTGCTCTCACCAAAAAGCCTTCCCTGCCCTGGGCAATTACAAAGGTGTCACTGTTCATTTGACCAGGCCTGCCTCTTGACAAACTCATGTAGCCCTCAGCGGAATTGAAAGTCAAGACAATTTAAGAGGGAAAGTAGAAACTTCCACTAGTGTTTTTTTCATTGTTTCCCATCTGCTCTGCTGGAGTGATGGGAGGGTGGAAGAAGGAATGCACGACGTGGCTGAAATACAGCAAATCCAAAAGCTTCATTAACCATGCTCAGGAGTTATTATTCAGATCTGCCTGGTGCTGCAAGGCTGGTTTTAGTTGTCTAAAAGCTTTTAAATACAGAATCACTGGATGTGGGCCAAATTGTGTGATTGTGATGCTGTCCATGACTTCTTTCAGGCTCCCTGGACTTTTTACCTTTGAGGTGTTCCAGCTGACCTGTGAAATCAATACACTGGGATTATATGTCTAACTGAGTGCTTGTCTTGGACCAAGGCCTCTGAGACATAGATCACTGCAAAGCATTTCTGGAAAAAGACAACAGGGAGTCAAGAATGAAAAAGCTGTAAACATCAGCGCAAGAGGGGAATAACCTGGTTTTATTGAGCAGAAATAGAATAATCCCCCTTCCTGCTGCAGGAGCAATCACACATTAATAATGCATAGCCTGAAAGATCCAATGGATACAATGATGTTCTTTCACGTCACTGTCATCCTGATGTTTGGGCAGTCTACTAGGAGTTGAAGACTCAAGGTCCACCTCTCCTCTGATGCACTCATGTATCCTGTGATGCAGATACATGTGAGATGGGCTCTCCAGCTTGTGTCTGTCTCCATTTCTCTTACGGTGACTGCTCTGCTTTGGATAACCCATTGATACTTAATATTTATCCCTCTCCCCCAAGGCTCTCTGGAGTTGGCTAATAGAGTGATTGCTTGGCCAGCAGCACTGAAATCTCTGTCCTGATTGTAGCAAAAAAGGAGCTCATCACCAGGGCATCTATTTGACATTTACAAATCTACATTAATAGAGTGTGGAAGGGGGAGATGGCAGGTGTTCCCATCTCTTATCCCTAGGATATGCAAGCCTTCAGAAATTCACTTGCTATCTAAATTTGTAGAGCTGCTATGATCCCAGCTGAGACCAGGCTGAGGTCTCTGTAGCAGTGAGTGCTTCTATGAAGCACCTGGAGAGTGTAACAGCACATCTGCAAAGACAGCTCAAAACAGTATGAAGGTAGTACCTACATGTGCCTGTTCTCACTTTGTATCAATTACTTCTGTTTTGGCAGTATCTAGATGAGATCCAGCCCTCAGGCAAACAAGGAGGGGCAGTGTTTGTTCTGAGTCTCCATCTCCATCTGAGTGTCCGGACTTAAAATCTACCTTAAGATAAAAGGTAACGAGGAGGAGTAATCAGTCCATAAGAGTTATACCAGTGAGAAAGGTGGCTCAGTATGGCCCCTACCCTTTTCCTGAAGGTAGTTTAGAGAGTGAACCCTTTCAGAAGCCAGCCTGTGGGTGTGTACCTTCAACATTGTCCCTCCTCAATGGAGAAAAGCTCATTTTCCCACTCTTCACTGATGCACAGAGCCACTCAGCTCACTGAAATTACAGAGAATAAAGTTTTTTTTTTTTTGGCTATCTATTAGCATTTTTAATTTGCTACATGAGGTAAGTTTCAAAAGATGCCAGAGAGCAGCTTAAGAAATTAGCTGGTCTTAGCATTTTCCCTTCTTTCTGCCTCACTTAGGTCCTCAAAGCCTTAATTAAACTAGGGAGTACTTCCAGAATGAGACACTGCGGATAATCCATGGCAAGGCAAGTTGGAGCCCTCTGTAGTGTACCAAGACCTTACAGCACTGTGCTCCTCCAGGGACCTCTGACAGGAGTGAAGAGGGTGCAGGCTGGCAATAGGGAACACGAGGGGAACTCCTCACCAAGGAGGGGAGCTCAATGCACCAGCAACCCAGGGTACAGGAAAGACTGAAGGGCAACAGATACCAGAGGAGCCTTCCCTCCTCACCACTGATGGAGCAAACATCTCACTTCTGTGAACTTTCCACCTTAGGGCTGCTCCACTTCCAGCCTTATATCCAAGGGCTCTTCTAGGAGCAGGTGAAAGAGTTTCGGCTGATTAAGTAGTTGGGCCTCAGAATGGGCACAATAGTCATATCACTCCCTCATGACTGTAGGAGATGTGTGAGCTGTGGAGAAGGGTCACGTCCCCAGGAGCAGCTGCAGGAAGTGCTACTGGATCCAGGGCCGAGTGAGAGGGGCTCTTGCTTGTCTAGGGAGGTAGGCAAACATTGTGCTCTTGGCATGAGAGTGCTCGATTTCTCGCCTGCTCCCTGACACTTGTTAGTAGATCGATCCACTTATCGGTAATTTTTTCCCACTCATCACTCATCACTGGAAGACATTTCTCCTCCTCATGACCCCATCATACCCCTCACTACTGAGTAGCAGCACCTTCTCTGGCAGCGTTGCCTGATACCTTTGGAGTGCCTGGAGGAATGCAGGGGCTCTGCACAGCTCTTCACATGCATGATGTCATGATATGCTGTTGTGGGAGTGGGGGAGAATTCCTATGAGTTGGATCACTCATAAGAGCTAAGGTAAAGGAAAGGGAGAGGACAGAAGAACAGAGAAGAGGAGAAGAGAGGACAAAAGAACAGAAGAGAGGAGAGGAGAGGAGAGGACAAAAGAACAGAGGAGAGGAGAGAAGAGGATTGGGGAGGAGAGACTATCAAGACTGTACTTAATGTTTAGGTTCCTCCTTGGTTGCTTCAGCACCTCCCTAGCTTCTCCTCTTATTCTTGTAGTCAAGTACGATGCTTCCTCCACTGCCTTACAGTCAGGGTTTTTTTTTGTGTCTCAGCTAGCCACACCTTCCTTTTCTCCCACTGGTCTGCTATGCTGTTCACAAAGGAAGAAAGAGGCTTCATTACTGCCAACACATGTCCCAGCTGCAGCCTTGCTCTCATCCTCTGCCACATGATTAAAGACAACAAGCACATCTCCATCTGCTCACTATGGGCCTCAGCCCAGTTCAGCCTTCTGTACAGAGGCAGAAAAAGTGCAAGGAGGCTGGAGGAGTGAAGGACATCTTCAGCAACAAGGGAACGGTCAAGGGAGAAGTTCCAGGGAGCTATAGCCCAGCAAGAGAGAAGAGCAACAGTTTTGTTTGATGCTTGTCTTAAGTTTTATGTTGGAGAATAAAAATGTATCTTGGAAGAGTGCTGGGTGTGGAAGTAAATGGTGGCTGAGCTGGGGACAGAAGAGAGACCAGGACCAGCTGTATTATGCAGAACTGAGCAGCCATGCACAGATAGGATGCTATTCTGCAAAGAGAAAGTGGTTGCCATGATCTCATATGGGTCATTTTAATGCAGGTGATTGCACCTATTGACAGCCAAGAGCAGAACGTGGCTGGAGCTGCTCATAGTGTAGGTTTACAGGCTCTGAATGGAAGCTGTCCTTCCCAGAGGCTGTTTGGTAATTGCTGGCTGAACAAGCATCATGAGCTGGGTCAGGCTAATCCTGGGGACCATCACCCTCTGAAACTGGCTGCTTTATCTGTAGTTGAAGTAACATCTTCAGTTTGTTTACAGTGAAAGCCTCAAGGGCCAAGCTCTTCAGTCTGTGTCTTGCCCCAGTTCCTGCTCCTTGACTGCTACCAGAGTTCAGGAGTTTGATTCTAATGATTAGGGAGACTGTTGTCATCCTATTCCCTTGCCGCTTGATTGACGATGGTCAGCAGTGACCACAGCATGTTAGGCTGAAATTTTATGCCATACCATATTGGGCTTAACATTATCAAAGCAACCTGCATTCTTTGGTACAACTGGTACATCTTCTAATTGTCGGACAAATGTAGTACATCCAGAACCACAGTTCCAAATTGCCACTAGTTGGAGACTCTCCTTCTGTCTCACCTTATGCCAGGCTCTTGCACCTGGATATTGAATAAATGAACAGAGCTGCTTCTCTTACATCAGGTTGGCATAGGAACACTCAAAGAGGTGTTGACTTCTGTCTGGCTCCATGCAAGCAGCACACAAGGGCTCCATGAAGAAAAATCCCCTCCAGGGCGTCTCCCCGCCATGCAGACAGGAACAAGCAGAAGTGATTCTGCGAGGCTGTGACTGGCTCTGTTGCTGGGTGCAAGGTAGCTCTGCAGGGAGCAGGAACTTCTATACATCCTGCAAAACCTGCGGGCTGCGCTGAATGGAGCTAGGTACCATGCGTTCCTGTCTTTCTTACCAACTGCTCATCCCTCTCACATCCATAGGGCTCTTGTTAACTCAGCTCTACGCTGATTAAACTCTGCCATCATGCTGGGTTCACGTTTCTTCTTCTTCCAGCCCAGATGAGTCTTCTGGGTGTTACTTCATCCCAGTTTTAATTAACAGTGGGGATAAAGTGAAAACAGCTCTTAGCTGATCATGCCAGGGGAGGAGACCCAATAAACCCCAGGAGAGGAGGAGTGACTGCAGCAATCAGAGAAGTAAAACCAGAAAACTCCTCTGAATCAAGACTGAGCTTGGGCTCTGCTGCCAGTTAGTATTCAGCTGGAACGCCGCGTTGTTGCAGACAATGCATTAACATCAAAGCAGCTGGGTCAGCGGTTTTAGTTAAGTGATATATTTGGTATTATATTTTTATTGTGTGTTTTTTACACTTTTTTTATTATTTTTATGTTTTCATGTTCAGGTTTTTGCAAGAATTTAGTGCTGCTGAAAAGCACTCTATGGACAGCCCTAGAGACTGACGATCTTTGTCTATATCCAGAGAACGCAGCATGTTAGCTGCCTGCTGGCGCTGTGCTGGCTCTCTGCATCAACCCCACTCGCAGGGATCACCTCTAGACATGAGGGAGCAGTACTGTCTTTCACTGGCCCTGCCAACAGAAGAGGACAAGGATTTGTGGGGTCCCACGTCTGTGCTTGGATAAGACACTCTGAAGCCCAGATTCCTAAGGGTCCTTATGCACCTATATCCCACCATGCCAAAGGGAGTCAGGCAGGTCAGGTTGGGATTTCAGGTTGACAGCTGTCATGGATGCTTCAGGCAGGGTAGCCAGTTTGTGGCCTGAAAGCCTGAAGTCTCCTCCAGTAGCAGAGTTTAGAAAATCCTGTCTGGTGGGGATATGTGGAGACTTCGATTCTTCTCCTACAAGACATATGTGTGTAAGATAGAGCTGACACCAAGTGCTGGTTGGGTGGTGGCCAGAGGCAGAGTGAAGTCCCTTGTCTCCTCTGGCAGTGGTCAAGGGTGCAGGTGAAGGGGATCAGCCAGTGCCTACTCAATGCCTCTCCCCTCCACAGGGTGTTCCTCTACCTCCCCAGCACATTGCTTTCCCCTGCACTCATAAAAAGCTGAATTGACAAGCGAGAGGAAGATTAACCTTTTGCCACCTGTGTAGGCAGCTGCGTAAAAATACCTCTCTTCAAAGTATCAAGCAATAAATGAGTCTTCATCTTTGTCAAACACCTTGGAGTCCATTTGCCATGTCTCCCCAAAGGCAGCACAGTGGGGCAAGGTAGTATGTGAAATACAGGAGGACTATAAATCTCTCCAACACTGTATGGGCATTTTACAGCTCGCAGTTTTCACTGAGAAGTGGCTGTAAATAATGGAGGGGGAAATCTGCCACCTGTCTTCAGGGGAGGATTTATTCTGGTCTAAGTGCTATAGATCTTCATATGTATGCTGCTGCTGTAAATAAGCAAAGTTTAAGCAGTGACCAGGGTCTGTGTCTCTCACATACTCTTTCTCTCTGCTATTCCAACTGTTTGTTCCCCTCTTCACTTTCCCAGATGTAACAGACTACAGCTCACTTTGGAGGTGGGCATGTGCCTGGAGAGTCACTAGAGGGGGAAGGAAGTGGATTGCTCTGACTGATTATATATTTTGCTTTCACATTCAGTCCATGTAAAGGATTTAAGGGGCAGAGAAGTCGATAGTTAGGATTCAGGACTCACTGCTATGTACTCTTCAAATACTCCTTTGAGTTCTTGGTTCAGGATTTTAATGATGCTGTTATTCTTGCACAGAAGCATATGGTTTGCTCCAGTCTTTTCTGTGTTGCCATACAGCTGGTCCCCATTTCAAGTCACAGAGCTCAAGGATCTGCTGAGAGTATCTGGAGGGAAGTTAACTCTTTGAAGACAAGCATCGAAGCCTGCCAGTCACAGGAGCATGATCCTAAGCTGTCAGTCACTGTCAATCCAGAAGCATCCTGCTTCTGACCCAGGCTCCACATATTTCTCCAGAGACTTCCTGAGCTCCTCTCAGACTCCAGAAGAGGAAACACCAATGCATGGCCAGAGCTTCCCAGATGTTCAGGGCCTGAACATCTGATCCATTTGCAGTTCTTGATGAGCTGGAAAAAAACCTTAGAAATCATAAAAGCAACAAGATAGTCACCCCAGCAGCCTGGGGTGAGAACAGTTCACAGCCACTGTCTGCTTGGCCCCATATGTCTCTGAAAGAAAAAGACAGATCCAGTTCAAAATAGCTTGTAGCAATCTCTGCAATGCAATATTCAGCACTGCCCTTCCCTTGCCCTTCAATATCTTTGTAAATTCTACCCTCCTTTTCTGCCCACACTGTGTCGTATAGAAATCAGAGGAGAAACAAAGAGATGAGGACAAGACCTGGCATCCCTCAACAAAGGGCTCTGTAATTTCTTCAGGAGACCTCCATAGCGCGATTAGCATCTCTTTATAGTAACATCATCTTTCCTTCTTTTGTGTCCCCAGAGGGGGATGAAATTGTCACCAAGCACCAGAGAACAGAGCTTGATGAATACTGAAAAGACACTCAACTGTGAACAGGATTGAACTGGTCCCAGCCAGGGACTGACTGGTGACTGCTCTTAATTAGAGTTTTCAGGAGCAATCACAGTGTGTCAGAGGAAGCCTGGGTTGAAAAGAGGGAATATCAGAGGTTAGAGCTGCAAGGGGAGTGCAAGTAAACAGGTTTGGTGTTAATTAGGAAAGCAGCCACATAGCCTAAGGTGTGGACATACTCCCTGCACCTCTTTGCTTCCACAGACACAAAGCAAAAATCATCTCAGGCTTCATAGAGAGTGAAACAAGTCTCCTGCAGCTGAAGCAGTACCCACCTCTGCTCTTCCCTGTATTCCCTGGAGGCACAGGAATGGCAGGCATGACTGCTTGCATGGGGTGACAGCCCCTGACACAGGCAGGGGTACACAGCCCTGCCCCACAGCTGCTCCACTGGGGTCCTGCATGACATGTTGCTCTCATCAGAAGTTTGGGTGAAAGACCATGGCCTCACCCTGCAAGTCTGTAGAGGAGCTGCTAACCTTCGATTGTCTGGTGCTTCCTGACATTATGTCCCAAGAACGAGAAAACGCCTTCTAAGGGAGGGGAGAAAACTGCTATTGCTGGTTTTCATCTGTAACCAGCAACAGTCACAAATGTGTTAAATGAGATTAATCTTCATGTGTGATTTTGGGTGATTGGGGATTAGGGCTGCATGCTGTTATTGTGTTGAAATCTGCAGTCACAGCTAGCTTGGACTCTGCCTTACCCTTCCCAGTGACTTCTCACACTGATGTTTCCTTTAGTGACTGATTGTCTTCTGTATAAGCATCCCTGGGCAACTTAGGTGAAAAGACTTAATTAATGAAGGGTTCCTCTTTGGGCCCCGTGAAATTACACTAGTTTAAATTGCTGTCCAACAACCAGGAGCTAAATTACATTGCCTCAGCACTTGTGGCAATTACCATTTCTCCATTCACATGCCAGGAGCTGATGGGACCAGATAAAGGGAACTTCACTGATGGAAGGAGAGTGGGAGATGCACTATAAATCTCTCCAACACAGTATGGGCAGTTTACTCTCCCTCTGTGAGAATGATCCTCCTGGAGGAACCATGCAGACTCAGCATCTTGAAGCTGTCTGTTGGTACCTCTGCTTGCCAGATAGTGCTGCTTTTGGCTGGTCTTTGTAACCTCAGATTAAGTTTTTTACGTGCCTGGGGCCTGTAAATGCATCGTGTGTGTCTCATGCAGCCTGGTGGTCTGGGACTTCCTAGTACCATTGAATGTACATCCAAGGTGCTCCTAGGGGGAACTAACAGATAAGTAACATGGGGGGTTGGCCCATGAACCTGAGCCTCTTACAGCAGGGCTGTGAGAGAGGCATAGGCACAGGAACTCAGCCAAGCCCTTTCCACAGTCAGCTTGCTTGTGGGGGGACACCTTTCCCTGCCCAAGGCTGAGTGACCCCTCCATAATCTGGCAGGCATTGCTCATGAGGTGCCCCGTCCCTCTGAGCACACAGGTTGCTGATGTTTCAGTGTGCCCTGGTTTAACTGCTTCCCCTTGTTTGGACAGGACACCTCACACTGCCATAGCACTGATAGGAAGGTGAGAGCTGGCTTTTCAACTTCTTTCTTCAACTTTTGCTGTGCTAAATTATCTTGAAAAGTGCTCAAATACTTTTTGTTTTTCCAGCAGCAGTTTATTTTCTTTTGCTCATAAAGCCGTATTTATCTGCAAAAAAGAAGTCAAACCTCCCAAACGCTTGAAACATAAGAACGTGGGGCTGGCAGGGACTCCCAGACTTGCCAAATCCAATCCCTGCTGTTGCAGCAACACATCACAACACTCTTTTGGAGCTGGAGTCAGCTCTCTCTTTAAAGCTGTTTGGATTTCTGCCCCTTATGGCTCCTATTGGGCAGCTGTTCCAAAAACTGATCACTTTAATGTTTCAGAGCCCTCATCTGATTCCCAGTCTAGTTTAATCATGGCCAGTCTATATCCATTTGTTCTTATGCCAGCACTGTCCTTTGGCTAAAATAGCTCTACTCTGCTGCCTCTGTGGTGCTTACTCCCTGGACGTGTTTATAGAAAACTCTTCCACCCCTCCAGCCTTTGTTAATACACCACAGTTTTTCTGCCCACTGTGCTCTGGAGGATATGGTCTCCCGACTTCACCCCACACTTTGCCGTCTTCAGTCCTTGTGCTGTTGCAAACACACCTTCAACTTCCTCCATCTCTGATGGAGAGGTGCCTGGAGCCTGCAAAAGATCATGTTCTTTCAGGGAATTGTGAGGATTTATCAAAAAAGCTCAAGGCTTTGCTAGCTTGAACCTTTCCATGGTTATGAACCCCCTCTTCCCTGCCCTCCACCCCAGCAGTGAAGGCCACTTTGTCCCCTTCTGGTAAGTCCTCTCTGAGGTAGTGCCAAATCCAAGGAAACCTGTGAACTCCAATTCCCAAAATAAGTACATGGAAAACATTGGGAAGCTACATGAGGTTATACTGTTCAGGACGGGAAAAGAGCCAGGAGCTCCTGTCTCCTTTCTGCAGGCACCCAGGCAGCAGTGTGCGGGGGTTCTGGGCAGAGGACAGTAGGAAGTAGTGTCCCAGCATGGGTGGGGTGGAGATGTTGGAGACACCCACAGTGTGGCGACTAGGGGAGGTTTGGCCTGAGCTGTTGGCATTAGCCGAAATGCCTCAGAAGGGCATCTGGCAGACAGGGGCAGAATTTCTGTGACATTCAGCTTCAGGGGGTTGCTCTGGAGACCAGGGCTAGGTTTCTGACTTCAATGTAGGAAGAGAAATCCCTTCCTCAGCCTATTCCCCTCCCAGTGAGTCTTTGGAAGCAGCAACAGTCTCTTGGTAAGTGTCTCTACAAAACCGAACAGAAAAAGAGCTCCAAGATAAGCAGCAGCTTCCAGCAACAGCAATGGCATGAGAAACAGTGGAAGGAGGAACTGCAAATTATTTGAAAATATGCAAATCTTCTCATTAAATAATTCACATGAATGGTCATACATGAAGGTGAAAAAAAGCCTTGGCAGCTGTGTATATCCTTTCTCCATCAAAGCCACACTGTAGCAGCAGCTGCCATTCTCTTTCATCTCCAGATTTTTCCATCTCTTTTTGCTCTGCAAGCTCCAATCTTCCCTTTTTGTTCCACCACCTGATACTGGGATTCCCAGAGTGCTCAGAGACTCAGGTGATGTCTTCCTTCCGCTCCCTTCCTTTATGTTTTTTAGCCTTCCCTAACTTGCCTCCAGCCTCAGTGGGCCCTGTCTCAGGATTACCTTGAAATGAGATTCTCATATTGGGCTTTCCTACACCAGCAAGGAGAAGATAAAGAGTCAGTGTCACGCTGGTTACTTCTGCAATGCTCTGCCCTTACTGTGTGAAGTGTCTAATAATTTTTCCTGAACAAATTTCTGGCTGTAACCGATGGAAAAGCTCCTGTTGGCTGCAACTAAGGCTCACCCTGCTGTGCTTCTGTCATTGCTAGGACTGTTTCTTTGAATGGAGGGGTAGGGCAATGCTCTAGCCAAAAGCTTCACTTTCCTTGATGTAAAAAAAATCCTACAATGAGAACTAGGACTAGAGGATGTACATTCTGAATCCCAACTTATGGGAAGGGGCTCAGAGAAACTTAAGATCAAAACAAACCTCCAGTAAATATTGACTTTGGAAACAAAATGTTTAAGCTGGGTAAAAGAAAGGAGATCTGAGAAGCTACTGAGCTCTCATCTCTTGGCTGTGAATATCTGAAAGCCACCCCTAGCCACCCCATACGAATGGTTTATACCTATCTTTAAGTTGCTGAGGTCCAGTCCAGTGCTTGATCACCCAGCTGCTTCCCAGGAGAGGACACACTTCGTTTAAATGCCTGAGTCCATTTTCCCTCTCTCCTGCTTCAGTCGGCGGTTTCCCAGGTATCCCACAGAAAACTTCTCTCCAGCAAGGCCTCTCTTTGCATCTGGGCCTTTTATCTTGGAGCAGGTTCCTATCGATAGCGTATCCACTCAGTGCCCACTTAGAGGATGGGGGTCTGGCAGAGCAGAAGCCTGGCATGGAGCTGTTTTCTCATGCTATGAACATTTCTGAGACAGGAAAAAAAAAGAAAACAAACGAAATGTCCGTTCCACATTGGGCTAAAACAAGAATAATAATCCTTCAAGACTGGTTTGGCACAATCAAAGTATTTCACTCCTGTCATTTCAGGCTGTTCTTCTGTTGTCTTAAAAGCTTCTGTTACTCTAGGGCTGCATTTCTAAGTTAGCACTGAAAGACGTCAGAGGCCCTTAGTTTTACAATTCTAAAAATTATTGGGAACTATTACTTTCCTGAGTTGGGAAATCCATCAAGCCCAACCCTTTCCCAAGGCAAGTTTTGGTTGAGAAATCAGTCTTTTTTTTTTTTTTTTTTTTTTTTTGGGGGGGGGGGGGGGAATAGTCATAAAAGGGTTCCTGAACATCTCCATGCTGATCCCCTTGAGCCAGAGGATTTCACGGTGCTGTTTCCTTTCTTCCGGCAGTGAAAGGCAACCATGGTAATGAAATGGATAAGCAAAATAAGAAACAGCTCTGGGATCAGATAATTCTTGGCTGGGTCACTCCGAGCATGCCGGATTTGTTTCTTTACAAGGTCCTGTATAGCTGGGCTGTTCCTCTGCTGGCACCTGGCTCCAACAATATGTTATTCGCATCCTCCGATCACCAAGGCATTGATAACCCTGTGGGAAATTGAGATAGATCTTTGTTTAGTAGAGCTTCCTTCATTCTCAGCAGGTATTTTCCCGTCTGCCCGCTTCCCTGTCAGTTATGATGGCAAAGCCCAAAGTAAAGAGAGTCAGTCACTTTTCTTTTTCTTTTTTTGGTGCCATTTATAATTTTTACTGAGAAATGGAAGACACACTCCATAAATCAGCCTGCAAGTTAGAGTCACACTGTGGAGTATGCAGCGGCATGAGGCGTCAGCTGCTCTTTGCAGATGATAAAGCTGTAAATACAAGGCTGGTTTAAGAAGGCAACCTACCAGTTGTGACACTGCATATCTTGGGGCCCCCCCAGCAAGTATTTCACTGCGGGTTCTCCTAACTATTTTGACAGTCCCATGGGCAAAGGCTTCAAGGTCCACAGCACCAGCAGCCGCAAAGCCAGTCACATGCTTGGCTCTACAGTGACTGGAAACACGCTCAGATCTTCCTGAAGGTTACAGCAGTCAAATACCGTGCCTGGATTCGTTCAATATGCAGCAGGGAGCAGGAACGGGCTCCACTCTTCCTTTGCAGGACCTTGAGTTGTTTGATATAAGGCTGCATGCAAATCACTGCCCAAGGATGTATTTGTCATATAATTAATATTAACTCCTACCCTGGAGCACCCTTCTGTCAACACAGAATAAATACTCACTATCAGACAGAGGGCTGGGGAGATCAGGACTTTAAGCACTTGGATAGCTCTGCTGCTAACCATCACGGAACATTTCCCCTTGTGTTTTAAGACAACCAATGATCTGGAAAATCACTCGTTTTTTGTTTCAAGAGGTTTTGAGTTTTCTTTCTTTTTTTTTTTTTTTTTTTTTTTTTTCTTCTTCTTCTTCTTTAACGCAGTTTTCCCTTTGGAAGTGGCCTCTCCCTTCCCCAGGTGGTGGATGAAAGCCTGTCGTCCTGAGATTTCCAGCACAGTTATGGAAATGAAGAGGAGCAGAGAGTCTTGGAGCAAGTCTGGCTCTGTACCCAGATACAAACACAGTGTTAGAATGGGGGAAAAAAATCTTTTTTCCTTTTTTTTTTTTTTTTTTTTGGTAGGGTGGAAAGAAATGGTTTATTCATTGGAAAATGCATGTAGGCAAAGTGGGCAATGAACTTTAGATGGAACTTGGCAAGTGTTTCCAAGCTAAAGAAGGGCTGTTTAGTTACTCCTTCTTGCAGAGAAGTCTGAATGCTTAGTTTCAGCATTTTCTAAATGAAACATCTCCATTTCTTTAGCAATGCTGTTGTGTTTCACAGCCTGATGATGTGTCAAAGGGGCTTAGCAGGGGACCTCAATTACCAGCTGAAATGCTCTGGTGCAGCCTTCACTCACAGTGTCTGGGGTTTAGTACTTTCGGATCAAGAGAAATACTGGATTAGTTGAAGACCAGCAAGGAAGGCTCTGTATCCCAGCACAGTTCCACACACACAACATTGGGCACTAGCCACTACCTGAACCTAGAGCCACGGGCTTGAAGCTAAAGGGAACTCGAGGACCCTGCAGGAACAAGGCAGGATATGGCCATATGCAGGCTACTGCACTGCAAGCTAAGGCTAGGTGCAGGTAAGATTTGCTATGAGGAGACCCCCTTGTCCCCAACTTCTCCCTTTTCCAAGACTTTTTGGTTGTAATTGCTTTGTGCATCTCCCAGGATCTGATGTTTTCTGATCACAGTAAGCACAGAATATTTTGCTGATGCTCAAGCAGAGGCTGCCAAAGTAGCACAGACAAAAAGGTTTCCTTTAAGAAAGTCTCCAAGCAAAAATTAAAAAAAAAAAAAAAAAAAAAAAAAAAAAAAAAAAAAGATTATGTAAATACTTCAGAGAAGATGAAAAATAAAGCATTCCAAAACAGCAAATAACTCAGTCTTTTCAGTCTACTTTTCCTCTTCCCTTGTCTGCATGAGATCTGAAATTACATTTTACCACCTGCCTTGTCGAATTGTCCTTGTACTTCCCCCCACCAATTTCCATCCTTCCTGGGGACACAGGCTCCCCAGGCTGCAGCACACGGAGCTCTATCTGCCTCATTTCCTCCAGGACAGATTTCTGCTCAAGCTCAGCCTCTGGACATATTCACATGGGGGCTGGCATGTCTCCTTGCATCATTTTGGAGCATGCAGACCAGTTTCAACACATCTGACAAGAGAGAGGAAAGGTGAGGAGGGAGAAATCTCTGGGACATTGCAGTCCTGCAAGCACCAGGCAGAGGAGATAAATCTTTTAATGTTCCCTTGGCAGAAAAGCCCTGATGTTTTCTCCCACCTTGGTAGCCCCTGCACTGCAGCTCCAAGCCCTGGTGCCCCCAGCGTGCCTGGGGTGGTGTGGCGAGCTGTGTCATCAAAGATCAGAGCCCTGGAGTGATGTTACACAGAGCTGAGCTTGCAAAAGCTGGAGAACGAAGGACAGCTGCAAACCCCCATTTTGCAGAAGGTGTCTTGGACACAAGCACAACGTTGGAGTGTGGCGCACACAGTTAACAGCGTACTGCACATCAGCCGAGCTGCAGTAACTCTCCCTTTGCTCTCCAAGCCATACACGCAATTTCGGCATAAGCACTTCTGTCATAGCTGTTGCTTTCACTGTGAGCGTTGTCAGTGGCAGTAGGTAGGAGAAAGCAGCTGTTTCACTCTTGGCCGAGGTTTTTCACCCGTTTTCAGCTGAACAGATGCTTTCGGCTCAGCCTCCGCTGTGCTACCTCAGGCTACGGCACCCGCCGTTGCCGTGGCCCAGCTGCCACGCAGCCACTTGCCACGTCAAAGCACCCTGCTCCAGGGTCTGAGCCCGAGAAAGCGTGCACGAGGGAACAGCTTGCAGCAGGAGCGAGGCAGTGCTTCGGGGTCCCAGGCCAAGGCGTTCGCCCACTCCTGCCTCTTTAAAGGGACTTCAAATTTGGTGCCCTTCAACACCTCTTGGTTGTTCTGTTCAGCCTCCCGCGATGAAACGCTGCTCGTTGCCTTTAGCATTGCTTTCCAGCTGTGCCGTGGGTTACTCTGCTCTGCCTGACCCCTTGCACTCAGTTGCCTCCACTCACCTCACCAGTGTCTGGGGGGATGCCGGACGCCCCTCCACCACGCGCCGCTGGCTGCTCCGGCTCACAGTGCCCCGGTGCAGGGAGCCCTGGCTAGGCTTCCCCTCCAGCTCCTCCCCATGTGGACCTTCCCAGGCAGCAACTGCCACGCTTAACCCAGACAGGGTTGTCTGGAAGAGCTGCCACAAATAAAACACCCATCACACCACTGCTCTCTTATGTGAAGGATAAAAGCAGGAAGAAAAATTTATGCCAAAGATTAGGGAGGAATGCTCTCACAGACAGATGTATTTGGCTATCAGATGCTCTCTGTAAGAAAGTGTCAGAGGAGTTGTTGCTTAAATGATTCAAGCGCATGTTTTTTAAGGTGTTTTTTCATAGCAAATAGTGGAAATGACAGAAAAGCACCTCCCTGTCACTGCCTTTTTGCAGCATGATGAACCTAGTCTGGGAACTCACCTAGGCTTGAAAGAAAGCTGCATATACATGTATCTGAACAGTAATATGGAAATATGTGTATGAACATGTTTATAGATTTAAGCCAGATCAGTTCCCTTATCCAGTTCATTGACCTAATAGACAGTTGTACAAACCTGACTGGGCTGGGGAAATGTGCAGGGAGAGGAGAAAGGGGTGCTGGAGGCAGCAGAGGCGGCCCATAGCGCTGCTAGGAGAAATGTTCACGGACTGCAGCCTGGCTCAGTAGATGCGCATCCCAGGACTTCCGCATTACTTGGAACTTTGTTTTCTCAAAGCTGTTAGCAACTGGAGTCCTGTGAAAAAACTCAACCTGTTATATATAGCCCTCGTGATTTCACAGCTGAGCTAGAAAATGTGTACTCTGCAGACTGAAAGGCCAGCAGACAAATCGATAGATCCAACACTCGCTCAAAGCCTCTTCATTTGGGGGGCTTTATCTTGTGATTTCCAAATACTGAGAACAGATCTCTTAAAGGGCAGAGATGAGGGAGGCTATGAGCAACGCTGCGGAGAGCTGGAGTGGGGGTGGCTGCAGTCACACTGCCAGTGACCCTGAGATACCAGCACTGCTGGGGTCCAGGTGAGTGCAGCAGCAATTAGCACACAGTGGGAACGTCACCCCTAACGACCCTGCAGCTGGGTGTGAGCGTGGACTTTTGCCTGCTGTGGTTCATGTCTCAGGCTTTGCATGATGTGCTTGGTTCCTCCCACCTGCTGCACAACTTGGAGTTTCCTCAACAAAAAATAGTTTCAGGGAAGAGTAAGAAGAGAATAGGAGGAAGGCTGGAGAAATCGCTCCTTGCTTTGCCTTCCTTCAAGTGCTAGCAAAGATTAAATTGATTAAATGCATCTTTGGTACTGCCTTTGTGCCTACCTTAGCTGCAGAGGCTCAATTTGACTCCATTAAAGGCTTCATTGGCCTTTGCCATTTTATATTGTTTTTCAGTCCTCTCTGCTGTTTTTTATGGGAGACCAGGCCACTAAAAGTGTGTGAAAACTCAGCTGTCAACTGGCCAGGCTAGGAAGCAGGGGGAAGTTTATAGCTTGCAAATTCTTCAAGAGCGGTGTGCTTCTGCATCTGTTTTACGTCAGTGCACATGGACCTGCCAGGCCTGATTAAAGTGTTGCAGCGCCCCACTTTGCAGGCAGCCTTGTGAGCCAGTCAGGATAACGCAAAGGCTGAGGGCTGAAATAAATTCAACATATAGGGAAATGCCTGCCAGGTGCAGATCGGGCTGCAGGGTGCCTCAGGGATGGAGCATCCCTTGCACACAGTGCAGCCCAGCTCATGCTGGCTAGGTGCGTTGCAGAGCTGGAGGCAGCACAGTCACTTCCTTGCAGGAGATGCAGCGCGGAGCTGACTGACTTTGTGCTGCGGCAAGCCAAGGCAGGTCTTCCGCTTCCAGACTCCCATCCAAACCCCCTGCATGGAGCTGCTCCATGGATGTGCACACTGCTCCGCAGCTTGCTTGCAGCTCTTGGACATGTAGATATGCCCGAAGTTGCTTATGTCATTAGAAAATTGATCTGGCAGGTACCTGCAGTAGCTTGTAGAAGTAGTAGTGATGCAGTAGTGGTTGCAGAAGCTCAGAGCTTTCAAGGAGGGGTTTGGGTTGTATTGCCACTGCAGGATGTAGAAGAACCACAGCATCTCCCCAAACAGTAACATTTATGTGGTGGCCATCAGATTGCTGATTTCCAGCTGATTTCCACAGATGGATCCAGTGCCCTCCCGACAGAACCAGAGATGCTGCACTAGCTCACACAGCACAAGTGGTGGGATGGCTTCCTGGTCCGGCTGGGCTCCTACTAAGAGCTCAGATGCACTGATATATAGCCATGGGCAGCCTCCTCATTGCCATGCTCATGCACGATGACAGCAACACGCAATGGCATGGCCTGCCCAGCTGCTCCTTCCGACCAGAGCCTAGGCACAAACCTTTAGTCTTGTTCTCCCAAACTTGGGAAAAGAAAATGTTGCACTGGCTTCAGCTGTGATGATTAATAGGAAGGAAACCACAGGGTGATGAATGAGAAAGATGGGAATGTGACAAAAGGCTTTGTTATGTAATTAAAACCAGTGCAGCAAGGATTAGAAATCACAGTGCTGCCGCCTGGTCTGGGCTGCTTCTGGACTCCCTTGGCTCACGGCTTTAATCCCAGTTAGCCTTCCATTGCTGCCGCTTGCTACCCTGCCCTGCAACGACACTGCTGATTTCTAACATTTCTGGCTGTAACTTGGATCATTTTCACCCTGATTACTTTCGACTGGCAGGACCTGTGCATGTGCATGTGTTTTCAAACCCCACCAGCATGCGCTGCAAGCCAGGCCCATAGAGGTAAGAAAGGAGGAAGGACACCACTAGCCTGGGTGCTGGCTTCTTAGCCTCTTACTAAAGCTACGCTTCACACTGCTGCAGCCATATCAGCTCCACGGTGAGGCTAGCAGGTACAGAGGAAGAGTTATCCCACCCAAGGAGCTATGGAAATCCTCTGGCTTTTATTCCCAGGGAATGAGTCCACATCCCTTCCTGTAGTTCTTTCCCCATGGAAACAACTACTAAAGATACAGGTAGGATTTGTAGCATCTTCCACTCTGCTTTATTTTATTTATTTCTTTTTTTTTTTTTTTTTTTGAGGGCAGTTCTTCTTGACAGCCACTAAAGACATGTTTTTGCAATCTCTCTCACAGACCCCAGAGGATCTCTTGGTCTCCTTCTGGACACCAGAGGAAGTATCTCATTTCATCCCATGCAGACAGCTTTCCTTGAGATGTTTCCCATCTTGAGTTCCTTGGAAAACCAGCAAGAGTAAGCCCATGCTGATTCATACCTCCTTACCAGCTCTGCTCCCAGGTTACGCCAGGATACAGGAAGTCATCACTGAGTCTTTTTCTCAGTCTGTTCCCAAGAAGCAAACACAAAAGGCGGAGAGATAGAATTTATTAGAGATTCAAGCCCCTGGGAAGGGGGATTTTTTCTTCCTTTTTTTTTCTGCAGAATCCACCCACTTCTGTGATTTTCTGAGTATTATGCAATGCTGCACAAATAGAAAAATACAAATACATCTTTATATAAAGAGATCAGAAGAGCTGTAGACTGTCAGAATAACTGTATTAAGTGAGCTCAAAGCCTATGTATCTCATCATTCCCACAAAAACAGATGTCTAGGGAAGGCATAATATCAGGGCAAGCAGGTATGATGCTCCCCTCCTGCACGCTTCCCAGTCTTGAGCCACCAGATACTTACAGACATGACCCTCAAAAAATATCTTTCACAAATTTCTCCAGTCTCTCCTTGGACCCAGTTAAACTTTTACCAGCCACAGCATTTTCCACCAAGGAGTTCCACAGCTAAATAGAGATCTGTTACCTCTGATTTATTTTGAACCTGTTCTGTGCTAACTTCGCTTAATACCCCATAGTTCTAGGGTCATAAGAGAAATCCACAGACGGATCCCAGCTCCTAGGATCTTCTCTTGTAACTTCCTGTAAGGTTTGTCTTTTCTGCTCTGTACAGAACGTAGCACTACTAGACACCGCAGGCCTTTTCTGTAACACTACAACCGAAGAAAAATGCTCTCTGCCTTGGTTTCTGTTCACTACAATAAACCCCATTTCTGCTGCTCATTGTTTTAAGACACTTTTCTATTAATAGCAGAAACAGACATGTCATTTCAATAATTCTATTCAAATTAATGCCTTTCATTATCCTGCAAACACAACATCAAAAGCATAGCTTGCACCCTGGCCCTTTGTGAGCCAGAAAGGGTTCTGGTATAAAGATTTCCATCAGAATAGACGTTTGATGGAAGAAAGCTTTTTTGTCCATCAGGAAAGACATGTTTCTTAATGGGATTAGAAGCTTTGATTCTTGTAGATGAATGACTGCAGCAGCATAGGAGGTCCTTTCCAATGGCAAGTTTTGTCCCTCTATTTACTGTGATGGAACACAGTAAGATGTATTTTATTTTTACTCTGTTTTCTTCTGTGAGAGAAAAGTCCCCTTTCCTGGGAGTGCCAGTACCTGATGTTGGCTGGTGTGACATAGGTTTCATGCTGTGTCTTAAAGAGGGCTTGTACCACATGTCTCTGACAGCCAGCAGAAGTTAGGCTGCAGAGACCTCTGTGTCTGCAAAGGTCCTTTTCAACATTATCTATTAGCAGACAGAGCTAGGAAAGAAAGAGGGACATGGCCAAGCACAGAAAAGCATTTTCCATGAAGGCCAGTTGGCAGCGCAATGCCTAGCAAAACAGACTGCACGTTCGCGCTGCCAGGCACCTTATGAGAATTATTATGGACCAAGGACCCTTCTTGTTCTCAAGAGGCAGTTCGTTGCAGTGACTCTTTTGGGGAGGATGAGAGTGTTTAATACTATGGACTTGGCCAAAGTCACTTCAAGGTCAGAGAAGATCCCTATTGTATTTACCTTCCCTACTCTAGACATAGTTTAAGGGCTTAGTCCCCATGGAAATGCAAGCTGAGCAGAATGGCACTCATGGATCCTCCCTGCATGATAGACACAGCCCCACACAGCCCAAAAAGTTTGTTCCCCGTACCCCACCAGGAGGAAGAGGCAGGGCCAATGTCTTTGTACCTACTTCCATACATTCTATGAAACAAGCAGGATGTGGTCCATTGCCAGTCAGGACTGATCCCTGGCCTCAGTCCTGGATTTCTGCCTCTTTGTGCATGTTTTTATTATGCAAATTAGTACTAAATGTCCTGGTAAGTAAAGGAAGAAACTACATAGCTCATTTTAGGGAACAGGCTCACAAGTTCCTGGTATGCAGTAAGCCCTTGTTTCCCTCCTAAGCTGTTTACTTTTCATCAGACACCTTTGATTGGGTTACTCTTCTCCTCTCAGTCTACAAAGTTCCTAATCAAGTTCTATTATTGAAGTAAATAGAAACATTTACTCCTTATAGGACTTCATTATGCAACTGTAGTTAAGCAGAACCTGCTGAAGTACTTCTACATATTTCAGCTTTAAAAATCTAGCTATATTTTAAACTGCAAATGAACCATTGAACCACCCGCTCCGGTCCACTGGTAACTCAGAGGGCAGAGCATCACCCAGGTGCTGTCACTTGAGCGATGTTCCCTCACCTCATATTTTCCAATTTCACCCCGTTTTGAATCTGTGTGTGGTTGTTTAAAGTATCTTGGTATGTAGGCTGGGCTGGAAAAGAAGTCATCGTTTCTTTCATTGTTTATTCCAGTGGTTAATCAGTCTCACAGAGAAAAAGATGTATGCATCTCTTTTTAAATTGAATTTCACTTGCCTTTAACTTCCAGCTATAGGTTCTTGTAAGTACCACCCTTTGTTAGATTAAAGAGTAGTTATGTATTCCTCATGAAGTTGTTTACACAATTCATTTGTTCCACCTCTCTATTTGTTTTTCAAACATCTATCCAAGGTGAACTGCCTTTGTGTGACAAGACTTTTTTTTTTTTAAGGCTATTTCAAAGCCTTTAAAAATGTACATTTTGAAAAACAAGGACAGATCCAGCCTCGTCTCAGGACTGCCCTGGAAACCTGCTTCCCTGGCCCCGCTCACAGCCCAGGTTTCAGCTTGGAACCTCCTGCAGCTCTACCATAAACTGAGGTACTTAATAGGAAAATTTATGTTTATTTTCCTTTTCTCAGCTAGGAGTCTATGCAACACTTTCACTAAAGCAGAACTCAGTGAAAAGACCATTGAAATAACAGAGAGCTCCCCCCTCAGTTTACATGGCCTTGAATGTGATCTTTACTGACAGATCATGAGAAAGCTGGCCCCTATTTTTCTTGATTTGAAAGGGGGATATTTCTTACCAGATTTTTGTTGTATTCATTTTAGTTTTCCTCTAAAATTTTTGCATGGAACACCGAGAATCCTGTTTGCTTAAACACAAGAATCAAGGTCAAATACCCCCTTCCAAGGAACGGATACCGGCCCAGATACCTAAGTGGCAGGCTCTTTCCTATACCATTATCTCCTACCGCTCTGTGTGAGAAAGGCTTTATGACTAGTCTCACGAAGATAATGCTACCGTTTATAGCCCTAGGAGTCCAATGAGAGAAACCAACACTGCAAACTGCAGCGAGGAGAGCAAAGATCTGCCCCATTAATTTCTGCATCAGGCAGATAATATTTGTCTATACCAGAGAAAACTCTCAGTCTTGACTTAAAGACAAGTAAGGGAGACCTGACAAAGTGCTATGGCCATTATTCTCCTGGTGATCACCTCCTTTTTTGTGCTTTTTTCCCCAGTGTGACTGTGTTCTGCTTCCAACCACTGCATTTTTTTCTTTCCCAATAGATCAAGGTACGTTTATTTCATTTATTTCCCCAGATCTCTTTTCAACGTCCAAACGCATAGGCCACAGCCAAATTGGCTCTTAATCTTCTCTTTGATAAATAACATAAATGAATTTTTCAGCAGAAGACAAACGTCCTCAAAATTGTCATTATAGTAGCAATTTTCTCATCCTCTTCTAATTAATTAAAGTCCCTTTTTGGAAGCACAAACCCAGAATTAGACATAATATTAAGAAATAAGAGAGTAGCAGTATCCTGGTTCCTATCTACTGTCTCATTGCTGAAAGATTCAAAGGTATCATTCACTCTCTTCTTTACAGCAGTGCAGAAAGCTCTCAGTGAACTGATTATCTATTATGAACCTTCAGTCATTTCAAGAGTCACTGCCTTCCGAGCTATAGTTCCCTGCCTTCATTTTAAAGTTCACTGGCCTGAATGTGAAATTCCTCAATAGAGCTTTTAATAGAAGAAGGCTTATAAATGGAAGCAGCAGTGATACCCGAGGAAAGAGCATCTCATCGTGCGAGATTAATGTTACGTCCTGAATACAGTGTAAGCCAGAAGCAAGCTGATGCAAATGGAAATTGCTAAATGCTCCTCACCGGACCTGTTTAACTGACACTCATTTTAGGTCTCAGAGCTGTCACTCCATAAGATGACCTGGGTTCTGTGCATTCATTTGTGCCACGGCAGTGTGTTATTAGCGTCACTTGATACTGGAAGACGAGATGAAACTGTTGCTGGCTTTGTCTTTCTTACATTTATCTTAAATTAGTGGTTCACAGTCTCTGGATTGATGGTCCTCTCTCACATGTCAAGATTTCTTATCATCAAACCTACAACTGAGAACATTAAAGGTAGGATTCATCTCCTCCCACTTCAGTTAGGTGTCTGAGGTAAATGAATCTTTTGGACTTCTCTAATATCAGTGGAGAAAAACAGGTATCTCCAGAGGGTGAGACAACACACAGATCAGACATTTATATGAGGATGGGATGAACTGCTCCTTGGTGAGGTGAGTCTCTCTGTTAGATGACTACCATGGCTCAGACATATAGCTATTAGCTTCCCTAAGCTGAATAATGCGCATCTCATTCTTCATGTTAATTTGATCAAGAGGCCAACTGGAAACCCGTTAAACTGGTGTCATCAGTTTGAACCATTCTAACCCAGTCTTCCCAGGCCAGCTTACTGTAGTACTATTCTCATCTGCTGTGTCCCCAAACCAACCTCATGCCTGATCTGCAGGAAAAAAAATGCTACGTGCTCAGCCACATTTTTCTGAGCCTGTGAAGGAGATCTAGTTCTGCACTTCACCAGATGCCTGAGTCCAGTGTCTCATGAGCTGAAAGCATAGTCTAACCGATAGCAGATGCTGTACATTGCTCTTGCTGTGATCAGCATCTGGCAAAGAGAAAATGGCTTAAACTAGACTTTGGAAAAATTAATTGCTGAAATCTCAGTGACAGAATAATAATTATTATAATTACAATAATTGCAATAATTGATAGTAATGGTCCCTCTTACCATGCCCTCGAGGAACTTTCATCACAGGCCCATTCTGCTGGGTGCTCCATAAACACATAACAAGGAGGGAGCATCCTGGAAACCGGTGGCAAGGGCGCATGCCCCATTCCTCTTTCTCCCCTTTACATGGCTACAGGTCACTGTGAAAGATAGGCTGCAATATTAAGAAGACCGCTGGGCTGACTCAACGTGGCCATTTGGGGGTTTATATGAAAAGCCTTCTCTCTTCAGAGAAGCTGTGAAACAGCAGGAAAGGGCAGGCATATGTAGGGGAAAGGCAGAAAAACAAGGACACTCCTCTTAGGCAGTGGTCTTAGGGCACAGAGGGCTATAGTTTGCCAATATTGGGGTAAACATCAGAGCAAAAGAGAGTGTGGTAAAGGGTGATTTCTTCTGCCTGTTTTTCAGGAATTCACAAATGCAAGCCCTGGCTGGGGAAACACACAAGGCAGACAATTTGGAAGAGGCTTTGCTGGGGACACGTTAGCATTGAGAGTTGAGGACTGGTGAGAGTCCACTGCTCAGCTCTGAGAAGTGATGAGCAGGGAGGGATCAGCCACAGACAACCTTGAAGCTTATCTGTATGTAAGTAATTGAGACAAGAAGACTGGTGAAGTGTGCCTTGGCCAACAGGTAGCACTTCAGGGATCAGCATTGCTCCTGGATTCCCAAAGGCTGTTGGAGGAGGGCAAGGGAAAAGTATATTACAGTAATTCTTCAATTCTTCTTTTATATATAATTTAAACCTAAAAAGAGGTTCCCCTTGTGCAGAAGCTAATAGGTATGTCTTAGAAGCGCAGTGGAGGGAAAACGATGGAGATTCAGGGAATTTAAGTCAGACAGTACAATTATGGTAATTGGTTTTGACCTCCTTCAGAACCTGATCCATAGAATTACAGCAGTCCCACAAGGAGCTCCCAACTGGGCACTGGTGTGGGATGTACATGGAGAAAGCCAACCAGTCTTGACTTTGGGTCCTCAAGTGATAGATAATCTTTTCCATTCTTGTAAATTGCTGCCATGGTTAATTGCTCTGTTTATTTTAAAAAAACTCCACCTTACTTCCCCCTTTAATTTTTCCAGCTTCAGCTTCTAGCCATTGAACCTCATTCTGCTTTGTCTGCTCAATTAAAGAGCACTGTAATATCAAATATCATCTTCCTGCGTAGATACTTACAGGTCAAATTGCTTTTTACCCTTCACTCTGGTAAGCTAAATAGACTAACTTCCTTCAAGCTCATTTCAAAGGGTTTTTTTCTAGACTTCCAATTATTTTTACAGCTTTTTTGTTCACTCATTCACTTTCTAACATCCTTATAAAAGCTGAACAGCAAGCTGGAAGATGACATTCTAATAAAGATCGTGCCAAAATCTTACTTACCAAAAAAAGTTAATATCTTGTCTCAGTTCTAACTGTAACCTCATGCCTCTAAATGTAAGGATCAACTGTTTTTCAAAATAAAAATATATTTTCCCTTTTTCTTGAATTTAATTTATATTTGTTTTCATAACTACTTTGTTGAAAAATTATTTTTTCTATTTAAAAAAAGACTTTTTATGATTGCCTAGAAGTGTTTTAAAAGATCCCATGATGAAGTGTAAGAAAACAAGTCCCTAAAAAAAGAAAACAAGCCCCTAAACAATCAGAAACTTAAAAAGGAAACAGAAGTAGCGGATGGGAGATACATAGAATTAATCAAAATCTGAAAATATATTTATAAAAAATTTTTTTCTTGGTCAGCCCTCTTTATATGGGCAGTTTCAGACTAGCGAAAATCAGGAAGCATGGTCCAGATTCAGCAGTTTGCCCTCATGTTAAAATGGCACCACGTTCTGGTGTCCACTGGGTCTCTGGTTCAATGGGATCCTGAGGGATCCAGCTCTGGGTGACACCCTTGGAGCATCCTAGCCCATCTGCTTGGGTCTGATCTGACAATAGAAATAGAAGAGCAGGGACAACTCATCACAGAGCAGACCCAGAAAACCGTGATTCTTGAGCCTGCCAAAGCCTGGGAAAGAGTTAATAAAGCAAATGTGATAAAGGGCACTTCTGGACATAATTTAGTTGGATTTTTCTAAAGGCTTTTTGATAGAGTCCCTCACAGGAGGCTCTTAAGGAAAATAAATATCCACAGGGTAAGGGGCAGCATCCTGTTGTGGGTCAAAAACTGCTCGAGCGACGGGATACAAAGGGCTGGAGTGAATGAATGGTCCTTGGAGCAGAGGGAGGCTAATCGGGGCGGCTCCAGGGACTAGCCTGGGGAGGGGTGTTACTGAAACTATTTATTAATGGTTTGGAGAATGGGGAGGATGGAGCAGAAGGTGAAATCTGTCCAGGTGGCACAAAACTATTTAGGGTTTTATTTGTTAATGAAAGAAGGAAAAAATCTGATGAAAGGAGGAAAGAAATATGAAGGATTGTGAGAAATTCTAGCAAGATTTACTCACACTAGGAGAGGAAACAGCTGCTGAACTGCAAGTGAGATCAATGCAAACCTGAGCAGTCACAGAACTGCTCTCCACATGGGCTCTGCAAGGATGAACTCTGAGCTAGCAGAGTCCTCTTAAGACAAAACAAGCTTTCCACTATGGCGTTCACCTGGAGGAAGAACCAGCAGCAGCCAGCAGCTATCAGAGTTAGGAAAAGACACATTAAAAGCAATCCCCCAAATATCTGACATCAAGCTGGGAGGTGGAGATCTTAAACTGGCTGCGGGAATGACTCTGTTTTCATTTATATCACCAACAGTGGGAGGGAGTAGAGGGAGTGAAATAGCTGGAGGAAATTTGTAAAAAAATGTTATTGTCATTCTTCCCTGTTCGTAAGGATGTGAGATGAGTTGGTGTGAGGTCAACAAAGGTAATAGGCCTCTGATGCCACCACAAGACCAAGGAGAGCTTGCCAAGAGGTACCAGGGTAAGGAAAGTTCTGCCTCCAATTCTACGCAAGTAATCAGAAAAGTGGTCTGAAGCACGGTGCAGCAGACATCCCTTAGACATCTGCTCTGGGAAGGCTGTAATCCTCATTTTGCTGACAGCCCAGACATATCAAATGATTTTCCGAGTTTATTCTCTAAGGGGCTTTGAAAGAGCTGGAAAGACAGTTCCACTTCCCTGAAAATCATGGTAGCACTCAGGGCCTGAACTGGGTAACTGGTATTTTGGCTGATGAGGAAAAAGGTTGCAGACTGAGACAAACTAGAGAGCCAAAAGACAGCTTTGGGTAGTGCTCTGAGGTGTGCATGGAGCCGTCTCGTGGCCACAGTGGGCCTGTTGGCCATGGCTTGTCAGCAGGCTGCAGTGAAGACAGACAGCCGGTAGACATGAACAGGCTTTTTGCATTTTCTGCACCAGTATCAGGGGCTTGCTGGCTCTGCTGGCAAACCAGCAATGCTCATTACTGAGAACTGCTTCCATATTACCAGTGGGTGTCCACAAAACCCTGTTTCTACTGATCGGGAGGCACAGAACAATAGCTTCTGATCTTGCAACAGTGCGAAATCCAGGGCTGCACTGATATTTTCTCAGCTCAAACGGACTTGGCTTTTTCAGTTGCAGCTAAGGCCAATGAGATCAACTCTTTTCCTTATTTTTTCTTTCCTCCCCCCACCTTTGCAATTTCTCGGTAATTAACATTTGGAGCTTTGCACTGCCTATGAAAGCTGCTACATTTTCTTGATGATGCCTGGCTGGAAGGAAACCAGCCTTTGCTTTTCAGAGTCCAAGGCACTCTTGAATATGCAGCACCTTTTCCTATGCAGTTCTGTTGTCAGGTATGTTTTCCGCTGCCATTCTTTATCCTCCACATTTCACATTTAGCTTAGCGATATGTTGAGAGAAGCCAGCAACAGTGCTCCTCATTCCAGGCTTGGCTGAAGATCTGAGATGCTGTCTGATGTCTGGAGCCTGCTTTCCAACAAACGTGCCACAAGCAGCAAATAACAACCTCACCTTGGTCTTCCAGTGCTGCTCTTCATCCACCGCCATGAATACTAAGATTTATTCCTTCAAAGGTGTTCCAGAGCTCCTCACAGCGTGGCATCTCTCACGTCCAGACACATTGGCATTTCATTTGCTGTTGTTGCGGAGTTTGCTTTGACATGAAACTTCTCAACTCAGTGAGTTTCCAGCTGGCAAATGACTGCCCCTGGGCAACGCTGAAGTTCAAGTGCACATGATTGCTGTAGCATCTCAGTATTTGTGAGTACTTATTCCTGCAATGCCCTTGCAAGGTAGACAGATAAAACAAACCTCATTTTATAGATGGGGAACTTATACCCACGTAAAACCTGGACAGATTTGCTCCTGGGCATAAACAAAACTCCTGGTGGAGTCAAGACTTGAAAGCAAACCTTATCCTTTCTTACTTATGGTACAACTTTTCTTCAGCCAGGCTCCTCACAAGGCTCAAAATGTTTTAAACTCACTGATAAAAAAAATCTCTCCAGCTGCTGCACTGGAAAACATGTAATTAATTCTTGCATTTTACTTCTTGTTACTTCCCATGTGTTCAAGTACCCAGGCGTATTTTTCAAGCCCAACCAGGCAGGAGGATGAATGAGTACTTTCACCCAAACACAGTAGGAACATGCTGGCAGTCAGTTTTAAGCAGCTAATTCTTATCTCCAGCAATATGCCAAGTTCTCTTTTGAACAGTTTTCCTGCTGTACTGCAGTTTCTTTAACAACTTGCATGAGTCTCGTTCTTTATCCTCAGAAAGCCTTCAAACTCTCCCCAGAAGAAGCCATTTCTTCCATGACATATCACTGTGAGAAGTGGCTTTCCAGGTTTAGCTGTATTATGAGATGATAACCAAAAACAAGCAGTAACAAGATTATTTAAAACATAGTCACACTCTTCAAGTGCATCTTCAGAGATGAGGACTTCCAAAACTCTTTTCTCTCCCAGGTTTATTGATTCCACTTGTGGCCAGATCTGGGGGATTAGAAAGCAACCAAATTCTTACAGATTTTTTGGAAGTGACCTCCAATACCCTGGCTCAGCCCTCTGCAGCTTCCCATGTTGTATGGACCTTTCAGCCACAGCAGCAATCCTTTAAAACACTGACAGATATTCTGAAATCTTAAAGCCAGATGGGAACATTGGATCTGCTCTTCTAACCACCAGTATAACATATACAATAGAATTTCAACCAATTATGCCAGCATGGATCATAGTAACTTGCAATCGTTGCAGATCATTGAAAAATACTAATTACTTTTCAGAAGATATGTGTGTTATATATCACATAAATACGTTAACATACACAAATTCTACTGTATGAAAAGAAAGTAATTGTAGGGGGTTTCAGGATGTTTTTGCTGCTGGTGTACATGTCAGTCTGGGGCATTAAAAAGGATTCCCAAAATGAAACGCATCTTTTCTCTCTTGGTGAAATTCCTAAAAACAATATCTAAGATGTAAATTCATAGGAAAATTCATGTTCTGTTAAAATAAAAAAAAATTGAATCAGTGCAGGTTGCTCTTCTGCTCTGTGACACTGGGGGAGTGATTCAAGCAGTGGCTGGAGGTCAGCAGCCCTAGGGGAGATGTCCAAGGGATCCCACCTGGCCTCCATAAAGGTGCAAGGGGCTGCATCCTCTATTGTATCTGCCAGTTCTGTGCAGAGGCTTTGAGTCCCTGGAGATCTCTCGAAAGGCACTAGAGGACGGTATGTGGGCGACTGAACCATTCCTCAGCAGTCATAACACAGCATGTGTACACATTAGAGCAGAAAATGCAGAGCGATTGGGGAACAGGACCCTGAAGTGTACCCTGAAGTGAGACTTGCGTATGAGTGTCTTCCTCCATTGCTTACAATTAATCCAGAGATAGTCATTTTAATTCCTGTGACACCTTCTATCCTCAGCCACGCCATTCCCTGCAAGTCATTCAAATGACAGTCCCTGCATGAGCCGCAGGCTTTAGCTGTCTGCAGCTCACAGTAGCCTCCAAGGGAGCACATTTTCAAAAAACCTCCTTTGCTTTTCTGGGCTTCCAGGGGACAGAGCTCTGCAGGATGTCAGCTTGCTTCACAGGGCAAACTACTAAAGGCTAAGCTGCTGAGCAACTGCAATTTCAAGCATACACAGGGAAGTACAGCTCTTCAGCGCATCCTTCTCCTCACCATGCAGGTGATTGGTTTCTCTCCTTCCCTGAATTTTAAGCTTTTGCCCAATGGAGTCTATATCTACCTGAGTCACTGTTTTATCCACACAACCCCTGGAGAATGTATGAGCCTCCAGCCCTTTGTGGTCTTGTCCCACCATGATATTAATGCAAATTGTCCGAGTCTGAGGACCCTGTACAAAGGAAGTCAGGAATATGGCCATCCTGTAAGGGTAAGTGGCTTGGGGGGGTTATTGTAATTAAATCCTGTCCTTTACACAGGGAAGCTGAGGCACAGCTGACAGTGATGCATATGCATGGGAGGGAAGCAGGAGAGGTGCTGGGAACAGACTGGCCTACCCAGAACCTGCCCATTGGCCATGAGGAGGTGTCACTCACACAGGGAGGAAACAAGATTCCCAGAGCAAACATGACCCATGTCCCGTGGAGCTGCTAGCAGTGGGAGGGGTTGTGCCTCAAAAGACTATTAAGCCACATTGATTCCCTGCTACTCGGTTTTTGTTTGTGGCTCATGCATCTGAAACTAAGAAGAACAGCATGCTCACCATGCTGGGTCTCCTCTGGAGCCTGAGGCGGGGACTTCTGTCAGGTTTCACTTGAGTTGCCAGCCTCCCATCACTTGTTGAGTTCTCAGCTCCTCTCCTGCACTGCCAGATCTCCCCTCGATCTCACAGTGTAGCAGCACAGCTTGTGGACTTCAACTTCAATGCAGTACTAATGCAATTGAGTGGACTGATTTCTGATCTACTACCAGCTATAACTGATGTAGAGGGTCCTGGAGTTGGATGAATTGTAACGCCTTGCTCAGTGATGTCCTGCTGCACCCTGGTGCAATCCTTCATCAAAAGAGCCAGTGTGGTGCCTTCAGGGAAGGAGGTAGCTGTGATGTTTGCAGAGGGGTCAATCCAAAGGGACATGGATGGAGGTGGTTCTTCGGAGCAGAGGCAATGAGGCCCAAGACACCATCCAAACCTCTCCCATCCTCCTTGCAGCACTCCCTCACCTTGTCACCTGCAGAATCATCAGGGTTTTTGCATATTCAGTCATGTTAGCTGCAGCTTCATTGTGCAATCACATGCTGGTGGTAAAGCAGGCCACCTGAGGAAAACGTTTTCTTAGTCATGCTTTCTGGGTTTTAAATGCCTGGAAATTGTTTTGTGTGTCACACTACACATGTCTCGATGAATCCCATAGCACACATGCTCCCAAAAACATGGACTGCAATGGGCAGACACAGATTTCTTCCTGCAAAGTTGTGGCTGGGAATACAGCCACTTCAGATCAGCATGGACTAAGTGATTCCTATCACTGTAGATCTCTGGGAACATCTCTATTAATGGGAAGAGTGGACAGCAAAAGAGTTCTTTTTCTTGGCTTGCAATACTGCAGGATGACATTACTGTTATTAATAACCTACTCTGCCATGCTGGCACCCATGGGTCACAGCCTGTTCCAGCAGAGAGAGGCTCAGAGCTGATGGCAGATGTCAGCAGACAGGGAGCCAGTGTAAATGAAGTCATCAAAGGTCAAAAAAGAGGGAAAGCAGGCACAGCCAGGCCTAAAGGGAAGAAAAGATTGTTTCACCAGGCAGGCGAGGAGGGTGAAATGAGGAAGCAGGACAGATTCCATGTAAAAGGATTAGGTCCCCTTTCCTCCAACTCAGCTCCCTCTTGGCTTCAGCCTCAGTTGATTGCAGCTGAATAATAAACTAGTTTGCATTTTCCATTCGAATTTCCAAGGTGGTAGTTTTCCCTCACTGCTCTCTTTCACTTCTCTGGTGCCCTTTGTCAATTCTCCTTCCACCACCAGTGCTGTGGTACCCCAGCAAACAAGTACTTTCAGAAAGAAAAGATCAAATTAAAGTGCTCTGTGGGTGCTCCATGCTGCTCTTGGGACATATTTACTCCCTGTGGGGACAGGGCTAAGGCACAGCAGGGACATGGGGATCTGAACTTCACTTTCCACTCGGGAGAGCTGCTTTGCTTTCGCTGTGCCTCAGCTTCCCCAGCTGTGCAAGGGCAGCAGCGCACCCTCCAAGCAAGACAGCGAGACTAGCCTAACCCAGCATTGCAAATTGCTTTCTAATCCCTGGAAAGAATGGCAAAGTATGATTAATACAATTATTTATTTTGAAGGCATGCAGGAGGTAAAGGTGGAAGTGCTGAGACATATATTTGATTTGGCAAATTAACACATCATAAGACATAACCATAAAAAATGTGCAGTCTCCTAAAATTGCTTTACTACCCCCCCAATACTTCCTGGATGAGCTGTAATGAGAGAATAAGGTAAGAGAGCTGTCAAGATAATCTCCCCTGGTATAAACTACATAGTCGCAGGGATGGAAGCTGCAAAAATAACACATTTAGCAGCGTTCAGGACAGATCCCCCATCAGCGGATGAGGCTGCACAGCCCCTGTGTTTCCAGACGCTCACTTTGTGTATCGGGTGCTGCCCACTGCAGAGCGAAGCCTTCTCCATCCCACTCTGCTTCCTGAGGGTAGATCACTGCATTCAAGGGAGAGCAGCAGCACGTGAGCGAGACAGGGCCCGACACCACCTCCCTCCTGAGTGAGGCCTGTCCTTGAAGGTCCCTGCAAATGCTTTAGATTGGATCAGCTGTTCACAGAAGTCCTAGTGCTCCTACTTATTTGGGAGAACTCTGTTCCCCAGGGGCTGGTGTCCTCCAGTTCATTACTTATTGTTTATTATTATTGACTGCATCCTTGCACTCCTGCTGGGCAGCCTGAAGGAGTCAGGGCCCAGCGACACCTGGGCCAGTCCTCCCTCCCCAGAGCTGGACACTGAAAAGTGAGACATTTGAGCCAGATCTTGCCACCCTAGGCTCCATCTCCCAGGAGCAGAGGACAGACCTTGTCTGTGCTCCCTCCTGTGGGATGTGGTTAATTGTGCGACATAAGGACAAGCTTATTTCTCTCCATAGATGAGAAGAAGAACCTGTAATGACAGATCAAGTTTCGACTTCTTTCTGACTTTCAAGCTGGCATCACAGTGCTAGTGCCTAGAATGGAGTGCCCTGCCAAAGAGAGGCAGCATCTCTCCAGCTCACTGGGCTTGTGCCTTACTATGGCTGGCAGAAAGTTTTTCAGAGCCAGGTTTGAGAAAGCTATAAGCACCATGCCCTTTCCATGAGTTTTGGATCCTAATAGAATGGCTTATACCTTGAACCACCAAGACAGGCATGGGCTTTGGGGGAAGTCCTTAATAAATGTCTGTGTCCTATCTGAAGTACCTCTTACTTGTCCCGTCAAGGTGGCCACCAACCCACTGGGTCTGGCAAGGAGGTCCTGGAGCAGGACAAAAGCCTGACTATAAGGGGTGAGAGCCAAGGGTGCATCTTAGGGTGATGAGGTGAGACTGCATGAGTCCCAAGGTGCAGTGTGGAGCTGCCCTGACTACACGTGTGTACTTGCTCTTTCAATCCACCTTGCGGTTCACAGCCAGTGAGAGCTGCCTTTGACCCCTGCCAGTCTACCACGTATTGGCCAGGCCGCATGAGAACAGCAGTATTGTCTTACAGATAACATCATATGTCAACTTAATTCTAAATCGGACCAGGCTGCAGCAACCCCAAAACAGGTAGAGTTCCTGTCCTAGTGAACACTGAAGGCTGATCTAGGCACCTGCAAAAGGTAAACAGTGTTAATGAGAATGAAATGTAGAGCCCATCTGTAATCCCCCATGCTGCTGCCAATAAGAAAGTGAATTCTGAATCCAATTGAGAGTTTCTCTGGCTCACGGTGACCTTTAGAGCACACACGTCCCCGCCTGCCATTCCCAGTAGAGCTGGCATTGCAGCCAGCTCTCCTTTCTCATTTTTTTCTATTTTTTCAGCAGAAAAATTTATGTGGGTTTTGGGGGGTGTAACTTTCATCACTCAGACTGAGAGGAAATGGTCAGAGCATAAAGCAGGCTACAGTATACGGCCCTGGGGATAGCCTAGTCTTTGGTAACACTCCTTCCCGTGGCCTTTCTCCTAGGAAACCTAAGAGCAGGAAGGTCTGTGAAGCTGATCCCATCAGACCTCACGGAGAGACTTAGCCTAAACATCTGAAGGATGAGAGCCGCAGAGAAAAGAGAGTGCACAGAGAGGTTTTGTAGCAACAGCTTGAAATAGAAGAGAAGATTAGATACAGGACAAGAACTTAAAGGAAGTCAGAGAAATAACATCATCTCATTTACCACTCAAGCATGCAATGTTTGTCATATTAAAATAAAAACAGTGGGGGGTTATTCCTCATGGAGGCCTCTTTATCTGACTGCATTAATGCGGGATAGACATGCGTGTGCATGTAGGCGCTCACACACACACATGTGCACACACACACACACACACACACACGCTCCCCCCCCCCCCCGAGGATTGCCTTAAGAACGGGAAAGCACAAAAGCTTTAATCTGCACTGGCAGAGTAACAAACAAGTGCGTTGACACCTCTCTGCTGCCCACAAAAACAGACACTATTCATTCCCCCCTCCTGCCCGGGGTAAGAGCGTGACTCTGGGGGAGGAGGGCTGTCCCATTGAATAACTGTCTGATAGCTTGACTTCATCAGGCTTCAGGCTGGGAAAGCACCTCACAGGCTGGTGGCAAGAGATACCCCTTTCGGAACTGGCCCCAGTTTGCCTGGCTCGGAGGCAATGCAACAGTTGCAGCGAGCCCCAGGAGACTGGTGCCCATCTCCTCCAAAATGCAGGACTGCAAACCAGTGAGATCCTGGAGCTGTTCATGCCTGGCTCAGCCACCCTTGATACCGGCGCTGCTATGTCCTGGGAAAAGACTTTTAGCTGAGCTGTCAGTTCGGCTCTGAGCACCTCTTCGGTGTGAGCCAGTGCCCTGGCCAGCTGCAGTCACGTTCAGCCCGGCTTCCTTTGCCAATGCAAAATCCATTGCTTTACGCTAATCCTGCAGCCCTGCCTAGGCTTCGGTTGGTCCAGCCTAGGGCTTTTTCAGGCAGCTGGAAATCCTGCACTGCCTCACGCAAAAAACATGGTGTTTTCCATAGTGTGTAGTAACAGAGATGCTACAGAAACAATTTGTCAAGGTCATTTCTGGACAGCACCTAGCACAGAGCAGCTCAAATTGAAGCTGGGCCCGCTGCTGATTTAATCTAATATAAACACATAACTACCAACAATCTTGAGGCCACAATGAGAGAAAATTATGTTTAAACCCTTTTAAAAGCAATGGAAATCAAGCAAAAGGATGCTCTAAGAGCCTAGCAAAAACTCAAATCATCTTCAGGGGGAAATTAGCAAGCACTGCTGCTGGTTGGATCCAATTTATTAAGGTCTCAGAGCAGGCAATCATGAAGAAAAGAGATAAATAATCTTCAGAGAGAACAATTGCAGATCAGTTGGGACACAATCAGGAGACCAGTTTCTCAGGGCTGGGGAGGGGAGAGATGCTGGGCCTTTCTCTCATTAATCAGAAATAAAAGCCAGAAATACGTGTCTATCTCTGCTCTACAGTGCTGCTGCAATTGATTGTTAATTGTTCTCTTTGAAGATAATTTATCTCTTTCCCTCAGGATCGGTCCCTCCTCCCCTCTCTTCTCCTTCCCATTAAAAAAAAAAAAAAAAAAAAAAGAATGACCCTAATGTATCTTGAAAGGATAACTTGCATAGTAGGAGACGCTTCACAGTGTCATTACGAGCACCCAAGCAGCTGGATGGAGAAAGAGGTTACCTATTATAGTCACAGTTCTGTCTGTTTTGTAGGAAAGGGCAGAGAGTAGCTTTAAGAGAGGCATCAGAGAGCTGATAGATGGGAAATCAAGCTGCATTTTCTTCTCTCAGTGCTCTGGGCCTAGGGGTTGTGCGGTGTATGGAGCAAGGCTTGGAGCCCCAACTGCATTCATCTAGTAGTACTGGTAAAAAAAAGGTCCTGGCAAAGACCTCCCAAAACCTCACACTGCTCAGTAGATTAAGCACAGCTGAGTCTGAGCAGGACATTGGAGTTGGGGTATATGTGTAGGGGGTATCATTTTTAAGTATTTTTTTAAAGGTTATTTTTTTAGAGATTTATTATATTCCAAAAATCTTATTTTGGCTGAAGTACGTGATTAGGAATGCCAGTGCAGGATCTTCTAAACCTTTTCCTCAGCAAACACGGGGAACAGGAAGATGCCTGAGATTAGGTTGCTAGTAGTCAGTGGTTTTCGGAGGTAGCAGGAGGCAGATTGTACCAGAATGGCAAATACCTGCTTGCTAGCCTGATCTGCACCTTCTCGCTGCTGCAGGAAAAGAACGGGATGACTGCATGGCACACTTTGGGCCCCTGAAGCCTTTCGGATGGCATCTGCACCTGGATGATTTGCAGTACGAGGGAGAGGGACCAGCTGGGAATGAGCACAGCAAAATTCTCCTACTTTTGCTTGACTGAAGAGATCTAGAAGAGCACCTGCTCTGTGTGGTCCTGGGAAAGGTCGACTTTGGTCCCCCAGTACAGCTTGTTTCCGAGTGTGGCGGCTGACGGCTGCATACTATCATGCTGTCTTTCACATACTCCATCTGTGGCATGCCCCAACATGCTGCAGTAAAGCTCTTTCAGTACCTAACACTTTCAAACACCGCGTTTTGCTCATTTATTTGCTTATTTTCTTTGACAGGGTTTCTGGATCTGGAGCAGAACATTTCACTCCTTTGCTTTGCCAGACTGTGCTTGCCTGTGCAGCAGTGGAGCTGGCATAAGGACTAGATGTAGATGAGCCTGCCAGGTCCAGCAGCACACTGATGCCCTGGGAAGCAAAGATAGAAGTGTCCTGAGGCCCCACACTCAGCACAGAGCTAAGGATGTCCCACAAAACACAAAGGAGCAGCCTGAAGGCTGGATCTCCAAAAGCACATCATGAAACTCAGAAAGTCGTGTTGCAGGAGGAAAGCTCCCTGTTGTGCATCAGTCAACGTGCATCTCACTGTGAATATGTGGGATGGAATAAAAACTTTTGCTGAGTGACCCCAAACTGTCGTGGGCAGGACCTAGAGAAGGCAGTGGTGAGGAGAACAAATGTGTGTTGCCTTCCTTCAGGATCATTTTCCCTGCCTGTAAAATGGAGACCATCTGTCTGCCTGCCAAAAGGGTGGCAAGACAAGATCTATTACTGTGTGGAGGCACCAAGGTCTCTCAGTAGACATAGCTGCAGAAGGGCAAAGGATGATAATTATTATCATAGAAGAAATTCACAACTGTGGAATCAGCATGTCTCATTAGCCTTTAAAAATTAGTATTCTCTAAAAGGAGAGCAGCCTTGGAAGAACCTAGGTGCGAGGAGGAACCTGCCTTCAGTGTACACTGCTAGGGCCAGATTAGCTGGAAAAAAGGCTGCAACAGTCAATGTACATACAACCTGCTGCATCCTTTTGAAAACTTTGGTCACCACTTAGGCAGCTAGCTGGAACTCAGAAATCATCTACACTCCAATTCTTCCTCTCTTTGTGACTTGACACAGAAGTTCAGTTTTGCAAGACATGATGTTTTAGAAGAGGATTATGATCCTCCCCTCAAAGCACATAACCCAACTTGCTCACAAAACACTCCTGTGGTCGGAAAAGGATGCTCACTTGATTACTCCACTTGCTACATTTTACTAGAATTTAAGCTCATTTAAAATGCCTCTTCTTCTTCTATTTTCCAGTTTGAAATGTCATTACTTTTCTTTTTACTTGAAAAAGACATGGTCCACTATTTTATCATAAATAAAGATATAAATCAAATTCATTGAACCCAAAACAGCTAGTATCAGTTTTGATGAGATTCTTTTTTGAGAAGATTTGTCAAGTCTTTGATGATATTTTTAATGAAAACCAGGAAGAGAGATATAAAATAGCCAACAACACTGAAGTTAAAGCATTCAGCCTTGACAGGGGAGAATCACTGAATTCAGTTCTCCTACATCATGAGGTGGTCACTGGCACTGGCCAACCTCTAACACTGCTCTATCCATTTTTGTTTTCTTCACACTCTATAAATGCATCAAAATAAAATTAAGAACCTTGATTTCATGTCAGTGTAAGTGAAAAAAGAAGCAAAGTTTCAAAAATTTTTTATTTTCCTGATAAAATGAAACTGTTGCTTTCCAGCTCTTCTGGTAGTGTAGGTGTCAGCATCCTTGTGAAAATGAAAAGACGCAGCAGGTTTGCTGAACATCTGATGTGCACAGAGAGTTCCCTGTAAGATTGTCCACATTTTCTATACCAGCAAATATTTGTCTTCTGCATAACAGTTAAGGGATTCTTCAGTTGTTCTCTCAGCACTGGGGTCATTCAAGCTCTGGTACAACAAATATTGCATCTAATGAGAGTGAGCAGCACTTGATCTCCAGGTCAAGGCAGTCAAAATCCATTTGGCATGGCAAGTCCATAGAGGGAGGGGGAGAACAAGCATCTAGAGAACAAAAGCAGCCCCAAGAGCACACGAATCTTGGAGAACAAAAGCAGGTGAGACTTCAAAGAGCACCTGTGAGGGAAGCACAGAAAACAAAGCAAAAATCACAAGAAAACTTCCTTGTGAGTGCTCATACTCAGCCTCAATGATCTCCTGTTGCCTGCAGGGGAAGCAGAAGGGCAAATTGTGCTCTGATATTTGTTTCTGGAGGTGAAGAGCAGCCATCTCCACTTACTTTCTCCCCCAGAGCTCATGGAGGTCATTCTGAGTTGAGATACAAGCATTTGGACTTCATTCAAACACCTGGAGGCCACCTCCTTCATGTCCAGAGACTCTTGCTGGGTCTCTGCAGCTGCAGGCACAGTGGATCTGTGAGACCCAGGCTCTCCTCCTTTGCAGGCTCATGCAAGAGATGCCTTAAAATAGCTATGTCTTTAATTGGTGATTCCCTTCTGTTTCTGCATCAGGATGGCACCTTATATGTATCCATCGACAGCCTTGTGGCAGCTGGAGTTTGTGAGAAGTAGTTGGATGAAGTTAATTAGCTTTAATCTCTCTTTAATCAAGGCTGTGCTTTTAGGACAGGTAGGCACAGAGGGGCAGGTGAGGTCCTGGTGGGAAAGTGTGATGCCAGGTCTGCCCCTGGGGCCAGGGGAAAGATGATATCTCTTATTAGAGCAGCTAGAGTAAACAAGAGCGTAACCCTGCCTTGGAGCCACAACGGGAGCAGCAAGCTTTTACAGCCTGCAGGAAAATCTGTATTTTACACAACTTTCCCCATCCCAGCCAGGGAATGGAGCTAGACACAGCATCTGGCAGCCCAAGAGCCAGCTCCTCCATCAGACTCTTCCTCATAGTGCCATGACTGTCTTCCCAGTGACAAATTACTCTGTGGAGGGAGTCCATCTGGAAATGGCAACAGAAGCTGCCAGAGAACAGCAAAGGAAAAGAGGGAGTTGCTATGCAGATGCCCCTTGCACCAAAGTTAAATAGGAAACAAAATCCCAAATCAAAGAGGGGGAACGGAAAATAAAGCAGATACGTTCCTCTGTGCTGGAACTGTCACCTGGGAGTTTACATAAAGCTTAAGACACTCCCTCATTGCAAGGAGCCAGCAGTAAAGGAGCCTGGCATTTTTTTGGCAGCTCTGCTCTGCTCCTTGAACAGTAAATATTGCTGGATCAAATGCAGAATGTGGAGCCAGGTCTGCAAAACAGACTGTGCCTTGAGGGAGCAGGGCCAAAGACCGAACGTGGGCCTGAGGCACTGGTGCTCCTAAGCATGAGCAAGTAGCATGTGGCCACAGAGGCACACAGCTACAGGGAGGAAAAATGGTGAGAAACCAGGCAGTGATGTCTATACCAGAGAAGGTGTCTATACCACCGTGGCAGCTACTTTTCATGGGACTGAGGGGCAAAGCATGTTTTTGAGGATTTCCTAGCCAATTTTCTAGCCAGAAAAGCTCCCCCAGCCAGGCCTTAGTGGGGGCGGTGGGGTAGAGGGGAGTCTCCTTGCCTCAACTGATTTCAGAGTAAGTCAGAACACAGTCAGGATCCTTTGCATCCACTGAGCATCCCATCTCAGCTCCTGAACCACAGTTGTCACCAGTCCTTTGGGGCACCATGGGGCACAGTTAGGAGGCAATGCAAACTCCCCAGCACATGGGGTCAGAACTGAAATCCCGTTAGGCTTTGAGCTCTCCTCTGCTCCTTGTATGTCACAAGCTTTTACACCTGTCCATGATGAGGATGAAGAGACCAACCCCTTCCCAGCCAATGAATGCTCTTGGGAGTCCAACATGAGCATCAGAGCAAACTGGCGCTACCCATCTTTGGGAGCGTGGTGGCAGCAACACAATGGGACTCTGGAGACACCACGAAGTAACACCTAGCACCCAGTTATATCTGCCCAGGGATGACATGCCTCCAGTCGGGACATGGCTGGGCAGAATCTGTCACAGGAAGAGAACCAGGGCTGTCCAAGGCTCTGAAAGGCACAGTAACTGGCTTCTATTTATTCTCATTTTTCTTCCAGTAGTTACATGAAGGTCCCAGGGAGATTTCCCAGGCTCTGAGTACAAAAATATCATCTGTCTCAAAGTGCTCACCTTTGAGAGAGGTAGTACAGCATGGATTGGGAATGCCAGCTGACTCTGAAGCTGCCTAGCAGGTCAGTGAAGGGAGAGAGCACAGCAGAGCCCTTGCAATGAAGCCTGACCACCTCCTGTTTAGCTGTTTTCAAGGAAGAAAAGCTCCAAGGATGACTGTGTTCACCCTGCGATGCAAGTGCTCAGATTTCAGCTTGCCTAGAAGTCACAGTGGTTGGGCTGCTGTGGAGTTGCAGAAATAAATAAAAAATAAAAAGCAAAACAATCCCCAAACCTCCTCTGTGAAGTAAATTGTCCCAGAATAAACTGTGATACTACACAGGCTGAGATCGTAATGTCTTAGCCCGTCTTGCCCAGTAAGGGTTGGCCAGGGACAAAATAAATTCATGTTACAATGAGGTGTGGAGATGTTGCATGTAAGGCATAGCAGGATCATTTGCTTTTGAAATGCCTTTAAGTCATGTTTCACAGCTTGCTCACTAAATGTACATACCTGTTTTTTCCACACTTGCGCAGATCTTCTGGTGTGAATCTAACCGGATGCTGCACCCTGGGCACTTTCCAGTTCGTTAACTAACATGTGCCTCATGTGCTGTTTTCTTTCTCATCCTCTTGCAAGAGAGAAAAGCATGATAAGGAAGGCTGTGTTTCAGCTTGTTTTGGTTTTTTTGGTGAGGAGGAGAGTGCTGGATCATTTGCTTTTGCTGTAGTTCCTCATGGAGGAGGCAGCATTTCCATTGGGTTGCCTGTGCTTCTACACACACAGGGAGCTAAGGCACCAGTTGCTGGAGAACAGTATCCCTCCTCTGAAAATGTCCATCAAGTCAATCCATCAGCTCTGCACTCTCATCAACCTCTGTCCACACAGGCCAAGCAAAGTTGTATCACAGTCATCACGGTTCAATCGGGAAAGGCTCAGAGATGTGGTCATGAGTTGGAGTTTGGCTGGTTGGGGGACAGTGCCTGCTCTCCTCCATCTAGTCAAGAGCAAACAGACAGGTTGCTTGCTGGCTATGTCTCTGCATTCTGACAGCCCTCCCCAACCCTTCCACCCAAGAGCTGCTCTCAAATGATACAGACATTTTGGGTTCCCTGACCTAGCTCCACTGGCTGCTCCCTCCTCTTCCTCCTCACTAGTGCTCTTGCCCTGCTCCTTGATGCTGGAGTTATTCCAGCCATGTAGCTCACTTGACGAATGTTGTTTCCACAGCAATGCAGCAGCATAGTGGTGGCACGTGAAGTAACACCACTGGCAGAACAAGAAGAAAGGCAAAAGCCCAGGCAGTAGACCATATGTTGAATGAGATGTGGTGTCTACCACATCTGCACGGAAGCTATTGCTCCATGGTTGGGTGAAAGAAGAGACCGTCCATGTAGCTATGCTCACCAGGGCAAGTGTTAGACACAGGTCCAGCCTCCATCTGTTGGAAACCTCAAGAAGCCATGAAATACTACAGTTCCCTTCCTCTCCTATCCCAACCCAGAGGTTCCCAGTTGGCATCTGTGCTGATCCATGTGCTCAGCCATTCATGGGACTCTGATAACCCCATTCTGAATAGAGAAAGCCTGGTATGAAAGGTGGCCCTGAGCTCATCAGGCATCTCCTTGGTCATGTTGTGCAATGAAGGAATCAAAACATCCTAAATCAACGCTGTCAAAGGAAAATGAATTTGTCCATGGTAGAAGGTGGGAGGCTGGTGGAGTGCAGACATGCTGGTGTTAAACAAACAGGTACAGCACTGTCCTGCAGTGCTGTTTTCTTTTCCAGCCTACTGATGCCAAGCCTGAGGTGAGAGGGCAGTGAAGGCCTGAGAATAATTTTGCATAAGCTTCCCGGATCCCCTGGTCTGCATTTTCCTACACCACACAAATCAGACCCCATCCAACCTTCTCACAGCATCAAAAGGTTTTGCTTCAGTGCAAATTTTCTGATGTTTCTTATTTTGTTTGTTTGTTTGTTTAATTATTGCTCCACGGAAAATTTCAAAACGGCAACTGTTCCATCCCTTTTGGGGGGAAAAAAAAGCAGACACTGAAATGTTGAGATTCCCCTTGAAGCGAAAATCCCATCTCTCAGTGGGAGAGGTCGGTGTCTCAATTTGGCTGAGGCTGGAGGGTGGCAGGAGATGGGGATCCTGGAACACCACATCTGAGACCATTTCTGTGCCCTGAGCACCTTCTGCCCTTGTTTCTCAGAAAACAGAGCCTGCAATTCCCCAGATCATTCCCATCACCAACACTAAAAGGCATTTGGGACACTGGCTCCATGTAGATCACTTGCAGAATGAGCCTATTTCCAGGCTGCTTCTCCAGGGCTCAAGGAGGAGTCTTCTGTCTCAGATGAAGCTTTTCTCACATCTGCCCTGAGAGTCTTCTCCTTTTTCTTTTGTCTCTGTACCACTCCAAGCACCTTCCCTTCCTCCTGCCATCCTTTTTGGGGTCTCACATTTCTTCTCTGCTTCCCCAGTGGGGCTCTGTGCTCTTTCCTTGCTCCCAGAGTCTCCGCTGTTCCCTTGGTACTGTTCAAGGTGTTGAGTGGGATGGAAAAGGTAGGAACAGAGAGTTTCCCCAAGCCACCACTTCCTCCCAAAGCTTGAGATTTTGAAGTACTATAACCCTAGTAGTGCATTGTGCAGAGTTTCTATTACACTTTGCATGCTGGCATCAGCACCAAAGAAGTTAGCAATGCCCTATTGCTGCTTGGTGTCAGGATTGGTGCAAGGTAAGATAAGCACTGAAGTCTGCTTGCAAATGAGAAAATGGGCTAGAGTTGAGGTTTCTTATGAAAAATTGCAGCACCACCAGCAATCCCTTCTGCAGGCCGGCGTTCCTGCTTTGTAGTCCCTCTCAGCTTCAGTGGGCTCCAACACTCTGACTCATTTGGGTGTGTTAGGCTCTCTCTTTCTCCAGACCCTCTCCATCCCCAGAGGAGGTCTATAATTCTGCAGCTCTTTCTGCCCGCCAAGGCTGGTTTCTTACCTCTGCTTCTGATCAGTGTTGCTTAGGGCTGGCCCCGCCATGGTTTCAGCATGCAGCTGCTGGCCTGTAGCACCATAACTAACCGTCCTAGGACTCCGTAGAAACTCCTCTGAGAAGACAAATTGGTCATTATGCATCTGAACAAATAGATTTCATATTCCAAATGGAGAGATCTGTCAGCGGCTCTGCTCCTCTGGGAAGCTGAGAATGTCAAGCTATTTAAGAGCCCTTTCCTAATGATGCCCCTGGTGAGCAGCCATGAAGACGTATAGCCCCAGAGCTCAGTGAGAGCTTGCTGGAGACTATCAGGGGTAGAAGGGAAGATTAGGAGGAATTAGCGCAGCAGCGCAGCTTGTTCCAGTGCTTCCTCTAGAGTCCTGTGCAGCAGAAAAGGAGTGCAATGTAAGGGCTCAGATTAATGGCTTCTTCACAAGCTGACTTTGCTGTGACAGAGTAGAAAAATGATTGCACCTACACACATATGAACAACGGGAGATGGGCCATTCTGCCTGCCTTGAACATTTTATAATGGAGAGCCTGGATGGAGGAAGGAGGAGGGAAAGATGAAGTAGAGCAATGGGAATGTGATCCTTCTCTGACCTCCCCTTATTGCTTATTGACTGCAGATCCTGTGTGCAAAGGTTTGTTGTTTCGGCATTATTCCCTCTGCCACTTCCCAAGATGCCCTTCTCTACAGAGCAGGGGGTGGGAGGTACCCCAGCTCCAGAGACTCTCATCTGGATCGGTGGGCTGCAGGAGGAACCATTGGACCCAGCAGCACCTAGAGGGATGGAGTGGGCTGAGACCCGGCCCTCACACCCAGCACCTTCCCTGGGCTCCCTAGTCCCAGCTTCCAGGCATGGAGGAGGAGTCAGCTCTGAAGCCCTTTGTTTGTGTGGCATGTCCATCACCCAACCTCCTGACAGGGCCCAGGTGGGTGCTCTGCCCAGCAAACTTAACATCCCACTTTGAAAACAGCCAGGATGTAACATTGCCCATTTCCTGAATACACATCCCCTCCCACCCCCTTCTTTGCTAGATTTGACCCAGATTTACAAGCAGTGTCAGGCACCTTAAGCTGGAGCTTTTAGACAAATTGGGTTTTGACAGGAAATACTCCTGTGCTGAGTGTGGCGCAGCACTTTGGAGATCTTTCCAGTCAGATGTAACAAGTTCCTAAAAAGTAGTAATTTCATTTAAAACAAAATGTACAGACCAGATAAGGGTGACCAGAATCAAATGCCCAGTGACAATGAGCATGGCTAGTTTTAATTAACTAACAGCTAACATCCCCAGACTTAAACACCTACAATGATATACACTGCTTGTATATGAAATGTGTGGCCCTATCTTCTTCTAAATTTGTTTTCCAGCCTGTGTATTATCTCTTCAAATGGAGTAATTTATTAAGTGAAGAAAAATATAAATGTTTAGAGGCCACTTTTAATAAAATATTTGATACAGTGCCTTGCAAAATCTTACCTGGCAAATGAATTTCAGTTGGAGTGGATACAAGCTGAGACACCTGATGGAAAATTGGCTTAAGGTGTGTAAACACAGAGCTATGATAAACTACAGGGGACTGCATGGGGAGGGATGTGTCCAGAAGGTGCCACAGGGATCGATGTTAGAGCTGGTTTCGTTTAACATCTTTATTAATGACAGGGAATAAGAAGTAAACAACACATTAATAACGTCCCAAGATGATACTAAACAGCACAACCCTATAGCCAGAGCCAAGAGAACTTACAGAGCAAAGGCTGACCCTGCAAAGTAGGAGTTTGCTTTTTTTGTCACATCAAGGGATAGACTGGGACAGGCAGTGGGAGAGGGGCTGGTGGAAGGCATAGGGGGGTTAGAAGAGAAGGTTCAGCAGATAATGTGAAAGGAATAAAGTGAGATGCTGAGGAAAATCAAGTTTGTAGCAAATCCTATGCCATAGTCCCTAGGGAACCTGTTTTACCCCATGAAGAGGGTGCAACATCACTACGCCCTCATGAAACAGGCTGTATCTCAACTGCTAGACACTTCCTCTGAGATACCAAGCTCCTCCAAGGAAGATATATGCAAGTGTTTAAAATTATGGATGCTGCCTTTCCTAATTCCAAAGGAATTGGGCCAATATTGAGGAATTTTGTGTCAGGAGGATGGATAAGGATCACCACTTCAGAAATTGATGACAGGTTGATATCAGCCATCATGGTTTGATCTTCATTTTTGGAAGATGTTCATCTTTCAGAGGACAATCCTGGTGGGGGAAATATGCACACACACACATACACACACACACACACAATGCTTCAGAAAGACTAATTTTCTAAATCTCAAAGCAATGATGAACCACATTGTTTGGAAGGAAGATGCGGACATAAAAATGAGATGTTGAATGTTGAACAAATGGAGAGGGTGTAGAAACAAGTCACAGGAATGATTGTGGAGCTGAAAGAAAAACAGCCTTGCAATGACAGACTGAAAAACCTTAATCTGTTTAGCTCATCAAAAAGAAGATTGAGATTTAACTGATTGCAGTGTGTAAATGCCTTTCCAGGATGAAAATGCAAGGTGTGAAAGGCTCTTCAATCACATGGCGAAAGGAACTCATGAGCCAACAACTGGAAATTAAGGTCAGACAAATTCCAGTAAGAACTAATGCCCAGATTTGTGGCAGAAAATGTCACCAGCCATTCAGTCAAAATCCCAGAGACATGGTAACTGCTGGGATATGATCAAGTCTTCGTATCTTTGAGTCAAGATATGATTTTCTTTAAGAGACTTTAGTGAAATGCATGTTGCTGGACCCAGTTCACTAAAAAAAGATACAGTCTCCTCCTCTATAGAAGACAGATTTGCTGTAGAAGGGGGTTTGATAGATGACCTGTGATTTTATTCCAGAATTACTTGGCTGAAAAAGTGTGTTTAAATACCTTGTGCTGCATCTCATACCATTTCATACCACAACTACTGGTGTATCTACTGCAGAGTGGATTTTAACCTCTCTATGACCTTAATGCCAGACCTGCATTCCTCTTCTTGTGCCATGTATAGATTCCATAGAGCACTTGCGTTTTGTGGCGTTTACCTCGTTTCCCATGCATTTTCCACACCCATAGTTAAAAACACTACAGGAAAGCTCCTATTTTATTTCCAGACACACAGAAGCCTGTGATAGAAGGAAACTTATGATGTGCTCCCTTTTAGGGAAGCTTTACTCTTCTCTGTGCTTATTAGATTCCTCTTCAACTGTGAGGCTAGCATCCTTTTCAGCAGCAAAGGCTCATCCAGTCTTCTGCTGCAATAAGCTGATGTAAAATGCACTAAACTCAGCTCTAGGAATGTATTCTTACTTGCTTAAACCTCACTTAAAACCACAGGAAGAGCTCAAATGGCTCTGGGAAGCAGAGGACACTGGGGACTGATACTCCAGGAAGAAATAGAGAGGAAAGGCTGGGAGCTGTTTTGCTACTATTATTTAAATTAATAGCAAAAGTAAGGCCCAAAGAAAGAGCAGGATTGATCCTTACATTGCACTCCACAAGGGAGCTGCCTAAATGTGTTTTCTGCTTGCCTACAGGTTTTGTGCAGGGAGACATCAGGGTAGAAGGATAGTGTAGTGGTTATCATGTAAGCTTTACATGCTGAAGGTCCTGAGTTCAAGCCCCAGTGGAACCAGCATCAGGAAACCTTTGGGAGGTTGGACTAGATGACCTCCAGAAGTCTCGTCCAACTTTAATGATTCTGTGACATCTGGAGACAGGATCCATCTGGAGATGAGACCCCTCTCCAAGAGCACAGTGCTTCTGTGACTTTCTGGACACTGTAAAGTTGTCAGGAATGTGGAGGGACTTCAGAAATGGGCAGGAGTGATGAAAGGTCTGCAGGGAAGGGCCCAGAGGAGTAAGAGCACAACTTGCCTGCCTGCAAGAATTTGGAGGGAGGGAGGGAGGTTATTTAGGGTCCCCTGGTGGTTTTACTTGGAAGAAGAGAATTAAATCAAGCAAGAAAAATTGAGTCTGAGTATCAGGAAATACTTTCTGTCATAGAGATGTATTAGTCTGAGGAATAGCCTCCTTAGGCATGGAGTGGGAACATGGTTGCTCAAGACATACTCCACTAGCCTCACAGAGCTCAAGGGGAAATATTCTGTTGAGGAATCAGCATCTTGGGGAATCAGCCAAAGAGGGTCTATCCCACCTCTACTGTCATTCATGAACCTTTCTGGTGTCATTCAGAGGGCTGGGCGCTGTGTGTATGGCTGGAAACTCAAGGTGTGTGTTGTGGAGGTGCTCTCCTAGCACACAGACCAAAGAGGGGTGTGTAGTCCCGGGGGGAAAACCTTCCTGTGTCATTCAACCCAAAGCTGCTTGGGGCTTTCTGTCTTGTGTCTGGCTTCAGTTCCCACGACCGAGTACAGTGACCTTGCCTTGGCTGCTCTTGTGGGAAGAAGCTTTTTACTCCTCTGTGTTGTGTGTAGTGTTCGTGGTGTCCTGGCAGATATTATGGTGCCTCCTACCTTCCTCCAGACTAGTCCTTCTTTCGAGGGTAAAGAGGCAGCTTCTTCTTTCCATCATTCTCCTCGTCTCTCTAGCCCAGCCTTGAAGCACATCCCTGACATTGTGGTGCAGCCAATGTTACAGAGCAGGAGGTATGAAATAAGGGTGAGCCTTGCTCAAAACTGCACAGAAGATCCAAAGAAGAGCTGTATGGGTAGACACTTGGATAGCTCTTGTCTCACCTGCTCTGGTACCAGCAGCAGTGGAGATGGGCAGGAGAACAACGGCTCATCTGGGATCCTAGACATCTCATGCTGATGTCCACAGCAGTGCCTCTGCATTGCAGTGGGTACCATGGATGGGAGGTCCCAGCTGGTTCGTATTTCTCCATAGGTGCAAACACTCCTCTGACAGCTTCATTGAAGCTCCAGTGTGGTTGCCTCTTTGGTTTCCCTGACAGCTTTCTCCTGTGGGATTTTAGTTGCATTCCTGCACTCACCAGACCGATCCTTTGGACTGAGTTTGGCCATGGGTGACCTGGTACCCAGGGCAGATTGCCTTTACCGAACTGGTGGGTTTCTGCAGAAATCCTGCCTGCAGAAGCCAGCAACATTGCTTCTCCAACAGATATACCTGTTTCCCAAGTAAGACCTATTGGTGGTCTGTCTCTTATCTACCTTTTCATTCTTTACAGTTTCTCCTCACCTCCCTGCTTCTCCCAGAGTTGTGTTGTTGTCATGGTTACTCCTTTAAGAGATACATTTTTTCCCCTGCGCAAAGTGAAATTCCCGAGCTTCACTCTTGATATAGAACTGTCTCCCTCTAAAGTGGCACTAATTGAGCATGAAATGCTATGCAGCTAAATTACACCATAATTTATTCAGCGTTAAATGATTTAAGCAGTTGCTCAGAAGTGCTGGGAACAAGACTCATTTGCCTCTTCCCACCCTCTTCACCCTTTTAATAAGCTCTTACCATGCCTCTCCTGTCCACACTGTAGCCACAAGGTGCCAAGGGTCACTGACCAAAGGAGTTGGAGGATCATCTCTTCCAAAGAATGAGCAGGCCAAGGAGGGAACAAGTGATTTTGGGAAAACTGATGGCTTTCAAGCACTTGTTGAAGAACCTGATCATGCCTAAGAGCTCCTCAGCCCTGCATCAGTGGGTTTCCCCCTTGGGACCCTTGCTGAGAGCTGCAGCAGTGGGGATGCTGCGAGCATCCTGCCGGGAGTACGGTGCTCTGCAGCTAAACATCAAGGTGCTCAGCTTTGTTGGTCCTTTTTTTTTTTTTTTTTTACAACAAGGCACCTCATGCTATCCCTTAACAAATATGAAATATCCCCTTTTCCCTTTCTGAATAGTTTTTTATGAAATATCATTTTGAAGAAAAACTTGAAGGTTTCACTTTAAAAATGTAAAACTGGAAAGTTTCGACCGTTCAGAAATATATCTCAATGTCTTTTCAGAGTGAAACCAATTGGCAAAATTGACAGAAATTTTGGAAATATCCCCATTAGCCTGAAGTGTATTTTTAGAAGGAAAAGAGGAAAAAGTTTCTTAAAAAAAAAAAAAAAAGGTCATCTACTTCTATTAAGAACGCAGGCAATTTAAGCATTGTGTAAGAGACTCCAGGAGATATTCCTAAATAGGGAGGGAAGGAATGAAGAAGTATCAGCATGATCAAAAACACAGAGCATCTTCCCTTTTTTATTTGTATGACAACCAAGGTTAAATGACAATGCCTCAGGACTTCTTCAAGCCAAAGAGTAATGGGAACAAGGAACAGTAATCCTATAGAGCTGGAAGACATAAGAAGAACTATAGAGAATCACAGATGAGGACTCTTCAATCTGTCCCATGCTTAAAGGATGATTAAGGATGGGTATGACAGGAGTCCATGAAGTCTGTAATAACATGGTAAAGATGACTGGAGATGGAAATTTTTCTGCCCTTTCCAAGACGTCAACATATAAAACTAGAAGGTAGCAGGTTCAAGAGACGTTAAAGGATTTGGCTCTTTGTATACGTAGGTTAACCTGTGTAACTGCTTTCTGCAGGATGTTGTAGACACTAAAAGTTCATAAGGGTTAAAAAAAAAAGAGCTGGATAATTTCACCAAGGGAGAATTCATCAAAAGCCACTTAATCCTGAAGCAGTGTTTTGCTGCAAGCTGGAAGATTGTTGTGATGAAAAAGCATGATACTTTGGTCCTGATCTGGTAAACGCCCTTGGGGATCTTTTACTGGCTAGTGCTGAGACAGGTTATTTAGAGGGATATCTGATCTGACCGCTGTGTTCTTACCGTCCTGTCTCAGGTGATTCCCATCCAGTGCATCTCTTTGGGCCCAGGGAAGGAACTACAGAGATACATGAGCCCATTTCTTGGAAGCGCAGGCCCTGAGAGCATGCCAAGCCTCCTCCCAGACTGTGCAACCTGGAATGATATTCTAGCAGAAATGGCTGATTTATCCAAAGTGTTTCATTTAAAACTGTTGCCTTCAGGACAAAACTGATTTTGGAAACAAAAAAAAATATCGAGGAAGAGTACATCAATAAGGCTGATATGCTTCATCTGGATTCTTCCAGAGAGGAATGTTTCAAGATGACTTTTTCCCCTGTTTTGAAAAGGAAATGCATTGTAAAATCAAATGCAAAATGAAAAAAAAAATAAAAATAAAAAAACAGAAACTGAATCACAATACTTCAAGTGATCCCCACATCTTTGCTCTTCTTATTCCTCTGCTGTTTTCCTTCAATAAGACAGTTAAACCTGCCTGACATTTGTTGCGGAATGGAAAACCTTTTAAAATCACTTAAATTTCCCCAGGTTCCTGCACAACCTTTTCCCTTTCCTTGGGGATGACCTCCACAGTAGGAAGCCAAGACACCTAAACCGCTTCGGAGCGAGCAGGGTCAGGCCCAGGGGACAAAGCGCGAGAGCACATAACGTGGAGGAAAGCCCACGGGGGCGATTTGGGAAGACGGCGTGGAAGTGCTGCCAGCAGGGGACACGGGAAGGGTGCTGGGACAGCACAGCACGGCAGGTGAAGGACCGAGCTCTCTGCTGCCGACCTGCTCTGTGCACCGAAGCATTTGATTGCTTTGCTCCTCTCTCCTCCTGTGTCCAGAAGCCCTTGGAGGCAGCTTTTTCACTCGGTCTTGTCTCGCTTCTCGAGGTGTGCCCTAGCATATAGCAGCCCTCCAGCACCTCACCCCGTGAGGCCAGCTGCTGGTGGCACACAAAATCACTGCCAGCCTATAAATAATAACTTAGAAGCTCAGCTCAGAACCGGGTTTAGACAAATAACACTTTTTTTCCCCCCTCTTTTTTTATGCTTGGTTCAAAAATACTATTGAAAATGTTTTTAGTCTGGAAGTAAAAGTTTAGGTGAACTTAAAAGGCGAAAAACATTCTTCTGGCTCAAAGAAAGCCTCTGTTTCCTTTCAGAGCTTCTTCTTAGAGCTTCCCAACATTTCCCCATGCAGTACCTCTGCAGAGAAAAAAATCTCAAATTTTCACACGGAAAATGTCAAAATGTAGTTTTAGTGATAGTAGAAGGGTTTCTTTCTGACTGCAGCAGTGTCTTTTCTAACTGAAATTATTTGCAAAATCAGCAAAACATTTCAAAATGTGTCAGTCACACCAAACTGCAGAAAATTTCACTCAGGAGTTGTTGTTTCCTTCCATTCCCACAACCACAGAGGCATCGTGGAGGAGGCTGTGGGTATCGATGCCTACCCCTTCAAGGGAAGTGCGGAAGAAGCACCGAGAGGGGCAAGTTAAAGCACTTCTTTGAGAATTTTTCAAGTGAAAGAACAACCTTTTGGGAGCAGAAGTCCAGCCCTGGCAAAACAGATGTTGTAACTTACTGCATTTATGGTGGAATCTTGGGGTCCAAGAGGGAATTCAAAGAGCGAATAGTTAACAGCATAAAACTAAATAACAAGAAATATGTAACTTGTATCAGAAGACTCCAAGGGAGTTGATTGGGCTGAGGGAGCAGCAGGGGGTAGAAAGGAGCAATTAAAGAGCAGAAGGAGGAAGAGGAGGCGAAGAAGGGCACTGCTGAGGAGCCAAGTGATCCCTTTAAATCCACAGGGGTAGAAATACATAGTCTCTCATTAAAATCAATTGCCATCCCAGCGGCCCAGAGCGCAACACATGCTGTATTCATCTCCTAGAAATGACACTGTGAGCTGAGGTCAGAGTGACATGGTGCGATAATTCACTGCCCAAACTCCATTAACCCTGCAAGTGTGCCCACGTACCCTGCCGGGACACAGAAAAAGGCAGTTGAAGCTCTGAAGCAAAATGAGTTGGCAATCTGAACTGAAACTTCAGGTAACTTAGTTCCCAGAAGGGATTTATTCTGTGACACCCAAACCACAACACCCTTGCAGATACACTGGCCGACCCACCAGCTTCTCTCTAAGCCAATACAAACAGCAGGGCAAATTCTCTGTTTCTCCTTACTAACACTCTAGAGAACCTAAACTCTCTTGCATTTCAGCAACTGCCTCCCCCTTAAATGCTTTTGTTGACATGATGAATTGTTCGCCAGCTAAGCTATTACTTATCAGATTGTTTGTTAGCCTCTTTATCAGCTGTGCTGTACTGGGGCTGCTTTTTATGAGGCTGAAGTTGTGTGAGAAACTGCTGAGGGGGGCTGAATCTCCATTGCAGGAAAGGGTGGATAAAGAAGGATGTCAGAATATAAAACTGCCTCTGCAAGCAAAGCACATGGTTGCCTAACCAGGGCAGCCAGCAGTTAAGCGCTGGTGCGATCCTTGCCAGCATCAGTCAGCAGCTTGCTCAGATCTAGCTCTGACTGCGTGCTATATCCTATGATAAGAGGAGAATGTATTGTGGAGCTTTAATAAAAGTTGTAGCTCATAATGCTGCTTACTGAAGTCTTTCATCTTCCCTGTAATTAATTCATGCTAATTTCCTTGCCAGTTGGATGCATCAATTTCGAGTCTAAAATAGAATCCTAGTTTGTTAGTAGAGCTTAGCGTATTACAAAATGCAGCTGTTATATCTGAAACATTGGTCTTCCAAATGGGATCTGCTGGGCTACACACAATGTGAAGTCTGATGTGGACTGGAAAAATAGAAAACATTGTACCAGGATCCATGTCCACCCCACTTCTGTAGGAACAGCCAATTTACTGATTGGAAAGATCCCATTGGAAATCCTGTCCAATAATAAGATTTTTCCCTCCTTGCAATGCCACCTTTGCTCTCACCAACATGTGGATGGGGGTGTATAAGATCTTTTACACAGAGTCACTCCCAAGTTTCCTGATCAAGACAAGTTTTATTAGCAGATGCCATTTCTTTGGATGTAACATGGGTTTTTTTGGAAATGTCTCAGTTCAACAGATTTTTGCCAAATCCAGCACTGGCCCTGATGAATCAGACACAGAGAGCCATCAGAGTCACTCCCTTCCCAAAACTAGCCTTTTTCAGCGCCTTCCTTGCAGCGATGTTGTTGAAGAGCCCCCAAAATAGCAAGCCTGTTTCTCCCCAGACAGCCAGCAAACAGTTCTTATCACCTTGATTTAGTTATACCTTACTTGGAATTCCCATTACTGTAGTTCAAGCTTTTTTTTTTTTCCTTCCTATCCTGTGGTTATGGATCCTTCCTATCCTCTCTGCAGCCTCAGGTCTGTTCTCCTGCCTCCACTCAATCCCTTCTTCCTTGTATCTCCTGTCTTTCTGCTTCTCTTTACAGGTTGTGTTTATTAGAGTGCTTTCCTGCAGGGACACAGGTAGATATTGAGAGACAGACATGAAGAGACAAGCTGACATCCTGGAGATACAAGTACATCGGCTTGCACATACACACACATGCATCCAAATATGCACACGTTATGTTCAGCTGTTTTCTCCTCAAGCATTTTTTGCTAAGCCGCCAACACCTACCCAGGCTGTCAGATAAATAACCAGAAACACCATCCACATCTCTGGGATCCAGAGAGTGGATCCAGGTTCATGACTCTTCATACCCTGAGTGGGCCTGGAAGAGCCAGAGAGCAGAAGACCTGGTGCAACGAGCTGGCTTGTGAATTCCCGCCTGGCACTGTCCCTGAAACCTGAACATGGATGACCCAGGATATAACTCTGCTAGAGGTGAAATGATGGGCACTCTCTGGAGAATGAAAGCAGCTGAGGATTACGGTTCTGGGTGCTAACTGAGTGCAGGTTATCCTGCACTGGTGGTGCAGGGCACCCGGCATCGCCAAGTGATGGACAGACAGGGACAGACAACGACACCTGACATGGATTTCCCGCTACAGCCCCAGTGCATGGGAGAAGGTAAAATGTTTTTTCCCATATGGAAAAGCCCCTTACAATTCAAGAAGGGAAAAGTCCAGCAGAAACAGTTGCAAAAGTTTCCCTACTCCATTTGTGACTGACCAGCCAGCTGTGAGGTGGGTAGCACAGCAAAGAGGGTGCCCACCAACCTCGTGCATGGTAAGGCATGGAGTAAATTCCGGGGAAACAGCAGAACTTTTCCTGGAAACGTGGTGTGCAAAGAGGTAGTGCAAGTTCCAGCTGGTTTGAATTTTCTCTGTATTTATTAAAAAAAATTGATACTTTATTACCTAATCAAAGTAGCCACTCATGCGTTTTCACCGCCCTCTCCTTCCTCAGATTTAGCCTGGGTGTTTCAGATGTTAATATAGAGCTTGCAAAAGAACAAGAGAGCCTTTCTGTAAGATTTTTTTTAAGACATCTTGGAGGACTCTTAATAAAGAGGCAATGTGGGGTGGTGTCTGGGTCAAGGGCTCAGCAATCAGGATACTTGGATTTCTTCCTGGCTCTGGTGCTGCTCCAGAGCAAATGCTTTATTGCTCCGTGACTTAGTTTACCCCTCTACAAGGCAAGATCTTGAGCCCATCCTTTCCTTTGCTTTGAGATGACAGGGCAGAAAGAGAACCAAAAGTTGGCCCTGGGAGCCAGTTTAATGGCACCACCTGCTTCCATGGCCTGTCTACCCTGGATTTTAGCAAGCCAGGTGAGAAAAAGATTTCAGATTAAGTGGTTGCAAGGAATTGCCAGTGGAAAAAGAAAAGAAAATGGTGAAAGTGCATGGCAAACTTTCTGATTATGCCTCAGTTTCCACTGGGGACAATATACCACTGATAGAGGGATGGGAAGGCATGTTTTCTTTCCAGGTGAACAAATACGGTGGAAAGTAAGATATTTTTTGCTTTTGGCAGAATTTTCAGCAGACAATTCCCCACCCTGTTTGGCGCAACTGCACATTTTGGTGGAAAGAACTGACAAAATGGAAAACAAGTCTTTCTCCAACAACAATAATCATTTTGTCCAGAAAAAAGGGTTTTGGGAAAACAGACGTAAATATTGTGCTTTGTCTAGCTTTGCATGCAAAACTAGCATGAGAAGAGACCCAGCACCAGGCATTTTTGTTGCTAGTTGTACTCTCAGCACCACTCATACAGGAGCAGATTGTATGATCATTCTGGGACCAGCACCTTGCTTTACCAGCTCTGCACTTCCAACCCCACAGATGCGAGAGGGATCTAGTAATGCTCTTACTTTGGAGCAAAGTCCTGTTCAGTAAAACATAGAACTAAAGAAAACATCCTGTAACAGCCCTCCCCACACACATGCAGAACCACTTTCTTCCTCATTCGTTGTTACTCCGTTTGCATTACTAGCTGATGTAGCAGGGTATGCGACAGGACAAGAGGCAATGGGCAAAAACTGAACCACAGGAAGTTCCGCCTGAACGTGAGGGGGAATTTCTTCACCATGAGAGTGACGGAGCACTGGCACAGGTTGCCCAGAGAGGTTGTGGAGTCTCCTTCTCTGGAGCTCTTCAAGGCCCGCCTAGATGCAACCCTGCCTAACATGCTCCTAGGTGACCCTGCTTGAGCAGGGAGGTTGGACTAGATGATCTCCAGAGGTCCCTTCCAACCTTACTGATTCTATGATTCTATGTCTTTAAGACCTGTCCAAGATGCCTCACGAAAAGCTGGGTCTATGAGAATGCATCCACCTTGGTGCCTTACAGTCACTGCCATCAACTTGTGCACACACCTTCTTCAGTGGTGCAGCCACAGCTGCAGCCTACCACCACACTGCACTAATTGTAATCCACAATTAGGACAAAAAGTCCTGCTTCAGGGCATCAGCTAAGTGAGATGGAATTCTTCCACCTTGCCACACTTTGGATAAATTCTGGTTCATTTCTCCACCTTTTACTGGAGATGGAGGACACTGGGCGAGATCGAGCAAGGCAACAGGGGAGAAGAGACTTTTGAAGGTCATTGCCTCAGATTCTGTGCCATAATGCTCAGAGTTATACAAATATTAGACTCCAGGTCTGGATGGAAACTCTTTCAAGTTCAAGAAACGAGGCTTAGGTGGACCTGCTTGTCTGTTCTCACCAGGGCAGTAGACTTCAGCATTTCTTCGTCCTCTGCTGCAGCGTGGTGTTCAGTTCGCTGAATGCTCCACTCCCTGCAGAGGTACCTGAGGGAGGCCCGGGTGTGTTTTCATAGGGCAGTGGTAACAGTGTTGCTGCCTCTGCATGGAGATGAGTGCAGCCTGCGGACCTCGGATTTAGGTTGGTGCTCAGGGCAGCTGGCTGGAAGGGAGCCCTGTTTGTCCATGTATCCCCTTTTGGGTGGGCAAACCATTGAAATGGGTTTGGAGATTCCCAAGGGACTTGTGGTTCATACAATCATCATCATATGCATGGGAATATGCCCATCACATGACCAAAATTTGGTAGTTTGACACGTGATGGATTATCCTGCACAACAGGATAAACACACAGCCCTGAGATTCTGCATGCACAGCCCTGAGATTCTGCATGCATGGGCAGAAGCATGGTGTGACCAGGGCTCCTCTCATAAGATGAGAAGGTTTATGAGGTCCCAGAGAAATAGACTGGAAAGAGCAATTTGCACAAATGTCTTGGATCACATTTGGGAGTCTGCAAGAAGAAGGCCAAGAAAAACAGCCCCCAGATCATGCAAATTCTCTTCATGGGATGTAACAACCTTAGAGGAAAGTTGGCTTTAACATTTATGAAGCTATGAAGATCCTCATCTCACTTTTACCATGCTGTGATATGGATAGCAACCACGTATTTTTGGTCCGATCAACTATGCAGTCCAGGGAGACATCACTGGCCATTATATGGAGAGGAAAACTTAAACTAACTAGGACCAAGTGGTTCAGTGAAGCCATACAAGAAACTGGAGATATGTGTGGATTGCTGGACTTGGCACCATCCAGGCCTTAAGTCCTCACAGCTCTGCAAGGCAGACAAGAGTTGTGCCCTGCAGCAGCTGCTGGGGAGGACAGGCAGGGAGGACAGGCAGCCGTCACATCGACCCTTCCTTAAGAAGAAAGGAAAAGGTCAGGATTTGTGTACTTAGCAAATCACCCATTGGTAATTCCAGAGATCTTTTTCCCATCCTGAAAGCTTATGTAGCAAGTTGAACACTTCCCAAACTCAGCTGAATTTGTATTTTGCCTCATGTTGAATCTGCTGTCTAGAGGTATTTGTTTTGCCTTCATTTATTCCAAAGTCCTGGACTAGACCATGGAGGAAGATTTTTCAAGTAGGTGCCAATGAAGGGGGGAAGGAGGAAGGGAGCTGGTGACTCAGCTTCATACTAACAAGGGTAAATTAAAATCTAAAGCAACTTAATGCAACCAAATGCAGTGAAACAGGCCCTTGATCTAATCAGCTCTTTCTAAAGGAATTAAATGCCAATCTATTTTAAAATGCATTTCACTGCAACTTAATGAGGGCAATGGGGAAAAATCAATTGGTTGTGTAATTTGGAATTTCAGTAATATAAACAATAAATGCTAATTAGGAACATTCTTATTAATGTCACAAAATTCTTGGATAGATGGTAATCATGTAATTAAAGTTTGACAAAGCTGCTTGAAGAGTTTGGGGCCTGACAGAAGCAACAAATGGTTCTCGCTGTCTGTAACGCCCCTTCCACGAACGGGGAGCGGGATGACTGGAGCCTGCGCTCTGAGTTTATATCACTGCAGGGAGCGATGTTCAGGGAGCTGCAGAGCCCTGAGAAATAGGAGGTAGCTCTGGCCCTTCAGGTCATTCAGCTGTGTAAAGACAAGGGCACATGGCTGAGCATCTCTCACATGTATCAGCATTGGTACCCAGAAGTATCAAGTTTATTCCCCATCCTGGAGACTAAAGGGCCTCCACTCACATAGGATGGAGTTTTCTGTCCTAATACACCTCTAAAAATGACTTGGGGAAATGCAAGCTGTCACCCAGATGCCTTTGGGCCTCACTAGCTCTTCCACTTGCAGGGCTAACTCATCTACAGGTGGTGGGATGTCCTCCTTCGGCTATGCCAATATCTCTGCTCCTATTGTATAAGAGATGAGCTCTTAAAAAGACAACTCACATTTAATGTCTAAAGTGAAGTGAGAGTATCCAGCACCACTAAGGAATGATTCATCTCCTTCTGAAGTGCAAAATGCCTCAGATGAAAAAGTGTCTTTGCACTGAAGCATGTGCACTCCAGTAGCAAAGCCCTGTTTCATGGCAGAAGAGGGATTGGGCTGATTTGCCCAGCCTCCTTGGCTGGAAATGTAGACATTTCTGGCTAGAGTGTCGGAGAGGCCTGGATCAGTCCACGAAAAGTGAGATGAACATGGCTAGATCAAGATCCTCATGAAATTACCTTAGACAGCACCTGCAGTGGAGATGTCTTAAAGTAGGTAACTCTCCCACACTTTGCTGAAGAAACTCTGTCTTGCACCTGAACAAGGATCTTCTTAGCAAATTTTTTTTTCTAATGTAATTGGAGGAGTAACAACCCACAAAGTTTGCAAAAGAATATGGGTCAGACCTTGCTATAGGACAAGGCATTAAGCTATGTAACTCCCTATAACAAGAAGACACTGAAAGCAGGAACTCAGCAAGATTCAAAGCATCTATCATGAGCTCTTGGTCTTGTCAAGGGTTATTTGTACAAGCAATAAAGCATCAAGAGCTACCAGCCTTAGGGACAACAGATTTGGGGAAGGTCTTGAAACTTCACACTTTAAGCATGAAGGGGAATATTGCAAGGTTTACCTGCCAGCTGTAGTCTCATATCTTCCTCCAAAATGTCTACTAATGGTCATGCAGTCCCAGATTGTCCTCCAGTTTCATTCAGTGCAATCTGTTGACTCAAGGCTGGCAGATCCAACCAACAGCCCATGGGCAACATATCACATAATTCTTTTAAGAGATTTTTCCAGGTCAATTATTGAAGTCAGTTTAGATCCTTGAAAACAGGCAGATGGTATATTTTTCTCTCAAATACTTTGAGATATTTATTAGATTAATATCATCTGAGATCTGATTTTTGATAAATGATAATGATTTTGTAAAAAAAAAAGAAACATTACAGAAAATAGGCTAGGATTGAGACATCAGTGTCAGTGTTAGTTTAAATTTAATTAGAAATAGACTATAACATCAGGTATGCAACTGAAATTTCCAAAGACAGACTTTATGATGTGAAGGGATTTCTGAGGGATAGTCAAAGACATGGAATTGGGCAATACCTGGACCTAAATACAACCGTGTTCCTTCACGGAAAGCAGGAATCTCAGAGGGAAAGGCTCTGAGGTAGCAAGATGAAACCTATCTCCAAATGGATGCAGGGAATAAACAAGACCTCCATAAGGAACAGGAAAAAAGGCCAGATCAGCAGAATGAGCTGACCAAGGTCAGAGAGCAAGGAGATAAGTTGAGCTTAAATTCCTGTCTTTTAGAAATTCCAGAAGTGGTGAGAAATTTGCTTTTCTGTTAAGATTCCTAGCGTTTTGCTGTAAGTCTGTGCAAGAACCAGCTGTTACAATCACCAAGACTTGAGGCAGAGAGCACAGTAAGCAGGGGTTACAAATTAACACAGCAGTGATGGGATGAGCCTCTCAGCTTCCTGCTGTCCTTTGGTGTATGGATGTATCATCCTATTGTCACATCAACAGAGTCATTTTGCACAACATTTTTTTGCTTCCTGTTAGCAGGGGAAAATCAGCGTAAAAGAAACCACTGCACTGTTGTTTGTATTTCTCTTAGACCTTGCTGCCCCTTGGAGATGAGTGAACACTCAGAATTGGCTGTCTGGTGCTCAGACTCACCAGCAAGGTCACAAAGGCAGCATGAGACTGATTAAAAATAGTTCTTCATTGAAAATGTGATGTTCTTTCATTCAGCTCTGTCTTTTTCAAGTCTTGCAGGTTTTTTCTTCTCAGAGTGCCTGATCACCAGCACCGGTCACATCCATCCCAGTGTGTCAAGTGGTACTGGGAACAAGTAGAGCCAGTGGATCTGCAGCACAGGGCTATAGCTGGGTAAGAGCCTTCATCAAGGCCCACCTGAGCAGAGAGATTCAACAACCACTTGCCTCTGCCGTGGGCCATTATGAAAGTCCAAAGAGGAAGGTGGGAACCAGGCTCAGCTCTACATGTGAGATTTGAAAGGCTTTTTTGGAATATGTACCTTTTTTTTTTTTTTTTTTTTTTTTTTTTTTTTTTTTGTGGTGAGACTGTGAGTAGAGATGAACCAAGGACGCACCTTCCTTTTGCTTTGAGGGAGAGTTATATGTCACTCAACCAAACACTCCCAGCCCTTAACCTGGTGACCGTCCAGGCTCAGCCATGTTTCTTTGTATATTGTCTTAAAAGAAATAGATCTAAACACTCTCTCTGTGCCTTTCCCCCAAATCCTAGTATATCTCAGCTAAGCATGTTCAGAGATGATCCTCCAATTGCTGTTTTTCTTGTAGATGGTTTCCCCAGTGCACCCCTAACAAAGACTCAACCTCTCTGGAAGGAAAAAGCCATGTAGGTGAGCAGACGGGCTTTTCTAGCCTTGTTAGTTGTCAGGAAGAAAAATACATTTTAAAAAGCCATAAAAGTGTAATTCTCCCCTACACACATTCTAATAAATCAAAGATAGCTAAAAGGATTTTCTTCAGTGAAAGAAAAATCATCATTTCTTGCCCCGTACAAAGTATGAAAGTTTTAGTCAGAACAGAGAGATTTTTCAGAGAATGATGGTTGTGTGAAACCAAAGGGTTAGAAAGAAAAGCTCAGTGTAACCCAAGCACTGGCTTCGCTATTATGAAAGCTATAATGTATGAAACACTACAGATCTATGGGAAATATATTCCTTTCAATGAGAGGAATTGTCAGAGCCCAGTGTCTATGCACAAAGATTGATTACAGGGGAACTGTTTTTCCAGTTGACATTTATTTTGCAGAGATATTAATGAGGAAACAATTTCTTTTCCCTGCAGTTCAAACTGAGGTCATTTCCCGAGTCTGTTATCAGCCCAGGCAGCCCATCTGAATGTATGTGATGCATGCACTTGAGACGTGAACTATGTCCAGTAGGTATATTTGGGGAATAGTGGTGAACCCAGATTCCAACCTACTTTAAACTCTTGTAATTGGATGAGAAAGTGTTCCCTGCTGAAAAAAAGAAAACACAAACATATCTTTTGTTTATATGAGAACCACAAAAATGTACAGGGCAGTTAAACCAGGCAGAAGTAGGAGTGTGTTGTTGCAGATGCCCTGGAGAGGAGATGGTGTCTGTCTGGCCATATGTGCTGTGATAGAGGGGCTGCAAGCTCCCATTTTACTGCAGCAGCTGATCTCCATCCTGTCCACATATCACGAGCAAGACTGCCCCAAACGGTGCTTACATTACGTGTTCACCTCTCTTGTGTGAGAGGTTCAACCTAAAAGCAAAGAGACATATTGTTCTGGATGGAGAGCTAAAACATGTGCATCTGATAACAGCTGTGCTCTGACTCCTGAGCATGGACTTTATGAAGATTTCCCTAATCTTTGTGTAGGACCCAAAGGACCAATATGTATGTCCACATGCGCTGTCTGTGCGTAAGGATCAGCAAGGCTTTTAATTGTTCTCACGAATCTCTGCTCTTATTAATAAAGCAAAAAAAGTCCCTAGCAGATCTAGTTGGGAAGAAAGTCATGAACATGAGTACAAGAGCTTCTGCTGCAGCTGTCTGGTTTGCAGAGAACCTCTGCTCACAGTACTGAGCCGAGCACTGTGATTGTCATTGCAAAGAACATAAAGTGTGTATAATGATTCCTATGGATTAGCAGCAGATTTAGCTTCAAAGGTTAAAGTAGATTTTTCCTTGCACCTCTTCCAGAGGTCTCCTCATCTGCAGTAAGAGAGGCAGAATATATTGCTACTGGCTGAAACGAGTCTTGGTGGACATTAGTGAAACGCCAGGCTGCAAACTGTATTGGCTACGAGATGGGAGTGAACAACACCTAGCCACCCCTGCTGCAGGAGAACTCTTCATGGCAGATGGAGGGCATTCAGGTAACTCTGAGACTAGCCATGAATCAAATAATCTTATATCCCACAAAGGTTGCTCAAAATCTCAGTTTTGTCTCTTCTTTCTCTGCTCACCCAGACACCTGAGAGTTTCTCTATATTTAGAAGTGCACTAGTGTAACTCCTGAGATCTGATTGTACCAGAAAACCAGAAAATCAGAAATTTTCTTTTATAGACAAACTGTAAGAACGGACATGCAGCAAGATATGGGGGTGACCTCCCATCTGACACAGAGGATAGGATTCATCCCATCTATTCTTGGCTGTATTAATGCTGTTTCTTACCTCTACTGCAGCTACCTTGTGTTCTTTTTACAGCTAGTGATGAGAAATGGGAACCTTCATGGAAAAATCATCCCTTCTTCATACAAGTTAGACAGATAGGGTGAATCTGCATTTAAAGGTGGCCCACTACAAGAGAGGTTCCAGGTGCCAAAAGTAAATGAGATGCTGAGCTTTCAGGTGGCAGAGTCTGGAGGAGGGAAGTCACATAGTAGCTACTAGCTCTGAGTAAACCCACAGTAAGGGTATAGAAAGATGAGGCTGACTTTGTTGTCCAAAGTAGAATGTGGCTTCTGACCTCTGGACAGTCCCTTTCTATCTTTGATTCATGTCACGGTGGCAATGTAAGTGAGGCAGCAGTGAAGCAGCAGCTTGCAGTGAAGCAAGTATCCAAACACCAGGATCTGCTCTTCCTCCAAAGTCTCCTTTCCTCATAGGTGAGTTTTTCTGATGAGTAGAGGTTTATACCTCTACTACCTGCCAGGCATAACCAGCCACTGATGAGGGGAGAGATGGCATCAGTAAGAAACGTTCTGATGGATAGGCTCCACTCTAGTGTCCCACTCCTGGGATCTCTTGCTGTTTCTCAAACTCATATAGACAAGCCTGGCAAATGTACTGAGCAGTTAAAGCACAGAGCATGAAGCAATCACTGTGAGGAGCACCTGCCTTGACCAGAGCTCTTGCTCTCTGCAGCATATCCCATGAGCAGCTGAAATAGCATGGTCATCCAGCAACTGATGGTAGGCTTTATTGATTGGGAGATCTTGGAGAAAACTGTGGGCCAGCCTCTGTAGACCACAGCTGAGCACCAAACTCTCTTAAGTGGGAAGGGAAGAGAAGGAAAGACCAGGGTTAAACTACACCTACAAAAAATGAAGGGGAGTTTAAGGCAAGAAAATCTGACAAGCCCTTCAAGGACATGAGCGGGGAGCACCAGAGAGCACCCACCTCTCCTCAGCTGTAAACAAGGAGCTGGGAAATGTTGCCTGGAAGACCTCTGCAAGGACAGAGGTTATAGAAGGCCACAGAGGACCCAGATCCCATACCTGGTGTTCTGAGAGACATTCATTGCCAGGTAGGTGAAGAAGGAAAGTGAACAGGTGCTAAAAACACCTCAGATGGGGGAGGGGGTCAGGTCTAAAGCTTGCCAGAGAGAGAGAAGCGGATGTCTTGTCACAATCTGGGCTGCAATTCCTTGATTGCAATCTCTGCTTTAGAGCAAGAGAGACTAGGACTGTTCCCTGCTCTCAGAGACCAGTCCGTGTACAAGAGGCTTGAGGACAGTTCAGCTGCTTATTGCTGCTGCCTAGACTGCATGGATAAGCAGCAGCCTCCAGGCCCCAGAGAGGCTGAGCCAGCCCTAAATCCACTTCAAAGCAGAAAAGAACATTATGGCCTGTGCGTGAGGGTCTTAGCTTCTCACACGGCTCTTCCACTCCGGATTTTATGGCGTGAAGCACACAGCTCTTCTGACAGCAGTTCAGCTGCATTTTTCTTGGCGAGCTTGTTCCCACTGGACATCATTCATGCGCTCTTTGGAGTGGAAACGAAAAGGAGCGAGAAGTGGCCCCCTTGAAGTTCTGCTCAGCTGGGCTGCTCTTGTTCCTGACAAACACATCTACTTTTTTATAACTCCCTGAGCTCACATTTGGGGAGCCCGGCTGGGTTTTTGTATGGGGTGTGTGAAGGGGATGCATGTCCATGTTTGATGGTAGGAAAGGGGTGTTTGTGGTCTGTGCTCCTGCAGGCATGCTGGGGAGCTGTGGGGAACAGCAGGGATGGATGCAGGAGCTGCTTTACGATGTGCATATGTGTGCTGGAAAGAGATGGAAAGCAGAGCTGAATGGAAGGAGGGAGATGAATCCTCACGAAGTGAGGAGAAGAGTTATTCCAAAGCCAGATATGGGGAGCCCTCCTTCCTGTCCCCACCTACTTTCTCTATTCCAACCAGATACCACCACACTGCTTCCCCAGGAGGGATTCAGATGGTATCGATACACCTATACTAGAAGATAAAATAGGGGCCAAGCAGCTACTGTATAGTTTGTTTCTATATAGCCAAGATCTCCTGCTCCCCGAACTGAGTGGTCATGTCTGTAACAAACCTTACCTGTTAGGAATGGTTCCTGTCCAGCACTCACCCCAGACTGGCCCCAGACATCATCTGAGAGGTGCCTGCAGGCAGTGCCAGGCCCCTTGTGGTTGCTGTAAACATATGTCCTGGCCATGCTGCTTTCATGGCAGCAGACACTGCCTTTCACATCTCCCCAAACCCTTGGGCCACTCGCACTTCAGGAGCCTGGTGACTTGGAATGAGGAAGAAGGGTGTCAACAAGGAGAAGAGCAAAGTAGTTGTTCAAGGCTCTCCCTGACTCTTGATCCAAAACGTTGGCATTCACATACCTCCAGTCTTCAATCCATCTCTCTCCAGGCACTCTCCTTCTCCCTGGCCTGTTCTGAGGATGCCACGTTCCACTGCACTGAGAAGCCCAATTCAATATAAAAATAAACGTTAAAAGACAAAAGACGAATTATTCTATTGTTATCCTAGACTTTGGGCATCAATTGCTCATTAGTTTCAGGCATCATTCCAAGAGATTTTCTAGCCAAGTTGAGTCTCCCAGAAACCCAAGCTATGAATGAAGCAATATGTGTATTCTTCCTTGCGATGAACAGCACTTTGGATTCTTTACAAAAAAGGACTGGATGAAGCCTGGAGAAGTGCTCTTGCAGGGAACTGTCCTGCCCTGGTACTACAAGTATGTTATCTAATACACTTTTGCCATAATTCATTTCTGTTGCTCTAAGATGAAATCAATAGTACAGGTAAATATTTGCCTTGGACTGAAGGGCACAAATGAGAGGGATGTGAATGTCACCTCACTGCACTTCCCTCTTTGCATTTCAGGCTGACCTCTGAGGGAAGAACAACCTGATTTTAGACGTACAACAGGGCAGCAGCACAGAGAAGAGAGATTGCATGTCATCTCACAGCCCTTGTGCTCAGCAGCACTTATTTTAATGTGCCTCTCCCTGCACCTCTTCTAGCAATTTGGTGAACTTGGTGCACACAGAAATCATTCGCCTGCAACTGGAATGCAGCCATCTCTGGGGACAGCACAAAGCAGTTGCTTTGTCGCCTAGATCTGTTCCCCACCATTGCAGAAGAGAGGCTGGGAGAGAAGATGCTGCATCCAAGTAAATTTCCAGGGAGAACTTATTGAGGCAGGATGCAATTATCCAGCTGGAAGTTTTCCATGACATAGAGGCCAAGCCAGCAGTCTGTACTGAGCCCTCATAACCCAACAGTCCCTTCAACTTCAACAAGGCTATTGGCATGGGAGATGATATCTGGGGTCTAATCCTTCCATTTTATAATCCTGTTTAAAGATAGTAATAAAATACTTCAAGCCTAGTGAGATTTGGGGCAAAAGACAGTACAACATGTCCTGCTCGCTTTCTCCAAAAGCTGCCATTTGATAAAGGCCCTGCGCTGCACATACACCGGAAAAAAGGTTATCAAAACCATACGAAATCAAGTTTCCTTCATCCCTTTCCTCTTCAGCATTAATGCCATCCCCCCTTCCTAGGAATCGCTAATTCATGGATACTCAATAACATTTCCATCAGGGAGCAAAAGCCCTGATGGGTTCCTGTGTGGGAAATATGAGTGCATGGGATCTTGTATCCCAGTTTAATAAGTCTCTGCTGAAAAGCTGGCAGCAGACACCAGTTTACCCCTCCCTGTGCAGAATGAGCCTGGATAGCGCAAACCCCAACATTGCCATCCAGTCCCAGAGCCACCTTGATTCATTTCTTCCATAGTCTGGGAAGAGACTTATGCTAAACTGAAGCAAGACTTGATCTCCCCTGTGCCTGTTCACATAAAAGTTTCCATGGCCATAATTAAAAGAGATTTGCTTTAGGTTGCTAAGTGACCTGCACTGAAGTTCAAAGGGATCTCTGGAGATCACCGAGCCCAACCCGTGGGCTCAGAGCAGGGTCAGCTAGAGCAACTCATCTCTGTATTGATGAGGGAAATGTGAGAAACCAGAACAAAGAAAGTGATTCCCTGAATGATAGTTAATTAAAAGCAAAAGTTTCTGCAGGAGAGCAGTAGAGTTGGTGCAATTGTCATTTTTGGAAAAAAAACAAAAAACAAAAAAAACCAGGGAAGTAAAACTCACTGTGGTCAAAACAGTCTATTCCAACAATTATTCAGGGTTAGGAGTTCCTTTGTGCCTCAAAATTGCTTTCCTATCTGAAAAATTGAGCAAGCAGGAGGGAAATAAAATAAAATATTTAAAAGCAGGTTTCCTAAAATGTTGTTAAAAATAAAAAAAGTCAATATAAAATATTTACCTTGCTCTAAATCATTTTTTCTGGGGTCATGATGTCACTCCATTTATCAAGGTTTTGACATCTCTTCTTAATGCAGACAGGAAAACATGACAAAATCTTGACAGTTTTCCTGAGACATGGGAAAATGGCTTGTATCCGCTTGTAACTGAGCCACTAAATCCCAGTTCTGGTGTCCACATTTTAAAAGGGACATGGAAAATTTGAAAGAGAGCAGAGAAAAGTGAAGACTAATTTGAGCAATAGACAAGAATATGTTGAAGTGAGAGATTTAAATCACCAAACCTATTCAACTGATCAAAAAGAAGATGAAAAGGTGACTAGATAATAGTGTCTAAGCACTCTCAGAAAGAGAAGCTACAGAGTATCAAAGAGATCTTTAATCTGCCACAGAAAGCTATAAGAAAGCCCTTTGGCTGGAAGTTAAAACTAGATAAGTTTATATAAGAAATAAAGTGATCTATTAAACCCTGGAATGGACTGCTGTGGTGAGAGGTGGATCCTCTACCAGTGACTGTCCCCAGCACATTCCTGGACAGATGTTCCCAGGATTCAAACACGAGCAAGAGGATGCAATGAGGATGATCCCAGCACAGAGACCCCCACTTGCCTCCGGGAGCCCTAATTAATGAAAGGGATGTTCATAGCTGTAAGGCAGCCTACCATAAGTAGGTATTCATCTGAACAAGCTCTTCATACACCTTCCTCACTTTGCTTCAGCCTTCGCTTTCTTCAACTCGTATCTGCACCATTGAACTCCAGTGAGCCTGAAGCATGATAAAGGCTGGAAAAAAGGCTCTGTGAATAAGGAGAGAGGAAAATTTTTCAAAGAAACATGTCTAGTATCAGGCTTTTAGACAAATTCCTTAAGGAGGAAGGCAGGGTCTGTTCTTCCATCTTTCAAATGCTTTGGCTAATTTTATCCAAATCAGGCTCAGGTGTAAAGCTCTCAGCATTACTGGGTTCCTAAAAAGGTTTGTGACAATAAATGACTCATCAGGACAGATAATTCATATTGCTGTCCCAAACAAAGGACAAGTTCCTTCATGAACAGCATCATCAGACAGTGGAAGACTCTCACGTGAAAACACCCCGTAGAACTCGGCACCATAAGACCTGCTGTCCTTAGACCTGCCGGGAGTTCACAACTGCTTGGCAGCAGGACATTTCCAATGCCTACTGTAATCTCTGATCAAGTCTAGAAGCTCTTCTGATGGTCACTGTGAGCTGATCTGTGGATACATATATATAAAGCTCTCTTCAAAGATGTAGGAAAAAAAATCCCTTTGCTCTCCCTTGCTAGCCTTTGCTCTGTCCTGTTTCCAGAGACTGGTGTTTCCTCATGCCAGCACAGACATGAAAGCAGTGAAGCTGATAGCTGGTGTGGGCAGAGCGAGTGTCTTCCCTGAGCATGCACAGTATTTGGGGCAAGGAGACCATGACCCCCCATTAAATTCATTTGGCCTTACCCACACACATCTAGCAAACACAAACTGGGAGCAATGCTTGGCAGTCCGAGAGCTGAATCTCTCCAGTCTGCTGCTGACTTGCTGCATTGTGCTGAACAAAAGCTTTTGTTTCCCCGCTTTGTGTCCTGTTTTCTGTACCTGTAAAATCAGGATAATGGAGCTGATGGCTTCTTTACAAAGAAAGCGGGGAATTTTTTGTCATTAAAAACATGTTGTAAAAGGGCTTGTTGGTGTATGAGCAATGAGTCGTTATAGCATCTTTAGGCCCAGAATAGAGAGTCCTTTTCCTGCTCTTTGCAGAGGTCTTACTCCAGAGAGTGGTTGCATGAAGTGAGTAAAGGGTGCATAAGAACTGCTCAGGTGAGCAGGAATAGAAGAATGGGCCAAGCACAGATACAGAAAGAGTGAGTATTTGGCAAGAGCAGAGCACAAGGGGCCGTTGATTCACCTGCTACTGTTTCCGTTTATGCCCCCAGCCTGGAGACTCCCATCTGCTCATCTTTGAGACACTTATTGTGGCCAAAAAAAAGGCAGCTGGAAAGAAGCCAGGGAGACTGTGCACAGAGAAACATGAGAGCTAACTCTAGTCAGGAGCCAGCCCCGGCCAGGATCAGCAGTAGAGGAGCCATGTGTCAAGGGAGGTTGGGCAGCAGCAGTATTGACAATGGTGGAAATACAAGCTCTAAGGAGCTCAGGTTCAGGAGTCCAGCTGGAACAGGGCACTTGCACCCAAACTCCCCATTTCTTCTCTTTGCCATGCAAGGGATGTATGGGTGGGGAGAGGCTGTGGTGTTGGACTTAAGTTAGGGCTTTTCTTTTAGCAGAACTCCTTTGCAACCCCAGGTTGACATGCTGTGCTAGCTCTTGGGGTCTACTTCCCATTATTTTAAGCACCTCTGCTAGAAGCTAACTCTGAAAATTTCGTTGCAGCCAGAGATTGTCACTCTCCCTTGAGATGCAACCTTGCTAAGATCTGCTGCCCTCCTGGAGATGTTTGTCCCACTGCACTGATACCAGAAGGAGCCAAGGACATTTCTATTCCCAATTTGTCTGCCTCAGTGAAGTCTTTACAGCTTAGGTGGGAAAAATCTAGGCCAAAGCATCTCTTCAGCGCCTAACAGTAGAACATTAGTCTGATAGAGCATGATGCTTGTTAACAAGGTGAGCACAGGCTAGAGAGAGGAGTGCACATAGAGTTAAACAAACAAACTCAGTCTATCAGAGCACATGTCTAATCAAAGGCACTTTTCAGACACACTTTTAATTTAGAATGGTAATTGCATTGTTTCCCCTGGGCTTAGCAACAGGAGCATCCATCATGGAAGGCAGTCTTGGGACCATGCTGGTTCTTCTGCAGCTGCCCAGCTCACTTCCCTCTGCACCAAAGGCCCTAGGTCAGCAACAAATGGTGCCAATGCTGGACAAACAGAAGCTGCCTGGAGACTTCTGCAATCAGTGGGAAGGCTGAAATTGGCTGAGGTGGTCTTTTTGCAAAGGGCATCCTTACAGAGGGTATTAAACCTCTGATTTTCCCTGATAAATCCCACTCTGAAAGACAGTGGTGCAGGAGAGTCTGCTCCTGGGGGACAGGGTAGGCATTGCCTCTGTCAGAAAGAATTCTGTTTTTAAGCATCAGAGGCTTGATAGAATATTTTTCTTTCCAGCTTGCCAATGTCCATTTAAGGCAGCTTAAGCAAAACTTGACCTGACTCTGAAGCTTGGAGCTGATGTCAGAGGGAGATTTAGCTCATAGAATTATTCTTTGGTGGTAGAACATTTTAAAAATAAGCTAAAATGTCGCACATGCCCCCCCTTTTTTTTTTTTTTTTTTTTGATAGAGAAGATCAAATGTATCAAGAGAGATTCAACAGCATTCCTATGTTTTCTGCATTGACGTCTTGACATCAGGGCTGGGCAGGTACTTACTCCACGAATTCATAGTTTTGAACTAAGGCTCTTCTTCTGAATGTAAGCTGTGTGACTTTGCTCCATCTTCCCTCACGGAGGACTCCCAAAATATTCCCAAAGGGAACTTTCAAGTTGGCCACTCCAACACTTCCAGCCTTTGCTTTCTGAGCCACATTATAATCACTAGTTAATATCTGTCTGCCTGAGCATTGGCCAGAAAATAGATTTGCATTAGCATTTGTTTGGAAACTCATCTAAACATGAATGTCTGCACATGTGCGCACGCGCGCACATACACACACCTTTGCCAGTTTGCATGAGTCTTTACATGGGAGAGTCTTGTCCAAAAGTATTTGACATGCAGTCGTGCAAACGTCCCAGGCACACACTTGCAGCCTTTGCACAAGTACCCAACTTCATCTGCATGTGTATCAAATTTTGTTTTCCTCTTACTTCACATTTGCATTCTCATTTGCTTGTTAGCTCCCTTGCTTGTGTATACATGCACACGCACTCCCTTCCCCAGATATACATGGGGGGATTGTATCACAAGCATTTACGTCAGAATTTCTAGATGATGCATTTGTGGACAAGACTGTGAATAAGTATTTCCCTGCTTGAGTATTTCTGAATAAATGTTTGCATGAGCATTCTTTTGCCAGCATATTCTCAAATAAATTCTAATCAGTTCATATAATTGCAAGTACTTGCTTTGGGATTTGCCTGCCAATACATATCTGAAGATGCACTTTCCTGAAAATATGTATCCACATGCAGCTCTAAATGTGAGTGCGTGTTCAGAGAATCTCACCTTGTGCTTTCCTTTTTAACCAACACCTTTTCAGCCTGAATTCTGTTGCAATGAGTATTCACAAAAAGGAAGCAATAGGGGAGGTCAATGCCTTCAAAGCAAATTATGGCTCCTATTCAGATGAAGAATGGAGGAGTCTTTTTTTATGATACAGTCCTTCCTGCTCCTGTGATATGCATATGACTCTATATGTTTCCATTTGAGGCCTGAGAAACTCTGCTGGTTCCTCCCTGCTGCCCATGAGCCAAAAAGACAATAAGGGGATATAATGAACACAAACAATAGTGGAGACTGAATTTGACTTCTTTCCTCCAGGGACAGGCAGGACTCACAGATGTAGGAATATTATTGAATTCCTTTGGATACATTTGATCTCTCAGCCAAAAAAGTATGTGGGACATTTCCGCTTATTTTTAAAACATTCTGCCACAAAACAGTAATTCAATTAACGAAAGCTCCCACTGATGTCAGCCCTGAGCTTCAGCCTGGCTGAGCATTTCACTGTGTTATGAACACAAAAGCCGCCTTAAAGAGGAGAAACCAATCTGCATAGGTTTGGAAAGGAAAAGGCTTCACAACAGCCTTTATGATTAGAAGTGAAGGCAGGTAATGAATAAAGTGTGTTGCTCATTAAGTTCCCCCTTGTGCAAACAGGCCTTCACCAGTTGGGTTGCATTGCTTCAGTCCCACTTCAGGTGAATCCGAAGCCACAAGAGATGTCTAAAACTTGAGCTCAGGTGTTGTATCACGTTCCTTTTAAGCAGCTTACTTCCCTTTTCTTCATTCCCTCATGGCAAAGAAAATAGGGGAGTTGATATAACTCCCCCATGAAATCAGCTTCATTTTCATGCATTAATTCAGGGCACCAAATTCTTCAGGTCAGAGCTGTTCAAAAGACACACTTTCCCTGGAATAACTCCCTCTTTTCCCTCAAAAAATTACCTTGGCTGTATGTTTTGTAAAAAGCACTTTTCACAAAAACAACATCTTCTGTGAAATAGAAGCTGACAGCTCTCTTTTAATGCAACATTCAGTGTTAGGTTTTAATCTCATAAACTTCAGGAAATTCAGAAGTTGGTCTTCCCCCAGAAGCCTTACCTCTGTCCCCTCATGCATATGCCTTCCAATAGGACCGTTCACTGCACAAGCACACAAGAGTATTCTGCACCATAATCTAAATGCTACATACATAATTCTGATGCATCTCAGGTTGCAGAGAGAAGTGCAATTTAAACATAAATCAAAATCAGACAATTAAGGTTACTTAAAAAGTAATATTGGAGACACATTGTTCGGTATCATTTGGGAATATGTAATAGGATATGGAGATAAACTGGTATCAAGATGCTGCAGGGGCAATGCTTTCAAAATACCTGGGTAGTTTGATTAGAAAGAATAACAGGCTTTCAGGATACTTACTCAAATGCAGTCAGGCTGAGAGAGAAAGTTGTTTCTGCGTCACAGCTGTTCAAACTCATCCATGAAATGAATCTCATGGATCTCTGTCTGCTCTTGATGAGCGAATCTCTACATGGCAAAAAAAATGCTCACTTTATCTAAAACTCTTTGCCTAGCGTCTTAGTAGAGAGGCTGGGAGCACGAGAACATGACAGATACTGACTGGTCTTCTCCCACTCCTAGAGATAGCCCTTGCTCTCAGACAGAGCTGGAGATGATCATCTGGATCGTGTGAGGGGAGGCAGATGGAGCTTGTCTGGCTTGGAGAGAGAAGGCTGCACTGCTTCATATGGCCAAATTGACTCCTTGCATAACCAAGAGATTTCCTTCTCTGCATGCGTGTGCGTGCATGTATTCTTGTGCACGTGTGCACATCCAGGTCACCTTCACCTGGGGCCCTGCGGACCTCTGTTCTGTCAGCTCCCAGCACCCTCCACACCTGTGGCAGGCAATTCCAGCACCACAAGGTATGCAGCCACACAAAACCCCGGAGACCAGTGGCAAGGAAATGTGGAAATGCTCAGTCAAGCCCTCCGGGCATCACTGCAGGTAGTGTAGGAGAGGGCTGTGCCTTGAGGCTTTCCTAAACCAGCATCTTTACATTCAGACCTGTTGCTTGGAGAAACGTGCCTTGTTGTGGAAAATGAGCTGGCTGCTCAGCTACAGGAGATCAGGTTCATGCTCTGAGTACTCGGCAGCATTTAGGGACAGACTGCCAGCTTGGGAGGGATATTGTAGTCTGAATAGAGCTTGAGGAGCTTATAAGGGGTTACATCGGCTTTTTACAGCTGTGTGAAGTGATGCCTGGATGGCAAGGGGAAAGTTAATGGGGAGGGACTGGTTTGCTTGGCTGCATATCCTTTGTGTAAGGTGGGGCTCTGCTGCCCATGCAGTCTGACCTCCCTGCGAGCCATGGGGCTGTGCAACGTGGCTGAGCTGTGCACCACGTCACAACTGTACAGTCAGGCACAACTCGGGGTAGAAGGCACCAGCAACCCTTCCAGCTCAGTGTTCCTCTGGGATATAAGGCTATTGCTACAAGTGACTAGTGGGACAAACATGTTCGTGTTACTAGTGCTGCTCACTAGCCTGTTAGAGGCTGAGGAGCAGTCTGAGCCGGGAGCAGATTCCCGCTGCTCCCTGCCAGACAGCTCCCAGCCCTGAGAAGGAGCAGGCGCACTGGTGGATGGGGGGCAACAGCCAGTCAGCAGCACTCTATGGATCACTATGAGCATGAAGTATGAGGGGAGAGGAATCACAAGATGAGTATTTTGGTGAATTGTTGGATGCTTCAGGGCATTTGACCCAAAGCAGTATTGCCACTATGCTCATCTCCATCTCAGAAAGCAGAATGGCATGGAGCCATCTAGGGAAATAGTAGCTTTTCCCCAGTTCTGCTCAACATGCAGGGCCAAAGCCCTTTGCAGGGTGCAGGACCACCTCTCTCCCTGCAGCCTCTGGTGTTTTGCAGCCATGCTGCTGCTTTCCTCCCGTGGAGCTAGGGATCCCAAAGTTGTCTGAACCCAGCCTGCCTGGGGGCTGCAGTGCTGCTGAGCAGCACAGGTGCAAACATTGGGCACATGGCCCTTTGCTTGCCTGGCCAGCGTGAGGGAAGGATGTGCGTCACACACAAGGTTGGCTCTTTCTAGCCCCCAGAACACCGTGCCTCCGAGCTGGGAAAGTAAAGCTGCATTTCAGAGGCAGGGAGAGATGCTCACACAGCTCATTCAGTTATCCAAGGCAAGGGAAACAGCAGGGTATACCTCTGCCAGAGTCTTTCCTCCAACCTTATCCAACTCCAGCATAGTTGGGAGAGACCATTTTGCAAACCAAGGTGATTTGGGGAGGGGATCCTTCTCTTCAGAATACTACAGGTCTGACCTGAGGTAGCCTGACACTCCTCATTGCTGCGGCATTGGGAAATGACTCTATGACCTAGTGAAATACTTGAATCCTTGCTCTGGGAGGAGAGGTGAGAGGTGCAGGGTGCATGAGGATACCTGACCCGCAAGCATCAGCCCTGACTTGGTCTGTCCTAGGCTCCAGACCTCCAGGAGGCTGCCAAGGGCTGCCTGATCATGTCATGGAGCAGGAGTTGCCAAAGTTGTCCCCACTCAACCCCCAGGGAAGGCCAGGAGCAACCACTCCTCTGTGCTGCTCAGTCATGGCCATGGATACTGAGCACAGTCAAGAAAGGTTTTATGCAGTGGGAGCAGGAAGGTAAAGGGATAAAAAAATGCAATCATAAAGTATCAGCTTAAAAGAGTGAGATATTTCTGTGCCTGAGCAGAAGCTGAGAGGCTTTGGCTCAAAGAACAGGATAACGCAGCCTGTTTTGCTGAAACTCAATCTCCCCCTGCTTCATGTCTCCCCACACTGAGGGCTCCTCTCCTCTCCCCTTCCCCTTCTTTTTTTCCTTCCTAAGAAAAAAAAAAGAGAGAGGAAGGACAGAGCTGATGCTGTTTTCCCAAAGTTTTTCCCTCAAGGCCCTTGTTGCAGCATCATATTTCCTTTGAAATGTCTATGTGGGAAACACAGTTTCTTGGGTCACTTCCCAAATGAAAAAAAAAAAAAAAAAGATGATTAAAAAAATCAAATACGAAAATAAAATTCAGTATATGAAGAGGAGAGCCAAATCACAGCAGCTTTCTGTCCTGTTTAATCCTTGGTCCTGGGGAGGAGACTAAAACTGCTGTTGGGAACAGAGATTCTGCATTAGCACATTCCCGCTCCTAAATATCTTCCTGGCTCCCTCCCTAGATTAGCCTTTTTGCCCTTTTTCCATTTAAATTCCACTAAGATTTGGGGCATCATCTATTCACAAGCTGAGCGTAGGAACAGACAGCAGAGGGGAATTCCTGGACTCTATTCCAGACCACCAAACCAACCCAGAGAAAGGGAAGAGTTTCTCTTTAAACATTTGTGACTTAGAGAAAGACAAAAATGATTATTATGGGTACAAGGACCGGTATTTCTATCTGGATTTATATCCATCTGCCTCTGCTCCTAACCAGTGCTTAGCTGTCATCTCTATTTTGAGCAACTCATGAAAAAATGTCCGTTCTTTGTCAGCTTTCTGTCCCATGCAGCTGTACACACTCTGACTCCTCAGTGGCTGTAAGTAAGGGTGCTGTAAACTTTTGAAAGCTGTACTCTGAGCTGCAATCCAGACCTCTACATATCCCTGCTTGAGCTATGTAGGCAGACCAGCAAAGCCTCCAAGGTTGCACTGGCACCAATGGAGCAGAAAGCTTTTTACAACAGAGATCAGCTTTAATTTCCCCATGATCAATCATTCCAACATGCAGAACTTCTATTCAGACCAGGGATAGCTGATACAACATAAAGGCACCTAAAGAAAAGGCAGAGGATAGACTGTTCAAGACAGATTTCCTTAGACTATGTTTATAACATGATTGCTCTGCAAAGAAAACGTGAAAAGTGCCCAGTCTTGTTGAGACTTGAAAGATGGTAGCTCTGCATCTGAGTTTTCTAGTAAATCTCTTCTCCTATCAGGTCATTTTCTTGGATTGTGTCAGCTCCTCATGCACACAGAAAGTCAATCCTGCTTTTGAGATCTTGCTGTGCCCCAAGGTTACTTTGCATGACTTTGTCACATCTAGCAACCTCACAGCTATCCGGAAGTTTGATTTTCAGAGCCAAGGCCCCTCCTGACCTCACTGAATCTGGTGGTAGTTGTGCACTGTGAGTTCCCTGAGTCCTGATCCCAGATCACCTTGTTATCACATGGTTTGATTAAATCAACATGCTGCATTCTCTTGGTATGTGGCATCTCTTACCTGCAGTGCATCACCTCTGCATTTCACAGAAATCCCATCAGTACAGACAATTTGTCCAAAGTGACCGGGTTTTTTGAATATATTGTTAATGTCATGGAAAAGATATGGTGACATTGACCACACTGGTGTTCAGCAAGCCCTAGTGAATCCCTGCCCCTATATCTCCAAAAACTATCCCGATGATGGCATTGGCATTGTATGGTACCTTAATTCAGCCTCAGCCTTTTGATATCCAAACAGTCTTAATTTTGGAACCAGCATCTCAGTTGAAATACTTCACACCTTCTCCAGACTAGATTTCCATCCCCTCAGGAATACCCTGAAAAAGGCCTAAAATAGGATTTCATTCACCCATATATCTCTCTCTGGTACCTTGGTCACGTTTGCTAAGAAAGGATAGATCTTTATGCCTTGTTGTTGACTGCATCAAATCATGAGAAATAAATAATGATCAAAACCAAATGTCATATATCTTTAATTAATGAGCTGTTGAGAAGGACACAGAGTGCCAGAATGTTCATGGAATTGGACTTATACAGATCTTACAGCTCCCTTTGTGCTTATGAAGGTGTTGACTGGAAGGTTTCAGTCTATATAGAACTCATTTACTTTGAATATTTAGCTATGTTGCTCAAGTCTGTTCCAGTTGCTGCATTACATCAGTAACTTCTACATGGATATACCAGGCTGGTACATCCTGGATGATGCTAATTTTCTCTAAGCATCATGCTCTCTCATTGATGCTTGAGAAAAATGGACTAGATAATAGGAAAAGTTCACCATAGTGAAACTCTTTGGATTCATCATTGCCTCACAGGGAATAACCATGAAACTAAAGTCCTGTCTTCCACTGCTGAATGGGCTCCAAAGAAAACCTGAAAGCTTCGCAGTATCTTTGGGCTCATCAATTTTTGCAGACGCTTACTGAGAACTTTTTCAACAGCGGTGTTTCTGATCATCCTTATATCCATAAAAACAGTGAATTTGTGAAGCCACAAGAAACCTAGCTGGTTGAACAGCTAAAAACACATTTTGCTTGGCATCTTTTCTTATGCACCAATACTTTCAGAAACCTTCATTCTTTAGACAAATGCACATAGCTATGCAATTAGACTTGTTCTTTTGTGTCACTATGGGCCCAAAAATGAAATTCATCTCTGCATGTGGTATTCTTGGAAGCTAACAGGAAAAAAAAATATGAAATCAGCAACAAGAAGATTTGTGGCCATCAAAACTACCTTCCACCAATGCATCATCATCTGGGAAGTACACAGCTTTCAAGCCATTTGTTCACAAATCATAATAAACCTGAGTATCCATATTCTCTGAAGACCATGAACCAATGCCAAATCCTTTAGTCCTTATTATTCTCCAGAAGTGATTTCCTTCTGATATGCCTGATGTCAGAAGGCATGCCTGATCAATAAGCCGTCCTATAACAGTGAGTATCTTGACCCTGAAGGCAATATCAAAGAACGTGCCAATATTTTACCGCTCTGTCATTTTGTCAATGTCAGCTTGAATAATGACTGCTGTCTTGCATCAGATGCAGTCTACTCTGAAGTTCATTCACCATTAAGATCATGTCTGCTGCAGAGAGTGCAAGCTCAGCTATGAAATTCCAGACCAAGAAGAACATTTGTTGGCCAGGAGTGTGGTATGGCCCTGAGCTATATATCAGGTATTGTGACACGCTCTCAAACGAAGAGCTGCTGTGGCAAACTTTTAGGTGTCCTCAGCTTATTCCAAGCCTGTTTTAATCATGGTCAGGTATATGCATTGGATTTGATTAAGAATGTAAAGATGGGTGCACTCAGGGAGACTAAAGGTCCATTACAGTGCTATCACATCTCTGACGGCTGCCAACAGCAGATACCTAAATGCAGAATGTAAGATCAGGGCAAGTATATAGCCAGCCTCCAGCAATTTGCAGCTCAGAGACTTTCTGACCCAGGCAAGGATGTTGTGCATTACTGACAGACATCGGTAGAATATTCTTCCATGAATTTGTCCAGTCACTTTCTAAACTCATGTAAACTCTTAACATCCACAGCATCCTGAGGCAAAGAGTTCAGTAGCTTAATTATACATTGTGAGAGCAATTGCTCCCTTCTGTTTGTGTCATACAAGTGAAGCTTTGTGAATCTTCACTGTGATTGACACGAGTTGGGTGCTATGGCTGGAACAAAATGTCTGTTGGAACAAAAATGTTCCACCTATGTGAAAAGTGTGATTGCTCAGGAATCAGTGCATATGTGAGCCAGCTGTTTATTTTCAAATGTCACAGGTCAATGTTCTGCATTATTACTAGTGGTGAAATTTGATTTGTCTCATTATTGTAAGAACAATTTAAAAAGTTGAAAGGGGATAGACACACTTCGCCTGTCTATCACACCAAGATGGAAAGTCGATTTGAATAAGTTAACTATGACTTGAACCATCCATTTTAGAAACATTGACTATTGCTGAGCTGACTGGGTTTTATTCTTTCCGTGTACTGAACTTTGCCTGCAACAATTCTAAGAATATATCTGTCAGCCACTTACTTCAACAACAGTTTCATCTCACTTTGCCAAAAGTTTCTCATATTCCTGCAGCTTTAAGCCTGATAAAAGATCTTCTGGCATCTTAAGGTCTCTAAGACCTTAAAGAACATACTGAGACTGCAAACAAATCATGCAAGGAGTAGACTCACTGGTATTATTGAATAGTTCTCAGCCTCACACTGCGGTAAAGTCGTATTAGTGGTATGAAGTTTGAATTCATAGGAGCTGTGATTATTAACACCTAGGGTCATTTTGAATCATTCAACAAATTGAGCAGAGTAACCTTCAAGCAGGACTTAGACTTAAAAAAAAAAAAAATCTATCTTATGTTTCGTGTACTGCTATTGTAAAAAAGTACCAAAAGCCTTTCCCTCAAGCTATCTAGCTCTCTCCTCTCCTTGAAATGATATTCAATCTTGTGAAGTTCCTGGTCAAATGGAACTTGGGTTCCAAATGAATCTAATGAAGTGGATATGTTTAGTCAACAGCAAAAGATACATTATCAGCAGAATAGTCCAGCAAACTGGCAAAAGGTATCTATGCCCCTAACAGGGGTATTTGAGAATCAAGACTTAGCATAACCCAGAAGTCACTTTGAGGAAAATGAGAAGCACGTTATGTGAAGATTTGTATCTGTACATCCTCTTCTTTCTCCTTAGCAGTCATGTGCAGCCACATCTGTCTCTAGGAAATATAAGAGCTATTGGAGAGTTGAGCAGACTGTCTGCTCAGTTGCATCGGTTATCCAAGCGGTTCTGTTCCTTGAACTCATGATCATACAGCCTAACAAAAGAAAATTTCCCTCTGGGAAACGTATGCTATGACTTTGCAAGCCAATTTCCCAAAGTTGAGAGAAAGTATGAGCATAATTCAGCAGGGGAAAAATGTATATACATGTGTGTGTGTGTGTGTAAATATATCAAGAGAGCTTTAAGGAGGGTTTAAGAGGGCCCAGAAGTCATGATTTCATAAGCAAGAAACAGGGCAATCTTTGCCAAAAGCCCATTTTAGTTCAAAATTGACATGAAGGCAGCAATTAGAACTAAAATAGTAAAGTAAACAAGCACAAAAAGCATAAATTAAAATCAGTTTAAATTTTAAGATAATAGTACAGAAAATAGAAAAGGGAAGATACGGATGGCAAGAAGAGATGTTGAGGTGAAGGAGAACAGCAAGGAGTTTTCTAAGTTAATCAGGAACAGAAGAAATGCCAGTGATGTCATGGGCCAATCACGTGGAGATAAAAAGTTTGTGAATAATGATTTAGAGAAGGCAGAAACATTCAATAAATATGTTTGCTTTGAGTTTGGAAAGAAAGAAGAGGATGTGTTTACATCACACAAGGATGTCGAAATACTTTCCACTCCACTAGCAACTAAGAAGGAAGTTAAGCAACTTCTTCTAGGGATAAACACATTTTATATGAACAGAATCTGCTAACTTGCAGCCAAGAGTCTTCCTAGAACTGGCTGAGGACATTTCTGACCCCTTGACATCAGTCTTGGATAACTGCTGGAGCATTAGGGAAATTCCAGAGGAGGTGGAGAGCTTTCCTGATGTGCCAGTATTGAAAAAGAGAAAGTGCTCTAACACAAGCAATGGTAGGGTAGCTAGGCATACGTAATCTCATCACACTAATGGAAAAACTAGTACAACAGTCGATAATACAGAATTAACACATGGGAACATAATTAGGGTCAGTTAACACAGTCTAATAGAAAATAAGAGTTGTCAAACTGTTCTAATTTCATTCTTTGATGAGAAAAGAAGTTGTGATGATAAAGGTGACTACCCAGATATAGTATATTTAGACTTTTATAAAGCTTTGACTTTGCAGCTGGTGACAGTGCAATTTAAAAAATTAGTGTGATGCAATATCCATGAAACACTCCTTAAATGAATTAGGAACTCCTAACTGAACTCCTAAAAAGTAGTTGTTTATTAGACATCAAGGGCTGGTATGGGTGTTTCAGGGAAGGCATAGTCCACAGAAGTAGGTAGGCAATCTGGCATGAATGTGTCTTGTTATCCATAATCTGAGAGGAAAAAATAAAAGTATTACCAATTACAGCTATTGGGTGTCACAAAGACTAGCAATGTGGTTAGTGCTTACAAGGAGAGAACACCGATTCAGAGCTGGGAAACTGGGCTAACACTTATTAGCACAAGGTTGTTTTCCTACAGCAAGAAGCAAAGTTAAACATCCCAGGCCAGGATGCGTAGTATGCACTTTCAGCATAAGGGGCTGCCCCTGGAAAGCAGAAATTTGGGAAAGAGTTGAGAGTTTGTAAGCTGCAAGCAACTCATCTTCAACTCCACTTGTGATGGCAAATTGGTCACATGAGATTACGATACATATTGGGAGGAGAAGCAAGACTAGACATAAGGAAGATATTTTACCTTTGGAAATGGAGTCAGTGAAACTGCTCTTGGAGTGATGCATACAGTTTTGGTGCCCACACTGTAAAAGGTGCTGAAAATCTAGATAGGAATACAAAAAAGCCACAGATACTACTCCAGGGTGGAAGAGAATAAGTGCCCTTGTCTTAGGAGCTGAGGGCCAAGTGCAGAACATGAGCACGAGTGCTTCCTTTGGGACATGGCTAGCTGAATTTCTCCCCGAGGCTGAGTGGAGCTGTAGAGCAAGTTTTCTGAATTGCTGGCTCAGATTTAGGGACATGAATTCTTTCTACATCTCTTATTACCCACCAAGCAGGTGGTCTGAGTCTAGCTCTCAACCACCTTTAGAGAAGTGAAAACAAGATCAAGAGATATGTTTACATACCAGTCTTAACAGGGATAAAACGACAACTATTAAATACTTTCAGGAGCTGTTTGAACTAAGAAAGGCGTGACAGGATCAGTTGCTGAGAACCTAAAGTGAAATTCAGATTGGAAATACATCCCAATTTTTAACTCCAAAGATGATTAGAGAACATACAGAAAGGAAATGTGTGAGTATTTGTCCTGTGATATTCTCAAGCCATGAGATACCATTCACCTATACACACTCAGTGCCGACTAAGATAGGGTATCTGAGACATCCACACTGTTCTGGCAAACATAGTACAGGACCAACGGTGGACCCTTCTTTCTGGGGAAAGCCTGATGGGATTCCCAGCACATCCCAAGTGCATCTAGACTTCTATGTGTGGGTTAACTGAGCCATAAACAGGATTATGGACTCTCCGGATAGCACACTTCATTGACTGCCTTTAGTTAAGTTTACCTCCCTTGTTGCTGGCTTCTTTATTAGTACATTCAAGCTACTGACCATACTAGTGAGCCTCTAGAAAGCATGCATTCTCCCACCCACACTGAGATCCCCCAGAGCAACCCTCTGTCCCGCCTTCACCCCTGCAAACCTACCACCACCTCAGGGATACACGAGTGGAGAGTCAGGGTATGCACTGTTCTGCCTCACCGTCATCCCGGTGGAGGTACTCTGCCTTTCTGCTCTGCTCAGAGAGCTCCCACTCTCACTCCTGTCCTCCTGGCCAGTGTCCTTTCATTACTGGAAAGCCACTAGCCTGTAAAGGGAGCTGTCAGGCAGAAGTCAGTGCACCAATTTGTAGCTCATAACAAGAATGAGAGAACAAATAGCCATCAGAGTCTGTCTGTGCCACTTACCTATGTAATCCTGGGAGGGGAGACACTAAAGACCATTAATACTTAAAAAGAAGGGGTGAGGGGATTAAAAGGATGAGCAGCAATAAAAACTCCATTAAGTATTCATCCTTCCCCAGCACAGGCCTTTAGTGCTTTATTTACCTCTGGTGCACAGACACAATAGCCAGAGAGCTACTGCGCCTCTTCAGGCTGGGACCAAGTAGACCAAGTATTTTAATGCATATGAACAGCATGCTGACTTCATTAAAACACTCGATTAACGCCAGAAAGGACCCACTCCAGAGGCTGCATTTATCACCGGAGCAATGGCATATTTAGAGAGAGTGATTTGGTAGGCCGTTAGCATAATCAGAATAGATGAACCTACCCTGGGAAAAAAAAAAAAAAAAAAAAAAAAAAAAAAAAAAAACATGGCTTTTAATAGACCCATAAGTGCAAGTACGATGAATATTTATTACACCTGTCCTTTCAGAGGGGACATGATCAGGTAGCCAGCAGAAGTAGGACACGGTGGAAGACAAGAGCATTCAGTAATGCATGCCCTTGTGCAAATGGGATTGCTACCAACATCAGCAGGTGCCTGAATGCTGACATGCCAGGCTCTCCGGTAGCTCTGCATCTGCAACCTGTCCACAAAGCTGGGACACATCATGCTCACTTCTAGGAAATTCACCGAGATCCTCAGGCAGGTGTCCCTTTGCTGCCATCAGAGAGATGGGGGCTCCAGCATGAGTTTCAGATTCCTTGGTACTGCTAGGTCCAGAGGTGCCCGTCCCTCTCCTCCCTGCTGATAGAAGGAGCTGAGAGCAACCACAGTCCTGATGATGTGGTCTCCTCAGCCAGAAACCCAGAGGTAGATGCCATAACTCCAGGCACAAGAGTCCCTGAAAGGCTTGGCACCTTGGGGCCGGGTCAAAAAGAAGGAAGGTCAGACCAAAGGCTCAGCATCCCATCCCCAAAGACGGCCAACAGAAGATAACTAGACAACATTAGAAGGATAAGGCAAACTTATCATCCCAGCCCTCAGCTATCTGTGGACGAGGGACAGCCTGAGCCAGCAATGGTATCTTCTTGGCTGTTATTCATCCTCTGTAGAATCATTCTTCTGCTAATTTGCTCCATCCCTTTGTTTCATTCCCATTCTTCTTCTTTCCCCTGGCTCCCCACTAGTCTCCAAAGCAATGAAGAGTTTTCTTTCTTTTACATTTATTTTTATGTCTTTGAGTCTCAGGGACTTCAAATTAATGGTCTTAAAAATAAGTGAAAAGAGGCTGAGACAAGGAGAGAAGGGGCAAAGGAAAGAAAGAGAGTTAGAGGCAAGAGGTTGCCCTTTGGGAACTGAAGAACTCAGTACAGATGATCTGAGGACCGCTTTAATGGCTGAGACATTAGTGTATGTGTGTGTGAGAGAGAGAAGTTAGGAGTTTACTGGAAACTAGGACAGTGGTGGTTTAGCTAGAAAATCACAAATAAAGGAGGAATAACCAGGACCATATTTCAGAAAGTATATTTTTTTAACAACCTCCTCAGGGAAGGGTGGGGGATGGAAGAGTATTTCACTTGGAAAAAAAATACATGGAAATATTCATCAATCTCTGGAGGCTGTTAGGTCAAATTAGGAGATGAAATCTGATCACTGAAGTGCAAAGCAGAGGGATTTTTACCCCTGTTCTGTGGGCAAATCTCAGTGCAGCTTGAATTTGAAGAATTGTATCAAAGCTTTCTGCACGTACATGTCACTGTAATGCACACGATTTTGTATAGGTCTCTCTGTTTGCACGTGAAGGCAAATACATTTAGACGCAGGCAAAGATCAATTTTTTGTATTTATTTTCACCACTAAAGATGTCAGTTTCTGTAATTCTCCATTCCTCTTTCTCTAATATACATGACCTTTAATAAGCAGGACTTACAGTTTGACAGCAAGGACTATTGAAAAATGCAAGGAAATCCTGGCTGGATTAAATTTTTAGTCCATTTCATTTCCATCTGCTGCTTACAGCCAAGTTGTACGTGGATCTCGAACTAAAGATGGCAATTTGGGAGGCAATTTTCTTGAATTGCAGGTACAGCAGGATGCAGAGGAAAGTAATGGCAGGATCAGGCAGTTAGATATGGCATAAACATTTAAGCTACCAGTAGATTTAATGGATTTTCATTCACTCACTCTCTTTCCCTGTCTCATTTTTCTTAAAACATCCATGAATGAGGGAGGGGGGAAAAAAAAGAAACACAGAAACACTGGGCAACACCTTACCAGTAAAGGGCAAAATTATTAGCTTTGCAATTCCCCACGGAGCTGGTTTCCTCCCATTGAAGAGGAACATCTCACTGAAGCATCTGTTAGTGCAAGAGGCTGCCAGAGATGCAGAAGCAAGGTCACCTCACCTCCCCATGGGGAAAAAGCACCCCACAGGCACTGGGGAAAGCCATGGAGGGGGAGAGCAAAGAACTCTGCTGTTTGCCTGGCTTTTCTGGCCTGGCCAGAGTCCGTGGATAAGAAGGATAAATGTAAGAGCCTCTCTCATTCTTGATACTGCAAAAGAAACAGTTTGAACAGCACTTTTTTGTTTTTAATGAAGATTTCATGGTTTCTAAATTTTCCTGCAGATTATATAGCGTGCAAATGGGACTTTCAAGAATTGGTGAGTACGTGTCCCTTGAAAAACAAGCCCCTGACTTCTCATCATAGCCTCTCAGACCTCTTCCCCAGATCAGGCAGTCAAATTATTTCAGAATACCCATTGGATAACAAGGTTTTGCTCTCACTGGAGTTTTCTGTCTGACTGCCAGTTTGGCATTCAGTGCAGAGTCGTCCCAAGGCCATGGAGTGGTTCAGCCATGCGATGCCCGGAGACGGAGCAGGGCAGTATGCCTGCATCTGTTGGGAGGATCAAGGACATGAAGACCAGGATGCCAAGTCCCCTGGAGCACAGAGATTGCGCTGACCAGGATGATAGAAAGGGAATAAAATTCAGCAGTATTAAGAGCAGGTCTGCATGTTTGCAAACCATCAATGCAATTCACAGGTAGATCCCATCTACTGAGCTCTCACCCTATATTAGAAGAGGGAAAAGATTCAAGTGTTACAACCTCCAAATTTCCAACAGGGCATTTGCTCACCTCTGCCAGTCATTTCTGCATATCAAAGCTGCTGTGAATGTGACCTGAATTTGAAACACATGCAATGGTCCAGAAACCTGGACTTCCAGGTATTGGCAAAACGATGCCCAAAGTGTGTGTAGTATTTCAGAAGACAGATGTGTCTTTTGGCAAGTGTCCAGAGAAAAGCAGTGAAAACAATGTAAGGAAAGATCAAAGACATTGGGACTACTTAGCCTTAAAAAGAGAAGTCCAAGGCATGCACATAAAGCCGTTCCAAATAAGAAAAGAATTCTCCATGGACAGTGGGGAGGGGACAAGAAGTCCTCATCTAAGAGGTTCAACTTAGATGTTAGGAAACCTTTAACACTAAGAATAGTGAAGTGCTAGGGTAAGTTGTGTGGGAAAGAGGTGGAGTCTTCATTGCCTGAAGCATCTTCAGAGTGGTTAAAGACACATCTATCCAGCATGTTGTAGGTGAAGACCATCCTCCCTTGTGGCACGTAACAAAGATTTAGTCTCTCCTAACTCTATCTCCTCTTGGCATATGTTTTCAACTACAAAGTGACAAAATGTGCCTTCCTAAAAGACATGCCTTGGGCCAAGGAGCAGTGTTAAGTAACTGTTAAGTTGTCCGAAGTAAACAGGCCTAAGGGCTAGCAAAGAGATGGCATTGCCAGTCACCTTGGCTTAGCTGAGTGGTGATAACTCATAAAGCCTCAGGTTCTTGATTGCTTGCAGTCGCCTGGTTCCAGGCTTGCACAAGGTATGGGCAGTTAAGCATAGGAATTGCTGCAGCAGAAAAGTGCAAGCAGAATCGGGTCTGTAGTTCCCTATGGAGGATGGTTAATTAACTGAAAGCTACAGAGACATGCCTGCCAAAGTCCCGTTTCTCCATTGCCCCAAGTGGAGACAGAAACCTTTGCAAGGTGAGTCGGGACCAGGGGTTAAGGGGATGCTGGTTGCTGCTCCCCAGCCTGGCACTTGGCCCTCCTGCACGGCCCCAGCTGCCCCAACCCATCATCCTGCCTGAGAAACAGCCGCTCTTGCTGCAGCTGACAAAAACACAGAAAGTCACGTGAGACCCATTCAATGACTGCTAGACCAACAGACTGCTGGGCAGGTTGCATCATTTATTCTACACTCCCTGCTCAGGCACAGAACAGCACTGGCTGGAAATGAAAGGGAGATGGGAAGAAGTATGAACAGCCAGACGTACCCACACACAGCACGGGGAAAGGAAAGTCCGTTTGCTTGCGTGCACAGAGAATTACATGTGCAAACCCCATATACCAGTCTGCTGCTGGTAGCCAGATTTGGAAATGTCCTTCCTGTAGCTTTAATAGCATTAAAAAAAGGAAAAAAAAAAGAAAAAAATAATGTGTCATTCCAATAAAAGCTGAAGTTGAAAAGTTAGGAAATTCCCAGGTGAAGATTGCATGGGACAACTTGAACTCTGCCCGCATGTGAGTCCAGCATGAGCTGGTGAACAGGATGGAGGTCGCCAAAGCTCTTAAGTTATTGAGCAACCCGATTCCCTCCTGAGGCTCCCAGACTCAGCTGGAAGGTTTTCTTTATTGACATGAGCATCATTTATTTTGGCTGTGCAACACTGTCTCCAACAGCCCCACAGATCCAGCTGTGTCCTGAGAAGGACTGCACTCATAACTCCACATCCCACATCGGGTACAAATGTTATGGCCTCTCTTGGCCGTGTTAGGGGAGGGAGCCCAATGGACCGGGTCAATCTGTCCCTGCGGGTGCACAGTGAACGGAGCGATTGTTGCAAAGTTGGATTTTAACCTTGTCGATCCACATCCTGCTTCATTAGCTGTGCAACATCTAGCCTGCATGTGGCAGAGCCGAATAGCAATTTGCCTCTGCAGCTCCCTTTGGCTTCCAATCAGACCACTTACCTAGGGGCCAAAGTCTGTGTTTAAGTGCCTCCCTTCAGAAACGTCTGCTTGCAATGCGCTATTGAGCATTTACATCGCAGAAATCTCTGCAACCTGCAGTTTCAGCAGTGAGGCCAAGGGCTGAATGAGTCACAAAGGCTCAATTTCCCCGCCACGCTCCTGGGGAATAGCGTTTGCTTATCGACCCCTACCTGGGGCTTTTCGAGGATTAGTCACTAATGCAGCCTGGCTGGAGAGGGGATGCAGAGCCAGTGTAAGCAGATCTGCTCCTTTGCTCTCAGGAAAGTTTGTTTTAGGATTTGACAATTTGACAGTGTTTTTTTTTTTTTTTTTAACTGCTTTTGCAGCTCCATTCAAGCACCCAGCATTAGTATTTTTGTTTCAAGAAGGAACAGGCAGGTTCAGGTGGGACAGACAGAGTGGGAAGAAGGGTTTTCCTTTGTTTCTATGTCTTCGGCAGAGGAAGAACTCCCCAGGGTTGACTGGCAGTCTGGCTCCTTTCACCAGTACTAAAGTCATCACAAATACATACGAAGAATAAACCTGCCAAGAGAGGAGAGAACCAACCAAAAAAAAAAAAAAAACCAATGTTTGCTAGAAGGGAGAGATGCTGAGCAATCAACATTATTTTCCACTTTCTAACATGGTTTCACAAGATATGGGAAGCTTTATGAAAAATAACCAAAGAATAATTACTCTTGAGAGTCTGGCATTTGGCAAGCACATCTCCTTTGGAAAAAGTCCCCTGCACTGGGATGCAGGTTAGCTTAGCACTTACTTTGAATGATCACTCATGATTGATCTTTATGGGGAGGTCATGATGGAGCCCAGGGCTTTGAGGGGGATATCCCTAGCACATTGGCTGCTTTGTGGAGTCCGTGGGGAGCCTTGTCTCCCAAAGCTTCCTGGTGACTATTGCACCTAGTGACCCATCTCCAAGAGAAAGAGATGATGGACAGGCCTATGAGTCTGAGCCAGGGCTACCTAAGCTGCTCAGCTGGCTCCACCAGCTCTTGCATTCAGCCACATCAGGATAGGATCTAAGAGCAGCAAAGATGTGTAGTTTTGCTTAAAAGGGAGGATATTAAAACAGGAATGAAGTTCGCATTCAGTCGGGCATTAGGATGAACATGCCAGCACACACCAGTTCTCTAGGGGCTGAGAACGGCTCCCTGAGCAAGCTGCCCAGCATTCAGTGACCAAGGATGTTGCTATTACGATTTGCATCTCTTTTGCCCCTAGCTATGTGCATGCAGACAGTCAGTTGTGGTGACCTGTGCCGTGACAACAGACACGATCCCAGTGTTGCATTAGCATTCGCAAAGGGAGATGGTGCCTGCTTGGACTTCACCAGCCTTTTGAGTGTAGCTACAAAAATAGCTCCCAAGCTATGGAAGGGCTTTCAGACACATCTCCAGGATAGCCCAAGCCTGTCAAGATGCCCATATCAATATATGAGACTTTATGAGCCATCAGGGACTTATAAGCATTCCTCACTGCTCCATATTAGTGGTCTGCAGTGGTTTAGTTTAATCAGCTTGGAGAAAGCAAAGAAGAGGGTCTCAGTGGAGACCTTACCCTTAGGGCACGTACTTTCACAGAGTACTTTCAGTCCTGAGCCTCATGAGGTCCCACCTCACTTCTCCAGGACTCCAAGGGTTATTGGTGCTACAAGCCAGGCACAGCATGTGTCTTATGCCACAGCTGACACAGGACGTACACTGCCAGGACATCCAGCTGCCCCCTGGTGTGCATTAGGTATTTAGCGTCGCGCAAATACTTGTTCCTTGTAGTGGAGGTAATACAGCTTATCCTTCTTTCAGAGAGGCATTGGGGACCTTGAGTGACCTTGTATAGGCTAGGGTTTCAGCTAAGGCCTTAAAATCAAGGGCTCAGTACAGGCTGCAATCTTTTGCTGGTGGGGACGTTTTGATGCAGTTGTGGTGAGGGGTAAGCCCTGCTAGTGTCATCCTACAGGCAATTCCTTTAGCATAGATCGTATCTGAGGAGCAATGCTGCACTCTGCATGTAGAACTTGTTTTGTAACAAAATAATCACTATTCTGATCCAAGCCAAAATCTTGCTTGGGGTCAGCACTGCCTAAGGCTGGCCTGTCTGTGAGGCCTTATTTTACAGAAGTTCAGTCCCTGCACGGATCAGAGCCGCACTCGTAAATAGAGCCTCTGTTCCCGACCCCTTCTGCCTGCTTTGGTACCTTTGCAGGAAGACCATTAAGCTACTGGAGATGAGCCAGCAATTCAGAGCCAAATCAAAGCCAACAGCCCTAGACTGCAGTCTTCCTGTCTTACAGTGTAACAGGCTGCCTGCGGGCAAGTTCAAACAAACGCTGCTACAGTGCCAATCTTTCAATACAGGTACAAAACAGACATCACAGTTCAATATAGCCATATTGCACTCTGACATACAAATAACTGGTTTGCGGCGTGAAGGAACAAGCCTAAATAAATCTTTTGGATAGAAAAATCAAGCTGGTATGGAGAAGGAAAATGCTTCAAAGTTTTAGTGCAACTTTGCAGGAAGGTGGTCTGGGCTTCCCAATGTCCTGCCAGGGAAGGGAAAAGCCATCAGGAAAGGAAGCTATGCACTAGGAAACTGCAGCCTAAGTGCGATACTAATGTGTATTCTTATTAAATACTGCAAGATTTAAGAAACGATTACAAGAGTTAAGAAGTGATATGGACATTGGCCATTTAAATATGCTTATTTTGATCAAAGCTAAGGAAGTTCATGTGACACTGGGCAGAAATATAGGGACATAGACCCAAAGGCCAAATATATGTGGCCAAATTTTGCCACTCAAAGTGTGCTAGGCGCAGCTGTGACAAAGGTGACCAGGATTGCTGTCCCCTCCTCCTTTGTGAAGGCACGTTTACAATCACTGCAAGAGCATTGCTCAGGATAGGTGGTGGAAGAATTGTGCTGCAGGGAGCTATGGGGTTTTTCTCTGTGAGCTGCAACCTTGCTCAAAACCGGTTGCTGTTCAAGCATATCTGTGTTGCTATACATCGCTATAACCCGTCCCAAGGCAGACTGCCTTGCAGGGATGTGCTAGAAGAAAGCATAACCGCAGTGTTATCTCACGGCCAAGGAGAATGCAGAGTATTTCACTCTCTTGAGGGTCCCTACTGGGAAGCTGTTTTTCTCTCTGCTCTGTTCCTCCATGCTTTGTCTGTCTCATCTGTACAGCCTATGAGCTGTGTGAAGTAAGAGCTGTCAGGTGTTGCATGTACACACAACAGCCACAACATGGATTTGTATTTTGACTGGCTGCTTATGACTTTACCAGTTGAAAAGGAAAAAAAAAAAAAAAAAAAAAGCTAAGAAAACCTAACTCGCAAAAATAATAACAAGCTAAGCTTACAGGTGCATGTCTGTGCACTCAGCTGGACTGATCAATCCACATGCCAAGCACAAATAACTGAGACAGATAAGGAGCAGCTGCTGTGGAGCAGAGATTATATAGCAGACACAGTGCTCAGGAAACCCTTAACCTGCTGAAGAATAAGAGAGTTCATGGTGCTTTTTACAGACATTGGTACCCAGAATGGAAAACCTAACATGCTTAGAAGAGAAACCACAGTGTCAGGAACAACACTAAAGCCTGCTGTGCTGCAGGAGTTTATACTGCAGTAGCAGGGAGCCCTTGAGAACTGTTGGCTGGAGCTGGTTTCTGATGGGAAGCTACACTAGTGTTTGTGGGAGATGTTGCAAATCCCAAGGGTGAAATGTCAGGACAAGCCCCTGAAAGGTTTTCGTCCTGGAGGTGATGAAAGCTTGTTGTCTAAACCATTTCAAAGATGTATGTGTGGGAGTACAGCACCGGTATGGGCACAGCAGTCTCTCAGGACCACTGAGCAGCCACATGTAGGCACCCACAAAAAAGTGCTCCGTTTTATTCACTGTGTCCATGCTCGGGACATGGACTTAGGTACCAGTTCAAATCCTTTGTGTCCTTGGTAGCAGTCTACTGAGAGGTTATTTTCACTAGAGATCTGCTCGAAGGATGAGTCCTTCAAGTTCAATACCCAGGTTTCCCAAAGTCAGAAGCCACCCTGATCTTCGTGTAAACCTGAGGATCCCAGAGCATCGGATGAGCAGTTTTCAGAAGCACAGCACAAACCCAGCTCAGCTCCCATGGGGCCTCAGAGAGGTGGATCTTGGAGGCCTGTGGGGACTGTATCTAAACAGATCCTTCGCACAGACCCGATCACATCACCACGCTCAGTGAGCTGCCTGCTCATCCCCGTCCTTGCTTCCACAGCTCTGGCTCTGCCAGTGACCCAGTGCACTGGAACAGCAGCCATGTGGCAAGCAGAGACATGGTGATAAGTACCATGAGCTCCTTCACCCATTGGACAACATTTTTCTGCCCTGGGGAGCAGGCTGCCTAGCTGATTAATGGAGAGGTCAGCTTGGGTCTTTGCATGGCTGTGAGGCTGTCAGTGAGTTTCACAGCTGGGGAGACAGACAGAGGGTGTTGAAGAGGCATCCCGACTTCACCAGATGGCTGCTGTGTGACAGCAATGTTCCCTTAGCCTGAGCTATCAACTCATTTGAACCACAGTTTTCCATGGCACTGCAGGACACAGGACACTACACATTCTCCTCGCTATCTGCACATCCACAGCTAACATTGGTGGGGGATTGGCCAACTAAGCCCACATTCCCTTGGAAAGCTGCTGACTCCAACTGGTCATTACCAACTGAAGATGTGGTTATGGATCTTGTTTAACCAAAATGACATTGGCCCCGGGCTTCCAGGCACCTCTATGCCACCATGGGCACTGTCCTGCAGCAGCGCTTGCCAGCTACAGAGCATGGCCTGCAATAGCTCAGAGCAGAAGACAACTGACAGGTATAGGCCCTCAGCAGCAACGAGTAAACAGTGCCCAAGGGTTGCACTTGGTTATCCCAAGTTTCCTAGTGGGAGTGAAGAGGCCCTCAGGATGATCCCAGTCTGCTGAGCCGACACAGCCTGTAATGTGCAAATAAAACCCTTTGGACAAGGGAGTCCCAGTACAGAGTAACAGTGCTTAGAGGCCCCACATGCACAATGTAAATCACATAGGATCACACAAATGAAGCTGCAAAGCAGTAATATTAATGGGGATGATAAAGCTTCTCTGTCTTCTTCCACCATTGGTGGCTCCTTAATAGGTAATAAGGGGCTGGCACAGTGCCAAGGCAGATGTAACATGCCTGTGAGTATGTGTATGTGTGACTTCCCATGAATCCACATCTGACACAAGGACCTTTGTGAGCTGGCTTATACATAGTTAACTGGACATATTTGTATTTCTTCTTGCAGCACCACTAGCAGTAGGATAAGAGCGTAGGTCTCCTTTGCTTACAAAGTCACGGATACTGTGGTCAGAAGAGACAGGTGATGACCCAGGCCGTGTAACCCATCACAGAAACCCATTTGGACGTCCTGTGATGAGTCTGGCAGTTTATGCTCAGCTAAAGAAACTAGCCCATCCTAGCTGCATAAATCCCTCAAAGGTGAATGCAATATAACCCCTGGAAACTTGTTCCTGGTAAAAATTAAGTCTAATTTTGAGGAATTTATCATTAAAGTGAATCAAGAACAGTCACTTTCCAAATATAAGCTGGAGGTAGAACTTAATTTATTTCTTGTGATGCATTTGAACTTGTTCTGTTGTCTTTGCAAATTCAGATTTTTATCACATTGACATGTTTCTTAGGTTTATGTTACATTTCTAATAAATATCCAATGCCTTGTTGATTTCCTGTATCATATTTCATTAGTCTTAGGGAGGAATGGAGTACCATTTTTATGAAGAACAGAAGTTTTAGAAGAAGTTTCCAACATGAGGCTTTCTACACTTAGCGAGTGATAGCTCTCTAACAGTGCTGGTATTGTTAGAAGTGGCACAACCCACCTTCGCATGGACTTGGTTATCTCGGGATAAAGGTGCCTTATGCCTGTATAACTATTTCCATATGTGAAGAGGAATAGCTCCAAAACTATAAATCAAATTCACACTAAGGCTTTTAGTGGCATAGCTTTAACTGGTAAAACTCATAGTGCTAATGGAGCAATGGCTGAAATGAGGAGAGAAATCCTGGTATACAAGGAGAAAATCCTGGTACGGAAGCCATCTGTTTAGGTAAAAGAAGAAAATCAGGATACCACTCTGCAGTCCTAAGATACATCCATATAGCATTCTGGAGTATACTGGTGTACTCCAGTCATCACTTACACAGGAATCAGTATAAAGGGGATATTCAGCCTCAGGGCTGGGTCATCGGTGGGCGGAGGAAAGACAGCCCATTCCCCCCAAGCACTGGGGTGCCACCAAGGGCAGAGGAAGGTTTGGGAACTGGTCCTGCACTCCTCAGCGTTTGGCTCAGGGCATCGGTGTCGTGCCCCAAACCCCTCTTCACCCTCCTGCAGTGACTCACGCGGAGCATACCCACGTGTGCCTCGGAAATCCCCAGCTGCAGGCACCAAGTAGTGCAATCTGAGATAGATTTTTTGATTCTTTCATTTGTTTTTGTCTTTTTTTCCCCCTCCCAGAAGTCAAGAGGAAGGTGAGGGCAGGGGATGAAGCTCATCTCCAGGCAAAAGCACTAGCATGAGGCCTTGACACTAACCGAGCTCAAAATCAGTGTGACAGGAAAAGGTGGCAGTGGCAGCCCCGCGGAGGAATAATTCCCTGCAGAATTTGCTCAGCTCAGGGACTGAGTATCCGTGTGTTTCTCCCACTACTGTATATCTCCATCATTGTACTACAATAAGGGACTTAAATCTTTGTTATTCAAATATCCTTCCTGTGATAAACCACATTATTCTCAGTGTTTTCAAGGATTCCTCTCATGGACATATCTCTTTTTTCATTAACTCTGTTGCTTGTGATCGAATCCCTTTTTCTTTAATTGCTCTGCTCCAACCATCCCTGTTATTCTTCATAAAAGAGGCAGACAATAATCCTAATATCCTCCCCTTTTTGTCGCTGTTGCTCAACAAGAAGAGCCTTGAAATCTTTGCCCCTAATTTCCCAGCCCTAGCCGACCGATTGGAAATAATTGACTCCTATCTGTGCTGACGGCGAGGTAGCTGGTGTATTGCCAGTTCCAGATAGTTTGTTATTCTTGCTTTATCACCTGCTGCAGAAGTAGGGCTGCAAGATTACTTAGAAAAGCTCTGCCTGAGTGTTTATCACTACAAGTCTGAAGAATCAGTGCTGGTAATGATTTTGTTTTATTTTATTATTTTTTTAAATAAAGGGTTTATTTAGCCTCAGTGTTGCGAGTGACAAACCTTCTTGGATTCATGTCATTACAGAACAAGATTCTGGAGGTGCTGGATAGCTTGGAGACAGAGGTAGTAAGAGGTGAAGATGCTAGTTGTGAACTTGGGGTATGTCTTTACTACAGTGGGTGCTATAACAGACAGTCACTCAGAGGCACCAGAGCTAGCTCAGGGCTGCCCAGCAGGAACAGGAGCAGCAGCTGCATGGGGCTCCAGATCCCCCACAGGGGTTGGGAAAGTGGACTGGTAGAGGGGCCCCTCGTGGCACCGTCAGAGCTGCAGTTTTTTGAGTTGTCCTCACAGCACATGATGGGCAGAAGGCAAATAGATGTTTAGATTTCAACAAGTCTTGCAAGCAATTGTGTGAAAGCAGCTTTACCTGATCATCCCAAAGGTCTCCTCAGTTCAGCATCCAAGAGAGGTCAGCGACAGATGACAGAAGTATGATCACAGGCCAGCATACCTAACTGGTATTTCCCTACGATACTATTCCTACCTTGTCACTTGCATCTCAAGGACTTTCTGCTGTAGAAGGAGTTTCTGGGGAGGTATTCCATAACTTTTTGAAACCCATAAAGGCATTTTGCACCCACAACATCCTACAATAAGGAGCCTCACAGCTGAATTAGGTGCTTGTTTTGACCTTGCACCTGCTAATTTCATTTGCCTCCTCCAATACTTGTATTGAAAAGGACAGTGAACAACTTTTCATTGCACTCACCCTCCTGCCACTCAGAATTTATTATCTTCCTTTTCTCCAGCTGTGACTGTGAAATAATGTTGCTAAATCTCAGCTGAGGTAAAAATGCATTAATCACTGCCTTGATTAATTACTGAGGATCATTTCCTCTCATGATATGTGGAAACTCCCAAACTTTTCAAATTTGAAGTATGCTCAAGGTGTTCGGTGTCACATCCATCATCCCCATGAATGTCGCTGTTGACAGAGGCACATGTGGTTGCCCATACCTTGTGGTGCTGACAGACTCAGATTCAAACTTCTGCCTTAATGTCCAGGGTGTTTTAGCAATCCTGACAGTACACCTCAGTTTGGTTTAAACACTCTTGTTTTAAAACACCTTCCTCTTACATCCAAAACTAAACTGATCCCCACATCTGCAATTTCCCTGCCAGGTCAACTTGGCAGGGATTATGTTTCTCTTTCTCTGTATTGTGGTGGGAAGGTAACCCACTTCCTAGCATCTTCATCTATCACCTCATCTGTTCTATCAAGAACCAAAGACTTTGAGTTTCCTGCATGCCCCTTCCAAGACATCAGCTGTAATTTTTGGTCCTCAGGTCCAAACATTTGTTTGTTCTGGTGCAGCCAATGCATATAGCAGGTGTTCTGCAGATCTTGGAGACTGAGCTTCTGTACCACAACCTATTCTGAAAGCAGTAGAGCCACTGAAAAATCCACATTCTTGCAAGAAATGGCCAGAGATTGTGTAACCATCCAGCACAATCTTTGTTCTGCTGTGCAAGCAGGCTGTTTGAACTTCTGCAGGCTGGAAAAGCACAGAGAAACCCAGGTTTTACATTTCCCAGGCCAGAGATGCCATCTCTAACACCTTTGCCACATCTAAATGACAGTGACCAAGATTGTCACTGTTGGCTGGATTTAGAGCTGGCATATATGACAGTAGGGCCAATTCTGGGTATGCTGGGGACATCAGATTTAAGGGAATCTCATGCTCTGGCACAGGAAAGATCTTGTGGTAAGTTCTGGAAGTTGCTCTACTCATTCTTAAACTCATCTCCCATGAAACATAGGCAATCGATTCCCCCAGGATTTCTGGCAGCAGAAATGAGCCACCGGGACTCTTTTCCAGCAAGGAACAGCAAATCCAAAAAGGAATATTGCAACCAATGTTAAGGTATCATCATTCCCTGCAAATACCTGTCTCTTTCTGTTGAACATAGAGTGATTTTCACTGATTGCATGACCGTCACATGACTGTTAAATTGAAAAAAATAGGGGAAGAGCCCTGTTCCTTGTGCTCTGGAGACTTTTTATCCCATCTCACAGGATAGCAGAGAAGGAATGTGCCCCAGGCTTTGGGAAGCACCTAGGTGTGATGGAAACACAGACCTGCTTGAGAGCGACTAACCAGTTCCCAGGCCCATGGTGAAAGTCCCTGCTTCTTCACAGCCTCTTCATGTTTCTTCAGAGACACCCCAGACATCTCCGCTGTCACACAGGATTGTGCATACACTAGTATGTGATCACCCTGGCACCGCTCTGGGTTTATTCACACTGCTCAGGTGTTACAGTCGTCCATGGCATGATTTGGTCCAAAGGGTCCCTGACCTGAACACTCAGGGCAGCAGGACCCCAGAGCTGACCTGTGTTCCCAAAGGCAACCTGAACACAGCAATGGAGCACCAAAGCAGATGGACACTGGAAGGCTGTTCCAAGTTTTAGCTCTTTGGGTCTGGGTAGACATTCATCTCAGTACTGTCCTCAGATATGTGGAAGAGCTCACTTAAAGACAGGGACCACACTGAGAAACCCACCAGCTTGCAGTGGGCCCTGCATATCTTCCTATCACTGAGCGTGGCCTGGAGCTTAGATTCTGATCCACTGTCCTCACATCTCTGTTTCCCTCTTCCTGGGCATGGCAGTTGGATCAGCAATTATTCTCCATCCACCTCCTTTGCAGCACAAGACAGAGGATTTCACTCTCTAGGATTATCAGACTGGAGCCATCCACTAACATAAAATTCACTCTAATAGAAGGAAAGAGGGTGCTGATGGTAAAGCATCTGTCACCTAACGCTTGCTGTTGCAGGGAAAGAGCAATGTCATGTCATGGAGAGGATTCAGCTTTTTCTCTGCTCTGACTTCTTCATTCAGCTTCTGTCTCCATCCCCTGTGGTTTTCCAGTTTATCAACTCCTCTGCCTCACAATCAGCTGAGTAGTCTTGAAGGCAGGTGAGTGGGGAGGCAGTACTCAGAAAGAAACCCTTGGCCAGGAGCAGCTGACCTGGAGTAAAACTTGTTCAGAGATCAGCTAAGGAATGGATCTCCTCTGCCCCTGAAGATATTGCAGAGCAATCTCATTTTTTTCCTTTTCTTACTCCATTTGTCTCTAACAAACAGAGATGGGGATGCTGAAGGCCTATGAAGTACCTAAGCCAAGTCCTGGTACAGGATCAGGATCCTTGTTGGGTTGGGAGGTGTCTTTTGCACTACAAGGTCACGGGACTGCTCTGGAATTTGTGAATGGTAACACAGAAGTTGTGCAGACCTTTATGGGCCAAATGTCTGGCTCACAGTTCCTTGCTGAGCACTGAACTCAGTGAAGCAGGTCCTCATGAGATCTTGGGTTCTCCTCTGGCCTGTGGTCCTGATGTTGTCTCCACGTATGGTCTCAGGGGCTAGAAGAAGTTATACTGGAGAGAGAGGAGAGGCCAAAATGGTTTTGGAGGACTGTATAGAAAGGCAATGTGTGGCAAGGTTTCCATTCACAAAAAACACGGGAGGGGTTTCAGGTAGTCATGCCATTTTTATCTGCACCCAGCACAGTATGAGGCATTGACCAGCAAATCCATTTTCAGCACAGCCCCCAGAAAAGCTACTACCACACTGGCACAAACATCCCCTATCCCACAGCTCCCAAGTCCCCATCCCAACTTTTGGGACAGAACCCTTGCATATCAGGGCAGCGGTATCCAATTTCCAAGCCTGGGTTTCCCAGGCTCATGGCTACTGGTGATCCATCAAGAACTGCTCTGACAGCACAACCTAGAGATAGTGTCTGATTCTTCCAGACACAGCTTGGATGCAGCAAACATTTCACTGTCCCCAGGGCTGTTTGGAGATGCTATGTCTCTCCAGCAGGGAGGAGGGAGGAGCAGAGCATTTCTAATCAGAGCCAAGAACACTAATGGATACATTTCTTTTCCCAAGGCAGACAAATTATTTCTGCTCCCAGCTGACCCCTGAACCACAAAAAACACCATAAAACAGCAAGAGTGTGTAAAAAATAAACACAGACACGCATCAGCCTTCCGGATTCCCGTCCCCTGAGCCGAAGGAGCATGGGCCGCAGGCAGAAGGAATGTGGAGCTATGTCAGGAGTCATTGGGATGGAAGCAGGAACAGGAACGTTTTAAAAGTGGCGTCTGGACCCACTGAGGAGCAGAGGGAAGAAGAGCATGTGTGATGATTCCTCAGATTGCAAAGGGGCGGGGGGGGGGGGTTGAATCTCATTTGCATGTTTTGCAATGACTGGGGCTGCTGTAACCGCAGCGTAAATTGCTTGCTCTGCCCCTTTACATTTCTCTGTCCTGGCTCCCCTGGCTGAGTTTGCATCAAGTTCGTCCTGACCAGCCCGGAGCTCTGCAGGCGAGATGTTGCATGCCAGGCAAGATTCATGCTGCAGGGTCTCAAGGATCTGTAGAGAAGAGCGTGGTAAGTTGAAGCATTTTTTTGTCCTCTACTCACCCTGTGGCCTGATAGAGGTGGAGAGAGAAGGAAACAGAGGCCAAGCAGGTTTCCACATTGTGACAGGAATGTGAGGGCATGCCAGGGCAAGGCTGCGGAAGTTCAATACAAGCTAAGAGACATTTAAGTTCACATCTAGGTCAGACATCTTGCATTGAGACTGGAGACCAACAAAATTCATATCAAGAAAGAAACTCATGGTTAGCTTGAGTAACAAGCCATTCTACCCTTCTACCACTTTACCATTCTAGCGTTCTAGCATTCAAGTCATTCTCCATGCAATCATTTAATATCCCTTTCCTCTTCTTCAGAGAGCATTTAACTCTAAAATTCATATTGATTTAAACTGGGGTTTAAAAACAGCTAAGTGAGTTGGTTAGTCACATGCAGCCTGGGTTTCTTAAATCCCCAGCCACCTACATTTGCTACCTGCAGCACCTCCTGAACACAATTTGAGATATTTAAAGCATTGCACTTCTTTGTTCAGAATGTGAAATGCTAAAGGGCATGGGGCCTGCTGCAGAATGCAAACTGTTCTGCAGAAACCACTCTCAGAGCAAGGAGCTAAACCCAGATTTATAAAGCATACTTGGAAGGAGCCCAGCGGCTCAAATCCCAGTGCTAACAAGGCAGTTCTGAGTCAATCGCAAATAACAGGCTCTCACTGTCCAGCCGCAATGTAATTCCACTGAGCTTTGGCATCAGGTAATTCCGGTGTCAGATATTTTCATGAGACCCTACTTGACATTTTGGCCGGAAATTCTGTGGCATGTTTTGATATTCCATGACACATTGCCTTAACCGCATGGATTTCCTTCATTGCTTTGACTGACACTACTACCCACTCAGGCAGAAAGGAGAGTCTCTGGATGAGCTTTTCCCCCTGCCTCCCCCCTCCTTGCACACAAAGCAGCAGCCTAGTGAAAGCACATTGCTAGAGTCCAAAATCTACTGGGAGAAATAACCATTGTTCTGGAGCCTGCACGGCTACATCCTCCCAGACAGATATATGTGCAATTTCCTAAGGCAAGGCAGACACTGAATATGATCCTTCTGAGAAGGCGGACAAGTTTACTTCACTCTTAGTATCTCTTGGCTTGCCATCACCAAAAGGAGTTTTCTCCTAAGCTGACTCAAGACACTGGTGTTGCTCTGATTTAGCCATGCACTGTTAGTCCAGCAGCTCCCACATCTCGGGTGATGTCTCCTGCCTTGTCTGGATCTCAGGCACTAGTGGTGAAGCACTGAAGATCTCTCGTGTGCTGGGCCCCATACACCAGGCATCTCTCAGCTGGCCAGCCCCATCTGGAGATGAGATGGGAGAGGACACCTTCCTGGAGGGAAGCGCATGTTCCCAGCCTCTGTCCAGAGACCTATAGCCCTCTGCCATGTGGCATATTAGGGGATGTGGCACAGTAATCAAGACAGGGCTCTGCTGATGGCCAAGAGGATGCTGAGAGGGAGCCTGGAGGAAATGAGGAACATTGAGCACACACTGCGAGAGATTTAGTTGGAGGCAGATCTCCTTGTCATGGTCCCATCTACTCCATACACTATGTGTCAGCTACCAACTCATATCTCTTGCATATCCAAATCCTTGTCCATCTAATCCATTCTACAACAAGACCAGGGTAAGTGAAGCTAAGATCACTGCCAGAGACTTAGACAAAATCTCAGGTCCTGCAGCATTATTTGTTACCCCACTCCCAACAGCAGTCCACTCCAGGGTAGAGGAACGACCCTCCTGACAGTAGCAGGCTGCAGCTGCATGTCACCTCCAGCATCAGCTACCAAAAACGGAAATGGCTGCATGAACCAAGGAAATGCCAGGGATGCCTTGAGCTTTGGCAGCATAAGGGCTGGAGTTCAAATGGCTGGAGAGCCCTTTTCCAGAGGAGATGATGTTATTCTCTGAGATTTATCACATGTGGACCATTTCCAGTAAGCCAAGGATACTGAAGTCATTCTGGAGTATAGGAGTTAAAAGACACAATCCAGGTCACTGCTATCTTATACATCTATGGATGAAACTTTAAATCCAGAGGCATGCATATCTCCAATCCATTTCTGCACCCCTTGCATAATCAAAACCATTGATGGCCAATTTAGACTCCTTTAGTCCTGCAGCAGGAGCCTAAGGATCTCCAGGGGGAAGGGATGCCATGTGCTCCATACCAATATAAACCTTGACAAACCAGTGAGGAAAGCAGAGCAGGAAGCCAGAGGCAGTGGGGAGAGGGCAGAGGGCAGAACCCCGCAGGTGAGAGGCAGAGGATGTCATCGCCAGCTGTTGAGCAGGGTAGTAGGGAGCAGACAGCCGCAAGGAGGCATGGAAACACCAGACTGGGAGGCTGCCAAGGAAGGGAGAGAGTCGCATTAAATCTTATTTGTCTTTAAACAAAGTGTTCTAATTGCTAACAAAGGGATTTCAAGCAAATTGTAGTAAAACTGAGTTATTCTGATCAATTACACAGTCAAGCAAATTACGGAAGGAGTCTGAAATATTGCCAGATACAAAAGAGAGAGGGAGAAAGAGGAGGAGGGGTTGCAGAGAGGGTAGGGGAGGTGGTAATTTGAGGGAGGAAAATTACTTGATGGCTTGATAAGGAGAATTATTAAGCATGAATTTGAGATGCAAGTTGTGCTAAATCTGAATACAAAATCAAGGGAAGAAATTGAAATTGTGTTTTAAGGTTGGTGAAATCTGAGCAGGGGCAAAAGGGAAAAAAAACGAACAAAGAAGCATTAGAGACAAATGCTCTATAGATGTCTGCAAGGATCATTGCTAACAACAGCAAAACGAATGCAAGGCATGACCCAGAAAAGGATAGTCTTGTGGTGAGGACGCTGGAGTGGTGCTGAGCTGGCATCAAGCCATTTTGCTGCCATGGACTTCCCATTTGACCTGCAGCTTCTTCAAAGCACTTAGCAATGACCCGGTTTTGCCTCTGGTGGAGTCACAAGGACCACAAAGCAGCTGTAAAGGGAGGAGAGCCAGACCAGTGCTGATTCCTTAGCCTTGTCATGCCTTACCTGAAAACAGTGGCAGATATTTTTTGGCTGTCTGCTTTGCAGATTTAAACTGGAATTGCTCACTGTGTATCCATACAGTGCCCAGAGCAACAGGCAGGGATCTTGTATGAAATACAAGCCAAGCCAAACCATCGTCTTGAAGGGACAGTTATGAAATCCTACTATGATAGAAAACTGCGTGGGCTTTCGCTCATGCAGGGGCAGCATATATTGGGACAAACAAAATGACAAATCCGTGTCCTATGTGGTTCCTGGGGGCTCCAGCTGCACTGCTGGGGTCTTCAAGGTGCTCATGAAACAGCCACTGGACTGCTGCAGTGTCCAGCCTGGCATCTTTGGGCAAGTTGCCCCCAATTTAAATAAATTTTATAATGGAAAACCATTATATACAACAGAAACATTTTATAGCAGATTGGTCCTGCTTCCCCACCTCTTTATGGACTATACGGAGCAGGCAGCAGAGCTAGGGAGCACTTCCTCACTGCTTCTGAGGGAGATGCACAAGGACAACTTGCTCTGTTCAGGGCTTGCAGAAAAAGGGTTTGCAGAAAAGGACTTGCAGAAAAGAGCTTGCTGGCTCTTAGCCTACCAACAGCTGTAACATTTGGAGTTAGTCTAGGTTTACCTCCAAGGACAGAAAACCCATATGCCTCAGGATCACATCCTTGTATAGACTACTTCTATAAACCTGCTGCAAAGGTAGTCCAGAGAGCTGTACCCCAGAAAATACAGCTGTCTTTGAGCTAATTACCATATGTAGTGCATAACTCTGCAGCTGACAGGGTTAATGGGTTATTGGCATGGAGCACTGCAGAGAGGTACTTTTAAGAGAGGAAGAAGAGAAAAGACGGGAGATTATTTTTAATGGTGTTTATTTGCTGGAGAATTCCAGAGCTTGAGGACTTCTGTAGGGCTGGAAGTTCTGAGCCCAAAGAGGAGATAAGGGTTGGATTTAGGGTATTACTGAGCTACTGGAGTTCGTGTGTGTTATATTATTAATGTTCGTAAAGCACTTTGAAAATGAAAAGCACCATGAGAGCTCTAAGTGCTGTATTTAGTGGGAGCTACAGAAGAGGAATTTAAGTCTGAAAGAACACTTCTGAGTTACCAGTGCACAGAGAGCTTGCTTTTCTGAGAGGATCCTGTGGTCAGATGCAGGCTGAAGTGGAAAGCAAGTTGGTCAAAAGCTGGCACGAGAAGGGCATAGGAACTAGGGTACAAGGAGGGCTACTGTGCCATGCACAAAAAAGGAAGCCACTTACCATTTTTAGTACAGGGAAAAAAAATATATCCGATTAGCTGGCCTGTTTCTCTGGACCTAGCACAGGAATATTCTCTGCAAGGCACATGTTTTAATGCATCTTTCTTCAAAAGGCTCCTGGACAAAAGATTTCCCCCACACTGTTTAGGAGGCTTTCTCTTTGTGATGGAGAGAAGATCCTGACCAGGGGAGGGTAAAGTGAGCAAGCACTGGAGAGCCTCAGGTAGGTCCAGCACTTCTGACCTGCACCAGCTGAGCTACATGGTGTCATGCTGCCGATAAGATATGCCTGTGGCTCAGAGCTAAGATTTTGGTTCTAGACACTTTATTTTTGATACTATTGCTTCACCACAGGGCAGTGGTTTCCCAATAGAGCTAAGATGAAGCTGTTCATTATATCACTAAGGTTCCACCAATTCCAGAGCCCTCATCCGCCTACACTGGTTGATGAACTGAAGGCAAGAGCATTTTTTTCTAGTAAATCCATGAATACAGTGTTCTCACTGACAACTCTGGGGAACTTTTTGAGTCATTTTTGTTAAAACAGAAGGACCTAGTGGCTAGCAGAGATAGTGGACAGTTATTGATCGCATATAACCCACCAGCTATTGATGTGTTCTTGCTCCCCCACTGCTTGCCACTCTCTCCAATGAGAAGGTGGCACATTCCTCTTCTCAGCCTTTATTTGGGATTTTGCAGTGATCTTTGCTCACATTTCAGTCCTTGTGGTCTCTGTGTCAGAGCCTTTTTTTTTTTTAGTCCCCAGACTACCCCTTTTCACCCTCAAATTAAAAATATAAAACTGACAGAGAGGGGGGCATCAGCCAGGTCTGCGTGCAATTGATCCATTGGCTCAATCTACATTTGCAGTCATGCATTGACCCTCACAATTTCAATTCCTCAAAGCTGGAGTCTTGGACCAGATTCTACTCTCAGTCACACCAGAACCAGGCAATCACAGGCTTTTTAAGGCATTTCAGTATCTGAGGTCCCAACTTGCCCACACCTTCCAGGGCTACTCCCTCCTTCCCAGGTTTTCTGAGATCCCACAGCTGCTGAAGAACTCAGGAACATTTGCCCCCTTGTCATGGCTTTGTAAGCACCTAGTGCAATTTCCAAGAAGGAGCACGCTACAGCCCCTCTGCCAGCAGCTCTAGTTGCAGCTGGATGGGTGCTATTCTGTAGAAGTGACATGTCATAGTGATAAATGTGGCTATTTCCCCTTCCACCCTCCCTTTCAGTATCTCAGATCTTGGTGCTGAGAAGCAGCCATGCAGGCACCATTGCTTCCCCAATCTGCAACATAACTGATGTTATATGTACCCAAAATTATATCCTTGCCACTTGCACCCCACATGAGCTCCTATCTCATATTTATAGCCCACTATCAATGCTAGATTTACGCTCTTCAAATATTTGTCAGCTGTTATCCCATCTCCCTTGCACATCATTTAGCTGAGCTTGACATATTTAAGCACTTTTAATTTTTCCTCATGAAGCAATTCCCTCCTCCCCAGGGCCCCAGATCGTATTTGTAGCTCTTCTTTGAGACAGTGTCAGTTCGTCATTGTTGCTCTGATAATACAGCGAGGCCACACGGCAGCCGGCGCACGCAGGCTGGGGGACGGAGGAGGATCATCTCCCCGCATGCTCATGCTCAGCTCATCTGTGTGCTGTGCCTCCTAGGAGCACCTTAACAATTTTGGCAGCTCTAAGACCCACCTCTTCCACGCTGGCCACCAGCTTAATGCTCCTGCTAAATACTTAAGTCCTGGATCATTTTGTGATTTGCCTGAGCCCAAGAGGGATTTTATTTTCTTTCCTTCCTGTCTCTCTAACTTCTCTGGTGTCTCTTTCTATTATTACCCAATCTGCACTGGCATTCGTGATGTCTCCCAGTTGAGGCAGGAGAATGTAATTAACAAGCTGTTTACCTCTCCTTCTGCATCATTAATAAATATGTTAAACGAAACTGCTACCTTGCCAAGCAATGCACAAACCCGGTGAGACATGTAGCTCTCTTTCAGCTTTCTGCCTTTGTCAATGGAGGCTGGTGCCAATGAGACTCCACTAGAGTGGATGCCCTTCTGCCCAGGCAACTGAACTGAAATTAATTTCCCCTCACCCTGGCACATGTACGCTCCTTTACTTCAGCTGTCATGGACCTGATGATGAGACACCAAGGCAGATAGCTGAAGAAAGCATAGAAGTTGTAAGTCAGCTCAGTGGCCTTTTTGCAGGGGCACTGGGACCCATCTGTATCAGCCACCACTCATGTCCTAGCAGGAGATGAGTCAGAGGGCTAGCAAGGCATATACATATCCACAGGGCAAATTAATCATCAAAGTCACTCAGTTCATCTGAGTGCAGATTAAATGAGCAGGAGAGACATGCACAAAATCTTGCTCTTATATTGCCACTAGTCATGAGTTACTGATTTGAGCAAAGGTGTGTGGGGGTAGGGGTCAGTCTGGGGTGCTCAGATGGAAATGGACCTGAGCTGTCCCATCTGGGTGGATTAGGCAGGGGTTCAGGTGCAATCTGGTATAGGTGTACTAGAGCAGGCAATCCCATCTGAAGGATCTTGCAGCATTTATCAGCACTAGCTGCAGGAGGTCACAAGGCAATGGAGACTATGAACAGGTCAGGGATTTTAGAGTTAGAGGTCCAGTGGGTGGTAATGAGGCTAATTCTGCTAGTCTTCATGGAGAATTTGGAACCAGGATAGGCATAAGAAATAAGCACTTCTTTCATGGGCCTCAGGAGCAGTTTCTTTCTGAAGAGGTTTCCAAAGAGGATGACTAGGATCCCTTCCAAAAAGCATCACAAGAAGGTCCAGTTTGGGCTGTTGACCCCAATGCACATCCATTCTCATTGTTTTCTCTCCATAACTGCGGTCCTCCGAGGTAGTGTGTCCAGCTTGGACTGAGGCACTGGGCACCATTCCTTCCCATTGGGCAATGTTCCCTGTTTTAACTCCTTGTTGACACCAGACTTGTGTTTTCACTACAGAGATGTTTTCCCATTCGTGGAGTACTGTTGCAACACCTCATCCATGGGACCTCAAAGCACCATCAAGTACTATTACTATTCTTGAAGACTTCATGTCCCAAATTTTATTATCACTAATCTGGAGAAGTGTTTCTAAAGCTCTCCTGGTCTTTCTTTGCTAAAGATACACATTTATCACAGAAGAGCAGCTACAGAGAAGAAGAGCTCAAGGTAGATATGTTTGAAAGGCTGTTTGCTGGTAAACTTAATCTCATTAGCTTCTTTCAAATTTCTCTCTAAAACTTACCTGTGCTAAGGAGGGAGATTTTGGTGGGACACAAGGAAAAGTTTATACTTCTTTTATACTTCTACACTTTTTTTGGGGGAGGGGGGGGATTTGGACTTCTTTTTGCTATGACGATGAGGGGACCTAAGTCTCTGTTGCCTGAGGTCCATAAGGATAGTATTAGAAACTCACAGTCGGTTTAGGTAGAGGTGATTCTGCCCCAGCACAAGAAACAGACCTAATAGCCCCTGATGATGCCCTTTAGTTCTCTGGTTACGTGATGTCCACAGACCAGTCCTTCTAGGATCAGCCAGGAGAACTGCAGTCAGTGTTACTTGCTTTTGCTCATTTTTTTGCCTTTGCCTCACTTGCTGGAGAGACTGTTCTCTGTACCCCAAGGACAAAGATGCCCCGGTCTTCAATCATCAGGTTTGTTCGGGAGTGTCATCGTAAGTTATGGAGATATATTTAAATAAATAGCCACAGTACCAATTTCTTATTAAAATAAGCCTGTTTTGGAGGAAGAAAATGCTGCTCAGTGGAGGGTTTTGATGCTTTGAAAATGCATGTTTCTTCTTTCTTCAGAAGAAGAAACAACTATGCAGGAATTCTTCGGGGAATGGTGGATGGAGTCTAGGGCAGCCCATTTGACCTGGCAGCCCACAGGTGCCAAGTGGCTGTGTCGATCTGAAGTGACATCATCTGCCTGGGCTTCAGGTCCCTGACCTATCACAGTCCTGCAGAAAGGCAGGTGTGATGTCCCAAGGAAGGGACATCCAGCAGCTACAGCCTGTCGGCCTCCCACTGCACCTCCACCCTGCTGGAGGCATCTCTGCAAAATGCTTTGACATTTGCAAGGTGGCAAATACGGCTGAAGGATGTCTGGCTCTAATGAGGGCAAAGATGAAGGACATAAAAGCAGAGAGACAGAAGCATCCAGGAAGGCTGGGAAATCTCAGACTGTCCCTTCTTAAGCCAGAAGAGCAGCAGAGCTGGAAAGTTCATCACCTGGATTATTAGTGCTCATATATTGGATTTTATTGTGTAATTGCTGTCAGTAAAGATATGGACATGGGTCAGGTTTACATCTCTTCCCTCCGCCAGACTCAGCAAAGCAGGGCAAGGAGGGTTCCCTCAGCTTCCTCCTGCTCTCCAGGGTTACCCTGGGCAGGGAAATGTGTTTGCTGGTTTGTTTTCCTAATGGATAATTAGCATTGCAGGCAGCAAATGACCTGGGAGAGGAGAGGAAGCTTGCAAACAGTGCAGGCTCCCAGATGGTCCCTCTGGGCCGCTGCGCGGCAGTTCAGGCAGTTTGCTAACCTTGGCAGCCAGAGGGTCTTTCAAGTGACTTTTGCTTTCCTAATGCTCCGTTTGCTCCAAAGGTGCCCGACAGATGCCAGAGACATGTCTCAGCATTTCCCCACCATCGTCATTTAAAGGCCAATTAGTGGGTGCCGGTTTTGTTTTGTTAGCCACCCCAGTGACTTAACAACTGCAATTTTCATTTACAGTTGACTTTGAACAGCCAGTTTTATATATGCACGGCAAAATAATGGTATAATCAACCTAGGAAAATCCATTAAAAGGGTGCGGATGTTCGAGACGTCAAGCACACAATTAGGAAACCCTAGGTCTGAAATTACTGTTGAGATCTAATTCCTCTTTACATGGATCATCTCTACACAGGTTTGAGATGAGAGCAATTTTCTCCTCAAAACTTTCTCACCAAAAGTCTCATTTTTTTCCTTAGTTTTACTTTTCTAAAGAAAAAAGACCAAATTTGTGAATGTAAATGAACAAACAAAAAGATTTGGATTGATGGAAATCCTTGGAAATATTTTATTTTAATCATTTTGTATTTTATTCTTTTCAAAACGGTTTGTGTCAGTTTAGGGGTTTCCCCTTTTGATTTCTTTTTAATCTCCAATTAGTTCATGCATCAAAATGAGAAGCCATTTCGAAGCCAGTATTTTTTTTTTCTCTCTTTTGGAAAAGAGAAAAAGCTTTCCTCCATTTCCAAATTCTTCTTTGCAATAATTTCCCAAGTTAGACAGTTTCTCAAGTTGGTTGTGCCCTGAAAAATAATAATAATAATAAAAAAAAAACCTTTTCCTAAATCTGCATTCTCTCCACACAAACGATTAAGAAGACGTTCTCAGCCAGTTATCACAACCACTGTTTAATCAGGTGTCCGCAGACTGTTTGCTCCACAGGGCTGTGTGCACAAGATGGATAATATTCACTGAGTAAATAGTCAATATTTCTCTCTCTTTTTTTTTAGTTTGTCAGTTAGTTCCTTCAGATCTTTTTTTTGGACCTTTTTCACCCCTTGAATGAATATTTAAATTCATGAAGTAGTCGTCTTGTGCTTGGCACTTGTCATTTGAGTCTGGATGGCTGCAGTCCAGCCTCGCTGGGAAGAAGGAAATGCCAGCTGTGTTCCAACATGAAAACTGAAAAACGCAGGCTGCAGCGGTGAGCATCACCAGCTCTTTGCAACAGAGCTTCTGGGGCACTTTGGCTGGCATGAATCAGTCCCACTGACTTGAAAGGATGGCAACTGAGTACGCGCTCTGAGTATTTGCCAAGTACGTTGGTGCCCACCGCCCAGCTGCAGCCCCTCTCGCCCAGCTGCTTTAGCCCTGCTTTGATGGATCTAGTCCCAGTTCACCTTCACCTGGGCCACTGAAGCCAAGTTCTACCACCAGCAAGCCACGCTGGTCCCTTCCCCTCCATGTTTGCATTAATAAATACATAGAACTGTTCAAGCTCTGGGGTGATCTCAGGGCTCTCCACTATTAACTTTTCTGCCTGCTGAGAACTGACCATTTTATTCCTCTTTTCCCTCCCTGTCTTATCTCAGTTTTAATCCATGCCTTGGCTTTTCCTCTCATCTTATGGTTACCAAGTTTCCTCAATAGAATCCCGTGAGGGATTGTATCAAAAGTCTTTTGAAAGCTTAAATAAATTATAGGCACTGCTCCACCATCCCCTGTTACTTGGTTAACCCTTCCGGAGGATTTCCAGCTGAGGTTAGGAAAGCAGAGCCCTTGCCCATGCTGGTCCCACAGCACAGAAGGCCCACTGTGGCTTCCCTGCTGGGCCAGGAAGACTTCTTGAGATGGTGACAAATGTCCCTGCTCCACCACAGGAAAAAAATCTGTATCTTTGAGTTAAAAAAACACCCATCAACCACCTTCACCCCCTAAAACATCGCTTCACTGGGTTGAATTTAGAAGAATTTGATTTCATTTCCCTTTTAATTGTGATTTGCAATTGTGACTATAAATTGACAAGTATTATGCAGTAAAGACATTTGCAAGCAAATAAAAGATCCTGTTTCATTAAAACTGCCAGTAGATATTGGAAAAAGACATTTCAACAATTTTTGAAAGGTCTTTTTAGAAGTCATTTTGAAGTCGAAGGGTTCTAGTTTTGATGAATCCATGTCTCTGGTGAAAAAACCCTTTCAAGCAGCATGATCTGCCCTAGCTCCATGACCCATTCTTTCTATTGGAGCTTCAGCTCAGCACAAGCTGCAGGTAAAGGAGACATCCCTGCTCCTGGCACAGGCGACAGGCAATGCTCTTAGGCATAGCAATTGCAGCTTGCTTACAAGACAGGGAAGTATTTGAGTGTCACACCTTTTCGTGTTGCTGGTAGGAGGTCAGATCATTGCTATGTTCTGTTTGAAGTAGACCATCTCCATCCCCTACTTCTCCAGGCAACCTTTTGGACAATGTGTGGTGGGGAATGCTTGCTGTCAGCGAGACATCTCTCTGCCACCAACTTTTCCTGAAATTTGTTACCTGGCTTTGAAATGTTTATTGCAGATCAAGCAGATGCGGAGCACAGCTACAAGTCCCATGCTCCCCATACATTTCCCTGTCACTGCCCACTCCATCGCACTTTGCCTTTGCAAAGCTTTCACAGAAGTTGCACCTGGGGTGTTCAACACCCTGCAGAGCAGGACGCTCACACCCAGCCACCTCTTCATCTCCTGCCACCTCCTGACAGTTTTAGGAGTCATGCTCCATCCTCCTGGATTTCCTCCCATCCCCTTGTATTTCAAGCACTGTCTAAATCAAGGCAGCTAAATTACATTTTTGCTGAGATTTCTTGGGTAATTTGATGGAGATTGTCTCAGCAAGAAGTGATGTGCTGGCTCTGGCTCTGCTAGGCTGGTCAGACACTATGTGCCACCCCCACAGCCATGACAGAGCCCTGCAGCTCACTGCCAAGAGGTCAAGTGAGCTGGAAAAAAAGATGTGATCACCTATAGCAGTGTCTGTTCTGCGGGGAAGTACAGAAAATTACCACATAATCCAGAATTGCCCCAGAGTCCCAACATGCTCTCCGTCTTCCTACAAACCCTCTCTTTACACCTACCTCTTCCAGGCACTGCCTTGCAAAGTTAGGACATGCCACGTGTACATTTACACTGCAGTAAATGTAGAGGGCATAGGTGGGCGAGAGATGGGAGGTGTGCTTGGTGCTGGATATCTCCAAGAAGGTCATCCTCCAGCCCACTTTGGTCCAGAGTTAGCTCTCTACTAGTCAGATGTTTCCCTAAGCCAGGCAGCCTTCATAGCTATGCCTAGTTCAGCAACAAGGCGCAGGGCACAAGGTTAATGTCTCTCTGCATTTGCATATAGCACTGCATACCTTGGCGGTTTGCTGTTAATAACAGAGAAAGGAATTCTGCCATGTGTTTGTACTTTCATGTCCCAGGTAGCACGAGTGTGAATGCCTAATGCCTGCCTGATTATTATTCACTTGGTATTCAATAAGCTGAAAAAATAAAAAGTCCTATAGTTAGAAAGTGAGATAGGGCTGTTTAATTCTGGGCCATTATCTCCTGGTAATTGCTGGAAGGATTTCATTCTGTGTCAGTGCAATGGAAAAAAATCAATTTTCCCCCCCTTTTATTAAAAAAAAAAAAAATCCTGCTTTTCTCCAAGGGGTCCAGGGCTTTCAGGCCATGGCTGAGAGTGAGAGCTGTGGCTGCTTTATCAAACTCGCATTTCATTTCCAGCATGCACCCAAGCCGCATGTAAATTATAATGAGAAAAGGAGAAAAAACAAAGAGATAGAGCTCAAGAGATGGGAAATGATAATGAAATCAAATGAACTCAGGGCCTTTGAAGACTAACAGAGCCACAGACAGACAGATAGGTACATGGTGACGGAGAGAGACAAGTGAGACACGCATGAAGAGGCAACAAGAGAAGAAGGTAGCCAGAGAGATAGAAAATGGGAGCTGTGTACCAACAGCATGCACAGCAACACAGTGTGCAAGGGAGCCTGGAGGGGTCTCATGGAGGTCATCACATCAGATACGTATGCTCATCATGTATCTGCACTTAGGGGCCATTTGCCCAGGGACATGGGAAGGGGGAGACATCCCTGGCAAGACCCCCAATAAACTGCTGCTTCCCAAATAAACTGCTGCTTCCCAGGCACCTGCTTATAGACAAAAGAGTTCAGCCCTCCACTGAACCTGGAACATAAGGGCAACCCCAGAGACCCCACTGTCAACCTGCCTACCCGCCTGGGGATCTGGACCTGGGGCTGGGGAATAGTTCTGCTGCTGCTGGGTTTAAGGCAGACCGAGACAATTTGCTCTTCTGCTGAATGCTGATATTTAGGCCATGTGTTGCTAATGAGAACTCTGGCAGGGATTTCAGAGTGCTCCAGTGGAGGAGGGACAGGGAAAGATTTGCTGCTCTCCATGCCACTCTTCAGTTACCTTCCTTTCCAAAACCTGCACCCTCATTGAAAGCACAGAGCTGAGTCTTGGGGATGTCATTCTTCCAGACCCACTTGGCCAGTGGTACATTAAAGAGAAGAAGGGACTTCTCCACTTTTTGAGCAAAATTTGGAAACCCCGCCCCAGGATCTCCCGTGTGCCTAGGGAGCGAGCCAGGCTTCTGCTCTCTGCTGCTTCTTTCCTACCTGCAGAACACAATGCCAGGTTTGGCACCCCTAGAGAGTAAAGGGTTGCACCAGCAGGGACAGCAAGACTCACTGAGTTTATTTTTCTTGACCTTTAGGAAGCTTTGATTTCTGGGCTCATGGAGTTGGAGGTGCAGGGAGACCACCTCAGCCTCTTAGACTCAACCTCTAGCATCAGCCAGACCCAGAAGCCACCCCATCACCTGGGTCCTGCACTCACAGTTTACATTCAAATGAAAGTGAGTCCTTCACAAGGTGACAGCCAGCCCTGACACAAAGGCCCCATTGATGGCAAATCACCCACCTCCCAGGTCCATTGCTGGTGGTTTATTTCCCTCACTTCTGGAAGCCTAGGCACTTCTGTTCCTAGGCACAAAGGGAAAACAAAAGAAAAAAAGACAAGGCTGAACCCTTGGATCTTCCCACTGCCTTAATCAAAATCTCTTGAGAATAGCGAGGCAAATCCCATACAGTGAAATCCCACACAGTGAAATCCCACACAGTGAAATCCCACATTATGACCAAGTCCTGGTGCTACGAGCCAGAAAATTTCCCAGCAAGCTGTGGAAAACACCTGTGCTTGCTTGAGTGACTTCTGAACCACTTGTGATGAATCACAACTTGTTACAAGTTGTTTATGACTAATTTAGTTATGGATAATTATTGTTACTGTAATTACAGGAGTGGCTAACGATCAGTGCTGCTGGGTGGAGAGCAGGGTGCTGGGAGAAGACAGGGTGCAAAACCTCTCCAACAGATGTGCTGCCAGCATGAGGCAGGTAGAAGAGCCTTGCAGGAGATCTGTGCTGGCAAGAAGACTTCTCCCAGCTCCTCTCACAGAAAATAGCAGCAGCAGCATGTCGGCATTGGAGAATGGGCTGAGATACAGATCTGCTCTGGCTGGCAAAATGAGGTAGGCAAGGAGTGAGCAGAGACCAGATCTCCCTGTGCCTCCCAGTGCGAGAGATAAGGACATGAGTGATCACTTCCCTCCGCCCTTTCTGGGAGCTGCCCCAGCAAAAGGCTAGACACCTCCAAGGTTTGTCTGCTCCAGGACAGTGGCGGTGGGACCGCGTTGGGGAAGAAGATAAGAAACCTGCTCCTGTGGATGCTAGATGTGATGTGGGAGTCTGAGGTGGCTGGGATACCTGCTGCTGTGGGGCTGCAGAGCAGCGTGCAAGTGAGGTGACTGAGCAATCTGCATGCCTTGTCTGCTGCAACAGGGATGGTCTAGAAGGAGAATGTTTCTAGATGAGACACCAATCTTAGCTAAAGTCCTCCCACAGGAACAAGGCTGTGGATTATTCCAGTAATCTCAAATCTGGAGTCTTCACATTATTGCAAATCAAGCAAAAAATCTGCATTTTGCACTCTAGCGTAAATGACTGGGCCAACAGAAAATGATATTTGCAGTCGTTTTCAGGAGCGCACTACCAAAATCCCAGTGTAGGGCAGATTGTGCCCTTCATCAGGTTTCTTGGTGCTCCAAAGATCCCATGAGCTACACACCGGCATTAAGAGAGTCTAAATTTGTACAAAAATAATTTGAAAGTCCTTCAAAACTTGCTAAATTCTCTCAGCTCTAGCAAAACTAATGCAGGAAAAGGGGGGGAGAGGAAAGGAAAGAAAGGAAGGAAGAAGAAGCCAGAGATTGATTCTTACCTCATATCATTAAAAAATAAATTGCTGTAGCGCTATAACATAAAGTAAGAATCAATCTTATTTTTTAACACCAGAAATAACCTAATGAAATACAAGACTGATTCTGAATATGGGCTTCTTGGTGGATCCCCTGTGGGAATTGATTACAAAATTGAATGTCTCAGAGCTGATAAGATGAATTTGGAATAAATCTTACTTTTAACTACTCCCTTTTTATGCTCATAAAAAGAAAGAAAGAAAGAAAAATTGATTCCAATCAAAACTTCTTCTAAAAAGTGAGACAGTTTCGATTTGTCGAGGCAGTCTTTCAACGGAACAGCGCTGAGCTTCAGCGCCAATCTCACCCCTAGTTATGTGTTCCCCGGGGAGGAAAAATACGAGGCACAATATTTCTGATTTACAGCTCAAAATGAGACAGTAATGATCATAATAATCAGGACAAGAAGGAGGAGAGAGCCTCAAGTGGATGGCAGCTCTGTCGACTGATGATGGCACTGGTTTGGAAAGCTAAGGTGAAGGAGCATCTCCCCTCCGCCGCACTGCAGGGGGCTGCTGATGGCACCTCCTGCTCTGCTGGCTCCGGCGTCTAATATTGGCCTGGCTATGCTTAAAAAAAAAAAAAATGTTTAGGAGCCCCTCCAGCTCTGTGCTTCCATCTCTGCCAGCAGCCCCTATCCCATACCTTTCTCCACCTCTTCTGAAAGATACTGGCACTCTGGGAGGCTCCTGCACTACTGGGTAGAAAACAGCTCTGAGATTCCAGCATCAGCTTATTTATAACCAGTTAAATCACACTTATTTGTTCTCCCTGTGAGCTTACCATGAACCCTCTCAGCCCTCAGTCAGACCAGACACTGGGGATGGCCGCTAGGATGAGTATGCCTCTTCTTCACTAAACCTCCATGACAAGGAGTGTGGCCCAATTCGGGCCACCTGCCTTTACCAGCCCACATGGCATTTTATCCTATCTGTTGCTTACCTTCATGTCATGTATGCCCCTTTCTCAGCTTGCCTTTCACACTGAAACATGCTTCGCCTGCTGTGGAAGATGCTTAAATTCCCATTTGTTGATGTGCTGGCTTCCTGTGACGGAGATTGTCCAGTCCCACCAAACTCAATGTATTGGGCTCTTTAAGTTTCACCTCCAGACTGACTGTGATCATTCCCAGCCTCTCTTTCTAATTACACTTCATGCATTTGCTCCCATGGGCAACAGCACTCATCTTATCAGAAAACGAGGCAAAGTGTTCATTTAGTCTTCAGTCCCTCTTTGTATTGTCTTTAATCTCTCCTCATCACTGCTTTGCAAATGTCAGTTCCAGGACTTTTGTTGGTTAGGTAGTTTCCTTGCTGTCCTCTCTTTGGCAACTGGGCTGCAATTTCAAAGGGCCACAGGCTGAATTCAGCAACGAGGACCCTCCTGGTTCCTGCCACCAGGGAGGCAGCTAGTTGCTGGGGATGCAGAATAATTTTATTCTCTTTTCCCAGCGAAATCTGGTCTGCATTAAAAATAACAAAAAACTCTCCCAAACCCACTGTGTTTAAATAACATTACAGATCTGACTGAAAACATCAAAAGCAAATTCCAAACCCTAATGAAGAAGGATTGTCTGGCAATGTAATAATAATAATAATTTCAGAGCACATATGTATGTGTGCATGTACGTATAGAGAGAGAACTTCATCTGAAGAGTCAAGAGCCCGTAATTCGCCAGGTCTCCCAGCCTTACTGGGATGCACAACAGGTAAGTGATCCTGGCTCACCTTTTTCAGCTTGGTAGAGCCAGCCACCAAGAAAAGAGGTTGTCCAGGATTTATATGACAGTCAGTGGAGACAGGGAAGAGCAGATTGCCTCCCAGTCCATCTTTGCCTCTGATGCAGTCCTGGGGCAACTGCTGGGCAAGGGCTCTGATTTTCAGCCCTGGCAAAGTTTGGCAGCAGACCAAGGAGCCCAAGGTCCCTCTCTCGCTGCTACCATGCCCTGCTCCATCGCTGATATGCTGAGTGCCATGAGAGGAAGGTGACATTCACCAGTGAGGGTTTGAGGCCCTTGTGTCACTGCAGCTGAAAGATGTAGGGGAGACACCATGGTGGGTGGACCAGATCCCTCCTGTGCTCTGCATCCAGGGACTCACCTGCACTTCGGGCACAGGGTAAGGGCAAGAAATTATCTTCATCAGCCGCAGAAGAGGGCAAAGATAAGGAGATGGTTAGACACCATTCAGTGGGATGAGCCTGCACAGATCCTCAGGGATGAGCCACATGGAACGATCCTCATCCCACAGGGCTACTGCAAGATCATCCTTCCACACTGTGGATTTGCTCAGCAGCCTTTTCTCTGACTCTTGTCCTTCTCTTGCCCTCACCTGGGAACCTGTTCAGCAGTTTCTGTCATAAATCTCCACTTTATTAGGCCTAATAGATCTTCCTCTGCCTTCCCATTCATGTTCTTCAGATACCAACGTGCTGGTAGGGGTTGAAGGAAGAAAGAAAAGGGTGTCTTCTCATTCCTACTTTTGCAAGTAGTTGCACAGCAAGAGTGGCAGGAGTGATGCTGATGAGCTGCATGCTGTGGGAGCAGCAACAGTTAGCAGGTGCCCAGACACCACAATGAAGGACATGAGAAGGGTACTGGAAAGGCCAGGGATACTGGATGGTAGAGAAACCTATCAGCCCAAGGGAGCCCTGCACAGGGCAGTTCTCAAAGGACGCATACAGGAAGTCAGATGCTCGTCTTCACAGCAAAGCCTGCTTTGGACCCACTGGCAGAGAGCTGATCAGTTTGGAGCCATCCCTCTTGGTGTCCCTATGACAGTGTTTCTTCGCTTCTCTGAGCTGGGCCGTCTGACAATCCCTGATTATCTAAGGACACCTCGCAAAAGCAAATCTGGACAGATAACTAAACAAGCAGACAGATACGTACTTGCAGTCACCTCAGTCTGCTCCCAAGGCCCCCACAGCCCTGTTAATCACCTGGGCTTGCTTACACTGTGCAATTTGCATGGTAATTATATTTAACAAGAACAGCAATAAAGGAAATAGAAAGTGTAATGTTGTTATCAAGGCATAATTATTCCTGAACAATTCGGTGATTACAGTTTGCTGTGGTTGGAACTAATTGTCACCAGCCCTCTTTGGTGTGCCATGCTCCCCCTTGCTTCTGCAGCTGCCCTGGCATCAGCTCCTGGCTGCCTCCAGCCTCCAGCTTCTGGACCCCTCCAGGCACCGAGAGCATTTAGAAACACAGACATGGTGCTTTGGAGCCTCCTGAGTTTGCATCCAGCTGAATGAGCCCTTGGAAATGAATATGACAAGCACTGCCTTCCAGACTTCTTCCTCTTCTGCAGGGTCTCTGCCACATGTGCAGAAAGCTCAGGGCTCTGCACTGTGTCCGACACACTTCAGCAGAGCCATGGCAAGGCCAGGGAGGGACGACTCCCATGAGGGCATCCCCACAGGGAGGGCTGCAGTTAGGTACTGAGGCATCCCCATCTGGATGGGATGGAAGGGAGAATCAGCATCTCCCTGTGCATGTCGGGTGCCAAGTCTTCAGCTCACCATCCTGGAGACATGTGCTGTGCATTCTACCATGCAAGACCTGGTGGGCTAAAGTGTGCCATGCCTGCACAGCTCTCCCTCTCCAAACTTTGCCCACATGCTAAGATTTGAGCCACTTATAAGAGTCTACCTGGTCCTGTACAGACCTGCAGCAAGTCCCCCTGCATCAACCAGCCTGGCTTTCCCTCTACTCATGCATTTCATCTGCAGCCAGCTCCAAAGACAGGGTGCAAGGGAGGGCAGAGTCGTGGGTTAGAACAAAGCCTCCATCCTTGCCATCTAGTGTAAGGGTCTGAATGTGTAAGCCAGCCCTCTCCTCATTCATAGCCCAACACCTGGCCCATCCCAGCACATGGGCTTTCCTGCACAGCAGAGAGCTGTGTTCTCTAGCTTCCCCAACCAGACACTGGGAAACCAGGAAAATTCTGTCTTTATCTTCCTCCAAGCTCAGGCAGAGACCAAAAGGTTGTCTATCCTGGGGGAAGAAGGCAATCAAAGCCTGATGCTGAGATCTCTTCCAGGCTGCAATGTCTCTGGCTCCCGGTTCTCCCCCTCTGCCCCAGCCATGCCATGTCTGGAGCAACGAGGAAAGGAAAATCCCTGAGAAAAGACAGGAATTTGCTCCGTGGCCCTCTTGCTGTTGTGCAGCACCAGCCCCATTCCCACCATGGCTGCAGGGACAGCAGCGTACGAGCTGCTTGTGCTCACCCGGGTGAAAGGAGCATGCCAGGACTCAGTCAAGGAGCTGTTGCAGGATGGCTGCCTGTAGGGGTATGCTGAGCAGCTGCTCCCTCCAGGAAGCTCCCGCAGACTCCCAGGAAGGGGTCTGCATGCTCCTCGGTGGATTTCTGGACACACATAGATGACCGCATGCTTTTCTCCAGCTCAGGGCAATAGATCCCACCACCTTATTCTGTGCTAGCTCATCACTTACTGCCCCAAGAAAGGCCTGTAGGGCTGGGATTTAATGTCTCCTGCAAGTTTGCAGAGACTTCATGTCCAGGGCTCTGAGTCCAGCTCTTCTCAGCTCTAAACACTTGTAGCTGTTTCCAGGAGCTCTCAGATATCACTCGATCCTCTGAGACCTAAAAAGGAGGAGAAAAAAGCAGCTGTTTCATGATGTTTAGCTGCTTTGCTCCCCAGCAGGTCTCAGAAAACAGCAGGCAAGGAATTCACTAGAGACAGCATGCTTTGTAAATCACAGAGCCCAGCAATGTTCAAGTGCTTAGTGGTGGCTAAATTGAATCACTCAGAAGGCTGCTAATGAAGGAAGATGCAAAGGCAAGAAGGACTGCAAAATGCTGCGTGAAAAGCACAGGAGTGAAAGGTGTTTCCAGAGCAAAGTTATGGGAGGAGACGAGCCTGGGAGACGCCATGGCCCATTGAACAGACCGAACCCACAAATCCTCAGTCTGGGAAAATGGTATGAGAAACAAGCAGGTGAGGTTGCCTTTCTTTCTCCCCCATCCTTCCAAAATGCAGCTTGCAAATGCAGCAGTGTGCCATTCTGCAGCCCACAAACAGATGCTCCAAAGCACATCCGAGTCAGATATGCGGTAATGAGGCTGCGTCCGCTTGCAGCACCTAAACCTACATCTGTACACGAGCCCACAACGAGCTGTGCCCTCTGCCCATGCTGTGACCCCACCTAGGAGATCTTCCACAAGGGACAATCCCCAAGGGTCTGTGCCTTTGCAAAGGGCTCGTTCCTGTCCATGCAGCCTGCACGGACCAGGCATGGGAAAGATGGTGGTGCTGAGGCCCAGCATCAGCAGCCATACCAGTTCAGCTCCCCCCAAGCAGAAACTCTTGTTCCCAGCAGCACGCATGGAAAAAATCAGGGATCAGCTGATTACAGCTGACATCTTCTCTCTTTAATGAGAACTATGAAACTAGGAAAATCGTGAGTATTAGGAGCAATTGGAGTCCTGCTGGTAGCCTGGCTGGGAGGTTTGAGGGAAAGCTGGGAAGTGTCTTAGCATTGCAACACCTTTTTAACCTTTGTCCTCGTCCCTGCTGGAGGATAGGGACCCCATGTCACCCCCGTCTGGTAGGGATGCTGGTTAACCCACCTGCTCCAACCCTTGCTCTCTGCACCATTTTGGGCTGGGCTGGGAGACCCAGGCAGGACACAGGAGCCACTCCTCCACCCCTGGCCTTCTCACCCCTCGTTGAACCAGAGCTGCTTTATTAAATGTCTCCGTGGATTAGCACCGGTTTACAAGCTGCGCTTGGAAGCCGCAAATTGCAGTTCGCACCGCTTAGCCCAGGAGCATCGCTGAAGCTCGGCAGACAGATGTAAAAAGAAACCTTTGGAGAGAACAAGGGGGATAACAAAGAGCTTATCAGTGCCAAGACTGAAAATTAATAGAGGAAATCAAAATTAATTAATAGACTAAATTCAATTAATAGACTAAATCCTCTGTGAATACAGCCACCTCCTTGGCTGATGGCCTTCGTGCACCACCACAAAGAGAGACAGCTCAGCAATTTCAACAGCCTGGGCTAAGGAAAGCCAGGCTGGAGCAGCGGGGGGAAAGGACGGGAGCTTGGAGGGATCGGAGTTACGTATGCGAGGGGAGGCATCAGGGCGGCCAGAGCCGCTGCGGGGAGAGGCGGGCTGGGGAGCCCAGGCTGCGCCTGCAGCAGGTACGAGGAATCCTTGAAGCAATTAAAGCACTGACATCTTCTCTCTCTAATGAAAACTATGAAGCTAGGAATGCGGTGAGTATTAAGAGCAGTTGTAGTCCTGCTGGTTGGCTTGCGTCTGGATTAGATTTGTATAAGGATGGAATATGAGCCTGGCTAAATATTCCTTTCCACAAACATTTGGCTTTAAAAAAAAGGCCCAAATGTGGAGTTTATCACTTTCAGACCCCAAATAAATTTCAATGGGTACGAAGTGCAATAAAGGGGAACAGCAGAATGAAGCAAAGGGACACCTTGGGGGGGGGCACAAAATAACGGAGGGAGACTGGGATGGACAGGAGGGAGCTGGGAGCTCACGGAGCCACCAGCTGCTTCATGTCCCTCATTTCACATCCAGGCACCCCATTTGCACCAGCACAGTCCTGCCTTACCATCCCACGAGCCCTGGGGGAGCATTTTTCTCCCTTTGGATGCTGCAACATTTTGCAGGAGGAGCAGGAGAGAGGCCTTGCTCTCACAAAGCCCAGTTTCATCTCACAGGCAAAAAGGGAAGTCCAGAATAATCCTCCCAAAACTGTGCAATTCTGTCCTCTAAACATTTGTTCGGCTACTGTAAACGAGCCTGTGGTCTGCAGAGTTTACAGAAGTTTCCAGTTGCCTAGTGCAGAGAAGATTCCCTTCGTTCTGGGAGGCTGGAGGGGATTAAAGGGTCTCAAAACTGCTCTTAAAACAGCTATGGGAGGTCTCTTCTTTGCTGAGTAGAGGGCACCCCTTGTCACCTGGTATGCCATAAAAAATGACCATGGGCAGCACGGTATGAAGTTTCCTATGCCCCATCCATGAAGCAGCCCCTAAGGCATCAAGTCTTTCCATGCTTGTGTCCATCTTCTTCATCAGCCTGTCCCAGAAAACCCTCAAGGAAGTCACCGGCCAGCCCTAGGGCAGGTGAGTTTATTTACAGGACCGTGTGAACATTTTTTTTTCAGATGGAGAGTTTTGAGTCAACTGAAACTATTCATGAACTCATGCCAAGGATGGCAAAGAGTTTGGGGCGGGGGGAGAAGGAAAAAAACCAAATGAAAGTCACATTTGGAAGGCTCAAGTTTCCACTCCACAAGGACACTTTGGAAGCCCATCTGTCTGAGAGCACTCGTGGCCGCTCGCGAACAATGAGCAGAAGAAAAGCCCGCGACGAGGAAATGGAAGAAATCGGAGTATTTCTTTGAAAGTCGAGCGAATTAATGAGTGATTGATCACGAAAAGCAGGCCTGTCTTCCCTTATAGCTGCTTTGCAGCGGTGCACCCAGGAGGAGGGAGGAGCACGGGAAAGAGGCAGTGGCACCCCACGAGAGCACCCTGAGCGGGGCGCCTTGGCGGGGGTCGTCCCCCCAAACCACAGACCTACTTTTGGCCGAGCGGTGTTCCAGCAGGAACTGCTCCTCCTTGGGGTGTCCCTGGTCCCAGCCGCCTTGCACGGGCCCCTGGAGGAGGCGGTTTCGAGACATTTTGCATGCACGCCGCTGAACTGCCCCCGGAGCCGAGTGCACCTCGGCCGCCCACCCCTCTGCCCCCCGGGCCGGGTTTCTCGCGCGCTGCTGGCTGCTCCCACATCTGGTTTCCCTGCAGGAATCGCCCCACTCTCCCTTGCAGCTCCCCGGCTGGGTCTCCCCACACAGGCCTCCTCCTGGAGGAAGAAATTCGGAGTTTGCTCCTCAGGAGAGCCCAGAAACCCCAAACAGTCCTCATTCCAAAAAGGACCAAAACCAAGGCGGCGTTTTCCCTGTGAACTGGAATTCAATCATTTTGAGTCAGCGCAGTTGGATAAAATCGAAATGTTTTGTCCTGATTTTAATTACCCATTACTATTGAATTATTTTATATACATTACAGTATACTGTGCACAAGCATTTTGATGTTCTGACCACTTCCTCCCTTTTTCTTTCGGTGAGAATGGAGTTTCCTCACAATTCGTGCATTTCCACAAGCTGTTTTGCTTTCAACAGTTTGGCATTTCCAACAGAGAGAAAAAAAAAATCTGTCTGAAAACCAGCTGCACTTGCAAATGCTGCGGGACGAGAGTCATTCGTTCAAAATGCAATTTCCACTGGATCCCTTTTCTCGGCTTCAGCTCCTACGAGGTTGAAAATCCAGCTTTGCTTTGAAACATTACCAGGGGGCTCCGCGTTAATTGTATCCCAGTGACTCCACTTCAGTTATAAATTCCTACAAAGGAATTGTGTGTTTTTCTTCCCACCTACCCGTTCTGGAGACTTGAGCAGGGTCAAGAGCAGAGGGGTTTTCCCTTCCTAGGCAATACAGCCAGTGCCTGGGGCCAGAGCCCCAACTCGGCCATCGGCCTCGGGGCTGCAGGGAGCCGCAAAAGCAGGCTCGGCCCCAGCGGCGCGGGACCCAGGAGGAAGATGCTTGCACTCCTTCTCTCGAAGTGGCTCCCAGGTGGCAATGCAGGCTAAGAGCTCTTGCAACTCAATGCAAATTTTGCAATACCAGTATTTTTTTTTAGGGGTGGAGGAGATAAAATGACCCTTGCTGACAACTGAGAAAAAGAGATCATTTCCCTGGGAAATCTTCTATTATTTAAAAATTTCTGTTGGAGGAAAAACAAAAAGTCTTATTTTTTATCTGAGAGAAAAAAAGATAAATATATTTTTACCAAAGGATGTTCTTCCAGAGAGAGTATAGCCTGTCCTCTCTTTCCTCCATTTTTCATCTGAGGTGGGGGGGGGGAAGAAAAAAAGAAAAGAAAAGAAATTCATGCTTATTTTGGAAGAAGAGGAAACACTCACCGAAAAAAAAAAAAAGAGAGAGAAGAGGAAGAAGAAGGACATCTTTTAAGCAGCTGAGTGGTAAAAAAAAAATCACCTTTTATGTAGTGAGGTCAGCAGGTCTGAGCCAAGGTGGGCTGCAGAGCCCCGGGGTCTGCGGCGGCAGGCTGCGCGCCCAGCTGGTTACGGCCGTGCGCTTGTCTCCCGCCAGCAGCACTTGATGTATCGCTGTGGTGGTGTTTGCTGTATTACTAATTTAGCACCTCGTTCCCTTTGAGCACCGTACAAATTACACTCATTGTTTATGCATTTGTGTCACTCCTCATCTGTTAAAAGACCTTTACGGGCAGTAATTAATTCACACAAACGCTCCCCAAGGTGATATATATACATATATATATACACACATATACATCCACGTAGCGCTGCCCGGGGAAACTGAGGCACGGAGGCGGCAGCCCGGCGCGACGGGGCCATCCCCCACCTGGGCATCTCACGCTGCTGCTACCGGCTCTGGGGCCGCCTGGGCGCTAGCGCGGACCGACACCGAGGTGCCGGCAAACGCGGGGCCGCTCCGGTCGTTGCAGCAAAGCGCGGCGAAAGGATGAAGCCTCCAGATGGGGAATCGGCAGCAGGAGCCGGCAAAATCTTTGGAAACAAAGATCCTCTTTCTATGCAAATGTCCTTCAGAAATAAAATTCGGGGGTGGGGGGGAAGAGCAAAAAGCAGCAGGTGACGTCAGCAGCGTTGTCTCTTCGCCGGCTCTTTTTCTCCCGCGAGCTCCCCGCGAGGCGTGAGCGGGTGGCTTAGGCAGATGTTTGCTGATCAGATACGCGGATGATCGTGCCCCGGGGGGGAAGGAAACTTGCAGTGATACAGTTTAACCCAAACGAAATAATAACACTTTCCGATCTCTTCCCCAGCTTTGGTTTCTAAAAGACCTGCAGGAACGTGGGAGATAATGATTAGAAACATCAAGAGGGCGAGAGAAGCTTTGGAGGCCTGTTCTGAAGAAAACAGGGTTAGGTAGAAGATTTTTCAACCCATTAAAAATTAATTGCCAGGAAACTCTCTGGCAGAGTTAATGAATAATGAGCCTTTGAGTTCCTCCACTCAAAGGTAACGTTACTCAGAGACCAAGGATCAAGTAGGTGTGAGGAGGAAGCATCTTTTCTGCTTTTTACTAAAAAGCTCCCCAAAAGAGGACATGATAGAAAACGACCTCCAAAGAGCCCAGCAGCCTCCTGTGCCTTAGGCCAGCCCAGCCATCTCCAGCAGTTGGTGCACAGACACAGCTTGGGGCAGACACACTGGTTCCCACACCACGATGGAGAGGACAGCATACCCAGGAGTGAATCCAGGCAAACTTTGCAGCCCGGAGACCCTGGTCCTACAGAGCTGGGTGATACAGGTGAAGGACATGGTGGGACATCTGAACGGGGAGACCCAGTGTTTCAAATCACTCCCTGGGGAGTGAGCAGCAGTGATTCTTCTGGCTACAGGCTTCAGGAGAGACAGCACACCACAAGCTCTGCCCCGGGCAGCCCCCAAGCCTCCCTGATGGCATGGGGAGAGACAAGGCAGCACAGCACAGAGATTTCCCAGGATCCCAACCTGGCATGTGGCAGCCTGAAGCTGAGGTCCCTGCTCATGGGGCAGGCCTGAAGCTGTGCTGATGGGGCTTGTGAGCAGTTTTCCAGTCCCAAAAGCAATGTGATTTCCAACTCTGGCTCCAAAGTACCCCAAATCTCGTAAAAATGTTTTAACTCAAGCCTAGCCCCCAGAGAGGATGTGTTGCTGCCTAGGCACTGAGCTCAGAGAAGGACCACTGCAGGGCTCCCAGGTTCCCAAAGAGAAACCTCCTTCACCCTGCCCTGAACCTACCCTAGGGTCTGGCCATAGTGCCTTCATCTCCCTCGCCCAGCCCCTTGCAGGATGACGAGGAGCTTTTGTTTAAACCCCACGGGCAATCCCTCCATGGGTTTGCACACTCGGGGTGCCGGAGCAGGGCTCCGGCACTGCTGTGGATCCACGGGATGCTTCCCAGCTGCATTTCCCACCCACCCGCTCCACATCCATTTACCTCAGCTTGGCAGAGCCCAGCAGCAGCTTTTCCAACATCTCCCCAGCTGAAGCAGTGGGAATTGCTGCCACATCGGAGGAGAGAGCAGAGGGAGGGCAGCAGGCAGCAAACAGGGCTATTGGGAGAGGGGAGAAGCAATGGAGGCCAGCAGGAAGGGGTGACACTTAAGCTAGTGGCAGGAGAAATGTGAGACGCTGTTGGTCTGGAAAGCATACAGCTCCTGCCAAATTTATAGCCGTCCTGAGGAGGGCTGCGAGAGCCAGGGAAGGAAAGCCAGAAGCAGGCTCAGGGGATATCACCGGTGCCTGGCTTTCCACAGGCATGTGCTCCCGTGTTACAAGTGTCAAGAGGGCACCGCGCAAGCTGCTTTAATGAGTGCAAGGGGCAGAGGCCGGGAGAGCTGCTCCAACTCCCTGAGAAGCACTGGAAGGAATCACGGAGCAGGGGCTGCCAAGGAGATGATGCCCCCCAACTGGGTCTGCAAGGGGAGAGAGGGGCCAGGAGGGAAGAGACGGCGGGAAGAAGCCACATTGCCAGGGTAGGGGCACTCCTGGGTTCCCGCTGAGTTTTGCTGTATGGATGAGAAGAGCCATGGTCCAGCCCTGTTCTTCCCTGAAGGCTGGAGCTAAAGGACTCCTGCCTGAGCTAAGGCTGTGGGAAGCATCTGTGAAGCTTATGGGCTGGAAAAATCCACTTTGGTAAGCCGCATCCAGAGCTCGGCTGGGCTGCTGTGTTCAGTGCCACTTCACATCGAAGCCCTGCAGAGCCTGTGGGAGTGAGCAGTCTGGTTTGACCTGCATTTCTGTCCTTCTGAAAGAAAATCACATGAGGGTTGCTGGGATTTTCTGGTTACATGAAGCCTTCCAGTGAAGGCAAGCTGGAAGACTCTGTCCCAGTGACAACTGGACAGCTCCAGCAGTGTGAGGACACATGGGAAAGGCCACAGTCAAACACCCAGATTCATTTTAAGATGCTTCTTGACCTTTTCATTGGACATAGAGCCCAGGATGACACAGGACTGGGTTATAAATGCAGAAGAGCACACTAGGGGGAGATGATGGGCAAGATTCCTGGTTTGTGCAGGAGATATGAGGAGCCCTCAGATGTGCAGGGTTCTAGGCCAGGGTCCCATACAGCCATCCTCACTACCTTTGAGGTCTGCCATGCTCTGCAAGAAGGCCTAGGGCTGCACTGGGGGCTTGATATCTTGAGCAAAAGAGTTTTGTGACTTGGCCACAGGGCAGAGCCAGAAGAAAAACAGAATTGAGAAAGAAGCAGAGAAACTTGTCATCCAGCTGCAATTACCGGTCATAACAGCAGAGGCAAGGTGGGAAAATGGTCTACTAAGGAAATTGCTTTGGTTAAAAACGGCCCATTTCTTGCTCCTAACTTGCAGCCATAGATCTTCCTATTTTAAATCCTGCTCAGGCTTTTTATTCCAGAAGATAAAGCAGCTCCCATGGTTTAAGCCATAACAATATCTATCAGGAAGGGACAATTCAGGGGATGTTGTCTCCACAAGAAGGCTGTCAACCCTCTCCTGACTAGCTTTTCACACTCATATAGTTTCTACTTCTAGCTTGCAGACTGCTCCCAGTTTGGAGGCAGAAGAAGTCACTTCTTTCCATCTCCTTAACCCAAACAAGTTGCAGCCATGTGAAAGTTGCACCAAAACCCAGCTTGCACAGATGGGAGAGCTCCATGGAGTCACGCATGATCCCTCTTCCTGCCACTGCAATCCTGGCAAAAAGAGGGCAAGTATGGAAGTTGCAATGCTCCCCATCCTCTTGCTGCATGGAAGGCAAGCAGGCCCCCTCTGCTCTAAGCTGCGCTGCACTGCCCTCCCTTTTGCTGCAGGAAATTCAGGAAGTGCCAGCAGTGTGGGGCTAACGACATGCAGATGAGCACTTCCACCTCTGTCCACCAGCAGGCAGCGAGGCTGGGAAGTAAGCAAGGTGACACATTGCCGTCCCTGACAAGGGTGTTGCGAGGAATAATTGAAATACTTGCAATGTGCTCCAGCGCTGGAAAGTGCTAAGTGTTATTAATCAGTGTCACGACTTACATAAAAGAATTGTGGAAAATATGAGGGGGCAGCAAGCAGGAGAAATAAATCACTCCATGGCTTTGATGGGGTGCAAGCATGGGTACAGATCATCTTGACCCCATCATAGTACTGGGTGCAAGCTGCCCGCCGGCTGCACCATCAGCCGTGGCTGCAGCGAACAGCGGTGGGTGCCCTAGGCTGTGGGCTTTGCATGCACGACAGGGGCTTTTTGAGGAAGCCAGCAAGAGCGGGCATGTCCCCCTAGCACTCAGCACACCTTTGCTCCTGACACATTAGCATGGTGTTGGGGAGGCATGGGAGCCCTCAGGTGTCATCCCACCCTACAGAGACAACCCAGGGATGCCTGGGCATGACTTGACCGCTATCCCTTAACCAGAAGCGATGATCTTCCTCCTCTGCGGGCTGCCCTGGGCTTTGGGGAGAGACCGCAAAGTGGGTCTCTGATGCGTGCAGGCAGTCACGTCCCGCCTGAGTGGCCCCTTCCCTCCGTGGCATCCTCCACCTCAGTGGGGCTGGCGGTCCAGCTCAGTCATTTTGGCCTCTTCACAGACCCCAAAACTAGTGGATGAACAGTCATTTCTCCTCTTCAGACTCATGCAGAAACCCCCCTGCTCCGCAAGGGTCTGCTCTGTTCCACCAAACTGGAGTGGGAGGAAAAGGAGACCTCTGCTCCCATCTATGGGGAGTTGGGAGAAGTACTGCCGAGGAGAGACCCCCCCCCACCCCGAGGAGAGACCCCCCCCCCCCCGCCATGCACCCCTGCAGTGGTCAGAGGTCACCAGGAATGAAGGGGGGGTGGCAGCGCTGCCGCGGGCGGCAGGAACCTGTCCCATGTCACTAATGTGCCGGCGTAAGCGACAGCTCCTGTTTTGCATGCCAGCGTCGCACCATGAGGTCTGCACTGAGCTGGGCCCAAGGGTGGAGCCTGACTGGGCCAACTGGGCAGGGATTTTTCAGGGTTGGGTGGGTGTGAATGTGATCAGCAATGGTATTTTGGGAGCAGAGCAGAACAGCTGGGCAGAGACAGGTCCCTGGCACCCACATCTGGCCGCAGCTGGGTGGATGTCTCCCTCACGAGCAGCTTGGAGGCCTCCCGAGGACTCATAAGCTTACAAAAGCCTACTTGGGGTCACATACACAGAGATCCCTACAGACATACACTGTCCGGATGCATCTGTATGCGAACATGCATTCACCCTGAGCCAAACATTTTTCAAACCCTCCGTGGAGGAGCAGAGACAAAAGTTTGCACCAAAAAAACCCATTGTCCCATTTTTCTGCCTAGGATATGTCTGGAAGCAGACTTCAAACTCCTCAGATGCAGATGGTAAGCATAATTATTGAAACATGCTGTTAAAATCTTTGATTTTTCTAAAACCAGCCAGTATCTGTGAGGTCAGGCCTGTTGCAGCAGGACACGGCTGCTCAGGGTGGTTTCTCGTGTCCTGCTCCGCGACTGACGTTAGAAACAGCCAGTTCATCTCAGCACTAATTTGTGTGCACATGATTATGATTTGTTCGCCCCAAATCTCTGTACAGGTAAAACCCGAGGGCTGGATATTTGCAGAAAGCAAACACAGAAGAGGGCACAACCCAGACCGAGCAAATTCATTCTTCTAGACAACCAAATAGTCAAGGGACCTTTTTTTTTTCCCTTGTGTTTGCTCATTCTGTTTCAATGATTTTGAACATGTGGAAGGTCATATTAGTTCCTCAAAATAGCTCCTTCTAGCCTATGGTTTTCTCCTCTTCTGTTACTTATTTTTTCTTTCTTTTTCTCCTTCCTTTGTTCCTTCTTCCTTTTTCTCTTTATCCCTTTATCTTTCTCCTTCCTTCCTTTGTTCTTTGATCCTTTCCTTTCTTTTCTTTCTTTCCTTCCTTTTTTTTTTTTTTTTTCTTTCTTTCCTTTATTTTCGTTCTTTCCCAAAGCCTGGACATGACCCTGGCCCCAGCACACACCTCCCCAAGGTTCAGGACCAGTAAGGAGGAGTTGCCTGGGGGTAGCCGGCACCTCTGCTCTCCTCCTGCAGCAGGGACAGCTTTTCCACATCTGTAGCTGCTGTTTACCCCACCTGCCCCTCGGGCCCCACACAGAGCCACCAAATTGGGACTTAATTTGAATTTGAGTTGACAAAGTCCAGGCACATCCCCTCTGCGCAGGCAGGAAATGGCCAACGCGTTCACCTTCTAGCAAGGAGGGCACGAGAGAGGGAAAATGCTTTTACCTTCCCCTCCACTCAATTTTCTTCTTAAATAGAGTCAAATAAAATAACATGCTGGGCTGACCTAAAGCCAAGGTGGAAATTCCCTGCCAGCATGCGGAGATGTCTAGGGCAGGGAGGAAAAGCCCATCCCCCTGCACTCTGGCCCGTAACGTGCCAGCACGGACACAGGGGCTTCGGTGAGGCCTGAACGCTTTCCTCCTGCAACTGCAACCTCCCCTCTGCCGATACCTGCTTCTCCTGTGCTGTCAAACCACCACCTTCAACCACGGGGAACTCCGGCAGGGCCGGAAAGCGGCAGGTTTTCTGCTTCAGCCGAAGATGCTGAGAGCCGGGCGCTGCAGCAGGGCTGAGCCCCGACATCTTCTCTCCCTGCCGGCCTCACGCGGAGGCTGGATGGGGAGAGACCTCCGTCTTCGCCTCCCTTGCCTGAAATCTCCCTCGGCTTTTCAGTCTTGCCCCCCGCTGCTTCCCTGACATTTCTCTCTCAGAGCCAGCACTTCCAGCTGATGTTGAATTTTCTTCCTCTGCAACAGTGTTCTTAAGCACAGGCAAGGCAGCTGGAATAAAATTAGCATTATTTAGCATTACACAGCACCAAAGGCACTTGACAGATGCACACAAACAAAGCTTTGGGCTGAAGGTTGGGAGAAAGCTTTGTAACGCTTCCAGTGCTGAACTGCGGGAGGAGGCGAGCCGGGAGAGCCCGGCGGCGGCGGCGGCGGCGCCTTCCCGGGGACGCTGCAAAGCCAGAGCCTCCCGGGCTCAGACCCACGCTGCGACGACGTCCCTGCAGCATCAACCGCCAGACCCAGCGCGCCGGCAGCGGGCGAGCAAGCAGGCATTTCCCGTGGCTTCGAGAGGGGCTGCAGCGCGGAGCGACAGCCTTGCACCAGCTCCTCCTGCCCCATCCGCGGCCGGGGTGCCCCCGATGCAGCCCCTGGGGTGCCGAAACAAGCCCCTGCGGCACCTCCGGGTCATGAGCTGCTGCTGTCAGTGATAAGGGGAGGGCAGGGATCCGAAAATACAATGGGAAAAAGATTTAGGGAAGCGAAGGGATCTGGGACAGGAGCTGATGCCCAGCCCAGCGTCTACCCTCACGCCAATTCCTTCGCCCGGCTGCGTTCACCGCGGCCTCACCGCTCGCCTGCCGGGGGCTGAGCTTCACCTAGGTGCAATTTTGTGGGAGCCGCAGCTCGTTTCACGGCTTCCCTGTGGCTGGCGGCAATGCCAGGTTTTTTTCCGACACTTTAAGGGCAAACTGCCAGGCAGACCCGTCCCCTCCGGAGACGCCCCGAGGCTCCGGCTCCGGCTCGGCTGGCACAGCCCCGTCCTAACAAACGCGCGGGGAGCGGGATAAGCAACGCCGCCGCAGCTGCCGCCGCTTGCGCGCTTGCTCCCCCGAGAACTTCAGCAACCACATCTTCGCCTTTAAACACCACGCCGCTCCTGCGGCATTTCGCCGTTTAATTGTCTCCCGCTTGGAAGACGACACTGCCTGGAGGTGCGGGCGCAGCTCGGCGGCGCGGGAGAGCGATGCTGCTCCCCCCCGGGTTTTGGCGCTGGGAGTGCCGGGGCCGAGCGGCTTTTGCAGGGTGGCCGTAGAAAGCCGGGTCCAAGGGTCAGAGCCCTGATTAATTGGGCTCCCCGCACTGAAACCTCATCTGTTTGTCTTGTGTCGACGTGCAAATTGAAAACACAACGCAATAAATCTTACTAGGCACCCCGCGCCGCTTGGCTTATCGGCTGCTCGCCTCCTACCCCGGTTCCCCAGCGGCCTGGAAGGGCCGCGCTGGAGGTGGATCTGGGCTATCTCATCCCTGCCCTGGGCACGGTGGGGTTAAAAGGCCTGGGGCACCCTCTGCAGTCACACAGCCACCCTCCCTCTCCCAAATGGAGGGAAGAAGCTGCAGGAACGGGGTTGCAAACAGGGCATTTGCTTTCCAGCAGGATTTGCCACCTGGTTAGAGAGAGGCCACGGCATGGAGCTGCGCGCGTGCATCCCTCATCCCTCATCCCTCCCGGGCGCCTTGGGGTACACAGCAAGGGGGGGAGATGTTGCAGGGGTTCAGGTGGATTCACGGATGAAGTCTTGCTCAAGCAAGCGGGATTTGCCTCAGCTAACTTTTAGGGCATGATTCATCCGTCCCAAAGGAGAGATCGAGCCCGAGCACTGCTGGCTCTGCCGAGACAGGCAGAGGAGCCTGGGCTCGTTGCACAGGTGGTGGTGCAGGGCTTTGGCTTCAGAGTAAGTCTTCCAGCTTTCACTGTATCACCAAAAGGGTGCAGGGGTCTTTCTGTCCGCAAGGCAGCATGCCTTGCCCCTTGGTGCTGAATAAACAGATTATCATGATGCTGAGAAAGATCATTACTAGTTAGAGCCTGGGGAAGATGCTACAATGCACAAGTGCAAATCACAGGCATTTTTCCAGGGACATGAGGGTCACGATGGCCAGTTTTATGTGGCAGTGTAGTCGCAGGGGGGAATACACTGGGCTCAGACAGGCTTCTGGCAGGATCTAGCTCAAGAGCTAAGTCCTGCCCAGGAACAGGCCTGGGACAAGTATGGTATTGCTCTGTCCCTGCGGGGCCTGCAGGCAGGTGGAAGATAGTACTCTAATTAAATACCCCCTCTCTATGGATTTGTCTGGTGCTCAAAGAGTGAAAAACAGATGGAAAACTAGCAGGAAACCTGTGTTTACTGTTTCTCAGTCTATAATATATAATGTTTTCTCAGTGTACCTTTAGGAGACTGTAAAAGAGACAAGAGGCCGGGAGCCCAGATTGAATGAAAAAGGTGCAGAACAAGTTTTTAGGTCAGAAATGTTGGGGAAGGGGAAAATATGGTGACACCCCCACTGCCACTGCGTGATGGTCCGTGAAATTTAACCCTGCCAGGGGGACATGTATATCCTTAGAGCAGCCCGTATCATGGGTGTCTTCCAGTGATCTGCAAAGCCTGACAGGTAGAAAGGCAGGGGGAGCTCCAGCATCCCCGAGGACCTTTTTCAAATCCCCCTTCTTCACTGGCCTCAGCAGCACCATCCACCTTCTCTGCAGAGGGGAAAGGACCCTAACTCTAACCCTGGCACTGGTGAACACAGTTCACCTTCCCACGGGTGAACTGGTTACTGAGAGACGCCTGGGGCAATTGCAGCGTTGCTGCCACGGGCCAGAAAAGCGTCCAGCACTAGGGAACCCAGTCGAGCCCCAAGTCCATCCCAGCCCAGCACCTGCGCTCCAGGGCATTTAGGGAGCCCAGCATTTAATTTCGTTGTGGGACTAGCAGGATGGGCAGCGATGTGACTCTGCATTGCCTGAGCCAGCTGTGCCTGGGGGAGAATTACCGACAGCGTGACAGAGAACCGGCAGCAGCGTTGGAGAGTCTCGTGAATCGTCCTGGCTTGGGTCGTGCTTTCAGGAACGATGCAGGTGATGGAAAGCAGAAGGTACTTCTCCCATCCACAGGCAGGGAAAGGCAGGAGCAGTGCGTGAAACCATCTGAACAAATTAGAGGAACCATCTGAAAAAAGATATGGTGCAATTCAGAAAGAGTAAAAGTGACAGGGGAGGCGTTTTGCACTGTAGAAGAACCTGCATGGCCTCCCACCCTGGCACAGCCCAGTCATCATGTGCCAAAGCCAATATTTATTTAGCCTGGGGCTAAACCCACGGGGCCAGGCTCTGAGGGAGGGCATATCCCGCAGCCCAGGCCTCCGCGGTGAAGACAGCTCTGCAGCAAAGGACTCGAGGGTTGCAGCGGGACGCCTGCCAGCCCTCTCAGGACAGGGTGACCGCACGGCAGCAGGAGCTCTTGGATAAGGGTTAGGATAGTCACAGCCCAGCAGCCATGGGTCGCATGGGGAGAGCAGCGAGACCAAAGGAGCCCCCCGGGGCCCCTGCCCCCGGCACCTTTAAGGAAACCCCTCCCCGCATCCCCATTTGTGCTGATCTGCTGGGGATGGTGCTGCGTTGAAAACATTAAATCTATTTTCTGTAGCTGAATAATTTTAATTTTCTAGCCAGTTACCTTTCAGGTCTCGCTCCTTGTTCCTCCGCACCTTAACTGCCTTTTGCATCTCAGCGCTCCCTCGGCACGCTCTCCCGCCTGCTTCCCCCCACCCCGGCCCATCTCCTCCCTCTCTCCCTCCCTCCCCGCCTGCCCAGCCCAGCTCCCAGCCTGTCTCTGCCGGCAGCCTAAACCCCCCCAGAAGGAGCGGTTCCAGCGGGCGCCGGGTCCGCTGCTCCTCCAGCCCGGCCTTGCCAGCCGCCCGCTCCACCCCAGAAGTTCCTGCGGTCCTAAGGGATGTTGCTCCTTTTTGGCAGGAGATGGTGCTTGGGACCAGGATCAGGGCAGCCCGGGGGCTGCTGTGCAGCTAAACGTCACCCCCAGGTGACACCCCAAAGGCTGAGTGTCGGGGGTCACCTGCTCCCCTCCCGAGCAGGCACCGAGGGGGCTTCGGGCTTGCGTCTTCTGAAGGAAAAGCCGTTCCCCAGCCGCAGTCCCCGCCGGGCACGCAGCGTCCTGACCCTGCTTTCTCCGCTCGTCGGCACCGGAGCGATGCCCAGACCACAGCAGCGCTGCCTCGTGCGCCGGGGAGCGGAGATAAGCCACCGCGGGTCGCAAGGGAATCGCGCAAGGGACGGTGGTGCCTAATTCCGGCAGAGCTGGAGGGGACAGGCGAGGACAAGGCAGCGCTTGCGCTGCAGGGGAGGACGAGGGGCTTGTGGCATCGTCCTGGCACCCCAAAAAATCGTTGCCGGAGGGCACCTCAAAAGCGCCACCGTTCAAATGGGCATCAGCGGGTCCGCTGCAGAGCCGTTCCTGAAAACCAGGTTGGTAAGCGGTGAAAAACGCTTCCTCCCTGGCCTCATTTCTAAACCTCTGCAAAAAATTAAATAAAGGGCAGGGAAGGAAGCAAAGGAAAGCGAAGCCGATGGGGAAACGCGGCCCGCTGAAGAGGACGTGTCTCCTGTGAGCCGGAGCACTTCAGAGGCGGCTTGTCCAGGGGCGAGCCTCGACAAGCGGCGGGCGCCCGAGCGCGTCCGCCTGGTGCCGGCTGGTCTCTGCCCGCTCCCGTCCCGCTCCCTGCCCGCCTGCGCAGCCGAGAGAGGGCATCAGTGACCAGCTGGGGGGGGGGAAATGGGGGTTATTGGCTCCATCCTCCCCAGTTCCAGCGTTGTTATCCTGCCCGGCCTCCCCGCTTCCCCGAGCCCCGTCCCAGAGCCCTTCGGCCGGCCCTGCGCAAAGCACCGCCTGCGCCGTTCCCACGGGAGCATCCCTGATTGCACGGCCCGAAATACAGGCACTCAGCGGTGCCGTTTAAATATCCTGGGCAGGGCGGATTCTGATTGCTTTTATTATCGAGATAATCTACCGCCCTGATTTCAAGAGACCTCCTGCAGGTTTGTCCTAATATGACTACAAGATGAGCTTAATCCATAGGATGTATCGCCACTCTGGGATACATTTGCCGTCAGCGTATTCCTCAGGCGTACACACACACGCACACACGCACTCTTAAACGCTAATGTCACCCAGAAGCCAGTATGCACAGTGAATTGCAAACAGGAAGAAATCGGTGCGGAAAAGTCCGCCTCTTGCTTCTGCCAGGCAGCAGATAACGAACCCGCTCACCAGGCTCCCAGCAATTTCTTGGGGTTTTCTGCAAGCCGGGAGCTGGTCATCCCGCCGAGGTGGGGACTGGAGCTTGGGGCTGGCGTGGGGCCGGGGCAGCCACGCAGCAGTTCCTCTTCCACGTATGCGGAGAGGGAGTCATTCGTTGTCTGCTTTAATGAGTTAACCGCCGGCTCCTCGGGAGCCGGAACACGCGTCTCGCTGGCAGCCGAGGAGGGGCTGTGTCTGCACTCGGGTCACCCGTTTCCCACACCTTGCTCGGACTAATAGCGCAGGTCTCCAAGGCGAGCCAGGCTGCTGCCCCCTGAGCTCTGCACCAGCCCCCTTTACAAATCCCTTAGCCTTTAAAAGGGAGGAAAGCAGAGAGGAAGCCTGGAGCATGAACCTAAGGCCGGGCTCCCTGTCCGAAAGCCGAGCAAGGAGCCGACACCTCATCAGGCATCCTGAGTGAACCAAAGTGGGAACAGAAACACCCTGCGGAGAAGGAGCCAAGGATGCTTTGCTCTCCTCAGCAAGACATATCCAAAAAAAAAAAAAAAAACAGACAAGCTAAAGGACTGGATCCCATTGGGGCAGGGTCTAATGACCAGGAAGGAGATCTGAGGCACAGGAAAAGCAAGAAGCAGGAGACAGTTTCCCATAGGCTCGAACTCAAAGGAGCCTGAAATCCCTTTTCAGAAACGGGCTGGGCCCTTAGAAAGCAATGCCCTTTGTTTTCTCCCTCTGAAAAACACAAGTATTTTCACAGACAAGAAATGCTGGTTTCTGGCCCGCTTTAGCATCTACCAGTTCAAACACGCGGCTGTTCTCCTCCAGCCGGTCCGCAGGTGCCCTCCGCCGCGGTGCCCAGACCTGGACGCAGTGCAGAAGACAAAGCAGAGCTGCAGCTTGCTGTGGCTCACATCCAACCTCCAATGGCAATGCAACCCGGGAGGTGCGCTGCCCTCTACACTAAACCATCACACTATTGACTCATGCTAAGTCAGCGATCCATCTTGGCCCCCAGATCCTCCCCTGCCATCGTGCTGCCTCTCCGGGCTCCCCCGCCTCTACATTTGTGCATTCGCTTATCCCTCCGAAATGCTGTACCCTGCGCTCGCCGTACTGAATCTCGGCGGCCGAGGTGCTCCAGATGCTCTCCGATTCCTCCCCGTCATTTCGGATTCCGAGGCCATCCCATCCTCCCAGGTTCTCGCAGCGCCCTCATTAATACGCAGCCGTGGACTTATTTAGCAGATGCTGATATCAAAATGCATGTGATTATTTCCAGTTAGCAAAGAATTGTATCTTTTTAGCCAGCAGGAATCTTTTTTGGATATGCCTTAAAAAAAAAAAAAAAAAAAAAAAAACTTCAATTGCTATCGCTTGCACTGATAAAAATCCAGAGAAATAACTACTGACTCTAGCACAGATACTTCAAATTTATACCTGTGAATCTGAAAGCAGATTCAGGCCTCTTCTTGTCTGGCACCCAGCAGTCAGTCGTAACATCAGTCTATGATATGCCCACAATAGATGGAGCTATTTTACTCTCTCTCCAGTGAGAGATAGCTATCCTTTCTTCTTCCTTTTTTTTCTTTTTTTCCATCCAAGCTGTTTGCAGAAAAGATCTCAGAAACAAAAAAAAAAAAAAACAAAAAAAAAAAAAAGAAAGAAAAAGAAAGAAAAAAAAGAAAAGAAAAGAAAAAACCCAGAAAGCTCTGGATATGTCACTTGGTAAATCGCAATCAGCTACTGCTCAGAAAAACGAGGCTGGTGAAAGAGCTGAGCTCAGTCTGGCTGCACTTGATGAGATAACACATGCTCTAGGACATCTATTTTATGTTGCAGCAGCTAGCTGTTAAATGTATTTCTTTTTATTAATACAGAGCTTTTCGTGGTAAACGTGTCGGCAGAGCCGGAGCAGTGAATCTCCCAGCGCCGGGTGCGCTGCCTCGAGGCTGCGGGCGAGAGCGCTTGCGGAGCTGGGGCTACCTGGAGGCAAGGAGAGGAGCTCTGCTCCAGCTGGGCTGCACAGCCGGCGCCGCGGTCTCAGCGCTGCCCCATTTCTGGGCCTTCTCAGCCCCGTCTTGGCGGAGCTCCGCTTGGCCAGCCTTGGAGCCTTCATCCAGTGGTCCATACTTCTTGTAGCAGAAGAGACACTCTGCCCACCGAAATTGAATCTGAGATAAATTGTATCTCAGATTTATGAGGAATTCTCTTACCCCTGCTCTCCACCTGCTGTGAGTTTGCCCATCCTTGCTCTAAACTATCGGTGGGGACCAGCCCATCACACTTGCACTCCTATCTCGCAGGCTGCTGCTCCCGAAATGAGTGGCAGCAGAGAGATCTTACTGGAAACAGGGTTAATTAGGCAGATGAAGGAGGGCATTCAAGACGGAGTAGGTAGGAGCCAGGGAAAACAAGGGGAGTGCGTCACCCTGAGCAGGGGTTATGTGTACGGAGATCAGAGCCTGACTTGGGTGTGCAGGATGCCCAGGCGAAGAATCAGCGTCAGCCACAGAGCCGGAGTGGGGGACACAGAGGAGCCAGGCACCCTGCTGCTGGTGGTCCCCAGCTCCCTCCCCTTGGCCCATGCGGCATCAGGGAGAAGTCATCTCCCCCGTGACCCATGGCGGGTAAGAGACCTATGCCATGTATCAGCCACGGGGCTGCGAATGCTTGGGACTGGGGGGAGCCCCAGTTCTGCAGGCCAGGCTGGAGGGACACCAGCAGAGCGGTCACCACTTGCACCGACACAGGTCACATCCCCACGCAGCACGTGCCTGTATTTCTCTGCACAGCCCTCCCCAGCTTGCTCGCTTCTTTTTTCCCCTTTTTTGATAGTGCCCTAGCGCAAGCAGGGGGAGGTCTCCCCTGAACATGCATTCCAGAGAGCTCTTTTCATTCTGCATTTAAAAGGGAAAGAAGAAAAGCCAGAGCAAACCTGTCTCGCACGTAATCTGCTGCACAAATGCCAGCTCTCAGCAATCGATAGCAAACGCTCCCGGAGGGCTGTTTTCATTTCATAATATTTATTGGCTTGCTTTATTGTCAGAATCATTACAGTTCAATGTAGTGCATGGATTTTGTGCCAGCTGTGCTTAGTTTGTCTTGTTTTCAGCATTCCACACAGTTTACACGGGGCCACGGTTACACCCGGGCTGGGACCGCTCTTAGCACGGGCTCCTCTCTGCGTGACGGGGGCAAGCTGTTGCCCTTCCCTGGGTGTCTGTCCCCACAGCTTGCCTAGCTGGCTGCAGGCTCCCAGGGCAAGGACGATCTCTGTTCGTGCAGTATGTATGTGGCACACAAGAGTCGTGATCTTGGTTGACCTGCCGGATGCAAAGCGATCAAAGTAACAGAGCCCAAAAGGTGAAGGAGCTGTGAAACGGTCACAGGGGAACTGTGGGGAAGGGGGTGACGTGAAAAGGTGGGAATGAGGTTAGACGAGGGGTTGCAGACCATGGCTGGGGTTAAATATAACCTCTCCTGCAGGCAGAGCACTGTGGAGGGAGGGATTAACAGGGAATCGGCCAGAGCCACCGGTCAGCAGAGCTGCTGCACTCCTTGCGCTGCTGGCACACTACGATGCACCCTGCTCCAAACCGGGGAGCTGCAGGGATCAGACCACGCACCCATCACCCTGCACCCTGCTCCAAACCGGGGAGCTGCAGGGACCAGACCACGCACCCGTCACCCTGCACCCTGCTCCAAACCGGGGAGCTGCAGGGACCAGACCACACACCCGTCACCCTGCACCCTGCTCCAAACCGGGGAGCTGCAGGGACCAGACCATGCACCTACCGCACTGCACCCTGCTCCAAACCGGGGAACTGCAGGGACCAGACCATGCACCCATCACCCTGCACCCTGCTCCAAACCGGGGAGCTGCAGGGACCAGACCACGCACCCGTCACCCTGCACCCTGCTCCAAACCGGGGAGCTGCAGGGACCAGACCACACACCCGTCACCCTGCACCCTGCTCCAAACCGGGGAGCTGCAGGGACCAGACCATGCACCTACCGCACTGCACCCTGCTCCAAACCAGGGAGCTGCGGGGACCAGACCATGCACCCATCACCCTGCACCCTGCTCCAAACCGGGGAGCTGCAGGGATCAGACCACACACCCGTCACCCTGCACCCTGCTCCAAACCGGGGAGCTGCAGGGATCAGACCACGCACCCATCACCCTGCACCCTGCTCCAAACCGGGGAGCTGCAGGGACCAGACCATGCACCCATCACCCTGCACCCTGCTCCAAACCGGGGAGCTGCAGGAACGTGACCGTGCCCCCATCACCCCGGACCATGCCATTCCCCCTCCCCGCTCCTCAGAGCTGCCTGGGGACTGGGAGGGGAGAAGAAGCCTGTAATTTCTGCTGTAAAGGGAGTTTCTGGCGCTAACTCACAGACACCTAACGAACCCAGGGAGCGACCGAGGCTCGTCACGGCCGGCGGCAGAGGAGCACGACGAGGGTGCTCAGCCGGTGCCAGGCATGTGGGCGCCCCAGCACGCTCTCAAGGGCGGCGGGGACCCCCGGAGGTGGTGGGGGTCACTCTCCTCCCCACTGCCGACTGTGGCTGGTTGTTTAGTGTTGTTATCGCCCACGTGTGTCAGGAGTTATTATGCTGGTGTGCGAGCTGTTCGCTTGTGTCTCACTTTTTTTTTTCCTTTTTTTTCAATTACCGCCTGCACGCTGCCTCCCCAATTGCCCGACAGGCCTTGGCTCACCTGCCTGCTGAGCATAATTTGTTTTTAATGTATGACTCCGGCAAATTTTCTTCTCCCTGTCTCTCTCTCTTTTTTTTTTTTTATTAAGTAAAACAATGATTGTTTTTCCTATTCACTTTTATAATTAATTTCTCACCCGATGGCATCTCGGTAGAGCAGGAGGGGCTGAGCAAGGCATCCTCAGAGAGATGAGATTGGCAGCTCTTCCCTGCACCTATGATTAACTCCTTCTGCACCCCGAGTCCCAGAGACCGGCGAGGTACCAAGGATGAACAGCTCCAAAGGCTCGAGTACTCACAGAGCCAGTGGCCAGTTTACGCAGAAGCTACTGGGACACAGCAGGGCCACGCTAGCCTCCCTCCATATACCAACCAACACCTTCATGCTTTCAAGAGGATGCAATGCCCAGGGACCTCCCAAAACCTCTTCACAGCTTCCCAGGGGAGCAAGGAAAGCGACTGGTCTTTAAAAGGCAAGCCAAGGAGGGAGGGAGCTGCCCCTAATGGCCTGATCCATCAAGCTAGTGCTGGCCCCATCACTCGCCTCCTAAAAGCTCCTGATCATCAGTGATCATCAAAGCCAGTCATGTGCATTTTGATCGGGCACAATCAAAGCCGAGTGCAGCCACAAGAGTTGTAAAAGCCCGTGCAGAGCGATCAGTGCAGAGCCCTGGCCGGAGGGCAGGAGGGAGCCAGCAGGCCACGGGGCTGTGCTCCTGCCCTTGCCAGCCTGTGAGTGAGCAGCTCGGTTCAGAGCTGTCTGGAAAAGAGGAGACCTGCCGGGGATGTCCACAGAGCCATACTGGCAGGAAACATAAAAAGGTCTCAGGAGACAGCCAGGGCTGGGGACTCCTCCAGCGGGTTGGGGTATGAGACATGCATAAGGAGAGAAAACGGCCAGGAACAGGGCTTCCAGTCCAGCTTTGGTCACCAAAATATCTTGGGGGATGAGTTAATATAGTCTATATTCAATGCCTTGCCTGTAAAGCCAAGAAATGCAAGACAAAATTCACTCAGAGTAGACGATATTCAGCCACCGCTCAAGAAAAGGCCTGGCAAGTACTGCCACGGAGCGAACGTGATGCTGTCTGGGCATCTGTGCAGTGGTGAAAATGAAAATGCAAACAAAATCGTTGTAGTTAGCAATCCATAAAGAGATGAACACCATGCAAGGAAGTATGTGTTTGAGGCCTGCTGGCTGACACAAGATCCGGCTGGTTTTTGTGAAATGTGTTTGCAGTGGGTAACTTAGTTGCCTGTGACTGCGTGCCCAGGAGATGCGGCTGTGTGAGGAGACGCACACAGTCAGAGTTGTTTGGACATGCAATTTCATATCCCTGCAAGTGTTTTCTTGTACAGGCCACTTTGCACCTGAGGAGGTGTTTGGCTTATCTCAAAGGCCTGATTGGCAGCAGTTCACCTCATGTCGTTACAGCTTCCAATCATGCTAAAGACTGCCCTATAATTTTAAGATTGCACCTGCTCTAGTGCCCAGAGCACAGAGGAGAGGAGCAGCACTGAAACAGGCAGATAGAGGTGAAACACCTGCAGGATTTGAGCTTTCCACCCATTTCCAGGCCCCTGTATACACAACGCCCTATTGGATCAGGGTGCTGGAGCTCTGGCTCTTGCTTCGCTCCTGCTCTGTAGCAGGCACCAGCCAGCATCCCTCAGCCCTGCCTCGAGGAGGAGATCGCTCTGATTTCACGCGCACTGGAACTGTGGCAGAGGACAGACGAAGAGAGTTGCCCCAGGTTACGCAGGGAGTCAGCGGGGGCCTGAGCAACAGGGTCAGCCGCAAGGGGTGAGCCCTGGGGTCTGCAGGGATGTGTCTCCTGGAGAAGGGCTGTCGTACTGAAAGGGGCGAGGGGGAGCTGGGGGGAGCATGCCAAGGCTGTGCTCAGGCCCTGGGTGTGGGGGCTGTTGTGTGGCTGCAGCAGAGTTTGCTCGGTGCTGGGCAGGGGGATGCAGGAGTGTGGGAAGCTGCTGGCTTTTAATAGGAAAAAATGTCTGTCTTCCTCCTGCGAGTCCCTTGCACTGCCTCAATGACTGAAGAGGATGGCTGTCACTGCCACAAGGCCCCCTTTCCTATGGGAGCTGAGCTCTTCCAGAGCTCTGCGTTCTGGGGAAAACGGCCCCTTTACATCCCCGAAGTGAGCGAGTGTGACACCCTGCGAGGACCCTTGAGCGAGGAAGGAGGGGGCTTTGGAGCAGGCCAGTGTGCCATGCTCTGGGCTGTCACATCTGTTTTGCAGTGCTGGGCCCCCTGCCTTTGGGCTGAGCCTCATGCCAGAGGCACGGAGTGCTTGAAGGGTTAGTGGTGTCTGTAATTAGTGGTTAAGGCTTTTGACTCTCTGGGCTTGATTATTTGATCGTCGTTAAGGCAACATGTAGGATGCCATTGCAGACACACCACCACCGTCTCTCCACCCACTCTGAACCACAGGAGCCACAGCAGGGCTGAGGGTCTCCTCCATGCTGCAAGTCTCGAGCTGTGCATTCCCACGGGACAGCCATCGCAGTGAGATGTGTCTCAGGCGGCCGGCAAGCTCATGCTCCCACGCTGAGCCTCAGCCCAGCCAGGCCCGGGTCTAAGCTGTTCTTTAAAACAGCTGACGATAGCTTCCACCTACTCCCCAGCAATTGATGCCTGTGCTAAGCTATGTGCATCGCTGGAAAATGTCCCCTATCGTCTTACCTAAATCTTCCCTGCCGAGCGCCTGTGATTGTTTTTGTCCTGTGCCCAGTGGAGGTGAGATCTGTCTATTCCAGTCCTTTTTGCAGCTCCCTTTTATGTGTGGAGGCTGCTCTCGTCCCCCCTCTGCTTCCCCCTGCTCTGGATTAAGCTGTCTTTATTCTTGCAATCTTCCCTCCTAGGCCAAGGGTTTTTACACCTTTGAAAGACTTATGAAAGTCTCTGGAACTGGGACAGTTCTAATGTTCAAGGAAAAAGGGGCTGCTGCTGGTTTTCTTGTGTCCTTAAATAAAACCTAGAGGAAAAACTCAAAGAAGAAAATGTTTGGGAAAGTGCTAGGAAGGAGAGAAGGGGAAGAGAGGGAGCTGGTGGCTCTGTGGCTTTGGCCAGGCCTATTTGCCAAATACCCCCAGCTCTGGTGGTGGCAGTGACAGTAAAGTGGAGGTGGGAAGTGGCACTTTAGCTGCAGTGTCCTGCGGAGCTGCTCCAAGCACAACTGGGGAAAGGGCTGGTCACAGCCCCCAGGTGCTCTCAGCAATGGCAATAGACCAGTTGATTCAATGCTTTGGGGTAATATCTTGTGAAAAGCACGAACTCCCAAATGAGTCTTCCGTGATGTCCTGCTCAACATGCCAAGACCCAAAGCTGGTACAGAAAACATGGCAGAGAACCAGCAAGAGAAACCCAGTGGGAGGGAGCAGAAGGGATGATTCCCACCAGGGGATTTCTGCTGCTGCTGGGTGTTAGGTCTCTGTCACCACTGGAGATGCTTCTGCCATGCTGGTGCAGAGCAGAGGGGGTGCCAGCATGTCTGGGAGCGATGTCTAACTTCTGGCATCCTTCTCTTTGCGGCAAAATGCTCAGAGCTCAGCCACTGATCCAGAGCCACCCCAAAATGTTAGAATTGTCATTAGCATGATTAAAGCTCTAACGAGATGAGATGAAATGCATGGACCTGGTCAGTGTGCTGCACTAGGCACCTAATGGTATGTAAAGAGCTTTGAGCCTCTTCTGAAAGAGGTAAATCTTTTTCTTTCCCTTCACCTAGCTATGGCCCCAGAAGGAAATTGGAGCAGACTGAAATTTCAGTTCTGTGTGCATTTACTTCCACTCAGAGCTTCCTGGGGGCGATGAAAATGTGTCTAGTTACATAATGTCTGCATTTTTCATGTTTAGGTGCCTGTTTTTATCTGTGGAGATAGATTATCTCCTGTTTAAGGATATTAAAATCACAGCAGCACAACAGCATTCCCATGGGGGCCTCTGTAGCCTGGCTGGCTCTCTTCCTTGCCCCTAGACCCACATTGATGGTGGAAGCTTTAAACATGGGTGAGCATGCTCCACTCGTTCTGGTCATTTGGCTCAAGAGCACAAAGCTGTAGTCTCACTCTTGCATGGCATTTGGATGTTTTATGGGGAATCTGTAGATCACTATTTCTCTGCGTTTTCTCCAAGAGTTCTGGGGCACATGTGGGCATCTTGCAGAGGTCCACAAGAGAGACCAAGGCAATGGTGAGAGGTCTCTAATGCACTAGAGATCTGCATTTCTGCTGGAGAATGTGTAGAGGCTCCCAAACCAAACTAGTTAGAAATGTGGTTCTGCAGACAGTGTGGGAAAGAAATGTTTGATACACTCAGGCTGGGTAAAGGCAGCAACAGGACACGAGATGTGAGCTGCAAACTGGCAACCAGAGTGAAATACTCAGAGGGAGCTCCTAGTAGATGTGGCTTTCCCAGGGGGACTATGTGAGCTCTGGCTGCCCAGCCATCCAGTCTTCTCTGCCTGGTGCCTCCCACACATGTGGAGATGCTGGAAATCATGAGAGCCGTGAAACCAGCCCCAGATGTAAAAAAGGCTGTATCTGGATACCATGTGGCATGTGAACATTTCCTCTTGTGGGATGAAGGGGCTGTGGTGGAAAATGTGCCCTTCCCTGTTCATACCTGTGAATGGTGCCTCCCCATGTTGTTCCAGCAGCTACATTGAAGAGCTGTTTCATTAAGACCTTGGGGACCTATGGGCCTGATACCAGGCTCAGAGCCAAGTGCCCCAGTAGGTCAGGCAATGCCCAGCTTCTCAGTGCAGCTGTTGAGCTCTCTCTCAGGACTGTCCACCTTCCCCTTGCCTGATGTATTTCCTTACAGGTTTTCTGTGTGAACACCTCAGCCTCCAGCCAGACTGGTCCAGAGGCAAATGGGCCAGGCTCCAGAGGAACTGGCTTTTAAGGGTTCTGTTGGGGACAAAATGCTATGCGACAGTTACGTCAGGCACCCATGGTGGGGACCAGCCCTTGCAGGCCAGAAGTCATGAGATACCCCATTCCCAGGTGAACCAACTATCCAAGGTGGCTCTAGCAGAAATCCCACCACTGGCACTGATGTAGCTAATTCCCACAGCAGCACAAACATACATGGGGCTCTGCTATGGGCTAATGAGATCTTCTAAGAGGCCTGACAATTGTGAGCTGGGATGTCTGCCCGGTGCCCTAGAGACACCCAGGAGAAAGCTCGCTCGAGAGCTGCTAGAGAAGATGTAGCTGGCAAGAAGGGGTAAGAAACTCCAAACCCATGTTCACCTTATCCTTCCATGCAGGGCAAAGCATGAGAGTCTCTCCAATACATTAGTGTCAATTTTCCACTCCTTGAAACTGAGCTGGATATTTCCAAAACCTGTGGCTTAGCAGCGCACCCTGTTGTGAATGTTTTAATGATGCCCCATTTCAGGGCTGACAGGCTGAAAGTACATGGCCAGAATCAATGGCAGCATTCAGTGCCAGACTTTGCAATCTGATGAGCTGCCGTTCCTAATTGCTGATTAATTAAGATTTGCATATGTGGTTGAAATCAGCTAGCTAGGGCTGCCAGCAGAACCCAGACAGCTGACAAACATTAACTGTCGCACCACAAAAACCTCTTGGTTCCTCTGCTCAATCTAATATAGTTATTTTAGATCACCCATTGGCAGAGATATTTCAGAAGCACTCATTAACCCACATGAGCTCATGAGAGACTGTATGCTAGGTTTGCAGGAAAACCTCTGTTCTGATACCTAGAAATATTTGAGATTTCAGAAATGCTTCCTGTCTCATACTGAGAAAAGAATGCAAAATCTTTTATTTTCTTGCGGACTGGCAGTTCAAGGGCAGAAGGAAGGTGACTGATGTAGCTTGGCTCAATCATTTCAAGTGGTTTCATGCTAATCTCAGTTCTTTTGTTTATATGTTTAAACGTACTCCAACTTTGAGGCAGGCCCATTTTGATTCATCCGCAACTTTCTGCCTTGAAAGTACTTTGTCAGACAGTTTCACTTTATAGTTATTGTTACTTTTGCCCCCCAAAAAAATTCTGAACTGGAAAGTTTTTTTTTTTTTTTTTTTTTTTTTTAATGACTCTGTTCTGCAAATAGTTTTGGTTTTGCTGAACCAGCGTTCTGGGTAAATGCAATGTTTGAAGCTCCAAATATGTGGCGCATAAGTGTATCCTTGTCTGTGGACACATGAATATTTTTGTCTTCACTTAATTTCTGCCAGCAACTCCAGTGATAGGAAGGACTTCTGTTTTTCACCCTGCCCATGTGCAAGTGTCCTTTGGCTTTACTTCAGGGGCCTATCTGGGAGGTCCTTGCCAGCACACTGGGTCTGTCTGTCTGTCCGAGTTTACCTGGCTCTGGTGGTCCTTTACCTGATGGTGTTATAAAGCCCTAGACTAAATCCAGCTTGATTCCTGGACCAGCCATGGCATTTGGGAGCTTTGATTTTTACCTTGTTGTGCTGGGAAAACCCTGAGCCTCTATGTACTTAAAAATGTGCTTTTGCCTGGATTGCTCGTTTCATTCAGGTACTAGTTGATGCTGTTGGGAGAAGGAACTCAGCCATCAGCATAAGCTGTGCCCAGGCTAGGAATAGCTCAAGGGATTTATTTTTCCTTTTGAGGTTTCAAAATCATGGCAAATTCAGAAAATCCAGCCAAAAGCTAAGCCTGGGATATGTTCTTCAATCTCCTCGCTAGGTTTGACGAGCTGGGGGCTGGTTGTCTGCTTTGTTTTGCTCCTGTGCTACAACACTAAATTAGCTAAAACAACCTGAAAATTAGGTCAGTGGCCGCCGGTGGGGAGAAATGTTGGTTAGATGTGTGACTGCTAAGCAGGACCATGGCACACAGACAAAAGACAACATACAACACAGTGCCAAGGTTTGGTCTCCCCTGGCCGCCTCAACGCGGCCGTCGGCTCTGGCCGCGCGATCGCAGCCCCCCGGAGCCGTGCGCGGTGCCGCTCTAGGCTGTTCCACCTCCGCAGTGCTCCAGAAGTAGCTGCGTTTCTGCGATGACTGATGCAACATCTCTGCTCTGGGAGGTGAAGTGTCCTTCTGGACCAAGGAAACTCCGTGTCTCAGCTCTACCCTGCTCTGTTTCCAGCCTCCAAAGTGAAGGGAGTGCCCTTTTTTTCTTTTCCAGCGTGCAGGGAATTGTCTGCCAGGCTCCAGCCACCTCCTCCATTTGGCTGCAGCTAGCAGCAGGCTTAGAAATACCAGGTTTAATTAAAACAATCTTTTATGTTCCAGTGCAAGCCTTATTTCCTCTACCTGGTGAGAAATGGCCCTCGTTTCAATCGGCATTTGAAGCTGGAGATTGCTGTGCTGAGCAGAGCAGGTACCACTTTCTGTTAATTAATGCTCAGCACTAGGCTTTGCACAGCCAGGCGAGTCTGAGAGCTGCTGGGGAAGTCTGTCTCTGGGCACAGGGGTGTAGCAAAGGGACATGGGTAATGATGGGATCCGGGAGGAAACCTGTCATGTGCCGACTTGCTTTGGTAATTTCCAAACCAAAATAAAAGATCCTTATATTTTATTTTCTCTGTCACGGAAGTGGTTTTTTAAGTGTTTGGAGAGCCTCTGCGAAATGTAAAGCCCCTCTAAGGGCAAGCATGGAGTTGGCATTATTGAGAGTTTTCCTATTCAATTGCATTTCTGATCCCTCCAGAACTTCTCTCTGCCTGACTTTCTGCTCCCCTGCTGAATGCCAGAGTTTTCTGCCTGCCGCAAGTGCCTGGAAGGCCTTCCTTTGCCCCAACCACTGTGATGCTCCCCACATGGCTGCACCGTGAGATCCCTCATGCTGGATGCAGCATTGTCCCTTCAGATGTCCTGGAGCAATATCTGGTGGAGGTGGGTATTTCCAGCATATGTTGTGAGGAGAGGAATTTCTCTTGGCTGGCAGATGGCGCAGCCAGGCCAACTCTAAACAAGAGTTATGGCTGAAATAACAGGATCACTTAAAACACAGATTTGCAATGGTGGAATAAAGTTACAAAAAGAAAGGCAAAACAGTTTTAATAATACTCTACTTAAAAATAAAGATCCTCCCCTTGCTGCATCAGCACCTCATTTAGCTTCTTTCTTTATTTTACATTAAGCTGAAATCTCCCATTATTAATATAAGAACAAATTTCTTTCCATAAAATACTTCCTTCTCTTAACTGGCCTCCTGCAGGGGAAGGTCAATGCAGAAAGAGTCCTGACATTTGTGCCCTTGCAGATAGAAATGTTCTCATCTTGCTTACTTTCTCTGTATGAGAACTCACTGCCTTGCTGCCCAAGCATTTGCCTGCTCATGAGATGGCAGGAGGGTTAACTTTGCTCTTCCCAAAGGTCTCTTGTACCCTTTTGTACCAGGCACCCTCAGCCACATTCCTGGCTCCAGCTCACTGCCCTGCTGCTGCATTCAGAAGACACCCTGGCAAAGCCTCCACTGGTGTCTTACAAGCAAATACAAAATGCATAGCTACCTATTAGATTTATGGCTCCTGTTTGGGCAAAGGCTTCCTTGGGGTGGTAGAGATCTGCACTTTCCAGCCCCCGGTGCTAGCTCTTGCCTACGTAATTCTGCAGGACTGGAGATGTCTCCATGAAGCCACAGGTAGTCATAAATGCATTACTCATTTATAGCCTGGAACTTATTTCTGAGAAGGGGCTCCCCAGAGAGAGCTCCCAGCTCCTGCAAAACTCCGTTAACATTTTGGATTAAGTGGTGGGGACAACTGAGGGCTTTAAAACTTAATGGGCTGCTAATAAAAGACACGGAGACTGTTGGCTAAGGAGAGGCAGGGATGCTTACACAGTCAGACTAATGGATCTCTCCCTCCAACTGGCGGACACCTGGATTGGTGACCTGGTGCTTTAGGCGTTTGTGGAGGGATTTCACAGGACTGGAGGGAAACTGTTCCCGTCTCTCTGCGTGGTTCAGCAGCAGGGTGGGCTTGCCACCTTGGTAGCCAGTTGAACCACAGAGATGCTCATGCTAGGCAGCTGTGAGCATTGACATGAGGGAAGCACTGACCCCCAGTTCATTTTCTGTAGAACTCATGGTTTTGTACCTGTGTCCATAGTCTGATGGGCTGCCTCTCTCTGCCCCAAAGAGGCTCAGCCACTTTCTGGGAGACAACATCCAAATCCAGCTGTCTAACTTTCGGTGACAAAGCTGGGCAGAGCCACAGCTGTGCCGGCCGTAGGGAATGCACCTGGACAGCCTTCTGGAGCGCACTGGTGTCACCTCAAGGTGGGAGACTAGGAGCTGTCTCTCCCAACAGCCTCATCTGTTACTGTGGGTGTTTGGACTGTGCAAACTGCAGAAGGGGCAAAGAGCTGGTTTCCTGAAACATCTGCAACATGCAGGCTGTCACTCTGCTCCAGTGCAAGTAGAACACACCTTTTCCAGCAGCTGATGATAGCCCTGCCAGCACATTTGAATCAGCTGGTGTTTCCCATAACAGAGGACTGACGGGGTCACACACTACTCCTGTGTGCTGTCCATGTGCACTCACCTCTTCCCAGTGCTGGCAGGAGTGTAGCTGCTGGACGGACAAGTCAGCTGCAGTGGGCCTTCGCTGTACTAGGGCACAGTGGTTGTCACTGGGCTTCCCAGCCCTTCAATCTTGGATCTGTAGTCCAGGACTGGGATGTGCGGTGGTCTCTGCCACGTATCTGTAGTAGCCCAGTTCCTCATACCAGCTGGGACTGTGGTGGGAGAGATGGAGCACTTGGTCCACCAAATCCCCTGTCCTGAGTCCCCTGGAGGGGCCATCAGAACATCTGCTGCTGGGCCAGCGGGGACAAGAGATGAGAAAGGGGATGAGGAGATAGAGGTCCTGTCTTTACCCTGCCTCTCACCTACCCTGTTGCCTTCATTTTCCCTGTCCCAGGCTCTGCTTTCCCTCCAGCTCTTTGCCACTTTGAAAAGGTAAAACTCAGAAGAGGAGGTAAAGCCATGAGAATGGCATCTTCTCTGGCATCTGCTGGTAGTATATCCCTGGTGCCTCACAGTCATGGTGAGATGACAGCTCGGGGCTGAGATTTCAGGGGCTACAGTATGGCTCTAGGGGAGTGCTGAGGGACCCAAGAGGCAGTTTCAGAGAGGGGAGGCTCGAGATATGGTTTGGTAAGTTAACAGGACGGTCTGTCTATTGTAGTATCAGTGAGGACAGCAGTGCCTCCTCCACAGTCCTGGCACAATCCGCTTCCAAGGATCATTTCATCTCATGAAGTCCTTGCTTTTGTAGGCCCTTAGATGGGGCCGTATGTCCTGTATTTGTGTCCCCTACTGTCTCCCAGAGATAGGCGGAAATTTTCAAGGCTTCTGGTCCTCTCCCCAGAAGATCTTAGATTTGTACAGGCTGTGTTTGGGAAGAGCTGGCAGGAGCAGGACTTTACAGCTATAGAAAGGGAAAGAATTTCAACAATGCACTTTATTGTGTGCTCAAGGAGCACACAGTGACTCTGTTACCACCACTCAGGCAATCTTTTGAGCCTCCATAACCCACCTTAGGGCTGAAATTGCTTCCTGGCCTGTTGCACTGTTCTCTAACATACTTGACCATCAGTTGCTCTTCATCTCTTATTGCAGTGGTGGTCCTTTCTTAGCTTTCCAAGCTCATCAGAGTCCACACACTTCTCCATGAAACTTGGAGTAATGCAAGGTACCATGCATCCTCCTCCACCTCTTCAAGGGTTAGCAGAAATTTTTCTCTAGAAAACCAGAGCTTCCTATAATGGAACTTTCCCTGCCAGATCTCATTTTCTAGGGAGTCAGAACACCGGAGGCAGTGCGCAAATCCCAGTCCCTGCAGCACCAAAGTGGATCTGCACTGCAGCCCCGGCAGGGAGCCTCAGGCTGGCTCTTTGCTAGCAAACTCAGTCCATGCTATGGAAAAGCTATAGCAGCACCGAAATACTGTGCTCTAAACTGCTACTACTCTCTGCTCCACAGTAACTGACCCTCCAAATTCAAAGTCAGTTCAGACATATTTGCAAGAGAGGGAATTGCAGAGATGCACTGGACATGCTCACCTCCATGTTCACGAGAAGGTCCTTGGAGGGCTTCTTTATCCCCAAATATTCCCCAGAGGTCTCTTTGTCAAGTATGAGCCAAGCCCACCCCACTTAGTGAGCTGGAGCTGTTGTTAGAGCTGACACCGCCTAAGATTTACTCCATCCTCTGTGGAAGGAAAGTCCAAACTCTCACATCTGAGTTAATGAAACAGTCTGAGGAAACAATAGTTCCTGGCGCTGTTAGAGCTTGCATTAGTGAGCTGGGGTTAAGGAGAGCTCTGATCAATAAATATGTTGCCACGGCTTTTCAGAGCATCCATCATTTGTCAGGAAATGCATTTAGGCTAATACCTGCAGAGGGCATAAACCAGCTATAGGAATTAAAACCTGCCACATGCCAAATGGTAATGCACAATTTAATGATCACAGGATCTGATAAATAAGCAAAACCGTGAAATGAATAAATACACTCTGGCAATAACATCTGCAACCCAACCTGGCCACATTTAGAGCCCTGAGATTAACCTGCAAGGTGCTCTTACAGGCTCATCTGTTTGTGGTACAGCATTGAAGGCAGCAGCCCGATGTCCTTTCCCAGGAAAGCCCACGGGGCTTTCAGATCCAACTTTTCTTGTCCCCTCCAATGCTGGCATAAGTACAAAGCTAGCAAGCTTCTCATGCAGGAAAGGCTGCAGCAAAGAGTGAGGCAATAAACTCTTCTCCACGGCTGTGCTGTGCAAAGTGAAACAGTGAGGGACTGAAACTGCAGCAAAGGAAATATTTAGGCTGAACATCAGAAAAGAAAGAAGCAAAGATCATTCCCGACTGTAGAGTGGGGGAATTTTAGGAAGAAGTTGGATGCAGGGCAGCCAGGAACAGGCTTGGGAGAGCTGGTCCTCTCCGCCAGCAGAGGAGGGCCTGGAGGCCCCAAAGAGCCCTCCAACTCCTCTGCCTCCCTGTCAAGTCCATCCCAAGCTCCCACCACAGCCAGCACAGCCCAGGGCTTTCGCTGCTGTTGCCTCAAAGCAGAAGGACCAGGCACAAGGAGGGAGCTAACACAGAGTGAGAAATAACCTCGTAACAGAACAGGACGTAACAGAGCAGAAAGTTAGAGATCAAGGAGTATCCACTTCAGCATCCCCTGGGGAGACCTTCTGCCAATGCCAGTTCATCCCGTAGGGCCAGGAGAGGCCAGCCAGGGGGGGAGTACTCTGCTCAGGATGCTGAGCACAGAGTGTTCACCCAGGAAAGGCTGTCAGCACCCGAAGTACATTTGCTTTAATGAGGCACCAACCACTGCTCGTGCCGTTTTGCAGCATTTGAAACCCACCTGTTCACGTTCGGTGCTCTTCTCCTGCCAAGGGGATTGCTCAGCACGGAGAGGAGAAGATAAACAGCATGAAATTCAGAAAGGGAAAATTTCAGGTCCATAGCAAGAAAAAAGCTTCCTGACAAGAAGATTTATGAGACTATAGAGAAGCTTCTCCCAAGGAAAGTCTGGGACATTTAAAACTTGATTAGACAGTGGATCTAGAGACACAGACCAGGGAACACACTTGCACTGTAGAAAAGCTGGGCTAGAGGGAGCTGAGTGAGACACCCATTGCTGATTTTTACTAATTTATTCCTGATCTGCTTTGTTATCTATTCATGCTTTCATACCACATCCATCATCAAACTGTCTCTAGTCCTTGCCAGTGGGGAGGAGGGGCTCAACAGCCAGAGCAGACTACGAGGATCATTAAACACCCCTCTCTGCCTGATTCAAGACCGACTAAATCTCCTTTGCTGTTTCAAGCAGCTCAAGCACAACACTGTGCTTTCTGTGCCAAAGCATGGCAAGTGCTGCTAACCCCCACGAAAGAGCCTGAAGCACTTCAGATGAAACTATTACAGTATATACAAGAAGAGGAGCTAGAGGGCACCTTGAACTGGGGTTACAGTTGGAGTAATTGGAGTTCTCCCTGGGACATAGTCACTAAGGGGTCATATCACTCATCACACCCCTGAGCAGAGTTTGTCAGCTCTCTGTAATGCTGGAAATGCCAAGAGATGGATGGTAGTGTTTTTTGTAAAGTCCACAAACTGCTAGGGGAGGCTGCAACAGCAGAAGCCCTTGAGAGAGCTGTGCTTCCAGCTGGTGCGCTCAGCACGAGGCACAAGAGAGGTGAAAACTCGTCACTGCAAAGGGGTGTCCTCTGCACGAGGGGTGTGCATGTGTCCTGGCCCTCTCTGGACCTGTGTGGGAGGGACTGGAGCAGTAGACTCAGGTACAGTGTCAAGAGGGATTTGCAGGGACTGTAGGCTGGGTCCAGAGCTACTTTCAATACACCTTCCCCCTGGGCACGATGGTGGCTGAGGATCCCACCAGTCTCACTCTCTCAGGAGACATGACAACATGGCTAAAGCACAGGCCAGGAGATGGAAGCTCAGTTCTTGTCTTTGGGCAAGTCACCTCCACACCTCAGTTTTGTGGTGTGTACGGTAGGATCCTTCCTCCTCTGAATAAGCAGGTTGTGAGCTCTTGGCTTCTCTCACTGCAATCTGCAGCATCCTGCCCAGCATGGCCCTAATGCATCCAAATCTCACACAGACGAGGTGAAAGGGGTTGCCTGCTGGGATTGGAGCTGGGCATCTCCTCCCCAAGAATCATGCTGAAAGCACCACCTCACTTCAGGCCACTGAACAGGTGTCTGTGGCTTTCACTCATTCTGACCTGGACCAGCTCCTGCTCCCAGAACTCCACACTTCGCATCTGCAACCGTTCAGGTCCTGCCCTGCCAGCTGCCCTGGGCACAGCCTGGAGCTGGATGAGGTCAGCACATGGGTCAGAGAGCTCCACTGAACTGTGCCCCAGGTTGGGCCTGAACCGCAGGGGCTTGTGCCACCCCCAAAGAAAACAAAGGCTGTTTTTTCAGCCAGCTCAGTACCATTAGTTGCCTCACCATGCAGTCACAAGAGCCCTGGTGATGGAGTGTGTATAGGGGCAGCACTGCATTTGGGGAACAGACAGCAGGGCAGTACACAGCAACCTCCATTCGATTTATGCTGCTACGGTGTTGTTTCCTGCAGCTGATGTTGGTTTTGTATTTCAATCAATCTATCCACTTTTCCAGAACACTGTGTCAATAAAGCCATCTTTATGAAAGAAAAGAAACCTGCTTTTCCTAAAACGAGCCTGTGAAAGAGTTTACTATGGTAGAAAATTTTGGACTTCTTTAAAACTACCCATGACACATCTTTTGTCTGAGCTTTATTTCCAACCTCACTTCTCTTATTTGGTGGCATGCTTGCTTTCCTTCACAGAGAGCATCCCTTGCTTTGCAAACATCCTTTTCAATGTCATGCCCAATTCTCACAGCATCCTATCCCTGATTTGATTATATGACAAGCAATTTGCTCTCTAATTAGGCCATCAGTTACCTGCTGCAACCTCCGTACAATCCTATTGCAGAGTTGTGGGTGTTTAACAGCTCCCCAACCTGACGTCCATCCATATGTTGATCTGTTCCAAATCCGTTCATCATCCCTACCCATACCCAGGGGACAGAGGAAGAGGAAACAGGCCTTACCAAGTAACAACATCATCAGGATGACATCCACATTTGGATTGCCATGTGAGCTTTGCCTTTTCCCATCCAGCTGTTCCTAAAAGTGGTTTTTGACTTCTGAGAGTTTGGGGCTATACCAAGGAGCAGGATCTCTGCTTCTTAGCCTCATCAGCATCACTCACTGCTGGGAGACCTTCTAAGGTTGTAACTGCTGAGCTTGTCTCTCTGGCCAGTCCCCTTTCAGACCATGCAACCTACATGGTATAACTTTTTGAAAGCTCTTCTGACACCACATAATCAAGCAGCAACATGCAAGAGGAAGCTCTAGTTCCTAGCCCCTGTATCATGACAAGTGAGGAATTAGGAAAAATTATAACTCAGTACAGATTCAGACAGGAAAATTGCCCGCTGCCCCTCCAAGGCCCCTGTCATCACAACCACGGGAGATCTACCTCCCCCCCTCGCCTGAGGGTGTAACAGCAGAGGGAGCTGGATTTGTGAACACCATTGTACAGCATGGCACCAGGCATGCATACCCACCACATGCTAAAGCTTGAAGCTGAGCATGTGCGCGCCAAAAGTATATGGAAACAGAGAATGAAACGTGGCAGCCTGAAGAGCCGCAGACAGCCCCCCGCCACGGAGCAGAAGCACGCCTGCTGTGCCACGGCTGTCCCTGACGGGCAGCAGTGGAGCGGGAATGGAGCAGGCCCTGCTTTTGTGCAGCCTGTGGTGCACAAGAGCACAGTAGTCCCATGGAGCATCCTGCTGATACAACCTCAGTCATGTCCACACCTGGAGAGAGGTGCGTGAGCAGTTACATGTGTGGCTGTGTGCACACTGTTGTCACCAAACAACCTCAGCGTCCCAACAGCAAAAGAAACAACTCTAGAGATATTAACATATCTTGCGCAAATGCAGAACAGATGTTCCAGCAACAATCCATAAAAATACATAATTAAAAAATAGATAGAGGAATTCTGTTCCTTTTTACTTTGTTTTTTTTTCCCACTGGAAAATGCTGTTGTGGGCCTGAAGATTGTGCCAATGGCTCCCTGCAATGTCTCAGCATGAAATGGAGGAAGGATCCAGGATGCACCAACCCCCTTTTGGGATGAGCTGTCCAAAAGCCGAACTCTTTTATTTGACATCTGCTGCAAGGGAAGCCAACCCAAGGAAAGGAGGAATTCTGCTGTTTTACCATCTTGCAATAATTCACGATAATCTAGGGAAAAAAAGCACAGAATAACCCCAAAACCCGAAGGAGCGGGGGAAGAGAGAACAACTTGCAAGAAGAAAAAGAATCAACCGTTCCTGAACATGGTGTGGTGGTGCAGCCAAACCAAATAGTAATGATTCATTGACCTGTCTTCACCCTTCATTTTTCCTATAATGAGCAAAGAAACCACAGAAATGTGGAACCGAAGGCTCCCTCTGCTCCCAAGGAACAGGGAGGAGAACGTACAAGCTGCCACTACCCTTCAGGGTGTTTTGTCACAGTTCAGCTCCCAAATGCTCTGTTCAGTCCCACCACCAGTCTCCTTGCCCATCTCATCTCAATCCATGCATCATCCTCGCTCTAATAATCTGAGCTTTTCCCCCCGCCATGGACAGCACTAGAGAGTTGGAAACAGGTCCCACAGCCAGGACTTCATTGGCAAGGCTAGCAGAACAAGAAATATGTGTGCTCCCAAGGCAGCTCAGTTTGCAGCTCAGCCTGCTGCCACTGAAGTCAGTAGTGGGGCTATTTCCATACCAGGCTCGAGCAATGTTGGCTTGGGAGCAGATGCACACTTCATTTGGACATCCCTGCTGTGCATGGACCACTGGGCAGTACCACCCAGCAGAAGCCCAGATAGATATGGATGGGACACCCTGGAGAGGGAGGGGCCTGAAGACCACAGCTCAGTTGGTTTGTTGAACATGACAGTAAGCCCATAGCCACGGACAGACTTGCACTATGCTAACAGATGCAAAAGCTCAAAATGCTTCTTCCCACATCCCAACAGTTTGGGGACCCTCAGTAGAGTTGAGGAAGGAACTATATTCTCACTTCCTCAACTGCACCAGGCAAGGTCCACTGAGTCCAGGGTGTGACAGAGCATACCCTGAAAAGTAGGGTTGTTCCTCTGCCAAGCTTTCCTCCAGCAGATCTGGAAGATAACAGCCTCTAATGAAGCACAGTGGAGAGTAACATCATCTTCAGCCTCACCTCTGAGATCTCAGCACAGCCTTGCCTTGCATCTCCAGCCAAACTCCCCCAGTTAGTGCATTGGCCGTCCACAGCCTAGGGCTTTCGTAAGAGCAAGGTCCCTTAAGGATCTGAGTGTCCTTGGAGATGCTGCCTTCCCCATTTTACCATCCTGTGCCAAAGCTGGTGGGGAAGTGTCCACCATATCCCTGCACTGCAGGCTACAAAGGAAGAACAATTCATCATCCCGTCAACAGAGCTGAGACCATGCTCTTCCATCGATTTGCTTCAGGACTTAGTGGGCCCAGTCCCCTCTTTAAAGTCGTGGGTTGACTCTCATCCTCCCCACCACCGTCACCTCCAGGGAGACAAATAGCTCTCCAGGACTTACCAGCAGGTAAGCATCTCAAAGCCGTATCAAAGTCCAGGAGGTCCCAAGCAAGCCAATTGAGAAGGTTCATTTGCCAGCCAGTTTTGATCCTACAGTTCTGTCTGGAGCCCAAGTCCCATCAATATAGTGGTGGGATGGCAGAGAGATTCTCTCCAAAAAGGAGCTGGGGGCACAGACTGGTTGTAGGGGAGATGTTAGATGTAAGCGAGGAGGTACAGATTGCCACACTTCAGTGAGCCAGGGAACGCTCACGCAGTCAGGCTGTTTTAGGGGCTGAGCTCTGAACAAAGCCCTGTTTCTAAGGGTGTTGAGGAGATATCTGGGGAATATGACTGCTATATGAGTGTGTTATCAAGGTGGGTTTAACCTGAGCCCCCTTTCCTGCCCCTATTAGCTGTATCACATCCTGCACAGAAACTGTGAAATGCTGCCTGGTCGCTCAGCAGCCCACGCCAGGCGTTGTGTGTGTCTTGCAAGGACTAGGTCTGCCAACTGGCTAGCGATGTCCTCTCCTATTCAAAGCAGCACTTCAGTTACTGCTGCCATTCAGGTATATGGAAAAATTAAATCAGATGCAGCGGCTCAATAGAGCTTTGTCTTGGGCTTCTGCAGACAAGTGGCAGGGACCAGAGGGAGCAGTAAGAGATGCAGGAGAGCTGAGATGGGGTATTCCTCTCAGTCATATTTCATTTTCATGCTGTCTCTGCAGGTTCTTGTTTGAGCCAGGAAGAAAAGAAACAAATTGCTGAAGACAAGCTGCTTTGCAAAATTTTCCATTTCCGTTTTGTGGTCCCCAGTGGTTCCTCCCACACTGCCCTGAAGTCTCCTAGTGACCAGTGTGATGTTTGCAGAGGTCACACACCTTCTCCAGGTGGAAATACAACTATTTGTTCAGCTTCCCAGGTGTCTGGTTATCTTGTTAGATTTGTAAGAGCATTTAACAGGTTACTTAGCTATCTGTCCTTGAATAACTCAGGCACTGTCATCCAAAAGTACCATCTGCATCATGCTGGGCTTGAGCTAATTAGCTCCATCTCCCAGCAGGGTGAGCTGGCTGAAGTCTGGCAGTGCATTGACCTAGCCACAGGGCTTCCTCTATGGACAAGTCTGCATCTACCTGCCTTAAAGCCTGCACAGACGCTAACTGAGCCCCACTTACTTCCCTCCCTTCATTTCCTCTCCATGCCCAAATAAAGCAGTAGCAAAACAACCAGCTTGGTCCCAGCCCAAACCAAGACTTCACCTCTCCTGGTGTAGAGAGGTTGTAATATCCAGGTAGAAGCACAAAATATCCCAAGTTTTCAAAGGCTCTCTTGAGGTCTCTTGACCATGCCCTCTCTAGGACAGAAGTGATGCCCCCAAGAGTCCCTCAGGGCCAGGAGGGAGCTGACAACTTCCCTGCCCTGTCAGCTCCATCCCAAAGACTTCCTTTGTGCCATTGCAAAGGTTTCCCCTCCTCTATGCTCTCCATTCTTCAGTCCCAGCTTGGTGATATCCAGACCTTCTTTTGCACCATCCACTGTAGACTTGCTTATTTCTCATTAGGCTTCTTCTTGGACTGCAAAAGCCAGTTTCTTCTACCAGACAGGACCAGCGAATTTTTCCTGGCCTCCTGGTCCCTGCCATGCTGATGATCACATCCCCTGTCATCTCCTTCTACTTCCTACGATATTTTCTTTCCCCAGACCTATGGTTCCTGGTCAAATGAAGCAGAGGATGGGACAACGGTCTTGCCAGGCTGGACACAGGGGTCCAGGAGGATGCCCAGGCCCGGGGCCAAGCCCAGCTCTCTGCCTTCCCTTCCTGCTGAGTCAAGGCCCATGGAGAACCCTGTCAGGGCCCTTGCAGCAGCTGAGTAATGGAGGCAGCCAAGAGCTGGGAAAACACACGGCACAGGGACAGTCACCCTATGGAGCAATAAAGGTCACTAGCACAAGCTATGCATAATTGCACCCTGTTAACATGTTCTGACTTGTATCACCATGTAACTCATAACCATTTAACAAGACAGCCAGTGGCAAATTAGCCAAACATCAATAGGAAGGGAATGTGGCCATCACCTTCACCTGTTAATGATCTCATTGTGACTCCCATATATTAGCTCTAAACTAACTCTTTCTCATATCCTACCAGTATCATTTAAATATTAGGAGTGATCCAGTCAGTAAATGTATTTTTGCTGTGCTATTCATGCCTCTGTACATACTCTCTGAGTTACAATTGCAATATGTTCAGGTATTGGCCTTCCCTATTTTTGTTAATGGCAATAGCAATACAGAGAGGAACTCAGCTATCCAGCATCTCCAAGTGAGCATCCAAGCTGGAAGCACCAAAAACAGGTCTGGGAGTTACTTGAACTCCCTTTTGTGTCTCATGTACAGTGACAGGAGCATGGTGCTGAGCTGCCAGGGCTCAGCCAGTGCCTGCAGGGTTGTTTCACACTGGCATCTGCATCCACACAGCTCTCAGACCAGACACAGCAACCACCCAGGCTGGAGTTCCCAGGGAAGCTCCCCTGCTAGACCCCTCCACAGATAACTGGAGTTATCTGGATGAAATGGTCACGAAATCTTAGTCTTTTCCAGCAGAAAATCATTCTTTAACCCCCAAAGACCCCCACAAAATCTATCATTGAAAAACATTTAGCATGTCATTGGAAATACACCATCCTTGGAGGAATGATTGATTCTGTGAATCTTGGGGACCTCTTCGTACCTGCCTCAGGGTTAGGGATATTGCCACCATCTCTTTGGGGGACTGAGGAGCCTGGCTGTGAAGCCAAGTTTTGGGGCCTGGAGACAGTGCTAAAGGGCTCCAGGCTACAAGCACCCTTTACCAGGACCCAGCCACCAAGTAGTCAATGAGGGGAGCAAGGACCTCCTTGCCCAGTCAGTTGCAGGTAGATGTGGCTCCAGCAAAGGACAAGGTAGGCAGAGGCCTTGCCCGAGTGGGAGCTGTTTGCCCTGGTTTGGGATGCAGCCTGGTGATGCCAGGCTAGAAAAGCACCCCAGCTGCCTTCTGACCCTGGAATGTGCTGGAAGAAGATCTTTCACCCAGCTGCCCTTACTGTCCTCCACACCAGGGAAAAAGCATTGCAAACCCTGCACTTTGCAGTGCTGGCCAAAGACAGGTACTCTGGGGCACCCCAAAGTACAGCTCTGGAAAACAGAGCAGGGCACCCCACAAGAAGTGTGATGTCCTCAGCCTCCCTTTGCTGCCCCTTCTTGCCCTCCCCACTATCTCATGCTGCCAGCAGTGTGTTTGAGGACTAGGGGAGCCCACCAGCTCAGAGGGGTGGTTTCCCCACCAGGACCAGGAAAGGAAGGCCTCTCCTGGATGTGCAAATGGTGACATGTTGAAAAGAGAAAGCAGTGAGAGGAGGAACAGGAAGGGGAAAACTCCTGAAAGCATCCATGAGCACCAGGGATAATGAAGCAGGCTCCTTGCCAGCTTCTCCAGATGTTTAAATAATACCAAAGGACCCCTGCTCATCTGGCAGACTCCAGCGTGAAGGCTCCCCGGCTCGGCATCAGCTCAGCTCTGCAACAGGACAGAGGAAGCTCATGAGCTGCCGGGCTTGGAGCTCTTCCCACTGGCCTTCCTCCTGCCTGATTTGGGTGCTTGATGTCTTTGCCTGATGGGGTAGAGGTAAGAAAGACATCTAGATCAAAAGGGAGCCACAGTAGGGCCGGACCCAGTCCTTGGAAGGCTTCCATCCCATCTCCACTTGCTAGAACTTCTCATACTTGGTTTGGGCTCCAAAGAAGCCATGAGGACAGACAACATGCAAAAAATCCCCACAGAGCAAGCTAGCTCTGACCTACAGACCAGCCTGATAAATGCTGTCAGCTGTGCTGCAGCTTGCCATGGAAACATCTTCCCTTTGAGCTGTGGGTCTGCTACAATCCTAACGTAACACATCAGTGTGGGGAGACAACTCCTGGCACAGCATGGCTGTTTCGGGGAGACCACTCAGAGGAGAAGAAGAGGCACAAGCATGGGCTGCTGGAGTTGAGAGCTGCAAAGCTACTGATTGAGAGGACATCTCAGCTCTTGCACAAGCAAAGTTTGATAGTAAGAAAATTAAAAGAAGGTCTGATGGATATTTCCTCCCCCCGCAGCTTATCCACTTTTGCCAGCTGGAGAGCCATTTCTCCCCAAAATGACTGTGGAAGATGATCTCATGGATCCAGCTGAATACATCCTTCTTCTGACAGACCAGGCGCAGCAAGGCAGGCAGATGTGTTTATTGTGCTGTGTTTTGGTGTGGAAACAGCCAATGCTCAGGACTGCTCGATCAGAAAGGAGAGCAAGAGACCTCTCTTGGGAAAGGAGGAACAGAGGGAAGTAATGAGGACAACACTGCTGCTGACTTCAAGCTTGAAGGTCATCTCCACCGAGCTTTCCCAACAGAGATTCTGGGGCTTTATGAAACCAAATTAGCATACATTTCCCTGTAGGATGCTGAGATGAGGCTTTTGGCACCACAGAGGATTTTACACAGAGCAGTTGGTCCCTAAGCAGTATGGAAAAGCAGTAACACTTTACTGTCTCCTCTGAACTAATGCTACCCAAGAAGTACCAGTAACGTGACCATCACATACATGCAGGGTGGGCTCAAGTCAAACTCCTCTAGTGTTTACTTGAGAAAGGGAGGAGAACATCACAACAAAGATACTCATTAAAAAGGATCTAAATGAGGTAAAGCACCAACAAGATGAAACGTGTGCAGTCAGCATGAGGACTGTTTAAAGATGCCCTTTCAGACACTTAACACAAAAACATTCCTCCTCACGTAAAAAAGACATTTGGAAGTCCAGCATGATTAAACTGCAGGGCCAGGGGGACTGTGAAGCAACAGACACAATCTTCACAAGTTGAAGGCATGCCCAAATGAGGAATTAAAGAAGAACACAGGCTCTAGTAGAGTAAATGTAAAAACACAATAAGATGGTCAGAAAATAATTTGGAAAATCATTTTGCCAAAGTCATAAAAATGAATGGTTCTTCCTTGAGCGACAGGAGTCTGCAGGACCAAGAGATGATCAGATGAAGACAATGCCACAGTAGGACCATATAGAGGACCACCTTCAACCAAATACACTGCAAGCAGGTATGGAAAGTTTCCCATCCTGGAAGCTTTCTTTATGGCTCATCTCAAAATGAACCCAAAGACATGTAGCAAAATGATCATTAAAGGAACTGAGGTAATACTCAAAGAGCAGGGAAGGTTTTCCTCCTGGTTAGAAACAGGAAAAGAGGCCAGGACACAGGGCTGATTTTTTTAATGGAGGAGCAGAGCCCTGCAAAGAAGCTATGGGAGGACCCAAGCTATTTGGTCTGTTCATAAATGAGCCAGAGAAGGAGGTGAACTGAAAAGCGACATCTGCCAATATCACAGGTTTAGGGTGAACAGAAAGAGAGCTGATTTTGAAATCTCTCGGAGGATCTTGAAAAACTGCTCAGCAATGACATGAAAAATGAAACACAGTGTTGATGAGTACGATGGAAATAAACTGACCTGAGCACTGTCAGGCTTATGAGCCAGATGCTGCTGCTCAGCAGAGAGCTCTTGAACTGCAACAAGGAGCAGCACAAATACAGTGGCAGCTGTTAGGAAATAAGAGCAAAGTAGCAAACATCACCATGCCACAGTGTAAATCCACACACCTTGAACAGAGTGCATGCTTCTGCTTGGCCAGCTCAGAAAAGATCAAATGAATATGACCCAAAGCCTGGGTTGGCTCCTGTATCAGAAATGACTGAGGAGACTGGCACTCCACAGTCTGGAGAAGAGATCATGTGAGGCCAGAGGGGAAAAAATCTATAAATACAAAGAGAAGGCATGGAGGAAGTAAACATATTCTTCACTGCCTCTTAATACAAGACGGAGAGGTCATCATGCGAACTTATCAGGTGACATGACCAAAAATGTTCCTTCAAGCTGGTTTAGCTGTGGAACTCTGCCACAGGATTTTGTGTCTGGGGTCAGAAAATGACTAGATGAACATGAACTCATGGAATAAATCTCTATCAAAAGGTAACAGACAGAAAATGAAGCACATCTAGTTCGGACTCCCTGAGACGCAAATTGTCAAGACTTCTAAAATGTGCTACAGATCGAGGCAAATGCTCCAGCTAGCCCAGAGGTTGTGGTAGGTTGGGACATTATTTGTAAGAAGGAAAAGGATTTTCTGGGAATGTGCTGTCGGCTGCTGAAGAAGCATAGACATGAGACTTCTCTTTTCTCCTCTCTGGCTCTCTGGTTCAACTTGGCTCTGTTATGTCCAAAAGAGCCCTAATGCACGCTGGAATGGCTCATGTCCAGAGGATCTGCCTGGGCAGGATGGGAAGAGGTGCCCCAAAAGCAACAAGGAAATCACAGTAGATAGTGGTACTGTGCTGCATTTTCTCTGTGCAACATGTACTTCTGCTCAGTACTGCTTGGCTGCTCTGACAACAAGTATGAAGGGTCCATTGGGAAGACATGGAGGGAAATGAACTGGTGGCCCATGGTCAGACCAGAGATTTCAGAGGCTGCTGGCTAGAGGCAAAGGCAAAGAGGCTCAAACTGGTACTCTCACATCTGGGCTGGACTCCTGGGGCTGAATCTGCTGGTGCGTATAAGCACAGCACGGTGCTTTCTCAGCACCTTCCGGCATCCAACAGCCTCCATAAATACCCCTGCAGGTGTCTATGCCAGCCAACCCAGAGCTCCCTGCCTGTCCACACATCACTCAACACACAGTAATTGCACTGGGCTGCAAGCTCCTGGCAAATGCCTCAGCTTCGCCACATCCTGCCCAGCGAGGAGGGAAATCCTCCCAGTTCTGGAGGTAACAAGCTCGTTATGACAAGCTGAAGCAGAAGAGCTGTCCGGCACAGCCAGCCTGAATGCCCCACTAGAATGAGTTATAATGTGGCTGCTCTCAGCTTCGATGCTGGGCAGCTCGCAGCAGCGTGGCTGGTGATGTCTGCAGTGAAATCTGTGCCAATTTTGCCTGTGCAATAGCGCCTGGATCAAAGGAGCCTGTGAAGGAAATTAAATGCAGTATGAGTAGGTTCTCTGGGCCAGCTATTATAAATGCACACCACAAATGTTAGCTTTTAGGCTTAAATTTCACGTCCTGAGTGAGCTATTATTTCAGCACAGCCAAGCAGACAGGTTAGATTCTTGCTTTTTTATTTGGATGGTTAAAGAGGGTCTGACATGTTGGATGTCTGTGACTGAGCCCGGAGATTCCTTCTGCGCCTCATCAGCCGTGGTCCCCATATCTCACCCCTGATGTGGAGCAGCATGAGGTTCAGGTATTGATCAGAGAGTACAAAGTGTTTACTGAAAAGTACCTGGCATCTTCATGGAGTTACTCCTGCTTCATTAGGGTGTCTTTGGCGCTGGAGGGCCAGGAAGCACCATTTGCAGTGAGAGTAGGTTCAGGATTCAAGGACATGCGCACATCTCCCAAATTAGGGTTCTTCTCTCCCAGATTAGAGGCTAAACTTCATGGCTGAAACTCTATAGTTACCCCCAAGATGCTGCTTCTCGAAGATGCAGGGTGCTGAACACAACATAACCAGATGCTTCTCTGTGGAGGGCAGTAACAAGCTCGTGCTCATGCTCTAAGGGCTGAGCTCTCCACACTGCTCAAGCTCCAGCTTTGTCAGCCCGTTTGCCAGGAGCCAAATCCAGTTTAACACCAAACAGTGCTCAGAGACAGCAGAATCAGACCCTGAAAGCAGCCTGCATCCATGCAGATGGTTTCCTCTGAACACAAGCCTTTTGCCTCCTGCTTTAAGGTCATTGGCCAGGCAAATATTACTCGTGGGCTCCCTTGCAGCTGAAATGCAAAAAGGGTCACGGCATGTGCCAGCAGCTTCTGTCTGTTGCTGAACGGCATCCTTCAAAGCATTCCCCAAGCATGGAGTGCTGCAGGAGGCTGCCATACAGCAGCCAAGGTTGAGAGAGGGGTAAGGCTGAGTGGAGCTGTGGGATCCCAGTGGGAATCAGTTTTCCTCAGGAAATCCATGACGCCGGCAGCCACGGGCCTCTAGGCAACCAGGGAAGATCCTGGCAAGCGCCGTTTAATCGGAAGCTGAGCCAAAGCCACATATGGAGGCTGCAGCGGAGCTAGAGCAGCCTTTCCATCCAGCTATCAAGGCACCAGCAGGCCCCGTTTCGAGGCAGACGAGGCAGGAATAGGGAAGGAGGAATATTCCCGGAGCAGCATCGCAGCAGGCAGGCGGCAAACGCATCTGTTGCTAATCTCATTAACAGCGAGGAGTGACCGAGAGGGGCAGACGCCTTCCTCTACCCTTCGGGGGACGCGCTCCGCACGCCGCCGGGCCACGGGAACGGGAGCGCTTCGCTCCGTCAGCAGGACCGGCACTTCGCTCCGCTTCGCAGCGCTGCGAGCAAGAGCAGGATCCAGCCCCGCAGCCCTTCTAGTATCAAAAAGAAACATCTGTTTCTTTGATTATTTTAGAAAACTAGCCTCAGACAACAGCCTGAGCAGCTTCTTGAAGATTTCGTTTCCTGTCCTGTTTTTCAAATGGTAATTTCAGGCTGATGAAGGGGGTGGGGGTAACGCAAGTTATTGACTGCATAAATAATCTCCACGGAGAGAAAATGGCTGATGCTTGGGAATGCAGGGTGCTGCTCCATGTCTTCCCTCATCTACCGATGCCACATCGTTGCCCTGGGTCTCAATTTCCCCGTGCTCATTTGTGGCAAGACATGGTCCACCCAGAAGGTCACTTGACAGCCAGTTTTCCATGGTCCTATAGTTCTCCACAGAGATTTCCCAAGGCAAAGCTTCCTCTTGGCACTTTCTGAACTGCAGGAAAAAATTCTGGTCTCACCCCCTGGCAAGAAGATTTTGCCTTATCTTGCCCACCAGATAAGGAGACCAACTTCAGCAGAGGCCCAGCTCATTAAGGACCACAAGATAGGATAGAAGAGGAACCAATTCATTTTGGCCACCCCATCATGCAGTGATTGGCAGCAGCCCTTCACACCATCCTCCTGTCCCTTGGGACAGCTCAAGGGAGTCACCTAACTGCTGCTGCCAAAATCGAGCATCAGAAACACTGCAGCTCATTTGCACCTCTTTGTTGGTTTGGTTTTCCACAGGCTATTTTTATTCACGCTATGATCCTAATTATACCTGGGATTTAATGTTTCAGCCAAAGCAATAAGAAATAGCTAAGAAAGTGAATTGAGATCCGGAACATTTCCATAAATTAAAAGAAAAAGAAATTAGAGAAGGAAAAAAAAGACACAACACTACAGAAAGGAAGCAAAGCAAGCAGAGCAAAAGCTGTCAGCTTTGCCAGGTCCTGTTTGTTTGCAAATCTAATTCAATGTCTCTCCCGTCCAAAAGTAACAACTCCTAAGTCTCCTCTGTACTCCCAGTGGAGGTGTTTTCCACACTAAAAACAAATCTACTTTGACACTCCTGATGCTGTTTTACCCGAATTGCCCTCTGTCAAACAGCCACTCACAATTCCCATTTGTGCCACACCACGTCCCAGGGACAAGCTGGTGGCCAAGGTGACCGCTGCCAGAGCTTGCCCCAACTTGGACTTCCAGTGGGCGCCTCCAAGGTCCCCTCTCCCACCCACCCCCAAAGGCTTTGGGGAAAAATAGTCCGCAGCCTGGGCTTATTTGGCAACCGAGCCCCAGACCAAGCGCTGCCCAAAGGGGAAGTGGCTCATGGCCAACCTCCAGCCACAGCAACCTCTGTTCAGATGTCCCTTCCCTCCAGCGCCCCCAAAGCTCCACATCTCCAGGAAAAAAATGCCTTGTTCCTTTCAGGGTCTTGTCGCCAAGGTGAAAACAAGGGAAAGAAAAGAAAAAAAAAGGATTGCAATGGGGGTCCCTGTCGGACGTGACAGCAGGATGGGGCACACATCCTCAGAGCCACCTGTGTGCCCAAGCCCTGGAACAGCCCTGCCTAACTACCATTTTGTAGATGTCTCCACCAGCACTAGGGAGAAGAGACACAACACAGCCCCGTTGCAACCCATGGGGTGCAGTAGAGTCTCAGCCGATGTCGGGCAGCTGAAGTGCAAACGAAGGGATGGGGAAACACCATACAACCAGCAGCATGTTCAAACACCCAACACAGCACCTTCCCGATGGAGTATCTGACTGATTATTACGAGATTCCTCCAGGTGGGGATCTCAGATGGTCCTAAAAATTCCTCCAAGGCAGCTCCTGTAGTGTCCAGTCCAACCTGTGTGCCAAAACACTGGCTGCCATCCTGGGTTCAGTGTTCCTAAGTGTCCCTGCTGCACTGCATGGGGATAAGACATGGCAGATAGTCAGTAGGAATTGCTCCTGCAGAAATGGTCATGTAGGACAGTCTTTAATATGTAGTTAAGGTACATAAGAATGTTTTGTGTATAGTTAAGGTACGTCGACAACAATGAATTACGCATGTGCTGGTGCTGTCACGTAGGACCATGGCCAGCCAGACTGTAAGAACTGAGTAAAACAGTGTTTCTCAGCCTCTCCTAATCCAGCTGAAGATGCCACAGTAAGGACCCTTGCAACGAAGGCTCCTCTCACCACCTGACAGTGACTGACTGTCCTATCCAGGAGATCTTATTCTCCATGCAAGTGTTGTCCTATTCCAAGATCCCAGTAAATGAGTTTTTTTTTTCCTTTAATGTTATCTGAGTGTCTGTGCAACCCTTGAGAGCCAGAGCATCCAACAAGGCTTTTCTCTCACGTGTACCTATGGACCTGCAAAGCCCCTCCAGCTGGTTGCCTTTTGCAGATCCAGGACTCATCTCCCAGAGCCTTTCCCTAACCCTACAGACCATTGCATACCCAGCCTTGCTAACTTATTGCCAAACTGGGTCCTTGCTGTAGGTCCAAGTGCCACCAGAGCAATGGGATTTTAATCTGGTCTCTCCAGGCACAGTTTGGAGCCGGTATGATTTCACCCAGGTGACCAGTGTGGGCCGCAGGTCACCTCTGTCAGCTAAAGAGATGCAGAGACCTACTTTCACCCCATCTTGTTTGCCTGATAGCTGTGCTCCTCCAAATGGATTGACAAGGATGAGGGGCAAATAGAAAAGCCAGTTTAATATCATTTTCCCTGTTATTATCTCTCAGCTTCTCTCCAGCAATTTGCTCTAACTTCTATAAAACTCCTTGCCAAACAAGCTGCTGCCCAAATAGAGCTCTGCATCCACAGCACTCTATTTATAACTGAGATCCCATTTAACAGATAAGCCTAGGGAATTTAAGCAGGATTTAAGCTACGCAGTTATCTGTGACCAGCGGACACAGTGTGCATTACGTTCGATTTACTGGGAGCTTGGCAGGAGGAGGGAGAGGAGAGCGAACAGCCGCCCGAGTGGACGACCAGAAACCCGAGCGATGCCATTGCCCCTGGCACTCAGGGCTGAGGCGGGCAAGGAGGTGTCCCCCAAAATGGCCATGCTGCTAGAAATAAGTTTTCGCAATGCATGGAAAAGGTGCTCTGAGCACCGGGGAAGCCCCAAGACCTGGAGGCTTTCTCCACCAAAGGATGCGACTCCTGGAGACTTTGGGAGCCGCTGAGAGATGAGGAGCAAAACCCTCTCCCTGGCACAGGGGGAGCATCCAGCACTACCCGAGTCACCCCTCTTCTGAACCCCCAGGCTCGCGCTGTCGGCACGGGCAGGCATCACTCGCTAGTGTTTCACCTGTCTTCTTGGGCTGATATTACAGTCTAAGAAGATACACTTAACAGGGTTGTGAAATCTGCCATAAAGTTTACTGCATTACATCAATATAATGTCCTGCAAAGTTAATATGGGGATATCTATTTTATAACAAGGACAAATAAAAACATCTCCTGTTAGCCTCCAGCGTTAGGAGGTGTATTTCTGCTAGCCAGATGCTGCAATGAAATGGGGGGAGAATATTAATACACATATGTATAAAGCTACGCACATATACACACCCATATATATATATATAGCTATACTAAATTGGATTTGTTCAGAAATTCTGCAGTGTTCAGAGCATTTTATTTCCACGCCGCAGGAGAGATTGGCTGTGGATCCAAAGACACTTCTCTGCTGTTACACGATATCAATTTTTCATCATCTCGGAGGCACTTGTCATGGAAAACGGATAACTTTAAACAAGAAATTGATCCAAGGTCAGAGTTAAACACCTGGATGTAAACGCAGCTCACAAGGAGTAAAAAGCAGAGGAAGCAGTTATTCCCCATGCAAAGCACTGGCAGCGGAGCCGACCCTCTGGATGCTGAATTTGGGGATTTCTCTGGCTTCTCTAGGAGAGGCGGGTAGCTCCTGGATTAAATCCCCTGGGCGGTGTTTCTGCATGGAGGGGGGCATCCCAAAGCATTATCAGCGGCTTGCAAAGCTGGTTTCTGCTGTCACCCTCATACCCTACCACGTCCCTCAGCCCGGTGGATGCAGCCCGTTGCCACCTCCCCGGAGCAGATCGCTCCCTGGGAGCAGCCGAACTGCCCCATGCCACCTCCAGCCGGGGGGGCGGCTCAGCCCGAGGTCATGAGGCTTTCTAGTGATTCAAAGCTCCGGGGAGACACAGACGCTTTTCAGGGCAACGCATTTCTACACCCTCCTCATCGCTCTCTCGCTACATCCTTGCCCTTCACAGTCTGTATCCGTGTTCCCAAACATCAGATCAGCGAAGACCAGGGGACACTGCGAGCCCATCCCGGTGGGTTGGACCGGCATCCTGCAAAGCCACGTTTTTGCTGAAGCTCAAGTCCATATTACCCAGAGCAAGAAGCCCCCAGAGCAGGCACCAGCCAGCATTTGGCAGAAGAGTCCACGTCCCTTGGCCAGGCCAAAGAGCCGCCAACCCCTCAGACAAGGGCAGCCAGGAGCAGCCGCAGCTTCCTTGGGCAGGGTGGTCCACCAAAGGGCATCATCCAAGCCAGACCAACCCCAGGTGCGGGCCAGCTGGTCCCCTGGCAGCAAGCCCCAGCTGCACCAGAGCTTGCTGATGCATGGTGTCCCACATCCAGCATCCACCCGCTCGTTCCCTCAGCGCCCTCTCCCTCCAGACACCCTTACCTTGGCTTCTGCCTTCAAAACAGGTATTATTATAGATATAGATATATATATATGGTCCTATTGTAAGTGTTGAAAGATGTGAAATGAAAGGTATTAAATGCAATCAAAGAATGTAAAGGCTGCATCAGCTCGGCTCGCGGGAGTGATAAGAGGTTTTGCCTGTTTTCCTCCAGATGATTGCCGCTGTCTAGAAGAGGCACAGACTGGAGAGAGCAAGAAGGGAAGTGAAAGGCATCAGCCATCCCCACGTCTAGCTTGGGAAACATTAAAAGAAAGGTCTGATGAAGGGCTGGGCCCCCACCAAAAGCCTGAGCAATGGATAAGACCAACCTGCAGCAGAATAAAACATTAAAATCCTCCGATAAGAAAAGCCTGGGAGGAATCGGTTATACACCACCACCACCTGCTGAGTACGGGGGGATGACGTCGCCCCGAAAAAGCGCGCAGGACCCTCCAAAAGCAGCCGCCTACCTGCCAGATGGGTAAAGCAACACAAGGAGACACGTTCGCCCTTGGGAGCCTGCAGGCGCCAGGATTTTTAAAAGCAGGCGTGGAGCCGACCCTTCTCGTTACCAGCATCGGTCGCAGGCCAAATAACGGAAGGGCTGGTGGAGGATAGGATTAACGAAGGGGTAAAGAAAGGTAAAATAATTAGGGCTCCGCTCGCGGGGTCGTATGGAGAATAGGGCTTATCAGAAGAGCTTACTCTAATTTTTTGTGGAGATTACCAATTTGGTGCAGAGAGATAATAGCATGGCTCTAATGCACTTAGCCCCTCGTAAGCCGCTTGATCTGCCCCCGCCTGACATCCTGATTAATAAACCGGCGCAACAGCGGGTCGGCGCGGCGTCCGAAACGCCCGGGAAGGCGGTAAATGAGGATTCCCGGATGCGATTAAAGAGCGGGGAGCTGCCCCCGAGGGCGCGACTCCCGGGACGCCCCACCGAGCCGGGGCTCGAGCGCTGCCGGCAGCCTGGCAGGGATGGCGACACCATTGCCGGCGTGGCCAGGACAGTGGTTTTTCAGCCAGACCCTCCATTCCCCCTAATCCAGGAGAGTCCAGGCACCGCAGGGCCATCTCCACCACCGCAGTCATGCTGGTCCCCATGTGCTGGCAGCAGCTTTGCTGCTGCCATCCCCGAACACCCTCCTGAAGCCGTGGGAGAAACCCCAAATGAGGCTCCCGCCTCCGCCAGCCGTCCCTGCTGCCAGGGCCCTTCGCTTTGGGATCGGGCAGATGCCTGCACAGAAATGCTTTTCCCTCAGAAAAATGCCACTTCATCAAGCTGCATGCTAAGAAAAGGTCACTTCAGAAGAATTACTTTTCCCCAAAACAGTGGTGGTCGTGGGGGATATGCAATAGTTTAACTATTCTGTTTCAAGAGCTTTAAATGAAAAGTAAATCCTCTCTTTTCCTCCTATGGGTGCCAAATGACTTTTCATTTGGAAATGGAAGATCGTTATCATCTTCAAAAACAAAATCCAACAGAAAAGGGTGAAATCAAAAGAAAATATCTGGAAAACGTTAAAGTGAAACAGTCTGCCGAAACCACAAGAGCGAGCGGGAGCTGGGCCGTTCTCTGCCACGTTCCCAAGCGCAGCTTTCATCCCAGCTCGGGGCAGGATGAGATTCCCAAATTTTGAGAAGCTCCCTGGAATAGCTGAGCTCTTTCCCACGCTCTCCATCCTGGGCCAGGCCTTGCACCACTAGGGAGCAGGACACGGCCAAGGATCTTTCAAACCTTGCATTAGACCTCACCGCTCTCTGGCAAAAACATGGCCTTCGGCTTTAAAATATTGCCTAGTATTGCCTAGTTATTTCTCTTCTCCTTGGTTTTGGGGGGGGGGGTGAAAAAAGTTGGAGAAAACCCACCACCTTTGGCTGAGCATGAGTCATTTGCCGCTGCCAGGGCAGCGCCGTCGGAGCAGCTCAGAGAGGTTCCTTGGAGCCTGGCTCGGAGCAGCCGAAACGACGGCGCGACGCCCCCCGGGCTGTCGCGTCCCTGGGACACGACAGCCCCCCTGGCCGGCCGCGCATCAGCGCCGCGGGGCTTTTTCCCGGCCGAAGGCGAAGACGGGGGCGAGGAAATGGCGGCGGGAGCGGGTCCGGCCGGTGTCGCCCCCGGGGGCTCGCAGCCCCCCAGGCTCATCCCGAGCCCTCAGCTGTTACAGCTTAGGCCGGGCGAGGAGGGGGGACGCCAGCAATCAGGCGTGCGGAAGGGAATCCAAGCCCAGCGCAATATTGAGAGAAGAAGGGCTTCGAAAGAAGTGCGCTCGTTTCCCTGTTTCGTCCTCTGCCAAGAAGACCAGGGAGGATGGAGGAAGGGGCGACGGGGTGGTGGTGGGGGGGGGATGTCTTGGCTGGGCCCTGGTTGCCTTTAATCTCGCGGGCAGCTTGCCGAGACGGGGTCTTCCCCCCGCCGAGCCCGCTGGCAGATCAAACGCGAGAGGAGGAGAATTACAGCCCCGCGGGCCCCCCCTTCCCCGCGAGGGGGCCAAAAAGGGGGCAGGAAGAAAGGGGAGCGGGCCCCGGCGGGCCCCGGTGCCAACGGCATCCCGATATTCCCGGGATGGCCGGACCGAGCCGGGGCCCGCGGCTGCTCCGCCACCTGGAGCTGGGAGCGGACGGTCCCCGGGGACCCGGCGCGCCGTGCCGGAGCCTGCCGAGCCGGCGCTGAGCAAACAGCTTAATTAAACGCCTCTATTCCACGGGCTCCCTCTGTGTGTTTGTGGATTAGCAGTTAATGCAGTGAGAGGCTTTATTGCAACTAAATTGATTTCTCCTCCTCCGGTTTCTTTCTTGCTTCCTCGTTCTTTCCTCCGCTTCCGTCCCCTTGCTGCCGCCCTTCGCCGCCGGCACGGCCGCGGATGACGGCTGTTTTTCCGGGAAACATCAGCCGCAGGCGGGATGCTGCCCTGGGGCTGCTCCAGCCGCCTGTCCCACCGCCACCGCCTCCATCCCGCCGTTCGCTCGCCTCCGACCTCGAGAGGAGCCGGCAGGCGCCCGTGGGGCAGCGCGGAGCCGCCAGCAGAGCGGGCGCCAGCTGCTACGGCAGTTTCCTTCCTTCCTCCCTTCCCTTCCCCTCTTCCCCTTCCCCTTCCCCCCTTCCCCTTCCCCTTCCTCCCTTCCCTTCCCCTTCCCCTTCTCCCCTTCCCTTCCCCTTCCCCTTCCTCCCTTCCCTTCCCCCCTTCCCCTTCCCCTTCCTTCCTTCCCTTCCCCTTCCCCTTCTCCCCTTCCCTTCCCCTTCCCCTTCCTCCCTTCCCTTCCCCCCTTCCCCTTCCCCTTCCCCCCTTCCCCTTCCCCTTCCCTTCCCCTTCCTCCCTGCCCTCCATCCCTCCTCTCCCACGCTCCCTTCGCGCTTTGCCACCCCTCCGTGCGCAGCAGGCAGCTCGCTCCCCTCTCCATCCTCGGGCCGCGGGAGCCGAAGCCGTAATTAAACTTGGCTCCGAGGGACGTGAATCAAAGGGCCGTTAAAAAGGCAAAGGAAGGAGCGTACCTGCGGGGTTACGTGAGCCAGAAAAATGCAACGCCGGCTTCCAGCCGCCCATAAAACAGATGCCGTCTCCTCGCCCATCGGCAGGGTTTGGCCGAGTACAAAAAGCCTGGGAAGAGGGGTTTTATGGCCGTTATTTATGGCCTCGATTAACAGAGGTGTGTCCGTCAGCGGATTTTTTCCTCCCGGCACTTGCTGAGGCTGGGGCGAGCGGGGCTGAGCGAGCCGACCCGGCCCGCGCGAGTGCCACGCACCCGGCACGGTCCCTGCAGGGCCACGGCCACCACGCGCGGGGCCAGGGTCGCGCTGCGTTTGGGCTAGGAGCACCTGGATGCGCCCTTTTGGCAGGGGGGAAACGAGGAGAAATCAGGAGAAGGAAGGAAGGAAAAGAGCGGCGAGGGGCGGCTGCTCGTCCCCAGGAGCCTGGCCTTGGCCAAGGTCACCACGTGCCTCTGCTTGGCCAAGCCAAGGGCTGGCTCAGCCCGAGAGGCACCAAGCAGCACCATGGCCAGGACACGCGTTGTCTCCCCTCGCCGGCCCGGCTACGTCCTCGCTGCTGGCCTGCCCATCGCTCCTCTCTTCTGGGCTTTGGTGGATGCCTGTAAGAAGCGTTTCCTCCCGTTTAAACTGGAAGCCTATGTGAAGATTAATCTCTTTTTTGAACAAAATAAGTTTAAAATTGTCACCCAACTCCAAGCAAAGCTCAAAAGTTGGTACTTCAAGGAGCGCATTCGTTAAATAAAGGAGGAAAAAAGAGGAGAGAGGGGAGGAAAGAGAAAAAAAGATTACCTTGTTGAATTAATCAGGCTTCACTGTAATGTTCAGCCTTGGATTTTATTTCCTGTAATAAGCCCATTAATACGGGTGTCTATAGCAGGGGGCTTTTAGCAGCAGGCACCATTAGTGTAACGAGGAAGGGCTAATAGAGTTTTATTGGAATTTTTACTCCGACATCACAGCCTTTTAAAACAGCTGTCTCAATAGGCATTATTATTCTGATTAACATTTAGACAGCACAAATCATAGCTGTGCCCTCGGTGTCCCGCAGGTTTTACCATAATCATTCCAAGTCCCTGATGCGTCGGCTGGTCCTGGCACCCCCGGGAGCCCCAAAATCCCCGTGGGAGGGACAGAGCTGGGGTTCATCCAGGGCGACCCTGGCCTGCAGAGACCGAGGGGGTCAGGCCGCAGCACTAGTGACCCCATTTCGGCCAAGGGGAAACTGAGGCACGGCAAAGGGCAGCGCTCGAGCAGCCCCGCAAAGAGCCCTGGGGAGGCCCAGCCCAAGAGCTCTGTCGGCAGGTACAATCGCAGGCAAACTAAGTTCGGCTTTTATTTGTCAAGTTTGGTTATTTACGAGGATGTTTTACGGCGCGCCAGCATGGCGGGGTGCGCAGCGCGCTGCGGCCGGCGGCCGCCTGCAAGGACCCTCGGCCAGGCCCCGGGCTGCACCCGCAAGCGGTTCAGCAGATGGGTCGCACCAACCACCCCCCGGGCATCAAGTGTCGTTAGCATCTAATTAGCATGTCATCAACCTCCTGCCCTCTCCACAGGGCTCTGCTTTGCCCTGGAGTCACCTCCTGCCCAGGCGAACCCCAGCTGGGGATTTTTCCACCCGACAGTGACAAGTATATTCAGACGCTGAGGATGGAGCTGCCGGAGCCCCCCTCTCCGCTCGCTCTCTCCCTCGGCCCACCGGGACCTCAAAACCATCAGCCCTCTGCCGCCGGCAAGCAGCACCCTCGCTGCAGCAACCCTCTCCCTCAACACCGGGGGCTGCAGTCAGACACCCACCGCAGCCCCCTGATGTGGGGCCACCAACGGATGGGGGACCAGGGTAAGGGAGGTGGGAGCTGCAGGTCTGTTCCCCTCCCACACGCTCTGCAGGGACAAAGCAGAGAAGACACCAGCTGGCTGAGCCATGGGCAAGACACCTCCAGAACTGTTCCCACCTCCCCGTTGGTCTCGGCCCTTTGGAAACCCTCCTACCGGGCCAGCTGCCAAGCCCAAGGCGATGCTCCAGCTAGCCCAGGGCGAGCTGGGGTGCCACGCGCTGGCCCAGCGGGTGCTCGTGTGGTCCCATCTCTGCATGCCAAGATCCAAAAGCTTTTTTTCCTCTTACTCTGTGGAATACCAGATCTCCCTGCCATACGGAGCTGCCTGCTGCAGGGCACAAGAGTGTTTCGCATCCGCTTAAAATTTTTAATTGCTTTTTGCCTAAAGCACCTGGCTGTGTCTTTCAGATAGAAACCAGGGCAACGTGGCCAGCTCCGAGCTCCATGGTTGTCCTCTGCCCACTGCTGGAGCCACCGGCCCCTGCTGGCCCAGGCCACCGTACTCAGCGCAGGAGGCTCCCTTGCACACTGCTGACCACAAACTGGGCTCACACCTGAAACTGGGCAAGGCTGAAAGGGAAAAAAGAGAAAGCTCAGAGTTGCAGAGGCTACACGAAGGCCGAGAGGAGCTTTAGCCACCCCAGTTCAGGAGGAAGACTAAAAAAAAAGGCGAGGATCAGTTCATAATGCAAGCCTGAAGGGAAACACTGGGATGTGGAAAGAAGGTAACTTATCTGTGGCTAGCACACTGGAGCCAGGACGGGGGTAATTCAGGGCTTATGACCCTAAAAGGCCCATTCAATCACAGGCAGCAGGAGTCAAGGAGAAACTAAGAGATACGGGCAAAAGCAACAGTAAAACTGGAATGAAACGACAGCCATAAAGCCAGTACCGGGAGGGACAGTAAAACCACAGTTTGGCAGCAGCCGGCAGGCCTACACTAATTCCTTATTTTTCTTATTAAAATGCCCTGGTTACCGGTTAACTCCCTTTGCTGAATACTTATAGTCTCTCCTGCCCTGGAAGGGGTCCCACAGGCGTTTCGGAGCCGGGATCGTGAGGCACAGCGGCACAGGGGCACGTGTCCTCGGCTTCAGCTGCGGCTCTGAGCCGCAGCGGCAGCTACTGCGGGCAGCAAAGGAAGGGAGCAGGTGGCGGTGGTCGGGGTTTAGGGCTTGAGAGGTCTGTGCCAGGGCTGCAGCTCTCTTGCTGCTTCCCAGACAGCCTTTGGCACATGCTTCATGTCCCCCAGGGGCTGCAAGACTCACCCGTGGCTACAGAGGGAGCCAGTGTCAGAGCCCGCGCTGCTCTCGGTCCGCCAATAGGCAGGAGCAAGACCTTTGGGTGTCCAGCTGGACGGGCTCTGCAAAGCCTGCTCCGTGTCGGGACCATGCCCTGAGCCCAAGCTGAGCCTTGCTGCTCTCAGTGCTGCCTACTGGCACCCTACAAGCCCCAAAGCTTCCTCCACCAAGCCCCACACCCCAGGCAGCAGACCTCGCTCGGCAGGGCTGCCTTTGCCAAGGGTGCTTTGCTAGACTTTGCTCTCTCCCGAGATGGGACGTTTTTCCTCCCGAGATGGATCGGTTCCCACATACGCAGTCAGGAGTCCTCCTGGTAATAAGCCATGACCTTATCTGGCCGGTAAATGTTTCTCACAGAAAGGACTGGGCTGACAACAAAGCAGTCTGACCTTGCCGCTTTTATCACTTTTTTTTGTCACTTGACACCCACCACGGCGCACGTGTCCTCCTGCCCAGTACCAAAGATGATGGAGATGGGCAGTCCTGCAGTCCAGAGCAAGTGCTTCATTTTTTCCTCAGTCAATCTAAGACTCCAATAACTCTGGGAAAACCCCTTTCCTTTGTAGCTCAACCCATTTGCTTCAGTGGCATCAAAAAAAAAAAAAAAAAAAACAGATGAAAATGAGACTAAATTTCTGGCCATGCCTCCTCAAGTGGCTCTAAATCTCTACATCCCCACTGGGTTAATGCCTTGCTCCTTGCAGAACATGGGACATGCCAACGTGCAGACTCATCTCTGGAGAGCAGCACAGAAGCACCACCACCCTTTCCTAATCCCTCACAGCTCTGTTAACATGCCACGGCAAGAGCAAATGCCTCTGTGGGATCTTGATGTGTTTTTAATGCATTAACTGCATCCCTGAGGGCAGTCAAAAGTCCCTGCTTGCTCTCCCTGTCATCTCCCCAAGCTGTCCTCATCTTTCCCTCCTGGAACGGTCTGGCGCAGGGACTTCAGAGGACGGATTCACCTGTGTAGAACCCAGTTTGATGTGCAGCCAGGAGCAGAGCTGCACCAGCTGGACCCCGGTGGGGCAGCACTTGGAGCGCAGCCGCAGCATTTCCCCTGCACCACAGGCGTGCTCACTGCTGGGTTCACACTGCACGCCATCCCGACACCCGCATCCCCCCTCCCTGCCCTGGCAGTGCTGCCGGGAGCAGAGCACACACACGGGAGACCCAATCTCAGGTCTCCATCGCCAGGATCTGGTGACCATGGGTGGAGAAAAGGGGATAAAAGAAGGGACACGGATTTTCTGAACTAAACCCAGCAGTTTTCCATGCAGCTGGCTCTGGGCTGGTACACTGCCCAACTTGGGGCAACTGGTACAGGAGAGGTCTCCCACTTGAGACACCGAGGTTGGGTGTTAGGTATTGGGTAGCACCAAGCAGCAATTCCCAATACATAATTGCTCCTCAGGCTGAAATCTCAGTCCAGCACACTGGTGCGAGTGTTAAATACCCAGAACAAGCTCTCTGCAACTAATTGGCAATACAGCTTTGGGCTTCCCCAAAGGCCTTGCTGGGGGAAGGTGGCTCCTAGGGTCCAGGACAAGGGTGACCCTGCTGTCACAGCTCAGGGCAGGGTCACGCAGGCACTTCCCCTCACAGGGGCATCATGCCCTGACAGCTTCAGTTTCCCTTCAACACTGCCAGGCCAAAAGCAAGGGGACGGCTCCTTTCCAGCCGCTCCGCTATCCTGGGCTGGTCTAGATGCTTTTAATCTCTTCCTCGAAAATGCAACACCACCTCACGGGTTTCGGTTTATTTGTTGTTGTTGTTTTGCTTTTTGAGTAGTTTTTTTTTTTTTTTTTTTGAGTACAGCTGCATTTTAACTACCAAAATACAAAGGGCTTCAGGGCTTTACACCCTGCAGCAAGGCAGGGACGGTTCCTATGCATTGCAATGCGTTTGAATCCCAGCCGCGCAGAGCCGTGGCCACCGGCTGCTCCATCTGCACCAGCTCAATCCTGACTCCCGCAGACGTGAGCCACCCTCACCTTCTCCTGCTTAGAGAAACCACTTCGTCTCTCCCTCTTGGGCTTTCCCACCCCCTCGCACACAAGTTAAAAATACCTAGGCAAGCTAAGGTGGATCTGTCACGGGGGGAAGCTCGAGGCAGCCCAGGTGCCGGGGTTCTCCGGTAGATCTGGGCCGTATCCCCGCGCTGCTCCTCCTCCCAGGCTTGAAGCTACAGGTGACTTCACCCCTGAAGTTTTCCACAGCAGGAACCATTTTTGGGGGGAAAAATAAATAAATATATACATGCATACGTATATATAAAACCCACACACCGCTTACCCCAGCTCAGAGCTATTCCAGCAGCAGCTCATTTCCAGCAGCCGCTACCTGGCAGGAGCGGCAGCCCCACGTGGGCACCTGCGCTCCTCGGCACGCGCCGTCTCCCTAGCTCTCGTCCTAAATCACAACGCAACAAACAGGCTGTTCATTAGCCGCTGTTTAATTAAGCGATATGGATCCTGCCTTGATATTTACAATCCCACTTGTTGTGATTTATTAGAGAAAGCGTCTTGTTTTCAAAGACAGCGACTGTAAAGTTTAACACCGCCTGACTTATTGCGAGTTTCATTTACGGCTCTGGGCTGACGTGATGCGGACCAGGCACGGAGCCGGTGGCCTATTAAATCAGAGCTAACTATGCGTGCAGGAAGAGATGACTAGCTTCGTTACAACCGGTTCAGTGGTTAATTACCCCAATCTGGATTCACATATTTAAGCCAATTGGCTGCCGCTTTTCCAGGCCCTGGGGAAAGCCAGGCAGAGTTGAGGCTGGGTGGTGGCAAACGTGCGCGTGGAGGGATGGCGACTGCAAACAAGGTGGTGGCAGAGCCTGCCACAGCCCTTCAGTTTCCGGCGCTCAAACCCTGCCCCGGCACCAGTTGTCCCGGGAAGCAATACAGAAGTTTGCACAAGGCCTGGCTCTGGGCTGGGGTATCTCCCTTCCTCCTATCTCCATGCCCCGAGCTCGAGGGCCACCCCATGAGCTACACAGGTCCACGCGCTGCTGCCCACCACCACTGCACGCAACCACAGCTTCCCAGTGATGCCGGAAAAACACTTGGACTCCTGCAGGACACCTGCATCCGCCTGAGCCTGTGTGATGGGACTGGCTCTGGGATGGGGTGAGCACAAGCACAGGAGGAGGGGGCCCAGCACTCGCATCCAGCCTGGCTCCCAGGTCCCCCAGAGCCACCCGCTGTCCCGGTCCTTCTCCAACCCCAGTGATATGAGAGCAACGCATGGACCTGGGGAGGGAGCAACGACACTTGCCAGAAATTGTCATTTAGCAGGTAGCAAAATCAGTTCTGAGGAGAACATTTACCTCCTTGCAAGATATTTCTAGCCCCCAGGAGACCAATTACAGACTTTACAATAATACAGGCCTCATTAGGGATTTAAGAGAATGGATCTTTTAAAAAAAATGCATTAAGACACAACAGCAGATGGTGCTCAGCACCCAGCACCACAGGATGAGCATCCCCATCAGGGAACACCCCCAGGCTAGCTACCTCCAAATCCCCTGCACCTCTGCCCAGGACTGACCCCTGCAAGGCCCCGAGTTTTCCCCAGCCCCAGGGGCAAGGGGAAGGGGCTGCAAGGGGGGGGGGGGGGAAGCACTGACCACAGAGCTGTTTGCAGCATCCCTCCAGCCCAGCGGCCAGCCTGCTGCTCCCCCAACCCCACAGGGTGGGCACGGAGGGGCTGGCAGCACCATGTGCTGAGCTGCACCCACCCACATCCCTTTTGGCCTCAGCTCCAGCAAAAATCCAGCCCCTCACTGTATCCCATGGGGGCACACAGCCCCGTACTGCACCTCGGTACCTGCCGGCATGCAGTGGGCAAGAGGAGAGCCACGGCCAACCCGTAGCCTGGGGCAGAGAGGAGGAAGAGGAGCAGTCCCGTGGCTCAGCCCTGCCCTGGAGCAGGGGCTCTGCACACTCAGCCTCTGCCTGCAGCCAGAGAGCCATTGCCAGGAGTCTCCATGGAGCAAGTTTGCCAGACCTCAGCCCTCTCCTAGGAGGGCACAGGTAAATCTTGAGCAGCACAAACACCTGCCTGCTGTCAGCTCCTTCCTGAGCCTGCCACTCTCAGGGACAGGCTCACAGCTCCTCCCAGGGAGGAAGAGGAGGCAATGCACAGCCAGAAATGGTAGCAGGTGGCACAGGACTAGCCGGCACCTCCTCTGTAGTCCCCAATGTTATTCCCCCCACAGCAGTTACGGAAGAGACCCCTGCACATGCATGCACCCTCCCATCTGGTGCCAAGAGCCACCAGGCCACAGGCAGAAGTGCTTTGCTTATGGGTTTTATTGGACAGAGAGGCTGTGTCCCTCCACGGGGCAGGCAAACCCACCAGCATCATCCCAGCTTGACCAAAAAGAGGCTGGTTTGGAAGGAGGGCAAGCCTTTTAGCGCTGATAAGGGCACTCTGTGGAGGCAGGAAGACGCAACCTGGAATGAGGAAGGAGACAGTGGGAATGGTATCACCTGCACACGGATGCAGCAGGATTAGGGCCTAGGTTACCTGTACACCAGCAGGCACAACTGGCCCAAAACCCAAGCCCAGCTGTGACAGGGCTCAGGAGAAGGCACCTTGGCAAGGAAACGAGAGGGCTCACAAGTGACATGAGACAGGCCTCAGCCTAGCTCTCCCCCGCCACCCAGTGCCTCCTCTCCTTGGCCCCACCAAGCAAAGCCAAGGGCCAACTGCACTGCTCCCGGTCACGACGTCTCCTTGGGCCTCTGCTTGTAGTGCACCTCGGGGAGGTTCCTCAGGCGCTCAGCAGCCTGCAGGGTAGAGCATGAGGGTCAGAGAGGCAGACCCCAGGGACAGCTCCGGCGCAGGTCCCTGCGGCTCCTGGGAACGTTGTGCCCTTCCCACCCCCTCTGCCAGCCCTGCCCATGCTCACCTGCTCCGGTGTGAGGTCTCTCTGTGCCTGAGCGAGCATCTCGTAGCCGACCATGAACTTGCGGATGGTGGCGGAGCGGAGCAGGGGTGGGTAATAGTGGGCGTGCAGCTGCCAGTGCCCACAGTCCTCCTCCAGGTGAGGGCCCGTGGGGGCTCCTGCCAGGGGTGCAAGTGCTGCACATGAGACCAAGCCCTGCCAGGCTCTCTGCTCCACTGGGGAGGGGATAGGGACACAGAGGACATGGCACTCCAGCCCCATGCTGAAAACCCAAAGGGCACAAGCATCACAGCCTTCAGGGCACTGAGGGAAACAGTCAGGCGATGGGAGTACTCAACCCCTGTGCCCCATAACCCTGGTGCTCAGAGCCCCCCCCCAGGTGGGCAACGTGAGTAGGAGAACCTGAGGCAGGGTGGTCTGCACAGCCTCCCCACAGCTGTATCCCACTCCCACAGTACTCAGCCACCCCACTAACCATCACATCCTCTCCCCTCCCCATGCTGCAGAGGGAACCCATGAGTCCTGGCTTTCCACACCAGCTCCACATGCCTGAGCAAACCAAGCCTGGCCCAAGCAGTGGGTATGATCCCCCTGCCAGGAACAAACAGGCACCGCAGGGTGAACGAGATGGTTCGGGGGTCTATCCAGCTCCCCTAATCCAGCCACTCACCATGCCAGCCCATTGAGTAGGGGAAGGAGACTTCAAAGAGGTTGTCATATTTGATGAGAAGCCTCTGCATGATGGATGCCAGGCCTACAACAGAAGCGCTAGGGCAGTTGCACCTCGAGCTGGCCAGCCTGCCTCTTCTCACGGCCCAGGGGACAGACAGTGCACTGGACTGGGAGTATTTCATCCAGGGCACCCCTCCCTGGGCAGCACCACCATGGTGAGCTGTTATCTGAGCTCTCCAGGGACATCAGCATTGGCAGGAGAGACACACTGGCCACCTGCTCTCCTCCCCGCATATCCAGACACACAGCATCCGAGCGATGAGGCTGGAGAAGTGCCTGTTCCTGATCAGCCAGCATCGCAAGAGTATTAGGTGTCCCAAACTGGATCTTCATCACCCCAAAAAAAGGATCTTGGTCTCCCACCGGTACAGTCAAAAACCCGGACACCTGGGTTCCGACCCCACTTGCACCATGACAGGGAGGTTTAGCAGGGCTGGCTCACCTGCCAGCCCAGAGGATAACAAATGGGAATCCAACCCCTGCTCATCCCACACCCAGCCCTGCTCCCCACGGGGACGCAGGACCCTCCTGCACCAGCCAGGCTTCTGGGAAGAGCTTTCTAACAACAGAGGGGAGCACACACCACCCAGCTAGACTGAGCAAGAGTTACGGGGTGCAAGGTCACTCACTGTCCCTCTCGCCCTCGCTGAGGTCCTGCAGGCGGCAGACGTGACGGCGGGGCAGCAGCAGGGTCTGGAAAGGCCATGTGGCCCAGTAGGGCACCACGACCAGCCAGTCCGCATTCTCCACCACCAGCCGCTCCTGCAGGAAACACCACTTGATAGAGCCACGCACAGGTGCATCACCCCCACAGACCCCAGCCCTGGGCTCGTGTGCTTCCAGTTCCCACGGACCCCACTGTTGGGAGCTGGAAGAAATGGGAGCCTCATCCTGTCCCTTTCAGCACACATCCATGCTCCCAGCTTTCAAGAGAACGCACAAGAGGCTGATCCTCACCTTCCTGCAAGCCTCCTGCTCAGCGTACTCCAGCAGCATGGGCACGCCGTGCTGGCTCAGGTACTCCCGTTGGGTCCGCTCTTCTAGCTGGGCCTCATTCGGGAGGAAACTGCTGGCCCAAATCTGGGAGGATGGAAGCAGGGCATAAGGACACTTACCTGCCCTCATCTCCCACCTGTGATCTTGAGGTCTTGCCCACCTGCGCCCACCCTACAGAGCCTGCCCTATCTCCCAGCCTTCAGAGACCCCCAACCCATCTCCAGTTCAGGACCCCCTCTCTCTCCCACTGCTTGTAGGTAGGGTTGAGGGCACCATAAAACGTGCAGAGCGAAAAGCTTTCCTGGCCCTCCAGGGAGAGGCCACGAAGCAAAACGCACAGCCTGAAGCAGGGCTGGCAGCACTGGGATGAATGGAGAGCTCTACTCGCTGTCCCCTCTCACCCGCTCCAGGCCCATGTCACAGCCCTCTCACTAAAACCTGGTCGAGCTGGGGGGAGGGGGAGGATCTGGCCACGCTCCCCCCAGCAAGGGTCTCTGACACCCCCTGGTACCCGGGGATGCTGGAGCCCCGCTCCCCATTTGCGGGCCCATGCTGCCACCAGGCGGACAGCCAGACATGCGGCAGCCGCGAGGGACGGTCCCCAGGAGGAGAGGCGGCTGGCCGGCCAGGCACCGGGGAGGGGGTCCTCCCTGCAGGAAGGGCTGGGGCGGCTTCGGGCCCAGGCACTCAGTTCAGGGGAGGATTGGCGTGCACATCGTCCCCCCACCCACCCTGGGGTGGGGGACTCCCAGTCGAACCGGGTCGCCCGTGGGACGGCCGGGCCCTCACCTGGCAGTGGGGGTGAGGGTTGGAACAGCCCATCATGGCTCCCTTGTTCTCGAAGATCTGCGGAGCAAGAGGCGCAGGAGAGCGGGCCGGAGCACCCAGCCGGACACCCGGGTCGTCCCCCCACCCACCCCCGGCTTCGTGAAAGCGCAGGGGCTCAGCGCAGTGCCCGCCGGCTGCCTGGGCGCCCGCCCGCCCCCACGCCGAGCAGGGAGGGAGCCCGCACCAGGGCGGCGCCGCTGCCCGCCGCGGCGCGGACCCACCTGCACCCAGGGGTACGCGGCGCCCAGCTCCGCCGCGAGCTCGGCCCACTTGTCGACCACGGCCCGGATCTCGGCCAGAGACATGAGGGGCAGCGTCAGATCCGACCGGGGGTGGAAGCACATCACCTTGCTGCGGAGGAGGGAGACGCGCGGGGCTGGGGGGTCGCGGGGCGCCCGGGGCTCGGCCCCTCGAGCCGAGGCCTCGAGCGGCGCGGGCTGCGCTTACCACACTCCCCGGGCGGCCGCGGCGCGGAACAGCGGGTGGTCGCTGCCACCTGCGCGAGGACAGAGCAGGGGGTGGCCGAGCCGCCGGCACCCCCTCGCGCCCGGGGGGCGCCCCCGGGGGAGCCGCTCGCCCGCGCGAGGCCTCACCAGGCTCGGGGGCGTCCGGCTGGAGCGCGGGGAAGTCGTTGGGGAAGACGAAGGTGCTCTCGTACGGGGGGTTCACCTGCGCGGGGCGGGAGGCGGCGGTCGGGACGCGGGGGGCGACGCGGGCCGCCCCGCCGCCCGCCGCCCCGCGGGTACCTCGCCGCTGGCCCGCCGGGCGCCGGGGCACAGCGGGTTGCCGGGGTCCCAGCGGGGCACGTCCTCGGCCGGCGGCTTCTCCACCTGCCCCTGCCAGGGGCGCTGGACGCGGTGCGCCGACACCAGCACCCAGTCGGCCCGCAGCGGGTTGTAGCGAGCGTGCTGGTGCTCTGCGGGGGGACAGGGCCGCCGTGAAGGGCGCCGCCGCCACGCACCCTCCCCGCGCGGCCCGGCCCGGCCCGGCTCGGCCCGGGGGCGCCGCCAGCTCCCGCTCGCCCGGCGGCCAGCGCGAGGCAACCCCCGGTGCCGGGGGAGCTGGGGGGCTGGGGGGCTGCAGCCACCGCGGGGCGTCGCCCCCTCCGCCTCCCCGCCTCGCTCCACTCAGGGGGGGGGGGGGGGGGGGGGAAGGGCGGCGGCGGCGGCGGCGGCGCCCCCCGTAGGGTCCCGGCGCCCCCCGGCCCTACCGCTGGCCCGGAAGGGACCCGCCGCCTCCATAGCGCTGTTGCGGCCCCGCCCCGCCCCCGGAAGCCCCGCCCCCCTGGAGGCCCCGCCCCCGCGGCGGCGGTACCCGCCCCGGCCCCGCCCCACGCCCCACGCAGCAGCGGTGCCCGCCCCGCCCTCGGCCCCGCCCCCTCTCCGCCCCGGCGGCCCCGCCCCCATCTCGGCCCCGCCCCCTCTCCGCCCCGCCCCGCGCAGCGGCGGCCGCCGCGCGGTGCTGGCGCGGGCGCGGGCGCTGACGCCGGCGCGCGGCGCGCGGGCATGGCGTGGGCGCGGGCGCGGCGGGGGCGGGGCGGCGGGGCGGGGCGGCGGCGGGCGGGCGGCATGGGGGTGCCGGGGCCGGGGCCGCGGGCGCTGCGGGCCGGGCTGGCGCTGGGCGCCCTGGCGCTGCTGCTCCAGGGGCTGCGGGCCTGGCTCGCCGCCAAGCGCTACGAGTTCCAGGCGGCCGAGATCGCCCAGCTCGCCCGGCACCACGCGGGTAGGCGGCCGCGGGCCCGAGCGGGACCGGGAAACCGCGACGGGATCGAGGGGGGGCCGGGATCGAGGCGAGACTGGGACGGGGGGACCGGGGCCAGGACGGGTGGACCGGGACCGGGATCGAGGCGAGACTGGGACGGGGGGACCGGGACCGGGTCGAGGGGAGATTGGGATGGGGGGACCAGGATCGAGGGGGCGGGCCGCGAGGAGCGGGATGGGGCCGGGGCGGCGGGAGCACGCAGCCCCCCGGGGCTGAGCCCCGCGGCGGGCCGGGGCAGGGCGTCACGGCGACCCTCGGGCTCTGCAGGGCTGGACCACGAACTGGCGTTCTCCAAGATCATCGTGGAGCTGCGGAAGAAGCACCCGGGCCACATCCTGCCGGACGAGGACCTGCAGTGGGTGTTCGTGAACGCGGGCGGGTGGATGGGCTCCATGTGCCTCCTGCACGCCTCGCTCACCGAGTACGTGCTGCTCTTCGGCACCGCCGTCGACACCGGCGGCCACTCGGGTAAGCGGGCTCGGGCCCCACGGGGCAGCCTGGCGCGGCGGCGGTGCCCCACTGAGGACTTTTTGCCCCACGCCTGCAGGCAAACCCCCGCGAGACCCCGGCCCGTGCTGTCCCCCGTGCTCCTGGCCACGGCTCCGCCACCATAACTTGGCCCAAGAGTCCTGCCCCCCCCCCCCCAGGACCGCTCAGCTTCATTTGCACAGGGCCCCCGTTAGCGGCGTCGCCGTGGCTGCGTCGAGAGATGGTCAGCGCCGACCCTCGGGGGCGCTGGGCGCGTTGCACCGAAGGAGCCCCTGCGCTGGCGTGGCACGGAGCAGCCCCCCGCAGGGACGGGCGGCGGAGCGCCAGGTCCTTGCCGGACAGAGTCCATGCGCGCTGAGACTTGGAGCCTTCAGTCGGTCTCGGCCACTGCCGGCGTCTCAGCCCCGTTCGCGGGAAACGGGCAGTAGGACAAGGCAAGGTAGCCGGCGACTCGGTGGTGGCACGTGGGCACCGTTCGTCCCGGGTGTCCTGGCAGGTTCTGCTTGCAGCCAGCCCTCGCTGGGCAGAGCCTCAACAGGAGCCTTTCTAAATAAGGTGCTGTTTGTAAATAAGCGCTGGAGCCTTTCCCCAAGCCCAGCGTGCCGGGGCTCGGGCACCCCTGCGCCGCGGGCAGCTGTGGGGAGCAGCCCCTGCAGCAGCCCCGCTTGCACCGCGCGATGCCATCCTGCAGCTGCTGCCTCAGCAGCGGCCGAGCCAGGTCCCGCTTCGTGGCGTTCCGGGCAGCCAGGACTCTGCAGGTCCAGCTGGCAGGCGGAGGCGGGCATCGCATCTCCCCCTGCTTTGTGAGGGAGCCAATGCCAAAACGGGCTGGAAACGAAGGGTCATATAGATCCTGAGCAACTCAGGCTGTCGGGACGTGGCTTGGGTACCAGTCCTGGTCCACACTCTTCAGTGCTTGCCCAGGATGCACTGAGGCCATAGGGCTGGTGTGCTTCCCCACCGGAGGGCTGCTTCTTGGCTCTGATCTCAGCCACCAAGTCATCTCCATACCCTCAGGGCCTTGGCCAGGCACACGCTGAGTTGATGCTGTCTGTCCTCTCTCAGGTCGGTACTGGGCTGACATCTCTGACACCGTCATCTCGGGGACCTTCCGGCAGTGGAAAGAGGGAACCACCAAAAGTGAGATCTACTATCCAGGTGAGCACAGGAGCGGCAGTGCCCTGCGGGCGCCTGCGCAGCTGTACCCACATCGTTGGGACATGGCTGCTCTGCGGCCTGATCCTGCGCTGTGGTACAGAGCCTCCTCCTTCCAGCTGGCTGAAGCCAATAGCTCAGGATGAGGTGCTTCATAACCCCTGAGCACATCCCAGTATCTTAGTGGGTGCCAGTAACAGAGAAGTGGCCAGTTACCCCAATGAGCAAGGCTGGAGAGGCCTTAGAGGCCTGCCCAGCATGAGGCATCTAGGTTGGGGTGCTCAGCCCAGCAGTTTTGAGGCCTGCACTTCCCCTCTTTGGGCACAATCCAGAAGCACCACCCTCTGCTGGGAGCAACCCCACGCCTGTGTGTTGGCAGGGGACACCATCGTGCACCAGGCGGGAGAGGCCACGTCCGTGCAGTGGAGTGCGGGCACCTGGATGGTGGAGTACGGCCGGGGCTTCATCCCCTCCACGCTCGCCTTTGCCCTGGCTGACACCCTCTTCAGCACTCAGGACTTCGTCACTCTCTTTTACACCCTACGAGTCTACGCCAAGGGCCTGCTCTTGGAAGCCAATGCCTTCTTTAGCACCATGGCTTGCTGAGCCTGGCTCGCCACGGTGCTCTGCAACGCAGAGCTGGCTCCTTTTCTTCCAGTCTTCCTCCCTCCTCCCCTGCCTCCCTGGGACCAGGCTCTAGCAGAGACTGCAGATCCACTGCGCCTCTTCCCTCTCTCTCTGTCCTTCTCCATGTGCCAGCTCAGCTGCGCACTGAGCCCATCTTGCACCCTGTGCCAATGGGTGCCAGGACAGATGGACCGTGGCAGAGTCACAGCAATGCAGATCACGAGTTCTCGTTCCTCCTTGCCTGTCCCCTTTTAGTGCAGAGCCTTATCGTGCTTTTCCATCCTCTGGAGACAGCTGCCTTGCACTTGAGTGGCCTTGCAAGCTATAAAGACCCCTGCGTGCTCTCGGAGGAGCTGGGGCTGGCTGTCCCCAGCTCCACAAAATTTCTGCAGCTCCCAAGACGTAAGGAGGACAGTGCTGGTGTAAGCCAGGCTGCAGCATCCTCTCAGGGCAGGGAGCATGGGGAAAGCCATCCAGAGACACATCTCTGTGGGCAGCGCCCAATGTGAAGGGATGCTGTGAGGTTCCCCTTCTGCTTCCTGGGCTGGCTTGCTGCCCCAGGCTGCGGTCAGCGCAGAGAGCAACGTATCCAGCTGGCAGCTCTTCCTGGTGGCTCGGATCCCAGCTGATGTGTTTTGGCAGCACACAGTGTCCCCCTGGCACAGACCAGAGGCCACTCTGTGCTGGGACCCCCAGGCAGTCAGGGGATGCCTGGCCTTTATGCTGGAGGTCTGTCCCAGTTCAGGTACCTGCTCCCAGTGTGCAAGTTGCCCTGGGAGGCAGAGGCTGGAAAAGGGTCCTTTTTCCCGTGGTTCTCCCTCATCCATTCCCCTAAATGGGGAGCGCCACCATCTGTCGCCTTAACCGAGAGCCCATTCTGCGGTGGCCTCCAGGCTATGCACATATATAGTGTCTGTGGGTGCTGGGGAGCAGCAGCCAGTGAGTGCTGTGGGCACCCAGACCCCAATATTAGCTCAGGACAGGATCTCACCCCTCTGAACGCTTCCCCTGGCTAAGATACCGTGACCCCCAAGTCCCCAAGTCTCCCATCCCTGCAGCCTCCATCTCTAGCTGATGGGTTGAAGGAGGCGCTGGCTGGAGGCCTGCCGGTGGGGAACAGCAGTCCTGCTCTCTGCAGGAGCAGAGAGCCTGGATCAGCTCCCTGCTTGGCCCATGCAGCCCACGAACAGCCCCACAGAGCACCAGTGTCCCGGCCATGGAGGGACCTGGCATGAAGGGCGCAAGCAGGCCAGGCGACCAGGAATGCCAGGTGTCCCTCAGCTGCACCCCAGCTCTGGTTGCCACTAGGCTGTTTGCAGGGGCTGATCCCTTCTCCAGCCCTGTGGTCTCTCCGTAGTGGCTGTCACGGCAGGTTTTTCACCGAAACGCAGGAAGAGGAGCTGAGCCCCCTGTGAGAGCCGCTCTGAACGTCCCCTCCGGCTGGAGGAGCCTGGCCTTGCTCCGCGCTGGCCACGCTCCCTGGGCCAAACTGGGGGGTACAGACACCCCACTTGCAATCCCCGTGCCTGACCCACGCAGGGTGCCACGTCCCAGGCTCGCTGCTTGGTGGAGGGCTTTAACCTCAGGCGTGGTTTCAAAACTAATGTGTCCCCCCTGGCCACCAGGCCTGCAGCATGTCCCTCCTCCTGCTCCTCAGACTGTCCTCGTCGTGCCAACCAGCAGCCCCACACATGGGCTACTTCTGAACTTGCCACTCAAAAAAAAGATGTCAGTAATAAACATGCTCATCCGACCAGTTTGGGTTCTTGAGAGTCTCTGGAGCGTGCTGGGCCCTCTGCAATGCGGGAATGGCGTTAGATCCTCTGTCCAGATGCTCCTGGCTCAGCATTAGAGCAAAGGGTGCCCTTGGTGGCTGGGAAGGGCTCTGTGTCCCCCCACCAGCCCTGCCAGGTGCCAGGCTGAGCCCCTACAGCAGGTCTTGCCCTGGGCCGGAGGATCCAGGGAGCTGGGTGCTGGGCAGGATCGGGTCCGTCTCTGCTCCCACAAGCTGGCAGGAGATGGTGCTATTACTCCTCTTTCCACGTTGCTCGGGACTGAAAGCCTTAGCTAGCCGTCAGGGCTGCTGCGTTTCCACTGAGGACCCAGGAGTCCGGGAAGCTCCTTCCTTCAGGGGACAGCGCCCATGGCAAAGTGGCCGGTGCCAGCTCGCAGCATAGATGTGCCTGGTTGGGGGGACGGTTTTGGGCCTCCCGCTGGCGTGAATCCCTGGGCAGCGCTCTGGCTGCATTTGTGACGGGCCAGGTGTAGATCCTGAGCACCTTGCCATGTGACAAGGCCTTCTGGGCAAAGCGCGCTGGAAAACTTGAGGGGCTCCACGAGGGTGAGTTCAGAAGCACGCGGTGCTTCCCAGGGCCGGCCACTGTGGCACGTATCCAAACCGAACCCTTAGGAAGGGGCGGACTCGAGGGGGGAACGGACCCAAATGGTGGAGCACCCAGGCAGTGGCGTGGGGCTGCCTGCGAGGGCCGCTGCAGAGCTGTGCGCACCCATGGGAGAAGGGCACGGGCGGTGAGCGCCGGGCGGGCGCGCAGGGTGCCCGTGCTCGGCCCCGCGGGCTTCGCGGGAAGCCTGTCGAGGAATATGAGTAATCCTGTGTCGGCCTGCGCAGGAAGGCGCTAACTCAGCAGCTCGTATCAATACCGCTCCACTTACAGCGAAGGCCACGTAATGAAAATCCGATGGGCACGGTGGTGGGAGTAAATAAGTATGCCATTAAAATGAGAAAATCAAAGCGCTGGACAGGTCCTTTCTCTTGCCCATTGATTTCTTTTATTACGGAAATATTGCTGCTAAATAACATTAGTGTGAACAATCTCAGCAGTGTTTTCCATAGCGGCCGTGTCGATAACCCCCGTGCGGGCGGGGGGATCCCAGCGCCCGGCTGGGCTAAGGGCTGCTCCGGGGCCGCCTTTCCCGCCGTCCCCGTGCTCCCGGAGCGGCGGCTGCCACGTGCGCCCGGGCAGCCTGCGGTGCCTCTCGAGCTAGCGCTGCCACGGTGGAGCTGGGCTGGGTGCAGGGCATCCCCCCCCCCCATCCCGGCCCCGTGTTGGGCAGGACGGGTGGCTGTCCGCTCCCGCAGCTCCAGGCGTGCGAGGGTCCCCCAAAGCAGCCCTTCCCTTTGGGCATTTGCAGCCTGCTACAGAGCAGCTAAATATCCCCGGCCACCAGAGGATGAGGGATCGGTCCTGGATGCAGCACGTCCTGCAGGTCCGTGCCCACCTGTAGGCTCTGACCCTTCCTCCCCACTCCTCCTCCCGACCTGTCCATGTCCGTATTTGTGCTGGACTGAGGCTTGATTCAGGCTGGGAAACTGAGGCACGAGGCGGGAGAAAGCTCACCACAGCCACCAGGGCCGAGGCTCGCAGTCAGGGTGCCCCTTCCCCCTCCAAAGAGGCAGTGGGAGGCCAGATCCAGTGCCTGGGGGGGGGGTTACAGCCCCCTTATGCAGGCAGCTCTCCCCATCCCGTGGGCCACTCACACCCCGCTCACTGCTTGGGCAAGGTCCCTTCACCCCTGCGTGTCTCTGCCGCCCCAGCCAGCAGGGCTGAGCCCATAGCAAGCCCCCCACCCCAGATCCCCAAATCCGCTGCTGGATGGGTGTCCCCGGAGCTGCTGGTGCTGCTCCTGCGGTGCTGAGCACGGCCCTGCTGCCCTGCGCCACCGCGGCTCCGGCAGGCCTTCTCCTCGCTGCAGAGCTCCCCCCAGCTCCTTGGGCATCAGAGCAGGGACCATCCGGTTGTCCAGGCGCAGGCACCCAGCACCCTCTGAGATGCCAATGGGGACGTCCCTCCAGGCTCAGGTGCCTGGAGGCAAGGTGAGGCTCCCTGCACACCAGACCCCCTCGGATCAAGGGCTCCAACTCCGACGCCTCGCCGGAGCACTGCTCGGCTCCCCTCCCAAACTGCCCATGAGCTGCAGGATCCCGGAGCCCTCTCCAGGGCCATCGCGGGGCTGAGCGCACGTCGCTGCCCACCGAGCACCTTCCCCCCGCGGCTCGCTCTATCTCGCTGTCCTTGCGCGTGCAGCGGGTATTGATCAGCCCTCTGGATCTATCTCCCGATTCCTCCTGCAGTATCCCTCTGGTTAGAGTATCTCTCCATCTGCTCCGCTGTCTGCCGGGCCCGTCTATACCTACAGTATCTGTCTGCTGCTGCCTCCGCCGCAGCCGTCGATACCTGTTCGTCTGGGGGAAGCTCTTTCTCTCCGGCCGGGAGCGTCACCAGAGCCCTGCGGTGCAAAGAGGCTGCTGAGCAGCCAGGTGGCGGGGACACGGTCCTCCTCGGTGCCCTGAGCACCAGCACACTTCAGGACACGTGTGCCGAGCCCCAGAGCTGCTGCTGCTGCTGCTGCTGCTGCTGCTGCTGCTGCTGCCACCATGGTGGAGGTTTAAAGGGGGAACCAAGCTGTGCTGGCGAAACCAGCCGGCAGCACCCCGAGCGGGGGGAGCTCCCCAGACGCCCGGCTTCCCGCCAAGCAGCCCCCTCTCCACCACGGTGCCCGGTGCAGAGCGCGTCACGGCCTGCACAGAGGGTGCCAGCACCCTCGGGCCACAGCACGCCGCCTCTGGGAGGGGAGGCTGGAGGACCTGGGCAACCAGACCCCGGGGGCAGCTGGTCCGGTGGGTTCCCTGACGTGGGGCTGAGCCGTAGGATCCTTGGGACAATGCAGCAGGACCGGCAGCAGCTGGGGGGGGGGGGGGGGGGAAACTGAGGCACAGGGAAGCAGCTGGGCTCAGCCTGCGCCAAGCCTGTTGCCTGGGCTCAGGGCAGCCTGGGCAGAAGGAAACAGCCCGGAGCCCTTCGCTTTGGCAGCCTGGGAGCACCCGGGAGCCCTCACCCCAGCGCTGGAGCTAGGGATCTGGAGATCCCTAGCCGTGCCGCAGTGGGAGCAGACGGACCAGGGCGCGCTCTGCCTGCCCAGACCCAAAATGGGATGGCCGACAGCTGCTTTATCTCCTGTGCAAAGATAAACAGCGCCTGGGGGCCCTGCCGGCTCCGGCTCCGGAGCCGCCCTGCTCTCCCAGCGGTTAGGGACGAGCCGGGGCCAGGGTGGGGGCGTCTTGGAGAAGAGCCTGCCGAGGAGCCGGGCTGCCCCCAGGTATGCGGCGCAGGCCGCGGAAAGGACAACAGGCAGTTTCCCCACGGAGCCCAGAAGCAGCCGCTTTTCCCCGCCAAGGGCCTCGGAGAAGCGGGCAGACGCCGAGAGCCGGCGTGCCGCATCCGGGAGCGAACCGGCTCCCCTGCGCAGCAGCCGCAGACGCTCCCAGCAAAACGCTCTGCGGACCACACAGGGTGAGACGGGGGGAAAGCCGCCCCCTCCCGCAGCCCGGCGTTGAGGATGCTGCTCAGAGCCGAGGGATGCCTGCAACCCGGGCAAACCGTCCGGCCGCCCCAGGCTGAAGGAGCCCGAAGAAGAGCAGGCGGCTCCTTCCTCTCCTGCCGGCGCCGCCCCCGGAGAGGAGAGGGGAGAGGAGGGAGAAGGCGCCTTGTCCCCTTGGCCGCAGAGGGGGAGCCCGGGGATATTGCGGGGATGCTCCTGGCAGGCGGAAGCCCTGCGTTTGCCGTGGGATCTAGCCTGCGTGGGGCAGCAAGGTACCAGGGTGGTGCAGGTGGCGGTGAGGCCAGGGTGCTGGGTGCTCGCCCCAGCTTGCAGCTTTGCCCCATAGACCCATCTGTTGGGGCAAGTCCCACCCGGTGCCTCAGTTTACCCCACTATGTGCAGGGACGTGGGGCAAGCCAGCGGTGCTGAGCCCCACGCACATGTGTGTGTGTGTGTGTATGCACAGTATGTGTGCGCAGGCAGGCGGGCACGCGTGTGCCAGCTGGGCTAGCCTTGCTCCACAAACCAGCAGAGAGCAAACGCGAGAGTGGCAGCCAAGCCGCGGCCGCGCCGCAAGGCTGCCGGCGGAGGTCAGGGCTCTCAGCACTCGCAGGTCGCCAAAAATGCCCCTTAGCAGCCTGCACACGCCTGCCTGTGCACACACAGCACACACGCACCTCTCCCAGCGCAGACTTCACACGCCTACATTAAACACACAAAACGCACACGCCCAGCTCCCAGCATACACTTACATGCACTTACTGCTGCTCCCCGGCAATGTGTGCAGATATGTGCGTGCACACCCAGAGCACATGCTCAGCCCCCTCCAGTCCCACGCACACGCATGCAACTGCATTTACGCATGTTTGCCTGCACACCCCACTCCCCCAAGGTGCAGGCACACACACACACACACACACACACACCCTTAAATACTGTGCACACACATGCATGCAACGCACACCGAGCTCCCCAGGTGTGCACTGCACACCTGGGCAGAGACACCATGCACACACATATTCAGCTCTGCCAGGGCGAGCACACACGCATACCTGCAGGCAGGTGTCATGCACACACAACATGCATCCAGCTCTCCCAGCACATACGTGCAAGCATGTGCATGCACACAGAGCACACTTTGTGTTCCCCGTGTGCATGCACGCATGCTCACACTGTGCACGCACACACAGCTCTCCCAGCATGCCTGAAAGCAGTCATGCACAGACCCCTTGCACGCACACACATGCAATACACACTCACCTCTGCCTGCACGCACACATACACGCGTGTCAGCTCAGACCCTCTGTGCGCAGTCACACGCCTTGCACTCCCCTCTGCCAGCACCCACACACCCGTGTGCAGACCCAGGCTCCCTGCACCCGCTCGCCCATGATGCTCGCTCAGCTCTCCCGGGGCACACGTGTGCATGCATGCACGACCACCACCCCCCCACCCGCACACACACACACACACATACACACGCGCACACGCACACACTCTCCCCGGCGCAGGGCGGCCCCGAGGGCTCGCGGCGGGCCGGGGCCGGGGCCGGGGCCGAGCCGGGCGCTCCCCCGGGGCTGCCGCAAGCCCGGCCCTCCCTGGATGACTCCCTTGACGTGCGCTAGCAAATGGGAGCGGGGAGGGTGTTTCTCGCCCGCCTGCCACTTGTTGCAAAAAAAAAAAAAAAAAAAAAAAAAGGAAGAAAGAGAGAAAGAAAGAAAAGAGGGGAAAAAAAAAATCCCACCCACCCTCATCTGCTGCAGAATAAAAGAAATATCGGCGGCCGCGGCGCCATGTGAGCGGCGGGCCGGCCCCGGGCGGAGCAGGCGGCCGTGCCCCGGGACGGCGGGGCGGCCCCGGCGGCGCCGTCGGAGCCGGCGGCACGGCGGAAACCCCCAGCCTGGCGGCCCGGGCGGCCCTGGTAAGGGGGCCGCGGCGCCGGTACCGCGGGGACGGCGGGAGCGCGGAGGGGGCAGCCGGGGAGCCCCGTCGCGGTGGGGGCGCGGAGTCCGCGGTGGGGCCGGGGGTCCCCCGCCGGGCAGGGTCCGCCGGAGGGCGGGCGGCAGGATCCCGTGGGGACCATCCCCGGTGGGAGCGAGGTGGGGGTCTGCCCCGCAGCACCGGGCTGGGGTCCCCGGCCGGGGGGGGAGGAAGGGGGTCCCCGCTGGGACCGAGGTGCGGTCCCGGCGTCGGGGGGGGGGGGGGGGGGGGGGGCGGGAGGGTCCCCTCCACCAGCGCGGGTGCGGCGGGTCCGCAGCAAACTTTGGGCAGCACCCCCCCGGGGGCAAGGAGAAGGGGGGGGGGGTTGTGCTTCCTCCCCTGCCTCCTCCTCCTCCTCCCCCTCCTCCCGGCTGAGGCCGTGCCCTGTGCCCGCAGCCGGCCGCCCCGCCGCGGGGGCCCGGGGCGCCGGGGGGGCTGCGCCTGGCGGCCGTGATGGAGAGCCTGCAGCGGCAGCAGGCGGCCCGCCTGGCCCGCGGCCCCGACGCCGCGCCCCGACGGCCCCCGACGGCGCCCGGCCCCGCGCCGCCGCCGCCTCCGCCGCCCGCCGCCGCCGCCACCCGCCGCCGCCCGGGCCCCGGCCCGCGCCCGCCGCCCGCCGAGCCGCAGCCGCAGGACGAGGAGGAGGAGGAGGAGGAAGAGGAGGAGGAAGAGGAGGGGGAGGAAGGGGAGCCCTGCGACCCGCACCCGCCCCAGCACCACGAGTGGACCTATGAGGAGCAGTTCAAGCAGGTAAGGAGCGCCCGGCGGGCACTGCCTCCGGCGGGCATCCCCCGGTGCCCCCACGGCTCACCCCCCCCCTCAAAGTGCACCCAACCAACCCTGCCCCCGAACCCCATCCCACCCCCCGGGGGCGTCTCCGGTGCCCCCCACTGCCCCCAAACCCTGTTTCCATCCCACCCTAAGCAAGCACCCCTCGTGCACCCACCACCCCAGCCCCCTTCCACAGCAAATGGGCACCTCCAGATGCCCCCCACTGTCCCCAAGCTTCACCCGTGGGTTCCTCCGTCCCACCCTGGTGGGCACCTCCCTGTTTTCCCTTCCCCCACACCCTGTCCCTATCCCACCCCTAATGCCCCCCCCAGCCCGCTGCCTCCTTGCTGCCACCAAACCCCATCCCGCCGCAGCTGGCATCCCCCGGTGTCCCCACCTCGCCGCCGCTGTGCCCCCCGCGCCAGCCTCCGGGGCCGCCGGGCACTTCCCTGCGCCTGTCGCCCCCCACCCCGGCTCCTCCTGTGCATCCCGCGACGGGTTAAACGGGGTCTCTGGAACGGGGCCTTGTAGCAGCCACCCCTGGGCTCTGCCCCGTCCCTGGACTGCGGGGGCAGGGGGAACAGGGGGGGCTGGTGGTGGCTCTGGTCACCCCAAGGAGCCCGCAGGTCTCTGCAAGGAGTCAGGGCGGATTTACGGCTCCGCCACGTGCCCGGTGATTTCCCGTGCTGGCCCGAGGGAGCAGTGGGTCCAACCCCGGCAGATTGAGTCCCGGCACCACCAGTGCCGAGGTGGGGGGGACGCCGTGGCCGTGGGGATTCGTGCCCCCCACGCGTCCCTCTGCCAGTGACCGGGGCCAGAGGGACAACGCTCCTGGGGGTTGGAGCAGGTGGAGAGGTTCGCGCGCGGCTTTCTTGGGACGCCGCTGCCCTTCCTGGCCGGCGGGACCCCCCTTGGGCTCGCCGCCGCCCCGGGGACCGGGGGACAGCGGCGGGGGACAGCGGGGACCCGACGTCGGGGTGCAGCGGCGCCTCCCGCGCCCGCGCCGCCCACCTTCCCGTATGGCGATTGCACAACGTGGAGCCCGGCCGGAGGCCGGGAACCGGCCGAGCGGGAACCCGCCTCGGCCTGGGATGCGCCAGGTATGCGCGCGGGTGCCCACGGCCCGCCGGAGCCGGAGCCGCCCGGGGACGGCCGGGCCGGGCGCGCGGCATAGGCCGAATAGCTGGATGGGGCGCGCGGGGAGAGGCGGACTGTCCGGTTCCCGGGCTCAGCGGCTCTTCCCGCCCCGGGGCGGGGGGGAGGCTTGCGGCGGCCGGAAAACATCCGCGGCATTTCTCTTCCCGCCTCGCGTCCTTCCCTCTCGGAGACGGCCGCCCTCGCTGAACCCGAGCGTGGTATAAACGCCGAGGCGCTGGGCGTGGGGGGCGGCACAACCCTTGCCAGCAGGGGGGAAAAGGGCAGGAAAAGGGGTAGGAAGGGACTTGGCAGGAGAAAAGTGCCCAGAGTCGGTCACAAGACATCTCCGTGCTTTGGCTTCCCAGGTGGATGCCTGGGCTGACCCTTGCATCCGCGCTTCGGAGTTGCGTGGGGGCCCTCGGGGCGCCCGGGGGGACATCCTGTGCCCGTGGGCCGGCCCCCACGCTCAGGGCCCGCCGCGAGGGCTCACGAAGGCGCGCGGCCCCGTGCGATACTACCCGCCCCAAGTGAGCCGCGCTCGGGTTAGCGGGGGGGTCCCGCACCCCCCCCAGCCTGCGCCCTGCCGCAGGTGTGCAGGGAGAGCGTGCGCAGAGCAGATGCACGAGCATGCACAGGGGCAGCACATACGGGGGACGTGAGCATGCAAGCGGCACAGATGCGTGTGCACTCAGGGTGCGCACAGGGTGCATGAGTGTGCCCGTGTGAACGTGAGCGAGCACAGGGCTGAGCGTGAACTGCCGGGTGAGCGTGCACAGGAGCCTGCGAGCGTGCAAAAGGCGGCACACGGAGGAGGCGCACGCGTGTGGCGGCGGGTGCGATGCACCGCAAGCGTGCGGGGTGTGCATCCGTACAGGGGCTGCTGGCGGCACGCGCAGGCGGAGAAGGGGGCTGTACGAGGGGTCAGTGCCGCCGCCGGCATGGGCAAACCCGCAGGGCACCGGGGCGCCCGCCGCGGCGCCTGGGCTCACCCCCTCCGTGCCCGGCGCCGTGTTTGCCCCGGGGCCGTGCTCCTCGGCTCCGGGCCGTTTCCTCCCGGGGAGCACCGGCCCGTGTCGGGGAGGGAGGCGCGGGTGGCCGGCGGCGCGCGCCAGCCCCGGACGCCCTTTCTGCTCGGCCGCGCGGCTTTTCCGGCCGTGCGGAGGCGGCGGGGAGCACCTGCCGGGGCCGGGATCGCCTTCCCTGCCGCCTTCACTTCCTCCGGCTGCGCCGCTCCGGAGCCTCCCTGGGGAGGGGAAGAGGGTGGAGGGGCCACGCGCTGTGGCCAACAGCCTCAGGGTCACTTAGCCCCCTGGGGCACACAGGGACCCCCCCGTGCACATGTCCCCCCAAAAAAACCCACATACATACCAGGCTTTGATATACACGCGTATGCACATAGCATATTCCAGCTGTGTGCACCCTTGCAGCACCCAGGTGTGTGCACGTACGTGCGTCCACCTACCAGCTCTGCCTTGCACACCCCTGCAGCGTACATGTGCACGCACACGCACACCTAACCTGGTGCACCCCACCCTCGAGCCATGCACACGCACGCCGGCTGCAAACCTGCGTGCAAAGCCCGTGCGCAGCCGAGCACCGGGGCGCCCCGTGCCTCGGTTTCCCGGGCCGGGGGCTGCCGTCCCCCAAGGGCAGCGCCGCGAGCCGTCGCTCCGGCGCCTTGCCCCAGGCCGGGTTAATGTTTGCAGCAGGCGGCTCTCCCGGGCTGCCCCCCTCTCTCCCCCGACCGCAGCCAGCGCCTGGGCAGCGCCGTCCCGTAACCATTAACCTGCTGCTGGCTCCAGTGCTGGAGCCTGCGGGAGCCTCGCTGGGGTGCGAGGTGCTCCGGGAGCCCATCCCCATGGCAGAGGGCCTAAGTAGAGCGCGGGAGCACGGGCAAACCGGGGGCACCTGCTGTGGGACCCCCAGGGGCTCCCCGGTCCTCTCCCTCTCCGGGGATGGAGGCCGGGAGCCGAGCGCATCGACCGAGCCCGCGGCGTGAACCGCGGCCACCTGCAAAAATTAGCAGCAGGGCCGATCAATGCGGTGCCTGCCAAGCGGCTCCGGAGGGAGGGGGGACGCGGGCCGGCGGGGGGGAGCCGAGCAGGGCGCGCGATCGATACGGCCCGGATTAAGAGGATTAAACAGTGGTCGGTGCCCGGAGCCCCCGCTTGCTGGCGGCTCGGCGTCCCTCCAGCGCCGCCGGGCCGGGCCCTGGGCGAGGGGTCCCGCGGTGGCACTTGGCAAGCGGCGACAGCCCCCCGGGGACCGCAGGGGCGGCATCTCCCCCGGATCGCTCGGATAAAGCGCCGTCGGAGCCGCCCGGCGAGCCCCCCCCCCCATCCCCACAGCCTTGAAGGAAGAAAGACGTCGCCACGGCAACGGGATGAGGGCATGGAGTGGGGAGCCCCCGGAGCGGGGAGCGGGGGCTCGGGACCCGGGCCCGCCGGCGCCTCAGGGCTTGGGCGCGCCGTGCCGGGTGGCGGGATGCACAGCCGCTCCGGGGCCCGCGGCTTGGCGCCAGCTCCGCCGCGGCTCTGCCGGGCAGAGAGGGGCTGGCGTTCGGGGTGCCGCAGCTTTTGGGGGTCCCCACGGGCGGCGAGGTCCGTGGAGCTGCACGCCGCCGGGCTATCGATCCCCGGGCTTGACAGTTTAATACTTCTGTTTATAGAGGAATATAGTTACATCGATGGCGTTAAATGAGTTACTAATTATATCAATACAAACACGATTAAAAGGGTCCTTGCTCATAGGTCACTGCAAGCAGGAGCTGTTGCTGGTGTTGCACAATTGCCCCTGGGCAAGGCCTGCCGGGCTGCGCCGAGGCGCGCCGGGGGCTCGCGGGTGCTGCGCGCATCCCGCACGCCCGCGCGGGGCTGCGTGCCGCGGTGCACAGCCGTGCGGGTGCACGCACGCGCGCGCATGCTCACGACGAGTTGTGCGTGGTTGCGCACGGCTGTGCGGGGCTGTGCGAGTCCCCGGGCGGAGGTGTGTGCCCGGGCGGGTGTGTGGGAGCCCATGTGGGGTCGTGTGTGCCGGTACCGTGTCGCACGGGGTGGTGTGTGTGCACCCATCCGGGGAAGCGTGTGTCAGGCAGCGTGTGGGGTCCGGCACGCTTGTGCGGGCAGCTAGGAGCGTCCGCGGGGGGCTGCGCACGCCTGCACGGGGCTGCGCCGTGCCGCAGCGACGGCCCATTCCCGAGCAGATGCCGGGGGCAGGGGGGAGTAACCACCTTGGAAGAGGAGGAGGAAGGAGAGCGGCAGCGCCGGAGCCGGGCTGGAGCTGCCACCTCCGTCCCCGCGCCGTCCCCGCGCCCTGCGCCACCCGGAGCGAGCTGCCCCCAAGCCGCCAGCGAGCGGCTTCGCCCTAATCCCCCGCAGGGTAACGGCTCTGCGCCCCGACGAGCTTTGGGGAGCTCCCCGGACAGGCAGGGCTGCTTATCCCTAACGAAGGGGTCACAAATACCCCCGCCCGGAGCCCCCGTGCCCCCCACCCCACCCCGCGCCGCAGGCAGCCGCATGCACCGGCGGCTCCCGGCGATGCCTCGCGCGGCGCCGGCTCCTGCCTCCTCGGCCCCCCAGCCCGCGATCCCACTGCCTCCCGGCGCGGCACATCCGCCCCCGCCGCCGGTGGCGTCCCCCTCCTCCCCCCCTGCGTCCCCACGGCAGGCGACGTTTTCCCCAAGGGCGGCCGGCGCGGCGCGGTTTCCCGCCGCCCTCGTCTCCGCTCGACCTTTGCTCCGTGCTGGATGTCATGTGTTTTTGCATCTGGGTGCCCCGCAGATAAAAGGTTAGAGGTTAATAAATGGTGGAGAAATAGATCCCGATGCTCGGAGGTCCCACCTGCTTCTGCGCCGTGGTGGCCTGGCACTAGCAGTCGGGGAAGGGGAGTTTGGGGGGGATTGCTCCTTTTGGGGGGATCGCTTTGCCATCCCAGGCCCCGGTTTTGATGCAGCCCCCTGGGAGGTGCCACCCCGCGGAGCAGGTAGCAGCGTGGGTCAGGGTCAGGACACCTAGAACCGTGACATAGGGAAGGGCACCCGCTGCCCCTCCAGACCGAGCAAGGGACAGGGATTCAGCGCTCCGGACTGGTTCGGAACCAGGTTGTCAGCACCCAGGGGTCTGTTTGGGGACAGGCTGTTAGCACCCATACACTGGGGTAGAGGCAGGGGGTAGCACCCTTGGATTAGATGAGGGACAGGCTGTTAACGCCCATAGATGACATTAGGGACAGACAGGTAGCACCTATGGATGACATTAGGAGTGTGTCCTTAGCGCCTATGGATTAGGTGAGGGACAGGCTGTCAGCACCCCTGGATAACATTAGGGACAGGCAGGTAGCACCCGTGGATAGCATTAGGAACAGGTCCTTAGCACCCATGGATTAGGTGAGGGTCAGGCTGTTAACACCTATGAAGTAGGTGAGGGATCAAGGACCATCCTTGATCCTCGAGGGATCCAGGACCTATCCACGGGTTAGGTGGAGGACGGTAGTTAGGGGCCAGACTAAGACAGGCAGCCAGCACCCATGGGTTAGAGCAGGGACGAGCAGTTAGCACCCATGGAAGAGGGAAGCAGGCGGGAGGCAGGGCGCGGGGGGCGGCGTGGACGCGGCTGGTGGCTGGTGCTGGGAGCGGGGCCGCTGACACCTCCGGCAGCCCGGCTCCTTTATCCGCCCCGTGAGTGATGTGCTCTGCGGAGGAGGAGGGCGACGCGCCTATCGGGTTTTAACAGCCTTTCCCAGCACAATTGTTTTTTAAACGACTCTATTTTGCGCCCGACTTTGTTTTCCAGCTTGCATTTCTTTGTATATGTTTTGGAAATCCATTCCGGACTGCTGAGTTTTGTTTCTTTTCAATGGCTTTAAATTCTTGCCTGGCTCGCTGGGAGGAATTGGTGTCTATAGCGCCTTCGATTGGTGCTAATTTTTCCTTCATGTGCTCTGACTTTTACTGCTGGGCCATCGATCCGGCAGCCTCCAATTTGTCATGGTCACCGAGGGCCTGTGCTGGAATCAGGCGGCTCCCGGGGCGGCGCGCGGCGCCGGCACGTCGGGCACCCAGGTTCGGGAGTCCCGCTGTCCCCGCGGCTCCTTCCTTCAGCCGCAGGTCTAGGGCGCCGGATCGGCCTGGGAGTCGCGGCTGGGGGCCTGGAGCTGAGTCCCTCGCCCGCGCGCTTGGCCGGGGTGCAGCCGGGGCGGTGGTGCCCCAGGAGGGGCCATGGCTGCCTGGCTCTGGCTCTCCGTGTCCTGGTGTGGGCTTCCTCGCAGAAACGCCGGCAAGCAGCGGGGAAACTGAGGCACACGAGCAGCCTCCCGGCAGCGGAGGCTCTGGTGGGATGGGGAGACTCGGCACCAGGCGATCCCCGTGCTGCCGGCAGCGGTGGGCCCCTGGGTGCCCGCAGCAGAAGGGGGGCTGCGGCGGCTCCTCGGTTAAGGGCTGCTCAGATGTTCATGCTCACGTGTGTGGGTGCCCACCACGCGCACACGTGCCTGCACACACACTAGTAACCATTGCAGCTTTCTCCCTTCGTTGCACGCCTGTCTGCACACCCCCCGGCTGCCTCTTGCATTCGTGTGTGCGTTTGGACCTGCCAGCGGCGCTGACCCCTCTCTCTCCCCCTCCCCAGCTCTACGAACTGGATGAGGACCCAAAACGCAAGGAGTTCCTGGACGACCTCTTTGGCTTCATGCAGAAGAGAGGTAAAGGTGGGTGGCTTGGGGTGGGCACTCGCTGGCACCAGCCCCTGCCCGTGGCTACACGGGGGCACTCATGCCATGTCCCACTCGCACACCGACCTGCTCCAGGTCTTTGCAAGCCTCTGAGGTAGATCCCAGGGGCTGCACTGAGATCTGCATGGCCAAACACATGCGTTATCATACGCGCCGTGGACACCGTCAGAGTCACCCCCACTCACACATGCACGTGCTTCCCCCCCGAGATTTGCTCCCCGTCACCCTGAGTGGGCACCTGCCCCACAAGAGTGCTGCTGGCTGGAGGGGCTCCCACAGGACCTACAGCCTGGGGTTGGCCGCAGTGCCCATTAGCAATGCCCGTTAAGGATACTCTTTAGCAATGGCCATTAGTGATGCCCATGAGGGATGTCCATGGTGATGGCCATTAGCCATGCCCATGGTGATGCCCATGAGGGATGTCCATGGTGATGGCCGTTAGCCATGCCCATGGTTATGGCCATGAGGGATATCCATGGTGATGCCCATTAGCCATGCCCATGGTGATGGCCGTGAGGGATGTCCATGGTGATGCCCATTAGCCATGCCCATGGTGATGTCCATGAGGGATGTCCATGGTGATGGCCGTTAGCCATGCCCATGGTGATGCCCATGAGGGATGTCCATGGTGATGGCCGTTAGCCATGCCCATGGTTATGGCCATGAGGGATATCCATGGTGATGCCCATTAGCCATGCCCATGGTGATGGCCGTGAGGGATGTCCATGGTGATGGCCGTTAGCCATGCCCATGGTGATGTCCATGAGGGATGTCCATGGTGGTGGCCGTTAGCCATGCCCATGGTGATGCCCAGCAGTAAAGCCCATCAGCAATTCCCAGGGCCAGCCAGCGGGCAGCGCTGGGCACCCAGGGGTTAAGGGCCCCACCAGCCGGCCCAGCCACATCGGAAATCTTTGCTCTCGGTGCGGGGGGCCAAGCCAGCTCCCGGGGACTCGATAAATGCTTTAACCTTCGCCCTCCCCGGCTGGGCCTGCGACAATTAAAAGCTGCCGAGCGCGGGCGCGTGGCCGGCTGTATTAATTAGAGCCTTTTGCTGGCGCGCGGATTAATGAACATGCCGCTCGATAGCCAGTAAACCCCAGGCAGAGGTTAATGCCGAGCTAATTAACGGGGGCTGGATGGGGGGGCGGACAGTGGGGCCAGCTGCGCGGCGTGGGGGACAGGGCCAGCAGAAAGGGCCACCCCAAGCCCCACACCTGCCGTGGGACAGTGGGGACAGGGGCCAAGACCCCCGTGGCTCCCGCCGGCCCCCCAGCGCAGGCTCTGGGGAGGAGGAGGCTGCCTGCCCCCCCCCCGCCAGCCCCACGCATCCGTCAGCGCGCGGGGCTGCGAGATTCATGGGCTGCTCCGCACAGTCGTTATCTCTCTCTCCAGAGCTAATTAAGTCGCTCACCGGTGGGGGCCGGGGCTAATTAAACGAGCAGCGCCGGGAGGAGCAGGGCGGGGGGACCCGGGGGGGCTGCTGCTGGCTCGGGGCGCCCCGGCTGTAGGGGCCAGCCGGGGCGGCTGCGCGTGGGGGGCCGGCAGGGTGCAGAGCACCCGGCTGGAGCCGAAGCCTGGGGTGCCGGCGTGGAGGGGGACGCGGACCCGGCGCGCAGAGGAATTTCGCTGTTTGCCTTCAGAGGTTTTGCGGCCGGTTCCCAGGGCCCTGCCTGCGGCGCCAGGCGGCCCTGTGTGCCCCGGCGGCCCCACGCCGTCCGCCCGGGGATTTTGGAGCTGAGGTGCATGTGAGGGGCAGGCGGTGCCCACCCCCAGCGTGCTGGTGAAAGGGGGCGGGGGGCTATGCATAGTGGGGACAGGACCTGGGGTCTGTCGTGGGGCTGTGCCAGCTGGCACAGGGTCATTGGGGGTGGCACAGTGTGCTTAGGAGTTGCACAGGGCTGTTGGAGGTGTTGTTGGAGGTGGCACAGGGTCACTGGGGATTGCAGAGGATCCTCAGGGGTGGCACATGGTCCTTAGGGGTGGCATAGAGTCATTGGAGGTGGCACAGTGTCCTCAGGGGTTGCACAGAGTCTTTGGTGGTGGCACAGGGTCATTGGGGATTGCAGAGGATCCTCAGGGGTGGCACATGGTCCTTAGGGGTGGCATAGAGTCATTGGAGGTGGCACAGTGTCCTCAGGGGTTGCACAGAGTCTTTGGTGGTGGCACAGGGTCATTGGAGGTTGCACAGGGTCATTGGAGGTTGCACAGGGTCCTTGATGGTGGCATAGGGTCCTCAAGGGTTACACAAGATCCTTGGTGGTGGCAGTGTCCTTGGTGGTGGTTCAGGGTCCTCGGTGGGGCACAGGATCCTCAGGGGTTGCACAAGGTCCTTGGTGGTGGCAGTGTTCTTGCTGGTGGCACAGGGTCACTGGAGGTTGCACAAGATCCTTGGTGGTGGCCCAAGATCCTTGATGGTGGTACACAGTCCTCAGGAGTGGCAAGGGCAGGTGGGAAGCTGGTGGCCCTTGCGCACTGGCACACCGGTGGCCCACGAATGCCCCCAGCAGCCTGGGCAGCGCTCAGGCTCTCGCGGGCGCCCGGACAGAGGCACCGAGGGCTGCGGCCCCGCACCTCGTGCCAGGCTGGCAGCGCGCTGGGGGGCATCGACGCCTCGGCAGCGAGCCGTCGCGGAGGGGCCGCACGTGCCCCCGCCGCCTGCCAGGGCCATCGGGGTGCTGGCGTCCGTCGGGGAGTCGGGGGGATGTTTCCTGCCTTTTTCTTGGGAGGAGAAACTCCTCTCGCCCTTCCCGAACGGAGCAAACAGCCCAGCTGGGGGCGGGGGGGAGGGAGAAAAAAAAGTTAAATGAACTCGGTAGAAGAATAAAAAGAGCTCATTTTTCAGGCTTACGCGAAGGAGCCAAGCCGATATCGGGGCCATAAATTAGGGATGCTGGAGGACGGCGGTGAGCGACGGCTTCGTTTGCGGGGCGAAGCGCGGCCCTGACAGCCTCCCCCGGCCAAATGGATGGCTTTCCGATACGGCCCGCTCCCGCCGCCCGGCGCCGAGGAACGAGCAGGGCACGCGCGCCCCGCCGCGGCCCCCGGCGCCGCGCCGCCCGCCGGGGCTATTTGGCGGCTGGAGGGAGGGGGGGTGTGTGTTGGGGGGGGGGGAAATGTTTGGAGGTTGGGGAGGGCGATGCGGCCGGGGCCGGTGGCCGCGAGGAAGGTGTGTGGCCACGGTGGTCTTGCAGAGCCCGGGGGTGCTGGGCATCCCTAGGAGGTGTGGAGCACCCCCCCCTATCCCCGGGGCTTCTGAGGGTGTTTATAGGGTGATTCCCTCTATAAATTTTATGGGGGTGCCTTTTTATGGGGTTCTGGAGGGTGTAAGAGGGAGAGTCCTCTGATTTAGGGGCCAGATGCTCCTTAGGAAGCGCCTAGCGCATTATGGAGAGACACCTTCTGTAAGGGGCTCTGAGGGCAGGTCTTTCCCCTCCCACCATGCCCCCACGTCCCAGCTGGCAGCTTGCCCGTCCCCCTGCTGAGCTGACAGCCCCGCGGGGTCTCCGTCGATGGGAACTCGGTACCAGCACGACGGTCCCGCCTGCACCCCTCACCCGCGTGGGTGTTCGCCCTGCCTGCTGCATGCAGCAGCTTTGGGCACGGAGAGGCCAGTCGCCCCTCGGACATGCCAGGGGACAGCTGGTACCCGCCGCGCCAGGGCTGATCCCTGCTTGGGGTCTGCCACCCGCTGCGGGAGCAGCACCAGGCTGATGCTCTCCAGCCCCTAGGGAGTACCCAGGGCAGGCAGAGGGTCCTGGGGCGCAGGGTGAGAGGGGGACATGGGCTGAGGGCATCACCAAGGGATGCTGGTAGGACACCATGAGAGCTGGGGTGAGGAACCGCCACGCCAGGCATCATTTAGGGCTGCTGGTGTCTCTGGCAGCCAGCACTCAGAAAGCCTCTTAAGTAGCCAAACCCACCTTTACCCTGTGTCTTGGGCAGAGTTTGCAGCTCAGGCTGAGCCCCACTCGTGCAGACAGCTCTGGGGCAGAGCGGGGCTCGGGGACACAGCACGTGGCCGTGGTGGGAGGGACAAGGCTGCCAGTGTCCCAGCACGGCTGGGCGAGGAGAGGCCACGTCCCCAGGGAGCGAGGGTCTCCATCCCCGCGGCCTCACCCTGCATCCCTTTCTCTCTCCTGTGTGCGGCTGGAAGGGACGCCCGTGAACCGCATCCCCATCATGGCCAAGCAGGTGCTGGACCTGTACACGCTGTACCGGCTGGTGACGGACAAGGGGGGCCTGGTCGAAGTCATCAACAAGAAGATCTGGCGGGAGATCACCAAAGGCCTCAACCTACCTACCTCCATCACCAGCGCTGCCTTTACCCTGCGCACGCAGTGAGCGCCGGCGAGCAGGATTTGCCCCGTGCAAGCACCCAAGGGTGGCCCTTTCTCCACACACTCCGAACTGTGGGGCATCCTGCTGGCTCAGGAGCCCTAGAGCCCCAACCCTGCCCGCAGCACCCAAGCAGGGGTCTGTTGCACCCAGGTGCTGCATTCTGGTGGTGGCGACCCATAGGCAGATGGAGGGCTCTGCCCCTTCCCAACACGGGTGCCATCCCCATCCTGGTCCCCGCTCAGCCCAGGGGTGGCCGGGAGCTGCGTGGTGCTGGGTCTCATCCTGGCTCTCTCCCCCGCAGATACATGAAGTACCTGTACCCCTACGAATGCGAGAAGCGGGCGCTCAGCTCTCCCGGGGAGCTCCAGGCCGCCATCGACAGCAACCGGCGAGAGGGGCGGAGGCAGGCCTTCGGGACGGCGCTCTTCAACTACTCGCCCACTGGCACCCCGACCCTGCTGGGCTCCCCCAAAATGCCCCTGCCGGCCCTCAGCATCTCCACGCACAGCTGCAGCCAGATCAGCCAAGTGCACACCATTAAGAAAGGTGGGTGAGGGCCACATCTGCCCCACATGGGGCATCTGCTCAGCACTGGGCATCTCTCCCAGTGATGGGCACCACTGGGACAGCAGAAGTATCTCCCCAGCTGCTCTTGCCCTGTTTACAGGGAAAAGAGGAGCAGTTTGGGTCATTTGTCCTCTTTTGGGACTGAACAAGCTTTATTTTTTCCTGCCTTACCCAGCTCTAGAGGGGAGCAAAACCTAGATGCTCCCCTCTCTGTGCCCCCCTTGCCCACTGGTGCCCGGCGGGAGCAGGCAGCCTGTGCAAGACCTGGGTGCGTGCTCAGCTGGGGATGGCGAGATGGGCGCTGTCCCCGGCTCTCTGCCACCCCCAGGGCTGAGCAGGACCCGCTGAGCTCTCCCCATCGTTGCAGAAGACGGCGTGCTGTCGGCAGCGGTGCCAGGCCGCATCGCCATCCCCGTGGGACTGGCCGGCCACCACCTCGCGGCAGCCCAGGCAGCGGCTGCGTCGCAGGCAGCGGTGCTGGAGCAGCTGCGGGAGAAGCTAGAGACGGGGGAGCCTCCGGAGAAGAAAGTGGCCCTGACGGCGGAGGAGCAGCAGCGGCTCATGCAGCACGCGCTGCAGCACAACCTCCTGGCCATGGCCTCCCAGTTCCCTATGAACATCAAGATCTCCAACCGAGGTAACAAGCATGGTGGGCACCACCTGCCATGGGGGCAGCCCGGGTGCAGGGCCCGGAGGGAGTAGCCAGATGGCCTCAGGGCCCCAGGACAAGCTCAGGGATGGGTGCACACCACGGGAGGCATGGTCCAGCATGGGAAGGCTGGGATGCAGCTCCCCCGCCTCTGCCAGCCATCCCCTGACACCGAGCGCTGTGGTCACCCCAGAAGGGCATTGCCACGGCCCCGCGATTCTCCAGGCCCTCAGGAAGCCCTGCCATGGCCAGTGCCTCAGCTGGAGATACCTGCCAGGCCTGGAGAGCTGAGCTGCCTGGAGAAGACAGGGCCCTATTTCTCTCTCCGGTAGGTTCTTGTTTCTGTTTCTCTTAATACTCATATTGGTATTTCCTCTCCCCAGATGACAGACAGGAGACCGCATTGAATCTGTCCACCAACGGCATTAGCAGTATCAACATGTCAATAGAAATAAATGGAGTTGTCTACACAGGTAAATAGAAGGGCCGCTTGGCCTGTGTAATTGCGGCCGGGAAATCCAATAACTTATAGCCACTGCCTGGCCAGCAAGTCCTTCCTTCAATCTGATGTCTTTACTATAAAATCCATCGTAATGAAGTGGCAGGGCCTGGGGAGAGGGGGCAGGCAAGGGAGGGGGAGAGCAAAGCTGGAAATTGTCCCCCAGGAGGGGCCAGCAACAAAGGGCCAAGAGGGGATGGAAGGACAGACGGACTCAGGCTGCAAGGGGCAAAAAGGCCCTTGGGCAAAACCAACCATGGAAAACCTGAGCCTCACAGAGACTGCTTGGATTTGGGGCCATCCTGATGCTGGAGTGCCCAGGGGTCCTGCCTCCTTAGCTGGACCCCCTTGGGGTGCAGCAAGGGGGATTTGATTCAAGGAGGCTTGGAGGATATGGGCAGGCATGGTGGGTGCAGAGAGAAGGCCACTCGGGTGCCGGAAGAGATGTTGGGCTCGGGGGACCACATTGGGACACCTTGCTGAAGCAGAAGCTCCATCAGATACCAACAGGCACCAAGCGCCCAGCAGCCCCAGGCTGCGACTGGTGTGAGGAACCTGGAGGGTTTGTGGGTGCCTGGAGAGGATGCACCAACGCGGGCCCCGCTGGCACCCTGCCGAGGGGCCGGAGGGACCCACGAGAGCCAGGACACAGCCCCGTTGGGCCGGGCAGGGCAGGCACCACTGCCAGACACTGCGCCGCGTGTGCGTGGGCACGCGCATGACCCACGTTGGCTATGTACGTCGCCCCGTGCCCCCCGGCGCTCTGCCGTGCTGAGACACCCCTAATTAAAATAGAAATCGGCAAATAAATATTTAATGAGCTGGAAAGGTCAGGAACATGTGGGCCTGCCAGCCAAATCGCCGCGGGCCACCCCAGGGGCTGTCCTGCATGGGCAAGGACATCCCGGGGATCACGGGGCCAGAGACCCGCTGCGGGGAAGGGCCTGGGGGTGCAGAGTCCCAATCCTGTCTGCATTAGCAGGCAGCCCTGGGCTGCCCTAACGCCCTTTCTCTTGCTCCTTAGGCGTCCTGTTTGCCCGCCGGCCCGCAGCCCCCCCAGCGCCCAGTGGCCCCGGTGGACGGAGCGCCCAGAGCCAGCCAAGCCCCATGCCTGCCCCGAACCCGCCGCTCCCGGCCGCCTCGCACAGCCACACTCCCGCCGGCGCCTCGCCGTAGCGGCGATGCCCCCGAAGCGGCCGGGAGTCCCCGGGGCCGCGCACGGACGCCGAGGGCACCCCAGCCCCGGGGGCAAGCCAGACTGGTCTGCCCTCTGCCTGGGGGGCACGGGGGGCTGTGCCCTTGGCCGTGGGTGAGGATGCGGCCTGGCGGTGGGGCCGAGCTGGTCCCAGCAGGGGCTGCTAGGGCAGGGCTGTGCCTGCCGGGACGCGGCATCATGAGGCAGCTGGCGGTGGCAGGAGGGGACCCAGCTGGGCCACCAAGGCGGGGTGGGGAACCCGAGGGTGCCTCTTGCTGCAGCGTTACGCTGCAATGTGTTTCCATGCAAGGCTGTGAGCACCCGCAGGAGCCCTCTTGCCACGCACGTGCCCCCTTTACCCCGCCATGCCGTCCTGCGCAGGCGCCTTCTCCGCCAGGCAGTGCCCCCGCACGACTCCCCGGCACAGCTCCCACTCGCCCGGCTGCACCCCAGCCCCACGTCCGCCGTCCCCCGCAGCCCCGCGCGGCGTCCCCCGCTCGCCACATCCCCCGCGGACGCCCTCGCCGCGCTGCTTCCCTCACGTGCTGCGCCCGGGGCACGCACCCTCGGTGCACGCGCGAGCCCGGGCACCCGCTGCGCGCGCCCCCGCTGTGCACGGCGCCCCGCGTTCTCCAGGCTTGCCCCCGCTGTGCACGGCGCCCCGTGTCCCCCGTGCGCGCCTGCCGCGCACCCTGCAGCCCCGGCGTGCACACCGTGGCCCCCCCCCCCCAACACACACCTCCCTGCCCCATTGCACCCACGCACTGGGGGCCCCCGCCATCCCTGGGGCCCCCCCAGCACCCCGGTGGTGGTGTCCCCCGTGGTGGGGACAGCTCGGGTCTCAACGTCCCGGCTCAGCCTTGGTCCAGCTACGGGCATGCGCTGGGGGAACCTCACAGGTCTCCGGGGAGGGGGGAGGCAGATACTGGGGAAACTGGTGGGACTGGTGGGGGTGGAGCATGGGGTGGGGCTGTATGTGGGTCCAGCGTTGGGACTTTATGCACTGGGAGGAGCTCGCTGGGTGCAGGCCGGGGAGGCAGAGCGCGGAGGGGCCCGTCGCAGAGCGGTGAGGCCCAGCGGTGCCCCCCGAGGAAGGCCGCCCGGACGCCGGGGCCCCCAGCACAGAGCAAGGTGCTGCCTTGTGCACGCCAAACTACCTCGTTGGGGCGGCTCCCCCTGCCCGCTCGCCCCCTCGGGTGCCGGAGCAGCGCCGGGCGCGGGGCGACGTGCGCTTCTGGGGTTCGGCCGGCGCTTGGTGCCGCCGGGGCGGCCGGCCGGGCTCCCGGGGCTGCGGCCCTGCAGCGCCGGGTATCTATTAAAGAAAACGAACCGATGAACCGAGCCGGTGTGCGGGGCTGACGTCTGTGGGCGGACGGGGCGCCGAGGCCCAGACGCGCCGGCCGAGCCCCGCGGCCGCCCAGCAGCGTCTTCCCCAGTGCCGGTGCCCATCACCCCGCTGAGGCTGCCTGCGAAGGGGTGGAAGAGCAGACACGTGCTGGCATTCACAGACACGTGTGCTTGCAGCCACTCGCAGCCACTTGTGCGTGTGAGCAGACACCCCCCCCAGCACCCATGGGAGACCTGGGCGCAGAGGGCATCCATGAGGAGAGCCACCGTCCCCCTTAGCAGCCGTGGGGACGGACGCCCGGCTCAGGCAGCGCCCCCGGGGACAGACCCTCCTGGAGCAGAGGCACCGGTGGGGACAGACCCTGCTGTGCCCGGGGACGGGCCCGGGCACCCGCGGCGGGGGCAGCGCCCATCGCGGCGGTGCCGGCGCTGTCCAGGGTGCTGCAGCGGGGCCCAGGCGTCCCGGGGTGGGGGGGGGGTGCAGGAGGAGGGTCCCAGTGTGGTGTGTGCGTGTGAGTGTGCACCAGGCTCTGCAGGAGGGTCCCAGTGTGGTGTGTACACGCGTGTGTGTGCGTGTGTGACTGTGCGTGTGAGCGTGCACACCAGGCAGCGGGGTCTGTGCCAGGCTCCGGCTGCCCGTTGGGGCTGTGCGGTGCCCGTGTGGGGCCGCCCACCCGACCTGCTGCCCCCCTGCACGGCACGGCACGGCACGGCACGGCAAGTTGGAGGGGGGGACCGGAGTGGGATCGATCAGGCTGTAATTGGGGTCTCGCAAGCGGCCCGCGGCCCCCCTCATTCGGCGGCTCCGGGGGCGATGCGCGAGCCAGCGCTCCCCGGGGGGCTCGGGGACGCGGCTGCCGTCACCCGAGCAACCAGCCCCGATCGATGCCCGCTTCCCGCGCCCCACAGGGCCCCTAATTGAGTGGGAGGGAGGAGACGGAGGGCGAGGGGCCGTGGGCACGATCCGCCCGGCTGCAGCGGGGCCTCAGCACCGGGCAGTGGGCAGGGGGGCACGGCCACGGCCCCAGCCACCCCCACGCCGGGGACAGGGTCGGAGCCGCCCTCTGCAGCCCAAGAGTGTGCACACGTGTGTATGTGTTTGCACACACGTGTGCGAAGGTGGGGTCGCTAACTGGGGACGCTGGGCTTCCCAGGGTGGCAGCAGCACAGCCAGACCTGCCAGTGTGGGGGGCAAGCCGGGCAAGGCCTGTGGTGGGGCACGGGCAGACCCTGCTCGGGGCACTTGGGGGTCACACAGGAACAGCCAGCAGCCCAGCGCGGCACCTTCCCGCCTGCTCCCAGGCTTATCAGGCCAGATGGGATTTGTCCTCTGCCGCTAAAGCCCCAGTTCCCGGTGTCCTGGCACTTCCCAAATTTCTCAGCTTGGGGCAGGGGGTTGATTTCTGACCCTCCAGCACAGGGGATTTGTGTATTCGTGGGCATCCCCCCATCACACCGAGCACAGGCCTCAGCAGAGCCGGTCGCCTCTGAGCACAGAGCAGCAGCGTGTGCTCAGCCCCTGGTCCCCACGGCACCCCGCCCCCCCCCCCCCGGCCGGTTCTGCTAACGAAGCCGTTTTTAATTGTCACCTTTGTGGAACAAAGCTTGGCTCCTTCCCTCCAAAGGCGCCTCTCTCGCCGCCCAGCTATCGATCCCCGGGAAGAAAAGGCAGAGCGCACGGGGCCTCGGCCTGCTGCCTCCCGCCCGAGCGCTCTGCACACACCCTCTGGGGAGATCTGGGGGGCGAGGGGCACGGGGCATGCTGCGTCCCTGGGCCACCCCACAGCTCCCTCCTACCGCCCGGCAGTCCTGCCCAACCGCCCCTTCCAGCGTGGACGAAAGCTGCAGTAAAACATCCAGAAGGGTGACGCCATTTCGGAGCATGGTGGGTGCAAGGGGCACCGTGGGGGTCCTCAAAGCCCATTAACCAGAGCTGCCCACCAGGCTAATGAAGCACTTGTTGTTAGCAGATGGTTTTGACCCAAGAGCCTGGCCTGAGATTATCTGAAGCTGGCTGGGGACTTGCTGGCACCGAGGGCACGGCCCAGCTGTGAGCGGCGGCCCATGAGGGGCAGAAACCAGCCCGGGGCAGCTCTGAGGCTGCGGAAGGCACAGGGACGTGACGGGGCAGTGGTCACCTGAGCCCCGGGGCACAGGCGACATGCTGAGATGCTCTGGGAGCTCCCACACTTCTCTCTCTGCCGTTTGGACGCCACGGATGCTACTGCCGCGAAGCCAAGCCACCTCATCCTTTTCGGGGATCCTTGTAAAGGCAGCAGTGGGGCTTGGGGTAGCTGTTGCATTCATTAGTGTCCTGCTTTTTAGCAAGCGTCACCTGCTGTGATCGATAGGAGAAAGGTGAACCCCAGCAGCGCGAGGCCTGGGGAGAAGCCTGCGGCAGCCTCCTCGATTTCAAAGGCCCTGCTTCCGTGCAGCCCCGATCGCTATATCTATTTTTTTAAAAAATACATTTGAGTGCCTCCTTGCTGAAGGACCGCACCGGAATGAAGTCGTTATCGACCAGCCGGGTGGCGTGAAGCCTGCACACAGGAGGGCACCTCCTTCTGCAGTGCAAATCAGCATTGATCGGCTTTAACGGCTCCTCTTCGGCTTTGAGGTCGGCTCCGCGGCTCCCGCTCGGCTCCCCAAGGCCGATTTCCATTCCCTGTCCCCTGCCCGCTCCCCCTTCCCGGTGTCCCCGGGGAAGGACGTGTCCGTCCGGGGCCCCCGGCTCCCCCCGTCCTGACCGTGCCCCCTCCTCCTCCTGCTCCTCCTCTGCCCTCCGGCTGCGGCCCGCTGCTCGCAGCCTCCCCACGCCCTCGGGGAAGCCCGAGGGGCCCGTGCTGTCGCGACAGGGCGCTCTGTCGGCGACAGGGCCGCGCGCAGGCCGCAGGCCGCGCCGGGCGGTCTCCACGGCCGGGGCGGGGGGGAAACGGCGCCGTCTCCACGGCAACGGCGGGGCCGCGCGGCGCCTCGCGCAACGCCGCTCCCTAGCAACGCGGTGCCATGGCAACGCGGGGGCGGGGCCAGCGCGCGCCCGCCCCGCCTCCGCGCGAGCGGCTTCCGGGCAGCGTTGGACGCGGAGGGAGGAAGTTCCGCCCTCCTCCTTCCGGCCGTCGGCAAGATGGCGGCGGGGGCGGTGGAGCTGCAGCGGCTGCAGCGGCGGGTGGAGGAGCTGGAGCAGCGCGTCTACGGCAGCGGCGGGGCCCGCGGGCCGCGAAAGGTCGGGGGCGGCCTCGGGGGCGGCCTCAGGGGGCGCCCTGCCCGCAGGGCCCCTCCGCGCCCGCGGGTGGTGACGGGCTCCGTCCGCTGCGCTTGTTCCCCCCGCAGGTGGCGGACGGGCTGGTGAAGGTGCAGGTGGCGCTGGCCAATATCGCCAGCAAGAGGGAGAGGATCAAAATCCTGTATAAGAAGAGTGAGTGGCCTTCGCGGGTAGGGGGCGGCCGGGTCGGGTTCTGTGTAAAAAGGGGTGTGTGGCGGCGGCGGTGGTGGGCAAAATAGCTTGTTTGAGAGGCTTCATTTCTTTAAACAAAACCCCTCCCTCCCCGGCAAACACCTTTTCTTTTGCCTTCTCATTTTCTGTATTTGGTTTAGAAATAAGGGAATAACTGAGCAAGGAGTCTGTTCTCAAACTTCTTCCATTGAGGGGCTGGGGGTGGGAAAGGGCCTGCTTAAACCTGTTGTTATTTGCTTTATATTTCTGTCAAAAGAACACGCAACAGCTCCATGTGAAACACAACCCTTCAGTATTGTTAGAGCAGGAGCTTTCGGCACGGCTTCTTGCACATTCAGATGCTCAGAGTTTTGAGTCGTATTAGCCATTCTCTCAGTTGAAACAAGAAGGATCACGTGCAGCCACTGGAGGTGGCATCTGGGGAGCTGTCTCTGAACTGGGATGTACCTGAAGTGGATGCAAGAGCGATGCTTCGCACTGCTAAATCACCTCTTGCTTATGGTCACTGGGGTTGCAGTAGTAGTGGGCTCTGTAGCGAGCATTAGTGTGGTCTGAAACTACAGTGCCAGTTTGGTATAAAAATGTTAAGTATATATTTTTAGCTGATTCTAAGCTTGCTTCTGTTCAACAGTAAAATGGGATCAGATTATTTACTAGTTTTACTTTAAGGGCAGGAAGGAGCAGATCTAGCATTGTTAGCCAAATAAAAAGCAAATGTTACAGGTGTCGCACAGGCTCTGCTTCCATAACTGAGTAGTTACAGGGCTTAAGACATTTTGTAAGCTCTTGGTTAGCGTTCCAAAGTCACCCATTTTAAAGTGCTGTTGCAGTTCATGATTCTGGACAAAAAGAAACCTAAATGGACATAATCTACAAAGATGTATCATAAGATGCACATCTTGTGTACAGCACAGTAGAGAGTTGCGCTTGCAGAGATTATAGTATTTCTTCTAATTTTATCTCCAAACTTATTTTTCATTCTAGTTGAAGATGTGATAAAATACCTCGATCCTCAGTACATTGATAGAATGGCTGTTCCAGATGCCATGAAGCTGCAGTTCATCTTGGCGGGTATGACATGAAATGAGAGGAAACAGTTCTTTAATAACACTGCAAAAGTTTTCTTTTAAATAGACTGGAAAGGGGTAAGTATTTTAGCTTAAAAGGTCTGGAAAGGCATCCTCTTTGGATCTGATCAGAGACGTGATTAGAACAAGTGTGTCTGTCATCCTTGGTGCTTCCCTGCTTGTGTTCGTGCCACAGCTTTGTCAAATCCAGGCTTCTTAGTGTTGAGTAGTTTAACCCTGAATTGGTAAAAGAATGAGAAGAAAAACTAGAACTAAGACGGTTTTTCAAATCCCAGTCCTGTTATTCCCTTGACTATGACAAAAAATGTAGATCTTCAGATATATGTTGAACACTTTCTACCCTTACCCTGTTTTTCCCAAAAGTGTGGTTCAGCTTTGTTTGTTTGTTTATTTGTTTTATAGTCTATGAATGAAACTTGGTGCAGATTCTTCTGTCTTATATTAGAGTGAATGAGAATCCAGTGGTGAGGAGCACAGAGGCAAAATAAATTCAACCACAAGTCCATTTGTGTATAGCTTGGGGGGGGGAACAAGTTGCCTTTTGGGGCTACAGATGACTGTTTAAGAACAATCTTTCGTTGAAGACTAAAGCCTTTGAGGTCAGAGGCTTAGGAATCTTCTAGTTTTATTCTAGTTTTGGCTGCAAGATACTTTATATTTGCCAAGTTGCTCTTTGTGCTAGATGTGAGCGGTTTAAAAAACTGATCCATACTTACTACTCCAAAGTTACCTTTCCAGTGTTTGTGAAAAGCCAGAGCAGTTCTTGTGTTCGCTGATATTCCTTTTTATCTCTTTTCAATCAGAGGAGCAGTTTATTCCTTCCCAGGCAGCCTTGCTGGAGCAGGTGAAGAAGCTCCAGCCCATCTTGGACAGCTCCTGCATCCAAGGTACTGTGTGTTCCTCTGCAAGTTTTCTCTGAGCTGCAGTACTGTTCCCCACCTAGCTGTAGCCTCTGCCACTTTTTTTTTTTTTTTTTTTAATTCACGCCACAGACTTGAGGAAAAGAGATCTAACCCAGTGTGAGTAAAGTAGGTTTAAACTTATTCTGTCTGCTCATCCCTCATGCTGCACTAGCATCCCAAGGAAGACCTCTGTCCAGAAGCACGCGGCGTGGTGCAGAGCGTAGCCGGGTGTCGTAGGCGTCACCAGCAGATGTCAGTGGGAAGCGGGGCTGCGTCATAAGGTTGAGAAGGTGATTGAGTAGGCTGAGGAGCAGCTCAGAGAAGGCACGTTTGCAGAGACTGGTGGCTACGTGCTGTGTACAATCACCAGACTGACACAGAGCTGCTCCAGCCTGCTGCTTATAAGCTGTCTTATTGCCAGAACATCCCTGCTCCTGGCATAGGCAGAGATTCCCTTTTAATTGCCTGCTAGAGTGTTCCAGCTGCTCTGATGTAGTTCTTGAGTAACTCAGTGCAGGCATCACCTAACTCGTGCCATCATGAAGTAGTAAGCAAAATGAATTTGATATTTAATGTACAGTGTAACTGGGCACATTTCACAGTATAAAGGGTGTGTTTCTGGCATGGGACGTTTGCATTCGGAGCAGAGTTGTGCTGTGATTTGCCCTTGGAATTTACTGTCTTCATTCTGATAACTAATCCCACATGATGTAAAACAAAGCAGATGGATTTCTTTCTGCTTTCAGCTGTTCCTGACCACGCAGCCAAACTACAGCGACTCTCTCAAATCCACATACAGCAGCAGGTAATGTGGATGTGGCAGCTTTGGCTAGCCGAGAGGAGAGACCTCTTGCTAGTGCGTATACTGACGCTCCTGTGTTTGCAGTAGTCTAAATTGCTTGTTTATACTAGTTTTTTCATCTTGTCCAGGATATTTACTTTGCTCTTCTAGAGAAACTTAGGCATCTTATTGGGGGACTAGCCAGTGTTTCTGAGAACTGAGTAATTAGTTCTGTGCAACTAGTGCTTTGCCTAGCATAAGCCCATACAGAGATTTGGGAGCAGTTCATTAACTACGATGAGTTTAACCAGCTGCTTTCCTACTTTCGCTGGGACACTGAGGTAAAGCACTGCACTTAGCCAGTGTCCCAGTCTCTGGAAGGCTGTTGATACTGTCACCTTGTCCCTTCTCCCTTCCCTTCCCCATGTGCATACTCCTTGAGCTGGTGATGAACATCCTGGGCAGCACCTAATGCCCCCTCTCAGCAGTTGTGCTGTGAGTGTTTTTAAGGCCTGGTGGCCAGGGATGTGCCACAGCACGCTTTCCTTCTCGAGTAAGCCCATGTGCTTGGGCACTTCATGTGCACTGGTATTTCTCTGTAACCTTTCATTTCTCTTAACTGTCAAAACACCTCCAGCTACAACAAGCTCTTATCTCAGTACTGGCTTTGGATGACTTTCCCCTCTCCACTATCAGTGACTGGGAAGACCAGTGTCCTGGAGCTTATTGCTCACTCACTGAAGCTCCCTTCTTTGCAGGAGCAGTGTGAAGCTGTCACTGACACTGTCAAGATGCTCCTTGAAGACTACAACAAGATGGTATCCTTTTAGCTGGCGCCTCGGGCATAACGCACCTGAAGCACTTGTCTGTCTCCTGTGCCTGCTTGCCCCATCACATACTGTTGGCAGCCCCCAGTGCCAGGTCAGTGCCCTTTCTGGTGCTATGTCTGTGTCCCTGTCATTCCCCTCATCCAGAGCAGAACTGTGTCACAGGGCTACCTGAGAGCCAGACAGGAAGAGTGGGGTGTCACCTGCAAGCCAGAGCCTGTGCTAGATGGTGCTCACAGTGCAGCTGGGCATGCAGGAGCACTGGGACGTGGCTTGAACATGTTGGTTAGGGAGCTTTGGGCCACTCTGGATCAAGCCCCTTGAAATGCTGTGCTTACCAGTGTTCAGAAGCACTTCGTGGATTTGAATCTGTATCTGGCGCTGTGTGCTGGCTTAGGGCTTTGGCAGCTTGAGTCACTGGGGGCTTTCCACATGCTGATGCTCCAGGTCTCTGTCCATCTGTCAGGGTTACAGTTACGCTGTCAGGAGGTTCTCAGATGATGTTTTGACCTCAGTCTCCTTCCCTGAAGCTTCCACATCCCTTTTTCCTTAAGAGCCGTGTCTAGACTCTGCTTCTCTCCAAGCAGTTTGTCCAGTGGGACGAAATGCTGACACAGCTGGAAATGGCCAAGAAAGTGAAACCTGCGGCAGAGTGATGGCAGCGCTGGGAGCGAGGGGAGCCACAGGCGGGGGCCCCGGCACTGCTGGCCTGGGGATCTCAGGAGAGGCTGCAGCACGGCTCGTGCCCAGGAACCTGCCATCTCAGCAGTGTGTCTGTCCGCTCAGCAGGAGTGTGCTGCGAGTGGTGGCGCAGGCTCTTGGGGGCACCCTTGCTTTGTGGCTGCATTTTGTCTGCCTTGAAGCGAAGCCATGCTCTTGGTGTTCTCTTAATATGCCACTGTCTGCAAATCTTGCACTTCATGGAATATCTTTTGTTTTGTAACTTATTTAAAAGTCCCTTTCTGCTGTTACTGTAGACCATAGTAAAGTCTTAAAACACTAACTGGGTTGTCTCTCCCTCCCCTTGGTATAGTCAGGACAAAGACTGGGGCCAAGCTCGGAATTACAGCTGTGTGTGGTGCTGATGCAGCTTGCAGCTGGTATGCCAGGAGGAAGTGTTATCCCTAGCAGCCAGAGGTCAGGTGGAGTCAGGTGATGTCCTTGTGGGAGGTCCTGTCCATGATAAACATTGGGAGAAATAGAAAATGCCTGTGCCTGGTGCTTCGCTCCCAGCCTTAGGCAGTACTGTGAATGCTAATTCTCCTAAGAACTAGCCTTGTCTCATGGCTTCCTCCAGCAGCGAGCCATAGAGCGCTGTCTGCACACTGGGAGAATCCCACCGTCTTCTGGTACAGCAGCTCCAGCCTGGCAGGTCTGCCTCTGAGGGCAGGTAACCCCCTTCGGTCACACAGACGTGCCTGGGTCAAGGCACATGGCCCTCCTTGCGTGGGTAACCTGCCTCTTCCCACTTTCTTGAGCTGGCCACATCCTGTTAGTGGTGGCATGGTGGGCTCCTGCCTCGGAGGAACGGGGCCTGACAAGGCTTTTTCACTTAAGGAAGTTTCCCAGCCCTACACTGAGAGGAATGTGCAACTGTTGCCTTAGTTGTGTCACTGCTTACTGGAATTGCTGCTTCAGTGAGGGCTCCTGGCCTCCCCTTTCCCATTCAGGGAGGGGCGTTAGCTGTGCCTTGTTGGGTCTAGGTAAAACCTGGAGTTTCTCCCAGCAGGAAGGGGCATGCAAGCTCTGGCTGTTCTTCAAAGGGCCAAGTGTGAGAGAAAGTTCATTTCAAGTCCTGTACCAGCCCCTTACTGAATTGTCCCTCACCAGACTCAGGCCTGGTGCTGCTTTGGGCAGAACTGGTTCGGAGTTTTTAGCTCCAGAGCTGTCTGGTCTTCACTGTGCATGAGGCAGTTTCTTGGCCTGAGCTGAAAGCCAGAGGAAGCTTTTCTCCCAAGAACTGTAATGTTTCCGGAGACTTGAGTTTTCACTGCCATCGTACCAAATCCCTTGAGCAAAACCTCCAGAATCTCGAAGGAACTGAGACTGCCCAGCAGGCGCTAGGCAAGGTCCCAGCTGTAGGGAACTGCTGTAGGGGGTTTGGATGTCTGTGCTTCCTCCCGAGTGAGGCAGCACTGGAGTACTGCCGTGGGACCAGCAAAGCTCCATGGTGCCTGCTGCTCTCCTGACAGTTTTAGCGAGCTCATGCCTGGGCAGCCCACTCCAGAGGCGCCCACAAGAGGGGGCTCCAGGCCGGCAGCAAGCCCTCGCGTCCCTAAAGGGGTTTAGGAAGCCCTGCTAGCCCTGGGATCCAGCTAGAACTGAACGTTTCTCTCGAGTCAGGACCTGACGCGCTCTGCCAGGCTGGGCCCTGCTCATGCTGGGGTTGTGGGGACGTGCTGTGGGAGAAGCTTGTATGAGGTGTGAAGGTGGAGGGGTGATGTTCAGCGGTGCATGGGGCCAGCAAGGAGAAAGATTTTTTCAGCAGTCGTGCTTCAATGTTCATCAGCCTTAGTGGCAGAGTGAGGCCCACAGAACGTGCTCAATAAGAAAATAAGTAGTTTATTAAGAAAATAGAGGCTTTTTAGACCAAATACCTCACAGAGCCTGGCATTGCCTCTCCCTGGAGGCTGGATGGCAACTGTGCTCAGTGCTAGAGCTCTGCAGGGACGGTGACAGCTTCCTCTGCCGTGAGCACACCCCCTCCCGTACTGAGCGGGGGCTGTCCCTGCGCAGGCCTGGTGCAGCCCCCTGGGCACTGCAGCTGCAGGCTTGGTGCAGCTGGCACGGGCACGCGTGTCCAGTGGCACGGGTACCGCAGTGCTCCAGCGAGGCCGAGCTGCCCCTGCTGGAAGTGTCTTCCCCACTGGATGGTTCAAAGGTGCAGCGTGGCAAAGCTGCCTGGTCTGGCATCGCCTGCGGGACGCTGCCGTGTGCCCGCGTCCCCTTGAAGCTGACGTGTTTGTGGGTACTCCAGGACTGTGCCCTGGAGCTCTGGCAGCTCCTGGGGCTGGCAGGGCGCTGCCCCCCAAGCTGGCCTGCCCCAACCCTGCGAGGTGGCCGCCTCCTGAGACTGCACCTCCTCCTCTGGCCAGGCACGTCTCTGCTGCATGCTCCTGGGAGCTGGGCAACGCCAGCCACGGGTGCCTGCTGCTTTAGATCATGGCGGGGGGCACCCACACCCTCGTGGGGGCCCCAGGACCCTGTGGTCCCTTCTGTGCTGGTGGATGCCTCCAGAGGGATGGCAGCAGCCAGGCGGGACCTGCTGTCGGCACTCCTGGCCCTGGCCTGGCTGCCGCCCCAGGGGCTTTGCCGGGCTCTGGGCGCTGCTCCCCGGCGGCGCCGGCGCAGCCGAGGCGCGTGGTCACTGGAGGGGCGTCCGGCTGCAGCTTCGCCGTGTCGGGGCTCCCTTCGCGCCTCGCTCTTCCCGCACAGCTCCTGGGGCCCCGGGGCCCCCGGCTTGTGCCCTGGGCCCGCAGTGGGGCTCCGGGGGGCTGCGCGGTCCCTGCCTGATGCCCAGGGCACGAGGCCCCGGAGGAGCCTCAGCAAGATGGTGCCCACCGCGGCACAGGGCTCCTGAGGGCGCTGCTCCGTGGGGCTGCCGGCTGCGCCCCCAGGCGTGCGTGGGCCTGGCTGCCTGCTGCAGGCGCCCATGCTGGGCGCCGAGCCAGGAGGGGGGACACTGCGTGCCACATGCCCGTGGGGCTCCGGCAGGGATGAGCAGTGCCCCAGGTGCCAGGCAGCCGTGGACCCCCTGCCCCTCTCCTCTGCTGGAGGAGGAGGCCGGCATGGCCGAGGGGGCCTGTGGGGGGCCAGGAGTGCCCACGGCTCTGCCATTCGGGGCAGGGGAGCACAGCGTGGGGGGGATCTGCTCTGGCCTTCAGACCCCTGGCACTGTGGGGGTTCGGTGGTTGGGCGCAGCCCAGCGGGGCCCTTCTCCGCAGGGATGGGCGCTGGGATGCGTGGCTGTGCCGGGCACGGGGGCTCCGCGGGCTCCTGGCATCCTGGCCGTGGACACTGCTGCAGGCTCCTGGGGGCTGCCATGCCCCGGGGCCGCCCATGCGCTGCAGCGCGGCACCCACAGACCCGTCTCGCTCGTGTGGCCTCGTGGGCAGCCTGCGAATCCCGGACGCAGGGGGGCAGGAGGAAGGTGCCCAGCGCCCGCTGCACCATGTGGCGCTCCAGCCAGGGTGCCGAGACCTGCAGCCGGGCCAGAGGGAGCCCCTGGGGTGCAGGCTCCCCCGGTGCAGGGTTGGGGGCCCCCATGGGCCTCTCCGCTATGCGGGGCTGGGCTCCTGGGAGCAATGGAGGGGAAGGAGACGGCTGGAGGCCGGGCGCCTCCGTCCCGTCCCGCCGGCTCCGGCTCTGGGCCATTTCCTGCAGACCGGCCTCGAGCGCCCGCAGGATCCGCCTCCTGCTCCAGCGCAGCGTGGCCACGGAGGCCGGCGGTGAGCAGCCTCTCTGCCCGGCGCGCGTCTCCAGCCGGCTCACAGCCTCCTCGCTGGCTCTCATCTTCTCCAGGAAGGGCACTGCAGCCGCCGCGTCCCCCCTGGCCAAGCTGGTGGCTGCAGGGACGAGGACTGGAGAGACCACAGCAGTCGCTGGTGCCCAGGGCTTTGGCGGTGTTTGGCGCTTCCCTGGGGCTTCGCTGGTTGCAGCCGCCTCGTCGCCGGCGCCGCCGAGCGCCCCGGGCAGGGAGCCGGTGCCGGGGACTGCGTGGCCGCCCTGGGTGCCCGGCGGGGACGGCAGCGCTGGGCCGGGGCTGGGGCTGAGCAGGTCGCGGCGGCGCTGCAGCCGCTTGGCGCGGACGTGCAGCTCCAGGGCCTCACGCTGCTCCTCGGGCAGGAACAGGGCCTCGGGCACCGCGATGTGGACGGGCACCGGGCGAGAGCGCGGCTGCCGGGCCCCCGGGGACGCCCCGCACCGCGGCTGCGCCGGCTTCTCCGGCTGCACGTCGGGGCCGCCGGCTCCGTCCGGCGGGAGCCGGGGCGGTGCTGGCTGCGGTGTCTCCAGCGACCGCCGCACCGCTGCCGGGAAGATTCGCAGCCGCGTCTCCAGGCACTTCCTCACCGTGTGCACCCACAGCTTGCTGCGGACATCCCGGCTCAGCTCCAGCTTCGGGACAGCAGCAGCGCAGCCCGCCGCTCCGGGCTGGCTCCCGTCCTCTGCATCGGCCACGCGCGAGCCCGGGGCGGTGAGATCGGCCTCGACGTCGACGTCTGCCACCGCTGGCCCAGCTGGTGCCGCCGCCCCGTCCACCAGGCCGGGGGGCTCAGGGCTGGGGGCGGCTGAGCCCCTCCCGCGCAGCCCCCGGGGCTCCTCCGCACTCCGGGGCGGCCCCCCGTGCCGGCAGAGCAGGCTGTCCCGCGTGACGCTCCCTGGCGCCCGCTCGACGCAGGAGCAGACCCCGGCGGGGAGACCTTCGCCTCCGCTGCCGGGGCGCTCGGGGCAGGAGCCCGCGAGCCGGCCGCCGGCGGAGGAGGCTGGGGCGGGCGGCGCGCGGGAGGGCGCCGGCGGGCGGCCGGGGGCCTCGCACTCCCACGGCGTCTCCGGGTCCAGGGGGGCGAGCAGCGGCGGGGGGCAGGGCACCAGGCGGGCCAGGGACTCCTCGGTGGGGTTGGGGACGCCCCAGAGCCCGCGGAGGCGCTTCTGCAGCACGTTGGCGGCGACGGCGTCGGCCTTGCCCTGCAGCGAGGGGCAGAGGCGCCGGCGGGCCAGCGGCCGGGCCTGCCCCGGGCCGATGGGCTTGGGCAGGCCGGGGCGGCCCTGGCGCCGGGCGGCGCGCTGCTGCGACCGCCGCACCGGCCCGGGCAGGGCCCCCAGCCAGATCTCCAGGCCTTTGCGAGCCAGGTGGCTCCGGAGGGACGGGGGGGCGCCGGGCGGGCGGGCGCCGGGGGCTCGGGCCCGCGGGGGGCTCGGCGGCGGGGGGGCGGCCCGGCCCCGCGGCGGGGGGCAGAAGGGGCAGCGGTGCCCCGAGCACCCGTCGCCGGGGGCCGCGGCGGCGCCGTCGCTGGAGGAGCCCCGGGAGAGGCCGCCGGCCCGCACCAGCTCCTCCAGGTCCCACCACGCCGCCCGCCACGTGCTGGAGCCCCACGAGGCCACGGAGCGCGGCCCCAGCGCCGCCGCGGGCCCGGCCCGCGCCGCCAGCACCCGCCGCTGCAGCTCGCGGGCGGCGGCGGCGCAGCGGGCGCAGCCGGGGCGGCGGCACCGCGGCTCGGCCCGGCCGCTGCCGCCGCCGGCGCCACCTGCAAGGCGGGAGGCGGCGCTGAGCGGCGGCGGCGGGACGCGCCCCCCCGGGCCGGGCCGGACCCTGCCCGCGCCGCCCCGCGCCGCCGCGGCCTTACCTGGGCCCGGGGTCGCCGCCCGCCGCCGGCGCCACCAGCCGCGGCCGCCGCCCTGCGGGCACAGGAGCGCCGTGACGGGCCGGGCCGGGCCGGGATGGAGGGGGCGGGACGGGACGGGACGGGACCGAGCGGGGCGGGGCGGGGCGGGACGGGACGGGACGGAGCCTCCCGCCGCCCGGACCACCCCCCGTCCCGTACCTGGCGGCGGCGGGCGGCGGCGAGCAGGGCGGCGGCCGCCAGCAGCAGGAGGCCGGGGCCGAGCAGGGCGCCGCCGCCGCCGAGCAGGGCGAGCCCGCGGCGCAGCGCCGGCCCCAGGGCGCCCAGCATGGCGGCCGGGCCGAGCCGGGCCGCGCCGGGCCGGGCCGCGCCGAGCGGGCGCTGCGCCGCGGGAAGGGGCGCGGGGCGGTGAGGTCACAGAGCGCCGCTGTGAGGTCACAGAGCGGCGGCTTCGCAGCAGGGGCGGGCGGCGGCGCCCGCGGAGGAGGCCGCTTTCCGCGCTCCCTTCCCGCGTGGCCGGCACGCGCCGCGGGTCGCGGCCGGGCAGCGCCCTCTCCCGGCACGGCCCGGGGGCAGCCGCCCGGCGGCCTCGCCCCGCCCCATGGCGGTGTCGCCCCGCCCCCCGTCGCCTCGCCCCGCCCCTTCGCCGCCCCGCTCTGCGCCTGCGCGCGCCCCGCCCCCCGGCCGCCATCTTGTGGTGAGCGGCGCGGGCGCGCTGAGGCGGCGCAGGTGAGAGCCCACCGCGCTCCCCCCTGTCCCTCCCGGCCCGGCCCGGCCCGGCCCGGCACTCCCCTCCCCTCCCCTCCCCTGGCCTCCCCCGGCCCGGCTCCCCCGGCCCGGCTCCCCCGGCCCGGCTCCCCCGGCCCCATTCCCTCCGGCCTGGCCCGTTCCCAGCCCCTGTCGCCCCCCCCCGCTCCTGCCCCGCGGCGGTGCCTTGCGCCCCCCCCCCCCCCATAGCGGGCAGCTGCGGCTCCCTCGCCCCCCGAGGGGGCGGCCGGGATCCCCCGGCGCGGCGGTGCCCCTAGCGCAGGGGCCTGGCGCTTCGTGCCCGCGGGCGGGCTGGGCCCGCTCCCTAACTGCGGGGCGGGGGGGGGGGGGGGGACAGAGGCCGCCTGTGGCGGCGGCGGAGCCGGGTCTGGGCGCCTGGCCGAGTCCCCAAGGCGAAGCTGGCAGAGCGCTGGCTCCCGGGCCTCTGTCTGCGTTCACGTCCCCCCCAAAAGCCCCTTACGCGTTCCTGGTGTGCCGGGCAGCTCACCCGCTCCCGCTGGCCGCGTGTCCTGTCCCCAGCCGTGGGTCAGAGTCTTCCTCTGACAGCTGTGCTGCCTCGTCGAGTGTCCGATCCCTGCGCTTGCCCCTAGACAGGGCAGTCGTGGGGGCCAGGTCCTTGCTGCTTCCCGTGAGTCCGTTTCTGTAACATGCTTGGGTTGCTGAAGGGGAGGTATGCCCAGGTCTGTAGTGTGCGTGCTCTGGTACTGATGGTGGGAGGCAGCAATGGTAAATATCCTGCTATTTTCTGTTCCTGAGAACCTGAGCTCACTCATTCATTCTCTACTTTTCATTGTGGTGCTGCTTGTATTTTTCATTTCATCATGCTTAGACTCACAAAACTAGACCTTTTCCATCTAGCATCTGTTTTTCAGGGCCAGGCTGTCCTGTGGCGAAGTTTGTGTTGTAGGTATATGCAGAGGAAGACTGGGATCCAAATGACTCTGCAGCAGGATTAGTTATGACTTTTTCTGATACTTTTTATATGGCATTTTAGGATCTCTGATTCTGATACCTTAAAGTGCCCTAGTGCTTTTTGGGGAAAGATTGTAGCTAACATGTTTGAGCAGCAATTATAATAGACATTTGTCAAGTGCAGGTGTTTGTCTAGACCTGCTCTGAGTTTTTTCATGTAGACTGAAAATACCCCAGATCGCTTTGATTTTTTTTTTCTGTGATTTGAGCTGCAGAAATTACTTCCAGATTGATGCTGCGTTTGCTTATGAATGTGCTGGACGCAACTTGAGGAGTTTCTTGGGTTTTACCACATTAGAAGGAGTAAACGAAGCTGCTGCTTCAGTTATCAAGTTCTGCAAAGTTGGTGCATGTTGTTGAAAAGTCATGGATCCCACTGTACTTCTTCCTCTGACCTGGATGGGTGAGCTTACAGAGACTGGTTTTCTGAGGCATAATTACAAATATTAACGGATCTGTTTTCTTTTCAGCGCTATTCAGCATAATGGAGAACTATAAGAAGACCAAGATTGTGGAGAAACCTTGTCCTCTTCCTTTCACTGACCTGCCCCCTGATATTATTGAAATGAAAGTGAAGGACGGGAGCAAAATCAGAAACCTGATGGGATATGCGATAGGCAAGATGGAGCTGGACTCAGTGAGACAGATCCTTTTCACTGGCTCAGGCAAGGCCGTCAGCAAGACCATTACTTGTGTGGAAATCATGAAACGAAGGCTCAAAGAACTCCACCAGATCACCAAAGTGCTCTTCAAACAGATCGAAGAGATCTGGGAACCCATTGTGCCTGAGGCAGGCCTTGATACCTTGACAGTGAAGAGAAACATTCCTGCCATATGTGTCTTGCTCAGCAAAGATGCCCTTGATCCCCAAGAGCCTGGATATCAGGCTCCAGGCTCTTTTGAAGCTTTCTGGATCGAGACGCTCAAAGCTGAGTCCCAGGGCCAAATGAAGAGGAAGCAAGGTGGAGGAAGGGGAGCTGGCAACACAGAGAAGCACCCTCGGCCTGTTGGAGGGCATGAGGAGTCCTGCGAAAAGTCCTGAGACAAAGACACGTTTGGGTGTAACTTAGGGGATTTAAGGAAAAAAGCCAGCTACTGTGCCTGGAAAGCTGCTGAACACATGGGCTTGCAGAGCTGTTAGGGGAGGGAAGGAGAAGTTGCTATTTCAAAATAGACGTGATTGTAGCTGTCTGAAATTGTTTTGACAAGCTTCCTTGTCAGAGGCTGCCAGGCTGTACTCTGTGGCGTGCGGCTCAGGGATGAAACAGAGACGGGAACCGAGCATGGACTATTGGCATCTGGTCAGCGGGCCCAAAATAATAGCTGTTCACAGAGCTGGGTTTAAGCTGCGCGGGGAGATGCAGCAGGCGCAGTACAGCGCCTGCTCGAGGTAGAGGTGGCTCTTGCTGTGGCACAGCCGGAAGGTGTGATCTGACTTGGATTTCTGGCTGCTGCCTGCGTTGCCAGAGCTTGTGTATACAGAAAACACGGTCCTGGGCTGGATCAGCCGCTTAATCTGTGCCTGAAAGTCCGTCTTCTGCTAATCCCTTGTGGCAGGCTGCTGGTTTGAATGTAGGGCTGCAGTCTCTCCTCAGATACGACTCCATCTGTGATTTTTGCGAGAGTTGTACCCTTTCTGTCCTCCTTTGACCTCCTCTGTGGAGCTGGCAGATTAGACCTCTGTCTGCCAAGTTGTCAGGAGTTGACTAATGTAATGATCAGCCCAAAATCCCTAAGCTGTGCCAGTGCCTCAAGGTGGTAGTAGTGGTAAGCTCCAAAGCACACTGTTTCCCCTTTCTGCTCCTTTATGATACATAGAAATGAATTTAAAATAAAATTTCCTCTTTATTTAATGTGAAATTTGTAATGTCTTCCTCATCGTGCTGGAGGTCATTCTCTAAACATTACTGTTGGAACGACGGCTGTGACTGTGGGCTGAACCTTCGTGCTTTGGCCTGCTCCTGAGGAGGAAGGGAACCTGCATATGGAAAGTTTTCTCTCATAAAGAACTGTAAATGGGCCCTGGTGTGTTTGGGGGGGTGGGGTGGGGAGGTTCCTTCCTTCCTTTGCAGTTCACCTCTAATATCCAAAGAAAGGTCAACATTTGTTTTTTCTGGGAAGCTTTTTTTCTTTTTTTTTCCTCTCTTTTTTTTTTCTTTTTTTAATAAACTGCCTAGAATTCCAGGCTCAAGTACTTCCTCCAAACTTTGCTAAATGAAGCGAAGGACAGAGCATCTTTTCAGTTTTTGCTTCTGGAGCAGCTGAGGTAAGTAAACATGGGGTGGGAAGAAAGTGCTGTTGCTTTGAAAGCCTGAACACTCGCCAGGACACCACCTGCATAAACCACATCGTGATTTAAACCACTGCCCGTCCTCTTTACTCTTCTTTCCCAACCCCTGCGTGTCTGTCGGCCGGCGCAGAACCACTGCAGCTGCTCTACCTTGACCGATGCTTTCAAATCCACGGGATGCAAACACTTAGAGAAGGGTTGAAAGGGGAAACCTGTGTGGCATGACACCTCCGCAGCCAAGCCCGAGACTTCATCCGCCTGCAGTGCATGAGGCTGTTCACTTGCACCAGAACACGCTTCAGCACAGGCTGAGCATTTACCACCATCCTCACCATTTATTTTTGTCTGCTGCCTGTGGGTGACTCATTCTTTTGCCTCTTTAACATGTTTCCCCAAACTACTGAAGCTGTATGAAAACATGTTTTCTGAGGATTTAAATGGTGCTGTGCTGGCTGTCAGCAGCTTTGGTGGCTGAGGACCATGCAGCAAAAGGGGTCATCTTTGAGTCCAAACTTAATGACGTATAAAAACAAGAAGAAATAGAAAGGGAATTAATTTGTGCTCTTCAGTTAGGAAAAAACTGAAGGCATAATAACAATCTAAGTTGTTTTCAGGGCTAGTAAACAGCATTATTTCCTGGGGATGCAGGTAGCCTGGGTTTAGATCGCAGTGAAGCACAGCTGCTGTTCAGACGTGCTTGTCTGCCAGATGGATAGAAACGATGGGGCAGCGTTACGCCTCGTAAAGTTGTGAACGCGAGATCCTGGCTGTATCCTACCGCTCTGATTTTGTAGTGTTAGGTGCAAGTGTCTGCATCGAGCTCGTGCTGGTCGGGAATTAAACATTCCGGATTTCACATATGTTGTCTCACTTCATTCCCGAATGAAAATTTAAAACGGGAGATCGCGCCGCGCACAGCGCGGACTGCCTGGCGCGAGCAGCGCCCTGACGTGGCGCGCGTGATCAGCCGCCGCTTCGGAGCTTGTGAAAGGTTTCTGCTGTTCCCGTACCCTGGGAACTAAGCTATTTTCGGTAGTCTCGTGGCAAGGTCCTGGAGCGACTGCTGAGGAACCTCGATGGCACGGCTGCGATGTCCAAACCTCTTCGTGGTGCCAAAGCAGATGAAACCTGGAGATGGAGCCGAGTCAAGCTAAGGTGATTTATCTTTGCCAGAGGCCTGCTGTCCCCAGCTGTTATTCCCTTACATCTAAGGAGGAGACTGCTTTTATTAATTTAGTGATAAATGCCAAGGAACGATGCTCAAGTGTCTGATTTGATGTTTTCTACCACTTTCATAGGGATGAGCTCAAAATTTCTTGTTTACTGTTAAAAATACCCTTTTAAAGGAAAGTCAGCTCCTAAAACAGCCCGTGTAAATCCTCCCTAATGGCCGTGGTGCTTTTAACGCCTTCTAATCAAAACTGCAACATGATGTTTTTTTTTTCATTTTTAATATATAATTTTATTTATGGTTTGAAAATGACCATCAGCTCCCTGCAGGGGTTCTGCCTGCCGGGCGTTAGGGCAGCTGGCAACCGCGGCGCTTTCCTTCCCCGGGGGGCCGGGAGCGGTCCCGCCACGGGCTCGCGTGCCGAGTTTTGCCTCCGCTTTGGGGGGCTTGTTGCCGTTCCCCGCTCCGCGGTGGGGAAGGGCCCCCCGCGCGGCCTGCCACGTTTGCTCCCGTCAGCCAGGAGAGGTCCCTAGCTCACTCGCCAACGCTTGGTTCGCTTCCAGCTTCGTCTTTCCCCTCCACTGCGAGGGGTTTGTGCCATAAACCTCCCGCAGGCAGGGAGGAGGGAGGGAGGGTTTGAGGGTTCGGGCCGCGGCCAGGACCCCGTTTCGCACCGTGCTCTCGGCAGGTCTGTGCAGTCCACCCCACCGGGCAGGGGCAAGGCTGGTCCTCGCACCCGCCAGCCTCCCCGGTGAAAGCGGGTGCTGGAGAGGACTGGCTGTGTGGGAGACGGGCTCCGAACCCCCTTTGCTTTGCCCACTGCTCTTCCCTGCAGCAAATCCCCTTGCCTCACCCTCGGGCGCCTGCATGTCTGCAGTGGCATGGGCCAGGCAAGCACGGAGGGCAGGTTGGGAGGTGGACGGGGGTGTGAGGAGCCCAGCCCAGCCCGGCACATCTCAGCCCCACGGAGCTTCGTGCCTTCCAACGTGTCCAGCCCCGGTCCCTTGGCTCTCGTCAGGTGACGAGCGGCTCCTCCAGGGATGAAGCCTGTGGTGCCCTTCGATGATGCTCGGCTGGGGAGTTTCCCCACAGCTCTGCCCCGGGCGGCTCCTATGGTGACTCTGATCTCACCGGCTTGCAGGACATTTGGCTTCACCACGCCTCTGTGCTGTCCCATGACTCACGTCCTGGGCATGGCTTTTTGGAGCAACTTCAGGTACCACGATGGTCCCGTGTGAAAAAGAGGAGGATGAGGGCTAGGTGAAACAGCCAGGCTCCCTGCGGCATCAGGGTGGCCCCAAATGCCCCTGAGGAGGCAGGACGTGGGCGTGGGGGTACCAGAGGGGTGGGCACACCGTGCCAGGACATGCCACCCCTCTCCAGCCTCGTCTCACAGCCTGGCCCTGTTCTACCCAAGCCGGGGCAGAGCAGCGCGGGGGACGGTGCTGGGACCCGACCGCCGGGGCTCGGACCGTGGCCGAGCGGCCAGAGGGTCCCGCGCGGTCCTGCAGCCTCCTGCCGCCGCGGGGAGAGCCCCAGGCGCAGCCTCGCCTCGGCTCCCCGCGGGAACCGGCTCCCCGGAGCCCGTCACTGCCGAGCGAGGCCGGGCCGGGGCCGGGGCGGTGCGGGCACGCGTGGGTGCTTGGGTGTCTCCACGCGCGTGTGTGCGCGCTAGGGCAGGACGGGGCCGTTAAGGGCTGGGCAGAGCGGGCAGGGGGCAGCACGAGCACGGCAAGCAGGACAGACAGCAGGAGCGGACGGACAGACGAGACGGGCCGGGCCGGACACGCATCGCGCCGCTGTCCCGGCGGCGCCGAGCGCCACTCACGTGGGGACGGGGCGGAGGGGGCGTGGCCGCAGCGGCGGGCTCGCCCAATGGAGGGCGGCCGGCGCGGGGCGTCAGCCAATGGCGGGGGCGGGGCGCCGCCGGGCCCCGCCCGCCCGATGCCGGCGGGAGGGAGCGCGGAGCCGCCGGGCTGCGGCACCGACGGGGCGGCCCGGCCCGGCCCGCTCCGGCCCCGCTCCAGCCCCGCCGCCCGGCCCGGCCCGGCCCGGCCCCGCCGCCGAGCGGAGCAGGTAACGCGGCCCGCGGGGGCCGGGGAGGGGCTCCGGCGGGTCCCGCTGCGGGCGCCCCGGCGGGCGGGCGGGGAGGGCGCGGGGCCGGCGCACGGCGGCCCCTCGGCCCGCGCATGGTGGTGGGGCCCGGGCGCTGCCGCGGGGGAAGGGGCCGCGGCCACTGCCGGGGCCCCTCGGGGCTGCGGGCAGGCCGCGGGTCCCGGCCTCGGCGCGCGGGGTCGAGGCGCCGTCGCTGCCCCGCTGCAGCGGCCGCTTCACCCAAGCGGGTGAGTGCGGGGCGGGGGGGAGGTTAAACCCTCCCCGCCCCAAACCCGGCCGCGGCCCGCTCGCCCCGCTCCCGGCGCCGTCCGGAGGCGCTGGCACGGGGCCCGCGTCCTCGGGGTGCCGGGTGCGGGCGCCTCCTCCACCGGCCGCGCGAAGGCGGCGAGGCCGGGGCCGGCCGAGGCCTTCTGCGCCGGGCTCAGCGGCTCTACCGGGCGAGCGGGCGCTTCCCTCTCCCGTGGCCCCGCCGGTGCCGCGCGGCCCCTGCTGCGGGGCCCAGACGGGCGGCGGGGTGGGCGCGGTGCCCGCCGCCTCCGGGCAGGAGGCGGTGGCGAAAGCCCCCGCTGGGAATAAAGCAGAGACCCGACGGGTTCGGTCCGCGCCAGGCCGGCGGGGGCGGGAGCCGAGGGACTCTGTCCCGGCAGGGCCCTCCAGGCTCCCGGCGTCCAGCGGCAGCGGCCGCCCCGGCGGCGCGGGCCCGGCGCGGCAGGGAGCTGCCGCCGGACCGCTCCGCGGGGAGGGTGGCAGCTCCCTGCTCCGGAACGGCAGCGCCGTTGCCGCTGCGAGCCCTCTGCGGGCTGCCCCGAGGGGGCTCGGGCACGTCCCGCCGGTGACGGTGACTTTCTCCCTTCCAGGTGCGAGAGGCAGGAGCAGCGTCCTGATGTCCCCGCGGCGCTGCCGGAGCAGGGAAAGCCGAGGCCTGGGGGCCGCGAGCGTCGCCGTGGAGCAACCACCGAGGCGGCGGCTCCGCAGGGCTAAGCCGCGGTGCGGGTGAGGCCGTGCTGCCGCCGGCGTGGCCCCATCCGGCCGCGGGGCTGCGAGCTGGGCGCCGCGCGCCCCGGAGCCCCCTTCGCCTCCCCGGAGTGGGCGCCCAGCCAGGAGGCAGAGGCGCCGGGGGAGGGGGGCCGCCTCACTGCCGGGACCCTTGGGAGCGGCTGCCGTCCCCTGCCAATGCCTGCGGGTGCACACCGCGCTCTCCGTCGCTGCGCCGGCATCCCGAGCACCGTGCTAAGGCTGGGGGCCGGCTGGGGGCCCGGCGTTCCCCCACGGAGCGGGGCTGCCCCGGCGGGCAGCGGTGATGGGGGCGGCTCTCTCCACCGGAGCAGTCGTTGCTATTTCTTTTAACTGCGTCATCGCGCTGCTCATCCTCATCCTCTTCCTCATCCTGTGCAAGGCCTGCAGGACCCCATCCTGCCCGAAGAAGGGCCCGTCCTCCGACACGGACGAGACGAGGAACGAAGAGAAGCACCTGCTGCAGCCGTGAGCCGTGTGGGACGGGCTGGCTCGCGGGAGGCCGAGCCCTCCGGCTCTTGTTGCTGCCCTCCGCTGGGGCCGGCTCTGCCGAGGGCTCTGGGACTCGGTGGCCGCCTGGCTGCGCCGAAGGAGCTGCACGAGTCTGGACGCCGCGTCCGCCCCGGGACGGGGCTAGCTGCGGCGCTGGGGCGGACAGGATGAGAGCCGAGGGGACGCGGAGCGGCTTGCAGGTGCTGTGGAGCTGGGCAGAGCCCATCCTTCGTGCATTTTCGGTGCCTGAGAGCCCCGCGGACGGCCGTGGGGACGGAGGAGAGGCGGTGAGCGTGGGGCCGGCCAGCCCGCGGGTCGCCCGTGCCGCGGGGTCGGACAGCAGCCACCCCGGTGAGCCAGGACGGCGCAGAGGGCTGCTTGGCCTGTCCATTTGTCCACGGCCCACCTGTTGGTCCACTCCAGCGCTAGCGCCAACAGTGCCGTGCAGACTGCTCTCCTCCTCCTCCTCGCCGCCGTGCCCGGCGGGGACAGAGAGCTGGGGCAGGGCTATGGGGAAGCTGCGGGGAGCAGGGAAGCGCTGCGTGGAGCAGGGAAGCGCTGCGGGCACCCAGACAAACGGCGCTCAAGGGTCTTCCAGTGCCACCACTTGGGGCCCGGAGCTGGGGCCGGGGCCGGGCCTGGGCCGGCCCCGCTCTCTGGAGCCACAGGGGCTCTGCGGGCGAGCGGAGAGCCATCCTGCGGCCCCGCCAGCCGCCTCCTCGCTGCTCGGCAATAGCCAGAGCCGGGGGCTGTGGGGGGGCCGGGTCCCCGCGGGCTGTGCCGAGGCTGCGATCCCTCCCATGGCGGTGCCCTGCCATCAGGTGTAGCTAATGTGTTCCCTCTGCGACGGTGTTTTTACTAGACTAATAAACCGATGGTTCTGCCCCGCGTCCCGGCTCGGGGGAGGCACCGTGTTCAGTCGGTCCCCACGGCTCCGAGCAGGTGCCGGGGGTGTGGGGGGCAGAGCTGGCGGCAGGCGTCCTGCGGGGCGCGAGCGGTTTGCTGGGGCACCGGCGCGAGGGAGGGCTCGCGGCCGCCTCCGTCGGCGCTTCATGCCACGCAGCCGTCGGCGCTGAGCGACCCGAGCCCTAACAGCACCGGAAGGTTTCCAAGTTGTGGCCTTGAGTTGCAGGGCACGGGACAGGCGTAGGGGACGTGGGTGAGCCGGGCGGCCAGAGCTCACTCCCCCTTCCCCCCCCCTCCCGCTGCCGCCACCCAGGGGCACGAGCGCCGCTGCTCCCCAGCCTCGGTGGAGCCAGCCAGCGACGGCTCATCAGCATGCGGCGAGGCCGCCGCAGCTCCCGGTGCCGCCGCAGCCACGCAGCAGCTAATCCCCGCGCTGCAGAGCCCCGCGCGGCGAGCGGGCGCCGCAAACCGGGGCCGGCGCTCGGCGCGGGGCCGGCTGAGCCTGGCGCGGCGAGGTGCCGGCCGTCCCCAGGGATGGCTCTGCACGCTGCGGGCCTTTCAGCAGCTCTGTTTATTTTTCCGGGCCCGGAGACGAAGCGTTCCCGCTATGCAAAGCGCGGGCGGCGTGGGGCCCGCTGCATGCGTGACGAGCGGGCGCCGCTCAGAGCAGGGCTCGTTTGCCCAGCCCGGCGGGCCCGGCGTCCCGCTCACCGCTCACCTCCCTGCCTGGCTGGCCGGCTCTCTCACAAGGTTGAGCAGCTTGTCCAGCTTTGCGACTTCCACCTCGGGGCCCTTCTTGACCTCCTGGCCTTTCTTCTCCTGCGGAGAGAGCGAGCGAGGCAGAGCGCTGAGCAGGCGGCGGCAGCCGGGCGCGGGGCCCGCGGGAGGCGAGGGCGCCGCGGGAGGTGTAAAGGCACCCGAGGACTGAGCTGAGGAGCAAGGAAGGGGCAACTGGGGCCGCTCTGGCCCCTGGACGCGAAGGATGCAGCCCGCAGGCTGCAGCCGAGAGGACCAGCCTCTCCGCACCCGTCCTGTCCCCGGGAGCGCCGCCGAAGGGGCCGCTCTGCCCGCTCGCAGCCTCCGCGCCGGAGAGGCTCTCGGGGGGCCGCGCGAGCAGAGCACCCGGCGTTTGAGCAAAGACTCCCTGCCTGGAAAACATCAGTTCCCCTCCCGCTGTACCAGATCCTCCGACAGCCTCAGGGTGCAGCAATTATGAACGTGCTTCTTCCTCCAGCGCCGGGAAAAAACCCACCGGGGCGCCGAGCTGCGGAGCCGTCTCTAGATTTCTCCAGCAAAGCCGGGTGCGCTGAAGTCAGCCAGAGCTCATCCTCCCCCCTCCCACCCCTCTGCAGCGGCGGCAGCGCTGGCAGCCCCCCGGGGCAGGTGGGGCGTGCGCCCACGTGGCGCCTGCTGCTCTCCCGCCCCAGCCGCGGCAGAGCGGAGGCTTCCCTCAGCTACGGCGCAGCGAGGCGAAAGCGGTTCAGCCCCCTGGCTTGAACTGGGGTGTTTGGAAAGCCCCTTCGGAGGGTTGCTTGTATTTCCCAAGCCCCCGGGGCGCGTACCGGGAAGGTGCTGGCTTGCACCGACACCGCTAAGTGAGCAGCGGCCTTCGTAGCCCCGCTCTGGGCGCCGGGAGCGATGTTTATACCGACGGCCCACGTCACAGCTGAGCATCTCTCTAAACGAGCGTGTTCAGATAAACACAGCTGCTCGGGGTATTTTCAGGACCCAGCTATTCCGCCGGAAAAGCTGCTTTGCCGTGTGACAGCAGCCGAAACGCTCCCTGCGCCGCCCCCAGCGTGGGGCACGGGGCAGGCTGCTCGCCGAGCTGTGCCACAGAGCCCCCCCGCTCGGCTCGGCTGCTCGCTGCTGCGAAAGGGAGGGTGCTGAAGCAGCCACCCCCTCCCACCCAAGCCGCCTCGTAGCCCCCCCAGCAGCCTCGAAAAACCCGCCTCGCCTAGCTCGACTCCTTCGCTGCCGCTGAGCATCCCGGAGCAAAGACATGCACGAGGCAGTCACGAGGCATAACCAAAGCAGAGCCTCCAATTTTGCAGCAAAAATGGCACGGAGAAGGGAAAGTGTAACATCTTTTGGGGGGGGGGGCACAGAGAGACGTTTCCCTTCCCTTCCAGATCTGGGGGTTGAGCCGAGCCGGGCTGCTTGGCAGCCACACGGGAGCCGTGCAAAGCCTCGTCCTCCCCGTCCCCACGGCGCGGGCGGCTGCGGAGCTGAGCGTCTGCGGAAGCGCTGGCGCCGAGGAGCTCGCCGAACGGGTGCCGGAGCCGCCCGCAGCAACGCGGCCGGTGGTTTTACTCTTTAAGCGCTCCTGGCGAGAGGGCGAAATGCTCGCAGCTGAAGCAGCGCGGAGGAAAAGCGCCAGGAATGCACCTGCTCGGGCATGGCCAGGGCAAAACCAGCTCCGCATGGGGCCAGACCCCGCTGGCGGGCCGCGACGCAGGCAGACTGCCCCGCGCACGTCGGCACGGCCGTGTCAGCCCAGGGCTGGTCCTCGCAGCCAAATCCCGCGCTCGGGCTCTGCCCCGGCTCTCTGGGCAGGGAAACTGAGGCACGAGGGGGAAGATCACCGGTTCCTGGCCCTATAGGCAGTGCGGGCACGACTGCTGCAGGGCCCTGGGCTCTCACCTCAACCCAACGCAAGTACTGATGCTACAAGCAAGTGGGAGGCAGAGGACAGCCGAGGTGGAGCCACGCGGGAGGAGGAGGCCGGGCTGTTTGAAGACCTCGGATCTGTTGCCCTGAGAGCCCCAGCCTAGCGCTCCACAAACTGGTCCATATTGAACTCCACATCCATAATATGGGAGTCATTTAAACTGGATTCACTGCTTCTTGGCTCGTGCTTTCCCTCCCTTGCTGAACAGTAAAACGCCAAGCTAATAAAATCCTCTCATAAAACCCATGATGCTGGCACTTTTCAGCAACTCCTTCCCCCCCCCCCCCCCGCCATTGGTGGAATAACCATAAAACATCTGCTGTGAGGTTTGGATTAAACAAAACAAAACATGTTTCTGTTTCAAAGCAGCAAGAGTGTCAGCCATGCTGGCAAGGACGTCAATGGAAAATTCCCCTTAAGGTCCCCGGGAGGCAGACTAGGTCCTTTCTCCCCTGCTGAGTCCCGGCCGAAGGGCCCAGGCCTGGCTCAGCCCTGCGGGGTCCCCTCATGCCAGGGATGCTCCCAGCGCCTGCCATTCCTGGTAGGATGGGATTTCTAGGCACAGCTGCATGATCTGACCCCCTTTACAAAGTAAGTATCCCAGTGGCTTAGGATGCTGGCTTCTCATGCAAAAGCAATTTAAGCTTTTACAGGCCAATTTAGAAGGGGATAAGGAGCTTCAGGAAGCCACCAGCATCGCTGTCTAAAACTCCCAGATGGCTCCTTACTGTACTCAACAGGAAGGACTTCACAGGATCTTTGCTTTTTAAATGCCTGAAGCCCTTGGTAAACCCAGCACACTGGCGGTTGCCCCCCTGCCTCCTCCTTTCAGTAAGAGGGGGGCTCCTAGCCACTTCTGAGAGCAGGGCTGTGCCTGGTGCCCAGCAATGGCTGAGGCTGGAGAAGACCTCACCTCCTTCCTTCCTACTCTGCTCAGGACCAAGGCTGCTCAAGGTCAAGACCCTGAGAGTGAGAGCTTCTCCATTAGCAAAACATACCAGTGATGGGACCAGGGAATTAAATGAATGAAGGCAAAAAGAAGAGAATTCCCTGGGTCATTTCTGATGGAAAGACCAAAGAAACCCAAACTTCGCTGTGAATATAGCAGGATTTTTCACATTGGCTCCACGGACACCTACAAGTCAAGTAGGTGCAACACGAGCCACATCTCTGAAGCCTTCCACCCCAGTATTCCTATTGCACCCCAGTATTCCTATTGCAACTTGATGTTGTTATATTGCAGGTGACCTCTGAGCCTTGACACCTGGCAGGGGGCTCTCAGGAAGCCCATTTACATACAGCAGCAATGCACTTAGCCACCGAGAGCCTGGCGTTGCAGTTACAGCCTGCTTTGACAGCATTGCTCCTGGCCCACAGAAGAATTAGCTGACAGACTGGAGATAAGGATTTAGGCATATTTTGCTACTGTTTGGATATAAATGACACAGGAAATGTTCTGCTGGCAGGGAATGAAACCTGCAGAAAAGCCCAGGGGATGGCTGGGTCATTCAGGCGTCAGCAACCACATGGGATTTTGGGGCTTTCCACTTCCCGTGCTGAGGCACTGGATAAGCCAGACACTGACCCCAAGGACACTTGTCTGTCTATCATCTCCAGCTAAAGCCAGTGCCACTCAGGGCAAATACCTCTCCTTACTGTAGCTCACATATTTGGCTCAGCCCTCTCCTAGCATTTGTATCAGGGCACAGGCTGGAGAGACAGGTCTCATGGCCCCAGGTCTAAGCAGACTCCCTGAATGACCTGCTCTTGCTCACTGCAGGCTCCCAGTGAAGCCACTGGACCCAGCAAAGACACCTCAATGGGACCAGCCCGCTCGCTCTAGCTTGGCAGCACACGGTCTGCCAATAAAGGCACAGGATCGGCGGCATCCGACAGTCAGGAGGTACAAACAAAATCGGATCAGACCTGGCAGATGCAGGGACTAGCAGAAGTGTGAAGACCACTGAAACACAGGAGGTCTGGGCAGACATCTCCTCTGTCTAAACAGCACCATGTTTGGTGTGCCACAGTATAGACTGGCTTAGAAACACCCATGTGAGAGGGGAGAAATCATTTGCTGGAAGGGCCAGACTCCAACAGCAGCTGATAGCCAACAGGAAGGGCAAATGCTCACTCATCGTTGTATGGAAAGAAAGTCGTTGCCACAGCTCCATGTCCACTCTTTGCCAGAGGCAGGCTGGGACCCCATACCCACGCTCACTCCCTTTACAATGTTTTCTGTCCATGCAAAAATATTCACACAGGAGGAGCCAAAGCTTTCTCCATATGTTTCTTCTGGCTCCAGCAAAGCCATGCCATGGAGGAGTTTGGTTCAGCCGACCTAGGAGCTCTTCCTTTTCCACTTGCGGCCACGGTATAATCTGTACTGACCCTGAGCAAGGCGCTTGGGAAATATTAAGCAGTGAGCAGCCAATGCATGGTGTGGCAAGCTGTGCTAACACGATTTAATGAACTATCAGCAGCTCCAAATTCTGGCAGAAGAAGAGCTGCCAACTGTAACAAGATTAGGAGCATTAGACACGGGGTGGGAAAATGCCTGCACAGCTGCCGCGGTTCTGCTTGCTCAAGACACAACCCCGTGAGGATCTCTGGTGAAGGGCTTGCCCTCAACGGGCACTTGCTAGCTGGCCTGAGCCAGCTGTACATGCTGGCTGGCTGTGTCCATCTGCTAAGCACTTCATGCTGTCTGCTTAACCTTCTCATACCAGACACAGTGCATAGCCTGGCCGCAGTGGCCCCCAGCATGGGGACCATGGGGTTCATGCTGGTGGGCACTGCAAGGCATGGGATGGGAAAGACCATGGTTACCTCCTGCCTAATGAAGGCTTAGCACTGAGCTGCTCTACTCGGGCAGCTGAAGAAGAGGTTTGGCTCCCAGCCATGCTGAACTCTCTCTCCTCTTCCTATCTTCAGAGCCTTGAGCAATGTCTCTTACACACCACTAATTTAGGCACCTAAATATAGCCATAAGAAGTCCAAATTTAGCGGTTGTGCATGAAAACTTGAGTGAGCATGGTGAAACCAAGCACAGACAGCGCCTGGGGTGGTTCACGCAGCTCCTCCCGGCTGGGCATTATAATGACACTTTAATTCAGTCTGAATTTATCACCAGTTCCAACAGCAGGAAACCACCAAACATATCTGAAACAGTCCCTAAAGAGAGTCAGAAATGTGCCTCGAGCTGCTTAATCCATCCAGGAAGCCTCCCCTGCAGCAAATGCAGAGATGGGGCATGCTGCACCACCTGCGTGAGCGCTGCTCCAGCCTGGCCGAGCCGGACCTGCAGCAGGAGGATTAAGCTGCGTCCTGGAGTCACCTGCGTGTGAAACCTCCCTCCTCTGCCTTTCCCACATCAGTTACTTAAGGGTTCAAAACGGAGACGTGGTTGCAACAGGCTCTCTTTTCCCGTATTAAGCCAGGCTGGGTTTTGCCAGCCCTGGGGGCACGTTGGCTGCACGCTAACTGCGAGCAGTGTGTATGTGTGTGCGTGGAGAGGGGCTTCTGATAAAAACCAGCATGGCCTCTGGGCCCCGTTATCCCCCGTCATCGGGAACAGCCGATAGCAGCCACTTCAAAGAGGGCAGCTGGGTGAGACAAAAGCTTCCTCACAAGGCTCACGGAAATGCTCATCAGTCATAGCAGTTCACACGTTTAGCAGTAAGCGCTGAGAAAAATCATCGCGTGCTCAGTGTGCAGCGTAACTACCTGCCTCTGAGCTCCTCAGGCTGTGTGAAAGGGCTGGAGGGGAGTAGAAAGCCCTAAAGGTTTGGCTTCCAGCCCCAGGAGACCTGGCGGTGGTGTGTGCACGTGCATGGGCGTGCTTCCCCACCAAGCACCGCTCGCACACCCCTCCGCCTCGGGCTGCTTCCCTCGGCTCAGAGCAGGGGGAGGATGCTCTTGCCCTGGGCAGGGACAGGCAGTGCGTGACCCACCGCCCGCGGACCCCGACTCCAGCCCTGCCAGCTTCGGCGCTGCCAAACTGCTGTGTCTCTCTTCTGGACGGGATCGATTACTGTAATTAGCACCACTCAGTGGAAAGCCTTGTTAGCAAAAGCCTGCCCACGTGTTGTATATTATAACAGCATAACATGTAAAACCTGGTGGGAACACGAGTTCCTGCCGTTTCAGCCGAGGGATCTGCCAAACACAAGCAGCAGGGAGGAAGGACAGAAGGACGGAAGGTCGGCAGCAGCCTGGGCTCCCCCAGCCCGAGGGGCTCGCAAGAGCAGGCGTGTCTGCGGCGAGCGGCTCGGGCGGGCGCAGCACCCGCGCGCGCGTGCACCAGTGCCCCCCGGAAGGACAGACTCACGGAGCCCGTCCCGCGGCGCAGAGCATCCGCCGCAACCTTGAGCTGCCGCCCTGGCGCCAGCTGGCAGGTAGCACCGTCCGCTTTCAGGCACCGTTTCGTTATCACTCAGCATCTCTTTTTTTTTTTTTTCTTATTTCAGGTTTACACTAGTTTCATTGTATGACAGCTCACTGAGCCGTTACAGATTAGAGTTTAAGAAAAGCAACTAAACATGGACTTGGAAATGCAACTCCAGCAATACTTTAGTGTTATCGTATCTCATGGAGTAATGTCTCATGAGAAATCCATTGCCCAGTGGAACGAGCAGTATATTAAAAAAAAGTTGTATTTTGCTTTGCAATACTTCTTTCTTGGACCACCACTGTCAACATTTATCGCCTGTGATCACCTTTTAACTGCCTTAAGAAAGTTCAGCTGTTGTGTTTCTCTTTAAAACTGCCCTTTAACACTTTTTCCATACCAGGTTTTAAATATAAAAACATCGGCATAGAGAACGTCTTCTCTGCTACTAACATGGAAATGTATGAACATACTTCTCTTTAGGTAAACACAAGCATACAGGAAACAGTTTTGCTATGAATAGAAGTGAAAATAAAATTCTGTGCTCCTAGATAGCATATATTTAATAACACTAAATGTCAATGGCATGAAAGATGAATTACAATTGATACTGTTGTGCCTGCTGAAAGAGTTCAGTTTGCAATTTAACATCAGGCCACAGTGTTTGTGCTCTCCTGTTCTCTATGACTGCACTTGAACTCAGGGATGCTCCAGAAATAGCACTAGGTATTTCAACTGCATGAACAATTGTGCCATCTTGACAACACATTTTAGTGTGTAATTTTCATTTAAATCACAACGTCATTTAAAGCACGGCTAGGAGAGGCCCTCAAGCATCCACCAGTCTGCCCTGGTCCATGGCAGGAATTAGTTTTAAATTGGTTCTGACAGATGCTTGTCCAGTGCTTGACTTGGTCCCTGGGGTGCCTGGTACATCATGCCCTGAGCAGTGGATTTTCACGCTCTGCTCCCATCACCTGCACGGCCGTCCCTTTTAAAAACCTTCCGTGGCGTCCAGCACGAGCTGCCGATGGCTGCCAGCGCTTCTCTCCCGCCCCTGCTAAAAGGGGCCCTAAGCCTTATGCTGCTGTCTTACGACCTCAGCTCACTGCCTTCCTCACCCCACCAGCCTCGCACCTCTCTGGAGCCGGGGCTCATCTCTCTCTGCTTCCAGCCTCTTGGTTGCCCATGTTGTCCCCGCTGCTCTCTTGCTCATCACATCTTTCAAAGTCAACACCTGGTTCTTCTGCTACAGCAGGGCACTGCTGGCTGGTGTTTGAGAACTTCTGCAAACCTCTCCAGCCAATTATTCCCATTTTCTTTTCTTCCTCTTGTACTTTGTCTCTGCCCTCACTGAAGTGCATCCTGCTTATTTCAGACTGTGCGTCCAATTTGCCACAAATTAAATGGCTTGCACAGAATCTCTTTGCCTGCTGCATGGGAAATAGCCAGGCAAATTACAAATGCCATACAAATCCTCCCAGGCCTGAAAACTAGATACTCTATTACTCTGGACTGTGTGGGAAGTCACGCTAAATCACTTAATCAAGGACTGAGTTATGATGCAGCATGCAAATCAAGGCTTAAAAGGGGTCAGCAAGAAGCTGGCCACAAGACAAGAGCACAAGAAATCCTGCAGCTAGAGAGGCTGCTTTTCCCCAGGATCTGATCCTCTTACAGCAGCTGAGAAATCACTTGTTGACTCAGAGAGGCCAGGCTCTGCTCTAACCCACGGCGCTGCCCCTTTGCTCTGCGAGCTCCTTGTTAGCAGCTGTACTGGTGTCAATCCTTAACCTGAAGATATCCTGGGCACAGTGCTGTTTGGTAGAGCATGCTAATCATTGCCTGTTGGCACATTCATGCAGCCTGCAGTGTCTTACACCCTCCCCATTCATGTTCAGTGGGCACCCAGTGGCACCACATAAGGGTCTGAGTAAGAGATAGTCAGAGAAGAGGATTTGCCTTGGAGTGACTGCAGTGCAGGGCCGGAGGAGCGCAGGATACAGGATAAAACAAGGCAGGAGAAAGCCAGTGATGTGCTGTAGAGCAGGGGTGGGTAGGGAGTTCAGAGATGCTCCTCTAGAGCACAGACAGTCCTGAAGAACCTTGCTTTCTTCTGGGAAACAGAGATGAGCAGATCTGCCCTGAAGAAACATGGTTAGCAACTCTCTCCTCTGTCAGGAATAGGCAGACCTGAATATTGTCAACAGCAATGGGGATGAGGATGAGCAAGGACACGGGCATGGGGATGATCCTGTCCCACCAGCAGACCCAGAGTCCACATGTGTCACAGAGCTGTCCAAGCTGTTCCTACCAATATCTCATTCTGGTCCTGCAGCTCCCAGGAGCATAGGGTCTTATGGATACTGTCTGCAGATGAAGATGAGGTGCAGCCTGACTGAAAAAGCATATTTAGAGTCTGTGCTCAGGCTAAGCAGTCCAGGCAGCAGGCAATCATTTTAATGACAATCCTATCTTAAGATGCTGATCTGGCTTCAGCCCAAGTCCTTTTACTAAGCTCCTTGACATCCTGTTTAGAAAAGTATTAAAATCTAATTGCTTCATGCATATATTGCTGTTTTAATTATAGCAGAAGCAGAAGAGAGATGCGAACAGTAATCAGTCTCTCTGATGCTGATACACACCTGAGGAAGGAACTGGACATGGGAAAAGCCAATCCAGCATCATCTACTGAAACCAGGGTATATATTCCTAGTGACTACCCGTGCTGCCAACAGCATGGTCACAGTGCAGCTAGGGTCGTCTCCCTGAACTGCTCTTTGCTTTGAGTCACTGACCAGGATGCTGCACCTGAATTAATTTTATGTGTTTCCTGGCTCTCTGTTGTACCGAAACATAATTACTTCAGTGCCATTGACCAGCTAAATCCATCTGCTCAGCTGGCTGCTGAAACTAATGGAGCTTCTCTGCAACAGAGTATAACAAAATAAAGGCAAGCTGTGAAGAAAACGACATAGAAGCCATTAAGCTCTTTAAGGTGACCACTTCCCAAGTAATCTCTCCATCACTCAGCAAGTCTCACCATACCACCAATGGAATGAGGTGAACCAGCAATCTACAGCTCCAGCAAGACAGTGGCCAAACTGGCAGGAGCAGATACTCGACAACTGTTTGACTTCAGGGCTGGAAGGATCCTATTAGCAGAGGTTAATTGAAGCTGGGCTCATGCCTAACACAATGAGGACAGATAAGCTACATTAAAACAACTGTTGTACAAAGGCTGTCTCCTTACTGAGGCTCTCAGCAAGACACAGCCCCAGAAGGGTGAAAACAGCCTGCTTAACTTGCCCTTCCACTCACCAACAAACATGGCCTGATCCTTGCTCCACTCTTTGTGCTGCTGGAGGTGGGACAGAGGGAAATGGTTAGGGCGTTGCTGCACTGCAGCTGCCAAGCAAGCAGCCAGAGATCATCCTGGAGGCCTCTCAGAGAAGAAATCTCCTTGGTGGTGACAGCAGAGATGTTGCCACATTTGGCACCAGTTCTGGCTGCAGATTTCCCCAGTACAGTCAGATTGTCATCTCAAGAGGGATGACTTCTTCTCAGGTTCTTCTGGGCCCATTCTGATCTGAGTCCATGCATGGATCTCCCTGGTATTGTCCAGGTGTGAGGACCTGCCTGAAACTTAGGGATATCATCAGGCTGCAAATCTGCGAGGAAGCAATAAAGAATGAAAAAGAATCTGGTGATGTTTCAGGAGCTCTCAGGATGATAACCAAAATTGTTCTTTTCCATTAGCGCTGAGGAGATGTCTAAACTGATCTAGAGGAACAGTGGAAACAATTGCTTGATAGAAAAAAAAGGCACTTTAAACAGTCAATTGGACTAAATCAGCTGTCATCTGCTTTCCTTGCACAACAGAAAGACAAAGAAGGGCATGGGATGAACAGGCAGAAAAAAATCAGAGGCTGAAATGTGAGCGCTCTGTTAGAAGGGAGTGTGAGTAGAGTAGAGCAGATCAGGACCCCTTCTTCCAAGATGTGATGATCTAGTCCATAGAGCACTCCTGACCTTAGGGAAGTCTCAACCCTTACATATAACCCATTGCTTTGCCTGCAAAACAATTAACAGAGTGGATCATGTTTGTAAAGTGTCATGAGATGTAGACACCACAAACGCCAAGGAGACATGATTCTTTCACTAGGCTTTGTTGATCCCATTCTTCCCCTTCACCTAGGGGGAACAGTCAGCATCATTCAAGAGCAGGGTGAAATACAGCCCAAAGTGGCTGTACCTCATGTGGTACTGCATGTCCAGCATTGCACAAGCACCTGTGCACCAGGAAACATCCTGAAAAGTGATGTTTTCATAGCTGGCAACCGAGTAGGAAACAGAAGAAAGACAGAAAGAAGCCATTTGTGTTCAGAAAATTAATTCCAAATTTAATTCCAGTAATTATATAGTCATTAACACCCTATTCGCCATAAAGATGCATAAAATCCCCAAGTGAGAAATGCATTTGCTTCAAAGGTAAGAAGAAGGTAATTGGGGAAACACTGCCAGTTTTTCCCTACACTACTATAAAATCTGTAAGTAGTCTGGATTTCTGTGAATGGTTATTGCTTGTAATTTAACTTCCCCAGCAACAATCTGTAAATAAGCCAGACAGCCAGAAATCCAGCAAGAGCAGTAGAGAACCTGAAACAGAGCTGATTTATTACAGCATCCCCCGATTTAACTATAGACAAATGCAACGTTTCCTATGTGACCAGCTGGATCTTGGATGCTACTGGTGCTAATGCAATACGAGCCAAACCCTCGCCCTTCTCCCAGCTGAAACTGTACCACACTGGAGTCCTTGATGAGTTGTTCCAGCAGACCCTGGGCCAGGCCTGGGCATTGTGTGACACTTGCACAGCCAATGAGCAAACACATGCAAGAGAGCTGAGGGCCCTAGGACTGTTTGTTGGGCACCAAGGGTAGGCAGGAAATTATTAATGTAATGCTGAGTTCCTGGACTGTAGAAACCTAATCCAAGCTCTTCACCAAGGCAGGATCAAGGACAGTCAAAACTGGCCCTGACAGATATTTTTGGTGCTTTGCGCAGATCTTTACTAAATTTACCTCCTTAACTTCAGCCTCTCTCTCCAACATTTCAAGGTCATTTAGAGATCCAATCCAGTCTTTCAAAGCCCTTATGATGCTCTATACCACCAGACCCTCTCAAGGCTTTGTAGCGAACCTTCTGTCAGCTCATCCAAGCAATAAATACAGAAGTTGAAATGCCAACGAGAACAAAAATCTACCCCCTCCAAGAGATCCACAAGCTTCTCAGAAATGCCATCTGAAGCTGACCATGAACCACTAATAACTGCTCTTTTGGGGTGATTTTTCAGCCTGGCACTCATCCCACTCATGAATTCCCCCTACAACTCCCTGGCTTAGCTCAGCCATGATTTCATCATGTAGATCTGCAACAAAAGTCTGAAAAAAGGCAAATATGCAACCATGTGTAGGTTCCCTCAGGAGACGCCCATAAAGCCAAAGACGGATAGAGGGGCTTAGGGTGTTAATCACACTCAAACTCTGTGTAATGCCATAGAGTAAGACTAGCTGTCAGTCTAGTAAGAGGCCTAAATGTTCAGTATTTCCTGTCATACAATGGAGGCAGCTTTAGCAGATTTTCTCCAGAAGGCTGCAACACAAGCAGGCAGCTCAAAGCCAGAATGTGCTAATTAAGAAACACAAGGGAAGTGTTAGCGACAGAAGCTTTGGGAGGCAGGAGGAAATACAGAGGGTGAACCTCTCTCACCTCCTGTCCCTAGCGTGGTGCGACTTCCGTGTTTCAGTCCCTGGGAACAGGAAAGGAACTTTCTAAGGAGTAAATAAGTAAGATAAGGACATGATGGCTGGTGCTGGCTCAGAGGAGCCAGCTTCTGTTCACTGCCCTGGGTGATAAAAAACAGATTGTAAAAAGTCTTCACTTACAGTTAATGTACAGGAGAGTTCCAGTTTGACCTAAGGGAAGAGAGGCAGAAGGCAAGTTCAAGAATACAGGAGCTGCACAAAAGACTTGCACCACGTAAGTCTGTACAGTCAACACCCAGGAGAAGGGCAGGCTCCCCGGGGCAGGCTGCGAGGGCGTCTGGGCTGAGCGGAGCACAGCTCAGCCCGCCAATGCTCTGGCAAGGCTGATGTGCACCTGGAAGGGAAACCAGAGCAGGAGCCCGTGGAGGGTTGGAAACTGAGGCAGGCGGACAGAGGACCAGAAGGGAACCCGGACTATGAGTCTTCAGAGCTGGCATCCCTGGATCAGAAAGCAAGAACTGTTTCCTGTTCCCCAGTGACAACTGGGAAAGCTCCAGCCTGAGATAAGCTAGAGTGGAGCTTGTGTGGTCCACAGGCAGTGGGACACGTGCAGCAGTGACTTTCTCCCCACTAGGCTAATTTCAGTGTCAGACTAGGAATAACATTGATTTGGTATGTCTTGTCCTTGACACACTGATGCTCGTTGTTATTACAGCACCTTGTTATCTCTGAGTGCTCATAGTTTGACTGTTTAACGCATGAGCTAATAAATAAGGCAGAATCAAAAGAAGTGAAGAGTTTAGGAGTCTGCAAATCTCTTCACATAAAACTGCCTGGTGTGCGCCAAGCTGTGAATATCTTGTTATAAAAGTTGTGAATCTCCCTCTCTGTAACGCCACCAGTCTATTCCGGATCTTTTCAGGAAGATCAAAGGCAAAAATAGATCTAACAGATTTTAAGCCCAGAAGGAATTTTTAAGATTCACACAGCTTCAGTCAGTAAACTCATTGCACCAGTGACGACTCTTGGAGCTAGAGGATATCTTTTAGAAAGAGACAGGGAGTTTCGACTTGCAGGAGTTTGAAGGATGCAGATAAGCTCGCGCCGCTCTAACAGCCTTGGTCCTTGTCTGAGTTTGCCTAGCTGCTGTTCAACTGCCAAATCCCATTATGCCTCTTTCTGCTAATTTAAAGAGCCTTCCACTGTTAGAAATCCCTTCCCCTTGCAGGTGCTTTTAGGCTGAGATCAAATTACTGCTTAATTTATTTGTGAGGCCCTGAAGAACTCCTTGAAGTTACATTTTCCAGACCTAAGATTTGTTGCCCTTTCTAGATTCAGTTTGCGTTTTTCATCACCTCCACTGCAATGTCAAACCCATATATGTACTTTGCAGCCAACAACAGGTTTAGTAATGCCACTCTCAAGCATGGGGCCTTGGTGTCGATCCCACCTCGAATAACCCCAATAGGGCAGTCAGAGCCTGCAGAGTTCCTCGTTCCCTCTGTGACCCTGAAGCCTCTTTCAGCATCACCAATTCCAGACACTATTCCAGATCCAGGAGAATGGTTTGCATGGGATTTACATCCTAGCTCCACCACCTCGCCTCTGGCTGCGCTCCGATGCACGCTGCTAAACAAAACCACAGCACCGAGGGATGTGGGCTGGCCTCTGAGACTGCCTTGTCCCCAGCACTATCTTATCCCCCTGCACCAACGCTCACATCATCTGCGGATGTGTCTGCAGACAGCTCCTTGCCCCTCTGAGCACTGACAAAACTATCGACAGGAGCTGGTGGCGAACATACCCTGCTGAACCTCTCCAGACCCGGCTCCAGAGGACTGGGAGCCCGGCCTGCGGTTTGCTTTTGAGACCTGCCAGCTGCAGCTCCCTTTAGCTGAAGCCATGCTTTTAGCATGTAGTGCTAAAAGCATGTAGTGCTTTTATTTTCAATTGGGTGCTTATTTTTGAAAGAACGGCCATGCTGGGCCCTTCCCTGGCAGGACTATTCTCTCCAGTTGTCAGTAATGCCTAGCACCAGGGCATGGTGTCTATCACAAGAGCGACTCAAACCCCGCTTGCAAAGCAAGGCTGAAAGCCTAAGAAGCGAGCAATGAGCACGCGGGGAGCGTGATGATGTTTAAGAGGCCTCATGTTGACAGACAAACAATTCTTTCCTAAGCAGAGTAAACCACTCAGCTGCAGTGTTTAAGTTTCCTCTAATTCCCTTAACCACATCATATAAACGTCTGGCACTTCCACAGCACCTCTCAGCCGCGGTTGCCCAAGTCGTTTGCTGACTCGAGGCTTATTCGCTCTCAGGGCAGAGCAGGGACAATTTATAGTGAGCAGCTTCACCCACAAGGCAAACGCGGCCACTGCAAAGCCCACGGGGAGCCCAGGGCCGGGGGCACAGGACTGCGCCGCCTCTGACAAACCCCAGCCAGCGAATCTAACCTGGGCAGGGAGCAGGGATGGAGCGTAGAAGCCAGTTGCTCTGCTCCTGGGAAACGTCTGCTCAGCCTAAGACAACTGTTACAGCTAGTTCAGAGATGAGGGAACCAAGGGCTGAAGCAATTAAGGGGACTGCCAAGCCCTTTTCTCATGTAAGTCCTCTCCCTTTCTTCCTCTGCAGGTAGCCAAGTAGGTAATGGTGGTCTCATGCTTGTCTTGCTGCTTTTTCTCCCCACATGGTCCTATAACATCTGACCCTCCAGCCCTCAGCTCTGCCCAGGAGCCAGTGTGCTGGTGCATGCTCTTGGCCTCTCCTGCCTTCCCAAGTGCTTCTGCCTCCTCTTTCATCTCTATAATACTTCCAGCCATGCGCAAGTCCCCAGCTGGCATGTGTGAACCTTTCCATGAGGTCACCACTGTGTAAACGTGATTCTTCAGGACTCTTGGCAGACTCCTTGGGGAGTTACACCTCAGGCTAACCTGGACTCAAAATGAAGATCTGTCTGTTTGCCGAAGACTTGCTCTACAGCACTGGCCTCAGAGAAATCACTGCATGTCAGTGCTTTCCTGGATATGAGCACGAATACCTCGAAGAACCAAACCTTCATGTGCAGGGAAGCGGGATGTGACTTGCAGCTTCTCCCACCAAAGGCAGCCAGAGCCTGGCCACTGAGACTACAGGCCCCTCTGGGAGGTTTTGCTCCCTAATGCCTCCCCAGGATTTCCATCCTGGGAAAACTTACTTCAGGCTGGAGCTCCCACAGGCTCTCCCTGCTGTGGGGGAAGGACCGGGCAGGGGCCAGCAGATGAGCAGAGGTTTCTCATGCTGGACCTGTCTTTCCTTCTGCAGCTCAGGCTTCCCAGCCGCCAGGCTGCAGGAGCTGTTTGGGCTGCAGAGCTTTTACAGTGCAGCTTCTCTGCTTGAACCAGCAGCTGTAATTGAAACCCAGTCTACCAGGCTTTTGCCCCCTGACTCTGCTCTTATGAACTCTAACTGTGCAGCAAACCCAGCTCTCCCTTCTTCCTTTTTTTCTTTTTCTTTTAATGACATGAAAGACACTAAATAATTAATTTCTTTCACTCCTATGGATGTTCTATGGTTTGCTCAGGCCAAATAAAATGAGGGCTTTCGAGCGCTTTTTTCTAGCCTGATAGGATCCTTCAGTGAGGATCCATTCCCCTTTCCTGCAGTCCCCAATCCTTGAGATATCACAGTTGATACCGGAAACAAAGTGGGGAGATCTCTGCTATCGCTGAGCAAGCCACGGTTAGAGTGTATTCAGGCAGCACAGGCTGATGGGGAGAACCAATGCCTTTTACAAGCTTAATCAATATATATCTAGAAAATAAAACACAAGCTTTAGGGCACATGCACTAGACTTTTCTTTGTGGGTGTATTTGTTTGTCTAATAAAAGATGTTCTCTTTACCCCAAGCTTACAGCACTAGACTGTCCTGGCTATAACAGCCCCAGTCCCTTGGTAAGTCAGCTGTCTTCAAAACAGCTCAGCCTAATGGACTTAAACCTAAGCACTGATCTTGGAGAATATCCGAGGATGACAGTGATCAGAAAGGTGAAAAAGGCAAATGTGGTAACTATCCTAAAAAAGGAAAATCCTAGCCTCTCGGTTTAACCTCATTCTGCCAAAAATGAGTGGAACAAATCAACAGCCTGTTTGTAAGTGACTGCAAGGCGATGCATCCCAGCTTACCCCATTTGTACCAAAAAAGTCATGCTGAACAACCTGATTCCTTTCTGCAACAAGGTATTAGACCTTGTGGGTAAGGAAGAAGCCAGTGATGTCATTTATCTTGACTTTAGGAAGACTTTGCCACTGCCAGCCTTGATGTACTTATCTTCAAGTGAGGCAAAAGGCCTAGATAAAATGAGTATAAGCTCGTAAGACCCAGCTGGAGAGCCATAACCAGAGCTGTCAGCCCAGAGGTATGTGATGTATGCAGTGCACAGGGTCTGAGGTCTGAACTCATTTCAGTCAGTGTTTCTGTTAACGCTTGGGCACTGGGACAGATGGGAAGGCTGCAGGTGTCCTGGAAGGCAGAATGGGAATTTGAAATGATCTTGATGGACTGTAGATGTGGCTTGGAAAATGAGGAGGTGATTCAAAAAGGAATAAATGCAAGATAACTGCAGGTGAGCAGGGACAGCTCCCTGCACAAACACCGGATGGTGGGGAGGGAGCGTTCCCCCAAAAGGCCTGGGGTGGGAGGGACACCCGTCTGGCTGGGATCTGGCACTCCTGCGCTATGTGAAACAGCCCACGCTGTACCGCCACAAGGAACGGGTGCATCAAGGCTGGACGCGTGAAATGATCCTTGTGCTCTGCTCGGTGCTAGGATGGGCAGTGGGAGGGCTGCACTGATGGGGCACCATGTGGCAAGGATAATGCTCATGGGACACGGTCCGGAGGATAACAACAGAAAGGACTGACCAGGACCCTGTGGGCAGCGAGGAGCTCAGACTCACCCCAGACCAGCAGCAGCAGGACGGGGGGGCAGCTCCCTGCTGGGGAACAGGAGGGGAGAGCCCGGGAAGCTTGCCTCAAAGCTGCCCTGCGCGCCTGGAGCCTTGCATCTCATCCCAAGGAAACAGTCAGTGAATGAGAGCGCAACAGTTTCCCTCCAGGAAAGGCTTGGAGCTGCTGAAGCGCTTTGATTGCAGAGGCTGCTGCAGCTCCCGAAGCCAGCAGGACTGTAACGCAGCCTCTCTTCGCGTCTGCTTCGGAGGACTCTTTTTTCCTCCCTTTTCTTCACGGGATAAAAATAATCCTTTTGCGTCAGCTCCATCACTGTGAGCAGCGAGACATTTTATTCATCTACGATTCCTTCCCTTCTCTCATTTAAGCAATGCCCCATTGAGCCTATCAAATTAATTTGAGCAAGAAACATTTATTTGGCCTGCCCGTCAGCACGGGTGTCTCCCTTTCTTTTCTTTCAGAGGAGGCTGCTAGATGGCATGAGTGTGTTGGGGGGAGAGGCCAGGCAGGGGCTGGGGGATAAACTCAGCGTGAGCGTCTTCATCAGGGTGCCCAAGGGCAGGGACGACTGTAAATCTCTGCGCCTGCTGTCAGGAAACACGCAGGGCACGTCTGGATGTGAAGGGCATTTTACATATATGTATTGGGGATGTGTTTTACAGCAAGAGAGACGCACTCCCCCAGAAGGGAGCTGCCCTCTGTGTTCTTTCTAACCCTGGCCAGCTGCTTGGGGAAGGCTGTGTAGGCTCTGGCAGGAGCTCAGGAGGAGCTACAGGGATATGCCAAATCTCAAGCTGTTCCTCTGGCTCTTGTAGCCCATCCCCTCCCACTCTGGGTCCTGTCTAACTTGCTGCCTTTGCCACCACGGCAGGTGCCACCAGGCTCTGCAGCGACAGGCAGTGCCCCAGAGCACCCAGGTGATGCCTGTGGACAAGTTATGCAAATGTTACAAGGAAGGAAAAGCCAAAGAGCTTGACGAGTAAAATCCCAGGACAGCCACCTTCTCTGAGCTCTGCACTTGCCTGGGGTGTTGCTGCGGTCACTGAAGCAAACCAAAAACATGACTGGGAAGGATCTTGTAAATTAAGATTTACAAGCACCCCTGTTGAGTGAATCCTCAGGGAAAGGTGCCCAGGACACCGCACAGCCAGGGGCTGGAGGGAATTAGTTACATTCTTCCACCTAAGTTGCATGACCAGCACAAATGGAGGCCAAATTCTTCCCTGTGGAGGTGCAGAGCTGAGAGAGAGCTGCTCACCTGTGTCCCCGGATTTTCCATGCTTTGTTGTCTTGGACACCCATGGGTGCCTGCTTTTCTTTGCTTCCCCGCAGATCCAGCTCTACAGCCCTCTTGTCCATCTGCCCATACTACTGCTACCTCTTCCCTCTGCCCCATGCCAGGACCCGCACTCTCATCCTCCCCTTCTCACCCTGTTTGCCAGGACATACTGCACCAAGGGATCACACAGGGCCAATACAGCTGGAGTCACAACAGCATGCACACCAGTGCTGCACCTGCAGGCTGAAAGCAAAGGATCTCTCGGTGCCCCATTTCACTTTCTAATTTTCCCCAGTTCCCCAGTTCTGGCTCTGACCTGAAATTTTGGGCTTGATAACCTGTGACATCCAACGGTCCCATGATGGACAACCGCAGGGAGGCAGAAGACCCTGCCAGGCACTGGGCCTCAAAGGGCCAGGGGTACCAGCATACCCAGAACTTCGGCTCCTCTCCTCCTCCCCTCCACGGAGCCTCCTTGGTCCAGCTAGTGGACTGAAGTATGAATGTGACAGACATGTGCCCAGAGCGCTCAGCAGATCAGCTGATGTGAAGTACAGAGAAGAGAGGCCGTAGGGGAGCAGGTCAATGGTGATAATGGACACCTCTTGCTCAACCACAGCGGCTCCCAGGGAGATGGGAGATCCCACTTCACCAACACAGCTGTCAAGTGTTGAGAAGAGCTGCATCTCCTCCAAGGAAACTCAGAGGCCAGCGCCAGGACCAGGGCTGCATCCCCAGGCTCCAGCCACTGCTTTACACTGCGTCGTCATGAAAAGCATCACTTTGCCCTTCAAATGCACCTGTGGCTCAGGGGCCCAGCTAACAAGCTTTCCTCCTCCACACCCCTGGGGCAGAGCCAGCTCTCAGTAATAGCTGCACTCCTCATAGCTGTTCAGGGATCTCTGCCAAAAGAGCGGCTCATCCTCAGATGACCTGCAGGATAAGCATCCACGTTACCTCTGTGAGCAAGGAGCCCTGATCAGTTATGGCAGGGGGCTGAACACTGAATAGCCTCTGCAGAAGAGGCTGCAGGCTGGAAAACCTACTCTCAGTGCAGCATAAAGGGATTCAGACATTACTCGGAGAATGAGTGTCCCAGAAAGTCTGCCTCCCTGGCTCTGCGGAGGGCAGGCTTTGAAAGCAGCCCGCTCCCACGGGGCTCAGTTTGATGCATGCTGGCTCTGCCTTTGTACTGTGGCTATTCTTTGTGCAAAGAGAAGGGATTTCTAAGGCGCCTTCATTTTTCTGGAGAGGATTTAAGCCATGCGCATAGAAATGAATCCACAGAGAACGGCGACGATAAAGAAACAGGGAGGACAGGCGAGCCAGGCAGACTGTGAGGCAGGGCAGTGCCTTTCCTGCCATAACGCTACGCTGTGCCCACTTCTCTGCTGCCAAGTAGCTTCCTGCCAAGGCTCTGGAGAAAGCAGAGACTTCAGTTTTCAGAAGGAGCTGTGCAAGCTGAAAGGACACATTCAGGCGGAGTTCAAGGACACAGGTGTTCAGAGCTAGCCCACAGAAAGTCCTCTGTGGATGCGAAGCAGAGCTCCTTAGTCTCACATGCGAGGCATTTCCCAAGGCAGCGAGCGACGGCCGAGGCGGCGGAGGAGCAAAGCCCAACCTACTAGGGCCCTGGGATCACGTGGGAGCCTGGGCTCCACACAGCCCCAAGATGGTGGGTGCTGAAGTACACACAACCTGTACATGAGGAAGAGGATGCAAAGCCTTCCCACAAAGCACCTCTTATATCAACATAACCATACCAGCACGGAGAAATACAAAGGAAGGAGTAAAATAAGGCCTCACCAAAATGACTCTGTAGGGCCAAATTCAGATCCCAGTTACCTTTGAATACTCAGAGAACTGCAAATTTGAGGGAAACACTCTAGATTTAGTTCAGAAAAGGGATGTTTAGCTCAGTGACTTGACTATCATTGATCACTAAAACAAATCCCCCAAGCTTTTCCCCCAAACCTCTCTCCAAATCCCCAGCATTGCAATGTGGAAGAGTCTTCCTTCACTTTCCAACTTGGGAAACCCTTTTATTACACAGATCTTCAAAGAGGAAACAAGTAAGTCGAAGTCAGACCCAGGCTATGGAATTCTGTACCCCACAGACAGCACTCAGCGTCTCACAGGATGAGCCTTGCACTTGAGAAATAATTCAGAGGTACTATTGAGTTCTCCTTAAACGGGACCTTTTCTTGTTCAAATTGCCAGTGTTTCCATTTCACAAACTAAATACACTTCATCCTGACCACTGAGAATTGACTTCAGCTTAAAATAGCCTGCAAATACGCTGATGTTGTCTCTCTACCAACTGCCAAAGAGAGAGGTCAGTGAAAGGCACACTACACAGAAAAAACAAGATTGGAGACACATGACCAGGAATAGAGAAAGAAGACCCTCCTTCCCCCCCCGTTCTCTGACCTTGAGGTCCAGCTAAACTCTGCAGATACATAGGACTCTTTTCTCCTTTTACATACTCTGATGCAAATCAGAAATAATTTCACTGGAAACAAAGAAAACTGGTCTCCTACGAGAAGATTCATGCCCTTTAGATCAACTGATGGCTGGTTTGTGTTAGCTCTCTAAACAGCATTGGCGTCTAAGGTTGCCACATCTTTGTCCAGATCCAGAATTCTTCATACCTGTGATGTGACACTCAGATATTTGGATGTGTGCTGTAGAGCCACTCCTCTGTGCACAGTGGATATATCCAGGATCTCCAGACAAATATCCAAAGTCTTCAGGTTCTGAAATATCCTGATCTGGGATAATGGAGGAAGGAGTAGTCTTGGGGGGCTGTGAAGCTCTACCTGGCAGTGGGGTTCCCAGTGCAGTGGCAGGGCAGTAAGGGACTGAGGGGAAGGAGCAGGGCAGAAGGGGGAGGAGAGTCTATTTTGTCAGTGAATATCAATATTCCCTTCAGTAGATGTTGATTTATAGTTATGCGTCACAGATCTGCCTAGCAAAATGGCTGCAGGTCACAGTAATGTTGCTCTTGCACTGACAAGTTGTACACAAGTGGTATTGCCTCTTGCTGGCTTCAGTGTGTGCTAGGACCAGCATGCAGAGACAGTGGGGACTGTCACAGCAACCACCTCAGGACCTTCCTGCTCCAAGGCAGGCTCAGCACAGCCTAAGCCTGTCTCTACAGATGTGCCTCTAACCTTCTCTAAAAAATCCCTGTCGCTGAGTTTCCTTCCCAGACCAAGGAGTCAGTGCTGGGGCATAACTATCCTCCCAGTTCATCTTTCTCCTCAACTCTCTGATCTCAGTCTTTCTTACTGCTCACAACCAGTGTCCTAATCACCATAAATGAGGAGATCAAATTATTCCCTTCCTCTCTGAAGCAACAATTTGTGTTCCCCTAGCCTGGCTGGAAGGTTATGGCATGAGATACCAGCAGAGGGTGAAGACCACAGAAAACAAATATCCAGGACCCCGAAGGCACAAGATGGACCAGATGCTACTTTAATAAGCTGAACACTGTCTCTGTTGGCCGAGTGGAAAGCATCACCTATTGCGATGAGGACACCCTAAAGGAGCTTTCTCCTGAGGTCTGCAGGTTCATAGCTTGTTCTAGCTGAAAGAATTTGGGTCTTGAGCTTGACCTGCATGCTCAACCCTGGGAGAGGAGACAGAATGCATGTGCTCACAGACCCAGCACTTCTGCTAAGAAGGAGCCAGAATCTCTTCTCTGTGTGTCAAGGCCCAAATCAAGCAAGGACAAGTGTGGAAAGTACCCAGTAAGGCCACTGAGCAAGCACATTTCACCAACTCCTCTCACCACGGTGCAGGTTGCTGCTCTCCAGATGTGGCGTCTGATACCCAGAGACCGTTCTGTCCAGACCCAAATATAAATCCAAATAGCTGAGTGCTGAATTTAGCTAATCACCAAGAGTTCATATGATCCTAACTCCAAGCCAAGACATGGACTTGCGGGGAGTCTTGTCCCTTTCCCAGGGAAGCAGCATGCTAGGATGGTGCACATGCATCTCATGGCCACAGCACCCGAGCTCCCCACAGCCTGCAGGACACCCAAAGACCTGGGGTAGTGTTCCCATATCACTCAGGTGAGCCACCAGAAGATGAAGGTTTTGAGGGAGCAAACTCCAGAGTTAAAGCGAACTGGCACACACTCTCTCATTTCAATCAGTGAGGTAGAGTATTTGACTGCTTAAAACATCTGCCCTTAAATGGCCTACACAGGTGACACCCAAAAGCTGTCAAAGGGCAGAAGCAGGGTTTCGTGAGTCACAGATCCACTCCATAGTGCTTGACTGTTCTCATAATAGTACAGGGAGCAGTGACATGCAAATAGCCTAAATAACGGGACTGATTGAGAGGAAATCAAAAAGCATTTGCAAATCTCAGAGGAAGCAAAGCTGTGAAGCTGGGGGTCAGTTTTTACAAGGCCCAAGCCTGCTTGCATGTGCCTCCTTATCAGACGGCCAAGACACGCCTGGAGGCAGCAACCCCGATGAACGCGAGGCACGTGATGCACAGCAGCACTCGAGGCTGAATTCCTCCAGCACTGCTTGTGCTCTGTGCATTTGGGTCACCGCACAATTAGCCCGCTCTGAAGAGATGAAAAGAAACTCAGCCGTCGCTCAAGCTACACAGAAGCGACTGTGTGAATCTCAACTACAGAGGAGCAGTTTGCATGAAAATAGAGAGATTAGGAATAACATCACGAGAGGAGCAAGGTTTTGGGTGGTCCAGAAAGCAGAGATGAGCATTTTTTTTTCTTTCTCAGAGAGCACAATATTTCTTGAGAGCTGTTAAAATGAAAAGTTTGAAGACAAAATGTACTTTGCCCAGTGCTAAACCAGTTGCCAGTCCAGGACTGATATGACCTTGTAGAACCTATTTAATCTATTGCTTCCTCCTGCAAATACAGACAGTCCCATGTGAGAACAGACTGCACCTCACAGGACAGAAGGGATAGAGATTAGGCCCCCCTCTCACTGCTGGTCAGTTCATCCGACACGTCTACAGGAAAACATGAAGAACAGAAACTCATGGTCCTTAACTCTTCCTGGTTTCTCCCTGTCACTCTAAATCATGGCAATACACGGCTACAAGGCAGTGAGGTCCAGGACCAAGAGTACAGCAAGCTGATCACACCAGAACCTGTGTTCACACTGTCCTAGCTCAGTGCCAGCTCTGGACCTGAGCTGCATCTCCCCTGAGACAGGGTAGACACAGGGACAAAAACATAGTCCCTCATCCAGAAAGCACAGTGTGCTATGGGCTCTGCTGGGGCTCACGAGAAGGGGGCATCCTTGAGCCCAGGAAATTGCAAAGACAGCAGTGCTAGCGGGATAAACTGGAGAACAGACTGCAGACCCTCTCCTAATGTCTCCCTAAATCTTCGCACACTTCCATCAATCCTCCCCAAACACCCTTCCCATCTTCACCTCCTGAAAACCTCAGCATCCTCCCACTCTCAGCCCCCTTGAATCCTGACTGATCCCTCCCAAACTCTAACGCCTAGCTACAAGGAGCCTGAGCCACAGCTAGATCCTGTCACTAAAGATTTACTTTCTGGGAAGTAACTTGATTGTCCCTGAGGGATAAAGAAAGAAGTGACTTGCATACAAAGAAGTCAGTGGAAGGAACAGAGACCCTCCAAGATAATTATCATACCAAGAAGCCAGCTACCTCCCTGGCCATGAGCCTGGGTACAGGCTGAGGAATTTTTCTTAGCCTCAACAAATGCTTCATTATAACCTTTCTCTGACCTGCTTTCTTTTTGTCTTCCACTCTGCTGTGCCCTCCCAACTGTTACATTTCTAAAAACTCTTTAATTATTTTGATTCTCTCCTGTTTGTCTTTGGTATTGACAGAGCTTGTGGTAGGCTATTCTAGCAGTTTTTAAAAAACAAACCAAAGCCAATGAGCAACTACATTCTTCCGACTACGATGACAAAAAGCTTTAATTTCCTACAACCCCCATATGAAAAGAAGCCAGAAAGGTTTACTAATTAAACAGCTCTGCCCGAAGCTCATTCTTCTTACAGCAATGCTTCTCTCAGGTGAACTCAATCACCAAGGTCATCACAAATTAAGAACAGTATTTTATTAGTTAAACAATTCCTGCCCAACACTATTTAAGGAGAATGTGGAGTCCCAAAGTGGCTGGCATGACAGCAGAGAGCCACTTGTTCTTACTGCTTCATCTAAAAATAATGCAAGCATTTCTACTGAAGTTCTGAGCTCCAAAGAGAAGTTTCACCAGTTTCACCAGTGCTCCCCACAGGGGAAAATACCTGCTGCTTGAGTGGAGGCTATGTGCTGGGGGAGATGGGCAGCAGTTTCGAAGCAGGACAGAGCTAGTGATGCTTAGATGGCAAATCCTCTGCTGTGGGACTTCAGATTCACCCCATCAGCTCTGCACAGTCCAGGAGGCAACAGGCAGGCCTCACTCGCAAGGCAGTGTAGTGTAGCACCAGTGCAGAGCCGGGGTTTTAAAGCATGCTGCATCTGGCCCCAGGGCATGGCTTGGCACAGCAGTGCAGAGCAAGGATGCCCGATGCCTGGCAAAAGCAGAGGCATCTCTAAATGCTCCCTGCAAACAGATGTGCCTAATAGATGGCAGAGTCCCTGTCTCCAGCTGCCTCTGAAGATTTGGGTGCTCATCAAGGGCACCTTTTTGTATGTGCCATGTGAATGAATTAGGAAGCCAAAATTCATGAGGAGTTGTTGGGACCCTAGGCTATTTTTGAAGTTCTTACTATCTGTCCTGGTGAAAGCCACTTCTGAAACGCAACCTGAGTGCTTTCAAAAAGGTTCCCCCTGGGCTTATTGTTCTGCCAAATGCTCAAAAATTGAGCTGCGCCAACGCTACTGACTGCAAAACTTAAAGTATTAACTAATACTTCTGAAAGATCCCAAAGTGTTTTACAAGCATGAATTAATTAAACTGCAGGTCAACCCTGTGAATTATTTTAAGAGCTGCTGAAACTCCCCTGCTATCTCTCAAGGACACAAACAGAGGAATAAACCAAGGTCTGGTGAGAACTCACTCTCCCCATTCCCACTAATCCACTGCACCGGCTTTAACTAATAGGCAGACCAAAATAAATTCAGAATAGCTGAAATCCTAGTGAAAAGTTAGCTCAGTCTCTCTCTAGTGAGCCCTATCTGGGAATCCCAGATACTGCCAAGGAATCTGCAGAACATGGAGCAGACAGCACCACATCTATTTTTAGGGGAAGAAAATGAGTTTGGAGTGACATGTGGCTATTAAGAGCTCTCTCTCAACAGGGTGATTAGTCTGCTAGTCATACCTGTCAAGAGCAGCTGTCCCAGCTGCGTGGGAAGCCGGCAGAGAAAATTCACAGCCAACCCCTTTGACACTGGCAGGGAACAGAGGGACATGAGACCCACACGAGGCACCTGGCTGCTGTGTCCCATCAGCATGCCAAATCCTCAGCAAAATGCAACCTCCCCTTTCCAAAAGAGCCACCAGAAACATCACCAGACAGCAGAGACATCAGGGTAGGCAGAGAAGGCCTCTGGAAGCACTGGCCACAGCTTTGCCTCGTGGCGTTCAAACAGGTTTCTCCCAAAGCCTCTGCAGGGATCAAGTACCAGAGAGGCCAGATCGTGGTACCCAGGTACCAACCTAGATACAAACAGGCTTCTCTATCTCCAAGGAGATAGCCAAGATGTCAGGGCTCCTCTGCACTGTTTTGGACCCTCTGTGGTTTTAAAAAGCCTATGGATATTCTGCTCATGTTACTGTGGCTCTAGGCAGTGCCAGACAAGATGGAGGAGTTAAGCCATTTTACAGAGGAAAACTGCTGCAGAGCACAAGGGTTTAAAGAGCACACTGATTTGACCTCCAAAGGAGCTGGGAATGGTACTCTGAAAGCACACCTGGATCCCCACAGTGAGATGATGCCCTCACTGTCACGGCCGGGAAGGTTGCTGCTAAGGACATGAAAGCAGGCATGGCACAGGGAGGAGGGGAATGGGATGACACCGGCCATGGTCCAAACACACAGAGCCGTATTTCAGTGGATGGCATTGCCTGTTCTGCCCAGGCTTGATTGCCCTCTATTAAGACACCTTCTTACAGCAGCTAATCTCCCCACCACAGTGTCCCTGACACCATCATTTGGCACTGCAGGTGCCGCATCAGCCACATAGGACGGGATCAGCGATTTCACTCACCTGTCCACTCATGGCACAAAAAGGCAGCTGGGCTGGCTGGGCCCAATTTGCCTCCACCACTCTGCCATTGCCACTGCATGTCACTTGTTTTTAGATTTTTCATCACTCTTAGACAAAAGCTGGCTTTAGCTAGGGGATCTGCACACATCAGCAGCCATGTCTAAACATCCCTCCTCCTTCTCTGCATGTGGAGGAAACATTTAATTCAGTGTTCAATGTCCCTTCAAACCTAACCAAGCAAGTAGAAGATAGCTTAATAACATTAGAGCAGCAGAGTCCATCATTTCCATCCCATTTATACATTGCCTGGGATACGGTACCTTTTCGTTTAAGGTCAGCAGTGATTGTGCTGTTCCTGAACTAACAGCTTAAATGGCCTTGTCAACAATATGCAATTCAATTCTGAAGAAAGTTTGCAAAAGGATAGGATTTTAAGAGATAACAACATTCATACCTGCACATAGCGCTGCTGCCGGTCGCTAGAATTGTAAGGAGACATTCAAATTCCTCCTGAGCCATCATGAAGTATTGTTGGGTGCTGCTAACTGCACAGCTGGCTGCTTTCTGAGTACAGGAGAGCAGCCACACTCATGTGTGTGACCAGTCTCCACTGGTGAACCCTTGTGAAACCAGGGCCAGTGACAGACATGGTGGCTGATGCATGACCAGGAAGGACTCATAAATCAACAAGGAAACTTGACCTGAGCCAGAGAGCCCCGAGAGCTCTGACGGTCTCAGACTGGTTTTGATGGAAACAAAAAAGGCCTGAAATGTATGAGACATTCTCCTCCATTACTCCCACATCCCGTCCCTAAACGGACTGTCATGCTGCTGAGTTTTCTACACTCTCTTAGCACAGGGTAGATTCTCATTTCCAGCAGTGTCCAGCTGAAGGAACTTATTTAAAATCAGTCAAAACATTCTGGATTGACACCAGAGTGATTAGTTTCCAGCCAAAGACTACGCTTAATACAGAGGGTTAGCAGAGTGTATAAAGCCTTTGGGGATGTACTTATAAAATACGATCATCCTGAGAGATTGCTTTCTTGGATCAATTCTAAAAAGCCAGAAACAGAAAATGCTCCATTAAATGCAACATCTGGATATGAGAATTATATGCGCTTAGAAAGGGGGTTGCTTTTTACAGCATTACAGCTCATAGCTGGCTGAAGCCCAGAAAGAAAGTCTAAAAAAGGAATCTGGCGGGGGAGGTCAGCATCCTGCATGACTGGCCCTTATGGCCAAGTGGAAAAAGGGGAAAGGGCTTGTGCATCTCATTCCTGTCATTTGAGACAAGGATCCCATGTCTTCTCATTAATGGAAGACAGTACTTGCTCATTTACAGAAGGGGTGATGTACAGTGGTCAAGGGACAAATTCTGATGATCCAGGAGAACAAGAGGACATGCAGCATGGACTCTGTAGGAGTTGTGATGGGGTTAGGACCTCTTTTACTTGATTTCAAGGAGTTTTGTAAATAAAATCCAAGTTCAGAAAAGATGTGAGCTTTGGAAAGATGTGAACCTCTGCAGAGCTTATGGGCTTGCCTGGAGCACAGTGAGAAAGTGCCTTCTCACTTTTAATTATCCCACAAAGAGCAAACCCCCTTCCCACCACTTCCTGCTCCCACCTAGGAGGGAGCTGAGCCCTCCTACTTGGAGGGGAACAGAGAGCAGGATATGACATCCCAGACATCCTACTTAAAATGCTTGTGGTAATCTTAAATGGCTTACAAGTGATGGGAGCTTTGCCAACCTCATGGTACAGAAGAAGGGACAGTGAAGAGGCACTACAAGGCCTGCTGTGATTAAGTGCCTCAGCCAGAGAAATGCTGGTCATCCTTACCTTGGGCATCCTCCGCAGGTTGGGAGAGAGCTTCAGGCAGGTAACATGGCCTCGGTCATCTCCAATGATGACAACAGGGTAGACAGGGTTAAACTGGACGTGGGTTATTTTGTTTTTCTTCTTTGCCACCACTACTTGGGTGCATATAGCTTCATACTTATTAACACTCAGATCAAACACATGCGCCTGAGAAACAAAGGCAAAGAACACAAAGGGGATTAATCAGGCGAGAACATGCTCTCAGCAGAAGAACAATGCTTGGAGGAATCGCAGAAAGAAAAGGTCCTGTAGAAAGCCAGCCTCAGCACAAGATTACCATCTGCAGTCAGTGGCTTTGTCCTTTTTTAAGTAAGGACTGGGCAGAAGATATCTGCCATTTTGAGGGACTCTCCCCATCCTGCAGGGGTTCATGGGGTGAGCGCCTGTCCCCCACTCTGGGTGTGAGTATTGTGGGGCCAAGCCAACCTGGACCAGAAAGGGCTCAGAGCCAGCACTGCTCACCCTAGAAGCCTTAATCCCCCTTCCCCATATTGCAAATAATGATACAACTAGATGTTAAACCACAGTCTAACAAGGACTGATGCACAAAGCTAGGAACGCTGTCAAAAATACTAGTTACATTTTATTGCAGAGCTTTCCAACATTTTGGGCTTTAATAATAATATAGGAGTCAAATCGACAATCAAAAAGGAAAGGATGGGAACACGGACAATATGACTAGGAGTGCACTAGCAGGGTAAAGCAAGAGAAGCACAGGGAAATGAAATGTGCAGCACAGAACAGCTTGGTATGGGCAGCCCACTCCAGTCCAGCCACTTTGGATGCTGTGCCTATACAGATGTCCTTCTCCCGAGGCATTGACGAAAATGCCAGGTAAAGGCTAGCTAAACGGGAACGGCAAGCATGGAGGGAGGCAGACCCTAGGCCTTGTCCAGGAGGATTTCCACTAGAGCAGACTGTAGACCTGTGGCACTAAAACAGTAGTGACCCAGACCTGCCACATCACTCATTGCATGATAACACCCATTTCATCTGACTCCAGTGGGAACAACGGTAGGTACCCAAGTAAATGTGTTAACTTAACATTACCCCCCAATAATTGCATTTAACTGTCATCATTGCTACAGCTTGCAAAAGCTAATAAAACATGACGTTCCTGTCTTCTCTGGTGCTGAAGTGAGCAGTCTCTGGCATCCTGGACTCCCACCTTGAATCCACCATGGAGACTTTCAGCCTTATGTTTCTTTTCCCTCTTTGTTTTCAGAAAAAAAAAATGAGAAAGGGAACATTTTGTGCTAACAAGCACACTGGGAATATGGGGAAAATTAAGACCAAACTAGTTGCATATCTCCTGCCAGCTGTGTCCTATTTACCAGCGCTTCGGATCCAGATGAGACATATTATTTAAACACTGTGCCATGCTCACAATTTGAATCTAGGAATTAGTTTAAATTAGACGGCAGTTTAAAGCAGACACCCTATAAAAATGTATTTCAAAGAGCATGGAAGGTTTTGTAACAACTGGCTACATGTATTTTCTTATCACACACCAATGAATTGGTGGATTTTATCTGAAGCTGCGCATAACGGAGAGCTGGGCAGTCTGCAGGTGCACATGTCCCAGGCGGTCTCACATGCTGGCGTATCGCTGTAGGACTCAATGTCCAGCAGTTTGTGATATCCTTGGTCTGGGCTGGGGAACCACGCAAAAGCTTTACAGATACAAAAAGCAAGATGAGGAAAAATGCCTTCAGACTGAAGCAAAATAAGAGACTTCAAGACAGGGGAGAGGTTGGGAAGGGGACAGACATCCATAACAACTTATAATTCAAGACTAGAATTCAAAGCCTCAGCCACAGCTGAGTCTGGAGAACCTTTCCCTTCCCCAGTTGCCAAAAGCATAGGTGGAAGCATAGATTTCAGTCTGATCCATTCAAAATACCAGTTGTGATTCTACTCCTGAAACTCGAGGTCCCACTCTCCAGCCAAGGCATTCTCCATTTCCTACCTCTAGGCATAAATAAAGGTGGCCAGCTTAGCTTGCATATTGTGCCTGAGATGTTATTGTCTCTGAAACAGAACAATCTCTCTTTTAAGTGTGCCAGTGCTCAGTGACCCATGCTCACTGAAGATTTAATTACCTGGCTTCACAGAATATACGTCCCTTAATTTAGGGGCATGATTCTTCTCCCCAGTGACACAAGATCAATGCATAGTAACCTAAGGGCCTGGGAAATGCCCATTTCTTGAGTAGTATCAATTAATCTAGGGAAAAAAAGGCAACATGGAATTAGTAGCCAGGTTTCTTTTCAGGAGCAACTGCTGTTTTACAAGGCTGCCAGTGCACCGCATCTTTACACCAGAGCCAGGGCTGCAGCGTAGCAAAGGTGGCGTTGTCTGAACAATCAGTTTAGGAGTGCCGAGCAATGCAAATTACTCTGGGTGAGGCTGTTTTTCAAAAATGCCACTGACAGCCCAGACAAGCACAATGCCTGGACAAGAACTCGAGACCATCAGCAATACGGAGAAGGTCAAGCGCAAACAAGTTTATGAATGTTCCACTATAAAGCTCCTCTTTTATGAGCTTCTAAACAAATGGGCTTGTTTTTCTCTGCCAAGGGAATCATGGAAAAGAACAAGCTATTTCAGTTTTTCAGCTGGAAACATCAGCCTCATATCAGCTGTCAGATGCTCCAGATGGAGGGGTGGGCACCAGTGTTAGGAAGGACTTCAGAGGTTTCGACTTAGAGGCTTTCAGACATTCTTAGGGGAGGGGGAAATGTGGTCAGATCAGCATTGTTATTGTTTTTTGGTTATTGTGTTTTGGGAGAATCCTAAATCAGGTACAGGGCTTCCCACAACATTTGGGGCAGCTTCGTGGTGCTGTAAAGTAGCAGAGTTGCACAGGATCAGTACTAGTTGAAGATCTGCCTGGGGTTTGGGGCAGGGCTTTCTGCCCAAGGAATGGACGATTGAAATCCCACATCTCCTTGAGGCTCCTAGCCCCATGAGTTGCTCTGCTGGTTCAGGTTGTAGGGGGAGAGGATTACAGAGCAGGCTTCAGCTAGATCTCCCATCTCAGAGACTTACCAGCGGCACACAGCTTTTCTCTACTCCACAGCCCAGGTGGCCCTCCTCCTGCTAGCCTACAGATGACTGCTTATAGGCAAAGACAGCCTCATAGGTCTCACAAGCTGAGCATCTGAGCTGCTCTCCCTGCTTGCTCCTTTTCTCCTGCTGTCTGCAGTTGTAGCCTGGCACCACTGTCCTAGTCCTGCTCAGGGATGCCCAGTGCCATGGGCAGCCTGGTGATAGACCTCAGAAACTTGGAACAAGAGAACGTGTGGCCCTGTGCTACCTCTAGTTGAATGTACTGTGAGAAGTCACCTTCCCTGCCTAATGCCACCAGCCCACTCCAGGTATATGACTGAGAGCTGCCACCTGACTCCATGCGTGCCTCGAGCATTAGCATGCCATGAAGCTGCAGCATCCTTGGTGGCCCATGACAAGGCCTCGAGTCAGCACTGGAGTGGAAGGGCAGCGCTGCCTGCACTGACACTCATAAGGACACAACCAAGCTCTCTCTGCAGAGAGCAGGTGCCACTTTTCTTCTCAGGGTATGTATTCATCCAGCAGCCCCGGGATGGAAGCTGGCACCCTGACACTGTCAGGCAGCTGGTGCATTTTTGATGGGGGCTGATATCTGCTTAGTATTCATCATGTGGTGGATAAGTGTTATTAGATGCTCACTGACATACAACGTGTCAGGACATCCTGGGCTCCTACAGCTCACAGGGCAAGCCTGTTTCTATGCCTCTGGCCCCCAGTTCCTCACTCAAAACCATAGCAGCACCCACACTTTTATCTCCAGCAACACAGCAAGGCAGTGACACCTTCCAGAATGTGACACAACTATTCAATGAATCCACAGGAAATACAGCAACTTGCTCATAGCCCTGAAAGCAGAAAGCATAGCTTTGATGGGAAACAATCTAATCCATGATGGAAACCCCATTAAAGAGCATATAACACCATGCCAGTGCACTGCTCTGTGCTGGGACACCTGTTTGGGTTTGTTACAGCATCAAGAGCTGCCTAGGAACAAAAAGCAGACCAAAGAAGTATTCTTGTTTGCGCTTAGAAACCAGTGAGGGCCCCAGTGTGGATAGCCCCCTCTTTCCTGCCAGCCCTGGATGCCACTTCTCATGCTGCCTAGGCTCGCCCCAGCACTTCCCTCCCTGCTTTGAGGTGCCGGGAGGTGCTGTGCTGTAGCATGGTGGAGCCCCTTGTTTGCCTCTCCAACACATTCATCCATGAGCAGTTCAGAAACTATGGAGAAGGAGTTTCAAACCACTGATCTGTAGCCCTCAAAAAGAGTTTCCACTGTGGGGCATGATCTCAGAGAGGGACTGCAGTCTCCTGACAACAAACTTTCTTCTCTAAGATACGTTCTGCAGGTCACTTAGAAACAAACCAGGGATCCGCAGGGTCTTTGCTGCTTGCAGATCACAGCAGACACCTTCATCCTTGCTGCTAATACGCATTTATATAATGGGCATTTCAGTTCTCTTGCTACACAGTCCTGAGGAACAATATGTAGCCACTTTCTTACAGGACATAAATCATGCTCTGAGAGCAGGAAACCTGGGAAGGGAGGGGCAGAGACAGGGAAGAAAAGGAAAGGTGAAAATGGCTGAATATGGGAAAATTTAAGAACGCTCCTTTACTCCCCTCAGCTCAGCTATTATAGCTGAGCTACATACAGCTTTTATTTATAGTCCCTGTAAAGCTGCATGCTTACCCCAAAAAAGTGCAGGAGGACATACATAACCCTCCAAATGAAGCTCAGTGAAGCAATTCCTTGCAGCATGGGGATTAATAAGCTGGCATCAATAACCGTCACGGGAAATCTGGACTCCCAGCAATGAAGTGACAGACAGTCTGATGGTAGATATGACAGGCAGATGTTCAAAGCAAACTTCTCCATGGTGCATGGACAGTAATTTCGATTAGTCAGTACCCTCTAGAGAGGAGCACTCAAGTTAACCAGATGCCCAGTTATCTCTGAGCTGGGATCAGATGAATCCTGCAACCTCTGTCAGATACTTTCTATTCAATAAGATCATGTCTAAATTACTGTCAAAGTAACAACAAGGCCTCAATGCTTGATGCATAGGCAATAATGGATATAACTGCTGTGTTACAGTTGCCGAAAATATTTGGCATAAATGAGCTGCTTTGATGCCTGACTCTTGAACAGCCAGAGGAGGAATCCAGCTCAGCCACATCCAGACCTACAGCTCCTCCATCTATGAATCATACAACTATATTCCACCTTCCAAAAAAACAGTAGCTCCTGACTGAGGCTTCGCATGGCTGCTCTATAAGCATAGCACACTGCAAGTCCAAGGCTATTACTCTATCTCCAGCATCAAATCATGCTCAGAGTTTTAACTGAGTCACTTCTCCCCACCAGCTCTGCAAACTGCTTACAGTCTGAAAGTCAGACCGGTCTCTCATCCGCTCAGCAGTTCACAGCAGCTTTTTAGTGACATGGACCCTGCGGTCTTTGTATTGTGCTGTCACCCACAGCCCTACGGCCTCAGCGCTACCATTAGAGGCCCACTGCATGCTGGAGCCACTTGAAATGCCAGCAACTCACTTGTGGAGGCATGGAAAGGATCCTGTCTTTGGCCAGGCTGGCCTTGCAGCTCAGGAGATCTGAGCGGAGGCAGGACATCAGCCCGGTAAGCCCAGAGAGTGATCTGGTGGAGAGCTGGATCCTCTGAATAGCACTAACCAAAGGTAATCAATCTCTCTGACAGCAGAACAAACTACTTGACTTTTATGGCCCACTAAGATGGGAACCTGAGATCTACCTTGACCTTCCCAGCCTTCATGGCATGCCTTAAACATAGGTAGGGTCTGCAATGGCCACAGTCTTTGCTGTCCTTTTCTCCAGGGCTCATGAGCTTTCAGGCCCCAGGTATGGTCCAGGCACTGGTAGCCTGCTCAGAAACATCTGAGGGTAACCAGAATCAAGACAGGGTGAGTGGGGTGCGGGACTGTATACGTGAACAGTGCAGATACCTGGTAACTTGGCAATAAAGAATAAAATCAGTGCAAGAGTGAAAGGTGAGGGATGATTTAGTATGACGCTGCCCTTTATCAGTTGGCATCTCTCTCGCTGCTTGGCTTTTATTGTCTTTGTGATGGATTTCCCTTATTTTCTTGACTGAAAATCACGATACCTCATCCATGGGCAAACCCCAGAGCTGACTTGTTTCAAACCTTAGGTAATATATTTAACAAATTGGCAGGTTGCCCCGAGCCCTCACCTAGCATCAGGTTGCCTGCCAGAGCATCCCAAAGACACATGGTGAGCAAAGCAGCCCCAGTTTGCACTGAGACCAAGTTGCCATGAAGTGGAGGCCTTATTTATGTGCTTGTTATATTCCCACTACAGCCAGGACAAGCTATGAAGCAGCTCCAAAACATTCAATCTCCTTCAGAGGATGTTTCCAAGTTATACATAAGATTTTTTAAGACATTCCTTGGTCCCTCCAATGTACGGGGTCATCAGGGGCTCAGCAGGAGCAAAAGGGAACCTGACTCAGGAAAGAAACGTTCATCAGCTCCCTGCTTCTGCAAGGAGGCTGCAGTAATCCTGCCCCAATGCCAGCCCCAAATAGGGGTGCAGAGAGCAGGCCCAACGCACCCTTCTGACTCACAGCACCCCAGCCTGCTGCCAGGGGTGATGTAACAGGGAATAGCAGGCCTGTGTTGTTAGGCTTAATATCTCAGGGAGGGCCTCACTTTAGGACTGTGTCTCTCAGTTTTTTCTCATTCAGCAGGAACTGGGCTGCTCCTGATTCGACATAGCAGGAAAACAGCATCAGGCTCAGCTGATTTGACTCAGCTGCCATGAGCCAGTAAGAAGCCAAAGCTTCAGCATATAGAAGAAGAGCTGTTATTCATTCAGCTAGGCTGATGACCAGAGATCTGACCACCCAACCTCTTCAGAAAACACAGTTATATTGTTTTACAATAATGTGCTTGTTTATCCTAGCTAATTTCTATGCCAGTTACTACTTTCTGCCAACCTGATTCTGCTCTGATAGTCTTAGTGATTAGAATCATCTCTTTCATATCTCTGTCCTGCTCCTGAGTGCTGCTGTCTAGTACTAAGCAGCTGCTACATCCTATGCCAGAGCTGATGCTCTTCAGTTTGGTCTAATATGATTCTATCAAGTTACCTATGACTCTTTTTTTTCCTGTTTAACATTAATAGCATGCTTTGGAATGAATCACAAATCGAGCTAATGTTTCTTACACCTCCTCACACACTCTCCTTTTATTCTTCAGCTTTGTACTAAATTTAATTTGTTACTTTCCAAACCAGTTCTGAAAGGTGTAAGCCAAACAGAGAAATTAATCTGTGCTGAACTCCTGAGATAACTAGGCTGATAACAGCACCAAGCACTTCTGTGCTACACTGCAATCTCTTCTGTAACAGCAGAGATGACTCTTCCTTTGAGACCAGCATCCAAAGCTCAGCTTGAGCCCTGCTTGTGCTCGTGGGGAAATTCCCCATTGCATCTCCCCAGGTTTGTCTCCACAGCTGCGACTCAGAAGTACAGCTGCCATGTGTTTGCAAGAGCGTGGCAACACAGGCAATCCCCAGCCCCAGCCAGCTTTGTAGCCCTGCTGCTTCCCCAATTAGTGCTCATTTCATATTGCACATTTGGTTTCTGTCTTTATTGAATTTCATCTCACCAATTGCAAACTGCTGCTGAGGTTGTCAAGCTCATTTACAGTCCCAGTTCTGCCTCCAAAGCACTTGTAAGTCCTGTCTGATTAGTCCCATCCAAACTGCTGCTGGGTTTCAGTGCCAGCCCAGATCCCTGAAGCACCCCTAGCTGCACTGCTCACCCTGCTGAGGATGGGTTTCCACTGTGTTACATTCACCTTCTCACCTGCAGCGTGGTTTTCTCACTTTCCCACTTGCAGCATGGCAACAGCATTCCTGAAGTCAACCTCTATTGTGTCTACATCCTCTGACCTACCCAGCCTGTTACTGTCAAAAACTGAATTCGACTGGTTTTGTATCATATGGCATTATTAAAAACTTACTAAACCGGCTGCTCCTCGATCTGCCAGGGCTTACAAATACATTGTTCAATGATTTGTTCCAGGATAATTTTTAAGTCACCTAATTTCTCCAAAAATGTTGTCCTCCTGAGTACTTGACTGAGTACAAACCAACACTAATTTCAAGTTATTATGAAAATGCAAACAATTAAGCTTTTGCTGTATTGCATGCAGTAGAACAGACATCTGGGTGCTTTCAGCATGGTAATGGTCCTAATGCCAATCATCCCCACCTGCAAGTTCAAACCTAAGTGAGGGTATTATAGGTAAGAGCAGAGAAGCAGCTAGGAGCAGCTTTCTAAACTGTCTTGGTTACTCCTGATGGGCTCAGTGCCCCGGTAGATTTTCATGTAAAGTCAAGCAGGTTAATAAAAGAAATCTTTGGAGATGCTGTACAAACCATTTGTTCACTCAGATATGTTCATACAAGCAGAAGAGTACAAGCTCGGTTCCCGTGCTCTAGGTGACCCTGCTGAGCAGGGAGGTTGGACTAGATGATTGCTGGAGGTCCCTTCCAACCTTACTGATTCTATGATTCTATGATTCTGTGTGGCTAAATGACTTAATCGCAGTAGGCTGTTTGGGTTAAAAGGATATATTTCACGTCCTGAAAGAGCAGTAGCTCTAGTAACGAAAAACTGGGCCAAGAGGATCTGTGTAAGAAACAATCCCTGTAAAGCCACCAGTGAAAAAGGTTTAAAATCACTGGTTTGACTTTGCACTGAAACTTGCTACAGCGCTCACAAAGCCACCTTACCCGTGACTTGGTAACTAACGGGCACGAGGCAGCAAAGAGCAGTGTCCTGAGCTGCCTCACGCACAGCTTCAGCTTCAGAGCCCACCAGAGCACTCTGTAGAGCAGCAGGAGCTGCAGCAGGATAGAGGTCCTGCTCAGGTCCTGCAGGGACACACCAAGGTCTTCTGGGCCTCCTTTCTTTTCCCAGAGCAGCTGCTGAGGGAAAGGAATCACAGAGCAGAGCATCTGATGGCTGGGGGGTGAGAAGGGAACCCCAAGGACAAGAAAGCCTGCCCGGCGCGGAGCAAGTGGAGGGCAGCATTAAGCCAGGGACACTGCTCATCTACATCATCCAGCTCTGACATGTCACCAGCCCCTTGCTTTAGAGCAGATGTGACTCCCCCAGCAGCTCACATTAATCTCAAGGATTCAGTGGGGAGTGAGAGGGAGCCTTTTTGTGGTAGAAGAAAATGAGCGGTTTTACCAGAAAACAACCACTTTGCTGCAAAAGCTGCTTAGAAGCCGTTTTTAGAAAGTCCCTGCCCACTTTAGACTACTTGGAGGCCCTCCCAGGCAAGGGCAAAAGGGACCTGCACTCGTGTAGTGTTTTTGCACCCCAGCTATTGCCCTGGCCACGGCACAGAGAGCAGCGAGAGGTCCCGCTCCCAGCAGAGCAGGGCTAGGGGCAGCCCCACAAGGCCTGGATGGGCTGCAGCTGGACTGGGGGAGAAGGGAGCAAGGGGGTGCAGACAGCATGGCTGGAGACACCCGGGGAAAGGGCATTGCTGCAGGTGGGCAGGAGGAAAGGCTCAGACACGGCAGGGACATTTGAAGCAGTGAGGGGTTCGTGATCAGAGCTCCCTTGGGCACAAGCACTAACGCTGAGATACCTGCTGGCAGACCTGATTCATGCTCCACAGGGAGGGCAGGATTGGGTCCAAAATACCCAGGGAAATATTTGCAAAGGTGGAAGGCTCAGCAAACCTTTTATCTGCAAAATCTTCCAGCATTTTAAAGACAGAAATGGGCTTTTGCCTTTGGTCAGCATTAAATAGGCAGCAAGTTTCTGAGAACTGCTCTAAGAACAGACACTGATGCCAGTACTAAACAAGTATTTCTCTCCTAGCAGGGAGAGGATGGGTTCCGAGCTGGCAGACCTTTCTTCAGCATCTTATATTATAAATGAGATACAACAGGAACCTAGTCTTCAAGATTTCTCAAAGCATTTGCTCAGTAAAATATGTTTACATAAGCAAGAAAGGGCATACTTGCTTCCTGAGCAACACAAAACATTAGCTAATTTCCTGAAGGTTTGGGCCATTTCAAGTATTTCATATCTTGAAAGGTCAACAGCTCCAGTAAAGGGGGAAAAGCCTGGGAGCGTATGTCTGAGCAGCTCTCTCTGCAGAGTGTACACTTGGATGGCATTTATCTTGAGGCTATCAATATTTACTAAGGGCAGCTATAACATCACCCTGCTTTCACTGCATTAGACATGAAGGACACAGCCACTATCTCACAAAAACATGAGAGTAAATGGACTTGAACTTAATACATGCTCCTGAGCCACCTGCTCTAAAACTCCCAGGGTCCTCTTCTCTCAAAAGGATGCTCCATAGTGTCCCAGGATCACAGGTCAGAAGGGATCTCCAGAAGTCTCTTGTCCAAGCTCCTTCCCAAAGCAGGCTCAGCATTGACATCAGATGAGGTTGCTCAGGGCTCTACTTAGTCTACTCTTGAAACCTCCAAGCAGCACAGAGAACACAACCTCCCTGACACCGTTCTAAACTGTTGACCACTTGCTGCCTGCTATGTTGCCTTTCCAGCAGATGTCAGGGAGGCAAAATCAGGGGCAGCAATACAGAGACTTTAAAGAATTGTGGCTTCTAGGCAGAGGAGTGGTGCAGCCTTCACTGTCATATCCCAAAGCTATCTAGACCATACACACTGTGAGAAAGCGAGTCTTTTAAAAAAATCACAGCATTATGTTCCATTTAGTTTCCTTCCTAATCCCTCCTAACAGGTCTATCTGTATCTTCTTTTGTGATCCAACCTTCAGCAAGAATGGAGAATATCACCCGACTTGTCCTGAAACCTCCCAGGCCGCAGAGTGCTAGCAGCCTGCAGTCTTGCTCACAGATCATGCTGCAACCTTCCTGTCACCCTCTGAAGTGAGGATGCTGTTACGGCCATTGCAGGGGGCAGCTGTGGCCCACAGCTGTCCGGGGACACTTGTCACATGGGTATCTTTGGCTTTGTTAGCAGTGGTAACAATCATCCTGAATTCAGCATGAGAAGGAATCCACATGTTCAAAGCAAGCCAGACTTGGAGGTCTATGGCATTGGCCTTGTAGAGCACAACCTGCCAACACCATCTCCTTACATAAGGAAAGTAAGTACAAAAAAATTCCCAGGTGGAAAATTTCAGGTATCCAATTCCCACTTTAACATGTTTCATTGTCTACTTCTGCTTTAAGTGTAAGTAAGATGGGGCCAAAGCAAACTCCCAAGGTGAATCCTGCTGACTGCTGCAGGGACTGAATTCCTCTCCTCCCCATTTTCATGCCCTCTGTCCTTGCCATGAGCTGACCAGTGTCCCCAGATCTCCCTCTCTTGTGCCCTAAATGTGGAAGTCCAAGCATCCAAATCCACCTCCACAGTTTTTTATATGCAAAGCAGGTTTCTCATCCCAACTAGCTTTTTTTCTCCACGTCAGGTTTTTGCCATCTACAACCTAAAACCACTAAAATATGGTGTTCTCTAATCTCATTTTATTTCAGCGTCATCACATCAGCATCTGCACCCCAGCCACTGAAGCAGCAGGCAGCCTGGAGGGATCGGCAGAACTGCTGCCAGTCGACTGAGCTGCAGGACTCATATTTAGAAACACAAGGTCTCTCCACCTGTCTGTTTTAGGAACCACTGTGGAGCCTTCAAGGAAAGTAAGTGTCATCTGAGATGCAATCACAGAGCTAACTGCAGCAGACTTAGCAAACTGACCGAAACCAAAGCTGAATGTTCATTAACAGCCACTCCAAGTATATCAGGTGGAGACCAGCTTCCATAAAAGCAGCTGGCTGTCCAGTCCCTTTAAAATCAGGCCACTTATTTAGACACCTAAGTATAGATTTAGGAGTTTGTTCAGACAGTGTTGGCACGGATGCGTACATCTCAGGGATCATTTCATTTTATCTCAATTTTCATTGCAAATCATTCATGCTCATTCTGAAATAAAACTGCCATCAGGCAGAGCAGGATACTAAGGCAATTACCTAGAACATGATAAAGGGGAACAGCAGCAGCCAGTGTCCATTGCACCGGCTGCAGCACGTGTACGCTCAGGTTATTTATGAAGAGATGGTGCTGTCTGGAGCAGATGCCCTGCTGGCAATGATCATGATTTATCATAATTCCCATGATAATTATACCTTTCCTTAAATCCTCACCTCCTGGAGTAATGGGATTGTGAGCTTTTTACCTCACAATTAGCCTCATTTTTTAAAAAATACCCTGATTCCCAAGCCAGTCTTATGAGCTGGGGGGCTGATTCACACATTTTGGACGCATAGAATCAACTTAAGTAAGACAGTGTGTTTTTCAAAACATGTCAAGCATCCCTTTAAGACTGCAATTAGGGCCTGAGTTTTAAAACCACCTCCAGGCAACCTTCAAGTTGTGCAGACATAATTACATGTGGATACAAAGCTAGTGGCTGTTTCTGAACAAGAGATCTTTAATGTTTTATTCTATGGTTGCATGTCCCGTAGTTTTCTGTAGCCTCTTAACATAGATTTTTCCCAGCATTAATGGAGCCTGCCCTTTGCTAGGCACTGAGTTAATCTCCAGAAGTTAGTTCTGCTACAAAGTGGAGTGTATCCAGGAATTGAAAGGCTGTAAACAACTATTTACCCTATTTCCATTGCAGATCTAAAAGGTTATGTTTAAAAAAGAAATTAAACTATATTTCAGGCTTACCCTGCTGCAATCAACATGGCTAGTGGCTAGAAGAGGGGACCAGGATTTCTATCATCAGCATCAGTCCTGGCCAATCTACTGCAATGGGAAGGCAGCTCTTGCCTGGACCTTTCCTGTCAGACAACCCAATGCTGGGCTGCTCCTGGCTGAGGATCACTGTTCTGAGAGTTCAGGATAAAAGAATTAAATGATCCTGATTAGGATATCATGGATGTGGTGCTCCCAAACCAGCTACTCTTCTGTCTTAGCCCTGTCTCATTCTCATACAAACTCCAGGCCAGCGGATGATGCAGCTAATGTGCAACAACACAACTTGAGTCATGGCAGCAGTGGCTAAGACAAGCTAGAGGTGGGATGGAAAAATCTCATGAAAAAAACTCTGGTCAAGTCCTAAGGCGCTTCTGTGTAGTTGATAAAGCCCTAACAAAGAGCGTGGCCCAAGTGAGTAGCCTGAAACCTCCCTGGAGATGAGCGGTCGCTGCAGAACCTTGACTGTGTGAATAAGACAACCAAGTACAGCCAGCACTCACACTACATCTGCTCACGCTGCCCAGGGTGTATCACTGCCTGCAAACAGCCCCATCTTCTTTCCCACAGTTAGGCACCAGGCCACACCGGGGTGCCCACCCCAGTTGTCTGCTGCTCACCCCAGCACTCAGTCCAAGCTGTGAACCCCTGCAGGACCCTTGCTAGGTTTGGAGAGGTCACACAACTCCTGTGGGGAATGAGTCAAAGGATGTTTAGGCATTAGCAACACTGGATATTTAGGTCCTTCATTTGGCGTATAGGAAAAGCGACAGATCCATGAACAAAGGGTCAAATCACGATCACAACTTGGCAGCAGCGCGAAAAGCAACAACACTGTTTTCTGCAGGCTGCAGCATCCTGAACTTCCCTGGGAGACCATGTGATCCAGTACAGATGATATTTCCATTACTTAGCTTGGGAGAGACAATTTCACAGCCCAAGCCATGATATCAGTGAAATTAATTTTTTCTATAGCAAAAAGGTTAAACTGCAATAAAGTTGTTGAGGCACCGATTCACTGATACAGATATATAAAGGCCATCTTTTTGCTACAGTAATTTGGCCAAGCCATGCAGACTTTCCATTTACGCCAGCAGAACATGCAGCCCATGGTGACAAAGCAATGTGGTCTTACAGTACAAAAACAGTGTTGACAGATAGCCACGTGTCCTGGCTGCTTGCCAGACCTGAATTAACCATCTGAGCTACTAGGATGGATGGCTAGGGGCAAAACTATAACTACCACCATCCCAACATTAGGATTGTTCTAAGTACTTCATTACCAAGTCATTACTCTTGGAGACAGCCTCTCACAATAGCAAAAATGCTAATCTCATTTTATCTAATTGGAACAAAGTTCTATTGGCTGGCCCTGAGCCTATTGCTATAATTGATTTTTTAATATCAATATAAACATGTATGTGAGTACATAGTCTGCTGCTTCCTTATGCCTTGGAGGTTTGGGAGCAATGCTCCGATGTAAGATGGTGCTGGGGGGGCTCTGCTCTGCCGTATCATTTCTCCACCCTTATGGATACATTGGTTAATGAGCCGATTTCATATAGAAGGAGGTATGTGTTTTCTCTCTTTGCCTTTACCCCCTGCAAGCTGCACATGTGCACTGCTAAGGTCAACGTGAGAAGAAGCAGGGAGTTGTGTGAGTGTGCCATGCTTGCCTCAGCACAGAGGGAGCAGTGTAGAAAGGAATGAGCAATTGATGCCCAGGGATATACATGCCAAGGACATGAAAGCATAGGAAAAAGCAGCCTGTTCCCTGTCTTGCTTTCCACTCTGTTCTCTGACTATCTCCAATCCCTGGAGCAAGAGGAACAAACCAGATCTGCAGGGAGGCTTGACTTGCTTATGCTAGTGGTTGTGTTTGGTCACTGAAAAGCACCTGTGCTTAGAGGACAGGGGAAACTTGCATCAGTGAAGGGTTTATCAAGGCTGCAGTGAGATGTGCATTTGATCCTTAGTATCTCCTAAAGCCTTCAAATTTCTGATTTAGCACAAACTACAGAATTTGCACCACTGCAGTGCAGTTGAGAGATTTCTGGCCTTGTAGCTTGTATGAGTATGGTAGGTCTCAGGGAAGAAGGAATAAGAAATGCTGTTGCCTAGGTTTCCTCACCTCTGTTGCTTTATGACTTCTGTGTCCTATGAAATCACGTTCAGTAAAAATGAACTGATAGTGTTTAGGATGTGGAGCTACCAAAAGAGCCCTGATCTCTCTAGGCAAGCAGCACACACTTCAGGCAATTCAGTCCCAGTTGCTGATGGGTTGCTGCTGGCAGAAGATCCTCAGCTTCCCAAGGTGCTTGGCCAGGTTTGGGCTCGCCTTTCCTCCGTGCACAACCCTAAACTCTCTTGACTTTCTCCCAGATTGAATCAGAGCAGTGTTGCTCCCAGCCTCTTACCTTGCCATCAGTGGTGACCGCAGCAAAGACAGTGGAGGAGTAAGGGGACCAGGCAACATCCCCAACAGCAGAATTCAGGTCATAAATAAACATCGGAGTCCTGGAAAGAGAGACGAAGGGAGAAGAGTTCATTTAAACTTATGCCACTCTGGAAGTGAAATACAGATATAAACACTTTGATGCTGCAGCCTGGTGGGCTGTGCTGTTCAAAGCCAACTGCAGAAGTGAGGGATGGGATATTTCCCTACGTCAGCTATCAGTCAGCACTTGAGCAAAAGGCCCCAGAAGGCAAAGGAAAGCTGAGTATCCACCAAAACAGGCCTGGACTGGTCCCAGTGTGATAAGCAGAAAGGCAGCTCATTTCTTCTTTCTGGAAGCACTTTGAAAGCTTCCTCTGCACACACAGTGAGATGGAGTTTCTCTGGTTAATGATCATACAGGAAAAAGTGATTTCCCTCTCTGGACCTCTGACAATACCATTGAATATTAGAGCAGTATTGGCAACAGGAAATATTTGACTCTGATTTACAACAAAATCAATTTCCTGATTGAAACCAGACATTCCTCAACCACTAACCCTGAACTTCATTAGGTATTTTTAAATATTCCTTTCTTTTTTCTTTTTTTTTGCCTCTCTGGCTCTCAAAAGGTTTCTGGCCCCCGAGGCCATATGCCAGCACATGACATTTCTTTGTATCATTGCTGCAGAGGAAAAATCCAGCCACAGAAGGTGCTGTCTGAAGAAAGGCAGGTCCAAAGCAAAGCAGTTAAGCTCTGTGCTGAGCTGTGCCACTTGGCCAATCTCTGGGACAGACTATGTTAAGGAGGGCAAATCTGATTCTTCAGCCCCAAACAAGGTAGATAAGAGAGTAATTAGCAATATGTCCAGTAAACGGGGAAACTGTGACTGAGATTCAAGTAGAGTCAACATCTGCAGCCTGCATCTCGGCCTGGATGAGGACGACCTTCCCAACCACACTAGGACCCAGCAGGACCTACTTGATGGTGTGATCCCAGATCTTGACTGTCCAGTCAGAACTACAGGAAATGAAGACCTTCATATGGTAGGGATTCCAGCTGACTGCATCCACAGCCATGTGATGGGCTTCAAACACATCCAGAAACTGGCTTGAATAGCATTTTGAACACTGCAATGGAAAGAACTAGTCAGTAACTAGACCTTCCTCTGGAGCTGGTATTCTTGGATAAAAATGTTTGTGAATACTTATGAGGCCTGCCAGGCTCTGAGGGGGGCAGTACCCAGAGGCACTACAGAAACCAAATCATTTAGCACATGCTGTTTCACCCCACTGGCAGGAAAAACTGAGCACCTCTCTGCTGGGCATGAGGACTGGAGCCAAAGATGTGTTTAATTTACAGCTGGAGCCATGCTGCGGAGCCCATTCTCCACTGCAGAAACTCCATCACCTTCCTGCAAGCCTGGGCTCCTGGGGCATCTCAAGAGAGGCAGGGAAAAACAGCTGTTATGTTGCACAGGAGCACATAGCCCGATCTAGGTCATTCCTTATCTCTGACAGCAGTTGGTAGAAGATGCTCAAGGAAAAGCCTAAGAAATGGCACAGGGACAGAGTGCTTCCTCCTCCAGCCATAAGCCCCCAGTCCTGTGGGTCAGCAGTTTAGGATATGCCGAATGGGAACCTGCATCTGGACTGTTGCATTTAATACTGGCAGAAATGCTGCTCTCAGCTAGAGCATAAGCCATAGGAATGAACTGTCAGACCCTCTGAGGGATTTTGGAAACATGCCACAAGCTCCTGCCCTGCAATCATCCTGCAACAGCCCATACCAAGAGCCTGCTTTGTCACACAGCTATGACCTGTAACCCTTCCTCTTGCACCAACGTGTTGGGCCACCCCACAACACAGCCAACAGCAGCCTGCAAATGGGACAAACACTGGTATGCATGCAAGTGCCAGCCCAGCAGCACCACAGCTGTGGCTGCTACTGAATGGCAAAACAGAGGACGTGAGCAAGAACTAGAAAACATTTGGGGTCCTTGGAAAAGTCACTTGGTGCGTAAGTTAACGCAGCAGGAGGAGAAATTAAAATCTGCTTGTGTGCACTAGCAGGATGTGGAACTTGATCCAGATCCAGATCTCCATCAGTTCTGCATTCACAGAGAAATGAGGTTATTGTCCCCAACTCTCCTCCCCACAGAGGGGACAGGAGGCTTCTTTCATCAGCAGCAAGGACCCTTCTCTGATAAGGAAAGTCCTCTTGGCTGTGTGCTGACATGTGAGCCACATCCATGTAGTAAGCGTGGGTTCAATTCACTCTGCCTCAGTACAGCTACTGTAGGGACTGTTCAGGACCTTTCTTTATTCCCTAATGCAAGAACACATCATCTGCCAGAGCAGCAGGACTGCTGAAGTGTTAACGTGAATTTAATTCTTGCACACTAAAGCTTGGACTGCACAGACTCTAACTAATCATGAGGCTTAATTCTTTATTACACATTACTGTTTATTACATTCACTGTCTGTGTACTTGGCCTTTTTTATTTCCAATGCCCTTGTGCACTAGGACAGGTACTGAATTCAGGATGCTAAAACGAGTTCCTGGGAGGACTGCTACAGTGGGCAATGGGAATACGGCTCATGCTCCACTGAGATACACTGGCAGGAGGAGGTGGTGTCTGTAGCTTGCTAATACTGTGGTACATACACTGTCACTGAGCTACTGTTCCTCTGTGTAATTATGGTAGTGAAATTTCCTTTAATGGCATGTTCCATAGCTTTACTTCGTAACTCTTAATGTTCAGCCACCAGGGAAATTGGTACTTGGCTTATTTTGAAAGTTACTTTGCTAGGAGCACACAGAATAGGTCATGAGTAATTTGACACAAGAGAGAGGGTGCTTTTTTGGCTGTCATTCCAAGTACTTGCATTAAAGTCCCTAATACCTGAGGACTTTTAGCAGTAAGAGCCTTACCAGATCTGTCTGCATCCAACAGAACTGTAACATTCAAGGCTATGTTTTGAAGGCTTTTGTGGGGTCTGGGCAGTGCTCCAGGCACGGGGATGGGTGGCCTGCAACACTGTGGGATGGGCTGACCCCCAGGATGGGATTTGCAGTGAACAAGCATGGCCCAGATCTGAGGCCCAGCCTCACATAGAAAACAGAAAGGCAATTTTCCCATAAAAACTTCAGCCATCAATTTGAAATCAGCAGCAAAATGGGTTCTGTAGGGCAGATGCCCAGCTGGTGTCCCTGGTGGGAAATGAACCCTGCTGCCAGCTCTAATGTAGAGCCATATGCCATGCCCCAGCGCTGCCTGCCAGCCTGACGCCACATTCATCCCAACCTCTTCGGTGTTTTCTCTGATGTGCCAGACAGGGACTTGTTCTTCCCAAGATCTATTTTGAAGAAATGCTATTAACCTGAGAAAAAGTTCAGAGCAAAGTGTGATTTTAACTGTTATAAGAGCTTCTGTATTGACTAGAACCACTAGCAAAGTCTTCCACTACTGGTCTCTTTAAAAACTGCAGTTATTAGACACATGTCAGGATGAAAACAAACCACCTGGAAAATGTGATGCGTAACTTCCAGGACAATTTTGAAGACAAGGAGCAAACGCAGGGACCAAGCATTTGTGCAGCTTGCCTGATCTTCTAGAGCACTGCCCAGCTTTGCTGAAAGGGGTTTTCTCCTATTTGAATAGTGGTAGATGTGTATGAATAGTAAACAGTATTTTTTGACAAGACAGTAAAGCAGGGATGAGCCTACTACAGCAATACAAGAAATCAGTAGTAAGTGCTGACAGGACAAAACAGGGGAGAGAAATACTGTGAGGAAAAAAATTTCCAAAGACACAAAACTTAATCATCTTCATTAACAGCACTTCAGCTTATACAAGGTAACACTAGCCTCACATGAAACTCCTCACATGAAACGTCCATGGTGAATGGATGGTTATTAGTGTCCTCGTGAGTTGGAGAGTTTCATCAGTTCACTAAAAGAAATGTCATGATGCTAGGTAACACATAAACCTAATAAATAATCTTTTTCAAAGTAGGTTTGTAACAAGCACCAGAAGGAGTATTGCACAATGCTGGTGCTTGCAGGCAGATCAGGGCGCACAGCTGACGGCTCAAGACAAATTGCTAACACAGACGTGTCTGGTGTTGTTGATAGCAGCTCTTATGAGCATCACCCAAGGTGTTGCCTTGGTTTTCACTTAGTGCCTTCTTGTAGAGATTTTTAACAGAAGTACTAGGATTTTGTACAATGGTATATGAATGGATACAGACGTATGTGAATGCATCAGGAGAAAGAGCAGGAAATGGTAAAAGAATGACGCTGTGTTAATTATAACGTTAACTGATAGCAAGCATCGTCACTCAAGTGACCACATAACAAGATAGAGAACAAACTGAACACCGATAAGGTGCTGAGAATATGAAGAACAGAACTCAAGTCATAAAACATCCAGAAAAGGAAAACACCTTTGCCTAAGACTTAGACAGGGTGACAAAAGATACTGAAGCAGAAGATGACAATAGCTCTCTGTTCCTAAAGGGCACTGGAAGTCAGAGCATGTCCAAAACCCAGTCTGTCATCACCAATGAGTGCAGCAAACAGACTCAGCAGTTTGCACAGCAGGGCACAAGAAGGCACCTTTGTTTCCAATCCTAGGAGAGTACACTTCATAAGATATGGTCATGACAGGCTGCAGAGCACATTCCCCAGTAGCTGTTGGAGTCACTGCATCAGCTGTGTCAGAGGCTTTGACCCAGATAGACCCTCTGACAGCAGATGCAGCCCTAGAGGTCTTATGCTGCTAGGAGTGCTCGAGGCCTCCCCATGAGGTCTGGGCTGACAGACCCACCTCCTTCAGAAGGTGCATTGTTGTTGACAAGCTGTGTCGTCAGGTAAAGGAGTTATGGGAGGAAGTCAGTAGGCTGTGCAGCATCCAAGAAGATGAACAAGAGATAGGCAGGGTATTCTTGGAGACCATGTAGCTCCAGGAGTCCCAAAGCCCACAGCAGTGGAGTTGCTGGAGGGCTCTGTGCTGTGTGAAATGGTACCTCATAACACTGTAGAAGGCTAGAAACTGGTCACTTCTCATAGAAGGAGAAAGGCTCTTACCCCTCCTGAAGCCTTCAATTGAGGAACAGGTTGGACGTGGCTTCAAAGGAAGCAACTTGGCGGTGCCTTGTGGGAACACTCAGAAGCAGTGAGTGATTGCTGTGGGTGACTCCCTGCTGCAGGGGACAGAGGCACCTATCTGCTGACCTGACCTCTTGTCTAGAGAGGTTTGTTGCCTGAGAGGGGCTTGAATATGAGATATCATGGAAAGACTGACAAAGCTTGTCCATGTGTCAGACTACTACCCTCTGCTGCTCTTCTGTGTGGGCACTAATGATACCAAGGGCAAATTGGAAACCACCAAATAGGATTTCAGAGCTCTAGGAATGGTGATCAGAAGTCTGTGAACCCAGGTCATTTTCTCCTCAATCCTGCCAGCGAAGGGAAGGATAGGAGGAGGAGTAGGTGGATTTTCCAAGTTAACAACTGGCTGCACTGCTGGTGTTGGCAACAGAGTTTTGATTTCTATGACCATGGGACTGGGTTTGAAGATCAACAACTGATGGGGAGAGATGGAATCCACCTCACTACGGGGGCTCATGTGTCTTTGCCAACAGGTTGGTCAGCCTGGAAAAAGGGGCTTTAAACAAGGAAAGATAGGGGAAGGGAAAAGTTATACAGACAGCGTAGTCAACAAAACACAGCTCAAGTCAGGATGCCTCCAGTGGGTGCATGCAGCCAAGCAAGTGCATATGATAAGACATGACTATGAAGGATCCTCTAGCACCTCTCCTGGGAAAGATTATTTCTTTGAAGTGACTGTACACAGCATGGAGAATAAACAGGAAGAATTAGAGATCTGTGTGCAGCTGCAGAACCATAATCTCATTGGAATTACAGAGACATGATGGGACAGCTCGCATGACTGGAATGCTGATGGCTACATCCTTTTTAGGAAAGACAGGTCAGGAAGGCAAGGTGGTGGAGCTGTGCTTTATGTGAGAGAGCAACTGAAATGTATCAAGCTCTGCCTAAGGGTGAATGAAGAGCGAGTCAAGAGCTTATGGGTAATGATTAAAGGGCAGGCTAACACGGGTGACACTGTTGTGGGTGTTTACTACACGCCACCTGATCAGGAAGAGGAAGTTGATGAGGCCTTCTACAGACAGCTGGAAGTAGTCTCATGGTCACAGGCCCTGGTTCTCATGGGGGACTTCAACTACCCTGATATCTGCTGGAAAGACAACACAGATGATAGGCACGAACAGTCCAGGGGGCTTCTGCAGAGCATTGATGATAACTTTTTGACACAGGTGGTAGAGGAGTCAGCAAGGAGAGGTGTGTTGTTGGATCTTATACCAGCAAACAAAGAAGGTCTGTTTGGAAATGTGAAGGTTGGAGGTAGCCTTAGCTGCAGTGACCATGAGATGGTGGAGTTCAGGATCCTGCATGGAGGAAACAAGGCAATAAGCAGGACTGTAATCCTAGACTTTAGGAGAGCAGACTTTGGCCTCTTCAGTTAACTACTTGGAGGAATCCCATGGGTTAGGGCCCTAGAAGGAAGGGGGGGATCTAAGAGAGCTGGTTAATATTCAATCATCACTTCCTCCAACTTCAAGATTGGTGCATCCCAAGGAGTTAGAAGTCAAGCAAAGGGGGCAGGAGATCTGCATGAATGAGCAAGCAGCTCCTGGCAAAACTCAGACAGAACATGAAAGTACACAGAATGTGGGAAAAGGTACAGATCTCCTGGGAGGAATATAGGAACATTATCAGAGTATGCAGGGATGCGACGAGGAAGGCTAAGACCCATTTAGAATTAAATCTGGCAAGGGATGTCAAGAACACCAAGAGCTTCTTCAAATACATCAGTAGCAAAAAGAAAACTAGGAAAAATGTGAGTCCACTGCTGAATGGGGTAGGGGCCCTGGTGATGAAGGATACAGAGAAGGCAGAATTACTGAATGCCTTCTTTGCTTCAGTCTTTACTGCTAAGGCCGGCCTTCAGGAATCCCAGACCCTGGAGACAAGAGAGAAAGTCTGGAGAAAGGAAGACTTTCCCTTGGTTAAAGAGGATCAGGTTAGAGGTCATTTAGGTAAACCTGACACTCACAAATCCATAGGCCCAGGTGGAGTGCACCCATGAGTGCTGAGGGAGCTAGCGGATGTTATTGCTAGACCACTCTCCATTGTCTTTGAAAGGTCATGGAGAACAGGAGAGGTGCCTGAGGACTGGAAGAAAGGCATTACCACTCCAGTCTTCAAAAAAGGCAAGAAGGAGGACCCAGGCAACTACAGGCCAATCAACCTCACCTCCATCCCTGGAAAGGTGATCAGCTCATCCTAGATGTCATCTCTAAGCATGTGGAGGAAAAGAAGGTGATCACGAGTGGTCAGCATGGATTCACCAAGGGGAAATCATGTTGAACCAATCTGATAGCCTTCTATGACGGAATGACTGGCTGGGTAGATGAGGGAAGAGCAGTGGACGTTGCCTACCTGGATTTTAGCAAGGCTTTTGTCACTGTCTCCCACAACATCCTCCTAGATAAGCTCAGGAAGCATGGGTTAGATTAGTGGACTGTGAGGTGGATTGAGAATTGGCTGAATGGCAGAGCTCAGAGGGTTGTAATCAGTGGCACAGTCTAGTTGGAACCCTGTAGCTAGTGGTGTCCACCAGGGCGAGCTGGATGAAGGGACAGAGTGCCTCCTCTGCAAGCTTGCTGATGATACCAAACATGGAGGAGTGGCTGACACACCAAAAGGCTGTGCCGCCATTCAGAGAGACCTGGACAGGCTGGAGAATTGGCAGAGAGGAACCTCATGAAGTTCAACAAAGGCAAATGCAGGGTCCAGCACCTAGGGATGAATAACCTTGTGCACCAGGGCAGGTTGGGGGTTGAATTGCTGGAAAGCAGCACTGCTGAGAAGGACCTGGAGATCCTGGTGTACAACAGGTTGATCATGAGCCAGCAATGTGCCCCTGTGGCCAAGAAAGCCAATGGTATCCAGGGGTGCATTAGGAAGACCATTTCCAGCAGGTCAAGGGAGGTGATCCTGCCCCTTTGCTCAGCCCTGGTGAGGCCATATCTGGAGTATTGTGTTCAGTTCTGGGCTCTCTAGTACAAGAGAGACATTGAACTATCAGAGAGAGTCCAATATAGGGCTACAAAGATGATCAGAGGACTGGAGCATCTCTCTTATGAGAAAGGCTGTGAGAGCTGGGCCTGTTTAGCCTGGGGAAGAGAAGACTGAGGGGGGATCTTATCAGTGTCTGCAAATATCTTAAGGGGGGTTGTCAAGAGAATGGGGCCAGATTCTTTTCAGTGGTGCCCAGAGACAGGACAAGAGGCAGCGGGCACAAACTGAAGCATGAAAGTTCCGTCTGAATATGAGGGAAAACTTCCCTGTGAGAGTGACGGAGCACTGGAACAGGTTGCCCAGAGAGGTTGTGGAGTCTCCTTCTCTAGAGAAATTCAAAACCCGCCTGGATGCAATCCTGTGCAATGTGCTCTAGGTGACCCTGCTTGAGCAGGGAGGTTGGACTAGATGATCTCCAGAGGTCCCTTCCAACTTCAACCATTCTGTGATTCTGTGATTTGGTCATCAAGGAAAACCCAAGATGAGGTGATGAGGACTCAGCAAGTGCCATCCTTTGTCTTCTGTATAACAACAAGAAATCCTGGCCAGACCACAGATACAAATATTTTTGTGCTTGGTGTGAGAACGAGTGAGTGAAATTTTTGCAGATACTGTGGAGGCCTGCATGTGCTAGGCACTGCAAATTTCCCCTCCTTGTGTTACTCTGTATAGTCTGCTAGAGGATTGCTTCTCCCTTCTTATGGGAAAATCTGCATTTTATATGGAAGTGTTGCACAAAGTGAGAATGGTCCAATATTCCTCTTAGACTCACCAACACCATAGGAATGTTTTGTTGCTTGTCAGTCACCCTAAAATTAGCTTTAGCACTAATAAAAACAAAGATCCTATGTAACAGATCAGTTCTAAGAGAAATCTAAGAGGTATCTGTGTTTGCCCACCCAAGAAGTAGCTAAAATGCTTATGTGGCTTCATGGCTAGCCCCACTGCTTATGCTAAAACCCCTTACTAGGTTACTAGTACCCCTTACTAGTATGCAGATGATCCAAAGCAGGGAGACCTACAGCTTTGCCTATACAAACCCTGTCAAACTATTCCTACTCAGTCTCGCTCCACCGAGGATTTCCCTTGTTCTGGATATCAGCCTGAACATTTCTCCTGAAGGTTTACTGACTGCCCTCATCTGAGGCTGACATACACTGTCACATACTCCGACGTCTGTCATGTGCCTAAGCACAGAGAAAGTTGAACATGTGATTCATTACTGCCTCTTGTCGGGGCAAGATACAACAGTACCTAAACAACTTGGAGTGCAATACCCAGGGTGCCAGCTACCACTCGCAATCGGCCAACCCAGAACATCTGTCTGCGACTAAACAGCTGCTTTGTATCCTGAGAGCATCAACAAAAAGCCATCTCACCTTCCCCATTGCCCATCACCCCAGGACCCCCATTTCCTCCATCTCTCTTCTGTGTCTGTCTTGTCAAAGGCAAGTGAGCACAACTCAGAAAGCCTCTCTAGAGATGGACTGGCAGAAGGACGGATTTCAGTCAGCGTTGTCCCTCTGGAAGGGATACATATCTGCTAAGTTGTCTTGCCTAAAAGATTGATATTGATTTCAGAATATGATTTCCTTTCGGTTCTTTTTCGCTATTTTTTTCCTCTGTTTTGCAGTGGGACATGGGGAGGGAGCTTACAGCAACCTCTAGAGTCAGTCTACTAGTGATGGGATGCTCCCTTCTCACCGAAGGGCTGTAGCTATAATACTAACAGTGTCCAAAATACAGCTCAGAAGAATTCTGTATAAGCAAAAGTAATATGAGTAACATAAACTGTTACTGACTTTATTTGCAAGGCTACATACAACAGAGCTCAAAACTTCCTATTTCTAGCTTGGTTTCTTAAGAAACCACAATGGCTGTGATCTGCTGTCTGCTTGTTTCTCCTCCCAAACACTTTTGACCTTACTGGCAATTTCAGTCAAAGCTGGCTGTGCAAGGGCCTTGGCTATATTAAGGTCTTACATATTTCATAAAAATAGGTGGCCTTGAAGAGTGAAAAAACCCAAGCAGTGCCCTAATCCAGAGAAGGACAAGCAAAACTCAACCACTGCCCTCTCCACCTGGCAGAAGCTGGCTGGCCAAGCAGAACTCCCAGTAGGCAATGGGTATCACAGCATCAGGTTGCAGGTGGACACTGGAAGGGAGGTAGCTGACACTGTCCGAGCAAATCAAGGGCTACAGCACAGTATTGGGAGCACTGAAATGGGGGAGCATGGGGGTGACTAGAAGGAGAAAGGATGAGAGAACATGCCAAAAAGTTGGAGGAATAAGGCCAAGGGGAATGTAGGACTTGGAGGAGGACAAACTCTGTGGAAGGGGAGGGCTGCAGGACACCAATCCATAGGAAACAAGGCTTCATTAGCCTTATGGCTCATAGCATAACAGGTCTAAAAAAGAAAAGAGAGGAGAATTTTCCTGCCATTTCCCTGCAGCCATGAGGACAGACAATCAATGCCTTTTAACTTCTACTCTGATCAGTTAGCACCTCACTCACACAGCTGCAATCCGCAAAGCATTCTGGGATACAGTCTGCATGAAAAGTGTTTCTGCAAAAGAAGGTCTTAATTGGGTCTGTGCAGACAGCTTCTCGTGATCTTCTGGGGCTCTATGTGGTATCAGGCTCACCACAGGGATCTGAGGGGCAGGACTGGGCTCTGAAGTTGTACTTTGTTGCTATCTGAGCAAATAGTTAAGATGATGAGCCTAAAAAACGAGTAATGGCAAGGGGATGTAAAACAAGAGACAAAGAAACCATTCTTACCTTATAGATCTTCCCTTCTTCAGTACCAACGAGAAACAAATAGTCTATCTTTTTGTGAAAATCAAATGATGTCCCACAGCCTATTAACAGAAGAAAGGACTATTAGACAGGAATTTGGTTCATCTGCCCAGCACATATTCCCTGCCTATGGCACTCACATGCTGCCAAGGTTTTCAAAAGTGATTTATTAGCCAGAAGCCCCCAGAAGAAATTAGAGCCACTGTTTCTGAAACACTTCCCAAGCTGCTCCTGTCCCCAAGAAAACACAGACAAAGGGATAAAGGGAACTAAAAGAAGGGTTAACTGACTTGGAGAAAATTACATGACAGGTCAGGAGCAGAATCGAGCTCTCTGAGTCTTTGCCCCATGTCATACCCATTAGTCTAAGCTGCCTCTCCAGCTGGGGACAAAGATCAATCGGTGAGGAGATCTGAAGCCTATGTAACAACATCCACAGGACATAACTTGCTTTCTAAAGCAATGAGTACCCTGAAGCTGCCTCTGAGAGTTCATATTATACAAAACTTAACACAGAGCTCCATGAAGAACTGACATGGATCTGTGATTAGAAGTGCCTGCCAGGTGGTCTCTGTAGGCAATGGTACCTGAGAAAGGCTGTACCTTTCTCTCTGGGGTCCCCATGCAGATAAGAAAGCTGTTTAGAAGCACAACGTCTTTTTGAATACATCCCCCACAGTCCCAGAGACACCAGGTTCTGGTTCAAACCCAGCCTACTCTCTCCTATATAACTTCAAGGTTGCTGCTAGGTATGGAAAACACAAAGTTGCACTCCGCCCTCAGACACTGTTATCATTCCCATTCTCAGTCATAGCCCACCAAACCTCCCACCAGGTTTTAGTATCTGTCCTTGATTTCCTAAGGTCTCCAAGACTCCACATGTTCTCGACACCTTTGTGGAGCTCCAGAAACAGTAGCATTCTCCAGTGCAACAGCGGAAGCAGTTGTTAACAGTGATATCTCATGGATTGGCCCCAAACTGGGATTCACTCTGGTAAGAATTTTAAATGTCTAGTACCCATGTAATAGTCATCAGGATGAGGCCTGCCTCCTAACAGAGTATTAGCAAAGAACAGATCTTTGTTTTTCATAAAAATATAAATGGCTTCCTATGCCTAAGACGGTTCAGAGAAGAAATATCATGTGATGCCTCTCTGTGTCCTTTTCACCTTAGCTCAGAAGCCATTTAGCAGACTCATTTCAGTAAAACCAATAGAAAATACAAAGGGTGTGATTCGAGAACAAATCTTTCACTGGGCACCGAAGCCTCCTCCAGACGTCAAAAGCCCTGAATTGAGCAGCATTATGACCTGTGTTTTATACAGGCATCAGTCACAACAGAATGTGATTCTGTGACATCTTTTGGGTTCTACTCTGAGGCAGATGCAATATCATCCAAGAAAGCCAACTTGCAATCTCATTTACAGTTTAAAAGAAAAGCTGCAAAAGTGGAAGGCAGAATTGAAAAATACATTCCATGATGGGCACTAAGTAAGGAGAGCCCTCAGGAGCCCACCAGCTCAGTAGTTAGGTTCATGCTTAATGGGAGAGTTTAGAGCCTTCAGCACACTCTGTCAGCCAAGGATAAATGCGCTGAAGAGGTGGAGCCACACACTCGCAGCTCCAGTGGCAGTCTGCATGCAGATATTAGCTGATAAGTAGGCATTAATCAGTAAGGGAGGAAGTAGTGGGCACAAAGAAAGAGGAGCTGTCGTGACTGTCTAAAGACACTCTGTCCAGGAGCACACATGATAGTGAAAGAAAAGTTCAGGAGGGTCCTTGAGCCTCCTGATACTTGATGGGATGATCCCATCCTTGACGGGACGTCTGAGGAGTGCTGCAATAATTTGGGGCTATTCACTAGCAGGGACATCCATAGCAGTTATTAGAGGAGGAACAGGGACAAGTAGACAAGATTCAGAAGCAGAGAACTTTCTGCAAAGGCAATTGAAAATAGTTTTATGTCTTAAATGTTAAAAAAGAAGTAAACCTCAAAGGAATTGTTAAGGTCATTTCAACCCTGTAATACTGTCTGCATTTTTAACATTTAAATAGATTGTTAAGTATTCAAGGCAAGTCTTTGAAAATCCATTTCCCAGTAATATTAACCAACAATCCTAAAGCCCCTGGGAGTTCTGAAGTGTACTGCTTTAGGCAGTTTCTTCCAAACTGTGTGGCAGAGCAAAGGCTTCTCAAAAACATACATTGTCCACCAATTATTACCCTAGAAAGAGCGCAATCCTTAAATGCAGAGCAAGTACCTTCTGCAAACCCAGACCATAGCTTTACTACCAAAAGTAGGTATTTTCTACTGGACATAAGGGATTTCTCAAGGCTCCTTGTGTAGTCTAAGGCCTCCAGGACTGACTCATCCCATCCTATTTCAGGCACAGGAGGGTCAGGATGAGGGGATTCAGCCTGGAAGTACTGCATTGTCTCTATTTTGTTACACAGGGAGTCTGGCCAACTGGCTCAGGATAGGTGCTGAATTCTAAAGAGCAAAAGCCAGATGAGCTGTATCCCACCACAGGTCAGGAAGCATTGTACCCAGGAGACAGTAGAGGTAGCTTTTTGTCTTGATTTGGCAAGTCCAGATCAATGTCTAGTAGGAGGAAAAAAGTTGATTTAGTTCTGACAAATACAGGTAAAGCTCTATGTCTTGTCTATAGTAGGATTTCACAGCCAAACCAGCCATTTTTTGAGTGAATGTTCATCTTTTCTGCAAGCAAAGATAAGATTTAAGCAGCAACCTTGACCTCAATTAGTGCCAACTGCTCCAGACAGATTTTGCTCTGCTGTATGATCAAAGTGAGAAGGAGTAACCTTTCTTTAGCTCCTTTGCAACTCACCACCCCACTCCCAATTTAATTCCCCCAAATGACTGATTAGAGACTTTGTGTCAGTAATTAATCAGTATGGCAAGGACTTGGGTTCCTACCAAGCGTTTGCAGCTGTAGCCCTTCTGGCCCCTGCATCGTTGTTCCCTCTACTGACAGCTTGATGATATCTGTATGAACCAGCTCATTCTGCAGGCAGAAGAGATTCCACATGAATAACAGGCTTTACAGCAACAATACAAAGATATTCAGTATTTCAAAATGGCAAATTTTATGGAAGAATTTTAAAAAGTTGTCCATAAGTTGTTTAATTTTTCATGCTTGCTATTGGCAGCCTAATAACGTGCTATATTACATAAAACCTCCAGGGACCTGATGCTTTGACATACTGGTACTGAGAGCCACAGCAGCACATCATGCAGGCACATGAACCTCACTTGTACAGCTTTGGGGTTTTGGGTCAACATTTTCAAGTGTGGGTTGCTACTGTTAGCTTAAATCACAGTGGTAAGTGAAATCACCCTCCATGCTGTAAGATGGGTATTGCGTATCGTCATGGGGCTGACTAAAACCACACTCTTCCTCTGCTAAGGGATAGTAACTTAGCACCTTGCTGGTCCTTGCTTCTTACCACCTCTGTTACTACCAGAGTGGCAGAATGTCCCATTATTCAGAGTCTCCCAGGCTCTGAGATTCAATTGATAACTACATCTCTAGGAAGCAGCTCCCCCAAGGGAAACGTGCCCCATATTGTTGTTATTACCAGAGCTCTGAAGAGCTCTCGCAGCAGGCCTGCTGTGTTGGGTGCTATACAAACACGGAGTAAAAAGGTTGTGTCCCAAAGAGCTTACAGTCTGGGTAGGAGAAAAAAGACAGATGAAAATAGACACAATGTGGGTGAGTACGAAGAAATAATGAGAGGGCAAAGATCCATTCTTAGACTAGCTTTGGGAATCAGAATACCTCTGAAGAATGGAGCTGGTTGTGAATATAAGAATACCCTGGGGCTGATAAAAAGAACAAAGAACTAAAGATTAAATTAGTGAGCAGTGTGGGCTGAGGACTGGATGTTTTCATGAATCTGCAGATTTCCCACTGGAGCACTGTGAGAACAAAACATAACTTTTTAGCTCAATGAATCAGGCTTTAGTCGCAGCCTCCCTAAGCCCAGAGCAGGACTCAGGTGGATAAGGAGATTCTGCCTGGGAAAGTCAATCCCAGGGAATTTTGTGTTAGGGAAGATGCAAAAAGAGCTTGTGAACATATGCTCAGTACTGCAGTTCAGAGAAGACAACTCTTTGTAAAGCACTTTTATTGTATTTTGGGGGACAATTTCAAAGAAGCTTCAAGAAAGTTCAAAACTGTAAAATAATTTACCTCCTCCTCATGAACTTGCACTGCTGCATAGCCATGTGCCCTTGCCCACTGATGGGAAATTCTGTGGGAGTAACTTATATCTGCAAGAGAAGTGAGAAGCACGCCAGACTCCTGCAACCTGCAGAGTCCTACCTTCTGTTAGTGACTCTTCTTGCAGATTGTGGGTTCAATTCAGAAGTAATGTGTTAGAAAGGGGTCAAATAAGCTGGTATATGTCAGAGTTGGAAGGAGTAGTGCCCCGTGTGTCCAGGAGCGGAGCACAATCCATGTGCGACTCACTGCCCATCTGAACAGACTTGCTTTGGTCGCTGTGAGCACTGTAAGGACACGCTGAGCAGGGACTTGTCTCTGCTCAGGCACTGAGGTCTGCTTACTCTCCAGAGGATACCTGCCTACCTCCAAGTCATACCTAGTGGCCACATGAGCCCTGTCTGAAAGGAGACTTTGGAGCTGCCCACAGCTGATCATGTTAATAGATCCAGAGAGTCTAGCAGAGCCTGTACTGGTCAGACATGTGCTCTGGGCAGCCCAGAGATGTGCTAACACAGTCAGTGTCTGTTCAGGTGGAAATATAAACCATGTGATGCTGCCACTCTTAAGCAAGCATCTTCCTGGGGCCTTTCTTTGAAGACTACTCACAGCACCTCCACCTGGTCGAGGCCTCCTCTGTGGACGGCTTCTGTAGCCTCTCACCTCAGAAAGGGATCACACTTGTATGGACTATTGTGTTGTTTTTATTTTGTACCTAGCATTACAATCCTTAAAATGCATCTGCTTCTGGGGCTGCTTATTGCCAGAGCCATTCACGTACTCCTCTGGGTAAACAGACTGTCGGCAGTCTGCCCTTCCAGGAATACTGAACAATAACATGTTGCCTCTGCCTAAGAATTGTAAAGCACTTTGCAAGCATTAGTGAATTAGGCCTTGCAGCTGCCCATTTCCCTTTAGTCGTTATTATTCTCAAGTAAAGGAGGAGCCCTGAGCAGCTCAGTAATTTAGCTCTAGGTCACATAAGAAGGGTGAGCTATGACTAGTAATCAAACCTGGGAGTGCTGACAAGAGAAGCAACACTAGCCTGCATCCCGACCAATTGATTTCTTGATGTCGTTCTGATAGCTCTCCCTTATCATATGCAATGTGTGGATCCAAGGTGGGAGAACAGAGTCATCCAGCTGCAGGAGTCTTGCATCCTTCTTTGCAGTTTTACACAATCATGACAGGTCATCCCAGAAAGAGGCCAAGACTACAGCCTCAGCACACACGGCTCATGCACTAATGTCTTGTGAAGTTTGTCCAAAGTGATTGTGTCAGTTCCTAACAGAGATAGCTATCAGGGCCGATTGGCTATTCCTAGCTAGCATTTGACAACTCTTCTATGCAAATTTAGAGTGAGGCTTGCCAAATTTCCAGCTGGAAACAAGAATGAATTTATTTGCTTTGTGCTCTCAGTATTGGAAGCGTTATCAGTGTTTGAAGAAGCTTTACTTCTGGATATTCCTTTCAAAAAGATTAATGAAGCTCTCCTTCACTTATTCCATATTTGCACTATGGATTTTCAGACAGAAGATCTGGAGTTTCTTTAGTTTTATTCTAAATAAAACTCAGAGATCATTCTTTTGTAAAACTATCCGCAGTTCAACCTGGTTGTCCATTCCCTCTGGTAGGGTACAAAACCACAGATAACAAAACGCCCTCTTGGTTCTGTCTCTTGCTTTTCCTGTCAATCTCAGTCCAAGAAAAGAAACCTGACAGCATGTAAAAATGTGCTGTTTTCAACCCTTGCCTACTAAGTACATAACAACTCTGCTATCTTCGCCTTAAAAAAATCAGAAACTTAATAAAACAGAGCTTTCCATATGGTCAAGCTGTGGCCAAGCTGGTAAGAGAAGTGCAAGGAATGAGTTGAAATGACATTGTGCTAAGGAGATCTCAGAAGTCACACCAGCGATGGTAATGTAGGTATAGAACATGCTCAGGGGGACTAGAAACATAGCTGTGGAACATGGAATCACAGAAATGTAGCAAAAGGCTCTCTCCTGGGTGAACTGCCATCAGAGTCCATCTGCATACTTAGGTTGTCCCAATTGTGGCATTTCTCTGAAGTTTAAAATGCAAGAGCCTTACTCCAAAGTGTGACACCTCCTAAGTGTAGTAGGCTGAGCACACTCTGTTATTGAGGCTCAGCTAATAAGTGGTAAATGCTAAATCTCTTAACTGGATGTATTTAACTGTATGACCTCCACCCAGACATTTGTATTACCCACTTGATCATTAAGTCTTTTCAATATCTCTATACTGGGGATTAATACAGCAGCTGAGCACTGAGTTTACTTTTCCCTGTCTATGAAGGTCTGAGAGCTCATGTGGGAAAGGGATTTGGGACCAAATTTTTAGATTTTTATAAAGTTGCATGTACGAACCTGGAAGAGTTTGCAAAAGAACTAGTAACCAACACACTTTCTTGCTGTGTTTGTTGGAAGGGGCTCCCTCTCCCAGCACAACAGTGGGACTAAATGTACAATGTTAGATGTGAATCCCTGCCCACAGCAGCAAGGCCCTAAAAGTCTCAGAACAGACAAGCTTTGAGTAGCTTGGTATAAATGGTTGGAAAAAATGAGCACCCAAGGATGTAAAGAAATTTCTTTGCTTGCTGGAGAATAATGGTACAGCTGTTTTGAATTCTATGTTTTTAGGGCAATTTAATTATTTGTGAGGTACAAAATTTGAAATCTTCAAGTGTAAAATCAACTAGCCAGCAGAGAAAAATAGTGAGATTCAGATAAAAGGTCATTAAGGGACATTAAGGTTAAGTCTCTATCAATGCATGTGCTCCAAAAGAAAAACATCACAGACAGAGCATGAAAACGTCATGCTGGAGCTGAGTTGATCCTTCCCACTCCCCTTCTGAATTGAAATCTGCAGGGGAGCATTTTGGGAGCAGGAGTCTTGGAGTTGGAGAAGAAAGCAGATCATTCTGCCCTGTCTCTGGGTGACTCTCCCAGGACAAGGAGGGCTTCAGAGCAAGGACTAATCTTGAATTCCTGCAGCTGCAAAGCAGAAAAATGTTCCCTCATCTTCAGGCACAAGGATCTCTGTTCTGTGGTCTGCAGCTGCAGGCAGGATGAAGGGTAGAGCAAGGAGCTGCCTGGTTCTGCCTGTTTCAAAGTTTAACATGGAGCCCCAGACCAGCTGGAGGACAGCAGTAGCAAGCTGTGACTGAACCCACAATCTGTTGCTGCCACTTCTTTTCAAACCTGACTCATTATAAATAATAATAAATCTAGTGCATCATTGAACTTCAGAGGCAACTGGCATTAATCTGGCTGGGAAAGGAAATTGCCACCTTCTGCTTACCTTAACTAAGGTCCACGACACTATCCGCCCATCCGAGGAGACAGAGAAGAAGTTCAAATTGTTGTCCATGTCATCCTTCTGCCACTTGACCTTAAAACAATTAAATAGTCCCTGTCAGCACAGAGTCCTCAGCATTAGCAGAGCAGAGCAGAGTCCTGGGCATTTAGCAGTGTCCTCTCACATCCTTCCTACAGAGTATGTGGTTTCCACCCAAGACGCCTGATGCTGGGCATCTCATAGCATCTGCACACTCTCCCTGCTCTCCACAGGCAGTGTCACAAGTACCCCCAGGACTCCTGTCACTAAGGTGTGGGACTTCACCTTTACTGCAGGGATGCAGGTGAGAGGGTAGAAGCCCACACCTGAGGACTCTGCATCTAACCCAGGACCATCTCCCTGGGCATCGACGGGAGCCCTGCTATCAAGGACAAGTCTTCTGAGGTGTCTGGAATACATAGCACCAGATGCTACAGCCCAGCATCACCTCAGAGATCCCTAAATCAGTTCTAAACAACACTACTAGTGCCATGCAAGGGTCCCCAAAGCAGGACATTCACATGAGTAAAATCATTGCCCTCTGCATACTAACCCCATCCCATTTGGCTAATTACCCCAAGCACTGTGCCGTGTGGTTACCCTTCAGCCAGCCCACTTCAAAGTAGCTTTCCATCCCTATGTGGGGGGCAGACAAGCCCTTGTAGGTAATGCATGTCAGGGGTCTGCAGGGTTCTCCTGCTAAAAGGGGATCAAAATGTCCCCATTACAACTGAAATTCTTCCTACACCTTCAGAGCATCTGTCTGCCTGGTAACTTGCCTTTTGACTGTGACAGCTCAGCAGCAGAGATTAGAACTCAGATAAATGGTTTATAGTTTAGAAGAGACATTTCAGTTAGACCAAAAGCATTAAGAACGCTTGATTTTCAGATCTAGGAATTCAATCAGACTGAAGGGAAAAGGATGACTTGTCACTGGCCCTGTCAACACACACTCTTGTCAGCATCTATCAGTTTAGGACAGGGACAAGCACTTCCGCAGACTCTGCTGAGGTTTTCAAAGGTGTATTTTTTCCTGTTCAAGCACTGCAGGAGATACATTTTCCTAAATATCATCTGTGATAAACAGACATGATTATCCTAGTGCTTACCAAATACTCCATCTATGACCAGTTATTTATCTGGAACCTGTTTCCAGAAAATGAGCAGCATTCATATGCTTTAATTATACAGATTGGGTATCCTGATATTACTTCATTGGGAGAAACAGTGTTAATTCTATTTTAGAAAATTGTTTATACTATGAAGTTCTGTGGAGCATGAAAATTCAGCAAGAGACTCACCAAAGAGTAATTAATCCTCTAGTGAACAGGTTTCCTTCCTAGAACACACTGTTCTGAGGAAGGAAAAATAAAATTTTAAGGGAATCCATCAGAGAATAAATCGAAATGCTAGTAACATGGCCATGAGATAAAACTGAAGTCTCAAGAAGCAAATAGCTTTGTACGTTCTTGTACCAGAGAAATAATAAGGTTCTCAGTGGTTTCTTTTGCTATCTTGCATTAGGGGAGTGGCATAGTACAATATAGCCCTGAATAAAAAGGGTAATGATGCAAGAATAGGTTCAATGGCGCATATAAGGAACAGTGATTTCCAAGGCTGGAATCAAGCCTTAATGCATAAACTGTCCTGGATATCTATTCCACAAATGTGTTCCTGGGATCATGATACAACACTGACAATGATGGTCACCTGTGGGTGCTTCAGGTGAAGGCGTCAGTGTAGTGAGGATTTTTAATTCAAAGTGGGCAATGTGGTGTTTAGGAGAACTAGTTACAAGCACAGGCCTGAGGTGGGGCACATAAAATCTGATATATTTCAAATTTGAAGTTTTTTTTTAAATGCCACTCTGAACCTGTCACACACTAAGATCTTTTTATTCATACATCCAACATATCTCTCCCTTAATTCATTTTCCTCCTCCTCAATCTACTTTCCCAAGTGTTTGTGAAAAACTTGGCTTGAGGTAGAGGAACCAGATTCCCAAGGCAATATCTTCTGTGCGAAGAGAGTGCAAGGATTTCACCCTTTAAGCATGGGAGCAGTTAGCACAAGTGCCTCAAATATGCTTTATAGCGCCAGGACCATACCAGAGGCAAATGGGATCCCAAGTATCTGAAACCTGCAAATTGAACCCTGTAGTACATTGAGCTAAACATGAAAGAAAACTGCAGGTCACACACATCTGTGCTGCAGTCAGCATGGGTCTGAGCCCATCCTTAAGTCTCGATTCACCATCCCTACTACTTAAACAATATGTGTGCTAGGATCACAGCTGATCCAGACCCTCTCTGAAGGGAGAGTCCTAACTTGCTCGCTATCAAAGCACACATCTAGGCTCTCATTAGTGAGATGTGCTCAAGCTGGACAACGGCAGCTGAAGCTGATTTCATTGGGTCTGCTCTTGCTAAGCACAATGTAGACATTTTGCATCTGAGCTAGAGACAAGTGACAGCCCATTACACCGACAGAAAAGAGGTAGATGAAGGCCCAGCTCCTGGAGTCTGTCCTTGATGCCACTATGTGAACGTTGCCCAGATTTGTCATGTCTACACTAACACAGCTTTTGCAGCAAGCTAGTTTGGAGGTGATGAAGAAAGCAAATGCTGCTGTGAGCTCAAGTTCTTTTTTCCAAGCCAATTTCCTTCCATCTTCCCCAAATGAAGACCTTTTCCCCAGCATTTGCACACTCCAAAGACCCTCTCCCTGATGGGAATGTATTCAAGTTTTCTACTATTGGTGCTTAGTTAGGTGCTACAAACCACTTCTCCTCATCCATTGCACAGACAGCTGGGGCTGACTGCCCCAAACAGCCAAGTGGCTGCTTTGCTTGGTGTATTCCTGCTCCTAGATTCAAATCAGTCAACAGTAGCTAAGTTAAGTACACAGGGTAGGCAATCTGAACACAGTCCCTCAAGGGCAGCAAGAGCGTTCTGAGATGCCTGTCAGCAGCAGTCAGTGACATTAGCTTAAATTTCAGAAAACAGAAATTGGCACTTGATTCTTGCAATTTGCCTTTTACACCTTTGACACCTTAATAGTGTTTGTGATTTTTTCCTCCTGATCTCTGAATCCCATGAATGCTTATTAGAGTAATTAACCTTCACAATACTGCAATAAAATTGGGCATCTGCTCAGAACTGGCCTTTTCTCTACTCCCAAAGGTCTCTGAACATGGCACAACCTCCTGTCATTAGCAATATCCATGCTGTGTAGGATGACAAGAGCACTAGGCAATTGTGTTTATGGTAGGAAGAAGTTATTTCTTTTCTGAAGCTTGTGATAATGATCCCGGGATTTTTGCTGCATGATACAATTCAAAGGAAAAATTCAGTTACGATATGGTGAAAGTAAAGAACCACATGAGAAAGAAAAGTGTGTGTAAACAGTGGAATGGAGACAAGTAAATATAATGCTGTAAGTCATTTGCTGTGACTGATCATTGTGGGATCTATAATAAAATCAAGAAAGCCTGCTCTTTTATTCAATATGATCTTTAACCTGATTTTTTTTGCAGTGCAAAATGCAGCTGTGAAACTCATTGCTATCAAGTAACTGTGAGAAGAGCCTAGTACTTTATTTTTATGTTGTGGAGCCTGTTTTTTGAAGTAAGACTATAAAAAACTGTATATAGAAAAATAAAGGTAGAAATATGCATGTTCACTGCTACGTACAGAGGGTTAGCAGGGCAATAATCCACTAACTCTTAGCAAGAAAATACTATCATATTTGGCTACAGCAGCTGGTAGTGGCTCCTGTCCAAGGCAGGAGATTAGACCATTTATCCAATCTGGTTTGAAAATTCCCATGTTTCTGATGTCACTTCTATAGAAGAAAAATGTTAAATCAGTTTTCATGGCATGGTGGCTGTTAGTCACTCACATTGGCAAAATACAATCGGTCAAAATAATCCCTGCCATGAGGCTGACTTGACTGCTTTCTCATAAGGTGACACCTGCTAGTGCAAACACAAATCCTTCCAGCTGGCTCTCAGTTTGCCAAAGCCTGACTGTGGGGTGCAACACATGACAGATGCACAATGCTGAGCAATTCCTTCTGTTCCTATTAATTATCTTTCATGGAGCCCTTTGCTGGATTTGGAATACCAGGGTTCCACTGACTCCTATCCTAAGTTAAATAAAGGAGTTCTGGTCACTCAGCACTTAGAAAAGAGTAAGATCTGCCACAGGTAAAGAAGAGGAGAAACAAAAGCACTACCGAATCACTAGGGCCCCCCTTCCAGGAACTGTTTGGTAAGACATGCTCAGATGACTCCACCAGGTGACAAACTCCCTGCGCTGCTGAAGAAGGTCCCTGTCAACATAACTTGGAGACAAATTCTTCCAGTGCCAACCTGGTAATCAGTGTGCCCATCAGTAAAGCCATCATTGCAGTGCAGGATTTGAGAGTACCAAAGAAGACATCTATGCTGCTGTGAGGCAGGATCAGATATACCCCTACCATTGCTGACGATTCATTTAGCCTGTTCTCATAAGCCTCCAGTGACAGGCACCTCCCATGCGATGACTGTGAATGTTTGGCCTTTATTATATTATTATTATATTATTGGGAAATCTCCTTTACTGCAATCAAGCCAATTATTCCTTGCCATCTTTCCAGTGGACACAGAGACTGTTTACTCCCCCTTTAAAACTGTTTTCAAAGGGATAAGAAAAGGTTATAGTGTCACTGCTTCTCTCTCTTCTTTCTCAGTCAGACAAAAACCATTACTTCAATGTTCCTTCCAGGTCCTGCTCTCTTCACCTTCATTGTTCCTGTTCTCCTCCTCCTCCCCGAGGCACGAGCAGACAGGAGCTGCAACCTCCTGTATCTTAGATTCCTGCTAACACAGCAGAATGGCATGTGTCTCTCAACAATATTGCATTGCTGACCATTGGCTGTGAACTGCTATAATCCTCCTTCTGGCACCTGCTGCCTAACGAGTCATCCCCTGTTTTGTATCCATGCATTTAATTTTTCCTTTCTGAACGTAGTATTTGCTCTCGTCTTTATTGAATTTCATCACATTGATTGTGGACTTTTCTTGCAATTCATCAAGATCATTTTGAACATAATCTTGTCCTGCAAAGTGCCTTGTCCTCCCAAGGGGGCTTCCTTATTCTGTAATTGGAGTTGTTAATGAAAGTATTGATCAACAGAAGAGCCTGGACAGCCAACTAGAGGGTCTCACTTGAAGCATCTTCACAGTCTGACAGTAAGCCCTGGATAACTGTTCTTTCGAGCACACTGCCTGAGCCACCTGAACAGCCTCTTTATGGTGATTTTATCTAATCCCTATTTCTCTATTTTGCTTATAAGAATGCCACTGTGTGAGCCTGGATCAAAAGCTTTAGTCAAGGCAAGATGGATAGAGGTGATAACCTTGACTGCCTCCCCCTTCTTCATGATGCCCATTTCTCTGAAACGAAAGAAAGAAAAGAAATTATACTGGCTTGACAATTTATTCTGGACAAATCCATCTTGGCCTCTCTGAATCACCTTGTTATCTAGACACTTACAGATGGTTTTGCCATTTGTTCTAGTGTTTTTCCAGTCACCAAAATTGGTCTGGCTGGTCAGTAATGCCCTGAGTCCATTCGTACCATTTTTCAAAGATACTTTTTCACTTTCTGTTCCTTTGGGACCTTTCCATGGCTATGCTTGCACTACAGACCTGAGTGTAACCTGATGCTCTGTCTGCCCCGTCATCCACACTTTAAGTCCTCATGGTTGGTTTAGGGTGCCCCTAATATACTAATACATAATAAATATATACATATATATATACATTAATATATACTATTAATAATATTAATAATACTGTAGTCAGTATTAACTGAAAGCTTGCTTTAGTTACAGGCTTATACTCACCATTCCGTTAACTTAAAATGTACTTCCAAATATTTCCTCCTCACTTTTATGACCCATGATAATTATAGCTCATTTTGCACCTTCACATCTTCTAGTTTTGTTCCTATGTCTTCACGCTTTTCTCTAATACTCAGCTTTAGACGTGTCTGTTTCTATACTTCAGAGTTCCTTTGCAATTCACTGAAGAGCTCTAGATGCAGCTCCACCAGGCCTTCTCTGCACTTCTTGCCTTTCCTCGGCTCTCAGATAGCCTGCTGTTCTGCCTACCACAACAGTTCAGAGCGCTCACCCATCTGGCTTCAAACCTGAATTGCGTCACAGTCTCGCACAGGAGCCCATCTGTGAATCATGGGAATGTAAGTGCTTCCCAGCTCCTCCAGAGAGCTAGCAATGTTTTGCAGCAAAAACTCTAGTTACCCAACCATACCCTGGGAGCACATGAGATAGAGAGATTCAGACACTTCTCTGTTACACTCACAGCAGACAAAGACTTTCACCCAAGACCTAGATCAAGGCCTCCCGCTAGCAAACATCTGCTTCTTGAGCAGGTACCCAAACACTGGAAGTAAATCACCCCTCAGCTGTCTCTGGCTATACTTGTCCTTGCAGCAAAGCACAGATACAAACCTACTCTCAACTCTGCACCTCCACATGCTCTTCCTGGCTTTGGCCAAAATGAAATGCCAGCAGAGCTCTGGGGCTCTCTCGAGGTAGGAGAGCTGAACACACTCTGTGATTTAGTGAAGGTGCAAGCTCTCATGTATGCAGTTCAGCTGCATCAGCCACATGATGGCTCAGGGCACCAACTGACAGATGAATACAGTGTGGATGCTCAGAAAGCCAGAGACCAAACCCTATCCAGCAGTACCCATCCATCTTAAAGCAGAAACACTAAACCTGGTCACCTTTGGTCTGCATAAAGAGAAATGGATACTTTCTCCATTTTGCTGATACCCTGTTTTTATACATCTACAGATATGGTAGGCTGCCTCAGCATCACACTGAGGGCTCATGCTAAAGTGGTGATCCATGATAAACTGCTTTATGAGACACTTCTTTTGGAGCCAGGCTGTCCCCTCCTGTGTTCCTGGAGTGAAAGTTCTCCTGAACTCCCCCACTGCCATCTTCAATTTGAGCTAAGCAACAGTTCTCATTTCTTCCTTCTATCACCTCCAAATGTGTTTCTTGTTTGTTCCTGCCAGCTATTCTCAGCTGAACAGCATCTGGAAGCATCAAGTCATTACCAGCAGAGAAATCTTTCACATTCTTTTTCTTCTGTTAATGACAAAGTGTCAGCTTTTTGTTTATTCCCCTCCCCTTATTACTTGCCTCTCCTGTTTGCCCAAGGGATCCACTGTGGTGAAAGTCCCCTAGGACAGTCAGCTGATTCTGAGTTCCTTGATTTTCTGCTTTGCTGAAGCAAATAGCTTGTCCCTCATTAGTGCTGAGACAAAGTAGTGCCTATATAACAAAGACCCCAAATGCCTTCCATCAAGCATACTGCCAGCTATTCTTTGCTCCTTATCAGAGTCGTCAGCCTTGCCCCATAAGTGGGCCCTGCTGCCTCCCTGAGGATCATCTGCCAGCTATCAAAAGTGATGCCAAGGCCTTCACCTGGGGCAGAACACACAAAGAGCAAGGTGGCTCTCCTGAAATCAGTCTCAAGAGACCTGAAAACACCAACTCAGTCACATAGAAAGCACAGGTTACCTCACTCATATGCAAAGTAACACCAGTGTTGGTGGTCGGTGGTTATACATTCCCAACTGACAGGCAGAGCAAGTTTTAGGAATGAGGAGCAGTGCAGTGCGTGGGGCCCCCCATGCAAACTTAGACAGCAGTAAAGTTGTCCTATGTGTAGACTGGAAGAAGGAAGACAGAAAGCCTCACTCCTCACCATGATTAGCTGGGATGAAAGCAAAACTGAGCTAAATCCAGATGACTCACATTGACTCAAGGCAAGAATGAACATCTTAGGGTGCTGTGATAATTGAGGGTAGACTGCTTGCTCCAAGTCTTAGGTCAAAGCAGCCCAGTCAATCTCTTTGGCTGAGTCTATACTCTGGGGCAAGAGAGCTCCTGGGTCCTGAGTGCACCTTGGCCATCCAATAGGCCATATGGCAGAAGAAGATTTGGCTATGCCCTGGCTGGCTTGTTCATCTGAGCTTCCTGCCAAATGTAAATCCAGGAAACAGAAAGGAAGGAGCCACAGTAAGCTCCAGTAGGTGGAGGACAACCAGATCTATGGGGCAACCAGTATCATAGAATGATAGAATGGTAAGGTTGGAAGGGACCTCTGGTGATCATTTAGTCCAACCCTCAGCGTAGCCCATACAGGGATTGAACCCGCGACCTTGCCATTAGGAACACCACGCTCTAACCAACCGAGCTGATCTCGAAACCTGCATGGCACAATACAGCATACAGGGCTTCCTCCCTTCTGTGCACACTCAGCAAAAGAGGTTGCTGGCTTGTATCGAGGCTTGTTATCATTCCTGATCATTACATCAGGATGTAAACAGCATTCGTGCTGTAGTACATGTAATAAGAATGAAAAATCTCAGGCAAAATAGCAGTTTCTGTCAACACTGTCATAGAAAGCACAAGTCATGAAAGCGCACTTGACTTTGCTTTCAGGAGCCCAGCGATGAATGTCTTGTCCCCTCTCCCTGTCCACATCCTTGAGCTTTAGACACGATGCTGGTAAAAATATACAGGATAGAGAAATCCAGCAATAACTAAAGAGGAGCAGCTGCCCCAGAAAGGAAAAATCAGGCCTGCCACATGGGGAGAACTGGGCTGCCTGGCCAACTGTCAGCCTCAGGAGTCATTGCAGGTCTTGAAAACTGGCCATTGCCTAAGATGCACGCAGAGGGAAGAAACTGGAGACTTGCTTTTGAGGCAGTTGTAACCTTTTGGGCCAGGACAGAGGTGCCTACATGGAGCCAAAATTACATGTCCCAGAAAGGTTCATCTGAGCCTCTGACTGTTAGACCCCATTCATCCTTTACATAGAGGAAAGTAGGTCCTGCTGCGAACCACATGTAAGGCAGAAGTATTCAATCCTTCTTTGTTTCAGTCCTGAATAAAAAGATAAATTGTGACTAGACATTTAATAAAATTAACTTTAAGACCAGAATGCTGAGATAAGACAGATATTTTCAGCTTAGCAAGGCCTGATGAAATTCACCCTAGGGTGCTTAAGGTAGCAGTTGAAGCAATCTCTGAATCATCTGCAATTATCTATGAGCAACAGAATACAGGAGAGGTCCTAAAGGACTGGAAAAGAGCAAATAACTCCCCCAGGAAATCCAAAACAAAACCTGTCTTAAAAGATAGGTAACAGGACTGTAGACCAGTCAGGCTAACTCTGAATCTGAAAACTGGAACAAACAATTAAGTCATCAATACGTAAGTCTCTACAGGATAAAAAGATAAAAAACAGTGGATATGGCTTGTCAAGGAAAGATCTTGTCAAACAAAATTGATTTCCTTCTTTGACAGGGTAATGGGTCTAAAGAATTAGAAGGAAGCAACAGATGTGATTTATTTTTAATTTAGTAAGGCCTTAGACATACTCCCTGTGATGTCTTCAGAATCAAGCTAAGAAAATAAGGTATAGATGTAATTACTGTAAAGTGGATGAGTAATTGAAAAATGAATCTTCAAGAGTAATAATCAGCAATTTCCTGACTTCCTAGGAAAACATCTGTAGACGGATCCCACTAAGGACTGTCCTGGGCCCAACTCTGTTTATCAGTAACTTGCAAAATGGGATATTTGCAGATGATACTAGTTTAGAGGGAGAGGATTTTATTACAGTCAGAACTCAAACTTATCCTTACAAACTACAGTAAGTCTGAAAACAAGGTGAAATTCAATAAAGACAAGTGCAAAGTGCTGCAGACAGGAGAAGAAAGCATATAAACAAGTACAAATTAGAGGATTTCTGGTTCAGTGGCAGTAGTACAGAAAAAGATCAGAGGCTCGTGAGGGAATCAGCAAAATGATACTTTTGGGGAAAAAAAACAGAAGTCCTTTTCACATGCATTAAGAGGTGTGTACCATGTAAGACATACTAGGTAATAACTTCAGTCTATTCAGTACTGGGGAAGATAGCTAAATTATTCAGTCTCATTTTGAAAAAAAGCACTTCAGGAATGATATCACAAGACCTGCGATGCCATGGCTGGGAGGAAGGGGACTCTCCTCTCACAGACTCTACCAGTCCTCATTTCTGTGATTCAAGAACAGTTCTCCAGTTCCAAAAATGAAGGTTCAGTCTAATTTTAAATTCAGTCTCATGCCTCATGAGTTTACTGCAACGTCAAGTTCAACCACACTGTGACTGCTTCATTCACTGCAATAGATTCCTTTGTATAACAGACAAGTCTTATGAGTAAAAGTTGACGGAGAGATACAAATAAAAATTATTTTCATTTACATATATATAAAAAACACTTAAAAATAAATCCACTGAAAAATGTTCCTAATCTGAAAATTTGGACTTCTTTTAATGTAAATGTTTCAGCTATGACAGCAGTCTACAGAAAAGGGAAAAGATAAGCACAGCAGAGTTTTCAGTGCTATTCTGTCTTTTGTAGAAAAATAGGTTGATCGTTTACTGTAAAATCATGCAACATGACAGAACGGATCAGCTCAGTGTGCTTAGGAAGTAAACTTGCCCCCCCCTGAAAGAAATCATTAAAGAGAGAAGGTCTACAATGAATATATCTTCCTAACGGTGAGCCAGTAATACTTAAACCCTTGACTGTACTGTTTGCATTAGAGAGGAGATGGTTTAGATTGCTGACAAATGTTGAAGTGTTCAAAAAGCCCAACAGCTTCCAGTCTAGCTTGTGCTTCCTTCATTGCTCTTACATCTTTAACGAACAGCTCTAGCCCAAAGTACTCCCTGCCATCTTATTTGAAGCAGAAATAGGGACTTACTCTGAGGCCTCCTGACTTCATCTACTGCATTTCTGGGTACACAGTTTTCTTGATAATAAACATGTTAGTTAGGAGAGTCAGAGTGGCGCTTAGATTTGGTTACAGTTGATAGGTACTGAAATGAAGACAGCTTCTTCATCTACAAAGATGTGTGGCAGTATCCAGGACAGTCAGCTTGGCAGGACATTAATTTACCAAGCAAATATCCAGGAGGCAGAATTCTTCAGCCTACTACTATGATAACCCAAAGCATCTCAAAGCAGTCTGGAAAGGAAGGCACAGCACAGGAGCTGATAAGGAGGTCAGGTCCCCGAGAGCCTGGATGCTCCCAGAGCAGCACTCTTCTGCAAGCCGTGAGTTACCTGCTCACGGGTAGCAAGTTGGCTGATGGCTTTATTCATGGGAATAAGGAAACACCAGGCTCATCCGGTGTGAGATGGTTACTCTTGCTGCAGGCAATAGGATGAACTTCCTGCCTAATAATTTACAAATGCCTCCTCTCATTCTAGCAGCATATGACAACTTGCAAGCTTTACTACAGGCCTTCCTCATCTTTGCTCCTCCTCAAAAGTTTCCTCTGTCAAACAGAAGAGGCAGTGGAGGAGCCAGCATGACCACCACCAAGGGAAGCTTTCAGTAGATGTATTCACCACCACTGAGAATTTCACATAAAATAAACTCCCATGTCTTATTTTGCTTCTTAAACACTCCTCTTTTGAAAATCACTTCTCTTCCACAGGTAGATCAAGTGCCTTCTTTGACAGTTTCCTTTTGGTGCTCACAGCCCCAAGCACCATCTCTTGGACATAAATGAACTCAAGAGTGCAAGACCAGTGGACAGGAGAGAAGAATCAGGCCACTGCACTAGTGTGTTCACACACCACATACCTGTTCGAGAGGCAAAAACAGGGTAGTGAAACATCTCCTACCAAAAACATGTTCAGTGATGTTGAAAGTGACTCCAGCACTGAGCTGAGCAGAAGGTATGACCATGAGAGTGACATTCATGCAGGGCAAAGACCTAGCCAGAGGCCTGTGCATCATTCATGCTTCAGAGACTCAGACTTACATGAGGAAGCACAGCTCAATTAGAAATGGAATTGGGTAGTGCTGGCTCTACCTTCAGTTTGCTTTCTTCCTGCTGGGATTTGGATGCTCTGCTCGGTACAGTGTTTCACCAGGAATCTGCTTGCTTATTCCCCTCACAGTGCTTCCCGCTGTATTTATTAGGCTGGTATGTTAACAACTGAGGAGCAAGGAACCAGACATTAGAGTCTTCCAGTTTGTCCTGTCAGTAGTCCTGTTCCTGTGCCTGACACAACACACAGCTGAATGATGGTTGCCAAAGGCCAGCAAAGCTCTGGGGTATTCAACCTATTGCAATTCACAGCTCATAGTTTCAATTCTGACTGTGCTCATCGAGAAAGATTTCCAATATACAGACAAAATATGAAGTTCCCTTCTCCATGCGCAGAGAAAGCAGACACACATGGCAAGCAGGCTCACATCCAAATCCTCAAGCTGTCTGATGCTGCTAAATCAGAGATAGCATCTGCAATATGTCTGAAAGAAGGTTCTCATCATCACAGAATCAAGTAGACTTGCAGCAGGGAAGAGGAAAGCCAGCTCCTGGGCATGCCAGGTGCTGCACATCTCCTAAACTGCAGCTTATCCCAGCCCTGTAGGGTGGCAAGAGGCTGCAAAAGATCCCAATAGATCAGCCATGGCGAGCCCTGCTTCTCACACCTTGCCCTAAATCAATATGGTTTCGCTTACAGTAAGTCCCTGCCCAGCTTGCATCTAGCTCTGCCCTTCTCTCTCTCTTATCTTTATTTCCTCTTCTTCAGTGAAGCACTTCATCTTTCACAGGCTGAGTCAGCGCTATTAAGACCCATCCGGCCTGTGTGCTTTCTCATCTATTTTCAGGATCTACCAGTCAGCATCTTAGATGACCAGAGCAGTCACATTTTATAGACCAGCACAGAAATACTTTTCTCCACAAAGATCCGACATAACTTCCTGATTCCTGTTAAATATTCCATTAACTTTTACAATTGTTATAAAGTAATAGAACAGGATTTAAAGATCCAAGCAACCAAAGAAATGCATTGTAACTTCTCTGCCACTTGAAATTTCAGACTAACATTTTCCAACATCTCAAGGCCTTTAGGGACTCTTAAATTTTAGGAGTGAAGTTTTCTCTGTGAACTAGCACAACTACAACTAACAAACAAAAAATTATAAATACTTTGCTTATAGGCACCAGAAGAGAAATAAACAGCCTGAAAACCAACAATACAATGCTAGAGAAAAATCTATTTAACAAGCAGTAGTGACAGCAGAAGACAGAAAGAAAGTTCAACATCTGTATGAAGTACAGAGGGAAAAGCAGCATCAAAGGGAAAAAGCTCCTTTTCAAACAAACCTTACGTTATCTGCAAGGGAGGGTTTCAATGCTTTGCAAGATAATGTCTAACTTGTAAGAATCCAGACTCAAGGTACAGTTTAAAAATAACCAGCTACCAAAACTGAGTCTTTAGAAGGTATGCTCTGATCCTGTCTTAAAAAAAATACAACATTGATGTTACAAGATCAGTGATTTTGTCCATTAATGTCAAAGATACTTAGGAAGAAGTATTTGGGCGCTTATCTTGTCTAATCTTAAAGTAGCTCCAAGAAGTGGTCCAAAACGTTTTGAACAAACATGCTGCAAAATATCAAGCAGTTCTGCCACAGCACCATGTCCTGCCTCAACCCCCTCAAGATGACTACGGGAGACCTCTCCATCCCAGAACTGTTATGGCAGTTCATACCTCCTTCCTCTTTTGGCTGGTCTACAACAGTGCAGATCACATGAACATGAAGCTGGCAGCATGTGGGGTTCATAGCACATTACATCTGTCCCCTCATTCTCTGCGTGTGGTTCTCATAAACCCACCGTGAAGTCCTCCAATCTTCTTGCCACTACAAAGACCAGGGCTCGGGATGCTGAAGTGAGCCTAAGGCTTCAGGATGGACCTCCCTGGCTCAACAGAGCTTTCCCTAATAATGGTGAAACTTGACTGTGTGGGAGACAGGACTTCCTCCAGCACAGCTGCTACTCTACAGTGAATTCTCCCAACTACTAAGGATACCTGGAAAGCTGTAGTTCTTTATCCTGCTTTCTACAGCAAGCACATGGCAACCCTTCCCAAACACAGCCCTTCCTGCCTACGTTTCTCTCTAGGCAAGGACAAAGGAGCCAACATATGGCAGATGGTTGTCAGCCACCAAATGCCTCCCAGTGCCACAGCAATGAGTGCAGTGAAAGGCCCTGGACAGTCTGGGGCAGCTGATGCTGCAACATCCTACTACTGGATGCAGAGTTCACTGCAGGGAGCAGGACTGCAGTTAATGACTGCCCCAGCAAGGCAGTCTCTGCCAGACCAAGGTCGCTGGGCCCCAAGCCCACACTGGCCAGCATGTGGAAGCTCTTACCACACCTCAGCGCTTCTGTGCATGTCTGAATGACTGACATGAAGCTGTAACTCTTTGGTGAGAATGCAGTGGCTTCCCTTCTTTGTGGATATAAAAGGCTAACCAAGTTTTTTGCCCTGCTTTTACTGGGCCAGGTATGCAAGGTAGGGCTGGTAGAAAGAGTAAAGTAGGAGAAAAGTACTGGCAGGTTTTAAAATGAGATTTTACCACTGAACTACTCCCAGAAAATACCCATTTTATGCTCCTTAGCTCTGAAGGCAACAGGATGGGAGTTGAGACTGTTTTGAGACAGCTGATTTTTATTCTGACCTTGATAGCAGCCTTCTGTCTCTCCTTTTTATTTTCTTTGCATCAAACCCTTTGTTTGCCTGCAGCCAAATAAACACAATATTATGTGAAGCAGTAACATCTCGGAAGCAAAGTATGCTGCAGAAGCTGTTTGTCTGACTGTGGATGACAGATTTATGAGACTGACAGTCATTAGCAAGGAAACAATGTGCTGGTGTGACAGTAGATTACGACAAAATGTTTTTTCTTAAGTGCATGGAATACAGTCAGCTCCCTGGAAAGGCCTTTTTTTGTGGAGCTGTGCCCAGTAGTGGAGAACAGCAGGTTATGCTGACTGTAAAGGCATTCTGTAACTGAACTCATTTACTTCCATCAGCAAAGTAAGATCTTGCTAGGTGAGTTTGAGGTGATGTCATGCATTGTAAGACTCACTGCAGAGTTATTTAAGGACTTAGATAAGAATACAGAAAGCAGAGATACAGAAGAGATCACATAGTTACAGGAAAAATCCCAGTGAGAGAGTCTCAGGTGCGTTTTGTTTGATTTTACACCTGAGATGGGACTTCCACAAATTCTACTGGGAAGCTCTTATGCAAGCTGATACCTCCCCTAGTTTCCCTTGGCAGACCACAGACTATCAGAATGCTGCTGTGCCCTTTTCATGCTAACAACGAGCATCCCATTTAACCTGAAGGGCATTTGGCAAGGAGTTAGCAAGCAGTGGCCAGTCCTTTCTCCTCCCATGCACAAATATAAGGCAGAAAATAATTCTTTCAAGATGCCATCTGAAGTGCCATGTTGACAGCTCCTCAGGCAGGCCAGATCAGATTTAGTAAATTAACAATGAACAAAGTTGTTTTTCTAACCAACGATCTCTCTAAAGAAATCCCAGGCCAAATCGTGCTCATGAGTAAGGCTGCCACAGCTGAGATTTGCTCTAAGCACAGCTGAAAGAAATGTTCCCTTTGCAGCTCTTAGGGTCAATACTCTGCAGTGGGAATTTAGTCAATAATTCTGATAGTGAGTAACGTAAAAAAAAAAAAAAAAAAAAAAAAAAACCTCCCTGCAAGAGTACTGGCTCTGTACTAATCCCAGTGGGAAGCAGGAATAAAGTCCTTATTTAGATGTGCAACCATGAACTAGAAACACAGTGGAAACAAATCTGTTGAATAAGATATGTTTTAAGAGACAGGAAAACAGCAAAAACAAACTTTGACACAGCAGATAGTTTCAGATACCAATTTTTCTGTTTCTGAAATGCTCAAACTTCCAAACTCTTCAAACTTTCTCAGATGAAAAAGTCTATCTGGATTATTTCAGATTTGCGTAAAATATCTGGTATATCCTAGTGACAAATGGTAAGAAGAAAAGCACTCTCCCCAGCTGTAAATAAATCTAATCATCATCTTTTTTAAAAAAATGAGGGAGAAAGTAAAGGCAAAGCATGAAGCTGAGAGTGCCTTGCCAGCAGGGTGACACCTCTCCCCAGAGGAGACCGCTTTGGTGGGCTCTGCCAAGCTGTGTGGCAGAGTCTAGTCAAGTCGTACCACTTTGGGCATCCTGATTTACATCCAGAGCCAAACTGTGGGATTTAGCCACAGCCATGAACAGATGTCCTGCCCAGGGACTTGCTTTCTAGGAGTACTCAGGGCTGGCAGTGATGGAGGGGTGAGGTTTTCGCTGACTGCTTGGATCATTATTTGAAGTGGACGATAGTCTGGGTTTTGCCCAGCAGAACGCCACAGGTTTCACACAGCTTCCCAGGAGCTCACTGCTTTTAAGCTGGCGTTCAGTCAGCTTGTACCACACAGTCAAAGGCAGAGGCCTGAACTCACTGACCTGGGAGATCATTTCCAGTTTTATTTTAAGACTGAAGGTTTTGGTAACTATATTAGCCACACAACACTGAATACATATGTATCCATGTGTCTACGTATGTGTTTATGTCTATGTATGTGTTTATTCCTTTCTGGTTTTGGAATTTTATCAGTTAGTAGTAAAGATTAGAAGTATATAATTTAAAACAAGCCAGAATTTTCTATTATTTCACTGCAGTAGGACTTAATACATAGAAAACTCTTGTCAAATACATAAGAAGCCATTGCTATGCACTTTACGAAACGGGGGCCTGTATTAGGCAGACAACCTCATTCTTAGGTAATAGAATTAGAAAATTTGTACTATATTATTTTGGTCTTAATAATAGGCTATGTTACACTGCCTTTGTTTTATGCAAAGTTACTGAGATATTACTAAGTCATTGAAGATGAAATGGCAAAGAAAAGAACTGTCAGGCTGCTTTACAAACTTCCCATTTTGCTTCTCTTGTGAAGGGGACTGTATTGTTTCAAAAAGAATGAACCAAACAGTCCAAAAAACAAGACTCTTATTTTTTGGGGAGGCTTTTGTTACTTTTCTAATCATTCTTTAAAGTCATGGGTTTGCAATCACCATAAAAGTGAGAACTGCACAAGGTAGTCTAGACAAAGAGGCATTCAGACTACCTGGGATATTTGTGTGGGGAGAAACAGAGCATCTTTGAACTAAATCTGAGAAGCCATCATCTTCTGGAACCTTTCAGTGCAGAAAGAGGAATAATAATCCAGTCTCAGCTGAACAAACCATCCTTCATGCCTGTTTTTCTCCCATGAAATGAAATTCAAAAACTCTTTCTAACCTTTTTGGCTGATGTTGACAAATGCCTACAGTTCAGATCTTTCCAATAGAGGTACGAGTTTTTCTGATTGCTGTGCAATCATCTTATTACTACGGCAATGGGAGGAGCTTGCAATTCTTTGCCCTCTGTAATGTGAATATGTGAGTGTGTGTGAATGTGTTCATATGATACATCGTATGATAATAACAACCATGGCTGGGGATCCCAAGTAAACCTGAAAGAAGAGCTGAAGGTGTTTCATAGAAGAAAAGCTTTGGCCAAATAAGTAATAATTTTAAAATTTAAGCCTTCTCAAAAATGTTGCATTTGTCCATAAACTCCCTGTTTACAGCAAGCACCAGTCTTGCTCTCGGCAAGTCCTGCATTCATCTGCAGGTCCATCAAGATCCCTTTGTTTCTTGGACTTTTATTGGAAGATGCAATAATAAAGGCCATGATAGCAGGGACAACCTATGTATGGCAAGTGCCAAAGAACAAGGAACTTCAACAGTGTGCCTAGAGGTATGAGTGCCTAACACGGGTGACAGAAATAGTTTTGGTGGTAACATCTGCAGCCCCAGGCAGCAAACCGAAAACACACCCCTGGACCTCAGCAGGCTCATAAAGGTCGTGTTGAAATCTGTGCTGGCACACTTGTGCTGCTCTGAAAGAGATCAGAAGCACACACTCCTTCCAGTGCTCCAATTTTAACTCAAGTTACAGTGTAGACATAGCTATAAAGCCAGCTGGATGTAACAATATATTCATCCTAGCCCTTTTCAATACCCTCTGTCTGGAGACTCTTTGTAACAGATGCCAGGGAGGTATTTTAAAAGGCATTAGTTCAAGAGCATCACCTGCACATCACAATACCTAATTCACTAGAACTCTTCAAGGTCAATGACAGAGTTGCATTTTGAATCCCAACAGCAGCTAGTTTCATGAGGAGCTGTCCCTAGGCCAGCTGGGTCCCAGCACAGGTCTCTTTTAGGACCAGTTATGTGTTTTACACTCTGCTCATTAGTGGCTGCCCTTTGAGTTTGTATTTGGAAAATAACTAGCATTGAAAGCTAGTATATACAGAAGAGACTAGTTCCTCCCCAAACAGAAGTAATTTTAAAATAATGAAAATTAATGAGAAATAATTATTTAAAGCAGAGGTTTGCTCACATGTTTAGTTTCTGTTGAGGACCAAGGATTCATCCAATTTCTCTACATTTCTGTATAGTTCCAAAGTAATTTTAAGTATCACATTTGAATCAGTCACTAACGCCTATATTAAACCAACACATCTGCCTCTACAGCACTTTTCCCTGCTGTGCCCAAACTCAGCACAATTAAAAGACAAGTTAGAGGAAAGGAAAAGCATGCTTACCTGCCACACTGGGTCCGTGTGCTTTCCTGACTTAGCACTACTCTTGTAGCTAGGCTGGGAGCTTGGCTTCTTCAGGTTGTAGATGGCCACATTGCCGTCATAAAAGCCTACTGCCACGAGGTGGGGGTGGTCACCGTGGATGTCCAGACACATGATGCCACTCTCACTGCTGAAGATGTACTCGGGGAAGGATGGGTTCTTCATGGTGTACAGCAGGAGCATGCCCCGGCTCTGTTTCATGAAGTCATCTAAGCAAAGAGTTTCACTGTCAAATCAGTTTTCCAGATTTTCTACTACTGAGACATATGATCCGACAGCACTGACCTATGCCTAAAATCAATCTGAACACAAGATCATGTGGGAAAGACTTCAATTATAGGACTGAACAGTCATGTTGGGGTGCCTAGACCTGAACAGCCTTTTCTCCAGCGATATGCCAGCCCCAGGACATGGGGACAATGTGCTAGTGCAGAAAAACTATTATTTTTGCAGCTTGTTTCTATAATGGAAAATTGAGAGACCTTGGAGGGCAAATGCATTCAAAACTCCTGGACACTTACTTCTTTGAGTTTGGATTTCATTAACATTGCACACACGCAGACAGAACCAAGGATAGATGCATTTCAATTTCTGTATTGGCAGTGTTTGATATTTACAGCCTCTTCTGCTTCTTCAGAGAAAAACATGTCATTTAAGTACATACACAGAATCACATCCACTGCCATTACACATAACTGTGCGATGCACAAGTCACTGCAGCTTTATTTTCAATTTATAGCCAACATCTTCTCCTTGTTTTGCAAAAAAGTTCTCTTTTGCTGAATATTTCCATTTTCTTTTCCACTTATTTTTACCTTTCCTTTCCACAGTCTGCAATTAGCTCTCCCTGTTCTCAGCAAGATCATTTTTCTTTCATTTTTATCATGTCCGGACTGTCCTCTGCAGTTCTTAGGTTTTTTGCTTGTCTAAAAAATAATTTCCAAACTCTTTTAAAGGGGTATAAAAGCTGTTGATGCAGATAAGCTCCCCAGAAGTAAAGAAGGAGCTTTCCTAACCTATCAAAACAGTGCTCTCTCTCAGGGAATCCTAGCCATCCTTCCAAGTACTACTTTTTGCTTTGGCATGTAGCATATGGGAAACAAACTTACCACTTTTTTGTGCTTCGACCAGCACATGTTGTATTTCCAGAATAGTCACCCTCTTAAAAGTACTTCCTATCTTGCCTAACATTTTGACCGGCCTGCAGGATAACGACTTGGTAAGTACATACCGAGAGATAACATTAATTTCAAAGAACTCTCCTTGGCAGTGAGCTGTTCCTTAATCAGCCTGTAGATACAGATGTTGCTTCCCTCAAACTTATCAGGGCCATATGAAGAACATTTGAAAAATTAATAAAGTAACCCATACATCAACAAAACTATCAGTGCAGCTCATTTGGACATGTTCTAACTTTTGAAGTACAAAGCGCTCCTTTTCATGGGATCCTCTGTAGACCAGAGCCAGGCAGGGGAAAAGGTTTCCTTACTTTGCAGAAGTGTGAGATACCAATACGGGCATTGTTTTAGAAGTAACAGAACCCAAACAATGTTTTTTAACATATTATTTGGAAAAGGGGGGAGCTTATTCCTCGAATTCTAGCTGAAAAGAAAATAAACTTGCTTTCTGTCAGAGATCTGCGCTATCCTTCTCCGAATTCACAGAACTGCCTTTGTTCTTAGCAAACTAATGTAATCAAAATGTCACTAAGTCTAAGTCCTAGGGTGTAGGTTCAGATAAAGAAGAATCCCTCTTCTCAGCAGAAGAAACAAGGCTGCAAGGTTGTGCTGGTGACCTACTAGGAGCGACTCACAGGGGAAGTATCTAGGAAGTCAAATCTGCTAGACGGAACTCATTTCTTGCTCTAGTTTCTCCTGGAATGTGCTGAACAACATGGCATATTCCAAAGAGTCCACAGTACACATTCATTTTCTGTCTGAGGACACCAAGCTGTGCACAGACAGCAGAGAGACATCTCCAGGGACTGAGTCAGCCCACTAAAGACCTGAACTGTTTTCTGGAGGTGCCTCTTTGTCGATCTGGCAGGATTACAGGCCAGCCTCATTCCTCAATTAACTGATGGGACAGAGCAGGGCCTTTTTGTGGTAAAACACTTCAGTAGCATCAGCAAATCTACCTGGAGAAAGTTAGCCTCAAAGAGGAAAGCAAGGCCTTAGAAGAAGCTCTAACAGGGGTGACATACAGGATTCAATTTGCAGATTAAGACTCCTAATGCAGATCTACCAGTGGCTGTCTGCCAGTTTGCTTAGAGCCTAAGCTCCCACTGCGATCAGTAGAGATCAATCAATTCACTTCACTGAATGTAGAAAACTCACCTTAGAGAAGATCCTTATATTCGGTCTGCTGACTTACTCTCCTGGCTCTACTGACTGTAAGGGCAAAGACCCGACTCCCACCCATTCTCTCCTTTGTGTTATGAAATACACTGGATATGGGTTAAATCATAGATAGATGAATACTTCAGATAAGCCTAGATAATATGTTTGCTAATATAGAGCCTATTTCTGATGAAAGGCAAAGTGATGAGAATAATCCACAATTAACACTAGAGCATGGCATACAAATCCCAGTAAAACAATAACCACCAGAGAATAAGCATATAAATCCATTTAGGGAACGGTGAATTCTCATCCAGAATCCTAAGATGTGACATGCCAACATCCTCTTTAATAAATGAAAAATATAAGCTGATTTCATTAGCAATATTCAATATTCCAGAAAGCACATAACCAAAGTAGCATATCCAAGTAACAGTTTTAATGCATGGATTTTTCAAGTGGAAGGTTTGTGTGTTTCCGTAAAACCTAGAAGAGCACTACAGCCTGCTCCAAGTCCTGCGTACTCCAACTCTCAAGATGTTGGTTACTCAGTGAAGCAATGTTAAAAGAGTCTACACCATGCAGCGGAGCAAAGGGTGCAGAGCCGAAGTAGCAGCAGCTGGAGAGCTGAGACAGCTCCTCTACTCAATGCTGCTGTGCACTATTATGGATGCTTCCAAGATACAAAGCCTGGAAATAACCGAGATACTTGATGGTTGTTCTGAAAAACATGCCAGCAGGAGTCGTTCTATTTTCAGGAAGACACAAGACAGCACAGTAGTAAGAGGACGGCAAACAGACTCTTGCCCTAATGAAGAAGAACTGTATGTGATGAGGATCCTAAATGTCCATTTGAGTGGAGGTTAAATTTCAGATCCTGTCACAGAACAAGGGTATGTGGGAAGAAAAGCTTTGCTAATGAAAGCAGCATATAATATTAATACTGGGCTCAACCTGGAGAGCTGAGTCTGTAAGCATTACATGTAATCAAAATAGCTTTCAAACCAACTGTTACTGCTGTATAAAACATTCATCTGCATTTGCACTTAGAGGTGGGCAGATTCAGCCCAAACCCTTTTTCAGAAAAAGTCAAATTCAGTTATAGCAATATGATTCGGGATATAATTGTGGCATCACCAATTAGTTCATGCAAAAAAAAAAAAAAAAAAAAAAGTGAAAAACATCTAAATGTTTCATTCTGGTATTTTGCTAAATGTCCATTTTACCAGATTTTTCATTTATATTTTCCTTCAGTTGAATTTAAAAGCACCAATAAATGCTGAACATCATATAAAAATATTTTGTTTGTTGAACAGAAAAACCCCTTCTCTTTTGGTTCAGCAAAGACCATCAGGTGCACATGGATTTCATCCATTTCTTAAGAAATGCTTGGTGGGTGGAACCAGTCAGCTCAATGCAACAGTATCTTCAAGTTAGAAACCATAATGCTTGTGGTAAATCCTGCATTAGCACAGTAAATCTCAAAGTGAGGACCCTCAGTCATCATCAGTCAAAGAAGAGATTTTTACTACACAAGAAGCCAATGCTACAGATTCTTGTTTGATAAAATGGTAAATTATTCTCTCTTTGGAGGATCCAAAACCCCCAAATACTGCAACCTTACATCTTAAATCCTATGATACACAGCTTTTTATAAATGAAGACTCCAAGCTGTCTAGCTGATATGACTCAAGCCAAGAAATCACCACACTAAAAGTAAACATTGCTGCTTAAAATCTGTCCTTTCTCCTCTGAGATCCCATCTAAAAGAAAAAGTAACATGAGGAAGCACAGTTGTGAGCAGGTACTTGTTTCTGAGCATCACAGCTGCACAAGCACACATATTTTCCTTTCCTCAATATATCCATGCTTTGATGAGCTTGTTGGCTGGGCCTCCCTCCTTTTGACTTAAATTTCTGAGAAGCCAAAGGAACGGGCTGACTGTGCTTTACACCAGAGCACTGGTAATATGATCTCTTCTGCAGAGATCTGTTTCAAAGACAAAAGCTGTGGTACCCAGAGAAGTGGCTCAGCTGTTTACATGCCTTCAAAATCTTTAAAGGACAGAAGAGGTTTACTACAGGCCAGCAAATTTTCCCAAGCAAACAGAGACCTGTAAAACCCTGAGCACAGGCTAAGCATAAGCCTGTGTGGCACAGAAAGACGACTGAGCAAGCCACAAATTAATGAATTCTCAAAGCACTTTTTTCCTCTACCAGTGAGTAAAACCTGGGCAGTGTGGCACTGAGCACTGCCTAATCTACCCTGCTGCAAAGCGAGATGAATAAGCTTGTGCTGCTTCAGCAAGACTCTCTCCTAGCTTGCTTAAATAGCTCAGCCAGCTCCACGCTACACTGTAGTTTCAAAAGGGACGTCCCGAAGGAAAAGTGGCTGGCACTTCGAGCTCCACTGTATGCCAACAGTTTAGGAAAATGAGAAGGAGTTCAGAAAAATCATGTCTCCTTTTTATTGCCAAGAGAGTGAGAAAGGCCCGTGGAGTGGACTGCCAAAGGCATGTCAGCAAGCTGGAGGAACGGGGAGCAGAACTTAGGACGTCACAGGGGTCTGCTCAAAGTGGCCCTGCCCCAGGATCCCTGAGAAATCCCAACAGGGATCTCTGATGCCTCCTGTGTTTCTATTCCCTCTGAACGCCCAGATGCACTCGTGTATATTACTGTATTGATACACTGTGGCTCTGAACCATATCATTGTGGTTCGGAAAAAGACTAACACAGAACTTTCAAAACCACCCCTGCCTAAAAAAAAAAAAAAAAAAAAAAAAAAAAAAAGTTTTGAGAATTCATTAATTTGTAACGTAACTTTACGCCAGAAAAGCCTGGCCTTCTTTATATCACAGCCCACAAAAGTCACTGGTATGTCCTGTTTTGAGTCCTATAACTTGTTTTTGGCAAGTACACACATTCCTCACTGGAAGACATCAAGAGTCTGAGAAGGCATTGTGTTACTGGGTAGTTTGCTTCAGTGCTTAATCACTCTGAGTGATTAAAAATTGCAGCTAATTTTTCATTTGACCTATCTGGCTTTTCTTCCCCACTGCTAATTCTTATCAGGCCTCTCTCTGCTGGATTAAGGACTTCTTTCTTATCTGGTGTTCTCTCTTCATTGAGATACTTGAAAACTGAATGCCTGTCACCTTTCAGCCTGTTTTCGATAACCTTCACAGACTGAACTCCTCAATAGTCTCACTTACTTCTACCAGTTCTGCATACAGAGACCTGCTTAAGCAAGAAGCAGGGAACCAACACGAGCCTTGTCACACCAGACCAAGGCACTGTCTTCACAGCTGTGAAGAGAAAGCTGCTTTTCAACAGACTAGGAGAGAAGTAGGGAAAAAAAGGGGCTTTCCACAGAAACGCAGAATACGTCACATGACTGGGATTTGTGTTAAGGGTGGGTAAAATTCATTTGCAATCTGGATTTCAGCTGGATATTGTCCTCTGTTCACCCCTAAACCATCTTCTGCAGCACTTGAATCAGCTTGAGGCTCTTTGCTGAACTGTTTTCAATCTTTATGCATCCTTCAAAAAATGTTGGCTCCAGAACCACACACAGTATTCCAGCATTAGTCTCACTAATGCTTAAATCATATCTCTGCTGCCACTCAAGACTCCCAGTTTGCATTCCAGGATCATGCTATCCCTCCTTGCCAAAATATCACATTGAGAACTCAAATTCAGTGTTTGCTCACAAAAGCCTATCTTTTTAGAGCTGCTGCTCTCCACGACATGGCACTCCTGCTTGTTTATAGAGGTATAATGTTATATTTGTCTGCATTAGAATGCATTTGGTTTGAATAATTCCAGTTTAACAACAGATCAATCACTGTGTACAACAGCCCTGTTCCCAGTATGATTTACAACTCCACCTGCTTTTTCATCAGCTACACGTCGGTTGTGAGTTCATATTTCCAACCAGGGGACCAACGAAAATAATGCCTAGCTCCAGGCCTACTGCTGATCTCACAGCACCCCCTCAGAGAAACTGTATCAGATGATAACTTGACCAGCATTTATTTTGTGACATCTGTCAGTGGGAGTTGAATCCCGCTGCTGAGACCACCTGCATTCGGCTGAACTCGGTGAGTAGAGACATTTCCCACCCCTGAAGAAAATGGACACATCCTGCAGACAGCAACACTGACTTTGCAAGATCTGCAAGCTCTGAGGGATCCCATCAGTCTGGTGCAGGCAAATCGTAGATCATTTTGGTTTATGTTAATTCAGATGTTTGGAAGTCATCATTTAACATCTTGCCTGATATCTTTCACCAATTGCGGGACTAATTCCTGGTATTTCTGATCAAGCTAATGTTATCAGCTGTGGGTCTGTTTAGGAAGTACAGAACTTGCTGTTCAGATAGGAGAGAGAAAAATTGATTTTCTAAGTTTTTTGGACATTTCAGAAAAGATAAAATTGACAGGTGACAAGACAGGTTGTATTTATACACACCCTGAGGCCGTGTCATAGTCCTAATAACTGCTGTGGGCTCCACACCCATCAGAAGCAAACCATACATCTAAGAAACACAGACTGATAGACAAAAACAACCTTTAAGGAAACAAGCTGTCAGGTGCATGTGTATCTTACTCTAAAATATTGTCTGGCAAAGTAACACAAGAGACACTACAGTCATCTGGGCCAGCAGAAATGAGAGCTCCAGAAAATACCTGGAACGATGCACTCTTTGCCATTGCATTGGCGAGCAGAGGTTCAGGAGCAGAGAAGAACAAGAGAGAAAGGGATGAAAAGAGGCAGTGCCTCCTTGAAAACAGTAGGACCATTGGACTTGCAGCTCAGTTTTCCTGGAGTTCACATAAAGGAGAGCAGGTGAGCATTAGAAAAGAGAAGGAATATAACCTGGGCTGCGTTTGCAGTGTCATATGTAAAAACAGACTTTTCTCATTCAGATCAGACAGGGTTTTGCATGATAGGTCTAGCAGGCACCAGAATTTTCTTTTTAAATCTGCTCCTTTAAATAATGTACTTTAAAAAGTTTAATTTCACAATGCAAATACTAAGAGTGCAACTGCCCCTATGTTATGAATGCTAATTTACACCTTGAAGATATTCATACAACAGCAAAAGATTGTCCATCTGATGAAGGGGCAAGCTGAGGAACTGGAGATTTGTATTCCAGACCTAGCTCTGCCAAGACTGGCTAATGTGGTCTCAGTCCTTTCCTCTCTATGCTTCACTTCACAGCACCTCTGAGGATACACATCACAGATGGGGGAGGAAAAGGGAGTGACAGATGGGGCTATAAAAGTTCCATATATCAATAACATCAACAGCACTGCATTTATGTTTTATCCCTGAGACAGACAGACTAATAGTTTCACATAATGCATTCACAATAATAGGGAGAAAAGCCAGTGCAACCACAGAATAGCAAGTTCCAAGCTCCACTTTCCAGAACGCCTCCAGGACTTGGTGACTTTTTTAACTTCACACTTAGTATTCTGAAGCACTTTGCTCAGGTCCCATACATCACTTCCAAACATTGCTCAGTATTTTTTGCTCAAAGCTTTTTTCTAGAGGTAAAAGCTTCAGCACTTCAACCTCATTGTCCAGCTTTCTCAGAGTCTCGCTTCTTAGAGTTCTAATCTTTTGCTGCTTCATTGTGTCCACCATGACTCCCTTCTCTCACATCTTGGAGAGGACTTCAGATATTGACTCAAAGTGACTCAATCTCCATGACCCTTAGGTCCTCAGAATTGAGGGAGTAAAGGATACTTCCCAGTCCCAACATCTGGGAGAACATGCAGAGTGCTCTGGAGCTGGGAAAGTAAGCAAGTGCTCACCCCACTGTTACATATTTGGCAGCAATCAGCACAAACAGCTGAATTCTTATTCCTGTCTTTCTTGTTTTGGTCAGCTTAGGCCGCAGTCTTAACAGTGTTTCACCATTTAATGCCTGAGGGTCTGTTTCCTCTATCACTGCCCTGAAAAACTGACATACTTGAACAGCATTTGCCACCAACAAAATATTTAAGAGTGCCATCAAGTGGCCAAACGCTTCTTAGCAGTGAGTGTCTTCCAACAGCCACACGCTGCTCTGAAATCTCCAGGATCAGGCAACAAATGGACATCTATAAATGTGCCTCCTTTGGATAATCACACCAGCCTGCTGTAACTGCAAACAAGCCCGGCTGCCTGCATCCAAGTATTTTTGACCTGATGAGCTCTGAAGGGGATGTGGGCACTGCAGGAGATGCTTATGTATTCCATAATTAAAGGAAAGAAACATTAGTGTTTTATGATGGTGCTGCAGCCTCTTGAAAGCAGACAGATGCCTGAAGAGGTGGACATGTACAGACCAGACCACGGAGGAGGCAATCAGAAATGATACAGCTGCTTAGAGAACTTCTGAAAATATTTGGCAGAAGAGCCAGATTTGACTGAGGGGCAAAGAGACAGCTGAGTAACATGTTACACACACAGGCTACCCTGCAGTTGGCTTTGCACAGGTATGTGCTTCAAGCAACAGTGAATATAAGAGCTGCCCTAACAGCTCAGACATCTGCGCCTATCCTGTTCCCAGCATCAGATGCTTAGGAAAGAGAATAAAAACAGGGCATAAAAACAGTTATATCTTTCCAGAATACTGTCTAGATGCCTAACCAGTTTGTGGTTAAGCATCTCCCAAGTCCCAGATGCTCCTCTCCCCACTTCTGTGTGCAGCAGCCATCCTCAGACCATTATGCCAGGACTGTACCTTTCCGCATGCCTCATTGTGTACGGCTAGTATACACACCAGATAATCAGTCCTTCTCACGGTAATTTTTTTTTGGATTGTTTTATTTTTAGTGCATGAAATGTTTTGAGTCTGAAGTATATCTGTGAAGCAGATGATTGGTCATTAGTCTAAATGGGTTTTAAGAGCTTCTAAAAGTAGATTTCAGAGTAAAACTATTAATATTCTAAAAAGTTGAATTAAAATGAAAGTACTTCTTTTTGTGTTAAACCCAAATAAAGCCAGTTGTCTAAGTATATGGGAACAAAGCAACAGGTTGCAATCCTTTGACCAGACAACAAAAGCAGGTTGATTAATTATAGGAGTTAAAGTGGAGGGTTAGCTCCCTATTATTTCTTGCTTCCTGGGCAATCTGGCTTCCCTCCACCTTCTCTGGAGCAGAGAAAGAGGCTTGAGAGCATCTAGGAAGCATGTGTTGCTCCAGAACATCACTCTCCTACCCTGTGTGGGATGGGGAAAAGAGCACAGCTGGACATCTCCAATGTACATGAAGGGGCTGCATCAGATCCTGGGCAAGATGAAGGTAACATGCCTGGGAAACTGAGCACAACAAAACACTCAGACACTTCACAGAAAAAAATAATGTGTTGCAACATGAAAATCAGCTCCCAGTATTTTGCAGTGATGATCCTGTTCTTCTGACCACAGTCTGATAGCTTGGGTACAAACATACAATCTAACGCACTAAGGCTGCCCAGGAAGGCTCTGCACTTAACCAAACATCTCCAAACTTCAGAGCTCTTGGCATCTACCACCTGACCATACAACAGCATTCTGAGAATCTACTGTGCTGTCTTCTCTTTTGAATCCTCACCGCACAATAAAAATGATGATATAACTGTCCCTTTATAGGGATGTCTCATGCAGTACCAGAAACCACTTAATTAGGCACCATTTGATGAGAGGAGCTAAGGCAGATCAGTGACTCCCATTTGGACTGGGCCTCCTATCACTATTGGAGTCAGCTCTCTTATATGTGGCAGACTCAGATAAGAATAACTCAGCTGACTCCGTCAAGGCTCTTGGAACAAATACATGCCACCTTCCTTTTATTGCAGATGACATTCTTTCTGATGGCAGCCACTTGGTAAAATTTAGCAATGATCTAAATCCAGTGTGATAATGTTGCAAAACTCATTATCTTCATAGCAAGTTGGATGCATAGATTAGCCAGTACTTCACACAGAGTAAGCCTCAAATTGCCCTCAAGGAAAGCAGTATTCTCCCTTATCTTATAGCTGAGGAAACTGAAGTGAAGAAGAGCTGCTGAAGACACAACCCAAAGCTAGTTATATGATTCACAGCTTAGATTCCTCCCTGATAAAGGTCTAACCATCCCTAAATCTCCTTTCTACCATCTGTAGTTGACTTCATCCCATAATATCCTAAAACTCACTTTTTCCATCTCTCACCTGAATTTCAGCAAAGCGATATCCCTGAGCACAAAACACGCAGCACTCAGAGGAAAAAAAAATGGTACAGAGGTTTTCATACTCTTTCAGCTTTACAAGTGTTTATAGACTGAAAATTTGGGCTGTACTTATTTTTCAAAGTCTAGAATTTTTGAATTATTCTTGATAGGCTCTTAACCTAAAGTGACCTACAATAAGAGTCAGTGGAGGTTAAAATTCAGACATTCCTGACTATGATAGTTAGGAAGCTTAGTGAGTACTACCAAGCATGAAATGAAGAATGGAGAACAAGGACTGAGTTCCCTATATAGGGATCAGCTGAGAAAAATGTTGCACTGGAGAATATGTATTTTTATTGTGCAGTAACAAAAAAGCAATGGAATGCTAAGAGGAGTTTGGATGTCTCATGAGCTTCATCTCTGCCGAAAACACTTCTTCACATAGATTTTCTTCAGGATTTTACAAATTCTCTCTGTTGAAAAATGATTCTCACTCACCTCCAGAACAAAAGACAGAAGAGAACAGTCTTTGAGGAAAAAGTCTTTAATGGGACTTTATGCCATTTCTTTGTATAATTCTGCCCTAGGAATAATGGAAAGCCATCTAACTTCCAGAGCTTACATACTGCTGGATTAATGATGGAATAAGCCCAAAGCAGATTTGTAAAATCTAAGGCCAAAGGAGTTAACTGTGATGAATAAATCCTGTACTTGCTCCTATGCTTAATTACTTCCACCATTAAAACTTCAGATTATTTCCAGATTTCCGAGATCTCTGAACTCTACTTTCAGTTGCTAGATTCTACCCTGGCTAAAAAAGTAAGATGAAAGAGTTCTCTTCTGTCAATTATCTGCTTCCCCTAGAAATAACTCATGGACAGTAATCCAATCACTGCTTAAACTTCTTTTTGATAAGCTTCGGTAAGTTTAGCTATTTTAGTATTTCACTGTAAGGCAGGGTTTCCAAACATAAATCTTAGGGCACTGATGGTGAAATTGCACCCATATAACTCCTCAACCATGTAATTAGTAGTTCTTAAATGAGAGCTAAAGAGGAGTAGGTCTCTAAAGCTACCGTGTGACCCAGCTCTCAGACAGGATGCTAGTCAGCAAACAGAGTTGACTTAACAGGCTTCCTGCCCTTTGCAGGACTTGAGGATGGCTGAGAAAACTAAGAACTCTCCAAAACAGAAACACAGGGTAAGGGGACTGGTTTGGAGAATTAGAAACGGAAGTTGGATAATCTCTCTGAAAACAGTCCTCAGAGTCACTGCCTCTTAATGAGAATTGCGGGAATATAGCCAGCTAGAATATAGTTCTAGCACTCCTCCACCAGATGAATAGAGCTCTGGATACATGTTGTCTTCTGCACGCTGCTTGGCGCATGAGCTTGGCTTTCTCATCAGTAAGACTCAAATGAGCATTGCCTGACCTCTTTTGGAAAGAAAAAAGACAGTCAAGGCAGAAAGGAACTCAGATGTCAAAGCAATGAAGACCATTAAAGTAACTAAAAAGGGTAGACAGAGATCCTGCCCATTCTGGGCACCACAAAAGAGCTCTCATGCTCACAGACTCTGTAGTCAGTCAAAGCAACAAACATGGGTAAGTGCAGCACCAGGCTGGAAGGCAAAGGCAATTAGAAATTAGCTCTGCTGAGAGAAGTGCAACATGAGTTATCCTGTCCTCCAGGTTTCTATCTTAACCCTTCTTGCAATGCTAGAAACATCCTGACAAGCCATGTTTGGCCTGGAGAAGGGCTGGATCTTCGGGTTTGCTTCCTTCTAGTCTGTAGTGACCAGATGCCACAGCTGGTGTAGAAAGGGCTTTAAATGAACGGTAAAAAGCTGACCTCTGGTGTCCGGAGCAGAAGCGTAGAGAGGAGACAGCAAGGAAGCCATGCTTTGTACTCCTGGACTCTGCTTTACAGCCCGAATAATTCTCTGATAAGCTTCATTCACTAACACTATTGTGGGACAAATGAATATAACCAGCTAACTAATGAAAGCAACGTATAGCAACAGGCTACAGTGCTTGGCAGGAGCATTGCTGTTTTCATTTCCGTGCTTTCATATCAGTTCTTCCTCCACAAAGCATCTAATCAGCCAGCGCTGTACAGTGGAAAATGAATGGTTTCCTTCTGAGAGCTGCCTCATGATGTCAGAAAGCAAAGTGAGTTTGTAAATATTTGATTAGAAAAAGCAAGTAAAATTGGCATGAACACACCCAGGAATTAACGCTGTGCTACTATTTGATATGATATTTATAGGACAGAAGGGGAGATGATGCCAGCCAACATAACATATGTGGTACTACACTAAATCCCTTCACCAGTAATTCTGCCCTTACAAAGCCAGCATTTCCAAGGATCTGTTTTTTAAGCAGCTGATTGACAGGAGCTGACATAGTTTCCAGGGGATATATTGGGTGTTATGTTCCTGTCCTCGCACAGCACACAAGGATGGCACAGCAGCGTCCTCAAAGCCTGTGTGTACACCAGGAATGGGGCTAAGGGGGGGGAATGCTCTCCGCTTCCTCTGACTTAGGCATCCTTTGAAAATCTCCCAACCAGGACCAAACTACATGAGCAGTCATCAACCCAAGCATATCCTTCCGTGGATGTTTTCCTGCAACATGACCCTGCTTTAGGGAAGTGTTTCAATGCAAGATCCTCTCTCTGAACAGTGGCACCTAGGTAGGACCATGATGAGTTTAAAAGCAGTCTGTGTACATGTCTGCCCAAGGAGTTAACTGGTCCCTGCTGCCACGGGGCTAGGATGGGCAGCACTGCCAAAGCAAAGGACACTCTCCGCTACAAAGGATGGGTTCTTGCTCTCCCACCTGGCTGAAGTGGGAAAGCTTTCTGCTGGTTTCCAGTCCAACCTCTGTTCCTTTACTTTCGAATTTCAGCTTTGGAGAAGTAACAAACACTGAGGCAAGGAGTGTTAGGTGCCCTCTTGCAAGATTTTTTTTTCTCCAGGAAATTAATCTGAAAGGGCTGCGACAGGCTGCCTAAGCACAAACAGAGTCCCATCTTTTTGAGCTTTTAAGAACTGTGCAGCCACACATCTGTCAAAAGACAGGCAGAATTAAGGCTATTGTGGCACAGGGAAAAGGATTTCTGGAGGCCCAGTCCTGCCAGATTTTATATCATCCTTTAACTTCATACTTTGACTTTTGTATGAAACCAGCAGTGCAATATGCAAAGATCAAAATCAAACCAATATACTAATTTAGTTCCTTCCAACAAATAAGAAAAAGTCCTATGTTGTAACACAGAAAGTAGACAATGTCAAATACCTTTCCAATGAAAACAATAAGCTGATTCTGATCTTATTTATGTGAACAGAAATTAGACACAATTCCATTACAACCAGATAAGATGGTAAGCCTAGACAGGAAATCAGAACTCAGCCCAAGCTACTTCAGATGCTGCCTGATTGTTTTGTCCTACTCAGCACAGCAGGGAGTGTCATGATCACAGAAAATACCAGTAAGGTGTGATAATCATCCTTACTGGTAGTAAGCTTTCACTGCCCAATTTATCTCAATCACTTCATGTAATTTTTAGAATTCCTGCTCTGTAACTGTTTGCCCAAACTGACAATTTCTTTCTCTGCTTCAGCTGGAAATAACATTCTCTGCTTTCTCTTAACTAACTCTGCAAATATGTAGAAACATGCATAAGTAAAAGAAAAAATGCATGATTAATAGTGAAATGGCACCCACTGAGGCTTGGAAAAAGCTGACGATTCAAAAAATAAGAGAATTAAAATGGGAAAGTCAATAGCTTGTTAAAATGTGAATCAGCTGGTCGCCTGTGGCCAAAACAGAGCATTATCCCAACTGACTGTCATTTGGAAATTTACTGAGATTTCCTGTTGGTGGCACCTACCTTTACAGTCCATTTGAAGTCACTTATACACTGCAGAAGAACTCAGAAACAGCATCACAGGCTAGGACTATATACTGTCAGCTGTTAATACCATATGCAAGAAATGATAAGAATTAGTTTCAAAGAAGAGAAGGAAATTGCATTTTTCAGAGTGTACTGTGAAGTCTGAAAGGATTAGAGGCTGTCAGAGATTCTGCAGTACAAGGGGTATATAAGAAGAAACTAAGCTCTGATGCCTTTAAAGTATGGGTGATCCCAATGGGGCCAAGCATGTGGCTAGAAAACTTGAACACATTTTTGCAAATCTGAAAATACAGTTCAACTTTCCTTCACAAAACTTAACTCATGCTTCTCAATGGGAGTCCAAATTCAGAAAATTTCATTAACAAGTCAAAAATGCTTGAGCCACAGCAGCAATCTAATCATCACAGGTCAACTGAAACAGATCAAAGGAAGCACACAAACAGCAAGCAGCATCATAGCTGGATCAGAATCATGACTTACCGGTGATTTCCTAACCATATTTCAGGGATCAGAGTGAAGCTGCAAGCTCGCCTGGCAAGCCATGTGAAATGGCAAAAGTTGCAAGTCAGTAGTTCTGCGCAGCCGCAAACTCACTGGAATTTCTCTCAGTTCACATTTTCAGAGTGTCCTGATATCTTGAATATCAAGTCCATTCAGTTGGGGACAAGTGCCACTACCTCCATCAGGAGACAACTGCTTAGAGAGCTGTGCAAAGCATCCTACAGACAGGAGCCACAACAGGGCTGCTAATTTTATCAGGAGTGCTGCAATAGCAGGAGGGTTTTTTCCAAGCCTCAGCTTCATTATTTAAACACAAGCTCAGCTTCCACTTTGTTTCAGAACAAAACATTCCCAGCCCTCATGGTACTAAAGGAAGGTTTTAAAACACCAAACAAGCTCCACCCTGAAAGTACAGGAGGCAAATAAAAAGAAGTCCGGTCTCATCAGTCATAATAATGTCACGATTTTGAGAGCCTTCTTCATGATCTCCAAATGATGAGACTTGGTAATACTGTACCAATCTCTGGGAAAATTTTCCTAACTGCCTAAGAAATTTTCCTTATTCCATGAAGCATAAACTCCCAAATGCTTATTAGTATTACCTTTCCCACTTCTAATTCTTCCTGTTCTCTCACTTTTATATATCAAAAGCTTCTTTGCTGAAGACATCATAAATTCTTACACTGCACCCAAAACGATTTAAAGCACGTTGTTTTTATTAAATATAGAAGCATATATATTCCATCACTCCCCACCCCCCTTAAATTCTGGCCCACAGACTACTTTGGTAATCTAAGTAATTTTGCTTTAAGGGCTGCTAGAAAAAGAAACAAATATTAGTTAATATATTTGTCAAGTGACTACATAAAAACAGAGAGAAATTGGTGCTTGTAAAGGTTCGTAACATTAGTTACATATATGGCCTTGCATTTAAGGGTGCATATTGCATGCAGTGTAGCAGGGGGCAAATTAAGGAACAGAGAGAAGTTGCATGGAGGGAGTTTTGCCTACTTCACGCTATGTTCTCATGTCAACAGCTTTCTGCACTATAATTTCACTCCAGGGTTTAACTGACACGCATGCTCCTCATGCTGATTCATGCAGCCATGCTATATAGCTCACCTTCTCTGGGTAGATTCTTCTACAGTGTCCAGTATTTTGGTATGAGAGTAACAAAGCTTAATAAATAAAGCAAGGAAAATATAAGTTAGGTCCATAAGCGGGCCCTTTTGGCCAGTGTAGTACCAACAGTTATACCACTGCAAATGGTGTCTGTATAGAAAGCCTGATCACGAGCTCTGCAGACCTCACATGTAGTGATTTATCTTTTCCCCAGATGAATTAGAGAGAAGACAGATGATTTCATCTTAGTGCCCAGATAAGAAAGTATTGTCACAATAAGAACTAATCTAACACAATCCAGCGGACTGGAGCACCATGTTCGAGGGCAGTAAAGCATTACAGCTGAAAGGTATCAAAACTCATTTCAAGCTGGTACATCCTCTAGATGTCAAGCCCACAGCAGTGTGCTTATTAAGCATTCCCCCAACATCTTCCCCACCACAGGACTGAAACAGAGATGTTTTCTACAGCAAAAATTAAAAAAAAAGCCTCCAAGCCACCCTCTTTTCCCTCCGGGGAACTGCTTGCCAAATGACAGACTCCACAGAAGGACACACCATTAAAGTGAGTTTGACAGACTCAGTAGGCTATTGAAAGGTGCAGATCACCTGATCATATCTATGCCTACAACAGCTAATGTGAAAAAAAAATCACAGTGGAACTCAGTACAAACGATTTATATGATCATGAAGTTTTTCAAAGCCAGCTCTTAACTACAAAAGCTGTATTCTTATAGTCATGAAAGATTAATAGCTCTACCTTCTTACCAAGGATTTTAGAACTTTTGAGCTTTAATAGTACTGAGCTGATTAACACCGTAAACTATGCACTAGGCATTAAATAAACGTTATTCACTCAGTGAAGTTCCTTATCTATGTGGCTGATTTCACAACCAAAGTTGCATTTGGGAAACAGAGGATATGGAGAAACCTCTCAGGTTACTGGGCCCAGAAATTTTCCTTGGCAGGCAACCACAGCAAATCCATAGCATACTAAACTCTCCCTTAAACTAATATTTGTGCCTGCACTAGCCTTAAGTGGCTGTTATGCCTCCCTGGTATTTATCACTCGTGATATATTTATGGAGAGCTATGAGTGCTAAACAAACCAATTCTTTTTGTCTCGTCTTGTATGGAGGCTATTCTCATTCCCCTCTGATCCCTACAACCCTTCTCTTTGCTTGTTCTAGTTTGAATTTATGTTTCCTTGGCACAGGTGACCCTGGAAATGGTGTTGTGCTCCAGCTGAGATATCATCATAGAACATGAATGCTGCAGAACAAGACACTATTTGTACTGGAAATACTTCACCTGACTCAGCCTTAAACTGCTGCACAATAGCCCATAGCTATTACTGCAGAATAAGCAGCAACTCAAACTGGCAAAAGCCTGTATCTCAGATGAAAGGGGGAGGGCGTTGCATATTTTATGCAGAGACCAAAACAAGGAGTTACGGCAAGCATAATCTATTTAAGATGAGAGCTCCTGCCACAATCAGAACGCACCACCAGTTTCTGCCATCTCCTGTTTAAAGTCTTCTGAAATGACTGAGACCTTTGAAATCTCACTGCATGCTTCATTTCTGTTCATCTCCTAGGATTACCATCATATAGAAGACAGATTTCCCCCATGTTTTTTTAAGTCATTACTTTCTGTGCTGTTGTTCATCCCAGTAATGGTACTTTCAGACTCTATTTCTAACACTGCTCAGAAATGACACCACTTCCCAAGAAGTTCGCTATTCTCTCACTACTGATTTAAAAGTGAAGTATGATCAGGATGAGAAAATATTTCGATGGAATGGACAATATCATCTAAGTCATGTAAGTTGTGCCAACGCCTTAGAAATGGGCAATAGCCATACTGGGTTAGCAATGAATTAACAACCAGAGCCACATAGGGTGCAGTACTCCAGCATTAGCTTCCCCATGAGATGCACATCCAGTCTTTCTTCTTGGGATCTCTAAAGATCTCAGTTTAGTTCTGCTAAACATTAAAAAAAAAAAAAAAAAAAAAAAAAAGTTGCATTTTGTCCTGACTTCTGCCTAAGCAATCACAATATACCCTGCTAAATTTTCTTCAAGGTCTGTCTAGGCAGTTACCATATTCTCCTCCTTAAGATGCAATCCTATTCCCTTCAGCTTAATGGCCAGAAGCCACTATTATATCACACTGGAATTCCCCTGAAGAAAGGGCTGTATAAACCTGGTTTATTGTCAGGGTAAAAGAATTTTATAAAATTTCCAGCCTTTGTGAATCTACCCACATTAATGAACTTCCCTCTTGAAATCCTAATGAAAAGAGTTAAATCAAGATCAAATCTCTGATACAGATTCATAGTCTTGCTACTGTTATCCCTCAGACAGAACTAGAACCACTTGGATTAAGTAATCTGCTTTGGGGACCATGTCAAGGTTTTAGCACTGAAAAATAATACAATTAGAAGAAAACCAAGTCCTTCAAAGTACAAGTTAATTTGGAAAAAATAATTAAATAACTAGCATAATAATTATAGCTAAGTTATGTTGGGTTGTTTTTTATCCAGATTTTACTTCGCTATTTATCTACCTAAATGTTGGGTTATCTGAGGAACAGAACATGCGTCAGAGCCTTGCAAGGGCTGACTGCTCCTTAAGGGACAGGGAACTGATACCCGACCACAGTAACATAGCCATCAGGGCAGGGTCCTCACCAGCCAGGGCCAATGCCTCTGGCCCCGGGCAAGGTGAGATCATGCCCAGAGATCATGGCAAAGTTCAGCCAAAAGTCCAAATCATCAAGAAGCTTGTGGTGACAGGGTATGCCGAGGCTGGGCCGGATGGTTGCCTGCGGACTGAGGTTGTTACCAGCAGGGCCATGGCCAAGCAGAGGCAGGGTCATGGTGGAGCTGGAGCCTGGCACCACTATAGCACTGCTGGGCAGGGACCAGTGGCCCCAGGCTGGTCTGAAGTAGGGTCCTGGGCCTGGGCACGGCAGCGAGAGGCCCCAGGGGAGGTGAGCAGGGACAGTAAGACCTGAGAGTGCCCTCAGGGCCCTGACCAGGTTGCTCATTAGATTACAGTGTGCATAGCAGACTTGATTCCAGGGTTTTAGTCAACCTGATTCCAGACTTTTGATATTGAAAAAAATCAAGCTATAATAATAACATAACATTAGTATTGGGTTGGGGTCCCAAATGCAAAAATACACAAATACTGCTCAGCTAATAGAATATGGATATAAGAACATCTACATTTCAGAAAATGAATCTTTAAAACAGATATGAGTATAAAATAACACTTTTAAGAGAGAGTGTATAGAGCTGTTTTGCCTGTCCTTAGTATCTTTTGATCACCTTGTCCTGGGAGGAAAGGTTTTCATTATCAGACCATTGCCTTGACATCAATAACAAAAAAAGCTAACACATCTCTGCTTGGTTTCTGTTGTGCAAATACTAAAACAAGAATTCCCTCAGTAATTTAACCGTAGCTGTTTTCAGGGACAAAGCTAAGAAAGGGAAGGAGTCAGACTGGCTTTATCAGACAGGTAAGACTCCTTGGCATACAAATGTTTAGTCTCCTGAGGATCAAGATGCATTAATCAAACTAACTTGGCTAGACGCAGAGGTAAGTGGATAGAAGTTAATGGCCTGCAATGCACTGGAGACATGACAGGATGGCTGAGCATTTCCTTTGATCTCCAGGCTGCACAAAAACCTCTTAATATGTCTTTTTCCCCAAACACATCAACAGAGCTCTTTATTATTTTACGCTTAGCAGAATGCTACAGTAAAAGACTACATTATGAGTTGATTTAAAATTAAATGAATCAAAAGGTTAAGACTAGCAAAATTAGGCAAAGCTTAGAGAATTTAAACTACAAATCAGTAATTAAGTTACCAACTGGAATTAATTTTTCATGTGATTCATTCCAAGTATTATACCTATTAGGTTTTATTTACCAACAGAGTTGACAGTATAATAGGTACTGCCACTGGTACTCTCGGAGCCTGTATGAGTAGTAAGAGATACTTGGTATTTGGAAAATAGATATAAAAATGTTGTAATTTTTGATGTAATTATGCTTAATTGACCACAATTAATTACTTATCTCAATAAACCAAATGTATGATGGCTTAAATTTCTAATAGTGATTACACTGAAGAGGTTTTCAGAGACCTCCAGACCATGGAGGAAGATACAGATATTTTGCAAGTGAACTTTAAACTCTCTAACAATAGACAGTGCAGACAGCAGCCCCAAAAAAGGCAAGACTAATACATTAAACTCTTGAAGAACATAAGCTATGAAGAATATAAGATTTTTCTACATTAATTCTTGTTTTAAGTGAAACAAACAAAGCCACCAAAGAGCAGAAATTACAGACAAATATCATATCTTTAAAATTTACACATTTTAAAATCTACAAAAGTTGGGAGTTTACCACACTCCAAAGTTAACTGTTCTCAATCACTCAACTGCTATTAAAAAGCCACAGTTCGCTTCATCTGAATTCATGCAGCTCCAGCTTTTCTTAGATCTCATTACAGCATTTTCGTGGCAGATTAAAGATCCCCTTGTTACACTATCTGTCTTCCTGATATAGGGAGTTAGTAGACCGCAATCCAACTACCTAATAAACTTCTCATTGACAAACTAACAGACTGAGTTCCTTGCATTTGTTTCTAAGGTCAGTCCTCCAGGTCTAAGATTCTTTCATTCTTTTTGGAATTCTCTACAGTTTATGACCCTACTCCTCAGCATGTCAAAACCAGAAGTGAGCACACCATTCCAGGGGGACCACGCCAGCACACTAAATACCAGGGTAAAAGAGCCTCTCAGTTCCTTTCCAAAATGCCCCTTTATAGAGAGTCAAGGATCAAAGGCCTTTCCTAACTGCAGTATAGTCCTGGGGTTTCACCACTGCAGAATCACAGAATAGCTGGAGTTGGAACGGACTTCTGAAGATCACCTGGTCCAACCCCCTGGCTCAAGCAGGGTCAGTTAGAGCAGGTTGCTCAGAACCATGTCTAACCAGTTCTGAACATCGCCAAGGATGGGAATTTCACAACCACTCTTGGCAACCTGTCCCAGTGCTCAATCACCTTCAAAGATAAAAAGTGTTCCCTTATGTTCAGATTAAATTTTCTGCGTTTCACTTTGTGTCTATTGCCTCTCATCCTGTTGTTGGTCACCACCGAGAAGAGTCTGGCTCCATCTTCTTTATCCCTCCCATCAGATATTTATAAATATTAATAAGATTCCTCCAAGCCTTCTTTAAGCTAAACAGTCCCAGCTCTCGCAGCCTCTCCTCATATGACAGATGCTTCTGTCCCTTAATCGCCCTTGTGGCTTTTGCTGGACTTGTTCCAGTAGGTCCACATCTTTCTTATAAGGGAGATCCCAGAATTCAACATTATACATTGGATGTGACCATACAAGTGCTGAGTAGAAGGGAAGGATCACCTCCTTCAACCTCCTAGCAACACTCTTGCTAATGTTGCCCAGGGTACCATTTGCCTTCTTCGCCATCAGGGCACTTTGCTGGTTCATGGCCAACCTCTTGTCCACCAGGATCCCTACATCCTTTTCTGCAAAGCTACTCTCGAGGCACTGGGCTCCCAGTCTGTACTGGTGCAGGGGATTATTCCTCCCCAGGTGCAGGTCTTTGCACTTCCCATTGTTTCTCCAGTCTGCCTAGGTCCCTCTGAATGGCAGTATAATTATCTGGTTTATCAGCCACTTCTTTCCATTCTGTACTGTCTACAGACTTGCTGAGGCTGTGCTCTGCCCTGCTGTCCAGATCATTGATGAAGACATTAAACACTATTGGACTCAGTATCAACCCCTGGGGTATACCTCTAGTGACTGGCCTCCAGCTAAACTTTGTGCCACTGATCACAACCCTCTGAGTCTAGCAGTTCAGCTAGTTTTCAGTCCTACTCATTGGCCAGTTATCTACTAAATACTTCATCAGCTTGTCTAAGAGAATGTTACAGGAGACAGTGTCAAAAGCCTTACTACAGTCGAGATGAACAACATTACTGCTCTCCCCTCATCCACCAAGCCAGTCATCTCATCGTAGAAGGCTATCAGGTTGGTTAAGCATGATTTTCCCTTCATGATTTTCCCTTCATAAACCCATAACTATTCCCAATGACGTTTTTGTCCTTTACGTGTCTGGAAAGGGTATTCCCTGCAGTTTTCAAGCTTTATTCAAAATAACTGCTCCTCAAGATAAGGCTCCTCCATTGATGCATGACTTGAATTTATTTTCTTAGAAGTATGGGCACACACTTGGATATTGTAATACATAGTGATTTCTTGTACTCAGCTACCAAAGGAATCTAAATCACTCTATATCTTTGATTTGATTGTTCCATTCCTTACTACTTCCTAGATTATTTATCTCATCAGAACATTTTATTGGTAATGATTTTCTATTTACTTCTTCCTCATGGATGAAAACATAGACCAGCTCTAGTTTTTAATGACTTTTGATATGTTTGTCCTAGGGGCATCTTATCACTGGGTTTGATTTCCTGTCATTTTTTCTCCAATAGCCTCTTTTAATTAATCCAATGTAGTCAAGAAATACTCCTTACAGCTACTAAAAAGTCACATAGCACACACAATATTTATAAATTAAGACCGAGCAGACCCATGTCCTTCATGTCCTTCAGGGTTTTCTATTTGATTGTGGAGACACTGAGTTCCATAAAAATGTTCTTAAATTATTCACAAATAGGACTCACATTTTCCCTTTTAGTATTTTCTCTTTGCTTATTTGGCTGATAAATGTTTTCTGCATTGTAATAGGAACCCCTTTGGAGTAGCAACTTGGTGTATTATTTAGAAAGGCTTCAGTCTGTCTGCTGTAACAAATATAATCAAGTAAAATCACTAGCAATTAAGCAACCATTAAGTTTTAATTCTGTAACTGTTTGATTTTTCTTTCTCAAGATAAATTCTAATATAACACTAACAGTTAAATAACTACCATTAATAACTGGCATCGTCAGTATTGGCAAACAGTGATAGTCCTAAAATTTATATACAAATGCCCCAAAATGTCAATAAATAATACATTCACAGCTTAAAAGAAATATTCAGCCATCATACCGGCACAATACTGTTCTCAATATTGTTATCAAAAAGTCGGAGTGATCCTCCTGGGCCTGTTAACATTGAAGACATATTTAATTTTAGCAGCATCAAATCAGTGCTAGGCACAAGCTTCTGAACTGACACATTTTCCCAAAGCTAGGATCTGTTATGTTGTTTTCATGCTTTATACAAATACATGCCAAATAGGAAATTGAGTTTTTTAAGATAAAAATGTAATGTTGCAATACTGAAAGCACAATACAATCCTCAGAAGTATAAATAGCTTTTGGGCCACCCTGAAGGCCCCTAAAGGCCACTATACTGTCTCCCGAGAGTACTGAGCAGTAACTGCTTAAAGAAAGAGCATAAGAATCAGGGAAAATATAGGTCTGTTCCCACATACATTCTCAGAGCTTCCAGCAACTTGCAGTTATGAACTTAGTGAATCAGCTGATTTTTCCTTTCCAACAGTCATCAGCAAACTGGCCTGCCATCAATTTGTTCAATCCTTTTTGAATCCATGTATACCTATGTCCTCCAGAGCATGGAGGACAGGCACAAAAGTTCCACAATATCTTTATGTATCACGTTATTGTACTTCAAATTTGCCTTGGTCCTGTTGTTCAACAGTTTCATAAGATCTCTCTCATTCCTGTGTTACAGAAAACAGTAACCTATTTGACCTCTTTTCACTTTCTCCATACCACTGAGGATACTACAGACCTGTATCGCATCCCCTCTTCCTCATCTATTTTAAGAGTCTTAGTGTGTTTATTCTCTCTGATACAGAAGTTGTTATATATATACTTCTGCTCATCCTTTTTGCCCTTTTCTGGATCTTTTCCAATTCTTCCATAGCCTAATATATTCTTCTTCAGAGTTCACAACTAGTGTTGCACACAGTAATCAAGATGTCAGTTTATCATGGAACTTGTTTTGTTTTCTGTTTCGTTTTCTATTGTTGTTTCTATTGGTGTTTCATTTGTTGTTTTCTATTTTGTTTCTATAGTATCCAGAAGTTCTGTTTACTTTTCTTTCATAGTAATTTCTGCCAATATTTGCTCTGTCTTTTTGACTATTACTGAGCACTACTGAGTATTTGAAAAGAAAAACTCAGAGTGACTTCAAGATCACTTTCCTGAATAATAGCAATTTCCTTGGAGGTCAGTACTGAGGATTTTTTTATCCCATACACATTATATTTCTCAACAAAGAATTTCATTAGCCATTCTACTACAGCTGAGATCCTTCAGCATCCTTTCAAAAAAACAAACGAACAAAAAAACCCTGTTCCCTGAAAGCAAACACCAAACTACTTCCCTTGTTAGTTCAGAATATTCACAACAAATTCTATCTTTTTCAGGCCAAGTAACACTAGCAAAAATGTTCAACTATAATTTTCAAGTACGTGTAGAGCAACCTAAATGGATGGAGGGCAAAGAGGTAGGGCCCCCTCTTTGGCTTCCCCACTCTGTCCTCCACAAAGAATTTCTGCAGTTGCAGTGTTTGAGGTAAAAGTTTTAATGACTAATACTGCTATCTACCATTCTCAAATACCGTCACCTGTAGCAACATGACTGATTTTCATTTCAGTTTCTACCTATTTCAAGCAAGACAGAAAATCATTAGTGCCTTACTCCAGAGTCATCTTTTATTTAAGTAAATAAATAAATAACAGTCAAGGAAGAAGGACAACTATCCTGGTACAGAGGATGGGAAGACTGACTGGATCAACACACTTGGTCCCTCTTGCAGATATAATGAGAACCATTCTGCAACCTAGTTTGAGATTTGGTGGTTCTTCTACATTCCCTTTTGATAACAACATCCATCTCAAGTAAAGGTGAGGTTTTAAGGTCAACCTCCCCTATATGAGAATGACAGCAACTTGATTCTACTCATACTACCAATAGTGGAGAGCAGAGTCTTAATGAGTCCCAGAGGCACTTTCAGAGGTCCCAGGAAATGTATGGTGTAGCCTGCTGACATGATAACAGTGAAAAGTGAACACTACCTTGGTGAGGAAACCTCAGAAAGCTTGACGGAATCCTGTCTACAATCAGGACTCCATCCTATAGGAATTTCCCTGGGAGGCAGTGATCCTAGGGGGAAGCTACCAGAATGCTGTCCCTAGACTAAAAAGCTATTCACTACAGTCAGTGCTTCAGTTCCAGTTGGAAAGTAGAAGCAAGTAGAGAATGCAAGAGATAATGTTTATGTGTAGTGACCTTACTATCTTGTCTAGACAGGTGTAAAGGGGCAGAAGCAAAGGCAAGAATTTAGAATATAGCAGTCAGTTTGTCTGTAAGCAACAAGAGTTGCCACACAGAAGGAAAGTAAGGTTGTTGACACAGATCCCAGGTTTAGGATAGTTACATTCAAGGAAGGTAACAGAAGATGAAATTAGATGTCAATAGTATTGTTCTAAGGCACTACTACATCGCTGACCATGGGGAAGAGAAAATGAGCAGTTTAGTGTAATGTACACAACAAAACAGTAACAAAACAGTGAGAAAATATCTGTTTGTTAGAATTCTTTTCCATTTTCTGAATGTGAGAGCAGTAATACCATACATTAATATGGAGATACACAGGGACCCCTGAAGCAGATAATTATCCTATGTCCAATCTTAGATACTACATCAGGGGAAGAGTCTTTTCACAACATTCAGGCCTGAAGTGTCCTACTGGAGAGTTTATCATTTGAGATACCCTGAAAGAAGATATCATCTAACAAGAAAGCAATGAGTTTACACTTAGAGAAGTCTCCCAGGATTGGCTTCGGGCAAAACATAATAGATCTGGTCCTTCAACAATCAGAAGGGCAGGAGCAGGGAAATGCCAGTCAGAGCCCAAGGGAAAAGATACAAAGGATTGACTGGTGCTTCTAGAAGCCAGTCCTTGACCAAAGGAAAACTCAGCACTGCCATAAGGCAAAAGCCCTGGCTACCATTGCCTATGCTTTTCTAGATGTTTATGTCATATGAAGGCCTAATCCCTTCCAACCTTACTGATTCTGTGATCTTGAGTTAAATTTCAGTGAACTCCTACAAAATCACTTGAGATCACCTACGAGATGCAATCTATGCCCAGAGTATTATATGATTTAATCTCAATGCACCACCTTAATATTTTAAATCTCTCAATCACACTTTCATATTTGTTACTTACAAGAGCCATATCCCACTGCAAAAAGGTCCTTGTACTTTGGATTCCTGTAACGAGAGAATTAATATAAGATTGCATTTATTATTAACTATGTAGCTCACCAGAAATGCATAGCATTTCACACATTAACATCAGAGTCCATTCTCATAGGACTGTGTACAGTCTAAGGGCTTGACCCTGTGAGCATACGCAAAAGTCAAGTTTGAATGAATAATTTTTCTAGACTCGAGACTCATAAAAGAAATAGAACATTAGAAGACCACAGCAGTACAAGAAAAGGATTAAAAGCGCACAGACTGAGACAGGATGTCAATTTCTGGCACCCTTTGGCTTGTACGTTTCATAATCACTGAAAAGTTACTTTTAAAGATGAGTCTTCAAGGAAGAGGCAAAGGCAGGGATGTGTCAGCTTCTGTCACTCAAGGCAAGAATAAAGGAGCTTCTAAACCACAACAAAATAATATCCCGCATACTCACTTTCCCTAACCTGTCACTACGTAAGGATGAATGTTCAAGAGACAGCTATCAGTTCAATAATTCATGACAACTACCACAGACCATGAAGGGAAATTCCCTTCTGACCCAGCCTGTTGACCAGTATATTTGCTGAAGCATAATGACTACAGGCGCTTAGCTATCGATGATGCCTCCTACAGTCCCTTTACTGAAAGACATCTACCTTCCTTACTGCCCCTGCTATGTGCAGACAGTTACTGTAGGGTTTTCACGGAACAAAGCTCAATGCTATTGCTGCCCCTGAGCTCTCATAGCACACAATGGATAAAAATTCTCTAACTTACATGTATGTAAAACTTATCCAATGAATGTTTTCTCCAACTTCCTATTCTGAACAGAGAAAGTAAAAACACTTCTCTTTTCATTTCTCCTTTTTCACTTGTGCTAATACCTAGGAATCCTAATGACTTTTCACTATCCACTAGGAGCACTGTCACTAATAACAATGTGTGGAAAAAAGTAAATTTGGAAACCTTATTGCATAATTCAATTTGAAATTATTTCTCCATGTCCAAGGCCATCTTTCTGTTATTTCCTGGAGGTAAGAACAACAGTAGCACATAGTACCTACAGAAGATGTAATTCCTCCCAATTTTATATCTCATTTTAGTATTATTTTGTAATTCTCACATAATTGCATTGTCCTTTCTTAAAGTATAATTATTGCAATGGCTTGAATGGACATGAGACTTCAGTCATGCTCTGTCTCTCCATAGACCTTGTTTGGCAAGACACTGAGCTGCAAACAAGTGAGAGGAGGCCTAGCTGAAGGGGAGCAGAAGGCAGGAGACACCTATATCAATCTCATGCTCAGTTCATGAACCAGGCCAATTCTGGGGTGCACCAAGCCTCTTAAAAAGTAAAAGGACTCATTCACGGTGCTGAGAGTTTTTTCATGGTAATAACTAATGCCTCAGAAAAAGAGAGCCAATTTGAAAGTATTAGTGATAGTTTCTGGACTGACTAGGAACAAAGATACAAAAGCCGACTTAGGCAAAATTACCACAGTTGTCTGCACAAATAACTTTGTAAGACCATGAGTAAATAGGTTACCCTTCTTGGAGCAGCACTTTAAATGTGTCACAGTCATTCATAAAGGTTTTGTCTAGTATCAGCGTCTCAGCATCTTATAGTCTATACTGATACCTGATTGGCACATGCAATGTTTGCATTTCTCCTGTTGCTGCTTTACTTTTTCTCCTGTGATGGTACTGTCAAAAATGTAATCACTGTCCCTTTTCCTGCCCTAGACTGTGCAGGATTGATTCCTACTTAATAGTCTGCAAAGGTATGGCATGTGTCTCCCAGCTTGCTCAAGAAGGGACTATTATTTGCTCTGCTAACTGCACTTGCTTTGCCCTAGCACTGGACACAGAGGCTGCTTTGTCTTCACCTTTTCCTGAAAGGTGCAAGCCTGGCACCACTCAGTCTCACAGAAGGTACTTTCCATCCAGAAGCACCTGTCATGCTTATATACTGCCAAAAATAGCTGGCTGTAATTATTTAAAACAGTGTTCCCAGAGAAACAAGTGCTGTCTTGCAAGGCAGTATGACATTTAATTCCATTCCCCCTGCAAACCACCTGAGAGCAAGCTTGCAATAAAAAGACTTACCAGGAGATGGCAGTAACTGCAAGTCTCTTGGTTTTGTCATACTGGAATTTCCAGAGTGGAAGGAGAGTTCCCTGCTGGTCTCTGTATTCATCGGAGGCATCCTCAAAATATTTAAAATCTAAAAACAAAAATCAAAGATTAAGTCCTAGTTAATAAATTTGAAGCAAAATAGCACGGTGCACTGCCAGGGAAGCTTTAGAAAAGGCTCTGTTAAAACCCAATTGTTTGTATAACAACTGCTTCAATCCTGATGTCTTAATCTCAAAACAGCACCTGAGCCCTGTAAATACACTTTACAAAACACCAAGTCATTGCACCAAAAAGCCTATGGTCCAAAAGCAGACACAGGTTAAAAAAGAAAGCAGAAGTCTAGAGTGAGGAGTAACCTGCCCAAGGCCAGTGGGGCTGTGGGAGGGCTAAGACTGTAAGCCAGGTCTCCCAAACCACAGTCCAGAGGCCAGAGGGTAGGACACTGAGTCAAAAGATCTCATTCTTCTGAGGACACCTGGAATAATCTGACTATTAGTTTCTCTGTTTGTGCATGTCACCAAGGCAGATTGCCACATAAGCATCAAAGGATGAGGGATTTTTATCTGGAAGAATGACAAGGTCGTGGACGCAGAAAAGCAGAGTAGAGAAAAATGCTTTGGTCAGGTGAGTAGACACAGCTACCCGTGTCCTTGTGCTCTGAGTACACAGGCCACTGGCTGTAGCCTTTCTGGGAGGGAGATGAACAAACGTAGCAACATCCCTGCAAAATGGCATAGACACGAGTGTCCCCATGGCTGGGAGCTGTATGCCGGCCAGGGGGCTGCTCTGCACTAGCTGTGTGGAACATGCTCCGGGGGGCTATGCTGAGCTGGTACCTATCAGCTGGTCCTGCTGGCGCCCGACAGCTGGCAGCAGGGCTGATGTGGCATGCCCATTAAGTGACTGGGGTCTGCTGTTCTGTTTGCCTTGCGTACGTCAGCAGGTTGCCAGCCCTGCTCATTTTGGCTCCATTTTAAAACTGTTCGGCTGAGGCAGGACATCTGACATGCCAACATGCTGTAAGGCAACAAACCAGTTGCTTGCATAAAGGCACCAGCTATGCCCTAATCTTCCACTGCTAACCTCTGCCTGGGCATAACTTGCTGAAACTCTTGGCCTGCTTCCTTTACTATGAGCCAACCTGCTACAACTGTGGTCACTCATCTGCAGGAATACTGGCTTGAGTGCAAACGTTTTCCAGCAGGGCCGTACCTTGGGCAATGTCATCAAATGTGTTCTGATTCACCATTCGCTCCATTATTTTGGCAGCCTTTGAGACCTTGGTTATATCATCACTCTGTTGAAAAGAAAAACAAGGAAGAAAAAATGTATATTCCATGTGTTTACAAGTCCTTCAGGCCCTGTCTGACTGAAAAACTCTTGAGTACTTCAATCTTTACTTGAATACAGGATAACCCGAAGCTCCTGACACCAGCACCTAATGGTAAGGGATTAGGAGTCCTTCAGTTAATCACTGGTAATTCCAACTTGATGCATACATGCAGATCAATAAGATCATACAATATATAAAAGACAGTGTGTTGTCCAGCTCTTGTGGAAAGTCAAGAAGAATTCAGCTCCTGCTTGCTTTAAGCACCATGGAAAATCCCATCCTTCTAGTCTGGGGCCACTACAAGTGGCAAACTTGCATATGTGAAGGTATGTAGGCCAGATTTCAGATGGCTAAGGGTCAGTTATGTGAGAAATACTCAAACTTCAAAAATAATTGAAGGGAAGTACTGGGGACCCTTTGAGGGGTGACATCTTGCAATGGAGAAAAGGAGAAAGGTTTTCAAATTTTAATCCAGTTTGTTTTTCTTCAAGATGCTCCTTAGACATTATTACAACTTCACAAATACTAAGAGAAATGAAAGAAGGAGAGAAAGAGGGTATTTGAAACATCTCAAGTAGAAATCAAAACTCTCAATTGCTGAGATTTCACTCTTTTGACTTCTGGTTGCCATTATTGCTTCTGCCATGATGGGACCTGTCATTCTCTAAAACGCTTCCTCAAAAAAGAATTCACCTGTGCTAACAGTTGTCCGGCAATAGTGGCATCACAACTATAAAAATGTCACTGGCTCCTACCAGTATATTGCTCTCAGTAAGCTTAATTCACAGAGGCTAAATGTTGGAAAGGTTACAATATGATTTGTTCTCTCCAACATGGTAAAAGTCATAGTTGCACGGTACTGTTACAAGATACCCTGGAGTCCTACTGATTCATCAAGTGTGTTAGTTAGCAAGGCTGCCTTCCATTCACCTACAATTTACCACTTTGTAGGCAAAAATTTCTTCTCCCTTTATCATGCATGAACTACTAGAAGGAGCTGTGGAAGAATGGCAATGCTGTTCCCTACAGACACAAGCAGCTGTAGCTCTTACATGTCCAAGAAAACTTGCACTCCAAATACTCTGAATTTTCAGCCAGAGACATCATTCTGGAGCGAAGATCCAAAGGCAAGGATTATTTTATTGTGTTCTCAAATATGAATGCTATAGCCTGTATCATCTGTAATAGTCTTTTTTAATTTATTTTTTCGGTGGTGGGAAACAGTCTTACCTTAAAAAAAAAAAATGTAAATGCAGGAACAATGTATTATTCAATGGACTTTTTCCTGCAATGTAGGAAACTGTCCAAATAAATTGAAAGAGCTCTAAGTCAGCTTTTTTATTAGCTAGCTGGGCTGCTAGCAATGCAGCCATGAATAACTATATTTTTGGCATTAAACTAGATCAGAGTAAGTTATTTTCTCATTGGATCATGCGCTATTTCGGGTTTGATTTATTCTGAATTTTACTGTGAAATAAATCTTCCATGGCAGTGATAGGCCTAATTTATCTTCTTTAAGATCTGTTTGAAACTGATTTTTTTCTTTGCAGGCCAACTCTGGGCTACATGTAGCCAAACATAATGAGAGCTCATCAACTAACAAAATTGTTTTGTTTATTTCTGTGCATAAGTTATTTTTAGAATGACAATAAAGTTAATGGAATCATATGTTAATACGGATAATGGGCTAGTACTTTGAAAATAAATATTTTGAAAAGTCTTGCTCTACTATTCATTAACACTAATTGCTTCATATTTGCCTCTCAGCAGCTGGACAGTTGCAACGTGCAACTCCAACAGATTGGAGCATGAAACAGGGCTCTATATACACTGACGTATAGCTGCACACTCAGAAGACAAACCCCATCCTAAAACCAACGCAATAGCTGCTTGCATCTCTGGCAAAAAGTATACTGTTACTAGGAGAAGTCTCCACTTTCAAAGAAAAAAGCATGGTATAACCGTATAGTCATCCGTAGGACAGCCAACACCTTCATATACTGCAAACATCCACTGTAAATCTCAAATAACATCAAGCAATTGTTCATTTTCAGAATTGTTCTCATCTGCTCATTTTCACTATTTGCTCTTAATAGTGATACTCTGTAAACAGCTGAATGAAGACAAGGGAGTTGGTAGTTTCCATAGCATCGTTCCACCAAACTCGTCTGTTCCCCAAGATGAGTTTCTAGCTGAACAATTTTGTGAAGATTAATTGCATTCAGGTTTCAGTGATTATTTCAGAAATAACTGGTGGTCATCCAGGAGCTTCCAAATAATAATTACAACTCTGTGGGCTGGGTTATCTCAAAGTTAACTGTACTGCTGTAGTGGGATGCACAAGTCAGACAGGACCTGAGATCACCACCAATCACATGATTCAGGAATGAATATTTCTGTGTTAAATCTAAGATTTTTTAGACTTTTAAAGCAATCATGCAACCAGTTCGGCTTTAGAGGAGTCAAGAGAAGACATCACTTCCGGCACACCAGTGTGAAAGAGCACATTCAAAAAAAAGGCTGGAAGAAACTTCAAGGTCGACAGTGGGTTACTGGTTCTAGATCCTCCCTAGCACAGGCAGACAAGGCACATTTTCTCTCGTTCACAAGCTCCCCGAACTCCCTCCTGGGACATGGAAGATTTTGTCCCTGCCTCAGTACGGTAAGTTCCAGATATAACATGTTCTTAAATGCTTCATATCTATTTGTACTTCTGCCGCACTGTTCTCAACCTTAATAATTCCTGTCCCTCTCTGAAATCTCAGATTCCCTCTCCACCTTTGCTCTACCAGTAAAATAAATCAATTGTTTTTACTCACTTCTTGTGTTCAAGCTTTCCATTCTTTTCCATACCTATCAAGGTTTGTAATCTGCCTCCACTGAAAAGAGGCAACCAAAATTATACTTCTAGATGAGTTATCCCAGTGCCTTGCATAACAGAAGTCGTATTTCTATGCTAACCCTCACAGAACATATTCTACCAACGTACCTGCCTTTTTCATAGCCATGTCACAGCTCACTGATAGTCACGTTTATCGCTGTCACTTCAAACAGTAAGCCCTCACCTCATCAAAGGTCTTTTAGTCAATCCCCAAATGCACAGTTTTCCTTTCCAGAAGTCCCTTCCACTCGGTACTAACAACCACCTTTCCCATTTATCTAACAATTTCCCAAAAGATATTACAGCAATAGCTTTACAGAACTTTAGGTGGATTAGCTTTACTATACTTTCCTTACCAAGGAAAACCACAACTGTTCTCTTATCAGACATGAGATTGTTGGGACACACCTTTGGTAAACTCACATGCTATTTTACTCTATTTCAGATTTTACTCTCAAGTCACTAACTATTCTTTCCCTCCAAATTAATTCTAACACTAGAAGTCACATTAATGGAACCATTTTTACCCTTCCTACATATACTCCATCTTTATTATTCTCCAGTTGCATAGTTTCACCCCTCTTTTGATAATTTGGTAAAAATCCATGCTATCACACTTGTGATTTCATCTCCTGTAATCTCATAATCTCAGGGTAAGAGGAGCTGGTCTGCACCAGTGTAAGTGCTTTAAGCTCTTTAGGTATTGACTGGTGCCTCTAGCCATTGCATCCTTGATTTCAGCCTTTTGCACAGACTAGCCATGTCTCCTGCTTGATGTTCCACCGTTTCCCATCAGCAATGATCAAAGGCAGGATGCCCTCAGCAAGCGCTTACCTGGGATGTCTCTGTTCAAATTACTATGTGTACCCAAAATATGTAAGCTGTGTGTCGGCAGTTCCACAAAACTCGTTTCCCCATTTGCTGACTAGAGACTAGAGGTACAGATTCTGACACCACTGACCTTTATTTCCAAAGGCTTACACATAAGCAGACGTAATACCTGCTGTAAATCAGATTCTAGCCTTGGATTATGTCAAGTTGCATGTCTCTAATGTTAATGACTGGGAAATTCAGCAGGGTTCTCACACACTTCTCACAATCAGTCTCAATTCCAGAGACTGGCTCCGCATAAAGAAGCTTTTCCTCTCAGTTTTCCAGTGTACTGACTTCTTAGCTTCCCTGCAATCCTCTTGGAAAGTGCTCAGAGGGAAAGGTGCCAAAGGGGGGATCATGGGTGCATGGTTTGCAGCTTCCCACTGCTGTCAACGGAGCATGCAGCAGCTTGTTACAGTGTCGTTTCACTGGCAGAATTCTTATTTCATTTTAACGATCCGCTTTTAGCAATCCATCCATTAGGCCCATAATTATATTGCTGACTTCAGGTCTAATTCTCCAACACTTACTCAGGTGAAAGATTTATCACTTTTAGAAAGAACTGTGAATTTCAATGGCACAATTCACACAAAGAAGCCTGTCAGAATATGTTCCTGGATTGTTTACTCTAAGAGGCTTTTGATGGCAGAGCTATAGTGGGGTAGCTAAACCAGCAAAATCTTCTACTGCCAACTCAGCTGTATTGGAATAAAAGTGCTTATATTCCTACAGCTAGAGCCATTTTCAGAAGCCAGCATATATTACAGAGGTATATCATAGTTACAAGGATATAACTACACCTATTCAAGCGGCAAGCTAAGATTTCACTTCTGCGTTTTTATGGCATAGTTTTCATTGCATTTAGCTCTAATCATTACAAAAACTACTTCAGTTTGTCTTCTAAATGGTTTAACTTAGACAGACTGAGAGGAAGAAAAAAAAACTACCCAGAATTCTGTACAGATCAAACCCCAATGAAAACTTCCTGAATCCCCTGAAAACATTCTGGAACATGAAGCAAATCGTTAGAGGTTGCTGTATTGTTTTCCCAGTGCTTGAAGTGGGATGACATTTTTAAGATGGGATCATTGCTGCTTTGGGGGATGGACTGTAGCATGACTGCAGGGCACTCCTACACCACTCTGATGGAGCAACCTGGGTTAGAAACCAGTATCAGCCTAGCAGCAAGCTCAGAGCAGCAGCTGAGTTATGAGCTTGGCACGAGTTATGACACCTGCTGCTGAGAAAAGCCAGACTAGTGGGGGCTGCTGGGCTGCCGCAGCCCTTGCCATTCACCCTGCCACCCTGGAGCGTTCAGGGCGGCCGACCTTCTCTGGCGATGATCTCGTTGCCATGGCTGAGATACCATTTTGCTGTGTAACTACTGAATTACAGCACTTCAAACATTGGGCAAAGATGTTTCTGACACTGTCCAACTAAATGAATAAATGTCAAAGATCCAGCCCTTCCTTCCTCAGTCAAGCCACCCAGAATCACTATTCAATTTTGCATATGTAAGCTTAGATTTCAGTAATTTAAAACTAATTATTAATAACTTTTATATAAAGTATATATTATCTATATTATAGGTATATAATCATAAATGATAATTATACAACATTATACTAAAAACAGCAACATTTCGAAAGGATCACATATTTCTTTGACTTTAAAATTGGAAAATTATTGCTAACAGCTAAATCCCTTAGACCTCCTTGAAAGCTCAGACAGTGTTTCTACTTATTTCATTCATTTATCCCTCACATGCTTGTCAAAAATGGAACACAAAACTGATAATGCACATCACAAGAAAGCCACAAATCTCATTTGGATATCAAAATTTGAAGTCAAGAGTACGGTCTCACTGTTTTGCATTCTCATAAAAAATACAGCAGCTCAAAAAAGGAGTTTGGGAAATACAGTTCCTGGCAAAAAATAATTTCTGCATTTCTTAGGGCCAGCTGAGAGAACTAGTTACACATGAATTGCTGAATTTCACCTAACTTGCACTATGGATGCATCCACTATCAGTCTGAGTGAGCTTCTCTCAGGATTACGAACTGCACACATGGTAGTACCTGTGACTCCAGAGTAGTTGACTTTCTTCCCCTCCTCTTCTCTTCTTTCTTTGCTATATGGGTTCTTGGTTTTTCTTTCTCTTTGGACTTTTCCATTTTCTGAAGCTCCTCCACATAGGCATCATAGATCTCCCACTGAAAGACAGACAGAGACAAGGCTTATAGGGACATGATTATACTCCAGAAAACAAACATCTGCACCATCATAAAGCCATGATAATGTTCACAACAGTAATGCTCCCCCTGGAATCAGTCTGGAATTAGTCAGAAGATGGTGGGCTTGTTACTTGCACAAAAAGTGAAGGACTGCACTCCAGTATTTTTAAAGCTTCATGGGATATGTCTTACTTTTTGAGAAGACAGTATTGTGTTCTTAAGTATTTCCTTACCCCAACTCCCTTCTTGGTGCTTCACATCTACATCTTTCCCGTAGGACATTCTGTCAGCCCTGTCTGGCTATTTTAACAGTATTTAATAGGAAACATGCATTAAACATCTGCTTTATGACATTTCTCATGTGGTGTTGGAAAATTCTATCATATCTGCTTAACACAATTTAAATCTTGGACTCTAATTCTGCAACATATGATTAAATTTAAATTGAGAGCAGTTTTACATCTTCTGCTCTGCCAAGAATGTCTTACTTGAGTAGATCTGTAAGTAGTTTTCCCACTTAAGAATTATTCATTTGTACTGGAGCACTAATATGGTATGAAGTAGAGATGTTACTTCAGAACAAAGAAAAGACAATCTAATTCTGACACATCAGATTTGGAGAGGGAGTATGATTCAAACACAAAAGGAAGACTAAAACATTGGCAAAAAGAAAGATACCAGAAACAGTCATCAAAAATCTGCACTGTGTTACAAATTTACAGGTGGAAATGGGAAGGAAGGATTCTCCAAACACCACAGAAAAGACAAGAAGATGTGATGAGAAGAGTGGGAGAAGGAGGAGAATAGATAACTTCAGAAGAGGAACATGCAAGCATAAGGAAGAACAAGAAGGAAGAAGAGGAAAAAAAAGAGCTTACATTAAAATATTAATATATATTGATTCAAATATTCAAGAGAATAAAAAGAAAACAAGGAAAAACTTTTCCTCTTAGCTTTCAGACATTTTCATGCCAAATTTCTGCAGTGGCTTCTTATCTTAATAGTTCTATTGGCTCAAGTTTTCAGATCATCTAAGTGTCAGAAAGAAACCAAAGGAAACTCCAGTTGGATGGAGGGAAGATCTTAGGCCAATTACTCTGTGATTTCAAGTTTGGAAATAGTTGGAGTTACAGTTTTCAGCTTAACAGTGACACTGTCCCCTCTCCTTTCCTATCACTTTCTGGCAATGACATTTTTATAAAAGGTTGTATCAGTTGACCCACGTAACCTTTCTCATGGACGTTCCTGTGGTCAACTGGTACAACAAACAGATAATAAAGTTTGAGCCAATGTTCACATCAATGACAAACACAAATACATTTTGTGAGTATCTGTGAGAAGCACCAGAGTTGGCTGCATTTCCTTTCAGTGAAAGCTACACATTTCACACATAAAATGTCATGCAAAATTATTTATTTATTTTTTTTTTACATTTTTAAGAGATGGATAAAATACTGCATAACAATTTTGGAACAGTTCTTCATCATGAATAAACAGGCACATTCGCACTATCTAAAATGGAGCTAAGTCTAATCTAACGGGCTGATGGCAGGCCTTCCATCAGGGAATAGGGCCACACTAGTTTGTTCTCAGATTTATACCAGAGACCACAGCATCTGAGCACAATCCAGTGCAAGGAATATAAACACAAGAATTTAGTTTCTCCTTTCTCTCATCTCATTCTCTTAAGTATACACTAAAAGAGCTTATAAAGTCAAAAACAGATACCTGGTTAGCAGTGGCTGAAAAATTTTTACAAGGTGTAGGCTCCGACTGACAGGCTCTGTCCTGAATAAAGAAATAGCATAAAGAAGCAGAATCACACCGTTAACGTGCTGAAACTCTTTGCAGTGACATAGTGCTAGCTGCGGAAACTAACTTCTCATAGCATTTAGTTAGAATAATACTGATCTTGCACTAATTCAGCAACCAAATGACTCCTAAAGTACTGCACAAATGTTATTAAGGGTTGTACAGCTACAAATAGATTTTCTTATGGACCAAAAGAGGCTGGTTTTTTTCCAACGTTATTAAAATATTTAACTTCAGTATTTCATTTGGAAGGTGTTCAAATGCTTTGTGTCAGCTCTACCATTTGAAACATTCCGCTACCTGTTATAGTATGCTATCAGATTTAAAAAGTTTTGACCTATATATTAAAATACCATTTGGATACAGTAGAGTCAAAACAAAAGAGCTGAACAAAATGATAATCTTTAAACAAATCATTTGATCTTATTGAAATAATATTTCTATCGCCCTTTCATCAAATATTGGAATGAAATGAATATATCTCTGTGAAACACTCATTTCACGGAACAGTGTTTTCTTTCAGAAAACTGTTGTGTCAGGATATTTTTAACAAGCTGCCTGTAGCATTTCACTGGCCTCTGAAATGTAGCAGTCTGAGAGGTGGAAATTGCACATCCTTCACAATGCACAACAGTACTTCACAGCTATTTAAGGGCCAGATTCTGCTTTCAAAGGCAGTGAAGGCAGTGAAGGCACTTTTCAGTAATATCAGTGGGAAAGGAATATGCAGAACTAGGGAAAGAGAAATAAAAAATTCTGTGTCCTCTACAGGGATTCTGTGTCCTCTATGGGGATTTTAAAAGATGCAGAATCTGGAGCAAGTACCTTGCAACTGTATAGACTCTCCTTAGATCCTCCATCTCCACTGGTGACTTCTCTTTTAGGAGACAGTAGCTCCAGTAACACAGTAAGTCTCAGATTTCTCCAAGCTCATCAGTCCTACAGGCTTTCACCTTAAGTGAAACGGCTGCAAAGCAGGCAGGTAGGCTCTCTGGGGAAGCTGTATAGATTTGGACTCCAAAGCAGCAGGGCAAATGGCAGAATTTTCTCTCTGAAACACGTATCTCATACTCAGAGGAATCTGCTGTCTGACCTCTCAGCTAGGGGCAAACATCACTGATACTGCTCTGTCGGGGGGCCCTGTGAAGACCCACTCCCTTCAAATGGCCACAGGCTCAGTAAGAGGTGTGGGGAACATAAGGTCTTGGATCTGTACTGACCCCAAAGCACAGGCACAAAGGGATGGAGATGTACTGCATAGCAGCAGCAAACATCTGCCATTCTTACACAAGCCTGATACTGTAGCACCTGAGCTTAACAGAAACTTCAACACCTTTGTCTTTACAGTCCTCTTGCAATAAATAGGTGCTTATATCCCTGCTCTGCAGATAAGAATTGAAGAATAAGGCTGCACAGGAAGTCTGTGGCAAAAGAAAAATGAACTGGCTAGGGATTTCAAGCCTTCAGCTACTGCCCTAACCATTGGTCTATCCTTCTTTTTCAGGTAAGAAAATAGAGATGAAAAATGCTATATCCAACTAAAGACGTAAAGATTTACAGTGGCACCAAAATCTCTTGTAGGCTGCTCAAGGGTCCCTGAGGCAAGAATTTTTTTGTCACCATTTTCACCACCTCAAATGTTTTACTACAGTTAGTCACTAATTTTTCCTCACAACAGTATCTGCAGGGATTACAGGATATAACATAAAAAAAAGATGCTCTACATATCCTCCCGAAGGAAAGAAAACGAAGGAAATGGCAGAAGCAGCATACCCGCAAAGGGTTGTTGAGCGTCTTTGAAGCTCTCTCAATGAAGTTGAACTGGTTCGCAAGCTTGCGCTCCTTTGGTCTCGGGGGAGGAGGTTCTTCTGCCTCTGCTGCTTCAGCTACTTCTGCTGTTCCTGCCTCCTCTGCCTCTTCCTCCCCTGCAGCCTGCAAGTAGAGCAGAAACTGTACACTGAAAGAATCAGACATCGCTTTCCCTCTTCAGAAGGGCTTTATCTCAGACTGTTGGATTTCTGCTCTCCAGTACAGGAGATTATTGTTGAAGATTGAGAGGTCAGTAGTGAAACAGAAAAATAAGTAATTTTTTTTTCAACCCAGGCCAATTGTAGCTGAAAGGACATAGTCCTGCAGAAATACATTAGACAGATAGAGTACACTGGAGAGAAAAAGCTGTTTCAGCTAGAAGACAATGTTGGCAAAAATTCAAGTGGCTACAAGTTGACACTGGAAAAAATCGCTGGAAATCAACTGGAAATTAGAAGATATCCAGCTACCAGATAGTTACTTTAAAATAGAGCCTTACATGAATTGGGTAATATAGCATGATTGCCTATGACAAAAGGAACTAGAGCCAAGGATCAGTCCCATATGCCATATTTTCATTTCCTTGTTAAAGAGATGAAATTTATTTGAAATTAGTCAGATCTTGATTCCAGGGCCTGACACAGTTTGAGTAAAAACAAACTTCTCATAGCATGCTCCTTTTCTGACTAGCCACCTACCTTTAAGTCAGGCTACCACTTATTTCAGGTAGTTACACCTACTGCTTTCATCTCTTCACATTTTGCTTTTGCCCAATTTCCCTTTCAGGGATGGACAGGTTGTCCAGGCAGTTTTCAGGTCCCAGAAAACTACAGTCTATCTGGATGGACTCTCTGGATGAAGATAGACCTTGTATGCAGGTACCTGTCATCCCTCATGTGTCTCCTCCAAACCAAACAAGAGGAGGAGGACCCAAGCTCTTTGGTAGAGACTGCAGGATCTCAGCAGAGATATCTCAGACATAAAGAAATCAATTACAGAAGCTTCTGAGTCAGTCCATCCATTTTATAATAAAGTGAATTTCAAAACTAATATTAAAAATAAGATGAGCAGCTCTCAGCTAACTATGGAGAATTACCTGTATATCTTCTGTGCTTTCTTCATCTTTAATCTCTGCCTCTTCAGATATTATCGTAGAATCCTCAATAGGGGGCTTTTCTGATAACAAAGAGATAAGTATATAAGCCTTAGCTAATAGGTATATCATCCCACGTTTTGCAGACCTGTCTATCTTCTAAAGCATTACTACGTATGCATCCTTTTCAAATGCTTTCTCGTTAGTTACCACTGTGGCCCACTCTCATTTTGCAGGGTAATGGTTTGCTCAAAGCCACACAAGGAGACAGTATTATTATTATAACGATAATGATTACTCCAGTAATTCTGGCTAGACTGGAATCAAAACTCTGATTTTCACTCAGATCAAATCTCTGAAATCCACTACTGATCTGGGTAGTTTTTGGCTTTGCCTTCAGTTCTCGAACTTTCTACCCTGCAAAAATGGCTGTAATCACATACAGCCATGAAGAATGACTGGTACAAAAGAGTGGTAATGTGGTTTGTTCTTCTTTATATGGATAAAAATGAATATAGTAGCTATGTTAGAGAATGATGGATGTCTATATTCCAATCACAGCCTTGAGTGGATAGTCATGTTAGCATCAAGCTATAAGGTTACTTTAAACTAGCCAGCTTAGAATCTATGAAAACAATGCCCTGCCAGGAACAATAATCCATGCTTTTGTGGCACTGAAGATCCCACTCAGCACTTTGTCTTACTTCAAATCCTCATACAAATTTTGTTAAGTGTAAATTCAAAGAGGCACTGACCCTCAGAGGCCACAAGTAATAACCATCCTCAGGAGCTTATGCAATGGTACCACCGTGCCTGAAAGTTGCCACCTTAAAAGGGCAGGATTTGTGACATAACTTCTCCTTTCACAAATAGTGGGAAAATGAGAAAATTTCTAAACAGTACAGATTTCTCTGATGAAAATTCAACCTAGAACTATTTACGGAAACAGCTTTTGAGCCTTGGAATTAAGGTATGTTTCTTAACTAAGAACCTAAAAATGGCCATACTAGCTTAGGTCAAAGCACCACCTTGCCCAGTATCTTATATCTCACATTGTCCAGAAGCAGATGCTTTGGAGAGAGTGTAAGAATGGAACAAGTATACGACAATTTCCTGAATGCTCACGCAGCCTCCAATCATTTCTACTTTAAGACTACCTTAAACTTTAAATCACGGCTGAACTTTCAAAGCAGGATAAGGAGTTTAGACATGTATATCCAACTAACTGCAGTGTAAGCTACTTAAAAGCCACAAAATAGCTCTGAAAAATTCAGTTGATGATGCTAGTGTTCACCTGGCCATGAAAGCATACACTGGTTTTTGCACTGTGGCAAATATCTCACTGTTTTTATTATTTTGTTTCCACAAGAAGGATACAAACCAAAATAAAAGTTATTCCATTCTCTAGTCATGAAGCATGATCACTCCAACATGTTGAATAAATGATACTAGTGGTTAACTAAGAATGATTGTGGTTTCAGATAATAAACCTACCTGCTTCAATGCTTGATCTGGCATTCTGTCGTCTGCCTTCATCTGAATCTTTGAGTATCATGTTTCCATTCAAAGAGAAGTGAATGGCCATTTGATCCACATAGCTTATTGGCTTGTATGTTCGTTCCTACAGATAGGTAAAAATAACAAAACCAGTAGGGAGAAATACATGATTTTAAGTAAAAAAATACTGTGTAGCCTTAATTGCTAGAGCCAAGTCAGTTCCATACTGATACACATATTTACACCAAATTCTAGCAGCTATTGCTATCTCATGACACTGAGAGCCAGAAGTTCAAAACACAAGGAAAAAAGCAGTAACATGAAAGCTCTAGTCCTCCACCAGTACAACAGCGAGTTTACATCCAGTTTTGGTACATCTCTACTACACAGCAATCACTAGAAGACTCCAGCATCACGCTGTGCTGAGATCCATGAATGAGCTGTCATACCTATACAAGAGCAGAACCATTCAGAGACAGCAGCTCTAACCTGGAGACAGTACAGGCTCTTAGCTTTGTGCCCAGGGTAATAAGCACTGCACTAATTCAGCTGTTTGAAGCTAGCTTGATTGGCACTTGCTTCTAGACCACCATATAGCACAGACATCAACCTAGGCTCAAACCACATATTAAGACTTTGAGTTTCACCTAAATGTAATCAGAAGCCACTGTAGACCTCAGCTGCTTCATTAATTTGTTCTCTATGAAAAATACCATCATTTTCTATACCAATCACAACATAGCATCAAGCCCATTTCAGTCACTGAGAAGGATCTGAAGATAGAGATCATTCATCACCTATTTCCATCTCATAAATATTGAAAATGCCAACTGCAAGGAGAAGAGAAACTGACCCCATCTGCTTCCACAGATTCTTTTCTCTCCTATCCAGCATAACAGTTGGTCAAACTTCTTACAGTAGCACAGAGATGAGACAGGCTTAGGATGGTTGTCTACTCCCCACCTAAATTTGGAGATAATCAAATACCAGAGCTGGAGGAACTGTCACTGCATACTCTCATTTCTTTCCTGGGGTGCAACCCTTTCAAGGAAAGTATGGGAGGCAGGGCTATCCTCCCATCCCCTACTCTGCAGCAGCCTAGTTAGCTAGCTGTACAAACTATCTGGGGAAGGCTGCTCCAGGGTAATAACAGCATTTGCTCTGCACATAAAAATGTGAAGGTGTGAGTCTTGGAAGTTCCCTGGTATTCACCGATGCATGCTCCCTTGCTCACACCTACTCATCACGAATAGAGCTCTTGTCACTGACTTCCCAGAGCACATTTCTGAACTCTCCTATAACTCAAACAATCGACACTTGATGTGAAGACACTCAAGCATAAACATCCTACACATTGCATATAGTGTCGCCTTTTCTCCTTTAATCACCACCGAATGGAAAAACTTATTGCCTGAGATTATGGCAATGAACTAATTATGTTCACTGTCAGGACTCAGTGAGTAATTTTTATCTGCTTTTCCTGAATAAATAGGTTGTCAATGACTTCAGACTCTTACCCTCTGCAAAACACTTAGGAACCATCGACAGTAAATATGTAAGAAGACAAAGCCAGGTTAAAGAAATTTTCTTGTTTATAAATAAAAACCAATCACAAAAGCATCTAATGACAAAAAATCTTATCCTGGATTTACAGGTCATGCCACACTTACTTTAAAGCTGTATCTGACAATATTCTGGGGAGCATGGGGATTATTAGCTGTCAGGATGCGTGTAAATTCCTCTTTTAATTCCTGCAGAATGGAGACAAAATAGTATCATAAATAAAATTCCACTGTTAATGTTACATATAGCATAAGAAAATCACCAGGTCATTTATGCTCATTTTTGTGATGTTCATTTGCTGCAAATATCTGACTTAGAGGTGATTATCTCCACAACAGCAATGGCTGGAGCAAGCTAGCTCAGAGGAGATCAAGAACACAGTCATTTTGCTTCCTATCTTGAATTCTTCAGCTGTCATGTAAATTTTTTGCTAGGTTGAAGTAGCACTTACAAAAAGCTAGATGTCTTCTATACGGCAAGAAAGACAACCCCTGTCTTGAAGCTATGCAATCCAAAAATACAATAAAAACTAAGCTCAGTAGCAATGCTTGCAAGATCAGCCACTGCTTACAAAAAGCTGCGCTTGTGTCAACTGTTTGCACTCCCTGAGCAAGAGGAGGTATGTGTAGCTACCATTTGAGAATTTTATACTGTAGTGCAGAACAGGGAAACAACTGCAGTCAGAAGGGTGAAAGACTCTGCAATGCCACTAAACCAAGCTGAAAAGAAACAGCTACACAGCTACAGGACCCCCCCAGACTCCCGCCGGCCCCTAAAAAGCACAGGGTTGGCTGCAGGACCCTCCTCAGCATGGCTAAGTCCTGGCTTCTTTCTCTCATTGGAACAAGAAGTAAGAACTTTCCATATGGAGTTAATTTGCCTTAAGCCCAGGGCTGTATTTCAAAGCACATACTCCCAGTTTTCCTGCTGAAAGACATTTTGGTTTAAACTGCAGGTGCTGTATACTAGCAAGTGCTGGGGCTTTTCACTCTAGCAGAATGTCCTTCAGAAGAAAGGGGCAGGAGTCACGCTTCATTTTGGGGAGTTTTGTATATATCTCATGCCAATTCCAGGAACAGTTTTACTCACAGCTTCTGTCAACTCCAGTTGATCTGGGGGTTTGATTAGAGTCTTTGCTGCTGCCCATTCATCAAGCCCCTCTCCCAGTTCAGTGGACACATCTTCATCCTAGCATAGGAACAGCAAGCTCATTAGTGCACCAAGACTGTGATTACTTCACTTGCTCCCAAGTAGCACTTCTCCAAATGTGGAGTGAGGAAGAGGCAACTGCGCTTCCTTGTTTATCTGTGCTTTGACCAGACCAGACAGCCCCAAATGGCAGGACAAAATTTGAAGATTGTTGAATGTCTACAGCTGCCAGCAAGAATTCAACGGGTGTGAGCAGGACAACTGTGAATTTGCCCTCAGCTCGAGGAGCTGCTGATTGAAAACAGCTCCTGGCCTGTAACAAAACTGGAGTAACTCCAGTAACAAAACTCAAGTAACTGCACTACAGTTTCAGTTTAGAAGTTGACAATTCTGTTTCTTTTGGCCATATCAGAACCAAATTGGCTATAGTTTAGCACTAATCAAAGATTTGTGATTACTTAAGACTCATGATTACTTCTGAAGTTCTATAAGATACACTTAGAAACTAGTTCAAGATTAAAAAAACTGTAGGGATGGGACTTCTGGAGAAATGTTAGCCATTTTCTTCAAAGGCCATGTGGTCTGCACTCTCAATACACAGAGAGCTGGTCTCCTTGGGCTGGGCTTGGGTTGGTGTCATGATACAATGTCTTTAATAGGAAAGGGATCACTGCAGGCACGAATTTCAATTCCTCGTCATTACAGATAAACTGCCAGAACACCAAGTTGCTGATTAAAGAGTTTAGGTGCTCAGGGCAAAATTTCTCCCTCAGTTTGAAATGTGTAATGAGCTGATTTAAAATAAATCAATCATTCCTTTAAACACCATTCTCTCAGGTCTATTAAACTTCATAGCTGTATGCAGCTGTCAATGTGTCCAGGGTGTAAGTGAGGGCTGTTTGCAGGTACAGTGCCTGGAGTACAGATCGCAGGACCACTCCAGGATAGCCCATGAAGAGGCCTGAGTGGGAAGAGGAAGAAAGAACATTCACATTATTTTTGGTGAGTGCTGCTGCCCCAGCAAAGCTTTGCTAACTGCAGAGCATCACAAAGGTAAAAAGGACGGTGCCGTGTATAAACGTGCAGTGGCTGAAAGCAACAGAGAATTCTGCATATGCCAAGCATCTAAGGAAACTTGCAGGCTGTAATCTAGTTTCCACCAGGGAAAAGCGAACTGAAATGAGGCAAACTGGAACAAGGTCAGGCTCTCTTATTCTCAAGAGACTGCGACAGAAGAACAGTCATTCCTGATGTAGTGTCACCCACAGAAACACCTGCTTGTAGGACATGTATCTTATATAATTCAAAGCCAGTCAGTTCAGTGCTGTTTTTCCTGAGATGTTGATTAAAATACTGTTAGGTTTTAAACTGGTAAACTTTTTTTAATTTATCTTTTTTATGCAAAGGTAAATACCTTTTTAAAGGATCAAAAGAAGAATGTTTAACAAGACTGTGATTTGTCTTACAAAGTGAAAAGCTGTTTGCAAACCATGCCAGCTTAAAGAATACTGGGTTGACGTAAATTTGCCTTCCTCCATCCTTGTCAATGGAGCTAAACGAATTTACATCAGCTCATGACTTGGCCCTATTTAAGAGGAACGTAGATTAGGCTGCCCCACTATGCATTTACTTGCCTGGCAATGAAAAGCATTACCACGAGTCTAACAGTCAAAAAGTTGACATTGTTCCATCTAATGCTGTACTTGTACGTTAATTATATGAATCTGGGCTATGTTCTGAATTTTCTAACCAGAGAAGGCACTTTTTTTCACAGTCCATGGCTGCTTATACTTTGGAATTTACATCACAAACCTTTTTTAATCCTTTCATTTTGCCATTTGCCTAAATTGTGTTTTCATTTTAATTTCCATTTTTATTCTGATTTACTAGAGAATTCCCTCCTCTGTGGAAATCTAGAGCAATCTCTTAGTGCTAAATATATTGTAATGTTACAAACTCTATAAAATATGACATTATTCAGATGCACTCCAGTTTGTATCTCATAGATTGGAAGAAAAAAAAAAAGCTTTTTAAAAACTCTTGGATTTGTGGATCTTACCCGTTTTTTGGATACAGGTTTAGCAGGCCTTTGTGGTACTGCCTTTCCTCCTGAAGGTCCAGTTTGGCCCTGGAGAAATAATGTAACCATGAAAACCTCTGAAACATTTTTTTCCTAATTTAACTAAAGCAGACTAACTTCATTCTGCTTGCTAACATCTCCCACAATGCCAAAATACTCCAGTGCTTTGCCTATAAATCACCTGAATGAAAAGCAGTCACCTTCATAATATAAAACAACAGTTTACCTGCATGAAGCAACACTACGCTCTACGCTTGTAACCCCTCGTCTGTTATAAACCTAAATGTTCTACATGCTGCATTCTAGCATCCTATTCAAACACCTCAGAAAGACTGCTTTTGCCCCAAATGCTCGCATGTTGCGGCGAGGCAAGGGACAGCAGATTAATACCCAGGGAGTAATGAGTGCTGAAAGGCAATTGAAAACACTGATGAACAGCTGGGAAGTCAACCACTGTCAATCTGCTGAGTGCATCAGAGCAAAAAAAAAAAAAAAAAATAAAAGAAAAAAGAAGAAAAAAAGGTTTTAGGACAGGCTTTAAAGAAAATAATGAAAAAAAGCATGGGGAGCCTTACAGTGCATTTCTAGGAGGGGTTACTTAGAGGTTAAAGAATAAGAGAAGGGCGCCAGCGACAAAGTCTCATGAAAGCTTTACAGAAAGTAGGAGAGGAAACAAAGAGGATCCCTTTGAGAGGACACTGAGCGACAAATAGGAAGAGAACTCAGAAGACAGTGAGTAAAAGTACCTTATTTTAAGAAGAGCCTGGCTGAGAAGAAGGTACAGAAGTGGGTACAAAGGTGATTAGGAGATCAGATGGGATGGATGGTAAAAACAGAGCAATTTGCATGGAAAAACCTTGACTTTGTCAGAGGACAGAAGGGTTTGCAAGAGGAGAAGTGGGAATGAAAATAACGGAGTGGGGGAGGCTCTCGTGTGTTTTTCAATCTTCTTTAGAAGAACATAAGAGTGTGCCTTTCAGCTCAGAAGAACGCTCCACCTAGACAAGTATCAGTCTCCAACAGTATTCAAACGCAGATATCCATGGAGCATTCTCCAGGATGCCCTTTCAGCCACCAGCAGGGAATTCTTAATCAGAAATGTTATTCTTTTTATTTTGCATCACTGGACCTCTTTCTCTACAAACCTATTCAGTCATTTTTGAATCTGTGTATATTTTTAGCATGCACAACTTCCTGCAGCAGGGATTCCCGTAGTGCAACTGCATGCTGATGCAAAGAACCACGGCTTGCTGTTTAAGTCTACCACTTGCTATTTTCATCTGATTTTCCCAGTTTTTCTACTAGAAAGCCTAGCTTTATCTCATTATCTATTATTCATCCCCTTTTCCATACAACTTATGAATACCTTACGAAGCGTGGGTCTCTACACAAATTCCTAGAGTCTCCTTTATTATGAAAATTAAATTTCCACTTCTACCGTCTGCTTTCCATGTATTAAGCAGTTATGTAGCCATAATGACTTTGATCCAACTTCCCCCAGTCTTATTTCTAAAACTCCATTACTTGTTAAGACCTGGCAATAAGAATTCAGAAGAAAAATATTTCAAGATGATGTGAGACTGAAAGCTTTAATGTTGTTCCCCTTTGTACAAGTTAAGCCTTGAGAGATTGCTGACATTAACAAGGTATCGAGGTTTTTTTAATTATTATGAAAAAGGCATATTCAAACCAATGAATGAGAAATGAGCCGACATACATCTCCATGCTTAGAAAATGTGACGCACTTTGAAATAAAATGTGCTATTACTCTTGGGGAAAATAAAGAGTTACGACATTTTCTTAAATTCCCACCATGAGCAGGTAGTGGAGCAGAGCAGCCCTGAGCCGCAGTGTCACAGCCACTGCTCACACCACCGGCTGACGCTGCTGGCCTCTTCCCCCAGGGCAATCGCTCGGCAGCAGGTAACACAGCAGCCTGTCCTACAAGGAACATGCTACATGTGAATTAGATGTGATTTAAGTAACAAAATTTAAGACAGATTTTCACAGCAGAATTTAATTTAGACCCAAATCAAAATCAAACTGCTAATTTTAAACACAAAACAAAGCCTCCTTACTATTAGCCTCTGTAAATGAGTCTATAAAAGCACTTATCCAACAGTAAAGGCATTGACAAGGCAATCTGAGGGTAATTGGTTTTGGCAGTTGCACACATTTCAATTAGCATCATCTAAAGAACCACCAGTGAATAAATCTCTGCAATTCTATTAAAACCCAAGAAGCTAGAACTTGACTCCCCTGGAAGGAAGCAGCACAGACCCTGTCCTCCTCCCCGCCCCAGGAAGGCTCGGCAGGACAGAGAGCCAGCCCTGGTGTCAGAAAGGCAGCAGTGATTTAGCACAGCCTAGGAAGTGAGGAACGAGAGGGCACGAACGCCAGTGAAACCCAGAGCAACGTGGATGTGGCACACGGCACCTCTGTCACAGGGAAGCGGTCAGGTCTCGGCTTCGTGCTGCCACTCTCCCACTCGCACATCTCTCACTTCTCGGCTCAGGAATGTTCTTCAAGCTTATAACTCACCTGTTCAGTCTATCCCCAAGACTTCATCCAGGTTGTAACCAAGCAGCCCTGTAATGCAGTACTGCCTTTGCTAGTAACTGGCTGCAGGCTTTGCACTGAGTTTGCAAGGCCTCAGGACAGAGGCTCCTGAGGCTTGTTCTGTCTGAACTTTTCTTGATTTTCCTGTAGTTTTGTTTTATTTGGTTTAGCTGAACAGCAATTTTTTCTGATGGATCAGGTGTCAACTTTTCTATGACTATCGCTAATTTGTTTTACTTTTGTTTATCTTTGCATGGTACCACCACAGTTTTATGACTATTAAAGCGAGGCCAAGTGGATCTTAGGGTAAGGAAGAAGAAATCATCAATATGAACACCATATTCTTCCCGGTGAAGGACTCCAAATGCTGACAGCTCACCATTACATCCCCACCAGCACTAAAATTAAACCACCCACCTTGGGATCCAGAGGAGCAGAAGAATAACACTGGGGAAAGACGTATAAACTAAGATATTTGTGTATAGCAATTTTATTATTATTATTAATATTTAAACTTTCTCTGCATAGAAGTATTTCTATTTTTTTCTAAAATAATTAGATCTAGGTGAATAATGCTTAGACTGCTAAGATTTCTATTATTCTAACAATAAATTCTTGGCTATATAAAGTGCACTTGCTCTTTGCCCACAAGCAAGATAATTGAGTTTACAGGCTATCACAACAAAGAACCAGGCTCTGAAAGCCTCCAGTTTTGCTCCATGCATGTTATTATGCTTTATCAACTGGTAAAAAAGATGCAAGTACGACATCCAGTCGCGTGTGACTGGGAGAAGATGTGCAAGGGAGGGGTCTCACTGCACCAGCTGGTTGGATTTGCCCTTGCTCACTTGTCTCCCTCTCACCTTACCGCCAGACCTTGGCCCTGCCTGCTGACACGGTGCTCCTGCCCACTTGCTCGAGGCTCCCTTGGGAGCAAAGCTAACAAGTTCCCCACAGGAGGGAGCAAGGACGCAACTGGCAGGACAGTTTGCTCCAGGATCTACATCAGATAGGCTACAGTTGGACTGTACACCCTCATTTTGATCTAAAAAAAAGAAAGTCAACCTCTTAAAAACCCTGACAATTATGCCTTGGGGCTATTTGGGTATCACACAGATCTCTTTCCTGCATAGTCTACGCAGACAGGACAAACGCAGCCGGACCAGCCGAGAGCTGGCAGGCAGGAGGGGGCACTAGGAGGACACTGGTCCTTAGCTCATTCCACAGTCCTTTGGTCCTCTCTCTCCTGCTTACACAAACCACCCGTCACAGTACTACATGGACAATAAGAAAAGCTGGTGACAGTGTTTGTGTGTTATTCTGGACCCTCCTGGCCAGTGAAGGTAAAGATTGCAACTCTACTTGACTCAATATTGCACAGGAACCAGTGTAAAAAGCAGACGGCAGCCTTTGGTACCCCGCTGGGATGCACTACCACTGCCTGTGGTTACAGCCTACAACAAATCCAGCAGTATTAGCACTAGGGAACACTCTTTGAAACTAGCAGATCTGTTTTAAACCTATAGAAGAGACAAGACAGAGGGCAAATACATGTCAGTCAAGAATACAAAACCTTTTACTCCGTCTCCTCATTCAAATAACACCACAATGTCTACTGCTGTGCTGTCTGCTAGAAAAGGCAGGCTTGACATTCCTTTTCAGGGGGTATTGCTGTGCTCGTTCTCCTCTTTCTTTGTCTTTTGCAAGCAAGCAGCTCCCTGTGAACCTTTCCAAAGCCAGCACGTTGTCCTTCTTGATAGCTTTCCCTAGCCCTCCTCTCTCGCCCATTAGCTGCGAAGAGTCCGTGATAGCATCCAGGTAGCTGGTGTCCTGCCACCATTGCTCACGTTGCTGGCGTGACGGCCACCTTCTCCACATTCTTTTCTTTACTGTATCAGTGTGTTACCCAGAGAGTATTATTTAAGTAGTAATCCTCTTGCAGTATGAACTATTTCTCTGTTCCGTATTTATACAGTGTTTGTTCAACAGGTTGCAAATGCACCCATAATGCAAGCAGTAAATAAACTGTAACTGTAAATCAACGTAATGACTGTATGTTGACTAGCAGGATTCTCAGACAAGGATCTGACCTCATACACATCTCTAGAATTCAAGCACATTTTTGCTGTTATATAATTAGCTAGACAAAGACAATTTTAAGTTAACAGACTATTATTAGGATCACAAAGAGAAGCATTCAGAAGTTAGAAAACATGAGGATTGAGGTTGCTGTGGTAACCTTCATTTCATCCCATTGGGCACAGACATTAAGATACACTGATTAATTACATAATCACACACTTTCTGGTAGGCTTCCTGTCTCTCTGGAGCTCTCCCAGGCTTACTAGCACGGACAGAGTTCACATAATAAGACATTCCTAGAATTTTGGTTTACATGGTTCAGCACCCGGAGAATTAGTTTTTAGTGTAGCTTATGTCAGACACCCAGAAAACAACTGTTCAAACCAAACAGTTCAATTTTGACAAATTCTATATAAACTGAAGATGGTCTTACTACAGAAAGCATCAACAGTCTTCATAAATCTTCCTAAGAAATGGTGCTACTATATCTACCTGTAATAATTAACAAGAACAAGAGAGTGAATAATTATGGGAGATTTATATTAGAAAAAAGAGCCATTGTTGCTAGGGAACTAAGGAATATGTAGAAGGGATAGAAGAATTACAAGGAGTTTCTCACCTCCAGGTCAGCATTACAACTCGGACCACACCAGGAGGTGCTATAGGAAAAAATGCCAAAGCAAAAATTTATGCATGCTAAAAATGGTTTTCTCTGATGACCATTTGCATCTTATGTGGAATAAAAGAACAGACTTAGTACAATTCCCACAATGAAAAGAAATTAGAACTCCATAACAGTCATAATATCTAAATTAAGGATCTAGAAAGCTCAAATGATTGGTTTCTTCTGTATCTTTCTTCCAGGACATATTTATGATAGTAGTGCCTAGAAATTCCTACCTGGGCCAGATACTGACTTTGCTAGGAAACAGCCCCTAGAGTAAAGATACAGTAATCTAACAGGGCAGCACAGATGAAGAGAAGAAATAGATGAAAAATGATGTTTTAAGTTCCATTCAACTCTCCTTTCTCTCCCCACTACTCCCCCTAAAGCAGATAAGCCATCAGGAGATACAAATAGCTGCAAAATCAAACCCTTCAGCTAGAAGTTTTCCTGTTGCTGTATTTGAGCTGTCCAACCTTCACATCTAAGTGTATTTTTAGGTACCGTACTCGGGCTGTCTGCAAATTAAATTCCTCTAAATAATTTTTAATTATAAAATTGGAAATTTAAAATAAGGAGAAATTCCTGGCCACTTTCTACAGGACATTGCTGTATATCACAGCGGCATTAACTGGTTGGCATTTGGGAAGAGCTATCTTGTTTCTGTATCTATGTTTCTGAAGAAACATGTAAGCTGAGGGCAAACATCAGAGAGAATCACTGGTGAGAGTTTTGCCCGTTTTACCCTACCAATATGCTTCCAACTTGGCCTGAAAAGAGGAAAATATAGAAATTACAGAATTATAGAATACAGAAAAATACAGAAAATATAAAAAAAGAAAATAAAGAATTATACTTCACCATCCATCTAAGCCTTGGTCTTCTTACTAACTCTATCCAGTGATTATTACTTTCTATTTTTGTTGGTGATGTGACAACCTACTAATTGCTGATCTGAGACTCATTAACTCATTTCACACAAAATGGACAGAATTCTGCTTTCCTGAATAAACAGCAAAAGCTCTGAAGCTTTTTCCAAATCCTGAAACAATCCTGCCCACTCGTTTTTTAAGAGATATCTTGTATAGTCTTACTTTTCAACTATTTACTCACTGTTACAGACAACTTCTGAGCTGTCAATAGCAATGCTGATGTTAAGTAAATTATCTAGGAAGCAGAAATTTACTCCCAAGAGCAAGCATTCATTCGAGAACCAGCTCAAATCCTCAATTCATGACTGCAGACATCCATCAGAAAAAAATGTGCCCATCCTTCATGTTCAGATCCAAGGCCTGCCCAGACTAATCATGTAGGAGATGCAATGATGCTACTGCGCATGCTGCTCTGCCAGCCAGGATGAGATCCCTCAGTGTAGCATTTGCTGGGCAGTGCTTCCTTCTCCTGTGCTGACAAGATTATCCCTTCCTGACCAGCTCTTGTGACTCATCACTGCATACACGCTACAAGGTGAGGAGTCAGATACCCCACTATACAATATCTCCTTGAGCAAGGTGAAATTTCTCCCTGTACTTAAAACATAAGGAGGGCTGAGCTGCCTGGGTTTGCAGATCCAGCCTAAAATACCAGATAATTCAGAGGCAGGTTGATTACGTTTCAAAGGAGAACTGTCAGTTCATATTAAGCAAATTTTCCAAGGGCTGAAAATCGATTACATATTAATGAAACACTCATCACAGGGCAATGACAAACCCTGACTTTTTAAGATCACTAAAGAGACATTCCAACAGTCTCTTTGCTCCCCATACAAGCTCCCAGCATAAGACAATCAGACTACAAGGCTGAGTAATCAAAGAACACTCCTGCTAAGTTTACTTTATCTTCCTGAGCAGAGACGTTATCATCCCTTCTTCCCCTAAAGCACAGCACAAAGGTTAACATGTAATCTGAAAAAAAAGAACAAAGCTGCTTGTAGGATTCTGAGGGGAAGAGGGAGAGTCAGTTTTAAGAGCTAGACTTGACATTTCCATAAAACCATTTAATATAATTTCCCGCTAGCTTTTTATTCTTGTTTGGAATATTAGCAGTCTCCATAGTAAACCACTGCTTGACACAATGAGCTGAGAAGCAAGGAATGGATACAAAACCAAAGGAAGCAAAACAACTTCTAGTCTGCCCTGCAGCAGACATCCATTTACGCACTCCAGGAATGCCAATTTAAGAGCTATTTGCCAACACACTTTTTAATCTGCTTTCTGAGAGGCACTAAACTACCTGTTTATTTTATATTACATAAATGGTTTAATGCACGTTTAAGAACCAATAAGCACCTTAAAGCTTTTGCTGGCAAAAATGTAAAATGTGACTGATTGTTTACTGCATGGGGGAGGGATCTCTTTGTTTTGCTTTGACAACTTGCTAAACAAAAAAGAAACTGTTCACGTGTCAGTGGGCACAAGCCCACATGTCAAGTGTAACGAGACATGCCTTGCTGTCCATGTTCAGACGCTGTGCCTACACTGTGAAAGTTACCTGTTGCTAAAAGCAAGGGTTGATCCTAAGTGGTAAGTCCAGCCAACCTGGTTCTATGCACAGCCATGCTGTAAATGCAGACAAAGAAGTGTATGCAATGTCAGTTAAGAAATCACTGTCAAATCTTGCTTTTCCCTGGGTGGCTTCAGCCAGACATACGTAGCAGCACAGGGTGCACACCAATGCTCAGACAAGAATTTTCCATGAGCTACATAGCGAAGAAATGGTACTCTGGATTCAGCATGCTCAACACCTCCAACAGCACATATGATGACCATAATTAAAATAATTAAAATGATTTTATAAATCTCAGAATTGTTGGCCACTTCCTCTTGCCACCCAGGACAGCGCACAGAACTGACACAGGGTTAACACAGTGCTGCGCCCTGTGCCAGCACCAACTTTGGTCCTGCCTTCGTACATGTCACACAGGTCAGTGTTTCTGAAGAATACTGTGCTGAGTGTCATTTGTCATACTCAAGATCTAACTTTCAGAGGAGTTGAGAATCTAATCCTTCCATTGACTTCAGTTAGATTTAAGTATGTTGGCTTAAGCCTTTCCATAACTCTGCATCTGCCCAAGACACTGCTGGGCTCGATTGCTTGTAACGCATTTCAGATCTGAAAGGAAGGATGTTACTGAAGTACGGAGTATACATTAAGTTTTATTATTTACAAAGCTGCATCATAAATACAAAGCTGCATCACACACACAAAGATCTAGGCATATTCAATTATTTTAACAAACTTTGAACACTGAAGCACATTCCTTCTTAATGAGCACAAACATAGACCAGGAATGGCCTAAAGACACTTCTCATTAAGAATCAGATCAAGTCAAATGATTCACCTTGAGAGTCAATGCCTTTATGCCTGATAACAAATCAGCTTTTGACATATTTTGATATAAGAGTCTGGGAGATTCCATTCAAAGAAAAGTAAAAAGGCATCAGTTGGCGGAGGCTGAACTGGAGATGAAGTCACCAGGATGAAGAGATAAAGAGCAAAACAAATCAAGAAGCTGATATCAGAGAAGAAGGCAGAGACAAGAAGGGCACAGAAGAGCAGACAACCACCACCTAGAGGGAAAGGAAAAAAAAGAGTTGATCAAAACCACTTAAAGAACATACAACCATGAAAGTGAAGGAAGGACTGCAAATGATGTTATAAAAGGGTCTTGATAATGGTCAGGTAACCATGTCGGCTTTGAGAACCATCTCAGGAAGAAAAATTTCAAAGAGAGCAGTCAATGAAAAACCTAGGAAGCAGAGCAGAACAAAGCAAAAACTCAGGAAACAGAACAGAGGAATGAGCAGCACAGGGACAGGTGAAAAGAGCATAATGATAGCTGAGAATTTGCAATGAAAAGGACAAGGAAAATAGTCCACAGAAATAATGCTCAGTAGAAAAAATAGGCTCACAGACTAGCAGTAGGCTTGTTTCCTGCCTCATTATGATCCCTGACAGAGAGGAAAAACATGATAGGACCTTACTCCTTTATTTTCAAAAAAGATTTTCTTGGCAATAATTGGAATCTAGACCTTGACTCACCAATTGGTTTTATTTTATTTTATTTATTGGTTTACCTGGCCATGAGGCCTCAGTAAATAATAAATGTCAGGCCCTGATTGCGAAGTGAGGAGTGTACAGGCACAGCCGTCCAGCACCGAGGCGCTCACAGCACTTGCGACGTGAGCCATATTTTCAGTCAGGGACAACGAAGCAAAAGCCCCCGGACTCCAGAACCAGCTACTGGAAATACACACAATTTCTCCACTGCAAAAATACTCTAGTAGACGAAACTACATGAAAGAGCAATCAGATTGTACAAGCGCAAAGCAGATATGGGAAAGGGGATACAGCACGAGCTTCAGTAACTCGAGAGGTAACAATTTTATTAAAAGTTGTGAGAAAAGTCGATCAATCCGAGGGGTTTAAACAGTTGATCATTTTTCACGAGCTTTAAGAGAGGCGAATGCCTTCACAGCGCATTAAGTTTTTCAGACAACATGTAAAACAAAGCCTACTCATTTCAGACGCAGTGTTACCTGGAAGCGGTGACGTCATCACAAGCCTTACGTCACACCCGTGACATCACGGCACCGGCGGGGCAGGGGCCGAGGGCGGCAGAGCCAAAGCGTTGCCTGGCGACGCCGCTTCCTCGCGCGAGCCGCGACCGCCCCACAGCACGAGGCACCGCGGTGACGCCATGCCGGGGCTACGTCACGGCGCCGGCGGTGACGTCAGCGCGGCGCTGTCCCGCGGGAGCGCGGCGCCGCCCGCCCGGGGCAGCCCTTACCTGCGGGTGCCTATCGCCCTTCGCTGGCATGGTGCCTGCGCCGCGGCCCCCCGCCGCCGAGCGGCCCCGCGGCGCCCCGCGCCGCCTCCGCGCCTCACCGGTCACCGGAAGTTGATGGTGGCAACCATGGCAACGCGCCGGAAGCCGCGCGCGGCCAATCCGGCCGCAGGAGAGGCTCGGCGCTTGGGCACTACCCACTCTTCCCCCCCCATCACTGACCGTCTGCCCGGTCCCCCCACGCGGAGGGAATGGTACGTCCCACGCGGCGGTAAGGCGCGGAGGGGCCCGCGGGGAACTGCGCATGCGGGCTCCGGCGCCACCGCCCCCGTTACCCCCGCAGCCCCGCCTCGCTCATGAATATGTAAGAGGAGGGCGGGGCGGCGGCCGGACCCGGAAGCGGCGCGGCTGAGTCACCCCGGCGGCTCCCGGCGGCAGCGGCGGCGATGAGGCAGCAGCAGCCGCGGCGGGCGGCGTCCTTCGGCGGCTGAGGAGCTTCCGCGCCCGCCGCCCCTCCCGCCCCCCGCCGCGCCCCCGCCCCGCCGGCACCATGATGGAGGAGATAGACCGGTTCCAGGTGCCCGCCGTGCGCGCCGAGATGCAGCCGCTGGTGAGGGGCGGGCGGGGCCGCGCCGCCGCCGCCGGGAGCCGCCGCCGCCGCCTCGCCGCGCGCGGAGGGGGGAGGACGGGGACGGAGCCGCTCGCGCTGCGGCGGGCGGGGGCCGCGCGCTGCGGCCGTTATGTAACGGCTGCGCGCGGTGCGGGCGCTGCCGCCGCCGGCGGGGAAGGGCCGGGCCGGGGGCCGGGGCCGGGGCCGCCGCCGCTGCTGTGTCATCTCGGGGCTCGCAGCCGCCACCGGGCCCTCTCGTCCCCGGCGCGGCCGGCGGCGGGGGCCCCGGGGCGGCCGGGGCGCGGAGAGCCGGGCGGTCCGCGGGGAGACGCTTCTGCCAGGCTGCTGCCTCCCTCGCATAAAACTGGGAATTTAAAAAAATCTACTGATTAATTTTTAAATCCGTAAGTTTTTTTCACCCTGTGGCAGGAGATAAAGGATGTTTTTCGCTTCGTAGGCGCAGTTATGCCCAATTAATGAGCTCTGAAGAGGTTGAAATCGTGGTTACGCTGCTGCGTGGGAGCCTGCGGGTCCTTCCAGGGAAGGAGGCGTACAGGCTGCCGGGGCTTCGTGGCCGCTCGCGTGGGCGAGCGGAGCGGTCCTGGGCTTTGGTAGCTCCTGCAGCGACACTTAGGAAGGAGGCCGGCTGGCTGGCGGCCACGGGAGACGCTAGCTCATCACCGCCTAGTCCGAGGCTTCTCTTCTCGAAAGCATGTAGCCGCTTTGCTCTGATAACGAAGGCTTGTGTTGTGCCCCAGCTGCATGCCGCAGAATGCTTCAGTGCATTCGCCCCCCCTTTTTTTGTTGTTGTTGTTTCTGGTTTGGGAAAGATTCCCTCCTGTGCCCCTTTTCCCTGCCTGCCTCGCTGTCTGCTTTGGAGATACTTTGTTATGGGTAACTTGGGACCTGTTGAAATACAGAAATACTGTTCAGCTTGGTATTAAAATTGAAAGCTGGATAACAGGCTGACTCACTCAGGATGTTGATCCCCTTTTGGCACCTAGGGTAAGCAGTCTTCATCTCAGTGCCTAATTGTGTGAGATAGTGATATGAAATGTCTGAAGGGGTGGAAAGTGCCTTAATGAAATGCTTCTATAGATCCTCTTGACAGCAGGTGAGAGCAGGGTATTGGCAGGTTCCTGTTAGCACTCAAGATATCCACTACTGAGATTTCCAGTGCATCAAACTGTTAGAATTGATGTGCCTCTTCCATGTTTTTCTTGTTGCTAGCATTGATAAAAAGTTGAGAACAAAATAACTGCCTTGTGAACATAGATTCTTCTGTGAAGATTTACAAATTCTATTTGTTCTTCAGTGATGAAAAAAATGCTTTTATTATGGTGGAAGAGTGGACAAATTCTGCATGTTTTGGAGAATATATATATATATATATATATATCTTTAGGATTGTTTGGTTCTTTAGTTTCTAACCTTTATGTTTGAGGGAGGAAAAAAAAATCCACACAAAACAGGGCATGTGACAATCCAACATCTTTTTGTGTGTGTGTGTATGGGTTTGCCAAGGAGAGGCAGTGGATGTGTCAAGGCCAGCCCTCTATTCGTGTTGTTAAGGTCAGTGGGTATTAGCAGGTGTGAAAAAGCTATTGTCAGACAAATAAAAATGCACTTATGTATTTGCCAGAAGAGTGGGGATTTCTGGTTCCCAACAAAAACTGTTGTAATAGTAGAGTGGAAGTGACGTGTTACATGCATGTTTGTGTGCACATGGGCTGAACAGAGCCTGAGGAAGCTGTTCTATGCAGCCTTGCTGTCTCAGGTACATCATGCAGCAGTGGTAGCAAGTTTAGAAAGTAGCCTGCTTCCTTTCCTCCTTCAACAGCTCAAGAACTAAGAAATTTTCACAAAGGGATTTCATATTGGCATAAAAAAAAAAAACTCAAACACAACTTCAAAGAGGAATTTTATTCTCCCCTCCTCTGCTTCAGGACTTAAGTTGATTTTTAAATAATGGAGGTCATAATGAGACCTTGCATATGTGAAGGACTGTTGCAGTGAGTAGATGAGTGGAATTCTTTCACATGCTTTGAAATGCTGGTCTCAGATGTGGGACAGAACAAATCTGGTACAGCGCTTCTAGTGCCTTGAAGTTGTCTAGCTTGGTACGTATGCTTTGCAGCTCCTGGTCTGTACCTTGCAAGTAGGTTAGAGCAAGTATGGCCTGGATGCTTGCAGGAATTTATGCAGCTCAGCAGCTGGCTGGGGGTTTTAGCATAGTATTTGCTTAGATAACTCAACTCTGCCTGATACTGCTGCTTTGTTTTATTAGTTATCTTCCTCCCTCCCTTCCTTTCTTCCTCCTATATTTTAATGTACACAATAACCTTACCTCTCAGGACTTGTTTTCTCTTCCTAGTATAAAAAGGATTTTGTGCCACCTAGGCTCAGAGATGGGTCATTCAATGCTGAAGACCAAAGGAGTCCTTTACATAGCTTCTCCTATGTGAAGGACTGAGGTAGAGATTTTCCCAAGTGCAAGGCACTGTAAACTGCTGCTGAAGCTATTAAAAAAAGTTTTGAAACATAATCCTCTGCTGAAACCCACTAGAGAATGAAGAGTTCCTTGCTTGGTCTGAAGTGCATACCCTGTATGAAATGTGTTCCCATCCTGTTTAGGTTGGATGGCGTGCTAGGAGAGCATTGTCCACTCTGATGCTGGCCAGTACCTGGCAGTGGCACAAGGATCCTGAAGTGTTGCTTATCTCCAAACTCATCTCAAAATCCTAAAAAATCCAGTTGCATTCTTGACCATCATGCACACTTCTGAATGTCCTGTTCATCTGCACAGATAACGTGTCATCTTGACTTTTTGATGTTTGTGTGCTGAATTCCAGGATAACTGTCAGAGATATGCCTAGGAACTGCCTGACAGTCTGGCCTGCTGATCTGGTATTGTTCAAATTTGACATAGGTAGAGCTGTAAGATGCTTAAGGAAAGCCATTCTTACAAAGTAGTCTGAAGCCTTTGCAAGCCGCTGAGCTTCTGAACCACTGATACTGGCACTATTGATCACCTGTCTGTCAGGGGTGATAGTACACTAATGTCTACTGCCTACTGAGACTATATACTGACAATAACTAGTCTTGTTAGGAACAGGCAGGAACAGAGAGCCTGACACATTCATGGCCTTTTGCAAAAGTAACTCCTTCAAAGCCTAGGTGTGTCTGGAGGGTGACATGGGGAACCTTCTCTCTTTGCTAGTCTTGTTCTTTGTTTGTAGGTGTATGATTAAAACTTGCCCAGTCAAGGGCTGTGTTGGCATCTTGTTGCAAGACTGAGGGCAGCACCTAACTGATGTAAACTGAAGTCATTTGGAGCACTGTTTGCTCTGAGAAAGCTTACCAGGATCTCTAGTTGCTACAAGTTGCACTCTGCTAATGACAAGATTAGGTAGGGGTTGTGCTGCAGAACCAAGGAGCTCTTGGTCTGCAGGCTGTACATTGGCTGGCCCTTTTTATGTAGGATCCCCTGTGGTTCAGACAGTGATGCAGAGTGGGGTGTCACTCCCTCCAGCCTGTTTGGATAAGCATAGCGGGAGTCAGCTCTCTTAACTCTGCCTGACCTCCTCTGCAAACATGTATTAAAAGAAGAGAACTGTTGAATACTAATGCAAACCTGAGGAAAGGCTTGGTGCAGAGCTCAATGGGAGTGAGTTGCTGTAAAGAAATGAAGAGGGTGGCATAAAAACCCTGGTTAAACGTGGGCAGGTTGCAGGATGGGGCCCAGTGTTCCATGCCTCTGCGAGATGTTACTCGGTGTGTTTTGATATTTTGGCAAAGTTCTGTGCATATACATTGTGGAAGGAAAGAATAACTAGTAACCTGCACTTGGTCACATTCACGTGAACATGTTCCCTAAGAATGGGACACTTCTGATCACTGTTTCCTATCTTGGATATTTGTGGCTCTTGTCTTTCCTTTCAGAAATGGCTGCCTTCTCAAATTCACAAATTAATTTTACTGGGAGTCTTATTTGCTCTAACTCTTACTATATCTTCCCTATCCATATAATGCAAACTCAACTGAGGAAACTGTTCCTCTTTGTTTCAACCTGATCTCTAATTCATCTGGTCGTAATCTTTGCCTACTCGCAGAAAGGCCGTCTCGCATTGGCTCCTAGGAAGTGGGTTAGTTTCAGAGAAGGCTGTTGCCCTGCGTTGCTGGGATGCATGGTATGGTGAGGCCTGAGAGCCAGCGATTCTGGGACAGTTATACTTTGTAGGTAACTATCCATGTGGCTGTTTTTGGTATTTGAGGTCTACTCTTACAACTAGATGAGTCTTCCCAGTGTGTTGCTGTGCTGGTTTGTTTTTCCTTAAGTCTTCTTAGTCAGGAAGTTTGACTAATATGTAATTCCTGTTACAGGGGTAGATATTAGAGGTAGGGAGAGACAGAGGGATGTTTGCACAGTGAGGATGCTGCAGAGAAAGATGATTGAAATATTCTGTGAAATAGCAGTAAGAAGTCTGTACTACGATATGGACGCTCTTCAGCACTGGAGCCTCACTACCTGTTCTCCTCAATGACTTATAAGCCTGCGTTGGTGGTGTTTGCCAGCTGGACTTCTGCAAAATCCTTGAGTATCTTGGTTTAAAACAAAATGTACTGAGCATGATGCAAGTATGGATTCCACTAGTACTTGAAGCCCTCTTGAATCTCTGTCTCTAGCACTCACCAAGCACTGGTTGGTATATGACAGCAAACTGTCAGATGGAAGTGCTGGATCATACATCACTCTGGTGCGCTGACCCAGGCAGTTTCTGTTCTTAGCACAAAAATGCAGCTAGAGTAAAAGTGCTCTTGCACACTCACACCAGGGCTGCCTTTTGTAAGAAAAAGCATCTTTCGAAGTGCGGCAGCTTCAGAGAAGCTTCTCCACCAGCTCCTGAGACTTTACCTTATTTTTTGAAACTGGCAGCTGGAACATAGTTCTTCAGTTTCCCACTTCTCCATCCACATGAAAAATGAGTCCTTTTCAGATAAATTGGGCAAATAATTCCTATATCTAGTTCTGAAGCATTATTGCAAAACTGGTTCCTAGCAAGTGTTTGCAAGGCTGTGGTACCTCAGGCTGGTAGTTCTAGTTGTGATGACTAAGGCAGACCTAAGGATTTTGTTTAGCCACATCCTGCAATGAAGCTGTTTGCTTTTCAAGCTAAGATGCCAAATTTACACCGGTCTGGGAGGTGTAAAACTTCCAGAAATACTGAAGATAGAGAAGATGCATTTCTATACAGACTTTTTCAAAAATTAGCAACTAAAAACTGGAAACAAACATAAATGGAAATATGTTGGCTATATCTTCAAAAATGAATTGTAATTCTAGCAGTCAGTATGAAGTGCTCAGCGCAGTTTATCTGCGTTCTCTATTTTTAGGAAAATATTGACTATTGCTCATATCAGAGAAGTGCTGTGCATTAAGATTTGTCTGGTGCATCCCTAAAACAGGGGAAAACCTGAAAATAGAAAAGCAAGAGTAACTAATAAGCAAGGAGAGGTTATACCTCTAGGACTTAGAAATAGTATGTTAATGTAACATGAGGTCTCTAGTGAAAATACACAAGAAACCTGTTTTTGTAGAAGGAAAAAGCTAAAATGAAAATGTCATCCTTATGTATATTCATTGTAACGTAGCCCTAGGGTTGCATAGCTATGTTGTATAAACGCCTACAGTATATCAGAATTATGATGTCCCAATACTATGAGTCCTGAAATAGAAGCTGCTTTTAGTTATACAACCTGTTTTGAAGTACAACGGTGTCTTTTATAGCAATAGCCTAAAAACGACCTCCCTGGATGCTCGATTCTTTCTCCCCTCCATTCCTACTGTCTTCCTCTGTAATAGGGCTTTGGCGTGGCGGGACTGGCGCTCCCACCCCCACACCCCTTGAGCCTTCATTTCTCAACAAAGCGTGGAAAAACTCAAGCAGTTATTTTGGCATGGGCTCTCAAACAGCTATGGGGCAGGATATGGCTACTGTTAAAGGATGACCTGTCAGGACACAGGCGCACAGTCTGGCTGGCACTGTCTCAGCAGGCATGCAACTTCTTTTTTTTTTTCCCCCACTCTTCTTGCACAAAGCCTTACTCGTAGTTCTGCCAGTTTTGTTTTGAAATCTCAAGTAAAAAAGTACTTTAAGAGGGTCACTGTGAACTTCTAAAGAATTAAACCTGAATGATCTTCTTTTAGGAGTTATGAACTCCTTGGATTTTTCCATTATTTGTAGCCTAATATTAGTATCTTCTCAAACACTGACTTCTTGTATGAAAATAGCTGTGTAGGCTATAGGTAGTGGGAGATCCCTAAGGAACCAAACAAGATGAGCAAAAGGCTGGGGCAAGGGGGGAAATAATGTGTGCCTCTAATTCTGCAAGCTTTCAAAGAATGGCTTCAGCTTACCCATAGGGCTATACAGCATATGTGACCTCTTGGGAATTGCATCTTCCTTGCCCTGGAATTGGAGTTTGAGCCCAATAGCAGAGAAGAGGACCCTGTCACTGGTTTTATCTGTTGGTTATGAGATTCAGAAGTTGGGATGGCTGGCTAAAGACAGAAGTGGGAATTAGTCAGGATGATGTACTCGTTTTATTTTTTTCTAGACATTTTAAGACCTTGACTAGAGTAATTGTCTTTCTGCTTCTACACAGATCTGTCACTTTCTACAGACAGTTTCTAGAAATGTCTTTTTTTCCCCTACACTTGCACACACCGTGCATCTTCTGTGAAGTCTTATACCATTTTGAATGTAAGGTCCCTGCGCGATTCTGTCTGTCGCTATAAAATTGACATCTTGGTGATGAAACGACTTCCAACTAGTAAATCTGTCAATTCCAGCTCTAACCCTGTGTAGTCATCTTGACCATTATTCTTCTTTCTGAGCTTTAAAAATCTAATCTTGTTCAATGGATCAGTGTCCACTTTTGATCATGCAATAAATAGCAAGCATTTGCTTCTCTGCTTTGACCCTGAGGGTACTGAGTTGGAGTGAATAAAACTGTAGATGGAAATTTTCTTCATTTTTTTTTTTTTTTTTTTTAGTAGCAGTTACGTGGGAGGGTCTCTGCTCAGCTTTTAGACATATTCACCTTCAATTTGCAGGGTATTGGGTTTTCTCACTACTTTGGGAAGGAATGGTCTCTTAAATATATGCAGAATATACTGGCTATATCTAAACTACTTCTACTAAGTGTGTTGCTAAGTCATTTTGGTTATGGATCAAGAAAAACTCATGGTTTCCAGTAGTAGGGGTGATTGTAGCAGACAGTTGACATGTAGAGAAGAAAATTGGCCCTCTTAAGAGAAGTTATTGAAATGAAATTTCTTTATTCTACTATGCAAGATCTTATTTCGTATACAGAAGGAAAAAAAAATGAGGGCGTTATTTGTCATGTCTTAAAAAGCTATTCCAGCTGTACTAGCAAGCTGTCTTGTGAAGATGCAGCTTCTGCTGACAAACAAGTTGTTTTTGCTAGAATATTTTTCAAAAGATTCCCTGAAGATCTACTGTGTAACTGCATCTTTATTACAGCAGTTGTTAAGTTGTCTGTCTGGAGTTAGTGGATGAGCTATGTGAACAAAACTGCAATATAGATCAGACTATCAGATAACTAACCACTGAGTAACTGATGTGAAAACTCCTGTAACCTAGCACTTTATCTACTGGACCATGTCTCTTAGATTCGTGTGTGCTGTGCTGAAGTAGGTAGGATTGCCCTTTCTTATTAACTGTTTGAGGATTTTTCCCTAGAGCTTTCCAGACAGCTTGATTTCAAAATGGACTGTGAGGTCTCGTCTATCAAACTTGTGTTTCCTTCTGGGTCCAAGACCATCAAACACGAAACCTTTATCCCTGGATATAGTACAGTTTCTTGTCTCATACTTACCTGTCACTGCTTTTTTTTTTTCAGTAGCTTTTCAGTGTCCTTTCCGAACTAAAATTCGTTAATATGAGCAACTAATCTTTTTGACTTTACATGTAGAGTTCAATCTAATAAATTCTGTACGTAATCTCTTTTTGTAAGAACCCAAGCACAGTGCTGGTGTTTTAAAGATGATGGTTTGTCTTGTGCATTTTAATAATTATGTAGGGATGTAGGTTAGTGATTTAGCACACATTCATACTGGTTAGTTAACTTATGACTTGTTTCAGGGCTTTTCTTGTATGCAACCCTGGGGGTGGGGGGAAAGGAAGGGGAGATACAACTCAAGACAGCAAAAGTACCTCCCATGGCAATTACTGTATTCCCTCCCACCTCCTAAACTCCATGTATATTTTGGAGTGGCTTCATGTTTGTTTGCTGAGTTTGCTTTAAGTACTGGGAGAGCCTTTGAGCTGGCATGAGATAGCCTGCTTTGGTGGTGGCCTCTCCTGATTCTTGCCTCTAAACAGATCTCTCTTCTTGTTGGTCACATTCAAGTGTCTTTAGCTTTCTTAAATGCAATACATTTTTGTGTAATCATGAGTTCTTCATTTTGGCCCTTCGCACAGTTGCCTACTATAACTTGAGGTTTTTCATTTTCCTGTGCCTGCCTGATTTCTGTGGTCATATTCAGATTTAAGGTACTGCTGCTTCCATTCTTCCCCTCCCTTAAAGTGTGAAAGCAGTCCAGTCCTCCCAGAAGAGCCTGCTGGCAGTGCATTGCAGTATTTGAAAGGATTTGCTGGCTAGAGCCGTACTTGTCAAACCTGAAGAGATTCATTTATGTTTGTCCAAGCTCTCTTGCTAGTATTACTTAAATCGTGTCCCCAGACAGTACACTGTTGATTTGATTCTCTGACTGATGTACCAGTCTGACCACAGACTTCTGACAGGATAGGGGGAAGCAGATGGGACTCACCATGTTTTGAGCCGAGATAGTCCTAGGAGTGAAGCTTCTTGGAGCATGTCAGAGCATGTAGGTCTTCTTACATCTCAGTCCCTAATAGAAATTGGATTTGAATCCTTTTTTGTTCAGCCTTACAGTCCCGTTGAATTGCTAGCTGAATTCCTGATGCTTCCTGTGAAATGATTATTACTGCCTTGTTCTGAAGTGATGTCGTATGCTCTTTGAGGTCAGAGTATCTAAAGAAAAGTTACTGAAGTACATATGAGAGTTCGGTGATTCTAGTTTGATGTTTGAAGTGTTCTTGATATTAAGAGACTGTCGAACAAAATGCACAGTCATAGTGCTGACATTCATGTTGTTCAGAAAATGTTTGAATTTCATGTGAGTAGAGCAGTCCAAAAGTCAAGTCCTTGTGTTCATGGTCTTAGTTAGAAACATCTAAATGTTGCAAATGGTCTGCCTGTATACACAGGCTTTTCGTCTGCAGTGGTTAGTGCAAGTAAAGGACAAATTAATTGTATCTCCTTGATGGCAGTCATTTAATTGTAGGGGTTAACTTTTGATCTGAAACTAGTTTTGTGGTCAATTGTGGCAAGTAGCTTGAGATGAGTTAAAGGCCAAATTTCAAAGTGGTTTTTGAAGTCTGCAGTACTAGAATGTTCATTGCTTCAGTGGATTTTCCTCCTGAGGCAGGAGGAGGAAGAGCTGTCTGCACTGCACAGGGTGCATATTGTTAATTGAAATTAAAAACCAAATAGCAATGTTTCTGACCAGAGATTGCATTGTAAAGCTTTTGTCTGGCAGGATCCTGTGACTGACACTTCTGAAAACAATATGCTCTTTTGTGTGAAAGCATTATTTTCTTCTCATCCACGTGCGTGTGAGGCAAACGGAAAATATATTCTGTCTCTGACGTTGGAACTGCCCCTCCAGTTGAGCACTGCATAGACATAAGGCTTTTGCAGGCACAGCTGTCAGTTGGGGTATTGAAAGGGATCTCCAATACTGATCACACTGATGGAACAAACAAAAAACATTCTTGGTTTTGAGCGTAGGACTGCTTTGTTCCGGGGCAAAAGAGACTTAGTACAAGTATACCCTGGATGATCAAAATGCAATAGTGTCTTTTTAGTTGTAGCATTGAGCTGTAAAGATTTCATATCTGGATTCTTTTTGAAAGCAGAAGGAAATGCGCAGTACCTAACTTCAGTTCTTGTAACAGGTGGCTTTGGCATGCACATGGAGGAAAAGACAACTAAGCATAATCTCCTTTGAGACAAGCTATGGGGCTGATGGCAGGTGAACTGATCTGGAACAAGTTCTGAGATTTTGTGATTTAAATGTGGATTGATACTGAAAATGAAGAGGCTTTCAGTTGATCATGCGTGTAGTGAATGTGATGTGTATTGTGCAGGATCTGTGTGATATGGAAAAAGCAAGTAAAACACTTAAAAATATTTCCTAATCTGCAAACAATCCTGCCAAACAATTATGATCTAGTTCAGGGGCAGACTTAACCATCCCTCTTCTCTCTCTCTTTTTTTTTTTTTTTTTTTTGAGGTCTCTGGGTCTATCTGGATCTCTGCATAATCTTCCTCACATATAGAAATATATATTCTGAATAACAGTCCAGAGAACAGTTGTAGGAACAGCATGTTCCCAAGCTTCAAAGATGGAGGTCAGCTGGCCCACTGGAGCGTGTAACTGCCAACAACCCAAAGCTTTTAATAAGCCTAGGAAAAACCGTTAGCTACTGTGATTCAATGTCTGTAAAGCTGTGCAAGTCAGAAGTTGAATTTTGGTTCCAGTTTTGATCACTACTTTAGGATTAAGGGAAAGGAATGTGGTAAAGGAGTTGCAGGAAGTCCAGCACGCCAAGAAAATATGTTACGAGGCATCTATGCTGCAGTTTAACTGATATGAATAGCCACTTTGGGATGTAAATGCAAAGCCCTGTGCTATAGTCTAGAATTCGGCACAGCTCTAGCTATTCCTTTGCTGCTCTAATGGAGTAGAAAGTCATATTACTTGTCTTCATCCCTCCCAGCAGAACCAAACCCTTCAGTGGCTATACTGTAGACAGCATCCTACTAAAGTGCTTTTCTGAAAAGAATTTCTTGTAATTCTTCCAGAAATCAGGGCAAAATGATTATGAAAATAACTGAAAAGATCCGTGCTGTGCATGTAAGAATTATTATAATGAGATTATCTAGGTATGGGAGAATGCTTTATTTGGGTTATATAGCTACATATAATTTAATAATTTAGGTTCCATGCTTTCTGCAGAGAATAGTTTCTTCTACTGCAGTGGAAAATGCCAGATATGAGCTTTTATTAATGCTTCGAGTTGCTGTATTTGCAACATTAAATTCTTAAAGATAAGTTATTTCCTTGAATTCAGAGATTATTCTTCTGGACTTTAGGTGAAGACTGAATCAGCAAATTTTTTTTCCCACCAGATTCAATGATAGCACACGTGAAATCTGCAGGTGGCTGTGTGTTGACTTTGAGGCGTGAAGTTTGCAGTGCTTGTTGCTGTGTTTGTGGCTGTAGACCTTGTCCAGTTTGATTAAAAAAAAAATAAATAGTTGTTGATCCATCTGGGTATGAAATGGAAGAAATATGTGTGTGCATTGCCAAGACACAAGCTCTCTTTTGAACTCTGCTTTTTTTTTTAAGATGCATAGGAGCTTAAAAACAAGTCCTAATATGTTCCTCTGTTTACTACTTATTTCCAAGCTAGTTGATTTCAGATTTTGAGAGATTTTTTCAAATGACCATTGAAGTCTGGCTTGCTTTTTTAATGAATAACTGGGAGAAAGCTAGATGCTTTTACCACAGGCATTTCCTGTTGGTATGGAAGTTGGTAGATACTGCAAAAGAACTCGCCAGGAGACTTTGCATAAATTCAGAACTCATTAACATCACAGGGAATTACTAGCAGTTGGTTGCAATGGTGGTAAGGTTTTCATGCTGACATGGAGAGAAGCTAGGAGGTATGGCTGAGGCAGGCCTGTTAAATACCACTCCAAGCTTGACCTTCTGAAGTGTATTAGACCCTTGCTGGGTTTTTATCCTCTTGCTATCAGGAACTTGTTCCCTGGGTTTAGCAAGGTTGAGGGTTGATCGTAATAGTCTGATTCTGTACTTCAGGCTGTGATCTTAATTGATAAACATGGCAAATCCTTTAACTTTTCAAGGCTGAAACCAGTTCATCCTTTTCATTAGGCAACGACAGAAGTGCTTTTCCTTGGCCATTGCTAGTACATGGGACTGCTAACTCGGTTGACTGCTGATGCTGTTAAACAACTTCAGCCTTGCAGGTAATACAGCCAGCCTGTCATTCTGCTATCAGAATCCTCTCAAACTTCAAAATAGTATTGCACATGTGGAAATATCATCCTTTACATCTGCTAATAGTAACGATACCTACCATTTACTTACATACACTTTTTTTAAAGGGATAAAGGGACTAGAGGGATGTCCTTACAACTTCTGAAGTTATTTAAAAGCCACTTACTTTTATAACTGGAAATGTGAAATCTTAAAGAATTGTTTTTGCTGTATTTTATCACATTATTTAGCAGTTCTATCTGAATGTGTCCTCCTATCTGACTGGAAGATATTTACAGGTGCCTTGGTCCTTCTGCAATAAGAAGGAGAAAAGACTAATAAACCACTAGGGTTTATTAAAATTTATTTTGCTGCTTGCTGAAGCATGGTGTGCCATTCTGCAAATCTGGCCTTCTTTCAATTTAGCAGAACACCTGGAAACCTACTACCTATGTCCAGTGAATGTTTCCGCTAATAATTCTAATTAATGCGTTCTGACTTGGTTGGAGCTCTGAAGCTTGCCTGGTTTTGTACCAGGAAAGGGCAAAAACTCAATTTGGAGCAGTGAGGAGTGCCAAGCAATGAATGTGTTATGAAGCTCTAATCAGAAAGAAAAGATGCCTTTTGGCATGGAAGGGTTAATCGCTGAGTCCTCAGCACCCAGTGTGAAATGATGAGCTTTAATATGAGGCTACAGAGAATAAGAATAACCCCGTAGGGAGCTGGTACGCATGGATACCCATGGCACATCCATGTGTGCCTGGATGTGCCTCCACCTTGGTGGACACATTTTATGCTGCTTTACTTACTCTGCAGGCACTGGGCAGCCCTCAGACTTTGCTGAAAGGGAGTGTGGTTTTTACATGGACAAAGCTGGAGGATTTGATAGAGGGTCTGTATCCCCCAGCATTCAGAAGATCCATATAAGTCTCTTCAATAGCTGTGCTCCCCTTCAGGTGTGTAAAGGGCTGCATCCTTGAAGAGGTCATACCTCAGAGTCAGTGGCTGGGAAGCATTTTATTTGTTGCTCAGATGGGTATCTGCCCTGTCTTGCGTCAGCAGACTGTGCACTGTAAAGGACGTAAGAAATTGAGCAACAGGGGAGACTGTCTGGGTGACTGATACCTCAGGATTAGGATAGCTGTTAGAAATCTCCCTTAAAAAGAGCAAAGGAAGAGCCTGCAAACATGTAAGTGGCCATTTTTCCTGGGATATAGGATGGTGTGAGCACAAAGGGAGATTCGAGCTGGGAGATGGCATCCCAGATGAGTGAGGAGTAATACGTGTGAGACTTCAGGTGGGGAGGGTATGGGAAAGTAGGGAAATAGTATTGCCATGCATGGTTGCCTAATAGTGGCAACTATAGACTTCTTTTGAAAATGGGAGTATTGTAGCTTTGCAGTCTGGGAGTGCTAGTTAAATGCCACAATTCTCAATACCCTCTTTTCTTGTTAGAGATGGCAGCTTAGGTCTGCTCCCCAAGAGCTCTACAGAAAGGATCGAACAACATCAGACTTTATTTTGAAATTGAGTGCTGCTTTTTTTCCCAGGTTTCTACAATAGTGAAAAAGCTGTTGTGCAATTAAAATTAATCTGTATTGGTCTTGTCTTACCTTGTTACAGCTCTAGTTTCAGAGATAATTGCATGTCATTAGTAGGCAGTATCCATGTGTAAATAAAACATGATCTTGTTGCATATTGAAAACAGCAATGCCACCAAAGGGCCCTGGTCAAATTTGGCGAGCTCTCTGGGGGAAAGACACTGTAAAGTTGCAAGATAAAGTATTGTGCCAGTCTGTTTCTAGACAGTGGCCATTGGAGGGGGCTTGCTAACAGTTGATGTGCTTCCTGCTGTGGAAACTGTGATCTTGTTGAGACTTCTGCAGAAGCCCTTCTGTAGCCCTCTTGGGTGGGATTCTGTGGTTCCTCCTGCCTCTCAAAGGAACTCTAAGAAACTAGGTAGTGACTTGCATTTTCCAGGGAAGAGGTGGCCCATGGTAGATAACCCAAATGTAAAGTCCTTTCTGTAGAGCAAAAGATCACTCTTTTAAAGTTTAATTTTTCTACAAGCAATGTTAATGAAGAACAAGATAACTTGATGGTGCTGTATCTTTAAGTATTATTGTCTAAATAACCAGGTCTAGGTGTTAGAAAAATAGCTCTTGAACCAGATAGTTGTACTAAAATGTCAGCTCTGTGTCAACAAAAGCCTTTGATTAGATATGCACTCAGTTAATATTGATTAAAATTGCAGTGTCAATTAGGCAGAGTCTGCTGATAGTGCCCTTATGTTACTATAGGCAACCAATGTATTGTGAACATACTGAACATTAGATTTGTATTTAATGTTTTCACTGTGTTTCTGTTAGAAACAAAGTTTCTTTCCGTAGATGAACAGTGCTTTGACAGCCCTGCAAGTACACAGAAACCATGCTAACAAGATCAGGGATTTAGTTTTCTGTTCTCAATTAATTGTATTTTTAATGCATTTCCACTCTGGAATAGGTTTTCTATTTAAGTCTTGCTTTCCTTTGCTTCCTGGGTGGTAAAGGGCAAACAGAGTAGAACTAAGAACTATGTGATGATGTTCAAACTGTATCTTTATTTTAAAAGCTGACTTTTAAGTTTACACTTTAGCAATGCCTTTGAGGTTCTGGTTGGCCCTTCATTTAAGGTAATAGCTGACTGGGAAGCCAATAAGGCAGGTGAGGATCAAAGAAGACTAAATGAATATATTGCTCATGTCAGCTTTCATCTGGAGGTCGGCAACTCTTATCTCCTGGAGGCAGTAGGAGTTCTCCAACGAAAACAATAGCAACAAAATAATCCTATCCTGGCAATGTAATTTAAATAAACAGTGTCAGGAACCTTATGGCTCCAAAGTGGGAGATGCTTGTGTTTCACAGATGTGGTCTTGCAACTTTGATTTGTCTTTATATCCTCTAGTAGTTCTCACTGAAATCAGATGGTAGCCAGCAGCCATCTTGGGTTAGGGGCAGTCTCCCTGGATGTCGGTGTGATGCCCATATCCCCTGTTCTCTCTGAACAACCACCACTCTTTGTGCTCCTGCAGACACGGTGTCACAAGCTGGCTTAATAGAGGACCTGCAATTGGGGAACAGTTTTGTCTGTGTGTAGGCTGGAAGCATATGAAACTGCCTGTATCAGAAATGAAAATATTTCTGTAACAGTTCCTATCTCTTACACCTCAGTAACTTGACTAATTGACATGGGATGTAACTGTCTCTCTTCTATTGTGAGCAAATTATCATCTTCTAATGAGTTTCTTAAGCCTCTTCCGTGAAAGGCACCTACTGATGTCCAGTGTGGGATAGGATATTATATAGCCTGTCTTTGCCTTCGCTACAGTGATGACTGTTCTAACCAGGCAAATGGATGGGTCTCTGGTGTTGCTCTCCCCTCCCGAGAACATCCGAGTGGGCATCATGGGCGTATGTTGCATTAAGAAGCAACATAATATTCGGACACGTGAATTAACTTTAAACAAAGCATTCTCATCTAGGCACGCCAGCACGGAGCCCAGTAGGCCTGCGAGGTCTGTCCCAGAAGCAGGGAAATTAGCCTGCAGTGAGCTTCATGCTTTTCTGACTGTGTGGTAAAATACATTTCAGGCAACGTGCTTTTCTGACTGTGTGGTAAAATACATTTCAGGCAACTTGCTTAAAGCAAGCAGAATTGTCTTTCTGCTGCACTGCAGTAACTCCAGAGGTAGTCATCCCCTTCCCCCCCCCCCCCCCCCCCGTGCATTTATTTTTATTATTATTATTTTGCTACATGGAAGAGATGTGCCTGCAACCTATGCAAGGTGATGGTCATGCATGGGTTGTATTGCCTTTTGGTTGTATGTCCTTCACTTAATACCATATTCAAGCCACTTTTAACTAGGTTATTCAAAATCTTCCCTCCTGACTCACTCTTAGCACTTCTAACCTGGTGCTAAGAGTGAGTCAGGAGGGAAGATTTTGAACAGTTTGTGTGCTTATTTGAATGAGTTTTGTGGGTCCTAAAGGATGTGTTTTGTATGTAATGCTGCATGGGAAGCAACGTGGAAAGCTGAGCACAGGTGTCCTTGCCTAAAAAATGAAGAAGAAAACTTGGTTCCTCTTGCAGTCATTTGTTAAACTCAACTGTGACCAAATTTGAGCAAGTTGAGTTCTATGGAATCTTTCCTGTTTACACAGGGCAATAAGTACTGAGGACAGTTTCTAGAGCACTTGCAGTATTACAGGAGACTGCACCCTGTTCTCAGCAATGCCATCTTCCACACTATAAAGTTGTCCAGAAGCTGGAAAATCTTCTGGTAGAAGACTTTGCATCCTGCTGCTATTGGAAAAGTGTTTAAGAGTAGGGCAAGTTGTATGAATTGGCCTGTGGTGTTTTGTGCTGTTCTTGCTTGTATTAATTTTACAAAACAATTTTTTTTAATAGCCCTGCTTTTTTTTAATGATCTTACAGCTTTAAAAATACAAAGAAAAAGAAAAATCTAGGAGTAATTAAAAAAATGTCACTTGTACAAAGGGCAAGAAATGAGCTAAATTAAATAGCAAGGCTTGTACAGGGAATCATACACGTAACAATTCTCATTGCCAATTGCTAGTGTTTTGACATTTAAAATTAAGGCAGATATCGCTTGATGTAGAAATAGCTGATAAGCAGTCAGGTGTCTCTGCTGTTGGATGCTTCCCGCTGTACTTTGAACAATGAGCCAGAGACTTACAGGACAGAAGGTACTACAATTTACGTAGTAGCCACTTATGCCCCAAATAGTAAATGAACGGAGAAGAAAGTCTTGTATTTGAAGATTTTAATGCGACTCAGAGGCCTGCAGATACCATACAAACAGCTGGGGAAAATGTGGTCTGTTTGCCCACACTTGGTTGGCGGCCTGGCTTTCTGAGCAGCTTGCTACCTGGTACTGGGAGTGAAGGAGACCCTGCAACCAGGAGTTTCTGGTGTGTGATGAGGGGACTCCAATGCTTTCATGGCACACTAAGCACCAAAGACAGTTGGAAACCAATGGAAAAACCTCTAAACTGCCCCTGTAAAAGCCATCTGATGACAATTTTGAGTTGTCTGTAGGCCTGTGCTGAGCCGGTAGAATAAATGGGTGGGAAATACAGAGGCTTGCATTAAGAAGCCACCCTTCAGATGCTTTTGGAGGGCTATGATTAAAGGAGCAATTACGAAAGACTCTGTCTTTCTAAGCGTGTTTGTTTAATGATAGTCATATCAAAAACAGGAAATGCGTGTGTTAGAGCAGAAGTTCCTAACAGGCTATTGCTGGGTCAGTGTGGTGCATGAGGAAATAAATTGATGTAAAAAGTTGGTACAGGTTGATTGTAACACTGCTATGGCTTGAGCTCTGACTTTGAGCAAAGTTTTGTCTCTTGAGGGCAAGTAGCCCCAAAGGACTCAACATGTGATGTTATTCCCTGGTGACTTGGAGACCCTCAGGGCCCTAAGCAGACTTCTTGAGACAGACTTTGTATTCACGAATATCCACATAGTTGTGCTTGGAAAGGGGGCTATTTTGGCTGTGACTTTTTCTTAAGATAACCATATTTCACATGACACCATTTTACAAATTAGCTATTCTGCTTTTGAAGGCATCACTAAACATGCCTTTTCTTAAACCCCCTTGTTCTGCCTTGCTCCCAGCCCTCTCGCTAGTGTCCCACCCTGCATTGCTTCAGATTGCTGCAGGGTCAGATCTGACTTTAAATAGTGGATCACAGCTGAGTATGTTTGTGTGCAATTGTACTCTTTTGTCCTTCATATAAAAGCCACCAAGCTTTATGTACGCATACAAAGAGACTGCAGATTAAAAACTTGAAGAGGTCTTGCAAGCTCTCAGCAGAGGTTTATAAGGACCCTTCTGTGTGACAGGATGCAACTTGGTTGCCTGAGGGGTGACAGCAGACACCAGCACACCAAGGTATGGGAACACCTGAGACAAGACAGGCTGTTGCATCCAGGACAAGTTGCAGTGCAGCAGAGGAAAAGAGCCCCTGGAGAACTTCAGGAAACCCACTTGTCAGCCCTCTACTCACAGAACAGGGAGCGACAGGCTTGTCAGCACCCCTGTCAATACAGAGCAATCTGAGTGGGATGGGACTTCTGCCAAGGAAGCAGCAATTAGGCTGTGGTAGTGTTAATGAAATGTAGGAGGCCAGTGATGTTTTGGAAGGAGCTGCTCTTGGAAGTCAGTCTTCTCTGTAGTCAGGGATTCTCTGAAACATTGGCAGGCACAAACATGCCACTGAAACCTGGTGGGATGGGGGAAAACTTTTCCCAGAAATACTAGATATAACACTTGGATGTATACATAAGGGGTGTACTTTCTTTTGGGTCCTATGATCTTAGCAGTACTCTCAGCGCCAGCCTGTTTTCCAGGTGATACCAGCTAAATTACCTTCTTCAGACTGCAGGGAAAGAGCCCTCTGCCTTCTGCTAGTCACCTCTCTTCTCCCAGCCCCAGGAAAGTAGGTTGCACAGCAAAGCTAAGCCCTTCATAATGCAGGTATAGTAATCAGTGCAACAGAGAGCAAAAGGAACTGCGACATTAAAAAAAAACTCGCTGTAGTTTAAGCAGTGCCCAGCTTTTTTTTGGCCACCTTATTTTAAATGACATTTTGATAAATTCTTGTCAGTGCATTCATAGGGAGGTCAAGTGCTCTACTAATCACCTGAAGCATTAATAGCTTCAGGATTGAGACAAATGCTCAATCTACCCTACCTGGCAGCAGATCAGAGCTCAAAAGTGGAGAGGGTTGGGTTTTTTGGTTTTTGTTTCCCCCCCCCCCCCCCACACACACACATACTTAAGGCCCCACAACATTTTTGATCACTCTTATGAATAAACTGCTTCCTGCTGCTGGAGGAAAGCAGCATTCTGGTTAGGTATACATGCTTATCCTATACCAATCTGAGCAAGATACATTTCTGCATCCTGGAGACAAATGACTGTTCAGTTTTGAACCTGATCTGTGCTACTTTTAAACTTTCCCTTTTCTCTTATAGAGTGCTCACAGAGATCCTGTGTAAGCAGAGAGTCTTATCCAAATTTTTAAAGTTTTTTTTTTTTTTTTTTTTTGGAACCCTACTGCAAAAATAGGGAGTGCAGTGGCAGCTAGATGCTCTCTTTTGTTTTTTAGCCTTTAGCTGCTGTTCTGGCTGTCACAGGCTGCAAATGCTATCGAGTTCAGAGCAACTGTTAAGTATCTGTATCAGGAGATTGAATGTCCAGGAACATAGCAATGGTAGTAAAAAAAGGTAAGAGAAAGGAGGAGATGCTTCAAGCTGTAGGGGAAGGAGAATGACTGAGACATGCAGAAAGACTGCTTTCTTGGAGAGATCTCAATTATGATATTCTTGCTCATTGCTGCAATCTCAACCCAGTGATGTTACTCAGATGGTGAAAGATAATCATTTGGAACATTCCTGGCATTTCCTTGTTACTAGTTTATTTTAAAGATTTGAGGCCAATATGTATTTCGGAATGAATCTATGTGAAAGCTAAACTTGCTCTTGTGTAAATAAGACATTTGGGAGGATACGTGGTATTAACACTTCACAGTCAAACTAGCAAACTGGGAGAGACAATATCTGAATGTTTGGAGCCAATGTCTAATGTATAAAGTCCCAGCTTTTTTTGGTTATAGTCTCTTCAGGGACACACAAAAGAATTTCAGGTTATTAAACTGAACTAGCTGAATAATAATTTTGCAGCTGAGAAATCAATTGGGAGTTGGAGGGGGAAAAAAAGGGAAGAAAACTTTCCAAGCTACGAAGGAGGTCTGAGGCAGACGCCTATTCTTTCTGAAATCTTGTATAGCATACTGATTCAAAATATGCATTTATAACCTCAAATGTGCAGTATATTTAAGATACTTTTTTAAAAGCTGGATTTTTCACAGGTAAGCTCCAATTTATATTGAAACAAAGTTTCAGCAGCAGGGTAGAAATTGAGCTTAGAAAAAAGGGTCATGACATCAGGGATGAGATAAAGATCAGATGATTGCTTCTATATACAGACTATTTGTAGCAAATGTAGTGACTCTGTAAGACTAGGTTTAGTTCCAAACTGAAAGTTAAACGTGTATGAAAAGTGAGGAGAGTCATGAGTAGTAACTAATACATAAATGCAAAATAAATCATTGACTTAAATCAATGTGCCATGCTTACTTGTTAAGCAACTGATGATGATTTAAAAAAAAAAGGTCACTTAGCAGGATGAATTGATTACTCCTTACGTTGCACTTTAAGGCAATGAAAACTAGCACTGGAGAAGGTGCGCTCACAGGAGCGAAGACGGCATTTGCCTCGTCCGTTCTGTGTACCAGGTCATGCTAACCTGCTGAAACCTGATGCCTTCATGCACTTGTGATCAGTACAGCACAGCTATGTCTCCACTCTAATGTTCTGTACAACTTCATGGAGCCTGATGTTTCAGCGTGCTCTGTAGGTTTAGTCACCATTGTTTTGGGTAATAAATGTTTGTTTGCACGACTTGCTGTTCAGTACAGCTCATGCTAGAGATTCACCTGTTGCCATAAAGTTGTATGTTCTGTAACCATAAAAAAAGCACCTCTTCAGGACATCACTGCAAAAGGGAAAACAAATTTTCCTTCTAAAAATAGCTACTCATGGACTGGCCATCACTGTGTTGTACAGTCAGTCTTCATTCAAGAAACCTTGTTCTACTCTCAAGGCGTAGAATACTACAGTATCAGTCAGTCCTGGTTTAGCAGCTTTTAGAGAGGATAGGCTGGTTTTTTCAGAAAGCATGGGGCTGAAAAAACCTTTCACTAGCATCATCATGAGCACAATATAGCATACTACGTGGAGCTGGAGGGAAAGGACTGTAGTGTAGCTAATCCTACTTCCCTTTCTCCTTTCCCTCTCCCTCTTCCCCAAACCCCTGCCTATGCCGGTGCCCAGTTCCTTTTTCTTGTTCTACTAGGTGTTTTGAGAGACAGTTGTGTGCAGGGCAGGCATGTGCTCAGAAACATCCCGCTTCTCTTGGTCCCTTAGTGACTCAACCAATTTGCAGGTGATAGTAAATTTGGGAGATTGGCTGGCACAACTGGTGGCAAATCTTCAATCCAGCGGGACATGGATCAACTTGAGGAGTATACCAACAGAAACTTAGTGAAATTCAACAAGAGTCGTCAAGTACTGCTCCTGGGAATGCCACTAAATGCATTGATGCTGAGTAGTCGACTGTCTGAATAGCAGTTTTTCTGAAGATGACCTGGATCTCTCAGCAGATGCAACCAAGATTGATGGGGCATCTGGCCTGTGGGTAATGATTTCAGGAGCTGGACCTCTTTATCCTAGAGGAGAAGGGAAGAATTTAATAGCAGCCTGCAGCTACCTGAAGGGGAGTTACAAAGGTAATGGAGCTGAACTTCTTGTTAGTGGCAGATGATGTAATGAGGGGTGGTGGCCACAAGTTGAAGCATTAAGAAAAACTCCAAGAGTCTGGTGCTGCCCTGGCATGGGTCCTTAAAGAAGTGGAGGTTGCCCACACTTGGAGATTTTCAAGACTTAGCTAGACAAAGCTGCAGACAGCCTGATCTAGGGCAGGTGACAGTCTTGCTTCGAGGAAGAGGTTACACTAGACCTATAGAGGCTCTTATCACCAATACTTCTGTGTTTCTAAGGTCAGTTTTCTCGTGAAGATCAGCTCTTGTTGGATTTTCTTTTTTGAAAGACTGAAGAACTTGGATGAGGTGGATAGGATACAGAACAAGAAAGGAAAAGAAATGGGTACAAGCAGCTGAACCCCAAAATGGAAAAGATGAACTCTGCTTCCCAAAGCTTTCACCAAGGGGTGGCCATGACTTGCAATGTTACTGGTATTTCACATTTGCTGGCTGGGTTACCCCTCACCTGTCTTGGGAAGATGCTGTTTATAACATCAGCTCAGTCTAGGATTGAATGGACGCATGAGGCTTTCTGCTTCATGCAGCATCATTTGTACTTGAAACCATACAGGCCAAATCACGCTTTGTCTGACGATAATCTTCCACTCAGCAAGGTAAGGTTGTGAGTCTTTAAAAGCATTCAGTGCTTTATTTATAGGTAAGGGAAAGAAGCCTGCCACAGGGTTACATTGCACACTGCTCACCAGGAAAATATTCCTGGAGAATTTAAGTGGAGCGTGTTTGATCTGAGCCACTGGGATTTGCTAACTTTGAATTCTGTAGTGATATTTTTAGAACTGGTTTCCAAATGTGGAGCCACACTTTAATTTCTATGCAGGACTGAAATGCGGTGGCTGACCCTTGTAAATGCTTGAGCAGGTTTGGAAGAAGCACATCTGTGTCTAATGAATCTAATTAGAGATGAGAAACCTTAATTTCTACAGCCTGGGGTGTGGAGAAATGATTCTAACAGGCTATATGTTGATATGAGCGCTATATCTGCATGATGGAAAAAAGGGAGGCTGACTCAGGGGAACCTCTCCCTAATTTCTTCCAGTTTGAGGGGTGTGTACAAAAGCCTAGGTATTTTCACTCTTTAAATGTTGTTCAGCTCTCTGGAGGTAAATGCATTTTAAACAAGATTAAATGTGCAACAGTAAGTTATGGCCTGTTTTACTTGTGCATGGAAATATGGAGATGTGTTACAGATAATTCTTGAAGTGCAGATTCTACATCCATAACTCTAGTTTGGGTTTGGAAGGACAGAATGCTTATGTGATGGTGCTGTCCATCCATTTTCCCCGACATATGTTTTTGGTTGGCTGATACCAGCTGATTTTTAAACCTCTTTTCCAAAGAGCGTTAGAATCTTGTATTTCAGGTTCACTGAAAAACAGTTTTAGGGTAGAGGAGTGAGAGACCCAAACGAGTATCCTGCCATAGGAAGGAAAGACAGAGTTCAGGCAGCCTCTGTGCTAGGGCACCGGCCACAGACTGGGCAAACCCGCTGTAGCCTCTAAGGCACTGATTTCTGCTTCCTGACAGTGATATCCTAGGAAGGATATTAGAGAAAGCTGGCTTTTTGGGGCTGGGCAGAGGCAATTTAGAGGACAAAAGATGCATCTTTGAGAAACCAAGATTTACTATTTCTGTTGCTTAGGTAACAGCCTGTTATTTTCTTGTAAGAAAATCAGAAGGATTGATTTGTTTTATTTTTTTAGAAAAATATCTGGCTACAGAGCAGGGTCTTTCATGAGTCACCAGAGTGATAACCTGTAAAAGACAAGGCATTGTAACGAAAGGCAAATTTTGACCGTGCTGTAACGATGCTTGAAGCCTGAACTGAGTGAGACAGTTCAGTGTTTTCACAAAGGTCGTCTGAACATCACTTAACTTTCATCTTGTTTTGAGGCTATAGGCCTTTCCCTCCGTGTTTCAGCAGCTGTGTTCCTAGTTCTCTGATGCATCTCCTATTGTCCCCAGAAGCCCAATGTTCCTCTGTATGCTTTTTTCTTTAAACAATAAATTTTGGTTTCCTTGAGGGTGAAGATGAAAAAAATATCTAAGCAACAGATTAAATTGATCTGTGAAAGCCTCAGTTACAATAGTGCTGGTGTTTCACTCTCCCACACATGTAGGTTGAGTGGAAACTGTTGCTTGGGAGAAAATGTATTGGAAAAACCTGCACTAGTGTTTCAGATCCTTTAAATGAATTAGCTGTCCATCACATAATTACAGTCTTTGCATAGGAGTACAGCAGCTCAGGTCCTGCTGTGCAGAGTTCAATCTTTTGCTTACGCAGACTCCTTTCAAAAATCAGTCAGGGTAAAAATTCATTCTTATTTGCAGCTGTGGGCCAAGTCTAACAACTATAAAATGTCTTTGCACAAAGTCATCTGTCACCTCCTTTGCTAGTGTGTGTATGTCCCGTGGGAAGCTTGTGCCTTGGTGCCTGGATCTTGAGAGAGAGCGGTCCCTGCTCAGGCCCCACACTTGGAGTAGGCAAGGAAAGGTGCAACTATCAGCCAGCAGCCAAATTTGGAGCAAACCATCTGCTCCAGCACAGCAGTGTTGATGTAATGATCTCAATGTGTTTCATGCTCTGGGAACTTCATGCAAACATGCTTTCAGATGGTGGATGACAAGGAAGCCAGAAATGTTTCTGACCTACACTGCAGCTGTAAAAGCGGTAGCCAAAGTCAGGGATGGGTCAGCAGCTGGTAGAGGTGATAACACCACAACCAGAGAGTTGCAGTGTCACGCATGTGCCACTTCTACAGCAGCATGATAGATAAAGCTCTTGCTCAGCCACTTGCGAAGGAACGGCAGTTCACTGCACTGTATTTATCCCTGTGGAGACAAACTGTTGTCTCTGCACAGCTCAGAGTGTTTCTCAGCCCTCCTCTGCCATCAGGTTTCAGCTTTAAAGGTAGTTTTGCTAATTACTTCTTTCATTCAAATGAGAAAGGTAAGGTTTTGGGTTGTGTGGTTTTTTACTCATTATTTTAGATCTCAGATCAGTTCTCTCTAACACTGTGATGCAGCAAAGGCTCACCTGATGCTGTTCAGGTGGTGCTATGAAATAGATGTTGCATCTGTAAACCCTTGTCCTCCTGCCATTCCTCATTGCAGGTTGCTGTGTGCTGTGGGGCAACATCATCTAAGCTGGCTGAGGATGGCGGAAAAAGAGGAATGGGGATGTGATGCTTGAGAACAGATCCAGTTCTTTGTCCCAGAAACTCCTCTGTTTCCCCATACTCCAAGATCATACACCTGTCTGACCTTCAAGAAAGAAGCAAACTTGGGAAAACTTACAAACTGACTGCTGGTATAGGTAGAGTATATAGTTGTTCCAGAGGCCATATAAGGTTCAACAAATATACTGATATTTTAGATGTCATACAAAAAAAAAGGGGGGGGGGGACAGACAATGCATTCTTTGCTGTGGCTTCTGCTGGAATCGAAAGCTGTCAAGATTTCTGCTAAAATAGTCCTGTCCCCCATACACTGGAGTCCCATTTAGTCAGTGCCTGAAGAATAAGAAGGTGTCTGAATTGGATCTTCCAGTATGTTTTATTGCTGGAAAGGAGGAATGTTAGCTCTTTGAAGACGTTATTGATGAACAAGAGACTGTTTCCTCCATTTGTTTCCTCCTACCCGTTCTTGTACTGCTTTCAAATATCAGGTTAGCTTTTCCAGCAAGTATAGTCCTTCAGCTCCTGTTAGCAGTTCAGGACTCAGCTCCTGTTTCTTTTTACGCTAGCCTGCATAAGTGACTACTAATAAAATTTACAATTTAAACCAGGGCGTCTAGGTGAAAAGCTCTGTCATCCTTCATCAGTGCCTTACAACATTGTAGCACTAGGGTTAATCTTATGAAAGAAACTGGCAATTGGACAAGTCAATTTTTAATCTAATTGCCCTTGTATTTTGATAATCAGTTGAAGCCACTGACCCTTAAATGGGTCAGAACCTCCAAATCATTGTCTTCGGCAGTAAACACCTTGACACAATATCCAAACATAATGATAGACAAGTTTTGCACGCTCTTTGAATTATTAAAATCTGTATAATGCATTCACCTTCAGCTAATTAGATGTTTTTGTCTGAAACTTGTTAGAGCGAGAATGTTGTCATATGACGAGGAAGCAAAGTTAAATATTAGAGGCAAATCTCTTGGGGTTCTTCAAATCTGGTCATTCTCCAGTGCAGGGTTTCAAACTATTCTGATTGGCAAACTGAATATACTAGTCCTAAAAATGTTAATGAGCCTTTTGTAAATGAGTTTTAACTTGTTAATTAAGAATTCCTAGTTATGGTTGTGACCTACAGGGAAACATTTAATTGGCTGTTTTCCCTAGCTAGCTAAACATTTCCTAACTAGAAAAGAAGCATGTATGCTTACGGGATTTTCACGTGAAGCTTCTGCAGGGCAATTCTGTACTTCAGAGCAAGCAGTCACCTGGCTGCCTCAGTTTGCTCTTACCTTGGAGATGAATGCAGACAGTGTGAGGCAACAGAAAACTACTCTTCTTAGCCAGAAAATGAGGGAGGGGAGGGATGCACCTTCACGATTCCAGAGTAGGGTATGCTGTGAACAGGCAGTTAGCAGAGGTACAGTAGTCCAGAGAAGTGCAGCTAGGCATTTATAGCCACCAGGCTGTGTTTGGAAGAGAGATGGTCAGGTCATGAAAGATGAGGCTTGCCATCCTCCAGTGAGATGGGGGTGACGAGAGTGTGTGTGGAACTGAAACACTGGCAGCTTGAGCTGCCAAGTGGAAATGCCTCCATGTAATCCTGGCTAGCTTTCCAGAGTCCAAACCAATGTTCCTTGCTAGCTGCTAAAAATCCCGTTGAGTTACTGGATGCTGGGCTAAATTCCAGTTTTACTACAGGTAAATGCTCAGTAAGCCTTGGTTAGCTACTTTGGAGCGTACAACTGCAGCAGCAATGCAGCCACCTCGTAACAGTGGTACCCCTTGAACACAGGGGGCACAGCGGGAGCAAAGGTGCTGTGTGGGCAGGATCGTTGCCATCACTTTCAGTTATTTGGGATAGAGCTCTCCTGCTCTAAAGAATTCTTTAATACCTAGCATGGGCACACCTGCAATACCAAGGAAGATGTTTCTCTGAAAGTAATATAGAGCCTGTGTCCGATTATTTTGAAGATGATGATTTGTAACTGCACTGCAGCTTCCTTTTTAAATGATCAGTTGTGGTTGAAAACAGAAGCTTGACTTCAGCTCCATTTTGGCAGGTTTCAGTCAAAAATTTGGAAATCCAGTCACGTCTGTCTACAGGCACTACTGAGGTTTGTGAGAACTGTGTGTCTGCAATAAGTAGCGCTCTGTTTGTCTTCATCTAATTATCTATTAAATCTCCCACTGTTAAAACTATCTCGGCAAATTTGATGTGATTCTCTGATTGAAAGTAACTGCTGTAGCAGTGGCCACGTGGAAATGCCTAGGGTGATGTAGGTACGAAGGGTGAAGAACCCCTCTTTCTCCATTCCTGTATAAAACACTGAAATATTTTTTTTTTTTTTGAGGGAGCAGCCATGTGGCAGTTGTCAGTGTTGCACACCCCTGCACTGGCTCAGATGCACTGAAATGAGCAGAAACACTAAGGGAAAAAACAAATGTAAAATGGCTGCAGATTATGAGTGCAGGAGAACCTTTAAAGCAGACTCAGTTGGAAGAGTGAACAATATTCTGCTTATTAATGTAGATTGGAATTTCCTACTAGCTGAGAATAATGCAAAGGTCACTCACCAGCTGCAAGCAAACAGCATGTGGTTGATTCTAAAATTAGTTAGTCTCTAGCATTTCCATTTTCTCTTCTCTGCACTTGTTCTCTACCTTAGGCCTGGGAATCCTATTAAAGGTACTGTAGGCTTGGAAGAAAATTCACTCTTTCTTTTCCTCTGTAAGCATCTTTAAACTGTTGCAGTTGAGATAGTTAAGTGGCTTTGCCTGCCATTATGGCCAGGATGTTATGACCCTGAAACACTTTCCACGGGCTCTTAAACTGCATAGCATGACTTTGACTCTCAAATGGCTTCGAGTTGTCTTTTTATCCCTGTCCAGTGGAGTCTGCTAGCAAAACCGTGTTATCTGCAGCCATTTTACATTGATTATTTTTAAGGTTTTTTTTATCTCTTGGACTCAGAGAGAGAGAGAGAGAGAGAGAGAGAGAGAGAGAGAGAAGCTCAAGGAGAATCAGAATAACTCAAAATACCCTCAGTTTCCTTGCACTGATGAGCAGTACACCTTTTCTCTGCAGAATGTTACTGGGGAGGCTGGTTAGTCTCAAGCATATGTCACGGGTAGTGGATGACCAGCCAGTTGCTGTCCTGAGTATGTGTTGTGCATCCACACCAAAGGCAAGATCTGCGTTTCTCCTTTCTGTAGATGGATCTGGTGTCTCTGCTCACACCACTGGTGCCTGCTGTGATTAGAGTTGTGTTTAAAGCAGATCTGCACACAGCAAGGCATATTGGACGTAGCTTTTACTGCATTGCTAGTCATATGAAAACAAGAGGGTACCTTATAGCTGATGACATTCCTCTCATTTTCTGGAAGCCCCTGTCGTTAGCAAAATGTGATCTGGAACACCTCATATCCCAGCAGTGCAGTGGACATTGACCTTAGGTAGGGAGAGCTAACAGCACCTTTCCATGCAAAGCTCTCAGACATGTCTCCTTTTTCTGCAGCCTGCGCATCCTCTGTAGCCTCTGTAATGGGACAGGCAACAATATGTAATATGTTTGATAGCTTCTCTGATTCTCTTATTTGTGTTTAAACCTGGAATAATTCCAATTTTAATCTCTCGTTAAACATTCCTGAACAACAGCATCTGAGAATTTACAAATTACATGATTCTTAGGTTACTTCTTTTGGTTAGAGCTAATATTTTTTTTCAGGTTGCATGGTCAGATGTTTCCTTTCTTCTCTGTAATCAGAAATTTTTCTGTTTTAGGATTTGGGATTTCTCACTTTATAGGCATAATAATCAAATTAATGACTCCTGTCATCTCTCCAATATTCTGCATGTTTAAACACATCTCTTGGCTAGTCAGCCTAACAGGAATATAGGGCAGAAGAAATTAAATGTAAACATACTTCAGTGTTGACCATATAGAGGTGTCCATCTCTTTCTGTACTGAAAGAGTGAATATCATCATAGATGTTAAATTCACTCATCTCTTGCAATTTTGTTGCAACAGAGTGCTTGACAAAGCAGCGGAGGCCACAGAAACTCTGTTATGCTAATGTAAATCTCAAGCAATGCCCTTCGAGGAGAAGAATTGTCTTCAGATTTGCATGGTGGAGCGTGAGCAGAGTGTGGTCTGCAGCCTTGTACTGTATTTTAAGCATGGACCGTCTATGTATCCATCGTAGGTAACGAAACAGAAGACCCAGCTGTTAGGGACGTCCGCTTGCACAGAACATCCAAACGGCAGCAGCGAAAGGGAAGGAACCCCCCTGCCAACCCCTGTCCTCGTGCTCTAGTCTCACCAAGCCTTAGTGCAGCCTGAGCAGCATGACCTGCATATCGCTTGTCCAGCGTTGTATTCCCAGCGCCGCTGGCGTGCAGCTGGCTGGTGGCCGTGCGCGCGTCGGGGCAGCAAGGGGAGGGTGCCGGGTGTCAGCACAGCTTGCGGCGATGCAGTGCGAGGATTCTGCAGCCATGCAGACGTCCTTAGAAGAGGCAATGTCCAATCCTGTGTTTATGTTCCACTTCGTGTTTTTTTTTTTTTTTTTTTTTTTTTTTTTTTTTTTAAGTAGATGTCTGACCTCTTTTACATAGTTGTGGAATGTGGCCTTAAGGATGGGGTTATCTATGTACTATCTCTGTCACTCAGGATGCTTGTAGTAATGTGCAAACTGTGCTAACAGAGAGAGAGAGAGAGAGAGAGAGAGAGAGAGAGAGAGAGAGAGAGATGGTCTTTGAAAGAGTTGATGCGTAGTGCTTGTTTGGATATTCTGGAATGGCATTCATGGCCTTGTAATCTACTGAGAAAAAATAACCCATACTGGCACATGGCAGAAAATACAGCAGTCTGAACTGCTTGCTGCTCAGCACTGCTCCAGAACATCCAGTTTAAGGGCAGCAGTAGCAAAAGGTTAAGTCTGAAAATCCATAATGCTGAGCATAACTCATCCTCTCATTCAACCACCTATTTATGCCTCTCTCCCTTACCGTGGAACAACTGACCCTCTTGGCCCTTTTTACTTCAGGCTTCCATTCTCTCCGTCTTCCCTCGCATGGTTTTCATAATACTCCTCAAGGAGACAGGTGATTGAGAATCAATGAGATGATAAAAAACCTTTTGCATTTCAACTGCCAGTTCCTGTGCAGCCAAGGCAATAACCAAGAGTCATTACAGTGCAATAGTTACTTGGACTGAAAACCACAGACTTTCATAAAGGTGAAATTCTGCTATATAGGAGCCCCTATAAAAAACAGTTTATGAAACACACTTTGTACTGATCTCTTTCTTGATCTCACCAGACAAATAACTGCAAAGGAAAGCAGTTCTGGCCATCATCCAGGTTGGGGAACTTGCCATTCCTTACTAGGAATTCACTGGTAAGCATTTAACATGGAAGGGCTATGCGGCTCTTCAGGACAGCCTGCCTTGCCCCCTGAGCGCAGCAGGCTGCCGTCAGTCACTTCTCCAAGGAGAGACGGGATTGCTGCCAGCAGCACCGAAGGGTCCGGAGAGTTACAATTCCTGGGGCTGTGGAGTGGCTGCAGGAGCATCTCTAGGTGTTCAGCAGGTAGTAGCTCTGCCAGGTTATGTCAGGATGATGGCTATGAATGCGCAGCATTTGCGTATGCCCTGGAAATCTGCTGATTAAAAACCTGTTCCAGGGGAAGAGGGTGGATTTCCATCGTCACCCTGTGTTCAGTCACCTAGGAGTTGAATGCAGACTCTACTGGGCAGGCTCCTGTCCTATCCTTATTCCAACAGGAGAACGTTAAATTATGAACATTCAGATACTCTCTTGTCTCTCAGGTTTTTCCAGACTCCTCCTGCATAGTTTCTCTTTTCCCTTTTTCTTATTGTATCTGTGAATCACTCTGCAGCTTGTCATCGTTTATTTTTTTACAGCACACTGAAAGGTATAATAGGGAACTTACAAACATGGGTAGGGGGGAGCCAACTGAAATAGTAAAAGTTTCCAATTATAAAGTTAAAGCTGCCTTTCTAACCTATTTGGTTCTTTATTATGTCTTGAACAGCCTGGAAATGTACTTGGCTACAATTAAAATTCCAGATACAATAGGTGAATTGTAAATGTAGCCCATCCAGTGGAAAATTACACTATTAGCCTGGAGCAGTAGCACTAATCTTTACAGTTTACGGTGCTGCACAGCCTACACATCTAGTAATGTTCTGTGAGTCCATAAAGTTGAGAGGACAGTCTCTGAAAAGCAGAGTAGTTTAGTTTTTTTTTTTTTTTTTTTTAAATCATTATTATGTTTTCTTATATTTCTTTATTTTTTAACATTCCTAGGCTTTTCAACATTAGCCTGCTTTCAATGGAAAGTAATCTATCTCTGCCTTACCAAGATACATTAGGCAATGTTCCTGAAAGGGCTACATTTAATTAGTTTCAATCATAACTTTAGTACATGGAGGATGGAGAAAAAAGAATTACGTAGATTTCTCTACAGGGAAGAACAACAGTAATTGCAATTTGGAGTCTTTGTGTTCCACAGTAGTGCTTGGATCTTAATGTGACCTTTGCCTAATCAGAGCTGTGTGCTGATGGTCCAGGTTTGCAGTGTAGCTCTGTGCTATATCGAAAGGCTATACCGACTGTACTAATTAAAGGCTGTGGGGTACGTGTTCAGCCATCGCTGATTTGTGGCGGTGTTCCTGCTGAAAGAGTAGCAATGGCACAGATCAGCACAGGAAAAAAAAAATAATAACTGTAGCTACTGGGGAGTGGTTAGGGGTTGGGACCACATGAATCTAGGCTCAAAAGCACGTTGAACAATTCAGAGTATTCACTCTCTAGAGCTGCCATGTCCTAGCTCCTGATAAGAAGTCATCGCAGTGGCTAAGCCTGACATCTGGAGCCAGCAGTCTGTGTACAGCCCCTTCCTCATCCATTAACCGCACGGGGAGCCGAGGGTGTCTCAAATGCCACAGGAGGTGGTTTGAATAGGGTCTCCAGCCATTATGTTTAGCTGGCTTGGGCACAGGACGTTAAAAATAACATCTTGTCCTCCTTATAGTTTAGGATTTAATTAGATACCAATTTGCCATGGTTGCTAAAATAAACAGGAACAGGAGAGGAGTTTTCACTTTATGTGGCTAAAAAGAAGAGCTCAAGGTAAGCAGCCTTTCGACTGGCGAAAGGGATTGGAGATCGTCCTGCTTCGTTTCTCTTACTTTGGCCTCTATTTGCGAGTAACACGTAATATTCAAAGTCTTTAGCTCTGAATGAATCCACGGATTGTTTTGGAGGTGTTCTTAGACACAGATCGATAGCTTGATACGATTCTCAAATGATTGGTTACATGATATAATGTGTTAAATGAAATTGCCGGGATTATAAGATGTAGAAGACCACTGGTTGTGCTTTGAATTAGTGATGTGCTTTCCTGTTTTTCCTTGAGAAGGGAGACAAGTTTCAGTGGCATCTTTCTTACTTTTTTTTTTTTTTTAAGGATTCTCTTTGGCCATCTTCTGAAGCACACACTATTCCTTTAGATTTATATGTACTTTTTAATTTGTGGAGAACAGCTGTGGAATTGTTACTCCAAGAACACAAGCCATCTCTTAACAGATGGCTCTCGCACTGACTGGGACAAAAGCAGCCTCTTCCATCCTGCTTCAGCTTGTTTGTTGTTCTTAAATCCAGCTATCTTGACAGGGCTAGAATACATTTCTCCCGTTTTCATTGCGCTGCATGTATAGTGTTGCTGCTGTAATTCTGTATTTAAGTCTTGTCTCCCTCTTTTAATTTTTCTTTCAAAACTAGGGAACAAAAGTATTGGCTTTTTTTAAAATCACCTCTGGTAGAACATGCTCAATCAGAGAGATCTGAATGGAAATGTAAAACTCCTCCAGCTGGAAATTGTTTTACAAGGGATATATTGAACTTGGTTATGTCAAAGACGCTCATTTCTAAAACTTGAAACTTTCTTCCCTCCACTGCCTCAACTGAGGAAAGTTTTTATTTAAAAAGGCAAGAGGTTTGGGTCATGTAACATTTTGCATATGAAATGCCAGGCCTGCTCAGGTAACATTTAATCTCCTTTCTGAAGCAGGGATGAATCCTCACACTGGGTGCTGCAGTAGAATCCATTAATCAGCATGGCCCAAGCCCAACCCTGATGGCCTCGGGGGGGCAGATCCTGACTTTGAGAGCAAGTTGCTGCAGTAGGGGCTCCAGCAAAAATTACTGAGCTGCCTGCACATGCAGGGAGAGGCGCGAGCCCAGCCTCACTCCTTCCTCTGGGGGCGTGCAGCGGCTGCTCGTGCTGCCAGCGCTTGTCGGTGCCACCGCAAGTCTGAGGAGATGATCAGATGCTGGGGCAGCCTGCACTGCCAGAACAGCCATTTCCCTCCTCCTTCAAGGAAAAAGCAGTATGCCAGCCTGGGTCCCCGAGCTACCAGCTGAGCTTTGCTGTTTTACATGGTGAAAGAAATACAAAACATGTCACAAGCAAATGTCATGATTTGTGGGTGAGTAACTTGTCAGTCTAGCAGTTGGTTGCAGTTGAAGGAAGACGGCATTGCATCTGAAGGAAGAGACTCATCTGAGTAGCTGAGCGCTTTTTTCAAGTTGTCATCGATTGTTTTGTGTTCATCTGCGTCTGATTCATGCTTTCTGCGCAGATGTGGCTTGTTAGTGATTTTGCAAACTATACCTTTTACTGAGCTTCTCCAGGTAGAAGTCTCAAGGAGTCAAACTGACAGAAGAAACGGCATTGTTTTTACAGTGGCTAAATAAGAAACTTCGTTAGTTGGTTGTTACTGGGCTGGATTCTTCTCCCATAAGAAAATGCCTTTACCATGCTTGTTGTCTGTACTAGTGGTACCAAACTTATGCTATTTCTGGAGACCTTTGTGGATTGATGTTCTTCAGGAGAAGCCATACAGTACAGCAGTTACCAGATGTGGCAGGAACTGGAGACTTTAACTGGAGTTAAATTAAAGTGGAGGGAGAATGCAACTTCAGCATCTCTGTTCTTCCATGGCCATGCTGTTGCAATGTGTCTTGGCTGTGTATAAACCACAATACTCGCTCCTGTTCTACTTCGTAGGTTTTAATTCAGAGTTTAAAATGTGGTGTGTTAATGCAAATGGATACCCACAGGTGTGATGGAAATACAGAACAATTGAAATGTTTATGCAGGATGAGTGGGAACTTCTGAGTTTGAGGTGCTGGGCACGGTTGTAAATGAAGAGCTGTTTGCCATGGTGCCAATGTAATTAAGGTGCCACACGTTGTCTCTTTGTGCATGGGTCGTTGTCAGCACCTCACTATCATCATGGACATAGCTGTAGCAGGCAGCTGCCTGCATGATTTGCTTGATGTAAAAGGTGGAGCTAAGAACTGGCAACTCAAACTGCAGTTCAGACCATCCATACAGATGTTTTTGGAAACTTAAAAAGCAGTCACAAATTCTGAGAGTCCTACCCCATTATAGTTAAGGGAGTAGTTATAGCTGAAAAGCCCTTGAAGCAGTTGGAGTAAATGGCCCTAAACTGTACTGTTTGTGCAATTTAATATCTATTTCTGCTCAAAGCAATTCTGCAGGGACTTTGCATAGAGTAAGAGCAGAAAGAAATTATTCTGCTATGTTAAAGTCTATTAGCTCTCCTGCAAACAGGAAATAGTTCACAGCTTCTTGGTAACTCAGAAATGACTGAAGTGGGAAAATCAACTGAATTACATTTCTCTGTAAGCACAGGTGTACATTCAGTGTGGAGTACCTTGTTTTGCTTCAGAAGTTTGCAAATACTGCAGCAGCTCAGACATAAAAATCAGAGAGAGACAAGATAAATGTACACCAATTGTCCCATGATTACATGTATCACAGTCTTAATGTCATTGTTAGCATATAATATTTTCCTTGTGGCTGTACCAACTGGTTGAAATGCAGATTATGATTAAACTGTTGGGCCCAGCGGCATAGAAGAAGCACAGCCGTTGTTTCTGGTATTTTCTGGCTGTGACTATTTTCATTTGTGTCATATTCTGCTAGGCTTAGGCCAGCTCTTTTTGCTATCTTGGCTTCACCCCACATCACACCCCTCCATTAAGTCAGGGTTCTGCAGGCACTTTATACAAGCTCCTGTGATGGTGCCCAATTTCCAGCTATGACACTGATCCCATAACTTAGATTGAAAATGTTGCTTTGGAAAAAAAAGCAGTTATGAGGTAGATTTTTATTTCAATGCAATGATTGTAGGCAGAAAAGAGTTTAAATGGAAGTGTAATGAGTTCAGGGTAAATTGAAAGCCTCCAAGTTGTGATGCGTTAGGGCGTAGGTGGGTAGAGTGCTTGCTGTTTGTGGCAAGTGAGGTGGCTCACACGGGAACAATTATCTCAACAGGGGACCCTCTTCAAGACTGATGGGCTTCCAGCTATGGACGATGAGCTACTTAAGAATGAAAATAAAAGGTCTGGGAGTAAGGAGTGGGAGCTGGTAAGAGGAAAAGAGAGAATGTGAAGGAGCAGTAAAGAGCAAGAGAACCTAAAATCATGTCCTAAGATAGCTGTACTTAGCTTACAGGCTAATCGTTATGATTTGTGTCATCAGTACATTATGTGATTATACATCGTAAAGGGCCAGGACTCTGCTGCCTTTTCTGAAGGTCATTACAACACATTTAGGTGTCTTGTGTTTGTACAATATGAGCGTCAGCTTACATAGATCTGTATGCAGTGAAGTATGCTGAAGATATGCCCAAGGGTTAGGCTATATGTAGATGAGCTTTTTAAAAAGCGTATTTCATCTAAAGCATCAGAAGCTCTCTGAGCTATGGTGCTGGGGGCAGGGACCTAAAGAGACTGTTTTAATGTAGCTCTAATGTACATATTAGGTAGTGGTTAGAAAGACAGTTTATCTTTCAAGGTTTAAGCAGCGCTTTCTGAAATAGCCTTCAATTAACAGCTAATGACAAGTTTTCTTCAGTGCATCTTTTGTTATCTTGTATAGCCAGATAATGAGGATGATCATCTAGAGAGATTCAAATTTATCCTTTTTTATTTCACTGGAAGACTTCTGGATATTCAAGCCAGTAACGTTCCTGATTTGTGCCTCAATAAGTCAAGTGCCCAAGTTCAACTTAAATTTATCATGGCTTTCAAGATTTATACTTTCAGGTAGCATTATCCCATAGCATAGATGTTGCAAACCTTAAATTAATGCACAAAGCTGCTTCTACACTGTAAAAGACAAAACTAATAGGCAAGGAAAACAGTATCTCTTCCTCATATCTGTCATCTTAATGCTAGTGGCAATTAAAATATCTACAAAGGGCTATTTCAACTAAATATCTCATGTCCACTAGTATTTGAAAAGAGAATAATGAGCTGGAAGTGTTTCTGCGTCTACCTGCAGTGTTAAATGAAGATCGTGAAGACAAAGAGGTAGAACTAGACTCAAGGGACCTTTCTTACAAAAACTTTGTGTGAACCATCTCTCCTGTATTTGGATATATTTTCTAAGTCATCCTCATTAAACTAAAAGACTTCAGTGGTAAGGAGAGGTCTTTGTAATTCTCCCCCTAGCATTAATTCTACAGGCAACTTAAAACTTACATTGCGAGCCTTGTTACGATCCTGTTTATATGTTATGTTGACTCTGTGCTGGTCTCTGCTTTTTCGTAAGCACAGCACAAGAAATGGACACAAACATGACCTAGCCTCAGAATTTACCACTGAGAAGGGACGCGCGGGGAAGATGCAGAGGAAGGTCGTACACTGTTATTTGCTTTTTAAGATCAGGTGTCGGTCTTATCCTTTTAATTGTGAGCTCCTCATAGAGACGAGACTCACAAGGGGGGAAGAAATTGTCAGATGTGATGGATTCATAGAGACAGGATGCTTTACACTGATCAGGGATGTGTGACATAATTGAAACATTGGGGAGCTCTGTCCAATTTGCTCCTTTCTCATTATCATCCAAACCACTGTAAGTTCCTGAGAAAATTAACTGAGTGAAGAGCATGCAGCAGTTCATAAGGCAATTCTGGAAAAACATTGGGCTGGAAAAGAAAAGTGATAGGAAAAAGAAACAAGCCTGAACCCTCAACCCAGTCTTTAAAACGTTTGGGGAACAGTTCTGACCTATGAGACTTGATTTGTTTACACAATTTTATCCCTAGTATCAAATACATGCAGGAAGGGTTCATTTTTCAGCACTGTAATGTAGTCCTGGAACTGCAGCTCCTGACCACTTTCATCCCCTTACGGTGCAGTTCAAAGTATAGTATTGGTAGTTATTATTATCAATTGCATTCACTAGAAATGCATTTATGAAAATGCTTTTATTGGGGGTGGGGAAGAGGGGGTAGAACCCTGGAAGAGGACCCAACTTTGCCGCTTCTGTTGTACTGAGCAACTTCACTTTGGATCTCAGTTTTCCCAAATACAGAGTGGGAGCTAATGATTCAGGTCTCTCTTGCAAAACGCTTTGAAAGATGAAAAGGAAGATAGAAAAGCTGAGACAAGGAAAAGAACTTAGCATCGCTGCGGGGAACACAGTGAAGCCATCTGTGCAGTATGTCGACAGAGGCTAAAAGGCAAACAAAGGTTCAGGAAGATTTAAAATCCAGTAGAGAGTAGACAAAACAATGTGAAGCCGTTTTAGTTCAGCATTACGTTTCCTGGGACACTGGGTGTGTGATCACCCATCCTAAAAAGGATACTGCAGAATCAGGAAGAGTTTGGGAATTTGCAACAAGAAAGGAAAGGACAGTGAAAATACTGCATTTGTTCCTCCTTGAAGAAGCAAGTAAGAGGCATGCTAAAAGGAGGGGAAAAAAAGGAAATAGAAAAGTCCAGTGGATGTCCTGACTTCTACTCCAAAACACAAGATATTAAGAATGCTTGGGAAGACTGAAAGATGCAGATGGCAAAGCTGATTTGGTGGGGTGACAGAGAGGCTGGAATGAGAACCATTCCTGCAGCTTGGGGACCCACTGGCACACGGCACCATTTACCAGAACGAGAGAGTTAATGGATAAGGAGAATACTCAGATCTACATTAAAGTAAAAATAAACAATCTGGAAGGGATACAGACATTTATGTTTCAGCACTTCTGGCAGCCCTCAAATTATCAGGGCTTAAAAGGGAGCTTTCCTAAATACTGGGTCATCCTGAAAGAGATTTGTTGCCTCGTTTAGGGTGAATGAGCAGGCCTTCAGTAAGGTTGAGGTATCACTCTTTAGAGTGATAAGGCTGCTGGTCTAATTTGTTATGGTAGTTCCCTTGCTCTTATTTCAGTTAATGTTCCCACTCTCTTGGCTATCAACACAGAACAGCTGTATGTGCAGTGAGGCTGATACTGGCAGAAAATCTAAGTTACAAGGCAGTACACTAATAAATACCTGTACACCAGCTGGGGAAGAAGAAGCCTACTGGCTCCAGAAGGACACAGCACTAGCACACATGGGATGAAAAGATGTGTAAAAATTGTTAAAAGTTAAGCCTCCGAAAAGGCTTTACAGCCTGATTTGGACTTAATATCCTAGAAGTAGTGCATGGTCATGTAATTCAAGATTATTTTGCTGTTCAGTTGGACAGGATTCAGTTCACAAGCACCATACTTGTATTTTGCTGTAGCTTCATTGCTCCTGATGTGTGTCTAGGTCTCATTTGCTGTACACTCATCAAAATTCCATCTGCAGGCCAAGAAAATTTTGTGGGCTGCTCTGTAGGGTTTGGCACTAGGGATAGTGTTCAAGTACTCTACAAACTCTTTGGTTATCTCTGTAGCCCTCCTGCTAGGTGAGAGGATGACTGAGATCTCTCGTAAGAGCCTCCTAGCCCTCTCAAGATCCCTTCCAACAGTGTCTTATGTGATCATGTGGCTGGACTCATAAAGGGCATCATTTGGATTTTCAGTGCAACATACCTATCATTTGAGATTATACAATTTATATATACATACATATATATATATATATACACATACATACATATATATATATATATATATATATATATATATATATATATAATTTCTTCCTGGTTCATAGCTTTCTGCCCTTTTAAAGCACGGCTCCCACTGACTTTGCAGCAGTTGTGAGCGCTCAGCAAATCATACTCCAGGACTATGAGCCAGGAACCTGGCTCAGGAGGGAGACTTTAACAGTGACCCTTTGGGAGATATCTGGTTGAAGAGACTTAACACATTTCATGACCAAAGCAAAGGTCCCGGTTCTCTAAGACAGCCTTGAGTTGCATAACCAAGAGATCAGCTTTCCTCCTGTGCGCTTTACTCTGCTGTTCCCTGCATGACTTGCAACTTCTGCAAGAAATCAAGTACTTGGGCTTCTGTTACTTCATTGCACAACCCTGTTTCATCTCTGGCATAGATCTGTTCTGTCCCCCGAATTATCCAAGGAAAAGGAACTACAAGAGTGTGTCATTAAAGACTGTTCCATAGTGCATAGGTTGAAGGGGCTCAAATTAGACTGCAGTGGCTGTTTTTGAGAGCTGGGCTAACCAGCCCTGCTCATTCTTTCTAAGGTCAACTCACTGCTGTTTTAACAGAGGAAATGGGATAAAAACAAATTCTGTTGTGCCCTGGCACAGCAGCACTGACATAGCTCAGGGCAGAGTCTGAGAGCACTCAGCTCTGTGCTGCAAGCCTTAGTTAAGACCAGGCCCCAGAGACAGCTAGGTTCCTAAATCCCATCGATTTAGGATCAATCCCTGTTGATTGCAAGGGATCTCCTAGGAATTTCATGTCAAATAAGTTGGAGGCCAATTGCAGAAATAACAGCAATGGTAGGTTGTTGTCTTTTGTGTGTGTGAGCCCTGGAAGAACATGAAGATGCATGGTATCACAGATGTCTGCTGACATCTATGTCCCATAGTGCCTGCAGTCCCATATGCCTTTTTTTGGCCTATGTGTATATTTATAAAAATATAAAATATATAAATGTATGTGTGTATATTTTAGATCAGGCTGAGAGAATGTCCAGAGTAGAAAGTTTGAGCCCAAAGAGTACACACTTGACAAATTGGAAAATATCAAAATGAGCAGATTTGATCAGAGAGCAAAGGAGGCTAAAGAAACTGTCTACGGCTCGTAGCAGTCTGCCATCCGGCAGGGCCTTTGGGAGCCCGGTGCAGGGTTTTGGGCTTGGTTCACGTCTCTGTGACAGAAGGAAGAATGGCCCAGAGGGACCCGAGTGAGCAGCAAGAGCCAGAGAGCATGTGTCTGAGCCTGTCCCGGGGAGCTCGGATCATTGCAGTCACCCTTTCATCTCTGTACCCCATAAACGGCTTCCCCGAAGCGCAGGGTGAAGGTGATCCGATTTAGCTTTTTCTGCATGCAGTAAGCTTCCTTGACCTCCTATTCCCACCTCATGGGGAGTTTCCTCTCATGCTTGGCAATCTGGTGCATCTCTTCAAAGGCAGCCAGGGCCAGATGGCTTGATTTAGGCTGATGAAGGAACTGCCTTCAAAGGAGAACTGAGGCGGAAGCGGTTGGGCCTGATATCTCTTTCTGGTGCTGCTCATGGGAGGCTGAGCAGACAGGCTGCACCCAAATGCAGCCAGATGGAGACCAGCTCCACTGCAGGAAGAAAGCAAATTCTTTGAAAATGCTCGCTTCATACCATTAGATGGGACGTGGCTGCCTGTATTTCGAACAATTTCCACACAGCCAAGTTTATCTCAGTATTTGAGGTGTATTCTCATCTTTACTCCATTCACTGCATTGTGGGAAAGATGACAGCACTCAACTATCTTCTCAGGGGACACTAAGGAGCGTGGCAGGTATTGTATGTACTGCTGGATTTAACCCGAACGTGGTAAAATACTAGCCACGCTTGTCACTTCCTATCCACAGCGTCTGGCAGCACCACGACTGCCCAACACCTTGCCGAGCTGAGCCCCAGCTGGCTGCGCAGGGCTGCTGTCGTCTCCTGGCCCTCTGCGGCTAATAAACCGAAACGCTGCGATAACCGAGGGGAATAGAGGAGCAAGCTTAGCTTAACTGAGGGAGAAGATAAAAGCTGCTGCTTCCGGAAATAAAAAGGATTTTTCTTCAGGGATCTTCATTTTGCATTTTCTTTCAATACTGGGCGGAGGAGAATCATGTCTGGTCTTTGGAGACAAACTAGTTCATAAGCTGTTTTTATAAAATCAGCGTTTTCCCTTTAAGTCAGCTCCTGTGCCTTCATCTTGGCTTCCCTGATTAGTCACATAATGAGGGTATTTCTAATACAAACGTATCAAGGGAGAACTGAGCCAAACAGTATTTTATCAGAGGAGAATCTGTATCCCCTTGCATGCTAATTAGTCACCGAAACGCAGGCTTGGTGTGGGGGGAGGAGTGAGGTGAGCTGTGATTTTTAAAAGCTGGAATACTTTGTGCCCTCAGAATTTCTTGCACATGGTTTCAAAGCCTTGCCAAGGTGGAGTGCGATTTGAGCTTTGCCCTAGCCTTCACGTTCCTCGCCCCTCAGACATGTTTGCCGTGCTGCTGATTCTGCTGCTATTTGCAGGGTTATTTCTGTCACAAGCTTGGCTAAACAGAAACTCTCTCCTTATAAATATGGAAATCAGATGATTGAGCTCTCCATCTCTTGGGATAAGTTCAAAGCGTTGTGCTGAAGAGGAAGAGGCTGCTGAGCACTCTACTTGGGGCTTTATTTTCTGTATTTAGAGAGAGAAACCAGTAATGTTATTACTGGAATCCATCTCTGCAGAATGGGCAAGTAACCTCTCAGGCCATGTTCAAGGCAATGTGCTGAAGCTAGAGCCCAAGCTGAGCTTGGCAAGGTGAGGAGAAGAGTGGAGAGCATAATTGCCTGCATCATGCTCTCCTCTCAAAGGCCATTAGCGTTACCAGCCAAACCTCTCTCTGAACTCTTCAGCCTGGAGTAGTTGTTGTGAGGCAATGCTGCAAGGGTACAAAAGCTTGGGGAGAAGCATGGGCTGTGACCATGAAAACATATATATACACCTGGGTGATATGGCCAGATAGTAGCAGAGGATTACTTTGTTCCAGCAGAGCAAGCCAGCACTGCACAGCTTTCTCACTGTCCATGGTACAGTGCCCCACTCTGTCCAGGTTAATTGGTGTCCACCTCTGAGATCTCCACCTGTGTGTAGTGTGACAAACGTAGTTAGTGAGCCTTGGCCAACTGTTCCTCTTTTGGGTTGCATTGGAAGAGTCTGTATTTTTTTTAGTTTTGTTAAACATCATTGAATGCCACTGGGCATCTCTTATTCCTGAGAATACTCTTGAAATCTCCATCTAAGAGTGATGCTCCCTCAGGGCTTTGCTTAGATTACGCTTTACAATCTGTCTTCTTTCTTCTGTTTTCTCAGCATCTTCCTGGGGCAGAAGTGGCTTTGGTATTGGACAAATACACAAATATTTGCTCTTCCCTCCCACTTTCTAACTGCATTTGCTATGCAGCTTTCCCAGAGCACTGAGTCCTTAAGATTTCCATGTTGGTGACTTCTTTTTCTTGAGCCAGTTTTGTGCAAGTGGTTGAAAGAAGGCATGGTGATTCCTTGCTGAATGTCCTCACAAGATCCCTCCATGTCCTTGATTGTGAGAGCATGCCGAGTAAACTGGAGGCTTACTAACTCAGCTTGTCCAAACAGAACCTGCCCAAGATGCCTTGGGTTGAAGGGTGATGCGTCAAGCAAATGCAAAATAGATGTGCAGTGGAGAAGAAACCCTATGGTATGGAAATGAATCCAGAGACTAAAGAAAGGTTTTGTGCTTTTCATGTATTTCATTTTTATTCTGGAAGTGTCCGACATCAAGTTGATAGTTGACAGACAGCATTTTTAGTTGCATAGGTCTCCCTATTAACTTGAGATATCAGTCAGTGTACATGCAGAGCCAGACACACCGTTCTCAGAAAGACAGGGATTTACTAGAGAAGGGAAAGCTGAAGAATGATTACTGGAGGAGGACTGAATAGGAGGAGCAATCAGACAGCTCAGAAAAGTATCTAAGAGAATGGATAAAAGAGGCCAGAATATTCCATGTGCAAAAGGCAAGGCCTCATTCATCTTACGTGTATAGGAGTTGAACATGTCACAAATCAATTGCCCTTAAAAAAAGGTCCTGTTCCCTGGAAAAGTATAGGTGACTCCAAAGGTATGCTAGTAGTAACTGTGCCATTGCCACACCGATTGGAGCTCTTGGTCTGTTGAAAGGTATGGATGTGGGACTGTCCTGGCTTTTTCGTGCTATTGTTCTCACCGCCAGACACACTGAAAGCTTAGCAATGTAGGATTTTCTATGTTGGATCCAGTGCATGACCTATGAAAGTGGTTATCTAATCCCCAGGGCATTGGAGGGAACAGGAACTGGACAGTCATTTATATTGTGCTGAGACATTTTTGTCAGAATGCATCCTCTCTGCGGGACCTGCCATAGCCAGCCAACGTTTTCAGTGTTTCCTTCAGGCAAGCTTTGATCTCATCTATCATGTACAGCTGGAATAGCCGAGCTTTATGCAGGGAGGCCTGAGGCAAGAAATGCTCGGTATACCAGTACTGCACTGCTCATGGACATGGCATTATCAGCCGTAATGGCACCACTTATCTTGGCCTTTTCCAGCCTGTGTTTCTCTGGGTGTTTGCCATCCATGGGAAAGAATCATAGCTCCTCTCCTGCCATGCAGAGGAGTCTCTGATCGTCTTTGTTTCAGGTGGAAAATATGCTCTTTTAAAATAGTTTTGTTCTTGGTGATGCTCCTTTAAGAACTTAGAGTAGTAAGACGCGTTTGAAAGAAGCTCTAAAGACTAACCAAGGAGCATGAATTCGGCCACTAACAGATCCTTCTGTGGTCTGTCTTGGGCAGCCCTAGGGCCCCACAGAGCACTGGTGCTTTCTGTAGGATATGGCCAGAGCATGTAGCTGAGAGCCCAGACTCCTGTTCTTGCCTGTGCCTTCCACACTGTGACCTTGGGCTGACACTCCTTAACTTTTAATCATTTTTAAATCTCCTCCCTCATGAGCTGAGGTTTAAAGAACAGTTTTAAAGTTGTTTGGGAGGTTTTGAGAAGGATGCTGGTTTGGACACATACCAGTTGCTAAGCTGGCTCTTACTACAGCTTCATTGCTTTGAAGACCCATATGGCTCATGTTGGACCTCAGAACTATGGCAGTGTAATCAGGAGCAAAAGGAAAGGCCTGATGCCCTCACGTATGTACATCCTTTACAAGGAAGGAAATGTTTTGGTATTGAAGCATCCTGAAAACATACTTCAGTTAATGGCTGCTTTTAAATAGTTCCCATATGTCAGTCGCTGGGCTGCAGGCAGTGGGGACTGCAATGTGGCATTTCTCTGATTTGCAATGTTAATGATCCAATTTGAGTCTTGTAAAGTTAGCACAAGATATTCAACCTATGGCTGTGATAATAGTGATGGTGCTTATGTGCATGAGAAGAGCCTGGAGGGAAATACAGTGTTAAACATACTTAATCATGATTGAAAGGGAAGGACCAGGGGCTGCTTGTGTGGTTGGTTTCTCTGAGGGGAATCTAACAGGAATCATGTAATTACTCCTATTTTTTTTCCTTGTCCTTCAATGGCTTTCCCAAATTGTTTGTGTACTTACTGACTTGGCACTTCCTCTGTTATATTAGACTCCCAGGATTAAGCATACATGATCAGCTGAAAAAAAAAGAGAGAGAGAGAGAAAGATGCCCTCCCCAGCACCACAAATACCGTTTTGATTAGGAAAACGGACGTCTGAAACCTCTTGTTCTCTTTCTGCAGCTTATGCCTTTCTGTTGTTGCATTTTATTCAGCTTGAAAGGGAAGTCAGGTAGTCTCTTCACGGCCAGGGTTTCGAGGGAGCCTTTCAGCCCAAGCACTGCAGCACAGCGATGCGCGCCGACACTTCTGTTGTATACTTGCTTTAAACAAAGCAAAGAGCTGATGTCTGTTACCTTCCAGTGAATTAAGCTCCACCTTACAGGTATGCATGGTGGAATGTAATTTCAATGCTTTTGAATATACTCTTCAGTTCTGCTGCAATTCAATGAAGAAGACTTCAGGTTTTAACCGTGCAGCAATGTTAACGCTGCTGGCTTGTCAGTTGCTGAAAAACAGTGTCTTCAAATGCTGGTTTGACTTATAAATGGATCTGGTTCAAAACTTGGATCCTATAGTGGTTATTGCCGGCCTAATTTGTTACCATTAAATAAGATCTGTTCAGCAGCTGCTCGGAACAGGAAAAGAAAGCAGTGTTGTAACTGATGCACTGGCAGAGCTAGTAGAAAGTCAATAAACATTTGTTTATTGCTTTTTAAAACAGAGTCAGTGGCTTTCAATGTATTTCAGTGCATCATTCACTGTGTCACCAAAATGCCACTTATTTTCACTCAGGTAAAAGGTGGCGATGCTGAGATAAGCAGTTAGTGTTTTGAATCCAGCAGTATGCATGTGTTGATGCAAAGTCCAGACCATGGCTTCCTGGGAGCCTTTTGCTTTGATCACCTTGTGATTCTGGAGCTTTGTGAACATGTGAGACTTAGAAAAATGATGCTTCCTTCCTGCTTTAGCTGGCTGAGACAGAGGAGAAGGCCAGTCATGCTCCTTGAAAGTGCATAGGGAAGTCTAGGAAACCTCTTATTCCCAGGGTAAACTGGTATTGTGTGTAAATGGAGTCCTCTCCTCTGAAGATGGATGTGGGAGAGAGTGACTGGAGACATTGCAGATCATCCTGAGAGTAGATTGATAGAAAAGACTGGAGCCTGGGTGTCTATGATATCTGTTATCCCATCTGAGATGGGTCCTAGAAAAGCTGGCAGGGCAACAGCCTTGCAGGGTATTGCAGGGTGGCTTTCCCCAATCTGGATGGATTAGTGATAGGAAACTGTAGGCTTAGCACAGTGTCCTGGCATCAGTGTACCCCATCACTATTTGAAAGAATTTGCAGTCTTTCTCGGCTGAGAGCTGAGTACCAAAGTCCTTTCCCTGTGCTCAGGACAGACTCGGTGTGTGTGTTTGAGTGCCATAGCTCTGACTCCCTGAAAAACAGTGCTGGGGCATAAAAGGGATGTTTCATCCATGAGGGTTGTTCAGAAGCATAGCACTGCTGACTCCTAGGTCGGGGAGCATCATTTGCTTTGTCACCTGAATGTTGTCTGCTGTAAACCAGATAAACTACAGAACTTAAATGACCTCGAAGCCACTATAGATGACTATTTCCAGTCACTTCTGGCCTGCTAGTTGACTATCTAAGTGTGCAGGCATGTCATCTTACCAATTCCTCTAAGTAGTTTCTTTTCTCAAATCTGCTTTTGCATAAATACAATGTCTGCCTTTGCTTATGTTGTTTCTTGGAGAAATCAGGGTTACAGAAAGCTACCCCTACCATGCTGTTCTTCTTCTTCCTAACCAAGCATTTGATTTATGAGTTCTTCTACAATTTTATACTGAGCTTACTGGGCCTCTGATTTGACTCAGTAAGGCAGTTTGTATGTCCCTCTTTATTTAATATTTCATATACATGTGAAATTTCTCTAGAATTTGAGATTTTTTTCCAAAGCCCTACTTTAGAATCTGAATTCACAAAAGCATTATGAGTTCTTGAACCTTTTTCTATTATTTAAACCCATTTCACTAAGACTCAATTAGATCCTTGCTTCACACCTATTAAATATTCCACAAGAAAACAAACAAAAAAAATTCAAGCCAAAAACGAATCCGTGTCTTAAAATACATATATAAAAACTATGTACTGGACCATAGTTAGCTGGCAATAAAGATGAATCTACATCCAGAAAGGAAGGGATGAAGTAGAGTAATACTAACAAACAGAAGAAGATAGGAAGGAGGGTTGAATAGGGCCTGCTATGATCATAGACCCTATCACCTTGCCCCAAAAGCAGATCACCTTGCCCCAAAAGCAGATCACCTCTATTGACTTTATACCTGACAAATCTGTTCCTGCCCAGGGCTTAAAATCCTCTAGGAATAGGGATCCCACGGCTTCATCAGGCAATTTTGAGCACTTCTTCAGTCTTACTTCTGTACAATTTTCCCTAATATTTCCTTGCAACCTTGATGCAATTTAAGGTACTCATTTCTTGTTCTCTTAATCAGAAATGTGAAAGGAAACTTGCTCCTGTTTTCTTGGTGGCAGCCTTTTCTATATCTGAAGACAGCTGCTACATTCCTTCTTAGTTCCCTGATGGTCATAACTTCCAGCTTTTATCCATAGGGGAGCTGAAGGGATCACAGCTTGAAATATGGGCTCCAAAATGTATGTTTAAGCTGGAGCCTGGGGGTGTGAAGCAGACTATGGGAGAGTGTTTTGTGAGGTTTGCAGGTTAGACTCCTGCCTGACATCCCCCTCTGACACTTTCGTTTCTCTTGCAAAACATGTCACTACGGACCGTTGTTCAACGTGATGCACTAGAAATCTCGTATCCTTTGTGCCTCTCCTTTTATGCTGTTTTCCACACTGACTATGTATGTTTTGGTTCCCAATGTTTTTTTGAACACTCCGTACTTTTAGATATCTAATGTTTATACTGTACTGATACTTAGAGACTGCAGAGGCCTGTTGTCCAAAGTGCTATATGATTGTGCTTATAAAAACCCGCCTATGCACATCAAGTTCCTTCCCCAGAAAGCCTATTTTCAGAATAACCTAGTGTGATACAGTTCGAGGCAGGGTGAATGTGCATATGGCATATCATTTTTCTGTACTTGGGGCAAAGAGGCTGAAAGCATAAGTATTTCTTAGCAAGAAAAATTTCCTATCCCAGGAGTCTGGAATGACAACACAAGAATGACAGAAACCTCTCGGTGACCTGAATGTACCCGCTGTATTTGGGATACGTGTGGTTTCTCCCTTGTTATGCTGTTCACCAAATCAGAGACTCATACACAGAACACTTACCAAGTTTTCAAACATGATGTTTGACTTGAAAAATAAGCAAAACACTCAAGCCTGTCCTTTCTTATTAGCATTTGTCTGCAGCATGTGACGCACATGGGCAGCCTTGGAGAGCAGGAGCCTGCTGGACTGTGAGCGCTTGCTGGGGGCTATTGCACATGCACTGACAACAGGGCTCCCAGGGTCTTTAAGCTGAGCATCAGAGGAGAGCAAGCACATCATCAGCTGGTGCTGGGGGAAGACAAAGTAATGAGCATTTGACTTGTAATGATGCAGCTCCTGATAATCAGGCCAATGCATCTGAACTGTATGGAGAAGTGGTGGGTAAAGCCCTATATTTTAGGTCTTTCCTTGAGATCTGAGGGTAAGGACAATCTTCTCCCTCTGCCTTATTGAAAAACAGAGCTACTTTGATGGTCACAATTTGTCATAGAGAGCATAAGAGTGAGCATTTTTTCTGTGGCTATAAATGTATGTGACTGATCTTGAGGACTGGGAAGAGTGGGCAGATGGAGACATCTGTTTTCAGTTGTACTTAAGGTGCAGCTGAAAGCCACAGACTGCATGTGCCAGTTCTCTTCCTCATGCACAGGGGTCCTGGGGCAGTTACAGGGTAGAAGGCAAAGGGCTGTTAAGCTCGCAGGATGTCAGAGGACTGTGAAGGAAAGGTAAGGAAGTTGCTTTTTTAGAGATGCTGTATGGGTGGTGGTGTTGCTAAAGCCCAGCTCCATTGCTGAGGGTAAAATGCTGCCCATTTGCCAGTTGTTTTGGGGTTATTGCTCGCCTTAGTCAATGTGGGCCTTTGGGAAAGGCAGATGGTGATAACAGTAAAAAGACTATTGGCCTAGTGCATTACGGCAAATCTTATATTTCTGGCCAAGTACTGCAAAAAGGGAAGAGGGAAAAAGTGGGAAAAGAAGAAAAACCCACCAAGTTTAAATCAAGAGATCCCTTAACTCTTGATTTAAGTTTAAAGGTTTTGACTTCTCCCTGTGCCCTTCCACACCAGGGGTTCACACTATTTGTGCTCCATGAAGGCTTACTGGAACTAATTTCTGATGTTCAGAAAAGACAAGTTTTTGAACGGTAGGACATTGGGTAGGACACAGTAGGACACTGCTGTACCTAGCAGGAGGGCAGAGTTTTCAAGGTCCATTGTGTCAAGCCTGTAGAATATGCCAAACTAATCAGGAACTGCCCTGCCGTTTGGATGCACTGGTTGTCCATGCCCTGTTAAGCTGTGAGCCTGCAGGGAGAAAGCTTTGATTAAACTCTGGCCCCAGCCAAACGTTTTCACTGTGCCCTGATTGAAAGTGTTTTTTCCCTAGGAACGAAGACGTAAGGAAGGCTCAGGAACAGAAAAACCTAAAATATATTAAATTCCCGGAGCAATTTAGAGCCCCTGCAGCTGCAGCTCAGTGCTTGCCTTTTGATTGGGAGTGTTGTGTTCCACCTAGTGAGCAGAGACAAATCACATCATCGCCTGGGACTAGTCACACCGCATAGCTGTAATTTTGACATTGGGGTCTCAGCTGAATGCCTCAGTCTAGGGAGGCTTGTAAAAAATAAAATCACAAAGTAAACTGTAATAGCAAAAGCACGTGGTGAAATCTCAGTGTGCTCATAGGCATTCACAAGCGAAAGGCTAATTAGTCAAGTCAGTTGTTCTCTGCGTAGATCAGATATATATAGCGAAATGCACGCATTCTGTAGACAAAAAAGTGAAGTGTGTTCATTCAAAGAGGCAATTGCAGCCAAACTACCGTGGGAATTCTGTCTTTCTCGCAGTCAGGGTTGTTACTATGGAGTTTTGTGCATTGCTGCAGAACGTATAGGAAGTAATGGATAGGAAATATGACAGGGCCTCAGCACTCACAGGCCGGGGTAGATCCACTCTAGCATTAGGGAAGCTGTCTCTGGCCCTGCTCAGTTTTCCTTTTACTTCCATTTTAAGCTTCAGAGGGAGAGGGCCTGGCCTGTGCACTGCCACGATGGTAGCTCAGACTCTGCAGTTCCTTTGTGATCCCTTTGCGTTAGTAATACGGGTGCTGCGAGGCAGCAGCGTGTTCCTGCCGGAGTCTGCTATCGAGGTGCTGTTCACAGAGCTGAGGTGGAAAAGTGTCATTCCAAACCTTAGAAATGAATTCCTGGTGTAAAGTAGCTTTGTTATGGGCTCTGCTGCTGTTTCCTTCATCACTCCAGCCTTCCCTGATGTCTGAGTCTCCTCTGTGGTTGAGGTACGGCTCCAGTTGAGTAGAGCAAGTCTAAAACCAGAGTCCAGATCCTCAGAGGCATTCAAGAACATTCTCCCCACTCCCGTTTTCCATGCAAACTGATGTCCAATATATCTGGCAGATTACCCACAAGAAGATACTACTCTGCCAGCACATCAGTTTTTGAGCAAAGTAAGAGCTGTTTTCAATTTAAAGGGATTTAAGCACAAACAATTTAAATGTGAGCTAGTCCGGGGGGGCAGGCCCCCTCCTAGCCAGGTGAAATGCTGGCTGTGGGCTCCCTCCATGTGGGAGCTCGCAGATCAGAGTGCCTGACCATGCAGGCAAGGAAGGCAGTATGCAGCCATTGCATCCTGTCCTTTACTCCCATGCCCTTCTGCAGCCTGCACACCGCAGATTGTGACTCCAAGAGCTTGCAAGGATGCATCCAGCTCTTGGAGTCATGCCCTTTAAAAACAGCTGTATCCTACCTTTTCCCAAAGCATGAGAGAAAAGATACTCGTGCTGGAAGCCTGAACCCACTCAGTGAAGTTCTGGGATGGCTGAGAAACCGCTATCCTTCGTTCACTTTGACCGTTCCCAGGAACATCCTTTCATGCAGCCTGGATTCTGGTACAGCCCTTTCAACTGGTTGTATTTGAGAGACTGATGTTACAAAGATACTGAGAGAACCAGCCTTTAACTAAGATCATAAGAGGTTGACACCAAAAATAAAATTGCCCATTTCAGTTCAGATTAAAGGTCTCGCCTACCTCAGTGTCCTAGCTCCAAGAGGTCAAGAACAGGGTGAAGCTGTAGTGCTGCCTTCCAGTTCACTCTCCAGCCTCCAGGGATGGATGGCTCAGGGGCTGCCCGTGCCAGAAGCAGTGCTTTTGTATTTAATAGCCCTTGGTGGATATTTCTTCCATTCATTCATCTCACCCTTTCCCAAAGCCCTTTTAGCATCCACAGTACTACATCATCTGTTGTAGGCAGAAGTACAGTGTTGGTTTCCAGCTGCTGCTGTGTTAATTGCCACTTGATAATGCCATCGCGGTCTTATGTTGTAGAAAAGAAAGGTGAGCTGATCCTCTTTCACATCGGCATCGCTCTCAGGATTATTTAGATTTCTCTCAGATCCCCTATCAACTGTCTCTTCCTAGCTGAAGGGTCCTAGTCTTAGTTGGTTATCTGATGGAAGACACTGCACATTTTTGATTATCCTGGGCCTCTGTTCTGAGCCAAAATGCCCAAAAAAGTGTATTGCTCTTAGGTTGGCAGGAGGGTGGGAAGTACTGAAGATGGAGGCACACCTCTGTGTACGCAGTGCTGTTAGGAAGTTTTCAGCATGACCTCTGCTCCTTTCCTGGTTTCTGACTTGTTTCACTGCTGTTGAGCACTGAGCGGATGTTTTCATAGAATTATCTGCCGTAATCTAAATCTCTTCTTTGAGTGATAGTAGCTGGTAGAGCTCCTCATTTTCATATGTAAAGTGGAAATTGTTTTTTTTTCCTGTGTACCACACTTTTATCTTCATTTAATTTCAACTGCTGTGTTATTACCCGGTTGTTCAGTGTTATTAAAGATTTGATATTCTTCATAAAAGTAGAACTTTTATCTTAAAATTCACGTGATTCATCATTTATGCCTAATTGTGTTCTCGTGGAGACTGCCTTATTTTTTTTGCAACCTGCTCAAACCTTTTCCCCATGTTATTAAACAACTACCACATTCCTCGCATGGAGGAGATACCTGCATTAAGGAGAAGAAATCCTGTGTGGTTAGAAGTTATTTATTTTTTATCATTGAATGTAAAATCTTGTAAGCATCATCCTTTTTAAGTACTATCAAAAAAAAGCCATCTGGAGAATTCAAAGGAACAGAGTTGCAGTAAAACATTATCACCCTACACATGTTATTTGACCAGTTTCTATGAAAAGAGAGCCTAATTTGAAAATCATATTTTATTTCATAAGCACAGTGTATTGTAAAGAGCTAATGTGCGCTGCAAAGAAAAGGCACTGGGGAGGAAGGGACAGTAGCTCACCGAGTGATTTTTTTTTTTTGCTGAGATTAGCAATTCAGAGGGAGACTGTAGCACAGGGCACAGCAATACTTGGATTAGACTGGCTGCAAGTAGGCCTGCTGGAGCAGACTTTGTGTTTTGGGAGCTTTTGTTTTAGGAAGGATTTCAGTGCTTGTGTAAGGTGCTGTGTTGACAGATACTGAAATTAATATTCTCAGTTAGCCACAAAGTAGGTTCAGCATGGGAAGTACAAGGGAAGTACAAACTTCCTCAGTCTTCCCCACGAGGGACCAGAGGTTGAATTCTCTTACTCACTCGGTCTATGTTCCTTCTGAGCTGGACTTTCACACAGCTAGTAAGAGCTTTCTAGTTTTAATCATAAGGTGGACTGGTCCACTTGGAACTGGGCTGAAACTGTAAATGCATTTCATATCAACAGACCAAATAGTCACTGCATGAAAATGATTTTGGACTACTGCCAGCCCAGGTTGAATTTGAACTGGTGACCCTCCTCCATATTATATTCCCAGTATCATTCATCATGTAAGTCTAATGTTGAAAGCTGACATTTCCAGAGGTATTTTGAACATACACAATGTGACTTCCAAAAATCTATTTTCTGCCCCTAGATATCAGTCATTTGAAACACAAACTGTTCCCTGCAAATGCAGGTGGGTACACCCCTGACAGCCAGTTAGAAAAACAACTGCTTAACTCTTTTAGCTAAACCCTTCTGTTTTGTTCTGTTTTCTTTCTTAACAGGATCCAACAGCTGCATCTATTTCGGACAGAGATTGTGATACGAGAGAGGGAGAGACTGTAGCCATGAACTATAAGCCGTCCCCACTTCAAGTAAAATTAGGTGAGTCTTTGTTGATGGAAAATGAAAATACTGTTTCCAGGGTTTGAGGTATGATATGGTACTGGCACAATCGTATGCAGATCTCCATTGTTACGGCTGAGCATGCTAGCTCAGCTCAAACAACTCACAGAGCAATTTATCAGTTACCCTGTTACATATAGTGTGATCCTGCTGCTCGGAGAACCAGTCTACAATCATTCAAGGGCCTTGTATTTTGAGACAGGGTGGGGACCCTCCTTTGAAAGGAAGGCATAGTGTTTTGCCTCTACAGATTCTTACCAAGATAAGATCAAGGCTTGGTGAAGGTAATGTATAGAGACTGTAAAAAAGAAGAGAAGACAGGATAACTGTGAGAAAAGGAAAAGGATCAGAGCCTCAGATTGTGACCAGGAAAATATGGAACTGTTTTACTGTGAGGTAGAGGTGTACTGCACCTCATAAAAATACTCATGCTCTACTTCAGTAGTTGTGAAGTTCTGTAAGCGGAATGATTGTGTTAGCACAATAAACTACTTTCTCACAAGGCTAATTCTTCCAGGAGGATGGCAATCCACACTATTCTGCTTCCAAAATTTGAGCCAGTGTTGTACCACACAGACTCGAGAACCTGACAAAAATTAGATCAAAGGAATAGCGTGATTTTTGCTCAGATCATGGATAAGATGGGAATCTAAGCCTGGAAGATTTTTGAGCAGGAAGCAGTCTCCTAGTTATCCTCCACATCAGAACAAAAGACATTGATAGGACACTGCTGGAACTGTTTGAGGGTGACTATGCCATGTTGGGGAAGGCTCTGAAAGAAGTGGATGCTCAGGTGTTCAGTGGAGTAGTTCTAGCCCTACAGAATGAGTGACAGTGAAGGTCAGCAGACAGCTAATGTTACAGCAAGATTTCGGGAAAGTCTGAGCACTGGCATATGATAATGAAAAAATTTTCTCAGGAGACTTGTTTTACCCAAGGACATGCAGCACTACTGCAAATGCTGGTGTTGGCCTCATTGATAAGAGGAGCCTTAAAGAAACACCAGAAAAAGATTAGGAAGCACTTGTGTAATCTCAAAGCTTTGCCTGAGTACATGGGAGCAGAATAATCAGGCAATTGTGGACATGGCAGTGCGTAAAGCAATATCACAGAGTAGACCCATGATCAGCAAAAGAAAAGACAGCATTAGCTGAAGCAAGGTATTGGTGAAACAGTGACTAGGGAGGAAAAGATGAAAAGTTGGATATGCAAATGTAGCAGGATTATGGAAGAGCTTGAACTACTGATCCAGGATATGAACGAGTGAATTAGAACAGTGTATCTGTCCTGCAGTAGCAATCATGAGTACTCTAAAGCCAGTAGCTGCTGTTCAGGAAAAGGCAGAATGTAGCAATATGTTTTAATGATGGCACAACTCAAGATTTTGGTAAAAGATTACCACTGCAGGCATGCCATATGCCACCAGAATCCTATTCTGCTGCCAAGACCATCCTGTTATTATTAGAAAAATAATTACTACTGCAGTAGTTGTTACGTCAGGAAATGGGTTGGAGAACAACTGATACTGTTATTGGTACATCTGAGATATTCCTGCACTTCCAGTCAATAAAAATACCCAGCAGAGATTCACTGAGTGACAGGAAATGAAGTTGTTTTAGACTTGGTGTTAGTAAGTCATGAGGACATTATAGCAGAGCTGATAATAGGAAATAGCTTTAGCTTCGTGGATAACAAGTTCATTTCATGCAAAATAAATGAAAAGATTTAAAGTAGACCTGCAACAAACTTCAGAAGGAAAACTTTTGTAAACCAACTGCTTAAGCAAAGGCAAGTGAATTGAGGAGCCCAGGAACTCAAACACATTAGGCAGTGTTAAAGGAGAAAGTATCAGATGAAGGGGGATTACTGATGAAGTTTCCAAACAGCCACTCTTGTGACTAATCTTATTTATATGTTCATTAACTTTGGCACAAAAAAACAGGACTAAGAAAATTTACTCATAACATATTTGGGAGGCCTCAGTGCACCAAAGAATCAGAAATTTTGTAGAGAAAGAACATTAAATCTGTAATAATAGAAATGATAAAAAATTGATAGGAGAAAATTAATCTGTTGTAAACTGGGACTTTACCAATTAGAAAGGACTAAGGAGAAGGAAGGCCTGATACATTAGTTGATTGAAGGATAACTAATTATTAAAATGAACTAATACATGAAATTATGTCATAGTCACACTTCTGCAGAGTTTACCAGCTTTTTCCAAACATTAGATATAACAGAATGATTATTCTTTCTGCCAGAACTTCTGCATACCCACATAGGGAAATTTTGATTCCATTTGGCCACTGCTGCATGCTGTTATCCACCAGTAAAGAGGCAAAAGGAGGTGTAAGAGTCAACTTTTTCATGTATCATTGACATTGTGAAAGGCCAAGGTAGGATATTTGCAGTGGTATGTAACAGTTCCCTTTCTTGAGTTCCACTAAGAGAAATTCAAAGTGAACTAGCTATAGAAAAGGGCTATAGATGACCAGGACAGTGGAGAAAGACTGTCATACGAAAACTAAAACAGGCTGGCTTGTTGAGCCTGGTAAAACCAAGATTGAGAAAGGATCTGCTTATCCTGTATAAATCCATCGAGAATAAACACTAGGGACAAAAAAAAATGTTTGAGCTAACAGAGAATGTCAGCACTGGAACAGTTGGTCGTAAATTGGTAAGGAATACATTTTGTCTGGAAATTAAAGTATTCTTAACCATGAAAGCAGGGACAGCCTGGACAGGCTTCTTTGAGGAACAACAAATCTAGAAAATCCCCAAAACTCCTGTCGAGTTTGAACTCCATAGGAATAAAAAAGGAGGCTATGATCTTGCTGCCTGCCAGGACTTCCTTTCTAACTAGTGCTCATACACAATGAATATTCAGTGCTGACAACAATATACTTACAAAGGCAGTAGCGGCCTATTTAAGGGCAATTATCCGACAAGGCTGATGAGCATGTTCCTGCGCTAACTCCAGAGAGAAGTCAAACACCTCACTCAGGCAGAGGATATAGTGTACCTCTTTAATTATGTGAACACATATCCAGTGGCGTTTGGATCAACTTTCTACTCTTTGGCATATCAAGGTGAGTTCTAAGTTACCTGGGGCAAAGTGAGACTACTTGTATTGTCTCCAGCTGGTGGAACATGTCTTTAATCACATCAGCTCCTGCTGCTTTTTTTCTTAAAATCTGCCCAACGTATAGAATTTTCAAGCAGTTTAATGGCTTGCATCTCTCTGTTCTGGCTGCTGTTCATCCAACTCATCTTTTGTCTCTTTTTCATTAAACTCATCAGGATGTGGATTGTCCTGTAATCTCTTTAAGCCTAGACAAAGCTAAGGTACTACATAAATGTTTAATAGCTTAATTGGCAGAGCCACTGCTGGGGTTGTTAGCAACTAGGATTCTAATCCTATTGCAAGTTTTCTGTATGGATACTGGCATTTTTCACTGTTAAATCAGAATCAATTGTTCAGATGTCAAATGCTCTGATGGAAGGTTGATAAATGTCATTTTTTTCTCTCTGAAGGTTCATATATAAATCTGTCATATGTGCTTGCTGGAAGCTTGGTTCAAATGAGCTCAATTAAATGCCATCCCAGCTTGAATACAGCTTTTACTTCCAGAGCCCGCAGTGATGGAGGTGTGATAGAAAGTGCGTGCTCTGCTCCCTACATTGGACACAGACTTATTCTGCCATTTAAATGTCCTTTCTATGTTTGTTTCTTCTCCTTTGTCGTAAATACATTTCTGTATCGCTGCCATATGTTTGCCTGAGAGTCCATTTGATACAAGGAAAACTTCACAGGTGCCCTCTGTTTCTAGTGTCTTCGCAAAGATTAGACCTGATCTGTAAGTGGAATAATAAAACAGCTTGCTGCTGCCGGCACATGGGAAAGAACCTTATATCAAGGACAAATAATATCTCCTTGTGGTTCCTGTAGGTCATCATCTCAAGCCCTTGCTGGAATTCTAGGCTTGACCATGCTTCTTTCTTACTTGAAACTCACTGGATGGAGGATCTGGCCAGTGCCATGAGGGACTAGGTGTCTGTTCATGCTTATGACATATCTCCAACACATCCTTATTAGAAGGCATATCCAGATGGAGTACATACCACAAGGCTTTTGAAAGCAAAAGAGAGTTGTGATAAGGAAAGAGAGAGAAACAGAAAATTTTGAAAGTTTTAATCTCAGAGGCTTCATATCCACTGGAATGCAGCAGATCCCCATGGGATCCCCAGGAGATGATGTATTATTTTAATGAAGTTTGTACCACCTGTTTTTCTACTTTATATTTTTAATTTCACTTCTCTGCATTGAAATCCACCCCCCAGACAGTCTGTCCTAGCTAGCCGTCAATGATGAGACAGTTTATGTTAAAACAAAATTGGAAATGTGGCAATTAATTGGACTGTTGCAGGACAGACCACAGTGGTGATGAGGCAGTGGCATCTTCATCCAGAGTATCCACCACACTTAGGATGAGGGCAGTAAATCTGTCCCCTGCCCCATCAGCAGGTGAACGTAAGAGAGAGTGAGAGGGAGACTCGTAAGAGCCTTTATCCCTCCAAGACATCTCTGTTTCTTTCCCTTACCCGGTGGCTGTGATTGGCGTGCAGGCTGTCTTATACACTGGCTTTCACATGCTGCCAGTTAGGTGTGTTCACTTCCAAGCACCAAATTACTTTACTTGTTCTGTTGGATTAATTCCTGTTCATTGACAAAAAAGATTCTCAAAAATCTTAATAAACTATCTAGAACAGATGTTCAATTAGAGCAGGCAACTCTGGTGAAACAGCAAAAGAACTCCTGTCCCAAAGAAATATAGCATGTTGTTCCCTGATGTGCTTGACTTGGACAAAACCGAGAATCTAATTTATAGCTTGGCTTAGATTCTGGGCCCCAACCTCGTGGAAATCAGAGTGAATAGAGGAAATAATCCATCCAGGGGCAGAGGCTGATAATGCAAGCTGTGGTGTTAGCTTCTGCCTTCCAACCTGCTGCCATGCATTTATGGCAGATATTAAATTTCCTTACTGTCAGGGAGGAGTAGTACTGGGAATATCAGTCAATGAGTTGAGAACGACAAAGCCCTGAGGGCTGAGCATAACAAAATTGGTGGATTTCTGGTTGAAACTTTACAGATGGTTTGTAATCCTAGTAAAGAATCGACTGCCTTTTCCTCTCCATGTTGTTCCTGAAGCTGCAATTTTTCAGTCTCTGTAGTTAGGAACCCTGTATTTCTGTATCCCATGTATTTCTGTATCCCAGTGCTGTTTAGAAAGCTACCTCACTTGGGCAGGCCCCCTTCCAGGGCTGCACTTGCCACAGGTGAAGGTGAAAAACTGCGTGCTGGGAGATGTAGTCCCAAACAAAGCAGGAGACGAGCTTCTTGTGTAGAACCAGGTCACTCAGTACCTTCTTGCATCCCTGGCTCCTTTTCTGCATCATCACTTCCTAGTCTGCTTCACAGCTTGTGACTTCTAAGTGTTTCATACGGAAAACAGAATAATAAGGGAAGGTTGTAGTAGATTGGACAAATCAATGCCATTAGTGTATCCTTTTGCCAGTACCTCAAGTACTGCACTATTCCCAGTTGCTCTTCTGTAACAAGGCGATTAATGCTAATTAGATGCAGCAGCTGTTGTTTCTGGGAAGAAGCTCTGTAGGTAAATTAGGGAAACATTTTATAAAAGAAGCTGTAAGTCTTTAGCTAGGTCCCCTGGTTCCAGCTCTATTGACAAAACTGCAGATCTCCATATCCATAACTGTTTGCATGGTGACCTCAAGTGACATCATTACCTTAAGTGCACAAAGCCATTTTCCTCCCCTGGGAGTGCCCATTTCCTTGAACACAGGCTGTACTTTGTACTGGGAGAATGAGTAATGTGGAAGCCAGAGCGCAATGGCAATATAGCATTGCTATTGATTTTCTTCATGAAGATAAAAGTGCAGCCTACCACTTGGAGGTCTCCTGAGGCTGGGAGGAATTTATTTAAACATTATTTCATATGTTATTACTCTTTCCATTTGTAAGAGAAATTGCGTACACAGATTTATTGTGGCATCCTTCCTACAGAATATCTCCAGGCTCCTTTGAAGGGGATGAGCGAACAGCTGCATCATGTTAAGGACGGTATGGCTGTCTGCAGACAGAGCAGCAAAGAGGAGGGCGGAAAAACAGTTGTGATAGGCATATTATTGCAGATTTGTTAGATGAGAAGAAATCAGGCAGAAAGAAGGAGGTGGGTAAGACACTAGCTGACACAGGTTCCAGTAAATACTTAAGCCATTAAGAGACTGGAAAAGAGCAACTTCATGGAGTTCAGCAGAGAGCTCTGAGCAGGAGAGAACATATAAGTGGGTAAGATAGAGAAAAGGGAGGTACCAGTTAGCAAACCCCTGGAGCAAAGCATCGGTAAATGAATGTTAGTTAGCAAGATTAGCCAGGTTATTTACACCAGAGGAGCCTGGTATTTCTGGATCTGCAATCTGATGGATTTGTTTTGCCACCCCACCAGGCTTTACTGGCTATCTGAGTTGTCCATCATATGTGCACATCTTCTGTGATAATTTACTGGATATCCCCACATACATCTCACAACCCGATGTACATGCACTACTGACATCATACATTGCGCATAGTACTCTCAGCTAATATGCCTTCAGATACAGAGTTATGAAGGAGTGGGCTATGAGGTAGCTGAGTTATGTTCATGGCCATTTTCTGGCCATGCTTTAACCACACTGAATTTTTACGGCACCTGTAGATTTGGTAGGCAAGGAAAGGGAGTTAATCCTGAAGACACACTATTACACAAATGATCTTACTGTGTAATCAGAATAGGCCAAAGTATCTATATTTCGAATGGAGATTTTGTGCTTAAAGCAGAAGACCAGGGCTGTGAATTATAGCTTCTTTTCCTTGTACTGCCCAGACCCACCATAGTCTATCATCTCAAATATGAGAAACAGCTCAAATCATGTACTACTTATTTCACTAGCAGAAGGATGTGAGCCAAAACAAATTAGGCAAATTACTGAGATTTTCTGACAGAAGGAGGGAAAAAAACAGTAATTGAAGTAGTGATCAAAATGAAAATCACGTGGTCTAGGAGAGCCTAAATACAGTAGGCAGCATCATACAAGTGATGAACTAGGGGGCAGTTCAGAGGTGTTGTTACATGGTGTGCATTACTCTCACTACTGTTTTCCATGCAGTAAGTAGAGGGCTGGTGTAAAAGAGAGAAATTTCCACAAAGGTGATTTGCACCTTAATATTGACATTAAAAAGACCAACTTGAGCTGAGTGGACAGGGCAGCCTGTTCAGGTACTAGCACTTTTGGCAGAATCGAATGCTATTTTTTTGGCTTTTCAGAGCCCTATATCCTCAAACATGGGTTCTGTCAGCTCTTCTAGCTCATCTCAGAGGAAAGTTTCCCCAGTTCTGAATTACCCAGGTGATACCATTTCTGTAATTCCTTTTAATGTCTCCTTAGGTAAATGACTTTGTGTAGCACTCAAGGGAAGCAAGTAGAACACAGTGTAATTAATGTAAACTGTCTCCAGAACAGACCACAGCATCCACAGATAATATTGTTTGATGCATTTTTTTTCTGTTTGATTTATTAATGATGAGCCTTAAACTGTACCTGACATTTAATTGAATTTGTTCTGACTATTCAGTGATGTGGGGCTCCCGCTTTGTCTTCTCTATGCTGCGCACTCAGCTCTTAACTGTCTACTTATTGAGTGTTGGGGCTAAAATGTGATGTCAGCAGATCAGGGCTCTATATTAAGTAGAAAAAACATGCACTTGTCAAAGAGAAAGAATTTGTGCTAGTATAAGAAGTTTACTTCAATTCTTGCTTTTTGACTGCTGTCATTAAGTACAGAAGATGCTATCAGCACCCTGAAAACTTTGTCACTTTTCTGAGATCTTAAAATCTTTTTCAGAGACTGAGAGCTCAGAAAAATCTATGAATCTTGGCATGCCACAGCCAGAGAACATGATAGGTGAGAATGTCTTCAGTATTGTGCGTCCTGGCAACAACTGGGTCCTTGTTAGGTGAGGATGCCCTGGTGGTCTTGAAAGCAAACCTCAGCTGAGCATGAACGCAGAAACATTCAAGAAACTTTTCTCCCCTCACTAACTTGGGGGTGGTCTTTCTTGGCTCCAAGTACACTAAGCTGGGCACAGCAGAGCCCAGTGTGCCAACCACAGTACAGCGAGGCAGCTAAAAGATGACCTGTGTGCCCAAGTGCTTACTGTGTCTGTCAGTGAGATGTACCAAATGAAATGGTGGAGAAGAGGTAGGATAGAGGCAGCAGCAACAAAATAAGCTTTTTTTCTTTCCCCAGTAGCAACTCTCAGACTTTATTGTGTCCATCAGTTTCAATTTAGGTCTGAGAAGAAGCAATTTCCAGAAGCAGGAGGCAGCACAGAAGAAACCCTGGAGGTTTCTTCCATGGTGTTTCTTAGAAGGAGGGGTAATTGAAGCAGGCAGTGGAGCAATGCAGGCCTATACTGGGCACGTGGAAAACAGGCTGTTGCTTATGTCAGCAGCCTAGCAGAAGCAACTTTGCTTCAGCTATTCTCAGGAATTGAGGTTGGGGTCAAATACACGACCACTTCTTACACCGGCCACTGCTTTATGGAGAAGTTTGAGCAGCAGGAATGAAGCAGGAGTGCAGATGGTGAGCCCAGCTTTGCAAAGAGGCTTCTGGATCTTGCAAATCCTGGCTGGGACTACGAGGGAGCTCTACCTGTTCCCTGACAGTCACTTCACCCTTGGCATTAGCAAGGCAGGTGGCCTTTTCAGGAGTCACTGCAGTCTGAACCAGTTGCAGTCCTTCTGCTCTGCTGCGTGCAGCAAGCCTTTTGGCACCTCTCCTCTTTTTCTTTCAGACTCAAGCTTTTGGCACAGCTCTCTTCTTGTTCCAGTTAGCAGTCATTCTCTCTAAAGCAGGTCTCACTGAAGGAAAATAAAGCCATTTTTATTCATGCTTCATATTTACCAAGATAAGATTTTATTTTAAAAGTTGTAAAGTCACATCACAGCGGTAATAGGACAGTCTGATTCCATTTCTCCAGTTGTTAAACACAGCTATCGTTTAAAGAGCTTTAATTACTGTCTGAATAGCTTGTGCTGAGGATAGGCATTTATTGCATCATTCATGGAAATGAGACATCACAGTCTGGTACTGTGCAAATTAGCTGTATTCCTCTTTATGAAACTTCTTCCAGAAGGAAAATCTTGAACTGTTCATCAGATTTTAAAACACAATCCTAAAAGAAGGCGTTGAAAGTCTTGTCATAACCTATTGCCCTACTAGCCAGTGAAGTAAACAGATAGTTGAGTTACGCGGGCATGCATTCCCGCTCAGCTATCTGAGGCTACTAGCCACCTGTATGTTCTGGGCCTACCTAAGCTACAAAATCAGACATGTTAGCTTCCTGTTGTGGGATCCAAGAAGAGGTTTGCCTTACATGTTGCTTGAGTTAAGGCTTTCTTTTCCACTTTAGACATGAGCAAAGAGGCTGCACACAGTAAGTTACTGCATTTCAGGTGGCAAGTAATAACTTAGTTGTGGCATCTATCCATATTCTTAGTCTACTAAAAGATAGCTTTAAATCCCTGGTTTATGGGCTCACTACTACCCATTGTGTTATATGAGATCATGTACCAGGCTCATGCTGGGACTTCGCTTTTGTTTTATTGGGACCAATTCCTCATATGCCAAAATCTTATACAAAGTATATACTGGAGAAATATTGTTCTGGTGCCAGAGTATTATGCTTACGCCACAAGCCTGGTCTCTAGAAGGTGCCTGTGCTTTCACAGTTAGAATGTGCCTTATTTCCAACTGAACTGTAACTTCAGCTTCCAGCTACTAACTCTGCCTTTTTCTACTAGATTAAATAGTTTTCCAGGGTCAACTCTATTCCCTGCTGTTAGCAGCATCTTAGCCATTTCTTCAGGAAGAAAAAAAGATGGAGCTTCCTTATAATGAGATAACGTTGCATAAACCCTATTTGTAAGTTAAAGTGTAGAAAAAACGTGACCCGTAGACAACATTTGTTTTCCTTTCTCCAAGTCTGGATAAGAGGGGAGAGGAGGGATGAGAAGTGCATTTTTGGCAGAAAGATCCATTTAAAGTGAAAGGGTCCTAGCAGCTTTAGAGGCCAGCCCTTGCCTCTTCAGGCTGCTCAGAGAGTCATCTCCAGCTTGTCCTGTAACCACTGTAACTTGTTCCTCCCTGCCTCCACCATCTGCCCAATACTAGCAGTTGACTCCTGCTCTCTCACTCTGCTTTTTGCAAACTGCTGAAATCAGGCTCCTCCTGATTTCCACGTCAGTGAAATCATTCATCCTTACCTTTTAAGGACACTGCACGGCTCAGCCATTTCCTCTCTCTGACTCCTGCTTTCCTCTTCGCGCCCCTTTTAACTGTGAAGTCTGCCCGAATCTTTTTCTGTCATCTCTGTCCTCTACTCCTGTTCTTAGCTGTGTGCCTTTTTTTGCTGTTGCTGCTTACCCTGAGAGGAGCCTGAACAGGTTCAGAGTAAGCCTCTCTGATTGGGGGAGTGTTTCAGCTCTGTCTTGTAAAGTATCACTGTTTATAGCACAGTAACATAAATCCTCTACAGGGTCTTAAGGTGCTTCTACTGTAAACCTGAAACCATCGTGTTATGTTTGCTTTAACTTTGAAATTCTCTGCCTTCAGCTCCAAATGGAAAACAACCCCTGCTTTTTCCGAACAACCTACATGCCCTCTTGCCTCTAACTTTGTTTTTGCTCACTGGTGTGCAGTTGGTACAGTCAAGTCAGCAGGTGTTGATGTCCCTTGATGGAATGATGCAGTTCTCCCCTCTCGCTCAGTAATCTGAAGTTCAAGAACCATAAAGTGCTTTGTGCCATGAATAAACTGTGAGCTGGATAGGAAAAGAGTGTTTAATCACACCAGGTGTTTCAGAGCTGTGGGCTGCTGACAGCTCCTTTGCTACAAGGGAGCTCACATGTAACACCATCCATGTTGGAAAACAGCCCTTCTCTATCTCCTTTCACTACTGGATCCAAAAATAAAAGCACATTTTCAATACAGAAAGATTTGCTTTGATTTATTTTAAATATTGGTTGTAGGACTAGTAATTTATGAGAAGGGATGAATAGTACAAGTAAGACAATCATACTTTGTATAAGCTGATCTGAGGAACAGTGTTTGACGTACTGAATGACACTGAACTAAAAATATATCTTGAACAAGGCTAGCATATTTAATATTTAAAGTGATGCTGTCAGGCATGGGTAGTCTGAGCCCAGAACAGAGGCTGGTTTTTTTTAATTTAAGATTCAAGTTTTTCTTAAATTTTTTAATGAAAGCAGATACATTAGGGTTAAAGTGTCACCACTAAAGCCTAGCATTATTATTTTTTTTTTTTTAGTGAGTTCATTAAAAGAATATGGTTTGGGTGATTCCAAAACTATTCACAAACTCAAGTCTAATTATCCTGGCTTCTCTGACTAGAAAAATTTGAGAGGCTAAAGTCACAGAACAGTTGTGGCTTTTTTAGCTAGTAATACGGACTTTCAGCCAGGACACGGAAGATTCAAGTTCAACTCTTTTCTCTCCCTGAATGCTTTAACTACTAGCCTGAAATGTGGCTTTACTCAGCCTCTGATCTGTAGGCAGGGAATGAAGCAATTGCAAAATATGAAAAGAAAACTTAGACATACATGTTTCTGTAGAGGCAGTTGTTCTGTTTTATTGCCTACCAGCTCAAATAACTAACTGGCTCACTCCTGCCTATGTGCAGAGAAGCTGTGATGCAAGACACTCCTTACATTTGTTTTTCCAAAAGGTTCTGCTATTTTTCATCAAAAGCGAGTGATCAGTAATATAAGGAAGTGATCTTAGCTCCTTTTTTGACCATGTTCTTCTGTTTATCAGCAATTAAATATTGATGAGAACTAGGCATTTTTACCTTCCTAGAAATTGGTGTCACAGCCACATGAGAAAGTCCACAGTTGCTTCGGGTCTCATTGACTACGTGAATTGGAGCAGCTCCAAGAGATCTCCAGGGCAGACCTTACAGCACAAGGTTAGAGAGAAGAAAGGGAAAAGGGCAGGAATAAAGAGGGACAGGACTGTACCAGCTGTCTGCATTTACCTCATCATGACCATCAAATGGGAGAGGACCAGTATAACCTGGAGATTTGTACAAGGATTTGGTTGAGCTGGCAATGAATTGCCTGCAGCATCTAGCACATACTTCATTCCCAACATGCTTCTTTTCTCATTTTAATCACCTTAAGGAAAAACTTCTTCACTATGAGGACAGTCAAGGAATGTGCCTTCCCAGAGAGGTTGTGCTGTCTCATCCTTAGAGATTTTTAAAACATGACTGGATAAAAGTGAGCAACTCAGTCTGATTCCATACTTGACCCCACTTGGAGCATGACTTAGGGCTAGAGGCCTCCTGAGGTCCCTTCCAACCTGAATTATCCTATGATCCTATGCCCAGTTAGGCCTCCAGTAATTTTTTCATATGCCATATGCTTTCTAATCACTACTTGATAAACCCTAAGTCCTAGCTAGCTATTTTCCTGGTATCCCAACACAAACCTGGCAAGATTAGCAGATCTTGACTTGGGTAACTTGCCTGCATGGGCACAGAGCAGTCCTCTTCCCTAAGCACCAGGTCCAGTGATAAACAAGAGAAATCCAATTGCTACTTCATTTTCACTCTGTTATAAATGTTTTTCTTTTCTAATTGTAATTATTACTCTCTGGTCCTTCTCTTCAATTCATCAAACATCCTCAGTTGTACAGTGATTGACTTTGAATATGTATTGAAACTAATTTTCTACTTCTACCTTCTTGACTCCAGTGCACAGACAGTGACTCCAGTGCTTTTACATATATATTTCCTGAGTTGCATTTTATCCATGGTTCTCAGTACTGAGTGATGTTTTGATAAAAGCAGACGGCTAATTTCTTGTACCCACTATGTCCTAGCCAAAAAAGGGCCTTCACAAAGTGTAGCAAGGGAATACTACAAAGCAGCAACAAATTCAAGATGGTTTCCAAGTGCTCATGTGAGGTGTAGAGATTGACCTCTTCTGGGCATTAGTGATGACTCAGGCAGCCATGTTTCACATGACAGTTCAGTCTGATATTGGCAGAGGGATTTTTTGCTGCTGTAATTTGGATTTTTAGGGGGACTTTTCAAGAAAAGAGGCTGGTCATCACACACAGAGCCTTGCCTACTGCATGCCACAAATAATTTTAAGAAAGGAAAGAAGAAAAAAAGTGAGTGAATCCTCTCATCCCATGCTTTTTTCCATATGCATCCTATGCATTTTTTCCTGTGGAACTGGAGGAACTGTTTTTAAGCGAAAAAAGTTAAAACCCATCCTGATTAATGAGATCTGTTATTTTAATAACTTGACAAACACTGTTTTGGTCTTCAGATGAGGAATTTAGGGCAGAAGTGGACGGAATGGGCAGATAATCAAAACTATTAGAGATACAGAGATTCCCTTTGGAAGAAAGGAATGCTGATATGGAGCTAACTTGGATATCTTGTATATAGCCCAGAAGAAAAAAAATCTCTTCCATGATCTTGGAGTTTGGAACAAAGAGATGCTTATGACAAACTGATTGTTATATCTCACAAGGTTATAGAATAATGCTGAAACTTTTCAAACATAAAAGAAAATAATAAAGCAACCTTTCAGACCTCATAGACCAGTTCTGTAATCCAGAGGATCCAGTTCTCCAGTTCTGTAATCCAGAGAATCACAGAATTGTGAAAAATTAAGCAGAGAGTATTTGGAGATCTAAAAATCAAGATTCCCAAGTATATTTCTTGTGCTTCTTCATTTCAACAGATCCATTTACTCTTGCTTCATGACTGCTTATCATGAAGTTAGCACTCAAGTGGATACTTCAGCAGTAGTTATCAAACATGGTTGTTGAAAAGTTGAGTGCTTTAAGCTTTGATCTATGGAGGAAATGCAGTACGTCAGGTAGAAGAAAAGGGTAAGTGTTGGGATGTCCTGATTTGTAAATGGAAAGCACTGTAAAGCCTTTCTCATTAAAACTGCTCTTTGGGACATTCCTTGAAGACTTCTAGGGCCTGCTACATAGAGATCCGTCTACCTGTCCAGCAGTGTTGAACACTGTAGTCATCCAAGTTTGATGCCCTTGGTCCTCAGAGATTTCCAGAGGCAGAGTGACTCGTGGGAACCATCTGCACAGACACTGACTTTCACTTTGTTCCTTTGGTCCAACAATGTTTGGAGACATTTTTAGTTACCAAAACCTTCTCTGAGACAAGTTAGGGAGGTCATTTTAGTTGGTCGATCTTAGTCGGTGGCTTTGCTTGGAGGCTGTCACATATACCTGGTAGATGTGAACTCTCTCAGGAATGCTTTACCAGGTCCCCAACAGCTTACACTGTCATCAGTGTACATCTGTCATCTTCCTAAGCATTTCCTAAGCTTCTGTGGTCTGTGCAGTTGACCAGATTGTGGACCAAGCAGTGATTTTAAGTATGATTTTCTGCAAGGTCAACCAAAGTAAGCAGAGTGCATTCGACATTCAAAGTAAAGTAAGAAAACCATATAGGCACTGTTCTAAGCACCGAGGCCTTTGGCATGCACCAAGTTTGATAGGTTTTAGCCCCAAATTGTACCTCTCTGTGTTACTGGAATTGCTATTCTCAAAGAGAAAAATTTCATTATTAGCATTTGAGAAATAATTCTCAAGCTGTCACCCTGCCACAGAAGAGAATCAGCCCGGAGCAGCAGGCCACATGCTGCTGCAAAGCACCATCATCAGCACGGACAGAACAGAGGCACTTTGTTGGGGCTCACGTTTATTCCAGTCCACTGATTTTAAGCATCAAATTGATTCAATTTACAGAAGAAAAGACTTTCTGTCCCCAGTTTCTGATACTGTGCTCTCCAGAAGGATGTGAAGGATGTGGAAGAGCAAAGGCTGTATGTGCCTTTCCCACTGGAGGTTGTCGCAGAGATGATGCCCTCAGAACTGCTCTGACAGCACTGTCAGCGTGGCCAGGAGGGGAGGTGCAGCTCGCTCTCCCATATAGATTGCTGGCCCCTGTGGAGCTGGTAGAAGGAAACCTTGTTACTGTCATGGGACTGAGCCAATGTGACTTAAGATATCTGGGGAATGGATGCAGACAATAGAAAAATGCCAGCTAGAGTTGTTTTTCTTGTTCCCTTTTTTTTTTTTTAATCTCTCTGTGCTACAAGTCGGGGAACATCTCCTCACTCAACTGGCTTTGCTGCGTTTTGTGTTGGGAAATTATGATTCCTCCTCTCTCCTTCCCCAGATACATATTGCCCCAGCAGATCCTAATGCTCCAGAATTTTTGCTCCAGTGTCATCTCCAGAAAGGATGAGGCCGTCAGTCCCTGGGCTTCCTCCACGTGTCTGATGGTGGTGAACTAGAGAGAAGTTAAGGCTGTTTGATTCCCTAAAGCCTGGCATTATCCTTCTGTTCACCTCGCAAGTGCAACTGTGAGCAGCCACAAAAGCCCGTTGAAAGCAGAGGGTATTTTCTGCCACCCTTTCCCTCTGCTCATAGCTTTTCCCAGCCCTCTTTGAGCACTGCATGAGCCAGAATCACTGAGGTGGAGAGACTATGATGAAATCTGGATGGTAAGGCTATTTCTGTTTGAATCTTGGCAAAAGCCAGGCTCTCTCTAGCATATTGTGTATGAGAAAGAGATTCTAGGCTTTAGAGAGTTAATCAACAGCGTGCGTGTGTGCGTGTCTGTGTGTATCTGTGTGTATGGTGTATGTGTGGCTGCTTCGTCCTCCCTGCAATTCCTTGGACGACTTCTCCCAGGGGAACTGGTACCTCATTCCCCAACACTGTCTCCTGCAGATGCTCCAGCCTGTGCATTCAGAGAGAATTTCTGATGTTGCTTCTCACTGAAGTTCTCTCCAAGAGAATAATCCCATTACCCTTATTTTCGGTCCCTAGAGTAATTTGAGAAGCAGTATTGCTTAAGGTTGCTGATACTTGTATAGAAAGAAACAATGAGACAAAAAGATTATAATTCGTATTATTAGCCCAGCATGCAGTTGGTTGGTAATGGAAATCTCTATTCTTGATTCAAAAGAAATTATGAGCAAGCAAATCAGTGTTTCTTTAAAAAAAATTACCCCCCCCCCAAAAAAAACAAGCTTATATATCAGCAAAGGCTCTCTCAAATACCACCATGCCTTAAGATGACAGTCCCCAGCTCCTCATTTCTTCTGGTCTAAATTACAGTCTGCAGAGTTTTGTTCCTTCTGCATCCTGCTGCCCAGCCCACCAGCAGATGCGTGGTACCCAGCCAGCTTCTCCCCACTGCTGAGTCCTCCTCTCTCCCCTTCCCTTCACTTCACCTCTACCTGTCCATCCAGCAGCACCACCTGGTTGAAGGGCAGGCAGGTCATTTGCCGTAAAGTCCTTTGAAAGGGGTTGGAATTAGCACTGGCTCTGGCAAAATTGCATGTTTTTTATCAGAAAAGAAAGCCTAACCTTTATCATTCCACTTTTTCATCATTAAATTCTATCTGCTTTCTCTGTGCTTAAGTAGATGTATGTAAAAGTTAAAACTGTTGTAGATCTTAATTATTAAAACATAATTCAAACTGAAGCTGGAATCAACAAGAGCTGTACATCACTGAAACAGCTGCGATTTTAGCTGCCAGTACTGCTTACGCACAGTCTGTTTTCTGTCTTAATTTCCTGAGGCAAGGAACTATGCCTTATACACACACTCATTATTTCCTTAATGCTACTGCAGTAAAACCTTGCTTGCTGAGGCACTCAGGCTGTTTCTCTCCTCTTCTACTCTTACAACTCTTACGTTCCTCTCATTTCACCTGCAACTCAGCCAAACATGCGGCTATACCATGATAAAGCTTATATTTACTTATAGTTGACAATTTTAGCTCATGAATTGTGCCAAGCGAGATTTGCATATGCATGCACCATGACCCAGTGCAAACCTGACTGCAGCATTTAAGAGACACAGAAATTACAGTGATCTTAGTATTGCTTTTGTTTGCCTCCTCCTTTTTGTCTTAGCAATATTGTAGAAAATTCTTAGCTAATGATCTTTTGATAAGCAAATCCAAGTTGGTACTTTTCCTCCCTTCACTGATATGGCTGGCCGTCAGGGAGGAAGGTAAAAATGTCAGTCTGCCAGAATTTCTGCCTCACTGGGTCGTTTAGCAGAGCGGGTCAGGTAGCAGGGACTCTGCAGCTGCAGCGTTGTGAGCACTCTCGTTTAGTGGTATCATGGAGACAGCACACAGCCGGGAGGCACCGTCAGACACCTCCCCTGCCTGTTCTTTGGAGGAGGTGGACTCATTTGCCAATTAATAGGATCTCATCAGGACCTTGGCGGAGGTGCGATAGAGAAATTCCTCCTGAAACAGGGAAAGAAGCTGAGTCTGTGCGATAAGATTAGGAACATGGTGAGTGAAACAAAGGGTCTGACATCCAGAATCTCGTTTATATCTTCCTCCCCTTTCCTCAGCCTCCCTTTTGCAGTCCCCAGAGCAATGTTAAACCTTGCTCAGGTTAGCTGTGCTTTGGCACCCCTTCTCTGTCAGTCAGGTTGTCTGCGGTGTGTGGCTGTGAGTGACAGCCACAGTGCAACCAGCAGTGAGTGACGCTAGGAGGGTACTGCCATAACCACAACCCTGAGCAAGCACTCCAGCCACTACCAGCTTGTGTCTGCAAACCACTTTTGAGCATCATTCCCTTATGTACTATCCTAATAAAAGAAAGATTTAAAATATGTCAGCATTAAAATACTTCCAAAATCCTAAACTCGTTGACATCACACATCAGAGTTTTATTATAGGAGTTATCATCATCTTTACCTGTACAGTATTGTTATCTTCAGCACCGGTCAGGTTCGTGCTTGAGCCACTTTGAACTCTCTCTAACACCAGCATTGCAGCATCTCTGACTTTAGCTCAATAGCACACTTATCTGATTTCCAGCCATGGGTATCTGTTTTTGGGGATGACATCCTTCATCGCCCAGCTGTGCTTCCCTCAAAACAGCACTCAAAACAGCCAGCAGCCAGCAAGCTTGGGCCCAGAAAGCTCCTTTCATGCTGTCTTTCAAGCCCCTTTCTCAGGGGTTTCACAGGGACATCAGCTTTCTCTGGACAGTCTTGTTTCTCTCCGCCATCCAAGGCATGGCTGTATTTTGCCACCAGTCCCCTTGAGAGGTGGAAGGAAAAGGCAACTCAGTCCTTCATCCCATCTATGGGAGGAGGAGGACAGAGAAGCATGGAATAACATCTTCCCTACCCATCCTCTCCCAAGCTGCAGGAGTACTGCAATTGCCAAGGCAGCTGACACCAAAACTACAGTGACGGGCTGTTGCTCCAAAACCCTTTCCTTCCTGTTCTGGCCAGCAAGTCTTTCTAGGTAACAGAAAGTGTCGTCAGGCTCTTGGGAGGTCATAGGCCCATTGCTCCCTGCCTGAGAAAGGATATAGGAGGTCCCTTGAAGATGGAAAAAGCATTTGTGATAGTTTGGGACAAATTCCTGAGCCCACTTCTGTTTTCTCCTCCAAGCAGGGTCAGAGCTGGAAGAGGAAGGCCGTAGAGTCCTGGCCCCCCCCTTGCCAGGGCACTGCACACAGAGTAGAATGCAACCTGGCTAGCTCTGTGCTTCAGATCATGCAGCAAAGGGTGGAAAACCAGAGGTGAAGCCAGGAGCTTACTCTGAGCCCTCTGCAAAGAGAAAAAAAAAGAGGACTTCCTGCTTCTCTCTCGAGGAGGGCCAGCTACCCAAATCCATATGAGAGCAACGCATGTGTCAAAATGGCAAGCTAGACTCTTTGAGAACATACTTACAAGGTCTGCTGCTGCCCTAGATAAACTGTGGCTGCTTCTCTCCATGCTGTCTGGCAAGGTACTAAAGAGAGGAACAGGAGTATTTTAGCTGCACCGGGTGTAAATACCAGGCTGTTATCCTGGGCAGTCCCAGTGGGCCACCATGCCCCAGTGATCTGGCAGCAGCCCCCCATGCCACCCAGACAGCTTTCACAGGTACCTCTGCAGCAAGAGAGAGAAGCATCGTGGCATGCCACACAGAAGGGCTCGCGCGGAGATCCCACACCCTGCTCCAAGAGCAAATGTACTGTGTTAGGGGCCAGTATCCCTCTGAAATAGAACTCCTGCCAACTTAATTAACAAAAGCTTAATCAGCAGATTGGTTAATTATAAACTTATTAAATAACTAATTGAGCTCTAAGGCTGCTTGTCAAATTTCCAGACAATGGAAATCTCACTAACAGAGAGATCAGGTTGGTAATCCTGTTACGGGAGCAGGCCAGCCGGCAGGAAGGCTCTCTAGCAGGGCTGCTGCTTTTCCAAGTACCGGGAACTCAGGCTGATAAACTGAATAGCAGGAAGGGCACCCTGGGCGGTGCATATCCTGTTCTCCCACAAAGATGCATAGTAAACAGGCAATCCGTCTAATGAAATGACGCTTTAAAACCTTCTTTTAGCTGGTAAAATACCTGTAGGGCTGCATGGCAAAGTTAATAACACTCTTTCTTTCCCTTTTCCAGGAAAGAGAGTAGTAAGTGCTATACTGCTGAGCAGGGATTTGTGAAAGCATGAGAAAATGAGGAGCATCCATTCATTAACCAGCCTGGTTGGATTTTGCCTTCATTTTATTAGGTAGAAAATGTAGAATTTTGTTTGTAATGCATAGGGTTATAGAAAAACTATCCAGCAGGTGATAAAACTGAATGAATCAAATATTTGCTGTTTTGCTATTAAAGAGAGGCCAGAAATGTGGCAGCAGCTGTAAGCTACAGTCCAGTACAGGGAAGAGGAAAAGTCCAAAGATCCCTTCCAAGCAGGATGCTGGAGTCAGCGCCCTGTGAGATCCCTTCCAATCCTGCATGCTGCCTGCAGCATTAGCACTTCTGTCCTTGTTTGTTTTGGCTACTGTGGGGATGCAACAAGTCATTCCAAGCAGTGGTATCTGCCAGCCAGTGAAAGCTTCCCCAGCTACATTTCTAGAACAAATTAAATCTATAATTTTTATAGACTATAAAATACATGCTCTCTGCTGTAGACCTCTCATTTATTATGTATTTTAGACTCATGCAAGCATGTAAATTTGGTTAAGTGTGTATGCAGTTCAAGCCTACTTATGTCAGGCTCTATTCAAGTGTTTTTTATATAAATGTGCTCTATAGATTGATCTCCTCTGTAGCTGGAGGCCATGAATATTTCTTAAAATCTTTTGGCTGAGCAAGTTTTTACTGTCTATGCATTGCACTCTTAGTGCACACAATGCTTACTACATGCACTGGCTACCTTAATGCTTCTTCATAGACCATCAGGACTCATTACATAACAAAACTGATGTGCACTAATATTAAATCTGTTAATTTGCATAGGAGACACTTTAAATGAAGAGAGCTGTTATTGATAGTTAAATTTCATTTAATGGACTACTTTCTTTTTTTTCTTCTTCTTTTTTTATCTGATACACCATACAGCAGACTCAGGCCAAGCAAATGAGTTTGGCTTAAACCTGTATTCAGCTGAGTAGAAATTGTGAGTGTGCAACTGCAGAAGTTCTTTCCAGATAAAATAACTTAATTTTCTCCGTCCCTTTAAAATATTTCAAGGGAGAGAGTAGTTCTAATTTATGTGTTATATTTTGTAGAGTTCAATTTATAAACTGAAACTTTTCGGCTAGCCTTGTCAGTTTGCAAACACTCCCCCAGATATCCAGCTTTGCTATTCTGGCTGGTAGGAAGCATATTCTTTCAAAAGTACTTTAAAATACCAAATAAATCCCTTTTGAAAGGTAAATGTTAAAGAAGAAAAAAATACATTTAAATAAAACTGACGCAATTTGTGCCTTTCAGTTTTGACAGTAGTGGATGAGGCAGGGAACTGGGAGCCAGGAATCTCAGTTCTTTACTTCCCTGCTGCTATAGATGCTTTAGGTAGCTTTAAGGTAAACCAATTAACTGGTTTCTCCCATTACTAAAACATATCTTCACTTTTCACAAAGATGGTTCATGCTTATGCCATGCCACCAAGTAAAATGTTCTTTGTAAATAGTAATAGTACATTCTTTCGCTGAAGTTTTCTTTGCTAGGTAGCTAATCGCACTGCATGCCCTGCTCTCTCTACGCGTCAAAGCCCCATCATGGATCTAAACAGAAAAATCATTTCTTCCAATGATCCTATGAAGGTCAGATGTATGAGCTCTGGGGCTGGAGCAGTGTGCCTGGGCTAGCATGCTGCTAGCACGCTGCTGGAACGTAAAGCCACTTCTGGAGGCGGTTGTGGCTTAAGTAGATTACAGTTTTGGTCAGGTCTGGAGCAATCCTATGCTCCTCTGTGCTAAGGAATAGTGTGACACTGTGGTTCAGTATCTGCTTTCTGAATGGCACATGAATAGTAAGATCAGCCTGGCCATAAAGAAACCTCGCTGGAACTTGTGCAGCCAGCATTTTAGATGAGAGCGTTTCCAGCCCCAAGGCTTCCTGAGAAGCAGACCCATACTGCTGTGCATATAATTTACTAACTTCTTGTTGCAGTACCTTATATATGTGTGTGTATATATATATATATATATATATATATATATATATATATTCTATAATATTCTTAACTTCTAAATTAAGTTAACTTCTATTCTATATTAGAAGTTAAGAGCTGCAGCCTCATTACTACCAGAAGAGTGTAAACATTGCCTTGTATTCCCTGGATCTTATACTAGTTCTGTGTCTGGTCAGACCTTCAGGGTAGCTTAAAACCACTCAAAGCCCATCTGTGTTTGTGCCAGCTCTCAGTTGTGCCAAGGGGACAAAATAGCAGACAGATCAGCAAAACGTAAAGAAATGCAGCTACTTGGGTGCTTAAAACATTGGTCCAAGAGGGACCTTTGAACACAGGTCCCTTTGAATATGCCTGCTCTTGCTAATCAAGTCTCACAATTAGACATAGTTCACTGATTTCCCCAAGTGTGACTGGGTCAGCAAAAATGAGATACTTCAGCTGAAAATACTGGGGTCTGCAGAACTGGCCCAAGTTTGTAGCTAGATAGTAGTCTAACCCTTGCTTATCAGAAGACTTTTCTGAAGCTGGATGAAATAGTCATATTTCAAGCAGACTGTTCTGAATAATCAACACCGGGGCTCAGTGCAGATCATCTTTAAACCGGATTCCCTATATTCAGAGCAGGGAACTGGACACAGACAGATCTTTTTCTTTCCTGCTGCTCCTGTTTAGTAAAAAAAATCACTTTCTTTTGTCTTCTGATGTGGGGAGGCAGAGCCATCAACTGTGCTAATGCTACCCATGTGGTCCCAAACACTCTCCAAATCTCTGCAGGGAGCACAGCCCTCATCGAGATCAGTGTAGCCACACCAGACAGGATTCTTTTACTTTCCTTGCTGTACAGCCCTCCTCAGTGTGCATGCAAAGCTCCTATTGATGGGCACATTCAGGGAAATGTACCCTGAAACCTCTCCAAGAAGTGACACAATCTTAGCTGACAAATACTCTCTGTCAGAGGTGAAAGTTAGTGAAGGTTTCAGTGTTGACTAGATGAATGCTAATGTCCTGGAGCTAAATGATGTGGTGAGCTGAAACTGGGACTTGGGTTTGAAGTGGAGGTTGTAGTCAGCATTTCGTTCTTTCTCCCTCCTTTTGCTCATGACTCTGTTGATCATTCAGCAGGATGTGAACAGACAGGTTAATTTTATTTACTGTGTATTTTAAATTCTCAATTTACTTGAGAAAGTAGAATTCGTTAGGGAGTTACTGCAGTCCTCAAAATCTGAAATGGTCTCACTTGGCAGCGGAGGACACAGGGGCAAATAGCTCCAAAAATCTCGTTTCATAGATTTTTAAGTTGAAAAACACAATTTTATCAAACAAAATTCATTTCTCTTTGTCTTCCCACCACATGAAGTCCCATGGACCAACCCCGTAATATCCCCATAGCAGGAAGCTCTGTCTCCTCCTAGTCAGGCAGGCTCAAAAGCAATAGTTAGTGAGGTTCAGTTCACGACTCTCAGCAGACAGAGAGGAGCAGCCAGTGCCTGAGTGCTTCCAGCCCACAGTGCAAAGGAAGCAAATCAGCCTAATCTGACACTGAACGGCTTTTGTCGTCAGGCTGCTGCAAACGAGGAGGATGCGCGCAGTTGAGCACCGTGGCTCAGCTGAGAAGCAGCAACATATGCTACGCCACAGTGCTGCCTCCACTCCCAGCTGTCTGACCATAGCTGGAGCCAGTATCTAGGGAGAAATGGCAAGCATAGATTTGGGATGGGGGGGGGAGACGTCTAACCTCAGCATTGCTCTTCAAAATAGCACAGGCTAATGTTTACCATGCTTCTGAGTTGTCTGCTTAATATTTGCAAAATGAGCAGCTCTGCAGGAGACAGAAGCGTATGGCTACCCTTGCCATTTCTGCTTTCAGGCAGAGCATAGACAAAACCAGCTCCACACGCGGCAATGTACACGAAAGAAACTGCTCAGTATTTCATTTTTGAAAGACAGGAAATAGTTAGAAAAAACAGTTATTAAAACTGGTTATGCTTTCTTTAAAGACTGAAACCTGTTAATTGTAAGGATTTATTCAAGTCCAATTTTTTACATAGCCACGTTCATATAAGTGCATTTTGCATCATATTCTCCATTACCTATCATGCCTCATCATAAAGGAACTAGAGACATCCAGCCAACTCAACAGGTAACCATTTTAAATTGCATTGAGTAATACAGATTGGTTTGAACTCATTCTTTGAGGCTTTGTTAGATCAGTATCTTAACATCCAGCGATAAGCTGATCTTTGCTCCTTTATGTTTATGAGTTATTGCCATATTATAGAAAGCTCCTTGGGCTTTCCTGATTGTTTTCATGTCACAGTAGAGCTTGCCTTGAAGAGCACTTGGTGTAGATTCTGAATGGGACAAGTGGGGTCAGAAACAGAAGAGGCTAGAGTCAGGCTAGCACAAAGGCTTATTCATCAAGTGGATTCATCTTCTTTCTTTAAAGGTTTTAGCATTGTAAGGAGGCAAAGTGCCTCAAAGATGGAGTGACAAGGTGGGCAAGAAAGGGGAGATGAGATGTAATGGGGCAATTGGCAGGCCTGCAAAAAGGCTGCCCCCTTGTACTGTTTAGAGCAGTGTAGTGGTGCCAGAATGATCCTGGGGGCACACACACGCGTATGCCCACATACATATACATGCTGCTCCATGTGCTCCTCTTCTGATACAATGTCCAATATTAGCCTAAGTGGATCTGGTGCAGAGAAATTCCCCGGTGCATCAGGTTGGAAGCACTGTCTCTGTCTCTGTACTCCGATCTTTCCACTGAAACAAAAGCTAATGGTGCTCGGCCACGCTCAAGCGTGGAGCTGGGTGGATTACTTGAATAAAACTACCCTGCTAACGATTAGGCAGGAATTCCTAATTGAGCATATTTCTTAATGTCGGAGGCACTTGCAGGCTGCTTCATACCCTCTCGACTTCTGCTCAATCATGCTTCTTTGAGGAAGTGCCTGGCTGTAAAATCAGTAAATAGCTGGCAGGAAGCTGAATTTGGGTAAAGCTGTCTCTCCCCCAGTTATACCAGCTCTACCAACATTGCTAATGCCTGCCTGTTGGCTCTGCAAGCCATCACCTCTGTACTCACAGCGTGCTCAGTCACCTGTAACTGCTTCAAGGGAAGGGGATGACAAACCACATAGGTGTGAACTTTTAGCTAAATGCTATCATAATAAAAAGTATTTCAGCTAAGTGAAATGGAAGCTGAACAACTCATTTCAAATACTTGGAAATGGAATGTAAGGAGCATTAGTGGAGCTCTGCTATTTTACTGCCCTTTTAACACTTAGTGGTTTCTCTGAAATAGCTGGAGAACAGCCTTGTCGCATTCTGGTTTCTGTATCTCCAAGTCTCTGTCACTCACCTGATGTGTTTACTGTATCAGCTTTTTACTGATTGTCAGAGAGCAGACTCACAAGGCATGACATAACCAGCCTCTGAAAATCACTGACTTCCATTCCTTCATTTGTTCTTGTATGTCGCATTTTCTCTGAATTTGGCAGGAGTGCCTGTTAACAACTCATCTTCATTCTTCTGGTGCCTGAGAGTTGCCTGAGAGAATTAGACAATTTTGTGGAGTTGGAATCAATTTTCCAAAAGCTGCATTGCCTTTTTGGAAGCTCATTGCATGTACTGGAACATAGCGGGCAGCACAGACAGTCCCGAACATGGAGAGCCTTGTCATAACCAATGCCAGAAATTCCCAGGTGCTGAGGACAAGCTATGCCTGTACCATCTGCCCGATGTCTCAAGCTGAGCAGTGGCCTTGGGGCTGCAGGAAACCTGTGGGAACAGAAATCTCTTCCAAGCCCAGTGAGGAGTACTTTCCTACTTATACCTAGGCATAGGTATAGCTGACTAGTCTAGGACAACTCAGAAGGAAAGTCCTAACCATCATAATTACCCAGACATTTAGTTTCCTCATTTCAAAATAGGTTTAGTGGAGCTGGCTCAGTGAAGGGTTGTGATGTTGGGATTCATGCTCATTTGGGCATACCATCAGCCACCATGAGGCAGACTTGAAAGAAAGATGTTGTTTACTTATCATGACTAGCTTGTGGTCCCTTCTCTCACCCTCTTTTGACTGTATTTGTTTATGTGTTTGATTGCAGCTTCTATGAAACTACTTTAATTTGTAAATTGACAGTTTTTTTGTTAAAATGCTGGGCCCTGAAAGTAACATTTTCAGAAGTGCCTAAAGCAGTCACATTTCTAAAAAGGACTCAGGTATTTAGCATCTGGGGTCCTGGCCTTCAAACAGAAGTCTGGGGGCCAAAACCAAAAGACTTGGAAGCCCAGGAAAGAGTTCACTGCATAAAAATAGGGCTCACAAACTCCACCTATGAAGCAGTAGGGAACACCAAACAGAAAATGGGCCCCATTTTTCATGTGCATGAGGCTGGAATTTATAGTCCAGAATTACTTCAAAAGAGAGGCACCTAAACAATCCCTTGGGTGCAGGCAAGTGATGGCAGCAGTAATGGTTAATGATACTCAGCCTCAATGCCTGAAGTGACCCATACCTATCTCCATCACCTTCCCAGAGCTTTTCCTAACAACCCAGGGCTGGGTACACCTCCCATTCCCTCTTGCAACTCCTCACTTTTGGGCTCAGCATTCATAGCATCCAAGAGGAAGCTGAACAGTTGTCTCAGGCTTAAGAAATTTGGCTGAGGACATGGGCATAGATGTGACAATGGCATTATGTTCTTACAGCATTTACATTGGTTTGGAAATGTTCACTCTCAGCCACTAAATAAGCAAAAGAAGGGGTTAAGTAGGTGACATCATGCAGATGCAGACACTGCGATAGCACTCCATAAGAACATGGAAGTAGTCACAGGAAGACCTATTGGAGAAAAGAGACACTTAGCTAATGTCCAGATTCGTCAACCCGATGAGTGATCTGAATTGGAAAATAGCATTAGTGTTGTACTGAGTAATCAATAGAAGGCAGAGAGTGCCAGTCCATTTAAAAAGCTCAGGCAGGCCTAACTGTCTTGACAGAAAATGAAACCCATAACCTTCTTTTAGAGTCAGGTGCGTTTGTGAATTATAAAGTCTTTTAAAGTGTTGGCAGCTTGTCTCGAGGATGTATATTAGTGGTCAGTGCTAGAGCTTTTGGTATAGATGGATGGAAGTCTTTTTATTTTTAAGGTTGTAAACATTTGCTTCCATAAAACCCTGCTTTATCCTGCTACGTCTGAATAGCAAAATTCATGTCGCCTGCAAAATACCAGGCTTTTATTCTGGAGACAAAGATAACCAATGCATTTGCAAGCTACAGTCAAGAGAAATTACCTTGATTTAAGGTTTTGACTTCGATCCTGTATCAGTTTCTTTGTAGCTCATGTCAGAGAGAGGTATTAGCCTGATCCTTTTCCTGCCAACTTCGATGAGCATTTATTCACCCCTGCTGTCAACAGAAGCAGAACTGGACATGGCTTGTATGAGTATGTACTCCTCTCTGCAGGTTCCTCAGCCATGCTTATCACCACATATCTAAGGATCTCTGCTGGTTACTTGTCCCTCAAAAAAAGGCAGCTTTGGACATGTGTCCCCTGCACTTATCTTTATGGAAAGGACAGAGTTTGCCCATCTTACTCTTGAAAGCTTACAGTTTTCCTAAGACTAGTAACAGGTGCTTTTCCCTCAAAAGGAATATAAAAACTTCTGCATGAAAAAAAAATAAAATAAAAACACATTTTACACACCACAGGGGAAGCAAAATCAAAACAAATTCACTATTCTGGTTCCCCAGGCAGCAGTTTGGTAAATCCCTGCTATTCAGGCATGGCACAAGAATAGTTTCCAACATTTTCTCACACTCTGGAGAGCTATATTTAACTGGGCCCTTTCCTTCATCATTAGTCTCACACTGCTTTGCCCTGCAGGCCTCACCTGGCATTGCAGGATGAGGCTGAGGCAATTAGCTCAGCGTTTTGTGGCTAGCTGCTAACTCAACCCAACTAAGTTCCCCAAAGAAATGAGGAAGAAAATGGAATGAAGAAAATGAGTATCAAAACTTACAGAAAAAAAGGTGAGGATACAGGGAGGTCATCCTTCATATTCTACCGATGTCCCATTCGGCTGTCCTGCACTCAGGGTAAGCTTTGTAACCGCAGGAGGAAAAACACCCTGTGCATCATTCTCTCTCTACTGTGTAAGATTTTCCAGGCACAGGGCTTGTCAATGTTTACATGGTAACCTGGCGTACGTGGGCTCCCATCCCTGCTGGAGCCAGAGGTGTCTTAGTACAACACAAAGATTGCAAATCCACAAAAGGCTTAGGCTTTAGGGCTGTCAGACCTGAATTCTAGTTGTGTTCCTGTGATGAGAAGTTATTAAGAAGAAATAGTCTCTCCTCAGTGAAAAGCTAGTTTAAATCCGCTCTCGCAGCGAACACCAAAGAAACCCTGCACATCCTGTCACAGTTTTAAGGTTACATCTCACTGGCAGCTAGAACATGCTCTGAAAATAAAACGAATTATACACTGTTTAAAAATACAGCTGCAAAATGTTTCACTCCTTTTTCTAAAAATAAGAAATATAACACCCAGGATTCAATGTGAGATTAAAAAAAAAAAGGAAGATACACTGGGGACATCACAGGCTGCCAGGAGAAAAAACAGGGAAGGCAACAACATTTTCTGCTGTAGGGTGTCAGGTCAGGGTATAGTAGCCTGAGCTAATGTTGCTGCAGTTCTTTTGGACCCATCATGGCTCGTGTCCAACTAGACCAGAGGGCTCTAGGGTCTGTTTGCATCCACCCATGTTCTCATGCCCTTAGTCACCTTAGAGGGAATGGGGTGCAGCTCAACCAGCCTTTGCAGTATCCCTGCCTGGGAGACGGAAAGCCCTGGTCCCTGGCTATTAATTCTGCCATGCCTTTCAGCTCTGTCAAATCCAGGTTTCTGCAGCTGTATTGTGGCCAGCCAGGCATTTTGCCCTAATTCTGCTTTTCCTCTTTGTATCCCATGTGCAGAGAAACAGAGGGAGTTGGCTCGGAAAGGCTCTCTGAAGAATGGCAACATGGGAAGCCCAGTTAATCAGCAGCCCAAGAAGAACAACGTGATGGCACGAACAAGGTAAAGGACTGGAAAAGCACTCTGCCATGCTCTGCACTGCCATCCCTAGTGGCCTTATGATGATTGTTACCAAATGTTTGTTGCCATTCGCCAATCACCAAACACACTGTGAGTACAGCAATGGCCCTGCCCGGAGCTGGTGGGCCCAAATGCTCCGTACTGTGCTGGATGTTATCCCCAGGCAGAGACAGGGACAGCTGGGCTCAGGACCAGTAGAAGGGCATATAAAGGACCAGTGACAATACAGCCCGCAGGGAAGCAGAGGCAGCCCAGCCAGGACATAGGCAGGGCTTCGATCTGGTTGTCTTGCAGTAGTTTGCAGTAGTCTCACATCCCACATAATCCTACCGGGACGAGAAGGTGCAGTGCAGCTTCATGTACTAGCAGACTGGTTTAGAACTTAGTTCTGACTTGGCTCCTTTTATCACAATAGTTCTATTCCATTTTGAAAATGACCCCTTCCCTGTATTGTTTGACTTAACAAAAGTTTGTGAATAATAACGTGTGTGTGTGCTTTGCTATACATCTCCCCTGCACTTTGAGCAACATGCATAATCATACTATGCTGGAGCTGCTTTGGCACATTTCTGTATGACAGTATCAGACTGTGCTGCAAACCATTGGAAAAAAAAAAGAAGTTCTTGTCTGAAATTAGCCTGTTCCAATTTTTCTCCAAACAAGCTTCAGTACAATAGCGTATCACTTACTGCATGCAAGAGGCAGAAATCCCCCTGAGTCCACAGGAGGGCACACTTTGCATGCTATAAGAGAGGTGGCAATTTTTGATAGATGTCTTCACTTTAAATGACGGCAGAATCTGCGTGAAAGCTGGATGTGTGTTGATGAATGAGAAGGTTGCATGGATTAGCATACATTGAGTAGAACTGGAGCTGCAGGTCGGAGCCTCTCTGTATGCAACACAGCCAACAGATGAGGTTTCTTGTTCAAAGTAATTCCCAAAACCCACAGTAGCAGTCATAAATCATGCCAAGACTTTGTCAAGTTTTGTTTGTAAGTCCCTGCGATGTTGCTGGAATACATCGCATCGCATTGCTCACCACTCTCTGTTTGGAAGTTGAGACCATATAAAGGAGCCAGGCCCTTACTGGCAGTTAAAAATCCAGCAAAGGCAAGAAACCCACAGCTGGGTTTTCCAGGCCCACTGCTCCTCACTGTCTTCCAAACACAGCTGGATATAGGACTGCTTTTGGCAGTAGGCTGCAGTAACCTCCCAAGGAAGAATGATGGCAGGTTTGCTGCTTGAGAGATTTAGAAACACTGAAATTAGCAGGTAGAGGTGGTAAGGGGGGAGAAGGTGAGATGAGTATGGGAAATTCATGTAACATTCATGACTTCTGTCAGGAGAAGCTGCTGTTTAAGAGCTGCAGATGGAAAGAAGAGTAATTTGGGTGGGGAGAGGCAAAGCAGTGACACCTACAGACAAAAGCTTTAGACTAGCCAGTTCAATTTTATTACATTTGTGAATACTTGAACACTAAACACCCCTCCACAACCGAATGAAGCCTGCTGGCAATAAACTTGTTCTTCTTAGTTATTCTTCACAGAGCTTTTAGAAGCATTCTATTGGGATCCTAAAGCAGATGTTAGCAGGCATTGCTTTAGTAGCAGATGTAGCCAAGCTCTGTTGTTCTCCGAGGGCTCAGAGGTGTCTGGCACAGTGCCTCCCTGGTCCCTCTCTGCATCCCCCAGCTCCCTTGACTTTCTGTGAGCCAAGCAGCATCACAGGCAGAGCCTTAATGGTGCTTCAGAATGATTTGGTCTGTCTTGCTGTGGACACCCCAACCCCAGGAAGCCAGAAATGCCTACAAACTTGCTCAAATAGCTTGTCTTCACAGTAGAAAGGTTGCAGTCCAATTGGGAATACTCCAATGAGAGTACAACATGTCCAGGCTTGTAGTTGTCTTTAAGTTTGAGTCATTGGCTTCCTCTAGTCTCTACAAGGGGAAGAAAAAGCCAAAGCCATTTCCCCGTTTTTAACAGTCTACCTTTCTATCAATTATCTTTTCTTTCACTCAGACAATGTGTGTTGCCTCTCCTTGCCCCTACTCCACCTCCTCCTCTTTCCCTGGGTTTTGGTTCCTCTATAGTATCTTTCCGATCTCCTGACATCTGGCCTCTAGTACCAGGTTACCTTCACCGTTCTGTCTCCTCCTGGGGTGAGGGCACAGCCAGCCTTGAGGGTGAAAGGATCTGGATGCATAATGCACCCAGCCCTCCTAAGACCAAATTAAGTGTGAACAAGGCCAATGTGATGCTGGCACGCTCCACTACGAGCTCAGGCAGAGCCCACGACACCATCCGCAGCATTTCCACGCAGCCAGATATTAGACTGCTGACAGAAATACTAACATCAGTACAGCCCTTTGCAAGCTGGGCGCCTGCCCGCTAGGAACTGTTCTGGGAGAACAGCTCATTTCGTGTAGATCAGCAGCATGACATTGTTAAGTGATCAGCAGTCTCTCTCCTGTAGCTAACTAGTACCATTCATCCCTTTGCCTCGTATCAGATCATGTTCCAGACTCCGACCCATGTTATTCTGTTAAAATTGATTGACTGTCTTCTCTCTGTAGTCCACTCTGAGCATAAGCTAAACTCAGATTTTGTCATAACATATTTCATGTTGGGTAACCAAAACCATCAAGACAAGAAGCTAATACTAGATCACCTGCAGATGAAAACAGGTACGACTGAAACCCAGCTTTGTTGCAAGTACAGTGGAAAGCAAAGGTAAGGACAGTTAGGATGTGAGGGAAAGACTTTGATCAGAGACAAAGATAGTATCACAGTTACAGAAAAATTAAACTTATGTATTGTTAAGAAAAAAGTAATTTCTCAACAAAAAGCTATAGTGGTTTTTTTAATCAAGTGAATTGCACCACAAAGGACTCTTCTCCCAGATTTCCGGATAGTGATTTGTTTATTCAAGACAGTAACAGCTGCCAGTGAGCATAATTGGAGGTGTGACTTGAAAATCAGAGAGTGAGCATGGAAGTCAGTACCTCTGACATCTCTCCAGGCAGGCTGCCTCTGCCAGATCACAGCTTCAGTTGCTGGTTCCAGACATCTTTGCTTCTTGACTTCCTTCCTAATTGCTTTAGGATTAGAAGGACTCTGAATGCTGTGGGAATGGTTCTGAGTTTTGTAAGTAGATCCCATTTTGTACAGTTCTCTGGTGCCAGAGGTTGGAAATTATATATAAATTTTAAAATTAAATTTTTAGTCTTGAATTTCAGTGAGCACAGTAAAAAAATGAGCCTGTATGCCTGCTTTGATGTAGCTTTGGATATATTCTGCTCTTCCTGAGCTTTGCCAGTCTTCAGTGCCTGGCAGGCCTTTGTATAAATTGTAACAAACAGCTTCCTGAAATTTTCTGGGGAGAAGCTGAAGAGCATTGCAGCTCATTAAAGAGTGGTTGGAGCATGGATGGGATGAATTATCATCTTCAGGTTTATATTTCCCAAACTCTTAGTGAAGCCCTTCTCCACTGTTGTGTGTCATTAAACACCAGTTCTTAATTTAGAAGCAGATTTGGGTTAATCCACTGAACAAGAAGGTGTTCATCCTACTCTTACTGTTCCCATGCACTGAACACAGACTCTTACTCCATTTTCCCGTTTTCTTGGTTCTTATTTAAATATGAACCAAAATCCTTATGCAGTTTTGTAGATAAAAAGGGAGTTGTGTGTTGTGAACCAGATATCATTGAATTAATGCATTTTTTTTTACCTAGAAGCTCTCAAGTCTAAATTCCATTACATTATTCTCTCAGACAATTAAAGGTGCAAACTCATAGTCAGCTTTTGTAATGCTTCTAATGAACTAAAAGTCATTATAAAATAATGGGATTTTGAAAGTGCTAATCTGACTGGACTTTTACACTGCACCCACCAGCTCGTATTTCTCATATTATTAAATTTAGGAGTGACAGCTCAGAAGTGTTCTATTGTGGGGGCTGCGTAGGAATTCAGACCCAATGGCTAAATCCCTGATTTTGAATAGCAGGAGTACCAAGCCACTTGCCCTTGCCTCCTTCTCCCATTTGCTTACTGGCCAGTGTCACTTATTCATTGCTAGGAAACACAAAACAAAAATGAGCAGTCTGATATGACAAACAATGCTGGCTGAGCAGGTTCACAAGAGTGAAGCACGGGGTGTCCCAACTGTTTTGTCTTCCAGAGAGGAATGGGTTCCCAAGGCATGTTCAGCATTCATTCTTGTGAAATTGCCCTAAACTAGCCAGAGACACAACTTACTTTCTCTGAGTTGTACCAATGTAAAGTCTTCATCAGTGAGGATGGACTTGTGAAAAAATGAAACAGGGAAAACCTCACTATCATGTGACTGTGCCCTAGGCTATGTATGGTACTGAGCTTTATTGTGTGGTTAATGGACAACATTTAATTATTTCAGGCTCGTCGTTCCCAATAAAGGCTATTCATCATTAGATCAGAGTCCAGATGAAAAGCCACTGGTAGCCCTGGATACGGACAGGTATGCAAAGTGTTAATAAGATGATACACCAGCCAGGTTTTTGTGCTAGAATGTAACATTGAAGCTAACTCCTCCTTGGACTTCTACTGAAACTATTCTTGCAGACCACTCTCCCTCTTCCACTCTCCCTCTTCCTTGCTGTTCCCTTTGGCATACGCTGTAAGTGGTCTCTGTGTGTAAACAAGTAGGAAGAGACATGAGTTAAGAGCACTTTTATTAAAAGGTCTGAGGTTCACAGATGAAAGTTGCTCTCCAAACCGCCTTGGTATAACTTCTCTGTGCCTAAAGGATAGCTTCATGGCACAAGATAGGACTAACTAAGGAATACAAATCTCTTTAATTGTTTCCTTCTTTGCTATATGTTGTCCTTCCTTGCAGTGATGATGACTTTGACATGTCCAGATATTCCTCTTCGGGATACTCATCAGCTGAGGTGAGTTATACTCTGTCCTGCCATGCTTGCCACAGATGCTAATATTAGAGCAGACAGAAGTGGCTTAGAGTAACCTGTGCAGCCACAAATGGCTATGTGAATCTGGAAGAGGTTGTGGCAGAAACTGTGTCATGTTTCTTCCTTCTTCAGTGATCTAGTTGGCTCACTTCCCTCACTGCTATGGCGCAGGCACGAATTTACCTGCTGTCTGTTTTCACAGCTATCTTTAACTTCACTCAAGCTTTTCCCAGTTCTACTCAGGCCTGCAGTGTTGGCCCATGATGTGCAAAAAGCATCAACCTGCCTGTCATAGCAGCTCAGCAACTGTCTACTTCCTAAGAACACAAATAGGGGCTCTGTGGGCATGCTGTTGTTTCCAGTTCCTGGGAGGATCAGGGTCACCCAATGTATGTTTACTTGAAGCAGACAGAAATTTCAGAGAGAACTTGCAATCCTAAACTTCTGCCCTTTCAAGGAGAAAAGGCAGGAACTTAAGGCTTGTTAATCTCTCTGTATTGTCTCTGAATATATTCCCAAGCCCTCTGGGGAATTAGCAGCTCAGCCTCTGGCTACTGTTTCTATAGGATCTGAATTTACATTTGGCCAACAGCTCTGAGCAGCCATTCTGCACACAAGCCACTGGGAGCTCTTCCCCCTTGCATCCCTTCTTTGGGCAAAATACCTTTGAAACTTTATCAAGAGTGGAGACCAGATCAAATGATTTGGTCTTCTCTGGGCCCTTGCATAAAGCATTGTTCATTCAGGTGTGACTAGACAGCACTTGAATCTGAATCTACAAAGAACCAAGTACTGCCAGCAGGGACTTTACCCCCTTTCAACTTCTACAGTGCCCTCAACTTGTAGGCGGGGCTGTCCTGCTGCAAGCCTGTTTATTATCATTACTATTACATTACTTTAAATGAGGACTCATCTTCATAGAAACAGTATTCCAGAATAAAATAGAATATTAACTTCAAGAACTACAGCTGCTCTGGAATGTCTCACTCTGTAGATATTCCTGTTCTGGAATAAGTGAGAACAACAGAAGGCAGTCCTTATCTGTGCTCAAAACCTGGGACTCTTCTGTTGGTGGAACAGTTGATAATGATAGGGAAAAGTATTTCAGAATAAGTGACCTCCCTGCACTTCCGACCTGTCAGAAGGAAGAAGTCTCAAGTATTTGACTGTTTGTCTATTTGTCTGTAGCAGATCAACCAAGACTTGAACATCCAGCTGCTAAAGGATGGGTACCGTTTAGATGAGATCCCAGATGACGAGGACCTCGACCTAATCCCCCCTAAATCGGTCAACCCTACCTGCATGTGTTGCCAAGCCACCTCCTCCACCGCCTGTCACATCCAGTAGTGAGGCCGGCAGGCTGTGATCAGTGCTTTCCACTATAACTGTAAAACTTAACAGCCATTGCTTCCTCCTATGGTAGGACGTGCACCTCTTTGTGTTCATGGAGCCAGGAGAAACCAAAAAATCCATTTTATGATTGGTTGATAAGTTATTTTAAGCTATGGTTAAACAAAGCAGAAGTTTCTCAAAGTGCCAGGCAGTGCCTAGCGGAACTGACTGGTCTGGAGAATGAATGCAGAAGAGCCCAAAGATACCTCCTTGGTAGGCACTGGAGATGATTTGTAAGGTGTCTGTTCCAGAATAGGAAGGATCAGATGGGGCTCCAGTTAATCCTACCCAACAAAACCAATCCATTTGCAAGATCAGAGTTGAGTCTGAGATGCCAGGGATTTTTAACCAGGGAAGGAGGTCAGTTCTTAATTCATTCACTAAACCTGATCAGTTTGTATCAACCAAAATTATTCCGTAATCAGGGCACAGGCATGGGAACAGAGTAGGGCATTCAATATTATGGCAGATCTAGCCAGGACTAACATAACACAATTCTTTCACTTGCAAAGAGATCAAGTAGATAGCATTTCACTCTGAGTCACTACTAACTAGAACTGTCTTGTCGCATACCAATGCAGTCTACCCTTAGTTCCACATTAAATTATCATCAATCAGATCAGATTCAATCTGCAATCCATCCAAACTCTTCTAGGATTCAGTCCTTGCTGGAGAATACCATGCTCATGGATACTCCAGTCACATTTACTGACTTCAGCCTATGCTTAATTCCTGTGAGACCCATATGCTTTCAAAAATGTTAAACTTTGTTCAAAAAAGAAAAAATTAGCCCTGCACCAAAACAGGACAAGCTGTAGAGTCTGAAGGTCAGTATGGAAAAAGCTAGTTGAAGAAAGCACATTTCTATGGGACTCAAACGTTTATGTTCTCTTGATGCTGAGTCTTTGCATGCCTACAGAAGAGATTTGTTAACACTGAAGGCATCTATGTGGTGGTGGCATACATTAACAGAGTTTTCAGCAGCAGAGAGAATATGAACAGATTCAGCTCAAAAAAAGCCATGAGAGGAAGCTGCTGTTTATCTCATCTCTTCCCTCTTCTGAACCAAGTTTTGTTTGTGTTAGAACACTGTCCTGTGTAGGGAACGATTGTGTTTATTTGGTGCTGGAATGATCAGGAAACATAGTGGTAAATTAGTTGCTGGACTGAATTACCAGTTCACCAACTGTTCACCAAATGAATGTACATTCATTTCTGGAATTAGGAAATGTGTTCTCTCTCTCTGGTCAGTCTTCAACTGTTGGCTTCAGAATACCTGGAACTCAGGTTATGATTGGGCTGGCATTTTTCGTTGAGAAAAAATCCTTTGACACAGACACAACTGTGTATTTTTCTGCTCTTTCATGAAGGACTGCCTGCCTTGCTTCTGTGCTTGCTTTAGATCCTGTGAAGGCAAGAAGTGAGGAAAATTATAAGTTTCCCGTGCAAATTTCCTTTCAAAATTCCTCTGCATCACAAGAAAGAGCCTGAATTCCACCCCAAAGTGCAGATCCTCTGTTTGAAATTTGCACATAGTTGGTTGAGTCTTTAAGAAGTCCTCTTAGTGATTAGGAAAAAACGCTTGTTTTTAAACATTACAGGTTTTTAACTCTGTGCATGCAAGGCACGGTATAGTACATGGTGTGATCAAAAGATCAGACACATAGGAATCTCTGGGCTCTACTATTCACTAGTTGACTGTGGCTGACCACTAAAGCTGTATTTGCCCTCCTCCATAAAACAGGGGCCTTGCTATCTCCCAGGGAACAGAGATCATTGGGCAGTGTTGCTTACTAAGCAGATCTGCTTCCCCGTGCAAAAGTGCTAGTTAACTTGCCAACTTCTCTAGGAAGAGAATGCTCCTTACTTGAATTTCTCCTCCTTTGTAATCACAGGTAACACTAAGAAAGAATATTTCCAAAACATTTCTTAAGAAGCACAAACCATCAGGTCCCCAATTCTTCACTTCTTCCTTCATGAGCCTGCTTTTCTCTCCAATGCTGGCTCAGGTGTGAGATTAGCCAGTTGACTGGAGGGAGAAGAAGAGCTCTCACAACACAGGCTAAGGAGAAGAAAAGGGGGGAAAAAACTTTCTTAAGGAGTCTTTTTCTTAAGTGTGGAATCTGGTCAAAACTTAACAGCAATCCCATGGTCAAATCAAATCCTACAGGACATGGCCAACTCTCTTTCAATGTTCATTGTCCTAAAGCAGGATTGTACAATTCAGCATTGGTACCATGCAAATTCCTTGTCCTATTTATCCTCCAGTTTCTGTGTCTGTCTCTTCCAAACAGGCTACACAAACTCAATCTTCCCCAGAACCTTTGCCCCAGAGCACAGAGCATTTTGCCGTACCTGCTAGAACAACGAGGTGTCCTGCTTACAAGGGTAAAGCTTGGCAGATTGTAGGTCGCATGGGTCTCTGTCACACTATCTCTGTGTTCAGGGAAAGATGGAGCAAGACATGCTGAGACTGAGTCTTCCAAGGCTACACCCCCCCTCTGAAGGACAGACCTCCCCTAATAACCTTTGCCCAGTGCAGCACTATGAAGTCCTTTTATTGCCCCTATTACTCGTCTGTTTTTTGCCTGCTACGTGCCCTGAAGCAATCCTACAGCCCTGCAGTTGCCCGCAACCCTTTGCACTGTGTGATATGGACCTGCTTTCAGCGTAACCCTTTAGGGTCCCTGGGAGAACACTACAATTGCATATAGGACTGAAAGAGATGAGTTTAAATATTATCTACAGCCAGTGCTTCCCCCCAAGTACAGAGAGAAGCACAAACCAAGTGTTTTTCCCTGCTCACAGAAGTAGTTGGTTGCACAAATAGCTGGTTTGGCATGATAGTACAGGACCATAAAATGGCAATTTTTTGGCTTCTCCTCTCTATGTTTTGTGTTCATATATTTTATTAGGGGAATTAAGTAGAAAGGGTGGGAAAAGTAGTTACCTGTGTAGGGTTGTTTTCAGGAAGGCTGAATGAATTAAGGCAATGCACATGTGGCTATCACAGAAAATGGACCACTAACCCTTCTGAACCGCAGCCCCTTAAGCAGGTTATGACTGTGGGGTGTGTTTGTTGGCTCGCTGTGGAATACAACAGACAACCCGGCAGGACGTATTAACTGCAGATTGGGTTGGCTTTCCCTGTCTGGTCTCACATTTGGACCTTTGCTTCAGCCGGAAAGTTTTCCTTGTGCCCTCAGTGGTGGTTAGGCTGTGGTGACTCTCCCTGGGAAGGTGTGTAGATATGTTGCCATTCTGTCACTGCTCTCCTTAGATCAGTTTGGGCTGCCATAGCCCAGAGAAGGCGAGAGCGAAGAGTGCAGTCCTGTCTGTCTATTATAGCATTATAAAGCCCTGAAGTCTACAAAGCTTCTGGGCACTGTTCTGGCTGCAGATCACTTGCAAGAAAGCAAATCATTCCTTGTTCCAGTCTTTGCACTAAACCAGATAGTCTTCTCAGGCCCCATTTCCAGTTCAAAGCCCTGCAGAATACCAAGGGGAGGAGCACAACAGAGCATGAAAGGCTGCATCACTGTCCATCTAAATTACCACGCAAATAGGATAACTTCTTATATTGACACTGGCCCTCCACAAAAGAATTTGCATTTGATGCCCCCTAAAGCCAGGCTGGGTTTTTGTTAGGACCTCTACAATTTTAGTATCCAAATTACCTGAGTGTAAGTGAATCCTTTCCTTCTATCAGATTTTAATTTTGTCCTTGAACGCGAGCTAGCTTTGGACTGCCAAGTCTCAGCTCTCAACTCTTGTCTCTCCTATCAGTCTGTAAACTCCCTATTTCAAGATACCTGTGCTCAAGAAAAGCTGAATGTGAATATCTTGGTGTTGAGAGAGGTGTCTGGGTACCATGATGTAGTCTGCCTTTCTGATGGTTTTATTATAGGATTTGTCTGGAAGAAGGCTGATGTCCAGACAACTATCCTAAAGGCTCATCTGATAAGATATCTTATCAGACATATCTTGATGTGAACCTTTGGAAGAGCACTGGATCATTTCTGACATTTCTGCATGCCCGCACCCAACGTGTATGTTTGGTAGTTGGGTCAGCCATGCTTGTCTGGTTATCTTGCCTGCAGATGCTTTGCAACTGCAAAAACAGGCAGCCAAGCCTGCTGCTGGACTTCAGAAGGGACTTCAGGAAGCTGTGCTCGCCCACGGACAGGATGGACTGGGCTGCTTCTGGTTTGGCTCTTCAGCTCCTTTCCCAGAAAGAGGCACCTGCTCTGCTCAGTTATGTATTGGCAGACACGTTTGTGTGAAATCCTGAGCAGAATTCTTTCCTCTCCATACGGACTGTCTTTGGACTGGCCTGCAAGCTGTACAAAAGAGTGCATGGGGCTTGGGAAGTACAGCACCCAGTATGTGACTGAAAAGAAAGAAGATGCTTTTGAAGAGAGGAAGGATCCAGCTGGGCACCAGATAGGATGACAAAAAAAAGAAAAACAAGTAGTAACTGGAAAGGTTGCCAAGTGCTGGCTTGGCCTAGGGCAGATCCCAGTTGTCCAAGTTAATCTGTCTCAGTGCAGTGCTGATACCAGCAGAGAGCAAAGTTCACTTTCAGATACACACACCACAGCCAGAATACTATTGCAGAGTCTGCTGGACTATTAGAGCACAGAAATGCGATCAGGTGTCCCTTTCTGCTGTTGGTACATGGTACATTCGTTGTAACCTCAGGCAGGTCACATCCCTGCTCCATGTCCATGCCTTTCTGCAGCATGAGGGAGAAACCTGCCTTCCCAGGATGCTAGCACCACCCTGCATGGATGTTGCCAAGTGTGTGGCAGGTGCCACTGATAAGATAGCTCTGCAAGCAAGATGCAAAAAGGATCCTGTAAAAGTGTTACAGATATTTTCAAAGTACTACAAAGAACAGCAACACAGCTCTCTCTCCCTCTGTTTACTCACTTCTGATGTTTCTTGCGTGTGCCGTGAGGCTGCAGAGTGGAGATTAATAGAGAGATTGAACAGCTTTGGGGGCAGATGTTTGGCAAAGATTTGTTGCCCAGTTATTTGGCAGCTGGCTTTTGCACAGCTGGCTTCCCAGTCTGCATGCTGCCAGAAGGAACATGCAAAGATTTGATGGCCCAATAGCACCATCCCCTGCTAGCAGAGTTAAGGAACTTAAGAGTGCAAGTGGATTTACAACTGAGATGGTCAGTACTAATGGGAAGGAAGAGAGCATTAAAGGATTCATTTGTGATATTTCCAGGGCAGTTTCATGCTCTTATTTTTTAACATTAATGTAATGATTTCATAATATAAAAAAGCAGTGTTCCCTGGGCTCTTCTTTTACTTTCCGTTTATCCTTCAAGCACACCTGGGATATGACTGCTCTTACCTAGAATGAGATAGGCTTTGTCATCTGAATGCTGCTTGGCTCAGCAAGCATGAGCTGTCATGAATTTATCCTGTCTTTGACCTTGTCACCCTTTAGAGCTGACTCACCACAGCACCTTTCCTTTTGACTTCTTGTATCTCAAAAGAAACATCTGCATAGATGGCAAAGTGCACAGCAGAAGTGCAGCTGGATTACCCTACTGGGGCTAACGGGAAGGCATGGGAAGATGTTCATTTTAAGGTGCTTTTCAGCTTCTAGGAGAATGTGGCATCATTGTCACTTCCTTTCAAGGCTTCCCTGTGCGAAGGATTGCTCCAAACTTTGAACTGCATCTCATCAGACAAAGCTGCCTGTGTTACAGAGCCACGCACACCTGAGGCAGAAGGCCCAGCATAAAGGAAGAGTTGGGACCTGGCATCAGCTACAAGAGATTAATGCCAGACTGATAGGGTGCAGAATTCTCACAGGAGCTTGCACACACATTTTAACTTCCTGTCATGTACAGCTGAGCTGTTGCATTGAGGGAAGCCTCCAGAAAATTACAGCCACATCCCCTCCTTCAGCCCTGGTGGCAGTGCTAAATGCACAGCAGCTAAATGCAGTCCGGCTGAGCGCTCCTCTGACAGTTTGCTGGGAAGGCAAAGGCCAGGGGCTAATTGAGGTTACCCAGAGCAGAGCACAGTGGCCCACACAAGCGGTGAGCTCAGGGGTCGCATGGGAAACCACATCTCGGAGCTGCACTGACACTGGCAGCACCACTTGCAGCTTTCTGCTGCAGCCACGGAGAGCAGCTCTTCCCACTGCTTCCCAGACCCAGCTGCCAGCAGAAACTGGTGATGGGTGCGAGCCCTTCTTTTCCTCAAAAAAACTGCTTCGGCAAAAGAAGTCTTTGCCATCGGTGGGAGCATGTCGTGCTAATTACGCCTGATCTGTGAAGCAGCCATTTCCATAGTAACAAGTTGTGATATAGGCAAGGAGATTACATCAGGGAGGGGAAAGTACAAAGAAGGCCTCATTAAAATTTGACTGCCTCAAACACCTAACTGAATGCCAGCACAGTAGGTACCAGGAAAAGAAAAGGCCACAAAAAAGCCATGCTGAGATGAGTCCCAGTACCCAAGGAGATGTTTACTCCTCCCCCCCCCCCCCCAGCAGCGTTTCTCCCCTAGTTGCCCATTCAGCTGCCCTGAGTGAGTTCACCCAGCAACATGGCTCTCCACGCTAGCTACCCTCTCACGTCTGGGTTGAGTGGCTTCCAGAAGAGCCAGGACTCCATTTGTTACCCGTCCTCCTCAAACCCACATGATCGAGGAGACACAAAGTTTGTTGAGAGATATAACACAGATCCAGAGAGAAAGTTGGAAAAATTAGACAAGCTGTCTTCACAACAGCCATTCTGGTTTCTATCACCTTGCTGTCCTTCCCCAGCTCATAAGAGTTTTCTGCTCAGTTTCCTGCATGGAAAAGCTGCCAGGGATAGCAGATATGTCCAGCTTGTAGCCACCTCTGTCCAGAGACAAATCAAAGGCAAACATCAGACCAGCAGGAGATTCAACAAACATGATGATGGGTTAGCTGCAGAGCAGACCTGGATTTCTCTTCAAACTCCCCAGTGAGCTGGGGACAAGGCTGTGTGGTTGGAGGTTAGCCGGACTAGAATAAAACCTCTGTCTCTGATCCAGCAAGCCGAGCTGGCCAGCTTCACCTTTCCAGGGTCGATATTGCGGAGCCAAGCTCGGGGATCCAAGGCCTGCCTCTCAGTAGTCCAGGTGCTGCCTTCGTGGGTCCGAGACCCATGGCGGAAGTGGGGTGGGAGACCTGTCGGCCGCCCCTTGCTGCACAGGGCAACACATTCTAAGGCAAGCAGAAGCACTGGTAGGGCCGTAGTTCTGCAGCAAGAAAGACTCTTGCCAAGGATGAAGTCTTTGCAGGGGAGAAAATTCAGAAAGACTTTTTTCCCCTTTTTGCACATTTTTAACCATTTTTACTCCTTCCACTGGGGTTACTGAACCCCCAGTTTAATAAAGAAGGAAATGAATCACCATTAAATAGTTTTCTAAAGGGTTCTGAAAGCAGGCGCCACTTGCATGCAGAAATCTACGTCTAACATGTTACTTCCAGACCTCCTTTTGCATCCCGTAGATGAGTCACCTTTTGTGCTGTGCGGGGACTGGGGTGGGAGAATCAGAATGCGTCAAACAGCTACAGCTTTCCAAGCGAACTCAAAAGAAGAATCAGACAACAAAAGGGGGAAAGCAGCAGCAGCAACAATAAAAGTATAACTAGTTGTCACAGGTAAACTTTGGTATCTGTGTCCAGTGGTTAGTTCTAGGTCGCAAGCCTTGTTATATTGCACACGTCCTCCTTTCACGCCTCTTTTTTCAAAGCAGCCGTTGTCTTTTTTTCCCCCATGAACTAATGATGAGCAGCAGAGGCAGTTGTACCAAAACGGCTCTCAGCCCAGTTCTGCGTCCCCATCTCCCATCCAAACCCAAGCCAGTCCAGACAACTGTTAACCATCATAAGTTGTAATTTTTAGTAACTCCACTTGGATTTCTTTCACAGCTTCCTCCACAAGTACTCTAGCAGGGAAGTACGGGAGGCTCTTGTATCCCAAGGAGCTTCTTTGCCCCCTGGCAGCACCTAGCAGCCGTGCACCTTACTGGGAATGTACTGGGTCAATGTTGGTGAGATCTGGCACTGCCCATCTTGCATATGTGGCAGCTGATGGGAATCCACTGGGGGAAGTGGCTACTATCCCTTTTCTTTTCTTTTTGGAGGGAGAGGAGAACATTTTTTTAGCATTACAATTATTGTCCACTTCCCAGTGGCCAAGTTAGGGGCTGCATTAATATTTGGGGTTGACTGGCTGCTTGGGCAGGCATGGAGCTTCACACTGACTTTCATGGCTAAATGTATCCAGAGCCTGGATACAGATCGGATTTCTCCCTTACCACAAAGAGCTGGTTGTGCTTTCAGCAGTGTCACTGGCACCAGTTCACGATTACTGGCAGACAGGTCCAGATCAAATTTGAACTTCCGTTTTGTGTCCTCAGCTTGAAGAAAACTAAACCCAAGTAAATGTTTCCAAGGTCTCCTTTCACCATGCGGTATGTGGTGCCCCAGGGGAGAGGATGACAGGAGGCATTTGTGGGTCACTGGAAGCGAGATCCTTTTTGGATATGTTTAATGAAAATGTCTTTTTGGCGGAGAGACCTCCTGACCTTTGCGTAAATCTCAGAGCAGGAGATGTATTTTCAACTGTCCTTGCATATAGTGAAACATAGCTGAAACAGCCAAATGCAAAGTAGAGTTAAACATAGGATTTGACCTGAATAACCTTTTAATTAGGAAGATAAATTTGTTGTAGCTTGACCTTAGTCCATGTTAGGAACCTGCTAATCATTTGACATGCGGAGTGCATTAATGCCGCACTTAACTTGGCCATTGGTTTTATTATCTGGTTTGGGGGTGTTTTTTTTCACTCCTGAAGCATCAATTTGCATCTGGTAAAGGTTTTAATTTTTCTTTCTCATTCAGAACATGTAGCACACTGTTGTACTTCTGTTCCCGTCCGCGTAGAGTATTGCCTTAAACAGATCAGTTGTGTTGTGGTTTGTTTTGTTTGTATTTTTTTCTACCATCAGTTTTATGCATTAATTTATTTTAAAAATGTGGGTTTTTTTGAAAAACATGAAACATGTATAATATTTTTTTTAACATTTCCATTGCAGTATTTATCATTGTTACTGGTTGTGTGTAGTGTAACAGAACTAATGATATTAAAAAGCATACATATGAAAACCAGCCTGCCAGCCTTTGTCATTGGAGCGGACTGAAAGGAGGGATGAGAGGGTACGAACTGTGGCTTTGCATCTGAGGCCCCAGCAGTCGCTGATACTGAAATCAGGGAATGGAGGAAGGAATGGAGAGAGCTGCAGATCGGACACTGCTCTGGCCATCCCCACCCCAGGAGGCGCTGGCAGAGCAGAATCCAGGGAGATGCTTAAACACAAGGTTTTGCACTGATGGCCTTCACTTGGGCCCCCAGCTCCAGCTCGAGGAAGACAAGACCTCTCCTGGAGGAGATCCTGGGACCAATGGGGGGCAGAGAGATGGTCTGTCAGTGGGGTGATCGCTGGAGCCCTCTTGGAAAAAGAAGGGCTTTAGAGACCAGCCCTGCCCTCACATGCGCACTCCCTCTCTGCATGGGGAAATAGCACAGAAGAAAAATCCTTTCCCGGAGACACCCTTGGTTGATGTGTTGTGTTTGCAGGGGCAGTCATGGTCTGCTGCCTGCCCTTAAGCAACGAAGTAGTAGGTTACATATGCTAAAGCTGGGAGGGGGCTTTCTTATTGTATGGGGAAGAAATGGTGCTAGATTTGGTCAGTCTTCATGCCGTGGTCAAAAGCAGCCTATCTGTGCCCAGGAAAAGCAACTGGTGTGGACCTGGTCCACAGGGCACAGTTAAAGCTGCCATGGCTACCCCCAGCATTGGGGAACAAATCCTCTGCAGGACTGTGGGGGCCGGGTGTTGGACTCCATCCTTGCAACTGAGCTGCATCTTTCCTCCAAAGAGTAACAGAGGCAGCAAGAAGCAATGGATCTATACACCGCCGACAGGTAAAACAACCCGTTCTGCTTTGCAGCCATTTCTAACCCTCAAAGCCATCGGTACAAGACCTGAGCGCTGATTCTGCAGTCCAATACCTTACTGTTTAACTAAAGCAAGACTGTACTGTGTTAAGCCCTATGTCTGAAGCAGAGGATGAATTTTAGCAAGGGAACACAGCCAGAAAGCCAGGTTTGAGGCTTCTGCCAGCCCTGGCTGGTTTAAGGGCCTTCTGTAGAAACAAACTGGGAGATGTCAGGCCCTTTCAGAGGCCAGCAGCAGCGCTTCATAAGCAGCTTCAGTTGAGGTTCAAGACTGCTGGCAACCCCAGTGCAGGCGACCAGCTCTCCCCGCAGTGATACAGCCTGGAGGGAGAGGCTAGACTGTGTCTTGGCTGAGCAGCATCAGGGGATCTCTCCCGCTGGGTGCTTTCCTCAAGCAATAACATTTTTAGGATAAAATTCAGCCTAAACATGTGTTTAAGATCTCATCAATCTGCATTAGTGAGCTTGAGCCACCTTTGCGTGGATTTGTCTGACAGCTGGGGAGAGTAGCACAGAAAAGGGTCAATACTGCTGCATTTCTCCTTGGCTCTCCTCCCACGCTGTTGCTTTGCTACATTTTCCTTCAGCTCATCCGTGGATGACCTAGGGCCACCAATGACAAATGAAGGAGCTGGGCAGTGGTCCCAGGACCCCGGAGGGAGCCGCAGCAGTGCCATGGATGTCTCAGTACCCTCCACTTCTGCTTGCTTTCTAGTTAACTAAAGCAAACCCCTGTGTAAGAGCAAATCACGGGGTCCCTCTGCCACTCTCACGCTGCCCGAAGGGGAAGGTGGCAGTGAGGACTGCTCGTGCTGGAGAAGTTGCCATGGGGCCACCAAATACGATGGAGAGGCTGCTGCAGCTGGCTGGGGGGTGAAGGCGGGAGAGAGGGGCAGTTCCTGCTCGGACCCCCTTTCCCGCGCTCCGAGGGGCTGTCTCCGCACTGCCAAGGGCAGGGCGGGTGCGGGCAGTGGGCTGGGAAGGGCTTGCAGGAGGGGATGGGGCTTGCAGAGAGCCGAGCTTGGGTTGCTGGAGGCCAGCAGGGTGTGAAATCAACAGCAGTTTATTTTCTTCCTTTCGCCTCTGACGGCGCATTAGTCACGTTTGGCTGGAGGTGTCTGGGTGTCCCGGGTGGGCCGGCACCCCGAGGGAGCTGGCACCCTGGCGGCCCAAGCAAACAAGCAGGGCTTGGCAGCCCATCTCGGGGGCAGTTTGGCATCTACCTCCTGGAGATGGACGTGGGTCCACCTCAGCCATCCCCCAAAACGTGGCGACAGCTGGTTTGAGCTGCTGAGAGCCCTCATGGGGCCAGAGCCCAGGAGCAGAACGGGGCTCCGAGACAGCACAGCGTAAGGGTGCCGTTACCGACCCATTACTAACCCAAACCTCAGGAAACACGAAGCATCAGAACCCAGGTCTGTGGGGCCAGCTGGGCCCTGGCGTACGTCCGCGAGCGACCTCAGAGCGTGCAGCAGGATCTCGGCTGGGGGGTGACCCATGCCTGCTGCTGCTCCCCAGCCCGTATGGGTCTAGTGTCTTGACCCCACAGGCAAGCATGGGACTCTGGATCATGCAGCTCACAGAAGAGGGGTTTCCTCTGGGAGACCCCGGAGTTAACAGACCCCACGTGCACCATGGCTGGTGCCACCACGCTGTGCGGTTGCTGCAGCCGGGGGGCACACTCCCCACAGACCCCATGGCTGACAAGGGCAGACAAAGCAGAAGTGGCACCGCAGACCCACAGCACGGACATCTCGGCGCTGGGGAGCCCTTCCCCACTACTGGGCGCCTTGTCACCCACCAAGCCGGGCTGAGCACGAGGTCACCTGCTGATGATATTTTCAATTTTGTTTCTAGTTGTACTATACTGTTAGCTTTGTTATGACCTCTTGTCTTTAATAAATTCTCACATTTGACAAACGATGGGCTCGTGAGTTCACTGCAACTAACCCCAGAACCCAAAAGAAGCCGAGACGCGGCTCTAGCGGCGTGGCGCAGCTCTGGTTCCCAGCCTTTGGCCACCGTTCGCTTCCTCGCTTTTGCCCTGGCTCTGATTGCACGGCCTGGACGTCCCGATGGGGTTAAGATAGGTGAGACGACCCGGACGCTGGCAGCGATGCTGCAGGAGATCCAGACCTGGAGCCCTGCCCCGGCGGCAGCGGCACAGCCCGGGATCGGGGACGCCCGCCCGGAGCAGAGCCATCTCCCACCAGCGGGGGCCCAAACCGCCTCCCGTCGCGGCCACCCGGAGCGTCCCGCGGGACGGGCGCGGGGCAGGGGGTGACCCGAGTCCCCTCACCCACCCACCCCACCCCCGGCTCCCACACTATGACCTCACCGATGACGTAAGCGCCACCCCCCCAACCCGGGGGGAGCCCCGGCGGGCGACCCCAGCCCCACGCGGCAGCACCCTGGGCAGGCGCCGCGCGCCCGGCACCCGCCAGGACTGCGGCGCAGCCGCCACCCCGCGGCACCATGTTCCTCTTTGCCCAAGAGACCAAGATGCCCGTGAGCACCTACACGGACTCCTACCGGCCGCCCAGCTCCGTGAAAAAGGCTTTCCAGGAGCCTCCGACGCTGCTCTGGAAGGAAAACAAGTTTGTGACCAAGGTAAGTGCCCAGGAGCAGGCAGCACCCACAGCTCCTCCCCCCCCCCCACCGCGGGGGGGGGTTCTGCCCTGACCAGCGCGCGCGGCTCGTCCGCCCCCTCCCACTTGTGCCCCGTTTCGCCTTTCGCGGAGCTCCGGTGCTCCCAGTCTACCTTCCCTCCGGGTTTGGTGCCTCCTCCAAGCTTGGGGCTCCTGGGGCAGGCGGCTGCTGTGCTGAGCTCCTGCGCATCAGCCCCATCCATCAGTAGGTTTCAGAGTACTCAGAGGCCACGGACACAAAGGAAGGGGAAATTGCGGCAGTGCCGTGGCTCAGCCCGGGTTTGTTGGGTGGAAGGAGGGTGATGGGGGGGCAGGCCTGGTTGCCCCGGGAGCTGCCCCCGAGGCTGGGCTCCGCTGGGGGGGGGGCCGCACGGTGCCCTCCCCGGGGCGCCAGCCGTGCTGCTCTTAGGGCAGCTCCAGGCAGCTCCCGGCTCAGAGCTGGGCCGACAGCCAGCTTCACCGGGGGGGGGCCACCTCCAGGGACTGGCGGTGCCGCGGGTGCCCAGCCCGCCGGGCCCGGGTCAGCAGGAGCAGCTGGTGAAGGCGGCGGTGCGGGAGCTCGCCTACAGGGACGCCGTCGTCCCCACTGCCTACCAGCCCGAGAAGTACTGGGTGACCAGGCAGGAAGGTTTGGCGCCGTCCCCCTCCCCGCCGGGAGGCCCCGCTCTCCGAGGCCACCTGCTCCCAGTGCCGCTGGGCGCCCGGGTGAGGCGGGATGCCGGAGCAAGGCCTTCGCTTTGCAGAGAGCTACAACCCGGTTTTCATCAACGAGGACAGATTCGTCACCTGGCGGACGGGCCCCTACGACAGCGCCGCCTGGAACAAATACACCAGCTACCTCCCTCGCCTGCCCCCCAAGGTGGGGACGTCCGGCGCCCCGGGGCGCGTGCGCCTGCTCCGGCGCCGAGCAGCCCGCCGCCAGCCGGCCCCGGGGCTGCCGCAACCCTCTCGCCTTGCAGGAGGCGAAGCCGGAGGCGCTGGGGCGCAGCGGGCCCGCGCGCTACCCGCCGGAGCCCGAGCAGCCGCCCGGCCGCGGTGAGCGGTGCCCCCCCAAACCCCCGGCGTTTGCCCGCTGTCCCGGCCGGCAGCCGCCTACGCTCAGCCTCCCCCCTCCGCTTGCAGAGAGGCAGGCGGCGGCGCTCGACGGCCCGTGGGCGCCCCAGCTGCCCTCGCTGCCGCCCGCCCACGCCGCGGTGCCCACGAGACCCTTCCAGGGCTACTGCAGCCCCTGCTCCGGGCGCCACTACTGCCTGCGCGGGATGGACTACTACTGCGACGGGGGCCTGGCCGCCAGCCGGCACCTGCAGCCGCTAGCGGAGAGGGCTGTAAGGTTGGGAGGGGGGCGGGCCGGGCGCCACCCTCCTCTTCCTCGGTGCCCCCGGGAGGGCCGCGGCGCCGCTCAAGGCAACCGCCCGCGGCGTAACGCACCGGCGCCACTAACGCTGCCCCCTCCGTCCGCCTCTTGCAGGAATATCCCGTGCTGCAAGTCGAGCCGCGGAGCACCGTGCTGTGCGCTTTCGTGCGACCCGCTGCCATCCTGCCTGTATACGAGCCCTAAGTACGCGCCGGGGCGGCCGGGGCGCGGGGGAGGCTCCCTAGCCCCGGCCAGCGCCGGCGGCTCGGCCGCAGCGCCAACCCCGCGCGGTCCCACCGGCTTTACGGTCGCGAGACCGGGAACTAAAAGCAGAAGGTGACAAGGGACGGGGAGTGCCAGGCTCCCCACCGCGGGCCCACGCACTTCCCACCATCGTCTCTGCTTCGAATTGCACCTGTCCAGCTCCGGGAATCCCGCTTTTAGGAGAACGAGCGGGCAGGGAAGGGCACGCGTTCCCAGAGACCTGCTAGGTGACATCGCAGCGCTGGGGACGCCAAGCTCCAGGCCACCTGCCCGGGCCCTGCCTGGCCCTGGGTGCCGGCAGCCAGGAACAGACTTTCCGCTCTCCTTCCTCACTGCGGTTTCTTGCTTTGTGCAGCTGAAAACACCGTATTTATCTCCTCTCCTAGGTGGGACACGAGCCACTTCGGGAGGGCTGGAGGAGTCCAGAGGGGCAGCTACACCATCCATCCCGAGTTTGTGTCCGAGTCCTGCTCGGCTCCGCTGTGCTGCTGAAGAGCAGAGACCAGCTTCCATTAAAACTGCTTAGGGCAACCTCTCCCGCGCCACGGCTGCGAGACGTCCCCCTTCTCGGTCGGCCGGGCAGGGGCCGCTGTGCCAGCAGGAGGGATGGGGAGCCGCCGGCCACCCGGCCGGCCACAGCTCGGCAGCACCCTCCCACGGCCCCTTCCCAGAGCTCCGCACACCGCCGCGGTGCTGCCCTGCGCCAGGCGAGGAGACCTGGCCGCGCCATCACCCGAGTTAGGCATAAGTTCAGCGCGATGCTTTGCCTGCTGAGAGGATGCCGCTTGCAGGGGCTGGTTTTACTGAGCAAACGCCTCTTCCCTACAGCAAGAAAACCCATCTGGTCCTTTCCAATAGGCCTGCAAAGTCCCTCGGGTGGAGGGAGTAAAATTTAGCAACCGCTGGCTTCGTCTGCACCTGTACCAGACCCAGGGGGTTGGTACCCTGCCACCATCTGCAAGCCAGAGACCAAGAAAGTGGGTGAGAAAAATCTTTCAGAGCCCAACAGCCAGAAATACTCACTGATACCCACGTTGTCCACTTTGCTCCAGGCTCCTTAAGACGAGCTTTCTTTTGCCAAGTTACCCAGGAAGAGCTGCCATCCATCTGGGATCCCGTGCGCCGAAACAGCCTAAATAAGGAGGGAGGTGAAAGCAGCACGTAATTAATGAGCAGCACGAAATGCTCTTCTGAACTCAAGACCTGGCAGCCCAGCCCCAGCGGGCAATACAGCTTTCTGCGCACACCGCAGATGACCAGTCCCCCCCCCCCCAGGGCTTGGCTAGCGAAGAAGCGCCCCATGTCCCCTGCTGCAGGGGAGCTCGTGTGACCAGGTCCTGCAGCCGGCGTGATGCCCCAACCATCTGCCCCGCAGCCCTGGCACGGTGCAAGGCAAAACCCCACGGGAAAAGTTAGATGATCTTTTAACTCGAGAGTGGCCCATGGCCCTGCTGCAGCCAGGGCACAGGGTCCTGCAGGAAAGAGGGATTTCCCAGGCTCAGCCCGGGGGGGCAGGACCGCGGTGCCCGAGGGTGGCACCGCCGCGACGCTGCAGCCTCGGCCAGCGGGATGCTCATCCCAAGGGCACCGTGATCCCGCTCGGGGAGGCTACACATGCCGGGACGCCGGGGAGTGGGGCGCAGGGAAACCCCCCATCAGCCGCCTGCGGCCAGGACCCAGAGCATCCCGCAGAGCCCCATCACTGCCAGCCCCCAGAACGGCCCCAGGCACAAACTTTGCTGTGTCCCTGGCCAGCCCCATCGGTGCCAGCCCGGTGCCCCAGCGCAGCCCCATCGGTGCCAGCCCTGGAGCCCCCAGCGCAGCCCCATCGGTGCCAGCCCGGTGCCCCAGCGCAGCCCCATCGGTGCTAGCCCTGGAGCCCCCAGCGCAGCCCCACTGGCACCAACCCCGGTGCCCCGAGCGCAGCCCCATCGATGCTCGGGCCCCTCCGCGGCCGCGGCGGCCCGGCCCGGACTACATCTCCCAGCGGGGCGCGCCGCGCCGGGGCTGGGCGGGGCTGGGCCGGGCCGGGGCGGGCCGGGGCTGGCCCGGGGGCCGGGCCGGGGGCCGGGCCGGGCTGCTGCGCGCAGTGCCGGGGCCGCTGCGGGCGGGCGGGCCCCGCGCAGCCGGTGCGGGAGCGCGGAGCCCCGCTGCGCGCAGCCCGCGGCCGGGGCCGGGGCCGGGGCCGGGGCCCGGGGCCGGGGCCGGTGAGTGGCGGCTTCGCGGCTCGGCTGCGCTCCGCGCTCCGGCAGGTCGGAGCCGGGCTGGTTCCCCCGCGGCCGCCGCCGGGAGCGTCACCGTCCCGAGAGGGCTGGCGGAGCCCGGCGAGGAGGCTCCGCCGGGAAGGGCCGGCGGCAGCTCGTCCCCCCCGACGGATGTTTTGCCGGCGAAAACTTCCTCAGCGGAGCGGGTCACGCAGCAGGTTGCGCGCTGCCGCGCCGGGTGCGCCCCCCCTCCCGCCCCCCCCGCCCCCGGGGCGGCCCCAGCGGCGGAGAGCGGCCGCCCCCGCCCGGGAGAGCCCCGATCCCCCCGCGCTCCCTCCCCGCTGCCCGTCGCGCTGCTCGGAGGCGCCTCGCGATCCCCGCGCGTCCGCGGGGCCCGAGCGGGCGTCCGCCGCCCCGCGGAGGGTCCGAGTCGGAGGTGGCGTCTCCCAGGCTGGGTCCACACGAGGAATAGCTGCCGGTGAGGATTTTAACGGGCTCGTTATCGCATGCGGCCCCAGGGTGTCCCACATCCCCGGCACCACGGGGTACAGGTGGCAACTCGGGGTGCCGAGCTGCCAGCCGGGCTCCTGGAGGCATCAGCCGCTTTCTGGAGCTAGAAGGACCTGGAATTTTTTGGTGGCTCGGTGGCTGGAAAATTGCAAGCTGCAGCAGGGAAGGGCTGTGCTTAGGTTCCTTCTGCTTCCCCGTATCATGTTATTATGCTCTGGTGTTCAGATGGGCTCAGGTTTCAGCGTGCCTCAGCGTCCACAACGCTGAGCTCTCCAAAAACCTGAATCAGGGCGTTTTACTTAACGTGCTCGGACGGGCCGAGTGCTCTTTGGTGGGCTGAGCCCTTCTGAGGCTTCAGACTCGCTGGCAGCAAGCGAAACGCCAGAGGTAGAATTTGGGCCAGGAGCCACGGGGTCAAGACTGCGGGACGTGGGTTGGACCTGGCGTCCTGCAGGGCCCCGGCGTCCTGCAGGGCCCCGGCCGGTTTGTCTTGGAAGCTGGAGAAGAAGGGAACGAAGGGATGAGGTGCCTCCCAGCCGGCGCAGCCGCCAGCGGGGCAGTTGGAAGGATCTGCTGCCGCGTTCAGGCCCGAAGGCGGCATCCCGCACGGAGCCCTTCCGCCGGGAAAGGCACGGCACGAGCCCGGCGCTCAAGGGCTTCCTTCCCGCAGAGCTTTGCCGGAGTTGTCATTTCCCTTCCTTGCTCTTTTATGGGCTGGGCGATGCCCGATGGCCAAAGCTGCGGTGTTTTGCTAGCTCGACTCCTGCCAGAATATTTGGGGAGGAGGCAGCCGCTGCTGGCACCGGGGTGGACGGTTTCTCAGCATCCCGCTATGGGATCTCGTGAGCTTCCCCGAGGTCTGAGCGAGAGTTCGGATCCTGGAGCGGAGCCGACGCGGGCGAGAAAGATCAGCCGAACGTCATTGACCCTCTTTAGAGGAGCGACCTAATTGCGAAGGTGCTGGGGTTAGTGGTGCTGTCGCTCTCACAGCCTGTGTTTAGCAATGGTACCGGCAAAAAATAGAATGGGCCCTGCAATGGATTTTTATTTTTACTCCCCAACATGCGCCCCACTCAGATGTTTCGCTTTAGGACGAAAAGCTGCGACACGGGGAGAAGCAGCTTCGTCTCGGGCCGGCTGGGAAGCCGTGGCGAGTCGCCAGGCTTCGGCGCCCACCGCTTCCGAAGGCGACTTAAAAGGTCGCCGGAGAGCTGTCGCGGAGCAGAATAACGTTTGTGCGCCGAAGGGAAGCGGAAAGCGGCCGCGGGCTTTGCAGGAGGCGCGCTCTCCCGGGGACGCGGGATGCCGGCGCCCGGCCGCCCTCGTCCTCGCGCCCCCCTGTCCCTGCCGGGGCGGCAGCAGCCCTTTCTCGTACGTCAGCAGCGCTGGCCTGCGGCGGGCGCGAAGGAAAGAAACCGCCTAAAAATAGGTCGGCTTCAAAGCCGCTCATAAATAATAAACGGGTCTGCTGGAAGGGAGGGCGAAACCCGCTGAGCCCCCGGCGCTCGGCCGCGGTACGGGGAGCCGAGGACGTGGCCGGCCCCGGCGCTGCGGGGAGAGGCGGCAGGATCTCGCGCCTCAACACTCGCCTGGGAGTGAGGCGAGAAAGCCCTGTTTGTTTCTTTTTTTTTTTTTTTTTTTTTGTCTGAAGATGCGAGAGCTTGGAAAAACAATCTTTTCCCGACCACGGAGGCCGGCGGGGGAATCGGTCGTGTTTTATTTTCTCTGCCTTGGGTGAAAACCTTTCCCTTCCTCGAGCGGCGGTAGCCGGCGGCCCGTCTCCGCTCGCCGTGGCTGTTCGCCTCTCGCTCCTGCCGGCATCCCAGGAATTTCCAGGCCGGAGAGGGAGGGACCACATTTCGGTTAAACCTACATGTTTAGAGCCTCTGGCCGTGCCCGAGCTCCCAGGGCTCGGCGGCGCTTGGCCGTGCTGCAAGTCGTCCAGCGAGACCCATCGCTCCTTTAGGCTAATCGCGTCCTATTCCCGTTTAAAGCGACCGGCGGCCTGGCAAGATTCAAATGAGCTGGTGCTGCCGATACGTGCGCGGTCGCTTCACCCACGACCGCCGGCCTGGAGGCTCCCGGGGCGGCTGGATCCAACGGCGGAGCTGAGCGGGGCCGAGGCGCCTCCGCGGCGCGGCTCGGCAGCGCCTTGGCTCGAGCCGAGGGAGGAAATAAATAGATTTCACAGAAACTGGGGGAAGAAACAGATTTCAGCTTTGTTGCCTGCTTTTTCTATTATTTTTTATTATCTTGTATTTTATTTTTTTCCTGGGAAAAGGATCAGTTCAAGGTGCGGAGGAAAATGCGCTCTTGCAATGAGTGCAGCGGGGAAGGTGTTCAACTTGGATGAGGCACCAGGAGAAATCGTATTTTTGTGCTAGGATGCTTTTTCTCTTCTTTCGAAAACAAGCTGGCCCCTTGCCTAGAGGAAATCACTGCAGCCCACTCTGCTGTTGCCTGAAAAGAGGGTTTTTTCCCTCTGGTTTGCCTGGCGTTATGCAGGTACCCGGGCGCCTGCTCCTCTGCAGCTTCTCTCCTTCCCTCTGCTCCTCCTCCGTGGAGTTTTGTTTCTCGCTTTCCCGTGTCCTTACTTTACTTTTCGCCTCTGTCCGTCCCAGCGCTGTGCTTGGCTGGGCCGAGCGAGCCCGCAGCCAAGAAAAATCCGTCCGGATCTTGGCGTAGCCGCGCTGGCTTTATAAGCCGCCTTGTTCCCGGGGGCTGCGCGGGCTGGAGCCGAACTGCAGCCGGCTGAGGCTTGGCTGTCCCGTAGGAAAAGCCCTTTGGACACTTCCTCCCCCCAGACCCTCCTTCCCCCCCCCCCCCCCCAACAAAATTAATCTTTTGCCTGCCCGCGGGGAGCCGTTGCAGGGATTTGCATGCGTGGCAAGAGCGAGCCGCTCTCCTCCGGTGCGAGGCTGCTGGTACCCGGGCTGAGAGAGCTCCTGCATCCCCGCTTTGCTGCACAGCGCAACCCCTGCGTGCCCCGGGGCCGGCCGCAGGTTGCCTGTGTATCCCAGCTCCGTTGGGATGCAGAAAAACTGGGGTTCATCCACCTTCGCTGCAAAATGTCCTTGGGTGCGAGCCTGAGCTGGAGCAGCTGGGGCAGGCGCAGGACAGGGAGGGAACGGCGCAGTAGATGATCTGGATTAAAGCTGCCAAGGAGACAAACCGATTAAAATTAGGATCAGCAGCTGGATTTCGTTACACAGTATCTCCTATGGCTGTTAATTAGCCCTGTCTGTTAAAAGACGCTTTGTGCACCAGCCCTGCTCCTGCTCAGCCTCTTCACCTTGCCACCTCCTGCCCCTGCCCTGTCTCCCCTCCCTGTCCAACCACTGATGATTCCCTCCTTGCTGGATCTTGTTCCTCCTCTCCCAGAATAATTAAGGCAATGGTTTGGCACTTATGGTGTTAGGGTTCTTCTGTGCATGAGGCGGTCAGGCTGTTGTCCGTTTATGTTGTCTCCCTGGGAGTGTGTTGAGACAGTGTTTGCTGTTACACATACAGCACCTGGCACATTGCGTCCCAATGGTCGGAAGCCATGTGGAGCTATTGAAATTGAGATGGGAAGGAGACGACAAGTGATCCTTTGATTCTGAGAATTTTCAGAGACTATTTATAGCCTTCTTCTTTTTCAGAGACTGGTGCTTAGGGACACAGTGGCGGTGGGAACGCTCCTAATGGCCCATTTTCCTCTCTTGAGAGCCTAAGAACATCAGCTCCATAGAGCAGAAAACTAGCAGTCTCTGAGCCACAGGACTTCCTGCAAAGACATCTTTCTTCCTTCTTCTTTGCACAAAGCACTAGAGAAAAACAGCATAATGTACACCTTCCTGCCTGAAAACTTCACCCCGGTGAAGCAGAAGCCCTCCAAGGAGCTGAAGCCCATGCTCGGGGCCATCGTGCTCGGCCTCATCCTCTTCATTGCTGCCGTGGTGGCCTGGTGCTACTACACAGTGTCCCTGCGGAAGGCAGAGCGACTGAAGACGGAGCTGATGGACCTGCGTGCGGACGGGTTTGTCATCAAGAACCAGAACGGAGAGGTGGTTTTCCGCCTGGCCTTCCGGTCGGGGAGCCTCGACCTGGAGTCGTGCTCCAAGGAGGGAGAGATTTTGAGCTGCACGCGGTCGGACAGGGGGCCGCTGAACTTCTTCATCCAGACGGTGAAGCCCAAGGACACGGTGATGTGCTACCGCGTGCGCTGGGAGGAGTTTGCGGCCGGCCCGGCGGTGGAGCACACCATGTTCTGGGAGGACGCCCACTGGTACGGGGGCTCGGAGATGAGCACCCAGCACTGGCCCATCCGCCTCGCGGGCTACCAGGAGCCCGTGCCCTACGTGACGAGCGACGTCTACTCCTTCCGGGACAGCTTTGGGGGCATCCTGGAGCGCTACTGGCTCTCGTCCAAAGCGGCGGCCATCAAGATCAATGACTCCGTACCCTTCCACCTGGGCTTCAACGCCACAGAGCGCACCCTCTTCTTCCAGGCCCGCTACAAGGATTCGCCCTACAAGCCCCCGCCGGGGCAGCAGCCTTTCCCCGAGCTGAGCTACCGCGTGTGCGTGGGCTCGGACGTCACCTCCATCCACAAGTACATGGTGCGCCGGTACTTCAATAAGCCCTCCAAGATCCCTTCCGAAAATGCCTTTCGCTACCCCATCTGGTCCACCTGGGCCCTGTACAAAAATGATATTGACCAGGATAAACTCTTGAGATTTGCAGAAAAGATTAAGAAGTACCGTTTTAACTGCAGTCACATTGAAATCGATGACACGTACACACAAGCATACGGGGACTTTGACTTTGACCCCATCAAGTTCCCCAATGTGACCGAGATGTTCACAAAACTGAGGGAGGATGGCTTTAAGGTGACCCTGTGGACTCATCCCTTCATAAACTACAATTCCTCCAATTTTGGGGTGGGGATCGAGCGCCAGCTGTTCATCAAGGAACCATCGGGACGGCTACCAGCCATGGTGGAGTGGTGGAACGGCATTGGGGCCATCCTGGACTTCACCAACCCGGCGGCCCGGGACTGGTTCCAGAGCCACCTGCGGCAGCTCCGCCACAAGTACGGCATCTCGTCCTTCAAGTTTGATGCTGGCGAGACTAGCTACCTACCCAAGCAGTTCAGCACCTTCCGGCCGCTGTCGGACCCCAGCATCTGGTCGAGGCGCTACACGGAGATGGCCATCCCCTTCTACGAGCTGGCCGAGGTGCGGGTGGGCTACCAGTCGCAGAACATCTCCTGCTTCTTCCGCATCATTGACCGCGACTCCGTATGGGGCTACGAGCTCGGCCTCAAGTCCCTCATCCCCACGGTGCTCACCATTAGCATGCTGGGTTACCCTTTCATTTCTGCTGACATGATCGGGGGGAATTTTTTCCCCAACAAGACGGAGGGTGCAGTGGAGATCCCAGACCGGGAGCTCTACATCCGGTGGCTGGAGCTGTCAGCCTTCATGCCCTCCATGCAGTTCTCCATCCCGCCCTGGCTCTACGACAAGGAGGTGGTGGAGATTGCGCAGAAGTTCACGGAGCTGCACGAGTCGCTGGTGGCCCCGCTGCTGCTGGAGCTGGCCGGGGAGGTCACGGACACGGGCGACCCCATCATCCGGCCCATTTGGTGGATCTCTCCCCGCGACGAGGCCGCTCACAAAATCGACTCCCAGTTCCTCATCGGGGACACCCTCATGGTGGCCCCCGTGCTGGAGATGGGCAAGCAGGAGCGCGACGTCTACCTGCCGGCGGGCAAATGGCGCAGCTACAAGGGGGAGCTGTTTGAGAAGACGCCGGTGCTGCTCACAGACTATCCCGTTGACCTGGATGAAGTTGCCTATTTCCTCTGGGTTTCATAACAACTCCTCCACCAGATTTAATCTTGGGGATAACCATGCCTTACAGTAGGACTTTATGACAAATAATTCTAATTGCACATTTCATTTGGGTCTGGGATTGAGGAGGGGAATTAAAGACTTCACTGTCTTTGGGATTCTTTTGTTATTTGGAGTGGGGTGTTTTTTTTTCTTTAATTTGGAGCTGGTCAGAGACATGGGATTTGTTACGATAGCCAGAATTTTCTCTGTGTATGTGAAGAAAGTATTGTGAAGCTGCCTGCAAACACACTTGAACCTAATACCTTTTTCGGTTCCCAAGGATTTTGAGAGGTAAAGATTGGTTGCTGCCCAGTGGGAATGTTTTTTCTTCTGTGGGAGCACCCAGCTCTGGGAAAGAGGACATTTGGCTTGGGAGGGTTGCTATAGCACAACCTGTCTTAAGTTTTATAATATAGCAAACACATTTAAAAGGACTTTAAGCAGAGAAAACTATCTAGAGATACATACATACCTACATACATATGTATATATATATATTTCCCCCCCCCCTTTAGTCTACATGGGCTTGGACTAACACTTGCCCCATACTCCTGCTTTCTTGAGTACCAGGCGGGCCAGGTTACTCGATCAACATGCAGGTATTTTGACTGTACACACTGCATATTGCTTCCTGGGGCAGCCGTGTCCCACCTCCTCATCCACCTAACGCCTGCTGTAGGGCTCTTGCTTTTGTGGTTTGCCTTCAGAGTCAACATTGCCTTTCCTAGAGCAGTGCAATTTATATCGGTGTGTCCAATTAGTGTTTTTAAAGCATTTAGCGTCCTGCTTTATGATATGATTATCCTGCAGATATCATCCTTTTGTTTTTAAGGAAAGATAGACTTTCAGGTTTGTTCCTGGCAGAAGAACTGCCTGAAGCAAAGCAGTTCTCAAAAGGTACATGTGACTTTTGTTGGGGAACAGCAAGTTCTCATAAGTCACATGTCTTGGATTGATGAGCCCTGGAGGTAACATTTGCTGCTAGCCACCTTGGCGGTGGGTGGAAAACACTGGCTTTCGCACTGATGGTTTTGCACCAGTGGGTGTTCATGCTGCATCCAAGGAAATGTTCTCATGTGCCATAAAAACTAAGCTAATATCTGTCGCTGTCTCAGGTTGGAGTTAGAGAGATGATGATTTTGTTTGGTGTTTTTCTGAAGCAGCCCTTTGCTCTCTCAAAGATTTAGGGATCTTCTTCAGGTAGCATTTGTAGCTGTGGAGTTGGGGCTCATGTAAGAGCCTTCCGAGGAGGGACATTGAGTGACGTGTGTTTCTACCCAAATCTCCCGCAGCCCGGACTGGTGATACTCTGATTCAGGTCCCTCTCCTGGCCTACGGATTTACCCTTGAACTTCTTTCTCCTCCCTCTCTGGACACTGCAATGTGAGACTGCAGACGTCTCTCTATGTCTTTCCCATTAAAGCCATTTGGTTTTGTACGGGAATATGTATTTACAGAGAGACATTGGCAATCTCTGCTCTGAGAAACAGCTAATAGTATTGAAGTCTGGCAGCCTTCCTCTCCAGGGCAGGACTTGCCCTGCTGTGCCCTGGATGGGAATGGGTCTCTGCCCATGAATTTTTAATGAATCTGTGCAGAATTGAACTGCTCTCACTGGGAAGATTCGGAGTATCCTGCCCAGACTGCAGCCAGCCAAGGAGAGCTTAGCGTATGCAGGGCTTTGAAGGTGACTGCATGTGAGCTGAACATGAGTCCAGCACGAGTGTGCTACACCCCACTCCATATGGAAAGATGGTCTTTCTCAAAGTCCATCTCCTGCACTGGGCTTTGCAGGAGGCAGAAAAGGTGATATTCCAAATTTGAGGATCGTTGTGGCATCCAGGAGCATAAATGTAGATATTTGAGGGAAAAATCTAAAGTGCTTATATAATTAGGGGAGAACTGAGGAATGTTTTGGAGATGCATAATTTGAGGGACTATTTGGAGCAGCTTCTGAGGTCTGAATGGATCTGCCTAGCATAACTTGGTGTCTTGGCCTCAAAACCAGACATAGGAGAGCCCTATGGGTCCCTGTCCCCCAGATGCACAAATGTGACCTAGGCTCAGCTGCAAAGCCTGCTTCTTCTGTTTCTAGATATGAAGGTCCCAGGTTTGCTCCCTGGCATCAGTCTAAATAGTCGTCCTTGTACTACGTACAGACACCCTCTGGCAGAGTGTTAATTCTGGACCCCTGCCATAAGTGGCCAGAGCACCTCAGACTGGAGGGAGGAGATGAAGGTGAGGAGCTCATGGACACAAGTTTAACTGCGGCCTCTGAGGAAGGTGAGGTGTGGAGAAAGCCTTCTGCTCTTCCCCGGCTTCAGGTGCTGCGTTAGGGTAGACAGAGGGCTTGAGCCCTGTCCATTGCACAATTTCCTCCTGACCCTACTCCTCAGTAATTCATTTCCAGCCTCAGAAAAACATTAAGGCTGTAGATCCAGTTCTTCACTTTTGACCTTGCCTTGCGAAATAGTTTGTTCTCCCCTGTCTTGGGAGTGGCTTTGTGCTCTGCTGCACAGTCCAGCTGCCAGTGACACTCTACACTCCCAAACACTGGACTGCATGTAAAGGAGCCCACCATGACCCACAGATGTTGCACGTCTTCTCCTCTCTTCCTCTGCTGTGTCACTCGCCACATGCCTCACTAGTAAGGAGTCAGGCTATGTCAGCTGGGGAAGAGTGAACCGGCATTCCCATTAGCATCCTTTTATTATCAAAATATTGGGAGTACTGGGATGCGTGTCTTAGATCTCCTCACGTGGTTTCAAGGGTTAAGAAAACCTGCAGTGCTTTGCACTGGAGCAGATGAGGAGAGCTCGCACACACTACTACTGTCTCTCCTTTTGGGAGATAACTTCTCACACCATTTGACGTGGCTGACAGGCACTTGCCTGGCTCTGTCTGTGACTGAAATGGCCATGTCACTGCAGCGCTGCTGTCACCAGTGCAGAAAGGAAGGACAAGGACATCACAAGCAAGGTCAAGAAAAAGCATCACCGAAAAGAAATTTCCACTCTGTTCTTAGAGATGTTGGTCCCTCTCTACAGCAAAGACTTTCAGGACTTCAAGGGAACCTGGGAAGTGTGAACATGTCACAGAGAAGTCAAAAGGCAAAGACGAGCTTGACTGTCCGCACATCCTGACTGAACCAACACACCGACCATTTGGAGCAGGTGGACGCTCCTCATGTCTCTGGGTCTCTGAATTGCTGTAGGCTACTCCAAAATTTATACCACCCTGGATGAACAAGAAACTGGGGTTCCAGCTGTACTTTCTAGTTTCCCTTTGGATGTGGTGACAAGCTGGGACCTTCATGTGAGTTAGGCGATTATAAAGTCTGCATCCTAGAAGCTGTGCCATGGAAGCACTGAAGTTCAACTAGGTGCAGTCAGGAAAGACCTGGAGGAAAATGCCCAAAGATGCTCTGTCCTCTTTCCCCTCCTCTCAAAAGAAAGAATTTTATTCTCAAAAGTTTATTTTTTTAATTTAACTATCTTCATAAATGAATACAGTTATAGACTATCATTTTCTAGGTGCTGTAGTTAGGGCATAAATGCCTATGGCTGTTCAAAGCTCCAGCTAGGAGACAAAGTAAAGTTGCTGTTACAAGAACATAAGGGATGAAGCTGAAGAGTGGATGGCTGACCAAGGGTCCATATGGGTGATGTCCAAGGGCCCATGGGACCAACGCTTTCCCACATCCTGAGGACATGTTCTTCAGCAGCCTGTCTTCAGCAGAGGCTTGGCTGAGAGTGGTAGCTTGGAAATGCTGCTTCGAGATGTTTTGCAGGCTTCTAGGTATCCTTTCCATTGAATTTTTTATTAAAAACACCACTTTAGTTCTGCAGTCCAGCTATAAAATCTGTAGAGCCTTGCAGACCACAAGCAGTCCATGCAGAAAAGCTTTGGGAACTACTAGCCTCAGATCATTTCCCCAACTTGCACCATGGGTCACCATCCAGAACAGGGTTTGTTCGACTCAGCCGAGGAAATGCCCAGGGGCAAGTTTGGTGGATTGGTTAAACCTTTTCCAGTCCGTATGGCTCATACCACTGTCCATGTCTGATCATGGCTGAGCAGCAGGTCAACTTGTTGATGTGATTGAATTTTGAAGCTTGCACTATTGGGTTTAATGGATGCTTGTGTTTGCACATGCCTTCTTAAGTCAGACTATAATGTTGCTGTGTTTTTACTGCTTTTCTAATTCATAATTGTTATGAAACAACATAATGTAACATTAATTGCCTCGATTGATATAAAACTTGGAAAAAACAAAAGGAAATTTAACTATGTCCATCTATGCCCAATGAGTGGGGCCAGTTGTTCAGGCAGTAACACATTTGGGAGTTTTTGCCCTAGACTTCACTGAAATTAGAGTTGAGGGTGTTGATTTATTTAAAACTTGTATTTTGAAGCTTTGACAGCTGTTTTAAAGATGAGAACTGGCTGCTCCCTTGCCCTTGTTTGCTGCCCTCAGTGGGGGACTGGGATAAAAATGCACCATCTTCCAGCACGGGCTGGTTTGCATCAGGAATCACCCTCCCATGGATCCCTAAAGCAAAGGGAATAGCTGAGTCTTGAGACTCGCCTGGAAAAGACCATGCCCAGTTGAATCCTGCTGCTACATCAGCCCCTGGGGAGGACCCAGGCAGCTTTGCTCCTATTTCTACTGGGAAAAGGAGGTTAGAGGCACCTGCCCCATGTGTCACAGCCCCAAAGGGCCCATTGGCATTGATACTGGGGGTGTAGGGGGTGCCTCTCCACGTTGCTTACTGGGGATGTACAGTTTGAGATTGCTTGCAAGCACTGATGAAGAGGAGGCTCCTCTCTGACACCCCAGAAAATCAGGATGCCGGGAGGAGGCCAGTTTGGCTATTTGCCATTACAGGACCCAGACACCAAGGCAGGGTTTGCACTGAAGTGCTACGTGAGAGGAGGAAACAGAGGTCACGAAACTCGTCTAAGAGCTTACCTTTTTATTTTGCTTCCCCCTAAAAGCTGGGGCTGTGCCCAGGGAAGGCGTATGAGCCCCACCGGGAACGGGGGCTCAGCTCTGCGCTGTGTCCAGCTAGCTCAGAGGGGGCTCCTGGCTCCCCCCACCTCCAGGGAGATGCCGAGTCGTGCTGCAAAATGCGCTCCGCAGCCGTGTCTGGCACAGGCAGACGTGTTATTGGCAAAGTACAGGAGGCTCCAGCATAAAACCAGTTCATTTTAGACGCAATTTCAGAGAGATTCCCAGCGGTGAGAGCAGGGCAGTGACTGCTGACCTGCAAGAGCCCCGCCAGGGATGTGTCCGATCCCTCCGGAAATCACAGCTTTTATTAAAGAGTGAGGGGGAAAAAAAAAAAAAAAAGCAGGAAGATGGATGCAGACCAAGTCTGGGGAGAAACACGGTAAAAGGACAAGCTGACAACAACAGATTCCCTCTGGGCACGCAGCCAGGCTGGCAACCTTAGGAAAAGAACAACCTCCTCAGTCATAGCTAGGCTTGAACCATGCAAGACTGCCAACTTGCAGGTCCCTCACTCTTGGGGAGAAACTTGAAGATGGACTTGGCTGGTGCAAAAACACAGAGGCCAACTAGAGAAAGGGAGTGATATTTTTTTTTTTTTTTTTTTTTGAGTGGGGAGGTTAGGTGATTTTTAGATAAGTGATTGCCCAAGATTAAGGGCAATAAAGAAGCAGGCAGCCGGCGGCTAGTGACAGAAGAGATGAGCTGGCAAATGCGGAGCTTGTTAGCAAGGCAAACACATGGTTCTCCTTGCGACAGCGCAGCGGGAGGGTGCTGACACATGCCAGCGCGCGGGCCCCGGGGCGACGCCTGCTCCCGGGGTGCCGCTTGCTCGGGTTGCCCCACGCAACCCCCTCGGCACAGAGCTGCAGGTCCCCGGGAGCCTGCAGCTCGGCTCAGCCCCTGCTGTGCTGGGTAAGAGGCAGTGAGTAAAGAGGAGAAAAATAATAAAACAGGAAGGGTTGGGGTTGGCAGGGAGGGCTGATGCCTGCCGAGATCCTTCGGTTGCCGGAGCCCAGCTGCCAATGACCCTCGGGACCCCAAACCAGCAGCCAAGAGTGGAAGTGCGTGGGAAAGCGGGTCTCGTCCTCAGGTGGAAACCACTTTGCTGGGATAGGAGGATGTCTGCAGTAATGACCCAAAGAAAGTCTGTTTTGCCCCGAACACTGCTGTCAGATAGAGCACTGCTTTGCCTTCCATGTTACTGGGTTTCCCTCCCCATAGCCATGCCTGCAAGAGCGTTACAGTGGCATGGGTTAATTATTTTTTCACCTGGCCCTTAGAGACAGCTAGCAAATATTTTGGCTCATCCCCAGCCCATCACTTGAGATTGCTTTTTTTTTTGGGGGGGGGCAGTCATGACTATGCTGGGTCCTTATAGCGTAACAGACCCACCGATGAGCACCTGGATCCAAGCCGGTTTGGGGGCTGCTTAGCTCAAGCACCAAAGCAGACGGATGCTCTGATGGGGCCAGGCTGCTGGAGACATCTGAGCCTGGCATTAGCAGGGGACAGGAACCGGGCAGCATCGCTGTGCGGGGGGCCGGGCGCACCCAGTGTGCTGGTTACGCACCCCATGCCTCCAAGCGCCGAGGAGGAGCAGGGCAGGATGGGGAGGGGACAGGTGCATGGGGCGCCCCTAAGGAAAGGGGCTCCCTCCCGCCCTGGGGCCATGCACAGCTCTACCCCACAGCTGCCAACCCCCTCCCCAGCACCACCGGCACCCAGCAGCGGGAGGAGGCTTGGCTGTGGCCAGCATCACCCACTCTCATGCTGTGTTTTTTTCTGCATCCAAGCTTATTTATCTGTCAGACATCATGAGCCATTTCCAACACTGGCAGCAAGGCTCTGCATGGCCAAAGGAGCTGAGAACGTGAATAAGACAGCAGCTGTGCCTGGGGGACAGCTGGGGCTGGAGATGTGGCTCTCTTTTGGTAATGTGTCTTTTGGGAAGGGTCATCACAGCCTGGAGACACCAGGACTCTCCTAGGACACTCAGTCATGTCAAGGAGTTTTTTTTTCTTTTTCTTTTTTTTTTCCCAAGGGAATTTTTCCCCGCAGCAGTGGCATTGGTGCTACCGGGAGGTGAGAAGTAAGTGGAGAGGATTTTTATGAGTCAGTGGTGGGGGGTCTCTCTGGATTAAGCTCAGATGCTAGTAAGATTTCAGCATATGCTTACAGGCTTTGGTGACTGTACACCAGAGACAAGTTTTTTTTCCATAATTTCTCCCAGCAAAGCAGGAAAAATGACTGAGTGCTAAAGTTTCTTTGTGCTTGCTCAGTCCATGGGAAATGCAAACGCCCTTTACTACTGCATCAGAAGCACCATCTGAATATTTGATCCCTCTGTCTTTAGGTTAATCACAGACTTTTCTTTTCCTTTCTTTTCTTTTTCTTTTTTTTTAACTACCCTCTCCAACTACTTCCTTCACTAAATAAATGAAAAGTTGTAAATATCTTAGGGGATCAGCAGTACAACTGGATAACAACAGAGTCCATTCAATTTCCCCCACAAAACAAAAATGCGCATACCATTTCTTGTGGGGAAATGATTACAAGCAGAGACTGTGTTTCTACGTGTTGTATTTATCGTACCGCCATGGCCAAGATGTCCATCCAATATATTTTAATGATTGAGTTGTTCTTCAGGTATTGTCACACAAAACAGAGGTCACAATGACTACTTCTAATCTGATGATACTAAGGTATTCTTACTTTTAAAGCTACCAAAATTCCCAGTTCATTAAATATTTTTGTTCATAAATTCCAGAGCCTATTGAAAAGCTGGTGGAGGAGTCTGTTATGAAACCCAGAGGAAATAGGCAACTTCGTCCAGGTCAACGGGATAGTCTGTGAGCAGCACCGGCGTCTTCTCAAACAGCTCCCCTTTGTAGCTGCGCCATTTGCCCGCCGGCAGGTAGACGTCGCGCTCCTGCTTGCCCATCTCCAGCACGGGGGCCACCATGAGGGTGTCCCCGATGAGGAACTGGGAGTCGATTTTGTGAGCGGCCTCGTCGCGGGGAGAGATCCACCAAATGGGCCGGATGATGGGGTCGCCCGTGTCCGTGACCTCCCCGGCCAGCTCCAGCAGCAGCGGGGCCACCAGCGACTCGTGCAGCTCCGTGAACTTCTGCGCAATCTCCACCACCTCCTTGTCGTAGAGCCAGGGCGGGATGGAGAACTGCATGGAGGGCATGAAGGCTGACAGCTCCAGCCACCGGATGTAGAGCTCCCGGTCTGGGATCTCCACTGCACCCTCCGTCTTGTTGGGGAGGAAATTTCCTCCAGTCATATCTGGCAGTATGAAAGGGTAACCCAGCATGCTAATGGTGAGCACCGTGGGGATGAGGGACTTGAGGCCGAGCTCGTAGCCCCATACGGAGTCGCGGTCAATGATGCGGAAGAAGCAGGAGATGTTCTGCGACTGGTAGCCCACCCGCACCTCGGCCAGCTCGTAGAAGGGGATGGCCATCTCCGTGTAGCGCCTCGACCAGATGCTGGGGTCCGACAGCGGCCGGAAGGTGCTGAACTGCTTGGGTAGGTAGCTAGTCTCGCCGGCATCAAACTTGAAGGACGAGATGCCGTACTTGTGGCGGAGCTGCCGCAGGTGGCTCTGGAACCAGTCCCGGGCCGCCGGGTTGGTGAAGTCCAGGATGGCCCCAATGCCGTTCCACCACTCCACCATGGCTGGTAGCCGTCCCGATGGTTCCTTGATGAACAGCTGGCGCTCGATCCCCACCCCAAAATTGGAGGAATCTGTATGTATGAAGGGATGAGTCCACAGGGTCACCTTAAAGCCATCCTCCCTCAGTTTTGTGAACATCTCGGTCACATTGGGGAACTTGATGGGGTCAAAGTCAAAGTCCCCGTATGCTTGTGTGTACGTGTCATCGATTTCAATGTGACTGCAGTTAAAACGGTACTTCTTAATCTTTTCTGCAAATCTCAAGAGTTTATCCTGGTCAATATCTTTTTTGTATAGGGCCCAGGTGGACCAGATGGGGTAGCGAAAGGCATTTTCGGAAGGGATCTTGGAGGGCTTATTGAAGTACCGGCGCACCATGTACTTGTGGATGGAGGTGACATCCGAGCCCACGCACACGCGGTAGCTCAGCTCGGGGAAAGGCTGCTGCCCCGGCGGGGGCTTGTAGGGCGAATCCTTGTAGCGGGCCTGGAAGAAGAGGGTGCGCTCTGTGGCGTTGAAGCCCAGGTGGAAGGGTACGGAGTCATTGATCTTGATGGCCGCCGCTTTGGACGAGAGCCAGTAGCGCTCCAGGATGCCCCCAAAGCTGTCCCGGAAGGAGTAGACGTCGCTCGTCACGTAGGGCACGGGCTCCTGGTAGCCCGCGAGGCGGATGGGCCAGTGCTGGGTGCTCATCTCCGAGCCCCCGTACCAGTGGGCGTCCTCCCAGAACATGGTGTGCTCCACCGCCGGGCCGGCCGCAAACTCCTCCCAGCGCACGCGGTAGCACATCACCGTGTCCTTGGGCTTCACCGTCTGGATGAAGAAGTTCAGCGGCCCCCTGTCCGACCGTGTGCAGCTCAAAATCTCTCCCTCCTTGGAGCACGACTCCAGGTCGAGGCTCCCCGACCGGAAGGCCAGGCGGAAAACCACCTCTCCGTTCTGGTTCTTGATGACAAACCCGTCCGCACGCAGGTCCATCAGCTCCGTCTTCAGTCGCTCTGCCTTCCGCAGGGACACTGTGTAGTAGCACCAGGCCACCACGGCAGCAATGAAGAGGATGAGGCCGAGCACGATGGCCCCGAGCATGGGCTTCAGCTCCTTGGAGGGCTTCTGCTTCACCGGGGTGAAGTTTTCAGGCAGACAGGTTTCCTTGACACTATGCCTTTGAGTGGCTCCGCATTTTCCTACTCGCTGAGTAATCTGATTTTCCATGACCCCCAGAAATGTCACCTTGCTGTTAGAAACGTCGCTGCTTAATTTTTTTCTCCAGCTGGTGAAAAGAAAAAATAAAATCCTGTAGGACCACAGGTGGTCACAGCCTCTTCTCCAAAGCCCAGCCTCTCACACCTGCAGTGCTGGTTTGTGAAACAGAAGATTACATGCACTGAAATAATAATTTAATCTTCTTACCGGTCCTGTCTCCTAGCCTCTCGTTTGAAGTCCTGAACCCTCCCCGGCTGTGCAGCTCTGGCTTGCTCTATTTGCTGTGTGTTATTACACCCTGTTCACTGGAAAGTGAGCTGAGCTTCTTGGGAGCCGGCCAGGATTCCCGGGAGCTTCTCGCGGCCGCAGCCTCGCTGGGTCCCGTCGGGCGAGGGCGAGGGGATGAAAGTTAGGGCAGAGCTCGGAGGAGAACGGGGGTCTCTGAGCAGGGAGAGGGGCTGCCACCGGAGGGTTCAGTCTGGAAGCTGAGCGCTGATCTGGAGTTAAACGCTTTTTTATGTGAAGTGTACGCCCCGCCGGATTTTTCCCACCTGTCCTCCACTTCTCTGCATCGTATCCAGACAGGGAAGTGCTGCACCGAGCCGCTCGGCTCCCCCCGCCCTGGAGGGGGCTGCGGCGGGGGGAGCCGGGGTTTTATCGCCCTGCACTTGGCTCCTCCGTCGAGCCGCAGCGGTGACACGGGGACACGCGTGCGTCGGGGCAGGCAGCCCTCTGCGGCCGCTCTGCCTCGGGGGGCCCCGGCGGAGCCCTCGGGCTGCCGTCGGCTGCGTGTCCGGAGCCGGTCAGCTTGGGACGGCGCAGCCTGTGCTGGCTGCGCGGGGAGAGGATGTTTCTCTGCAGCCGTCCTGGCTGCTGCTCTGCACTTGATGCACCAGTTTGCTCCCGTAACATGCAGCTTGGCTAATGCCCAGAGGCTACGGAGCCGCGACGGGGGAGCAAACCCGCAGCGGCAGCCCGCGGGGAGGGAGGCCGCCGAGCCGTGCCAGGCAGCGCGCGCGCCTCGCCGTACGGGGCCGAGCCGCCCTGACATCAGCAGCTAAGTATACGGCCACGATAAGGCAAAGCCGCCGAAAATACCGCGCGGGTCACGGCGAGAGGCGTCGATCCCCACGGCTGCCCGTGCGATTTATTTATTTATTTATTTTTAAGGAGCTCTCAGGGGGAGCAAGGCTTTGCTAGGGAAAAAAAAAAAAGAAAAAGAAAAACAGAGCCGGAATGGATAAAAGCATTCCCGGGCGAACTTGGCCGCAGCCGCTCGTGCTCTTCCCCGCAGCTTTCGGAAAACAGCCCTCTCCGGCTGGAGGAGGCTCGGCGGCAGCTGCTGCCCGCGGCGCTTTCCTCCTCCGGCCGCCTGCCTTCTCTCGCCCTCCAGGCCAACCCGGGAGCACGGACGCCCTCCGAGATGAACCTCACCATTTTCAGGAGTTGGGGGGGGGGAGGAGGAGAAAGGCTGTAGGAAAGAGGCTTTTCAGTCCAAAATGTCACTGCTCTGTTTTATTATTATTATTATTATTATTATTATTATTATTATACAACAACAAAAAAACCCACTGGGAAATCAGAACATCAAAATATCTGCAGAATAAAAGCATTTATGGAAATTAAATCTGTGGCAACTTTCCTGCTTTTATGCAGCACTGTCACCCCCCCCACCATGCCTGCACCTGCCCTGCTTTCTCCTCCTCCTCCTCTTCCTCCTCCTCCTCCCAGCCTGGCCCTCTGCAAGGGGAAGGTCCCCAAGGGAGCGGGAGGCCGGGCACACGGAGCAGCACCCCTGCCCAAGGTGCGCGCGTGGGCCACGTCAGACACCCAGCCACTGCTCCAGCCCTTTTCCTCGCCCTGAGCTTCACGCTCCGTCCCGGGGGCGATGGCGTCAGGGTGTCTCTTTGCCATGAATATTTAAGCGGTCCTTGCAAGGGCTTGCTGCTCCGGTGGGTATTTCATTAATGCCACCAAGCGCACCCGCTGCAAAGCAAAGGGGGGCTGCGTGCGCCCTGGGTGCCCCGGCGGCACCCCGAGGTCCCCCAGCGACGCAGGCGCTGCTGTGCTTTAGCTATTTTGTTTTAAATATTTGGGGAGGGTTTTTTGTGCTTTAGCTATTTATACGGGGCGCAGCTCTGGTGCGGGCACTGCAGCTATTCCTGCACCATCCGTCCCCCAGGAGCGCGGCAAGCCTGGCTCCGAGCAGGGCTGGCGCTCCTCGCTCCGGGGATCCGAGCAGCCTTCGGCATGCACATTGACCTTCACGTGCGGAAAACAGGCCCAGGACTTTAGACTCCCTTAAATGGCTTTGCAAGGGTCAAAATGTAGGAGGCAGCTAGCGTGAAGGGGTTCTGGGCACCTCCACCCTTCTGCAAGAGCAAGGTCAGAGCTATCCCCAGCAGCTCTGCTGATCACCCAGCACGTGTGGCATGAGCTTGTTAGGTCTCAGCCCACATCGCATCTTAGAGAGATGGGAAGCCTCAGACTCATTTTCCCAGGAGTGCAGTGCAGGGCAGGGATGAGACTAGCTGCTGCGCTGTGTGTGCCCGGCACCCTGGCACTGAGTGTTTGGGGACTCTCTGTGCCTCCAGCAAGGAGACAGGTTCCTGCTGGCCTCCATCCTCAGCCATGGAGGATCTTATTACAGCAGGTCCCTGGGGCTATCCTTATCCAGAGACTTCCAGACCCTCACTACAGTGAGTAAAGCCATTTCCTCCTCAGTAGGTCTTTTGGTCCTGACTGCTGCAGGAGCTGGGAGCAGAAAGTCCTGCTCACGTCCTCGCATATGAACAAACTCCTTCTTTCCAAGTGGACGAAAGAGAAATTGCACTTCCCACCGGCTCCACAGCCCATGTCCGTGGCCTGGGGAAGCAGCTCCATCTGGCGAGCCGATGGCCTGGGCTGCAAACTCAGGAGCCACTGCCGCTTGAGCACCCGCTGGGTGGGTGCAGAGCCCGTCGGGTCCTGCTGCACCCAGGTCTCCTGCTGTGAGAGGCCCCCAGGAGCGAACTCAGGCTTTGAAGATGTCCTGAACTGCTGAAGAGCCCAAACAGAGCCATAAGCAAAGCGCAGGCGGGGCAGGACTCTGGCAGGACTGCTGACAGGCTGGGAGATGGTCGAAACATAGGAAAGGCAGAGGGGGAAGGTGCTCTCATTTCAGGCTGCCCCGAATTCAAGTCAGTGACCTTGTCCTGTGCTGGGTGAAGAAATAAGGGCTGGGGGTGATGCGATCTGAAGTGAGCTTTCGGCCACTTGGACACCAGCTCAATCGCAGGCTCTGCTTGCAGAGGGAGCCCTTGAGAGCTGCCTGCTGCAACAGCAAGAGAAAGAGCTCAATAGCTCAAAAACCTTCATGGAGGAGAGGAAAACTGCTCTCGGTTGCTATTATCTTGTGAGGATGAGCCAGAGATGTAATATGAGCTTTGAGTCCTGCAGGTTAGGTCCTTGGGGGGGGGGGAGTGTGCTTCAGACTCTTACTCCGTGGTTTAAGCCAACTGCTAGCGTCAGGGTGAAAGCTCCTGGGGCGGGTTAGCTCACATCTGCCTCCCATGGGACTTCTCACAGGCACCGAGGCAGCTGGCATGGGGACGAGGCTCTTGGGGTGGCTGAGCGGGGTCAGCTTCGTTCCCCCCATGGCCTCAGCCTGCTGCTCCCAGGTGACCCCAAGGATGGAGGGACCACATCTCTGGAGATGCTACTTCATCCCAAGCTGGCTCAGCTTCCCAGGAATGAGAAAGTTTTGAGATGGAAAAATATATTGTTCCTTGCATCCCTTTTTGGAGATACAGGATCTTTGCCATGGTGGTTTTCCGACACATTTGATGCCAAGGGCTTGTAAGTGATCAAACGTTTGACTGCAGAGATGGTCAGACACCTTGGCTTGGGACCCTTGGCCCTGACATCTATTTATCCAGCTTGGAGCAGGGCAATGACAATCTGTCTTTGAAGTGGAAGAGGATGGAGGAATGACTCATGTTCAGCATCAGCCAGCAGAAGAGGGACATTGCTGGGGGCATTGCTACCTAAATTCAACCCACTAATAAGTAAGAGAGACTTCTCTGAGTTTATCAAAATTTTCCCAGAGTGCCCCCAGTGCCTGGGGCCAGGCACCCAGAGAGGAAACAGAAAAATTGCAGAAGCTCTGATGGCTGGAAAGCAAGCTAATGAGTCTTTGCATCTCTCCTTGAAGGAGGTATCCCGCAGAGAAAGATTTCATCTCTAAAATATTATCCTTCTGAACAAGAGAAGAGATGCTGATATTCCTGCTGGGAGGCCAGGCAGAAAGGGGAGAAGATCTACGTCTGCTTGAGCCAGGCTGTCCTCGTTCTCTGGGACAAGACCCCCCCAGCTGGCCATGGGGCAATTTGCCATCCTTCCCCAGGGACAACGCTGGGCACCGCAGAGCTGCGCTCAGCTTTTGTACTCGGCTCAGCTCTCTGGCATCCCCAGGATCATACGCAGCATTGCTGGCCCCAAGGCTGGGGTGAAACCCTAACTTTGACTGCTGTTGTTTTCCTGCCTGAATTTCCTTCTGGTCTGAGGACGACGTGACCTCCGCTCGCTCTACCACGCTGCCGTGCAACACCGCTGTGGGCTGGCAGGCAATGCCAGTCCCGCGCCGGCTGAGGCTGCGTTTATCGACGGGTGAGCGGTGCCTGTGGTTTAAGCAGTGGGCTCACAATACCACCTCCTAGTCGTGAGACCTAATATTTTCACTTCCGTATAACTTCAGTCTGACTATATTCACCATGAGCTGCAAAATGAAGAGAAAAAGCAAAGTTGCCATCAAACTGGTGATACAGCAAAAATACAAGGCTGTTTCAGGAGCCTGGACCAACTAGGGGTGCAGATTACGTGATTGCAAATGTAGTTATGGGACTATCCTGCTCAGCATGGGAGATACCACGGCTGGAGAGCAGCTTGCTCTCTGCTATGGGCAGCCCGGGAAAAGCTGTGGAAAGGATTTGGCAAAAGTATCCCTAGGTACCAGGCTAAGCCATGCCACAAACAGTGAATGTCCTGCAAAAAAAATGGGCTCTAACAGCCACAGAGCAATTTTATATGCAAATACTGTTCTGCATGTGTAAGAAATAAGACGGCAGTTGTGTCGGGCTTTGTAAAAGTACGCTGGCTTTTAAAACGCAGTGGAGCAGAATGATGTTGTTCTCCACACGAGTCTATCAGACAGGGAGAAAAATGATACACTTTCTTGGAAACTGAAAACTGAAAATATCAGTAGCTGGTGTTAAGCTGGTTTCTTTTAGTTTTGCTGACACTTGCACTTTCAGACTGACCACTTTTCTGCAGGGCTTAAAATGTCATCACTCACTGGTTCAGGCTCTCCTCAATCCAGTGCTAGCGTGGGTGAGTTTAGTTTTGCTAAGAACTGGCAAAACCAGAATTTAGCCAAAACCAAAATTTGGTCAAAGCCGGAAAAAATTAGACTTGCACTCAGAGGGCAAAGCTTTTTCTTACAGTGCCCTAAAATCAGCGCTGTGAGGAACGTGCCTGATGCGTGTGTGCAGCTGGGAAAACATCCAGATCCAGCCCTGCAGAGTTGTCCTTGCAATGGTTTCCTGAAACAACACCTTTCATCAGTACCTCCAGCTTGCAGTTGCCCAAATGCCACCGGAATGGTCTGCCTTTGAGGCTCTGGAGGTTGCCTTACGTTGCACGTCCAGCTGGAGCCGATCTGTGGTCCGGAGCTGGTGGGAGCACAGCAGGCAGCAAGGAGGGAAGCAGGGCTCGGTGCTTCACAGCCCTCAGCAGCCTCGATGCCGGCGGAGGAGATGGCTCACCTGACTCATGGGATAGCCGAGCTGAGCTGCAAAACTGCTTTGAGCATCAGTAACTCCTGCAGAGCCAGAAGGAGCAAAATTTAAAAGACTCGGTCCCTTTTTTCCCTATGACACTAAAACGCTTCTCTGTGCACAGACCCATTTGCAAAGGCTCGGGCTGCACTTTTGGACGAGGACAAACCGTGACAGCAACGTCAGAGAAGGCAAAGGACTTGCGTGCTCCTACAGCTAAAGGCTCACACTATAGCATGACAGCCTAATTCCCTGCAGGAGCAACAAACACCAACCAAAACTTAGTACATTTGCATTTAAATTCAGAAAGAGGAATTGCACAAAAAAAAGTGGAAACTTGTTCAAAGGAAGGTTGAAGGGGAAGCTCGGGGAATTAAGGCCTTCCCAGAGGCTGTTCAGTAAGCAACTCAGTAGGCAACGTAACAAAAAGACTGAATTAGAGGGTGTTTGGATGAATATGAGCTCTTCAGGAAGAGGTAGTAGGCCTTGCCTTGGAAACCTCTTGGACTTCTTTGAAGGAGTCAGCGAGCATGGAAATAAGCATGGTCCAGCTGAAATAGTCCACTTAGATTTCCTAAAGGCTTCTGACAGAGTCAAAGAGGCCCCAAAGGGAGCAGAGTAGACTCAGAATAAGAAGACAGGTCCTGGAAAGGTTAAATACTTAGTTAAATGATGGGAAGCAGAGGGGATAGGGAAATAGTCTGTTGTCCCAGTGGAGGTGGTCACAGGGCAACATCTCGGGCTCTGGGCTGCCTGTCACGCAAGGGGAAGAGATCTGCTGAGGCACTGAAAAAGCACACCAGAAATGGAACATGCTGAGCTGAAAATGGCGGTAAAGGAGCGGGACACTAGCAACATCCACAGCAGAAGAGCACAGTGACCTTTCCAGTGGGATATTTGCTGCAAAACCCTTCATTTGCCTGGGACACTCCTCCATCCATGGGAGGGAAACTAAGGTCTTCTCCACTGTCCTCCTCTCCTATGGGGGAGACTCGCTTGCCCACGTGGTGGAAAGAGTTTGCATTTTCTGCCCTAGAAGCAAAGCAATAATGCATGGGAGCACTTACCTTAAGACATGGGCACTTTTTAGTTAAAAATGCCTGGTATTTAGTGCAACTTGACATATTACCATGGGGAAAAGAAACTAATAGTAAAGAAAGCGCTGCAGCTGGGCAGGACAGCCTTGCCAGGGCCAGAACTTACCCCCAAGATTCCCTTTTGTTTGGGTATAGAATATCTTCACCATCTTCCTGGCTGGGAAGAGACAGTTGGGTCAGAGCCGGATATCCCACCTGAGAGTGGGAAAGTCGTGAGCTGTCAGCCCAGGGCTGGGCATTGAGGATATGGGGCTTTGGGGAACTGCTCCTCTACAAGTGTTTGGTCAGAGCTGCTCCTACATTGCCGTGACATTATGCCTATGCTAACACCGTGCTTTTTTAATTTGACTGCTCAGACCCTAAATGAAGCAGCTCCCAGCTGTCTGAGTGGCTCTTGGTCCCATGAACATAGCTCCAGCACAACACAAGAAAGATGTTGGTGCCATCCAGGCCTGCATCCCGCAAGTAAAAGCAAACCCATCATATTTATGTGTTTTGTGCAAAAGGCATCACCTCCTGGGTTAAGGATCTATCCAGGTGAGAACGATCCCAGCAGCAGGTGGGACAGCCAAATGCATCAAAAGTATGCGGCTGAATGAGAGCATCTCTCTAGTAAAATCATTTCTCTGGCCTTCCCCGCTGCTGTTTCACTCGGCAGCCTTTGCTGCTGTCCCTCGGGGAGGGAAGCGTGTTTTTTCCCCCTACACAGAGCACAAACTGCTGCATGAAAAAACAAATTTGCCCCAAGTGACTTGTGCGTTGGAGAGGCCCCGCGGGCAGGTCCCCCACACCCGGCTGCTCCCGGCCCGGCGCAACGCTCCCCCGTCTCGCCCCTTCTGCAGCTCCAACCGCGGAACGTGCTCTGCTTGCAAAATGCCCCAAGCAGCCGCTCCGCAGGGCTTCACGTCCACGCGCAGCACGGCTTAAACTCTGCTCTGCGGGGTATAGTTCTCCCTAGCGGAAAAAATGCCTCTGTGACAGCTCCAAGCACGGGGACAGCCACTGCACGGCACTCCCTTGTGGCTTTCCCTTTTCTTTTCCCTTTCCTCCCAGGCACGGCTGAATCCTCCTCCACCCCCGGCGCTCGCGCAGGCAGCCGGCCAGCCCTGTTAGCATTCGGCACTCATCGCTCCAAAGCAATTGCAGCTGCCGAGGAGCCAAACTCGGTGGCCGTGAGCACGTTGGTCCAGCGTCTCCCCCCATCCTGGACCGTCATCTGATTTCTCCCAAGGGATAACGGCTGACCGGGACTGCGTCTCCAAGCCGGTTCTTTGCTGAGAAGCCGGCTGCCGAGTCTCCAGCGCGCAGATACTTCCCAGCGGGATTTTCTGCTTCGAATGACAGAGAAAGGGGCAAAATCGAACCGCCTGGCGCTCCGTGCGGGGGAGACGCGTCGGGGGCTCCCTTCCGCCTGCCGTGTGCTGGGACACAATGGAGCTTTTCAAGCTGAGTCTGAGCTGCTTTTGCCTCCTTCGTTGGCTTGAGGGTAAGTTTTTCTTCCTCTGTGGTAGTCAAAAAGCGGGCAGCTCTCGGCCTCTTGGATTTTAAGCTGTTTTCCTGCCGAAGTTGTTGCCCGACTGTGACGCTCTGCAGCCGCTTGCTGCGAAACGAGTGCTTGCAGCTGCATTTCAAGGCAGCATTTAAAAGGGGTTGAATGCAGGTGCATAGGGCAGTGAGGGACAGGCTGGCCGGGCATCGGACAAGCGTATCCAGGGGAACAGTGGCATCTTCACAGCTGGTTTTAAAAAACAGGAGCAGGTATCCTGCTCCATGGGATAGGCAAGTACGAAGCAACTTCCCGAGCGAGTCCCGCGCTCCCTGCCCCGGCAGCTCCTTCACGGGTGGTCGCAGGCAGAGGTGTGTGGGCGCACGGAGCTGGGTGTTGAGACAGATCAATACTCTGGCCATAAACAGGAAGTTTTTGAGCCCAGGCAGCCTTGTATTTAATACCCATGAGTGGAAAGCAGAAATCCTGTGTGGCATCATGGTGCAGAGCCAGATCAGAGTTCCTGGGAACAGTCAGTGCCGTGGTCTCACCTGTCCCATCCCAGACAGCGGGTAGTATCTCTGCTTTAAAAAAGAGCAAAACCCCCAAGATAATAAACAATTTCATTTTTTATTCTGTTGCCATATGTGAGAGTCCAAGTTCATGAAAGAGACTCACTGAAATAAATCCCTGAAGTGCTTCAAGGCTCATCCAGTCCCTGAAGCTGCAAGGACAGCAGATCAGCAGTTTTGCAGGTTAGCAGCTCGGGGATTTTCAGCGAGCTCCCTAGACCAAAGGACTATAACTATTTTGGCTACACAGCCGGGATGTTTATTTCCTGAAGATAAAGGGCAGACTGGCAGCTCCAACTGACTGTAAAGCCTCTTACTTTCTGCTCCCTGTTCCCAGCAGCCTCGAAGCAGTTGTTCCCTATTCAGCCAGCCTGAGGTCTGCACTGCAGCCAGGTCAAAGGAGGGGCTTGCACTCACATAGGCTTCACTTCTGCTCCTTCTAGCGTTGTTTTTCTGCACCCCAAATCTTGCCAATTAAAATAAATCCAGTGAATTAGATCTCTCTCCCTAAAAGCCCCGGACTCAGGGTATGTATTTCCCTGGGCTGATGGGGGCTGAGGATAGGTGCACATCTTGTAACTGTCCCAGCTGGCCAGGTGAAGAACTGGAGATGGCACAGTGGTGGGATGCCATGAGAGCAGGACAGCTGTAGGGATCTTGTTCTTTCTTTTTGTTCTAATAAAGATCTTTGTCCAGTGTTAGGAAAAAAGTGGTTCTTCACTGTTGCCACACTGGGAAATTAAGCAGTGCCAAGGACTGCTCCCCAGCAAACTTCTTTTCCTTCACAATGAAACAGCCTTGGAGCAATCACACAACCAGGCGCTGCATTTCAGCCAGGACAATGCATTTCAGCTGTTTTGCGAGAAAGGAATTCCCCTCCCCAATATCCGGCAATGCTCCAGACAACCTGGAAGAGCAGAGAGCAAACATACGCTTTGCCCCACGGCTGACACCCCCTCCCCAGCCCTCTCTCCCCTGTCCCATCCTGCCGGGGTTGCCTTGCTGCAGGCAGGAAAGAAGTCCTTGCTCTTCCCAGGCCTTTGAGGCCTGCTGGCATGAAATCCTGGAATTGCTGATTCTGACAGTGGTTTCTTTGGAAATCCCCGGCCAGCAGGGAGGGGGCTGAGGTGCCTTCTAAGGAAGCAGTAAGGTATAATGTGCTCTGGGAAACAAGCCTCAGGCATGAGCAGGATCTGTGCACGGACAAGCAGACAGGAGACTGCTGAAATAACACCACATTTAAGCTTAGTGTATGAGATGACCCTCCAAGGAAGCCAAATGCAGCGGCCACACAGAAAAGACCCTCTTGATTCTCACCCACTGAGCGTAAGGCTGACACCAGCTCTGCTTGGCTGCCCAGCCTGGACCTCATACCCTAGGCGAGCTGCTCTCCTCCTCCCTTGCTCCCCACACTTCAGAGGTCGCCCACAGCATCACACACGAAATAGGCAGAAAGGCCAGGCACAGCTGATCTTCCCCCTTTCCCTGTATACCCTTCCCAGCCTCCAGTGGCTTTTGACTCAGGATTTCCTGGCATTGGTGTGTTTAACTCCTCAGTGTCTCAGCAGATCTGCTCATTCTGTGTGTGTAGGCTCCTCTGCATGCATGCACATGGGAGCATTCATGGCAGCCACAGGCAAAGACTTCCAAGACTACCCGTTGGGTGCAGAGCCACCTCCTCCTGCTTGTTGTGAGCCTCTCCTTGGTGCCTCATGTCCTCTCTGGGGAACCTCTGAGCAGTCAGCCCCTGCCCATCCTGTCTGGTTTTTGTAGATGCCTCTTTTTCCCCTACCAGCACATCCTAGGCAGAGGAGCACACTCTGCTTTGCTCTAATCCTTCTCCTAGCGGCTGAGTTGCTTTTTGACGTCTGCCACTGAGCCACTGTTTGCCTGGGATAATCTCTGACAGTCCCCAGCTCCCCCTCCTGAGATGCAATGGGCATCTCAGAGCCAGGTGTTTCCTATGCAAGCCTGGGACTGGTTTTCCCCACATACATCAGGTTTGTAGTGATCTGACCTCCTCTGCCCATTTATCGCCTGGTCGCTTGGGTCACTTCTGCAACTCTTCCCCATCCCTGCCACCCCATACAGCACCGTGGTGTCGGCTGCTTCCCCATGCCACTGTGCAGCCCTTGTCCCAGTCACTAATGAGGGAGCTGCAGAGCAGGGCCATCCCTTGGACCTCCTGCACTACAAGAGCTGACTGCTTCTCATAGTTTAGCAAGGTGTTCACCCAAGCCAAAATCTTCCTTCTTTTCCCATGGCTGCTCTGCTCCCTTCAAAAGACCTTTGCTGAGAGGTCCGGTCAAAAGTGAACTCTGCCAATGGCAGCAAGCTTCACAGTAACAGGGAAAACTATGAATTCTTGCTGGGAAAAAGCAATGAAGCGATGACTTAAAAAAAAAAAATGTAGGCCAATGTGGTTGCCAGAACCAACTTCTGGGAATGACTCCTCTCACAGAGCCATATTACTGAAACGTTAGCCGAGTGCAGACCAGGTATTTGCAATCAGGTATTTGCACTGACAAGCCATTCACAGACTAGTTACTGGCAGTTACCAGCAGGTTTTGTTGACTTCTCTGCAACAAATGACACAGCTTGCTGAGAGCCAATCTGCTGTCCAAAGTGATGGAAATAGTGGACCACAAAACAATAGCTGTCAGTGGCCAGATAGCTGCTTACCCAGCTCTAGTTCTGCTTGTTCTGATGGACCAGATTGATAGATGCTTGTTTGGTAAACAACAGGAACTCACAGGCTCCATCTAACTCCCTATGTAGATTGGCCACATCTACTGACCCGTCGTGGAAATATGTGTCCACATAAGTAAAATCCAAGTAAGCATGGCCATAGCCTCAAGGAGGATTGGGATAAAATAAAACTAATGTTGGTTTCATTCAACATCCCGTTGTGCAAAGAAATACCTATTATTATCTCCTGCTGTGCTGGTCTTAGGCAAAAAATCAGGCAAAATAGATATGTTCTTGGCCGTGCTGGCATCCCCAGCCGTCCTTTGCCCTAGGCAATTGCCTTCTTTATCCTTGTGTAGGACTGGAGCAATAGAAGCATATGTTTATCCTTTGGGACCTCAGGTTTTATTGATCAAATGTTGCAAGTGAACGTTGGTAGGCAACATTCTGCTGGTATGCAGCTGAGTATTGCAATGCAAGCCATCCCACAAGGACCACAGTCAAGGTGACTTACCTAATGACAGAGGTTTCCAGAACTTCCCAAAATGCTGATTTCCACAAGGAAACTTCCTATTACCCAGAGGCCAATAGTTCTCAAAACTTTGGGGCTGTCAGCGTAAGACAAACAGGAGGGACTGCAGGTGAAGAAAACAATGGTGAAAATGAACATCTAATCACTGACTCTACAACTTAACTGTCTGGCTTGGTAAGTTTAAGCAAAACAGGGAAAACACAAACATCTGAATCCTACATGGAAATTGCAGTGGCCTTCTGTCTAAATAGATAATGAAGGACAGGTCAATCTGCAGCTCTGGAGAAGAAATCCACATCATGAAACATCCTGCAATTTGTGGAGATTTCTGACAGTCCCCTAAAGAGGAACAGCCTTGATTTGTCCTTTGTTAGTGGAAGTCATAAAATGGAGGACAAGTCTGGAAACTAACCCACAAGGCTGATTTTCAGGGAGAAAGAAGGCTCTGCTACCTTCCGCTCTTTACCACACCACAGTGCAGCTTGTTTGTTGAAGGTCCAAATTATAATTCTATCCAATAGGACAATTTTCTCAGACTAAATACTTTAAAAGCAAAACAAACTCTCCTTTTGGAATGCCTAACTCTACTCTGCTTACTTAGCAAAGAGTCTTCTGACTGTTCAGAGCTCTTTTTACGCCCCAGTTTCAGGAAGTTCCCAGAAGCAGTTATGAGAAGAGCCATACTGTAAAATCATTATCAACTTACCAAGCTGTTCTCGAGTTGAGTTCTTAATTCGTGCTTTGCTGACTGCTCTGAGTCAGATCTTCACCTGCACAAACATGCAGGATTTCAGTGGACCTATGATGATTTGAACAACCTCCAGATTTAGACAGTAATTACTCCCAGTCTTTTCTACACCCCAATATCATGGGAAAAAAAGAGGCATTTCTAGAAAAGGGGGCTGGGCTCATTGTGCCTCATAAATCATGCCTGGTGCCACCAGGGATGTTCAGCCATGATGCTTTTATTGGCATGGGAGCAGGGGAAATGCAAGAGGCAAAAGGGGCAATAGGGTAACATCACTCTTGTGCTAGGACACAAGGAGTTTGTAATCACCTTCAGGACTTCAGGGACCCTCATATGGCTCCGCAGCTCACACTTGGGATGATGCAGGCTTTTCAGATGTCTGTACTTTGTGTGATGGCCACCACTGTGGCTGTCCCTCTTCCCCCTTCCTCCCGTCTGTCTCTGTGGTGGGATTGCTCCTGCACTCTACTTTACTACACAGGTAGTATAGTGGCTAGAAAAGGAACCATGGGAGAATTACTCCCACCTTAGTTCTCTTTCACCTCAGCTAAGTTCACATCATTGTTGCTAGAGTAACAGTAAATCAAGGAGAGGGCCTTTGTAAACCTACTGACATTGTGGAAGGCTCCAGTTTAACTGGGAAGCTGCTGAGGAAGAAATCATGTTTGGCATGTGTCCACTTTTCTGACTACCACTGCAGCTTAACTGCAGTCCTAAGTGAGCTTCCTCATGAACTACAAATGCTAAACAAAAAGACTGTCAGATTCAAGGGAGTTTTGCTTCACTGTGTACATCTGGACTTCCTGCATTCGGCCAAAAGCATCTGCTTGGCACAAACGTCTCATGACAGCAAGTGTCTTCCCATCTGCTTTCAAATTCCTTATCCCACGGCCATGGGCTAGTCCACTGTGCAGAGGGGCTTGCTGCCTGCTTGTTGCAATGGCCACTAGATTTTTCAGTCCAATGAGCACAGATTACCTTCCTAAGAAGCAGTTATTGCTGGACAGCATTCAGAGTTGCTCCTGCTCTCTAATTTAAGGCCTTGTTTATCCATAACTGACAGGATCTCAGGCTGCTCACTTACTTAAGTTAAATTAAATGTAATGTCCTATGAGTGATCTTACTGGAGCAACATATTGCACTGAGCTCCCTCTGCACAGGGAATCCTCCTACTTTAATGGGAGAGCTTCTCTCCCTCTGCCACAACATCTCCTACTTTCTGTCTAGTCCTGACACCCTGCAGGAGGTGAAGACAGCTTGCCAGTCCCTTGGGTGCACAGAAACAACTTCTTCCTGTCCAGAAGAAACATTTGGCTGCATTTTTGCTCATAGAGGGTATGGTAACTTCAAGCTATTGCAGAAAATTGCTCCTGCTGCTACAGATAGCCACGTGAAGCTCCCTTCTGCTACATCCAACATCTTTCTAGACTGTCTAGTGTTGTAGGTGTGTGTGTAAATCACTAGGAAAGCCCCACTCCGAATTTAGTCCTGAATGTGAATCTTGGTAAGGGATCCAGAAAGAAAAGGATAGTAGTTCTGCAATACTAGCAATGAGGGTAGGAGGGTAGATGTGGTTAAGTTCTGCATTTGCCTGAAAGGTCAGATCATCTGTAGCAAGATAGTTAGCAGTATTGTCTCCGTTGTCCTCACGCCTGAGCAGCTGGAGATGGGTGTTCCCCATATTCTTCAGTTTGCTTCTTTCTGGCTGGGGCCGTTTCTGATACAAGTTGGACTCTCATGGCTCACATGGCTTCTGTTAGAGCTAGGATAGAGATCAAAATTGTTGGCAGGGTCACTTGAGAGGACAGGAATCTTCCAAACCCTCTTCCCATCTGATACTCCTTCAACTGCAGCTGTAGTCAACCTGACAGGAGAGATCTGATACCTAAGGGTGAGCTTTGCAAGGAGGCAAACATACATACTGTTAACCAGAATGGTGTGGGTCATTCTCCTCCTTAGAGAAGCTAAGGGTCTACTGCAGCTGCAGATAGTGACTCTGAATTAACTGGAACAAGAAGCTCTTCAGCTTGTTTTGATAACCCAGGGCTGTCTCAGAGATTTCCCTGCCATGTACCACTGGAGCTATGCTCATTTGAGGTGGAAGCAGCAGAGATAGCTTGGAGACATTTCTCTGAGCTGCTCTTACTGCTGCCCTGGAGCTCGTGAGGACCTGCTGCAGACCCTGGTTCTGACACCCACCCCTGGCTCCACAGCACCTGCAGGAAATCAACCCCTGCACATCTGCCTCCAGAAGCCTGAGCAGGGCCAAGGCAAGAGCATATCAAGAAGGGGGTGCTGCTGAGGCATATGCTCTGAGCAAGTGGGGCATGGCAGAGAGCCCCAGGCTTGGAGTGCAGGGTGGGAAGGTCAGATTATATGGACCATGGCCTCCCTGCAGGTAATGTGCAAGACAAGGGTAGAGGTTATAGGTGAGGGCATGCCAGCAATCGGTGGGAGGATTTGCGAAAAAGGGAGAGATAGGGAAGAAGAACACAGAGCAAGAAGCTGCCAGGCTTATGGCATCTAAGAATGAACTTTGGGAGCTCTCCGGGGTCCGGGCGATCCCCTGCAAAGCAATCTGTCTGGGTGGTGCCCTAGCTGCCCCAGATAGGCACCTGCCTTTGAGCTTTGGGAGAGGCAGGAAAGGGTAAATCCCTGACTGTGACTCAGCAGTCATGCTCACCCTGCAGGAAAAAAAAAAAAAAAAAAAGAAAAAGAAAGGAAAAAAAGCCACTTGGCAAAAGTAATTGAGCTGATTAAAGTATTCTGTGAAGACCCAAGGGGAGAGCAAAAGAGGCCAAAGCCAACAGCGAGGTCCTGGGTGGACATGTTTTGGGAACCCATACTTGCTCGGCTCTGACTGACCCCCTCCCTCTACAAAGCCTTTAGAGGGAGCGACCCAACCTAGCCTTGATCAAGTCATCACAGGCACTGCTTAGAAACAGCAGAAACATTCCCAGCCGTACTGGGCTTACTGGTAACCAAGGCTTTCCTGGTGACATTACCTTAATTAGGAACGTTGCATGAATTCTGCTCCTAATCCTGCAAGGAACAGCATGTCCCAGGGGTGCTCATGCCATAGACAGGCAGGGGACTATATTTGCTTGTTTTCCTTTCTCATAGCCAGACAGAGTGGCAGCACCATAGGATAAGCCAGCTGGCATCAAGTGCCTTTGCTAGAAATTGTTTATTTTGTTCCTAAAAATATGGGGAGGCAAAAACACTCAGCACGAGCAGCTGAAAGCAGGCATCTATTCAGGCTCTGAGGGTAAGGCTGGCGTTTTTCAGAGAAGCTGAGTCCACATCTGCAAGCCTACAGTGGGTTTTCTTTCCACCTCAGTCTCACAAAGTTGGATATCATGCTAATATTTCCGAAATGTCAGGGCTGATGGCTGTATTTGCAGGGGTGCTGAGCACAGGCACTGGAGATGCTTGGCAGTATTGGGAAGAAAGGTCCTTTAGTTTTATGAATACGGATTTTCAGTGCCTGATGTGTATCCCAAGGTAAATCTGCTTCAGCTTTCTTTGTGGCTGTACCTACCTATTTTTTTTGGTGGGACAAATCTCTGAAAACTGAGATCTTGGCCACTGGATTAAACAGTAGAGCTCCTCAAAACATTAAAAAAATAAAATAATAAAAAAAAAGCTTTCAAAATGAACAGTCATGTCCAAGCACTGAAAAAAAAAGCAATATAAATTCTGATGTGCTTAATGTTGACCCAATATAAAACATCTGAAAAAAGGTTGCAGAGAAGCAACTTAGAGAAAGCCTAAAAAACTACTAATAGAAACTTTTTCAAATATATCCAAAGTAGAAATGCAGTGGGTGTAATGAGGCCAACAACTGACTTAGGTATGAGAAGGGCAACCATGGAAGGACTGTACAGAAAAGCTGAAGGAATTATTGTCGTGGGTATTCACTTCAGACGCGGTCAGGGAAGTCCTCACACAGTGGCCATTCTTCACAGTCTGAAAAACAATACTAAACAAAATTGCCAGTAGAAGTTTTAGGGAAAAAAAAAAAAAAAACGGCTATGGCAAATGACAAGGCCCAGATGGCTTTCACACTGAGTTAAAGGCATTTAAATAAGCCATTCTTTGAACTTGTAAGAGGAATGTAAGCTACTGCTTAAAGTGGCTTCAGCCATAAAACAAACAAACAAACAAAAAATGGATTATGGCAACCATGTCAATGTTCAAAAGGGATCTTTGTGAAATCTGGGGAAATACAGGTCACCACATTTGATTTTGGCATCAAGTAAGTGAATACAACAGAGAACAGAATTAGCAGATGCACAGATGAATGTGAGAGAAGTCAGTACGGCTTTTGTGAACAGAGCACTAGATTCTTCTGTAATGGCATAAAGCAGTTCATTTACGTGGTGAGCTGATCTGGATCTCGTGCTTGGATTTGCAGAAGACTTTTGATAAGATTCATCCACCAAAGCCCTTAATATCAGTTCTCGTGCAATAAGAGACAGATTTCTCCCATGGGCTGATAAGTGGTTAAAGATGAAAAACAAAGAGCAGGAAAAACAGCAGAAAGGTAGCAGTGGATACACATGAAGCTATTTGAGGGTGATCTTGAAAAAAAAAAGGTATAAATAATGAAGTAATAAAGCTTGCTCACGGCACAAAATTATTCAGAATAATCAAAACAAAACTTGACTGTGCAGAGCTGCAGAAGGAGTTCATGATACTGACTGAACACTGAGATGATTAATAAACTTCTGTGGAGAAAAATACAATGTAACATGCATAGGAAAAAGTTCTAACCATAAATACCTGCATAACTCTCTTGAGTGAGCTCTTTCCTTGCTTGATTTTTATCTTTTGCCCTTATACATGTGCCAGTGTCCAGTACCAGAGCCAGAATATTGGGCTTGGCAGAAATTTTGTCTGACTCAGTACAGTTCCCTTGCTCCTTATATTTCTCATGTTTTTATGGAGTGCTCAGTTCACTACTTCTAAAATGTCTCCTAATTAAGATGAGGCAAAGTGTTTCTGTACATACTGGATTCTGGGTCCTAAAAGAGAAAAAATGAGGCGGGAATGCTAGGAGACTGTATTCATGCCTTTGGATTATCTGAGATTACGTAGGAGTCAATTCCCCTGCTTGTGGAACGTGAGGTTTGGGGTAGAACCTCAGTCCTACAGTGCACGAAACATCAATTTATGCAGCCTTTACTACGTGGTAAAGAGGACTGGACTCATGAGCTGCTCACGGATCCTGCAGCGATTTTGTTTCTGGCACACAGGATTAGCAGGAACTGCCTGGGCCGCCGGACCCACCGGCCCGCGTAGTGCGGCACCCCAGCACCGACGCGTCCATCCTCACCTCATCGCCATCCAGCAGAGGAGTTGCACCGTGAATTCCAGCCCTCTCCCTGCGTGTCCGGGCCCAACCAGAAAGTCCTGAGCTGTTTCTCATCTAACAACCTCCAGGCGTTATTAGTCTAGCAGATCCCTAGGATTTCCTAAGCAAAAACGTGGGAGCTCTTTAAAGCTATTGTTCCTTGTTATTGTGTACTGGCTTCTGTTTACACCGTCATTAGTTTTTTCAGGTACCAAGCCAAATACGCGCTGCCGGGGAAAGTATTGTGCTTTGCTTTGGGAGGGGAAATTCTGCAGAAATAGCTGCTCAGATAAGGATCACTGTTCTGTCTAACGTCATTTTTCAGGCTTCCCTTACTCACTGCACTCGACGTGGTATGCTGATGGTGCTCTTCAAAATGTGACTCTTGAGGAGAAGAGGAAAGATTTTCACCACAACAGATGAAAGCTGTCATGTTTGAGCTGTAATTAAAACTGAAAGGTTTCTCAGAACGTGGCAGAAACTTGAATCATTCATTTCTATTCCTCTGTGTGTAAATTAGGCACAAAATTTATAACAGACAGTGCATCTATGTCAATGAATGACATATAGTTTAGCATTTAATATTTTGTTCAGGATGTTCACCGGCCGCACCTGTTGATTTTGCAGTGAAAATGGATGCAATTTTCCAGCTAACAGGATGATATCCATCCCCAGTCATCAAAGGCCCAGATGGGCCCCATTACGATCAAAAGCAACAAGCAATTGAGAAATTGCTTCAAATTGTGTGTCCACTGTCAAACAAGTATAGGGTCTCTCTTACAAAGGTGTTCTTTAAATATGGTACCCTCACATCTAGGGTGTACAGACCAGTGTCAGATACACTAAATACAAGTTTACTTCAATACTTGCACAAGTCAAATTAGTAAATACTTCCAGACTCCTGAAGCAGTATGGTTTTATCTCTAATGTTGCTATACTATCACAAGAAGCCACCTAACGTAAACAGGAGCCCAAGATGGCCTATGTGGCGACCTAGATAAGCATTTGGGGATTTCATGAATTTTAATTATTTTTTCATAAGAAAGATTTGATCCAGATCAAATGAATCCGGGGTTGGGGTGTGGGGAGCAAACCATCCAAGTACTTTGGAGGGAGAGAAGGATGACTACTTAGTTAAAGCTTTAGCTCATTGAAATATTGTATTAAATGTTATAGACAGATATATCACAGACAGTAAGTTTTTCCCCATTAGTCATATGAGTTAGTCGGTCATAGTTATTTCTCTCTAGTATTATTCCTGGTTATTTATACACTATGTATTATAAAAAAAATGCAATTTTGGGGAAATTGGGAGGGTGTAGGAAATGTCTGCCTAGACACGATCCCACAAAGGACTGGTGGGAAGTCTCCCCTTTCCCCTGGGCATTTACAACATCTTGTGCTCAGAAGATGTGTTTGCTTTGGACATGTAGAGTACTAAACCATGCTCTGATTGCACCGTAGTATCAGAGGGGCAAGGCTTCCTCATAAAGAACACCCGGCTGGAAAAGTGCATTCACGTCTCCCACCACAAGACTGACGGCGTTGGCCTAACCGACTGCAAGCTGCACTCCCAGCAGCAGCAGTGGAGCTGGGACCCCACCACCAGGACCATCATCAGCCTTAAAACAAAGCAGTGCTTGTCAGCCCACAAGACACGCAAGTATGCGCTGGCCAAGCTGGAGCCCTGTGGGAACTGGGAACGCCAAGCGTGGGCCTGCAGCAAGAAAGGACATTTGACTTTAGAAAATCTGGGCTTCCACCTCAGCACCAAGGAAGGAGGCCACAAGGTCTTTGTCTCAAGGGAGAAGGACAAGTTCAGCAAGTGGAAGACTTTAGCAGATGAAACCATCTGTGCTGCTGCCCAGACAGTGGCTCTGAGGCCTGGTGAACCAACACAAGAAGCTATAGACAGACTGGTCTGGATATATGAAAGTAAGATGAGGTAGATTTAACAGCTGCTAACATCTAACCTTAGGTGTCATCATCACCTAGAAGCCACCTAACATCAGGCTTGCTTTCATCATCCTAACTCATGGTCACTTTGGCCAAGTCTGGAGAGATACCAAATGACTCAAAGCCAGCCTGACTATGCTTCTGTACCACCAGTTTCTGGTAGCTGCTGCTAGTGTTTTGCAGAAAGCAAGCAGCATCTTACTGGATCAGGCTTCTAAAACTGAGCTGCAAGTCTGATGATAGGGAAAAATCAAATATTTTGGAAAGCTGATCTGAATCAGTGCCCAAAGCTGAGAATTGTTTGAATTGCCTGAGAGTCCTAACTCCAAAGCAGCCGAGGTGGAAGTCTCATGGTTAGGCATGTAGAGTTTGGAGGGGCCTTTTCAAACTTTGTGCCTCTGGGTGTTATTCGAAGTAACAAGAAAACTAGAGGCAGCTTAGAACTTTTTTAAACTAATATGAATTATTGAGGAGCGGCTATATTTGAAATGAGAAACTCTCGCTTCAGTCTGAGCAACATATTAGAGTTATCTCCTACCAGAGCCAAACAGTGCTCTCATCGCTAATTAAACCACAGTTCTAACCTTCACCCCATGTTCTCCTAATCCACAAAAGTGAGTGTTGTTCCCGATCCCTGATGTAACTGTAAAGTGACCAGTGAATGCAGTAAGTGGTGGGAGGTGGTTTAAGTGTTGCCCTCTCTTCACATTAAGAAAGTCCAAAACATGACATTAGAAGTTCATAAATTGTGGAGCTTATTTCTTCAACGTTATGGCCTCATCTGCCTTTGTGAGCGTTCCCTATCCTCTGCTGAAACTGGATGCAAAAAGAGGCAGAAACCCTGACCCTATCATAATTTCAGGCATTTGATACGAGGCTAACTCCTAATAACATAAATCAGGCATAGTCACTGCACCAAGACAAGACTGTCATCATTTGTAAGATGGCCAGTGAAGCCCACTGCAGATAACTGATAAATCATGATCCAGTCTGATTCCTTCTTTCATTTGCTCTCTTACAAACTGGGAGGTGGTTTCAGGACTTTTCTCACGAAGTTGTGTGCAAAACTAAGACCTGAAAAATCACACTCAATTCCTACCCCCATCCTCTCCTCTCCTCCCTCCCTCCACTCCAGGGATAAGAAAGAGCTGGCATTTGTAATGACTTTTCTCTGTTTGCTCACTCCGTAGGTGATGAAGTTGCCAGCCTTCCTGAAGGGAAATTATTTCCTCTACATGAGGTTACTCCTTATATTAAGGCCTGATGGCCCCAATGAGATTTTAAGCCTCGCAGAAATGAGTAAAGACAAAATTCGATGAATCTGGTTGGCATAAGCAGACAGATTATGAATATAACCTTTTGACACAAAAAGGTTATATCTAATTGGAAACAGAAAGAGATACAATAGCTTTTTTCGCTGCAATGCACAGACAAGATGGCCTTTTTCTGAGGTTTTTAATTAGTCAACTAGAAGGTTAACATGTAATTATCACAGACTAGTAGCCACAAATGTGAATGTATAACATAAACAAAGCCAATAAAAACTAGATTCTGTAATAGGCTAGTTAAATATAGACTAGCAAATGCTTGGAACACTTAAGTTCCAGTGGGGAAAAGGCATTTGAAAAGGGTGTTTGCATTCCCCTCGGCAATGTTCCTGGCACACCAATGCTCCCTTAGAGCCAGGCTCCACAAATGGGGCTGCAAATGTAAAAACACAGAGCAGACTTCGAAACAAGTTTTGCCAGTTACTGAGTGTGGTGCACACGGATAGCTTTCCTATCAGCCCCGTGGTTCAGAGTCTAGTGGAGTAAATGTATGCCACTGAACCTTCTGCAATCTCTGCCTCTGGCAGTTTGCTGCCCTGTAGAAAAGCCTGCTGTGCCTTTGCCTAGAGCCTGTCCTGCGTGGTTAGATCCTCCGCAAATGCTCTGGTGGGGGGCTAGCTCTAAGCACCAAGTGTAAACCCACCTAGAGGTAGGTCATCTTCCTTCCTCCGTTAGGCACTCCAACAATTTCTAGAACAAAACAGGCCTCTCTAACACCTTCTGAAGATCAGCAACACTATGCCAGCCATGATCTTCTCAGCCAGCGTAAATGACTGTTTGAAATCTTGATTTCTCAAATACTCCATCAACAGCTGATACCTGAAGCCACCTCTCTCACTTGCAAGAGATAGGAACTATTTACCACTCATTTGATCACATTTCTTTATCTACTATGTTGATAACGTCTCTGATGCTTAGCTATAGTTTTACTTGCCTCTTCCTCATACCTTTAACAGCTGATACTGCAGTCATATTTTTAGGCCATAACTGACCTTACCTACTGCCAAAAACCAAGTTCTTGTCTAGCTGCAGGTTTAGTCTTGAGAGGTTTCATCACCTTTGAAATTGGTGAGAATGCAAGGCCCTTGACACAGAGGAGATGATTGGTACTACGTTGAATGTTGTTTGCTTGCAGGGTACAGGACTAATATGGCAAGGCTGGGTTCCCATCCCTCATGTACCCAGGATTCTGTACAAAAAGTAAATGATAATCAGATATCTTTGCTTTGTTTCCTTCTAAGCTAAAACCATTGAGTCGTCAAAGACCCACGCTGTGGTCAAGGAGCCTTCCACGGGCTTGACTGACCCACCTCTGACTAATGAATTTCACAGCACAGCATCTCCAGCGAAGACTAAACAAGCACACCTCCCAGCAAACAAGGGTGAGCACTTTTCTGAATGCATATGTAACAACAGCAGGAGGGGAAGTGTGGGGAACTTCTAAGGATTACTCATTTTTTTCCAGTGGTAGTAAGTACCTGAGTACTTCTGAAGTACTCCCACTTCTGAGTGCTTGGAGGCTGCTCTCCACGCAAGTTGAGATATTTGCCCTGGGAAGCAATTTAGTGATATGATCGTAGTCTTAGCCTGGAGGCACAGTCATCAGAAATTCCAGGAATAAAAAAAATTTCTGTGGCTGGGTGACATTGAGGAATGAAGAGGTTCCCCTTCCACCTCGATACACCAAGAGGCTCTGTGCTTACTGTGGATCCAAGAGCTAAAAGCTCCCTCTGGTCTGACAGTGGAACATGCTAATCAGAATGTCTCCATCTTTCCCCCAGATCCATCCCACAGTCAGTCTAAAAAGCACCATGGAAACCAAGGGAAAAGCTCTGGGGCCAGGCTTGCAGGTAGGTCTAAAAATTAACCAGAAGAGGAAGAGACCAGGTGGATAAAGGTTCATCAGTGTCCCTAACTTTCCCACCAACTGCAGGGTTATGTTCCAATGTGTCCAGCTGAGGATGCACAGTGTTCAAAAGGGAACAAGGGCACCAAATTACCTGCCCAAGAAATTTATTTTAATGATCAAACAGAGCTTCCTGGGCCTGGAGTACAAAAGTGAGCAAGAACACACAAATGCCTTGTCCCAGATCACTAGAAGAAACAGTAATCTTGTCTAGCACTGGTGCCTTCCCAGAGCGGAGGAGTGTGAAGGGTTGTCTTCTGAGCAAGAAAGAAAACTCTCGCATAGCCATTTTCAATAGATGGATTCTGGGTGGAGCAGAGCAACTGTAGTGTGTTGGATTTAAACAAAGTAGTTTTCCTGCTCTGCTGATGGGACTGTTACCACTGTTCTGCAGTGATATTAGAGGTGCTTTTTGCAACAGTAGTAGGTACTGAATCAGATCAGGTATGGCAAATGCATGACTGTTTTATATGACATCCTTCCAGGCACCAACTGGAAGACAGCCATGCTGGTCCTCAGCCCCTTGGCATTCATACTGGGATTAATAATACTGACAGTGAATGTTCGTTACAACAAGTAAGTGAAGGTTAAGGTTCTTTTGATTTTTCACCACTGTCTGGCATTTCAGAATAAAATCCTGATCTTAGTATCCTCCCCCTTCCCGCACCTAAAATGTTTGACCAGATGGCTCTGGTCATCTCTATCCTTGATTTCTCTCCTCTGTCATCCTGTTTCTCCCTCCTACTTACTACTCCATCCAAACGCAGCTGCTAACGTTGGCTCCTTCGGCTCTGCACCACTCTCGTAATTTGGTTAGGGAATTTGGGCACTATGGCTGCTGATCCAGTTCACATGCAGAAGCATCAAGCAGATGCAGTCTCTTCTCTGCTCTCCTAGGAAGAAGAAAATCCTGTCTGCTTTGAAGGGTTCCCCACAGAGCAGCAGCAGAGCTGACTTATGGAAGCGGTCTCCATTACCAAGAGGCCCCCAGCCGTACGCGCCACCGTATCGCTCCCCTTCCTTGAGACACGGGGAGATCCTTATCGAGTGGAAAGACGGGACTGTCACTCCTCTTTTTGATAATGCCAATTATCAAATGGACTAGCTCCGAGCTGTTGTTTCACACTGTGCTACCTGCCATTCTTCTCAACAGGAAGAGCACCTCCGTAGAGGATTTTCTCCCTCGCCTTACTATTTTTGATAGGGAGCTATAAGGGCTGTTTGTTTTTTTAACACTTGAGAACAATCTCCTCGTGCAGCACAGAAGTTGAAGCAAGCAGAACAGATTGTTTTGTTCGCATAGGCATACACCGCTTAGCTCCTCCAGAGCTAGTTTAACCCATGACAGGACCCAGATTTCGCTAAATAAAGCCGAGTATCTTGCCAGCCGCAACTGTCTGCTGCGCTGAAATTCTGGTATTACTGAGCACGCAAGAAAGTAGTTCCTCTGAGACAAGGAATAAGGTGAAAGTACAAATCCTGGTGAATCTTAAATCCCTTTTAAGCTTAAAACTAGCTGCCAACCGACACAGAAAGCCGTCAGTTACTTCATCTGCGAAGGAATGTAACTAATAAGCACTGTCTTCAGGACTCAAAGGTGAAAGGGTCTCCTCTGGAGATCTGCCACCCACACTAAGTTATCAATTAGGGAACAGAAAGGTCATTTTTCTACATTAAAAAGTTGCACTCTTTCCTCTCTGCAACACAGCAAGACTGCTGCTGAGAGAGTATCTGTTTCACAAAATATTTTTATATTTACAGCCTACTAAACCCTATAACTCCCCCCTCCTCCTCCTCCATGCATAGCAATGTCAGTGATACCTGGCAGTGACATTACCTGGCCATTTTACACCAGTTTCAGATTCTAATTTTCTATGGTCGTATGCAATATTCAATAAACAGATATATTGCCCTGCATCTAGAGCAGCTAGATAGGCTCATTATTTCTGGGAAGGAGTAACGCAGTATTTTTAACCTTTATACTTCCTCTTGATGAGCATAATTATCTACCATCTATCACACTCAATCCTGATCATTTCTCAGAGAAATTAGCAACATTTTATTTCCATTTTAATATTCACAAATCTATGTTTATCTTCTCTCTGATCTTGTGACACCAGATATCATAAGCTGCGCTATAAATCAGAAATTACTTGGAGAAAGCAATGCTAACATCAGGAAATTACTAGCATGAGCTACATGAATACATATGTTCAAAATTACAAGGAAAAATATATCCTGACTTGTTTCTTAGGTCAAGCCTGGATGACACTTTTCAATTTACACCTAAATGAATTTGTTATGCAGTTTCAGTGAAGCTTGGACTTCTCTCTAGTCTTTTTTTTTTTTTTTTTTTTTAACCTCGGACAAAAATAAGATGTATAGGGAATTTAAACTGTAATATTTCATTGAACAAAGATCCACAGCCTAGTAAAAAGTTAACTGCCACTATGACTAAACTTAGCAGGTCTCAGGAAAGAAAATACAAATGTTACTGGTTCAGGACATAAATTCATAGAAGTTGCATATAAACATCTTCCTCATGCAAATTACTTCATAATTATTCACTGGAGGGTTTCCCCACAGTCCTTCCTTGGGAGGGAATCTTAGCACTAGACACAGGCAGAGGAAAAATTCCTCCTTCACCAGTGACCGACCCAGAAGTATCATTCAGAATTGAATTCTGACTTTCCAATGCTTCCATCCTTAGAACAAATTTAAAGGCTTTGCATATACTGTCAGGTCAAGTTTCCAAACATCTAAGTGTCATTCTGCCCACAAAACTGGTGGAAATACATTTGAGGGACACAAATCCCTCAAAACGCGCATGCAGTGCCTCACCAGCCATCACAATTACATCCCTCTTACCTTCTTCTACCACAATTTAGATATCCATGGACAAAATTTCAAGGGTGGGTAAGTTACAGTGTGTCCTAACAATTTACAGCAGTTGTTATCCCTCCCAAATTTTGACGCATTTTGGGAGCGCTATATATGCAGCACCATTAAAATGCAAATACTCAGAGTTCAGCTAATGCTGTGAAAACAGCAAGCGCTTACGTTCCTTGCTGCTGAATAGGCGAGCAAATGACTTGATAATAACTAATTCATGCTTAATTTGCAAATTTTACTCAAACACAGAGCCAGTAACACCATTGTTTACAAAGCATTGATTAAATGGTAGGTTAAATAATAACAAAAAATAAGACTGTAAAGCAGCATGGGCTTTTAACTATTTTCTCCTTCTAATTGGTTGTTATTTTTTTAATAATTTCTTACTGGTTTACTTAGATTAAATACTAGAGACAAAACTCACCAGGGTATGGACAGAGGAGGTGAGGGTGTGACTGCACCACTAGAGGACTTGAAGAGCACATTAACCAAATGTCCATCAGGAAGACACTGAAATAGCAGATTCTCCTCTGGGGCAGTGGATGGACCAGATGACAGTGGGAGGTGTCTTTCATCCTCTAACGACCAGCCGAGAAGCATTCACTGCAGCCATACAACCTGTATGTTCTTCACTGTCTGCCATCACCTGAATGCAATTTTCTAAGCAGTGTTCATAAATGAACATGAAATATATATATATATATGTATGTATATATTTTAATTCTTAACACAATGCACAAGTGGGCTTTTATAAATTATTCTATAGGAGGGTAACAGCGTTGAGCAAGACACCACTGCCACAGTGGCACTGACATTATTAATACATGCTGCACCCAAATGACGGGAGCTGCACACCTGGAGAGTTACACACCGCTGAACTACAACCTATGTTTCTCAGCCCAATTCTTCTGCATCTCTGGCATCCCCCTGCCCTGGGTTCTTTTCCAGAGCTGGTGTGATGCTGATGACACGGTCTCTTCACTCCAGCAGTCGAGAAGGAAGGCAGACGGGCAGCCCACTTTCTCATATATTTAGTTCCCTTGAAAGGTCCAAGTGCCTGGGCATCAATGGCTCATGGAGACAGGGGGAAGAGGGCACACACGTTTTCCCCAGATTTCCCTAAACTAAAAAAGTCCTGGTTGCTCATCCAAAAATGCTAATACCATCATGCTTTTTTGTTATTAATGTACATCCCAAAGATATCACCCATTACTATCAGAACATATATGATTACACAAAACATTGACAAGCTCAACTCTCACTGATATCAAGGAAATTAAAAGATATTCACAGGGGATCAGATGCAGGCGAGCTCAATGGTACCATCACAGGCTACTGTAATCATCCAGTATGATCATCTACAGCACTGCTCACATGTGGGTACAGCCTGCAGCCAGTGAAACCCTGATACTATCACACATAAGCTAATGTGCAAGCTTGCAACAGTTTCTGTGCAGAAGCTGGGGCTCTAGGTAGCAATATAGTTCACTCTCCCAACCCACAGAATAACATATGGCCAAATATTACTGTTAGAGAGCAAAGAGGCAAAAAATAAACAGCAAAGAAAGAAGGTAACTTTGAATTTACCTTTCAAATACAGTATGTCAACTGTTTACTGAGCTTCCTTGGATAGAAACTTTTTGTAACAGTAGATTAGTGATGTACGTACATTCACGATACAGACAAACAAGACCTGAAGTGACAGGACAAGTTATCACAGCAAATCAATGGAGGGGTCGGGAACAGAACTACTGCTGTTCTGCAGAAATACTGCCCTATTTGAAATGCAACACACAACTTTCGCAGTAAACATTTAGTTATTAATTATCTCCATATGCTCATTTTCACAACTCTGTAGTTCTAACATCAGCAGCTCAGGAGACATCAAGCGTTTGATTTTCAAAAGAGACCCACAGTTGCTCAGCGCTCTGAAGCAAAAAGAAAAGAAAGACACAAGAAGTCTTTGTTAGCTGTGGTTTCAATTCACACATCTCTGGCTTATGGTTGAATCAGATTATGCTTTTCCACATGAGTTAGGGGATACAAAAGCAAAAGCTCCAAGTATTTTCACCAAATTCATATAGATTAAAAAAGTAATCTACATTTCTGCAGCCATCCTACTTGTTTGTAAAAAAAAAAAAAGATGCATTTCTTTAAGTTTCCCTTAACCTTTATAGAGCATTTATTTTCTGGAGCAAAGATACTGATGCACATCTTTCAGCGTTGCTTGCATATCCTCATACTCCGCAAATTTACAGGCATCCTCCAGCTTCAGCCACCGAAAAGCCTGATGCTCCTCTGAAAGCTTGATTTCTGTGTTACAGTCCTTCATTTCTGCCAGCCAGTAAACTACGGTCTTGGGTTTGCCATTGACAGGGTAGTGCAGTTCTTTCTTATACCCCTCTATGAGGGTGAGCTGACTGGCCTCGAGGCCAGCCTCTTCCTGCGTTTCTCGCAAGGCTGTTTGAAGGTCATCCTCTCCCGGATCCACGTGGCCTGCCAAAAGCATGAAAACATAAGTCTGCATGGAAGAAGGTGATTTTTTTTTCCAGTTGACAATGAAGAAACATTGGTTTTGTATTAACTGCTGTGCCCTCTCATCTGTCCCCCCAAACTGATACTGAAGAACAGAGGTTGCATTTCGAGCAATTTTACATCTTGATTTCCTCTCTCTTGTGGCTTTCAGGATCTCTATTTATCCCACATCATCTGAAACTACCAGTGGCCTGTCAGCACTGGAAAATTTATTTTCCTAGTCCTCCTTTTCTTCTCTGGAGTACTCTGCACCCATAATGCTCCACCTTAGAGATCACATTTCAGGCCAAGGACCAGAAGCCTCATGAATGCTTTTCTTTAGGTGACCTACAAACAGTCCTCTCTCAACTCTTCCCTCCCACATAAGCTTAAGGCCCAATCCTGAAGAACTTATACCAACACCCCAGAAACAATGAGTCCCAACAAAAAGAAATGACATTTAAAAAGTAGATTTCAGAAAAAAAGACCTTCAACCAATGGATTCACACTACAGGACATAAACAGTTTGAACACTGCTTTATAACCAAAAGGTGAAAGCTGTCAGAGAACAAAACTAAGCTTCCCACATGCCTTCCTTATTCCAATATATCCTAAACTAGTGAGAATTTAATCATGGAGAGGGAGCAACTTATTGAATCACTCATTGATTCAGTAAGGGGAAGGGGAAACTGTCTGAGCTTCATCCTTGACACGGCTGTACATACTCCGAGCCATCTTAGAAACCTCTGGATGCAAAATTATGACATTAAACCACCAATAGTTTCTCCTATGCTGGGATACATAACAGTCTAGTACTTCCATTTTTCTCCCATAACCCCCTCTGAAATACAGCAAGTCTAAAAGCCAGTCCTTTCACCGGCTGTGACTTCTTCAAGGCTCTCCTTTTCTCTTATATTACTTAGAATGAGAGATGCCATTACAAACAATGGATAAATATAACATATCCCCAGCTGTTCATACTTTTGGTGAGAAAAGTCAGATTTGGTTTTCTCAGGAAAGCTTCAGACGAACAGAAATAGAACAAGCCAGGAAAGACCTTTAAAAAAGCAACAAACAGGGAGTTGAGAAATTTCAAAAGAAGAAATAAAAGTTAGGCTTCACCCCCCCCCCATTAACTGTTTTCTATGTAGGTGTCTGCAAATGACCATGATTTCAGCATAGAGAGACGAACCTTTCCTCGGATCCCAGGTATCCAAAGCCACCGTTTAGTACTAGGGCTGGGGCACATGGGAATCCCATATGCCAACAGGTCTCACTCACTTGTTTGCCTGTGCATCAGAAACTCAACAACTTGATATCAATTCTAATATAAAATACAGTTCTTTTCCAAAAGGCAGCTGTACAGAAAACGGCAACTGATGTTGCATATTGATGTCTTAGATATGAGATCAAATACACTGAAGTTTTAAGTAAAAATATTTTTCCCTGATTTAACACTGTAAGTCAAGCTGTCACCTTCTTTTTAAGAAGGTCAGTATTTCCATAGTTGGGATTTTTACTAATAGTTGAGAAATGGAATCCACTCAGCCTTGCATAGCTGGATTACTTTTACAGTATCAGTAGGAAACACCCACAGAACATCCATGAGCAGTAAATAACCACATTTAAAATGGTAATTATGACCCACAGTCATCAACCATGCAATGAGCTGAGATAGCAAAAAAAGGTGAAGGGCTGAGATTCTGTTCCAACTCAAAGGATACAAACACAACATCCTACCAGCTAGCAGAGGGAAAGGGAATCGCTTCATCCTACCCTTACTAATCACAAGTCTAATGTCAGTAAGTTTCCAGCTTTGTGCAACATGCCCTACTTTGTGGGAGAAAAGAACTGCTGGCACCACATCACATAGCACCTTCCAGATCCTCAAAGCACTAATTTGCACTAATGAAGTTCCAACATGCTGAGGAAGAAAACAAACCTTATGTCCCCCTCCCAACAGGCTCAATTAGTGCAATGTCACTGTTTTAGGAGCTGAGATGAGGCTGATGAAGTTCATTTGAGAAGATCCAAGCAGGTATAGCTTAATTTTGTAAGAGCTGCACCTGCTTACGGACTTCTAAAATTTTCAACAAACAGATTTAGCCGTAAGTGGATTCATCTCCTGTGTGCCCTTACGGATGTGGTAACTTCTTATCATTCTGGCTCCTGACATATTAAAAAACATGCCTATATCATACACAAGTTATGTTTTTGCATCACACAACCGAGGGCTGCCTTTGAAGGTCACTCATACCACACAGAATATAAAAATGCAATAGTTCTCTCATTTACTAATTCAAGATCTGTATCAAGAAATCATTGTATCTGTCATCAGATTATGGCTTTTCTATTATTTTTGATTTATAAAATCATAAAAGATACAATCTTGACTGCCTGGGATGCATGTCTATGAGTCATTTTACTCACAAGTGTGCGGTCATGTCTACAACTGTAGTATTCCCAGTGAACTTTTCCAAACAGAACTCTCCTCTTACAAATAATCATGTCCCAATCCATGGATTTTTTTTCCTCTTTCTTTCTTTCCAGTAGCCTGAGAACTACCCATTTAGCCTTTTGACGAAGAGGACCAGAGGGAAAGATTTGAAAATTTTTGTTCTTTCCTTTAACAGCAGGGCATGGTTGATACTAACTTTCTGCCAATTAGCAAATTCCTGTTTAAACACTGTTCAAGTGCTATGCTTTGACAGCATTCCATTTTACAAGTAGTAAAAACGAGGCAAAAAGCAGTACGAAATCTCACAGGGTAAGAAACAGCTTAGAAGAGCTACGAGGAATTTAAATCATTTCTGTGTTGTACTTCCCCTGGCACAAGGGCTGCAAGACTGTGCAACTCAAACACTGGCTCTGCCATGTGTCTTTACAGACGAGGCGTTGCCGTGCATCTTGGGGCACTGCAAGGGCTCGGGGTCTCTCTTTCAGGGTCTCACTGATGAGTGAGAATGGCTTAGGTGAAGATGGCGATGAAGCTACTTCTCCTAGCTGTTTCTACCATTTTTACTACGTAGGGCCTGCATTCTTCATCAATCATCTCCTGAATTACACCACCTTAAAGAAAGGCATTTTAAGGTAAATCATGGGTTTTCAGTTTGTCTTCTAATGTTGCGCTGCAAGGCATGACCATTCTGACAATCAGTGGATGAAATACCCCTGCATCGACAACAGCGGTATCTGCCAGAGAAGGAAGGCAGTAACTTGTCTAGCTACCCAGTTTTAGTTAGTTGTTAAGTGTCTGCCAAAAGCTTCAGACACCTGAAGCAATATGACTAGGTGACCTCTGCCACTCAAACTGTCATGCCCAGTAGTTTATACAACTACTGCTTGTAAGGAATTTGGGCCACAAAACTGTCCACTATGCTGCTGAAAAAGCCTAGATTTGCTACAGTTAACTGATTAAACAAAGCTGACCATAGCAGCATTCAGCCAAAGGTCAGTCCGTAATCTCTCTAGCACAAACAACCCTGAAGGATATTATCAGGGCAAACATCACCTTTGGGTGGGGTCCAATGATGGGTCCCATAGGATGTCTGGAGGAGGAGGTATTCAATATTGTCAGTGACCTTGGAACGGGGTGCTGACTGCAGCCTCCTGTAGATTATCAAGCCACATGCTCTCACCGCCATGCCCCTCTGTCAACTGCAACAAGAGCTGTTGAAGAGCGCAGAGGATTAAGCGTGGTCAACACGGGAGTTCAAACAGACAAGTCGTATTTTTCCAGAAAATGTTTTTTCAATATGGATTAAAAATCATCCATTCCCTTGCAGTTATTGCATAATTAATCTTGGCAACCACCCTAAGAAGGTAAAAATAGAGCCTTTTCCTCTTAAGGGAAAGCAAAAATGTCCATGAAAGCCCCAATGCAAAAAAAGTGTTCTCTAAAAGCTCAAAAAAAAAATTGCATGACATTTCCTTGCAGCTGATGTATTAAGAAGCACATTAGAGGGACAGGAAAGGATAAAGCAGAAGAAACAGCTATGATCAACACTATGATCAACTCAGCATTACCAGGAACCGGCACACAGAAACAACTGCCCAGCACAGAGCTCTGGCAGCACAGGGAGCTCCTTCAGAAGTCAGCGGCAGAGCTGAGAAAAGGAACGTCAAAGGGACCAGCGCTCTGCTTTCTGGGCAGGGCGAGAGGCTGTCGGGCAGCGCTAGGAGATTCTTGGCACACAGGGAGATTAAGCTCCGGTGTGTGAGCAGGAAAGAGCACACCTCTCAAGCAACAAATATAGTAATTAATAACCTACCTCAGCAGGACAAGCGGTTTTTCATAATAACATACATATATATATATATATATATATATATATATACACACACACATATATATATACACACACATACACAACCGTACACATAAAAATATAAAAAATATATATAATATATATATATATATATATGCACACTACAAATATATATATATACACACACACACACATATATATAAAGCAACGGAGATCAGAAAGACATTTAAAAACTGCAGAAATCTCGAGCTCTAGGTGAATTTTGTATTTTGACAGAGCTGCACATTTAAGTAAATAACACATTTTTACAGAACTGTTTTGCCCCCACTGGGCTGTCCCGCGACCCACATGCCCGCTGGGGGACGCGCAGCGCGCACAGCGCCTCCATCCAGCCCCCGAAACGAGCCGCCGCCGCCGCCGCCGCCCTGAGCCCAGCGCCCCCACAGCCGCCCCCAGGGCGGCAGGAGGCCGTGGAATAACGGAAACCCCAACACGAACACATCCGCCATTACAACCCCGCCCTCACCTTCACTTCCGGTACAGGCAGTAGGCGGGGATCGACGTCCGACTGGCAGCAGCCTCGGCCAATTACAGCGCGCAGAGCGAAGCGTGGGCGGCACCAGCCGCTCCTTCCGTCCTCCCTTCCCGCCTCTCCCCGCCCCTACTCCCTCCGCCGCCTGTAATTGGTTCCTCCCCGAGAGTCCCCGCCCCCTCCCCGCCTCTTCTTCGCCCCATTCGCTGGCTGCGGGCGCGAGCGTTTGAAGCGGGAAAGGCGCCGTTGCCATGGGAACACGGCCTGGGCGCCGCTGCCGCAGCCTGCGCGAGGGGCCGGCGCGCCGCGCTCCTGCCCGCCTTCGGCTCCGCTCCGCTCCGGCCGCGGCCGGTGAGTGACTCCGAGGGCGAGTGGCGGGGGCCGTCGCGAGGGAAGGGGAGGCGGGGCGGGCTCGGGGAGCCGCAGGCCGCGGCGGCCTCGCCCGGCCCGCTGGGGAGCAGCAGCCCCGCTCTGGCGTGGGGGAGGGGAGGGAAATAAATAAATAAATGAAGTAATGAAGTAATTAATTAATTAAGGGCAGCAGAGGGATAAAAAAGGATGAAAGGCGGCAGTGCGGCCGGGAATCCCCGCAATGCAGCTGGCGCCGCGGGACGCTCCGGCTTAAGCCGCGCGTTTGTAGCGATTTAGCTCGTTCCGACGCGTCCCCTCAGTCTGGAAACGATGTGCTCTTTATTTAGTTATTTGTTATTTCCCCCTATTCGTGATACAGGTGCATCGCACAACACGCGACTTGTTTGTAATCGCGTAACCACGAGCAACGGCACAGCTCGGAGTGAGCCTGATCCCCCCGCTCCCCCTCGGGCGAGCTGGAAAATCTGAACGGTTGGTGAAACGTTGAAACGGGGGAGGGGGGGATGTCTTCCCGTGAGGGAAAGTATAAATACAGACTTCATCAGGCTGGAGTTGAATTCAAGTTGGGGGAACTATGAACACCAGGTTTCTCGCTCTGGGGCTAAATTTGGTAAGCTTGTCCCCCTCCAAGCCTGGAAGTGGACTGCACAGCAGTTTGCCTTGATGTAGTTCCAAAACTAAATAAATACTGAAAGCCATTTGGTAAATATTGCCTACAAGAGATACCCGGACACAATTTTCAAGTAATCAGCATCCTAATATAACTCATAGATTATTTTCTTAGCTGCGGTTGAATATTAGACACTTCCATTTCCATGCAGCTGTTGTTTTAAGCAGTTGTCGGGTATCAGCTGTAGGAAGAAGTCTCTTCTGCTGAAGTCATCAGACTATAATTAGTATGAAATAATGATTATAACAATTACCAGTCTTTTGCAAATTGAAAAAATACTTTATTTGAAAAGAAAAAGGCCACAATACTTAGTTGTGGCTTTTTAGTCCGTTTAAAAGAACAGTGAGATTAACCGTAGATCCAGTAACCAGCTCTGTCTTAGGTATGCCAGTAGCAAAGGAAGCAGGAATGTTGATGAAGGGAGAAGACATTCTTTTACATGGTCCAGCTGTAAAACATTTATCAGTTAATGTTACATATACTCCTCCCTTTCCAATTATTTTTCTTATGCAGAAGCTACAGATGGTTATGTATTACTAGTACTCAGTTTTGTTCCTCGTATCTTCAAAATGGCCTGCTACAACACTTACTCCAGCAACCGAGTATTTAATCCACATAGTGTACACACACAGGGAACTGCATAGTGTAATCCTATGTTCTTATAAATGGGTCTGGCGCACTGATCGATGTTTCAAACTGTGTTTCATAGTTCACTACCTATTGTGTTTGCATCTTAAACTAAAATTATAGTTTTGTTTTTATAGCAGAGACTATTTTTTATTATGTGTCTTGTGCTCATAAAAATGCAACCATGCCACGACTCTGTTGCTCACAGGAATGCCCTAGTATTCAAGAGAATGGGGGTCAAAATGATTAAAGATTAAAACGTTTTTTGTGGTGTCCTGGAAAAGCAAATTAGCCATCCGTTCCTGGAGGGCTAAATCAAATTTGGCTATGGACAAGTTAAAAATTAGCTTAATGTTCAGAGGAATAAGAAACATAGATGAATGACTATTGACATGAATTAATAAGTCTTTTCTCAGGAAATGTTCTCATGAAAGATTGGTTTCATTCTAGTCTTTTGCTTCTATACCCCCAAAAACATCAAACACCTTGAGACACAGGCTGTGCTGAAGACATGCTCGGGATGATATGGTTAACTAATAAAGTACAATACGCTGGTAGAGCTGTGATCAGGAAAGGAAGGGTAAGTACCTGCTACGTGTATTACAAACTTAAGTAATTTTAAGTTCTTAACTTTTGTTTTTGTAAAGCTTTGTAAAGCAAAGGTACATCAGTGTTTGACACAGTACAAAGTCATAGGTATGAAAATAAGGTGCTGTTAAGATTCAAAAATTGTTACTTTTATCTGATGCCTGAGAACTGGTTCTAATAAAATTATTTTATGATTAGACCAAAGGTTATGATTCAGAATGATAATCTTGGATTATTTACAGAATTAAATATAACTTGCATTAATTAACATTGTAAGGTTTTGAGTGCTACCTAAGGTCTCTTCACTTTGCCATGGCTTCATTTCCCTGGTTTAAAATATAGTGATACTTGCATCATGTCTCAGTGGTGACAATCAGGAGTATCAGTGAAAGTCAAACAAAATTGCCAGGTAAATATTGTGGGATAACAGTGCATGTGGGTGTTACTTTTCAAGTGAACAATGCACTGAGTTCTTTACTACATCAGAGATTAATAAGGATCAAGATATAGTAGTATAAGGCTGCTTTATCCGTAGAATAGTTCATGTGGGGATTTTCATGTACTTTAGTTTATGCACAGTGACTAACAGCCACTGATTGAGTATCTTTTTGAAGGCCATTTTATCCACTTTGAAAAGTGTGTTGAGGGTGAAAAGACCTGTGTAAGAGCCAATTAATAATTAAAAGCATTTTAAAATGGAAGATAGCTCCTAGATAGCTCCTAGAGCATAATTTTGTAGTAAGTTTGTTCTTTTCAGAATACATAAGATATAACCAGTGGTTTCTACTATTTATGCCTTTTTTTTTTCTGGCTTTATGTACTTTCAAAAACTCCAATTACCAAAACAGTGCAGTTCTTCACTGATGATAAACAATGATATTATTCTGTGCTTTGTGTTGATCTCTTTACATAAAGTTCTACTGCTTTTTACAGTGGGTATTTACCCATTACCAGAGCCTGGCAGACTTGTAAGATCTTTTCAAGATTCATCTGCGTAAGAAATAAGTTGTGGAGAACTCAAGTTTGCTATGTAAAGACAATAAGCTGATTGGTCCCTGATCTAGATATCTTACTGTTTAGACTTCTTATGTGTTTCAGCAGTAAGGTAGCTCGTCACTGTTACTCCCTCACAGCTAACTTGTGTATTAGAAAGAAAGATGCTTTGCACTTAATTGAGCTCACTGTTTGCACGGCTAACCTGCTGCAGTACCTGCTTGTCAGAGGAAAAGCAGCTCTCTTCTTTGTGGGGAATGTGAAAATTTCAAAGTGACACCGAGTCTTTCTGCCAGTTAAAATGAGAACAGCAACCACTGAACTGCAGTGAATTATATTCCATGTTACAATACAGAGTGAATGAAAAATTCTTAAGGCTGAGACTATTTGACCTTGTAATTGGGTGCGTATAGAGATTTCTGCTTCCAAATTGACTTCCTTCTTCCTCAAAACATATGTTATATCCAACTGTTTTAAGAAGTTAAAGAATTCCGTCTCAGTCCTATTTTCAGGGAAGTCACAGCTTTGCTGGAAATAAGACTTGGGCTTTGATGTTCAGCAATCACTTTGAAGAATGTTACATTTATGCACTAGAAAACAGTGTTGTCACACGTGAACAAACAAAATTAGCTCCTGACAATAATTGAGGGAAGGCTGGCAGTTATTCATTGTAGAAAAGTAAAGGGCTTCCCCTTTTTTGCCAGAAGATGGCATTATCATTAACGGTTTAGGATTCTTGAAAGCATACCTTGTTTCTTTACAAAGCTATTTTACTTTGAAGAATTGTATTTCCATTTGAGAAACAATATCTGTAGAGGGTTTTATTATGTGTCTAAAATATTAGGTGAATTAAGCTCTTTTTAGGGGCAGAAAGGCACTCCATTCTTTTAGAACACTGCTGATCAGAAGGCCAGAAGGGTTCATTGTGATCATCTGTTTTGACAACTGTAATTCCCCTGAATTATCTCTTGTTTGAAGCAGAGCAAATCTTTTAGAAAGATTTAGAAAGGACAGAAAACTGTCTGTTCTTGAATTTTAAAATGATCAGAACCTATCATGACTTCTGTTTAATTTTTCCCAAAGTTAATTAACTTGTTACTCCTTTCTTAGTAACTGTTCAGTTTTCCTAGATTGTGAAATAACTGTTCCATGGATGGAGAGACACTGAATTTAGCTCCTGGAACCACTTAGATCCAGTAAGATTGATTATATCTGAGGCAGGAAAAGCACTTACTACTTTCAGAGCCAGCTTCCATTAGGAAGCAGTTCAGTTACTGTCATGTGGCACAGAGCCTTAGCCAGGAAACCATGCAGAGATGCTTATGAGGCTCAGTGCTAGCCTTCTTGCATGTTCTGTACTATCTGTATTACTTGGATTTTCTATATTTTGAGAATCTTAGTCCCTCATTACTCTAGTGATGGAAAATTGAATGGATAGTCATTTATGGGTATTTCTATCCATGTCTATTGCTTTCTTTTTGGGAACTAGCTCCATTTTTTTTATTATTTTTTTTTCTCCTTTCCAGAAAATTATACCTACAAATAGAAGCAAACATGGAATCATGGAATTAGTTTCTGCAGTTTTTTTTCTGGTCACTCTCTTAACTGAAGCATATTCAGTGATGTAAATATAACCTAGAATACAGAGCAAGAATGGGTGAAGGGAATCTGCTTCTTTTTTCAAACAGAGAGGTTTCCTGTGGCAGTGCAAGCATACAGACTTGCAGAGGACCTGTTTTATCTTCTTAGATACTTTCATGTTTCTGAAAAATGCCTATCTTACATACTTTACTCTAAATGAAATCTGATGTTCTTGTGGAATTATAGATGTTAAAGAATTTGGGAAATTGTGAGTGCTTGTGAAAGGTCTTATACAGGTGTAATTTATGGTCTTTGGATTTACCATCCTTTTTGTGGATTCTGTTTCCCTCTCTCTGGATATAATAACCTCAGCTACGGCTTAAGATTAAGAATTGCAATACACATGCATTAAAAATGTCTCCCTATATAACATTTGCTTCTGTCTTCAAGTTTGTTGTTGCTGACACACAAAATTATATTATGGTTAACCACTATTTACAGCTTAGACTTCACCTCTGAAATCATGTTAGTTGTCCTCTAATGCATCTTTTGGCCTCTGTCATATCTCATGCAATCAGCATTTTAATAGAGTCTTTATTGTTTTGTCATTACTATTCCAACCGTGTATATAACAATTCTAATGATATAAGAACAACTTTGGGTTGCTATTTAGTGGCCTTATTTTCTTATATTATTGTAGAGATACTTGAAAAACCTGCTAAAGAATTTATCCTGAATTACAAGGAAAAAAGCCTTTAGTTTTAAATAACTTGTTTTTCTGTTTACAAATAGTAAATTTGTATTTGCAATTTGTATTTTGTAAACTTGTGTTTGCTAAGGTCTTAGACTGAACAAGGCAGTGGGCAATGGATATTTGAAGTGCTATCATTTTTCCATTTTACAGAATAAGTAAAAATATCTACAGATATTAATCCACCTGGATACAAACAGCAGCAAAAAGTGTTGCTAGGAATACGTATGTTTAGGATTTTTTCCATGTCCATTTCAGTGATGCATGCTAATTTTTGGGGTTTCCCAAGAATGCAAGCACAGAATTCCAGTAGTGTATATAGGTTTAGATAAATTCTTTGTTTCAGGTTTTGCGCAGTTTTGAACAGTCTGTCAAGTACACTTAGAAATGCTCACAAGATACATGAAATTCAATAGAAAGTTATGTTTAAAGGAAACATAAAACCCCAACTTTGCTGTAGTTCATCTGTAAGGTGAACAGTTTTAATAATTCATCCTTAGGTTAGCACAAATGCAATTTCTTTTCCTTTGGTTAGTAAATGAGGGATAGCTGCAGAACCACACTAGACCACATGCCCTGATATTAAGTTGAGTATCTAAAATTAGGCATTTTACACTCTGTGGCTTAAGGACAGGGTTTCAGTAGCTGCAGCATTTATCAAGTAGACATCAGATGTGTAGGAACTCTGCAGCAGTAAGTAACTGTGTATTGTGCATTTCTATGTATCATTTTAAAATACAATTTCATAGATAATTATTTGCTTCATATTTAGTGTAGTTCTGTTATTGTTATATTCCATACTATTTGAAAATCTAGTGTTTTGGATTTGGAGTTTGACATGCTTCTGTCCTAACTTCAGATAACGGCATTTGGGGAATGGGTAATTACTTCATTAATAACTTTGTCAGCCATGATGTCTCATATGAAACTAATATTTCTTTTGTTTGATTTCTTGTAGATTTTAGCTTGAAGATGGCATCATGCCTTTATGAATGCCTTTGTGAGGCAGAACTTGAAAAATACTATCCCCATTTTGCTGCCTTTGGTCTTCAGAAGATTGATGAACTTGCCAAGGTTTCCATGAAAGATTATACCAAACTAGGGGTCCACAACATGAATGACCGCAAACGTCTCTTTCAGCTCATTAGAATAATCAAAATTATGCAAGAAGAGGAAGATGTAGCAGACTTAAACAAGCAAGATTTCCAAACAAGTGGCCTTATTGTTCAGCCTCAGGCAACCAGATCAGGTCCCCGTAGACAACTGCATTTTGAGTCCTCCTTTGAGAAAAATGATGGAGCTATTAAAGACTCTGAGCCTGAATTATATAGTTCATCTGATTTCAGTGCCAATAAAGAAAGGGACAGTCTAGTGGAAATGCTGGAACACATTCAACCCCATGATTCAGAGCTTATTAGAATAACTAGAAGAGACCTGAATACTCCTGGAATATGCACAAAAAGTGGACTGGACCATGCTACAGTATCTGATGATATTGCTCCTCTCTTGGGGGACTCTGAAACTCCCATAATACAAAGAGTAACTCATATTTCAGGGTATAATTATGGACTACCTCATTCTTGTATCAGGTAATTATTGTTCCCTTTATTTTACCATTTTTTCAAGTTAATCATAATTAGTAATTTCTGGGGAGGAGAATCTGCCTTTATCAACTCCAAATAAGCAAACTGTAATGCTGCAAAAATTGTACAGAACAATGTAAGATCTTATAGGGAGGAGATGTATTAACAAGCACTTCACACTCCAAGTCTGGTAGAATGAATCAGTTGAATTCACCAGCTGCTACTTGCCAAGATTGCCTAAGAATAGTTTTCACTATCTTGCAGGATGTAAGCCTTTGTTTTCTTGGTGTTTCAGGCAGTCTTTTTTTTTCTCATTTTTTTTCCATGTGACTTATCTTGAAAAAATTAATTTCCAAAATAGTGTTGCCTGTGGATGGTAAGTCTGTGAAGTTTTCTCCAGTAAAAATGATGCATACTGTGATAGTTACACTTGTTTGTAAAGAAATTTCTGAACTGGAGCTTTAAAAAGAAATGGAATAAATATAACTGGGACTGGATACGGACAGTAGTGTGAGGGAAGCTTTGCAGCTGCTCCTTGAGCATGTGATCTGTAACATTCATACTGTTCCCAGTGTTGCTAACAGGGGGCTAGTTACCTTTGACCCCTGTAAATCAACTCTGGAAACGTTTGTAGAGCACAAAATAATGTTTATTGGCTTACAATAGGCGGAGTGCAGTGTAAACTAACTGCCTTGAGTCAAAAATTGTGATCTAAGAAGACCTCAGTCACCTACCTCTGAAAGTGTCCAGACTTACTAGGTTTCTGCCAGGTCTCTCCTCTTAAACTGGTTGGGATCCAGGCACTAGCTGTTTCTGCATTTAGATCTCCTGCAGATCCTGATCCAGCAGTCTGAGTGCATTTCTCCCAGCATACATACTGCCAGAATTGAGCTCACTGCCGTGGAATTGTGGCAATTTTGTTTTAAAATGCAGCGAAGAGACTGTCATAAAGATCATAGTGCTAACCTTCAAAATAATAATCTTGTGTAGAGGTTCTGGAAGTCAGGACAATATACCATTTGAGGTTCATGAGCTGCTTCAGAAGTGCATGTGTTTGATCACAAGCAGTAGCACGTCCTAGCTTGAAGTAGAGACGTTTATTAGACCCAAGGTGTCAAGCCTGCCTGAAGATCTGTGCTGCCAACCACCCAATGAGTGGTTACCACCTCCTGCAGGCGAGGGTAGCTGTGTGAAGTGGTGGTGAAAGATGGAGTGTGGGATGATCCACGGAGTCAGGATTGATCACAACTCCCATAGCCTCAGTGGAGCAGATGCTGTTGTCGGAGAGGGAAAGTACTGTGGTGGCCTAGCAGTTAGAGCGCTTACCTGTGAAATGAGAGATCATGGCTTAGAACTGGAAAAAAATTCAACCTTGCCACTCCTGCCTTCCAGAGGAGTGCACTAACCTCCTAAATATAGGATTGGCATCTTGGTGCATTCTCTGTCTCCTCTGGAAACTGAGCCACGGTACCACAAAAAGAGCAGGGTTCACAGGGCTGGAAAATAAAAAATAAAATATAATCTAAGGGACCATAATGCAGTGGACCAGCTGGAGGAATTTGATCCTGAATCTTGCAGTAGACCCACTCTCTCCTTTGTTCTCGCTTTCTTCCCTTTGTTCTTCTCTTTCTTCCAAGCGCATTCTTTTGTGCTTAGCACTAGGGTTCATCTTGTGGGCTTCCTGCATCTTCCTGACATGCCTGAGTTTCTCTTTTCCCTGCTTTGACCACTGAACACATGTTCTGCATTCCAGGCTTGGGACCAGCCTGCTGGCAGTTGGGTTAGTGGTTCCTGACTTGTGAGTGTCCATCCTCTTCACTGAATCCATCTGCATGTCACCTTGGGATTTTGGCCACTCTTAAGTCTAATCTAGCCTAAAGTAACCCAGTACAGTGGAATGATTTAAGACTAAAGAAAGATAAACAGCTCTGTTAATATGTTTAAATATATTTTCCATTTGCCTGCAGCAAATGACTTGATTTTCATGTCAGCAGATAGGACATGGGGATTCTTCTGACTTGTCTAATCAGATCCTAATGATCTGTTTCAAGGTTTGTTTTTTGCTAATAATATAAGAATACATTTTGTCATAAAATATAATTTCTTTTTAAGAAAGGTTAATAGAAAATTAAACCTGAGGTTCAGCATATAGAATTTAAACATATTCTGTCCCCCTACGAAATACTTGTAATCAAATGTGCATCTGTACAAGAAAGAATTTATGCCTTTTATGTTGTAAACAGACCCCCCCAAGTTTTCAGTTTTTCCTTCCTCCAGATTTTATAATCAGACCTTTCTCCATCAAGCTTTTAGAGCAAAACAAAGGCTTTTCTAATAGGTGACTAGATTCAGCCTCTGGTGAAATGAGAAGTAAACTTCAGAGCCTCTGATCATTTGCTGAGAACATCTGGTGTCCAATGATATCCGTAAGCTTATAGTGGCTTATAAGTTAAGTATCTTATTTCAAGTCTTAGGGTTTTTCAGAGGAAAGAAGTTTCCATCTAAGTACAGGGCCTGATCCAGGTCAGCATAGGAAAGCCATACTAAAATTAATAGGAATACAATACAAGTAAAAATTACTTGTGTGAACTCTTTAAAGACTACATCTTGAGATTTATATCTGCATACTGTATGCTTGTGGGGAATCATGCAGTACAGCAGCATTGACATTACAAGCTTGTAGTTGTAATGAGATATTGAATAACTTGTATCTTTGCTCTGTTTTTGTTTTTAATTCACTAGACAACTACTCTGTTGGTTTTTAATCACTACATTAAGATTTTTGGAAGGGCACTTGGATAGCATGGCAGAAATAGTACTTTCAGGCAAGTCAGGGCTTGATTAAAATGATTGTTTCTGACAAGCTGACATTCAAATCTAGGCAGAAAATCATTATTCGTTTGGTTGAAGACAGCTTGAAAAAGGGAAAGGTGAAATGAATACATTTTGGTTACATTCAAACGTATTCCGTATGCTACATCACAAAATGATTTACACAGCAGTTTAATTAATAAAACAAGAAATGACTTTATGCATCTGAGGGGTCCAGAAGGGAACTTAAGGAGACTTGACAAAACACAAGAGTACAACTTCACCTGTTCTCTGAAAGAGCATAATTTTTATGCCACAAGGAACAAGTTGGATAGAAGACCAAAGAAGAGATAATGAAGAGATCAGTATTTCAAGTTTTCTTTGAAATGAATAGGAACGTGGTGATGCTGTCTAGTTTCCTAGTCTGAGACATCTACTTGCAACCTGTGGAACAGCCTATAATTGAGTGAAAGTTGGTATTAGGGGAAAAGCAACTGAATAGTACACCCTCTCCTTTTCAAGATCTGTTTATACTTTTATCTGCACTGAATTAAGTGAACTAATAATGGCTCTGAATAATTTCAATGAGAATAAGTAAATAAGTGAATTAAGTGAAATTGTGTATTTTATCAGCTTGGATCGTATATTTGTAGATAATGGTATGCCAGTCCAGCAACAAGCTCAGGATCATAGCTGTATAAACACTGCTATTTTAACAATGTGCACACAAGTTATTAGTCTAAAAGTTGTTAGCAAAAAACAGTGGAAACTCCACCATGTCACAATGAGGTTTTTTTGGTGAGTGTGGCAGAAATATTTATGTGGTACAGCTAGAAATCCAAGCCAGATTTATGCATATTCTGCATTGTGTAGTAACCTGGTTTAAACTACAAAACTACAATTTTGTTGTAGATCGAATACCTCTGAGAAAGAAACTCCATGGACAGAAAGGGAAAAAATCCGTGTGTGCGTCCGAAAGCGTCCCCTGGGCCTAAGAGAGGAGCGACGTGGGGAGGTTAATATCATCACAGTGAAAAATAAAGAAACCCTACTCCTTCATGAGAAGAAGGAGGCAGTTGATCTCACCCAATATATTTTACAGGTAATGCGTTGCATTTACATTTTATGTTTATGGGCCAGTCACTTGCATGGTGGGATAAAACAAATTGTACGAATGATGAACACAGCCAAGAACCACCTTGGGATTTCAGGGAGGATAAACAGAAAAGGGCTGTCTGTATTTCTTATAAAATAGGCAGTGGGTTCTTCTGTCAGCTCAGCATAACTGTATTTGAATTGCTCCTGATTTTCTGCCAGCTTGTGGCAGAAAACTTGAGAATTTAAGGTCTTCAAAAGCATGTCTCTTGCAGCTTTCTTTGCACATGATAAAATAAACCCCTCTGCTAAATGCCAGTGTTGTAGCAGAACTGCCTGCTGCAGAGTGCCCTAGTAACTTTCCAGGGTACTTCAGTGGGGAGTTTCCTTTTCACACTATTTCAGCACTGTAGTTTGTTTCAATTAATCACTTATACCTTCACCCTCTCCCCTTCTTAGTTCTCAAATGTTTCTGAAAATTAACTTCTCCTTTGATCTTTGTTTCTAAATCCTAAGGATCTCATGCTGTCATAGTTCAAATTCCCAGTTTTGACCGACAGCACCAAGAACAGAACTGATTTCTAGGGAGCAGCAAGCCATACTTGCTCTGCTCTGTATTATTTTTACAATCTGGGTCCTTGGAACAACTGTTCGGAGTATCCAGTAAAAAATCAGTTTGCAGCTCTCTGGGGCCTGGTTCATATACCACCTTTTACAGTATGACACATGCAGCCATTCCAGCCCACTCCCTCCATCTGATTAGCTATATTTGACACTTGTGTGGTGCCTATCACCTTGGTATCTCAGCACTGAAATAACTGCTAGTTTATTTTGTTCTGGTAATAGAAATCTTACTATAAATCAATATTGTCCAATCAGAATTATGCCACGGCAAGAAGGCCGTATCTGTACTGTAGGACCTTGGAGTACTTCCTTGCTTCCAAGTCTGGCTGCTCACCCTACCTCCATCCCTGGTTCCTACAGAAAGAAGGCCAGTGGTGTAGACCAGATGAGATCTGGGGCACACTCCAGCTCTGTGACCTGGGGACCCAAACTGCAGGCCTGTTACAGAGCTCATCTGTGCTGCGAGCCGGGTGTAGCTGTTGAGACTCCCTGGTCTAATTCACACATGTGTTGGTGTGGCTTGTTTGTGCATCGCTGAAATGATTATCAGTCCTGGAGATTTACTACATTAATTTAGCATGTACTGTCTCATTAGAGTGTAATGTTAGACACCAGTCTGTGGAAGCTTTTCTGGAAGTGTGGTATGTTTGTGACTGTCCCCACAAAAAGCATTCTTAACCTAGAAGGACCAAATCCGAAGTTCAAAATGACCTCAGCTGCAGTCTTTCTAGAGACCCTGCTGCTTTGGATCAGAGCCTAAATATTGGTGGGTTTTTCTTCTGCCCTCTTCTGAGATAATGCAGTCTAGCTTTGTTTAGGAATAACTTAGTCTTCCCTGGCATAAAAAGGGTTTGAGTCTGGAGAACAGAGACAGCTAATCACAACTGAGGACTAATTTTGAGTTCTTTTTACTGTTGTAATCTTACAGTACATCTGTGGTTTGATTCATTTCAGGAATAGATGAGGAGTTTTCTATTAATTTTCTCCTGCTTTTTGTCATAAGGCTGCTGTATCTTCTGCTTCAGAATGACGGAAGATTAAGACATCTTTGCTTTCTTTTTTTTTTCTTTCTACCCTCATTCTGTTGATTGGTTGTAATGGTGTGTTCCTGCATATGTGATGCTGCACGTCGAATTTGCCATGTCACTCTGGACCTGATCCAAAGCCATATGAAGTCACCGGAAAGACTTCTGTTATTATAATTTGTCTTCTTATGGGGGTAAAGGGGAAGTGAGACATATTCCTTTTCATGTAAAGATCATGTTTATTTTTCAGCATGTTTTTTATTTTGATGAAGTCTTTGGGGAGTCATGTACCAATCAGGATGTGTATATGAAGACAGCTCATCCTCTCATTCAGCATATTTTTAACGGGTAGGGCATCAGTGCATACATTTGTTATTTTCTGCCTTTCTGTTTTCCAATTTCATGTACTGTTTTAATTTTCCTCTTACTCTTTTCATCTTTTGAAAATACATTCATTTCTCCGTTTCCACATATCCTTCCCCACTTAGAATGCCTTTGTCTGCAATTTTGGTAGAATAAATCAGGAAAAAATTTCTTCACACTCAGTGAGAAGAAATGAAAATTGGGCTTCAATTGTAACAAGGAGTCAGAATGGCCTACCTAGGGAAAAAAAAAAAAAAAAGATGTCAAGATCCTGAAGTCTAATCTCTGTTCTAACAAAGACTTCTGTGTGGCATAGCACAAACTGTCTAGTGCCTCGATTTACTCATCTGTAGAGAAATAATATTACCTCTTTCATGAGATTGTTGTGAAATATTTTTGCATGTATTTGTACAGCTTACGTGGAAATAGAAACTTTAATAAGCTTGTGGTTTATTTTTATTTTATTGATTTATATTTTTAGAGGTTAATTGTAATTACATGCTTCCTGATTAATGGCAAATTGATGGTGGCTTTACATGGGTAATCTTATTTTCATGCAGTGTAGCAAGCTTGAATACAATTATATTTTGAGTCTTTGAAGGCAAGAATGACATGTCCATGCTGAAAACTGACAAAATGGAGCTTTTCATTACTAAAAACCTCTGATTATCAGCAGCAGACACAAAGAATCATGCTCTTGAGGAAAGGAAAGCGAAAGGAGGAGAATAATGTTTATAGCCTGCTGTGTAATAATAATGACTAAAGGCACAGGTTCACGTTACAGCCAAGCCAATAATGCCACCAAGAGAGATGCCACTGTTTTTTTCTCAGCATCCTCCTGCTTTTCTGTCCCTCCTGCCACTTTGCCTTCACTGACATTGGGTCTCATCTGACCCCATGGTGAGCTAATTCAGCAGTCTAAACTGGCAAGAAACTATTCGCTATTAGTGCTGCAGTCACACGTTTTACCCACTTCACTGCAATCAGATACTGAGCCAGCCAAAAACCTTCTAAAAATATCATGTATTCTGTAGTATTTGTTTTTTTTTTTTGTTTTTTGGCTGATTTAGTTCCCGAATCTCTTCACCTCGTAATTGTGAATGCTTGTACAAGAGGGGTGGGAGGGGGAGGTAGGCATGTGTTAACCTCAGCTGAGATGGGCTTGCAAGCCTGCAGAGTCATCCTGAGATCTACTTGATTTCATGTGTGTTCCCCTTATAATGTTAAAGTGACAAAGATGTAGTAAACTGGAATAAGCTGAGATTGTGTTTTCACTAGCTGAAGTGAGGGTACCTAACAGCTCTCTGCCACTGGAAGAGAATGATCATCTTGCATTTCCTTCTCCTAGGACTCCAGGGTCCTACATTCCCTCAAGTTACACAAAGCCAGCTTTAACATATTTTGTGATATTCCAAGAGTTACTTTACTCCACTGAAACAGCAGAAAACTAATCCGTAAAAAATTGAAAAACTTTCTGCTGTTTCAGTACTGTCAAGTCAAACATCAGAGCCAGCACAGAGGATGCTGTAGGTCACATAACTGAGAGCAGAGGAATGAAAGAGCAGAATCTTCCCCTACGCAACAACAGGTTGCCAGATTGACTTAGCTGGGCATGCAGGGCTGCAGCTTGAGATAAACTAACTTTGCTCAGTAAATTATAGTGCTAGGGTGTTAATCTTTGAGAACACTGTACAGAACCTGACTTGTGGCTGTTTTGCAACTTGTGTCACAGTCATTTTTCTCTGTGATTCATAATCAAAAGGATTCCCATTCGCAATCCTACAATATCTCTGTAACATCTGAAGAGTTGGAAAAATAACAATGGATCATTAGCTGCTGTAAATGCATTTTTGGCATGAGGAAAGAAGGAAGAGAGCCAGCATTCTGTGATGTGCCAGCTCTCCATAGGGTGTGCTCGGGAATTGCTGTTAAGTGTTTTGCAGTTTTCCAGACGGAGATGCAAACCAAAACTCATTGCTGAGGGTCATCTCTGTAGATATTTACATTGCAGAGTCCCTTTTAATAGACATGAACACATCAGATATGGCACTAAAAATAAAACTTACCGTTACAGAGGCAATGCAACCTGCTTTGCGTATGGACAGACTGGTGCTGGCAAGACTTACACTATGATAGGTACTCACCGGAACCCAGGACTCTACGCCTTGGCTGCCAGGGACATCTTTAGACACCTGGAAGCACCGCAGTCAAGGAAAGATCTCCTTGTGTTAATCAGTTTTTATGAGATCTACTGTGGACAGCTTTATGACCTGCTAAATGGAAGAAAGAGGTATTTAAATAAAGAGGCATATCATTGTAAAGCTAGGGTTATGAATTGGTTAGTTACTGTTTGTAAATCATTTTGTTACTTTTTGTGTACAATTACATTTAATATATTACCATTTATCATCAATTTTATATATTTATTAAGGTTGTTCCTGGGAGTGAGTTAGTGAGAGGGGAGGGCAGAATCTGGCACTAAATACTATGGCATTGATAGTACTACTGATTTGTGTTATTTTTATGGGGGGAAAAACAAGTAAAAATATGGGCCCTGTTGGAAGTATGATCTCACACTGTTTTGTTTACACTATAATATGCATAATAAAACAACTAAACATATGCAAGTAAAGAAGAAGCCTTCCTGTTGCCAAAAGTCTTTCTGGCGACTGCTGTTGTGTGGTCCCTGTCTTCCCTATGCTTGAGCGTAGCCTCTGGCTGTTCCTCCTGCTGTGCAAATGGAGCTTTGCACTCCAGTAGGGACACAGCAGTCTCTGAGGATCCTGTCAGTCTCCAGGGTCTGCTCACCCCCTCCCTCAGCTCCTTTACCTGGCAGCCCAGTGACTCAAGCAGAGCATACGTCTGCAGGTGGCACTGCTGTCACCTGCCAGCAGAAGCACCCAGCACTCCCCAGGCCAAGACCAGTTCAAAAAGATATGTCCTCCTACAGGAGCTCCATCTGGAGTGGAAATCAAGGCAACTTGAACAACAACAAAAAAAAAGAATACTATGGTCTGAAATCTGAAATAACGGTCGGTTAAGATGTTAGCAGTAAAATCTTTTCAGCATGATCTTGAAGGAAATCACCTGTCAGCTGCAGGCCTTTAGCATCCTTGAGAGCAGTATGCTGAGACCATCCATACTGGAGGGCTCAACCGGGAGGCTTTCTTCCTTCATGCGTGAACATCTGCTCACCTATCTCTGCAAGCATCTCTGTGTATGTGCACATATTCCCTTTTTGCAGAACAGTCTTGCAGGACCTTTTTAATACTGAGTGATAGTTCATGGACTTCTTCTTTGGATATAAGTCAGGTAGTATAACCTGGTCTCAGGAGTGGTTTTACTAGGGAAAGCATAGGCTGTTCTCTGCACGTCCTGTCCTACATGTCACTGATGGGGGAGATTAAACCTTCTGCCCCATATGTGTCATGGCTATGTTCTTCCTGCGTAGTGTAACATTTACTTCTGTGTGATTCATAGCAGAGTTGCCCTGTACTCTGACTCTATAGCTATGGAACCTTGAAAACTTGAACAGAGCAGAAGCTGTACAGTCTGAACTTCCTAGAAAAGGCCAGAGATGCAGTTCAAAGAGAGACAGGAACTCTATAATGTAAATATAATTTATTTGTCTGCTCTACTATATTACTGTTTCCTATTTTAGCAGAAATGCCTTGTTAATATCTTTTTAACAGTGAAATATGAATGGTATGTATTATAAATGAAATAGCTCTTCAGCTCTAAAAATAAGTGAATGGCAATGTTATCTCTCCCCTAATTGGTAGTCTTGATATATATTGCATGTTGTATCATAGCACTGGCATATGTTTCTATTGCTGCTCTTTGAGACTTCATAAATTTCTTTTCTACAAACCGTGTTTCCCTTTCAGACTTTTTGCAAGAGAAGACAGCAAACATGTCGTTCAGATAGTCGGACTGCGGGAGGTTCAGGTGGACTCTGTAGACCTACTGTTAGAGGTAGCCTCTATCTTGGTGCATATTTTGTCTTCTACAGCCCAATTCATTAATTTATGAGATTATTTGTTATGTACTATATGTATATGTTCCTGTTGCAGGCTCTGAACTTGGCAACCTCAGCAGAGCATCGAGGAGCACGGTTAAAAGTGCCTTTATTCAGTCAGCTTCCTGGGTCACTGTAACTAGTGCTTAGTGACACATGAACTGTTGACTTAGAGTTGCTGCTTCTGCTGCCACACCTTAGGGAAGACCTTTGCCAAGAAAAAAGCTGCTGTCACTATCCCAGAAATTAAATAGTGTCTCAGCAAAACAAACACTGAAAGATCCTAGGTGACTCAAAATGAATTTAAAGTCTAAATGCAACTTAATACATCAAGTAAGACAATAAAAGTTGACAAATACTGTGGATGTGAGGGTACAATATACAGTTGGGCAAGTGTAGTTGATCAGTTTATTTTTTACTTGTTTGATGGATCCATATTTTTCTCCAGTATGATTTCTTTGGCTTCTATGAGCTTATGTTTTCTAATTAAAGGGTATGTGGATATGGGAAAACAGATACAAATTTGAAAATTAATAAAACCATAAAATAGAAAAGACTGAAGAATGAGCTTTTGAACTGAGTTGGAATTGAGGTATTACTTAGACAATGGTAGGTGATAACAGCCTTGAAAAATTAGAGCCTTTAAACAGCAGCTGATGTTCAGCACAGGCAAGACTTCAGCCTGCCTCTCCTGCTTGGCTGAGCTCTACAAGAGCATTAGCAAATTTTCTGCTCTGTTCTGCAGTAGGAAAGCTGGTTAAATCTGCCTTCCATTTTTCTTGACTTTGCATAGTTTAATTCCTTTCTCAGTAAGGAATTGTAAATTAAAAGTGCCTGATAGTGTAATTGACTCATTAAAATTGACACAGTGTTGCCCACTTACTCCATTTAATTTTATTCTTTATCTTCTCATTAACTCCAAGCTTCAGGACATGTTGGTGATGCTTCTGCAAATTAGATTGTAAATCTGCTATATAGTTGATTAACACATTCTTCTGTATTATTGCATTCCAAACACAGAAGAGCTATTAAATGACTTTATTCTCACAGGTATCTTGGCAAAAACTAATTTTGTATTGTCCACAGGCTCTTTTGAAATCCAAAATGTCACTAGCTTGACTCAGAACTTTTGAATAGTCTGCAATAGATGTGAGTCTTGAATATATCCATAGTTATTCAATATTCATTGAATTGAATTCATTGTTGGCTTTGGTTCAGAAACTTTCTGTGCATTTAACTCTGGTATAATGTTCGGGTGCTGCAACAGTTTGTTCTGCTGCTGGCTGAGAACTGACTGGCCACTGAAAGGCTAGAGTAATGTGCATCTGTCAACTGAAACCATATGGATTTTGCTAGATTAATATTTTAATTTGTTCTTGCTACCATAAACAGAGTTAATGACTCAGTTTTATGGATGTCCTACTGTAGTTATGTCTAGGCTTCCTGTGATAGTCCTTAAAATTTTGCAACAGAGAATTATCTGGAGTTATATCTTGAAGGTGCTGTTGCCCTTCTGCCATACTTCTGCCCTTTGTTTTCTTATTTTGTTGCTGACCATGAATAGAATTGATCCTTTAGCCTCACTACTTACTCTCGCATTATTTCTATTAGTTGTGGAGAAATGTTTTGGCACTTTGTGTCTTATTATAGAGTGTGGCTCTTGATTTTTCTGGGTAACAGTACCAATCTATGACAAAGGAATGTGAAATTAAAACAACAAAAAAACCACAACAACAGAACCACAACAAATACTCAATCCCATGAGTGTCTGAGGTCATCTCTGCAATATACTTTCTTTCATTTTATAGTCTAAATATTTTGCAAATCAGAGTGAATATGCAGTGCAGTGACTTCTTACCTGCAATATGGTCTCTGAACTCTGTGGTGTCACCACAAGCAAATCCATATACAAAGTTCTGAAAGAAGCATTGGAAAGAATTCAGTCTAAATTAACACCTGCCCTGCACCTAGATTTCAGGGCTATAATGGAGTATTCCTTTGAATGTAAACTAAACTTAAGAGGGCAGGATCTTTTTTTTTTTTTTTTTTTGAGAGAGAGATTACATTTTTATGTACAATTTATTTGGATTTTGTTCCCCTTGTTTTCCAGGTGATTTTGAAGGGGGGAAAGGAGCGTAGCACAGGAGCTACTGGAGTCAACTCGGATTCCTCTCGATCTCATGCTATCATCCAGATCCAAATTAAAGACACAGCCAACAGGACATTTGGAAGGTAAGATTAAAAACAGAACTGTACAATCCGGCAGATATGCCATGTTGCTAACTTGCTGATTTGCACCGCCAACATTTGAGGAGGAAGTCGATCTCGAGGACATCAAGGAGGCAAACTCAAAAGAGATACTGAATTTGTGGGTAACTCTTAAGTTAAACCAGAAGACAGGGTTCAAAGGGAATTTGAGAAGTTTCATAACTCTTTTTTTCTGCTCCAAGGAAGAGTGCTTAAGCCATTCTGGCAAACATTTGTCGAACTTGTTCTTAAAGATTTCCAGTGGAGTTTTACTGCCATCTTGAGACAATCAAATCCATCCCTTCATCTTCAGTGTTAGAAAGCTTTTCTTGTCTGGCATTAATCTGGCCCAGGGTAAATATCTGCAGTGGTCACCTCTACGTGTGAGCTCATCACTTTTGAAGTCAGCGAAAGGAAAGAGTCATTTCTGGGACCTGGTTCATCCCATTCTGCATAGTCATCTAGAACAGATCAGATGGAGTTGCCTTTAAAGGCACCTTTCTCTCCTGGGGTGACTAGCCCAGGGGGAGGTGTTTCCATTCAAGAAGTCTCCTTTTGGTCAGAGAAATCCTAGTAACTCCCCTAAACCTCTCTGATAGCTTGAGCATGCAATTCTGATGCTATCTGCCTCAGACAAAAAAATAAAGCAGTTTACTTCCTCTTGTGGCTTTCACTTTACATATTTAAAGACTGTAATTGTGTCTTTACTCAGTCATCACTTCTCCAGACTAAACAATCCCAAGAAATAGTCTGATTAAAGGCATCTAAGTGTTTACGTTACTACTGAGTGCCCAAAAATGTTCTGACTCACTGTCCCAACAAATACGAGGCAGTCTTCCTCCCCAGGATCTTCCTGTAAATACAAGGTGAAAAGTTAGAGCAACAAATAGTGGAAAGGAGCAAGGCAAAGGCAGAGCAGGCAGGCTTGAAAATAGAAGTGTATGTGGTTATGTAGGTGTGGCATGTGTGCTATTTTTTGTTATTGAAAGAGAAATGGAACTGGAATGGGGAAAGGATCCCAAAATATGCCTGTAAGAGAAGTCAGAGCTGTTCTAGAATATGAGGAAGGGCAGAGGAGAAGAAGTAGCACAGCAGTAGAGTATTGCATCCAGAACCAGGGGACGTGAGAAGGTCTAGTAGAAATCTGAGGAAGAAGGGAAACAGGAGCAGTGAAAGCTCAATGCATTACTTACTATACTGGAAATTTCTGTACATATCGCCCTGAATTCCCATTTGACTAGGCAGATGTCTGTTTTACCTGGAAGGAGACTCAAAAAGTTTACCATTTCTTTAACTGTGTTCTTAGGAAGCTACAAGAACAAGGATTATCTAGAGAGATGTATGCTTTACTCATGTAAATAGCTTTACCATAAGACTGGAGTCTCTTATCACATGCAATTAGACTGTCTGTTATGACTGTGTTAGTGCCATAACACTCTGACACTGTTCCTGGAGCTGCTTCTATGCTTATTTTGAGGCCTCGGATGTTTTCAGTCAGTTTTTCTCCTTGTTCAATGGTAGTTATTTCTGATTAGTCTTCTGATGTCATTTTTTTTTTAAGAAAAGAAAACAAGCCCCTAAGATAAATGCAAATTTGTTTTTCCTAGGATATCATTCATTGACTTGGCTGGCAGTGAAAGGGCAGCTGATGCCAGAGATTCAGATCGACAAACAAAAATGGAAGGAGCAGAAATAAACCAAAGCCTTTTAGCAGTAAGCTACTAGCATGCCTGGGGAAGGTTTTGTAATTAATTTTTTGTGGGGCTTTTATGTTGAGAAGAAACCACAGAATAGCGTGTATATGGATCCCATGGCAGGTGGGGAGAGAAACAAGCATGAAGTACTAAGTGTTCCCAGTTTAACTGTGGTGCCCGAAAGGCAATTTAAGAGGGGAAAAAAATTATGGGATGAAAATCAAATCTTTCTAATGCATTTTTAGAGCAAGTCAGGTAAACATAGCATAGAAAATATTAGGTATACTATCATATTTTATATGGAAGTTTTAGGTCCCTTTTGCTTACAGAGATTATTAGCTTGAAATTGCCATATTTGTTTCCTAAAAGCACATCTGTTTCTGCTGCTTATTTTCACCTCTTGAACTCAGATTTCTTTAACAAACCAGGAAGGAAGGACTTAAATACTCAAGAGCATAGGATATAGGAGTTCACAGGTGGGCAGAAAGGAACTGGAGGAAATGCACTCTTGATGTAAACTGTCTTCTGTAAGTGTACACAGTTATGTAAAGAAGGATAAGGAGCGGAGAAATGCCATCTAAGATAAAGCAGAAATGCCTCTAGAAATTGTGCAGCAAGCTTTACATGCCCTTTAATTCAAATTAACACAGCTCATTGGTGGAGAGAGGACTTCCCTAAATGAGAAAAGTGATACGCAATCAGAAAGCGTGAAACAACAGTGCGGAAGTCGCTATGCGCAATCATCATTTGTTTATGCTCTTAGCTTGCAGTAAATAGGGCTTGGCTTATTCTGCTTTGAAAATCAAAAATGTTTTTTTGCACAGAGCCTTTCTGACTGTGGAATAATATCATGTAAAGCAAATGTATTTGCGTGCTTCTCACTTTCTTGAGTACTTGCTGATGAATAACTGAGTGGCAAGGGAGGCAGAATCTGAATTTGAGTCTGTTGCTTTTCTGTGTGACCCTCATAGTTACAGTATGTCCCAGTTTATCTGTTTGAAATACAGAAATGATTCTTGAGGACTGAGGCTTAACATAGGTTTGCAAAACTGTTTTAAAAATAACTTTTAAATGAGACTGCTTGTATTATTGCTATTGTGTGAAGCTGAGTAAATACCTGGTAATAATCTACCAATAGCAACGGCATTAACTCATTAAAAGCCATCTTTTGAGTAAGTCTACATGACCTGCAGTCTGCAAAAGCTTAGCTCTATTCATTTATTATCATAATGTTCTCTTCTGGCCTTTAAATATATGAAGTTTAAAGTTTACTGTTGGTTTTAATATGCATGTTGATTTCAAGTAGAAGAAATTCAGATACCGCAGTTATGAGAAGCAGTATCAAACATTAAAATAGTTTGACAATCTTGTACTTACTTGTTAGAGGTGGGCTTTGTAACAATATGCAGTAGAAGTGAGAAATATGTGTCATTTAAGTGGGAGTTGTTCCTTTAAATGTAGAAAGGCTGCTTTATACTAATATCACCATGACAATTCTGTAATCTGTTTATTTTTCCCTCAATGTTTGCTTTTATAATGATTTGCCTCATGGCTGTACATACTTCTGCCAGTTTTAGAAAGCATCCAAGCCTGATATGGAGTGTGATGCTATTGTGCTTGTGCCAGTGAAAACATGACCAAAAGGACACACATTTAAGTTTGAAAATGACATCTTTTCTAGGCCGGTAATAAATCAAGAGATGTTTCCTCAAGACTACGAGCTATCTCTGGTGATGGTTATTAAGAAGGAGAGATCTGATGTGTTCTGTGAAATGCATGGTTGCAGCCAGCCGCTCATACTCTGTTAGTTTTAATGGGAGTTCTGTGGCTGTATCTCTACTCCCTGGGAAGTCTGTTGCTTCACTCACAGTATTTTGTGTGTATAGTTCTTATTAGCCAGGCAAAAGGCATAGTGAAATATTTGTTTAGACAGACAGGCTGCATCTGTACTACCTTCTGAGCAGGGGCTTGAATCTGGGCTTGAACCCAAGTTGCCTTACATCTAATTACTTGGCTGCTGGCCCAAGCTCTCCCCTGTAGTTAAGTTTGGGGCTCTGTGCTGGTGCAGAGAGGAGATGGTTTCAGATCCGCCTTCTCCTAACGCAGCCCAGTGTACCCACACTTACAGGGTACATAGATGGGATATCTAGCTGGCATGGGGAGGAATATGCCCACATTTGCTTATGCCACTTTTGGCTAAAGATGAACATAATGCCCAAATGGAATAAGGAATTTGCACTGTTTCTGTCCATTTTTTTTTTCCAGAAGGAAAGGAACTTATTCTAGAAGAAATCTTTTTGAGAAGGAGCTCAAAAAAGCTCTGTTCTGGATTTATACACCTGTATCGTCCTAGGGATACACATGCCTGGCAAGCTTTAGCATAGTCTAGCATGGACTCGCCTGATCTGATTCTAGACAAGTTAGCTGTGGTGGAGGCAGCAGGCAGTCTACTAAGCGTGGAGCTTAGTGTTTGCTGAACATGTGTGTTTTTATTCATCTTCTTGGACGTGTTCTGTATAGCCCATAAAGCCGACAGGCTGGGCTGGCTTATGCTCTGTGCTGCACCTTTGCTCTTTGTGAGTGCAGGTAAACTGCTGTTAATCCCTGAACTAGCTAGAGCTAGTCTTGCACTGCTGTGGCTGTGATGCAGACACCCCCTGCAAGGGATGTCACGTGGTAGGAGCCAAAGGCACATAAGGGAAATAGCAAATCTGTAAGTTAGGTATGATGAAATTCAGTTCCTCTCCAGCTTGTGATTAATGTGTTTTTCCCCTTTTTGTTTTGGTAGCTAAAGGAATGCATTCGGGCACTGGATCAGGAACATGCTCATACACCTTTCCGCCAAAGCAAATTAACTCAGGTAAAACCAGCAAGAAGACAGCAGTAGATATTTCCCTGAGGAGGGCGAAATGAAAAAATATGCTGTTATTAAACCTTTGAAAAACACAGAAATGAATAACTTTTCCAAACATTAAAGGTAATCACAGAGTTAAAGCCAACTGTCAGCAAGAAATAAAATCAATCTGGAGGACCACTTCACCAAAAGTGCGCTAACACCCAAACTCCGTGATTGAGTCCTCTCAGTCCTGTGTGAATTTTTGCATAAACAGCCCTATGGACTAGCTGTCAGCAGATACTCAGTTTGTGTACATCTACATAACCAGACTCTAAAGCGTTATCATTCATCTCCACCCGCTCTATCATCAGTCTTGCATCTTCTGTGCAGTAACAGTCAGGGGAGTTTTGATCAACGTTTCTTTACTCTAGTTGTAACATATGCTTCATTCCTCAAAACATATGGGCACCCTTGTGGCACCTGGTGCAAGGGTTTGTTCGGAGCACTGATTAACACTTGTATTCATTTTAAGTTGTAAACAAAGAATTACAAGACAAATTGAGACATGTGGACTACGTAAAAAGAGACGGTTATTGTGTGTCACTTGAGTCATGTTAAACTGCCTCTGTGCACACTTAATTCATGGGAAACATCAGATAACTGAGTTAACTTTTTATATATTCTGAGCAGAGCTAAATCACTTTACCAGTGATTACTTTCTCCCCAGTACAAGAGAGATACGGTGCTACTGGAGAGAGTCCAGCATAGGGCAGATGCTGCAGCCCTCTGATCATCTTTGTAGCCCTATGAGGAGCGGCTGCGAGAGCTGGGCCTGTTTAGCCTGGGGAGGAGAAGACTGAGGGGGGATCTTATCAATGTGTACAAGTACCTGAAGGGAGGGTGTCAGGGGGACAGGGACAAACTCTTTTCAGTTGCCCTGTGTGACAGGACAAGAGGCAATGGGCAGAAATTGAAGCACAGGCAGTTCCGCCTGAATGTGAGGGGGAATTTCTTCCCTGTAAGAGTGACGGAGCCCTGGCACAGGTTGCCCGGAGAGGTTGTGGAGTCTCCTTCTCTGGAGCTCTTCAAGGCCTGCCTGGATGCAACCCTGTCTACCATGCTCTAGGTGACCCTGCTGAGCAGGGAGGTTGGACTAGATGATCTCCAGAGGTCCCTTCCAATCTTACAGATTCTGTGATTCTACCACATATTTTGTGCAAAATAGTATGTACAGGGAGTCTAATACACAGTAATCTGCTCAAGTAGTTTTTTTAAATTGCAAGTCTTGATCCTATGGGTTCTAAATTTTTATCCCTTGTTGTCTGAAAATAAATATGTGAATTACTGAAAATGTTAACCTTTTTTTTTTTTTTTTTTTTTTTGTCCTTCCGCTCTTAGGTCCTAAAGGATTCTTTCATTGGCAATTCCAAGACATGTATGATAGCCAATGTATCACCTAGCCACATAGCTACAGAGCATACACTGAACACTTTGCGATATGCTGACAGGTGGGTAATGTAGTTCAAACTTGTTAAAAAAAAGGAAGGGTTTTCTTGCAAGAAAAAAGTAATGTATAATGTGTTTGTGATTATGTTTTAGTTTGATATTGGAAATGCTGAGTTAAGCAAGAAATGCAATTTTCCTGATGGAAATACAATCCTTACCTGTTCCACTCTTATGTTGGATCATAAAATTCTCTAGGTCTTGTAACTCCTTTCTGATGACAGCTTTCAGAGATGAAAATACCACCATGCTTTCTGTAACTGCAGGATTGCTAACCTCCGTACTCAAAGTTTTGTGTTAGTCTTTTATTGTAGTTCTTTCTAGTGTGTGTTAAAGCCTTTCACCCTCCCTTCTACACAGGAAGAGATAGATTGCAAGCTATGGAGTGCTAGCGTTAAGAGAAGTATTAGGGGCTAGAGAAGTAAAAAACAATTTAAAGAATAGGGTGACACCAGTTAGAGCAGCTCTTCACAGTTGCATAGATGAGTCTGATCCAGGAATAACGTAGCCTGTACACACATCCCCCGACCTAATTAGCTATACCACAACTACTCCAAAAGCTCTGGTATGTGTCCTGCGAGGTTACGTGTTGTGTTAGTGGGAGTACCAACTTGATTTGAGCTGGTACTGTGCCATGCCGCATGATAAAGTGCGGAAATGCAACCCTCTTCCACTGAAATTGAATAGAGGCCATTTTCACTCACTTGGCCTGTTATGTGTTGTTCAAGGAAGCACTTTAAAATGCTATATGGACCTTTCCAGAAGCTCAGGCATTTTGGTACAGTTGTTTTTGATGCCTGCCTGGGTCACTGATAATTTGAACATAAATCATGGCATTCAATTAACTGCTTAGCCTTGATAGGCCAAAGAATTAGTTTGTTCTGAAGGTGCTGTTATTTATATGAAAGCATGACATCTAAAGCCAGCCTCATTTACAGGGTCAAAGAGTTGAAAAGGGGGATTAAATGTTCTACCCCCGTCACAAACAGACGTCGGATAGCTGGAAATGTATCTCCAAAACGTATCCAAAACTCTCCCTCTTTGCCACCTGGGGAAAAGAGCTCTCCAAAGAAAGTGAAGCTAGGCCTCCAGCATCCTTTAACTGCTACAAAAACAAAAACATGTCCTTCAGCACTCCAGCCACCCAGTGTCCCTTTTACCTCGACCCCCAGGGGAGTCAACAAAGGGCATGTCTGCAGAGGAAATCCCAGCTCACCATGGTTCCACCACACTAGCCCAGTTAAGGGAGTCCTACGAATAGGGCAGCCCCTGAAGAAGAAGGATGATGATCTGTCGCCCCACTCTGAAAAGAACCACACTGCAAAGGATTTTATCATAAAAAATGCTGCCATGGCAGAGACAAAAGAAAGTGGCCAAAGAGACAAGTATGTGCAAGATAAACCACCTGGCCAGTGCCTGAAAGTCCAGACAGTGCAACCTGTGCAGAAACAGCTTGTTTCTAGAGGTGATTTTTCCTTTGGAGATGGAAATCAGCCTTCTGATGGCAATCTGGCGTGGGGAGATGCCTTTGCTAAACAGTGTGGTGAAACCTGGACAAACCTCTCTTCGTTTCAGAAGGAAAGGGAGGAGCATTTACGCCTTTATCACCAGCAGTTTCAGCAGCCACCTATCCTACAGCAAAAGTTGAACTACCAACCTCTTGAGAGATTTTTAACTCAATACAAGCCCCAGGAGATTCAAGTGCAGCAGGAGCCGAGCCTTACTCCCACAGACCTGAGCAAAGAGGGAATGCAGCTGGAAGATCTGGATGACAGTGATTTTAGTGAAGATTCTTTCTCACCTGTCTGCAGTCAAAAGAGCATGAAAAGAAGAAGCCCCAATGAATGCAGCCAACATTCATTTTTCCTTCATCAAAGAGAACAAGGAACTGAGGAAGAACAGAAAGACCAAAAGAGACAAGATTTACTGTTTAAATACTCAATTCCTGTGCAAGAACATGAACTAGATGACAGCTGGGATTGTAGCAGGAGCTGCCCAAAGACAGAGGAATCCATCAAAAATGCAGGTGGATGCAAAACTCCATCAGACTGGAGCTATGACTTAACTATTGAGTCCTCTGCAAGCAATACTGCAGAAAAACCTTACTGCCTGAAAGAAGATCTTGCTTGTAACTGGAAAAATGGCAAAGATTTCCCAGCTGATCACAAACAATGCAAGCCCAAACACAAATGTATCATTTGTTCCAGTGAAACTACCTTGACTGCAGAAAAGGAGGCTCCAAACCCATGTGTTTCTCCCATATTGAAATCAGGAACTGCAGAGTACAAAGAGCTCAACCTCCTGCGTAAGCAGAAGGAAGATTGCACATTGGATAGACAGGCTGCCCTTGCAGGAGACCTAAAATGGAAAACTCAAAAAAATGGAGTTAGCTATTGTGGAGCTTCCAGTAATTCATCTGAGTTAACTTCTGAGATAGCGGCCCCTCTCACAGTAACCCTTCTTGACTATGAGGAAGCAACTGATGCCGAGACTGTGTCTTCCAACCAGGGAAAGTCTCCCCACGTGAAACAGATGTTGAACAGGAACATACCTGGTTCCCAGAAAAGACTTGAGGAAGAGGCCTGGCAGTGTACCAGAAACAGAGCTCTGACGGACAGTATGTTGGAGCTGGGGGAGCAAATGCGTCGCGGTGGAAAGAACCGTTTCTTGCAGCGTTTCCCGCAAATGGGAGACAAGTGGTTTTCACCCACAGGCTGTGATGTGAAGCCGTGCTGCTGCCTTCTGGGCTCGGGCTCATTAAATCAAGGTGCTGTTCGCAGTGTATTTGTTGGAAATGAAGCCCTGACAGAAACATCTGCATCTGAATCCAGGGACTCCTTGGGAGAAAGAGAGGGTGGTTTGCTTCTCAGTAACTCAGTGTGCAAAGAATACTCAGATAGGGGACAGTGTGATGCTAATGGTAAAGATATTGCTGGTAGTTCAGGAAAATCTGATTCAAATCAAGGACACAATGTTGAGCCCATGGATCAGGAAATACATACTAATATTCCTGAAAAGAGTTATTTTTCAGGTGCACCATGCTTTCCCAGTGTGGGAAATACAGATTATACAGTCCAGTCCCCATCTCAAGAAGGCAGCCTGCTGCTGCAGCCCGCGTCAGGACTGAGGAACCAGGACTTCAGTCGTTCTGAAGACACAGCTGAGTTGCTCAGGAGTGAGGAAATTGGGTTGCTTAAGAACAAATTGATGCAGAGTATTTTTACGCAAGACACTTTTGCTGCAGATTCAGAATCTGCTTCCAAAGAGATTAAGCCATCAGCAAATGAAAATAGCCCCTCAGGCCTGCCCAACGTCATCTTCCCGAGTGCTACATCAGAGATGGGAAAGCAGCAGCAGGAAGCCCTGGAAAAGGCGCAGTAAGTCTTACTTACCACTGTAGTTTGTCATTGAGCTTAGAAATTCTAGACACAAATGTAATACATCTGCCTTTATTTGTATATCATGCTTTTATGTACTTTATAAATGTTAGGAAGTCAATTAATCTATAAAATAATTATTTAGTAACATGAAGGATAATTTATAGTCGTTATCTTTTGTAAATATGTGATTGACTGTTATTTAGTGATATTTTAAAATCTCACAGGAAGCCAATTATTCCATTAGCGCTTCCTCGGATAACATTAGAGGAATGAATAGTATAATACAAGCTGAAATTCTCCGTAACTAATTGGCTTCCTGTAAGATAGAAAGTACCTAAAATATATCAAAACTGCCCGTGAAGAAGCAGGTGATATGGACAGAAAAACAGCTAGAGCAGCAAGCGAGTCCATGAAGATGCAGATGTGCAGCTTCAAGGTACTACAGGCCAGGCATTGCCACTGCCAGCTCCCGAGGACTAGACTGCGTTCAGTCCACATAAAATGTACGGTAGGCCAGGGAAACTCACTCGAAGGAATGAACAGCAGCACAGCTTTCCTGCTGTGCTTGGTTTTTTGCCAAAATGGTTTTCAACCTCATGGTCTTACCAGGGAGGGTTGTTTTTTTTTTTTTTCCTTTCTAGGTTTCCCTACGGTAAAAGGCAGTATGTGTTCCTGTGCTGCCTCTGCTAACAGGAGGCTACAGTCACTCCTCCCAGAGCAATCCACAGTCATCAGGCTCTTTACCTGTAGCTCAGACAAGTAGAGTCCACCATACATCAAGAACCACTCTGTGTATGCGTGCCTGAGTGCCAGCAACCACCAGCAGCAAAATTTCTTCGGGGATATTCCTCCTTTTTAAAAGCTTATCAGAGCTTCGTAGTAGTTACAGATAGAGCGGCAGCCTGAGTAACCAAGGGTATGCTTTATGTTAATCAGACAGGCTATGATTCGAGCCCATCGGCAGCAGCTGGATGAAATGGCATCCTTGTGCTTTAAGGAAGAGTGCTTGATAAATCAGGTGTCAGCAACGGTAAGTTTTTCGGGTGATGATTTCAATACCCATTGAATCTGCATAAATTACTCTTTAATCTGAATCAGTGACATCTCTCGTGTTCTTCCCCTTACCCTCTGGTGCTTCCCTGAGTCCTAGGAGGCAGCTCATTTTCAGGACTTGTCCTGTCTTTGCCGGTCTCCACTCTGCCAGGTCCTTGGGGGAGAAGGAGGCTGATGGGCCAGCTCTGGACTGCTTGTCTCTGCTAAGACAGCTCTCTCTTGTCTTGCGACGTGGGTACCAAACTGTACCAAACAGGGTTTCTTCCCGTGTGAGGTTTTTTTTCCCCTTTACAGGCTGGACCATGTGAGTCAATAGTACGGAAAGCAGCACTCCCGTAAAGCATGACAGTGGGATGTCACGGTTGGTGGTGAAGTGCCCCATTGCCACTTCCTCCTGGGAGTCCCGTGCTTATCACATTGCAGATGTGCCAACCCCGATCAGCACGGCCTTGCTCGCTCGTTTGCTCTAGCTGCTGTGCTTATTGGCTCCCTCAGCTGTTAGTTTCTTCTGTCACTCAGGGGTTTCTTGGCTTGTCCTTGTCTTGGATTACAACAGTAAAGGCTTGACTGTAAAGACTGGCGCCCGCATGGCCCCTCTGCTGGTCAGGCAGTTCAGGTACTCTGGTTTCTCTTCAGATCATATTCTGTGATTGCTCCTGCTTCCTGATAGGCGCATGCCGCAGTTGTGTGACGAGCCTCTCATCTCCCACCCAGACTGCTAACGTTTCCCAGTGACAGCCTCCTGCCTTCCTTGTTCCCAGGCCCTAGCAGTAAAACCAAATTCCACTACTGCATTATATTATCAAAGCCATTTTTCTTCCTATCACAGCTTCAAACATGAAATTCAGCTACAGGGAATTCAGCTACTCTTGCCTCAGGCAATCCAGAATGGCAGCCACCATGTGGCTAATCTGCTGTGATTTCCAGCTGACAGCACTGTGCATGAGATGTAGTACCAGAAACATAGCAGTTCAGGAAGGTGCACAACAGGCATGAGCTGTATTAATTTTGTAGCAGAGGCTGAGGTGATACAAAGCATTTTTTTTAATTATATAAGGTTGTTTCTTGTCAATTCTGTTGCTCAATAGAGACTGCCCTTCCCCACCCCTCAAATCCATATGTTCGCCCCAAACAGTAATAACTTTGGCGCTAGCAGGAATGTGGTGCTGCTGCTAGGCCTCCAGCAGTGCGTGAATAGCTTTTGCTTGGTAGTGTCACTTCACAGCAGGACCTTTCCTTGGCAATGAATAGCTTGGACTTCCCAGGTCAGTTTGTCCTCCATCAGCTTTCAGATAGCTGCCACTTCACTAGCCATAAAACCTGGGCCACAGAGGGACTCCAGCCAACACCCAGCACATTAGCACATGCTGAACCAAGCAGTATTTAAATTGCTTAACAAAAAATCAGCCAGGGCAGCTAGGTTGGTCTTCATTACCTTGCTGATGTCTGCAGGACAAGGTGTAGTGCCGAGTCCTGCATGCAGGACTTTTTTACGCAGGAGCAGTTGAAGTCCCTAGCCCTGAGAACACTGACGCTTCCCCAGTTTTTAGACTCTGACCTGTGAAAAAAGGCACCAAACTCTTGTCATCAGGCAGGAGCAAATCTGAATGCTCCTTTATTAACACAAGCCTTGCTTAAAAATAACTGCCTCAATTTCAGTTTGAGGTGCAGTTTCAGATCATACTTTGTCTAATTTTGTGGCAGGTTGCTATGGAAAGCCGTGGCCTCTCCCTAGGCCATACCTTGCTGCTGTTTCTCATGTCCGATCTAGCAGACCTGCAGCTATGCAGGGGTTAGACTGGCTCTGTGACCTGATGTAAAACAATCCTTCCCCTCTCCCATGAATGTCTTTTTTTTTTTTTTTTTTCTGTCTGAGCACTGCTGATCTTCATGATTGTTAGCTCCAACATAAGAGAGGTGTCAGGAACGTGGGAAACAGCAGATTCAGTATGTTGTAAAAATGCATCTCAGATGATTAATACCTGCACCAAACCATCTAAAAGGTAACCTGTGTAGAAGGGTGACAGCAGGAATTGTATTCCTCCTTTTTTTTTTAAGTCAGTGTATTAGACAGCTAACGGAAAAAAACTACAAGAGTAAATTAACTTCAGTAATTGGGGGCATTGAACTTTGCTGTATTTGAGAGTCAGTACTTTAATAAGGAAATACTGAGTAAGTAAGTCTATTTCACTGTAGAATAGAAAACATTATTTTATGTAGTGCTGCAGTACCTCATAAAATATGCTGATTTTCTCTGACTTGCTACTGCTGTTTTTTCCCAAGCTTTCCTTTTGTTTTTCTCTCCAGGATTTTCAGAACTTTGTGACCAAGCTGGATGAAATCTTGATACTGAAGTCAAAGTGCATCCAAACCATGCGAGCCCAGCTTAAGCGCTATTTAGCTTCTCCTGGCACTGACAGAGTCTTGCAAACACCACCGCCAGTTTAGCTCTTCTTTGCTTACACATATGCCCTATGTGCAAAGACAGTTATGGAAACAGCCAGCTGGTGCTCCACCACATTTGGTGCTGCAAAGTGTGGGTGGGTAGGGGATAGCTTTTGGGTTGATATTTGCAGTTAGTATATATTTTAGAAAAGGATGGAGAGAATTTTGAGTAAGGGAGAGGAATGCTTGTCACCACAAGCTTTGTGCTTGCTTAAAACGAGTAAGCCAAGTTCTTAAGAACAGTTCAACAGCCTTTAAGTATCTCACCAGGCAGTCCAGAGTCCAGTCCACAGTATTCACAGCAGCTTCTCACATACTAAAGGCACTTTTCTGCTGCCAAGAAAAAAAAAAGGGTGGTGGGGGGGGGAAGAGTAGAGAGAAAAAAAAAACACTCTGAAACCAGACACAGCTCTGAATAGAAATATTCAAAAGCTATCCAGAAAAGCATGTTGGCAAACAGAAGTGAGGAATCAGAGGGGAGCCACTGTTTAAGTACACTAAACAACTAGACCAAAAGTAAATGCAAATCAAGGTAGGACAAAAGGTGCTGATGCTTTCAGAAGATGGAAGGCTCTTGCTGCACTTGTTCTTTGCTTGGGACTGACTCCAGACCATCTGAAGAAGATGGCTTAAGTAAGTCACACGTAATGGGTGGTTTAGCAGAAGGCTTATATACAAGGGACTTTGCACCAAAGGTTCATCTGGCATGTTAATAAACACGAGTTTCATACCAAGGCCGAGAGTGAGAGGATGCTGCTGCAAAGGATGTCTGACCCCTGCAGTACAGCTCTGCTGTAGGGTGGTTTGTGCAGGGTGACACTGTGGCATTGCAGAATTCATTCTTCACATCAAAGGAGTCTGCTTAGAGGCAGTTGGATTTCAGGAGCTGCTGACCTTGCTGTTAAGTAAACCTGATACTTGAACCAAGAACTACAGAGCTATCAACTGTAGCCCTGCAAAATCCCTGCTGCTGTGCATCACATTTGAGCCTCGAAACAAGTCCACCTGCTGAAGCCACAAGTGAACTTAAAAATACACATAACAAAGCAATGTGCTGTGCAAGCTATCCCAGTCCAAAATTAGGGCTGTCACAGCACGCAGCCGTTTCTGTGTTTCCTCAACCTACAGTAGCTCAATCTAAGCGCACTCAATTGCCATAAACACCAAGAGTGCCTCAACACTAGTCTAAGCAGCTACGAATTTTGCTGTCTGCTACTGTAGCTACCCAGAGGAGCACAGGTCTGGAAAAGCAGTAGTGCAGGGATCACAGGCACAGTCACATCTCTGCGTTGCATAGTCAATGCAAATGCTCCCAGGAATGTTGCAGAGCTTAAGCCCTAGGGAACAGAAGCCCAAGGGTAGGATTAACCACAGCAACTGTGGGGAAAAAAAAAAAAAAAAAAAAAAACACCCCTCTCTCATTCTCTGGTTAGTCTCTGTCTCACACCTGCCAGTAGAGTCCCCTGCGATGCAGAGAGCAGAGCCGGTGCAGAGTCTGAGTCTATGGCCCTCAGGATAGCACCTGTGTCCAGGTTATGGGCCAGAAGAACGTTGCACCTGAAACCAAGTCTCACAGCCAAGGCTTCTTTGCACCGAGAAATGAGGCTTTCAGGAGCAAGAACGGCAGCGTCAACAACCGCAGCAGCCTCGCACATCGCAGAGTAGCAGCATATGACAGCTACTAGCGGAGACCTATATAGCAACTGCACAAACCTGCCTGCTGCTTGAGGTGCGTTGGTAAAGCACCTGGGAGCTAAAATGGGAATAAACAGGTCCCCTTTAAAATAAGCAACTCGTAGAAAGGCAAATCCCCCCCCCCCCCCCCCCCCCCCGATCTTAGCGACAAGGCCAGCTTTCCACAGGGAAAAGGCGAGGTGACCTGCGCAGCAGTGCGTAGTGCCCGCACCTTTGGAAAGCGGCGAGGTGGAAGCGGTTTCAGAAGCTGCCGCAGCCTTTTCCCCACGAGCGTACAGCAACCAAGGCTGCCGGGGAGGCGCCGAGCGCTTTCGCAAGGAGCCGCTGGGACAGGTGGCCGCGCGCAGAGGTCGCAGGGAAGGGCGAGGGCCGCCCAGCAACGCAGTGGGAGGCGGCGGAAAGGCAGGGAAAAGGGCAGCACTTACCTCCGCGTGCTTCAGCATTCGGGTAGCGCTTGGAAAGACGCGCTTGGTTTGTAGGGACTGCCTTTGAAGAGCAAAGTACAGTCAGGGATTTTCAGTCGCTTTCCCAAGATGGCCATTTCTAAAGCAACGGGCAAGAACAAGCCGCAGTGTGATAGCGCCATGTTAGTACCTTGGTATTTTCTGAGGTGAGGGCAGCAATACAGATGAGCAACCACAAATTTCCACGTGCAAAGGAAATGGGAGTCAAGTCAGCTACCAAATTTTGAGCCATCGCTGTGGGATTTTTCTGGTCTACAGTGAAGAAAAGCAAGCAAGGCTGTTCCCCAGCGCAAGTCCCCAAAGCAGTTGTTCCCTGGAATGGCCAAGAACTGGGAGAAACATGCAGCAATTAAAAAAAAAATAGTTTCCAAGATCTGATGATCTCTTAAACTAGAGTCATCTTCAGAAGTGCTCTGTGTGAAGTGCAAGATTTTATTTCCAGGCTATTTTCAGAATATTATTATTTTTCCTGCTGAATGCAAGACTCAGTCCACTGACAAAATAAGAGGGAAAAAAGAAAAAAAGCACCTCATCCTTAGCAATAACAGAACTATTGACATGCTTGAAGTACTACGTGCCCATAAAATAGCAAAACTGGGCTCACAGTACGTACCAGGAACTACCAGAACGACAGCATATTTTCCTCTCCAGTTCAGTGCATTACCTAGGTGCTGCTTTACCTCGTGCGCTAAATGAGTGTTTCAAAAGCGGCAGCCCTTTCAGCCGCTTGATACTGTGCTGACACCTGATACGATGACTTGTTTTCATTTCAAACGGACGAGCATGTGTGGAAGTGCTGTTGTTACAGAAGTCTGTTAACAGATTAGTAGAGCCTGGCCGTGTACAATCAAGTAAATTAACTGTAATGAGTTTACTTTTGTATTCGATTGCAACAAAGACTATTAGTGCTCATGGCGGGTGCTTGATATTTTATTTGAATACATTATTTAAAATAAAATGCAATTTGCTACAGAACTCCGATAAAGTTTGCCTTAAATTAAGCGTGATCAAAACTAAAAGCGTCTGAGTGTAAGAGATTAACTCGGGTTGGCAATACACGACGAGATTCCCCCTTCACACCGGGGCTCTTCGTTCGGCTCCCGTTTCTGTCACTCTCCTCCCACCCCGGGGCTCAGGGGACCGAGCGGCGGCGCCCAGGAGGGGTCCCAGGGCCGAACAGAGCCGCGGGGCGCCGCGGCCTCGAGGGTGGCTGGCGGCAGCCGCCGGGTAGCTCCCGCTGCCTCCCAAGCCGAAGGGGCCCGCAAAGGAGCCGCCTCGCGTCCCAGCAGGCCCCGCGCCGCGGGCGACTCACGGCTCTCCCGTAGCGGAGCCTCCGCACCAGCGCTGCCGCTGTGGCGGCCCGTCGCAAGGCAGCAGCAAGCCTCTGGCTCTGCACGCTGCAAGCACAGCGAGCTGCAGCTCAGTTCTCGGCTTTGCCTCCGCGCAGCTCCTTCATGAGCCTTTTCTCCGTGACATCCAGAGCCCGGATAACAGCGTTGGCTGCAGCTGCGCAGAAGGCAGAACGGCCTCCGACAACGTTCAAACACTGCTGAGCACCGTTTTCCAGGAACATGAAACAGAGCTGCTGATTTGGATACCTCAGAAAAAGCAGGTTTCACGTACGAGCAGCAGTACAGTTCTCTCCAGTCAGCAGCAGGGGAGAGCACCAGTCCTCAGGCACCGCCAGCAGCGGAAGCGCTCCGCTCCCAGCACGAGCTTGGTGGGGAACATAACAGCAGGTAACGGCAACGTCGGTGCAGCTAGACAGACACTACCCAAAAACCCAACATTCGAGTTTCAGCACACGCTGTCATTTGTTCCACATTTCATCACCTCTCCCCTAAGCCACCTGGTTCATCCGCTCACTCGACAGTCACACAACTGACTTGCGTGTTCGCTCTAAGAGAAGCTGTCCTGAAAATACTGTCAGCTTGCAGCCACCTGGTAACCCAACACGCAGAAACCTCACTGCACAATCAAGAGTGGTGTTGCCACAGAAGACACTGAACGGTTTGTCTCTTTGGTGGAAGGAGGCTGAATTCAAAGGTATCATCTCCCAGTCTTTGCACAGAGATTAGATTAACACCTCTGTTCTCACGCCTGCAAGTCTCTTTAAACAACGTGGTTATTCTACTGTATTTCACAGCAATCCCCTATGAGGGCAACCATGAAAAGCCTGAACATTAAGACAACCAAACAGATGATTAAGACAGGTTTGATCTAAATAGTTACTTTTCCACTGGAAATATTTCTTGCTTATTCTGCAGGAGCGTTTAGTAGTACACAGGGACTTTTGTTTGGGTATCAACTCTGAGCATCAAGAAACAAGCAGCACAAGTGCTCACAGTGGTGACACCAGAGCAGCACGAGCTGTTTTCCAGCTTTTCTCATGAATCCCATTTCCCTGGTTTCAAGCTCTCACATTTCTCACCTAGGAAGGAAAACCAGGCAACTGCTTTGACCAAACCCATGGATGAAAATGTTGCTGCTGAAAGTCCTACTGAAAACTCTGAACTGTGGCAGCCAGCTGAGTTTCCTCCCCTCCTGAAGTCCACTGCCAGCTCCACGCTCTAACACGAGTGTGAATCTCTAGGTTTCGTTTTACTCAAGTGCAGAACAGAAACAGGCCACAGAAAGCAGCATGTTTCACCAGTGCAGCCACTGGCCCAGAGACCTCTGGTAGGTCTGTCCAGCTCTGACAGTGAACACAGAGGCTTACAGGAACAGGCAGCACCCGGGCTCACAGGATTCAGCAAGGTCACCTACTGAAGCCAAAGAGCATGAGAGATGTGAACCATGACACTGGGAGTTACATTTGAGGGTTTTATTAGTTGTTCTTCTGCAGAATCAAAATATTTAGCAAATTACTTAAGATTCCTCAAGACTGCTGATATTTTATGTATTTAGAACTTGAACAATGTACAACATAATACACTTCATACTACCAAAACCAACCCAAACCCTGATTTCTAGTACTAGATGTTATTACGTAGTTCTATAGCAGTGTGGAGAAGGGAACTAATGCAGTGAGTATATTTTGTCTTAAAGAAAGTGCTTGAAAGAAACCTCCTGCTTCACACAGTATTATTAAAAAAAAAAAAAAATCTGATTTCCTAGCAGGGCATTTCCTTAAATAACCTACAAACCTGGAGGTTAAGAATACTGAGCCCTAGCTCTCTGCCTTCAGGTTCAAGAACCCACGCAAGTTGCAGCTCCAGGTCAAGTTCACAGCTTACCTGTTTCAAGAGAACTTACACACCACTCAGCATTGGATGCTTATGTCTGGCAGAAGTGTTGGATGCATGGGTCAAAAAAAAAAAAAAAAAAAACACGCACGGGAAGAGGAACAGCTTCTCTTTTTATGCATAGCGACAGTTTCTGAACCAGTGTTTTACTAAGTTACAGACTAACTTCCAACCAAAAAATAAAACTCCATTGCACTAAAGGTCAAATTTAACCAGTTAATCTGGACTGTGAAAGTCAAGTAATTCAGTACAAGCAGACACCATGAAAGCAGCTTTAAAGAACCAAAGCATCCTAGTTTCAGAACCAACTTAGTATTCTTCTGTCCAACTCCAGTGCAACAGTAGGGGAAAAAAACCACTCCTGTTTCTGCCTATATACAATTCCAGCAGAGTTTGGGCAGTCTAAACTCTCCGTGGCCAAGCTGGAAAAAGGAAACTTAGGAAAGGGCACTTTAAAATTTTAATTTAAGAAAGAAAGTTGGCTCTCATTTGAAAGAACTGCTGTATAATGCACGCAGGCAGTCTTGCTCAGTCACTCTCCCGTGTATGCAAAAAGCTGGACTCCTTGTCGAGAGCAAGTCACACTGGATGCGAAGGTAGCGGTGCTGGTCCTGCTCCATTATGCGTCGAGAACCCAGGAATGCGTTTTCAGCTGGCTCCTGCCCGGGCCATTAGAGCTTCCAGAGCATTGTGTTGGTCGTTGTTATGTAATAACAAGACCTCCTTAATGTCTTTTAGTTCAAAGCCCATTTCTTTAAACTGACTCATTAGTTGGAGAAGTTCTGTGGTCTGAAAGAGAGAGAGAATTATTTGTAAGAGAGTAAAGGACCAAGCCTCATTCTTACCTGGGGCTGGGGCTTAGCACAGTGCCACCTTCCAACCGCTGGGAACCCTAACTCCGAGCCCCCAAAATACATCTCATTCAGCAAGCTCATTTTAGAAAAGCTGCATTCGCACCAAAGCCAGTGGAGCTCAGCATTCAGCAGCACACTGAGCCTCACCTTCAGCAAGACGGTTACTTTGAACACTATTACAAGCCGTATTTGTGAATGGTGCAATAACTCTCTATCAAATGAGTAGTGAAAACAAACAGGTTGAAATTAAACAGAGCTGGTTAGCTGAATTTTTTGTAGTGTATTTTATCTGTGGATCTTAGGTAATGGGCAGCTAGGGGACACCGACATACTGCAGAGGAAATTCATCGCTGCAGCAGGCAGGGCAGGCAGAGTTTTGAGGGTAATTTGCTGCTTCTGAAGTCAGGTGTCCCTGTACCAAGCACTTGGTCCAAAAGTGGAGTAGATGTTCAAAACATGATAGTCAAAATAGACAAGGCTCTTAAAAAAAGCCTGTCTCCATACAAATGCATTCAGGTGAGAACAATAAAAACAGTTATACAGAATGTGTCTAGTGCTTTAACACATATTCACTTTATCACCAGAAGGATGTTCTCTGAAAGCAAGGCAGTATTACTGTGAAGCCAAAATTACATCAGTCATTTTAGAGGAACTGCTGCTGGAACTCCCCTTCATGATGCAATTTCACTGTTGCTTAGCATGTAACGTCCTCACCTTCTCTTCTGAACACTGATGCATTTCCAAAGCTGCTTCAACAAGAAGCGGATCAAAACCCTTCTCACAAAGCTGTCCATGTGCAAACAAGTAATCCAAAACCTGCAGAAAATGAGGAAAAGAAACTAAGTTTGCAGAGTGACATTTTCAGTGTGCAGTTGTGTACCAACTCTGCACAGGCAGAGGGGCTAAGCATAATTCTACCCCAGGCTTCACTGGGGACTGAAAAAAAAAAAAAGTTCTTCCTAGTAGAGCTGAGAAGTTCTCTACACAACAGCTTGTTCAGAGAAAATGAACAAATTTTTTTTGGTCTTTTTTACAGTCTCCTACCAGCTCTGAACTTCACTTTATACTTGGGTCAAAACAATCTTACAAATCTAACTTCAGCCTTTTGCTCCTGATAACTGAGCAGACAGCAGAAGTTTAAGATTAATAGTGCTTGACTCTACAAGTTTTTGAAGTGATATTGTAGGTCCTGCAATTAAGGTAAGTCAGCTTTTGAATCTGTTTCCTCTCAGATATCTCCAAGAGTTAGAGTCCAGAAGTGGGCAGCCTTTTAAGATCAACTCAGGCTGCTCAGTGACCTGTAAATCTCAGCTCTTCCATGCAGAAACTGTTGCCAAATTTCTCATCTATTCTTAGCTGTGAGAGGTATGGGTAAGGGTTAGATGAGTAAGAGAAAGGTAATGTTAAGAATATAGGAGAACACAACCTGAAAATACAGCAGGAATTAAAACTGCCTTCCATTTAGTACTATAGTTCATTTCAGTATGCTGTTTAAGCAGATTCACAATTGGTGGACAAGCAGAACAGCTCCACAGGTAGGCAAATTCTGCCCAGAACAAAAGTTATTGGGACACCACCTCCAGCTATCTATGCAATCCAGCAAGGGGATGCTCTGGACAACGCACAGCAAACAAGGTCAGCTTGGACAGTCCAGCCACATTGTCCCTGTTTTAAAATGGCTTTGTCTGAAGCTGATCCAAGACCCAGAGCCAGGCTTCACTCTCTGGCACTGTATACTCTGACCTGATTTTAAAAAGTGTTTGAGGCAACATACAGGGCAGGAAGCACCACAGTCACAGTACAAGATGTCAGTCACTGGTGCCTTGCAAGAGCCTTTCGTAACTGTAGTAATCTTGCAGTGGCCAATCCCTCAACAGAAGTGTGACACAGTGTGGATCCTCAGTGGCATCCTTTGTGGCTCTTGAGAAGACCAGTTACTTCTCCCAGCTTCACGCGGAGCTGAGGGTCTGTCCCAGCCTCATACAGCTGGGATGCAGCACTTGCAGGTGTGGCTGCCTTAACAGAAACTTTTGCAGGTGATTTGGGGGATGGGGGCTTTGGGGAGCTCTCAGTGCCAGGTGACTCAGCCTCTCCAGAGGTTAACACCACAGTAGCTACAAGCTGCAACACAGTTTTACAAGTCCAAGAGTTCCCCTCTCCCCATTTTTACAAACCCAAGGTCCAGTTCCTCAGCAGAAACAGCATCTGAGGGAGGGCCCCTTTCCTGTTCCACAGACTCTTACCTGGTCTATGTTCTGTCCCTTCTTCTTCATGGCTTTCAGGACATTCTCAGGTGAGTACCCCATGTTGACAACTGTCTCTATGCACTGTCTCTCACTGGCAGAGAGGGCTTGCAGTAGCTCGGGAGTGGGGCCACCCGTCTGCTTTGTGCAACTGGTGTTATTGGGCACTTTAGACACTGGAAAATGTTGGTGCGTTACCTAAGGGTAGGAGTGAAAAAGAAAGATTAGGTGATGGTAATCCTCTATATCCCAGTGCCCCTACATGCTTCCAGCTAGCGCAGAATTAGGATATACTGCAGAAGATATAGGGTAAATCATTTTAGTAAATAGTTAACTGAAGAAGTTTTCTAGAGTGCCATGGGGAAGTTACTCCTCATTAGGGTAAAAACCAAGCAATGTGTATAGGCTGACTTCCACCATACTCCTTCTACCCTCAAAATCACCTTAAATAGTCCACAGAATCACAGAATCAGTAAGGTTGGAAAGGACCTCTGGAGATCATCTAGTCAAACCTCCCTGCTCAAGCAGGGTCACCTAGAGCACGTTAGACAGGGTTGCCTCCAGGCAGGCCTTGAAGAGCTCCAGAGAAGGAGACTCCACAACCTCTTTGGGCAACCTGTTCCAGTGCTCTCTTTCTCACAGTGAAGAAATTCCCCCTCACGTTCAGGTGGAACTTCCCGTGCTTCAATTTCTGCCCACTGCCTCTTGTCTTGTCACATGGGACAACTGAAAAGAGTCTCTCAGTCTTCTCTTCCCCAGGCTGAAGAGGCCCGCTCTTGCAGCCGTTCCTCATAGGGCAGGTGCTCGAGCCCTCTGATCATCTTTGTAGCCCTATGCTGTACTCTCTCCAGTAGCTCCATGTCTCTCTTGTCCTGGGGAGCCCAGAACTGGACACAGGACTCGAGATGAGGCCTCACCAGGGCTGAGTAGAGGGGGATGATCACCTCCCTTGACCTGCTGGCAACACTCTTCCTAATGCACCCCTGGATACCATTGGCCTTCTTGGCCACAAGGGCACATTGCTGGCTCATGGTCAACTTGTCATCCACCAGCACTCCCAGGTCTTCTCTGCAGAGCTGCTCTCCAGCAGATCAGCCCCCAGCTTGTACTGATGCCTAGGGTTATTTCTCCCTAGGTGTAGGACTCTGCACTTGCCCTTGTTGAACCTCACGAGGTTCCTCTCCGCCCAACTCTCCAACCTGTCCAGGTCTCTCTGAATGGCAGAACAGCCCTCAGCTGTATAAGCACTCCTCCCAGCTTGGTATCATTAGCAAACTTGCTGAGGAGGCACTCTGTCCACTCATCCAGGTCATTGATGAAGAAGCTGAACAGGATGGGACCCAGTACTGAGCCCTGGGGGATGCGACTAGCCATAGGCCTCCACCTAGACTCCACGCCACTGATGACAACCCTCTGAGCTCTGCCTTTCAGCCAGTTCTCAATCCACCTCAAAGTCCCATCCAGACTCCTTACAGTATACCTCCTCCTACTGTTGAGGCTAAATCTTTCAATACCATGCCTAGTATTTGCAAAAGTAGTAGCCACTTACAGGCAAACCCTGTACCTCAGAGTTTCCCCAACCAAGTTTACTAGTCACCTATGACTGGCTGCACCCAAAGGAACACTGCTTTAGGAAGCACTTCAGGGACATTTTAGAAATACCACACAATGCAAGCACACAGGCATTTGAGAACTTACCACAGGGATTTCTGCTTCCTTGTAGTCTGAGTGTACCTGCTGGATAAGACAAATAATATGATGAACATTACGCACCATTGAGCAGATTGTGTTACAGCTTGGTGAGATGGGTTTAATGGAGGAAGAGCTCAGACTAAGTCTGCCAAGCTAGGGAGACTTGTGCTGTGGTCAACCTTCCACATCTTGGAGGTGCAGAAGCTGTGCAGTTGTGCACAGTTACAGAATACGTCTCATAAGGATTTTCTTTTCTTAATATTCTGTAAATGGATTATACTCCAAGGAGAATGTTCTTCCTTCCCACAGTAACTGTAAATGTGTTTATTCTGTCACTGTGAAAGCTACAGATTCATACATCTCTGTAACACACTGACTCCAGTTCAGCTTTTGACATAGTGATATACTAGTGACAGTGTATAACTACTAAATGACATTAATCAAATTTGAAGTCATTACCCAGAGGCTTCTTTTGACTTTGATTATGAGAAGAGGTAGGAGAAAGTTATACCCCCATTGTGCCTTTTCTACTCTCAAAGTTACGCATTTCAGGTGCCATAAACAAGCAATGTTACATGCTGGCTAAGAAAAGCAAGTGATTTTTAACCAACATTGCAATACTTCATCCCACACCCAGTACATCCCAATGAGGCAAGGCAAAAACACCCATCTGTGACAGTAAAGTTTTATAATTTACCCTCAGTAAACCTTTTACTGGGTTAAAAGTGACCTATTCTTCTTCTAGCTCCAAGCTAGTTTCTAAACCTAGCTTCTGCTATAGCTATTTCAAAAAGCCCCTTGGGTCTGTATCAACCTCAGCCTGGTACTGAGGACTGTAACACCCAGAGGCTGCATTCAGCCTGCACTAACAGACATTTGGCTTGGGCAAAAACTTGAGGGGGAACATAAGAGGAGCTACCACACAGTGACGTTCCTCATTTCACTCACGTCAAATACAGGCTTTTAAATGACTTATTGGCTAGGATTTTCAATTTAAATTTTATTAGTTCCCTGTCACTTCCGTTAGCCTCAAACTCTCACATTCCTACGCTCCTCCCAGGGTGGACAGGAAGGAGAATAAGCAACATGGAACAGGCCCATTCTGAGGAGTTTCAGCTATTAACAGTCCAGAAGTAGATCATTTCTATGGTGGATCAAGCTCAGTGTCTCACCTGTTCCCTTCAAACTCCACAATAGTCTAGCAAGGAATCCTACCTGTGTCCCAGCTGCATGTCTGCTCCATTTTTGCAGAGCCAGTCTGAGAGGGCAGAACCAAACAACTGCTTTACACTACTCTGCCCAACTTAACAGGCTGCAGTTATAGTGCAGTTAAGAGGATCACACTCCAAATAATACACTCAAGCATTAAAAGCTCCCTGAAGGTTGACAGCCTAACCTATGCCAGAGCAATTCTTACCTTCAGTATTTAAAAATCACTGTTCAGTTCATCACTATTTGCTATTAGTCCCCGTAGGGCTTTTGTGCCCACGTCTGCCTGCTTCTAACTGTACTAGCACATCTAATAAAATATATCTCCCAGAAAAATCTTACTTCCCCCAAATACAAACTTGTCAGCTGGTTTAATTCCCCCATAAAGATAGATATAGATTTTCAGTGGGCTTGCAACATTAAAAGCTAAATCAAATGCTGAATCAAGCACTTTGTCATAACCAAATCTGCATGTTTCAATTCAATCATTTAAAAGGCTTCCTGTGTTTCAAGCAGAAGTAGGATAATCTACAAGAAAGTATTTTGGCTCAAATGCCTCAAAGTTTATTGCTTCTCTTTATACGGTTTAAGCTAAAACAGACTGAAAGAAGCAAACAAGCTTTCAAGCAGAAGGGCCTTTTTTTGGCCCAAACAGGAAAGATCTCCCAAAGCTTTATAAATTTTATCAGAGTTGTTCCTCTATTAAACATTTAGCAAATTCCTTTCATCTGGGATGAAAGAGGAGCCTCTGTTCTGTATTTCCACCCATCTCCAGCTACAGGCTAAGAACATCTCCTCTAGGAGACAAAGTCTGAGAAGTCACATGTAGTCCGATGGCCTGGTTACCCGAGAACCTCCCCTCATGGGTGATGAGGAGCTCAAACCAGTTTGTGCGCACCCTCTCCAGACTCCGCCAGAGCAAGAAGCACAGGCATACGTGACACACTGAAACATTGCTCTAGAGCCCTGAAATCAGCCATTTATCAGTTTGTCTAAATGGAGGATGCTCTGTTCTCTCTGCTACCAGTATCAGAAGCAGTTTTTGGTTCTTCTGGCTGCAATTCAGTGTCAGACAGTAAGGTAAAACCAAACTCCTTCTCACCAATCTACTCTAGCTTTACAAGCTGTTCTCACGATCAACAGTTCCCACAGGAAGAGGGGAAAATGTCAGTGAAGGAACTGCAGGAGAAAGTCAGAACCGGTCACTCAGTCATGCTCCCCTGTTTTCAAACTTGCATTTTGATGTCCTTTGAGGAAGGGACACGCGGTGCTTTAGGCCTGTACTTGCACACTGTTTCTACTTTGTTAGGGACTTCATAGACAAGCCAGGGACCCCATCAGCTGGCTGGTCCACCAGGCACATCATGCTAATACAGTAGCATATAATAATGGTGTGTCAGGCATGCCCCAGCTGCCCGTTAGCTGAAATCCACCGATAAAATAAACTACACTCAAAAAAAAAAAAAATTAGCTAACCAGTTCTGTTTAATTTCAACCTGTTTGTCATTTTCACTACTCATTTCTCTGCCAATTTTGTAAGCAGAAAGCCAGTGAGCTGCAAAGAAAAAAAAATACTTTGACCTCAGCAGGGATCCAGAAACTAAAGCTCAGGGGCAGCTGAGCAAACTCGAAGGAGAGAAAACAACTCCGAACACAGCTGCTGCAGCAGTTAGTAAATCAAAATTCTAAAATTTGCTATTTATATGCAAACATCCTCTATCCAATTCACTGATAAAGCATAAGATTAGAAAGTAACTCCAAAACAGTTACAGTTTGTGGTCCCAGTGAGAAAGATATATCACCCTGGAATATACAGGGACATAACTGTCCCGAGGCTTTCTAAAATCGGCCAGGCTTATTCTTGTGCAACCTTGCACAAAAAGGATGCATGATCTTCCTACTCAAGGGAGCTAAAAGGATCCCTCTGAAACCCTTCTCTATCAAATATCTGGGGATATTTGTTTCAAGAAATTGGAGTAAACGCATATACTGTAACTCAGCTGTCATCTTCCAGCCACTTGGACCATACTATGGAAATATAAGATGAGGGTACTCTGAAGTCTTGGAAATAAGAGAAACAGAACTAGTTCCATCAGCATACGCATCTAGGTTGTGCTACTCCAAACAAAACCAATTTCAATAAATATTTATTGTTCCTAGTAAATCCTATCAGTTTTCTTAGTATTTACGTCTATTTATTTAATTCTTCAGTTTATTGGTTTGTGTCTTCCCTTAGAGCACCCTAGAGAATACATCTCCTTTTTGATTTTTAACAGGTTTTAATCTAGCAGAAATTTAAATAGCTGGTGTGAGAGTCTGACCATCTTAAAGGCCCACCTATCTAGTATTAAATGATATTTTACATTCATCCCCAGAGCCATGGAATACACACTCAGAAATAAAACCTTGAAGTGTGTTGTGTGTGTGTGTATATATTATCATATATATATATATATATTATTATACTCAGAGATATGTGTGTGTGTGTATATATACACGATAATAAAATAATTTCTCAAACCTGTGCTTTGTAATAGTGAGCAGTTTCTCAATACGTTGCTACTTCTGCCAGAAGTTTACTATAGTAAAGACTTGTTTTAGTGATCAACAAATAGCTACTCTGCTGTGCTAAGGAATAGACTAATTGCCAAAAAATTGTATCTCTCAATTATTAATGCATTTATTAAAGCCTGAAACAAGGCTAAAAAGCCATGGGTGTGAAGCACTCACTTGCTTTACAGCACATGATGTCATACAAAAACCTAAAGTATGTCAGTAAGTCCATAGCACCACCGATGCACTGCTTTTTTTGCACAAAAGTCTTTCACTTTCTCAAATTTTAGAGCTATGTAGAGGATTTGAAGTTTCCATTAGTTTTCACGAGTATTGGTGTCCAAAGCTTAGGTTATTTGGGGAGGAAAAAAAAGGTCTGCAAGTTGCCTCAGATCTAGATTTTCATCTACAAAGAAACAACAGCAGCTGTGAAGTTAAATGCCCAGTAACTTCAGAACTTGCAAGTTTGAGGAAAGTGTTACACTCCTCTCTCCCAGCTAAATGGAAACCAATTATTTTAGTAATTTGAGATGATCTTTGAGACTGCTTTTGGCATCCACAGAGCAACCCTTTCACACTCCCTCACAAGGAAGAGGGCTATTACCAGATTCAGACCAGCAATATTATTTTGCTTTTAAAGGCTATTTTTTAAAAGGATCTAGGGCAAGAAATTTTTTTTTTTCACTACAGATCAACTGTTAGCACTATTTTTCTTACCTGAAAGCAGCAAAGAACAACTGTGACAGCTTTTTATATATTATTGCTTCTATTCCTTGGAAAAGCTGCAATTCTCATCTTTTCCAGCAATTACGTAAGTGAACCTAGAAACACATCTAGAAGAGCTGCTTTGCATCATTCATTTCCTATACTTAAACTCAAAACCTACAAGTAGTTTCAAAGATGTCATCTCATTGACCAAGACAGAACGCAAGACTGCAAAGTAATCTTACCACTCTTAACTCGAAGGTATACAACCATGAACAGCTATCAGCTTGTGAAGAGCTGGGGGTGAAGAGAGGAGTGGAAACGCTAAAAAATGCCACTCCAGAATTATTTAAAAAGTAACAGACTTGGAGGGATGAAAAACCTGCAAAGGAATCAATAGTCCAATGACCACAACTCTCAGCACAAACACTGATCAGGTTACCACTTAAATGAAGAGGCATTGCAGCATCTAATCTGTCCTGCCGCTATATATATATCACTCATTAATGAAACTAAAAACAAAGCCACAAGACATTTTAGAAGTAATATTTGCCTCCACACATCCCCCCAGCCAACTCAATTCTAACCAGTCGCATGTTTACCGATGTCGCTGTGCTTTGAGATGATTCTTCTTCTGTACAAACTGTCAACTCAGCCAGGGAAGGCAGCCTGGATGAAGAGGATAATGCTGATGTCTCCATGCCACTGTCCTCATTTAGAGCAGAAAGACCAACCATATGGTGTCCATTCAGTTCACTAGCTTTACTCTGAGCAAAGGTTTGCAGAGAGCTCAGAAAAGTGCCATTGCGGAGACAGGTAGTGCTGTGGAAAGTGCTCGTGAGCTTTGATGATTTTTGATCACTCTCATCGGAGTCAAGTTTAGGAAAGGACAGGGATTTGATATTGCTCACCGAAGTGATAGGGGGCAGGGACACTTTGGAAGACAAGGACATCTTTTCACAGTTTCCCAACTGCGGTAAAGTGATAAAGCCATTGGGTTTGTGAAGGGGTTTGAAGTCCAACGTGGCCCTTTCTATGGATGCCAGAACTTCTTGATCTTGTAAGACAGACTCGGGCCCTCCTTTGGGCAAACTACTGTCTAACAGCTGGGCAACAATTGGCCCAGTCGTACCAACATGAATTTCAAGAATGTTTTTTAATTCCTCCTTATCATCAATAGTTTTTAATTCCAGTTTGTCAAACGGGTCTTCTTCACATTCAAAATCAGCTGGGTTGAAATCTGCTTTTGGACGAGGTGGACTAAGAACCTTCTGCTTCACTGCACTGCTGTCAGCTGGCAAGGGAGTAAGAATATTATTGTGCTGCAGACTAGCAAGGATAGGGTTAATAGGAGGAGGTATGACCTCAGGGCAAGGTCCCTCTGAGAACCCCATTTTATTGCTGTCCTCTGAAGCTGCCTTTGAGTTTGCTATCGCTTCTTTTGCCTTTCGTTCAGCTTCTCTCTGAGCAGCTTGAATTTTTTTGATATCTTCAGCCCACTCAATTGTTTTCTTTTCCAGTGAGAAGTCATACTGACAGGGGAAAAAAAGAGATAAATTGTAAGGATCATAGTGACTATTTCTAACAGCAACATACCTAACAAAGAATAATGGCTGTATGAAATATCAGTTGTTAGTGAGTGCAAATCAAGCATAGAACTAAGATGGACAGTCTAGATGGTGAACTACCCACCATCCACAGATTCCACAAGTCATTCAAGAACACAGTGGAGTAATTTTTGCATCCAAAAACCAATGTGGTATTACTCAAGTCCCATTTGAAGATCTATACGGGACTTTACATTAGCATTTTACTCCCATTGATTGAAGATGTATCAGTATTCTTACACGAATACCAATCAGTAATATGACTACCTGCAGGAGCTGATTTTGCCACTATTACTACCATAACTGCATCCCACAAGCTTTTCTTATTTTTAATATCAGCTCCTTCAAACTCAGATTAGCACAGAAAGGCATTTATATAAGCTACTCACTATCAGTTTGCTGGCCGAGAGTTGATAGTGGCCTGTTTGAGAGAGGATAAAATTCTGAACAAATTATATCTATTTAAAGCCTTAACAACTTAGGAAGAATGAACAGCCTTAGCGTTCTTTAAATAACCACAGCTTGCTCAGAGAACATAGGCTTCCAGCTAAGTTCAGGGTGCAACCTACCTGTGACTCACAAGAAGTTCATGCACAACTCCCCTGCCAGGATACTGTCACATTATCAAAACAGGAGTGCTCTTGCCATGGGGCCAATAGGTAACTGAAATTCCCAGCTTTAAGAGTTATGCTTAAGCAACTGATTTTATGCTACCAAAAGTTCAGGGGAACAGATTCATGCTCCTGGAAGACCTCGAAGCAACCTAATATGCTGCATCAGGTTTGCTACATGGCTAGACAAGAACTCCCATCAGAATTGCACATGAACTGGAAATTTATTTCTTCATCCCTTTAGAAGGAGAATCCATAAAATACTGTCATAAAAACATAATTTCAGTTACTCTCAAACAGGATTTTTCAAGCATGCCATCACATGGGTATTTGAGTTTTTCCACTTTACTTTTCTCTAGCATAACAACTGGCACCACAGCACAGTTGAGACTAACTTTTGACTACATACGCAAAACTAAACTTCCTGAGACTTAGAGCATCACATATTGGCAGCAAGGGAAGAAGAGGGCAGAAAGGGAAAAAAAAAAAAAAAAAAAAAAACCCAAACTTACCTGGGCTTCTCTGACAAGCTGAGGAGAATCAGGCAGGCAAAAACCAATCGGTAATCCAACCTTAGGTGGGGTTTTGAATTTGTCTCCTATCTTAAATGGGACATCATCAAGATAACTGAAAGGCCCTAAGATCAAAAGCAGAAGTGGTATCAGAAACTTGTTTAATGCATTCAATTGAGACTCAAATTTCTGTATCTGGGAGCTATTCTATCTCTGCAAATCTAGCAGTATCAGGTGACTAAAAAGGAAATTGCTTGATCAGAAATACATTTAATACATTTGGACTTTGTTGCCTCTTTAACATATATTTTAGTGCATAATTACATTTTGACAACCATCCAAATATAGGACAGATCTTCAAGTTAGTACCCCCAGCATTAGCTTCCCTTGTGACAAAACTATGCCCACACAACTGAAATTAAAGCTCTCCTGAACATTATATTAAGTTATGTTTCTGTAACAGAATCAATCACATTTTCTGATATTCAAAATAGGCCTAAAAGCAATCCAGCTCGAGAGCAGCTAAGAAACTAAAATCCATCCTCTTCCCACAAGTCAGAAATAATGTTTGGTCACAAGTGGTCACAAGGGCAAAGCAGCCCAAAGCCTAGAAGCACCATTTTAATCAAAACACAGTGAAATAGCTTACGACTATTTAACTTAGCAATTCAGATTTTAGGTAGAGGGAGGGGAGGAAGAAAAACAAAAATCTAACTTAACCAATCAATCTTGATTGTGGCCACTCTGATGGTGGAGTGGCCACAAACTTACTTCATAGTTCCTTGTATTGATCACTTCCATGTGGTATTTAAAGTGTTTTAACACAGACTATTTCTTCATGCATCCTGTAAACTCCTAAGGCAGAATTGCCAAGAATTCAAGTAAGCCAGGCTACAGGTTTGTTTTCCCTTCATGCTCTATGAAAAAGCATCAGAAACCACACAATACATACACCCCTCTGTTTTGAGTTTAACTCAAAGGGGTCTCTTGGATCACTGGATGAAGCTTTCACAATTACTGGCAAGGTTTTGATTGTGCACAGAAGTTTGAAGTGTTCCTCAAATACTCATTTGCTATTTTGCTTTGAGTTACAGATCCAACAAGACATCAGTGGCAATGTCTCAGATGTTGTTCAGTGGCTAACTTCTTGCTCAGTGAGCTGTGATTGTCATTTTTATCTGACCTATTTTCATACTTAGACAACAGTTTAAGTACTATTTGTGTTCCTTTACTGTTGACTCATCTACAATAATGCAGCCACAAGCTCTAACAGGAAGAACAGCTTTTAAAAACAGGAACATCTTATTAGTTTGGAGTTAAATACTCATGTGTTGTCATCAGTTGAGCTCACTGACAACTACTACCACTACTGCAACACAACATCCAAACATTGGATTTGAGCTGGCAATTTAAGAGTTCTCTGATAATTTCAAGGTGTTTGCTGATGCAAGAATAGTGAACGTGCCAGCCTTTGCACTGGCACATCACAGCCCAGAGATGACCGGATCTTCTGATCCTTGGAGCTTGGAGGAGCCTGCTTATTCCTACTGACACTAGTCCTGATGTAACCAGGACTATCAAAGGACGTGAGTGAAACAGAATCACCTCTTCCCACCCGTCTCAGAAGATGGCCTAAAGGTCTCAGAACACAAAAACGTGTCTTGCTAGGCCTGTTGGTATGATGAGGAAAGTAGTACTGTCTTCCCTTACACAGCTTTCTTGTTTGCCTGAAGCAGACACTAACCACAGAGGGTACGTGCACACATTGCCACAGCAACACCGAGTTTGTTTTGGTACAGTTAAAAAAAAAAAAAAAGGAGAAAGAGAGAACACACACACAGAACCTCCGGACTAGACAGGCTGAACTGATGGCTGTCAGGTTAACCTCAGCACACAGACTAAGGAATAGAGACTTCAGTTTCTTCCCAGAAATAGGATTTTCTGATAGCGACTACTACTATAACCTTGTCTCAAAGACAGCTCTGCTACAGAAGTCACAAGCACATATTAAGAGACAGACCAAGTCTCTCAAGACATCAGACAGTAAAAAGCTTTTCTGAAGTGAGTAACACTGATGTACATAGTATCCATTTTGTTCCAGTCTAACCAGAAAAGTACTAGTTAGAATTAAAATCTGATCCAGAAAGCAATAAATTTATTCTTTTTGTAGAAGAATAATCTTTCTGCCTGCACAAATCTGATGAGGGGCACAAATTTTGTTTTATTGCTTTAGAGAATTTACTGTTTAAACAAAATCCACATATAAAGTATCATGCACATCAGCGTTTTAAAGGTCACATGTTCAAATGAAGCAATTACAGCTCAAGAAAACCTCTGTTATATGGCTATGACTACTTCATCTTTTTATGGACTTAAAAGCATATTGCGGAAGTTCTGAGAATAGCCCCAGCAGAACTATACCTGTCAAACTGATCTATGATACCACGCAGTGTATGATATTCCTGACCCAAGGAGCTACTAGCAGAGATTAAATTTCTCTCCACTTTAGTGTAATGCAGTAATCACTAGTCAACTAGTAGAAATGTTCTCCAGCTTGACAGCATGATGAAAACAGTTACCAATTATTACTAGGTAACAGTCTGAAACCTAGAAGTAGTTAATTTTTGCTGCTAGCCTTAAGGGGGGAAAAAACCAAACAAAAAACAAACAAACAAACAAACAAAAAAAAAAACCCCACACTTCAGTAACTTCCAAAAATTAAGATCAAAAGCTTTCAAACTGTATAGCAGTAGTGATAACAGCAATAATTGCACTACACTCAATATATCCTTTGCACACCAGATGATGCCACTAATTATTAAAACTGAAGCTTGAACTTTCTATTATTCGAGTGACAGGACTGCACTTGAAGCTATCTGCTTAGGGAAAGTTATACATGTATGCTAAGGTCACCCTTCAAAGCAGCAAGAGGTTTCCCTCCTCTCCAGCTGTAGCTCCCATCTTCACCTCAACAGCAACTCTCTGAAGTCCAAAAAATAGCTCAACAGTAAGTATAAGAAGCATGTTAACTACATTGACTCACTTCTACCAACCTGTCAGGGACACAGAGTCGCAGGCAGCTATTGGGCAACACACTTTACCCTACGCTGAAATTCGGTTAGTGGGATTGCTTCTTACATACCCTGCGGAAGACTGAAAATACTGTCCTGCTCATTTCTACAGACATAACAAGCCAAGGAAGTTGCTTCACTACTCCTAACAAACAGTACTGCTGGTGATAGCACTGCTGATATCATTAGGAACAGAGGGTACTCAACGGGATAGTTCAAGTTAACCAGTGAGGTTACAGCATCATTTCTTTTGATCTTGTTGTTTCGATTCCGGGGGCATGTTCCACAACGTTGTACTGTTTTAAGAAACATTTAAGGCAGGTTGAGTTCTAGCTCTCAGCTGTATCCTTGCTGTCTTCTCTGCTTCCTAAGCAGGCAGAGTACAAACAGATTCTAAGATGAGCACTTCAGAGCCTTCACAGACACCATTCATACACACAAGAAAACAACTGCCTAACAGCTGGCAGCCACCTAATGAGTTCTGCTTGCCACAGGACTACTAGTCCAGAACAATGAAGGAGGCCATCTAAACTAAGTTTTCACAGGCCATTTTTATTAATTCTTGGTTATGCAGTTAAATTAAAGAAATGCCTATATACCTCAATTTTACACTTGCAAGATTGAATAGGAAACCTGGAATAGCAAAGCCCAGGGCAAAGGGAACGCCTCAGGACCCTCTTATCTGAAGGATAATCCAGGAAGATCAAGGTTGAGTTTCTAAAAGCAGAAATTCCTGTAGCATTAAACACATTAGGAATTTTGCCCGTACCTACCATTAACTGATTTAAAGAAGTTGCATTACGTACGTGCAATAAATAGCTTCAGTGTTCCACAGAAATTTTAGCCCTCCCAAATTTATACCCTATTTTCTAAAAGATAACATACACAGGCAAGTAATTCTTATGATATCCGCCATCTGCAGAAAGCTACACATCTCAAATGGTTCAAGAATCAAAACCTTAGAGATTCCTTTCTTCACTTACCTAACTGTGAGCTACTGAAACAGATCTAGTCCAAACTTGGGAACAAATTCACTGCTAAGCAAAAAGCAAGCATGACTCAGTGATATAATAAAAGCTTTGCTTTTAATTCAGCTTCTCACTTGACTTCCCCAGAGAGAAACTGCAAATCTCATGCCTGCCTCAATAAACATCAGATCAGTATCACAGTTGCAGTTCAGCTTTGATTCTGGAGGGGGGAGGGAAAGACACTATTTTGCCATAAGTGGGGAAAAACAGCCACTGGCTGAAGTTCAGTTTAACCAGAGGACTGCTACAGCATCAGCACTGCAAGCAGCTATGCAAAAAGGAGGACAAGGTAGTTCATCCTCCAAGTGGTTTGTTAGGAATGAACAGATTAGTCTCTACATACTCTCTAGCCCTGGGACATCAGTCAACAGCAATATAATATTAAGGTTCATCCTTTTGAAAAAAATAAAAAATAAAAGGATATCAAATTTCACTTACCATGAGAGTCGGATCCCAATTTCTTAGAAGCCATTTAGAACCTGAAAAACATTTTGAAACAGCTTTAACTTTGTGTGTGCAGCACAGCACAACTCTCTGCAATTCTACAGTATTATCTCTAGCTTATAGGACATGCTTCAAACATTTGCTCTACTTATCCTGTTCCTAAGTTAGATAAGCAAACTTATTTTATAGCTCCAAGAAACGACTGGGAGGATAAATAACTTGGTTCAGGATCTGACAATCTAAATGACAAAAACAAAGAACCACCCAGGGTGATCAGGAAAGCACAGAGGGAGTTCTAGATTTCTGAGCTTACTAAGTTCATTCCTTCCAAGCCCCAATTAAGCATCTTCTGCCTTCCCTGGAATTAAGAAAAGCTCTTCCTACTGGAAATACCACACTGATCCTCCTCAGTTTAATCTGTCTTGATCTAAAAGATATACCATGATAGTGGGCAAGCACAGTCAGTTAGCCAGCACTGCACATGTCTAGATAAACTGGACAATACATGGATTGGTACCATTTAAGAACTTAATCAAAGAGCAGAAGTTTCTTGGTACATACAACCGAAAACAATGCTAACAAGAGTTAGCATCTATTGCCCACGAAATTTTACCAGTAACTTCTTCAATCTCAGATCTCAAAGCAAATACTACATAGCTAAGATGTTAAATATGCAAATGAGTGTCTGTGTAGCTTTTAAACACAGAGCAGGCCTGTCCCTGAGAAAACAGCTTTGTAGAATTAGCTGTAGTGTTTTAGCTGACCGAGCAGCTAATACCTTGCTCCAAGATGCTTGTGGTATGTTCAGTAACATATTTGCTTCTTTTGCTGTGCATCGCAAGATCTCTTTATCAAGACGTCACAGCATGATTCTTTAAATAACTGAATTTTTAAGCTCTACTTTGACATTATACATCACCAAGAATTAGAGTTGCCTTTTGTTTCAGAAGTCCTACAGCTGGTGGACTGAAAGGCCCAGTAGGTGTTCTTCAGAAACGTGAAAGCATCTGGTACACCCACACCAGGGGCACACAGGGCTCGAGTCTAATTTGGAGCAGATCTAATGTTCACACCCATCATTCCCCAAGTGAGGTCTTAATCTTCCTCCTTAATGTTTCAATTGAACATCCAATTGCAAACCTCATTTTAAAGGAAGCGCCAAAAGATGAGAATTTTACAGACAGTTTGAGCTCCGATTCTTCTGTCAGTGGCTGACACATTCAGGGGCAGAAAGAGCCTATTTCAAGTATTAGGCTGAGCACCTTTAGTTAGACACGCATCCCTTTCAACTTTATGTTAGAATCAATAGGTGAGTCAACCCTAATGGCTGACAGGAATTCAACATATTGCTAAAACCAAAGCTATAGATCACCCATGCAACCAAATTTCCTGAAGCCACTGCAAGCTGACACTACTGGGAATGAGTCACACCAGGCAACTCCACCACTCCTTACATATAAAAGCCTCAGGCCATTTTGCTCAGTGTTCATCAAGTTCTCAGCACACCTGATCATCTATCTCAATGTTGGTATTGTTTCCAGAAACACAACATTAAGACAAAAAACTGGTTTTGGCTCTGGCAGGTGAGGGCTCCTCAGACAGGTACAATGCCTTGTAGCTTCAGAGACGGAGAAAAAGCAGGTCAGACAACACTGGTGAGCATGCCTCTCAAAAGGGCACTCAGCAGGCTGTCAAGGGCAAAGCCATCAGGCCACCTAGCACAGTTTCATGTGAACTACCAAAGTGAATGAGCTTTACTCATCCCAACAGCGTACAGGAGGAAACTGGGCTGCAGACTACTGCTGTACCTTTCAGACCTGGATCGTAGGGTTAAATGAGCTGTTGCTGTAGTTCTTCAGTGTGAGAGTAGCAATTAAGATATCAACTTGACTTGTTATTACCGAAGAAGCCAGGTCACCTGCAACGTATGAGGACTACGCGACTCCACAAGCCCAGGATTGGGACACTTACAAGCATGGACTATGGCTGCCTGTCCTCCACTACTATTACAACAGACGAACTAGGGGCTGGGCCTCTAGGCACGTCCCCAAACTCCTCCGAATTCTTCTTTCTTCTAGTTACCACTGCAGACTGAAAACTGCTCTTTAAGGAATTTTTTAAAATTTTGACAAAGGGAAGATAAGTAACTTTCTCCCCTTGGCTACCAAATTGACTGGGAATTTTTTTTTAGTGCAGCAATGGTTACCTAAAGCCAATACACACTTTACACTACCTGCTTCATTTACCAAAAGCAACTTATTTCAGACTTCAGTAATAAAAAGGACAACGCAAATTCAAAAGCATCATTTTCAAAATGATAATTTATATCCCCTCTCCAGCAGGATGCAGCAAAAACAAACTACTTTTGCTATCTCACACACCGATCTGGGTTAAGAGAACACTACCAGGACACTACCAATTTTCTCTAGGGACATTAAAAGCAGCGTGTACACATCCTACAGAAACAAAGATATGCAAGTCTAGCATTCAGAAGGTTTTGCAGTAGTAAGTAAGTTTGGGACTGCATAAAGCCTTGGATGTGCCAAACAGTATGCCTCAGCATAGGAGTGAGGAAATCTGCAGCTAGCCCTAGAGTATTTTGATGCGATGACACCAAGAGACTCTGCAGGGAGAGAAGTCAGACACAGAGGATTGGTTCTAAGTTAGAGCCAATAAAGTCAACAGACCCAAGCTCAGTCTGCTTAGTCAGGGGCATCTGAACGTTGCATCATAGCAATAAGGGCTCAACTACACTAGAGAATGAAGATGACCAAGACAGTCTGCCCAGCACATCACCACCTAAACCTGAACGACTACTCAATCACGCAGCCAGGCAATGCCGACAGCAGGGAGAAGCGTGACTGTGTGCAGTCAAGCAATACCAAAGGAACAGTCTCATCAGCAGATGAGAAAGCAACTGAATCATTACCAAGAGCAAATCATGAGAGCTGGGAGGGCTTCCCCCCCTTTCTATTTGTATGTCACATCTATTACAGCTTTTGTTAAAGTTTGCCTATATTCCTTTTTGTCTGAAAGATCTCAGACTGGTCAAGCTGGAGCCATCCAACTACTAACAGCAGCTGGAACAGGTTTCTCAGTGGTAACTCAAGCCAGTTTAACTGCTGTCAAGAACCGATCTCTTTTGCTGCTATAACCTTCATTTTAGGGGAAAATATGTCTGGATTATAGACCACAAATTATCTGAAGTAGTTCTCACCTAAGATTCAGACAAATGAAAAAGTGGATTTATATGGGGAAGAGAACCCAAAATGCCACGAGTTATCACCACAATCAATTCAGGGTATCTTTGATCTTCACACAGAAAAAGATGCAACTGAGAACTTGCGTCTTAGCCTCCATAATGTGTAGTAGCTTGGAAAAGTATACAGAACTGAGGATGGATCCACTCACTCTGAAAACTGCAAAAAGACTTGGATCATTTTCATGCTGCTTATATTAGATTCATGGACTATTAACGGTTTGATGCTGAGAAATAGCAAAAAGTATTTTTATTCAAGTGATTGGTTTAACTGTCACAGGTATTCCAGATTTAGAAAGCATTTTAGAAGTTTTACTACAACTACTTGTTTCAATGGAAGTTAGAACCTATGACCAACACCAGGATTCTGCATATAGCCTCATACAAATGCAGCTGTAGACTGCTGTTAAGGTAATACAAGTTAAAATTCTCATACCAAAGCTTCCCAATGTAAGTATTCAATCCAAGGATGTTTACACAATTGAGATCTCTCAGATAGACTGACAACAAAATGCTGACTTCAGAAGTTTAACACAAGATGAATTCAGATTGCAGTTACTGCAGTCTCCAAAGAGATAACATCACTCAAAAATCTGTAGCAACTACTTTTGGTTTGTACATTTAACAGTTCTCCAAACAATGAGCACATTCAGCCAGCTAGCTGCCTGGAGGTGTTCCCCTTTCATAAGGCATGATGATACTGAGCCACCGATAACTGCTGTTTTGATAAAGCCATTGTAAAAGTAGATTTGACATGCTGCAAGCACATCCTCTTCAGCAAAAAAAGGCATCACTTTCACTAATCTTAATAAGAAAAAAAAAAAAAAAAACACCTGTCTAAAGTATATCTGCAGTAATCCCTTCAAGCGCCAACGCAATCCGGAGATGAGCTGCATTACAGTGGCGGCTCTATTTGAGGATCAAGGAGCACAAACCAGACCATCACTGAACCAATCACAGGTATGAAGTTCTCATTTGACTTTCAATAGCCACTAGTTAAAATAAATCTTAGGAGATGTCTTCATCTCTTCATCTCATGTGATATAAGTACAAGCAATCGTGCTACATTTAACCAGTTTCAGAGCAGGCAACAACAATGACAAAGGGGAACACAAGGAAGGGAAGGGTAGGGGTGAAGTATCCCTGGTGCACACAAAATCCACATTTCACAGTTGAGACTTCTCCTCTGAAAAATCTGTTTGGATCATTTAAAGATAGCCCGTAAGCATCAAATTAATTTAGTTTGTTACTTTCTGAGAAATGACTGAGGGATAGAGGTACTGGAACCAGTAAAATAGCGCTTCTTTTAAAAGCATTTCTAGAATACATGAGTAGGAAGGACAGGGAGAAAAGAGTCCCTGAAGAGCAGGTCTATGCGCATATCACATTATTGAATTATGAGACAACACATTCTTTAATGATGCCAACAATCTCCATTAAGGAGCTCTTCATGCAGATGTCGAAGAGCCTCTTCCTAGCAGTAACAAGCATTAAGAGAAACTGATTTTTCAAATTGTGCAGTTACTTAATGTGACACAGTGCCCAATTATACCTTCTGCTTCAGTGTATATCAGTCAACAGGGAATTGAATTGCAAGACAGCTCTTCTACACTATCTGAAAAGCACTGCATCTCTCTCGCTCTGTTGTTCCATATAGATTAATTGCAATGAATATTAGATAACTATAGCTATGCAGCTCTCCTCATGTAATGTCCCACTTTATTCATTAAAGATATCGCATACTTAAAGATATCACACTTGTTAAAAGTGCCTATTATTCAAGCTGGTTAAGGATTTAGGCTCTTAACAGATAACAGACAGCCCTACTCCTCCTTTAAGGTCCTGACTGTCCATTTGGGCCATAAGATAGTTTGCCATAAACTTCACCTAGCAATAAGGGAAAAAGTAAATACAGTAAATTAATACATCAGGTTTTTTCAATCACTGAATTGTGTTTCAGCCATACTAGTTACTCATCTACCCTGGTCAAAGCTGATCAGGGCAAGCTTTTCTTTTAGCCAGAGACTACCTTGGCAACCAAGAGTACAGAAGATGTACCTATTCCAAGTTCACAATTTTATTAACAAACAGATAACCTATTTAAAAAAGGAAGCTTTCCCCCAAAAGGACTGTTGTCATAAGAGAAAGCTATCTCCAGCTAACATTTAAGACTGGTCTGACTTTCAAACCCTTGGCAAATAAAGGAGTAGCTCAGGTTAAGTCAAGTCTAAGGACAGATGTGAAGTTTAAGATGTAGTTTCTACTACAGACTTACCTAAGTTATTTAAGATCATCTCAATAGAAAAGCAAAACCAAAAAAAAAAAAAAAAAAAAAAATGTTTACATCTCCTCTGCTTCTTGAAGACGTCAGCTTCATCAGCCTCAACACCACTAAGAAAAGGGTGGCAAATTCAAAATAGGAGTCTATATTTCCCTCTTTGGTATACTACAAAAGCACAAAAGCTATTTGAACAATAAGTTACAGCTGAATATATAAATATGCTATGCAATTCCTCCTACAATCAGGAAGGGGAAAAAAAACACACACACAAAAAGATGATCCAGCACTCTCACTATCAGTGAGAGCTATAATAATTCCACAGCAAAATAAATCCTAAATTTGATGGAACATAGGTGAGCAGAATAACTGTTTTTACTTAACAATTTTCATACATAAAGGTTTGGACAGAAAATATCTACCACTTCTGAGCACTTAAAATAATCACAGGAAGGCATCTAGTAACTACTAACAAGTTTAACTGGTTCAGCTTAATTAGCACGGGATATACTACTAAAAAGTAGCAAATCTTTAACAGTCATCTTAGCACTGCTTAGAGTCAGGTATAAACGTTAACTTTTCTAGTTAACCCACTTCAGAAGAAAGGTAATAATTTAAACCTCCTCTAGTTAGATACACTTATGGTAAAATGGCGAAAACAACTGAAATTAGGAAAAGATGGATGAAAAATACGAGAACATCTTGCACATTTAAGATGCAAGTCTGAAACAGCTTAAATACACTACTTGTTGTTGAGAGATTTCAGTAACAACAACCTGACTATCAAGTACTTGAATATTGTTAATACTTCAGACTATCCCCAGTTACATATGAGATCTAGATAAACACTCTCAACGTGCTGCCACTATAAAACTACTCTTGTCATTAACCAGAACATCCTGCCTCTAATCCAGAAATAACAGAATCTGTGCAGTCTCAAGCTCTCTTCTTATGCTCTTTGAGCAAGAGAAAAGTACAAACAGCTCATGTTCATAGAATCAGTAAGATTGGAAGAGACCTCTGGAGATCATCTAGTCAAACCTCCCTGCTCAGCAGGGTCACCTAGAGCATGGTAGACAGGGTTGCATCCAGGCGGGCCTTGAAGAGCTCCAGAGAAGGAGGCTCCACAACCTCTCCGGGCAACTGTTCCAGTGCTCCGTCACTCTCATAGAGAAGAAATTCCCCCTCACGCTCAGGCAGAACTGCCTGTGGTTCAGTTTCTGCCCATTGCCTCTTGTCCTGTCACACGGGACAGCTGAAAAGAGTTTGTCCTCATCCCCTTGACACTCTCCCTTCAGGTACTTGTACACATTGATAAGATCCCTCCTCAGGCTTCTCTTCCCCAGGCTGAAGAGGCCCAGCTCTCTTGCAGCCGCTCCTCGTAGGGCAGGTGCTCCAGCCCTCTGATCATCTTTGTAGCCCTACGCTGGACTCTCTCCAGTAGCTCCAGGTCTCTCTTGTCCTGGGGAGCCCAGAGCTGGACGCAGCACTCCAGATGAGGCCTCCCCAGGGCTGAGTAGAGGGGCAGGATCACCTCCCTTGACCTGCTGGCAACACTCTTCCCAGTGCAGCCCAGGAGACCATTGGCCTTCTTGGCCACAACGGCACATTGCTGGCTCATGATTAATTTGTCATCCACCAGTACGCCCAGGTCCTTCTCTGCAGAGCTGCTCTCCATGTTAGGTTATACAGAAATAAATTCAGTCCTGCAGGCAACACCAGCATCTACCATCACTATTGAACTAGAATGCTATTCAATTCTTTTATGGCAATAAGCAGTACATATTCTCTTGCTAAATGCTAATTAACTAGGACTTAATATATTTAAGTACACTATAGCAATTAAATAATTCTCCACTTTCAAAAGAAGTCCATTTTAAAGCAAGCTATACAACTGTTACCTTTTCCTTGCTAAAGCTCAGAAGAGAAATGGTACTATATATATTCACAGCTGTGCTCTTGTGTTAGCAGTTTTGTGAAGTATGAATGTTTACAAAACTATCTTTTTAAACAAAGCAGGCAAAAATACCCAGCAAGAAATAAAGATGGACTAAAGTCTTAAAACAGACAACTAAAATCTGCTAGGCCAAACATCAGCTGCCATTTCTTATATTCAAACTCAGCCAAAATATGTGTATTGTGCTCTACAAGAATAACAGAGCCAGTGTCGAGCTACTGTAAATTCACTCATCTTCCTGCTTATGCCAGGGTCACACGCATGACCCACTCTCACCACACACTTAGTATTTTCCCAGCAAAACTCAATATGCTACTGACAGAAACCTCTAAGTGTGTGACCTACCATTCCAAAACCCTGCTTGCACCCTAAGCAAGTTAAATCCAATTTAAATACACACAAGGCCACCAGCAGTCTTCTCCCACTTCCTAGAGGATCTCTCCCCCATAATGTGGAGAAAACTGTTCAACTTTTCCAGTATTGTGACACCCCAGTTCTTCTCTAACATACCTCCTTTTTTCCCAAATAGGAGCACCAAATTCTGAGAATGAAAGTTCTCTGCAAATTCACCTAATTTAGAAGCATTTGCATGATCACAGGTAGTATTATACCAAAGAACAGAGCTCCATATTTAAAGATGCCACCAGTCTGTCTCGTATGTTCTCCAAGAACCACCCTAATAGCCACTGGAACAAATTATTTTTTCACAGAATATGCAGTTTGAGATACATGAGAGCAGAAGTTTTAAGGAATTCTTACTACTGAAAACGCTGAGAGCTGATCATAAGCTACACTGTGTTCTTACAAAAGACTTTCCAGAAAAGTGAATATATATAAAAATTTATGCATTTATGCCATGTCATACAAACCTTCCTGATGCTCAAAACAACTCCTCCTTGCTGTCAAGACACAGGCAAACCAAGCTCAGGAGAGAGATGAACTCTGTCTTAGGTACTACAGATGTGACAGCTTCTTAAGGCACTCTTGACTTTTTGGAGGTTTTAAGCACTTCTCCCACCAACCAAGAGGTCACTGGCACAGTCTCAGCTTTCAGTGCCAGCTCAATTTTATCCTAAATTCATATCCAACTGGCCTAGTAGGAGTGATATACCTGTCATTATCCAACCCTTGTTGTAAAGCTGAACCTGGAAAAAAAATATACACAGAAACACACAACTGAAGAGATCAAGCTTTGCTACAAATAAAGCTTACAGACCAGGAAAAACTGAAAAACTGACTGCTACGTAAGGTGAACGCTCACTTTAGGTTTTTTTTTTTTTTTTTTTTTTTTAAGTAAGTTCCCTGAGCTGAGCTCTCAATGCTATGTTCCTTCCCAGACTAACACAACAGAACAAGGCAACTAAATTGAAATCTAAGAGTGAGTCAAGCTAATAAAAATATCATCCCATTGCAGTAAGGTTTAAGAAAGAACCAATCTCATTTCATCTCCAGACACAGTACCAGTTAATCCTACTTTCCTCTTTTTTTCCCAGATAGGACTGAATGACTGCGTCAAAATGATGATCTAGAAGGGAAATAATGAGTAGTTAACACTGAATTTCATTCTGCTACAAGAAGTCATGTTTCAAATAAAGAAAACAAGTTCCACTCATTTTAATTAAGCATAGAACAAGTGCAAAATGACAAAAAAACACAAAAGAGTTTAAGTGAATGCTTATACCTTAAGTAAACCTTAATTGTTTCTTCAAAAGGTCTGTTAACAGAAGACTAAAGCTAGTAGTAAACATCAAGTCCTGCTCTTTAAAACATACAGGAACAAAAGTGTCATCAGCTGGTATCAAGCAAAAAGGACATAAAAACAGCAGGAGCCATCAGAACAGGCTCAGAATAGTGGTGGCACTTCTGCATTTAACTCACTTGGATCACAAGAAATTATGGTGTCTTTAGTGAGCTTGTCTAGCATAGAAAAGCAAGAACCTAGCCGTGTGCAGAAAAGTCAAACTGAGTTTTCCCTAAACTGTAACATTTGGTTTATTACGAACACAGAATATGATGAGTCAAATCTCAGATTAGAAAAGCTTTAAAGCAGCCCGTGCTACCTGAAGGCAGCACACTCCAATGCCGAAACAGAAATTTTTTCCTTTCAATCTCTTGATTCGGGGGGGTTCTCAAGCAGCACAGGCCACTATTTGAGGCCACTGTCTGGGACTGCCTAAGTGGTTCAGCCAGTAGTTCAGCTGAGTCCAGAAAAGGAAGTGACAAACAACAGGAAAAAAGAAAGTCAGTAGGTCAATTAAACAAGGTCAACTGCACGTGAGCAACTGCCACAGCAAAGCTTACTAGTAGTTAACATACAAACATATCTACTTTCAGAAGAAAAGTAGAGCAGCTATTAAATCCTTTAGACATATCTTTCAGCCGTGTTCCAGTTGGTAAACTCACTTTTACAGAAAGGCTTTCTGAAGCAGTCTGCGTCACAGGCACAACTCCTCCCTGCTGAGCAGAGGCCACTAGCTTCAGGAAAACAAGATATTCAGCAGATTTGGAAGCATCATAAAATGACCCTTACACTCATATTTTTATTTTTAACATGGAAAAAATGGAATTAAGTTTACAATTCCTCACTAAAGAAAGAAAAAAATACACACAAATATATCTGCTTTTTTTTGAGACAGCAATTCTGTCTGCTCTTCGAGCACTGCAATCCTATTTTGGGAGTTAATGTTTGGAGTAGGCCCATTTGGGAACAAGCATAGACTGGAAATCTGCTCTTCACTACAAATACAGAATGATCTTTATTTCAGGGAAATACAGAACAAAACCCAGAAAGCCATGAAGCACTGGAAGCGAAACGCAATTACCAGCCACCCAAAGATAAGAGCATACGAAGACCATCTGAGGCTCAAGTAGAATAAAAAAATGGAAAAGAAACTGTAACCACTGAAATACACTTTCAGGTGAAATCCAGAAGGCAACAGGATATTCATACTGCCAGGAACAGAATATATATATGCACACACACATCCTCCTCCCCAAACGTTCTCCCCAGAGCAGGTCATTTTGCTGAAACTCCATTATACCAGTAACACGGCCTAGTTCTCACACAACGCTTTACAGTAGTAATTTTCAAGGCACTTAAGGAATAAAAACTATCCCTGTTTTGCAGGTTGGGGGAACAAGGTACAAAGATGAAGCAGTTTGCCCACAGCCATCCAGCTTAGCCAGTGACAGAACTAGACCAGAACCTGTATTTTCCTGAATCCCAAATCCACGGCTATCCCAAGAATTTCACTGCACTCTCTCAAGTTTGGTCTTCCAACATTCCTGTCCTTCAATTCTCCCTTTTAAACTACTCCTATACAGCTTTTCATCTTACCCAAAAAAACTCTAAAGATGTTCTTCTTGATTTATAATATGAACTTGAATTTATTCCAAAAAACTTTTTCTAAATTACTATTTCAAATTCATTTAAATTTGCAACTTTTGTACCAGTGGGTGAGACTGAAAATAGCGCGTGCCAATTTTTCCTGAATGCTACCAATTTCTTCAACAGCATCTGTAATGAATGCAAGCACTGAAACACTCAAAGTGATGAATAACTAAATGAACAGCTCATTTTATACGCAAGAGAAGCCCTCAGAAATATATTAGCCCCCTTTTGTCAGGAAATTTTAGCAGGTTTGACTCAGCTTCAACAACTTTTAGCCTTATTTTCATTTCATAACTAGATTGGAGTAAGTCGCTGGATGCAATAGTCCCATGACCATCTAACATCTGCGCCTACAGCTTCTCCTCTCCAAGTACCTCACAAACCAGCTGCAACATGGGACGGCTAACAGTATACATATACATCTCAGTAGACAGATGATCATTACAGTGGAGGAAAAAAAGGCAAGTAAACAAAGAAAATCCCACTTCCTGCTGCTTTGTAAGAGGAAAGTAGAAAGACTATGGGTTGACTGTTCCCCAGCTCAAATTTATATTCCCCTTCTCTGTCATCTGAGAATCAATCCAGCCTTCCCCTTTTAAGCAGCACATCTGATTCAATGCAGCTTACTTTAAAAAGCAAATCCAGTGCTTCATGTTAATGACAGAAGTACCCATTCCGGCAATAATTTTAAGCTAAAGGAGAAACACGCCTTGAAAATGGCTTGTAGTGAATAAGACAGATAAACAACTTCTCTCCCAACCTGATGAGAAACAAGACAGACCTTTACATTCCTAAGTAGAATCAATCTATTCAGAAGACAGTCAACTCCTTGCACTTAATATTGGCTTATTTCGAATGTCTGTTTCCTTGGAAGAGGGGAGAGGAGCTAGAGAAGAACCTTCTCATCAGCCCAATACCATATTACATTCAGCACCCCCCCAAAGAAAGGGGTACACACACACACATTTGGTTGACATGGTGCCATAGAGCATATCCCCAGCTCCAAAAGCAGCTTAGACCATGGAGCTCTTCATGTCACATGCAACTTCTTGGCCATTGTTTGCCTCCATTTACCTTTTATCTCATAATATACCTGCGGGCTTTTTAAACTGTATTTACTGAGACTTTTCTAGTTGAAGATACTCAGGTAGAAGAAACTGTTGTACATAATAGCATTACATTCATGTCCATACTTGAATTTGCTAGCTTTCACTTTGTATACAGATAAAGTAAAACTGGTACTAGTAAAAAGCAATAAACTTTTTTAATACTACCTTTATCTGCACTTGCTTTTTTTTAAAAAAAAATCACACCACTAAGATCACGCATTCAGTAATCTAGAAACATTAATAGCATTTTAATAGCATTTATGGACTTTTTATAAGTCACTGAAAAAACTCCTGGTAAGTCAGTAGAAAGCATATATTAAACTCTCCTCTACAAACAAGAAGGAAGTCCATAACTGCACATCCCCAGAACCCTTCTCTGCTAAGATATTAATCAGAATTGAGCAGTTATTCTTCCACAGACAGTTCTGTACCCTAAGTAATTGCATTTTGCATCTCTCATCTCAGCACTTTTGAACTATTTTGGACCCAATTGCTTGTGCTAGTTTTAGCATAGCATGAGACTTAACAGCTGTGAGAGTCCTGATTTCCCCACATGCAAACACACACACAAACCTAACAATTCTTCAAATTAAAATGATTAGTTGAATATTGGTAGATTAAAACTTGATAAAGAACCTCCTTACTCAAACATTTTAAGATCATTCCTCAGGACAGTGCCTAGAAGGCAACACTTTCGATGGCTCTGTACCACCTGCAGTTACTTTTGTAATTTAAGCACATAACTCTGCCAACCAATGACCATTGACAGAATTACAGCTGGATTAATAACTAATCTAGGTTTATAAGGAGTTCGCAAGTTCTCAGGGGCATATAATACTATGGAAACTTGCCCCTAAAATCTCTATGGGACACTAGCCTCTGATTGCAAAATTACTCTGTTCTACCATAATTTCTCCATCCATTTGTTTGTAAAACTCCAGCTGACACTTGATTTAAGGAATATATTACCTTAGTCATTCTTCTTCCCCTCCCCAATAAAGAATCTAAATATATTTACTGAAAAGCACAATTAAAAAACACACATTTTTATACTGCTATGGACATAGCAAGCAAAGTGAAAGGCAAGACTTTTCAGCATTTTTCCTCTGATAAGTTAAACAAAGAGACTGGCAATAAACTGTCTGTGGTCACCTAATACTTAACTGAAGGATAAAAAACACATTCTTTTCTCAGGCTACATGTAGTATAAAGCCTTTTGATCCTTCCCCCCCAACACAGACAATATTATTCAAGATAATTAATGGTTATTTTATTCATATAAACTCCAATCTCTGCAAATATCTCCCATATTTCTATTTCAAGTTATTATACACCACTGTGCAAAGACGCCACACACTGACATTAGTCATTAGGGTGGAACCCAGTGTAGCTTTGTTATAGAACATGTATTTCCTTTTCTAATATAACAATTTGCAGGATGCTCATAAATTAAGAGTCTAATTTTCTTTTAGAGTCTAGAGTTGATGAAGCAAACCAAACTGAATACAAAAGCACATCTCCGTATCTAGATTAAGGACAACACTAACACTGACATAATGCAGTTGGTAATACATAGAATTGTAGAAATCCAGCCTCCGAAGCTTGCAGGATAAATCTCTTCAGTCATTTCAGTTGTGGCTTCATCTGTTGCTATCCTAGAGAGGTCAAACAGTGTCAGCACAAACATACATTAGGAAAGGACTTAAATGATCTCTTTTGCATAATCTAGTGGACAGCTATGATGAATGCTGATCTCTGACAACACAGAGTAGACTTTGAACAGCAGTTCACAACTCTATTTCTGGTTTTCAAAATGCCAACTCCCAATAGCTAAATAACTTAAGCATATTCATATTCAATCCATCTTCCACAGGAAGAACTGACTACTACTTGGACAGGACTCATGCTTTTCCAATTTTCTTAGTTAAAATGTTATCTGTGTCAGACTTGCTGATCAAAAGACAACTGAGAAAGCACATGCTAAGAATTTCCATTTCAACTCTTAATAGTTAAGATGGAGGCCATAATGCAACTGATGCAACATAGTATTTTGAACAAATATTCTTTCCCTTCTAAAGAAGATTTAAAACATAAGCCTGAGCAGCAATACTGTGTTCCCCCTTTTATATACTTGCTTATTTCAAAAAAGTATGGTGTAAGATTAAAGAATCTGAACAAAGATTGCAATCTTTTAAAGAAAATAAACACAATTAATTCAGGATGTACAAAGTGTTCTTTCAAAATTCCCAAGCACAGAAAAGACTATTCCTCAAATATTTAAGAAAACTCCTCTCTTGTGCAAACAAGGATTGGAATAAATCTGATCATTTAAAATTAGGAAAAGTTAAGTTTCTCTTAAAAGACCTCAGTACAAGGCCACACCGACTGCAAGAGGTCATTAGGGACATGGAGCAGGAGCTTACTCAAACCAAGTCAGACAGTCAAAGCATTAAGCAACGTACTAACATGCCAGAGAGGATTACCTACCTAGGTAGTTAACATAGAAAAACCATGAGCTCAGGCCTGTATCAATTAATTGTAATCCTAATGATCTATTGCAGACTAGTACAAGGTGTAAGATCAATAACGTTGCCTTCCTAGTTATCAGAGCAAGCAGACACAGCACAGAGAAATCTCTTTCATGCATTCTAGAAGACCTACTTTTTAAATATAAAAAGCTATTTATAATTTGTAAACATCCCCTTCTCCCCAGGCCCTTCCTTCAAATAGTAGTTTTCAAAAAAAAAAAAAAAAAAAAAAAAAAAAAAATCCAGAGCTTTTCAATTACAATTCCTCCAGATCTCCTTTACAATGTCATTGATTTGAGTTCAACTGATCGATTTTATATAGACAGTAAAGCCTTCAGGTAAAAAATCTATGTCCAGCAATAGTTGAAGCTATGAAGTTTCATAAGATTGAAGAGACTGTGGGTGATTACATTATAAACAAAACTCAAAAGGAATCCAGTTTCCATCTAATAAAACAAATACTGACTAATTGATCAGTAATAAATTTAAAGCTAGCACCAACTGCAGAATTCAGGAACAAGCCGATGTCAAGAATTTACGGTACAAAAACTAGATATTGACAATAACACAGATAAAATTCTATATGATCAATTCCTGAAGTTTTTGGAAGTAACATAAAACCATATTATTATACCAAAAAAATGGAAGGTGATATGTCTTTTGGCATCATAGCACTTCCCCACCAGCACTACCCAAAAGAGCCCATGTGACAGTACTGGATGATATGGTCCACTGGATGGGTCCAGAAACCCAATTCCTCTATTGCTTATTAGAGATTCTCTCTAGGATAACAAGTACTGGGCACTACTAGACATCATGTGAACAATGGAGGCAGAGTTCTTCCACATATTTTTAATAGCTAATGGGTAAAAATCATTAAGATAAGCTAAACAAATAAGTTTTGCAGCTGAGCAGCGCAGCAGAGTATATTTACAAAAATATTCTGAAACTGAAGTTCAAGTTATTAAAGAGAAACTCACATTTATCTGTTTATATACCCTAGAGTTTTTCCCCACCTTCAGAATTTCACATAAATATATTTTTATTTTCACTGGACTTATACACAGCCTCTGCTCCTTGTGTGAGCAACGCCTTCCCTGACTCCTTTGCTCCACAGTGCCCTGCACAGGAAAAAAACCCTCAGCAATCAAACTCACAGGCCAGATCCAGCCTATGAGACAGCAATGAAGGTGCAATCACTTTCAGTTTTGTTTCAGAGGCTTTAAAATCATGGGTTCACAACAGCTAAATTCCAATGTTACATATCTTCTCTCCCACTACCCTTAAACTTTTTCAACAAAGCTTTAATTCTAAGTGACCCAGTTGCAGTGGTGATCTAACATAGCAATGCCACATTCAAATCAGTTCTGCGTGTACATTAAAGTCATTAAGTAGCAGTACTACTGCAGTATTGCCGTATACAGCTATTAGCCTAACACCATACTGCATATGGCCTTGAGCAGCTCAGTCCATCTATGCTGTGCTGCCACTGCACATACACACGTCAGCCCCATTCCCTTCCCCACAGCTAGGGTAGTGCTACACACACAGCTCTGTTCTGTGCAGCAGGGAGGAAGGGGCTGAAAGCGTTCTGCCCTCATCCCTCCAAAGTGCTGCTGCAGAACAGAGATACGGGGTATGCAGGGCCAGTCCTAGGAAGCAAGCAGTTGCAGGAGTGTCTGCACTGAGAGAGAAAGCCTTGTATCCCAAGGGACTGGCAAGGAAGGCGAGGAAGGGGTCTGGGTGACTGTAGTGCCACTCCTTGCTCTAACATCATCTAGAGTGTTAGGGAAAAGAGGAAGACACCACCCTGAACACACACACAGAGGACCCTCAAAAACCTCAAGCCCCTAAAAGCTTTTGAGATGCAGCACTTCATGTTCTTTTTATCAGCGCCATAGAAATTGAGATTATATCAGCAGTCACCACTCATTTGTTCCTTATTTTGGCCATAATCACTTGGTATTTAGGAATATCCACCTCAAAGTGTTTAAACTCAAGATAAATACAACATTTGGAGTCAACGGAATTCAGGAAAACAGCTTTATCAGTTTTACAGCCAAGTGCTAGAGTCCACCTGCTTATCTCTATGCTAATGAGACAGCATCAACATCATAAACACTCTGCAAGACTTCTTTTTCCTGATTATTTTCTAATAATTTGGGTGAATAAGAACATTTCATAAAGCAATTATTCATTTCCATGGATTATAACTTCTTTTACTAGTTGAAAAACAAAGTAATCCTAACTCTTCCTTTACAATAAGGGATTCTGAGCTATTAAACCTCAAGAAAAAAAGACCTTGAATTATTATTCAGGGAAGTGTTAACTATTTTACTGCTAGTGAGCACTAAGCTAAATAGCATTATCACAAAGTCAGAAACTACCAGACTAATTCATTCTTACACCACGGTAAATATATCCATGGTATGTCTGCCTCTCAAATGTAGAGAAAGATAGGATCCTCTTCCCAATTCAAATGCAGAGCAGTTAACTGGAAAAGATCCAGAAAGAGGCAACAAAGATTAATAGAGATATGAAAGGCCACTACCCACCCATTAGGAAACAAAACTTTGGCTCTTATGCCTTGAACAGATGCAACCAAAGAGCAGACGCAGCAGAAGTCTATGAAATCACAAGTGGCATAGGGCAGAAGAGTACTACAGCTGTCACAACGCAAAAGCCGGAGAAAAACAAGTTATCGGAAAGTAGGCTTGACCAAAAAAAAAAAACCCCAAAAAACAAGAACCACTAGGCTCGCTCGAGCCGCCCTCCAAGCAAACGCAGGCGGTTCCTCACGCGTTTCCTTAACGCGGGGAAGCCTCTGCTTCCAGGGGCGCTGAACGTTCACCCACACTCCAGCAGCGATCACCTCTCCGAAGAGAAACTCCCCGAGGGCCCACGAACACAGAGATATTCTCCTCCGACTCGGCCAGCCGCCGAGCCCCCAGAGCGGCTCGCCAACCCCTGAGCCCTCCCCGCGACAACGCGGGCCCGGCCCGGTCCGGGCGAGGGGGCACCGGGAGCCGCCGGGCCCCAGCCCCGGCCCCGGCCAGGGCAGGGCAGGGCAGGGCAGGGCCGCCCCGCCAGGCCCCCGCGACCGGCCGCCCCCACCGCGGGCTGCCGAAGGGGCTCCGCCCCCGCCCCTCGCCCGGCCCCGGTCATTACCTGCGCGGCGCCTCGCGGCCCCCCCCGGCTGGCGGCTCCGGCTCTCCCCGCGGCCGCTGCCCCCCGCCCCTACGAAGCCCGCGCAGCCGAGCCGCCACCTCCAGCCCCGCGACCGGGCGACGCCATCTTGTCTACCTGCCCCTCCGCCTTGCCTCCCCGGCGACGCGCTGGCGTCACACAGCGCGGTCACCTGCCCACACCGGCCCAATCGGGAGGCGCTCTCGATGACGTCACCTCCCCGGGGAACGAGGGGCGGGGCGAGGGGCGGGGCGAGGGAAGGAAGGCGGAGCGGGGCGCGGGGCGCGGCGGGGTCTTGTTGTGGACTCGTCGCGTCATGGCGGCGCTCCGGTGTCGCCCGTTTCCCCGCTGGGCTGTGGGCGAGGCACCACGGTCTCCCCGGGGCTGGACAAAGCGGAGCATTTCCCCCCTACTCCCCCGTCGCGCGGCCCCATCCCGCAGCGGCCTTCCCCGCGTCGACGCTCGGCCTCGCGCCTCCTCCCGACACCCTCCTCCCGGGTCCCGCCGCCCCCCCGGGGCCAGGAGCCGCTGCGGGCTGCGGCGGGGCAGAGCCTCGGCCACCCGCGGCAGAGCTCCCAGGCCTGAACGGCCGCGTTTCATCCAAAGCCACGGTTGTGGAGCGGGTGACGAATCGCGACACTATCGTGGCTTTGAAAGACTGGGAACAGCCAAGCTGGAGTTGTTCCTCGGGGTTTTCAACTGCAGAGGACGCTGAAAGACCTGTGGGGTTCTTTTATTGTTTTTTTTCCTCGGTTTGGCTTTTCCCAACACCCTTGCCTTTGAGGGTTTTTTTTTCTTTTTTACTAGATGACAACACAAAAATGGCATGAAAAAAATGTATTTCAGGAAAATAATACATTCACAGGTTTCAGGTGATTTGAGGCTCCAGAGGGTTTTGAGTGCTCAGGAGCAGGCTGTTTTGCAGATTGCCTGCCCGTCACCCGTCTTTCTCTTCCTCCCTTTTTTTATTCATTCTCTGCAGTGTCATTTGCAAGACGGCTGTACTGCAAGCCCTGATAGTCTGGGGTTATCTTTGACAGCCTAAGAACAGCACAATAGCCTGGTGTGAGGCAGCTGGTTTTTTGTTTTGTTTGTTTTTCCCGCCTCCCCCCCCCCCGCCCCACTCCCTGAAGAGGCACTCAGATTGTTGGGTTTGGGCTATTCTAACTCTAATTTTCACTTTTATAAACATACCAAAAAAAGTGCATAGGAGCAATGTGCACATAAGTACATATTCATCCTCTCTGTTTTAAAGGAGGGTAATTAAATGCAAATATTCCGGATGCCCTTCTGTTCCCCTGGAACAAAGGAATTTGCTGACAGAATAGAGCATCTCAGAAAGCTTGACCAAACGCCTCACCACACAGCAAGCAACGCACACCGGACACTTGCGTTCCCTCAGGGAGCTCCGGTGACGTTAGCTCGGCTGTCTGCCGGTGCGAGGGTTTCTCTCAGCGCTCTCCAGCCCCAGGTTTTGCAAGGCTGAGATGATGCCAGGCATTAGCCTGTTTGGTGGGGTGATGGAGGTGTGGGGGGGGTGGAGAGGTAGTGTTTTATGTTTGCAGTCCCGTTTTCCCACAGGAAAGACTGCAGATAAGCAAGTATATTGCCATGTTAGGATCAACAGCAATGTTGTCCCCAGCATGGGCATCTGACACCAAGGATGCACGCAGTCTGCAGCTTTGGGCCGCCAGCGTACCCTTCGCACGTCTGGCTCCTCAACGCTACGGTGTCAGCCCGCACCTCTCCATCTGGGGGCTGCGACTTCTGTCTGGCGCAAGCAGCACCGGCTGCCAAAATAACGCCTGCGCCTGCCCTCCAGGCGCTCCTGCTGCTAGCTTTGGTTGCTCAAAAGTGAATAAATGAAGAAAAGAGCCAGGCAGAGCCTAGCCTATCCTTAAACCAACAACACATCTTATAGCGTATCTGTTGCATGTACAAGGAAAACGATGCATTTAGTTTTTTTTTTTACCCAGATTGAACAAGACTTCAAAAACATCCTTAATCCACAATCTAATGGAAAGCAGGTTGTTCTTGCCACTTCTGAGAAGAGATGCACAACGAAGCACTCTGGTTTAGTCTTCGTTAGGATCAACTGCCAGAAACAGAACAAATAATTGAAGGTTGTTGGATACAGTACAACAGCTTTTTTCTTTTTTAATAGTACCTCAAATGGCAAATACATACATAGTTGCAAATATTTGACCAGCTCCCCTTTGGAGTCATATGTAGTTATCATTCTTGGGTTCTAGCTTTGAACAGATTGATGGAAAGCGTACCAGAGTTAGACACTTTGCAATGCCAATGTGTGTTTTTTTTTTCTCTCGGCTCTGTTACCGTCTCGACATATTAAGTCATTTGAAGTACATAATGTGAAAGCATGTTTCAGTATCCCCACCTGTAAAGCTCCATCTGGGGAGCCTGATGACCTGTTTTCCAGGATGGCGAAAGTATCTTTAAAATCCCGCGAAGCACGCAGTGATGTGTGTTTGCTACACAGCGGGTGACGGGTAGGGATGGAAAAAGCCACTCGCTTTGTGCACTTGCATCTGCAAAGATGCTATCAGGGAGGTCCGTGGACGGCGGGGCTGCTGCGGAGACGTGTGCAGGGAGGCTCAGGGTGCCAGCCTGCGCGCGGCGGGAGCCGTACGTCCCGGCACGTGCCACGTTGTTATCTGTATGCGCGTGTAACATAGCGTATTGGGCCACGTATTTGCAAAAACATCGAGTGTGATAAATGCTCCTGCGCGCTCCCTGCCTGCGGGGCGGGGACGCGGGCCCCGGGGCGCCGGGGTGCCCCAGAAGGAGGGCGCAACGCGGGCTGAACGAGGCGCTGCGACGCGTTGGGGAAGAAAATGGCAGCGGGGACCCGGGCCGGAACCCGCGCGGCTCTGCGGCGGCTGCGCGCCCGCCCGCCGCCAGGGGGCGCCTCCCCGGGGGCGTTGCCTAGCAACGACAGGGGGCGGGCCAGCTCGGCGCCCGGCCTCCGCGGGTTGCTAGGAAACGAGGGCTCCCGCGAAGGGAGGGGTGGTGGTGAGCAGCCGTAAAGCTGCGCTGCGGCTGTCGTAAAAATCCGGGGGAAAATGTCGTGAAGCGCGGTCGGCGGGGCCTGCGGCGGAGAGAGCGACCGGGCCCGGCTCCCCGCACTTATATGCCCCGTCCCCTGGCGGCCGCCTCCCCCTCCTGCTCCATGTGGGGCCCGGGCCGGGCTCTCGGCCTCTCCTCCTCCTCCTCTTCCTCCTTCTCCTACTACTATGGCCCGGAAAACAGTTAGCAGGAAGCGGAAAGCGGCGGCGGCGGCCGCCGCGGGGCCCGGGGGGCTCCAGGGGGAGCAGGTAGGCCGGGGGGGGGAGGGGTGACCCTGACCGGGGGTGTCCCGGGGCCTGGGGAAGGGGCCCTGCTACCCTGCTAAATGGGGGGAGGGGGGCAGGAGGCAGTTCCCCCCCCCCCCCCCCCCCCCCCCGCGCCCCGTCCGGGTGGCACCGGGGCGGGCGGGCTCGAGGGCGCCGCTCGGTTCCTTCCTCCCCGGTGCTGCTGCTCTCGTTGGGTTCAGTCGTTCGGGCCGTTACTGCCAGTTCCCCCGCGGGCTGAGCCTCCGCCCGGCCCGGCCGCAGCCCTGCGGGATGCTGCGGGGCCAGCCCAGACCGGGCCGCAGGAGGCCGCTGGGCCCCGGGGTCGGTACCGAGCGGCTCCCGCGCCCCCCCCCCCCCCCCCGGCGCTGCCCCCAGCGGGCTGCGCTGGCGGCGGGGGTCGCTCGGACTGCTCTCCGCTACCTAAAGCTCTCCTAATTTCTTCCTTCTCCTCCTCCTCCCATAAGCATTTTGCATTTCAACAGTGGGACCGCTGCGAGCAGAGCTGTGTGGACCCCTTGTAATGTCACCGCTTGGCTGCTCCCCGAGCAGATATTCATGCTAAATTTTAAAATATTATATTATTAAGGGCTGCACCAACATCCCTAAGTTAACTTTCTTGGATGATATTTTGCAGATAGTTTGGAAGACTTTAGTCATTTGCTCAAAAAAATGTGTCTTCGAATTGGGAAGGGTGGTCTCTTAGATTTGTTCTCTTTGCTCTGTCTAATTTCCATGTTTGTTTTTCACAGTATGGGTGGGATCACTCAGTTCACAAAAGGAAAAGACTCCCCCCAGTGAAAAGGTCTCTGGTGTACTACCTGAAAGGTAGAGAGGTCAGGATGCAGAATGAGTCTAGCTACCACCGTTTGTTGCATGGATATGCAGCCCAGCAGCTTCCCAGTCTTCTGAAGGAGAGAGAATTTCATCTTGGAACCCTTAATAAAGTGTTTGCCTCCCAGTGGTTGAACCACCGACAAGTGGTGTGCGGGACAAAATGCAACACAGTAAGTGCAACCTCTCTCTGTTTCTCTTTCCTCTGTTATTTATTCCCTCTTCCACTTCCCCCTTGATGCTTATCATAATGAAACTATGTAGACTGTACGTATGTAGACTAATATCAAGATATTAGGAAGTAGTTATGAGTGGAATCAAAATGATATGTAATTCATTTTGAATGAATATGATAAACTATGACCCATTCTCATGTGAAAATACGGCACTATGCAGATGGTCTGAGAATCCAAATGCAAGGCCTATACCTAGATCCAACATCTCTCTAATCTGCAAAGAGCAGTTTACTTTCTGTTTGAGGGACGAGGGGTAACAATGGACTTGAATCTTTCTTCTTGTCCTGCAAATGGGAGAGCTAATGAATGTCGTTAGCTTTGGTAAATGACAAATTTTGTGCTTTACAGAAACTGCTAGTAAGACTGTTTTTTTTTTTTGCATTGTGCTCAGTCTTGCACACTGTACCTCTATGAGTTTTTCTGTGCTAATGGCTTTGAAAGCTGTGCTACAAAACTAAATACTATTGTTAAACTTCAGATACTCCTCAGCCTTGCTGAAATATTGTGAACTTAAAATCCTGAAAATGAGATTAATTTTTCTTTGCTTGCTTATTTTGTGATATTTTTTCCTCTTAATCTCCTTTTGGCTTTCAAATAATTGCTATTGTTTATATATTTTGATTTAATGAGAACTGAAGCCTTCTCAGGTTTTTGTAGTGGTGTTTTGGACTTGAAACATTACTGAGGAATATTGAAATGATGTCCTATGTGAATAATAAATGGAAGAGATTATACTTCATAGGTAATATCCTCTCTTGAGTTAGTAGCGTAATTTCAGTGGACGAGGCTGGAATTTCATGTGTGTAGTTCTGTTTGAATTAGTGCAAAGTTCCAAAATGTTTTTTTTGCAGCTTGATTAGAGTTACGGAAATGATTCAAGTATTATAAGAAATGCATAGATGAAGCAGCTCATAAATTTCAGAGTTTAAGGCAAAGAAGCAAGCATATAAAGTTTTTCTTTTTTTGCATAGAAGCTGTGTTCAGTGGTGTGACTTATAAAGAGCAGCAGTATTTTTCTCATTTCAAATACAGTGTAATTGTTCAGTTATATAGCAGGAAGCTTTCATGAAGTAGCTCTAATAGGAAGCAAGGCCTAGCTGTATAAACAAAAGTCTTGTAACAGGAATAAGCCTTAAGTTAAAGCTCACTGCCTTCTTTATTCACACATGTTCATTGCCTCAACTGGGCAGCAGCCAGCATTGTTCATAAAATAACTTGCTTACAGGAGACATACTCCTGCCGAAACAGAAGCACTCAATCTTGCTTACTTTAGCAAGTACGTTGCATGTTTTATAGGGCTACAACAATTTTGCTGTGTTCTGTAACTTCTTTAGTTCCATTGCCGCTGCAGCGAAGATAAATGGGCAAGTGTAGCGTTAACGCAACCTTGCAGAAAATTGTTTGTGACCAGACAATCACAGCACTGAAGGGGGGATTCAACCATGTTGTTTTTGCTGCACACACTACAGTGAAGTGTAGGTTTCCACAGCTGAATACCTAAACTTAGTTACGCATGGACCTTGCCTCTTATTAAGCAAAACATAATGATTACACAAGAAGCCAGCTTCATCATTGTGGAAGATTATATACAAATTAACAATACTGCAATAGCTCTAGCTTGGCTGCTTTGTGTCTTCATTTTAACAAGCAGAGTTTTAAACTCCACACTCTAATTAATAAGATTCTCTCTCATCTTCCATGTAAGCAACATAATAAAGATGAATTCCTTTGATTCTCATACACTGAAATTGTGGTATTTTCATTGAGTGTAAATCTAAAACAACTTGGTAAACTTTAATGGGGTTTGCTACATTGGACTTGCACATAATTAAAGCTAATGCATCAGAGGAATATAAACTATAGCAGTTATTTTAATCAAAGCTTGAATGTGACACTGAGCTTTTAGCATTTAATTTATAAATTGCCTTTAGCTATGTTGTGCCAGGAGTGTTTGCTCCTTTTTAATAGTAAAAGGAAAGTATATTGCTGTTGTAAGAGGAGTAGCTTTGCATTTAGTCTCTTAACAGTACTGGTCACTATAAACACTGAAAGGAATATAGAGCTTTCTGTCAATTGCTCATTTTTATTGAGTATTGTAACTTGTTTGTTTAATTATCTGGGCAGACTTTTTAATCTTTAAATATCTCTGGATCTGGTTTTGTATATTGGATAATTACTCTTTAGTGAATCTTGCTCTTCAGTTGGCCAGCTGTAGAACAAATTTAGATTTCTTAAAGCTACATTTTTATTTGTGAATTTGTAATTATGGAACCTATCCAAGTGTCTGTCTAAAAATTCTGATGCAATCACCTGAGATTTCTTGAGGCAGACTAATGGTTGCAAGAATCTTGTTATTATATATAATGGGCTTCTTAATGTTGTTGAAAAACCAAATTAATGAACAGGCAAACCTGTAAAAGGTGCAGATGTCTAGGGTGTGTGTCACCACAGTATCAAAATACCAAAGGCTGATACCGTGAAGTCTTGGGAGACGGTACTGCCTATAATTAGTGTCTTCTGTTCAAACTTTGCAGAGAGACTTTGAGACTGTGAGAGACAAGCTTATGGCGCAAAAAGAAATTGGGTTGTTGAACTTAATTTTGAGGTTTTTTTTCTGTTGCAAGGAACAGTGGTGGATAAAGCTGTTTCTTCTAAAAAGTTCAAATCATCTTGTAGCTTCTCTGCCTTCCTCAGGTTCTCTGTATTCAGACATTTTTTGTTAATTTTGTTTATTTTGATGTTGAAGGATGGAAAAACACTAGTTTTTCCTACTGATTCCTAAGCGGCTCTCCCTCAGCATGTATGACTTGCTTTCTGGATACTAGATAATAGATACCTTTTCTGTCCTTGATAGATTCATATGTTGCCTTGGATGCCTTGTTGTAAATCACCAGTTCTTGTTTCTGTGTAGAGATCTGTAACTTTTTTGAGATCCCATGTCTGTTTTGTGTGTCATGCCACTGCAGTCTAGTCTTGCAAGTCCTGGGGTTTGTGGTAGTGAGAATATGATGTATTCTTGCATTTATGCATATGTAGTCTGCAGAGGGAAAGTGATTTATTTGCTTTGCAAGCTAATGTGTCTTATGTTTTTGCCCATGCGATAAGAAGAATCTAGAGGAAGGCTGTTTGTTTCCTGATGCCAACGAGAGAATGAAGTCATGTTCCTGCAGTTTGTAACTCCACTCCAAGTCCACTGAACACTGACCAAAACTCAGTGTAAATAAACCTCTGACACCTGTAATTGACACCTCTGCTCACCTTTCTTTCAGTGGCTTTTCAGTAAATAGTCAGGTGTCATTTCTTGTCTCTTAAGAGTATTTGGTTTTCTGTCGGCTGCATGTGATACCCATCTTGGTCTTCAGAGTCTGTTAGCTTCTTTGCCAGGTATAGCGTGGGTGGCAGTGATGCCCTTTAGCAGACTAAGTCTCTCACTTCTCTATCCTTTGCCATCTGTCAACATGTGTTAACTGTCTGCCAGCCTCCTGAAATTAAACATGGAGGGCAAGACGAATCAAAACTGACAAATATGGTTTTGGCTGTGAACAACTCAGTGACATCAAAGTGTGTGCTCGTCAGCTTGCAGCGCTTGAGAGTTTGATAGCCAGGTGGAATGTGCTGTCTTGTCTCTGCGAATGTGAATTCAGAGTCAGCCAGCTCACTGCTTTTACTGTTGCTCGCTTCTTATATGCTACTTTACATTCTTTGTTTCCCTTTTCTTTGGACCCTTTCAGAAAGGGGATAAGGCCATTACCACTTGAGCCACCTGTACTCAACAACCTGTAAGTGGATTTGTGCTAAAATTAGTGCCTGTTCTGATCTCTGCTGGAAAGGAGTCATACCAGTTTCAGAGATTAGTCTTGATAAAGAGTCAGTGTTTCTTTGGGGCTTGACATATGTTAAATTTCTATTGCCATACAACTAAAGAACCTTATGCCAAGCATTTTTATTCAGATTGTAAACACCATGTTCTATGTTTGTTTGACTTTCCCAGTTTCTCACTGTTTTCTTTACAATGTTACTCAGAGTAACAGGCAATGATATTAGTGTAATGACACTGTAAGCTTTGTGTTTTTGTTGTGTTGTTAGCAAAGAAGAGTTTGAAGGAGAGCAAGCTTAGCTGACAGTGAATTTTTTGTGATCAGCTTCAGCTGGTCTAGAGAGCTGTGCTGTTGCAGAACAGGATGTTCCCACCTGCTCATCTTTGCTGGCACTGATGCTCACAGGGCTGGGTAGTCAGCTGGATCGGCTTGCTGCTTTGTATTCAGACAAGTTTTCTGGTAGGGTTCGCTTTCACCTAAGGCAGAGATGTGATCTGGCTGACCCCGGAGGTACCTGAGCACTAGTTGTTGCCACAAAGGTGGTGAGACTGGGTGGGGAGAAGCATGTGGGTTCCCAAAGACTGGCTTAAGCCAGTTGTAAAACTGCATCCCAGTTTATTGTCTCTTGGTGACTGTTTTTAGCAAGGCAATATGTTTATTTTGTGTTTCTTTCAAATGTGAATACAAGAATGTTTCTGATTTCTGAGAGTGGTTTCATGAAGAGCTATAGTGCAGAAAGTTTTATTAGCATTTTTTCTTGTGTGAAGAGTAAGCAGTTTGTCCTATGCATTTTTTTATGCCTTGTGAATCCAAGTCCATCCTGTTCATATAATTAAAAACATACCATAGCTCAGGGTGGCACCCTCTGATTTGCCCTATCAACTAAAGATAGGGCAGCCTGCAGTTCTGGGGGGGTGAGGGGGCAGCAGCAGAGGACACCAGATAGGCCTATGAAACACCAGCATGTAAGACTCATTTTTTTTCTTTTATCTTGCTGTTTATGTGAACATCAGGCTTTTCAAACTTTTTTTTCCTCACTGAAATGAGTAGCAGTATGTCCAGAACATTTCCCAAAGAAATGGATTGCTTAGATGTAACATTATGAAAGCACATGCAGAAATATCATCTGCTGCTTTGCGTAGTCTAATGCTTTGAATCAAAAATAAGGCTTGTGAAAGTCAGATAGTTATATTTAATGAATTAGTATCTTTGCTTTTTTTTCCCTCAGCTGTTGTCCCTGAAATGCAGGTCAGAAATGGAATCCTCTCGATGGAAGAGAAGGATAAGAGATTTGATTACCCACTTTTGGCAAATGGCTTAATTTCCTCAGTTATGAAGTGGAGGTGATTTTCTGATTAACCTGAGTTTTTGATGAAGGGACAACTTCTCAGTAATTATATGGGATCTATTTGCTGAAAGACATTACCATTGCTGCAATACAAAATAAAAATAAGCACATAGTAATCTTACTGGGTGTGAAAAGTGCGGCCAGATCATAAAAATACTTGGCTATGACAAATGTAGTACCCAGCTGTGCCTGTCTGCCCTGATCCTTGAGTGATAGAGCTGTTGCAGTCTGTACCTCTACATTCCTGAAAAAAATGAGAGGGAAGGGCTGAAGATGAATTTGTCAGGTCGTTCAGCCTGTTTCCTGTTTAGAGCAAGGTTGTCTGGCAGAGAACAAGATAGCTGAAGTCTGCTCTGTTTTTCACAAATGAGGTGTGGTTCCTTGGACCCCTGGTAGGTGGCCAAAGAATTCCTTGGTAAATCCTGGATACCAAATCATACCTCATGCTGACTGCTGACATGCAAATCTCTTGCTAGCAGGAAGAACCAAATTATGTGTAAAGCTATAAAATGAAGGCACAAATATGCACAGCTGACTGCTTGGAGGTTAATAGGGGGTTTCCTGCATCCAGTAAAAGTTTCAGTGACTACTTTTTGCTTCTTATACAGTGGCTTATTGAAAAAGGAGCTTTTATTGCCACCTGAGAAAAAAATAGTTTTATAATACAGCTATTGGAGACTTTCTCAAGAATCTTACAGAGATCAGGCTGCTCTAGTTATTTGCAGATGTACTTATTTCAATGTTGTGATGTTAGTGATGCTACCGGTTTGCTAGAGGAAGGTTAGTTTCTGTTTTTCTTCGGCTTTATGCCACTGTATGCTTTAGTTCTGAATAAATGGTTAAACTTGTTTAAAAGCTTGTTTAAAATAGTCAGGTATTTCATACTTATATTGTGGAGTCCTCGATACCCTTAAAAAGATGTTCACTTTTCTGTGTTCTAAGCAGGGAACCTATCTTGTTAGACCATTTTAAGTGCAAAAGGGAGAGATGTTAAAACAATTGTTGGACTTCTGTGTACTGGATTTGCAGGGAAATTCTCTTGGCAATGAGGAGTTCAGCTTTCAAGGGTGACCTATGGTCTTCCTCTCCTGCTCCAGGTGATGCAGTAATCAGAACATTCTCAGGCAGTGCTTGCTTATTTTAAGTGGTGTTTTTTCTTAAACTACATATGATATGTTAAGTTCATTACTGAGCATGTGGAGAAGCTGCTGTTTAAAACTTTGCAGCTGAAACTACAGAGCTAGTCCCTGAAGTAGGTAAAGTTTCTTGTTCAAGAGCGGTTGCTGTTTTGGTTAAGGTAAAACCATGCAGTTGGAGGAGAAAATAAGAAAATAATAAAAGCTATTTAAGGGCAGAAGAAAGCACTGCAAGAAGTTAAATGTGTCCTGTTGTTTCTTCTGAGAATGTTAGTGTAGAAACCTATTGTAGTGAAATGATGTTGAGGTTGAAGATTCAGAGCAGAAGTGAGAGTCTGTGATACTTCAACAGTTTTAAGCTTTTAAGATCTTTAACTTTTCAGAGTTTAGCTTTATCAAAGGTGTTTTGCATTGGAGAAAGTTGGTCTAGTTTTTAACCTAAGACCGAACACCTGGCCTGTGGCATGTATGGCTGTGGCACATGTGATACTTGACTGAAGAATATGCAGGGTTTTTAAATTTCATTCCTTGTATCTGTTGAGATGCTCTTCAAAGTGTGAATTGCTGACAGCTGAAGCATGGTTTTCCTGAGTGTGTGGACATCCTGAGGTGTGGATGTGTTTCCCCAATTAGCACTTTCCATGCCACCTTCAGGACCTGCAGATGACACTTGCAAGCCTTAGCTTTAGGTACTTTAATTGTAGTTATGATTTTTGGTTTTGTATTTTGTTCTTTTTTTTCCCACAGTAATTGGAGGATGGGGGGGAGGAATTTAGAGTTTCTGCTAGAAGGAAATACAAGGAAGAAAAGACTGTATATGTTCATAGGAGAAGGATAAAGGAGAGAGTTAATGGTCCTGTTTGTGCAATGTGGGTGTTAATTCTCAGGGACGTGGTTAGGGCAAGGGGCTGCTATGTACATCATTTTCATCTCAGAAATGAGCTGTGCTGTTAGACTTGAGTAAGGAATGCCTCTCTGCTACCCTCCTGCTGGGCTGCAGCTCTTGCCTGATCCCCACACCTGTGTGCAAAATAAAATTAAGCAAGAAACTTCAGTCACTGTAACCTGCTTGTCTGTGCAAGGCTGTTAATGACAGAGGGAGATCAACTGTTGGTTGAAGATGGTGCATAATTCTAGGTACAGGACACTAATCATGGTGAATGGATTTCTGTTCTCCTCTGTAGTCTTTTACAGGAGGATGTATGCAGCTAGATACCTTCTTAGGGAAGAGATGTTCACTCTGTGCTATCTGTAGTTACTGTTCTCTATATATCACCCCAAAAATAAGTGCCAGTTGTATTAATTTGTAAGGCATGGGTTTGTCAAAGCAAAAGCTTCATGGCAAGTAACTTATCTGGGATACGGGAAATGTGTTAAGTGCCTTGATTTTGGGGCTTACTGGCTATTTTGAGATGGGTGTCCATCTTTCTCGGTGTTCAGGGAAGCTTGAAGACTGTTTTGGTTTGTCCCATTATTGAACAAGAAAATAGGTTTAGATTCAAGATTTTTGAGAGATGGGAAACCTCCCTGACAATTACTGTATTACATAGCTTCTATCCTGCTTCTATCCTGCCTCTTCCATTACTGTGAAAACAAATGGAATCATTCAAACAAAATACACTGAAATTAAGTTAATTTACTTGTTTTAAGACGTAATTCATCTCTTCCTCTGTTTTTCTTTTGCATCGATTGGATTCAAAATTGGAAAGAATACTTGTTCAGACTGGGCAATATCTCTGACTATCTTGTTTTTCTAGTCTCTGTTCAATGATGACTTGCATCTCTTTCTTTTTTTCCAGTTGTTTGTGGTAGATGTCCAGACTGGTCAAATTACAAAGATTCCTATTCTGAAAGATCGTGAACCTGGCATGGTGAACCAGCAGGGCTGTGGTATTCATGCCATTGAGCTCAACCCCTCAAGGACCCTTCTGGCTACAGGTGGAGACAACCCCAACAGTCTTGCAATTTATCGTCTGCCTACACTTGATCCTGTCTGTGTGGGAGATGTAAGTGGAAGTATTTGGGGAAGTTTATTTTGTGACTTGTAAGAATTATTGCTTTGAAGGGCCTAAGGTTAGAGCAAGGTTGGGATTTGGGAATCTGATAGTCAAGAGTGGATTTCTGAAAGCCTGAACCAGTATTCCTGATGAAGTTGTTTTTTGAAAGGTGTTTTTAAATGAGTGAGCAAGTAGCCAAATGTGTGAGAAGACTCTCTCAGTTCTGGGTCTGTTTTTTTTTTTTATCCATTTAAGTCCACTTCAGACTTCTTTTAAGTATCGAAGACTGAAACTTGTAAATGTTAGTGAAGTCTAATTGTGATAGTGACCTCTGAAACTGAGACAAAACCAGTTTCAGTGAAAAAGCTCTTTTCAGAAATGAAAAGATAGAAGTTCAAGTGTTCCCCTTCTCTGACGCAGCCTAAGCGTGTATTATTCTGAAGACAGAAATTGCCTCTCAGGATTAGTTCTAACCCTGTGGCTTCTGCCTGTTTGATATAAGCAGTCCCAGAGTATTTTTGAGATGTCATGAGGCTTTTTTAAAATAGCCAACCTTAAAGAGAAAAAGAGCTGAAATGAGTAAACTGGTGTCCTGTAAGCCCTTCTCTCCTCTTTCTCCTTCCTTTGGAGTTAGTACTTCACCTAGACATTAACTACAACAGCAGAGGTCAGAATTTCTATGGAAGCAGATAACCAGCTGCTGAAAAGCTTGACTCTCAAAGTTTGTATTCATTTGCATGCTACTGTGACTTTGCAGCTTTTCAGGCAGAACTAGAGCCTCATTTCCACCCAACCAACCCCCGCAGGCTTCTGATTAGCTGAAGGATTTTTTTTTTGAAAAATAAGTCTTGAAAAAAAACCCTCATATCTTAGTAATCTAATAAATAGTATTTTGGTTACTACTTTATTGTAGATATGTACATTTTAGGTAACAAAAGTATACAACTGCTTTGCTGAAGTGAAGAATGCTGCTTTCAGTGTGGAAAAATCTAACTCCTTAATTGAGATCAATTCATTTTTGGTCAGAAGCCTGCTTCCATCACCTAATGACTCTTTAGCATTATACACTTGGTTTAGTCAAAGTTAAAATTATTTTTAGATATTGAAGCTACTCCAGCCTAACATTGAAGTCTTAGCTGTAGATGTTTTTACATATGCCTGATCAGAGCTGAAAATCAAACTGTTCATTCAAAGAATGCCTGTTGTCTTTGAGGCTGCTTTAGAGTATAACAGCACAGGGAATCTGACTGACTTTCTTTCTTTTAGGATGGCCACAAGGACTGGATATTTTCAATTGCATGGATCAGTGATACTATGGCTGTTTCTGGTAAAGTCAAACTTTTCTTTTGTAAATATTTGATAGTGAAGCACAGCACCTGATAGCTCTTAGGGAGGTGCATTTATGAAAGCATGAGGAGGAGGCTTGTTTGAGTAACAGTGGTATTAATGTGGCAGTATCCTTGTTCCCAATCCTTTTGTTTGCAATTTTCTGTGATTGTAGAGCTGGTGTGGGGGGGAAAAACAACTCCAAAGCTCAGTATGCTGCAATATACCATCCATATTTCCTGATCTCTAGAGGATGACATGACCAGGACCAAAGCATGATTGGATTTGAAGTGCACGTTGGGCTTAAATGGATTCTAGTTTGTGGGGTGGAATATAGGGCAGTATAGCATCCAGCAGTTCAGAGTCATTGCAGTTAACCACTTCAACTGAATGACTGTACAGGGGATCCTAATTATATTTGCTCCTTTTAATCAGTGGGAAGAAGGAAGTACCTCTAGAGGGAGATTCAGTCTGACTTCCCTTCTGGAGTGGCATCCCTTTCTGTTGTCTGAAGGAAGCTTATGGTCAGATGACTTAAGTAACTTAAATGGGATGAACCTGAACCCAGGTGTCTGAGCCATATGATGTCATCACTAAGATATTTTCTTAATGTGTTTCACAATGTTTCACATTTAAGCCCAGCTAACATAGATTCTTTTCTTGAGTCATGCCTCAAACTGTAAACAGCTGTTCCTATTGCAAAAAAAAAAAAAAAAAAAAAAAGTAACAAGCCCTGGGACCCTGTTGCTTAACCCTTACATAGTGTTTTTTTTTTTTTTTTTTTGTGTGTGTGTTGGTGACTGTTCTGTTTTTAAGAGATTGTTTGGAGTCTGTCTGTTTTGGTACAGCTACATTTAAAGCCACTGGGAACCACCATGGCTATTTAAACCATTCTCAATCTTAGGACAGTGCTTTGTTTTTTTTATTTGTAGGGCCCTGGTTCTGATTTTTTTTTCTATCATGAAAATTACTGTTGTTTAACAAATGATGCTATGAGAGGGTCACTAAATTTAATGAATTAGTTGAGGATTCTGCACAAGAGGAAGAATTTCTAGAGCGATATTGGTTAACAGTTAACTTTGAAATTCAGCATAGCACTATCAATTTCCTGAAAAATGCTTTGAAAGCCTATGATTAATGAAAAGTTGTTTTGTGTTCTCCAGTCATTAGTCTATGTATTTACTACAGCAGTTAGTACAGAAACCTGTAATCTAAAAGGTTAGTTACTGACTTTTTAGTAGCTATATACTTAAAGTATTTACTCAGTTAAAGGTAACAATACCAATATGCTAATGTATTAATAACTTTAATATACTGTCTTTCTGTGACAGCATATAGTAATCCATGCAGGGAGGTGTTAGACTGCAGATGACAAACTATCTCATATAGAACTGAAACACTTTAAATTGTTAATTTGATACAACTTTCCCCAAAAGTGGCTAATCTTGGGATTTGGTTTTTCAATTTAATATAAATGTTGATCATTGTTTTTTTTTAAAAAAAAAAAAAGAAAAAGAAAAAAAGAAAAGAAAAAAAAGGTCAGCAAGAAGGCCAGAAGAGTAGAGAAGATTACAGGTGTCCTAGGGGAAAGATAAGGACCCAATGGAATAGAGAAGTCCAGTATGTGAAACTGAACTATGTTGCTCTGAATGTTTTCTGTATGCTCAAGAGTGGAAGTGTGAGTAGAATAATGCCATCTCCTCTATGTTGTATGAAATTTCAGACAGAGTGTACTTGCTAATGTTCAGACTTGGGAGATACTAGGAAAAATCTTCTAAAACATGGTTAGAAAGTCTGATTGCTAAAGTGAGTTCTTCAGAACTTTGCTGATAGTCCTAATCAGGAGAAGCAATTGCAACCAACTTCTGACATTGTTCTAATGCCACGGGTTACAATTACATCTGTATCTGAAAGTTTGGAATGGCAAATACTTGAACTCAAGACATCTGCTAGGAATTATCAAATGCTTTTATTTATATTGAGGAACTAAAGGTAAATTCTTCTCACTTACTTGAGACAGGTTAAATACCACAGGAGGAGAGAAATGGGCATTTGATTCCATGGTAGATCATGTTAAACCATGTAATTTAGCTGGATGTTAGAGATCTGGCAGTACATTTTCTCATGTGGGTATTTGGAGATGTCAAAACCTTTGAGAGAGTACAAAGAGGAGCAAGGGCTTGATTATTCCTCTTGCTTGCATGTGTTAATTTCAACAAGAAAAAGGTAAGGATCTGCTTCTAAAATGTGCAGCAGTGAATTTAACTAGTCCATAAGCATAAAATTGCTTTTTTTGACCTAAAGCAGCCTTGACAGAGGAAGAATGTTTGTTGCTTTACTGACTGGGCAAAAAATTTTCATGGCAAAAGCATCAGATGGGATGACTAATTCCTAGGATGACATGAGCCTAGGGTAACAAATGGTATTCCCTTTGGCTTCAGGGCTGACCAGTTGAACAACATGTGTTGACTTTTCCCCTATTAGAGTTATTAAAAGGGATAACTTCCTCCTCAAGCATGTCAAGAGTTTTAGAAATTCTACTGCTGAGTATTCAGCCTCCATGACAAACAAGATTATGTACCACTGAAAGCCGTGAGCATGTAAATTGAGTGACAGGATGTAGTAGTGTCCTGTGCTACTTGTTGCTATGCAGTGCTATTAGGAAGCTCTTTTGTATCTGTCTGTAGTAGGCGATGATATTGGCAAAGGACTGGACCTGCCTGGGAGGAGGTGAAGCCATTTCTGCAGTGATCGACCACCAGTATTGCAACACCGTATTTTTGACTCCTTAATGTTTATCTGTCTCTTCAGCTTATTTCTCTGAAGATGACATACCAAAATGTGTAAATTTAGTGGTCTGATGCTTAGTGGTTATTTAGTTTTTTTCAGTATCTTCAAGATGGGAAATTTCTTATGCCTTCCTTGGAAGGAAGGAAGGGATATATTTTTTTTTCACATTGTATGTGGAAGAAATTGAGGTGTTTGTCAGATCTGGCAAACCAGACTTAAGTGGAAGTGAGTTGTCTAGATGCCAAGGGAGATTGATACTAGGTCTTGGATTAAACCTCTGCTAATCTATCAACCAAAAATCTTGGTCAACTTTTTGTCCAGTGTTACTCCTCTTGATTCATGTTTTGGATTATAATCAGTAGAAAAATAAAGAGTTCTTGCTTGCTCAGCCTCAGTTCCTGTGTTTCGTTCTTTTTTCTTTTTTTAAACAAGATGTTGCATGGATTTAAGGAAATCTTTTAAATTAGACTTGATCCAAATCTGTATAAATTGTGGCTTAAAAATAGCTATTTCTGTTCAGTATACAGCACTACACACACATATGCATACACATGTACATACAAATCAAATGATTCAAGACATAAATCTAATGAAGACTTTTCTTAAAGTTTTTGTGCTGATTTAACAGACTGAGTCAATCTCAGTCTTGGTATGCCAGGCTAAATGCACATGAAGGTGCTGTTCTAGTCACCCTGTGAGTTTATTCTGTGTGTGAGTTTGTGATGATGATTGTTGTGCAGGATTGCCTCTCTTGATGACTTCTAGCCAGTATGAAAATGGATGAGGTGATTTCAGCTGCTTAAATATCATGTAGCCATTGATGAATCTTAATGAGTTCAATGTTCTGAACTTCATAGTTTGTCATTTTTGTTAGCTCTTACTAATATTTAAACATTAATGGTATGTTCAGTTAGATTAAACCAATAGCAATGCTATTCTTCTTTCAGATCTGTTTATCTCAATTCCTTTTTTCAGAAAAACGATAGAAATTGTGAAATGTTTTTGTACACTATTTATTCAGGTTCCCGGGATGGTTCGATGGGTCTCTGGGAAGTCACAGAGGATGTGCTGTCTAAAAGTGATGCCAGGCACAATCTCTCTCAAGTTCCTGTCTATGCCCACATAACGCACAGGGCTCTGAAGGATATTCCCAAGGAGAACACCAATCCCGACAACTGCAAAGTTCGAGCATTGGCTTTCAACAATAAGAACAAGGTCAGTAAGATAAACAAGGCAGTTGAGACAAGTCCTAGAAGTATCTATATGTATTTTGTTTTAAAGTGATTTAAGTCAAATATACTGGAGATGCAACCTGGTTCTTGTATCAGATGGCCATCTTCTGTTTCTGCCCCAAGTGAACAGAGAAGACCTGAGAGGGTGGAGGGAAAAATCGAAAGGAAGTTTTCCTGTTAGTTGGTTTTTAGTCTCACACCTTAAGTGTGTGTATATGGGCTGGGGTGTGGGGGGGGGAGGTTTGCAAGATGCTAGTAAAATGTTTCTTGCATCTTGGCTCCTGCTCTTGGTGCTTGCCCCCTTTCATGAGTACTAACTAACATTCAGGCTGTTTCTGTTTTGATGGCTGAATCATTGCTCAGCGAGTGATATGACTGCCACAAGACAGATACTGATACCTGCTTTTGTGTTTGTGTGTTGTGTTTTGTTGGCATTTGACATGAATGCGAACCTCCTCCATGCTGATGTTTTGTTATTACTGGGGATGAATCCCACTGAGGGAAGTGGGAGGAACACTTCTTCCTCTGCTACTTTTGTTTCTGCCCTTCAGTGAACAGGGAAGGTTTGGAGATGAGACTGTGCTTTCTGGGAGTGCAGTGCTTGTGGGCTTTATTTTATGCTATAGCTATTAATTCATCTCCCTTTTGCAGACCTCATCTAACTCTTTCAATAGAGTAGTAATTGGAAGTAAATGATTACTTCAGAGGAGAACCAGCATGAAAGGTGCTGAAGAGAATTGCCAGCTCTAGCTTGTACAATGAAACAATTCATTATTTGATTGTTTGTTCTAATAAGATTTATATTTTTAAAGTTATTTGGTTATTTTATTGACTCTTATTTTACCCAGCACCTTTGTGCTATGTTGCATTCTATCAATCAAAATCAATATAAAATGAAAACTTGTTTTGATAAGCATGTACAGGATCATGGATGAATTCAGCCTGCCTCATAGTCTGAGCCTGTAAGGACATGTATCATATAGAAGCAATTCTTTTTTTTTTTTTTAGGAGCTGGGAGCTGTGTCGTTAGATGGATATTTTCATCTTTGGAAAGCAGAACACACACTATCAAAGGTATTTTTCTATTTGATGTGAAATTTCCACAGTGGTCTAGCAACTAGGGCTGTTCTCTACTTTTCTTCTCCTTCAAATGCTTGAAGAATGTACAGCAAAGTCTGTAAAATACTTAAAAGCTTAATGTTAAAGTGTCCTAAAAACTAAATTTGAGAAGAAGAGCTCTTCATTCCCTTTTTTGGAGGATAAGAGATGCTCTTAGCTTTTTCTAATTGTGGGTGAGCTGGAGATCACTGTTTTGTAGAGTATGATGAACACTTGATTAGCTGTGTTCATAAAGGAAATTGCACTGGTTTAAGTAATTGCAAATGTAAAACCAGCCATACCTATGCTATTGTATGAAGTAAACTATTTCAGCTGGGAGCAGATGTCTCTATACAACTGTATAAGTCTTTCTAAGCTGTAATTCCTTGAAACAGTGTTCCAGTTTCTATAGGTAAGGTTGTTGCTGTCCTCTTAAACCTCTATTTTTGTGATGAACCTATTTTTTAAATGCAGTTTGTTTTTTTCACAGCAACTTTCTTGAATATAGCTTACAGAATTATTATGTTAACTTGCTCTTTTTCTTAGTTGAGTATTTTTATTTCCAGTTACTTTCCACAAAGTTGCCGTACTGCAGGGAGAATGTGTGTTTGGCTTATGGTCAGGAGTGGTCGGTGTACGCAGTAGGATCGCAGGCACATGTCTCCTTCCTGGATCCAAGGCAGCCTTCTCACAACGTTAAATCCGTCTGTTCCAAAGAACGAGGCAGTGGTAAGGAACTTTTCAAATAGTCCTTCAAACAGTTTGCTTGCTGCATCTTAAGGCTGCAGTAAGACAAGCTGCTAGTAAATAGGAAGAAGTTTTCATGTGACAGAGTAAAATATCTGTAGTGTGTGTAGGTTTCACTTTTTTACACTAATATTACTTAAACTAAGAGCATGAGCAATACTAGAGCTGTCATGTCCAGCTAAACTATCCAGAGAGTACTGAATTTCTAAACATGTACATTCTACTTCCACTCTTTTTTTTCAAGTCTATTACTAATACTTCATTTGAAAATAAATGCAGTGTTTGCACTACTGTTAATATTGTCTGTTCTTGCATTTTTCTCTGGGAATGGAGCTCTGCTATCGTATTGGGAGTCTACAAAGTAAGCATTCAGTCATAGCATAATTTTAAAGCCATGAATGTGACTTTGTGTATTCAGGGTATATTTGCCTCAAATATGCAAGAGTTTACCATTAAATTCACTGCAGATTTGAGTGCTCTATTTTCCTTTTCTGATGTGTGGATGTACTCTGTGTGCTTCAACCTTACACCATGGTTTTGTGTGAGGGCTTGCAGGGCGAATGGTCTAACATATTTCTCCCCATGACTTTTATTTTGAAGCACAAGAATGCACTGTGGTGTGATCTGCTACTTAATCCATACTAATCCATGACTAATAAGTTGCAGTCCTTGTTTAGCTAGGCTCTGAACACTCATTTCTTTTTTATCAATCAATTTATCTAAATGGAATGCATGTAGACAAGTATTAGGAAAATTTTACTTATAAGGTTACTGGCGTTTGAGCAATGCTGTCTAGATGTATGTCAGGGTCTGTTTCTTTCATTTATGGGAGCATTTTCTGTAATGTGAGAATTGGTGCTTCACACACTTAATGCTGTCCCTTGACCAGCTTACCAGCAACAGTTTTTGTCCTGAACCACCCTCAGTGAAGGTACTGTGGAGCCTGATACTCTTTGCTATCATAGGGAAGAGGTACCGTGATGCTTGACTGTTGCCCAGTGGCTGTTGGTGGCTAATTCTATCTTAAGTCTGTGATCATTTGTGCTGGAAATCATATGCATAGGTAGTACCTCTAGGGTACTAGTTCATGTCTGGAGAAAGCCACTGTTCTGTACAGTCAGTGTTCTGCATAGTAGGCAAATCTTCAAACAACTATTACTGGTGCTGTGGTACAGGCACTTAAGTAATACTACTTCCCAAGATGCTGAGTGTTTCCACTTTTTTGATCCCCTTGGGACTCGGTGTGGTGCAGCGCCTCTAGAAAGTAGGCTATTGATTCTTAGACTAAATCTGGATCGTTGTTTTTTTTAAGAGCTCTGAATCATTGCCTATGGGCTTTTGTCTTCCAAATGCACCTGCTGAATATGGGAAGTGCACATGGTCTTTGGATCATTAATGTCATTGTACACAAAGGCAAGCCAGAGAAAGGTTGCAATTTATTAAGACTTAAATTAGGGTTGGTGTTTCCCCACTGTAATCCCAAGTGCTCTGTGCAATGTAAAAAGGCAGGTAATGCATTTCAGTGTCTCTTGTAAGTGTTGCTTTCTCTAGCAATTGTAGGTGAAAATGCAGGACTCTGAACTCTAGATCTTGGTCTGCAGCAATGCTTGCTTTCTCTTTGGCTGGCATACAGTGAAGTGTTTTGTGTTCTTTCATACTTCAGTGATGACTTTATATTCTGAAGGCAGGAATGTTACATAGTGGATAAAACATGTGCAGCACAGGCTAACTCTTCCCTTTGGCCAGAATACATCTTCACTTTCTTCTTAAAAATATATGGCCTCCTGGTCCCTCAAGAGTGAGACTCCATTTGCTACCTCAAATATTCCAAGTCCCACATAGTGCAGTGCTGGGTATGTTGAAGGGTTTAATGTGGTCAGCTGTAGGAACAGGTTGTGCTTTTAGTTTGATGTGAATGATTAATCCTAGGTAATTTGGCCTTTTAGGAACTAATTTGAAGTGTTGTTCTTGAAAATGTACTCTAAATATCCTATTAGTAGTGGGTATATCGTTGATTCCTTCAGTTCTTTGATTAGAAAAAGATTTCACATTCTTTATTAATGAAAGGCTATAATTGCAGAAATAGCATTGAAAAATATCTGCCATTTGCATTCATCCTCCACCTATTTCTGTTAAGCAAGTGTTCTGCTGGGTTGCTTCTCAAGAGCACTTTACTACCAAACTTTGACTTTTCCTTTTGCTCCAGTGACTGGTCTCACTGCACCAGCTTAAAGCCTTTTGAAAGCATTTGCCTGCCAGAGCCAGGTCCTTGTAATGGGAAAAGAGATGTCTGACTTGTTCAGATGCATTTGCAGTTCTGTGAATAAAATAGGAAGTTTTTAAACGAACCTGGTGAATGTAATTCACAGATGAGACTTGCACAGTGGTTTCCCACTCGTTAAGCTAGTTTTCAGCAAAGACCTATCTTGCGTCTGAAGCACAGCAGTGTGGCCTTGCCTGATCTGAGTGTGTGCCGCAGATGCACATGACTGAATAGAACATCAGGTTGTGGAGGCAGAAAAAGAGGTAGGTGCTTCTAGTTAGGACCCTGTCTAAAGAGGGCGGGATGCTCCCTGGAACTGCATACCTGCCTTCTGGATGTCTGCAGTCATATGCCCTGCTGAATACATTCTGATATCCGATGTTTTTTGTGACTTTTAATCCCCCTCAGTTGGTACAGTGATGACAGTTGGCACTTGGATTTAGCTGGCATAGTAATTCACTTTTCCCCCTTCTTTTTAGATGCTTATTTTGTCCTTTCCAGTGGAGTTTTAGTCTTAACACCAGTGTTAATAACCTTGCATCATGTTGTGTATGTACCAGAAACCATACAAGTAATGGAGTTTAATCTGTTTAAAAGAACAGTTTGTTAGATTGTATGCGCAGAACAAATATTTTGTAAATAGTGAAGAAAGGACCTTTAGCAAATCACAAATTCATACATACCGAATCCTCCGAGACTATTTTAGAGGGATCCTTGTTTAGTTGAGGGTTCAGATTTAGGTTTTATGAAAGCAAAATGTACTTCTCTGACTATAATATAACTGCTAGAATATACTAAAGTTTTGCTCAGACTGGAATCTTGCTATGGTTTCCCATGTGCTGCTGAAACGTAGTGTTGCTTACTATGTGGTCTGTGTTCATTGCTAGGGGAAGTGCTGATAAGGACAAAAATGCACACACTATAAAAATGTAAGGTGCACTTGCATGAGAATATTTGAGTAGTAGTAGCTTCAAAGTTATTTAGGAGTTTGACCTATCTGAGCAGGAAAAGGAGTAGTGATTGTTATGGTTATACTTGCATGCAGTTATTCTGGCTGCTGCTGATCAGGAAAATGCACTTGATATCAGCTGGGACAGTAATTTTGTTCACATGTTAATTTATCGCAGCTTGGCAGGTATCTAAATGGGGTGTGGATTCATGGAGGGAAACCAGTATGAGTTTCTACTGTGTGCTGCCATGTACTCTGTCACGGTGTGCTCCCTTAGAGCCTCTTCTCATAGTAAAGCAAAGCTTTTCTTCATCCTAAACTACTTGTGATCTTTGCTTATCTGGCAGAGCTGGGGCCTGCTGAGAATGAAGCTTCTTACAATGCACCATCAGTGTAGCTGATGGCCTCAGAGAAGGGGGGTAGCATATAAATAATTGGACCTGCTGTTTCAGTGGAATAAATGGGATTTACCTGCACTGCTTCATAGTGATGGGGAAGTTATGTGCTGCAGGGAATAGCAGAGGTAGTTTCACTTATATTAGACATCAAGCAGCAATGCTGCAGAGCCAGGGTATGCATCTTCCTTACTGGACCATACGTCCTTTCTTTCCGACAGGTATTCGATCAGTGAGCTTCTATGAGCACATCATCACAGTGGGAACAGGACAAGGTTCCTTATTGTTTTATGATATCAGAGCTCAGAGGTTCCTGGATGAAAAACCTCCACGTGCCTGCTACGGCCAGAAGCAGAAACTAGGTGGAAATGAAATTCTGAAGTTGACTACTGGGAAAGGTTGGCTGGTGAGTAGCTTGTAGCTGTAGGAGTCCTTTTATGTAAGAGTGCTACAGGGCTTGAGCACCAGTTCATTTTACAGTAATGGGCTCTATTGTATGAAATGAGTCCCAGTAAAACAATCACGTGGCTAATGATAACTGTAATGAGGAAAAGTAAGAACTTCTGCAGAAATGTTTTCTTCAAAAGCTATGTGCAAGTGTGTTGAATGTGAGCGTAAGGCATGAAGACTACTTTTCCCATGGGCTGGTTTATAAATGGACTAAATATTATCTTTATACTTCTGAAGGTAATCTGACTTCTAGTTCTCAATACCTCATATACAAAATACACTATTTTTCAGAAGAGATGCTAATCTAACATGGTCCTCAAGGTAAAGGAGATAATTTTGTAGAGTTTTAGAAATTATAGCTTCTTGAAATAGTGCTGTGTGGCATGTACTTGAGTCCTGTATGTTATCATAAAGCAGTTAGTGGCTTTGTCTAACTTATCTCCATTTTCTTTTCTATCATTATGATATAACTTTTAAAACTAAGAAAACCTGGTAACATTTTTTTCCCCCATCCTGGCCAAAAAGAAGAGGCATAAACTTGCTCAGAAAAAGCTTCAGGAAGTGTCTAATATATTCTAGTTCAAACTGATCTAAAGCTTCAGGGTATATTCCAGGAATATTAATAGAGAACTTCCCTTTTTAGGCTTTGGAAAGCATCTTTCAAAGTATCTGGATTGATACTTTCCTAAGTATCTAGACAAAACAGATTTTTCATTTTTGTTTGGACTTCAACAATAACAATCTGAACTTTCCTTTAACAGAATCATGATGAAACCTGGAGGAATTATTTTTCTGACATTAATTTCTTCCCAAATGCTGTTTACACCCACTGCTACGACTCGTCTGGAACGAAACTCTTTGTGGCAGGAGGCCCCCTTCCATCAGGACTTCATGGGAATTATGCTGGTCTCTGGAGCTAATAACTCTTCATAAATGCTGATCTTTACACAGATTTCCACTTTTCCTTTTTTAACAAAGAAATTGTGTGATGCCATTGATCTCTGATTTAAATGCAAGTTATTTTTTGGCAAAGTTTTCTGTTGGTCTCCAACAGTTTTGTACATCTTTTTGAACCAGTTTTTTGCTTTAACCTTCTTGATCCTTTATATGAAGGGTTTTTGAAATCCCTTTTTATTGTATTTACTCCAAGTGACTCTTCCCCGACGTTTAGGCTATCTTGGCCATATGCCCTCTCCCCTACTTTGCTGTGAGGTAGGATTCCTTTCTTATAGAGTGGTTGCTCCTGGGCTTTCTGTGAAAGTCTAGGGGCTGTGTGTGTGCAGGTACTTTGTCAGTTACATTACCTGGAGTGAGGACTACTTGTAATTAAAAAAAATATTAAAATATTTATAAGAGATAAGCTACTACTTTATCTGCAGAGCCTGGCCCGGGCCTGAGTTGACCTTATTTTTTAAAAGTACAAGTCTAATGACACTGTTTATATGTAGAGGAATACAGTAAATTTCAGCTGTACTCACTGGAACCCAGGAATGGATTCCCCAGGGATATTGCCCATCAAGCCCAAACTGCAGAAGTGTATCTCAACAGTGTATTTGTATTTGAATAGTAGTTTTCAGCAGTCCTAGGAGCAAAATTTGATCTTCTGTTGTTCTCTGCCTATCCCAGGTATCATCTTGCACAACTGGAGTTTCAGAGTAGGCTGTTCTGCAGCATGGCTATTGCAGGACAACATCACATCAAAACTGAGGGTTAAGGCTTAGAAGTGCAATGAGGAAATGGAGGCTAGGGACATGGGTTGTCTTGTCAATAAATGAATTAAAACTAACCATTTTCCAGATGAGCTAAGGCTCCCAAGTTCACTGCTGTGGTAGCTCATGGGTTCCTCACAGTCTTTCTAAAACCCAGGATCATCTTTGTCCCAGGCTGAGAGAGCTTTCTCAACCCCACTTCAGCTCTTCTGGTTAGTTGTTAGGAGAGTTGTTAGCCAGCACCTCTAACAAACAGATTGAAGAAGAAGAAGAAAAAATTTCCCTTAGGTTGAAAAGTGTATCACAGACTTTCTAGTGAAGGCTAGAAGCTTGCCATGTAGTGAGATAATTTAGCTCGTGTTTGTTCAGCATCTTCTGTCATCCTGCTTGCCATAGGAGATATTCAGCCTTCCCTCAGAGTCCCCTGCCTTCATTCTGCATTCATACTCCCTTGAGCTTCACCTGGGATTGTGGGTGAGGAGAATAGGTGTGTGCACTCCTGGAAGAGTCCAGATCTTATCCAATACTCAGCTAAAACACAGGGCTCCAGGGTGCTGCTTTTGGTCCTCTAGCAGGCACTGGGAACTTTGGGCTTCTTACTGATGCTTCCATCCTCTGCTGGGATGAACACACTCCTCCTGTCACCATCACTGGCAAAGCAGGGAACATGCTTATACCTAGGCTGCTTTCATGCCAAATGGACAGTTTGCTGAAGCTGAGAAAGAAGACAAGGCAGGGAGTCATGCTCTGCTCTCCTGTCACAGCTGGGGAGTACAGCTGCCATGGTAGAATAGCACAAGTCCTTTAAGCAGCTTTTGCCAGACTTACTGGAGCTGGTCTGGCCATGTCCTTAAAGGCCCTCTTGTTCTCCATCGATATGCGAAGCAGTGAGGCTCTGGCTGCTTTTCCAGTTGGTAGTGAAGTTGAGACTTGGATGAAAATCCTGTAAGGAATGCATTTCTCTCCCATCTGGGTGGAAGTCAGAGCAAGTAAAGAAATAGAGATGTGCACCTGTTCCAGAATTATAATTTGCTTAAACTGAGTCCTGACATGGATGCTTGACAAAGATATTTGCTACAGTTTGTAATTCTGCTTCCCTTGTGGGTTGGCTGCTTAAACTGAACCAGTTCAAGCACTGTGTGCTTGGATATTCAGGGTTTTCTCAGAAAAAAGTGGCTATTGCACAATAGTAAGTGAATGAATTCTCCCAAATTATATTTTATCTAGAGTTGTTCATTGATTTTTAAATAACATTTTAGTGTCATTTATGTTGTTCTGTGATGGCAATGTATTGCTTTGGGTATTTTGGAGGCTTTGAAGAGAGGAAATAGGCAGAGAAACAAATTTTGAAATATGGCAGGACGTGTTTTTCTGGGATTACTCCTTCAGCTGCTGTGGAAGATCACTGCTGTTGCAGGAAACATTCTGCTCAGCTCTTTTATTTGGGCTTGATTTGAGTGTGGGGCTTTTTTTGGGGGGGGGGGAAGTGGACATTTGAGCCTTTTTCAGTTTTTTAGAAACAACAGTTAATAGTTAGGCAGTTAGTGTCAAAGGAAACTCCTGGTCTAGAAATCCTTGCCCTGATGTTGATCTAACAAATTGATATTTCAGGTCTGGGCAAGGGGGCAAAGAGGGATGGATGTTCATATGGCCTGAGCTTTGGTGCCCAGATTTGGAGACTGATCATCGTAGTCAGCTGAGCCTTTAGTTTACTGCAGAGGAGCAGCTCAGCACCTCTGGAAAGCATCTCACTGACTGTGATACTGATCTCCCTGAGGTACTTTTATTTGTGGTCCTAAAGCCTGGTGGCTTGAGTGCCCTTTCCCTGCTTCCCCCACCCTCCCCTTTTCTGCCTAGGAACCTTAGGACAATTCCCAGAATAATCTGGAGAATGTTGTAAAATCCTCTGGAGTTTCACAAGCTTCTGTGTATTTTTCCAGAGTGTCTTTCCTCCCTTCCTGTCCTCCCAGTAACTTCTCACATGGAGGGAGCCATCATTGTTGCATTGTAGAAAAGCCCGTAAAAACTAGAAGCAAACTAGATAGCGCTGTCAAGCTTGCAAATGAATTTGAGGCAGAGAACTTCAGTCTGTTTCAGTGGTTTTTAAATGCTTGTAACAATACAGATGTTGCCTTTCCGAGTACTTTGTGTTTGGGTGTCCTTTTAAGGTAGACATGTGAGCCCTTCAGGCATGTCATATTCAATCCGTTCACTGGTAGAAACTGAGGCAGAGAAAGGAAATGCAAGAGCAGCTATCCAAGAGCAGGTTATAGGTGAAACAAGAAGAACCCAGACTTTCTCACTTGGTGCAGCTGTGTTACCCTACTGATGTAGGTGTCAGAACTGACATCCAGGGTCATGGTGAGAAAGGCAAAGGTTTCCAAATGAAGTACGGGAGAGCTGGTACAGCCAGGAGTCTGGGCTCAGCGTGGAGGTGAGTAGGTGGGCATTCCTCATCATTCAAATGGCAGTTATGCCCCTGTGATGGGTGGATATTGTCTTGCTACACTTCAGTAGCTTAAACAGCTTGCTGTGCTGAGACCCAGTGGAGTCTGAGTTTTCAGACCGTTTTAACTTTTACAGTATTTCTTAATAATTTCTCTCCCTCAGTCTTTCCTGCCCTCCTTGAATGATCTATTTGTTGTGCTTCTTCCCTCCCAGATTATCCCAGTTTTTATTGCAGCAATATTGTACTTGGCAGGGGTGACCTCTGTCAGACAGAAATGGGCCTGCTGGCATTTTGACAAGCCATGTTTGAGACCTTCAGTTAGCTTTGTTTTAAACCAGAGGTAGACTTCTGAGGCTGGGTAAAGCTAGAACTGGGCAGTTGCCATTCTGTATGTTAGCTGACTGACGAGATTGAAGGGAGAGGGAAACCTTTAATCGCAGCAGAAGACAGTCGGACTTTTTTTTTTTTTTTGCTATTTGATGTTTCAGTAATGTGGGATCTTAGGTGCTGCAGTTGAGTGTAACAAGCAGTTAATTTTACCGCTCAGTTCTTTTCATTAGACTATCATATTAATTGGGGGTATTTTTGGTATATCTGGGTATTATACTTTCAATATTCATAATCACAAGCAATCAAGCTAGTAACTAGTTATGGGTTCAGTAGTACATGACTCATGAGTAACTGGGTAGCAGCCCGTCAGTAGCTATCAGTTGTGTGATGCACATCCCTGAGGGAGCAAAAGCTGCTTTGCCATGTTAGTCTGAGCATAGCAATGAGAGTTATTCACACCTGCTTTCAAACACCTTATTCCTAGTAATTCCTCTGGCCTTTCCCCTTGTGCAGCAATGTCAGCCAAGGATAATCACTGCTGCTCTCCGCAGGTGCTTTCTGGGGTTGTTTCAAGGAAGTGCGTGAACTGCAATCCACTTCTGTTTAGTTCCCTCATCAGTCTGGTGTTAGCCCAAGGTGAATAGATCATGAAATAAGAGTAAACAGATTTCTAGTTTCAGTTCTTCCACTGAGATCCATTTGAAGGCGCATTGCAGGAGTGCCCAGTAATCTTACTGGATTTAGACTGTCCACAAAGGTTACACTCTGGGTGAGATTTGTGACTCTGAGGGAGACCCCCTGAACTTCATTATGGGGAATGAAGCCTCCTCCATTTGAAGTCTGTGGCAGTTTTTATATTTTAAGGATTAAGAGATTCCTGTTAGTTACTTTCCTCTAAAACTTCATACTCTTCTGTTGTCTGAGCACTTGCTTTGTACAAAGCTCGTAGCTGCAGAGACTGAGATTAAAGTTATGATCCAGCTATGTCAAGTGGTGGAGTTTGTTGTCTTAATTTCAGTCCCTCTGCTGAGAAACGCCAGCTGACCCTGTTAATTAATGTCCCTCACACAATCCAAATGTGAATTAAAGCAGGCTTGGTTAGAACATTTGTGGAAGCACCCATTTTATTTGTTTTCAAGAAACCAAAAACAGATCGGCTGTCAGTCACTGCATCTCGAAGAAGCATCTTCCAGCAGCCAGGTGGGAACTCAGAAGATGTGTTTGTGGTACTCTGATATCATTATTTGCCTTTAAACCCATTTTTCCATGGTGTCTGAGGCGCTCTTGATTTTTAGCTTATGCTGCAATTGCTGCTGTGATTAAATTACTGAACTTGAGTAGAGCTAATGTGCAGGAAGGCTGCTGAAGAGCTGTGTGAAATGCAGACCAGAGTTGATACTCTGCCTAGCCCATGCTGAACCCTGGGCTACTCCAGTGGCCATACGCAAACTCTAGTTTCAAGCCAAGTGAAAACACACCTATATGCCCTGTTGGCCATCCTGCAGTTACAGCCCATGGTGTGACCACAACTCAAAGTGCAATTGTCTGAGTGTCGCAGTCTTCCATAGCTTAAGTCTCTGAAGGACAGACACTAAGAATTTGCCCAGGCCCTAGAGGAGGGGGAATGGGAAGGAGAATACAGCTACATCTCATTTGAACGATTCTCCTGTGTGCGGTCTCCCTTGGCTTTGCGAGTGGTCACTTCAGTGGGAAGGATAGACAAGAGGGTACAAGGGAAGAGATAAAGGCCCAATAAAAGGATTTGCTATTCCTCTTTGGACACCTGAGGAGTTAATGCAGAGCAGGATGCTTCATCATTGCTCAGGAGATACTTTGTAAAAGGGCTGAATCTGAAATGTGTTTTCAGAGAGACCAAGTAGATACTCCTTTCATTCTCATATTCCCATGTGTAATTTCCAAGGATTTAAATTAGGAAGCATCCTCCTCTTTGCTTGCAATACTGAGTTTCTTCATCAAAACTGTCTGGTACTTAGTTAATTAAAAGAATGCTGTTGATGGAAAGGAATCTTCCCAGTTAAAAAATGGAGTGCCATTTTCTAACAGCTTCTCCCTCTAGTATTGTGCTGGGACTGGTCTGGTCTAAGGAAGTGCACAGAGCTAAAACAGAGTGCTAGGGTTGATGGAGTTGGGAAAGTCTGGGCTGCCTAATCACTTCTGGACACCTTCTCCCTTTGGAAAAAAAAAAAAAAGTAAAACACTTGATTATATACAATTTCTGGTCATCCAATTATTGAATTAAAACCAAAAGAAGGATGTATAATACACTTGAAGCAGTGTGGTATGTCTTTACAGCCCTAAATATATATATTTTTTTTGATCTCCCTCCCCCTTGAACAGAAATCGTGGAGTCAATGCTTTGTTTTCTTGGGAACTGTTTTTTTAGATTCCCTTACTAATAGGGAAAATTCAGGTGCTGAATCTTACATCTCATTAAACTTGTACTTTTTATTTGCCCACTCATTTGGTTTCCTTTCCCTTTCAAGGCCTCCCACAGTCTCAGGGTATATAAATCACTATGACTCATCCAAATAATAACAAAATGGACCAACCAGAGGTTAATGTGCCTTTCTCTTATGGTACCTTGATCTTTGTAAAGTTATCTCACAAACACGTCACTGTCTTAGGGCTGGGTACATGCATCATCTTTTTCTAAGATATACGTGTTGAAGTTGCAACAGGTTTGTACTGTTACTCGTGATTCATTTGCTTTAGGATGTGGTATAGACACAAATCAAATGCACTGGTTTGTCTTGGGGATCAGTCTTACCTGTGACATCTATCAGTGCTTGCCTGTGTGTTAACGTGTACACAAATGCTGGATCTTCCCCATTGCCTATGATGTACTTGTATATGATGCACAAACTACGCAAGGCATTTTAAAATGTGGTGATCACAACTTCCTGCCTGATGGTAGGATGTCCTACAGTGAACTGTTGTTTTTTTTTTTTTTTGTTTTGTTTTGTTTTTCCAAGTATATTTAAAGATCCAAAGCCTTGGAAAAAAAATTCAGGACTTGCTGACACTTGCTGGCTTTTGTTCTGAATCCAAGGTCTGATATTTCTTAACAGCTCTGGCAATTCCACCCCTCTAACAGCCTTTCTCAGCTTTCTATTTCTGTCACGAGCTGTGTCAGAGACAGCACTGGATCCTGAACTATCATAGAAGCTGTCAAGTAAAGTAGTAGCAGCTGTCTTCAAATGTAGTGCACGTTTTTAAATGTAAGGCAAAACTGTTTGAAATTGTTGATGCAGTTTGTAAATGAAGCTGTGGAAAATTGCAGATAGTACACAAAACTAACCTGTCTGTATGTACAGCTCGTGTTCAGCATTATTTTGTAAATTGTTTTTCCTCTCTGAAAAGTGACTTTTTTTGAAGACAAAGGCTTCACTTTAGGCTTTGTTTCTGAGACGGCTTTGTTCTTGCAAACTCAAACTGAGATCTGGAATTTGGGCCAGGTTGCTGCCTCTTTTGCTGTTAGCAGAGGATGGTGCAATTGCTACAGGATATCCCTTCCTAGTTCTAAGCTTAATCTGATCATGAGAGCATAGAAACAGGAACGCTTCCTCAATTGTGGCCTTAACTGGGTATGCATACACATAGGTTAGGTACAGAATTCTTCTGATCTATGAGGATACTTTTGTCTTAGAATCAATACAGTTGATGTACTGATATTAATCATCAGTCAAGGAGCTTTAGTATATGTGTATTTCCTGTTCTGTCTTTTCTCTGTACCCCAGCACAGATTTAACCTCAAGTTCAGGTTAAGTTTCTGCTAACTTTGGTGTTTCATAAAATTCAGTCAAGTACCCTCTTTATATGCAGTCACTTTTCAGAGTAGAACAGATTGGTTTCACCTTATTTTGTAATCTTCAGCACTTTTTTCTTTCCGATTTACCTTTCCCTAGCTTGCCTTTAATAATCAATTCAATTCAAATCAATTCAAAGCTGTTTGCCTAGTCCAAAAAATACCAAGTCATAATAAAAAGAAAATGTGACCCACTGTGGAAAGATCAGTTTGTTCTTTTACCATAAACTTCAGTTACTGTCTGGCTGAATCAAAAATGGTGACTTTCACTCCTGCAAAATCTGTGAAGCTGCAGTTCTCTTGCCTCCATATTGCATAGTTGATGTCAGCAGGTGTGGAAGTGGAGGTGGCCTCCTTCTGCATCTAATGTGTTGATCCTTGGTGTTCTAGGCAAGAGAATTGCACCTTTGGCTCTTTTTTCAAGGTCATAACTGAAGACTCATATAGAGGGCAAAAAGCAAAAGGCTCATCACTGACTTTTTGCTGACTTGATCCCATTTAAAGGCTTTTCGCACAGATTTTGTTTGTCTTGCAAATTGATGGGTTATGAGAAAACTGTACTACTAATCACAGCTAAACTCTGCCCTATGCTTAAATGACTAAACTTACTCTAATTGGCTTTGGCCAATTGGCCAGTGGTAATACTAAAAGCTGGCTGTGTTCAGAGATGAGCTGGTATTTGAATGTTTGAGCAATGGAAGCCTTGAGGTTTTGCTCCATCATGCCTTACGTATATGACTGCAGATTAATTGCTTCTAAAGTGCTTCAATGGAAACCGCTGGTCATCCATCTTCAGATGAGGTGTGTAGATGGCATGGGGAAGAACCAGTTTCTTCAGTGGTCATAGTCACTTACTCTCCCCCTCGTCACTCAAGGTTCCCAATGCATTTGTTGTTTCTTGTTTTCATGATTGACTAAGAGTACTATGCTTTACTGCTGCCACCAGCCACCTCCACGTGCTTCCTGCTGGCATGATGGAATGAAAGGGCCTTGTCTGCAGCTCTCTCCACCTGGCTGTTTATTGAATTAGCACTGGGAATGTGTGCAGGGATGTAAATGCCATCTGTGATTTACTACTTCAGTTGGGTGCTCTCCAGGCAGCTCTCACAACACAGGCAATAGCGGCATCATTGCTAAAATGTCTGGATTTAAAACAAACAAACAAACAAAAAAAAACAAACCAAAAACCCACTTCTAACAGGCACTGTCACTCTTGTTCAAATGCTTTGTCTCCATTCTCGGCCTCTTGTCCTGACCTCACTCCCTCCTGGCCACCCTCCACCCCGCTGGACTTGAGCAGGTTCCCTGTTCTTTTTTGACTTACTACTTTAGATACCAGTTCTGAAAAGCCTAGGCACACATGTTTAAGCTGTATTTTATGAAACTTCTGCACCCACTTAAGCAGTAACTTACTGAATTGGGGCCTTGCTTACAGGCTCCCTATTCATTTGATCCAGCTCTAGATGTCTCTCTGAACTAGTATCCCCCTTTCAGTCTGAAGGGCTTTGCTCCAAACTCATTCCTGCTCTGTGGAGGAGTTAGTTCCTCTACTAATGGCTATTTCAATGAGGTTGTTCTTATTTTCCCCCTATTTATACTGGGGTTCACTGCATATGTACAAAATGCTATTGATATTTTTTCTCAACTTCCTCCTGAATGTGGTATAGGGGTCCACCCTGTGGGGCATCAGAACTGTTTGTCCACTTTCAAAGTGCACAAAAGCAAGGATTTCTTAAATGAACAAGCTTTAGTGAGGAAAAGCAGCTGCATACACAGAATTGGAAAGGTATCTCTGGGTAGAATAGGTAAGGGAGCAGTTTAAGATTTTTAAATAAAAGAACAGAGTAACTGAGCTTTGGGGTTTTTTAAAATTGCTTTAACTAGATGCTTCTCTGTGTTCTTGTAACAGAAAGTTGCAATGTATACTGAGATTTTTGTTGATCAATGCAAAATGTGCCTCTCAACTATAATGCAAAAGTCTGTCTGTCTCACTTTGTGTTTGCAATGCAAGGAGTTCAACTGAAGACTTAATTTTAATTCTTGTTTCTTGCTCTTAAGTGTTAACATCCACAGAACAGTCCTTGCTGGTCTTTCGCAAGCATCATACAACACTATCTCCCTATTTCACGGCAGAAAAGGGGATTGCATTGAGCACTGGAACTTGCTGAACTTCCTTGGTTTGAGAGACACACTGGAGAGAAGAGTTCAGGTTCCATGTGCTTTAAATATAACTTTAAAGCAATGCAGCTACTCTGTCAGATCAGCACCATTTTCTACCTTTCGCTCCATTTAGATGGGAATATAAAAGTAAACCCAGCAATATGTGATCCAGTTGATGTGCTTGAAGGTGGAACATGGGGTTTTTGAAATTTGAGGACTGAGAATTTCTCTTGCATGGAAGAACTCAATGTGGGTACAAAAGTTTGGATCTCTGATTACAGCTCTTCTGTCAGCTTGCTAAATGCAAACAAGTACTTTGAACTCTTCTGAAGACAACTGTGGTAGAAGAGCTGTGAAGGTGTAGGCTGGAACTTACCATGTTGGGTCATCTGCGTGTTCCTCAACTACATGGGCAATGTATCAGTGATTTTACAGATTGATATCCATGTGTCTGTCACAAAAAACTGCTGTCTGGGGTGAACCTGTTAATAGATACATTTCCAGATCAAATTAAGAGCCTAATTTTCCATCTTGCATTAACCGGGTTACTGTGTTCACATGCCAGAAAGATGTTGCTCTTTGAAAAAGCATGTTAGTGTGTGTGGCAATGACCCATGCACTTTTTAAATACCTAGATCTTGTACATTCTCACTTGAGTATTGTTAATCATGCTGTAGTCTGACAAATGGATCTTTTACTACTGCCCTGTTATATAGAATAATTGTAATTAACTGCAGTTTGTTTTTCCACTACTTGAAGTTGTGTGATCTGAAAATTGGTGAACAAAAAGTATTTGTGCATCTTACTATGGGTATCTCTAAATAAAATGTATTTGTATAGTGTGTTGGTTGATGGGTTTTTTTACTTGCTAATCTTTCTGTTGCTAGTAGATCCAGGGCAGGCTGAGAGCAAGTAGCCTAGGGTTTCTCCAATAGTTTGGCCTTTGTGCTTACATGACTCTTTCAAAGGAAAATTTTTTTTTCTTCATCAGTGATTGGATTGATATCCCAAGAGCAGGTTCTTAGCTTGTACCTATTTTTTGTTCACTAAAACATCAGTCCTGTTCAATGTACAGCTGCATAACACTCCCTACTCCATAGGAAATGTATCTAATGGCATGGTTGGGACTGTTGTGCTCTTCCAGATGTTTTTGGTAAGGATCTCAAAGCATCCCCTTCCTATTCTTTTGTTCTGGTGTATCATTACTGCTAAGGTAATAGTTTCTTTTTGGCCCCTTTATCTTCATAAGAAAGAAATACCCAAGAGGTGTTAGTCAGTACAGAATGTAAATATAGAGCTAAGGATTTAAGAGAGATCTCTTGCACCAGAACTGTGCATCTGTAGCACTAGATCTGCCACTGTCTCCCCGTTGCACAGGAGAAGTGGGGATTTCAGTCCAGCTGGCCTATTTCACTGCCTCTTTTCCCCTGGCTGGAATTGGGACAGTGGTGTTGGGGAGAGGAGGAATGCTCTCAGAAAGACTACCTAAGCATAAAGCCACGTGCCTAAGAGCAGCTCCTACACCACCATTTATTTTGCATGTGACCTCAACCTGAAATTAGTTTCCACAGTGGCTTTTTGTTGGACAAACTGCAGCTTTGCACACAAGCTGGGAGAAACTATTTCTCCAGCTGCACTAGCTCAGCTCCCTGGCACTGTTACTAAAGCTTGCTGATGCCTGAAGAAACAAAGGGATGAGTAGAGTACCAAAAGCATGTGAATGCTGCTATCCTACTGAGCCTTGCAGTAAATTTTGAGATCTCAGAGATGCAGAAAAATTTCCATAGCCCTGAGATAGTCACGTGGTAAGATAGGACTGAAAAAATGTTCGTACTAGTACAACCTACAGCTCCTGGCTTGTCTTGTGTTATAGCTATGAATTCAGATGGATTTCAGCCACTATCTTAGTATGAAAGCTGCAGGTGAACTGCCTGTGGGCTGTGTTTTGTTTCTAGATGATCACGTTTCCTCTCTGGACAATTGCTGTGCCTGCTTAATGCAGAACCTGGCCCAAAGCCTGAGCGTTCCTGCCAGGTTGATGCTTTGTTTCTATCCCTAGACCTTATGAAAGAGAGGAGGATGAATGTTGAAGACCTCAGGAAGTCCTAAGACAGTCAGTACTCATTCTGCTGGTCCTAGAAGTATGTCTCAGCAATGAAGACTCCAATTCCTCTCTCAGTGGTTGATTCTGGCGTTCACTTATTTCATCCCATCCATCTGGCCTGCAGGTCCCCTTGTTTTTCCATTCACTGTGTAGACAGAGCACAGTTTGTTCCTTTCCATGCTGCAGCTCATCCCTTTGTATTAGAGACATTTTTAAAAATTGTTCAATGGCCATGGTCTTCACTTCTTAGACTTAGTCCCAGTTCCCTCAGCACTTTCTCACAGTCTACGCTTGGCATGCGTGCATGTGGCCATCCTCATTTCTGGCTGTAGACCTGAGAGATGGATTGCATTCCTTGGCCTAGAGCCTGTACCAGGTCTAGGCTGCTATTGATTGTGCTTTTACTGTACAGTACAAACACTGTGGCAGTGCACATTATCCCTCCCTTTCAACACTCAATCTCCTGCTTGTCTCGAACTCCCAGCCCAGCTATTGCATGTTTGCTTGGCTGTCATCACTTTCCTGCTTGAGTGTATTTTGTTTCTGACCTTTACAACTTGGGATCTCAGCTCTTGCCAGTTGGTGGCACCGCTGCTGCAGAACAAGGAAGCCAAATCCCAGCAGCCCTGTGGGAATAGCTTCATACTGGTACTGTTCAGCTCTTCCTAACCATAGCTGTACTCATCCCATCTCCTTCTGAATGAAAGACTAAAATAGGCTTCCCTAGTAAAGGGGTTTTCAAGGTGATGCTCACAGTAAATGAATACACAAATGAGGAGATGTCAAACATGCTGCCTGAGTGTTCCTAGAGCATGGGCAGCCCGTTTCTGTTAGAGACTGAAAGTGAGCAAGTTCACAGTGAACAGAAAACAAGCACCTCAGTGCCTTGTCTCCCAGCCTCCTCAGTTCACCCCAACCTCCTTATCTGGAAGAAAAAATGTCAGGATGGGTTTAGTCCCCTGCATAGCTCAAGGGACCATGCTGCCAAGATGTCACTCGGAAGCTACTGATTAGCTGCTCCAAAGCACTGTCCTGCTCACAGGTTCTTACCTGCCCCTCTTTATTAAGGTGCACCACAAGCTGGGAGAGGTAAGAGATGAGCCACAGGCCTTAGGTGCAGACGTGCAGTCAAAAAGGTCAACATGATGGATGGTTACTGGGACTTTCTGTAGCAAAGATGTGAAAACATGATCCATCTCTTCAGCTGTGGTGGCAGTGTGCTTCCTGTTGCTGAGAGATGCTGGACACCTTGCAGCAGCTGGACCAGCAAGGATACCAGTAACGCGCTATTAAGCTATAACTGCTTCTGATCCTGTTCTCTCATAAAGCCATTTGCTATGGACTCCCCCCCCGCCCCAGGAAAGAAATTCTAGGGTAATGACAACTTGTTATGTGTCCTTCCAGGAGCATCTCTTTCTTGCTAACCACAGGAACACAGCTTTAACTTTTTACCTGTATGATTATGCTTCAACTCCAAAAGATTTATTTTCACTGTCACCTTGGTGCTGCTGCATGTTGTGCTTGGAGCACATTTGATTTTGGAAAAAGGTTTTAATTCTGTACCCTGGGCTGCTGAACTCTTTGCTTAACGTGAGGATTATTTGCTTCATCGTCTTTTAGGGACTAAGGTGAGGTTGACCAGTCTGTATTTCAAGCTAACTGCTTTGTTCCTGCCACTGCCTGTTGCTGCATCTACAAATGGTTCTTTTATAATTTATAGCAGGTGATTGACATTTAAGTATAGTTGGCAAATATCCTTGGACATTCAATTCCAGACATTCTCTAAAATACATTACAGGATAAGAATGGCTGTTATTTATCCTTAGCTGAAGTTTTGGGGAAAATGGCAAATACTGGAGCACCTAGCTTCCTCTTTACAACACTACTAGTTTATTACCTATGAATTACAGGTGCACCTCCGTTATCTGGATTAAGGGAGAGTGGAGATTCCACTAGGCACATTAGAACACAGCTGATAAAGGCAGATGCTCTGTGAGCACTGAGAGAAGCTCTGTAGAGCATGAGGCAAAGATGCTTAAAAGTCTCTAACAGGGCACAATATTAGGTCAATAAAGCTTCACGTCAGCTCAGCAATGGCCTGGCTCATGTTGATGCAGCCAAGTAACTGAAATAGCTTTGCACTTGTGGAGCTGAGCTAATCATCCATCCCAGAGTGCCCTAGCTCCGCATGAAAACAACCTGTGTGTGCCTGCATGATTGATCTGAAACCTGGATACATTGCACAGAGATAAATTATGAGTGGCCTGTAACTAAAATAAAAGAGACAGAGATAAAGCAAATTCTTCTACGTTAGCCAGCTAGAAGAACTTTTATAAGCTGTATCAGCAAAAGGACATTTTACTTGCAAGAACTTTAAAGCTCTTAAAGAACAATTTCCAGCAATCATATTGGTCCATTAGTAGATGACTTTAAAAGTACTAACAGATGATTATAAAAGTAGAAGTATTCCAAAAATATTTGTTCCATTGAGAAGAAGCAGGATACTATGCTAGTGTCAGTAGAAGAGAAGAAATAGTTGGTTATTAACTGATGGTCTGACTAATACTAAGTAACATTTAACAGTCAGAAAATGCTTTTTTTTTTTTTTTTTAATCACTGAGCCTAGTGTATTTGCACCCAAGATTACTTTAAGACCTGACCAAGGAAACTTCTGTCTTGATGGGGATAATTTTAATCTTGGAAAATTATAGGAGGTTGGAAGTGTGCCATTGTTTGAGCAGGGCACACCAGATACCTACAGACTACTTTCCTTGATGTAAGAGGTAGGCAAAATAATGGAAAACTGATACAGGATTTGATTAATAAAGAATTCAAGGCTATGTATACAGTTAATGCTTGGCAACATGACTGTGTAGAAAACAAGTCTTGTTCAACAAAGTCTGTTTAATTTTTAGAGATTGTTTGGCTGATAAAGATAACAGTGAGCATGTCACGCAATTAAATCTGGGAGTATGATGGAACAAAGGCAGCACTCACCATTAGCAGAGCACACACTGCACGGATTAAGAACTGCCAACATCCTCCCTGAAACAGGTGTTTCTAATGAGGTTCTGCAAGATCAATACCAGGCTCAGATGTGTTAAACAGTCTCTTCAGAAATCTGGAAATAAGTAGAAAGTCACTGCGGATAAAGTCTTTCACAGGAAAGTTTGGAGGAATGGAAAATAACAAGGAGGATAAGGCAGTTTTACAGAGTAATTTCAGAATCTGGTCACATGAAAATGCATCATCTTTTTAATATAGCCAAATTACAAGGTTAGAAAATTTGGAGCAAGGGTTGCGGGCTGCACCTACAGAATATGGTCTGCCAGCAGGAATGCACCAATTCTGAAAGGATTTAAGGGTTATAGTGAACAAGCAATCGAGCATGAATTCCCAGGATGATACTTAGACACAAGAGACTAATGCAGCCCTTGGTTGTTAGGAACTTTAATGGCTTAGGCTATAGGAAGGCCAGACACAATGGTATCTTTACCTTTTCTACCACTAATGTTGCAAATCAGTGCATAGCAGCTGTATTAGAAAGGCTTGCTTCCATAACTGAAAATGGTAACCCTTTCAACCACAAACGTTGATGAAACCTTGCTTCTGCGTGGGTATTAACACAAATGCATTAAAACCTATTTCTAGACTGAATTCTTAGGAGCATCATCCCAAGTCTTAATGCAGCAGAACTCCTGGTACACCAATGGTGTAACATCTCTTGACACAATTCTCTTCTGCATCCAAGATTTTCAGTTGGCTCTACTATACCTAAGACAGAATTCCTAATTCCCTGTAAACTCAGCTAAAACCTTAGAGTCAAGTTTGGTTCTTTAGCATGGAACATCTCCTTTATAGAGTTTGTGAGAATGACTGGGTTATGTTAGCTTTCTGGGGCTATTAGAGTACATTTTTGGAGAAAGACAGGGCTGTTGACAAAGGTGTGATCGGTTAAAGGTATAAGAACACTTTGTAGAGAAGAGTAATATCCTTATTAGATCAAGTGATACAGTTCAGGAAAAAAAACACAAAGAAAATGCAACTTCAGACTAAATTGAGAAAAACTGCTCAGAACTTCCTTGTCCGGACAGTCTGAGAGGCAAGGGTAGGCAGCATTGGAAGTAGAAGTGAGCGTTAACAAGAGGAGGGACGATCAGTCACTACTATCCAAGCCTGTGAGGAATAAATGGCTCTCATTTATTGTCGTCTGTAACACAGAAGTAGCGCAGACTTCTGGAACACGGAGGTGTTCTTAACACAAGTACTTAACACACACACACACACAAGTAAATTTGACTGACAAGCAGATTGCCAGCCCACCACAATGGTGGTTTTCAGCCTGTAGTATGCAGACTGCAGGGTATTTAAGAAATCTGCAATAGGTGACAAAAAAAAAAAAAAAAAGCACTCCTGAAAGCTTAAAAATACAGCCCAGTGGGATTTGTTCCTCCACTGGAATAATTTTTAACAGCTAGAAAACTCCAAAGGTTGCAGATCCTTGTAATGACTTATAAAGTTCTGACATAGGCAGAGGTGGGTAGGTTAAGTAGCTAAGTTGGTAGGATTTGCCTGTCAGGCTTAATCAAACCTTTGCTCTGCTGAGTTCAGGGTCTTCTTTCCAACCCTAATGTAATGGACATCCAGAGCGAGGGTGAGAATCCCTGTCCCTGAGCCTCCATTATTTCATGTCTTTACTATTAAAGCTTTCAGAGGAGAGCTAAAGTACACCACTTTCCCATTTGTATTTAATCCACATACAGCAGAGAGAAGTCCACACTGTTTGTGTCCTGATATCCTCCTTAATTTTCTCTTATTCCAAATGCTCCTAGGCTGGATTCTGTGCGATATTCAGCGACATCCTCCAGCCAGCACCACACCATCTGACTATAGCATCCCAAGAGCTCTCAGCCTTTGTTGTTGTGTTGCTGCACATCAAGTATCCATCTTGATTAGCACAGAATTGCCAAGTCATGATGAAAGAATGCTAATACTGCTGATTAAATCTGCACAGATTATGGAGCCACAGACATGTTTGTCACAAAGCTCGTGAAACTTTGTTTAGAGCTGTAATTAACTCTCTCTCCTTAACAGTAATAAAGCAAAATATCAGCAGTTGCCTCAAGAAAATCAGTACTACCTGTATGTTGTCTGCGCTGAAGTTCAACTTCTCTCTAAAGGCCCCTCTGTTTTATTGGGAGAAGATGGGGATTGGGAGGTCTTGCTGCTTCCAAATGGTGGGAACTGTCATGGCTCCTTCCCATCTAGGGACTAAATGACCAAGCAAGTCATTTAAATCTATCTAGTTAATCTGGCTAAGCAGTGAAATCAGAAGCACAAACAACATTGAGATTTGATGCTCTTCTCTACTCACCTGGACAGCTTGGTCTTCGAGCGGAAGAGGATGAACAAACAGCAGTAATGGAAACGACTTCAGAAAGGGACAAAAACTAGAAGACATTCATTCCCTGGCACTTCCAGAGATAAACACATCTCATGCCTCAAGTGCTTTTACCAACTGCGCGTGCTCAGCAGAGACAAATCTCCACATAGGCTAAGGTAACCTCCTCTGCACCTTTAATATGCCAGGCCTTTCAAAGAAGGAATGCCACAAGGGTACATCTGCTACATTTTGGGCAACAAGACAGTTGTTGTGCAGGGCTCAAGGGGAAAGACACACAGACGGATGAAAGCAGAAAGGAAAAGGTTCTATTTTCTTCCTGGATTGCAGCCTGAACCTCCCCTCCCTAGAGGCCAAGCTACCCTTTTCCTCATCATCTGCCCTGTCATCATTCAAGTTACGTTGCCATTTGTGCTTGGGGGCACTGCCAGGAACTGCACGGAGCAGTCCAGACATGCCCCTGCAGCATTCCCCCCATGCTGCTCTCCATTAGTCTCCAGCATCCTCTCCTTCCCCTGGTCCTTCTGCACTGCAGCTATCCTTTGGCCTGGTGCCGTCTGGGACTCCTCCCAACAACAGGATGCCTCCCACCATCCAACTTGCCGAAAGAGCATGATATCCCCCCCCCCCCAAAAAAAAAAAAAACCAAAAACAAAAAACAAACAAACAAAAAAAAAACCTAAGCACGCAGTTGTTTCTAATTCCCTGGCCGCGCAGGCACTGTGCTGGGGGATGGCGAGGAGAGCACACAGAGAAGCCTTTGGGTCCTCCAACCCGCAGGGCGCCTGGGACAGCCGCAGGCCTGCGGTGACACCTCCAGAGGGGGCCGCGGAGCTCTACCGAGCCAAACCGGCGCCCTCCGCGCGAACCGCCGCCTCGGCGAGACCGGGAGCGACCGGGCGGGGATCTGGAGGGCCGGGCCGGGCCCGGCCGGCCGCGGCCACCGCCTCCCGGGCCGCCCCTCCACGGCCGCCCCTCCGCGGCCGGCCCGGGCCAACGGCCAAGCGGCGGCAACGGCGCTTCCCGTCAGCGCGGCGCCGCCTCGTGACGTCACACCCGGCAGCGGGCGGAGCCGAGCGACCCCCTTCCGCGGAACCCGGGTCACGTGACGGGGGGAGGTGCCGGCCTCGCCGGCCCTGCTCACGTGGTTCGGGGCCGGCGGAAGGGCGCGCGCGCTGGCGGTGTGTGCGGGGCGAGGCGCGGCCGCGGCGCGCGCGCGGGCTGGCGGCGGGGGCGGGGCGCGCGCGCGGGCCGGCCGGTAGGCAGGCAGGCAGGCAGGCAGGCAGGCGAGCGCGCCGCCTGGTGCCGCGTCACGTGGCGGGGGGAGCGGCCTCGCGCGCGCGTGGAGCAGGGGAGGAGGAGGAGGGGGGGAGGGAGAGCGAGCGAGCGAGCCGCGAGGGGCGGTCACGTGACGGTGGTGGGCGCCGCTGCTGCTGCTTTGTGAGCACATTGGGCAGGTACCGAGCGGGGCCGGGCGCGGGGAGGGGGCCGCGAGGCCGGGGCCCCCGCGCCCCGCTCCCCCCCACACCCGGGGGGCTGGGGGCGCGCGGGGGGCGGGGGGAGCGGGCCGCGCTGGCGTGCCTCGGGCCCCCTCCCCCACGCCTGCCCCGCGCCGGGGGGGGGGGTTTGGGCCCGCGCGACGCGGGTGGGTGGGGGCGACCGCCGCGGGGCCTCCCCCCCCGCAACGGTCCGGGCGCGGCGGTGACACCCCCCCCCCCCCCGCAACCGGCCGCCACCGCCTGTGGCCTCCGGGCCGGGGCCTGCAGCGCCGAGTCGCGCCCGCCGCTCCCCGTCCCCGGGGCCGCTCGCCGTCCCGGCGGGAGCTTTGGGGCGCAGGGCCCGGGGGCGGCGGGTGCCCGCCCCTGCCCTCCCCGCGCCGCGCCGCACCCGGGGCCTGCCGCCCCTTCGCTGCCTCTCGCCGCGGGCGCGGGGCGGGGGGGAGGCGGCTCTGCCCTACTTTTCCTGGCGCCCTCCCCACTGCCGGTCGCTGGGGAGGAGGCTGCGCCCTGCCCTACATCGCCGGCGCGGCGCCCCTTCCCCCCGCGGGGCGCGGGAAGGGGGCGGCGGAGCGCGGGCCCGGCGCCCTGTGAGGGCGAGGGGGGAGCGCGGCGGTGGCGCCCTGCCCCACACCGCGCCGCGCCCCCCCTGCCCCCGCAGGGGGCGAACGAGCTGCTGCCCCCTTCCTCCCCCCAGGCAGCACTGAAGGAGGCACCTCCGCTTTGCGCCCCCTTCGCTTCTGGCACCCGTTCTGCTGAGGCGGGGGTTTCTGCTGCTTCTCTCCTCCCCCTCCTCGTTTCTCCTCATGCTCTAGAAGAGGCCTCGGGTTTTCTCTCCTCGCTGGTTCGTGCCTCTCCTCGCTCTCCATGGGCGAAGCGGGGAGGGGGGAGAAAGGAGGACTGGGGTGCGGGAGATAAGGGGGCTGCGCCTGGACCCTTCAGAGGAGAGCAGCGGTGGTGGAGGGGGTGTGCCTTCAGGTTTCTTCCTAATCCTGACTCAGGTCAAAGGAGAGCTGACAGCCCAGGAAAGGAACAAGTGGGTGAATAACTATTGATTTGTATGTTGTGTATAGCTTTACTTCCATGTTGTCTTTCCTCATCTTCTTCCTGCGTGCTTCCTCTCCGGTAAGGGGGGCAGGGCAGCCGTGTCACCATCACAGCTACAGCTGTATGCAGTTTGCTAACAACAACACCTCAACAACAACAATGGGTTACTTGAGGACATGACTATGAATGAACTGTTCTCTGTTAACCTCCTGTACCTAGTCTTTCTCTACCCCTGGTTATGTGTAGTTGCTGAGAATTGTAAGTCAGGACAGGGCTTTGCTCTTGGGCTTGCTTATGTGCATTTTAAAAAGCAAGCTCTTCTGTGTTTGCTGCTGTTGCTGAAGGAAATCACAGCAGGAAAGTGAACTGGTAGAAAGAAACAACACAAGAAACTATGTGTAGAAGGGGATTTGTTTCTCCTTCAAATCCACTTGAAGGATTTGAGCTCTGTGATGTTAAATAGACTTTAAAAAAACATGCTGAAATGTCTGTAATGCTGTTTGATACTGCCTGAGAGTAGACTTGGGTGAACTGGATTCGAAGCTTCTCTTTTTTAGGTGTGTTAACGTCCTGGGCACGGATGTGCAGCCACTCTCAATTAGGTTCAAAGAAACATACGGTCTTGTGAAACAGAAACTAAGGGGTTTGTGTTGAGCTATGTAGGGGGAAGCTCACAAGGGCCTGCCCACTTGTTTTCTTGCCACCAGGCAGCAGTCAGTTCCTAGTCATCTCAGTTTGAATATATGATGAATGCTTATAATAAAGCAGCAGATTAAGGCAATGGCCTCTGGGATGGTGGTGGCTGGTGAAATGGAGGGGCCTTCTTGGCATGAGAGCAGCTGTTTTTTTCAAGGAGAGAAATTGGAGCTGGATCTGAGTGAAGGAAAGGGAGGGGGAGGATGTGCAGGCCTAGAGGAGCAGCACTTTCCGTTGAAATGGAGCCCTTCACAACAAACAGCATCAACTTAGCCTTTTGAAGGCCTTGCTTTTTCTAATATTTACCAGGTCCTTTTAGCAATTCCCTTGGTTATATCATATTCTCTAGTGGAATCTGGGTTTGGATTCCTACCTGACTGACTTGGTATTTATACCTGAGCCTGATCTCTGTGTGGTGGTTTGACCTAACTTGTTTAAAGACTTTATTTTTAACCTCATACTAGGTAACTTCAAGCAAGGCTTAATCAGTTTGCAGCATTGATGATGTTTTGGGGCTCCTAGAATGTTACGTGGAGAGACTGGATTAACTGATGTAAACAAATTTTGATGTATGCTCTGGGAAGTGAGCATGCACTGTGTTTATAAACTCAACAACATTTGGTAACTTAAAGGGAGGGGCAAGGAGTGGTGGGAAAGCTTTATTTTGCTTTTTCTAGTTGCAGTTCTATTTTTTTTTAATATAGTAGTAAAAACAAAGCTATGGAAATTCAGAAATTAAGACTGCCTGTTTCATTTCCATTGTTTTGGCCACTCCTCAAAAAAGGATCCTGGTGCCATGAACTGAGAAAGTGACTTTGAAGTTAACAAACTTATCTCTAAGATCTAAGGAAGTTAAGGAGAAACTGCAAAGAAAAATCTTGTCAATTACCAGGATCTTATCTTTTCTCTTTTTGGTTCTCCCATTTTTAAGCTGTTCTATTGGAACTTAGAAGTAAATTTGGGGTGTTTTATATTTTTTTTCCAGTGACTTCTATTTTAGCTGATGTTTTCTCAATAAAATGCATTTTGGTATGTTTTTTATCTCTTGCTAGTGTCCCCTAGTGATACTAGTAATAGCAGCATAATTAATAGTGCTTGAGAAATATATGTATCATAGAATAATTAATATTCTATTAATAACTAGTGTTAATAATAATGTTTATTAGTGATTTCAGTAACATTTAGTACCAGTACTTGGAACAAGGCTTTCATGAGAGAATAAGCACGCAAATATATATATATATATATATATATATATATATATATATATATATATATAAAATTTATCTTTGACTTTTATTTAGTTAAATCACAGGATCAAGATCCTGAAGAACTTCATTTTGCTCTCAGATTTGCAACAGCCTGGTATGACCTTGGTAAAAGAGAAATCAAGTGACTTTTCGCCTTTATAAGAGAACTGATTACTGAAACTCTGCTCGTGATGTATCTGTATACTTCAAAACTATTGAATAGAAATACAAGTAGTATCCACTTTAATACATTTTTTTTGTGATAGTCTTTTGCTGGATTTTGTTTTTTTCTGATACATTCTGCTCATTTGTAGCCCATTACAAAATTGCTTTTCAAAGAAGACCTGGTTTGAGCTAGTACTGTTTTTCCTATAACTTCCCTAAATAATTCTTACAGTGACAGATATAAAGAGAAGTTGTAGAGTAGCTCCTTTGCAATTACTTAAAGTTCATGTTTTTCAAAAGTTGTACAGAAAGTTTCTCCATTTTGCTCTAGCATCAAAGTCCACACTGTTCGAACTCCTGGCTCACCTGGGGAGGCTCTTACAGCCTGCCTAGCATTATGTTATTTTCAGCTTCCCTCCCCCTCCATTAGTTCTCAATACCGTGAAGAAAAAACAATGACTACAGAAAAGATGCAGTCCTGGATTTAGCAGGTAGATTATAGGTGATACAGGCTTATGCTTAAGATCTCATGGCTTGCTTTTACTACTTCACAACTCTTTTGCTGAGTCTGTTGTTTTATGTTCTGTATGGATTGTAAAACTTGCAAAGCTGTTCACATAACCTACCTTGCACACTGTTCCCTTGGATGAGGTTGTTGCTACTCTCAGTTCTCCTGAAATTTTCTTTTGTCTGTCTTTGTTGGGAGATACTGGGAGATACTCTGGCTTCTTTTGAAGGTAAATTCATCAAGCTTTCCCACCTCCCTCTCTACCTCCTTAAATCAGTCTTCCAACAGATTAGCTTGGAGGAGCCACTAACCTGATTGAATGTGCTGCCAGTTTAATTTAAAAACAAAGACATGTTTCTAGTTTTGAGAGAGCTTTGATCTTTCCCGAAACTTAAGGTTCACCCGAAATAGTACTGCTGTTCCAAACCTTACGATTTTTTTCTTTATCATGCAAGAAACACAGTTTATTCCAGATCTGCAAGAGATGCTAGTTCATCAGAATTTGTGTTCCAGAATCACTTAGTGTTTGAGTTCTATGGTACATGAAGAAAACAAAAATATTTTCTCCTCCAGAGAAAATATTTTAACCTCCAGATTTGAGCTCTCAGATTTATTTTCTTTTAGGCCTAGTTTAATGGAGGGGGGGGGGAAGTCAATCTGTTAGACAGCTTTGTGGTTGAAGGTATAAAACTTGAATTCTGTAGATGTGACCATGTTCTTAAATATACTTAATAGTAGTAGCTGTACAGTGAGGAAATCTTTGCAGTTTTACTTTGTGGCATGAGTTTTACCTAGAACATTTCAGTTGTTTCCTATGACTACAGTTCTGTTTCTAGAAGTAGATGTTTGCAGCATGATGCTTTAGAGACCATACTGAGATTGCTTTTGAGCAAAGAAAACTAAAATTTTCTTTATCCAGTATTTGTTTTGAGAATAGCGGATATAAAAACAAAAAATGGAGCATATGGCTTTTGAAAGTGTTTTTGTTTGCTCCATTTGATTTTAAGTATTAACTGAATTTTGTGGCTATTTAATAGTAAACATTTGACTGTGATCATGTTTGTGATCACATTGTTCATGTTTCCCTGTATTTGGGGGAAACTTCTGTTTTTTTTTTTTTTTTTCTTTGAAGTTTTGTACTTACTTTTCTTGCTTGATTTTAAAACTTGCAGGTCATCTTAAATAAATTTCAGCAATGTGAACCTGAAAGGAATCCTGGTGCCACCCCCCCGCAATAGAGGGCTGTGGGCAGGGAGCACATGGTTTACTATAACGACAAATTCTGGTGCGTGCTCTTGATGCTAAAGGGCTGATTATCTTTTGGTAGTGGTCTTCTATTTTGGATTTGGTCACAAGTTTTTCAGACCACTGACTTGTGATCCATTTTGAGACTGACGTGACAGTGACCTAACTTACAGATGTTAGCTTTGGGTGCTTGAGTGGACTGGGGAGGAGCAAGACTAAAAGCAACAGAATTGCACTTTCCAGTCTTGTGCTTTACCTTTCTTTCAATAACCACTGACTGAGTTTCTGAATGTTTTGAACATGTAGTAAGTGCTAGATGTCTGAAATTAAGTTTACAGAAGACTGAAGCAGCATTATAAGCTTATTGGAGGCAAGTTAATGAGTATCTAAAGGTTTTTTTCGGTGTTTGTGAAAAGTTTGTGACTGCTGATACAAGTCTTCAACCTGTTGAGTTTCTTTGCTGATTTGTGATGTCCAGATAGTGGCTGTGTCCAAGAACTTTTCTTTGTGTTCAGGAAAATATGAATATTATCTTTCTTGAATAGTTCTCCTGTATAAATATGATGGTTGTGGGATGCTATGGAAGAAAATACACCTTAAAAAGTATCTTGCTGCAAGGAGTTTTATACCTGTACTCCAGTCTTCATTGTCTGCAGTTTTCTCCTTTGATGTATTATGTTGTTGTATTGTAAGACCTAATGACTTTTATCCTACTTGGTTTAATTGAAGGAATTATAGTCTTTCACTTTTTCTTTATGTGACCAACTGAGCAAAGATACTAGAATTTAAGTACATAATGAAGCTGCTTGTGAGGCATTTTTTGATAACAGGTTGTCAGTTCCAAGACTTCCTTCCCATTTTATTTTACATTGTCAGATCTGTTGTCCTTCAGGCAAACTCAGTTGTGTCTCCTTAAATGCCTTTGAGAAGGGGGTGGATTCAAGCTGAATTTGGCAGAGGTGCTAGTGACAGTAGTTCATAACTCATGATAGGTGGAAAGCTGAATGGGTTTTGGATAGACATTTAGAAAAAATATTGCAAAAATATAGTAAGATTCATATTTTAAATGTGAATCATGGAGTAATTGGGTATCTGAATTCTAGCAGAACTGAAGATTATGATATAATCCATGTGTTCTATTAGGGAAATATGTCAAAAATTTAATCTTTTGACAGTGATAAAATTGTCCAAGTCCTATATATGTTTTGTCTACAAATTACATGGATTGTGAATGGTGTTCTAGTGTGTATATATAGTGTTTAAGGCAGGTTAAACTGAATTCTTACTGCACTTCTACATCTTGAGTTCACTTTATGAAGCTCTATACATCAGAATGATTTTTAAAAGTACTTTGTAATGAGATTAAAGCAAATATTTTGCAGAATTACACATGTCCTGGTAAACTAAAAGTGGAGTTGTGCAGCTTGTTTTTCTTATTCTTGATGAGTGAAATGCAAAGAAAAGAACAACCAAACTGCAGAGAAAGTTTAAAATGAGGTTAGATGGTTAAAATGGCTTTATAGGTAATCATGCTGTTTCTGAGAAATGTTGGGATTGCTGTTCTTGAATTGTTTTCTGAAAAGAAATTACAGTCAGAGATTTAGTTTCTGACCTCAAATATTTGTATGACTTGTCTTCCTTGCTGATGCTGCTTCCTGGTAGGGATGCTTTTGAATTCTTGTGTCATGGGAGTGAGGGGAGAGAAAATTTATGATTTTAACTATTCTTCTCAATGAACAACTGCATGGAGGTAACTCATCAATAGAAGATAGTATTTCTGTACTTAGGAAATGGCCTGCCTTAAATGTGGTGAAATTCAGGGCAAGAGACCTAAGAACCATCCCTTTTCGGTTGATTTTAATATCTAAGCAAAAATTGAGCACGAAAACATACTGAGTGACACGTTTCACCCTTGCAGGCCAGAACAAGCAAGTTTTGAACATTGAGTCAGTCTGTGGTAGCTAAAAGCTTTCTCACCTAGCAAAAAAAAGTAGATGTTTGGGATTGAAACTGAATATAGGAGAGAAATGAGGAGAGTTTAACAACTGGAGTTGTTGTTACCCTCATCAGGACTTCAAGGAGTTCTGTGTGATTGGGAACTGGTTTTATAGTTGTATATCCTGTTTATCAAGAGACCCTGACTGAAAAGCTGACATGCAACTCTTCCCCTTGGAGTTGCTTCATAGCATTGCAGAAAAGCCGGGATCGGTTGTTAGCACGCTCTTTTGATAGTATATTCTCTCCTTTGACTGAACGATAGGTCTTAATGCAGTATGTAGTGGGAGGGAGACTAAATGAGTTGCCTCTGAAGTGTGGATGAGTGAGGGGAGGATGTGACTTGGAGGTACTTGTAAGTTGAATTTGAGGTGAGAAAAAAATGGAGGAGACTGATATTCTCGATCAGTGATATATATGATGATGGTTTGTTACTTTCAAATTATCCAGACTCTGCTTCATAGCGGCAGAAATCAAGTTGTTAATGCTGGGGAACCTTAGGTGTGTCTTTGTAAACAAACAAAATTTCTGCTTTGATAAACTGCACTGAAGGTTAAAACAAAATATCACTAGAAATGATGAGACCTAATGGAATACTTTGAGAGGAGGGAGGGAGTATCTGTTCTCTGCATCGCTTGCATATGTTAAATTTACATGGTGAATTACTTGATACTTCGACTCTATTTCAGTCTTTTGAACGGGTGTTGCTCTGTTAGTATCTAGCTGTATAGCAAGTGAGGCTTCAGTAATGCTAACTGTAAAGTTAGGAGATCGTGTTTTGCATCTATTTCTCCTGGTATTTCTTATAAATGCGAAACAAAAATGCATTTATATATATATAGGTAGGTCAACACTGCTGATTTAGCATTTTTTCCAGAAGATTAATTATGAACATAATCACTGGGCAGTACAGTTTTTGGTTAGATAACCTCTTTGCTCTTTTTTTGAGGGAGAAGTGTTTTAAGGGGAGAGAGATAAGCTGTCTCCTGGCATTTTGGGGACAGGAGAATTAGCTCTGTTTGGAGATTCACTTCACTCTGCTATTTAATATAGTGAGACCATTGCTGCTATTTATTTTCTGAAAAATCTCAACTTCAGACTTCCTAGTTTATTTGCCAGATGACCTCACATAAACATAACTCAAAACCTAACATTGTTAAGATATAAGTCTAAAGTCTACTATTTCGTTATAGTTAAAGTCTAAAAGCATTCAGCTGAAGACAAAAATGATTCTATTATTCATATTTTATAGTAATAAGATATTTTATGGGTAAAAGAGTGTGGAGTTCCACTCTCTTGAAATCTTAAAGCCCAATTTGGAATTAGTGGTGTGCTTAGCTTTTCAAGAATGTGTTGTAAATTGATCTTCCAAACAGTACCAGTTCTGGGATGTCTCAAATTTTGTTGAACTACTGACTTACCATACTTAGCCTCAGCTTCACATTTTTGGAAGTTGTACGTATGTTTAAAATAACCCAAATTTCTAATTAAAGAAAATGGTGAAAGGATGCCATCAGTTGTTTTTTTCCTAAAACTTTATAAAGATGCTTTGAATATTTTTCAGTCTTTAATGGAACCAAAGCATCACAGCTCCATAAGTTTGAAAATTAAATGTTACTGTGCATTTCTGTGATACAAACTGAATGAAATAACAATAGAGCAAATATAAAACCACAGTTTAAAAGTACATATCTTTATGTGGGCATAAAAGGTAGCTTCTGGTAATGAAGATTATATTTTTTTGAAGGAGCTAATGGAATTTAGGCACTCAAGTCCTATACTGCAATTGGATGTTTAACTCAAACTTTGAAAAAATTCAAAGACACATTTTTTTACAGAATAAAAAATTTAGATTGACATAAAATGGAAATTGTTGCTTAAAAGTACAGTTATGATTTCAAATTCACACGTACTAAAACTTCTGCTGACATTAGAGCCCCAGATAAATGTTGTTGTGATATTTTTCTTCTTTTAATTGCCTTCTGTGGCTTCACATTAGTATGTGAGGTTGGTTTTTGACTCACTGGGTTTAATCCTAGTTTTTCTTCTCACCTAATGTCATTGGTTTCCTCAAGCTCTCAGTTTTATTCCTTTTTTAATTTGATAGGAGTTGTGACAATCTAATTGAACAAATGTTTTTGTTCTCAAATGTGCTTGCATAGGTAATATATATTAAATTCTAACTAACCAGCTATGATATAGAAGGCCTTAGTCTTACCATTTTGTGTTGTAGGATTTTTTGGTTTGTATTAATAGTATAATATCGTATTTGAGGAGTTAGGCTGGTTGAAGGGAAGTTGCCTTATGCCTTTGGAAGCAACGTAGTCTAATGGGCCTTTTCCTTCTCTTCCTTTTTTCTCCAGAAGAGAATTTTGAAAAGAGCACAGAATATTTTTCTTGGGTATATTTGTAACTCTTCAAATGGACTTCCATGAATAAATAGAAGTAAAAACTCTGTTCTCTAAAATTGCTACTCTTAGAGCCATATGTTCAGTGAAGTTTGAATGCAGTGTATTGACATAAACGTGACAAAAGAGTTTTCAATCTCTTGCATTTCATCCTGGAAAGAAATTGCTGTGATGTAGTTGTGATCTCACAGTAACTTCCATGACGACTGTCAAACTCGGAATCCACTGTGAGGTTCTTTTAAGATACCAAATCTGAGGCCATACTAGTGCCTGTCGCCTCTGAGTTATAAAGCGCAGCAAGAAGGTGGGTAAGGAGTGTTTTTCTAATTTTCGAAGTGGGGAGAATGAAGGGACCAAATGGGCAGTGGCTATATCTTTTGAAGTTTGTTTTCTTTTAGAAAATACCAGAAACCCCTGCAGATTAGCAAATCTTGATGCCCTGAAGATGAGATAGTGAGCAGCTGCAGCAGTTTATTTTCTCCTGATTACAGCTTTGGGTGAAGGATACCGTTTTAACTGTAGGTGTTTGGAGTTTGTTTTTGTTTTTATCAGGGAAAGCATGCAGATATGCTGAGTTGTGTTTTTTTCTTGTTGAATATTTTTATTTTCACCTATTCTAGTGAATTGCGTTATTCATATATTTTTAAAATGCTGCATTTTAGTGTACTCTTTGAACTTGAATAAGAGTTTTCATGTGTTAAATTGAGAAGATCTTGAAATATCATACTGTTGTGCATTTAAACTTGTGTACCGTTGCTTGTTTGCTTTATTTACAATGTTATCTTTTTACAGCAGGCGTGTTTAGCAGTTGTCTGGACTAGAATTTTTTAATAACATTCTGAAAATCATTGTGCCATCTGTAGAATAGCACTTGATTTTTTTGATTATCTTTGACTAAAAGAACATTATTCTAAGTTTGTCACCCAAATTTTAAAACTTGTAATATTTCATCTTGGCTATCCCTTGCTCATCCCTTGACTTCTACATACCTATGGCATTGCTTTTGTTAAAAGAAATGAACTGATATTTATAACACATCTTCTACTGAAATGATTTTAAAGATTGACATAACCAAGGTTCAGTGAAACTTTTACAGGTGGACTCTAAAACTAATATCTGTAACTTTTTAATGCTCTTGTTACGGTTTTATGCTGCTATTATGAAAATGTGTGTTCCAGAAGCAGTCTTGCACTTCGCCTGTGCGCTGAGGGTGAAGTACTGCAATTGATGAGGTAGCTGTTTCAGAAACTAAGAGTGTAATTTCCTTTTCTGACAGAAGTGAGTAACTTGATCTTGCAGTGGTGTGCTTGGTGTTTTAGACTGTTGGTAGAATATGCAGGTAGCTACTAATATCTAAGGATGTTTTAGAATTTTGTTTTTTCTGTGACAGAATTTCTGTGTGAACATTTTAACGTTGAGTAGCACAGTACATCCAGTCAGCTTACCTCTGCAGGCAAAGCGTGGGGTCCATGACTGTTTGTTTAATACAGCGTAGTAATAAATGACCCCACGGAATGTAGAAGTATAGGTAAAATGATAAGACATGTAAGTTTTAAGAAAATTAGTGAATAAAATGTAATTTCTTAATGGCTTATCGAGAGGAAGGACATTTTGGAAAAAAACCTTTACATGCTAATTCAGGTAAACATTTGAAAAGTTTCGATTCCTTGTGCATTCTTCATTTTTATTGTAAGTTAGTCTGGCTTGGAAAAGATGTGGTGGTGGAGAGCAACAACCTACTGGAAATACAACACGTGTGGTAATTGAACGCTTTAGTCAGTCAAGACTTGCAGAAGAAAGATAAAGATGTGGAGAGGAGGGCGGGGATAGCGAGTGTGCATCTAAAAGAAACCTAAGCTGCTGTGTGTTGTGCGTGTGTCTTTTTTTTCCCCCTCTGCATAAGTTGGAGATAAAATAAATAAATAATTTCACTAAAAGTTTGGGCAATTTAGAATTATGGGTGAGCTGCTTTATCTTTCTAATGAAAATATGAAAAGATGAAAAACTGGGAAGTGGGAGATAAATTTCCATTCTGCTTTGTTAATATTAAAGTGATCCAGACTGTTATTGTTTGTTTATTCCTGTTTTTAGATTTGAATTCTGTGTGGTAGGCACTGTAATTACCTGCTTCTTCATAGCATGTTCTGTGCTTGAAGTTGTACAGATTGTTGTTAGTCATTCATTTTTTTGGAAAGTTGTGTATATTTTTGGTCTAAATCAGTGTTAGATCTGGCTTCATTTAAAATCCTAACAAGATAGAGCAATAGTATCTGAATTTTTGCATGATGCCGAGTTGAGGAGTTACGATATTGAGGAAAATCATACCCCAAAAAGCCCAGTTTCCTGACTGAAGCAGGTTAACACGATGTCAAAGGAAATTAATAAAACTCACATTGTTTAAAACTATGCAAAACACTAGCACTGGTCAAGATGATAGAAGGAACAATACAGAATTAGCAGAAAAATGAAAGATCTCATGTTTTTCAGTTCTCTGTTCTGTTCATGTGACTGCTCCTCTTGGTGCACTTGACAAGAAGCTTTACAAAGAACTCAGCTTTGAATAAATAAGTTTTCACTAAACTGAACCAAAGGGATCTGAGTTTTCAGCAAGGTTTTATACCCAGTGAATGTATAAGATTGTTGAGGAAACTAGCTTTTAATACTGACTTAAGAAATTTTAGAAAGAAACAACAGTTTATTTAAAATGATATATGTTACTGAAAAAAAAGAGGTTATTTTAATGGGTTCTTCTGTGGCCTGAGAGGAAGCTTGAAAAATATTAAAATCTTGGGGGAAATTATAGAAAAATAGAATATCCTGTTTTTATTAAAAAAAAAGTTTTCTTTGACACTTCTGGTTTTCTTTATTTTTCTGAATGTGATCTTACTGTGTTTTTTTCCTTGAATATCTAGTTCAAGAAGTAGGGCTCTCTGCAGATACATAAGTGATATCTGATCTCTTTGATATTGCTACAAAACTATGGAACTAGAATTCAAAACTTCATATAATAACGTGTGTTATAGCATGTTTTATAGGTACAGCCTTTCTGGATTACTTAGTGTTTGCTTTTATATCATTTGTTGCTTCTAATTTAACAGATTTTTTTGAAATCTGTGGACGGATGAAAATGTTGCAAGTCTAAGTTAAATGCCTGCTCCCATCTGAAACTTTGAACAGCTCTGTGGTGATGCTTTCAACTTTGTTCCGAGCTGTCAGCGGTGGTGCGAGTTAACCAGGTGCCCTCTTTGGTGCGCTCGAGTTTGTTTCCGCCGGTTTGAGAACGTCATAAATGTCTCAGCTCTTACTTGGCTATTTTTAGTCCCGCTGCTTGTATCTGTTTCTATTCAAAGAATTCTTGTGGAAGCTGTTCCAGGAGAGCGCTGTGCAGCAGCGCAGCGGGGAGCTGAAAGGGGGGCAGGGAGAACACAAGTGTGGAGCGTGTTCTCCGATTTGGCAGCAAGATAGCCGACGTTGACTGCTGTTTCCTGTGTGCCGCCTTGCTTAGAAGAAGCCTGGTCAAAGCAAATTCCCACTTCTGAATAACGTCTCGACTCTGGCAAGGGCTTGTTTGAGCTGTTTCTTACTGTAATTTGGAGTGCCCAGGTTTCTACTTGAATCTTCTTAGAAATCTTAGCGGCTGTTTTGGTATGGTAACTACATCAGAGTGAATAGTTGAAATGCAAATTTCTACACTTTAATAGTAATTGATCATCTGACAGTCCCAAGTATTGACTCTTTTCTGTCCTGTGGCAGTTGAGCATCTTTATTTTTTTTTTTTTTTGGTTAAAAAAGCTTACTAGAACACCTCATCAGATTCGAACTACTACCAGAACAACAACAGATTTATTAGAAAGCTGATTTTGTTTTTTTTTTTTGGTTTTTTTTTCTTTTTCAGTTTTATGTATTGCTCATCTTGTGAGTATAGCTAACCACTGATTGTAACAGTAGTGTTTGATGAGGATGTGATTTGTTTATAATTTTAACCTTTATGTCTTACAGTTGGTACTATTGACAAATTGCAAGCCTGAAGCATCTTTGGATGCTTACAGCTAGCATTATATGTACTGAAGTAGCCAAGGGCATATATTATTTTGAATGGGTCTTATTGATACTGTCACGTGATGTGCAGGGAGTAGTGGTTCTGAGACGAGTCAGTCACAGTACAAAAAAGTCGTATATCCTGTGCAGCTTTGATGGTGTGCTTCAGTTCTGATTTGAGATGTTTTAGATACTTAAGTACTATTATTTTTTTGCTTGTGATATTGATAGCTTAACCAGTATATGGTCTGAGATCATATGTCATTTCCATGTGTTCTTTGAAGAGAACATCCGTAGCTTGTTTAGTTCGTACTCTGCAGCTGTTTGCTTACTTATATATATGGATGTGCCCTGAGCTCACCCAGATTTCTAGCTGACCCCTGAATTCACCTCGGATGGAAGGAAAAAGTGTACAAAGTAATACAGTCTGCAGTAAGTGGAGGCTTTGCCTTGTGATTTTTGGTGGAGGGGAGCCATCTGAAGGAGAGCTTCCAAGTGTCCCAGCCCTGTCTTTCTAGATAAGTCTGTCTGGGTTTTGTCTGCTGTGACTTAGTGAGCTGGCAGAGAAGAAAGTCTTTTCCATCGGGGGCTTTTGATAGGGAGAGAGGGGATATGAAGTGTATTAGGCCTGTGAAAGCAATATTCAAAGATGACCAGCAAAAAAGCATTGAAAATTTAGTGGCATATACAAAATCATTAAAGATTACTCTTACTGGTTAAATTGTTTTAGGGTAGTTTGTCTGTATTCAATTTCAAGCATTAAATCTAGGTACTCAGATACTGCTATGATTGAGGGGAAGTACACTATGTTAGTCAGACTATCCTGATACTGGTTGATTATATTCTCCTACTTTGTTTGAAAAGAAGCACTTCCAAGCTTTTATTTTTGTTTGTTTGTTTGAGGGTATTTTTCACTGAAAGTTGTGGATGCTAACATGTATCCAAGAGCCTGGGCATTAAAGAGTGTTTCTCAGTTTCTCGTATCTCAGTGATACGAGTCTCTATTTTCCCACTTGTGCTCAAAGCAGTATTTATAAGACAGTGGTGCTGTCAGAGACCGTTCCTGTGAGTTTTTAAAAAAATCTTTAAAACTACCTAGAAGGTGTGTTTTTCTTTCTTTTTTTTTTTTCTTAACAGTGATTTTTTTTGAGTGTGAAGGGCCTAATCAAGTCTTACTCTACCAGATCCTGCAAAAACAAAATGTGAAATGTCACATCTTACCTATGCTATAATGATGTGTGCCTGCCGAAATATAAGGTCCCCCTCTCCTCGTGAACTTGATCTATCCCTTGTGTCAGATCAAGCACTTATATAGCCACATAGTTTTCCACTGGATAAGCTTATTCAACTGACTCACTGTTTTGTTTTAGAGGGTTTAGTTTGCTCTTGGGTCAACTCACTGAACCAACTCACTCTGCAGCTGCACAATCATTAGTCTGATTAAAGGGAAGTAGCGATAGTATGTGGTTAAGGAATAGGGGAGCAGGAATGTCATATTTGATGACAGTTTGCACTTAGATTTAAGGTGAAACTTGATTTTAATGGAATAAAAGATTTGGGTCCTATCTGCAACACTGATTGAACTTTGAGCTAATATACAACCAGACCTCAAAACAGTTAAAGTTCCATAATTGGTTAGAGCAAAAACTCTTGTCAGGGGTTTTTGTGACAAACTCTGCTTGGCTGTCCTGTGCTTAAGTGCAACTTAAACAAGGTTGTGTTAGTTCTGACTACAAAGGCTAATGATTTTCAACCCAGAAAAACCTGCTAGTTCATTTTTTTTCTCAGCTGCAATAAAGTTTTCTTTCTGCAAAGTACTTGTTATTTTTTTTTTACAAGTCTCCTAGTTATGCAAAATATAATTCAGTTTGAGTATTTGTTGAGGAGGGTGACCAGAGTGTAACAGGGTTTTATTAGCAGCTTCTTTATTGGAAGTTATAGACAGCGTAGTTCCCTTTTAGGAAACCTTAGGAGGAGAAGCACCAAGGGCTTTGCCTTTTCTGTTTTTTTTTTGTTGATTATTCTGTTTTGTGTGATGAACAAACCCAGAGAAATGGGAATGAAGAAAAGATTTGCAAGTACTGTTAGTTCTTCACCACTGGGAGTAGTAATGGTGGAAGATGCAGTGAACATATCATAGAATCAGTAAGGTTGGAAGGAACCTCTGGAGATCATCTAGTCTAACCTCCCTGCTCAAGCAGGGTCACCTAGAGCTTCTTAGAGAGGGTTGCATCCAGGCGGGTCTTGAATATCTCCAGAGAAGGAGACTCCACAACCTCTCCGGGCACAGTTGTGTATTAACTTAGCTAGTATTTTCTTCTGTCTTTATAAGCTAGAAAATATGAGATCAGAAGGCTCAGAAATGGAGATGGATTCTAAAATAACTGGAAAGAACAAGACTTTTCTTAAAATATTCTTCAGCAGAGAGCCATGCTTCAAAAGCAAAATTGCTGTTCCTCCCTTACCCACTTGATCCCCACTGATAGCTGCTTCTCAAAGAGGAAATTCCTGTTTTCTATAGGTCATAACTGCATGTGGACCAGTATTGTTGTGTGATTTTTTTTTTTATTTTTGTGGTGTGTTTTTTTGTTGTTTTGTTTTTGTCTAGTTCATGGCAGCAACTGTGATCTGGTCTGTGCTATGATCCAGTAAGATCATCTTAGTTCTAGTAACTGTGCTTAGATGGGAAAGAATGTGCAATTAGTCTTTCTGGGATTTCTTTACAGCCATGGTAACTGTTGATAACTAGCGCATCTTGCAGGTTCTTGCAAACATGGAGCTTGTAGTTCAAAAGGACAGGGGAACACGACTTTATGCTGTTTGGTGTGTTAGAGCCCAACCAGTTGCTATCCAAAATGGCATTCTTGCAGAAAGACAACCAAATGAGAATAGAGACTTTGGAGGTACTGATTTCTGAAATATCAGACCAAGTCCTGTGAAACTTCCAGGACTATGACTATCCAGAATCACCAGTGAATGTTGTCCTTTGACAGCAGTAGAAATAGGTAGGTTGTACCAACTAATTTTTTGGAGTGTGAAGGTTACCTCTGGATGAAAGATGAATAAGAACTAGTAGAAACTAGTTGGATTGTGCCTTACACTTTACTTTCTTTGTTTATACCAGGCAAGGTTAAATGTGGAGAAATTAAGATTCTTCCTTCAGAAATTTTCTTTATGAATAAGAACACTTGCTGCCTCTTAAGATTGAATGCTTTTAAATAAATGGTGAGGATAGGACCATGGGACGTTTATTGCATCTAGTTAACATGTTTTTATTAAAACTAGGGAAATCACAAGCGTATGCGTAAAATATAACAGGTCCATAATGCAGAGACAGTGGGATAATGCCAAAGATTGATTTTGTAGAACTGGAAGATTTTTGAGTAATGTTAGTGATATTACTTCTTGTGACTGAAGCGTACTTTACTTGTGAAACACATGCTGTCTTTAGTCTCCTTTCAAAAATCATTTTTTTTAGGGGGCTGTGGATATGTGGCCAGTTTTTGCTGAACTCCATTCTGAAGATTATGAGCACTTCTTTGTCTTCCAAAACAATGTAGTCTGTTTTCCTTTTATTTATAAAACCTATTTGTGTAAATTTGTTGTTCTTCTTCTCAATATTTACTTAGGCATACTAATCCTTGAAATTAACTCTTTGTTTCTTCCCATCCTTCTTTTCACAAAATTTTTGGTTTATTTTTCCAATCCTAAAATATTTTAGAAGTGGTTTGCAAATGCCAGTTTTTTTATTTTCTGATTTTTTTCCCCCTTGGATGATGAAAAATTATTGTTTTGCTGTAGATCATAAGCGTATTCTTAGCAAATTACAGATTTGGTGAATCTACTGGAGAACAGCAATTTTAAGTAACACCTCTGGATTTTAAGAAAGATTGGTAACAGCATGCAGTTGCTTATTCATCAGGCTTTGCTAGTAGGAGGGAGAATTCACAACTGGAAGTGTATTTGTTATTTTGTGCTGGTACTGAAGCTGAGAGCTATCTTTATTACAAAATTTTGTCTTAAGTATTTTAAAGCTTGGAAAATCAAAAGAAATCTCTGAACCACATAAGCTCAGACTTTGCCTTTATCTTTGTGATAGTGGATATAGAGACTGTTGTAGAGTATTTCTGTAAACAATTGAAAAGCAGTATCATCTCAGGGAGTGCTAAGTTTACCTCACTTATTGATTGTGTGATGTATTTTAGAGCAGAGAAGTATTTTATGTATAGACCTGATATTACTGATCTGCTTTTGAAATGCATTTAGTGTAACAGATTTAGATGAGTGCATTTTGAAAGTTTATGAACTAAATTATATACAGATGAAGATAGGATACAGGTTTAGTATTAACAAATTTTATGGTATAGGAAATTCAAAGTGGGGTTTTAGAATACTGTTTAACTTGCATGCATCTGTTGCCTGTTTTGTGGGGACAAAATGAAATAAGTAGACTAAGATCTAGTGGGGTAATGGCAGTGAAAGTGGTGAAAGGTAGGATGCAAGGTTTTATCCTTTATCTAGATGTGCTCAATCCACAGCTGACCAAGACACAGTCTGATTTGCGTCCTACTCCCAGCAATCCTTTTCTCTTGGTGAATTTTGAGAGCATACCAATAGTATAATTTCTTTCCCTGGAGTGCTCTGCCAGTGATGGCTCTTGGCCATCAATATTCTTCATATTTGCCGTAGAAGAACATGAGATCAGGTATGAATCCTCCCATGTTCCGTAAGTTCAGCTTCAGTATTGTTTGCTTGGGGAACTACAAGCATTGAGTAATCAGCACTGCTTTTGAAGAGCATCCAACTTTTGTGAACTGTTTTCCCCTTTCAAGCAGTAATAAAAGATGGTGAGGATCCCTGGGCAGAAGTACAAGGGAAATGTATTGTATCGATGCTTTGCAGACAGTTTTTCTCCCCTTCTTCCTCAAGATCATGTCATGCTACTGCTGTATAGTTAGTCAGTCCAATGCTTGCAATAAAGTCTGGACTCACTGTGCATGTACTGTAGTCATGTCATCATGAGGCAGTGCCCTACAGCATTTTCCCAGGCCTGTCATTTCAAGAAATTCTTGACTGAGTAGCTTTGTGATTAGAGTATAAAAAAAGAAGTCATACTTGCGAAGTGTTCACAGAGATCTCTGCACAGTGGATTTTTTCGCAGCTCCTTGTCCAGAGAGTCAAGAAAATAATTTTCTTGTGACTGCCTGAGGAAAAGAACTGAAACTGCAAATGGTTTGTTCAGCTAATGAAAGTGAATATTTAACTTCAGAAGGATTCTTGAAAGCCAAGTGGTATGCAGGGCTTGTTCTGTCCCTGGGAGTTTAGCAATAGATTTACTGTCTCTTTTGCAGCCTGCCATGCTGTATTTGTATTCGGCATCTCCAGCATCTCCATTTTTTCTGACTTTCTTGTGTCCAAAAGGACTAGATTGTGTCACCCAAGAAAACTTAAATACAAGGTCGGAGAAAGAATTACTATAACTTTAAAAAGCTTCTTTTCTGTGTTGATATGTATACAGTTACTCTTTGATTCTTTGTTTTCCTCCTCTCCTTCTAAAACCCAATGCAAAAACCTAATTAAATGTACTGAATAAGATGACATGGAGACTTTTGGGGAAGGGATATGGTCTCTTTATAGAGGTTCACTGGTGGGATAGCAGTACTTCAGGTGCCTTTTTGGAAATTGGAATGGTCAGTGCCATTCCACCACAAGTCTGGTGATGGTTTATTATATAGTGGTATATCTAATATTGTTGTAGTATATCCTTGGGCTAAACTTGTATAGACAGAAACATTAAGACAAACAAAATCTGGAGACTTGGAGATTTCTCAGTAAATGCCTCTGTCGCTTTCCATTTTGAAGTATAGTCACTTGTTTTATGGAAAAGTGCTGAAAGTTGAATTTCTTAGTGCTTGAGAAGCTAGACATACTTGAAGGATTTTTTTTTAAGCTATTGATCAGTCTTTTGTAAGTAGAAGAAAAGAGAATCCTCTGGAGACACTAGATTTCACATCAGTGAAAGAAAGGTTTCCAGCAATTTTGCGTTTTTTTTACTGTCATGACAAAAAGTATGATTGCCTTCTTTATGCAATAATTTTGTAAAGTCCGCTGTCTGATAGTCTTTGTTCCTTAATGCTTTCTCCTTCTCTACTGTTAATGCTCTGAGGTTCTGTTTTAACATGTATCAGTTTCTTCAAAATACAACTGTTCTGGGTGCTTAGTGGAGTTGCAATGTGTCTACAAGGTTGAGCGTAAGCTGTTGATGAGGGACTTTTGCACTGAGCCAGACCTTGATGTGGAAAATGGAAGGCCGCTTTTTGAATATTGTTTTTGAGCTTTATTAAACAGATTTTTAGTTAGTAGTTTTCTTTCTCCAAGTTTCAGACCACCTTCTTCCATCATGTGAGCTGCAGTTAAAATGTAGTTCTTCAGTTTGTGACATCCTAGTCATTGCCACGACAGCAGATTGCCAAATAGATTTAACATGAAGGAGAGCAAAGAAGCTGGTATGTGAGTAAGAAAGTGTTCTTATCCAGCCCGATCTTTAATAGTACCTCAGTTAATACTCAAAATTCTGGTCGCTATGCTAATTTGGAAGCAGTGGGTCTCTGTCCTCCTTTTGTGTGCTACTGTAGTACTCTACAGGGTAGCTGTGGAATTTCACCAAAGTACAGTTAAAGCATGTCTGTGCCAAGAAGGTACAATGTTTCTTTGGACAATGTTTCTTTGGTTGGTGCACTGTCAGTAGTGGAATAAAGCTATTTAAATACTAGGTTATGCTCCCTGGGGCTGGACCAGTAACTGTATCTGGATGCTACCTGTTGATAGTGAGAGACAACTAAATGGAAATAAAATAGATTTATTTTTAAAAGTATTGTTATATCAAGCTGTCAATTGTGCTTTTAAGATGCCTGGTTTATGTCTGAAACGGATTATAGCGTGTTCTTGTTGACGTGGCAGGGAATGTCAAACTGAGGGTGCATTTCCAGCAACTGCATAAAGCAAGTGGAAGTTCACAGTGCTCCTAAAAAGGGTGTCTCACTTTGGCTTTTGATTTCTACTTTGGCCCTTTCACCAACTTTTGCTGCTTGTGGGCTATATGGTCAGCAAGATTAGGATCTTCTTTAAAGCTCTTGTTATACTGTTAAGGTGATTTGGCTTTCTTCCCGTTGGCCAGCTGATCTTGCTGCGCATCTTCATTCTCTAGCAGGGCTTCCTATGTTTTCCACTCTGAAAAACAAACATGGCTTGAACAAGCATGACATAGAAGCACCTTCCTGTTCAGGAATCATGTGCTGCCTGGGTATCAGAAGTGTATAGTATAGTTTAGTTTATGCTTTACAAACAAATAGAAGACTCCTTGTTTTAAGGTGTGTGTATGCTGACCATATCCAAAACATGGATTTCAGTGCTTGGCATAGCTTTGTCTAGTGAAAGTAGAGAAATCGGTATTTGAAATCTAAGCTAAAATTTTTAGGCACCATAATCTATTTAAAGGTGATATTAATTTAGAAATGAACAAATTGAGTTTAAGTGGAGTTATAATTTTTCAATATGTCTTCAATCAAAGTGGGCCAATTCTAGTTGTTAGTGGTATTTGAAACCATTAATTTGTCTTTCAGTGAGAGAACTTAGTGCTCTGTCATATTCTCTGTTCAGGGCTTTTTTCGTTGTTTGTTTTGCTAGGTTCAAATGGTGGTGAGCTGACTGGCTGGTACTCAAAGGTCGTAACTGGAATACATAAACTGAAGTTAGTTCTAGGACATTGGAAGTCCAGGCATCATAGCTTACAAAACACATTTTGACGTAAAGAGAAACTAACTTTTACTGTAGACTCAACTGAGGACTGTCTGCAATATGTTCGAAATGCCAGTGGAGAGCCATGACCAGAAAGCTTGTGATAAGTATTGAACTTGCTGTTCGGAGTGTTCAGCTACTTAATGTTTTGTTTTCCGTAGAACATTTTGTCAGATGAGTTCAAATTACCTCTCTTCTGATTGTATCTGGCTTTTAGGGTGTCAAACACAGTGCTTGAAGGTCTGTTTGTTCTGGAGCCTAGAAGACAACAAAGTTTGACTACCTTAAGAGGCTCAGGAACAGATTGGCTTTGGTGAATATATTCATAAAGCTGGAGAAACACTGTGTTCCAGTTCAGATCATACTGAAGTCAGTTCCTGGTAAAGGCAGGCCTTTTCTTTTTAAATATGTAAGAGTTCATGGAAATACACTTTCTCCTCAGACTCTATTGAATACTTCAACTATTGCATTAGAAGTTTCAATGTCAGAGTTCAATTTTGGTCAATAAAAATGTATTTGTAAATTGAAGAAGATATTTAGATCATAATGGGATTAATTAGCTTTTTGATTTCTATGTGAGACTCCTGAGTGTTGTGAATCAGTACTTAAAATGTAGCATGTCATTGCAGCTTTACTTTTTGCATGGTAAATACTCAAGTTCGCTTTAGTGTGTGTTATTTATGAATGCTAACGACCAACTGGCATTGAAGGTGTCCTTGTCCCTGCAATCGCCGTACTTTTGTGTCTGAGCTTTACTGCGTATTGAACTCGGGGACACAGCAAACTTGCACTAGAGCTGCTTACCCTGGCGAGTTGCGTGCTGAGGCGTGTTCTTGTGTCGAGGCTGCAGCAAAAGGTCTTTGCTTCCTCTTCGCACATCTCTTTCTGCCCAGGTGCACCACTTGCAGGTTGTCTCCAGTTCCCTAAACTTGCAGTCTCGCTTCCCAGTGATGTGGAGACAGAAACCAGGCTGTTGGCCACAACTGTTCTGATCGGTTGAGAAATCTGTTTTCAGTTATTACAGCTTCTATAAACCGTGTTCATCAGTTAGTCTTGTGTTAGGTGCTATACAGATACTGGGGAGTAGTAGTTTTCTTGTTTCAAAGTACTTTTAATGATATGAGATGAATTAGTAAAAGGTGTGTACAAGAAACAACAAGATAACACTGATATGTGCGTGAGTTTTGGATTTGGGCTCTTTTTTATGCTCACAGAACAAAAGTATATTTACAGCAGGATAACAGCTAGTTTTGAATATGAAAAAAATTAATGAAAGTATGAGAGAAAACAAAACACAAGAGTATTGACTATAGAAGCTTGATTTAAAGGCAAGGATCATCATTTCTTTTAGAAATGAGGACAAGCAGTGGAGTGGGCATTGGCCATGAGCTCCTTGAAAGTGTAAGAAAGCAATTTAATGATAGGGAAGAGAAGAATGCCATGTTCCAGGTGTTTGTTTCTGAATGAGGTATTTGCAAGAGTGTTCTGAGTGGATGTGTGTGTGGTAAAATTCCAAGTGTCAAAGCAAGATGGGTGTTAACAGCTGGAGCTGAAATTTCAGCAGACTGACAGGGAAGTCTGAATCTTAAACTGAAAAAATATGTGAGATTTAAATGTAATCTTGACGCACAGATCTAGAGAGATCCAAGTCATCTGATAAAGATGCTATTATGCACTGCATTTCCCCTTTACTTTAAAGACTGTGCAATAAATCCAATAGTAGTGTGTTTAAGTTACTTTTTCAGGAACTTCTGCATGGAGCACATGTTCATTCTACTACATTTGTATATTATCTGGGTATTGAATCAGTGCCCTGTCCTAACTCACCTAACTCATGTTCTTGTTTTTTTTTCTTTTCAGATTTTCTATTTTGTACATACATTGTTTTGTATATACTGTATATGATGACTTCGGTGGGCAGTGAACGTACCCGGGGCACTCGGGACAAAACACAAATTTCAGCCACACAGCCAACACAACCACAGAAACAAGTAGTACAGGTATGTGCTACTATGTAATATTTCTTGAGTTAAGTGTATGCACTGAATAGTATGCACTTCTGTAAGTCATTAAAAACTAAGATAAGAAAGGAAGGGGATACCATAGTTTATTCAGAAGAATATGTTTAATATCTCATTTTAAATGCTCGCTAACTCAACACAGCATTAAGTTGTTCCTCTATTCTTGTCTCTAAATGAATTTTGTGTTCTTCAGCAACATTTTCCGTCAGTGAGGAATTTTTTATGCCTATGCTTATATCAAGATTTTTGTCTAGCGGCCTCAGTGTCCTCAGATTTCAGCTCTTTTATATGCTAGCCTCATGATGCTAGATTTGATTGTTACAGGAGTTTGGGTGGGTGGGAAAGCTTTCTGTTAGATGGGTTCCATACAGCACAGCATGATTCAGCATATCTACAAGTCATGCAGATTCTGAATTTTAAACTTGCGCAGAGTGTCTTCACTGAAAATGAAATGATGAGGGTCCATTAGTGGATTAAAACCCAGGTTATTTTCAGTATCGGTGAGATTGAAATTGATCTTTCTTCCCATTGTCCTGATATTCAGCAGCACAGTAGTTAAATTCTGTGCTTTTCAGGGTTACAGATGGTGTAAAGTGACTCTGCTCATGGCAACTCATTATTCTGTTGTCAAGTACTTCTCAAAATTGGACTCAATTCAAGAATTGCATCAGTTCTCTGCTGGCAGAGAATGTATCAGTCTAGAGGTGCTCTCTTGGGAAGTGGTGTCTTTTATTGTTTTCTAGACTGGTCTTTAGTGTGTAGGGGTTCCTGTTCTGTTGTGTATAGTATTAATTATATGAACTCAAGCCCTCATCGTCTTCTTGCATTGCAGCACTTTACTTATTTGTGGTTCATGTTGATGTGTGGATTTAGAAAGTGCCTTTCGACAGAAGCAGCTGAATTTGCTTTTGTTTTATAACAACTAGGATCGCACAAGTATAGCGAGCAGGTTAAGAGAAGTGATTCCCCTTTTTTGGCATTTGCAAGACCACACTGGAATATTGTGTCCAGTTTTGGGCTCCCCACTACAAAAAGACATTGACAGACCAGAGCAAGTCCAGCGAAGGGCTACAAAGATGGCTGGTGGCTGGAGCATGGGATGAATGAGGGAAGGCTGAGGAAAATGAGTTTGTTCAGACTTAAGAAGACAAAGCAAAGGCAAGATCTTACTCATCTATTCAGATGCTTCATGAGAGGGTGTAGAGAAGACGGAGCGAGACTCTTCTCAGACAGGCAATGATCCAAACTGGAACATGGGAAATTCCATCTGTTATAAGAAAGAAAAGGAGAAAAAAAAAAAAAAAAAAAGAAAAAAGGCCACTATGCAGGTGCCTTAACACTGGAATGCAGGTTGGAGAAGTTGGGGATCTCCGTCTATGGAGAAGTTTAAAACTTGACTAGACACGGCCCTAAGCAATCTCATCTGATGGGACCTGCCCTCAGCAGCAGGTTGCACTGAGTGCTGCTGGAGGTCCTTTCCAACCTACATGATTCAGTGATTCTAAGCATTATGTTCTACGGAGCATTTTCTGCATTTTGTCTGAATATAGTTGTTTTTCTTTTGCATAATGGATACTTGTTTGGCCAAGTGAATGGAGAAGATGCTTATTTAATATCCAACTGTTATGTTTTAATGCACCATGCTTTTTTATTCTTTAGATATCTGATAGACGTTTCTGCTTAGACCAGCTTTATCAGCAGCAATATGTGGGGTTTTACTGTTTGGTTGCCATTGATTATTCTTTATGAATCTGGAAGGATGTGGCTTTTCCAAGTGGAGATTTCAGTGTTAAAATATCAGATAGATCATAATTTCAGTTATTTAAGAAATGATGTTGCACATTTGCTCCATTACTTTTGAATAATAAATGTATTTATTCTGGACCTATCATTGTCACTTAATTTTATGTTTTGCTCACTTTTGTTTTCTGATAGTTGTAAGTTAATTAAAATTCTCTTCACTTTGTTACACTGCAAAGATTGTATTCCTTGCAAGATGTGAATAGTGTTTTAGCTGTTGTAAGATAATGTTTTCTTAGTCATAATTAAAAATTGATCACAGTGTTGTCTAGGATAATACAATGTTAGTTGTTAAGCTGATACCTTAAAAATAAAAGAGAACTAGTCATTGGAAAAATACTTCTTGGACAATGATTTGATGTGTGTGTGTGTGTGTGTGTGTGTTTTTATAATGAAAACATTTTGGCTTTTTTTTTTCTCCTTTGAATCTTCAATTCCAGCTGGGTGTAATGCACTAGCATAAGTACTAATGATGCTGAACCTATTTCTGTTTGCAATGTCTCTCTTTACACAAGAAAGCTGAAGATAATGTTGCACACTTTATGTATTGTTATAAAATTTGAATGTTTTATCTTTTAAATATGGAATTATTTAAAAATACTGGGTTAATAAAAAGATGAATCTTAATGGCTTCCTATTTCTGGTCAAATATGCCATCATGTCTGTATAGAAATTACATTCTTGTCCAAATTTTTCTATGCTGGATACCTTTAATGGAAATCTGTTTACCAGCTTAGCAATTGCATGGGCCTGGGGAGACTGAAGTTTGAACAAGAGAATATAATACGATTTAATTCTGGAAAATGATAGACCTTTTCTTCTTGTTCTCTACTGACCTTTTAACAGACACTGAGAAAGGGGTTCTTTGCCCAGAGCACAGAACGGGGTGCTGTAGTGTAGATGCAGTGCTGTGGGTAGCACAAGACCTGGAGTGGGGAATTCCAGAGTAGTGTCTCGTTTGTGTTACCGGCTGACGTATGAAGCTGTCAGCGTGACACTTTGAAAATGTGAAGCAGTACAAAGTGCTTAGCTCTGTTACAAACACAGTAATTGTCTTGGAACGTCGCCTCTCAGCATGACGAATGTCACTTCCCTCAAGGAACTGGGACAGCTGCAGTAACTTCTCAGCAAGTAAGCAGCTGATGGTATAAGCTGGAGTAATTTTTAGACTCTTCTCGGCATTTATGCTTAATGACCTACCACACCTCCTTGGTGTGGTAAACTCCAAAAGCAGAGCGACTTAAGGGATTGGTTACTTGGGCTCTTGAGGCACTGAATTTTGTGTTCGTGTGCTCTAAAGTGAGACTTCGAAAGCCCAGGATGAATCCTTTTAGTCTAGAATTTCAGTGGATGTTGTGATACTTCCGTCACGAAGAAACATTTCTCAATGCATCAATCTACATCTGGGATCCTAGTCATCTCTTCAGTATTAACCTTCTTCTCTAGATAGAGATGAGAGTTTTTCTGTTTAAGCAGACATCAAATTAAATCCAGGATCGTGTAGCCTGGTTATCTATCATATATTCCTGGGAATGCCATTCATGAAGACCACAACTATCTCACTATGAGATCTGGGTTTATGTGATACATTAGTGTTCTTAGGTTGCTTTTTCTTTGGGGCAGCCATAGTGTATTCTGATTTATGGCTCTCTACTGCAGCCATCCATTTTAGTCTGACAACTTTTGGAGAAGCTGTTAACGTGGCTTTGTTACAGAGACACCAAATGTTCCATCAATAGTAAGATCCTTTAGCAATTTTCAGAGACTGGTGAGACTGGTATTTGCTTATTGAGAAGATAAGTGCGGCTGTTCACAGGAAAAAATCTTGAGGCACAACCCAGCCTCCTATTAAGTTCATAAATCTACAGAGTCATGACACTGGAGTCATGAAGGGGATACAGGCAGGAATCACCAAAGATGCAGTTCATTTTAAAACACTATTGCCTGTTTCTCGTGATGAAGCGCTAACTCTGGGTTAATAGATATTAATTAAAAATAGAACTAATAATATCAAAGCATAGGCTTCTGTAGTAAGTTTTGTTTTAAGTGATTAAGTCTTCAAGTAGTGACCTTAATTGTGCTCTGAACACATTACAGTGTGCTGAAGCTGCTTCTGTCCCAGCAAACCTGTTGACTGTAAAGATGGGTGTAGGGCAAGAGATGTTAATCTCTTTCCTCTGTGTATGTTCCCTATATTCTTTTTGACAACCAAGAGGAAAAAAGATAGATAGCGATGCTAAGAGGTATTTTAAAAAATATACTGTTAACTTTTGTGAAATTTTTGGTTGTTTTTATTTTTTAGGCAACAGCAGAACAGATTCGCCTTGCTCAGATGATCTATGATAAGAATGATGCAGACTTTGAAGATAAAGTGAAACAAGTATGTTTCTTATGGTACAAAGTTTTTATGCTCTGCAATAAGGTGCTCATAAGTTAGTTTACGGAGCTGGAGTGGCTGTTTCTGATTTAGATTAAACCATTTTCAGAATGATGTAAGTTTAACTACAAAAAAGTGCTCCTATTGCACAACAAAAGCCTGTTTATAAGAAACTGCAGTAGTATAGCTCTGGCTGTATAGTTATGCTGGTGGACTTTCCTTTGTAGACAAGCCATGGAACCAATACTTATTTGTGCTGGTGTCTCTTACAGACTATCTCTCTAGTAAGGTCCTGCTAGTTAAAGATCTTCAAAATACAGACTGCATTCAGCTTGGCAGTGCCAAGCATTTGCATGGCAGTGCCCAAGAGAAAAAAATTTGTCACCTGTATAAACTGAATTTGCTAGTATCTTGGCTGCTTTTCAGGAAAAATGGAAGTGTAATGATAGCTTAAAGGTGAATTAAGTTTTTATTAAAAAAAAAAAAAAATCTGAGCTCCCAGATCTTTAATACTGTGGATTAAAATGATAGAATTAAACTGCAAAAATGAAATCTTCTCAAACCATTTCCTATATCATGCGGAATATTGGGTGTAGATATTCAAGCTTCTATTAACAGTTATATTAGAGATCATTAACTCCAGCAGTATAGAGAGTTCTATTCCTTGTTCTACTGTGTATGTTGGTGATTTTATCCCAGAAGACTACCGAACACATCACAGCTCTTGTAGAACCTAGCAATGCACCTAGAAGGACACAGGAGTTAGTGTGAATACATTAATGCAGCAGAGGGACAGATGTCTTGATTTCTTTTTTTCTTCCTTTGTGAAACCTTATCTGAGGAGTTGTTAACTGCTTTTTGTTATTCTTGTTTATAAAATTCTGTTGCTATCGCAATTTTGCCAGAGGTGAGGTTCAGTATTTCTTCCTGAAGCCTGTAACCCTTATCAGTAGTGCTTGTGGCTCTGCTGCTGGGAAGAAGGATAAAACTTAAAAATTCTGCAAAGGAAATCTCCAACATTTTGCCTGTGTGTGTATATTTCTAGCTCATATGATTTTCCTCTGGATGTTGTTAGATTTGCCACAGCAGAGACTATAATTATATCCATCTTACACTCCACAGGAAGTGCATCCTAGGTCCATGAAGCTTAATTCAGTACCAGGTCTCTGTGAGCAGCCATTACTTAAGCCCAGTTGTGTGGCCTTTTGCTGAATTAGATTGAGGGAGTTGATCGGGCTGAAAAATAACCTTTTTTTTTTCTTTTTTTTTTTTTCCTCAGTCTAGGTTCTTTTCCAGATGGATCAATTCTCTGCTGTTGTTTACCTTATAGCTGTTCTCACACAATAGAATAGAGAGAGTGATGTTTGGCAAGGAGGGAGAGAGGACAGTACTAGAGCAAGGCTGTTCTTTTGCATTTTTCCACTCATATACAGCAGTCTGAGTGGTGGCAGCATTTACTGCAAACATAAAGCCTTAAAAAAAAAAAAAGTAGTACTTCCTTGATTACCTTTTGAATTTTTTTTCAGCCTGTTTCTTGTTTGAATCCCAAGTATATTTGTAAAATGCGGATACCTTTACTTAGGATTTTAGTTTTCATTGACACAGTATCTGTGTACTTTCTCAGAACCTGTGGTGGTGCTTATTCTTAATTTCTTATGATGATAATTTGGATATCTTAACATATTTGACTTTTACTGCCAGCTTATGGAAGTGACGGGGAAAAACCAGGATGAGTGCATAGTGGCACTACATGACTGTAATGGGGACGTGAACAGAGCAATCAACATACTGCTGGAAGGAAGTTCGGACACAGTAAGGATTTACTTTTATCTTAAACTACTGTTTGTTTGTTGCTACTTTATACTTTGAAGAAATGTTTGGGAAAGTCATGTGTGTATTTTGGGAGCTTTCAATTTCTGTCTCCTTTCAAATTCCTCTGAAGGAAGTGGAGACCAGGGCAGTTTTTCTGTCATGTGCATGCTTTAGAATAGCCCAAACTTTGAAAATGTGGTGGATGTCTGCGGTTATCCTGCAGAGTTTTCCGACTTCTGTTTATGTGCAACAATTTTAATACTGTCATGAACTGAATCCTCTGTCCGATACTGTCCTATTTTATGTTTCACGGTTGTGGAGATGCTCCAGTATAAGTGATACTGTACATTGGAAACAAAGGTCAATTTTTATAAACCTAGAAGGGGAAACAGATACTTTAAGTTATATAATTTATTTCTGTAGGTATGCATTGCAGGTATTGAAGTAGAAAGAGGTCTCCACATTGCAAGTTACATTAAAAACTAATTTCTTTTAGGCAGAAGCCTATACGGCAAATAGTTGCTCCTTTCATTGAACTTGTGTATTATCATGGCTTTATTGAATGGTAGAAAGAAAACTCTTTAAGCGGTGTGTGTAGCGGCAAAGATCATTGCATATAACTTGGCATAGAACAACTTTATTTATTTATTTATAATCCCAGGAAGTATCAGGCATATGTCTTTCTGTGTCTGAAGTTTTAACTAGAGGGATTTTCACAGTATACTAGAGGAAGCAAACTAAATTCCGTCTCACTTAAATTAGGGAAAAAGCTTAGACTTCCTTTTTCTCCCCTCCCTCCCTCCCCTCCCTCCTTTCTCTCTTCTTTTTCCCCTTTTCCTTTTTCCTTCTCCCTTTTCCTTTTTCCTTCTCCCTTTTCCTTTTTCCTTCTCCCTTTTCCTTTTTCCTTCTCCCTTTTCCTTTTTCCTTCTCCCTTTTCCTTTTTCCTTCTCCCTTTTCCTTTTTCCGCCTTCTTTCCCCCCTTTTTTTTTAATGATGACCATTGTCGTGTTTTTCATGTTTAATGAGGAAAATACCCCCTTTCCTCAGGAAATGTCTAGAAGACATGCCTTTCTTTTTGAGGGGACTCCCTTTTCTGCCCCCTGTTCTAAAATTGAGATGATATAAAGCATAGACGTATATGCTGCCAAGTGGGTAAGTTGGAAGTAGAAGAGAGAGCATCTCACCTGTCTTGGTAACTTGCTATCTATTTTTGTATTTTCTCATACTTTTGTATTTGTCACCTTCTGGTTGAAAATAATTTTCTGGTTGAAAAAGAATATTAAATGCTGTTTCAGTTTATCAAATTCATATAAGTGATTATGACATGGAAGAAACGTTTTGAGCTCGGTTATCAATTAGAAGCAGCATATTCAGCGTTCGGCTATTTTGACAAGTCCCTCAGAAGCCGTTGCTCCTCAAATAGAAAATGCACCTCAGAAATGGCTGCAGAGAACTTAAAAGCCTCAATGAGGAAGGAAGAAAGAGTATGAATTAGAAGGGTCCTCATAAGAAGGTGAATAAATGTATTCTTTATGGAGATCTGTGGGCCTCTGAACTTGAAGGGTTTGCTGTAAGGCCATTATACTCCAAAACAGTTTTACCATGGATTTGGTGTAAGCTTGGTAGTGGTGATACTACTTGTTCTGTATGCAAATTGACATCTCTTCTACTAGTTTCATTTTGATGCACTAAACCTTTCCCCCCCCCCCCTTTTTTTAGTTTACCTCATTTGGAGGATTTATCTACCAAATTTGAGGAATTAGAAGAACAAGGAGTGATAGAATGTCTACTTGTAATTTCTTTTGCACTCTGCAAGTTTTGTCTTTTTTAAGTTGTTGTGAGCTATAAGACTTTGTTCTGTACGACTGTTAGTTTTTAAGACTTTCAACTTGCAGTGGATGTGACAGTCTGGCCTTGGATACAAGGGGCTTGTGGAGAAGGACGTGCTTCTTTGCAGAAGACTTTTGGGGGATTTTTTTTGTTTGTTTTTTTCTTTAATTTGTTTAACTTCTGCAAGCATAAGAGCTGTTTTAAGCCTGACCTTATTTTACTGGCTAAAGCTTTTGAAGCTAGAATAAATAGAGGATTTTTCAGATAGTCCATTTTTCTATTTAAGATAAGACCAACAAGAAGGCTGCTGTTACATTTTTTCAAGGATCAAGCCTGCAGCTCTAACTTGGGGTTGCCTCAGGCACGCTTAGCTGAAATCATTTAGCTTCTTAAAAAAAGAAAAGGCAGCTTTGATAATCTATGAACTATCTATAGGATGGATTCCTATGCCCATAGATAGCATCATCCTCTACCTTAAAGCACACTCCTAAGAAAATGAGACTTTTCAAGGCCTTTTCCAAAATTACGTTAGATTTTCTGTATATAAATAGCAGTAAATGACTTTACAGATCCTCAAACTCTAGCAATTATCTGAAGAAGTTCTTATTTACGGGAAAACATAGATCTGATGCTTCCAAGGTCCTCTGTTTATTAATACTTCTCAATAGGTGAATTGGGAAGCAACTTTTCCCATCAAGTCATGTAAAACCTTACTAAGGAGAGTCTGTTTTCTTCTAAGCTTTGCAAGAGCTTCCAATTTCAGGGACTCCTTAAAATGATTGAAGATCTCTAAAATGCTCTGTGACTTTGTTGTTATTCAGCTTCTTTTCATTATGGCACCATACTCACCAGTGAAGTGGTAGTACGTTCTGAATTATCTAGATTTGACCCTTTTGTTGTCAGTGCATTGAGGTTTGTTCTCCTTTGACGTATCTTTAAAACTCCTGCAGCGTTTTTCTTTGTAATATAGTTACCCAGGCTATGGCAGGTGAAGTGATATGATAGTTGCCATATACTGGAAGAAACTGAGTTTTTTGTCACACAAATAATGTGATATTGCTCAGACTAGTAGTTTTGTATTTTTTTTACGTACTCTGTCTTTGCTTCACTGAAGTTGTCCCATGGTAGTGTAGTCATACTGGAGATGAAATTGAAAACTGATTTCAGCCTTCTTTCTTACTTCCACTACTTCAGATAATGAGACTAGTGATTTTCTTAGTATATGTTCTCTGAAAAGAGTTGCAGAAACATTGAATTTATACTTGTCAACTGTTATGTTATTGAGAAAGCTAGTAACAATAGTTTTTTAAAGTTACAGGCAGCTTGGATTAGCTAGTCTTTGCTTAGCTTGTGAAGGCTTCCAGTTACTGTTGTCTGAATTGAGAGGAGGCAGGGCGGGACCTAAAATTACTGATAGCCAGACTGATTCTTTGATGTAGCTGCGTGTCTTGAGGTCATGGCTTTATCAAGTGCTTCACATTTGATGGCACCTTATTTACATATGCAAATTTCCCGCCCTACCATCTTACCTACACTCTTAAGCTCCTTGAGGTGGGGACTCTTGGTATTTGCATAAATGTGTCTGCCATATTAGTGGTTTGAAAATAATAGATTTTTCCTTCTTTGCTTTGCAGCTATGGCTTAATAGACTGTCCATACAATTACCAGTTGCCATCCTATTCTTAGCATGTATTTTAGTTATTTGTTTTCAGCTCCTATAGATGTTCCAGTGGGGCTGATGGGTTCCCTGAATTCATTTTAATGATAAGTTTAATGTTAAAGCTGAGGTCTGATGTAGCATTTCCTAAGTTTTGCTGTGGATGATGAACCATAAGTTTTATAATAGGTGGTCTAGTTTATCACAATCTTAGTTCTTGAAGTTCTTACTGTGCCATTCTGGCTTTCTGACTGTCAGTGCTTGGATTCTACTAGATCAGCGTAATCTGTTTTTTTGTGTGTGTTGGGGAGGGGCGGGTTCCCTTTCTTCCCCAGATATTCTCATCAGTCTCCTGTTCAGTGATGCTTATAAGCATTTTTTTAAATTCCCTTTTAGAGAAAAAGGTTGTTCTGTGCATGCTCCCTCATTAGCTTTATATAGGTGGTTGAGGACTGTTGCTTATTTTGCGGATTTCTCACAGTGTGGTCTGCCTAGGCTGGACTAATTTAAGTCCATTATAGCCAGAGGTATGTGGGGTTCCTCACTTTGCATGAGAAAATTAGGTTTCCAAAACTTGTTTCTTTCTCATCTCTACCAAAAAATACAGCTTGCCTTTTTTCTGTTTGTACCAGTGTAGTTTCTGTTAGGTATTACATGTGTAACATTACACAAATACCTGCTTTTTTTCCATGAACTGGAGGGGTGTGAGGGGGGAGTGTATAGAGAGAGCTGAGCTGTCTCTTTGTTTTTGACTTCTGTATTTAATTCTATTCTACCCAAATAGACTTCTTGGGAGACTGTAGGGGGAAAGAAGAAAAGCCTTGGAAAGGAAAGTTCAGAAAACAAAGAGAACAGAGAAAAACGAGGGGACAGAGAAGTGAGTCGTGGACGGGGAAGTTCCAACAGACGGGGAAGAGGAGGCAGCCGTGGCCGAGAGTGTACGTATAGGGGTTAATTTTTAAAGGTTCAGACACTTTTCTTGCAGCTAAAACTGGTTGAGTTGAGGGAACACTTAATAAAGTCCATCAGAGCTATAGCTCAATGCTGAAGTTATTATAACTTGTTGCTTGTGTGACAGGTATGCTTGATCTATCTACGTAACTTGTTTTGGGGGTGCTATGTGTATATATTTTTCAGAGACAAACTCAGTTTGAATTCAACTTCTGTCCTTTTTGATTAATTGATCTTGTGCAAATTGCTGTTCTTTTGTATAAGTTTTAGAACTGAGTCTTTGTAAGACTGCTTGAGAGCAAATATGTCACTGCACAGCTGATACACTTTTTTGTTTCTTTTAATGAAAAAATTATCCAGCTTTGACTCCATCTCCTTTTATGAGTGGGAGAACCTGAAGATGTTCTCATCTTCTCATAAGGGGAATGAAAAGACTGGGATCATTATTAATCTCTAGCATATATTACTCACATAAGCCAGCCAAAGGTGAGTTTCTGCAACAACAGAGAAAGTTCTTTGTGAATTGAAACATTTAAAAATTTGCTGCAGTTCATACAGGTGCAATAATACATTGTCCAAAAGAGGACTGATGTTTTCCGAGTTAGGTAGCATCATGTTAGATCGCCATTGGATATATATTTCCTTTTTATATAAGTTGTTTTATCAGTAATATCTAAGGTATATATATTGCCCATGAGGAACTTCTAAAACACCAATATGTGAGCAGAGAAATGAAAATGAAAAAAGAGAAAAAAAAATGGAACTTTTCCGTAAAAGCAGGAAAACGGTTTACAGTATTAGCCAACATCTCTAATTTATTGTTGAAGGAGCTTCAAATTTTGTGACAATGAAGACATCATGTATCTTTGTAGAATAGAGTAACATACAATAGAGTAATGGGAGAAATATTAATGAAAATTGCAGCTGCTTTTGAAACAAATAGAAATCGGATGCATCAAAATCAAAGCTGGGGCGGGGACAATGATGACTTCTGCAAGAGCCAAATGCTGCTTGACTGTTTTCTTAAACTGGAATTAAAAACTTTCAAATGGTTACTAAATCTTGAGATATTCTTTTCCCACCTTTATGTGCATGTATTCATGGTTTTGTTGCTACAATTAGGACAAGCTGTGCAGTGCAAAATTTTTAACAGTGTTATAGGTGGTCAGTCATTATTTTCCATCAAGGAGTCAGCCATCTTTCTCAGAGCACTTGCCTTGGAGTTTTCCACAGAATATAAGTTGCAGTACTTTTCTAACACCTCACCTTCTAGTTATCTTCCTTTCCTCTCAAATTTAATTAGAGAGGAGACTTTTTTTTAAGTTACCCTAGCTGTATAGGGATGTGGTATGGGTAGTCAGGAGAAGAGTTTCTGTATCTGTTTCTCTTATTCTTTCTCTGTTACCAACCAGCACATGATCATGTATAAAGCAGTGAGGCCAGCTTTAGTTCCTGCTTTTTCAGAGAGATGAGGCCTTGGTTGATTGACAATGTAGTGCAAACCATAACATTTTTTTTCCAAAAACCACCAGTATGTGTGCTGAAGGACACTTTTCTCCTGTGAGATACTTTGCTTTCTACTTTGCTTAGTGCAGAGTAAATGTAGTTGCTTGTAGCCAGACCCCCAAGGAAGGAGGGTGTTGACCATTATCCTACTTTTGAAAATCTTGCTTTTTCTTTTGGGGTTCAAGTTAAGCAGTTGGTTATATTGTCTCATGTGTGAGTCACTAAAGTCTCTTTTAAGCTATCCTCTCTCCACAGTTAGAGCTGAAGAGAATGGAGTGGACAACAATCAAGGGGACAGGCCTTCAGACCGCGGGAAACGTGGCCGTGGGAGAGGTGAGATGGTGGCATTGATGTGGGACTAACACTGTTTTGATTTCCTGAAATGGAACTCCATCATCTTTAAAGTCTGTTTTTACAGCATTTGTTAGCTGTTCTTTGATTTGATAAGCATCAGTTGTCTTTAATTTAGGTTTCTCCACCCCACTCTCTTTTTCAGTATTTGGTATCAGGGTGTCTTAAAAAAATAGACACAAATCACTTTTACGGTAATTTCGTGTGTGGTAGGTTGGCTTTGGAGAGATGCTTTCCCAGGTTGAATACTGCCAGCTTGCTTTGAGAGTGCACCTCAGGATGCACCCTGACAGCAGGGGAGTACAAGACCTGTAGACTTCTTAGGGAGGGATTTGATGTGTACTTGTGTCATTTCTTTTGAGTGGATGTCATTGGCAGGATTACAGCCTTTTTTCAGTACTCTATAAAGAGTGTTGGTCACCTTAGAGGCTTTTTGTGAGAGAGAGGAAATGGTGTGGAAGAGCTGATAAGGAGAGCTGTGGAAGGAGAATAATACAGAAAGGCATAGGTATAATTCAGATTTTATCCTACAGAAGAGATAGAAAAGATATTGCTTATGGGTTTGTTGTGGAATCAGGGGATACTTAGTTTGGATTCAGAGGGTTGAGTGGAAAGAGGTTTGTTTTTCTTAGAGTGAGAGGAAGGGAAATGGGTAATCTGGATACTGTACAGATTGTAAGGGGAAGGGACTGTTAAATGAAGTGAAGTGGTAATGTGCATAGCAGAGCTAAAGCACTTAATAACACCTGACTTAAGAAAAAAAAACTTTCCGCCTTCAAAAGACTCTTCTGTTCTCTTTGGAATACTGAGTACTCAGGCATTTGCAACTTCAGTGTCTCCAGCTCTGCTTCTTTAGGGACTGGAAAATGCAAAGATGTGCAGCTTTCAGAGGTTGTCGGAATATGACTTGGTTGTGCATGTGAATCAGCAGATACCAAATGGTGTGTGTAGAGAGGTAGCTTTGCAGAGGAAGGGTGTGGTATAACTCCCTGCTAGATTTTGGTATGTTAACACTATAAATAAGAAGGAGTTTAAAGACTTCAACATTTGTTTTAGAAACTAATTCTTTATACTCAAACTATAAATTTAAAGGTAGGATTTTCTTTAAGTTGTTGGATGTAACTTAAGTCTATTCCAGAGATTAATTTCAAGTTCAGTCTATCTTTTTGATTTCTAACTTTAAGAACAAAAATACACGGTTTTCATTGCTAGCACTGTAGCTCTCTACATAACTATCAAATGTCTCAAGCCAGAGCATTTAATCATCAATCTCAAACTGAAGTATCTTACTGAAGGAACAGGAACAAACTCAGCCAATTTCTGTTCACTATATTAGCGTATATACTATTTCTGTATCTCCTTACCAAATGTTTTAGACTGTACATTCATGTGAACAAAGTAGCTTAATGAAATGTTCTCAATTGTCTATGATAAACACTTTGAACAGCTCCTGGATCATTATATTACAAGTGTATGTGTTCTGTGGCAGTAAATACTTAATTTAATTTTATAATACCAGCTCTTGAAATCTGCAGGGAATTGTGTGAAGCTTTTTAATTCACTTCTCTGTTACAAGGACACATGACCTTCTTTTTTTGGATATTAGTAGGAATAAAAAAAAAGTTTCCTGCTGTATTTGTTCATTGTCTTACTTTGCAGTTGTATAGAATAGTCAAATACAGGCATAGAATTATTCAACTGAAAATAAATAGGTTTCTGATGATCACCGCAGAACTTTCTTTAGAAATGTTTCATGCTGCGTCTGTGTGTGTTCAGGAATCTAGGCATCAGATATAAAATTAGGGGATAGTTAATACCTGAACAATGCACTCCTGTCTCTATTTTAAGCTGCCTTCTCAGGCTGGAATAATCTTACTGGCTGCTTTCTAGGAGATGATTTGACATGTTACTGCTTCATTATAGAACAACCTAATTTAAAAAAATGACATGCACTGAAAATAGCAGAAATGGAAATTGACTGTGGTAGTAGTGTGCTATTTAGTAGGAAGAATGCTTGATACTAAGAATTTCCGCCTTAATGCTGCAGGCACTTGCTTCATTATGTAGTAGATCTTCTGCTAACAACTGTGTGATGTTCCTTGCAACTATATGGGATAATAGGTTTACAGTGTACAAACAACAGTTTGTACACTGTACAGTGTAGCTGCTGGCGTGCAAGAGATCAGTGGTTTGAAGTAGGTACGGATTATTGCCTGATTAATAGAAAGCAAAAGCGTGTCACTGGATGTGTTTCAGGACACATCCCAGCTGGAACTGCTCTTCTCCTCAGCCCTTAATCTCTGCTTGCTTAAACAGAGGGTATAAACTTTGGTTTGGAAAGGAGTCTTTATTGTTTTTAATGATGGCCTTACTGTCTTTCATTTTCAGAATTGAATCTCTTGAATGAGCTTAATTTAGCCATTAAAAATACTATAGTGGTGATTGACAGTAATTGCATCAAAGTAGTTAGATTTGTGCTTCACTGTTGCATGGATCATAACCATCTCAAGTGGAATCTAATGAAGGAAGTATGGAGAAAGATGTTTGTTATAATCTTTAGCTCTAAAAGTGTTTCCTTATTTGTGTTTATACCTAACATTGCAGGTGACTAAAAGTAACATAATTTGCAGACACAATCTTTCTTATGCTGCCTTTTTGTACTGTTCCCACATCTTTAATTTTAAGTGCCGGTCTGGTTCTCCCCCTGTCTTCCACTCCATCTTGGAAAAGGCTATGGAATGGAAATATTACATTTATGGTGTATGAGGAATAAGTAGGCTAGGACTTCTCAGCCTGCAAAAGAAAAGGCTGTGAGTGGGTGTGTGGTAGAGATCTGTAAAGTTTTTGTGGAGAAGGTTCTGTGGGGAAATCAGTTGGATCCCTCCCTACAAGTATGAGAATGAGGGGATATTAAATGAAATTAGTAGGTTATGAGTTCCAAATGAACTGAAGAAGTGGTTCTTCATACATGTAGTTAACTGATGGAGCTCACTCCTTTCAATGAGACATTGTGGATGCTGAAAATTTACCAAGGGGAGACTGGTCAAGGTCACCCTAGAAAACCAAAAATCACTGAGGGTTGTGAAGCATGTAGATTGATTCTCTCTGGCTCAGGAAGTCTTTGAGCCGCAAATGGTTGAAGACCAGGAGATTGTGCAGGGGGGAATGGACTATGATTTCAGCTCCTGTACTCTTCCCTAGACATCTAGTTGGCCATAGGTGATAATGGAATAGCAGGTAGGTGAACTTCTGATCTTGATTCAGCATAAAAACTGTTAGGCTTGTGTGTAGCAATTAGCCTGATTTGCAAAGTGAAAACGAATTTCAGTTTTACTTCTATTCTTAAACACCCTCCTTCTCTTCACGTTCTTCCAGAGCAATGTGTGCATGACAAAAGCGTGGATACTGACAGAGATTTTTTTTCTAGCATGATAGAAACAAAAATGAAAGGAAAAACATTAGGTTTTAATTTTGGATCTCAGGTACCTGAAAAGGAGCCTTTCAAACTCTCTTTTTGGATATGTAAGGAAGTAGAGCTGTTTGCTGTTTTTGTACATTTCTGACTAGTGCAGTAAATCTACTAGTGTTCTGTGGAGTCTTTTTAACTTTTTTAGATAAAAAGTATACTGTTTTTGAGAAAAGGAGCCAGTAAGGAAAAAAGGAACCAAAGTTGCATGCCTAAACATTTCCTTGTTTTAAAAGCTTAGGACAGTTGGCACAAAATACATTTTGGATTTGCTTTGCAAGATCTAGTAAGGATGTTAGTTTTTCTGAAACGTGAATGTAGAACAGACCTTGTAGAGGTCACAACCTGAAGTCTGTTTGTTTTTGCTGTAGTTGATTCTGCATTAGTTAAGACGCTATGTTTTATATGATCTTTTTTCTTTGAATTAAACCAGAACTTTAGCAGATTTTTTTTTCTTTTAAACATGACTTCAGTGTTGAAAGAGATTTCTGTGCGTGCTGTTGGAAATGGTTATTGGAATTCATGCAGTATATAAAATTGATCTAGTGTTTTTAGCTTTACAAAAACTAGTAAGACAAAAGTGATCTGAGTTAATAAATACAACTTCAGTGTTTATTTGGGTAGTGTGGAAGTTTAGACCTCTGTCGTCTCAACTTCTAGGAGAATAGCTGGCTCTGCATTTTTAGAAACACAAATCTAGGATTTTGCCTGCTTTTCTGGTTTGCGTTTCCTTTTCATTTCAGCTATTTGTAGGCCTCTTTCTTACCCTTAAAGTCTCTTCATCTATTTAAACTTCACAGTGTGAAAATCTTAGTTTTGAAATAAAGTGTATGTGTTAAAGTGGAAGGATTTAGGGCTACAAGTTAAGCTAACTGTGTTTTCCATAAAATAGTTCATTAAGTTAATGGAATGGTCCCACTGAAGTTGTGGTACACATTTATCTTATACTCTTATGTAGTGTTTTCTGTTTTGGAGGAGGGAACATTCTGAATCAGATGAACAGTTCTTCCCATGCATGGATGGTACCAGAGTTAGGACTTTATTGTGTGATCATGAGTGTCCTGAACTCCTGATGGACTTTCCTGGCAACAGAGAAGTCTCACCACCTGCCTGGATATGGCTGTGTTAACTTCTGTAGCATTTATGACAGAAAATAAAAATGTAAATTGAACAAGTGATGGCTAATGTGAGTCTGCTTGACTGAGTGAGAGAAAGCGAGATCCTGGAGAGCAGGAAGAAAAACACAGTACTCAGCTGAACAGAACTAAAATGCTAAAGAAAACAAAAACATGTTTAAGTAGCTCATAATTCAGAATAATGGTATCAGGTAGGGGTAGGGGTAGTAGCATGAATGTTAAACAGAATCAAATTTAAACTTAGCTCCCCACTCCTGATTTCCTGGAACAGATATGAGTAAGTGATACTTGCCTTGATATTTCAGTCTGTTGCTTGTAGGTCCAAATGTAAAGGAATGTGAAGGAATGTTACGAGGGATCATAAAAGGCAGGGCATTAATCTTACTCTTTGCATGATATCTCTGTTGTTTGGTTTTGTTCTCAATATGCTGATTAATTGTAGGAAAACCCATTTCTGTAGTCTCACTGGAAGGTTTAATGAGCTACTGTCAAGTCACGTATTCTCTTTTTGTGGGCAGATAAAAAAGTTGAGAGAAGGATTACTGCTTGTGAATTACTACAGTTAAAAAAAGTTTTTTTTTTTGGAAACATTGACCATTATGATATATTTCTGAGTAAGCTATAGATGTGGCTCTTTTTTGAGTAGTGTTAAAGTTATGCTTTTGTGCAGCATAAGCTAGCATTACTGCTGGAATTGGCCCTGTCTGTCCCCTTGTGCCTTTGAACTGTATCAGAGCATTGATCTAAGTTTAAACTCACCCAGCCAAAAATAAAAAGTTGTTGCTTTTAACCTAGGGAAATAATGATCTGCTTCACTGCATGGTAGCAGTGAGCAACAGGTTTATCTTCTTTCTGGTGACTTATACTAGCTTAAGGGCGATTGGATTACTAGCTTTTAGCAGACAGTGAACTTGTTCAAACTGCTGATTTGGCAGTAAACTAATTATTTTATTTTTCAATGTTAGTTTTGTGCTCACTCACTGGTTGTATGAGCCAAAACTGTCAGTGCAGGGAAGAATGTAGAACTTGTGGTCACAGGTGAGAATGACTTCCATTTTAGTAGCTCTGGTTTAAATGGGTTTAAGCTACTGGGGAACTGTATGCTTAGAATTTGTTTTCCTGCTCTTGAATTTCTGTGTCAAGTGCCACTTGCTCGCTGACCGTAGTCACTGGTAAAAAGTACTAGAAATCTGCAGATACAGGATGGGAATTTGTAGTTGCTTCATAACTTTAATTTCTTTGTAAGCTGTAAGGCTGTACCTTCTAAGATTTTAAGGCCATTTTTTAGTTTTGTCATCAGAGGAATAACACTCTTAGCATGAGAATTTCAGAGTGAATTAGCGACCTAGTTGCAGCAAAGAGAATAATAACCCTTCCCACGGGAGCCTTATCATGATCATGAGATTTCCTGTCCAAGTTAAGTTGGTCTTTCAGTAGCCGAGTATTCGCTGTCCCACGTTTTGAATTTATTCTTCAAAAGCTTCTTTTTTTTAATTTTGAAGTTGGTGCTTTCTGTAACTGGTCTGAAACTTCCCTTTGGTCTTCATTAGGATGCTTTTTGTTGCACTTGTTGATTAAATTAAATGAATTGCACTTCAGTTTTGACAGAAAACTTTGACATAGCTTTATGAAGTTAGGGGAATCCACTTGAAATTCAAGTTCTCGTAAATTTGGTATTAACTTTCAAAGTGATCTTTTGTGGACAAGTCCCTGCTAGCTAATAGTCTTCTAAGATCATGTGTGGAACTCCATGAACAGCCCAATTTCTTTTATAGTCAAAGTGCACTTGAATTGCAAGAGGTCTTTGCTGCTGCTTTTAGCTACTAGTTTACTCTGCGTATGCTGGTAGACAGAAATTGGCTAGTGGCACTGAAAGAACATCTTACATGCACCTCTCTTGCTAAAACTTCATTTTCTGTTTAGTATGCTAAGGTTATTCTTTCAGACTTTGGGGACTGAGAAGACTAAGCTCCTTTGCTGAAACCCATATGGGCTTTCATGCTGGCTGTCCCAGCTAATATTTCTATACCTAATGTGTACTTAACTCAAGTATTTCCACTCAACAGTTCTGTGGTTTGCACCTCCTAATCTGTCTTGTAGCTGAATTTTGCTCAAAAAAGTGTTGGCCTGTGTTCTGCACATCATCAGTAAATGGTGCTTAATGCTGTATTGATAACTGTTAAAACTGGTACCATGTTGTCTCCATCAGAAGCCTAGACTTCCAAGTGGTTTATAAGAAGTAAACTTATTATGTAGATAGCTCCTGCAGTGTACCCTAATAAACTTGTTTAGCCAGTTCTACCTTTTTAATTATTTACTGAGCAGAATGGTAATCTGGAGTGCACTGACTTCTATATCTGTGTGTCTGAGTGTTGCTACCCTGTTATTCCATATAGTAGCCTCCCAGAATGGGAATTTCGGATGGTGAAGGAGAAGAGAACTAAGGCTGGAATAGATAGGCTGGGCTAGGAAGGCTCAGAGCCTGGGTTAGAATTGGTTGGGTACAGTGAGGTTTGAGGCTGTGGTGTTCATGGCAGAATGAGGTACACACATCCACATCTGGTCTTGGTGAAGAGGGGTGGCAATTGCTCGGTCTGAGCTGCAGCTGTTGTTACCTCCTCCTTAACTTCCATCCTCTTGGCAACCACTTGATAAAAGGAGAGCAAAGAGGGGAAAATTGTAGATGTAGCAGGCCTGGCCTCGCGTCAGACCTCAGTTCTTGCATGTTCTTCTCCCACCGAAACCCTGTGCGTTGCTGGACGGGAATCCTTCCTCTGTGGAGTCCCACATTTTCCTTTGAACTAGCAGTTGTCGTCTTGTGTCTTGTGTGGAAATATAAGTAAACTCTTTCATCTAAATGACGGTAAAGCTGTCCTCCTATTGTGATGCTTCTGAGAAGTCCTTAAAACATAGGTAGTAGACACTCAGTCCTTCAGAAATATCTTTTTAAACTTGGACAGTGAACTAGGGCAAGAGTAAGAATGAGTGGTGAGGAGTGGGAAATGAAAATCATTAAAGCAGAAACTTAAACTGGTTTTACCATGTCCTGGAGCTACAGCTCTTATTCAGTTAAGGTGATCCCCTGAAAATAAGGGGTGGTTTTAATCCAAATTCAAGCTATCTATCCTAGGTAATTCTGATATTTTGACAAGCAATATTTTGGTAATTAAGAATGATAACATTCGTGTTCTGATAAATCGTAGTTGCTTGCTGACTTGCAACTACTGCATAGTTTTGTCATTAAAATAATCATTACTTTTGCTCTCTGTTTGCAGCTCTTGACCTGCTCCTGTTCTGTAATACAAGATGATATTTTCCAAAACAAAAAAAAAAAACCCTCGTAAAAATGACAAACTGGAATAGCCTCAAATTTGCTAACATAGAAAAAGAAAAACATCTGTGTAGAAATATATACTACATGTAAGAAATGTTTTCTAAACAGTTATGCAGAAGTGTGCTTCATGGATGGTTAAGTAATACAAAAATTCTAGTTCCTCATTGGCACTCTACAACATAAGAAAATAAAGCCATCCACTGTAGCCAGAAGCTTGTAAACTGAGACTGGTATATTGGAAGCAGTGAGGAATGTGCTTAAACAGGAACTAAAGTTTCTGTCAAGTGATAAGGAAGTTTGAATAATTTGAATTAGTTAATTTTTGTGTCAGTAACTAGGAGAGGGAAGAGCAAAGAATGTGTGGTAGCAGCTTGAAGAATGCAGGAGGTAGGGGTGGACGGTGAATTTGAGTGAGAGAAAGAAACAGATGGGATATTGACCCTTGCCTTAGTTGGGAGAATCGAGGAGTGAGAGGAAGTTTTTTGAGAGATCAGGGCACACATGCAGGCTAGGATTTTAGGGCCTTGTAGACCAGAGTAAGAAATCAGAGAGAAGTTCTCATATAATATCTGATAATTTAACGACAACAATGTCACGTTTTAGTTTAGGATGAGGCTTTAGTTAAGTCCTTTTCTTAGTGTTTGAGCTTCTACTTCACTGGATAAAGAAACGATGCCAAAAGTTTCAACTCTTACTGAAAACGTGTATCCTAATTTTCTTCTTCAATCATAGCATATTTTTAATGTGACAGACTAGCAATTGGGTCCTTCTCTGCTCTTGCTGTTAAATGGTATTTTCTCTCCTAGGCTTTGGACGTGGCAGAGGGAGAGGAGCGGGGAGGTTTTCAGCCCAAGGCATGGGGTAAGACACACGCAGAGCACAGATTCTGGGGAGGATCAAATACAGTGGCAATATTAATTGCCATTGTATCTATTAATAACTCTGTACATTTGATAAAGTAACATGGTTAAAAAAAATTCACAGATCTGTTAGATGATGGTACATATTTGTCTTAAGCCTGTATTTATAAATAGATACGCCTATACAAGCCCTAATGTAAGTTCACTTAATGTTCGCATGTCAAACTTCATCGTATCTACCAGTAACAGCCACAGCATCACAGAATGGTTGAGGTTGGTACTAAGTTTCACAGGTGCCTAGGAGGCTCAAAGTTCTCCATGGTGCTTATAGTTCTAGGTTAGTTACAGAAGAAATTTCCGGTGTAAATGCTGAACATGCAAATCCCAACTAAGACCAGAAACACTAGTGATTATGAAGTTTCCCTTCTTTATGAGGTTTCCTGCTTCAAGGTGTTTGGACATACACGTACCCTAATACAGAATCAGAAGAAGTTAGTCAGCACCTCTAAGGATTTTTCAGTTCTGTTAGAAGAATTTGCTTAAGGGAAGTGTAGCCTCCACTAGGTTTATTTACTCAGTGTTGCTCTCAGAGACATTTTATGTAATACCATTCATGATGAATGGGAGGCTTATTCTACTTCTCTAAAAAGCCTTCTTTTTCACACTTCTGTCTTATAAACTGAAAAATGATTTTTCTTCAAAAATCCTTTTTCATCTTTTAGCTGCATCTGTGTTTTTGGATTGGTGTTCGGGAGTACTTCTGAAATACTCTTACCAGTGTTCCAGCTGTTGTCCTGCAGAAGTCTGGTGCTGTGAAAGTGCACAGTTCTTGTTTCTCATCAGTCAGTTGCCTGCTGAGAAACTATCAACTGAGAGAGGCTTAATGTTTTGCATATAAACTAATGCCTTAGAGTGCGAGGAGTAGGTATGCTGTTACTGCTGTTTTCAGGAATTCCTATTTTTGTTCAAATTCTCTACTGTCATTTTTTTCAAGTCTCCTGACTTTTTTCTCCTCTTTCTTATTTTCTCCTTTTTTCTTTTTTTTTATCAATGACTGCTTATAGAAGAAAAATGATCTTTTTAAAAGCAATGACTAAACTAAATATATGTGGAGATCAAGATGTTAAATCTAATACGACTTCAGCTAAAAATCATGACACTTATGTTCATTGAATGACCCATGTGTTCTCTTCCATTTCTTAACTTTTAAAACTCTAGGACATTTAACCCTGCAGACTATACGGAGTCTTCTGCCACTGATGGCTTTGGGACAAAATCTGAGATTTGGGAGACTGGTCAGAATGATGCAGATGATGGAACTGGTAAGATGTTTCAAGAAGTGGAAGGATTGGAATGAAGACCTATAAAATTACAAATTACAGTTAAGATTCTGTTAGTGTTAACTTCTGAAAATGTGAATACATCTCACCTGGCACAGATATTAGTTCATTTTTATAGCTTACTGCTACTGATGTGCTGAGCACAAGCTCTAGCCCTAGTGACTCTCTGGTTAAATGCGGGCAAGGCAATTTTCAATTTTTTGTTTGTTCAGTATTAACAATCCTTTGAGAGAGAAAGGGATTCGAAGGGTTGTTGGAAGAACCTTTTGTATGAAGAATTGTTTAGATCTCCGAAGCGCTGCTTAAGATCTCACCCAATGTGCTTCAGGAGCATAAGTCCCACTAAAAGTGATTGGTCTGCAGACATTGGGTAATAGGGTCTGAATATCTAAGTAAATGTCTAAAAACTATTTGTAAGTATGAATCCACTCAGTGACACTGAGATGTCTTTGGAAGTCCCACCTATACAGTATAGCAATGTAAGGATGCAAGTCTCTGGGATGGAGGAGGTGGAGTTTTGAGATCTGCCACCTTTGAAGAGAAGAATTATTAACTAAAGCATGAGCAGGCACTTGAATAAAAGCCAAAAGAACAGTCTGCCTGTCTGAAGATGGAGGTGGCTGTGTGTTTTTGTATGAAGTTTCAAGGGTGAAATATGCAATCCTGGCTAAAGGCAACAGACATATTAGTCTGAAAAGGAACCACTTAACAGTGGTCTCATGTGGTGACTCAGAAACGAAGAATGTTACCAGCTTGTCTGTGACTTGGAAAAACAACTGGATAGATTGCTGCCTCCCATGTTCTGCGACAGCAGATGAAGACCAAGGAAAGACTCTGTCGGGATGGAGAAATTGTATATGTTGTTGTCCATACTTGGGAACCACCAAGTGACAGGACAGACTACTTTCCTCCTTCCACCCTCCAAATAAAGGATGATCTCGAATAAAGGTCTGATCTCTTCCTCATGCTGAAGCCTGCTGAAATGATTTTCATGATCTTTTCTGAGTCAGGTGTGGAAGGAAGAGACTGATACTGGAGGCCAATGTGTGACTTCAGAATATTTCAGCTTCATTGAGCCCTGTCATGAATCTCTTAAGATGCAGCTTTCTAAACTATATAAAAGCTGTTTTTCACTTAACCAGGGAAGACGATAACAGGCTCAGAGTTTAGGAGGCCTTCTTATGTAGTTGTCTTGTCACTCTGAGTGCCTTGTAGTCCAGTGTGAAAGAGTGGCACTGAGTAAATTAAGGGCTATTGAAAAGGAGCTCTTCTGCAAATACAGCATCTTTCCAAGGCATTACCTTTGAAGTGACTTGTGTTATAGCAAACAGAAGTGCGTCTTTTACTCTCGCTCATGTTAGTTTTTCAAATAAGTTTATCAGATAATGAGTTAGAAGGATATTTAATGAATTGAAAATTACTCCACAAATGCAGGTACTGGTGTTTGCTATATGGCAGTGGGAGGCAGGGTACGTTGTCACAAGTAATACAGAAGCAATGAGATTAACTCACCAAAGAAGTAATACAAGAAAGGCATAAGGGTACTGGAACAGGGGTGTAGAGAATTAATCAGTTAGTTATTAATGAACGCAACTTTTAAGACTGTGTTTTACAAACCATTTCACTTATGCTCCGTTTCCTAAGTGAACTTGAATGTTTGTGACTCTTCCTGCCCACTATGTGTAGCTTTCATATGCCTTCCCTGTTGCAACCTCTATTCCCTTTTCTTGTATGCATTTCTTCAGACTTCATTAACGGAAGTATCCTGCCTAGGAGTAGGAATAGTTGGCTGTGGGTAAACTGATATCCGTGAGAGTGTGAATGAGTGTATCTACATGGAAGGTTTGCTGCAGAGTAATTGCATTGGTTGAAATTCAAAGTGTATAGTTAATGTATGGATGTTCTTTTTGGATGCCAAATACCTTTTTGCTGTTAGGGCCTGTGCATGTCACTTAGAAGTGCGCTGGATTTTGATAAAGCAACTTGAGGTGTTTGTACAGAGTTGCTAAGTGTGATTTGGGGAAGAACATGTGAGAAAGCATTGTGGAGTTTTCCCTAACCTTGTCAGATTGAGTCTTAAGGGGAAGAATGTATGTTTGTCTACATGGGGAATTTTCTACAGAATAATTTAGTTGTTGGAAATTAAAGTAAACTAGTTAATATGTAAATGTTCTATTTGGATGCTAATTACCCTTTTTCCTGTTAACTTACTTTCAATGAAAATGGAAAAGATACCATAACTGGTGAAACAAATGTGCCTGTATATATTAATATAGGGAGAGAGTTTTATTTTAGAGTGCTGCCTCTTTAGACATGCCCTAAGAACATAAGAAACAAGTCCCTAAACCAACAGGAGGAGAAGCCTGTTTAAAAATAACAGGCTTTATCAGTTTCATCCAAGTGGGAAGCACTTTGAACCTTGGAATGGAAAGGATCTTGGAGGGTCTTTAGAGAGTAGACTGCAGCTGGGGCAGTAGTTTTAAAGCAGAAGAGGGAGTGTTGGGGAAGAGATGGAGCAGGAGGAGGGAAATAGAGGTGAGGGGAAGGAGTGACAGGCAACGTGTGGGGCTGGAAGCAGATTGTAGAAAGTAGAGCTGTTGATTTGTCTTGTTAATAACAAATACTAGTTTTTAATTGTTTGATTTTATCCTGTTCAGTTGCAATGCTGTTATGCTAGTTACAAATCAGCAGTCCCAGTAATAATGAAGTTACCAGTGTAGATTTGCCAAAGATATGAATGAGGAGCTATATGTCTGTCTGGAAATTGATACAGCCTGCAGTGGGATATTGAAGGATATCAAATAAGAACGTACATGGAAGAAGGTCAGGAGGGAAATCCCTCTTTATTCCTCATTGCCCAGCCTCATTTTTTCTTTCATCTGTAAAGAAACAAATAAAATTAGTGTACTCTACCTAAAGGAGCTGGAGAGTTAGTGTCTTTAATTTGCGCTTGCATTAAAAAGGAGACACTGGGCAACTATCTGGAGACACTCTAAACTGGTTATCAGTATTGAAATGTTTTCTGAAGACATCATTCAAATTTAAACTCTGTGCAGTTCAGAATATTTGGAAATATTTCCTCTGTAAGTTGGTGCTTGGAGAGGACCAGTTTCAAAATTTTCTAAGAAAAAAAACTTTGTTTCTGAAATTGATTTTTTCTCTTATGTTCTCTGAAAACACTCTAGAACATCTTGTCCTGAATTATTGCAGAAGAATTACAGTAGATTGAATGAAAAGCGTGAGTTCCATAGAAGAGCTGTCTGGTTCTGTGGGGCTAAATTTTAGTATAACTGTTTGGAATAAAAGGATAAGAAAGGATGAAATCTGATTGATAGAATTTAACTTTAACTTTATTCCAACTAATTTTGCATCAGTTTCTTTTTATCTAAATTTTTATAGTAGAAATGTATAGTTGCGAAACAAAGAAGGGATAGATGGGAGGAAACTAAATTATATCAGTCCACTTCTGAAAAGGGATAAATTTAAACAGCATGTTTGATTATTTTTTAACGAGCATGCAGAGTGTTCATTCTCTTGCCTTCTTCATAATGTACAAAGCAATGGGAGATCAAACAAATTGCCTTTATTTTTATAACAAAAGTTATGACAGAAGTGGTCCCTTGCCATATCAGATTGTAAAAATGTGTATTGTATTCTAATAATTTACTATACCTTTACTTTGATACTATTTCATAAATTTCATAGTAAAATTTAATTCCCATTTGCTTGGCTTTGAGGAGCCTTAAATGACTTTGAAACTTAAGAATGACAGACAAGAAAAATATAAGTTGTAGTATATCTGTCAAGGAGGAGAAAGGGAATTGTGTAGCTTGGAAGCTGTAAGTAGTTGTTTGGTTTAGGATTGGTGGATTGGTGTAGAATTTGGTAGAAACATTTTAAGGAAACCTTCGGATTATTCCATTATTGTGATTCAACAAGAATAATATTAGTACCTAAGTTTGGGGTAGACCAAACTAAAATGATTTTCAGGGGGATAATATGGGAGAATATGTATGGGGGATAATTCAGAAGAGGGAAAAAAATCGCAAAGATGTCATAGGAGCAACGAATTGGAGGAAAGGAGTTAGGATGTACTGAGAATACATAGTACAGTTTTTATTTACTTTCTGACTTCCTACAGATGAGTTAATTTGGTTTTGCAGAAGTAAAAAGGGAAACAGTTACAGGTGGAAGTCTAGGTTGAAGTTGGTATGACAAATACACTTGAAAACAGAAAGCATACTTTTGCTGGAAAGCAGAGAACTGATAAATGGTGGTTTCTGGCAAGACCTGGGGGAAAGGGTAGGGAAGAGAGCGAATGGACTTGCAGTAAAGCCAAGGTGAATTTTGGACAAAAGGGAAGCTGTTCGGCCCGTGACAAGATCAGGCTTGGAATCCTTTTGGTATCGAGAAGATGTTAGCAAATTAGATTTAGTTCAGAGAAGAGAGTAAAGCAATTGAGGCTGGAAGGGTTGACTTTAGAAGCTAGAGTGAGAATAAGCTACGCTAATAAACTTAGTAACTTGCATAAACTAATGAAAGCGTAAAGGGTTACGTTCAGTGTTTGAAAAGAGTGAACAGAGAGGTAAGATGAAAAGTAGGAGCAGTGGGTAAACCTTGAAAGTGAATGGCAGGAAGATGTTCTGGGTGTTACTCCAAATAGATCCAATCTCCCAAAGGTGGTGGGGGATACTCGGGAGTTAGGCGTGTTTTGTCTAGGGTTTCCTTGTGTTTAAGAGTCCCATTGCTAGAATTCTGGCACCAACATGAGCTTTATCTTCGCCAGAGACTGGCCTTGCTCTGCCAACTGTAAGATACATATTAATAGGGCAAATTTGAGGATGTATTTCTTTGAGGAAAGCATGTTGGAGGAAATGATCCCGTGCTGGTGAGGAGGCGGGGGTGGTGGTGGGGGAAATCAACGGGTTCCCTAGTAAATAGCGCTGCTCATTTGGCTCTTGCTCCTTTCTAAAATATCTGTGGAAATGTGTGGGTTAGTCTAGAAATTTGAGGCATGGTAATTATATCTGAGCATGCCAAAATTACTGTTATTTTTAAATGTGCCTCAATATTTTGCAGTGTGTAGAAAGCTCCTGGTTAGGGGCTATTTGGTATAATGTGAGCAAGAAAATAGGTTTCAGGCAATTTTACATTGCTCCACAGAGCCAACACAAAGTGGATGTTACCTTGCTCAGGACCTGGCAAATAATTTTGTATTCCAAGGTATAAAATCTGCCCCTTCTCTGGATATGTTTGTGGTAGGCTTGTTCAGTTCACTGGATTAGTGCCATTCAACCCTGCTCTGGCCTAGATACTGCTTTGTAAAATGTGCAGAAGAATGCACTAATTTAGTGATCGGATTAGCACAGACTGGATTTGATGCTGTCTTCAAGGGACTTTGTTTCTGAATGAATTTGTTTCAGAGTGTTCCTATTTAGATAAAAGGATATGGTTAAAGTAGTTCCTCTTTTGCTTTTTTTTACTTGATCAAAGGTGATGTTACCAGAAATCTTACTGCTGGTGTTTTCTTTGCTTGTGGTTGTAGAGTTTAATGAACGCTCTGTTTTTTGCTGGGAGAACCTTACTTGTGCTTATGCTGGTAGACGAGGCCTTCAGACCATTTGTTGCTCTTGCACGTCCGTTTCTGCTGCTTACGTTGGAAGGGATCGGTTTTAAAAAAAACTTTAGACTCATTTCCTGTGTTTTACCATTGCTGCATGCTGCAGTCTGTGTGCTCTGCTCCACTGTTCGCAAATCAGTTCTGCCACAAGTCACAGGAAGCAGTATTTTGCAGTTACAGTGGCAGCGTACTGACTCTTCTGGTGCTTCTGTCTGGATTATATAAGTTTTAAAATAAGATTGCCCTGTCAGGGGAAGGGAATGAAGTTGTTCTTCTATGAGAAGAGGGTCAGCATGTTGGAAAGGAGCATTTAAGAGGCATAGCTTGGGTCTCAAATATAAGTAGGTCTAAAAGTAGGATTATGGAAGCCAGAGCAGGTGCTCTGATTGTGTTTTGATTAGACTCTGGACTGGATCTTGAAGACTGAGTAACCTCTCGCTGTCAGTGTGGACAGGTAGACGGAGGTAGTTTTTGTCCATGTTTGGTGTTGATCGCTCTTGTTGCAGACATGTTCATGTAAGTGATGTCTGTTACCACACTGGCTAAGAAATTCCTGAAATCATAGATAAAGCTAAAAAGAGGGGGAAAAAAAATCCCCAAACTGCACACCAGTTTTCAAGAACTTTCTGTGTTTCTAGCCACCATCCTCCTTGCTTTGTTTTCCACTAATGATAAGAACAGGATGGCTTTTAATGCAGAAAGTTTGAAACACAATGTTGTGCTTTCAGCTTTTAACTGCTTTTCTTTCCTTCCCCCAAATTACAATAGGAGCATGGAAAAATTCCATAGAAGAATGGACAGCAGAAGACTGGAATGAAGATGTAAGTGTACCGCACTGGTTACACAGCATTTGTTATTTACCCTTTGCAGAATCTGTGTGTTTACTTCGGAAATTAAATGTTCTAAATAATACTTTGCTGTATTTATGCAATGATACTTCTTAGCATGTTTCTCCCTGTAATTCGTGTTTAAAACATATATTTAAGTAATCTTTCTTACTGAATAAAGTTTAATTTAAAAATACTCATTTATTTTGCTAGATGGACTATTGATGAATAATAACATTTTAAGTTGTGTCCCAAATTAAGCATTAATGAGTTACAGTTGTCTGCTGCCTAACACTGAGTGTTAATTGCATATTTTCCTCTAATAGTGTGTGGAAATATAAAGCCATTGTATCACAAGATTTTTATGTAGTTTTTTCTTTTAGTGCTACAGCTTATTGTCAAGTTTAGACCCGTCACTCGATCCATTTGATTGAAACATAAATAATTATTTCAATCAATCCTCTTGATGTTCAGAACATTAAAAAGGGAGCTAATCGTATGATGAAGTTATGACTTAGTCGCTTCATTCTTGTGTTTCATCATGTTGTGTTGTCTAAAATACTAGAACAATTTTTATTCTAATTCTTTAACAGGTGAGAGACTTGTCTTCATGTCTGCAAAATATTTGGCATGTTGTATTTATTATTTAACTGTTCGTGATTTTAAGTTGTCATTCAGTCTACTGTACCAAATCACTGTGCCTGAGCAGATGAGAGAACTAATCAGGTAGCAAGGAAATATGGAAAAGAAAATATAGCTTTTAAGAAGCTTTTAATCTTTTATAGGAACATCTATTATTTGAAGTTTGTTTTCACAAGAGTAAGAGATTGTCTCAAAATTCATCCCTTCTGCCTCCCCATGTAGGGAGATATGTCACTGTTATCCCTAGAAATATATGAATGTGTTCTAAAACAGAGACAAAAGCTCTGTTTTTAGCTGTTAAGGAGGATGTGTGTTTGGAGGAAATCAAATGAATTCTAAAATGTTACCTATTTCCAGAATCAATTAAAGATGCCAGCTTTTGATGCTCGTTTTAAATCTGTCTTCTGTTTCTGCAATATATGCTAGTGGCGTACTAGGGATAGTGAAGTACCTGGCTTCATTTCTCTGCCCTCTTTGGTGCTGGTATAATACAATATTTACAGTGTAGGAGGGATATTGAGCAATGCTGACTAGGGATAGATTAATTTAGTTAGTTTTTTTAATTATTAGACCTAGGTAATTCGCATATGAATCTCAAATGAGCAACAAATGAAATCTCTAGCCTGCCATTATTTTTTATTAATTTTGGAATACTGGAAATATCTGTGAAACTCTGAAGAAAGTGTTGATATGCTAATGCTCAGAAAGAGTGAATGAAACAGAGAGCTGCAAAAAAAAAAAAAAAAAAAAAAAAAAAAAGAGCCTCAAACCTGCCTGGGAAAAAATAAAGGGAAAAAATGATTTGTCTGATTTTAAAAAATGGAGGTGTAGGGAAGTACAGTCTGTGCCACTAAATGGAGTTTTATGGAAAACAGGTCCTTGAATAAAGTTGTTCTTGATCTTTAAGTAAATTATAAATTAACTGTGACAATGCAGTCTGTCCTGCTAAGAGATAACTGATCTTGCATCTTTTGTTGTGTTTTAAAAATAACTGTGTGATATCAGAAAACACACTAGTGGATTAAGATCTGACTTGCAGATTTCAGTAAGCAGCCTTTTGCAGGAGACTCCTTACTGAGTGTGGGCATTTCCAGGAGGACTGCATGGGAATCCAGTCTTAGGCCAGATGCCATCTAGTGTCTTCATCAATGACTTGGAAGCAAGCAGAAAATCGCTACTGGATAAAATGTGTGGAAAATGCAAAAATTATTGGAGTAGCGAATAAAAGTAAGCTTGTCATGCAGAGAAATCTGGAACTCTTGCTAGATTCGACCTGTTCTAGTGAAAACTTTTGATATAGCGGAGTCTGTATTTCTTTTATAGGAATAAGGAATGCAAAGCTTTGCTTCTAGAACAAGGGACTGTTTTTTGGGAAGCAATAACTGAAATATTTCAGAGTTATAGGGGACAGTGGAAAAAGAGCAGGTCAGCATGATCTCCTAAAAGGATAATGCTTTGGCAAAAAAAAGCTGTTTTAGTCTTTCTGCATGTAGGTGTTCTTTCCTCTCCCCTAATCATTCTTGATTGATATTATTGTATTTGGACTCTGCTGAACTTGATTCCGAAAGTTTCAATCAAATTGGTAGTCAATTACACATTGCTTTTACAAAACAGAGGTTGTAGAGAATAGCTGGAAATTATTTACTGATGAGAAAGGTACTTTAGAGCAAGGAGTGAGATTTTAACTTTCGTTGGCATAGTTTACTGAACTAAATGTGAAAAACTTACTTTATTAGAATATAATGGGCTCTGTTTTTAATCTAGCAGAAAAGGCATGATATGAACCTGTGGATGGAAAATAGACCCATACCTTTAAATGTGTAATTAAGCAATTCTAGAAATGAACTATTGAAGCTATTGAAATGACCAAGGAAGCTAACGTGTTTTCTGTCTGCAAATGAAGACTAGGTGCTTTTCTCAAGAGTGTTTTTGGTTAATATTGTTCTCCAGTCAGATACAAGGTAGCAAGTTCAGTATATGAGCAGCTGGGGGAAGTTTAATTTTTTTTTTTTTTTTAATCTGAGAAGGATTAGATTTTGTGATCTAATAATCCTGTCTGGAATTTATCTTTGGACAGTGTTTGGACAGTGAAAGATCAGATACATTTTAAGGTAATAGAGAGCTCTGTTTTCCTATTACATTTGTGATCATTTTCTCATATCTAAAGAAAAAAATGTATAACTGCAGAAACTATGAACAGAGGAGAAACAGAACTGCTGGAAAGTGGATGAAGGCGAATGTTTCCTGAACAGTATTGGTTGTCATAGTTTTTATTTGAAACAGCAACACTTAAAAATTTTGAAAGTATACTTTAGTTAGTGTTTCTTTTACCAGGAAGCAGTACTCATGCTGCTTGTTTTTAATTTTTTTAACTTCAGTTCCTGATACTGAAACACTAATGAGGTTTTACTGTTTCTGATTTGATGATGTTGATTTTTATCAGGATGCTTGAGTATATTTTTGCCTCTTCTCATCCCATATCAACTGGCAATAGGAGATGGTAGCTCGTTGTTAAATATGTTGTCTCTGTGGTGATTGGAGAAGGATAGATTTAAGAGCTGAACTGCAGAGGTATGCCAATGCCTAAGTGAAAAATTCGAGTATAACTTATGGTTAGCCTAACCAGTTTTGTCAGGGGAAGATAATACTATTTTTAAGAAACAGTAGCTATATCTGTGTACCAAAAAACTTCTCAGCTGTTGCATGTGTTATGCATTCTGACAAATGCCATAATTCCAGCAGACTTAGTTACTTGATTTGAGCTTGTGGCGGAGTTTGCCACAGTGTGTAGCTTAAACTTGAATGTAGCAGAGCTGGTAGCTAGAGACTTTGTATGCTAGTTTATCTGAGGAGAAAGATTCCTCCCTACTACTTAGATTATGCTTTTGTGGGTCCTCACAAACGTCCTCAGTCTCCTTGATTTGCTTAATTTTCAAGGTTCATCAGCATTTTGGTCACAGTTGGTCTTATTCTAGGTTAAGTGGATGTCAGAAACTATTGGCATTGCAGAGAATTGAATATTTAATAGCAGGACTGCAGACCATAGGCTGCCATTAGTTGACCTCCTTGAACCATATGATGCAGGAATCTCTTAGTGCTACAAATAGCACAGTACAATTTGTTTTAACGTAGTGCGTAAGGTAGGAGAAGGAGTGAGCAACAGAAGAAGAACCTTTCTTTATTGCAAATATACCTGAGCTGAAATTTCTTTTTTGTCAGTAAATAGTGTTGTGGCCATGCAACAATATACACAGAACAGAGTGGTGGAATCTGTTCCAGAGGGCCGAGGTTAAATATGTATTGGCAGCAAGGATTATGGAGGAACTGTGGCGAATTTCATTTTTTTGTAAGTGTTGCATGTAGGTAGATGATAGCAGAATACATATGAAATAGTTCCCTTGCCTGTTGGTTTACTTCTATTTGTGTAACAGGGCTTGAACTGTGCCTCTTGAGTGCTAAGTGATTGCTCCCAGTCAGCCCTACTGTGTTCTGCTTAAATCAACAGTGTTCCATAAAAGAATCCCAATCAGATGAATATATTTGATTATATATGTGCTTTCAGTGGAGCTGCCCATGGGATAGTAGATGAAATTGGCTCATGTCCTTGATGTCCTTTAAGATGGGCTGCTGCCAATATATGCAATTAAAAATACATAATTTCCTGCAAGAGTTCTATTCAAATATCATGTTTTAATGGGGTTCTTTGTAACTGTTTGAATAGATCAGTTATTCTTTAGTTTCAATATAGAGTTACACCAATGTAGTTAAGGATGATACTGTGCAAATTTAATTTAAAGTATGACCGCTATATATACATATTTTTATCTTGTTAAACCTAACCCATATAAGTTTAAGAGCTGTTCTAATTTTAAGTATTCTTGTCAAAAGAAGGGAATTAGCACTAGGAAATTGCACCTATTTAGCTCTATTTTTCAGAAAAACTGTTAAGAAGCAAAAGAACCCTCCAAAAGACTCCTCAGTCCCCCAACAACCTGTGCAAATTGCTCTGTCTTTATTGTATCAGAATGGTAATGTGAGCTGAAATGTAAAACAAAGGTATAGATGAAATGAGTGACTGGAAATGGTGGGATGTGTTAGACTTCTGCAACAGATTTTATCAGAGCTCCTCTGCTGAAGTCCTAAGTTACGTCTATGTGAGCTGTCTTCACACTGATGATATATTTGCTGTCACAATAGTTAGTTTCTACTGGTAAAATCTTCCCTTAAACTGTTGCCGAAACTTACATGATTACACTGGTGTGTTCAATAAATTACATTTCATAACATTTTAGTTAAATTGGTACATGATTCTATGGAAAAGAATTTATTGAAGTTGGACTAAATTTTCTTAGCTTTTTAAAGGGAGCTGCATCATGACTGCTTGTAGTGGTAGCCTGACATTACTGTTTTCTGAAAGTATGTGACCAGGATGGAATTTCTGCAGATGTTGTAGCAGTGAGGTGTCAACATGTGTATGATTAAAATACTATTTCTCTCTCTTTCAGCTTTCTGAAACAAAGGTCTTTACTGCTTCCTCTGTTCCAGCTGAGAATCATGTCACTCCTGGGCAAAGGTAAGCTCTTCTTTCACCTTTTCCTCTACACCTAAAAATGATTCACTTACTGAAGCAATATTAGCTTGCACGTGTTAAAATTAATGTTGAATAAAACACAAGGATGATCCTGATCAGAGATTGCTCAAGCTAATTTTAAAATTGTGAAAGCCTTATTGTAAATAGTTGGTTCTATGTGTGTTCCTATGTTACCTTTATTTGACTGTGGATGTCAAATACACGAAGATAATACTGAAAAGACTGTGTCTTTACACAAAGACTACAATATAGTAGGGAAAGAAAGTGTTCTACTTTTGAAAAGGAAGCATGGTATTGCTGGGCAGAAAATAGAAAGCCGGACCCTCTAGGTTCAAGAAGTATTGGATCTCTTTGACAAATATATTAACAGAAAAGCTTGCATTAGCAAGAAGGTGAATTTCCAGATCATCATCCAGGTTACTTGCCTTTGCTCAAGCTAGTGATTTCATATAGAGAACCAAAAATGTGGTAGCTACTCCCTTACTTGCTTTTCTTTGTCTTCACTCAGTGCCTGACAAATGGTGATGTGGAAATAGTTGTCTGGTTTAGCTAACACTTCCTCAGCTTACAGGAAAACCGAATAAAGCTGTGTGATCAGTATTTCTGTAGTCAGAAAGCGTGATATCTGAAACTAGATGGCCTTATGGTCTCAAACATTTTGATACAGCTTAAGTTCTATACTTAAGAGTACAGTAAAACTTTGCTTACAACATGGATGGAACTTGGAGGTGGCATGGTGTCAATTGTTGTAGAGTCTATATTCTTTTAATTCTTAAACGATATGCATTAGTTCTGATGTACAGAAAACATTGCAGTTTATAAATTCAAGTTCTAGTTTTTTTTTCTTGCTTTTTTCCCCTCGTTTCATAGAAGAAGCCTTTTGGATGCTTGCTTCAATATCTGATCAATATCTCTAGTATACTTTATCCATAGTAATAAAAGTACTGAAAGTAGCTCTTCAGCCCAAGCTTGCAGTGTATTTAGGATAAACTTCAGTCATAATTTTTGGAGTAATTTCTTTTTATTGTATGAATACTTTGTTTTACCTTGGATAAACCTCTGCTAAATGTGGTAGGGGATGATGAGCCATGTTAAATATATGAAAATATGTGTTTCTTACCTTGCTTAGATATATATGTTAGAACAATTTTGGATATGTGTCTACTGTCTGGAAAACTTAGCTTCTATTTCTCCTGCTCTTGTGGTTTCTATGTAATCAGGCAATCACTGAATTGCTACTTGTGTGACGTTGTCTGTTACCATCCTCATGCCCACCTTGTACAGGGGTAGGCCTTTCATCCCTTACTCTTTATAGGATTATGTGAGGCCCAGGGGATGTGGATTATTGATGTGTATAGTGAGTTGGCAGATCGAATTCACTGAAATGTGGCATCTCTTTTATCACTTGTCTCAAGTTACATACTTATTTTAGTTATATAGGTTACTTTTATGATGCATGATGTGGTAGGAGTTGATAATATTTGAGGAAAGGTGCAAAAGATGCTTAGATTCTCTTTGTAGTGGAAAGTTTCAGCTAGCATAATTTCCCTTTCTAGTAGAAACCTCTATTCCACTTCGTCATATGGAGAGTTCTTGTAGGTAGATGAGCAAAATTCACAAAGACTTAATGCTTTCTTCAATTTCAACATTGCTTAACTGTCATGTTTATTCTAGCTAAACTTTGCTTTTTCTTACAGCATTGATTTGGTAACACTGCTTCAAAAGCCTGTGACTTCCACCCAAGAAACAGAAGGCAACTCATTTGAGGCTCCCCAGCAGCAGACCTTTGGCCAAGCCCTAGTCTTCACAAATTCTCAGCATAGCACGCAGATGGCATCAGGAACTGGCAGCTCCAGTGCTGTAAACTCCTTTTCTCCTCAGAGTCTGGTAAAATTGTTTTACAGTTTCTAAATATTCTGTATCTTGAAGAGTAAATATTTCAGGTCAAACAACTTTTCCAGTAGTGGCTATTTCATGAGTTATTTCAATATTTGTAAAATTTAGGATGCAGATGTTGAAGAAACTGGATTAAGAATATCCTCACAAAAATGTAAAATACATGACTTCTTATGTTTTTGCTAGGTGATTCTTTCTTAGTCTACATGAAGTACTTGTATTAATTTTTTAGTAGAGAACAGATGAGTTTAATGCATCCTGATTTGGGATGGTATTGTTTGTTTATAAAGTGAAGTTCTATGTCAGAAAACTATGATGTGGTATTTCCAAGCACATATCTGACTGCTCTTTGTGGAAAACTGACTATTTCTGAGTTTTCTGGAGTGAAGAAAAGTGACTTCCCTTCTTTAATAATTTTGAGGGCTTGAAATTGGGTATTTGAATAGCTTCTCAAATAATGAATACAACTATTAGTAAATTTTAATTTGGGAGGCCAAACCTTCTAGTCCAATGGAGTGACATTGCTGCAGCAACGTGATCCCGGGTCCAACCAGGAGCAAGGCTGAGAATATATTCCCAGTAGGCATCTACACAAACACATATATACAACATATATACACAGCCAGCCACACACATCAACACGGACAGGTGCACACAGTACTCACACAAACAGCACCAGCAGCCTCACCGTATTCCCTCTGGCTGATCAGGAAGAAGGTCCATTAGGGGGATACAGATATACCTGTATGCACTGTGGATACCTTCAGCAGCTAGGCTTAGATGCTGAGCCCGTTCAGGAGCTGGCCCTAGATCCTCAGTCTACCCAGTTGCTGGCATCTGGACATAGGAGTCCCCAAGGCCAGCAGCAACACTCCAGTTGCTGGTATAACTCCCCTCCCTAATTACCACCCACCCCTCATGCACATATGTGTGCATGCACATACTGTGCACACACAAGACTCATGCTAATGCAAATAGGTCTCAGCTGACCTCACAGTGTCTCTGGCAGTTGACTGGGACTCCCCGACCTCCCCAGTAGCCAGCTAGTTGCTTCTGTGGGCTTGCCCTCAGACACGCACACCCAAGCGGGTGTCCTAGTTGACCCCCAGATCCTACATACGCACACACAGCTCCAGTGTCACTTTGCCTCTTTGCCTGGCTTGAGGTTTGTTAGCAATTGTACACTCACTTGCATACCCTTGCTCACTCCAGTTTCTGGCACCACAAATGCATCAGCCCTCTGACTTATGAACCCCCTTCAGTTACTGACACTTAATTTCACTTGGTTTGGTCTCTCCAGTTGCTGGCACCACAGACACGTGGCCCCTTACTACCTGTGGTCTGACTGCAGTTGCTGGCACTCAGACATATGTTCCACCCTCACCACATACACACACACACACACGCACGCATACAAAATAGAATGTCCCTCACCCAGAAAAACAGAAAGGAATTTAAAAAGAAGATAGGACAGACTGCACTACTCTGGTACAGGGCATAGCCAAAGAAGCCTACAGCCACCTATTTAGCTGCGACAGGTCTTCTTTATCCCCCTAGTTTCCCATATTTGTTCCTCTCCAAATAGCCTGGATGCCTCTCTTTCTCCCCTACACATCTCATGATGAGTCTTGCACGATCCCAAAATGCTCTTCCCCTGCATCCCATAATGCATAATATTGTCCTTAGGCAGTAACCCCCTCCCCCCCCAGTGTGAAAGGTGCTTTGGAGAACTGCTCCTGTTGACTCGTCTTTACTGGGGTTCACATGTGCACAGTGGGGCTGATGCTCTACTGGGACAGCTCTGGGAGGAGCTCGGTTAGTTCCTCTGAGTAGGTAGTTCAGGTTCCTCCAACTGTCATTGTGCTTCTGCGCTCCTTAGTGCATGTGGAGATGAGATTTTTATCACATAACCTAATGATAAATATGCACTATTTTGAGGTGCATGGTTTCAAATAAATAAACACTATTCCAGGCATAATGATGGAAGTAAATCAGTGCATAAAAAAAGAATCTGGTCTTACCCTGCAATAGTTGAATTTTTAGTTGGTTACTTATTAGTAATCTTAAGTATTAGTAATGAAAAGGGTTGAACCAAGTAGCAGCTGAAGGCATGGATCTTAAGGTGATGTTAAAATTATTTACTACATGCTTATCTCCCCCCTTCCTTTTCTCTTTCTCTTTCTCTCTCTCTCTCTCTCTCTCTCTCTCTCTCTCTCTCTCTCTTTTTTTTGGGTGTGTGTGTGTTTTGCTAGTCTGCAGTTCTCTGTTCTGGCTTTGGAGAACTTGGATCCTCTAAACTGGCGAACTCTACTGGATCCCAAATCTTGGACCAGTTGAAATCTCCAGGTTTGGGTCAGTTTACCTCTCAACAAAACAATAGTAGCTCTACCACCACTACCACGACTACCACATCATCTTGGGATCTAAAGCCCCCCATTTCTCAGTCTTCAGTCCTTAGTCAGTTTGGTAAGTACTTTGCCATAGTTTCCTCTCTCCCTCTCGCTCTCCCTCTCCCTCTCCCTAGTCTGAGATTTCTCAGCAAAACAAGAGTTTAAAATGGACTTGATGAATGTTTTTTTTGAAATGTAAGCTTATTATTGATAAGTGATGCAGCTTTAGAAATTGTTGAGCTTTCATGTAATGTCTTTGAATTAAGGTACTGAAAATTTAAATGGAAATTTAATGTGGCTGTTTCTCAACAAATTGTAAAAATACTTATTTTGATCATTCTGTTTATGCTGCTTCTAGCTAAATATAAAGGTGTACCTTATTTTGTCTTTTTTCATTTTTTTTTCTCTCCTAACCACTGCATGGATTTGCAATGAGTATTTTTCCTCATAATGTGCATCGCATATCAGTGTTCTTTCTTCATGTACAAGTCTACACTTCCTGAGAATGATGCAGATTATGTATTTTGTCTTTTCATAACTGTATAGATTTTTCATTTAATTGAGTAAAATTAAGATAAATAGAGGTAAAAATGGCATGAACTTTATTTTGGCAATGTAGCTTGTGGCAGTGCTCTCACTGTGAAGAAAGATAGGTCTTGTATCTATTTTGCGTTTACATGTGTCTACGCATGTTTCCAAATAGATAAGCAGCCAATTTGGTAGCAGTTATAATCTTTTGCACACAGTAATGCTGCTAAAATATTTATGTACATTTTAAATTGCTTTCTAATGCAGTTTACCAGCTAAATATACAAATCTTGTACATTGTGAGTGCTGTGGATCTCTTACGATTATTAGCCACTGCTCTGAGCCATTGCTGGACTTCCACGATCTGAAAACTATGAAAGGGAAGACTTGGAAAAAAATGCCCATATCTAGTATCTCTTGACTTTCACACAGATTAGAATGATAGATGACTTCTTGCTTGTGCTGAGAATCTCCTTTTTAGAGTCAGGAAATCCTAATTCATAGTACCTCTAAATGGCAACTCCAGACTCTTTGAAAGTAACCAAAATTTAGAGGCACAGTTAACTGTAGTGAAAATTGCAGCGTTTGGCTGTTTTTTGAGGCCTAATATGTGGTAATACTATGTGACTGTAATATACATTCTGATATTTTTAAAGAAGGTTAAATAATGTTAGCTCAAAACTTGGGGAATCACGTGTTGGCTTTTATTATTGGAATGGTAACCTGCAGTGTTAAACTTGCGATGATACCTGAAAGAGATGGTACACATAATAGCTGTAAACTGTGTGAAATAAAGAGTGCCACAGCAGCAAACTATGTTGTGTGTCCTGCCCCCCGCCCCGCCCCTCTTAGTTCTCAACATTAGAGTAGATGTTCTGAGAGCAGATTTTAATGCTTTAATTTTGGTATTTCTTTTTCCAAATGCTGGCCAGACTTCAAATCCCAGCCTGAACCATCTCCAGTTCTGAGCCAGCTGACTCAACGACAGCAGCAACAAACACAGGCAGTCCCTGTTCCTCCTCCTGGGTTGGAGTCCTTCTCCTCCCAGGTGAAGCTCCGAGAGCCGTCGCCAGTAGACGCCTCTACAGCTGTTAGCAAAATGTTGCAGCTCCCCAGCATATCTATGGATAACCAGGCAGTGACTGCCCATCAAACCCAGCAGAAACAGATGAAACCACAAAAGCGGAGGATAACTCCGGCATCCAAGGTGTGTAATTCAGTGGAGCTAGTCCTCTGTAGACATGCACTGTAAATTACTGGGAAGGAAGAGAGCATGTGGTCTGTTTCTTGCCTAAGAAGGAGTAAACTCTAAGCTAGATAGTTTTACAGTCCAAAATACAGTGATGTGGTCTTTCCCAAGCACATACCTGATTGCTCTGTGTGGAAAATGATTGTTCTGAGTGATTTTGGATTGACTTAGTGGTGTCTACAAGGTAAATGTTGGATGAAGGGGGATAAGCATGGATGATGCCTTGAAATTACAGAATAGCATAGCTTACTCTTTCAGCTCCAAATTAGGGCATAAAATCAATAAATCAATTTCAGGTTAAAAAATATAGTTAATTTATGCAATGTAAGCTGTAGTAGATGTAGTTAGCAGCAAACATTGAGATGGTAACTGAATAAGCCTGTAGTTAAAGGAAAGGGGAGATCTTATTTTCATATAGCTTTAGCTAGCGTATATGAAAGAATTACGTCTTTTTTTTTTTTTTTTTTTTTTTCTCTCTCTCTCTTAAGATTCCTGCCTCTGCAGTGGAGATGCCTGGATCAGCTGATGTGACGGGGTTAAATGTTCAGTTTGGAGCTCTGGAGTTTGGGTCAGAGCCTGCACTCCCAGAGTTTGGATCAACTTCAAGCAACGAGAATACCAGCCAGACAACCAACAATAGCTTGTACTCAAAATCTGTAAAGTACGTGCGAGTTCCCTTTGTGTACTCTTACGTGTTCTCTTCAAGGGTCAGGTTTTTGCCAAAAATGTCACGGCAAAGTTATCATGTAATGGAACGGGGAAATACAATGACTTGTAAGACTCTGTTTTCTGTGGGTGACATCTTAAAGGAGGAATCTCTTTTCTAATGGCAATCAAAATCTCTTTGAATGAGTGAGTGAGAAGCTGGAGATAACACTGATGTAAATAAACTTTTAATCAAGTGCCCTTTTCAGCATTACTTTCTCATGTTTAATTGTCCTGTTTTTCAAATCTTTTCGAGGGTTTGTTTCCTCAGAGCCCCAATTCTTCTACTTCTGATCCAGGAGAGGTGATTTTTTTTTATCTATCTGTGTCAATAAATTGGCACCAGATTGCAGATCTAATGTTCCTATAGGATGAGAAAAGAGTATGCAGAAGCTCTAACTTAAATGCTGAAATTGCCAATGATAAGTACAACCATACTAATAACACTTATTGTTTCTATGTTAAAAAAATTTACTTCAGTAAAAAACTACCAGAAACTTTTTCAAAAATATTGTAAAATGAACTTTGACCTATAGTTCATAAAATGATTTAAGCTGTTTAGAAAGTAAGTCTTGGATATTTTTAGAGTATTTTTTCCCCTTTGTGCAGTTTATTCTTAGAATTATAATATTATAAGTAACAGTCTATTGCAAGAGATCAGGTCTGTGTCATCATATACCAGACTTCTGTGGACCTATTTAAAAAAGTGGGATTATGATACTTGAACTCTGAAAGCAAAATTACAGGTTTCTCATTATTTTGATTTCTAATATAAATTATATGGATTTGAGCATCTCTTACATGGTTCTAGATAATTGTATAGGAGCTGATATTTTCATGCAGGTATTTGAGATGATGTTTACCAAGATGATAAATAACTTTTGCTTTTTCCAGTGATCCTTTGAATACCTCTTTGACAATATCCAATACAGTACAGGAGTCCACCTACACAACCTCTGCCATCACCTCTTCCAGTCTGACCTGCTCATCCCAGAGCACTAGCCCAGTAACAACAACGTCCTCCTATGACCAGAGTTCTGTGCATAGTAGAATAGCGTACCAAAGCTCCATGGCTCCATCTGAATCAACCCCTGTTGCAGTTACGGTGAGTGAATTTCAGAAATAAGACCTTCAAAAGAGTTTAAATATTCATGTTATATACGTTAGACTTGTATCACTCTGCTATTTTAATACTTTTAACCAAACCAAGTGATATCTTTAATTCCCAAGCCATTCTGTTCTTTTTTCTTTCTTTTCTTATCATGTAGCCGTTTTCTTGCCATACTGTATTTGGGATACAGTAGCCTCTGATCTTACAGGTTTTGACATCTTAAATTGCTGTCTGACCTTTTTTCCTAGTAACACCATTCTAGTTGAGTTTCCTTCCCTGAAGCTTAGCTTTTCAGAAAGGAACCATCTCTCTATATAAATATTAGTCATGATATTTTGCTGTATCTTGACAGTTTCTGTCCAAAGGTAATATCATTTATTAAGTTTATATGGCACCTAGCAAACGGATCTAAAACTGTTTGTGGATCCTGCAGCATTATTCTTTCTGTTAGATTTAAACGCCAGTGGGAATTAGTTTCATGTTTTATTTTAAAAAGCATATCGGAGATCTTATCTAGGACGGAGAGGCGCTCTCTCTCTCTCTCTCTCTCTCTCTCTCTCTCTCTCTCTTTCTCTCTCAGTATTCAAAAGCACCTACTCTCTTTGTATAAGGAATGTAGGTTTATTTAGTTATTTAATTTATTAAATGCTTAAGGAACTTGTGAGAATTTAAGGTTTTTTTTTTTTTTTTTTTTTTTTTTTTTTTTTTTACATCTGGCCTTTGATATGTAATGGCTCAGTCAAACTTGTCTTCTGTACTAGCTCGTATGTACTGGTGAGGATCAAGCATAGACTATCCACTTCTGTACTCCAGCGTTATCCAAAAAACAACTGGTGCTTCTCAAGTCTTATCTTTCAATGGAAAAAAATGGCATTTTGGCGTCTCTGTGTAACTTGGATAGTTAAAATTGTGAGTTGCATTAGATCAAAAGCACAACCATTTCCTATATGTTAACGCAATTCTCTTTCTTGCATATCGGTGTGAACCTGCAGTTTATGTTGTATACCATACATGGGAAAGTCTTTCAGATGGGCATAGTTTGGGCAGTGTGTGGAGTTCTGTTTGTTCAGGACACCTTGCACTTGAGACAACTTTATTATGTGGTTTTGTTAAAGGCAGTTAATTTCCTGCCTTTATTGTCTTTAAGTTTAGAATGAACATAGAATTTTGCATGAAGCATGTTGTATGTGTGAATCAGTCTGAAAATTTAATAAACCGCTGTAAGGTGACTTACTCTTTTCTCTTTTGTTTACAGAATGGGCACAGTGGTGTTCGAACACAGCCAACTCTTGACAGTAAGTTTTCACAAAGCTCCATTATACACAGAACTCTCTTTCTGACCTGTCCTCACTACTTGGTATGCACACGGTAGTAGCAGTGATACCTGATTTAAGGTTTTGTACCGTTCTTTCTGTTTATCTTTGAGCAATTTGAGTTTATTTTGTACTTGCAAAGAACATAAAGCTTGCTAATTGGCTAATACCAATATATGAAATTAGCCCTATTAAATATATACCCAAATGTGCAACCGTAGGCAGTCTTAGAGTTAGAAAAGCTGCCACATTTGTCAGTGTTTTTTTTTAATTTTAATTTTTCTCCCTGAAATTTGTGTGTATGTGTGTGTACATATTAAAAAAATGTGTGTGTGTATTTTTAAATCTATATCTCTATCTATCTATCTGTTACTATTTTTAACTAATTTTTCCAGTTCCCATTGGGAAGCCTGTAGTGGTAATTCAACAAAGCCACATTCTTTTAAAGTATCTCTTACTGCCTGTAGTGCAACTTATGCCTTGTTGCAACCCTGTGAGCAATAAAGGTAACTTCCATGCTCCCTCTGCTGGGTGGCTTACTGTCTTGCAGTAGAGTGAAAATACTACAGTGTTGGCTCCAATATAGGCATTATTGTTTTCGTTGCATTGGCTTGTTTTTAGCGTGCTGCTTTACTTGTAGTGCCCTGATAGCTCTTTTCCTGGAGTTAAAATAATTAAAATACAGTTCTTGCTCTTCGGGCCTTTATGTGCAGCTTTATGGAAGTTTTCAGGGCAGCAGTGTGAATTAATCTATTTTGTAATTACTGCACTTCAATTTTAAATCTGTCCTCCTCTTAAACATCTCATCAGTTGTGTCAAGAGTGGGGCAACTTCTTGTTTATTTATACTTACGAGTAGAAAGGACTTGAGTATTCAAACCTGTAAACAATATTTTTTCTTAGCAGCAGATTCTGTTTAACTTACCTCTTAAAAGAAATTGTAATATGTAAGACAGCTTTTCAGATGGAAAACTTTCTTGCTCTCAAGTACAGAATTAATAAACAAGGTGTTGAAATTCACTACAGGACATACCTTTTTGGTATGGAAAACAGTTCCAAGAATTTCTAATATTTTTGTAGTTATTTTGTAAGAGTTTCATAATTGGTTCCTTTTTCTATGCCAGTTCTCTTTTGACTTCTGTTTTTTTCCTATATCTCAAGCCTGTAAGCTGGAATCCACCTTCTTCCATGTGTCCTAATTATTTTTAACCTTTCTTTATTACCGTGTAAAAGTACTGACCTTTATCTTTCTATATGTGCTTCTAATAGCCTTAGTTAATAGTATTTTTCATCTCTCATCTTTGCTATTGTTGTTCTTTACTATTCAGATTTCATCCTCTCTAAAGCTTGAGTCATTCAAAACATGACTGTTGTTATACTTCGGATACTTCTGACTTTTTCTTTTTTTTCTTTTATTGGTGGTGGTGGTGGGGTATTGTGCTTCATGTCCAGGCATCTTGCAAAAGTCTCTTAATGAAATTGATTATTCATTCCCATAAATAAGGGACATCTACTCTGACTTCAGGAAGTGAACAAATCACTCTAAATATATTGAGAGCGGTTAACGTCTATTTATTTATTTATTTATTTTTAAAGGAATATTGCCAAGAGATGTGGGGTGATTTAGTTGTCTCCTTCATGATGGTGCTTTCACTTCTGTCACTTTTATTTCCTTCTCTGTTCTGTTACCCTTATGTCTATTACTGAGGCTGAGAACTCTTGATTTCTTTGAGTGTAGCATTCAATTCAGCAACCTAACTTGGGACATTTAGGGAAAAAACCAAAAGAATAATGTGAGCAGTGATGCTTAACTTCCAAGTATGTATTTGGCTTTTGGTGAGCATTTTAAGTTGACTACTTTTATCCCCACAAGCATACAAGTTAATGATTGAGCCCTTGGATAGTGATCTCTGGTGTTGTATGAAAGCATGGTCCCGCAGAAGGCAGGGCTAAATTCACTTCTTGAGTTTTATTGGTGAGTGAGTATTTCTAATTCTATGTTCTTCAGAGGACAAAAGAAAATAGTATAGGAACAGCAGGAGATTTATCCTGGATGGTAGAGTGTTTCAGTGTCTTAATAAAAGTTAGTCATCCTCTGGAAAGGCACATTTATGGTAAATTGATTCTACCATATATAGGCCAAAAATATAACTTCAGTGTTAAGCGTTTCTTGTTGTCGGTGTCAAATAAAGTAAGTCAGTATTTGACAACTCCTTGGCCTTTAAAGGTGCTTAATGCTATATTTGATGCGGCCTTTTTATTGTAAGTTGTTTTACTCTATACTTTTGACTGAGTGCTCCGAACTGTGTGCCCTCGCACTCCAGTGATCCAAATTTCAGACTCGAATAGTGCTGCAGAAGAGAAGAAGCAGGGGTAGAGGCAAAAGTAGATTTGTGCAGTGCCTTGAAGACTCTGTGTAATTCCCTTTGTGGAAGGGGCTGGAATCAAATGCAAGGAACTTTAAAATGTGGACGGAATTGTGGGCAAAAGCTAGTAATCAAATAGTGAGAGATGAAGTGCACAAGGCTGTATTCTGTTACATATGTACCAGTGAAAATCATAAATCTATTATAGATGACAAGCTTGAAGGGAAAAACTGATAGTTCTGTTGCTATCTGAATTTTCTTTAGTAGTGAGACTTCTTGATACTGTTACTGATTCTCAACCATGTTTTTTGTAAACCCAGTGGAGAATACCGTTGTGTTTCTGAATCCAGCTTGGGATATTATGTATGCTGGAATTCATCTCTGAATGCCTTTTTCTAACTTTATTGCAGCTACTTCATCAGTTCCAGCGTCTAAGACAGAGCCCTCTCCCTCTCTACCTTCTGCTGGTTCACTGCCTAGCGTGGTGTCCACCACTGCTTCGCTTCTGCCTTCAGCATCACAGCACTCAGCAGCGTTGCCCAGCTTGCCTCAGTCCAGTGATTTGGCCAACAGCTCACTGTCCCAGTTAAGCAGGTACAGCAGGAGTGGTGGTAAACTGAAAGGAGCTGAATTTTGGGCTGAGAGTAAATACAAGGCTGATTGTGTAGGGAGACTGTCAGACAATATGGTCCCCTTTTCTGTCATTAACTGAAATTAGGAGAGGTATTCAAAGAGAACAGGATCTTTCTGGCTGTGAAGTGTAAGCCCTGGGCTCCCTCTTAATGATATAGCAGCTGTTACCCTCAAATTTTCATGGTGTGAAAACAACTTTGTGTTTCAAAGGGCTTCTACTTCCATTTTATGCCAGTTAGTTAATTGATCCCCCACTTTTTTTTTTTTTTTTTTTTTTTTTTCCTTTTTCCTGTTTTGTCTGCAGTGCCTGCTATTTGTTTGGTATTATAGATCTGAAATCATTCTTTAACAGTTTACTTCCTTGCTGATTTTAAGCATTGTAGTTTCATTCATGTTTATATTTCTTAAAATTAAAAAACTGAAATGTTCCCGTAGGGACAATGTGTGGATTCTTCTAAGGCTTTTCCTTATGACACTTCCAAATAGCAGACTATTGCTCTTGGAAGTGCATTCAGCACAGCTTAGCTCGTTTACATTATCTATTTGTTTTTCAGAACCTGTTACTTGAGCTCTGTCCTCAGGCATGTGACATCCTGAGGATGTACTGGTTGGTTAAGTTTTTAACACTGACCTTTGTTCTGTGTTTGGCTATTCCAAAAAATATATGGGATATCACAAGTTTTTCTCTGTTTCCCAGGCATGGTTGATACCCTTTATACCATAAGTGTTTTCTGTTGAACAGAATTGTGAATATATCAAATAGTGAGAGTTGTTCCATTCACATTAGAAACATCACCTCTCTGAATTTTCATTTTTTGAAAGACTTTTAATATTGATTGAAATTTTGGTTGGAGTGTTGATGCTGTGGGACAGATGCTTACTGACATGAAAAGATGATGCCTGAATTCCAAGCATGTATGACTATTATGCTGACAGCTCTTATCTGAGCCTCTGCTATAGGTCAGGTAATGAATTAGGGCTGCTTAGAAGAGTGATATGTGGGTGAGGGAATGTTTTAGGTACTAAAACCATTTCTTTGCTTGCTACCTGAAGTCCTATCATCCTGATTCCTACAGATGGGGAACAGTTTTAAAGACTGAAAGTGAAATGAATCTGTGAAACTTCCAAGACTTGCACTAGACCCTCACCTTGACCAACTGACAGAACTGTCTGCTCTTAAATTAGGGCATATTGTTTAGTCTGAAACTTTATTATAAACACTGCTGTATTTTCTTATGGCTATTTCCATGGAAAATACTAAAATATTTGTTGTGTTCAGGATCTCTCTTGCTTCACTTGAAGAGGAGCTTGCTGAACACCAAACCATAGATATTTTGAAGTGAACGTGCAAATACAGGAACGGTTACAGCCCACTTTTTAAGTCATTGTGTGATGGTTGGCTTTGTTCAATGTTTATTCTTTTTATTCGATATCATACTATGAAAACTCTGTTTTTGACATTGAAAGTAAGGTATAACTTTCGTCAATGTAAATATTTAAGAACCGATTTCAGCCATCTTTCAAGGAGACATTAATGGTCTTTGGATTATAGATGAGAACTGGTGCTGCTGTTACTGCCTCAAGTTTACAGGCATACTCTACTAGGGAAAAAGGTGATGCTGAGACTAGATTTGCTTCCTAAAATTTAAGTTGTCTGAGGATGTCCTTTAGTAATGGATTCTTTATTTTGGCATTTTACAGTGTACAACTGAACCTTTTTCCAGTGTACAACTGAACTGGTTGTTCTTATTCATGTTTTAAATGAGGGAATGGCTTTGGGGGGGAGTGTAGCAGTATGAATGGGACTTGATTGAATTTCCAGATGCTATAGTAGTCCAATTTTCCTGCTTTCACAGATTATCTTTGTTTGCTGTTTTTTTTAATCTTTGTCTTCCAAGAAAGTGTTGGGGCTGTTGGCAGGCTTATGGGGCAAATACTCTATAGTTTTAATTAATTGAACAAATATTATGCAGATTAAATGATCAGAAACACTCTAGTGAGTCAAAACAAAGCACTGCCTCACCATGTAATTGTTTCCAGTAGCAACCAGTAACAGTTGCTCAGGGAAAGAATGAGAAACAACCCATGTGTCCTGTGGACCTTCTTCTGGTGTACTCTTCTGGTTTTGGCCATCAAATGTCCTGGAGTCATTGCTTTGTAATTCTTGAAGCAATTGTTGATTTTTAAAAAATATAGTAAACTGATAAATAGGAATGAGTAGCGTTTTAGATTTTTATCACAACATTTCTTGCAATGTGGTCAGGTATTAGCATGTTATCGTGATCTTTTGACAGACTGTGTTCATTTCATGTTGTAAATAATGGTTGACTATGCACTTAAAAATTTTACACTAAGCCGTAGATAGTAAGAAAATAGTTAAAGGAAAGATTGTCCATATATTTTATATACGTGTTTAAGATATAAGCTGGGTCTAGGATATAAATTAATTGTACTAATTCTTTACAATTTCTTTCTAGCTCCCTTTCCAATCATCAGAGCAGCCTTTCCCCTGCCTCAGTGTTGTCTTCAAGCACATCACATGCAGTAAGTTCTCTTTGTGTTTCAACAGATGTTTGGCATGTAGTCAGTTTATCTGATGGTTAAGACCTTCTCTCAATTCTCATTGTCTCCCAGTACACCAAGAACTGAGATGAGCTTTATCTCAGGGGAGAAGGAAGACTGCCAGCCCTCTAGTGGCAAAAAGGTTGTCTTTGCTACTTGTGATTTGTACTCCATCGAGAATAACTTACAGAGATTTGCCTGTTGCACAACTGCAGAGGAACTTTCCGTTCCAGGCAGGGGGAGAGAGTAAAGAAAGAATTTCTTGTAGCAAGTATATTTAAAATAATCTTTAAAAGTGGCTCTGGGAAACCGTTCCAAAATACGGAGTGTCAGCAGCCTTCACTGAAGATGTTAACTGGCAAAGTACAAGTACATGCATGATGCATGTAATGACAAATGTCTCTTAACAGGTTATTTTAAAATTTACCACGTGATATTGCTGTTACCTGTGTATTTAATGCATTTGAGATAACAAGTAAATAGTGTTGAATAGGGTGCTCTGGATGAGGTTGCACAAACTTAAATGAAAGGAACACTGCGTGGAAGTTCTGTGATGGGATACCTCTGTACAGATCCCATCAGAGCGCACAAATAAGTTACTCCAAGCATGTCTTTTCCTAATATCTGTATTTCAGTTGTAATGTTCCGTCCATACTGAGTATATATCTTAAAAATTCATTTATCCAAATATGCTTCTTTCCTGCGGTCAAAGTTGTTTTGGCTACTGTGAACTGATGATACTGTTTTGCAAGTATGGAGCCACTGGAGAGAGTCCATCATAGGGCTACAAAAATGATCGAAGGTCTGAGCCTCTTCAGCCTGGGGAAGAGAAGACTGGGGGGGATCTTATCAATGTGTATAAGTACCTGAAGGGAGGGTGTCAAGGGGATGGAGACCTACTCTTTTCAGTTGTCCCGTGTGACAGGACAAGAGGCAATGGGCAGAGATTGAAGCACAGGCAGTTCTGCCTGAACGTGAGGGGGAATTTCTTCCTTGGGAGAGTGACAGAGCCCTGGAACAGGTTGCCCAGAGAGGTTGTGAAGTCTCCTTCTCTGGAGATCTTCAAGGCCCACCTGGATGCAACCCTGTCTACCATGCTCTAGGTGACCCTGCTGAGCAGGGAGGTTTGACTAGATGATCTCCAGAGGTCCCTTCCAACCTTACCGATTCTATGATTCTATGATCAGCTTACGGTTAAGGCACTGTATTGTGCTGGTTTCAATCCAGGAACTCCTTTATACTCACATGTTCCTGTATCTGATACATGTTCATGTATGTGGTCTGTGTTTCAGTTTACCATGTTGATCATATTATAGGGCTTTGTAGTTTTAATTTCCACAAATATCTTGAGGAAATCTTGATAGCAATGTTCTATTTTATTTTTGAAACAAATACTGTCTTTTAGAAGAACATAAGAGTTTATTTAAAATAACAAGTACTAGCTTAAAGGAGTATGCAATCAAAGGGCAAGAAATAATGCAATAGAGGGACATTTGAGTTATTGTAATATAATTTTGTGATGGATATAGCTATTCAAATTTAATTCTTAGTAATAGTTTTCTTTGAACACTTAAGAGAAAAAATTGCAAGCATGCAACTTAGTTGCTTGCCTGATACGCAGATAATGCATATAATATTGCACATTCTCTTCCATGTGCTGCTGCTGTTTAAAACGTTGTTTGTTTTCTCCCAGCATCTTCTGCTGTGGTTTATTTGCTCTGTGATCCTCATTCTTTTTGTCTCCTTTCTAGCACACTAGTGTTGAGAACACAACTTCGCTCCAGCCCTCAACAACCTTTTCAACTGCTTCAACCTCAGCCACTAGCACCACCTCTTCGGTTGTCAGCATGGCAAGCAATATGAACACTACAAACAGCCTTGGCCTGAGCGTTACCAGTGTGTCTATACCAGCTGCTACTACACGGGCAGCTCCCTTAGTATCTTCAGGTTCGCAGTATTAACAGATCACGTGGATAGAGGACTTCAGTCAGCAGGGTTGTCAGCTGAGCATCTCACCAGCAATAACTACGCTAAGAAATCCAGTCTTGGCTAGCATTTTCATCATGCTTATAAAATAAAGTTGCCTGCTTTTGTATATTTGAAATATTTGTTAGGGTGTTATGTAGCATTTATATAGCACATTCTATCCCCAAAGAGCTTTATAAATAGACACTAGAGCAACTCTGACTTTGTAAGTTTTGGACTAGCAAATTTGTCCAGTTTTCTGGACAAAGTATTCTAGGTTGTGATCAGCTCTTGGTGTGAGTTCACATTTGCTTTAATTTCAGTCTTCTCTGTGACTTCAGTTTATCTGGCAGTATCAAAATACACTGCAGTGTCCTCATTATCATATGTCACATCCCTGCTGCGACACTTACAGAAGTAAAGAAGGTATCTGATGTCTGGGTCATGCCACAACAAATACTGCTTTTGAAAAGGATATCCATAGAGAAAGGTGGCAAGGCTTCTTGCACTGAAGTGGGAACAATGCTAAATTGCCCTGTTGTTTCTCTGATCGACTTAAACAACTAAAAGAAAATCCTGTGGAGAGAAAGTAATGATTTAAGTACTAAGATCAAACACAAAGATTTCTTCTTTTCCCCTTCCCACATTTTTTAAGAGAAGCATCTGATAACTGGCCAGACAAAGTGTATTTTTACTCCTCTGTGTCTTAGTACTGCTTCATGAATGCTATTGAAACTGCCTCAGCCGCCTTCTCTTTGCTTTTCTTGAATGCAGTAAGTCACCCACAGAAAGTATACTGACAACATTTATTAGTTTCTATTGATGGGGACAAGGGAGGAATGTGTGGACACAGCAGAAATTTAGAGCAGAGAATTTGCTGTCTTAGATTGAGAACAATACCTACGTTTTACCTTCAAGAGAGGTCCAAGGAAAGGAGAAATTTCTATAATTCTTGTAATCTTCTCAGATGAAGTTAACTACAAAATCCGACTGTTCTCTGATACTGTTGTTTTCGGTCTAAAGCAATCTGTGCTTTCCCTTACTTGAGGTATGGGTCAAATTCCTCACTCTATTTTAAGCATTTTCATTAACTAACACTAAAGTCTTCTGTGCGACTCTGCTCTTTAGAAGCTGTGATAATGCATATGTTAGGGCTCATGAGCTCTATTGTCTCAAGGCTGACTCCCTCCTTTTATTTTTTCTTTCTTTGTTTTTTTTTTTTTTTCCCTTCTTCCCTTAAAGGCTTGTTAAAGTATCTGTATTTTGGTTCTACAGGCAAAGCTCCCCCAAACTTGCCCCAAGGTGTACCACCCTTGCTGCATAACCAGTATATTGTGGGACCTGGAGGACTTCTGCCTGCCTACCCAGTAAGCAATTTAATTGTATTTGTCATTAATTTGTCATTAATTAATTTAGCCTTTGCTGCAAGTAAGCCCTCTAGACCTGCTGCTGTCTATGCCAAGGCATTTGTGTTAGCACATGTTCCATCTAGGATCCCTATTCCAGGTGCTGAAGAGTATGTGAAATGCGTTCAGTGGGAGTTTACTGTTGATTATGAATTTCAAAACAGGCTTGATTTGACTACTGTTGAAGCTGAATATGCATTTTACTATGGTTTTCAATGGAATCAGGTTTTAGGCTCTTTTAGTCAAATTAGAATCGTTCAGGTTCGTCTTACTGAAGTAGGTTTGTTGTAGTGCTTGAAATGTGCTATGTCCTGTCTGCCTGCTTTGGAAGATTGCACATAGCTTCCTGATATCTGACTAGGTTCAGTATCTTTTCATTTGCTTGTTTTCCAAATCAGAAGTTTTATTCTGATGTTTTCCTTCGTCTCACCCAATGTTGAGGGATCATGTGACTGCTTTGTGGCCTTCTCACTAAATCTTAAATCATCATATTTTGAGAAGGATTGATTGCATTTACTCCCAGATCTGAATGCCTTGTAGATTTTTCAATAGTTGTTGAATGACACATCTGTGAAAACAGTATTGAAGACTGGATAGTTAAGTGCTGTTCAGAGGACTGCTGTCACTGAAAAATAATATTAGGGTGACAAGCCATTTTAAGCTATACTAGCCTTAAAATCCTACACTGCATCTTGATAGCACGATGTGACATGCACTTTGCACCTTCAAAATGGGCTGGACCTAGATCAAGCTCAGTTTAAAACCCCAAATCAGTCATTGTTAGAGAAAAGTGTTATAATGATGTTGTATTTTTTATCTGTCTTTAAGCAGATTTATGGTTATGATGATCTCCAGATGCTTCAATCCAGGCTGCCAATGGTAAGTAAATGGCTTGACTTCTTCATTTTAAACAAGATATCTTCAGAGTTGGCCTCTATTCAATACAAACTTGATGGTGATTGTATATTCTGTTTGGTTGATCATCCACAAACAGAGTTTTTCTAGGTGGTGTAAATTTAAAAAGAATGATTGTTGCCACCTGCATTTGTCCATCCTGCAAATTCTGTAAACATACTGAAATACTTTCTGCTACTGAGTGGAGAACTTTTACTTGGATTGTCACAGCAATATGAGATCTTTTCAAACATCTTTGAAATCTTGAGTGTGGGCTTTTCCTCTTAGCAATGAGTAAGGTTGAACTGCATATGAGAGAAGCTGAGCTTCTAGATAGAGTCAGAAAGAATCTCAGCATAGTTTCTGGAAAGGTAAGGATTTTATTTCCAGAAGATTGGAGTCAGGAACTTGGAAAGTTTGGTCATGTGCACCTGAGAAAAATAAGGGGATTATGTGATGCGCTGTGTTTATAGGGGCAGAATTGGAGCTATAAACAGCAATCTGGAGAGAGGTAGCACTGAATGAATTTTGCAGTCAGAAAGAGTCAAGTCAATAACAGGTCTTCCATGTGGAATCTGAAAGGAGCTAAAGATTCAGAGTCGAAAGGAATAGAGGGATGTCCCAGACAAATTCCTGTTTGGTTGGTCATCCTGGGAAGAGCGAGAAAAAAAGAATTGAGGGTGAGGGAGAAGAGAAAGCACATCTGTGAAGATCTTAACCTGATGAAGGCATAATTCTTGGAAGAATTATCTACTAAAACGAATGGTATTTTCTTTCAGAGAGTTTGATAAGTAACAACATATTGGCCGTTCTTCTGGGGCTGGGAAGATGCAACCTTCAGACTGGGCAGGCTTCTGAAAGTGGTGAACAGATAACTCCAGGTGGAGGTCATGTGGTACCGCAGCTTTAACACCACAATGCACAGATGGGTTCAGACAACTTAGGAGGGGAATTTTTTCTTGGACATCCTGGATGCCCCAGAAACGCAGAAGGTTTGGGAAGTATGCCACTGGCTGAAGGGCATAAGACTAGAATGACATGTAAAATGTTGGGCCATCCTTGGGAAGGCAGGACTGTATCTTTGTGGTTACATTGGTAGGAGATGAAGCAATTTCTAGCAGAGCGGCTTAGCTTTTATCAGCCTACGTTTCACATCTGTTAGCTGAATTGTGCACTGTTTTCTGGGCAGGAGAACTTTGTACCTGTAGCTGTCTCACAGGGTCATGCCAGCAGACTGTACTACTTGGGTGGGCAAGTTTGGTTCTGAGGGTGCAGGAACTGGTAATTATGGAGGTTATTTACAGGTGGTGGCAGTAAATGGAGGAAAAAAAGCAAGTAGATAACTCTAAATCTGATGCAGCAAAGCACATGGAGAAAAGAAATTTGTTAATTGCCTCGAGCCCATTCAAGCCCAAGAGTTAAGGGTGAACAAGAGGAAACAGAAGGATTGATACTTAAACGTGTATATGATATTTCTAAAATAACATATAATAAGAAGGCACATGGAAATGGTAGCCTGTAGACTTCTAATTGGCTTTTCTCTGGGAGCTCAAAGTTGAATGATTTTGAGTGGTTTTTTATAATTGTTCCAGTGAAGCAGAGTTTGCCATTCTTGACTGTGTTTGTCTACAGGATGCTAAATTGTACAGGTATGATAGGTTTTAGTGTTCCTTAACTCTTCCCTCTAGGATGCATTGGGGAAAATGCATTGTTACTGTGAAATACTAAGTCAGTCAGACTAGAGTTATACATCAGTGCTGCATCATGCTGGAATTTAAAAATATTACATGACTGTTTCTGAATTCAGATGTGATATGCACCAAATAGGAATTCTCCAATTAACATCATCTGAAAATGAGGAATTATTCTGTGGACTAAAAATCAAAGAAGGAATAGGCAAAAATAATAATGATGTAGCTAGAGATGAAACACTTCAAGTTAAAAGAAATGATCAAATTAGAAGAAATGATGAAGCTAGGGTCAACTCTTCAAGTTGGAAGAAAAAGTTAAAATGAAAAATCTTATTGAGAACAGATAATGAATTAATGCTATACTAAAATCTTCTTTATGGTACGAAGTAAAAACAGCTATCAATGCATTTAAAAAGAAAAACCTGAGAAGTATTGCTTATAGTGGACATAATTCAGAAGCTAGGAATTACAGAAAATAGTGGAAGAAAATAACAGGACAAAAATTGCTGGAAGAAATGAAAATTGAGACCAAAAACTCAAGTATTAGATAATGATAAAAAGATGAAATATTTCATACAATGAGGAAAAACAAAACTGTGAAAGAGATACTATTCTTTTGCTTCAGAAGAACCTTCATGTCTGTATTACAAGATAAAAATGAACAACAGGCCATTCTGTTATTGGGAAGTTGTCCATATATTTGGTAGATAGTGTTAAATCAGGGTCCCCTATAACTGGGATGCAATGACTTGGAAATAAGTGATGAAGAAGTGTTATTGAAGATTTTGGGGGATGTCTTTTTTCCTAGCAAAAGTTCTGAAACCTGGAAAAGTTCCAGAGAGAGCAGATAACTCCATGTTGGAAAAAAAGGAAAGACCTGGCTAAATGAAGATATGACAACTTGATATCACTTCCGGAGAAGTAATGGATGGCTGAAAAAATACAGCAATTACATAAATTGAGATGAAGTTATTAAAAGCAAATAAGAGATTCCATGATGAATTAGGAAAATTGATGTTAAAGTTGAACCTCCCCTGCCCCACACACGTATACACTATCCAAAACTTAAACCTATGGACAAAATGTTTGCCTTGATGAATATGAGGCAGAGAAACAGGAGAAGCAAGGAAACAGAAAAAAGGGGCATATTAGATTAAGATTTAACAAAACAAAAAAAAAACCTATAATAAAAATAATAAAAATTATATTGATCAATATTCAAAAAAATATTAGGAATAGGTTTCTTGGTTCTACACTAGACGCTTTCTCTGCAAAAATAGAAAAGTGATGATAACTTTACTGAAAAGAGGAGTATATGAGGCATGTTGGGAAGAATTAGTTAAATACAAAGGGATGAACTATATTTGGACCATGAGAAAGTGTTGCCTTCTCAGCAAGTGGATGTGCAGGACATGAAGCATGGGAGTAAAGATGTGAACTGTGGCCTGGGTGTGCACACAGTGTATGTGAGCAGCAGGGGTGGAGATATGAGAGCTGTAGGCTTTGCTAGGTGACAGTCAGGGTAGGTGGGTGCCCAGTGCCACCTTCCTTGGGGGAGACTTAAAAGGCTGAGTGTACCTCCTACTTGGGACAAATTGCCATCTGTCTAGAGCTGTTGGAAGCCAGGAGCATGTTTGTGATCCCCCATTTGGCCCCTACTCTTCTGTGGGATGTTGGGAAGGTTTGTGCCAAGGATATGGTTGTAGATTTTGCTCATTGTACACTCAAAGAGGATAGTGAAGGAGATGAAGTGAGGATCTGGATGTTGCTGGTTTTACATCCTGCTAAGAGAAAAAGCACTTTCGGAAGAGAGCAGCAATGAAAAAGAGGGGCCAGTTGATGGGACAATATACATCCAGAGTGAATTTATAAAGATTTGAGCAGGCGAAGTACAGGCTTTCTGAGCTCAGGAAGAGGATGTAATGATGTCTTTGTCAATATCTGGAGTTTCTACTGTCTTCAGTTGACAAGCAGAGTACATTTACCTATGCTGTGGTGACTATGGGAGAGTGTCAGTGAGGCTACAGTTTATTGGAGGGAAGCACTGGAGCTGGCCCAGTGGAGCTGCTTGTTGTGGCCTATGTGAGGCTGATAAGGAGGGAGAGGTTTCTGCTGGAGGGTACATAGCATGGGCAGAATAGTTGGCTATGAACGTTGGGGCAGACTGTGCCTTCAAATACGGACAACTTATTATTTTGGACAAGGTAAGTTTTCAATAAAAGATACTTATATTTTTAAACCTTCTCAAATAAAACTAACGAAAAAAAATATAAATAAATGAGTACTCTTTCCAGCATGAGAGTATTGATCAGTTCTTGAAATACACTGATTTCCTGGGTGAGGGTAGTCCATAGCACACAGAAAGATGTGGGTACTGCGTGAGCACAAAAAAGTGCACACCATGAAAGCGTGTGTGCAGCTTGTGCGACAAGCGGCTGAGCATAAAGACGGGTTTGTGCAAGGTCTTGCGCGTGGGGTGGCGCAAGCCGCTGTCCCCGTACAGGGGGTGTCCCGTCCCCGGCTCCTCTGGAGACGGAGGTGAGCCCCCCGCCGTGGTGCGAGGTGTTTGGAGAAGAGTGTTGGAGCAGGTGATGCCTGGCGGTGGCTTCCCACTGGAAGGGTCGTGCTGAGATTCTGTGAGGCCCGTGACGCTCAAGTTTTTACAAAAGGTCTTTATTTGCCTCGAATAAATAGAAGGAATAAATAGAGGGCTACGCTTATCAGAATAAATAGAATAAGTTAAATAAATAGAGGGGTACACTTATCAGACTAAATAGAATAAGTTAAATAAATAAGCGGAGGGGTACTTTTTGGAGCGGTGCGTGAGTGTGTGGGCAAGTTGGTGGCACCAGGCGTTTCCGTTGTTGAGGGGCGTGGTGAGTGCAGAGCAGGAAGTAGCGGGTGTCTCGCGTTGGGGCTGGGTCTGTGGACGTGGCCTCTGTGTTTGCCATCGGTGGTGTCCTGTGTGGGAGGAGGCGTGGGGTCGAGGTGCGCGGGGCGACGTTGGTGGGCAGGGTGCCCGAGCGTGGCTGTGGGTGTTCACGATGCTGCTGGAGTCTGCGTGGTGGAGGCGGTGGTGGAGGCGGGATGGTGTGGGTGTTGCGGGGTGATGCGAGGAGGGTGCCATGGGAGCGACCGTCTGAGGGTGAGGGGCAGGTGTAGGGTGAGGGCTGCGTGGGTGGTCGGTTGTGGTGAGGAGGGGTTGTGTCTAATCCGCCATGATGCGGGTGAGGTTGTGGATGCGCTGGAAGCAGGTTTGAGCTTCGATGCGGACGCTGTCCCAGGCGCAGGGGCTGTGGTTGTGCGTGCGCAGGAAGTTCTGGATGTGCCGGAAGTATGTGGCGATGCTGAGCTGGTGGGTGAGAGGCACTCGGGTTTTGGAATCCCTGCCGGCGCCCGGGAGGCATTGCTGGAGGTGTTGGATTTGGTCGTGGAGCTGGTTGAGGAGCTGTTGGTGCGCTTGCGCGTCCCAGTGGGCGGGGGTGTTTTCGCTGCTGAGAGTGGTGAAGAGGTGGTCGAGGATGCGTAGGATGGCGGCGGTGGCTTGTTGTGGGTCCTGGATTGTGAGGAGGGTGTTGGGGAAGGGGAAAGTTGGGTCCTGTTGGGCGCAGGTGTGTGTCAGGCGAGGAGCCATGGCGAGGAGGAGCTGGAGGCTGTCCCAGTTGAAGGTGGTCTGCTGGGTGCGAAGGTTGGCGCAGCGGAGGGCAGTGCCGAGAGCGGGCAGGAGGAGCAGGAGCAGCGTGGCGCCGTGCCACAGGCAGGGGTGTCGTGCTGCGGGCGCTGCCATGGTGGTGTGTAGAGTTGTCCGGAGGTGCGATGCAGCAGGCTTGTCAGCCGTGGTGGTGGTGTCGAGTGGTGTGCTTGAGGCTGCGCGTCGCGTCCGGCTTTATTTGGTGCGGCGCGTTTCCCTTTGCCGTTTTCCAGTTGCGGAGAATTTCCTGCTGTCGTTTTCAGTTTTGGTTGTGGCTTTGTTGGCGTTTGTGGTTTTCTGGGGAAGTAGTCTTGCGGGTGCGCGGTGCGCCGTAGGGCGATGGTGGTGCTTCCGCGGTGCTGTGGTTGGTGTTTTGGGGGCAGTGCCGTCGGGGAGGCTGGCTGTTGTGCTGTTGTGTTTCCGCGGGGGAAGTGGAAGTGGCAGTGGCGGGGGCCTTTGGGGCAGCTGTGGTGGGGGGTGTGTGTGTTTGAGCGTTTCCCTTTCGCCTTGCCGTTGTGGTGGTGTGCCCGCTGTGTGCGTTTGAATTTCCCAGCCTCGCCAGCTCTGTGGTCTTGATGTCATGTGCGCGTCTTGGTGGTGCTGGTTTTGCTTTCAGCATGCCTGTTGCTTTTGTTGTGCTCTTAGTGTATGGGAGCTCTTGATGCTCTGGAAGGGTTGCTGCGTGCCGTGTTTTGGGAGAACGTTGGGAGGTGCGCGCTGCGGCCTGTTGCAGAGGGCCGGTTGCGTTAGAGGAGGTGTCTCGGTGCCTCGTGCAGCTGAGCTTTGAGTTTGTGCGGGCATGAGGGTGGCAGGGCTCGTGCGCTCCCTTTCAGCGTGTTTGTATGTCACGGTGGTTGGTGCGTGTGTGCGTGCGTGCGCGTGTTGTGGTGCTTGAGGAGGCATTGTTGGTGTTTGTGCTGGTGCCCTTGCATGTGGTGGTGCGTCTGTGGCCGGGCGAGCAGAGCGGCTCTGTCTCCTGTGTTTGTTTACGCGCGGCATTTGTCGCGAGCCCTACCGTGGCGTGCGTCGTGGATGGCCACGTCGTTCTGTGGGGAAGAGGCCTGGGTGAGTGCGTGGTCCAGCCTGGCGGTCGAAGGAGGGTTGCTCGGAGGCGGTCCTTGGTGCACGAGGCGTTTGTGGAGCCTGGTGTTGAGAAGGGCGAAGTCTGGAGGGAGAGGGCGCAGCGTTGGTGGGTGGCGCGTTTGAGTGGGTGAGTGTCGTTGCGGGAAGGCGCTGGTGCCTGATTGCGGTGGTACTTTGCGGAGTCCATGCGGAGTAGCAGAGGTGCCTGGGATGACAGAGAGGTGTTTGTGGAGGTTGTTGGCTTGGAGAGGTGAAGGGGAGGGCGAGAGCCTGCGAGGCCCGTGTGTCGTGCTCCGGGGTGGAGGTGGGGTTATGCTGTGTGAGAAGGGGAGTGTTGAGGGCGCGGAGGTGTGGAGTGGGGAGAGGTGGCGAGGCGGTCAGGTGTTTGTGGGCTGGGGCTGAGGCTGAGGAGAGGAGCTGAGGAGAAGTGGTGGTGGAGGAGCGTGTGCTGGAGGCGCACCGCTGCAGAGCGAGGTGCAGATGCTGGCTGTCTTTGGGAGGAGGCGGGAGCCGTGGAGTGAGAGGTGCTAGTGCTCCCGGTAGAGCTGCAGCACGGGAGTAGGTTCTGGGCGGGCGGTAGGGGTGGGTGCCAGGCACCTTGTGGGTTAGTGGCATGTGTGGAAGGGAATGTGATTGAGGCGGTGATTAGTGAAGCGCCGTGGTGTTGGAGCCACTAGTGATGCGTAAGGAAGAGGTGTTGGCTGTTGCCAAGGGGTGGGAAGCGGCCTGGTGTGGTGCTTTGCCACAAAGAGGTGCCTAATCTTTGCGGAGTGCCTGCTGGGAGCCTACAGAAGGTCTCTTGCAGTGTACAGCCATGGTAGGCATGTAGCGTGGGCGAACGTGGCACTGGTGCCGAAGGAAGAGGGGAGGGGAGGGGAGGGGAGAGGAGGTGGCAGGCGGGCGAGGAGCGTGTGCTTGGGAGGGGAGTGGAGAGCCTGGGTGGGTGCGTAGGGCTGGAGTTGGGCCAGGGCAAGGTGAGCTGGAGCTGGAAGAGAAGGGTTGGAAGCGGAGTGGGCATTGTGCGCGGTGTTTTTTGGGAGGCCTTTGACGGAGCCTTGCCTGTTTAGCCTCCTGCCCCGTTGCTGAGGTGTGTGCTGCGTGGGCGGAGGAGGTGGTGGGTGTGAGGTGAAAGAGAGCGCCGCTGTGGGAAGAGCGGCTGCGGTCAGTGGTGCAGCGTGCTGTTGGCAGGCAGTAAGTGGTGGTGTGGGCGCCTGGCATCCAGGTGAGTGGTGGTGCCAGAGCTGTTGGCCGTGTGTGTTGGCAGGGTGGGTGATGGGAGGGCTGCGCTCTGAGGAAGGCTGTGTCGGCCAGGGACCCGTCCGAGTGGAGCGATGGATGGGCGGGGGGACGTGGCGGGGTGGGAGAAGTAAACGGTGTGTTGGGAAGCTGCCGAAGTTGAAGAAGGGCCAGCGCAAGGTCTTGCGCGTGGGGTGGCGCAAGCCGCTGTCCCCGTACAGGGGGTGTCCCGTCCCCGGCTCCTCTGGAGACGGAGGTGAGCCCCCCGCCGTGGTGCGAGGTGTTTGGAGAAGAGTGTTGGAGCAGGTGATGCCTGGCGGTGGCTTCCCACTGGAAGGGTCGTGCTGAGATTCTGTGAGGCCCGTGACGCTCAAGTTTTTACAAAAGGTCTTTATTTGCCTCGAATAAATAGAAGGAATAAATAGAGGGCTACGCTTATCAGAATAAATAGAATAAGTTAAATAAATAGAGGGGTACACTTATCAGACTAAATAGAATAAGTTAAATAAATAAGCGGAGGGGTACTTTTTGGAGCAGTGCGTGAGTGTGTGGGCAAGTTGGTGGCACCAGGCGTTTCCGTTGTTGAGGGGCGTGGTGAGTGCAGAGCAGGAAGTAGCGGGTGTCTCGCGTTGGGGCTGGGTCTGTGGACGTGGCCTCTGTGTTTGCCATCGGTGGTGTCCTGTGTGGGAGGAGGCGTGGGGTCGAGGTGCGCGGGGCGACGTTGGTGGGCAGGGTGCCCGAGCGTGGCTGTGGGTGTTCACGATGCTGCTGGAGTCTGCGTGGTGGAGGCGGTGGTGGAGGCGGGATGGTGTGGGTGTTGCGGGGTGATGCGAGGAGGGTGCCATGGGAGCGACCGTCTGAGGGTGAGGGGCAGGTGTAGGGTGAGGGCTGCGTGGGTGGTCGGTTGTGGTGAGGAGGGGTTGTGTCTAATCCGCCATGATGCGGGTGAGGTTGTGGATGCGCTGGAAGCAGGTGTGAGCTTCGAGGCGGACGCTGTCCCAGGCGCAGGGGCTGTGGTTGTGCGTGCGCAGGAAGTTCTGGATGTGCCGGAAGTATGTGGCGATGCTGAGCTGGTGGGTGAGAGGCACTCGGGTTTTGGAATCCCTGCCGGCGCCCGGGAGGCATTGCTGGAGGTGTTGGATTTGGTCGTGGAGCTGGTTGAGGAGCTGTTGGTGCGCTTGCGCGTCCCAGTGGGCGGGGGTGTTTTCGCTGCTGAGAGTGGTGAAGAGGTGGTCGAGGATGCGTAGGATGGCGGCGGTGGCTTGTTGTGGGTCCTGGATTGTGAGGAGGGTGTTGGGGAAGGGGAAAGTTGGGTCCTGTTGGGCGCAGGTGTGTGTCAGGCGAGGAGCCATGGCGAGGAGGAGCTGGAGGCTGTCCCAGTTGAAGGTGGTCTGCTGGGTGCGAAGGTTGGTGCAGCGGAGGGCAGTGCCGAGAGCGGGCAGGAGGAGCAGGAGCAGCGTGGCGCCGTGCCACAGGCAGGGGTGTCGTGCTGCGGGCGCTGCCATGGTGGTGTGTAGAGTTGTCCGGAGGTGCGATGCAGCAGGCTTGTCAGCCGTGGTGGTGGTGTCGAGTGGTGTGCTTGAGGCTGCGCGTCGCGTCCGGCTTTATTTGGTGCGGCGCGTTTCCCTTTGCCGTTTTCCAGTTGCGGAGAATTTCCTGCTGTCGTTTTCAGTTTTGGTTGTGGCTTTGTTGGCGTTTGTGGTTTTCTGGGGAAGTAGTCTTGCGGGTGCGCGGTGCGCCGTAGGGCGATGGTGGTGCTTCCGCGGTGCTGTGGTTGGTGTTTTGGGGGCAGTGCCGTCGGGGAGGCTGGCTGTTGTGCTGTTGTGTTTCCGCGGGGGAAGTGGAAGTGGCAGTGGCGGGGGCCTTTGGGGCAGCTGTGGTGGGGGGTGTGTGTGTTTGAGCGTTTCCCTTTCACCTTGCCGTTGTGGTGGTGTGCCCGCTGTGTGCGTTTGAATTTCCCAGCCTCGCCAGCTCTGTGGTCTTGATGTCATGTGCGCGTCTTGGTGGTGCTGGTTTTGCTTTCAGCATGCCTGTTGCTTTTGTTGTGCTCTTAGTGTATGGGAGCTCTTGATGCTCTGGAAGGGTTGCTGCGTGCCGTGTTTTGGGAGAACGTTGGGAGGTGCGCGCTGCGGCCTGTTGCAGAGGGCCGGTTGCGTTAGAGGAGGTGTCTCGGTGCCTCGTGCAGCTGAGCTTTGAGTTTGTGCGGGCATGAGGGTGGCAGGGCTCGTGCGCTCCCTTTCAGCGTGTTTGTATGCCACGGTGGTTGGTGCGTGTGTGCGTGCGTGCGCGTGTTGTGGTGCTTGAGGAGGCATTGTTGGTGTTTGTGCTGGTGCCCTTGCATGTGGTGGTGCGTCTGTGGCCGGGCGAGCAGAGCGGCTCTGTCTCCTGTGTTTGTTTACGCGCGGCATTTGTCGCGAGCCCTACCGTGGCGTGCGTCGTGGATGGCCACGTCGTTCTGTGGGGAAGAGGCCTGGGTGAGTGCGTGGTCCAGCCTGGCGGTCAAAGGAGGGTTGCTCGGAGGCGGTCCTTGGTGCACGAGGCGTTTGTGGAGCCTGGTGTTGAGAAGGGCGAAGTCTGGAGGGAGAGGGCGCAGCGTTGGTGGGTGGCGCGTTTGAGTGGGTGAGTGTCGTTGCGGGAAGGCGCTGGTGCCTGATTGCGGTGGTACTTTGCGGAGTCCATGCGGAGTAGCAGAGGTGCCTGGGATGACAGAGAGGTGTTTGTGGAGGTTGTTGGCTTGGAGAGGTGAAGGGGAGGGCGAGAGCCTGCGAGGCCCGTGTGTCGTGCTCCGGGGTGGAGGTGGGGTTATGCTGTGTGAGAAGGGGAGTGTTGAGGGCGCGGAGGTGTGGAGTGGGGAGAAGTGGCGAGGCGGTCAGGTGTTTGTGGGCTGGGGCTGAGGCTGAGGAGAGGAGCTGAGGAGAAGTGGTGGTGGAGGAGCGTGTGCTGGAGGCGCACCGCTGCAGAGCGAGGTGCAGATGCTGGCTGTCTTTGGGAGGAGGCGGGAGCCGTGGAGTGAGAGGTGCTAGTGCTCCCGGTAGAGCTGCAGCACGGGAGTAGGTTCTGGGCGGGCGGTAGGGGTGGGTGCCAGGCACCTTGTGGGTTAGTGGCATGTGTGGAAGGGAATGTGATTGAGGCGGTGATTAGTGAAGCGCCGTGGTGTTGGAGCCACTAGTGATGCGTAAGGAAGAGGTGTTGGCTGTTGCCAAGGGGTGGGAAGCGGCCTGGTGTGGTGCTTTGCCACAAAGAGGTGCCTAATCTTTGCGGAGTGCCTGCTGGGAGCCTACAGAAGGTCTCTTGCAGTGTACAGCCATGGTAGGCATGTAGCGTGGGCGAACGTGGCACTGGTGCCGAAGGAAGAGGGGAGGGGAGGGGAGGGGAGGTGGCAGGCGGGCGAGGAGCGTGTGCTTGGGAGGGGAGTGGAGAGCCTGGGTGGGTGCGTAGGGCTGGAGTTGGGCCAGGGCAAGGTGAGCTGGAGCTGGAAGAGAAGGGTTGGAAGCGGAGTGGGCATTGTGCGCGGTGTTTTTTGGGAGGCCTTTGACGGAGCCTTGCCTGTTTAGCCTCCTGCCCCGTTGCTGAGGTGTGTGCTGCGTAGGCGGAGGAGGTGGTGGGTGTGAGGTGAAAGAGAGCGCCGCTGTGGGAAGAGCGGCTGCGGTCAGTGGTGCAGCGTGCTGTTGGCAGGCAGTAAGTGGTGGTGTGGGCGCCTGGCATCCAGGTGAGTGGTGGTGCCAGAGCTGTTGGCCGTGTGTGTTGGCAGGGTGGGTGATGGGAGGGCTGCGCTCTGAGGAAGGCTGTGTCGGCCAGGGACCCGTCCGAGTGGAGCGATGGATGGGCGGGGGGACGTGGCGGGGTGGGAGAAGTAAACGGTGTGTTGGGAAGCTGCCGAAGTTGAAGAAGGGCCAGCGCAAGGTCTTGCGCGTGGGGTGGCGCAAGCCGCTGTCCCCGTACAGGGGGTGTCCCGTCCCCGGCTCCTCTGGAGACGGAGGTGAGCCCCCCGCCATGGTGCGAGGTGTTTGGAGAAGAGTGTTGGAGCAGGTGATGCCTGGCGGTGGCTTCCCACTGGAAGGGTCGTGCTGAGATTCTGTGAGGCCCGTGACGCTCAAGTTTTTACAAAAGGTCTTTATTTGCCTCGAATAAATAGAAGGAATAAATAGAGGGCTACGCTTATCAGAATAAATAGAATAAGTTAAATAAATAGAGGGGTACACTTATCAGACTAAATAGAATAAGTTAAATAAATAAGCGGAGGGGTACTTTTTGGAGCGGTGCGTGAGTGTGTGGGCAAGTTGGTGGCACCAGGCGTTTCCGTTGTTGAGGGGCGTGGTGAGTGCAGAGCAGGAAGTAGCGGGTGTCTCGCGTTGGGGCTGGGTCTGTGGACGTGGCCTCTGTGTTTGCCATCGGTGGTGTCCTGTGTGGGAGGAGGCGTGGGGTCGAGGTGCGCGGGGCGACGTTGGTGGGCAGGGTGCCCGAGCGTGGCTGTGGGTGTTCACGATGCTGCTGGAGTCTGCGTGGTGGAGGCGGTGGTGGAGGCGGGATGGTGTGGGTGTTGCGGGGTGATGCGAGGAGGGTGCCATGGGAGCGACCGTCTGAGGGTGAGGGGCAGGTGTAGGGTGAGGGCTGCGTGGGTGGTCGGTTGTGGTGAGGAGGGGTTGTGTCTAATCCGCCATGATGCGGGTGAGGTTGTGGATGCGCTGGAAGCAGGTGTGAGCTTCGAGGCGGACGCTGTCCCAGGCGCAGGGGCTGTGGTTGTGCGTGCGCAGGAAGTTCTGGATGTGCCGGAAGTATGTGGCGATGCTGAGCTGGTGGGTGAGAGGCACTCGGGTTTTGGAATCCCTGCCGGCGCCCGGGAGGCATTGCTGGAGGTGTTGGATTTGATGCTCAACGTGGTTGAGGAGCTGTTGGTGCGCTTGCGCGTCCCAGTGGGCGGGGGTGTTTTCGCTGCTGAGAGTGGTGAAGAGGTGGTCGAGGATGCGTAGGATGGCGGTGGTGGCTTGTTGTGGGTCCTGGATTGTGAGGAGGGTGTTGGGGAAGGGGAAAGTTGGGTCCTGTTGGGCGCAGGTGTGTGTCAGGCGAGGAGCCATGGCGAGGAGGAGCTGGAGGCTGTCCCAGTTGAAGGTGGTCTGCTGGGTGCGAAGGTTGGTGCAGCGGAGGGCAGTGCCGAGAGCGGGCAGGAGGAGCAGGAGCAGCGTGGCGCCGTGCCACAGGCAGGGGTGTCGTGCTGCGGGCGCTGCCATGGTGGTGTGTAGAGTTGTCCGGAGGTGCGATGCAGCAGGCTTGTCAGCTGTGGTGGTGGTGTCGAGTGGTGTGCTTGAGGCTGCGCGTCGCGTCCGGCTTTATTTGGTGCGGCGCGTTTCCCTTTGCCATTTTCCAGTTGCGGAGAATTTCCTGCTGTCGTTTTCAGTTTTGGTTGTGGCTTTGTTGGCGTTTGTGGTTTTCTGGGGAAGTAGTCTTGTGGGTGCGCGGTGCGCCGTAGGGCGATGGTGGTGCTTCCGCGGTGCTGTGGTTGGTGTTTTGGGGGCAGCGCCGTCGGGGAGGCTGGCTGTTGTGCTGTTGTGTTTCCGCGGGGGAAGTGGAAGTGGCAGTGGCGGGGGCCTTTGGGGCAGCTGTGGTGGGGGGTGTGTGTGTTTGAGCGTTTCCCTTTCGCCTTGCCGTTGTGGTGGTGTGCCCGCTGTGTGCGTTTGAATTTCCCAGCCTCGCCAGCTCTGTGGTCTTGATGTCATGTGCGCGTCTTGGTGGTGCTGGTTTTGCTTTCAGCATGCCTGTTGCTTTTGTTGTGCTCTTAGTGTATGGGAGCTCTTGATGCTCTGGAAGGGTTGCTGCGTGCCGTGTTTTGGGAGAACGTTGGGAGGTGCGCGCTGCGGCCTGTTGCAGAGGGCCGGTTGCGTTAGAGGAGGTGTCTCGGTGCCTCGTGCAGCCGAGCTTTGAGTTTGTGCGGGCATGAGGGTGGCAGGGCTCGTGCGCTCCCTTTCAGCGTGTTTGTATGCCACGGTGGTTGGTGCATGTGTGCGTGCGTGCGCGTGTTGTGGTGCTTGAGGAGGCATTGTTGGTGTTTGTGCTGGTGCCCTTGCATGTGGTGGTGCGTCTGTGGCCGGGCGAGCAGAGCGGCTCTGTCTCCTGTGTTTGTTTACGCGCGGCATTTGTCGCGAGCCCTACCGTGGCGTGCGTCGTGGATGGCCACGTCGTTCTGTGGGGAAGAGGCCTGGGTGAGTGCGTGGTCCAGCCTGGCGGTCAAAGGAGGGTTGCTCGGAGGCGGTCCTTGGTGCACGAGGCGTTTGTGGAGCCTGGTGTTGAGAAGGGCGAAGTCTGGAGGGAGAGGGCGCAGCATTGGTGGGTGGCGCGTTTGAGTGGGTGAGTGTCGTTGCGGGAAGGCGCTGGTGCCTGATTGCGGTGGTACTTTGCGGAGTCCATGCGGAGTAGCAGAGGTGCCTGGGATGACAGAGAGGTGTTTGTGGAGGTTGTTGGCTTGGAGAGGTGAAGGGGAGGGCGAGAGCCTGCGAGGCCCGTGTGTCGTGCTCCGGGGTGGAGGTGGGGTTATGCTGTGTGAGAAGGGGAGTGTTGAGGGCGCGGAGGTGTGGAGTGGGGAGAGGTGGCAAGGCGGTCAGGTGTTTGTGGGCTGGGGCTGAGGCTGAGGAGAGGAGCTGAGGAGAAGTGGTGGTGGAGGAGCGTGTGCTGGAGGCGCACCGCTGCAGAGCGAGGTGCAGATGCTGGCTGTCTTTGGGAGGAGGCGGGAGCCGTGGAGTGAGAGGTGCTAGTGCTCCCGGTAGAGCTGCAGCACGGGAGTAGGTTCTGGGCAGGCGGTAGGGGTGGGTGCCAGGCACCTTGTGGGTTAGTGGCATGTGTGGAAGGGAATGTGATTGAGGCGGTGATTAGTGAAGCGCCGTGGTGAGCTGTGGTGTTGGAGCCGCTAGTGATGCGTAAGGAAGAGGTGTTGGCTGTTGCCAAGGGGTGGGAAGCGGCCTGGTGTGGTGCTTTGCCACAAAGAGGTGCCTAATCTTTGCGGAGTGCCTGCTGGGAGCCTACAGAAGGTCTCTTGCAGTGTACAGCCATGGTAGGCATGTAGCGTGGGCGAACGTGGCACTGGTGCCGAAGGAAGAGGGGAGGGGAGGGGAGGGGAGAGGAGGTGGCAGGCGGGCGAGGAGCGTGTGCTTGGGAGGGGAGTGGAGAGCCTGGGTGGGTGCGTAGGGCTGGAGTTGGGCCAGGGCAAGGTGAGCTGGAGCTGGAAGAGAAGGGTTGGAAGCGGAGTGGGCATTGTGCGCGGTGTTTTTTGGGAGGCCTTTGACGGAGCCTTGCCTGTTTAGCCTCCTGCCCCGTTGCTGAGGTGTGTGCTGCGTGGGCGGAGGAGGTGGTGGGTGTGAGGTGAAAGAGAGCGCCGCTGTGGGAAGAGCGGCTGCGGTCAGTGGTGCAGCGTGCTGTTGGCAGGCAGTAAGTGGTGGTGTGGGCGCCTGGCATCCAGGTGAGTGGTGGTGCCAGAGCTGTTGGCCGTGTGTGTTGGCAGGGTGGGTGATGGGAGGGCTGCGCTCTGAGGAAGGCTGTGTCGGCCAGGGACCCGTCCGAGTGGAGCGATGGATGGGCGGGGGGACGTGGCGGGGTGGGAGAAGTAAACGGTGTGTTGGGAAGCTGCCGAAGTTGAAGAAGGGCCAGCGCAAGGTCTTGCGCGTGGGGTGGCGCAAGCCGCTGTCCCCGTACAGGGGGTGTCCCGTCCCCGGCTCCTCTGGAGACGGAGGTGAGCCCCCCGCCGTGGTGCGAGGTGTTTGGAGAAGAGTGTTGGAGCAGGTGATGCCTGGCGGTGGCTTCCCACTGGAAGGGTCGTGCTGAGATTCTGTGAGGCCCGTGACGCTCAAGTTTTTACAAAAGGTCTTTATTTGCCTCGAATAAATAGAAGGAATAAATAGAGGGCTACGCTTATCAGAATAAATAGAATAAGTTAAATAAATAGAGGGGTACACTTATCAGACTAAATAGAATAAGTTAAATAAATAAGCGGAGGGGTACTTTTTGGAGCGGTGCGTGAGTGTGTGGGCAAGTTGGTGGCACCAGGCGTTTCCGTTGTTGAGGGGCGTGGTGAGTGCAGAGCAGGAAGTAGCGGGTGTCTCGCGTTGGGGCTGGGTCTGTGGACGTGGCCTCTGTGTTTGCCATCGGTGGTGTCCTGTGTGGGAGGAGGCGTGGGGTCGAGGTGCGCGGGGCGACGTTGGTGGGCAGGGTGCCCGAGCGTGGCTGTGGGTGTTCACGATGCTGCTGGAGTCTGCGTGGTGGAGGCGGTGGTGGAGGCGGGATGGTGTGGGTGTTGCGGGGTGATGCGAGGAGGGTGCCATGGGAGCGACCGTCTGAGGGTGAGGGGCAGGTGTAGGGTGAGGGCTGCGTGGGTGGTCGGTTGTGGTGAGGAGGGGTTGTGTCTAATCCGCCATGATGCGGGTGAGGTTGTGGATGCGCTGGAAGCAGGTGTGAGCTTCGAGGCGGACGCTGTCCCAGGCGCAGGGGCTGTGGTTGTGCGTGCGCAGGAAGTTCTGGATGTGCCGGAAGTATGTGGCGATGCTGAGCTGGTGGGTGAGAGGCACTCGGGTTTTGGAATCCCTGCCGGCGCCCGGGAGGCATTGCTGGAGGTGTTGGATTTGGTCGTGGAGCTGGTTGAGGAGCTGTTGGTGCGCTTGCGCGTCCCAGTGGGCGGGGGTGTTTTCGCTGCTGAGAGTGGTGAAGAGGTGGTCGAGGATGCGTAGGATGGCGGCGGTGGCTTGTTGTGGGTCCTGGATTGTGAGGAGGGTGTTGGGGAAGGGGAAAGTTGGGTCCTGTTGGGCGCAGGTGTGTGTCAGGCGAGGAGCCATGGCGAGGAGGAGCTGGAGGCTGTCCCAGTTGAAGGTGGTCTGCTGGGTGCGAAGGTTGGCGCAGCGGAGGGCAGTGCCGAGAGCGGGCAGGAGGAGCAGGAGCAGCGTGGCGCCGTGCCACAGGCAGGGGTGTCGTGCTGCGGGCGCTGCCATGGTGGTGTGTAGAGTTGTCCGGAGGTGCGATGCAGCAGGCTTGTCAGCCGTGGTGGTGGTGTCGAGTGGTGTGCTTGAGGCTGCGCGTCGCGTCCGGCTTTATTTGGTGCGGCGCGTTTCCCTTTGCCGTTTTCCAGTTGCGGAGAATTTCCTGCTGTCGTTTTCAGTTTTGGTTGTGGCTTTGTTGGCGTTTGTGGTTTTCTGGGGAAGTAGTCTTGCGGGTGCGCGGTGCGCCGTAGGGCGATGGTGGTGCTTCCGCGGTGCTGTGGTTGGTGTTTTGGGGGCAGTGCCGTCGGGGAGGCTGGCTGTTGTGCTGTTGTGTTTCCGCGGGGGAAGTGGAAGTGGCAGTGGCGGGGGCCTTTGGGGCAGCTGTGGTGGGGGGTGTGTGTGTTTGAGCGTTTCCCTTTCGCCTTGCCGTTGTGGTGGTGTGCCCGCTGTGTGCGTTTGAATTTCCCAGCCTCGCCAGCTCTGTGGTCTTGATGTCATGTGCGCGTCTTGGTGGTGCTGGTTTTGCTTTCAGCATGCCTGTTGCTTTTGTTGTGCTCTTAGTGTATGGGAGCTCTTGATGCTCTGGAAGGGTTGCTGCGTGCCGTGTTTTGGGAGAACGTTGGGAGGTGCGCGCTGCGGCCTGTTGCAGAGGGCCGGTTGCGTTAGAGGAGGTGTCTCGGTGCCTCGTGCAGCCGAGCTTTGAGTTTGTGCGGGCATGAGGGTGGCAGGGCTCGTGCGCTCCCTTTCAGCGTGTTTGTATGCCACGGTGGTTGGTGCGTGTGTGCGTGCGTGCGCGTGTTGTGGTGCTTGAGGAGGCATTGTTGGTGTTTGTGCTGGTGCCCTTGCATGTGGTGGTGCGTCTGTGGCCGGGCGAGCAGAGCGGCTCTGTCTCCTGTGTTTGTTTACGCGCGGCATTTGTCGCGAGCCCTACCGTGGCGCGCGTCGTGGATGGCCACGTCGTTCTGTGGGGAAGAGGCCTGGGTGAGTGCGTGGTCCAGCCTGGCGGTCAAAGGAGGGTTGCTCGGAGGCGGTCCTTGGTGCACGAGGCGTTTGTGGAGCCTGGTGTTGAGAAGGGCGAAGTCTGGAGGGAGAGGGCGCAGCGTTGGTGGGTGGCGCGTTTGAGTGGGTGAGTGTCGTTGCGGGAAGGCGCTGGTGCCTGATTGCGGTGGTACTTTGCGGAGTCCATGCGGAGTAGCAGAGGTGCCTGGGATGACAGAGAGGTGTTTGTGGAGGTTGTTGGCTTGGAGAGGTGAAGGGGAGGGCGAGAGCCTGCGAGGCCCGTGTGTCGTGCTCCGGGGTGGAGGCGGGGTTATGCTGTGTGAGAAGGGGAGTGTTGAGGGCGCGGAGGTGTGGAGTGGGGAGAGGTGGCAAGGCGGTCAGGTGTTTGTGGGCTGGGGCTGAGGCTGAGGAGAGGAGCTGAGGAGAAGTGGTGGTGGAGGAGCGTGTGCTGGAGGCGCACCGCTGCAGAGCGAGGTGCAGATGCTGGCTGTCTTTGGGAGGAGGCGGGAGCCGTGGAGTGAGAGGTGCTAGTGCTCCCGGTAGAGCTGCAGCACGGGAGTAGGTTCTGGGCAGGCGGTAGGGGTGGGTGCCAGGCACCTTGTGGGTTAGTGGCATGTGTGGAAGGGAATGTGATTGAGGCGGTGATTAGTGAAGCGCCGTGGTGAGCTGTGGTGTTGGAGCCGCTAGTGATGCGTAAGGAAGAGGTGTTGGCTGTTGCCAAGGGGTGGGAAGCGGCCTGGTGTGGTGCTTTGCCACAAAGAGGTGCCTAATCTTTGCGGAGTGCCTGCTGGGAGCCTACAGAAGGTCTCTTGCAGTGTACAGCCATGGTAGGCATGTAGCGTGGGCGAACGTGGCACTGGTGCCGAAGGAAGAGGGGAGGGGAGGGGAGGGGAGGGGAGAGGAGGTGGCAGGCGGGCGAGGAGCGTGTGCTTGGGAGGGGAGTGGAGAGCCTGGGTGGGTGCGTAGGGCTGGAGTTGGGCCAGGGCAAGGTGAGCTGGAGCTGGAAGAGAAGGGTTGGAAGCGGAGTGGGCATTGTGCGCGGTGTTTTTTGGGAGGCCTTTGACGGAGCCTTGCCTGTTTAGCCTCCTGCCCCGTTGCTGAGGTGTGTGCTGCGTAGGCGGAGGAGGTGGTGGGTGTGAGGTGAAAGAGAGCGCCGCTGTTGGAAGAGCGGCTGCGGTCAGTGGTGCAGCGTGCTGTTGGCAGGCAGTAAGTGGTGGTGTGGGCGCCTGGCATCCAGGTGAGTGGTGGTGCCAGAGCTGTTGGCCGTGTGTGTTGGCAGGGTGGGTGATGGGAGGGCTGCGCTCTGAGGAAGGCTGTGTCGGCCAGGGACCCGTCCGAGTGGAGCGATGGATGGGCGGGGGGACGTGGCGGGGTGGGAGAAGTAAACGGTGTGTTGGGAAGCTGCCGAAGTTGAAGAAGGGCCAGCGCAAGGTCTTGCGCGTGGGGTGGCGCAAGCCGCTGTCCCCGTACAGGGGGTGTCCCGTCCCCGGCTCCTCTGGAGACGGAGGTGAGCCCCCCGCCGTGGTGCGAGGTGTTTGGAGAAGAGTGTTGGAGCAGGTGATGCCTGGCGGTGGCTTCCCACTGGAAGGGTCGTGCTGAGATTCTGTGAGGCCCGTGACGCTCAAGTTTTTACAAAAGGTCTTTATTTGCCTCGAATAAATAGAAGGAATAAATAGAGGGCTACGCTTATCAGAATAAATAGAATAAGTTAAATAAATAGAGGGGTACACTTATCAGACTAAATAGAATAAGTTAAATAAATAAGCAGAGGGGTACTTTTTGGAGCGGTGCGTGAGTGTGTGGGCAAGTTGGTGGCACCAGGCATTTCCGTTGTTGAGGGGCGTGGTGAGTGCAGAGCAGGAAGTAGCGGGTGTCTCGCGTTGGGGCTGGGTCTGTGGACGTGGCCTCTGTGTTTGCCATCGGTGGTGTCCTGTGTGGGAGGAGGCGTGGGGTCGAGGTGCGCGGGGCGACGTTGGTGGGCAGGGTGCCCGAGCGTGGCTGTGGGTGTTCACGATGCTGCTGGAGTCTGCGTGGTGGAGGCGGTGGTGGAGGCGGGATGGTGTGGATGTTGCGGGGTGATGCGAGGAGGGTGCCATGGGAGCGACCGTCTGAGGGTGAGGGGCAGGTGTAAGGTGAGGGCTGCGTGGGTGGTCGGTTGTGGTGAGGAGGGGTTGTGTCTAATCCGCCATGATGCGGGTGAGGTTGTGGATGCGCTGGAAGCAGGTGTGAGCTTCGATGCGGACGCTGTCCCAGGCGCAGGGGCTGTGGTTGTGCGTGCGCAGGAAGTTCTGGATGTGCCGGAAGTATGTGGCGATGCTGAGCTGGTGGGTGAGAGGCACTCGGGTTTTGGAATCCCTGCCGGCGCCCGGGAGGCATTGCTGGAGGTGTTGGATTTGATGCTCAACGTGGTTGAGGAGCTGTTGGTGCGCTTGCGCGTCCCAGTGGGCGGGGGTGTTTTCGCTGCTGAGAGTGGTGAAGAGGTGGTTGAGGATGTGTAGGATGGCGGCGGTGGCTTGTTGTGGGTCCTGGATTGTGAGGAGGGTGTTGGGGAAGGGGAAAGTTGGGTCCTGTTGGGCGCAGGTGTGTGTCAGGCGAGGAGCCATGGCGAGGAGGAGCTGGAGGCTGTCCCAGTTGAAGGTGGTCTGCTGGGTGCGAAGGTTGGCGCAGCGAAGGGCAGTGCCGAGAGCGGGCAGGAGGAGCAGGAGCAGCGTGGCGCCGTGCCACAGGCAGGGGTGTCGTGCTGCGGGCGCTGCCATGGTGGTGTGTAGAGTTGTCCGGAGGTGCGATGCAGCAGGCTTGTCAGCCGTGGTGGTGGTGTCGAGTGGTGTGCTTGAGGCTGCGCGTCGCGTCCGGCTTTATTTGGTGCGGCGCGTTTCCCTTTGCCGTTTTCCAGTTGCGGAGAATTTCCTGCTGTCATTTTCAGTTTTGGTTGTGGCTTTGTTGGCGTTTGTGGTTTTCTGGGGAAGTAGTCTTGTGGGTGCGCGGTGCGCCGTAGGGCGATGGTGGTGCTTCCGCGGTGCTGTGGTTGGTGTTTTGGGGGCAGCGCCGTCGGGGAGGCTGGCTGTTGTGTTTCCGCGGGGGAAGTGGAAGTGGCAGTGGCGGGGGCCTTTGGGGCAGCTGTGGTGGGGGGTGTGTGTGTTTGAGCGTTTCCCTTTCGCCTTGCCGTTGTGGTGGTGTGCCCGCTGTGTGCGTTTGAATTTCCCAGCCTCGCCAGCTCTGTGGTCTTGATGTCATGTGCGCGTCTTGGTGGTGCTGGTTTTGCTTTCAGCATGCCTGTTGCTTTTGTTGTGCTCTTAGTGTATGGGAGCTCTTGATGCTCTGGAAGGGTTGCTGCGTGCCGTGTTTTGGGAGAACGTTGGGAGGTGCGCGCTGCGGCCTGTTGCAGAGGGCCGGTTGCGTTAGAGGAGGTGTCTCGGTGCCTCGTGCAGCCGAGCTTTGAGTTTATGCGGGCATGAGGGTGGCAGGGCTCGTGCGCTCCCTTTCAGCGTGTTTGTATGCCACGGTGGTTGGTGCGTGTGTGCGTGCGTGCGCGTGTTGTGGTGCTTGAGGAGGCATTGTTGGTGTTTGTGCTGGTGCCCTTGCATGTGGTGGTGCGTCTGTGGCCGGGCGAGCAGAGCGGCTCTGTCTCCTGTGTTTGTTTACGCGCGGCATTTGTCGCGAGCCCTACCGTGGCGCACGTCGTGGATGGCCACGTCGTTCTGTGGGGAAGAGGCCTGGGTGAGTGCGTGGTCCAGCCTGGCGGTCAAAGGAGGGTTGCTCGGAGGCGGTCCTTGGTGCACGAGGCGTTTGTGGAGCCTGGTGTTGAGAAGTGCGAAGTCTGGAGGGAGAGGGCGCAGCATTGGTGGGTGGCGCGTTTGAGTGGGTGAGTGTCGTTGCGGGAAGGCGCTGGTGCCTGATTGCGGTGGTACTTTGCGGAGTCCATGCGGAGTAGCAGAGGTGCCTGGGATGACAGAGAGGTGTTTGTGGAGGTTGTTGGCTTGGAGAGGTGAAGGGGAGGGCGAGAGCCTGCGAGGCCCGTGTGTCGTGCTCCGGGGTGGAGGTGGGGTTATGCTGTGTGAGAAGGGGAGTGTTGAGGGCGCGGAGGTGTGGAGTGGGGAGAGGTGGCAAGGCGGTCAGGTGTTTGTGGGCTGGGGCTGAGGCTGAGGAGAGGAGCTAAGGAGAAGTGGTGGTGGAGGAGCGTGTGCTGGAGGCGCACCGCTGCAGAGCGAGGTGCAGATGCTGGCTGTCTTTGGGAGGAGGCGGGAGCCGTGGAGTGAGAGGTGCTAGTGCTCCCGGTAGAGCTGCAGCACGGGAGTAGGTTCTGGGCAGGCGGTAGGGGTGGGTGCCAGGCACCTTGTGGGTTAGTGGCATGTGTGGAAGGGAATGTGATTGAGGCGGTGATTAGTGAAGCGCCGTGGTGAGCTGTGGTGTTGGAGCCGCTAGTGATGCGTAAGGAAGAGGTGTTGGCTGTTGCCAAGGGGTGGGAAGCGGCCTGGTGTGGTGCTTTGCCACAAAGAGGTGCCTAATCTTTGCGGAGTGCCTGCTGGGAGCCTACAGAAGGTCTCTTGCAGTGTACAGCCATGGTAGGCATGTAGCGTGGGCGAACGTGGCACTGGTGCCGAAGGAAGAGGGGAGGGGAGGGGAGGGGAGAGGAGGTGGCAGGCGGGCGAGGAGCGTGTGCTTGGGAGGGGAGTGGAGAGCCTGGGTGGGTGCGTAGGGCTGGAGTTGGGCCAGGGCAAGGTGAGCTGGAGCTGGAAGAGAAGGGTTGGAAGCGGAGTGGGCATTGTGCGCGGTGTTTTTTGGGAGGCCTTTGACGGAGCCTTGCCTGTTTAGCCTCCTGCCCCGTTGCTGAGGTGTGTGCTGCGTAGGCGGAGGAGGTGGTGGGTGTGAGGTGAAAGAGAGCGCCGCTGTGGGAAGAGCGGCTGCGGTCAGTGGTGCAGCGTGCTGTTGGCAGGCAGTAAGTGGTGGTGTGGGCGCCTGGCATCCAGGTGAGTGGTGGTGCCAGAGCTGTTGGCCGTGTGTGTTGGCAGGGTGGGTGATGGGAGGGCTGCGCTCTGAGGAAGGCTGTGTCGGCCAGGGACCCGTCCGAGTGGAGCGATGGATGGGCGGGGGGACGTGGCGGGGTGGGAGAAGTAAACGGTGTGTTGGGAAGCTGCCGAAGTTGAAGAAGGGCCAGCGCAAGGTCTTGCGCGTGGGGTGGCGCAAGCCGCTGTCCCCGTACAGGGGGTGTCCCGTCCCCGGCTCCTCTGGAGACGGAGGTGAGCCCCCCGCCGTGGTGCGAGGTGTTTGGAGAAGAGTGTTGGAGCAGGTGATGCCTGGCGGTGGCTTCCCACTGGAAGGGTCGTGCTGAGATTCTGTGAGGCCCGTGACGCTCAAGTTTTTACAAAAGGTCTTTATTTGCCTCGAATAAATAGAAGGAATAAATAGAGGGCTACGCTTATCAGAATAAATAGAATAAGTTAAATAAATAGAGGGGTACACTTATCAGACTAAATAGAATAAGTTAAATAAATAAGCAGAGGGGTACTTTTTGGAGCGGTGCGTGAGTGTGTGGGCAAGTTGGTGGCACCAGGCATTTCCGTTGTTGAGGGGCGTGGTGAGTGCAGAGCAGGAAGTAGCGGGTGTCTCGCGTTGGGGCTGGGTCTGTGGACGTGGCCTCTGTGTTTGCCATCGGTGGTGTCCTGTGTGGGAGGAGGCGTGGGGTCGAGGTGCGCGGGGCGACGTTGGTGGGCAGGGTGCCCGAGCGTGGCTGTGGGTGTTCACGATGCTGCTGGAGTCTGCGTGGTGGAGGCGGTGGTGGAGGCGGGATGGTGTGGGTGTTGCGGGGTGATGCGAGGAGGGTGCCATGGGAGCGACCGTCTGAGGGTGAGGGGCAGGTGTAAGGTGAGGGCTGCGTGGGTGGTCGGTTGTGGTGAGGAGAGGTTGTGTCTAATCCGCCATGATGCGGGTGAGGTTGTGGATGCGCTGGAAGCAGGTGTGAGCTTCGATGCGGACGCTGTCCCAGGCGCAGGGGCTGTGGTTGTGCGTGCGCAGGAAGTTCTGGATGTGCCGGAAGTATGTGGCGATGCTGAGCTGGTGGGTGAGAGGCACTCGGGTTTTGGAATCCCTGCCGGCGCCCGGGAGGCATTGCTGGAGGTGTTGGATTTGATGCTCAACGTGGTTGAGGAGCTGTTGGTGCGCTTGCGCGTCCCAGTGGGCGGGGGTGTTTTCGCTGCTGAGAGTGGTGAAGAGGTGGTCGAGGATGCGTAGGATGGCGGCGGTGGCTTGTTGTGGGTCCTGGATTGTGAGGAGGGTGTTGGGGAAGGGGAAAGTTGGGTCCTGTTGGGCGCAGGTGTGTGTCAGGCGAGGAGCCATGGCGAGGAGGAGCTGGAGGCTGTCCCAGTTGAAGGTGGTCTGCTGGGTGCGAAGGTTGGCGCAGCGAAGGGCAGTGCCGAGAGCGGGCAGGAGGAGCAGGAGCAGCGTGGCGCCGTGCCACAGGCAGGGGTGTCGTGCTGCGGGCGCTGCCATGGTGGTGTGTAGAGTTGTCCGGAGGTGCGATGCAGCAGGCTTGTCAGCCGTGGTGGTGGTGTCGAGTGGTGTGCTTGAGGCTGCGCGTCGCGTCCGGCTTTATTTGGTGCGGCGCGTTTCCCTTTGCCGTTTTCCAGTTGCGGAGAATTTCCTGCTGTCGTTTTCAGTTTTGGTTGTGGCTTTGTTGGCGTTTGTGGTTTTCTGGGGAAGTAGTCTTGTGGGTGCGCGGTGCGCCGTAGGGCGATGGTGGTGCTTCCGCGGTGCTGTGGTTGGTGTTTTGGGGGCAGCGCCGTCGGGGAGGCTGGCTGTTGTGCTGTTGTGTTTCCGCGGGGGAAGTGGAAGTGGCAGTGGCGGGGGCCTTTGGGGCAGCTGTGGTGGGGGGTGTGTGTGTTTGAGCGTTTCCCTTTCGCCTTGCCGTTGTGGTGGTGTGCCCGCTGTGTGCGTCTGAATTTCCCAGCCTCGCCAGCTCTGTGGTCTTGATGTCATGTGCGCGTCTTGGTGATGCTGGTTTTGCTTTCAGCATGCCTGTTGCTTTTGTTGTGCTCTTAGTGTATGGGAGCTCTTGATGCTCTGGAAGGGTTGCTGCGTGCCGTGTTTTGGGAGAACGTTGGGAGGTGCGCGCTGCGGCCTGTTGCAGAGGGCCGGTTGCGTTAGAGGAGGTGTCTCGGTGCCTCGTGCAGCCGAGCTTTGAGTTTGTGCGGGCATGAGGGTGGCAGGGCTCGTGCGCTCCCTTTCAGCGTGTTTGTATGCCACGGTGGTTGGTGCGTGTGTGCGTGCGTGCGCGTGTTGTGGTGCTTGAGGAGGCATTGTTGGTGTTTGTGCTGGTGCCCTTGCATGTGGTGGTGCGTCTGTGGCCGGGCGAGCAGAGCGGCTCTGTCTCCTGTGTTTGTTTACGCGCGGCATTTGTCGCGAGCCCTACCGTGGCGCACGTCGTGGATGGCCACGTCGTTCTGTGGGGAAGAGGCCTGGGTGAGTGCGTGGTCCAGCCTGGCGGTCAAAGGAGGGTTGCTCGGAGGCGGTCCTTGGTGCACGAGGCGTTTGTGGAGCCTGGTGTTGAGAAGGGCGAAGTCTGGAGGGAGAGGGCGCAGCGTTGGTGGGTGGCGCGTTTGAGTGGGTGAGTGTCGTTGCGGGAAGGCGCTGGTGCCTGATTGCGGTGGTACTTTGCGGAGTCCATGCGGAGTAGCAGAGGTGCCTGGGATGACAGAGAGGTGTTTGTGGAGGTTGTTGGCTTGGAGAGGTGAAGGGGAGGGCGAGAGCCTGCGAGGCCCGTGTGTCGTGCTCCGGGGTGGAGGCGGGGTTATGCTGTGTGAGAAGGGGAGTGTTGAGGGCGCGGAGGTGTGGAGTGGGGAGAGGTGGCAAGGCGGTCAGGTGTTTGTGGGCTGGGGCTGAGGCTGAGGAGAGGAGCTGAGGAGAAGTGGTGGTGGAGGAGCGTGTGCTGGAGGCGCACCGCTGCAGAGCGAGGTGCAGATGCTGGCTGTCTTTGGGAGGAGGCGGGAGCCGTGGAGTGAGAGGTGCTAGTGCTCCCGGTAGAGCTGCAGCACGGGAGTAGGTTCTGGGCAGGCGGTAGGGGTGGGTGCCAGGCACCTTGTGGGTTAGTGGCATGTGTGGAAGGGAATGTGATTGAGGCGGTGATTAGTGAAGCGCCGTGGTGAGCTGTGGTGTTGGAGCCGCTAGTGATACGTAAGGAAGAGGTGTTGGCTGTTGCCAAGGGGTGGGAAGCGGCCTGGTGTGGTGCTTTGCCACAAAGAGGTGCCTAATCTTTGCGGAGTGCCTGCTGGGAGCCTACAGAAGGTCTCTTGCAGTGTACAGCCATGGTAGGCATGTAGCGTGGGCGAACGTGGCACTGGTGCCGAAGGAAGAGGGGAGGGGAGGGGAGGGGAGGGGAGGGGAGGGGAGAGGAGGTGGCAGGCGGGCGAGGAGCGTGTGCTTGGGAGGGGAGTGGAGAGCCTGGGTGGGTGCGTAGGGCTGGAGTTGGGCCAGGGCAAGGTGAGCTGGAGCTGGAAGAGAAGGGTTGGAAGCTGAGTGGGCATTGTGCGTGGTGTTTTTTGGGAGGCCTTTGACGGAGCCTTGCCTGTTTAGCCTCCTGCCCCGTTGCTGAGGTGTGTGCTGCGTAGGCGGAGGAGGTGGTGGGTGTGAGGTGAAAGAGAGCGCCGCTGTGGGAAGAGCGGCTGCGGTCAGTGGTGCAGCGTGCTGTTGGCAGGCAGTAAGTGGTGGTGTGGGCGCCTGGCATCCAGGTGAGTGGTGGTGCCAGAGCTGTTGGCCGTGTGTGTTGGCAGGGTGGGTGATGGGAGGGCTGCGCTCTGAGGAAGGCTGTGTCGGCCAGGGACCCGTCCGAGTGGAGCGATGGATGGGCGGGGGGACGTGGCGGGGTGGGAGAAGTAAACGGTGTGTTGGGAAGCTGCCGAAGTTGAAGAAGGGCCAGCGCAAGGTCTTGCGCGTGGGGTGGCGCAAGCCGCTGTCCCCGTACAGGGGGTGTCCCGTCCCCGGCTCCTCTGGAGACGGAGGTGAGCCCCCCGCCGTGGTGCGAGGTGTTTGGAGAAGAGTGTTGGAGCAGGTGATGCCTGGCGGTGGCTTCCCACTGGAAGGGTCGTGCTGAGATTCTGTGAGGCCCGTGACGCTCAAGTTTTTACAAAAGGTCTTTATTTGCCTCGAATAAATAGAAGGAATAAATAGAGGGCTACGCTTATCAGAATAAATAGAATAAGTTAAATAAATAGAGGGGTACACTTATCAGACTAAATAGAATAAGTTAAATAAATAAGCGGAGGGGTACTTTTTGGAGCGGTGCGTGAGTGTGTGGGCAAGTTGGTGGCACCAGGCATTTCCGTTGTTGAGGGGCGTGGTGAGTGCAGAGCAGGAAGTAGCGGGTGTCTCGCGTTGGGGCTGGGTCTGTGGACGTGGCCTCTGTGTTTGCCATCGGTGGTGTCCTGTGTGGGAGGAGGCGTGGGGTCGAGGTGCGCGGGGCGACGTTGGTGGGCAGGGTGCCCGAGCGTGGCTGTGGGTGTTCACGATGCTGCTGGAGTCTGCGTGGTGGAGGCGGTGGTGGAGGCGGGATGGTGTGGGTGTTGCGGGGTGATGCGAGGAGGGTGCCATGGGAGCGACCGTCTGAGGGTGAGGGGCAGGTGTAGGGTGAGGGCTGCGTGGGTGGTCGGTTGTGGTGAGGAGGGGTTGTGTCTAATCCGCCATGATGCGGGTGAGGTTGTGGATGCGCTGGAAGCAGGTGTGAGCTTCGATGCGGACGCTGTCCCAGGCGCAGGGGCTGTGGTTGTGCGTGCGCAGGAAGTTCTGGATGTGCCGGAAGTATGTGGCGATGCTGAGCTGGTGGGTGAGAGGCACTCGGGTTTTGGAATCCCTGCCGGCGCCCGGGAGGCATTGCTGGAGGTGTTGGATTTGATGCTCAACGTGGTTGAGGAGCTGTTGGTGCGCTTGCGCGTCCCAGTGGGCGGGGGTGTTTTCGCTGCTGAGAGTGGTGAAGAGGTGGTCGAGGATGTGTAGGATGGCGGCGGTGGCTTGTTGTGGGTCCTGGATTGTGAGGAGGGTGTTGGGGAAGGGGAAAGTTGGGTCCTGTTGGGCGCAGGTGTGTGTCAGGCGAGGAGCCATGGCGAGGAGGAGCTGGAGGCTGTCCCAGTTGAAGGTGGTCTGCTGGGTGCGAAGGTTGGCGCAGCGGAGGGCAGTGCCGAGAGCGGGCAGGAGGAGCAGGAGCAGCGTGGCGCCGTGCCACAGGCAGGGGTGTCGTGCTGCGGGCGCTGCCATGGTGGTGTGTAGAGTTGTCCGGAGGTGCGATGCAGCAGGCTTGTCAGCCGTGGTGGTGGTGTCGAGTGGTGTGCTTGAGGCTGCGCGTCGCGTCCGGCTTTATTTGGTGCGGCGCGTTTCCCTTTGCCGTTTTCCAGTTGCGGAGAATTTCCTGCTGTCGTTTTCAGTTTTGGTTGTGGCTTTGTTGGCGTTTGTGGTTTTCTGGGGAAGTAGTCTTGTGGGTGCGCGGTGCGCCGTAGGGCGATGGTGGTGCTTCCGCGGTGCTGTGGTTGGTGTTTTGGGGGCAGTGCCGTCGGGGAGGCTGGCTGTTGTGCTGTTGTGTTTCCGCGGGGGAAGTGGAAGTGGCAGTGGCGGGGGCCTTTGGGGCAGCTGTGGTGGGGGGTGTGTGTGTTTGAGCGTTTCCCTTTCGCCTTGCCGTTGTGGTGGTGTGCCCGCTGTGTGCGTTTGAATTTCCCAGCCTCGCCAGCTCTGTGGTCTTGATGTCATGTGCGCGTCTTGGTGGTGCTGGTTTTGCTTTCAGCATGCCTGTTGCTTTTGTTGTGCTCTTAGTGTATGGGAGCTCTTGATGCTCTGGAAGGGTTGCTGCGTGCCGTGTTTTGGGAGAACGTTGGGAGGTGCGCGCTGCGGCCTGTTGCAGAGGGCCGGTTGCGTTAGAGGAGGTGTCTCGGTGCCTCGTGCAGCTGAGCTTTGAGTTTGTGCGGGCATGAGGGTGGCAGGGCTCGTGCGCTCCCTTTCAGCGTGTTTGTATGCCACGGTGGTTGGTGCGTGTGTGCGTGCGTGCGCGTGTTGTGGTGCTTGAGGAGGCATTGTTGGTGTCTGTGCTGGTGCCCTTGCATGTGGTGGTGCGTCTGTGGCCGGGCGAGCAGAGCGGCTCTGTCTCCTGTGTTTGTTTACGCGCGGCATTTGTCGCGAGCCCTACCGTGGCGTGCGTCGTGGATGGCCACGTCGTTCTGTGGGGAAGAGGCCTGGGTGAGTGCGTGGTCCAGCCTGGCGGTCGAAGGAGGGTTGCTCGGAGGCGGTCCTTGGTGCACGAGGCGTTTGTGGAGCCTGGTGTTGAGAAGGGCGAAGTCTGGAGGGAGAGGGCGCAGCGTTGGTGGGTGGCGCGTTTGAGTGGGTGAGTGTCGTTGCGGGAAGGCGCTGGTGCCTGATTGCGGTGGTACTTTGCGGAGTCCATGCGGAGTAGCAGAGGTGCCTGGGATGACAGAGAGGTGTTTGTGGAGGTTGTTGGCTTGGAGAGGTGAAGGGGAGGGCGAGAGCCTGCGAGGCCCGTGTGTCGTGCTCCGGGGTGGAGGTGGGGTTATGCTGTGTGAGAAGGGGAGTGTTGAGGGCGCGGAGGTGTGGAGTGGGGAGAAGTGGCGAGGCGGTCAGGTGTTTGTGGGCTGGGGCTGAGGCTGAGGAGAGGAGCTGAGGAGAAGTGGTGGTGGAGGAGCGTGTGCTGGAGGCGCACCGCTGCAGAGCGAGGTGCAGATGCTGGCTGTCTTTGGGAGGAGGCGGGAGCCGTGGAGTGAGAGGTGCTAGTGCTCCCGGTAGAGCTGCAGCACGGGAGTAGGTTCTGGGCGGGCGGTAGGGGTGGGTGCCAGGCACCTTGTGGGTTAGTGGCATGTGTGGAAGGGAATGTGATTGAGGCGGTGATTAGTGAAGCGCCGTGGTGTTGGAGCCACTAGTGATGCGTAAGGAAGAGGTGTTGGCTGTTGCCAAGGGGTGGGAAGCGGCCTGGTGTGGTGCTTTGCCACAAAGAGGTGCCTAATCTTTGCGGAGTGCCTGCTGGGAGCCTACAGAAGGTCTCTTGCAGTGTACAGCCATGGTAGGCATGTAGCGTGGGCGAACGTGGCACTGGTGCCGAAGGAAGAGGGGAGGGGAGGGGAGGGGAGAGGAGGTGGCAGGCGGGCGAGGAGCGTGTGCTTGGGAGGGGAGTGGAGAGCCTGGGTGGGTGCGTAGGGCTGGAGTTGGGCCAGGGCAAGGTGAGCTGGAGCTGGAAGAGAAGGGTTGGAAGCGGAGTGGGCATTGTGCGCGGTGTTTTTTGGGAGGCCTTTGACGGAGCCTTGCCTGTTTAGCCTCCTGCCCCGTTGCTGAGGTGTGTGCTGCGTGGGCGGAGGAGGTGGTGGGTGTGAGGTGAAAGAGAGCGCCGCTGTGGGAAGAGCGGCTGCGGTCAGTGGTGCAGCGTGCTGTTGGCAGGCAGTAAGTGGTGGTGTGGGCGCCTGGCATCCAGGTGAGTGGTGGTGCCAGAGCTGTTGGCCGTGTGTGTTGGCAGGGTGGGTGATGGGAGGGCTGCGCTCTGAGGAAGGCTGTGTCGGCCAGGGACCCGTCCGAGTGGAGCGATGGATGGGCGGGGGGACGTGGCGGGGTGGGAGAAGTAAACGGTGTGTTGGGAAGCTGCCGAAGTTGAAGAAGGGCCAGCGCAAGGTCTTGCGCGTGGGGTGGCGCAAGCCGCTGTCCCCGTACAGGGGGTGTCCCGTCCCCGGCTCCTCTGGAGACGGAGGTGAGCCCCCCGCCGTGGTGCGAGGTGTTTGGAGAAGAGTGTTGGAGCAGGTGATGCCTGGCGGTGGCTTCCCACTGGAAGGGTCGTGCTGAGATTCTGTGAGGCCCGTGACGCTCAAGTTTTTACAAAAGGTCTTTATTTGCCTCGAATAAATAGAAGGAATAAATAGAGGGCTACGCTTATCAGAATAAATAGAATAAGTTAAATAAATAGAGGGGTACACTTATCAGACTAAATAGAATAAGTTAAATAAATAAGCGGAGGGGTACTTTTTGGAGCAGTGCGTGAGTGTGTGGGCAAGTTGGTGGCACCAGGCGTTTCCGTTGTTGAGGGGCGTGGTGAGTGCAGAGCAGGAAGTAGCGGGTGTCTCGCGTTGGGGCTGGGTCTGTGGACGTGGCCTCTGTGTTTGCCATCGGTGGTGTCCTGTGTGGGAGGAGGCGTGGGGTCGAGGTGCGCGGGGCGACGTTGGTGGGCAGGGTGCCCGAGCGTGGCTGTGGGTGTTCACGATGCTGCTGGAGTCTGCGTGGTGGAGGCGGTGGTGGAGGCGGGATGGTGTGGGTGTTGCGGGGTGATGCGAGGAGGGTGCCATGGGAGCGACCGTCTGAGGGTGAGGGGCAGGTGTAGGGTGAGGGCTGCGTGGGTGGTCGGTTGTGGTGAGGAGGGGTTGTGTCTAATCCGCCATGATGCGGGTGAGGTTGTGGATGCGCTGGAAGCAGGTGTGAGCTTCGAGGCGGACGCTGTCCCAGGCGCAGGGGCTGTGGTTGTGCGTGCGCAGGAAGTTCTGGATGTGCCGGAAGTATGTGGCGATGCTGAGCTGGTGGGTGAGAGGCACTCGGGTTTTGGAATCCCTGCCGGCGCCCGGGAGGCATTGCTGGAGGTGTTGGATTTGGTCGTGGAGCTGGTTGAGGAGCTGTTGGTGCGCTTGCGCGTCCCAGTGGGCGGGGGTGTTTTCGCTGCTGAGAGTGGTGAAGAGGTGGTCGAGGATGCGTAGGATGGCGGCGGTGGCTTGTTGTGGGTCCTGGATTGTGAGGAGGGTGTTGGGGAAGGGGAAAGTTGGGTCCTGTTGGGCGCAGGTGTGTGTCAGGCGAGGAGCCATGGCGAGGAGGAGCTGGAGGCTGTCCCAGTTGAAGGTGGTCTGCTGGGTGCGAAGGTTGGTGCAGCGGAGGGCAGTGCCGAGAGCGGGCAGGAGGAGCAGGAGCAGCGTGGCGCCGTGCCACAGGCAGGGGTGTCGTGCTGCGGGCGCTGCCATGGTGGTGTGTAGAGTTGTCCGGAGGTGCGATGCAGCAGGCTTGTCAGCCGTGGTGGTGGTGTCGAGTGGTGTGCTTGAGGCTGCGCGTCGCGTCCGGCTTTATTTGGTGCGGCGCGTTTCCCTTTGCCGTTTTCCAGTTGCGGAGAATTTCCTGCTGTCGTTTTCAGTTTTGGTTGTGGCTTTGTTGGCGTTTGTGGTTTTCTGGGGAAGTAGTCTTGCGGGTGCGCGGTGCGCCGTAGGGCGATGGTGGTGCTTCCGCGGTGCTGTGGTTGGTGTTTTGGGGGCAGTGCCGTCGGGGAGGCTGGCTGTTGTGCTGTTGTGTTTCCGCGGGGGAAGTGGAAGTGGCAGTGGCGGGGGCCTTTGGGGCAGCTGTGGTGGGGGGTGTGTGTGTTTGAGCGTTTCCCTTTCGCCTTGCCGTTGTGGTGGTGTGCCCGCTGTGTGCGTTTGAATTTCCCAGCCTCGCCAGCTCTGTGGTCTTGATGTCATGTGCGCGTCTTGGTGGTGCTGGTTTTGCTTTCAGCATGCCTGTTGCTTTTGTTGTGCTCTTAGTGTATGGGAGCTCTTGATGCTCTGGAAGGGTTGCTGCGTGCCGTGTTTTGGGAGAACGTTGGGAGGTGCGCGCTGCGGCCTGTTGCAGAGGGCCGGTTGCGTTAGAGGAGGTGTCTCGGTGCCTCGTGCAGCTGAGCTTTGAGTTTGTGCGGGCATGAGGGTGGCAGGGCTCGTGCGCTCCCTTTCAGCGTGTTTGTATGCCACGGTGGTTGGTGCGTGTGTGCGTGCGTGCGCGTGTTGTGGTGCTTGAGGAGGCATTGTTGGTGTTTGTGCTGGTGCCCTTGCATGTGGTGGTGCGTCTGTGGCCGGGCGAGCAGAGCGGCTCTGTCTCCTGTGTTTGTTTACGCGCGGCATTTGTCGCGAGCCCTACCGTGGCGTGCGTCGTGGATGGCCACGTCGTTCTGTGGGGAAGAGGCCTGGGTGAGTGCGTGGTCCAGCCTGGCGGTCGAAGGAGGGTTGCTCGGAGGCGGTCCTTGGTGCACGAGGCGTTTGTGGAGCCTGGTGTTGAGAAGGGCGAAGTCTGGAGGGAGAGGGCGCAGCGTTGGTGGGTGGCGCGTTTGAGTGGGTGAGTGTCGTTGCGGGAAGGCGCTGGTGCCTGATTGCGGTGGTACTTTGCGGAGTCCATGCGGAGTAGCAGAGGTGCCTGGGATGACAGAGAGGTGTTTGTGGAGGTTGTTGGCTTGGAGAGGTGAAGGGGAGGGCGAGAGCCTGCGAGGCCCGTGTGTCGTGCTCCGGGGTGGAGGTGGGGTTATGCTGTGTGAGAAGGGGAGTGTTGAGGGCGCGGAGGTGTGGAGTGGGGAGAAGTGGCGAGGCGGTCAGGTGTTTGTGGGCTGGGGCTGAGGCTGAGGAGAGGAGCTGAGGAGAAGTGGTGGTGGAGGAGCGTGTGCTGGAGGCGCACCGCTGCAGAGCGAGGTGCAGATGCTGGCTGTCTTTGGGAGGAGGCGGGAGCCGTGGAGTGAGAGGTGCTAGTGCTCCCGGTAGAGCTGCAGCACGGGAGTAGGTTCTGGGCGGGCGGTAGGGGTGGGTGCCAGGCACCTTGTGGGTTAGTGGCATGTGTGGAAGGGAATGTGATTGAGGCGGTGATTAGTGAAGCGCCGTGGTGTTGGAGCCACTAGTGATGCGTAAGGAAGAGGTGTTGGCTGTTGCCAAGGGGTGGGAAGCGGCCTGGTGTGGTGCTTTGCCACAAAGAGGTGCCTAATCTTTGCGGAGTGCCTGCTGGGAGCCTACAGAAGGTCTCTTGCAGTGTACAGCCATGGTAGGCATGTAGCGTGGGCGAACGTGGCACTGGTGCCGAAGGAAGAGGGGAGGGGAGGGGAGGGGAGAGGAGGTGGCAGGCGGGCGAGGAGCGTGTGCTTGGGAGGGGAGTGGAGAGCCTGGGTGGGTGCGTAGGGCTGGAGTTGGGCCAGGGCAAGGTGAGCTGGAGCTGGAAGAGAAGGGTTGGAAGCGGAGTGGGCATTGTGCGCGGTGTTTTTTGGGAGGCCTTTGACGGAGCCTTGCCTGTTTAGCCTCCTGCCCCGTTGCTGAGGTGTGTGCTGCGTAGGCGGAGGAGGTGGTGGGTGTGAGGTGAAAGAGAGCGCCGCTGTGGGAAGAGCGGCTGCGGTCAGTGGTGCAGCGTGCTGTTGGCAGGCAGTAAGTGGTGGTGTGGGCGCCTGGCATCCAGGTGAGTGGTGGTGCCAGAGCTGTTGGCCGTGTGTGTTGGCAGGGTGGGTGATGGGAGGGCTGCGCTCTGAGGAAGGCTGTGTCGGCCAGGGACCCGTCCGAGTGGAGCGATGGATGGGCGGGGGGACGTGGCGGGGTGGGAGAAGTAAACGGTGTGTTGGGAAGCTGCCGAAGTTGAAGAAGGGCCAGCGCAAGGTCTTGCGCGTGGGGTGGCGCAAGCCGCTGTCCCCGTACAGGGGGTGTCCCGTCCCCGGCTCCTCTGGAGACGGAGGTGAGCCCCCCGCCGTGGTGCGAGGTGTTTGGAGAAGAGTGTTGGAGCAGGTGATGCCTGGCGGTGGCTTCCCACTGGAAGGGTCGTGCTGAGATTCTGTGAGGCCCGTGACGCTCAAGTTTTTACAAAAGGTCTTTATTTGCCTCGAATAAATAGAAGGAATAAATAGAGGGCTACGCTTATCAGAATAAATAGAATAAGTTAAATAAATAGAGGGGTACACTTATCAGACTAAATAGAATAAGTTAAATAAATAAGCGGAGGGGTACTTTTTGGAGCGGTGCGTGAGTGTGTGGGCAAGTTGGTGGCACCAGGCGTTTCCGTTGTTGAGGGGCGTGGTGAGTGCAGAGCAGGAAGTAGCGGGTGTCTCGCGTTGGGGCTGGGTCTGTGGACGTGGCCTCTGTGTTTGCCATCGGTGGTGTCCTGTGTGGGAGGAGGCGTGGGGTCGAGGTGCGCGGGGCGACGTTGGTGGGCAGGGTGCCCGAGCGTGGCTGTGGGTGTTCACGATGCTGCTGGAGTCTGCGTGGTGGAGGCGGTGGTGGAGGCGGGATGGTGTGGGTGTTGCGGGGTGATGCGAGGAGGGTGCCATGGGAGCGACCGTCTGAGGGTGAGGGGCAGGTGTAGGGTGAGGGCTGCGTGGGTGGTCGGTTGTGGTGAGGAGGGGTTGTGTCTAATCCGCCATGATGCGGGTGAGGTTGTGGATGCGCTGGAAGCAGGTGTGAGCTTCGAGGCGGACGCTGTCCCAGGCGCAGGGGCTGTGGTTGTGCGTGCGCAGGAAGTTCTGGATGTGCCGGAAGTATGTGGCGATGCTGAGCTGGTGGGTGAGAGGCACTCGGGTTTTGGAATCCCTGCCGGCGCCCGGGAGGCATTGCTGGAGGTGTTGGATTTGATGCTCAACGTGGTTGAGGAGCTGTTGGTGCGCTTGCGCGTCCCAGTGGGCGGGGGTGTTTTCGCTGCTGAGAGTGGTGAAGAGGTGGTCGAGGATGCGTAGGATGGCGGCGGTGGCTTGTTGTGGGTCCTGGATTGTGAGGAGGGTGTTGGGGAAGGGGAAAGTTGGGTCCTGTTGGGCGCAGGTGTGTGTCAGGCGAGGAGCCATGGCGAGGAGGAGCTGGAGGCTGTCCCAGTTGAAGGTGGTCTGCTGGGTGCGAAGGTTGGCGCAGCGGAGGGCAGTGCCGAGAGCGGGCAGGAGGAGCAGGAGCAGCGTGGCGCCGTGCCACAGGCAGGGGTGTCGTGCTGCGGGCGCTGCCATGGTGGTGTGTAGAGTTGTCCGGAGGTGCGATGCAGCAGGCTTGTCAGCCGTGGTGGTGGTGTCGAGTGGTGTGCTTGAGGCTGCGCGTCGCGTCCGGCTTTATTTGGTGCGGCGCGTTTCCCTTTGCCATTTTCCAGTTGCGGAGAATTTCCTGCTGTCGTTTTCAGTTTTGGTTGTGGCTTTGTTGGCGTTTGTGGTTTTCTGGGGAAGTAGTCTTGCGGGTGCGCGGTGCGCCGTAGGGCGATGGTGGTGCTTCCGCGGTGCTGTGGTTGGTGTTTTGGGGGCAGCGCCGTCGGGGAGGCTGGCTGTTGTGCTGTTGTGTTTCCGCGGGGGAAGTGGAAGTGGCAGTGGCGGGGGCCTTTGGGGCAGCTGTGGTGGGGGGTGTGTGTGTTTGAGCGTTTCCCTTTCGCCTTGCCGTTGTGGTGGTGTGCCCGCTGTGTGCGTTTGAATTTCCCAGCCTCGCCAGCTCTGTGGTCTTGATGTCATGTGCGCGTCTTGGTGGTGCTGGTTTTGCTTTCAGCATGCCTGTTGCTTTTGTTGTGCTCTTAGTGTATGGGAGCTCTTGATGCTCTGGAAGGGTTGCTGCGTGCCGTGTTTTGGGAGAACGTTGGGAGGTGCGCGCTGCGGCCTGTTGCAGAGGGCCGGTTGCGTTAGAGGAGGTGTCTCGGTGCCTCGTGCAGCCGAGCTTTGAGTTTGTGCGGGCATGAGGGTGGCAGGGCTCGTGCGCTCCCTTTCAGCGTGTTTGTATGCCACGGTGGTTGGTGCGTGTGTGCGTGCGTGCGCGTGTTGTGGTGCTTGAGGAGGCATTGTTGGTGTTTGTGCTGGTGCCCTTGCATGTGGTGGTGCGTCTGTGGCCGGGCGAGCAGAGCGGCTCTGTCTCCTGTGTTTGTTTACGCGCGGCATTTGTCGCGAGCCCTACCGTGGCGCACGTCGTGGATGGCCACGTCGTTCTGTGGGGAAGAGGCCTGGGTGAGTGCGTGGTCCAGCCTGGCGGTCAAAGGAGGGTTGCTCGGAGGCGGTCCTTGGTGCACGAGGCGTTTGTGGAGCCTGGTGTTGAGAAGGGCGAAGTCTGGAGGGAGAGGGCGCAGCGTTGGTGGGTGGCGCGTTTGAGTGGGTGAGTGTCGTTGCGGGAAGGCGCTGGTGCCTGATTGCGGTGGTACTTTGCGGAGTCCATGCGGAGTAGCAGAGGTGCCTGGGATGACAGAGAGGTGTTTGTGGAGGTTGTTGGCTTGGAGAGGTGAAGGGGAGGGCGAGAGCCTGCGAGGCCCGTGTGTCGTGCTCCGGGGTGGAGGCGGGGTTATGCTGTGTGAGAAGGGGAGTGTTGAGGGCGCGGAGGTGTGGAGTGGGGAGAGGTGGCAAGGCGGTCAGGTGTTTGTGGGCTGGGGCTGAGGCTGAGGAGAGGAGCTGAGGAGAAGTGGTGGTGGAGGAGCGTGTGCTGGAGGCGCACCGCTGCAGAGCGAGGTGCAGATGCTGGCTGTCTTTGGGAGGAGGCGGGAGCCGTGGAGTGAGAGGTGCTAGTGCTCCCGGTAGAGCTGCAGCACGGGAGTAGGTTCTGGGCAGGCGGTAGGGGTGGGTGCCAGGCACCTTGTGGGTTAGTGGCATGTGTGGAAGGGAATGTGATTGAGGCGGTGATTAGTGAAGCGCCGTGGTGAGCTGTGGTGTTGGAGCCGCTAGTGATGCGTAAGGAAGAGGTGTTGGCTGTTGCCAAGGGGTGGGAAGCGGCCTGGTGTGGTGCTTTGCCACAAAGAGGTGCCTAATCTTTGTGGAGTGCCTGCTGGGAGCCTACAGAAGGTCTCTTGCAGTGTACAGCCATGGTAGGCATGTAGCGTGGGCGAACGTGGCACTGGTGCCGAAGGAAGAGGGGAGGGGAGGGGAGGGGAGAGGAGGTGGCAGGCGGGCGAGGAGCGTGTGCTTGGGAGGGGAGTGGAGAGCCTGGGTGGGTGCGTAGGGCTGGAGTTGGGCCAGGGCAAGGTGAGCTGGAGCTGGAAGAGAAGGGTTGGAAGCGGAGTGGGCATTGTGCGCGGTGTTTTTTGGGAGGCCTTTGACGGAGCCTTGCCTGTTTAGCCTCCTGCCCCGTTGCTGAGGTGTGTGCTGCGTAGGCGGAGGAGGTGGTGGGTGTGAGGTGAAAGAGAGCGCCGCTGTGGGAAGAGCGGCTGCGGTCAGTGGTGCAGCGTGCTGTTGGCAGGCAGTAAGTGGTGGTGTGGGCGCCTGGCATCCAGGTGAGTGGTGGTGCCAGAGCTGTTGGCCGTGTGTGTTGGCAGGGTGGGTGATGGGAGGGCTGCGCTCTGAGGAAGGCTGTGTCGGCCAGGGACCCGTCCGAGTGGAGCGATGGATGGGCGGGGGGACGTGGCGGGGTGGGAGAAGTAAACGGTGTGTTGGGAAGCTGCCGAAGTTGAAGAAGGGCCAGCGCAAGGTCTTGCGCGTGGGGTGGCGCAAGCCGCTGTCCCCGTACAGGGGGTGTCCCGTCCCCGGCTCCTCTGGAGACGGAGGTGAGCCCCCCGCCGTGGTGCGAGGTGTTTGGAGAAGAGTGTTGGAGCAGGTGATGCCTGGCGGTGGCTTCCCACTGGAAGGGTCGTGCTGAGATTCTGTGAGGCCCGTGACGCTCAAGTTTTTACAAAAGGTCTTTATTTGCCTCGAATAAATAGAAGGAATAAATAGAGGGCTACGCTTATCAGAATAAATAGAATAAGTTAAATAAATAGAGGGGTACACTTATCAGACTAAATAGAATAAGTTAAATAAATAAGCGGAGGGGTACTTTTTGGAGCGGTGCGTGAGTGTGTGGGCAAGTTGGTGGCACCAGGCGTTTCCGTTGTTGAGGGGCGTGGTGAGTGCAGAGCAGGAAGTAGCGGGTGTCTCGCGTTGGGGCTGGGTCTGTGGACGTGGCCTCTGTGTTTGCCATCGGTGGTGTCCTGTGTGGGAGGAGGCGTGGGGTCGAGGTGCGCGGGGCGACGTTGGTGGGCAGGGTGCCCGAGCGTGGCTGTGGGTGTTCACGATGCTGCTGGAGTCTGCGTGGTGGAGGCGGTGGTGGAGGCGGGATGGTGTGGGTGTTGCGGGGTGATGCGAGGAGGGTGCCATGGGAGCGACCGTCTGAGGGTGAGGGGCAGGTGTAGGGTGAGGGCTGCGTGGGTGGTCGGTTGTGGTGAGGAGGGGTTGTGTCTAATCCGCCATGATGCGGGTGAGGTTGTGGATGCGCTGGAAGCAGGTGTGAGCTTCGATGCGGACGCTGTCCCAGGCGCAGGGGCTGTGGTTGTGCGTGCGCAGGAAGTTCTGGATGTGCCGGAAGTATGTGGCGATGCTGAGCTGGTGGGTGAGAGGCACTCGGGTTTTGGAATCCCTGCCGGCGCCCGGGAGGCATTGCTGGAGGTGTTGGATTTGATGCTCAACGTGGTTGAGGAGCTGTTGGTGCGCTTGCGCGTCCCAGTGGGCGGGGGTGTTTTCGCTGCTGAGAGTGGTGAAGAGGTGGTCGAGGATGTGTAGGATGGCGGCGGTGGCTTGTTGTGGGTCCTGGATTGTGAGGAGGGTGTTGGGGAAGGGGAAAGTTGGGTCCTGTTGGGCGCAGGTGTGTGTCAGGCGAGGAGCCATGGCGAGGAGGAGCTGGAGGCTGTCCCAGTTGAAGGTGGTCTGCTGGGTGCGAAGGTTGGCGCAGCGGAGGGCAGTGCCGAGAGCGGGCAGGAGGAGCAGGAGCAGCGTGGCGCCGTGCCACAGGCAGGGGTGTCGTGCTGCGGGCGCTGCCATGGTGGTGTGTAGAGTTGTCCGGAGGTGCGATGCAGCAGGCTTGTCAGCCGTGGTGGTGGTGTCGAGTGGTGTGCTTGAGGCTGCGCGTCGCGTCCGGCTTTATTTGGTGCGGCGCGTTTCCCTTTGCCGTTTTCCAGTTGCGGAGAATTTCCTGCTGTCGTTTTCAGTTTTGGTTGTGGCTTTGTTGGCGTTTGTGGTTTTCTGGGGAAGTAGTCTTGTGGGTGCGCGGTGCGCCGTAGGGCGATGGTGGTGCTTCCGCGGTGCTGTGGTTGGTGTTTTGGGGGCAGCGCCGTCGGGGAGGCTGGCTGTTGTGCTGTTGTGTTTCCGCGGGGGAAGTGGAAGTGGCAGTGGCGGGGGCCTTTGGGGCAGCTGTGGTGGGGGGTGTGTGTGTTTGAGCGTTTCCCTTTCGCCTTGCCGTTGTGGTGGTGTGCCCGCTGTGTGCGTTTGAATTTCCCAGCCTCGCCAGCTCTGTGGTCTTGATGTCATGTGCGCGTCTTGGTGGTGCTGGTTTTGCTTTCAGCATGCCTGTTGCTTTTGTTGTGCTCTTAGTGTATGGGAGCTCTTGATGCTCTGGAAGGGTTGCTGCGTGCCGTGTTTTGGGAGAACGTTGGGAGGTGCGCGCTGCGGCCTGTTGCAGAGGGCCGGTTGCGTTAGAGGAGGTGTCTCGGTGCCTCGTGCAGCCGAGCTTTGAGTTTGTGCGGGCATGAGGGTGGCAGGGCTCGTGCGCTCCCTTTCAGCGTGTTTGTATGCCACGGTGGTTGGTGCGTGTGTGCGTGCGTGCGCGTGTTGTGGTGCTTGAGGAGGCATTGTTGGTGTTTGTGCTGGTGCCCTTGCATGTGGTGGTGCGTCTGTGGCCGGGCGAGCAGAGCGGCTCTGTCTCCTGTGTTTGTTTACGCGCGGCATTTGTCGCGAGCCCTACCGTGGCGCACGTCGTGGATGGCCACGTCGTTCTGTGGGGAAGAGGCCTGGGTGAGTGCGTGGTCCAGCCTGGCGGTCAAAGGAGGGTTGCTCGGAGGCGGTCCTTGGTGCACGAGGCGTTTGTGGAGCCTGGTGTTGAGAAGGGCGAAGTCTGGAGGGAGAGGGCGCAGCGTTGGTGGGTGGCGCGTTTGAGTGGGTGAGTGTCGTTGCGGGAAGGCGCTGGTGCCTGATTGCGGTGGTACTTTGCGGAGTCCATGCGGAGTAGCAGAGGTGCCTGGGATGACAGAGAGGTGTTTGTGGAGGTTGTTGGCTTGGAGAGGTGAAGGGGAGGGCGAGAGCCTGCGAGGCCCGTGTGTCGTGCTCCGGGGTGGAGGCGGGGTTATGCTGTGTGAGAAGGGGAGTGTTGAGGGCGCGGAGGTGTGGAGTGGGGAGAGGTGGCAAGGCGGTCAGGTGTTTGTGGGCTGGGGCTGAGGCTGAGGAGAGGAGCTGAGGAGAAGTGGTGGTGGAGGAGCGTGTGCTGGAGGCGCACCGCTGCAGAGCGAGGTGCAGATGCTGGCTGTCTTTGGGAGGAGGCGGGAGCCGTGGAGTGAGAGGTGCTAGTGCTCCCGGTAGAGCTGCAGCACGGGAGTAGGTTCTGGGCAGGCGGTAGGGGTGGGTGCCAGGCACCTTGTGGGTTAGTGGCATGTGTGGAAGGGAATGTGATTGAGGCGGTGATTAGTGAAGCGCCGTGGTGAGCTGTGGTGTTGGAGCCGCTAGTGATGCGTAAGGAAGAGGTGTTGGCTGTTGCCAAGGGGTGGGAAGCGGCCTGGTGTGGTGCTTTGCCACAAAGAGGTGCCTAATCTTTGCGGAGTGCCTGCTGGGAGCCTACAGAAGGTCTCTTGCAGTGTACAGCCATGGTAGGCATGTAGCGTGGGCGAACGTGGCACTGGTGCCGAAGGAAGAGGGGAGGGGAGGGGAGGGGAGGGGAGAGGAGGTGGCAGGCGGGCGAGGAGCGTGTGCTTGGGAGGGGAGTGGAGAGCCTGGGTGGGTGCGTAGGGCTGGAGTTGGGCCAGGGCAAGGTGAGCTGGAGCTGGAAGAGAAGGGTTGGAAGCGGAGTGGGCATTGTGCGCGGTGTTTTTTGGGAGGCCTTTGACGGAGCCTTGCCTGTTTAGCCTCCTGCCCCGTTGCTGAGGTGTGTGCTGCGTAGGCGGAGGAGGTGGTGGGTGTGAGGTGAAAGAGAGCGCCGCTGTGGGAAGAGCGGCTGCGGTCAGTGGTGCAGCGTGCTGTTGGCAGGCAGTAAGTGGTGGTGTGGGCGCCTGGCATCCAGGTGAGTGGTGATGCCAGAGCTGTTGGCCGTGTGTGTTGGCAGGGTGGGTGATGGGAGGGCTGCGCTCTGAGGAAGGCTGTGTCGGCCAGGGACCCGTCCGAGTGGAGCGATGGATGGGCGGGGGGACGTGGCGGGGTGGGAGAAGTAAACGGTGTGTTGGGAAGCTGCCGAAGTTGAAGAAGGGCCAGCGCAAGGTCTTGCGCGTGGGGTGGCGCAAGCCGCTGTCCCCGTACAGGGGGTGTCCCGTCCCCGGCTCCTCTGGAGACGGAGGTGAGCCCCCCGCCGTGGTGCGAGGTGTTTGGAGAAGAGTGTTGGAGCAGGTGATGCCTGGCGGTGGCTTCCCACTGGAAGGGTCGTGCTGAGATTCTGTGAGGCCCGTGACGCTCAAGTTTTTACAAAAGGTCTTTATTTGCCTCGAATAAATAGAAGGAATAAATAGAGGGCTACGCTTATCAGAATAAATAGAATAAGTTAAATAAATAGAGGGGTACACTTATCAGACTAAATAGAATAAGTTAAATAAATAAGCGGAGGGGTACTTTTTGGAGCGGTGCGTGAGTGTGTGGGCAAGTTGGTGGCACCAGGCGTTTCCGTTGTTGAGGGGCGTGGTGAGTGCAGAGCAGGAAGTAGCGGGTGTCTCGCGTTGGGGCTGGGTCTGTGGACGTGGCCTCTGTGTTTGCCATCGGTGGTGTCCTGTGTGGGAGGAGGCGTGGGGTCGAGGTGCGCGGGGCGACGTTGGTGGGCAGGGTGCCCGAGCGTGGCTGTGGGTGTTCACGATGCTGCTGGAGTCTGCGTGGTGGAGGCGGTGGTGGAGGCGGGATGGTGTGGGTGTTGCGGGGTGATGCGAGGAGGGTGCCATGGGAGCGACCGTCTGAGGGTGAGGGGCAGGTGTAGGGTGAGGGCTGCGTGGGTGGTCGGTTGTGGTGAGGAGGGGTTGTGTCTAATCCGCCATGATGCGGGTGAGGTTGTGGATGCGCTGGAAGCAGGTGTGAGCTTCGATGCGGACGCTGTCCCAGGCGCAGGGGCTGTGGTTGTGCGTGCGCAGGAAGTTCTGGATGTGCCGGAAGTATGTGGCGATGCTGAGCTGGTGGGTGAGAGGCACTCGGGTTTTGGAATCCCTGCCGGCGCCCGGGAGGCATTGCTGGAGGTGTTGGATTTGATGCTCAACGTGGTTGAGGAGCTGTTGGTGCGCTTGCGCGTCCCAGTGGGCGGGGGTGTTTTCGCTGCTGAGAGTGGTGAAGAGGTGGTCGAGGATGTGTAGGATGGCGGCGGTGGCTTGTTGTGGGTCCTGGATTGTGAGGAGGGTGTTGGGGAAGGGGAAAGTTGGGTCCTGTTGGGCGCAGGTGTGTGTCAGGCGAGGAGCCATGGCGAGGAGGAGCTGGAGGCTGTCCCAGTTGAAGGTGGTCTGCTGGGTGCGAAGGTTGGCGCAGCGGAGGGCAGTGCCGAGAGCGGGCAGGAGGAGCAGGAGCAGCGTGGCGCCGTGCCACAGGCAGGGGTGTCGTGCTGCGGGCGCTGCCATGGTGGTGTGTAGAGTTGTCCGGAGGTGCGATGCAGCAGGCTTGTCAGCCGTGGTGGTGGTGTCGAGTGGTGTGCTTGAGGCTGCGCGTCGCGTCCGGCTTTATTTGGTGCGGCGCGTTTCCCTTTGCCGTTTTCCAGTTGCGGAGAATTTCCTGCTGTCGTTTTCAGTTTTGGTTGTGGCTTTGTTGGCGTTTGTGGTTTTCTGGGGAAGTAGTCTTGTGGGTGCGCGGTGCGCCGTAGGGCGATGGTGGTGCTTCCGCGGTGCTGTGGTTGGTGTTTTGGGGGCAGCGCCGTCGGGGAGGCTGGCTGTTGTGCTGTTGTGTTTCCGCGGGGGAAGTGGAAGTGGCAGTGGCGGGGGCCTTTGGGGCAGCTGTGGTGGGGGGTGTGTGTGTTTGAGCGTTTCCCTTTCGCCTTGCCGTTGTGGTGGTGTGCCCGCTGTGTGCGTTTGAATTTCCCAGCCTCGCCAGCTCTGTGGTCTTGATGTCATGTGCGCGTCTTGGTGGTGCTGGTTTTGCTTTCAGCATGCCTGTTGCTTTTGTTGTGCTCTTAGTGTATGGGAGCTCTTGATGCTCTGGAAGGGTTGCTGCGTGCCGTGTTTTGGGAGAACGTTGGGAGGTGCGCGCTGCGGCCTGTTGCAGAGGGCCGGTTGCGTTAGAGGAGGTGTCTCGGTGCCTCGTGCAGCCGAGCTTTGAGTTTGTGCGGGCATGAGGGTGGCAGGGCTCGTGCGCTCCCTTTCAGCGTGTTTGTATGCCACGGTGGTTGGTGCGTGTGTGCGTGCGTGCGCGTGTTGTGGTGCTTGAGGAGGCATTGTTGGTGTTTGTGCTGGTGCCCTTGCATGTGGTGGTGCGTCTGTGGCCGGGCGAGCAGAGCGGCTCTGTCTCCTGTGTTTGTTTACGCGCGGCATTTGTCGCGAGCCCTACCGTGGCGCACGTCGTGGATGGCCACGTCGTTCTGTGGGGAAGAGGCCTGGGTGAGTGCGTGGTCCAGCCTGGCGGTCAAAGGAGGGTTGCTCGGAGGCGGTCCTTGGTGCACGAGGCGTTTGTGGAGCCTGGTGTTGAGAAGGGCGAAGTCTGGAGGGAGAGGGCGCAGCGTTGGTGGGTGGCGCGTTTGAGTGGGTGAGTGTCGTTGCGGGAAGGCGCTGGTGCCTGATTGCGGTGGTACTTTGCGGAGTCCATGCGGAGTAGCAGAGGTGCCTGGGATGACAGAGAGGTGTTTGTGGAGGTTGTTGGCTTGGAGAGGTGAAGGGGAGGGCGAGAGCCTGCGAGGCCCGTGTGTCGTGCTCCGGGGTGGAGGCGGGGGTTATGCTGTGTGAGAAGGGGAGTGTTGAGGGCGCGGAGGTGTGGAGTGGGGAGAGGTGGCAAGGCGGTCAGGTGTTTGTGGGCTGGGGCTGAGGCTGAGGAGAGGAGCTGAGGAGAAGTGGTGGTGGAGGAGCGTGTGCTGGAGGCGCACCGCTGCAGAGCGAGGTGCAGATGCTGGCTGTCTTTGGGAGGAGGCGGGAGCCGTGGAGTGAGAGGTGCTAGTGCTCCCGGTAGAGCTGCAGCACGGGAGTAGGTTCTGGGCAGGCGGTAGGGGTGGGTGCCAGGCACCTTGTGGGTTAGTGGCATGTGTGGAAGGGAATGTGATTGAGGCGGTGATTAGTGAAGCGCCGTGGTGAGCTGTGGTGTTGGAGCCGCTAGTGATGCGTAAGGAAGAGGTGTTGGCTGTTGCCAAGGGGTGGGAAGCGGCCTGGTGTGGTGCTTTGCCACAAAGAGGTGCCTAATCTTTGCGGAGTGCCTGCTGGGAGCCTACAGAAGGTCTCTTGCAGTGTACAGCCATGGTAGGCATGTAGCGTGGGCGAACGTGGCACTGGTGCCGAAGGAAGAGGGGAGGGGAGGGGAGGGGAGAGGAGGTGGCAGGCGGGCGAGGAGCGTGTGCTTGGGAGGGGAGTGGAGAGCCTGGGTGGGTGCGTAGGGCTGGAGTTGGGCCAGGGCAAGGTGAGCTGGAGCTGGAAGAGAAGGGTTGGAAGCGGAGTGGGCATTGTGCGCGGTGTTTTTTGGGAGGCCTTTGACGGAGCCTTGCCTGTTTAGCCTCCTGCCCCGTTGCTGAGGTGTGTGCTGCGTAGGCGGAGGAGGTGGTGGGTGTGAGGTGAAAGAGAGCGCCGCTGTGGGAAGAGCGGCTGCGGTCAGTGGTGCAGCGTGCTGTTGGCAGGCAGTAAGTGGTGGTGTGGGCGCCTGGCATCCAGGTGAGTGGTGGTGCCAGAGCTGTTGGCCGTGTGTGTTGGCAGGGTGGGTGATGGGAGGGCTGCGCTCTGAGGAAGGCTGTGTCGGCCAGGGACCCGTCCGAGTGGAGCGATGGATGGGCGGGGGGACGTGGCGGGGTGGGAGAAGTAAACGGTGTGTTGGGAAGCTGCCGAAGTTGAAGAAGGGCCAGCGCAAGGTCTTGCGCGTGGGGTGGCGCAAGCCGCTGTCCCCGTACAGGGGGTGTCCCGTCCCCGGCTCCTCTGGAGACGGAGGTGAGCCCCCCGCCGTGGTGCGAGGTGTTTGGAGAAGAGTGTTGGAGCAGGTGATGCCTGGCGGTGGCTTCCCACTGGAAGGGTCGTGCTGAGATTCTGTGAGGCCCGTGACGCTCAAGTTTTACAAAAGGTCTTTATTTGCCTCGAATAAATAGAAGGAATAAATAGAGGGCTACGCTTATCAGAATAAATAGAATAAGTTAAATAAATAGAGGGGTACACTTATCAGACTAAATAGAATAAGTTAAATAAATAAGCGGAGGGGTACTTTTTGGAGCGGTGCGTGAGTGTGTGGGCAAGTTGGTGGCACCAGGCATTTCCGTTGTTGAGGGGCGTGGTGAGTGCAGAGCAGGAAGTAGCGGGTGTCTCGCGTTGGGGCTGGGTCTGTGGACGTGGCCTCTGTGTTTGCCATCGGTGGTGTCCTGTGTGGGAGGAGGCGTGGGGTCGAGGTGCGCGGGGCGACGTTGGTGGGCAGGGTGCCCGAGCGTGGCTGTGGGTGTTCACGATGCTGCTGGAGTCTGCGTGGTGGAGGCGGTGGTGGAGGCGGGATGGTGTGGGTGTTGCGGGGTGATGCGAGGAGGGTGCCATGGGAGCGACCGTCTGAGGGTGAGGGGCAGGTGTAGGGTGAGGGCTGCGTGGGTGGTCGGTTGTGGTGAGGAGGGGTTGTGTCTAATCCGCCATGATGCGGGTGAGGTTGTGGATGCGCTGGAAGCAGGTGTGAGCTTCGATGCGGACGCTGTCCCAGGCGCAGGGGCTGTGGTTGTGCGTGCGCAGGAAGTTCTGGATGTGCCGGAAGTATGTGGCGATGCTGAGCTGGTGGGTGAGAGGCACTCGGGTTTTGGAATCCCTGCCGGCGCCCGGGAGGCATTGCTGGAGGTGTTGGATTGATGCTCAACGTGGTTGAGGAGCTGTTGGTGCGCTTGCGCGTCCCAGTGGGCGGGGGGTGTTTTCGCTGCTGAGAGTGGTGAAGAGGTGGTCGAGGATGTGTAGGATGGCGGCGGTGGCTTGTTGTGGGTCCTGGATTGTGAGGAGGGTGTTGGGGAAGGGGAAAGTTGGGTCCTGTTGGGCGCAGGTGTGTGTCAGGCGAGGAGCCATGGCGAGGAGGAGCTGGAGGCTGTCCCAGTTGAAGGTGGTCTGCTGGGTGCGAAGGTTGGCGCAGCGGAGGGCAGTGCCGAGAGCGGGCAGGAGGAGCAGGAGCAGCGTGGCGCCGTGCCACAGGCAGGGGTGTCGTGCTGCGGGCGCTGCCATGGTGGTGTGTAGAGTTGTCCGGAGGTGCGATGCAGCAGGCTTGTCAGCCGTGGTGGTGGTGTCGAGTGGTGTGCTTGAGGCTGCGCGTCGCGTCCGGCTTTATTTGGTGCGGCGCGTTTCCCTTTGCCGTTTTCCAGTTGCGGAGAATTTCCTGCTGTCGTTTTCAGTTTTGGTTGTGGCTTTGTTGGCGTTTGTGGTTTTCTGGGGAAGTAGTCTTGTGGGTGCGCGGTGCGCCGTAGGGCGATGGTGGTGCTTCCGCGGTGCTGTGGTTGGTGTTTTGGGGGCAGCGCCGTCGGGGAGGCTGGCTGTTGTGCTGTTGTGTTTCCGCGGGGGAAGTGGAAGTGGCAGTGGCGGGGGCCTTTGGGGCAGCTGTGGTGGGGGGTGTGTGTGTTTGAGCGTTTCCCTTTCGCCTTGCCGTTGTGGTGGTGTGCCCGCTGTGTGCGTTTGAATTTCCCAGCCTCGCCAGCTCTGTGGTCTTGATGTCATGTGCGCGTCTTGGTGGTGCTGGTTTTGCTTTCAGCATGCCTGTTGCTTTTGTTGTGCTCTTAGTGTATGGGAGCTCTTGATGCTCTGGAAGGGTTGCTGCGTGCCGTGTTTTGGGAGAACGTTGGAGGTGCGCGCTGCGGCCTGTTGCAGAGGGCCGGTTGCGTTAGAGGAGGTGTCTCGGTGCCTCGTGCAGCCGAGCTTTGAGTTTGTGCGGGCATGAGGGTGGCAGGGCTCGTGCGCTCCCTTTCAGCGTGTTTGTATGCCACGGTGGTTGGTGCGTGTGTGCGTGCGTGCGCGTGTTGTGGTGCTTGAGGAGGCATTGTTGGTGTTTGTGCTGGTGCCCTTGCATGTGGTGGTGCGTCTGTGGCCGGGCGAGCAGAGCGGCTCTGTCTCCTGTGTTTGTTTACGCGCGGCATTTGTCGCGAGCCCTACCGTGGCGCACGTCGTGGATGGCCACGTCGTTCTGTGGGGAAGAGGCCTGGGTGAGTGCGTGGTCCAGCCTGGCGGTCAAAGGAGGGTTGCTCGGAGGCGGTCCTTGGTGCACGAGGCGTTTGTGGAGCCTGGTGTTGAGAAGGGCGAAGTCTGGAGGGAGAGGGCGCAGCGTTGGTGGGTGGCGCGTTTGAGTGGGTGAGTGTCGTTGCGGGAAGGCGCTGGTGCCTGATTGCGGTGGTACTTTGCGGAGTCCATGCGGAGTAGCAGAGGTGCCTGGGATGACAGAGAGGTGTTTGTGGAGGTTGTTGGCTTGGAGAGGTGAAGGGAGGGCGAGAGCCTGCGAGGCCCGTGTGTCGTGCTCCGGGGTGGAGGCGGGGTTATGCTGTGTGAGAAGGGGAGTGTTGAGGGCGCGGAGGTGTGGAGTGGGGAGAGGTGGCAAGGCGGTCAGGTGTTTGTGGGCTGGGGCTGAGGCTGAGGAGAGGAGCTGAGGAGAAGTGGTGGTGGAGGAGCGTGTGCTGGAGGCGCACCGCTGCAGAGCGAGGTGCAGATGCTGGCTGTCTTTGGGAGGAGGCGGGAGCCGTGGAGTGAGAGGTGCTAGTGCTCCGGTAGAGCTGCAGCACGGGAGTAGGTTCTGGCAGGCGGTAGGGGTGGGTGCCAGGCACCTTGTGGGTTAGTGGCATGTGTGGAAGGGAATGTGATTGAGGCGGTGATTAGTGAAGCGCCGTGGTGAGCTGTGGTGTTGGAGCCGCTAGTGATGCGTAAGAAGAGGTGTTGGCTGTTGCCAAGGGGTGGGAAGCGGCCTGGTGTGGTGCTTTGCCACAAAGAGGTGCCTAATCTTTGCGGAGTGCCTGCTGGGAGCCTACAGAAGGTCTCTTGCAGTGTACAGCCATGGTAGGCATGTAGCGTGGGCGAACGTGGCACTGGTGCCGAAGGAAGAGGGGAGGGGAGGGGAGGGGAGAGGAGGTGGCAGGCGGGCGAGGAGCGTTGTGCTTGGGAGGGGAGTGGAGAGCCTGGGTGGGTGCGTAGGGCTGGAGTTGGGCCAGGGCAAGGTGAGCTGGAGCTGGAAGAGAAGGGTTGGAAGCGGAGTGGGCATTGTGCGCGGTGTTTTTTGGAGGCCTTTGACGGAGCCTTGCCTGTTTAGCCTCCTGCCCCGTTGCTGAGGTGTGTGCTGCGTAGGCGGAGGAGGTGGTGGGTGTGAGGTGAAAGAGAGCGCCGCTGTGGGAAGAGCGGCTGCGGTCAGTGGTGCAGCGTGCTGTTGGCAGGCAGTAAGTGGTGGTGTGGGCGCCTGGCATCCAGGTGAGTGGGTGGTGCCAGAGCTGTTGGCCGTGTGTGTTGGCAGGGTGGGTGATGGGAGGGCTGCGCTCTGAGGAAGGCTGTGTCGGCCAGGGACCCGTCCGAGTGGAGCGATGGATGGGCGGGGGGACGTGGCGGGGTGGGAGAAGTAAACGGTGTGTTGGGAAGCTGCCGAAGTTGAAGAAGGGCCAGCGCAAGGTCTTGCGCGTGGGGTGGCGCAAGCCGCTGTCCCCGTACAGGGGGTGTCCCGTCCCCGGCTCCTCTGGAGACGGAGGTGAGCCCCCCGCCGTGGTGCGAGGTGTTTGGAGAAGAGTGTTGGAGCAGGTGATGCCTGGCGGTGGCTTCCCACTGGAAGGGTCGTGCTGAGATTCTGTGAGGCCCGTGACGCTCAAGTTTTTACAAAAGGTCTTTATTTGCCTCGAATAAATAGAAGGAATAAATAGAGGGCTACGCTTATCAGAATAAATAGAATAAGTTAAATAAATAGAGGGGTACACTTATCAGACTAAATAGAATAAGTTAAATAAATAAGCGGAGGGGTACTTTTTGGAGCGGTGCGTGAGTGTGTGGGCAAGTTGGTGGCACCAGGCGTTTCCGTTGTTGAGGGGCGTGGTGAGTGCAGAGCAGGAAGTAGCGGGTGTCTCGCGTTGGGGCTGGGTCTGTGGACGTGGCCTCTGTGTTTGCCATCGGTGGTGTCCTGTGTGGGAGGAGGCGTGGGGTCGAGGTGCGCGGGGCGAAGTTGGTGGGCAGGGTGCCCGAGTGTGGCTGTGGGTGTTCACGATGCTGCTGGAGTCTGCGTGGTGGAGGCGGTGGTGGAGGCGGGATGGTGTGGGTGTTGCGGGGTGATGCGAGGAGGGTGCCATGGGAGCGACCGTCTGAGGGTGAGGGGCAGGTGTAGGGTGAGGGCTGCGTGGGTGGTCGGTTGTGGTGAGGAGGGGTTGTGTCTAATCCGCCATGATGCGGGTGAGGTTGTGGATGCGCTGGAAGCAGGTGTGAGCTTCGATGCGGACGCTGTCCCAGGCGCAGGGGCTGTGGTTGTGCGTGCGCAGGAAGTTCTGGATGTGCCGGAAGTATGTGGCGATGCTGAGCTGGTGGGTGAGAGGCACTCGGGTTTTGGAATCCCTGCCGGCGCCCGGGAGGCATTGCTGGAGGTGTTGGATTTGATGCTCAACGTGGTTGAGGAGCTGTTGGTGCGCTTGCGCGTCCCAGTGGGCGGGGGTGTTTTCGCTGCTGAGAGTGGTGAAGAGGTGGTCGAGGATGTGTAGGATGGCGGCGGTGGCTTGTTGTGGGTCCTGGATTGTGAGGAGGGTGTTGGGGAAGGGGAAAGTTGGGTCCTGTTGGGCGCAGGTGTGTGTCAGGCGAGGAGCCATGGCGAGGAGGAGCTGGAGGCTGTCCCAGTTGAAGGTGGTCTGCTGGGTGCGAAGGTTGGTGCAGCGGAGGGCAGTGCCGAGAGCGGGCAGGAGGAGCAGGAGCAGCGTGGCGCCGTGCCACAGGCAGGGGTGTCGTGCTGCGGGCGCTGCCATGGTGGTGTGTAGAGTTGTCCGGAGGTGCGATGCAGCAGGCTTGTCAGCCGTGGTGGTGGTGTCGAGTGGTGTGCTTGAGGCTGCGCGTCGCGTCCGGCTTTATTTGGTGCGGCGCGTTTCCCTTTGCCGTTTTCCAGTTGCGGAGAATTTCCTGCTGTCGTTTTCAGTTTTGGTTGTGGCTTTGTTGGCGTTTGTGGTTTTCTGGGGAAGTAGTCTTGTGGGTGCGCGGTGCGCCGTAGGGCGATGGTGGTGCTTCCGCGGTGCTGTGGTTGGTGTTTTGGGGGCAGCGCCGTCGGGGAGGCTGGCTGTTGTGCTGTTGTGTTTCCGCGGGGGAAGTGGAAGTGGCAGTGGCGGGGGCCTTTGGGGCAGCTGTGGTGGGGGGTGTGTGTGTTTGAGCGTTTCCCTTTCGCCTTGCCGTTGTGGTGGTGTGCCCGCTGTGTGCGTTTGAATTTCCCAGCCTCGCCAGCTCTGTGGTCTTGATGTCATGTGCGCGTCTTGGTGGTGCTGGTTTTGCTTTCAGCATGCCTGTTGCTTTTGTTGTGCTCTTAGTGTATGGGAGCTCTTGATGCTCTGGAAGGGTTGCTGCGTGCCGTGTTTTGGGAGAACGTTGGGAGGTGCGCGCTGCGGCCTGTTGCAGAGGGCCGGTTGCGTTAGAGGAGGTGTCTCGGTGCCTCGTGCAGCCGAGCTTTGAGTTTGTGCGGGCATGAGGGTGGCAGGGCTCGTGCGCTCCCTTTCAGCGTGTTTGTATGCCACGGTGGTTGGTGCGTGTGTGCGTGCGTGCGCGTGTTGTGGTGCTTGAGGAGGCATTGTTGGTGTTTGTGCTGGTGCCCTTGCATGTGGTGGTGCGTCTGTGGCCGGGCGAGCAGAGCGGCTCTGTCTCCTGTGTTTGTTTACGCGCGGCATTTGTCGCGAGCCCTACCGTGGCGCACGTCGTGGATGGCCACGTCGTTCTGTGGGGAAGAGGCCTGGGTGAGTGCGTGGTCCAGCCTGGCGGTCAAAGGAGGGTTGCTCGGAGGCGGTCCTTGGTGCACGAGGCGTTTGTGGAGCCTGGTGTTGAGAAGGGCGAAGTCTGGAGGGAGAGGGCGCAGCGTTGGTGGGTGGCGCGTTTGAGTGGGTGAGTGTCGTTGCGGGAAGGCGCTGGTGCCTGATTGCGGTGGTACTTTGCGGAGTCCATGCGGAGTAGCAGAGGTGCCTGGGATGACAGAGAGGTGTTTGTGGAGGTTGTTGGCTTGGAGAGGTGAAGGGGAGGGCGAGAGCCTGCGAGGCCCGTGTGTCATGCTCCGGGGTGGAGGCGGGGTTATGCTGTGTGAGAAGGGGAGTGTTGAGTGCGCGGAGGTGTGGAGTGGGGAGAGGTGGCAAGGCGGTCAGGTGTTTGTGGGCTGGGGCTGAGGCTGAGGAGAGGAGCTGAGGAGAAGTGCTGGTGGAGGAGCGTGTGCTGGAGGCGCACCGCTGCAGAGCGAGGTGCAGATGCTGGCTGTCTTTGGGAGGAGGCGGGAGCCGTGGAGTGAGAGGTGCTAGTGCTCCCGGTAGAGCTGCAGCACGGGAGTAGGTTCTGGGCAGGCGGTAGGGGTGGGTGCCAGGCACCTTGTGGGTCAGTGGCATGTGTGGAAGGGAATGTGATTGAGGCGGTGATTAGTGAAGCGCCGTGGTGAGCTGTGGTGTTGGAGCCGCTAGTGATGCGTAAGGAAGAGGTGTTGGCTGTTGCCAAGGGGTGGGAAGCGGCCTGGTGTGGTGCTTTGCCACAAAGAGGTGCCTAATCTTTGCGGAGTGCCTGCTGGGAGCCTACAGAAGGTCTCTTGCAGTGTACAGCCATGGTAGGCATGTAGCGTGGGCGAACGTGGCACTGGTGCCGAAGGAAGAGGGGAGGGGAGGGGAGGGGAGAGGAGGTGGCAGGCGGGCGAGGAGCGTGTGCTTGGGAGGGGAGTGGAGAGCCTGGGTGGGTGCGTAGGGCTGGAGTTGGGCCAGGGCAAGGTGAGCTGGAGCTGGAAGAGAAGGGTTGGAAGCGGAGTGGGCATTGTGCGCGGTGTTTTTTGGGAGGCCTTTGAAGGAGCCTTGCCTGTTTAGCCTCCTGCCCCGTTGCTGAGGTGTGTGCTGCGTAGGCGGAGGAGGTGGTGGGTGTGAGGTGAAAGAGAGCGCCGCTGTGGGAAGAGCGGCTGCGGTCAGTGGTGCAGCGTGCTGTTGGCAGGCAGTAAGTGGTGGTGTGGGCGCCTGGCATCCAGGTGAGTGGTGGTGCCAGAGCTGTTGGCCGTGTGTGTTGGCAGGGTGGGTGATGGGAGGGCTGCGCTCTGAGGAAGGCTGTGTCGGCCAGGGACCCGTCCGAGTGGAGCGATGGATGGGCGGGGGGACGTGGCGGGGTGGGAGAAGTAAACGGTGTGTTGGGAAGCTGCCGAAGTTGAAGAAGGGCCAGCGCAAGGTCTTGCGCGTGGGGTGGCGCAAGCCGCTGTCCCCGTACAGGGGGTGTCCCGTCCCCGGCTCCTCTGGAGACGGAGGTGAGCCCCCCGCCGTGGTGCGAGGTGTTTGGAGAAGAGTGTTGGAGCAGGTGATGCCTGGCGGTGGCTTCCCACTGGAAGGGTCGTGCTGAGATTCTGTGAGGCCTGTGACGCTCAAGTTTTTACAAAAGGTCTTTATTTGCCTCGAATAAATAGAAGGAATAAATAGACGGCTACGCTTATCAGAATAAATAGAATAAGTTAAATAAATAGAGGGGTACACTTATCAGACTAAATAGAATAAGTTAAATAAATAAGCGGAGGGGTACTTTTTGGAGCGGTGCGTGAGTGTGTGGGCAAGTTGGTGGCACCAGGCGTTTCCGTTGTTGAGGGGCGTGGTGAGTGCAGAGCAGGAAGTAGCGGGTGTCTCGCGTTGGGGCTGGGTCTGTGGACGTGGCCTCTGTGTTTGCCATCGGTGGTGTCCTGTGTGGGAGGAGGCGTGGGGTCGAGGTGCGCGGGGCGACGTTGGTGGGCAGGGTGCCCGAGCGTGGCTGTGGGTGTTCACGATGCTGCTGGAGTCTGCGTGGTGGAGGCGGTGGTGGAGGCGGGATGGTGTGGGTGTTGCGGGGTGATGCGAGGAGGGTGCCATGGGAGCGACCGTCTGAGGGTGAGGGGCAGGTGTAGGGTGAGGGCTGCGTGGGTGGTCGGTTGTGGTGAGGAGGGGTTGTGTCTAATCCGCCATGATGCGGGTGAGGTTGTGGATGCGCTGGAAGCAGGTGTGAGCTTCGAGGCGGACGCTGTCCCAGGCGCAGGGGCTGTGGTTGTGCGTGCGCAGGAAGTTCTGGATGTGCCGGAAGTATGTGGCGATGCTGAGCTGGTGGGTGAGAGGCACTCGGGTTTTGGAATCCCTGCCGGCGCCCGGGAGGCATTGCTGGAGGTGTTGGATTTGATGCTCAACGTGGTTGAGGAGCTGTTGGTGCGCTTGCGCGTCCCAGTGGGCGGGGGTGTTTTCGCTGCTGAGAGTGGTGAAGAGGTGGTCGAGGATGTGTAGGATGGCGGCGGTGGCTTGTTGTGGGTCCTGGATTGTGAGGAGGGTGTTGGGGAAGGGGAAAGTTGGGTCCTGTTGGGCGCAGGTGTGTGTCAGGCGAGGAGCCATGGCGAGGAGGAGCTGGAGGCTGTCCCAGTTGAAGGTGGTCTGCTGGGTGCGAAGGTTGGCGCAGCGGAGGGCAGTGCCGAGAGCGGGCAGGAGGAGCAGGAGCAGCGTGGCGCCGTGCCACAGGCAGGGGTGTCGTGCTGCGGGCGCTGCCATGGTGGTGTGTAGAGTTGTCCGGAGGTGCGATGCAGCAGGCTTGTCAGCCGTGGTGGTGGTGTCGAGTGGTGTGCTTGAGGCTGCGCGTCGCGTCCGGCTTTATTTGGTGCGGCGCGTTTCCCTTTGCCGTTTTCCAGTTGCGGAGAATTTCCTGCTGTCGTTTTCAGTTTTGGTTGTGGCTTTGTTGGCGTTTGTGGTTTTCTGGGGAAGTAGTCTTGTGGGTGCGCGGTGCGCCGTAGGGCGATGGTGGTGCTTCCGCGGTGCTGTGGTTGGTGTTTTGGGGGCAGCGCCGTCGGGGAGGCTGGCTGTTGTGCTGTTGTGTTTCCGCGGGGGAAGTGGAAGTGGCAGTGGCGGGGGCCTTTGGGGCAGCTGTGGTGGGGGGTGTGTGTGTTTGAGCGTTTCCCTTTCGCCTTGCCGTTGTGGTGGTGTGCCCGCTGTGTGCGTTTGAATTTCCCAGCCTCGCCAGCTCTGTGGTCTTGATGTCATGTGCGCGTCTTGGTGGTGCTGGTTTTGCTTTCAGCATGCCTGTTGCTTTTGTTGTGCTCTTAGTGTATGGGAGCTCTTGATGCTCTGGAAGGGTTGCTGCGTGCCGTGTTTTGGGAGAACGTTGGGAGGTGCGCGCTGCGGCCTGTTGCAGAGGGCCGGTTGCGTTAGAGGAGGTGTCTCGGTGCCTCGTGCAGCTGAGCTTTTATCAGCTCCACTGGGTATGATTTTCATAGCATTTCCATTTTGTCTTGTGGTGTTGTTTCATCTGTGTTGTAAAACTAATCATATTTTTTTTCTCTTATTTTGACTTTCCCATGTTCCGACCTATGCCCTTTAACTCCTTCCTATCCATTTTCCTGTCTCTGTGGAGTCTGGCCTAGTGTTGTGTGTGGGTTGCATGAGGTGGTTGAAGAGGGCCGTCAAGGACCACCCTGCGCAGGGTTGCGGGAGATTTTTGGGTTGGAAGGGGACCCGTCCATCTGTCTAGTGTTAGCTGGAGGTCGATTGCGCTTCAGAGACCTCTTGGTGTGGGCCTGAATATATTTGGTTCCGTATGTTTGCTTTCCTTGCTTTATGGCTCCATGCAATAGCCCGTTTTGCATTTGCACATAGCCTTTTCCTTGTAGTGCTGGTGAGGTGGTGGAAGTGCATCCCTGTTGAGGTGCTGTGGTTGAGCAGAGCATGCAGTGTCCTTCCCCTGTGCTGTGTTTTCCATGCGTGGGGAGGCCAGAGGAGGCTTATCCTGGGGTTGTCCTGGCTTGGCTTAGTTGTGGTGTGGGGAGGGGCAAGCAGCTAGGGCAGAGTTTTTTGGTGTGGTGGCACTGGTGTGTGGAGGGCAGTGGAGGAGCTTTGATGGGTCCCCTCCTTGCTGCTTCTTGGAGGTGAGCCATGTGCATGGTGTGGCGTTGCTGAAAGATTTGCCTTTCCGTAAGAAGTTTGACTGTGATGTAGTGGTTGTTTTGCGGTGTGGGGTGCAATGGGATGTGGGTGTGGTGCCTTGTGTCTGGGAGAGGCTTGGGAGTGGAGCAGGAGCGTGGTGGGAGGCAAGGAGAACTTGGGGCAGGCTGTGTTGAGGCTGCGAGTTGTGGAGGCCCCAGGGTGCTTCTTGGGAAGGTGCAGCAGCAGTGAAGGAGAGGAGGCCGTTGGCAGCAAAGCCTTGAGCTGTGGCCTGTATGGAGTGGTGTGCAGGACAGACGTGGGCGAGGTACTCTCTTTTCAGTAGTGCCATGTGACAGGACAAGAGGCAACGGGGACAAACTGAAACACAGGAAATTTCGCCTGAATATGAGGAGGAAATTCTTTATTGTGAGAGTGACAGAGCCCTGCAACAGGTTGCCCAGAGAGGTTGTGGAGTCTCCTTCCCTGGAGATATTCAAAACCCACCTGAATACAGTCCTGTTGAACATGGTGTGGGTGACCCTGCTTGAGCAGGGAGGTCAGACTAGATGATCTCCAGAGGTCCCTTTGAACCTTACCAATTCTGTGATTCTTGAGGCATGAGCCTTGGCAGGCCCAAGAGTGATTTGTATTGCGATCCCTGTTGCGGGCCTGGCATCCCATTTACCGTGCGGATGCAGGCCCCCCCCATGAGCGAGCGTGTGGCTTCAGTGGGAGAGACATGTGTGCCTGGTGGGACATGGTTGCATGTAGGGCTGAGTGTGAAGTTCCCAGCCATCTCCCTGGCTTGTGGTAGGGGGCTGAGAACTGTTTTGTGGGGGTTGCAGTATCGGGGTCTCATCTTTGATCTGAAGAGCCGTGCCCCTTGGTGTGTTTGCCTGGCTGCCTCTTGAAAGCTCCTCTTCGCTTGGCCTCCCTGCTCAGTGCCCAGGTCTAGCTGTGGGGTTGTGCTCAATGGGTTTTTGGGGCCTCCTCTGCTCCGCTCTGCTCCTGGCAGGCCAGGGCAGGTGGAGCGGGCTGTTGGTCAGGGAGAGAGCCTTGCTTGCATGGAGTGGGCTGCAGGAGGGAGGCTCCTTCCTGCCTGCATTTGTGGGTCTTGCCTTTTCCCACCTAATGTATTCATGATGACCACCGTTTATTTTTACAAAAGCTCTTTATTTCCCTAGAAGAATAAATAATTAAATAAATAAATACAATAAATAAATAGATTTTGGTAATAAATAGTCATCAGCATCTGAGTGTCTTTGGCAGGTGCCACTGGGACCTTCCTCTCCGTCGAAGGAGATCTCAGTCCAGAAGGAACATAGACCGCCACGAGTAATAAGTACTGCCCATTTTTCCATAGCTTCGCTGCTGTCTCTTGATCTGAAACACGTCTGTATGTCCCCCTAGCTTTCTTTGCCTAGAAGTGGTGTCCCTGGCGAGTGCAGGGTGACGTGGGGGCTGTGCCACAGCCTGGCTCCCGCATGGTCGTGGTGCCGCTGGGCTGAGCACTGTCACGCCTGTTTCACAGGCAGCGTGGAGCCACGCCTGGAAGAGGGCTGAGTGGTGCTGAATAATCCGAGTCCTTGCTGAAGATGCCTCCTGTGGCTTGGTGGCTTGTGGCTTTCATTGGAGACAGTCTTTGAACGAAGCTGGGATTGGAGGGAAGGAGCTGACTGGCTTTCCATTCTGCGTGTGAGCTTGTCAAGGTGTTGGAAGCAAGTCTGAGCTTCGAGGCGGACGTTGTCCCAAGCACAGGGGCTGTGGCTGTGCTTGTGGAGGAAGTCTCGGATGCGCCTGAAGTATCTGGTGATGAGGAGCCGTGTGTTGCGGGGCCCTTGGCTTTTGGAATCCATGCCTCCAGCTGGCAGGCATTGCTGGAGGTGTTGGATTTGATGCTCAATGTGGTTGAGGAGCTGTTGGTGCGCTTGCGCGTCCCAGTGGGCGGGGGTGTTTTCGCTGCTGAGAGTGGTGAAGAGGTGGTCGAGGATGCGTAGGATGGCGGCGGTGGCTTGTTGTGGGTCCTGGATTGTGAGGAGGGTGTTGGGGAAGGGGAAAATTGGGTCCTGTTGGGCGCAGGTGTGTGTCAGGCGAGGAGCCATGGCGAGGAGGAGCTGGAGGCTGTCCCAGTTGAAGGTGGTCTGCTGGGTGCGAAGGTTGGCGCAGCGGAGGGCAGTGCCGAGAGCGGGCAGGAGGAGCAGGAGCAGCGTGGCGCCGTGCCACAGGCAGGGGTGTCGTGCTGCGGGCGCTGCCATGGTGGTGCGTAGAGTTGTCCGGAGGTGCGGTGCAGCAGGCTTGTCAGCCGTGGTGGTGGTGTCGAGTGGTGTGCTTGAGGCTGTGTGTCGCATCCGGCTTTATTTGGTGCGGCGCCTTTCCCTTCATCATTTTCTAGTTGCGAAGAATTTCCCTGTTTCCATTTTCATTTTTGCTTTCCATTTGTTTGGATTTTTTTTTTCCCGTTATGGTGTCTGTGGCCCTTGAAGTGTATCCATGCAGTGTCCATGCTACAGAGGGGGGAGACAATTTTCCTTTTGTGCTGCTTTGCTTTGGGTGCTGGGAGAAGACCCTCTTGAGGAAACCTGGCCATTGTGGTATTGTGGTTTGGTGGGGGATGTGAAAGTGCCTGAGGCAGAAGTTTTGGAGAAAGCTGTGTTTAGGGTGTGCTTAGGCATTTTCCTTTCCTCTCTGCTGTAAGCCATCTAACCTGTTTTTATTCTGAAGATCCCTTGCCTACTAAAATCCGTTTTTCTTGTTTAATGCTTTGATGTTTTTATTTGTGAGTTAATGCATACTTTACAGTGTTTTATTTGCTTTTTACTGACTTTTTTGTGGTTTTCAATAGCACCTGTAGCTTTGCTAGTGTAGCATGGTTTTTCCTTTTCAGAGTATCTTGCAAGCCAGAAGGTTTTTTCAGTTAGTTTTCGTCAGTATGTGAAATTTGTAAGGAAGTGACTAAAGATTATATAGAAGATTTTTCATGAAAAATCCTGTATGATTTATTTTACTTTCTGTATTTTATTTTCAGAGTTTTTTTTTCTTGTTTTAGAAGCTTCGCTATATTAGATGTATAGGAGGAATGATCTGATGGGAATGTTTTTGTTTAATTGTCAAATTCTGTTTGTTGTTTCACTTTCCTTTACATCTAGAAAGTGAAAGTGGTTGGAGTTCCGAGTGAAAGTGATCCCCTCTGCCAGCAGTGAGAGCAGCAGAACTGTTGACACAGTGTGAATGCAGTTTTCCCCTAACTTTTCAGGTTTTTCTTTTCTATTTAAACTGAATTTCTTAATGCTTATTGATTCTGTGAATTCTGTTTGTGTTAGTTAGATGTGTAATCTCTTCTGTCATTCCTGTGTATTAGAAGTCTTAGAAATGTCTGCAGGACTCCAGCCTTAATTGGTGTGTATACTACCTTCTTAGCTAGTTGATGAAGCTTAAATATATTACATTAATGGGATTTTTTTGTTGCAAGTCCTTTATGAAATTTTGCTATATCAGCTTTTGAGTCTGTACGTGATGTTTTTGGTTTTGATTTTAATCAGGTTCATCCATGTGCCTTCTGGAGGGCCAAGAGGTGTCTGTGTTGTTTAAAGAACAGAGTATTTCTTCTGATGCATTCCTATGAGCAGGCTTGAAGTTTGAAGATAACTGGCTTACAGTTAGATTTTCTTATGGCAGTGTGTGTGTGAGTGTGTATGTATGTGCAGCTGAGGGCAGGGATTCAGGGTATCATTGAAGCAAATTCTGCTCTTCCCTCACCGGAGGGGTAGGAGGAATAGCTGGATTTTTTAAACCTTGTTCTCATGCAGATCTGGTTAAACTTTGTCTACTTTCTATAGGCAAAAGAAACCAGTGTGTCACTTCCAGTTTGTATCCATCAGGTCCTGTTCAGGTCTCTTCTCCAGATGTGCTTTTGTGATTTCCCCCTCCCCTCCTGCCCCCGTCTCCGAAGGAGGAGAGTGTGCTACTTTGTTCTGGCAACATTTTTGATAGACAGTTTAGTTGTGTTCTGTGAAAAGTGATTCATCCTGGACTTGATAAGATGCCATTGCTAAGGGTGGTTATAAGGGTCACTGCTGCCCGCGGGGCATGGGGATCCCTCCTGTCGAGCCCCTGAGCCCACCCCAGAGCACCCACAACCCAGGGGACTCCTCGTCCCAAGCCAACTGATGCGGCTGCTGCTCTCCCAGTTGCAGGTTCAGCTGGGAGCGAGGCTGAGTGTGTCCCCCGGGGACATGCACTTGATGCAGACATGACTGGCAGCACAGGTGGCTGCAGACATGGTGCTGGGCACCATGACCTGTGGCCCAGCTTCTGCTGCCGGTGCTAAGACCCTTGCTCCACACACTCTGGGCCTCCACAGCTGAACTTGGCACACAGGGCTCTCTAGCCCCTCTCCTGTGGTGGCACTGAGGACCTCCCTCTGCAGACGTGGGGCTGCCAGCATGAGGGTTTTACTCTGGGTGCTGGCCCCAAACTCTCACTTGAGTGTCTCTGGGTGCAGTCCCCTGGACCTGACAGCACTTGGGCACAGGGTAGGGAGTGAGATTACATGGAAAGATGGATAAGAATGGGTTTAATTAAAAAAAAATAATAAAATAAAAAAGAAGATGGAACAAATGACGGTAACCAGACACAGGGCTTGGTCAGACAAGCCTGCTGCCTGGCAGCTCCGTATGTGTGCCCAGTCACTTTTATACCCCCTCCTCTCTATTACCTCCTCCTTATTCTTCTCCCATCTTCTTCTCCCAAATATCCCTTATTAAGTTTTGCATAATCCCACAGCCCTCATGAACAACCCTGAATCCTCATATCTGTCATCTTAGTTGCAGCAAAGTCCAGCTTTCCAAAATTGTGCCCGTACTTCTCATGGCCTGGTGCTCGGTGGCCAGAGACTTTTGCTCCTTGTCACTGTTTCTCTTTATCCATTGTCCAGCAGGTCTGTGCATCTGTGTATTTTGTTAAGCACTTCCCTGTTCACTTATAATCCCCTTTGCACTGAAAGGTCTCTATCAGATAACCCTAATGAAGCAGATGCTCTCACGTTCCCCATAGCTGTACAGCCACATCACAAAATTGCCAGGTGAAATAGATGGGAAGGAAAGGACGATGAAAAGTGATCCTGTGTCAAGTTACAGAAAATATCTGTAATACTAAATCTGTGCCAGATTATTTCCTGTTCAATAAGGGAGGATTGTGTGTAGGAAACCAGGCAGTGATACGTAGAAATACCAGTGATGTGGAAGGTGCTGTTAACTCAGAGAGAAAAGCATTTGAAGTGTCAGGGAATTTGCGGAGATGTACATGAAGAACAGTATTTTTCCAGCTTTGGGAAATGTATGGAAATGGGTATATTAGTTGTTAAAGTGTTAACTCTTGATGGTTTAGAAATGGTGAGGGGTAAGTGGTGAATGTTAAGAGGAAAACAGCTTAGGAGAGTACCAGCTTCACATGTGGGTTGGTTTTTCTGGTGAAGGTTTGCTTTTCTTTTTTGTTCTTCCCCACTCTCCTCCAAACTGAAGACAAAATGCAGGCTTGTTTTTGCTGGCATGTCCTGTTGTCTTAGAGGTCAGGCTTTCCAGGACTGTCTTACATTTCCAAAGAGTACCCAGAACAGTGATCTAAGGGCTCCTGCAACATAGCATGAGCAAATGTTCAGTCATCTGCTGGTAACTCTTTCCTGTAGTTTCCTTCATTTAAGTTCATACCGTTTCTCTAGCTCATATTTTCACTTTTTGAAAACAGAGAGTATTACAAGACTAAAACCTTTTAACTAATCTACATTTCATTTATGATTCTGGCCTGAACCCAGTCTTTGGCCCAGCAAACCTGATGATCTGCTGCTGCTCTAAGCACAGTCTTACTGGAAGATAACAGCTCAAAGCTGAGGATTGGAAAGGAGAAGCTTTTAGTTGTTGCCTTGGAGCTGGGGTGGATGCTTGGTGAGGAGTTTGTATCTTCTATGTGTTCTAGCTGAAGCCACTCTGACTTTTCGGTTGTGGAGGGAAAGGAGTATTCACAGCCATGGAGACCATGATGTGTTGAGAAGCTGCTCTTACCTCTGCTCGGTTGACAGTGGCCACCTCTTGGTCTGAGCTTGTGTGCAAAAGAGCAAAAATTTGTTTTTGTCTCTCAGGCTCTAAACATCCTTTCTCCTAGATGGATCAGCAGATTAAAGCAGAAGCTTTGTCCTGGGCCTTAAATTTACTACTAAATGATGACATATTTGTATTTGATGTTAATGTCCCTGAATGGGTGGTTTTGGTGGTGTAGGGTGTTTTTTTTGTTTTTTGTTTTGTTTTTTTTTTTTTTTTGTTTTGTTTTTGGTTGGGGTTTTTTTGTTGTCACTTTTTGCAGTTAGGAGTTCAGCTGCCCTAAGCTGGAAGGCCAGCTTCTGCCCAAGCCTCCTTTATTTCTTGCTTTTTAAAATTTTTATGCACATAACTGGCATAAGAACTTTCTGACTCTGTTATGATTTTGATTATTAATAAATGATGTTGTCTCTCTCTAAGGATTACTATGGAATTACATTCCCTGCTCCTGCAACCTTAACAGGCAGAGACGGGAGCCTTGCTAACAACCCATACTCAGGTGAGTGCCAGCTTGAGAAGAGAAGGATAACTTAGGTGTAGGTCATCATGCCACTGCTGAAAGAGCAATTATTATTCCCTTCTACGAACAGTTTAACCCTCAGTCCAAACTGGTCAAACAAAACTGACATTAATTTTTCTCTGTGGTTTTGGTCAGTAAATTGTACATGAGTCCTTCTGGGATAAAATTGGGTAATCTTTGAGAACAAGTGCAAAATTATTGAAAATAACTGACAGTATCATCCACTGTATTTCCCAGGAATGTACAGATTATCCCATACCTTGGTCTGTGGTGGTTGGTGGGGTGTTTTTTGTTCTTTGTTTTTGTTTTGTTTTAAGAAATTCAACTAGCTTTCTATCTATCTTTCCACTTTTTGGCCCTAGAATAGACCCTTTCAGACCTTCCTCAGCAGTTCCCCTTACTTTGTTGTTGCTGTTTTAGCACTCCTGTATTTCCATCAGGAGCTGAGTCTAGCAGGCTCTCCCTACTCCCTCCCTGAGTCTGATGGACTTAATTTCTGAAAGCATATGCAGTCTAAAACCCCCTTCCTCATCTCAGCCCATGTTCTTTAATTATCACCCTGCTCAGATTATATTAATTTCATCCAGGATTTTCAGCTTGTGGTTTTCTCCTGCTGGTATTTCATTACAACTGAAAGTTGTAGCCATAGGTGTTATTGTTCCTATAATGCAGCTATTAAAATTTATCATACTTATTGGCAGCTAGCAAACGGAGTACTGGGTACGAATGAGACGTGATACGTGTCACCTCCCTGAAAAGAGTGAATATGCTACTTTGTAGGCTGCCCCCCCCCCCAAAAAAAAAAAGTGTGTTGGAGTTGTCTGCTTGGTTACTCACCTCTCTTAGGAGGCTGCTTTGGAGTTAATAACCAAATTTCCCTTCCTACTTCTTCAATAAGGTGGCCCACGATGCAAGCCTTGCTTTCCTGGCCTCCAGCTACTGTCTCCAGACCTTTGGTGGTGTGAGGAATCAGACATCTAATTACTCATGCTTGACAAATAAACAGACATTGACAAAAATATGCCCGTCGTTGCCTGTATATCCTAACTTGCTCTCGACCCATGAAGCTTAACTAATCAGGTTAACCTTTAGGAGAGCCGTGCTTTAACCCGGCAACCATTTGCTCTTTGGCTATTTACCATGCTTATGCTTTTAGCATGTTTTATTGCCGTGGTCTAAGAGTGATGAATCTTCTCAGACTGTGAGAGAAGGGTAAGTATTGTTACCTCCACTTTATGAATGGATTAACCACAGCGCAGAGTTCTCTGCCAAGATCGAGCGATGTCCCTTGTGACTGTCAGGAGTAGAAACCAGGAGAGCTCTTCCCTTGAAAATCTATAGCTTTTCAAGTATAGGACACAATCTCTTTTTGGAGTTGTTTACTTGTATTCAGAGGATCCTCTTGGAGTGGCTTTTATAGCTTTTCTGAGCAGTTATTTCTTTTGCAGGTGATGTAACAAAATTTGGTCGTGGGGATTCTGCCTCCCCTGCTCCTGCTACCACGCTAGCCCAGCCGCAGCAGAACCAGACGCAGACGCACCATACAACTCAGCAGCCCTTCCTCAACCCTACCCTGCCCCCAGGGTACAGCTATACTGGATTACCTTACTATGCTGGTGTGCCAGGTGTACCCAGTGCGTTCCAGTATGGGCCAACCATGTTTGTAAGTATGACAGCCGAAACCATAGTCCTCTCTTTACGCCTCTCTGGTTTTACTCTCTCCAGCCCTGACTGCCTAAATGTTCCCCATTCTGCAAGGGATTTCCGACAAAGCTGTTGTGCAAGCCCGAGAAAATAATCACAGTCCCTCCCTCAAGAAAAGAGGAAATTAAAAAAGCTGGAATTCATAGACTCCTACACAGGCTCATGTAAATAAGACAGCTACAGCTCACTGATTCATAGTGTACCTGAAACCCTGTAGCAGCCTTTGGTTGCTCAAAGGGAAACCTAAAGCTGAGTCAGTTTACTGAGAGTGCTTGGGAAATCCTTTGGAGGAAGGAGGAAACCCCTTAGAGCCACAGAGCAGCGCTGGGAGTCTCTGGAGGAAGAAGGTTACTTGGGAAGAGGTGAAGCTCGAGGCAGAAGAGTAGATGAGTCTATCTTAGGGCCTTGTAGGACTGTGTTTTATGAAACTGCCTCATACAGGACCTTCCAGGTGGTTGTTTTGTTTGATTTGGGGTGGTGAGCACTGTGGTTCATCCCTCTTTGGTTTGTGGGTAAGAACTTGCTGCTTACTGTTGATTTTATACATATATAAAAGAAATCCACAACCTGTTCTGAGATGTGGTTCTGATCTAAGCAAAGGCCATGTAGTGCAGGAAGGAGCAGCTCTAGCAGGAAATCTGTGGCTTGCACAAAGCTGCTCCAGGAAGTTACGGCTGAAAGGGAGAGTGCCACCTCCTGTGTGCAGCGTGGTAGATCCCAGAGCTGCTCCAGTTTTTGCATTTCCCATGTGACTTGCCTTCCCCACTAGATGGCAGCGGGAGCTTGCTTTTCATGTGCCATTTCCCAGTGAAGAAAGCCTTTTGTTCCCCTTCTTTGTCCAGGTACCTCCAGCATCCGCTAAGCAGCATGGAGTCAATCTGAACACTGCTTCGACTCCTTTCCAGCAAGCGAGTGGCTATGGACAGCATGGTTATGGAGCAGGTATGCTTCTCTCCGTGCTGCTCACTTGAGCATCCGCAGAGCTGCTTGCACACCGTAACACGTTGTCTTGTACACACTGGCAGGCTATGATGACTTAACGCAGGGAACGGCAGCTGGAGATTACAGCAAAGGAGGCTACAGTGGGTCATCTCAAGCACAAAACAAATCTGCTGGCACTGGACCTGGGAAAGGTAACACATAAGGCTTGAGGGGATTCTGAGTGGGATTTAGTAGGGCAAACTCCCAGCATTGCCAGTGCTGTGCAGTCAACACAGCAGCCAGCTCTAAACAGAGTCAAAATCCAAGCTGTTTCTCCATCTCCCGTATACAAAATGCTTTTTTTAGTGTCCTAGTGTTCCTTCTAAACCTAATGGCTGAACTGCATAAGGATTTGTGTGGCTGACGTGCAGCTTTGTTCACAATTACACATGGGAGAAATGGTGAACTGTTTCCTCCGCCAAATTTTGGGTTTGGTGAATAATAGTGGTCTGGCAGCAGTATCATGTCACTGAACCTTGGGCAGTTAGATACTGCTGCTGAAATGGTCCTCTGCCAAATGATGACAGGATTTTGAGTTCATTATTAGGCACCTGAGTTAGCTGTGTGTTAGGAGTGAGCAGGGCAGTTCATGCATCTCTAAGCTGTTGTTTCAGCTGCTGTCTGTACAATCCATAACTCATTGCATTGTTTCATGCCTGGAAACATTCTCTTTGTAGCTGCAAAGGCTACAGAATTTATACAGCTTATATGAGAGCTTTATTCTGCACATGCTGGTTAGAGCTGAGAAATGTCTAGTGAACTGCTTAGCACTAACTAGTTCATCCCGGGACTTAAGCAAATACCAAGCATTTGCTGTGCATTTGAAACACCAACTGCACTGGGCAGTACTTAAATCTTAAACCAAGAGTTACTCAAACTGTGGCCTGCAAAGAGGAGCAACCTTCTAGAAAAGGTACAATCTTAGAACAGTACAGAGCCACCAAATCTAGTCCTCTGATTCAGTAGCCAAAGGAACCACTGCTTTTATTCTGATCTAAGTGAAATGACTAGAGCTGGTCTTTATAAGACCAGGAATGAGTGACCAGCTTAAGAGTTGCCTTGCTGGTAAGTGACTGTTTCTGTGTGTATTGTGGCACCAGCTGATCCAGGTGGAAGCCAGCCTGAATCTGTGGCATAATTTAATTCTCTAGGGGTGGAGGAGCATTGCAAACCTCACCCTTCTGCATGATGTGAAAGCACAAAAGTGCAAATGTGTGGCAGATGCTGAGTCTCATTGCTCAACGTGCTACTGGAAAGGTCTTGAATGCTGTAATAGAGCCAAATGTGTTTCTAATCCTAGGGGAAAGCTGGTTTTTCTTGAGCTAAATGAGTGTTCTGTGCAGCCAGCTGCTGCCCAATGAAGTACATTTGAATCCAAGCTGTAATCTATGTGTAGTGGAAATGGATGACTTATTCCAGTGGGCTAGTTTTCTGTTTTGCATTGGGAGTGAGGAATTGAGCCTTTTTTTCTGTTCCTGTGTGGGGTGCTGTAGGTCTGAGAGCATGGAAAACCCAGCAGCTGCAGCCCAGTAGAGCATATGGTGCAGTGGCCAAGGATGAAGGTGCATCCACCAAGGCCTCAGGAGTTGCAAAGAGCAAAGCCAAGCACAGGGTTTGAGTTGGATAGCATTTGGCTTTCTCATTATCAGTGGCTTTTTGTTTTCCAGGTGTTTCTGTGACCTCAAGTAACACAGGTGTGCCTGATATCAGTGGCTCAGTCTATAACAAGACTCAGGTGAGGAACGCTGGACCCTCCTTCCCCTGGCCTGAGGCTAGGCCGATGGCTTCCTGCTCACTGACAACTCAACAAGACTTCACCTATGGCAGATAGGGGCAATTCCCAAGCCTATTTATCCTGTGGGCAGTAGATTTCGGCATTTTTTACACTTGCTCCATTTGCTTTTAGGGAGAAGCCTCTCCTTCCATCCCACTACTCTCACATCAACTCATGATGGAAGCTGCTAGCGTAGACACAGAACTTCCTACGCTATCACCCTGTGTGTGCTGTGTCCTGGGTGCAAATCAAATGTGATGGCTCCAGCGTTTTTAGTCAGAATAGCCCCACAGCAGCTGAGTTAAGAGGCCCTTTGCTTTTCTCCGGAGAGATCAAGTAGTAATCAGCCCACCACTGATATCTGTGTGTCCATATGATGGGTACCAAAACCAGCCTGCTCCACTTGCAGGCATATGGCAGTCTTGTGGTTATTGGCTGTGTATGTGGTTTCCCAGAGAATGCAGAGAGCGGTTTGACAAGCTGTGGCCTGCAGTGGATTTACACCCGACTGCCCTTTCCTGCTACTTTGCAGGATGGATTCTTCGCACTCTTTCTAGTGGGAATCAAGCCCTGTGTTGTATCTGGCTATGATCCATGCTGGTGGGTAGGATACCACCTCTCAGATACACTGCTTGGCACCAGGTGTGAAGCTTTGGCCAGCAGGAACGAAGTTCTTGCTAGAATTTTTTTCTCATGTTCTTGTTGGGCAACCATGACTAGGTTGAGTAATTCCAGCCGGAGCCCCCACAATGTGCAAAGGACTGATTTCAGGCGACTATATCCTCCCATGTCCCACTAAGTGAAAAGAGGTCAAAGAAAAAGGAACATAGTAGCTATGGAAATGAAATAGAAGAATTAAAAAAAGAAAGGAGAAAAAAAAAAGGTTGCAGGCATTAGAGCAGCATAAAGGGTGAGAACAGGAACTGAAACTAATCTGCTAAAGTGCTCGCAGGTATCTGATCCGACTTGGCTTGCTTACAGGGTTGATGAAAGGTTCAAGTGATCTTTGTTCAGGCCACTCTTGTTCTTGTTTGGTCACCGTGGGGCTGCTAACGCAAGTCTCTGACCTCCCCGTTGCCTCCCATGCAGACGTTTGACAAGCAGGGATTCCACGCTGGCACACCACCTCCTTTCAGCCTGCCATCTGCTCTCGGATCTACTGGGCCCTTGAACCCTGGTGCTGCCCCAGGTTATGCTCCAGCCCCTTTTCTCCATATCCTGCCTGCACATCAGCAGCCTCATTCCCAGATGCTGCATCACCATCTTCAGCAAGATGGGCAGGTGAGTTGGCCCCTTCCGCCCTTACACAGTGCCTGAATGCAGATTGCTCCTACCCACCTCCAAGGGGTGTGGGAGGGGCGAGCCCAGCTGTGAGGAGGCCCTTCCGATGTGGGGCACAGAATGGAGATGAGCAGTGGGGTCTGAAGCTGAGGAGGCCACTGCCAGTCCTGGCCAGAGCAGGGAGAACAGGGATTTGAACACTTAGAGTATAATTCTGGAACAAAAACCAAGTGTCCCCTTGCAAATTGCATGTCAGCTCCTATTTCTGATTTGGTTTCACTAACCGTTGCATTTCCCTTCCTCTCCATAAGTGTTCCCTGAAAAACAGTATTCTGCTTTAGAGTCCAGAAATAGGAAATGGCTTCTCTCTCTCTCTGAACATTTGATATCTTTGGCTGGTGGGTCGTCTTCGTTAACCTTGAGAAAGCTCTTTGCCAGTCCCCAGTCCTACTGTTCTCCTTCCTTATGTTCCTGTGCCTCTGACAACATTTTACTGTACAGGCTGTTGCACAGAGGAATTGTCTTCTGAAAGAGAGAAATTGTTTTGTTTTGTTTTCCTGAAAACAGCATGATTACCACTCAAGCCTCTCTTGTCTCCACAGCATTGCCACTCTGGGAGTCGGCTGTCTCCCTCTGCAGTAAAGGTGGTGGCAAAATCCACCTAGGAGTTTCTAGCGCGGAGTAGGAGCTCTGCAGTGGTTGTATCTGCAGGCTCCTGTGGGCCCTTTCTCGCAGGAGGCAGCCCCTCTCAGTAGCCCCTTTGCACCTTCTTCTGTGTGCTGGGAGATGGCTGCCTTCTTTTCCATGGCTGAGTGGAGCTGCCTACCTTGTCCCAGACAGCGGGGGTGGGATGACACTTCCCTGTTGTCCCCTGTGGTGTTTTTGTGGCCACTTGTCTTGGACTGTGAGACCTGGAGTTGTTGAGGAAAAGCAGAAATCGTCCCATGGGAGCTTAGGTGTCTTTGAAGGTGTCAGGGCTGCTTCGGAGTCCCTGGTGGAAGCAGATCTTCTGCTGGTGACGTACTGAATGCAGCGTGACCCTGGGAGCGCTGATATTATGGGTCCTGTGACGTGGTGGCAGCTGATACGAATGTTTACGTCCTTTTTAATTTCTAGGGTGGATCTGGCCAGCGCAATCAACCCAGCACCATGCAGCAAAAGTCTCAGGCTACCAAAACCGCCTACGGCACTTCTCCATACTGGACAAACTAAATCCAAAACCAGGGAGGGGGAAGAGAATGAAAGGAGGAGAGGGAAAATAAAAATTAAAAAAAGCCGAAGCCCATTCCTGGAACTATTAGGAGAAGAAGTAACTGCTCAGCCAAACGTCTGTGCGGGGAGAACTGCAGCCAGCCGCCATCCTGTGTGACTCGCCCGCTTCCTCTTTGAGTTGCTGTTGTATGTAATATATTTATGTATGTATTTGTAAATGTAATAGAGCCTAAATGTGGTTTTCTGCATCTTGCAGCCTGTTTTATTTTCTTTGTAGGGGAACTAATTATTCATTTCCCATCTGCACCAGGGCATCTTTCCTTGTTTTTTTTTTTTTTTAAAAAGCTTTTTAGGGGCGTTATAACTCTGTCAAAGACAAACTGCGCCATTTCTATTGGAGCTGGAGCCCATTTATTTAATGCAGTTCTAAATTCGGGCAAAGAAGAAAAAGAAGGAGGCCTGGCCCCCAGAAAAGAAGAATCGAGATGTGTCCTGTAGGTTTGATTTCTGCCTCCATCCCCCAATATAGCTGTTACTCTTTAAAAAAAAAAAAAAAAGAAAAAAAGAAAAAAAAAAGAAAAAAAAAAAGAAAGAAAAGGAAAAAAAGAAAAAGAAAAAAGAAAAAAAAAGTGTTTTGTGGGCCTTCCCCTTTCTTTTGTCTCCCCTCTCCCTCCTGCTGGGGAAGACGAACTCCCAGGGGCAGTTTGGTCACTGTGACCCTGAGCTGCAGCTTCACCTTTTTATTTTTCAAATTTTAATTAAAAAGACAGGGGTTTTTTTTGTTTGTTTGTTTCTCTAGCAAGAGACTTTTGGATGGCTCAGTGTGTCCTGGAACCTCCTTTGCATCATTAGAGGCAAAAACTATGTAGCGGTTTCTTAAATAAAAGTATAAGCTGTGTCTTGTACCTCTTTTTGCCCTGAGCCACCCTGCCCAGGATAGTGAGAGCTACTGGATGGAAACTTCACCTGTCCCTCCCCACTTTTTTTAAAACGAAGGCTGTGGAGGCATCTCCTGGTCCTTCTTGTCCTGCACCACTGCGGTGAATGTTTTAGGAGTTTCATTTCTTTTTAGCCCTTACTCCACCTAATAAAGATCTGAGCGTATCACTGGTGTTTGTCTGCATTTTCAAAGGCTCCAGGAGCAGTTTTGCTTTTACAGCCTCTTCCTTTTCTGCTCCTGAAATGAAAGCAAGTAAAGCTTGGCCACCTCTGCCTGGGAGAGTAAAAGCAGTAGTTGGGCCTGCAGGGGACATGGAGTGACGCAGGTGAGTGCGCTTTGGTGCTGAGAGCTTGGTGTCCCTGGGCCAGGTGGTGTCAGCACATCCAGTTGTGTGGAGAGGAGATGGGGAGGTCCTACCACGCTGGGCTGGGGCAGCGGGGACAACCTGACTTCGGCTGGAAGCAGCACTGACCCCATGATGCTCTCCTTTCATAGCTGCCCCTGTGGAAGTGCTATGCTTTGGGAAAGAAAAAAAAAAAAAAAAAAAAAAAAAAAAAAAAACACGCCTTTGCTTTTAGAGTCTTATTTATAAAAGCAACACTTGTGTCCCACAGGAGAGGTTGCACAATCCATGCACATACCCTCAGTGTCACCTCTGACCATGGCAGTACTGCAAGGCACTTTCTTGCCCGCCTTCCACCAGTGTAGCTACGGAGCAGGAAACGTCTTGTCCACACAGCACACCATCGAGTTCTTAGCAGGGCAGGAACAGCCACAGCTTGGCTAAATCCCAGCCTCAAGAGGCCTGGCTTTGCCTTACATCTTACCCTGGAGGTCAGGGTACTTCTGAGTATGTCCTAGGGAGGAAGCGCATGTTCTGTCCTCTGCTATGGCAAGGAGCAGCAGTAATGGGTAGCAGCACAGGTTGTGGTAAGCCAAGCTCAGGCATGTCCATGAAGGATGGCTTCCTAAGAGCCTTTAACATAGCAAGTTGGAACACACATGCACACACGCTGCCAGTGCTCTGCAACAGCACTCGTGCTGTGGTGTTGCAGAGCAAGTGCAGGGACTGCCAATCTCCTGGGCAGGGACTTCCCAGGTGCAGCATTTTCTCATGGGCCCCAGGTGCAAAAGCTGCCCTCAGCATTAGCAGCAAGGGCACTGCTTTAACTGCTGCATGTATGGCAGGACTGCCAAGACCCAAAGCAGCTGCTCCAGCTGAACGCTGTAGCTGTCCTCTTCCACAACACACCCAAGCAAGTGCAACTGAAAGGCTGCCCCTCATGTCCCAAATTCACTGGGGCCACCCCAGCCGCTACCTCCAGGCAGCAGTACTTTCACTTCAAGCAAAAAGTGACTTCACCACCACTGTGTGTTGCACAACCCCCAACCAGCTCTGGTCCTTTCCACTACAGGCCAGACTAAACACGGTGTTTCCCCTTTTCTGGTCTGTTACTTCAGGCTTCTTTTGCAGCTTTGCCTGCTCCTCTGGAGGCACCAGCCATGGTTCCATGTTGGAGCCAGTGCTTCAGAGTGGCTCAGCAACATTAAAAGAAAGGGCCAAATGCTCAGGCAGCACTAACCAAAGGGTGGACTAGCGGGTGCAGGTTGTGCTGTAGTGTTTAGCCTGTCTTTACCACTAACACTTCATGCTGAATGAGGGAAACCTCTGCTGCAAGCTGAGGATCAGGCATCAGAGTGCTGCTGGTCCCCAGGCAGCTGCAAACAACTCTTTCTTACTCAGTTCTGAGGAAACTGAGACATTCACTGCTCAGTTCCCTTCCTCTGGTAGTCTGAGGCCTCAATTTTTTTTTTCTCTGAAATGCAGTAGCCTTTCATACAGCAGCTCTCAAGCGTGGCTGCTCGTGCAGCCAACAAGCTTAATGCAGCAGTAGCCGCATCGCTAACTCTGCCAAGCGCAGCGCATGCAGCTTGCACGCACCAGGCCTTGCTCCTGCTAATTTTAGCCTAACTGCAGCCTTCACTCACTGCAGAAAACCCTCCTCATCTATCTAGCTTGCAGGGAACAGCACGGCAGCAGAAGGTGGGTTTCCTTGTAGCACTGAAAGAGCAGCTACATCCTAGATTCATCCTCCAAAAGATGCCAATGCAAGCTCATTGACCCCCCCCCCCCCACACACACACACACCTTCCATACAAGGCCTCCAGCACTGTCCTTAAGGACAAGAGCCTTACTGAAGGCTCTTACTGCAGCCTGTCTAACACCACACGCTGCTTGGGGCCCAACAGCAAAGATCCGAGTCCTGCCACTGGGTCAGCAACAACATAGCGAAACATGAGGGAGGTCAAACCTCCCAACGGCTTTGGTGCCTGCTCCCCCAGGGGACGCTTCAGAAGACTATACAGCACAGCAAGGAGCTCCCAGCCTCTCACAGAGGTGCTGCTCTAAGGCAGTTTGTTCTTTATTCTAGTGGAGAACAAGGCAACTTTGAAAAACCAGCTTTATTTTTCCCATAACCTTTTATATAGCTGTATATGCAATGATACTGGAGATGCTCTGAAAGCTCAGTATGCAGAGCTTGCTTCTAAATAGCTGCTATTCAAAGCTTTAAATAACCAACCCATGCAAATAAAACAGCTCAATTAACAGGGAAGTAACAATACAGGGCTATTTTCATTTCACATTTTTATTAGTAGACAGATGTGCAGAAAAGACAAAATATAACTACTGAAGGGGAAGACAACACAAAAATGCATCAGTTAATTCTTTCTGGTAAATTATACTGAAGAAAAAAAAAACATCTGGGAGTTCAGCTAAGAAAACTACTAGGAAATCTAGTGTACCCTGCTGGTTTCAGAATGGTTGAAAACTGCATTTGAATGGGGTTAGCAAATGTAAACGCTAATATTGGTTGAGACAGGAGAAAGAGGATAAGAAACCAGAATACTCAGATTAGGTAAACACTTTTCCTCAATTTCTTAAATATTATGCTTCAAAAAAAGCTCATACTTCAGTTTGTATCTCAAAAAAAGGAAACCAGCAAGTCAACAAGCAATGACACTGAAAGGGACAGTGGGGAAATTAGTCTGGTTAATGCAGGAGCTCTCAAAATAGGATTTTTTTTGTTTTGTTTTTTTTAAACCTTTTAAAAAAAAGGCTAACAGAAGAGTCATGATAATGCATCTTACAACACCAAGCTTGAAAATACAAGTCACTGGAGAGTATACAGTGAAGACGGTCAAAAGTACAGGGGAAATCCTGAAAGATGCAGTATCCTCATTTCAAACCAAGTCATCAGCAGCACAGTCAGTATTGCAACACTCTGCTCATTCCCTTCCCTCCACCCCCACCGCGAAAAGCTGTAGGTTGGTTTCCCTGCTAGAGGCAAGCTGCCCAAGAGCCAGGAGTTACTGGCCCAAGAGCAGCCCTGCAGCAAGGAGTCTCAGGGATAGGCCTGGCTCTTGCCCTCTGACCACATCCCACACATCGCCGCTTGCTGAAGCCAGTGCGCCCTGTGTGGGGCTGGGCTGGAGCTGCTGGCCTGGCAGGGCCCGTGCTGTCCCCACAGGGGCTAGCGAGATGCACTTGAGCCCCAGCTGCTGGCTCTGGAAAAAAAGTGCTAGAGGCCAAGTCACTCCTTCCTGGAAGGATCAGGAGGACAAGCAAAACCAAGAGGGGCCGTACGAAAGCTGCACACACCAGACGGTTCAGGAAAGGCCCAGCTAGCTCCAGAAGTGACATGCAAGCAGGAGAGCAGACCCCCTCAGGAAGCACTAAGGGACAAGACACCACCATTTAGGCTGCCTTCATTCCACATCACACAGCAGGACATACCCCACAGGCACGCTGTGAGGCAAAAGGAGCAGGGCCCACCAGCAAGGCAGCCACAGCGCTTCACTCAGCAGCTGTTTCTGCTGCAGCGAGTCCCAGCCCCAGCAAACACGTCTGCCTCGCTCACTTCAGCATATGGATCTGAACACTAAAAAAGCATCACCAACCCCCCTCTGCTCCCCGAGGGCGGGCTGTCCCCTCCTCTCCCTGAGGGCACTGTGCAGAGCTGAGAGCTTGCACACTCACAGCCTGCTCACTGCCCCAGGGACACTTCCGCAGGCCAACAGGCACGAACAACCAGGATACCCACCCCAATCACACAAAGTTTGCTCCCACCAAAGCACCACTTTGGGGACCACAGCTGGTGACGTACCATTGAAAACCCTGAGATAAGAAGGGAGGCATAGCCAAATGTCTGAGCCAGCAGCTCTTACCCAGGTAACATCCTCTGCACCTGTGGGAGTGGAGGTACTTGCCCAGGTAGGGACAGCACCTAGGAGCTGACACTTTAATCTAACTAGGAGTTCCTGGAAATGCCAGGGCTCAGCACACTAAAGGCAGGACCGGCTGCTGATCAAGGTATCATCCTAAAGGTGAATTCAGGCCACTGCATCACAGCCAAATGAGCACACTGCAAAGGGTTTAAGGTGCTGAGGGACTGAGTAATCAGGTTCTGCAGAAAAGAGCATGCAGGATCCCCCTTCCCCAAGAGGGAAGGGGAACTAAGTTTTGCTAAGAGCTCCCAGGAACATGCAGGAGGCCAAGCTCGGTGCACTGGCTGAAGCACACTGCTAAATAGCCTGTCAAACCCTACCACTTCCAGCGCCCTAGCCAGCCTGCGGCAGGACAGCCCGGCACACACACCTCTGCCCCATGCCATGAACACAGCTGCAATGCAACCACAGCGCCTGTGGCAGGGAGAACAGCTCTGGAGCAGGCACTGTCAAAAGGAGTTTTGACTCCTACCTACCCCCGGAGCCCACGAGCAGCACAGCTTGAGCAGAACTGTTTGCCACCTCATGAGCTATGTGCACAGCAGAAAAGGCTCAGGCAGGCACCGGATTTGAGCTGCAGGAAGCAAGGGCTGCTAGCGAGCATTGAGGCAGGAGGCTGGAGCACCTAACAGTCTCTCCCCACTTCCAAAGCCAAGGTCAGGATGAACGCTGGCCAAAACAGCCTGCCGTTGCCCCTCAGGAGGCCCACGTGGCAGCAGAAAGCATGTCTCTCCTCCCTTTGGAGAGGGGCAGCTGGCAGCGGACATTGGCAGCACTGCAAAACTGAACAGTACTTTTTCCAACCCCAACCTAGTCTGAAAAAGAAAAATAAAACAAAATAAATAGCAACCCAGGGCTCAGTTGTACAGACGTGAAGTGTTAAGTGTTTATTTTAGGGTTCATAGAACAAGCCTTTTTCAGAGACAAAGCTGATTGTGCCCTCTGAGGCTCCAAGGGCCAGCTATTTCCTAACTTGAGCAGGCTGAAAAGGAATACTGTACCTTTCAGTAACATCCCATCAAGCTCAACACACAGTAGCTTTACACTCTCCGCCCCACACCTTAAAAAGGAAAAGCCACCACCACAAGGCTAAACGAATGTACACACGCTATTATTGTAAATGGAGCAGCTAAACCTTGGCAATTTGCTTTGTGTGGATTTTTCTTCCCAGTAAATGCAGCACTTGAGCTCCCAAAAACCCAGCTTCCAATGGGTTTGTTCCAGCTTTAAATACATTAAACATCTCAATGCAAGACTGTATTTAATTCAAAAATCTAAACGCGAGCAAACCTGTTTCGCTGTGAGCGTTTCGTAGAGAAGTGAAAAGGGGAGTTTCTTTTTTAAAAAGAAATCATAATACAGTGATGAAAGGGTTAAGAATGCAAGAATTCAGACATTCTGTGGAGGGTCTCTAAGAGGTCCATAAAAAAGGAGCAAACAGATCCATACAACAGGAGACAGCAGGAGACAAAAGTTTGTTGATCCCCCCCCCACACACTTTTTTGCTGGACTGCTGCTAGGTTACCGCTGCTCCCTTCTGGCCTGAGTCGGCAGGGCAGTACAGGGGCATAGAGGGAGCAGGTCACGACTCCTCATTGCCAGAATCATCGTCATCATAACAGTCGGCATCTTCCTCCTCCTCGTCTTCATCATCAATGTCGTCATCGTACAAGTCGTCGTAAAGCAAATCCGAACTGTTGTCATTGGAAGGCACTTTAGTTTTGATGCAGTACTCTGCCAGCGTGGTGGGGACCTTCACGCCATCCTTCTCTGCCTCAGCTTTAGTAGCCAAAACCTGTTTCCTAGGGGAAGGAGGACAGAGCAAACATGACCAGGGCTGCGTGCCAGCTGCAGCACAGATCAACTCTCCAACTCCCTGTACTCACAGCAATCCCTCAACACCCCCAAACACTGCTGGCAGCTCAGAGTCAGGACAGTTACTTCACTGCTAATGCTTGGCTGAAGCATCACAAACAGTACTGTAAACAGATTTAGTTCCCATAGCCCTGGTCTTGGGAGTACTCCAAGTTTGTTTGCAGCATGCACAGTCTGCAACACATGAAATCATTTATTCTGCAGGGTTTTGTATTAGAGATCTATCAGAGCTCAAAGCGAGTTTCACTACATTAGCTGCCTTGCCATGGAAGGGGTGTTCAGGGGTTTCCCAAGTCATCTTGGGTGGCTTTGGAGATGCTATACACACCCTTCTCCACCACTGATGACTCTATCCCAGTATGCACACAATTGAGCTCTCCACCAGCATTTAGCACCCCTCTGCTCCCCCTGGAGAGGGCATGGGTTACACCTGTGTCCCAGGGTGCAGCCAGAGCTGTCTGGGGGTTGGCAGGATACAAGTTTCCTGTTGCTTCAGGACAGAGGCTCTGACTGGTGCCTCCAGGCAGTACCTCTGTCATGAACTGTTGATCACGTGTGCTTGCTTCCCAGCAGTGAAGGAGCAGATGGCAGCCTGTCCCTTCACCCCCCCCCTCCTGTTGCCTGCTCTTCAGGAACAGTCTGCGATACCCTGGTTATGCAATAAATCCAGCTCCTCCGAAGCCAATGCAGCTTGAGGGGACTAAGATAATCTCCCAATGAGGCTCCTTGCACAGCTCAGGCCAGAGACTGACAACCCTGCTCAGCTCCAGCAACAGGTATTCTGCACACCCAACAGCTGCACCAGTGCAGATGTGGTCTGCAGTAAGGGTCACTCATTTGTGTTCCCACAGCCACACTGGCTAAAGTTTCATTGCTTTCCAACAGTACCTGTTTTATCAACATCAATTTCTGAGCAAAGGACAGTCAAGACTGAACAATGCTTTAAGCTAATCAAACCCAGCTTCACAATGCTTGACAAATCCTGCTGCTATTCCTTCAAATTGAAGGGACAAGATTACGATTCATGAGTGCATTAAGCACAGAATTAGTGGGATGTAGTCAGTTTGAATCACATCCCAGCAAAGCAGACAGTGCTCAAAGGCAAGTAGTGATTTTGACTGGGATTTACTAGCAGCCAGTAGACTTTGCAGAGCATCGTGCCAGATCAGTCTGAAAAGACCAATTTGAATACAGATGAGCTTTGTCCTTCTGTTCTAGAAGTTTGGGCCACCTCTGTGCTGAAAAAACCTACTGGGATCAGAAACCAGGACTTGGAGTAGGATTGCAAAACTGAATTTGCTGAAGCCAAATTCTCACTGTGGCTGCTTTTTGGAAATTCTGGAAGTAGTCCGTTTTGCAGAATTGAAAGCAGGGCACTGGTAGCATCACACATGACAAAACTTACCTAATGATTTCAGCATACTCCTTGTCTTTTCCTTTGCTGTCCCTCCATTTCCTGAACATGACTGATGCATCCACATTGGCAGGAGAGAACGTGTTGGGCTCATTAAGCAAAGAGATTACACTCAGTAAGATAGTCCTAGAAAAGGTAACCACAACAGCAGAATCAGGGCTAACCATTCACAGATTCTGGGCACCAATTAATCCTTTAGGTGATACATCAGAAACTTGTTTAAGGCCAAAACTTAAGCTAAGGATAACTGAACCAATAGCTGAAATGAGAGCAGCTATTTATACTGATGGTCAGGCACTGAAGCTCACAGGGAAGGTGACATGATACAAACTGTCAAGGATCTAATTTTACTACAGACAGAATAGCAATGCACTTCAGAGCACACCAGAAAGCTCTTTCCTCTTGGACAAGCTAAAAAATTTTTGTTGTCAGAGCACCTCTGCAGACCTGACTGAAAGATACTTTTGGTTTGAAAGTGCCTTTGCACAGATTAAGAACCGCAGTTCAGAAAGTCATCCAGCTGCCATGGCCAAGTGTTCCCACCAGACCAAAATTCAGTGGCCATTCCTTTGTTATCTGACCCAAAAGCTCAAATTCTAGCCAGCTAGAAGATAGGAGAGGGAGGAAAACACACCAGTAGAAAGAGGACACAAAGCCAGGTGTACTTCTGTACCTGGCCTATCACTCCTATCCATGTGTCTGGGATGAGGGGTGGCAGGCAAAGCTCAGATGAGTCCAGAATTTAACTTGCCCATGCTGCCTGTGGATAGTACAGGGCTGAGAACATGCTTGGTGAGGCTGTTCCTCAGGACTCTCAGCTTCCCAGTAAGAAGCCAGGCCGTCCGTCTACCCCAGCACAGCAAGGGGGACCACTCAGGCCTCAGGCCCTCAAATAAGGCTGCACTGCCTTCTCTGCTTGACTGTTAGGAGTCTGGTACTGTGGCTAGTTATCAGCTCTCCTCAGACCTTGGCCTGTGCACCTTTAAGTACACTGCAGCAGCATGCGAACACGGCAATGGGAAGACAATACAAATGTTTTTCAATACTCAGGCAAACCACCAAGGGCCCAGCAGGATTTGGCTGCTGGTACTCAGCAAAACCAGCATGAGCCAGTCACGTAACCCCCAGCAAACAGACAACTTTCCTGGATTTCTAGCAATAGCATGGAGCTAGCTGTACTCCTCTATAGGTGTTTACGGAGGACAAACAACACTTACCTTACCCAGAACCTTTTCCTGCTTTTCCTACAATCCTCTGAATTTCAGAGCTTTTGGTGCTCACATGTTGCCATGAGAGGCAAAAGCACAAAACTCAAGAGCAGGCCATATTTGGCAGCTCCACACACCCAGTCACTTGGCTGTAGCCACCATGACAATAGCTTCATATCCTGAGGGCATTCCACTGTCAAAAGCTTTAAAAGTTAAATGTAAGGAAAGAACATAGAAAAAGAGGTCTTGAAATACATCAGTACATAGAAACTTCTCTGCAAAACTTGACTATTAAAGATGACTACAGTCTCAACTGTGCTTGCATTGATTTAAAAATGCATGCAGAGTAGTATGTGCTAAGTACGTCTAACATATCTGGGATACAATTCCAGGAAATGCTTTGTCACTTCGATGGTTAGTTTCTTGAAAATTTTTGAAATAAAATGCTTATGTCCAGACTGTTCAGCACAGCTATCAGGACAGTCTTGTAGAGTTTATTTTCCAAATGTCATAGTTCAGTAAGAAAGGAGAATGATAGCTCCAGAGAAGGTTGTCTGGTCAGACTGGAGTGATGGACAGAAGAAAGTCTCTTTTGCTTCATCCATCTCAGGATTTTTTTTTTTTAAAGGCATCTGATTCTTAACAAACATGCTATAAAACCAGTACATTAGCTCCAGCAGTATTACAGCAGTTTCAATGCAGAGCAGGGACAACCTAGGGAAGGCCTAAGGCAGGAGTCAGTATCAAAGTTTAGCATCTACTCTACCACACTTCCATCAGTGGAGTGAGGACAAGCCTATTTACACTTTGGTGCCCCAGATTTCAAAGTCAAAGTCATTTAAATATGCCACCAAGGTAACTGGCTATTAGAGGTGAGGCCCTCTGCACCGTTCATTCATGGAATTGGTTTGCCACATTAGTCAGGATTGTTGATATCCCAAGAATTGGCCCCCTCACTGATTCAAACCCTGCTTTTGTGGGTGGGTAGATGAGGCACTCCAGCAGAGGAAAGATCACAGTACATGGAATCCAACAGGCCAAAAACCACAGAAGAGCTTGACTGAAAGCATCTTCAGCACTGGACACTAACCGCAGTAACTGGCAACAGACTGACCTGTACAATATTCTTAGGGATCTGTTTCTCACTTAGGCTAGATTCATGAAAGTTGTCTGGATGAAGAGTGAGGATTTCAAGCCTCCCTTCTGTTTTCTCACCTTCATCCCTCCCCATTCTGGGAAGCAATTACCCTATAAGTTTTACCCTATCAACCACCATGCTATTTTGCTTTAAATATTTAGACAGTGCTGTTGTCTTCACCAGAACTAGTCACTCTAGATCCCTCAGTGAAGAGAAACCAACAGGCTCAAGGAATCAGACCTGTTCAGAGTCTGTTTCTCTCCACATGTCAACAGAAAAGCACAACAAACTTGAGATGGATGAACGTCATCTAAACCAAAACAGACATTTAGGTAGACTGAAGTTTAAGGGCTCTCAACCTGTTATATCTTGTTGAAAAGAACGTTGTTCTAGCTTTAACCCACACTGACTTTTCATAGCCATCTCCAGTACATCTACACTGTAAGCGTAGATTTGGCCTAGCACATTTTTACTCTCCAAAGTGAAGGGACTTGGCTTAGGACTACACCAATAGTAATATTTGATCTGGACAGCACTCTGCAACCAGTTCAGTGCACTAAGTCTGTCAAAAAGCCAACAAAAAGTGGGCATCCTCAGGAAGCATCACTTGGCTCCACAAAGTGTCTCAAGTATTGTGCGCAGTTCTGCCCTGTCCACCTTTTAAGAACATAGTGAAACCAATGAAGATAGAGAAAGACATATAAAACTATCAAAGAACTTCAGCTCCTAAGCTCTGCCACCACTTTCTCAGCTTTATTGGACTCATGACACAGAAGAGGGAAAACAGTGTTCTCTGCTACACAGATCATAGCTGCAGGCCTTGACATCTTGCTGGCTGTTAGTGACATTTACTTATTCCCAACTTCTCTTTACAAAAGAAAAGATGAGTATGTTCAATACCTTTTAACGGTAGAAAAGCAGTTGATCTCAAAGTTGAAGAATGGTTCCTGCTCCCCAACATCTATACCATAATAATCTACAGTAAACTGTCAACTAATAGCCAGCAGGGATTACAAAATTATGCAGCTGAAGAACACTCCTAGGTTATGCATGTAGCTCACAATAGATGACTGTGCTCCACTCAAGTATCTTCCAAGTCCTGCTGCCTCCTATCTGATAAACTCCGGAGCCTTGAGCCAGACAGGACCCTAACAGGGAACCATTCTGTATTGCACTTTGCCCAAACGATGTTGCTGGTAGTGGGCTAACAGTTAAGTACAAGTTTTATCTGTGCCTGCTGATATATGAGGAATGTTTTCGCCCCCTAAAATGTCACTCAAACCTAAAATATTCCATGAGAGTAAGTGCCAAAGAATGCACCAGAGTAAGGAAAAGCAGAAACAGGAAAAGAAAAATCAGCAAGAGAAACTTCAAGCTTTCAGGGTTCTATACAATGAACTACTTAAATGCTTACATGATCTAAACAATCTATATCCTAAGCTGTTTCGTAACTGTGAATGCAAGCTTGCCAGCAAGTCCTAACAGCTGGAGGAAATTATGTCAAATGTAACAAAACCAGTTTAATCGCCATGTGAGCAGTGAGACAGATGAACACAGCTCAGCAATATAAACTTTAAAATTGCATTTGAGTTTTTTTGTATTTTGTTGTTTTGTTTTAAATCTGACTATAACTTTTTAGAGGCTGCTTTATAATCCCTTGCACTTGAGACAGATTGATTGGAAAATGATGCCCTTCAGTGTTTAATGCAAGACTCCCTACTCTTCAGAACTTCATGCAACCAAGATGCATCATTTCTTGAGCCTTTTTAACCTTGAAATGGTGCACTCCAGCAGAGGATATCAGTTGTTATAATTTGCTGACTGTTACCTTTTCTAGTTTCCTGCCACATTAGTTCTGGCTCAGCACTTTGTAGTGTGTATTACAGCCCTGTTCCAAGGGTTAAGAAACCAATAAATCCCCCTTGCTAGATCTCTGCTTGACAAAGGCTCTTTTCAAATCAGGGTTATCAAACTAAATGAAATAGAAGCAGAATCAAGCTATCAGACAACCCTTTTCAGATCCTTCTTATGGGCTGATTCCTAACTTGATTTACCAATTAAAAATAGGAGTTTAGAGTTGGGGACCACCACCTAATAAATCACTCTGAAAAGTAGTAGAATTCTCATGTAACAATCAAAAAATCTGAAGTAGAGGCAACAGGACAATACTTTACTCCAACATTTTTCCCTACTATGTCATTATTCCTGCTGCACATGTCAGTGATTTGCTGCTTGATACTACTTTCATCAGTTCTTTATTAGAGGAATCTTGCAATGGAAATGAAAATCATAGTTAAGACATTTCAGAGAAACAGGTTAATCTTGAATGCCTTTGCCAAAAACAGAAGCAATCACAAGATACCAATGAAAGAAAACTACCTAACTGTTTAAGATACCAAACTGCATGGTAAAAAACAGATAAAAGTATTGGAAGGCAGTATTAAGTAGGATTATGTAAAATGTTATTCTTACTGGGCCTGAATACTCAAAAATGTTCTTTCCACTAATCCTATCTTAGAGGAGTTTGATTAAGTGTAAGATAACATGGACTGAAAAAAGACTACAACATTTGAAGTAATTTGCTTCAAGAACACAAAAAACTGCAAATGCGACAGAATACTGCACGGTTAGCCCGGCCTCAGGACACAAAGTACTCCTGTGTCTAAAGAGGCAACTGAGAAAGTCTGGGCTCTACTTGACTCAAGCCCTAAAGACCTCTAAAGTCTTAAATTTCCTTCTGCATCTTCCTCCACCATAGGCTTTATTCTAGGAAGGACAGAGATGACAGGCCTTGTGTGTTATGCATCACCAGTTTCACGCTTTTACCTGACATTTTGGGTAGGATTCCACCTCTCAGATGGCAGCTCTCCACTTTGTGGGTCATCTACAGGTGGGTGAAGAATTGAAATACATACATCTCCATTCTGCAAGATAAAAAAAATGAAAGTTGATTATAGGCTTGCTTGAGGTAAGGTCTGATGACTGACTTCCACTACTTTGGCTATGTTCTGAGCAAGTTAAAGGTGTGCATGGGGAAGCCCCCAAATATAAGCAAACATACAGAAGAGCTGGAAACAGTTCTCAGTTCTTCCTAGGTCTGTTGTATTTACAGGCTCAAAAGCTTCCCTTTCCTAAGAGCAGAACTGGTCTGCAAATGGGTACAAAATAATCCAAGTTCAAGAGACTTAAAGAACATAACAAAGTAAACAAAAAGAGTAAAAAAGTTGCAGAGTTACATTGGTCTCCACCACAACGATAGAAGAGCTGTAGTCACACCAGACCTGAGGCAAGGTTAATCCCCCCCTCCAGTGGTTACTGGGTTAGCTACAGGAATCTTTAAATCCAAGGGTTTAGCACTCTACGCTAGCCAAGCTCTCAAAGCAATACTTCTCCTGGGACACAAGAAGGTTGAACAGATGGTGAGGGGCAGGCTTAAGCCACTCCCCCTTCAGACACAGTTGTTCTAAATATCAAGTGAAAAAGAGATGCTCTCTGAGGGTTTCACTAAAAATTCATTCCAGCATGCAAGAGGAAGAATATTTTGGCAGCATATGGAAGCCATACAGCTACATAAGCCTCAATCTGTGTATTACTTACCAGTGTTACAGCCTGAATATAGATTTAAAGCTTCATAATGCCTTCCATTTATAAACACTTCAAAAAGCCTGTAACACCAATTCTCTATCAGTTACAGCACTCTGGGATGCAACTACTGCGTAGGAGTACTGTGGCAGTATTCCTCATGGCCAGTACCTTCCACTGAAGCTGACTCCAGTGACTCCTGAGATGCCAATGCCTTACTGCAGGATGGGCAAAGGTGCAGATGAGGTCCAAGGCCAGCTAACAGATGTTGTCCTCATCAGCTTCAGCTGATGGGCATCTCTCATGTTGTCCCTTGCCACCCTGATCTAAGGTAAAGGTCGATCACAGAAATAGGAGAGACTTCAGATCAGTTTTGTCCAACACTATGAACCAGCAACACCCAAAGGATCAGGTTCCACATATGTCCTGAGGACTCTCCAGTGCTACCCACAGAAGCTGGGGTAAAAAACAGGGCTGCTTACAGCAGTATTATCCATGCCTTTGAGCCTGAGTCAGTGATCACAACTATAGGTAACAACAACTCGCCTGAAGAGCCTCCCCAATACTCACCATTATTAATGGTGACATTGGTTTTATAGTCAGCTGCAATCCTGCTTCGATGATGAAGGCTTGTGATCAGCATCCAGAATTCAGCTGCTTACTACCCCTTCCAGGTATGCTAATCTAGTATAGAAGTTCCTAGTATAAAAGTAGCACCTGGAGGTGCTGAATACCCAAGTGTACATCTACGCTGTTGGAACTGCATAGTTTCCTTTTCGGGGCCTCAGAAGTCTTGTCCAGTCTGTAAATCTTAATATTAATATCACTTTAAAGTGAAACTAAGCTTACCAACGTGGTCTATTCTGATTTTATTCCCAATTTCCCTTAGCTTAGTTTCTTCTCTAGACATCTCCTGGGACAATGCAGCACTGCTGACCAGGAGAAAGCACCCTAACACTGAGGGGAAGTTCCTCATGCTATCGAGTAAGCAGAATGTGGGCTAACAGATATTTTGTAACGTGAAAAACAAAGAAAGCAAGGAAGTAAAATGTTTTCCTCTCAAAATCATGTTAGGTGCTTTGGAATTCAAGTAGGGCAGCACTGCACAACAGAGTTTGGAAGAGCAAGAGTGCCATGTGACCTGGAAGATCAACATGGATTTTTTAGGCATCAGTATAGTCAAGACAGCCATTGTCTGCACATTTTTGAAAGGCATGAACAAGAAAGATGGTATACTCATCTGCAGAAGGAATAAACAAAGCAGATGAAATACACTCCTGTTAGGACAGAGAAATGGAAGGCCTTGTTACCTCGTTAAAATAAAACCTAGCATTAAATGCAGCGTTATCAAAATTGAACTGATGACCTGAGTAAACTAGAGACGCAGAAAACTCACAAGTTACTCGAGCCTTATTGCTTAAAACTGGAATGTCAGCCTCAACCTCTCCATCTGGTCTCACGAGCAGATTCCACAAACTGCTACTTTCATCTTCATTACACTGAAAGTGTTGTTTTTTTTTTTTTTCTCCTTTTTAAAATTCTGACGAGAAACCCCCAAAACTGAAGTCCTTGGCTGATTTATTCTCAGTTTTATTTGGGGTTAATCTCAGTGCCTCATCTTCACTGCTTGGACATTGCTTCCAAAACAGCCTGCAAGCTGCTTCAGATGCCCTCAGCTCCAAGAAACACTCCAGCTCCCAGCCTTGTACTTTGTTCATAGCAGTATTTGAGGAGTCACCACAAAAATACACCCATCAAGTTTTGAGTTAATTTCCCCTCCTACCTTCAGTTGTTTCTGGAGACAGTTTTTCATATTTCCCATCAGTACCGAGAAAGGCCCTTTCCCAGATTCAGTTTTTGTACATACCGTTTTGGTAACATAACCATTTCCCACTCACTTCCTGCATGAGAATTTCTGGATTCAGAAACAGTATCTAGAGTATAGATCTGCAATAATCTGCAGGCCTTAAAGTTTGTTATTATAAATCCAACTCCCATGTAGTTGAAACAGAGAAACATCGTCCTTGGCTACCCGTTAGATTGTGTCAAGTCCAAGGCTCAAGTCAGAATATGGTCAGACAACTGATTCAGGATTTCCCCTAGGCATAACACAATCCTCCTAAGCATCCAGTAATTAAAGCAATTACTATCCTGTTTTCCAGTGAAGTCTAGCAAAACTTTTGGCAAATTATGACTAAGCCATCAGAGCAAGATAAGAGGAAAAAAACAGGTTTTACTAAGACATCTGAAGTACACTCATTCCAGGCTGGACATTTAGCAGCAGCAACTTGTTAGAAAAGAGCCTTCCAAGCCCAAGGTGTCATTTGAAGCCATTGATCATAGAGAGGAAAAGTGACATTCCTATTTTGAACTAGAGCCAAAGGAAGCGTGCTGAACATCTCCTGTGATAAGATGGCACAGGTATACCAATAGGAACATATTTTTTAAAAATCTCTTGAGCCCTCATAAGAAACTATTCAACTAGCAGCTGTAACAGGCTGACACTTGCTTGAAACGTCCAAGCGTTCAGCACGGATTTGACTGGCTGCCACTAAAAGGTTAAATCAAGCTTGATTCAAAATGGGCCATCAACTTCCAAATACAGCTCTATGAAATTTGGTAGGTTTGAACTTTTAGTACTGAGATTAGGAGCAATACTGATCCAGATAATGAAAGGCTTGTTCTGACCACCTTTGCACCATCACTACTGTGTAATACAACAGCTCAAATCAACTAGGCTCCAAGATAAACTGCAAAGAGCACTTGATACATGAAAGCCCAGCAAGAAGCATAACTTAAGTCTATTCACACTGCACAGCACAGGGCAAAGATCCCTAAGAAAACACCATAAATCTGGTGTTTTATCACCAAATAAATCAGTCCCAGAAACAGAACAGCCTCACAGACTGCTGTGCCCAAGCTACGGCGCAGGCTAGCTGGAGTGCTGCAGTACTAACACAGCTGGGCCACCATCAGTTCCCAAGCCAGCACACTGGCAGAGCATTACACCATATCAAGACATGTGTGCTCATGCTTTAAAACAGACATCCTCATTACAGCATGTCCCTGGCACTCTGCTCTGCGCTCAGTTTACCCTAAATCTCTCCAAGTAGCCTGTATCATGCATGCTTTCAGACTGGGAAACGTTACTTCTTAAAGAACATTTTATATAAAATCATTCTCCTGCAAGGAGCTGCCACACACTTGTGCTTGCACTGTGATCCAATTACAGACTTCCAGCACACAGCATTACCTCCTCTGAACGGGCCCCAAACATGCACTTAACTAAGGGCCACTCCAAATTGGCTGACAAACATTAAACCCAGAGCTATCTGTCCATCCTTTCTGAAGGGTGGCCACAGTGAGCATGACTTCCAAAAAATGGGGAACCACAAGTTAAAGGCTCTCAGGGGCAGAAGGAAGAAATATGAGGAAGCGTGACTCAGTCTTGCCCAGACTTATCCTACTGTGAGTGGCCTGGGTCTCCAAATCCTTTGTTTGTAACTAATAGCTGTAGGAAACTTTCCAGTTCCTGTTATTTCTCATTTCCAAGAGTCATTTGCAGAATGAGCGCAAATTAAAGCGTACTTGAATGCAACATACAGTTACTCATTGCCAAAGTATCACAGGTAGGGATAAGACGCCGCACAAGAACTCCCTCAGATTGTCAATGTTGGTGGCATAGTGCTTCAGCTGCAACTGCCTGCTGTGCTTGCAGGTACAAGAACGGCTTCATCCCTGCTAGAAAAAAAGCAGCACTTCCCACAAAGTTTAGATTTAACTGTTCAGCCATGAAGCTGACATTTAACACAAACCATTAGCCATTTAAGTCATGGCTAGAAATAATTTAATACCTTCAACACCCTAAATTTCAGAACTAGAACATATTCCCATATGCCTGAAGAGAAATTCATTAGCTTGAAGAAAAGCCTTACCTCATAAATGTTGGGATGCCACATTTTGGTCAGGAATCTGAAGGTAGGTGGTGAATATGGATAGTCAATAGGAAATTTAATGTGAGCCTGCAAAAAGTAGAAATATTTCAGTCATCATGAAACAGAATGAAGAGAGAACAGCAAGCTGCCTTTAGAGTGAAAAGTTGGAAAAAAAACCAATTAGAGCAATTACATTGTTTCATATACAAGTGCCTAAGCAGACTCTGCTTAATCCTACAAGTTTTTTAAACAAAGCTGTAACTGAACAAAAACAAGCAAACAAAATCTTGAACCCAGAACTGACAATGCTCAGAAAACAAGCTAAAAGGTATTTATCATGTTTCAGTTCAAGCAATGCTATCCATTAACTGATTTTCAACAGAAAAAATAGATTCAATAAGCTGGCACTCAAGGTATGATTGTTTCTTGTTGGGTTCAGAAGCAGGCTAAAAACATTTACTGAGGTTAAAAGGCTTGTTTTATGCATGCTAGTGCAAAGTATTTAAATCACGTTTTGGAGAAGGAAAAAAAATATTAAAGTCTTGCTCAACTAAAATCTAAGGGTTTTTGCCTTCCTTGTTTGAAAGTTTATCATCTAAACTGATGTAGCTACCTGCATTCTTAATGCTACACTTCTTGCCACAACAGACATTTAACAAGTCTGAATATTGCTTGTATATGCTTAATAGTCTCTAACTTGATGGCCCAAATACTGGTGGGCTCTGACAGTAAACATTACCTTCCAGCACCTATGAGGTCAGCACACAGCTGTGGGGCAAAATTCTCAGATCTCTGCAAAGATTGCAACTTTTCTGTACTACCCTGGGATTCACAACACTCAAAGCCAAACAGCAGGAAAAACATCTCAATGGCAAATGATTTAAGTGCTAGAGACTCTGGAGGAGGGAAGGACTCGCACACTGCTCTCCACACTCTGAAGCCCAAGTCCTTCCCTTGGCATTGTTCAACATGCCAAGAGTCCCAACCACCAGTCCAACGGGTATTCTCCATTGAAGCATCTTCTGCCTGCTGTGCTACAGCTGCGCTCACGTGTAATGGAGAACACAAAACAGATCCCAAAAAAGCCAAGTCACATGCAACCAGAGCTGAGCCCTGGGCACCTCCTTCCACCCAAGTGACTAACCACTCAAAAAGGCATGCCACCAGCCCTATTCAATGGGACATCCAACTCTGGGACATTTTAATCTGGAAGAGCAGATTGTTTGCATGCCTGCTTACCTAATTGGCTTACTGACCTATTAAGTACCTGGCTACAGTTTCACTTACAGACTGGCACACACCTTGGCATTGTAACCTAAGTTTTATTTCATTTGAGTGCCAGGTAGCCAAGAACAGAAGGTCTTTTGTTCAACTTTAAGGGAAGCACAGTAGCTGACATGTCTAAGCTCTTCACATATTTGCTTGTGGTACTACCTGTACATGGAGTATGCCGTAGTAGCACAGCAGCATCAAGTCCTTACATCATGGTAATTTGCCACGGCACATATACAACCAAGAGATTCATGACCTGCTTTAGCATCTTAGCCGACAGTTTAAGGTCAGCTACGTGAATGGCATTGCTCCAAGGCAAACGCCCATTATCACTGGACTACTACTAACAGTTGTAGCAAGGAAGCGCTTAGCTCTGGAACATGCTACCCTGGACGGGGAGCAGAGTAAAGATTTACCAAAGGTAGGACAAATTTATGTCAGCTCAAACGCCTGCATCGTGGAGCTGCAAACTTCTCCAGACCACTAGGGTTTTCCCAAGAATGCCTGTTCTTGTGCTTACATGCTGAAGTTTCATCAGATCTAAGGCATAAAACAGCCCAAGGCCTGAGATTAAAAATGTAAGAGACAATAAAATTCAGGACCGAGCTAGTTACAAGATTTCTCAGCAAAACCTATATGCGTGTCTTTACGTACACACAGGTTTAGTTTCCAGGCCACTCTAAGGAATAATATTGCTAGCAGTATTTCAGTGTTACTGTGTTTAAATCTCATATACATGGTCAAAAGGGATGAGGGAGCAGGTCTCACTCCTCTCAGTAATCTTTTGCTCTCAAACCAGTCTAACCCTGATGGTATCACTCCAAGACCACCACAGCACAAAGCTGTGTGGAGCACCATTTACCCTCTCTGTTCTCCCCCCACTAGCACTAGGCATGAGTCATGCAGAGGTTGTAGACCCTAGAGACTGTCTCAAACTTCTAAATACTATCTTGCAGCCACAACTCCGCAGCAAAAAAAGGGCTATTTGACTAAGAATTAAGTAAAGTTGGTATTTTGCCATGTAAAGGATACCTCTTGAGCTCTTGTGCCAGAAAATGTGACTTGAAAGAAATTAGAGAAATCTTTTCTTCCCATGTGGAGGCATTTGAGATCCAAGCTTGCCTTTAACTAGTTGCATGTCACAGTTGCAGCGTCACATCATTTGTGAATGAGCCATTTTCAGCTAGTCTGTAAGTGTTTAGACATCGAGATGCTCTACTGGAGCACAAAGCAAACGAAGCTGCTTCTGTACAAGGCCTGACTTCAGAGCCACAAGCCACAGAATTAGGCAATCCCAGATCAGAAGCAGGGAGTTTTTACAAGCACTTTCAGATCCCCAACTTTGAGATCATTCAGAACTTGAAAAACAAAACCAATTTTTCCCCCCTAGGCCTTACAAATAGGTCCCAGAGTATTATTTGATATCTCTTTCGTAACAGAAATTATCACCTAAAACAACCTTGCACTTGCTGAATGCTGTTCAAGTTTCTGAATAGGTTAAGAAAGGCGAGAGTTTCAGAGATAAGCTGTAAAACAGCTTAAAAAGCTGCATTAATAGCCATACTTAGATGTCAGGTCTCCCCCACCCACCTACACACATACACTAAAAGCCCAATTCCAAAAATAAATGACAAAAATAAGCCTGGATTAGGCAATAAAATTATTGTTGAAAATAAAGCAGTAGCTCACAGAGAGGCTTTTGCCCTACAATTTCCATGATCTAAGGCAAAGCAACAACCTGAGCTGCCTGTCACATTTGCTAAGATTCAGCCAGGCAATTCTAGGTACTAGAAAGTGACATAGTTTTAGGGTAGCTTGTTTTTAGTCTAGTTAAAGCCAGACAAATGATTCCCCCTCCCCCAACTTGCATCCTAAAAGTCTACTACTGCAAGCACCCAACCATTACTGGCAAACCTGTTTCTACCAACTGCTGAATCAAGTCCTGGTAGCCAGTTACAATGACTGACTACTACCGTGACCGAGCTTCTAGAATTATTAGCATGATAATATATAAATGTTGATTCAGGTATATCCTCTTCCTCTCAGTGGGGAGTATTAACACAAATAGTATTCCTTTAACTTCAGCTGTCTAGAAATTCAGTATTTATCCCAGCCTAGTTGTATATGCCAAATCCATAGCCTGACAGGAAACAGGCCTCTGACACCAATTTATTCTACTTTTTCTCACTGACAAAGCCTAGATACTTTGCTTTTAAGCAGCTAAGGTAGAAGTGTTGAAACCAACCTATCTGCCCACACAGAAAGGTAAGGCGAGGGGAGCAGGAGAGGAGGGGGTGCACACATTTCCTGGAAATCTACCATCATCACAACAGACCTGATTTTGGGGGTATCGGGATCACCTGTTGTAGTTGCCAACAGAAACCGCAGATGTTTGGCAGATGCTGAAACTGCCATTTAGAGACCATTTTTTAAAAAAGTCACAACTATAATATAAACACACAGCACCAGTGAAACTAAGCCTCTTTTGAAAGCTCTTTAAGTTCAGGTCCAAGTTGCAAGGTTTGCACTTATAAACTATACTGTAGCGTTTCGCAGTCATCTGCCACAGCCAAACCATAGACAAGCTCTTCCTGACTCAGTGACCGAGTATCCCCAAGGGCTCCATCCACTCCGCCCAGGCAAGAGTTACAGCATTTGCAAGCAGCACAAGGCCTCCTCATTTTACTTTGTAACATGTGTAACCAGGCTCCTTGCTGTGCCCATCACTCCCCGCAGCTGCATTCCTCCTGCCAGCATGTTGCTAACTACACCGTACATTTAACATGCAAGAAAGCCAACAAGAACGGCTACCGACTGCTACTGGGTTAAACGTTAAAAATCTAATCTCACGGAATGCCTCTTACTGCTACTAGCACATCATGCATTTATACAATTCATTTAATGGATTTCCCTCTTCCACATTAAGCCTGGATTACTGAATGCAGTATTAAATGCTATGTGCCAGAAAACACATTTAGCAGAGGTCAGCAGTAAGTATTAACAGCCTGTTTTGCACATCAACAGGGTTTAAAACACCTTGATACTGTTCAGCTTCAGAACCTGCAAAGCAGCATTAAAGCCAGCCACACTAAATTGTCAGTTATTTGACAAAGTGAACATGAACGTAGGACTAGTGTTGCCTTTTCAGCTCCAGATAAGACGACTCAGGACCTGAGCAATTTCTTACAGTAAAGCTGTGCACTATCTGGTAATTTAGTCCCAGTTTTGACTTCATTACCCAGAAACACCCTATCCACATTTATTGATATTCCTTGTGCTTTTATAAAAAGAGTTAAAAAAGCACATCTTTCATCCAAGTTAGAAGATGAGTGACCAGGTAAATAAAGTCTGGTGAATCCTGAATCCCCCCCCCCCCCCCACTGCTGTAGGTGGCCATATTAACAGTAGCAAATATCTGATGTTCTGTTTTATCTCAACTGTTTCATAAGCAATTTAAATCACCAAGATCTGAGTATGAAAACCAAAATAGATCTCAAAAGAGGCTGTTAAGCCACAACAAAAGGAAAACAGAGCCTCAATTCAGTAGACTGAAAATGAATCAAGCAAGGTTAACTTACAAAACCAGAAACTGCTTTGACAGGCAGAAGAGTCTGTTTTTGTTTCACATTAAGTCATATCCTGTATATAGTTCCTAATTTAGTTATCCAGGCACAGCATTACTAAAAGCTATTATTTTCAATGGATGACTACTTGGTTATAAGCTAGGTTACCTTTTGCCAAAACTTCTTTTAGTAATAAAATTTTACTGTTACATCTCTAATTAGACATTGTACATATAGGCTGGACTATTAGACATGAAGATCAAAATTACAAATACAGCTTTAAATAAAAGGCTTCGAATATTAGTCTTTTACTGCTTAGATCTGACAGCAGAAGGACAAACAGGAGTGGGGGGGAGGGAAATCACTACAGCCCCACTGATGAGCTGGTTTACATCCAAGCTCCTGGGATCGCACACGTTCGCACTCCTGTTGCCTGGGCCGTCTCTCGAGGGATCTGAGTAAATAAAATTGCTCTAAACGGTAGAGTTAGTCACAACAAGCAGTGCCTGGAAACCAAACCATTTTCTTCTAACAATATTTTAAAAAGCCTTTAAAAAAAAAAAAGATAGCCTTTCATATCCTAGAAGTTCAGTCCAGAATTTTTTTTTTTCGCCTGTATGATGATAACTGCTCATGACAGCCATTACTCATTTAGAGAGCGAGTTAGCCTACACAAGTCAGCTGCGTTTAGGATCTCAAGCATTTTGGTAGTCAGATAATAGATTCTCTTGCAGCGAGTTCCACCACAGGGACAGTCCATGGTATCCAGGAGAGCACCACTTTGACTCTGGTTAGAAAGCCCTCGCCGTCAGCACTCTCGAACGAGGGAACACCCAGCTTCAGACAGAGCAGCCGCTCATGTTCTCCTTTGGATAGCTTGCTTGGGAGCTGTTCGAAAAGCCAAGGACAGGCTGAAAGCCGAATAATAAGTTTCCCCTGGCAACAGGCCATCTGCACATTTTGGAAGCTATTCCTTTTCCCAGGCACATGGCTGAGCACCACCTCTCCGGCACAGGGACAGGAGGTGCCCATCTCCACCTGCGCGTAACTCAGAGCTGTGGTGCCCCTTCTTTTGGGCAGAGAGGTTTTTCCTAATGCAGCAACACATCCCGGGCTAGTAAAGGCAAAGCAAGGGTGTCTTTCCAGCTTGGGATGGATTTGTGAACGCTTTGGTGTAAGCCCCAGTCTATCAGTAAGCTCTTCACACGCAGGAGTAGGCTAAGGTCACAGGGCACAACAGAGACAACTTTTCAAACTACTGCAGCTATCCCCAAACCCTTGGTCACTGCCCTCAGAGCTTAACCAAACGGGAGCACTCCCCTGTGCTAGTGTGAGAACAGCCAGGTTCACTTCCACTACTTTTATTGTCAATTTTTACTTTACACAGTGCTACAAAAACCACTATCATTACAGCAGCTGCAGGAGAGGCAGCAACTAGCAAAAGAATTTAAGAACTGGAAATGGTGGCATCCTGAGCCATCACAGCATTTCTTCAATAGCCTGTTTGTTTTTACTCAGTTTTTGCATTTTTCTGCCATCTCATCACAGAAAAGGCAACTACCAGCAACTATACATGGCATAAAAATCAAACAGAACAACTTGGTCCTCTCCTGTAGTGCAAGCTGCTAGCCCAACAGCTTTGCTAAACCTCAAACCATGGCAGTTGAGTGCTAAAGCAATTTCAGAGTCTCATATGAAAAAGCTGATGTCATACTCAGGTTTCTGTATTTTCCTAGAAACATCCATGCTAAGGTATTAGCAATTTCTGCCTCTAATTCAACCTGAACTTCAGGATCAGACTTGATCTAAAGAACAAAAATCTTTTCAGTAAAAATTAAAGATTTTGACAAGCCAGATAAAAAGATTTGTGATCACCAATTGCCTCAAGTGGAGATTGGGCTCCCTGGGTTGGATGATTTCTGACTGCCCCCAGATTTGGTGTTTATATGCGAGTTGTATGGCTTGAAATCAGGTTTGTGATTTTGTGTTCTGCAGAAATCAGGCTATAGTCTATTTTCTGGGAAGAAACAGATGAATCAATTCTTATCTGCATCTGTACAAACATACAGACTTCCAAATTCAGAAAATAGAAAGAATTTCTAGTATGCAAAACTGAAGTCTCTATAGTGCTTAATCCTTCTCAAACAGCCTAAAGATACTTTGTGATGCTGTACCTAAAACTTACTCCAAGTTTACATCTCCTCCCATGTCTCTGCTTTAAAGGAGAACCTGGCACTTGAAATACAGCAAGATATTGGTACCTGAATTGGCAAAGCTCTGCAGTGCTAGTGCAGCTGCTCTAAAAGAAATCTGGTGTGTCCATTACAGAAAAATGCCCCTCCAGCTCTTTACTTGCAAAACTGATACAGCTTTGCTGGAGCAGCAGCAGGAATCTTTGAGGCTGCTTATTCAAAGTATCATACTACATTACTGGCATCTCTGGCAGCATGTGTGGAAGTCCTCCAGTTAAGTGTGCGCTTAACATTCTGAGTATCTGCCTCCACTTGCCAGGCTTCAGAGTCCAGAAGATTGTCATTTATTAGAAACTGCATTAGGCTGTGACATATTACACATCCTATTCAATCTCAGGAACATGTTTTGAGCTTATATAATCTGGGTAAGTAAACTATTTTCTTTACACGGACTTATCACATAGGAATGCCTTTGGAACAGTTGAAAGGAGACAGTATGATACAATTTTTCAAACTCATACTTTTTCTTATAGCTTACTTTTCTCAAATTCAAATGATTATCAGCAAAACATAAGTTTCACAGAATTCTGTATTGGGCTGGACAGAGTTTTGATGAACTTGACTTTGACAGTTTGCATATCCACTAAAATGCAGCAGATTGCTCTATTCTTTAATAAAATAGGCCATACAGTATACATCTGCAGAGTGAAAAGATGTCCAAACTAGCTTGATACAGAAGCACCCTTTCCTTCAGCCTGCTTAACTATTTTTAGACAATTCTTTAAACAAAACACCAGCCTAACCATTCATGAGTCAGTCAATGACTAATTGCCTTGATTCTCTTCATATGCAATCCAGGCTCTATGCAAGAGCAAAGCTTTCCCCAAGGGACAGCCAATCACATGTTCTGCTAAAAAACACAGGGCTAGTCTCGATGCAGTCACCTCTTTCATAAGCAGCAAGGGGAAAGAAGTATTTATAGCATAGCAAGTGTAAACCAAAGCACTGTGCTGCAGTGTTATACAACTTGGCATTTCTCATCCAGGCAGGCAGGCAGTTCTTTCGATGGTGTTTCTCAAGCTGGCATAGCAGATTTAGCTTAAACGAAAGGTAGGTGCTGTCGTTCAGTTTCTGGAAACCTAGGAAATGCAATCTCCAAGAAATTTCTGTGCTGAATGTCACACAAAGCCAACTAAGCACGGTTGCAGCCATGCTGCTTGTTCATCAGCTACTGCACTGCTGGTCGTGAATGCTCCTGTTTGCCTGGACTTGCTGCCTGTGACCAGCTCCTATGGCAGTTAACACTTGCTTGGCAGTGGTAATCGAGTCTGCTCTACTGTCTCACTTCCTACCCAAAGAGCTAAATACAGCTGCACTCTCTCTTAGAGAGGAGACACTGTCAGGATCATATTAATTTAGATTTATAATACTATACTGATACAACTGTGTTAGGCACTAGCCCTAGTGTACAACCTAACTGCCTCCTAGTTCCTGCAGGAAATAGTACCACAACACAAGCCTTTTACTAAGGAGAAGCCTATACTTGAGACACAAAAGTATGTTTTGCTGTGCCATTACTTTAGATGCTTCAAGCAGATCAAGTTTAAAGTTTAAGCTAAAGTAAGTACATTAGCCAACACATATCCATCCTGGCTCCTCAGGTTATTGTTTCTGTAGCAAGGTGAGTGTTGTTGTTGTTAGCGAGGAGTCACAGTCAAGCGGCATTCAACACTCATTCTCTGCTTCTTTTCACCCGCCATGTGCTCTAGGTGATTTGGAACTCTAAGCGTGACAATCAACACAGCTTTATTCGTAAGAGGCAATGACTCAGTTTGAAAAGTGTACTGCAAGGGATGAGAATTAATGAAAGATGAACCCTAGCTCAGGTTTACATTTTCTAAAACCAATTTAACATTCTGATAATGTTAGCAGCTCCATGTGAGCTTTGGCCTGCTACAGAGAGGGAGAGCAGTTGACATTCAAATGCAAGTTTTAAATTTATTTCCAAACATTAATCTATAGTCAAAATCAAAATACAAGGGCAGATCACTGAAGGCTATGTAGTATGAAGCTACTACATTTCATACTACAAAGCTTTCTGGCCTCGCAATATTGCAAAAGGCTACAACAGCTACCCAGAATTTGTCACTGCACAGCTCCTGCAAAACTACATTAACTGCATTAAAGAGGACAAAAGATCACTTCATACACTAAACGTCTCCTTTAATAAAAGGCAATCATTAGACAGTACCATTGCTGTACTGGACATGGACATGAAATTCAACTGCTCTGGCCTTTGGTGGTTCCAAAATACTACCGGATTTGAATCACATCTGGTTGCTTTGTGCTAGGCACTATAATAGATAATCCCCTCAAAGTGTGGATATAAGGAAATGAGTACAGAACATATCATTTGCGGTCCCCAGCTTCTGCAGATCGCTAAGTTACCTCCCTGCTATTAAAAAAAAAAAAAAAAAAAAAAAAAAAGCTCCATTTAAAAGCTATTTACAAGTGGTCAGAAAAAAAAAACCTGTGAAATGGTTGTTGTATACCATCATTAATACGTGGATGCTTACAAAAAACCCACCCAACCAAAAAACCTACAAACACCCTCCCCCCATATCCTACCAAACAAAACAAAACACACACACACACACACATCATATCTTCACACCACACAAAGATATACAACACTGAAGCAGGAGAACGCTAACATTGATACTGCTACCTATATTCCAGCAAGTTACCATGTAAATGACTAAGATGACATTTGGATAAAGCTAGTATTCTCAATTTGCTCAAAAGCTGAAAAAGCCAGCAAAAGGATGCAAAGCAGATTGATTCATCTGCAGTGCAGCATAGATACTTCAGATGTCTTTTATACTTCTGATAAAGGCAGAGTAGGTACAACAGAGCTGAGCTCTGTACAAGCATGAACATCCTTGGAACATAAGCATGTATCCAGATCTGCTGGAAATATTCTCATTGAATTTGAAGATAAACCTAGTAAGGGTAGCAGTTAGGAAGAACCGCTTCAGAGTGTTGCAGGTCAAGAGGATTTCAAGGTCAAAACAAAGTTTTAACTGGATAAATTTGTGATGAAAATTTAAGCACAAGATCTGGCTGTTTGGACAGAGAAAGCAAGATCTTGTAAGAAAGAGTCAAAGAAAACTTGTAAAACTGCATAGAAGTGGCCTTTAAATAGCTCTAACATTATGCAGCTTTGCCTGTCAGTACCAAGAAAGGAATGGAGGAAAATTAAAACCTGTCTTTCTTTCCTCCCCTCACCCTCTCAATAAAACACAAGTCACATCTATTATTCTTGATTTAAAGTGGCAGGTCTGACTGCATAAGAGAAACCTGAGTGACAAAAGAGATTGCTCCAAAGTGGCATATTAGGAAAGAGAAGGGAAGGTCTATTGTAAATCGATAGTTTTAGTTTACTCTTGGTGAGAATTGGAGAGTGTGGATGCAAAAAAAAAAAAAAAAAAAAAAAAAAAAAAAAAAAAGAGAGAGAGAGATGCAAGAAGTTTAAATGGCAGAGGCAGATTCACAACCGTAAACATAAAGCTCTGGCAAGAGATCCTACAGCTGATGTTATGGAGAGGCAAGGCCTGAAGGAGAAAAAAAAAAGAATCTAGAATCTAGAAAGTTTAGAGGATGTTCTCTATTGTGAGATGCTCCTTTGTGTTGGGACCTTCCTGGCAACCACCTTTTGGTGAATTTTGGAGAGTTTACTTTTCAATTTCACCCTTCTTTTAAGATCATAAAGCTTAAGAACATTAATTAAAAGATTAGAGCAGAGAATGAGAAAACAACCTCCCCACTGGTTGTGCTGCTCATTGAGAGTAGCCAGAGAGCACCTCCTGGTTCAGAAGCCTCCACAGAAGCAAGTCATGTGGCTTTTCTGCAAAGGCTCCAGAGAGAAGGTTATACCCACACATCTGGAAAAACTTAAGACATGAGCACAGGACTTGTTGGCTCACATGCAAAATAAATTGAGGCCATCAAAACTCAGGAAGGGCAGAGACCAGAGCAGAATATTCAGATTTATTGGTATGCTACCCATAGTCATATGCTTATATTCTTTACAGTGCCTAAGACTCATTTGTGAAAACTTACTGTTTTAATTATGTTAGGCTGTTCGATCAGCCCCTGTAACTTAGATACACTGCACTTTATATGAATGCCTACACACTATCAGGTTACAATGCAGTAATCATCAGTCAGCAGCACAAGCTGGCAGTATTTTGAGAACACAAGCATGAGCACAGCCCTGTCATGGGAAGCCTACCCCAGACATAAAGGCCAAGTGTCTGAACCCTAAAGTAGTCTGCATCAGTAAATAGAGCCTTATCTAGGCTGAGAAAAGATGTGTCAATGCTAGAAGGAAATGACTTATGCACATTTAACATTATAGGCATTTTCATACTATATTTTTTTCCAGTTAATAGCCAGTAATGCTATAAGGTTCTGTTCATCATCAGCTTAAAATACATTAGTAGTTAATGACCAAATTAATGATTCAAATTCAACTATATCATCAGTAGTATGACTGATTAGCACTTCTTTACAAGCAAGAAAGTATATTTTAATAAAAAACAGATTCAGGCATCTGTGTGATATTTAAAGCAGTAGATGCTTCTTCATACAAAAACATATTCAAAGCATGACTTGGAGGAGCCTCTAGTGGTGATGAAGTAGATGTGATTATGAATTAACAGATACTCAAATATAAGCTAACAATCTTGCTGGTATTCACACTAGCCTACAGATACATTACTAGTCAAATTACCATCCATCAGCATCTGAAAGTCACATACAAATACTTAATACCAACCAGGATCTGTTAAATGGCGCGAGGAGTTTTATGTTGCCTTGAATTAATAAGGAAGCAAACCAACCTGCTTTTGCTCTTCAGAGTCTAGACAGTACTTGGTTTAACAAAGGAGTTTGAAAGTTTCCGAGAACATGGAACAGTGTTCGTACCCGATCTATACCCCAACATATGCATTGATAGGTAGACCACTATTTTTAATCAAATGCTATCTATATACATAAAGTAAGCTGGTTTAAGATTTGCACTTTAGAATTAGATCTGTTGAATACTTTTACACAGACATTAGAGCAGTATATTCCATATGTATCGAGACTGTAGAGTGCATTGCTACCAGAAAAGGACTTTTGCAGAGTACAAACTTTGTTTGACAGTATCAACTGGAAGTAGTTATGTTCACACTCCATTTGGCTAGCTTGAGAACAGCTCTCATGAACTATGCAGTTTCTCACATCTTGTGACCTGAGCACGAAGCCACCATAACAATGTGGCATATAGCAAAAAATGGAAAGCTAACTTCACTTCTGTAGGAAGCTAGGAAACATTAAGCCTTTTGATAAGCACTAATATCGATGTAATGCTTTCTTTGGCCTACCACAAAAGTCAAGTCCAAGCACATTTGCAAGTTTGCTTGCATCCATTCACATGCCACCAGTGTGCCAGTAAAAGCCCTTAAAGAGCTGGAACACTGACCTCTTTCTTACAGGACTATCTGGCATTGAGAAGTAAAAACGGCAACCAACTTCTGTCTGTAGTGACGGGTAGTGAAAAGGTTAATGCTATTTCAACACTTCATAATGATAACTGCAAGCTAGAATCAAAGTACTTTTGAGAGATTTGGTTATTAGCAGATGAAAGATTTGTTTGACAAAAGACTACAGGTCTCCATTTCTTTATGACTATTTCATAAAGAAACTAACAAACTTCTGAAAAATTGAATCTTTAATAGAGATAAGCTGAATTATATTTCAAATATTGCCAGAATTATACAGCTATATACAGACTAACTGAAAAGCCGTCTATATACCATCAGTACATTTACAGTAATTGCTGCTTGACAGAGTTTGCTTTAGAAGACCTGAATATAACAACATAAAAAAAAAAAAAAGTATAGCCCTCAAGGCATTCTCTGACTAATAAATAATATATAAAAAGCTAAGCATCATCATATATTATATAAATTATAAATATAATAAACCATGGTGCTGTGCTAGATTTCTGGATGAAAATTATACTGCAAATTGACGGGAAGCCAAATACGATTCCCCCTCCCTGATAGCCTACAAAGCTGTATTTTTAGCTGGATACAATTCTGTTTCTGTATGAAATTTATTTCCTGAAAGATCAGGGTTACCCAGTTGCTACTGTGGAGCAAGCACACAATACGCATTTAGAGCTTTGTATGGCACAGCAGTTTGGGGGGGGGGGGGAAGATCAGCAGCCTATTCACTGGGACAGGAGAATCCTGCAAGGTGACCAACAGAAGTCAAATGCTGTCCTATAGATGCTCTATTCTGTGCTTCGCATTTGCCTTCCTGTACAGGAGTAGCCATGCGCTAGAAAATTTAGTCTGAGAAATGCCTTATGTCATACATATGTTTTCAGTTTAAAAAATATCTTGCCATGCAAGTGACAATTATAGAATATAGTCAGCTCAAAAAACATCTCAGATCTGTTAACTTGAAATTTCTTGCAACATGATAGGTGGTGGAAGTACCTGCAATACATCAGTAGCAGCACAAGGGACAATTGCACTGACTGATTCCAAGCTCCTTTCCAAAAAGCCAAAATTATCCTTGTCCCCTTTCTGGGGCATTTGGCATCCTTCACTATAATCATCATTCAGATCCTTCTCCTCTACTTGGTCCCAGTTTTCATAGCTTCTAAAGAAAAAGTGAGTTTTAAGTAGAGCAAAATAGGTTCCACAGGAGACAGTAATCTTCTCACGCACTGAAGGTGGTCTGAGAAGTCAAGCACCAGATCCAGAAGGTCTGTTCACTGTACCAAAAATGGGTATGTTTTTTTTCCACAGATAACACAATTTGCCATCCCACAATTTGCCACCTTAAGCTGGCCCAGTGAAACAACAGGAAATTACAGAGCCTCCCCCCCCCAAGAAGAGCCCCTTCCAGTGCTTATTAGGTGCACCACGCTACAGTTCACGGCAATCGGTGCCAAATGCAGCTATCCTGGCATGACAAAAGGATCAGCTGCACTGATCATTGCCACAGCAAATTCATTTTCTGTTCAAAGCACGTTAGCTCAGCCAAGCAGCTCTACCACCTCTGAAGGCTGCTGCCTATGTGACCCTTAAAATTACTCCCCCTTCCAGCTTACTCAGCACTATATTGATTTATATCCAACATTGTTAGTTCTGTTGCAAAAAAGAATAGCTTGCAGTACGCTCAAAAGTGTTTGACCTTTTAGCTGTCCCACTAGAAGCAGTTTACGCCACACTACTCAAACTGTAAGGCCAAAAAGTTTTTTTTTTTTTTTTAATGCCTTTAACATCTTGAACTTAACTCTATCAGTCTTTAAAAGACAAAGTGATTCAACAAAACCACACATACTAATGCCAGCATCTCTTCCTATGCACCAAACCCATGGATAGGCAATATAACCTGCATTCATTCTAATGTCCACACAGTCATTATATCTTGAACTCTTGATTTCTTTAAGAAATGGAAACATTCCATTACCAAAAAAAACCTAGAAAAAAAAAAAAAAAAAAAAAAAAAAGAGAGAGAGAGAGAGAAAAAGAGAGAAAAGAAAAAAGCAATACTCCACTTAAAAAAAAAACTACATACTACAAAGATGCTTTACAGTAACAAGTGAACTTTCTTCTCCTGCACTGCAATAATTAAGAAGTTGTACAGAGGTAAGAGAATCCCTTCTGCTCCCACTTCTCACCAAGTCATTACTAGTTGTGAATCCTTACCCTCATAGGGCTGCCTACAGAGCTTTTTAGAAAGCTTTATTACCTTTGGCATCAGCACCAATAAGGTCAGCAGAAGTTGGGGTTTTCTAAAACCCATGAGAAAATAAGATAGCTCACTTACCACTTCCATGTGAACTTAGGGGAACCGAAGTCATTACTGTCATAGTAAGTAGCAGAATACACATATAGCATATATGGCATCAATTATTTATGCTTTTGTTTCAAAAATCAAAAGCAGAACCAGGGAAAAAAGGAAATACAGACAAGGATTTCCTCCTCCTGAACAAGACACTTGCCTTCAGCTATGTATTTCTTGATGCTTAATCTCATCATGTCTTGGCCACACTGCTGCTGAAGGATTAAAGTGTATTAAATTCTAGCCCTTTATTAGCATCTCTAACATTAAATATACTTGTTCAAGACAAACTAAGTTTTAGCAGTAGGGTGATGACTTTGTCCTTTTAAGTCTACAATTCAAAACATCCAATACAGTTTCAAACTAGCATGCTATGCTTTGAAGTTTGGATAAGGTTTTTTTCTAGTTACCACTACAGATAACAAGAGATTTCCTATAAAACCCTGTCTAGTAAGTTACAGAAACTACACAAGTTTTGTTCTGAAGGTTACAGTTCACTATTCACTATATGAAAAGAGAAGTTCCAAAAAAGATCACTTTTCTTCAGAGTACTTTGATATTGCCATCATTTGAAGATCTCAGGTAAAAGCTTGCTGAGAGTTCACTGCTGGCAAAGTACAGACTGCATTTAACTCATTTCAACGCACACACACACAAAAGCCTGTTACAATGAGTTATCCCCTATGATTTCTTTTAAGTAAGATGCAACATTTATACAATATTCCACACTAGAGGAATCCTTGAACTTCCCATCCAATTCCTAAAATGACATCGAGGAGTTACACAAATAGATAAATGATCAGTATCTGCCACAGAGACTAAAAAGCCACTTGCCTTTGACTGCTTTACTGGTTTTCATTTCAATGTCCTACAAAATAAATTTCTTCATATTGATTTTTCTAATGCTTTCCAAGTGATACACGCTTGAAACCAACCCGGGGAGTCAGTCAATTAGACAACACCAACAATCTAGTCAATGAGTCCAACAGCGAGAGGGGAACAACATGTAATTCCTTCATGGTTTCTGCTCTGGTATCCCAGGAAACTAGCAGCAGCTGCTTGGTTCCAGTTGTGTACTATGGCAAACATGTCTGCAATTCAGCTCTAATGACCAGCATTTCTTCAGTCACTAAGTAGTGATTATAAACCAGAGCAGCAGCTCCTCGAACACAGCAGCTCTTCTCTAGAATCTGGAATATGACTTGCACGTTTGAAAGCATGGTATGTCTGTGAAGTCAGGGCACTCCCATCTCAAAAATGTTTCAGCTAGGTCATCAGCTGAATTGCTGCAGACACGGACTACAAGAGATTTGCAGAGACATCAGTATGAAAGCTAGCTGACTCGCACAGAACAGCCTAACCAAACAGGAGAGCATGTAGCGTCAGGATATTGCAAGCTGAACGGTCACTTAGTTCCCTTCCAAGGAAGTGCCCCAGTAACTCCTTGGTCTAACTCAAGACTACTTAAGAACTTTGTAAGACATTTAGCCCTTCCTCCAAATGTAAGCAATAAGCTTCAACAGGAAATTTTACTAGCTGGTACTATTTTATTTTTAATTCCAATATCCTAACAGCACTAACTCCAGCAACAAAAGAAATATGAAGTGTCTTCAAATATTGAGAACTTTTGCCTAAACCTTATCATTACTCCTTTGACTGGATTTCCTTTAGACTTTACGCCCTCCTACCACTGAACTATTAGCTTATTCACTTCAAGAATAGTCTAAAATTCAAACTATTTTCAGGTAGTGTGTGCCACCTTAGTCTGCCATGTAGTATTCAGAAGTGTTCAACAGCGTGTACTGGAATGGCCCAGAGAAAACACCAAATTGATTATACACACTTCAAAAGTTAGTACATGGCCTTCTCAGTGGAAGAAAATTTAAACGGTGTTTTCTGAAAGAAAATCATATTTAAATATTATTTTCAGTGAATTACACAGTTTTGGTAGTAGTTACCAAACTTGCAGTGCAAAAGTAAAAGCTGCGAGAAAAGCCCCAGATTTATAAGGTTAACTGAGATGCTTAGTGGACGATCTTTGTGCTCAAATGAAAGAAATCATAACTACTAGCCTTCTACTAAATGGGGCATTCTCAGCCAAAAATCACTGCACAGAGACCCCATGCAAGACTTACACAACTGCCTTTGGTGCAAAAGGCTACCACCGTTGATGTGTTAGCAGCGAGCACAGATGAGAAGCTGAAAATAACTCCACACACACAGAAATCCTCCAACCCATTCCCAATCCTTTACCAGAGGTGGCCAAACTGTTTTTAAAATCTCGTTTCTTTTGTTTTTCTGCTCCTCCCCAAAATGGATAGTTAGTGTAAATTTAGCTACCTTACATTTTAGTAAGAGCACAGCAGGCACTAAGACGGACAGACAGTGGACTGAGCAGACATAAGCAATTGCAATTTATTACATAGATCAGTATTAGGACAGGAAAACAAATTAAAATACAGTCATCTGACTTAGATATCAACTGTTCAGAAGTAAATGCATATCAGAGCCAAAAAACAAATTGGAGACTTTAAGCTTATTTTCTGTACAGTCACCTTCACTGTTCTGCAGAACTCAGAGCCTGTCAACAGTAAGGAGGTATTCTGAAATAACAGAAAATGTTATAGTGAACCCATTAAAGATGTGAGGAAGCTCACGGGGGAGTAGATTGTGAACACAGATGGAAACTTATTTTAAAGGAGATTAAAGATGTGGCTCTAGCTTCTCAGCAGACTAGATAGACTTCAGTTTTAAGAAGGCACATGGAAGAAAGCAGTGTTCTTGTAAGCTTAATTAATAAAAGTTGTGTAGGAGAAATGATCACAGAACATCTCCACATCACTATCTGCTAAAAATATTTTTACCTCAGTTCAGTATCTGAATTTGTGTATATATTTCTTCCCCATTAATGAAGCTGTACTTCCCCAGCTATCTTTGAAGAACACCACAGATAACCTTAGCACCAAACTTGCTCACTGCAGATATGATTCTCTCCGCCTCTGTGGACATTTAGGGTAGCAGCTATTCCGATGCTCACGTGTACAGTTCTGCTTGTGTACAAACAGCTGCAGTGCACTGACTACAAAGGAAACAGCAAAGCACAGGAGGCAACAATAGCAAAACAGTGAGAGTTTATTTAGATTTATCAACTTTAAACAAGCAGGGACCAACAGGTAGGCTAGGAGGAGCTCACCAGCTGGACACTGAGCATGACAGCTTAGGATCCAAATCCAGCAATTTATTTATTGCAATGTATTGCAAAATATTTATTGCAATTTATTGCCACATTCTATTTAGGTTGTCACCCTAGGACATAAGCAGCAATCAGAATTACTATGTCAAATCAGTTATTAAAGGAGAGGTGAATAATGGCATAGTGTGGGCAGCAAATGTTGTTACAGGCACTTGATCCTCCTCAAAACAAACATACATGAACTGTTGCTTCTTCCTGCTTGCACTGAACTGAGTTCTGGTAACTCATTAGTATTTAGTTCAGGAAAATCATATTGTTGAAAGATGATAAATTCTAAACAAGAAATTCAGTGCTCACTAGCCATCATCCACACTGCAGTTTCATGGTCAGTAAACTAACAACCAAGCACAGTTGCAGAAAGAGGTTCTTCTTCCTGTTTGCTCGCACCAGCACTAGCATTTGTGCAGCTAGGTGACAAACAGGCCAGAAAGCCCCTTGGTTTAGCCCATTTGGTTTCTTTTGGCACATGTGACCATTTATATTTTTGTTTCTGTAGTTGCTCCAAGCATCAGGAGCTTAGGCATGAGAAACAGTCTAAGTGGTCACTTCGTACAGAGTAGGAAACTCACGACAGTTTTGCATACTGTAAATAGTTAAAAATGCATTTAAGTGTTAACTGATAGTCTGAAAGCAGCAAACTTGTAAGCATACACTGTACCATCACTTTTCTACTCTTGGAGGGGAAAAAAAAAAAATCTATAGGCTAAGAGTTTTTCTTCCTTTCCCATTCCAATATAGAGGTAATACCTTGGCAGTCGTAGTGCAAGGGTAAGGGCGGGGGAGGGGGGAAAGAATAGTCTAAGCAAGCCAAATTAGTCAACCTAGTAGCTTGTTTAGTGATAAAGATAGCCAAACCAGCAATTTTGACTAGACTTAGTAATCAGCTAATCTACAACGTGCATTTTAAAATTACAGCTTCAGCAGCAGCACATGTACTCCTACAGTATGTCATTAACATCCCATGTATAACTTTGGCGGGGGGGGGGGGGGGGGGAATCCAAACAAGTACTCACAAGAAACCAGCTCTTACATAGCCTAATTATAGAAGAAAAGTAACTTGTTGTCACCCATCTGAGAACGTTGGTCTTTCAAAACAGCTCCAATTTGCTTATATTTGCATACAACAAGTCATACAGTAACAATTATTTTTGCAGTTCATTAATAGCCACCAAGCCTTCACTGCCTTGGGGGCTGGGTTAGCTTTACAGCTTGCAGACACTGTTCTAGCACTATCAAATCAAGACTTCATCATATTGGACATTATACAAACAGCAAAACTTGTCTTGCCCTTAAGTTATGCCAACAGCACCACCTTCCTCAAGCACCAGAAGACAAGTTTCAAAATACGCTTCTTTACTCTCTTGTTTTGCAGAGATGATTAGCCTTAGCTAAGTACAGATTGTTTATTGTCAGTTCAAATACTTGAGTTACACTCCAATATTCTCAGTTGGCCTTTTCCAAACAGAGTACTATTCAAGGCAAGTGGCAATGTGTGAAATCAAGAAGCCTCAGATGCTTAAACAGCGACACAGGACCACTAGTTACAAAGCAAATTCTAAATGCTGGGTTTGGGTTTTTTTCCCCTGTTTTTGTGTTGAGTCAAGTTTGAGTTTTGCTCTGGAGTTTATCATTACTGGAACAGGGCTAAATGAGGGAGGATTTTGTCAGTTGGTAAATCCTACTAGTGCTTGTGCTACTGCACCACAGCTGCCTTCTATAATGGTCAGTCCATTCGGTCTGCAGAAAGGCCAGTGCCTCTCGCACACTGCCCCGGTTTCTGTTATATACCTTGAGCCATGACATAGGGGTGACTAAGCTGTGGTGGTGACACTTAAAATGTGAGGTCAGATGCAGCCTATTTTTTTTTTTTTTTTTGGAAGGAAAAACTACATGCTCTTGCTGCCAAGAGGACTTCCATGCTGAAGGCAAATGCCCAGGCAGCTTTGCTGCAGATCCAGTGGATTTTGTAGCTTCAAAATATTTACTTCTAAACAAACATCTGGAAGACATCTACATAATTAACTACTGTTTAGCATAGCTGATAGATAAAGCTGAGCTACCTTTATCTTTTCAAGGTAAAAAGCATGCAGAGACAAAAGTTGAATACTGCTGTTTACAGCCCACAGCAGAGGGACAGCATTTCAGGTTCAACAGTCCAGATCTTCCTCACAAGGGGAAGACCAAGGAGTCAGATGTTGGGGAAGGGACCTCAGGAGTATCCAAGCAATGACATAGGCAACACAAGCTCTTTCATGTATGCTGGATACATGCCCAATCTTTCAGAGTAGTATGTCTTTGGACAACATTTCTTATTTCATTTAGGACAGTTCTAGCAGGTGCAGCTATAAGGATTAAAATGCTGTTACTCTCCCATCAGCAGGAGAAATGTTTTCTACGCAAATCCAAAGCAAATCCTAAACTCACACTGTCAGCTAAGCTGTACATGCCACAGATCTTGCATCGATTGTACAATCACTTCTGCATCAGGCATTGCAGCCTATGTGGTAGTATTTTGTGCTTCTGCTCTAATCTGCAAAATAAACATACAAGGTAGCGTATCTAACTATATCACAGGCAGCACATAGCTCATTTGCTTTTTTGTCTGAACAGTTAGCTGTAAACACAGTTAGTGCACTACCAGATTGGTGATCATAGAAATCTGCATCACCAGTTCATTATTCTTACAGTTCAGTAGTTTAACACAAAAAGCCACAACAAGAAGATTCTTAATTCACAAATTAAACATTGACTAATCCGACATTCTTGTGCATGTCATCATAGGACACTGAAGTTGTTTCTAGTGTGAAATGACTTCTTTAAAGTCCTAGTTTCATCCTGTTTGCCGATCATAGCAAACTAATGACAAAGAAGAAACAGTCGAGGCTACAACCCTAGCCCACACATTTTTTTTGGAGGACAGTTAAGTCCAGAAGCTTAAGTATGTAAAAAAAAAAAAAAAAAAAAAAAAAAAAAAAAAAAAAGATTCTGCATGCTCCAGAAGAGGGTATTTATTAATAAATATTTCCAATAGCTCATCCTATAATTTTCCTGGATGCAGCCAGAACAGAAGCAACACTGAGCATTGCAGAGATGAGTGCTTGTGGATTGATTCTCTAGAACCATAGGGACACATGCTGGAAAAATCACTTGTCTAAATAGGATTCTCTGTATATCCCTTCTCTGTAAGGCTTGGTAAACTGCCCAACAGAAGTGAAGAAAGAAGGAAATGTCTGAAAGTGCCCTGAACTTCAGTACCAAATTCCAGGTGGCAATTAAGTTATTTGTATGAGGTTGAGTCTGAGATCCTATACATGACCACCTCTGCCACACATTTGGTTCAAGTTCAATTTGGTTCAAGGTCTACTTCCTCAAGGGGAAAAACAAAGCACAGCTAAATTGGGATACTTTATTCGGTCAGTTAGGCCTAAGGCTTTTAGCCCCAAAACACTCATAACTTGCATCTTCCACCTTCTAGGTGGCATTAAGCACAGCCCTCTTCACCTTTCCTGCTGGCACCAGGCTGCTGACCAGACAAGCACAGAAGTCCCAGCCAGAAGACAAAAGGAGCCTGGCAGAGACTGCAGAAAGCTGTTTCCATGTCAGGATCTCGCACGTACCCATTTCATGCCGCACAGTGAGTCGATAAGCAGGAACAGTCCTCCCTTGCAGGTGAGCACCTCAGCTCACAGAGACACGTTTCCTCGCTGCCTGCTGGGTTTTGGCCCTATCCCACTACGCAGCCATGAGCACAGAAGGAAAAGTTTTGACAAGAGGAAGGAGAATTAAGGATTCCCCTAGGTATATTAATAGCCTGATAACTATGTTACTCATTCAGAAAACAGAAGATATGGGCTCAGTCTCTTTGAGATGAGGGGCAAATTGAACTCTCTCTTTTCCTCTTTTTTTTTTAAGCAATAAGCCAAGAGTGGCCAGTACCTTTGGCACAGCCATACTCAGTTTCTTGCACAAGACAGAGCCCTGAGGAGGGCATAGCTGTCCCCAGGCAAGACATGACAGAACTCCTCCATGATCTCCTACAAACCAAGGTAAGTCTGGGTAGTTGAAACGGGGGGGGGGGGGGGGGGGGGTTAAAAAAAAAAAAAAATCACTCTTCAGTGCTGAAGTTATTTACACTTCAGGCACCTCTGTGCAATTTTAGAGCAGTATGTGTTAAATAGGGTAAAGAACTAAAACTGATGAAGTTACAAAATGCAGAACAGACCCTACTATGCTTGTTGCAATATTAAAAAAAAAAAAAAAAAAAAAAGAAACTATATGGAGTTCTTAAAGCAGAACTTTGAAGAACCAAACTTGCCTAACACACAAATGAGAAAAGTTACCAGGAATCGAGAACCAAAGTAAGGCCTTCCCCAATATTCTAGCAAAACTACACGTCCTCTAGTTGACACATCCAAGAAGTCCAAACACCAGCTATCACTATCATAGTCATAAAAAAAAAGAAAAAGAAAACTCTTAGATTTAACCCAGAGGTTAAAGTGAAAGCCATAGAATGGAATCCAGCAACGCAGCTGCCAAAGTTGCATAAAAGGAAGAAAGATGCTTCGTTTTCTTTACGCATCAAAATTCTCCTACAAACTGTTCCACAGTAGTAAGAGTGCTTGATGACATTGCAGACTTCTAGGAAGGATGTTAAGTGGGAACACAACAGAACATATCCATGCTCAGGACTGGCCATCGTGCTGACGTGAGCATAGTCTGGACAGATTAGCACACATCATTCAGCAGCATGTTACCAACACAAAGTGTGACAGGTTAGCATAAAAAGACGGTATCAAGGTTTGTTCAAGGAGTTAAACAATACATAAGGCACCTATAAAAATTATTGCTAAGCAACATACAGGCCAACAGTTCAGCAGCATTCAAAAGGGATTAGACATTGTATGGATAATAAGAACATCCACAATTACATTAGCCAGGATAAAACAGTTTATCAAAGGATTAAAGGAATACCAAGCCTTGTGGCATGAGTTACTACACCATAGTATACCATAGTCAAACTGTTCTTTCTGAATATTTTGCTTGGTATGGTATGGCAGAAACCACATCCACTGTCCTAACAACTGCTGGCTAAGTTATACTAAAGATCAACTTAAAAAAAAAAAAAAGAGGACCTTAAACTCACACACACACACCCCCAAACCAAATTTCATTTGCTCAGCTCAAAATTTCTTCAACGAGCTCATTCTACTATATGTTGCATTTATTTTGGAATAAGAGCAACTCAGGTCACCTGATTTATATTCATGAACACTTGCAACACAGTAAACTGGCATGAAGAGGGGCATTTAAGTCATGCAAGTTTAATACTGACTCATCTTAAGTCAGGTCATCCCAGAGAAACACCCAAACCATCACAATGAAACACTTAAGTAAGCAATTTTGCACTGAGTTCAGTAACCAGCTCGTGTTGGAAACCTAGAGAAACCAAAGATCTCTTTGGAAACATAGGGTTTGCCCTGTCTTGCATATGATCTGTCTTAAAACAGATCAACCAGAGAATCAAAATCCCTCTGCATGCAGAAGAATGGTTTGTCTCCTGCAGAAGGACTACTCATTCACTTTGGAAAAGCTTAAACATTCCAGTCTAACACTTTGGACTCCAAGCTTTCAAGCCAGTGCAAGTTGGATGGAATAATTGAAGACATGCAGAAACCAAACATTTTTAGCAGCATGCCTTTCCTTACATCTACAAGAAGCAGCTTAATTTGCTGTTAGCCCCATGAAATGGCAAAGGGATTCTGACAAAGGAGCTATAATTACCAAGTTATCTCCAGCTGAAGTGTCAGCTAACATATGCTCTTTTCAGAAAACCCAGACTACTCATGTGCATAGTTTAATCAAACTCTCTATATCAAGCTCTATTTTGACAAGAGGGTGGTTTTGATTGCACCAAGTTTTTTGGTACTTTTAGTTTTTGAAATAGTGAATAGACAGGAAAGACAGGAAAAAAAACAGAAAATTCAAACAGAGTAACTCATTATTAATACATAATTTAAAGGGTTGACACTGAGTTATGCAGATTTCATCCCTTGCTCTCTCACGTTTATGCAACAATTTTGCCCATGATATCAAATCTTTGGATAGTGTGCCCCATCCATTTTCAGAAGTGACTTCTGAAACTTAATTTGTTGATTGTACTGTCCGATGAAGTTTCAGAAGCCTTAAAAAGCCTGAAGCCATATATCTGATATTAGCACTTTTTCAGTGAAAAAATACTTTGAAGGATGATTGAGATGCAAGAGATAGGTGAAAGCTTATGAGTCAGAAGGGGAGACAAACCTAACCAGGTATTCATGCCACTGCTCCTTTTGCAAAAGTTACCTCTAAGTAAAAAATCCTGCCCTGATTATCTGCATTATGCCAGTGACTGGAATTTTACATTAACATTTCAGTACTGCAGAAGCTGATGTCATTTACAAGGAAAACTTCCCTCTCCTATTTGGCAAGGATTCAGAAGTCCAGTCAACTCTCAACTGTAACACACTAGCTTTCATTGCTAGCAGAGAAAGTTTAAAAGTTTCAGCCACATTTCTTAAACCTAGTCAAAGCAGAAATAGCTAGTCAAGTGGAAGTTTTGAATGAACTAGAGCTCCACCAGGATCTGAATCACAGGATGTTCAGAATCTACCTAGTATCTCAAACACTAGGAGAAGAGCAAGTAGCCTTTAAACATACTCAAAAAAATATATATATACACACTTTATATACACACACAGTGACCATTACTATTTCAGCAGAGTAGGACTTTTCTTAGTTAAACTTGATCCCATCACCCTCTTTCACCACTTACTGCCCTTTGCACCAAGAAGTAAACTTACAAGTCCTCACTTTATGTCAAAGAAGCTTAAGACAGCTTTGGCCACTACTTTCCCCAAATTGGTATGCAAAGAGAAGATCAGAAGAGAATTATTAGATGAGAGGCAGAAAAATGCATGCTTAGTCTTCTGTAACTTCTCTTAGCACCTGGTGTTCTGTTTAAGATTCAGTGTCTGTAGAAATACCTGTCATAGTTGGCACTTAAAAATATGCTTGTGGCAGCAGGAAACAATTGGCTCATACACCGCTTGTTTTACTCAGTCAGGCTTTCTCTGAAGTTTTTTGTGCCAGTGTAAAAGAGAATTAAGTGTTCCATAAGGAAAGAAAAAGATTAAAACCTTACCCATTTTACCTACAGAAATGCAAAACAGCATGCACAATCATGATTAACAAAACACACATGGTAAGATGTCTCAACTTCTCATCACAATAAGCACTGAGGGCTTAACAATCCCTGCCTAGTCGCTGTTTCAGTGATTTAGCTCTGAAAAAAAAAAAAAAAAAATCAGTTCTCATTTCTATCTTTGCTTGCATATAAAGTTTATTTTGCACCCATTTTTGCCGTAATAATTTCATGACTACATTGAACAGCAGGGCTGAAATATGAAGCACTCCAATAGTGTCAGCATTCATACTGCATTTGTCTCAGTATTACAGGAATGACCGTGCATAAAGTGTTTTTCCCCCACAGATCCTTCTTCATTCAGCAAGACTGTACCCAGATAAGCCATGATTATATGGGGACCACCATCATGGTTACAACACTGAAGGATCCCACCACTGAGAACACCGACTTTCAGTTGCAGTTCCATATAAGCTTCAAGCAGCTCATTGCTCCTAGTTCTGTCTACCATTACCATTTCTCAATTTTAACATTTGGTAGTTATTTTCCTAGAGATATTTAAGAGACTGCAGTTGCCAAGACAACTGCTTTATCAACATCAGCACCAAGATAGATATCTTGGGCTTCCCTTCAGTTCACCATGACTCCCAGGATGTCAGTTGTCACAGAAGCATCATTCTGAAATTGGGCTTAAAAAGAATCCCATCCTTTTAGTGGCCTTTGAGGTCATTCTCAAGAATCACAAGTTCCTTTAACAGGCTGCTTGCTCCTTCTATAGGAGATGATTAATTAGACCCTCAAAAGTGATATTTCCTGTAAAGCTAGAAATTTGATAACTTTGAAATTCCAGGGCACTGAGGTGATGAAAGGGAAAGATATAATCACAGAGCTACACATCTTAAACCAAGTTTATACATGCCTATGTTGCAAGTTTCAATAATTTACTGAAGTCACATTCTATTTTGTTTTGTTACTAAGAGAAGCAGCAAGTGTCTCAGTATTTGTTTGAATATGCATCAAACTTAACCAGGCCTTTGAAATGCATGCCTGTATCTATATTTAATATCAGAACTTCCACAAAGAAAAAAAGTGAATAATCCCCAGTTATATTCATACTTTAACTAAGCGAGGCCTAAGCAGTCATACTGTCAGCCCCCTTCCCTTGGCAACCTGATGGCCAATTCAACTAAGCTTTGCAAGGTTCTAAGGCCTCAAAGTATACTATCCAGTTTCACTTAGTATCACAAATGCAAACAGGCAAATAGGAAGTAAGATCCTGCATAGCCCACTCCCCCATGTTTCATCTACATTTAACACAGAAAACACAAATTGGTACTATACCAACCACAGCAAGATCTTTGATCAGAGTTTATATAAGAAATGAGGTAAGCCAACTAAAACAGAAATAGTAAGGGTCAGGTTTTGTTAAGTTCTACTGCTACTGAAGTGACCTGCACCTTTATACAATCAATATTTGAAACAATACAGAAGTAATTTCCCAGGTCTATGTTTATGTCTACATGACCGCCACTGCTGTGACAGATTTACAGCTGTCACCGTACTAGCTTTGAATCACTTAGCATGGATGCTGGTAGCAATCTAACCATGGCAACATGGGATTAAGCCTGGGCTGCAAAACCAGCTCATAAGCTGGGTCAATTCACAACTGGTGTTGAATATCATGCTGCCGGTACTAGACCACTATACTGTGCTTGAGACAGGTTGACTATGCAATTGCTGCAATGCAGACATACTTAAACACTAAAATGATCTCAGTTTAGTACTGTGAACCTTAGTTATTTGCTATGCTTGACAGTGTTAATGGAGAAAGCACTGTGTGTTCCTTTCATTGTATCTATTTATATAAGGTTAACAGAATTAGAACAAGAAAATACTTTATATTCTGACTGAAACTCAAACTCTACCTTGCAATCACATTAAAATAATATTTGGTCATAGTTTAACAATTAAGTATCATACAACAGCATTTATCAATACGTTTATAAGTAAACTGAAGAAGTCCTAGCATTTAGAAACCCTGGCTTCCCTTATAAAAGGAAAGGTACCTGCAGGTCATTTGTGCTGTAGTTTTCTATTTAAAGTGCTTGCTAAGTGTAGAATTTGGCTTTCTGCCCATATGTTTTAAGCTCAGTGTCGTGGCATAGCCTCAGTAATTGCACTGAGGGCGACAAGCATAAGAGAACTCTAAGGCATGTCAATAATATATTTCAAACTACAGCTTAACTTAGTAGGACCAAATCTCACTCTGCAAACACACTCGTCGCACAAAACCACACATGAGGCTATTTACCTGGCCATGCGACAGAACTGCCAAGCCATTCCACATTTTAGCACTTGACACTCAAATCTCCCATGCTAATTTCATGATGTTTAGAGGCTTTATTCTGAATCTAATCTTCTCTCCTGTGCTTTGAAGGCCTAGGGTGCCTGTAGTAGTACAGGAGAACAGGAGCTGGAACAATTAAGACAGCATGAGTAAGAAGTCCCAGAGGTGGAAGAGATTAAAGAAAAAGTGTGGTAGTTCTGAAATCAGTGCAGATCTCTCTGACATTTCAAACTTGATGAGGCAGCCAAGCTTTGCCTCCTCCAACAATTAGAAGTTTACCCAGATTATCTCCTGTATACTGTTTCTGAGAATTATTTGTGAAACTTGCATAGCAGAAGTCTCCCCCAGCAAGCCTACATACCCAGGCCCTGACTTGATGGCTTTCTCTCCAACACTAGGAATGTCCCCCTCCTCCCCCAGGTTAAGTTACACAACCCCAGCTTTATTTTTTACTCTTGCAGAATTGCTACAGCTGCCTCATGAACAAAGTCTGTGCAGAGGAGTGACTTGTCAGTACATCAGGATCCATGCTGGGGATCTTCAGGAAATCACTCAATATTTAACCAGCCATAAGGAGAAATTCTTATTCTAAAAATTTCCCTTGCTTTCCTAGCTTAGGCATCCAGAGAACTATTTACTTGACAATTTCCTCAACTATTCCAAGTTTAAATAATGTGCTTGTAAACACACAAGTTGAATTTGTTTTGGAAGAAAGCTCTCATGTACCATTTATAAAAAGCCAAAAGCTTTCTACCTGCACATTAAGTCAAGGATGTGATTACAAAATATGCCCATTTTATCAAAAAAAAAATGTTAAATTTATCTAGAATCAGGCACACAAACCCATTACAGACAAGAGACTTTCAGACCACATCTTATTCACTAAATTATACTGCCTCCTATTGTTGTCAAAATTCATTTTTAGCCCTACTTTAGACTTAATCAAAGCTGAAACAACAAAAAAACCCCACACTTCTACATTTCTCTTCCAACCCCAGCTATACAACCTTCAGATGAGTACCTCTTCCAATTGTCAAGAGAGCTAAAACAACGCACTGTGTTGGCCGTTTTCGTTCTGCCCGTGTGGTAAGGGCGGACTCTGCTCGGCGAGTGCCACGCTTCACCCACACAAAGGGCCTACCAGATGAATTCTGGACTGTGCATCCCTCTCACCCAGTCTAACATCAGACTAAGTATTCACATTCAGAGTTAAGGGCAACACAGCAATATTTAATAGCTTTACCAAACAAAGCTCAACAAAACAGGCACTGAAGAAAGCTCGTTGGCTGTTATGTAGCCGAAGACGAAGGTTAGTTGACCATTAACAGCATCCAGTAATGGACAAACTTACCAGCTTCTTGGACGGAAGCAGTTAATTTGCCATAACCTTTTTAGTCCATACAGACATCATTTAGTTGTTAATCTGCAAATTAAGGACTAAATTCATCATGCCAATCAACCATTAGTAGTTGGCTTTAGGTTCAGCCTAATTTTTCTTATCTCAGTTTTACCGCATTACCACAGCTTCACAACTGATGTGTCATAAAAGTAGCCTAACAAGACTCATGTCCCTTCCAAGCATAGGAATTCTCCAGCCCATTTCCACCACTATCCTCTGACATGAAATACATTCTTCAACTACACCATTATAGTTTTTGGGGGGAGGGTGTTGCAGAGGGGGAAGGGGAGGATGATTTAAAAGGGAGATTTATAACACAGTTTAGACTACAGCAATGCAAAGCCATTTATACTGAGCCTGTTCCAGGAAAAAAAAACTACTTTTCTCCTTCCTAGAATACAGGAATCACTATTCTACACTTACGTAAACAGGAGAAGGGAAGATTAAAAACAAACAAACAAAACTTATTTACACCCCCAGCTATGAATTAATGCTGAACAAGGCAGCCAGGTCACCGTGACAAATTTATGCATGCAAGAGTTAACAATACAACACAACTGACGCTGTTTCCAATAGCTGAAGTGTTTCTGTCCAATAACCTCCATCCAGAGCTTTGGTAGATTTACTGAAGAAGAATTCATAGGTTCCACTTAAGACCACCAGCAAGTTCACTTTCATGTTAATGTTAGAAACCAGCCACCTTAGAAGTCTTGATTAGGAGTACACAGGTCAAAAAATACTGGTCTCTTGGAAATAGGTAAAAGCTGCCCACATTCTCAGCAAGGTTGAGAGCTACAGAGGAAAAGATGAAACCGAACAAGGACGAGACATCAGGAGCCAGATCAGAAGCTCTATTTAGGTCACACTCAGTAGCCTTTTGCCAACCCTCAATCATGCCCCAAAGCACAGTCAGCCCAGTACAGGAAGAGATGGAGAAAGGAGTCACACTTGAGACTGGCTTGGAAACCCAAAAGATCCAGGGATAGAGTAAGAGGCCTGTCAGAATCACAGATGACAGGATTTTGCACCTGAGCATACCTAGAGCCCCATCCATGCCCCTGCCATTGCACAGATCTGCTGCATTAATGTTGCTGACCCCACAGTATGCAGCATTAGCTACTTAGATTGCAGGGTAGAGCTTGGAGATTGTACAAGTGCCAAAAGACTGCTAAATAAATCCCTGTGTGATGTTTCAGTGCATCCTCATTAGATTCAGGAATACATAACACTTTTTCAGAATTGCTGCTTATAACCCTACCCCAGCCTGGTCTGATCCACCACCTTAGCAACATGCCTGCAACCCCCAAAGGCAGCTCCCGGCTGGAGATAGGCAGCACATAGTCAGCCTAACTGTGGTCTCCATGGATGTTCCTATTAAGCAGCATTATTTTTTGCAGCTTTTGTTGACTGCTCGTATGTTACTTAGTTGTCCCTTGCAGGCCAATTATGGTCCCTGGCTGAAGATCTGAGGCACAGCTATCAGTCATATTAGAGGAATGAACCAAGATGAGCATCCACAGAATAAGCATACAACTTGGATAAATCATCACTAACTTGGATCCAAGTTGAACATTAAGTGGGCTTCTTCTAATTAGTGCAATCTGAGTAACAGCACTAAAAACCAAGATGTTTTCCTGAAGGTCCGGAAGAAAGTGGCCAACACCAGCAATCTTCAGATCTCATCCCTCCTTTGTATCTTTAGCCAATAAAACTATTACTTCTTTCCAACTGGAGAAGCCATAGACATGGGGTCTCAAAACAGATCCAATTATGCTATTTTTGCCACTTGCAGTAAAGCTCCAGAGTGACACTTCAAATGACCCTGCCTAGACCAGCATTTATCCCTGGAAGAGTCTGCCTATAATCCTCTGAGGGTCAAAACAAGCCTCTGTATAAGTAAGTTTCCAAAAACTATCCAGCCTGTTACAAAAGTGTAAATACCCAATTGCTCACAGCCTCATTTAAGTCTACCCTGCCTAATCCACTGCCCATGGTAGAGTTGCTATTGTGGTATTTCAGGTCAAAGACAGACAAGCTTCTTCCACATAAATTAAAGACTGCTAACAGTGATAGGGTAGGATAGGGGGGAAGAGAGAAATCTGATAAGTTTCAGAGAAGGAAAATATATTAGTCAAATTTTGAAGCATACAAGCCTTCAGATTTCTGGCAGAAAGAGAAATGGAAATCATTCCATATGTTGGGCTCAAGATTTTAATATTTATATGTTCAAATGGAGATCATGCAGCAATATAAGATGTCTAAGTCCTCTTACAAAAGACTAGTGAACTTTTAAATGAAGTGAAAAACAGGTCCTCTATACAAAATCGTTTAAATGTGATTGTGGTTGTCTCAGGAAATAGCTATTTGACACTTAAGAGAACTACACAAGAAAAGAAACATTTCTATCGTTCACTGAATTCTGAACACTCAGTGCTTGACAAGAGTGGAGCCTCAATGCCTTTTTTGCTCTGCATTTTGAATACCTTATGGCCATAATACACTTTGCTGCCAAAACGTCTTAAGTTAGGTTAGTGATACAACTCAACCAGCAATATCATAAAAGTATTTCCCACTCTTTCCACATTAAGGAAAAAAAAAAAGTGTCACGATCCTTCATCTGAAACATTTGATTTAGGTGCTTTGTTAACACATCAATGACAAATTAGAAAGAATTTAGGTAATACCTACAGGACACTTAAAGGTACAAAATAGATGTTATCCTCTCAAGTTACATTGTTTAATGCACTACTGAAAAGCCTTCAGCTAAGTGTGAGTGCAGTTACTGTTCTGCAAGATAAATAAGTAGGAGCACCGAGATGAAATTCAGTCTCCTACACATTGTAAGCCTATTTTTGATAAAGGTGAATGTTTTTAAAGATACATTACTCCAGTCAAGATAAACTACACTGGTGTGCAAGTGTTTGCCAGTATTCATGAATTAAAGGCTTATACCACTAGACTTTATGCAAGAATAAGTGCATCTTCATGGAATGTATTACAAATTGTGCCTACTCCACTGATTGCTTTTGTTTTGACAAGGCCAAGCTGCGAAAGGTGATCTTATTTAAGCCTTTGCCTAGCTCTGACAGTGAAAGGATTCTTGTTGTACAGAAGTCTAAGGATTGTTTTGTATTATTGTATCTAATCTTAAAGCTAGATATTTCATACAATGGACAAGTCTCCATCACATAAGAATTGACCTAAGTGGCATGACAGGTTAAACACTGGTCTTCACAACATTCTAATATTCAAGCAAATAACTTTGTATTTTAACCTTCCCAAATATTTTCCTATAAGGAACAAAAAATTCCTAAGTTTTAAACTCTAACCAGGACACACAGCTTGGAAGAGTCACATGGCTATCACAAATATGTCCCTACTGCTACAGTCTTAAGTATTGTCTCCCCCATAGTAAAAGCCCTTTAAGTTTTAAATAACTTGCATAATTTTAAGAGAACAAAAGAGGCAGATAGGAGTATCATGTCACACTTTGAGTAGCTAAAACACAGCAAGACCTCCCTGTTAATGACAAATACAACGACATACCTGAAAGTCTCTGTTCATTCTCCTTGTTCTCTGCGCAGTACCCTCAATTTAAAGAAAAAAGCCTCAGGGGAGATTTCTTTAAATCAAGTAGAGACTCCAAAATATCCTACGTGTGGCCCAGTTGAGTAGCTTTACTATTTTTCCTCTCAATTGCAGGCCGCTTTGGGCAAATGCTTATCCATTTTAATTATTTCAGAAAGTATAGAGATAGGCTATCAATTTGCTCTGCTATAGGATAATCTTGGCTGCAGGTATTTTAGGAGAAGGTACAGAATGCCAAAGTTAAATCATTGTAACCTGTTCTGGTGAGACGGGTCATTCTCAATAAGTAGCTTCTGCAAAAGCTTAGTAAGATTAATTGTAACTCCTCTAACTCACACTGCTGAACAATATATTAATGTTTTAAAAATAAAGTACTGGAACCCTGGAAATACTAGAGTAATTTTGCACACATGCATGTGTATACGCACCGTATCCAGTCATGAACTGCCAAAAGTTACAACTGATCTTTCTATACTATAACATTCACATAACCTCTACTCCATTCGCAATGCAGTTCATTTATAACTCAGTTATATTCCAGTTCAGTGCAAGTCCCTCCACTATTTAGTCCATATTATTAAGAAATGATAATAATTCATATCTGAGGATAGGGTAAGCAACATAACTTGCTTGTAGACACTTAACTCCTATCTTTTGATGACACAGAGTTGGAGAAGGGTATGTGCAGGGATGGGGGGGGGGTGAAGATTTTCTATCTTCAAGAGGTAAAGAAGGAACCATGCAGTGGACTTAATGTGCTATTAAAGAAACAAAATACCCAGTGTAAAAGGGTGTTGCTACATAAAACAGTGCTACATTAGAAGCAGGTCTGAGCTTTTACTAAAAGCTACAGATGTGTCCTGCAGTCAAACACTGGCATAATGTCATTGGAATACTGGAGCTCTTAAAAGTTTACGAAAGGAACAAAATTCAAAAACAAAACAAAAACTCCACCCTTCCAACACTACAGAGTAAGAAATTTCCACTAATCCCCAGAACACTAACCAATTCTGAAACACCATGTACACACTTCAAGTTACCATCACTTGAATAGACTGGCAAGAACTTCCAAGAGGCCACAGAATTAACCTGCACAGTTATCCAAGAGAAAAAAATTAAAGTATCTTGTATTTTATCTCATCCAGAAATCATCTGGTGCAAACTCATGGAAACAGAGCCAAACAATGGAAAAATTATGCAAGCCAACACTGTTCAGTCTTTCCAAATGAAAAGGTTTCCATTTTTCATTCTAATGGCAGAAGTGGGCTGTGCTACAGCTCTTCCTTTTCATACAGCAGGACCTACTTAGTACAAATGAGCTTGTATTTCCAGGCAGCATCAGAGCTCAAAATTCAGTATCTGTCTTCACAGTATACACTACCTGGATCAGAGGAGCCCTAGGGAAAGAACTAGGAGCTGGCTACTGACATCAGAAGAATTTTCTTCCCTCCTTGACAGCAGATGACTTTTTTTTTTTTTTTCAAACTTCATAGATAGCCCACTGTCAATGGGAACTCTTCAGACCCTGAAGTGCACAACTCCAGACTCTATTAATGTGCAGTTTCATATCCCTTGTCTTATCAAACCTCTGCATATTGGTATCAATGATACCTAAAGGCAACAAAAATTGAAAATTAAGTACAAGTAAGGAGAAGATCTGTAGAATCTTACAAGGCAGATGCTTCACAAAAGACTAGGTCTGCAAGCTTACAACAATTTTTCCTTGGCTTTAAGTAATACTTTGTGAAGTTAGATGTTCTACCAGTTACATAATCCTAAGTGCCTAAGGATTTTCTATTTGCTTAGTTTTAAGCTTTCTAGGAAGTAGCCTACAACTGGAAACTTTTAAACATGGTGTTCATTCCTGGTAACAGTTAACCAGAGAGTTTTATACCAATTTCCTGCTTTGAAAAAAAGTATTTTCGTATATTGCTCATTGCTCCAAATTCAAAACAAATCACTTAGAAGAAGCTAAGATCCAACAATGCAGATTTCTAAACAGTACACGGTTAATGAGTTACAAAAAGCAGGGAAAACAATGCCTATGACAAGTATTTAGTCCCCAAATTACTCAAGACAACCAAGCATAATGCTTGTTTTTCCTCTCCAACTTATGCGTCAAGACTTGCTCCTTCAGGTAGGAAAAATACCTAATGAAGTAAATTGCCTTAAGAACTATCAAACAGCAACTCTAACAACACAGTTTTGCTTGTTTCCTTTCATGTTAGGTGTACTCATTTTCATCTACCCAACCTAAATCACCTCTGAAGGAGCTTTTAATATTGACTTTGCTCTACATTAAATATGTTTCTTGACACAGCATACTTGGTCAGACTGTACTTCTGGGCAGTGCTACGCGATTAGCAACGAAGTTTCTATTTGAATAATTTTTTACTTGTACCTTTCCTGAAGGTTTGCTCCCCAGCACAAACAGAATATTATTCAACTACAAAATGAGAACAGTTTCCTTTTCCAATCAGAATCTGTGATGCTAAGGAGCAACTGCAACAAATACACAGAGCTGAGTAAACCATCAACAAGCAAACTCTCATAATTCTGCTATATCTTGAGACCATCACTTGATTAAGGCACTGCATAGAGGCTTATCAATCTCTAGCCTTTGAAGACCCAAACGTGAAGTTGTTGAACACAGAATTACAAGGCAGACTGAGGGGCATACTTCACCCTCAGTCACTGCAGTCTGTCACAACCAGCACCCATCATCAACAGATTATAGCTTAACAGGCTTTGCTGTGCTGATCCACACTTCAATATCTGCTGCCAAAGTTGAAGGCAAAAGAGTTCTCCAGCCACATAGCAAAGAACCTTCTCAGCTGCAGTAAAGATGCCTACAGAGTAAAGGTGGTATGGATAAAATTGTTTACAAGCAGTCCTGCGGGTGACGGCAGGATCCAGTTCTCTGTACCTCAGGCACTATCAGCAAAACAAAGAACGTATTCCCATAGTTCTCAGAGTAATCCATAATTACTACGTAGGCTGGAGGAATCTCATCCAAAGATCTGTTTTATCAGACCCTGTCATTCCCAGCCAACCAAGGGAAACAGCAACTGGTATCTTCTATGACCAGGTCAAGAAGTACTTTATTCTGAGAAAAATCTTTCCTTTCTTATTCAGAAACCTTCAACAACTGAACCAGCCATGAATAAACCTACACATTAGACATACTAGTTCTCCCCACCTTTCTCCCTTAGGCAAATTCAGAACGAGCCAAGGAGCAAAAACCACATTCACTTAATATAATCAAATATACCTGAAGCCCAACACAGCAGATTTTGAACAGAACAGGGAGAAACTTCAGCTATACTGATGGATGATTCCCCTGCTTACAGCTACTGAAGGACAGATACCGGCTGTTATCTTCTGACCTATATGAAGGATTCAACATCCCTGACTATGAGATTCTTTTGTCTTGCCAGCAAGGAATGAGAGGGGACCAGCACAGGAGCTTAACTCCTTCTTCAAGGGTGATAATCTATAACTTAAGTAAACAGTTATCCAAAACTTTATTTCCAGTTCTACTCAAAAATGGGACTTGTGACTTCATAGTCACAAGATAAACCAAAAAAATTAACAGAGGACAGGACAGCAATTCAAAAACATTTGGATGTGTGATATAACCTTGCAGATGTGCACCTTCAGCTAATTGCTTAGGGGGGCAGCGGGACTTGCAGTTTAAGAGTGCTCTTATCCCTCGCTGAAGCCACTCTGCATGAAACATTGCTTCTGAATGATTCTGCCATTTCCATTTAGCTAGGAAGTCCTACACTATGAAGTACTGCAGCACATCTCAGCATGCTATCTCAGTTGATAAAAATCTGGGTTTATGTTTAAATACTATTCTTAAAACTTTAAGAGGTCACCAATTTTACTATAGCCTGCATTAAGATACTAATAATCTACCATTTAAATATTAATAGTATGTTTTCTGCTTAAATTTATCAATTGATAAAGTTACTAGATTAGTAACTGAAACTAGAATCTGTTGAAATGCTAAACCAGCTTTTAACAGCAGTAGCTCCTTTCAAAAAAAGGTGCAAAGAGAGCTCTTTCCTCATTTCAGTTTATTCAGCTAGTTCAACAATCCATAGAGAAAGGTCATATTTCTCCAAGAATAAACAAGGTGCAAAAAGCCACCTCTGAAAACTTCATGAACCAAAGAGTTTTATTCCCAACCAATCGTTGCTAACGCTTTCTTTATTGATGCGATTTAAAATGCATGTTTTCCCTCAAAATACTTACATTTAAGCTTAAACAAAAGATTTTGTACCCTCCTTCTTGTTCCTACTCTCAAACCACACCTCAAGCAAATGGCGGAAAAGAAAATGTTTCAAACTCTCAAATCCACAAAGCTGAAAAAGATATAACCTATAATTATATATAGGTTATTATAATAACCTATAATAGCTTATTTCTCATCCTTCTTACCTAATCTCAGGAAAGTAAAAAACACAAAACATGATGAAGATAAACTATTTAAATTAGCAAGCTGAGAAACCTCAAAAAAAAAAAAAAAAAAAAAAACCACAAGTGGTGATTTAAACTAAAGCATCCACCTTGAAAGTGCTGTGAATATATCACAGAAGTAACCTCACAAAATGAAGTTCCAGGTATCAATCTTATCCCTAGATCATTCAACAAACCAAGTCTAACACATCTAAAGGTTTGCCTAGAGGTCCAGTACAAAACAAAGTCAAAAGCTTCACTCCTCAGGTCAAGAGGATCCCATCTCCCTAGGGAATGAATCAAGATCTAAGGCTGCTTTTTCAGTGGCTGAGAATTTAGGGTGAATACCAAAAACTGAACACTATCAAAACAAGAACACCACACATGGATCCTCCTGAAGAAAAAGATTAAAGAACAAACTAAATACAACGGACTTCAGTCACACTGGTTGAAGGCAATCACCCAACTACAGCAGCGATGGAGGCACAAGGAGAACTTAGGAGTCTCCCATTCTCAAAACAAACATCACACAGCATTTGTAGAGACTCCTCAGTGCTATCTTTTCACCTGTCAGAAAAATTTAGAGGAAAAGCACTGCAGTAAAGGAAAACATCAAATGGCAAAAGAAATATCATAGCCACAATATTGAAATAAACCAATACTGGCAATCTTGCCAAAATCTACACTTGTTGAAGGTAAATCCTCAGAGTATTTTACCCATCTTCTTTAGCTTTCTTTCCAAAAAATCAATTACAAATGTAGGAACCAGACAGTTCCTAAACAAAACAATAATATTTTGATCCATCCTGGTTTGTTTGGAAAAAAAAAAAATCAATGAGTAGTCTAAATACAGGAAGCGTTAGCCAAGCCATTCTGATGTAAAAATGACCCAGTTACTAATCCAAGGCTAGAGCTATTTCCTGAATAAGTAATAATGGAGGTGAATCTAAGAATATACATATCACACCTATATGAGTAAGCCAGTCAACCCATTACAAAAAGAAAGGCTTGTGCCAAAACCTTCCCTTCCTTCAAAACAAGGAGGCCAAACTGAAGGTGACTCAGATCTATTCCCTAAACTACAGGTTATTTTGGTTTTGTGGAACAGAGTGCTCAAACCTTGACCCAGAGAGGCCAAGAGGCATTGAAGATGCATGTTCACCAAGCAAAGAGATCATCCAAAAATACTTTTCCCCTCCAGTTTGACAGGAGCTAAAGGTCACTAACTGGCATGAAGCACCAATCACTCCAGGGAGACACAAGTTGAAGGCAGCACTGTTTTTGCCAGAGACCAAATGGACACTGCAAGGTTCAAAGGGGGTATGCCCAATACAATATATCTTCTGCAGGCAGCAATGTTTTTCTTTACTCCAAGAGAAGAGTTTTTTCTCTACTAGTTGTTTTGAGAATTTCAGTCTTCTCTCTTTAGTTCCTTTTTGGGAAGGCAGTGCCAGATTTCTTGCTCACTATGTTTACAAGAGGGGGAAATGACAGCCACAAAAGTTTTTTTGGACTAACAGGAAGATTGAGAGAGGAATTGAAAACACTCATCTGCCTTCACCAGATAAGCATTTCTCTAGCCCCTTGATGACTGTCCTAGCAAAGGGGAGGAGGCAAAAATTCATAAGAAAACAGTACTAGAATACTATGAAGATTGGGAGGAAAAAAAACAAAAACAAAACACCGGAGGAGGGAGAGCCTCTACCCGAATTAGGATGCTCCTGACGGGAAGGCTGGGACACTCCGTGCTTTGAAATAGCTGTACACAGACCACGGCCCAAAGGGCGACGGGGGAACGGAAGATGTTACCACAACCCCCCCCCCCCAAAGGGGAGGGGAGAAAAAAAGAAAGCGAGAGGGAGAAAAGGAGGCTTCGGAGCAGCAGCCTCCCCCAGGCCCTCGCCGGGGCCGCGCCGGTGCCCCGCTCCGCGGCGAGGCCTCCGGCCGGGGGCTGCGCGCGGCCCAGGCCCCGCGGCGCGCCGGAGGCCTCGGCCGGATTTGTTCCACGTTTTCGGCCCCCGCGGAGCCCCCTCCCTCCCTCCGCCGGCCCTACCTTGAAGTAGCCGCCCTCGTAGAGGGTGTTGGGGGGCCCGAAGATCGCCACCTCCCAGTTGTAGAGGTCGGACTCGTCGACGAGGGTGATGCGGAAGCCCTCGACCGGCTCCTCCTGCAGCGACTTCAGCTCCAGCATCAGCGCCTTCTGCGAGCTGCTCATCTGCTGCTGGGCCATGGCGCGGCGCGGCCCCGCCGCCGCCGCGGCCCGGCCCGGCCCGGCGCGGCTCCCCCCGCCGCCGCCGCCGCCGCCGCCCGCGCTCCCGCTGCTCCTGCAGCCGCCGCCGCTCCTCGCGGGCCCCCCGCGCCGCGCCGCGCCGCGCCGGGCCGAGCCGCTCGGCCGCCGCCGCCCCTCCCCGCTCCGCCGCCGCCACTTCCTTTTGTGACGGCGCCCGCTCGCCGCTGACCTCAGCGCGCCGCTCCACGCCTCCCGCCCCCTCCCCGCCGCGCCGCGCCGGCCACGCCCCCGGCCGCGCCACGCCCCCGGCCACGCCCCCCGTCCTGGCCACGCCCCCGCGCCGCCGAGCATTGCGCCGGCGGGAGGAGGCGGAGAAGGGGAGGGGCGTGGCGTGGTGGGCGTGGCGTCACGCGGCCGCCCGCGCCTCGCCCCGCCCCTACCGGCGCCCTTAAAGCGGCAGGATCCCCCGCCCCTTCGTGGTTGCCCAGAAGGGGGGATAAACGGTGAAAACGCTACTGGAGATGGTGCAAATCTGGATACTCTTCTGCAGACGTGAATGTACGCACCTGCCTTTTAGCATATGGGACCGCTCAGCGGCTTAACACGAACCAGGCACAGGCGTACTTGCAGGCTGGGAGTCTTACCTCAGCCCGGACGAGAGCAATAATGAGGAGGCGACTCAGCGCTGAGGGAGAAAAGTTGATGTGTGTTACTTAATACAGAGTTAACGCGGTTCGAACAGGAATAACTTAAATAGCTAATGCGCTGTGATAAGTTCTCAGCTAATTGTAATTCCCCCCCAAATATCAGATTTATTTGAAGGAAATCTCTGCAGTCTGTGTACTGGCGGTCAAATAAAATATGTGGATGAATAGTGGAGTAACGTGGAAAACATATAATGTCTTAAAATAAATATAAATGTATGGTATTGGCTTACATGGGGTTCTCCCGGCTGCAGTCCCACCTGCACCTTCCAGCCCAAGGCACGCTGCAGAGGTGTGAAACCAGTGTGAGGCAGATGCTGCAGCTGGAAGGAGAGTGGTATTGCCCCAGTCCTCCACGAGTTACGTGGGGGTGAGCAACCACGGCGGCTGCAGCAGGGTCATCTAGAGGAACATCCCTTGCCCACTCAAGCTGCAAGAAGACCCGCAGTCCCATCCACGTGCCTCTTTGCAGGCGACGGGCTAACTGCCTGCACTCACTCCTCACTGCACGTGAACGCCCTGGAGTTAGTTCAGATTTACGGAAAGCTGTTTAGTCTCGCTCCCAGATCTTCAGCTTCTGAGCTGGAGGTCAGGATCACAAATGCTTGCATGTTGTCTGTGTGGTTTAACCGCTGTGTTCGTCAGAGGGGCTCTCCAGAGGTCAAGCCATAGTGTGCTGGGGAGGCAGAGTGGCTTTTCTGGCGAGAGGTCAATTCTGTATTCTTTTTACTTACATCTTGAATTGACAGATGTAATACTTTGACAAGAGATCAGATTGACTGGCAGGACACCTGGAGCTGGGAGCTGAGTTCTGCCTTCGGTCCCAAGCTTCTCAGGTGGTAGAAACTCTTGTCACTGTTGGGTCTGGCCACCCTTCTCAATACCTCAACATCTGGATCACATCTGGAAGGGCTCCAGACACAGCATTGTTAGCAGGGCTCAGAGAAAGAGCTTGACCTCTGCCTGCCACATCCCATCTGGCCCAGTGATGAGGGGTTAGAAATGAGTCTCCGGCTTCATCCCAGTTCTTCCCAATAGCATGCCCATGTTTCATTACCATTCCCAGCTACCCAAACTCTACTAGCCCTGTTCAAACCTCCAGCCCTACCTGTCCTACCCAACTTTTACTACCTGAATGCTGAGGTCCAACATCCTGGCCACAATCATTTCCAAACACCCCAGCCTCAACACTCACTTCCAGCTGCCCCTCCAAGTGCCCTATTTTCACTGCATACTAACCTAACGAAGATCCAACTCAGATGGCTGTTCCCTTCCCCATTGACTTTATATGGCAATGACCTGACAGCTTTGTTCAGTTAATGTGTTGTCCCAGCTCTACCGTGAAACATGTCTTTGCTCAGACCTGAAGGAAAATGTTGCATTGATTTAACTGGCTGGAGCCTAGCCCTTTCTGGATTGCGCTGTCCCAATTTCTATGGTAATCGAAACACCTTTGCTTGCAGCCAGCCTCAAGCGCAGGCATTGTCTGAACCAGCCTAATGCTGGGAAAGGTAGGAGAAGCAAAGTTTGTAGCTATTCAAGACTTATCTCTGCCTGTTGCCTGTCTTGAATGTTAATGAAAGAGGTAATCATGCAAGGCAGAAAGTAAAGAAAGCCCTGGTGTATTCAATAGGGCAGGCTGAAAATTTTCCATCAGGCCTTCTTTTAGCGAGAATATAGGTCTTTTCCCCCCAAACTATTTTTTTCCCCACAAAGCAGCTACTCTCCACAGAAAATAGAGTATCTCAAAGAAACAGAGTGCTTTGAAGCTCTTCTCCCTGAAGCAGCCCCCCAAGCTCCGGTCTGCATTTCCACCCTGCACCCGCAGGGAAGCACAGCCGCTCCGCCTGGTGTTCCCTTCCTTTAGCCCAGGCATATTTTTTTGTTTATTATATGACATTTCCCCTTTCTAACCAGCCCCAATATTAGCAATGAAACTATGAAGCCTTTTTCCCACTCCTTCTTTAACTGTTGAGGGCACCTGCTTTTGCAGATGGTCATTGCATGCCTGCAAGCAGAGATCCTCCATGAGGTGTGCTCTGCCAGAAACCATATGGTTCTCTCTTCATGATGATATTTTTGCCTGCAGGAATCAGTTTGCTCTCTGCACTTAAAAACACAAGAAATGGGGTCTAGTGCATAAAACATGACTTCAGGAAGGGGAAATCTCACCAGAAGAGGAGAATGTTACATGTGCAATTAATTTGGCTCCCAGAAATGGAACTTGTCACTGTAAACTGGACTTTAAATGCCACCAGCACCTTATGCAAATCTGAGATGAAAACTTCTCTTCAAGTCCTTTTGGCTTTGTTCTCATAATCTATTTTTAATATTGCTCTTCCTCTTCTTCCTCCTTCCTGAGAGCCACATTGATGAAAGATGACAAACTGTGAGTTAACTCCTCTGCTTAGCAACAGAAGAGATCTGGGCACGGGAGCTCTGAAAATGCATATCTTGTATCAGTGTCATGTTGTAGGGTTCCTGCCCCATGAACCAGCAAAGAGAGGGGAGAGGAGGTGCAGATCTCTTTCAGGCTGTTCAGTTCTTTGGGCACAATGGTCTCATATGATATTCTGCAGAGCATTATCCAATGTATTTCTTGAGTGACTCAAAGGATGAGACATCTGCTCCTTCCTCTAGGAAACCAGACTAACCTGGGCTAAAAGATGACACCATCTCCTCTCCTGATGCCTCTTCTCTGCTCCTCTGCTCTGGCGAGGTATCAGCAGGGATCTCAGTGACTCTTGCCTCTTGATTTTGACACCATCTCTCTCCTCCTGGCATGTCAGATGGATGTTCCTGTGATGGAGGAGATCAGGCAGGAGGTGGGAGCTCTGCTCAGCTCCCCTATGAATCACTGACAGCCTCCCCAGAAGCCCTGCATAGCTCAAACCATCAATAGCTTTTCCTGCAGCTGTGCACAGAAACAGAGGACAGGCTGGGACCTCCTAAGGTCCATGTCATCAACCCTCCTTCTCCAAGGCAGGCAAAGTGATCCCAGACACATTTTTCTAACCAGTTCTTTAATGTGTCCAATATGCTCTTCCAAACTGCCTGTGTTGGAGATTTGCTTGCTTCCAGGACAACACGTCTCTGAGCTCAGCTCACCTCTCTGTTGGAGATCCTTCCTTATTGGTGCTTTTAGGTGTCCCTATCCCAAATTGTTTCCTGTTATTTCTTGCCCAGGCCACTATGCGTTGAGAAAAATAGGATAGAGAAGGCAGGGTTTTTCTCCTAGCTCTGCAGCTGCTGTCTCTTTCCTGAAGTGCAGTTCCCAAACTGGGTGCAAATCTCCAGCCAAGGCCTCGCCAGGATTTGCCGACTACTGCAAGCCTTCCTGCTACAGCACCACACTGCCTCTGTGTTGAGCAAGAACACATCTTGGGGCCACAGCAATGGATCTCTGCCCTGGCTCTAATGCCCCGTTACCAAGGAGAGATTTCCCCAAGAACTCCACAAATGTTTAGTTTGGGAAATCAAAGTGTAATTCTCAGCTCTTCTTGCCATGACAGTGTATTGGCATCCACATAGGTTACTGTATTTGAGCACCAGAACATGCAAATACTCAGGGCAAGCAACAGTGAATCTTTCAAGAGCACAGGTCTATCCGCAGTTCATCCTTTGCCTCTGTTTCCGCTAAAAATGAGACAAGCAGATGCTCAGGCAGAACTCATCACAGAGGTGAAAAGATGCTTATGAGAGTCAGTCAGCAGCATCTGGGTTAACAGAAGACACATGCATCAAAGCAGCCACCAGCAGAGAAATGCAAAATTTGTAAGATTCAGAACAATGTAGGCAAAGTTGAAGAAAAAAATGAAGGAAAAAAATGTCTTTAGTTTCTCTTATTGTATTTTGATTTGCCTTTTTCCCTGCTTGTTTAAATTTGAATGCAATAAAGTTACTCCCCTTGCCCTTCAATTCTAGTTTGCTCTTTTAAAATGGATGAAGTCCATCACAGGGGTTTGATAAAAGAGTGCCATGAAAATGCCTGCTGCTGCTCTCATTCAGCTGATGAATAAATTATAAGCGCATTACAATGCTGTTTCAGCTGTGATTCCAGGGTGTGGGGAGGGTGATGACTGTGACCTTATGCCTGTCAGACAGTGGTTTGCATTTCCAAAGAGTTTGTGTAACCCACTGTTAAGGTCATCTTACACCTCCTGTTCTGAGCTTAGCGCACAGCAAAATATGAGCACCAACCAAAACTGCTGTCCCTGGCACTTCACCTTTACCTCTGCTGCGGTGTTAGCACTGCAGGACCATCTTACCCTCAGGAGCGGGCAACCATCAGGCAGGACTTCTGGCTGTTCCTGTCCTTGGAGATGAGCAGCCAGGTTTAGGCAAGAGCCTAAGAACCAGCTGCCTGGTGCGTTCTTGGGTCTATCGGATCCCAGTTTTGCCTTCAGACTGGCAACACTACCACTGCCAGTGTGAGAGCATGGAAATGCACCCCTGTGCAAAGGGCTTCAAAGGCAGTGCAGGGAGAAGTGTGTATGTGTGGGAAATTACTGAGAGATAATGGCAGACTCAGCTATCCATGAGGGAAACTGCGCATCAGGGTCTAGCTCTCGTCTTCTCTCCCTTTAACGACCTCGGAAGTTTCTCTGAAGAGCTCGAGGCCACTGCCTGGAGATTTAAGCTTTGTGGGCTGGAGAGCTTGAAACAAAAGGAAGCTGCAGAAGTCGGAGGTGAGAGGGAGGTGTATGAAGACATGGAGAAAAAGGAGGAAAGCGTGAGAGAGATAAGGCATGAGTCTGGGATAAATACACCCCTTGGTCTCCCATCAGAGCATCCTGACATGAGCAGGGAATCCCACTGAGTGAGGCTGAGGCGTTTTGGGACAGAGCGCATATTTTTTCCTCAAGCATCCCCTGTCTATCTGCACCTTTGCTAGCCGAACTCTGGGTACTGCTAGCAATTGAATAGGGAGCTGTCTCCTTGTAATGCCATCTGAGCTGAAGATGCATAACTCAGATGCTGAGCAGGACCTTGAAAATGTAATGAAAAGGAGTTGCCATTAGGAAATAAAAAGGGCCCATAGTGAGTCAGTAGAGTAGGTCTTGTGCCACAGCTGAATCTGGCCTTTACATGACAGCTCCCACAACAAATATGAATAAATTCAGAGGAAGGAAACCAATTTGCAGTGTAAGTGCCAAGGCACAAGTTTAGACAGCTGGCTTGGGTGGCCAAATGGCAGAGAGACTCACTTGGGCAGGCTTGCAGGGCAAAGAGAAGGTCCAGAGGTGGGATGGAGAAGGAGAAGTTCTTATAGAGATCCCATCTCCAACTTCCTAATAATATGTTCTTCTAAAAAAAAAAGTTTGCAAGGCTCATGTAATGGATGCAATGTCTCACTCATCTGTATGCATGTGCAGGCTATGAGATTTGAAAAACACACTGTGTTGAGTGTGAAGCCCTGTGTGAAGCAATAGGCTGGACTAGGCCTGCAAACTGCTCTGTGCATCCATGTGCAGCTGCAGGAGCCTGAATCACCATGAGGGTAATTAATGCAAATTCCCCAGACAGGTGAACAAGTCTGGAGAAGCCTCTTTGCCTGGCCTGAATGCACTGTATGGCATAGTCATCTTCATCCTGGGGCTTGCAGTCCCTTGGAAATCTGGGGAAAATTTCTAAATGATCTGGGGGAAATCAAGCAAAAAACACTAACCTGATCTTAGAACGCATAAATCCTACAGCCAAGGGCCTGCAATGCCACTGGGAAAAAGTACTAGTTTTGTGCTTTAGAAGGCTGAAAGCTACTGCTAAAGAATGCCCAGAGTTAGACTTTGATGATGCTCCTGGGGTCTAGATGTTGTGCCCATATCTGTACCGACAGCTTGTTACCTGCGGTTTGCTCTATAGTAGCCTCGCTGCCAGCAGGTCACTCTGGGTTTGATGTTGTCCCCATGGGACAGCAGTCAGCTGGTGCTCATGTACCTTCCTGGAGAGAAGACAGACTGGTGGAGGGCAGAGACCCTCAGTGCCAGCAGGCAGGGAGGAGGACTCAGGAGGCAATAGCTGGAGGCTGAATGTTGACCCCTTCTCCCATCAGCCCCCTTGCACCGCATGTGCCCCAGCCACTCCCTTGCTTTTCCCCTCAGCTTCACTGGCACCTGGGGCTTTGTCAGGCCTTGGGAAAACACCCAGTTATGCCCCTGCCCCATTTTTATGGTCCTGGCTACAGGCCTTAGCCCTGCAAGAAGGTCCATGGGAAGGCTGTGGACTGTGCGGAGGGATGGGATGGGATGTACCCCATTGATGCTGTGCCTCTGTGCTTTGCTGTGCTGCCACCTCAATTCCTGTCTAAAGTTGGCCCTGAGGTCAGGTAAGTCACCTCCAGACTTGTTGGCTTGCAAGGAGGTTGCCATTAGTTACTCCAAGTGGTTCTCCATCCATTGGGCAGGGAAAGTGTGGAGGGAGCTGGCACTGGGTGGCAAGCATGTGCTTTGGTGTGCATCAGCACTGGTCCTCTTTGCGGAGCTAGCCCCCTTTTATAGGTGGGGAAGGCTCTGGTGCTGCTGAAACCATGAGCAGAGGCAGGCTGAGTATTTTATCTCAGATGGGTTTGTTTTGTGTTTGTGTTCATGTCCCCATGGTCTTTTATCCCAAGAGGCTGGAATGGAAGTTTTATAATGCACATTTAGAAACAAGTGAACAGGAAAGTTTCCCCTTGAGTGACTACTGCGTCCCCCAGCACTGATGCAGCCAACATCTGGCAGAGCTTCCTGGACCACTGCTGCCTACAATGGTGAGGTCAGTTCAGTGCTAGGGCTCTCCCCTTTTTTGGTGAAGGTAGTCGAAGCTTAAAAGTAGTTTAGCACCTATTCTGTCTTGCTCAGAGTGACTACAGCAAGCAGAAAAGGGAGGAAATTTAAGAGCCAGGCCAAGTCTTTGCATTGGGACTCTTTTTTCTGCCGCCCAGCTACCCTGAACTGAAATAGTCTTGTTCCTGTTTCTGATACAGGTTGGGACACAGGTGAGAGAGGCCAGTGCATTCCTGTGTGCTCCAGGGGAGAGGTTCAGCTGGGCAAGCTGGCTGGAGCCCAGGCCAGTCTGGTTTGTGCTGCCCATATCTCTGAGATAATCAGAGGACCTTTCCTTGCTCTCACCCTGGTGGGGAAAAAATGCTGAATGTACCTGCTGGCTGGTAGGAAAGACTGGAAAAGGCAAGTTTGAGGTATTTTGCTCTTCCTACTGCCCGTCTTATAAGATGGGGGGAATACAGTAAAAAAAGGAAAATCATGCTGCAAGGAGTCAGGTGTCCCACAAAAAATGACATCTGCGCCATGCCAGTGCAACACTGGCAACACAGTGCTTGGGGCCAGCGCCAAGCACTCTCAAGAGGCACTTTGCTTGCTCCACCTCCTCAGGTTCAACTTAGCACCGCCTGAAAGCAGCTCTTTCTGTAGGGAAAATGCACCGAGTGGAGGTTGCAAAATGTGAACTGCTGAGCAACAAGCATCTCAGAGTGAGCAAAACCCTCCATTTGCAAAGAAAAAGCCTCAAAATACTGCAAAGGCCGCCCAGCTCTGATGAGAGCTTTTCTCCATCTAGTGTGCGCTCAGCATCCATTTTTAATATATTTCTCTCTCTCTCTCTCTCTCTCTCTCTTTTTTTTTTTTTTTTTTTTTTGTTCTCCTAAGTGCAACGCTAGTAAGCAGTGCCGGGCACTCTGATCCTTCCCTTGGCAGCAGAACACGTGCTCCTGCGTTCAGCTGCAGAAATGCAGAGTTTTTCCCTGGAGTGAGATGTATAATTGTTTACCTGGTCAGCTACAAGTGAGAGAAATTAGAGGGGAGAGGAGATTTTGCCTAGCTTGTCCTCTAACCAGTATAAAGATGTTCCTTCTAGACCCATCTCCATTCCAGCTTGACGTGAATACAGGACATTCTTCTCCTTTTGTTTTCATATATGTGAAAATATTGTCCCATTCATTCTCCTGTTTGCTTCAGCTGCCCTACCCTGCCTTTTTCACTCATTGATATCATTTCCTTCCTATTTATTTGGGATGGATATACATATATGCTTCTTTCACATCTGCTTGCTGTCTGAAAATTCATGAAAGCTGTCAAAGAATCTGATAAAAGAACATGATGAAAATGCCTTGCTGTTACTCTTAATATTCTCATGATTAATAAGTAATAAAAACATTAGAGTAATATTTTATCTGGGACTCTCAGAAACAAAAATATATGCAATGTGGTGACACTCCTGGCAGTTCTCTTCCTTGGTGGCATTTCCAAAGCCCTGGCAAAGCATGAGAAAACAGAATACTTCTTCTTTATCAACTGGAATTGCTGCTGTGTTCCTTGGGCATCATGTTAGCAATGTGGCCAGTGGCATTTTACTGAGTGGGGAAGTGCCCACAGAGTCACTCACATGGACTTTACAGGAGACATTTTGCATATGTAGAGAGGAATGGCAATAGTTTGCCCACGGTGACAGCTGTGTGAAAGAAGTATCCTTTTTATTCTCAGTTGTTAGACAATAATATAAGGGCAATGGAGAACTTAAAGACTTGGGTACTGTTTTTTGGGGGGGCAGTGGGCTTATCTCTTTTAAATGCAAATGTGACAGCAACCTAAAAGAAGAAAAGATGCTACCATCCAGCAAGATGACTCTGAATCCAGCTCTCACCAATGCTTTAACCATCCAGCACTCATGGCATTACAGTCAGAAATGCCAGGAAGATATAGCACATGTCATACCCCACTCACACATTCTGATCTTGACTCTGCAGCACAGAGGTGGGGCGCCCAGGCTGGACTGTATCTGCTCAGGGTATGTACTAATTGTTGTAAATATTTTCTTTTTTGGTCTCACTTTCCTGCATCACAGAAACGAAAAGGGAGATTTGGAAATTCTCACAATCAGGTCACAGGCTGGCTTCCTTCTGCCCTTTGCCCTCACCTTATCTCATGGCCTTCAGGCTCAGTTTCGAGAGCCAGCTGCGGGTGCTCTATCTGGGCTCTGCACTGAAGAATTCTCCCCTCATCACCCTATCTCTGGGCGCCTGCCTGAAGGCCTTCAGCTGAGCACTATCTCTTTTCACCACCTGCCGGTTGCTGCCCTCCTGGACCCGAGGCCTCTGGGAAATGCACTGCATGGCCATATAGAGAGATTGCCTCTCTGACTCTGTTGCCTTGCACTCCGCGAGTTTGAAGGCTGGATGTAACTTTGGGTTTTTGCTAGTGCAAGTGACGGCAGAGAGCAGCCCTGCTGTTTCTCATCACTGGGCCTCACAGCATCTCTCTTTGCTCTTCTAATTCTTCACCCCTTATTGAGCCTGTCCATCTCTCTATCCACGTGCCCTTGAGAAAGTTTCCCCTGATCTGGGCACCTTCAGTTCTTTTTGCACTTTTTGAAGGTTTCTCTTCAAAATTAATTTCCTTCACTGTCTGCTGGTGCTCAGCTACATCTCTGCCTCCCTCACCTTCCTCACCGGATGCCCGTTCCCCACTGACTATGTCCCCCACCTCACACACAAGCTCATAGGGCTGAGTTCCAGGGCCAGAATCATGCAGATGACTAACAAACTTATCACAACTGATATGATGTCTCAGTACTGGGTGACTGAGACCACTTCATTACCTGTGGTTCCCAGAGCCTGGCTCCTCTTGACAGTGGAGAGAAGCATTTGCAGTGTCAAATGGGAGAATCATAGCCAGCCTAGAAACAATTATCTTCCCTTTCCTGAATATAAAAAATGGTCTCCAATGGTCCTTCTACCACCGTATCCTCTCTTTAAGAAAGTCTACCTCTGGATGCCCAGGGAAGAGTGTAAGAAGATGTATCTAGTGATACCTCCCCAGAATATCTCCCCAACCTCCAACAATTTTTCATGACTCAGACTCCCTGAGTCAGTGTCTTATTTAACAGCTCTCAGTAGATTTTTCTTCCATGAATTTATTTGGTTATGTTTGAACCCAAGCAAATTTTAAGCATTTGCAACATCTGGTGGAAAACAGCTGCTCAGTCTAATGGCTGGTTGGGTGGAGAATCATTTCCTTTGGTTTGTTTTGATCCTACTGCCTGCTAGCTTACCTGATGCCCTCATCCTCGTGCTGGAGGACATGATGACTGGTCATTTTCTATCCAGTCGCTTTCTGCCCTTGTGATTTTACAGGCCTCTACCATAGACCTTGTCCAAAACTACATGTCTCTTCCTTGTATAGATGCAAATACGTCATAGTGTTAGGATGGTCTGAAGATAATTTCTCTCTTTTATAACAAGCACCAATAAGTTCCACCCTTGAGTGCAATCCTCCCTACCCCAGACTGTTTAGAAAATAAAATCAAAGGAAAATGGTCCACAGGGAGATGTCTGCTATCCTCCCAAATACCTTCAGATTGTCCTGTGCCCATTTGTTCTTCCTTGGATGCTGCTATCATCCTAATCTTGACTACAAAACCTGCTGTGTAGGGAACCTGTCTCTGTTTCCTTGTATGCCAGACACATATAAGGCAAAGGAAACATCAAACAATAATAAAATACAAAGAATACTGGCACTTGCTGCTCTGGGGATCATAGGAACTTTGTGGGGTGTTCTAACATGACTGACTGTCTGTGTCTCTACAGTGTCATCAAGCAAGTAACTCAACAGGGGAGCGAGGATTCAGGAAGAGCCTCAATACCATTCTTATCTGGAATAAAACTAAGGTGTAGTAACTAGCATGCTTCATTACATAAACTCATACAAAAAAAAATCAAACAGGTGCAAGGAAGGCCTTCTGTTTGTGATTTAGTCATTTGTGGCTGGGCAGGATGGGCGGGTTCGTTCAGCTGGGAACTTCAAGCATACCTGTCACCACTAGGTGTAGGAATCTGGGATTTTCAGATCCACCTGAACATTAGATACCGCAATGAGTCCAAGCCTATCACCCTTGGCCACCTTTGTAGCCTTTGGTGCCTTCAGGAGGCCACTTGCATCTGACCTCTGTGTTCACATGAGTCATCTCTGGATACAAGAAAACAGGTTGTTAACCATTGATCCATCCCTGATGCAGATGGATCTCTGAAGTCAATGGTTCACCTCAGACACCTGGAAGTACACTAGGGAAGTGTGGGTGGTGAGGCTGACTTGGGACAGGGCATGTTCCTGCAGTAAGGTCTCCTTTCAGTATGCCTTTTTACTGGTTCCTATTTGCTGAGATTCCCTGTAGTGGTGCCTGGTTTTTGTTTTTGTGCAAAGACCCTCGTGTAGACCCCAAAATGTAAGGAACACTGGGCTGAAGCCATCTCTGACCTCAGCAGGCAGAGCCTCTTGGTCAGCCTCTTGGAGTGACCTTGCAGGGTATGTAGGGTTTGAGAAAGAGATTTATCCCATCTCAAAGCCAGGATATTCCTCTCTGTTCTTCCAGTTCCAGAGCAAGGCTGTAGAGTGAGGCCACAAACCCAGAACTCATCCTCACGGAGAAGGAGGCCCAGAGAGCAGATTTAACACCCACACTGATAGGGTGATAAATGATGCTGTGCTGTTGGCTCTGTGAGTACCCAGCGGAGGAGATTTTTGCAAGAAGGTCCTGAAGCAGCAGAGTTTACGAAGCCTGATTTCTGGTAGCAGCCTCTCGTGTGGAGTCTCTCGTGTCTAATAACGTGGTTCAGCCCCACAATCTTTCTCTCAGTGGAGGTGTTGGCTTCAATCTTTCTCCTCTTCTCAACTGAGCTACCTAGTTCCACCAAACATGTCTGAAACACTGCCATCTGGGGACAAAGCTGCCTCAAAAATATGAATGAGGAAACAGAAAATGCATAACCTCCATTTCTGTGGGAAGCGAGGGCAAAACGGAGAACTGTAAGGGACTTTTTTTGAATGCCCATCTACAGGCTGACTCAGGTCTTCGCTGCCTAAGCAGCCCTACGGCTGACTCAGCCCTGTGTCACTGCTCTGCCTCAGTTTCCACATCTGGAGAATAAGGATGGACCATACATCACATAGAGGCAGCATGATGGGAGCCTGTGCCGAAGACAAAAAGAGGCAGAGCTGTTAAATCTGAGCCAATTATGCCTGAACATTTCAATTAATCAAGTAATTACCTTCATCTCAGCTGACATTTTCCCATCATCCCCAGCTGATTCTCTCTCTCCTTTTTAGATGGCACCTGAATAAATAAATGTGCCATTTGCATGTTCTTGACTCTCTCCACTACATCTAGGCTCAGGAGCTGCTCTGGAGATTGAAAAGAGAGGGATTTTTTTTGTTTTTGTGGAAAGCAGAGCAATATTTTATGCAGAGAGATGCTAAGGGCTATTTTGGTGGGCTCACCATCCAGACATGGCAAAAAAAAAAAAAAACAAAAAAAAAAAAAACAAAAAAAACCAAAAAACAGTGATAAAACCTCACACTAATGCAAGAGGAAAGGGTCAGAGTTTTGCAGATGCTTCCCCTCCCTCAGTGTCTCTGATGTGATTTTTTGGAGGCTGCAGGTTATTTCTTAGTATTAAAAAAAAAGAAAAAGAAAAAAAAAAAAAAAGGTTTCTCCTCCTTGTTGCTATGTGTAAAGCCCACAGCAACAGTGGGGAGATCAGACAAATTTGCTCTCTAGCCTGTCAGAGCAAAACAAACTGAGAGCAACAGGAAAATAAAAACAGTAACACAAAACAATCTACACAAAAAGCAAATCAGTTATTTAAAGGGAGGCGAAACACTGCTAACACATTACGAAATGTATGAACTTTCCATTAGTTCTCTCCCTGTAATTCCAGTCATCTCAGTTTCAAGATAAAGTGGACAGAGCCGCTGACTTTGGACAGTTCATATCAGTCTCTCCCTCTCTGCCCCTGACCTATATATATGGATTGTTTTAGTCTTCATCGAATGTTTGACGTTTTAGGCTCTTCTGCATAAGGAGGAGCTCAGCACTCTGCCGAAGTGCAATGTACCACGGCAGGCTCAGGGTGTTATATGATCCCATGAATCCAGGAGCTGGACATCTTCTAAAGCTCTTGAGCTGGTGTTATTGCTTGCAGGGTTTTCCAAAGCCTATGCTTTAGCAGAAGCTGAAGTGTGGAAAGATAAGACTTAAAGAACTAGGCTATCGTCTGTCCAAAAACCAAATTATGACTGAGGCTCTGATTAGCCTATTTTAATAGGCACCATGCTGCATTGTGTGGTCGGTCACTGAATGCCAAGACCATGTGGCCAAGAGATGAACCATTCTGATGAGCTCAAAATGAATTTTTTTCTACAGCAAGGCACAAGCATGGGGAAAATGCTTGTGAAATACAGTGGAAGAGCAGCATTGCAGTCCTCATTATAGGGCGCTCAGTCCTTCTCAGCCTCCCTGTTCACCCTATCTCCGGAGAGGGACTCAGGCTCCTAATGGCTAGGTGACATGGTCAAAGTCTTGTGGGAAATCTGTGTCAGAGCTGAGCGCTGGGCTCCGGGTCCATCTGCACTTTTTGTCTTTCTATGACTGCCAGGAACATGTGGGTGCCTTGCTGAATCATGAGGCAAAGCCTTCAGGCTTTTGTTTAAAGATTCAGCCTCTATAAACATTTTCTTTACCATTTTTTCCTGATGCAGTCACCCACCTTTTGACTGTTGTGAAGACTGTTTGTCCACTATGCTTTAGCATAACATGGCCATACCTGGGATGGAGAATAAAATATTATGGGAGTGTTTTTTTACCCTCATTTTATTTAGGTCTTCCCTCTCTACCAGATTATTTTTGTCTGGGAGTTACGTATGCTTCTATCATACAAGTATTTAATACTTTACTATCCAAAGTAACTGGAAGTACTTTAGCAACCTAAGAGAGGAACTATCCAGTCTATGTGGAAATGTAGCTTCCTCTGAGGGCTCTTCTGGGCCTGGGGCGATGGGCTGCCCCTTCCTCTATACCGGGCCCTGCACTGCCAGGACCATTTCCGTGGCAGAAGCAGGAGCCCGGGAAAGGCCCAGGGGTAGGAAAAGGAGATGTGGGGGGAGCAGCACGGCTGTGAGATCATGGAGGCAGCACTGGCTGCGTGGATGTGGTGCATCACCAGGATCCACACGATGGCTAGACCCTCTTGGTGGCCCAGCTCCTCTATTTCCTGGCAAAGCTGTGCCCAATGCCCAGAGGTATTCCTGGGCAGAAAACCAGGATGGATGGAAAACCAATGCTCTTGGGGAGAGGCAAATTGTCCGCGGCTCGCAGCCGGACTTGGAGCAGCTGAGCTTGCTCACAGCACAGCCAGTGCTCTGGGCAACCCTGTGCCTTGTCCACATCCTCGCTGTCCCCTCTGCTATCTAAACAGGTTCAAAGGTCCAAGGCTGCCTGTGGGAGGTTGTCAAATGCTTCGTGCTGGCTGCTCAAACTGCTGCTGGGCTGGTATCTAGCACCGTGTTTGCAAAGGGCTTTGGCAGACCTGGGCCAGGCTCTGGCCTGGGTGTAAGCCTGAAGTCACACTTAGAAGCACAAGGGCTCCCCTGAGCCCTGTTCACGCCCCAACCTGCATGCCTTTGCAAGGGGCTGGCACTAGGGCAACCCTGGCCCAGTGCCACCTGCCCCCCTGAGTTGTGTCACCTTTATTTACCTGCCTACTGCTGGCATGGTGCCTTCCTGGCCATGGCAGGGAGCAAAGCTGGGCACTTCCCAGCAGAGCAGGAGCCGGGAAATGATTTGCCCTGGATCAGAGCTGCCCTTAGCATCCCCACCTCTTGCCCAGAGAGCCCAGTGAAGAAGCAGAATTGGAATTTCTCTAAAAAAACTCAGAAACACTGTCCACAAATAACAGCCTTTTGTTTTGCACAGCAGAAAGGGATGGGAGGAGACAGGGCAGGGGATGACAATCCTCTTTTCCTTCTGCAAATTCCATTTTCTATGACCAAAGGTTCTCAGCAGTAGTTCGACACTGCTGCTAGCCTTCCTTGCATTCCCAGGAGAAAAGCAGGGTACCACGGCTCTGGTGCTACATGAGGATCTGCTCCGCCAGCATGGATGAACCAAGTGCAAAACAGATGGAAACAAAAGCAATGCAATGGGGAGGGGAAAAAACCCAGTTCCAGCCTGTTGGTCCCACCAGCCTGTAAATATGGTGTGTGGGGAGAGCTGTAGGAAACAAAATAAAACAGCCACATGCAGGAGGATCAAATCACCCCTGAATTATAGTCAATGGATCTCAGAAGCAAATGCCAGTTCCTGAAGGGGTGAGTAAAGCTGCTGCAATGGCTCTGCCACCCAGGACTCCTGGGTCCTGCCACAGGCTTTGTCTTGTCTCACCCTTCCCTGAGCTTCTATTTTGCATTTGTTTCTCTTTCAGAGACATGAAGAAGGACCTGTGTGCACAGAAGCTGCCTTTTCTCCACATAACCAGCCTGATAAAAGCTATGCTCCCTCCTCACAACCATTAAATTCTGTCAGTAATTTGCAAATCTGATGTTCCTCAGCACAAAGAGGGAGCCCAGGCTGGCAGGCAGGAGGCTGTGCCACGCAACAGGAGAGCTGCACTGTGGGACTGGACCTGCTGCTGGTCCTGCTTTCTGGCATGGAGCAGCTTGCAGCCCTTCTGTCCCAGCTAGCACTCTGCTGGAACCATGGCTGTCTCTCGTGCTGTGTCCTCAGCTGTGCCACCCCAGGGGTCTGTACTGTGAGTGGAATGGGTGAAGGGACCCACCATGGACCAGCCCTGGTCTCTGCAGCCATACTGGGACCTCTGATGGGATGGCGTGTTGATGGGGTGACAGGGACAAGCACCCAGCGGTGAGGTCTGGCAGGTTCCTGAAGCCCCCCATATAGCACCTGAAAAGCAGAGCATTGTTAGCAGGATGCAACCATGGGCTCTGCAGCACAGAAAGTGGAAAGGGTCTTAAAACCAGCCAGGAGCGGTCAGAAGAATGCAAAATGATGGGAAGCAAAAGCAATGAACCCTGTGAGTCCCCAAGTCTTTTGTGTCAGACTAAGTTACGAAATGTAGTTCCCAGGCTTGTGTTTTGCAAGTATTTTGTAGGTCTAGGGAGCAGGAGTGAGAAGCCAGGGTTGGAGATATTATTTTGTAGAGGGTGTTTCACCAACTAGCTGAATGGGGTTGTGTGGCAGGAGGCTGTATGCACCTGCACAGTTTCTACATGAGCACTTGCTGCTTGGAGCAATGGGCTCTGGGTGGCTGAGAAGAGGTGTGCGTGGGGGTTGCGGTTGTTGCCCTGGGAAGGGCTGCAGGGCTGGTTATCCACAGACATTTGCTTCGTGTTCTGGGATTTGGGGTTGGTTGTGCAGGACACAGCGTCAGGTGCTTGTGTAGCTTAGCCAAAGATGGGATTTATGCCACAGTATGCCAGGGGCAGTGTGTCATGACTCCTTTAGTATAATTTAAATATTTTTTTATGGAATATTTGTGTGGTTTAGGGTAACTTTGTCATTCATAAGATGTGATTGCTATATATTGACTACAGTGTCTGCATCCTTGATGTTGATGTAGGATTTTCCCAGGATGGTTTGATGATGGGCAGACGGCATGACAGTGAGGAGGGATGCTGGCTCTCCGTCTGTCTGTGCATCTCTGTACAGCATGAGCACAGGGATGTCATGCCAGGCAGCTCAAGATGTTGGCACGCTGAGTTTGGAGATACTGTGAGGATGAAGTGGATGAATTTGCTGATAGACGTAATCCGGAAATCCAAGTGTTAGTCCTGTCCAAAGCTTTCGTGTGAAGGACTGTGCATGAATGGGATGGTCACACCCATGGTAGCAAAGATGACACTGATAGGGATGGCTTATACTGCGCAACCTGTGGGGAGGATGTCATGGTCCAGATTTACATTTCAAGTGGACAGAGGGATAAGGAATAGTTTCTGTGAGTCCTGGTAAGTTTTTACTGGAGGTATTGTGATTAAAGAGGAAGGTCTGGCAGGATTCCCCTGTCTGCAGATCTAGAGAAGCATATAAAAAGCCTTGAGACAGGAGAATTGGGAACAGTAATGAGGCTACAGAAATGAGGTCTCCCTTGCACACCCTATAAGTCACTAGAGTGGGATGATTGACTGAGAGCATCTGAAGTCTTCTGCACAGCTGAGGATTTTCATCGCTTTTCCCAGATCAGTCACTGGTAGCCAGACCTTGGACCTGTCTAGCTTTTCCTTCTGAGGGAAAGCAATAGGAGGCTGTGTCAATTGTGCTTATTGCAGTGTTGACTCTTTCCCTGAGAAGAGGACAGGTGATGGTCCACAGTGGCAGTGCACATGCAAAAGGGGCTTTTAGGGATGTTATTTTGTCTGGGAGCTCCCCATCAGTGAGAAACCATCTAGCAACGGCTTCACCTTGGCTGTCAAAAACACATTCTTAGAGGTTGCGTCAGAGATGGGATTCCTCTAATTCCCCAGAAGTTTCTGTGTGGTTGAGCTGCTTCTCCAGGCAGAAACATGAGCCTTATGGAGAGCAGATGGGTCAGGCCTGGGTGAGGTGTCATGGTGAATGGACGAGTGACGTCTTTGGGAGGGCCAAACACAGGATGTAGAATAAAATACTTTTCTTATTAGTAGTATTAGTCTTTTAGGACAGTATGTAATTAATGATTTTGTGGGTGCTGAAGCACTTTATTAAATGACCAGTTATGGGAAACATATCATTTGCCTTCCTCTGCATCCGCCTGCCCGCTGTGGGGCTGGTGGGAGCCAGGGCGCAGGGCGGCCAGGGGCAAGCCCTGGGCAGACCTGGCATCTGCCTGCCCCGGCTGGGCAAGTGTGTGCCTGCCCATATGGGGGTGTGCATGCATGCCTGCGTGTGTGCACTTGAATGTATGCCTGTATGTATGTGTGTATGCTTGTGTATATGTGTGTGCATGGGTATGTGCATATGGGTGTATAGGTATGTTTGTGTGTGTGTATGTGTAGATCCGTGCATGCATGCATGTATATTTTTGCATGTGCATATGTGTGTATGTGTATATATGTATATATGTATGTGTATATATATGCCTGTGTGTCCGTGTATGTATGTGCATGTGTGTGTATACGCGTGCATGTGCTTACCTGTGTGCATTGTGTGTATGTGTGTATATATATGTGCATGAGTGTGTATGTGTACACGTGTGTGCATATGTATGTGTGTGTGGATGTGCTTATATATGTATGTGTGTATGTGCATGCATATGCATGGATATATGTGTGCAGACGTGTGCGTGCGTGTGCATGTGTGTGTGCATGTACCACCTCCCGGAGGCCGCACATGTCGCTGGCTGTGCTGCGGAAGCACTGCGAGCGAGCAGCAGCGGTGCTGGAGGCCCGGTGCTGTGCAGCGCCTGCACCAGTCCGGCCCTGAGCCTGTTCTCTGCTGTGGCCGGTGCTGCCCCCATCCCGGGGCTGTTCCGGGAACAAGGCGAAATGCTGACGGGGCCCTCCTAGCCCCAAACTAGTCTTACTGGCCTTTCTGAAAATCCTGAGCAAGGCTGTAATTACACTCATGAAACTCAGCGGGGAGTCTGGCATTGCACGTGTGCCTGCGAGGTGCTGGGCAGGGAACTGTGTTTTGGGAAGCACCGCTGCAGCAGAGATGGGGTGAGACAACCCCAGGGTCCGGGTGGAAGAGCTTAGCTGGCACCTGGGCATGGCCCGTTTGGGACTCGGGAGGGAAAACTGGCTGGGAGTTAACCATCTATGCTAACTGGAAGTCATTTTTTTTTCAGGTAATCTCAGCATCTGAGGCAGTGCAGGGAGAAGGCACATTCCTTGGAAAGTCGGAGCCATCCCCTCTGCAGCAGCCTGCTCCTGCACCAAGCCAAGTCCCTGGTGAGGCTTTGCTCCCACTGCTGCACCACTTCTGGCTCCGCAGGTGGGGAAACTGAGGCACGGGGCACTGCCCATCATTAGTGACACTGCAGAACTTCCCAAGCAGCCAGAAGCAGCCAGAAGGAGATCTGAAACTCTTCATTTTGTCACAGAGTGAATGGTAGAAAACTGCTCTGCCAGTATTCAAAGAAATTGCTTGTCAAAATATGCTGAGCTGGAGAGCCGAAATGTCCCATGTCGCCTGTGTGCACAGCTTGGCTGCCCTGATGTCTTCAGACTGATTTTTCGCCCTTTCCGTTCCTCTTTTCCCCCCTTAGCCTTTATCCTTGATGCAGTTTGGGGATGGGACAGGTGGCAATGGGCTTATCACAGCCTGTCCAGACATCTCAAAGCCTGCGGGATGAGTCGGCCACATGCCGCATTCAGGGATAGCCTGGGGACCGAGGGTTAAATTCAGCATTGTGCCTTCAGAGTAAAGGACCACCTGCGTCCAAAGGAGGTTTGCACAGCAACAGAGGCAGAGACAGCCTGGGTTTAGCAATGAGGGCCCAGGTCCACAGGCAGCTTTAACAGCCTAAATCCCACTGAAAATCAGCCCTAGACCCCAGCTGTGCAGTGGGCAGTTAAATGTCTATTCGTGCTTTGCAGTGCCAGGGATCTCCGGGAAGGGAGGCACTGTGGTGCTGCTGTGAGTGGTTCTTCCGTGCACCAGCCTTTATTGCACTCAGCATCCAGGAGAAAATGTGTTACGAATCTTCCTGCCTGTGGTTTCTCTTACTCCCTTCTCTCTTCTTCCTTTTCATGAGTTTGCCTCTTCTCCTTGCTCCATTTGCTGGAATGAGCTATGTTAAATAGCTGATGTTAACACTAAGGTCTCCCTAAAGTCAATACCATCACCAGATGAAGAGGGGCTGGGAAATTTATTTATGGTTTCAGGCTTATCAGCAGACTCAAACAGACATTGTTGTACGGACATACGCTCATTCATATACAGGAATCAGTGCTCATGTGAACTGTATGTAAAAACTGACATATATTAAGCACACCATATGATTATGAATGAGCCTGATTTGGCCTAGGTCTCCTATGTTAGACATATAGCTCGGCCCGACTCACTTGTTCTCTGAAGTCTTACATTTATTTTCAATACAGCAGTGGCAGATAGTTGATCTTTCACCCTCTGTCATGACATGCCTACACACTTGCTCGTTAAGATATCCTACTGAAAGCTTTCTTACAATTCTGGATAAAATCTTAACTGATGGCTGCAAGTTTTCATGGAGAAGAATTTGGATCTGACCCAAAGATGATAAACTTCAGGCTGGAATTGCCACACTCAGAGTCATCCTAAAGGATGGTGCCACTGGAGTTGCTGCATCCCCATTTTACAGCGACGCAAGGCAAGGCACTGAGAAATGAATTAAACTGTCTGAGGTTATGCAAGCACCAGCTGAAGAGCTGGAAACAGAACTAAAATGATCTGAGTCCTAAATCTGTGACCTTTCATTAGGGGACACACGTAAGATGAACTTTTAAATACTCTGACAACCCAAATCTGGTTCAGTCTGGGGTTAGGAATTGTTTCTGTAAAGGCACCACTTTTTAGGGAATATTTCTCCCGCTCCAGTAACCCGCATGTGAGCTGCAGCCAGCTCAGCCCAGCTCACGTTGCCTCTTCCAGCCCCAGTGGGAGCTTGCCAAGTCAAGTCAGGCTGCTGCAGTTTTTACCTTATGCTCTCTACAGGTTGTGTACGGGATGTCAGCACCAATTAATCACAAAATGCAGACTCTGGTTCTGCGGAGCACAGGCAGGTTGTGCTTCCTGGGATCAACCTAGCAATGCTGCCTACGGCTCAGCTAGTTTGGTACATCTATTTTTTTAAGAGTGGGAAATAATTCTGTGTTGACACTGCATTTTAAAACCTTCAGGTGTATTTTTTAGAATAACCAAGTTTATTCAAAACTCCTTGTGTCAGAAAATGTATGCAGCTTGAGTGCTGAAGTAGCTGATCTCTCTCTTGTCGGTCCAACTTCCCCATGAAGCAGGGCAGTGATACTAATCCCGCATCACAGGGGGAGCATTCACAGAGGGAGAGGCAAAATGATTTTCCCGCTGTCTTACATGGCAGAGCAGCAAAGGAAACCTCGGCTGCAGGCCGCTCACGCAGCCCCTTGGTGTGAATCTTGATGTGGTTTTGAATAGAGCTGCTCAGGTCAAAATATTACAGTGGCTTCTGCTCTACATTACTGGAAAGGGCCAGTTTTCCAGATCTGGTCCAACTGTTTCCTAGAATAATATGTATTGTGCAAACCACACCTCATTTTTGCTAGATGTTTATTTACAGCTGGCGTCTGGTGACTTTGGCACCAGCTTCTCTAAGCCCAGCAGACGGCCCTGTTACTCGCCTACCGCCCAGACCCAAACGACCCCAAACTTTCCCATTCATCACAGCAAGAAATCACACTGGATTGAAAACCTTGTCTTTACGAAACCCTGATCGTTTTCCCCTCAAAATCCGCCCGCCCGTTATTTTAGGGTCCCTTTTGATTCTTGTGAACGTGATGCCGCAAATCACCCTCCACCGCCGCAAACCCCCCGCGCTTTGCGGCAGGCCGTGCCGCAAAGCGAGGCAGCAACCGCCTCCCTCTCTCTCAAGCAAGCTTGGCTGGGCGGGGGCGGCCCGGTAGGCTGGCCGGGGAGGCGGGCTCCGAGCCCGTGCGGCCAATGGAGGCCGAGCGCTGGCGGGCGCGGCCAATGGGGAGCGGCGCGGCGCGGCGAGCAGGGTTGGCGGCAGCGCGCCACGCGGCGCGGGGGTCGCCCACGTGTGCGCGGCGGCGGCCATGGCGGTGACACGGCGGCGGCGGCGGCGGGGACGGGACGGCGGCACCGGCACCGGCACCGGGCAGGGTGATGTCCGTGCCTCGCAGGGGCCGGAGGGAGCGGCGGCGGCGGCGGCGGCGGCGGCGGCGGCGGCCGAGGGGCAGCGCGGCGCGGGCCGCGGCAGGAAGCGGCCCCCGGCAGCCGGGCTCGTGCAGCCGGTTAAGCTGAGCCGCGCCGAGCTCTACAGGCCGCCGACGAGCGAGGAGCTGCAGCAGCTCAAGGAGACCGAGAACCTCTTCCACTCCAGCCTCCTCCGCCTGCAGGTCGGCCGGGGCGGCACGGCCCCGCCCGGGGATAAGGCCTCGCTCCTCTGTTTTGCCAGGAGCCGGTTTCTGGGCGGGACGGGAGAGTTTTGGCTGTGTGCTGCGAACACACGCAGCCCTTGTTAGGTGGGAGGTCAGGCCGGTGGGTAAATAGCTGCTGGTGAGTGTAAAGCTTGTGATCTTTGAGGAGCAGCTTTGATCTCCTGGTTGTTTGCAGCTTTTGGTAGCAAGACCTCTTGGGCCCGGTTGCTAATGGGAACCCTGCAGGGTGCTTTCTTGTGCTGGCACCCTGTCATTCCCCAGAGTTTCCTGATGGCAAGGGTGTGTGAATCCTGCCAGTTTTACACTAGCTGGGCCTCACACAGGAGCCAGTAAGATGGAGTTCGTTCCTAGTTCAGTGCTCCTTGGGAGAGGAGTAGCTGTGTTATGCATCTGCCCATGGGCCAGTTGGGCTTCCAGCTCTGAGCAGAGCTTGCGGAGAGGCTCAAGTCTTGCCCAGCTCACCTGCTGGCCTCTTCACTGTCCTCCTCCTTGGTGCTCAGAGACAAAGTAAAGGGCAGGAGTGATTTCCAGTGGTACAGCTGCCTTTCACAGTCTTCCCTTTCTGCCTGCAGATTGAAGAGCTCCTGAAGGAGGTGACATTGAAGGAGACAAAGAAGAAGAGGATTGATGCCTTTCTTCATGAAATTAGTACTCTGTTGAGCTCCATCCCGGAAACCTCAGAAACTGATGTATGTCCCAGAAGGGTGCAGGAGGCAGCAAAGTCTCTGTAAGGAGCAGGCTCTGCTGATGACAAGTTGTTTCTGTGCAGGCTGAAGTCCTTGTGGAATATCTCCCTTAGGGGCTGAAAAAACAGCTTGATTTGAGTTGACAGGGGAGAGTGATGCTCCATCTCTAACTCCTGGGTATAAGCTCCTGCCAGCTCAGAGGGGTGTTATGTGAGAAGAGGGGTCTTGGTCTCTGTGTGACCGTTATTGATGATACTAAGAGCTTTTCACATGTCCCCTCTGTTCCCAGCTCACTGACCAGGCCTGGCTCCCCAAGGATGTGAAGGTCCCATTCCTGCAGGTGCCATTGAGTGTGAAAGGGAGATTTCGATTTCTGCCCCCAGCTGAGCTGAAGGTGGTGGGCAGCTACCTGTTGGGCACCTGCATTAAGCCGGAGATCAATGTGGATGTGGCGGTGACCATGCCGCGGGTGAGTGTAGCCCTGCCTGCTCTCAAGTGGCCTGGGTGAGCCCTGTCCTCTGCTGTGCTCTGCACCCCCTGTCCTGTTTGCTCAATTCCTGAGTGAGACTGCAGCATCTGGATGCCCAGCCTCCACAAGGGGTTGGGGAGTACAGTCTCCCCACTTGCTAGATCAGGGCTTTCTGCTGCTTTGATTTCAGTTCCTCGTGAGAGTCTTCATTCTCTGAGCATTTCCCCAGTGCCAGGTATGCCAGGATGCTACCTGGCTTCGTATCCCATTGCACGATCTGCCCCTGCTCCCAAGCCTCTGTTGAAGGGTGGGTGGTGTTCATAGGCTGAAATCCCTGCAGAGCTCCTCCTGCTGTCTTGTTCTGCCCCATGGATAGTGGGGTCTGAGATGAGTGAAGTCCTGTTCTGCTGAATAGCTCTGTGTCAGTGATTTTAGTGCCTGTGAGTGCTTTGGGCTGGCTTGCCACTCCTTGGAGCTGTCCTGCTGGGAGTAGCTGCATATCTGAAATAGGGATGTTTGTGAGGCCAGGGAGAGCTGAAGGTGGTGCAGTGCCTCAGGCTGAACTTCTTCCTTCCACCCAGGAAATCTTCCAGGACAAAGACAACTTGAACCAGCGTTACCACCGGAAGAGAGCTTTGTATCTTGCTTACATCGCCCATCACTTCTCCAAGGAGAAGCTCTTCGGCAGTGTGACATTTGCCTACATGAACAGCAACCATCTCAAGCCCATCCTGCTCCTGAGGCCACAAGGTAGCACCTGGTTCTTGCCCTGGTACGGGGCTGTGAGCCAGTGCTAGCATTTCCTGTCTTAGCTGGAGAGTGGGGGTCTCAGAGTGTGTAACAGGTGATTTGGAGAGGGAATGGGGTCAGTTTGGCGCTGTTGTTGTGATTGGTGATAAATTTTGAAGCTTTGATGCTTCTGTTTCTCCTGCACCTCCAATCCTCATAGTCTTTTCCTTGCTTTGGCTCCTCACTTACCTCTGCAGCTCTGCTGGGCTCCCCAGCCTTGCTGACTGGTATGGCTTGTGCGTGCTTCAGGGAGTAAAGCAGACCCTACAGAAACACTGCTGTGTCTAGCACTGCCGCTTCTCCCTGTTCTCCGTGTCCCTGCTGTCCTCTTGGCTTCCCAAGGCAACTGTGCACAGTCTGGGCTCTTCCCTGAAGCAATGGGGGACATGTGAATTGCTGGGTGCTGCTTGTTGTTTCCACAGACCTGAGCTGATGGCAGGTTTGGATCTGAGATAGGCGGTGGGGTGTTTGAGGTGGGGATGGGTGGGAAGGTGCAGTATGAGGATGCTGGGGGGGAGCAAATGGGCGCACCTTGCTGGCTGGCAGGGATGGAGGAAGACAGAACTGGGGATAGGAACAGTGTGAACTCTGGCTTGTTGTCAATTTTAAGATGTGGTCACTCTCTGCTCTGATATGATTTCTACCACTGCTGAGCTTAGCTGGGAAGGAGCTTTTCCCTTCTTCTGAGATGGCGATGCTTCCTGTCTTCTCAAGTAGTCATTGTCTGGGTCTTGACACCTCTTCCTCCTGTACTTTTATCCCTGGTGCTTGCAGGCAAAGATGAGAAGCTGGTCACTGTCCGACTTCATGCCTGTCCTGCCCCGGGTTTCTTCAAGCCAAGCCGCTTCTATCCCAGCAAGAACAATGTTCGGACAGCCTGGTTCATGGAACAGAGCCCCTCCAAAGAAGGTAGGACCTGGGGCTGGGGGAACGTGAGGCTGCATGGCTCTGCTGAAGCCTGCCCCCAATGCAGAGAGCTGGGTTCGCAGAGACTGTTTTTTGTGAATGGGAGGTTTGTGTTGGAGTCCAACATGCTGTCATATGCATGTCTGTTCATGCACTCAGGAGCCCCAGAGCCTCCAACCCCTCACTACAACAATTCCATCCTCTGTGACACGGTGCTGCTGTCCCACCTGCATTTCTTGTCCAGTGTGGCTACTGACTTCCCAGGAATGAAGGATGGGCTCGCCCTCCTCAAAGTCTGGCTGCAACAGCGGCAGCTCAACAAGGTATGCTCTGTGCTGGGGGACAAGGCAGGCTCTGCTCACATGGTTAACCTGGCCTTGGCCAGTTCATCTCCCTTCTTGTGAGTGGAAGGGTGATGGTTTGGCTCTTATGGGTTGTGTGGTTGGCTTGGGGTTCCAATTTTTGCTGAGTTAGGTTTCAAGGAGCTCCATCTTGCACTGTCAACTGCAGTGGGTCTGTGTGAACTGGACACTCATGCTTCTTTGAGATTCTGGGAGTGATGCAGTGTTCTGGGGAACTCATCCATTTCCGAAGGGACCATGAGTCATGCTTCTTGTATAAGGCCTTGCCTCTTCCTGGCTGGGCTGGGGTTTTGGGGCTATCCTGCTGGTGATGACAGTGGCTGAGAGCAGCTGTGTAGAGTGAGCGCTGAGGCTTGTGGTGCCTCGACAAACTCTCCCAGATCTAACTGTCTCTGTTTTTGCAGGGCTTGGGCTGTTTCAGTGGCTTCTTGGCCTCTATGGTGGTTGCCTATCTGCTGACAAAACGTAAGATTGTTAAGATGATGAGTGGGTACCAGGTGCTGAGGAATGTTCTGCAATTCCTAGGTGAGTTTCCACAGGTTTCTCTGGGCTAGGAGAGTCTGATGTCAGCAGAGTCTCTGCACAAAGCAGGTCCTTAACCTCTGTGTGCTGGGCTCAGTGGGTGGAGAGCTGGAGAATCAGCTGGGGCTGCTCTTGTAGAATCACTTTGTGCAGCTGTGAACCAGCTGACAAGAGCTATATCCTGCCTCCAAGAAGGGAGAGCAGAAAGGTTACGGAACAGTAATTTTCAAGGGCAACTAGAGAAGTTGTTTTGGCCATATTTCTCTGATAGCTCCGTGAGTGGGCCCAGCTGTCTTGGGCACAGTATCCCTCCCTGGTGAGAAATGAAACCTCTGTTCTTCCTCTGTATCAAAAAAAAAAAAATTGTTGTGATACTCTGAAGTAAATTCAGAGGGGCTGTAGGGAGACCCCTTCCCTCCTCTGCCAACCCTACTCAGTTCCTGCTGATTGGCTTTTTCCAACATGTGGCAGTTGATAAAGCCTGTCCCTGAGGTTCATTCAGTACCAGAGTGTCTGGTGCCTAGAGGTGCTGGACCACTGCCTTCTTCCCCATCCCTCAGTATGGGGCAAGTAGGCTCAGATCCTGGCCAGAATGTGGTGGGGGAAAGAGAATCATGATTTTTTTTTTTCCCCAGTGGTGGGATGGAGGAGCTCTGTGGGCAGAGGAAAAGGGCAGGAGGGGATGAGGCAGCAAAGCAGGGGTGGATGGAGTGGTTTGGTGGTGGATGGGTGGGCCGCAGCACGGGATAGAGGCCAGCATCATGTTTTAGCACTGTTTAGAGTTGTCTGACAGCAGTGGTACCAGCACGTGGATGTACCGCCCTCACCGATGGAGAAGGTGTGGACAACAGTGTGATTTATTCCGTCCTCTCTATCCACAGCCACCACAGACCTGAGCACGACAGGCATCAGCCTCGCAAAGGATGCAGACACCTCCCTTGTAAGCAACCTTCCAGGGAGTGCTTGTGCCCATGTTTGACTGTCGGCTGTGCTGCTGGCACTGTGTGGCTGCCTGGGCAGGGATGTTTCCAGTGGCCTGGTTGTTGTTTCAGGGACTTGGGGTGGAGGTGAGGTGCTGGTGTCTTCATGTCTGTTCTACAGTGTGACACTGTGACTGTGTTTGCCCTTCCAGCCTTCCCTGGCTGACTTTCACCAGGCTTTTGAAGTGGTTTTTGTGGATCCCTCTGGACTGGTGAACCTCTGCGCTGATATGACTGCCAGCAAATACCACCAGGTACTGGCAGGTTATGAGGGTATCCTAAGATGCTGTTTTAGGATCCAGGACCAAACAGGAATGCTATTCTTTCCTGTACCCGCTCCTAGTAAGAGGCTCTTCTGTTCACAAACTGATAGGTTCTGTTAAAGAGTTGCTGAGCCTAGTGGCCTGGGACAGCTGTGTGTCCATGGTGTGGATGATGCAGTCGTCGTACCCTGTTGGCTGTCTTCTGAAGCTGACTTTGCAGAGGTTACACACTAACCTGTCATATGCTCTGAATTCCTGGGGCAAAGGAAATGTCCTTTTTTTTTTTTTTTTTTTTTTTAACCTTATTCGGTTGCTGTGTTAATAATAGAAAGCCTCCTGCCAGAAAACAATCTCCTCAGCTGTATGACAGCACCTTGAGGGGACAACAGGGCTGCAGGAGCTGGAGGGAGGGAAAGTAATGGGATGAACTACTGCTTAATTTGCTTCTATCACTCAAGTGAGCTGAGGCTGGCAGAGGGTGCTTAGACATCTCAGAGAAGGATGTTGGACCTGAGGAGGTGGTTCAGTGCTGCTTTTTAAACCTTTAACGAACATTCCCAGCTCTGAAGCTTGGAAGGGAATTCTAAGACTTGGGTTTAGTGCCACTTCACTTTTCCTGTTCAAAGGAAACTGTTTTCTTCTATTTGGGTATCTCTGGGTGAAGCCAAAGAGCTGTTTAACAAAAATAACTGTTCTGGAGTGGAAAAAACCTACACTATCAGGAATGCCAAGAAGGGTCTAGAGGGGCCATATAGGTTACTTGGCTCCATGCTGAGGATGGAAGCTGTCTGAGATTGGTGTCTGCTGGTGACTGTGGAGCTGGAGTGGCCATGGTTGTTGCTGACTGCTGCTGGAAGGATTTGCTTTACACTTCTTTCCTCCCATTCATGCCTTTGCTCTGTCATCTCCTCACTCAGGTCCAGTTTGAAGCCAAGTGCTCCATGGAAATTCTGGATGACAGCACAGTGGATGGCTTCCAGGTGCTGCTCATGACCTCGAAGCCCATGCTTAGAGCCTTTGACCACATTTTCCAGTGAGTGTGCTTGTGCTGGTGGGGTGATGCTGAGCAGGTCTGTTCAGAAAGGAGTGGATCGCTTCTGGTTTCAGATCGGGGTGGATGTGAGACCTGCCTTGTGGGAAATAGCTCTAATAGCTCTGTGATAGACAGTGGTGCCTTCGACCCTTCCACTTTTATTGCCTGGACATCCTCTCAGGAGGAGGTAGGGCTTTCAGTCAGTGTTTTGGCTTGTGAGGAATTGTGACTGTCCCCAAACCCAGGATTTCCCATGGTACATCCTGAGAGAGTTGGGGATCTTTGCCTCACAGTGGCGTAATACAGCGCTTCTCACGGCCCCCATTCTGGGCCAGGGAGCCTCTGTTTCTCGCTTTATCCGTCCTCCAGCACCCTTCTCAGGAGGCATTTGGTGAAGGAGGCAGAAGTGTATGTGACTGGCTGCTCTCCTTCTCTAGCCTGAAGCATGTATCCAAGCTGCAAATTGCCTGCAAGAAGATGCAGCTGCTGAATGAGCTGATGGATCGAGGTGGGAACTATGTGGCTGCAGCCCTTCCGTTCATTGTGTCGCTGCTGTCCCGTGGACTGGCTGGGAGAGCACTGCTGGTGGCTCACTCCTTACCCCAGACCCCAGAGGTAACACAACTGAGCAGGGACTCTGCTTGACTTTGCATCCCATTCTGTGCTTGCAATCTTGGGCATTCTTTGCAGCAGTGTTGGGGGCAGTGAGGAGATCTTTCAACACTGCAGGATGGAAGGAGTCTTTCCCATCTATGAGGGGCACAGACGGGATCTGAGACTTGGGGGACTTTGACAGGGTGCCGGGTGCAGCCAGGAAGACTTGGTTTGGGCAGAAGTCTCTGCGCAGCTTTGGGGCTGGTTGAAGACAACTGGCTTTCTCATTAAGGAGACCTATTAAATCAGGACTTCCCTGTCTTTGTCCATCTGGGCACTTGAGTGTATGTTCTGCTTAACAGGAGTTTTATCTAGTGGTCTGATATCCTGATAGATGCCAATCCAGCAAAGTCATCTATCCTTGTACTTCTTATTCCCTGTTTCTGTTCAGTGGCCTGTTGAAGCTGAGCCCCCAAAACACAAAGACGTTGGGCCCCTGACATTTGGACTTCTGTTTGTCCCAGAGTTTGCTGCCAGTACTTTGGAGAAGGGGCCACAGGCTGATCGTCTTGAGGTAAGGAGAACCTTCCTTATCTGGGAGAGGATGATGGTAGTTGGGGGAAATTCGTGCAGCTTGGGAATGCCCATCAGCACATCCTGCCATGCTTGATGCTGAGTGCCTGCCATGGCTGAACTGGTCAGTGCCAAGTGTGAGCAGCAGTGTGGGCAAGTGGCAGCAAGCAGACTATTGAGCAGCTGCTGGTGTCCTTGAGACATCTTGGTGAGTTTAGGAGGGTTGGAGGAAGACCTGCAGGAGTGGGGAGCCCTCTTGGTCTGGCTGGAGAGATGGTTGGCCAAGCAAGCTTGAGTAGGAGGGGAGGGAGATATGATGGAAGCAGTGGAAGACCCCAAATCCAAGTTTCTCATTGCTCCACTTGAGGAAATTTTGGTGAGGCTGAGTCTACGTTCCTCTCCTATTAAGAGAGCCAGGCAGAAACTGGACTGGGGAGCTGGAATGAAGCTGGCACTCTGCTATGGCTGCAGATGGCCGTAGGGGCGGCCGGCAGTCACAGAAGTGCTTCAGCTGACCTGAGTTGTCACCTATGGTTCTGGCACCATTGATGTCTCTCTGCAGGCCCAGGACTTCCGAACCTTCTGGGGGGAGAAGTCTGAGTTGAGACGGTTCCAGGATGGCACCATCTGCGAGGCAGTGGTGTGGGAGGCAAACACGGTGTGCCAGAAACGCCTCATTCCTGAGCAAATTGTCAGGCATCTCCTGTGGCTGTAAGTAGCTCTGAATAGGACCAAGTGACAGCCATAGCTGGGAGACCTATGGTTGTGTGGGCTCACTGCTGCTCTCTGTGGCTTGTGCCACATCTCTAGTGCCCTTGAGGTAACACTGTTGTCAGATCCTGGTCTTGGGGGACTTTGTGGATTGTTTCAGCTTTGGGAAGCGAGGAAGGCTTTCCAGAGGCTTCTTGCTGCTTCCCAAGAGAATGTAGTGAGGGCAACCATGAGACATTGTTGCTGGTGCTTGTGGTACCTCTAAAGGCAAGGAGGCAGGGTGGTTCTGCCTTTACAGATGGATGTTGAGACACTCATCAACGGCAGAGCTGAGAAGAGAAGCCACCTGGATCATATGGGTTGTTTTGTGAAATTCTGTGAGATCCTGTAGTGGTCCACAAGGTTGGGTCTACCTAGAGCACTGGAAAACCTTCCTGTAGCAGTTGAGAGCTACTGCTAAAAATGAGACCCTCTTGCAAAGAATGAGGGGGTTGCTTGGGCCTATTTATCCCTACTTGAGGAGGGGTCCTGGGAAGAATAGCTGCACGTCGGCAGCTTTGGCTATGAATTCTGTGAAGCTGTATGAGTTGCTGTGCAGCTTTGGGTAGGTGGTCTGGGCATGGGAGGAATGCACAAAGGTCTTGGTGTTCTCCTCACTATGATCTTCTTATATAGGAAGGCTCTCCTCAGGCTTGGACTGGGCCTTGCCTATGGGTGCCACAAGCAGCATGGTTAGGGTAATCTGTCCTAGCTCTTATGCTCTCTTGTCTTTCTTCATATAGCCATGCAGACATTCCCGAGTCCTCTATCTGTTACACAGGAGCCCTGCTGGAGTCTGTGATCAAGAGTGGAAAAGAGGTACAGTTACTTCCTCAATTCCAGTTTGGGCTGTAGGTTTCTCAGGGAAGGGAGGTATGGGAAGAACTGGGGGGAAGTAATTTTAAATTGTGATCCTGAGGCTCGTAGCTGGTTCCTAGGAAGGATAAGGAAAGTGCTTGTCTGCAAACACTGAGGCATCCAGTGCAGTGCTCTCAGATCTGCTGCGCTTTTTGTGCTACACCAAAACAGTGTGTCACATCTGGGACAAGATGCTAGTTCCTGCTATTTCTGGTGCGATGGGGCAGCATCATTTGTCTATGCAAGCTAGGCTGCAGTGAGCAGAGCTGTTAAATCCCGTGATAGGGAAGTGCTCTTTTTTGCAACTTGAGAAGGATTTAGGAGTCTGATCTCTAGCAGTCCTTGAGGAACAAAGGAGAAATCCGCTCTTATGCACAGGGGGTGTCTGACCACACTCCTCCAGTGGCTGTTGCTTCTGTGCAAACAGTCCCTGGGAAGCCTGCAGGGGTCAAGGAATGGGATGGAGGAGAGAAGATGAACTCTCCAGAAGAAAGGCCTCTTATGAATTAGGCTTTTGTCATTCACAATGCACCCTGCAGAGGGTGCTGCTGGTCTGCTGTAAAATCCAGGCTGGTTGCATGTGTATTGCTTGATTCAGCTGCATTTGAGCAGTTAGTGCCTGCTCTTATTCCTCATTTAGGCGTCTCTGCTGTACTTCAGGGTGAGGGGAGCAGCAGGACAACAGAAATTCTCCTTTCTGTGCATCTTAAATGCCCTCCCCAGGGCTCTCAAGATGCTCTGGATGTTTTCTCTCCTTCCTTACTGTTTTAGCTGTGCTTCACAACTCTGCCATGGCTAAGGATATAGTATGAGCAGTTTCCTGTTAACTGCTGCCTCTGGTGGCATCAGTATGCAGAAGGGAGGCAATAGCAGAGATCTTGCCACGGCCAATACACAGTCTCTTCTCGCCCTCCAAGTCACTCTTAGCTTCTCCATTTATCTATGCCTAGCAAAAAGCTGCTCTCTGGGGTGGCAGTCCTATCTTGGTGCTCGTTGCCTCTCCAGGCAGAGAAGGAGGCAAGATCAGTGCTTGTGCTCATCTCTCTGGGGATGGCAGATAGAAACTGAGAGGCTCTCTGGGTGTCTGCAGGGCTCTGGGACCGGCGAGGAGGCCATGGTCAGCGTCGTTTGCTCGTATGATGACCTGAGCCGCAAGCTTTGGAACCTGGAAGGGCTGCCGCTGACGGTGACGGCTGTGCAGGGCGTTCATCCAGCCCTCCGATACACGGATGTGAGTGCTCTTAGGTGCAGCCTGTGTGCTGTGGATCCAGCAAGGAGTTGAGGGGAGGCCCTGGCCTTGGCCCTGCTGAGTTTCAGGGTCAAGGGGGACACAGATTTAATCTGTGTTTGTACCTACTGCAAGGCCTTGTGGTGACGTGCTACCTCTTTTATGCTGTCCCATCCCTGTGCCTGGCTGTGCAAAGGCTGGTCAAATACTGTGTTGGGGGGTCTTTGCGGAGATGGGAGGCTTGGGAGCAAGGGGTGAGCTTTGCTGCTTGGGCTCTGCTCCCTGCTCTAAGTCCCTTACTGATGATCTGTCCCAGGTCTTCCCTCCTATTCCCATGAAGCCGGTTTATTCCTTTCATACCAGAATCAGGAACAAAGACTTGCTGCTTCCCTCAGAGGACAAGCCCTGCCCTGCCTATATATCCCCTTTGAAAGGTAAGTGGGGAGAGATGTGGGCAGATGATACACTAGAAGGAAATGAAGGAGGCTACACTAACTCAGTTACTGCTCTGTTTGTGTGTCACAGGTGGGACCAGAGCCCTGGCTCCCCCTGCTCTTGTGCTTAACCTCTAGTCCCTGCTACGCCCTCTAACACCTTGTTTCTCCTTGGGATTCACTGACCTCCTTTTGTCTCTTTTTCCTCAGTCGTGTGCCACATGGAAGGCAGTGGCCGATGGCCACAGGACAAAGAAGCCATCAAGCGAATCAAGGCAGCTTTCCACCTCCAGCTGGCCGAGCTGCTCCAGCAGCAGCACCATTTGATCTGCAGGCCTGCGGTCACCCATACTGATGTATACAAGGTAGGGGAGTGCTGGAGGCCTCTGTACTTGCAGAGTGATGGTGCCTTGTTATTGAAGAGGAAGGCAAGGGTAGTTATGGAGATGGTCATTGCCTGTGCTGGATAAGAGTGGGATTTGGGTCCTGGTCCCAGTGAAGAACATGGGAATATTTTGTGCTGAGACAAGAATAGTGCTGCATCTGTTCCTTGGGGTGAAGAGTAGCATGGCAGCCTGCATATTTTGCTGCCAAGCCTGACTTCACTTTCTACCCCCATCTCAGGATGGCTATGTTTTCCGTCTCCAAGTGGCCTACCATCGAGAGCCCCTAATCTTGAAGGAAGTGGTCACTCCAGAAGGGATGCTGAAGTACCAGGACACAGAGGAATCTCAGCAGCTGGAACTAGAGACCTTGCATCTGCCTTACCTAACCAGCTCCCTGCATGGGTAGGCAAGGCAGAGTTTGGGATGCTAGGATGTGGGACACATCCTGTGGCTGGGAGCTGATATGGAAGTACCTTTGGATGATGGAGGGCGATGGTGCAGAGAAGAGTTCACAGTAGGAAGGGAGGAGGTCCCTCAGCCCTCCTTGTGAGCCAAGAAGACTTCTGAGGGAGGGGGCAGGGGAGCGAATGTGGGTAGGGGAAAGAGCTGGTTGTCCCGTTTGTTAGATTAGGTCTCTGGTATCAGGAGACAAGTACTGAACAGCAGTACAGTTACAAGGGAGCGTGTGGTAGCATTACTCTTTTCTCCCAAAAATGCAAAGCTCGCAAAGAGAGCCCTGTGCTTATTATGTGGAACACACATGCCCTTCTCTATTGAATGCCAGAAGGGCAGTTAGGGTCCTAGGAGGTTTCAGCTGAACAGTTCTTTCCATCCTCCACACAGGCTCCAGCAGCAGCACCCTGCCTTTGGCAGCACTTGTCGGCTGGCTAAGCGCTGGGTCAGCGCCCAGCTCCTGAGTGACCACATTTCCGAGGAGTGTGTGGACCTCCTCGTGGCATATCTTTTCATCTTCCCGGCCCCCTTCACTCCACCCAGGTGAGGATGGGGAGCCCAAGCTGGCTGGATAGGGGTTAACTGCCTTTTTCCCTATTGAGTGTGCAGATAGGATAAAGGAATGAGGAGGGATGCTGCCAGGGCAGGAGGGGCTGGGATAGGTGGTCCATACACTGGCATGTAAAAGCAAATGATAAGACCCTGTAGTGCCAGGAGGCCATCCCAAGCTCTGGTGGGTGCAGCTGGTTGGAGAAGGCAGAGGTTGTTGGTGCTGCTGGGCTGCATCTTGCCCCTTCCCCAAGCCCAGCTATGCTGGAGAGTGAGGGGGGCAAAGCATCGGGCTGCCAGCTGCAGTGGTCTGTGTGCTCACTTATTAAGAGTAGGAGCAAATGTCTTCATGGCCGCTGAGTACAGGCAGTGCCTCTGTGGCACTGTCACAGCTCAGTGGCCTGGGATGCCTCTTTCTAGATGTGATGTGCACAGGTGTGTGGTATTCCTCTGCCATGGGGCAGGATCAACTACTAAGGGGGTGTTGTGCCTTTCTGAGGACTAGTAGGGCTCCTCAGCCCTTGGGGAACAGCTGGGACAAGTAGGGATCATAGAATCATAGAATCAGTAAGGTTGGAAGGGACCTGGAGATTATCTAATCCAGAGACCTCCCCTCTCAGCAGGGTCACCTAGAGCATGTCAGACAGGGTTGCGTCCAGGCGGGCCTTGAATGTCTCCAGAGAAGGAGAGTTTGGCCACTGGGGCACGCGGGGTTTGTGGGGGGACTGCACGCGAGAGGCACCTTCCCCCCCCGCCCAACTGCTGGTCGTGGCAGCCAGGGCCGCACGGTCGGGGCCGCAGGGGGAAATCACTTTTTTCTTTCAACTTAAAAGAAAATGTCTACATCAACCATTTCAGGAAGAGTGGAAACTTGGCTTTCATCCACATGGCATATTAAAGTTCCTATGACATGGCTGGAAGCGTGTATTGGACCCAGGAAGAAAATAGTGGTAGTAACTTAAGTCAAGCTCAGGTTAACAGGCAGGTGTTTGAGCAATGGCTTCTTACAGATCTAAGAGATTTAGAATATCTGATTTTACCTGAGTGCATCTTGGATGCCCCCAAAGGAGAATTGTCTGGCTTCTACTCAGTGCAGATTGATTCTCTAGTTGATGTAAGCCAGCCAGCATATTCCCAGTTGCAGAAGCAAAGAGGAAAAAGTAGGGTAAATGAAGAAGTAACAGCCAACACTCAGGCATTCCAAAAACCCTGGGAAGCAAAGCCTACTTGAATGCTGATGCTGCAGCTGACTGATGGGGTACATCAAGTTCAGGGCATGGAATATCAACCAGTTCCTGTCCTTCATACTAATCTTCCTCCAGGAACAAAAATCACTGTACAGGGTAATGTTGCATATCGTTTCGGAGTCCTTTTGCTTAAACCAGAAAATGTAAAATTGTTGGGTGGTGAAGTGGATGCTCTTTTAGAGGAGTATTGTCAGGAAAGAGTCCTTGCTAGATTAATTGGAGAAGCTGAGAACCCTAATCCTTTTGGACAAACTGGGTATGAACAAGTTGTTCCAAGGCCTGCAGATGAATTAGGGCAAGTTCTGGGCACTTCAGGTGAAGAGCTTTTAGCCAGTCTTGAGGAAAATAATGAATTCACTTTAAACAATGGAACACCTTTAGAGAGTGGGTATTGCAGTAGAAGCAATAATTTTAGCACAACCTCAGGTTCACACAATGGAAACATTTTGCAAGGGATGATAGATACGTGGTGGTTAGCAGCATGTTGGTACTCCTGGGTTCTCCGGGAGCGGTGTTATGGTGGTGCTGGCTGCTGCAGCCTCCGTTTATTGTAGAAAAGACTCCTGAGGGAAGGGCAGAAGGCCAACCATTTAAAGCTAAATGGAGCAGAGTATTGGGAAATATCTCCTTAGGGCCAATTGCTTGCTGCCTCTGGCAGGTGGACTGGATACAGCCCAGAGGGAGTGAAATGAAGTTAAAGGCTATGTTTACCCTCTGTGTAGAGCCCAAAGGTTAGTCTGTCCTGCACTTGAGATCCGGTTTCCTTCTCAGAAATAACAATAGTGACTGTCTACTGCCTGGAAAGCTTTTCTGTATCCTGAAATACTCTGCTAGCAGGAGCCCCATCTTCCCAGCTGTCTTGTTTTGCAAGTGTGTTGTGTTACAGGGGAAAGAGAGTTACAGTGAGAGTTTGGGCTGGTATCCTTTGTGGTCCTGTTTGAGAGCCACATTGGAGATGGGAGCAATCCTGTCTATAGTTTCCCCCTTGCTCTAGGCCTAGAGAGCAGGCTACCTGGTTGAGGGAGCTGCAGGAGATGGGGAAGACGGAGGGAAATATTTCAATCTCTTTGAGTTTTTTTTTTTTTTTTTTTTTTTTTTTTAATCTGGGGAGGAAGTAACAGGGGAAAAGAAAAGGATTTTCCTGTGTACCTGAGGACCTAGAGAAGGCAAAATGCCTTTTACCCCTTCTGGATTTCCCTCTCTCATCTCAGACTTTGGGGGCTTTTTAGGTGCTTTTGGGGCTGCTTGTGGCCTGGTTGTTGCTAAGTTATATGCAAAGCCCTGTTCCTGCCATGGTGGTTGGCTAAGGCAGCAAATGCTAGCATTAAGCTGTTTTTTCTCACCTGCAGCTCTCCCCAGGTCGGGTTTCTGCGCTTCCTCAACCTCCTGGCAACCTTTGACTGGAAAAACAACCCTCTCATTGTCAACTTGAATGCAGGCCTCACAGGTGAGCTGGCAGCACATAGGTTCTCTGGGGTGGCCATGGCCACAGCTGCGGGAGAGCTGTGGCACAAAGGTCTAGGGCCCTGCTGGGTCAGCATGTGGCTCTAGGGTCTTATATATATGAGAATGTCACAGCTTCAGCCTGGGGCGAGGAGATTTTCCAAGCCCTTATTCTCCTACCGTGTTTAACTTGGCTTCAAGGTTTGTTTGGTTGTGGGCTTTCTTGTTTTGCTTTGTTTTTTTTTCATACCTGCCTTTGAAGAGTTGGTCTTGCTGACAGTTTTCTGTTGCTTTGTGGTATTACTGAAATCTCTTGTGAACATGGGCAGTGTTGAACTACACAGTGTGTTTTGAAGCCCTCTGCTTCTTAGTAGCCAGCGTTTTAGCTTGAGGCTTTGTTCTGGCTCTTCCTGGCCCATACCTTTGCTTTAGTGTCTTGTAGACTTGTCCTTCATCTTGTCCTTCCTCAAGGTACCATGTTATTTTGCATAAGAAGGTCCTCCTTGTGCTCACAAGTGCACATGGTTGCAGGGTACCAGCATGCAGTTAAGCCTGCTGTGTAAACTGCCTTGGGCAGATGCAACATGGGTGTGAGCTATGTGAGACCCGAAGTGGAGTGGGATGACAGCCCTTTGCAGAGCTTGGCTGGGATGGTCTGGTGCTGGGGCCTCTGCCCTGCAGTGGGAAGGCCTAGCTCCTGCTCTTTGTTGGCTGCCTGGTGCTTGCATTTGAAGAGCAATCAGCTTCAAATGCTAATTGAGCTGGTGTGGGAAGGTGCAAAGCCTCCTTACCCTGCCTCTGCTTTGAAAGTCCTGCTGAGCAGCTTGAAGCACAGGCATTATCTGCTAGTCGCTGATTTAGAAACCTGAAAGGGGAAAAAAGGCTTTAATCATCCAGGTGCTCAGAGTCATGAGGGAGGCTTTGAAGTATTTTTTTACCTCATGAGCTCTGGATCTCCTGGTGAATGTGTCTCTGGCTTCCAAAGGAACATACTGGCGTGTCCAAGCAAACATGTGATCCTGGGCTGTTTGTTGAATGTCTTGTCTTTCTGGATAACTGATGTCTTAATAGCTTTTTGTGGGGGACAGAAAAGACTATGGCTTGTTTACTACTCTGCAGACATGTCTCAGCTATGGTGGGGGCAATAGCCCATCCAAACTTTTAAAGCTGATCTGTAAGAAAAGCAAAAACCTGCTTGTGAGTAGTGTGGGCAACACTGGAAAGAGCTGCTGTTTCTATGGGTTTCAGTACTCCCTTGACTGTATCTTATTTGAGAGGGAGAACTGGTGCTTTGGAAACTGATATATTTCTACCCTTCAGCTTTTTCTTTTTTATATAAATGAAAAAAAGTAGGAAATGTTTTTGGCCCAAAAGCTATTTTTTTTCTATTAAAAACAAATCAGAAAACAAACTTTCATTAGCTCATAGCATCACTAGTTCCTAGCGTATGTCAGTCCTGCTGTGCCTTGAACCACATGTGGACCTACATAAGAGTGGCTGTGTAGGGTTGGAGCAAAGGTCCTTCTAGCCTTGTATCCTGTCTCCAAATTTTCCCATAGACAGATTCTGAGGAGGAGCACAAGAACAGAACAAGTGTATAGCAATGCTCCTGCCAATTTTATCCTGGCCTGTAGCTACTTGCAGTTTGGAGACTTCCTGAGCCGGATATAGCTTCTGTGAATTTAGTAACTAGTCCCCAAGGGATTTTTCTGTCATCAGCTTTCCCTTCGAGCTGTACAAGGTGGCTCAAGCATTTTCTCCCCTGCCCTGCCCTGCCCTGCCAGTAGCCCTCAGTGCTACTCTGCAGCACCAGTGTCCCAGAGGTTGGAGGGAAGGTGGTAAAGGTTTATGCTGGCATTTCCTTCTGTGCTTACAAGAGTTTATCTTCAAGGGGTTTGCAGGTGCCACCCAATAACTGCCCATTGGAGCCAGCGGTCAGACTCAGCCCCTGCATGAAAAGGCTCTGCAGAGCCGCAGCAAAACAGCAATGCTATGGAAGTTCTCTGGCCAAAGCTGTGTGGGAAAGGACAAAAGCTGGTTGTGCTGCTGGGCTTGCCACCTCTAAACCTTTCTAGCCCAGTAGCTATCCTATCTTGTATTGTGACCTGACTTTGTATGTAGAGGGATCGAGTGTCCCACAGCCTCTGGCCTCTTCTGTTGCAGGCTGGCATCTTGCTGAGAGCTTGAGAGATACAGGCCCCCTTCTGTGGGGTGAGGAGAAACAGCCACATGCTGCCTCTGGTCTAAAGTGTGCTTCAGGATTACTCTAGTTTGTATGTTGTATGTATGTTCAGGAGATGCAAATCGTTAGCCTATGCTCTATTGGCCTCGCTTAGAAGGAGATTAAAAGGGGATGGGATATGAAGAGGAATGGTCTTGATTTTTTGATTATGTATTTTTCTTTGAGTGATTTATCCTGCATTTGTATCTCCCAGAGATAGAAGAGGAAATACCCAGGTTGAACTTGCAAGGAACAAGGCTTCTTGCAAGCACTCTGGGATAACTATTAAGTGAGGCAGCTCATCTGTGTCGCTGGAATCTATCCATAATGTGGTCATGAGGAAAGAGGGTTCTTTGAGAATCCCTCTTGTCATCTTGCTGTTTTTTCCTCTGGGATGATAACTGTAACTTCAGCACCCCACTCCCCATGATGCATTGGTGTTACAGGGTGCTACAGGCTTGTTCTCGTTTGTGAGGCTGTGTCTCTAAGTCTAGGCACTGGAGTCTGGCCACTGTGGGATGGAGGTGGCTGACTGGTGCTGGTGTGCTGCAGGGGCTGTTTCCAAACCACTCTTGCCTTGGCATCTATGTCCTCCTGGTCCTGGTAGCTGGTTTATGTTGCTGCTGTTTGTCACATAGTCTCACTCTCAATCAACTCTACTTGTTTAGCAAGACTGATTTGACAGATGAAAACAAAACAAAACAAAACTTTGTACCCAGAGGCAGTTACTGTGAATGGTTCTTTGGGACCAGGCGTTGCGTGGGCAGGCTCCCAAGCCTTGTTTTCCTCTCTGCAGGTGAACAGGAATAAGGAGTTGATGTGCCAGGGCATGAGGGCTGATGAGTGTCAAATGCAGACCCTGCTGCCTTGTTGTACCTGGTGGGCGCATTGTGGCCAGGGAGCCATGGGTGGGCTCTAATGATTAGTTTTCGGGAGTTGCTGCCTCCTGACTCTGCCTCCCCTTTTGGGGCTTTGAGCTTGGATAAGGGAGACAGGAAACATAGGGGCAGGGCTGCTGCCCATGGACCAGAGTACCAGAGAGTCAGCTGCACTTGGATGGGGGTCAGAAGGTGTGGGGGAAAAGGGTGGGAAAGGGCAAAAGCCAATTATTTTGCCCTTTCTTGGACTGTGTTATGTGGGCTTGGAGGGGGCATCTGATCCATCTGCCTGCCCTCTCCAGAGGCCGACTGCACAGAGATCAAGAACAAGTTTGTGGCTTCTCGCTCTCGCCTCCCCATCATGTTCATTGCCACCCCCAAAGACAAGTGGACCTCAATGTGGACCAAAGAGCGACCCTCGGTGCAGGTGAGCTGGAGCTTCCTTGCCCTATGGTGGCAGCCAGATTGGGGTAGTTCAGTGCTGCACTGAGCTTCACAGACCCTCTTCATTAGTGATTCTGCAAAGCCTTGAGTTTTACCCTCTAGCTCTCTTTCTTTCCTCCTCAGATTCTGCAGCGCCTTCTTGTACTGGCCTCAGAGTCCCTCCGGGCTCTGGAGGAGCAGCTCATGGACCCACTCAGCAGCCAGGATATGAAGGTAATCCTTCTGGGTACCTAGGCAAAGGTTTCTGTCCCATGTCCAGCTTCTCTTCCCTGCTTGTTCAGGCAAAACCCAACTTAGCCATCCTGATACAGGGTAGAGGCTGTCCCATTAAGTCCTGCCCTCATGTGCAGGTGTGTCTGCGTGGCCTCAGCTCCCAAGCTGCTAGCCAGTTGCCATTTAAATTTTATCTCTCCTCACCTCTGACAGTGGGGAAATGGCTCATCCTGGCTTCAAACTTGGCTTGGAGCTTTATATAGCATTGGGTACATCTTCCCAGTGTTGACCTTGCAGTATGGCTCTGCTTCTGGGTTAGCCTGAGTCAAGCTTGGTGGCAGATGCTGCTGTTGGGCTTTTCCTGGAGGCATTTAGGCCTGGGTGAGCTTGCAGGTATCCTGAATGGCCAGGAAAAGGAATTGAAATCAGATTGGTCTGAGGTTTTTTGGTGAAGGGGTCACAATAGAAAGTGGTGGGATAAAAGAACACTGGACAAATCCATTTAGTAGTATTTCAGAATCTTACTGAATGCAGGGCTTCACTCCAATTGGAAAAGGTTAGGAGCTGGTTAGGATAAAGATCTTCACCTGAATTGGTTTAAAGGCAGGTGCACGAGCTACTTGACTAAGCAGTGTGATTTCAGCTGTCTAGGTTCCTCTGTGTGCCTGAATTGAGGTCTTTCAGCAGAGTTAAAATCTGAGTTGTTGCGTCTTTGCTGTGTGGTGAGTGAAACTGGGGATATGGAGACCTGATTTTCTCCTTTGTCTTTCAGGACTATGAGCAAAACCCTCTGGCCTATTTTGGTGCCCTCATGTATAAAATACTATAGGACAGATAGATTTCTCTCTTGGAATTAGGTGCGTCAGTACTTGGCTAGCACTCTTGGTGTGCCAGGTGCTTAGTTTGTGCAGTTTTAGTCTTATTTATGATGTGGATGCTTTTTGCTGTGGCTCTATAGTCTGTCTTCTACAGGCAAGGCCAGTGACCCTGCTGCGTGCTGAGGCTAGGGTGCTGCTTTTGGAGTGCCAGTCTCCTAAGACTGGAGACACCCTTCTCCTGCTTTCAGGTCTACTTATATAGACCATATATGATTTTTGGTGGCATTATTTGTCTTCAGCATTTGCACAGCATCTAGCAACATGGAGGCCTTTGTTTTTTCTTGGGCTGCCCTGTGAAGCTGTACTGGAGTGCAACTGAGCTAAATTCCAAGGCTGGTGGTTCTAAGATGTGAAGAGCTGCCATGCCAAGTGTGGCTTATCTTGGCAGCAACATTCCATGTTGAAGAGTGGCGGGTGTTGGCTGAGAACTGTGAAGGGTTTGGATTGTTTTACATCTTTTCCCAGGTGCTGACATTGTTGTACAAGTCAGTAGCATAACTCAGTGCTGCATCCTTCTATCTTCTACATGCTGTTTTCTGAAGATGCTGCTGTGCGTTTGGGTGCTTGAAAGCTTTTTATATCAAACCTCATATAGCTCAGGAAATATGAGAGCCATTTTGGCATAAAAGGATGAAGGCAGAAGAACAGGGGCCTGTCCTGATGATGCAGGTTAAGTCTTCACTCTCAAGGAATGTGCGTCTCTCTTGTGATGAGGCTGTATGCAGCTGGCTGCTTTCAACTCTGGGGATTGTTCCTAGATCAGTCTCTTGTCAGTCTGCTGCACTCCTGGTCACTGCATACAGAGTTTCTGCCCTCCCTTAGCCACGTAACTGCTACATCTGCTCCTCCTGTCAGGAGTCTATTGTGGGATGGAGGAAGAGGAAGATGATAACAGACAGAATAGCCGGTAAGTACTCTTCCTTTCTGCGTCACGACCAGAGCAAAGTCCAGGTTGAAAAGAATCCAGGATGTTGTGTTAAAGGATGATTAGGGAGATGAGACTGTGATCCTCTTCAACACTTGGCTGAATAAGAGGTAAGGGAAGGTAATCATTAGGAGGTAATTAGTACAGGATGAAGGGACAGCTGTAGAGATTTCCTGGACCAGTGACAGATTCTAGATAATTCATGGACTGGAGGCTTCTAAAAATTTTAGAAATTGTACTATAATGTTGTCCACACCTGTGCCCGGCCAGAGACTTGTTTTCTGTTTTGGTGCAGTCTGAATTAGTTGTTGTCTTCCTCCTCACTCTGGTTGTCTTGTGGCCAGTAAGTCAGGCACCTGGGCTGTGTGTTGTTCAGAAATAATAGCTCCAAAAGCAACTGCTCTTTGAAAGTGTCGCAGAGAAGGTGTGTTCGTATCCGGTGGCTGAGCAGTTGTCTGAGAGGCCTTTTGGGAAGCGATGTGGGCAGGAATCACAAGAATCTGCAGTTGTGAGGCTGGATGGAAATAAGATCTCTTTGAGCCCCCGTATGGTAGATAGAGGAGGCCTTAGGATGCCCTCTATCTAGCCTGTGTCAGGCAGCCTCTACCTGGGCTGCCACGCAGCAGCTCTCGCACATTTGCTTATCCCATGACTGCTGCTGTTTTGAATGGGAAGGGGAGAACAGTGAATTTGGCTGCAGATGGGATCTGCAGTGATGCAGTTTAATGAGCAGAAATGCGATTTGGCAAACCAACAGGATTTCAGATTTAACACGTCAGGTTAGAATATGACCTCTGTAATTGTTGTATCCTGGGCCATGCTCAAAACAAAACTCTCCTAGCAGCCTAGTTTCCTGCAGAGAGCAGTATTTCAACCATTTAGGCACTGCTCATCTTCATGTTCAATGCTGTGGGCACAGGCCCAGCTCAGGGTGGCTCAGTGCAGCAACAGAGTAGTTGATGCTGTAGTGGAAAGAGGACGGATGAAGAAATGAGCAGCAAGGATGTGATAGAGCAAGCAATGTGGCCAGTGTGCTGGGACAGGAGAACAAGTTTGGGAACGGCCTCCTGCCTGTTTACATAAGCCAAGAGTGTGTTGGAAAGCTGCAGTGAAAATGTGTGCACAGTGTCTATGTGGTCGAGTGATATCTGCACCTGAGCTAGCTCTCCTCAGCTCCCCATGGCATCTCCAGGTTGTGGTACACCCTTTCCCAAAGAAGGTGTCTAAAATAATCAGATGAGTATCTCCTGACTTTAAAAGGGACTGTGCAGGGCTAGCTCCTATGCAGATCTCTGTATTTGGCATTAGGTGAGGAGAGTCCTGGTCACAAGTGGGGAGACCACAGGAGGGTGAGAGAAGGCTGAAGAGAGCAGGATTAGTTGGTCTAGCGCTAACAGAAAAGATGGACTAGCATTTTTCAAATAGCTTAAAAAATGGTTCTGCAAAGAAGAAGGAAATCCATTTCTTTGTTCACTTGTGACAAGAAGCAGTGAGTTTGCAGAGGAAGAGTGGTTTAGGAAGCTGGCCTTGAGCCCAGATCTGAAATTGTTGAGGAGCCCAGGAAGGCTGTGGAGCCTCTGTTGCAGGAGGTGTGTGTTACTGGGGTCTCTCAACTGTGTTTGACGCAAACCTCTCAGTTTGGGTCATGAGTGGATTATGTGGCTTCTCCAGGTCCCTCCCATCACCATCATGTGCAGTGCTCTCTTGGGCAGGAGTCTGAGCTCTGTGTTTGACTAGAAAGTGCCCTGTATTGAGAAAGCCTGGGTAAGCTGGAGGTTGAGCCTGGCTGGACACAAGGACTTTGAGAGAGGTCAGAGTTGATGCTGCAGGGACAGGTTACAGCCTTGATGATGTTTTCAACAGTGGTTGAGAGAGGAAATTGCAGGGAGGGGGCTTGTTTATTTATAGACTTATTTTCTCCCCTACGCTGCTTTCTGCCAAGATATGCCTGACCCCCTTGTTGTTTCTCTGTGTCCTCTGGAATTGGCATTACAGCTAATTGTGATCTTTTTGCCTTTACAGGCTCTGAGTGTCCATTTTAAACATGTTGCGTGTTCCCAGAGCAGGGGTGGGTGTCTCTGAGCAGCCCCTTGGGGGGAAGCCCTGCTAGTAGTTTTGTGTTCCTTGAATTATTATTTATTAGTGAAGGAAATAAACCTATCGTTTAAAAGGCATTAGGAGCTGGCAGGTTCATCTACGGCACTCTCTGCATTATGGAAAATGTGATGTGTGAGGAATGTTAATGAGAGAAGAGGGGAGAGGGGGTTAGGCCTATCTGGTAAATGATCGTTATCTAGTGTAGTGTTTCCTGTTCAATAATGATCACGATGAGGACACTAAGGCCACTGTGACCCATGTCCAGTTGTGACTAATGTCTGGTTTGGGCTTCAGGCTGCTTAAGTTATTAACTGGGTGTCTTGAACACTAGTGTGTATATAGGGACCTGCTCTTGGTTGAGGCTGAAGTGCTACCAGTTCCCAAAGAGACTGGGAGATGCTCAGGGAAAAGGAGACTTTGTGGGGGCCTGAAGCTGGGTTTTGGGTGGTTCAAGGTCAGTTCCTGGCTTTGCCATGGAATCCTGATGTGGCCATGGGAAAATCGCTTAAACATGCTATGAAATGGTGCTGCACTGTGTTCTCCAAACTGTTTCTCTGACTTTGTGTTTTGGGTGGGAAACCTTTCATCTCTTAAGTGTGCAGGGAGCTCTGGGTACCACTAAGTGCTGCGGCATAAGCGATAGATGGGGCTGAGCATCATGGTATGCCTTGGTTCAAGCATGCTGGGGCTTTTCTTGGGTTCCAGCGTTGTTTGGCAGGCTGCTTTTTTTTTTTTTTTGCATAGTGGTTTAGGTATTCTGGCTTTGCAAAGCTGCTGGCAGGGTTCCCATTCAGCAGTCAGACATGTGAAAGAGGGCGCTGTACCCATGCGTGTGGTACCTGCTCAGGTCCTGCTTCGCCTCCCAGGCTGGTACGCATGTCTTGGTATTGGCAGCCACATGCATTGTAGCTGATGGATGACAAACATCTTGTTTCTCAAGATGGTGCTATTGCTGCAGCTGAATGAAACCTGAGGAATCGTCTTCCTGAATCTAAGTTTAGCCAGGGCTGCAGTGAGCTACTGCGAAGCTGTAAGGGTCTCTCTCAACCAGTTGAGCATCTGTAGGCTCTTTGAGGAGTCTTTCTGAAGCAACAGCTTTAGGTTTTTGCTGCTCATGTGTTAGCTGCTTAACTGGCATGCTTCATCTGTTGTCTGTACCCTGGACCTTCCAAAATGTGGAAGGGAGGGAAACAAGAGGCTGCTTCTTGGGGAATGTAAGCACAGCCTGTTTGTTGTTCAGCACTGCCTTTCCTGGTGGTATGCTTTTAAAGGAAGATAGCCTGAAAGTTGGCATTAGGACACAGGCAGTCCTTGCTGGCTGATGGGAGGATTGTCTACCTGGGAGGACCTGTCAGACTCGCTGCCTGTTTTGTGTCTCTACTTGTGATGTTAACCATACTGGGGTGAAACACATGGCTGCCGTAGTTGGTTTGCATTTGATTGCAGTTAATAGCAAAAACTTTGTAACTCTCCCTGCTCTGCTTCCTCACTTCTCATTCCATGTATGAATGTGGTCAGTTTTGATCCCAGAAATCAGACTGAGCATTGACTGGGATGTTGAGTAATACGGTCGGCCCTGTGGCCATCCTTGGGAGTGTATGGCCGTGTCATCCCTTTGGCCTCTGCACTGTATCTTTGTGTGAGGAACCTTGCAGTCAGCTCTTGGCCATGGTTGTAATTGGTGGATGAAGACCTCTCCTGAGCCTGGGGTGATGACTGCATTGGTTGGGTATGGAGAGCTCCCCTTTCCCTTGGATAGGTCCTCACGCCTGTTCTCAACATTTCTTGACTTATTGTGATGAGTGGAAAGCTGCGCAGAACTACTTCTGATGTCTCCTCTGCCTCCTTGGCAATGATTTCCTTCCTTTTTTTGTGAGCTGCTTAGCTGGGAGAAGTAATCTGCAAATTGACTGTGGGAAGTGAATTGAATGGCAAAACCCACAAAGCTTCCTCCTTCCTTCGCTTCTCATCTGGGCTGTAAAGAAGAAAACTTCAGGAAATGCAGGCAGATTTTTCCCACTTTCCTCTCTCTCCTGACTGCAACTATGTTTTTATTCTGTGTCTTAAGACTTACTCTTTGACAGTCTAATGTCTCCCAGGGTGGGAGGGCAGCTGCATTGCAGATGGTCAGGTGGGATCTGAGACTGACATGAGATGTCAGCATTGTGCTCTGAAAGACTGTGCTGGGCTTGCAAAGAAACAGGTAGGATGCAGAAACTTCCAACTCACATCTGTTTTATCATCACTGGGATAAAAGGTCTGTTCTTGAGCTCAGGGCTGTGCCAGGCAGCAGCTGTGCTGTCCTGAGTTTTTTTTTTTTTTTTTTTTTCAGTTGATGCTTTTGGTGAGGGAGATGGCAGATGGCTCTCTAGCTGATTGAGGATAAACTAAATGCAGCTCCTTTTCCTGTGAGTCAGCTCTTTTCAGCTCCTTTGCAGATACTCTATGGCTGTGCTGGGAAAGGGGTCCTGGGTTGGGAGCCTGTGCTTAGCAGAGTTTCTGGGCACAGCCTGTGGAGCAGGAAATAAATTTATCATCAAAACACAGAGAAGACCATGGTCTTCCAGTGATGGTTACTGGGGTATGTTCAGTGGGATGGGGGCTGTGACCACACATAGTTGCCCTTGGATGAAGAGCAATGACAGTGGACCTGTGAAGACTGGTGCCGCAGCACAGTTGTGCACAGAAAGTTAAGGATGTACCTTGTTTCTAGGAAATCTGACTCTGGATTGCAACTTTGGATAAAATGTTGTCAATTAGGGCAAATTTATCTGCCTTAAGACACTGTATACTCTGATTTTTCTCAGGGCATCGCAAAACATGAGAAAACTGGAGAAACTTATGATGTTGCTGTGCTGAATCAGTCATGTATCCCTGGACAGAGCAAACAGTGCCTCTGAGAGACTGTTTTGTCTTGTGCAAACGTGGCTTGTGTGGTCCTGTCCTAACCCAGGGTGATGGAAATATTAGTAGGACAGTATAATTCATTTCTTAGGAAGCCATTGTTTTGGTTTGAGGAGAAGAACAAGGCTATATGTATTTTAACCCTTTCTGTTTTCTTAGCGATTTTTTTGTTAAAATATCCACTGCTCAAAAAGACCTGGGAGATCTAGGCCCACATATTCATCAGATAGAGAGAGATATGGCTAAATTCTTCGCATTTAATGGAAAGTAAGTTTGGAGGGGAGCTTGTGTTGGAGTTGCGAGTAGTAACTTCTATGATTGAAGCTGAGGGAACCTGAAAAGCCAAACAGGGTGAGATATGACAAATTCACCTTCTAGGTGCTTGGGTACCTGTGCTTAGACAATGAAAACAGATTTGCTTCATGTTTGTACTAAACACAAAGCTTGTTGACTTTGCTTTCAGTTCTGATGCATTTGGGCTGGAAATACTACAGGGATTAGATCTACTTGGGGAAGGGGCAGTTCCCATTACAGGGCTATAAAGGGAGTTTGGCTTTGCTGATCTCACTGTTATGTTGGGAATGTTCTGGGGCCAGCTGAAAATAGCAGATTTCCTTGAATAGTCTTTACTTAGTGAGTTTTGTTGAGTGCGTTAGAGCAAAGTGGTGCTGCCTCTAGGTGATTCTCTCCAGTGAAGCATTGTTCGCTTTGTGGTTGAGAATTGGCTTTGGAAATAGTCTCAGAGGAACACTTTCCTGGTGCAGACTGGCCCCAGGTACCCAGCACTTGTTAGACATCTTTGGGTTAATCACATTAAGAAAAAGAAATCCCAAAGGTAGGGAGAGGTGTCCCAGTAGTCTCTGAGATACAAACCTGTGTTTGAGTGGTAACTTTGAATTTTGTTCAGGCTGGAGGTGCTTTGTACCAAAACTGAATTACTACAGGGTTTGAGCTTTGGTTAGGATTTTGAGAAGGATGTTTGTGCAACCAAAAGTGTTGCAGTACCTTATGCTGGCTTTGGTTCTGCTGGCAGAGGTCGAGGATGCTTCTGGGTCAGCTCTGAGCACTGGTATGGGAAAGAGAAGGGCTTGGCTGTACTGGTGAGAAATACCTAGTTGTCATGGTTACAGCAGGACACCCCCAAGACCAAAACTCCAGCTGCAAGGTGAGCTGGGAGGCTTTTGCTAGTGAAATGAGTTGTTGCTTGTCTATACACTCCTTCCAACTTTTTATCTTAGCCTCCTAATTCTTCCTTTTCTCCTCCATTCCTGTTGGCCATTGCAGTAATATACTTTCTCATCCGAAGTGTGTCCTCCAGCTTGTACAACTGTCCTCCTGGGACTGTGACATTCCTCAGGGATAAACATAAAGCACTGTTTCCAAGGCTGCTAATCTGTTTGTAAGCAGAGCATGGGGCTGAGAGGAGAGAAGAACCTTTCAAATGCAATGTGGAGATGCCTCTTCTTGTCATGTGTCTAAAGAGATGTGCCAAGGCGAGCTCCAAGTTTTGGTTTTCCTTGTGTTTGGGTTGCTGGGAATGGACTTTTCACATGGATGCAAAAGTGGGTCTGTGAGCTCCATTCCTTTGCTCCCAAGAGAATGGAATAAGCCATGGGCTTTATCAGCCTGATGCAAAAAGGACTGTATGTGGACCAAAGCGGGGACTTAGTGGCAATTACTGTTGTTCTTGATGTGTTTTCTGCAACTTGGCTATTAACCAACTCTGTCAACTGGATTTTTCACCAATGCCTTGCTGGGTAGTGTCTGATAGCTCTGTTTATGTCCCCATTCCACAGAAACGTACACACATTTTAAGCCTTCCATTTTAATACAGCTGTATTCAGAGTGCCAGATCCTGCATGTCCAAATATTTGTGTGTCTGGAATTTCTCCCCTCCATTAACGGGGCATGTTCTCACTGTCTGTTTGCTTGATAGCTATTGTCCTTTAGGGTGATGACTGTTCTGCATACAGGGCTGTCCCATTATCATGCAGCTCATTGTGTTCCCTACAGCGCAGTTTTGCTCCTTTGAGCTTCTTTAATTTGTTGTTGTTGTTTTTTTGTTCTGGGACTCTGCTCCACTCTGTATGTATCCTATATCAACTTGCCATTTGTCCCTCTCTTGACACCCCACCATTTAGTGCCCAAAAGAGCTTCCTGGGGTCTGTGGTCAAAGCTGGAGAAGACAATGTTGTCGACCCTGTTTCACCAGTGACTCTTCCCTATCCCTGGAGAGTTGGGAAAACAAGTGAGATAAATGTAGCTCTTCTGGCTAGGTGTCTGGTATGGCTGGGGAGCAGTTCCTCTCTCAAAGGATTTAGCTTGCTAGAAGGTTGGTTTGCAGCAATGAAGTGTATCCTTACTGGTGCACTTCACTGGTCCAGAGAACATTTAGCTTATCTACAGGAAGATAGCTAAAGGGGGAACCACATCACTCTAAACATTGTTCTAGTTACAACACTTGCGCGAGGTGCAGGCGAATGAGAGTCACATCCTGTTCTGATGTGAGCAGAGCACATAATGGACCAGGTTGTGTCTCAGCCCAAAGTGAATGGGGTGACCATACAGGGCTGGAGCACCTAGTGACTCCACCATAGAGGTACAGTCAGTTTTTCTAGAGACATTCTGTCAAATTTCTGATGCCTTACAAAAATTTTAACTTTCACTTGCTGTTTTCTGAGGTGGGAGTTGGTGACAGGAAGGAACAAAAAATGCAAAAAATGACTTGGGAAATCTTTCCCAGCTCTGCTGCCCTCCTGTGTCTTATCTTGCAAGTAACACTGGTCTTGTCTTCCTGCAGATGGTCTTCCGCCCTCCTTTGGATTTCTATGATGTCCTGATTCATCTGAACTCAAACCAGATTCCTCGTCATCTGGAGAGTGTGGACCGACCAGTAAAGTCATTTTCCCGGGGTGTAGTAAAGAACAGTGCTGGAGTGAAGATCCTCTTCCCAGTGGTGGATTATGACCCTGTACAGTGCTACCTCCAGGAACTGAGAGTAAGCATGGCCCTTTGAGGGGAGATGGCAGAGGGTTACCTGCCGTAGTGGGAGTGGTATTGTGCAGATCATTGGTTGCCTGCTGCTGAAGTACATGGATAATGACATTTTCACATATTTTGTATGTAATGGTCATTCTTTATGCACATGTACATCTGAAATCACGTTTTCAACAGAAAATGTGGTGAATGCACTGCCCATTCCATGGAAATGGAAGCATTACTGTTGTGAGAATTGACCTCAAGTACAAAGTTCTTGGGGCTCTTCTGAAGAATATGACTTTTCAGTGCAAAATTGTCTCTAGTTCTCTCCATTCAATTGACTCTTCCTGGCTTCTTAATCTAGCTAGAGTGGATGCTGGAGGAACTGGATCACGGACTAGCTCCCATTCAGGACTGTTCATGGTGTGCTGGAAAGAGGTGCTCTGAGGAATGAAAACATCTGATGATCTTACCTATGTTTTATGGGATTACGTATGAGATAGTGACGGCCACAGTCATCCATGGCATAGTTGCAGCAGGGCTCCTGCTGTAAGGATCAGTAGATAGACCAGGGATTGAACGAACCATAGAAACTGAATGTTGGTCGCAGAATGGTCTCTCTAAGGCTTGTTACAAGCATGGTTGGGAAAGTTGTTATACTGGTGGTATGAATAAGTAGAGAACGTCAATATCCAATGTCTTCAGTCTATTGCTCTTCCATGAGGTGGCCGTGGCAAAGTATCAGCAAACTGGGGGATGATAAGTAGGATACCAGGTGGCCATGGTGGTCAACACTGGATCTGGACAGCCAGTACTTTGGGGATGTGCAATCTGTGCCTCTTTGGCCCTTCTGAGCTATGCACACAATAGCTGAATAATTATTAATGTGCAGAGTGGTGGGTCTATGACACCCTTCTCCTTTCAAAAGCTGTTTTCAAGTGCTGTCATTTCCTGCCCACAAAAGTGTTATGAACACTGTAATAATGTAGAAATTGTAGGCTAATTCTGAAGCGAAGGATGCTGTGGAGGTCTCTGATCCTGGGCCCCACTCAAGGCACAGCCAACTTTGTTGTTAGAGCAGATTGCACAAAGACCAGTCCAGTTGAATGCTGGATATTTCCAACTTTCCAATTTTCCTTCCTCTCTGGGCCCCTGTCTCAGTATTTGAACAGCTTCACTGTCAGTTTTTTTTTCCTGGTATCTAATTGGAATTTTCCTTATTCTAATGTGTGTTTGTTCCTCAGATCACTTGCAGCAGCTGGACTATGCTCGTGCCAGCTTGTTTATAGGTAGAGCCAGAGCTGTTAGTTGTGGAGGCTTTAGTTGTGCTCTCGCATCTCCTGGCAAGCTCTACCAGCCCTCCTGGGCAGCATGGTTATTCATTTGGCTTTCCTCTTGCCATTCTCCCAGTTAACACACTCCAGAAGGTTTTTTCTGTCTTCCTTTTTGCTTTTCTTGCCTGAAGATTTGGTATCAGCTGCTCTTCAAGCTGAGTAGTTGCTTGCAGTGGGGAAGGAGATATACCTGCAAAAGAAAAACAGTTTTTCAGTAGCCACCTGCCCCTCTCCTGGGACATGAGTGAGACTTTGTGCTCTGCAGGGTTCAGTGTTTGCTGATCCCCAGGTGGGGCAGAGGTGATTGGTGCTGTCCTTGCCCAACTCTGCACAGCTATCTGATCATTTCTCAGCTGCTGCTGCCAGGCTCAGCAGTGGTGGCAACTGCAGGGAGGAACAGTGAAAAGGGCAAGATCTTACATTCAGTTCAAGAAAAGAACTACAGACGTGCCTGTTCAGCCTGAAATCTCCTGGGCCTGTGCAGTTCAAGCTCCTCTTTTGCCCTAACTCAGATAGCTTAGGAGGTGGCCAAAGGAAACTTGCAAGGGTTTCTTCCAAGGTTTCCTCACCCTGGGCACAGGGGCAGAGTGCAGTTAAATCTCAAGCTTCCTGGCAGCCCAGTTTGTGTGCTGATCTCTGCCTAGACCTTGGAAATCAGCTTTGAGTTCAGCAGAGCTGTGAGACTTAGCAAGGTGCAAGTTCAACCCTTCTGTTGTCTATACTGAGTTGAGACTGGGGGGGGAAGTGAGAGACATGGGTGCATTCAAGGGCTCTTGAGGAAGAACGTTGATACTAACAGCACTGCTTTCTGTCCTGGAGTTGGGAAGGATATGGAGAAGGGAAAAGAAGTTCCTATTTGCATAGTGGGAAGTCTGCTGCCTTCAAGAAAAAAGGTGATTGGAAGCTGGAGGTACTGGAGATGTTGCAGAGACCATTGGGAGATCTCTTGGAGTTCAGCAAGACTGAGGAAGAGAAACACCCTTCACAATCCTTTGAAAGGGAACAGGAAGCAAAGTGATCAGGAGTAGTTTATTTCACTGTGCATCCTTTCTGGTCTCTGGATCTGAAAAGGAGTATCAAAATGGGCCTCTGTTTTGTTCTTTAAATGATTAGGGTTTGACCTGCCCCTGTGAAACCTTGAGGAGGAGTCATAGAGCTGAGTAAGAATCAGAGCTTCTTAAGCCTTGAAATACTTCGGAAAGGAGGGTTAGAGCTGAATGGAGTCTTTTAGCAGCTGCCGAGGCACTAAAGACATTTGTGTGCATGCAGCCAGGGTCTCCAGAGAGGCCAGAGGCTAGCTTCTTACTCGAGGAGAAACTTTAGGCTGTTGGAAGAGCCAGGGGGGAAAGCAGTCTCCTTGCAAGCTGTTGGCAGACTTGCCTCAAATCCAGCCATAAATTGAAGCATTCAATCGGGAAACTCATCAAAGTGTGTTGCAAACTATAACACTTTTTAATGTTTCCATTCAGCTGTGTGTCCTGAAAGAGGTGTGTCAGCAAATGGGTCCAGAAGTGCAAGGTGCAGAGGAAATTTCTCTGGAAAGCAGTTTTAATTATCCTTTAAGCAACTGTGACTTAACTGATCTAGTCAATTATGACATCCAAACTGTGTGAATTTTTACTGCCCATTTCATACCAGTAATAACAGATTTGGAGTATAGTTTGCCTAGCTTACAAATTATAGGTAGTCCTAAATCCATTATACCAGCATCCCAATGAAGAAACAGATAGACAGGAGCAAAGCTCATCATCTTTTGGTGGAAGCAGTGTAGTGTTTCTAAAGAGGGAGGAGTGCGTGTTTGGTCTCTCCTGTTCTTTGGCCATAGGTGTTCTGGAGGGAGCAGAGCAGTGGCTGGTCACAGGTTCCTCAGAAAAGAAAGGTATGGGATAGAAAGCCTGAAATCTGCCTTGACAGTGCTGGCTGGAGGGTTTCCGCTCCTGCGAAAGGATCTGAGATAGGTATGACTGTATTCCCTTTTGACCATCATGTAGGATGAATCTTGCAGTACCAGTTCACTTTGCTCTCCTAGGTTCCAGGTCAGTAGCAGGCAGACCTGAAGGGGTTGATGAATATCTCTCTGAGCAACAGGAGTTGCTTCCTCTTAAAAACTTACTGAGATGACAGTTGCACATGAAAGTGTTGCTACCAACCACTTTTGCTCTCCAATAACCCGGCTGTGTCTACCTGTGTTGGAGAGCATCAAAAGCCAGCTTTGTATCACTGTGATGCCAGCAAGCAGGCAATGCACAGCTGTAAGTAGAAGCTACCCTGTCAGAAATCATCCAGCTTCATGTCTCGGGGTGCTAATGTTCTTGCTTAAAAGCAAGGTCTTGTGTAGTGGCAATGTACTTTGACCTGGCTTTGCTTTACAGTCTTTCCAGTGTCTTTGCATTTTTTTGCTTCACTGACTTTTGGTGCTCAAAGCAGTATTTAGATCCTCCTTGTTCTGGTGGCTGGGAACTCTGAAGATGATCTGAACATAGCAGGATGTTGGTGCCAGAAAGAATTGTGGTGACAATTGAGTGACAGCAGCAAATCTGTACAAGAGATTTTGGATGAGAAGGCATTTTGACACAGAACTGACTGGCTTTGACAAAGAGTGATTTGCTGTCCCTTAATAGCACTAACCACAGAATTGAGCAACAGGGTTGTAGCTGTTGCTGACAGTGCAGCCATAATGATTTTATAACAACGAAGGGACACATCTGTCTTGCAGCAATGCTGCAAAATTTTGTTCTCAGTTATGGGTGGAAAAGAAACATCTCTCCTCTTCTGATCTTGCCACGTGAAAAAGGAATTGCAGTGTCTAGACATATTGACAGAGCTGAAAGGGGCAGGGAGTAGAGTCTTCCTCAATGTCCCTGGCCCCGTAACTATGAGACCTAGTTTGTCCTGTCCAACCTAGTTGCACCCAAAGGGTTCCCTGACCTCAAAGCATAGCGGTTAGCAAGGCAGAAGCTATCTGGAGCCAGAGGATAGACGCATGCTTTCCACAAGGAAGTTAATCAGAGGAGAAAATGAAAGCAAGGGAAGTGTTAGGCGCTGACTGCTTTAATTTTTCCTGCTCCAAGGAGATGTGCTGCAGAAGCTAATCTGATTGAGTTACTTTGGTGCCTGAGAGGCTCTGGGTAAAGATGAAAGGCTGGTCATGGGGTTCAGACAGTGAACTCTTAAATTCCAGGACAGATCTGATAGAAAAGGCATGTTCTGAGAGTTGGTCCAGATAAGAAGGCTTTGCAGGCGGATGATTCTGAGGGAAAGCAGGTGCCAGACTTCTTACAGAGAGGGCTTCCCTGGAGCCTCAGACCTTAACCAAACTTCCCAGTGCCCACGGTGCTCAGCATCGCAGGAAACAACCCTGGACTGGGTCCTGGTCAATGTTTTCCAGTGAGACTAAATTAAGTTTTTTAAAGAATTCAGCCAAGCCTCCCTTTGAATCTCTTATGGCTGTGGTGGCTCATTTCCTTTGCGAACTGATTTGCTCACTGTTGTTTTGTCAAGAGCTGCAGAACTGGGCACCTCACCTGCAGTTCTGCGTCGCTTACTAGAGATGTGGTATGTGAAGGATCACTTCGCCCAGCTTTTACTCCAGAGTGGCTTGGATATCCTCTGGAGTTCAAGGGAAGATCTTCCTGCCTGCATCAAGCAAGTCTTGTGGATGAACTTATGCCCATCTGTGTGCGTTCAGGAGCTCACAAAGCCAGAAGACTCTGGCCTCCTACAAAAGGTCCAGATGCAGAGAAAGTCAAATTCAGCTGCCTGAGCCCTTTTGGTCTGCATGTTTACATGATACTGTTACAAGACTTAATGTTTCTTATCAGATCTTTGGTCTCACTGGGTCCCTGGATATGCATCTCTCACTGGTATTTAGCTGTCTCTGGTTGTGCAAGTTTGTTGAAGAGCTAATGGCAAAAGCACTGCCCACTTTCCTGGTACAGGGGAGATTTCTCTATGTGGATGAACAAGAGAATATTTTCTACCTTACTGTAAACATCCTTTTCACTAGAGAGATAGTTTGCATTTCTTGTTCCCTCACACAGGTCCTGTCTGGGAGATTTACAGCCCTCTTCCTTCTTCCTTGCACGGTATAGGAATGTAGATCTTGCTACTGCATGTTAAGAAAGAATTAGTGGTTAGTATTAAATGTTCTCAATCGTGTAAAGCATACAAACTGTGGTTATGGGACATAACTGGTGAAGGCTTTTCAGATCAGACTGCTCCCTTCCTGTTTTGACTGACAGGCCTGACTCCTCCTATGGCATCTTTCTGACAGGCAGAGACAAAGTCAAAAAGATCTGTGGGCTTTTCTGGTAGAGAAAGGAAACCTTCCTGTCTGGATCTATCCCTGTGGAGGGGCAGAAGTAGCAGGAAATTCCCTGCTCTTACAGCTGCAGAGCAGCTATGTGACTTTTAACATAGTGCCCTTGGGTCACAGGGTGGATGTACACACATGTGGATATGCACACGGGCATGTGTGTACATACCAAGGCATGCTCTTCCTTGTGCTCTTTGGGTGAGCTCAAAGGCACTTGTTGCAGTTATTTTGATAGTGTTTTATACTGACAGATGCCTCATGACAGCACTTAAGGTGTTCTAAGCACCGAGCAAATGTTGATAGATGCATTTACCACTTGAACTGCGATAGCACCAGGAAGAGTTCCTAGGTGCAGTTTGGGTGCAGAGATCTCCCCTGCTGCAGACAGGTCTTAATCTTCTAGCAGATGTGATTCAAGGAAACCAATCTCCAGATGTAAGTAGGAGCAGTGAGAAAATGGGTGGGTGAATGATTGGGGGGTAGGGGGGAAACAACCCCAAACCACAATAATGTAGTTGCTTAACTAGCACGCACTTATCTCATTGCAAAATCCATGCTTTAGCCTGAACTGCTTAATCCAGTAATCCCATTTTAGATCAGGGTATTGTTTTACTCAACCACCTTTTTCCATCCCTCTGGTTCTACCAGGCTTTCTTTGGGCCTTTAGGACTGAACCGTGACAAAAAACAAAGGGCAATTGAGAAGGGATTAGGGGTTCAAATATATTCCCCACCTTTCCTCCCTTTTCTTTTAAACTTTCCTTTGAGGAAGGTGTTTGCAGGTCCAGGCAAGCCGGTTGACACTGGGCATAGAGAATTGGATGTGGAAAGGGAGGCAAACTGTGTTTGCTTTTACTCTCCAAGCCTCTGTACAAACAGAAGTGTGGTGACTAATATATCAGTCTTTTTTAATACTGCAGTTTCCCAGGAGCTGAATGTACATCTCTGCAGCTCAGAATAGCTGGCCTAAAGCTCTGTCACGTGGACGGTGTTGGGAGCAGTGCAAGTACAGAAGCCTGCTCTTTGCTGGGTTTTTGAACTGGATGCCATCCTACCTATCTGCCCTCTGTTCCTTGTTGTCTCATTAAAAGGTGGTAGGTATTGAGTAGAACAGTAGTTTTGGGGGGGAAATAACCTGAGTCTGTGAGGGCTGCTTTCCTGCAAATGCTCCTGGTTCCTCTCCAGCAAGATATGCCTGTAAAAAATATCTTTCTTGTAGAGAACATCGTGTTACCCTGGAGACTTCACCCCTTAAATAATGGGGCATTTTCAGGTTCTTATATGCTCTGATCCTCTTTGTGAGTGATTATTCCCCTTTGGTTCAGAAAGTTGTGCATTGATGGCCGGTATATCCTGTGCTTTGCCCTTCACTGAGTTTTCCCTCCCTCCTGTTGTTTGCCTTTTGGCAAAAGGAGGAATTTTCTGTGTTGACTGAGCTTTATTGGTTAGTCTCAGCTACGAAACAGCAGGGCAGGTTGCCTGTTTCCCAATGTATTTTTGACAGTTGTTTCCAAGCCAGTTTAAGATAATGTTCTGACCAGACTGGCCCCTATCAAGATTCTGTGGAGTGGGATGAGCTGGTAGGTCTCAGGACCTTCCCAGCTTGTTGGCCTGATCATGTTGCCCTCCATGCTACATCAAGTTCAAACTCATAAATCTCGCTCTGAAGGTTGCAGACCATACTGTCCCTCCCTACTTATTGGCTCTTAGCACTTAAAATGCCACCCCACCCTTTTAAATGGCTGATAATACTAACCCAATCCACCTTTTCCTCCTACCACTGTCTCTTACTGTTTCTAGGCCAGCCCTTTCCCATAAAAGACCCTTTCCAATTAGCTTGCCCTAAATGCTAATTTTCATGTGTGTCTTCATGAAAACCTCATGATACAACATTACCAACAGAGACTTAATTCTCTTTCTCTTTCTAAGAGTGTGGCAGAGGTGCAGCTAGGGAAAAAAGGCAGTGCAATCACCGTAATGCTGTTGGCCATCAGGAGAAGAATGAAAAGATAGCAGCCCCTCAACTGTCTTGGTCAGCTGCATCCAGGATGCATGCCTCCAGGTGTCAGCCCTGTTGGGTACTGATCTGTTGGGCTAGGCTGTTGGGTTTCAAGTTGCTCACATGCAGCACTGTTTACTTTTGTTGCAGTGCTCATCCTCTGCCTCCTTGCCAGGCCAGGAATCCAGCTCATGTGTTTGGTGGAAACCGGCCTGTGGACTTTAGTCATTCTTTTTGCAAGGTCTCTTTTGGAGCTCTCCTGCCTGGCAGCTGCCAGGAAGCTGCTCACTGATAACAGCTGCTGAAACACTGGAGCAGGGAGAGCAGATTCCTGGAGAGCTTCCACTATTATTTCATTCATTTGTACCATACAGGACTCAAGGGAGTCCTGCTTCCTAGAGCTGGATGCCAACTTCTGGCTGCTCTTGTTGGGCTGTGGAAGGTACTGGCTCATGTTTCTGCACTCTGGGACAGTGGGAGGTAGTCATCAATTAGGCCTGCATACAAAGCTTAGTGTTTTTTTGCTACCTCCTTCAAGGCTGATGGGTAAGAGACTGTAGAAAGCACCCAGGACTTGTCCATGGTCTGTCAGTTGTTGTTCCTTGTTGGGAATCAACTGGAAGCATTGCAAGTTTGGTCCTAGTTTGTGTGGAGCTATTGTGTGTCACTGTTCCATAATAAGAGAAGAGATTTAGATCTAGGATGTTTCATGTGATGACTGTTTTTGTTCTCAGGATGCTTTCAGTGATCTCGCCTTGTTCTTTTATGACAAGCATGGTGGGGAAGTGATTGCAGTTTTGTGGAAACCGTTGAGCTTTCAGCCTCAGCCTTTTAAGGTGAGTTCTTGATTCTACTTTAAACTTCATGTTGTCTTTAGTACTCTGAATGAATAGAAGGCTATTTTCTGCATTGTCATTGCTTTATCTGACTCTCATCCATCCAAACGTTCTTTGAGAAATTGGGCTAATACTTTTGTCCCTGTCTTAGAAAGAGTGAAACTGAGGCAGGGATGTGGCTATGGTTCCCTAGTCATCAGCAGTTAAAAAGAGAAAGTACCCTTTTGGGAGATGGAGGATGCATGATTTGCTAAAGATGATTGGTGTGTGTGTAGCAAGCTGTCCCTGCTTCTCATGGGCTAGATGTCTCTCACTCAGAAATACCCATCCTGTAAGAAGCTGGGGTGGCAGCCCCAGGTTTGTAGTGCCCAAGTCCTGTTGATATATGGAGATATTTTCCAGCTGTAGTGTGTGGGTTGGTGAACTCTAGAGGGTGGTTAAGGTAGTTCTGAGGCATGCCAGAGTGATTCATTCTGCTTTCTATGAAGCAAAGACGCAAAGAAACTGGTGACTCATGGATCAGAATTGGCAGTCCAGGCTCTTCTGCTGTCGTTTTCCCTCTGGGTGATTCTCTTTGTGGCCAGAGGCATTGGCCGATTCAGCCTGGCTGTTGTGAAAGCTGGTTATTCACAACAGTGAAACAAGAGTAGATTCTTGGATCTGACCTGAGCTTGGCCTGCTTAAACATGAGGGTTTTTTGCCCTGATGGAGCCAAGGATCTTTCCCATCTCAATGTCTTCACACCTGACAACAGATCAGAGCTTAGGTGGTTAATCATTCTGGTATACCTGGCCTTTTGGACACTGTCTGCTCTGCTTAGCAGGCTCCTCTATGCACCCATGCTTGCCAGCGTGCTGTTTTTCAGTTTCTGCCATGCCCCTGTATGAGACAATTGTGTTTCTCTTCTCCCTTTACACTGTTTGGACTGTGGCTGCAGTGTAAACCACATGAAGACCCAGAAGGGCTACTCTTGCAGCATTTTTTATTAGTTCTAATAATGATAGATGATGGTGATGAGAAGTGAAGCTGAAAAAATTGAGTATAGTACTGTGAGAGGGTTGGATGTGTTGAGGCAGGAGAGCAGTTACTTCTTACTTGATGCTTGCAAAGATTGCAGAGCAGCTCTGAGCAGATGTTCCCATTTGCACAACTTGTGTGTCTCCTACAGGTCTCCATCATGAAAGGAAGGATGGTGACGACTCTCAACAATGAGTTGGTCTGCGTTCCCAATGTGGAGGCTATTCTGGAGGACTTTGAAGTTTTAGGAGAAGGTCTGGTCAAAAGAGTGGAAGCTCGTACCGAGAAATGGACCATCTAAGGCCTCTGAGAGGTGTCAGAGGGACCTGTTTGGAAGCAGAGCATTTGTTCATGCCAGAACTCTTCCTTTTTACAAATCTGTCCTAGGAAAGGCTTTAGTGGTGGTTTTTATTTTTTTTTATTTTTATTTTTTTTTAATCTCAAACTGTACCTCTTGCTCTATTTATCTTTATATGCTGTGTTCAGAGAAGTACTGTTGTTCTTGAGATGGGGTTTACTATTGTTTTTAAGAATACAAATGCCTTTTTTTATTTTGGAGGAAATATAAAGATGGGATGAAGCATTTGAAAGTTCTCCTGTTTGTCACAGGAAACAGCTGTGTTCATGTGAAAATGTTAAGCTGTGAAAATTTTGGCTGGGGTGGGTATTGAGGAGGCTCTTTTCCATTTAAATGGAGAGAGGCCTTAGGTATTAATCTAAGGACCTGCAAAACCAAAGAGATAGTGAGCCATTCAGAAATGACCAGATTGTCCTCCTGTGTTTAGCACTGGTGAGACCACGTTTGGGATGCTGTGCCTAATTCTGGGCTCCCCAGTACAATAGGGATATAGACATAGTAGCGCAAGTCCACTTACAGGGTCACAATGATGATTAAGAGCTTGGAGCATCTGAGTGTGAAGAGAAGCTGAGTATATTGGGATTGTTCAACCTGGAAAAGGGAAGGCTCAGGAGCAATCTTACCAATGTGTATAAATACCTGACCGGGGAGAGTAAAGAAGTCAGAACCAGACTCCTCTTGGTGGGACCCAATGACAAGATGTGAGGCGCAAATTGAAATACAGGAAATTCCAGTTAAAGGAGAAGTCTTTTTTACCATAATGGTGATCAAATAATGGTACAGATTGCCCAGAGAAGTTGTAGAATCTCCATCCTTGGAGAAGTTGAAAACCTGAATGGACATGGTCCTGGGCAGCCTGATCTAGGTGATCTTGCTTTGAGCAGGGGGTTGGACCAGATGATTTCTAGAGGTCCCTTGCAACCTCAAGTATTCTGTGATTCTGTGATATTTGTCTTATCTGAAATGAGTATGGGGACTTCTGTTGGGTAAAGAGAGAGAAAATCCCATCCCACACTTTTGAGCAAGGCAGAACACCTTTTCTAATAGCAAAATGCAAATGAATCGCATGCAATAAAGGAAACTGAGACTTGATGACAGCAGATATTACTGAAACCAAACAGAAACCAAACTGAAAACAAAAACAGACAGAGCTTGGTTGGAAAGGTAAGTGGATATTTAGGCTGTTTGATAACTGTAGACAGTAATTGCTTGATAAAAGAGCATTTTGGATAGGATGTTAAATCCATTGCTTCAAGACCTGCTGGTCTTTCCAGCTATTAAAAGTGAGACTGAGGCCTGGTGGAGGAGATTCACACCTTCCTCTGAAGCAATTGGAAGCAGACTGTTGGCAGAAACAGGGTATTGGCTTGATGCTGCATGGCCATTCCTGCCCGTTGACCCAGAGTTTGGAGGTACAGTGTGCCCTATGGGATTCATATGCATATGTATAATGCAGCTCAAAATGGAGATGTGCATGGTGTGTTAAAGTCATAAGAAATAGCTTTTCCTTTTTCCTATGCCAGTGGCTGAGAGAGGCTGTGGGTGAAATGTTTTGCCATGGCATGCTGTCCATCTGTTTAATACAACTGAACTGAAAACATGAAAAGCACTTAGTGGGTAAAACATATGTCAAACCTGAAAATAAAGCAGCATACTGTGTTGCTGCCATGACCCTTTGAGCGTAAGAAGATGCTGACAGGTCCATTACTAAATGAGATGCAGGCAGTGATTTCAACAGGTTTTAGAAGCAGCTCATAGAATCATAGAATAGTATAATTAGAGATTATTTTTTTTTACAGCTTCTTTTTGTTCTGATTTATCATCCTTAAATGGTGGAATCACCCAATCTGCCTTCAGCAATGGCTGTAATTTTTCTGGGTAGTCAGAGTAGTTCTGCTTTTCCTGCCTGTCTGCAGAAGCTGCCTTTACTCTGAAGGTGCAGTTTGATGTTAGGGACCTGCCTACAAAATGTTTGGACAGCACTCAAGCTGCAGCTGCTTGTGCCAGAGCTCTGCCTGTTTCCTCCACATCTTATCCTGCCCTTGGTTTTCCTCTAGCTGTGTGGTTTTTGATGTAAATGGTTTTGGGTTGGGGCGTCCTCCTCGCTAAGTATATCCTTGCTCTTCCCTAAGGCAAGAGGTGTGTGCTGAAGCCTGTGTTGTTAACTCACAGGGTAGGCAGAGCTGATCTAACCCTGTTGTTCCATCAGGGGGACTGGGAGTTCCTGTGTGCAGATGGCTTCCCCTTTTCCGGGGCTCTGCAGGACTGTCAAAGGAACAGGTACTACGCGGCTCTTGCCCCACACTGGCTGTTCTGTCCTTTCTGGGCCAGCTCTCACACAAGGTAGCTTGTGGGACACACCAAGGGTATCCCCTGCAGAGGTAACACTGCAGCATCTCTGCTTTTACCTGCTTCTGTTATGTTGTCAGCTATCTTATTACTACTCCATTTCCTTTATGCTTTCACAAAGATAAAAAAACTCCATGCAGCTTGAAGCTACTATGGATCCCCTCTTTGTTCCTCTCTATTCCTTCAGCATCCTGCCATATTCTTCCTCCTCCTTGTTCTTGGGTGAAAACACTACCATTCGCAGTGTGCAGCAAATGGTCAGGAAGCGTCCAGGTCCTTTATGGTGTAATAGCGTTGTACAAAAATAACGATGCCAAGATACCTGATGATAAATGAACACCGGCAGCCAAACCCTCATACAAGTACTAACTTGCTACTGTTTCACAAACAAATGGTATCGTGATCAGCAGCCAGATGTGAACTTAAGTCCAGGTTTGTACTGCAGATACTTGTCATGTAAGTGTCCATTTTGGTGATTGAATGCTGGTGTGTCAGCAAAGACCTTGAAATAGATGCATTTAGGCCAGCAAAACTGACAAGTGCTAGTCCAACTAATATCACATTGAGGGGTACACCTATGCCAGTAAAAGCTACCCAAGTAACGTGTTATCCTAGCTGTGCTTACAATACTCCTCATGCTGCCAGGTTTGGTCCTGGAGTGATAAAATGTGAAACTCTGCGCTAACATTAATTTCTCTTATCAATCATAAGCTGTGCCCAGCACTGCTGCACTGCAATAGAAGCATTAGTTGATCCATGGTATCTGTGTTCTTGTTTGGAGGCGGAATTAAGTCCTCAATGCCCCCAAATTCCCCAGCATACAAATAACTTATTTATTTATTTAAAGAAGCGAAATTGAGCTGGGGACCTCATTTGCATGGTCAAACATTGTGAATGTTCTGGACCATGATTTATCATCTGCTAAAGCCAGACCTGGCTCTCAGTATACCTGCTACAAGAGGATAAGTGCTTCTTGAGATTCATCTGGAAAGCCAGGATTAAATCAGAGCAGTTAGGAAGCCATTGCTCATGAAAGTGAGGTGCTGTTAACTTTGCTGTGCTGCCACAAATACCTTTGACCCATCACATAGAAAGCCCTGTGAGAGAAGTGATTAGGGCGGAACTGCAGAATTCAGATGACCTCGTCCCCTGCACCACCAGAGCTGCAACCTCCTCTTGGTCTGGCCTGGTTGGCACTCTCACCAATAGCTGGATTTTTGTAAACCAGTAGGATACCTTTGAAGCTGTTTATGGAGAATCTCTGGTGCTTGCTGGATGAGCACAGAGTGGGAGATGTTACCAGACATGCAGTCGGGCTGGAACTAGGGTGTCTTGTTAGTGAGTGGATGGGGATTGGCCCAGATAGGCTTTAGTGGTATCTACTTTTAAGCATACCTTTCTAAAAACTGTTGTGTCTTCCTAAGCCTTTATCTCAGCCACCCTTTCTTTTAAAAGGGTCAACTTGTGTTGTGCAAGGATATTCTGTGAAGAAGTAGTTGCTAGAAGACACGTGGTGTTGCATCTGAAAAGAGGATGATAGATTGAGCCTTTCTCCTTACACCAGACACTTGCTGTTCTCCAAGGGCCTTTGATAGGTTGAAAGGCAATCATAAGATTTATGAAAAAAAAATGGGGAAACAAGTTTATGAAACAAAACTAGGAGCAAGGAGGATAACTTAAAGGATGTTGGGATAATCATAGCAATTCAAATATTTTGGGGTTTTCCTGCCCTCTAACTGTTCAGCTATTTTTTGTTTGTTGATTTGGAAAGCCAAGACCTTTTCAGAGGTGCTCTGGCTGTCTGGTTTGAGGCTGACTCCCTGAAAGCATCAAGTACTTGTCTTCTTCAAATAAATAAAACCTCTTACAAGGAGCATTTTGCTTGAGCACCCAAAATCACTAGTCATTTTTTAAAACACTTAGTCTAAATTTTGATTGGTTGCTGGGAAGGAGGGGTTGTCATTTTTTGGCACAGGAAGGAAATAGTCTCCCCTAGTTTACTGGTTAAATGTATATGTCCTCCTAGCTGTATTCTCACAGGAGCTTTGCTGCTTGGTTCTAGACTGGCTTGTTTGTCAGAGTTTTTGTTATCAGGAAAATGCTTTGAACCTAAGGCAATTTTTTCTGGTCAGGACAGTTGCTTTCTGAAAGTGTTAATAATGATGTGTGGCTCTGATGAGTGACAACTTTTGAAGCACGTGGGTCTCCCCAGGAAGGCAGTGCTACTTTCTTGCAAGGGGTGAGTCAGGGTGCTTAGCAAATGGAGGTGCACTATAAGGCAGTAAAAATCAACAGGTCAGCAGGGAATTGAGAAATGGGAGAAAACTGGCCCAGAAAGAAAAATCTCTGCTTTTGGGTTCCATTAAAGAGATTTTACTGGGAAAAAAAAAATCAGAACGAGGAAAATGTTCCTCTGGCTCCACATAGGAACTTTTCTCTGTCCAGGTTAAACCAAATGATATCAGATCTGCGCCAGAGAATAGTGGTTATGGATCAAGATAAAAATGACTCTGAAGATTTAAAAATCGACGGTAAGATCTGTTGGTAAGCACAGGCTCTGCAGGATCTCTAACTGCTGCTGTTTTGTGTTCATTTTAATTTGGGTTTGAAAGAGAAAGCCATGGTGGTGACCCACCTAAATGAAGGATCAGGAAAACATGTGTCCCTTGTTGTTTCCGTGACTATTTAAACCTTGGGAATTACAGTGTTTGGGAGGAAAACTACACTAGTGGCTCTACTGGGCTCTGAGTTTACAGCTTGCCAGCTTTTCCCCACCAGCAAATGTACATTGTCCAAACTCACTTTTGCTGAGGTGTGACCTGCCTTGTGTTTAATGCAGGGTAAGAGCTTGATTGTGGGCTGGAGCTGCTGCCAAAGGATTTAGCCTTCTTCCTCTACTGGAGGGCTGGAGAAGGAATAGGGGACACCTTACTACTGGTGGGCAGCTGGCTCCATAGTGACACCAGGGAACAGCCAACCCTTGTCCTGGAGCAAGAGCCTCCCAAATCAGTCATACACTGAAGCAAGAGAGATGGTACTGGTTTTCCTCCATCCAGTAGGATCAGGGCTTGCAGGGCAGGACAGGCCTAGGACAAGAGGTGTCCTATAAAGCAGAGCTCAGCCAGCTGTCAGTGTTAAGTCTTGTCAATGGAGATTAACTTATCCAAAGGCTCAGCCAGGTGAAATAATCGGCAACCAAATCCCATGCTCCCTCCCATGCCAGATTGGGGCTGCAGAAGGGTAATACTCCTAAGGCCAGGAGGGAGTTTGCAGGTGGTGGCAAGGGACTTTGGCCTGATCTCTTCTTTCTCTGATGGTCCTGTCCTGTGGACCTTTGCTTTTCCATTCACCCTTCAAAATAGACCCCCTCCATACCCCTCCCTTGCATAGATGTAGGACAACACTGTCTCCCTGTAAGTTATGTTTGTCCGTATACATGTGCCTGCACCTTTTCCTTCACTTTGTGGAGCACCTGGAGCCTGGGCACCCAGCCGAGGGTAGTGAGGTGTTGGGGAACCACATGCCTTTCATTGACTCAGGCAGCCATGAGGCTGGTGGTCTCTGCCATGTTGTTATTTGCCCTTAGTGAGAGACACAACAGCCAGCATGGAGTGGGGGCTTCTGACCTTCATCTCTGCAGCTCTTACCCTTGATCCCTTTCAACCCAGTTGAAAGCGATTCTTCCAGTGAGCAATACAGCTCTTATCTGTGACGGTGATGTTTTTCATCAGTAATTGCAATTTGTTTAGCACCAATGATTTACCACAGCCCTTTACAAAGAGGCAATAAGATACTTTCCCTGCCCTGAAGCACTTACAGTTGCAGACAGATGAGATGAGACATGGAGTGTGTGAGTGATGGCAGGGGCAGGGAGCAAGACAAACATGTTTTGAGGGGAACATGGAGTCTCGGAGGGAGGGATGGGAGGACACGTCACAGTGGTGGATCCAGACGTGACATGAATCCCTACATGACCCCTGAAGTGTGTGTGTTTGGCGGGGGTGGGGGGGGGAGGAGGAGTTTGTTCTTGGCATCCAAAGCATGAGAATTAACTTGGACTCCGTATACAAGGAGAGTCCCAGAGCTGCTCACTTTGTTGTTGTTACTCCTTGGGGGGCTCCACAGGATTTCAGTCACATCAGGGACATGCAGTGTGGGTCTCTAGCATGGCCACTCACCGAGGTCTCTGGCCTGCTCCTTGCTAAGGGATTCCTCATGTACTGCCTGGCAGCGAGTCCTGGGTATGAGGCTGTCGCAGGGAGGAGGTGAGCCCCTGCTCACATCGCTAGCAGCGGGCTGCAACAGCTGGCTTGCTCTGTGGAGGGGCGAATGGGAGCAGCGTTGGTACCTCCGGGTGCTCTTCTGCTGCTAAAAGGCAACAGGTGCACAGCTCTGCAAGCTTGCTGGGCTCCTTCCCTTTCTCTTTTTCCTGCCATGGAGGTGGACCTTGGCTCAGTCCTGGACAAAAGTGTGCAAAAGTGTATTTCACACTCTCCCCTTGTAGCCTTGGGCCTACATCCTTGAGACAGGATGTTGGCTGTGATGCTGGGACTGTGCTGGGGCAAAAGCTTGGGTCCTTTTCACAATTTATACTCCCTGACATGGTTGCAGTGCTGTCTTCTCCAGGGCATTGGCCATCTGGCTGCTGTCTCTGCCTGCCATCTGACTCAGGCTCAGCCCTGTCCCACAGCAGGGGCTCACTCATGTTGGGGGTCACACTGACATTCAGACTGGAACAAGCTTGTAGCCTAGTGGCGAAACTCGACTGCAAGACTCATATGATTTGAGTTTCATCTGAAACCACAAGTACAGTGGTAGGTTTCTGTGCAAAACAGCAATCTCCTTTTGACCTGTGCCAACATTTCCAGTAACCCTTTATTTATTTTTTGGTTTTTCTTCCAGAATTTTGACTGGGCTGTGAGAACTGACAGGCCTCACTGAGGCAGTGATTTACACCTTGAGTTGGTCACCTTGGGGCAAACAGGTCTTGGCACAAGCTAGGGTAGACCTTGGCTGTGCCAGCATGCTTGCCTGTGGCAATGGGCTCCCTTGGGCAGTGGATATGAAACTGAGCAGGGGTGCTCCTCTCCTGGAAAGAAGCTAGGCAACCTCCATGCAGAGCTGTCAGAGAGCACAAAGTCAAGTCCACCTGAGCAGCAATTCAGAGCTCCTGAGCAGACTAAACTGTTCCACTTGCACTTAAATTGCTGGGTCTGGAATAGCCCTGATGACTTTCACGCCCAGCTCTCCTGCTGGGAATCCCCCGGTAGCCCTCTGTCCTTGTTTGCATTGTTCAGCGTGCATAGCAGGCATGTTATAACACCGATGGAGTGAGAGCCAAGATCTGTTTGCGCCTTCAATATCAAGAAAACATGAATCCAGGCCATGTGCATTGCCAATAAAAATAGTTAATCTGGGAGTGGAAGTGGTGAATTTAGAAGTAACACTGGGAGAGGAGAGTAGAGCTTGCATTGTCCTCTGCTTTGCCAACGCTGCTTTCAGGCTCCCCTTACAGTGTTGCCTGTCTCTGGTTAAACTCTCAGACTTCACGCCCCGTTAGGATGTGCTGAACCTGCAAAACCCTTCAAAAAGCTCAGACTGCAAAGCCTGGATAACAAAGCAGCTGTGAGGGCTAGGCCAGCTGTTCTGCTGATGGACCATGTGGTTGCTGTCCAGAAGGCATTGCAGCTGCTAATGCTGACCTGGGTCAGAGCAGGGTTACTCTAGCTGGACCCCTGCATCCCACGGACCCACAGGCAATTTTGTCATAAACATTGCTTCAGCACTCCATCACATATCCTGAGACACCTGGGGGAAATTGGGAGAGCAGAGAAGGTGGAAACTTGGAACGAGTTTCCCAGGAATGAGGAAACTTCTTATGCACCTCGAGGAGGTCTGTCAGCAGTGATGAGGGCTCTGATGAGGGCTCTTGAGTATAGAGCTGCTTCCCAGTGGAGCAAATGAGCCCTAGAACCCAAGAGATAGCCTTCCTCATACTGTCCCTGACAGCAGCACAAATGACATGGGAGGGCTTGATGGGTAGGTTTGGGGTTAGTCTTTCAAGTAAGAGTGTGGCAGTAGTATGGAAAGATCCCAGTTCCATTTTTGAACTCTGCTGTTTTCCAGGATTTCAGCAGTAACATGTCCAAGGAGCAGTGTCCCAGCAGATAGATGGATGGTGCTATTCAAGGCTTTCCTTTGTGCCCCATAAACCACCCTCCTCATGTGCTCTGATATGGGTCATTGGCACCCTTGGGTGGCCCCCATTGCTGAGCTGCACATTGACTTGGGCAGTGGAGCTGCTCCAATTGAGCAAAGAGAGGTAGTGCTAGTGCCTCTAAACACCCAGGTTGGATCCCAGCCCTGCAGGGAGGTTTACGCTGACCTTAGTAAAGCTGGGATTTCAATGGGATATTGTTGAATGTCGCACAGAAAGTGTGACTGAGGACCACATATGCCACCAGCTACACGCTTGTGTTTGTTCCTCTTGGACTGAACTTTGCCTCATGCAGTCCCTGGGAGGGCTGTGGGTCTATGGGAGATGCCTCCCTGGTATGAAGTAGCAATGCCAGACTGTCCTCTGCATTCAGCAGTTGGGGAACACTGACTTCACCTCCCTATCTTAAAGTAGAGATAATTCGCTATGGAGCTCTGCTTGGTCCTGTGCTATCTCTAGCTCAGGGACTCTTTTTTCTTTTCCATTCAAAGTGGAACAGCTTCAACAAAAGCATGGAGACGCCCTCTTTCCTCCCCACTCTAACCCCCTCAGTCTGTAACCCCTTCTGCAGCTTTACCCCTGCCCCTAGTGTTCAGCCCTTTGAGCTCCAAAGTCCCAAGGCCCAGCTCTGACCCAGCCAAGCTGCATAACCTTGGCCATAGTGCTGAGACAGGATTGCCAGAAAGGCTGTGGAGCAGAGCTGTGCAAGGTAAGCAAATTAAAACCACAGACAGAAGTAGGATTGTTTAGACAGGCCAACATGGAAAGGTGTGAAATTCTAAAGGAAAAATAACAGAGAGTCAGAGAATTTGTTGGAAGACAGCAACTCAGCATCATCTAGGGGCCATTCCAGGGGGGTATGGAGATTGACCCTTTCCTGCCCAGCTGATGATGCTTGGCCAGAAAAGGCTCTTTGGGCATCTTATCACAGTGGTGAGCAGACTAATGCTCAGCGTAAGAGCTCATTAAGTCCTAGCTATCCTCTGTGTGTGTTGGCCAACAAATAATTGCTTTACACTTTCAAGGCCAAGCCTATTTTCCATTGGACATGCTTGATTTGTCCAGATCTTTAAGCAATCTGAGAATAGTCACACCATCCCTCTGCTCTTTTGCTCTTCCCTGACACTGAGTGTCTTGTATGTGCTGGTGACTAATCCTGGGAGTACGAGCATTTGTGTGGGACTGAGCAGAGATACCCCAGCACGTTTTGAACAACAGTACTGGCTCTGGATGCTGTATTCCAGTGATAGCAGGCAACTCTGCCTGGACTAGCAAGTACCTGCTTCCTACCACCATGCTCCCCCAGGTGGAGTTTGTGCAGGGCATCTTTGTCCAGCTCTGCACTTTCAACAGTGCCTTTCAACGAAGATCTAGAGTCATTCTGAAAAAAGATGCCCTCTACCAGTCAGGATGGACAGGCTTTGGGCAGGAATTGCTGAGTGTGGAGCTCTTTGGTCTCGGTGATGCTAGACATTGGCCTTGATAGTTATAAAGGTCCATCTAGTTTGAAGATCTCTGGAGAACAGTATTTGGTCTAGAGTTCAGTGGCAATAATGCCAGGAATGAGATGTAGCTTTGTGTTCTGGCCTGGGCAAATGAATCCCACCCTAGAGCAGGGTGGGATTGCTCATGCTTCACGTTGCCCATGTCACTGCTTCAACCTGCTGCTCTCTCACTTCATTACCTCCCCCTGAGTGATCCTGAAGAGTTCCTCTTCTCAGAAATACTCTGTGCAGTGGAAGTGAGGCATTAGACTGCCTACTCTGTTGTGTGCCCTCCCTTCCCCAGCACTTCCTATGAGGGTGTTCAAGTGGCTTCCCACAACTCAACTTCCCTAGAGTAAAAAAGAGTAGATGAGACTAATTTTAAGAGGAATTATGCTGCTTTGAGAGCCTTGATTCCTTAGAAAGGTTGTTATTTTTCCACTGTTGCAGTTTTCAGTGCCAGGCACAGGGCCCTTGTGTAGTGCGAACCCCAAGAGATGTTCCCAAAGTCGCTTTTCGGTCAGGGTAAGCACCAGAACAATAGTCTGGTCCTGCAGCTGGGCCTGTTCGGCTAGGCAGAGCTTGTCACAGGGATTCAGCTTCCCCTTCCATGTGTGAAAATGTGGCTAGAGCAAAATGCACCCCTCCACGCACTCCTTGCTCAAACAGTCCTGACATAGATCTGTAGTTGTTGACACTGATACTCTCTAAGCTGGGCTTTGCAAGATGAAGTGATAGATAGCAGGGCTCACACCCACATATGCAGAAGGCGTTTTTGGCCAGGGGCATATGCAAGTTATGATTAGGTTCAGTGCTTGGAAGAGGATCTCTATCGATGTCTGTCTGTACCTTGCAAAACTCTCCCTTGATGACAAAGATAGTGTTTGCACTTCACCTGGTGAGCTGATCTCTTTCTCAAGTTGTTTTATTTATTTTTTTATTCACTGCTTCTATCATTGTTGTCAATAAGAGAAGGATCCAGCACCACATACAGAGAGAGGAACAAGTACTGCAGCCGTCAAAGGTGCACGAGTGCCTGGTTTACCTGAGAAAGGGGAAGCAAATGCTCCTGTGTTATCTCTACAATCTGTCTACTCTGCCTATAGCTGCCCATGTCTGATGCTTCTGAGAAGATGTCAAGTTCCCTTGCCATGTAAAATGTCATTAACTTTGACAAAAGGGACTGTAGAGACAGAGATAAGGAGGTGGCTAGGCAGTCAGGCTTCCTAAAACTCTAGCAGCATATTGGCAATAGATGAAGGGTAGAAAGTTGAAAAGGAAGATAAGGAAGAGACCTTCTTGCTTCATTGTCAGATAACTCATTTCCCTGCCCTTTATGCTGTGCTAAGTTTCCCCACATGCCCACCAATCTCCGATCCTGCTCTAGGAGGAGCAGCAAGAGCTATGGTGCTCAGAGGCACATGGCAGGACATTACCAGGCTTACCTGACAGTGCTCCTCACCTTGGCTCCACAATGTTGCTGATTTTGTTCTGTTCAAAATTAGGCATGTAACCTTTTTTTGCAAAGAGTCTTCACCAAGCAGTTGGTCCCCTATAAGGCACTGTTTCTCAGCATCAGAAGTGGCATTAAAAAACAGAGGTTTGTTGGCTGAGTTGAACCATGGAGCCAGGTTCTTACCTGGTGTAAATCCCCAGGGCTCCCTCCTTTCCCATGGTATAGACCATATGGGTTTATACTGTGCCAGTTACTTGGCATGTAGATCAGTGCTATAAAAATGCCTTAACATTTGTGGCAGGTAACGAAGGTGATGGAAAAATGCTGGCAAATGTTTTATTATAGCAAGACGTATACAATGATGTCCATACAATTAACTCAGGCTCTAAGTATTACTGTGAATGTCATTGTTACATTCATACATTGTGGTGTCTCCCCACCCCAACCCTACAAATGCACATGTATCTGTATTTATGTCTATATCTGTATCTGTACACCAACTTCCACAGACATTCCTTAGCCAGGTAGTTGATTCCAGAAGCAAGAGGAGGAAGAAACATATTCTTTATTCTGACAGAGCCCAGGATGGAGGTTGGACTAGATGATCTCCAGCGGTCCCTTCCAACCTTACTGATTCTATGATTCTATGATTCACCACTGCCAAGCCTTTGGAGAAGGAGCACTGGTCCAATGCAGAAGGCAATCTCAGCCTTGCAATACACACAACTGCCCCTGCTCTCTGCAAATCTCCCCTGACATTAACGGATATCTTTAGTCCTCATGCAGTAGCAGTCAGATATGTTTTTCACTGGGCCTTACGTGTCTCACAGTCTTCTACCTTGTGACTCTCCTTGCACAACCAGAGGCACAGCAGCTCCCTTGTTGCTATTTTCAAACTGAGGCATGGAAAGCCTGTGGGAGGCTCACCTGGGAGACCTAGGGCTTGGATTGCCACTGGACAGTGTCTAACCTCAGCCTCCCTTCCCACCTAGGAAACATAGTGATAAGTACTGAGGCCTCTATACAGCGCGCGGGAGGGGAATTCACAAAATCCAGCAGAACGAGTGTGGTGGTATTGAAACCAGATGCCCATCATTTCCATCCTCCTCAGTTCCTGGCAGGGGAGAGTACATAGATTCCTTATGGTCTAGTTTTGCTGCTCTTCTCTCAGAGAGTTAACTTCCTTTCCTTCCCTTCCTGCTTTCCTATTTCCTTTTTTAGCTGTCTGTCCCAAGCTATGGATGTAAGAGATCCAGATCTCTTATAGAAATTCAAATCTGTACCCTGCCTGCAGGGATCTGAAACAGGGTCTTTTACATAATGTCTCGAGTAGAAGTGGGAGGGCAACAATGGGAAGGACTCTTTCCTGCCTTCCTGCTGAAGGCCTTCTGCCATGCCTTTACCAATGGGGGTGATTTCATCTTTCTCTTTCAGCCAGTGAATTATTTCACACAAAATGGAAGGGTTTTCAAAAGGAGAAGCATGGAAATCTCACCTATCATCATCTAACATGCAGGGTGGCTGTAAGCACATGGTCTGATTTCTCCAGGGAAAGAAGAGATTTGAGCCTGGATTCCCCTGATGACCAGGTAGATACCCTCATTCTCTGACCACATTAATACTGAGTCCTCTGCATTATAATTGACACTTGAGGCCTTGGGAGATGGAATGATGGACCAGTGCTTCCCCAGGAACAAGCCTCATTTGTTGGGTGCGTTAAAACTGGCTTAGGCATTACTTGGCCAAGCCACGCATCTTTAGTAATTTCCATTGCTTGGTTGGACCATGAGAATTTGCAGTGCTCTCCTCTGAACTTCCATTTTGGTGTGAAGCATATTCAGAGTCATCATTTCCCTGAGCTGGGAAACCTTGGTGCAGGGAAAACCGATGTTGGTCCAGAATTGTCCTCTGCTGTGGTTGATGTGGGACCTTTCTGCAGCCACAGGCCACACCTTTCCCTGTGCCTCTGGGCAGTCACAGCGACAGAGAGAACTGCAAGGCATGAGCTTGTGTGTCAGTTGGTGAATCTTGATTACTTCAATGTCACTAAAGCTTACTAGGAGCAACCTGAGACCATTTTGCCGAAGTCTGTTGTCTTTTGTTTGATTTTGATGAGAACTTTGTGTTAATAAGAGCTTCAAAACCCAATCTTAAAAAGAATAGCATGATCCTGTGATTATCTCCTCTTGCGCAGGTACCAGTGCTTGGTAATCTGCATTGGTAATTAGTGGTGATCTGAATGCAAAGTTTGTGTGAGATAGAGGTGTGGGTGACAGATCAGTTTTCTTGGGGAAAGCGTGAGTGGAAGTGGCTGTTTAATATTGTTTCACACAAAAGGAGGATTTGATGTGAATATTTCTTGGGCCACGTTTCCCTGGTCACGCCTCAGAACCTGTTTATTAACCGGCCAAACAGGAGGCAAAGCCAGAGATGGAGTCCTACAAGCTGGCATCTTATTTCTTCCCAGGGAATTTTACTTCAGGTGTAAAAGCCTGCAGCATCTGCCAAGTGTGTGATTAGTCACTACTGGAAATTGAGAGCCTTGTGCAAAAACTCTCTCACTACTGCAATTACATGCACCTCTGCCCCTTATCTCCCTGGTGGCATAGGATTGCTTCCCATCTAATGACTCAGCTAATTAACCTTGGCACAGAAAAGCTTTTGTGTGCTGAGCAATCCCTAGACAAAAAGCAAACCATTCTGGGGAGAAAAGAAGGATGTCAGGGAAGGAGTAACTATGAACAATGTATGCTCCTGCAAAACCCAATAGCTGTAGCAGTTGTTACTGAGTTCAGGTAGGTGTCAACTGTATGAATTTATCCGGGGCCATGGGAAGGCTTTGCCATGCGGATGTGTCTGGGGCACCTCCACTCCTTAGGATCTGTTAGACCAGACTCATGGAGGCCTTTGCTTTAAAAAGGCCTCCTGAGTTATCCCCCCCCCCCTTCACTTCACCCTGGGGGGAATGCCAGTCAAGGAGGAAAGTCAGGCTCCCTGTTCTGTCCTTGCACACCCTACATGCTGTGTCATGCTTGTGGCTAACTTCTTGACTCATTTATTTCTACAGAGGAAAGTGGTAACTCTCTCACAGGCTCATCAGGCGTTTAGTTACAGAGACTCAGCGAATAGCTCTGACCTGTAGTCCTGGTATCTTTCCACCCCTCACCGTGTTGCTCTGATTCTGTAATGCTGGGCAAGGTTTCTAGGCTTTTTACCCCCAAATCTGCTGCCAACTGCCAACAGTATTGAGACCTGCTGGAGAGATATAGTGCTCGTCTGCCCTCAGAAAGGGCATTTCTCTTCTTCTTATACCTTTCAATCTCCCTGCTGGCACAAGAACTCCTCTGCAGATCTGACATAATGGACCAAGCATTTCCCAGTATTTCTTTGCCTCTGGGTCTTTCCATGGTACTTCAAAGCATAGCTGAAACCTCACTGTTTATTGTCAGTGTATCTTCCCTATAGATTTATTGTTTTTCCTTTGTAATGTACATTATTATCACTAAAACCAACAGCAATAAGAAATTAATTTCACTGAGATTCCTGCTGATTTGATCTGACCCATCTAGCCACTGTAGAAACTTTTGCAGACATTTCCTTTCCTGAAGTGCTTTCAATCTCAAGATTGCTTCCAAGTCCTGCTGAAGCTGACTGAAATAATAATCCAAAAATCATATGCAGCTTTAGAGATCTCAAAGAGTGAAATATTTCAAGAGAAGGAATAGGTCCAACTTGCCATCCCTATGGTGGACCGATCTAATCCAATTTAATAGGGCTCTTTGACTTTAAAAATCAATGAATCCCAAATTCATTTTCTCAGAAATCTGAATATTGGGACATAGAAACACGATTTGTTGTATGTCTTGGAGGCATCACCAACATCAGTCTCAGCAAACCATTCCTACTTAATTTTGGTTTCCACTTGCTGGTATGAAATTTGCTTTATTACTGTCAGAATTAAAAAGTTCTCCACTCTTATTTCCTGCTGATTTGAAAATAGAAAGTTTCTGGATGGAAAACCAGGCTTTTTGAATGAAATATTTATGAGAAGTTTCTTGTTTCTCTCCACAAAGATGGGTTATGGAGGTGACTGGATACTTTTTGCCTGTGGGCTACCTGATTAGTGCCAGACAAGGTTACTGACAACGTGGTAGTGAATATAGATCTGTTTTCTATGGCAGACTTAACCTTCCCTCCAGTGTGGGTATCTTACAAACAGACTCAGAGCCAAAAAGTAGGATGTGGTAGGGAGTAGAGTTCTTCTGGGGCAGGTTCAGGGATGGTGGCACACATGGCGAGCCTGCTTGCTATGTGCGTGCCACAGACTTTTTAAGGAAAGAAGAGCATCATCTTGCAGCTGGCCATTTCCATAACTCTCCTTTGTTCTTCAGCAAAGATCCCTGACAGGTTGAATACTATTTCTTCTCCTCAAACTTTATCTGGGCAGCAGGGAAGTGAACTCAGCTGAAGACGGGTGTAGCTGGCAATGTGTTTGTCGACCCGAGCTAATGCAGACGTGGATGGACTGCCCCTTCTCTTCTCCTCTTCTCATCCACAACCCCTGTTGTGGATGATCCTGAAATCCTCCTCCTTCCGTCTCTTCCTTGCAGCTTCTCAGATTAATTTTTTTGATGTGACAGAGTTAAGTGTTGATTGATTGGGCCGTGACCTGAGCTTTATATAATGCATTGTGCAATGCAGTTTATACAATACGGTGTTTGTTACGTAATGTATTTGCAGGCATTCTCCCAATCAAGAATCAGGCTGGACTCATCTTACATAGGAGAAGGCTAGCTGGAAGAGAACAGATAGATTTGCACCTAAGGGCAGTGCCATTTCTGGGCTGTTTGGTGCCTAGAAGGCGATGGAGTTAGAGGGTCAGGATGCTCCACAAGCAAGTCCATGTAGCTGTGGATTTGAGGGCTCTTGGCACATATACATCTCCCAAATGTTTTCCCCAACATCAACAAAACTCTTTTCAAAGAAGTGGAGAGGAAGATCAGATCAGGAGATGTTACCCACATTGCCTTTGGATCTGATATAGGCTCCATCCTTCTTAAAAAGAAAGGAAAGAAGGACTTGAATTCATCCTTTTGAGGACTAGGTCTAAAGCAGGCTCAAATGCCCCCATATTGAGCCCCCTACTACTTACAGCAGGAACGTCTGCTTTCCCCTCTGATGCCTCAGTGAGGTGTTTGGAGTCAGCTCTTCATGGTTTCCTTTCTAAGAGGGCTGGACCATGGTAGAAGTGGGTCAGGAATGTGAGGCAAGTGGATAAGGATGTGATTCAGGAGGGGAATTGAGGATATGACCTCTGAAGAATGTGATTAAAATCCAGTTCCTCCTGGTAGGTATAGTCTGAATGCACAAATCGCATCTGCTCTTCACGTTGCCCACTGAGGTGGTTAATCCATGAATGGGGCCTCATTCTCGCCTGAAGAGTGGAAGAATCCGCACCCAGGCTGTAGCAAAACAACTGAAAAACAACTAATGGGCTGGAAACAGTTAGCAAATACAGATACCAAATGGAAAAAAAATAGCTATGAGGCCCTTGGACTGCTCTCTTGAAATATGTTGTCAGTCAGCAGCACTGCTGAGTCCTTGTGCAGCCAATAAACAAACTGTCCTGGGGTAGAAGAGAGGAGTAGTGCAGCACCCCAGAGGCTCCCCAGTGCTCCCACTGGTATTCTCCAGGCTTTTTCTCCATCTGTTAAACACAAAGTCAGGCCCTTCTTGCTGTGATGTTTGGAGAAGCATTCAGAAAATGGCCTTAGCATGGCACAGCCTGAAGCTTGCATAGTCCACGAGGTGGGATGACCCCATTTATCTCATTTATCTCACTGAGCATCAGGGCTGTCATAATATTCTTTCATGCTACAGAAGCTATCATAGGGGAAACCTGGGTTTTCATTTTCTTCTGTACAACATTCTTTGAAACCAGAGCTGTTTCATAATGGGAGGAGGGAGGAGAACCTGACACCTAGGTGTGCGTGAGCCCTGTGAGCTGGGAGGCCAACAGCATTGTCAGACCAGGGAAAAACATCTTGCAGGAAAACTGAAGCAGGGAAGGCCACAGGGCTTTTGGATGATAAAGCACTCACTCCATAGTTCAGGCCAAATTAGCAGAGGAGATTCTAGTGATTAGGAGAACCTGATACAAAGCAATGAAGGTATCAAGCACATTGATGGACCTTTGCTTAGTTTTATTCTGTAACCTGAATGAACTGAGAAGTTTGATGCAAGACAAAATATTCTTCACTGTGAAGAGACACAAAAGAGGGAAATTTCGTAAGATGGGCTTTGCTAGATCTGAGGTGACTTGGCCTGCCCTCACTATATCTGCAGTAGGTACACTGAAAGGGGTCTCCAGGTTGGTGAGGAAAGCTCCAGTCTCACCAGGGAGTGTGGTTTGTACAATAACTCCCACATAAGATGTTTCAGGTTCAATGTGTTCAGTTAACTTTAATTCTTTTGTTAAAGATCTCCAGTTTTAATTCTTTTGTTAAAGATGAAAAATTTCCTTGGACTTCCCCTTTGCTCTCCTGTTTATTGCTAATATTTTATTTGGAATTTCAATTTTTGATGAAGTATGTATGAAAGTTCAGGTGACTCATGGTTTCATGGTCACTGTGAACATTCCTGGGAGATATTATTATTTGCTTTTTTTCCACTTTACCTGCAAAGCAACCAACACGTAGAGCCTCAGGAGAATGTTCAAGCCCCACCTTAATGGGAGCTCACAGGGTTGCTACCTTTCACGGGTGAAATGTGAAGCAAAAATGAATGTTGCGTCAATCAGAATTTTGCAGTGAATGTTGACATGAGACAGGTTGTACTGGGTAACTGCTCAGGCATTAGGAAAACTACACTTTTCTCTTTTGCTTCCGCGAATCACTGTGTGAACTTCCCTGTCCCCCTGAGATAACCCGTGATGCACAATCCCAACATTCCAATCGCATGCTCGTTTGCACAGGTTGTTATGAGACGTTTACTGTTTGGGTCTGGATCAATCTTCCAGATTGCCAGCCAAAATCGGGAGATGTTGGGAGAATTTTCCATTAGAAAAGAGAAATTTAATTAAAATATAACTGGCATGTCTCACTGCAGCTGGAATAGAGACTGCCAGTGAGTTGTCTACTGTGGTTGTAGGTCTTTCTGCAGAATAGTTGAACTAAGCAGCCTTTTGAATTATTTAAATGATTTTTTCTCTTCTCTTTGCAGTTATCATTAGCTGACTTTCAGCTGCTGGTGTCAAAGGAGAGATCATTGTACAGTTGCCATGACCAGCCTTGTTAGCTCTTTGCTTACCTTTTTCTTCATCTCTGACTGGAGAAAAGGAACCCAGTTCAAAGAGGATGGTGCATGGTTCAGTATGGAGGCAGGAATAGTCCTCCGTGCAAACAGGTGAGAAGCAGACAAACAGCCAGGTAGACTGCAGCTGTATAGAAAAGGCTTTGCAGGTGGTTATAGTGATAATCAGCTCACCATATATTAACAGTGTCATGGTGTTGCACACACACACACAAAAAAAAAAAAAAAAAAAAGAAAAAGAAAAAGTTAAACATCCCTGGGATGTATAAACAGCAGCATTGTTTGTAGGACACATGAAATCATCTGTTAGTGCAACAATGTCTACGTTGCTGTACTATGACCAGCTCTGGGCACTACCCTTCAGGAAAGATACATAGCAGAGTCCAGAGGAATGTAGCAGAAGTGATTGGAGGGTGAGGAAATATGACTCATGGAGTTGTTTAGTCTACAGCAGCGATTTTTCAGTCTATGGTCTTCTGGTCTATTTTGAAATGGTCTGGGAGAGATGACTGAGAAAAGCAGGTTTCTGTATGCTATAGAGCTGTCTACAGATATAACATCTCTAAAAAACTGTGCACGTTTGTGAGAACTTATTTAGCATCCAACACCAAAGTAAGAGATAGCAAAACAGTGTTATTGTGCAGAGAAGACTAAAAGAGGCTCATTGCCCAGTTTTTAAATGCATAAAATACTGCTCTAGGGAGGAAAGGAAGAAACTATTCTCTCAGATGGGCATGCAGGAGGTCAGGAGAGTAAATTTTAGCAGTGGAGGTGTAGGCAGCAAAGTCTTGTGAATAGTAGGATCACTAAGTGCTGGGATACATCATCTAGGCAGGATTAAGATTCCCAGCACGGGAATTTCAAAGAATAGGCTAGAGAAACATCTCTCTGTAATCATAAAGACAAAGCTGACCCCTTCTTGGCTCTCTCAGGGTCACCTTCCATCCCAATTCTTTATGATTCTGTAACTAACTAATGTTCATTTATGGCCTCTGCTATTTAATATACTCCTAAATACTCTTGAGAGGGGAGTGAGCAATAATCAAATTGTCACCTAACTGCTCACTTCCTTTTCCAGATCAGTAAAAGTGTATTGAGCAACACTAAGCTACTAATCCAGCCCCAAATGCTTACAAACTGCTAGGCTGACCTCCCCAAAGCTATTTTTCTACCATTGTAAGTCACAGGCTGTTGTGACAATTCCAAAAATTAAAATACAGTGGCATCAGATACTCTTTTTTTATAGCATTTGATTTGAGGCTATGAAAATCACAGTCTCAGAAATTTAATTGTTGAAAACTAGGACTATAAATAAAAGTTAGCTTAGATTCTCAGAAAGCAACCAGCCAACAGAAGATGAGGCTGGGAGAAAAAACACTAAATCTTTCAGAAAGCTTCATAAAGTTGGGGGAGGCGTGTGTGTCAGAACTGCTTTTGATGCTAAGTTTTCACTCTTTTGCTGACAGCTGAATGTTTCTGAACATTATTCAACCTCTCCTCTGATCTGTGCTGTCTTGAATTTTACAGCAGTGAGACAAAAGGTAATTCTAGGAACAGCAGGCTGAAACCTTAGCTGTGATTTTACTACTGTTGCTAAACAAAGGTCTGGAGCCCCTAAAAACATTTGCTGGGGCTTTAAAAAGAAAAACTGTACTTATTCTCAGTGTTATATTTATTTGTCATTGAGTAAAAATGTTTGAAAGCCAATAAAAGCCTTTTCATATGCATAGTTTTGTTAGGGAGACAGTGCTTCTTACAGAGGATCTTACTGAGAGGTAGGAGATAGAGGCTGGAAGATGTGATGGACCTGGAAGCTGGTTTGAGGATGGAATATTTGAAGAGATGAGACAAGCGAAGTGAGACACAGTTGCAGTTTGCATGGGGAGATTCAGAAGGACCTCCATAATTGCAGTGCAAGGGCAGGGGCCTTTCTTTTTAGCTATTTTATTCTATTCCACTTACAACCACTGCAGCTCATTTGAAGTTTTAAAAGCTTGATGTCTCCCAAATCCTTCACCTATGAGTCCAAAAGGCTTCTACAAGCCCAGGCACAGCTTGGAAGTGAGGCAGACATTTTGTCTCCAGCATTAGCTCCTGAATTAATGTCACAGAACTAGTCCAAATGAATCCCACCTCAGTGCAGACATCACCAGAGGCACATATGCATGCAGTAGACTGTTTTCTAATACTGAATTGTGGAGAGTGGATTTCCACTCTAGAGAGGTTCCTGAATATCTTTGTCCTGGACTTGTGGGGCAACATGATCAAAAGCAAAATTATTCCGTAAGCTCACTTATTGTTAAAATAGGCAAAAGGCAAACAGTGTTTTATGTCAGCTGCAAATCCTTTGGAGGGACTCTCTGCAGAAAGGCCTCACAGGGATTATAGCTCTGAGCAGGCTCACCCTTTTGCCCAAATTAGTAGAAGTCCTGCTGCAAGGTATCATCAGTAACTAAGACAGTTGACAGACAGCACTACCATTTCCTTATTGGCGAATTATTATGGGCACGTCAAGGATAAACTCTTTAGATTCGGTCAACAAACATGAGTGATATTAATCACTCCTATGAAATCAATGAACTTCTCTAAGTCTATTATTCAGAAGAAATCATCTGAAGACTTGCCCTGAGATAGTGAATCTCAGTAACTAGTTAAAGCACAATCAGATCCCACTGGTTGTCTTTGCTATTGAAGTTTTTCTTGTGTTTCTTCTCCAGGAAAACATATCTCAAGCAATCAGGAGATTAACAGGAATATACTGAAGTAGCCAGAATATTAACAAAAAAAACACATTAAAATCATTAAAGGTGTCAGCTTGATTCATCGACAGTAGTTTAAAAGCTTTGCCCCACCCGTGGTGCAGAAGTCTCTGATATGCCGTTTTGCTGGAAGTTTGCTGAGTCTGACAGTTGTACTATGTGATATCTGCTCTTATTTTCTGTTCTTCCTCCTGTCTGTATTGTTTGCGGAGAGGGTGTGATGAGTTCTGAGGGATGAAGAGATACACATGTACACATTTAGTTCGGAGGCTTTTTATGATCACTTCTTTTCAGAGAACCACAGAAGAAAGCAAGCATAATTATTTTATACTTGCCTGGATTTGAAATGAGCTTTTGAGTTGTCCTCTGTATCCTTTCGATGACTCACTTGTTGGATGATTTCACTGAAATTTTCAGTAACTTCAGAATTTGTGGTCTGTTTCTTTCTTACAGAAACAATTTCTAGTTCCTTTTTCTTGAGTAGAGAAATTCTCTGACTAGGTTTCAATTTGATGAGGTGTCATTCTAGTATTTTTAGGATCTTACAGAAGTAGAAATTTTATCCCAGATAAACAGGAAGAACTTTTCTCTTTATATAGAAGTCACCCAGCATGAATATTGTCTTTTTAAATGAAATTAATTCTTGAGGAAAGTCTTGACAATTATTTTTAACAATCCCATCATCTTTTCTTCTTAACATCTTTCAGATCTTTCTGAGTTTTCTAAGTGCTGCCAGCTAAATGATTTCCCAGTTCAGGTAAATATTTTATATTCAGGTGGTCATCATACTAATAATTGTTTTCCTAGTAGGTTTTCCATGCATCACATAAACCCTCCCACATTTACATGAACAAGTAAAAAAGAGGTAATTATTATGAATATTTGTATTAAGGTGAAAAAAAGACCCTGCACTAAATGTCTTCAAAGAATTTTATCATTACAGCCAGCTAAGGAATAACCAAGACTTGTCAGAGCCTTGAATCAGAAAGACGTAACAAACATCTGTGGAAAACTTTTCAGTCACCTACAGTTTTGAAATATTTTGGTGTTCTAAAGTGCTTCTAGAAGAATGTACTTTGCACACAAAAAAGTGTCTTTTGCTCACACTTAAACTAGAATATTTCTCAAGAAGACTATAGGCTTGTGTTTTTCTGACATAGATAATGTCTCTAATAATACCCTCGTACCTCTTTGCTCCCAGTTAACAAGTCATGTAATACTTCTTGCATAATGGGATCTAACTGGAAAACATAAATATCTTACAAAGTTTTCTTTCTTTATGTAGATTTTGTGTCTATACTAAATCTGATGTCTTGTCTATGTAGGAGTTGCCTTCTTATAAAAAATACTTAATTTTTTCCTTCCCTTTATAAGCAATCATGTAAAGCAGATTTATAAATTGCATGGAAAGGTTATTTTATGACTTGTAACTGAGTCCAGGTGAATGTGTTAATCTTTTGTTTTATGTCTAAATTACTACACACACATCTCAGCAGCAAGGTAGCAATTAACTGAAAGCTTCCTAAACCACATCACAAGCCACACGTGGTCATCTGGGTTTCTTTGTATGCCCTAGTACAAAGTAGCTTCTATTCCTAGAGATTTCCAGACTCCAAAACATCCTGCCAGTTGGCAGCTGCTGGGGTTTTAGCCTAGCTCGTTTGCCTGAAGATCTCCTGGGAGAGCTGCCTCCCCTCTGCAGGGGTAGACGAGAGGAGCTGTGCACCTCTCTCAGTAGCACCCAGGGTCTGCAGACATCTCTGAGAGGTTTTCCTGGGCAGCAAAGCAGAGTCTCAGGAATGGCTGCCAGGGCTGGTGCTGGGAAACAGCTGAAGCTGGGACAAAGGCTGGACTCAAGAGACTCAGCAAGGGCAAGTCTCAACAGTGGAGACCTGGAAAGTGACAGGTCCCAGTAGGGCCTGGTGCCATGGAGGTGGGTGGTCTCAGAGACCCATACACTGGATGGTGAGTCATGCACGTCCATGTGGACCTGGAGGCAAAATGCTTTGGCTGCCCCGGAATGGCTGAGCAGTGGAGGAGGGCTCTTAGCATGAGAAACAGAGCCAGGAAGGCATTTCTATACATGGCTTGCTTAGACATTAAAGTTAGTTGCACAACATCTTGCCCTTTTGCGGGATGGGCAGAAAGAGGTTGGACTCAGTATGGAAAACAGCAAAGGAAAAAAATTGGAGCTGCCCACGATTAGCTCACTATTTGAGAGAAATACCATCTCCTTGCTATCCTCCTCCACATTTCAGGCAGCCATGCTGTCTGGGTGGGTAGGGCTGAATTTTCTCCTCCAGGTTAATGACCAAAACTGTCTACTTTTGGACAACAGAGAGGAAGAAGGGCTTAAGCTCAGGAGCAGGGAGTTGTGGAGATGGTAGTGAAGGATATCCCACACTCACTGCTTGCAAATTTTGGGAAGACTGTGGGTAACTTGGAGGCAAAGCACACATCCATCTCATAAGCTATGGCACAGCAAACTGAGCTGTTTTGTGCTGAGTGGCCTGTTTCACCTGGAAGGTTTTGATGTCTGAAAGACAGGCCCTTCCTTGAAGGGCTCTGCTCCAGCAATGAGGGGCAAGGCAGGGAAGCTTTGATGCAGACTACACAATACTATCAGAGAAGAGGGATGCTCATGGGGCTCAAGTGGGGGGCTGATGACACTAGACTTGGCCCTACATGTTATCATGAACCTATTCCTTGGGTATTGATCTGCATTTTGGGTAGATCTCCCTCTTGAACCCCTTCAGACTGTTGCAGCAGCAGCCTGACATGATTGGTAAGCAACCCTGGACTAGAGGTGTCCTTCAGCCCCCACAAAGAGGCAAATCATCATCCCCACTGATTCTAGTTTAGGATATATTGCCAACACATTCAGCAAGGAGTGCCCAGCTTGCTGTGCTGGCCACCTGTGTTATGTAGCTGCTGCTGTGGGAAAACAGGTATCTGACTTGGATGATGCCTCGGTGGGACTGTGTTGGGGACTGAGGGGACTCCTTCATTATTTCAATAACAAGTACAGGGGTACAGCATGCCAGAGACTCATCTCAGCTGCATCCCAAGCATGAGCTCCCCTGCATACCAGGGGCCCATCCCAGTCACCAGGCTGAGGTCCTGCTGACGCTTGGTGGACAGAGAGACAGTGAACCCAAGGGACTCGTTTTGGTAGTTTCCATGCAAGAAGCCTTGTCCAATGGTCCTTTCTTATCCCCCTCAATGCTGACCACAGAAACATCCCCTGGGGGAAGGAGCAAAGTACCCAAAAAAGAGAACTACTGGGAAAGTAAAACCTGACCTCTCTTTCTCCCAGCTGCGCTGCCAATGAATACGTAATGTGTTGGTTGGGTCCCTTCAGCACGAGGTAGCTGAGGACTGAGTAGTGTGGTACCAGGGAGGGGGTGGGTATGTGGAGGAAGCACTGGGGCAGGCAGGGGGTACCCTATAAGAGCAGCCCCATCCTACCTGCTGAACTGCTTGTAGCATATAATCCCCGGGGGATTAGTCAGGTAATCGGACAAGGTGTGATGGCAACTCCTTTCTTCTATGCTCCGCTTCCCTCATGCTCATGAGCTGTCCCTCAGCCACCTCGATGGCCCCCAGACGGATGCTGTTTCCTGAACACGCACATTTCTCCAGTTCCCAGCTGGCATCTCGTGCCTTGAGTTTGTACCAACCAAACACCAGGAGAAAGGTCTGTAACTTAAGCGGATCCTGACTTACGGAAATCATGATGCTTGAGTCCGTCCAGGTAAAGCTAATGTCTTTCCTATACAAAACCCTTACACACAAAGTATTGTTTTCACCTATATTTGCCAGCGGATTCCAGCCCCAGCCTGATCAGCATGTTGCAGAGTGAAATGATCACTTCCTGTGCCTTAGAGCCAGCTCTTCTGTCCTCTACCCTCCAGCAGACAGAGATGATAGTTGCTCTTCTTTTTGCCTGGGCACCACAGCTTTTTAGTTTGTGAATAAGCTCACCCTATCTCCAATCCTTCCTTTTGTTATTTTATATCTGGGTCCTCCTCTTTGATAGCAGAACTCTGATTTTCCTGCATTTCTTCTGATTTATTAAGGTCCTTGCATCCTACCTGAGTCTGTTCTCCAAAGCTCTTCTAGACTCACTTGTGAGCATCCTCTTTTCCTGCCTGTGAGTCAGTAAAAATACAGATCAAGAGAGCATCCACGGCTGGTACCTCTGATATTCTATTTGAGATGCTCCCAAATTTGAGAGTGTGCTCTACATAAATATCTTTCTGAGTGCAGATTTTTAAACCAGAGCTGCAGCTGTGCTCAGTTGATTTCATATAAGGAATTCATGCAGGGAAGTGCCACGAGCGGTATCCCATCTTCGGATTTCTCCCAGACCATGAGTTAATTTGACAGGAAATGGGATTGATTTGACATGGTCCATCTTGATTGCACCTATCACCTCATTATGTTCCCAGCACTTACAAATTGACTGTTTAATAAAGCAGCTTGAGGATCTTTCTGGGTGCAAAAAGGTTGCTTAACCAAGCTGGGATTCTTTGCGTTCTTCTGGGCCTGCTTTTTAAAGATAGAAATTGTGTTTACCCTTCACCAGTCCTATGGGAATGCCAAGAGATCTCAGAGATAATTGCTAATGGACCTGAAGCTTCTCCAGCTGCTTCCTTAAGTACCCCTAGTTTATCAGACTCTGCCCACAGGGCTTTAGCTTGTGTTTTTCCTGTTCAGGACTCTTCTCCCAATCTTTATTAACATTTTCTGGTTTTGGTAGCTTGTCCCAGTTAACCTTTTCCTAAAGCCTGAAGCATGGCACTGGACATACCACCTTTCATCCAGTCACCAGCTATTTGTTCTCTTTGCTTGTAAATAGTAGGCCTGCATTTCTCCATCTTCTGCTTATTTCTGATGTATTTCTACAACCTTTTTCTATAGAGACCTTAATAATAGTTTGTGACCCTTTTCAGGTACTGCAGCCTAGCTGAGTCTATCCTTGCCTGCCTGTCTTTTCCTCTGTATTTATCCTTACTTGTTTGACAACATTTGTAGTATAATTCCTTCTGATTCCCAGGTCACTAACCAGTGTCTGATGCAGTCACTGTAATCTCTTACTGAACTTCCTACCTTTGCTGTGCATCAGAGCAATTTACTTCTGTGTGTTTAATTAACGGCATGTTCATATGGTTGCAAGAGGATTAAGTTAACACATCATAAGAAATTATTGCCTGTCAGCTGAAACACAGTGACTGACTCTGTCCTTGTGTTTGAGCCTGTCCTGGTTGTGAAATTAAATGGGTTAGTTTAAACACCTCTGTGTCTGGATTAAGCAAACCCATTTTATCCTCATTTGCAATAGTCAATCCTCATTTGCATATAGTCAATCATCACATCAGCTTACTAGCTGTAATACCTTCCAGTGCATTAATTGATCTCTTGTAATGATGTGAACACATCTATAATGTCTTTTGGTAGCACATAGGTTCTCTTATCCTCGCATATTGATTAAGTCCCCCCCATGTTAAATTCTCCAAGTATGCTAACTGCTCCTTTATGGAAACCCATTATCCATGTTTGAAATCCTCTCCTTGGACCCCTCTATCCTTATTCTACTACTGCCACTCAAGATCCAGAAGTACGAGTGTCCTGAAAAAGCTGGTAAAGGACAGCTCAATTTGATACACCTTTGGGGAAAAACAAAGGCTACCTTACCTTTTCTCCCATTGCCTCCTCCAACTTGCTGAACATCCAGAAGAGTTTCTACTGGATACCTTAAAAACAATTGTCATTGCTGTCCCTTTTGATACAAAGAGCATTTTCTGGTGTAAAGATGTTGACCAGAGTCAGTATAAATCTCATAGATGAAGAAGTTAGGAGATCACAGAATTGCAGAATGATTGCAGTTGGAAGGGACCTCTGGAGATCATCTAGTCTGACCTCTCTGCTCAAGCAGGGTCACCTAGAGCATGTTAGACAGGGTTCATAGAATTGGTAAGGTTGGAAGGGACCTCTGGAGATCATCTAGTCCAACTCTCAAACGAGTGGCCCATATGGGGATTGAACCCATGACCTTGGCATTATTAGCACCTCACTCTAACCAGCTAAACCAAGGCATCCAGGTGGGCCTTGAATATCTCCAGTGAAGGAGACTGCACCACCTCTATGGGCAACCTGTTCCAGTGCTCTGTCATCCTCACAGTAAAGAAGGTCTTCCTTATATTGAGGTGGAACTTCATGTGTTTCAGTCTGTGCCTGTTGTCTCTTGTCCTGTTATGTAGCTCTGAAAAGAGATTGGCCCCATTACCTTGATACCATCCCCTTGACACCCTCCCTTAAGGTATTTGTAGACATTGATAAGATCCCCTCTCAGTCTTCTATTCTCCAGGCTAAACAGGTCCAGCTCTTGCAGCCGTTCCTCATAGGGCAGATGCTCCAGCCCTCTGATCATCTTCACAGCCCTACACTGGACTCTCTCCAGTAGCTCCATGTCTCTCTTGTACTGGGGAGCCCAGAACTGGATGCAGTACTCCAGATGTGGCCCCACCAGGGCTGAGCAGAGGGGCAGGATCACCTCCCTTGACCTACAGTCAACACTCTTCCTAATGCACCCCTGGATACCATTGGCCTTCCTGGCCACAAAAGCACGTTGCTGGCTCCTAGTCAACTTGTCTGCCAGCACTCCCAGCTCTTTTCTGCAGAGCTGCTCTCCAGAAGGTCATCCCCTAGCTTGTACTGGTGCCTAAGGTTATTTCTCCCTAGGTGCAGGACCCTGCACTTGTCCTTGTTGAACCTCAGGAGATTTCTCTCTGCCCAACTCTCCAGCATGTCCAGGTCTCTATGAATGGCAGCACAGCCCTCTGGTGTATCAGCCGCTCCTTCCAGTTTTGTATCATCAGCAGACTTGCTGAGGATGCACTCCATCCCTTCATCCAGCACATTGATGAATGAGTTGATCAGGATGGGACTCAGTACTGAGCCCTGGGGAACTCCGCTTGCTGCAGGCCTCCAACTAGACTCTGCACCACCGATGATAACCCTCTGAGCTCTGCCTTTCAGCTAGTTCTAAATCCTCCTCACAGTCCACTCATCTAACCCACACTTACTGAGCTTACCTAGGAAGATGTTATGGGAGACAGTGTCGAAAGCCTTGCTGAAGTCAAGGTAGACAACATCCACTGCTCTGCCCTCATCTACTCAGCCAGTCATGCCATCATAAAAGGCTATCAGATTGGTTAAGCATGATTTCTCCTTGGTGAATCCAGGCTGACTACTCCTGATCACCTTCTTTTCCTCCAAATGTGTGGAGATGGCATCCAGAATGAGCTGTTCCATCACCTCTTCCAGGGATGGAGGTGAGGCTGACTGGCCTATAGTTTCCTGGGTCCTCCTTCTTGCCCTTCTTGAAGACTGGAGTGACATTGGTTTTATTCCAGTCCTCAGGCACCTCTCCAGTTCTCCATGACCTTTCAAAGATGATTGAGAGTGGCCTAGCAACAGCATCTGCCAGATCCCTCAGTACTCATGGGTGCATCTCACCAGGGCTCATGGATTTGTGGATGTCAGGTTTGCCTAAATGATCTCTAGCCTTATCCTCCTTGACCAAAGGAAAATCTTCCTTTCTCCAGACTTTCTCTCTCGTCTCCAGGCTCTGGGATTTCTGAGGGCTGCCCTTAGCAGTGAAGACTGAAGCAAAGAAGGCATTCAATAATTCTGCTTTCTCTGTATCCTTTGTCACCAGGGCCCCTGCCCCATTCAGTAGCAGACCAACATTTTCCCCAGTCTTCCTCTTGCTACTGATGTATTTAAAGAATCCCTTCTTGTTGTTCTTGACATCCTTTGCCAGATTTAATTCCAAATGGGCCTCAGCCTTCCTTGTCACATCTCTACATACTCTGACAACATTCTTATAATCCTCCCAAGCGGGCTGTCCCCTCTTCCACATTCTGTGTACTTTCCTCTTCTGTTTGGGTTTTGCCAGGTAAGTTCATTATTATGACTGAATCTGATGAGACCTTGTTTATGGAATGGTCCCCTTGCAAGGCTGGTTAGGGGGCTTAGCTTCTCTAGAATGAAGTGAGGTCAGACATTTGGCAAACATAGTGATGGGGAAGGAGATAGATACAAGCTGGGGTGTGAGAGAGTGTAAGTAGTAAATACAGGAGCCAGGACAAATGAGACAATAGATGCAGACAGGGTGGAGTTGCTCAGATGGAAACCTATCTTCTCTTAGCTCAAGAAGCATAAACAGGAAGATGCGGTGACTAATTATTTATTTATTTTTATTCCTTGTTCAACAGTGAGAGATAGATTCTAAGCCTACTTTTTTTTTTTTTTTTTTTTTTTTTTTTTTTTACTCTGCATTCTTTGGGGGACTAGACAAATTCCTGCTCTAATGATCCCTGCCTTAATCTCAGGATCCACACTTTGGAGTTGTGGTATCTATGGCCACTGGCACATCTGCTCTCAAGACCTTCAAGCAAAAGAGACAGAAGAGAATCAGATTCTAGACCTAGAATAAGGAACAACACCTACCTTTCAACCTGTTTATTTCCCTTAGCACAGTTTAGTCCTGTTTATACTAAAGCCATTAAAGTTCTTAGATCTTATGTTGTAACATGACCATGACCTAGCCATTCATGGCCAGAAAATAGACCATGTAGGAAGCTTTAAGAGTAAATTATGGTTATTAAGACCTACATTTTCTATCAAAAATAATTAAAAATGCTCAGCATGAAGGCAAGTAGCTGAATTTTCATAGAAACAGAACTCAGCAGTGTGGGGCCCTTTTGGAGATCTGGGCCCAGGTATGGTTAGCAAGGCCTTAAAAATTGATTCTTTGAGATATTTTGAAAATATGCATTTCCAAGAGTTTGAGGGATGGGAACAAAAAGGGCTGTAGCTATGTAAAATAATATTCCTAAGCAACCAAGCTATCTTTAGTTTTGTCTGTCATCTCTGAATGTTTGAGTTCATCGTGTTTGAGATGTACAATGGGATCATGACAGTGCAAGAGACTTAACAGAATCTCAACAGGACTATGTGAGGATGGAGGCTTGATAGCTGCAGAGCAATAAAGAAGAAGATTGCTCATAAAAGTGATGTTGCAAACAAGAGCAAAGAGTGTTCCTGAAAGCACCGCAGCAACCAGCAGAATATAAAGCTTAACATCTGTGATGTTCAGGCTGCAAAAACTGACTCCATTACAGCTAGACATCACCGGAGAGCAGTTTATGGAGAAGAGAATGGGCACAATGGATGGAAAAGGTATGAATGTGGCAGTTCAGGTGTCAGACAAAAGGCATTTGAATACCTGACTTCTGACTAGCTGTGGGCAAGTACTTTCATCTGCAACATAAGAAGGAGACTTCCATGTCAGACTGAGATTTTCCAGACTGATCATATCTCACAGGCACTTGAGAGTTAAATGGATTTCCTTAGGTTAGATGCATTATCAGAGGTAGGAATAGAAATGAGCTAGATCCTGACACCGGAATTTGAAAGAAGACATCATTATGTCTGTAGCAGAGGACAATGATGATTTCCTGATGGAAGCTGCACAATTTCTACAATTCTTTCCTGGGGAGTCATGCAGATGTCACAAAGCAGAGGACAAAACAGTATATCTGATGGTCATGTTGACTTTGAGTCTCCACCTTGGCTAAGGGTGAATGAGATAGAGGATGGCTCAGAGGCAGAATGTTGCACTGAAAGTGGCATTACCATCTCCAGACCACAACACCTGGGCTCTTGGTAGTCCTCTGGCCTATTCTGTAGCTGACACTTGGAGGAGGTCTTTGAATCACTATATTGTTTAGATTAGGCCTGATTGCTTTTGGGGCTTGAACAGGAGAGAAGACCTTCAGCTCTGAAGGCCATGGCCCCTGGCCCCTGGCCAGAAGCCCTGTGACTTAGGTCCTGCTGATATCTCTCTCTGTGACGAACACTGTTGACAATGACTTCTGTACACTCTTTGGCACCAGCTATACATCTGTTCCATGGCACATCAGCTGCTCCATCTTTCACCTTGCCAAGTAGTATCACCTTGGAAAACTCCCTTGGCCTAGTACATTGCAATCACTTGTATTAACTAACAAGCCCTGAAAGCAAATGGGCCTGGAACTGTGGATCCTGAATGTAAAGGTCAAAATCACATTTGCTTTCCTAAGGACCTTCTTTGGAAAGTTTGTCACAGCTCCCCTTGGGTACTTCCCTGGGTGTGCGAGTAGGAGAGCTATTCAGGCCACAGGCACACCTGGCTCTGAACTGACCTACAGAGGAAGTCACTACAGTTCAGATGCACTTGGTGCTCAATGCTGTAGCTGGGCAGGAGCCACAGCCACAAGGTTCCAGGTGGCTCTTTCACGCCCTCAGAGGGAAGAAAATTTTACATGTCAGTATAAATGCTAGGCTGCAATTTGAGATATTTAGGGATGCTGGAAAGCCTAAGGGATTAGGTAGGTCCTCTGAGGTTAGACAGTAACTTGGAGATACCTGTAAAATGCTTGAACACCTTTGTACTGTGTAGTGCTTCTTCATCTGTGACATGAATTCACGTAACCCAATCTGTGCTTTCCTCCGTGAAACTCTAGGACCAGCCACACCCTTTCCTGAACACTTCAGTGTTCCCACTGCTTTCCACTCCTCCTCTTCCCAGCACTCCTTGCAAAACCCAACTCCTTTTGGACCAGCAGGCTGAGGCCTTCATCCCTCCTCTGAGTCTTCGCTGAACTGCATCAAGCTCAATGCTCCTCATCCCTTTCCAGGGTCCTCCCTAAATGTACCTACCAGAGTTTGCCCAGATTTGTCTCTTTTTCAATAAAGAGTGATCCTTTTTGCCCCATCAACACTGCCAGCCTTAAACACACATTAATCAGAGCATATAACCTGTATGCTCCTTGTTTGTGGAATAACCAGCCTGCTCTAGTCCATAGACCACTAACTGGTTAAAAGTCTAACTCAAAACTCATTTCTATCATCATGTGAGCACTTGTCAGTTCATACTAACAACATAATACTCAGTTCAGTTTCCTCTCCATCTGTCTGCTTATTGAATTCTCCATTCCTAGACGTTGTTCTCTCTCTTTTTCTCCTGCCCCTCTTATATGGGGCATGATCTTTGAACATGAGGTTTTCAAGCGTACTATGAGGAGAGCCTACGTTTACAACACCATTATAGTCATGCATAGCAATTTATTACAGCCTAGACTATTGTAATTTTCTGAGGCCTGTGGCCTTTCTCTCATGACCACAATTTTCAAACATATGAATTGTTGCTGAGCATCCATTTTCCTGACTAACAATTCAGCAAGATAAATGTTTCCTCATCTTCATGTATTTTCAGGATGCAGGGCTTTGACCTAAGTTCGGCCTAATACTGCCTTGGCCCTGGGGTGTGAGGAGCCTTCGCACATGCACATACATACACACACACACGTGTGTGTGTGTCACTGTGCAGGATTAACTGGACTCTATATCTCTATCGTTATTAGCCATCACCTCCTTCTGTGTCATGGCTGAGGCAGATAAACAGAGGGTATTGCTACTGGCTTCGTAAATAAGTAAATAGTAATTAATATTTTGCAATCTTATGACTCCTTGAATTGGAAGATCAGAAAGCACTTCATTAACATTAATTAGTCATCATCACATAGCCTACATGAGGTAGATAAGGTTTTATTGTGCAGAAAGGGAAACTGAGGCAGAATGGGATTCCAGGATCAGGCTGGCTGAACACTTGGCAGAGGGGGTTGCTGTGCTTAGGCACCTCTTAAGTCCTGCTGCAGTCCCATTTTGAAGCAACCAGAGGCAAATCTGGGGTTAAAATCTGGAGAGCAAAATCCTGGTCCCTGTAGAGACCAGGGCAGAGCTCCCACGGAGTCAACAAAGGCCTCAGTTGTACCCAGCTTGATCCCGTCTCTCTGTGCTGTGGTAGTACAAGCCATCACTATACAGCCTTCCTCTTTAGCTACTGTTTGGTACTTTGCAAATCACTAAGACCCCAGTCCAGTAGGTAAAGCAAGCATGTTACAGAACCAAAATACCAATATGAATCTGGGCCTTGGCTGGATCTGGCCCAATATCTTAGAGTAGATTTTTCAATTGTCTAGAGATAACATTTGTCAAATCATCCAAATGACCTGGGAGCCAAAGTCCTTCTTGCAAAAGTGCATAATGGCTAGCTGAAGGACACATTAAGGGCAACTCAGAGACACCTAGGTTTGGATAACTGAGTTGTTCTCCTGGTGTCCAGCTTAACAACCAGTATTGTCTGTGCATGTCTGATATGTGATTCAGAATATCTAAGGAGTCTGCTCTCTAGGGTATCCTACCTCAAACACTGAGGAAGGCAGTGTGTGTGAATGCCCTCTGAAAGGTCTCTGAGGTTCTCTGCGTTAGGAGTCTAAGCACTTTGTTAGGTCTAGCTCTTGTCTGGGTTTTTAGCTTTCCACTGAAATACTGCTTCTTTTCTGGGCCCAAGTCATTTAGGAGCTTTGGGAAAGGTCTCTCTCTGCCTGCTGATGCTACATCTGTGCATGAGGAACAGGGTCACAGTAGGCCCTCCAGTTCCCTCCAGAGCTGTCCTCTCCCATCATCATCCCTAAAGCCCATTGTGCTGGGTCTCCCCTCCAGAATCAATCTCACTCTGGTGTAAGCTCCAATGAAATCAGTATCACTGGGAGGATTTACACCAAGCCAGATTTCAGTTCTCCAAGCTTGTCAGTCTAGGTCCTGGTTTCCTTTAATGCCAACTAATCGGAAGTCATTACTTGCTTGCATGTATATCTTGCCCAATAAAAGGAGGTCTGTGTGCAGATGATGTAATAAAGTCAGGGACAGCTGAGTGCCCCACACATTGTAGCTGAGCATTCGCAGGAACTGGGTGGATCTGCTTTTCTCGCCAGAAACTCCTGTACATCTTGTTGAGCTCTGCCAGAGACAGGCATATGCCGGGGAATCTGACTGCTATGGGCAGGCACTGTCTTCTTCTCCGGGTTTAATCTTGCTGTCCTATGATTTATCTGATTGTTCTCCCCCAAGAGGATTGAACCGGCAGCTCTTTATCTTAATGGTCTCACTGTCAGCATCCAATGCTAGATGTCAGTGCAAGCTGGCCTTGAACATGCAGCATTAGTGCTAAGTCCTCTGAAAAAAAGGACAATACCAGGGACACGTGGTGGTGGGGGACAATAGGAGGACCTACAACATGTTTTCTATCCCAGCTGGCTCACACAGCCCAAGTGGTGAAGGGAGCTGAATAAGTGACTCCAACTGGAGGATGTTGACCACCCTGAGAAAGACATCTTGGGCCTTTGGAGCACAACTACATGGAGACATGCAAGGAGCAATAGAGTCTGCTCCTCATTGGAGCTCTCAGAGATTGTATCTTCATGTGTAAACTCAAAGGCTGCACATCAAGGTTATGTGGGTGAACTTCAGGATGAAGTACGGCTGCAATGCAGGGCTGGACTTCGAAAACTTAGTGAGTTTCTTTTAATGAATGTTCCTGGAGTAATTTGCTGTGTTTAAAAACAAACAAACAAACTCCAATAGATCAAAACTCAGTGCTTGCTTGATCCTAATGATTCACCCATCCCTCTCCCTGCAACTCAAGTGAAGGGAGTCCAGAAGGATGGTTCATTGGAAAGTCCTGGTCTTGTTATGAAATGGGGTTGAAATACATTTTACCTAATGTCTTGAATATTTGCTGACAGCAGAAGTAATGTGAGACTCACGGGTCTCTTAGAGTTCAGCAGCAGAGCATATTGTGGTTTGACACATGCTCATTCCCCTAGATTTTTTCCTTTTTAGCCCATCTCCTTCTGTCTTTCCCATTTTTTCCTCCTCCATGTCTCCCTGCCCAACTCAAGGCTTTCAGCCCTTTAAGCCCTAAATAGTGTCTGTTCCCCTCTCCTTCTCCTTCCTGCAGAGACTCCTACTTCTCCCTTTCTTAATCTCCGACCTTTTGTCTGCTGAGTTTCAACTCCCTGCTCCTTCCTTAAAATGCCTTTCCACACAGCTTGCTGGGACTAGTCCTTATTGTAGTTTGACACATGCTCATTCCCCTAGATTTTTTCCTTTTTAGCCCATCTCCTCCTGTCTTTCCCATTTTTTCAGACGCTTCTTCCTGCGTCTCCTTATTAGCTGCACTCATCTCCCCCTGCCCCTTGTTGCAAATGCTGCCTTCCCAGTTCCAGCTCTCCTCACATCCCTCCCACCCTTCCTCCCTTCTTTTCTATTTCCACAGCCTCCACTGGCTGTCATTCCCTGTTACCTGGTCTGGCCACTTCTGGATCCCACCACTTTCTCATCTGTCTTGGTTTCTCTCCAAGGAACCATGAGTTGGTCTCTCCAAGGAAGGCTCTCCCTAGCATTCTCCTGCTATGTCCCAACCCACATCCCTTTCCTTTCTCCTTTCTTGCCTAATATTCCCCTTTTACTCTCAGAGTTTCTCTCCTCCTTACTGGCCCCATCACCATTAGTGTCCATTTCCCAGTGTACATGTCCCTCTTCCCCAGTCTGACTTTTTTCCTTTCATTTTTCCACCTTCCTCCTAGATACCAACAGGGATTTCGTGGAGAAGAGCACAGGAAAGTGAGGTTTTCAGTCCCTGGATTTCATACTTTGTGCTATCTTCTGCCATATAGCCATCAGGAACCACCTTGAACCTGAGGGAACGGATCCATTTTCTCTGTGGGGATGGGGTGTGGGTGGCTTTGTTCTCCTCTAGGAGCTGTGGATATTTTCAGAAGAAGTTAATGAGTTTAAAGGTTCCAGGGGACTCATGTCAACAAAGATCTACCAACTCTCCTCTAAGAACCCTGGGATAGAGGGACAGCATAGTGGTTACAACATCTGTTTTACATGCTGAAGATCCTGGGTTCAAGCCCCAGTGGAAACAGCACCAGGAAATCTTCAGGAGGTTGGACAAGATGATCTCCAGAGGTCCCTTCTAACCTTACTGATTCTATGCATTTTGAGCTGTAACTGGACTGTGTTGAGGAAGGATTTTCACTTGTTGCGAAAAGCATTTACCTACGTCTCTGATTCACAATCATATTTCAAGTCTCAAATCCAAGGCAGGGCAACCAGGCCATTTACAAGTATATTTTTAACACGGGCGAAAGCATAAATTTGTTACTTGCCGTGTTCTGGAAGTGGTTGAAATTGTCTTAGCAGACAGAGGTGTACATATATGCTTGGAGCAGATGAATGTTCAGCTACCAACAGTGAATATTTGACAATGCTACAGGTAAGACTCAGAGCAGAGTAACAGGCTGTGCTGGCAACTGTACTGGTAACACAGTGTGGAAGCGGTTGCACAGGCAGATGTTTGGGCCTCACATGCAAAAAGGCTCTTGATCCCTTTTCTCAGACAGTGCTTGCTCAGCAACAGGTCCCTCTCCTGCCCTGTGACAGCCAGGCTATCCCCATGGCACGTGAGCACCCGGTGCCTCCCACTGCCACCCTTGCGTTGTGGACACAGCTCATCTCCTGCAGCCCTGCATAGGATACTCACCTTTCCCCTGCTCTGTGCTGGACATTGCTTGCTCCTGCCATGTGTTGGGCATTGGTTGTGTCTTGTGGAGTGTGTGTGGGTGTGTTTGAGTGACTGCATCCTGTAGATGTGGGTAGTCTTGCTATATCTGATGGCACACGCAGGGTGCAAAGAGGGGGAAGCGAAGAAGAGTGGAAGATGAATGTAGGTGCCTAAAACGCAGGATAAGGAGTAAAATCAGCTAGACCTGCTGGGGCAGTTGAAATTCTTGTTTTGGGCTTGGATGAGTGTTTAAAAACATTTCTCATACGCTTGTGGGAGTGGGGAAGTGTCTCTCATTTCAAGGCACTGCCTTGCAAATGCGTCCTGACCTTCAAGCAGGGCAACCTGGGGTTGTCCTTGCCCTGTGCTCAGGCAGTGCATGTCCTGTGGTTCAGGAGGTTGCTCCACACAATCCAGCTCCACAGTCAGCAAGAGATGACTCGTCTCTGGCCTCTGCGATTATATAAGGGAGGGGAGACAGATTTTCCAGTCGTAAAGGTGTTGCAAAATTAATTATTCTGGCTTGGCTATGGATCCCTGGAGCTCAAGGGTGTCACACACATGACTGTTGCAGCAAAAGGGTAGGAGCAGCCCTGCTGAGCCTTGGGCTAGCAAATCACTTCTGCTTGCGTGTCTCTCTTTCCACCAAAGTGTATATTCCTTTCAGAGGGTGGACATGACAGAGCATGCTCTGGCGCAACAGTACCCACAGTGAATGGAGAACTAGAAAAATCCTCTGGCTGCTTGCCCTTGCTTCCTCGCTCTCTGTCAGGAGACACCTCTCATTTCAGTGAGGCACCTCTCTGCTGATCACACCCATTTGCTTGCCAGCAGCTCCTCTCCTACAGGGCTATCCAGCTTTGCTCTGAGGAAAGGCAAACCCCTGTGCCTGGGCTTCCCATTTGACCTTGTCTGGTTCAAAGCTAAAGACCATTTGATTTGATGTGCCTTTCTCTAGGAAATTAAATACCATGTATTTTCTCCTGACAGTGATGTTTGTACCCAAAATACAGTAATCAAGCTGCCTTTCCATCTTCTTTTGGAAAGGCTGAACATGTTGAGCTCTCTTGAGTTTCTTCCCACAAATAGAATTTACTTCAGAGCTCAGATGTTTTACCTGGTTCTTTCACCACCATTTTCACCTTTTAAAAATCCTTATAGAAAATGTGGCACCCAAAACCCACAGCCCTATATGAACCCCAGCCTGTCAGAGCTGTGTGCAGATACTCTGTATCAATCACATTGATCTGCCATCATGTGAGGTTCTTTGTCCCTCCTCTCTGAAATATCCAGCAAGTTTCCAACTAGTGAAGGTCTACTATATAAACGATGTTGTCAAGAAGCTCAGACATTGCAGTGACAGCCTTCTCGCTGCCACAGCATTTCAAGAGCTGGTCCAGAAGGCCAGACAAGCTTGGCACAGGTAGCCCTTGAAATTACATACCAATGCCTTTGGTTGACCTGAAGAAGGGATAGCAATGAGTTAGGACTGGGATGCCAGAAGAACCTGAATGCTATTATTTGTGGAAATCCTGGTGGTAAAAAGAGCATTTCATGCACTTGCAGACTGCTGGGCAGGTCTCTTTGAACTCTATTGCAGATTAAGTCTGTAGCGAGGGAAACTGAGCTTTGGTACACACATAGTGTCTTTGCTTTCTTGTATCTTCCTTCTTATAAAAGGAAGCAACTACCTACAGTCTAGTCCTACCACTGACAAGTACTCTTCTATATGCTAGAGTAGAGCTTGAAAATGCCTTAAGCCAGCTAGAGTGCTGCTTAGAGGTGGACACCACAGAGCGCAAGCAGGGAAGTTTTTTAGGCTTCAAATTATCTGCTGATGAAAACTGAAGACACTCCAGTTTACACATGTGGAGGATTTAGCCCAACGTTTCATGTTATATAAGTTAACCATAATCTTTAGGTGTTGGTTGGTTTGGAGCATATCCATTGAATGATGCATTGTCCTAGGAATGGCATGGAGGGGGAAGTTGCCTGTTTACCAAGCAGCAAAAAAAGAAGTGACGAAAGAAAGCGCACTGACCTGAGTTCCAAAGCTTCAGTGGCTGCAGGGAATAATTACAGATATGATCACTTACTGTGGAGGTCCAGGAGCAGGTTTAGAGTTTCATGGCCCAGAGTCATCCTCAGGGCACTGCACATTCCAGAAATGTCTCTGCAGCACCTTACAGTAAATGGTAAAAAGCAGAAAATGATCAGTGCTAGTGTCAAGGGAGCAGCTTGCTTCCCCAGCCTTTGCTGAAATTCCCTTTCACTGAGAAAAAATTAATTCCCTTCTAGATATCAGCTCTCAAGAAAAGTTACCAGAAATTGGCCCCATTTCCCAGGCTACCATCAGCTTGCTCTGGTCCAACTTGGAGTAACCCATTGGGTTTTTCAGCTTGAGTATATGTCTGCATTTTCCTCCTGGGACACAGCTGGTGTAAAGATATGGTGCCTCCTCTAGGACATGCCCCCACTTGTGTGCACGGGGTGTGAGGCAGATGGCTGATTTTCCTGCCTCTCACATACACCTTTGCTCTCTTGGAGGAGCAGGAAGCTTCCTATAGAGGATAACAACACCCCTCAGTTCAGATTTCTAGTAATTTCTTTGGCAGCAGCTGGAACCAATTCTTTATGGTATATCCTTCAGGAAGATATCCCACAAAATACTGGCATGTCTTATTCCTTTACTGTGGTCCGTATCAGGCTATCTTATTGGGTTTTCTCTGCCCATCCACCCTTCCCTTGCTGCCTCCCAACTGCGGTAGGCCAGGAAGAGGGATGAATGAGTGGTGTGTCAGTCATGCCAACCCCACTCCCTCCCTTTGCACATCATCATTTCTGCCAGCTGAGTATATTCATTGTGGGAGGGATGGGAGAGCATGTGTGGAGCTGGGGCTGGTGCCTCTTCATAACAATTTTGCAAGGCTGAACGGATGCCCCAGATGGATTCATGCAATCGGTGCTCCCCACGCCACAAGCAAGATGAGTGTAAGTGATCTTATCTCACTGTTCAGTAAAAGGTATACAAGTTGCTGACTCCTGTTGCCCAACTCAAATCTGATTCAGGTCTCTGTGGGCTTCCTGAAAGATGTACCAGCAGGAAGGGGTGGGTGTGATGTCTGAACAGCAGGCTTGGAAAACTGGAGGAGACACAAGACCCTTCTTCTATGCCTCTTAGTTGAGGCTGGGGGAGTTTCATACCCTGAGCCTGGAGTTTAAGAATGGGTACATCTTTGCACAGGCTAATCGGCAAAGCAAGAGAGACCCTGCCTGTCCCTGGAGGAATGGAAAGTTCCTGCATGGGAAACCCCAGCCACCCATGACAGACTTTCACTGATAGATTTTTCTGGGAAGTGGCTTCCAAAACAGGTTGTGTGGCCAGACACCAGTTCTCGCTAGTGCTGTAGATGTGGTTTTCTGGTACCTTGGCAGCATTGCCTCCCTCCTACCACCTCCTAAAACATATAGTGCAGCAAGGCATCTGTGATGGTGAGACCCAGGGCAGCTCCCAGCCCAGGGTAGGGCAATCACCCCTCTTCTGTGTGGTCTTTGAACTCCATGCCTTGTTGTTGCTTTTGTTACTTTCTTGTTCCTTCATTTCCAATCTGTAAGTGAACAGGAGATGAAGGGGAGGGGACTCCACTATTGAGATTTTTCAGGGAATATTGGAGGCAGGAGCTAGAACGCTGCCAGGATGGCAGGAGATGCACCCTCTGCATCCCAGGATGGAGAGATGAGGCTGCTCTGTGAGCAGAAGGAGAAGATCCCCTCTCTGTCCCTTCAACACACTCTATTTGCCTCCACCTGATGCCCTGCTAGGTGCTGCTTTCCTGGTGCCCTGCTTGTCCTGCCCTCATCGGAGTGGCCTGGAGGCTCCCTGCCTGTGCAGTGGGCAAAGAGGTTTATGACCCCAGGGAGGGGTGATTGGAGCTGAGAGCTGCTGGCAAACCCTCCTGCTGGATGCAAAAGCACCACCGACTCACAAGAAGCTGTCTGCTGGTGGGTCTTGGCAGCAACAGGATGGGACAGGAGTGTTTCTGATCTCCCCATCCTGCCTGCACTCCATGTTTAGGGGAGCAGTGAGGCTCCTGTGGCCTCTGGGCTGGCTTCTCTGCACATCCTGTTGTGCCCTTGAATGTCTACCTTTCAGCCAGGGCTGCTACCTGATCTCTAAACTGAGATTAGTGGAGTGGTGTGTGTTTGGGTGACTGGAGAGGGCAGACCTGTTTGGGATCCCAAGAGCTGGAGAGGAGACAGCTTGGAGGACTCTGAGGATCTGGTCAGAGGACTGACAAGCAGCTTTGATTTGACAATAAAGGTAAAACCCACCTTCACCTTGGATCATGAGGTAAACTAGGTCTTGGATTTGCTGTGTCCACGCATGGAAACTAACAGATGTATTCTTGGGCACAGAATTAGTCACATTTCAGTGCTTCTGGTTTAGGACTGAAATTCTGAATATCTGCTAAATTCTATTTTGGCCTCAACATTTCTTGACTCTCTTTAGGGCTTTCAGGCAGCGTTTCAGGCAGGGGTCTCTTGAGCAGGCCAAGGAAAAGAGGCCAGGACATTTTTCTAAGGAAATGTTGGCTCTTCACCCTAAGGACGTTCCAGGTAAACTGCAGAGTCAGTCTAGCCCCAACATATCTCCATGCAAGAGGAGGGATGGACAGACAGTGGCTTTCATAAGAAAAGCAGCATTCAAACTCTAGAGGCTGAAGCCTCTAGATCCAGTTTAAAAAGCTATGGTCTCAAACTACTTGGTGTCCCATGCTTGTTGATGTCTCTCTGTATAGAAGCTGCCACATAAAGGACATTTTCCCTCTCTCTGGAAGACAGACACCCCTGGTGAAGTGAGAAGTGTGTGTTTATTGCATCCGCTGAACAGCTCAGCTCTGCTGTTTATAGCCCTGTTACTTCCACAAACAAGTATTCTCGTGAGGTGGCTTGTCCATGCCAAATACCTCTTGCATTATGGAATTTCAGAAATGCTCATTACAATGCAGTTCCTTAATGCCTGTTTGCTTAAGGATGATGTTTTGTACGTAAGCTATCCGAGAAAAAAAAAAAAGAAAAAAAAGAAAGAAAGAAAGAAAGAAAAAGGAAAAGAAAGAGGCCAGGATGCAAATTCCCCCAAGATTCAGGCCCAGGCAAAGCAGCTGTAGGACTGAATGTCCCAAAGAGCACGGCAGACAGTTCTTATTTGTGACAAATGTAGGTTAGCACACTTAGCATTTACAGAGGTGGATTTAGGGAGCATCCTGGTGAACTGGTGGTTAAAGCCCTTAGACAGCCCTGAAGCCATAAGTGATAGACAGTATAGTTTACTCCAAGAGTACTTTTACAGTTCAGAAGCCTTCTTCTCTTCTCCAGTGGTGCAGGTTAGCAGATATTCACTTGCAGGCACCATATGAGAACAAGCAAGACTTGGGGATGTAGAATTGGATCAGGGTACAGAGAATGGAGAAAAAAAGTAACTACTTCAGGAAAACCTCATGCATCCTGTTTGGAAGCTACCCTGTTTTAGGTTTAACTCTCTGGTACTTTCTGCCCCTGCATCCCCCATGAGAAAAGAAAATATCTATGGAACATCCATGCTTTTATGATTTCTAATCTCCAGCCTAAAATTATCTGTGGTTGGTTTATCCCTATTTGCAGTTATGTAAAACTGCAAACAGTTCTTTTCCTTTCTGATTGACTTACTAACAACTTTATTTCCTCTCTTGGCCTCAGGTCTGCTGCATTACCTTATTTAAGTACTTTTAGCCCATACTTGAATAGATGGACTCTATTCATCTCCTTGTCCATTTGGTATTTCTTTGCACCATTTGCTCTTCCACTTTTGTTTTGTCTTCCTTCAGCACAGGTGACCTGAACTACATGTGTTATTGCAGAAAGAGCCCCTACTGCAAGTTATAGAAAGGTATTAAGGTTTATCTGCTCTTATTGGGAATGTTTCACCCCATCTGTGGTACAAATACCTTTGCTTTTCCCAGGTTTGCAACTCCTCAGAGACATCTAGGGGTTACACTGACTATGTGTTGCTGTCTCCATCTTGGCTCTTTTTTTTTAGTTTTCCTTTACAGTCAATGAAGAGAAACAGACACTTCTAAAATGAGGACATAGAAGAGACATCTAAAATGACATCTAGATGCATTGTGTTCTTAAAGTGATTGCTTCTCTCCCTGGGGACATCTGTGCTGGGATATCTGTGCTGAGACTACCGGGGGTTAGATGTGAGAGCTGCACACTCCCCATTCCCAGAGACATCCTCACCTGGTAGGAAAATCATTGCTCCTGACTCAAACCTTGGGCTAGCTGAGTATCATACCATTTCTGTGTCTTCTGGCTTTAAGGTCTTTGAACTTTCCTGCTGTGGTGCTCTATAACAGTAGTATCTCAAAGCCATGACCGACTCTGCAGGTCTCAGTGGAATGACTGTCTACATAAAGCAGTTTATGGGAAAAGCTCCTGCCAAACCCTCTGTTTCAGGAGGGTTGTTCCTAATAGCTCTGCTTTCAGACAAGTTATTAGAAAAAATTCTTCAGGAGCAATTGTTGGTTTTCCATTGTACAGTAGTTATGCTGGTATGCAACTGTGTGTACTGGAAAATGGCATCTTTGCAAGAATGCCACTTGAGAGACAGTGTTTATCCCAGTTAATAGGGACCAACCTCTGGATAAGGCAGAATCAGATGTGACAAGGAATCACTAGTGGGAACAGGCTGTGGGCCCATCTCCCAAGATAACTATGGAGGACCTATCCCTTTGAGATCCTACAGAATGACAGAATGTAAAGACTGATGTCCAGGTCAGCTTCCGTTCTGTTGGATCCTGAGCAATGGACTTCATATGGAGATTTTTCCAGATATTTTAAGGAATTTTCCCATTATTAAATTGTAATTTTAAATGCAAATCCAGTTTGGTAACTTTCAGGCTTCTCCTGAATATCCAAGGAGCCTAATTGGGATTGCAGTTTCATCTTAAGTGGTCAATAATCAATACAGCTGACCCTCAGTTGTGTAGATAGTACTATTCCCTGGAGGAAGCTCCTCTATTTTCTAACTTGGGATGGAGGGCTGTGAAGACCCAGACATGAAATGAACACGTACCCCTGCAAATCTTGAGATATAAGGCAGGATGTTGAAATCATTGCACTCAACCCCTCCAGCTAGAATCATTTAGAAAGCTTCTAAACTTACTACTCATGCACTTTCTACTCTGCCTTGCTAGGCAAGCTATATATTTTTTAAAAGAAAATCTTCCTGACTTATCACCATAATGTTCTGTCAAGTGGATCATGGAATGGGGGAAAGATAGAGGTATCTTCCAAAGGGAAACTTCATGAGAAAGAATCCTGTCATACTCTGACCCAATGACCACTCTTGGCATAGCGGCTTTTGCACCAGGTAACCCAGGTATCTGTGTAAAGAGTGAGTCATTACAGATTTGTGTGATTCACGCTTTTCTCCATGTTGGATTGCACCATGCATTCGGGGATGGGTGAATCAATTTGGCTTGCATAAGATGTGGAAGTCATCAGACCAAGTGTATCTATTCAACTGTTTAAGGAAAAGTCTGGTGGCTGTGGTAAACTTAGTTTTTAGTTTAGGAGAAATTTACATTTCTGGAGGCTGATTCAGCTCTTTGTAGAAGCCTAGAAGCCAGTTTATGAGCCTGAGTTTATTCTGTGTCACTAGAGTCAGTAGGAAAACTGCTGACAGGGAGCAGCCAGGGATTGGATTCTTTTATAATTTCACCTGTGCCTTTCTCCAGAGGAGAGTGGCAATAGATGGAGTCAAGCAGCAAGACTGACACGCAAACAGGAAGCTTGGAACCTGGGTGTTAGTTTTGGATCATGTCTAGAAATAACAGGCCAAGCACAGTGAGTTTCTTGCAGTATGTTGCAAGGTTCTGCAGGAGAGAAAGTAAAGGAATAAGGGATAAAGTGACAAACATTATGATAAGTTCTCCACAGACCTGGGGTTTGGGGGATCAGCTGTACTCAGAGGAGATAGCCTGATGGATAAAATACTAAATGTGGAAGAAAGAATTGAGATTTATATAATGAGCACACCAGACCAAATTGTGCACAGTCACTGCTGAGCTAGGCTTCTTTTTTGTCTTTGAGCCTTCCTCTGGGCAACGAATATCGTTTTCCTTAAAGCAATATGTTAGATTTCTCTACCCAGTGCCTTGATTTTTGGGGTGCTGTGCAGGTTCATAGAGATAGTTCACTCCAGGCACTTTGATGTATGATGTTTGAAATGGGCTATGATTGGGCTTTAGTAGCTTTGGCACCACCAGCAGGAAGATAGGCATGAGTTCTTGTGACAGAAGCTTTGAAATGTCCTTTCAAACCTTCATGCTGCGAAAGAGCTGTCTTAAACGTCCATGCAAAGCAATGTTAAAGAGATGGATATCTTGCCGTGTCCACTGGGCACTAGGGAGGCACAGCAGCTCTGGGGGTCTGCCTTAGTGTCAGTCTTTCTTTCTGCTGCCTTTCTTGTATATTCCTACTGATTTCTTCTATCCACAAGGATGGTTGTTGGTACCCTGGGCACCAGGTACTGGCATAGATGAACTTCTTTGAGAAATTGTTGTTGTCGCATATACTTAATTCTTTTGTCTTTAGGTCATGTGTCCCTGGATTCCAGTTGTTTGGCTTCGTGGGACGATTCCAGCCTTGGCACAGAGAAGAGCCGGAGTCAGGGCCTTTCAGCCCTTACCTACACTATTTAATTGTTGCTTCTGGAAAAATCTTTCTCTTCTTCAAATTTGCACCACCGTCCCTTACCCAAACTTCTTCCTAGATAATAACATAGTTGGCTGTTGTGAAAGCAATTGCCTAAGCCTTTATTGCTCGCTGCAAATTGTTGAATCTTGGGCTGTGGTGATTCACCCTCACAACTCCCCAGAAAGGGAATCTACTGTCAGTCTCTCCAATTCACTGATGGAGAAACTGAAATATGGAAAGGTGAGGGATTTTCTCAGGGTCAGGCAGTGAGTCACAGGCTGCCCACCCCATCCCGGTTCCCCAGGCTTACTTCTGTCTAGAATTTTCCAAACACTGACTTTGATGCTATGTTATCCCATCTTCTAGCATCATTCTGGTAGCCGAAACATCACCACTCCCTTCCCCAGTAGGTCTACTACCACTTCACTAAGATGGCACAGAGGAAATTTCTGTACCCTGGCCTCTTTACTCAAAGCCAATGGGGAGCAGATGCTACAGTGGTGGGGATGTGGGTCTACCTACCTGGAAAACATCATATCTCCTTATCCCTCTTGCTCCTCTGCAGGCTCTCTCTGGTTTTATCACTTGCACCTTGCAGGGCACTGCCAGAGAAGGAAATAGATCTAAATAAATCTAAACTGCAGGACACAGAACCTACACAGTGACAATTCAACAAATGGCAAAATAGCCCACTGATCTCAGCTTGGGATCTGCCAAAAAGAAAAAAACCCAACATTTCTGGTTGTGATGGCTTCTAAACAAAGTCAGGTTGAAGAACAGAGTAGAGTATAAAAGAGAAGGAAGGAAGTCTCAGAAAGTGAGGCAGAGGAGTGGTTATGGATCTTCCATGGCTTGTGTGATGTGTAGCAAAAATGTGAAGGTGAGAGAGAGGGAACAGGAGAAAAATGGGTGTCCTGAGCATTGCTTTATAAACCACAGCCACAGGAAAAGTATGTGGGCCTGGTTGAATACATGCTGGAGTTTGAAGGACTCTGCTGATGTCAGTGATACCGGTCTAGGTCTGAGCATAAAGTAATAAGAAACGTTTCCTGTTACTGCAATTACGTGTGGACCTTTAATGTGTCCCTGCATTTGATTCCTTAAACTTTTTTCCTTTCTTAACTGCATCCTTGACTATGTTTCTCAGTCTAGCTGCAGTTTCTATACTGAATAAAGGTCTATTCATCACTGCACTGAAAAGCTCTACTTTTCTATCAGGAAGGTTGATGGTTAAAAAAGGGGAAGAGGAAAAGCTGGGAATCTGTAGCTTTGCAGAGGAGGCGGGGAAACAAATCCTTTCAGTTCTGCAAATTCAGTTCTGCTGTTCTGTGTCAAGTCCTGATGAGCCCTGGGAATTTTTAATGCTTACTTAATAGAAAACAGATGCCAAAGCGACATGTGTCCTCTGTTACTAGCTTTCAGCCCAGATGCTACAGAATGGTACAGCTTTCACTCAAGCAGTCTCATAAATTTGGCTCGGGGTAATATATGACATTACTGAGGATGAAGAGGGAGCAGTGGTTGATTCCTGTGAGGTGCAGTAAAATGAGCCAACTTGGTGGTCCCAGGAATGATCGCTCTAGAGGGCTTGCTCAGAGCGTGGCCCCAAAGAGTGATGCATGAGCCTCCTGTCGAGGTCTCATGAGGAGGGATCTGCTTCGGGTTAGGGATCTCTCACGGCTTTTCCTCTCAGCTTTCAGAAGGACTGAGCTGTAAATGCTCTCCCAAAGCCACGGGAGAAAGAAAGAAATGGTGACAAGCAGCTACAGCCTCTGAATCAGCACAGGGGTACTAATCTCTTTGCCATCCTAAAATGAGCTTGACAGAGAAAGAAAGCTGAAAGCAGAGCACTGTGATAGCACAAGTAGGTTTAGATATACTCTATGCATTTAACATTCTGAACCTCAGGCAAGGCTGGAGAGGGGCAGATTCAGCCTTGTGCTCTGGCAAATAAGTGATGAAAACAGCAGGAGTTAAGCATGGACATCTTTGCCCCATTCTTTTAGCTCCTCTGAAGGGTACTTCTGAGCCTCCCAAATCTTTCACTCACCTGTGTGAGCAACCAAGAAAATGAAGAAAACCGCCTACTCTGTCCTATGCTGAAAAGGAGGGGAAAAAAAGAAAAAGTAGTTGGTTTTGAAGAGGGTGGAAGGGGTGTGGTTACTCAGGAGGTGTGTCAGGCATCCTGAACTTATTTATAAGCAAAGGCAGCTGTGCTAGGGGAGAAACTCTTGCTGTGTTTTTGTTAGCTGCTTCTTTTCCCTGACACAGCTTGAGAGGCACCTTTACTGCAATGGGAAGGCAAAAGGATGCTCTTGCTAGTATTGGGGGGTACCTGAGAGTCAGAAATAAACTAGTCCGGCAAGCACTGGCTGAGTGCCTGGGGACGCTGATTCTGGTGGTAAGTCTACATCGGGGTGCTTGGGTGTTCTCTAAGAGCTGAATGTAGAGGCAACTTGTCCTGGCAAAGGAGCTGAGCTGATGCTGGAGTTTGCACTGGGGTGAACCTGGCTCCAGTGCAACCTGCCACATGGAGTCTAGAGCAGCAGAAGTCTCCTTATCTGCAGGAAATGGCTAGTGGAAGTTGCCAAAGGGTGTGTGTTAGGATTGCTCATGAGGGGTGGGCTTCATGGGTGTTTGGGGGCTCTGGTTCTGCTGCAAAGCACAGGGAGTAAAGCAGCTTCTGTATAGGCAGCAAGTGTTGCTAGAAGTCATGCAAAGCTTTTTCTTCCCTGCCCTAGAGTATTTCTTCATGCTAAAATACCATCAGCGTTATCACCTGGCTGGTAAAGGCTTTTCCCCCACTTTGTTTGATGGGATGTAAGGAACAAAGTAAGGTGGATCTTATGTTGATATCTGTATAAGTGATTTAATTTATTCTGAGTTGTCCTTGGCTTGCTTAGAAGCCCAAGGCAGACATGAATGACTAGAATGCTTGGGGAGAGGGGTGCATGAGAAGCAAATATTGCTGTAGCAAACCTGGGATAGGTCATCTAGCTTTGCGCATTGCATTTGAAAATGTAAGACTGCCTGACACATGCAAGTGATGGTTGTGGGGTCTGGTGTGCTGATACTGCAGCAGAAATAAGTTGGTGTTTGCACAGTGAGTATCTGAAAGTTTGTCTAAAGTGGTTTAAATCCAGAGCAATGCTAAAGGCTGCAGTTACTGTGACTTCACACCACCTTGTAACTGATGCCAGCATTGTTGGGGAAAGCTGCGAGTCTCTTGCTATCCAAGCTAATACACTGGAGAAACCAGGCAAGCCTTTAGCCCCGTGCATTTGAGATTTCAGAAGGGTTGTGACCCCTCCAAAAATGTGATTCTTCCTTCCAGTTGTATTATTTGGTATAACAGAAATTAGTTCTCCCTAGAACTTTGCCTCTCCCAGGCAGAGAGAAACCAGGAGCTGCTCAAAGTGCTGGGGAAGATTTTGTTTAAAATACAACCACCCTCCGAAAGGAGAGTAGTAGCAGGTGCCTTCAAGCCAGGACAGCCTGCACTAGCAAAAGTGAGTAGGAGGAAGTGGGAGCACCATGCCTGCACCCCTTTAAATTGGGTGTATGTGTGTAAGAGCAGATCTCCCTCCCTGCTCAGGGCTTCCTGAGCTGGGGGCTGCGATGAAGCTGTAGACAAAGAGAAACAAAGAAAATGCTGGGTTTAGCAACTCTCAACTCTGTCTCAATGAGCTTCCAAAATCGACCTGGGATCTCCTGCAGCTTCCCAACATCTGAAGCAGATGGAGGCCATTGGAGGGGAAGATGAGGTGGGCTTGAAGGAGAACTGGGGAAGTCTCAGACATGGTGAACATCTGGTTACCAGCAGGGGGTAAATCTGGGGTATACATAGAGCACAGTGGGTTCTAGAGCAGGGAGCTGCAGTATCACTCTGCTATGTGTTTTAACTCATTTCCGCCTTGGAGCTGGTCTGAGTCTGTTCTTCTTTTAATGAAGTGACACTTTTTCATTTATTTTACTAAAAAGTCTACTTCCCTCCACCCACTCCCTGCTTGGATTCCTCTACATTTCTTTATTATATGTATGGAACAAAAAGCTTGAAACTGAGTTTTTTTGCCCCCCTCCCCCCCCCCCCAACACACACACAACTTTACTTTCCTACTACGCCTAGGTGGTAGTTTTAACTGAAGGATCCCTAGATGGAGATATTCTGATTCTGCCTGGGGGAAATTGACCATTTACATCCTGCACAAGCCTGTGTCTCCTGAGCTGACTGTGAATGCATTTAGCTACATTTGAGTCTGGTAAACATCTGTTATGGGCTTCAGACAGTAAAATACCTATGGAAGCCATGAGGTCCACAAAGTTATCCTCATGAAAGACTGAGGTGTTTGTGTTGACTGAACGTGACGAGATCTAGAAAAGAATAATACTGGGAACAGGTAGATTGGTGTGGTTTGTGCTGAAATCGACTTCCTGAACCTGAAGGGGGAGAGACACCGTTTGTTTAAAGCTTGCAGCTCACTTAATTTCACTGTGTAATGTAAAACTTGTCCCACTGTGGACATTGGCATGGCTTCAGTCTTGCCATTAGCTGTCTCTTCCCCTCCACCCCTTGCTTAAATAACAACTGCAGCTCTCAGACTCTTCTTTCTGTTCCTCAGGTAGCAAAACCATTTCAGACCACTAAAAGGCCAGAGTCTTTGCCTGCAAGAAATAACCTTAGGGTTTTTTAATTAAAAAACAAAGGAAGCAGAATCCTACCTAAAACAAAATAGTGCCTCTTTTTAAGATAAGGAAAGTCCAACTAAGGCAGCCAAGTCCTGCATAGCATGGAGGCAAAGCATTCTTGACTTGTATATTGCTTTCAGTTTGTACAACACCTCATGCAACATAGCTCTAGTCTACAATTAGCATCCTCACTGTTACAGCAATAGTAACTCTGATTTAACATTTCCTTTGATTAAGACTTTCCTTCCCCTCCCCTGCCCTCTCCCCCTAAAGAAAAAAAAAAAAAAGTACTTTGAATGGTATATTAGCCTTGAACTTTATGCCTAAGTTGGAAGCACCACTTACTGGCAATAGTTAAGCAATGCAAACACTGAAGGCATTTTCCAAGTCACTTGCTGTTTGTGTTATTACTGTAGCAACTCATTAAAGTGAGATTTCCAGTGGCAGGCCTCTGCACCTTCCTTAAAGGCTTGATTTGTTGCCTTGCCCTCTTGGCTTGAAATAACAGAGCTGACTCTGTTCAGTTGCTACTTGTGAGAGGTCACTCAAATTTCCAAGTTGGACTAATTGCAATTCACTGCTGTTTAGGCATCAAGAATGAGGAACATACAGCATAACAATACATTTTTTTTCCTCCTGTTGGGGCTTTCTTGGCTTTGTGGCTAGATGGGAACTCTTCAATTATGAGTGTGCTGCAGACCCAGAAGCCAAAGTGGCAAAGAGGCTAAGGTGATCAAATTGAAAGGAGCCTCATTTAACTTCTGGCACTGCAGAGCCCGGAGTCTCTGCTTATCCTATGGCAGGGTGGTGTGGTAGTTCCTGTGATTGCTGGTTGCTTTCTGTTTTTTTTTTTTTTCCCTCAAACCAGGTTGGCACACTTGAATGCATCTTTTTGCTTTGTTAATGTTTTGCTAGAGTTTTAAGAGGGGCTGGAAATCTTTCTATAGGAAGTGTGTTGAGCTCCACTGATCCTTCCTGCAGAGCCTGTGCACGGAAACTGGGACTGGACATATGGAACCTTCCTAGCAACTTCCAGCAGAGGAGCTTGAAGTGCTTCATAAACTCTGGCAAGAACTGTCCCTTGTTGCGGTCCCTGTGCAGGAGAAGGAAGATTTCTCCTCCCTACAAACAAGAGAGTTCAGGCACCAAGACTTGCCCTTGGTGGGGATATAGCTTTCCCCTAGCAGTGTCCAACTCTAACTAAAACCTCATTGTGAGTCTGGTTTTTTCTGAAGGCTTAAGCCTACTGACCTGAGCAACCTGAGCATTTTTTTTTAACTTTCTATGAATTAATGGAGAATAAGTGGTCTTGCTTCAATGACTGGGGGGAGGTGAGACTAAAACAGTGAACTCTCTAATGTCCCAATTCCTCTGCTGATAGTTGCTCATGCTGAGATCCATTTGTCTGTCCAGCTTTGTGTAGTTGTGGCATGTGATGTATGCATGGCACAACTTCCCTTAGACCCTCTTATCTCAAGTCCTGCAGTCCTGCCTGGTTCTGAGACAGGCTGTCTGTGCAGAAAGAGCAGTAACATATAGGCTGTCTGTCTTTTCCCTTTCTTGTAAGGCTATTTCTGCACTTGCTGACTCCAGGTATGCTGGAGCAGAAGTCGGACTGAGATCTCTTTTGCTTTGCAAACTGTGAATGTGTAGCAGTCTGTTCATTTAAGAGATGGACACTTTAAGGGCAAAAATGAGTGTCCTGGCTGCCTGAACTCAGCTAGTAGAGGTTGTCCCAGCCATGCTAGTTGGAATGGAGGAAGATATGCTGCTTGAACAGAAATGGGAATTGGGACAGATTCATCTTCAGATCTACCCAGAAGGGCCTTTCTCCTTGGGGGAGGGAAGCAAGAGGCTGTGGTGGTGCTTAGCCAGGGTCCTTGAATGCTGGAGAGAATGTTTGTAGTGTTGTGAACAGTTCCTTGCTTTGAGCTGAGGGAAGGCGTCGGAAGGGTATTTGGACAGACTGTAAAGTGATAGTCCTCTGTCCTGTCTCCCCCAGCCTTCCTATTTGAAGGAGCTGTAGGATAGTCCTAAATTTTGCTGATACGAAGAGAGAGTCATTGCATGTGTGTGTTTGCTGTCATCAATAGCTCATGGTTTCTTCTTTCAGACTATCCTCATAGCTCAACTGCCCAGCCCCCATTACTGCTGTTTTGGCATCTTTCCTGCTAACTGGTCTGACAGCAGCTAGGTCTGAACAGCCTTTTCCATTCACTGATGTGATTAGGGTAGATTTATAGACGGCTCCTTGCCTAATCCCGGGTTTATTTGCTGGCTAAAGTTGTAACGCAGGTAATAACATTCCTCCTAAAGTGCTGGCAGAATGTTCCCATTTTGATTTAGAGATCAGTCTGTCTGAAGTTCAACAGCAAATGTATCCAAGCCTTTTGTTTTGCACCCTAAGGTGTGAAAAAGCCCCAATAAAAAAGAAGGCAAGTGAGAGAGCAAACCTGGCTGTTATGCAGGAGAGTGCTGGCACTTACCTTCCTCCTGGTTTCATGTACAGAGCTGTTTTTCTCAAAATACTTAAAAACTCACATGGCCTCTTTATCTTTTTCATTTTTTTTCCTTCCACCTCCAATGTTCTTTCCTACCAGCCTTCACTAACTTTAACTTTCTTGTCTCCAGCCTTCTCTACTGGGGGCAGAGGGGACAGGATGTGTCCACCTTGGGTAACAAAGCCAGGTGGCCTGTCTCCAAACCTGTAGTGGAGACATGGAGCTTAATTTTCCCCAAGTATGCAGTAATGCTCAGCACCTTGCCACCTTTCTGTTCTTCTACTGCTGCATCTGGCTGTTCCTCTTGTGCAGGCTCTGGATTTTTCTGCCCCTTCACTAAGACAGTTAAACTTGCTAATTCTGCAGAAAATGGTGGGTGAGTTGTGGGGCTTTTCTCCCATATTAGTTTTCTGCCATGCAAGAAGTTGAATTGGTTCATGGGGGGAGAGGGTTGAGAACCCTCCCTGTCTGCAGGGTAAGGCCGATCAGCTCAAACCAGTACAATGAAATCAGGGGGCAGGTTTCTGTTAATGTGGTTAATGGGTGTGTTGCCTTCACCTCAATTCTTGAAAGAGTAACTTTAATACATTAGAGTGATGTTCTGTTACAATCACTTTATTAGTACTTTAAAACCATTTTTGAACTCGTCGAGTGGGCCATAGGGGTGTAATGCAATTGCTGTACACCCTGTCATGTGACTTGAACCCTGGATTTCTGTTGGTTGAGGTATTTTTTCTGATAATGTGAAAATAATATATTGGAGGTAAACCCTTTAAATCAAGAGCTGAAGGAGTATCTATCTTGTGGGTGTGAACCACTGTCTCCTGAATGCAGTGGGGTGATGTTGACTGAGAGCTTTCACATTGATTACATAGACTTAAAAGCCATACCTCTTTTTAAAATTAAACATTTTTTTTATCACCTCCTTGGCCTTTGGACTCAAGCTAGCTGCTCCTAAACTCTTCTCTGCAAGCACTGGAGAAGAAAGACACTTTAAAAATGGATACTGAGTGTCTTCTGTCTTGTATGGTCTGGGAAAGGCAACTGAAGGAAAATGCAGCAAATAGTGAAAGACTCGTGATTAAAAACTGTTATAGCTACTAACATAGCAAAACATCAGCACCTGGCAAGGCAAGGACTTGGAAAAGTGGGTCATAATTAAATCTACCAGAGGAGGATATAAATCTGTTTAGAAGGTCTATTCCCTTGAGTATGACAGTACATGCTCATGATACGTGGCCCAGGCTTCAATATCTCTAAGTGATGGGGAGTGCTCTCAAAAGATCACAACAAAAGGGAGGAAAAAAAAAATCAGAGTTGTGAGATTAATTCTGCTCAGCCTTATAGAGGAAAGTCAGTGTTATTTGCCCTGAGCACACTCTACATCAGTGGAGAGAAATGGGACCTTTCACTGAGCCATCTGACCTGACCTAGATTCCCATCTTGGGAGAAAGGCTTCCCTTCCTCATGTTGCTATTTCTCTCCATTGAGCGTGAAGAGAATCCAAGATGACCAGCTCAGACTTTTCATGCGACTCAGATATCTAAAAGCAGAAAAAATGAATCTTATTCCACGCAAACATATATTTTACATATATGTGATGATAGCAGCTGTAACTACTGCATTTGTAAATACAACTGCCAGAATGGTTTCTTTCCAAACAAAGCAACTGCTTGGTGCAATTCACTGACAAGGTTACTCCTACATCTGACTGACTTGTAAAAGCATACTGCTGGTTACATCTTAGCTCTACTGACTTACACCTGATGGAGAAATGGATCTCCATTTTAGAAGCTATAATATCAAACCACATGCCACAAAAGCTTGGGTGAGCATGATTTGAAAGGTCAAACATCATGGATGGATGCAGTGTACAACAGTGTGTACATGCCTAATGGACTCTGCTGGCACAGGGTGGAACTGCGCACACACGTATCAAGCTTGTCCCTAAATATCACCTTATTTTTTATCTACTGAGGGTTAGATTTTCCACTGTTATGCTGAATTAATCCAAATAGTGCTTAGGGCTTATCTGATAAGTATTTGTAATGCTCCTGTGGAGCAGCTCTGGTGTTTTTTTCCATGGCCCATAGACTCTTCTGAGGAAAAGCTGGAGAGCTATTACCAGGTGTAGGATGAGGGGAGGAGAGGAGGACAGGGAATAACTTGGGAAATGGCAGCACTGGAATTTCTTTAGCTTAAGGGGAGACTTCTGTGGATGTATGAGATGGAAGTCTTTACTGCAACCAAAACATGTGGCTAGTGAGCCAACCACCATCCACTTGCAGAACTGCCAGTTCTTTTAGAGTGAATAATACAAATACCTACTTCAATAGGAAGAACTTCGAGCCAATTGTGCTGAACTCAAATGTCCAATGGAGCCTTTTGTGTGCCTGTCCCTTCCCTGGTCATGCCAACAGGCTGTGTGGCCTTGTAAGGGAACACCACAGCCAAATACTGTCCAAACCTCTGTCTAAAGCAAGCTGGGGCTCATCTGGGGTCAGAAAAGGAACAGATGTCACCCTGGACATTATCCAGTGTTTACTTCCTCAATAGGAATTATCCTTTCCTTGGTTTGGGCATGGCTGGGAATTATGGCTCTCTGCTGCAAAGCAGACAAGGCTTGTCTTTTCTACCTTTGTATGTGAGTCGTCTTTGCTGTGGTTTCTCAGTTAGGCAGCTCAGGGTTAGGTTTCTTAATCTGGCAGCTCAGGGTGCAGACATTGGGCTGTTCTGGCTGCACCCAGTAGAAAGTAGTGCTGGATGTCCCTTCTCATTTACAAACAAGTTCTACAGGTTTCTTTGTATTTTAATCCAAATGAGGCCCTGTGTTGTGGACCTGGCCTCCTGTCAAGAGGTGCCTGTGTACAGAGTGTCCATTTCATGAGTCAGCCTGCAGCCTACCTGACCACTCCTTTCCCAGCAGCCCGAGGACAGTGTTTGCTTTATTAGTAATTCATCAATTGTCAGGGGCATGGGAGGGGGTGAATTGGCTATGTTTTGGCTTTGCCCCGATCTGAACTGTACATTGCTCAATGAGCATGTCCAGTATTGGCAGGAGAGGTGAAGAGAGCCAGTCTAACATACCCAATGCTCGTTTGGTGATTTATCCACTAGGAGCAGCATGCCACCTCTGTGGCAATCGGGTAATCCTGGGATGATGGGGATTACAGAAGCAGAAAGTCTAGTTGGATGAGTAGCTGTGGGCACATGGTCAGAAGTAGTAAGGCAAGCCCTGAGCTCTATTTCTGAGCATCTCTGACCTGTGGGAGCAGGCTAGGACAAGCTGTTGTCTTTGAGTCATTCTTCTGGTTCAAGGATGCTCTTGGTACCTGATGATGAAATAATTCCTGGTGTAAAAAGAGAATCAGTTGAGGTAGTCAGTGGAAAATACAAGCACACAGGAGATCAGGATCAGGCCTCCTTGAGTTACGTGGTGGATAATGAAGAGACTGGCTAGTGGGAAGGCACCCAGCTGGAAGAGAGAAGGGCAGAACTGTCAGGGATGGACTGGGCTGGGTTGTTAAGGTGAGCATAGAAAGGATGTTTGGCAGCTTTTGGATGTAGTTGGGAAAGGAGCATTTGTTTGGCTCAAACATCTTTGAGCCTAAATACATGCCTACCATCAGCTACTAGGATACACCCCTTATCACCCAACAGAAACAATTTTCATTTCCCAAATTGTTTGCTGTATCTCTCTTCTGGGATAGAAGGCCAAACCTCTAGTTGCCTTGATGTGAGTTGTCTGGGGAGCTTGGATGAAAGCAATGAATTGCCAGCCACACAATGCATGTAATATGAAGTGTCTGTGCTTCTGACTGGGGACCTGCACATCTGGCTTTTGGACAGCAATAGCAGTCTTGTTTTGTTGGTCATACTGGTGTTTTATCCAATGAGTTTGTCCAAAGGAGCCACCTTCATAGGTGTGGGTGGGAATAAGGACTTCTGCTGTGGCTTTTTTTGGATAGCACCTGCACTGTGTTGGTACAGACAAGACAGGCCAGCTGTGTTGTCCTGTTCCAGTCCTACATGATTTTGTGATGGGAGGGATACAGCTGGTTTGGGGTCCTATTGGCTGTGGTCATTGTACCCACAGCAGGTTGTGAACTTTGGGGCTTAGACTATTGTCACTATCTCAGCTCAAGGAAGCAGCCCTAGTCCCTCACTCTCACTCCATCAGCCTGGGATGCTTGATAGAAGTAGTGTTCATCAATGCCAGGCTGAATATGGCTGCCTTCAGCTACTTTATTTTCAGGCATTAGCAGAGTTGTCCCCTGTCAATGCTGTTGCTTTTGTAAAGCTAACATCCCTAGATCCCTCATCTGAACAGTCACACTGTAATAGCCACATGTAGGGAACAGTGTGGCTAAGTTACGATGCTTCTTGCCTACCCTTAGCCACCACAAAATTAGATGTTTTAGTTGAAGTCCTCTCAGCCTCCTGTACATGGAAATGGCTGTGAACTGTGGGCTGATCTTGCTTTCAGTCTTAGCCCTTGTCTTGGTTCCTCCTGAAGAATGAGAGCAAGCCAGGAGCTAAATTTGCACAGTATCCCCTCTCCTTCCCTGCTGTCCCTATAGATAATACTAGGTGCTTTGACTAAAGGCTGAAGATGTGAAGGCTTTGAGCTAGGAAAGAGGTGAGAGCTTGGAGAGGGATGATGTGGAGAAGGTGAAGGAACAAGGTGAAGGCAGAGCCAAAAAGAGTCATCTTTAGCTGGTGATCAGGACATAAGTCACCCCGTGAGGAGAGCTGAGGGAATAGAAGGGGTCTCTCTGCAGAAAGCAGGAACTATCCAGAGAAGGGAAGGATTAAAGAAAGAATGGTAGATCCCTAGAGGATTTTGAAGACAAGAAGAAATTACTATCCAGATCCAAAACTGCAGAATTGCACAGTTGCTATTGTATTTTCCCTCCAAATACTGAAGATGTGCCCTCTAGCAAGAATGATGGTGGAAAAGTCCTCTAGCATAAGATACACAACAAAGCCTGTGATCTGGTGCTGACTGTGGCATCCCTGCCAAGGGGCTGGGATAGTACATGCAGATGTAAACAGAGCAGCTGTAGGTATCGGTGAGTAATTGGCCCTGATAGGAAATGTGGAGGCCAACTTCAATCCCTTTTTCTTTTCTCCTAGCTGTTTGGCTGCGGCTCTGTTGCACAGATCGTGCTCAGCAGAGGGTCTCATGGAGGCTTCCTGACTGTTAACCTGGCTTTTGGCTTTGCGGTGACGCTCGGCATTTTGATCTCAGGACAGATATCAGGTATGTTGCAGCTCTGCCTGGGCTGGATTTTAACAGTGAGAATTGTTACATAGGCCCAGATGGTTGTACCTTCTCTATGAAGCACTGGTATGGAAACCAGTGTTCCTTGGCTCATCTGAGACAAATTCTGCTTGTAAAAAATGCACTAACCTCAAACCTTTCTACAGGTGGACACTTGAACCCAGCTGTCACTTTTGCCATGTGCTTCTTGGCCCGGGAGCCCTGGATCAAGCTGCCAATTTATGCCCTGGCCCAAACACTGGGGGCTTTCCTAGGAGCTGGCATCGTCTTTGGGCTATACTTTGGTAAGTACAGAAACCTTGTGTGTGTTGGGACACAACAGGTGCTCTTCAAGAATGACTTTAGGAAGGCTGGCTCCCAGATCAGAGAAGTATTTCCTTGCAGAGCAGGAGAGTGGGCAAGGCTTTCTGGTTGTCATGGTAGTGATGGCTTCAAGCCTCCTCAAACCGATCTGAAGGCCAAGCAGCATAGTCAATGTGTCTTCATCCTTTAAGTAACAATCACTGTAAGATCAACCTCTGAATTGTCCCTCTAGTAGCTACTGACTGGATGAGAACAGGTCTTCCAGAGATGATGATGAAACACTTCTAGTGATGGAGATCTTGTGCCTGTTCTAGAGTCAATTTATCCTTCTTAGTTAACAACAAAAAAACCACACTGGACCTCTTCCGCATCTATTTCACATTAGCTTCCAGACAGCAGTAGCTTCCAACAGTTTTATCTGACCTTATTACGGTATTGGTTATATCTTGGAAGAGATCCTAAAAATCCAGTTACTCATACCTTTATTCTTTCTACACAGTGTTCCTAATCACAGGACAATATTCAGTGGCAACAACTAAACACTTCTTGATGTTTAGAAAAAAGTTTAATACTACTAATAAGCAAAGCTGTGCTGATGTAACCCTGAAACGTAAGCAAGTAAAAGCAGTCAGCATTTATCAATGTTCATGACTTAATGGGTGTTAGATCTAATCAGTGTTGCAGATAGACCCATAACAATATCTAGATGACTCCTGCAACTCCACTGGCACTCCCACCTTGGTGGGAATTAACACTGTGATTAGTGTTTCCTTTTGGGTGGGATGTAGCCCTTTGCTGGTGCCTGGCCTATAAGAAACACTAGGACAGGACTTTTGACTGAACCTGAGCCTGGTTGCCGAAGTGTTACGGTGGACCACATGCTGAGTTTTCCAAGTGGGCATTTTCTCTACAGCAACTGGTTTTGTATCATGTAGCAACAGCATGCTCAGAGGATTCTGTCTCAATAATCATAGGTCTATGGGGTATATGTTTTAGTCATCTACCAAGCAAGTGCCTCTCTTTGTATGATGCTAAATGACTGACCTCTTTCTCTTCTCTCCTCACCTCTAGATGCTATCTGGGCTTTTGGCAAAAACCAGCTGTATGTAACAGGAGAGAATGGTACTGCTGGTATCTTTGCCACGTACCCATCTGAGCATCTGAACATTGTGAATGGATTCTTTGACCAGGTAAGAAGGTGCTAGGGAAATACCAGCAACTGAAGAGGAATTTTTGGGGTGATTTTTGGGCCTCTTCCTTGGTTAGGGCAAAGAATTAATTTTATTTTAAGAGAAGACATCTAGAAAGTTTTAGAGCTGATATGAGTCCCTCACTAGCCAGTAGGGAGAGTAGAGTCCAGAAAGGAACCTTAGAGAGAGAGGATTGGTGTTAAATGGATTAAACAGTGGTACAATAGATTATACCTGGCAAGGATACTAGTGAAAAGACATCACTGCTCTTGTGAAAAGTGCCTTTTCTCATGCTATCAGACAATCCTATATTTTTGCCTCCATTCTGAAATAGCACCTCTGAGCAAGCCCCACCTAAGATTCAAATGCTGAGGAAGTGAATTGTGAATGGTGCAAGAATATCTGCACAGCAGGGCTGAATCAGTCTTGGACACACAGACTAGCCAAATCTGACAGTCTGGGCTTTGTTTCTGGGGTTTTGGGGATGATTCCCATGGCTTTTGCATGAATGAGCTTGAGCTGCTGCTCTAGGGTTTTCTCCCAATGATTTCTGATCTTCTGAGTCTTCCTCCCCCGCACACAAGGCAGGCTTCCTTTCATAAGGAAGAAGAGAACAAGACATCCTCATTATGGGCCTTTAGTCACTTTAGTCTCTTGGCAAAGTAGAAACTGTCTGACTTCACAAGGGATAAATCTGAAGTCTCAGCCTCTGAGGAGCTACAGTGTGAGAAAGGATGATTCTTCCTCACCCCCACTGTACCACTCCAGCTGCACAGGCCAAAGGTCAAGGGGATGTGGAGAGGTGGCTGCTGTTAGAGAAGACTGCCTCCCTTCTGAAGCTGCCACGAACTCCAAAGCCAACAGCAGATGCTCAGCTATAGCAGGATGGAAGTAGATTTGGGAAGGTGTCTTCAGCAGCTCTGGCTGTTCAAATGCCTATTCATAGCCCCTATCTGGGGGGGAAGGGGGAAGTGAGAGCTTGATCCAGTCTGTTGGCTGCCAGAAGTATGTTCTGTTCTTCTGTTCCCTAGTGGGTGCTCAGTCTATTGGGAGGTCTCATAATGCTGTGGATCGACTTAGTACTATTTTTTTCCCTCCAGAGGATGAGGTCTAAGCACACAGGACTTTGGAGGTGCTAACTCGGTTAAAAGATTCATGTGAATTAAATTGGTTTTTCTCTTCCTGCTTTGTCCTAGTTCATTGGCACTGCCTCCCTGATTGTTTGTGTCTTGGCTATTGTGGATCCCTACAACAACCCTGTCCCCATAGGGCTGGAAGCTTTCACAATTGGCTTTGTTGTTCTTGTTATTGGAACCTCCATGGGCTTCAACTCTGGCTACGCTGTCAACCCTGCCAGGGACTTCGGGCCTCGTCTCTTCACAGCCATTGCTGGCTGGGGCTCTGAGGTATTCTGGTAAGTGTTTAACTGTAAAAAGCTTGTGGCCGCAAAAGTGGTAGTGGTGAAATAACGAGCCTAAGTAGATGACACTTCTGGCATGATAGAGAGTCTTAGAACCCATGAGGTATCTCTGGATATTATAAAAATCTTTATAAGACACCGACTGCTCTGTTTCTTTTTTCTTTTCTTTAGAAATTACAGAAGCAGGGCAGTTTCCAGCTTTACTATCCAGGAAGATACCTAAGAGGATTCGTGAGAAGTTCAGGTTCACCTTCAGCATGAGCTTTTTGAAATTGCCTGTAGTTCTTGAGTTATAGTGAATGCAGGAAGCTAGTCAGACTTGGGTTTTGTTCCTGTTGTAGATCAAAGGAGCTATGAGCAGTTCAGACTGCTTGCTGTCAAGGGATGCTCTGCCACAGGCTGTGGAAGGGAATTGAATGTATCTGACTTAGGTACTACAACAGCTTTTCTTCCATCTTGGTTAAGAGACGATCTGGATCCTAGAAGCAGCTGTTTTGAATTGCTTGTCACTTGAACTTGCAAAAAGGGCAACATCTATCCTCAGTGTTGCTATGGATACTCAAGGGCTGTTGTCTTTTTCAAATCAATGGTGATGTTTGGAGATGACCAGATCTTACCTTATTCCAGCTCCAAACACAAGTATCCTAATGCCTAAGCTGCGGTTCATCTCATGCATTTTTTTGTTTTTTGTTTTCCAGGACTGGTAAGCAGTGGTGGTGGGTCCCAGTTGTTGCTCCTCTGCTTGGTGCCATTGGAGGAGTGATAGTCTATCAGCTGATGATTGGATGTCATGATGAGCCTTCTCCACCTGCCTCTGAACAGGAAACAGTCAAGTTGGCTAATGTGAAGCACGGGGAAAGGGTCTGAGAAAGCTGCCACTTAGGACTGGCAGACATGTTACTCAGGACTACAGTCAGAAAAGAGGAGAAAGGAGTCAAGGAGAGCTTTAAGAACAACAGGAAGAAATTTTGTTTTTCTTTCCCTCCTTCTTCCCCCCCCCCACCCCCCAATCCCATTTTGAGATATTCTAGCCTAGTTTCTCTGTACAGACCTGATGCATTTTCTTTAGACATTTTTCCTGTGAGCCATTCTCCAAATGCAAAGATATCATGTAATCCTTTCCTAGTAAAAGGGGGTTGAGGATTGTAGGAATCTAAAGAGCTGGGCGTTGCTGTCCAGTACCTCCAATTCAGGTTGGGCATTCAGCATCTGCAGCTCTCCTGGGCTATGTTGCTGGCCTAGTGGGTTAACTTGGCAAATCATTTCCCTCCAAGTCTGTGTTCCCATCTGCAAGGTGAGAATGGTGCAAAATGTAAATTGCTTTGCCAGCTTAGAATGGAGAATCTTACATTCTGGGGCGGGGAAGGGGGAAGGAATCAGTCTGTTTCCATGATGGATCAAATTCATGTTTGGTGTAGCTCTGAAGTCAATGACTTGACACTAGGAGTGAACTTGTCTAAAAGATTTTAATTGGCCAGACTTTTCTTGCCTCCCAGGAACTCCCAGAATATCATATAAGTCAGTTGATTCATAATCTTAGAGCAGAGAACGAGAATGCACTGGATTTTAACTTAATATTAAGACAAAATGTTTACAAACCACTGCATCCTGTTTTAATCACAATTTTTAATATTGTCAGGTCACAGAAGGTAACACACAATAAATCCGTGTTTTAGCCAGGGGCTAACCTGTTAAGAAAGTCTGGCTCCCTGTAGCAGCCTTTCTAATCAATCAGCTTTGTATATAAACTGCAATTAGCTAATAGCCAAGTTCCACTGAAAACATGGTGTCACTAAAGTTGTATGTGTTCATGTAAGTGTCACAAGTGTTTTTTGTTGGTTTTTTTTTATAGAGATACATAAATGTACTCCTTTAAAGCTGTTACTAAGCAGCTTTTGTTGGGGTGAGTTAATTTAAAGATTTGTGGGAACAGCCTATTTTCTGACAGCTTTGGGATAATGTTGGATTTTCCTGAGACTGCTGAAGGTTATGGTATTGTGCTCTTGGAGCATCCTGGTTTCTACCTTGCAGAGTTACTAGGGTAGCCCTGATACTTGTAGTTCTTCTATCACAGAATTTCTGTGGAGGTGCCAGGTGTTCAGGCACCTCCTGTACAGTGTTGTGAGGTTGGAGGATCCCTGGCTCTCCTGATGTTGTGTTACTACAGCATATTTGAAATGAGCAGTATCAGTTGTGAAAGAATCTGTGGGTCCCGTGGCAATGCCTTAGAAAAACTCTTTCAAAGCCTCCATTTGAAGCTATTTGTGCATTAAAAATACATAACTTTGTACACATTTCCAGACACTAAAATGATGTGTTCTTTTTTTGCCTTTTTTAAAAAAATAAAATGTCAATACTCGCACTTTATAATGTCTGTGTCGGATGTATTTTTTTTAAGTTGTCAGTAAACTTTGCCATGGAAAGGAAGTCATCTATAGCAATAGCTTCCTCCAGCCCTTTCCCTCTCTTGAGCCCATTGGAGCAAAGGAGACTTAACCCTTACAGGCAATACATCTACATTTATTTCTCCCTCTCCCCCCCCCCCCCCTTTCAGGGAGGCAAGTGAGAGGACATGGAGTAACTGTACAAAGGGCAAGATACAGGCTATCAGGAGGAGTGTCCTGTAGTTGGATACCTTGCTCTAAAGACAAAAGAAATGGGTCGGCATTTGTCCCTCATTCTTTCTACCATTCAGCCTACCTTATTATTATAGTCTTCCTGGAGTCAGTGTAGTTCTAGGACTGTGCAATCCTACTAGGCCTTCAGGGCATCTTCCAGCATCGCATCACCCTGCATATTCCACTAGTTACTTTTGTTGTGTGGGATAGTGAAAAGATGCATAGTCCTAAACCCAGCACTCAAAGAATTGCTAAAATAGCTTCCAGCCTGCATCTGCTGTAAATACAATTGCTGCTGCTCTTTGACTGATTTATGTCCTGCTTTGCTTTTCCCATATTAATTGTACTGCCTTCAGAATAACTCTACTTCCCATGTGGTGTCATATAGACACTTCAGTTCTGGATAAATGCAGTTTCCTGCAATTCATGAGCTAAAAGTCAAGTGAATTAGCAAAAAAGCTGCTGAGTTTGTTTTGCATGTTCTGTCTTTGGTAAACATGCTGATTTCTAACTCTTGAATGTTTATCCTTAAATCTGTTTAGAAGTCTTGTATATTATTGAGATCAACTAACATAGCTGTGAGATCACTTCCCATTTTCCTCAAAGACTGTTAATTTCTCTTCTACTCTTTAATCACATAGCATCTTTCACTGTTCTGATCAACGTATTAAAATTCTTGCTATTGACCTTATGACTTTAGACTCTTTGTACTCCCTACTTCCTCCCATTCCTTCTGCTTCCACCTGGGACATAGTAATTTCCTTTTCCATACCCTTGCCTTACTTTTGCTTAAATGTTCTGTTATTACATTGCAGTTTTAGTAAGGATAATACTCTAGCCAATTTTAAGTCAAATCTCAGTTTCTTTTATTTCAGCCACATCCCCACTGTGTCTTTGTACCTCTGGAGTCTGGAGAAGAGCTGGGAGCTGCTAGGTGGATTCATTGCCTGTGGGCAAGGGAAGGCTCAGACTAAGCTAGGGAGATTTCAGCCTCACCTTCAAGAGATGTCTGCCCCATATGAGGCATGACCAGGGCAGCTCTTTGCTAAACGTGTAGGAAGACCAGAGAGCAGTTTGGTATGCCAGGTTTGAGGTGATCTAGAGGTGTTAAAACATGTAGAGAGAAAGATAGGGTTAACTGCAGATGGCATTTTCCCTGGCAGCTGGCACTTTTAAACAGCTACAAGTTATGGTTCTGTTTGTTTTCAATTTAGCTGCCTACAGAGAATTTCTGGGCAAGTAATTCATCTGGCAGGCCCGTACATACTAAAAGAGATTTCTTCCTCCTCTTCCCCCCCCCCAGCCCCCCTCCAACCTAAATTTCAAAGGCAATGAATCATCTTGTAGTTTTTTTTTTAGAGTCATGGGAAAGGTTAGAATCATCTGGCCAAATATAGACAGATAGGTTTTAGGTCAGATGAACTCCAACCATCAAGCTATTGAAATATATTTACTTTATAGGAAGAAATAAATCTACAACTTAAACTATTCATGCTTTACAGGAAGAGTAATTAACCACTGGAACAAAATGTTAAAAGATGTAGATTCTCTATTGTTTGAGGGTTTCAAATTAAGGTTGTCTATGCCCCTCTTGCTAAAAGGCCTTTCAGTTAAAGAGCAAACTGTACTCCAAGAGCAAGTCCTGCTGAAGGAAACTCCCAGACCTCTATATTACAGAAGGTCAAGTTGACAGGAGTTGTTCCTTCTGACTTTAAAAACTTCTGAAGTTTATAAAAACAGAGTGAAAAAGTGACTATTTGGTTCCTCTTTCCTGATTCTCAGCCTAATCTAGGCTAATTGCTGCAGGTGCTGTACAGTGTGTACCAGCTGGGACTTGAGAAAACTTGCTTTTGACTCTCAGTTTCCCTGGGGCTTTGCAAATGAGCCTCAGGAGGCTCTTCTGGCTCTGTTTGCTTTGTCCTTCTGTAAAGTGGCAGCAGCAGTGCTGATCTCCAGACTCTGCTCTGATCTTGCACCCGAAAGTGTGCTGCACGGAAGCAAGGTGGCATCCTTGAAACACAGGATCAATGCTGCTAGCCACTGCAGTGTGGATGGGAAATAACAAGCAATCCCTTTGTACAACCTTTATCTCAAAGTGAATTTAAGGTTTCAATTATAGGTGCTGGGCATGGCGGAAGCCTGGTGGCACTTGTGTGACTATCTCCAAGCAGGACTGGTGGGGCTGCCCCTAAAGAGGGTTTCCACATACGCCCAGAGACAGATGTCCTAGGATGGAGGTCAGCACTGATGTGTGAGAGCCACCTGTTCTCTTTCCTTTTCTGTGCCATCACCACCTTGGTTCATGATTTCCTTTTCTACCGAAAGGAGCCACCTCACATCTCTTTGGGAAAAGGGGGCAGAACCAACGTCACTGCAGGATAGAAATCTCAGGGCTGATGGGACCAGAGCAGGACACCAGAGTTTACTCATGGGAATCTGCAGCAGGGCTGGGGCTGCAGATGCTGCTCTGAGGGCTGGCACTTCACTGCTGTGCCATCTAGGGACCTGCACCCAGAGACATCAACTAGGAGGCTAGTATGCTGCAGCATCCTGGTGACTCCCTTCCCCTAACAGTAGCATGGCAGGTGAGAGTCCCTGCACTGTGACTGCTTGCAGAACTGCAAAAACCTGTTGAAAGACTGGCAGCCCAGGAGAGGCCAAAGGAAGGGCAGTTTCCTTGCCTGCACTGCTGGAAAGAAGCTGATGGATTACATTCTGTCAATGGACACCACTGGCAAAGACCAGGCTACAAAGGCTGCGCTATTTCCTGCTCTGCCACATAAGTCTTGCTAGGTCTGCACTCTGAGGTTGTACTTGGACGCCTAGCTCTCCCATGAGGCCAAGAGTTTTTGCCTCTGTAGCCTTAGACAAGTGTCTTATTCAATAAACCATGTTGCTTATTGATTATTTACAACGTAGCTGAAGAAACCTATTAGCTCTCCATGTAAAGACTAATGAAAACCTTTCTGACAGTACAGTCAAACTCTTCTTTTGAGAGGGAGGTTCCCTTCCACTCTTCTCTATTCCAGCCCCAGTTTAGGAATACTTTTGTTAGTATATCCCCATGCTCAGGATCCTTGCCTCAAAAGGAGTTTCTCTGGGTGCAGAGTGTGCACTTGAGAAAGACATCAAGGACCTCTAGGCAAATGTGTCTGAAACCCAGCTGCTGTCATATAGCTTGTCACTGCTACAAAGGATTAATTTGGCTGGAGAAATGAGCAAAACCATCTTATTCCAAGACACTGGAGAATGATTATACAGGCAAATGAGCTTATCAGATTGAAAATATTTTCATACATAGCCATTTAATAACAATAATAATAATAAAGCCAAAGTGGAAAAGGAAAAGACAATAGCACAGAGCTGTAAAGCTACAGAGAAACAGATCAGGCATATTAAATGTCAACATTTTTATTAAACAAGTAGCTAAGATTTTCCTGGCAACAAAAGTTTGTGGTGTGTGTCTCTTGTATTTATCATTATTGAATTGGACTGCAAGGTGGATTAAAATTATAGTCAAGGCATAATCAAAACATTCTTTTATTTGCAAAACTGGAGTGACTATTTAAATTTTCCCCTCAGCCCCCTAACAGTAGTCTGAGGAAAGACTGAAAATATGAATTTCTTTATTAAACTGTGTAAAGAACTTAGAGCTAAGAAGATGTTTTTGATCCATAGTTCCTAAAATTTCTAAAGGATTTTTAATCAAAAATCTCCATAAAACCGTCTTGATAACAAATTCTCCTGTTTGCTCAAAGCAGTGTTTTTGCTAGCGTCAAGGACCTCCCCCAGGTAAAGCAGCATTTTAGTGAAGTAAGAGGACCTTTGTGATTTGCCTGCACAGATTGCATGAACAACTTAGACTCTGCATTTCATCTGAACAGGTCTGTGTGGATACACTACAGAAGCACAGCAAGGCCTAAAGTTGCTACATTGCTGGATGAAACCCTTGATCCAATTTTGTTGTAGTTTCAGGCAGCCCTGCAGTTTCTATAACCCTCCGTTTTCTTACAAACAGTAGCTGTACAGAGGTGCCTGGCATTTTGGATGTAAAACCAAGCTGTACAGAACAGTCATCAAACCAGATATACTTACAAACAAGAAACTTTATGACATGAAATTATTTGTGTTATGAAATCGAACATAAACAACATGTGTTAAAAAGTTACATCAGCACTAGTGGAAAGACAGAGTCAATTCTGGATCCTTTCCCTCACTGGGAAAGGTATCCAGTGGTATGTCAGTGACGTTTGTGGGTAGCAAGAGGAAAATATCACCAGATAGATTTCTATGCCTGTGGAGCCAATGGAAATGTAGCCCTATCTCTTTAGATGTGTTTGCAAATCATATTTAGTTGTACCTGTGCTTGTACTAAGTATCATAGCTAGCAATTGCATCAAGAACATGGAATTTAATAACCACCCCCGAATAAATTTGTCCTGAGGTCTATTTCTGGATTTATACTTTTGGCCTTGAGGACATCCGGTGGCAATGAATATTACAGTTTCATAGGGGTTCACTGCCTGAATTGCTCCTTCCAGCAAGAAGTGACCCGCCCTCTCTCTGCCTTACAGTATACTCCTCCAGGCTCTCCCTTGAGACTGAGTCCCTTATCAACCCAGGACACTACTGAATGCACGGGGACAATTTCAGGGAAGGGAAATGAAGACTCGATCCTGCACAGCAACAAATTCCAAACTTTAGCACAGGCTTTGCTTTCCGAAAGCCCCTCATAGTTCCCTAATCAAGTTCAGTCTGGCTGCCTATACAAACAGAGGCAATGGGAAAGCCAGGGTCTCCTGCAGTGGTGATGGGATGAAGATGACCGAGTTTGTCCCCCCAGACATCCAGTTGAACTACCTCATTAACTATGTTGAGTATGGGCTTAATTCAGATGCCTAAACTTAGGTGTCTGGACATATGATAAGCCCTGTGGGAATCGTGCCTGGCTCTAGCTGTACTCCAGAAGGGTATAGGTCTCCTGTAGGTCCTGTGTCATACCTACAAGCCCCACATAGGTATCTGAGGGCATCCTATGTGTGTGCAGATGTATTAAGCTCTGGCGATCACTGAATTGGACCTGAATTCCTCTCTAGGAAATTGTAGCCTGGGCAGAGTCAGGAACTCCATAAATCTTTGTATTTCTACTTCCTTTGTAGTAGGGTGCACATTTCCACAGGGGCATAAGAGTGGCACAGGGACCAGATGAAAGGTCTTTCTGCCTCTGTGCACTGCCTCTAACAACTACCATTCACACCTCACTACTCTCTTTAGGAGCGCTGCAGCACAAAGCAATGAAAACCATGCAGATAAGATGGCTTTTGAACTCCCAGATATTCTTAGTTTGGTTAGAGTTATGACAGAAGCTTGAAATGAAATCTCAGGAGGAGATAGAATATCTCTGCTTTTATGTAGTAACTGAAAAGAGTTTGTTGGTGTATACTTGGAGGAGCAACCGCTGTCACTGTCCCAAGGAGAAATGCTGATGATGACTTCTAATTAACACCTTTCTTTCTCTAATTTCCTCACTGAGAAACAGCTTAATTGCCGGGCAGGCTTGTCTTCCAAGAAGATCCTTAGCTGTTCCGAATTGTGCTTGAGAGCACAAAAATACCCTTTCCAGACAAACTTACAGGGACCCCACAATTGCTCAGGCTTCTGGCTACTATAACTGGGAAATGGCTTCAGGTGGATGCTTCCTGCCAGATGCAGTGACTGATGGTTCAGCCAGGGTTATCAGAGCTAAAAGAGCTGCAGCCTGAGTCAAAGAGAGGTGAGGACTACACCAGGGTTCCCTGCCCTCTCTTGACTGAGTAGTCAGGCATCTGTCACACAAACAGTCATTTTACATGTTGAGCTTTTATTACAATTTTGCCTGTCCCTGGCCAGAAGCCTCAACTACAGATCATGGGGAAATTGCTCACATGGCTAACATCTAGGTAACACTCACTGTTCAGATGTGAGTCATAATAAGTAAAATTTGTGTCTTGGATGTCATTGGTTTAGCCACTGAAACAATTACATTTTCACTTAAACCTCCTAAGCTCACTTGTAATCTTTGTACTCCGCCCAGTACAACAGGGCAGAGTTTCTGATGCCATTTAATCTTGCTTTCCCTTTCTTGCTGCACTGCTTTAGGTAATCTCCTTCCAAATTGTTGTGTGTCTTAGTTCTTTCCTCTCATTTGCCTTGTGCTCACTCAGGAAATGTTTACTGCCGTATTGGCCCTTCAGGAGGAAAGAAGCCAATGGGAGAGGAGAGGTCACACCAATAAACCTTCTTTCAAGCAGAGGAACAGAAGTATTAGCACCTGGTGTGCAGGAGAGCCACAACCCAATAAATCTCAGCTCAGCTGCTACTTGACTCTCCTAGGAACTAGCAGCTCAGAAGACTCCTGGCCAGGACAGCTCTGCTCCTATTTTGGCCTCTTTGGGAGTCATAAGATAAGTGAGAAGCCTGTAGGATCCCTAATTGCTTTGTGCATGAAGCTCTTGCTGGAGGAGATGATTTCCTACCTTCCCTCTTTTTGAGGCTGGGCATTCTGGGTGATAAAGGAGAAAAATCTATGGGACCAAGAGCAGTAAAGCAAGGGAGACCCTAATCCTGAAGGGGTGAGAACATCTTTTCAGCTGTAGTTATGCTTGTTTTTAGTTTGGTGAGTCTAGTGCCTTGAATCTTGTTCTCAGTGAAAGTGGCTGGATTTAAGCAAACAAAAAAATAGGACTCTAAGGTCTGTCCTGAGCTATACAAGTCCTAGAAAGGACCCAAGATTGAGGTCTGTAGCCCCTCTTAAGAAACTGCTTGAAAGGGAACTCGGGGGGGAGGGAGAGTAATCTGTTCTGTAACTACAACCCAAGGCAGAATAACACTGGGTAAAAAGTCTCTGCAACTGCCACTAGTTGCACGAGTTGGGAGCTGGCTACAGGAAGGGTGGATCTCCCTATTTTTGCTATAGGACACTTGAATCTCTCTTGTGTTGTGCATGGCAGTGTCAGAGCCAGGTAACTGGAAGTTAGGAGTCGTGATACAGAGCTTTCCCATGCCCAAGACCCTGGTTTGGTCTGGGCGTTAGCCTCTGTGGGCCGTTAAAGTAGAGAGAACAGCATCGTCCTACCTCTGGGTGTGCTGGGTAAATCAGTACCACAGATAGTGTTGTTTACTAATGGAGACGGACTGTACATAACATTTACTATTCAGTAATTTTGGTTAAGTGCCTTGGTCTTTTTCTATCCTATGACCTGTTCTCCACTCAGCCTTTTTATGCGCCTTTTCTGTATTTCAGTGTCTCTGAGATTAATTTGTCTTCCAGGTTCTCTCCTGCTCCTCTTTTATTGAGGCACTCTTCCTTTCAATCTTTTTTGTTTTCAGTGCTTTTCCCTCTTCTCACCCTGCCCCAGTGTCCTATCAGGGAATCCTTGCCCCATTTCCACTTACGAGTTGCTGCAGAAGGGAGGAGGGGACCTGCACTGATTAAGTGAGCTGGGGACACTGAGGATCAGTGAGCTGTTGCTCCTGCAGCCAGCCACTTTTTTTTTTTTTTTTTAGATGCTTTTATAAAATATCTCCGATCTTTTATCAAAGAACTGATGCTGTCATGGGTTTGTTTATTATTTCCCTTCAGGGGTTGGTCTTTTCTTGGCTTCTTCCTTTCATTTTTATGGAGGAAATATTTGCAGCTCTGTCAGCCTTTGGGAGGAAAATAAGCTACAAAGGGAGTAGTGGTAATGAGAACCTTTTCCTGAGCCAAGGTCATGTAGTTTTATAGTTACCTATGCTCTAAACTTGTGGGAACAAAGCTCAGCCTTCAAGTACACTGAGCCAGGAACCGGTCACTAAAGGAAACTGCCATGGCAGGAGACCAGGGACAGATCTCTTCTGCTTCCAACAGCCCTTCCAGTTTCTGTCCCTCCAGCTGCTCCTCTCCTTCCATCTCCCTTCATGGTCCCTGACCTAGATCGGACTTTTCCTCCCATTGTGTCTAAGCTTTCCTCTTTGGTGGAGACCTCACCCTCTCTTCACAAACTTCTGTGTACCTGCTCAGTGGCTTCAGTTTCCCGTTGCTTTGACTATATCTTTCGGAATTCTTTCCTCTTCCTTTCTCTTTTTCTGTTGAATCTTGAATCTCCTGTTGAATGTCGATGTAACTTTTACCAGGCAGGGAAACGTGAGGGACTTACCATGAGGGAAGAGAAGCAAGCAGAAGAGTTCCTGCCCCCTATATCCTCCCACCCTAATGCCTATCCCTGCTTTTGTGCTGTGGCCATACCCCAGGTCACCATGTGAGCCTAGGATCAAACCTCTTCACCTGAAACCCTCAGGCTGTCATTTTTCCACCACTGATATGTAGTTCGGTGTCTTTACACTCTCCTAGGGTTTTAGATGGAACTTCTGCTCTCATATCTTATGTTATCATATATTCTGCTTATATCTTTCTTCTAAGCCGCTTCCCATGTTCCCATGCCCCAAGGCCACCGTCTACCCCTTTTACTTCTGCCAAAGATCTGTCTTCCCATCATTGTGTCTGAAAGTCTCTTATAATTAGAAGTGCGATGGCAGTAGGCTCTCAGAGATGATCTGCAGCAGGGGAACCCTCTGTTATTTTGTACTATCATCTCATCTCTTTTTTCCTTCGTGTCCCTACTGCACATGCTCGGGGACAGCATGAGGCACATCACTGCAAAACTCCACTTTAGAGCCAGGATGCAAGAGAAAGCATTGAATAGCAACAAGGAAACAAATGAAGATGTGGAAGATGTTTCTCTCATAATGCATGCCCTTGCTAGTAACTTTGGTCTCCATTTTTCCTCACTTCTGGTGTCACCATGTCCCTGGCTAAAGCAGGAAGAGAGGTGTCTCTAGGGAAAGGTGGAGTTTTGGGTTGCAGATGTACTCTGGACTACACATTACTATATTAGCTGTAGACCAGACAGATAAGCAGAGGTTTCTGAGTAGTTTTTCCTGTGATGATTTGTTTAGCCTCTTCAAAGAAAAAGATGGAAAAACCTTCTTGAATGATCTATGTTGAAACAAGCCATTGGCTTCAAAACAAAACAAACTTCAACTCTGCCCTGGATCCTGAGCTAATGCAGTGCTCTTCATCTCATGTTCTTAGTATATTTGTGCTCTGCAGGTAGGAAAATTTACCCACACACAGAGTGATCTCTCCTGTAGGGAGTAATTTTACTACTGGAGGCATATAAAGAGAGGAGATGGTTATTTGTTTCTGTCATTTTTTTCTGAGGAGCTGAGGCCTATGTCATCATGCAGTCTGGATGTGCAAGCAAGTACATGCATTGATCTATTTCTCTGCTGACTTTGAACCACTTGGCCATTTTTGGTCAAACATAGAAGAATCACAAATGTGGCAGATGTGATAAATTTCTGTAAATTTCATAAAAATACCTGGATGGATAGAGATATGAGGTTGTGCTACTGACCTCATGAAGAAATTAATAAGCTTGGTCTTTTTTGGATGACACGTGATCCACCTGCATGCAAGCTATTAGAAACCAGATCTCTGTTGCTCACAGATCAGCTCACTTCCAGCCAGAGATTTTGAATCTTCTAAAGCCATGTAGAGTTGAAAAGACCAAATAACAGCATCATGCTTGTAAGAAACCCCCAGGATGTTGTCAGGAAGAAGTCAACTGTGACAGCAGAATCCTGAAGTTACAAAAGATTTGTAAACTTGAAAAATAATTATGGTTTTCAAAGCTTCTCCTGTTTAAAATGGAATTGATGAAAAGGTGAATAATTTTCCTTTTCAGAGAGGAAAGTCTCTCTTTGGAGAGGAAAGTTATGCTTGCAGATGGCTCCAATCTGGTAGACATGATCTTCTGTGATACACTCTACATACAGCTGCTGATTGCTGCAGCTCAGTTCTTGCTTATTTTATTCTGTGTGAAAATACGCCCAGTTTTGCCAAAAGCGAATAATTGTGGCAACTACTCAGCAGTTCTGAATGGTAATAACTCTGGCTGACTTCTGGTTATTTTATTTGGTAGTAGATTTCTTTTTTTTTTTTTTTTTTTTTTTTTGCTATTAGCCATAAAAACAGGTGTCTATGCTGACTAACCTGCCTCCTTGCTCTGCATCAAATCTTTCCATTTTCCCAACAGTCATCTTGTTATTTGGGGGTGTTTACCCCCTTGTGAAGCCAGGTTAAAACACTAAGCCTTGATTAACTGTTACAAGTAAGCTCAGAAAATGACTGTAGTTCTCTGCTGTTAATCATATCTGAGAGAGAAGATAATTGCATTGGTTATTTTTGGTTTTGAAGACAAATGCATGCTGTTCTAGGCAATAGAGTTGGCTCAGAAGATATTGTTATAAGATCTAGGCACAGCCATGCACCTGTCTGCTCATGACCCAGTGTTGCTAGATACCAGTCTTTTGTTTTTGTCTAAACCTGTATCCTTGTCACTTCATGCCCATGGAAGGTGTCTACCTTGTCTTGTATATTTATTGATCACCCTTTTTATTTCCTCTCAAGAAATGAAAAATGACCAAGGAGGACAAAGATCAAAACTTCAAGGCCCTAGAGGGATTGAGTGAGTCACATGGATCCTCTCCAAATGTTAGACAAACAGGATCATGTCATCAGCTTGCTGAAGATACCATACTGGGAATGGGCCAACTCTCTGGAGAGACTGAAACAAAATGAAGCCCCAGTGAGGGGAAGGAAGTGACTTTTGCTGCTTTTTTTCCTCCTCTGAGCATTGCCAGTGTCTCAGGCAACACTCTTCCCTCTAGAATGGCTTGGTAGAAGGATGCAGGGGCCAGAGAGGGCAGCCAGGAGGAGTTGGTGGCTTGTCTAACGTGATCATTAGAAGAAGAACCAATGTGATCTGAGAGACATCACCTGGCTCCTTCTGTACTGAACTGCAGAGGTGTGGGCATAATTAAGCTTTTTGTGAATGTGTGCAGATTTCTAAGAAGGCCATGACTGGCTGAAAAGTGATCTGAACTGATTTACTGACTGTCTGTACTGTTAGACCTTGGCCCTGCAGCTAAGAAGGGCTTGGGACCACTTGCATATTTCTTCTTCCTCTCCTCCTCTCTGTTGCCATAACAGAGAATAAGAGACCTAACCATGGACCTGGACCCCCCCCTGCATTATGGAGCTCAGGCATGTGTACACATTTCACAGTGATTACAGAAAAGTTAGGCAAGTACTAACAGCTTGATATAGATCTACAGGGCAGAAGGGCATGAGAGTCTAAGGCTCAGCATGACAGGTAGTGGTTCTAACACTGGCCAGGGCAGGTGAGGTTTCCATGGGGTGTTTGTGAGAGAAAACCTCCCAGGAATGGGGACAAAGGATGAAAGTGCTTGGTTGAAAATTAGAAGGTGATGGCACAGGCTTCACTTCATGTTGCCCCAGGGTGGTAGTCACCTCTTTATGCTAAATGCTGATTACTTTGCTTGCCAGATGGAGCTGGGCTGGCTAAAGGATGTGATTATACATCTTGGTGCCTGCAATAGCCCTGTTTGTTTCTAACCCTTCCAGTCATTGATAGTCTGTTCAGCTCTGTGTTCAGTTTTTGGCAGGGTGGATGTCAAGATCCTTGGAAGTGCGACTAGTATGATATGCTACCACACAAGGGTTTTGCTGAAGCCTGTATGGCACCATTCAATCACAACTGACTTTTGCTCTTCCAGTCCTTCTCAGACACTCGTTCTTTAGGAGTCTAGTTTGGAAAAAATGTTTTTGAAGCAGTTATCAGCCTTGTATAGTGCAGCATTTGTTGCTGTTAGCTTATGCTTTTGGTCTGGTAGCAGGCTTGAGGTGTGGTAACAATGTCAAATTTCATGAGTCTCCTTTCCCTTTTGGTGCATACCCTAGGCTATGGATATGTGAACAGAAGTGATCAAGATGTTACAGCTTAATGAGCTGTTGTGAGCTGCAGTAAGTGTGTGATCCTAGACTGTCCCATCTGTCAAGACACCATTTGCAGCAGTCTGTCTGGCTGTAGATTCTCAATACCAAGAAATGATTCAGAATTCCTGACTTAGGTAATGCTCTTATTCAAGAGGAGGAAGATGAAGACCCATTATCTTAAACTGAGGAAGGATGTGTGACCAGAAACTCACCTTTTGTATCTTGATGCAGTTGCAAGTGAAGCCAGAGCCACAGCAGGTTGCAGACTTTCTTAGACTTATGTTACAGGCACTCCCGGGGGTCCTCAGAGATACTCCCCACTATCACGCTCCATTGTGAAGAGCTTTACTGGGTTACATATCTCTTTCACATGCCCTCTCTGCTAGTATTTCCCAGTGCGGTCCATGCAGGTGAGTGAAGTATAGCCTACAACCCTTTAGCTGCCTGGAGAATTCTAATATGGGCAGGAGATAACCTTATCACACTTTTTGGCACAATGTTAAAATGGCAATTGATTTGTCAAGAACTGTAATATAGACCAAGTTTAAAAAGAAAATTGTCTATTAAAGTCAAACAGAAGAGTTGAATAGGTTGGAGGATGCAATGAGTAAGAAAGCCACACTTTGTACTAGTCATGCCTAGGCTGGCCTGTGTGGCCTCTGACTGTGCATCACAACTAGTTCAGAACCTATTTCTCTATCTGTTGTGATGTTCTCTTAGGCTCTACAGCCTTAAATTGATCTTCATGGGAGCAAAATGCTGATTTCAATATCCACTTTCCTTTTATGCTCAAACTTGATGTGAATGTGTCCATTCAGATTCAAATCTTGCTCTCTTCCCACAAATGCCTTTATTACTGGCTTGATGAGGAGACATTCTTTTCCCATAAAAAATACTGGCACTTCTATTAATTATCATAAATTGTTATCATGTGGTGAAGCAGAACTCTTGTTCTCCCACATGCAGCAATGCACATGTCTTGTTATAAGCTCTGGATTGAGACTAATGAGCAGTAAGCTGATAGTGCTGAAGGTGATTGGTCCCTAACCTGGCTTTTGAGGATTGCAGTCTTTCATTCACACTTCTTTATGCATTGGCATGAAACTGCTTCCATGAGGAAACTGTAGAGCAGTATTCGGCCCCAGATATAAACTTCTGAGATAGATGTTATCTTAGATCACCAGCAGTCCCGTGTTCATTTTGTTGGTAGCTGTGCCAACCTAATCACTGCCTGACACAGACCACTCATCTTATTGGCCTAGGAACTTTTAGAACTGATCTATCTGAAAACTAATTTTTATATTCTGGGTTATTTTCAGCTGATCTATGATGTGGCCCCATAAAAGGCTGGCAAAGCTGAAGGAAGGACATAACCACAGAAGCACTAGTTGGAAGAGCTCTCTGGAGGTCTTTTGTCCAGCCTCCTGCACTGACTCCTGCCATCCTCTGCTCCCTCTTCAGATTCTCAATAACTCTGGGGGCCCAAAGCTGGAGATATTCTAGATGTGAGGATAGTAACTCTCTTGATCAGCTACTGTTGTCTCGATAAAGCCCAGCATATGATCTATCCTATTTGTGATGAACATTGTTGGCTCATCTTCATCCTGATGTTGACAGTAAGGTAAGATTGCATGGTAAGGATATCTCTGCCCTACTCCCACATTCATCAGTATCTGCATTGGATGTGGACTGTTTGCCACAGACTCAGCAGAGTGCTAATGTGGGTGCTCAATTTGAACATTGGACATAGCACATGCTGAAGGATTTTTTTTTTTAGCCATCTGTGAAAGAACACCATAGCAACAGACCCAAACTCAGAGATCTCAAAGGAAATCCCAACTGCTTCATGAGGGATGTGATTAACTATTCTTTCCACCTTGCTCCTCAACACAATGTCCCAGACACCAAGGAACAGTGTGGGAAGCACGATCATTTTAAATGATGCCTGTGTTGCCTGTGGTTTGTAAAGATCAGGTATTGCTGAGGATGTTAGCACTAGTTGGAGGCCTGTAGCAAGTGGAGTTTCCCAGAGCTCAGTACTGGGTCCCATCTTGTCCAGTTCATTCATCAGTGACCTGGATGAGGGGACAGAGTGCCTCCTCAGCAAGTTTGCTCATGATACCAGACTGGGAGGAGTGGCTGATACACCCGAGGGCTGTGCTGCCATTCAGAGAGACCTGGGCAGGCTGGAGAGTTGGGCGGAGAGAAACCTCCTGAGGTTCAACAAGGGCAAGTGCAGGGTCTTTCAGCTAGGGAGGAATAACTCCAGGCACCAGTACAAGCTGGGGGCTGACCTTCTACAAAGCAGCTCTGCAGAGAAGGATTGGGGATCCTGGTGGAGAGCAAGTTGACCATGAGCCAGCAATGTGCCCTTGTGGCCAAGATGACCAATGGTATCCTGGGATGCATTAGGGAGGGCCTTGCCAGAAGGTCAAGGGAGGTAATCCTACCCCTCTACTCAGCCCTGGTGAGGCCTCATCTGGAGTAGTGTCCAGTTCTGGGCTCTCCAAAACACAAGAGACATGGAGCTACTGGAGTGAGTCCAACCAAGGGCATCTAAGTTGATGAAGGAACTAGAGCACCTCATATGAGGAAAGGCTGTGAGAGCTCAGCCTATTCAGCATGGAGAAGAGAAGACAGAGGAGATTTTATCAATGCAGACAAATATCTGAAGAGAGAGCATAAAAAGGATGGGACCAGACTTTTGCTGGTGGTACACAGTGGTAGGCTGAGAGGCAATGGGTACAAATTGAAACTTATGAAGTTCCATCTGAACATGAGGAAAAACTTCTTTATTTGAGAGTGGTAGCACTGGAACAGGTTGCCCAAAGAGGTTGTAGAGTCTCCATCCTTGTAAACACTCAAACTGTCTGAATATGATCCTGGATAATGTGCTCTAGGTGACTCTTCTTGAGCAGGTAGTTTGGACTAGATGATTTGCAGAGGTCCCTTCCAAACTCAAATATTCTGTGAGATGGGTATATCAGAAAGAAAAGATCTGTCCTCACTTAGACCTGGCTAAACTGACATTTGCTCCTCTATCATGTATTCTTGTGCAGTCCTTCCTCCTCGCGTTAAATTGAAATAGGTCAGTTTTGCTGAAAATTTCCCTGAACAGAAGGAAAGATTTCTATCTTAGGAGAGACTTTTTCACTTGGCTCTGGGTTCTTGAGATTTTACCTACTGTGTGTGTTTTTTTTCTTAAACTGGCAACAGTGCTGGGCTCTGGGTTCCTCTGTGCCAGGTGTTGCACATGCATTTAGTGAAAGAGATATGGGAGATTCTACAGCCTCAGATGTGTTAAGGTAGGGCAAGAGGACTGACAGCCCCTGTGCCAGGTTCCTATCTTTGCTTCTTGCTACTTTGGGTGCTTCATGGAGTTGCAGAGGAATGCATCTTTCCATTCCCTTTCCTTAGTATGAAGGATTATACCACTGCAGTTCCCATTCTGAATGGAAAACTGGGGATTTCCTCAACTTTCTTGCAATGCTGACATCCTTTCATCTACTCCTCTCTGAGGGACCTGGATGCCGACTGGTCATCCCCTTTCCCCAGATGAGAGGAACCTCTACTCCTCAGAAAATCACACCTAAGCTGTGGCTGCTCAGGCAGTACCTTCTGCAGAGCAACCCCTGGCCCTGTGAACGCAATGATTTGTGAATTTTAAAGGAAAATTAGTGGCACTCAGCATGTTGCATAGCTGCCTTGAATCTATTCCCAGTATTATAGATTACAGTCAAGTCTCAAAGTTGTGCATCATCCCACTGAAAATCAGCCCCTCAGAAGACTCCCAGATGCAAGGATTACCTTCTTCCTGCTCACGCAGCCCTGGGGTTCTGTCTCCTGGTTCTCTTCCAGGGATATGATAATAGCTGCTTGTGAACCTGGGGTAGAGACCCCGAGTCAGTTATGCTCTGTGGGAAAGTTAGTGCTGAGCCCTGAACTCATCTCTGAGGCCTGAGAACAGATCTGCTGCATATGTTTGTGCATGTGCAAGTACAGGAGGAGAGAAGTGAGAGTGGGGACTGACTTGATTTTTCCAGTTCAATCCAAACTGAATCAGTTACTCATCTCATGGTGTACTCTCTGTTATGTACTTAAGGGATGCTCTCAGCCAGAGTCTTGGAGGGTGTGTTACAATTCAGCTAGCAAGCTGGGACAGCTCTCCCTGGCAAGCTAGAGGTGCTGAAAGGAGCTTGGCTCCAATAGATGAAGATAATTGGGAAGATTGGACAAAGGAGAAAGAGAAGAGTTGGTTGCATTTAGTTATGCATACTGTATGTTAAGTAATCAAATAAATAACTTGATAGTAATGATTCATCTTGGTGATGCTTTGAAAGTTCTGGGCTGGCTGGGTCTTGCACACTTGCTCTAGGCCACAAGCTGGGGAAAAACATCTCTGGCTTTGTGGGCTTGTTAAATATTGCATAAGGGACTGTTCCCTTTTCTAGTGGAAAAGGAGGTTAACTCTGTGTGTCTGGGCAGGAGACCTCAAAATGGCAGGAGCAGCCCACTGGTGGTGGAAGGTAGATCTGATGGGAGGATAGAAACATATGCTCCTACGCTGTTGAAAATGATTAGCTTTGCTAGCAGGCAGCTTTTGGTGAAGTGTGCCATTGCTAGCTGTAGCATTGGCAGAAAGCACTCAAGCTGTGTACACGCCTCCCTTCCAGTGACATTAATTAGACAGCCATTTCCTTCACAGTCAAAGGTGCTTTGGATTAGAAGGCACTGGATTATTGTCCAGAATTACTGAGTTTTATTCCCAGTTTTGATTTTTGTGCAGCTCCCTCATGGAACCAGTTTCTCTGCAGAGGGCTGTAATTTATTCCTTTAGTCTGTAAGAGGAAGGAACAATTTCATTTTGCTGTGACATAACAGGAACATTGTGGAGGACAGCCACAAGGAGAATATAGAGCTTTTTTTCTCTTGATATATGTCAACTCAGCTGAGGAGGGGATCCATAGTTTGCATTCACTTTCTGTTAGTGATGACAAGTTTGTAGTATCACATTCTGAGCCTTGAATAAGTAAGGAGCCAAAACCTGGACAGCCTGGGGTGTAGGAAGGTCTAGGAAATGAGAGTCACCAGTTTATTCCTGGAATTGGGACATTATCAAAGCACAATGACTTATTTGAGTTTCAAAGGACAGAGTGAACTGAGTTCAGCTCCACAGGGTGAGGAATTTATTACTTAGCATCCTCTGCAGGAGGACCCGGTGAGTTGTCGTCTCCGTGATGGAGAGGTGCCCACATTCCAGAAGATGAATCTAGGACCCTGCCAGAGATCCCAGCAAAGAGCCAGGTTTCTGTGAATGATGGAGATAGTCTGTGCTTCTGTAGTCCTCAGTACTCAGTCTTTATGCTGCTGGCTCATGCCACAGCATAGATTTGAACCAAAATAGGTTTCAGTCCTGATTAAATTTCAATTAACTTAGCCAGAATGCATAATATGGACTTTAGGCAGCAATTGGATTCCTATACTAGCCTGATCCAGCACACATCACATCTGAGACGGGGTTGTTGTGTGATTCTCTGTCAACATAAACCAAGTCAAACCTAGGCTACTGCTACCTTGCCCTCACTATACCTGCCAGCTTGGCCACTTGGCCTGCAAATACTGCTCTCTTCATTGCTGACTTAATGTTCAGATAGATCTGTTCTCTGAACTGCCTCACCAGGCATAGCAAATGCACTGGTAGTGGTGCAAGTGAGGAGGAAGTGGCATGAGCAGCAGGTAGTGGGGAAAGAAGTGGTGGTTTTGGTTTATGGTCTGATGCAGAATAAAGCCTGCTAGACCAGAATTGATCCTTGGTAAATGTTTCTGCCAGTAGTGTGAATTTCTACTGTGCAAGAGCTTTGCCTTATGTGGCTGCAGCACTTTGATTTTCTAGTACTAGGAGCCATAAAGTCAAATTGACTACACTCTTGCAACTCTTGCTGCAGATATTTGATGGATACAAAGAAGGTACTGGCTTTCTACCCACTCATCTCCATCTACCAGGGCAACTCAGCTTTGGCACGCCAGTATGGCAGGAAATACCTATTGGCACAGAGAAAAGACAGGTCAAGACTGGTATTTCCACAGCTATTTTCCACCTGATTCATAAATGACAGGTCTTGATGGGTGCAAACCTATGTGGAATGCAAAAGCTATTTCCTTAGCAACAGGCGGTAGAAAAAGAGATGTGTTTAGATTGAAGTAGCTGGAACAACCATAGCATGATGCCATGTGTCTTGCCCCACCTGCATATTGCTTCCAGAGTAAAGAGCTATCTTGGTGTATCTAATTCTGTCATGTGGGGTTGTCACCATGGGGACAGAGAGCTATAAATAATGACAGTGGTGCCTCTGCAGGATTGTACTCTTGGCTGGACACTCTCACCACCTGTGAGACCACGAGCAAGTTGCTTAACTCTCTGTGTTCAGGTCTCTTCACTAGGACGTATTGCCTCTTTCTATACATCCAGCTATGCCAGCATAGTATGTATCTTACAGTTATATTTCTGCAGGGATTGTTTTAAGCCAAAGCAGTATCATAGTATTCTGTAAATCTCTGGATTTAATATCTTTGGTTTACCTGATATGCAGAGTACTGTAGAGCCCCCAGGGACACTGCAGTGCACAGGAGCCATAGGCTTCTTAAGTAGGATTCAGCTTGCAGGCTAAGACGTATTTAGGAGCTATTTGAAATGCCCTGTGGTATCTGAAAAATCTGTGTGGCTGGCAGACCTGACGTATGAACTATGTTAAACCTGTAACAGCAGCTTAGCATAACATTTTGAATGGAGGACAGAGTCTATAAGATACTTGCAGTAAGTTCTATCTCAACTACTGTATTCGGGTTCCCATACTATCTCCATCACTGTGCTGCCCAAAAACTGAACACTTCTCTCCATCTTCAGCAGCAAAACTGACAGAGTTTGGAAGTCCAAATTCCATTGCTTGAGTATGCAGAAACCGTGTCATCTGTCTCTCCATTCATTCTTAGAATGACTGATTGGAAGCTTGCATAACTCTTCCTCAGAGTCCCAACTTCGTTCATCTTCACTTGCATCATCTTTTTCATCTGCACGTGGAGCTGCATGTGCAAGTTTTTCACTGCTGCTGTAATTTCATTTTTGAATAATATGACTTGAGACTATTCCTTCAAAGTAGATATGAATCCATTATTAACAGATGACAAAGTGATGGTGCTTTATGCCAGGATTTTCTGAGCTTTTTGCCCACATGCGTTAACCTGAGTGAGACAGGGAAGTAGTAATGAAAGAAGCAACATTTTTTAGTGTTCAGTCTAACCAGAGACATGTCCTCAGAAATTGTTCCATGGCCAGACACTCTGAGCTGTGCCCCGCAGCACAAGCTGAACCACTGGGTCTGCAATTCTGGGCTATTAAATGACCTATCTTTGGTAGCTGGTCTGCACCAATCTTGCTCCCTAAAGTGTCAGGCAAGGGATGAAAAGATTCTTTATGGACACAGATCTCAAAGTACTGTCATCCCTAGAGTCTGTATGGGAATACCCTGATGAAATTCATGTATTCCTCCAGTGAATACTTCCTTTTGCGAGAGATGGATAATCAGACCAATCTCCATTGCCCATGTATTCCTTTCTGTTAACTGTCTAGGTCCTCAGACCAGTAACAGAAGCTGAGTATGCTTCATTACATTTTTTCCTCATTTACCCTTATACATCTGAATTGGGGCCTGTCTGATGTGAGACAACTTCCACTTGTGAAATCTGGGCTTCCCCTGGCTCTCAGCTTCCTTCCCTCATTTTGAGAACAAGTAAAGAGTCACAATACCCTTCTTCCCTATAGTTCAGACCTTCGATTCATGTGTTTTGAGGATCTGGTTACATTTCACTTGCAAACAGGCCTGACTGGGCTCTCTCTGACCACCAATGAGACCCAGAGGGCCTTTTCTGGAGCTACAGAGACCCTAATATATTCTGCTTTACAGCATGCTTGCTGAGAGTTCCCCACCGCTTGATGTAGATTTTCCAGCATATGAACTGTCATGCACTTCAGAAAAAAGTTGCAGGGGAGAAGTGTATTTTCGATTTGTGAAGAAATGTGGAGCTGTCATCTGCTGGAGTGGCACCAGAAAGAAAAATGTATAAGGTAACGTTTTGGAGGTTATTTTAAGAAAAGAGAAATTTGTTTCACTTCCAAACTGATCAAAATTTAGAAATGGAGAAAGGAGAGTTTAGAAGTGAAAGAGAATATCTTACTAGATCAAATAGATATGACTTATTATTTTTTATCAGTTTGGTTGATGAACTGAAAGAAAAAAAAAAGAGCAGCTTTTCAGCTATTTTCACTCAATATCATCCAGACAACAGATTTCAGAAATCTGAGCACTGGCAACAGCTCTTCCCTGGCTCAGTGATTTCAGGAAGATGCCATTATGGGAAGGTGGAATATTCCTCCCACTATTTCATCGATGTCCTTCCTGATGCTGCCTTCACTCCTGTAGCCCCAAAACCAACTGTACAGCCTTTCCCATTGGACAGTATCAGTATGCTGCAATATTTGTTGTACCACCCTCACATTAAGAAGTCTACAACTAAAAACAGCAGAGAGAGGCCCTGTAACAGCATGCTTTCACTGCACTGTAGGCCCATCATTTAATTCTAATTCTTCTAGTTAGCTTACATACAATATTTAGTAGAAGATAGTACTGGAGATAGTATGTAATCACCAGTAGAGAAACATGGAGGCCAGACTCTGAGTAGATATTTTCAATATAGCAGTAACTTCTACTGGCTGATTTATATAGGTAAATTGCAAGGTATATGAGGTTGATTTAGCTCTAGTTATACTGGATGAAAGTTGTAGAATCAGAAACTCTTGAAGGTGCAAGACAGATGAACAGAACTTTCCATGGATGGAAGAAGGAAAGAGAAAACCTGAGTTCCATGTAGCAAGTAAACATAATTTTGGTTTTCCTAGAATTAAGGTAAGATGCGATAATCGTATTTGAGATTATATAGGTATTTTATACTATTGACTAAGGTAATTGAGAAATCTGGATGTCAGTTGTACTCTTCAATATCTCATCCTATATTCATGCACAAGTTCAAGTGTGAAGATATTAAAAACCTTCTTGAAAAAAGGTACATTAGGGAAGATATTTTGCTCTGATAGGGAACTGCCCTAGTGTTTTAATAATCTTATAATCCTAGTTTTACCTGTCTGCCCTTCTTCTTTTACATTTGTTACATTTTAATTCTGTATCCACCTATCATTTCCATACATTTCATATCACTAACATACAAATTTCCCATATCTTATCTGCATGGTACTACTTTTTATTTACTCATTATACTGCAAAATTGAGTTAAGTAAAATTCTTTTAATCTATTTCCATGAAAACCTAATGTCTTTGAAGCATGCTCATTAAACTCCTGTCGTTTCCCAGATGGTGCCTTAAGGCCCAAAAGACACAAATCCCTGGCCGCTTATATCACCTATATCAGGTATCTTCAAAGTATCCCAGGTTTGAAGACTCAGGGTAGATTGGTTAAAGATCATGCTTTCGGTGATTTTGCTTACCTCTCTGCCACTGTTATGATAACAAATTTTTTACTGGGACATATTTTTGTTGGAGGACAACAAAATTTGTTGGGGAGGATCAAGGCGTTTGTAGTCTAACCTGATTTACTGAAATAAGTCTCTTTTTGGCTGGTGTAGCATGGTGAGTGGATACATGTGAAAATGTATATATTATTATATGTTATTTAGAGAATGCTCCTCGCGAGGATGAATATTATCCCCACAATCAGAGTTCTGTTAGGAAGTGAGAAGCCTAGGCTCAAGTTCTAGCAGACTGAGCAGGTAGGAACCCATGGGACCATGCAATCCATTGAAGTGTTTGGCCGTCCCTCATCCCTTTCTGCTTGGCACCTCTGTCTGGTTCTTTCCAGTCTGCCTAGCTAAGGGCAAGCAATGATAAAATTTGTCTTGTTTCTCACAGCAGGTCTGAAAATTAGTTACCAGCAGCCTTCTGACACCCTGCCCAGTGCTCTAACCATGTGGGAGGCTGCTCTGCTCCCAGACATCCCTGGGTAGCACAGTGCACTACCTCCATTGCTCATGCAGTATCATGGACACCCCGTGCTAGGGACTGGAAGTTTTCTTGGAGCTTTCTCCACTGCCATTCATTAGTTGCCATTTCTGGGTATTTATCTGATATTTTTTTCTCTAGTATTTGAACATCCTATAGTATTGCAACTCATCAAATAGTTGTTCAGCCTGGGGGCTCACCTTACCTTGGGCAAAAGATGCATTTCCTCATGAACGAATACAAAAGTATAAGAACAAAGAACATCCCTTCAGCTCTTTGAAACACTTAGACAAACACAACAATTTTTGTTTTTTGAAAGTGACTATTGACTAGAAGGTTTGCCCAAACCAATACAGATTTTGACCAAACCTGCTCCCCTTAGTGCTCTGTGACACACTTGTCTGGGAATACCTTTATGTTATCATACTTATCACACAGTGAATAATGCTGGGTTGGAAAGTGGTGTGAAAGACGAGCACCATTTGAAAAGCTGGAAGCATTTCTCTTGATGCTGCAGGGCATGGCTTTCCGAGGTTTTCCTTATGCAGTTTGTCTTGCTTCAGGATAAGAGGAGGCAAGAGCTCACACTGACAAATGCACTAACTCCTGAGCTCATTAGAAAAGACGTGTATTGCACATACAGGAATCCCATGACAGAAAAGAATGGTATTGAGAATGAGGGTATATATCTCAGAGGTATAACGTCAAAAATTGTAATAAAGTTTCAGTCATTTCCAGATCACTTCAATTTAAAAAAATGTGGGAAATGAGGGTTTAGGGATCTTCAGATTTCGAAGACTTCCAGTTCAAACAGAACAGCTGCATCTGCGTGACAATTTGAAGGTGTTTCCCATCACAGTGACTTTCATCTTGGGCCTGTTGGTAGCAGGTTTATTTTTCAGTTTTCAGATTTGGCTGCACCTGCCCTTTTCCAAAGCTTACTCAGCCGTGACTACTACATTTCATGATACAATCTTATTTCCTGCTGATGGGACTTGGTTAGTAATTGACTGAGCAGGAAGAGAGGGGTGGGAAACTGATAAAGTCACGCTTCCAAGAATAAAGCAGTCAATGGCAAAAACAAATCTTTTCACCATTACACATCTCCTATTTCTAAGTATCTTACAGTCTGTTGTAAGGAGGATTCCCATGCCAGATGTGTCCAGATATGAGCAGTAGATAGCCAGAGGTAAAGAGAGAATGAGTAAATGAATGAATCAGTCTTTGCATTACAAAATCTCTCAGGTCAGCCTAACACCTGCAGTCCATGGGTGCCTCTTCTCCAAGCTGGCTTTTACTGGCTCCACTTTTGCTTACAAAATAAGGTTCTTCAGAGAAGTTTATAAATTCCTGTTCTGTTTGCTGCTTGCTTCACAAAATCCAGAGTGCTGTAAATGGCAGCCATTTGGATAACTTTATGATCGCTTTTAACATCCCTAAAATGTTGAAATTTTATTCCAGTAGTCCATGACCACTGCCACTAATAAGTAACATGTATGGATATTAATACCACATTAAATCATTTCCCCTTCTCTTATACATTCATTGTCTATTGACACCAGCCCCAGACAGTATTAGCTTTAGCTTAATGGACTAGCTAAAATTGGCAGATCTGCCTCAGCAGACAGCCTGGACGCTCTTAGCAGTTAACTCTGCTGCTGGCAGATGTTAGCTAACTTGTATGTTGAAGCAATTAACTGAAGAAGAGGTTGAAATATTCAGCATGCTAACATCTATAGAAATCTGTTTTCATTCAAGGATGTCTGAAAAGCAGCTGGATTACCTGGCAATTATTTTAATTGAAGAGATAATTGCTGACCAGGCTACCAAAAATTCATCAGTGCTAACACTTGTTGTCATGAGTGGTTTAGGCTCAAAAGGAAAATAAAACATCCTTTGTATTCCTTTAATTGTTTAGATCTCATGAAGTTACATGGTTTGATTATATTCAGTTAGGTGATTATATGTAGTTTCACTGAGATGTTGTTGCATATGTATGATAACGTGTTAAATATCATGCTTTATCATATGTTTTTAGCCACAGAAGAAAACATTTAAGTAACTGTTTTAAGACCACATACTCTTGTGATTTCCAGCCTTTTCTTCAGAAAGCTCGGTGAAGGCCCTCTCAGCTCTTTTTCATGGGTTCCTAAATCTTTTGCCAACAGTAGCCCTCCTCCTAAGGCTGAAAAGCAACCCATTAAAAAAAAGGCAACTTCAGGCAAGGCATGTTCTTGCTGGTGGTGGGAGCAAGGGCAGCACTCAGCGCAGTGGGCTGGGACCCAGCTCCAGCATCAGGCTGTTGGGGACCCTGTTCCTCCAGGGGAATCTGTTACTATCGCTGGCCTTGGCCACTCTCTCCCTGAACTCCATTTTGAGGTGCAATTCCTCCTCACCCTGTTGCTGGTACGCTCTTAGTGACAAGTGCAGCACTCTTAGTGACAAGTGAGTAAACTGCTGTGCATGGCATGGGAAATTAATATGCAACAGTTAGCACCTTGTTATAGGTACTACTCTTTTGAGATTGTACTAACCTTGCCGACAAGCCCACAGGACTGTGAACTCTCATCTATACCCTAACTATGTGTGAGTAGTCCCCATGGGGAGGAAGCAAGGCCACCAACCTATAGCCTAGCTATTTTCTGGAGAAATGACTCCTTTGGTGAGGCTAACAGGAGACAGCTTGTTGCTGTGATCCAGCTGCTGCCACCACATATGGAAGGAAGATTTTCCTCTTGTGAACCTTCTCAGTGCCACTATCCCTCCCTCTGCCTCCCAGTTCTTATTTCAAGCCCTAATTCCAAATCAGATGGAGAGAGACACTAAATCCCCACCCCTCTCGCTAGGGTCAAGCAGTGCAGCGGTGATGAGGAAACACAACAGAGGAGTTGCTTCTTGGGTTGTTGGGAAGATCCTAATCAGGAGTGGGAATTAGATTTACAGTGACCTCCCAGAACTGAGCTAGTTTATTAATTTGTGCAATTTCAACAGAGACAAGTGATCGTTAAAAGCTTCTTCAGACTGTAGCCATCAGACAAGCAGCACAGCAACTGACGGGACTCCTCCTGCTCTGTGTTTGAGAAAAGCACTCTAATCCTTGCACTGTGTGGTTTCTGTCTTATATTTCCTTGCCTGGTAAACCAGCTTGGCAGGTTTTGCCAATCTCGCCAGTTGTTCTGGAGAGCAAGTAATCAGCTCGGAAAGTAAGCAGGTTTGATTCTCTTTCTAGAACTGTTTTTATAGGCTGAAGATGACTTATCTATCAAAATGTCCCAACATGTTGTGACTCTGTCCTTTCACACCTCAGATAAAGGGAACCATAGGAGGTGCTTCTCCTCTGTTGCTCCCACAGAAACTGCCTGGGGTTTTGGGACACTGTTAAGCCTGTTTATCTCTTGCTGTTCATACCAGAGACATCAGTGGTGTACAGAACCCTGAAAAACACATATGATAACTCCCACCTCCATAGTACTCTGCCATTCGCGGCTATTTCAATACCAGGGATTCCTGAGTCAGATGCGGTTTCAGAGAATTAGTAACCATTGGTGATCTCTTGCATAACACAGCCAATTTCCCAAAGAGCTTCTGCAATGGAGACAGAGTTTGGACCTAGATCTCTGCCCAGTTCTTGAACCTTCTCCCACTTGCCCATAATAATCACTCCCACCAACATTATTTTCAGGTTTGGATTTCAAAATTTCTTACACGCAAATTTCTCTGGCCTTCTTGGTCCTTGTCTCACTTCCCCGCACAGTATCTTTGGTGACTACCGTATTATCACCTCCTGTGCTTCTGGAACCATGGATATCCTCAAGAAGACAGGCCCTTCATATATACTGTGAAATCCTAAAAGTATAGGCATCAGTTTAGGATGGATCTTGAGAGAGAGTATCTAATCCATCTTCCAGCAATGGAGCAGGACCCAACTATTTAACAAGCGTTTGTCTAGCCTGTTCTTACAAGTCACTCAGGATGGAGGATTCACATCTTCTCTATAGAATCAGCTCTATTGCTTCACTCCTGTCAGTATTAGAAACCTCCCCCAATTCCTAACCTAAGTGACATCTTATCCTGGCTTCTAGCTTACTCTGGGTTTTTTTTTTTGGAGATAGATGGGGATATGACTAGGTATTTTCAGAGCACTTTCATTATTTCCGTCTCCTCATATTTTTCAGGCCTTTTATTGCTGCAGATTATGGCTGCTCCTTGCTGCACTTGGTTTCATCTCTATAAATATGCATGAAAAGGTTGCAGTTTCACACTCTCCCTACAAGAGAGACAGGAAATGGATGAGTTCAGTGGAATTCAGTGGGGCTAGTGCAATCATGTCATTCAGGGAAAATTCCCCAGGAGATTCAATAAACATCTTAAGTGAAAGGCTATGAAATTAAAATCACAAGAGACAGCCACATCCACCCATCTCCCTATCCGTATCTGCAGCCCCACATGTAGTTAAATAGCAGGAACATGCTGATGTGAGGACTCTAGCCTGCCTGGAGACAGGTTTTTATTCAGTCTGAAGTTAGGTTCAATGAGAAATGAATTTTGTGGCTAGATATTTGACTACTTCACAATTTATTGCCTGTGACACTAGACCCTTTCTGAACTGAAAAGCAAATTCAAAGTGAGTGCACTCTTTTCCTTTCTCCTCTTGTGATGTCAGCTTTATGGACATTGGGGTAACCAGTCTTTTATTCAGTTTAATTGTACTAATTTCCATTATGATAATGACTATTTAATGTATTTGGGTATGGCAAATATCCAAATACCTCCTCTGAAGAGGCTGAGCCTAAATGGGAACAGCAGACAGTAAGGAGGGGAGAAAGAAATAATAAATCAAAACAAAAGAGTGAGTGGAAACATCAGAGAGCTCTGTGATTTTCCCAATAGGTTTGCAGGAGGTCCTCGGTAGAGCCAGGAATAGTGCTTAGTTCATCTGCACACCACTAGGAAACCTCAGCAGTAAAACCATCTCTGCTCATCATTGGACATCTATCCCTGCTGCATTCAAGGTGAGAGTTCTTCCATGGTGGACTAGATTCCTTGCAAAAAGATACTGGAAAACCCCCATAAAATGACTGACTGTGTCCTTCTTCCTGCTGCAGGTCAGGGTCTGTAGAGGATGCCTCCAGAGCAGGGAGTAGTTACTGTGAGGCAGCACATTCTGGTAGAACCTGCAAAAGGGCCAGGGAACCTTTGGGAAGATGCTTAGTTGGTCATTGCTGCTTAACATTAGCTCATCATAAGATCTCAGGGCTTGGAAAACCCGTTTCTACGTTACCTAACCTGTGATCAGGCTATCCCATAGACAGGTCAATGATCTCTCTCTGTTGATTGGTTTAATCTGGAGCCCAGCAGAATGAGAGGAGAATTTCTTATCAGTTTTCAAGTGTTTTATGTCAAAACCTGCTTCCTGGAGTACCCATTTTGCAAATCTGACACATTCATCTCCAGGAACCCTAGACCGAGCCGGCTCCAAGGTGCATGTTGGCAGTCATTTTGCCAAGAGAAGGTGCATGCCAACTTGGATAGGAAGTATGAAAGCTCCTGACTGTTTAATGGGAAGGGAGATGGGATATGAGCCAGCAAAAATTCAGCCATGAGGAAAATTCCAGGCTAGCCCTTGCTATGCTTGGCCTGTTTGGGCTTAATGGTGAGAGTACAACAAGGCTGTTTCTTCCCAAGCATTCATATGTATGGCAGGGGCAGGATGTTATTCAAACAAAGTGTGGAGACATACCTGATAGACCCCAGTCATCCAGTCTTTTCCTACAGCCTGTATACTCAAAACCAGGGAAAGATATGAGCATTCCTCATGTAAAGGAAAAGGAGGAAATTTTTCTTTAAAGGAAAAAATACACCAGTGCTAGCACACTCCAGCTTCTGTTCCTGAGAGCATGTCTCCAAATTCCACTTCCCCAAATAACAGTGACGTACCCATTTCCCCCTGGTTTATAAAAGTCCTTGTGACAGACTGTGCTGTGTTCAGCAAGAGTTTGTGGCTCACTGTCCTTACATCCCATCAGCATGAAAGTATCTCTTGGCCTCAGCCTTCTCCTGGCTATCCTAGACACAGGTAAGTTTTCTTCTAGGATCTGCTGGGCTGAGAGATGTGAAACTGGCCTGAGAACTATTATTCAGCGTGTAGGGCCATTCCTGCCATCTGAGCCACTGGCAACCCCCCTTGTCCTGGGGGATTTGCCATACATAGGTGTGAATAGTGGATTAGGGTGGAGCAGGGGATCTTTGGTGCTATGGCCCAACTTGCAGATGAGGATGTAGGTGTCTACATGTGAGCTGCTTTTCTAAGCCCTCACAGTGGTCACTAGCAATCTAGAGGTTTTTGTATCATACCTACCACCCCATGCAGGTCTCACAGCTACTGCAAGGTGCGTACTGTGATGGTACCCGTGAACAGGGAACCAACATGTGCCCTGGTGTCTTAATCTGTATGCTGAACCCTTGGTACAGATAAGTGTGTGTGTCAGAGAAGACAAGCTGTTTGGCTTCTCTCCATAAACTCTTTATTCCTTTCCAAATGTTTCATGGTGGCTGCCTGATATTCTAGTTCTACTTAAGATGCTCTTATCCTGAAACAGCAGGCAGTCAATAAAGTGAATTCCCCTAATATCTAAGAAGAGCTACACCATTCCCAATTTGTACATAGCATAGTAAAGACTTACTGGCAGCCTTTTGATCTCCAGTCCTTTGGTTGCCCTGCTCACTTTAAAGAGAAGATTTGGGGGGCTGAGAATCCAGGAGATGCCTGAATGCCTGCCAGAGCAGAGGGGATTTGGAGTTCATTCCTTTGGAATCCCCAGTAAAAACAACCCAGCAACATCCTATAAGAGACAAGTCAAGCTAGCTTTAAAATGTAAAACATTATCTTGACAAGGCTTCCTCTCATTTCTCCAAATTTAAATGGAAAGTAGAATAAATAATAATAATGATTAACCCTCCTGCCCACACACACACACATACACAAACTGAACAATGAAACAGGAAAAATAAAGGAAAAGGAACTTTAAAAATGCTGATCAAATGCTGAAGCAAAATGTGGATAAAAGGGGAAGTGAAATCTCCTGTGACTGCTACCCAAGAACGTGTCCTACTTCCCTCCTTAGGAACCACTCTTCAGTGTGAGATTTGTCACAGCATAGGAAAAACCTGCTCTGGCCCCCTGAAAACCTGTACTGGTGGTGAAAATACCTGTGGCACCATCGTGCATGAGACCACGATAGGTAGGTGAGACTATCACTATGGCTGTTTACAAGTGCAGCTTTCAGAAAAGGGTTGGAGGACGGGTCTCTATCCCCATCTCTGCCTTATGGTAAGTCCTCAGATGAGTTGTTCATTTTCCTTTTCACTCAAAGAGGATGCAGATATGGGCCTGGGATGGTAAAAGCATACTATTTCTCCATCTTGAGGAACAGTAACCTATCTGGAGGGCTTAGTTCTGAGTTGTGGAGGGGAGAGACCTAAACAGCATACCGGGAGATGAGATTGGCTTTTATTTCTGGCTAAGCTGAGCAGTTGGGTTAAGCGGCTGGACTGGCAGGGACACATGCTTGCTGATATCTAGCACTGGGATGGATTGGCCATGGGGTGGAGGGAGAAACAGGCCTATGTCTGAGTCCCTTCCCTGAACAGGGAAGGAGACCACAGTTGGCACCATGGGCTCAGGGCTAACAGCACATCCCCGCAACTGGCACGCTAGCAATGGGTACTGAGGTCACATGGCAACCACACTCTGTGCTGCATTTGTGACTTGGCCTTAGCCATCACCTAGCTTCACTATTATGGCCACTGACTTTTAGATGGGCAGCTGGCTCCTTTCCTGACAGGTTTGGTGCTACCAGCTCCAGTGTGTTTCTTCCCTCTGCTTGTGCAAAGTGATCCTTTATCTTTTCAGTGCTGGTGGGGACTCAAGGGACTGCAGTTCTGTAATTGTTCTGCTCATCCTGTTAAGCTTTTTCAATCATCTGGCTCATCGGAAAGACTTGATTTGCCTGCGTGAAGATGTCAGAGCTTGCAGCTGATGGACTTTTGTGCTTTGTGGACTGTACATAAAGAAGTTTGAGCTATGGGTCAGAGGTGCATGGGTTACCCCATAAGCCCTAAGGTTGGGTCATTATAGCTAAAGTAAATGTCTGTAACACACTGGTTGCCTGGGAGCAATTGTATCCTGCTCCCTTTAAACATGTTGTGGAGGAAGAGAAATTCTTCATTAGTGTCTCAGATGTGGCAGCTCCACCTTAGTTCCTCTGAACTAACCTCACCAGGTTCCTCACTGCTGCCTTCAGAGTGGCTTTGCTGTCCTCTAGCCCCTTTAAAGATATGGGGAAGGCCATGCAGCAGGCAGGGGGACAGAGAAGTTATCTTGTGGTTATTGACTTGGCACTGCCCTCTCCTTCATGACAGGGGGGATGGTAATCTATTCATCCATCAAGGCCTGCCTAATGTCCAGTGCGTGCCATCTGGATGCTGTCACCATGAACTATGGGAAAGTAAAAGGAAGAACTGGCTTGGCCTGCTGTGTGGGTGATGCCTGTCAAACAACGTCGGTCTCAGGTAAGCTGCCTTTTTGTGCCTACCCTGTCGCCTCATTGTCTCTGCCTGCCCATCACAAGGTTTGGCTTTCTAGTCTTAGCCTCTACCTGGGGAGTGTTCAGCCCTGTTTTCCAGGAAGGACAGCCTCACCACAGGTCTTCTTGGGACAAGCCAAGGTGAAGCTGAGATTCAGCATGGGTTTTTTGCTTGGAAGGGCTCCACAGAATAGTCCTGTGAGAAGTTTCCCTTACTATGGGAAGCTAGGTAGAAATATAAACCGTTCTGCACAAAGCAGGTTCTCAAAGAGAGTCTGCAGCACAGTTTTGCACAGAAAGCCTTTTCTGTCTGTGGTCACATAGACTCTGTTGATCCTGATGCTGGCAGAATTGGCCTCTCATGGAGATTTAAAGAGGTCATAGGTGATGAGCCCCTGTACTTCCTCTCCTTCTCTTATTAAAACCAACCTCTTTCTTCCCAGTGCCATCAGTGGACAACGTGCCCAATGGATTACAGTGTCCTGCCTGTTACAGCGTAGACTCCTTCCAGTGTGGTAATGAAACTGTAAATTGCACTGGATCTGAAACCCAATGCATTGACATTGCTGGACTGTTAAATTCTGGTAACTATCTTTTATTTTGGACTATCATCTTTTTGGTTAAATTGGCAAAACCAATTAAGGATGAAGCATCACAGAAAAATAAAAAAGGGCAAAAAATGTGAAAGAGAAACAGAGAAAGTGACACAAACCTGAAAGGGAACATGCTTAAAGCTTATATAAAAAAAGCAAGGTTACTTCCTTCTCCCCACTTCCCTGCCTTGTGCAGATAACTGCTGAAATTCCTCATGGTGTGGTATAACTGAGGCAAGGAGAAAAACTGAACTCATGAAGCAGTCTGATATGTGGAAGTATAATAAATCTGACCAAGACTTTGAATGTCCTAGTTAAGGAGCATGAGGATGTGTCCAGATCTAAGCCAGCTGCTATCTTAGAGGAGGTTCAGGTGAAACTTTCCTTGAGTACAGAGGACGTCTCCTAATATAAAGCCATCAGCTTTCTCACGAGGAGACGCTGGCTGCTGTGGGTGCATGATACTGTTTCTTTTAGTGGTGGTCTTGCTCCTACAGAGCCAGAGACAAGTCCCTCCTCACGAATGTGGTGGATGAGCCTCTGAGGTCAGGAAACTTGAAGACCTTCCTAGTGAGGGAAACTCATTGTCTTTGAACAGCAGAGGTCGCAAGCAACATGAAATGATCTCCTTCATAAATCTTATTCCCTTCTGTAGAGACTGTGGTTAGAGAGAAAAAAGCAGACAAGCTCCCTGTCTGTTTGAAAAAGCTATCTTTCATTCCCTCTCTCCCCCTTCCACATCTCAGGGCAGCCCCATCAATGCCCGAGAAGGCAGAAAAAGTAACTCTGAAGTCAAAGACAGCAGCATCTACTGTAAAAGTAGACTGAAAAAAGCCATTGTGTTTGGCTGTGGACATAGTTTCTCTGGGATCATATTATTGTCAGGTGATAATACCAGGCCTCAAGATCTTTGTTACATATTTTATACACCTTTTGTCCAAACCCTCAATGAGAAAGGATTTTGCAGAACAAGAGAAAGCAACCATTTGCTTAGTCACCACAGTGGAAAAAGAGTGATAGGAATTTTATGTTGCAAAAGTGGAAAAGATTCTTAAATTGTCTTAACTTTATTGATTGGCCATTGTAAATCAAGGAAATCTGTGCAGTGTGATGAACCAAGCAGAGGAAGCAATTGTATAGGAGCAATGAAAGCTGAGGAACTAGTGAAACACTCATATACATTATTTGTACTCTAAATACAAATATTCAGCAGAAAATGTCAGGCCTCTGCAGCCTACACAGAGGAGAAAACATGAGCAGTGGGAGCAAAAAAGTAATGACAGTGAGAATATTGAGAATATCTAAATGGAGAGTTAGTAACCCTGGATCAGAGGGAAGAGTCACACACGAGCTGTCTGAGTTGCTGTGTGTCCGTAGCTGTTGGCAGTTAGGTAGTTTAGCTGTAAAACTGCTTGGAACTGTTGACCTGTAAGGATTTTCTTCACAGGTCTTTAGTTTGGTGCACTAGGCCTGAGTAGATTACCATTTTTAGTGGAAAAAAGTGTAGGTTAACAAGGAACTCTGGTAGCATTGGGACAAGACTACCTGGCTTCCTCCAGACTGGGTCTCAGGTCACTTGTCTTTGATGTCCAAGCTGTAGGCTAGCTGTAAGCATCTTTGCTCACACGCTGTGGCATTTTTAAGGTCTCTTTCTCAAGTAGACGTTCTGCGTCTGGCAAGTGACAAGTTCAGGTTTCAGGCCCTACCTTAGTGGAGACATGAATGTGATTTCTCTGTTAGCTTGCCTAGATCCAGTAAGGCCTTAGAGATTGGAGTTGCCTGAGTAAATGTGTCAGTATTTATCATAACTATCTACACTTAGCCAGGTGAACACTACCCTTTAATATCTTTGAGGCGTCTCATCTCTTACGTCAAAAATGTCTGAGAGAGAGTTATTTGATTCAAAAGTCATGAGAGGATCAGAGAGAACAAGAGACAAATAAATAAATTCATGCAGTACCATTACACAACCATTATTTCTTTAAGTAGACTGGGTTTGAACAGAGGAATCTCTAGTTGAGAGAAAGAAAATGATTTAAAAGCTTTTCATCATCTTTACTCAGCAGAAAGCAGGAAAAGGCAAACCCAAGTTCCTTTGTATTTCAGGTCAACCAAGGTGACCTTCTTGCTTCTTGAAACTTTTTTAGGGAGAGGACCGGAGAGGAATGGGTTGGTGGATTTTGTAGTTAACTGGATGTACAGAATGGGGAGAGCTCAGGGAGAAAATGTGAGCCTCTGACCAGAGAGGGAATAGCTATGATAGTTGGTTTCCCTGTTACACAGCATGTACTACTTCTTCTGTGCAGGTGGACTATCTATGAAAGTTGCCATGAAAGGCTGCACCACCATTTCTGAATGCAGTGATGCAGGAGAAGGGAAAAAACAACTGGGAATGATAGACATGAAAATAAAGCATTTCAAATGCAAACCAGCCTCTCTTCCGCCCATGGTGCATTCTGGACTCTCCTCTCCAAAAACTCTCTTTCTCCCTGTCCTGTCAGCATTAATCTTGGTGAAGGTGCTTTTCTGATGCTCTCCAGGACTGGGTAAGAAAAGCGCTTGTAAAAGTCCGGTGGTGGTTTGCACAGATTCCTGTTTGCTCTGGCTTCTTCTGTGTGGGAGTCTGTTTTCAGACCAGCTCTTGTTCTCATATTATTTTGCAGAATAAAGACAGTACTTATATGCCTTTTGTTTTCTGACTGATTTAATTCAAAGTTGCATGGGTTTACTTTGAGCATTCTCTGGGAGCTTTGTCCACATCAGGACCTGGTGAGACTGCATGTGGTACCTCTATACTGCACAGGCAACAGGAGCTCTCATGACAGCCTTAAAATCTACATGGACTATCTCAGTGAAAGTCCCCTGTGTTTGGCTAGCCACTTTGCCAGGCTCTGGACAAGACCTGAGGTGAGTTCCTGAGAGGTTCACTCTGGTTAGAGAGGCAGCTTGCCCTTTTCCCCTCCCTTTAATCTTAGGTGTCCATGGTAGGTCCTTCTGGTCAGAAGGCTGCTTGTGGCCTCCAGGCAGTCATGAAGCAGTCTCCATTTCAAAGAGCAGTCAGCGACCCTTTGCTACAAGCAAATTGCTCCTGGCAAGAGCCTGCCTCTGCATGGTTATTCAGCTTGCCTTACTAGATTTTCCTCCCATGTTTTATCCCAGGTTTCAGGATTATCCAGACTTGCCCTAGGATGATTTGATTTAATAAAACAGGCAGTTTTTCTACCGTGATAGACTGCTAGGAGCCCAAGTAATGGCAATTTGTAGCCCTATGCCTGCTTCCATTCTATTGGCCAAACCACATACATAACTGACCAAGCCTCCCATCTTTCATGTGCAGCATCCACCACCACTCAGCTGTTCCCCCCCAGCGATTGCCGGCCCTGCTGACTTTCCTCAGATGAGTCCCGCACAAGGGCACTGAAGAAAAACAGCACATTAGAGAGCACCACATTATCTAGGAGGTAGTATGGGCTGGGGGCAAGAGGATAAGGATGTGGAAGATCTGGGAGACACTGGGGTGTAGAGTGTAGGAGAGATGTTTGTAAACTTCAGCTTTTAGGAGAGGCTATCTATCTGCCTCAGGTAAGTTTAACCCACTAGAAAAGGGTAGCCTGTTTTTGGAGCAGATTACAAGATTGTTAAGCAAAGTGTGTGTTCTAGCTCACAGTGTAAGCACACAGTGTTTTGGACAAGGAGTTACAGTGATTGAGCAATGCAATTAATTTTTATTTATTTATTTATTTATTTATTTATTTATTTATTAGTGTGGCAGAAAATGCTATGGAAAGTTTTGTCTGCCTAAACTAAACCATAATGTGTGGCAACAGTGAGGTGATCATGTCTTCTTCCCAAACAGGCTGAAGCACCTTTCTTTCTAAAATTCCCACCAATTAGTTGAGAGAGAATTTCACATTATCTATTATAATATCTTTTATAATACAGGGGTGTGGATATGAAAATAAAAACTAATTTTGGAGATGGAGAGTGTACTGATAATATAGTTTTCATATAGGGAATAGAGTCTGGTCAGGCACAATTAATTATTTGCAAAGGCAGTGCAATTACAGTGTGGATGTTAAAGGGGGAATATAGCTCCCTCTTGATGGGACACCAATAGACTGATACTTGAGTGACCCACTTGTTCAGCATTTTTCCAGATCTGATAACACTCTGGAATTAAAACAATTCTCTATCTGTTTGAGTACATTATCCGTGAACACATCTCCTGCACGTTCATGCAGAACACTACTGCTGTCTGTTGCATCCCCCATGGCAGATCTCGACCCGCTTCGATGGTTCAACCCTTCACTCTTGTTTGTTCCACCTTGACCTGTGATGTTATCAGGATGGAAAAGCTAAATGAGTTTGTTCAGCCTGGTCAAGGCTTGGGTGAGAAATCTCCAGAAAGCCAAGGTGCTGGGATAATATTTAGGGAAGAATAAAGAGGAAGAAGGCAGTCAGCAGTGTTTCTGTCACGGGTTTGTGGCACAGAGAGGAGAAGCAACTCAGTTCTGACTTCGAACTCATTCCTGTGGCAAAGATAACTGTTGCAATTTGTGGCTATATAAAGGGGGGGAAGGAGAGGAAATAAGTGGAAGTAACTCTGTATCTTTGTGACCAGTAGGTCAATACTTGGTTCTTTTCCAGCATCCACATTTTTAAAGGCTATTAAAATGGAAAGTGTGAAGAAAAATGCCTTAGAGCAAAAGTCTTCAGGATCATAAACTGGTGATCTGATGAAAAAGAAGATAGACAGGTGACTTGTTTGCAGGCTGTAAACAAACTGATATGGAAAAGGAAAAGATCTAAAAGGGCTCCAGAGCACAACAGAAATCTGACAAACCCAAAGGAGGAAAAAGTCACATTGTTACTGCTTGTAGACTGCATTAGACCATTAAAGCAAACCTCCAAGAGTGCCAGCGGGGGTCACAAGCTTTTGATGTCTGCAAATCCAGCATGAAGGTCTTTCAGAAACAGACACTTTAGTTGTAGACAGGTTATAGGCAGTACAGACAGAGTCGGTAGAAATGTGACAGAATGGGATTAGGCAGGAAGGTGATGAGCTGAGGAACCCTTCTGATCTTAAGTCTGGCTTCTGGGAAGGGAGATGAAGCTGGAGTATGTTCTGATAAAAGCAAAGCAAAAGATGGGGGAAAAAGATGGTGATACTAATTTACAAGCACAAATCAAACAATGGGATCTCAATATCTTGAGCAAGGAGTGATGAATGAGCAATAGCTGCTTCTAACTATCTGCAGGGTGTGAACACCAGAGGAGGGGGTATCTCCAGCAATTCTCTTTAAAACAGTCACTGGGGTGAATATGGGAAGCTCCATTGTTTGCAGAGTTTAACTGAGGATATGTGGCAGGGAGCAGCCCTGATCTCATAGGCATGTTGGGGAGGGGCAAGGATTATGTGGCCAAAAGCCATCATAGTAAATGGAATGACTCCTGCTGATTTTAATGGGCTTTGAACCAGGCTTAGACACTGAACTGGATTGTTTCCATCTGCAATTTCTCTTTGTAATATATACAAATCCTACTCCCACACAGATGCACACACACAGACATGTAAATACCAGATCCTCCCCTAGACCTTGCAGACACTTCAGCTAGCAGGTATGCAAGATACAGGCAGGCACCAGACACCTGAAGGTCTGGAGGGCTGAATGAGGCCTGCCTTACCCACAATACAGACCAAGTCAAGGACAGCTTTGATCTTCACTTTTGCATAGCGGAGAGGACATAGAACACTGTGTTCTCTCCCCAGATGATGGGAAATTAACAATGTCCTGCCACTCTCTCTCCCTCCTCTGAAGTTTTAGCTTTACTTTGAACAGTTGAGCCAGCCAGAAAGCCTGGTGGCAGCCAGAAAAATTGCTTTAATTTAATTTAAGCGTTTTAATAGAGAGAGAGGATCTGGGCTGTACATGAGGTGGACAGAGCCCTTAGCTACGGTGGGTGGACAATGATGATGTGGGGTAGGAATCAGAAAAGCTGAGGAAAAGGAGCTGTAGGCCGTGCAGCCAAGCACCATGCAAGGCAATTATCAGACTCTAAAACACCCTTAGTTCCTTCTTTCCAGCATTCCTGGAATTGGGAACTGTCTTCATTTCACTTCCTAGGAAATATTCCTGCCCCAGAACATTCAAATCAGGAAGTCAGGGCACTGGGAGCCAATGGATTTCTCTCTGTTCTGGTTAAAAGATGACCTGGGGCTGTATTTGCAAAGGAATGTGAAGTTATTGCTGTATTTCTTTCACATCATGACCATGGCTCTTATGAAGAAGTTTGTTAAGCACTTAGGCCAACAGGTCCAGTAAGTATTTTGGAATTACACATCAAAGACAAAATGAGGACAAACAGTGAATGAACAAGGGATCTTTCTTATAGTCATCAAGAGTGTGTGTCGTGCTGTGTACCAGAGACTAAAAAATGTTTCCTGCCTCCTGTAAGAAAGAACTGCAGGTCCATGGCCATATGACCAAACATGGGCTTATGCAATGGATTGGTGTCTCCATCTGAGTATGTCACTAAACTCCAATGGAAATCAAGCCAGTATGGCCCATTGAGATCAGGTCTTGCTGCTGATTGGATGAATCACACCACGAGTTCCCATTTGTATTGAGTGGCCCACCACTGTCCATGCCACTGACAGAGACATATGCATTGTAGACACACAACATTAGGGGAAGAGGATCCCATCACCAATGTCCTGTCTTCTCTATGGAGAAGATGTTTTATATAAAGCTGTGGAGCAGAGAGAACAAATGTTCTCTAGTCCCCTGTGCTAAGGATTATGGTTTGTGTCCAAAGCTACATGGCCTCATTTCTTAACTCCATGGGCAACTATACTGGATTGAACACCTCATGTTACCAAGTTCTCACACATTTGCTCCTCTTTCTTCAATAAGGACATGACCTCTGGAATGTATATTGTCAAGAGCAGTGTTTGGTCCCCACCCCCATTGATGTTATATGGAAGAGGTCTCGCTCTCCCTAAACATATCCTAACTATGGTAGAGCATCTTGTTCAAAATCATGGGAGCTCTCACGTGGATGAATGAATGAAAATAAAATTTGACCCTGAATCAAATCGACTCCTGTCTTGGAGTAACTTATCAAAACATCCGTTCTAAGCAGATGGACATCTAAGACCTTTCTCTTTCTGTGAAGAGAACTGGTGTGCAAGTCAGTTCTGGAACCGGGTACTTGGTTGTTGCCGCTGGGAACACAGTCTTTCTAATTTAGAACACTGCTGATGACAGGAAGGAAAAGTTTCCTCACACAGTTCACTGCCTCCCACAGTCACACCTCACATCTGATTTCGTCTCCTGGGAACAAGTTCTTGGGCCTCCTGCCCAGAAAGCCCTGTTGCTGCCACAAAGATTTCAGATTGTCTGCTCCAGAAGAACCAGCTAGGGATCAGATCAAAACATGTTTTCCAAGCAGGTTTCTGTTGGACATCTCTTAGGATGGTGTGGCTTGCCAGAGAAAGTATAAAAACCATAGGCAACTGATTTCCAAAAGAGTAAAAGTTGGCTGTAGGTACTGTGCTCTCTGCAGGTAGAAAGTAGCTATGAGTTTACACCTTCAGGAAACTACAAAGCCTGTTGCAGCTCTGGGACCCTCCCTCCAGTCAAGGATCCATCTTGTAGGGTCTGCTGGATCCAAAGCTGTTGATGTAATTTAGAAAGAAGATTTTCACTGTCTGTTCATGACTGACCGCAAGCTCATATTTAGTAGAGGAGCTTTTTCAAGTTGTAGGACCTGAGTCCTCTCTGGAGAGGGGGATCTTTAGTCAGAAATGTTGGAGGATGCTTATCTGTTCTATCAATGCAATGCTCAAGGTATACTTAAGGGGTTAGACTTTCAATATGTAGTTAAACTTCTTTACAATATGTCTGTAAAAGGGTGGCTTTAAGATCTTTTAATGGGTTTATTTTCCTTCTCCTCTTTCTTTATTGTGTTGCTGAATCCATGGTCTACTATTCACATATAGTGACAGCAGCCTGACACACAATATTGATGACTAGAAGCTTTTGAGAAATGTGACTCAGTCTCCTTGCACTCCCAAGCAGGAATGGTCTAACACTGTATCTGTGGCTTGTTTTATCTGCCCTTTCATCTCAAACCTTTATGGCTCATGCAAGAACTTTGCAGATGTGAGTCTGGGAAACACTTCTTTCTCTTAATATTCACATGATGGCAAGATGGGAGACACTCATTAAAGGATTATGAGATTTATCAGGTTACAGGAGCTGACCATGTTGCAAATGGCACACCAGGATATCTACAGAAGGACAGAGTGATTGTAAGCTGTCAAAACTACTAGCAATTATCATTTGCCGTGATTGGCTCCAGATTGAAAGTCCATTGTATTTAGGGCATTAATGACCTATAGGTAACATAAAGGCAATGTACAGCAGAACCAGAAATGATCGTTAATCAGTCAATCATGTGTCCCTGTTTCTTACTTCTCTTCCCTCCAGTTTTCTGTGGAAACTCTTACCTTTGAGTTCTGTTTATGTTGTCTATTGGGAGAAGTTTATGGGTAAGCTGTGAGAGATGGCTGCAGAAATTGCTGTTTTACATCCATATGGTTGAAGCTTAGTCCCTGTGGAAAACGTAACCAGTCTGGATCAGATCTACATTATACATCTTGGATCTCTCTTTCTCACTCATCTTCCATGGAGAATTATTTCCATTGCTGAGGTTTTATGGCCAGTTAAGTAATAAGGATGGTGACCCAGACAATCCAAAGGGAAACTCCTGCGTTGTTCAGAAGGAACTGTTCCAAGTTGTAAGTCCTCTGAATTCACTTATTTTCTCTGGAGCTTCTCCAGAGAGTCATTAGCTAGGGAAAGCAGTGTTCCCACAGGAACATTGGTTCCCATGTTGGCTCTTGAACAACGGATCTAAAGGGGCTATGGAGACTCTCATTCATTGTCCCCTTGTGGACTTACATTCCCTCAGCTGGTTCCTATTCAGTTGCTCATGAGCAAGAGGATTTCCATTTCTCTCAGCTGTGTCTCTTTTCTCCTGAGGTGCATGTACAATACAGTGGCCAGTTAGAGAGCACAAAATTCCTAGCTTAACTGTGGTCAGCAGAAAAACTCCCAGCAGACATCATATGCATGTCTTTCAGCCTAGATTTTATTCCTTTTTTTCTTTTCCCTTTCTCCATTTATCTCTCTGGCTTTTCTGGTAACTATTTACAGTTGTTTGAAATTAGTCTGAAATGGACTTTAATGAGCCCATTGGATCTTTTACAGGTTACAGCAAATACGACCTCACACTTCCATGGGATCTCTAATGGATACCTATTAAAAGTTATAGGCTATCCTGTACCAAATCCACATGTAGGGCACAGGTGAAGTCAGCGGTAATGTCATTCTCCAGTATTTAACCTGATTTTCTGGGACAATGAAGCATTCTGTTTACTCTATCTCCATTCTGGTTGTTCCCCATTCCTCATCATGCCCTTAAAAAGCTCTTGAAGCCACAGTAGAATTTCCACTATATTTGTCATCTGGTAAAAGATCTCCAAGATGTCAGTTTGCTCATAGTTTTGTGAAAATTTGGAGCTGGATAGAACAGAAGGATCCATATAATGGCCCCTCTCTGCTCTCTCTATCCCCAAGACAAAGGCAGTCAGAGTTCAGCCTAATATATACCCTGAGGTACAGCTGTCCATTAGCTGAGGAACATGTATATCCTGCATAATGAAGCAGTGTAGGTGGAACTCCGAGCCAGTCACAGCACAGGACCCAGCTCTTCAAACAACTTAAGAGAAATTTTGAAAAGAACTAGGACTATCATAGTGGTGGAGACTAGGGGGAGAACTGTAGTAAAGCAGGCTCTATTACTTCCATTGATCACAAACCAACTTATTTTTAATAGGATCCTTTTTCCACAAGGCCAGGAATAGAGTTTCTTTTCCTTTTCCAAGTATAATTTGCCTGTCTTTAGCATTTGCTTCCTTGTTGGATTCTTGGGTGCTGAATTCAGTGAGCACTATGCCAAAAGTAGCCAAAGGCCACAGAAAAAAAGCCATAAAAGTGGAGATACTGCTGCTTGGCTGAGGCTGGAAAGAACTTACTGGAGGAGTGGAGGCAGGGGAGAAGGCTGGCTTCCCCAGAGATGCTATAAATGTCGGCTCCGCTGCTGGAGCTGATCTCTTCACCTCTTTTTACCATGGTGTCCTGGTCCCATTGGTATTACTGAATGTCCAGATGCATTGCACACTGGGAGACGGGAGAAAGTTAGGAGGATTAGCAAGAGGATAGTGGACACACTTTGAGTCAAACAGTGTGACATTCTGCCAGGAGCAGAATCCAGTTTCAATAAGCCCTGGATGACATCTCACTATTTCTCAGGAAATTCTTCCTGAGGGGCTGCTGGCCAAAATGTGCGACAGGGATGAGGAGATATTCCTGAGGTTTCCCGGGTTGTCTCAGGTCATGGAGTGACCTTGGAAACACAGCCAAAGCCTGACTGATTGGTTAGGGGTAGATCTCCGTTTAGCCAAATCTCATGACTTTATTGCAAATTTAGGTTTCTGAGACTTTTTTTAAAAGAAATCTGATCTGTGGAAATAGGTAGAAACATCTGGATTTTTATATCCATCTTGAATTAAAACAGTTGCTTTCTCCTACATCAAAAAGTTTTTCTGAAACCATAAGGATGTCCTCCATTTCCTTGAAGTCTGTCTATGTTGCAACATGGTAGGCCCCTGACAAAGATACATCTCTCACTTTTCCTCTCCTGTATTCCCATTCTCTCCCCTGACTATTTTAGAAAAATCTTCCTGATCATAGTAAGTGACTGATGTGTGATTTGGTGCTCTAATACATGATTTGTAGTTGTACTGTGTCAGTGAAACTCAAAGCATTGAATGGTTTTGGATTCCTTGGGCTTTGGTGGGAGCTGAAGATCTGACAACTTTGAATAGGGAAAGCTAACGACTTTGTGTTATTAAATCCCTTCTAAAACATGCCTCAGTTTTCTCCAGGAGCCAGAAGAGAAAGAAGTTGGTGAGTTCAGCAGGCCAGAATAAGATGTATTAAAGCAGAGAAGAGCAGAAGGCAAGGCAGTAGCTAGCCCCTTTGGCAAACCTTGTAGAGGAATACAGCAACCACAAGGCTAAAAATAAGCAATGATGTCCTTAGTAGATGGAGGCTATGGTCCTGGGAGGCTGTGGAATCCCATGTAGGGCATAGGTGAAGTCCGTGATAATGTCATTCTCCAGTATTTAACCTAATTTTGGGTTGGAATTACTTGGCTGTGGAATAACTTGGCAAAACCAAGTTTTTATACGTAGATGTATCAAACCAAACAAACACACTACATGGCAGTGTCTGGCAGAGTTGAAGAGAATGAGACAGTGCCTATACCTAATCGTAGGGGCTTGAAATGCTGTTGGTACTTTGTAGAGCAGGACTAGGCTCCTGCAGTTAATGTTGCTTCCCTATGTCCTATGTCCCACTTGGGTACTCGGGGTCTGACCACAACAAAAAGACTTGGGAGCTCATAAGCTGCCAGCTGAAAGGTGAGATGGAGAGAAGGCTGGAAGTGTTTCCTCCTTCACCTTGGGAGGGCCAGATTCATAAATATCAGACAAGAATAAGATGATCTTTGCAGGGCTGTTGCATATTGCAGATAGAGAATCAAAAAAATTCTGAAATAATAAAACATCAATCTAAGAGACATTTCCATTATTGAACAATGCCTTAAAATAGACAAACGCGTGGTCAGCAGCTGTAAGTATGTTGCAGTAAGAACACTGTACGTTGTGAGCAGTGATGAACCACACTATGAAGAGTGGGAAGACGGATGAAAATAATGTTTTAAAAACAGAGGAGCTGAAAAGCACTGACTTGCCACATTACATTTTCCTGTCAAAAAGTGGAATGTTTTCAGAATGAAATTTTCCTTGGGTGAAAATTGATTTCAACAGAAGTTTGACACAGAGAAATTTAAACTAGATTTAAACTTAGATGAGTCACCTTGACAGTAAAATGTGGGTCCATTCAAACCTCCATATCTTCTCACAGGAATAGTTTTAGGGCACTATTATCTCTATTGCTTCATATCAGTGGGGCTTCTTGTCTGAGTGATGTATCACCATGATTTCTACCTGTCTGAGTGGTGGTAGTCAGTTTTGGGAAATGAGAAAGATTCCAGGACACTTTTGGGGCTTTTCAGTTGCTTTCAGTAGTGTTCATCCTGATCCTTGCACAATCAGAGATGTTGAAGATTTAGAACAGTAAAGATTAGAAAACATCTGAGGACAGTATGCTGGGCAGATAGTGAGAAACGCATTTCTCTTTTTCTTTCCAAGGTGTGGCTCTTGTTGGAGAGATGTTTCCAGCAGCATGTAGAATTAATGGTCAGAATTAATTTCTCAGAGAAGGACTCTAAACCTAGAACCTCTTAACTAGAATCTTAGCAATCTAGTTGAGATACAGTGAACAGCTATTATTAATCCAGCTACAACAGTAACACTTTTAGCCAAATTAGTACAGAAACACCTTATTAATAATAATACTTTTCAAATTGTTATAAAAGAAAACTTACTAATACATAACCCTTTTCTCTGATACCTAGTTTTTCTTCCAATCTCCTGCTGGGTCTTGTCATTGTGGCACCAGTCTCCCCAAGTAGACAGGCTGTGAGCTGTCACAGTGAGTTATCAGTGTCCTGAGTTGTTCTCCAGAAGTACAGTGTTCATGGTGAAGGTCCCTTCCTTCTTAAGGCTTAAAGTCTGCTTGGGACTCTTTTTATGTTTTCCTATCACAGTCTGCTTCCTTCTTGATGGTTCCCAGATAAAGTTAGAAAGTTCAACAGTAGCTTCTCCCAGCCTCAATTAACATAAAGGGCTATTTCTTGCTAAGCAGTGATTACCTACATTTGTCAAATATTTTACCATATATGGTATCATAGCAATTAAGCTAAAACAGGTTATACAAAAGTCACTTGACCACTAGCAATTGTTAAAGCAAGCTAACGCCAGCTCAGTTCAAGGCAAGCCTGGAAAAAACATGAGACACTGGACTTTCAGGTCAGTAAAAGCCTGTGGCCTTTCACTAGTAATTTCAAAAATTGTATTTAAGGGGCTACACCAGTACCTTGTTGGATATAGACCTTCAAATACTTTTGTATGCTATGGCTGTGAGAGGAAATCCCCAAGTGCCAGAAACCATCACATGTAGGGGCCACAGGACCCTGTCTGGTGAGTCTACATGATCTGTGTTTGTAAATGGTCACCTCAGTGTTGCTCCTGCTCACCTATCCCAGCAGTGTTATGGTATCATTCATATGTAGGAGAGAAACCGTACCCACTGACATGTAGAGACTTGCTACTTTTCTCAGGTGAAAGTTTTGTTACTAAAAGTTTGTACTGGGAGCTGGTGTACTAATTAGACCTGTATTGGCCCAGGATGCTTGAAGTTTTAGTCTATTTCTGATTTTCATCATTAAAATTCTCATCTTGTGTTTGGTCTGTTGAGCTTATGCCATCTTTGGGACAAGAACTGGGCTCATATTCTTGATGTGTCTACCTAGTCACAACAGAAGTAGGGGCAAGATCTTGCTGTGACTCTAAGTGTCACTAAAATAACAGTCATACCACAAGAGCTTGATTCAGACTATGGTCCCTAACCTAAACCATCTGTCTGGTGTTAACCTCCTGTGACAGTTTTATGCTAATATTCCTTCTTTTTCCTTTATTTTTTTCCTACATATGTTTGTGACTTTTTTCTCAGCCATTAGGCTCACAGATGGCTGGAGAGAGTCAATGAACCTGATGCTGCTGCAGAAGTTTGTAATGAGCAGTGCCAGCAAGCTTCTCCTTGGAAATGTGAACAGAGATTCAGGGCTAGTTTCAGTCCCATAAGGGTTTTCCTCCCATCCTTTAATGTTGTGAAGAAGAAAGCCAAATGCAAATTCCAAAAATTTCTGTTTAATGCACATTCCTTGGGTCTCATGGTGCCAGGCCTACTCAAGCTGGTGGTTCAACTTAGAAATTCTGAGGACATCTGAGGGAGTCAATGTGCTCTTGCTTTTCTCCTGTTTCCAGGGTAGGAGAGGGCATCAGTCCCACACAGGAGTTGTCTTCTGAAGGCAGGAGTACTGCTGCCACCTCTTGGAGCTAGGAATGACGGACGAGCCTGGTGGTGATTGTCGTGGTGAGGAAGAGGCCAGCATGAGAGAACTGCAGGATGGTCACCCCTTAATTTTGCTCATGTATTTTCCCTGGCAAGCTGTGTGTTGCTGAAGGTCAGAGATCTGAAATATATAGAAATGATTTTGTCTCATGCAGACCCTTAGCCAGCACAGGAGCCATACCGATGTGTGGTTTTCAAAGGATATTTTTTCAAGTTGGGTTTTAAAAGGTGCATGTGATGTGGCTCCCACCATTTTCTGATGGGGTAATACTGCAGTGCAATGGATATCACCTTTCTAAAGCTTTTATTACATTTAAAATTCTATTAAAATGCTTCACTGCAACATGCACTGCAAATGCTCCAATAAGCCAAGGGAGTGAAACTGGCTTGTTTTGAGGTCACACTGAGATTCTGACCTGCTCTCTGTGTAACTAACATTATTTAACTAACATTATTACTTCTCTTTCTCTCCGTCAGTATCTTGGTTCTTATCAGCATAATATATGCATGCCATCTAGGAATGCATTAAGCAACAGCTGTTACATGTTTATATTTCATCCTGTTAATGGAAGGGAAATATGCGTAATGAAATTGTTTTGTTTGAAATTTTTCATTGCACAGAATCAGACTCTCTCTTGCTTTTTCACAGAAACATATATGCAGACACAAATGCACACGTAGAGCTTTTCACTTATACTTGTGGAGGTGAGATATACCAGAAGGTCCTGAGGCTTATTTCCCTGAGGGGAAAGTTTGCTCCGCAGTGTGTGGTTGGCCCCGTACAGACTCTTCCTCCTGCACAGAGGGACAGAGTTCACTACTGCTAGCTCTGGCTGCAGAAAGCTTAAAGGTGCCAAGGGCAGCCTTGATCCTGAAGGTACAGGTGTTCTTTTAGATAATTTGGGTTCCTGTCACCAAGATCTTTGAAGACAGGAATTTAAGGTGAATTGCTATCCTCTGGGAATACAGCACCAGCTAATATTGTTGCTTATAGCAGCCCAGGGTTCAGGGGGAGCCCAGTTTGGCTGAGTCTGTCCATGCCAGTGCCCAGATAAGCACTGAGCTGTCTTGGAGGTAATCACCTGAAGTGGTAGCTTTGATGTGGTACCTTCCCTCACTAACTATCGTCTACTCCAGGTGGGAGCAGCACCATATGTTAGTGACTGTTGCTGAATTAGGAAGGGTGAGAGTCAGATTTGGAGGTCCTAGGCTCAGAATTTGGAAGTATCAATGACACTCTGAGGAGTGTAGGTGACCTACTTGCCGGTCACATTAATCCTAGACCCTGTGCAACCTGAGGGGTTGGGACAACAATGGGAGGTGATCATTGCAATGTTGAGCAGTCAGTGATAGGGGCTAACAACATTTGAATTGATAAAACAGGCAAACCATCCTGGAGAGCTCCTGAAAACAGAAAGGGTGTTCATACAAGAACATGTCCAATACCCTGGAGGAGCTGTCCAAAAAGAATTGCTGTCCTAGTCATCAAGATGGGTTGGAGGCCGATGTAAATGGGAATCACGACCTAGTTTCCAAACCTCTCTCCAGTATCCTCAGCAATGTGAGTAACTCCCTGGCCAGATAGAGGAGGCTGCTGATCTTTCCTGTTCAGTTCGCTACCACCTGTGAAGGTCATAGGGCTGTCTGTGAGTCTGCAGGTCCAGTCTCTGTTGAAATACTTCATGCTATCCTGACTGAATTAATCTCATGGACTACATAATGCACAGGAATGGCCTGGAAACATACTCAACTGGGACATTCATTTGGGATAAATGCTGGTGAATAGGGAACAGAGGATCTGACCTGTACCAGGACAGAATAGGACTGAAGCTGGGCAACAGGGAGTCTGGCTTAGCTTGTGGTCACATCTATATGGCATTTACTCAGCTGGACTGGACAGGTGGAGAAGGTCCTGGTACACCTATGTGTCTAAATGCTCCAAGGCTTAAAAAATGGAGACTTGGTGGCAGTGTGGAGATGCTGCAGGAGCCCATCACAGACTCTTTTCCTGGATATTGTCACTTGGCTTATGGGGTGAATCAGGCTTTCCTGGTCATAAACAGAAGCTAATGCAAACACAAAGCAAGGTAATTGGCAGCGCTCATTAATTGTGTGAGGGAAACGGACACAATATGCTTGGACTCATGAGTGCCCAAAGCTGATCTTGTAAGACCTGGGCTGGTAGTTTGCTGGAGCTTGGAGGCTACACTTTATGGTGATCACACAGCAGCCACTGTGAGGGAACAGTATGTGCCAGCAAAGAGGGCCACAGGAGACTGTACCTCCAGCATCCAAAGCAGTAGCAGCAAAACACATTTCTAAGGGCATCTTGTAGCTCCTCCAGTATGCTCAAGCACAGAGTTCATGGTAGCTAAGCTTACCTGCTTATCACGGATATAAAAATCTCTTTGTACTACATTCTCACTACTTCAATTTTTGTTGGCACAGATGGCTATTACAGCAGTACCCCTCACCTGTGCCTGGCTGTGCCAGTCCTTCAAAAATGCTTTGGGAGAGTCAGTGCTTGTTCCATAGAGCTTATTATAATCAATTTGAAAGGAACGATATGGAGATGGAGTGCGGGTCCCCTGTCGAGATATGCATTCTCCATCAACTGCCTTTATGCCCACAGAGGGAGGGAAGTGTGCATTTATTATTCAGGCAGGTAAAAAATCTGCCATAGAATTTGTGACAATTGTTCCTTTACTGTAGTGTGTTTGTGTAAACACTCCTACTTTGTGTGTTTCTTTTTGTGGCTCAGATTCAAAAGCAAAGCATGCAGGAAATCTGTGCAAATAACACCAAGGCGCTTTCCAGTTAAACTTGTCTAAATAAAGTTTCCCTAGTGCCAGCAGACTGCAGCTGACTTATGTACGTGAAACCTTGCCCCCATTTTTGCCCCTGGACACAGTTTGTTTTCTCAGTTGGTGTCAGATATATCAGATATATGTCAATGCCTGGTGACAGGCATTGGGCTGGGAGTGTGCCATGACGTAAGGCTAACGAGGCCTGCTCTGGTTTGATTAACAGTTAGATGTGTCCATTCAGGATCTAAAGATGGTCTTTAGCCAGAGCCCCAGCATACTGCAACATATGGCCACGAGCCGTGTGTTGAGCTGTTGAACATGAAATGAAAGATGCATGTTCTGTGGGATCTCTGTGGTCTGGTTTTTGGCTTCTAGCTGAGGCAGAAGGCACAATCTGTGACTTACAAGCCCTGTGTGCCTGGAACTTTCTGCTTGAAGCATCCCATCAGGCGAAAATTTCTCCCTGCTGTTTCTGAGCTCCGGCTACTGAGCTGCACTAGTCCTAGTCCTAAATAGCAGGTGAGATACTCTGTTCCAGCTGTTTAGGGAAAGGACATATATAAACCTGCTGGATCAGGTACATTTGATGTCACCTGTTGCCATTAGGCCATTCCACAACTCTTTTAGCAGGTTGGTTGGGAGGGCAGTTGCAGAAGAAATAGGCAAAATGTTTTTCAGAGAGCCTTCAGTTATCTCCAATGACAATCTGTAAAATATGCTTTATTAAAGGGGAGAAGGGTATGAGGGGGGAGTGCATTGGAATAGGTTAGTGGAACTGATAATTGTAGTGCAAGAAAAAAGTCCATGGTACATATTACATTGTCATTTATGGAGGCTGTGAAATGATACCATATGGATGCTGGAGACGGAATGTAACAACCAGTTTTATAGCATTTTCTGTACACAGCCACTGATTGATATTCCAATGACTCACTCATGTAGTGTTTTTCCAGATCTGATAGTATCTTGGACTCTGAGCAACTCTCCTATCTATGCAGATTTTTCTTCTCAAACATATTTCATGCACCTTTGTGCATAACATAACATTACTGTACGTGTAATTGCCTATTGTAGATCTCTATCTGCTGTTTCTATCCTTTGCTTATGTTTGCCTTGGCTCATGATCCTACCAGGTGCTCAAAGCTAAGCAAGACTGATCCAGTAGGACAGGTCAGTGCTTGAAAGGGAAACCTCAGATTGAAACCAAGTACTGCAGCAAGAGGTGACAGCATTTAGGGGAGGGAAGCACTTTCTTTAGACATTGCCTGTGCAAGCACAGCCTTTGTTGCATAAAACATTTGACTTGTGGTCATCTACATCAATGCACCACCTAATGCCATAGTAATCTTCCACAAATTTGTAGTTTTCTTCCAGGTTGTGGATTGTCAGCTGGCAGGGGATATTCCTGGGTGTTGGGGTTGCTTTAGCCAAAGGATATGACAAAAAAGGGGAAAAAAAAGGATGCTTAATTTATTTTGTTATCCATCATCAGTTAGCTAATATAGCTAGAGCAATATAGACAAAATAGTTCAGACTTTTAAAGTGGAGTATAGATAAGAGTCAGCCTACTGTGAACTTACAGGTGACTATGATTTATTAACCTCCATTTCTTTGTACTGATTGAGCTTTTAACCTGCTAGCAAGTGTGAATCAACAAATGAAAATTATGAACATGTGTTTTCCCCAGTGCAGACAACCTAGAACAAAATATGTTTCTGTCGCTGCTGGCTCATATCTGGTTCAGTGCAGATGCTGAACAGAGAAGGAGTTCTTCCATCAAGCCATCGCCCATGGGCATGTGATGGATTATTTTGGCAGTGCTTGCAAATGAGTTGGAATTTGTAAAACATGGGGTAGTTGTACAACAGGAATAACAGCTAACCAGAACTTATTCAAAGCTCTTGAACAAACACATATGTTTGAGGTTCTAGGTGCAATCCAAGGATATCTTCATGAAACAAGGCATATCTCTTTCCTACTACCACCCTGTGGCTACATATAACAGATCTAATGTATTCCACAGAGCTGTCATTTGTAAGCTTTTCCCCTTTTTTCTTCTAAGGTGATTGCTGGCATAGGCTTGAAAGAAGCCTTGTAATTTCAGGGAAATTTTCTAACATCCTAAATTTCCAAGCACCACCAGTGTAAGAATAAGGAACAGGGGCTTGGATGGGAGCAGGGCAAATCCTGTGGCTCTTGCAAGGGGACAGGATCCTCCCCAGAGACCTCTATCCTCAGATCATAGCTCCTGCATGGACCAGAGAGCAGAACAACATCGGCTCCTAGACAGGAAAATGCAGCTTCCCACCCTGCAAGGAATGTGTGAGCCTTCACCCTGGGCCCAGTGAAGGGAGTAAGGTGGGGGGTCCTGCATCACTCATGAGGCTCTGGCAGCTAGTAAGGTGGATTAAAGGCTATGAGGAGAAGTTTCAGATGTGTGTAGAGAGCTGAGTTGGTCTCCCACAGTCTCCAGGGTTGCTCAGAGGTGGCAGAAGCCTAGTGCTGCTTTTCCTACCTGAGCCCTTGCTGATGGATGGTGTTATGATGGTGCCACGTCCAAAGTCGTCATCTCCTGAGGCTGAGCAGAAGAGATGAAAGCAGGAGGGGAGACTGTGCCTGCAGGGGGGAAGCAGCAGGCACGGGAAGCAGAAAGCGGGCTCTCTGCTCTGTTACCACACTTTCCCCATGAAGCCCTGTGCAAACAGTAGAGGCAATAAAATATGAGACGAACAAGACAAAAAGTCAGTTATTTATTGCCTTCAGCCAGGGCCCAGTTGTTCCCCTTGGCAAGTTTTCAAGTGCCTTTTGCTTCTTGTCTGCTTTTAAATGACACATATGATATGGCTTCCTCCAGTTCCTGGGGGGAAGGAGAAGGGAGACTGCCACAGTGCAATAGAGCTCACTCTTCAAAAGCTTTTACATTATCTAAATTGTCAGTAAATTGCTGCACTGCTGTAGGCATTGCAGTAAGTGTTCTGGCAAATGAAGAGCGCTGTTCTGCTGGCCTGACCTGGTGTGTGCGTGTGCGCCCGCGTGTGCGTGTGCGTGCGCGTGTGTGTGTGTGAAGGACATCCCTGCCTGCTCTTCGGAGCGTGCTTCTGACCTGCTGGCCTCACTAGTGGTGAAGTGGAAGCTGAGGCTTGCCTGCCCTTGGCTCTTCTGGGACAGGGAGCAGCCACTATCTACACTGCATGGAGGAGGAGACAGGAGCAGGGAGTGGGTGACTTGGGGTCACAAGAGATGATGGCAATTCTAGCACTAGGCTGAGGCAATTGCTTTTACAAGGATCACACACCACACTGAGCAGTTGCAAATTTCTTCTTTGTCCACCCAAAATTGCTTCTGCACTGGGTGTCACAGTCACCCATTGAGGATAGGGAACTGGGCAGGAAGGAGTAGTGATCATTGAGGACTCACTCTGGAAGATAATAGCAGAGCAAGAATAATAGCATATTTCATGTGTCTTGATTTAATTTCAGGACAACCTAGCAAGTGAAGAACTTGTTAGTAAATACTGCTAATTTTATATTTCTATGACTGAAGCCGGTGGCCTCTTACTCCCCTGGACACCATAGTTAGCTGGGCAGTGGTCTCTCAGCTGGACTGGACAGATAGAGGAGGTCTCCAGCACATCCAAATACTCCCAGGGTAAAGCGTGGGGATTTGGTGGCAGTGCAGAGGACACTGCAGGAGGCCAGCATGGCTTCATTTCCCAGGCAATCTCACATGGCTTATGGGGTTAATCAGTCTTTCCTGGTAGCTAAACAAAAGCTAAAGCAAACATAATGCAAGGTGATGCAAGTAGCGGTGTCTGGTGCTAGAAATGGCCATGACATGCCTGGACTCCTGAGTACCCAAAGCTGATCTGGAATGCTGGGCTGGCAGTTTGCTGGAGGCTGGGGGCCATGGCAGGTGGGCATGCTGTACAGTACAAGTTTGTACTACGCCCCAGGGGTCAAGAAGGCCCACAGCAGCTGGGACTGTTTTAGCCTAAGGGCAATCTCCATGGCCAGTGAGGGGAGTCTTCCTCTCTATGGCACTACTGAGTCACTGTTTGTAGTGCTGCATCCACCTCAGGGCTCCCCATGACCAGATAGGCGCTGATGCACTTGAGTGAGTCCAGCAGCACACAACAACATGGTTGAGGAGTCTAAGAGGCATCTAACCAGGAGTTTATTGCTGTCTTCAACTATTTGTTAAGAGTTTATTTGGAGTGCACATCAGTAGGACAAGGGGCAGGAGGCACATGTTGCAACAGGGAAATTCTGATTTGATACTAGGACAAAATTTCTCACTTTAAGATTGGTCAAACACTGGAATAGGGACCCAGAGAGGCTGTGAAATCTCCTTTCTTGGAAATATTCAGAACTCAGCTGGATGCAGTCCTAAGTACCTGCATCCTGCTCTAACTTTAGAGCTGGATCTAACTCTGAAAGCTAGCTTTGTTTTGATCAGAGGATTGGACCAGAGATTCTAAGAACTCCCTTCAAACCCAAACTTCTTTGTAGTTCTCAAATAGGCTGACATCCTAGATGTCATCCGATAGGGTTTGCCATGAGAAATGGCCATGGGAGAGCATAAGAATGGTCACAATGGGTCATTCTGAAGGTCCATGTAATCCAGTAGGCTACCTCTGATCTTAATATTTGTCACGGGCTAGGAACACATGCATTGCCAGTATAGCCTGATGCATTGTGTCCTCTGCCTCAAAAAACAGGTTATATGTCTATATCTTTGCTTAATATGAGCTGATTTGTGACATTGCCAATTTTTCTGTCATGCAGGGCTTGTGCTGGGAAATTACACGAAAGGAGCAAGGAAAAATGTCTCGTGTTTGGGCAGCACCAACCGATTCATTTTCAGCTTCTGTGGATTTTTCTGAGTAAATGGTTTTTTCCTTCAGAACTAGTAGGTTGGAAATGATCAGGGAAGAGACATCAAAGAAGCTTAGGTGTGGGAATGTGTGAGTGAAGGTAGAGGGGGGGACTTGACTGAGATAGGGACAAACCTCCATCCCTGCTGTAATGCCTGTTGGGCTCCTTTGAGCTCCAAGGAAACAGCCACAGACTGGCCGCAGGGCTGCCTGGGCAGCATTCAAGGGGATTTGTGTATGTCTGCAAGGAATCTGTGCATCTCCTCCTTACTGTGATAGGCAGAATTTATCAGGGATTTCCTTTGGATACCTTCATGTCTTTGCTGGCAGCAGCCCTCCAGACTGTGACAGCCATCCCAGCTGCCTGCTCCCTGGCCTTTCTCAGCTGGTCCCTCTTGGTCCCCCTTGTAATCCCTGCTTGCCCTTTTGGGGTGCCTGACATGAGAGCTGAGCTGAAAGCCACCTCATTCTGTGGGTCCTGCTATACAGCTATATCCACCTCTCTGGCGTTACTGCCTACCCCAGTCAGCTGAGCTCAACCTCTCTCTGTCTTTGGATCTGTTACACCTGTGCAGGACAGCACTCCTATGCATCTGCAGTTTGCTGACATGTATAACATGGGGCAGGCACAGGCTGATGGCATTGACCCTCAGCCCCACCATGGGGGCACAGTGCACTCAGTGGAGTTAGCGCAGAGCATGACAGTGGGTCTCAGCAAGACCGCTGCCACTGCTTCCACTCTGCATACCACCTTCCTCTGGAGCTGCAGTGCAAACTCATGCCTCAACACTTTGCTTCAAGGTCGTGTGCTCTGAAATGAACACAGGTGGTCTAGGAGAGACCATCAAGCTGACACCTACTCTCCAAGAAGGGAGTTTCACAGAACTCCCTGCAAGCCTCTCTACTTCCCTGGCCTTGTCTTTGATCTGCTTGCCTTTGAATAAATGGTGTGGACTTTAAAAACAGATGGACAAATTCCTATCTCCCAAGGCAGAGACTCATGGAGGCACTTCTCATGTGGTGAGAATAAGGAATAACCTCTGCAATATTTATTGCTGACATTAGTCACACTGAATCATAGAATCACAGAAGGGCTGAGGTTGGAAAGGATCTCTGGAGATCATTTAGTCCAACCCTCCTGCTCAAACCCAGTCACCTAGAACAGGTTAGGCAGGATTGCATCCTGATGGGTTTTGAACATCTCCAGAGAAGGGGACACCATAACCTCTCTTGGCAACCTGTTCCAATTCCACTGGTCACTAGATGACATTTGTGCATACCAGTGTTGGATTTCATATGAATGTGTTTGTGCTGATGAGACCTATGTGCTGGAAGAAATGTAGGGCTATTAAACCACAGCTTGATTTAGTGCTGTCTTCAAAACAAATTGTCTCTTTATTTCTTTTTTTCAGTCTAATCTTCATTTTCTCATGTAACTCTCCTCTAATTTAATACTCTTAGAATTCTCACTTCTTCCAAGCTAAGAGTAACTTCATGCTAACAATATATAACATATGGTTATGATACAGTTATATATATAGTTATATATATAAATATTTATATATATATATATATATAATACAATATAATACAACCTTTGGTGGTAATGACCAGAGGACACCTCCATCTAAAGGTGAGGGGTCCTCTGAAATGAGTCCAATTGCTTTTTGGTGTTTGTCAACCCAACATCGCTCTCAACAGTGCAAAATCAGAGCTGATATTCACTGATTATGCATTTAAGTATTGGTTAGCTTCATCAGCTGTTTCCTGACTCCACAAAATATCCTTATCACAACTAGGAGTGAAGAAATCCACCTGTGGGTTTTGCATTGCCTCCTGAAAGGTCTGTAAGTATATCTTGTATGAGTGGCATGAACGGATGTACCCTGTCCTTAAAAATTTGGTCTCTGTGAAGGAGGGTTGTGTTGACTACTAAATCTATCTTGCTCCAACAATGCAGAGGGAACAGACATGACTGTGCCTGTGACATGTGCTACTGTTTTGCTCTTCCTCTTTTGCACTGTTAACACAGGCTAATGCTCTTTTGGTGCTGCTTAGAGGGATATAGGTCCTTGTAGACTGTCCTGGATTGCAATATTTGGGAGAGGGATGAGGTGGAAAAGAGAATATGAACCCCATGGGGTTTTGTTGGTTGCTTCATCTGTAAAGTATAAGGACCTTTTGTGTCCTGAGGGGAGGACACAGCCATGCTCTTCTGATCACATTTCTGGGATAGAGTCAGAAACAGGGAAATGTTTAGTTCAGGGTACTGGATGCATCAGACTGGAAATTCAGGGCCTCATTCAAACAATCAAGTGCTGCTGCCCTGGCCTGCAATTTTTTTCCTTTAATCTCTCTGTTTCAGAGTGCTGGTGTTCATACTTCTCCAGGAAAAATCTGGCTCCTCTTATCTCTAGGATAAGATGTCCTGTGAGTCCTGTGGTATCCCTGACTATCGCCTTATCTGTGGATTGAAAACAGACTTGAGCAGGAGACTCAAAGCTCTGCAGGAAAGTTTGCACTGCCAAAGCCCACTGCTCTGTCTGCAGGGCTGGTGGAGCCCTTCTGCAACAGTTTTCAGGGGCAAGCACAAGGATGCTCCCATTGTCCCTCCTGAACATACAGGAGCCACCATACATGGTGAGAGCTTGGCTGCAGGGAGGGCAGCCGGAGCAAGAAGGACAAAAGGACCTGGCACTGATTGGATCAAGAGAATAAAGACCTCACATGTGTGTGTCAGACAAGGGACAGACTGGGAATGGAGGCTGACAGCAGGCAGAGAAATAGAAGGACAAGTTCATCCAGCACAGAGCTGGGGAACAGATTTAATTTGTACCTTCATCACAAAGTCTGCGGTGTGGAGAGATGCTGCATGAGAGATTTTGATTACGGAGGTAATAAATAGAAGGCAAGCATGGGCTGGATTTAGGAGCCTGAGATCCCAAGGTTGAAATCTCAAGGGTGCCCTAAGTCTCTTGTGATCTTCACCAAGACCTTCAGTGTTCCTCTGCCTCAGTTTCTCCCTCTCTGGTAAATGGCATATACACATGAATAGGGAAGGCTTTCAACTTTACTGGGTCAAGAGTTGTGTACAGATCAAAAACCAGTGAGGTACCTCAAAAATCATCACACTTTCCTGTGTACAGAAATGACCCAGTTCTGTCCAAAAAGCCGAGAGGAGTAGCAGATGCCTGGATGGGAAAGCCGTGAGACGAGAAATACCCTGTTTGTATGTGGCCCTGGCAAAGCAGACAGAATGCAGGGAGAGAAGGACAAAGGAATAAGGCTGCAGCTCCAGCAAAGTGTGCAGCTATGGTATCCCCCCATCCGAGTAAATAATTGGTCTGGAGATTTCTGCAAATAGAAGCAATGGAGTCCCCTCTTGATTATAAACTTCCTCAGCAGTCTGCTCTGCCAGCCCCTAAGATTCAAAGCGGTTTGTGTGAGTAGCCCAGGGTTACTCCCCTGGTAGAGACAGGCGGCCACAGCTGAGGAGCATGCTGCAATTCCTTCTAGTCTTACAAAGTGGGAGATGGAAGCAGTTGGGACACAACATTGGAGCTTGGTTGGGGGGGCGGTGCTGAGGTGCGGGCAAGAGATGGCAAATGAAGACACCTCTTGCAGCAAGTCTTGCAATGGAGTCTTCAAGGAAGGTAATTCTTACAGCTTGTCTGAAGCACCCTAGATTTTTCTCTAAGAGTGACTCTGGCACACACTGTGTGAGCTGCCAACAGGAATCCCATGCTTTTGCAGTAGCTGTTCCCCCACAGCTGCTTAAGTCTAGAAAAGATGTTTACAAGTTGCAGACTTCCAGCCTACATAAGAGACAATAGGGTGAGATTCCGCAAAAAAAAAAATAATAATAATAAAATAAAAATTAAAAAAAAAAAAAAAAAAAAGGCTGGAACCAGCAAGTGCCCACTTTCCCCCAAGGAGGATTCCAAATTCCAACTCTAGGTGCTTCACCCCCTCCTCTGACCAGGTGTCCAGGCCCCCTTCCAAGGTAGCAATGGGCATCAAGGTGGTAGTGTGAAAGCAGAGGAGCAGGGAAGGGAACCAGTCACAAGAGAAGACAAAGGCTTGGCTTACAGGTAGCAGTAAGGGATGGGGAAAAGATGAGAGGAGAGGCAGGGTGGAGGCAGGAGTGCAAGACAGAAGGTAGGAGGGTATAGTTGTCCCTGCTTGGCAGAGGGCTAGACAGGGACAGGTGATTGTGGGCGAGGCTAGGGGAGAACCCAGGTGCCCTGTGAACCTGGTTCTTTACTCTGTCACCCAACAATGAAGCCAGCACCATGTTCTGATGGGCACCTGTGGTGCCTGTAGAGTCTCTCATGTATCCCATGGGAAGAGCAGTCCCCCATGATTCCTTCCTAGACAGCTCTGAAGCCATGCTCTCCTTTTAAGAAGCAGTAAATGCTATGTAATTCTCCTCCTGCTGACATTGCTGCTTCAGGGATTACCTCACATAGAGATAGCTTTAGAAATCTGGGGCAGGGAGGCTGTGACCCTCCCCACCATGCACCCTGTGAGAGAAACAGAGGATTGTAGACTGGAAGAGACTCCCATCTTTGTGTTACCATATACATCTGAAAGGCCCTTCCAAACTCACTTCTGCCTGACAAGGTAAGAGCTAGCCTCATTTTACAGAAAAGGAGTCCATGACAGAGTGTATAGAAAGTGAGTATGGGTTGTAGAGGGCATGCACAAATTGCTTCTCAGGAGGGAGGCAGAAAGCACAGTATCTCTTTCTATCAACTCCTAGCTGAAATGGGAAGGCTATGACTGGATCCCTTCCTGTTCAACTTCTTCATCAATGATCTGGATGAGGGGATGGAGTGCATCCTCAGCAAGTTTGGAGTGCATCCACTCCAAACTGGGAGGAGTGGCTGACACACCCGAGGGCTGTGCTGCCATTCAGAGAGATCTGGGAAGGCTGGAGAGTTGGGCAGAGAGAAACCTCCTGAGGTTCAACAAGGGCAAGTGCAGAGTCCTGCATCTAGGGAGAAGTAACCCTAGGCACCAGTATAAGCTGAGGGCTGACCTTCTAGAGAGCAGCTCTGCAGAGAAGGACCTGGGAGTGCTGGTGGATGACAAGTTGACCATGAGCCAGCAATGTGCCCTTGTGGCCAAGAAGGCCAATGGTCTCCTGGGGTGCATTGGGAAGAGTGTTGCTAGTAGGTCAAGGGAGGTGATTCTACCCCTCTACTCAGCCCTGGTGAGGCCTCATCTCAAGTACTGCGTCCAGTTCTGGGCTCCCCAGTCCAAGAGAGACACAGAGCTACTGGAGAGAGTCCAGCATAGGGCTACAAAGATGATCAGAGGGCTGGAGCATCTGCCCTATGAGAAATGGCTGCGAGAGCTGGGTCTGTTTAGCCTGGGGAAGAGAAGAGTGAGGGGTGATCTTATCAATGTGTACAAGTACCTGAAGGGAGGGTGTCAAGGGGACGGGGGCAAACTCTTTTCAGTTGTCCCGTGTGACAGGACAAGAGGCAATGGGCAGAAATTGAAGCACAGGAAGTTCTGCCTGAACGTGAGGGGGATTTTCTTCACTGTGAGAGTGACGGAGCACTGGAACAAGTTGCGCAGAGAGGTTGTGGAGTCTCCTTCTGTGGAGATCTTCAAGGCCCGCCCGGATGCAACCCTCTCTGACATGCTCTAGGTGACCCTGCTGAGTGGGGAGGTTGGACCCTGCTGAGTGGGGAGGTTGGACTAGATGATTTCCAGAGGTCCCTTCCATCCTTACTGATTCTATGACTGGAAGAGGCACTGTAAAGTGGCTTGTGTTGACAGGGGAAATGATTGGTGAAGTTCTTTACAGCCCTTCCTAGTGCTGATTGCATCTATTACTTCACTGGTGTGCCTAGTGCAGAAGGGATGGGTGTGCTGATGGGATGTGTGGATGTTAAACCTTTGGCCAGCTTCAGGACAAGAGGCAATGACATTCAGGTTATGATCTGAAAGACTTTAGAGAGTAGATGTCCTAGGAACAAGAAGGTACATAATAGTACAGAAAGCAAGGCCATCTGCTTAGAGAAAAATATCAGGTGCCTCCACTACTTGCTCAGTGCTTGCCAGTTGTAAATGACAGAAGAAAGACACAGACATTAATGTGAGACATGCAAATATGTAGGATTTATCAAGTGAGGTTTCTCCTAGGCAGTTAAAGTCATATCAAAGCTGTTGTATGAGTATATGTGAGACTTGGCCATGCAGATGATGACTGCAGAGGAGAATGGAGTCAAGGCAGCTTTAACCTGTTACCACAGCCTGAGCACTCGCTGGTCAGAAAATGTGAACATGGGCAGGCAACTCAGCAGCCCATTCCTGTTGGGATCACAGTCTGGCCTTGCTTCCCACAGGAGCCAGGGAACGTCTTGGTGCCAGCACTAATCTTGTGTTCTTTCAGTCTGGGGAGAGAGTGAGCTGTCCTTACCCACAATGAAGAGCTCCTCTGCTGTGCTGACTATTAATGCTCCTTTCAGTCTCTGGTAAAAAGTTAATGTTCTACCAGTAAGACTGAAGCTAATGGAGTGGCAATGTTCCAGCTGTTGATTAGCACAAATAAAAGATAAATGAACTCTTGGGTGAAGAGGAAACACATGTGCTATCAAATTGAAACTGGAAAGTTATTGCTCTCAGAAGCATGTCTCCCCTGGAGTTTGTAGGAGCTTAGCCTTTCCAGTGCTGGTGTGGTGAAACCTAGGGGAACTGTTCCCCTAGCTCTTCAATATGATATGTACTAATACCAACACTGTTAGAGGGGCTTCACTGAGCCAAAATTTTCTTCACCAAACTCAGACCTTCATTACTAGTTCTGACAGTGCACTTGTCTTAGGGAAAAAAATGTCTTTGGTTTAGCAGATGTGTGCTTCATGAGCTGCGAAAAATATGGTAAGACCTGTGTAGGGTCTGTGCTGAGTGAAAGTTTCACATGTGAGCAAATCAAGGTAAACAGCAAGAGGTTAAAGAATGCTTGTGTATGTGAATTGTTGGGGATGTTTTGTGGTCTTCAGTCCTTGGAGTCAGTGTGAGTTATATCACTGACTTCAGTGAGGACACATCCCAGTTTGGACTGAGCTTGTCTCCTGCTAACATACAGCTTTGCAAAGCTATTAGAGCATTAGCACGAGCAGTTTTCCTCATGGGCTAAGCTTGTGAAATGACTGATGACACCTAATTCCTAACCCTAACTGGGAGATTTTTGTGTGTCTGGCTTGTCCAGCTCCTGAGATGATCATTTGTGGTGGGAGAGATTTCCTGGGATGTTTTCTGTATTCAGTCTGGAAGAGCTCTGTTCCCCTCTGTATGGGAAATGCCAAATATGAACTCAGAAGTAACCCAAAGTGATAAGGTCTGGGAGCAAGAGGGGCTTTCCTTATCCAGAGAGATTGGATATGCTTTGGGATCCTGGAAGTGAGTATTTTGAGAAATAAGAAAACACAAAACTTTTCTTGGATGCTAATTTAAAGATTAAATGTATGTCTCCTGGAAAATCTTATAGGATAGTACCTGTAAGAAATACTATGATGGGCAAATGCTGGCACATGAACTAAGGGGTTTGAGAATATGCTTGGCCAGAAGTTAGAAGAAAGTTTCTAACCTCTAGAACAGCAAGTTCTGCCAACAAAATTCCACCAGGAGGAGTAGGGGCACTTACTTATAAAATGGAGAGGGGTCAAGTCATGAGGGACGATGTGGTGTGGCTGCTTGTGTTTGCAGGGAACTCTATTTAGTGACTCCAGAGATCCTCCTCAGACTTAAAGAAACTATCCAAATATGACCATATGATGCTGGGTGACCAGCAAATCTTCATTCTCCAGCCCTTGGCTGACTCACAGGTAGCTGTTTGTGCTCATTCATGATTATTACATCTTAATGTAGCTAGTAAGGGCAGTCCCATGTGGCATTGGTCCCTGCCTCGTACATGCATGCTGGAGCTGATCACTCCATCACTCCAGGCATCACCCCCTATGAAGAAACTGGAGGGAAACCGCCAGCTGCAGGAGTGACTCATAGGACTGGCCTCAGTTGCCTATTCTAGCTGGGGACAATTCACCCTTCAGAGCTGCCTATTTCTCTGTTGATTGTAAAGAAACTGCAGGATGACAGGCTCAGACTTAAAAACTTTGGTGTTGCATGCTGTTACAGCAGAGATGCTCTGCCCTAAGGGATTCAGAGAAAGGTATTTGTTTTGTCACACTTCTTTGCAGATTGCTTTTCTTTAATGCACAAAATTTCCAGAAGAACCCCAAAAATAAAGGGGTCAGACATTTTCAGCAACCAATACAGGATGTGGTCTAAACAGTTTTAAAGGGGAAATTAATGTCTCAGTGCCATCTTGTGGAATGATCTATGTAAGAGGACAGGCAGTGGCAATAGGTGCATGCAGTGTCATACTCCTCAGACTGTGATTCATAGGGCTATCCTAAATGGCCTGGTGCTGGACCATGGGTTGCATTATGCTGTAAGCGCAAAGGCACCTCCCTTGATCCCTTCAGCTGACCCAACACTCCACATGTGTCCCCTGGCCTGAGCCCAAACTCCATTTCTACCTGCTGGTCTACAAGAAAAAGATACTGGGAAATGCTGCCCTAGAAGCACATTGGAGTTTTAGGGGATTTGGTGGTGATTTCACTAATTATGCCTCAAATGCAATGATTAAACCAAAGATTTCCACTGGAACCTGGGATTTCCCTCTTGCTTGAGAAGAGTGCAAGTCGATAGGAGCCCAGCATACCTGGAAAAAGCCTGTCTGCTTCTCAGCCCAAATTAGAATATATAAGTACCTATAACTATGCTTAAAACAGGAGAAAAAGCCTTTTAGAGACAATGCAGCTGCTTTCTTGTTTATAAAGTGAAGGAGTCTACTTGAAAGGCCCCTTGAGATCTTGGAAAGAAAGATAAAGTTGTAGGTCCAGATATGAGGCATACAGATTGATTCACACCCTCATTCATCTGAGAAATGCTGTGAGATATCCAATACACACTGATGCCAGGCCTTCAGCTTTACATCTCAGGTGGAAACTACAATGTGCAAAAGAAACTTGAGGTTCCCCTTGCTGCCCTGAACTGGCACTCCCAGGATCACCTTTGTGTGCTCTGCCAACAGATGTTTGCATGGAAGAGAATCAAGTGGCTTGAAAGGACCTATTGGTCCCTTTTTCTGTGCCACACCTTGGCTAGCAACCCCATAGGAGAAAAAACTTTCTAAGTAGGAAGGTGCTGTAGGAACACCCTTTCCAGCAATATGATTATCGTCCTTAATGATTAAATGCTCTTTAATATCCCAGACAGATTAGTAATTTACTGCATATTTAGCCAGGCAATTCAATGAGGTCGACAACAGATATGTTGCTGGAGAAGGGCTTGCCTGAGTCCATAAAACATTTCTTTGCAACAATGTAGACAATCATCTATGGAGAATAGAGGAGAATCAGCTTCCCAGGTTCTTCCACACTGCTGCACAACATCCAGCGGGTGAGAGAAAAGCTCATGAACTTTTACAAAGCAGAAGCATAAAATGAGGCATTGCCAGGGACAGAGTCAGCAGAATGCTATGTCCCAATCCATGCAGCTGCCTGTGACTCTTCTGGAGCTGTGCGCCATATCCCTTTCAGAAAGATACTTAGAAAATGCAGTAGGCTTAGATTAAAATGAATAAAAACAGCAAAGAACTGGACAGGGCTCTTGGAAAAAGGTCCTGAAAGGTCAGTGGGTTTAATAGGTTGTGGCTGAACAAAGAGTGACTAAAAAGGTATTAAAACATTTTTGCGTGGTGGGGTAAGAGTATTATTGCAGTTAGCAGGTGAGAAGATAAACAGAGGGAATCAGAAGGTTGAGATCTTATCGTTAAGTGTGGGAGAGTGAGGGCTCTGCTCTGGTAGCCAGGTGAGTTAGAAAGTGTCCATCTCTTACTTCTGGAATCCAGGTGTGAAGTTTGTTCCTTATGCTAATTCCCTGTTCCTGCCATAACTACCAGCTGGCATTATGCCACACAAGCGCTGGACTCTTCAGACCACACAGTCGTTAGCCTTTCTTCAGGGATTATTACTGGAGACAGGTCTCTCCTAGTGCCACATGAGAGGACAGAAGGTGGGTTTAGTGGGGAGGCTCTGCACTAGTGTGACCAGTGCTGTGGACATGGGGGGCAGTCAGTGCATCCAGGTGCATGGTGCAGCAGGACCCAGAGCAACAGAGAAGAATTAAAGAAACGCATCCTGAAGCATTGTCTTGGGAGAGCAAATATTCGACCTGTAACAACTGTATAGCCATTATCTTCCTCCTGGCCATGGACAATGGTGCACACCAGTTCTAGACAGAGCATCCTCGCTGCGGGCTAGGCATGAGCAAGATGGTCCTGCAAAGTGCAGGCAAAGAGTCCTAATCCCACCCATTAAAGGAGAATAGCACCAAGCGACCAGTCAGCAGGTTATAATGCAGAGCACAGAAAAAATTCCTATTCATTGTCTGTGCCCGCGGAGAATGAGAGGCTTTTGTAACACAGCGAGGCTGTTTACAGCTCCATCACTCTGGAGATACACTGCTCCTGGGCAGAGTTGCAGAGCTTGCAAGGTACTTGTAGCAGAAATGTTAAACCCTCACCATTTAGATTTAAGTGAATGACAGGAGAGAGAGACTTTAAAGCCGGCTGCTACTTTATTGGCTTGTTCATCGTTAACCAAATGAGTGAAGGTGTCTGAGGGTGAAAGGAGGTTGCCAAGTTTCAAAGGGTAACTTAGCTCAGCGCAATGAAGTCTGCTCTCATAACAGGAGCTCCCACAGCTGCACACTGGAGCCGGAGAGCAGAATGATGGAGAAAATTCAGAAGGCACTCACAGTTCGTAACAGGACCATCAGGGAGCTGCTGGCAGAAGCACTGGGGATGTTCATCCTGATGGTAAGGAGGAAGTGTCCCAGATGTGCATGTCTATGCATGTATATGTGTGTATGGGGGGGGGGTTGCAGCAGCAGGTTGTAAGTTCAGTGATTTCCTGCCATATCCTCAGGATTGCTCACCACCTGGTTATTACCACTTAACTCTCTCCTCTGGTCACATGTCAGCTTGGAATTAGGGTAGACAATCTGTTGAAAACTTTCAGTTGGAAAAAGGCAATGCCAGTGGTAGGTGGGGCACTGAGAGAAGGTGAAGTAGGTTGGGATGAACAGACTGTTTCTGTTCTCTTCTAGGAAAAAACAAACATGAGACTCTGAATGAAACCAAACAGCAGTATCTGGTCAGGTAGAGCAACACAACACTTGTGACAAACTCCCTTAAACTTATAGTCAGTGATTTGGTGCTTTTCTCTTCGGGGTGCCAAAGGGGACTGTATGGGCTGAGCAGCTGCCATTGACGCCTGCCTGAGAGCCTGTGCAGGGTTCAGGGGAGCAGTGGGCAGATCCTCAACTCCTCTGCCACTGATAGACCCTCTGAAATGAAATCAACATTCATTCATCTTCCTGGTGGTGTTGCCTGGGTAATTAATGCTTGTGAAACTCTCTGGAGCCAAAATCCACCATTAGGGAATGTAATTACCAGGTGTAAAGCATGCCAGGGGTTTGCCTTCAGTTGTCTTATGCTGGCAAATGAACAGTGTTCATCCCAAATCATAAAAAACCCTCCCCTGTTGCCTGAGAGATTTCTTGCATGTGAAGTGAAGTGGTTTCGAGCTTTCAGGCTGCCTCAGAGGTGTTTGAGGGAAAGAGCAAGGAAGACAGGGGCCGTTGCTTTGCAGTCAGAATTGATCCCTGGTGCTGGTGCAGCTCCCTGCCGGTTGGGGTAATGGCCTTGCCATTGCCCCAACATAACCAAATGAGATCTGCTCTCTGAAAAGGTCCAGCAATTGTCTGTGCTAATTTATTATGTTTGGACTTAGTCTGTAAGCAATTCTAGACAGAGCAAGGTACTTTAGAAATAGACAGAGGCTGCCATAGAAGAGCTGGGGATTATCCAAATAATTCTTACTTGAAGATTTCCATAAGCATGGGAACCTTTAGATATAGCAGTCTGCACAGGTATAGATGCTTTTTATTAAGAATTTGCATGTGCAAAGGATACTTGCATTTTATTGCATCATCTTGTGTTTAGTCCCTTGAAATCTATTCCTACTGCACAGGTCATTCTACACACACTGGAAATCAGAGTACAGACATATGTGACTCCTCAGCAGGTCCTAAGCAGATATTTTTCCATCACCTTTGTTTCTGGTGGCAAAACTTCCTAAATGACATAGAATAACTTTAAGGGAGTCTTGACAGAGTTGACAGAATGAGGAGGATCCTGAATAATTCTTGTCTTTGCGCCCAGGACTCTGACAGTTCAGGGGAGATTTTGGAGTGGGCATCTCATATTGCCTATTGCCTCCTCAAGTTCTGTGAGATGATAGAGCAGGAGGAGGGACACTGCACACTAAACAGCTCCATCAAATGTTGTTGGCAGATTACAACCACCATCCAAAAATAGCCTCTCTGGCAGACCCCTGCCCATTGCTGTATCCGAGAACATCCCCTCTGATCTCTGGGACTCCTGGTTGTCTGTCATTTAGACAACAGCACCCAGCGAGGATAGGGGCTCTTGTTTCAATAAGCAGGCAATGTTCATTAAGGAGGGAACCAGGCAGTAGGAGTAAACGGCACTGGGACTGGGTAGGTAGAAAAAACAAAGGTTAGTTTGGGATCACGAGAATAGAAAAAATGACCAGAGGTTTGGATCTGTGCTCTAAAATAGCCTTTTCAGCCTGTCCCTTAGCTTTTTCAGGATAAAAAAGTTTCAGTTCCACTTTAATAGCAATCTCCTGTCTTCTCCTCTCCCTCTGCACATGCATGCATTCCTGCAAAACTTGTGTCCTTTCTTTACGCGTTTGATTCTCTTGGACCTCTCTTTGGAAAGGCTCAGAAATAAACAGGGAAAGATTTTTTTTTTTTCTAGGGGACATCCCACATATTGCTTTGGGGTGCTTTTGCTGAGTCAAAATGGGAAACGGGCCCACACTGCAGGCTGTTACTTTGCGTGGAGCATGCAGTGTGGTTTGCGTGTATGAGAGGTGAGAACAGCGACTCGGGAACATGGGATTTTGGTGATGTCTGAAGGGGAAGAGGAAGAGCAGACACATGAGATAAAGACTGGATCCAGGCACAGTAGCAAGTAAAAATCTGAGTCAAAACAGGGTAGCTCGAAGTAGAAATAGAGGTGCTACAGAACATAACTGACTTCTTGCAGGGGCATGTTACCTGGTCCTTGTTCTCGCTGGATAAACACTGATATAGTTTAAGGTATGGGATACTCTAAACTCCTAAGTGATTTGAGAGGCAGAGACCTCAGAAGAGGCTTTGTCTTTCTGTAGATTTCCATGTAAGAGCTGTGAAAATAAATGATTTTTCCAGTCTCTGACCACATTAAAAAGAAATGTAAATATTTTATTCCAGCAGGAAAATATATATTTAAGAAATTGCTCTGTCCTGAAAGTAAATATACTTCACTCTTTTAATGTGGTCAGAGGCATATTAAAATTTCTTTTTATTTTTTTCTTAGTTGTCTTTCGGTCACTAAAAAAATATTGAATCCTGGCCATTTTCAACTTGTAAAAATATGCATTGAAAGGAAAAGTCAAACCAGAATTTCCTTCATCGTTCTTGGCCAGAACAAGTTACCAAAATTAAGGCCAAGCTTGGTAAATAACTCTGTCTTGGTCAAACTACATTTTTAGGCAATAAAATAAAAAAGAAATGAAAGAAAGAAAGAAAAGAAAGAAAACAAGAATCTGCCCAGCCCTCATTCCATCTGACTTGGGCTAATTTCTCTGGGTGGTGACTCTCTCTGGATTCACATCCCTGATTTCATGCATAGAAGCCCTCACCAAAAATGGGAATTATCCCTTTTGAACCTCAGACCTCTCTGTGGGCAGCTTTGGCTTGTGTACCCCGCAGTGAACCTACACCAAAGCATCTGCTTTGGTGTGATAGGCACCAGAAAGGAATACCTAGGTACCTGCTCAGTTTTTACAGAAAGGCTTCATTCTTGTTTGCTCTCCTGGCCATGGGTACCTTAGACTCTTCCCACTTGTGAGAGCCTTTGGAAATTTGTTACTATTACTGAAAAAGTGCCAAGGAAGTCCAGTTCACCACAGCAGTAATACTACTTTTAACATTCCTTTCTTTCTTTTTCCATTCACTAGCTCATTGGCTTGTCTTCTGCTGCTCAGGTGACTTTAGGAAGAGGAGAATTTGGGCAGTATCTGAGCATCAATTTAGGATTTGGCATTGGTGTCACCTTGGGGATCCATGCAGCTGGAGGAATCTCTGGTGAGTAGGACACCTGAGCACAGAACATCTTTATGTCCTGCAAAGGCCATATGTCAAGGGCAGGAAGACTGGACTCTGAAGCTGTGGGTGGTGCTATGGCAAGCAGAGGCAGTGGCCTCACTAACAAGAAGTGCAGTTCCACCATGCCCAAACAAGAACAGCAGAGCATGTCCAGGGTCAGCCTTGTGATCCAGTGATCACCAGACAAGTCTGAAGAGGTGATGCAGGTTTCAGGTCAAGCCAAGGGGTCGAGATGGCAAGACAAGGTCAGGATCAACAACGTATAAAGTAGGTACAGCACACATACAGTGTGCTGAGAGCCTGATCTTAAATGCATGTCCTGAGCTAAGCCAGAGGATGCATGGGTAGATGCCCCAGCTGAAGCTTTTCACAGCTCTTGCTCATAACTTGTGTTCAGAGTCATCTGACCCAGGTTATACAACTCTACTATAACAGAGCAGACATTGAACATAACAGCCAAACACATGTGGTAGTGTTGGGGAAAGAGGTTGCAGAGGAGGATTACAGAGAAAGATGGTTCCAGGTTGCTCATTAGAGGTAATTAGAGCCTGTCAATGCACCCAGGGTCCTGACAAAGTGGTGCAGAAGGTACAGTGGTTAGACTGGGGGACTCCTTGCTCACCTGTAAAGACTCACCAGAGGCAAGTTGGGGCAAAGACAGTGGTAGAGATTTAACCATGTCGTGTTCTCACACAGTCATCAGAGAAAGATTTCAGCAGTGCCCACATTAGACACTTGAAATATGCCATCAGAGCATGGCCCAAGGAGATAAGAAGTTTGGAAAACATGCTGCCAGTATGACCCATAGGGAAGTAAATAATTATTGCAAAGGAAAACTTGCTGCTGATGTTGCAACAGGGAATGGTATGAAAAATTTTCTCCTTATCATCCACACCCATGTGCACATAGCCACACACAAGCACACCCTGCACTCAGATCAGACGGTGTTTCAGACCTGTCGGATGGTGTCTCTCACACGACAGACCATTACCTCTTATCTTGGGCAATTTCTGCATTCGTTTTCCCCAAGTGAAGACATAAGAGCTCTAGTAGGCAGAAAATTAAAGCAAGTCTTTGCTCTCGAGCTGTGGGAGAAGACAGATGCCCAAATCTGCAGACAGCTTTGAAAAGAAAATTATTCCATATGAACAGTCAGCTCTTAGTCTCTTCGTCCATTTGGAACTGGTGGATTCACCCTGGGGAAAGCAAGCTGAGTAAAGAGGGTCCCCACAGTCCATGATGACATTTGAGATAAGGTCTCAACTCAGCCAACAAATGGTTGGTTCTGGCACCAGTGTTAGGGCTCTCTGGCACCGTGATTTGGCTTCATGTATATCACAAGATGCTTCTTGTGATCACTGAAATGTCTGGTTCATGCCCACAAGGAATAAGAATATCGGAAAAAAAGGGGTTTTCCCCCAATTTCAGATGTGATTGTGGGATTGCAGCAGGCAGTACATGCACTTTCACCTCCCTCTGTCTTGCCCTTTGAGGAAATGATATGTATCTGGATCTTACTCCTTTTTGAGTCTGAAGGAGGAGAAGGTCATCGAGATTGGAATATTTACTGATGTCCAGAGTTTACACTTACTAGACAGTGGAGATTATGCCTCGAGGATAGAAGTGATTTGTGCTGAGGGCACAAGAATTATGTAGCAAAAGCCAGAATAGAACCTGGATCCACTTAGTTTTTCTTTAAGAGCACCATGGTGATATCTACCTCCACAGAAAATGTTCCCTCAAAATAGGGAAAACCATTCTTGTGTTGTATGAGAACTAGGTGCTAAAAAGTTTAATGAAATGCAGTCCAAGATTATGAGCTCTGCAAGGGGAAGACCATGTCTGCTCCTGACCAGCAGGTATAACAATGGTCTGGGCAGGAACAGCTGTCCTTCTAATCCCTTCTCAAGGCAGTGATATCCAAGACCTAAGCTGATCTGCTGCTGATAGCCCTATACAGAGTTTTGCTTAACAAACATGAGCATATGCAGGCCTCTGATTGATTTCACAGTTTGTTACTCCAGTCTCTAGTGCCTTGCTCACAGATGCACAAAGAGCCTGCAGCTGCCATCAGCTTGGGGCACTCAGCTCTGCCATGATCAGACCCTCCTTGCCTATCGGATGTTTCAGAGGTTTTTCCCTTGTTTGGGATGCAATTTGTAACCAATATATGTAATCATTTTAAAGATGGGTGATGGGTATAAGATTTGGGCTCTCTTTAAACTAAATGGAGAGAAGTCGATGTAGAGGGAGACTTATTCCATACATCAGAGCTGTCTCTAACAAGTGAGATGACCTGTTTTCTGGGAACATCCTGTGGTCTATAGTGAGCTAAGCAGAGGATACTGCACTCATAGAGGACTAAAGCTAGGTGCTCTACGGCCTGCATCATGTAGGAATATTGCATTCATCCATCCAGCAGTAGCCCAGCTAGAGGAGATGCCACCACTGTGACTTGCTCAACAAAGTGATGGTCAAATATTTAACAGGTCTCAGGGAAACCACAGAGGGGGATCCACAACCTGCTCAGTAAATTAGAGCTAAAAGCTGCTTCAGAGGCAGGCAGGAGTTCTCAATCTGCTTATGTCTGGGCCCACAGCAGCCCATGAGCTGCGAGCTCATACACTCTTACATGCCTTGGTCAAGGTAGAAGTTCCAGGCTGCAAGTGTAAACGACAATCTGAGATGCAAATCAATGGAGGACCAAGCTGGCTAGATGCATCCCTCTCTCCAGAGAAAATGGGTCAGCATTGTGCAGGAGGGAGACCCTGCCACCATGGCTAGGGGACCCTTGTGCTTGGTATTCTGGAGCAAAGTCTGGGTCATTAGCTGCGATATGAGGGGGCATGCTCCAGAACAGGTCCATCAGAGCAGATACAACTCTCTTGTTGCAATTTTGCAGGAGCTCATCTGAATGCCTCCATTACCCTCACACACTGCCTTTTGGGGAACCTCCCCTGGAAAAAGCTCCCAGTTTATCTGCTCGGCCAGTTCCTGGGCTCCTTTCTGGCAGCAGCTACGGTTTTTGGCATCTACTATGGTATGGTTGCTTCTTTATCCTGGTGGTGGTGGTGGCTGGGGGGGAGGGGGGAACGATGCAATGCTGTGGACACCATGTCAGTCTTAGCTCACAGTTCATCAAAATGTTTCCCTTTACTGTATCCAGCATGTTTGGATGAGGAAGGTGAACTCTTTGTTAATGAGACAGATCACTGTAGCTCCAGGCCAATGAAAGGCCCAGGGCATTCCCACTACCAAAACCTGCCTTTTGGCAATGTTTTGTTTCAGTCGCTGTGGTTGGGGTTCTCATGGTGACACCTGCATCAGAAAGTGCAAGGACTCAAGTTAGATGGCCTACCAAGCACCAAGCACAGCTGGAGCTGTGTGAGTGACTCAGCTGGACTGTGGAAAACAGGACAGCAGTCAATCATTTTTGTGACTTGTGAGCAGAGGACTCGCATGCCATTGGCTACAGCATGTCCAAGTCTCTGAGGGGTAGAGGGAAGGAAGCCTCTCAGTGCAGTATGAGCATTCAGTCCCTGCCAGGCTCCCAGAGAAGGAATAGTGAGCTGGCAGATTAAGGAAGCAACTGGAGACCAAAGTCTACTGGTGATGAATCAGTGAGACCATGCTCTGGAAGGGGTGTGTCACTCTGGTCATGTTTCCTTTTGCCTCTTTTCCTGTTGTGTCTGTACTGGCTGCAGAGCGTAGATACCTGTCCATGCCACGTGTGATGAACTCTGTGCTAGCTGCTGTGCTAACACCGCTAACTCCCTTTCTCCTAGATGCACTGTATGACTATACCAAGGGGAACTTTACAGTGACGGGACCAACTGCCACAGCAGGGATCTTCTCCACTTATCCTGCTCCCTATATGTCCTTGATGGGGGGCTTCTTCACAGAGGTCAGTCGGGACAGCCGTGGTGTGCTAGGAGAAGGTGGATGGCAATAGGTACTATTGCAGGTCTGGTACAGAGGCCTCACAGTGCTACGTGTGCACACGCAAGCACAACCCTTGCTTCAAGGAGCCCACTGTCCTGACAAGTGTCTGGCTGCATATAGGGTTCAAGGCAGCTTGGTGGCTAAGTTGGGGAGCAAGAGCACAGAAATCATGTGCTCAGGCTGGGTGAGTAGCCTGGGTCAGAGGAGGACTCTGTCAGGATTATATCCCACAATGTGGCCAGCACAGGTAACAGTGCTGATATGAACTGTGCTCAAGAGAGCATTAATAGGAGGAAAGTTCCAAGCATGAGACCTCGTCTGCATGGTCCCTTGAGACGATGTGGGAGACTGAGGGATTTGGTTCCTCCAGCTACCTTGATAGGCCCTGCTACTGACAATCTGCATGTGCTAAATCTTCCCCCTTTTCTACATGCTCTGGATTAAGTCATTGCAAATAGTATCTCAAGCCAAGGCCTACCTTCTCCTTCCAGCCCCATGCTTGTCTCAGGAGAACTGCCAAGCCTGAAGGATAAAACTTCCAGGCTGCTTCTCAGCTCAGAGTACCCTACAAGCACTTCCCCTTGTACTCAGCCCAGGCAATGGGAAATTTGAAGCCAAGCTGTGGCAGGAATCATCCAGATATTACTCTGTTACTGAAAACTTACTCCTTTGGGGATGCCTTAGAGGACTTGGAGTTATTCCCGAGTGTGTCCCATAGCAGTGCTACATGAGAAGACACATTCACATTTAATTCAAGCCTGAGGAAATCCATGCTTTTGTTTCTGAGCCGATGAAGCTGTGCCTGGTTGTGATGGGGAGCATGGTGAGCGCTGGAGAACCTCCAGATGGTCGCCTGATTGCTCAGCCTCCTATGGAGTGTGCAGTGTCCTTGCTGCAAAAAAATGCAAATGACAAAGTGTTGCCAAGAGCTACAGGTTTCTGCTCTTCCTGTCATCTTTGCAAGCAATTCAATAACATTGGGGTCCTCTCTGACTTGACCAGAACTTGAATCCCACCTGCTCGTCTGGACTGGGAATTCACTTCCTCTCTGTTGAGCATGATCCTTCTGCCTTTGCCATTCTCTCTACTGATCTGCTTTTCCTTTCCTGCTCCTGCAGTTTATAGCGACGATGATGCTGTTCTTGGGCATTCTAGTCATCCACGATGAGAAAAATAACGGAGCCCTGAAGGGCACACAGGCCCTGCTCACGGGTATCCTGGTCTTAGGCATTGGCCTAGCAATGGGGATGAACACAGGCTACTCCATAAACCCCTCCCGGGACCTGCCTCCAAGGGTTTTCACTGCCATTGCCGGCTGGGGAATGGACGTCTTCACGTGAGTTACCTGTTTGGATTTTATACTGCCCTGCTCACAAAAGAGCAGATAAACCCAACATAAAACAGTCATGAAATCTGTGTACAATTGGAATTCAAGTCTGATTGTCAGCAGGTCTTGTGATTAAGCAAAATTTTTTTTTCAACTAAATGACACTATGCCTGCAATGTGGACTCTCCCTTTCAGTAAGTGAGGGTTGTACACATGGGAGCCCTGTGTGTGGCATACACATAATCTGGAGTACACCAAATTCTGGAGTACACTAAATCTCCATCATGAGATTCAGCTCCACATTCAGATACCTAAATTTAGATACTTGCAACATAGAAGTCAACTTGTGAGTAGAGATCTAGCTAGTTACTGCAGTGAGTAGAGAGCCAGAAAATTATTCAGATGACCTGAAAGGAAGTAGTTACAGCTGGATTGCTAAATGGCTCTCATAAATTTATGTATCTGAATCTGGAGATGAAACCCTACCTTCTAGTATCATAGGATGGGGTCTTATGATACAGTTTTTCCCATGGTGAGGGCATTAGTAGAGTCTCTCTCCTGTGCCAGCTGCCACTTTCACAAAACTTGAAGAAAATATCATTGAGAGCTTGACTTCTCTATAAAGTTGGGTAAAGGAAATGCAGATGTTATTGGAAATGGGGAAGGGGGGATGGTGTGTCTCTGTCTGGCAATCACATTCACCAGGATTACATAGACTATTTCTTAAGGAGAATAGGAAACCTGCAGATAGTGCAGAGCTAGTTTCCTAGACAAATAGTGAGAATGACTCTTCCACCAGCAATTAGACTGATGGATGCAGAATTTGTTTAAGCCAACTGTGTCAGGTTAGTTACTTGGCTTTCTCTAAAGTAGCAGACGAAGATGAAATAATTGAAAACCAAACTGCATTTTGCTAGCACTACAGCTATGTGCTTGTGTGGCTATGGAGTGATGCTGTGAGTAGTAGAGCAAAATGAAAGATGAATGTTAATCTGTGTAAGGCATCCTGCAAAGTGTAATTCCTGGTAGGAGGATGAGTCCTGTGGTTAAACCACCATTCTGGGAAGCAGCTCTGGATTAACTTCCCTACTCTCCATGATACTTTGCACACATTGCTTACGCTTTCTATGTCTGTCAGTAGTGGAAGCTATCTACCTCCTACATACAAAGATGTGGAAAGCCCATAGATTTAATATGCTTTGATATGAAGCCCAAGAAAAACCATAAAAATCCTTTATTTGACTGAGCAGATTTTGTTTTAAGCCCTACAGTCCCTGACCCTAAGGTAGCCAGCTCTTTGGCAGCAAAAACTATGGCCCTTGTGAAACTCTCATTAGAACAGTTATTTCCTGCAAGGAAAAATGACTTTGTTTTAGCATAGAACTGTACCCCACATTAATAAAGAGCACAAGGGAAAGATTTGAACAGGGGGGGTTGGACTAGATGATCTCCAGAGGTCCCTTCCAACCTTACTGATTCTATGATTCTACGATTTAGTTGTCCTTCATTTCAAATATGGTAGAGTACCCAGGAGATTTGCCATGGGCCTGTGGATTTGGCATAAGATGAATGGGAAACCATGATCTCTGGGAGCTGCTGCTGGAAGTGTCAGTATGTATGTGGGAAGGCAATTTGCTTACATAGCTCACTTTTGCCCCAGCAGTTTTAGCTCACCTCACTTCATGCTGTGCAGCAGTAGGGCAGTGATTTCAGTCTGGCTCACCAGAAGCCTGTTCTGTGTTTCCTTTTAGAGCTGGACATGGCTGGTGGTGGATCCCACTTGTAGCTCCAACACTGGGAAGTCTTTTTGGTGTTTTAATCTACAAACTCTTTATTGATTTTCACAATCAGCCTGTCCTGGAAAGTGAAAACGAGAAAAGACAGCCAGATGTGGAGACTTCTAGGATGTGACAGCCACGTATCCAAAAGAAAGGGCCTGAAAGGAAAGCTTAGTTGGACCACATGCACTGACAGTCAAAAGGTAACTGAATGGATACTGGCATGTGTAATGACACTACCTGCACATGGAAAAATGACAGACAAGTTTTTAATAAAACAATTCTGCTGAACCAGGCGAACTATATCTCTGAGACAGTGTGAAGACCTGGATAGGGCTAGACTTGTCTATGATCCAAAGAAATTTTTCAAATTCACTGTGTACAAACTTATCCAAAAAAAACCTCCCACCACACTCCAGAGAAAACCAAAGCAGAACTGCAAGACTCCAGATACTTTTAAGTCTATAGCCACCAAAATACAAGATCTGGTAGTTAGGCATGAAATAAGTATTAATCAGGGGATCATGTCAGTGAATACACAGGGAACAACTTGCCAATGCCAGGAACAAGTTAAAGAAATGTTGATCAGGAATATTCTTTGGTAAGAAAGAGATACTATACTAATGAACCACAGGTTTAGATTTGTTTCCATTTGCTAATTTGGCACACTAACATCTCCTCTGGCAGGGAACATAGAAAAGCAAGGGAACTGACATTCTGAAATAGAAACTTCATTTTTTGGCTTTTTCGTCTGAACATTCAGCAAGCATTGAAAAATGTGTAAACTACAGGCTCTCACGATTCCTTGTATAATTCTGCTGGGGCAGGTTAGGAGATATTTTGTGCTATATCGTGCATAGTGGAACCATGTTTGTTACTGATGGGTTAGACTAACTACCAGCATGAGAAAGGATTAAGATAACTTCTTTGACAGCATGTCCGAATGATGAAACAAAGGAAGAGCCTTTCTCCACTGTGACTGTACCAAAAATATGGGAAGAGATGGTTGTACTTCAGCAGGAATTCTGCCACCTCCATCTGAACCACAGAAAGAGTCTGCAAGTTTGAGAAAGTGTTGGACTAGAAGTAAAACACTAGCAAAAGCGGTCTGTTCACAGGCCAGGTGATACAGTTTAACTCCTCTAGAAAGTTCTTAAGCAAATCTGGTACACGCCAAGCAAATGACTGAGGCTCCAGGGTCGGATACTGCAATGCATACAAAACAGGGCTCTCCCAGGGTAGGATGTGCTCGACCATCAATACTGTGCAGAATCCTGGAAACTGGCATTTAATAGCTTTGGCAATTATTCATATCTCACTATTAGAGGGATTATCAGTGCACCACTGTGGCATAAGGTGGCGTAGTAGATATTAACATCCCTGCTTCCTCATTAGAACTGATCTTGTGTTATTAGAGCAACTGCTCTAATGGCAGGACCTTCACCTGGCAAAAGATGCACATCAGCTTAAAAGGGCTGAAGAGCATTAGAGGATTTTCTTTAGGGTAGGGGATGTGAGAGGGCAGCTGCTAGGCAACCCCTGGAAGGCTCTCAGCAGCCACATTTGAAGGTGGGATGCAGGGAGTGCCATAAGCCAGCAAAGCATGGCAGAGCTGGGGCTGATGGATACACAGATTTTGAATGGTGAGCCTAGGATAGAAGTGGAGCTGCTGTTATGAGACTTCTGGTCTGTGTGAACTAAACTGAGAACTTTGGAGCAGTTCAAGGTAGGATCAGCTTAAAGACACTGTAACCCATCCCTTTTCATTGGGGAATTCTTTACCACAGTAAAAAACCAATTCAGCCTGCATACTGCTGTTACCATACATTCTTGAGCATGTGCTCCCAAAGGCATCTTCAAATACCAACTCACTCTGGAGGAAAATATTCAAATCTTTATTAAAATACTATTAAGCACTTACTTACAGGGTGGCTTGGTCTTTCTGAAGGCCATAAATGCTCGTGAAAGCCTCACAACATCCCTGTGAGGTAGGTTTGTCTTACGCAATTATGTAACTGTTTCATAAATAAAATATGCTGTTTTTTGAACCATCAATGCTTGCTTGGAGATAGTGACTTTGCAATTCCTACTTAGGCACAGAATGGGCTGGCTGCTATGAGGTGCTTCCAGCATATGTAAGAAGACTGAATGACATCAAAAATTAATGGAAACAGTCAGATGTTACTGAAAACCAGAAATGAATGGGTTAAAGTGCAGTTTTACCTGAAAACTTACAGTATCGAAAATAGCATCAGGGCCTTCTAGGGCTGTAGGATCTCAATGGCCCCGGTCAGATCCTGCCCAGTTAATAAGTCATAAAAGTGTTTTGAATGCTCAGACTGGGAAATGAGTGTGTGACAAATCAAGGTGTCCTCCTGGTTTACAACACTCTAACACCACTGATGCACCTGGAGCTGCCCTGGCTCCTGCTCTAGCAGTCCCCAGTCAGTTCCCACAAGAGGAGAAAGCAGAGGCAATGAGGGTCCTTGCATCTTCTTGTCGCCTCCAGTCTCATTACAGAGGGCATCACACAGAGCTCATTCATTATCCCAAAGGATACAGCATGAAGGCCAAGGAATGGTCTTGGCTGTAAAGCAAGTGGCTAGGCCAATGCAGGGACACAGAAACCCCAGGCCCCTCTGTACTGTGAATCTCAGAGTTGAAAGATTGGAAAGGGAAATGCAGTTTGATTCTGTCTGAAGTGAAACATATTTCTTTTTGTTGCAGGTTCCAGCCTGCTCCCACAACATGCAAGGCCAGGGCAGGTTTCTTTCAAAGGAGATGATAGCAGAAATATCCTCACATGCTGTATTTCAGCATGGGTCTATTAAAGATAGTGACTTAAATTTACTTTCAGTTCACTGCTGTAGTTGCACAGTAACAACAGCTTCCCTACAGAGCAGTGACATCAATGACTTCTTCATGCCTTTGAAAAGTACATGCTGCAAGTAGCAAATGTGAATTAAATCAGTGTCTCAAGTTTTTTTGCTGAAAGCCACCAGGATCTATCTCCCTCCCACATCAAAGTACACTGTGGTTATGTTTCATGCAAATGCTGCAGTGTAGTTTCCATGGGAAGATCTATTCATGCACAACAAAGGGCTTGGTCTGAAGCTCTCAGACTCTGCATCACAGAACATCAAAGCTTGTTGCAAATGATGTCCAGGGCCAGATCTCGGGGTCTCACTTCCTTGAAGAATTGCCAGGTAGTAAAGAACTCTTGGAGGACGTCATGGTAGTATGGCTCTTTTGGGAGCCTGCTGGTTGGGAGGACGACTTCTTTTTGATCACTGGAGTTTTGTTCTTGCTTTTAAATACTTTGTTGGGGTCCAGCTTATTCACAAAGGAGTCAGCTTCTTCAGAAAGTAGAGCTGTGTTGACAGTTATGGGTTTATACATGTTAAACCATTGCTGAAAGGCAGGAATAGTGGGGAAGAAGGATGTTAAAAATGAAGTTGCCATTAGACATTCCCTCCTTGCTCTCCCCTCATCCCCAAGATCTGGTTTTAATCATACACAAGCAGGAATACACATCAGTTTGCAATAGTTTACTGGATTGTGCAAAGTGTCCTGTGATAAGGATGGTCCTAGCTGCAGCTACAGCCCTGGAACTTCCCCACATTCCAAAGAGGGAAGAGGAGAACCAGACACAAACATAAAACTACCTTTTTTGCAATGTAACTCCTATCAGGAGCAACTCCTGACTTAAACCAACAGGAGGAGGAAAAGCAAGGGGAGGGGATGAAACTAAATCACATTTATTTAAATTCAGAGAAGCAGAAAGGATTAAAAAATCTGGAATTTAAGACTGCTTATAAAACAGAACCAAACTAGTTGTACTACTTAAAATATAGCCTTCTTCCCTTCCTTCACATATATGATACAGATTTTTAAACTCTTTATACAAAAGATATATGCTGTTTCTCTTCTGCCTGATTTTATGTCTAGAAGTGATCACAATACATTTTTTTGGCTCCCAGATGTCCTCATAATGTTATGCCCTGCAGCTCCCATCTCTTGGTGTTCTTCCTATCAGTCATCCATTGCATGAAGTCAGGAAATGAAACCGTAGGGGATACAATGTTACAAACCCCACTAAAACCACCCTCAATGAAATTCTGAACAAGATAAACAGAAGATCAATACAAAAATGTAGAGAGCAATCAGTTAATGTACTGCATAATGGAAAATGGCTTTAATATATCATCCTTAAAGACCTTTAAAAATGATAATGGTTAACATATTAGAAGGATATATCCTTCTAATTTAACAAAGGCTGTGAAACAGCTAGGCAATATATGAATGATTTCAATAAGGTTTGTGAATATACTGAACATATCAAAATGTTCTAGCAGGAAAGCAACAGAAAGGTAGAGTACAGGGATATGCTAGAGTACCATACACACAGCCTTGTGGCTGAGCACAGGCAGAGCACAGTATGTCAAGGAAGAACCCCAAAATACAAAAAGCTGAATTCTGCAGGCACTAATAGACAGGAAGCAAGCAGTGTTTGTAGTAAGTAATTTTGATATACGCAAAAAGTTGAGGCAGGGACCAAGCAATATCATGCCATCAATACAGCTGTCATATCTGAGGCAAGACACTGACCAAGACCCACCAGGCCTTGCCAGCATGCACAGACATTGCACAGGCTTATGCATTGTGTTCAGCTGTATTAACAGCTCCATTCCCTGATCTTCCACAGAGTGGAAGCTAGGTTGGGGCTGAATGCCCAGTCAAGCACAGAGGAATGGCAGGAGTCTCTAATAGCAGAGTTCTGATAGAGCAGAATAGCAATTTTAATAATAATAAGGAGATGGACTGGCCAGCAGTCTGTACCTGGAGCAGGGAACAGTGTGAAAGCTGCACTATCCCACAAGTACTTCTGAAACTGCTGGAATTTAAATTGCTCTTTTGGGCACCATCTTCTCAGGGCACCTCTTTGTGACTGAGGAGGATGGAAAGGGATTAGTACCCCTTATAAGGCTGAAGCTCATAGTTCTCCTCTGGGCTTCTGTCCAGTGTGCAACCTGGACCTCCCTTTCTACTCAGAGAGCTGTTGTTGGCTTCAGCGCCAAGAAAGCACAGAAATCGTTGGAGTTCTACCACTCGCTATCAGAGGTCAAAGGCAGAGTCCAACTCATGTGAAAAAAGCAAAGTTAACACAACAGTAGTGACTTTGCTCATGTAAATAAATAACTGTAACATGCTAGAGGGGAAAGGCTCACGGGCTTTCCCATGGCTCACTAGGCCTACCTGAGCCTGCAGATTGCTTGTTAAAAGGTAGAAAGGTGTTTTCTGGTCCAAATTTACTTGAAATACTGACATACTGGATCCCGCTGTCTTACCTTGGCCTGGGGGCTGACCCCATAGCTAGTGAAGGCATATTGCCACTGTGGGAGGCCCAGGTGGGTGATGAGCAGGCGGTAGTAAGCTGTGAAGGTTTTGGTGAGGAAATGCCAATATAGAGCTCTGTCCAAGAACCATATCTCTGTGTCTGGGGAGACAACTACAAAAGGAAACAAAAATTATGTTAAAGCTTTGCAGTGATAGAGATCAACTCCTGGCCAGCATTAGCTGGGAGACACAGCACACTTATCCGAAATGCTGGACCTTCTAAAAGACAGCATCCCTGATTAAGATGTACAATTATCCAGAGGCAACATGGTTTAATGGTTAGAGCATGGGGGCTGAAGGAGACTTGGTTCTGCTCTCAGCCTTACTGAACACTCATGCAGCAGCCATTATATTCACTTCCCCCATTATAAAATGGATGCAAAGCTACTCCTTCCCAATCTGGGGCTGACGTGCCAGGTGGAGCATCTTTGGACAACAGTAATTTTGTAATGTAAGTTCAAAGTACAATTACGGCCAACATTTATCTGTCCCACAAAGTAAAAACAGTAACTAACTTAGTAGTCAGTCATCTGGATTACTGAGTAGAGTCCAGAGTCTGGAAGTCATGGGAGTGTGCACTGCCAAAAAACCCACATTTTGCAAAGACTTTCCAAAGTCATTAAATTTTTCTCTAGTGGGCAACTTAACTAGAAGAAATCACAGTCAGAGTAGCAGGGATAAAAATAAGTGACTTTACTTGATAGATTGAGATTCTTAACATAGTCAGTTAAACACAATGCCTCCTATGCTGACATCAACACCTGAAAACAAGGTCCCTCCTAGGTCATCCACTGAGTGGGCTGAAATCATCACTGAAAGGCAAGAAGACAAGTCAGAAGTTTCAGCTTTGGGAATTTTGCCACACCCAATTATAGGCACAAGATAACAATGGAAGGGTTTTACTAAACAGGTTGCATGTACACACCCACACGCAGTGCATGTAAACAAATACACATGTATATAGTGACCTGTGCATTTTGAATGTCTGATGACTGTTACTTTATAAGTAATTGGGGTGTTTTACTAGTCCTTGATTGAAAACAACTTTCTGAGTATCTGTCAGAAGAAAGCTTTGCTTGGCTCTCCCATTTGTCCCTCCCTGCCAAATTCTGACGTGGTTGGCACCTAGAGGCATGGCATCCATGCACAAGGTGGCAAAACCAGTCTAAGACTGTCTCAGTGGGCTAAGGACTTTTTTTGCCATCCACACTTTGCTTCGAATCAAAATACACCCTTCCTTATCAAAATGTGAGGGAAGTATTCTGAGACATGCAAGTAACCAGAGATAGGTGGGTGGCTGAGCTCTGCATTATTTCAACATGATTGTCCATAGGTCATATGTGAGTGTTTTCCTGTTTTGATATGCAAATAAGCTATGCACTCAGAAATCTTAAGTTATAACACTGACTCAAACATTAAAAGGAAGGAAATGTCAGCTCCAGCTAAGTCATTGTAAGATTTGGCCACTGAGTTCAGTGCAGCCATGACTTCCCAGTAAATGTTCATCTAGAAATGAAAAGATGATCAAAAATGTAAGATGATACTATATCTCAGTCCCCAGGTACAACCTGCAAAAACAGATGGCTAACTTCACTCTCTTCAGTCTTACCTGGTTTAGTGTGCTTATAAACAAGACAAACTTTCCCATTCCCATTGCACGGGTCTAATTCAAAGATAAGACTACGAGAATCAAAATGTGGCTTCTCTGGTTTGTCTTCATTACCTTTAAAAACAAAAAAGCCTTAATGAAACATGTTTGGAAAACTCTGCTTCAGCTGCAAAGAGTCAATCTATTTGATAAGTATTAATAAATCAACTGAAGGACTACATCAAAATATTTTTATGCTTCTTGGAAAGGATTAATTTCCCTGTGTTTTAAAAAAGTGTGAGAAAAATTGTAAGTCTCTCCTGTGGGACAACACATTGCAAAATCAAAATCAGATGGTTGGAAAGGAAATCAAGTTGTCTTCTAGCCCTTCTCTGGCATAAGGCAGGATAAGATAGGATGTCACTTTATGAATGTGATTGCACAGAGATGTTTGATCTTTTCTTAAAGACCTCCAGTATTGGAGATGCCACAATTGCCAGGTTGTCAACTCCAATGCATCATTATTGCTTGTAAGTTTTTCTCGTGTCTGAATCATTCTTGCTGCAGTTGAAGTGCATTACTTCTGTTCTATTCAACATCCACTTTTGTTCTATCTTCCTTTTTTTATGGAGTACAGAGAGAACAGCTTTTTCCTTTCTCTTTACAAAAGACATTAATGAATTTGAAGACATATATATTTCTTTATACATTCCAGTATGACATCAGCTTCCTCAACAGCCAAGCTTTTTAACTCATATTCAACTTGTGATCAACCACTACCATAGAGCCTTTCCTACAGGACCCTTTTGGGACTATATAGCTGCATACCCTTGCAAAAGACCACTTTGAATTTTAATCCTGTTGAGGAAGAAGGGGGACATAAGAGTTTTACTTTTAAGAATAGCTTTCCATGGAAGTCAGGATGAGAACTCTTGTGGAAGACATAACTTTTTCTCAGTGTACCATGTAGGTCCATCAGTGGGGCTCTGAGTGACTAAATGGAAGTAGAATTTGGCCTATTTCAGAATATCAAGCTGTAGCCAAACTGGAATTTGCAGAAAGAAAGGTTCATCCAACAAACTCAAGATTAGTCTCATTTAGAAGCTACAAGAGCTATAGAGATTCAGAGACAAGACTGTAAAATCAAACAGCAATTTTTTTTTGAAAGAGTCAGCATGACATCTACTCCTGGTCTTATGTTCTTACTTGTTCCAGTCTTGTTAGACTGAAAGAGCTCTGAGGAAATGAGTGATTTTTTTTAATTGTTTTTGCTTTTTAATCTGAAGGATGCGTTCATTTCTAGGTAGTCTGCAAATACACAACATTTTCAAATGCTGTCTCATATTTAAATGTATAGATGTATACATTTAAATGTATATATTAAATGTATATATTTAAATGAATTAAATGTATACAACAACTCAGAGTTGTTTTTCCAATTCCAAAGAGTATATCCAGTTGCCTTTTTACTACCACGACAAAAACTGTTACCTTCTGTTTATATAACACCAGAAGGACACAAATAGTTCATAAACTGAGGCAATGGAGGAAGCACTAGTTACAAATTTAAAAAGGCAAAAGACAGAACAAGAGGGCAAATTGGCTGTCAAAGAATATGGAAAAAATACTGGTGATCGTTAACTCTGTCACTATGAGATTCCCAGTACATAGGTCTACATCTCTCAAGGCTATAGGGGACTAATAGGACATATGGTAGATATGGCTCAGGAGACAAAAAAAAAATCATCTCTATTTAGAGTGACCTTTCTGTTGTTAGACCCATGTACTATACCCTAACATTATCTTAACAAAGCAACGGGAATGAGGCAAAGCATGTGTTCTAACCTGCTAATAGAACATTACCTTCTTCATCTGTGTCATCTTCCAGATCAGCAAGAGTTGGTGCATTAGGCAGAGTGTACATTGAGGAACCCCCAAGTCGACATAGCTTTGAGACACTATTAATCATCATGGAACCCAGGGGCATTGGGGTATCTGCAACAAGACTGATCATTAACTGCATCCTAGCATCAGGAAAGCACAGAAGATATTTTTGTTTCCCCAAACATCAGTGAAACCCTTCCAAAACATAGAGGTGGGGAAGAGATGTCCAGCAAGCCTGGATACTTAACGAAGCCAGGCTTCACAGAAGCAAAAATTAGTCTTTTTCAGACAATATCACATAAGCAGCTTCTGTCCTACCGCAAAACCCCCAAAAGTTTCAACCAAAAATTGCATCTGCTATAATCTGGACCAGGAAAGGGGAAGTGCTATTCGTGCATTATCTCAGAGCTATGCAGAAGAGAGAACTACACTGCTGACTAAGGCTGTGATACAGCTGTGTCAGCCCAATCCTGTGAGACTGGCTATTAAAAATCCTGGCTAGCTGCAGCCACTCCCACAGAATGCTCTTCCATGCTTCTCCCAAGAGTCCTTCCTCCCAAGAATTATACCACCCATCTGCAATTTACTGAGCAGCTCATCCTCTTCCACCCTATGCACTTACTCAGGGTGCATTGCTTTTGGGTACCTCTCCAAAATGGGTTATAGCCAGTGTGGCAGCACCTGGGTGCTCCTGAATGAACGCTTGAGGACTTGTCACCTGTCTCTCCTTCTGAGGAATCTCTGCTGTCACTAGTCACCAAGTTACGATCACTCAGTGCAGCCACATGCCACCATGAAGGGCCTCAGAAGACATAGCTTGCTCAAACAAGACAGTTACGTGAGCTGCTTTAGGCTCTGCATACTTGTATGCCCTGAAGAAAATCTCTTCAGAGGCTGTAACACACTGAATCTCACCTGAAACACAAAGGGTGTCAACATAGGTATTAGATTAGGTGTCAAATGTCTCTGAAAAGAAACTCTGCTTCCTGAGGAGAACCCTGACACCTGAAATGAGCAGTATCCATAGCCTCACCTGACAATTTAATTGTAAGGCAACAAGCATCAGGACAGCAGTGGCAGGACCCCAGTGCAGAGTGAAAGAACTGCCTGATTTTTGCCACACAAGGATGGACAATAAAACCTGGTCCCACTCTCACTTCCACTAATAACTCCAGAAATAATTCCAGTGAGCAGACTTAAGCTGGTAGGAGAGTAGAATCAGGCTCAGGGCTAGAAATTCTGGCTATTGGTACTACTTGGTATTACTTTGACAGATCTCAATAAGCGTGAGATCAGGCACTTCTCTGGTATATTTTGGCTGATTAACATAACCTGTGTGACCTCTGCTCAGATGCTTGATGGACTGTGGCTTCAACCTAGTTGTGAGACCTGTGTGAAAAGCAGGAAACCATCTGAAGAAGAAGAAAAAAAAGAAAAAAAAACAAAACCAGATGTTCCATCTCTGCTGAGTAGGGTAAGAACGTAAGCAGCTAAGAGAACAGACTGCACCTTAACACTGTTATGATCTTCCTTGCCTCTCTCCGGCTTGGAAATGTGAGCAATTAGATAGCTCCAGCAGATTCATTTTCCTCAGATAAAAGCTACCACTTGGAGTGGAGAGAAAATGAAGGTATTAATTGATGTGCAGGCTTTTCTAAAGCACTCATCATAGCTCTCAGTGGGTAATCCACATGCTAATGCGACAGCAAAGGAAGGTACCCCCCTCATATCATGGAAGCAGGAAAAGAGACAGGGATCATGTTGTTAGCACGGCGTCACTATTCTGGCCTTTTACACAACTTGCCAGTCTAAAATTAATGCACAGTTCAGGTCTCTTTGGATATAGCATACATACATTTTTTAATGAGAAAGAGGCATTATCGGAGGGTAATTCCTCCTACTGGCGTACGATGGGATAGTGTCCTCTGTAAAGCTGCTTCTTTCTCCGTGAACTACAGAGGGAGCCTAATTACTAGATTTAAACTACACACCTAAATCTGGATGTCAACAGATAACCAAGGTGCTACAGAATGGTATCTATGTCATGACGACGTGCTTGGTTCAGTGTACAAGTCTCTTCTGTGCAAGTCCAGCACAGGCAAGCAATAGGTTTTGTCCTGTTGCATCAGGAAGGGACTTGTGATGAACATCGTCTTTTTTCTCAGTAGAACATCTCTAAAATGGTCTATGATCTCATTCATAACTGCACTTATTTATTAATTCAGAGATCAGTTTTCTATAGTCACTGATCAAGTTGGCTAGCAAAAACAGACATTTTTTTTCCAGTTAAGGCATAGTGTTAATTTTTCACCCAAAATGACTGTGTGTGTGCTTTTTCTTAGACTCATGCAGGATGCTGAGAGGTAGGTACTGATTCTGCAAAAAGAAAGACTGAAACTAAAGGGATTCTACAAAGGAAAGACTAGATGCATATAAATGAGCATATCACTGGAGAGGATCACATGGACTCACCATCAGTTTTCACACTCCAGGTCATCTGGAAGCCATCAGTCATCAGATAGAAGTTCTTTAAATCCTCTGGCAACACGCAGGAGTTTTTCTGCAAATCACAAGATGGCTGAAGTATTATGAAGAAACATAGGACGTGTCTCAAATCCAATGAGCAACTGATCGTGGGACAAAAACATTTGCCACCAAACATTTTGCTGAATTCCAAGACGACTCAGATCAACCCAAATATCTCAGCTTAAAACTCTGGGAGAAAATGCACATTTCTTGAGTCTATGCCACTGTATTAACAGAGATGATTTGGGTAAATTTCAAAATGAGCAGTCAGTCATCACAAGGTTATTACAGGATTTTTCTCCAACTAAGACAACATATAATCCTGTGAAATCCCACTCCCAGATCACATATATTACAATCATTAGCTTTCTTTTTTTAACACACACACACATGTGTGTATGTATATATATATACACATACACAGCTTACAAAAGCAGGATTTTACTTTAAAGTGAAATCAGACTACTCCTACCTGTCCCATTACAGCATGTATAATAGCTGTATAAGAACTTTTTTTTCCCCTAAGGGTTTTCAATTCCAAGTAAGTGAGAACTCCATAGACTCAAGTCACATATACTCAAGAAAGTTTGATGTTCCACTTAATAGCATGTCTAACACACACACACACACACACACACACACACACACACAGAGCCAGTCTCACAAACATGCTGGTCTGCCTTCATCCCACCAAACTTTGGCAGTTGGCTGGGGCTCCTAAGACTGCTTCCTGCTGGGCCAAAAGTGAAAGAGACAATTCTAATGAGCTGTTGGGAGCTACTAAAAACCAGGATCCTTTCTTTACACAGATCTTCATTGTGGAAGGTGTTTTTCTTAACTCAGCCTCCCTATATAGGCAACAAATATTACAACGGAAGAGTATAGGCTTAGTTCTCAGGATAATGAGAAGCCCATAGAGCTATTTGCAATTGCAGACACTGTTCCTGCTGACAGGACTAGGCTCTGACCAGCAACCCTCATTCCTGTTGATGCTCCAAGGACACAAAAAGAAACAGTATAGAAGCATGTCAAGTTTTAAGACAAATAATTCATATGACACACAACTTATCTGTTTTGTTTGCAATCATATCAGTAAAAACAACAGACTGAAAAATACTGGAGTTTACATTTAAAGTACTATTAACCTCAAGGCTTCAAAACCATGAATAAAACTCCAAGACAGTTTAGTGATTAAGAGGTTTTAACAGATGAGCATGGAAATGCTAGCTGGAAAAGACTTCTGAAAGCTTCCATTCCAAACTCCTGCTTGAAGTAGGACTACTGCCAATGCACCAGATCAGGTTGGTTATGGCTTTTGCCTAGCTGAATCTTTAAAGTTTCCAGTGATGCAGGTTTCACAGCCTCTGTGTTGACCTGTCCCGGGGCTGTACCACCTTCCCTGTGAGAAGGTTTTCCTAAATATAGCCTGAACCTCTCAAGTTGCAACTTGTCATCATTTTCCTTATTCAATCTCATGTACTTTTAATTCTTCTCAGAAACAAAAAACAAATAAGCTCTTTGGGAGTCAAGTTTTGTAGATAACTATGAGGATGTTGTCTTCTTTAAAACATAGATCTGAGATTCATATACAGTCACAGGACTCTGGGAGTTGGACTTGTACAGAGAAAAAGAACAGATAATGAAATCTGCTACACAAGACACTTGATTATTCAAATATTTCTGTGACAGGATTTTCAACTTTTTCCCCAAAGTTTTTTTCTTTCATTTGTCTAGTTTAGAAGAAATCCTATAGGAGATGGCCTGCTCTCTGCATAGTGTGTTTGACACCTCAAAGCACAGAAACTCAAAATAGAAAAATTTATGAGCATTAAAGGGTTAGCAGTGCTGTCCCTGTACAGGCTTATCCTGCCATGAATCAAGATGCTGTACAGCTGAGTATTCACAGTCTGGCCTCAGAGGCCTGGGTGGATTTTAGAGCAGTTACTGAATCACTTTGGAGCAAGTGGAGAGGTGTCAGATGCTAAAAGCATCTGTCTGTCTGTATGCTGGGGCTACTTCCCCACAGTTGCTAAAACATTTAACACAAATTCATAAAAAATAGAGGAAAGACCCTCAAATTAGTATCTAAGGCAACAAAACAACCTTCAGGCATGCACAGTTCGTGTAGCTCTACATAATCTGGGATAGAAATTGAGAAAATCTGAGAGATGGTGCTCAAAGTCTTCCACATGTCTGCCACTTATGCACATCCCATTATCTGCCCTGATTCTGTCTCTCAACACACTTATCCAGCAGGAGCTACCTCCAACTCACACATCCAACCACAATGCTGAACTGTGGTCATCAATGCCTGGCATGAGAAAGGAAGGGCTCTAGCTTCTTCCTGTCCACATCCTCTCCATGGATCAGGACAGCCATTCTGCCTATTAAAGCCCTACTTATGTTTATATTCTTTGAGTTGTTACAGTGTCTATGGCATATACACAATGCAGAAGTGTCTAACTCACCCACAACCTTCACTCCCACATGTTAAGTAATTTACTTACTAGGCATATCCATTTATGCCTATTGACTGCTACTGATGAGTTAGTTCCAGATATTAATGGCTCTGTAGCTTGCCAAAGGGCAGTTTACTTTACTTGACCCCATCAGCAGCCTGGTCACCAGCACAGTGGTTTTTTAACTCAACTTGAGAAAATCTCCAGAGGCAACAGGTATTAAAGCAAAGCATCTGATACTCTAGAAGCTTTGTTTGAGAAGAATTTATTGTCATTGGATAATGTCATGTTGATGGCCAAAGCTCTGGTGGTAACTTTCAGAAGATTACTGAACTGTGTGGACTTACCTGAAGTTCTTCACATGCCTTTAACAAACACACCTTAATCTGTGGGTTCTTCTCAGTGCTAAATAATTTCATGCTGCACTTTCACCACTTCTTCTTTCATACTGTTGCTGCAAGTGTGGTGACTAGGTTTAGAATTACGAAGAAAGAAAATACCACAGACCTGGTACCAAAACTTACAAAAATACAAATGTCTACACAGTATTTCTAGTCCATTTGCAAACTACCCAATTGTAACTAAACTACCCCAAAAATAAAAATATATATGGGAACAGTTCTCTTGACTTCAATGACTTCCTGTAAGTGGGAGAACCAGATGCACTGGGATGACTGGTCTCTGTACAAACAGATATGCGTGGATAGGCCTTCTGCACTGAATCCTCTTTTTCTGGAGGGAAAGATCAACATCTGCACTTTTCTCCAAATGGCTGCCCTCTCCACTTTACCGTTATTTTAGGACCTTCCTAAGTATGACCCTTTCCAAACGATGTGGCACAATACAAGGGTGGAAAATGCTGATCAGAGCCCATCTGGGCCCCATCCAAAATCCTAGAACACTTCAGTTACACTCACTTCTCCCTTGTGACAGAAAGGACTGACTAATCTGTCACATTATGCTCAGCCACAGAACCTTATGACTTCAAAACAGGGGTCTTCTGACAGCAGAGTTCAGAAAAACAAGACCATTATGCATCAAAGATGGCTTCACTTCAAGCAGCTATACTTCCCCTGCTACTCTGGTAGTTTCCAGGGTTATGATCCTCAGCCCCTCAAAATACGGTATTTCCAATAACATGCCAAAAATGACTTAACCACAGTCCTGACAAGCAGCTTTATTTGTTTATTTAAACCCGAATCATCTGGTTATATTTGTCAGCTCATAAAAAGCAGTATCCCAAGTACCTAATATGATGTGTAAGGTCTATTTCTTTTGTTTGTTGTCTATAATATCCCCAAGTAGTCTCCCAAGAAAGTACAGTAGCTTGAGGATAGAGAACACTAGAGCAGAGAAGCTTGCTGCCAAGACCTGATCAACACTAAATCCAGAGCTAAAACACTGACATATGGCAATTCACTTAAATCAGTGTTGAAACAATGCCTCCCAAGCAAAAATCCTAAGGAACTGGAGAGTAATCAAAGCAAATGACTCTAGAGAGACTTCTCTAAAAAAGTGAGCAAATTCTGTACACCTTTTGGGGAGAGGAGAAACAGATTTATGTCGCATCTCAGGGCCTCCTGGTAGCAGAGTAAATCAGCAGCCACCTTTCTCTCTCCTTAACTTCTTGTAGTTTCATGACTGGTCTACCCTAGCTGTCAGTGAATACTTACGAGGTTATTTTATGTAATGTACTGAGACATTCTAGTCACACCTTCTATGAATCTGATCCAGCTGGAGCTCTGGGGAGCACACCTTGACAAAATTCACTCCCCCTTTCATCTTTACCAAAGCACACAGGGGAAGCCTGACTCCCAGCTGCAGAGGACAGGATTTGGCAAATTCTCTCAAGGATGGTGTTTCTGCAGCCATTTTTTATCAGAGTATTATAGAACTCCACAGGAAAATACTATGTGAGAAACAGTATGGGCGTCCTGTACACCATTACGCACCCTGAAGAAATTTACCTTTCCTCATGCACTGGTTTTGCTGGCTCCACTTGCCTGCCTCTCCCACACTCGGGGCCACAAAGCAGATTCAAGATAGGTAGGTCTTGTGTTGTAGGGACTGAGGATTGCAGGCTTGTGTAATGCTGAGGGAAGACACACATGAAGAATGGGGAGAAGGGCTCTTGTGGACGTGTGTGCCCGCACACATGATTTTCTGGGTAAAGGTTAGTCTGATTGACAGCTGCCAAGGGTCTAGAAGTCTCATCATATAAGTTTCTGACATACTGAGCAAACCACACTTACCACAGAAGGAATTGCTGGTGACTGGACTTGAGCACAAGCTTTGTAAGCCAAAATGAGATGTGGTACAAAAAATGTGGAAGACTTCTAAAACTGCCAGGAACAGCCACCTCAGTTCCCACTGAGATTTACATGTAAAAAGTGCTTCTAAATCCTCTAGCAGCCTATAACAATGCACAGCAGGGAATCTACAAACTGCTCAAGGTTTTTTTGGAGGGGTTATTACAGAACAATAAATCCCTATAGACAAACTGCACAGGGAGAAAAAACAAAATTCTCATGCAGAGTTGGAGAATGTCAGAGCTTCAGCAGTGTGATGGACATGGATCATTCACAGACACCCAAGGGCAGTTCAGTCACTGTTAGCAAGCCAGTTACAAAAATGGGCAAAATGGTCCCTTTGTTTTCCTTGCTTGCTGAGGTGCAGAGTTCTCCCCAGTAAAATATAATGTTGTAATCTTGAAAAGCAGAACAATGATGTGAATGACTTATTTCCCTTCTGAATGAAAAAAGAACCCCCTGATTAAGCACTGTTATTGCAGATATCAGAGTATTTCCTAGCAATATTTTAGTATCACGTCTCCTTTTACAAACTGCATATGGAAGTTAGCAGGGTAGGTGCAAACCTAACTTTAGCAGTAGAATTGGTTCATAGCAAGATATAGGATTATTATCACTGATGTCCCAGCCGCATGCTAACTCTGTCTCTATTCCCACTTGTATTGATTGTCTCATCACAAGAACATCAGGAAAGGTGAAAATTTCCCTCTTTTCATTTCCATACTTTACTACATAAATACCACAGAATCACAGAATGGTTGAGTTTGGAAGGGACCTCTGGAGATCATCTAGTCCAACCCCCTGCTCAAGCAGGGTCATCTACAGCACGTTAGACAGGGTTGCATCCAGGAGGGTTTTGAATATCTCCAGAAAAGGAGACACCACAACCTCTCTGGGCAACGTGTTCCAGTGCTCTCACAGTGAAGAAATTCCCCCTCACACTCAGGTAGAACTTCCTGTGGTTCAGTTTGTTGCCTCTGGCAACTGGCAACTGAAAAGAGTTTGGCCCCATCCCCTTGACACCCTCCCTTCAGTTACTTATAGACATTGATAAGATCCCCCCTCAGTCTTCTCTTCCCCAGGCTAAACAAGCCCAGCTCTCACAGCTGTTCCTCATAGGGCCGATGCTCTAGTCCTCTGATCATCTTTGTAGCCCTATGTTGGACTCTCGCGAGTAGCTCCATGTCTCTCTTGTACTGGGGAGTCCAGAACTGGACACAGCACTCGAGATGAGGCCTCACCAGGGCTAAGTAGAGGGGCAGGATCACCTTCCTTGACCTGCTGGCAACACTCTTCCTAATGCAGGAATATGGTATCCTAATCCAGGATACTATTGGTCTTCTTGGCCACAAGAGCATATTGCTGGCAAACAGTCAACTTGTAGTCCACCTGCACTCCCAGGTCTTCTCTGCAGAGCTGCTCTCTAGAAGGTCAGCCCCCAGCTTGTACTAGTGCCTAGGATTATTTCTCCCTAGGTGCAAGACCTTGCACTTGCCCTTGTTGAACCTCAGGAGGTTTCTCTCCGCCCAACTCTCCAGCATGTCCAGGTCTCTCTGAATGGCAGCACAGCCCTCAGGTATATCAGCCACTCCTCCCAGCTTGGTATCATCAGCAAACTTGCTGAGGAGGCACTCTGTCCCCTCATCCAGGTCACTAATGGATGAGTTGAACAAGATGGGACCCAGTACTGAGCCCTGGGGAACTCCACTAGCCACAGGCCTCCAACTGGACTCTGCGCCACTGATGACACCCTCTGAGCTCTGCCTTTCAGCCAGTTCTCAATTCACCTCACTGTCCACCCATCTAACCCACACTTCTTGATCTTGCCTAGGAGGATGTTATGGGAGACAGTGTCGAAAGCCTTGCTGAAGTCAAGGTAGACAACATCTACATACCTGACAATCACTTATCTTAAATATTTTTGTGAGCGTGCTAATTTCCAAGAAAATATTCAGGATTGATTTCTGGTTTGATTTCACAAAGTGTAAATCTTAGTAGCTCTTTCTGCCTCTTTGCCTGTACAGAAAGGCCTGGAAAAATCTTTTCTGCCTTCCCACTGTCCTACTGCACTGCATCCTGTCACAAAGCTCTTTTTGTTCTGTAGAGTTTCAGCTGACTGGCATTCAACAACCCGATATAACAAATGACTACATAACTATGACAAGAATAATAATGCTGGCAGTATGCATTACTTAGAATACCATTATAATCATTCATAATTAAAATTAGGTTGATTTTCTTACAAGCATTTCTGAATACCATAGATTTTCTTTTGGTAGGAACACATTTCCTCTACAAAACTGAAATGGGACTAGAAAAAAATCCTTCTAGCAAAACTGTAAAGTAAATCTTAACCATAGAGCTTTTATTTGGCGAGCCTTAATCAGGTCCCTTCCAACCTTACTGATTCTGTGATTCTAAAAGAGTGAGGTTTTGGGGGAAAAAAAGTGAAGAGTTTGACAAATTTTCCCTACATCACACAAGAAGCCCTGCAAATACTTTCCTAGCCAAAGATATAGTAGAACTTAAAAATACAGACTGTGATCAGACTTTGTTAAAATCTCAGCTATGAAGAAAATATGATTATGCGCATCAGTGTTGCCACCTAGTGGCTATGAAAAAGAGTGATAAAAGATTCACTTACAGATAGGATGGGCTTGAGGAAAGCAGAGGTACAAGTTCCTCCTCAAAGGGCCATGTGAGGTGCTAAGTGCTTCACACCTAATCTTCACTGTAGTATGTACTGCAATTGCATGGACTAGCCACTGTGCTAGATATTAGATTTTATCTCCAGAACTCAAGCTCTGCTACTTATTTCCACATAAAATAAAAAAATAGTTAACTTTGAATTCAGGAAAGGAGATTTCAGGTTTTGTCAATGTGACTGGAAACAAAGGCAAAAAAATAGACAGTGAAGTCCTTCATCACTAGTTCCAGATGAATAGTATCCACTTAGTTTTCACCATTTACTGGCACAGTTCATTCACTGGGTAAGAGATGATATTTTCTTTTGAGCAAAGTGCTTTGACCAAAGTACTTCAAAGTCTGATTCTAAAAAAAAACCTCAATTTTGAAACAAAACAGATTTAATTAGGAGAATAAGAAGCACGTGTAAATGAGAATAAGAATATATTCAGATGGAACTGACTTCTGCTCTTAAGAGGGGAGAGAGAGAGAGAGAGAATGAGTAAATATCACTCTCTTCCTCTCAGACCTGATCTGGGTGTTACCAAAATTGGTGCAAGACTTTTCTGTACTTTTTAGGAATAATTCTGTAAATGGCAAGATGTTATCAAAGGGGCAGTTATTTTCATGGAGTGGTAACAAGCGCAGCCGTTGGAAACACATACACCTGGGCACAGTAAGGGTTGGAGTAGAAGGAAGTCAATTCACTCAACTCCATCCCCTGCCATGCTCCTCCTCAAAGCCTGGTTAGCTATTACTGCCCCTTTCCTACACAAACAATGCCTAGAAATCAGTCAGTCTCCATTCTGTGCCCACATCCAGTTGCATGATGTGTGTAGGCATGTGCATTGGGTCATGAGATTGATAAACACATATACGTTCAGAGAGATGACCAAAAATGCCATCACTGTCCCCCACAGGTACACAGCAGTGTTCAGGAACCCTCTGGTCAGGTAGTCTGATGCACTGAGGTTGCTAGTGGAGAGCTGAGGTAGCATGTGGTCTTTGTAGGCTTCTGGAACAGCCAGTAGGCCATACTTTGACAAAAGATTGGGGCTGTTGGCCAAAGAGGAGGTAGAAAGAGGGGCTCTGAGAAATGGAAGTGAATACCTGAGGCTGAAAGAATAAATGGGTAACTGGAAGGAACCGATTGGCTCAGGGGTATTTTCCAGCTTCACATTTCTACCTATAATGGCTACAAATAATAAAGAGCTTCTTCATTCTGTCTCAAAGGGAGCTGCAAAATGTGGTTTCATAGCCGCCTCTGTCCGTTTTCTCCTGAATCACCACAGTTGCTGTCTGTAATACCAATGTGATTTCTTCTTAGAGTTCTCTTTTTAAATATACCCTCACTGATGAAGTTTCTCTAACACAGCAAGTGCATGTGATATTGTAGAATGGTATTGTACAAGAGTAACACCTGAAAAACAAATGTTGTTCAAGATCCATTGTGCATCTGGTAACAGGCTGTCTTAAAAGCAAAAAAAAGGTAAACACGTCATGTAACATTCTCCAGGGGCTGCAGTACAGTCAGATCAACCCCACTGCAGAACTATCAGGAAAACACTCACTTGCTCCCATGAAATGATAGTGTGGCGTTCAGCTGGCTCCTTTTCCACAAACGTCACCTCAGCAACTCCTGGAGAAGTCTCTAAAAGGAAAAGAAGAGTGTGTGTGCTGCTGGCATGGGTGACATCAAACACTGTGAGCCAGATGATTTTTCAAGTTAAACTTGACTGACAGCTAGGGGAAAAGCACTAATGACTGCAAGAACTATGCTGGTGACTGAGCAGTGGCTTTCTTTTGTCTGTAATTGTATTCAGCATATCCTGGTATGAGGATGCACAGGACAAACAGATTTGTATTTAAGGTCTTATCTTTTGCAGAGGCTTCATGGAAAAAAAATCAGCCCTTGTTTCCTGAAGAAACTCTAAGAGTCAGATGAATCTGTCTTTGTAAGCATGCTCTGTGGTTTCAGTTGGGCACGATATTTTTAAATAGACACAAGATGCTGTGCAGGTTGCTGTGAAATGCTAACCTCCGTATTCTACAGTGATGGGCACATTTAAGGGCTGGATTCAGTGAGTCTAAACAGATGTAGAATCTGATCCTACAGAATGGACCAGCATGAACAAACATCCGTTCCCTAGAATCCCAGCTGGGCACACGCAGATCTTTTAAGAGCACTGAGCTTATCATTTATAAAAGTGATCTGAATATTTTATGGGAAAGAATGGAATATAAACACAAGATACTGATCTATAGTGCTATCCCTGCAGGTGTGTGATGGCAAAATAGTCTCCCTCACACTTACTATTTTATAATGTTTTACTTCATCTACAGGCAACTGAAATGGTTCCCATGGACTTCATTCACTTCGGATCAGGTCCAGAAAGACTACTTGTTAAGGGAATTGCAAACCCAGCACACAAGGCTGTATAGCAAAAATGATCACTATGCAGAGCTTTCAAGACCTGCTCTGCTGTGAAAGTATGGGCTCCCAAAGCAGTCACACATACTATAATTTCTTTCTGATAAAACACACACAGTGCACTAGATAGGAAAGGCAGGTACCAGAGAGCTCTGGTTGTTTTTTTTTTTTTTAATTTTATTTATTTTTTTATCTCCAGCTCCAGGCTTCTAATTCTAGCAACAGTGCTGTCCTTGTCTGTTTTGCTAGTGGAAAATCAGCAGCCAGCATAAGGAAGTCTGAACTTTGCTTTAGTTGAAAGTATTGATTGTTTCACTGCCAGGTAATTTAAAAGACAAAATATATCACCAGAAAAACCAAAATTAAAGATATTAAAAAAAAAAATCATAGTAGGTCACCTAGGTAATCTTTCTGGCCAACGCAGGTCTCCAATCTGTAAGACTTTCTGATGTTTCACCAAGCTCACTTCAAATAGTTGGGTGCAAGGCAGGATGATCTGTATCTTGCTCAAATGCAAGTCCTCCATATGGAGCACATATTCTGCTTTTAAAGGAATGTGTGGAATCAATGATCTAACTGGTCTTTTCCATCTATGCTATGCAAGTCTTACAAGTTAAGAGATTATAACAACAGAGTAACTGTTATTTCTGTGATCAAAGAAAACAGCATGGATGTTTAATTCATCATGCACAAAGGCTCAGCCAGCATGGTGGAAGATTTAATATCATATCAGTCACAGTAAGATGCCCAGGGATGAGCGAACTGCATCTTCCAGAGAGGTCTGAACCAAATCCAAGATCAAAAGAAAGAGAAATGTCATCTTAAAAAGCCTGAATGTTTTATTAAAAATATCCTGTGGGTAAACTGAAGATCATGCTTAACAGATGCGTGGAAGTATGGATGGGAGTTCCATCAAACATGAAGGAGGAAAAGAAGGACAAATGCCATGGCATGCATGGCATGATAGCTTTTAGAATTTAGATGGAAGAAATCAAGAGGCTAACTAGGTTACACAGAAGATACAGCATAAAGCTTAACCAGTTCAGGAGAATCCTCCCAGTTAACTATTCTGAATCAAGATCACAGTAAATCTTGTCTTATTTTTAGCATACTTCACTTGGAAGTGTCCAGAAATGCTTTCAGTATTAATCAGAACAACTTGATCAAATAGTCTGAGCACAAAGCTGGAAGCAGGAAATCACAGCATTAGGGGTTCTTACTGTACTTCTAGTATTTTCTGAAGTCGGATAAAGTCTCAGCATCTTTGTAAAACTGTCTGAATACCTAATTTCTTATCTAATAAAGACTCTAAATAGTGAGGTATGCTCCTGTTCTCGACGTAAGTTAAGAACAGCCTAGACTTGCCATTCAAAATTAGTTCTGAGCAATCACTTTTGGAATGTTAATATTAGTCATGGAACTTCAGCAAAATTAATTATACTGGGAATGAAAAAAGATACCTCTCCCTTTTTCCTCAAATTATAACCTTCATAATGCTTGTGAGAAATCTTGCACCTTGTAGGGATTTCCACAGAGACCAGAAGTTGAAAAGAAGCATCTCATACACAGAATGTTAAAATTTGTTAAATTTGTTAAAACAAGAGTTTTTGGAATAGTCCCATGAATATTTACTCAAAGGCATTGGAAAATTGGGTCTCAAAATTCCATATACCGTATGTGTAATATTTTCTTGCTTGAAAGGAGTATGTTGTGTTTTAGTACATGATCATTTCCATCTCCCATAAGTGTTTCACTAACTCAAAGTTAAACATAAGAAGTATCTATGGGATTCATGAGGCCTCCTAGAAGAAGAGTTAAAAAAAAAAGATAGTTTCTAGTAGTGCAAAGTACCAAATAAAGCATCTTTCTGACTCAAATATCCTTTGTCATTTGAAAGAAACAAACAACATACAGATTGCGCTGGTAATGTTTTCCAAAATTTTTAATTCAGCAATTCTAATTAATATGGTGCTACAATTTACATGCTTTGGATTACTTTATGGAGTAGAAAAGCATGAAATCCCAGAAAGATTGATGAGACAGAAAAGATCTGGACCAAAACATCACAACAGTAGGCTGGAGTGTGCATTGCTATATTACACAATACAACAGACCAGAGAAAAATACAGAGAGGAGAAACAAGCAAACACATGCCATGTGAAAGAGATGCCATAGGACTTTCAGAGCCAAACTCAGATTGCCATGCCACACTTACCCTGAAAACTCAAATAAGTTTGAAAGAGAGCTCTGAACAGAGTTTGGAGATGAAACCCTGTCCTCAGAGGATCATGACCATTTAATCTCACTTGGCTGTGCAGCTATTAGCAACTTGCGCTATCTGTGATACAAATAGGTTACTAGATGAAACTCCCTGTCACTGGACACAAAGCACAGTAGCTAATTACAGTAGTCACTTTTGTCTTTAAATGCCTATATTATTTTGTGAAGTACGATTTGTTATGTTGGCATATGCAAGGCCTAACAACAAAATCCTTTACACATGCAAATATTTTCACCAATTCTTGTGATTCTACTGCCATGAGTAAAGTTTTGTCTGAGATGCCTTATTTTCTGATGTTGATGTTGAATTCCTTACACTCCTGCTGAACTTTGAAGGGAACTGCGGGGACATAAGAATGTTCAAGATCTGGACAAAAATCAAAGATGACAAGGAAGGCATGTTATGGAAAAGGTCCTGGGACATGGGAATAAATTGTATGGTGATTACTTATCAGGAGATGATCCTGAGCAGATTCAGCCTCTCTTCTCACGTTTCTCTCAGAACACCTTGCTATGCTGATCTCCTGTCATTAGGTACAGTGTCTGTCAAGCCTACATATTCAGAAGTCACAGGAGAGGCTAAAAATTATGCATGATTTTGAATAAAACACCTCTTTCTCTTTGCTCTCAGCCTTTGACTCTCAAGGGCTCTCTCAAGTCACAGTTTGAAGATTTTTCCGTTAAGCTGAAATGCCAAAAACATAGATTTTGTGCATGAATAAGAAGTGCAACATCTCTCACAGCTAGGCAATCCCAGCACAGGGACCTTAAGAAAACATACCACATACTGAGAGGAAAGCAGTAGCAGCATGGTTTCCCACGTTGCAGGTGCCCAGGCCGTCAGGTGCACCAAGCTGCCCAGCAATTCCCAGCTGCAGGAGTAGGTGCCGGGGAAGGGGGGCAGCCCCGCACCCCGGCGATGCCCCGCACCCTGCCAGGCCTCGCAGCGGCCCAGCAGCAGGGGCCCCTTCCCGTGCCCAGGCGGCCTCCACACCAGCGCCGTGTCCTCGGCCTACCTCGGGCCCGAGGGACTCTTCTCCCACGCTGCTACTCACCCAAGACGCGTATGACGCCCAGGGTGAGCTTGTCCAGGTGGGGCTTGATGCTGGCGGAGGGCTTCTCCTCCATCCTTCGCAGGTCCCGGCCCAGCTCCGCTCACCATCAACTCCCAGGCAGGCAGACACAGCCAGCACAGCGGGCAGCAAGCGCGTGTGTGGGGAACGATCTGTTTGTCCCTCCTCCCACCCCGTAGCCGGGGCTGCACCGCGAAGAACCCTGGGAGGTGTAGTTCTCCTGCCCCTCCGCGCCGCCCAGCCTGTGGACAGAGCGAGGCCTCACGGGATTGGTAGTTCCGTCAGCGCGCGGCCCGCCGCCAGCTGCCGCTCGGCGGACTACGTCTCCCAGAATGCCCCTCTCTTCCGCGTGCCGCGATCGCCCCGCGGCCCGGCGGCCCCCGGCTGAGGTAGGGCGACGCCGGGCGCGGGTAGCCAATAGGCTGCGAGCGCTGGGGGGGCGGCGGGGGGCACTCTGGGAGTGGCGGTTGTTTCAAGATGGCGGAGGTGGTCGCCGGGACGGGTGGAGACATTTACTGGAGCGGGGGCAGTATCCTTCCGCGGGAGGAATCCTTCCGAGGCTGCGGCCTGGGCAGGGGCCGTGCCCGGGGGGCCGCGGAACCGGCGGGTTGGGGCCCAGCAGGTTGGGGGCGGCCCGCAGGAGGCCTGGGGCTGCGGGGAGGGGTAGGGAAACTGAGGCAGGGGCCGAGCCTGGCGGCGGGGGGTAGCGGTGTGTGCCAGGGCAGGGGCAGTGCTGCGGAGGAACCTGGAGAGCTGCGTTCAGTCCCGGTGCTCCGTGGGGTTTTGCAGCTGAGGGCCGTGGCACTGCCTGCTCAGTCAGGAGAGAGCACGGGGAAGCGTGGAGTTTGGTTGTGCGTGAGCGGGCAGTGGAGTTGTGTGAGTCTTCAGGGCAAAGGTCTCCCGGGGGAGATGGGAGATGCTCGGCTTGTGTGTGACTTAGTGTTGAAGGACTTTGGGGAGGTAAGTATGTAAAGAAACTGGGTTCAGGTTGTGGAAATGTGGAAAAGAATTCACAGAGGGAAGTGGGGAAACTGAGGCTGAAGGTTCAGGTGGCAAGCAGAAGGTGCATGCCTTTTGTGACTGCAGTCTAAGCTTGACTTTGAGGCCTAAAAGCTAGAATGAGCCCTCAGGGGAGCTGGATGCTGGAGGAGTCTGTGAGAGAGAAATTTGGAGGCTGTTGTGGCTTGGTCTACAGGAAATGTGGAAATGCTGGTTGTGGGAGGCTAGATAGGGCTGGACATATAGCTGGAGTAGGTGGTGTTCAGCCTGTAAAAAAACTGGCTAGAGAGATGGGCTCACATGGTTCAGAGAACCAGAAGGAATTGGCATTGATGTTTCAGCTTGTGTGGCTTGATCTGGAGGCTCAGCTACTTGGAGGCCTTAGGGCAGAACTGTCTCACCTGACAGAGGCATAGGAACGAAGGATTTAGTTGTAGCTGTAGGGGACTTGTGGTATTGCTGTGGCTGGTATTGGGAGCTGGGACCCAGCATCAGTTAGAAGTGATTGAAAGAAAAGGGAATGTTTGTGTGTGCTTATGTGTATATGTTTGATTGCATACCCACTGCAAAACAATGCATGAATGAAATGGGCTATCCATCCAATGGGCTGTGTTCAGCAGGCACATTGTTATAGATCTGGGAAGATTGTTCGTTTGTGTTAAGAACTGCATACAACTTTCTCTTTGGTGTGATGGGATGAAAATTGGTAGGCACATACCAAATTTCTTGCTGCACTGTCACTGTTCTGGCCTATTGTGGAAATACGGACGTAACTACGCTGTCACTGTGTTTATACCAATTAAGTACTGGGCTGACAGGTTGTTTCCCATGACTAAACACACTGTTCTGAGCCTGGCAGAAGCCTTATGCGTCGAGATATGCCAAGGAATAGGAGTCTTCTGGATATCCACTCCTATTTTACTTTTTTGCCTCTGATTTTGTCAAAGTTTATATATCCTCACACACACGTTCACACGCACACACACACACACACACGGAACATGAGTAACGAGTAGGGGATACCTTTTCCTTAATGATGGTTTGACGCTTTGGAAAACTGAACTTGTTTCTATAATTGCAGAATTAGATATAGGATAATAATGCTGGAGCCATACTTCAAAAGCTGAATGTTGTTTAAGCAAATCTGTTTTGTTTCCTATAGCTATGTGTTGACACACAGATTAGCAATATGTCAGTTGAGAAAGCAATTGCTGGTGCTAAAGTTTGTTGTTGCTGGTGGTAGTATGGATTGAAGATACTCTCTTTTGCATCCTGCAGATTGCTGTCACAATTGTGGTGACGCAGCTGTTTGGGGGCTTGAGCTATTCTGCTGATTTTTGGGAAGAGAGGATGTGTGTTTTACTTTCACAGTTTTTTCAGCTTCAGGATCAGGTTCATGCTGTGACCCCATAAACATTGTGTTTTGACAGCTCAGGAGATAGCATGCTGCAGTTTACAGGTGAGAACAGAAGTGTTTTCAGAGTATGTAGGAGAGAGAACTTTGATAGCATTATCAGGTTAAGATGTGGTCTAAGACTTATGAGTGATGATGGTTAACAGGTGATAATGTGGGCCATTACAATCACAAGTGAGCTTGTGATTGAACTCTTATTTCCAGTGTGCCAGGTGTCAGTTATGTGATAGGTACTTGTACTAATTGAATTTGAAGTTGCTGTCAAGAGGTGAAAGCTTCTAGGCTGCTGTTAATTTTGTCCTCTGTGTAATAACTTACTAAATTAAATTTTCAAGATGTAGTTATCAAAATAAAATTTCAGGTGAAGTCAGAGAAGTAATTGGTCAGTTGAAATACTTTCACAACCTGAATTTACTTGTATGAAGACAGCTGTGCAAAATCCTAAATGGATTTACTGTAAACAGAACTGAAGTTAAGTAATTGGGCCTATAAGCCACCCTGAGAAGGCTGTGGAAAGTAAAGCAGTATAAACAAAATATAGAGGAAGTGAATTTCATGTTCTGTGTTTTGTTTTTCAGTTTAGTATAGTGTTGTTACTTATGTGGGAATAAAAAAATCTTTTGCCTATCTGAAACTATTGCTTTAAGGAAGATACTGTGAAAGCTACTCCCTTCTTACATTTGTATGAAGTGCATTGAGTCTTATTTTTAGTGTGTCTTTTAGGAGGCAAGGATTCAAGTTTGATGATTGATAAGATAGCACAAATAATATACTTCCTGGTTCTTTGTGCTTTTTGAGTATCGTGCAATGAAGTAATTTAATAGTTGAAACTCCAGGTTACTGAAAGTTTCTGAAATGCTTTTCTTTGCAATTTCCTCAAAACAAATCTTGCTCTTCTTAAAGCAAAAATGTCCTTAGGCTTTCAGCTGTTACTCATCATGTGATGATCGGATGAGAATGACCAACTTCCTTTGAAGTCTTTGCATTTATTCTCATTTATATTTCTTAGAAAGTATTATACAAAAAGTGGGTTTTTTTAATAGCAGTATGAATATAGGTTGTCCTAGAAGTTTGTCAAGAGATACATACGTATATATCAAGGGATTACTTATTTAATGATAATCTGCTCTAATTTAAATATTATTGCTTCATTATCGTAGTAATTGGACTTGCAACTGGGGCTGGTCCCTAGGATCTCTTGTGAAGGTGACTTCTGAGGTGATTTTTACTGGATGAAAGTTAATGCACAGTGAAGAAGTTAGTGACACTGTTTGCTTTGTCAATCTGCATTTTTTTTTTAATTCAAGCTTTTCTTACTCTTAGTGCTTCTCTGGCATTGCCAGTTTGTTTTCCTGTCAACTGCTTTTTAAAATTAAGAGCCAAAATACTAATTTTTATATTTTGATTTAAAGGGCTGAAATTGTACTCTTTTTGCTTACTTCCTTTAACAAAGTTACCTGCAGTTTCTGATGAAGAGCAGCCAATGGTATATGTTTCAGGTATGACATTATAATAGGAAGAAAAAGCTTTTTGCTATGAATGCTAAGCTTTACAATGCCTTTCAGGTATGTGGTTTGTGTACTTACGTTTATAAGGTACAGAGTCATCAGAAGTACTTTAACTTGTAATGGGACATTGAGGATTATAGCAGAGGATTTATGTTCTGCTGCTTAGCTAAGCATATGGTATGAGATGAACAGTTTCAGGGGACTTGTTTATATTGCAGGTACAGCATAGTTCCATCCAATCTGTGAGATAAGCTGAATTTTTAATGTGGTCTCCAAAGTATGTTGAAGCATTAGAGATGTTCTGGTCTCTTATAAGCTTTAAGGAAAACAGTTAAAATGAAAATTCTTTGTTTAAAATAAAACAAATTGCTCTTGTGACGTGGAATTAGCACGAGCATTCTTGCTTACATCCCTGGGGAACAGCTTGGTGTTTTTGGCTGCCCTTCTCCAGAATTTCCTAATTGTCTTCGAGCATGGAGGACAAGTCTTCTAAAGTGACATTAGGTTCAGCAAAAACATAGGGGGATGAGCACATGTCCAACAGTTATAAATTTTGAGAAACACTGCTGTCTGAGTCTGGAGTAGCATGGTTACCCTTCAAAAATACCATTCACTGACTATTGCTCCATTGGCCATACAGTTGCGTTAATAATCTCTGAATGAGTTCTGTAGCTAGCACGTTTCAAGTCAGCTGATGTCAGATCATTATACTCTGTGTTCTGCTAAGAAAACAGTGATCCTAAATTATGTAAATTGATTCACTCTGGGAAATATTCTTCCAATTCTATATTTATATGAGGAGATTTTCAGCAGTGTTACTGACACGCTTCTAAATTTCATTACACAAACAAATATATTCTCTCTGTTGTTATAAATTCAGTATCTTTTTTAAAAAAAGCTCTTGACAATTCTAAGTAGTCAAGACTCACTCCTTGAGGCTCTATCAAGAAGATACTGATTTTAATCTGGCCTTGGAAGGCCTTGTCAGTGTTAGTGTAGATTTTTATAATAGCACCATTAAGATTTTCAGTGCTTTTATTTGTCAGTACAGTTGAACTAATGCTAGTTATGACAACTTTTTGCAGAAGGTCTGTGGAGTGTGCATTGTACCGTTATATTACTCATATGCTTGGTTCTATAAGGAACAAAAAAATTAGTCTGAGCAATCAGTACATTTGCTATATTAAGGAAAAAATGATTTGTATGAGTAACACTGATCTGAACATTAATTCTGGTTCCTATTTAGTCATTAAGCACGTCAAAGCAGAAGCTCTCGCTTATGCTTTTGCAGTTTAAGAAACAGATTTTTGCTTTGAAACTCAGATGGAAGAAAAGAGGTACATTTGCAGAATTCACTTTGTTCATGTGGGTGGGTGCAGACCCATACCATGCACCTCTTTTTTGCTTATGTGTTCATCTTAATAATATTTTGTATGGAGTCTGAGGCTGTGGTGAACTGCAAACAGAAATAGTGCTGAAATTCTCTTTCTAAAAGAGTTGCTTAGGCAAGAATGAATTTCTGGATGTTCTGTTGTAGGAGGAAAGGTAAGGGTCTGTTTTGACTTCATAATGTGTATGTTTTGTGTGTCTTCAATCTACAGGAATATCTGCAAAAGAAAACTTAAGAACAAGATATTTGCCAAAATATCAAAAGAGTGAAACTAAGCTAACAGTGCCTGTCACTGATACTTCTGTTTCTATGGATCCTGTTAAAAGCACCAGAGATACGACAGGGCAGCAGGTCAGTAAAGGCTAATTTTAATTCCTCTAAAGAGCGTGCATAGGAAAAAGTGGCAGAAAAACTTTAGGTTGAAAACTGCTAAACAATTTTACAATGCTACCATTCTTTCAAGGTCTTATATATATATATATATATATATACACACACACACACACATACATACATATATAAGTCCTCTATATATAAGCTTTTCTTTCTTGGCCTACCAAGAGAACAAAGGCTAAAAGGCTGATTTATTTAAGTGATGTACAACAGGGACTACATAAAATGGATAGGTAGGTTTATGTGTAGGATAGTTTTGAGTAGCCCCTAAACAATGTTACTTACTGAAGACAGAGAAATTGGTGTTTCAGTCTACTCCATTTCACTGTCCTAGTCATATCTCTTAGAAACAGGACTTTTGCAGGTCTTCTCAGAGACCTTTTTGCTGTGGTCATTTGTGTTAACAATGTAAAAAACACTTTCCATGTTTGACAATAAATGCTAAAATGCAGCTGAGTGATAAGAGTAACTTTGTCAGTTATCATTGGCTGTGCTTAGTGGATTGTCTAGTCTCCTCTGATGATAACAAGTGATGGTTTTCCTACAGTTTTCTATGTTGGAAACTTCACTGCTTTGAAACTTCTTTTGGAAGATTATTCTGTGTTCTGGTAGGTCTTGTAATGTTTAGGAATCTTTGAGAGACTATTTTTATAATGTGATTTGGATAGTACATTGACTATCCAAGTCATTGAGATACTGTATGTCCGCTGTGTAGTAGTCATCTTGAATGATACTGTAAGTCAATAAGATTTGATATCTTTGCGCTTCAAAGCAGTATCTGAAACTTCTGGCTGCTTCTGGTTTGCTGCTGTATCATCACGCAGTTAAATCTTATTCTTTGTCTTGGTTAAGATGTTCTTCTGTCTTCTGCATACCATGTGAGTGCCGTGTTGCCTCATGTACTCATTCAGAACTCTGCTGTGTATCATTCTAGTGTTATCACTTTGACAATGTCATTGCTGTTCCTGCAGCAGCTCTCCACAGTATGACATGCTAATAACTAGTATTCATATTTAAGGCTCTTCCTGGCCTCCTGCCTTTCTGTTACTCTGCCTTTCAGTACTTGCTTTTAGGAGGTTGGTAGGTACCTCCCGTTTGCCAATAATGCTGTTCTTAAGTGACATGTCAGGATATTTCACGAGTAATGTGCATTATGCAAAATTTTTATATGGAAGCATCTCTTCATAAACATCTACCAGGCGTCTGCTTCATAGGTGCCTTCAGATTTCACTTCAAAATCTTTTTATTGTATTATGTGTAAGATATTTACTAGTGATTAGCTGGTATATGTGAGTTACTTGTTTTGTTCAGAAAATGTTTCCTCCTTTTTACATGTGAGTGCTGCTGGTGTAGAGATGTTCTTTGTTCTTTTCAATAAAAGCCTAACACACTAGACCTTGATTTGAGATTCAGGTGTGCTTTTATAAGACTGACAATAAAATGGGTTCCAAATTAGTGTGTTTTTTTTTTCTCTTTTCTGTCTTTTTTAACCTTCTATTTTTTTGTTCATCTTGCCAAATCCTAATGGAAAGTTTGTATGTTAATTTTGAACCTAGAGCTCTGAATCACTTGAAAGAGAACTTTCAAGTAAGTTTTACTTACTACAGAAGAGCAAAATTTCACAAAGCTTTTTCACAAGGAGTTTTGATGACCAAAACTCATTTTCTTCAGAGTGTTAAATGCCCTTCTAGGGAGAGTTGGTCATTTTACTCTGATAAATTTTACATTGCTGTACTGCTGGGTGACTCACTGATATGATTTACCAGAATCCTCTGTAGAAGACACTGGATTGAGTTTCACTCTAATGTGAATTCTAGCAAAACTGATTCACCTTTTCCTCTTTTAGATAGACTTGAGTGCTACATAGGAGTTTGAAGAGTTATTAAGAAGATTTCGAAAAGGTCTTATTAGCTCTGGGAGTTTTTCTGGTACTTTCATTAAATCAGTGGTTTGCTATAATGGTCTTGGCCAAGTTTTCTCATCTTCCTGCTTGCTGTTTGACAGAAGTTGTAAGCTTCATCCACTTACATTGTCATCTTCCGGGGCTTGGTTTATGAAGTGAGAGTATTTTCAACCTCTCTAGTGTGTTTCATCTAGGAAATTACTGAGATAAGGAGCTATGTTCTACCCTAAGATGTGTAGCAAGTACAGAAATCTGGACAAATGAGACATTATAGTCTTGGCCTCTGCCTCAGTTGTGTGTTTTACATTGGAGCTGTTGCTATGCATAATTCCACAGCTCTGTTTTGACATGTGTAGTGGTACTAGCCTGCCTGTGAGAATTTGTGGGTGCCATCTGTCAATACCTGTGGCTGATGCAGAAAAGCATAAACTATCTTTTCATCCCTCAATCTGTCTGAGAATATGTATATGGATTTGGGGAATGGCTTGAGGAATCTGTACAGTACCTCCTGTAAAAATCTGCTTCAGTAATAGAATCAAGATTCTGACTACTTATTTTCTTTTGTGAGTTAAAAGTGATTTTTTTCATTAAGAAATTTTGTCAGCTATCTGCTAAAACTTTTTCAGCTATTTTTAGTCTGGGAAACGGAAACCTTCAACTGTATGTTTAGTTGAAGTTAAATTATACAATAAATTTCTCTTCCTGTTTAAGACTAAATAGCATATGTTTGGGAAGGAAACTGTGAAAGAAAATATCCCCTTGAAAAGCACTAAAGAAGTTTAATTTGCCTGGTGAAACTTTTGTTTTCCAAAGAAAATATGCTTATATTAGAAAAAAGGAGAGGGGGTGTACTGAAGGGCCATGTGAGTATAACATCTCTCTGTATAAAACCATTTCTGTCTTTCAAAAGCTGCACAGTCACTTAATTGTTTTAAACTTCTGTTCGAGAAGCAATTAGCTAAGAAGGGAAGGAGGTGCCTCCTCTCTGATGTGAGAGATCACATCAGCTGCCCTCACTGGTAATGAGGGAGAGAAGCCCGGTGTTTGCTTTGTATGGTCAGAGGTTATTCTGTGCTGTATTATGTTAACTTGTCTGAGTTGTCCGAGGCTTTTGGAGCAACTTTCTGGTGTCTTTTATTAAGCGCTGTACGTGCTCAGTGATGTTTAATAGGTTTTTAAGTGTCTAAACTGAGGATAAACAAGTCAGATTAAGTGGAAATATTTAGATTCACCAAAATCTTGGGCAGACCAGCATAGCTACTTCTGTTCTTTTCATTTTCAGATTCTTTTGTGCGTATCACTAGCCTTAGATCGCTGAGTCACTGCCTGCAGTTGTTTTTGGTAAAGAGATTTAGAACTAAGAAGGATTTCTGCTTTGAAACACCCAAATAAGTAATGACAATGACCATTATAATACAAGGGATTGTTGCAAACATGAACTGCATTATGCCATCTGGTGGACATTGATAACAAATACTGTGGTTTTCAGTATGATAAAGGAATGCATTAAAAGAACTAAAGCACTGAAATATATTAAAAATCTTTTTCAGAAGGAGTAGTAGTGTGTGAAGGTAGCAAATAGGTGACTAAATAATGCAGCAGAGAGAGCTGTGTACTTTTCTGTATTAAAAACTCTTGAGCTAAAAATTTATCTTCTACTAACAATATATTGTATTTCTTTTTTGCTGTTTTGTGTATTTTTTTGTGAACGCTAAGGCAAAATGTTTTTTTTGCTATGTGTTTTTGGATCCCAATGTAATAAAGTTCTGATCCTGGACTGGGTATCTCTGCATTAGATTCCCAAGTCAGAAGTGCGTGGTACATTTTATCAAGTATGAAGCAGTGAATGACATAGATCCTGAAACTTTACTCAACATGTTTAGTATTGAAGCAAGCAACTTGCATTTGATTTACAAGTCTTTTAGAAGCTTTCTCCACAATTTGGTAATTTGTTTTATTGAACTGTACTTACAGTTAGAAAATATGCACCTTATTTTCAGTTGGAATTTGTCTACCTTCGACTTCTAATTATTAGGTTTTGAAATGCTTTTAATATCTTATGAAATGCTTGTTCTCCTTTAAAAAAAACCCCACAGTTTAAAACAGGGATTTCAATTTTCAGGTCACTAATGAAGGAGGAATGAAGAGCGCTTCTTTAAAGGATTTATGTCCTGAGGACAAGAGACGCATTGCAAACTTAATTAAAGAACTTGCCAGGTGAGAATAAACGTTACCTGAAAATGCATTATGTTTAAGGAGAATCATTCTTCTAATTAACATCAAGCAATGTAGAACTACATAATGGAACTGTATATTTGCATAAGATAATTTTTCTTGCGGGAAGAGGTATGAGCGGCCAGATAAATTTTTTGTGCTTCCTGATTAAAAAAAAAAAAAAAAAAAAAAAAAATCTCCAAAACAAAATGAAAACAAGAGCTTGTTTTGTGACCTGCAGTAGTTCATCCATATAAACCTATAAGGTTAGAGTTTTGTTTACTGCTCATATTGTTTGCTTATATAAATGTATATTGTCTTTTGGAAACCACAAGCATTGCTGATACAGAACTTTTAGTTCTTATTTGTCAGGAATGAGCTTTTATATGGAACTGCACATTAAAGGTGGATCTTTTGGCTAAAGTGCGCTATCTGTGTTTATCTGTGCTTGCATGTGCAGAACAAGAGTCAAGAGTGATTTTAATTTACTTTACCAAACTTCGCTTATTTTGCTGTGTTTAATTTCTTCATGTTTCCCCTGTTTTTCGAGGGGAGAGACTGAAGTCTCTCAACTTTAGAAAAAGCTTATTTGTGAATTTCATTCCAGAGTTAGCTACACTCACAAAGGTAAGTAATGTTAAAGATAGGTTGAATGTGAGTGGGGAGTCACCCGTCCATGTTTCTTACACTTCAGAATTTCTGGAAATCTGCTTCTTGTGTAATGGTTGTAATGCTGAGAAAGGACAAATGGAACCTTGGTAGTTTTTTCACAACACTTAAGAATACCACCTTGTGAAATGAGATCAGATCCTAAGAATTTGTAAAGGTAGTTTTTCTAGAACAAAATACAATTTCTAAGATACTGAAGAAATACTTTGTCACAGATTTCATATGTAAACAGTAGCTGGCACGCAATACCAATACTCTTTATTCTTTTTTTTTCTTTTTCTATTGGAAAACTAGGGCAGAGAAATTAACTTGCTTATCAAGGTCATAGAATACATCACTGGTGCAGCTAGGAATATGTTCTCTCTGATTATCCTCATCCAGTGGACCATTTTGCCTGCTAATAATTTACAACAATATAGATTTTCTTGTTATACATTATTTTAGTCATTTCTGAAATTTTTCATGCTTGCAACTCTATCTTACCTCGTGTTAGAAGATGTCTAGTTAAGGATGTCATAAAGACTGAATTGCTGAGAAGCACAGTTGCAAATTGTCAGATGTTGAAGCTATTCAGACTCTTTTGCCACTGTTGATACTTAGAGGTATATTCTAATATTAAAAAGAACCTTTTTATTACATTGTTCCTCATAATACACTGCTCTCTAGTGAATACTAGTGCACTAACTCATTTGAGCATGGGATTCTTCTTAAATCTTGGATGCTGTGATTTTTCCCTGGGGACAGTTTGATATTTTTGTCTGACATTTCTTCAAAGAAAAATAGAAGGTACAGCAACATTAATTTTGAAAAGTAAAATTAGTGGAACACTATTATTTTATTCTTAGTTCTCTTTTATTTTTAAACCTAATCATATTTTTATTGGATGTAATTAAAAGTCCTTTGCAGAGTAACGGGGAAGTTAAACTTTAATTCTGCTCACCTTGTCACTTTTTAAAAAACTCTCCGTAATTTTTATGTCTAGTTGGGCATTGATGGAGGATTTTTACATGCAGTAGAACATTCTCTGCTATTTCAAAGAAGAAAAAGAACTAGCTGTATGCTGAAAGTTCCCAAAGACTGTCCTGCAGTGAATATTTGGAATAATAAAGATTTCACTTGACCAGAGCTGTACTTCACTGGTCCTTATTTTGCTACTATTTATGAATGAAAATAATGGTAACTGGGACTAATTCCTGCACGCTTATTGCAAATAGTCAGTAACTGCCTGCATCAAGGCAGTTGTAAAGTAGTAAAATTCTGTGCATGGAAATCAATGACAAATTATTATTAACTCCTTGGGCTTGAATTTCAACTATATTTTGCTTGAGCAGTTCAGGATATTGGCCTTTTCTCTGACTTTTGTGACTGTTGAGAGTTAATTTTCTTTCGCTTCCTATTTTTTCCTCTCTTCTTCCAACTCTCATTTCCAATGCAGGTTTGAACATTGGTAAAGTATGTACCTGCGCATCAACTAATCTACTGAAGTGTGAGACTTAGCCTTGGTGTGAATAAATTCTAATGCTAGCTGTATTATTATCTTCTCCTTTGAAAAATTCCAGTTACTGTGCTTGACTCTGATGTACTGCTGCTGGAGATTCCGGTGGCTGACATCACAGCAGCAGTTAGGGGCTGGATGAAATTGAATTTTGAGCCTGAGTTGAAAGAAAGAACTCAGCCATATCCTTTCTAATCCTCCTTTCTAGGTTAAATAATCTTAGCTTTTGCTCTGTGCTCCCACTGTAAATCCAACCATTATTTTGTCTTTCTCTGAACATATCCAATCTGTCTTTCCTCTTAAGTTGAAAAGAGACAAACTGAATCTAGACTTTAAACTTCGAGAGACTTGAATGTTGTAGACTTTCTTTTTTCTTTTTGGATTGTGCCATTGGATTCTTCTCAGATTTGTTTTTTTTTTTTTTTGTAGTGTAATTTCTAGGCATAACGAGTCATGCAGATGAATTCTGAAGTGCTTTGTGTATAAATGGGAAAGTTTTGAGTATGATCAGCCAGGATTTTCAGAAATAACCAGGACAGCACCTTCATGTTTTCAGCAGGTGCTGCTGGGGTGGTAGTGAAAGTGGTAAGCACAGTAAGAGCAAATTTTAATTATTAGTCTTCATGTAGGATCTTAAGCGACAAAAAAGACTTTTTCTGAACTTTTGTTACAGCAGGATACTCCTGAAACAGTCATCAGCTTATGTAATCAAACAAGCTGTGACATGGTGAGGACACTGAAAGATTTCTACTCTTGTTCTCTGTGCTGATGTCAGGACACATTAGGCCCTTCCAAAAGGGAGCGGCACAAGGTCCCTTGGGACCTAGCCAATTGACTGTTGTGCATTAATGAATTGCTAAACACCATACTGAGAATGGTTGCAGGGTATTCTGAAGTAAAATATTGTAATTTTAAGTATTGTAAGTGATAGGCAGATTTTGAGACCCCTTTTCTGCTCAGCATTTAGTTGAATGGAGAGGATTATAACTTTCTTTGCGAAGAAAGTGTGGGTATGCTTGTGTACATTCATCTGACTCCTAACTGTGATATATAGCTATGATGTTATGACTTGCTGGATCCTGCTATGACATGTACATTGTGAATGCTTCTTCTTTCCCTGCACAGTTAAAGTACAGCTCAGATATTCAGATTTCTCTTGAACGAATAGAGGCAAGTGATATACAAATAAACTTTCGTGAACCATTCTGCTTTTAGTGATGAGACCTGGTATCTAACTTCATCTCTGAAGAAGGAAAGAATACTTGGAGAAATCTGGCTCCATGTCATGTTTGCAAATCTTCAGAAGGAGTTTAGATAGGAAGGTATAATAATGATCGTTTCCACCTAAAGGAGGGAACGAATATCCTTTTCAAAATGAGATGCAAAGTGCTTTTTTGCTATCAGACAAGAGACAAAGACCAATGCCTGTTCAGGATGGCTTGTACCTGACAGCTGGCAAAGCAACCTTCAGATAGACCTTTGCTTCTCATTGAGGAAATGCTTCCTCCTTCCCAAGACCTTGGATTCCCAAACTCCTCCTAGGGTGCTGGCACTCTGGTAACTTGCCTACTAGCATTGCTTTATGTAAACTTTTTTGCTGTGTACTAATATGAAATTGGCCATTTAAAACTGAAATTTTCTGACACAAGGTGAAAACTGGAATAATTGATTTAATTACAGAATGGGGAAACCATTAAAAAGGAGGACAGTAAAACTCTTGGAGCTTATACCTGTTGTTAAATGTTTTTCACCTAGCACTTAGGCTCTTTGAAGGACAGGTTGCCTGTGGAAGTCCGTTTTACAAACCTGAAATTTTTGACTTTTTGGGTTGCATTCTTTTCTGGATCGTGCTACCTCATGTTTAACCATATTGTTAGCTGGTGTTTAACTTCAATGTAAATGTCTTTTTTGCGTGTGTGTGTGCGCACATGTGCACTGCTGTAGGAGACAATATTGTGTGCAGTTCTGTTAATAGGTCAGGCAGCAACACTGCAAATGAGACATCTGAAAATTACTTCTTGTTGATAGGTAAAGCATGCTTACGGTCCATGCTTAAAAAGTCATTTTTAGCTAAAAGTTCCTGCTGTGAAATCTAGTTTATGTTACTTTGCAAGCTGCATATAATAAAATTTACCCATTGTGCAGCATTTTCAGTAATGTTTTGGGATTGGTGGGGTTTTAGTCATTTTTGTTTTTTTAATTTTATTTATACAGACTGCCTGTGACACTTGGGTAAAATGTATCAGATTTCTGAAAAGCATACTTGGACAAGAAATGTTACCTCTCTCCTCCTTGCAGTGCCGTTATTAAATGTCATATTTTTGCCCCGTTTTGTCAGAGGCATGTTGTAATCAACTCTGGCATGAAAACTTCCTCTTTTATCTCCTTTGGAGCACATCTTTCACTTGCAATACCTGATAGCATTTCACGGCTGTGATGCAGGCTGGTCTCTGCGTGATGCCTTGATCTTGGTCCTGTCTCCATTTTTTATTTATTTTTTTTTCTTGTCATCCTGTCTGTTACATCTGCCATTCTGTGCTTGGAATCGAAAGTTGTGATTTTTAAGAATGGGCTCCAAAATATTTCATCTTAGCTAGCTAGTTGGCAGACTAGTGTAAACTGAGTGCTCCCTAAAAGATAAATGTTCCCTGTGATGAGTATGGGACTAATCAATGAGGCTTCCAGTTTCTATTTCTGCTTTTTGTTTATTTTGCTTCCTTCTCTTAACTTGTTCAGCCACAGTTCTCACTTAATTCAGATTTCTCTTCTTAAAAGCTCAGTTTTTGCTGACACTTTTAGAAAGTAGAAATTGTTATTTTTTAAAATTGCTTTATCAGGGAAGCTTCTTCTGTATCAGCACAAACTACTTTTGTAAAGCTTGTATGGTTATAGTGTTTATGTTGATAATATCATGGCTATTTCTTGTGCATGCCAGTTATTCATTAGACAAGAAAACTAAATGCTGTTGACCTGTGCAGTGCTTCAAAAATTGTACCTGGAGAGCATCAATCCTGCTTACTCATTGGAATGACTTAGTGTCATCAAGCAAACTTGATGATCAAGTCCCCCTTCAGATCATATAGATAGAACTAATAGAACTACTGGTAACAGTAGGGTGCTCAGGAGCACACCATAATGAGTGTAACTGATAAATCAGGAATTCTTTTGAGCACTAAGGCTGATATCATAGGAAGATTTTCTGTTGCTATATCTGCATCATGATTTTTTATTCTTCTGCAGAGGCTCCTGTAAAATAAAACTAAGACCCTTATTTAAATGCATCTAAAATTACTTAATCTTCTAAGTGTGAGTATACAATGAATCTGGAACAAAGATGGTGGGTATCTTATGCCACAAGATAGTTGAAAGTGAATTGCATGGAAGGAAACAGCAGGGACAGTTCTGTTGATTTGTCATCTTTGCTCGCAGCGGTCAATCCTCCATTTTCTCCTGTGAACAATGACAACAGAGCCAAACACAGAAGTGTTGCCCGGTGAAAAGGTTGTCCTCTGTAGTTAGGATGCCTTCTTTTGCTTCTCTTCTCTGACCATGAGCTGATGAAAAGCTGGCAAAAATCCTTTCCAAGAGCATCATGAGCCTTGTAGCGTTTCTGTTTGGCAACAGTCAAGTCTTTCCTAGTTCTACTAAAAAGTTTGCTCTTTACTGCCAGAAGGCAAAGAAATAAGTGTGTGTATATAGAGCAAACAAAACAACCTCCCACCTCTCTGAGCTTTGTATAGGATGTATAAATCCAGCATAATCTAATGATGTTGTATTCCTTTTCTCTTACTTTCTTTTGTCACCTCCTGTGAATAACTGTCTCCTAACTGCCTGCCTCTTATGGGCTGTCTCCTGCTTTGTGATACATAAGCACATATTGCCACGTTTCTTTTAAGATCGCTTACTGTTCTCTGTCATTTACTACATAAGATATGTGGCACAATATATTTGTGTCTAGGAGTATGACAACTTGCTGTGGTCTGTGTTAAATATGAACACAGCATGTGAATGTGATGCGGACTGATGCAACTAGCACAGAATCTGGAGATGGGCAAGGCCTCCCAGGTATCGTCTAATTCCTTTAATGCTCAGTTATTTCCTAAGGTATGTTTTCTTTGATTTTTAATGTTCTAAGGCACCAGCACAGCCCAGTATTTCACTTGTCCTGATTTTTTTTCTAATGCAAAGTAACTCTTGTAGTTACTAAGCAAGCATCCTTCCTTGTGTAGCGCCCTAGAGACATTACTTGTCTTCTCTTTCTCTTCTGCTTTTATTTTTTTTTAATTTTAATTTTGTTCTTGCTTCCTTCCTGTCTTTCATCTGCGTGGTCATTAATGTCTTCATTGTCGTGCCTAGTTGATGACTTTTATTCTCTCTTCTCTACTACTCTTTTATATTAAGAAGACAGGAGACATTCTTGCATCTTTCACTGATTATATTTGAGGGTAGGCCATACATGCTATAGCCACGTAGCTGATAGCTCTAGATTTAGAGAGAGCGAGCTAGTGATGGTTAGATGCAAAAACCTGTGTCTGCAGCTTCTGGCATTTGTGCTGTACCTGTAACTGCATCTAGGAAGTGAGGAGAGATGGTTGCTGGCTTTTAAAAGCTTATATTTGTTGCCTGCTCAGCTACACCAGTCCATAGATGTTGAGATGGACAGAGTTATACAAAGTTATACAACTGTTTCCCTTTTCATTGTTTGTTTTTGATATGTGGGCTCTCCTTTCCAAAGTCTTTGGGGTATAGAAGAGGGCCTGGAGTGACTGCTGCTAATGGGAGACAGAACTGTAAACTATGCCATTAGCATGTGAATGGTGTAATGTTTTGATATTAAATCTGTGCTTTTTGTATAACTGAGAAAATTTTCAACTAACAGTTTCTTCTGAGCTTTCAAACTGCCCTAATTTACAGGATCTAATTATGTGCCGTATGTTATTTTTCTGCCTCCAAGTTTGTGGAGAAAGGATGTGGGTTTCAGTATTATTCACTTCCAACTTCGTTTAGTCTGAGCAGTTGTGGAAGGGGTTTCAGGTCAATCTTAGAGGATATTACCTGTCCATATGTTACCTCAGAGGGCTGACCCAATTGTTGTATTTATGTTTTTTCCACTGGAATGTCAAAACAGATCTGTGTCCTCCTAAGGGAAAAGTCATGATGTCAAATGGATGGTTGAGTCTCTGAATGGATTTTTTCTCTGAAGATTGTCAGTGGGTCTGAAGGGATAAGTGGAAAGCATAGTCTAATGCACATATTTTTCTCCTCTTTTCCTCTTCCTGTAGGATTGTTCCAATTAAAGGAAGTTAAAATGGGAAGTTTTCTTAAAGTTATACTGCTTTGGACTCTAGTCACTTAAGCTGAAACAACTGTTTGATCAACATAAAAGACTACATTTTAAGAGCCTTCAACAACAGGAAATGCCTAAGTGCAGAACAAAAATATTTATTAGTTTAAGCTCATTACTAGTGTTTTTGTAGAGCCATGTAAAAGCATGTTTTCTAAGCCACGTTTTTAACGTAGTTATGGGATTGTCAATTGCATTATGGTCTTCTTGCTTGCATGATTCCAGAATAATTGTTTTTACAGCCTGCTCTTGAAATGCAGAATAAATGCTTATTGTAAACCTTTTTCATATTGTCATCTTTTAACCTTGATCCAATTATTTATACCAAGCAACAAGATGCAGGGTACCACAGCCCAGACAAAACATAAATTTTATGCTTGCAGCCTGAAATTTTAAGATGCCTGGGAGATGGCAAACTGTTCAGTTTAGAGAAAGCTAACAAGAAGAATAGTTCTTTTCTTGGACTTATATTTGGCTGCTAAATATACCAGGACACATTTGTTTAGGGGCTAAGAACACAAAAAAAATTTCTTTCTTATCTCAGAAGGATATGAATGGCATTTGCCATTTGTATTTTCTGTGTATGTGCCCTAGGCTCCTATAGACCTTGGAGTCTTCATTATGGCTGCAGGAAAACACTGCACAAATTTAGTTGTGGGTTCAGGTCCTTACTTTGTAGTACCATGCAGCTTGTTAACGTGCACGTACTCTAGTGAGACCACTGTCTCTGAAGACAACTTATTATAAAAGATCATATGCAGCTTCTAGTCTAATGTAATGAAATAAACTGTATGAGGAACTGGCCTGCTTAAGAATGGAGATGGTAAAATCTGTTTAAATGGAAAGCAGAAGAGCTGGAAGTCAGGCACTGTGGCTGTGGACATATATTTTGTTTCACACTGACATAGTCTTTGTTTCCTCAAATTCTTTTCAGGGTAAGTGAAGAAAAGGAGGTGACAGAAGAACGTCTGAAAGCTGAACAGGAGTCATTTGAGAAGAAGATCAGACAACTAGAGGAACAGAATGAACTTATCATCAAGGAAAGGGAAGATATCCTTTAAAAAAAAAAAAGTGTGCAAGGGTTCACTGTCTGAAATAAAAACTGAACTACAGAGAAATAATTGTTCTAATTTATGGCAGAGAATAAATCTGCATGTGCTGCCATTCAAAAGCAATCAGAGAGATGACTTGTCAGCATGTGCTGCTGGTTCATTTGAGCTTAAAACTGCCATCCAGCTGTTCCTATGATCTTGTTTTGCTATGAAGTAGATTTTTGTCAACTAAAAATGGCAATAAGGAATTTATGCATTAAAATGTGGTTATATATTTTTTTCCCCCATTTTCTTTTTCTCTCCACTTAATCCTGTTAGATTGTTGTAATTGAGGTCTAAAACTTCTCTTGCATGATATTCCAGTGCTTTGTGTGTCTGGAGGAACACAGCTTACTCTGAAGACATTTAAACTGTATGTATGCACTGAAGGGGTTAGCCAGCTCAGACTTTGTTTTTTGTTCTTATATAAAGTTAACTGTTTTACTCTTGCAGATTGTGACTTTCTTCCCCGCTTCCCTCCCCCCCTCAGCATGCTTTTATTGCCAATCATGAAATATAACATGCAGAAATGGATGATGCAGGAATTACGATTTTCTTTCAATGTGCTGTGACAGACATTTACAAAATGTTCTTGTTCATTTCTCTTCTAAATCTTTGGTATTGATGTTTTTTTGTTTAATTCCTCAGAAGAATAACAGTAGATTACAGTGGGGTACGAGTGTGTTGTAATTACAACAAAGGCAAATGTGTTGTGATTTGTCTGGAGCCATATTTCAAGTAGGAAAGATACTAATGCTATTGCAGAAAGCCTTGATAAAACCTTATGTGAGGTACTGTGTTCAGATGTGACTTATCCTTGTTCAAGAAAAAATCGGTTAGATGTGGAGAAGGGCTACTCAGGGTAATAGGCAGAACGGAGAACCCATTTTATGAGAAGGGACTAAAGTGTGTGGATTTTTTGTTTTTCATTTTTTTGGTTGTTGTTGTTTTATAATAGTGACTGGCCATATAGAAGAGACTGAGATGGGGATAGGGTGAATAGGGGCAGAGACAATGATGAGTCAAAAAGGAACTCTTCAAGCTATAGGCCGGTGTCAAAACAGAAATAAATGAAGATAAACAGTCTACAAAATACAAAGTTAGAGGAAGGTTCCTGAATATTAGAGGAATCATATTTCAAAGCTTGTGAACACTGGAGAGTTTAAAAAAAGAAAAAGCTACTTTTTTTTTAAATGATTCTTGGTTAATTTGTGAAAGGGATTCAGTGATGTGTTGCCTTTGACAGCAGGGGGTTGTTCTTGAGGACCCGGAAGATCCCTTGCAGCACAGTGGCATTAATATTGATGGAAGGAACTTGGTCTACTGTTTGTATTAATAATATACACATCAACAAGCTTAGCTGGTATGGAGCAATTCCTGGAAAATATTAAGTCTGATGTATTTAAGAGCCGTCCGATAAAACTCTTTTTTTTTTGCATTAATTTCACTGCAGTCAGTATTTTGTTGTGTATTACAGCATGCGCATTCAGTCAGCTCGTGAATGTGGATGGGATATGTGTTCCTGATTGGATGGTAATTTTTTTCTTAGTATATGTACATAAAACTTTCACCAATTCGTGAGGCTTATTTGACTACTGGAAAGTAGCCCTGTTTGCCTCCCTGACCTCCTCCTTTATCAGAAATAGACTGCATAAGCATGAATGGTTTTTCAGGAGAAGCCTGGTAGAGATGGCAGAAGGTTAATGCATGCAATTTTACACTTCATAAAACTCTGTAAAGCTTAGAAATATAAAACCAGGATATAGTTTAAAAGAATATATATTTTTTTAACTGTAGGAACACTTGCCTATCCTTTATGAATGTTTCAGGATTCTTCACATACAATCAGGTAATTTCTGGTCTCTCTCGCAGCTTGTTCGAGAGCCAAGCAACAGCAGATTTTCCAAAACTGAATGTGGGTTCTGGTAACTTGAAGTTCTCCTAGAATGTACAGCATTCACTTGCAAGTAAGCTATCAGGAATATAATAGCATAAGGAAAAACCATCAAGTCTGGTAAAAATCAATTCTACCTATCATTTTCTTTTTCCTGAAGAAAACTGGTGCAATTTATTTTCTATAAAACTATTTTATCTATTCAATATTTAAAATTATCCTACAACAATAAGTCAGTGCTTTTGACCTAATGGGTGCAAATATCCAGCAAAGTGTAATTTCAACTTGGTAGGTGTTTAATTTGAATAACATGAGGACTGTGTCTGTGTGAATTTTAGTTTGTTTTAAAGGCTATACTATAGCAAGGATACACTTTGTGCTTACAATCCATACTTTAGAAGCAGAATTTCCTTATTTTGTTGTGGTTTATTTTTTGAGAAGTGATGTGGACACATCCAGTTGAATTTAAGTGTAATATTAAACCAGAACCGAAGCATGGCAGGGGGAAGTAGGTAGTGTGCAGTGGTCTTGCTGTAGAGTAGAGTTTTATGTAATTGCTGTAGAGTTTTATGTAATTGCACATTACTGGAAAAAGAATAGTACAAGTCTACAGCTGAAGTTTACATCTACTTTGGAACTGGTCAGTACTGTCTGGGTAGGGAATAATAACTAAAATTTCACAAAAACATGAAGTCAGTTATTTTCTTTGTAATTGAAATTTTGAAACAGATTTGGGTAGTCCTTACCAGGGCATACAGTTAATAAAAGACAGCCCTGATGAGCACACTGTGAATCTTAAGTAGGCCAGCACATTGTTAGGATACCAAGTACTTATTACCACAGAATTAAAGAAAAAGGAGGATTTCAAGCGGTCATGTGGTCTGCTCCTTTTCCTTAATGTAGTATGTTTAGACCTGTCACAATAGCTCCTTAAACTGATTCAAAAGCAGCTATATTGGCTTAGCTTTTTATCTTGAGTGTCCACTTTAAACTGACTTAAAAAAAAGGGGGGGGCAAAACAAAGCTAACTTCAACTAAAGTGTTCCAACCAGTTCTAAGAACAAAAGAGAGGATTAAACCTTTATTTTGTCTTTTTGTCTGTAATAAACTCTTGCAGGTGGCCTTTTTTTTTTCTTTTTTTTTTTTGAAAAGTTCTAGTGTTGCCATTTGTTGGAGATGAATGGTGTGTGTGCTGTGACTACGCTTTTTGATGTTCTTATTAAAATCCACCCAAGTGAATTAAGCTTATAAACTCTGGGAAAAAATCAGTAATGCATGCTCTTATTCTTTTAACGCAATTTGTGGCCTGTATTGCAACTCTGGCTCATGTCTGCTGTGGATTTTTCTGGGTACTGAACTAATTGTATCCTCCGATATTGGTGTGTTTGTGGACTTCGGTGTCTGGAAGAGGTGGCTTAACTCAAATGCAGGGATGAGAACAGACCTTTGGAGGAGAGAGAATAGGGAGACCAAAGAGTTTGGGGTCAAATAGAGAAAAAGACTGTGTTTTGAGCTGAAAGGTGGTGAAAGGGAAAACAGTGGGAGCTGGGATGGACAGATAAAAGAATCTTTTAGATACGAGGATGAGAAAGTGGTGAAACACTGAACCAATTAAGCAGGAATTGGAGGGAAACTGCAAGTAGAACTGGGGAAGTGAGAACTAAAACTTGGCTGAAAGAAAAGACTTTGGGGGGAAAAAAGGTTGAGCTGGGTGTGAATTATGTGAAGCAGAGAAGTGAAGCATGTGGTTGGCGAGTTTAACAGAAGATTTTTGGAATGAGCAGTCAGAGTAAAGGAAGAGGCAGGATGAAGGCAGGCTGTCTAGAATCAGTCGAATGATTGAGAGACACCTGACGAAAATGGATGTGTCTGTTCAGTACCACCATCCAAGCTTTCAAAATGAATTTAAGAGTGGGAGAAACTTCACCATATGTAATCTAACTCCATGTCTTTCCCAGCTTCCCTTCTTAATAGTTTTTTTCCATGCTTCTATATCCTCAGATCGCAATAGATACATATAGGGTGGTTGAACTGTGGTTTTGGAGGTGGTCTGAATACTGGCATTTCCTTTGGAGTGTTTGACTTGAAACTTCAAGTGTCCTTCTGAATTTTTTGCATGGTTCATTTGCATTTCCAGAATAAGGGAGAAACACATTGGTCTGTGTTGTGCTCATAGGCTAATGCACTGTCCCTTCTTCCAGTTATGCTTAGGAGCTGTTATGAGAGAAGCTTCTGGCTTGTATTTTTTTTCTAGCATATTTTCAAGCATTTATTATGAATATAAATCTCAATATGACTTCATTCAAGAAACAGGGAAATAGGTAGTCTAAGATCATAGAATCATAGAATTGGTAAGGTTGGAAGAGATCATCTAGTCCAACCCTTAAACAAGTGGCCCATACAGGGATCGAACCTGTGACCTTGGCATTTTTAGCCCCATGCTCTAAGCAACTGAGCTAAGATACTCCAATACTGTGAATATAGATATCTTAGTAAAGAAAAGAATAATAATGGAGTTATTAAGAATCAAATACTATTGTTACTGCCAAGCCTGAAGAAAATGTGTGGTCTTTAGTCTTTCTTGTTATCACAATTAAGGGTTTTTTGTCCAAATATGATGATACTGCATAAATGAAGAGTCAAAACAAGATTGAACATTTTCTTAAAGATCTGTTATTTGGGAAAGAAGCAACTTCTAAAACACTTTATTGAGTTTTAAGCTATGTGAAGCAAGATATTTTGAAATAGTGTTTCCTTGCCCAAATTATCAGTTTGGATAAAGGGAAGAAGAGATTGTTTATTGCATTTTTTTTCCTTTATGTAAATCTCTGCTCATCAGCCCTACTAAACTTCTGTTTTGGTTTATATTTAGAATATACCTGGATTTCTTAAGCTTTTTGGTAAAATTATTTTCTGATTTAAAGGCCCAGCCAAATTCCATATGATTTATTTGGCTAGTCTAAAAATGAACAGATATTGTTTACTTATTCCTTAATATTGTAACTACTTAGGATGACTTAATTACTTGGTGGTTTTGCATACAGTCAATGTGAAAATTAGTTTAGAACAATTCATTTTATGATATTGTTAGCTGATGATTGAGTGAAGTTTTTAAAAAAAATTTGAAAATTTTTCTGTAATACTGTAATATACTTACGTTGCTCTTGAATATACTGAATAAATTAGTAGTACTTATGTGTTCCCTCCTTTTCCTTTCTTTCTGTGTTAATGCAGAATTAGTGTTATTTTACAGAAGAAAAATAGTTAAGATATGCTTAATGTCACAGAGCAAAATGGCAGAAAAGCATGGTCAGACTAGAATTTCTGGATTTGTTCTATATTATGCTTATCTTTCCATATAACACTGAATTTGCTTTTCTGAAAATGGAGGGAGAAATAAACATTTATTCTATTTCTTTTCCTTTTTCAATTTGACTCTACAAAAGCCATCATCACAGGTGAAGAAACAAAGCAGTAAGGTCTTGCATAGAAAGCCTCTGGAAAGGTGCTTTTTGACATTTGTGGTCCTTATTATCAGATATTTGTACATGCACCCCTAGTGCTACTGTTTGCAAATGGCAGTTAGTCTGAACTTAAAATAACACATAATGTCATATAGAAATGGAATGTAGAAATTAAAAATATAATTTAGCATGTATATATGAAAGTTGCATCTTTGCCCTGCATTGCCCTCTCACCCCACCCCCAAATTACTAAGTCTTTGGTATGATGTTTTCCTATATCTGACCTTTTAAGAAAGAAATGAGCAGTAAGAATAAAAGTTTGTAGTATAAAGAGTAGACATTGTTGTCTGCAGGAAACTCATGCCCAGTGCTTTTCAGTTAGGCTGTTTATTTAAAACTTGGTAACAATTTAAGAGTCTGACTTTGGCTTTTGAAAATTTTGGTCTTGATTCCAGCACAAAAATTTGGAAATTTTTCCTGAAGAAATTTCTGATACTGGATCTTACTTTGAAATTTTTCTAATAGCAGTGTGTGTATTTTTTTCTTTGTAAATAAAAGTCAGTTTTACCCATTAACTGTTACAGATTACTCTAGAAAAGTTTTCTTTTTTGTTATAGTTTCTGGAAGTTTAATAATTGAGGGATACAAATTGAGGGTTGGGAATTGCCACTGTCCTTGTCTTTTCTCAATTTAGTTCCTTCAGTTTGTAGTATTCAATTTTTCTCTTTGTTTTTCATGTATCAGTGCATGCATATATGGATATATATGTTCTCATGTACTATATATAAGTTGTTTGAGGGCATGTGAGGATACACAAGTTAGTGTTCTGCTCTTTTCTTCCATTTTATCCAGCTGCTTCACTTTTTGAAGGTGTTTCCCTTACTGATATTATAGGTCTCCAACTAATAAATGTTTCTAAGCAACCATTATTGTCTATTGAGGAAAAGCTGAACTTATTAAAAAGACCCTGAATATTTATATGCTAGTGTGTAACAGCAGTATTGGCTAAATAATGTATGTATTTAAGAACTTCTTAAATGTAAAAGAATCAGTCAAGGACTATTGGGTAAATAAGAGATTTTGAATATTTTATGAACTTTTAAACTAAAACAAGATGAAACATATTGTAATGTTGAGTGTTCAAATAGATCAATGACTACAGATTCATTTAAGGCTCAGCTTTATGTGTTATTTTAATCCTGGCTAGTGCTTTAAAGCAGAAGCCAACCACGTTATGTTATAGAGTTGTGTGGAATCAACAGATGGTACTTAAACAGTCTACCTTGGCCTCTGGAGAGTAAGAGCTATATAGGCTTTTTGCCCTAAAAATTTACTCTCTGAGGTGCAAAATTTTGTCTCAGAGAGTACTGTCAATATAGAAATACAGTGGTAGGATAAGAGAGAGAGTTGCTGGCCTTGTGGTTCGTACTGAGAAGTGTTTTGTGTATCACTAATAGGAGAAAACATGCCGTATCCAACAGCTGTGGCATAGAGTTTTCAGGACCCACCAGGATGAAAGATGAAGACTAGTGCCATTTGTACTAAGGAGATCTCTTCCTGATACTTGAGACTTGGTGTTTCTGAGCTGCACTCTTGATAGCTGAAAAACTGGAGCTCTGCTCTGTGAGGTTGTTGATACTGATTGTAGGCCATACACCCCGCGGATGCCTTGCCTTCTTGCCTGGGAATGTGAATGGTATCTTGAGCACAGACATGATGCTGTCTATACTGTCTCCTGTTTGGATGTCAGCACTCCATGTGATGGTGAGTTGGCCATATCTGAACTTAACAGGACAGATCTGAACAGGAGACAGATGTCATTGTCATTGCAGAAGCTAGATTTCTAGTCATTTACATCAACACAAGTTACCCTAAAAAAAACCCCCTTAAATAGATCAGATAAAATGTATTCCTCTATTGGAAAGCAGGGCTTTTTTGGTTTTGTTTTTGTTTATTTAGGGAGGAGGGGGAAGGGTGTTTAAGCTGGCCAAGCTGTTTACTTGACTAAATTTTGCTTCTGCTTTGTGGATATTGCAGAAACATTGGGCTTCAGATATGTGAGCTTTCAAAGCGATTTTTTTTTTTTTGAGTTAAATTTTCCTATATGACATTTGGGCTCATTTGGAAACAAAAGCTGAGATCTCTTAAAAGGAGGCACAAATGGGAAAATGAGATCATTAATTGTTGAAGCTGGTACTGTAACAAATTGACTAGAAATGTGGATTCAGAGAAATTGATGTACTTTATCCTTCCAAACTAAATGAATTCTCCATCTGCTTCAGCTTCTCGACTATAATGAGGACGCTGGGCTGACTCTACTATTGGTTTCTCTGTCTCCCTGAACTATTTTGGAAAGTTAAAACATTTCTTGCATGATTAAATACACTTTCAATAAATCAATCTCATAATAATTGTTGTTCAGGAGAGTTCATTATTCAGTTTAGTCTTTTAAATTACTGTTCTTCTTTAAAGGATTCTTCTGACGTAATGGCTTCAGCTAAATCCATTTGCCATACTCTGGCTTGTAATTACTTTAGATTTGAAGAATAAAATGAATGGCTTTATTATTAATCAGTAGCAAATTTATCTTACTGTTTTTAACCTTAGAATGGCCTTCCTTCATGAAATAGTTTTAACAGTCTAGATAGCAAAACACTTCATACCTCTCTTTCAGTAGAGATTTAGTGAAAGCCATCAGATAATTTTATGTTTTTTCTCCCCACCCCCCATGGCCCTGAATGTTTGTCATAGTGACTGTCATCACATGTGTTTAGCTTGCTATTTTATGCTGTCAGCTGCTGGCTCTCTGCAAGCCTAGTCCTGCTATCTGTTTTTTAGACTGTAAATTTTTCACGTTAGGGTAGCTTTTCATTTTGCCTTATACTGTGGAAAGTGTATTGCACTTAAGCATAGCATTGATTTAACTTTGGCTACTATACTGGACACTGTCCTAATTAACTTTGTCTTATGTAAACTTAAAAGATTTATTTCCCTCCTTCTGTTACTGTAAGATTTCATAGGTCTTATTGACAATGCTTTTATGGTCAGATGAGTCAGAAGTCTATCCTGTGACCTTTGGTGGCAGAAAACTATCATGGACCCATGTTACATGGTAGCTGAGCCTGGACAAATAGCTAACAGTGTAACTCTCCATCATTTAGTCTTTTAAAGGTATCATTAGCCCTTTGTATGTAGTCTTTTGTAAAGTTGATCAAAAGCATCCTTATCTTTAAGTGGTGTCAGTCAATGCAAACTACTATAAAGGCATTTTCAGCTTTGTTAGATTTCTTAAGATCGAGTAGGTGTCACATTGATCATGTTTTCAGAGACTACTTGGAATATGACAGTGAGCTAGTTGTAGAGTTTTTAGACATAGAGTAAATTTCAGCTTTTAATTTCTGAAGGGATTCATTGCTATGGCAGCATTGTGTTGGTTTTGTTTCCAGCATCAATTGTGATGTTTAACCAAAGTTAAGATTTTTTTCAAATAGTACCAAGGAATTGGAGCAAACAACCAAAGAGGAATGAATGTCCTTAAAGTCTTAATTCTGTGGCTCTCTAGCAGATTGTTAAAAGTGTAAATGTAAAACAGATTTTATATAATGCTGCTATCTGTACCCTTTTCACTTAATTCTGTTTGCATGATGCCTCCACATTTTAGTTTCAGAAATTGTAATTTCATTCCACATCTACGGTTTTAGTTCATATGCCAGTATCTGTGTGTGTGTGTGTGTATGTGCATGTATAAATATATATATATTTATATACACATACAGAAATACACATGTGCACACGCATGTATAATGGTATTTTTAATTGTGAAATCTTCATCTTTTTTTCCTTGTAACAGAATGACCACTTTTTTGCCTATATGTCAACAGTTTTACATAAAGGTTAGTCCCTTCTTGGGACAAAAAATACCCCAGGGTTTACAGCACAGGGAGTACAGTTGTAGTAATAAAGATTATGTTGCTGATAAGTTCCCCTCCAGGCCCCATGATGGTAATACCCCCATATTTTGTCTTTAAAGAAAACTGCTGAGAGGCAATAATTTTTTTTTCTATGTGTCCCATTTTCATTAATGCATGGTAATTGATGGAGTTGCAGTGACTTGTAACAGTAATGAGTTCTAAACATAAGAATGCACTCCTTTCTAATAAGTGAGCACTGCTGGGGTTTAAAAGCGTACTAAATCAGTTGCTTTAGTATGAATTTATTAGTTTTTTTCAGCATTAGCTTTAATAGTAGTTATTTACATAAGCGTACATCCCATTAACCGCCATCAGGGCTGGAAAACATGCTGAACTGTTCATATTTTCATATAATTATTGAACATAATGGTTTCATTTGCATTTCTAAACAGTGATGTTTCTGTCAGGCTTGGAAATAGTGTCTTTACGCAGTCCCTATTTCACATCCACTTATTTGACATCGTTAAATTTTATGCTAATGTGCTTCCCTAGAATATCATCAGTAGGACAGATGCTTGTGCTTTAATATACAAATCAGAGATGCTTTTCCCTCCCCCCTTTCCTGAACTGCAAAGGAAATAAAAAAAGCATATCTGCACTTTTTAGATATAGTTTGTTTCATTCTAAATAATCTGTTAGAAGTAGAAACTTAGCTTTCACCCCAAGTAGTCACTTCCAAATGTTGTTACAAATACCTTGTTTATGAAAGGTGGGAAACTGTAACCTCCCCACGAATGAGCCGATCTTTGAAAACTAGTGAAAGCTAAAGACTGTGTGAAACTAAAAGATTGTAACCTTGAGATTGCCTCACATGCAGTGCATAGAGCTTTGCATAGCAAGCTGCCAGGCTTGGCAGCGGCCCGTGGATTGACTTTTCTGGTAGCTGACCATGTCTGTACAGGAGGTTCAGGAAATGGGAGGTTTCAGTTTCTAGATGCAGTGCTTGTCAGCAGAAAGGCATTTGGAATTGTACATTGTCAGGTTGTTGGTTCTGTGTTTTAAAAATAACTTTTTTCTAATTTCGTAACGCTGCAGATGAGCAGAGGTATATGAGCCCTAGCTCACTAGCAGACAGGTAGAGGTATGTGAGCCCTAGCTAGCTAAATGGGGAAGCTGGTTGGTACCAGTGTTGCTTTGGCCTGAAGTTATCAGTGGAAGCAGAACATCAGAAACCTATGAGATAGTGCCTGTAATTGCAATTCTGTTGTGAGGAAATGACTGAGTAAAAAAACGGTGCTGCTTTTCCTTCTAAAAATGAAATGAATACTTCACATCTTGTTCTGTGTGAACTTTCTCTTGGAGTGATTTGCTTATGGTTGTGAGAAGAGTGTGAGCTGCAGAGTAGACGAGTGCAGCCTTACGGTATGCAGTTGTGATGGAAACAAGAAAATCTCATGATGTCTAGGATGGTGCTTAAGAACCAGACGTGGCCATGTGAATAAGCATGGATATCCAGCAAATCTTGAATTCAGTTCTGTGCTTTTACCAACTGACTCTATGTGGCATTGGGTGATTCCATTCTTTTCTTTTATTAACCTACCCCGAAACTGGGGGGAGGAGTAACACTAGCTACTTGTTTCTGGCATTTCAGGGTCACCCTCAGTCTTGAACAAGACAAAAACTGTATGACTCTGAAAAGCTTAAATAAACCAGAATGATAGAGTCGAGCAAAAGCCTGAGACAAAAGTTGCATAGAGTTTCTTTTTTAACTTGTGTGTGTGTGTGTGTGTGTGTGTGGTTTTTTTTTTTTTTTTCTAAATCTCTCGGGCATGTTGTAGAAGAAGGTTTTAAGGAGAGACCAAAAGCAAAAAGGTACTTGAACCGAAAAGGCATATTTTATGCATAAAGGGCCACATGAGCAAACTGGAGATATACTCTGATGGGTTCAGGGCTTATGGTATCTTTAATTATAGATGATTAACAATTTGCTGCTTGCTTTGTGGACAAGTATAGAGACAAAAATCCCTGCTGGGAAATGCTTGCAGTGGAAGACCTCATTCTGGATGGGGGGAACCCTAACAACTCAACAGTAGAGCTATATTTTAAGACAAGAGAATAGCAGTATTAAAACAAATAAAAAATTGTTTTCATTACCTCACAGAAAACCTTTGGCTATTTGAAGTATATTTCTATTACAGTTCTGAGCCTGCAACAGTGTTTATAGCAATTAATTTGGAGCAAGTAGGTTTTTGATAAACATTTTGCTTGGAATTGAGATCAACCAAAATTGGTAGCAGTTGGTGAGCTGTGCTACCTCATTTCAGTTGTAGAGTACATGGAAATGTAAGGAGAGCTTCTCTGGCATGCAGAGTAGACTGCTGTATTGCAGAGATTCTGAACTGACCTCTTATCAGCTTCTCATTTGAATCCTGAAATGGAGGCTCTAGGTAATTGGCAAGTATCCTTATTTTAATATGTGGCCATAAAAAGGTAGAGTATGATGATTTTTAACATCAGAAGATTAACATTTTACCTTTAAATAAAATATGATTAACTGGTACAGAATTAAAAGTAATAGAACTGAAATATTCAAACTATGACTCTGTGGTGTCAGATTATGCATAAAGTATGACAGTTTAAGTACTAAAGTGATTTAAAAATGAGCTAGCTGAAGGATGTATATCCCAAGTATCAAGAATAAAATTGGATCAAACAACTGTGGCTATCAAAACTTGCTCAAACCCCCTTGGCTCAAGGAATCAGGAAATCAAAAAGTAGCATTGTTTACAGTGAACTCCATCTTGCCCAATGCCAATGCAGGTGCAGTGAGAGAAAACAGTCTGCATGCTGTGATGGCATCCTACACTATGATTTTAAGCCTGCCAGATGATTATGTTTAGATTTAATTGCTAGGCCAAGACTATTGCTTCTGGATTCATCTACTTCCAGCAAGGTTCAAATATGACTGATCTAGCAATGCATCTCTTTCAGTGGTTTGCAGACAGCCAGGCTTCCTATTATCACTGCACTGGTTCATTTCTAATAGATTGGCATATGTTTTAATAAATGAAACCATGTATTTAGTATCTGAACTACTTAGTGCTATTATGTGGAAATCTGAAAATTATGAAAGATTGTCATTTGACTTCCACATCTTTTAAATCCTTGTTAGTAAAATGACTTTTTTCCCAACTAGTGGTTTTGTAAACTCAGCTTGGAATTTGAAAGCCAACATGGCATCTTGCTGGCTTCTGAGACCCTGTAAATGAGGCTTTTGAATGCTATATGGGCATTTAGTAATCCTGCTGTAGACATTGTTTTCAGGAGATTTGTGCCCGTTAAGATATGACACATTATTTATGAAGCATCAAAGAGGAATCGAATATGGCTCATGTTGCACTGTTGCAAGAATAGCAGAAGTAGAAAAAAAATGTTTTGTGGTCACAATAGTTGGGAGCTCTAACTTTGAATGCACCCTGGGGCAGGATACTGAAATAAAAGGGTGCTGCTTAATTAGGTACTTTTAAGGGTAGAATTATCCTTCAGTAATTATGTAAAAACATGAGCAAAATGTTTAATGGCTGTCATGGTACGTGAACTCCCCTATCTACACTCTTCAGTTTTTTCTTTTGTTGATTTCTTCATGTTTTGTTATCTTCAGGGAGAACTTTTTTGTTGCTATAAATATTATATTTTGGCATGTTGGTAAAGATCCTTAGATGCTCTTAAAGATACTATCTTTCATTTCTTAACAGTGCTAAGACAGACCCAAGTGAATACAGCTTTTGATGGACAGCTGTCACTTTAGGTAACTGGACAGGTTCTGTGAGGCCTTACTGCTCTGTTTCAGTGCAAAAAACTGTATTTAACCTGCTAATGGTCTTCACTTTAACCTGCCAATAAATCTGCTGAATAAATTTGTCCTATGAATATAAGGGAAATTAAAAATTTGGAAAATATTTCTAATTACCTGAAGAGAGAAGTTAAGGGAGCAAGAAATATATAAACTTTTCTTTAAACTTATCAGAATGGAGTTTGATTATGGAGAGGATTATATGGTATTATCTCAGATAGTGTGGGACTAGACATGGTTACCCCAGAAAGCTGCTTAATTTCCCCAGAAACCCATCTTGATACACTGACTTAGTTACATCTGCTGTGATGTCTGGGGATTTATGCACAGCTCATGAATTCTAACTGACTATAATGAACTGTTTATATCAAATCTGGCTCGTGTTGGCAAAGTTAATGTTACATATTTTATAGTACTTTTTCTGGAAGGAGTCACAGGACAATCCAAAGAATCTAACAATGTTGTGATTTTATTGTTCTGATTGAACAATGAATGCCCTGAAGATTGATCGAGATTCTCCCAGCGCATCAGCAAGAGGCAGAGGACTATCGAGAACCTTCTGGCTGTCTCAAGCAACCCTCACAGCATAATACCGTTCATAAAACTGTAAATATTTACTGTGGTACTTTACCATTTTTGAAGGATGAAATTTTTAAAAGATCCTCTGATGATTTTTAGAGACCTCTTAATTTTTAACCTAGACACAATCTCAGCTTACACATGCTTTTTCTTGAGCTAATGTTTTGCTTAAGTACATCTTTCTATTTAATGTTTGCTGGGAAAGGACTTGAGCAATAAAAGTTCCCCACCTCCACGAGAGAAGAGAGGTCAAGGTGAGATAAGTTTCTCTTGTTTGATGGCTCATTGTTGAACACGCTTCAGAATTAGAACAAACTAAGGATCTTCATAAAATGGTAGAATGCAGAGAAGCATCTTATGACCAAAAGGTCAGTACACTTAGCAAAGTGAGCATATTAATGCGTATTAGTTTGTATTTTGGTGGGTTGTTTTTTCTTTGTTTGCATTTGGTGTTTTTGTTTTTCCTTGGATAGAGAAGTCTGAATGAAGTTTGCATTTTCAAAGCTTTGTAGTGAAACTTCTGATTGCTGATGCAGGAAGTCCCAAAAGCTTAAACTTTAAACCTAGGTATATCCTAAGATAAAGGCTAGTGTTTTTAATTAACTGAGATGGCTTGTGGGGAGGATGTGGAGAACAGGCGGCACTGGACCTGTCACACAGTGGTCCAGTTGTACTTGATGCTACTTCCAGTATGGATACCAGTCAGGGACTCTGTGATCCCAAAATGTGCTGTTGGTGCTTAGTCACTACTTAGACATCTGTCATTAACAGATGTGATATTTATATGCAAAGTTAGCGTGGAGAGTGTCACCTTGTGTCATCCTTGAACGAGTAGGTCAAAGCTCTTGCTTTTCTGATCTCCTAGTGCAAACTGTTACACAGATCCCAAGGTCTAGTTTGTTGAGGAGTCACTATGTGCTCCTTCTTCCCTATGATCGTCAAATGATTTGGTCTAGTTTGTCAAATGCAAGTTTTTAAAGAGCAAACAAATTATGATGTGATTTTTAATTGGCTGTTTAGACTTCCACCATGGCAAGATGTTTGTCAGCTCTTCTCATTAGTAGTCCTGTTCAGTCATGCTTTATTATCAGTCAGGGAGGATGTGGGTCACCATTGCAGATGTTTTTTTGGCAGTTGTTTTAGGACATCAGTGTTGTGAACAGATTAAATTTGGAGAGGAAGAAACATCATATACTTGAATCTGCATTAGTAACTGTATAACTTCTGGTGTCTCAAGTTTATTTTAATGATGATTCTCACAAGAAAGCTAGGATTTTCTCCCCAGCAGGATGAGTTTTGTCTCTTAAATACCACTAATAAGCTAATCAGAAGTTTGGGTGTCTGAACTGCAACACATTTAGTTTTCATTTAATGCATCTAGCAAGTCACATATTTGTTTTTCACATTTGTGAGTTTTATTTGATATGCATGAGAAAATAAATGTGGCTGAAAACACTCTGAAAGAAAATATAGAAAAACTTTGCTATTAATTCAAAGTTGCTAAATGCTGTCCATAGATGTGATTAGAGATGATTTGCAGCTCACTTATTTCTTTGTAGACACTAAAATTGATTCTTAGCTAATATTTCATAAAAAAACATATGCAAGGAAAGTTCTGCAATTTATATGCTTTTGAAAGAGTCATTATTTTCTACTGCTGCTTGAAGATAGATAAAATTCTGGTAAATCTTGCATTGCACGAGCTTTGCTTTGTAGTTCACAGGTTTGACATAAAATTATTATGGGCATGCTGAATCAGTGGTATTTTTGTCTTCAGTAAATCTTTCAGACTCAAGCAACCAGAAGTGTGCTTGTGAGCTATAATACAGGGTGGCTCATTCTGTGCCCCTCTTCTTACAAGCCTACATTGCTTAAAGTGTTCTGATACTTTCTTTTTCTTTCACTGTCAGGAGTTTTATTTTTATGGGACTTACAAATCTGGTGGTTTATGGAAGATAAGTCTGCCAAAAGTTTATACTGAACAGTCATGAAGAATCTATGAGGTTATATATGGAGTTGGAATGCTCTTCAGTCTTTGGATCTGCTTGCTAGATGAAGTGAAACTGAATATTGGTGTGCATATTATCTGAATTTTCCTGGCATATAATTGGTCTAACTATCTTTGAAATTTTTCTTCTAAACTCTTTCATAATGAGGCTCTATGTTTCAGGGCTAGTAGGTTCTTTTGAAAGAGCTGTGTTGTTTGTTTGCTGTAGGCTGATTCAGTATGGAGAATGTGTAAATGGACTATACTTGTGTCATTGTTATCTATATCTTGTGTATTTGGGAATTTTGCATGTGGTAAACTTAACTATTTGTCATTGCAAGAAAGTTTTTTTTTTTTTTTTTTTTTTTTTTTGAGAAATGAGTGTACAGGAAATTTCAAAAGACTTTTGAAGCCAACTAATGATGCTTCTTTTTTTTAGGGAAGGAATTCTATAAAAGATTTTCTAAAGTTTCTTTGGAGAATTGCATGAATGAGGCCCCTCTCATTCAGTCTTCTCCTGTTGAGTATAGTTATGATACTGTATTACATGAGGAGACTTGTAGGAGGCATCATGAAGTTTCTACTCCAGACATTGTCAACATCATTTTTTTTGGACCTATATATTTGTGACTTTCTGATATCCCTGCTAAATAGGAAAGATAATAAATGCCTCTTTTATTTACTCTGTAGTCTAAACTGTGCTGGAAGATTCTGAAATGATTCATTGCCTAATTTGCTCATTCTTCCCCTTCTCCACGGGCACTATCTGCCTTGCCCACCTTGATAGCAGCCAAGTGTATAATCTAGTGTAATGGAGGGGTGCTTGCAGCTGATATGTTCAGAGAATGCCTTTTGTGCCTGTTACTAGACATGCCTATGTATAGTGCAATAACCAGTCACAATTTAAATTCTTAGAGCAGCAAATGGAATCATTGTCTTATGCTAAGGAGACTAAGCTCTAAACTGATGTGAATACTTTGTTGATCCATGCCAGTGTTGATGATCCGGAACATAGCACTTCATATTAACGCTGCCTTTGCTGCTCGTTGCCCACTTTTCATCAATCATGAAGTGTTGAATATGCACTAGAACTGAGAAACTATGAACTAGTACTAGTGTATTATGGTATATTTCCCCTAAAGTTTGTTAAGGTTTATTATTCCCCTTTAGGATGTGGGTTCTTGAATCCCAAATTTTTCTGAAGTAGAGTGAGGCTTCTAGAACTTGTCTGTGTTTGTGGGCAACAGGCAAAAGTTCTTCCATGCTTGCAATCTTTTGAAGCAGACCTGTCATCAAAGCAACTTCTTTGTTTTTTTAATGTTTTTCTAAGCATTGTGAACCTCTGAGTTTCACGGTTAAAAAAACAATTTAAGAATCAACTGTAGCGTCAAGCCTGGAGCCAAGATAAGTCTATGATAATAGGAGAGTAATTCACTCTGTTTTTGAACAATGAGCTGCATTGAATGCACATTAATAAAGCAGATATATAGGAGGTGGATGGTCTTACACTGTAAGACGTTTGGCTGCTTTTATTGTCCTGACAGAATTCCAGTATGGGAGGTAGAGAGTGTGGCTAGACTATATAATGAACTTGCATACCAAATCATCTGTCAGAACCCCATTCAACTGGGAACAGACTTGCTGACAGACATAAGACTCCTAGTGTAACCATGTGGTGCTTTATCTTTTATTTAAAACTCAGTTGGCTTTTGTTCTGTAAGTTTAATAGAGATGTAGTCTCCATTGTGGCAATGTCAGTTTTCCTCTAGTTTTATCATGCCAGAATGTTGAATGTTTATGCCTCGTTCTGTGAAAATGATGCATTAGGGGTCTTGGAAGACTCAGCAGTGCTGGAAAACTAATTCTGATTGAGATTCATTTAAATAAGGAGTTTCTCTACTGTATTTCTGGTTTTGAATCAATGAACTTTTGGTGAAATAAATTGGCTTATACGAAAGCTTAACAGACTATTTAGTATTCAGAGAGCCAATTTGGTGCAATATTGGGAAATTATTATAAATTGATCCTAACATAATAGTATGCTGGATCTTGAGTAGAAAAGAAAATGACATTTAGTATCTCTTGAATTGTGTTCTGCTTTGGCTTTCAGTCATTCCATGGGTCAGACATAGAAGATTATTGACTTTGAGAAAAGTTTGGGGCTTCTACTATCTCTGTACTACCGCATAGATCAGAAAAACAGACCTGAAAATGATGTTTAGACATTCTGTCCTTTCCCAGCAGCAAGTAGAACGCGTAGCCTTTTACTCTGGCTTCTAGGACTTTGACTGGATAATCTGAATTTGAAGTTCAGACTTTCATCCCAATTTGGAGGCTTTGCCGTAGATACAAGCCTTTCTCTAGACTAGGAATTTGAATTGCTTCTCACTCAACAATTTAAGCTCTCTAGTGTCCACTACTGATAAGCCTTTCAAGCTTATACAGATTTGCTCTGTGTCCTTGCTCATGCTTTATGAATGTATTGCAGTTCCAGTATTTATTTCACTGATTTCTGTCAGAGTTCCCCGAAATGGTGAAGTTGGGCAGATTTCAAAGGGCTGTGAGTGCATTGTGGGGAAAGCATTGGAAAACTTTGATCAGGATGGACTATAATGCCAGTAACTGAGCTGGCATTAATACAGCCCTACTGAAATAGCATTTAGACTTAATGAAAACTAGTTGTAACAGTATCTGCAACGCTTTTTGTATGTGAACGTATGACATTTTAAAAGTGCATTGCAAAGACTAAATTGATTCTTAGAATATTTTTCTCTAGTATAGACAAGACCTAATAGATCTTTTTCTTAGATAGCACACTTAAAATTTTCTCCATTTATTAAAGTCCTGAATGGGATAAGGTTTGTACTGAATGTCTAGTCACAATAAGCTTAAGGAAAATGGAATGCCAGCCTTAAAAATGTCACTGTAATTTGGTTTGACATGATAAGGTCCTAAAATTCTTCCAGCAATATATGTTCAAGTATGGAGGATGTACGCTCACTCTATTTGAAATAAGAGTGTGCAGGGATATACACTCACAAAATATTGATGATACTATGCTATAGTTCCATATATGGAACTATAGTATGCATTCCATTCTATGCTATTGAATAATGAATACTGGCAAAGAAAGGGAAGACTAGCTGGCGAACTTGAAATGCAGAGATGGGTGAAAGATGACTGAATGTTCAATATGGAAGGTAAAAAAAAAAAAATCAGACTGATGGGAACAAGGAGCATATTGCCTATTAAAGGGAAAAAAATCAAATTTCTCAATTTTCTTATTAATATTTAGCTTTTATAAGTGAAATGGTGCAATTTTAAGAGATCTATGCTTTTTGGTGTGAAATGGAAACAGTTTCCTCTGTGTGCCATAGAGGCACTTGTATTATTCTAACCTTTTCTTCATAGTGCTGACTTTGTATTTTGTATGCAAGAGATTCTTGTTTTGGTAAGTTGATTTTTGTCTATCTATAAAATTCTGCTGACTTCTCTTTTGTGTCTAAATACTTGACTGATTATTGAATTTTATGCATTTGTGAGTACATCAGAAGTCTTATTTAACAATTAGTGTCTGGAAAATCAAGGAAATGCACATGCCGTGCATGTGCCACATATTTAAATCATGCTTTAAAAAAGCCATCTGTTCTACACTTCGTTTTTAGGGCGCTGTTTATTCTGCAGAGAAGTGTACCCATTAATGAAGAGGGTTCAAAACACTTTTGCAAACCTATTAGGCGCACAGTTCTGAGGAACTACGCCCCTGAGCCAGGTTGTTGCTGGTATGAATCCTAGTACAGGAGAGAGGGGTAAGATTGTGCAACTGTAAGGAAGGTAGAGTCTGGACCTGTGGCTGCTCTGACTTTTTATTTTAATCATAGAATCATAGAATCGGTACGGTTGGAAGGGACATCCGGAGATCATCTAGTCCAAACCCCCCGGCTCAGCAGGGTCACTTAGAGCATGGTAGACAGGGTTGCGTCCAGGCGGGCCTTGAAGATCTCCAGAGAAGGAGACTCCACCACCTCTCTGGGCAACCTGTGCCAGGGCTCCATCACTCTCACAGGGAAGAAATTCTCCCTCACGTTCAGGCGGAACTGCCTGTGCTTCAATTTCTGCCCATTGCCTCTTGTTCTGTCGCATGGGACAACTGAGGTTGACAGTGGCTGTGGAACTGCAGCCTTAGAGTTAGATGGCTCATCTGTGTGCACCCTAAAGGGCTGTAGTGGACATGTAGTGTTGCAGGCATAATCAAAGAAGTTAATTTTGAAACTCTGATGTCCAAATAAAAATAAGTTGTCATAATTCAAATGATTTCATGTTTTATACACCGAGATTATTGTAAAAGCATTTTTGCAGAAATTGTGCTGCATCCTTAACAGAAAATAGAGTACTGTAGACTTTTCCTGTAAGTTGCTGAAGACAGCAGAGGTTCATGTTGAGTTGTGAACAGTAGCTGCTGATACAACTTAGTTTTTATTACTACTTGTTATTCTCTTCTTTTGTGACTTGAAATTGAGTAACAGTTCTTCAGAATAACCTATAACCACTAATGTATTTTAATAATACAAATTTTTGCAATATTGTCTAGTGACACTTCCATATCATTTTACAGATTTTTTTTGGTTGTTTTTTGATTCAGAGCAGGCATATTAAAGTTATACTTTGCTGGCTGAAACTCTGATATCAAAAAAAAAGATGATGACTACCACTTTTCCTGTTTAATGATGGTGGGCAAATTCCCCATACCATCTAAACTTGCTTAATGTGTCCTTCTGGTGTTTGGACAATAAATTGAAATTATTAGAAATTATGAATCAAAGTTAAATTTAAGGAGTAACTTGGAACAAAATTGAGTTAGTGTCAAAGTAAGTAAAGGAAGCCATAGGATAAAATAGTTGCAGCATCTTGGTTAAAATATGTGCAGACTTGTTAAATCTTTCGTAATGAATGAGAGATGTGTCATTGATGCCTACCTTACGTTTCCCTCACAGTTAAGGATACCTCTCTTACATATGCACTGCATTGCCATGGTGAAGTTGGGCTCAGTGATGCCATGTTCTGAACGCAGTTGGTTGGCAGCTTGGTGGTTAGCTGAACTCACTTGTGGGGTCACACAGCTTTTCTTCTGTTCTTGCACTGGAGTTGGGAAAGAGGTAGAGATGTTGGGAGCAGTCAAAATAGTTCTACTAGGAGGTGAAATCCCTAGGTGTAGTCTAGTGACATGGTCCCTTCTCTTAGTATTTGACCTCCTGCAGTGGTATCTTGTTTTCTAACAAAAAGTACTTGAGAGGGTGCAGGAATTTGCAGGAGAAACAGTTATATTTCTGTCCACTAGAAGAAAGGGCAAAAAGATGTCAATGGAATCAAGCTAATACTATTAAGATTTTTGTGAATTTGTGAATATGCTCAGTGGAGCATAGGTTAAGAAAAAAGTCATCTTCCCTTAAGACTGAGAAACTTCCGTATATACTTTTCCCTCAGGGTAAAGTATGTGATGTGGAAATGTTTCTGAATGGGCCCAAAGTTTGCCTTCTATGAACACAGGCTTTTCATGTTTTCTGCAGATGTAGAATATTTTTCTTTTCTGTTAGCTACTGAGTGAGGAGTAAGGTCTGAATTCCTGCTTATTCCAAGCTCTGAGTCTTTGTCTCAAAGGAGACAATGAAATATTAAAAACTGTTTTAGCAAGAGTTTGTTTAATTCTAAGTAGACACGAAAATGTGTACATACTTGAATCTGCACAGGTACAAATGTCTATGTACCAGTCCAAGAGCAGCAGGATATATGCATCTCTGCATCCGGTTAGGTGCCTGCAGAGCGGGTGCATGTTGATATGATGACCAGTTTCCTGAGCACTGTGGTCCAGGCGCCAAGTTAGTTGTGTCTGGTAAAATATTAAATCAGAGAAGTACAAGAAAGAGCAATGAGGAATTTAAGAGAAGGTTGCTAAGTATAACTCAAAGCTAAACATTTCTAAGAAAGTAAAAACTGTCTCTCACAATCACTGTTATCAGAGTTTGATTTCCAGCTGAACTCTTGATACATGCATACTGACCTCTATGCAGAATTTTTTCAGTAATCCTTATTGTCATCAGTGTGTTGATTTAAAGATCTTAACTCTGTAGACTGTGAGCAGCTGGATTGTAAACAAGCCATGTTACTTATCTTTACCTTAGACTGTATGTGCAAACTTTAATACCTTATTCATATAAGGTCTGACCTTTTCTACAGTTGCAAACAAGCCTCCAAATAAAGCTTGAATTATTAAACTACCCTTTCTGTGAATGTAATGCAGTTGTCTCATGGTATTTCAGATTTCTCTAGCTTTTGTTTCTGTCTTACAGAAATGTATCCAAACGGCAAATCTAACCTTTATAAGCAAAGTAACTTTATATTTTCATAATTAGGAAAAAAAAATTCAATTTTGGTTTTGAACATAACTGAGATCCTGTAATAAACGTGTATAGAAGAAAAACTTTTGCACATATGTTAATAGGTGTATTAGTCTGTTTTAAGTCATATTAAAGACTACTGCTTTAATAAAAATTGGAGACAGTCTTCTAAAGTAGTAGTATCAGTGTAGGGACATGTTCTAGTAACTGCGTTTTTTCTGCTTAATTTTATGTGTATGTGAACTAAATATTGTCAGGTTACAGTGTTGTGTGTATTTTTATTTGAATTGTATTAGCAATTCATAGTAGTAAGGTGAAACCACAGTCATGGACTGAGGATCTATTATGCTAAGCTTAACTTTTTTGATCTAAAATAAACATCCTATCTCTTGGTTAGTAGTCAGTCACGAATTCTTAAGCTTGAACAGCAAAACTTCAAACTCGGGGCTTCTGGGGGGCGGGGGAGAAGGAGGGGAACTGTAGAGATGAGTTAGTGGGTGCAAATATGCAAAGATAGATGCACATTTGTTGTCTTGAAAGCTAAACTTGTTGGCTTTTGTTTTTAAAAATGCCTGGTTGGGGAAAAAAGAACAGCCACATTTCAACTTGTTTTAAGTTGGCCCTTAAATGCCAGTCTGAGGCATATGTGCAACTGTCAGTATTGAATAGTGCAAAGGTTTGACTTGTATCATTTTCAATGGGTTATGAAAGATTTCTGTGCTCTCTGAAAGTATATTGAATTCACTTATGCCTATGGCATATGTACGAGAATGGAGAGGGCCTTGATTTACACTGCTTCGTTGCATGCATCTTTTTGCTTAAGCTGAGGTTCCCAATTTAGAAATTCATTCAGTCTCCTGATTAGAAAGGAGCACAGGGCAGCAGATCAACAGGAAAGATCATGTCCAATGTTTCGCAGAGTGCCATGACTTTTGTTAGGAATTTCAGTGGGAATTAAGGTGTTGAATTCCTTTCAAGAAAACATTTGAAAATCTGGGACAGGATAATGTAGTAGGTAATGTTAACCACATAGCTGATGGCAGATGTGGGATTGAGCTTGAACAGTTTTATATTAAATATAATGTAAACATTATATTCATAATATAAATTACAGTATAATAACACAATATAACATTATATGTTATAAACATTATATGAATGTTTACATTAATATTCAGTAATGTAAATGAAAAATATCCAAATGAGGGGCTTTCAGTGAAATCGCTATAAGCATTTAAAGCTGTTTACTGTGGGCTGTTTTTTTGTTTGCAGGGTTGATATTTTCCCTTTCTTGGTAATACATGAGTTTAATTTATTGCTTTTTATTAATTTTTAAGTTTAAAACATATATAGTATATGCAGCATGACTGGAGTAATGTTTGTATTGCAATCTTAATTTTTGCATGTTCTTGCTACTTGTTACTTTTTTTATTGTGAACCTTTACGGTGAATTAAATTTTTTTTGCATTTATTTTGCCTTACGTTTTGATGTATTTCAGTGAAGCTGACCACTCGTGTTATTGCCTTAAGAGCCACAGAAAAGGTATTCAATGTCTTAAAAGAGACCGCTTTAGTATGTCTCACTGATGTGCTTGAGAATGTACAAGAATTTATATTATAAAGCTATATAATTCTGGGCTTGTCATTATTGCTTGTCCAGCCAATAATTCTAGTCTTGTCATCGTAGAAAGGCACCTTCACACATCTTTAATTTCTGCAACGAGTTTTAATAATTTTCCTGGGACTATCCTGAAAATAGACCCTTTTTTCAGTTATATCCTGGTTATACAGATCAAATTGATTTATTTTTTGTTACCACTTTTTTATGATCTGGATAAGCATACATAAACATGAAATTGTGGATATTAAACTGTACCTACCATTTTATATTTGTTCCCATGCAACTTCCTTATGCTGAAGTAAAGCCATAAAAACAACCTGAGGCATGACCTTTCCTCTCTGGACATTGTCAGAACTATGCAATTAAGTTTTGCAAATATAGAAACTTTGGTAATTTTAAGCTGTTAAGGTTGTATTAATGTTGTATAGAACTCTGTAACAAACAGTGCAATGATTGCACATAGGCATTGTTGTTAAATGCATATATATACCTAATTTTAAGAGGACGAGTGTTGTGGAAGTGATGGGCTATCTCAGGTTTTTTAGTTTATACTATTTTTTCTTAGATTACAAAACTTTGATTTGTATACATGTTTTTACTTTCAGTGATTACTTCAGAGAAAATAGCTTAATACTTGTATGTTGAAACTTTTCTTTCCCAGCAGGAAAGTAATTTTAAAGCACAGAGGAAGCTGAATGAAATCTCTCTTGTTTTTTACCTAGAGATTTCTGATATTTTTCCTTAAGTTAATTCAGAGTGCCTAACAGCATGTCTGTGGGAGTCCATTTTCTTTTTTTAATTAGTGCGTTTTTGTTGAGAGTAGTCTGTTAAGAGAACTTTTTTTTTGTTGTTGATTGGTTGCAGTCTGTATTAGAAAGCTGCATACAAGCTATGTTGAAAGAAAGGTTTGGGAAAGTTATATCTGTCCTTAATATTTTGATCAATTGAGGAAAAGGGCTAGTTTTCTCTTACTAATTATTTTGTATTTAGAAAGATGGTGTTACTAATCTGTGTAGGAAAACTGTCTGTATAGGAGGACTGCCTTGTTGCTAATTACTATAGCTACTCTATGGAGCTTCCCCTCCACTTTCCATCTTCCCACTATCTGGAGTGTGCTTTTGCAATTTTTCTGTGTGTTTATATAGTTTTGTATTCTTACTATGATCAGTTCTGATATTTTGGATCTGTTAACCAGTAATTATGTTCATTACTGATGTACTGCTTCTTTCCCTGCTGCCAAGGGAAGGAAACGCTTATGTATCAGTGGAGGGTTTGATGACCTCTCCTGCTTGGTCTGTTGGTGTGGGATGTGCAGCCTTCTGTTCAAGCTCTGGTTGTGTGATGGGAGAATTGGCCAAACAGATAATGATGGGGCCTTGTTTCTTAGTCACCTCTCAGAGGGGACCTGCCATTGGCAGGCAGATTTGGGTGAGATCCAGTCATTCTAACTGAAGACCTGAATTGTAGGTGTCCAGTGAGCCCATCTAAAGTGAAAGTGCCACATTTGGCAGATGGAGAGAAGTAGTGTTTTTTTTCGAAGATCTTGGAGTAAGTAGGCTATGAAAGATACAAGAAATTTGAATTAACAACATCAAAACTTAGGACTGATTCAGGTGGCTTGACACTCGCATGAGCAGAGAACTGGTTGTGGATAAGAAGTGATCTGAACAGTTGTCCTCTGTCCTTGACATCAGGAAAGGGCTGAGTTTTCTTCTGATTGTTGAAATTTCTTTGGAGAAGGCGAAAGAATTGCTTTTTGTTACTTAAACTCATGAGGATAAACCTTTTGGTACAACATTGTGAGCTTTTAGGGGGGAGGCTTTAGAGTTCAAATGAAAGCTTGAAATTTAAGTAGTCCATCTGTACAAATGCTAGGACAGTAATATCTGACAGATTCCTTTCAAATTGTGGCCTCACCGTGTTTTTTTAAAGTGCAAGCTGTATCTACTTGCTGAAGACTTTGGACTTGCTAAAAGCTGCAACCAACTTTGTTTTGGAGGGGAGAGTCACAGCTGAATGCAGGTAGAGTGAAAATAGTGAGAATTCAGAGAATTCAGGGTGTTCTCTGAATAGAGAGATGTGCAGGAGAATGAATAGTCCCTGTGCCCTCAAACTTCTTGTAGGTTGTTGTGGGAACTGTAAAGCACCAGAAGTGAGAGAGTGTTTGGGGTGGGGAGTGTGTGTGTGGGGAATGCTCCTGTTAGCCTGATAAAACCCTGATAATTACTTCCCCTAAAGCATCATCCAGACTGGTTGAAGACTGCCATGTTGTAGACTAGAGGCAGAATGTTCTGTTAAAGAGCTGCTTTTTTTTGGTTTGTTTAAAGCTTGAAGTAGTCAGTTATATGTGTGTGTGTGTATGCATATGTGTACATATATATATTTTCCCTTAGAATGGTATGGGAGGATCTAAGCTGTTTTATGGTAGATATGGAGAATAAGCATGATCTTTGGAAGCAACTTATCCTCTCCGAGAGACTTTCTGTACTTTTCCACATTGCTTTCCATTTGCAAATGACCCTTAAGAAGATAAGTCGAAGTATGATATGTAATAATTGTTCCTTCTGTAATTTTTAAGGTCTTTATCATTCAAGAACTTTATAATTCTTTGTTACATTGTAAAATTAAAAGATGGCAGATGAAGTTTAGGACCTTCTAATTCAATGCTTTCACTTGCATCCATCCATCCACCCATCCGTATTATGAGCCAAATCTCAATTGCTTACTGAGGTCTAATTTCCCTTGTTGCATATCTTGATTTCTGAATGTGGCACATTGTTGAAGCTGTTCATTCTGAAAGTATTATCCATTTGAATGATGACATCCCTTATAAAAGCAAACATAAAGGTCCCTTGCTGTTCCCTAACCCAGGGGTGGGTCCTGTATTTACTTCTCTCAAAGATACTGTTTTCAGACAGAATTTAGGCTTGTACTGTAGTAAACTTGACAAGGATATGTAAGACTCTTTCACTGGTGCCTGTCAGCCACACACAAAGTTAAGATTATCTGTGACTTTCTGAATCAGATAGTACAAACATTACCTCTATAAAATTGACTTCCTCTTTTAAGAACTAAGAGAGTAGAAGCAGAAAATAACATGATAGAATTAAATTTGGAAAAATAAAGATTAGTACAATTGAGTAAAAATAATCCAAATTGGTATTAAGGTATCAAAACTGTTGGATACTTCAGACTGATGAGAACCTTGTAGTGCTTATAATCTAAATAGATATTAGAGATGAAGTTTGGGCTAAAATCTGACAAAATACCCCAAACTGAGTAATGATGTTTCTGATGCATCCTTCCAGCCAAATTCAGATGCAGAACCAAGTTAAAGATTACAAGACTCTTGGAGGAAATCTGTGTATTAGGAGGAGCTTGAAATGGAATAGTTATGCTTTAAAAGACTGGCTGAGAGAGGGTGATATGTAGCAGAATGCATGAAGACTACTCAGTCAAAAGGGAGTTTAGCCTGTAAAGAAGTAATGATGGAGTATGTGGGATACGCTAGTCGTTAATCTCAGTTACTGACTAAACTAATTGTGTAATGCATTACAGCAAGAAACAGGAACTCATCTTGGGCCAGACAAGGAGACGTACCATTTGCAGAGTCAGGAGGTAGTCCTTTCTGCCTAGCTCTGGGGCAGCACCTGGAAAAGGCCTTGTATTTCTATAGTCCTGAAATTTGTATCTGTGGGGAAACAGCAGAGAAAGTAAACGAAATGAGGAGAGGAAAACAGTGCAGAGAAGGACTGACAGAAACAACTGGAGAAGTAGGCGTTTTTATCCTGTCAGAATAACAATTACAGTTCTATGGGCTGTTGTTGGTTTGCAATTTACTGTATGCATTGAGGGAGAAGAGAATTTCTGATCTTTATAATTTAGAATCATGATGGTGATTAGCTACAGAAGAAATCAATATGTTTCATGTTCAAATTGAGTTTACCAACTTGATTATTACACCTCCTACTTGAGATTTATTTTGAAAGCCAGTTGGAATATTTTGCTAGAACACTACTTGCTGCTTATTGTGGTAAATGTGAACTATATTGAGGATGGCACACTGGAGATCTCTGATCTACTTCCTTGTTTCACCCAAATTTAATTCAGAGTATTGGTGTTTGCCTTTTACAGCCTTATTTTCTGGTTCAGATGTGACTCAGCTGGAACTATGTTTCTGCTTTTGTGTTAATCATGTGTATTTATGGCGTTCTGCAAGAACATTTGCTGTCCAAAGATCTTGCCAACTAAGATAATTAAAAATGACAGCTTAAGAAATGAGAATATGGAGGAACCATTAATGAAGAGGACAAGCTAGTGTTAATTCCTATCTTTGAAAGCAGATGTAGGTTCTCTTTGAAGTCCAAAGAGCCACAGGAGCAAAGACTGAAAACAGCATGGATAATCAAGCAGAGAAGCAAAGCACTGAAATAAGGTGTAGTAGGCGGAGACACAAAGAAGTGACAGCCAGCACATGGACACAAATAAGACTGAGCATTAGATCAAACGAGGATAGTAGGTTTGTTCAGATGACTTAATTCAGGACAGTGTTGGGTAATCTTGGCCGGAGAAGATTTTAAATTCGGCAGTTACCTTCATGATTGTGATGAGGGGAGAAATGAAGTGGAGAGTACTGCAGAGCTTACATTCAAGTGGAAATTATTTGAATTAGGTAGAAGTTTTTCATTTTGTTTCTGAATTTCTCAGGCAGTGCGTTCTTGGGTTGTGTGACACAGGTAAAGAACACAGATGACAATAGCTGAAGCATTGTCTCCATTTACCAGTGATGAAAATCTACTTGCATCTTACTCTCTAACAAAGAGTGGGTAGGATGGTAGAAGTTTTGAGTGAGTTCATCATGAAAGACAATGAGATGGTGAAAAAGATTACGTCAAACTGGTTGACCCTTTTGAATAAATTTTTAATAACAAGACCAAAGTGATACGGACTTCCCAAGAGTTACAGAGTTGGAAGAACCACTGCTTATCTTGTTCAAATTAAACTTACAAATTGAAGAGGACATTGCAGATATAAAACAAAGGAGAAAACAGCAAGCTGACTGTACTATGACGACCTGCTGAGAGAGAAGTGATTTGATCCTGATTGTCCTCTTGACTTGTGACGTTTTTGAGTGTGTGAATGTGCACCCAGGCCTGTATGAAAGCAGATACAGGGGCTGTTCTGCTGCACTGAAAGATGCAGTGAGTTCATAAGGAATAAGAGTTCCATTTCATTTAACCCATGTGAGCATTTTAGTGACTGAGGTCGGCTTATTTTGGACAGTTGGAAGAAGGAATAACTAAATTTCCTCAGTGATGTGTTCTAGTAAAAGAGACAGAAATCAGAATTTGAAAGGCATATATTGTATCAGTATGACCTTTCATATATGCAGTACTTAATCTGTTTTCTACAAAGCCCTTCCTTTCCATACAGTTAAAGAAATAAGCCTGGTCCAAGTCATCTTATTTGTATTTTTTGAAGCTGGAGCTAAAGCATGGGTGTGGTTTGTTTATTTATTTTAAATTCAAAATGCTTCAGGCTCACTAGACCCTTTCACTTAAAATTGTGGTACAGAGTAGCCAAAACTGAGAAGTGAAAAGTGCTTAGAGTCAAACTTCCAAGAGGATTTTATGGCTTCAAAGCTTTGTCATTCCTGACAATCTTTGTGGCACCACCACCATAAAACTGGCTGCATCAGTAATTTTTGTAATTTGATACTTCAGCTGTGGTATAGTACAGTTCTTACCCCTTTCTTCTTCTGACTTTTGTTTTGAAGTGCTTCTTTGTCCCTCAAAAAGATTTTTAATTGACTACCATGTAACAATGTTGTATTTGGCTTGAAAAGGTACCTCCCAGAAAATGGGAAGTTGTACCTAAGTTCTTATTTCATTTCAAGCCTGTACCATGTTGCCCTAAAAGTTTCACAACTGTTGTGGTTCTTACAAGCTTTTGTTTATCACTTACGTGAGCAGACGGGGCACTGGTGCTGTGAATCTAGGAGGGTTGTGTATGTGAGTTTGGGGATTAGCCAGGAGCCCCAGCTTTACGGAAATGCCTTTATGGGGAGACAGAAATCTTACTGGTGCTTGGGAAGCCATGATAAGCAGCAAGTGTTATCCAGGTTGGTAACACAAGAAAATGTGCGGCTAGTTAAATTCACCTGGAAGGCCAGTGAAAGGCAACATTCAGTTCACTGCAGTATGACTAATGGATGCTTCTGAATCTGCCCTCAATAGGAGGAGGTAGGAGGTGGGTTACAGGAGACACCAGTAAGTAGAATGGCCACAGAACCTTTCTTATAGCTAGGCTGAGGATTTTGCTGTTCTTACTTTTGCAGATTAAAAGCTAGAACCTGCTTGTTGGGTTCCCTTCAATTTGATTTTGAAATATTATTCTGATTTATGCAGTTGTTTGCTCTTTTCTTTATAATTCGTGCAGCCTTGTTTGGTTCCCTTTGGCCCGTCTCCAGAGATGCATCCATTTCCCCTCCTTATTTTACAGTGGAGGATTTGTAAAAAATATGAAGTCCTTTATGTTGATTTAAATGGCTGTTTCATTTTGCTAAATTTCATGCAGCTCTGTAGTTGAGACTTGTGTGTTCGTATGTGGCACTCTTTAAATAGCTAGAAATTATGCCTATATTCTCTGGTATGTGTTTGGATAAGGTTCTCTTTGTTCAGGCTCTATTACTTGTGACTCTGTGGGTTTTATGTTAATTGATCTTTGAGGCAGGCTTATGGCTTTAGCTTCAAATTACTTTTAAAATTGCTCTTTACCTGTTCCTTGAAGTAGTGCTTTATTCTCATGGACATGGCTTGGTGTTTTGTTTAGCAGAAGCAGGTTGTCTGCTGTGTGTGTTTGTAAGGATTGGGGGAAGCCATAAATTAAAAGGACATCTGAGAGGTTTTGTGTCTGTTTTGCTTTTTGTTTTGTTTTTTTTCCTCCCCCAAATGGCAGTCCAGGAGATTCTGGCTATGGAAGAGAACAGTCTGGCTAACACTCCTAATTTTTTTTAATCAGCTAGAACTGCACTGTCACTATATTTAGACAGCAGATGGCAGCATTAGACAACAAGTGCCTTGTCCAAGTAGCCAGAAATTGAATGACGGCTTTTGGGGTTTCTTTTGTTCTGCCCCCTTCCCTTATTTCTTTTTTTTTTTTTCTTCATTACACAAAGTGTGAGTTCCAAATTTGAACAAACTACAGGTTTCATCCTTCCCTTTTAACATTAATTTGTGAAAATACTTGTGTCTTGGGAGTGTGTGTGTGAACAGTATGCTAAGAAATTGTCCTCAAAAGTGAAAATGAAATTTCTTTTTAGGGAGGATGCAAAGTGAAGGGAGACATTGCTATTTTGCTTGACTTGAGAGGCTCTGTCTTATCCCAAATCACATATATCTGTCCTTCCTCTACCTACTTACAGTACAAAATGTCATCTAGAAAAAAAAATTAGTCATAATGTAGCGGCAAAACTGTTGCCTGGAGAGTGTGCCTGCTGAGAGCCAGACGCAATTTGGAAACAGTAATAAGTTTCCCTTGATATGATTATTTTCACTCTGCTTTAAGGGGGAGAGAGGATGGAGAAGTGTTTGTTCCTAATGGGAATGCCCTTGAAAGAACAAGTAGACGCAATCAAGGGAAAAATATACATATTGTGCAGTTAAGACTGCAGTTCTTCTACAGACCAGAATAGATTCTAGTTAAATGAGAAGAGGTGGATTATGTCCTAAACTCAGTGTAGCATCAGAGCTGTGGTGAGTTGTGTGTGTTTGTCATGAGATTTTTTTTAAAAAGTGGTTAGTTTTTTAATGCGGTGAGAAATGCAAGACACTTCTATCGAATGTGTATTGTCCTTAATGCAAAGAATGCAAAAAATACCTACTTGCAAAAATAGTACTTTTTCTGAATAAAACATTTTTTGGGGGAGCAAAATAGAAAACCTACATATGTAGAATTACCCATATTAAATGTTGAAAATAGTCCTTTGGTTTCAGCTATTCCCCCCGACAGTAGCCAATTCTATTTGTCCACTGACTAAAATACTGTTTTTCATTTTTGTAACCTATAAATAAGGTGCAAGCAAGGTACAAGAAAATTCTTTTGAGGCCTTTGGTGCCCTGAATTGTGCAGTTTAATTATTTTCTTAGCATATAAAGGCTGTTTGGGGTAGTTGATTTTGTACTTTGGAAATATTTCCGGACTAAAGTGGTAGGCTCTGAAAGTGTTTCAGAATTTGTAAAATGTCACTTTCTCCCTTCAAAGAAAGGCCAGATAGATTTGAAGAGGTGTAAAAGTACAGTTGCAAATGCTCCAAGCCAGTGAAAGAAAATTAGAAGGTGGAGGTAAGCTCAGTGATTTTAAAGCATTCATTAAATTCCCAATGCTATAGCTATGACACTGTCAGTATTGTACTGGATCTGTTGATAATGGCTACATTATCTCTTTGCTTTTTTTATAACTTATTTTTATGTGGCTTTTACTTGAAATAATTTCTGATAAGAGAGTCCTGGGTAAATCAGAGCATATTCCAAGTTGTGTATTACATTAGTGCAAGTCTGATGTATTATTCAATAAAATCAGTAATAAAAATGTTGAGCCTTTTTCAGTTGAATAGAATGGCTCCTACCCAGATTTCTATCTGTAGTCCACTCAGAGATGTGCTGATCTGTTTTGTCCCTTTCCTTTGTATGTGGAAGCGGTGTCCCAGGAAAAAAGAAAATAAGATGTTCCCTGGACTATTAGGAAGGAAGCAGGAGTACAAGTGGAATATGAAGGCATTTGCATTGGTTATTAGAGATGAGAATAAAAGCAAGTTGTTGTTTTAAGACTACTTTGAACTTGTGGTCTAAAGCAGCTGATAGCTGTAATGTGATCCAAGGAAGTCTTGATTATTTGATGCGTATTTGTCTGGTTCCACTTTTCGTATCTACTGCAGAAATGCCTGTCTCCGTATGTTTTCTTTGGTGCTCTAGTGTGGAGTCCCCCTAATTTTCTTATTAAATGCCAGGTCAGAATGTGCCATAAACAACTGTTCTGAATCAGATTTGGGATTGAATTTCAACTTGAAAAACAATTATTCTGTAATCCATTTTGTCTTACTTTGTCTTTCAACACTTATTGTTAGATGAGACCATTTTTAGAGTTCTGTTGTTACCTGTGCCACTTTCTAGAGGACTTTTTAGGTTGCATTTGTGCATTAAAAATAGAGTGCTAGAGCATATTTACCAGTGTCAGTGTAAGACTGACCAAATTAGCATGGTCTAAATCATGTATTGCTTTGTACTGGGCTTTAGGAATACGATTTTTGTCCTGTGTTCTTTCAATTTCAATATAGGCTATAAGAACAGAATCATTTCTTAAGTTTTTTTCATTTAAGGTCAATATTTGATCAGTCAGGCATTTCTTTTACAAGTTTTGTTCTTTATTTATGGCTTTATTGTTTGTAAATCCGTTATCTTGACTCTTGGTATAGAAGATTATACTAGTTCTGTGTTTAGCTCCACCTGCTCCAAAAAATGCGGTGGTCAGAGATTTGTGAAGAACTGCAAGGAGAACTGGCATACTTCTGATAGCCAAAAAAAAAAAAAGAAAAAAAAAAGCTAGAAGTAATGGTGCAGGACAGTTACATGTTCTGCTATTTTTGTATTTGTTATTTAAAGGAGAATATATAAATCAATTGGATTTGTTTATATGATGAATTTACATTCTGGGCTACATGTTCTATGAGAAAAGTTGCAAGTTGTAACATACCATTGACATCAGAAACCTGGGCAGAGCTTAAACTAAGAGAAAAAAAGCTAAAACCCCAAATACTAATTCTTTCCCTGTGCAGCAGTATACAGACTTACCAGTGTCAATGAATATTGTTCTGCTAGTATATTTCTTATTTCATGCTTCATTTTCTCTTCTCCCAGAGCTAGAAGTGTCATAAAGTGTTTTGCATTATAAGTACTAGGAATATTGTGTAGAGACAGTATTTGCCATGTCCTAAGAAATAGAAGGCGCACAGTGAAATCAGGAAACTGAATAGACAGTTCTACCACCCCAACCATCTTTACAAAAGAAAGAGGCAAGAAGTAAATGTGCAGGCATCAGGAACAAACTGTGTCCCCTCTTTTTTTCCTTTTTTTTTTTTCCAATTTTTTTTTCTCCTCTTCATGTAACAAAACTGCACTAGTCTAGATAGGTCTGCATGTAGGCATTGCATATTAGTGTTCATAGCAGTTACCAATATTTAGGTTCAGCCTAGCTGAAGTCTAGCAGGGGAAGGAAAAACAGTTTAAATAGTGGCTCAGCTTCTCTCAAATAGGTTTAAATAGGTTTTAATGGAGCTTTTTGAGATGAAAAGCTAATGCTAGCTGTTTTCCTAGAGATGACTAATTCTGTGTTCAGGTTTTAAATAGAGGAGATGAACTGTAGTCAGGGAAGGTTTATAACAAAATACATGAGTGGGTATTTGATTATTGACTAAATGCTTTAAATAATTTGTTATCTTTTGTGGGAAAAAGCCACTGATTTCTCTGTTTTAGGTAGTACCCTTAAGAATGACAAATACAAGCTCTATGATTGGTGCTAGACAAATATTTGTAGCAGGGAAGTTTCCCGCAGTAGTTCGTAGAACGGGAAGTAAATGTCTGCACTGAAGAGAATTGCTATTAGCACTGAATAGCAATGATTCTCTTCCATGAAAGCTATTTAACTCCAAAAACATATTTAATGATGCTGTGCATACAAATAAGCTGTATTTTCAGCAGTATTCTATACCTCTTTTCTGCATTGATCAGCTGTAGTACATTCTGAGTACTTCTGTATATCATTGAAAGGAGAGATTTTACTGCATTTGAAAGATAAGCGTTTACATTTTTAGGTCCTTACGTTTCTTTTCCAAGGTTTCTTTGATCTAGATGTGGTGAGGTGGAGAAAAAAAGAAAGTCTCAGAGAGCAATGATATTCAGAATATCAGTGTCTGAAAATATTGCCTCAGATTGGTAGACTTACTCAGGCAGAACAAATGAGAACCAAAAATGCAGATCCCATCAGTAAGTCTGTACTTCGCATCTTGCTGAAACAGGGAGCATTAATAGATCCCATGTTACTCTGATTAGCTAAATCTGAAAAGCAAGCCGTTCCAGCTGAAGAGTTAGAGGTATGTGCTTTAACAATCATAAGAGATGCAAGAAACTTGGGCAGTGAAATAAAGGTACATTCAAAAGGCGTCAAAAGATTTAATTGTGAATATGTTGTGTCTAGGTGTTGGAATTTCTCTCCTTACAAGGATTCTAGGATAGGAAATGATTTGATGGTAATGCTCAGTTTGGTCTCATCTTGAGAGCAATGAATGATTTCCTGCTGCCCCCCCCTTCCTTGAGCACCTTTGAGATAAGTGCTGCCCCCCAAGCCCCTTTCCGTTCTGCAGACTTGGAAACTGAGGCAGAGTGATTTAGGTTCAAAACATTTACAGAAGAGTGGATCTTCTTTAGTGGACTGTAAGCCTGAAGAGACTCTATTAATAGAAAAAACAAAATGCAAGAAAATCTTTGCATCTATTCCTACCTGACTGAGGCTATAGTTAGCTTCAAAGGTCTGACATCTGAGGAAAGTGATGACACGAAGAAACTATTCAGCATGGAAGATCACGTAGAGATCAAGAGAATTGGAAACAAGTCAGCAGAATTAATATCGCTAAAGAAAGACTTGTAGAGGAGAAAATGGAAGATAAGTTGGAAACTGTGTCTAATATAAAAGGTTTTAGGAGCAGTAGGCATGAAGGTGAGAGCTGAAGGAGGAACCAAAAGGAACAGTTAAGCCCATAAATACGTGATGATGACTGTAGCAGGATGTGAAGTAGAAGAGAAGTTGGATTTTATAGGACTGAATGAGGAGTAATTCATGAATTTCTGCAGAAGGTACTGGGGAAGAGAAGCATGACATCACTGACAAGGTGAGGCTACTTCTAGCATTTATGTGATCAGATCAGCAGAAATGTATTTATACTGGAGCTGTTCTGCTGTTAAGGCTAACATTTCTCCTAGTAAGAATATTTGTGTTTTTGATTGGTGCTGATTTCAGTAGAGGCTATTTTTCTGAGTGAAATTCTGCGTTGTTGCTCTTAGAACCGAGTCTCATCTGTGAATGTTTCTAGCTCTTCTAAGTTGTGAAGAAGATAGTCCTTCCTTTCTCAATCAGTATGCTGCTGATTTGCCTGGCCTATGGCTAGGCAGACTGAAAAAAAATATACTGAAGTCTGAACTTCAGCATTCATCTTTATAGCAAGTGCCAGGGCTTCCTTGCCTGTGTCCATCCGTTTCCGTGCCAGGACTTCCATTGAAAACAAAAACTTGTCTTGAACGTAATTCAGAGCCTTGTAATAAAACATGTTGTGTGGTTAACCTTTAATACAATTCAACATTAAAAAAATAGTTTGCATCTTTTGCTGGTAAATTACTACATAAATATTTAGATTAGGTGTGAATAGGAATGTGGCATTATTTATGTCTCCATATTTCTTTGGCATTTCAGATGCACGGTTGTTTTGCTCCTTAATAAATGCAGGCATTAAAAGAACAAGCACACACAAAGTGCTAATTTTAAAGCTTTTCAGCTCTGGGAGAGAAATCTCCCCATGTTTTGTTAAAACTGTTTGTCATCTCCTTTTGCATGATAGAGAGAAATCATTTAAAACACTTGCAGTTGCATTAAGCGCTTTTATTTCTGTTGGTTGTCACAGAGTGATACATCTCACCTGCTAATGCAGATTGGTAGCAGAGCTACCTGTCAGATCTGAAGATGTTTTGGTGCTGTCTTTTTCCTCTTACTTTAGAGGCAAATATTGTTATGCCATTACTGCTTTTAATTTTTGCCCTTATCTTGCATCAGTTCTCTCTCACCATCGTCTTTGGCCAGAGAAGGTGGGCAATATATGAAATGCCTTACTGGTGAAAACTGTAAACACATGTTCCTTCTTCTTCTGGTCTAGTATAGACCAGACTATAAGGGAGACAGACCTCAAAGCTCAGTTACCATTAGGTAAGCATTGCCATTACGAAGCACAAAAGTTCAGCATATTGCTCTGAAGTAAGAGCATGAGAAGCTCTTATAGAAGCATTTTGTCCAAGATGCATGAATTCTGCACAGACTTCTGTGAAAACCACCTCCTTCTCTGCAGCTCAGCTTTCCCTTTATCCACTGTGTCTTCCATTGTAAAATGAATATACAAGGACAGTAAATCCATTGATACTTGTAAAGCTACTCAGATACTGCAACAATGGAGCTTCCTAGATATTAACCAAGTTTCCGTTTGAAATGTAAAAAGCATGGGTGTTTCCTTGGTGTCTTGAAATTAAGAAAAGGTCTTGAGCAGCTATGCTGCAGTATTGCTTCTAAATTAATCCTGCAATTCAAAATTTAATTCTGTAGGGGCTATCACTCATCCATGGTCTCCAGTGTTTACCAATGAGGAAACCTCACTTACTGAATGTTGATACTTTTATGCCGTGGATTTAGCAAAAGTATCAGTTGCAACCTGTGGGATTTTGTATTCTAGTTCACTGATGCAGAACAATTTTCTGTCTGTCTTTGTGGAAGTTGAAAAAAAAAACCAAGTAGCTCTCTATTTTTTTTATTTATTTTTTTTTTTATTATTCCTGGTCCTCTATTTGAAAGCCAGACATATATAGGGCCCTTGCAAGGTGTTTGTGTAGAATAGTTTTTCTTGTTGACAAGAAACAAACATGCCCATATGTTTTGATGCAGAAGGATATCTTGGTGACCTATTGGTCTGGAAAATACTCATTTTTTTTGACTTTTATACTCCTCTAATGTATAATGTTTCTTTTTTTTCTCCATTTCCAGTATCTTTGGTTAGATGGCTAATAAATTTATTTTAATCTTGGCAACATATTCTACAAAGAGGCCTTTTCCCTAATTGACTTGGGAGCCTTCTAGGCGTCCATTGTGAGCCTTCCATTATCTGCAGATCTCCTGGATCATAAAATATTTTTTTGATCTTCAAGGAGAGTGGCTTTATGCATGGAAGGATCTGACTGTAATTCTGACTGTATCCAATAACTAAAGAATTTACCAAAGAACTATTTACTTACTCAAATATTAACCCAATGAGAGAAGGATATCTGAAAGTCTCAATTACTAACTACTGGTAACTGTCTTTTTGAAAACTCTTTTCAGATTTTTTTTTCTCTTCTGATTAGCACTTCAGAGTTTACTCCAGAAGATGATAATTTTGAAATTAAAGGGCCTGCAGAATTGATGCCCGGAAGGGTAATGTTTAAGTCTGTTTCTTTAAGAGGAATGGAGAACTCTACTGGGGGGGGGAAAAAAATGTAGTTATAGAGAAGGGGTTCTCTCTCTCTCTCTCTCTCTGTCTCTGTCTCTGTCTCTCTCTCTCTCTCTCTCTCTGTCTCTCTCCCTCCCTCTCCCTCTGTCTCCCACTGCTGTATCAGACTTCTCTGGCGCATGCATATCCAGATGGATATCTTGGCATGCCTCATGTGAGAAGCTGAGATGTCCTACAGAATGCCAGCTATTCTTCTGGGGTAATAAACATGACGATATAAGGATGAAAAGGGTGTTGTTCTCCTTCCAGGAGATTGCACTTCCAGAGCTCATGAAATTTGTTTTTACCTGAGGGCATGTAAGCTTCCAGAATATCTAAAGTAAATGTCAATCGGTTGCTGTCACTATGGAAATAGGCCTTTCCTGGCAAGATTCTTTTTTTAAAACAGAACTAGTCAGCCAGAGTAAGCATCTTTTTCTCCTTGAATAACAGGAAATTTTTTAGAATTGTGCACTGGGCTCCTGGAAGTTAGTCTTTGCTATGGATACTTCCCAGTAGAATCATTCCAGGTTATTTGTTTTCTTTTCTTTTTTGCCTATTTTTTTTCCCTATATAATATTAAGGCACGTTGCGCTGATTTGTCCTGGTATGTTTACAGATGCAAGTGCGTTTAATCTTGGACAATGTGTATAACACAGCTTCCCTCTGTTTCCTGGATTCTGAGAAGTTTAAAATGCCTGTTAATCTGAGGAGCAGTGATTCTTGATTCCATATCCCCACTTTATCTACTTCTGATTTTTTTTTTTTAATTGGAAGGACAAAGTAATATCATAATTCTTTAGATTTGGAAGGTAGAAGTTTTCTGTTTTACAATATGTGGATGTGTCATCTTTTGGTCTGGGTGTGAGGGGGCTGAATTTTGGAATACAGTTATTACAAAGAGACAACCACTAGGAAAAAGCAGCAGAACACACCCTGTTTCAGACAATACTGTTTGAGACCTTAGTGCTGTAAATGATGTAGAAATGTGCATGTATTAATGAGGGGTATAATAGGTTTCAGCGAAAGTGGGAGATAAGATGTGTTAATCTTGTATATTAAATAGTCCTACAACAATGAACCTTATAATGAGGCTGTTATTAAATCTTTTCTTCACTGGCTTCAGTTCAGTGTAACCAGTGCTTTTCAGTTTGGTATGTTTGAGGCCAGCTTTTACAAGAAAGGACTAACTTTCTGAGGCCTTTGATTGCAATTCTGAAATACTTACTTAGAGATGTGTGCAGCACATGTGATAGAAAAGACAATTGTTGCAGCATTCTGCAACGGGATTGGGAAAATACCTCTTTAAAAATTGGTATTAATGGGGTTGGGAAAGCACCTCTTTTAGTATTAATGCTTGTACCGAATTTGATTTGGCTACCTTTTTGAAAAAGCAGTATTGCATTTCTCTTGTCAACACTGCTGCAAACAGATTGCATTGTAACAAGGTTAGAAAGACTGTAAAATAGCAATAGTTTTAAAAGAAAAATCTAGAATGATCTGTTTTTTTTTTTTTTTTTTTTACATTGTCTGTGCTGTTCTAGTTGTAACACTCAGCAGTTCCCGTAAGAAGAGCAAGATTTCTTGCTTGTTTTTTTGTTGTTGTTATCTTGATCCAGCAACATTAGATTTTCATTTTGCCACTTGCACTATTTGCAGATACTCAGATTAAAATCTACTTGCTGCTCTTACCATAAAAAAAAAAAAAAATCTGAAATAGCCAATCCTGATGTAGATTGTGTAAGATACAGAGAGGCAACCATACGAAGAAGAAGCAAACAGAGCAATTATCTATACTGGTCAGGTTTCCTTTCCATTAAGGATCTGAACTAGGAATCTCCTTGTGAGAGCAGTGGGGGCTGCCCACTTGGTTGAAGGAGAGTCTGCTTTTCTCTGTCAGCATTATTCCCATTTGAGGCTCGTAAGAAAAAGGCTCGATGCAAGACATCGAGTATATAAAATTAAGAGTGATGATTGATTGTTTCCTGCAAGGAAGCAACAAGACAGACACCACTGCGTATTCTCAGGTGATCCCCATTCTGATAGCAACCAAGACCAAACCTGATTAGCTTCATTATAAAACAAGTTGATGTTTTGTGATCTTACATTCTCATTTTCTGCAAAGCAGACACCTTTTTGATTTACTATGCGTGCTCTTTAATTGAGATGGAGATGCTGTAGCTCTGCTTTCGGTGGCTTCAGGTATTATATTCAGTTTCTTTTTTCTCTTCATCCCCCTTTTCTCCACACGTCTGACTCTGAGCTCACATTTTATCCTGTTAAATAACTCCTCTTACTATGTCTAAACATAGCAGCCTGAGCATCCTTTCTCAGATGCCTTAGTTCTCACATAGCCTAAAAGCACCTTATCTCTCCCCAGGCTTCTGAAAGGTGCTGTGTTGTCAAATTAGAGTAAAGAACATGGCTATTTTAGTACCAAATGGTATTAGCACGACAAATAGCTTTACTGTAAACAGTAACAGTGACTACTGAAAAAGCTTTTTAATTCTCACTAAGGCCTGCAAATAAAACAGCAACTATTTCCATTGAGAGGTATTTAAAGAAGTGCTGCGACGGAATCTGTGGATGGAGGGGAGTGTAATTTGGGGCAGAATGGCAGCAGGAGGGTTGCTCGGCTGATTTTCATGTTTCAAAGGGATATGTTAGATACCTCTATATAACAAAAACTCTCGAGATTAGACTAGCACTCTGCAAGTTTAGTTAAGAGAGCTGTAATATCCAGTAAGGTCACTAGGTGGAGCGTCAGGTTCATTTTTCCTGAGTCTCTGGCTGACCAGTGCTTTTGTCGGCTTTGCAGATGCACATATGGTAGAATATTATCATTTTATGGTTACAATTATGAGCAATTTGATAGAAAATGAAAGCTAAATTATGCAGTGTTCCTTTTATTTCCTTTTATTTGTTTAATTTTTCATTCTAAATATGTAAAAGGAAAAAATAGCACTCTCTGTGTAGATAGTGATAGGTATAATACCTTGTTTTTTGCTTCATATTTTGATACAGCATAGGTTGTGATTATTTTCTGTTGTACGAGATGAAATATGTCATGGTGTTCTCAGAGACTGGGACTCTTTTGCACAGGAATTGTATATGGACAAATCTCCAGGCTTCCTTTTTCGATAAGAAATAGCTTATACTTACCAATTGATGGATAAATACGTAAGTTCCTTAATAGTTGCCATCTAACAAAATGGCAAAGGAAATTCTTAGATTATGAAAATAGCTATAGACTTTGGCAAAGCAACCCTAAAAGGAATAGGTATGTTCTGACCAAACTTTTGTCAGTGAGGAAATCTCCTGCATCACAGTTCTTAAGCCAAAAGTAAAATCTTGTTATGGCACATGCCAGGACCAGTAACTTGATGATCTGAGTGGTCTGTATTTGGTGTATTCAAGTTCTTAGTTTTTCTGTAGTCGGATTCTTAGTGTTCGTTTTTTTCTTTTTTTTTTTTTTTTTTTTTTTTTTTTCCAGTAAGGCGTGTTTTCAGTAGTGTGAGTAGCGGATAACTTGTCTTGTGTGCATTGTATTCTTCCTTTTCACTAGAAGGTTTTTAGCATAATCTGGCTGTAGTATGAACCTTTTATTTTCTTTTTCTTTATGTTTAAGTATTCTTTTGTTTGTATTAATGAAGATAAGTCTGGAGATGTTTTATAGTTGGAACGAAAAGTGCAAGCTCTGAGATAGTATTTGCATTTATTGATCCAGGCACATCTGCTGGCATATGATGGTGTGTGATATTTTTGTCCTTACACACCTTTGAACCAGAGAATTTGGCAGATAAGCTGTTCAGTTTGACTGGCATATCCTGTGGAAAGTATTTTTAATACACAGGATCAAATCCTATACCTAAACTGCTTTTGCATTTTCAAAGTATGGTAGAGACTTCTCTGAGTTCATATGTTATGCTGGGAATTAGTCTTAGGTTTAAATGCTTTCCATGCTCTCTCTAAATCATACTGATTATTTTGTTTTGGTCAGTTCTAGATACACTGCATTTATATTGTGCATCTCAATATTTTTTAGTATGTTTAAAGTGAACTTGGGAATTTCATCATCTGTGTGGAACAAAGCATCTTGGTAGATGTAAAACCCAGCCTATCTATAAAAGAAACAAATAAAAAAAATTACAGATACTAGGAATGTAAATCATATTGGCAAATTTAACCAGGGTAGGCAATCCTGAGCCTTTTATTGCTTTTTTAGGTTCTATTTTAGCAGTTACTGTACAGGTGGTATGGGTAAGGAAGGAAGGATTATTTTTCCAAAGCAACTCATTCAGCTGTTTAAGAAATTGCATTTTTTAGAGTTCTGTTTCCACATGACATCAATTAAATTCAGAGAATAGATTTAAATTTGATATCTTACATATGGTGGCTGAAAGCCCCAAAGGACTGTCCTAGCTTTGTCCCTAACTTTGTTATGAACTCTGTAGCTTAGCTTTTTTTAAGGTAGCTAACCATAACTTAACTAATTTGTATGCACCATACATTCTTGGCTCACTTCAAAGTGTAATCAAGTCATGAACTAATTACAATACCATATTCCCAAAGAATGTAAATTTAATTTCCCTTCAAACAGAATGGGAGTGTATTAAGCAATTCCTTTATTTGAGAGCTGTGGCATTAAACAACATAATGCTGATGCTTCAAACAGAAGTGAGGTTCTTAACTTTTGTGGACCTTGTGACCTGTCTCCTTATGCATCTTCTCTTTTCATTCTTACATCTTGAGTTAATTTACTGACTGGATGAAAACATTAAAATATTCAAGTGTAAATTAAAATGTAACTGTTGGACTTCAGATTGCAGATCACTGTATCTTATTGTATGTGACTTTCTTCTGTATCATATTTTCAAAAATGTGCTTCCTGAGGATTTTGGATCGCAAGGAGATTGTGTTTGGAATTGAAGGCTCATAAGGTTCAGACCTGCACCAGACAATTTCTTTAATACATTGAAAAGTGAATGTGCAGAAAGTTCCCTACAGGTTCTTAACATCACTGTGCCAAAGAGTCCACATAAACTCAGTTATATAAGAAAGAGAGAAGTGAAGTTGTTCATAAAACATTTTATTACCTTCAGTCTTTGCAGCATCTTCACAGTTTAGATAATAAACCTTCATAGAACTTACTAGTCTTTACCCTTTCACAGAACAATGATTCACATAGGTTCAAGCCATTTATTTTCCTTCCCTTAATTTTAAAGGCAGAAGAAACATGTTGGGGTTGAATTTGATCTATGCCTGGATTGATTTCAGAGAAGTAGTACTGTTGTTGCTTTTTTGAGATGAGCTGATCGTGACAGGACTGTATATGTATTAATTTTAATATACAACTTATATTTTAAGTATGGGTCAGCTTCTGATGGAGTACATAGCTGTTTAATGTTAAAGGAAAGAGCTTAGAATATCTTAGTTCATATTCAAAAGTGTTCCTTTTAGATGTTAATTCATTAATATTTGTGGTTTATTCATACAATTTTTTATACGTAAGTAGATGAAGTTGCATTATTTTAAGCCTTTCTTTGATTAGGAAGATGAGACACCCTGCAGGTGTAAAACAGAATGGCATGCATGTGTGTGTGTGTATGTACACATACACTAAGTGGTATATGTGTATGTATTATATATTGCGGTAGAAAATAAGCCTTGCTGCCTCATGTTTCAGAATACTGAAAAGTATATGCTTGGATGATGTATGGAAAAATGAACTTCCTTGTACTGGAGTTTGCCAGGAGACTGCCATGGGCCCTTGGGATTCAGCAGATGGCTCGCAAACTCTTTTCCCTTGAAATTTCTCTGTATTATGAGCATTTAAATGTCACTTGAACCTTACTTGTAGATACAGAGATAAGATGAGTTTGAGACTTAGCCGTGTTGGGTCTTAGCCTTTGCTTAAGTTTAGTGAAAAGCTTTTTTTTTTTTTTTTTTTTTTTTTTTTTTTTTTTTTTTACTGTTGTGACAATATTTTAAGGCATTTTCTAAGGTATTTTAAGGCTCATAGCAGTGCAGTGGGAAGCTGTAGTGGTATAAAGTGCCAGAACTACAGACAGCATGTCTATTCAAACAGATGTGCGTGTGCTTTGACGTTGTTCAGGTTGCCAGACACAATCCAGCTGCACTGTGGAAATGGTGGAGCGCGATGTTGTGGCCATGCTAATAAACCCCAACAAGGTAAGGTAAATTAGATTGGGCATGATGCTGTGCTGTTGTGGCTGCTCAGCTTCTTGAATAGGGCTGGCTCATGCACGAATAGCTCAGGTCTGCCTGCAACTATCTGAATAGATTTTTCTTCAGAGTTAAGACCTCTCTCTTAATGTCTAGACTGGCTTCAGTAGTCTAGGGTCAGTGACACTTCCTCAGCTTCTTCTCACTCTAGTTTTCTCACAGTCTTTGTCTTGAAGGGACTACCTGAGGCAGTGAAGAAAGTTTGGTCTTTGCTGAGACTGCCAGTATGATAACTAGCTAACTTTCTAGATACATGCCCTTAAGCAATTTTTTTTTTTAAGGTATTTAGTGGTTACTAGATCATGATTGCAGATGTCAAAAAGCTTTTTTTGTTATGAGCCAAAATCATATCCTGAAGATTTCTTGCGTCTCTACCACAAAATGTTAAATCATTGGCTGACTTTAAATTTTAAAACTTAACTTGTGCCTGTTTGACTTTTTCCTTCCTTTTCTTGCTTTATCTAGCTTTGCACATCTCTGTAATAACTCTTAGTCTCTAGAGGAACTTTCATTGGTGTAAGGTCTGAGGGGACTGGAGAATCATGTTCTTGAAGAAGGAGATCTAGCTGTTGTGTTCTCTTTGGGCATGGATCAGAGTATGCAGCCCTGAATGAAAGGTTGGTTAGAACTCTAGTCAGGGACTTTACGAATCTCAGTCAACCCTAGATATCCTTTTTGATCCCTGGAAAGCCTCTTAGGACTTTCTGCATGGGTAAATGCAGACAAGCTTGCACAGTGAGCTGATCAGACACAAGATGATTCTGATTTGTGTTAGTGCTGTGCCTGAGCTGTTCTAACTTACCCTCCAGCTACCAGACTTCTGGACTGGAGCTGGCTTGCGGAGTGTGGGACCGCTGGGCTGCACCTGTGTGCACAGACGTGCCCAAAGACTCCCTGTGCCACAGTTTCTCTGTTTGCAAAATGTGAACAGTAGCACTTAACGCTCTCCCCAACAGCGCTTGTGACAAATCATTGAGGAATGAAACACTTGGTGATGAGTTCTCACAAACGCTCCGCAAATATAACAAGGCCTCTTGTTATTTGTTTGATTGCCAAAAAAGAATCTCATTAGTAGGGTACTCCTCCCTTGATAATACAATCTGTAAAATTTCCTTTTCCAGCCCATGGTCAGAGTCTGCTTTATTTTTGATTCCTTTAAAATAAAAGGAGGTAAAAGCAAATGTTACTTGAATGATACAGACTAAAAAGCTTCTCTTTGAATAAAAACTCCTCTACTTACCTTTTTCTCCTTGTGATTTAGAGGAGGCAGAACTTCAGCAGATGGCTAGCCATCACTGAATAGCCATCACTGGCCACTGAATTGGCCAAATTTGAAAACCTGTATTCTAGATTAACAGAACAGTGAGGCTTTGAACTGCTGTAAAGCTGTGTGGCAGTGAACCCTGCTCACAACAAGGCATGAGATATGTAGAACTTGAAAGCTTTCTGAGACATTGCCCATTTGCTCTAAAGCAAAATACTTCAGACTTTACTGCAGCTAATGGGAGGGTTGAAAATACTTAGGGAAGGAACAAGTGGGAACCATTGGTGTTAACTGTAATCTTAGATGAGACTTAATATAAGCCTGAGGCTAAAGAGTAGAGCTGGAGGAAGTTCAGAATTGAGACTTTGCAAGGTGGATGCACCTTGCCAGATGGCTCCCTATGAATGGGAGTGGTGGCTCCATCTCCCAGCTGTGTATTTCCTCTCCTTCCGTTATGCCAGCTCTTGTGCTCAATTTACCCTTTGGTTTGCTGGTTCAGTTTGCTAAGCCCTCAGGGTAACTGAGCTTGCTGAGGGATTAAGAGAGCTTGAGAGCTCATGCAAATTTAAGGGGGTGAGACTTCCAGGGACGAGTGGAAATGTACCTTTTGCAGCAGTCGAGCATTAGGCTGGCTGTGCTTTCTCATGAAACATTGCCCACCCAAAAAACCCCAGACAAAAAAAAACCCTCTTTGTTTCCTGCCGAATGTTTTTCTCTCTGAAAATCAGTTCCGAGTCTCAAAGCCTGCCACCACGGCACACTAGCAGTCCCTCCTCTCAGAGGCAACTCCATCTCCAGTGAGGTTATTATCTCTTAAGAGCCATAAATGAACTCTTAATTCTGTGACTTACATTCAGTGATTAAGTTAACTAATTTATTCTATAAAATATATAGTGCTTACAGTATGGCATGTAAATGTGCCTGTTGAAATCTTAACCTTGGCTTTTCTGATTTTGATTTTTTCTGTTTCTCCTCCACCCCACAACCTTGATGCTTCATTTTCAATCTCTGCATAAAACACATTACTAGAATACATTCAAATGTGTAATTCTTGGACATAAAACTACAATTTTGTGAAATGCAAAGCACCACTTCTCTCAGATAACTAATATCTTGTAAATCCAATGTTTGTGCTTCTGTATGCATAAAGAAATATCTGATTTGAGCGCATAGGTACATCTTGCTTTCTGTGGAGTGTGAATCTATAAGACTTGTCCTATAGATTTCTTTTCACCCTTGTAAAATTTCTTGTTTTTCTTAAAAGCAGATTATGAAAATACTTATTTGCTGTATATTTGTCTAGAGATTCTATTCCTGTAGTACATGTGTGCCCCTTTTATATCTGAAGGACCTAAATATTTCTGTGGCAGTGTTGTATCTTACCTGTCTCGCTTGTGCATAGAAAAAGAGATGATCTTGTTGCTTTTAGCAAAGATTCAATAGAACAGAAAAATAAGATCTAATATTAAAGCTTATTTCTGAAAGAACGCTGGACTAAATGTACCAAGCACATTACGAAGAATTAGCATAATTAGAACTATGCTACATGTTCCTTAAAAAAAAAAAAAAGAAAGAAAGAAAAAAAAAAAAACAGGTTCCAATTTGAAGCATTGTTTTTACTTACTCAAAAGTCTTGCTTTGCTTATTCTTAGACCGGTGGCTGTGCCAACATGGTGCCTAATGTATAGTGAACCATTTTGATTGTGTGAATGAACAAGGTTTTGAATCTTCTAATATAAGAAGTTTTAACTACAGTTGTAGTGATGACTGTATCTTAGCAAAGAATTTCAGGGACATCTCAGCTGCCATTCATGCTCGTGCTAACTATCGCCTTTCCCACTTGTGATCGCATAACTATCCTTTGGACAGTCAGTGCTTTCCTAATGCTACTATCCCATATCGTGTTGTAAGCTGTATTGGCACTAAACTTGGCAGCTGAGAGTAAGAGGTGGCAGCAGCATGTACACAGCAAGTGCTCTGCAGTCTGTAAAATGCAATTTGGGCATCTCTTTTATTGTACACTTGCACGTTAAGCTGGGAGTGGGGCAATCTCACCTAGCTTTCAAGCAGGGCTGATGTTAACACTGGCAGGAATGAGGATAGGTGCATGGCCATCGCTTCTGTACCCCAGGGCCACGGAGTGTACTCATTCTGCGCGCCAGCAAGTGCGCTAGCTGGAGGGAGAGGAGGGCAAAATCTGTTTTGTGGGAAAGGGGTTGCTGAAAGTGAAGTGAATTAAGAGGGCTGTAAAAATTGATAAAGATAGGACTGTCTGTTTTTATATTCTGCCATATAACAGGGTTTTAAATGAATTTCCCTATAATTTGTCTTCAAATACCGACATTTAACTCTTAGGCTGTATAAATGAACTGGCTTTTTCTAGAGTAAAATTCATGCCCTGCATCCAGGCTAATATGTTCACCTACTATAAACATTACTGCCTATGGTTACAGCTGGAATAAAAAATTCCTTTTATGTACATCATAGCTGGCAGAGACTCCTGAGACCACCACAAATCACTTCAGCCTTTTGGTGCTCTCTGACAAAATGAAGTGAAATGTAAAACAGCTCAGGCTTCTGGCAGTCTGACTCTGGAAAGCAATTAGCTTGTTTAGACCATTGTTTGTATCCTCCCATTTTTCCAGGTGCTGAGCAAAGGTATTCCAGGAGCTCTCCTGATTAATTTAGCACTGGGGTTTAATAACCTCCTATTCCTTTCTTCCTAAAATGTTTTGCCCACCCTCTGTTTAGCTTTTTATTTAAGTAAAGTAAAAAAAAAAAGCCCCCCCAAACTCAGCAAATCACCTCCTCCCCAAAGGAAAAAGAAAGAAAGAAAAAGAAAAAAAAGCAAGAAAAAAAAAAAGCCAGGGTCATAACAGGGAATAACAAAGCAGTGAGTTATTTATGCAGCCGTGATTGGCAAAAATGATTGCAACATGAATTTGCCCAGAAGCAATGATTAGATCATAAAAATGTTAAGGAAATCTGTAACTCAACACCATTTTATAGATTGAAGAAGTTTTTGTTCCCTACCTTAATTGTGGTGACTTGTTATTAAAGTATTTATTCAGAGTAATCTCTTTGGACAGCGAGCCCTTATCCCATCTGCATGCATAATTAAAAGTGAGGGGGGGATGAAGGGGGAGTGTAAATGGTTTACCATGCTACATGAGCAAGGGAGGGAGTTACACAATGACAGGTGAAGAGCAGATTTATCTCCTGTTGGAATTTCAATGCTGCCAGCAAGACAGGACACTGTTGCTTGCTAATATCCTCGCAAACACAATTGCTGCTTCTCCGGATTACTGTCCAAAAATGATTTCTGGTCTCTAAAAGGCCCGTAGCGCTGCATCTGTGGCTGTGGTTTTTGAGCTGCTGGTACTCAAGCTAAGGGACTGGATTTGGGTATATGGGCTTGTGAATCCAAAAAAAAAAAAAAAAAAAAAAAAAAAAAAAAAAAAAAAAGGTTTGTGCTTGAAAATGTACTTACTTGGCTGGCTATTTATTTATTTATAAATAAACATTGGTAGCGTCTGTCTTTGTTGAATACAAATCAGAGGGTTGTAATTGTACTAACTGAAAAAATGTCATCACCTGCCTCCTGCAGCCGTCCGTTTTCCAATGATAAAAGAATTTGGTGCAATTCTTCTTTTTCTACTTTGTGAGTAGAAAGAAGGTTGTATTTGAACATTCATCTCCAGGCAGATTTATCATCATTAGGCAGTACTCAAACACACAGTATCTGTTTTTAAATTGAGCTGTTAGGGATGCAAATCAAATTTACATAGAGTAAGTTGGTATATATTTGACTGTAACTATTCACTACAGAGTACTTTCCCCTTAACTTCTGATGTCTCACCTCTGCAGCAACAGTACAGAGAATGCCAGGAACTTTTGAGCCTTTATCAGAAGTACCTAGCTGAGCAGCAGGAAAAACTATCACTCTCCCTCTCTGAACTCAGTGCTGCCAAGGAGAAGGAGCGGAAGGTAAGCTCTTTTCTCTCCTCTCTGTTTTAATGATATCTTTGAAACATCTTTTCATTTTTTCTCGAGCTATAACTGAAGTGCATCACGTTATACGAGATTGTAAACTCTTTGTGATTGGTTTCCCATGACTCCTTCCCTTAATACGTGGATTGCAAGGAAGCAAGAGCCAATTAGAGGCAAGTTTGGGATCAATAAAATAGATGAAATTAATTGACTATGCAGTGCAGTAGGAACTGTAGGAACCCATTTCCTTACTTAAAAAAAAAAAAAAAAAAAAAGTTCTTCTATTTTCTTTGAAGACAGAGTAATTGCTATCACTTAGATAAAGCCTTTAAAATTGTCGTTGTGGCTTTTGATGATTGAAAATGAGTTTACAGGTAATGCGTTCTGTCAATATGAACTTTATGAAGTTTATAAGGCGGTCGATCTGATTTGAGCTGTTCATATAAGACCCAAAATTGTATATGCAGTTAAAAACTAAAAAATGTAGACTAGGGATACAATGTGTTAAATTAAGTGGTAAAATGGCTCTCAGTTGTATGTACTCAAAGGCTTAAAACCACGGTTGCCTGAGATTTCTTTTGAGAGCTAGGCACTTCATTTACATCCCTGTTGATAGCTAATTATACCCTGAAAAATAAGGCAATTCATGCAAGTACCCTACCTAATGTTATTCTTACCTACTGTTCTCTTTCGGTGGCTTCCATGTACAGGTCTCCATTTAGAATCTATTTTATATAAAAGGCACAGTCTTTATAAGATATATTTGTTGAGCTCTCAGTGTTTTTCTAGAAGAATCTTAAAGGCTTATAATACAGCTAGAAGTGAAGTCATCAGCACAGTTTCCAGAAGATGGCCTGATTTTTTTTCTCTTTTTTTTTCTCTCAGTGGTTCCCTGCTGACTAAATTGCATAGACAGAGCCTACTTAGTCTGTGAAAAGAGGGGTGCATTTTTAATTCTGCTCAGGAAACAAGTAGAAGTACCTCTAACTTCCCCTTTAGAATTTTTTTTCTTGCCATGTTTTTTATCCCTGCTAAGGTATTTTGGATATGGAACTATTTATCAAGTGTATAGCACCTGTACACATCTTACTTTTGTTCTTTTGTACATTTCTCAGACATCCATTTTGTGATGGTGTTAATCTCGAAGAATAAGAACCTTTTTCTTTGAGAATGGATGGTACCAGGTTTCTCGCCTGTGATCCCCAACTGACTGGGGGATCGTGATGGAAACCAGTCCTGAGGAATCCAGTTAAACCAGCAGCACCATGGTAGCTGCATTTGGGATGATGCCATTACTTCTCTTGGGTTGAGCCAGGCTTGAAACTTCTTGTCTTTAGTCTACCTGTATTTTGTTCTAGGTTAGCTACTGGTATAAAGGTATCCAGTCTTGATTCTGTTACTTCTTCCCTCTATGCTTGCGGGAAATTTTGTCTGCAGATGCAAATTCAGATGTTATGTCCAGGCGTGTCTTGACATTTTGTTTGATTACCTAGTCTACAGCTTCAGCCCAGTGGTTCTGAAGTCACCTTAGCTCTCCATCTGTGCAAACTTCTGTAAGCATAGATAAAAACTGTCAAAGCACATTTCAACTGGTCTTTTTCATAACATACAGCGATATTTCTGACTTCCTCTGGAAGAACTACCTTTCCTCTTCAGTTTTTCCTTTCTATGCAATCCTAATGGACACAGAGCTGCTTATATTTTGTGTGTATTTGGCTTTATAAATTTTAATTTATAAATTAAAAGGGTTTATAAACCCTTTTAAACAAGTTCTTTACACTGTGCTTCTCCTTCTCTTTATGGTGCAGAAACAGGAAGAATTTGCAGGACTGCCTGATTGCTTCAATTCTTTCCCTAATGTCATCTTACATTTGATAGCTATCAAAAAAAAAAAAAAAAACAAAGCAGGACACTGGGCTGCTTGTTGTTGGACTACAGTGTTATTTTTACACATTTTTTTTTGTTTCTATCTTGTCTCAATACTTGAACTGTGAATTCTTAGTGTTGTGGTTGGTCCTTTTTTGTTCTATCTGAGCAATGTCTAAGGTTGTGCATCCTGATGTGGCTCCTCATTGGGGAATCTCACTGGGAGCACAGCTGCAGAAGATCTTGGGAGGTAAGGACTGGGAGGGAGGAGACCAAAAACCTTTCCTCCTGCTCGGAGTGCTGCTCAGCCTCGCTTTCCCTGAGCTGCTGAAGCTTTTGCTTTCTTCTTCCTTCCACTTCTGAAGCTGGAGTTTGAAAAAAGCTGCCTTAGTGAAACTGCTCTAAAGAGAGACTGAAGGAAGTCTTCCTGAGTTTTGTTTGAATCCCTGAAAATTGAGAATCTTTTTCCCTATCGTTTGTTTTGACAAGGCTAAGGAAATTCTGGATATGTTTGGCTTTATATCTATAGTTTGGCAGATACAGGCTTGCTACCTAGTTTTCACTTCTTTGAGCTGTCTAGGAGAGGTAATCAGCTTTTCCTATTTCAAGTGACTGTTGATGTTACTGGGACATCTGTGGTTCAGTGTAAGATGCCGTTCTAATTTTCCTGTGTCTTGCAAATGTATGTGGGACTGCACAGTTTATGCTCTGTACTCAAGTATCTTTTTGTTCTGCTTGTTATGAACTGTTCTTTCTTGTTTCTGTTGATTTTCTCCTTTTGTTCCACTTGTTTGTTTTGATTCATTTCCAAGGCTGCACCTGTACCTTAGCATCGCTCACTCTTCACCTGTCTCGCTCCCTCTCTCTTGCTGTAGAGTAATGCTGACCATGAAACTGCCACTTTTGCCTGGGCTTGGATAGGTATTTGAAAGCATTTTCTTTTGGTGTGTAAGTGCTGGGTTTTAGTGTTAGAATGAGGCAAGTAACAGGTCAAGAGAGCTGCAGTGTTACCAGACTTTTACTGCCCTGTTGAAAAAGAGATGGAGGTATATGGGAGTAAAATGATGGTAGTAGCTGTGCATGTGTGGCTGGTTATAACCATATTGAACTAATGCAGCTACTTTGGCGTTAACTTTATTTTTGTCTGTTTAAGCATCACAGATAGGGAACTAATTCTGAAATCACATTTTCCTCTTACCTAATATTGCTCCTTTATAACAAAATTCAGCCCTCAAAATTTAAAGAAATATTCTGGTAATAGTGAAATAAAATTGCTGGGAAAATGGTGGTGAGATGATTTAAGACAGAACTCTTGTGGAGTCAATAATCAGTAACTGGAACATGGAATTTCCTTTTTTTGTGAGGTAAAGTTAATTCCATTTGAAAAGATACTTAAGGTGACATGAATTGAATTATTCAAACTGGCCTTCTCAGCATTAACTCTAGGTTAATATCTCAGGATGCCTCTGGTTTCATTATAGGAGTTTTAAGTACATAACTTTTTATAATAAATTCAATATCTAGAAGCTGACCTGAAATTGGTTTACCTTCAACCATCCCATAAAAAGAAGCATTAATTGTGAAGTGAATATTAAAGTGGTCACTAAAGTTGACTCAGACAGATTCAGAAAGATAGCTCTTGTGTAAAGGAAGTGAAGAGCTCTACTGAACAATAGGCTTCTGCCCTGATATTAATGGAAAATACCATCCATATTAAAATGTAGTTAAATCTCTCCTATCAAATATGATTTTTGGATGTTCTTTCTGTGGCAGCCAAACGTTCAATCTTTGCCATTTTCAGAAGCTTTGCACAGAGGTGTAAAGAAAATTGCCCTTGTTTTAGGTAATCAGGTCTGACCTAGTTATACAGTCCCTGCTTCACTGTCATCTCAAATACTGGCAAGAATCCAGTTTACTTTGGCAAGTCTCTGGCTGATGAAAGCATGTAGATGTTCTGCAGCTAAGGGTGGGACTTGAATCCCAAGCTTTGGACAGGAGGCCGAGTTTTTACAGACTGGCGTTCTTGAGCTACTTCTAAAAGAGCAGAACCTGTAGTCTCAGCCTTACCTATTTATGCTAATCTCTGAATTTACAAGTACAGCTGGCAGCTTTTATTTCTTATTTGTAGAAGATTATCAGCACATCTGTTAATTCCCTTGGCTTGCACTGATTGTTCTGTATGTCTGTTAAGGTTTTGGTGTGTAGAAATGGAATACATGTGGGTAGAATTCGAGACAAAGGAATATCAAGAATTTCTTATTTTCAGTGGAGTGTTTTTCTGCCTCCTTTCTTTTTTTTTTTTTTTTTTTTTTTTTTCTTTTTTTTGTGTATTACGCTGTCTGTCTCTTGTTCAGTGTTCACTCAGTAGTGCAAGAGGCCCTCATCAGGAAAGAGGTATTTTTGTGTACTAAGTGCTGTGCAAGCATACTGTAAGACATAGTCTGTTCTGGGAAGATTGTAAAATCTTAAGAAGGTTAACTTTTTGGGGGAGGCTGAATTTTGTAAACTATTTTTTTTCATACTAGTATTTCTTTTAAGCTGCTGGTTCATCTTAAGCGTTGTTGACAATTATGGTGCCATTTCGCAATGGAATAAAAAATGAAATTGTTTCTTTTCATGTCAGTGACTAAAATTCTTGTCCGTATCATTGTCATTTTTTGCTTTAATAAGGGCAATTACATACCAAAGCTTCAAATGTTGGTTATTTGAATTTTTCCTTTGAAAACGATATTGCAAAAAGTCAGTCAGCAGAAGCCCTTCCTTTCTACTTTCTTCCTAAACTACTACTTTTCTTTTTTCTTTTCTTTTTTTTTTTTTCCTACACAAGTCACCTTTAAAGTCATTCTTAGCTTATTTAAAGAAAGAAAAATCCCACATACGCAAAGGGTTTTGAATGCTATAAGGTAAACTTGCATAACTGAATTTACTTTGTCTGTTTACCCAGCTGTACTGGAACAATGGATGAGCCCGTCTGAAAGATACTTGAGAATTGGCATAATAAATAAAGAACTAATTTGACTGTGGACCCAAAGGTATTGGAATAATTTTAGGAGGCCAGACAGAGACGAAGGTTTAGCATGAGTAAATATCGGGAATAGCCTTGCCTTACCTCTGCTACTTTCAGCAAATCCACTGATCTCTTTCTGTGCCTCTTATCTGTAAAAGGGAACTGATATTTTTTTTTGTCCTCATTTTTTTGTCTTCTGCTGAGAATGTAAGTTTTTCGGAACCTTTTTTTGTGTGTTCAAAATGGCTAGCAATGAAATTTCAAACTCTAGAGTGGTGCGGAGTAGATTAGTTTGGTAGAAGGAAGAAAAAATTGTGCTTTTTCTTTTCATCTCTAGATTAACTGTAGTAGTTGATTTACCTGTGTTTTCTTAATGAAAAAAAGTTGCCACCAAGCAGCAATACAGATAGATACAAATATTTAAACTGAAAGGAAACATAAGTATTAAAATATCTGTGTATTGCTGACATTCATAATGTAAGTCCATCTGCATTCAATCCCCTGGAAATACTTGCTGCAGTTGGACAGTTGGGCTAGCCTAAAAGCCCTGTCTACTTGGATGTTGTGAATGATGCTGTATTAGTGATGACAAGCACTTCGCTCTGTTTACTGCTTAAGTGAGGTCTGAGCAGTTCACTACTTAACTGAAATCTATGCCAGTTCACTGTCTCTTTGCTATTGTTCTATTGGCTTTAATCAACTTTGTCTCTAGTCTCTTTAGGGTTTCCTTTTTCTTTCTTTCTTTCTTTTCTTTTAAATTCTTGTTTCATCTGTTTGACTTTAAAAACTGTCCCTCATGTGAGAAACTTCCATAGGTGGACATCCATATATGCTATGGATTTTTCTGTTGTAGAATAAATCTGGAAAGAATACAATGCTGTCTTTTCCGGCAGAACATATTCCTGGCCTCAGACTTTGGAATAGCATTTGACAAGAGTAATAATATCAGATCTGTATTTTGATGAGAGTTTGTGACTTTCCTAGTAGACGACTATGTGTCCTTGAGCACCACTTTACAAATTCTTAAATCAGATAATGCATTTTGTTCAGCATAACCTGTATAGCAGTTCTTGGAAGAGAGCTTTCTGACTATAATCACCAGCACTCCCTAATATCAATCCTTTAGCAGTACACAATCTCTGCTTGAAGTGCAAGTAAGGCTTCTTCGGCAGATGTAAGGCTTCACAGTACTGCACTTCATGCAGTCAAGATTTCATGATATGCTATAGGCCTTAAGGAAGCAAACTTCTCTTCTGTGCTTTGCTTTCTGGAGTTAGCTATTTGCTTTCTTTATTGCTGCAAAATAAACATCCTGACATCCTGGCTTCCTAACAGTGTGCTGGAATTTTCAGTAGGCCATTCGGGCTATGCATATGCCCTTTGGTTCTGCTATTTTTGGCTTTTTTTTTTTTTTTAAAGTTATCTGAGACTCCTGAAAATCGATTTCCCATGTACTTCCAACCAGCTTGATTCACTAGCTGCTGGTAAGCGATTTCTTAAACTTCTGTAAGCATGGCAGGTCTTGCATGATGTAATCAAGATTGTTCCTGAATTCCCATCTCAAAAACAGCACCTTGGAGACATTAAAAGCTCAACTGAGCAACGCTTTGAGTAATGTAATACAGCTTTGAAGATGGCCTTGCTTTGGGTGAGTGTTTGGACCACTTGGTTCCTTTCCAATTGGAATTATGCTGTGATTCTATTCAATGTTCTCTCTCTTTCCTATTCTTTTTTAGGAGATCATCCTCTGAAAACCTTTTTCAGTGAGAGGTAAAAATAATTCTGGAGTGGTAGCAGTAGTCCAAAAATTAGACTCTTAATTAAAAGTGGAAATAATTAAAGTAGCTATTTCTTGTTATTGAAAGGAATGGATGCTGTAGTGTCATGTAGGACTTTATGATCTGAGTAACTTTATTCAAAAGTTTAGATTCCAGATAGTGGTTTTGACATTAGTGATTATTATATTGAAAGATAAATTGGTTACCATCTTTTGCCTGCAAAGCACATGTGTTTTTATGTTGATCAGGTTACTTAATTAGAAATGTCTTTATTTCATAAAGGCCAGGTGATTATCTCTACATGGCACTATTGGTTGGTCTTTGTATGGCAGAAAGATTTTTTTTTTCATGAAAATCAGGTCTGTAATTTTCTTCAGCTAAGAATGTGGGAATTCGTTATCTGTCTGTACCAGGATGATTGCCTGCAGAAATATCTGTGAGTTAGTTCTGAATACCCTAAGATTTAGTTGAGTTTTTCATTCTGAGCTTCAAAAAGTTCAAACTTAGACTTTTCTGATGCACAGCTTGCCACTTACATTTGTAAGGACTCTGCTGGACTGTCTGGGATTTTATCCCCCATAGGGCTAATTCCAGGTGTTGTTAAAGTTCTTAAGAGCTTGATTCATTTCCTTACTATTTAAGTAGAATATATCTGGTGAGGTGGCATCAGCACAAACTGTGTGGCTGTGTGCATCTATAGTGTTTACTGCAACATTACATACATGATGCATGCGATTTTGGCTTTGGGCAGGCTGTTTAACAATCTTTGATCCAATGAAAGCATTGAATAACCGTTTGTAACAATTTCTGGTTGCTGTCTATTCATGGCAGATGCCATAAAATGTCTCAAAGGTAGCACCCACCTGCATATTCCCTTCCCACTTTCAGATTTATAGTATTATGTGCGTATCTCTTCATTTTGGAAATTCACTCTTATGATTTGAGAGTTTGGGACATGTAGGCAGAATCGGGCCATGTAGACATTCAGGCCCGTCATGTATCAATGAGGATTCACATTACTTTTGGTTCCATCATCATAAACAGGGATGTGCGAGTTTCCCTTGTCTGTACAAGAAGGCGGATAATCTGAGACTCGTGTAGGCAAAAGTAACAACAGATACCTGCGTTTTCAGCCTGGCTGAGCTATTCTGTAAGATTGAAAGTACGAGAAACTAAGTGAAGTCATCAGACCTATCTTTGAGGTCTGGATTACCTGAAGATTGATCTCTGCCTTGAAATAAACAGTTGTTTCTAGTCAATCTGTAATAGATCGGTTTGGTTCCATGGTTATGTCTTCCCCTATCTGATTTCCTCTCCATAGGCAGTAGCAATTGTGTTAGCTGGAGGAGACCAAGCAAAATTTCAGTGTTGTCTTCAGTGTTTTCCAGTGTTTAATCTCAAAAATTTCTCTTGGTTTCTGGACATCTTATACCGAAGTTGGTCAGCGACACTAATTTAGCTGAAGACTGCCAGTTTACAATGCATCTGATGAATGTCGCTGCCCTAGAACTTCAGATGTAAGACTTTTCACAAAGAGGTAAAGACCTTGGTACTTTAGCTTGTCTCAAGGACCTAGGGCTTCTTGCAGGTTAGTGTTGCTCTTAAACCTCAGCAAGAGCTTTTGCTCACAGTCATATTGGGAACATCACTTGAATCAGGAAATTAATGTATGATTTTAAGCTACGTGTATCTAGGCTGAGGCTGCTTAGTACTGGTAGCATTAAGCAAGCTTTCATTTTTAATTTACAGTGATAAACTACTTTTATTCATTTATACAAAAAAAATGAAAATTTTGATACAGATTGGCTCATTAAATGAGTTTGGGAGACTGCAAAGGTGGAGCAACCTGCGAAAAATTGAGCTCACCCTGCTGGATTTCAAGTGACAATTGTGGAGACCATTTCTATTCTTGAGATCAGTACATTCATCCCATAAACCCTAATTTGCACAACACACCACTGTTACTGCAGTTTCTTTTAATCTATTTAGATATGAGGTTGTAGGAAGCAAAACAGTAGCACATTTAATGCAAAAGCTGCAAATAAAGTATACTGTTCTTTGGAGTCCCTAGGGATTTTGAGGTTAAGGAGAAGAGATGGTCTGGAAAGCACAGTATTGGTCAGGTATCAGCATGCATGCTATGTAGATGGGAAGGACTTGCTTGTGCATCTTACTGGCGCTTCTAAAGCAAAAATCTTCCTTTCTGTTTACCTGGGAGTACGTGCAACCGCAATGTGAAGGTATAGACAGACTAACTGGTAACTTCTGTTTTTTTTCAAATCGATATATAGCACCTGGTGAATATAAACCTGTGGTTGACATGCCAGCACGAGTGCAGCATTCACATTTGAACTGATACGCATGTAAGCAAATTCTGAATGCAGTACAGTTTCTGGCTGTGAAAATGTATTATTTTCTACTTTTTCTAAATCTTAATACAGGGAAATTAGTGCCAATTTGTGTATGTATGTGGGCTTTTTTGGTTTGTTTTACTGTATTAAACTTTCTAGATAATGTTGCAAAAGGTTGATATCCATTGATTATCTTCAGCCCTTTGTGTGAACTCTGAAGCTTCAGGTAAAATCAAAGCCAGTGGTCTGTCTGAAGGAAATCCTTTTTAGTTGAGGAAATGAGAGTTCAGCACATGTGCAGAAAGGTCTTTAAATATTTAGGCATTTGTTTTTTATTTTATTCATGGGAATGTCATTAAAGAGACATGAGAGGTTTTGATTAATATTTTTCATTACTTGTGCTGACCATGAGAATTTTGCATACAAGTGTGCTGCTGGGACTGCTGCTGTGGTCTATGAGGTAGATGAAGGCTGGGAAGCAGATAAATTGGGATCTAAATCTGTTCTGCTACTGTCTTGACATCAAGTTATTTAATTATTTTTTGCCTTTGTTTCCTGCTCTTTAAAATGGAGATGATGCCCACTGTTTGTTAGAGCATGTAAGCTCAGTGAATGTAAAATACTATGTAAATGCAAAGATCTATTGTTGGTCTAGTTTTGAGTTTAAGATAGTGTAAGGAGAGCTCAGTTGGACTGGGACTTCTTCATGCATAAGTTAATTACTATAAAGAGAGCTTTTTTTTTGCCTGTGCTAGGTTAGGCAGAAAGGAACTCAATCTGAGGACAAGCCACCAATGCTATATGACGCAGGGCAGGTGCGCATATTACATGATTCACTTCACAGGCATGTTTATTCATGAGACATGAAAGGGATCGCATACTCTGAAATGAAGTCTGCACTTCAGTGTTGTCTTTTCCATGTTTTACTTACAGACGTCTGCTGCCAGCAGACACGCACCTATGCATTCTTACCAGCTGTTTTTAAGCACTAATTGTATTCTAATGGTTTAACCAAAGTACTGACATTGTGACAGTATGTTTGTTCATAACTGTAAAGATAAACGTAAAGGAGTTCAGATTTTCTTAACTACAGGTTTTGAAATACTTATTATTATATTATTATTATTATTATTATTAATTTTATTATTTTAGCATTTCATTAGTACAGCCTGGGTAACTCAGTAAACACTAACTTAGAAAGTTTGTTCCTCTTGACTATGAGTGTTACAGCATAGTTCTTTCCTTCTTCGAGGCTTTAAAACACTATGACTATTTTGACTTTGCATTTCTCTTCATAGTTTACTTAGTGATATGGAAATAAGAGACTAATATTACTTTATTATAAATGAGAAAAAAGTAGCAATTAAGAGTTTAAGGTTGTTATGGAAAAGTGGTATTTTTAATTTCTCACATTATTCAAGTGTGAGAAATGCTGTAAAATGGAAACCTAATTTAAAAAAGAAAAAAAGTGTCTCCTTGCCTAGTAAAGGTGGTGGTGAAATGACCAAGCTTTTTTCCCCCCTCTGTGTTAGTGAAGGAATCTTTCTGTCTGGTGGCTGCATAGACTTGAAATCCAGTTGAATGAGAGCTGAAATGGGGTTTTCCAGACTCTGGTATGTAGCCCTGGTAGTAGACAAGGTATTTCAAAGTGGTAGGGGGAGGGAAATAATAGATCCTACTGTCTTCTCAGAGCAGATGAGGCCCAACTGTTTGGGTGACAGATGCCGTTGCGTGTTGTGTGCCAGCAAACACGGGCCAGCATATGGCTAGGAAGTTGCTGGGACAGTGTTAGAGCTCCTCTGGTACTGGAGATGGGTGTTGTCTTGGTGCCTGCAGGACACCTGGCACAGAGCTGAGAGCTGCTGCCACCAGTGCAACTGTCCTGTAGGATGAGAAGATTTCCTTTGTGATGGTCATATCCAAATAAATCAGATTTAGACATCCCTAACAGAAAGGTGGTCCTCCCAGCTACAATTTTTACATGTATTTATCCCTTTTCACAAAAAGGCAATTAAACTCTCATAAGTCTGCCAAATTTATTACATTCTGCCTACCTAAATATTTCCTGTCATTTTAGTTGAATGTGGCATTTTCCGGTTCTTTTTATCTTACAACTGCCTAGCTGTCACACATTCTCTCTGAGCTGGTTAAATGTCAAGGGAGGAATAAATTATTATTCACGTACTGTTATTTGTACAACTGTAGTAGTCTGTTTGGAGACCAAGATTTTCTTGTCCCAAGCACTATGCAGGACACCCCTACCTCCCCCCCACAAAAAAAAGACGGTCACTGTTCCCCAGAAGTTATCCTATGAATTTGTTGAAACATATTTTATCATTTGGAGATGAAAGCTGCTTTAAAGATAAATGCAGGATGATTATATTGAATATTACTTACTGAAATATATTTCTTGTATAAATTTGAGTTTCTATTTACATTGCTTCCTGAAAATGCCATTGTTAATAGAATTCAGACATCTTATTTCCCTTATTGCTGTCTTGGTAGCATTGTATTTCAAAGGCTCTAATAACTCAATGTAGACTGAAAGGATCATACTGAGGGAATTGACTGAAGTAATTAGACCCTGATTTGTCTGGCTGTCCAGTGCCTGACAAACATGTCTTTGACATAAACAAAATAAAACATTTTTGCCATTAGCCACTTACAAATAGCTATTTTGGCAGCACTTTGAAACTATTGAATTCTCAGGGCGTATTGTGCTGGGTAAGGCACCAATTCAGGGTTTCTCTTTTGCTGTTGTGACTCCTCCTTCCTGTCTATCTTGAACTAGAGTCATATTTAGTAGCTTCACAAAAACTCAAAAGCAGTTAGTGTAGTTATCACCCTAACAAACTGAGTATTTCTGAGAAAGTGGAAATGTTCCCATTTCAATTTCTGGTTAATGACATACTTGAGTATGGGATCTGAAATGTCAGCCTTTGTATTTTCAAACCTGTAGAAACTTGAATAAAGCTTATACATAAGAGCAATCAACTCTGATAGCAGTAGGCTAAATATCGGTTTCTGAAAATAAATTTTATATGAATCTATTCTCCAGACAATTTGACTTTTAAATGTTTAAAAATGTGACATCTTTATATAAGTGAATACAGATTGAGGCAGGAGCTATAAAAACTTGAAGTTTCCATGCATCACCTGCTTTTCACTATCACCTGTTAAACAGCACAGCTAGATACAATGCAGGCTTTACTACTTTCCATTGCAATAATTTACTGCCCTCCTGACCTATAAACAGATAACCATTACCATGACTTGATGCTGTTAGATGTTTGGATATGTTCTCGAAGGTAATTCACGGTTTTAAATATTGTGTGTGTGAAAGGTTTTATAACCAAGCATTTGGAAAACGGCAGCATTACATTTCCTTGAGCAGTGTTCTGGGAGTAATGATTTGTCACCACAGTCTTGTTACACGGCTTCTCGAGCAAATGTCCTCTCCTTTTACCTCCTCCTTGAATGCTCTATCCTTATGTAAGGCCCGCTGCAAATTCATCAATCACCTTCCTTTTTGTTGGCGCTTTCCTAGCAGGCGACTTCACTGCAGTCTTCATGTAAGATGTTTTCAGTGACCTCAGTTATTGATTTATGTGTAAAACTTTACCGCAGTAAAGGGGGATGCTCCATTAGAGAAGTTGGGCATGAATACAAGTAGGTACTTGTCCCAAATCTTCAACTGACTCACTCTGTGACCTTTCGAAAGGTGTAAAGCTTTGCAAGTTCTGTGCATGCAAACTACAAGTACAAAGAATTGCCGTGATTCATAGTGGCATTACTCCTTTGCACCAGAGCCCGAGAGAGAGAGGGGGAGAGAGAGAGGAAGAGAGAGAGAGAGAAACAGTTGTGCAGGAGTCAGAGGTGAATCAAGTCTGTTATTTTTTTTTTTCTACTTATGCAATATAAAATAGCCATAAGAAGTGCTCAGGCAAAATGGCAAACCATTTAAATACTAACAGAGTTGTTAGTCTCCTCAGACTGTTGCTTTTGCACACTCCTTTTCCCATTGGCCAGAAATAAGCTGAAGAACCTTAGGCGAGAACCAGAGTTTCCAGATCTTAGCAAATTGGTTGTGCAGTAATGTGCCTGAATAGTACCATTTTCTGGAAAGCAAAGTATTAGCACCAGAGAGTGGTGATGGGAAGGTAGTGAGCTAATGACTAGTGAGCGCTTGGTGAGGTCTCCTCTGACATTGTTACAGGTAGTTGTTTAGAGAGGATAGGAACATGGGAAGCAATCCTGATGCACAGGAGCCAAAGGAGGAGGGTTGCAACAAATGCTGATACAGGGAAAAAATCCCAAATGGATCTGTTAAGCTTTGTGGATACTGGGAGAGTCATTGCAACGCAGTGTAATTGGTGGAGATGTGGACTAAAACATTCTGGGAGCTGTTCAATGAACAAAGGAGCTAAAGAGAATTTCCCAGGGAGGTTCTGAAAGGCAGGCTATTTCTGGACTGGTATCTTGCTTCCTGTATTTTTTACTGAATACTCATTGCTTATTTGCGTTGTGACATTGCTTATAAGCATAACAGAAGTGGAGGCATAACTCAGCTTCCCTTCTCTGCATTGTAGTTCACGCTTAAATTAAGATCAGGGAGGCCCTGGTTAATTACTACTTAACCTGTGAAAGGATGGAGAAAAATGGAATTGGATATTGTAGGCTTAAATTCTTTTTTGGGGAAAATCTCATAGCACCTACTTCTCATAAAGCTGAATAGCTGCATGAAGTAATCCTTACCCTCAAGTCCTCTTGGAAGTCTTGTCCTTCCTAGAGACTTGTGCACAGAAGAGTCTTGTGTGACTTGCTGAGGACTCAGTGTGATGACCTGAGATGCCTAATCCTCATTTCTTTTATTAACATAACTCTTAAACTTTAAGACATGAACGAGAAGTGGGCTAATAGCAGTCAGCAAATAATTTACTCAAACAGATAGAGAATGATTGAAGATAAGCAGAAGACCTCTGACATTTACATAATGGTTACCTAGAGCACTCGTTGTGACTTGCTTGTTACAGAAGTCATTATCTGGAGATAAGCAGCAAGTGGGGAAACCAGGAATATAAGACTAGAATGAGAAAAAGACAACAGATAGAAACAGGAGGTGGATTTAAGCAGAGAAACAGTTGATGCAGCCATGTTCTGTTGATGATATTTATGGACTATGATAATACTATCTCAGTAGAAGCTCCCAGGAGAAGAATTCATCCAGGTTATTGTTTCTTGAGAGGCTAATCTTCTCCGATAAGCATTGTGGAGATTATCTGTAAGTATATGTAATGTTGGTAAGAGGGCTTTGTGAGATCCAGAGTTGATACTTCTCTCAAACTTGGAAGAAACTGAGACAGTTATTTTCTGTAAGTATATACCCTTCCCGCACAGTAAGTGTTACGAGTTTGCTAGGTTTAGTTTCCTGCTGTACTTCAATGAACTCTTGCTGTATAGAGGAGTATATTTTAAAAAAAAATGTTGACGACTGACTGTCAGGTTTTAGCTTGATTTCTTACACTTTCGTGGTAGACTGTAGAGGGGATGTGAATAGGGGGTCCAATGACTGAAAGAATGGTAGAGCTATTGCTATACAGATCAGTGAGAGTTCCCTCTTGATTAATGACAATAATTGACAGGAACACTTACAAATGCTTTAAAATACATTCTATCGGTGTTGGGATAATAAAGATTTAATATCTGACAGAAAAAGATTTTGATCTAGCTGTAATTACAGGAGAGTTTGTTTAGGCTATGGAAGGTCTCTGCTGGGGTAGTGAAGGTTGAGTGAGAGTGACAGTGGCCCAATTTTATTTCTTCAGGATTTTGGAGGCGTGTTGGGATTTAAGGATATAGTTATGCTGGATTATTGCTTTGAAATGAGTTTTCCCTACATCAGAAGCAAGTACTATGCACACTTTTTTTTTTTTTTTTTTACTGAAATACTAAAAAAAATACCCTAGTCCTTTCATTTCTCAAATACTTTTAAAATGTTCTTTCTAACAAGATAATAACTGTAACCTAACAATTTTATATGCATAACCTTTTGTAAGCCATACAGCATATGCAAGCAGAAATGACAAATTGTAAAAAAAAATTGTGGTTTTGTGTTGTAATAGTGCTTAGAAGCCCAAGCTCCACTCTTTTAGGTACAGCATGAATATAAAAGGAAGAGGCAGAGTTATGGCCCTTGCTGTGTGGATTTCTGTGCAGAAGCACAGCTTGATGCTTGCACCAGCATTGACTCTGTACAAGACAAGTCAGATAGTGACATCCAGTATTTTGGTAAAGAACCTAGTGATGTTCTGCTGCCAAGGATAATACAGCTGAGGGTGACAGGGTGCTGAGCCTGGAAGTACACAAAAACTGCTAAGGAAACTGCCAGGGTTTTTGAACCACTGCTGTAAACCAGAAACAAAATCCAGAAAATTTCTGGTATGTCTATTAGCATTACTGCAAAGGTGCTGTGAAATGGATGGACAGTCATCATGGACCTTTAAATCATTTAGGTAGACACGGCATATGTGTATATAAAAGACAGTTCCTGTCCTTTAAGGCTTAGAGTTTGTGATGCAGGCAACAGAGAAAGGAAAGAAAGCATGTAGTGATGATAGGGGAGATGAAAAGACAGGGTGACCATAGAAGCATGTTACCATATACATTTACTGAGTGCACAGTGGTGCTCTGCACCTGCCTTGATGTTATCTTCTAGCAGTAGTAAGCAGCAGTTGTTAGACCTAGCAGGGCTTGCTCTTCTGATCACCTTTTTCTTTGCCTTTTCTTTTTGCCTTTTTCCCCTCTGCTTGAATTCCCATGCAATTTTTAGCAGAATTCTTATGGAGAACTATTAGAGCGAGATAGGATGCAAATGTTTTATGGCAGCTGAAATCCTTGCTTGAAAATGGCTTAAAGCATTCTTTTTCAACACAAGCACTTAGTGTGATATTTGTGGCAATCAAAAATGCAGGAAACGAAGCTGCTTTGTCGCTGAGTTAATGAAGATTTCAGTGTGTGCAAAACCTCAGTCATAATTATGCTAGTGATCACAAAGTACCTATTTTCCAGTCTTTCAATAATTTCTTACTTGCTTAGACACTCTTGCGAGGGTGTTGTCATCTGTGACAGAGGAGACATGAAGGAAGAGGGGGGCCTATGAGAGATTGCAAGCTGTGTCCCTGGTGAAGTTGGACACAGAATCTTGATACTGTTTCGTATTAGAAATGGATTACTTAGAGGCATGCCTGTGCCATGCATTGAGCTTTGGTCAGGTACCCGAGCCTGCTCCGAGTGGACTGATAGGTTGTACCACACAGCAGTATTAGCTCTGCTCCCAGAAGCAGTAAAGCTGCATCAGTAATTAGTTCTTCTCAGCAAGCTTAATTAGCAGGCTCAAGCAGATACTGCACTGACATGGATACTTAGCTCCTAGTTCCCGAGCCAGCTTAAGTATGCATGCAAGAGCTAAGCACTGTGCAGCGTGGACTTAGTTTTGCCATCTCTGCTCTTTACACCTACAAAATAGAACTTGAATCTTCTTTTAAACTTCTTTCCTCAAACTGTTGCTACCACTAGTGCCTTTAAAACTCCTTTGTACCTATGGTAATAAGTACTCCTTTAAACAAGATCAAACCACATCTGATTAGAGAATAGTCTTTTTGATTAAAATCTATTGGTAAATTTTTCAAATGAAATTTCATTGTTTTTGTTACTTCTTAAAAAATATCAAATCCCCATTTCAGCCATCTTTTCAGGCAGGAGATGATTTATAGAAAGTGATCTTAGTGTTTATTTGGACATCCAAATGTAATAAATCTGTTCAGTATTTCAATAGCATGCTTATTAATAGAACACATTATTCTGTTCAATATTGCGTTGTCTTTAAAATTTAGCAGAGCATTAGTAGTAATGAAACTAGTTTAAATCAATATATCCCTGTTATGAAACATTATACGTGAGGAATAAAATTCAAAAAATCGCCTGTAGCATACTAACTGGATGATAATTGCAAAAAGAGATCTTAAAGGGACACTTTCATGGAAGTTTTAGTTTCTAATTTAGGATATGTGCAGATCACAATGTATTAATATTACAAATGTTTTCAGGACTAAAAAAATTCACCAGAATGTATTTTGATTATAGAGAACAAAATTTTGGTCCCACTGACATTAATGAAAAACTTTCTATTCGTCGGAGCAGATTAAGTACACCAAATGCAAAGAATAAAATGAGTATTGTGAATATGATCCAGAAAATACTACAGATATTTTTCTGTTCACTTGCAAAAATTAAAAAGTGTTTTTAAAAAAAAAAGTAGGCAAAGAAAAACTAAAATTAGAATTAACATTCTTAGCTTGGCAATCTCGTGTTTCTATTAAATGTATGGGCCAGAATTTTTATACTTAGATGTCTAAAATTAGACCTCAGAATAAAAGACCTGATTGTAGAAAGTGCCTAAGCACAATGTTTGTAGAGATGCATGTCCCAGTTGTGATAGTTTAATTTTAGTTTTCTTGGTGGGCTACTGTTAGTTCTTTTAACTCAATGTTGCCACAAAATACTTAATTCTCTTAAGTGTGTTCAGCTCTACTGAACTAAATGTAGGAGCGTGCCCTGTGCCACGTGCCCTTGCAGCACGGTCACTGAAGGAATTCAAATTCCACCATACAGACGTGAACTTTTGTCTCGCCCCTGAATTTTTATGGTTGAAGGAAACAGCGAGGAGGATTTTATAGTGACAATTCTAAAGTTAGGCTCCTAATCCAACTTAAAGTTCTTAAAACATGAAATATCCTAGTGTTCCTGTGAAAGTCAATGGGGAGTTACTGACTGGTTTCCACTTGTGAGGACCGGGATATAGAACCTGACTTTCAAATTTGAAAAAGCTTGTTCCTCTTTACACATCAGTATAGTGGTTGGTCTCTTTGAAACGCTCGCATATTGGAATCTTAGTTATTTTTTATGTGTTTTTCATGTTGTATGGACATTTTCTGTACTGATTTTGGCTTGCTTAAATTTTTTGGGAAAAAAAAAATCCCACAAAATCACTCTACCCCCTGCCAGTACCCCAGAAACCAACCTTGTCCTCTTGTCCTCTCCCCAGACTTTCAGATACTAAGTAGTAGAGGAGTAGGGCAGTTCTCAACCATCCTCTCTAGCCATGGAGCTGAAGCTCTTAGGAAAACATTGTCTCGCTGCACTGTCATAAGATGGGTAATCAGTAAACTGTTGCAAATGGGTATCTTGAGTCAGAGATAGGTTGAGTGATTTACTGTTGAGATACCAGTGGAAGAGACAGATGAATGACAGCATTCCTGCTCATGAACTCGCTAGCTCCTTCCCTTTCTTAAGATGTTGAAATGTAATAAAACTTAAACATTTTTAAACAACTTCCAGATTAAATTTTAATAGAAATGAAAAATGAACAATATTCTTACAAGTAAGAAATAGTCTTCATTATTTTTTAAAGTCCATATCATAAGGAACAGCACCATTAATAAGAGCCCTGAGTTTTTTTTATATTATGTACACTGTTCAGATAGAAATTTAACAGGGAATTTTAATGAAATGATGGCAGAAATCACATTTTTATTACGTCCCTTTGCAGAATATTTCCTGTGAGACCAAGATAGAGAGAGGCCAAAATTAATGGCTTTTCATAGAAACTGAGTGATAAGTTATAGAAAGCTTATAAAGATGATAATTTTAGGCTGCTGTTTGGATAGCTAAACAGCCTTATGGAGAGTTGCTGCTTAATAGACATATCATGGGAATTAAAGACATTTGGATGTTAATTTGTATACATATTTTGGTATAGGACCATAAAGAGAAGTTCATTTTATCGGTATTTTGTTTGCTGCTCTGTAGAGGAAGGAAAAGAATTCACTTACTGAATAGTTCCTGTCATTCGATCACTTAAGAGAACATGGAGAGTTAGCAGGGGGCTGCCTTTCTTCCCCTTTTTCTCCTCTCTTGTGGTTTTTAATCTGAATGCAAGAGAGCATGATAGGATCGTACCATGGTTTTGTTCTCATTAAAAATGAAAGAAATTGTTATTTTGGGAAATGAGAGTTATGCTTAGGGAAAATAAGCACCAAAAATATTTATGAAAATCTTTGCAATCTAGCATATTATGTTGACTTAGAGTTGAGTTTGTATTGCCCACTTGGCAAATATATTTTACCATATTGCCGTACAACTATAATAATAAATGAACGTATACTAAAGCCCCCTATCCACTATGGCAACTGGCGTTTTAAAAGCACTTCACGTGCTTGGCTTCTTGTATTTTAAATGCAGATGTTCATCCAACTTTTAATACCAATGGGAGGCCCTGTTCAAAACCTGCATTAGAGTGAAGCACAAGGTGGCAATAAACTTAATTCGGGCTTTTATCTTTCTTGGTTCCACCTCAAAGCTTTTAAATATTGCAGTTCTGAAGTGCGAATTTCTTTTGTGTTAGTCATTTCTGCGAACACCTGTGAGCGGCTGGGTTTAATTGGCCTACAGCTGGCGCTGATTGTGTGTGCAGGGGCTGGGGGAGGCACTGCCTGATCAGCTGCCTTCGCGGCGGGCATCATTATCTCCTCTCCTTCCTTTTCAGCTCCTTTTTTGTTATACGCAGGTTAGAAAGGTTTAGGGATTAGGGACTGAAAATAGAAGGGGCTCCGGTGAGATTTGATGCCTCTTGGATGAAGTCATTCCGGCAAATAGATCTGCATGCATCAACACCTTATTGAACAAGTCAGGCACAGATTTGCTAATCTTGTTAGTCAATTTGCAATACTTCTGTAGCTTTCAGAGAGGTGATGTGCCAGGAGCTAGGGAGGCGGAGTGCACAGCAGTGACAGCGCTGTGGAAGCAGTGAGTCCAGACTTTGAAGTCTCCTCTCCGTGTCAACTTTCAGCAATTTAATGGAAGATTTCCTCCCCCAGTGTCTAAATAAAACTAGTAAACTTTCATGCATTGACGTTTTTGCTCAGAAGACTCTGCTTTAGTCATTGATGGGCAAATTCGGGTGCAGAAGAGACCAAGTTTAATAAATGAGTTTAAATTTGCACCCCTTTTGTTTCACCGAGTGTCTTGTGCAAGTCCTTCTACTTTGGAATAGATGGTGAGGTGATTTTATTTAAGCTGATTTCAGAATTAAGTATTGAGCTGCTTATTTAATAAAAGAAACACTTACTGGTACAAGAAATTGCTGCAAGCCACTTGCTCAGAAAGTATGACTTTAAGAGGAAGCTATATAGTTTTTTTTTTAACCAATTGTCACTTTGTAAGAGCTAAGTGGCAAGCTGTTTTCTACCTCTAGATTCACTGTGTTTTGCAGTTGAAAATGAATTATATAACCTTCACTTGAGAAGGAGTGAGGGAAGGGAAAAAGGTAGCCAAATCACTTGAGGAAAGCCAGAATGTCCTAAAGGTCATATATCCTAGTGCTAAGGAGAGGAAACAGTCTGTTTGGAGTTTGTATTCACAAACAGGGAAAACTGAGACTTTCTAAATCTAATGTGAAAATTGTGAACAGCCATAAGCCTATAAATACGCTTTTTTGATTCTGATAGGCCTTGTGGTCACCTTGTCTCAGATAATTTGTGAATCTAGGGAGCTTGCTGTGTCTCTTGTTGGCAGATGTATTTCCATTAGGCTTTCCTTGCATGTGGCCTGTAGAGGCTCTTACATGCCATTAAACTGTGATTCCTTTGTGTTTTGGATTTGGTGGTCTTCTGCTGGGCAAAATTTACTCTAAAACAAAAGACTGTAAGAGGCTGTGAAAAGTGAGGAAATGCCATATGCTTTTTCACTTTCATATCAAAGCAGTACAGGTCGTTGATTTTGATTCTTGCTGAATTTCTGTGTCCATTAGCCACATTCTTTTTAATGATTGGCTTTGCTCCAGTAAGAAGTTTGTAAGTTTATATTTAACAAGTGGAAGTTCAAAAAATAAATGCATACTGGTCATCAACTGATTGTTGGAGAAGTATGTTAATTTACTAACTTCTTTCGTCTTCAATCTTTGCTTTTTCCCGTATTACTGTTTATCGGAGATTCACTGCTTCTGTCTGTCAAGTTCATTGCTTCTCTTTAAAATACTGTTCTGTGCAGCTGCAGAAGATCATGCTACAGAAAGCAGCATTAACTGAAGAAAGAAATGGCAGATACTTCGGGACTGAATCTGTATCTGATACTCTGTTCCAATATATGGATGGTATTGGTGAGCTAACTTAGGTTGAGGAAGTTTAGAGCAGGCCTTTAAGTCTGTTTTCTCTATAATGTCTTGCATCTTCCAAGTTCTCTACTAGGTATGGTTGATGTGACTCACATTGAGTGCATTACAAAGAAGGTATAGTATTTGTTCCCTTACTTCAGTGCAACTTAAGTTTCATTTTTTCATTACTCAACTTTGTTTAATTGGAATACATTAATACAGGAGACACCTTACTTTCCTATAACTAGATTTAGGTCTGAGAATGAGTTGAAAGGTCTGTCTTAATGAAAATGAATTTTCTTCTGGCTGGCCAATAACGCAATAAAATGATCAACTTTTTTTTTATAGCTGATAATTGTCTGCATGTATAATGCTACCTAGCACTATTTGTAACAGTGCTGTTCTACGGCTGTGGTGTTGATCAGAGATTTTTTTGAGAAGCCCTGAAAGATAACCTTATTAGAAACAATTACGACAATTTTTTTTTTTTGACTTGAAGAAGGCTGATTTAGCAAAATCTCTAAAGCAAGTTGCTACACATTTACAATTGTTTTATTTTGTAGGAAAGTGAATTACTTGAGGGAGGGAAAGCATCTGCAACGTACATGAGATGCTGCATAGCAGTAACACTAGAAGCTGTTAAAGGCATTGCAAGAACAACACTAGTACAGAGTGAGGGTAGAGAGGTGGGATGTCAATTTTGTATACCGTAAGAAGTGAGAAACAGTTACCTCAAAACTCTTCTTACAGTAACTGAAAGCTTTAAGTCCTGAATTAATTAATCAAAGGCCCTAGACTGCAATGTCATTATGAATAGTCAGAATGTTTTCAGCGTGGTGCTTGGCTCGTCAGTCTGGCAGGCACTGAACTCTGTCAATCCCTATTGAAGTTGTGCCAGTCTTCTTAGATGAAGCTGATTGATGTGAGCCCTTTCCTCACCATTCATTTGGACAGCCAGACTGTGTGTGACTAAATTTTTGGCCATCACAGACATTTGGATGAATTCATTTTGATTAGTTCTAGTTGGGACTTTGGGGAAACATGAAAACCCAACTGCGATTCTTTTCCTCCCCTTCTCCATGTCACTCTTGAGCTCTTCCCCTTGTCCATCCTCAACTACCGTGCTCATGCGTGCGTGTGAATATACATACAGACACTTCTGTTGCTAAGCATTAATCCATGGGTCCAGGTGGAGGTCAAAAGCATTTATATACTAATTGTTTTTTACCGAATTACTACTTTTCTCTGTGCAGCATAATATTGGAAAATGCTGCTATTTTCTCAGTGGCAGCATTTTAATACTTGTTCTGTCTTCAGTGAGTTGCTTTGCCTTTTCTGCTATCTAGTACAAATTTAGTGTAAATTAAATGACCAGTTCATTTTTTGCGCTCCATAGGCTGCAGCAAGTAATAAACAGATTATGTAATCTCCTAATCATGAACTCAGCCAAAAAATGTCATAAAACTCTGCAGTATGCAGCACCTCACAATGATTTTTGTAGCCTGTGGAAACCATTTATTACGAATACTGTTTGCTATGTTTTTTTCCGTTTGAATTGTCATCATCCTCCATTTGCAGGAAAGGGAAAGACTTTTCTTGCTAGATCTTCCACTTTGAATCTGTATTTTTTGCTTCTGCTTGTGGTTGTTAATTTTACTTTTTGGTTGTCACTTTCTTTCATTCATTAAATTAGAGGACTGATATAAAAATCAGATATTAGAGACAGGTAAAGAACTTCTCTACATTTTCCTCTCCCACCTCCTCTCCTCTGGACTTCTTCCGAATTTCCAGATTTATTTTTTTGATACTTGTTCTAATCCTTGCATGATTGTGACCAAACCTTCATCTTCCCTTCCTTGCTTTCCACTGCAGGGTTTTTCCTTCCAAATCTCCTGTTAATATTTTTGCCTAGCCTAAACAGCATGAAAGTTGGCTTCTGTTGCTTCTCATGGAAGACTTGTCAGAAAACATTTCTTACATTCAATTATTATTTCCTGTTCTAACATGTCACACCCACTTCTAGTATCCTATATAACTATTGTCTCTTCTCTGGAGTTTACTTTTTAGTGTTTGCGTACTATGATCTTCTTCCTCTTAAGTGTTTGTCTTTTAACAAGGTCACTGGTGTTTTCGATGGTTGTCTGTCATTAATGCGTTTTCAATTTTGTAATGTTAGTACTTTGAAAGAGCATGATCAAGCATTCTTTTTAACAGACTCAGTGATATGCTTTGCATTGTATTTCATATTTTTAGAGGTAATTTTTCAGTTTTCACGGTGCTGTCATTGATACCACGTGTATCTCAGCCAGTCTTCCTTTGTGGAATGCATCGAAGAGAATTGGTTTGAAGAAAATGGTAGATGTCGTCTCAAAGTTACGTTGGGGCAACTTCCTAAGATCTTACTGTATTGAGAATGGTTAGAAAAGAGTTTGTGTGCCTCCGTGTGTAAGAGGAAACTGGTCTGGGATTCTTCTGAAAGGCTTCTTGTTTAGCTCTCCCTTACAGGTGATCCTCTGCCCAGGGAAACTAATTCTGTTAATTCTGTTCTATGTATATTGTTGTTTTCAGTTACAAATATGACTTGCTTAGCATATTAAGTATATATTCAACTGAACTGATTTGAAACGGGATTGACCTCATTCTACTGGTATTGAGTGTTCTTGACTCTTTGATGAAAGCTGAGAGCACTTAGCTCCTCAGCTTCTTCAGAAAGAGCTCTGAAGTCAGGCATGTATTTTATATGGCTAGCAAAAACTCTCTCTGGCTGAGTTTTCTTTTTTCCTTGTAATTTGAGCTAAGCCAGATCAAACTGCACTGAATTATGATTTTTAAGCGGCAACTGTATTTTCAGACACAAGATAAGCAAGCTTTTGAAAATAAGCTGATAGGAGTCTGAGATGCAGTACTGTATAGTTGGGATTCATCTGAGAGAAGTATTGCAACATGCATTGATGAAGAAGTGTAATGAGAATAGTTTCTGAAAAAGAATTGCAAATTCCTGTCTCCTGAAAAGGACGGAGGAGAGAATCCTAGGCTCTCCTGTTGCAGCACTGTTAATACTAGCAGAGAAATCCACATACTAATTTCTGGGTCATCATTTCCTACAGTGCTCTTGCTAAGTGCCTTAATAGAACAGTGTTTGTAAAAGGATACACTTCTAAATGCTTTGGGAATCTAGAGAGAGTAAGAAGGGGGAAAAGGCGGGCGTTTTAGCCACCTACAGTTCTGGCACCCTGTCTGCTTGTTTAATTACTGCAATGCATTTGACACACTTCAAAACTTTTTAGTTAAAATCGTTGTGTTGCTTATATGGAATGATATCTTTGATCAATTCAGAGGAGAAAATATAAGTCATTTTCATTTTGGCTTGATTGCTGTAATACAGCTGTTGGTTATTTTTCTTTTTAACGCTTCGCCCTTGCCCAAGGTGCTTTAACAGGGGAGGAAGAATAGATCAAAATAATAATTTTTCTTCTCCTAGCATTAAGATATGAGTTTTTAAATGACTAAAGCCAATTTATGGCAGTATAGATTCATTGCAGATGTACTCAAAATCTATTCTATTGATTGACGACGCTGTTCTATTGACAAGTCTGTTCCAAAGGAGAACGTGGGATAATAGGTTGAAGATTCATAAATACATTTTATTTAAAGAAAACTGTATTTTGGTGTGTTTAATATATTTGTAGTAGAGAAAAGACTCTGAAAGTTACCTTCAAAAGTTGACCTGAAGAAGACTTCCATAACTGAGCTCGAGCCTTATGGGAACAGAAGGTTTTGGCACTGCTCCAGTTCCAGAGAGATTCCATTGCTGGAAAAACACAAAGGAGGAAATACATTTCTGTGGGTTTTGCAATCTCAGTGTCTAAAAACAAGTGGAACTTTAGTTTCAAATTCACTTATGAGACTTGTGTGCTCCTTTGGAACATCAGTTGCATGAGGTGTTTTTTCTAAAAATACATATTTTCTAGCTCTTTTTTAAAAAGCAATGAAGGAATGGAAGATGATGCATCTGTTCAAGTTCTTTGAATTTACATATTGATTTTTGTAGACTTACTTAGTAAAGACTTCTAAAGTAAGTTAAATTCTCTGAATTCACATAACAGTTCCTATTAAGGCATATGAACTCATAAAATGCACAAGGAATAAATAGACTAATAGATTCCCTCTGTTGCATCATACTAGTAGTTTACTGAATAGGTGGTTCTTTCTCTTCTCATGAGGCAAAAAAAAAATTATATTAGATTTCACATTGAGGTTCTTTATTTTCTATATAAATTTTACTTTCTGAAACATAATATCTCCAAGCAAAACCTGAATTTGGAGTGGGGGCATGTTCTGCGCATAGGAGTTACAATGTAGAAGCAGGAAAAGCTTAAATTTGCTTTTATGGTCAATGTATGGAAAAAGATAAAAGGCATCTTCCAAATTAAATGTGTTTGAGATTTGTCTCAAGTTTTTTGAAACAGCTTGCTGCTTCTGAGGGTAAAGCCTTCCCTCACTGGATCTTGTGTGGCTTGACCTGGTATCCTAGCTAGCTAGGTTAAATTGGCTCCGGGATCTTCCTTCTGTATTGGTGGGGCTGTATGTGATGTCTAAGGGCTTGGGACAGGACTAAGAATCAAGAGTTGTTTCAAGGTTGCTTTGAAGGTGGGAGAAATCTACAGAAAAGTCTGCAGAAGCTGTGAAATTGCTTCAGGAAGCAGAAGGCAAAACTGTTGCTCTGTTTCTTACTCTTTCCTCCTTCATTCAGTAATAGCCACTGTTTGGTCAAAAATTTGACCCAGTGACATTAAATGACTTGTGTAGGATCCTACCTGCAGTGTAGTAAGACTGCAGGTAGCTGTCCTATAACTGTACTGGAAAACTGTAAACTGTACTGGAAACTGTAGCTAGTTCTCCAGAGTCACAAGCCACTGTTCTGTGGTTTAGAGGTTTTTTTATATCTTTTTCTCTTCAATTATCTGAAACAGCCAATATTTGCAAGGCCCTGGGGTCTCAGCGTGGCAGCACTCTTCTCCGGGGGTGGTTTGCAGGCCGTTTCTGGGTAGTGATAATGCAGTCGGTGAATATGGGAACTGAGCAGTTCCTTGTGGCAGCGGGGGGGCTGTGGAGCGGCACAGCGCTGGAGACTAGCTGCCCAGCTAGTCTGATGTTCGATCTGACTCACGCAGTTCTGACGTTCTTGAACGAAGTGTTGAGCGCTGTTATTCTGAACTTGTCCAAGATTTAGGTCACCAGAGCAATGGATCTGCAGCTCTTTTGAAGGGATTGGCTACAGATGCAGGCCTGACAGATAACAGAATTTAGATGCAACAACTGCAGAGAAATGAACCTATTTCAGGGGCTTTTTACTAGGAAGAATAACATTGAATAACGCTGGATGATGCTGAAAGGCTCATGAAAAAAGGCTTTCAGTTCGGCTAAGACAGGCTGGATGCACTTAGGTATAAACAAAATACCTAGCTCAAAAATCACTTGAGAGATAGAATAGCTTCAAAAATGGTAAGAACTTTGTGTCAGGATCAGGGTATTCACAACACAAAGTTCTTAACGTTATTGGAGCATGCATTTTGGTAGATGCATATGTGCATCATGGTAGGAAGCCAGATAGCAAATACGTAGCACAGTCAGTCAGAATATATCTTGCGTAAAAGCCAAGGTGAGTACATGTTAAATTCTAGCTGCTAAACTGGCCCTGGCTAGACAAAACTTGCCTATGTTATGCTATTTTGTTGGCTTATTAGAGATAGACTGAAAGTAACCAGATGGAGGATTCTGATACCAAGTTGAGTTTAAGGCAAGAGCAATCAAGGGACCTGAAAGGTAAAATTTAAAGGAAAAGTCCAATCCCAGTCTCTTCCCAAAGAAGCCGTTTTCCATGCGACCTATGAGAATCCTGCAAACCTCCTTAAGCCTCTCACTCTTTTAAGTAGGCTGTGCCAGGAGAAAACTTTTCTCTTCTTTGTGTTCAGGGGAAAATAGAGAATTCAGGTTGGAATTGAGCTCTCCAAGAGATAGCATAGCTTCACAGCATTATTAAGCCCTTGCACCCCTTTTCTAGCATTTATCGTAACCTCATTTACTTTCCACCCCACTCTGAAATGAGGGCTGTTGTTTTGGTGCTAAAAGCAATAATGACCGTTACTTTACGTGTTTGACTTGGGCGCTGCTCTGAGTAGAGTACGAGGAGGTGCTGTGTTTCTCCATTCTAAGAATTGAATTCAGATGTTGATATCGATGCAGCTGAACATGTAAATTTCAGTACGAAATATGAGACTCCTAGAGTTCTAATTAGTTGCTTTTGATGAATTGAAATAAATTCATATTCTCTTATTAAAAGCCCAGAGAAGAAACTGAAATGCAACTCTCTATGCATGAGTCTTTTTTAAAATGAAGGCTAAGAAAATCCCAATTGATACATATAAGATATAGCTTTTTAATTTATTGCTCAAGCATATGCAGAAAAGGCATTAATTTTCAGTAATATAAAATTCTTAATGTGTAGTGCCTGGAGCTATGGTTTTGAACCTAAATTGCATGTATTTACTAAGCAATATAGCTCTGCAACATGGAAAATGGAAGTGCATTTCAAATTTGCGTGCAGCAATTGCTATTACTAAAACCAGTCGTAATTTATAAGTAAGAAAAATAAAGCTTCAGATGGCAGATGAAGAGACCCCTTTATTGACTCCATATGCTGGACTACATGAGGTATGTTCCTGAAAATAGGAAGCAAGTGCCGTATTTTAAGGAATTTCAGAAGTCAAGCATCAAAGGGTAATAGAGTTGACCTCTAATTTCAGAAATCACAAGCTAACATTTGAGAATATTTTACTTCCAAACTTTACTTAAAGCTTTGCTTAGCAATCAGTTTTATAACAGTAAGGATTCAGGGGCTGGCAGGTGCATTGGTTATACTATTATACTGCAAACTTTCTCTTTAACAGCAGATAGCAATGGCCTCTTAAGTGTGAAGTGCTGATACTTCAGATTTCCTACAGGTATGGTGGGACTTGCCTTCTGTCACTGGTTTCACAAGAACATTTGAGTCCTCTGCTCTTCCTTAGAGTAAAGGATGATGTAGCTGGTGGCTTCTGTTTCTAATGTGAGAGTTTTTTCATTCTTCATAGTTTACTGCCTGCTGAAAGTTGAACTAGTTTAACTGGCAGTTTTCTGTTCGCCTCTTTCCTAGAGTATCCGTTATCCGTTGCTGCGGTGTGTTATCTAAAGGCTGAGTCTTGAAATTCTCAGTGGGTAGTTCTCTGCATGTGTACTGCTCGGCTTACAAAGGTGTTAAGGAAATACAAGGTTTTGAAAGTATAGTTAGCGTAGAATTGATTCCACTCTGTGCTCCCTCTACCCGAAACATAAAGTAGGGCTGCTACATAAGAAAGAAATATTATCTTTTCCAAAATGATGGAACTTCATTTTCTGTACAGATTTGTGTCAGTGTTTCCCATTAGATTAGAAACTCCAACATAGATGGTAAACTGTGGCTTACACTCTGCTTGCTGTCTGTATGTCTGTCTCTCTTAGAATCAATCACAGAAAAAGTTTTGGGAGCATGGTAAAGACTGCCAAAAAGATACATGGACGCAGATGAGGAGCAGTTTGTACGTACAGAGTGCTTACTAGCAAACTACATGTCCACTTTCATAACAAAAATGCATTTATATACAAATGCATACTTTGTAACAAATGCATTTTCTGTAAATCAATTTTCTTTAAATTATTCATAAATATCCCTACCTGCTTTCTGACTATAGGATATGTCAGTCTATTAACATATAATGTGTGTAAATTTGTACAAAAGCGACTTTTCTTTTTAACCAGCTAGAGTCTGGAGATGACAGTTTTAAAGATGATGCTCAGAAACACATTTCAGGTGATTAAGGCTTCTATTTCAAGAAGTAAAGCATATAGGTTTAAGAGCAAATGCAAGATTAGATTTCTGGGTAGATTTAATATCTTTTGTTAGACTGCAGTGATATGCTTGGGAAAACTAATACAGTTTTGGGCAGCCAAACCCTTTTTGAGGTCCGGAAACAGGAACAGCAGACTTCAAAGCTAAATACAACTTGAAAGCAATTACAGTTTGGTTAACATATGATTTTTAGGTGTTTGTGTCTCAAACTATAAAATCCTAGATTAGCCTAGAATTACTCAGCAACTCATTTACTTTAACTCTTGAATAAATCTCATACATAGCATTTAGAGTTGTTTTTATGTCATTCTGCTGTACAGTTACAGATATCCAGACTACTGTGTTTAATTGTTAGCTGTTTGCTGTCATATATGCTGTTATTTAAAAGCTAGAATGTTGTTTATAACCACACTTGCATTTGTTCAGATTTGGAGGAAAGGGACTTTCTTCCACAGTACGGGGTGATTATTGGCAAAGCTAAAAGGTTTACTCTTTTCTGAATTTATTCCTTTGTCAAATGGCATACTTGTGTACAGGGAAACTATTTGGACAATTCAAATGAACTTAAAATACTACTGATACATTAAGATCTTAAATTGGACAAAGGAAAATAAGAGGAGGCACAATTTTCATACTTATTTCTCCCCTACCTTCCCACTGAGGAAATGAGCTGCCATTTCTGCTGTACTGTGACAAGATCTGGACAGGATATGTCCAGAAGACTATATGGGAACTAGCATACAGGCAGGTGGTGGAATTGTTTGAGCTGTAGTCCTAGCTATACTGTCAAATTTAATGGTGTGTGTTCAGTGTCATCGCAGGCAATAGTGAGGAGGAACAGAAGTATATGGAGCACCATGTTTTTTGACTCTTCAAGAAATTGATTCCCTATATTTATATATTACACTGGTGCAAAAGCACTCAATTTGCTGATATAGGAGTGATGCTAAGAATACACTACAGTTTAGCACTGATTACCCAAAGGTGAATAAAAGACAGTAGAAATGGAATCAGAAGAATTTCTGGTAGATTTTTTTTTCCTAGCAGTGTTATAGTGTGAGCAATGTTAGTGTAGCTGATTCAATTCTTCTTTGCATAAAAAGCTCCTGTTGTCTTGAGTCTGGATTGCAGCAGAGATTTTTTTAAGTGACTGAATATTAGCATTCAGATTGATAGCTAGAATTATTCTCAATTTATGAATGATTTTTTAAATATAAAAATTATTCATATTTTTCCTAACTCTTCAGTTCTGCTAACCCAGTGTAGCCCTTCTGTAATGGCCTTCCATAGGTTCAGACCTACGTGGGAGCAATGAGATTTTTGCTCTTCTGTTATTTGGGCCACTTTAGCATTGAATTTTTGAATGTATATGTTGGATTCCCTGGACTTGAACAATCAGATTGTGACTGATTTGAGGAAGTCCCTTACATTTATTGGCTTCAGTGTCTTCATGTGTAGAACAAGAATAAAAATAATTTGTTACTGCAAGGAATGGTAAGGTATAGTGTTCATAAACACTTCTAAAGATTACAAGCTCTTTCAAAGAGCTTAGTATTTCTGCTGGTTTCATGTTAGGAAGAAAATCATGTATTCGAGTGTGTGGGGAGGGGTTTCAATCATGAGATGTCAAGTTTTATTTTTGTAATGATTTATGCAGTTGTTAATCAGCAGCCGACTCCTGAGAGGAAACTTCAGGGGGACCTTGTATTTAGGAAGAAACCTACTTCCAGTCTTTTTCTCTCCAATTATATCTTTCTTCCTTTTGTTCTTTTGTTCTCTATTATGAAGGACATTTGCATGAAAACAAGATTTCAGTTTCTTAAGAGTTCATCTGCTCCTGCTGCTTATTCCCCACCCGGCCGTAATCTGCGGTTTGTGACATCTCAATTGGTGGCTGTGCAAATGATTACGATGTCAAAGACAGGATTATGGCTTCAGGTGAGAAACAAACAGCAGGAACAGGTGAGCTCAGGAGAAAGGCACATCCGATTTTTTTTTTCCTAACCCTTTTTAATGCTAAAAACACGAGAGAAATGCAGGTGCTATACTATGCATGCTTGTATAAAATACCCGGTGTATAAGCAAAAAGTGTCGTACTAGTGAGTAGCATGACAAATGTGTTCTTTAAATTGCCTTGAACTGTTCTTATTCTCTAGTTTCACCTGTAGAACAATAGAGTAATATCCAATTACACTGTGATTAGGATATAGTTATTTGTTTTTTTACCGTGTCACACCGCTTGTAAGAGATTGTACCATATCCCTCTGTTCTAACATGGCTCTCTTATATTTTTAATCAAATCGCATAATTAAGCTAAAAAAGGTCAGACCCAAACTGTGGGCTATAAATGTGGTAGCTGGGGTCCCTGGTGTGAGTGTATATTGGAAGCAGATTGTGTTCTTCTTCTTGAGGTTTTTTCCTTCAATTTAACATTACGCTCCATTTTCGTTCCTGGGGAGCCCCACCCTCCGCTGCCCCTGAAAGCAGTTTCCATAAAGGGTTTTTGCAGGGTGTCTCCTTTAGAAATTTTTCACCTGCAATTGGCGCCTAATGACCATAACTAGTTTGTATAGCTCTGCAGTCTTCTGCTACTATGCACTGAATAGTGGGAGAAAGCTGTTTGCTTAAGTAGCTTTGCAAGTATGAGAATTATAATGCAAGGAGTGTGTGTCTTAGTTATAGTACTGGATGACGCAACTGAAAACTGAGATTATTTCTTTGAGTTAGTAGTGTATTCTGGAGATATCACTTGAGAGAAACCACATCCAAGTAATCAGCCTGGAGGCATCTTTTGAATTTGTTATGGTGAAGGTTGCCACTTCTACTGGATAATCCTAAAGTCATAAAGTTGAAAATTGTGTTATAAAATCATTTTTTCCCATTGTACATCGTTTCATGAATGCCTACTTGTAGGTAGAGCAAGGATTTCTTTTGAGGCATTGAAATGGTATTTTTTTTGTGTAGTTTGGGAAGTGAAAGAGAAGAATTTGCAATATCCTTTATACATATACTACTGTCCTGTGTCAGGACGAAGTGAAAATAAGAGGGAAGAGAGGAATTAATGTCAGTCAGTCAGACATTGAAAGTTATCCGATCTACAAGTTTGATATTTGAAGCACTTCCAGCTTCAGAGAAACCATGGGGAGTGGGTTTTCTTTTTTCTTTTTAATAGATTTGAAGTAGTTATCTTCAAGAACCCAGTAATTAAAATTAGAAAGTTGGTAACATTTTTATTGCAGGCAATTTTATTGGTGAGATTAACATTAGATAATCTTATCATAAAACAACCAGGCACCCTATGATGATCTGACACATCAAAAGCTGCACAGAGCTCCTGGTCCCCCAAGGGCTGTGATTGTTTTATGGTTTTATCTCATGATAGCCATGCTTCCAATTTTGCCCTTTTCCAAGAGTTTCATACAGTACACATTCCTCCCCTGTAAATTTGTAATTTAACACTACGTGAGGAAATGGCAAATCAGTATGGAACTATTAATCTTATCTCATATCATGAAACAGACACTGATCCAAGAGATTTGATTTCTTTGCTTCTGGTCATTATCCAGACTGGAAGCTGGGCTTGGGCATTTGTATCATCAACATTCATCAGAAAGCAAAAGATTTCAAAAACAATGTGAAATTCTGTAATCAATCTAGTTTAGTATTTCATACCAAAAAATATAATGTAGGACTGAACTCCTTTTACTGGACACTTAGCGATGAGCTGCAGTATTAAAGCCCTCACTTCTACCCTGAGTCTACAGTCTCTTTTCCCAGTCATTAAAAACATAATAAAAGAATGTCAGGCATGAGGACTTTAAATAATTGTAGTGATTTTAATGAGTTCAGTCACATTCATCGTAGGTTTGTCTTTCTTCATAAGTATTTCTGAGATGGAGCTTGCACTCAGACTCCCTGCTGCCAAGCTGCTTTTGCATCTTTGGAGAAGAATGGAGACTGGCTCCTGTTCAGTCCTGCAGAACTGAGTCTGTTTTAGCTTGAACTACTCTGGAAATAGCCAGCTGCATCACCTCCCCTTCAATGAATATCTTGTGAACAGGAAATTCAGTTTTAATTTGTATTACAATTTAGCTAATTAAAGAGAACCCTTTTTAAATGCCTGACTGAGCCAATGTGTTTTGGCTTTCTTCTTTCTTTACTCTTGACCCTTCTTCCTTTCTGTTCACTCAGTTCTTCTGAATACTTGCAACTTGTTATCTCCTCCTGTCTCATCAAGTTTATGACACTCAAAAAGATGCGGTCATTTAATACGTAACTATGGGAAGGCTCTGAACCTTTTTTTAGCTTCTCCAGTAAGACAGAACTTTCTACCCTACAACAATAATTGGATATAAAACCTTTTACTATTTAAAAATCCCAAGGGATTTTATAGATGTGGAAACTCTTGGTGAGAATTTCTTCTGTGCTGAAGTGGATGGTTCAACTCTGTTCCTGGAGGATCTGAATTTTACAGTTGACCTAATTCTGCTCCATTCTTTGAATCCTGAATCCAAGAAGGAGAGCTGAAGTGCAGCTTCTTATTCTTCAGAATAAGAAATCCTTTATCTTGGTAATCCAAATACATTTATTAAACAACTGTATCCAAAGTAGTGGCCTGGGAACCCAGATAGAGATATCTTTCACTGTATATTTTAATTTCATCATTGGAACTTCCAAAATTCATGCTTTTGCATCATGGGCTCCATGTGTGCAGACTATTGTACTGATTAATGTCTATATTAACTTCACAAATGGGGAGTAAGACATACTAAAATACAACACACAAGCGCAGAATGGTTGAGGTTGGAAGGGACCTCTGGAGATCATCTAGTCCAACCCCCTGCTTAAGCAGAGTCACCTAGAGCATGTTAGACAGGATCGCATCCAGGCGGGTTTTGAATATCTCCAGAGAAGGAGACTCCACAATCTCTCTGGGCAACTTGTTCCAGTGCTCTTGTCACCCTCGCAGGAGAGAATTTTTTTTCCTTATATTCAGGTGGAACTGCCTGAGTTTCAGTTCGTGCCCATTGCCTCTTGTCCTGTCAGTAGGCACCACTGAAAAGAGTCTGGCCCCATCCCTTTGACACCCTTCCATAATCTCCTATAACCTTCTGCAATTTTCCCTGGTGGTTTTATGTAGCAGGCATATCCTGTCCAAAATCCTACATTAATTTTCCTCAGGCTGAGACCAAATTTTTGAAAATGGACAACTTGTTTGTTACCAGACATAGTGTACTGGTGGCAAGAAATGCAAAAGAGATGTAACACAAAGCTCAGGTACAGAACCGGTGCTCTGAGATTAGCACATCCCAGAGGTTATTGAAAACATGGTTCTGTCTTGAATGAAAGTCTACACATCCACTCTAAGTGGGGGAGACTGGACTGTGAAGGGGCTCAGAGTTGGACACTATACTCCCACACCCTTAAATTGGAAGCAGGACATAGTGTATTGCTATCTATTCAGACACTTTAAACGTATATAATTCTTCGGCATATTTTTCCATGTCTGTGACCAAGGCTCAGGGGTTTTTTTCAAGGATTTCTCTTTTAAGCTGTTGTAAGTGCTGCTGATGCTTGTGAACTTTTCCACACTAAACCCTCTGTATTAGATATCTGTATGTAGTTTAATTTGGTCTGTCTGTCTGGACTGCTGTGTCTCAGAATGAAGGAGATTCCCTCGCAAGGTCACAGCTGCCTTGGAGTGGTGGAGGGCCTTTCAATTTATGCTTGGTCATGCCCTTTTAACTTAATGTTCTCCTTCACACAAGCTGTTAGTGATGGATGTCCATTCAGACAACCTAATGGCCTATAGTAACTACAGAAGAGCCTTTATATCAGTATTCTGCAGCTGAGACCCATCAGGATGGACTGTCAAACTGTTCTACACCGCATCTAAGACCATTTTATGCGAATAATAACTGTGATGATACCATTGCTAAACTTTATGGCATCAAGCAGGACTATAAAAGATCATTTCCATGGGTCAAGAGGAAGTTGATCTTTGTAGCTTGATGTATCAGAGGTCATTTTGCTCTGTCAACTGTCTATCTGCAAATACTAAACGTGCTGTAGAATGACCTCAGCTGTTAGAGAATCTCAGACATAAGGAGAAGGTCTGCTGGTTTGTCCTGAGTGTCGTTTCAAGTATGTTGAGAGTATTTTGAAGTCGGCATCTCCATTGTGGGCTTCAAAAAGAGATGACTGGCTTATGCCAGGGAATGAGATTGCTATTTACTCCATGCGTGCTTCTCTTCCTTGATTCAACTTTCCCTGTAATCTTTCATCAGTTAATTTAGATATCTGTTTGAGATATTACATGTCTGCCAAATAAAAAACATTTCATTTCTCACTGAAATCACAACCTGTATTCTAAGAGGACCTTGAATTTTTATGTTCAGGGAAGCAGGCCTCCAGACTTGAGTGAGGTAGTTTGACTCTCTTGCTCAGAGGGCTCGGGGGCACCTGTCCAGTGTGGAGACAGTCAAGTACAGTAACAGGTTATGAGATGTCATGCTGTGAATACACTTAGGGGGAGATTCTGCAGCAATTAGTCTATTCTGCACAAAGCTTCCAGCTACATACATTCTCAACCAAAAACATCCCCCTCTTTGCCATTTGCAGAGGGCCATTTGTGCTTCTGTACACTTCCTACGCAACTGTAAACTAAAATGTCGACTTCTGATAAGAAATGGAATTCTTGTGAATTCAAGAGTGCCTGACAGATGTCTCATTAAACAGGTATATAAGCTAACCATGGAAAGACTGAAGCAGGAGCTGGAATTACAAATCTGTACGTAATGTCTGCTCATGATGGAGCTTTGCTGCCATTGGGAAAAGACTCTCAGCCTTTTAAATTCCGTCGTAGTTTACTCTGCTCTAACACTGTACATTTCAGTGTGTCCAGAATATACATATTTCCTTGGTTTCTTTCAGTAATATTTTTGTAAAATAAAAATAGTCTGTACTCCCATTTCTATGTACTCCAGCAAGATAATTTGTAATTTCCCCTCTTCTTTAATTTAGTAAGTTGTTTCTCATAACTTAGAGGCATTGGCATGCCAACAACTTTCTGCAGGTCGACTGCTCTGGGACGGCTGTTTTAGCTCTTAGCTCCATTCCTAGTGGAAGAAACACAAGCTGCCTCTTACATACCATCTTGTGTTTACTGTAGGATGGTGTGGGGTAAAAGCATGCAAGCTGTTATCTCAGAGCAGATGAGACAGTGAGCAGTCAGTGTCTAAGCCTTTAGACTTAACTGCTCTCTAATGTATGACATCCGCATTTTTTTGAAATAGAGAGAAGCCAAGTGCCATGGTTCTGACTTGACTTTTCTCAAGGACTTTGTTAGTTTTCTGCTATCAAGACTGTTTAACACACAATCACAGGGCTACATACTGTTCTGCCTTGCACTAGCTTTTGGCCAGTTAATTTAACGCTATGTGCTAGTCAGATTTTGATGAGCTAGCCTTGTTCCAGTCTTTATTCTGAAGTGCAACATCGTTGCAAAATAAAAATTCTTTGTAAGCAGCTTTAATTTTTTTCTTATGTGAAACTTGTTCTTTGACAAGATGAAATGAGTCAGTCTGTCTTTAATGGGATTGCATTGAAATGGCTGCTTACATGCAACTCTTGTTGTCATTCCTTGGCATGATCGTTACTTGAGGGGCAGATTAGAGGTCAATCAGCTGGAGCCACGGGGGTGCCCACAGCTAGCCTCGGGATACTCCCTACAAATGTAAGATCAAAAGGGCAGGCACATGAAAATTACTGTTTACTTTTTATGAATTATTTCCCAGAGATGGGATCATTAGCAGAATCTAAATGCCGGCTGGCTCTATTGCAAGGGCACTCCTGATAGAATGCATTCACTTGGGCACTACTTTCCCTCCTTTTAAAGTCAAAGGAGTCTCTGTTTTTGCTTTTGTGGGATTTCTGTATTATTTAAATAACTTTCTGCTTTTATATTTTTCCCAAAAATACTGTCCCTGGGCGTGCTTTAATTCTTAAAAAACTTCCATTTTTTTCTTTGTTTTTGCAGCAAAGGTATTTCTAGGCTGATGTCTGTATCCAAGGGAATCTGTAGGAGATACCTTTTGAAGAAAGTAAAACTTTTTGGCAATCTTTCTGAGTGAACACTGACTGTCACTTAATTCATCACTGGTCAATGGATACCACAGTTATCCCTACTGTAAATACAAGAAGAAGGTGATATTGGCTGTCATGGTGAGGTACACGTGGCAAATGCTGAAGTCTCAGTGTGTCTGCTCCTGCAGTAATCTTCACACATCAAACTCTACACGTTCTTACCCACATAAGCTTCTGGCTTCCGTTTGATCACAGTAATCAGGGCTATTTAGAAGGGTCACAGTATATTTGCCCTTTTGTCTTGTGTCTGTAGCTATGAAAGCATGACTTTGGAGCAAATGTTGATTGAATTCTTAAGAGACTGGAAATAGATGAGAGCATGTGTAGCCCCTAATATGCCAAACTTGCGATTCTAAGCAGAAGGCTGCTTGCTTTTTAAAATAACTCTGCAAAAGTTACCTTGAAGGACCAAATGCATGATGTTGTTACTCTTTAATGAAAACCAATATGAACTTTCTTCTTATCATCCAGCATGTTACCACTCTTAATGTGAAATAATCATATGCTACCCAGAGTAGGAATGAAACTAAATTTGGCTAGTAAACAAAATGAAAGCCCTTATAGCTATTTTTGTACGTTCTTAAAATGTGTGTTGTGAGATGAGGCAGTTGTCTTCCCTCCTCCCTACTCCCCCATTTTTCTTACAAAGTTAAAAAAAATAAATGCTCCCTGTAGCATACCTCTCGCCCTCAAAGCCTGAGGAACAGATATTTAATGTTAAGTTCTTTTTATCTAAATTCTTTTGCTCCTTAATCTGTCTAGGCAATTTGGAGAGGTATGTTTTTATTTACTTGGCTTGATGTTTTCCTAACATCATTGCTTTTTCAGCATTCATCTTGAATCATCATTCTTCTAGCAGTAGCTAGAAAGCTTCTTGCTAATGTTTAAGAGGATAAACTGAATGTTTTTCTTTCCATCTTTTTTTCTGGCTGTTGCACAGAGTTCAGGATATTTTGGAATCTGTGCCAAGTAGTGAGAGTGCAAAGGAAACCTGTCTGTGGATCAGTGGGGTCATTGGGTCCCTGGGACTGCAAGGGGCCATCTGCAGGAGCAGGTCTGGAATTTAGCATAGCAATATTCAGAAAGCTGAGATACAGATTCTGTAGAAATGAGCCACACTGCCCTGCGTTATGCTTTTGCTGCTGCTGTAGCTTTCCACTGCCTGGTACTGTACGAGACAGTTGGGGCTCAACACAGTCTAGGCTTGTACAGACCTGCATCAATGTCAAGAGTTTTCCTCCCAGTTCTGCTATATGTTTTGGACTTTCTAGGCTAGGTCAGCAGTAGATAAGGTGTCTGTCTACTTCCTTTTAGTCATGAAACTATGCTCATAGGCTCATGAGATGTCTGAGAGCCTCCTGGAACTGATTCAGAGGTGGGATGTGGCATATGTGCTATGCATTTGTCAGCGATACTTTGTTCTGAGGCAGAATCCAATGTCTAAATTTTCTTCAGTAAATGTTTGTCAAATAATTTAAAATATTTCTTAACCAAGAGATTCTATAAAAAGCTGATTTAGCTTGTTCTTGAATGAGATTTTCCATGCTGTTCATCTCTGTTGTCTTTGTTGTTGATATCTTCTTGCCTTTCTTGTAGTAATCATGGAAAACAATGGTTTTAAGATATATTTTATTACATATCCGTTTTGGAGGCCATTAAGTCCACTTTCTCTTATAGAATATATAGTCTGTTCCTTAAACGTTTCCTCTATACTTGTGCATCTTGAAGCTGATACCCGAAATTTGAATGGATTTTTAGCAGAGGTCTGCTCAGAGCAGTCAGAGTAGAATTGTGGAGGTCCTTTCTCTACACTAGGGCTAAGAAGTGTGAGGTATACCCCTCAACTGGTAACAGTTAAATTAACATTTCTATTTCTCTATGTATAGCCTTATCTTTACAGACAGGTGTATATGGTTTTGGAAGAGGGGCTATTTTTGACTATACTGTAGGAGAGCCTGGAGGTAATGAATTGTATGTAGTAAATCTTGCTTACTCTATAATTTCCACCACATCTCAAATTAGGGGCCTAAATTAGGGTTAGTGTCAGGCTTGCTCTTTTGGTATGTCCTAATTTTGTTTTAAAAGCACATAGCTAAGGACTTTAATATGTTTTAGATTCAGTGCTTGTAAGTTACACTAAAATCCCTAAGGGAGCCAAAATAACTTATTAAAACCTTGCAAATGTTTTTGACTGCTGCATTCTATTATTTTCTATTCCGGTGGTAGCATACAGCCTCTGCTGCTGATGGGCGGAGGAACGCAAACCTCCAGGGCCCATTAGACTTAACTTGTTTACTGCATTGATATCTATATGTTAAATGACAAGAGAGTTCAGGTTATTGAATAATTTAAAATTCAGCTCTAATTGGTGTCATATGACCTGGAAAAGGCCATGGATGACGCCAGGAGCATGCTGTGAAATTCTTATAAATAATTCATAAATTAGATCATTCATTTGCCTGGATGTCTTGTTAAATGCAGAAGTTTGTAAGTAATAACTGATGATATAACACCTGTAAGTATTTAGTTCATATGCTGGAAGGTAATCTACCTTGATGATCTTCTAGCAAAACCTGCCAGAGTATGAGAGTTAATTGCACTAGGGAGAATGCACTACATTTATTTGGGATGGGGCTTTGGCAAGGCGTACTGTGCAGATGTTGCATTACGCATTCTCTATCAGCTAGACAACCATTCTGTGTATGCCCATGTTAAAAATGCAGCTCATCGCTCTTCTGCCCTTATTTCACATGAACTCCAAATGCACTGGGAAATGGTAGTGACCTGCTCTGCTCACAAATAGTATAGTTTTTGAAATATTTATCTAGGTCTTGAACTACTGATTCCTCAGTAAAATAAAGGGCAGAAGTAAAAAATTGAAGTCAGAAGATTGTGATTTTTCGTTTTTATAATGTTGGCAGCACATTGAATGTTAACAGTTAGACCTGATGCTGTCAAGATTAGTATATTTTTCTGTAGTGCAAACAGATCCGGTATAGTTTTGTTTCTGAAAGCAAACATGTTTGCTTAATTTTAGTAGTCAGCCATTGCATTGCTATGTGTATCTAGCATTTTGGCTTAACAGGATTCTGCTTACAGTGACTTCCAAGACTGAACGACCGGACATCTTTAACTCTCGGTACTCATTTTACCTCAGTTTTCTAGGTACGCTCTATTATTGATGACTGCCTTATCAGGCAGCATAAAACCAGTTTGCTGATTTGAAATGAAAGTGTTTTTTAGAGAATATCCACTTGTGTAGCTAGTGAGAAGGGTGGCATATTTATGAGTGCTAGATATATACTTAAAGCTGAGTGCCAGCAAATGCTCACATGCTACTCTGAATACAGGTTTTTTGTGCACCTGGCATCCCAGTTCAAACCTTCGTAACAAAGAGAAGGAAAAAAAGTGAAGGCAACACAAACAGAGGAGGTGTTCCTCTGCTGTCAGCTAGCAACTATAGATTTACCTTTTTGTGATGTGTTCCTATTTTTATTTACATTTTTTTTTTTTGCTGCACCTGTTCAGGATATGGAGTTCAGTGGATTTTTACAGAAAAAATATGAGCTTATGACTGTCATTTGCATGTTCTTTCTCTGAATTAATATTGCTTGTTTTATTCAGGGGAATGTGGCAATCATAGCTGTACATAATTCCTGCAGAAAATGGTGCTTTATTTCTTGCTTGAAAAATGGTCGGCTAGCCTTCTGAGTTCTCTACTGTATTTATCTTAGCTCCTGATGGAGACAGTTGCTGAACTACTATGTAGGCACTTTGTAATGAGTGATAATAGATTTCTTAGGGTAAAGTTTTTAATAAAAGATTATATTCTTAATATTTGGTAGACTTGAGTAGATACTAATTTACTTTAAAAATCTTTACCTTTTTACATTCTTCTTGGTAGATTCTTATGAACTCTTGGAAAGTATTTCAGATGCTCTTACTGTTTGGAATAGATGGTTCTTAAAATAGAATTTCTGTTGCCCAGATCGCCCGCTCAAGCTGGATCACTAATACCTGCCCTTGATGCTCTTCAGGGCACCTCTGTGTAATTATAGTGTCTCATGTATCTGTTCAGAAACTTGTGCTTCATCTATAAGTATACTCTACCTATGTTTCTCTTCTGGTTGCTGCTTCTGTTCATTCCTGGCTTCCTTTAGGCTCCCTACTCTGATCTGTACAACGGAGTAGTCTTGAACTTGCACGAGTCCTCGTTCTGTTGCTCCCTCACTAAAAGAAAGACCAAAACTGAAAATCCAGGTAAGAGAACTGCACACAAGATGCTATCAACAGCAGTTGACAGTAAACTACTGCTGTTTTAGTTCATTGCTGCTTTTTCTGTATTCAAATTCAAGAAATGTAAAGCTTGGTGCCATGGGTTAAACTGTGACAATATTAATGTCTGTAGGAATTTTGCTATTTGCTTTAGTGACACAGTTTCTACCCATGTGTGAGCTGGCCATTGCTTTTGTTCTCAGAGTGCAAGACTTCTTGAGTTAATGCTTTTGGGCTGCTGTTTACGCCTTTTTTGTACATGCAGAGCTACCAGTGCAATCTGTCAGGACCTTGCCTGTGTTGAGTTTGTAGGATCTGATCTGATCTGCAGTAGTTCAGCCACAGTCCCCTGCAGTATGAAGCCATGTACGCTGGCATCAGTCTGCAGATAGCTCTCCTCTAGCAGTGCTGTGTATTAATGCTGCAGAGCAACATGTAAGTCGTGGTTAAGAAGAATTTGCGGACATTGTAAAGCCACTTGTATAAAAATGCGGCACTGTTTATAGGGAGTTTTAAGGACCAAATATGTGTTTAGACTTTTTTCTGACTCTCTCAGCAGAAATTACTGGTGTTGTGGTAGATTCCACCAACCTCCCCACGTCTTTCTTTTTCAATCTTTCTAAAAATTGTTTGAGCTATTTTTTGATATCTACTTTTTACTGTGCAAGTCTTTCACGTTTGACCAAGTCATATTAACTCCATATGTTGCAAGGAGCAATCAGAATTTGTTTGTTTGTTTAAGCCTCTGTTAAAGGAAGTTGTATCTTTAAATACCGTACAGCAAGCGCGGAAGAGCTCCACGGAGGGGAAAGCACAGCTGTTCAATCATGGTCCGTCACGGTTTCCATGCGTCCCGCAGGCAGCATCTTTCTCAAGCTCTTCTTATAAAAGTGCCTAATTCCTTATGCTTATGAGTCCTTAGACTCTCAGTAGTAGATGAGTCTCGGTTTTGGGGATTTTTTTTCCTCTTTTCCCTCTCACCTGGCCTACATCTTACAGGTTTGTCAAGGCATGCTCTAGTCTCACGTGATCCTGACTGTAAATGTCAGTCCATTTTCCTGTACTCTCTACCTCCGGTTGTAGTTTTCAATTAGACCTTTAACAGAAAACATAAATAACTTAGGAAGATGTTGGCTCCCTTCTGACTGCCAATGATTCTTTGGATTTCTTTGGGGTTAGACCCTGCAAGAGATAAATGCATATGAAATTGGAACTCAGTATTGTACCTGATAGGACCTCCTTCATCTAAAGGAATATAAAAAACCCCAAAGCCCTTGTCTTCCTTGACATTAACGAGAATTTCCCTCCCTGCAAACATACTGTAACTGTATGTGTTATATGTGAAATAGCATTAAAGTTTCTCTGCCTTGTAGTGAAGTATTTAAATGGCAGTGCCATTTCTGAGACCATCAGGGCAGATTTAGTGGTAGTCAAGCTCAACAAATGGTAACTGGTACCTCTCTTTTAGGGCCTTCAGGGGCTCCTAATATGGTCTTAGCCATGAAGTTAATTTACAGTTTGGACCTTTATTCTTAAATCTGCTTCTGGTGATTATTTTCTACCATCTTTGTTCAAGTACTTAGATTTCTTAACATTCTCATGTCTCTACAGTCAACAAAACAAATAACTAAAATAACCTCCCTTCAGTTATTCTATTTTTTGACATTTTTTTTTCTTGTCTGTTTCTGTTTATGGGCTGGAGCAAAATTAAATATATTCTTTCTTTAGACCACCCTAAGCTCTCAGCTCTAACAGGATCTCCTACCATCATCTTTCTCCAGCATTTGGGAAACTAGCCTCCTTGAAACTTTTTTGTTTTGTTCCTCATAACAGTATTTTTGCAAAAGCAGGTAAGGTAGGATATGAAGGGTGGAATGTAACCATGGGATTCTCTTACTTTTTCTGCTGCTGATCATCTGTGTGTGTTGTCTAGTTTAGATTACAAGATCTTTGTAACCTTTACTTGTCCAGAAATATTGCAGAAAAGGATGGCACACTACAAATAATAAATAATAAAACTCTGTCTTTTTGGCAGCATGTTGCATTTCTGCTCAGTTGCCCTGCCAGCCCCTCTGACTTTAAAATATTTTAATGTCCTGCACTTTTCACCCAGTCCGTGCACCAGACTTTCCTCAGACATTTAGCACTGACATTAATGCAAATTCTTCCAACTCATTGGGCCCTTTGGGCAAAACATAACATCCATTGCTTTCAGTCACATGGTAGAGAGGATGTTTTTGTATTCACAAATCTTGAAGTAATAAAATATCAGTATTCAGGTGCTAATCTATATTAATTCACATTCTGTGAAGTCTACAAGAAACTTGTAATTGGGTGTCTTGAAGGGCAGCAGAGTATATTTGATATTTTGTTTATTTATAAAAATGTATTTAAATAATACATACAAACACTGCATGGATTTGGATTACATCTCTCTTCTAATCCTTGCTGAGTGCTTGCTTGCATTCTTAAGTTCTAGGGTTTTGGGGCTTCCTGAATGTCTTCTACTGTATGTGTACAATACCTGATCTAATATAAGCATTGCGAGAGCACAAATAATATTTTTCTGCCCATTAATGGTCAGTGCTGCTAAGATAGTTTAGTTGTCTTTAAGAAACAATTCTCTCAAAAGTCTCAAAGGCTGCAAGAGTTTAAATTCAATGTTATTGAAATTAATGCACAGATCTAGAAACAGGGAAGTGAGTGCCTGAATCACTGCTGTTCTGATGTGCATAACAACTCAAATGCTTAACTGTCTAGATGAACCATAGTGCAAAGATACTCGAAGATGTAAGTAGGATTTTATATCTGTTACATATCCACAAGTATAACAAAACCACTAAAATTTGCTTGCTGCATTGACAAATGTGAATTACAGTTACTTGCTTTCTTTGGAATTTTATCAGAGTGTAATCACTTGCCCAGCTTAATTGAAAAATCACTTACGTTTATAGCTGAATTTAAACATGTTTTGTATTTAAATGACAGCTTTTGATGTACAACCATTTTTTACAGAAAGTAGTTCGTTTTTATCTGTGTTTCTGTAAAGATATTTCAAAAACTCTCATCAAATTTCCAGCGGTAAGTAATATCCCATTCAGTGCAAGGTGAAATGTTTTACATCAAATCTCCTGCTGTGTAATGGCCAATCAAAGAGTATTTATAGTGGCTGAATGGATTTTTTGGCTCAGTATTCAAAATTAAACATTTTCAAACATTAACATTTAATGTTTTTTGCTACTCTTCAAGTTGATTTTATGTAACCCTAGATGCTCACAACTACTTGATACTCTGAAGCAACTCATTTTATGCTGAGGATCCTGCAGGCAGTAGTTTTACATTTATTGCGCTTGTGTAGATGGAATGAAATGTAGATTTGATAGCAGACTCGTGTCTGTCTTTTGATAAACATATTCTCAAGTTGGGCTGTATGTCCATCAGCATGATGCAGCAAGTCTAATTCTGAAAGAACATGTTTACCCCTGAAATTCATGAGCAGGGATGTATGTTTTTTAACCCACAAGAAATTGTTTCTCTTCTTGCAGGTATCCTGTAAGAAGAGCTCATGCCAACAACTGTCTTTGGAGCTCGATGGTTCCTACTTAGGTGTGAGAGGACCTCAAACTTTTTATAAGAACAGTAGTGCATCAAAGGCTGGAAGCCCGGGCCGTGTTGCATTGTCCCAGCCTTGCAGAAATAATCGTGATTATGGGACTGAAATCCATCACAACCATCGAGAGCATCTCAAGGAATGTCCAATGGAAAATGGCCTGCACCGAAAGTGTAATAATATGATTTCCTCAAGCAAGCAGAGGAGCCCTCACCATATAAAACCAGCTCAGCAGATGGAACAGAAAGGAAATGAATTGCAGAGTGTGTGCCATCAGCAAATGAGTCACTGTTGTGCCTTTAGGCACGTAGGAAGCCCAGGTAGCATGCAAGAGAGCCACCATGTCAGCCAGGTACTTAGAAGACATTCTGGACCAGTTCATGAAATCTGTGATTACTCTAGGCTCTCACGAGTTTCTGGGCTAAATGACAGCATGGATGCTGGGTCTAAAGAAACAGAGGAAGCTAAAAGGCTATCTGAAGAAAGAAGGCAGCAGCTTCTTCTGCAGAAAATGGAGCTAGAAATTGAAAAGGAGCGTCTCCAACATTTGTTGGCTAAGCAAGAAGCAAAACTACTTCTAAAACAACAGCAACTGCATCAGTCCCGCATGGATTATAACAGGTGATTTTTGAGATTGATAGTAGTTTAAAAAAATGTAAAACTTCTAATAAAGCTGTAGACATTGGCAGTAGTTAAAATAGGAGAATGGAACAGAAATTCATTCTAATAATGATTTAGAGGAGAGGATACTTTTTAGTATATTAGAATGTACTGTTGGGAAACAGCAGGACAACTGTGGAAAGCAGCAGAGGAAAACAGTATGTGGTGGAAAAAATGGTAACAGAAAAGCAGTGCTAAAAGACTAGGTAAGAAAAGAAGAGAAGTAGAAAAAAATGAGAGACTAATATTAGTGCAGGCACTTTTTTAAGGAATACGGACATTAGACAAGCACTGTGAGCATGGATGATGGAGACGTGGCATTTCCTCTCCTTTTCTTTGAGAGGTCAGTTCTGAAGTGGTGCACGTTTCTGTGAGGGCCTGGGAGAACTGTGTTTTACAGAAACAGGTTGTTCTGTATAGAAAAAGAAGGGACCCCTGTGAAGCATCTTTGCTGTTACATTTGTGCAAGAGAATGCCAAGACTGAGGCACAACAGACTTAAAACAAGGAGGGGGAAAGGCAGTAGCCATAGAAATACAGACTGTGGCTTGAAAGGCTGTCAGGCTTCTTGCAGAAGTTGAGAAACAGCTTCTTGGAAATGTAAATGATGACTGGTGATAGAGAGGAACTGATTTATTGTGTCACGTTACGTAGGCTGGAAAGGAAGAGTGAAAGGGAGTACGTTAAAGCTGCAGAAGGAAAAATTGTGTTAGCCAGTGTAACTCAACTGAGTACAAGGGTTTCAACATTAGGAAGGGGAAGCAAAGGGGAAAATATAGCAGTCTTTTAGAAGAAGCAGTAGGAGGTTTTCAAAAGAATGCTGATTTAGATACTATTTTAATATGGTAACTGCTTACAGCATCCCACAAGAGTCTGCATTACGTGACCCACTTCGTACATGCACATACTATAACCACCACGGAGGCATATCTGTCGCTTTTGCTTCTTGATCCCAGCCTTCTGGTTCCTTTCCAAATTCCAAAATAGAATGTTGAAATTGGAGTGGTCTTTAATTTGTCGTGTTGGGCTGTGTCTCACACAGGAAAGAGTGAGTTTATTTAGCGTTTAAAATGCCTGTTCTATCAGAGATGATCACAATTGCGTGTGTTGAAAATGGCTGAGGTCGCAAACAAAGGATTATGACTTCAGCTGATAAATAAGCAGGAACAGATGGATTCTTAATCATCAAATACCTTAATTCTATGCATGTGTCCCTTTAATGAAAAACAAGTAGAATATGAAGGACATACAGGCTGAGCTGCTTTTTTTATTTATTTTTATTTTATAGATAATTTTCAGCTGTCTGTGAGGCATCATCTGCCCCCCAAAAAGGGGGCATTAAGTATCTCTGTAATGACATTCCTATTAATGTCATTGTGCCTATTTTAGCTAGCTTTTTTGCTGAAAAACTGCATATTTTAAAGAGCTGCAGTTACTTTAAAAAATGCTTTGAAAGGAAATCATGTGATCACTCTGAGAGCTCAAAGTACGCTTGTGACCTCTTTCCAGAGGTGTGAGTAACTGCATGTTGGCCATGTTCTTTCCAAGAAAATCAACTAAAATATAATGTGCTTGCTCTTAAAAAAAAATCTTTTTAGAAATAGATGTTTGATATTTACAGGTGGATCTCTTAAACATCAGAGTTCTGTTTCAGTTCTAGCCAAAGGATAATTTTATGTCCTGCCGGCAATAAAAATTTGTTTAGTTAAGCTCAAATACCTTTTGCTTCCCTGTCAGGAGGCTTTAACCTGTGCATCTCTTATCATCATGACAGTTAAAAACAAAACCACAAAAAGAGAACAACAAAAATACACTTTCCAAAACTAAGACTGTTTATTTTTGCATGTCCTTTTGCATGGATAGAGTGCTGTTTAAGGTCCAGTATGGGTTACTGAAAGTATTGTCATTGAAACACAAGAAAGAAGTCTGACCATTTGCACTTATTGGCTATTAACTTTTCTATTTTAGCAAGAATATGAATTTATCCTTTTTTGGCCACAGTGCATCATAACTGCATTGTAATTCCCTACATTTCCCCATTTAACCTCAAGTGAGCGTAGAACTTTGGTTGCTGTTTCTCTGCCTGTGACATAACTACTCAGCTGTCAAAAAAAGTGGTATGTGTGCAGGGAAAGGAGCAGTTCAGTGACTCCTACTGATGTCAACCTACCAGAATAAATAAGAATTCTAGAAATGGCAAAATAGTCTTTCTTATTAATGAGGATGCATCTAGATGAGTCCTGGAAACAGGATTTTTATGCAGATAAAAAGATTTTATTGTCTTCACTGGAGAAAAAGAAAGAAAAAGATGTAGTTATCCTTTAAAATGGAGTATCCTCTGTAGGCCCATAGTTTCAGGAGGCAGACCCATCTCCTACGTTTTGTGCAGCTTTCATGATGCCTTTGAGCTCAGGTACTGCTGGAGCTGTAAGCTGAGCCAAACAGGAATGTTTGTTATTGGATGCTGTGACAATGTACTCAAGGAGCAGCTCTTTTGAAACTAGTAAATTAAATTCTTCTAATCTTTTTTCCTAATGGTAACCCTCAGAAGCAAGGCATTTGAGCACAAGTCACCTTTCCAAAAGACAAGTACTTCTGAAAACATGAGAACAGTTGTGAAAGTTTCTGCATTTAACATGATTAAATGCCCTGTATCTGGCCAAACAACTTACCAATTCATGGTGAGTTCCCAGTATGATGATTTCATCAGCTGCAAAACCAGTTAACTCTGCTTTTCCAGGTTGAGAGGCCAAGTACCTAGTTCAGAAGATGTTCCCATTGGTGAAGCACAGGGAGAACTTGGTCTAATGATGAATGGCACCAACATGGGACTAAGGTAATGTCTCTCTTCACTTTTAAGTATTTCACTTTGTCAGTGTATCATCTTGACTCTCAGTCAAATATTGGTTGCCCAGTCTATGTGTGTGTTTGCTTTTTCCCCCTGAGGAAAGATAAAATTCCTTGGCTCTAGGGTTTTGTGTGTCAAGTGCTGAACTATTATTACTCAAGTTTGGGGGGTTTACTTTATGTGGTGGTCTCCAATTTTGTTCGGCATCTTGTAAGGATGCTGCCCTAGCTCAGTGCAAAGTGGATTTTTCACAAAATCTTGATATTCTGTTCTTGCTTGTTATTTTTCATTTAAGATAACAACGTTGCTTTAGTCTTCCTTTGGATCTGAGGTAACAAATATATTGACCTTTAACTCGTAGATAAGAAATGATTACTAAGAAGTTTCCAATGAAGGTTTGTTACAAATCTGTTCCTTTAGATGTAAAAATCTTTTGCCACTGGTGAGTTATTTATTTTTTTAAAATGCTGTATTGCACCTGTGTTTCAATGTATTCAGAGTAAACTGTCACTGAAAAAACTGGGAAATAACTGAGTTAAGCTAATATTTAGCTCTTTGTCTCAGTCTTGTATGATATTTAAAACTCTTATATGAACATATTATGTTTTTATTATTATTATTATACCTTGTTGCGTTTCCTGTTACTACTGAAAGCAGATGCTGGCATATTAGAAAAGCAGCAAATGAAAAATGTGGATTATAGATATTTTTCCTTTCTTTCTGGAAAAAGTTACAAATTCTTTTTTTTTGTTTTAACTGTGTTGACTCAATTATCCCATTTAGTGAAAAAGAAGAGCAGTTGTCCTTTGAACGGCCCCTTCCTAAAGGACAAGAGGAGGCTTTACAATAATGAGCTCTTCTTTCCACTTCTGGTATGAGAATACTGGAAGAATTGTTAATTTATTTATAAACTAAGGGTCAAATGGTGCCTTTATTTTTCTTTTTAACCTCAATTGATATTGATTTTGTTTGATTGGTTTTTTTGAAATCCCTCTTCACTGATAAGGGAAAAGTCATCTTTCTCCAGATCAACACAAGTTGCTAGCTTCCTTGGAAGCTTGCTGCATATCTAGGTGCTTTGCTGCTGTGCAGCACTCATATTCCTCACTGTATTCCGCCTTGTTTTGTTTTGTTTTCACACAGACTACAGTGATCAAAGTGCGATCACTGTAAGAAAAGAGATGCAGTGTCTTTATTTGTTTAACATACAGTAGCGTTGAGCTCCTTAGAGGGAAAAATGTAACCTGGAACATCTGTAGGGCTTCTTGGTGACAGTTTGCCAAAAACCTGCAAAAAAACTATGTAGCCTAGGAGGGAAAATTAAGAAAACCTGTGCCGTTTACAAAATGAGAGTTCCAGATTTCAAAAGGTTCCCCACCCTCTCTTCATTCCCCTGGTTAAACTTACTGTAATTTTTCAAAGTTAGTATGCATTTTTGTAGTCTCAAGTTGCCATGCCAGCTGGTTCCAAAGTTTGCCAGCAAAGCACTTGGAACAGGAAGTATTTTTTCCTGTATGCTGCCTTCAGTTTTGCAAAGGTTACCAGATGAATGCTCCCTAAATAATTTACTCTAATGTAAGGCTGAAAGAGGCTAAGGAAGACAAGTCCATTTGTCTCTCTTATGCATTTGAATATGCAAGCAATGTTTTCCTCAGTATAGAGAGAGGGTGTGCAAGTGTGAGGCTAGGGCTGAGAAAGGGTGAAGGGATGGTAGGAATATATCTTCTTTTGAGCAATATCTCTCTCTCTCTCTCTCTCTCTCTTTTCCTCCACATTGACCTTCTGAAGGGTGCTTTTTACAGCAAATGATATCAGAAGCATAGTGGAAAATCAGCCCTCTCTGACTTCATACCTGGGAGCTCCTCAAGCAAACCTCACAGTACGACATTTGATTTCAATCTTCGAATAAGCAAAACTTAGTTTAGAAATATCCTAGAGTTTTAAAGGAAATGGTGAAAGTCCTTTAAAATGTTAAACTTGCTGAAGTGAAATACTGGAGTTTAGAAGTAAAATAAATAATATAATCAAGAACTGAAAAACATAGGTCTTTTTTATAATTAACAGCTCATTTTGAGTTAATTATCTACAATTACGAAAATCTAATTGCGATTTATTCGCTACTGTCTGTGGGAAAAATTGTAGGCAAGGGAATGTGCATCACTGGCAGGCATAAATGCTATAGGATGGGTACAAATAATAGAGGAGCCCTTAATGAAAAACAAAAAGCAAATAGGAGTGTGCAGCTGTGCCAGGCTATTGAAAGGTAATTGTAGTCAGAAATGAGATATGTACTTTAAAAGGCATCTTGTCATCTCCTGTAGGGATTAATTTTTCCCTACTTGCAAAAAAAAAAAAAAAATCAATGAACAAATACAGAGCAGATTTTGATCTTTGTTTCTGTTTTTGGTCATAAGAAGCCAGTTTGTGAAAGGGAAAACTTTTACCTGGGGGAATGCTTCAAATTATAGCCAACTTTGCCAATGGATGGCTGTTTGTTTTCTGTGCGTCATTGTCAAAATCAACAGCTTGGATTGTCCTCGTGTTGGATTTGTCCCTGTCCTGCTGGCTGTGGGGAAGGAGGAGCTGGCTTGGGAAGGGCTTGCACCTTTGCGTGCAGCTGGGCCAGCACTGGGGACCTGCAGGGGTAGGACCTTCAGGCACAAGATCGCTGATTCTCTAAGATGCAACAGTCGGAGCAGTTTTTGAGGATGGTTTTCAGCAGCATGGAGCACTCAGTGAGCCCACAGCGGATTTTCAGCAATGGAGATAGTAACATGTACAATTAATGGCATGGTGTCTGGTTGTCTGTATAATTTATTTTCAAGCCTTCCTCATTGTGCAAGGTGCTTTAAAATATTCAAAATAAAAACATAACCTGATGCGTTTGTTTAGCATAAAATGGCCTTTTACAAAGCGCTTTCCATCTCCTAGACGCAGACGCTTGGTACACGCTGAAGTACCCACTCCATGTGTATTCAGTAGGATCAATATACCCGGCACCTGCTTTTGTGTGTGCTCCTGACGTCTGCATCTGGGAGAGGAATTTTAAAACAACCCGCTCTTTTCTCCTTTATTTATCTTGCCTTTGAATCTGAATGTTGTGTATCATGGAAATAAGACGTATTTAATAGCACTAACTAGTGAAGGTACAGCTTGCTGCTTTATAAGTACCCCTCCTTGGATAGTATTGTGTGCCTAAATCTTAGTCTGTAGAGCTCCCAGTTTATCCAATTCTCAGGTTTCCTGTACAGCTCTGCTGGTACAGCTTTTTAGTGCTTTCTCTCTAACGTGCATCCCTTCCTTGGATTTCACACAATGCTGCCACTACATCTCCCCGCGATCCTGTGCAAGGAACTGTTGGATACAACAAGTAGCGATTGGGTTTATTGTTATCTAGAGGCATTCTTACACAGATAGTGTATACTGCCTGCTTAAAGGATTTCTTTCCTGGATTAATTTGCCACCTTTCAATTAATTTAAGGCTTTTTATGGTTGTGCGCTTCATTCTATATCACAAGTTTGTATTTTTTTTTCCTGCTTATATTTTTAGTTTGTTGAAAATATTGAAAACAGAATTTGGTAGCACTTTCCCTCTATTTGAATGTTCATTGCTATGGTGATAGTTCCAGGAGGGAATGCTATCAGGAGTCTTTTAGAAGATTTTATGTTTATGGTGTAATTGTTTTTATTATCTTGTAAGAGAAGGTGACAATTATCTTTCGCTTCTTGTTCAACACTTTCTTATGCGCATAGTTTTTTTGAGGCTTGTTAGACATATAGGCATCTTTCTGTGGTAGAGTGCAAGCATTCTGCTTTTGTGTCCAAATACCCAACACAATTAAATATAAATGCAGAAGAATGCAGCCTTGCAGCTCCCCCTGCTGTTCCAGGCCCATGCCATTTATTTCACACAATTCCCCTCCCACTCACCACCACCTAGTTTAAAAATACAATAAAAATCACATGCAGTCTCACAGTTCTGCCACCTTGGACCTCACTTGCACTGTCCCTGCTATTCCAGAGTCTAAAGGGAAACCAGTATTCACAAGCCGGTGGCAACAGCAGTACCCATTTTGATGCGTATTTGGAGGGTTTTTGTCAGTTCTTCTCAGCGGTGGCATGCGTCACCTCCTGTCATCCATGTCCCGAGCCTCTGGAGCAGAAACCGTCACCAGGGACAGATTTTGCTTTTTGCCTGAGACCTCCCAAACTTCAGTTCATCTGCGAGTTCTCCTTGGTCTTTAGAGGTGTATCTAACCTTATGTAGTGCTCGGGCAACTTTTATGAATTTATTGAATACAGTTTGGGATTTTTTTTTTCATCCCTTCACTGTTTTGAAGTTTGGCAGACTGGCACATTAAAACGGACTGGAATCAACTGTGCTTTGCAAATGGCTCATAAAATCTGTATATCTGGAAACTGCTTACCCACTTGTTAGTGTTCCTTTTAACACTCAAGTTCCTTTTCTGTGCCAGAGTATTTTATGTTGAAGTTTGTATCATTTTTAGATGGGATATTTGCAGAGCGAACACTTGTTTGGCCAGTAAAAGAGTGCTTACAGATCTGCCAAAAGTGCAAATGCGGCATTAGTTGCAGATAGGAATTTTTCTTTTGCTCGTGGAGTAGTCTGGATATATATAGCCACAGCATCTCTCCAAACAGATGGCTGTTGTAGTCTATTGTGACATAACAGGAGAGTATATGCAGAATTAGATATACATTTTGGCTTCATTAGTGCCACATGCAGACTCTGAGGGTAATAGGTTTTCTTGTTCAGGCTGAAGGATTTTGTTCCGACATGATAACTAAAAGCTTACTGCTAGATGGGAGGGCAGGAGGGAATTAGTAGTTTTTTCTTTCTCTTTCTCTCTCTCTCTCTTTTTCCCTTTTTAGGTCTGTTTGTGATTATATATATATATTTTTAAGGCAGACAGTGATCCTTGTCGGAGTGGAGAGTGAGGAGTTCATTTCTCCTGACCTGGCTTCTTCACTAATCTCATTTTCAGGTTTACTGTGAACTGTGAGAGGGTTTTGAAGATGTGTCTCTTTCATTTACCTGAATTATGCTGATTCTTTTCCCATGATGATATATGCTGCAAACAGTAGTGTTGCATCATTACCGTTATAGTGCAAAGTAACCTTGAGCACGAAACCTATTAACAGACTTTAGGCAAAAGATCCAAGTGCAAGCTACCATAAGTAGTTTTAATAGACAGATGGAGCTCATTTGTAGGTGAGGTCTCCAAAAAAGCATGGGAATTCTGGTGTTAGAAACGCTTCTAAGCGGAGGACGGAATCACTGGCAAGAGGCTCACTAAAATGTGAGTACTTTGATATTTTCGCAAAACTTGCATTTCCTGCAAGTCTTCTGCATTGGTTATTGTTCTGTTGTATCACATATCACAACTGAAAATGCTTGGAGATTTTTTTTCCTTGCTTTGAAATATTTAAAATTCATACATCTCCTGAAGGAATTTGTTCCTTGCCAACACTTGCAGACAGTGAGAGACATTTTTGCAAGTCATTTGCAGATGCCTCCTTTACAGGAAAATGTAGACACTGTTAGTTTATTGCCTGAATTGAATTTTGAAAACCTGAATTCTATTTTTATAAATTGGAGTGGATTACTTTTTCAGACATGTCACATTGTTGCTTTTTATTTTTAAATATAATCTTGGATGAAGAGAAAATGATGTTTAATCTATATATTCGTATGTCCCAGAAATTTGTGAGTTGGAAAAGTCGAGAAAAATCATCTGAAACAAAATGTTCGGGAAAGTAGTTTTAAATTAGGAGAATTTAAACCCACCCGCACATCTTTCACACCATTTAAAAGCTTATACCAGAACCGATAGGGCAGGACTAAGTACAAAAGCCATTGGTGTTACAAAGTTGAGCAAGAAATCCTCTGTACCCCGCTGTTCTGGCCATGATTACAACTGCACTAAGCTAAACCCACTCCCCCATCCTTCTTGTGACCTTGGCTGTGCTTCAGCAAAGAGCAAGCTGAAGCAAAAGGCAAACTTCAGTAAATATTAGATTCTGTCGCTTGAAGATATTCAGGCTACATATAAAGATAACGACGGCTGTGCTCGCTCGCTCTCTTTCTTGCTCTCGCTTTCTCTGAGGTGGACTTTGTCCATTTGCAACTGAATTACTCTGACACAACTTTCCAGGTTGTACCAGTATATTGTAACTGAAGTCCATGGCTTTGCCTGGGCACTGAGGTTTTGCAGAACTAGCCGTTACATTTGTAACGGTGCTAATTTTTAAGAACCACACAGAGAAAATTTTAGATTCAGCCTGGCTGATTTGTTCTTTGTGATGCTCCTGTGGTGAGGAGGATTGATTTTTGTGTTTCTTTTGATATTTGGCTTCCTTTCCTCTGGTACTCATGCTTCAGGCCTTAATCCTTTAACCTTGAATCTGAGCATCAAGACTTCAGGAGGGATCAGGCCTTTTGATGGAGAGAGTAGGTCCTTTGTTGTACCAAATGGTTGGGAGTGGTATAAAGCAAGACAGATCTCCAGACAGTATATATTTCTCTGTTGTGTTAAAAGACTATAAACACAGGATGGGTTTAGTGGGGATTATAAATAATCTAGAGGAAGGTGGGGTATTAGAAGCAATGGAAAAGAGTTAATGACTTTTTCTTTAACATTTCACCAGTAACCAGTCTATCATGACAGATGTGTATTGGGTTGCCAAATGCTATAGTCTGATTTGGGTAACGGTTCAAAGCTCAGCATGTCGTGGAAATGGCAATGAGGTCCCTGATGGAACAGGGGAAAAAAGCTTTTCAGCTTCTCAAAGGGCAGTATTTGTGGAAGCAGATGCTAGCTTGCCCTACCCAGCATAAAGAACAGTTCGTCGGGCAGCCGGGAGAGTTCGTACTGCCGGATTTTTATAGGATCATTAATTATATGTTTTAAGGCAGCTAAGCATGGCATTCTTAACTCGATGAATTCCATTATGAATGGCCTTTTCATATTCTTCATCTCATTATATTAAATGCGTGTGACCTAAAGTTTAGCTAAAGTTATTGTTCAGGTTAACTTTCATTTAGTGGTTGCCCTAATTTTAGAAACAGTATGATCTTTCGATTTTTATGGAGAGACAGGAGTTTTTTTAATGTGTGTTTTTGCAGCACTATTTTAGATAATTTCTTTTGGAACTAGGTATGAACTTCTGTGAGGTGGCAGGGAAGGGATTTAGTCATTCCTTGATTTGCCCAAAGATTTCTGTACCCATATCCCTGGATGACAACATCCCGTTACACGGATTTGGCTATCATCTCTGCCAATAACTCTTAAACCCTCTGCTCTGTTCCGTCTAGTCTTGCATATCTGACTGCCTCCGTGACACATAATCCTACTTGTTTTGCCTTCAGATCATCCCTAATCTGGCCAAAACAGAACTCCTTACTTTTTCTTCTGACTCTCTGATTTTGATAACACCACATCCTCTCTGTCACTCAGAGTTGTAACCTCAGGGTCATTCTGCTACAGGCATATCTAGGAGCTGCAATAGTTGTCAGCAGTCTTTCTGCTTTGCAGAAAAAGCATAGCTTTATTGCATCAATGGTTAAAACACTATCCCTTATTCCGATCCTTCATCTTGCCCCTTGACTACTGTAAAATCTTTTCTGGCTGCTCAATACTCAGTCCCCTCCCTCAAAATAAACTACTGAAATCAGTATTTTTGTTGTTTTTTCAGAACTTGTCACTGTTGCTTCTTTGAAAACCTACTTCAGAGCTTCTCATCTACAGTATCAGTCTGTACGATGCTGCAAAAAATCTACACTGCTGTTTCTCATTTTATTTCCTCTGCCACTCTTCTCTGCTTCTTCAGTTACATGAGACTTAACATTTTCTTGGGTGTTACCTGTACTTTTGGCATCTACTTCTACCACATTCCCTAATTCTCTTTGACTTTTGGAACGACAGAGTCATTTCATGGCTCTCTGTAACTAAATCTTTCCTCTTTCACATCTTACCTCTACAAGGCTCTCTTTTCAGCAGAATTTACACTTTTTTTCCTCCTCACCCCTAATCCTAATTTGCTGAGTTTCTGACAGAAAGGAATGGTGCTCTCTAGCACTGTGAACTAGTCCTGCTCTTTCCCCTAACCAAAAGGATGGTCTCTGCTTAGTGTGTCCCCCTAACATTTGAATTGTATTCTAAAGATATCACCAGTAGCCTAAGGAGATTAGTATTGTAATTTAACTGAAGTAGCAAGTCATCAGCTCTTCCATATGGAAAAGTTTACATATGGTTTCTAGCACACTTAAGAGGTTAACCTGAAACAATATGCAAGTAACTTCAGCCTTCTGTCAGGCTTCATCTCTTTATGTAATTGTAGTCCCTTCTGTTGGATCTGAGTGTAGTTAATCTAGTTAATCTTTTTTTCCTTTTTTCTTTTTTAAAAAACCAAACCCTTTGGATTCCCATAATCTGCACCTACATCTTGCATCTTGTTCAGAACGTAGTTTTCGAGAGAAGGGCTAAATTTATATAGCACCTATATATTCAGTAAAAAGACACATATCATAAGGCACTGGTGGTTGCTGTTCTGAACAGGTATTTCCAGATTTTAACAAACCTATGCAAAGACAGACTTCCAAGACCTAAGCTCAGTTCATTTCTGTTGCCTGGTAAAATATAATTGCCTTTTATTTGCCAGCTGTTGCTATAACTAACACAGCCAAAGACATTTGTGTCTGGCCTAACAAAGTAATGTTTAGGTTTTGTGAGCAGGGAAACTGTGGGCCAGGGCCTGCACGGAACCCACAACTTCACATAGCCTCTGGCGATGATTTTTTTTTTTCTTTGCTTGATATTGGACATTAATGTCTGATAATGTGTGTTTCACTAAATGGTTTTAAAAGAGATGTTTACCTTTTATCAATGGAATAGTTCCTGTCCAGTTTGAATTTTATTATGCCTTTTTTCCTGAATATAGGAACAGAAAAAAGTGTAACATGTTCTATAAACATCTTGATTGAATTAGTGTTTTGTGATGCTGTCACGTTCACATAAAATTCTTGCATCAAAAGGAAATCTTTGGTGTGTTTTTGTGCAAGACACAGGCCAAGATTTTAGCGTTGTAAGCCTTCAGATAGGCATCTATGTCTGTATTTAAATACTTACAATAAGTGACTGATTTTTCAGTCACTTTTTCATAGCCATCAAGAAAACTCTATGAAATAAGTAGCTTTATTGGATTAAAGGCAACAGAAGTTGCCAAAAGTTAATTTTTTAATATTACCAAGAACTACCTTGTCAAACCTACATCTGCTGGGTATGGTAATCCACCAATCTAAGTGTACTTTGAGGTCTTCTCTATTTACTTCTTTAGGCTCTAGGAATTTTTTTTTTAAACAGATCAATAAACAATCTCAGTATTTTCATTTTACTAAGGAATATAATAAAGATTACTACTAGTGTAGTAGTACATCATTAATATACTACTAAATGATAGAATGACTCTGTCCCACAGATGTAATTTAATCATAAAAAATGGCTAGAGAAGTTCAAAGATGCATCAGAATGGGTGTTTCCAATAGAAATGGGATAGTATATAATACCATTTGATAGTATTCTGATGTGAAGGCATTTGAGATGTCTTCATAGTATAGCTTCAAAGCATAGCATATAGCTATGGAGTATAGCATAGAGTAAAGCATACAGCTTTAGACTCTCCAGATAGCAGATTTGCTGGTTCCAAGATCTGTAAGACTACAGTGCTGACAGACTTGTAACAATGAAGAACAGTAATAATCTATAGTTAAAATGCTTAATTCAATCATCATGTGGTACAGATAAAGTAGAAAAAGGAGACAGATTTTTGATTGGAAAAGATGGGTCTTGTAAGTGTGCTGCTGTGTTAGCTCAGTGGTAATGGTTCCTATTCACTAGAATACTCAGATTCAAGGACAGCTGCTTCATAAGAACCGCAAAGATAAAAACTCTAATTGTTTATTATGGGATTTGATGCATTTATGAAAGATTTTTGCTTGCAACATGTTCCCTGTGATATCAGAAGAATAGTCAGTGAGCCAGGAGTTCACCTCAAGATTCCTAAGAGCTAATGTATTTGCTGAGGTTGTTCATTTTTGTTGCTGTCAATGTGAGAAGCTTTTAACTTTCTGTTCTTCCATCTCCTCACTTAGAAAGTGGGAATGAGAGTTTATCATGCCAGTATCCTGAATATTGAAAGTTAGCATCTATGAAGTGCAACTTGCTCAACGAACAGAAGCAGCTCTCAGCCAAACAGGAGTATTCTGGATAAGGCACCAAGACAGGCTCATTTCTCTGAAGAGCATGTGATCCTTCTCCTGAAGGAGCGTTACGCAGTTTGATCTACTGGAGAAGTTTGGGTTTAATTCAAAAACTTTGCCCTAAACAGAGATTTGCATCATTTTCTTGTGCTACTTTCACTGGTGGCAGGCAGGCAGGCTTTTCAGATGCACAGACAGTGTTTTGAAAGATTGTTTTTATACCTATGACTTGACATTTACATGACTTTCTTTTGTGAAGCTGACAGCACTGCTTGCTGCAACGACAGCTGCTCCACACTGCTCTGCAAGAAAGGCCAAACACACAATCACAGCATTTTGTCCTGCTAAAGCTTTGCCAGTCCGCTTTTTGTGGTCGTTCCTGTATGACTGCCTGAAAAGCTTGATGTTGGATTTTTCTGTAGATTCAGAGGAAAAGAGAGAAAGTAATCAGAGCTCATTTCAGCTGTTTATTAGGGAAACTCTTTAACATATGTGGGAAAGGTGCTGGTGGGCAGTTGACATATAACTAACTTAAAGTGGAATGAGGACAAGGCTTCAAAGAAAAGACATGAAGATAATTTTAGGCAGAATTTAACTTATTACTTGCTACAAATGGACCTTTAACTGCATATATTAAATGAAATAGCAACTTCATTGAAGATAAAGGCAATATTTTGATTGATTCAGTGAGGCCAGAGTTTCACCTATGGCTCATATGATCTAATAGGTCATTGCTAATTAAGGGCGTATGTGCCCTCAGTTCTCACTGCTGGAATTAAATGCTCTGAGCACCACTCACTGAGGGAATGGGGAAGGAACTGGTCTCTTTGAAAGAGTGGTCCGGAGGACCTGTGCTATGGATACACTGCTAGAGCACAATATATGAAAAAGCTTTTAGTGTAGTTGCCTGTGTAACTTCTCCAAGATGAGAGAGAAGTGAAACAAATGCAGCAGATCCAAGAGAGACAATTCAACAGAAAGGAAAAACAGAGTGAATATATCAGGTCAGATAAAACTGATACAGCCATATATGTTACTGAATTACGGGACAGTGAGCCTAAAAAAGACTGTAAGAACTGAAAGCTCTACATCACTCCTTATTGTGTGCACATTGACAAGTAGATTGTAGGCAATCACTGTCTACATATGATTTCTGTAAGGAAAAAGAAATCCCTTCATTACAGGCAGGTTTGATAATATTTTTATTTCGGTTATAAAAGTCTCATTGTCTACTGAGATGTTTCGCATCTGTCCCTGCCCTCCTACCTTTTACGTAGAAAAATACATGAGAAAGGAGATGAGCTCTGTCCTGAAGATCTCAAAACTATAAATGAACATGTTCTCTAGAAAGGAAAGCAGCTGTCTCTTATTAACATGCACTGGATCCCACCAGTGTCATTAACATGCTGATGCATCTAACATAAGCCTCAAAATGCCAGGTTTCATAATTGGGCCACAAAATCTCACTCTAGGCTTGAAAATGGCCTTCAGGGTCTGTATTGGAATAGGATATTTCCCCTGCTTTTTAAAGGAGGGGAAAAATATTAAGCTTGATTTCTTCTTTTTTTCAAACATTCTTTATTTCAATATTAAATAGGCTTTCAAATTTTAATAGTGTGTTTTGAGCACTGTTAATCTGCTGACAGGAACAGATTGCTTTTGTCATAAGGAATGCAAGGGTGATCATGTTCAGTGATGGGAGATGGCCCTGAAGTTCATTTCATGCATTTCTTTTTTGCCTGCAACACTCTGCCTCTGTTACAGTGGGATGGCTGAGTAAAGCTGGGTTGTGCACCCCCATAACAGCCCTACAAAAGCAGCAGTAAGTGGACCAATCTCCCTCCTCTCCCATGTGCTGCTCCAGTTTTTAACATCTCAATGTGTTTCTCCCCTACTCTGATAGAAAGAAGGGGCAGGATATGTTGCCTTGGAGGAGGATTCCAGGTTGTGGGTGAAGATGTACTAAGGAGGGTCTTCTCCTGTAACTCTGTTGTCAAGGGTTTTTTCACAATTAGCTTTAAGCAGATCTAATGTGGAACATGCACCACCTTTAGGTGTCTCCTTTTGTTGGTGAGTTGAGCGATTGGAAGTTGTTCTGGTTTTCTTCCATGTCTGTTCACCTGCTGTTTTGGGGCCCAGGTTCTTTACCGGATCACCTTTCATCCTCTCTTTACTTCTGTTCCCAGGCGTGGATGATGGTAATCACATTTCCTCACCTCATGAGTTCTCAGAAAAAAAAAAACCCGTGAAAACTCTGAGATATTTAGATATTTTGGAAGTAGAGGTTTACATGGATTAGAGTTACACCTGATAGGGTGTACCCCAGCGAAGGCCTGAGAAAAGGAGTGTTTGCACAGGAGACCAATGAACTTGCTTCCTACAGCCACTCGTCCAAACTCTACAGATCTTCTTTTCTGTCTGTGTCAACTTCACAGACAGTTGCACTTTGGAACTGGTAGTGTTCAAAGGTGCAGTTTGGTAACTTGATTTGAACTGACCTAAATTTGGACCCCTATTATGTATTGGCACTTCCTTCTATGTCCAGCATTTGTGATACTGCTGCTTTACACTGAGCTGGGTCTGAAAACTGATCTGGCTTAAAACTCTCCCGGCCAAAGGGAGAGAAAAAAAAGAATAATTTTCAGCCAGCTTGTCAAACCACATCTGAAATGGCAATAGGGGTTCCAGCTACAAAAACATATTGCTTAGGTTGCCTACTTATCACCAGTTTTGCATCATTAAGTGTTATGCATTCTTGGCCTGATATAATTGCAGCAGATTGCACACATGAACTGTTAATTATTTTATTTTTAAAACAGAATTTGCAAAGCAGGAAAATAGCATTCCAATGTGTTTGCTTTTGGACCTAACCTATCAAGACAATCTGTTAGTTTGATGATGGTAAAACTCCCAAGCCCTTGTCTCAACAGGGCGCTGTAGGGTACTATTAAGACAGCCATCTGTTGAACATACATACTGGAGGCACGAACTGCCTTGCATTTTGGGTTTCTGACTAGTTATAAGATAGTTGTGTTCTCTCGATACCACTGATCTGCTCTGAAAAATGTGTGGAAAGATCAGAGTTCAATGAAAGGTGAGGATCCGAGTTTAGAATCAATGACTAGGAGCACTAGGTATGGAGTAGGAAGGAGATTAAACCTTTTAGGTATACGCATGTTGATAGTAAACGCTGCTGTGTGGCAAGAGTCTTAGCTGCTTGAGTAGCTTAGCACATCAATAGATCTGTAAAACTCCATTTTCAGACCAGGGCTGCCATTATGCTGGATTGATTCATCATGATGAGCAGATAAAGCAAGTCAAATTCTATCAGAGTTTTCCTGCATTAATTTAAAAATGAGTTTAGTTGGCTCTAAATGGACATTTGTTTTAGTATCTTGAAGAACTGACTTTCCTCTATTAAAGCAGAATAATGTATCTATATAGTGCCCTAACTTGAACAGTACATAAAGATTAGTAAATAAGACCCCATTAAAAATACTTATAATGTAAGTAACATGGGTCCCAATAGCCTTTCTAATGTCCATTAATGCTTATTCTGAGGATCAGAGCTCATTTTACTGAGCCATTTAGTCAAACCGTGTGATTATTTAGAAAGTTAATTCATGCATACTAAAATCTAGCTTAAGTAATGCAGAGGGTAGGAGGTAAAACTCTATGGAGACGATAGTCCTTTTTGTTATTTAATGATCAGCCATAATTAACTTGCAAATTTGAAATAATTAGAACAAATTAAAGGTATTTAACTTTGCCTCCCTAAAGAAAAATTCAAATTGCACCAAATGCAGCTTTAAATTATTCAAGTCTCAGAGGTCTGTGCTGGGTTTTTTTACAATGCCTTTTCTATGATGAGAATACCAATCTGCTTTTTGTCAGAAAGCATCCTATCAAGTAATTGTTCTTTGTGTCTAATAAATGACAGCTATTCTTCTTTGTAAAAGTATTTCAGTCTCTGAAGACTACACCAGCATTTCCATGGCATTTTAATTCAATAAAACAAAAGGTTAATGTTTTTCTACTTTTTAAGGAATGCAAATACTAGCAGTATTCTGTGGGTCCTGAATGATATTTAAAATTTGCTATTCAAGCTCAGCAAGGCTATCGCGATATAACATACACAAAATGGCAAACTGTTCAAGGTATGTTTTCCTTTGTTGTTGAAGTATTTCGATATTCATAAGGAGGCAGTGATGTTGAGGCTTGCTTCTTTTCTGGTAATACTACCTTGCCACTCCTGCCTTAGTGTGTAGATGAGATAGGCTAAATAAAGACCTTAAAAACCTATCTTCTCTGTTGCGTAGTTTCAGGAAATATTATGAAAATTCATCAGATACAGCCCTACAGGAGGTCCTACTGACCAGTTTATGTTTGAGTGATATGATGGATGGCCGAAACTGAAAATAGAGAATGACCTGTCTGGTCTCTTAGTATCGCTACCTGATCCCTTTGGACCACGCGTTAGTTTTGAATTTCTCAGATTGCAATAGTTACGTCTTTAGTTTTACTAATTATTCCATAGCTGAATAAGTTTGTGCTGAAATAGCTCTTTCCTCACATTTTCTTTGCTTAATTTTGACACATTGCTAATTATTGACTTTCTTCTTTTTCTGTGTGTGTGTAAATCTCTGCATTATCCTTTTTCCTCTGTTTTGTACACATCTCAGATTAAGTGCTTGTCATTTTTCAGTTTGATTCTTTATCCTTACTTGAGCAAAACTTTAGAGTGAGCTTTCCTTGATTAAATACTGAAGATCCAGGCTCTAATTCATTGTTTAGTGAGCTATAAATGCCACATACTCTTGCTTGTGTTATTTCCTCATAAATTAGCTCCTCTAACTTCCTCTTCATGTCTGTTTCCCTTTGAATTCCCTCTGGCATAGCGTTATCTAAACCACAGCTCAGTATTCTGGAGGTAACCTCACCATCTAAAAGGTATCACTCACCAGCAGAGTAAACGCCTCCTCCTCCTCTACAAGACAAAGGTCACCGTCTTCACAGATCTGTAGGTTGTAATTAAATGTACTTTAAAGGCTCAGAAAGCATCTAAATAATGACTACCTCAAAATTTTTACATGCTGTTAATCATCTAGATGTAGAAGAATAAAATATAGAGCCCTGCATTATCATAGAAATCTGGTCAAACGATGTATCTTAAAACTCTTTAATTGGTTGTTAGGGTTCAGACCCACCTCTTGCTGTGCTCTGGGTTTCCGGAATTAGTAGGTTAGTTTCATATAATTCAAATAAGTTACTAATTTTGTCCACCATAAATTTTAATAGCACTTTGCAGTATTATTAGCAGCCATGCAGTTTGAAGCTCTAAAGTAAACGGTGGTTATTCAGAGAAGTTTTATCCAACACTTCAGCCAGTTATTACAGGTCGTGAGCCATTATCGAAATGTTCTGCATTAATAATACAGGAGTAATACTAATTGTCAAACAGGCGCAGTGGGCCCTATTAAACAATGACTTATACAGCACATTGATTTTAAACTTTTAATTCAGCTATCATTTTCTGGTGGGAAGATCAGATACCTGCTTTTTTCAGATGTACAGTAACTTCAGTAGTGTGATCTTTTATGTAAAAGGTATTTACATCTTTATTTTGTGAATCAGCCTCCATAAAACAATACTTCAAATAATGTAATATGGTAGTGCTCTTTGCATTGCCCATACAAAAATTGGTGCTTGCACAGAAAAATAATTTGTGTACTCTTACATTAACTTCAGAAGGCCGTGTGTTCCCCCCGTGCTTGCGAGTAGAACAGTGTAACTTGAGTTGAACTGTATTCCTTCCATATGGATCATCCCATTTTTTTATATGTGTGTGTGTGTGTGTGTGTATGTATATATGTATATGTGTATGTATATGCATATATACTTAAATTATGGGGCTAATGATGTATGCCTGTTGGATATCCTTATTTAAGGCTTTATCTTTTTCCTGAGAGCAGAATGTAGAAGTGGTAGGTTATCCTAAGGGAAATGTATGTTGATAAGGCCACAGAAGTAGTTATAGTTATATTCTTCCTGTGTGCATCTGTGGGCTGCAGCATCTGTGAGATCCCAACATTTCTGAAGCTTTTGTGTTAATTTGTACTGTGGTTTACTGAGAGAAAGATGATCTCTAACTTCCTGTATTCCTAACCTTTTTTCTGATTGTGTGTGTCTGTGGTGACTGCAGTCATGCTTGCTCCACATCAACAAATTTGCATCTTGGCTCTATCTGTGCAAGGTGTTTAAGATCATGCCTAGACTTGAAGGAGCTGTGTTCTAACTGGGCGTTCTCCACTGCTCCTTTGGTTAACTGCCTCTTTTTTAACCCTGTCAAATCTATCACACTTGCTGCACTACATGCTCTCCCACCAGTTTTTTGGTTGTTCTCTGTCCCATTTTCTTGTGTTTCTGTTTCCTTATCCTCTTCCTGCTTCCCTTTTGCAAACCAGGACCCCAGTTTTCTTCCTACAAATTCTTCTCTGGTTTGCCTCCTTCTTACGAAAGTGAACATTTCTTTTCAAATACGATTTTTTCCAGCTTTGCTCCACATGCTGGACAAAGTCCTTTCTGTGTCTAGATCCCAGATCCCAGCCACTCAGAAAATCTAGGACTTAATGCTTTAGGCAATATGCCAGCTATGGGAGACTCCAAACATAATTGCCAAAATGTTGCTAGTGTCTGCATGGATAAGTTTACTCTGGGTTGGGTAGGAGGTTGGAGCACGTTGACGTGGAAACAAGGCAATCTTGCCACACAGCTGGGTCGAGGAAAGCAGTCCTCGGCAATATGTCTTTGCAAGGCATCGACTTGTCTCCTGTTTCCAGATCCTTGCCACCCTTGTTACTCTCAATTGTTTCTGGAAGCTCTTGCCTGTGTGGGTCTTGCTTTTGGAGTGCACATGTTCCTTTCACAGACAATATCAAAGGCAGCAATGGTTCAGGCAGCAGAACTGAGACCCTTGTGTGCAAAACACCTCTAAATTTTAGTAACAGCAAACTATCATCATTTCTTTTTCTCCTTCTTAGTTAAGCTCTTATTAACTAAAATTTCTTGTGTGGCTCACAACATGTATCACTAGATAACCTGTCAACTAACTAACTAATCATCAGAGAGAGAAATTCTGGCTCAGTCTGCCTCTATAAACTTCCATAGGTATGATCCAAAAGGCCATTTGATGTACACTTTCAAGGGTTCAGCAAAGCTGCAGTGAAAAGGCAACTGTGAACGCCTCATGTAATCGTGTGTGACTTTTCTTTCCTCCCAGTTTACCTGTGTCAAAATGTGAAGATTACTTTCCCAGAACGCCTCCAAGCAAATCCTCCAAACCATCAGGAAGCAGTGGTGAAAGCAGTTCCGGGAAGAAAACAGTTGGTTTTAGTGCAACTGTGGAAGATGGGCAAGCCCTTCTAATGCAGGCCAAGAGGGTAGCCAGCAGGTCAAGGAAAGGTAAGGTGAAGCATATGAAGCATACTGTATTGCAGCTCCATGAGTGCACTGATGACATTTAGAAACTATATGTGTGTGTTCAGGAGTGGATAAACAAAATGGATGATTAAAGGGAGAGGACTGCAAGTTGCTTAAAGCAGCCCAAGAGGAGGGAGCTACGTTTAAAGTAATAGTGTAAAAAGCCTTGAAAGTAATAAGTGATCTTCATGGTTGGTGTTCCTGATGGAAGGGAAAAAATAGCCCTTTAATCTCAAAAAGCTACTTCAACAATTCTTTTTGCTTTCCCAGCAAGCAGAGAAAAAGTGCAGTGGGGCTTGTTCTTGAAATGTAATCTTCTTCACATTCTTTTCCTCCCCAAGTAATGGCTCCACCATTACAACCTGATATTTTGCCACGCAGGGATATCTGTAGAACTAGAATCTATCCTTCCTTTAGTTTTGCACCTCCACTTAAGGAGCAGAGAAAACAGCCTTCCTTAGGGGCAGAAAGGGTTGGGAACAAAAGCAGCGCGGATGTTTCACTGCTGAGCCTTGAACATAATCCATGCTTCGATTATGAGCTAGCTTGCCCTTTTTTTTTTTTTTTTTTTTTTTACTTGTCAGCCAGTTTGCTGTATATGTCAGCATAAAAATAAAGAAAATGGCAAAATGAGAAGAAATGTGGTGCAGTTCTCAAAGGAACAAATAACTTGTGTTATTGGTTAAGACCGTACCAACATTAAAAAGCAGTCCCTGTGAAGAAACTTTCAAAAGGGTATCATCAGCCTGGACCCAAACAGTGGCTGAGGTTAATCTCTTCCAAGGCACAGCTACAAAAGTTGGAAGCCTGTAAAGGGCTTGTGTCCAAAAAAATCAATTTCTAATTTGAAACAAAATCATTTTTGACTAACAGGGGTTCAGGACCCATTACTTTTGCTGTATAGTCTGCTGACATTTCACACTTTCTGTTGTGCACAATGAATCCTAATAGTCATTTTATAACATTGCTACACCAATCAATTTAAGCAAGAGAAAACCGTTACAATTCTGCAAAGTTTCAGGGGCAATTTTCACTGATGGTTTTCTTTTATGTTTTTTTCAGCTATCATTATTTTTTTCTTCACTTTTCCTCTTCCTTCTCTCCCCCTCCTCTCAGTACTGTAGTGATGAAATTGAGATTTTTCACAGTTGTTGGATGATGGGTTTTGTTCCTTGGATAGGGATAGTCCCCAAAAAAGTAATTTATTTTCCACAGATTTAAAAAAAAAATCGAACCCAACCTCTCTTTCATTCATTCATTTCATTTTAGTACTTAGAAGAAGTTACAAGCTACACCTGGCTATTGCACGTAGCAACCAAGCTGCACCTATGCTGATCGAGTGATTGCAGTGGTCAGCATGATGTCTGAAGAACCTGGCTATCTTCTAAAAAACACTTACTGCGATTGCTAACTTTGAAGACATAGAGCTGCATGGCAAAATTTAACTTATAAACATTGACACTTGCTGTGACACCAGATAAAGTTCAGAGAAATGTTTTCAAGCTGTGGAACAACCTCAGGTCTATTACTGATTTGAATGGCTTGTTTATCACAAGGCAAATTATCTAGCACTAATCACTGGAGTTGAAGTCTTCTGTATTTAGTACCTTTTTAATTGGCTTCCCTCTGTTATATGTTTGGACTCCTTTAACAGGTATACACACATACTTGTAAAGTGTTTTTTCCATCAGTGAAGATCACCAGGGCACAATGTCAAGTTTCTTAATGCTAGTTAGCTCTGGACATTTTCTGTCTCTGTCCTTATTTCTGGTAGATCATACCATCTGTTGCTGAACTGAGACTGCTGCTTCAAAATTTATTCTTTTATTAGGAAGCTATTATGTAGCTTCTAAAAAAAAATTAAACCAGAAATACAAATACTGTTTTCTTTGGTAAGTCCTATAAAATTGTGGGATTTACCTTACTTCATCCAAGGACTGGGCCATTAGCCTGAAAGTCTGTCTCAGACAGTGGTCAGTACCTGTTGTGTCAATAGAAACAGATCCCTATGCTGCAGTGCATTTAACTGTGCTCTAGCTAAGCCATGCAATGTGGGGAAAGGGAATGAAGTCAATAAAATGATGTCTTGAGACATGAAACTTGATGTTATTAGCCATGTACTTTCATGTGACGTTTCAGATCACAAAGCAGCAGTGTCTGGATATATACACGTAGAAACACATCTGCTGAAAACTTTTCAACAGTCAAATTTTATATTAGCACTAGAAATGTTTGTTTTTCTCATGCCTTTAGTCTGTCTTGTCTATTTAAATTGTAAATATATTAGGTTGGAGACCATCTCCCAGCACAAGTTAGTGCAGTGCCAGTTCTGTTGTAGGCCTTTGACTCTGTAGCAATACAGTATAATCTGTCTGCGCGACTGGGAATAATGTGTGTATCTGGCCACACTGCAACTCATAAGTGTTTCTCCACAGCAACATATGCAATTGTATCAGATTTTGATGTTTTCCTATTTTACTACCTTTGTACTCTTAGATTTTGTTTTGATACAATAAAATGAGTAGTCAGTAAATCATGGCCATGCTGGAATGGTGGAAGAGTCTACTGCCCACAGATGGCTTATTATACTGAGTGGTGAATTTGGAAGGCATAATGTCTTAAGAAACCCACTTTCCCTTCTCCCTGTAGGTGTTTATTAATGAGGCAAAAACCATCATTACTTTGGTCCCATCACCTGCATTTCTGTTCTCTTTTCAGGCTATAAACTTACAGGACCAGCCATGCTTTGACAATCAGCTTTTATTCTTTCACTGATGCTTTTTGTCTCCTATTGTTTGTTCCTTAATTTTTGTTCCTGTGCTGTAGTAGGTGTTTGTGTCTTGTAGCCAAACTTTTTTAGTTTTACCAGCAAAACTTTAAGCAGATGAAACAATCCTCAAGTCTTGAATCTTTTCAGCAGTAAATTGTTTTTATTGGTGTCACCAGCAGCTATGTCAATCTGTACTAAAGTCTAACAACTTGTCTAGTTAAAAAGAACTAGAGTATAAAAATGTGTGTTTCTCTTCCTCTCCACCCTAGATAATTTTGCTTTTGGGCTGGGAAACTAAACTAGATCCTGTCCATTACATTTTATCATATTAAGCACTTTGCTTCTCTATGCTTCCTTTTATAAAGATTTCCCCTTTACCCCCTTCTTAATGTCTTTATATTGAAACAAAGAAGGAACTATTTTTCCTTTTTTGGAGAAGCTTTTACATTATATTGTATTAACATTCATAGATTTCCTTTCCATATGTAAAAGAAAAAAATAGAGAAGGAAGAATGCTTTTAGCTCATAATATCCACACTTTTCCAGGGGCTGATTTTTCTCTATAGTGTTTGTTTTTCAGTGGGTTTTCTAATGTGGCTTCTTAGCAATTCTGGAACTTCTTCCCTTGAGGGAAGACTCTTCCCTACAATCGAATAGAGCAATTAGTTAATATTACTGAAGTGCTTTGAAGATGTGAAGTACTATATAAATGTTAAGTATTACGAATATTAGTATTATCTGATTCATAAAGATTTCTTTCATGATTATCAACCTAGATTTTCCATTGCTTGCTTTCATCCCATTACTGCCTCAACCAGTCTCAACAATTTTTCTTCATTCTCAGTGCTTATACTTTCAAAAATGTAGGCTGCTTTATTTCCTCTGCTTTCTTCAAGCTTTAGTTGTCTGTTTGTCAAGCAGAAATATATAGTTATTTGAATTTTTGAACTAACTTAAATCATTCAAGTTAAGCAAATTGAAAATAGTATTCTTAACATTACCATTTAGAAGACATCTGTAATTTGCTTTGTGGGTAGCTCAGCCTGCAGGCTTACCTCTAGGTTTTTTTTTAGTTATTCTGTGCTACTCCAGGTTCTCACTTTCCATTGGTATCAGGGTTTGGATTATTTGCACCATGCATGAGCTTTCTTTTTCCAGGGTGAATGTGCCTATTCTTTTCCTGTGTTTCTTGCTTCTCTAGATCATCTGTATCTTCTCCAGTCTCATAATGTCTTCCAACACCTGCAGATCTAATTAATTTGCTGTCATTTGTATCACCCCAGTTCTCTATGACTTTTCATAAATAATTACCAGTCACTTCATAAATTCATTAGCTAATTCCCTTTAGCCCTGAAATATATATCCTTCAGACTAAAGAATTTGTGTCTTTTTTTTTCCCCTTGATAATTTCTTTTCATCAGCTTCATATAAGCAGGTATTATACATCAACAAGGTCTTCATTACCTCCTAGTTGCCAATATTCCTTTTCTTTATTTTTTTTTCTCTTAGTGTATTTTAAAATTATTAGTAGCTTGGCCATTTTAAGATCATTATTGATTTAATCTTCTTCATTTATTCATAGACCTACTTTCTCTTTGATGTTTTTTTTCCCCTCAATAGACTCATACGCCTTTTTTGAGATGTATTTTAAAAGGGTTTTTTTTATATTCACTAATTCAGGATTTCTTTCTACTCCTGTTTTATCTCTGTGCATCCTAACAGCCTAAGTATATTCCTACTTAGTTCCTTTTCTTGTTTTCTGTTTCTAGCCCTAGTAATGTTTTCAAATTTGGGCCTTTGAACAGTCCCCTTGAGGCTGTATTGGCCACTTCTGAGTCCGCATATTTTCTTTTTCAGAGAAATATATCTACTTTTCTTTGAATTCAGTGTGTTGACAATGTGCCAGCCTTTTCTTGTACAAGGAACTGAATATATTCTCCCAAGCTCACCAGGTTTTTATTACTTCAGTATTAGTTTCTTAAAATCCAGCTGCCTCATACCACTGTCACGTGAAATGGTTTCTAAATATTTCATATTCAGTCATAAAGCCAAATGTCCAAGCAAGAGAGTTCCAATCTTTATATGCCTACCTACTCATCATGGACTGGCACTTTACCAAGTTGCCAGGGACACACAATCAATGTATTTTCCCATGATATTTCTAAGAATTCCTTCAATGGTAATTAAGTATTAGTGAGAGCTTTCACTATATAATGCTGAAGCACAATACATTAGAGCAGGGCAATAAGAACACATTCTTTTGTTAGCCTTCCTATAACATACATTAAAACACATGGTTTTGCTAGATTATATGCATGTATTTTTGTACATCTTAAATCAACACTGTATTTTAAATAATGATCGTCTCTTAGACATCCATAAACCTACAGAAATTGTGCACTGATGCTGGAATTCCAACTTTAATATATTTCAGCATGGATGGTAGATAACAATACTGTTCAGAGAGCCCAGAAATATTTAGTCATTATGTGGGTAAGACTTGCAGTAGAATTGCAACTCAGCATTTCAAGAGGGCAGATTTTAACTTAGAGATCTGTTTAGTAGAATCCTTTGGAGGGGAGAGGGACTCAGGACAACTCGGTGATCTTCAAGGATGCCTCCTCAAAGCACAAGAATTGTCCATTCTCTCTATATGTCAGTATGGGTGAACATAGAGCTCTTGCCTAAGCTTCACTTCAAAAAGGAAATATACAGTAGGTGGAAGCAGAGTTGGACCGTGTGGGAGGGGAATGAAGAGATAGCTGTAGCATACAGGGTTGGAGTAAGGAAAGCCACATCTCAGCTCATATCTGAGAGATCAGCTCAAGTTGAAACTAGAGAAAGTTATAAAGGGGTTATAAGAGGAAGGGTTTTTATAGATTTATCAGCAGCAAAAGGAAGGCTAAGAAAGAGGTTGGCCCTCTACTCAGAGGGATAGGGTATCTAGTAACAAAGCACAAAAAAGGAATGAGGTCTTCGATGCCTGTTTTTACTGATAAAATTTGCCCTCTGGTGTCCCTGAGCCTAGTGGCATAGTTTGTGGAATGATGCATTGCCAGCTGTAGAGGAAGACATAGTTAAGGAGGGCTTAAGCCTCTTGGACATACCTAAGTCCATGCATGGAACAAGACAGGATGCATCTGAGGGTGCTGAGAGATCTGAGCAGTATCACTGAGAGGCTCACTCTCATCTTTGAAAGGTCATGGCAATCCAGGACAGTTCCTGATTATTGGAAAAAGGCAAATGTCACATCTATCTTCAAGAAGAGCAAGGAGGTAGATCTAAGGAATATCTCTGTCCCTGGGAAGATTATGAAGCAGATCCTCCTAGAAGCTGTTTGCAAACATATGAAAGACAAGGAGATGATTGGAACAGCCAGTATGAATTTACTAAAGGCAAATCATACCTTAACAACCTGATTGCATTCTGTGATGGGATGACTGGTTCTATAGACAAGGGGAGAACGGTGGATGTTGCTTACCTTGATTTCAGCAAAGCCTTTGATTTAACTCCTATAGTTTTCTCAGAGCCAGATTGGTGAGATATGAACTGGGCAAGCTAACTGTAAGATGGAGGAAACCAGGCACCCTCGCACTAAAGTAGTTTTTCCTCATGTTCAGATGGAACTTCCTGTGTTTCAGTTTGTGCCCCTTTCTTGTTGGCCTACTGCTGGGCATCACCGAAAAAAGTCTAGTCCCATCCTCTTCACGCTCTCTCTTCAGATATTTGTATACATTGATAAAATCCCTCCTTAGTCTTCTCTTCTCCAGGCTGAAAAGGCCTAGCTCTCAGTCTTTCCTCATAGGAGAGATGCTCCAGTTTCTTCATCATCTTAGTAGCCCTTCACTGGACTCACTCATAGAATCATAGAATCAGTAAGGTTGGAAGGGACCTCTGGAGATCATCTAGTCCAACCTCCCTGCTCAGCAGGGTCACCTAGAGCATGGTAGACAGGGTTGCATCCACGCGGGCCTTGAAGATCTCCAGAGAAGGAGACTCCACAACCTCTCTGGGCAACCTGGTCCAGTGCTCCGACACTCTCACAGGGAAGAAATTCCCCCTCACGTTCAGGCAGAACTGCCTGTGCTTCAATTTCTGCCCATTGCCTCTTGTCCTGTCACACGGGACAACTGAAAAGAGTTTGTCCCCGTCCCCCTGACACCCTCCCTTCAGGTACTTGTACACATTGATCAGATCCCCCCTCAGTCTTCTCTTCCCCAGGCTGAAGAGGCCCAGCTCTCGCAGCCGTTCCTCAGAGGGCAGGTGATAATCTTTGCAGCCCTACACTGGACTCTCTTCAGTAGCTCCATGTCTCTCTTGTACTGGGGAGCTTTGCTTTGACTCGAGTGTTGTACTAGATGATCTCCAGACTTCATCTTCCAACCTAAATTATTTTTTAATTCCAAGATTATTTTTAGAAAAAGAAGGGGTGAACAAACATTTCTGTTTTACTGAAGGCAAAATATTGTTATAGGGATATTTAAAACAAACTTGGAAAAAATAACCTCTTACAGAAGATCACAAGAGCTGCATCTGTAGAACTGGATCATGTGGGCCATTATTAGAAATAACAGTGCAAGTCTATCAAACCTCAGATGGAAAGGTATAGGCTGTAGTGTATGGCTTATTATATAAATATTATTCTGCATGATTCTGAAAGGCATTTCAGAATGCAGTGACACTGCACAATGTTTTCAACCGATAATGACTTGTTCGCCATCTCACTGTATGTACAGTACACCAAAGAATGGCACAACTTTTGGTCATGGTGTTTGTAATAATGTGGAATCATGAAGTAGCTGCCCAAAACTTACTAGCCACTAATATCTACCTTCATTATCTTCAATTCCTTTTGCAGGGAAAACTTCAGGGCCAAGAAAGGATGCAGCCACATCTCCTGTGCTGATAGGCAGCAGTAAAGAGTTTGTAACCACAGCTACATCGCCAATACAGCGTGACAGTTCGCGGTAAGCTGCTGGGTAATCTCTGGTTTAAGATTCTACAAATGCAACCATCAATATCCCCTAGATGCAGAAAAGTGGCTGAATTTCTATGATGTTTCATGTTAGCACAAGCTGGTTAATATAAACTAAAAACTGCCATATCCTTTTGACATTTATAGTAAGCCTTAAATTGCTTGTTAGAATAAGAAAAGCAGGAATACACCAAGTTCTAACACTTTAATTTTACTTAGATTTTGAACAGAAAGTATTTTATGTTCGAAGTCCTGACACGTTAAATGCATTTGTAAATAATTTGAATGGATGATGTTAACCCCTGTTAGGTTTTAAATCCACTTAAAGATTTTAATCCCCTGTATCTTCCCCCATATTTTATCAAATGGCATTTCTTTTTAAATGTTTTGTACCACAGTTATTTTATACTTAATGACAAGCAACAAAATCACATTAAGTCAGCAGTTCCTGATTATACTATATATCTGCACTAAATGCACTGGAAAAGCATTATCACTTCTGCTCCAATGAAGAAACAGAAAGCAGCATTGTTGTTACTCTTACGAGTCTAAAAACAACTTAGCCTTCTTTGGGCAGGATTACAATTCCAGTCATAAGTGTTTAAAAAAGCAACATGCAGTCCTTGCTGTTCTTTATCATCTCTCACATTTTCTAGTAATAAAATCTTTAGTTAAGCCAACAGAATAAATGCAGATTAAACGATGAATTTGCTATATTTTACACCATTAGTTGGATGGCTTTGTGCAGTGGAATGGCTAGAACATATGACAGTTCATGAGAAGAGTTAAATGTTTTTTGGAGAATGAGAGGGCTTGAGTCAGATTTAATCTTTTCTTGGCCCAGTGGACTAGGAAAATGTATGCTTGATATCATCCCTGTATTCTTGGCAGCATCTGGCAGTCTTATTTCTATTTTCTGAGGGAACTTGCGATACACAATAGGTGAAAACCCACTATCAATATTGACAAATTTGTACTTACTTGCTATGGAAACACTTTTTTTTTTTTTTTTTTTTTTTTTTTTTTGTCTTCTGAAGGAAAAGATGATAATTCTGGGAGGATTTAAGAACTGAGGTGGATTAGACTCTGTTTCCCAAAAGTAACGGTATATTTAAACAAGCAGAAACTGCAGGGTTGCCTAAGCATTTCTTTTGGAGGCAAGGGTTACCTTTGGAAGTCAGTAATATCAGATAGAATGTGAATAAGAGATTGTTTGATACCATTTAATAGTGATAAGTGAAGTTTCCATTCAAGCACTGAGGAGCAGATATAAGACAATTACTCACATCATACAACAACTGTTCAGAAAAAAGGGATTTTATTCAAGAGGATCGATGGCCCATTCTTTTCCAGAGAGGGGAGTAAAATAATTGCTGAAATATGCTGTTAGAAATTGTATCAGATAAAGTGATGAGTGTAAAAACAGTCTGATTAGCTGTCATCTTTAAAGGTTTATTTTACCAGTTGATGACAAATTTTGAAAAATCACGTATTTCTAGGATGATCTATCCTGTGCTCGCTCACTCACTTTCTCTCTGTTGGTGCTTGAAGTATAATTGAACAGTTTAGGCAGCCATGTTGCGCTTTCCCTTACTCATGGCCTTCTCTAATTGAAAGTGGTAAATGGACAAGTATTTCTGTAGAGACCTAAAGCTGATCCTATCCTTCATCAAAAAAACCTGCTTGAGCAGCAGGTCAGTCTCAATTTATCACTGAATGGTTATAAGCTTAGACTGCAGGTTTAACTAACTAAATTAATCAATATTGAGAATTATTGCTGCTTTTGTGCCACTAAAGTTAAGGGTTTGTCAGCATGTTTGTTATAATCCATGATTTGGGGGTTTAACAGCTTAACCACAACAGTTGGCATGGGACTTGCAGCACAGAGCCTTAGCCTAAGAGCAAATTTATTTATTCGGCAGTACATGTAAATATAATTACTTTTGACTATTTAAATTTAGACGACTAGCTTCAACTCATGTTTGTGCCAGCTTTAACTAGCACAAACCCTGGCACTCTGCAAGTAGCAATGGAAAGTCTGCCAGGGAGAAGGTGCTGGGAAGTGACAGAAGCTCCCTGCCACCGCGAGGTGTTAGGGTGCTAGCTCAGCTTCTGGAGCGGGCTGCCTGAATAAGCAGGCATGGCAGGTAAGGATGTGTTGGCTTGATAGCCTTTCCTGGCAGGGCTCAAACGGAGGCTTCGGTGTGTGTTAAAGCTGCCCCCCACCTGAGGAAGAAATACCGCAGTGCTACTTTCTTCCCTCTCATTGAATGAATCCCCTCTGGGGCAAGAAATAAGTGTCCCTGGAAGGTAAAGATGGGTGTTTTGAGATTTGTAGTGCAGAAGGACCAAGCTTGTGGCTCTCAGAATGGTTATTCGCAGGGTGGTTTTAATGATATTTCTGCAAGAAAAATAGTATTTCGTTACTTGGCATGCTGAGGTTAGACTAATAGTGAATTTGTTTGCCTGTCATGGTTTTATGCATGCCTACCTCTGCTTTTCAGAATACAGCCAAGCATTGCATGTTTGACTGTACAATGTTATTAAGCCATGTGTCTACACCTGCATGGGGCCTTTGAAATTATGTTCACAGCAGATTTGGAAAGGTTTTCTACTCCATGTACTTTTTAATCTAAACCAAAGCCAATATGTGTGGGAAAAAAATCAAGGCTGGGGCTGGACAAATTTGGAAGAATAAGTTCTGTTCTTTATCCCTAAAGCACAGTTCTGTCTGACAGTCTTAAGCATCACCTTTTTGGTGACCAGGGATGTCTTCCTTGTAATTGCTGTTTGCCTAGAAGCAAAACACTGATTTTTGTCTGTGAGCTGGAAGGAAGCTTGAGGGGGGGGGGGGGGGAAGTAATGACATTTGTATGCTTTCATTTAGTAACAAAGAAGTTTTTACAGAAACTAGATCTTACTTCAGGTATAATCAAGCACTGATTTCAGCAAAACAAATGTGTTGCAAAACAGAAATGAAACTGGTTTAAATCAAAATATTGAGCCATTCTTTCTAAAAAAAAAAAAAAAAAAAAAAAAAAAGTTGTAAATAGTGCTGTTGTGAAAGACCATTTAATGTGATTACAGCCCCAGTGCAATTGTCTGGCTCTCCCCACCTTGAAACCCTTGTAGTGTCGAGTTTGACTCAGTAAGTCATATAACGCCGCAGATAATCAAGCGCTTACAAGACATAAGCAAAGGTTGTTCTGCTCACCATGGAAACAGATAATTCTCCTGTTACATTTTTTACTCTGGGCATCTAAGAAGTGAATTTAGGAATAGTTAGGTAAATTAAAGGATTGAGTGATATTCTGATTTTGGCATTAAGCCTGTTTTTTCTTGTTGTGGTTTTAAATCACAGCTTTAATACTAGCTGAATGTATTGTCTTGAAGTTTCTTATAGCCATTAAAATAAGCGATTTAAAAGTTCCTGCAATATAATATTCCTTCTAGCTGTATTATTATGTGTTAGACCACAGTGGCATGTCAGAGTTTTTATAAACTGATTGTATTGCCTAAATTTGTGTTTAGGGACATTTTAAAAACAGAACTATTTACCCAGTTGCTGAGCACATCTCAGGTGAATGTTTATTCAAGGACTTTTAAGCAAATTAATATCTGATACAAAATATAATGTGCAGAGCTCTATACTTAGTAATGCACATTGGAATAGTGTAGAATAGATCTGCTATGCTGAGTATTTAGGTAATGTGACAGTGATGAGATTTAAGCTTTTGCCTTACTTATGCAGTAGTTGCCCTTCAGGTCTGTGTGTTGGATGTTTATATATGGTTCTACTCTTAAGATGATAATATAAAGTTCTTTCTCCTACAGAATCTAGACAAGTACTTCTAAAGAAACAGATTTTTTCCCCCCTTGTATCAAACATGATTCAGTATTCAAAAGAAGGAAGAAGAAGAGAGAACTTTCATTCCAGACTTAACTTTTGAACATTTAAAGGAATTAAGTGTCTGCAAGGGTGTGGTGAGGTAGATGATGAGCATGATCGGAGACACAATTTTTTTCAATTCCTTAGGAGAGCTAGTTGTACAGAAAGTCCAATATAGTTCCATTGCAAGTGATAAAATGAGACGTTTGCAAATTAATCTCCCTTATTCACAGTGTAGGTTGTTAATTGTTCTCTCCGCTGGCTGTCGATATAATGTGAAATTTTCATTCCCCATTCAAGATGGAAAAAGTTGTGGCTGAAAATGTTAACATTTGCATTTTTATTTGTTGATTTATTTAAAGGACAGCCTCTCTTACAGCAATCCATCACTCAGTGACACCCCAAATATGAATAATGTATTGTAGACTTGCGGTTACAATGTGTAATAAGTGCCAGAGACAGTAGAAGAATGTTAACTATGTTGCAAATGTAATATTTATCGACTCATAGTTTATTGCTTTCGAGGTTCAATAATACTGACCATAGGACATTAATATCACTTATCTTGATTTTAGTTGGGCACCTCTGTATGTAGAAATAACCCATCTATCTCATACTTACAAAATAAATGTGAAATTTACAGCGCTTTATAAGAAGTGCATTATAGGTTTCTTTGCTCAGAGCTCACAATTCTCCTCTTTTGCCTTCTCATTTACTTATATCTAACATTGATCCCACTCCAACTGCCTGACCCAAATGGTGAGCACTTCGACACTCTTTATAGAGGCTTTGTTTACCGGCTGTATTATGATCCTGTGCACCTGATCTTGATGGTGTTTGGGCCAGGTCTCTCTTCCTGTTAAAGACCAGTATGAAAAGAGACTGTTAGATAGTTTTCTAGTGCTTGTATCTAAAAGACAGTGGTTAAGAGGCTGGAACAGAGATAACTTCTCCTTTGAAAGTATGTAAATTCAAAATCTAAGTCACCTTTCCTTTAGAGAATCATGACTATCAGAAGTAGAACTGTTTAATTAGGTCAATGGTTGTCATTATAGACTTGGAGTTTGTTTACCAAAAAAAAAAAAAAAACCAGCCAATGGAAATATACTAAAGCAGTTTTGAATGATCAGGATTTAAAATTCAAGTTCATTTTGAGAACCAAATTTTTCATGGTACACTATGAAAGAAATTTTACAATGAGGGTATGTTGTGGTAGCAAACCAATTTGCAGTAATCATTTTCATTTCACATCCTTGCTCTGGAATGCTGCTTCAGAAACTGATTCCAAAAGGGGAAACACTTCTCCTTATCTACAGTGTTCTGTTATTACCACTAAAAGCTTTGAAGTCTCTGGGGTGAAGAAGTGTAGATGTGAAACCAGGATTGGGATCAAACCCAAATTTAACAATAGGACATTTCCAGCTTGGGTTGAAATCAGATTTCACCTGTGCAGACTGACTCTTGGGAAACCTAGAATTGGGTTCAGTCATGAAAATGATACGCCTTGATTATATTTCATGTTGTAGACATCAAATAAATTTTAAAGTGACATTCTATATTTACATTTGAGGTTATCAAATTTAACACATCATCCCATTCTTTTTCTTTACTATGTGTAACAGAAACACCTATCTGTGTCAAAGGAACCAATCTTGTAGCTGCTCTGTGATAACAGTTTTGGTGTGTCCGTTGCTGACAATGAAAATCACATTGGGAAACTCTGACTTGCAGTGCAAGAGGATTAATGTTAATTAGCAACTGTTGGCTGTAATTGTCATCCTCATTAAAATGCAGAATTATGTATTTCTTAGTTATAAATAACCTTTCTAATTGTACTTGATGTATGCCAGTTTAATCAAAAAGTACACTTACAAACAGGCAGATATTTGCATTAATCTAGCACTGGATCTTTGAGTCTTTTTTGATCATCTTTTATTCCAAAGTTGACTAGTTGGGGGAGGTCTATTGCAGCTACATATCCTTTGCACATTTTTTTATTCAGCTATGTGGATCTGACAGGATTTTGTATTAAAATGAGGGGAAATGTCTTCTGGGAATGTTCAGTGCAACAGAAAAAGTGTCAGATTTGAAGTAGCTGGCAAGGTTTCCATCATTCAGTGGTATGACAATAAGTTGGTTGTAGTTTGAAAGTAATAAATAAGTGAAGGAAAACAGTACAAATCATATTATGAAGCCAACTTAACCCTTTAAGCCTGCTTTTTACCATCATTTTCATTGTTAAATCTTGATTACTTTTTTTACTATTTGACTGTTTTTGCAGGTTCTCAAACACCATATTAAATCTTAAGTGAATGTTGGTTCGTTGGATGTGATTCCCATTTGTACTTGTAATCCGTACTTGGTGTTTTCAGGTTCAGTTTGTGCTTTGCCTTGCTGCCTTGTCAAGAACTCTGTTTTGACTGCTTTTTTTCCCTTCCTCCACTGATACTCAGAGTACTATGCATTGTAACTTTTAAACATTTTCCTGGAATTACTTACTGTCACAGAAAAGTTTCTGGAGAACTTGACAAATTAGGACCACTTTTGGTTCCTCTCTTCATGATTCTCTGAAGGAACTGTGCGTGATTCTTTTCTTAACACTTTAGTCACTTCTCTGCTCCTTCTCCAACAGAGAAGAGCATAATAGAATTACATAATATCATATATAGAATAATCAGATCTTATTTTAAGAAGCCATTTTTGTAAATACCTTGCTCAGATGAAGCAGTATCTTTGGCAGGATACTTAGGTGGTAGGAGAGATTGCAGATCTCATAACAAATTGTTTTGCTTTGTTCTTCTATCCTGAAATAGTTGAAGCTCACATGAGGATAGTAAACCGTCCTGAACTCCAGGCCTGAGATGGTAGATCCCTTTTTTCCATATGGCCCTAGAGAAAACTGCAGCAGATCACCAAGAGTGTCCAGGCAGCAGAAGCAGCTGCAGGCTGATACCATCAGCCATTTGGACAGTTTTGTCTGAACATTCGCCCTTCTGAGCTCTCTAGCTGTTCTCCCCATTCTGTTTTTTCACCTCACATCATTGGAAAGCCATTTTCACTCTACTTTCCCTTTCCTTTGCCCTATTGCCCTTTGCTCTCCTCTCCCCAAATGTGGCACTGTCATACTTCCTCCAGGCTGCTTTATCTGTCTGTGTATTCTTTTTCTCTGTCCTTTGCCTTCCTTGACTGTTTAGGCTGTAAACTCTCCAGGACAGGACCCTGGCACACTAAATCTCCATGCTTGGTTGGTCCATGTAATAAACATGATTAACTGTGATGCTAGTATAGCTAGGGTGGAATTCATCTTGCTTAACTTAAGACATCTGAGCTAGTTACCCTCAGCTCCTTTTATGGTTGATGACCTATTTTAGGATGAGCTAAATCACCTCTGGGTGATACCTGTCTCCTTGTGGACTGTAAAACAAGCCTAGAGTAACGGGCACTGACATCTTTTCCCTCTTGTAGCTGAATAGATGGAACTAAAAATTAGTTGTTTGTCTTTCATATTTTGATTATAGATTGGAGGCAAATGCAGGGTTAACTTACATGCTGCATGGTCACTAGGTTGATTATTAATACAATGTTAATATGTGTGTTATAAATCAAAGAGCTTAAGTACTGAATGCTCTTGGAAGGGGAGTTTACAGGTGAACATTCAGCATCTTCTCCAATGGAACGTGGGAATGATTAAATGCTTTATAACATGATAAAGCATTTAATAAAAATAGTGATGATGCAAATCTGGAAAGAAGGGTTAGAGTTGTCACTACTTTAGGGGAATCCTTTTCAAGGTGACATAAAGTGTTGAAGCCACATGACTTAAATATAGGTGACCAGGATACAGTAATATTTATGAGGTCTGAGCAGGACTTTGCACCAGTAATTTCCCATCTCTACTGGTCAGACACAGTGTGTATCCAGAGATGGTTTTAGTAGACACAGATCTGTATTCTCAATTACTTCCTGCTGATGAGTTGCCTATTTGCAAAAGAAGATCTTCCCTCTTTATCACTGAAGAACATTAACCAGCATTTTTTATTATTAGATTTGCCCCATTCCGAAGTCCTGGAATTTAGAGTTTTAATGTGCCTTTTTCCCCTTTGTGGTATCCTAATTCTTCTCTGCCTCAATAAAAACCTTTAGCTCTTGTTTTTACCGCTGTGAATAACCTAGTATCATCACTGGATGTCACTTCATTATTTCTCCTTTTTCTAGACCATTTGTGTGCATTAAAGAATTCAGACCCTAACAGATTTCTGTAAGAATCCACTAGTGACCTCCCATGCCATTTTAAAGTAGAACAATTTTAATATTATGTTTGTATTGGCTGTCTTCTAACCATTTATCTATTCTTGAGTGGGTTTTCCTCCTCACTTTGTGGCAACTTTGAGTCTTTAGTGACAGATTTGTTGAAAAGCTTTCAGAACACAAGATAGATGATACTAACTTTATTTTCCTTTTTTGGATGCATAATAATGCTACAAACCTGGTAGAGTTCTCTGATTAATTACGACTTTATATTGACTCTTTTCCAATACATCAAGCTTATCTGTGTTATGAATTCTAGTCTGTATTATAATTTCTATCAATCTGCTTGTTTTAAATTTCAGACTTTTTCATTTGTAGTTTCCTGCATTACTCCAAATCCCTTTATAAAAAAACTGAAGTGTATTTCCGCATTTGATATGGAAATTCACAGCAGTATTTCACAGTAAAGAATACTGAACTATTTAATATATTTTTGTATGAACCCTGAATTATGTAACATACCATCCAATTTCCTGATGTGGATTTGAAGGAAACTAAGAACTGATGGGGTAACCCTAGTTCGCCCCGTACTGTAGCAAGAGGATTGCTGTTGTCAGTCTGCAGTTCCTTGCTTAAGCTGAATGCACTAGTTCCTACTGTAAGGTGTGACTTGTTTTCTCTTCCTAAATCAGATGTCCCTTTTCAAAGAGTAACTTCACCTTTGTGATAGGCTGTGACTGGAGAACTAAAGTTATCTCCTCAGCATTTAGATAATTTTAAAACGATATGTTTATTTTTTTCATTTTACATAACACACAATTTAATACATTGTAAATATTGTTTTAATATAGTGCTTAAATTTATCAATACAACTTACTTCCAGCTCCTAGGTAATTTAGAGTCATGTATAATAGTTCTGATCCATCTGTCGTGTTTATGAAGTGGTGTTTCATTTATGCCCCTCTGCAAGAAAAAAAGAATCTTTGAATCTATGGGGAGGGGAGTTCATTTGAAAACAGAGTAGAAAATTAAGACGTTACTGAAAGTAGTACTGTCTTTGTTTTCTGTTCTATACAAAGCTATCTCTTCCTGCTTTAGTAGTCTTGCTTTAAGTGTTGGTTTTCTCCTTTGGTTCTTTCTATCTTAAATTTAAAATGATTTTATTTCATTATATACATCTGAAGAACATAGCAGAAAAAATATTTTTTTAAATTCTTTTTCTGTGAAAAAAACAAATAAAGACATTCTGGAATAATAATATATAATTTATGTATTTAAAATCTTTTAAAGGAGATTCTCAAAGCTTCTAATGCCATTGTACTTTTAACTTTCATTTTTGCTTCATCTGCATTGAATCATCTTTTACTACTTAAAACAGAAATTGGGTTTATTGAAACATTTCAGTTCTGATTATTTTTTAATAAAGATGAAGAAGTCTAACCTAATGAAATCACTGGGATGAAATGAGAAAAATTTAAAAGAATTAATAAGCTGAAGACTTGAAGGTTTTATTAAGTCACATTTGGCTGTATGTTTCTCTGTGTGTATCGTCTTGGATCAGTAGGGTGAGAAGCATGGCATGTCAGAAATGACCTTTGCACCGTTAGACTGACTTCTTCTGTTACATTTCTAGAAGGGTGAGTTGCAGACAACTTGCACTGGCAGTAGTACTTGTATATATAACTCCAGTACCTGTGATCATGAAATTGGCTTTGAGATGCACAGTAGTACTGAATTCAGCTTTTATTTCCCATAGGTCTGACTTATAAATATATTTTGTAGAATGGATGCACATCTATCAATCTATCAGATAACTGTGAAACGTCATAATGTATGAGCAGCTTTATGATTTATGAGCTTGCAGACTTTTTTTTTATACTTTTGGAAAGAAAATGTTTCCTGCTCCATGAAGATCATCTGATAATTCAGTGTTGTACTGTGCAGCTATACTTGTAGTACTATGTGTGCAGTTTGTAATTTGCTCTGCAAGTCTCAAGTCTAGTGTAGCAGATTGTCATAACTGTGCCCCTGCCCGTGGATCTGCTGGGGGATGTTCAAGTACTGCTTTTGTTCCAATGACCTTGTCGTTGTGGAGGAACCTACGCTCTTCCAGCGCTTCTTTCCCCCTCTTACTGTAACAAGGGAAGTAACTCCTACAAGGCCTTTAACACTGCTCCTGCTGCTGCTCCTCCCAGCTTTTGTCGACGCCCTGTAGTTGCTCCTTGCATCCCTATTCTTACCGTATACCCATATCTCCCTCCCCCTTCCTTGCTAAATTCAAGTCCCTCTCAGTTTTATTTTTCCTATCTCCCAGTGGCATCTTAGCTCTTAAATTTCTAAGCACAAGAGCAAAGTGTGCTTTCTTAACGCAGCCTGAAATGACAACTAGATACTACTGCAATGAGCTACTTAAAAAATGTGTAGATCACTACAATGTATTGGCCTATTGTAATTATCTGTACAATTCTTTTGCTTTCATTCCTGTTTTGTTATGAACTTTTTAGCAGCAGACCATTTCTACCAGTGCACAAAGCGTAACATCACATGACATTGACTTTACTCAAACCAGAAGATTTTTGTGCCAAGGTTGTAACATTGTATCATTACTTCATTGTATCTGTGTGAAAATTTTAATTTCACGCCCTGCGGACTTCACTGTCTCCATGCTCTCTACTCATGTTGTTGCATAGAAGGGTAAGTTCCAGGGTCACATTCATTTTGTAGGGTGCCTTCTTTCTTTCTTTCTTTCTTTCTTTCTTTTTTCCCTTTTTTTTTTTTTTAAATCAAGAGTTCTGTTTCCCTTGAGAGGTCGTGCTGTAAAGTTATTTGGGGATTTCTGCCAGAAAAATACTTGCAAACTTTAAGTGAATATACTGAAAATATTTTTGATAGGTTTTTAGCATGTAGATATGATCCTTTTATTGAAATATATGTAAGTGTTGTGTGCTATATACTGTGATGTATTTTTACATGAATAGGTGCAAGTGATGTGGTAGAAGTATGCATTAATACACAGGGATGGGAAACGCTTGTTTAAATATATTACCACATTTCTCATCCACAAGAAATCCAGTCTAGTTCTACTGAGATGCAAACCTTTGCGGGCAAAAGTAGCCCTTGTTTGATGTTTTGAATGGGTTTATGGAGCTTTCTGTTTTCCAGACATTGGCAGTTTAAGCTTCGGTGGTTGCTCTGTACATGCATTGTATAGATAAGTCACAATTCAGTCCTTGCTAGTCAATCCTCAGCCTTTTGTCATACACCATCAGTGAGGCTTAGTGCATCTGTGAAGCGAAATACCCTAGTACAGATTCACAGAATCACAAAATGTTTGAGGTTGGAAGGGGCCTCTGGAGATCATCTAGTCCAACCCCTCCTGCTTAAAGCAGGGTCACCAAGAGCATGTTAGAGAGGATCGTGTTCAGGCGGGTTTTGGATATCTCCAGGGATGGAGACTCTACCACCTCTCTGGGAACCTGTTCCAGTGTCTGACTATCCTTACAATAAAAAATGTTTAAATAGAATTTCTCATATTTCAATTTGTGCCCGCAGCCCCTTGTTCTTTCACAGGGCACCACTGAGAAGAATCTGGCTCTGTTGTCTATATTCTCTCCCACCAGATACTTACACGCATTGGTAAGATCTGCGTTTCTTCAGCATGTCACAGTCGATCTGAATGGCAGCACAACCATCGTTGTGTCACCACCTCATTTCACATCAGCCGTTGGCCAGCAGCTTGGTTCACTTTCTATTCTTTCTTAGCCTAACGTATATTCAGCAGAATATGGGAATGAGAGACTGAGAGCCAGGCTCCTGAGCCATTAAGTGCCCTGCCATGTTTTTCAGAGTGTATCAATGACACTCTGTAGTTTTTGACAGAAACACAGACTGTCTGCAGGTGTATGGTTATCGAAAAGTAATCCTGCAGAGCCCAAGATCATCTTTGCTGGTTACTGCTGGGAATGAACAAACTAAAATTTCACTTCTCAACCCATCTGTTCAGCAACCAAAAGTAGGTAATTTATCTCAGTGGGACACGTACCACCTGTGTAAAGTTTTTGAAAGAGGTTGTTAGCATGCGCTGACTATAGCCAAGGGACACCAGGCCTGAGTGCCTTGTACTCCGTGCTTTACTGCTGGCTTTTTCTGTAGGGTGCCTTCTAGCTTAGTACTTGCACAGTGTCAAGCCTATTCAGAGCCTGTTTCCCTATGAAGCTTACAATGACACTACCTGCGCTGCCACGCGACGTGTTCTTGTGCTGCCTGCGTGCAGCTCCTCACTAGCCCTCACCCCTCTTTGACATGCTAAACCAGGCACCACCAACACACTGTATTTTTTACACCTACTGTTTTCTCTCAGTGACTTCTCTTGAATTATGTATCCTCATCATTGATGTATGAAATCTCAGCTGATTTAAAGATTACCCTGGAGAGTTCAGCACACCTGGAAATGAACGGAACGGCGGTTAATCCCGACCCTTCCTCGACTGAGTGCAAAGCTGGGAGGTTAACAGTAGTTGGGTAATGGCACGCAATTTCTATGGCAGCTTTTGTTTCTTCACGTATGGTCTGAGCCTAAGCAATCGATACATCAAGATGCCAGCTATTTTAGCTCAGTTGCAATGTTTACTTTCAGGCAAAATTGAGTGAAGGAGTTCGAATAAAGAGCTAGCATATACAAAGATTCTGGGTTACTGTTCTTTTAGGACTAGACACCAAAGATTTCATTAGATAAAGTACCTGAAACCGCTTGTACATCTCTCACTGGGATGTGACTAGAACAGAGCAAGTGAACACAAAGCTGGCTGAAAAGCAGCTGCTCTCTGATGTGAGGCTTCTGAGTACATTGGGAAAGAAAAAGAAGCCACTGAGCGTAAATTACACGTATAATGTCAGCAAGATGCAGAATTGCAAGCCATGTAAAACTCGAGCACTCTGTCCTCTATAACACACTTCAGCTTCTTCAGTGTGAGTTGTGGTCGCTCTGCTCCTTGCAGAAATAAGGCTTTTCTAGATGATCTGCAAGATCCTGTGTTCACCTCTATTATGCCAGCGTAACTGGCCTAAAAAGATAATGCCCGTTACTATGCTTTTAGCATTAATAAAGTTATACCAATTAAAAACTGAAAGCAACAGTCAGCACTCAAGCCTGCGGTGCACAGTCTGGCTGGAAAATGGGCTTTTTGCAAGGTAAAATGCATCCATTCTCTGTTTTGACTATTATTATACTTGAAATTTAAATTCCTCTGAATTTCTAGGCAGTTTCAGCCCCATTAGCTTCCTATCACACCATCTTGTAAAGCTTCCTTTTCTTTTCTAACTCTTCTGCTGTACATCTGGCTCATGAGCAGAGAAGGCCAAGGCATGGGTTTTTGCAATAAATGCTCTTTTTTAAAGTCAAGCCTCCAACTGAGCACTTCCTTCTCACTACTTCTACCCTTTCTCTTTCTACCCTGTTCCTTACCAAGGGACTGCTCGCATAAGCACAGAGGCTATCATCACGGCCTTGCTTTTTCATGGATCTGGAGCTAGAAGATGTTTGCATTTACCTCCGGAGTATAATTCTGACTGATAGGTTCTTATCAGGGTTGCCAAGCCCATCCATCCAATTGTCTATTTCTGTTCTGAAGACCAAGCAACCATAAAGTTGAAAACCGTGTTATATTTTTGGAATCTGAAATTTCAGACAATGTATTTATGAATTATTTATGGGGAATGTGTTTTCAGTAATGTGCAGCATAAAATGGAAAGAGTGTGTATCCATACTTGCCCTGAACTCTCCAAAGTGCATGCTAATAAACAGAATGATAACCTACCATCACTTTTGCCCTATAAGATTTATAGTGCAAGCACATTTTTTGTGTAGTTCAATTCAAATCAGTTTGTCAACTTAAAGCTGTAGTGTTTTGTTTTAAAGTACAACTTGGTGAGTGATTTTCTATTACTTAAAGAAATCTAACTGCTCCCCACCTCCTTATTCTGCCAGAGTTAGGGTCTGTAAATTTTCTAGTCATGCTGGTATAGAGCCATGCTAAATTATGCTTTAATTCACAATTAGAAGGAAGTGGCAACTGTGCAGAGTAGCAAACCTTTCATTTAAAATGGCCATTTTACAAGATCATGATTCTACGGAATGATTAAAATATTGAATAATAATTAAGGTATCTTCAGATTTTCAACCATTTAGAAGTGCTGGGCTTGTTTAATTTTTTAAGCCTCCCTGAAACAGCTTTTTCTGTAATGACAGTAATACAGGACTTTATATTATCACAACTTGTTGTTTATTGGTGTCTTAATTGTCTAATGGTAACTTGTTTTCAGTGATATAGCTGACAGGGCAGAGATAGTTAAGAAACAGAAGAATTTGATTGCTGGATTTTGCTATTAAATACTCCATGTCACAGCAGAAGAAATTAAGCTGATAAGCAGGAGGGGAAGAATAGCACAGATCCACAGGAAGGTGTTTAGGTACGGCAATTGTCTGTGTGTAAAATGTTTCACCAGGATAGAAAAAAAGAAGGAAAAGGTAAAATAATTCCTAAGTATTCACTGAGACATCTCATTTGCAATTGTCATGGTGTAAATTGGAGACCTCACAGTACCTATTCACCCTGAAACAGTGAAGTGCAGCAGAATGGGAAGAAGCCCAGCTCCGCTGAGCCGGTGGCAGAACTTCCCCTGGTTTCCATAGGGTCAGGATTCCACCCGAATGTACACTTAAAATGACTGCAGTCCAGTTTTGCTCCTCTGTTCAATGAGGTTTTAAATCTTGCAGAGGTAGTAGCATTTCTTGCCACAGTGGTTAGAAAGTCAATGAAAACTCACAGTTCAGTAGCTAAATGACAAGGTAAGAAACTTTGGAATCATAAAATGGTTATAAGTGTTTGACCTAAAACTATGCAGATGTCCCAGTGATTGTACTGTTGAAGCAAAAAGGTGATTTATTATCTCTTAGGCTAAGAATTTGGACTGAGCTTGTGAGGAAAGGCAGACTGCTAAGCAGTGTAAATCATGATGGACTTTGTAACCTTGCAATGTTTTTTTTTGTTTTTCTTTGTTTTTTTCTCTGAGCCATGCCCCTTTAAATTGTATTTATTTAGTACCCCGAAAGTTCTCAGCAATGTACAAGGATATAAGCCAGTCCTAGCTCTGCAAGAAGCAAATTAGGGAAAAGAGATGAAACATGAAAAAGAAATCAAAACTGTGAGGCAAGACAGAATGTCAGAGAGGAGGTGCAGAATTGCACTGCCACTTACATATGCAACCCTTTGTCAAAGGCTCTAGTACATTATAAAAGGAAAAGCACAATTTAAAAGATGATTCATTGAATTAGAGGTTGCTGTGTGGGGAAAAATACTTGGGGACAAACTTGTGAGAGCAAAATATTGAGAAGAAAGGCTGTTAAGGTGGGAGAAGTATGGGGTTGAGGTATGGGAGAAAAGATGATGACAGCTTAGTTTTGGCCCAGAACAATGAAGATTAAAGATTGTGGTGAAGATATGCTGTGATGACAGAGTGCTTAAGGGAATAAAAGCTAAGCATGCTCTGAAGTGCAAAATTATTATGTAATATCACAGCAGAATCAGGGCCTCAGGTGTTGTACATACACTAAGGTTCATTTTCTGATCTGAAGAGCTTTCAGACTTGATGAGATGGAAAAGGGTGTGTGGGAAGGGAGAGAAGGACAATACAAACCGAATGATTGCAAAAGTGGTTGTTAAACCCCATGGATCTGTATTATCTTTCTTTTTTACTAAAACTTTGTTCTAAGTTATCCTTTTCTCTCTGGCAGGTCTGTTTTAAAAGATTTCTCCACTTCCCAATACTCATTTCTCTGTTCACCCTTTCCCTTCCAGAATTATCACAACCTCAGTTGTTCCAGTACAGCTACCTGCAACCATAGCTTAAAAGAAATGATCTGGATTTTGTTGATGTTTTTTTAACTACTAGAAGCACACACAGACAAAAACAATAAAGAAGCCCTTTCAGTTGTATTTGACAGGTTGGTAACATCATAGCAAAGTCTGAGTGAAAGTCCAATGTGGAAGTAGCAGAAAAGGCTGAGTTACCAGGGCAAAGAGGTAGGATTGGGAGCGCTGGGAACAGAGGACTGGTGAGAAATTTAGGTGTTGGTCTCTACCTACAGGTCAAGTGAAGATGACAGTGGCATGTTTGTGTCACAGGAGGGAATGAGAGTGGCAATAGGTATTATTTCAGTAATAACAGCCAGTTGGATGCTATCATAGATGAAACCAGAGTGAAAACTGGAAAAGAAAAATCTTTTATTGGATGTTACCTAGGGCAGAAGTTTTCTGCAATGGTGTGGCTGAACTCAGTATCCTTTAGTACACTGGCTTTGCTTGGGATGCAGAATGCCAGAGGGGAACCAGTAATGTTCAGCCTCTTTCAAGATCTTTAGCTCTCTTAGCTCTTTACTACTGTTTATCGCTTTGAAGAGGGTATCCCATAACACTTTCAAGCATGACTCATTTAAGTTAGCAAAGATGTGATGTTACCAAATTCTACTGCTTCTCTGCTAATTCCTCCAGTAAAAAGTTGGCTGCAGTCTCTGATGATATTTTTCACAAGATTTAGTGGTAATTGCCACTGACTCCACAGAATAAGAGGCATTCAGTTTGCTGGTGTTGTAGGTCTTACAGCATAGAGCTGTAAGTACTTACAGTGCAAGTACCAATATGTACAAATTAGAAAGCAATGAGGTAGCAGAGCAATGAAGTAGCAAGAGAAAGGCCAATGTCATCTGAGTCTGTAGAGCATGTGTCTTGTGAGTGTTAGAGGAAGCAGCTCTCCTCTCTGTTTCTGTGTCACCACACCAGGGGAATATGGTGCTTATTTCTGGCTGGTTGCTTACTGGAAAGATACCGTCAAAAATCAGAGGAGAGCAGCAAAATCTGTTGCTGTGCTAGAGGTATTGATATATGAGAGAAGATTAAAATATGTGTGACTTGGATAGATGTTGACTGAGACTGAAGCAGAAGGGAAAAATGTGATATTATTCAAATACTTAAAGTGTATTTGCATCAAAAAAGCAGATAGATCTCTGGGTACCATGCAAGATTTTTAGCTATAACTAATGGTGTGAGGCTAGGAAGAAGAAAAAACCCTCTTTATCTATCTCCACCTGACTATCAGAAACATTTTCTTGTAGTGTATTCTTGTTTGTGTAACATGCACCTTCTCCTTCTATCAAACTCCAAAGCAAAAAATGCATGAAACATTTGTGATGTTTTCCATGTTATCCTGATCTCCTTAATTGTGTGTTATATCTTCCTCCCTGGACTTTGACTATCTATTTAGACAGTATGCTCTTTTGGACAGGAAATCACTCTTAAAAGTATCTGTAGAGTGGGTCCCCCTGATCCTGATCAAAGCCCCTCCAGGTTATACTGTAGCCCATAAATAAGTAATAATGGTAACGATAGTGTGAGATGTATTTGACTGTGGAATGGCCTCCCAAGGCGAATAGCAAGAGGCTGATTGTTAACAACAAACACTAAGGAGCACACTGTAGGGAATGGTTCTCCGTCAGCAGGGAGATGGCTGGATTATCTAATAAATCTTTTCCTTCTCTAGGTTATGATTATGTGAATACTGCCTTAGAGAGTTCTGTAACAGTCTCTGATACTATAAGCTCTCTATTACATGGGTGTGAGTTTTACAGCACTCTGGGAGGCTCTTGCTGAGGACACTGTGTAAATATATTCTGTTTTACGTTGTGTGATGTATTTTAAATAAAAGGCTCAGATCTTTTTTTAATTGCTTTGAAATATACTGCAGTCTGATCTTTAAGAATTAAAAAACTTTGAGATGCATTTGGAAAACACAGACCTGTTACAGGCAGGAAATATGGCCCAGCCAGGAGCTGATTTAAATACATACGGCACTGCTGAATTTGTCTCTTCCTGTGTCCCACAGTGAACAGTGTCTCCTGCCTCTCAATCTGCTTGAAAGTAAAATAAAATAGGAATCTCGTGCTAACTAGCAGAGTTCCTTTGTCTCTGATTCTCTGTGTAATCTTGCTCATTCACTTGAGGCTTCAGTCTCAGAGATTACAATTCTCTGTTCTTTTTTTGATTGCAACATCTTGAGAGTCATTACATGGGAATTCTTTGGTCACTGAGGATGCAGTGCAAACAGGAGAGGCAAGGTCCTCTATCCTGACATCTGGCCTTTCAAGGAAAAACTGCAAAGTTAGCCTCTCCTCAGCTTTCCTTTTCTATCCAACCACCTAAAAGTTTCTAGCTACCACAAGTCAGAATCCTGGTCTGAGCCAGCAGGATGTTTCATACATCCTTATGGCACAGCCAGAGACAGATCGTTTTGCAGAGGACCCCTTAATTTGAGCAAAGTTTTGCCCTCCACCCATATAGCCTGTGTTAACTTGGGGGTAGGTGATCATTCATCAAAGCAAGTTTTTCACAGATGAAATGTTTGTGATACAACCTGAGGTTATCTTCAGGTTTGGAGTGGTTTTGGCTGCTGAGGCCATTTCTCTGCCTCTGTATTTTATCCCTAGGAAACTGCTTTTATTTGCTCTGTTTGCTATAATCTAGTACAAATTTGATACTTGCTTTAGCATAGCAGTAAGCTTGGCTTTCTTTTCTGTAAAATGGGTCTGTTCCTTACCCCTTGAATGTGTTTTTGGCTGTATTTAGTATTTGTAAAGTGCTGGAGGCAGGCAGTGTTTTACGAATACAAAATAGCGTTAGGCTTTGTACTTAGGCACAATACTGTGGCGTAATTCAAAGGCAATTCATGTAACATTAGTAAATCACTTTGAACTTTATGTTGAAAATATAAGCAGCAGTATAAAAATAAACCTTTTTATTTCCTTTGGTATATACAGTTAAATAAAGTAAACCTGTACAGCTACTAATCTCCAAAACCGTATTGCCAGTATGCTTTGTTGAAATGCCATCCCCTTGCAGAACAGACATTCCGGGCGTTTTGTATGCGTTTACGGTTGAAGAATAAATTTTCAGAGACTGTAAATGAAAAGATATCTCTGAACATAGTGATCAAATAATATCTGACACTGCTTGTTTAAGGAAAAATACATATATCTCACTGCCAGAGTATTTACGACTCCAGTAAGTTTAGTTATTTTGACTCATGGGGAGATTTCTGCTCCTCCAAATATCAAATGTGTTTGGGATTGTGCTGTTTTTCCGGGAAGGAGCAAATAAAATTATTGGTTAAATGACTGCACAATGTGAAAATACAATCATGTAGTTTAAAAATTGAACAGTGTATAAGAAATATCACATATTTTACCATGGCAAATAGATTTAAAAATTCAATGACATATCCCAAAAGTATAAATAAATAAATAAACAAGCATAACTGTCCAGCCAACTGATGTAAGGATGCTTTGTGATTACCTTCAAGAATGACGTTTTCTCTATTTTCTTTCACAATGATTAATTCTGTGCATTATTTTTGCATAACCAGACCATTTAGATATTGTACATTGTAGGATTGTCTGAACTCTGATTGCCCAACAGGTTTTATTTGACAGAGAACCAAATGGTTTGAGGTGATTTCTCAGCAACCATCCTGGGAATAAGAGGTTTATGGTTCGCAGAGCAACAGCCACATTTGCGTGTTCATCATAAAAACACAGGAGCATTCCTCCCCATTTGGGTTGGAAATCTAATGCAAAGTAAGATGCACCTGTAGATGTTCTGAGAGTTGTATTTCTGCTGCACAGGCAATGAAAGAGAAATACTGTGGGAAGAAGGATTTGGCACTGTACAAACCTGGCTTTTTTTGTACTGTTTTCCTCTTTAAAATGTGAGCATTTAATGAGCTGTTCTGAATCATAATGCTTTATGATGTTTCCTGTTACCTTAGTGACGGACTACAAAACTTCTACGTTGAGAGTGTATAAACTCCACTAGATTCTTCTGTATTTAATTATGAGCTAATGCTTAAAGTTTAAAATAAATTTTCAAAAGCACCTTAGTGGCTGAGGAGCCAAATTTCCAGAAACCCTTAATTGTACACACAAGATTAAGGGAGTGTCATCATGGCACTATGCAGCACCAGACCAAGATGGATTTAACCAAGATGGATTCCAGAAACCCTTAATTGTACACACAAGATTAAGGGAGTGTCATCATGGCACTATGCAGCACCAGACCAAGATGGATTTAACCAGCGAGGGCACAGTTCTGCCCTGACACAGTTGTACTGGTTTGATCCCAGTGGTACCTAACTCTTAGATAGTTTGGGCATCTCCATACTGCTCTCTGTTAAGCTATGTTTGGAGGAGGTTTACATTAAAACCGGATTTCCTTATTGAAATAAAAGCTTAAGAGATTACCTAGTTTGTTCTCTCTATTTTTATTTCTACCTTCTAGAACTGGCCCTGCCTTCAACAGGCCCAGGATGCCAATTATTTATGTTTCCTGTGCTGATGAAATTTCTGGAGACTTAGTTTGGTGTTTAGTTTCACCAGTCTTTAGCTACATAAATAGCTGGACCTCTAATCTAAGCTTGTAGAGTAGACTTTACACGTTTTCTTCTCCCAGAATGAAACATGCAGACTTTCAAGCTGATGAATGTTAAATAAAATACATATACATATAACATATATATATATATATATATACATATATATATATATATATGTATGGGGGAAGTGTCAAAACCAGACTTAGAAAAGAGATAGCTTTCCAGTCTGTTGCGGAGGTGCTCACTGACTTTTTAACATACTTACAAATATAGCAAAAAGGTGAAGACAGACTGAATTATCCTTAAAGGGACAGTTGCCTATCTTTCAAGAGGATTCCAAGTAGATTATTTCCTTCTTTCAAGAGGATGAAACATCATCTAGCACTGATAGAACATTTTGATTGCTTGAATCAACATTTATTCATGAAAAGTTTCTGTATGTAGTTGATGTCCCCAGAGCTGGTACCTGGGGTATTTTTTCTCCTGGGGAAAGGTAAACAATATGAGAGTACTCTTTGATTGTTAATTTGTATTAAGAGTGTTCTGTATTCACAAGCCAAGTTTGCCAGGTCAGTTTTCATGCTTGAAATGTCCTGACTTTTGAGTACCTGTAGCCTTGATTTCGTGTAAGCCTTAAAGTGTTATAATAATAATAATGAATCCTGTTTTTACTTACACGTGTATTCAGCTCATGCACAGAATACATATGCTGTTTTTCAGAGAATGTTGCATTTCAGGATTTGAGCGTCCTGACTGCATCTCTTTAAACATTCAGATACAAGTAAACTGTGAGAAAATTGTCTTTCTGAGCTTCAGACTGGGTCTACTGTGTTGCCTCCAGCCAGATGCTGTCAGATGTTGCCTACACAAACTGGGACAACCCATTATCATGGGATTAAACACTAAATACCTGCAAGGAGCATTCTCTTTATCAGATAGCGCTCTGTTAGCATAGTTCATTCACTTTATTGCATATATAACTGTGGTGTCAAATAGACTGATTTACAACACCTGTTCTTTTACCTAATCTTTGCTATTTGCTGCTCTTGTAATCTGCCAAATCATTTAGCCTTCCTGATAGCAGAAATGCTGTAAAAATTAGATAAACTTGCCGAAGAAATGAACTCCAACGTACTGCTGAAATGTAGGGCCTGCACGTTTACTGTAAATGCACTGACTGGTCTGGTTTCCCCCTACCTAATCTGTGATTGAATGTGGCTGCTGGAGAAATTGAAAATTTTGTGATAGCACTAGAGTCAGAGGAGATAAGCATTTGTATGCTAGACTAGATTAATCTAAAAAGGAGTTTTAGGTGTGGCTAATGAAACCAGTGTATGTGTTAACTGGTTTTCTTTGGGGTTCAAAGCATCTGTGTATATCTATATAGAGCCTAGTCCAAAACTTTCTGTACGTGGAAAGCGTGTCTAAATAGTTGTGTGCTAGTTTTCACTAGCAACGTGACTTTCTCCATCTTCGATTAGAGAGATCTTTAAAAGGCCTTAGTTTTTAAAGGGTGCTTTCTAAATGCAAACAACCCTTTAAATCGTGTTGTCCAACTACCCGAAAAACATTTGTCCTTTTGAAATTCTTGATTAGGATAACTGTAATGCATCGTATTTGAGGGAGATTAGCCATCTATGTAGTCTAGCTGGAACAGAACTACCTGCTTTTGCTTTTGTTTTGAGTCACTCGTCTCTGGTTTTATTGGGGCTGATTTGAACAGATGAATAATACAAAGACACCTAGACAAGCTAAAAATGCGAACAGGAATTTTACAGAATGAGTTTCTGATTGGGAGAAATGTAAGTTGTGTATCTGAGGGAAAATAAACCAATCTACAGGTAGTCAAATAGTAGGGAGAGCACTGTAATGCAGTAATAGTGAATAGTGAGAAGGAGCAATAAAAATTGTTGAAGGAAATGAAAGTGTTGAATTTCCAGTGCAATCATAGCATCAGAAAGCTCTAATGATTTATCGTTAAGACCGCTATTAACTTATCACTAGCACAGTTAACTCCTCTGAGCTAAGGAAGTCTTTCAGAGGCTCTGACACAACAGTTGAGTTACTATGAGTTTCTTGACTAGCTGGAATGTAATTCTCACTGCTGGAGCTAATGAAAGAGTGAATGAAATGTATGTAGCACAGCTTTGCTAGTTTAGGCAAGAAAGCTGCTTTGCGTGATGTTAGTGGACAACATAGGTGATGCGCTCAGTGGTGGTCTGCCTCTGGGAAATACATTGACCTTTGCTAATGTTTCACCTCAGTAAAGTGTTGTGGATACTTGTACTTAAGAACTTTTCATTTCACCCTATTTTAGGCACGTACTCCAGCTGGCTAGTTGCTTAGTCTTCCTAGGCTCCCTCTGTCCAGAATGAAAAAAACAGAGGCTTTTTCATAGGGACTCGAAACAGGAGTCTGAGATGTTCCCTTACTGTGTGGAGGAGCTACTCTTTCTACCTACAGTAGAGGGAGCCTGTGAAAACGAACCAGCTGCACTGAGGCCTAGGGCTGGGTGCTGTGAATAATCTGTGTGTGCAAGTCATTGAGGGGACTTTGGGGTAAAACTCTTGAGTGATATCTCTGAGATTGGAGAACAGCCTCCCTGGGGAAGCAGTGGAACCAGTATTGTTTAAGACATTTAAAATTGGACAGGAGAAAATATATTGTAATGATCAATCCTGTGCTGGTATTTAGATCAGGTCTTGTCTCGTGTGAATATTAATAGGAAGTCTCTGTCTAAAGTAACTGCCATTATTCAGTGTGCGTTACTAGCTAACATTCGCTTGCAACCTTCCTCCACATCTGTACTCACACTTAAAGGACAGTTTGAGTAATGTTTAGCATCTTTGCCTTCTCTCTTGGTGCCTGAAGCGCTGATTTTGTGTTGCCTTGCTTAGATTGTATTCCTTCAGTGCTTCCACCAGACAGATTCCATATAGTGGGTAGAGATTTACAGGAAGCACGTGTAGTTTGTGGCAATAATAATAAAGGCTCCTGCTGTTTTCAAATCCCTGGGAAACTAAATCAAGTGTAGAGTCTCTTCAAAAAAGTGCAGCCTATGTATAAGTCACTTTACTGTTACCTATGTGGGTCTGTGTTGTACCTGTTCTGTGTATTTGGCTGTCATATCTTTGAGTTCTGTCCTCAGTCTCCAGAGTGCGACTAAGACATTATACACCTCAAATGGAAAATCTGATGAAACAGCTTAAAATAAACTGTGCACACGTGCTTTGCTCAACTCTTTTCACAACTCTGTGTCGCTATTCCTCATAGGAACTCATATAGCCAAACTCTGCCTGTTCCTATGGCACCCATTGGGCAAATCTAGGTGTAGTCTGACTTGTGAGGGTGGAAAGATTGGATTCAATTTCTGTGTGATGCCGAGATGCTTAATGGAATGCCTTTTTCTTAATATGTTTCTCCAGGTATGAAGCCTCTCTTCTTGACCTCGTTGAAGCTATGAGTCCCATATCTGCCCCAGGAAACCTCAACAAAGAATCCCGTGACAGGAGCAAAATGCATACACCTCACCATGTGAGCCACAGGCCGTCGACTTGGTACCAGGCCCCTCAGAGTTCCAGAAGCAGAACAGATGAGCTAGAGGAGAGCCGGCTCCTTGAAGAGATTTTCTTCATTTGATAAGGCTTATTGGTGTACAGCCCTTCTGTAGAATTTTTAGAACGTTTTTATTTTTGATTTGTTTGTTTCAAAGTATCATTTTTAAATTATTTGGTTGACAATTGTCTGCCCTCCTCTAAAACATAGCTAATTAGCATTCTGTTGCATTTGGGATTTAGCAATCATGTTGCAGGAACGTTTTTGGGATAGACCAGTCAGGAAGTTTTAACATTTTTTTGTAAACCTTTCACATGCCAAGAAATCATTCTAATATAGAATTTTTTTTAATGCACAATTTTTTCTAATAGATTGAAGTCACAGTTTAGCCAGCCTCATATTGAAAATGTATTTCATTATTGATTTTTAGCTCTGAAGCAGTTTGCAAGAACTGCCTAACGGTCAAGAACCACCACATTCCAAGTAGATTATTTTCTAATTAAACAACAGCCTGTTTAAAACGGGGCATATTGTAAAGGTACAAGCACTTTACTACTTTTCCTAGTTGTTCTATGATCTACTTTTGCCTTCAGCATTCTAATATTTACTATGCTAGGACTTCAGGATTATATCCTAAGCTCAACTATACAGTGTCTAATAACATTAATAGATGTTGTTGCAGGTTGATGCTCTAGGTATCCATTCAAAATGTATTCCTCCTTAAATCAGCGCTATTTGACATAGTTTATATGCTGGGAAACCTAACCCTGAAATAGCAGAACACACTCTGACGTTGTAGTGATCCAAAACTTAGTTTATACACTTTTCAAGATGAAATATATAGTAGTTGTTGGATAAGAGCAGTCTTCAGACATTTTCCCTAACTTGCACTATTTTGATCTTTTATCCAAGCTCTATTGTAAATAAGGCAAATCAGTAATTATTTCCACTAGCATCTCGCAATGCACATTTCCCTACTGGCTTTAATTATTCATGCTGTATCTATTTCAGTTTATTTAAATGCACTTCCATCTACTGCATGCACTTGGTTATTTAAAGAAATGTGCAGAACTGGTAAAAATGACTGCAGATTACAGGATTGATGGTCATTTTCTCCACAATGCAATGTTCATATTTTATTGTAACAGTAGCCACTGGCATGTGGTCCTAGAAATATGAGGCTAAAATACTCATTTTGCACAGTCAAATTGCAGTGAGGGAAAGGTAGAATTGTGCCAGTATGGGCAAGTTCTAGGCCATTTGCTCCCAAACACCACTTCATGGGCCAGTACAGCTTTTGTGACAGCGTCTTTAGGCAGCACTGCTTATCTTAATGGCAGTGAGTATCTGTGCTGATCCTTGGGGTATCACTGTTTCCTGCCTGCCTCCGACTCGTTTGCTCTTGTGCAGTAGCTCTCATGAAGTACTCCCGTGCTTTGCAAGGAGCTGTCAAGATTTGGCAGTGGGGCTCACTGTGTGTCTCTGAGGAGAGCATGCATGATACAGTTTATAAAACTTATAACCCTAGCAGCACAGTGCTTTTATAGCAATGAAATAAAGGAGGAATGAAGGGAGAGATGAACCTTAAGTTATTCTGTGCTATTTCATTCAGATCCACTCTTAACCACAAATTAGGTGATATCCTTTTCTTGCATCCCAGCTGAATTTTAAAAGCTACCTGAAGGAGTTTGAAGGGGAGAACCAGCGTTACTGGACCAGATGGCTGCTATGGAAAGGCCCTGCTTGGTCTTTCTGGCTGTCTGTAAAGTTAGAGTTCTTTCTAGTATGCTCATCTGCTGCTGAATAGCCCTCTTGGTCTACTCCCTGAGCCTTCTAGGGCACAAATTTCTGGTTAAAATTCCAAAGACAGTAGGTGCCCTGTCCAAATACAGTAGTTGGGGGAAATAGTTTTTCTCACTCAGTGTGTTTCTGTTGGCTGAGTTTTGGGAATCAAGGTGAACGTATCCTCCTCCTTTAGGAGGACAGGGAAAGGGAGAAGGAAAGAGGAGAAAAATTTACAAGGAGCAGCAGAATGAAGAAATGACCAGCACATGGATTTCAGAGGTTTTTTTTTATTTTTATTTTTATTTTTAAGGTTTGGCAGTTGTAAAGAAATAGTTCTCCAATTTCAGTCCAATCACTTTTCTTCTCTTTTCCAGTTTGACTGCAACTTTAATTGCCTTTTCTAATAAGTACTAACTGACTTCTTGAAACAGCAAAAAATATATATCTGTATCTCTGAAAAAGGTGCCTTTGTGTACACATTCCAGAACACTGCATGGGAGCGTTATGTTCTTTGGTTCTTTGTGGGTGCCAATGTTTAGCTACTTTACAATTCTTTATGATCCATTTTGTGTAATACTGGTGACTTTTGACTTGAATATATATTTTAGTTGTAACTCTTTTTAAAAGGACATTGTCAAGACTGTGGGCTCTGTGCTCCAGGTGCTGTCCATCAGTCAGAGCTACATGGGAGACATACCTTTATGTTGTAGCCAAGAATTCTAGAATTAAGTTGGCTGAAATATCTGATGAGTAAAAACCTTCATGTTTTAACTATCTCTGAAATGTGAACCAAGAAACAAGAGCTATTAATTTGGTAGACTCTCTGAAAAATCATTTTTTATAATACAGGCTCTTGCTCTAGTTATCAGCAGCACATTAGAAACAGTGTTTAGCAGTCAGTGCAAGCAAAGATATTTTGCCATGAGGCACTACAAAGTTGAAGTTATTAAAACATTTATAGCCTTAGAAAAAAAATCAATGATTGTCAAATAGGAAAGGACAAAATCAGTAGTTGGAACTGGGAGGGGAATTGTTTTCCATCTGCTAAAACAGTAGAGGAAATGCAAAAATTAAACTACCAAAAGCAATCACTTGACAGTGTCCTTTTACGTTTAAGCTCCTATATTAGGAAGCTGCCGCTGGGGAGTTAGTCCAACCGTAGATTGTTTGTCTAGAGTGTTCCCAGTTAATACGCTTCAGCTACATATCAGGCTGTGTTTTACGTGAGACTGTGTGGAGTAATATGACTTCTGCTAAGGCTGCTACCCATACTTTCACTTTGTGTTTTTCCTGAATGGCTTGTGTCCACACACTTGCCATGTTTGTGTGGTTGTCTCTTTTGTACACCTTGCACACAGTGGACCTGTAACAATCACACTCTTTCGACTTTTAGCCTTTCCACTCCCACTGTTGAGTCCCATCTTAAACCCAAACATATATTAATATATGTATGTGAGGTTTTAATGTAATAAATTATCTGGGAGTTTCATTTTATCTTCCAGATCTTCATTTATTTGAATTATCTTGTATTTTTTTTATCCAGCTCAGATATAGTAGTTACTCAGATGTAGTAATTACCACTGACAGTATGTTCCAGTTGCCACATCATCATATCATATTGACCTGCTGGAAAGCAGCTCTGTGGAGAAGGCTGTGGGAGTCCTAGTGAACAAGTTAACCATGAGCCAGTAATGTGCCCTTGTGGCCAGGAAGGCCAGTAGTATCATGGAGTACTTTAGGAAGAGTGTTGTCAGCAGGTTGAGGGAGGTTATCAGGTAATCCTCCCCCTCTGCTCAGCCCTGGTGAGGCCAACCTAGAGTACTGTGTCCAGTTCTGGGCTCGCCAGTACAAGAGAGACATGGAACTGCTGGCGAAAGTCCAGTGTAGGGCTATGAAGATGATTAGGGGACTGGAGCATCTCTCTTATGAGGAAAGGCTGTGAGAACTGGGCCTATTTAGCCTGCAGGAGAGAATTGAGAGGGGATCTTATCGATGTATATGAATATCTTAAGGGAGAGTGTCAAGAGGATATGGCTGGACTCTTCAGTGGTGCCTAGTGACAGGACAAGAGGCAATGGGCACAAACTGAACCGCAGGAAGTTCCGTCTGAATATGAGGAGAAACTTCTTTATTGTGAGAGTGACAGAGCACTGGACCAGGTTGCCCAGAGAGGTTATGGAGTCTCTTTCTCTGGAGGTGTTCAAAACACACCTGGATACAATCCTGTCTACCATGCTCTAGGTGACTCTGCTTGAGCAGGGAGGTTGGACTAGATGATCTCCAGAGGTCCTTTCCAACCTCAATCACTCTGTGATTCTGTGATCATATATATATTCAATTTTCAATTTGCTTATATAGATGAGGAGTCAGTTTTAAACTTTCTCTTTCCTTCTAGGATATGGGTTTTGCAGTGAGAAGGCCCAAGACCCCTTTTGGAGCATTATGTGCAGGAGGAGGAGGTCTCAAGGAATTGACTGGAGAGGAGAATGGGGGGAGCCAGCACCATGCATTGGGGCAGAAAGACAGAATGCAAAAGTAAAGAAAGCATAGAGATGTAGGTGAGATAGGACAAGGATACAAGGCAGAGAAGTGCAGTGAAGGATGACAGTTATAGGCTGAATGTAGCTGGATCAGATCTAAAGGTAAAGGAGATGAGTTGTTAAAATATAATAAGCTGATGAGAGAGAACTTTGTGCTTATATTCTGGAGTGAGAAATCCTTTAAAATAGAGATTCCCAAAGGATGCATATGACTTCCCACCCCTTTTCCAAATCATGTTGCTGAACTTAGGGAGCTGCCCAAAGGATACCTGGTAAATCAGAGAAAGAAGGAAATAACCCAACTTTAGCTCCTCCCTTCTACAGTAGCCAGATAGAGAGGCCAGAACACAAGGAGGGTAGTAGGGTCAGTCCCAGTTAAAACCAACATATGGACTAGATTTACTTGACAGCAAAGGAGAGGATGATGTGGACTTTGATTACAGAAGAATCTGAGTGTGGATTTAACAAGTCTGAATAAAGACTAAACAAGAAAAACAAAATTTGCAGTGATCCAACAAGTGCTAGAGGCATGGTGTTAAGGAAGGAGAAGAAAGGGCTTAGCTATGCTTGAGGGAGAGTGAGCTTGAAATATCTAAAAGATATCCTTTGAAAGCACACATGAGCCCAGAGTCAGACTCTAAAAGCAGAGCTTTTCTGAAATATGACCTCTGAATGGTGTTTGAATTTGTACCAGCTGAGGGGGAGAGAGCACAGCCTAGTTAGTTAGAAACCGTCCTTTTTACTGATACTAAATTCATGAAATTGTGTGCTAATTAGTATATGATTTATAAATTTACATAGCTGCATGCTACGTAAGACAACACAGAATATTGAATGAGATGATTTAAAACCAGCAGGAGCACAGAAATCTGCTCTAGGAGGGCGACTGCTCTGGAAAATGCCTCTCCCAATTCAGAGTTGCTGGCTCCATCTCTGCAAGTCTTATCTGCTCACTGTGACAATAAATCTTCCATTAGATCATGGCTCTTCTTATCTGTGGGAGAATGGTGATCATTGGGCAAGGTGTTTGGAAGCAAAAGCCTACTACAAGCAGCAAGAAACCGAACTTGATCAGTGCTGGTGCTTGACAACTCCCACAGTTGTGCTGTCACTGTGTCCCAACTGCAGCTACAGAATGGGAATATGGGGGGAACGGGGTTTGATTCCCAGCTTTGGCAAGGCTTCTTTAGCCTATCTCCCTGGCTGTTAAAAGCAGCGAAGACATAAGGCACTGGATATATCCACTAGCAATTTGTCTCAGAACGGTAAGCTGTTAGAGCAGTTGTTCTCATCTAAGAAGCTGAGATTCTCTTACATTTGAAGGCTGGAAGAGGCCATTTCAGTCCTTGGGAAATTAAACTGTTTCATGCCCCTGGTAGAGGAGAAACTGAAATGCCACTGGCAGATGAGGCCCTGACATATGTTAGGTGAGAGCTGCCCAGATGGTCCCAGCAGACAAACCATTCCACAGGCTACAAAGAGCAGTACATTTCTCGTTTCCTTAATTCAGGAGTCATTTTGAATACGTGAACAAAACACTTCATTCGAACCTCAAAGAGGATACAATAACCAGCCTTAGACCACAAGTTCATTTTTTCTGGTCCTCTGTTTGCAAACAGGAGGAAAGTGAAACATTAGAAAACAATATCCTTCCTGATTGCTTACTGGCAACTGCCTTAAAATCTTGAAGTGTGGATTTGGTTAGAACCACTTTCTCAACACAGATTGGCAAGTGTCATGAGCATAGACAGCAACAACTGTTGTCCTACTCTAGACTTGATGAGAAACAAGATCACTGAAGGTAGATTCAGAAACACAGAATCTAGTTCTTCTCAAGCTAGAGAAGTCTCACAGAAGATGTATTCAGGAGTCTTTTTCAGGAGACTGCTAATCTAATTTTGAAAGTCCTTACCAAAGTCTTCCATTGTTTAGTTATTCTTGCTGCTAGGAACTTGCCTTATTCTGAGGCTGATTTTTTTTCTAACTTTGATTTCTAGCTACTGGACCTTGTTGTGCCCTGGGAAGCAAGGATGCAAAGTTCCCTGTTTTCAGACAGTAACTACCCCACACGCAGTGATAAACTCCCTGTTTAGCTGCCTCCCTGTTAAGATGATGTTCTTTAAGCCTCGTGTCATAAGGTCTGTTTTCCAGCTCTTGGATCATTTTTAGACCTTTTTTGAACTTTCTACAACACATATCCATCTTGAAGGGTTGACACTAGAACATAATTCAGAATTCCAGTTACCACTCCTGTGAACAGTAACAAAGTAACCTCGTGCTGCATGGTATTTCCCATCTGAAACTTTCAGGAACCTTACTGGGAGGTTTCAAGATGGGTACCTGCTTAAGATCATAGCTTAATTTCTTGAAAGTGGAAAGTCTGCGACTGAAACCAGCAGATTCTGCTACCTTTGGAAGAATTGAGGAGGGTGAAATAATGGGAATTAAAAACACTAAGGAGAAAAAAGATCAGGGAATTCAATTTGGGATGGGGAGTGAACTTGGGGTGTAGCATCTATGAACGCATCTACACCTTGAAAATAATCTGAAAGACACAAGGCTAAGGGGAAGGGGGAAATCCAGGCAGCAGAAACTCTCAGCGTGGGAAGAGCAGACAAAGCATGAGGTGATGATATCTGATAGCAATGAGAACAGACCAGAACACTTGTGCAGGTGAGGAGGCAATGACATCTTCAAATTACACAGGAAATGGCTTCTTGTCAGTGAATCTGGTGCCCCTGTGTTTGCACTAGAGCCATCAGCATAGGGATCTCATTACCAGAGAGTTTACTGGCAGATTGGAGGGATTTCAGTGAGGAGCAATAAAAATGATCAGGGACTGCTGGAATTGACATAATGAGGAAACAAGATGAGAAGAGTAAGATATTTATAGCTTGGGTGAGAGAGACAATTAAAAGGTGGGGTGGGAGATGGACTGGGTGACCTGAAAGCCTTGTGTGTATCTAATAAGTTCTCGTAGTCTGCTGTACAGAGGAGTTGAATTTACCAAGGCTGTCAATCTGACTTAACAGCCCTGACTTCCTATGTTGAAAAACTCAGGTGGGTGTACCCTGGCTGTACTGACACTGTCAGAATATCACTGGTATTGTTTTTGTTTTTTTTTTCCTTTTTTTTTTTTTTTTTTTTTTTTTTTTAAGGAATAGTCATCATCTATGGAAAAAATTGACACTTTGACAGTAAAGAAAAAAAAAAGTCATAAAATAAAAAGTCATTGAAGTCCTCATGAGAGCAGAGCTGGATGGGAAGAGCACCCAGGTAGTTCAGCCAGTGATGCCGAGCATTCCTGCTGTCTGCAAGATGCTCTGTTGAGTAGGAAAGCCCATGCAGAGAGAGGAAGTGTGAACCTGTTTCCATGTAAGGTAGATGTTGATGATACCAAGCTGTGCAGTCAGCTGAGCGAAACACTGCTTCCAGTGTGCATGGGGGTGTGCAGGGCGTTGTCCCCTGGAAGCTGCTGAGCTCCGTAGATGGTTCTTGGGCCGAGCTTTTTGTCAGCCAAAACTCTGCTGCTTCCACTGCTGACAGTGGCCAGGCACAAGGTTTCACTTCCCGCTGACGCTATGCCAGAGGTGTCTGTCCTTAGGGGGACTGACCAGCTTTCACCTTTACGTGGCCTGACTCACTGATCTCACATACAGCGGTTCTGGTACCTAAACAGGGAGTAGGTTCATGCTGGCTGGGGCATTTTCTCCTATATTTTAACACAAATCCACTATATATATATTCTTATACATTTCCTACTAAATATGAGCATTAACTGGATTCTGCTTTTCCTGACTCCTGGAGGCCCTTGAGAAGAATGAAGGTAGCATACTGGCCCTACTGAAAAATTACAGAATAGCCTGATGGTTGGTATTATTTAAAAGCTTGACTGAAAACACAGATATATTACACATTCCCAGATGCTGTGGAGAGAAAGCCTGTGGTTTGCTCTGGACTTGAGTACAGCAGCAGAGTTGGAGGCAGCTGAGGTGGAGACATCTTAGTTCCTGGGTTTGCAATCCGATTAAAACACCACTACTGAAAGCAGCAGGGTTGCGTGTGTCTGAGACGCTTTGAGGAAATATCAGAGCACCGTCTGTTGAGTCTGATGGCGGAGTAGCCACTCAGTTTTAATGATACCTGTGTGCAAAGGCCATGGCTGCTTTCATCCGTTTCACATTAGTCTGACTTTCAGAGAACAGACATAGCCTAGGGTGGGAGAGAAAGGTGACCAAAAAAAAAGCCATCCATTTTTTACTACTTTTTCCATACTTCCGAGCTGCGATACCAGGCTCTAGCTGAGCAACAGTAATCTTATCCAGCATACTGTTGATTTAAGCCTCTTGGATTTATATAACTTTGGAAATGGTAAACTATATTAATTTGCTGTGTTTTCAAGGGAAAGTTATTTATTGAGAGACATTTTTAACTCAAGTGCCAAGAGCCTTAAATCATTATAATAAATTCATGCTATTCAGGGTTTCTTACATTGTAATAAATTTGCTTTAAACATGAATGAGGAGATCCATGATTTCTTTAATATACTGTTATGTATTTCCTTTCAAAATGACACAGCTCACTATATCAAGTGGGAGAATAATAGTGAGAGATTTACAGTACTTAAGAATAACATAGCCTGGGAATGTGACATGTTAACCAACACTGTACAGGGGGCTGGCAAGTGAGAGGAGCCCACCATTCCCGGTGACAGGAGAGAGTTAAAAGAGGGAAAATAGACTGAGATAAGAGTAGCAAACTAATAGCCTAGTGGGAAGCTCCCTACAGGCTGGGAATCACAACGAGGCCTTATAGTTGCATCTGTTCTGCTAGGAAATGTATGATCGAGACATCCTAATGGTGATGCAGACCATTTGCTATGGCCTTACTGTGACTGGGACTGCAGGCACCGAACTGCAAGATCCCCAGGGTGAGACCTGACGTAGGGCTCAGAGGTTTGGTTCCCAGCCCGAAATTGCTTCCCCCTTCTGTGCCTTCAGGCACCCACCTCGGCCTTTTTATGAGGACCTCGTCCATCCTAGCTACGAGGGTGCCCTGGGATCAGATCCCTCAGCAACCACAAAAGCCTCTGAAGTGCAGTGAGGAGGGGGCAGGTAAGCATGGAGATAAATTTCCGTCTCAGTTGTTAGTCCCTGATCCCTCATTAAACCTCTGCTAACCCTGCTGCTCACTGTTACACATGTGGATTGTTGTGAAGGACGCAAGGCAATAAAACACTCGGCTGACTTTAAATCACTTCCTCCCTGGCTTTACGTAGGGTCTTTACTGGCGGATGGTGGAGGAGCTGTGCACAGAGACAGCCTCCGCGATGTGAGGGCACAAGGTCTGAGACAAACCCCCTTCAGCAACGTGGTTGTGGCTTTCTTGGAAAACAGAGCCCTTCTGCTCCGTTTAAATGTCTGCTAAGAAACCTTCTGTCTCAGCTCTCTTTTAATTAAGGATTTTGGGAACGTGATCTGATGTTTGCTGTGAATTGATCTGGGCATTGGGTTTGAAGGGAGTAAAGCATCACGGTGCCCTTGGGAACATGCTTTCATAATGTGTTTTGTTATGTTCTGGTTTATTTGTTTTCTCAAGAGAAATTTGGAGTCAGCCTGTTTCCTAGGGCTGCCCAGGCCCATGGCATCGCCATCCTCAGTGCTGCTGTGTGAGCTGGTGGCCAGACCCTTTGGGGGCTTACATAGGGGGTACAGTGTTCGGTGAGGACAGGATCTGTGTGCTGAGGGAAGTGTGGTAGAAAGGCTGGCTGGACAAGCTTCTTGCGCCTGTGCTGCACTCAGTGCTTCTGCCCTTAACTCCAGTGCTGATCCAGCTCTTCAGATCTGACATCTACCTGAATCAGCTTAGACCTAAATGCACCTGGGAGACTTGAAATCTGTGAGCAGCGAGCACAGCCAGACGGTGGGACTGGATGCTGCTGTTCCCTGGCAGCAAGAACCTCTCCACTAGAGTTGACTTTCTTTAGAAGGAAGGTATGTTTCTTACCTGAGGAAGGGAGAAGGGGGAATAGGGGTAAAGGTAGACTAACCCAAAACTGGAAATGCCAAATGGTTCCATAGCTATTAATGAGAGAGAATTTCCCCCCCCCCCCCAACTTCAATACCTAAAAGCCCTCCAACTTCTCTAACGCAGAGCCTTGCTGCTCAAAAAGTGGCTCCCGGTGCAGGGAGAGGAGGTAGAGTAGATGCTGAGGACCGTTTACTTCTTGAGGCTCACTGTGGCATGTGTTTGTTCCAAAATTTGCTGCTAATGCTCCTGAACTGGCTGGACGGATAATCTATAAAGCCGAAGGTGCTGACAGCTCCTATGTAGTGTCACTAAAGTTCGTTAAACTGAATGCAATGACACAATCCTGGCATGCATGTTATGGCCAGTTGCCACACTCCCTCCCAGACCTAGCTGCGTTTTGGTGCGGAGGATATTGTAAGACCCTTGGCTGCTATCTGATGGCTGGTTAATAAGAGATTTGGAATGTGCATTGCTCTCTATTTTTCCTAAAATACTTCTTAAGAGAGACTTATTTTGCCTCAGTCCTTAGTGAATCTGCCTTGTGTCGCCCCCAAGAGCCCAGGGACTGAAGTAAAGAGAGTCATACAGAGCTTGCTGGGGACAGAGACACGCCAGGGCCCAGCCTTTGCTAGACAGGTGAGATTCCTGCTCCTAGTGAGTCTCACTTGGCCCAGATTCCTGGTGCACATCACAGCAATCCCTCTCAGAGCTGCTAAAAAAAATCCCTCTCCCAGGATCCCTATGCACAGAGCCAGGAGCATTTCCCTGGCTGTAAAGAGTTATTGAGTCTTCCGTGGGTATGGCTGCAGTAGGGATGATTAAATGCAGATGGTTCTTGCCACGTGGCACGCCAGGCATACGGCCTCCTTGGCCCGGCCACCCAGCATGGAACTGGCGATGTGTGGAAGATGGCTGGATGGCCAAGGCTTACTCCTCTGGGAGAGAGGAGGAGGGGAAGGGAGAGGGCCCTGTGTGATCACAGAAGTGATGGCAGGACCTCATCTGTCAGCACAGAAAAATGTCTGGCCAATAAACTTGCCAAACGTCCCTAATAAAGGGCTGGATGTGTTATCATGTAGAATGGTTTTATAGGGGATGGCCATAAAACGTGCACACTGCCCTTTAAAATGCCAGGACGAGGATTGATTCCAGCAGGGAGAAGGGAGAGGAGGAGGGGGGATGAGGCTAATCAGAAGAGGGGGATAAATCCAAAGGCTTGTTTCTTCACCATAGGTCTCCCAGGATTTGGTGACAGTGAGAAGCAGGAGTCAATGCTGGGCTAACTAAGACTTATCAGCTGTACTTGGACCTATGCTTCTTTGCTGCCCCCTCTACTCTGTGCAGTGCTGGGTGCTGTTCCTGTTGATGCCTTGGCCCAGCCCATCAATTGTTCCTGGGTCCAGGGAGAGCTGTGGAGACACCTCCGTCTTCACTGGTTCCTCCTCACTTACCACTCTCTTTTTCATCCTGAGGGTGTAATATCTATTGTCCCCTCCTTGCCAGCTCTGGTAGCTAAATTCTACCTGCTTCAAAGCCCTGTTGCCCCATTGACAGCTCATCTTTCACTTTCCAGGCTTGTGACTTGATCTCTTGACTGTGGGCTGGCCCTGAAGTCCACCACTGCCAGGACATGAACCACAAAGGTTTGGCAGCAGTTTGGGATCCTCTGCTTTAGGTACAAGGGAGATCCAGTCCTAGGGACGCAGGCAGCTGTGCACATTCTAGACTCTGCTTGAGTAAATGGGAGAGGGGGAGCTGAAGGAAGGTCTGGGGTATGTTTAGAAGTGATCAATAAATATATTGCACTCCAGCTCATTTTTAATGCTGCAGGGAGCAAGCAGCAATTTCACCTAATAAATGTAGACAGTCTTGTGGAGCTACAGTCCCATCTATTCTGCTAGACAATTTCTATACAACAGGATTACACGTGACCTGAGCCCAGTGTTTGTGTACAGCTGAGATTCAGACACTGGCATTGGCAGAGGGGCCTATATGTGATTTTTCATTTTCTTTTTTTAATTCCCCTGAAAAGAGATGCTGGGCAGCCATGCCCAGATGAGATCTGATGGAGAGAGAAAGCAAGAAAAAAAAACAGAAACTCCTTCTTAAAGTGGCTAAAGGCTTTGTGGAGTTTGTAGCTGGGTGGGAGGTGGGCAGATGCTGGAGAGATGGGAAAAGATAGCTGAGAAAAATCAGATTTTGTTTGGCAAGAATCCATGCAAAAGTGTGGATTTATTGGTATGTGCCAGATCTCATTTATACTCCCACTTCATGCATGTGGGTGTTTGCTGCTGAATTTCAAGTTTAAACTGACCCTGGAAAACCCTTGTGAAGTTAGTAATAGTACCTGCAGAAGGGAGAGGGGTGCAAACATTGCACCTGGGTTTGCAGTGTGTCCCTTGGTTCTGAAAATGCTCTTCCCACCTGGGTACCACCCTTGGTGACCAAATGCAGAAAAACTCTGCACTCAAACTGAGCAGACACCTGTTTGCTTCCATTGGGCATGCAGAAAATAACACTTTTCCTGTCAAAATTAAGAGTGATTCAGTATAGTATGGTACAGGCTCATGATAAGTAGTATGACTAATGAGTATTGCATATAGTGTGAATGGGGGTCAGAGAACAGTTTTCAATGTTTAACCATTTCTTCTGGAAAGCAGAGAGTTGTTATGAAATGCAGCCAAAGCTGAATAGTCTCATCTGACTTTAACTCGTTGGTTTGTCCCACTTTATGTGAAACCACACCAGGTTTACTCAACAGAAGGCACTTCAGGACTGACACAGATTTTGAGTTCCCCAAACTAAGTGGCATTCAGATCTGGGTTTTTCAGTCTTGCTGCGCAATTGTGAAGTTTAGAGCTCAGAGCCTGAGACGTATCTTTGAGGTCTGGATCTACTTCTTTGCTACCTTTTAGCTTGGACCCATTTCTACTGTACCCACCACTGTAGGTACATTTCACTGAGCACAGTCTTAGTTCTGGATTTGTAATTAAATTTAAGGGCTGGTAGATTTTGCTATGAACATTTTCTTGGCTCTCTTCCTAAGCATTTGGTCTTTTCAACCAGTACTTAGCATTTTGCAGATGTTATTGTATGTAATATTGCTAACCACAAATATGAAAAAAATGAATGATATAGAAAAAATGCTAATACATTTTAGTTTAGTTTTTTTTCCTTTAATGATCAAACTTTAATGCTTTTTTCAATGTTTGTTAGAGCTATAAACTTATAAGTTGGAGGGGAATCTCATCCTACCACTTGAGTCCAAGATCTGGGACCTTTCCACTATATCATCAAGCTTACAATCAAATCATGAGCATGACAATGCTGCCTGTAACTGGTCTCTATGGATTAAAATATTCCCTCCAACATCCAGCAATAAGGAAAATGAAATCCTCAGGTAGAGTTTAGAGGCTCACCTTGAAAGAATTTTATCTTACACTAGACATTAAGCCATGTACTGATATCTGGGCACTTGTCTGCTTTGAGACCCACAGGAGAATTAATTCAAATTCACTTTTAAAGAGAATTAATTAAACTGCATCAGGACCCTGTTTCTATGCTCAGAATTAAGATAAGTTAAAGTAAGACCCCATTAATTTACATTTTAGGGAATGAGCTGAAACGTGTAAGACACTAAATGAGGGTGTCCGAGGAACTGCTGATATGGTTTGACTAATCTGTTTTACATTATTCTTTAGCTAAATCAAACTGAGTGTCCTAGGGTAGGCAAGCTCGAAGATGTTGAAACAGGGTGTGGTCATATGAGGAATATCTGATTTCCAGCTTATTTGTGAGGTGATAGAAAGGTGTGTAAGATGCAGAATGGTCTAAAAAAGGTAGCAGCCAAGTGTGCTCTATCCGGAGCCATGCTCATGCTATGGAGCTTTCACAGGCTGTGCAGATGCCCAGGAACAGTCTTGAGAAATCAAAATTTCAGATCTTGCAGCAAGATGGGAAATCTCAAAACAGAATCATAGAATCATAGAATCAGAAAGGTTGGAAGGGACCTCTGCAGATCATCTAGTCCAACCTCCCTGCTCAGCAAGGTCACCTAGAGCATGTTAGACAGGGTTGCATCCAGAAGGTAAACTTGAAAAAATGGCCCTAGAATGTCTACTGAGCAAGTTCTGTCCAAAATCATACTGGGTTGAGTCTCTTGTTTGCCAATTTTTTTTTAAGTTTAATCAGATTTTTTGAGTATTGGGAAAAGTTTACTTTGTAGTGAAGACTTGGACTCCTTTAGCTAATTTAGATACTAAGGTGATTTAGATAACAAGGTGTATTATCTATACTACTGACAGATTCTTATTCTTAGCCCTGTCATAAGTTACTTGGCTGTGAAGTCTGAAGTTTCAAAATGCCCTTGCTAAGATTTCTGAACGTATTTGGTGTCATGGGATTTCTCAGCCTTTTGGTTCTCAATTCAAGGTAAAATAAGTCTTCTATTTACTTTCAACGTTTTTTCTTCCCTTTGTTTTCTTCTGAAAATCAAATCCCTTCAAATTTGGGATCTGACTTTTGGGTTGCTTTCAATGTCTTAGAGCCTGTAAGTGTCCACGGATACTTCTTGTTAATAGCAAAACTGAGTAACTCAACCATTTTGAGGAGAGGGTTTCAGAGGGTGATGAGAGCAGGGGATGCTCAAGAGATTGTTCCTTCAAGCCTTGAGCCAATACATATTTGTACAAGATTTTCCTAATTTCCAAACAAATCTAGTTAAGTTCATGAGTTGCAGTGCATGTTGGGCATCTGAAGAACATCCTCTGACTCAAGCTCCAGCTCCAGCTGCTATGAATCTGCCAACAGGCCTTCAAGATCTCAATGTAAAGTCTAGTTGATGAGGAACAGGTTCTACAAAGCACCATGCTGCCTCAAAACTCACTTGCATGTCTCCTGGTCAATAGTCCCACAATGACAAGAGTGGGTCTGGGCCAGCACTCATGGATCTTTGGGGAGTTTGGACACCTGATGTGGGCTGCACCAAGGCTAGCAGAGAGCCATGTGGGATATGGGGGCTGTCAGGGTCTCTGAAAGCCTTGAGTGGGCTGTGCTACATGAACAGGCCCTGTGAGAAGGGCTAGAGGAATTAAAGACAGATCATCCAGTGTGATGTGACAGATGCCATATAGCAGGTTGAGGTGGAGCTAGGACAAGACTCTTGTGTCACTGCCCATTACCCCTGTTACCTTTCACTCAGTCATTCCTGTGGCTGTTGATATAATGTTCCTTGCTAAATTTCCCTCTCACCTTTGCAGAAAAGTACTCCTAGTACAGGACTGAGCCTGGGAGTTTGCACTGAAGGACATCTGGAGCTGTTCTGTGGGGCAGATGAGCCGCAGGAGAAATCCTCCCAGGAACAGCCTGGGAATTTGTGTTTTTACTGGAATTGGGCAGGGAGACTTGGGCCTTTCCTAGCCCTTTGCTAAAGGAACAGCACAGAGGTTTCTGAGCTGGAAAATTAAACTCTTTGCATCAGGCAAATCCAAAGCCAGGAATTAATTTTGGAAGAGGGTTCCCTATTTTACAAACTCCAGCTGCATCCAAACAGGTTCAGGATAGCTTTGCTCAATGCTTTGCTCAGCCCTGACAATCTTTGGAAGAAAACCCAGTCCTCCTCGCTAACTCCCCTAGAAGGTGAGCATCAGTGTGGGATGTGATTTCTGTAACTCCTGCATAAAGCAGCTTAGCAATGGGTTCACTGGCTGCAAAAAAACTTCTGGTGCTCTGCTTCATTCCTCTTTTTTAATGTTGGCCACGTAGGCTTTGCAGAGAATTTTTGTTTGTAATAAGGCGAATGAATTCAAAGACGACACAGTATAATGGAAGGCCACATTTACTGGGGATTATCAGAGGGACATACCCCCCTCCTAACATTAGCACTGCCCTGTGCCGAGTATGCTCTTAGCCATATGATTTAGGAATAGTCTCAGAATTTTTTCTCTTCCCATCCCAGGTACATCTACATCTATCCTTGGATGGATATGGCCATATGAGACTATCCTAAGACAAAATATGCATTCACATTCCTCAGTGCCAGAAAAATGTTCTCACAAAATAATCAGGAACCAAAGTCTATTATTTTCACTTTTAAAAGCTAATATTACTTTCTTTTCTTTGCAGAAGCAGTTGATTAACCAATGGCTGCTCAGATGAAGTTTGCTTTCAGAGAAGGATAGAAAAAGACCAGGCCTAGATAAGGTAAGAAGTTGAGAAATAAGAAGAAATCTTTGGGCTTCTAAAGAGTGGTGTACGAATTGTCTAAATTTAAGGAGACTATGCAAAAAGTGGGTTATCTGAGGGCATTTCACAAGGTTCCTCTTGGCCCATTCCTCTAGCCCCTCCAAATGGCAACCCTACCCAGAGAATGTAGACTTTTTCTCTCAGTTTGATGTCATCTGTAAACTCTGTTGTCTCCTCCAGGTCATTCCTAAAGAAGTTAACCAGGACAGGTCTAGGATAGGCCCCTGCAGTACTCCACTTGTCAGTGACATCCATGTAGAATATCACTCATTCACTGTGCCTCTCTGAGCCCAGCCATTCAACCATTTTTTAACCTGACTGTCCAACCATGGTTTGTCCAACCATCCAGACTATAATATCATAGTGTGAATACAAGAATATTGAGGTAAATGACATCCACTACTCTCTGGCTGCTGGAGCCCATATTGATAAAGGTAGATAGGTTGAACCTTGAGCTCCTCTGCTTTCTAGACTGGCAGATCTCTGCTTGTTCAGGACCACTTGCAAGGTCTCCAAAGCAATTCCAGAGAGCTGCTGGAAAAACTATTTTTCCCCTCTCTCTATGCCCTGTGACCTCTCTGAGAACCATTGCTTCCTGACTGCAATGTTGTCCCCCGAGCCTTGATATTTCTGTGGCAGATTTTCCAAGCTGGGAACATTTGCTCAGTGCCAGGAACAACGGCCTTTTCACACTCTCACCTAGCTAGGATGTAAATGAAAGGCAAGATGGTGCTTTTCCTCTGTTCGAGAGTCTGTAATCCGATTCAGACATGTCATGGGCCATGAGAACAACCTGGGCTATTACTATGTGGGCTGGGCTCATCTGTTTAAATACTAGATTTCCTTTTAATGGGGTAGCATCCCTAAAGAGCTAGCTGAAGCTAATGGCTGTTTGCACCAAATATTTCCATCCTTTATCCTCTCCTACCTCTTTTCCAAGCAAATAAGGGAAGGATAAATGCTTGTAGAAGTGGCAGCTCTGGAAAGGCTGACTGGCCTGTAACTGGGTGAGGCAGTATTTACTGGGATCGGAAGGTTACAGAAAGCAGGGTGCAGAAATGCTAAGAGGAAATAGCAATTGTAGCAATTGTTCCTTTTTTTTTGTTTAATTTTTTCTTCCTCTCCTGTCACTGTTTTTCCCTCCTAGGTGTTGCGGTCTTTTCAGAGGCAATCGTTACTGTTAATGATTTTAGCTTGTTGGCTATTATCACATTTGTGCCTAGGGACTGCAGGTGGCTATCTGGGTTCTGGCAGGCCTTGACAGCAATCAGCTCCTTCCTGCTTCACACTAATTTTCTCTAGGGAGCTCGGGAGAAAATACTTTTTCATTCATTCTTTCCTTCCCTCTGTTTCTTCTTCCCCCTTCTTTTTATTCAGCTTTATTCCACCTCCTGTGAGCTCTGCTCCAGGAAGGGTTGGGAAGGCTGGGGAAGGAATTTGCAGCAAGGTGTGGGGCATGAGAGATGAACTTAGACATATCTAGGAGAGGAAACATTTCCTAAGAAGAAACATCTTCACTTTTGTTATTCATGCCATGTTTGGACTCAGGTCTGCTTTGCCACTTACTCTCCAGCTGTTACAGAAAAAAGAAGAGATCATTGTGGTTATTTTATGAAAAGTGTACATGGATCTTTTCCAGTGGCTGAGGCTGAGCTCAGAGCTTTTACAGCCTTGAGTTTAATATTCTCTTTTTTCCCTCCATCATCATTTTATATTATTCAAAGCAAATCAGACAGCCTTTGAAGAACAGCTCGAAGACTTTTTTATATATTTTTTTCATTAAGGTGGAAAAGAGTGGGAGCCACCTGGTACATTTTCTTTTCTCAATTCAGTGATTTTATTCATTGGGGAAGAGATCACTTCATATGTTGTTCTTTAAAGGAGTGTAAAAGGCAGGTAAGATCTGTATTTCTAAAGAATCCCAAAGAGAGTACTTTTCTGAGAGGGTGACCAGCATTCTTGCACAGAAGCAATATGGATGGTGAAAATGGGATTCTTCACATGTGGAAGGGCTCTGACCTGGAAGCAGTGTTGTACTAAAAGCTACTGATCAAAATCATTGCTCGGAGACACTTCTTTGACAAGCCACACTAATCTTGCAGACTGAGAAGGCTCCAAGCACCATTGAATCAAATGGGAGTGACCATTGGGAAACAGGTTGCATAGCTATAAGTTGTCTTACAGATGATTTTCTATAGTTGGTGGTGCTTTGGCAAGCTGAGCTCCTCCATGGCAAAGTGTCTTTCCTGCTAGAAGAGAAGTAGGAGAAGTGGCATAGAAGCACAAATTGTAGATTGCAGGTCAAGGAGCCTCTTGGAATTTGCACTTCTGGGACACAGAAGACTCTGAAGTCTGAAAGGCTCTAGGTTTTACCTAATTTCCCGGTTCTTGGGTAGACATTTATATCTGTTGGTATTATGTAAATGTAATTTCTGTAAATGTAAATTCTATAAATGACTGATTTCAGATCCAACCAGAGCTGAAATTGCCCTCCTTGCTCACAGATTATAAGAACTTGTCACACTCGTTCATGGTCAGGAGGATAAGTTGAGTTTTCTTGGCCAATTGTCATGCTGTGCTGCATTGTTCCTCACCTGTTAGAGGTCATAGGAGCACTGTTTGCCTCTGTCAGAGGATGTCCTGCATGTTTTTGCTTAGCTGCTGCCTTCCTTTTTTAACTAGTCTTGGGGAGCAGAAAGAGTAGCACCATCTCCCAACTCTTTTCTTCATATCCACTTGCCTTCGGTTAAGAGATCACTGAGACCATTGCTTGGCATTTTCCCAGGACCCTCTGAGCTAGGCATGATCCCTCTGTGTGGTGGTGAGGTGAAAGCACCAGCCTATAGGTGCACTGAAAATGGCAAACATGGAGAGATGTAGAGGTGCTTCTGGATATATCCCCTTGGCTTGGGAGTTTCCAAACTTGCCCATCTCTGCTACTCTCACTATTCTGATAGAAGAAGTATAAAACAAGTCATCAACACCAAGGTAATGGTCTCTCTGGGCAGACTGCCAGTCATTTAATATCTCCGCTAATCATCTAGAAGTGGAAGTAAACAGCATGTCATGAAAAGTGTGGGTGAGGCTAAACTGGGAGGAGCTAGAGGGTCTGGTTTGGATAGAGGAAGTGAAACAAAAGGGTTTGGGGAGGTTAGAAAGAGAAAGACAAGCTGGGAATTACAACTTGACATTTGGCTTTGGAATAATTTGAAGGAATACAAGTGGGCAGGGGAGCAGAGATATAAGGCCACCCTAGGGCATTCAGGTGACTATGCGTGGACATGAAAAACAAATTCAACTTCCATTTGTCATGCAGTCCAGCAGTAAATTGCTGAAAGTGGGGACTCGGTAGTCTGCGTCTACAGGGTGATGGACACAGGAGCATACAGCTGGAAGAGTGTGTGATGCCCTGGGCCGGAAAGGTATTGTAAAGGCTGGCAGTTAGGTGGAGAAGAAAGTGGAAAGCAGTAGTAATGCTGAAGAATGACACTGCAAAAAAATATGTGCCCCACGTATCATTTTTAATGGAAGGCCTTTGGGTGGAAAATACTGCTAAGCATGTTTGTAATTGCAAAGCATCAGGAATGGGTTAGAGTTACTTGAACAGAATAAGGATGTTTAAGGAGAAGCAGCTGCACAAAATGGCATTTAAGGAGGCATTTAAGTTGAATGCACCATCTCAGATCCTGATGGAAGATCTGCTGAACCTCAAGTTATTAGGAGAGAGTCATGGTACTAGGGATAGAGAGCACCAAAAGAAGTTGGCTTGCCTAATGTAGCAAACTAGTGGCCAATAAGGGATTCAATGGTACCCCATAAGTACATTTGTAGGGAGATGGGAGGAGAAAAGGGGTATGGCAATGCTAGAGCAGAAACAAACTGGTGAGAACTGATCTTTAGTGAAAGCTAGAACCTAAAAGCAGCCACTTTTGTGGAGATGGTTAGAAACGGTTTTGTCCTGTAGAAAGGAGAAGTGAAGAAGGAATACATTCTTAAGATGGCCCTGGATTAGCAGTGGAAATGATTATGGTGATAACAGGGGGCTGGACAGGTTAAATAGCAGGTTGCTGCAGGTCCTATTTGGACAGTAATTTTAATCTGAGTGTACAAAGAGAAGATGAACAACAGCCTAAGGGATATGTGGCAACATTGGGAAGATCATGATCACCCTGAGATAGTCAAAATCATCTGAATAATTTTTTTTCAGTGACTGTTCTGTTGACGTTTTTTTGCCAAATATTGTGTGATTTTGAGCGTGCTAGTTTCCTTTCACCTCCTCCTTCCCTCCAGCTTTCCTGGCCAAAAAATTCACATTTGAAAGAAAAGGGATGAATATTTAATGAAAATTTGCAGCCAGTTCTCCTCTTTATTCACAACAGAAGAACCATTGCAGAGCACCAGCTGTGTAGCCCTTGTCTGAGCTTTCTCCTCCCTCTGCAGGTTGACTTGGATTCATTTCGGGCTCAGTCTAGGTTCTTGAACTGAACTTAAACTTTTCTAGATCTCTGCAAAGTTCCTTAAATGAATTTGCCTGAGGGAAGGCTATGAAAACTTTAGGAATATGAATAGTGCAAGTGTATTACCTTGCAAAGAGTTCAATCCTTGATCCAGACCAAGTTAGATGATGGGCTGGAATTAGTCAATAAGTGGTTTGTTGGCTCAGCTCTCAGCTGTAAAGCAAGAGGGATTTGTAATAGAAGGAGGCTGGAAAGACATTCCCCTGAAACTATTCTAGATACAGACTCAGTGACTCCAAAACAAGAGATTTTAAGTGGCCAAAGTAGTGGCAGGGGCTTATTTCAAGTGAAGGATCCACATAAATATATCAGAACTACATCCAAGAGCACATGACCTGCTTGGAGGACGTTAAACACATAGGAAGGTGGGAGGTTTCCTGATACAAGGAAGCAGGACACCTCTCTCTGCCTGTGGCTCAGGCCTTTCCAGGTCCATGCATTTCTGCAGCTTTTGCTGCTATCTCAGAGAGGGAAAATAAAACAAGTCATCAACCCAGAGATAGCAGCCTCCTGGGCAAATTGCCAGTTGTTTAATATTGTTGCTAATGATCTACAAGCAGAAGTAAACAGCATGCTAATGAAATGAGTGGAGGAGGCTAAACTGGGGGAAGCTGCAAGAGCTGGTTTAGACAGAGAAAATAAAATACAAAGGTTTGAGGAGGGCAGAAACACAAAAGGGAGAACCAGCAGAGAATTATTTGGGGGATGATTCAAGGGGATATAGCTAGTGGGGGGTTGAGAGTAGACAAAAAGGAGGAAAATACAACGCCAGGTATTTGGACTGCAAGGAGCAGCTGGCAAAGGTCTGTTAGTAGGAATGAAGGGGCAGCTCTTGATAGAGAGAGATCAGATGTGGAGGTTAGTTGTGATAACATAGCCCATTTCTCTCCTCTCCAATGTGGTGACTGCCCATAAATTCGTTCGACTCAGAGGGAATAGCCTCAAGCTGAGCGGTGCATAGTACAGTCCTCTGGCCTGGTGAGGGGGGCCTTTCGTTATGGCTTCTGCGAGAGTGTAAACCACTGCCCAGAGCTCTTTTAGATAACAACTGACCAAAAGGAAGTGTACTTGCTCAGCATCTTAGCCTGAGACTGAATCAGGGACTCTGAGCCTAGCTGTGAAGACAGCAAGCTTTCTGTCATCATGACAGATCTGGGACTAGTTAGGTTTATGGGTCCTGCTTGTCGTGAGTATATACATAGTAGGAGATGGCAACTCTCGCTGTTGTTACTACCCCTGAGCTGGCAGAGACACAAGTTTTTCTAGCATCTGGTACTTGTACAACTTGCAGGGAGGAGGAAGTCATTTTAGATAGATGTTCCTAACAAACATTTCATTTCTCATGTTTTTCCTCTTGCCTCCCCCTCATCTGAAATTCATTGGCTCTAATTGCAGAGGTAGTCAAACTTTGGCTGCATCTGAACTGCAGGTCTTTGAGGGGACTCACATGATAGACAGTGAGATGAATGATTTATTATTATATTATTATTTATTCATTTAAATTCATGAATGCTTATCCAAATCCAAAATTGCCCACTTTCATCCAGATCTGAATTTATAGATTTTCAGGCCAGATGGGACCATTCTGATCAGCAGTCTGACCTCCTGTATTGCACAGGCCGGAGAACTCCACTCAGCAATTCCCACAGCAGAGAGAAGCTTTACAGCTATGTAAATCAACATTATCAAGCCCAGTGGCTTGTCTGAAATGGTCTCTAGTGGAATCTGTGAAATTGCCTGGGGGTTTTAAGCTCTGCTTCTTGTTACAAGGAGGTGCTTGCATCACAGAAAGCCCAGCTTCAGCTCTCCTTCTCTACCTGGAAGAGAACTGTGGACAGTTGCTACAGCCAAGGAGACCAACAACCCTTCGTTACTGCTGTGTGATGAGGTTTATTCTCATATAGAGAGTTGGGTGGGAAAATATATGAGTCTAATGTAAACTTCTGTCGTGCTGACATGAAAAATGTTGCTTTAGCCACACAAACAGATCTGGGAGCCCATGGGAAGTGAGCCCTCCAGTCCAAGGCAAATCTTGCCAAGCCAAGCTTTTGTGGCAGGTTGCTCAGGGGAAGTTTGCATAGACATCTGATTTGAGGACTATGGGCTTTACTGTTCCCATTTCCTCCATCCCTTCTGGAAAATCGTTTTCTTTTTCCTGACTTGTTTGTCTGTATTGAAGTCCCTGAACCCCAAGATAGTATTTGGATAGTGACACACCACTAATACCTCAAATGAGAGTTAGCAAATTCTGTGGATTGCCAGGGTTTGGGAGAGTTTAAGGACTGGTATGTGTTTGTGCGTGTGTATGTGGAGGGGGGGATAGTCTGGGAAGTTACACAGGAAACCAGCAAGTAATTAAAGCCAGAAGAACTTAATAGCAAGCAAGCACAGAATGGGATCCAGCCTGCTCTGAAGAGGGGGATAAGAACACTATCTCCCAAAAGCTCATTAAAATGTGTCTGCACATATCTCAAGGAGGGGTTAGAAATCAGGAAATTAGCTCTGGCAGCAAAGACAAAATAAAGGAAATTCCAGAGAGATTATCTCATTTTGCCTCCAGACTGTGGTTTTGGTGTAAACCAGCTACCTTGGAAGAATTTCCCCATTCTCCAGCCACTGAAATGCTGCTCCCTTCTTCTCTTGGCAAGAGGGGTGGAGATGAGATTCTGTCTGTCCAGTTCTAGTGCCACAGGTCCTGCTGTCCTGGACAGCATGGGCAGCCTGTGAAGTAGGGAGATAGGGTTGAATAGTAAGACTAGTTCTGCATTCAGGCAGTGCTCCCATATTGCTAGCAGTCTGTTTTCTTTTTCTGATTATCAGTATCAGCATGCTCAAAGCTGGAGAGCTGTATTTACATACTGAATATGGCACTTGTAAGAAGATCATATTTACCTTCGCAAGTTCGTTACTTTTCACTGTTCATCTACTTTGTGTTCTTGTAAGTCATAAACTGGAAAAGGACCTTTGCTACCTTAATGTAGGTTTGTAGTTTATTTTTACATTCCTCATCCTGACTTAACTGCTGGAACATAAAAGCTGGAGGAGCACAATCCGTGAGCAAGAGCATACAAAAGAAGGACTTGTATTCAAACATATACTGAATGACAGATTGAGAGAGGCAAAGGTACAGAAGATAAGCTTATGATATATCTTAAGTTACCCAGACTTTAATAAAGACCCCTTGTGTCTAAATTACTAAATTGTTCAGGCTTATAGGAAACAGTACGAATTCTTAGAGGGTTCTGGGTGAAGAGTATGCTTTTTCCCTCATGGTTTTCCCATCTGCAAGCCAGCACAGTGTGGGAGGCAAACGTGTGTCGTGCTGGCTCATTCCTCTGATCAGATCCCAGTTCATTTTGTAGGTGTGCTGCGGGGCTGGGATATGACCTTGATCAACTCACTTTTATCTCCCACTTGGATAATGATTTATTGTCTGTGAAATAACAATAGAGATTCTAATCTTCTTTTGGTGGTTCCCAGAGCTCTTCTGCTAACCAGAGCCAGCTTGGTGGGCTTAGCAAGAAGGGTATGCCAATCTTGAAAAGCGGAAATACTATGTTGAATATTTAGGACACATGAAATAGGATAGAAAGAAAAGAAGCCTAGAGTGGTTTATGCTGCAATCATTCTGTGGCCCTCCAAAGAGCTTTGGAGACTTTGTACACTCCTTAAGTTGCTGAAATTCAAAGACCTTATCCAGGATCAAAAGACAGAAGCAGTTCAATGGTACACAGCAGCAATGAAAGATTAGAAGCATTGTGGCTTCACTTTGAATTTTAGGTTGGTGGAATTGAAAGGAGTGGGATACAATCATCAGCTGGATGCTGTCCAGGATTATGAGGCTGTGTCTATACCTGTAAATTAACGGATACAATCATCAGCTGGATGCTGTCCAGGATTATGAGGCTGTGTCTATACCTGTAAATTAACTGTGCCTGGGTCTGCTCTGCTGCGCAGAGACCAGCTGGCACAGGATATCCTGCATCTGTATCATTAAATTCTCTCACTCTCCAAAGCAGGAGGGGTTGCATCCAAATTGCCCACTGAGAATAGGCAGTAGCCTCTGCTAATTCCCAGGCTACCTTTAGGTAGCATTTGGGAAAATGCTAGTTAGATTGCACAAAACCTCCCCTCCCCGCCATGGCTGGTAGTGGTCTAACAACTCAGCAATGTAGAAGATCGAGTTCTGTTGTCCAGGGACATTATTGGAACTGTTCGTTGTGGAGGTAAAAATGTAGCCTGTGTGCTTACGTTGTAGCTCTAACAAGAATACCTTAAGGTCCTTTGTGACAACCGCTTATTGGTTTCATGCCCTTAAGTCCTGCTTGAAGGTAACTGTACTCCTGCGATTTTTCCCATTGCCCATCACCAAGTTGCTTCCTCTAACCTCCTGGCTGCAGTTTTACAGATGGTTTTGCCAAGGTGTAGGCAACGCATGGGCAAAAAGGTATTCAAGAAATTATCTGCCATTGCAAAATACTTCGCAGTAGCATCCAGGCCACAAATGTTGCCATAAATTGCCTTCAGGTGTGTGGTATAGTTCCAGGCTGATTTATGACTCCATTGAATGCTGAAAGTATTCCTGGAGAAAAGGGGCTGCAACATGGCTAGCTACATCAAGGGTATGAAACAGTAAGGACAGAGTTTACGTCAAAAAGTTATTCTCTGTGCAGACTGGATGCTTGCATCCCTTATGTGCTTTTTCAGAAGTCTCATTCAAGAGACCTGTGCCTCCTACTCCGTTACTGTAGGATAAGACAGCACCATGTGGCGTAAGACACAGACTCTGGACTGCTGTGTGCTGTAAGCTGATGACACATGTCCCTGGACCAAGGCTGGGGTGAAATGAGGGAAGGGTCACAAGTTTGGCTGTGAAGGCTGTGATGGTAGCTGTTAAAGGCTTTTTGGGAAGGAGTAAGGGGTGAACCAACCTCTGGCATCCTCTCTGACATTCCCGCACCCTGCTAATGGCAGCCAAGATGACTTTCTGCTAATGCAAATGTTCACAGCTGTATGCTGGATGTTGCTGAGTGGATAATGGCTGATGAGGTTGCCTGTAGACAGTCACTCCACTACCAGTGTGTAATTAATTGCTATGTAAAGTGCTCTGAGATGTGGTGCTGCTGAAACGCCGGGTGTATAAATGCCATCCCCACACAAAAGGGAACAACATGCAAATTCTCTCAATATATTTTTAAATACGAGCATTTTTCAGCTGTTTGCTCTTTTGTAAAATTTATTAGCCCCCCTCCTGGGAACTGGAAGGCAACAAGGACAGTGCGGATGGATGAGCTGGATTCCAGGGGCTCCCACTGTTCATGCTGCTCATCCTCAGACTCCAGGGGGCCGTCTGTTTTTCTTCTCCATTCTTTTAACCTCTGTTTAACTTTTGTTTCCCCTTTTGCTTGCCTTTCACTTGGTGAGCTGCCACCTGCCTGCCTGAGGACGGCAACAGGGAAGGAGAATGCTTTTCTGCAAAGGGCAGGAACTTGTAACAGCTCCAGCCCTTGTTTCCCTGTGAACCAGAGAAGTCACTTGTCTGGCTTCCAAAAGAAGCATGTTGCCCAACTGGATGCAGCCCAGAGTGGTGTAGTTTCAAACTAGCTGGAGCTGGAGAGACAATTTGGTGAAGTGATAGCCCTGGCTGAGAAGGACAAGACCCTTATCTTGTTTAGTTACAGGGATTTAGTGTCAGCTCCAAGAAAGCAGTGGGAAGGACAGGCTGTCTTCCCTGGGAACAAGTCTATCAAAAGGTGATAGACAAGTCTACAGCAAGGTGATCTGAATGGAGGACTATGAAATCTTAAGTAGAGAACAGATGAAAAAGGCATGATGACTCACTACTTCCCATACCACAAGTAGGAGAGGACATCCAGGGAAATGATCAGAAAAATTGAAAACAAACTCTGGGAAGTACTTTTCCTCAGAATATATAGTTCAGTTAAGTTCATCATAGTGAACACCTAACGTGCAAACAGGTTAAAAGAGGTAGACTATTTCAGGTCTGCTATTGACTGTAGAACACAGTTATCTGAATGCTATGGCTGCTCCAGGAACTCCTACACCTCTGATTGTCAGAAGCTGGGAGAATGCGGGGGGTGGAGGGATATATCATGGTTTGTATAGTCATTTCTTAGGCATCTGTTACTGCTAATGGATAGAAAAAGGATATAGCAAGGCTATATGGATTGGAAATCTTAGAAGTTTTTTATGTGATAATATTCAACAGATTAAGAACTGAGTAGCTGGCAGATCTTGGGAAGAAATCATGAGCAGGAATTCTGTTTAATGAACACTCTTTTGTGGTGTTACTGATAATTCAGTCTAGCCTGAATGCAATTTAATATTTCCATCAATTGTCTGGAAACAAATAAAACCAGCACAGCTCACTAAAATTTGGAGGAGTGCTTAATATGCCTTGAGAATGTATGCAAAGGACTCTGGGTCAGTAGCCCAGGCACATGAAGCATAAATTTTGGGATCAAATGGGATCAAATTGGGAGAAAGAATATATATCAGGAGTGCAACCCAAAGCTATGGAGTAGGAGAGGGCTTCTGGAAGTCAGTAACTCCAAAGAGTATTGTGAGGTCCTAAAGGAAGGCCCTTCATCGGGACCTGAAGCTTCAGGATGATGTGGTGACCAACTAATGCTACTCTGAAGGAGATCAGTGGAAGAATAGGACTAGTTCTAACTCTGTATATGTCATGGGGGAACAGATAATGGAAAGCATGTCCAGTTCTGGGATATGTGCTTTATCAGGGACAATGAGAAATCTGAGAGGATGCAGAATCCCACACAAGTCTGGGCTGGACAAAACGTTTCCCAGAAAGCAATTTGTTCAGTTCATCAGCAAGCTCAAGTGGTGACTTGCTGTGTCTATGCACCTGCTAGAAAAAGTCTCTAATCTAAAGCAGAAAGGCGCTGCCCTTAAGCAGAACACGAATAGATGTAAGCAGGAATCCAGGCACCCATTTCGTTAGTTATTATCTCTGTGAACAAATTGCCAAGGATATGGCTTCATCTCCCAATATCTCTCAATCAAAACTATTCACTGTTAGTTGAACTCAACTTGTCAGGTGATTCACTGCAGTGTTGTGACCTGTGATATCCAAAAATGCAGACTGGTCTCTTCTAGCTGTAGTCTTTAGCTCTGACTAGAGTATTCTCTGAAGTGGTCATAAGCATGGAAATATATCACACTTATCTTCTCTACGTGGCTGACAGGCTTTGGCTATCTCTTTTGCTGCATTTTAGCTTGCATGGCCAGGATTTTGGGTAGGTCAGAGGGTGTGTAATAGGGGAGATTGGTCTGGAGGGAAGGTGATTACCTGGGGACTTAAAAAATACCTTTTTTCTCAGGAAGGCAAGAATCCTAAGAAAGGCTTCCAGAGGGAACTAAAGAGGGAACTATGGCTAGCTGTAAGTCCTTCTGTCCCAAGAAACGGGAGGGAGCAGCAACAAGAGTTCCTCATTGACTTTTTTTGCAGATGAACTTAAGGGGGAGCATTTTAGGAGTCTTCCCAGAGCATAAGATTCAGTATATGGCAAACTTGATGTATTTCTTAATTTTATCATGCTTGTTTTGCCTGAGTTTTCCTCAGTACTTCAGCTGTTGCTTACAACACCACTATCCATGCTTAGTAGCAGGTCTGCTCTGAAAGAAAGGCCAAGATCGTTCACCCAAAGATGATGATTTTCACTCAAGTGCCTCTGTAAGCCACCAAGGGCCACTACCTGTTGGTGCTGCTGTGGCTTCTTGCCACAGCTGCAAATGTATGATGGGAAGATATCTACAGGAGCAAATGTCTCCCCTTTTCTGAGCTTTTATTCATCACCCGCAACAGTTTCTATTTCTAACTCTCTGTTTAAAAAAAACAAAACAAACCCCTGAAAGTCAATATTTATTTTCCAGTCTCCCTCTCTCCTGCTGTTCGTCTCTGAATTTAATGCTTTTGAAAGGTGAATGATTGACGATTTACTGAAAACGAAGTTAAAATATAAATAATTCCACGTTTTGGCTGCTGTATTAAGCAGGCATATGAGAAAAGCCCAGAAGACCAAGGTTGGCTTTTATTATTAACAAGGAAAAAAAATTAAATTTAAATAAATGTAATATTTATTAAAATTTCCTTTCACGCTGTTACCTGAGGTTCATAAAACTTTTGAGCTGTGTCAGCTTTGCACTCCCCAGTACATTGAACTCCAGGGAAAACTATAAGCAAATTCTTAAGATCAATGCAAACTACTTCTCCATTACTCAAAAAAGGGAATTTTAACTATTTTTGAAGGCCCCAGGACTCCAGTAATCCAGATATAAAGACTTTTTTCACCTTCAAACTTCACAATTCCAACTCCCCTTTCACCTTCTCCCCTCTCATCACCACCCCGACACATGCACATCCCTTAACGCTGAGCTAGAGTGAATATACATTATACTAAAACATCCATCCTTTAGACTATTTTCCATCTTTTCCATGGCAATTGTTCTGGACTAATTACACTTTGATACAATTAAGTGTGATGTTATACCCTTCTCCAAAATATGACATTAGGTGGGCTGAGGATAAGGAGCTTGGATCCGGATAGTAATTTGCTAACAGACTGAGAACAGCTGTGTGGAGGCTGTTCCTATGCCCAGCCTGTCTGCACAGCAGTGCCAGTGCTACAGAAAGGAGATATAAGGCTCTTCTAAGTAAGGATGGCAGAAGATAAAGGCTGTTTACCTCGGACAATGACACTATGATGCAGCAAAGCCAAAGTCATGAGCTGTAAGCAGCACAGGGGAGAAAAGTTTGGAAATGAAGGCACTCGTAGCATCCAGTTGGGTTCCAGATTTGGATTTTAAAAATAATGAAAAGATCTTGTAGGTTTTGCCTTGATGCTTTTAAAGATATCAGTATACTAGGAAAATCAGGCCTGTGTGAAGCAGTTTTCTCTGGAATGCAGTTACATATCCGCATTGAGCTTGAAAAAGCTTCCTACCTGTATACATACAAACACTCAAACTTGCAGAGCTTGATGGAGGCTGGCTGAGCTCCTACTTAAAATGGAAGATGTCAGGGAGAGGAAGGCAGGATAGTTTTAACCAGCAAGGACATGACTTGAGGACAAGAGAGCAGCGGTTTTGCTCTGTCCTTGAGTCCAAGTTTGCCTTCACATCAGCACTATGTAGATGTGGGCATCTGAGGTACCTGTCACGAGAAAATGTTTGGGGACCACGTGGGAAAGAAACAAAGAGTTACATTGCCTTCAGCACACACTCAACCATGCCCTGGCTTGTGAGCAGGTTGGGTGTGCTTTGCGTGCTCACAATGCCAGTCTAGAAGGACTTGAATATAGCTTGCCATGCAAGCAGAGGGGACCTGCAGGTTACATGAGCCCAGGCTGCTTACAGGGCAGTGTGGCTGCTGTAGGACCAAGCCTTAAGCATCTTACTGGTGATAACAGCTCTGAGATAGAGCACTAATTTGTTTTGGGCTGAACATCTTAAATACAGCCTGCAGAAGAAATCTGACAAGCATGTCTGGGTGGGGAAAATGCATTCAGGTAGCAGTCACCAAGATCTACCCTAAGGCACAGCTGAGTATCTCTTTCTTTCTGTAAGAGTATCCAAAATAAATGCTGTGTCTTGGACAAATTCACCTAGGTGTAAAGGATATTGATCCCTATATAAGGATGTTGATACTGCACAGACCTTGGAGGAGACTTCATGCACAGAGACAAGTTTTGCTCTTGTCAAAGTCTCTGGGTGTGGAGAGTACCAGTCACTTGGACTCTGCAGAAACAGATACGGAGGAAAAAAAATGAGCTTGTGAGAATGTGCTTTGATGTTGATAAACGTGCCTTGTGGAGGCGTTAAAAAAAGAAAAAGGGAGAGAAAGAAGTATGTTGAAAAGAATGATAAAGCAAGAAAAAGATGCATGGGATTTGGAAGCATTTGAAGAAACCTTTTTATAAAGCTGTTCGAGACACGTCCCGTCAAATATCTCCTGCTGTGAGGAATTTTCATGTTACTTTGCAGATAAACTTGTTGAGAGCGTGCTGTATGCCTCCATGGTGACAGAACGGAGTCTCGGAGGAAACGGCCCTGCATCATCATTTCTCCTTCAGTTTCAGGCAGCATCTGTCACTGCAGAGCTGGGCTGTGAGCTTCAAATTAGACCGAGGTCCTCTCTGGCTGTGGGAAGCTAAGAGGAGCTGTATTTGGTTCCTTGCAGGCTGCATCTGGCAGGGTTTCCTTTGGTCTTTGTTGGGCGAGCATCACTTATTCCTGAGGGATTTGTTCCTTAGATCTCTGTTCCAGAAACTGTCTCCTGATACTGATGATCCTTCTACCCACTGTTTTCTGTCTCGGTTTATTTTTTGGGGTTGTTTTATTTTGCTTTTAGGGGCAAAGGGGAAAGGAGAAAGAGGAAAGGCTGCTGGAGGATGTAAGATTACCTGTTATGGAGCCCAAGTCTGGAGGCAGTGAAGCAGGATGCACGAATGGGCTGTCAAACAGATGAAGGGACAGGCGTGTGTGTTGTCAAGGTCTAGCTTCCTAAGGTTGGAAGGGTTAATACAATTGCACAATGAACGTCTGTCTGTATGTTGGTGCCCCTTTCATTTTAACTTTTACCCCTCTCAGAGGAATTTTAGCTAGAGGAGAAAGAACTCTTCAAAGGTATTAAATTCCTGCTTGTTTTGTGAAGATGTACGTTTGATTGGAGGAAAGGTCTCCTCTAACGGGCCACCAATTGTTACAAATATTATCCATTCTGTCTCCTGCCACTGATGGCTGGTTATGAGACGAAGAAAAACACCCCCCCCCCCCACAAAAAGAAGTTAGCCGTGGGTAATGAACTGATGGGAAAACAGTCTTGGTTGTACATCTCACAGGAAAACTGACTTCGTCTAGTTCAGGTGAAAATGAGGAGGGGCCATAGGAATAAGGACAAGTGAAGGAGAGAAGGGGAATGTGTAACTAGGCCAAAAACTGATCCAAGTGAGGACAATATTTTGGATAGTAAAGAAATAGGAAAAACATTTTTTTCCAGGAAGAGCTTGAACAGCTCTTTGCTACTAATACTCAGCTTTCACAGAGGTACATTCACGTTTTCCTAGTGAGGCAATTATGGCGATTCTCTATGGCTCTGTGTTTCTGGGGATAAGGATGCTGGGAACAGTGCAAGTCAACTGGATGCATGTCTAGGAGAAGAAAGCAGTTCACATCTCCCATCTGCTCAGATCCCTGCAAGTTTAACGACTCCTCTGCCATGACTCCAGGGTCTTTTACTTCCTGCACCATCCTCATTGCACATCCTTCTCTACATAGCTGCCGCTGCGCTACCCTGGAAGCTCATGGACCCCTTCTTGTTTCAGCCTCCTCTGAAGATCCCACTGAAGACTGTCCCAGACACCGTTGAGGTTACCTCAGCCAGGCAAGGCAGCTTTTTGTTCGGAAAAGAGGTTTACAAATCAGTGCTGTTCTCTCAGGTTGTTCCCGCAGTTGGCTGCTGCATTTGTGGGATATTATTATTGTTCCTCCTCCCCATTACTTGTTGCACTCAGCTGTTCCCAAAATGAGTTCCTAGCTCTGTAAACCAAAGATTGCTTATTGCATCTTTGAACAGCACCTAACACTGGGGATGTGGGTTAGGGCATCAGTCAGTAATTGAAAGGTAAGTAACAGCTAGCAGTCTTGATTGAAATGTATCCCCTGAAAATATTTTTCAGCAGAGAATGGACCTTTTTCATTAAATGGAATTTTTTTATATAAAACATTATCAGTTCTGTAGAATTTTTCTATTTTCTCTTTAATAAAAAGTGCTTTTTCCCCCCACCCCCGTTGGTATTTTGAAACTCAGCAGCAACTGGAATTACTTCTGTTGTTCAATTTAAAACATGAAAATTCTTACAAAAAGTGATGTGTAGATTATAGAAGTTTTACTTCTTTTCTTTCTTTGGTCTCAGCTGCCCCCCTCTAAAAGAACAACAAAGGTAAAAAGATGAACTCTTCTTTGTCTACTCTGTGTCATGTGCTGAAAATAAATGAATGACACCTCTATTTCAATACAGCTCTGTGTGATTTTAGAGAGATGGTTTTTGAATTTATAAGCTCAAACCTGCTTTGGACTGCAAGAGGTTTGAGTTATGCACTTCTGCTATGTTTAAACCAGTAAGGTTTAAGGAAAGATTAAAAAAAAAAAAAGTTTTCCATTGCTGATTTCGTGATTCCTCCAGCTTCTTGACTTCTAAGGGATCAAGTCTCCCGATTCAAATAGTCCCTGAGAAAATGTTAAGTTACCTTGGTAATTACTGTCCTTAAAAAGAAATTTTGAAATGCTTTAAAAGCAGATTCCCTTGTAATAAGAGACAGTACAGGTGTGAAACAGTGTGCTCCAGTGAGCCGGAGATAACTCCCCATTTTTCCACCTCTGTGCCTTTGGTACCAATCTCTGGTAACTTCACTTTAGCAGCATGGTTGCAGAGTGTTAACTTCTACTGTATATGGTGAGAATACAGGTTATATCACTATGGACCATTTTGCTACACTTTTTCACAGATATACTTGTCTGGGAGGAACTGTGACTCTCCCCTCGTGTCACATGGAAGTATTTTGGATGAAGCCTTTGTGATAAATTAGGGAATATTGTCAGCCAGAAACAGGTGGAGCTCTATTTTACAAATCTGCAGGTGGCTAACAATAAAAATGATGAAAGATGTAGTCAGTTATGTTATTAGCTAAAGGTTGGTGAGGCCATGAGAGCAAAGGGGTGTGTGGGTACTATGGGAATTGGGAGGGTTCAAAAACTGAGGGGGAGACAAGAACATTGCTTTCAAGCACTGTCAGTTGGTAAAATCAAGAAGTGGAAGTCTTGCTGGGCTAGAGCTGTTCTAGAGATGGTTCTTTCAAAATTTGGAACTTCAACGCCCTTTTCTTGCTTGCAGCTTACTTTGACAGCTTGTAAGGTCTGGGAGCACCCACATTTTCAGCAATCAAGACCCTGTCAGTGCCTGAGGCTCCCTGTGTCATCTGCGTCTTCATTTAATCTTCTATGCCTCCTGGGTCAAGGCCATGTCAGGGCCCAACACTACATATCCTATCTGTCTTGCAGGAAGTGGGAGATATGCCTCCTTTGTGAACTGTGCTGAGCGGTGAGCTGCTGGGTGTTTTATTGGTGAGTTATGAACTTTTTGCCAACAGACCCTGGGAGGTCTTCCTAGTAGAAATGAGGACCATGGGGAACTGAGGCCCCTTTAGCATTCAATATTAGGTGGTGAGGAGGATTATACATGGCGAGTGGGCTGCTTAAGATAGTGGATAAAAGCTTCTGAGTATTCTCTGTGTCCTCGTTCAGCTGGGTCCTGTTCTCTTTCGTTTGAGGTAGAAAGGTAAGCAGATATGATAGAGAAGAGCCTTGTCTAAGTACCTGAATAGGGAAGGATTGGGAGGTTCCAAATCTCCATTAAAGCTTTGATTTGGCAACATCACAAAATCCTGCAGTTAGCCAACCTGTATGTAAATGCACTGTGGACAGCTAAAGAGCCTCTTTTCTTCTCTTCCTCTGTCATATTTTGCAATGCATATTATTTGCTTACAATTCAGGTCTGTCTCATAGTCTCTCTGGTAAGAGCATATTGAGGAAAGTCATCTCCTTTCCTAGTAATTTTCTCAGCTTCTCTTGATCATTAACATGCTGGAAATCACTTGAAAGAAACACTGCAATTTTTTAAGGGATTTTATTCATTTATTCATCAAGGTTAAGGACCCTGAAAAACTGCTGTCTACATCTTTTAGCACTTACTTCTTTCAAATCTCGTATACATTATAGTCCTCAATCTGGAGTTCTCTTTTGCTATGAGGTTTTCTCAGCCTGTATCTTTTGTTGCAGTCTTAATGTACAATAAACCCCTTTAAAATTAGTTATACTGCTATAGTTGTCAGGAGAACTCAAGTGATTTGATGAATTTAGTAAGAATTCCAGGCTGCGAAACAGATACAATGAAATTCTCTCCCTCATCATACTTGCCTCATTATTAAACCTCCAGTTTATAGTGTGCAGACAGTCGCACACTATAATTGAGGTTGAATTGCCATTCTTATTATAAATCCCCTTTTCTTGTGTGCTCATAACTTCAGGCAACACGTGGGCTGAAACTGCGTGTGCTCACTTTTAGACCACAGTAGAATATTTAACTCCATGATCTATGGGCTTTAGCTCTGCTGCTGTGCTCTGCTGCCCTATATATTTCACACTAACTGGAGCTTCTGGTAAGATAAAACACAAAAGCTGATCAGCCTTGCCTAACTTAGGCACTAGACTTGCACCTATGTTTTAGGTAGCTAGAGAGGCCATTGCCCTGAAGGAAGTATTGATGTTTGCTGTCTAGCCATCTGAGGGTGTTTATCAAGGCCCTTTACAGGAAGAACCTGTCTGCTGACTTAAGTGACAGAAGTACCTCAAAAGCCTTGAAAAACACCCAACCCTGCCTTATTGACTGGACAGGAAATTTAGGTATTTCCTTCATTACATGCCCAGAATTACACCCAGGTGAATCCCAGCAGGACCCTTCCTGTGCTTCCTTCCTTAGGGTCACTGAGCTCTACAAGTTCAGTCTGAATTTCTGTAATATTACCATAGGGGCTTTAAAACTGGTAACTGATTGCATTCTGACTCAGAGCAAGTCTGTTAACCCCCCAGTGCCAGGGAGAAGGACCTCCTTTCCTTTCTTTGTGTACTACAGTTGTTCTTCATCCCCTCAGCTTTGCTGCCTTCTCTGCAGCCTGCGAACAGTGGGAAAGCAGAAAACACCTTAGTGGGAGCGCGTTGAAGGAAGGGCTTGGATGTGCACCTACAGCGAATAAGCCACGTTGGTGCTGGTCAGTTCAAATGGAGATTTCTGTGTTGCATCTTATCTTGTAGCCGGGGCAAGAAGAAGGGAACGGTCTCATGGCTACAGCACTCAATAAGGTTGTGAAGGTTTGACGCACAGTTCTGCTGTTTGCCACAGTTTGTGTGTATGTTTTTGGAAAGACAGGTAAAGTCCCTTGACTAAAGCTCTGTTGACTGAAATGGGAGTGTAGATCTCATGCTCAGATTATGTGCCTACCTGCAGACAAGGAAAGCTCGATGGGATCCTTCCCACTATAACTGTGCTCGGAGGAAACCAGAATGCCTACAAAGATGGAATACACTGCGGTGTCCTGAGGCAGACCTCTACTCCCTGTCCTATTCATTCTCCACAAGCAAAGGAAGTGTTCCCTATCCGTGGCTGCAGCACAGTGGCTTACCTTAGGTGCCTTCATGAAGAGAACGTCAGAGCTGAGAGTCTGCAGAAACTCTTGCTGAGAGTTTTGGGAGAGAGGTGTGAGGGATAAAGAAAAACTAGTGCATATTTGTCAAGAAACCTGAGCCAAAAGGATTTATGTTAAGAGGAATTTTTTTGGCAGTTATGAGAGATCACATAAAAAATAAGACACACATACTCATGTATTTATAATGGGAGAAGGAGGTAGAGGAAAGAAATTTATGTGAAAAGGAAATTTTTCAGTTGGGAAGTATGAGGTAGAGAAATGAATGACACCTTACAGCAAAACAAACCTCAGACCAAGACTGGACCTATCTGCACATGACTGTGGTAGGGGACTGAGTACATTTGATGCAGTCTGTCAGGGAAGCAGTAGCTGTTCACTAAATCCCTCTCTGCCCTTGCTGTCATGGTCCTACAGCTGCTGGTGGAGTAGACAGCATTTATCCCTAGCTTTTTATTACCAACCCTTGGCTGGAGAGCTTCATCCTTTAGCAGAGAGGGAAACCTGTGCCTGTTTCTGGCATTCTGTTGTCTTAACAATTCACCTTGATAAACAGTCCAGCTAAAACCTAGGGCTGTGAGCTCTCTGGACAGGCTTTCCTCCCGTGCTCTTGCTGTGGGAGGGAGCGTGTGGCAGGGGGCTGAGCATGCAGGAGCGCGTGGTAAGATCTGAAGATACTGTGGCAATGTTCGCAGAGCTCATCTGTCAGTGCCCCAAATGACTTCCAAATCATCTTCCATTTGTATGGCTCAGCCTGAGTGCTTTCTCACACCTCTCCCCCAGTTTCTTTGCTCTCCGAATGCTACTTGTAGGAGTCAAAAGTGAAGTGACAGAGCCTAAGAAAATGGGAAAAATAAAGACTGCATTTCTTTGAAAATCTCAAAGGGCCCTTCTTGCATAGTTTGTTCCTCTCCTGATAGCTGTCTCTGTCTGCACTTAAGGTGCTGTGATCAACTGCATTGAGAATTACTCTTGTGTCAGCAAGGTGAGTGGTTCTCACTTTCTGAATGCTAACTATCCAGCTGTGGATCCATCTACGATAATGAAAATCCTCTGGATCTGTCCCCAGTGTGACACTTCTGACTCAGATATGGGCTTTAGTCAGTGTGCTGGATGGCAGTCAGTGTTGCGCCAGAGTGGGGAGTTTTGTGATCTCTGGCTCCCAGGACACCAGCCCTGCAGATTTTGGGAGTCAGACTCAGATACGAGGTGAAGCGGGCAGGCTATGGCTGTGTGGTTATTTCTGTACAACATGAGAGATGATGTGCATCATATCAGATGGTGCTAATGGTGGGATGAGAGCCCTTGTAGTGCTTTCCCTGACAGATCTCTCCTAAGTACAGTCCTGGCTTTCAAGGTCTTCATGCTGCTGAGTTAAGACTTCTGGTGTTGTGAGGTGGACCTTGGAAGCTCTCAGATTCCCAGCACAGGCTGTGTGTCTCTAACTCCCAGACATTCTCTTAAGAAATCCGTACTGAGCTAAAGACCTTGGAAGCAAAGCCCTAACTGGCCTGCTGGGATGCTGCTGGGGAGCCAAGAGTCTTCCCACTGTAATCCTGCCTTTCTTTGGGTAGAAACTAGTTGAAACAGAAGTATTGCCATCCCAATGAACTCTGCAATATGCAAAAGTATTTCTTTAGCTGAAAAAGTCTGAAGCTATTTTTCTGTAGAAAAGGGGGTGAATGACTTTAGTTGCTCAGTAGACTGGGACTACAGGCACAGTGTGGAAAAGCGGACAAACATAAGTAAATCTATGAGAATTTTGCTCCATGGGTGCATTGGAGATGAGGGAAAAGCTAAAGTGAGGGAAGAAAAGTGCCTCCTGTGCTGCTAACATGGTTGATTTTACTTGATATAACCTTTATTTTGGATCACAAGGCTTAAAGACTTCTTTAACATCATTTCATGCATTTCAAACATGTCTGTATGACATGCATTAGAATCTGCACTCTCAGAAAGATGGTGGTACTTCCCAGAATGGTGTACGTACGTTTTGTGCATATGTCAGGAATCCTGACACTAAAGCCAAAGCGCTTTATAGCACGACGCTCCTCTCTTGTAATGGCAAGGGGAACTGGGAATGAGTTCTCCAGACTGCTCAGTATCAGTAACCTTAATAACTCCTTTCAAATCCTTTTCCCAAGTAGTAGTTCTGGCAATCACTGTCCACATTTGCTTGGATTGGGCAGAGTTTTAAAAAGTAGATTGGCTGGAATAAGGTAGCTCTGAGCTTTGCTCACAGCATTGCCCCTAATAACTCTGTGAAGTATTTCTGCAGCCACTAAAGCTATTCTGAATTTCTAATGAATTTGAAAATCATACCTCTGGAATGGAAAACAAGCTCTGTCTGCTCTAGAGACAGTGAGTAATGGGGGTCAACTCCAGACTCTACAAATGAAGATAAGGCGTTTTGCCACTCTTTGGATAAATCTGAAATCCCCTCTGTTTGAACACTGTCACTAAGAAAATTCTACTACTCTCCAGTTTTGACTGTCTGTAAGAAGGTTGTAAGCTAGATAACTAGGAACACACATTTTAAGCTAAATGGTTTTTCTGTTTCCAAAGACTAGCTGCGTGCTGGATTTTGATATAAATTTGTATGTACAAAAATATAAGAAATATATGTATAAGCCTAGGAAGACAAGTCCCATGGAACCTTGCTCACCTATCTCCATCTCATAATTGTATTCTTCTGATCCAGCCTTCCTCTAATAAATTAACTTTCCTCTGTAGAAACTTGGCAGCAAGCAGGTGGCCAGTGTATTGCATCTGTTGTTTGACAAGCACTGTCATACGATTTTTCTTTGTTCCTTTGATTAGTTTTTGTCTGCTGTTTTTTTTTCCTCAGTTAGATTGTAACTTTCGTGGATTAGGCATCATCCTCTGCTCTGTGTTTATGCAGTGCCTGCAATGAAGGATTTTGGGTACCTGTACAGTGAAACAAGTCAGATTATGGCCACTGGAGATGGACAAAACTTCCCTGCTAAAATATTTTCCACAAAGAAAGGTTGATTTTGCCTCCTTCTCCATCCTTCCCCTCCCTGGTTATTACTAATAAGAAAATTGTTTCATTTTGGGTCTGCCTAACTTAAAGGACTTGCCTATTGGCATTAGGGTCCAGTCAGGGTCAACTGTACTTCCATTCTCCCCTACTGGCCCTTCTCCTTAGCTGCACACTATTTCCTACAAAATACTGAAATAACCTGCTGGTTGGCAACTTCCGTGGAAAGTTCTGCTGCTTATGAATCAACAGTTTGTGTCATTTTAAAGTTTCTATAGTTTGAATGTTTTGGCCTCATCTGGGCTAAAAAATAAATGTTTTGCTAGCTAGTATTCTTTTTTTTCCCTCAATGAAGCCTACAGGGGAAAATGCGTGGGAGATTTTGCTACCGTCTTCCTTCCCCACAAAGTTCAAGTAGGTCAAATGCTACTGTCGATGATCTACTTTTAGTTTTACTCCTCCAAATCTCTTGGACTTGACTTTACAAGTCCTTTAATGTCACTTCACACTGTAGTGGGAGGAAGTGAAAATTACAGGCCACAGGCAGGGTTCCAAAAAGTGCTCTCTCTTTCTCAGAAAAGGGCTGGCATCTTTCCATGGGCCTTCATTGTATTTTATAGCCATACTACAGTATTTAACAGCATAATTTAGGAAGTGTTGGTACTCCATAGCAGAGTGTGGAGAAACCGTCTTATTCAACCTCTGGCAACGTGCACTGATTCAAATAACATATTGTGAGGTAACATTAATGTTTTCTGGAAATGAAATTGGAATCAGAAATGCCCTTATTGGCTGTCAGCATAAATACTGGTGTCATCCTGATCAGCAAGCAGAATTCAAGACCTTTTAGCCTTATAAGGTGACTCTCTTTCAGAACTTCATGTTCTAATTCCTTCCCCATTAAATTAACTGCCCCAAAATCTAGGCACACATTCCACTTTCATACTTGAGACAAACATGATCTTTTTTGTTGCTCTTCATGCCACAACTCTGTCTACTTTTATGTACTAGAAGATTATTTATTCACTAGTATTGTGCATGGTTATATCTGAGAGCATTTAAATATCTGAATTATGTCTTTCAGTTTATAAAATGCATGAAATGCTTAAAGAAAATCAAAGTCCTTGCTGTAGATTAAGAATATATCCTAAATGCATTTTAGAAGACCCGATGCAACACAAATTCTGAGTGAAACCATTTCCCACCCTTCCAATTATGGTGCCTATTCATTCCTCACGCACTTTAGATGCTTGGAAGGGGATGGATCTGGCTGGGTTCCTAGATTATCATCTGATTTAGGGTATTCTAAACATAGAGGGAAGAAAAAATGTTAACTCTTTTGAGTTGTCACAGAGACCGTTTTGTGTTTACCTCTGCCCTACAGCCACCATGGAACGTGGAACGTGTCTTACAGGCATATGAGGAAGGTCCCTTGTCAGACTGGGGGGAGGAAGCATCAGTTGCATTAGAAGTTGGTCAGATATTGTCTCTCAAAGAGATTTTAGCTTGTTCTCCAGCCCAAAAGGCTACAATAGTTCTTCATAATTTCTATCAATCAGTTGCATCAGACTTTGTACCCAGAATAAAAAGACATCATACCCATGTAATATCATTCTTCACAGTTATAATCACAATGTCAAGCCCTTCCTCCAGGACTGGTGCAGTTTGGTCTACCCTCTCCTACTTTTTGATCTGTAGCCAGGTCTAGTAGGAGCATTGTTTGCTTGTCAGACAGGAGGTGGTGACAGTTCCTGGAGTCACCCTTGTTGCAGCTCAGTGATGAGCTCTAATACTGAGGGTGCACATGTACCCTTCTGCCTTCAGTTCACAGATATTAACACTGAAGTTGGCCTGAAGAGGGCAGCCACTAATAAGCTATCCAGTGTGCCTATGTGAAACACTCTTTTCTTCATTGGGTGGAACTGGAACTACCCTATGGAGCAGGTACTGCCCACAGCATGGTCTGGAGTCCTTGTCCCTCAGTACATTTAACAGTTCACACAAGTGCTTGTTTACACCATCCTTCCTGCCCACAATGGTTTCCCTTGAAAAGAAATCCAGTCCAGAAGGGAGATGCAGTAAACTCTGGTATATCTACCAGGTTGGAAAGTGTGAGGGGAGTGCTGCATTGTATGTCTGTCCCATAACGTAGGTTCAAATGTGGTTGTGCAGGTCTACGTGTATAGCTTTTGATATTTTAAATTCATAAAAAAACAAGGGACATGACTGGAAAACAGTCCTGCTTCAAGTAGGAGGTTGGACTAGAAAACCATAGAGGTCCTTTTCCATTGGCATTGCTGTGATGTGAATTCTGTACCTGCTCTAGCTGGGAAGTTTGAAGGGATGATGTCTATGCTAGTAACATACCCACAGATTTACACACATTTACAGCAATCATAGAATCATAGAATCAGTAAGGTTGGAAGGGACCTCGGGAGATCATCTAGTCCGACTGCCCTGCTCAAGCAGGGTCACCTAGAGCATGTTAGACAGGGTTGTGTCCAGGTGGACCTTGAAGATCTCCACAGAAGGAGACTCCACAACCTCTCTGGGCAACCTGTGCCAGCGCTTCGTCACTCTCACAGTGAAAAAATTCCCCCTCACGTTCAGGCGGAACTTCCTGTGCTTCAATCTCTGCCCATTGCCTCTTGTCCTGTCACACGGGACAACTGAAAAGAGTTTGGCACCATCCCCTTGACACTCTCCCTTCAGGTGCTTATACACATTGATAAGATCCCCCCTCAGTCTTCTCTTCCCCAGGCTGAAGAGGCCCAGCTCTCGCAGCCGTTCCTCACAGGGCAGATGCTCCAGCCCTCTGATCATCTTTGTAGCCCTACGCTGGACTCTCTCCAGTACCTCTGTGTCTCTCTTGTCCTGGGGAGCCCAGAACTGGACACAGTACTTGAGATGAGGCCTCTCCAGGGCTGAGTAGAGCGGCAGGATCACCTCCCTTGACCTGCTGGCAACACTCTTCCCAATGCACCACAGGAGACCATTGGCCTTCTTGGCCAAAAGAGCACATTGCTGGCTCATGGTCAACTTGTCATCCACCAGCACTCCCAGGTCTTTCTCTGCAGAGCTGCTCTGCAGAAGGTCAGTAGCATATTTCCTCTATAGCTTTCACCTGAAGTTATCAAAATAGGCAAGTCAGTATTTTAACAAGAACAAGTTAGCTGGGCAATGAACTCACCTTTGTACTTTTAAAATTTTCACTTATGAGCCTCAAAGCCAATATGAGGTAATAGTATATGTCATTTCACAAATGGGCGAAGTGAAGTGATGTAACCCAGAAGCGGTGAGGAGTAACACTACCATGCACTAACCACTGGTCCATACACTTCTCTGAAGATGGCATGTGGCTTGGTAACTGTCCAGCACTACCATCTGCAGAGACTGAAACTCAATTGCTGTTAACGAGAATGAAATTATGGCAATATTAGCATAATTGGAATGAGAAGAATCCTAGTTCAAAGATGATTGATGCCCACAGAAAGCTTTGGATGGAGGTAGAGAAGGAAGGTCCAAGAGTGTTGGCTCAGACTTTATTTACCTACAATTTCCCCAGGTACAGGAGAAAATGTTCTCAAAAAAAAAAAAAAAAAAAAAAAGAATAGAAAAGAAAAAGGTTTAATATGGCTACTGACTGGTATTAAATAAATGATGCATGTTGGCAGAGCGATAGATGAGAATAGTGAAAAACACATTGTGAAAGGATCCAGAAGAATTGCTGTCATAAATCTCCCCAAACTATTCTAGTCAGAGAGAGGCTAAAAACTAAGTAGGTTACAGGGACTATAAGGAAAGGGGCTTTAGAAGAAACTCATTGCTCTGTAGATTCATTGACACAAGTTTTGCCCATGTGTCCTGCCTCTTATACGAGGAGCAATGGTTGGCCAGGGAAAGGAAAGGGCTGTGAAGGCATGAAATTGCAACTTGGGTTGTTGGGCTTTGGGGTTTTATTTTTTATTTGAGGCAGGTTAAAGGAGCTCCAGGTGTTCTCTCTAGAAAAAAAGAGATTAGAAGGCAACATTAATCAAGTTTACAACATATTCAAACGAGGAGATAAAGAGGAGAGAAAAAATACCCCTGAAATGTTTTTCTAATGAATGCATATTTTTTTAGCTGAGGAATTCACAGGGGTCGACATGGAAAAAGACATATATATATGCAAAACTAGGGTTAGAAGACAAACTGGGATTATTTGCAAAGCTCATAAATAATTTAACTGTTGGAAGAAAAATGCATCTTATTACCAAAGGAGTGACTCTAGGCCTGATAAAGTAAAGGGCTAAAGGAGATTTCATACAGAAGAATGACAGAGCACGGCTACTTGTGTGTTACAATGTGTCGTATCAAGCATGGTTATTCTTGAGTAAAAACTGGGCATGTTGGGACAGGATATTCTGGTTTCTTTGACACGCTGAAATACTTGTACGCAGAGCTAAAGGACCTTTATGCTGGAAAGAAATTACAGTTGCTTGTTGACTTTTGTAAGGTGTTAGTGAAAGTGGTTGTAAATATTCCCATTAAATTTTCTGCTGTTGGCCATTGCTGAGTGCTTTTGACAACTCCACTTTTAAATGCCCAGAAGGAGTTTTACAAAGAACTAGTCACTGAAAAAATTCAGGAGCAGAAGTACCTTCTTCATCTGCATTTCTAGTTACCATGAAAATTGTGTAACTTCACAGTGACCAGGGCAGGTCATATAAGAGCTTAGTTATCTATTCTGCATGCACAGTTATCCATGCCGTTGTCACACTTACTCAGTCTTCACATCAGTCACTTTGTGCTGTTTAGTCATGCAGTCAAATGGCTAAAGTTCTCAAAGTCCCTGTTCCATATCATTTCTGTTCCTATCAGGTGAGAACAACTAATACCTGCCCCTCTGGCTTGTATTCCAATTTTGTTTTATTGAACTTGAGCTATATTTTCATTGCCTTTGAAGTGACATTTCCGGACAATGAGAGAAGCCAGACTGTGAATCCCGAAGCTTGCTTCCTGTGAACCTATGCAGTCTTCATCTGTGCCCACCAGTGACTTAACACATCTATTGGCTGGCAGTTACCACTGCTCATCGCAAGGAAAAGGTATGGAATAACTGCAGTGCTTGCTCTTTGGTATGCAGAACCTGGCCTCGTGTGCACTCCCTTAGGCTATTTCAAATGTAAGTCCAAAGTGTAGCCAATCATCTGTTTTACTTCCCATTGCACTGAACAGTTACTACATCCCAGCTGAGATTTAGTGGTTTCCATCTGCACTGAGGCAACTTCTAATTTTCTAATTCAGCCACATGTACTGTTTGCCCATAACTGTTACGTCCATCACCTGTGGAACAGACAAGGCTGTGGACTCCAGCTGCCTTGTACTAATCCCTGAGAAGCGAGATCTCACTCGTTATCTTGACTTATTTGCTAAAAGTGCAACAAAAACACTAGGTGGGCTAACAAACAGTGATTTGGACCTATCTATCTGACCTAGGACAGTCAAAAGATTTCATAAATGATGGCTTACTGACTAGGTGGATGGCAACTAGCCATGGTATCACTAGCAGTCTGATACAGAGGCAAAACAAGGTCCAACCTAACCATGCTTACTTACCCTCTCACCCTAGCTATCAGCAGTGGCACAGGACTCTGCCTGTGTTCCTTAGCTATTTTCAGTTAATGGGGAGGAGTGTTCATTTGTATCTGATGGATGAAAACCATTCCCAAAATTCAGTATTTGCAGATATAACCCCTGTATGGATGGAAAAATTCCCTGGTCTCTGATTAAACTGGATCAAGGCTATAAGTCTTTCAAGTAAGTGTGTTGCTTTACTTGGATTTCCTATCTCTAGAAAAATAAAACACCTTAAATGTACAGTGTTTCACCTAAACTCAACTTTCTCCTAGTACTGCAAAAGCTTGCTAGTCAAGCAGAGAAAATATATACTTAGTAAAACTTTAAGATCAGGCTTTTTAGCTGGAAAGCGAGAGGGTATAAATAAGCCAGCTATAGGGCAACTTCTGCTTAAACTGCAGAGCTTAATCTGCAGAGCTAGTTCTTTATCTAGTCCTTTATCCTCTTTTGGCCAGAACTGCTATGTGTAACTCAGTCATCAAAACAGGGGTTTCGAAGTTTGCCCACCAAGCCATCTCCTGAATGGGGCACTCAGCTTAAGTGAAGAAAGCTAATAGCTGGTCCCATGCAGAGGGCCAGACTGCTTTTCTCAGGTCCCCATCAATCTCCCTGTCCTGCTCCCTCTTGTAACCTAAACTTAGCTGCTTGCTGCTTTTCAGCTAGCAGAGGTATGCACAGTGTCTGAGACCTTATTTGTCTTTGAAGTTGAGGCTGTGGGGTGCAAATGGAAATTGCCTACATGGCTTTTCCTTGGAGTTGGGAGTGTTGGGTCCAGAAACACAAACACCTCTTTATTTGTCATCACTGTCCTGGCTGCCTGCCCTTGAACCAAGCTGAGTTGCTCCCAGAGCCAGCTTTAGCATACGCCTGTGAAATATGACGCAAAACATTACTTGGATGCTTATTTTGTGAAATTCCTGTGCTCCAGTGTGCTATGATGTTCTTAAAGAAGCAGCAGTAGGAAACAGCCTTAATGGAAGGAGTTAAATTGAGGAAAAATTAGGCTGATGCTTTTCATATACACTTATATACCTTTAACAGTGGTTGGGGGGCTTCTATTGGCTTGGCTTACAAAAGATACTGTTAATGTCTAACATTTGATGACAGATAGTTCACCAACACTACTAGACCCATTGTCTCACTTAATAGCTCTTTGTTCTAGCTGAAGGAAGGTAATCTTTTCTTGTAGGAGTTGGTAGGAGGATCTGTGTGCAATGTACCTTCTGACAGTCGTTCCAGTTTTGGAGCCTATTCTGTAGTTCACTGAAGTGGAATCCTCTGCCTTGCCCTCTGGGGGAGGGACGCACAAAGTAGATGTTACAATCGTGATGCCGAATTTGTGGGTACTTTGCTGTCTGATGAAATTCACAACACTGAGTTAGACAATCATGTTATTTTTGCAACATGTGGAAAACACAAAACACACAAAAATAGGATTCAGGGGATCAAACAAACTTGGTGCTGATCCACCTTAAAGGATGAGGAGAGGTTTAGGGTCTCTGTCACTCTGAGAAGGAAAGGCTCCCATTTTTGAGAAGTCATGCTGTAGCTCCCTCTGAGGGGAGTTAACTCACCCACTTGCTAGCAGCCAGCAAATGTGCATGTTTACAACTTTACTTTTTAAAGAGATGAAAGCATAGATTGAACCCAGCAATTCTTACTTTCCAGAAGAGTGCCCTAAGCAACAGATTAAGGTGTACCAGAGAGGCAGGCTGTGTCCCTTTCTCCTGGCAATGTCTGCTCTGTATGATGTGTGGTATGTGTAGGGGAGCTGTGTTAGGAATCTGGGTCTCTTAGGTGAGGTTGTGGTGTTGTTAGCTCTTAATTTCCACTTCTGTTTCCATCTTTTATACAAAGTGAGGTAGATCAAATGAGTGGAGTTGTGTCTCCCTGGAGTACTCTAGGTTTCAGGGGCATCTTCCACTTCATGGGAGATTCAAGGGTCAAGTCCCCAGCATCCAGCCAGAGGAAGAATCTGAACCTGTATTTACCATACCTCATTTAAATGCACAGTGCTCCATTAAGTTCCTGCTCACAGGAAAATGGTATTCTTACCTGTATATATCTAGGCAAGGAACCTCCTTTCTCAGTCTGTGCTTTGCTGGATGTAGCCCTTGCCAAGCTGAAGACTTACCAGGTCAAGACTCAGGATTCAGGATGGAAAGAGCTGGTTTATGAATTCCTTGGTGGGATGACATTTGCTACCAAGGCTTTTCTTGCCACCAGAACCAGTTATGTGTTTATCAGTGCTAGTGCTAGGCTGGTTCCTCTGTAGAAGTGCGGGCATCTTCAGGGTTGGGTGACCACTAAGAAAGGCCTGCACAATACTAGCCTTAATTGCAAGTGTGTAAAGAGACAGCAGAGTGCCCTCATTCAATTAATAAATGGAACCCAGGAGTTCTGATTTGGTATCTTCCAAATAGTTTTATTTTGCATATGTTTGCTCAGTTGCAAGTGCTTACCATAGTGAGAGGCAAGCTTTGTAACTGAAATCTGAATTAAGGGCTGTTTTCTTGGATGAGTAGGAAGGTAGTACCATTCCAAAAAGCACTTTCAGATATGCAACTGGTTAACCCGAGACTGCCTACTAATATTTCACTGTCTTTGGAGTGTTAGGACAAGCCAGGTATTCTCACATGCGCAGGGAGGTTGGACTAGATGATCTCCAGAGGTCCCGTCCAACCTTACTGATTCTATGACTCAAAATGAGTTTGCTTAGGAACCTTTGTAGGCAACAGTAGCAGCACTTTCTTCTATTGGCCATACTGTACACAAGCTTGCACAAGGTGCTTGGACAGCATTTGCACATCTCACTGAAGCACATAATGATGCATGTTTCCCCATGTGAGAAAGACCTGTGATGTGTGAGTGGCTTCCTGGGACCACAAGCACAAACATTTGTCATGCTTTTAGACCCATGAAGCAGTCACTGGTGTATTAGGGACAAGGGGAAAAGCTGCTGAAAGATGAGCCAGAGAATTCAAGGTGGAAACATCATCACCTTGCTTCATGAAGGTATTTACAGATGTCCTTTGAAAACTGTTGCCATCCACACCAAATCTGGATGTTTGGGTAACATGAATTTTTCTGTCAGAAGGATTCTGGCCAAATGACACAATGTTAATTACATGAACAGACAGCGGGTGGAGTTGTGTAGACTCATTCAAAACCCAGATTGTTTCTTAATAAATAGATTGTCTTACGGTCAACCATCTGGAGCGGGGATGGGGTGGAAGTGAGGAGGGGAATTGTTTCCTTTTGTGTGTGCTAAGGAAGAGTGACTCTGTGGCTATGTCAAGAAATGCTAATATGGAAACGTGACTCGAGAAAGAGATTCACTGTTGTCATAGAGGCACAGAAGTTAGATTAGCGACCGGGATGTCTTCATGGGACTCCAAAAAGAGTGAGAGCAAACCATGCCTTGTACTTGTGCTGAAGGTTGCCCCAGCTATTCAGTGGGGATTGGACTGCAGGCTACTGTAATCACACTGGTGCCAAGGAGCACCTTTGCAAAGGATGGATGTTTGACCTTTAATAAACCTTTAGTTTCAAGTAATGTGGTATAGCAGCTACAAATAAGAGAGAGGAGTCAGCGTCAAATAGCCAATGGCTTTTGAACCTCTATAATAGTATGTTCCTTAGTTTGCAGTATTCTGGAAAATATGGGCAGGCAGTTACAGTCTTTCAGGTTGGTTTGGCCTCTCTCTTCATCTTTATTCCTTCAGACTGGATTTAGGCTGGAGCTTTTCTTTGGCTACTTTCCACCCCTTTGATACAGTCCCATGCTAAAACAGGCCCACAGCAAAAAAGCTCAGTTTTGCTTTACAGCACCTACGGTGTTAAGGGATGAACTTCCTTGGGAAGAAGCATGGAGCTTCCAGATGACAAGCAATTACATCTTAAAACAGGGTTGGTATGTTTGGACAGCCCAGAGAAGACTGTTTAATCAAGCATAAGGACATGCTTAGGTCTGTGCTTCAGCCTATCCTATTTTAATCTGTGTCTCCACCATAACCAGAGATGAATGCAGCAAGTAAACATCACTTAGCTTAGGTACCAACAGCAATATAAACACAGCAGTACTTTATTCCCCTCCATACCAGTGTAAACTAACCTCCAGCAGGAGGCCTGTGCTCTGGTGCCTGCCTCCTTTTTGGAGAGTGGGTTTGGAGATCTGTCCATTTTGCTCTGTGCAATATCTAATGCATGGTGGTGTGCTGGGAGAAGATTGTGGCCCATGCATGGTCCCTCCATGTTTCAGTGATAGTCCCTGCTGCTCCTGATAGCTGGGGAACTACCATTTCAGTAACCTGAAAATTCTCCATTTCAATAACCCCAACTGGGCCTCTGGGGAGTCAAGTATTTTTAGGAGTACTGACCTGGTCAACATAAATGGCTCTAATAGTGTTTTCTGACCTCCCCCCAGGAGGTGGTTGCTCTCCTGAACTGGGTATTTCATCCTCTGTGTACTGAAGCTACCTGAGACAACACTCTGAAATCTTGTCTCATAGTCATCCAACAACAGCCCCCAGTTTTGTCTAAATGGCTGGGGGTATTGCCAGCTGGAAGCCCCAGAGATGCAGCTGCTTACTTAGACTGTATGGCCACGTCCTCACGGGTAAACCCGGATGTAACTCACAGTGTCAAACGCACTGCAGAAAACTAGCTCCTGCTCAAGAAGGGGGAAGGATGGGCCCCAGGGAGCTTGGATATGAAGAGGTACAGCTGGAGGCACAATATGGGAGACGGACAGCCCCAGAAGTGGGGAGGGAAATGGGCAATATCTTTTAGTGCTACCTTTGCTGTGCCACAACTAACTGTGGGAAATTAAGACTTCCCTATTTGTTGTGAGTTTTTTGCTCTTAGAAGGGCCTTCAATGATCTTCACTAGCTTCCTCTAATTCTCAAACTGGCCCAGTTCAGAGGACAAGTGGTTGTTCTAAGCTAGAGGAAAGGATATGTCTCTATTTGTCCCCTAAGTCCCTGCAACTCGGTGCAGGCAGCTGGATGAGTTTTGCAGCAGCAACCTCTCCTCACTGGAGACCTAGTCCTTGTTTTTCTAGCTCTGTGACATTTGAAGCCAATCTCTACATCTTTGGCCTACTTAACCCTCCACAGATTATCTTCTGTGGTGAAGGCAAAGTGGAGGTTGATGTATGTGCCCCTCTGTATTTACCTTTACCTTCAGATAAAAAGAAAATACTGACCATATTCCCTCCTTGTATTCTTCACCTGATTTACATTTCATTTATTTCTATAGTCCTGAACAGACACTAGTAACTCATAATAGTAATAATAGGAGTTTCTACTAATAGAACTCCTTCCATCTGTAGAGTTCACGCTATGGACAAGCACCATTAGTCCTATTTAGAGATGGATTTAGCTGGTGCAACTTGTCCAAATGCAGAGGGCCCTGTGAGAATCAGGAAGGAAATGCAAAGTCTCCTGATTTCAGCCCCATGCTCAGTTGATCTTGTACTGCCATTTCAAGGAAAAATTAATTCAAAAGACTAGATGTGAGGGATGCTCAGGAAGAAATGAAACCCCATCTCTAGAGACTGCTGAATTTCACTAGATTGTCCCAAAGCAGCAAAAGGAGCAATGTCCTGAGCTTTGGCCTCTATACTTACCAGCATGAAAAAAACCATGAGCGTGAAATCAAACAACAGGCTTCAAATGGGAGCTACAATGACTCTAATTTGTATGTGCCGTTATTTGATCTTCTAACCTACTAGGTTTAAGGTAAACCACAGTGGAATATCAAGCAGGCGTTAAATGAAACAGTGTCATTAATTCAATCCAATGAGATATGTTTTATCTAACAAAGGGATTTGTTCTGATACTCAAACAATGTATATTAATGAAAGAGTTGAAATAGATTCATTTTGTTCTCAAAGCAAACACATTAAGGAAAGCCATCAAGAAGTAAAGAACATGGCATTTTTTTTTAAACTGTGCTTTATTTAGGGCTAAGCTGGAAAGCGTCATTCAATAATTACAGAAGATTACAAGGAGTTTTAGGGAATTGAGAGTGAAAGAGCAGTTGTATGGAACTGCAGCTGCGTTACACATCTGTATGTCCTAGCTGTGGGCTCAGTCTGGCTGTCCTTACTCAGGCAAAACACCCACTACAACCCAGTGGGAGTTGTGCCAGAGTAAGGACTGTAAGATCAGGCCCAATAGGGAATTAAAAAAACAAAAACAGAACCAAAAAAGAACCAAGAGAAAGGAAGAAAGAAGTTTAAGATCAAGATAAAAAATACTAAGAAAAACAAACAAAACCATTAAAACAGAGTAAAACTGAATGAAGAATCAGAAACAATTATCACACTGCTCAGTCAATGCAAACAAGTGTGAGAATGATGTAAATCAAGTTTTAAGACTGTGAAAATAAATTATAATAAATATGATATACTTTAAAATATATGTGTTCTTAAATAATTCATTGTTTTTTCTGAGTCAGATTTTTTAAAGCAATGTCTTATTTTTTAACTGCTCTAAAGTCATTTACCAAAGATAAATATCGTGCTTTCATTAAATAGTTTTCCTTGTTTTTTCTCTATCATTACAATTAAAAGTCCTACAAAATATGCAAATTTATTTACAGAAAAACAGAGCCAGCATCTTTTTTTTTTAAACATCCCCCTGTTTTTCAAAATTCCTTGTAAACAGTTTCAGAAATTCTTCAAAGAGATTGTTTTTTATGTTTTTTTTGTTTTTATTTTTTTATGTTATTTTTTTTCTTTTTTAAGATTAAGGTTCTAGGCTAACCCCTTGCCCTGAAGGTTTCTAGAGCAAATATGGAAGCTACTGAAGCATAGGATGATGGGAATTTTGCGGACAGCAGATCATGAAGACATGAAGCGTTTAGCTGTGTTTTGTTGTTCAAGTTAGAACTAACGTCTGATAAAAAGACAGCTGTTTTGTTTCCCATTTGCATTGTCTACAGAATCGAGTTTTGTTTTGTTTATTTTTTTAATAGCTGGAATGCTTGCAGTTAAAAAAGCTGCCAAAATAGCCATTTCTCTCCTTTTTCTCCTCGATAAATAACAGCATCCAACAGCAATTGGCAGAGAGTAGGAATTTATGCTCAATCTAAACTCTACAAAAATTACAGTTCTACAACATCTTTGTTTTTAGCATTAACGCTAACTTCTATGTAGTATTATTTTTTTTTGCTTTTTTCTTTTTTATGTTGTCTAATTTTTTCTATTATATAGGTATTTTAAACTTTCTTTTTTTAAATTCTGTACAACTATTAGGATTTTAAATGGGGAGAGTTAGAAGCATTTACAAACCTTTTTTGTTTTCCACTTTAATATCAACCATCTTTCCTTTCTCTTCTCTATGCCTTTTTATGTATTTATTTATGTATTTATTTATTTACTTTTTTGCTTTTCATAGATATCCATCTTACCTGCCTTTAACAGCGCGATCCTTACGTATTATACAGAAAACCATATGAAAGCTTCATAGACTCTAATTAATGTATAACCAAAGAACCTCCCAAAGTATCAAAGAACTATTATCTTGCCGTTTTAAAAGCATTTAAGCATTTTTTTTAATTTTTACATATTTCATATAATCGCTCTCAAAAACTGTTTTAGGAACAGCTCAGAGAAAAGGAAAGAACTTCCATATTTTACATACAGCTACAAGTCTGCGGTAAAAAGTTTTGTCCTTTGGTCCCTATATAGCTAAGGAATGACAGATAAAGATGCTCAGTGACTGTTACCATGGGTCACGCATGGTAACCGCATCCTTGGTGGCAAACAGGCACTCCTTTGTCAGCATCCAGGTTTGCATCTCCTGTTTGAAGAAAAGCCGCTGTGGTGATATCAGTGTCTCTTCAGAAATCCTGGTTGATCTGGTTCCTGTTCTGATTTTACTTATGTGTTTGTTTGTTTGTTTCAAGCGCATGTCCTTCGAAGTCAGCAGATGTGATACTTTTCTTGAAGAAATGTTACAGTCTAAACAATCAAAGAGAGAATAAGTCTGAAGTCTTCAGCTTGATTGATATTTGCTGATATGTCAAAGGTGTAATCCAACAGTTCCCTTTTTTTTAATATATATATATTTTTTTGTCTAAATGTGGCCCATTCAGCTGCTGCCCTAAAAAATGAAGAAGATCATTGCAAATTAAATCAAAAAGGGGAGGGGGAAGTAGGGAAGGAGGGGTAACTTGGGAGGGGGGTAAAAAGACCTAAAAAATGAAATAAAATTAAAAACAAGCCTGTCCTTTTGGGCCCGATCCTGCTCCTGTTGAAAGTAAATGCGTGTTTTCTTCTCCCCTTCAATTGGGACAGGATGGGGCTTCTGGTTTGGTGTTTGGATTTTTTGAGGTATTGGCTCTGATTCTGCTCCCACTCACGTCAACAGAAAGATTCCCCTTGACTTCAGTGAGAACTGGATCAAACCCAAAGTGAGCAAGGTAGTCACGATCATGATAGAGAAAAAATGCAATTGTTCCTAATAATAATAACAGTAGCAAATCAAATTAGTAGTGATGTATGTCTATAGAAATGCATATCACTATATCTGTATGGATAGCTACATTGTAAATTATTTTTAAATGCAACTCTACAATGCCAGATCACAATCTTGCTTGGTGAGCTTTGGTAGCGTGAAAGGCATTGAGAAAGAATTATTCTACATTTTAATGAGGTGCCATCTATGACAGTGTATGAGGTTTCTGTGGAGATATAGCTGCCAATAACATCTACTCCTTTGTGAATGTCAGGAAGTAAGACTTTGAACAGGCAATTTACAGGAGGTTAAATAAAAAAAAAAAAGACTTGGAATAAACTTTTTTTTGCAAAAAAAATGTAAAGCTAACATTTCTTAAATAAAAAAGTTATTTAAAAAAATGTAATCATGATCCGACTAGGCTTGACATTTAAGTAGGATGCTTAATCATTAAGGATTAGCTCTTATCTCTTTCTAGCAAGCAGGTTCTTCTTATACAGTCGGTGATTTATTACATCAAGAAACTTAGCAACTGCAAAAGGTCCACTCTGGTGGAAAAGTGTCATGCGGAATATCAATCCATGCTGGCAGGTTTTCACACTGTTGGTTCAACAAACAGCAAACCGTACACAGCAGTCTAAACAATTACAACACCAAAAATAATAATAGAATAAAAAAAATAAAAAAACACTCGTCAAGGACCCTTTTTCAGTTGTAAACAAAAAGATGCATTTTGCTTTTTGATCTGGATGGGTTTTATCCCCACTCAAAACAATCCCTCCCTCCCCTTGAGCAATTAATTTTGGCTGGAGTTGCTGTAATGCAGAACCTTAGAATTAGAATTCTTGAAAAGGCATACAATGAGGCTTTTCTTGGGGTTGTTTTTTTGGATTGCTATAGTTTTCAAACTACTGATACTATCATTACTTTTTTTTTTTAATTTTTGGAGAGTGATTTGAAATATCCTAAGGGGAAAAAAAAGGTGTCAATTGAAAAAGGCCCCCAATTCTCCGGAAAAAAAATAAAATCACAAGATTTTCAGTGCAAAAAAATTAACCACGCATTTTTTTCTCTCTTTTTTTTTCCAAATTATCTGTACAGTTATAACAATCCCATTTTTTCTAAAGAATTAGGAATCCATCTTTTTTTTTTCCTTCTATGTGACATCTAGAGAAGCATAAAACGCTGACGAGAAATCAAACGACAAATAAAGAAACCACTGCAAGCACCAAAAACGAAACGAAAATGAGCACAGCAAAAAATTGTGGCAGCACAAAGTCAAAAAAGGCACATGTGATCATGACTGGCCAATCATCAACTGATACAACATCCAAGAAAAATGCTTCAATCACGGCACCTGCACGAAACTTGACGGCATGTCATGCAACCAATTCTTAGCTTGTTACATGACGCCATCATGTCACACTTTCAACTTCGAGTTGATTTGAACTTACGGCCTGGGGGACTGTATTCTCCACTTTCATGTCATTACGTGAACTTTTTTCCTAGCTCAGCGCGAGACTGTGGTGGATTTGACTGGCTCTTGGTTGGTTTTGTTGGAATTTGATTGAATGACAAAAGAAGAAAAGATTTTTTTTATATATATATATATATTTATATATAGTGTGGAAAAAGGGAAAGGTGGGGAAAGAAGATATATATAAAAATAATAAAAAAAGTTACAAACACAGTATCAGTCAAAAAGCTCTAATGAATATACTTGCCATTAAACTATAGAAAATGAAACAAGAAAGAAAGCAAAAAAACCAAACCAAATAGAAAGAAAAGAAAGAAAGGAAGGAAGAAAAGAAAGAAGAAGAAAAAAAAAAAAAAAAAAGGATGGAGGAGGCCTAGCCAGAGACACACACGTAAAACACACACTTAAATGTAGACACACAGTCAACAGTGAACAGTAACGGAACATTATGCAGCAGCTGTTGAAGAGAGCATGCACTGAATGAATGAGAGCAGACACAGATCGGTTTGCAAAGTCTGGAAAATAAATACATTTGTTGCTAACCAGGATGCTTTCGTTAGCACCAGCCTCTCCCACCCTCCCCCCCCCCCCCCCCCCCGCCTCCTGGGCTAGCCAGGTCCTCCAGGAGCCATTCCATTTCCTTGGAGGGGCTCTGGAGCAGCTACTGCTCTAATTCGATAACATCCCAGAAAGTTAGAAGTCATGGGGACTAAGAGCTGCTCTGCTTTGGCAATTGAGAAGAAGAAAAAAGAAAAAAAAAAAAAAAGAGAGAGAGCAACTACTGATTGCTGCATGTCCATTTGGTGGTTTATGGTAGGCTCCGAAATGCAGTAATGCTGGTATGGCATGGGAAGCAGACTTGTAGGAGGACTTGGATGATACCATGGTCCCTAAATCAGCATCAGTAAAAGAAGAAAATATCTTTGGCATTTGGCTTTGACCTGAATTATAAAAATGAATGGAAAATAGCAGAGGAGAGGAGAGGAGAAAGAAAAGATGAAAAAAAAGAGAAAAAAACAGAAAAGAATAGAATAGAAAAGGAGAAAAGAGGAAAGACAAGAAAACAAAAGAGAAAAGGAAAAAGAAAAAAAAGAAAAAAAGAGAGAGAAGAGGACAGAGAACTGCCAAGGTCTGGTTGCTACAGTCTTCAAAACACCCTGTTCCTTTCCTATCAAGGAGAATGTCTCTTTCCTGGTCCTGGGAGTTTTGCCTCAAAACAAAAATCACTGCACACAGTGATACACTTGTCTCAGTCAGTGGCTATGCGCCCTATTCATCAGATATTGCCTTTCCTTCCCTTTGGCTCATATCCCTCCTGTCCGCCTAGTTCTGAAAAGTCACTGCACACGGCTGAAATTTCACCTTGCATTTAGGTGTCACAAGAATATTTTGGCAGTTCTCATCCTGAAATCATGCATGATGGCTAGAGAAAATTTTTTCTTTGGATGTTTTTTTGACTGTTCCTATTCTTTCCATGCTGAAATACACATTCTGGCTAGGGAGGTTATGCTCAGCTGACAAGAGATGGTGCAGAACTAAGGCCCTGAACTGAGCACTGGATTCAGCTCCAAACCTGGCCCACAGTTGGCTGCTGTCTTCTTGGTCAGATCTGGCTCCTCTTTGATGGCCTTGCCCTGAAGCCCTGCCCTTTGCTTATATTGAAATGTCACCCTGAACTTCCCAGAGTTTGGATGAAGGCAATAGACTAGCATCCTCAGAGCAGATGCAAGATTTGGCTCTACAGTTGCTTCTCAAGCCAAATGGGTTCAGAGAGAGAGAAAACTGACTTCATGAAGATGGCTTGGGGAAGAGCTGTTGTCACTTGTGTCCCTGGGTACCCGAGGACGAGCAGCACGAGCCATACAGACCCAGACTATATGTGAGGAAGACCAAAAGGCCTCCAGGATCCCCTTACCTCATGGAGCTTTCTGTGCGTATTGTAGCCACAAGAAGAAGAGGTCGGGGAGGAAGCACGGACTGGCAGCAGTGTCATAGCAAGTCTCAGTTCTTTCCTTACCTCAAATGTGCTAGCCGAGGCAGCACTGTGGATTAGGCATTATTTGGAAAAGAGCTGAAATATTTTGCTCCCCTGAATGAAACAAGGAGAGACTTCTGGGGAACAAACAAAATCCTGCTCTATCCCTAGGAAGTGGCAGCAATATACAGCCCTTGTTGGGCTCGCGTATAGGACGGCACCAGCCCTGGAGGGAGGGCAGGCTGTGGCAGTGAGTGGCTGCAGTGAGTTGGCACTGATCCACTACTGAGAGCTAAGGGCTGTGTCTCTAGCTGCCTACCTGTGCCTGGGTGCCTGGTCATGCCAGAAAAGGCATCCAAAATGCCCAGCATGGTGTGCACTGTGTATACGTGCTGCTGATTATAGGCTCTGGCACACTCTATGTATGCTAGCTCAAGGCAACCCTGAAGCTGAGGAGAGGCTCTTGAACATAAACTTTTCTGAGGAAATCATTTTCTTTTACTGTTGGAACATGAAGGACCAGATTGATCTGCCAGTGACCACTGGTTGTGGAGTGGGTACTACCATCCCTCTGCCTATCCTCCACACACACCTTCAGACACTGTGGATGTGACAACATGCACACACACACATGTACATATAGATGAAGGATTTGGACTTGCTGAGGGTGAAAGAACCAAAAAGGACAGAAAATGCACTTTAAAATGAAAGTCAGAAGTGGACATCCTGTCTGCTTAACTTGGATCTGTATTTTAAGCACTGAATGAAGCTGTCCTTCAAAAGTAGGTGTACATGTCACCTACTTAGTTGGTGTAGAGGAGGTTTTTTGAAGGTCTCTAGAGGGATATCCTGCCCACATAGCTGACATACCCGAGCATAGGCAAGGTTTGTAATAAGCAGGAATATCTTTAGGTCACTTGATTGATTTACATGAAACAGGCTTTCTAGTGCACAATCAAGTGAAAAGGGTTTCAGGTCCTAAACCTGCGCAGACAGACATCCCTCTGGAGGGCTAAAAAGGCAAATGCCTTTCTCTGATGACTAGGCAAAGAAGTTAGATACCTATCTGTTGAGGACTGCTTCATCAGTGGCCTGAAATTCAGAGGCAAGTTAGGTATCTGTGCTAGATAGACTGGACACCAGCCAAACTCATCTATTTAAGAAACGCAATTCACCTTGTTGGGAACAGGTATAAACTTTGGGTATTACTGAAGTAAATTTGTGAATAAAAGTGTTAAAAGTTATGAAGACAAGTATATACAGCCTAGTTCAGAAGTGATACTTTGGCGATAAAGAGGGAGCATATTCTCTGAGCTCTGGGGTTCTGCGCACAAGGATGGATTATGCAAAGTATCTTTGTTGCAGGTAACACTGATCAAGAACTTGCTCCACTGAACAAACCATAGCAAAAACATTCAGTAAATGCCAGTAACCAGGCATCTACTTTGAAGCATCTAAGTGGAGCCAGAGACTGTTCTTGATTGCTGGATGGAAATGCCTTACATCTCTAAGAGTGAGATTCAAGATGCAGATACCTAAGCAAATCACCTCAGTCTGGTTTAGTGGAGAGAAACAGGGCTGGAAAGTCTCAAATCACCTCATCCTCAAGGAGCCCTCCAGATTAGGCTAGACAAACCATGGCTGAAAGGAACCTAATGTCTCTCTATTGACTATAAAGATGACCTTGAGTGACTAGCTCAAGACAGTTACACTGTATGTCTCTAACAGAAGAGGAGATGAATCCTAATTGAAGCCTCAGTTAGAACACACACAACTTTAGTTATGTCCTTACAGTGGCTTCCCTACTCTACAGTCCTAATGCTACAAACACCTCTATCACAGGAATGCTTTTAACAGCGGCTTCTGATCAGACTTTGGGGATTGACTCATTTTTTCCCCATGTCGTGAGCCAGAGCAAGATCTACTTTCTCCTGAAGCCTTTGGCCTGGACTAGATATAAGCACTTAACTTAGGAGTGTATTTACTCTAGATTCTACATGTCTGCTGACTCTGTTCACCTAAGATGTAAGTAGGCCTTGAAGACGTCTTTCTCTTTTACTCTCCAAACACTAGAAAGAAAATTTAGTAAGTCAGGCTGAGTGAACAACCCATGGAAAGCTTTAAGGCTACTTTCTTTTACTGCTACCACTAAGAAACAGCACAAGTGGTTTTATCAGAATAAACAGGTTATATCACAATGAAAAGAGACTACAGGATGATGATAAGATTGAGGCATTTAATGGCAATCTGTGCACATCTTTCATCCCTACTTTCTACATATGGCCCTACTAAAGAGCACCAATGTCCCTGCAACTGGCTCTAATTTTTCAGCTATTCACTTGTATTTTTTTTTATTCTCCATAGATATGAGTCATTGCTGAGACCTGATGGCCATGAATCTGGGGCTCTGTAGATTGTGGACTGCCTGTGGACTAGGCAGTCCCACCAAGCAAGACTGCTGGAGCATTATACAAGGATAGATTTCCCAAAGGACAGAGAAGAGGATGTCAAAGACGCTTTGGCCCCCCATTTACATCTCCAACCTGATGGGTAATTATTGGCTAAATCCATGTCTGCAAACAGTATGAAGGATTCTGCCCTGTCCACTGCCAGAGGCAATGGCAAACTGCCCCGGTGTCAGTGGGAGAAGATCACTACTCTTGCTACTGAATATTTACGTGACAAAGTGAAGCTGTTGTGTACAGCAGGATTTTTGTCGAACTATACAACAAGCTGTTGAAACAGAGAGAGAGGGATGGTCCTTTCCCAAAGACTTTATGAACTGAGAAGGCGCAGTTCTGATCTTCTTTGAAAGCATGCAGTTCCTATTATATGGTGTGACATTCACCATATAATTAATCTAGGCAACGCATCTCATGCTATGCTTGTGCAGCACCTTGCACACACCTCTCAGGGCATCCGATTAATGTCAGACTATGAAAGTATCTGCTAGGCTTACAAATGTAACCCTCTACAGGTGCAAGATTATTCTGTCTTTACACGGCCACAAACAGAATCGGCCCAACACTGCCTCCCTCACAGTCCACTGAATACGAGGAAAACTTTCCAGCTGCAGCTCTTATTCTTCCACTCCATGACTCTACTGCCTCCTATTTCTCATTTATTTCTACTGTATCCTTCCCCCTAGTCCTTCCTATTCAATTTCCCATGAATCATATTTTCTATCCATTTTTCTGTGTTGTCTTGAAGGCAAGGACCCTCTTCCTGAAGAAATTCTAAGGCCCTTGCTTCTTCCTCTACTGAAGTGACAGCTTCCTATGCCCCCAGCTCAGCCTCTGACGCTGGCTTAACATTGCTTATATTCCCACCCCATATGCAGGTTTCCTTAGCTTCATACCATAACCATTACCCTCTGCGTTGGCATGAATGCACATGTGCTTGCAAACCCATCCAAAATTGCAGTCAGGATCCTCTCCTTCTGTGTCTTAGAGGCTGTGTCTGAGCACACCTCTGGCAAGGCAGTGGAGATATTTTTCCTCCAGATGACAGATCTTTACAGCTATTGCCTCTGAGGCTGATCAATATTATTTAAATTCCAACCTGTGTTTTTCTCCCTTGCCTTTTTTCTTGTTTCTATAGCAATTTCTCTCTGTATTTTATGCCTCTGCACCAACTTTCTTCTACTGCTGAAGGGCTCTGCCTTCCCCATCTCAGCACTCCCTCCTCACTGTTCCTAGACATCAACATGCACACAGATCTCCCCTTCCCGGCCCCCCTCCCTGCCTGCCTGGTGGAGGGGCAGGAGGGAAGCAGGGCTCTTCGCAGCTGGTTCCATCCCTGCAATGACTGCTGCTGAGGCTGTAGCAGGGAGTCCAAGATTAGAAGCCAGAATGTCTTAGAGTGGGAAGGGCAGTGAAGGGGACTTTGCATCCATGCTGGGATAAAATGAAGCCTGATCATTTATACTAGAAATCAATGCATTTACCTGGACTCTTGGGGTGCTATTTTTAGGAAGCAAAAAATGAATGTTTTTGTCAGATGCTTCAGTTCAAACATCCAAAGGTTAAAAAGGAAATAGATACTATACATGACTGTATATACATGAATATTCACACATATGTAGCACATGTATATAAAGAGGTACTGTATATACATACATATCAACAAATATACATACATAGACAGAGAAGCTAATGTGTTCTAACAAGATGGGAGTCCAGCATTTTGAATACTAATGTTTTCTGGTTTTTTTTAAGATGCTTGATGTCCCTGCTTCACTTTTCCCATTTATAAATTAAAGGTGATGATAAATATTAGCTCTTAAATTGTAATGCCCTTCTCTCAAATAATCCTATGACTTACTTGCTGTGCAGTGTTGTTACTAGGATTGTTCTCATTTAACTACGTTACATTAAGAGATGGGTGAAAAATTACAATTATTTTCCAGGGAAAATTGTCATTATTTTGGCTTTCTTTCCTGTGAATATCCTAGTTAAAAAACAAACTAAGACTGAGGTGGGGGAGATGGTGAGAGGAAGAGATTAATTTTTGTCTTTTTTAAATCAATCTGAAAACCAGTCCACTCTTAACAGAAATTTAGTGTTTTGAAGGACAACATTTTTAATCAAGTTGTTTTTTGTGCTGTTGGCATTTCTTTTTTAATCTACTAGAATGAAAATTTGCTGCAGAAACATCCAGTTTGGTCAAAATGTCACTTTTTGGTCACCCCCTCCTCCCCAAGCCAGTTTGATGAAAAAATGTCAAGCAGCAGTAGCTGTGTCACCTCTGATTTATCCATTTTTCTATAGCCATTAGTCTCAAGCAGCGGACAAAAAAGCATTGCAACAGAACAGCCACTCCTCAAGAAGTCAGCCTGGATGGTCAGAAAATGACACTGGTTCCCTGTACAGTGGTACCTTTCCTTGCTCTGGTGACGTGCAAGTGGGCACGGTGGGGATTAAAGAGTGGCAAGGATGCCTCAAAGATGATGAGTCCAGGGGTGCCCAGAGGGAGGAGAGCGGGTGTAGGCAGGGACAGCATGGGGTAGGGGCTGCAGGGCAAGTGGGTGCAGCTTCACTGACCATGAGCTTTGCCCGCAAAGGTCAGTGCAATAAACTCACAGGCTGCGGTGGCAAGCAGGACTGCAGTTGAACGTAGGCTGAACATGAGGTGGGAGAGAAAATTAAGCTGTGTGGAAACTACCTTTCAGCACACAATGAAAGGTTCTTTATTACAAGGGGGCCCCAAGGAGTTTGCTATCATCTCCTGAGCATTGCACCAACAGTTTAATTAAAAAAATGTACATGGTTGAAAACCAAGTCTAATTGGGAAGCTGTGAGTGAGCCTCTCTGCCCAGTCTCCACTGTTTCTGGTTTTTTTTTCCCTCCACAGATTGACAAGAACTTATCAAAATACTGATGAACCTGATGTTGCTGAGGGACAGATAGGGATGCTACACAGACTCCCCCCTTTCCCTTTTTCTGCCAGACAACAGCACCTTGTAGGATGATCTCAAGACCCTTAATCAAGCCCAAATCATTGATCTCAGCAGGCAGGGTTATACTGCCTATGACCTCCAGGTAGGTGAACTGATACACCTTTCCCAGTGCCTGCCACAAAACATGATAATCCACAGCCATCTGCCATCTGCCAGTTCGTGGGGGAGGAATGTGGTCTGTCTATCCTGAGCCCAGGCTATTCTTTTCATAATGTCAGCTGCGGGCTGAGGACCCATACTAACCACAGAAGGCCTGAACAGCAAAGGAAGGAGCTGGCCTTGTAAAGTAAGGATGTGGTGGTGGGGATGGAGGTGGGGGAACTGATTTGGGAGTCTCCTCAGGACTAGCACAGCAGATAAGGACAGCCTGGGAAGACTGAGAACAGGAAGGAGTTATTAGAGTTAGTGCTTGTGTTGGGTTGCCACCAGCCATGGAGAAGTCAGGTCTCCTCCCAGCTGAAATCCCAGGCAGGAGTCCCCAGTAACTGTCATGAGACTGGTGCAGACTCCACCGACAGCAGGAGGCAGAACCAGCCTTGGGAGCTGCATGGCCAGCCCAAGCATGGTGCAGGGGCACCACTCTGATTCCGATGGACCATGCAGGACTGCACAAGTGCTGCAAATACTCATCTGAGCCCTTTCAGTGTCAGTCCCACCCTTGGAAAGCAGCATTTGTGCCCTGCTTTAACCTGCAGCACATCCTGTGTGCAGCATCAGTACTCATGGATTCGCTTCTCTGAGATGGGACCCTTCCCTGGGGGCTGTCTGTCTTCTGCCAAGTCTGTTTAGCACCTTACTTAGCCTCTGTATCCCTCTAAATCAGAATGCAGTCAGGAACACATACTCCCAGTTTGCAACACTCAATTATTGCTTCTGATATTTTATTTTTTTTGCCTGCAGCTTCAAATTACCTTCAAGGTGCACAGTGCAATTAGCTAAAAATATTTCCTGCTTCATTTTAATTGCACTAAAACTCTAATGCACCTCCAGCGAGGAGCAGTAAGATGGAAATTGGTGCCCCAAATATTTCAAATTGATTAAAGCCCAGGATGACTCAATAAGCTTACATAGTTCTATTAATTATTAAATGTTATTAATTTTTTTGTTAAAAAAGCCCTTCCTGAAGCCACATTCTATATGATATTTCTGAAAGAGAATACTTTCACTAAGGAGATGATAACTCTTTCTCAGTTTTAGGAAGATAAGGCAAGAATTCCTCCATATAGTTGGAGCAGTTTCTATCTGAAGAATTCACAGCTCTTGGCAAATTTTAGTATCTCAGAACTTGATTCTGAAAACACTTAAGTACATGACTGATATATGTGACTTATGTATGTGACTCACTTCATTGCTATAGCTGAGGTATTTATATGGTTCTAATTTAGAGCTGGATCACATTTTTGTTCAAAGCCTTTCTTGGTTGAAAAGGAAGGTGATAAGTCAAACACTTTGCTTAAAAAATGATCAACACTTTTTGTCTGAGAAGGAAAAAAGAAGTCCAAAACAGAACAATTCTTTTTTAAAGGCAGTGAGAACCAATGTTCTCATTTCTTCATTCCCAGGATGGTTTGTTCATAGGTTTATTTCAAGGTACTTCAAAAAAGGTATTGAAAATAAACCCCAGATTGGATTTGCCTCCATTCAAGTGTGTGATCATTCTCAGACCTTCAGGGTCTCTGTCACCTCAGCCACCTTTTGCTGAAGATGCCTATCCCCCTGTGCCTGCAGCAGTGCTGGCTGAGTGCATTATTGCCCCCTAGTCTCCCAATGCTCAAGCCAAGGCTGGACTCCTTCAGAGCTGCTGTTGAGTTTTGCATGGGATCACTCCATGTAACCCATTTTAGTCTAAATGAACCTGTGCATCTTAAATATGAAACAGCAGGTTGTTGCTGGTCTAGGTGACTTTAAATACGACAGGAAGCAATTGCAAGAGTCATTCAACTGACAGCAAGGTGGGGAGAGATGCTGAGCAGCTCGAGGTGGTAGCCCCTCCAGCTGATCTTGCTGCAGCTGGAAAAGTGCAGTTATGCTGACCTAATGGAAAGCCATGAACTTCAGTGGCATATCCAGTGCTCCAGCCTTTCATCCCAGCCCTGTAATTTCATTTCCTAATGTTAATATTAGTGGTGTCATTCTTCTGGGATTTAAGTGTGTGCAGAATCTCCGACAGCAGAGCTGTTGGAGAAAAATACTGCAGTCACCGGGTCATGAAATTCTGTCTAAGGGACTTAAAAGAAATTTAGAGAGGCTTAATAGCCACACTTTTTATTTCTAAGATTATAACCTGTGTATCTATTTTTGATATTTTTGTTCTTTTTGTTTTACATTTTCAGTGCCAGCATGACAAAGACATTGTGAAAGGCCACAAGTGGACTTTGCCAGTAAAAGCTTTCACTGGCCAATTTGGCTTAGAGATACTATCCCTAGGGTGCAGCAGGTTCTACTCCAGTCCTCAGGCTCTCAATTGCACTTGCTAGCTATGGGAATGCTAATGTCATCCTGTGTTCTTATGCTACTCCCAGTACCTAAAAGCTGGCCATTTTCTTGAGTGGAGAATGGTGAGGGGGGAAGAGATGAAAATGAAAGCATGTTTCATCCAATGCCATGTTTCACCCATTGCCATCCATTGACTATGAAGGAAAACTGCTTGTGATGATTGAGTCCATGGCAAATGTTAGAAAGACGCTGCCCATCTTTGCAACCCTCTCTTGCTCCCCTGCAGTCTCCAGGGTGAGAACAACCTCTCACCAGCTCTGGAGCAGCTCATGTCTGCAACTGATTCTTACACAATTTTGAGGGAAATTGAAGGTACTCAGCCTGCTGCCAAAGGGCTTATTGAGGAGTCACTGAAAAACACCCAGCCCCTCACTGCTGGTGTGCAAGTCCATTCAACTTGTTTGCTCTGAAGTAGAACTCCAGGAAGGCAGGTACTGGCTCCTCCTTTCCCATGGGAATACAGGAGACAGATTAAAGAGAAGGAGGAAAAATCATTTCACAGCTAGTCTGCCCCGAACAAGAAAAGGTTCCTGACATCAACAAACTAATCAACGCTGAAAGCTTATGAGGTCAAGGTTTCCCTTCTCCTCCATTATTCTTCTGATTTTTACTGACTGGCTGGAACTTGAGCACTGTCCTGGCAAGTCTATAAATATAAAAGCCTTTCTTGCTTTCCTCTGGAACACACCAAAGACAATTTGAATACCCATGGGGAGAAGTTAAAACTAAACTAAACCAACACAACACACAAAACCAGTTTGTCCAGCCAATCTTCATATGCAGCCCATAAGTTGCTGCAAGTCAGGCCCAAGAAGCTTGCAGACCCAAGAAGTCTCTGCCCAAGGGGAAAAGAGGAAGGGCTGCCTCTGAGAGGACCTAAGAGCCGGCCCTCTGGATTTGGTGTTTCACATGAAGGTTTGAGGTCAGGAATGCTAAACAACTCGCTAAGCTGGCAGTGTGGTACGAGCTGTGTCTTAATCTGGGCAGTCTGGCTGATCAGAGTTGAGTTCTGGACAAGGCTGAGTCTGGAGCTATGGCATGGGATGGCTCCTCTGGGCTTCCTTCCCCATGCCTGCTCCATGAAATGCCACTCAGACCCATCAGACGGCCATTCGTTTCACAGTCACGAGGGGTTTCCCTGACTTGGCCGCCAAGATCCAGACTTTGGAGGGTCATTTTTACTAGCTACAACAGAGCATAATACACTCCTGAAGCCAAATAAGGTATGTTTATAAACCCACTTGGAATGGAAGGGAAATGACAGATAGAAAACCTGGTAATATCTTTGTGCGCAGACTGGTGCTGCATTGGAAATGAAGAGGATCCCTGTCCTAAGGCACTTTCCATGCTTTCTGCACTGCAGTGCAAAGAACTACTGCTCACTTCATCTTTCCAGTCCTTGGGCTCTCTGTTGGGCTCTATGGTCCTTCAGTGCATACGATTGCTCTGTGAGAGGCTCTGTTTGGTAGAAAAATGAGAAAGAAAAATGCCCCATTCTCCACTGAGGTCTGACAAACAGGAATCATAGCTGCAGCATAAGCTTCTCTGATGGATTCTGCCTCAGCAAAATGAAATTAAGATTTCAGCAAACAAGCCTTGATTCCATGGTACCAGTAGAACAAATGACATCTGATAATTGCTAACTCCTTTTGCTTATTCTTTGCTCTGTTCACCCCATCAGTCTCTCCAGATTATATTTTCAGCTGAGTTTAATGAACGCCATTTATTAAACTAACACCAGGGTTCTGCTCTGCCCTCAGACAGATGTGCCTGCTAATATGAATCATTTTGTTCAATTGGATTATTCTGATGGAGAGCGGATCCCTGCCACTCTGTGGAACACAAACAAATGGGGAACAGCTCACCTCCAGTTGTGACCAGCCGTTTGTGTTCATTAGGAGGCAGCTCCAGGCTCCATAGGCAGCTTGGCAGGACAATATCTTGGTACTGTTCCCTTCCGCCAATGCTTCTGTTCCTTTCTATAATACCCCTTGTGTATAGAGAAACCCCACAACTTACTGTGGTCCTGAGCCTGACTTGTCAGTGTGACGTACACATTATTGTCCCCTTTCCTGTGTTTATCAGGTGCACAGGCAACAGGACTCTCCCTCTCCTTTGTCACGATGAATAGTCTTTATCTGAATATATAACAAAAATATCTAACTATCTATCCTGGCCTTCCTAGTGTACTGTGTCTAACGTCTTTCATGTTGACATCTGAGAAATTGCAGACTACTTATTTGCTATTGAGCCTTCTTTAGTCTGATGTTCTCCAATTATATAGGCAAAGAGACAGGGACGATATGCTTTTAAAGGCTTAAGGTGCCGTATTAATCAAAGGAAAGAGATAAAAATTGATCTGAAATCTTCCAGACAGAGATCCTCTCAGTCTATGGTTTGGGATTTTAGTGTTGTAAATTCTGGGTCAACCCAGTGTTGAGTTGTTGTGTAATACGTTGTGTTCAGGCACCAGACATCCATTTATCTGTCTATCTAAATACAAATCCTACCTTCTGTGAACTATAAAAACCCTAGTAGAGTGACATTACTACTTCTCAAATCAGCAGAACATACTGAGCATACATAACTTGGGGAGAAATTAAAGAGGCAATGAGAAAGGCCAGAAGAGAAAAAGCAGAGGATTTCTGCTCCCTGCATAAAAGTGGCCAAATCCCAGAGCAGGTCTTTAGTTGTTATAAATCAGCATTGCTCCATTAAAGTCTGTTTTCTTCTCCAGTGAAGGCGTAGCTTAGCATTTCTGGAGCTAGTTTTGATTTTCAGCAAAAATCTCATTCTAGAGCATTTCTGAAGGAAGAAATGATTTTCAGTTTAATCCTAACACCCAGGAGTTACTTCCAGGAATCACCAGTGAGTACCAGAGGCCAAACTGTTAGAAAGTGGGACTGTGCTGAAACAGAAAGGACCCCAATGCCAACCATAGTGCCAGTCCGTATGCTGTTATAAACAGCCCTTGAGTGTGCTTATCGAAAAGCAATCTGCTGAGAAGTTAATTCTTACATCTGGGTTTACTTTTATGAATGTTTCTCAGGAGCAAGATATTCCATCACTTCTAATAAGGATCTGTGCACCTTTTTCTAAATTGCCTTACAGTTGTCTTCACAGAGAACAGGACAATGATCTACATGAACTCCTAGGATGATTTTGTCTAACAAGCTCTGTACCTAATAATGCCCTTGTAAACTAATAGTAGAAGATGGAAGATCCTCAGATACCAACTCCTTTTCTGAATGCATCAAACCTCTTAAGAATTGTTATGTAAGAGCCCAGTTTCCTAGAGCAGTTGCTGCATTGCCTGCCTGCTTGGCTCCCTTTCCCAGCACCTATTCTGCCATTATGGAGCAATGTGTGGCATGCCAGGAGAATGCACAGAGGAAAATAGAGCATGGAAAGCATTCACTTGTCATATTTCACAGGGGATGCGATGCAATGCTTGGCAATGGGTGGAGATGCTTCCTCAAGAGGGGAGAAGAAATGAGAATCTTATCCAGCAAAGAGAAATTTGTAGCTGATTTCTCAGCCTGTGAACTTCATGGTGTTCATACTGAGCTCAAGAGCTGGCACTGTTACTTCTCAGTCCTTAAAAATCAAGGTAATAAGATCCTATCTCCTTTTGGAATAAACTACTTTTTATAAAGGTATTGTATTACAGCATTCTACCATGATAACCAGGGCCCCACTCCACAGCTCATTCAAATCAACTGAAAGATGTCTGTTGCCTTCAAGGACCAGGCCTTATATAGCCAGGAATCTTGAAGGCAGGCATCTGGTTGCTGTAAAGATTTTAAAGAGCTGGGTCAGACTTGAAAATGCTCCCTTTCTCAGGCTTGAAGGGAGAGTAGCTTTTTAATTCACAGAAGAAAGACTATTCTAGCTATGTTTCATTGCTGGGGCAAAGCACTAGGCAGCTAGTAAGCATGCACAGTAATTCGGAATGATCAGTTACCATGCTTTATATGGGATAGATGTTTCACAGCCACCAGCTGCTAGATCCATCCTACAGAGCAAAGAGGGGAGAGCTGAAGAAATGGAGATGGAGAATCTCTCTTCCAATAACCAGCAGAATCCATTTTCCAGCGAGAATAATGTGTCCAGGCCATAGCTCTCAAGTGATGGCAAGATAATTTCTCCTGTTTGCAATTCAGTGTCATGAAAAGGTTTAATTTTCTTTTAATTCAGCCACAGGAATGCGTTTTGAGATAGGCATGTACATTCCCTAATCTCTCTGCCCTAAAAAGACCAGAGTGATCACAATAGTGGCATTGCAATTCTCTCTGCTTTTGTAAATGACAGAAATATCTCTGTTAGGCAATTGTTTAGAGTTGAATAAATAATAGCAGGCCTAAATTCTTGGCTGCCATAGATTAGTGTTACTCCACTGACTTCAGAGATGCTGGTGACTGACACCACCTGTGAACCTCACCTGATCACGGCTGTGGCTAGGACCTTTCCAAAAAGAGTTTTGTGTTTTCATTCACAGTGCTTCTTGGTCGGGAAATGACTTAACTGCTGTCCTCCTTTTCCCCTCCAGCTCAGCCTTCTAACCAATCTTTCCAAAGAGCTGGATGAAGTTCAGCTAAGCAGAAAAATGGCCCATTTGAAATAAAAGCGGTCTTTTCTCTAACTGCAGTGTCAGGGCAGGATGAAAGACACCTGGGAAACAGGGTTTGCAAACCTTCAATTCTCTGCTATAGCCGAATCAAACACTTCAGAGACCAGAGTTTTGATATTCACTTGTATCTGGCCAAAGTTACCGTACCTATGAATTATTCAAATATGCAATTATTGCATTTGATATATCACTGGATATAACTGTGGGAATGAGAAACAGTGTTCTAGTGCAGCTGATTGTATATGCCTTCCAAACCATAAGGACATCAATTTAAGGTGGTCACATTGATGGAGCACTCTGCAACCCCTTATTAAGATTCTTGCCAGCTCCTGTAGCAGTATTCCCCTGCAGACTAAATTTCATGGAGTTTTTCAGCCTCCCTTTCTTTTATACCTACAGTGTAAGTGCCAAACACTACCCCATACAGCTCCAAATCATGGTTCTGCAGTAGCCATGAAAGGTCAACAGCAATAAGATTGGACCATTTTCAGCCTACGGATCTATGCTAGAGAAGTGACCTGAGTCCTGTGAACTATGTATGGGAGCTGACTTGTAACTTTGATTTTATTGGGAGTTTCCAGTTTCCCACTTTATCCTTCTCTGCTAATTCACTTTTCCTGAGAGCCACAGGGCTGTGCCCTGCTTTTGGCCTACGCTGCCCACATCGTCATTCTCTGGACAGAAAAGCACGTTCATGATGCTGATGTTTGTCTTTCAATTAAACACTCCACAGGCAGATCTGTTAGTCTGGAAGCATCTGAAGCATAGGGCCATCTAAGAGGAACAGCTCTTGCCCGAAGCCCTAGACCTTTATGGTCTCGCACACTGAGCTCTGAACTGCTTACCCTTTGCTCTCTCTGTGCTCCCCAGGTACTTGTATTTGCAAATTGGCACCGTGCTTATTTCTCATCCACTCATTAGTGCGCACTGCTCTCCCCAGTGCCCTGGTATCAAAAGACTTTTCTGGCTTGTCACTTATGAAGATCCTGTGTGAAAATGTCCCTTGGTTTTAGAATTCATCCTGGATTATCCCAAGCTCCTTTCTGTGTGGGTCTTACCCCTTCTCATTCTCTTTATACCTATTTTATTTAGCACAGGATGCATCCTGTCAAGGTTTGCTGCAGCTGAAACAAACATTTTGGCTATGGGTGTCTCCTGTGTTTTTCCATCTCTTGGATGCTCATTTAAAATCACAGCTGCTTAAAACATCCCTCTGTTTCTTGGCCTGCATTTTCCAGTTTTTCTTCAAGATGCAATCCCTCATGCATTTGCCTAACAAATCTCTGTGCTGGCTGAGCTAAATAAAAAAGTTCGCTAGAAGGATCCTATGTTTGGCTTACTGCAGCTGTCCATTACCTAAAGTAATCAACATTCACCAAAGGGCTCTAAATCTGACCTACTTGGCCAACTTGAATGACCTAGTCCATACAACACAGTATCATAATTCCCCCCAGTAATCTTATTGGTCTGGTGGCTGAATATAAGAACCCTCTGCCAGCCCAGGGGCTTTGGGGTTTTGTTGCTGGAAACTTTTGTGTGTGGTACATTGGTACCAAGCTTCTGCTCCTTTCATGGTAGGGATAACTCAGCAGGCTCCTTGCCTGTGGAGTCATTGGAAAAAGTTCTCATGAGCCTCAAAAAGTTTATGTTCGAGCCAACTGTATCATTGCGGGATGAAAACTTGGAGGCTGCTTTCATGCCTATTATTTAATTTTGCAATAATCGCATTATCTAACATTTAATAAAATGGCTACATGGGTTTTAATGAAGAATTCATGCTCTGAACTAAAAGAAAGTGTTATGGTACTGCATTGTGCTGCTCTATCACTCCCATGACAAATAGTGCGGATCTGTTAGTGACCTACATGGACTCATTTAGATGCAAACACAGCAATACTCCTGAAAAGCTGCCCTGCTTTGAGGAAGAACAAATTCCAAATATTGCTGAATGGAATTCAGTCTCAGAGCAGTAATTACTGATTGTAATTTTGGAGTAAATGCAGTAATTAATTATTGTCGTTTTCCATCAGAGCATTATATTATGTGCCAATCTTAGAATAACTACAATAATTAGCAAATGGAATTTGCTAATGCACTGGTATTGAAACTGTGGTTTATAGAATAGACATGAGAATTTTACCATAATAAAGTTATTAGTAATTTAAATGGGTAGACAGGTTAAAAATGATCAGCAAGAAAACAAAAAGGTTTCCTTGTCAGTTTTGCAAACACTTTACATAGTTTGGTTTCAAGGCTCTTTAGTTATATTCACTTCCATGCTCTCATGTACTAGCACAATAGTGCAGGATTTGGGTTATAAGCACACTGTGAGGGATGTTTAATTTAATCACAGTTGTCAGAGGAAATTAAAAGGAAAAGTAATTCAGAAAAAAAAAAGAGGTCGATCTGATGTTTTTCCAGTACCTAAAGAGACTTTCCTAAATGAAGCTCTACTGATTTCATTCTCACTGTATTCATTTGTATTAAAGCTTGTGCTGGAGTACTGTTTTGATGTAATTATACTCGTGAAAATTTCCATAATGTAAGCAAGTCCTAAATGATCTAAGTGATGACTAAAGGAGGGAAATGACAGTAATCTGCACAGGAGGATGAGGAATTGGTTAGCATGATTGTAGGAGGCATAACTACAAGAAATGGGATTAGATTCTGATAAAGGATATTTCTTCTGACTCTCAAGACGAATGGTCTAAGAGACAACAGTGAAATCAATGCACCTGCAGAATAGTCTCTCACTGGAAGCAATACGAGCCTATCTGAGAGGGCTAAGCAGCCCAAAATTCAGTAAAAACTAGACACTGAAATGACAGGAAGAGATAGTCAAAATTGTTCCTCAACATTGCTTTTCATGGGCATTTTGAATTTTGTTTGTTTGCTTGAATTTTGGCTGTAATGCCTGCTTATTTCAAAAACAGACTTTTTTCCTTTCCTTTTCCCTTTCCTTTTCCCTTTCCTTTCCTTTCCTTTCCTTTCCTTTCCTTTCCTTTCCTTTCCTTTCCTTTCCTGTTCTCTTCTCTTCTCTTCTCTTCTCTTCTCTTCTCTTCTCTTCTCTTCTTTTCTCTTTTCTTTTCTTTTTTCTTTTTTTTTCTTCTTTTCTTTTTTCTCTCTTATCACGGAACAGATAACGAGAAAAATGCAATGTTTTCCAGTTTGGTAACCAATACATTCCAATGGAAAAAATGACATTTCCTATCTGAAAAATATCACTTGTTCCAGCCAGCTGCAATACAAGCTACAATAAACCACATCAGCACACGTTTGCAGCACTGTAAAGAAGGATCTGAACATCTTTTCTCTGTACGCAGATTTTGAACACGGTTATTTCCCCTGATATTTTAGTGAAGTAGGTTGCCTGGACATGCAGTCTTTTAATAATTTTCCTCTACTCCCCTTGGAAGACTACAGCACAACTGAAAAAAAAAAACACCCTTATTGCTGGCCGTTTTATCCCCTATTCTGCCTCACTTTGCCTCACTCAGTTCATCTGCCTCACACTCACTTTATCTCACTCAGTTCCATCCCAGTGCTCCAGACTGCTTTGATCCAAATGTCCCCTGCCAACTCTAACTTTAAATAAAACTTCAAGAGCAGACTCCCTGAGGAGGTAAATAACACTTTGCTAATGATCAGGCACCAAAATGGAACCACAGAGTGGGAATGGACAGGATCTTCACTGTTCTTCTGTGCAATGTCTTTTAGTGATGTATCAGTGGGATTCTTCTATGGTGATCTGTTAAATTCTAAATACTGACAAGCTGTGAATTATGGTAGTTATAGGCAGTATTGTTCCATTAAGATTCCTACTAGCTTACTATGGGTGAGACATTGGGGAACTAGTTCCTAGACCCCGTTCGGGGGCTAGAAGCACACGGATACCTCTCTGCATGGTGGGAGGAGAAGAGGAGTTTATCTTGCGATCAGTCCTAGTGGGACGTCAGTGTTGGCTGCCTGAAGGCGCTCCTCCACGCATCCCCAAGGCATGGCAAGGTGTGCCTTCAGCTTGTCATACCGTATGGTACGTAACAGCTCTGAAGAGTGGCCACTCAAGTGAGCTGTGGGTTTCAGCACTTACTTTTTTCATTATTTATTTCATGCATTTACTATCTGAAAGACACATTAAGTGCCTCCGAATACTTGCTTCCTAGTCCTGAGGGGGGATTTGTAATAGAATATATTGATTTTGGCAGAGTTGCCTCAAATGATCCTCCTCTCTTTTACTTTCTCCTCCCTCCCCCCAACCCTCCTTGCCTTTTGCTACAACTACTTCTGTAATTAGAAAGAAAAAGAGAGAACAGAGGCAGCCATTTTGGAAGTGTTTCACCGTTTGAATTCTTCAGAGCCTTGCTTACCGCAGCTTGTGGGCTTATCTGCCACATCACAGAGACCCTTTCAGTGTTTGACAGCAACTTCAGAGTACTTCCAAGGAAAACAAAAGACTTCAAATCACTGTGGCCTAGACTGCTTGTGTCCCAAAAGGGAGATTTATAAATTAAAAAAAAGAAAAAAAAGTGCATTCAGAATTAAAATTGAGTAAAGATCTTTCTTTCTTGTTTGGGAACAATACTCTGGTGGCTTGCATCAAACTGGGTGCTGCTTGTGTTTTTGTTGGCAGCTTCTTATTTTTGGAAAAGAATTTGATAAAACAAATCTCTTCCTTAGAAAAATCCCAATTAAAAAGTTTCTTGAGCATACTCTTGAAGCACATGATTAATTACCCTGATGTCAATATGGCTATACACATGCTTCAAATTGGAATTGAGATAAGTACCCTGAAGAACTGCAACCAAAGTAAAAGAAGATTAAAAAACATACAGAGGTTATTGTGTTTCTGCCAGTTAAGGGAGCTCTCCAGCTTTGCAATAGCACTCTGTGTGGTACCAGGGGGCCCAGCTGGCTTCAATCCTACTATTTTTCAGAAACTCCTCATTGCAGTAATGATGCTGTCTACTGACTGGACCAGAGACTTCATATGGTATTTTGGAGGCAGACTGGAGGTTGCACATCAAACCACTCATGGGGATACAAAGCGCTGAGCCAAAGACAACTGACCCATCTCTAAGTAATGTTTATTAGTGAGGGCCCAGCCCTGTGCTGACTGCTATTGCACAGCTCTGGCTGGAAGTTGCCTCATATCTGGCCTTGTCAGAGCATGACTAAAAGTCCTGTGTCTGTTTGTAAGGTACTGGTACAGATGTTTCCTAGCACCAGAAAACAGATGAGCTAAAGAGGGAGCTGGATCTCCTGAGCTTTTGTCTCTCCATTGCCACCTCCAAGAACCCTCTCTGTTCTAACTTGGCAAGCTACTTCCTCTGCTAAATCCTTTTTGTGATACCCTCCTTTGGTGCCCTCCTGGGACAACACATGCACTTGGCTAATCCCTTTTGTTAGGTGAAAGGCAATACACACAAAGCTTCTTCCAGATCTCTCTCTTGCTAAAAGACAGGTGGATCTTTGGCTCTTCTGACAGGTTCACCAAGGTGGGATTCAACAAGGACCTTTGAGCTGCATTCCTTCCACTTCGATAGGGACTGTCTACACCTCTATACCTATAAGCAGAAGGTGGAACTGATCTGGTAGTAACAGCTGAGCTGATTTTGAAAGACAGTTGAGAGAATCAAAATGAAAACTAAGAAAGCTAAAGGATTTCTCGGTTAGAGGCAACTATTCAAAACTGTCCTGCTTTGCACAAACAGAGGGAAGAAGTGCTCAGAGAGAGAGAGAGATTTGCAATTTTATTGCTATTTTATAGCTGTTTTCTTTCTGTATAATTTATTTTGAGTGTGGAGGGAGCTCTAACTCTACTACTGAGTGACCTTTTTATAATAAAAATGCTAAGACCTCAAGGTCAGCCTGGTGATGACAGGTAGAGGTAGAGTGCTCCATAAAGAACCACAAAAGGCAAAAAACTGTGGACTGATCCTAGGAAATCTCCAACAGCGTACAAGAGTCTACAGCCCAGCACTTTCTTACACCACCATAAGAATCAAGCATAGATTCCACGATCACAGCTACATCACAATATGAGCCCATTGCTTGGCACCAGTGAACCAGGAAGAGATTTCCAAAACTGGGTGGAACTGTGTTCCTCAATCACTCTGCAGGTGTTATTGAAAATCTCTCCAACAAAGGCAGTCCCTGTATTAACAGAATAGCATGCACACATCTCCCACTCTGCCCCAGCACTTCTGAGCAAAACCTGCAGTAACAAGCCAGTGTGATGAAGCAAAAAAGCATTTGGATATGGAAATCCAATATGGATTGGTTTCAAGCTTCCAAGAGGCCTTGTCATAATCAAGGAAAAGAAAAGAGGTATTTGAAGAGGGAAAACATGTTGATTGTTATCATTGCATAGTCATGTATAAAGGAGATACTAAACTATGGAGGCTGTATCTTGAGTCTTTATTGCCACAGAGATCCTAAAAACCCCTTTGAAATTAGCACATGCACCTAATATGTTTACTGAAAGGTTTCTTGATCCGCTCCATGTCATCTTCAGTGCAGTATCTCCTTCTCAACCATTTTGATATCAATCCTTAATTCTCAGTGGAATGGATACTGCTCTGAAGGCTGTAATAAAGTATTTTCAAAGATGTTATGTATATCATTGAAAAATTAGAACATTTTGCAGTTCTTTGGAAAGGTTAAAGATGGGGACGTCCTGACCAAATCTTAGATGGGTCAGCAAGGCCTGGATCAGAATCACTGAGACTTAGACATTATAGCCATAATGGCCTAGAAAGACCACCTAACCACCTCTGTGTCTCAAACCACAGATCCAGAAATTCCCAGTGGAAGGAAAATTTGGGAATATAAACTCCTTATGGCAGTTTAGGGTCACCTTGAATGCTGGGCTTATTAGAGAATCTCTGGTGTGGAATGGCTTTGACAGCAGAGAGAATTTCCTGTCTCTGTAACAAACACATTCATTTTTATATTTATGTTTCTCCAGCAATTATCTAATGGGAAAGCCAACCAGTGTTGGAAAACAGACTGAACATTTTGGGCCCAACATAAAAGGAAAGTGTCAAATTACAGAGAATGGCAAGCTCTATTCAGCAGGGCAGATTTGGTTTTGCCAGTGCTGATACAAATGTAATTTGCCAGTCCTCATATCCTTCCTCAACAGTGATGCTTGATGGCATGGGAGGTGGAAGTTTACCTATCATCTGTGATACCATGCAATGTAAAATATGCCTGGAAACATCATCAGGAATAGCAGTGTTCTATCTTTGGTATCATTCAGATTGGCTCCATGACCTGTCAACATGCTTCTTACTCTCAGCAGCTAAAAGTTGGGCACTATCTGTAATGCTATCACTGTTCTGTTTGAAAAGAGAACTGACTGATGGTTCGTGTCATTTTGTCATGGTGTGTGGCAAAGTTGTATTATTCAAAGGTGACTATTTGAGTTAAAACTCTAAGCCTCATCATCAGAAGTCACTGCCATATTCAGGACACAGTGTATTGCAGTGCAGGGAATCTCCCAGTTAACTCTAGCCAAGCTGGTGTGTTTACACAGCACACATCACTGCCATCCAACTTCACCTTATATATCTCTGGTTTCTGCTGTAACGGTACAGTGCAGGCATAGAAAGCCCATGACATCAAGAGTCTTGAACCCCTAAATATTTGCAAAAACAGTGAGAGATAGGTGCTTTGATTATTTTAAGCACCTAGGAATACAGGGCCTTTAAAAATGGGGCTTAGACTCTGAAGACATAAGTACTTGTGAATATATTATTCAGTGTCTATTCTCCGTTTTTGTCACTGGGAAAAGGCTGAGAATCCAGTGACACAAGCTTGTTTTTCTGGTATTTTTGGTATTGTTACATGCATCAGAAATTTCCTTGGAACACCAAGCTATCTCCTTTCCAACACCACCACAAAGTGAGTCTAACAATGAGACTCATTCTAATATTTCTAGATCCTCACTCAAGCAAAGCTTGCTTAGCTTTGTGTTTTATCTAAACACTGGAGTTAACAGTAACTAAGCAAGATATGAGCATGGATTCCTTTATTAATTTCTTGGGCTTAGGGAGAAAGAAATTAGGGATCATTTAATTGTCAGGGAGATGTATTCACACATAGTTACTAAGCTCAGATGAAACTGGATACAGACTATATTGCATGAAGAATGAAGAATGCATTGAAACATTTGCAACACAGAGCTATTGAGACAGACACTGTCCCAGCGCAATCACATGGGATAAAACTGCAGCCCAATCCCAGAAAATTGCAGATTTTCTTCAGCCACCAAAAATCTTCTCTTTGGCTGAGCAAGGGATAATGGGACAGCTGTTGGCTTCCCTCTAGTGATCAAGAAGACTTTTTAGAGATGCCAGATGCCATTAGAGTGGGGAGTTTGGCTCAATCCCTCATTAAGCATCCGTCTGCCTCTCTTTCTAACAAGGTACACACACAAACAGTTCCTGGTTTATGTGTGGGTGTGTGTCTGTGTGGTGTGGCTCTAGCCAGAAGCCTAAGTGAAAAAGGCAGAAGCTAGAGGATCACAGAGCTGAATCTTTTCAAGAGTCTACAACACAAAGAGAGGCTAAGACCACAGCTGACATCCCCCACCCCATGCAGTTACCTGTGCTAGTGCTTTGTATCCAGCGGTTCCTACAACTCTTCAGTAGGGACGATTAGCATCCTTTGGCCTCTTGAGCTGCACCTTCAGCCTCTTCATGCCAATCTGGAAGCCATTCATAGCCTGGATGGCAGCTTGGGCACTGGCAGGATTGTCAAAACTCACAAAACCTGTCAAAACATGAGGCAAGGCAGAGGGCTTAATGAGCTGAAGGGAGCCAAGGCACATACATGCAACGACCACTGAGAATGAACATGGGGAAAGGGGTGAGGGTGGTAGTAGGGAGGGAGTGAGCAGGTAGGTGGGTGGGAGGGTGGGTAGGAAACTGAGGAGAGGATGGTTGCCAATGGGGGACGGAGGGTAGGAGGGGTTGTTACAGATAGGGATCCCAAGACGCTGTGCCATGGGGTCCCAGGCACTGCATGCCATTTCAGACACAACACTGAAGCTTGGGAATCCAAATGCTGGTGCCATAGTACCAGCACACACAAGACTGGGGTAACCTTTGCTCTGAGTGTCAGCAGATGTGACATATGGTTTCAAGGCGCTTGTTCTCTGTCTTGTTCTCTTCCCCTCTGTCATGACTGGAGTAACTCTCCTTCTATGCCCTTCTTCACTTACTTACCAGTATAATCTTTCCTTTGCCTTCCAATATTCACAAAGAAGGGAACCTGATATACCTACTGCTACTTCCTCATTATGGCAATATACATAAGACATGAATTTAATAAGTTCTCCGTTATGGTATTCATTGGCATGGATAGTTTGATTTTTGGCCACTTACGCGATACAAGGAGTTTTATTAACTGGCAATTACTGCAGATTCTTTTCTTTATGTTGACTCTGCAGCTGAGAAAGATTAACTCTAGTGCTTTCCTAACATGGTTTCCATAAGTAGTTTCATACCTTACCAGCACATCAACCAATCAACCATGGAGAATATCCAGCAATAAAAACACCCTTAGTGATTGAATATTGTACCTACAGGCTATCTAAGATGCCATTCTTTTTCTCAGTGGAAGAGCTGCCATTTGAGGATCAACAGAGCCAACACAGGTCAGACTCAAGCAGAAGTCAATTCATCTAACTCACTCAACTTCGAGGAAGTTTTTGTTTGTTTGTTTTTCCTATGTTAGCTCCAGGAACTCCCTTGCCCAGACTGTACATGCATTTAGCTGGAGTGACTGTGGGATTGAGAGATGTGTGAGGCAAGGGGCCAACACATTGTATAAGAAGTGCTTCTGCTACCTTTGCCAGAAATGTCCTCATGTGCCAACAACATCTCTGAGCACAAACACCAGGTAAGACTAGCCTGGACCAGTCTGCAGTCCAGACAAAGCCATCTGTTTTCCTAACTCTGCAAAGCTCTGGCAGCACAAATCATCCTCTGGAACCTGATGTCTCTTGATAAAGAGGCTGAAATGAAGAGGCAGTTTGAGGCAGCCTCTCAAAAAGCTAATGCTGAACATTTGCTGCCAGTGGTACACCTGTTCCTGACAACAGCACAGGACGTGGTTTACGGCCCTGAGCTGCTGTACCATGACTGCATTCAACATCACCTCCTCTCTGGTTTAGTTCATCCTGGAAAGCAAGTGTCACAATGATACATGACAGACTGCATTTGAAAAAGACAAACATACACATGCATACACATATATGAACAAACACATCTTCTCACTCTTATCTTAAAGCTGTACTCCCTGCCTTTGGCTAATAACATAGGTTTATGAGGTCAAAAAACTGATAATCTTAACCAAGGTGAAACAACAGGTTTACTGAGTGTGGCAGGTGCAGCTTCAAAAGGGAAACCTATAGAATAAGCATGCATCCCTCTTCTTCCTCTCCTCTTGAAGTCAAAGTTCCAAGCAATTGATTCTCTATGGTGTTATCCTACCAGCCCCCTGGACGAAGATGTACCAGTACTGCAGCTCTGAAGATGTAAGCAAATGAGTTGTTCAAGCCTCACAGGAGTCATCAATCACTGGACAGAAAACTGGAGAGTAATGGTGAGTAATGATCTGGGGTGTTATTAAATAGCAATGGACCTGCTTTTGCAATATCTTATTAGCCAGTAAACATCTGGTAATGTTCCCAATTTCTGTCTGGCTAGTTGAATAATCTATCAGTCAACAAGATCCTATGCTTGATCTCAGCAATGGAACAAACAAGCAATTACTGATTTTGCCTGAGTAGGTTTAGTCTTTAAATGCTGCCGGAAGCACCACTGGAAGTGCCTGACTTGATTTGAACTTGAAATTTGCCGTCTAGTTACCTGACATGTTTGAATATAGATCATAGTGAAAGATAGTTCTTTTTAAAATCACCTCTGGACTGTTAATACTCCTACCCAAGACATATCAGCTACATCTATATCAGGAAATTAAAACAGTGCCAGGGAAATTTCACTGGCACTGGAGCCCAATCATCTACACCATTAAATTTTTAGGAAGGTCCTTGACATAGTTTTGGCTTGTGCCTAGCTCCAAACAGTTCCAGGGCACAGTTTGAGTATTAGCAAAGGATGGGGGCCATTTTCAGTAGTTAGCTTGGACATGGTCACAATATTCTGAAAAGTAAGGGAATTTAATAGTTTGGGTGTGGGTCATTCTTTGCCAGCTGGCCTCAGTGGTAGAGAAAAGTGCCAGGTATGTTTATTTTACTGATACAGACACAACTACCAAATATCAAAGATAGGTTGGCTGAAGTTGGATAATTGCTTACATTATGCCCTTAGAGAACCTAATTTGCCCCTGAAGTTCAATTTCTACTCTTTTAAATGATCCTGTGGCAGTGTATCTTCTACTGACTAAGCGTGCATGTCGAGGGTATATCTACACGTACATCTACTTGTGAGCAAATCAGACTGGAATCCTAAACTAATCAATGGAGGTCTAGCCAATAGTCAATAGAGTGTAGGACTCAATTTTTCTCTTCCTTTGGGGTGTGCCTAGCTGTGCCCAAATGAATCACACTGTAATAACAGGAACTAATGCTCACTGCAATGAAGCTACATACCTCGCTTAAACCAAGGTAACTATAACACAGGATTTATCTGGTTCTACAGTTGGGACTGACTTCTCCAGGTAAGATTTCCTGAAGTGACTGCTGTCTGGGTGATTCACTCCCCAGAGTGATGTTGCTGATTCAAACTCATATGCATAACATATTCAAACCTCACCAGAAACACTGGCAGTGTTGATGAGAAGTCTATTATTTGTCCACTTTTTCAGGGACTAGACCTTTAATCAGATGATAAGCCCTGGCGATGCGTTGCTGATATAGTCATACCAATACAAGAATCCTTCCTTTAAAGAAGCTCACAAAGCTACACTAGTTTTTACTATCACTTTGCTCTTAAGATGGAATTCTAACTCCATTTCTTCACTCTGTGCAAAGCTGTAAATAACACAACATTTTAACAAATGGGACTAATAAAAGAGATTAAAAGTGCATTTGCTCATTATATTTCATTTAGACCACAGGATAATGAAGCAGGGAGTTGCGCCCTGATGCTATGGGTGTATCAGTTGCCTGCAGATTTGGACTGGGTTTGGATTATTTAATTTTTTTGTCTCTTAGTTGTCCTGATCTCCACTGCTGCAATATAAAACCTTTTACTAGCTAGCAGCTGAGGGCAGAGGGGCCAGAATTGCTGGGGATAGTGAAGTAGGAGGCCAATAATTGTGCATTTTCCTTTCTAGCTTTATTTGACCATTCTAGTTTCAGAGGGCCTGCTCAGAAATTGTTGGTGCATTCAGCTCTCCCCTTTCATGTCACTTATGTGTAGTTGTATTTAATGTTGTTGAAGGTATCTGAATGGACTCCAAAAATAAGAAAAGCTATGGCTTATTCTGAGAGTTGAGATGTCACAGTGACAGGCAGACTGATAGACAACCAGAGCTGACAATATCATATGCTTTTCCCTTTTCAGGTGAAATATCTACTAGTGGATTATATGACTGCCACCACAGGCAGATTTTTGTTATATTCACTATTGAAAGTTAACCAGCTTTTTTTCTCCAGGTCAACATCTGCAACATTAGTGGTGCTACACCATATTTAAACAGGTATGACTAAGAATGGCATGTGTGTCATGGAAGAATAGCTTAAATACCTGTTTTCTTATTGGCTTTAATGTTTGGATTCACGGCTACAGGGCACAAAGCATGATGCTACTACTTCAGCTGCTTAAGAAGCTGTGTCTGTTTTGAACGCTACCCCTGCATTGTCATCTACACTCTTGAAGGACAAAAAAGAAAGGGAGAGGTTAAAAGGCTTGAAGCTGTTTCTGTGCATCAGTTAATTAATAATCAGAGAAATATATGTCCTGGTCTGAAGATGGTTGGTAGGAGGACAGGGTTTTGTGATAAATCTATTTTATGTTTTTTTTTTTCTCCCCCAGGGATTATGTAAAAAGGCTGTTCTAATAAATGATTTATCAAAGCAGCAAAGAATCAAGAAATCTGCTAAGATTGCAGCTCAGGGCATCTAATCTTCCTGGTTCTGCGGAGTATCCTCTTGGAAAGGTTGACATTAGACTCCATGGCCTTTCCTGACCTGCTCTTCTCTGCATGATAGTGAAATGATCAGTAGGCAGAAACTGGGACAGTATCTTGAAGGGAACTTTGGCCTGACTTCTCATTTCTTCCATGGAAAGTCTTGGTAGTGGAACATGCTAAGGGAGCTTCATGCCTTCCTCATGACAGTGGCATGAGTATCAATGGTTTTATGTAACTAAGGACTCAATTCAAGGGCTGTTCTTCAGTTTTCATCAACTGAAATGATAAAGAAGGGGATTAGTAAGCTATTTCTGAGTGTGTCTGAAGACTACTTTGAGACTGTAAACTTTTCATTCACAGTGAGTAGTGGCTCTGCACAGCTATGAATTCATTTCTGCACTAAGTACAGAATGATGTATGAACTCAATGACTATATCATTAAGTTCCCATGGATCCAAAATTGGGCTTTGTGAGTTTTCTGTCTCTCTTTGCATGCTGCAAGAAGAATTAGCAGTTGACATGTAAAACAACATTTTGATAATCTTCTACCAGGTTGGAATAACATGTTGCCTCTCTTTAACAGAAATCTTCCTCTGGATGGAGCCCAGAGCTTGGTAACTTGCACTGAAGATCCTCCAAATCAGCATTCAAGAGTATGGCCAATGATAGGTCTAAATGCAAATTTTTGATCCAAAGACCCCGGTATCTGGGGGCAGATGGTCCCACCACATGTCCACTTATGTAACTAGGCTGGTCTCGGGCAATAGAAAGGAAAGTAGGATCTCCAAAGAGAAAAATAGTTAATTTTCTTAAAACTATGAAATTTTAAGGGCTTACTGGCCTCATGCTTGCTACACAAAACTACAATCACAGCAACCCACTCTGCAAGAGATTACAACAGAAATGAATAGACATTGGTGCTTACTGGCTTCCTTAGGCCAGAGCTAGATTTTTCTGGTTCTGGCTGTCAGTACATTTGTCTGACTGCCATGATCTTACTGATCTGGTATTGAATGTCCCTAGCTAAGTAGAGGATCTCATTCTTCAGAACTTTTCTCTCTTGTCATTCAATCCATGCTGGTCTCACTAGAGTGAAAGGGGCAGATCAGAAAAGATAAATACTGTACTCTACAGGATCTGCCTCTCAGCCTATGGAAGGTAAATTCCTATGCAGTGAAAGAGAAGGAAAGGTCTTTCTGCACACATGGGCTGGATAACTAGCACAGAAGAAGTCCATGCCCCTTGCCTCCTTCAGGTCCACAGCATAGTTATTGAGGTGGTAAGATGACCAGACAACAAAGACAGGAGAGAGCTGTAGAAAGCACTGGCAGTTTGTTAGACCACAGGCCCCACTCCTTCCCAGCATTTGTATTAGTAATTAAGCAATTAGTTATTAATGCAACTGTCCCCTTGGAGCATGGCTTCCTTGCCTTTGTTACTAAATCAATGAAGGGTGAGACCTAGGAATTGCAAGGAGGTATTTTCTGCTGGGATGGCAATGAGGAGGTGCTCACATCACAGGTGCTGTCTCTCCCGCAAGAAGAGCACTGGGGAAAAGCTCCCACCCTTCTTCCCTTCCTCCCCCGACAACGTTGGGAGCTGATCTCCCACCCCTCTTGGTACTTCCCTGCTACCTCAGTCCATTTCATTTCTAGGACTGCTCAATTTCTCTCTTCCCAAGTTTATTAGTGTTATCAGAGAATAGAGGTTTTCCTTTAATTGCCTTGCAAGGTCTTTACCTTGCTATGTTCTTTACACGATGTACTAGCTGCTGTCTTGCAATTTTTTTTAATGCTGTAAAGAATTTCAGGATACAATCTGTATGTAAGTAGCTCTATAATGTATGTGTGCATTGGAAGGTATTGTATTGTAAGGTGATTTATGAGTACCGGAATACTCAATAAAGGAATATGTCTACAGATCAAGGGCACAGCATTTCAGCTATTTTCCAGTGTCTAATAGGATTGGATGATTTTTTTGGAATATTTAACCTTCCACTGATGTTTAATCATGTCCTAGTCAGATTTGTGTATCCAGTTATCCTTCCCATCCATCCATCCATCCACCCATTTTGTAATGTCTGAACAGTCAGTAACTGATGACTATGCTAAACAACTGCTATTAAATATTTCACTTTGTGTTGGATGAGATAATTGGAACCCAAGAATATTCAAAGAATGAGCTAAAAAATTTGCTTAACCATTAATGCTCATTTGAGAAATTAATGGGATATTAAAAAAGCTTCACGTTTTCCTGAAAAAAAATCTATTATTAATTTCTAAAGATGTAAACCAGATAACCTGGTAAACTTTGTTAATCTTTCATAAATCTAAGTAAAAACTATGAAAATATTGATATGAGATTATATGGTAAAGAATTTTAAAATGTAGAATTAACACTAATCAGCATGATTGAATGGAAAACAGTTTCTGTCAAATCAACCTACTTTTATGAAATTGTAAGTTTGGATAATCAAGTAAGTTGTCAAAGAGTATACTTAAACTTCTCTAGAGTATTTGACAGAGTCCCTCTTTAAAAAAAATGAAAGCAAGTGACATCATTAAATTCCTTAAAAACTAACTTGTATATCACCCAAAATAGCTGTAAATTGTCACTTATAATAAATATGGAAGAGTTTCTAGTAGGCTTCTCCAGGAAAATGCTGAAAGTTCTGTGCTATTCAGTATCTCTAACATTTCCTTTAAGATATCTAAAGTAATTGCTAGTAGAATTTGCCAATCATACAAAAAAATAGTGGAGTGATAAAAAATGAAAGAAGAAAGTCAACCTGACCTAGGTCAATGGGGAGGTTGGATTCAGTTAAACAATATTCATTTAACTCAACCAAATTCAAAATTCTATATCTAAAGGAAAAAACAGGTGGGCATTTTTTATTCCTCATAAAAAAGAGAATTCTTCATTAGAAAACAATGCCTTTAAAAAGAACAGAGGGGTCATGATAACAGCCAAATAAATGAGCTCTCAGCGCAATGCTGAACTACTTAAAAGGCTTAGTAACAGACTGACTTTTTTAATTTAGAAAAAAAAGAGCTTGATGAGTTTTACTGGATGGAAGCAGACGTTTGACAAATTCAAAATGGAAAAAAGACCCTGAGTCTGCATTTTTTTTTAATAGTGAAGGTAATTAACTATTTTGGAACATCTTGTTTAGCAATAGGGGTAGAATACTTATCACATGAAATCTTGATTAAAAAATTTCCTAAAATGGACACTATGACTCAATCAGAAGGTTTGAACTTGACATACGAGCTTAGGTGTCTGGCATATGTTATCTAGCATTTCAGACCAAAGGATGAGAATGGCCCCTTCTGATATTGCCAATCTGTCTATCTGTATGTCTAGTGCTCATTTCACACAGGTATTTAGAAAGTCAGTTCTTGCCTACTAATCTGGCATGGACTGCAGTAACAGTCATGATAGAGGTGACAATTGATGTTAATGCCTTATAATAAATGGCCCCAAAGTGCGGGCTGCAGACCACTGAGACAGCTGACTAGTACTCGTTCTTCATCTTGCTTCCAGCTGAGAGAAACTGAACAGATGGGAAGGGGAGATTAAATGAAGAGTGAAAGTAGATGGCATGATTATCTTTCTCTAAAGGTCAGAACATCCAGTGCAGAAGGTAGCTAGAAATACAAGAGCATCTTCCTGATGTCACCTTCCTGTCTTCCTGTGCATGCAAGTACTTCCGTACATTGATGCAGTGTGAGCATGAATGGGCAGAGAAGTGGTCCATGTTATCACGCACAGCCAGTTGGATGCTCTCCAGATACTGCCTCAAAGAAGCAGGCCTTCTGTGAAGAAGTTTGAGGGCTGTAGAGGCTGACACTGATTATGATGGTTCAAACCAATAAGGATATTTCTTCCAATGATTCTTCTTTTTCACAATCTGTTCTTTCATATTGAAATTACTCTCATGACTCACATTGAAAGTACATGTTTAAGATTCAATATTAGACCAGAATTTGAACATTTTAAATTATTCCATGGCCAGACACGGAATTGTGACTCATACATTTATAGAAACAGGCTGAGCCATAACCAGTCTGTAACGAGGGCTCCTGATCAGGATCACCTTTCTCTAAAATGAGAAAAAGGAGAAATAAAATTCCGACATTGAAAACTACAACAGATTTCTCATCCTAGGAACTGAGCTAATATTAACAACTTCTCTTTTTCCCATGATCAGAGCTAATCTAACAAGCAACTATTTTCCTTGGGCTGCACATGGTGAGTCTACCCATTAGGTGAGATAGGAGCTGAAGTCATCCAACGAATAGGTAGATAAGTGAAGGATCTAGGTTTCAACCAGTTTTTGGGAAACCCATGAATCAAATGATGGAGCAGTATATATACAGGTCTGCTGTAAACAAGAAGCATTGTGGTTCATCTAATAGAAGTACCATGTTCAAATCCAGCTGATGATTATTTCTCTTGCAGTGAAAAGCTAGCCGGTGGGGAGTCATCTGAGCTAAGTTTGGTCCTTTTTTAGGTGATAATTAGAATGGAAGCAATTTCCTAACTGCCTTCAGAAACAGAAGGAACTTTTCTTCTTGAATTGCTTTCTGAGAATTGGTTTACATTGTCAGTGTCTGAGGTCTTGATACATTAATATACGGTCTATGGGGGAACAGATGAAATTTTGAGTAGCTAAGTTCTTCTTCTGGTGTAAAACCAAAACAATGATCAGGCTTAATGTAAGTTTAACTCAAGTATGAGTGGGATCTAAAAAATTAAAGATACATTGAGAGTGTTGCAGAATAAAGATGAAAGATACTGTTTTAGCAGTTTTGTTGAAATTGCACAGTACAGAAAGAATGAAAATAGCTACTGAAGGTCTCTCCAGACAAGTGCCACTCTATTTCTCACCTTAATCGTCATTTGCGCTGCTCTCAGGTTCTCTCTGGGACCCTACTTAGTTTGTTGGCCTTTGATAAAGAAGCTACTTAAGAATACAGAATTCTGAATACATTCTGAATACAGAATACAGATTCTGGTCTATTAGAGATGTGCATCATAGAAGATCACCTTTCTTTTGATACTGTTTTGTGATGGGAGGTGAATTCCTTCCTGAGTTAAACAAGACCAAAAAAAAAAAAAAAAAAAAAAAAATTACAACAAATTGAGGAGGTGCACTGTAAATTCTACTACCAATAAAGATGATTTTTATCAGTTCCTTCATTCCAGGGAGTCTCTAAAATAGATCAGTTCTTGATATAGTAGAGTACAGAATCCTCGGCTTGCTCCTGCTAATCATTACTTAGATGGAAACTAACTATCTCTTCCCTTTATATCCTGGATATCTCCTATATCTCCTGGATACCAACAGGAGAATGGAAGGATTTACAGAAGTACGTTCTAAAGTGGAAGAGCCCTCAGGTGAGGTTGCTGATCCAGATCCAACCAGCTGCTCTATCTGTGGTCTTTTCAGTGTCAATGTAAAACCACTATTCTTTCAATTACCCATAATGGAGAAAGAGATGATCAGCTGGCTTCTTTTGTTATCAGCATCACTAAGAATAAAACACTTCCATATTATCATGTAGCTGCAGATAAATTCATCTAGCTTTGCAACCAAATCATTCACCATTAACTTCTTTCAAAGGAACACCCTGAATCCTGGAGATCTCTGTGAAGCCCAGTGAAGAGACTTCTGTAGCTCCTGAGAAGAATCATATTTAGTTGGTAGGATCTGGATCACGCCACAGATATTGCCTAAGTCTGATCTAATTCTGGCTTCAGCGGCCTCTGTTCAATAACGCCTTGAACTCCTGCTCCAGACTCAGATGGGAGATAGAAAAACACACTTGCATTTTAACTACTGAAATTAGGGAAGCAGAAATATCACTGGAAAATATATTTATAAAAATGGCTTTGGTTAGAAAAACCTTAAGACCTCAAAAAGACATGGTGGTTATTGAAAATTTGGGCAAGAATCTCAATTGGAAGGGGTGGGGTAATAATATACGCCACCTCAAAAAATGCAACTTCTTCTCTCATGAGTGCTTTTAAAAGCCCAGTAACAGAATGACTCCTATGCAGCCTTTTCAGCCACCTCAGGAGGCATACAACGGGCCAGACCAATTCTTGAAAACCTCTACTCTGGTGAAGGGTTTTAAAGGGAGATTAATGAGCTGTCTTTAGGGCAATCATATATTTTCACCTTTAAATTGTCAAAATACAATGAGATTTATGAGTTATAAGGCCAAAAATGGGTTAAATCTGTTGCCTGTGAAGTAACCAATGACAGTAGCTACTTTTATGAAGTAGACCAAAGGTAAAAGAGACCTCTCTGTCATAATGATAAATATGCCTGGCTGAATATCAAGGGGCCAAATGCTCACCAGGTGAAAAGTGGCACAGTTCTACAAAGACATCCTGAGCTGCAATAATAGGACCACAGCCAGTCAGTTAAGGAAACGTTTACCTTCCTTTGCTGAATAACGACCTGACTGAGTAAAGCCCTGAGCAACACTGGGATCTGACTCAATAGCTGCCTCTGCTTTGGGAAGGCAGTCCAGGAGGTGAGGCTAGAGACATCCTGTGGTTCCTTCCAACCTGAATGGTGCTATGAGTCTATGAACAGACAGAAAAAGTGACTGTCACAAGTTATGATGGATAATCCCAAACTAAAGTAATTGGTCATAACTGTAAAGCCCTGTTTTCCACTAAACACTCATGATTCCCCATGATTATACACTCATCCCTTAAAGATTAAAAATGGAGAGAATATAATATGAACACATCTTCATAGGGTTTAATATAGGAGCTTTTTGATCATAGGTTTTATCTGATTCTTGTTCCATGTAGCTTTTAATAACACATTTATAGAAATTAACTGCGAACTAATAATGAGCACTGTATCATTTCCTCAAAACTTTTTTCTACCTAATACTAGGCTGCAACTCCTATACAGTCATCTTTAAACTACTCTTAGGCATTCTTAATTCAGTGTTCTTTTCACTGTTTTTGATCATCTGCAGACATATTAGTTACTGGAGAAGTATATACATGTATATGTATATACATTTATGTACATACATATGAATATATAACTAATGAAGATTGGGGAAGTGTGGCCTGGATATAGGATGATGTTGAATTTGACTGGGGATTTGGGATGGAGGAAATGTGGAATGCTTAAGAAAGGTACCTATTTTTATGTTGGATCTGCAAGCTGTTATCCTGATAATAACCTTTGAGGATGGCAATATATACTATCTGAAATCCCCATCCAGGCATTACTTTTGGTTTGCTTACTTGGTAAGTGAGGATATCAGATGCACCAATACGTTAAAAGAATGAGAAGACTGTAAAGTGAACCACTCAGGAATTAGAAAATGCAAGAACTGATGTTATCTCTGAAACTTTAATTCTATATTTTATATATGCATTATGGCATTGCTTCTAATTACACATTTCTGTATTTTCCTTTTTCATGGTATCCTTCTTTAATTACTATAAAGCATGAATGTGTTTTGGGAATGCATAACAGAGTGAGGGAGATGGCCACACATTGGACTCATTGTTACAAATGTTGGAATATGGTCAGTAAACAAGGCAGGGTAAGGATGATTTTGTAGTTACACAACCAAATGCCGCCTTGGAGAACTGGATGTGATCTCTATTTCTGCCATAACATTCCAGTCATGCTGAGTAAATCATAGATCACAGACTTCCTTAATAAAAATCTCCTAGGCTACTTCTATACTAGCAAATAGGCCGGACTCTGAATAGAAATTGCACAACATGACTTGCATCTATATGGCTAACCTCTCAGCCCTCAAAAGAAGGTGGCTTTGTCTATATTGCTGACTGGGAACAGTCCCTGGCCCTTGTCATCGTCATGTCCAAGCATTGTCCAGCAGGGAGATAACTGGCATAGGCTCAAGTACAGTCAGTGTCGTACAAACATTAAAAGAAAAAAACCAAGAGACAGTTATGGCACGGTGCTTGAGCTAATATCCAGAGCCGTGTTACTTTACCAATACAGATGAAGCCTTATGGCCCTGTTCCTCTTTTCCCTTGTGCTCGGTGTGAGATCTGAGATTTCCTTGGCAAAGGCTGTGTGCCTCCACTTGCATCTGAAGTTGACAGGAACATCGAATGTCCTACATCATGTTAAATACTTTGAGAAAACAAGAAAATAGAGCAGCCAAGCTCATGGCATCTCGTATTAGGCATCCAAGATTAGTAAACAGTTTTGAACATCTTTTCTATGCCTCACCATTCCCTTGCTAAAATGAGGACAACATGAGCACTGTGAAAATGCTGTTACTCAGCTCTGTGAACCTCTCAAATGCTCTACTGGGAAGGACCTTAGAAAAGCAGATGAGGAAATAATAATAAATTCATATTCATAGCAGGGGCTGAATACTGTGCAGGAAGGAAGGCCTGGGGCCAAGCACAGAGCTGTGAGGATCTGCTGAACAGCTGCTCAGTAACTAGCTAGCTGACAGACTTCAAAATACTGAACAGCAGTCCTGTGCAGTGAATGAGAAAGGATAGATGTATATAAAGAAGTTGAAGATAGATATATGTGGAGATAGATGGATGGTTGGATGGACTAATTCTACAGCTCAGATTCACCTTGTATGAAACAAATCTCCTTGAGAAAACAAAATTAAATTTAACAGATAGCCAAAGTGCTACGGTGGGTTTCCAGTTTCACAAGGGCATGACGATATAAGTGCACTTTCTGCAGATCAGTCATCTTGAGTTCAGAAATGGACCTGCCTGTTTATGTTTCTTTTTTTCTTTTTTTGGGGGCTCATTAATGTGTTTAGATTGCCTCCAGACCTGAACTGGTCCATCAACAGAATGTGTGAAGACAAGACAAAGTGCCATTTTAGGGATCCCAGGCCACACTGTTGTCATGCCCATGCTCTACACTTTAAAAGCTGGTATCATGGTGCAAGGAAGTCAAACTAAAGTAGCACAAGCAGCCTTCCTCTGGCATTTCTGCATGTGTGGATGTTCACATTTAGAACTATAATATCCCTGGAGCATAGATAGGACTAGCTGTATACAATTAGACCCAGGGTTCATCCATTGTCTAATATCAAAGGTTCTTTTAGGGAAAGTTGCAATAAATAGCATGCTGTGTAGGCACATACGAGATAGTCTGCCCATCATGTTCTTTTCCTAATTCCCAGTGCTGAAGGATTGGTTTGAAGCCCAGAGCACTAAGTTTTTAATCTCTTTCAAAACTCTCTCTCTCTTTTTTCTTTTTTTTTTCCTTTCTTCTGGCATTAACTCTTATAAGTAGTCATTTCCATTAGTCACATAAATGGCCATTCCATCTTTGAAGTTCATTAAATGAGTAGCCACAAAGACCCTGAAGTAATGAATTCCTCCATCTAATTACACCATAAGTGAAAATATTTCAAATGACTATGTAAGCATGTATGTGAGTAGGTATGTACAAACATATACATAACCTTCAAACGTATTCTAGATGTGGACTATATCACTTGGATGGAGAGATGGATAGAATAACGACAGATATAGCTGGACAGATAAATAGAAGACAGATTCTGCTAACATATTCTTGTCTAATACATTGTTAAGCTACAAAAGAAAGCAGAAGTCCCTGTGTACAATGTATAGATTTTCTTTAATGTGAGTTATTGGGAAAAGACAGAGCTGTCTCTTTAACCGGAGAGCTGCAAACAGCTGTTCCTTATGCATACATGCTTGCTTGGTCTGAAAGTTTTGGTAAGTCAGTGCATAACTGACAGTTAGATTTATCTCCCCAATAAGCAATCAACATTATAATAAAGGAAAAATGCTTTCAGTGCACCTTTGAGAGTGCATCAGAAATTAATCTAAACATCAAATTAATTATAGTTTGTAAATGAATAGTGGCTCACAGCCCTAATACTTCTCCCGCTCCTCCTCCTCCCCGCAAACCTCCCCCAACTGCCTGCAATGGCTGGAGGTGCTGTGTGGTGAGTTTGATGAAAAGCTCCTTCTCTTTCTTACTCGCACGACTCTTAGCTGGAGAAGTGTCCCTTCTTTACTCAACGGGCCTGAAGCAGAGCATGGCTGCTTTGTATCAAAAATAGAGTGTGTCTAGCAAATAAACTCTTGTGCCTCCTTCTCTTTTTACCTGGGAGCCCTAAGCACTCCTTTGATGGTGTCTTGCTCTTTATGGCCTACTTGCCAACAAAGATGGACACCTCATGAGTCTCTTCTTGGTGGTCTGGCTGTCTGTGCCAGGCCCTGGAGAATAGAGCAGACCTCAACAAGTTAGTGCTGAGCTGAACTGAAATGTCCTTGGTTGGGGAGTTGAGAGAGGGAGTCAGGCATGCCTAATGTGCCTGGAAAATTGGCTCCAAATTGTCTCAATTTGCACACTGAAATTAGTGGATTTTTTCACTACACTTTAGCTTTGGTTTGTAGCCCACAGCTATACGGATATGACCATCTGAAATTACCCAGGGATCTGAGACAGAATTTACTGCTACTAGATCATTCAAAGTAAAGGACATGGCCTAAGTCCATGGACTACAGGGAGAAAGTTTGGAGTAGAGACTTCTCTTAAGAAATTTGAAATCGAGTTAAAAGTGAAAATAAAAGAAAAAAATCTGAATTTAATCATAGCACTGTTAAAAGTGGCAAGCAGAGCTCCACCTCTCTCCCAACATGTTTCTAGTAACTTATCTGTTGAGAAAGGCTATTTTCCAAAGGAAGAATCAGAGGGAAAGAAATTAATTTGAGCTCATAAATAATTCTCATCTGTGGATTTTAAAGCACTGTGTAAAGGAGCTGGTGCCCTGCTACAAGATGGAGAAATCGAGGCACACAGACCAGTTGACCCATGATCACCCAGACAGGACAGACACATGAGACTAGAATTTCTGACTCTTACATCACCCTACTCCCTGACTTACACATTCCCCTAGACAAATTTAAGGAGAGTTGACTTTTTCATTAAATGAGAAACTGGCAGCTTTGGCAGGATGCTTTGGAGGCACATTGTGAGCAGGTGCTGAGCAATATTTTTTTGGTGTACCTGAGAGTCTGTTGTTCCTCTCCTGTGTCTTATGGAGTGCTGCCAATGCACTTCAGACCTGACCTACAATGCCCCTGGTCACAGGCCCCTGCATAGTTTTGCTGATGCCCCAGTCTCTTGATGTTTATCTTGTTCCTATTCAACTTTCAGGCTGAAATGCTGCAGACAGTTGTGACCTGCTTGCTGCACTGAATTTCCCACCCCACCTTTCTGCCACCACACTGCCATCTTGAACTGCCACAACACGTTTTTAATAATATGATACAAACTCTATGTATTCCCCAGCCTTTCTCCTGAGCTTCACCCCCTCCTGTGTCCAGCCATCATTCCTCACTGCTTTTCTCATCTTTAATCTCTCTCCTTTGGCTCCTTTATTTCTCTTCAGAAGCTAGAAGCCAGAAAATGTTGAGTAGGAAACGAAAGGAAAATATTTAACAGTGAGAGTAATTAACTGCTATGCCCCTCAGCAAGTGGTGTCTTCTTTCTTTTGGCATCTTCAAAGGACACGGGACATTTTACCAGATAGGCTAGCCCACTAGCAGCTGTACTGTGGACTCCCTGGAGGAATCTGAGGTGAAGCTTGATATCCACGTTGCACCAAGAGTTAAACAAGACGATCTGTTTGTCCCTATAAATCTGTGGTTCTAAGAACCCATCACAGTATGTGGTCAAAGCTAGAACATTTATGGTATTGTTTCATGCGAGACATTTCAGAAAGGGTTGAGACGTCACTACTGTCAGTGTGATTATCTCTCTGGGATGCACAGAAGAGGAGAAAAGTGAGCAGAGGATGTGGGTGCTGCCCCATAGTTTGCCCCAGAGTGGCGAACTATGTATCGAACCACGGTTTTTCTATGGGCACAACAGAGGCTCTTCACAACCTCCCCAGGTCATTGCCCTTGGGGAGAAAGAGACACTGAAAGCTTTCCCATGCCAGAGGAGATGGAAAACCTGCACAAACTGAGGAGACACACACAGTGCCTGCTACTCGATGATGTGCAAAGAGCCAGCAGAGGCAGGTGCTCGTCACTCTCAGAGAGGAACGACTGAACAAGTGAATTTCTACATGCACCAGTATAGTAATTTCTCTGGTTTTAATTTATCTACATCTTATTTGACACCTTAGGGTAATCATTTGGCCTCTGCTGTTCCATCTACGTCCTCGTTTTTCTAATTTCTGTCATGTCTTCCTAATTAATATTGTCCAAATCTATCCTTTTCTCACTCTCTTCTCTGTTAAAACATTTTCCTAGATCATGGTTGTCTCTATATTTCACTGTTTTAATGTCTTCAAATGCCTTCTCAAAATGTGTCCTGTGTGACAACAGTGAGTGCTATGAAATTAGGCCTGTATCATAGCATCATCCTCCCGCAGAGGTAGAGTTAGCCATGTGTGGGTAATGTGAAGACTTGCTCTTCTCACATTGACTACTTGTCCTAGCAGCCTTAATTGCATCATTTTAACAGTTTTTATTTTTATCTTGTACACAAACTGGTCACACTTAAATAATCTCCATGTCTGAGAAGGGAACTATCACTAGCACTGTTGTGATCAGCATACAGATATGTTGCATGCCCTTTGGCAATTAGTAGATATCTACACAGAGAAAAACCCACACATGTGGTGGGAAAGTGAGAGACTCAGTGTAGTCTCTGCCTTGAGCAGAGACAAGATACAGTCCCAGGATCCTGCAGAAGTTGAAGCTCAGACTGCCATAAACTGTGCCTCTGTATGAGAAGCTGGGACCCAGATCAGCCTGCCCTGTGAATGGGTGTCACCGGCTTCAAGGAGCATCTGCTTAACTGTAATTTTTCCTGAGTAAGACAACAGTCCCTGCTATGGTCCTGTCATTTTCCTAGGAATGGACAGCATGCCTCAAGTGAGGAGAAACATGCTGACAGTAGAAGTATATGGGAAGAGGCTACAAATATTTACTGGACAGTGAGTGAAGGAATAGCAGGTGAGGAGAGAAGAGGACAGAAGTGTGAATGGCTTTGAAGGTGAAATCAATAAATCTGAATAAAGAAGGGCTGAAAAGGCAGCTCCTGAGGAGAATCCCGAAGAGATCCTGGTGAGCAGAGGCTCAGTCCTTGGAATAAGTAGGATGTTGGTAAGTGGGAGGGGGAAGTGTGCTCTCGCTTGGATATGTTTCAGCTGCCTCAGGAAAGGGGAAAATAATAAAAAAAAACAGGCTTGAAAAATTGTAGAAGGAAAAAAGGGATAATTTGATTTGAGTCTTGATGCATGCAGCAAGATGAAAGTCTTGGGCAAAGTCAGCTCCCAATTTAAATGATTTTTCTCCAGTGAGAAGTCAGGGTTGTTTCTCAGTCTTACACACTATAGCAAGTTGAACTGAAGTGGAAAGCAATAGAAATATTTTGACCGTTTTCATATTGCATACATGAATTTTCACCACACTGATGTTTGCTATAGTTGCCATTCCTTGCTGCTCCATATCGGTCAGGAGGCAGCCTCTGAATGGGGAATGTGAAAGGCACCACGACCACAGCGTAGTTTCTGCAGAGCATGTAAGTGCTAAATTGTTCTCTGCAGGATGTCTGACGCCAGGAAACCAGGAGAAAGGCTTATGACTAATCTCATTTTCTTTCTAACACTCCCATGGCTGACCCTATAGTGTCCTGCTTTTAGTGGCCAAAGCAGATACTACATCTGTCTTTGTGCTGGAAGTGCAGTGGAGGATTCAGAGCCAAAAAGCCATAAAGGTCCTTTTTTTGAGATGCTACACCACTGACTCGTTCACTTTGGGCCAGTTACTTACAGGTAGTTCAAAGCAGCAAATGAAGTATTTTCTGTTCCTGTGGAAAAAGCATGGTGATATTTTTCTCCACAGAATTTTTTAAGTTTGTCTTAAGCAGGACTTCTTGATAATTTCTTGACAACCTCGGGCTAAACACTGTTACAGCAATTTACTTGGAATCTGCATAGCAGATAAATTTTAAAAGGTCATATAATGGTGGAATATCTTTCTGGGGCCAGACAGAATTGTCCCCCAGGCTACCAGTTGGAGAGCTCTGCCTGGGTTAAAAAAAAGTGAAACAGAATGCAAATGCTGTGTTTTTACATGTTGAGTTTTGGGAAATGTTTAAGTAGAAAAGGAAACAATTTTCTTACTTTTAAAATTAACAAAATATTCTTCTTTTCCTTTAGGAAAAAGTAATTTTCCCCTAGAAAAAACAACCCAACTTTCTGGAAAAAAAAAAGATAATCAGCTCCACCTTCAGTGGACTTAGCAAAACAAATGAAAGGCCTGATTATCTGTGATACCCCAATGTTTTTGCATTCTAAATTTGAAGGTCAGTAGGATAAGAGGTTTTGAAGAGCAACGTGATATACTTGTGATAATTAACTGCCTCTATTTCTGTTATTTCTGTGCCTCTGGAGATGGTGCACATGGCTGTGCAGTCAGCACGTTTGTCTAAGACCAACAGTCACACTAGGTGCACAGCTCTAAGGGAAACTGAGTTAAAGTCAGAGAAAACTCAGCTGCTCTGATCTAATGCCTGAGCTCCCAGACTGATTGGTCTCGGATATGAGAAGCTAATACAAAGTGACTAAGATCCACCCTCTTGATCTCTGTAACTCCTATTTTTGCTTGCCCACGAGCTTGAGGTCTACACATCCAAGAGGCATCTTCCTGCTCTCTGGCTGTAATATCTCACCATTAGTTTTGGAGGTTACTGCACCAAACAAGTTGCGTTTCAGGTTCTCTTCTTACAGTAAGACTCACAGTTAGGATAAATTTATGCTTAAACCCCTCAATCCCTACTTAGCTATCAGTCACAACCTCGCAGTGCTTTGGAAGCAGCAATAAGGTCAGCCGCATGACATTGGCCAACAAACTAAGTATGTGTTATCATTCTCTTTAAGCCTTGTAGCCAAAGAGCTTTTGAAATAAGGGGAGGAAAAGTAAACTTCTGTGCAGAAGATACTCTCTTTTGCTGGATTTGCCTCTCACTTCATTTCTTCCGCATTTACCCTTGGTCTTTCTTCTTGTGAATACGAGGAGAGCTAGGGTCAGTACACCCCTAAACATTATTTGTGATAGGAATGGCAATCTCATTGCCAAAGTTCCATTTCTAACCCGTTGATATCCTTGGAGCATTAGCTTTCAATGTTACCTAAAGTTGTACTGGTCTACTCATTTTGTTCTGAGCTTTAATACAGTTAGAGCGCTAAAAAGGCAGGGGGACTCTAGAGAGAAAGGGTCTAACTCATAGTTCCTCTTTCAAACCTCCCTGCTGCTTCCTCACACTAAACTCATTGCATTACTCATTTTTTCCTCTAGTGCTTGAGGCTGCAGGAACTCAATAACTGCTGAAGAAGGGGGGGACATAGTGTCACCTCATGTTAGGGGTCAGAGCTCCTTCAATCAAAGAGCAAAAAAGCCTGTTCAGACACTCTGTGGCTGAGTAGGAAGAACTGTGCAGAGAAGTGGCACAAAACTCTTGGATGTACTCTCTGTCATGCACCAAAGCTAGCAGGGAATGAGTCAAGAGCTGTGGGAGGGGGGGCTGTCCAGGAAGGGAAGGGGGAAGGCAGCATGGGAGGGGAACATAGTGTATGGGCTGAGAGTGACTTTAAAGCCAAATGAAACTTAAGCAAGTTTTAAGTCTGGAAGTTTGCCTGAGAGGCAGAGTCCAGATCAGCTGCAAGTAACTGGAAAAAGAAAAGCAATAGTTTGTCCCATTGCACTTTTCATGGAAAGTGTGCAAAGAACGTGGGATGGTGGAGAACCAGAAATTGCATATCCCACTGTTGGGCACAATGATGGGGGTGATTTCTTGTTCCCCAGGTAGAATGGGACCAAATGTGGCAGGGTCCCCACCCCACAGCACTGCCCAAAGGACACTTCACTGCAACACCCTTGCAAATGGCAGGGTCCCACTGAGACATCATGCACTCATTGCCATGTGGCTGTTGGCCAGCTGAGCCCTGGTCCATGCTCTCTCTGTGGGTGCAGCTTAGGGTGTCCCTTCCCTGTGGACTGCGGGCAGCTAGGGCTGTGCTCTGCTCAGACTCCAAGCTGGCAAAGTTGAGCCAGCGGTGAGGCCAGAGCTATGTGAGCACTTTCAAACAAGTAAACTTGGCCTTTCAGAATGGTATATTAGCTGAGGGTTGGCTTGGGTTACTTGCATCTGCTGTAGTGCTGACTCAGGTCCGTCAGGCTCAGAGCATGGCTGCCTGCAGTCCATCCTCAGAGAAGACCAAATCTTCAGTGGGTGTTGTTCAGCCCTTGTTCCTCTGCAACTAATGCATTACACCCTCTGGAGAGCTGCCCTCAGTTTCTGTCTTACCTTCAGCCCCACAACCTGTTTTTCCCTTCCATTAGGTACAGAAATTCCCCTTCTGTCACATGCTCCCACTACTGACCCCATCAGCATTTCAGCAACCCCCCCAGCCCCATTCATTTTTCTCCAGATATTTTAATTTCTTCTGCACCCTCCCACCTCCCTTCCAAGGGGTGGAATTTTATGCCCCACCACTGGCATCCACAGTACCCAGCTGCTGGTGAGATGCCAATCCTTCACCTCTAAGCAGCGCACACAATTCTGAGCATGAGACAATTAGGAAAGAAAGAGGGAAGGGGGAAAGTATCGACAGGAGTAACTGAGAGAAATCATAAAGCTTAAGCAGAGAGAAAGCAGTTTGAAAGGTAAAGTATTCAGAGAAAGCCCTTTCCTGGATGAATCTAATTGTTTTGTTATCTTTACCCACCAAAGCATTTACTTTGGTTTGTCGCCCGATCCACAAACACTTTCGAGGAGATGACATTACCGAAAGGCAGGAACATCTGCATCAGCTCAGCATCCCCAAACTCCTGGGGCAGATGGTAGATAAACAGGTTACAGCCCTCTGGTCCTGTGAAGAGAGGAGGGAGACTCATGAATGGAGAGGAATAGAATATAAGAAAGCATATGGTGGACATTTACTTTGGTCCCCTCTGTCCTCTCTGGCTGGTGAGGGGTCTTCTCTGGGAATTGGTCCATACAGCTCACCTTACAGAGTCTTGGTAAAATGGTTCCCTGTATTGCTCTGCACATCTGCCAAAGTCTGGCTTTCCTCAGCTGGGAAACAGTAGGTGAGGGATGTGTTTTCGGAGTCTGTTTTTGGCTAATCTGTGCACTGTTACTGTTTAATCCTCTTTAGAAAACTTCATGACTAACAACACAGCATCTATCATAACGACCTTCCCTTATTTGTCTACACTGGTCTCCAGTATTGTTCACTGGCAAAAAAATGCCTAGTTTCAGGAGGCAGAGAGAGTTTTTTTGTCTTGGGATTATTTCTAAGGGGATTTCCAGTTTCTGGCCAGCTTTTCACTGACCTCGACAGGTAACTCTGTCTCTGGTTTTCTCTGGAGGGGTTGAGGTGAATTAGTGCATATTCCCTGCTGTAAGGTAAGAGGACAGAGGGAAATGGAGTTTTCTCCTTCCCCTCAGCCAACGTACCTGTGACCTGACTGAGCCAACCTTCTCCCATTCATGACTGGGGCACAGTGTGGGGAAAGAAAGGTTTCCTTTTTTTTTTAAAAAAAAAAAAAAAAAGAAAATACTCTCACTTTCTTCATCAGGGCATAATTACAGTGTCATAACAGAGCAAATTACAACTTTGCCTTTCCTGTTAGGGAGAGGAGTTCGCCTAGATGCTCCCACCTTTTATTAGCCATTACTCATCCCCCTGGCTGGCAGGAGAAGTACGGCGAAGTCAGGATTCTGACAGATGCCCATTTAAAGCTCATTAAAATTCCTGGGCCTCAGCGTGATTGAAGTCACAGGCTCTCCACATTTCCTTTTGGATTAATGGAAAATGAAGCCCTAATGAATATTTGCTAAGCACAATTTTCCCCACTAATTTGCTAAAAGGACTGTCACGAAGGAACAGCTGATCCTTTGCATCTCACGCATTTCCTAGAGGTCATGAGGATGGTGACAGTGTTTCTTCCAAATGGGGGGATAGTGGTATGGTGGGATAATTAACTAATTAGGCACCCAGTCATCTGTTTAGCTAAATTACTTCTGAACTTCAGCGGCCCACATTCAGGCTCCCGTGTTTCATGCCAAACTCTTCCTTCTCTCCCCCCAGTGCTGTCTGTCTCTTCCTAAGTCTCTTCATTCACAACTACCCCTTTCCCAGTCCTTGCTGCAGTTCAGTTCCACCCAATGTGGCATTATTGGCAAGATAAACTAGATATGTAACTGTCTGAAAGTGTTAAACAAACACTGACCCCCTTAGGTGTCTGTTTGAGTAGAAGAAAATTCTGCCCAGGAGAAGACCATGGTCCAGAATAGCAGGGAAAAATTCATTTGTTCATCTGAACATACCCTAGAGCACTTCTGCTGTGGGATTTGAGATCCACATTTCAATAGAATGGGTAAAATTTGGCCTTCCCGCAATTAGTGGCAAAATTCCCACTGACATCACCAGAGCCAGCAGTTTGCTCTGCAAAACTGGCGAATTCGTTCAGAAATGCCAGCTGCATTTCCTGGGGTCTTGGATGTGTTGTGCACGAGTAGGGATTCTGCCTGCATGTGCTGAGAAACACCTACTAAGGCATAAGGCAGATCAGGAGGCACGTAACTTCATCTACCCCAGATTTAGAGGTTGGCTCAAGGAGAGAACAACCTTTAGCTAACCTTGAAATCAGCATTGCCTAACACTAAGGAGAGACCAAGAAGGAGAGACCAGGGAGGATGTAGAAGGGCAGAGACCTTCCCAAAATCTCAGTTCTGCTTCAAAACAAGGATAAGAAAACCATGCTGTGGCTTCCTGCACTGATTCAGACATTTAAGGCCAAATTCATTTTGTAGGTAACTAAAGAGGACTTTTGCTATTTTCCAGTGTTGCAAACTTCACCTGTTACTGAAAAACAACCCGGACTAATCTGATTTGTTTTCCTACCCTCACATATAAAAATACTGCCATTAGGATTAAACAAGCAATTTCTTGTTAAATCCATCCATCCATCCATCCATAAGTTGTCTTTTATGGTTAGACTTCTCAGTAAAGAGTTCACAAAATTAGCTTCCTCTGTCTCTACTCTTCTACCTTGTCTTTTTCACTTGAGTCAAGTAAATCTGGGCATTGCATGGAAAACTACACATGTATGTATATGGCCATCCATTTTGTGCATATGTATAGATATTTGAGAAACTGAACTTATGAAATGTTCAGCTCAGAATGCTATGAAAAGCAAGTTAGCTCTCAGTGCACTTGTGCTATGAGTTTTAAATCAGGATCATTGGAAAGAGGAATATCACATTTGGAAAGGTAAAATCTCACTGAAGACTTCAAGTGTCAAGAGAAAGGGCTTACTTTGGACTGGGTTAATGGAGACCATTACACTTGGCATTTCAGGGCTGAATATAGTGCCAGAATTCTTTACCAAACACATTAACACTGATTTCTGAAAGTCAACTGAATATTTAGCCCTGACAATGCTTTATGAGAAGAGACTCAAGGTTCATTTTTACCCTGACACCTACCCTGACTCTTGAATTTATTGCCTAAAGTAATAAATATTTCTGTTCATTAATATACAATAAACAGAGATAGCCATGATTTGATCAAAAGGGGGAAAAAGTTGAAAGAAATGTGTTCTATGAATGGTTTGTGTTTCACATGCAAATCATGCTGGTTAATGGAAATGCTCACCTGCACTGGAGCATGTGGTAGAGATCTCCATAGGCCTAGCCAAACCGGCATTTACTTCTGCTAAACCGTTGCTATGCCAGTACTCCTCAGCCTCAAGCTCATTGCTGAGGTAGTATAGCATGGGCACAGCACCAGACTCAGCCTGCCCTTGCATGCCCACTGTCAATGTGAGTAAGGTCCAAATACCTAAGCTGGGGTCGGCTGCTACAACGCCATGAATCAGTGTCATAAGGAGAGGCTATGGCCGGAGAGTCCTTCCAACAAAAATTAAAAATGGGTTCTCCTATAAGGGTGTGCAAAATTAGCAGGCAGCCTTTGGCCTGGCTGCACAGAAAATGGGATGTATGTCTCACTTCTGCAGCAAATACTGAGAGGCTGTAACTTCTTTGACCTTCTGCTTCTGCTTGCTATTAAGTCCCTGCCATTCCTGCGTGCAGAGCAGATACAAGTCACAAGCCTGCACCACTCCAGTGTAATGTCTAAGTGTATATCTGAGTTTCAGAACCCAAATCAGAATGAGTAATACCATACAAACTCAGAATTACCCCCAAATTTTGCCTGGTTGATGTGGTCTGAATCAAAACTTCATCTTCGCTTTGATCATTTTGGATCTGTTCCACCCTATGCAACCCATCAGCTGCTGACAGCCTCAGCACTCGTGTGGAAGTAATGACTAATCTCTACAGGAGCACTGCAGCAGCGGAGCAGCTCTGGGCTTGTTATCCAACCAGGATGTAGGACCTGAGAGTTAGCATTGTTATTAACAACGTGATCATCAGTGTTATTGTTGTGGTAGGACTGGTTCATTAACAAATCAATGTTTGTGCAGATCCTTGCAAACATCTTTTCAGCACTGAGTGTTATTATTACTAAAATTCCCTCTTGCTGCATTTTCCTGTTAAAGGTTAGAGAGTCTTAAAGGTCTCGACCTGGTGTTAAGATGGAGTGTTGTGCTCCAGAGATTCTCCCTTCCAGCAAGCAGCAGGGAAAGCTACAACAGCCAAGCACTGTAGGTGAGTGGAGAACACTTAGAAGGGCAACCTACACTGGACCAGTGGTCTATCTTAAACATCTGGTCCCTAACCATGCTCAATACTAGCCATTTACAGGTAGGAGCAAGGTGATATGAGATAACTCGTCCACTGGGTGACACTCGCCCTCAGTGCACAGAGACAGTGTATGCCTTACGAGCATCGGAGTCTTTGGGCAGCAGATATTCAAAATGTGCATAGCATCCATTGCTTCTGATTGTTCCTGGCTTAATACTATGCGAAGCAATGGACTGCTCGCCATTTTGTCCTGTGCTTAATCTAGCCCCAGTAAGTAATAAAAAGCAAAGTCCTTCAGCATGGGGGAAACATCTCCATAATGATATGTTAGGTCTGTGCATCTGTTCTCACAGCATGGACGTGTACTAGAGCTAATCAGGAGCTGGAAGTTGTGTTCCCTAGGAAATTCTGACATCGGAAAAAAATTAATTCCAAATTAGATCGAAATGCCAACACTCTAATTTTCTCACAAAATGAGATTTCTCCCTCAAAGTAGTTCTAGGCCATCAGAATGTTTCAGTTTGATAGTGTAATCTTGATTCATTTCATTCTGACTGTTACACCATATTAAAATATTTAATATCATTATATATATATAATAACACATATAACAGAATATATCTGAATTAGTGATCTAATAGAGGAAAAAAGTTAAAATGTAATTATTTAAAATGAGGGTCTCTACACTAAGCTGAGACACCTAACTTAAACGCATTGCTTAGGCAAGCAGTCTCCTCTTCTAATCAAAAGAAAGTAAAAGACTCCCTAGAGGACAGTAGAGAATACCTAAGCGGATTGCCCTCTGAGGATCCCACTTCTCTCCACTGACAGCAAGAGGAACATAAAGGACAGTCTTTTGGGAACACAACATTAAATGGCATGGATGCCTCCCAAAACATTTGCATGCAATAGTGGGAGATCTGTCTCTCTCTACGTTTCATGTCTACAGGGCAGTTATTCCCTCCTCTGGACTAGTTAACTCTTCCCATAGTCAGTATAGAGAAATAGGCCATTCTACGTTATTCATCTTGTCCCAGCATAGACGTTACACTATGATTTCTCTCCAGATTATCAAGGGTTAGGCAGAAAGGACTAGATCAGCTGGTAATCAAAATAGCAGGTGTTTGAAATCATATTTCTGGCTTCTGATGAAGGGTCACCAGTGCTTTGTTTCCTATTAAATCCTTTATTGCAATGCAGCTGCATTTTTCATCTGCATTATTGTTGACTATCTCTAACACAGACCCCTGCTGGACGTTATTGCCTATGTCGCTACCCAGCCTTTCCATGGCCCATGCATATAAGTATGCTCCCCTCCCTGGGGGCTGTGAAGAAGATATCAGCAGCGATTCCCCATGAGGATGTTCCCGCAGATTACTGTTAGTGCTGAGGATGCCGTGACACATACAGAAACAGGGAATAGACTCAGCAGACCAAAAATTCAAGGCAATGGGGCTTTTGATGACCTCTCTCTAGGCATATGAGGAAGGGAAGCAGTGAGGTGGGGATGGCATGCTGGGGCCAGAAAGGAGAACAGCTCATTTACTCACCTTCTCTCTGTTGCTGTGGGATCATGGGAGGCGGCTGTGGGAACGCTTGACTAATCTGGCCATAAGCAGCAGGATAAGCAGCTATAAGGGAAAGAAAGGGAGAGAAGAAAGAGGGATAGATTTCAGCACTGGGAAACAAGGAGTTTTCACACCAAACGACTACACTAAGCTGGAGGTGGGCTGTCCACCTGGATTTTGGCTCTGTAAAGGGAGAGATCTCATATAGCCTGAGATGCAGTAGCAACATCACAGTGGTGCTCTAGGTGGTGCCACTTTGCTGTGAGCACCTACTATCCCTTCAGCTTAGTCAGCAGCAAGACGTGAGACTACCCACTGGTGTAAATGGAGCACTCCACTGAGATCTCCCCCAGCAGAGACATACCTATCTCGGATGGTACCACAAACACATTAATTCACTAGCCCAGCACGTTGATGCCACAGCTTATATCCACTCAGAGAACACATGCACTGTGTTTCTGTAGGTGATCTCTCTTGCACTCTGATTATTTCATATGCTCATAAAAATGGGTCACACAGTATTTTCTCTCTCTCTCTTACTCTAACCTTCATATGCACACACACTACATGTGCAGTTTCACATATACACTGTCAGGTTTATATTTTCTTTCACATATATAGGTACTTTCTGTCTCACAGAAACACAGTGGAAACAGTGTGCAGCAATTAAACAATTTTCCCCACCTGAACTCCCCCACTAAGCAGACATGGGGAGCTACAGATGGTAGATGATGTGTCTTGCTGCTAAAAATACAGAGTACAGGTCGCCTGCAAGCCCAGAGAGAGGGGGATAGGGGGCATGTGTGTGCAGAGGGGTTAATTAACAGCTCAAAGGGTTGAGCTGCTTCCCATCTATCAAGCCTCACAAGCAATAAATGACAATAACTAAAACACTGGCAAATGAAGCCCTACATGGAGAATTAAATTAAGTTTCCAGATACAGCACTGACATGAGATAATAGCCATTCCTCAGCGGGAACCCATGATTGCTCCAGTTACCACAGGAAATAATGACTTCAGGGTGGCAGCTTCCTCACAACATTTGCCATGGGCACCTCATGAAGGGAGGCTGAACACGGCAGGGTCATGGTCTGCACCAGGTCACATTGACTGGTGTCAGTCCATCAACTGCAAAGGAGCTGTTTGGCATACATGGTGACATGAGAATGAACAGAGACTGACCCTTTGGGAGTCATGTAGAAAGCTGCTGGGGAATGGAGAGTATATCTACACAGTTCCTTAGCAAGGGACTCAGACTAACAAGCTGGGGTACTAGCAGCAATGTAACAGGGATAGCCCTGGAGCTAGTGGCTTCTCAGGAAGGCTGGACAGCCTCTTCTGGGCTCCCTGCTTCAACAACTGAACCTCTAGCTTTGCCAGAGCTACTGAACACTAGCACATCTCATGTATGGTCAAAATACAAAATGGAGGCACCCTAAAATGTGGTTTGTACAGGCATACACTGTCAGGCATAGCAGGAGAGGGTCTGTAGGGTCTGGCTACCCACCTACCCACTCCCTGGAAGCCTCAGTAGACCTGCTAGAGCAAGTGCCTCACCAAATCAGTGGGGTTACTGGGCTGATCTCCCACTTGTTCACTGTCCTTGGCAGACCTAACTCTGTCCTATCAATGAAACTACACTGAAGTACCGGTCAGTGGGAGCCTTTTCAGAGATGTTTCATGAGAGAAGGTTATCCCCTTGGGGAGAGAAGAACATGAACCTTTATATTTGTTTTCATGATGAGCCCAAATTTAATCTGGGACCCTAATGTCCTGGCTGCCCCTGTACCAGCCAGCAACTCCCTTCCACCAGCCCCCCTCAGGTGTGTTCATATATTAAAGGCTTTAGAGAAGTGAAAGGTTTATTGGGAGAAAGTGTTAATACTAACGACCTGCGTACTGCTGCACTCCAGCGTAGGCTTGCTGCAAGGGGTCTGCTGCAGTGGGGCTCTGTGCTGTGGAGACAGAAGAGAGAGAGAAGGAATTAAGGGATTAAAAATATGATAGACACACTCACTTTCTCTTCCCTCAGTGGTATGTGGTATGGGACGGCCGAACCCAGAGACTGAGTCACAGAACAGGAGCAGCTCACTCGCCCTATAGACACAACTATGCAGAGCCCCTCCATGCCTACCAGAGGGGCTCCGTCCCCACACTGTGGCCTTGTGGCAGTTTGGAGCAAAGATACACAAATTCTAGCAAATATCCTAGGCATGCTGAGCAGTGCAGAGCTGCAGAGTCCCTAAAGGGCAGGTGAGTCACAAGAAACTTTTCCTCATGAAAGCATCTTTACTTCCCCTGTAGTCAGGACGCTTGCCTAGGTCTGTATGGGTTGTCTTACTGCACATCTAGGTGGGAGGCGAGCCTCAGCATGTGCATTTTGAGGTAAAGCCCCTGCCAGTGTTGAGTGCTCTAGTGAGAAACTGCACCACCAACAGCACTAGGGAAAAGCCTACTCCTCCTCTCAGGTCTGGCAGGGGAGAAGCACTTTGGCAAGACAGAAATATCCTGGGAAAGAAACCTCTTTCTTCCTTTCCCTACACTCTGCATGCTACTTAAGCATGAGGTAAAAACTTAACTTTCATAGTTTGTTGAGATAAGACAGGAGAACTTACTCTAAGTGACAGCAATAGTCGCATGAAACTTTCAGTTAGAGCATGAAACAACAGGTGCACAGCAGGAGCAAGGAGAACAGAATGGAGCACTTGCTCCTGCTATCCTGATGTCCCTTTGAAGGACTACTTTGCTGCTAAGCAGCCTGCTGTGGGGCAGAGGAGAGGCTGCTTGGAGGGAAGGGGAACACCATTTGCCTGCTCCAGAGGGGATGGTATGATTCTCCGCATAAAGCACGCAATCCCTTGCTGGCTTCAAAGTACACTTTCTCTCTTTACAGGTGTGTCTATCTACCCCCTAAAACTGTTTATTTTTGTGAAACTTTGAAGTCTAGCTCAAATACAGCCAAAGCTAGTTAATATTTTTTTCCTTCTTCCTCTTTGGTTGACAAGGAGAGAGAGAAGAGGAGAGAGAGAGAGAGAAAGAGAAACGTGTTGGATAAGCTCTTTCTTCATCTGCAGCAATAAAATATTTAAAGTAAAGCTTGGCTGAACCTCCAGTCCAAATGTCACCTTGGCCCTAATATTTCACTTCTTGTTATGAGTTTAATTTGTATTTATTGGTGCTGCACAGTTCTACGTTTATGCAGTCCCTCCGACTTCGTACTTTTTGGATGATCCCTTAGGGAGCTGCCACTTTACCCCTCCTTCTCACCTTCTTCCTTTCTACAAGAAGGGAGGTGTGGCTGGAGGCAAGGGCTTGGAGGATACATAGATGTAGGTCCTCTTGGAAGAAAATCTGGTGACATTGACCTACCCAGGAAAGACACTAACTGCATGCCAAGGTGCAGAAAAGGCTGGCAAACATGAGTGTTACAGACCCAGGCAAATGGACAGAGTGTTTTACTACAGATGCAGCTACTCATTTGAACCTTAATGTCAAAAAATATCAATGATCATGATGGAAGCTTGCAAGGTTTCCTACTACACTTATCTTCCAAAATACAAGGAAGAACGGTGGGAAGACCCAACTTGGAGGGGAGAAACCTAGCTATTCGGCTAAGTATTGGAAAGGCCCAATTGATTACGGTGGTCAGTGGATCACAAGGACTTTGAGGACAGGATAGTTACAGCAAGGAACAAATGAGATCCTGAGTTCAGGTTGTAAGGTGGTTGGTTGAATTCCTAGCTGACTTTCTGAGGATAGGTGCCTCAGTCTACCCTTCCTTGGTGTTTATAGAGCTAGAAGAAGTTCTCTTGGATGCTCAGGAGATGAAAATCATTTTTTTAGCATTTTGGTGTTTATGTGTCTGGGAGGATTAGACATTTTGGACATAGTCATGGCCATGACTCTTCCTCTCTTTGTAGAGTGAGTTCCCCATTTTCAAGAAAAGATTTCATTCTTTGCATTCACAGCATTTCCTGGCTTCTTGACATTTTCTCTGCCCAGGTTAGCCTAGCTGGAGCAGCAGGTCACACCTCTCAGACACTGCAAATCAGCCCTGTAGGAGGGCAGTGTAGGAGGAAAATGCTTTTTCCAAGGTTTCCATGTTGACATTGCTCAATCTGCAGCCCTTGTAGAAAGTAGTATAAATGCTGAGGCTAGAACCTAGGCATGACCATCCCCTCTCACACACTGACAATTAGCAGTGACTGTCTCTTCTTCGACACAGGACAAGTCATTGAGTAGTCCCTATCTTACTGTGGTTCTTTTGCTTTCTTCCTTGCCTCAGCTGTGAATGCATGGAAATTCCCCACTCTCCTAGCTATAGCTTAGTCTATGTCCTGACCACAGAGTGCTATGACAACAAAAATCTTCAACTGAGGATCACAGTAGATAGCTCCTTTTATCACTAGGTATCAAGAGGCAGATAAACCATCAGCTCACAATAATTATGATAGCTCATCCCTTTGAGTGCTCTTGGAGAATATGGGTAGTCAGAGAAGCTCTGAGAGAGTACCTCTTTCTCTGGTAGAGTTTGTGCCAATTTGTTGAAATGAGTCATTGGGCTGGTTCCATTTTAACTTTATTCCTTTGAAAATTGGGAAGGCTGTCTCTCTGAATGGATTTCTGACAGAAACCTGCTTTTCTGTTATGCTGTCCATGTGACAAGTTCCTTTGCAAGATGCTGTCAGGAACTCCAGGGTTTCAGTCAATCTAGCGAAATCTCAGGGTTTCAGAGACTCAACACCAACAACCCTGTGCTAGAGCTACCAAGTTCACTGCCTCTGGGGCCCATGGCTGATCTTACTTCTTGCTTCCTGGGCCTGAGAATCCAGGCCATGGCCTTTCTTGAAGGGAACCAAATACTTATTCTGATTTTGGTTTAGATAAAAAATAAAACTTTCCTCTGAATTAAACACCTTTCCCCTGTACCCTGCTTTGGACTTAGACTTTTATAAATGAATTAAAGCTCACTGGGACTGATTACTTCTTCAGAACACATGTTAGCAGCTCCAGGAGCAGTGCATCATCTGGATGATTTGGATGGTGTCCTGGGACACATGTTGTCCTTGTGACAACACTAAAAACTGAACAAAGCCTCCTGACCCAATGGAGAGCCACTCTTCTTACTCCAGCTGTGGATATCTTGCCTGTCCTTTGAACCTTATTCTGCTCATCATAACCAAGCCAATCAGCTCAGAGAGTTTCCCCTGAAAACCTTTCTTAACTTTTAAGATTAAATTAAAACTGGGCAAATGCTTTATTTAAACAATTGGAACAACAGACCTCTAAATGCAGCCTTTTTGCCTCCCACACAAAGCTTTTAGAGTTGTTTATTTTCCTGGGCCTTTAGGACTTGTCAGCAAGGGTATTATCTAATTGGGTGTCTCTTAGGAGACTATTTTGTGCCCCAGATCACAAAAAGAATTTCCTCCTGGCTCATAACATATGCAAGTCAGTGGAAAGACTCTCCCCCGATTTCAGTCATGTTTGAAATCAACTTGGGAATCACTTAGTCAAAGGTAAATAAGATACAAAGTTTTTTTGTGGTTGGCTTCAGACACAGTATCACCAGCCCAAGCATCCCTGGACACTCTTGAAAAAGAGCAAGAGGAGAGTATCTCCAGGCTATAGCACGAGACCACACAGGCAGGCAGCAATGCTCAGCTTGGAACCCTGTGTCTGATTCATAGTCTCACATCCTACCTTTGCTGTTTGGGAAAGGCACTCACGGGGAGTCACTATCTGCAGGGCTTTAACTTGGGAGCTCTTAAAAACAAAAGTGATGACTTTTGCTCAGTGAAATGCTCAGCTTCCTTAGCTCTAAGAGCATGTTTCCTTAGCAAATAAAGATGTATGAGTGGATGTGTCTATGCTGGTTAACAGAGACTATGAAGAGACACAGACTCCAGGGCCAGCTGGGGACCCCACCAGGATGCCATGGCAGCCTGCGCATCCATGAGTATGCACTCATGGTGCTGCTCATGGGGCCAGATGAATTAAACTTAGTGAAGAGCATAACTGCCTGTGCTTCTAGCAGTAGCATAGATGAAGCCAATGGCTAGTATAGGTCCAAAAATCTCAAGACACAGATTACACATCCGAAGAAGTTGTGGCCATGCTGTGTTCAGTAAAGTGACAGCCTACTTACATACTAATGGCCTTTGTGAAGTTCAGTAAGGACTCAGATAGCCAACCTTCCCCAAGGATTGCTTGTGATAGCATGCTGGAGCAAATGACTTGCTAAAATTCAAAGTGGTGGGGAGACATGAATTATTTCTGTGTCTTGGCACAAGTGACCACGAGGGAAGGTTGCTTTATTTCTCCATCGGATACACATCTTTTAATGTGGTATCCTATCTGTGCGGAACTGAGGCCTTAGACCCCTGTGGCCTTCATGCTCAGCTGAGGTAGTCATGTGACCCCGTCTCCGCCTCCTTTTTTAATAATAGTCATTCTTTTTCCCCATCCAGCTGACATGCCTTCTCTGTTACTGCAAATATTAGCTGAAGTTAGTGTGGCAACAAGTAATGGATCTGATAGCCCTGGAAACTGACAGTCCGAATTCAAAGATGGCATAATCTTTCCACACTGTGAGCCTTTCTTTTAACTCTTCTCTGAACACCTGTGAATTTTCCAGCATCCTTTTTAAGAGTGTGACCTCTGTATTCCAGAAGTGGTCACACACCTTACAAAAAAACCCAGCCAAACATACATACCTGCACCCACATATAATAATAGTACCTCCTTATTCTTGCTACTCATCATCTCACTGACATTCCCAATAAACAATGCTCACCTTCATAGACAATATGGGCAGACAGGGCTGCGGACAGACCTCAGCTCCTCTGTTTGCTATTTGTGCTGCAGCATAAGTCTGCTGTGATCCGGAGTTATACAGCTGAGTAAGGCCCGTAAGAGCAATGGGTATGTAGAGGATACTAGTTTAGGGACAAGTATATTATAATGCATCTGTGGGGACATCTGGATGAAAACTAGTATGACTCTAACTTGTAACATCAGCAAAAGACCTTGGATGTGTTAGCAACTAGCTGTGTAAATGTGCCCATAGATACCACTTGAAATAGCTTTCCTTGTGGTCAGACTCCTGAAGATCTTATGTCCAATATACAGACATTTAAGAGATTAAAAGTGATGTAACCTATACACTGAGGATCAGTTAGTGAAGTGAAAAAGGTTCAGAGGCTCCTGAGAGACCAGCAGACAAGTATCAATCACATCAGCCCTGCTTAAGTCAGTTTAGCTTTGCTGCTTTACAGAAGCTGAGGATCTGGCCTTGCCAGGGCAAACTAAAGGTGTACTGTGAAAACAGATGCTAATAGTAACTTCATTTGGCAGCTCAGGGCAAGAGCCTTATCCCTGGACATCGCCTCTATATTAATTTGATAATTTCCATATCTCCATGGGAAAAATCCTGCTTAGATACAATTGTCTCTTTGCGAGATGATCCTGGCCAAGATGCCACAAGGTGACCATGGCAGATAACCTTCCATAAACCTGGAGACATAAAACAAGCCAGTGACCTACTATATGGCCATAAATATAAATTTAACAAAGGCAGCACTTATTCATTAGGCAGAAGTCAAGAAATGACTCCCAAGTCCTTCAAAGAAAGTAGATCCATTAATGTCACTTTCCGAATCCTTTGCCTGATGCCAAAAACCAAGGATGATTTCACAAGTCAGCATGAAATACCAGTGCTTTAAAATTAACACCACGAAGCTTTCTTACTACTGATATATCTGCAGCCTGAAGTCTAACTTTCTAAAGGGGCATTCAGCTAGCTTTAGGGCCAGCATTTACCTTCTTTCAAAGAATAAAAGGATGGAGGTGACAGAATAAAATATGTTGTTAAAAAATAAATAAAATCAGTTTAAGTGATGTTCTATAAAGAATTCCTCCTGAAACGCCAGTAACTCAGCTACAGGGTCTGCAAGCAAGCTGTTACGTGAGTGCCCAGGTAAAAACTGTTGTAGGACAGAAGAGCTGGAGTTTGCCATGGTGCTCAGTGGTGTAAATGAGGAGGATCTGCACTGGAGTAAGTGAAAGCAGTGAAGAAAAAGGATGATGGCTAGTGCCTGACCTGGTTCCCACTGCATCAAAGCAGGGGCTTTCCACTTTCCTTGGTGGGATATGGATTGAGACTGTCTACACACAGTATTACTGTCCTAGCTTGGATGTAAAAGCAAGTCAAGGAAATATGCTCTCTGAAATTAGGGGAGCCTAATTCTTCCAAGTGACAAAAGCAGGTTGTGGCACATTTGGGGCTCCTAAGACACTCTGGGATTTCACTTTAGTGGAAGGAATTAGTGACCTTTAGATCAATATGATATCCCTTCCACTTCCTACTTTTAAAGGACTGACAGAGAAAATATGTTTTATTCCAGCTATTTTATTCCACTCTATTTTGCAGCTCTGCTCCCTCTATGGGTCTACAACTATGTGTTGTCACCTAGATCTGCAGCTTTTTGCTCTGCCCCACCTATTCATTCCTCTCAAAATCCCCTAGGTATTTTATACCTCTCCCAGGAATTGCAACTTTGCCACAAAAACCTCTGAGAGGGTGGGTAGAGGAAGAGAGCGAGCAAAGAGAGGCAGCACTAATTGTTTGGAGTGCGGGAATAAAATAATGATAGTAAAAAAAAATGCTGTGTGAAGGCCAGGATTACAACAAATAAATAAATAACTGAGTGGGAGGGTTCTATTCACCTTCTCCTTAAATCCAATTTAAATCACTCTCTTCAGCCCTAATCTATATCCATAATTATATCATTTCATACAACAAGCTTGCGAGAGGTCTTAAGAAATTTATGTAGATTAAAATTCATGGGTGCCATAGTACAGATTCCATATTATTAAGATTGATTAGGACAGCTGATGCTGTGATTAAAGAAGCCAGCGTTTACTGTTGTAATTAATTAGGTATTCAGACACAACAATAACTGCAATAACAGAAAGAATGTGCTGATCCGGCAGAAAACGACTGATCCTGTGTTTTATAGTCTCGTTTTGCCATACAGTGGCTGGACACCACACAGTAAAAGACATGTTGTTCTATTGTCTCTTTCCGTACACATGAAGTGAGTCACGAAGTCCAGGACATTTGTATCTCCTGCTCCTTCCTGTGAGCTGGAGAAGCCCTTTCACAGCATCCCTATGAAATGAAAATATGCTATTTCATAGCATATTTTTTGGTGCTTGTTTGGAACAATAAATGGGCCTACAATGAAATTCGTATAGCTGATCCCTAGAATCAGGATTATCTTTATCATTTTCTTAATAATTCTGCCTCTGAGCCCATCCTTAATCACAGCTCTGCTGAGATGGGTGCTGTGCAAACACACAGTAGGAGACATGTCTGGCTGTGAAGAGTTCCCACTGCATAGAGTGAGAAAGACAAAGAAGAATCAGAAATGTGGAGAGGTGCAGGTGACTGCCCAAGGTGACATACTAATTCAACAGCAGTCAGGACCACACTTCCCTCCCTTTGCCTGAGCCTGTAAACACATAAATCAGGGTGAGTTTTTAAGGTGTTTAACTCTGTATTTTTGGGGAACTTAGCTTAAGTTATCTTTGAAAATAAAACTCAAGGTCTTAACTCACTTAGGTGCCTCTGAAAACATTAGCACAATGCCTGCTTTATATTTGCACTTTCTTCCACATCAGAAGAGAAAATATTTTGTCTTTCAAAAGGCTCCCACAACTGCCTTAAGCAACCTCATTCATTATGGCTGCTGCATGATCGTTGGAAGTACATGGCATCATTAAAGTAGCTTAGACCACAATTGAAGATGGCAACTTGTTATTATTTTGTTAATGAGTGCATTCCTTCACTTATTTATTTTACCAGTAAAGCGTGGTTTATGGCACATGGCAGATTGTTACAAATAGGTCAAATAAATGCTTCCCAGTCATAATGATGTTTTAGGTGCTCACTGTTGCATTTTTGGAACTGCTGATATAGAATATGAAAGGGAAAGCACTCACCCAGGGATTTAGGGTAGATAAACACAACGAAGCCAAAGTTTTCCTGTAGCAAGTTAGGGAGCCTTGGGGCCTCTGAGCCAGGAAGATTTCTAAGGCATTGTGTATAACTGAACTGAAAGCTTCGGGGCTTGGTTTTCCTCCTAGATCTTCTACTGATGTAGTAAGATCACTTTTTTCTCTGTTCTTCTGATTTAACCCCTCTCTAAACTCCTCTTATCTGACACCTTTCAGGACGCCCAATGCCTCTCACTGATATCTATCCCTATGCCACTTGATGGTATCTCTCATGATCAGGACTGATCCTGGGACCGACTGGTCCAAAGCAGCCATGGGCCCATCTACAGTATTGCGAGCTAATTGACAAGGTACTAGACAAGGCTGTGGTATTCCAGTAACTCCTCCCCTATAAAATTAGCTTGGGTAATGATAATAATTACAGATGGAGTTTGAATCTTGTCTCTACTGCATTCCTGCCTGATAGCTCTTTGTTGATGTAGGGAAAATGAATTGATGGTCTTGGTTCAGCTCCTAAGACATGAGTTTCTACAGCACAAGAATTCACCCATGGTGGACATCTTTGCTGCAAGTCTCAGTGGTGGCTTGGAAACATGGGCATTAAGACCTGGCTGCCTGTTCATACTGACATCTAGTCTTCCCTAGAGAGGACTGGATCTCAAAGTAGGGTACAAAGTAGAAGCTTGCTGTCTTTTAGTCCAGATATACCCTTTCTGAAACCTGTAACCAGGGACTTCTGAGGTGTATACATATAAGGAAAGAAAAAGCTATTCCTGACAGTGGTGGGCAGCCAGAAACAGCATCACTGTGTCGGTGCCTGAGAACAGTGAATGAGACAATGGGTTTAAAATGATTATGAACACAGGATGAAATTCTTCTTTTATTTCAGTAATCTAAACCCAGCCTAAATGCACTGAAGAAATCAGTGTGCTGGAAAGCACTCCCCATCCAAGGCTCCATAAAGCTATCAGACCACCATCCCCGGCTCTGGTAAAGCTGGACATCCCCTGGCCCATAATGAAGAAGCTTGTTTGGAGGTTGCTGCACGGTGTGGGGTCTATTTCTAATTCCTTCTATGGGCACATCACTGGCAGAAGACCACAGCGCAGCATTCCCTGTTTTCTGGATGCTAAGGGTACGCTCTGCTCCATCTCCCCTCCTAGTTCCCTCATTTCAGGTCCCTGATTCCGTGACATCCACTCCTGTCTCATTTGCTGCCTCTTGTGCTCCCAGTTTTCTGATCTCTCCCTTCTTCTCTTCCCAGGAGAGTTATCATTTTTGCAGCAAGCCCTTTGGCCAGTCCCTCCTGATGGAATCCAGTAAAACCAGGACCCATTACCAGAAAGCAGAGGGCTAATGGTGTGAGATACAACAGAAACCGGTGCAGAAGGTAGCCACTGTTATCATATGCCATAAACTGTTACAAGAGAGGCATGATTTCATGGTGGCTAGGAAGCTTTGGCAGAAGAGCACAATCCCTGTTACTATTGCTTATGTGAAAATGGCAAATGCTCTTGCACTGCTGCGAAGTAGTTCACAAGATCACGGCACAACAGATTATGCTTTTTGTCCCCACTATATGCTGTGACATATTGCCATGTTCAATAGTGCTACAGGCTGAAAGACTAAAGGGCAGACATTAATAAAGCAAAATGCCAGTTACCAAAGGGGCTCAGACTAGTGGGAGGGGAAATACTTGCTCAGTTGTGTTTCTGTCCTTGCCAAGAAATGCACCACAAGGCTTTATGTGTTGGCCAAGCCAGAAGAGCGTGAGAGCATAGCTTGCAAAGAGTATGCCTGCAAGGAATGTTTTCCCAGAAGTACCGTGTGGATCTGCAGCCCAGTCAGAACCACACAAACACTAAATTGATAGGTGATTGACCTACTCTTGCCTTTGCCCCAAAACATGGGTCATTGGTAGTCTGACTGAAATGATACTGTGTATGCCCCTACTCCAGACAAAGGAAATCTTAAAAAGGAGTAGAGGAAAAGACAGAAAAAAAGCAAGTGAAAATACAGGGCAAATACAACTACATGACAATAACCTGTTTTTATACTGCAAAACTGTGACATTCTAATTTCATTTAAATGAAACATCAAAAATGTTATACCTGCACACAAAGGTGGACATGTAGACAAACTGTACAATTAATGGGATTTACGTGGGTCTGAATGATATGGATGTCATGCCTCTACAGATTTTGATTGTCCTGTTTTACTATTTTCAGGAAACAAAGCACATTTTTCTGTTGCCTATAATGGTCCGAACCTACATTTGAGGTTTTTGTGGAGTATAAAAGAGCATCTGAGAGCAAAATTCAGGCATTAAACAATATATGGCTCCATATCCATAGCAAAACTATAGTTACGTACATAATACTGATGCAGTCTTGTCTTCTTTTAGTGCTAGAGATATATAATAAAAGTTGTTTGGAAGATGCTGACTTGGGATGGGGACAAGTATGTTCTTTTCTTCTCTACAGTGTTAGTGCAGTTGCATACTCAACTTTAGTATTTTTTTTCTACACTTGCATTTAGAAATGCAGACACACAGAACCACAGGGCAGTACCAAAATCAGATGCTACAGAGGAAATTGCAAGAAATACTATTATGAAAAATGACGGAATAAGCTACCCAGTGATGAAAATGTCTTTCTAATCTGAAACAATTAGTGGCTGGTTTATATTATAAAGCATGAAGGTTTGTGTCCTTTCTACATTTTTATCCAGTCTAATGCAACTGTGGATGTTCTGATTATCCATACAAATGTCTAATTCTTTTTATTTTTTTAAATGCTGCTAAGCTTGAGGCCTCAATAAAGCCTGTGGCAAGGAGTAAAGTTTTGGAGCGTGCACAAATGTTCACAAGAAGGGAAGAGAATAAAATGGAATAAACACATGACATCTCCAACACCCAACCTGCTACAAAGGAGCTTGATTTCAGGGTTTTACTGCTAATGGGGACAGGCTGAGCCCTAGGAAAGACCAGGGTACTGCTGAAGACATGCCTATATGCCTAGATAAATCGAAACTTTATACAAACCAAATTGTGGATGTTTGCTCTTATCTGCAGAAATGAGTCCCTCTGCCTTGGGGCAGAGGTTTATGGATTACACCCTGGTTTAAAAAAAATTTTTTTTGAATGTCTGAAGTTTTGAGATTCTTTAAGCTTTGTTGAGTTTCAATTCTTTCCTCATGCCTGCTCACTGAACTAAAATGCAGGCCATCCCAGGAAATGTAATTAGGATGCCTTGTTGCAGACTAGCATCCAGCCAGAGAGTCCAGAGCTGGCAAGTTGGAGCTTGGAAGGAAACTTTGTCCTGCTTGGGTTGCCAAGGAAAGGTATGATGATTATAAAACCATATCAAGAAGCCAGTTTTCCTAGGCCTGATCCTGCAAATCTTTTATAATAGGATTTGACCCATTACTTGGAGAATTAAATATTGTACTTCTGCTCACCACTAGAACTCCAGAAGTGAAGCAAGGATGACTTTCACCTTTCAGGTGTGTTAGCCTGTTGGTGTTTGTGCAGGGATTCAGTGGTGAATTGCTGGCTGAGAAATCCTCTCCAAAACTCAGAGAGAATCAGATTCAGGCCACCGAATTTTATAGGATCTTAGATGAAATACTTAATTTAAACCTTTCTTAACACTATGGGGAATTTGGAGATGGTAATAAAAGCTCAAATCATTAAGATTCCTCTGAAAAGATCATCCTGTCTAACCTACTCTAGGTGACCCTGCTGAGCAGGGAGGTTGGACTAGATGATCTCCAGAGGTTCCTTCCAACCTAACTGATTCTATGATCTTTTTTCTGATATCTACAGTAATGTATTATGGAAGATTAGCAAAAATGGGCCAGATAAACCAGAAAAAAGGATAGACATGGAAATAGATGGATAAACAGACAGATGATAGACCGGCAAACAGGTAGATACTTAGATGGATAGATGAACAGATGCATACGTTTATATAACCTTAAAGAATGAGTGTTTTCTTGCTACTGTGGCTGATTTCACTGAACATACTGAGGCCTCCTGCAATCTTTTGATGCTTCCATAAGCTGCTAAGAGCCACCCTCCCATCCCTCTTCTGTTTCTAAGAATCCCAGCTATTTCAAAGACCTCATCTGCCACAGGCTCTGTACATCCATCAAATGCCATATACTGAACTGTCTTACTAGGGCTCAAAGCTGCTACAAATGTGTACACATGCCTAACCTTCAGCACAGTAAATCCCTTGATTTCAATTCTGCTTAAAGTTGAACTTATGACTAAATGTTTACAAGGTGGGGGACAGGGAGAATGATAAACAGCTATTTTTTTTCAATACTCTTGCTGTTTCTGTGCTTTCCTTTGCTGCATTCACAGCTCTTTTAGTGACATTGTCTGAGCAGTAGCCAGGTAAGACTTTTGTGTTTCTGTGATATTTTTCCCTAATAGCTCATAAAATCCCCAGTGATGTTGAATCTTCTGAGTTTTTCAGGACTGGCTGACATTGATTTTTTTTTATTTTTTTTTCCTAAGGTTTTTTTCCAGGCTTTTTGGCAGAGTATTTGACTCAGTGTTTGATTTCCTAACAGACTAGATTAATCTATGAGTGCCCTAGGGTAAACTACTCTTTTGCCAGCTGGTAGCTAGGATCAATTAGTAAAAGTGTATTTACATTTTTATTATTAGTATTATTATATTACTAGTAGTATGTGTATTGTAATAGTAAGGAATGTCTTCCTAGAAGAAGTACAATTTGGAGCAGGGAGCTGTAAATGGGTATTTCAAATCCTGAAGATCCTGAAAAAATGGAGTTGCACATTAAGGCCTTGCAAATTCCTGAGCTCTTGGTGACTGCAGCCTCACAGTATCCGTATATTTATAAGTATTGGTATAGATTTAGGTATGTATCCTTTAATGACCCAGATTCACTCCTGATTGCCAGGGCTTGCAAAATCACCCTCTGGCATCTTTTGGACTAGTCACAGTCTTTGAATCCTACAAGCAGTTGTGGAGTGATACACCCCAAAAAGGTGAAGCTGAACCTGTTCTGTGGCTATGTGACAGGAACTTCAGTCTCTGTAAGGTGGAGGGATTGGGTGCTGTCAGCATTTCAGGGAACAACGGCCGCTGCCTGCTTGTGTGAGCTGCAGCACAGAGCAGTTTGGGTAAGCAGCCACTCAGCCCCTTGAACTTCCCCTCCCAGACCCCACTAGCTGCAAATGAACCCCAGAGGGAGGTACCGATGGTGGATGTTAAGAGATGCAAATGATAACCCTCTGGGGGCACAGGCTTAGCACTGCTCCTTCAAGACTAGCCAAGAGCAATCCCTTATGAAGTCCAGCTGGGAGATGTGCCAGCATGGGCTGGTCAAGTCCCAGCTCAGCTCTTAGCTATAGAAAAAGATGCTAGGTGTCCTGATTGTATTAGCCAGACAAGTTTTTCTGGCATACAGCAGATAAGCACTCCATTCCTGAGTAGGAAATTTTCCCCCTCAACACAGCCTAGATGCCTGTCATCCAGATTTAAATGTATAGCTTTTAGACACCTGCAGTCAGGTGAGATGGATCCCAATCCTTAGCCAAGTGGTAGTACCAATGCTAGAGTGAACCCAGATTGAAGGAGCAGGCTGTGATCATGGCAGTGGTCTGGCTTACCTGGGTAAGGGTGGATGCCATTAGCAAACACGGCTTCTGCGGCGGGCTGCCCATTAGCCTGAGGCGGGAGGCCAGTGAAACCATTCACCCCAATTGGAGATGGGATGCTAGGCACAGCTGGTGCAGTTATGCCAGGAGGCGTGCTTCCACCTGCAAGTGGGGAGAACACAAAATCAGAGCTGGTGAGTATTGGAGGCAATAACTAGGTGGAGAAAGCTACTGACATGACAGCTGTCACCACTACATGGAGCCTAGCAGAGGCTCTCAGAGGAGGCTTTCCTAGATACCATTTAGCACCAAAGGCAAACCCTCAATCCCATCTTTCTACAACAGCTCCTCTCAGTTTCTCTTTGGAGACGGCAGCTTTGTGGGCTGCCTGTCTGCACTCTCTTATGTATATGTCTCGTATGTAACTTTACTCTGAATTTCTTCAGCATCTTAACAAGTTTGGCAGATCAATTTGTGCAGCCAGTGATGGGTTTTTTAGATTTCCTGTTTGGCCCAAGCCTCTCTTAGTAGAGTGAGCTCTCCCAGTCAGTAGAGGCAAAATTTGGGCTAGATTTGTTTCTTTCATGGAATCATATCCCTCTCCTCTTTCCTGAGCCCATCCAAGGTAGGGGAGGGCTGAAATAATGCTGTTTCTCAGTAACCCTTATCTTTAGGTTTTGGGGAGGATTCTGTTACCTACTGGTAAAAATCATTAAAATTCTGAGGGGACAACTGAATCCTTTGCTACCTTATCATCTTCTCCTATGTATTTTTATAATGAGTAGACATTCTGCTCTTCTAGCAACTTATTCAGGATATTTTTGAGAGGAAAAATAAACTTTCTATAATTATCAAATGATGTTTCTCTCTTGCCAGCTTTAGGCATGAAGTTAAAAATTTGCCAATCTTATCTTTGGCAATATGTTTCTGTGTCACAGTATATTACTGACTGAAAGTACCATTTGTGCAAGAATCCCCTTTTTAAACCAATTACAGACTTTTTTTCACTATAGCAGTGTTCAATGATGGGCTAGTCCAATACCATGCTTTAACAACTGTTTAAATCTGTGTTGATGCTTTAAAAAGCCAATACAGATCCATGAGCTTTTTGTCTTGATGAGTTCTTATTTGAGTAGCCCAGGCAACAGACAGTATTTCAGCTCATTTCTGAAACCCTGAACAAACAAGCTACTGCTTCTGCTTTTCTTATTCAAATGGTGTTGGCCTTTAAAAATGTCCTCTGTGGAGGTGTAGGGAGCCAGTGGTGGCAACCAGAGTCCAAAGGCAATGCTTTTAGCATATGCCATCAGCTTGCAAATCACAAAGGCTAGTTAAAATTTCAGTTGCTTTTCTGGATCTCGCCTCTATTTGCATAGACAATGTAAATCATTTTTTTCTAAAACTGCAGCAAGGGATTTGCACTTGCTGTTTTGCGTGTGTGTAAGGAAGTTTAGGCATATCCACCACAATTCTTTAATTTTCTTCTTATAAATAAAACCCCTGGAGGGGTCAGATCTGTAGCTGGAGTAAAACTGGCAGAATGCCACCACAGAAAACAAATGGCAGTGGTGCATGCCAGTTGTGGATTACATCCCCAGTTCGAGATGCCTTGCTCCAGCTATACCAGATGCAGATTTACAGCATGGAGGGAGGAAGGGAGAAGAAAGGGAAGGAAGACTAAATGAACTTCTATTACCAGGCTACCACCTAGTTAACACTAAGTGGTATAATACTTATGGTCACATGACAGAGTTGCTACCATAAAACTACGCAGACCTACTTTTTCCCCCAGATTATACCAATAATGGGAGAAATGCAAAACTTGCATTGAACTTTCAGAGCTGTCAAATTAACATCCTTGCAATTGCAGACAACTGTGGGAGCTAAACGTAACTCTTGATGGGGAACTTTCAAAATGCCAGTAGACAGCACAAAGTTATCGTGACCTGAAATTATCCTCTGAGACTACCTGCTGCTCTCCTTTGCATGCAGGCAAGCGAAAAGGCTAGCTTAAACTAAACAACTAACTTGCAGATGATTAAAGTTAAGTGATACGAATCCTGTTTCTAGTTTGGTAGCTGTACCTGGATCCAAGACCCCTGAAGTTCCCACATCCTGGGAACTCACCAGCATGAACTCACGGTCATGTCCTGACAACCTACTCTCCTAGAGATGGGAAGCACAGAAAACCAGCAGGATTAGGAATGCAGGAAAAGCAAATTCTGGCTCCTACAGCTTGCTTTGTAGACTCAAAGGGAGGTAAGGACCCAAGAGGCCTGAAGATACCAGCACAACGGTATTATGCTCAGCCAGTGCCTTTAGTGCCTCCAGGACTTCTGGTTTACTGGTGTCCTTTTTCTAGTACAATTTTCCTTCTGCTTAGAAAAGATCAAAACAATTTTTTTTTCAAATTAGCAAGTTCTTTTTCTAATGCCTTTTATTTAGAGAACTTTGAAATGTTTCATTTTCATTCCAAGTCAGAACAAAGATATACTTCAATGACTGGAAATCCTGCTATGAAACAGAACGATCATTTTCCATTTGGCTTTCTGAATGCTAACAAAAGCCAGCAGGAGAATTCATGTAAGGCTTCAAATATCTCTTGGCGACTCAGGAATTGCTTAGTGTTGTAGTCTTCCCTGCTTAGACTTATGTGAAACACATTTTCTATGCATCTTATCACAAGCTTTGTGGGTGTTGCAATAATACACAGAGTCATTTCAAAGTCTAAACATCTCACCCAAGGAGTAATTGTGAATGGACATTTCCACAACCATTAGCGAGGTCTGTCATGAAGGAAGCTACCTACTCAGTGTAACAATGGAACAATGCTAAAGTACATAGATTCCATGACTGAAAATTTCTCATGGGGTGAGTACAAAATTTTCTGCCATGAAATAAGTCAAGAGGTCATTTAACCCAGCATAATATTTTCAGGAATGACCAGTCATGGGTGCTCCAGAAAGCATGTAAAGACCATGAGCCTTCCTTGCCTATATCTGACAATGAGGGGGCATGCGGCACCTCAGAAGAGATGCTGAACTTACACAAAAGAGCTGGGATATTTTTCACGTGCTGCATATCACGGCAGGCACACAGTTTGGCTGTTGCATTGATATTTACGCACCTATGTCACAGAACTCACTCATTCTCAAGACGTATCTATATGCAATAGAGGTTGTGTTCTTTTGTGGTGGGGCCATCACAAACCATAGCCTGGATTCAAGCTTTTCAGGCCCTCAGAGCATTTGAATTCCAGGCATTCTTTGTTTGGCATTCTCTCTGCTCCCACCAACACAAAACAAATCTAACTAATGCAAATATGATAATCTTTCCAGCAGAGGGTTTAAAGGGTGCACATATAATTAAGCCACTTCTCTATTTGGATTTGCAGTAGCTCCATCAACTTGTTGTTTATATATATAACATTGTGTAAACATATATTTTGAAATGTATGATGTAAGATTTTTGAGTCAAGTGCTTTTTCTTGACTATCCATAAGTTGCTAAGGAACAAAATCTTTCTCTTTCATTCCTTCCTCCCTATCTTCCTTCCTTCCATTTTTCTCTCTCATTTTCTAACATAAGCAAAAGGAAAGACAGGTATCAGACCCCACAGGCACTGACATTGTTCTCAGCTACAGGTTGCAAAGAGGTGCAAAGCTCTGTGTGAACAGGGACATTTTCTGTGGCTGACAAGAGGTTAGCAGACCTTGATGCTTTAGAAATGGTCCCAAGTCTACACCGCTGAGATGCCTTATTCCCCTGCTGTCCAGTGTTTCTCAGCCACAAGGTATCTTTCCTGGCTGCTCTATCAACAGGCCCTTTACTGCTCCAGGTCTGTCATGGGTTCCACTATGTTCAGCAATAAAGCTGCCTCTGTCCTCTCCACCCTGTCCTCAGTAGCAGGCCCAGGTCTTGCTCTGCCCAGCACTGCCTGCACCCCTGGCTGACTGAGGCAGTCTTCTGAGCCTTCTTCTACTTCTCAACCCAGCCCCTGAACAGGCTGGTCCTTCCCAGACCAGCTTGATGCTTCAGGTTCACACAAGGGCATTTCTATCCCATGTCACTCTGATCGCAGTCCCATTCTGGCGCTACTCTCTAGGTACAACCAGCATCACCCACGAGACCTTTATGCCCCAATCTGTCCCTCAGAAGTGGCCCTCTGCAGATACACCAGCAAATTTGCTGCTCCTTTACCCAAGTCAACAGTATATTGCCAAACCCTCTGAATTCTCACTTCTTTCCTGCAGTGGTTTGGCCTGCAATGAGATTCCTCCATGACATCCATCTCCATCCTCCTGCCTCATGCCGCCTCCTTGCCCCCCAGGCTGGCCTCGTCACTTCTCAAGTCTCTGCATACGGCCCCTGGCTGCTGTAGAAAGCTCCCTCTCTTGTTATCCTTCTCCTCCACCATGCTTTGCATTTCTGTTAATAATTGTCACTCAGGGACTCCAATGCCCTTTTAAGCATAATGTCAGACCCACAATGACACCTTTATCACCCCTGTTAATCCCCAATCCTTGAGTTTGGAAACTGAGGCACAAAGACAGGATAATTAATATTTTTGAACTTGGGAGCCTAAAGCATCCTGCAACTTCCAGACAAAAGAAGTGGCCTGCTCCACTCCTTGCTTCTGATGGCCATCACCAGCAAGGGTGAGGTTTCAATAGACACTGAGCAAAGAAGAAGCTGGCAACCAATGTGTTCTGCCAGGTCTTATGTGGGATGTGGTCAGCTTTTCCTGCCTTTGCTGCATTGATCTCTTGTCTCAGTTCCTGCTGCGGTTCAGAACTGCCACTGGTATTTTTTAAAATTTGTGTATTATCTTCTGGCAACCAGGAGGAGATGAGGAGAAGGAGGAGAGGGAGGGTGTTTTCCAGTCTACCTCAGCCTACCTCATGCACTCATATTCCTGATCGCTTTCTGCACTGGAAGGGGTATTTTAATTGGTGTCTATTATTCGTCCCTCCCTGTGGGGAGGACCTCTTCCCAAGTTCTGCATGAGAGCTGCTCCTCTGGGGCTCATATGGACATTTCAGATCTGGAACTAAATGCCAAAGCTTGGCCTTCCACCACAGCTCAGACTGAGACACCAAGGAATGGATCCTCACATCCAAGGGGGATATCTGGATTTGGCTCTGATCCAGATCTGGGGCCTTAATGAATCCCTTCCTGCCTTTTTTTTATGAGTTACTTTTTCTTACGCTACTTGGAGGCCTCCAATGGGCCCTGAGCAAAAAAAAAAAAAAAAAGGAGTTGTGGACCTGGTGCTCTGTGTCTACAGGTCAAAAGCTACCACTAGAGCAGGCAAATATGGATCCTGCTATGTATTCAGGTTGATAGGTGGAGCTCCTTGGAGGCAAGAAGCTTGCAGTCAATGGAGGTCCAAGCTCTGGATGCAATGGGGACAGAGCTGGACAGAGTCAGCCATGTCCCAGCTCATCCCACCAGTGGAGATGCCAGTCTCAACCTGCTCACGCAGTCAGAGAGCCGGCAGCCCCTGGGCTTGGCGTGCTGAAGGCTGCCATTCCGCTGGCTCCTCACCAGGTGCACACCAAGCCTCCCACCACCGAGCCCCGGCGCAAGGCCTTACCTGAGGTCGGTGTCATGGGGGCAGCCGCCAGGCCGTTCATGTTCAGAGCCGCCATCTGCTGCATCTGGGCCGCGGCAAATGCTGCCATGGGGTTCAGGTAGCCACCTTGCGCCACCGATGCCATGATCGCGGCTTGCTGCTGCATCAGCTGGAACAAAGAGAGCAGGGAAAAAATATCACGCGGTCACCAGCAGGGCAGCCCAGGGAAGCGGCGCCCCGCGAGGCAGCCACCCCTTTCCAGATGCCACCCCGTCACATCTGTTGTCCCCTGGCCTTCCTTCTTGCCATGGTAGTAGGGCTGAGGCCCTGATTTATTGTTATCTGTAGGTGACAAATATCAGGTTTCTAATGCCGCTGGGAGGCCTCCGAAAGACCTTCAGCAGAATGGACCAAACCGCTCAGATTTCAACCTGACCCAGGCAGGGCACCTATCTCCAGCACAACCAAGCAGAGGGACTCTCTGAAGAGCTAAACAAGAGAAGAGATCCCCCCCCCCCCCACCCTAGTAGGATTACTACTGTGTGCCGGGAAAATCCCTTTGTTTTTCTTAATTTTGGTATTTTTTCCCAAAAGGTTTTCAAAGTGCTGCCTTTCTCAGGGTACCCACAAATGGCAGAGTCAGAGAATCAGGGCCCTATTTTCAGGCATTTTGGGGCAAGGATTTTGGAGCTGAAGGGTGGCAAATGTATTTGTATAATGGAAATGTTTCTGAAATTAACACCAGACTTTCCCTTCATTATTTTACACTCTGAACCTAGCCCAAAGACAATCCAGTTAATGTGCACAGAATGGCTACAATGAGCTTGTAAAATGTTCCTGGTGTGAAGAACAACCTAGATTAAGCTGGTTCTTGTCGCCCTTTCCTGGACATGCGTAAAGAGCTAGATGAAGTGCATCAGAGTTCCTGCCAGGCTGCACCTGATCAGTGGTGGAGGCTTAGGAAAAACTTGTAGAAAGCAGGAAGAGCAGAGAAAAACTTCACTCTGTTCATCCTCCAGCCCCTGGTAAAGGGTGACTTAAAGATAATGGCAGAGAAGGAAATAATGGTTTCTTACAGTGATTTTAGACATGACTCCTGGCTTTCCTCTCTCCAGAACATCGAGTGCCTTTATTTTGCTGCGCTCTGTGATTTCACTGTCTTTCCCATCAGGAAATCAACACCTGATGCTGTTGTTTAAGCACATGGGACATATTGCTCATCATTAAACAGACTCTAGAGTCCCAGTAAGGACTGGTTTCTTCCCTACTGTTCAGTTTAATATTGAAATATTAGCTAAATTAGCCATTCATAAACATATACACTAAAAAAAAAGAAACTTTGTAATTGCCACTGTCATTCAACTGCTGTCAATTTAACTGTCACCATCCAAGCACAAAAAAAAGTAAAGTGTGCTCTGATACTGACCTGCTGTAAAATCTTGGACAACTTTTGTAAACAAGCCTTGGTTTCCCCAGTGACAAAATGGGGCAGAGGATACCTGCCTCCTCACATAAGGGTGCCTTCGGATTTGCAGATGAAAAGTGCTATACCTAAGTTGAATAGTATCATTATCTGTAACCTAATGCAGATTGGTGGCAAGGTAGTGGCTTCCCCTTTGATTGTTAATTACTCTTTTTTATTATACCCTGCATAAGACACTTTAACATTTTAATTAGTGATATCCTGTTCTTTGTAATTACTGATGGAGTGATTAGGCAATCTTCTCTATTATAGCACAATGCTGATTCCCCTTTAAGGAGAACATTTGTTTCTAGGCATCGTTGGAGTTTACTCTCCAGATGAGGCCCTGAGTAGGTGGTTTTATAAAGTATGCCAAGGAGGGAGAGGGAATTTGTCCATCTTTAACACAGGACTGACTCCAGTGCTGTGTTTACTGACCCATATCTCATTTCCTGAGCTTGGTATTTCACTTTGGGACAGCTAAGGATAAAACTGGCTCCGTGGCTGATTGTGTAAATGATGGCTGGGAGGCAGTACCTGTAGGATCTGTTTAGTATTGCTGATTCTGGCCCGGCTTTTGCTGACTTCTCTCTATTCCTCCAAAGTTGACCAGAGCTGCATGTACAAGCCCACCCCCAAAACACAGAATGATGTACAGCTGGTCCTGTGTGTGTTGTGGTCAGCCTGCCCCACAGGTAACAGCCTACTCCTCATGTCAGAGACTTGTCTTACAGAACCTAGGTCAAACAATGGACTATGATTTTGATGTTATTATCCATCAGATACCTAAATACAGACAGGATTTTGTCTGAGCTGGTCATATTGGTCCCCTATTATGGTTGATGTGATACCAGTCAGTGGAGTCTAAACCAAGATTCATATTTCCCCCTTTTATCAAGTTGTCTTTGGGCAGATGAAGTGCAACTTTGTTTCTGCCTATTGGCTGTATTTAGAGCCCAAGGTGATCACTTCAGCTGCAGATACCAACACAGTCAGAGGAAATCATTCACACACCTTGCTTGACCCTGGGCAGATATTTTTGGACCTTAGTTCCCAATCATTTGAAAAAAAAGTATTAATCCTTTTCTGGTTTGTTTTTCACCTGTGCTGTAGGAGAAACAGGCCCAAGCTGGGCTCTATCTATAAGCCTGACTGAGATAATATGTTGCCACCTTAGTACAAATGATCGTACTGCTCCAAAGACAATCTCCATTTGGCACTCAAGAGCTAAGCAATCACTTGTGACATTATTTATGGCTTATGCAACTTCTTTTCCTGCCTGTTGATGTCTGTTAGCTGTTCAGAGTTAACTTCACAGTGGAAGGTGCTCCTCCTGGTTTGCTAACTAACCTGAATGTGTGGTCTCTTGCATATTCAGAGGGCTTACAAGTTTGCACTGAAATAACCATGTCTGGAGGGTATGCCTTGGCTACATGCATGCTATTTCTTGAAGTATAAGGTCATTCAGGCATTTCATCAAATATCTTCAGGGAGAAAGAAGAAAGTATTTTATCTCTCCTCATGAAAAAAAACAAAACCGCTCCTAACCTGCTGATTACTATGTCTAAAACCTGGTCGGTTTCAGTGAAACATTTGATCAAAAACATCCATAATTGCATAGAGACTGAATTATGAGCTTGAGGAGCAAAGAGGTTGAATTTAACTTAGGGTTAAAAAGCTAAGGTAGTAACAAGGTAGTAATTAGGCCCCTAACCTGTGATTTAGGAAACTAGGTTCACTTGATTCTGCTTCAGGAGGCATCCTGCAGGAAGTGGCCCCCTCATTTCTGCTATGCTTAGCACTCTGGGGATACCTGAGCAGCTCTGGAGGCTATAAATCCCCCTGCACGGAGAAACAGTGAGTTGGGACCCTACACTTCATGACCCAGAGGACATGCACCTTGCTTCAGCCCTTGGAGCCACCTTGTGAGGTAAATTTGGGTCTACTCTGGAGCAGGAAGAAATGTAGCATCCCAAACCTGAATATGGCTGTGTACCACAGCTAATGGGTTCTGTTTCCTTGGCTAAAGAGGGTACCCCAAGCACATCCAGAGACCACAGCCCTTGCCAACACTCCTATCACCCTTCTGCTGTCCTGTTTCTCGTTCATGTCTTGGAGACTGCAGCCTTTCCCTCCCTGGTTTGAGAGGTAAATATGCTGATGATCTGCATGGTGCCCAGAGGTAAGGGTTGAGGCGGCAAGGGAGGAAGGGCCTTCTCAGCCCAGCGACTGAAGGTCACAGCATGGCCAAGTATAGTTGCATCATGGGGGTGGGAGAACGGGAACTCAGTCACCTTGAAAGAACCTAACACGACAGACATACCTCCTTTCCCTCAGCATGGCTCCAGGGAGATTCATGAAAAGAGGGTAAGCCCTGCAAGGGTCACCAATCTCCCTTTCAAAACCCCCAGGGCATTCCCAAGTATGCTCAAATAAAAGTCACCCCACTCCTTTCCAAGCTCCCCCCGAAGACAAATGTCCCATCCACTCTCCTTTCATTTTGAAAGAGGCCCATTGTATGATCCCAGTTAATAAAGCTGCAGAAAGTGAGGCAGTGACCCCACCAGAGGCAAATCAATAGCAGCAGGACCCCTGGGTATTGTGTACTTTAAAATATGCCATTTGAAATGCAGATTTTCCATGCCAGGACTGGGGCCACAGAGCACTAATCAGAAAGGCAGCAGCCTTATTATCTCAGACTGTTCCAAGGAGATGGAGAGGAGCTTTTCTGTTCCTCAGCTAAAAGGACGTATTTCCTTTTACTTCTGTTACTTCCTTGGCATGATCTTTGCCTCATCATTTAGACTTTTTTCCCCACTCAATCTTATAGTTTCATCCCCTTCTTTCTCCAGCCTGGCCATTATTATTGCTCAGATATATACCACCTGCAGAGACCAAGAGATGCTACCAAGCAAGTCAGGGCCCATGGATAGCACCTCTAGTACTATGAACCTGCAGTCACCATCCCAGGGCTTAGAAACTGATGGGCAGCTGGATCACCTTCCTAGTAGAAGGTGATCCAAAGCATGAGGAAGGGTAGTGGGTGATAACTGGTCAACAGAGAAGGGTGGAGGAGTCACCTCACCCACTTTCTGCTAGCTCAAGTTGAAGTGACTCAATTTCAGCACAGATCAATGCACAGATAGGCACCTCCATGAGGTTATCTGTCCTATTGCAGCATGGGAGATTAAGATACGCAGGAGACAAAAAGCTGCAAAGGATGCAATCTTACAGCTATGCCAGAGCAAGAGGTTGATGATACTAAAGACTGCAGGTCCCTCCCCACGCATCACCACTGCCTTTGTACCAGAACAGATGTGTGCACAATACTGCCAAGACCCAGGTCTGGAATGACACTAGCAGAGCGTTAACCACGCAGAACAAGAATGCATCACTGACTGCCAGTTCTCCTCTCCAAATGGGCTCCCTGCACGGCTGCTGTCAGTCCAATGAGGGGTTGAGGACACATGGCCAGCGGTGAGGTGGGGAGGTGGGCAGCTGCCTTGGGCATCAGGGAGCTGCTAGCTACCAGCATCATGCAGCCGCATGCAGTGAACGGAAATAATACCCTGTTCCTAGGTGTATGGGGGAATGAAGTGAGTTAGTCAAGGCCAAGAGCTCTTGCTAGAAATAGGGCAAAGTTGCTGCCATCAGCCTTCCCAAGCTCCCCCCCCCCCCCAAGAAATCCACGTGAAACCAAAGAAGGGGAAGAAGAGAGGGAAGGATTATTTCTATTTTTTTTTAATAGGATGATCACTACCCTTGGTGGAAGCTTACTCTGAATGATCTGATGACCTTCTCATTTTTTCAGTGTTATTTTCTATCACTGTCTCTGAACAGCCTGATGTTTTGTTTGACTTTTTGTATTCACTCAGTAATAATAATAAAAGTAATAAAAGCATCCTTATGCTTTCCAACTCTAATGCTCTATACAAACACTTAATCCTCATGGTATTCCTGTGACAGAAAGAGGTAAGTAACACAACAAATCAGGCAGTAAGAGGACTCATATTTGGTAAAATCATAGAATTGACATATTCATGTCTGTTTTATCTAACTGGCCTTTGAGAGTAAAAACAAACAAAAAACCCTCAAGCCTTCCAAGAAGCAGAAGATATTCTGAAAAAAATCAGAAGGATCTTTTAGACATTTTAAAATGTCTTCTTGGAAACTTAATTTCTACTTTGAAAATATAATTTAAATTGAATTAACATAAGAAAAACCTAAATAAATGCACAGCACATGGTTTCATGTGTCTTAGTATCTTTCTGCAATCTGATACACAATGATTTGGATTTCTCATTTTTGGAAAAATTTGAAAAAAAAAAAAAAAAAAAAACCCAAAACCTAAAAGAAAACCCAACCCAAATCTTTGTGTTCACAGTTTCTGAATCAGAGAGTTGTCAATCAAAAATACACTATTTGCCTTACTACAAAGTCTTGTAGCTTCAAAATAGCTTCCTATTATGGAAGGAATCAGAAAAACTCATCTGAGTAACTGGTATTATAACAACTGGTATCAAATCTGCTGTCTCATTTTGGTCATTTAAATAATAACAAATATATATATTATGTAGTCCCTATAAAGTAATTTTTCCCTTCATTCATAGGGCTAGTCAAATTTTTTTTAAATATGCTTTCAAAATAATTTCACCGTATGAACTGAATAAATATTGGAAGAAATGATTCTTCCCTTCGGCACTATCTCAGACCATTTAAAAGAAAAATCCTTTCATCTCCACAGGAGCTGGGGCAGGGAGGTGGAGGGGGCAGATCAGCTTTTATGGTCAACACTGTAGAGTCACTGCAGCTTTGACACCCCAAGGTGACCACTTCTGACGACTACTGAGATCTATGCAGTGCTAGTTGTACCCAGATTACTGCAATTACTGTCTGCAGTTCAGGAACTGCAGCCATTTGCACTCTTTTGGTGCTAGGGGAGCTCGGATTTACTGAAGGGGAAGGACTTGCTTGAGGCCGGAGAGCAAATGTTACAGTTGCCCATGTCGCCCTGTCCCCATCTGTCTGTTCGTACTCACTAAATCTATGCCTGTCCCCTGCTGCAGAAATGCAATCAGTCCCATGACTGGAATTTGGCCAGGAGACCGTGGCTAACACTCCCATCCCATTTTTTATGCAAACTTGATTTATGACTTTGATCTTATTTTAAATAATTTAAAAATTAAATAATTTATACAGTATCTGTCACTTTCCAAGGCTCCTTCCTTTGTTCTTGCTTTGCTCTTCTGCATTTTTCCATCTTCCCAACCCTTTCTGGTCTGCACACATTTTCTTTTCTGCATTGTAGGGCAGCAGCGACATGAGACAGCTGCTAAGTACTTGCTACTTCCTTAAGAAAAGAGCTGAAGGAACTTTTGACACCACAGCTTTTTTGGGGGGCTAGGACTCTACTACCACCATTCATAGTCTGTTTTGAGTTTTCTTGCTCATGATTTCAGGCTTGTCACCTCATTGTTTATCAAGGTCGAACAAGCTGCTCTGCTACTGAGCATGAGCCTGTTCTTCCACACACTAGGTTCAATCCTCTGCCTCAAGCTGCCCTTAATTGAGCCTGTGGAAACAGCTACTGAAACCCAGCTGATGCGGATTCACAGCAACTTGACCACAAAACTGACTGGTGCCCTATACATATGTGAACTAAAATAAATAATTGCCTCATAAAAGGAGAAGTTAAATGAGCGTGGGAAGTTATTGTTACAGATTGAAACAAAAGAATACAGAGACCTTGGTAACAAGCTCCATGGAGCCATGGGACTTGCCTTGCCTTGGGTTTTATACAAAAGAGGTGAGGAGGGTCTGATCTGACTTTCTATATTACTGAACCAGCACTTATGGTCAATGCTAAGTGGTTTCTTGTTTGTTTGCAGGTGCGCATGAGGAGGAGAGGTAAAAATCAGGTGCAGAGGAGAACACACTTTGCTTCCTGACATTTTTCCCTCTGTAGCCATATGGTTGCTTAACCTGAGGACTAGTTGCTTAGCCCATGTGAGGCCACGGCTGCTGTGAAGGTCAAGGTTGGTTAAGCTGAGGTAGTGAGCAGCAGCGGTGAGCAAACCATGGCATGGCCATTTGCTGAGCTTCAGAGGAAGCAACTTACAGGGGAACTGGGACCCAGATCAGTCCTGGGTCCTAGCAACACCAACTGCCAGTCAATCACTGATGGACTCCTAGCCTCTCCCTAGTGGTGCTGCTCTCATATGGCTAAAGGGATTTAAGTGGTGAGTTCACAACTGCTCACTGATCTCGTAACAGCTGTACCACCTGCATTTCTGATGAACTGGCCACCTTGATGTGTGAAAACCTCTTTGTAGAGGAGCAACTCCAGTCCCAGTGATGTGCACATGGGCTGAGACTGCCCCTCCGAGGAGATTCAGCATGCACCTACAACTGGAGGAGGTTGCAGCCTCCTCCATGGGGACAGGCCCCTAGAAACTCCTGATTAACCAGCTCTTGTGTGACTGCTGGGGATTCTTCTATGGAGACATCAGTCAAGCTTGGACTACAATGGGAGAGTTGAGAGGATAGCTGATAAACACAAACCAGAGAGCCCAGAATCTCATGCTAGTCCTGGCCTCACTACTAAGCACTGAGGCAGTTCTAAAATTTGTGTTGCCATCAGGCCTGTATGTGAAACACCAAGGAGAGACAGCACAAGAGACAACCATGTCCCCAAGGGAGACTGGAAAACAAATAAACCTGATCATCATCTTCTTTTGTAGGTGGGGAAATGATGCCGAGGGTCAGATGATTCACCCAAGGTGACGCAAGTTGCTGATGGCAGTGGCTGCAGCTGTCACCACTGTCCTGCTCTTGCATTTTCACTGTTTCGCCTTCCCTCCTCTTGACTTGCCTTAGCTCTTAAACTTCAACTGCAAGTTCAGGCTGAATAAAACTGCCCCTCCCATTCCTTCTCCCTCTATCGATCTCTCCATCTCCTGCTGGCATTTACGAAGTGCCAATCACCCTGGTATCTAAGAGCCGGCAGTCTGAGGTGGATTAATCGGACCAAAGAAACGTCACACAGGCTCGGTGCTCCCCTCCTTTCCTTTTGTGTGAGACTCTCCGATGAAGCAGACAGGGAGAGACACAGATAGCAAGGCTGATTGAGAGACAGGATCTGAGCCTGCTCTGGGTGTACAGGCACCACACGGAAATGTGATCCCATCATTTAGACAGCTCTGAAGTCCCCAGGGTAATTGGTGTCACCAGCTTGTCATATCCAATGGGTCAAGATCTAAAACTTATTCTTTCCCCTTTATTAGCATATTTACCAGAAAAAAAAGAGGATGGGTCCAATCCTGCTTTCACAGAAATAAATAGGAAAAATATTCACTGGATTCAAGTGGAGCAGAAGCAGACACAAGAACTGTTTTCACTTTCTGCAGAGATAAATACTCACTCAAGCATCTACTCTCAACATGCCCAGTATTATTTGGGGAGAAATTGATGGAGGGAACTTTCGTAGTTACAAGTAAAAGGACAGAGTTCATCCTCTTTTATACCAGTATAAATCTAGGCTGACTCCTTTATCCTGGCAATTAAAAGAATTAATCTAGATTAAAAATAATGTAGCTGAGAGGAGTTTTGGTCTAAAGCATTAGGACAGCTGACATCTTTATCACTCCTGCACCTGTCTAGTAGATGCCTGTAGCATAATGCTACAGCTGCATCTTCTGCCTGACAATCTCTGCAGATGTTCATCACCAGATGCCCATGGGTTGTCTTCCTGTTTAGTCTCCTGGTATATGGGGGCATAGATGTTATAGCCCCCTGCCACTGGCCTGGACTCAGTTATGTCTCTTTTCTCCTTGCTGATACTGTAGGCTTCCCTGGTCAGGAGGGCAGTAAAACACCCTCTGGGGTGGAGACAGCTGGGGAGGAGACAGTTCTGTCATGCGAGGAAGGGAGCAGGAGAACAAGGAATAGGCAGGCTTCTCCCTCATTGACTGGGAATAAAAATGATCTGGGCAAAATGGAAGGAAAAATGGAATTTGTCTGATGAAGAGGGGGAAAAAAGGGGCCCAGAACAGCACCAAGGAGTGCAGCTTGGAGGACAGAAACAGGGCATCCTTGCGATTCCATAAGGCCCATGCAAGGAGCTGGCTGGATTGTACCAGCAGTTTATTCATGCAAGCGACTTTTGGTGAAGGATGGGAATTTCTTGGCCCTAACTTAGAAAAAGAACTTGTGGGTGGGATGAAGAACGCCAACACATGAGAAGGAAACAGAGAAGAAGGCAGAGTCTTGGAGATAAAGTGGTAGAAGGGTGTAAGTCTGCTGGAGTATGATTCCTGACCTAAATGTGCTTGTCTCAGTAACTGCCATTTTATTCTGTGACCACTCCCAAGGTACCCACAATTATGCCCAGGAAGATATGGGCCTGGCAAAATACAGCATGGAGCTATCGCCCCCAACCAGCTCAATCTGTGTGTCCTGGTCACAACAGAAGGCTGGAAAGCTGGGCACCTGCACAAGGGTCAGATGGTGCTGATACAGAGCAGAGAACTAGGGTGAACAGAATTCAGGGACTATATTTTCCAAATCCTCAAAGGCTAGTGGTGTCTAGATTTGACAGCAAAGGAAATGTCTTGCATGGACACACACACAGTCGTGGCTTGGCTACTTCTAGAAGCAGCTAGTCTGGGACTTCTCTGGGAGATGTCTCAGTCTACACCAGAGATCATGGCTCAGTTTGCTCCCACTGTGGAACTAACCTAAAGAAGGAATCACTGGCTCTTCCTCTGCTTTGGTCAGTTCTTCCTCTGCTCAGGTGCTTTTGTGTTTGTCTAGGTGCTAATCCTGTCCCCACGAACACACAGAGAGCTTGTGTTTATACTTACTGCCTGTGCATAGGCGCCATACGCTCCAAACTGGATGGCCATGGGGTTGAACATGCCCATCTGTCCCGCCATTTGCTGCATGCGTCTCATTGTACGTTCCTTGTCTGTATCTGCAAATTTCACCACCAGGCTTGAAGAGGCTCCCTGTAGAAAAGGAAACAAAAGGCAAGACACAAGGGATTAGCCAGGTACATATTGACTCATGCGATCCACACACCTGACACAGATTTGCTAGTGTAAGATCCAGCTGACACTGCTTTTCCTAGACAACTTCTCAGGCTTTTTGACTGGACATTTGCAAGAGGCCAAGAGCATCAGAAAGGAAGGAAAGGATGCCTCAGGGTAAATGAAGAGGGCCAGCAGCTTAGTTTTTAGTTTTCTCCAAATTCAAACTTCCAGACTGTCATTAACGTGCTCTTTACAAAAGTCACCTCATTCTTTCAATCTATAGAAAACCTTCTGGCTCATTAGCTGGCATCAGAGGACAAAGATCTGGACTCAATGCACCAATATATAGAAGCTTTTGCAGGATGTATGTGGAAGGGTTTACGAATTAACTTATTTTCATAGAATCTGGTAGCTCTGCGCATGCTAGATACTCTGAATTGGGTCACCCTTTCACACAGCAGCGGAAAGTTATCCTCTTGTGTCTGGCTATCCTCACATCCAGTGCAATAGCACTGATGAGCCTTGGAAGCAGGATTCAGTATGCTGTGCAGGGCATATGTTTCATTTCCAATTAGCATCTTCATAGTACAGTTAAATTAAGGGAGCAAAAGGAGAATCTTTTGGACTTGAGTTTTCTCTCCACAAATAATAGAAAATAGAGAAGCTACTGCAAAAGAGCACACATTTAATGCTATAATTTTTCAGGCAAGTTTTACAATGTTGGGGTTCTGCCTCTAGTCACTGGTGCAGCACACTGGCGATCTACACACTGGTGCAATCTACAAATGATCATCAGAGTTGGCTGCAGAAATTTGTGAAAAATGAAGAGCTTGGGGAATGAAAGAAATCCCTCTCTTCCCCAAAATGAGATGAAAGGTCAGAAACTGCAAGTCTTAACTTTCTGATAGGAGGTAAAGATGGAAAGAAATAGATCTGCTTAAGTAGGCATTGATATTTTTTGACTGGCTCCAAGGATTTCCTAACTTCATGGGTTGCTTGATTCCCTGCAGCATGGTCTCCCCAGGGGATGAGAGGTGCATGGGGAGAGGAGATGAGGCAGCAGCCCCGCCAGCAGGAAGACAGTTGCCTGGGGAGCTGGGCTGATGCTGAGTCTGGGGAGATGGGCAGGTGAGCTGTCAGGAGACTGACAAAGAATAGCTGAAATCATCACGTTCCCACGGTAGGCTTCCCTTTTGACATGCGGGTATTCACTGATGGAAAAACAGTCAGCTGGGAAATTGCCAGCTCAGCCTCTAGTGGTGGCAATAGAGGAACGCCAATTTTGTGCCAGAGGAGCTGGGCTGTTGTGGGGCCCACGTTTTTCCAGCAGAAGTGAGATTGTCTGGGATTGCGCAAGGGGAGTGTAATTAACTTGCTTACATACACACCTATGTACCCGTAATGGGAAAAAAATAGTCTCAGTGAAAGCAGAGTTGCTCTGCTACAAGTTCAGAATAATGTAGCAAACCATAACAATACACGTACATATATATAAGTCCAAGCTATGCATATTCAGTAGCTTCTTCAGATTCTCAGTTATGAATAAAGAGTTGAGGAATTAACTTGCTAAAAAAAAAAACAACCTAAGACCACACAATGAGCAATGTTCTCCTGGATTAGCAGCATGTTCTGGGAGGAAGTGATTTTCATTGGCAAGGAATCTTTCTTTTTGACCTGTTACTCTCTCTCTAATAAATCTATAACCCACTTGAACAATGTAGTGAAGAACAAGGGTTTAAAACAAATGACTTAGAAAAACAAAGGGAGGGAGAGATGAATGCCTCATTCAAGGGTGGAGAGCAGTCTCCAGAAGTTATTACGAGAGTAAAACAGAAAGCAGGGGGGATAAAAGGGAGGAAAAAATTCCAGCCAAAATTCCCCTGCAATTCTGCTCAAGGCTAGGTAACTTTTCTCCCCTTTTTTTTAATCGCATGATGTAGTTATTGATCCTTCCCCAAATCACACTCTTAATTGCAGCTCATCGACAAATGAATATTTTAATGCATACATTTCCTGCTAATTATCACCTTGACCAGTCCTTAATTAGATTTCAACACTCATTTAATTAACCCTGATCCAAGAGACTGTTTGGTAACCTGGATCTAATGATTTAAACCTATTTGTAGCTATATTGGAGGGAGGCACTTCTCCACAGCAGATTAGGTGGTTCAAAGCTGCTGTCGTAGTCTGCAGAGCGGATGCTGCAGTGTAGAGGGCAGAACGCAGCCTGGAGGATTGTGAAGCTCAATAAGGTGAATGAGTGTTCATCTCTCCAAGTAGGTTTTGAAGATGTGACCAGAACTGGTTAGCAGAACAGGGAAGTGTGAATAAGTTGATATCTTTTTCCTACCCCTTTTCTTTCTCTCTCTTTTTGCTCTGTAAGTCTTGGGGTCAGAGGTCTGCCTCAGGAACTGGCTGATGCCTGGCTCGTGTTTTTGAAAATCAGGCTATTATTGTAAATGGCATCATGAAAACATGGGTAGCCTCCATATGAAGTTCTTGCCCTTGGAGTGTTCTTCCCTCCTGATGTGAGTTGTAGTGACTGCACAGCAGCTGTTCGACCCAATGGAATCTGAGACTGCCTCTTATGAGATGTTTTTCTGGGTTGCCTGTCACAGCAGGACTTTGGGGCTCTTTGAACATCACTTTACATACGCAGGGCAGAAAGGCCACTGGCAAATACACACAAGTTATAGCATGCACAACAAAGAAAGAGGAGAAAATGGAGAGTTTTTTTTTTTTTTTTTTTTTTTTTTTTTTTTTTTTAAAGAGTGTTCTGTGAAGAGATGTATGTGTAAGCAGTTAATAAATACATAGCCAATGGAGGCTGGAGGTGCTGCATTGTTCCTGAATATGAAGATTGACCTTGGGATGGATATTCTCTGGTTGGAAATGGTTCCTTGCATCTAGTCTTTTCACATGACCTGAAGGAAAACAGGCAGCAAAATCTACCAGATAACTCCACTCAGAAGTCTTTGCAGAGGAGCCAAACAATGCTGCCTACCTACACTAACCACAAAATTATTGGTTGCTCCAGTGACTTCCACTAATCCACCGGATAACTTTAGAAAGACCATGCAATGGGGCAGATCTTCAATAGGATAAAAACCCCTGAGCCCTTCATCTAGACTATTTATTGCTTTCCCCAAGCAGTTAAATCATGGTGTAAATCAGCCTTTGTCTGCTGACAGAGGCAATAGGCCTGATCCACGCAGTAATTTAATAGTAATACACAAGCTCTCCCTTGTTCTCTCTGGTTGTTGGACTGGACCTCATAATTATAAACTCCCAAGAGAGTTACAATGGTTAGGTCACCAATGATTGAAATGCACTTTGATATCTGTGTGTAAATTCTCCATTTTACCAATGGACAGATCTGTTTATTTCTCTGCCTCGTAGATCCACAGTCAAAAGAGACTGTTATGAAACTGAGCATTTCTACTAACGCTTCTGCAATACGCTACTTGGAATTGCTATTTATCTCCTTTCTGATCATATCAACTTCCTTTTTCAAGTGTTTTGATATGTCCTGATGGAAAGAATAATATAAGGGCTAAATATTATTATGCTTTCCCCATTCTTTCTCAGGCCAACAGGTCTACTTAATATGACTATCTTGCTTCCCATCCCCCACCCACGTGTGGTAATGAATTGCTCTCTTTAGTCAGCAGAGTTAGATGCTCACTGGGCTGGTGGGGTGAGGAAAAAAATGGAGGAAAAATCACCCTGTGCCACACTCACTTTGTAATCCCTAATCAGAGTCCTCTGTGGGAAAAACTAATTTCCCAACCTGTCTTGACATGTGAAATAAAGTCATTCTTGAAAACGGAGCTTGACAGGTTGCTTGTGAAATTTCATATTCAACTAAAAATAAAATATCCATCCATTGATATTTCATTTAAAGGCAAAGGAAAACAAATCTTTTGCCTGGTTGTCGGGACTGTTTTCCATTAGTTATCGCCTTCTAAATGGAGCATATACACAAATTAGAGCATAAGCTTTAGAGAAGACCAAATAATACTGCCCAGCATCAGGGAAACCTGCTACTCCCTAGAACAATATTCATAGGAAAAATCTTGTGAAATTATTTTCTTGTAGAAAATTCATATCTGAATTTTCTTATTCTGTCAGTCCCCTAAGTCACTTCCGACTCATTAGGTTACCTAGTTCTACAAATGCTTAGACATCTTTTTCCTGAAGAGCTGGTGAGTTTGGGCCTAATTCACCATAGTTCTTAAGCTTGTGTTTAAGAAATATATAAGCTTAATGGATGTCCCACTGGAGGTAAGCATATATTTAAATACTTTCTTGCAAGAGTAGGGGAATGTCTCTCATACAGGTGAACTTAAATCAGTTGTTTAGCTGAAATGGAGCCACTTAAAAGTTCTGAGCCAAAACTACTTTTAAAATGCTTGTTAAATTTACAAATGTTTACATCAAAAACTTTGGTCACTGGAGCAATGTCAAAGATAGCCCTGCTTTGAATGAAGGGTTGGGCCAAATGATCTTCTCAGATCCCTTACAACCTAAATTATTCTATTATTTAAAGAGTATAGGAAATCTGAATGTGTAAATTCCATCAAGGACCTTTCAAAATGTCAGCCTTGCATACCAACTGAGATGCCTAAATGAACAGGTCCTACCGGATACTTCCCATTTGGGAAACAGACTATCTGCGTGTCACCATGTGAAGAGGGTTGCTCTTGTTTGAAATTGTAGCCTGGGCATCCTCTTTGCAACTGCAAAGCAGAGCCTAGTGGATGCTGATCTTTAGAAGCCATGTCGGGCAGTAATTCTACACAAGGATCCTTGACATTAAGTATGAAAGCCAAAGGAGGATTTCTTTTTTTCCAACCCCATCAGATCAGGGCATTTTATATGATGCCTAACAAGTTTGAAAATGAAACTGGATTTTGTTGGAAAAGCCCGTGTATCTTTACTGAGAAGAGGGCTGCTGAATTACCTTGTGGGGGCATGACCCCAACTTGGGATTTTAGGCAAGTGAAAAAGAAGCTACTATTCAATTAAAACTGTAGCGTAGAGGGAATTTTAGCTAGGTAGAAATGTAATTACCCATGCTGGAAGATGGCCAGAAGACCAGGACTAACATCCCTCTCCTCTTGTGAAATATGTTATGTTTTTCTGCACTCAGGGCTTCAATTTCATGTCTCATCTGAAAGATGAGTAGGATGGCAGTCACTAGGAGTGATTTCAACTGCACAGTCCTGAGAGCTGGCTTAGACACACTCGAGACGAGAGTGACAGAGACAGAGTTGGGAAAGGAGGCATTCATCCAGGGCTGGAGTGACAGAGCCTTTGATAACGCCTCTCCCTTGGTAGAGGGGATTCTTCATGCAATGTCTAAGAAAAGAGAGTTGCTGCAGGTACTTCCCATCACAGATCTCCAGAGCTGTAATTTATTTGGAGTGGAAGCTTGATTTAGTTTTCACTTGCCCATACACTACTTAGCAGGTGTCTCTCTGAGCTAAAATTATTGCTTTCCACAGGGCAACAGAATCATTGACTCCAGATGACATTGTACCCAATTCTAATTAAAAAGAACTCGATATATAGCCCAGGTATTTGTATCTCCCTCAAATCAAAGCCAGATATCCAAACAACCTAAGCTTCAAAGCCAAGTTGCTCTAGCAGGTCTGCATCTTTTAGCTCAGTCTGTGCGTGATAAAAGTCCTCACAGAATCATTTGCTTTCCTTAATGCATTATAAAGTGGTAAGTGTTTTTATTTCAGTAGGTTTAAAGTTCTTTCCCACTGTTTAAAAATATGAGAGCAATAAGTAATACTTTTTTTCCAAGAAAAACTTTAAATCTAGAATTTAAAAGAAAATTTTGTAGGTTTCTCTCTCCCACTAAGAGTAACAGATTTTGTGGAAAACATATATTTATTTCTGGTTTTAGTAAAAACACATTTTCCTTGAAAAATGCTCTTGCAGTGACAAATGTTGAATGCTTGTAATTTTAAAAAAAGAATTATTATTACTGTTGAGAAAGTGCTTGGTGGCTGTAGAACAGAGCTCGGTGATTGGTAGTATCTAAGTGATCACAGCTCAAAAAGGATAGTACCTCTCCTCTGATCTAAAAAGGCAAGGCTGAAAATAAGACAAGTAAAACAACCCCAGGGCCATAAAGCGAATTGTCTATTGTCACAGCAGGGCAGCATCTCAACCAGGTGTGGAGCCCGTAATGCTTCAGAACTCTGCTCACATGAAGCCTGCTGTTCCCTGGCAGCTGAGGATGAGGACATAAACAGTCTAAGATGACATGGAAAGAAACTGAAGTTGAGGAAGAGCTGACAAACTGAGGAAATACATATAAAGTGTGCATGTGGCATAGTCAGAAGAACATTGCAACATCAATGAGTTGCAAACACATTGGACGCTACTTGGCATCCTAGATCACTGTTATGCCATATCACTTTGCATTATCACAGTTTAAAGCATGTTTCTTGACTGGGAAAGTAAGTACTTGTAATTTTGCAGCATATTTAAAGTGAAGATGAATCATTAATTCTGAATCATTAATTCAAACTGAATCATTAATTAACAATGCAAGTCTTCTTACAGGAAGGTATTGGCCCTGTTTTAGGATGGTGACAAAGAAGCATGGAGTGCTGCTGGTCATCTGAAGCCACGAGATGATTAAAGTCAGTGTAGCTCTGTTGGTTTCAATGGAACAAGAAGTTGATTTATGCTGAAGAATCCAGCCTCATTGGCTTTCACTTCACTGAGACTGAAATGCATCCTTGCTGGGTGAGATTTGGCAGGCAGTATTCCCTGTGAGTACCACACAGACCTTTAGGATGGGAAATGAAGCAGCTTGCCCTACCTGATTGTACTTGCCAGGAGTAATTAGAGGCAAAGCCACTGATGGCTGATGGAATGCTTCACAACTGTGAATTTGTGTGTACTTTTGATTTATGATCTCATTTGAAAGTTATTGTTTCAATCCAAACACATCTTTGCCCTGTAAAAAATTAATTTTGATCTTTGAATAACCCATTTGGTTAATACCTACTGAATCATTTAATATTGATTGAGTTTTGGAAAAGGGTAGTAGTCTACCCATTACCAAGATATTTCTGCCTTGCTTACGAGAATCTGCTGTCATTCTAGATTGAACATCTGAGCAGGGCTGGGAAGGAGTGGACTAAAACAAGTAGAAAACTCACTTAAACTAGTAGAAGCATCTAGAGTGATTTAATATTGTTCCAGAGACCACTTAAATCAAATAAATGGTCCCACTGATTTAAATGAGGTTTGGAGCAAAAGAGAGAAGAATAAGAAGAAGGGAGGAAGAAAAAAACCCTAAAGCAAGCAGAATGATAAAGCGCTAATACTGACATCTTAATTTCCCCACTGTCCCCGCAATAGGAAGAGCACTGAGGGACTTGATGTTCCCCAGTGGAATTCCCTCCAGAAGGCTGGAAATACTCCTTTGGGGCAGGGAACATTTTATATCTCCTGAACTGCAGGTTTTTTAGATCTGATCTCCAAGAAAGGTCAGAGCTTGCGAATTATTTTAGCCTCACCAGGTCCTAATTTCATCCAATCGAGACAGGTGTTGAGCGCAGCGAGCCTCGCAGCGGCTGCTGTCGGTGCTGGGACTTTGGCAGCGCTCAGCCACGGCACTGCCTCTCTCCCGCCTTCGCTCCTGCTTCCCCCCGGCTGCCTCCATGGATGTTGATTTAGTTCCCAACTCCCTTTGGACCCGTAAAGAGACATTATGGTGCCAATTAGCTCCTTTTGTCTACAGCGAGGCTGTGCAGCTCACAAGCAGTTATCACTCTTATCCCATTTGGAGGTAATGAATTCGGTGGCACAAAATGGTTTGGAGAGAAGAAAGAGCGAGAAAGCGCAGGGAAGACAGCAAGCGAAGCCTGTCACGTCTCACAGGCCTCTTAGCTGTCCTGCCAGATGCCTGCATGGCTACGGAGATGTGACTAGAGAAGAAAAGCAGCTCTGATGAGTACTCCGGCCCCAAAAGGCCATCTTCAGCGCCGGTATGATTCATACCCCCTGTCAGGCAGCTGGGCTGCCTGGCTTTCTATTCTGGGACCTAGAAACATGTGATTTATTAGTTCATTTATGGAACAAGGGGGAAGGGAGGGAACATGGTCTTATGATTTTATTTTATATTGAAGGAATTAAGGGAAATTATGGTAATACTAGGATGCTGCTGGCCCAAAGGACACAAAATCAGTTGTCATGGTGGCAGTGGTGGGGTGGGAAAGTCCAAGAACCTCAGCCCATCTCTGGCCAAAAGTCACTGCCTAGAGGAAAAGTGAGCCTGAGCTATCAAGACCCATTGGATTTTGATGGAACAAGTGACTGCAAATTAACATCCAGGTATTATAAGCAGGTATTATATGTGCTTCTTTCATCCCAAAGGACAATGGGTCACTTTATAAATGGTGTTTAGGTGGCATATTCAGAAAAAAAATCATTCATTACAGAAGGGAGAGCTGAATATACTGCTGGTGGGTTATGAACAGTTTCTTAAAGCATTATTATTTTTTAATAGAAAGAATGGGTGTGTTGCATCTGGCCTTGAGTTTAGCAAGGCAGTCTGTTAAGCATATTGCATGGAGTATTTTCTTTACAGAGCTGTACATCAACAGTAAAAAGAAAAAATGTGTCTCACCCAGCATTTCCATTTTCTTTCATCAGCTCCTCCAAATCAACAGTGTAAAATCAGGCCTCAACCTTCTGTGAATCTGGGGAGATGGACTCATGTTGACAATATCCCACTCTGCCTCAGACTTTGTGACCTTTGGCAAGTAACTTTAGGGTAGATTCAGCTGCGAGGCACAGAGGGCACTTAGATGCTGGATTCTCAACGACTTTCGTTGGGAATTACCTTTGAAAATCCCATCTTTATCTTCTTGTATTCATGTAAAACATAGCTAATGACTTTTCCATTTTCTATTTAACCTGACAGCCTGAGGGGGTCAGTGATTCTCTGTCTGTGTGCTGGCTAGCACAAGGGGGTTTTATTAACTGAGGACTTGATGCCCTGCTGGAATCCAAATGAGAGTAAATTTTGCTGGTTAATTGATACTCTGAATCACGATCTGTTTAATTGTTATCTATTTGTTTATGGGATTGTCTAAGGTTCTGTTTATGTTACCCGGATATTTTGAAGATACTACAGGGAAGTGAGGTAGTAGACTGATGGCTTCAAGTTTGGCCTTCTTAATGCCATACTTTCCAGATTGAACTAAATATAAGATTTAGATACTCAAGTTTTCCCTGGTTATTACTTCTGCACTGGGACCAGGAACAAGAATTGCTGCGACTTTGGCTACTATCTGGCTGAATATGCTTATTAATTGTGAATGAGACCAGTTCACTCCCAAACACTGTATTCTCTTGTTGCTTCCTTTACTTATCTCCTGTGTCCTTTCTCTTAGAGGGGAGTTCAGCTGACCTAATTGCAGTATGGAGTGTATTCTAGACAGTTTTGGTGTCTATTTTAAACCATAAGCTACTCAAGGGGACTAAAGGGCATAGTCTCTCCTCATCAAGTGCAATAGAAGTGTAGATGACAACTTAGAGAGGACCCTAAAGTTTAATACTTTGAGTTAAACTTTGATGTAATTCTGCCAGGTAAGCCCTGGCCTTAGTAAGCTACTGAGTGTGGGAACTTTCCTTTAACAGCTTCATGCGGTCTTAGCACAAACCAATTCTATGTTAGGCTAATGACAACAACTTTTCCAACAATAATAGTTGGTAGAAATCACAAAGGAGTTGTTACTGAGAGGAAATCAACTAGAATATCTAACAGGGTGAAGCTTCTTCCTGTTTAGGTGATAAACGAGCTGTGGCTCCACACACCAAGCTCCCAAATTTACTCATGTGACTAATTTGGTTGACCTCCTGAAGATGTGCCTTGTTGATAGAGGAATATGCTACAAATTTTGAACTACAGTCAAACTCTCCCAACTTTGTTGAAATGGCAGACCCTCCTCCCGAGCAGTAAAGGCTACCATGGGCCCAAAGAGAGAAGAGTGTTGTGTAGCTGGATGCATGTGTATGTTTGTGTGTAAAAAGGAGGAGAGATGAGGAAAGTTTCTCCTATGAAAGAAGTGATCCAATTTGAAGCAAGTCCCCCATGGGAAGAGCTGTGACAGAGGCTGCTCTGTTCCTGTTAATTTTCACAGTGCAGCTGTCAGCGGGTCTGTAAATAGTACTCTGCGAAGCCAACACTTCCTATCCACACATCAACCATTCAATTAACAGAAGAACAGAAGAAGGAAATAAAGTGCACCACAGCCTTCTATCACAGCTTTGATGTTTCCCAGCAATTTATGAAAGTGTACACAAATCTAATTACAAGCCCCACTGCTTCCCATTTACATGGAGCTCCTCAAGTTCAGAGCTGTTTATATCAAAATAATTGTTAAAAATACCTCAACTGATCTACGGCATTGTGGCCCCCCACTCACCGAAGCCGCCACGCCACTCCTCCCAGAGAGTTTCTGTCGGCTCAGCACTTTGGTGCCAGCATGCACGCATAATGAAAACTGCTTCCCCACCGCTCTGCAAGCGAGGTGCCTGGGCTACAACTTCATCATGCCCACAAAGGCCTATTTTCTGTCTTTCTTCCACCTGCTCAGAGCTCCTTCTGCCGACTCTCACTGCTTTCCCTTCCATTCCTAATTCGCCTAAATATTCCTCTGCTGTGTTGACAAGGGGTGAGAACAGCTGCTCAACCACTTTCCATAATGGGTCTGTGTCTGAAGTCAACTTCATGGTGCTTTGCAAAGTCTTAACTGCACTGCACAGCAATAATAGCAGTCATAAATGTAAGCCAGGGTTGGTTTGCTTGATGGGGTGCCTGAGCATCCAGAGCCAGGAAGATACAAGTTGGTGTCCCATTTGCCACGAGTTTGAAAGGGGGCTGCTGCACATAATGATAATGACAGTTGCTTCTCAGGGGTGATTTCTAATAGTCTTACATTAAGTCGTTTTCATTTGGTGAACTAAACAGGTAAGAGATTCCTCTAGTGTAATGAACAACAAAAATCTCTTACAGTATGAAACAATAGCTTGCACATCGAATATAGGCAAGAAAAGAATCTCTTTGTCTAAAAATCAATCATATTTAGTTGGGAATTTCAGTGCTATGACTGGACTTCAAGAAACATGGTGGATAGAGGGTGAGACTTGACATTTTTTGTGGTGTTGTCATATTTTGTTCAATAACAACAATTAGATAAGTGCATTTGTTAAAGAGAACCAACTGGTCTAAGAAACAAAAATTGTGATAGCTTCCTGATATATACTATATCCTGAGCAGTGACATAAAGTTGTTGTTGTCATTTAGGTTGATAAGAGCTGCACAGAAAATGTGGTATTTCCCATTGAATTTGCTTAAATGGAAGCCCCCAAGATAACAAAGTTTTGGGCTGTAGTATCTTTTTCTTTTTTTTGAAGTTCATCTAAGTTTTATTTTTCTCTGAACAGCAGACATCTGTTCAGTACTTGTATCCAAATCTCACATTTTCCTTTCTTTTCACAAAACCAGAGATTCCATCAGAAAAGTAATTTTAAAAGAAAATTTTCAGCTAGGAATAAACAGTCTTGGGATGTTATTGCACTGATGAAGAAGAAATGCTGTAGTTTGACCAAAATGATGTAGAGATTTCTAGAACAAAACAACAGATTACTTAGCCTATGTAATGGGTTAGATTACAGGATTCTAGAGGTCTTAAAGGCCTTGATGTTCATTAAAAAAAGAGAGAAATGGAATGAACATAGTGCTGACTGTTGGTGCAGGGTACATTCAAAGTACACCTACTAGATGAGGTATATTAGAGGTTTCATATGCCAGCATGCCTAACTTCAAATCCTGAGTCATTTTATTTGGGCAGCAGATACCCAGAATAGGGTGCGAAGTCAGGTCAGCTCCAAGCTGTTTGCCTCTGCTCCTTCAGTGGTCAGTGAGGGAGGTGGATGCCCCTGAGGATGACCAGGCAAACTTAAAGTAAACATCCAACGTACACGAGGTGAATAACCATCTGAAGAGAGGCCAAATGAATAGCCTAAGTATCTGACTTCCAGGAGGCTCATGTCAGTTGGAACTTACTCCAAATCTTTAGCTTGAGCAAGAGTGTTGTGTCAATTGCATGTACAGCAGAGGGACCTCAAGGAAGCAAAGGCAATTGTAGATTCTCAGGCAGGAAGCAAGCGCTTTTTGCCTTTGTTTTGTTTTTAAGCAGTGAGGGTCCTCTGTCTTTCTAAGCTATACTTCCAGTAACTAAACACTATTTTGAATCTCACAGACCATAGGAATACAATACCTAGAATTAGCTAAAAAAGAGCACTTGTATTTGGGTCTTGCATTGAAAGGTTTCAAAATCTGTTTTTCTAAAACAAAATACCTCCAGAGGTATCCATGTCTCTCTCTTGATTATAATCAAGAAACATGTATTTAGATGACAAGTGCAGACATAGTTCCTAAACTTTGAGACATCTCAAGTTAAGTGAGGCAAGTTTCACCTCAGGTATTCAGTCTATTGCTGTTATTGAGATTTCCATTATAATTAATGAAAGAGACAGGCATGTCTTAAAGGTGATTCATACCATCCTAACATAGATATAAAAGAGGAAGAATGTATAGCTCTCTAGAAGTGTATCTCTTTCTGCTTCGTTTATGGAAGAACATTTTCAACAGATTATAAATCTTTAGACCATTAAATCAAATGACTCAAACACCGTTTCTCACCTTATTTCCCTATATGCAAAATAGATGCGATAGCACCATTTTACCTCTCCCAGGAATATATTCATAAGAAGAAATTTTGAGGTGGCCTGGTGAGTAAGTTAGTCAAAAAGAGATGCAACGGTAGCATATTTTTGACCCTGAGTTCTGTCTGGGTAGGATTAAGGCTGCTGTGATTTAGGTATGAAGTAATGAGAGCGCGGAGGAGACTTTATTCTGTGTGGGTGGATGGACAAGGCCATATCTTAGATGTGTTGTGCAGAAAGACTTTTCAAATTTGGCTGTCACCCGGATGTGAAGACATGGAGAGAAAGAGAAAACTGAGCTGAAGATGATGCCTAGGTAGGAACATGACTGACAGGTAGGATGATAACATTGTCCACAGTGATTGAGAATGGAGGCAGAGGAGAGGAGAGACAGTGTTTGGGAGGAAAAGTCTAAGAACTCTGTTTTATTCATATCGAGCTTGATCTGACAGCTAGACATCCACTAGAAGATGTTGGGAAAACAGGCCAAGATTTTAGTTTCGACAGGAGTCAGTCCTGGAGAAATTAGATCTGCAAATTGTCACTACAGAAATAGTAGCTGAATATGTGTTCATGGGTAAGACTGGTAGGGACAAGGCTTGTAGAGAGAAGGGAAGAGAACCAAGTAAAAGAGACCCACTTATGCCTCCATATGTGTGGAGAAGAGACAGAGAGGACAAAGTCATCAAAGCTGAGGTGATCATTATTAATATATTATAAATACAAGCAAGAGTAGATGAGTACACAAAAATGTTGACACCCCCTCCCATGAAGGCAGACATGAAGTTGATAGGTAATATGGTTTAAAGGGACGAAAGAAGGTATTCTTGGTAGCTCAATGCAGAAGGAACTTCTAGCCTGCTGAGAAGTCAGAGATTTGGGGAAAGTTATTACTCAGAATAATTGCTTTGTGTGAAAATTTAGCACTTTCAGACTTGCTTGGTCTGCAGTGGAGGTGGGGCCCCAGAATAAATGAGCGCCTCATATGGAGAAGTGGGTTTGTGATGGATGACAGGCACCTGTCCAAGGAAAGGTTAAAAAAATAAATAAATAAGAAACTTTCATAAAAGAAAGTTGCCTTTTGAAACTATTAGGCAACATATGTTGTGTGAACAGGAAGTCACAGTAGAGCAATAATCCTGACAGCTGTGGAGAAACAGGAGTCTGCTGCAGGAACGAACGGCTCGAGACCTGACAAGAATGATGATGGATGCCCCATTGGTAGTACATGAGGACAAGGCAAGAGACATTTAAATTGGCTGAACCACAGGAACAATTTTGAGCTGGCATCGCAGCCGGACAAATCAGGCCAGTCCTAATGGTTAGAGAAATGGGAGGGTGTCTGAAAGAAGATGGCAGCAGTGCACCCCTCCTTTCCAAGGACGAGGGCTACATCGCTGTCTCACCACGAGGTGGCTGCATTTCTCTGTGAACATCCAAACCCTGAAAGAAGCTGAGCACCCTGCAGCTCCATAAAAGAAAATGGGGAAAGAGATCATTTGTAGGATTTGGCCCATCTCTTTCAAAGTGTCTAAAGCATTTTGAGGCCCTGTGGGAGGAAAACAATGTGCACACATTGTCTTAATCAAGTGATAGTTGCTCGACAGGTCTTAGCTTGTTAGCTCAGCCATAGCAACTGCCTGCATGCCTGCTGCCGGCTCATGGGTGATACGAGGCAATGTAACATAACTAAGCTCACAATGAAGAGGATTAAACTAAAAATTTCCCCTCGCATTTTCTGTGAACTTAGAGTATGCACATGGACAGTTAACTGAGGTTTGGCCAATTCATGGAAACTTGCCAAACCATGGAAACTTTGATTGTGAGTTTGAGATGTATGTAAAATAAAGGTCAAATTGTGATGCCTTTTCAGTGCCCAGATTTGATTATTCAAGAACCTTTCTATAAAAGGTATTTGAACTACATAAGTCAACAGGAAAAATGGCTACATAAGAAATTAGTTGATGAAATGGACAAATTCTGCATTGACTCGCACATCCTGAGCTCAGTTGCCTTCAGTAGGATGGAACAGATATCTGCTCCAAAGTAGTCAAGAGATTCCCCCACCCCCCACCCCATCATCAAAGAGCACTGAAAACAGGAAGGATAATGGCTGGAGAAGGGAATGGATATTGTGTGCATATTAGAATTAGCCAAAATCTTTAACATCCCTTGGGTTTTGTTTTTCCCCCCAGTCTTCCCTTCACCTCTGCCATTACCTGAGTTTGTATGTTTTTGGGGGGACAGGCACTGACTTTTTATTACACCTCTTTGCAGTATTGTACTCTGTGGAACTGCGAGTGCGTCTAAGCTGACACCAGCAATATCACTTTGCACCAAGGATTCAGAGAAAGTCATTAAAAGCAAAGAGGTTTGGACATCTTGCCTTAAACAGGTGACAGTATTTCACTATGGGATATCAGCATCAAGCCCAATATCCAGTTGAATCTTTTAGGAGGAGATTCCCAGTCTTGACTGGGAAACTTCAAAAAACTGAAAACCCCTCTGTGAGGAGGTTGTTTTTAACACTGTTACATGCTTTTTTCTTTTTTTGTCTAGATTCAGAAGAATGACATCTTTCTAATTTGCTACTATCAGAAATGCTTCCCCTCTCTGTAAAGAACTTTCCTCTTTCCTCCCTGCAAAGATGTAGAGACAATCTGCCAGTCACGTGTTAAACTGCTTTGGGTAAATTCATAAATTCAGACTCCAGATTCTCACTGAAAAGGATATTTTGCAATCTTAAATTTGAGCTTTCCTGTGTACTTTCCACATTGTCAACAAGTTTCTGAATAATTATTAATAAAAATAATATACTATTGATGATTGATAAACTAAAACATTGGACCAGATTGTCTTTTCTTGCTGACACTAGAATGCCTTACATTGCTGTTGGTCTGTGTGATGGTGTAGAAATACCTTTTTGCAGAGAAAATATATTTCCATTTTCTTTCTACTTCTCTGAACTATCAGGCTGGAAACTCCTTACTAGTTATTAGTCAAAGCAGAACGATCCCTCAAAGGTTTCCTGCAAGATTCAGTAGCTGGTTTGACTATCTTTCAAAAGTTGAATGTAGGGGACAGCATTTAGGCCTCAGTAGGCACTTCTGCCATAGTGGGGGAGTGGTGTAAATTACCCATCACTGTGTGATTTCTCTGTAAATTCTAATGCCATTATGCATGTACACTTCTCTCTGCTGAATACTGACAAAAAGTCCTTTATTGTTCACCCAGAGGTAGTGACCCTTTGGGGGGAGAAAACAAACAAGCCATTAGATTCAAGTTTCTGCTTGATTCAACCCACTGAAACTTAAAAAGTTACAGTCATGGTGAGCTTGACCCAATGTTTCTGGCACCTGCAAATCATATGTCCTTTTTTCAGGTCATCAAAATGGCTGGCGACAGGACACAGCACCCCCTGACATTGTGAGAGTGCGAAATGACAATGTCATCCTGGCCTTTCCACTGACTACCCAAATGCACCCAAGGCCCTGCATGCCTGAGCTGTTATTCATCTTTCCTAGAAGATGAGCTGCAGACAAGAAATAAATCATTCTTTCTCCTCAGAAAGGCCACAGGGCAGCAAAGCCTGGACCAATTCGCTGGCTACTTTTCCCCATATAATAGAGCTACTCACCGGCATTGTCTGGCTGCCATGCAAGGCATTGATGGCTGCTTGGGCCTCTGCATGTGAAGAGTATTTCACAAATGCACACCCTGAAAGAGAGCATAAGAAATGTTGTATGGATACCAAGAAAAGCCCATCTAGCAGAGTATGCTGCTCAGAGAACTGGTCAGTAATGAAGCTAGTGGAGAAAGTATAACAAGCAAATGTGTTCCCAGTCATCCCTTCCCAACATCTAGCCATCAGCAGCACAAGGACCTCTTGAGGCAAAGTGGCACTCAGAAGTCCCACACTGCATGCGAAGGGGAATGATGGACCCACCCTGAATGAACTTAGCGGGTGCCTCTTGCTTACATTTATCTATACAGCTTCCCATGCCAGAGTTGCACAATTTTATATTTTATTGTGGGAAAATGAATTCATTTTTATTTCTATTAGACTTGCTTCCTGGATATTTTACTGAATGTCTCTCCCTCTTTTGTTATGAGAAAAAGCAAAGAATTGTGTTAAACTGCTATCAGAAAGCAGCATATATTTATTACAAGCAACCATAGGCCAGCTTTACAGAAGGGATTTAGCCTACTCCAACACACAAGGTACCTGTAGCTTACCACCATCTGGTAAAGCTCTGTTACAGACTGCTCAGAGCTTGTCTTGTCCTGAAATGGCTTTAGTCTGACAAAGCATGAAATAGTTTCCAATGAAGAAGTAGGGATGGGAGTGACCTGCATGCGACAACTGCCATCTCGGCCACCACTAAAGTCTGAACCTTACTCTTCCACAGCTAATGTTACAGTATGAGCTGCAAAGCCAGTGCCTGCATGGGTGGCTTCTTCTGGATGTTAGAGGAATGCAGGCAGCACTTCTCTGGTCTGCCTTGTCACATGACAAATCTCACATTTTCTGGACTCTTACATAATGGTTTAGGGCAGGAAGGTGCATTTATGAATATGTGCTAAAGTACAGAGAAACGATCAACACTTTGAAGGGTTATATGCACCACTAGAGTAGAACAAAGTATTGGTAACACTCTTAGCTATAAGCAAACTGACTCAGAGAGAGTCAGAGTAATTTCCATGTGCTAAGGTGGTTTTTGGAACAGACTAGAAAGATCTGAGAAGTTTTAGCTTCTATTTCCTTCTATTACTACTAAAGACTTTTGAGCTTTTAGAAGTTTGTAGAGTCCAAACCATTTCCCTAAAGGGATGCAGACCACTGGACAGGGGATCTCAGTCCCTGCAATTGGCCAGCTCTCCTTTATTTCCTTTGCTACCTCTTTAGAAGGGGCCAGTACATCCCCAAAGATCATTACGGTTCAGGGCAAAAATGACAACATCAGAATATCTCAATTGCAAATGTGAAGAACAAGCATTAAAGGTCACCCAAACCAGGACAGCAGACAGAGGAAAGCAGCAACTGAAGAAAGCAATAGCAGCCCCTTCTAAAATAATATATATATATATATGAAATTAACTTACAATTAGGAGCTCTTTGCTTTGCATTGCCCCTCCCCACTCTGCTCAGACTGTATTTCAGGAAAAGCATAATGATTGCTGCTAATAGTTGGGTCTAATTTATAAGGAGCTGAGAGGAGACAATCACAAGAAAATGAGATAGATAAACTTCAGCTGGAAACAATAGGGATCAATTATGACATAATCGCAGCCCAGCTTTCCAGGACTCCTGAGATACTGCGCCTTCCTCTTCATTAATCAGAGATAATCCAGAATTAGGGTGTTTAATTATTTGCAGAGATTCTTTTGTACTTTCTGCCTCTAAAAAGAAGATACTGATTAGCAAGTACACAAAAGCTTTCTAGCTCCAGTCACCCGTTGCATTTAGAGCAGGATTTTTGGCTGCAGTTTTGCTGTCATATTGAAGTCTTCAGTTGCTTCAGGTGAAATTCATCCCTGTACTGTGGAACCTGCTGGATCAGTGGAGCTGTGTAAAGGCTGTAATGAAGGGAACAGGAGATACTTATCCAGTTTAATGTCAAAGATGCTAATAGGGTTTGTCCATTGCTCCCTTCTGCTGCCTCTGGTAGATTTTGTGGTAAGAGGACAAACGAAAATTCAGCTTTCAGCAGTGTATGGAAGCCGGAGAATAGCAGAGGCTCTAACCCTTCAGTCCTTTTATTTGTGCGTTCAGTGGGATGACTTTTGTATACAACAACAAATGTGTATATAACCTTCTTTCTGCCCACTGTCATCAGAATGCAGTCCAAGATCGTGAGCTGAGGACATGGGACGTATCACTCTCCTTAAAACAGTTCTGTCCATTTAATAGGAGCAGATCTAGAGTTTAAAGGGATTTTGACACACAGAGAGATACATAACTTGTGCTGAACAGGGAGTTACATGTACTCAAGTGTTTTTTCTATCCTTCTTTCTGGACTATAGAGCTAGAAAGGCTGCTCTAACTGTCTTGTCAGGTCTCCTGCAGAACGGAGGTGATTGCAGAGTTGGGGCCTAAGGTTATCGTTGCTGAGAGCGTTAGACTCCTCTCTGGAGTTAGAAGTCTCTTGTGGGACTTCTGGCACTGTGGGATAACTTTACTTTCTGAGTTACTGAGGCAGAAAATTGCTGAATTGAATAAATAAAAACAGGCTGTCCAGAGAGCAGCAACACAGACTCCTTGGGTCCTCCTGTATCACTAAGCTGGATCCAGTCTTAGTTCAGGTCTCTCACCTGACACTCTGGTGCTCCTGGCTGCAGAGGCTGAGCTTTATGAGAAGTGGGTGCAGGAAGGCTCCTTCCTCTCCTCTGTCTCCCAGGAGAGATGGCCTCTACACTTCGCTTCAGGCAGAGAAATGCCCCAAATTCAGCTCTCCTTCTACCTGATTGCATGCTCCAACCACTCTGTGCCTGCCCTGGAGTTCCCTGTGCAGAAGGTATTTCTGTAGCCATGTGAAGGGTATGCTTCATGGCTCAGAACATCACCCATGGCTTCAGGTAAGGTCCAGCCCCCTTTCTGGTTATAACTATGGTGAAGTCTAGGTGTGAAACTGGCAGCTACCTCCTTGGAGCAGTGCCTGCATCAAGATAGGTGGAGGACTTGGAGAACCACCATAGCACCTGGTGGAGTTCCAGGTAGTAGATTGGGTAGAACTGAAGCCTTTGCAATCTTATTGCTATCTGACACTTAGACAATCTGCCTAAATCTCAATATAGGTGAAACTTAAGCCTTCTGGATCTTACCCAAAATAAGTAGCTCACAAGTGATATGTGTCATGTTGGTTTCTAGCAGATGGAAAACATTACAGACTGGGAATAATTTTGTAGGTGTTGTGGCTTGCTTGTCTGACTATCTCTTAAGACAAGGGCACTACTTTTAACTTTTCTTTTGGATTGACTGCTCTGTGAGTGTGTGTGTGTGTGTGTGTGTGTGTAAATTAGGAGCTTCACATTCTCAGTAAATAGCACGAGCAAATGGAAGCTGGTAATATTAACTCTGTCAAGGCTCAGTATTGATCCTGAACAGCTCAGTGAAATGCAAGCCCAGGACTGCAGCCCGCTAGCACTAATAATTAAGCTGGTTAGCAATATGGAGCTGCCACTCAGATTCAGACTTATAATGAAATTGTTGAAGAAAAAAATGAGAGAGAGAGAGAGAGAGAGCAAGAATGAATACAACTCTGCAGGCTGGATCTCCTTTGGTACCAGTTTCTTACAGATCTCGGACATTATTGCCTTTATTATTACTCAGTTTGACTCCTTTGTCATTAGATTTTATTCTGTACAATTCCAGGTGGAGGCAGATGGACATATGGCTTTTTTTTTTCTTTTATTTCCCCCAATTTACTGAGTTGTTCAGTGAATAGAGCATTTAATTGCCTATCATTGTGATGGCTGAAGTTCCTCTAGGTCAACCCAGCCTATACCTTCCAGTGGGGCAGCCACCTTTTTTGGTGTCATAGAACTAACACAGCTAAAAAACAGTAGGAGGGTGCCCACAGTTTGTTTTCAGGCATTTGTATCAAGAAGATCGGGCTTTGCTGACTTGCATCAAACTGGTTCCTGCTGCCCTTTATTGCCAGTGTGAAGTCTCTTTCTGCCAGCAGTGATTTTATGGAATAGCAGTATCTTTCTCCAGCGTATCACTGTGGCTTGGTTTCTCCTCCTTCCTGTTGCAAAAATCTGCTGGTTGATCTTGTCACATGTCAAAATACCCAGTGAGATATGAACTGTATCAGCAGGACTGGTCTCTTCCCTGGTGCTGCATATTCCAGCACAGTTTATGATATATTATACGCAGATCAATATTTAATGGACGCATTATACTGTCAAGAGAAGAGGGCTTCCTATTCAAATTGAAGTTACTTTGTCTAGAAAGTGACTGGAAAAAAAATGGCCCTGATATTCAACAGAACAACCTCGTTCAGAAACCTAGGCTGTAGAAAAGGATCCCATGTGCTATCCAGGTAACAAGGTATGTCAGAAAAAATGGCAGGAGGAGATAAGGCATCCACGATTGAAAGTTAAACATTCGCACATTTCAAACAATAAATGCCCAATGAGCATAACATTTAAATCAGCTTCTGTACCCTTGCAATAGTGACAACGGATCGGTATATATCTATGCAAAGGCCAGTTAAAGAAGGGGAAGACCTGGGGCTAGTGGGTAAGAAGTAAGCTGAGACAGCAGAGGTCTGTATCTGGCTCTCCTGCTAACCTGCCATATGGCCTCAGGGAGGCATTTTCTTGCTGCTGTTTTTCCCTTTGTCTTTACCTGCCTCATCTACCTAGACTCAGGCTATTTCGGAGCACAGCCTCTTCCCTAAGGGATGTCTCTCCCTATGCAAGTTGGGGCTCTTGGATATTACCATGAGACAAGTAATAACATCTTAATGAGGTGCCAACTGAGTCGGGGTAGGAATTGGTGAGTCAGGATGTGACTTTGCTTAAAGGAAGGATGAGCCTATTTCCTGGGGAAAAAAACTCCCAACTTTCCTAGGGCAGGTGAGGAAAGCAATTCTTGTGAGGATGTGAAGGCCCTGAAACGTGTTCAAAGGGAGGATGTGCCCTGCAAGCTAGCTGCAACGGGGGTTAGTTTGCATGCAGAGACAACTCATCAGGGGTATCTGTTTTTAACTGCAGTTAGCTCTCTGTTCTCCTGCGTAAGTAGAGAGTGACCAGCAAAAAAATGGCCTCTCTTGGCAAATTTGACCCTTCCTAATGTAAGAGATGTTGTCCTGAAAGCCACCTAGTGAATGGGAAATAATATATATGCCAAGTCTGGGTCTAGCTTGAAGCTAAAGCCACAATGTGTCACAAGCCATCATCTTACCTTTGCTGTTGCCATCGGGTCCCCGAAGGATTGTGCACTCCTCGATGTTGCCAAATGCCTCGAATAGCCTGCGCACGTCATCTTCTGACTGCTGCTTATTGAGCATACCCACAAAGAGTTTTCTGTCTTCTAGAACAAAATAAAGAGATGCTTACCATATTTCAGGAGGGATGCGAAAGCCAAGATGGCTCAATATCACATAAAAAAGAAACAGTGATTTTATTGAGATGACATGTTTGAAACGCTGCTAGTCATTTCAGGTGCCTGGCTTGAAATACCTTAATAGTATCTGATTTTCAGTGAGTACTTGAAAATAATTTGAGAATTAAAAAAAAAAAAAAAAAAAAAAAAAAGGAGAGGAGAGGAGAGGAGGCTCCAAAAATTCATAGACAACTAAAAAATTTTAACAGCTTCTGAAAATCTGGAGTCTTCCAAATCAGCTCTTTCAGCTCCTGCAAGCTGACTGTGAAAATTGAGCAGAAACAACAGCATTGCTTAGACTGCCATCCAGAAGCAATGTAGATAAAGATGGCATATGTTATTTTTCAATTGGACTTTATTCCTATTTGTTAGGAGCCTTTTCATTACTGTATAAAATTGCAGAAAAAATGTTTAACATAAGCTATTTTAAATCAGGAATGAATTAAATTTAACAGAAGTCACAGCCTTTAAATGGGGAGCTGTCATTCATACCCACTCACAGAGACGTACCTACAAATTTGGATGCATTTTTTTATATATGTATTTAATGTTCATTTGACATAAGCCGGAAGTTTTTGAAACATATATTGTTTTTTAAACCAGAAAGTTAACTTATATGAACACTAGTCTCTGAGATAGCTCAAGTAGTTGCTATTTCATGTGAAAGCAGAATGTGGTCTGCAGGAAGATAATTGTATTTTGAATAAAGAAGGCTGTTTATACTTGGACTTAAACCAAGTATGGAGATCTCCAGTCCAGAAGCTCAAGGAAAGAAACACCTTTAAAAAATGTTGGTGAAAACAGAGTAAATTGATGACCACTGAGTTGGTATAAAGATCTGAGGGCCCTGAGTGTTGCTTCTAGATCAGGTTTATGTTAAAAGCATCATGACTAGTACCATACACCATTAAATAAGGAAAAAAAAAAGTACATAGTTTACATCGTGTATGTAAACAGGCCATTTGCACATGACTCATAAATGTCTTATTTATCATTCATTAAACACTATGTAAATGTGTGAACCAAGAGTTTTTTTCAGAGCAGTTTACAGAGCAGATGTAACCAATTTGAATAAATACATGTAAATAAATAAATAAAGAAATACTTTGATTTTTTTTATTTATTTATTTTTTAATGCACATGAACCTAAATCTGAACAAAACATTGGTTTGCAACAACCCTTTTCTGGTTGACTAATTGGGTGATTTATGTCAGTTTTGTTCGCTGAGAAATTGTTGGTGTAGGCAATCTGTTCTGCTTCAACCAGTGTTTGATCAAAATTCCCGTCTCCAAGATGCATCTGCAAATTGGCGTGTTGCTTTATAGCCTTGGATGAGGATAATTTTTCAGGTAGTGGGTAACAAGTGAGGATATTAGGAGCTTTCAATCCTGCAGGGGAATTACGCATATGAACTAGAAGTGTATTGCCCCTAGAAAACAGAGTTATGTTCCCTTCAGTTAGGCTGCTGAAATGATAGGAAAAAAATGGGTTGAGGCTACATACACGTTTCTAATAGGGGAGAAAGAAAACAAGTACCCAAAGAAGACTTTTAAGCACCATGAGAGAAACCATGGGATTGTCTTCCAATAGACAAGCTGAAAGCAAGAAATCTGCCTAAATTATGAGGAACTGATTAGTTAATAAAGGGTCTCTCTGAGGTCTTTGCTGGCAACACAGAGGTCAGGCTTCAATGATGCATGAAGCCCTTGCTAACCCTGCATAGGTTGTTCCCACCTCAAGAGAAGCAGCTTTGGGCACCTCAAAGCCTCATTTTCTGGATGGATACGTTCGGGAAATAAAAATGACATGGGCAATTAAGCTCAGTGAAGTGACTCTGAACCCCAAGAATTGCATCCGGGGAACCTGTATAATCCCCACAGGATTCCCCCTCCCCCCCCCCAGAATGTTCTTGCCTGTATTTTTGTTGACTGTTTTTTGTAAAGGATTTGAGCAATTTTGATCCTATAAGGTCAAAGAAAGGACTAACAAAATGCTCCCTGCAGGGAGCAGTCACTACGGGTCTGAGGAGCCTCTTGCATTTCTCTTCTCTTTTAGACTAGGGCTAGACAAAGTCTTCGAGAAAGAGTTGAGTCCAAAGGCTAACTAGTTTTGCAGGTACCTGAGGAAAATCACTCTGGAGAATGAGAACTGCCCTGGAAAATGGGAGACATTTTAGGATGGGGGCAGAGAGGTGGAAACAAGCTGGGAACACAAACCCCAAAAGGCTTTGCCTGGAAAGTTTATATCCAGTAAATACTTCCAGTGTCTGCTCTATTGTACTTCTTACAGTTTCCTCTGTCTAAAATGAGCTGTATCAGCGAAAACACTCCTACAGCAGTGTAACTGTATTTTCACCAGGCCTTTTGCTAATATAAATGTATCACTAAAAAAAAAAAAAAAAAAAAATCACATCCCTCCTCTGTCAGCAAAACTCTCTTGTGTGGAACTGGCCTGAAACTGCCTTGTCTGGTTTAGTTTATGCAAAGCTTAAACTGGATATGTTAAGAACCGCTTAATATTTTATTTTATTTTATGTTATTTTATTTTATTTTATCCTCCCTCTCCTTCTCTTTCTGCATCTCCCCAGGACACTGGAAGGGGTGACACCTATCCCTGGAGCTGGCTGGCAGAAAACACTGGCCGCAGCTGGGGCTAGCGGCAGCTTTGTGAGCTGCCCACAAGGTGGCCATCCAACCACCAGGAACAGCCTCTGCAGAGGGCAAGGAACACCTTCCTAAGGTGATACTGGTCCTGCCACTCCAGTAGAGATAGCTGGAAGGGGACCCATTCCCAGCCCCTGCTGGAGATCACCTCCAGTGCTGTCTCCAAATCAGGTGCCCTCTCTCCCTCCTGGAAGATTGTGCCTTGGACTGTCAGGGGAATCATTTGTCATGTTCGCAGTCTCTGAAATCTACACAGTCACACACTCAGCTGATAAAAAAATGAGTCAGTTTAACAAGCTTTTTTTACTCTGAGAGGTTCTTTTAACAAAACATTGGTTTTACTTTTCACACCCCTGCCCTAACAGGGAGCTCAGCAGTGTGTTTTAACAACACACCTTGCATGCCTCAGGTGGGAAAAGACAGGGAGGTTGGCCAGCAGCTAGGACTATTCAGCAAGTTCCTGATCTTGGCTAATGAGTTTTTCCCTTAATGGGTTTATATGGAGCCTTTCACACTCCAAGTGCCTCCCCAATTCACTTTGACAGATCCCAAACAAAAGGCTGACACACGACGCACCATGGCAACTACCACGACTTTGTCAAATATGTCTGAACACGATGCTGAAACTGCCAGAATGAAATGAAGAGCAGATGTGCTGGTCTCTGTGGAACACGTCTGCCTGTGCATGCACACCACACTCTCCACCAAGCTCGTCCAGCATCCTCTATCATAGAATCACAGAATCATAGAATCAGTAAGGTTGCAAGGGACCTCTGGAGATCATCATCTAGTCCAACCCCTCTGCTCAAGCAGGGTTACCTAGAACATATTAAGACAGGGTTGCATCCAGGCAGGCTTTGAATAGCTCCAGGGAAGGAAACTCCACAACCTCTCTGGGCAACCTGATCCAGTGCTCTGTCACCCTCACAGTGAAGAAATTCCTCCTGATATTCAGGCAGAACTAATGAGAGTCACGTTCAGCACATTGTTATGCTACTGTTTAGGCCTGATGGACTTGGCTGCTACATGCTATAGAAATCAAAAATTTAGGTTGCACACAAGCCTGGGGCTCTCGCCAGGTCCTGCCATCCCCGTGCTCTGCCTATCCGTAGGATCTAGGGCCGCATCAACCTGTGCCACCCTGCTGAGTCTGACACATCCTCTTCCTTCAGCAAGGGACTACCCCAAACCATCACATCACAGGACTAACATCTTCAGATGCTGAATTTCACTGAGAAGACTTTGTCGCTTGTGTCCTCCATGGCCATGGTTGAGAATTTCATACCCATTTCAGAACCTGGAGACTGTAAGAATCCTTCAGCTAAGACCAAGGCAGCCGGGGAACAGGAACACACAATTCAGAAAGAGACCAGAAATATCACTGTCAAAGTGTGGAACAGAAGCACAAAAAGAGACCAAGCACAAGCCCATGATCTGGAATAGCCCCAGTATGAGCTGTGGTCATGACTATGTGCTCTAGCCTGAGTCAATCTTGGTACCTCTGCGGTCAATGGAGAAAGACTGGTATCCCTCAATACTATCATCTGGTGCATCTTGCACAACAGAAGCAGGACTGCCCTTAGGAGAAGCCTCTATCTCATCCCTACAAGGGAAACTGAGACAACACCTTAGGCGACCTGCCTAAGGTCTGGTGTGATGAAACCCTGTTCTACACAGCTTCCTCAAAGCTGTGCATGAGGTAGTGATATACATTTCCTGAGCACCTCCTCTTTGCTTTTGTCTGGGCCTGTCAAAGTTTCTGTCTATTACAAATACAAACGCGATAGTTTCTGTTTTTATCTCGTGGCAAAACTCAGTGAAGAAACCTCACTAGTCTGGCTGAAGAGACAGCCCTTACCTTAGCAGCAGTCTGAGCAGGGATGCTACCCCACAGCGGGGTGGCTGAGCAAGGTGTCCACCTAGGCCTCTTCTCCCCACATTTTCATTTTCCCTCATCAGTCCCTCCTCACTACTTGCATTCATCCTGCCTGCTCAGCCCATGAACCTTTTGGGGCAGGAGATAATTATTTTTTTGTACTGCTGTGCCCAGAAGAGCCCCAGAGGCTTTTGTTGATGTGCCATGAGGCCCTCACCATCAGTGTCCTGAGGTAATCTCATAAAATAAAAAATAAATTTAATCTCTTTTTCCACAGCACACCCGCAGTGACAACAGCATCCAGCACTCCTCATCCCTTCCAGGAAGACAGAGAGAAAAAGGCCTCAGCAATGGCAAATGAGAGTCCCCCAAATTTGAGACGTTCCTTGGTGACATTTCCAGTATTTCCTATGAAACTAGGCCCCCCTCTTGCTCAAGGCCACAGCAGCTTGCTCAAGTCACGAAAACCTGGCTGCAAGGCACAGTTGTGAAGAAACGTAAGTTGTCAGATAAATATATAGCGTCTATAAATCTCCCTGGCTGTGTTTATATGAAACCTCGGCACCTTCCCCAGTGCAAATAGGGGTTAAATTATTCCCTGTTCTATTTGTATTTAAATGTTATGTTTCTATGATAAGCGTAAGGCAGAGGTGTCAGACAGGCCCAGCGAAGGAGATGGCACGCGTGAAAGGTGAAATAATAGAGTGTTGCAAACCAAGTGCGGAGAAGGGGGGACAAGCGAACGAGGGGGAGAGGAGGGAGGATGGGCACTAATTAAAGAGACAGAAGGGACAATGAGATGCAGGATGTCTGACCCTCTGCAGAGCAAAAGGACAAGAACAAGAATCACAGCAATTGTGGAGGGACTGCAGGAAAATTAGGGTCACTCACAGAGAGACATGACACAGGTTTGTGTTTATCCAGATAGCTCTCACTAATGTATGTGTATGCACGGGGGTACATTTAGATAAGAGTATATAAATATACTTGTGTTCTTGTATTCCTCATGCAAGACAAAGAGGTTGAATCCTTGTATCAGAAAAGCAGAGCTCAGCCTTAGCATCTAGAATGGCACATCCAGGGCCTTGGAAATAAAGAGGGATACATCTACCACCTTTGTGGCCTGGGCTAATCAAGAGAGTGAACCAGAAGATCATCACAGTCCTTTCTAGCCATCAAACCTCTTATTCCAAAACTCATGAGCTTTTCTAGGATTTTATCCTGAGTTCATCGCCAGGGCATCACATGCAGACAGTTTGCTTCTATGTGCAAGAACAAAAATTTTGTTTGCATATTTCTGTGAGAGAACGTGTCTCCTACAAGCACATAATATTCACTGGAGCAGTTCTCAATGCTTCTTGGCTTTCTAAGCATCTGACCCAGGTTGCTGCATGGCTTCATTTCAGGAGGGATACCAGACACTAATTAATGCCATTATTCATTTACATAGTTAATAATTATTTATCCCTACTGCTATTCCCTCCTCCTCAAACACTGCTTTCACACACAGTGAGGGACCAGTTGTAGAGGTGGGATCTACGTACTAGCAGGGCCCTCAAGCTTATCTCCTCAGCACCATGAAAGAGCAACCAAGCAGCCCATAGATAAGCCATGGCTAAGAAGAAAATGATGATGCCCCAGCTTGCGCATCACAGCTATCAGAGAGGACGCAAGAGGCAGGATGGATTTTCCTTGTGTTTTTTCCTGCTGCTCTCCCCAGCCGTCTATCTATGAAGAGGACAGAGGAGCTGGTGCTACAGGGTGTCTGTCAGTGTGAGATGGACCAGACTATCATGTAGTAGGGTCAGGAATGTGCCAAAGCCATGAAAGGGAAAAGGAGGGAGAAACCCAGGTTATTTCTGGGTAAACTGTTCTAGCCAGAGCACCCCTGAAGCTGTGTTACCGTGAAGAGCTGGACAAGGCATCAGCTTAAGGAAGAAACAAGGAGCTGCAGAGTGAAGGAGTGAACCACAGACACCCATAAATGTCACCAAAGTTTGGATTGAGGTCCAGCTCTGAACTGAAAATTGCTGGCTCAAACTCTTCTTGAGCTGGAGTCCCCAGAAAACCCTGCTCCCCTCAACCTATGTTAATCAGATGGATCAATAAGCTAAAAGCAGGGAATTTCCTGGGGCCTGGGCTACACACTCCTATTGCCATTTTCACAGCAGTCCTACAGCTCTGTGATGATGATTACAGCCCTTTCCACAGGGGAAGCGATTACAAATTCTGTTGTAGCTAATTGTAAATTAGCTAATTATCTTCTCCATGGTACCTTGCTGGAAAATACATGAACCTTGTAAAATGGAGGTGTTTCAAAAATTAGGACGGGGGGAAAAAACTAACAACAACAACAACCAAAATCCCAACCTACTCCAGAAACAACAAAAACCTGCCACTACTTAACTTCAAACAATAGCAACCAAATCTTCCTTTCACCTGCATGGGCTTCTACTTCCCCCCTTTTTTTTCTCCCCCTTCGTGTATCAAACAACACCTACAAGGGGCTAATACTGCTGCAGTCTTTAAAATGTTTGCTGAGTTCACCTGTTCCTTGCAGCTGGGTGTTGTGGGGCATCCCTAATCACATCTTAGCAGGAGTGATTTCTTTGTGCTGATCTCTTCCCCCTCCTTCCTCTCTAGCTTGGTTTTACTTAACAGATTCTTTATATCCCATACGCTAGCAGATATGATTGCACAGCTGCTGGTCTCCGACTGCTGGAGACGGAGGCTTTGAGACACCCGGGCTAGAGAGAATAGCAGCTAATCTGAACAGCTGTGTGATGGGGACAAACGTAAATGAATGTAAGCCCAGGTGTGGGAGCATAATTCTCCTGCACAGAGAAGGAAGCTTCATCCCACAGGTGTGTTGCTCTCTACTGTTGCATCTGAAAAACTTAGTTTGAGTGATTTCTCTTATTTAATTGTTTGGCAGCACTCTGGGCCTTGACTTGGACATGGATCCTACATCTAGAATAAATGAACAGCTGTGCAAGAGACAGAAGGTCTGTCTAGCTCAGTATGCTGCCTCTGATAATGGCCAGTGGTGTGCATCTAGGAATGAATATAAAAACAAGGTAAGCAGTTTTGTTAATTCCCTAAAATATTCTCTCAGGCTCCAGTGCTCTGTGGTTTAGGGACTTCTAGAGTCTGAAGCGGTATTTTTATATGTGATAACTTGCTATTTTTCTTTGATATAATCATTCAGCTAGCTTTTGAACCCATGCAAATGACAAACATCCACAATATCCTGCAGCAAGATGTTCTGCAGCTTAATCATATGTTGTGTTAGGAACAGCTTCCTTTTATTTATTTTGAACATGCCATAAACTAGTTTCAGTTGATAGGCCTTAGATCTTGTTTTGGGAGGGAAATCACTCTCCATTCATTTATGGAAGAGATGGGACACATGAGGATACACAAAAGCTTAGCCAAAGCTCCTTTCTGTACATTTCAGACTGGCATTCAAAACTCCTAGGTCTCATCTCAAGCCATGCTATGGATATTATGGAAGGCACAATCTCTTCTCCCTTAGTGTGATTCATTATTCTCTGTAACAAAGGGAGAGATGACCATGTAGTTACTGTCAAAAAATACCTACAATACATCTCTGGCAAAGTCAAAAGCTTTTGTGGAGATACGGTCTACATAAATCACCCAGGGCAAAAAGCAGCCTCAGTTTCCCCATCTGTTAAATAAATAGAATGGTGTTTTCACCAAATTAGGAACCAAAATTAGGCACTGCTGAGGTTCTTTAGTCTTTGCCCTTAGCCAGGAATTTAGGGAATTCTAGAAATAACAAAGCTGCTGACAAACTGGTGGTCAGGTCATTGGCTGAATCCTCTGATGGCTTCTATCAGATCTAAGTGGTGTTACCCAGTGAGGCTGCCCCAGCTGCAGGCTCATGCATTGGAGCCCATAGTAGGGGTAAGTCAAGGCAGGGTTTATCTCTGAATGAAAAGCCCTGCTTCTGCAAATAGCAATGAGCATGGATCTTGGAGTGCTCTCCTGTGGAAGATACTTACTTCTTGCAGTGGTATGATTCCCAAGCAGTGATCTAGGCACAAGCATCCAAGAGAACACAGATGCTGGCTACTGTGCCCCAAGAGTGACTGGAAAGAAATATAACGTGACGGAAACTAGTGAACCCAAGGAGTATAATTAAATTAAATGTCTTAGTCTATTCACAGGCTTTGGGACAGACTTTGGGACCCACATTCATATTCTTGTCCTATCCTGTCCTGTCTCACCTTCCAGAACAGAGAGATGCAAGGACATTTAGAAAAAAGCTCAGGCAAGAGGCATTAACACTATTTGGGTTTGGCTGGCCTTTGTACCTGTGGCAAGGCAGACCTGTTGTCTACCTGTACTGAAGCAGAATCCAACCTAACATCTACAGCCTCATTTAGACAGCTCTGATAAAACCACACTCAGGCTTCCTCTAAGTAGACACACACAGGATAGGTTACAGATAATGTTTGGGCAATAAGCCAAGCAAACCCTACGATGAAGAAGTACCCTAAATGACTCTTTCAACAGCAGAATCTCCTTATATAGCCGAGAATATTATAACCCCAAGACAAATATCAGCAGTTCTGACTTGCTGAACAGCACTGTAACAGCTGTCCATTGCCAAGAGATGCAATTCCCTGTGTAGATCTTAAATGACAGGTTTTATGGTGTTTGGTATTGAGCTGGGAACACAACTCACAACAACCCACTTTATTAGTAGCCACTGCTTTAGGAAAGCAGGTTGTAAGTACAGTCTAAGACCTGGTGTCATGCAAAGCACAGACTCTACCTGATTTGTCCCTGGCAGTTAATAATTCTTCCAAGTTTATTCATTAGCTGGAATACTTATCTGGGTTATTTCTGAGAATAATTCTTGTTGCAATATTTTTTGAGAGAAGATTTGGGAATCAAAGTCTGACCTTTCTAAATAGCTAAAATATCCTCTTTTCCCTTCTCTATCCCTCCACAATAGGATGAATATCTGAATTCAAATTAGCTTTCCAGTGGTGAAAAAGTTGCACATCTTTCTCTACGTGCTAGCAGCCTAGGCTTACAGTTCCCATGTTCTGGGAAGGCCCTTGGCCACAAGCTGGTACACTAGAATATTCATGGGAGAAAAGTGCCAAAAGAGAGCTAGCATCATAGTACAGAGGTGTGCAGCTCTGCTGTAACTGAACTATACAGGACTTTCTATGGCTGCTAGGGCTTCTTCCTACTGGAACTCTGTGGAGCTCTCCCAGGTCCAGCTTGATGGATTTCCCAAAGGAGGTGAATGAGAAGACTGTCTTGTATCATCAAATGACATCTCAAATGAACACTGAATTACATCACACTTTTACACTCATCTTTCAGAGACAGCTCAGATTTGAATACAGCTCCTGCAGGAAGTTCTGGGGAATCTAACACATCTTAATTCCTATGTGTAACATCCCTTTTTACACTGTCACAACACAAGGCTGGGGCTGAGCCTTAAGGGCCATTTGGTTTTCACGCTCATTCAGAGTAAAGCTTAGAAGATTCTTGACAAACTCTGCAGGGTCAGTGGTGTCAAGGCTGGTATGTCAGGAAAATAAGTTTCAATTCCTAAACTCATCTCACTGGTGACCTGTCAGGGTTTTGAAACTCTTTCCAGAAGCCTAGAAGGCCACGACATTAATCCATGGTAGCACTCAAGCCTTTAGCACTGAGGACTGTTGGAACAGCAAAGACATGGGAAGAAAGTGGGGGTGGGAAGGACATATTTTCTCTTGCAGGAGCTGTGACGACATTTCAGATCAAATTAAACTTCAGTTTTTAAAGACTTCAGTGGAGGTAATTGAAACACTTCCTCACAATTGCCTGAACCTACGTGTTATCTCTTTTTTTCCCTCTGTATATCATCCCTTTTCCCCCAAGCCTGAGACAGCCCTGCACGGCCACAGCCTCCTTTAATATTAAAGACGGTGATTAAATGGGATTCGCCAAAAGACAAAGGGCTGAAAACCTGCCAATTGTTAATCCCTCTTTCGCTGTGCTTAAAAATTCCATTTCCTTCATTTGAAGAAAGGTGGGGGGGAAGAAAAGAGAATTATACGCCTATGTCTAATTTAAATTCTGGCGTCGCGGGTCCTGTTCCCTTCTCCCTCTCTTGACGTCTGAATATATTCCTTTATTACCATTATTACAGCTTTCTGATTGCATTAAAATTCATCCACACGCTTCTCTCCACATTCCACTTTTCTTTTGCCAGTTTTTTTGCTAATTCTCTTTTTCTCTCCCCCCTTCCCTCCCCACTTTCAAATTATACAGAATGTCATTAAAGATCTCCACAAAATGCCTCAACTCCTTTCTCTCTTCCTTTTATAAACTTGCTGGCTTCCTTCCTCTCCATCCTTTGGTCTACAAACAAAGAAAATGAAGAAGGAGAGGCAAAAGAATACAGTAATAATAAAGGAATCCAGGCAGCATGTCTCATAGGTCTCAGTAACATCTTTCCTACATCATACAGCTCTGGGCCTAATGCTCACTTCAGTTATGAAACTCTATTTCACACAAAAGTTTTGTGTATTATTTATTTGAAGCATGTACCTGGAATCTTCAGCTAAAATGAGAGCAGAAGTGTGGTGAGCTGTGTTTGTAAGCATGGAAAGAAATAGTCCTGCCTGTAACTATAAGCAGTAAAATAGGAAGGTTGGAAATAGAGTATAATTTCATTCCACTTCACAGAGTGAGAGCTGAAACCTTGTGAAGATTTGCCTATGGAAGTGAACAACAGAGCTGGGCACAGAGTACATAGGCCCAGTTACAGGTGTTACTTCAAGACCTGAACTTAAACAGGATCAGCCCTTTGAATTCTTCAGACATCTCACTGACTGCATACAAGATCTTAGAAGTGTTATTTTATCTCCACGAGACAGATATAACTTCTTTTTGGGTGGTCTTTGCTTAAATCAGTCCCTTGGACCGAGGTGGAAGTCCCAATCTGGGCATTTTTGTAAGAAAAACTGAAGGTGAAAATTAGACCCTTTTCCTGTGAAGAATTCCATCTCTTTTATAGGCAGCCAAACTATATGGTGAGGGCAGCTACTTAACACCAGTGTGGTCATTTTAGGATGACTGATCCCACTTAACTGTCCTTGTGACTGTTCTTAGCCCTGTTATGAGGAACAAGCTGCTGCTCTGAATCTCTTCTGTTCACTCTCTCCAGTTCTTCATAGGGTGCCTAAGTGGTTTTGTGTTTGTTTTTATTATTTTCATTGCTTTCACCCTCAATTACACTGATATAATGAAATGACAGAAAATGGATGAAAAATGGAATTTTCTTTCTACAGGAAATACTGTTGTCTCAAAAATGTGCTTCCACATTGAATTGGAGAGGCCAAAGTTCTTGTGAAATGGAAATTCTTCAGTTGTAAAATGTTATAAATTTTTGTCTCAGAGGAATAAAAAGGCTTTGTCTTAGTAATTTCAAAATGTATAAGATATAAAGCAGAATGGCTGTGGTTTTCAACCAGACAAAGGAGAGTACATCTTCACACACTATATGAATACAGTGAAGAAGTTTCTACTACAGTTGAAGGCAAGTTATCAACTGGCTCCAAAGAGAATGAGACAGGTTAGTAGTCACTGGGTCCACTGACTACCATTAAGCACAAGGATCCAGATGCACAATCTTAGAAGGTCCCTGAACCTATGCATACTGGAAGGTAGGGATGAGGGGAAGAGTGAAGATTAGGGAAATTAGGGGAAGACTGACTCTTTATAAAATTTCCGTTCTTGTTCTTTCTAATGGGCACTGCTGGAGCAGAGGATGCTGTATTAGCCAAACCTTTGGTCTAACCCAGAATGGAAGCTTTTATGTTCTCGGTGTTTTAATACAGTACAGACTTGAAACAAAATTAATGAAAACAATTCAGTTAAATGACAGATTTGTACCTTCTGAAATGAGTACTGAATGTATTAATATCAAAAAAAAGTCCCCTGGCAAAAATCTCACTGAAAAGGACCTGTTCCAGGGGAATGTTTTGCCTTTTACAAAACCACACGTTTGGATAGATAACCATTCATTTGAAAAGGCTTTGGCCAGCTCAACAAATGACCCAGGAAACAAATGGATCTGTTTTAAGATGCTGTCTGGCAGAATCTGACCTGACTTATCTGCATACTCATTTAAACCATTACCCCAAGGGGTGTATGTGAAGGAACATTATATTCCAGTGATGCTACTGCAATGCTCGGAATAAACACTGGGTGTTCAGAGTTAGAGCTAAAGCTTATTGAAGTTAATGAACAAGAGTGTCAAGGAGTTTTGCAGCATTTGGATCAGACCTTCAATTTGCTGAATGGCTGTTCAGGGTGTCCCTACCACTGCTACTGGTAACGCATCTCCCAGGCAGGTGCTTCCACATGCAGGATGGCATATTTGACCGCACCAAGCTACATCTGGTGAGGACAGAGCAGAAGGATAGCAGAGCCTGAACAATCTTCATCACACCCTCGGTGGGCTTCGATTTGGGCACCTGTGTATATGCTTGTATCTTGCCGGGCTTTGTTTATGTTTCAGGGAATCAAAAACAATGACAGATTTATTGTCCCTCCTGGAAGTCTTGGACGCTGGGTCTGTCATTAGGATGCACCTAGATGCAACCTCTGAAATCTCCAGCACAGGCAAAACTCACCCTTTCCTGTCGCAGATAGGGAGGACATTCCTTCAGGCCTGATCTTGGCTTTTAGAAAAGCAATGCAGACCAGTGAGGCAAGGAGGTAAAACTGTGCCCAGTCGGGCAGCATCACCCAAAATGCCACAGCAGCAATGATGCAGAAAGTGTGATAAAAATTTATACCAACACATTGATGGACATGGGGGAATCTTTCTTTACCAAAATCAATGATTTACACACACCATGGCTGGAAGCAAGGCCTGCTGGAAGCAACAAAAGGACACCTATAGCTGTGGGATCCTTCACACTCCAGCCTGGAGCCCCCTAAGCACTCCATCTCTCTGGATTTGGGCTCATTTCAGACTTAGGGGAGACCGTTCCACTCAGTAGATTGAGTGGAAGATCTCTTCTCTTGCTGGGAAGTGTGAGATTCCTTTGATGTCACTCAGCATCCCCCTGCAAACGCTTTATTGAAGATTATTTCTTTCATTCCTTCCTCTCGCCCCCCCCCAACTTTCAACTCTGTCTGTCTTTAAATGCCACTATCATTTCCATCCGTTGACAGAGCTCTTTAACTGCTGTGCCGAATGGCATTCGCTAAAACCAACTAATAGAGGGAAATGAGGTTAACCTTTAAGAAAGGTGAAAACGAGCTGGGTGCTATACCAGCAGTAAAGATCAGTTCATAAACAGGCCTCTTGCTGCAGAGGCGTTTGCTGCAGGCCTCAGCATTCCCAGTAGCTTCATCTGCTGGGGGGTTTCAGAGGTGAATTTTGGGAGGCAGAAGGAATAGGACCCTGTGGCAGCAGAGTGACTCCAGGCACAGAGTTGTTGCAGGACTGGTGGGCTCCCGTGGACGACGTCTGTCTGAGGACTGGGGCTTTACGAGTTTTGGTTGGCCCTTGTCTGATAGGTCTGCAGAAACAAGCTCATGGCTCTGATGGCTGCTGTTTGAACTCACAGCAAATCTGCACTGGCAGTAGCAGACTCGTACAATACGTTGCTTGTGAATACATACCCTTACGCTTACTCACGCCTTCAGGAGCAGAGCTGTTCTCTACCATTTCCTCCCTAAGATGCAGGGAGACAGGAGTGATTTGGGCCAAATCCTGTTTTGTCTGTCTCCCTATTCAATTCCTTCTTTTCAGTGGTATTTTGAAATCCCTCACAGCTCAGTACTATGCCACCTATACTACCTATCATCTCTGCTTCAGCAAAGGTGAGATTGCTGAGCAGTCTGGTGTCTCTATAAGCACCTTCTTGCTCTTCTCTTTCTGTAGGGAGGTGTCCACAGAAAAGGAGTGTGTTTGTCTTTTCAGTTTCCTTTGAGTTTAAGTAATAGTCTCCTCCTTTGTCCAGCAGCTGGACAAAATCATGGCTTTCAACTGCAATCCAGTCCTATGTGCAACATTCCCATGCTTGTGCCCTGAGACTCCCTATCATGCAACTCAGGGGAGAGAGTGGAGAGAGCAGAGGACCAGACAGTATGTGCTTGCATACACTAATTGCAAGGAGAGGAGTTTCTCTTAGACTGAAAAGAAAACGAACAATAGGTGGGTCTTAGAGGAGGGTGGTCAATACCTCACGGATTTGGGTGTCCAAGGAAGGAGATGGGAATAAAGAAAATGTCTGAGAATTACTTTTCTGATGTCAGAGCTAACTTCATCTAATTTTAGTTAGACCAGAGAACTGGAAGTATGCATCTACTACCACCAACTATATTAATGACAACTGGCAATACAGAAGTAAATCATATGAAGTTGGGACACTGGTCAGCTTTCTCCATTCAGTTGATACAAAATGCATCTCTATTTGTACAAGAAAGGATTGAGGTATGTGGCCTGTCTTCCTCCCTGCACAGTACTGACCATAATATTGTCTTCCTCTTGCTATGGCAAATTATCCACGCTAAAAGTACTTGAAACAGGCAACTGTACTCGTGGACCAAACAGTCAGTCGTTCTAAACCTATACAGCTTCTTGAAACAAGATTTTTAGCAACTGCAAAACATCAATATATCCATGTATCATGCAATAAATTACTCCTCTCAGCAACACAGCCATGACCAGATCAGCAAATATAAAAGGCAGTTATCCCACTTCTGTCTGAGATTACCACCCGAAGAAATTAAATCCCTCATCCAGGGAAAAATATGAGTCTCAAAAATGCCATTTTCCTGCTGCTGGAACTTCACAGTCCATATGGGAAAACATATCTCTCAGCAGGGATCCCTCAGATCTCATCACCACTAGTAATGCTTTTTCGGTGCTGTGGAGAGAGAAAGGCTGCACAAGCCAGATTTGAACCTGACTCCAGTCCCTATTGCTGCAATAGTTCTGTAACTGTGCTAAGGGGAGACATCTTCTCCCTTCATCAGCAGCCAGGGCTCAGAGATGCAGAGACTGAGAGAGAGCGAAGGTGCTGTTTTATAGCAACCCTTTTCTGAGCTTGAGAGCTCACTGTGCTATTATTTTCTCCTTTTTCCATCATTTCAGGCCGTTTTGTGTTTCATGTTTGGCCCTCGGCAGGCTGAGAGACGTGCTGACAAGTTGTAACTTCCACTCGGCTCTGCGAGGGCTTTGTTCTCTGTGTGCATGGCACAGACTTGCTCCCCCTTTCGAAATGTGACAGCGAGCGATAACATTGACACAGAGAGCCAGTGCGTGGTCTCGGTACGCTCCCCATGCTAAAGACCCTCTCCAGCGATCTGCCGCATCAGTCAGGAAGCAAAGATGAGCATCATGCAGATAAAACCTAGTTGCAATGTCCCCCTGTTCTTCCCAAAACTCCCTTCACCCCAAGCTAGCCATAGACCCATAGCGCTTACGGCCAAAAAGGACTTTTCATGATCCAATCTTTTCTCCTATACTCTAGAGACTCCCACAGAGCTGTCCTCAAGGAGCCTTCTGTCTCTTCACGCAAAGGTTGGACCACCATGCCTAAGCTCTTTTGCCTCTGCCCTGTAGGAATTCCAGTACTTTATATTTTTGATAAAATGTATGTCCCAGAGAGGCATAAAGTCTTACTAAGAAGACATCAGGCAGAGCAACCATCAGCATTATAGTCACTCTGTTTTAAAGCGTATCTTCTTGTGACAAGAGACTGTCTCTAACTTCTGACTTGAATGTGTTTGGCATCCAACTCGAATTAGAAAAGTTTTAGAGAAAAAATCAGACTTTCTCCAATAGATTAAAGTGCTCTTTAATGCATCAGCTTTTCTGTCACTAAAGGTAATTCCGTAAAGACCGAAGTCACTTGGACTTCTCTGACGCAAGGATGGACAGAAAAAAAGAAAGTTTAAGAAAACTTAAACTTGTTATTTTGAGGCATCTGTTTCATTTATATAAACATTTTCCAAATCTTTTACAATTTTTTAAAGGTGGATGTTAGACTGGAATCAGTTTGTCAGCCTAGTTCCTGCCGATACTGCCCACTAAAAAATCATCCTTGTCCTCCAGTTTTTTTGTTTATACAGCAAGAGGTCTCATTAGGTAGTTTTGCCCACCACCATGCTGGGAGCTAATGTTGACTCCCTCAGCCACACCAACCACTTTTCTACGTCGTTGTCTAGGTACTTTTCCAGGTCATTGTCTTATGAAATATAAGCCCTCGTATACTTATGAAGTACAACCTCTCATTCTGCAGGCCTAGTTATTTTGTCCATGAGTCAACTTAGATTTGGTCTGCAGAAACACATAATGCTTCATGCAGCCAAAGCTGGTTCAGAGTGACCTAAGTGACACAGATGACTCTGTATCAGAGTCCTGTCCTTACTATTTTTCATTTTGTGTTATCTGCAGATTTTATCAGCCAGGATATTTAATTCCACATCATTCATGACAATATTGACTAGCATCAGAGCTTGTACTGATCCGTGCAGAACCCTGCTACAAATATCCTTACTCTGTCATGCTTCCACTTTGACAACCACATTTTGAGATTTGTCCATTACCCACTACTTAATCCATTTAATAAGGCCCTCTTGAATGCTGTACTCAGCAGGAACTACAAGAAAGTTCCAATTCTAGAGATCCAACCTTTGCAGCTCGTGATAGTTTCTATTGATAAAGAAAAGTCAATCACACAGTTTTGCCAAGGGGAAGATAGGATCTCAAAGAAACATAGCCCCTCTCTCCCCTTCCCTTGCTTCTGGATTTGTTCCCCCTCAGAGGCTGAACAGGGGACCTTCACCTCTGTTGCAGTAAGTTTGCTAACACTGATATTAAAGCGATATTGTATTTGACTAAATATGGGCAATGTTCTCCAGACATTGCCAGAAAAGCTGGGCATAGTCCTTAGCTGTGTATATTCCTCTCTCTGGGTAGTTACTGCTTACTGCCGGATCGCTGGCTCACTGACAGGTTGTGTCTGCTATGCATGTGTTGGTATTTCCTATGCAAATGTGGTGATTTAACTACCACAAGAAGGACCTGATTCTCCTTTATTATGCCAAGACCCTTGCTATTACTACATCTCTCGGACCCTGGAATGAAATAGCATCTACAAGATTGCCCCACAAAGAGTGCGAGAACTGGAGAGACCAGCAGCTGAAGGAAAAACAAAATCACATTTCTGGAGAATAATTAATGCAAGGGGAAACATACAACATTTTTTTTCCTTTCCTCACCTCAACATCTTTTACCTGGGGCAGAAGAGATTGTATTCAACGTACTCAGAGACTTCCCTACACAGTGAAGCAATATAAGGCAATAGAATTCTCAGTATTTGGTTTCCCTGAACATTTCTCTGGGCTAGAAACAAAGCCCAAGTCCCAGGTGAGATGACATTTATTTAGCATACGTAATGTTAACTAATACAAAATCAGGGAACATGCACTGAACTCTACCTTGACTGTCTCACTATTTAACTATTGGCTTGCTCTGGTTCATTTTTAACCTGTGCTAGCCATCTTTTCCCCATACAGACCCCCATACCCTAGACCTCATGGGTTCAAGCCAAGGTACTCCTTGGCCTCAGAGCCAGGTACTGGCCCTATCTTTCTTTCATTTAGCACTGTGCACCTTGTTAGACTGGACGCTGTGACCCAGAGAGAAGAGGTTTGAAGGATTTGGTTATGATTTTGAATAAAACCACTTTCCATTCTCAGGTTTGCCCATCAATAATGCCCTCAGGAGAAAGGTACAACCTTTTGTCCTAGCAACCTAGGTAATGGCCTTAAGTTCAAGAGAAAGGCTTTATCCCTAGTCCTGCTTTTAAATGGGAGAGTAGTTCTGGGAGAATGTCTCTGTTTTCTTTGCTCCATCTGCAAACCAAGGGGAATGATTTTGGTCTAGGCTGTTTTGAGATCTAGTGCTGAAAGAACATACTATCACAGTAATAATACAATAGTAATAACACTGCTCTAACATATTCATTCAAATATTGTCCAAGTAATAGTAGGTAGTGCTGCTAGCCCCAACTCAGGTTTGAGGAAACTGAGGCACAGTGAGGTTAAAGGGAAACATAGCCTGGAATAGTCTGAAACAGCCTGGAGAGAGCAAAAGCGAATTGTGACTTACTGCTTTGCAGTTCAAGCCAGCAGCAAACATTGCCATTTCTTTTGGGTCTATATCTCTCTTCCGAGCTTTCAGAGCACTAGTCCCCAGTCCTGACTCCAGAGAGCTTTGCAGAGATTGGATAAATTATATTAAAGCACATGATTTGGAGTTCAGTTCACTTAGAGGATGCGGGTGTATGCCTATGTGTTTGCATATGGATGCATGCAGAATGTGGGCGTGATTCCCTAAATACAAGGCGAAGTGCTTATCACAAAGAATAGACCTTAAAAGTTTATGAGCTGTAAGTGAGAAATCAAAACTGGGAAGAAAAAAATGAGGCAAAAAGGCAACCTTCCCACCACCAACAGCAACTCAAATTAAACAGCAATTGTGAATATAAGAAAAAGGCAGCTTTGGAAATATAGGGATAAATGACATTTGTTGTGAAACACCTTTACCACTTCTTTCCCTAAGTGATCAGAAAATGAGCTGGACTCCAGGGGAACTTTAGGTTGGATTAAGGCAGCCGAAACATTTTCAGGTCAAGCTGCTCTTGGCAGTAGCTTGATTTCCCCTATTAAGTGCCACTGGAAAACAGTGCCTCTGCCACCGCTCTCTAATCCCAGTGACCCCATAGCAGGTTGAGGAAGAACTGGGCACATTCCCCCACACACGCAGTCCTTTCACTCTTTCTCATCCGCCAAACACTGCTACCAAAATGCCTCCTCATCTCTACATGCACACACCATCCTCTGCATTAAGCAGGTCTCTCCATCCCCTTGGAACCTGGCACAGCTTCCCAAGGAGCATTCTTAGGGGAGGTTTGGGAAAGAGGAAAAATCCATAAGCCCCAGGAGAGCACATGTGATGCAGAACCTGCAAGGGCTCTCCATGGCACTGATTCACTTTACAGAGGAGTCAGTCAGGCAGTGCTAGCAACATCTGGGGATATGAGGTGGTTGACAGCTGTAAATCAGTGTTAAAGAAACCCAGATGAAAGCTGCATCACCAAGAGTGTGGATGCCCAGCTTGGGCAGTGAGAAACCAGCTCAAATATTTTAAATGCCAGAGACAGAGATAGAGAGAGAGAACAAAAGAGAAATTTCTTCCTTGTCTTTGGCACAGTTCAGACTCCACTGCCATGTCTCCATCTCCATATCCCAGTGAGACCTCACAAAACTCTGCATGGTGCCAGATCCAGCCAGGTACCGAGCGCTGCCATGGCGGTACTGAACAGCTGGTGGGATGGGAACTGCTGCTGATTTACTTCCTTACTGTTGCCTAGGTAAGCAGCGAGGTGGGGAAGGGGGGATGATTGAAAGGAGTGGGGAGAGAAGAAGAAAGGGGGAAGAAAAGATAATAAGAAAGCCCCCACTGCCCTCTGCCATTGTGCTGCTCACTAGAAGGCTCCCTACAGAATTACGCTGTCGTCTTGCAGGAAAGCATGTAATAACTGAAAATACAGTGTCAAAAGGAATTTTTCAGGCTTTGACAGCTCATAAATTACAGTTCGTTGACTTCTTCCTGGGTCTAGATTTAAATTAATAGGCAGGCAGATATATATTTCTTTTGCTCCTTTCGCCTGAGCCGTAGCAGTTGTGGAAGTGACGCAGTTTCTCACATCTCCACCCCCCCCCTTCCCTGCCTCCCTCCCTTAGAAGCAATCTTGCCCTGATGCAGATCAGCTCAACTCGCTCTCAAACCCCATGAGACGGCAAGTGGTCCTCCTGACACTGCTCTCCTCAACACATGTACTCTAATCCCCAGTTGGGAAAACAAAGGCAAGAAAATTCACTATTTCCTACTGCAAATGTTATCTTTACAAAATCAGGCCCTTTCAGATGAGGCATTTGGCAGAAAATAGTCAGAGATAAGTAAAGGTCAGAGGTGCTCAGGTGAGTTGGTGATGGCTTCTGTATTGAAGGTGAAAGCAAGTGAAAAGAATAGGCTTGTCTTTTAAATAAATCAAAATGTGGTGACATGAACACTGATGAGCAAATGTGCATTGACCTTTTAATGAAATCGTAGGTGCTCATGTGCTTGATAGTGAGAATAAGGTGCCTGTGTGGATGAACAGATGGATGGATAGATAGATAGACAGTTGCATGTAACAACAAATACACTACATAGAAGATCAAAGCTTCAGAATATAGTTATATTCTTACAGAGGTTTCATTATGCCTCTCTGAAATCCCTTTCAGACACTTACATTTGGATGCAATGTTACTCTGCACCCTAAGTCTGCTCAGCTCAGCTAAACAGCTACCAGCGTTTTTCCCTGGAAGAAATTTGGGAAGATGGAAGTTTGTACACATCTTGCAATGTTTTGGTTAACAGGAATGACCAGCACTACTCTGTCTGTGAAGGTTTACAGTTTGTTGGTGGTGCATCAAAACACCAAGATAGCTAGGGTGCTGGAGAAGACCTGCCTTCCTTTTGCATGGTGAGATACTGATGAGTTTGGGGCAGGAAACCTGGGGTCTGTCCATGCTGTTGCTCTGCAGTTGCGAGGAGCTCAGCCTGCATCAGAGTAATGACTGTGAAATTCCTAGGAGGCTATGGATCTGCAACATGTAGGTAGTAAAATGTGTCAAGTGCCTTTGAGTTCCGTGGTTTGAAAAGGTCTCATGTAAACAGGGGCTATTAATAGTTATTAATGGTTCCTGCTACAATTTGTAGTCTTAGCTGCCTAAGAAACTTGGCTGAATATTGGGCTGTGTGCTCCTCAGCTCCTTTGAAAGAGCAGTCCGGATGCATTTGTGTTTGAGGGGGCTGCAGTGACTCAGAAAGCTGGGAGCTGAACATTTTCCTTGTTTGCCATAGTAACACAGTGAATGGGAGCAAAAAGCACAGAACCAGAAGGAACATGGCTCCTGGCTGCCTTTATAGAGGTGTGTGAAGGGACTAGTGTGATAATCACACATTTGAGCTATGTGAAAGATCTTTGCGCTCTAACTACAGGATGCATTAGTGTTGGTGATGAAGGGCCTTCACATTGCTCAGAGAAAGCAACTCCTTGTGAAGTGCTGCAGGCTGTGGATTTAGTCACCTCTCAGATCAGTGGACCCTGTCAGATGCCTTAGCTGTGGGGCTGGGTGAGCTGTCTTGGGGAGCGAGGGGATCTGGGAGTCTTACTCGAGCTGAACATGGGAATGGCAGGTCAACAGTCCCAGGTGTTTGCCCTGCAGGGAGGCCTCATGTGCAGTGACACAGTGATGTTTCTCATTGACTGACTCCACAGCAAAATGGTCAACCGCTGTGTCATAAGCATGATTTGACAAGATTTTCGGGTGCTCCCTGTGTGGGCTCCAGTGCAATGACTGCAACTATGCAGCAGGAACAGAAACTCAATTTCAGTTCATCCAGGGGGAAAATAACCTATTCAGTGCTTAAGGTTTCACATCCTATCACTATCTAAGCCCTCAGTTTGATGGTATAAAATGATGGGCAGTTTGGATATGCTGATGCCTTGAATGGGGAAATTGGGGAGATTTCCTAGATCAGCAAAGAATCTTGGCAAGTATGCAGCTTCCCAGCATCCAGCTCCCATTGACCTCAGTGGGGTCAGGAGTTTCCCCCTTGGTTTGTGGGAGGGTCATTACAGAGGCTACTTGGAGCCCTGCAAGATGATTATTCCTTTCTGTCACCAATGGAGCTAAGGAAAGCTTTTCAGAAAGGTAAGTTGGAGAAGAAAAGAGTGGTACCTTCACAGGACTGCCCTCTAGAAACCAATTAGTTAGTCTCAGATAGAAGCCAATTAGCTAGGGTAGCTAAGACCTACCAATTCTCTGTGAATACTACCCTTGGAGCATAAGCAGGGTGATGCCATGTGCAGTAAGACAAAAACCATCAGTGTGCTGTGCAGAGAGACGAATTCTTGTTCAGAAAAGGGCTAATAATCATTGACTTGTTGGTGAAGTGGTATCAGCTTTACCTAAGGGGTGAAACCCTCTTTCTCGTGGCTCCCTCCATGAGGTGCAGTATCCACACGGCTGCATGTTCCAGTGATTTTATCAGGGGCTGTTAGAAACCTGCATATTCTAATATGGGACTCTGTTAGCTTGGGGTGTAGAGTATGGGACTCATGGTGCCTAAGTCTATTAGATGTGACCCATTTCATGAAAAATTATTCTCAGGAAGATTCTTCTATACAATGCTTTATTCAAAGGAGAACTGAATAACTAACCAATGGTGATGTTATTTTTTTTTTTTGAGAGAGAGAGAGAGAGGAGAGGGTCATTTGCATTTTAGACGACTGGAGCAATTGATCACTATCAAAACTCAGCCTTTCTCGCAGGCTAGCATGTACCTGTATCAGCATATTTTCAATTGGATTTACTAGAAGAAAGGGTGTAAATGAGTTCCACATAAATATATGCATTCTTCACCAGAGTTTCACTAATCTGCTGAAGGCCCTTTTGCATGGCTTTTAGACCACCACTGATCTGCAGACCTCAGTAGTGGAAAACTGCTCTCAGCTAATAGATACTGCCATCAGAACAACTGCACTGATATCCAGCCTGTATCTTTTCTATCTTAATTTCAGCTCACAACTACTATTTCCCATCAGCCCTTGCTTCTGGCCCTTCACTGGGACTATCTAATCTGTTATGCCCCTACAGCCCTCCATGCCTTACTCCAATGAATACTTACTGCAATCCCTGCTTTATGATTTGCAAAACAGCATTTTGCAGAGGACGCAAAGGCAAAAGTGACAGAGAAATAAGGCAACCTTTCAATCCATTTATCAAAGTCCTTGAAGTTCCCATTTCAAGGAAACAATCAGAAACAGAGAGTAGAAAAATTGAATATGAAATCCACGGCATTTTAAATAAATGGAAAGGTTAAAAACAAAGTCAGCTCTCCATGATGGTAATAAGAGAAAATCAGTCCTGAGATCTGTTGATCCTGAATTGATCTTGTTTATTAGGAAGAACCATTTAAATGAGCTGATACAAGAAAAATACCAAAATATAATGTTTATTCATTTCCTGTTCCTGTTTTCTTAATTGAATGTTTTGCTTTGCAGAGTGCAAAAAAATGGTTCTGATATTGTGCTAGCCAAATGAGACCCATTTAATCACACTCCATGGGTCAGAGTCTACATTAGGCCATGCACTGTTGAGCTGCACCTGTATTCCCCTGGCAAATGCATCATTAGCTGGCAAAGCTCATCCTGACATTGCCGAAGACTGAGCAGCACATCTGAACCACCCTACCCTTGCTTTGGAAATGGAAATATTTAATGGAACAATGAGGCAGGAACCTGACAACTGGACTTGGGAACTAAGACTCACTGCTACTAATTTACTGCTGCCCATTAGACTGTCTCCTGGCTAAGGAGAAGTTGTTTTCATGATGCTTGTTTGGCATAATTATTTCAGGCATAGAAACATTTAAATAATGAAGCTTGGAAGGCGTGATTTCTGAGCTGAGATCTCATCTATTTAGGTGTTTACAACACGTGTCATGATGATCCCAGCTTCAAGCTCAATGAACCAATGAGACCTTTAAGGGGATTTATTCTCCCTTGTCTGTGAAATCTGTGAGATTTCCCTCACTTTCATTTGGAAAGTTTGGTACTCTCTCTTCTCAGAAACATGACAGTGGACAAGCAGGACCACGGGTCCCATCTTCTATTTATGAGATGCTACAGCTCTGTGCTGAAACTAGGCATCAACAGAGCAAGCCCACACTTCTGGAGAGGGAGCTAGCTATATGACAGGCAGACAAAGGGCAAATAAAATTATTCCCTCCATGGGGGATTTGCAAAGGAGTCTATGGGGAATGTGGACCTGTTTCAAGATGAACTCTCAGGCTCTGCTGAAAATCACCAATATTATTTATTATTGTTTGCATTTAATATTGATCACAGACTCAGAGACAAATGCCACCTATTTTTAGCTGGTACTGACGGTGATCTTCAGGAGAGCCACAGCCACTTAGAAACACAAGTTTCTCTTGCCTTTCATTTAGATACGCTGCTCCTAATTTCTCACTGGTTTCTTTGGTGACTTCCAGCACTAGCATCTTTGCCCACCTTGCTGGAAATGTTGAAGTTGTGATGACTGGGCTCAGTTCCTTACAAACAAGTATGCATAACGACAACCAGAGTTTCACAGCTGACAGTATTGACTTAAGATGGCCTCAGTCAAGCAGCTGAAGACTGCAAGAGTAAAAGAGCCTGAACTCCTTTTTACCTTTTGGGTTCAGCTCCTCTGGGTCAGGACCACAGGAGACTATGGGGTAGATTACATTGCCTTTCTGTGTCTACGCAGAGGACTGGTATGCCCAGGGCACTCAGTCTGACATCTCTCACCATCTTGAAATGTACTAATTGGGGTTTTTTTGTGTGTATGTGTGTGTGTGTTTTTATTTATTTAAAAGTCCTCTAGGACATTGAACCTGCATTATGATCAGAGGCTGATGAGTTAAGGATATGGGGAATTAGGCTCAGCTGGGCATCTCTGCCAAGGGCTACAATAGCTTATTATAGCCTGTACAGTATTTCCAGCAAAATGCTTTGAAATCATAGAGCACCTTCTGTGTGAGGGATAGGGAATTCTTTACCATCAAGGAAGCAATGTGGAAAAGAAAGCAGGAAGCTTTTAACCCCTGTCAGTCATCTGTCTGCTTCTCAAACCAAGGCCCAGAAAATCTCCCCCTCTAGCTGATGGGATGCCTTTGCCATGACATAGCCCTGACAGCTCCTCACTACCCCAGCACTGAACCTCTCGAATGTATGTGTGTGTGTGTGCGCGCGCACACGCACGCATGTGTGTGCATTTAAGTCCAGGCAGTTCAAGCAAAATGTGGTACCACATACTCAGCATCCCCTTGATAACCAAACGAAAAAAAGTAACAAAAATCCCCAACTTGTATTAAGGTCCTACCGACCCCTATTTCCCCACTCTAAGTTGCAGAACAAGTTATTTGCCTTGGCATGCAATGCAAAGGAGTTTTCTCTGCTAGAACTAGTTCCTCAAGAACTATCTGTTTCTGAGACTTAGGAGGAGACAAAATTTCTACTGCACAAGATTAAAGCCAATAACTAATTCAGAAAAACTGGCAAAGAACTGGTTTTGGTGTTAGGCTATCTTAAAACTGCTGTCTGCTTCTTCTAGAGCACCTGGTACTTCTGAAAAGCCTGAGTCAAAGAGCCAAAACAGGCTACAATATTCAATTCCGATCTTCTTTATCCAATATGGCTTTAACTATTTTGCATAACGTGACCATCTTTATTTCTCCACTGAGATGTCTCTGCAACCTAAATAAGCACACATGATCTGGAAATGTATCTGGTTTTGAGTCCTAGCCTGGCAAAGGACAAAGCAGCAGTAATGTGCATGCTAGGGAAACTTAAAGCCACAAACTGCACATCATCTGGCATCAGATACAAAGAAACACAGGATTTAGTAAGATGTGATTAAAGTAGGAAAAGTAGGAAGAAAGAAAGCAATAAAGAGAGAGAATGAATATGAGGAGGGAAAGCTTGCAGCGTTCAGTCCTGCATTTCTCTTTTGGTACAGTGACAAGCTGTATGAAGATGCCTATGTCTGATAATATGGACAAACAGGGCCAGGTCAGAGAATAACTGGTGCTTTAATCTCTTTGCTGGTCTGCTGGCCCATTTATTCAGGGTCAGGCTCTGTGCAGACTGAGAGCAAGTCCGAGGAAAGGGCAGGAACTTCTGGGTCTCCCTGTATTTAGTATTCTGTTGGCTGTGCTGAGTAGGTGATGTCTTCTAGTAAACTAGAAAACCTCTGTTCTTTTAAGAAAGGGAAGAATAGACAGGGTATTTGAAGCGTACTGATTTTCTGTGTTTTTTCCTGAATTGCATAGTCAATGCTACTGATTCCAGGGGTCCTTGGAGAATAGAAGTCAGCAGAGAAGTCAGGCCTTTTGAGTGGGCCTGGAAGAGCACAGAGGCAACAACTCTGCCCCAGGATACAAACACATATTTTTATAACCCCACAGCCAGGTTGAGAAAGGCCCAGGTATTGTGAGCGGGATGATGCTCTTGTATTTGGTGGACACTGTGCTGAATACAACAGAAACCTGTGATGCAGGTTTGTTGGCAAGGTTCAACTTAAAGCAAGGTAGGTCATATAAGAAATAAGGAAACCTCAATTTTGGCACTGAATCTAATGCTACAGGATCCCAAGTTTATTTCAGAGGCTTGCGGTAGAGCCAAAGCAAGGCTCTTCTGTAGGTTCAGAATAAATTCAGGTGAGTTGTTCATGGGACTTTTGTACCTTATTGCCTCATCACGTGCACACATACGTACACAGACTCTTGCTGTCTTGTAAACGCACTGGAAGGGATTACGTGTGCCACAGCTTCCTGGTTTCTGTGGAGCAGATCTGGCACGTTGTGCCGGATGAAGGCGATTTCCCCCCTAGATCTTGCCGGGTCAGAACCAATCAGCATAGCCCTTCCCACCTCCCCTGGGGGCAGGATAGGGTGTAATGTAGCCAAGGACTGATCTTGCCACGCAGTATCATTGGGGGTGACACAGCTGAGCCCCTGATGAGATGTTTGCTGACATGTGTCAGGAAGGATCATGGCATGCTTCCCTACATGCCCAGGTGGATTGTGGGTATGCCAAGGGAGGCAGGGGGCTCGTAACATTTTGTAATATGGCATTTAAGACAAAAAGGAGTGAGCTGAGGCAGAACAAGAGAAATTAATGTATAATGACAACTGCCTTAAGGAGCATCAGATGTCCAGGGAAAATCAAAAGAATTCTTTCCCCAATTCTCCAAAGTAAATTTATCTCTCTCTCTCTCTCTCTCTCTCTATATATATATATGTACACACACATCTGTGTCTGTGTGTGCATATAACAGATTGTCTGCTGGTGCTCAGTGATAAAGGTCCACTGAAGTCAAGGAGGTACATGAAGACACTTAAATATACATTACCAATTTGTTTCCTGCATGTGTGGATTGAACACAATGACTACAAGTCACCCACGTATATGGGTGTGTGAGGGTATAAATACTCTTATCACTTTATCATAGGTTGAATATAGAATTTTTTTCAAAGGTAATTAGAAGGAATGTTAGTTGGGGCAAAGATCAGGAAGAAAGTTTGTGCATATGGATGTGGCAACTACCTGAAGATGTATCTATAAACAGCAAGAGATGGAAGAATTGAATGATGCAACTCACAGAGCTTTAACTGCATGAAAGAGAGGGAAATTAAGGAATAGAAACTTCCACTGAATGGCTTCTTGCCAGTGATTAACTCAGACTGGAGAATTGTCTTATAAAAAAGGGGGTGGAAATACTACAATTTGAGAACTTTAGACACAATACAGCTAAAATGCACAATTATGGAATAGCAGAAATAGGCAGGGATAAGAACTGATAAATGCATACAGGTTTCATATGATCAAGCCCTGCTGAAGTTGATTTACAAATATTGTGATGCTTGCAGACTATTCAGTATTGGCTTGCAGGAACTATTGTTTGGATGTAAAAAGTGCACCATCCTCAGCCTATCTACCTATTTCAAATAGCTCAGTGTTCAACCTCTTAATGAAATCAGAGTTCTGGAATGGGATTTAGATTGCAAGTTAAAACATCTACATTTAGGTATCCTCAGATAAAATGGCCGTTTAGATTGCCATAATCAGTAGAGACCTAGCTGTACAGTCTGGGGACCCCAATGAGCTATTCAGCTTACTCTATAGTGGACACCTATATCTGATCATCTGCATCACTCTCTAGGCCCTACAGGCTGCACTGTCAAAATCTCCATTGACTGTAATGGGATTGGAGATTCCTAAAGGCAGGTGGAAATCTGGAACTGTGCTATAGCTCAAAGAAGCCGTCTTCTATTTCAATGTAATGCTGGTTCTCCTGCAAAGGCAAGGAGAATCATTAAAGTCTACACAGCAGAATCCAATCTCATAATACCATGCTGGACATCTAAATCTGTGCCTGTCATGTTCATCTCCCCTCACAGTCAAGAGAGGTACTGGGGCCTCCAAAGGCTGATTCATACTATCAATGCTGCTATCTAAGAAAGGTCAGGTAAACTGTGATCTGCACAAGTGCCTGTCTCTCTAAATTACGTATAAAGTAAGTTTAAAAAATACTTTATATTTAATGGTTAATGTTCAGGTGGCTAAATTTAGGAGAGATGAATCCCACCCATAGCACATAAATTAAATACACACATAATCTTTGAGCCCTAAGTATGCCTACTGGTGTGTTCTTGCTGGTAGTCATACAGATATAATATATCATGATTTATCTGACTCATCACAAACAACCAACACAGCAGGAACAGCCAATATCAAATAAACATAGAGATTTTGTGTGTGCGTGATAAAAATCTACGGAGGTAAAAAAATGCTCAAAATATGTGTCTTAATAATGATCTAAAATTACTGTTAAATGGACTTATAATCTGTTTGCCCATAGTGCATGAGGAGAAAAACAAATGAAAAGGAATTGGGAAAAAATATTACTTGCAAAGTTTTCCACCATTAACATAGCATATAACTGTTACCTGCAAAACAGCTTCCTCAGAGAAAGAGTAAAAGCACTGAAAAATGTTGTGATAGCTGGTAAGACTCTGCAGCTCTTGAGATTTCAGGATGTTTTAGAGAAGTAATATTTTGCACATAGGCAGCAGGTTTCACTTGAAGATCTCAAAGCACTTTGTAAATATATATGCATTAATTAATCTTCGCAACAGCTCTGTGAGGTAAGCACTGTAAATATAATTACCTTGATTTTTTCAGATAGTGAACTTGAGACTCAGAGCACTGAAATAAATCCCCCAAGTCCACACTGTGAATCAGCCAAACCACAGGTACTGGGATCCAGCAGCTCCACTGCCACTGCTCTTCACTAACCCAGGTGACAAAAGTCCCATTGCTTACGTTTACAGTATGCTCCATGTGGAGAAAAGAGGTGTTCTGGGGCTTCACACTTTCTTGTTGGTAAAGCATTTCTGACCCTTGGAAGAGGGGACATGATAAATGTACACACTATTATTTATTATTTACATGCTTATTAGCATCTGCATTATTATTACCAGAGGAACATTATCAGGCAATGGAGTTTGTTATCAGGTCAGATCTTATTTCTAGTATCTAATATGGCCAATTCTGATGACTGTTTGCTCCTTAAATGGATGATTTCCTTAACAAGCAGTTCTTAAGAAGGCTCAGAAAGCAATCATGCTTCCTGCACATCTTTCATCTTCATTTAGTGTGACATTCGTGTTGTATTTTGTAAATAATCGGTGGTTGTCTGTACTGGGGAGAAACATAGCTTGATATAATGTCAACTGAGCTGAAATTGAGAAAGCTGAGCTTGGCAAGAAGGGGAGGGTCTCTCAAGCACCCACATCAGAAATCTTCAGCCCACTCCTACTTTAATAAAAAGTCAACCTGCCAGCATGTAAATGGCAGGGAACAAAAAGGGATGATGACATATGGCAAACACGAGCTGCACTCAGCGGCAATGCTTGTGTGTGATGGAGGTGCTTGGGCTGTCAGAGCCGAGAGGTTCCTCCAAGAGGACCTCCTGGTGTTCTCTTGCTCTCCTTGGAGTCACAGTGACACTGCATGGGGTGACGCATTTTGAAAACATTACCCTCTCTCACTGCACTAACTAAGCATTTAAAGAGAGACTGCGTGGCTGTTTTCATCTAAACTAAATTCCTTCAGATTATTCTCTTCTGTTCTGCTTTGCTCCATTCTTTGCGAAACTCCTCTCCATGTTATCTAGCTGCCTGTGTTTCTGATAGCCTGTGCTTTATTAGCATGTCCTCATTTTTGTTTTTAGTGAAACATCTAAATTTATTTCTAATAATTTTTCTTTCTGCTACCCTGGGATTGTCAAAGACATTTTCACCTGTTAGATCCCAGTCGTGTCTGTGTGGAGCCATGGTGCTGGCTTTGGGTGTCTAACTAACTGGGAATCTTGGAAATCCATGCTCTTTCAGAATATTCCCACTATATTCATGTCCAATGGCACTGCACCTCACCCCCTTCCTCAGTACATATCAGCTCAATCTCCATAGGTATATTTTAATATTCTCCTTTCTAATGTGGCAGAGAACGAGAAAAGAAAGCCTATCCCTTTCCCCTCCCCAGCCACCAAAAAGGTAATTGGACCTTGTGAGGGTCCTCACATAGGGGCAATCTGGACTGACATCAAAGGCTGTAACTAACTCCCACTTCATTCCAGCAAGGTATCTCCCTTACAGCTCAGGGGCAGTTATATGACTTACTACCCCCAAGGACATTTCTGCAGTTGTCTGTAATGCCCCACGGCACCAGCCCCATGCGGACCCTTGACCCTTTCTCTGAGGAAGTCAGTGGGACAGAATCTGTTTGCCTCCCTTTCCTTCTGGCCATCTGAAGACAAACAGAGGAGACACGGCACTCTGGCTTGAAGGTTAGGATTTGTCCCTCCTTCCTTGCAAATTCTCGGTTGCAGAAAGCAGTTGTGTGGGTGGCAAGCCCTGAGAATGGAGGCCGAGGCTGTGAAAGTCACTCAAAGCCAAATCCCGCCTTGGGCTCTGCACTGTGCAGCCCTCTCGAACATGTGCAGTCCTGGGCTCTCTGTTCTTCCAAAGATGCCACGCTTTCTTTTTTTATTTTAATATAGACTTAGTTTCAAACCCATCTCTCAGCTGTGCCTGCAGGGAGTTCCCAGCTGAAGCCAGTAACAGATGTGTGGGCACATCTGAAAGCAGAACGTGTCCCTGAGCTCCCTCTTGTATACCATCTCGCTGGGGCATGGACTTCGGCTGCCAGGAAGCCACGCAGGCTCCCCGAGGACAGCACATGCCCTTTCTACTCAGTTATCTTTCTGGAAGTATACTTAAGGGAGAAGGGAAGAGGGGAGAGAGAGAGAAAAAGCAAGAGAAGCCTCCAAAGTCAGGTGAGAGATGTCTGCAAGCTCTGTCTGAAGCATAATGTGATTCCTTCCCTGCCATTTCTTCCCTAGGTTTGAAAGATGCCCTGAGGTGGGTTGCTGTATTTGCATAGATTTACTTGTAAAGCGAAAATTCTGCTACTGCGCATATCCTTGTTGATTGCCACATTGTTATGGGCACATGGGGAGTCCATAAAGAAAAGCAAAGAATAAAAAAAATATATAATGTAAAAAAAATTGCAAACAACAAAAGCCACATTGTATTTCCCAGGTAGCTCTGAAATAAGGATGCCTCAGAGAGAAAGCACAGGGGTAAACTTGACACACAAGCACAACTCGTGATGTAGCCACAACCCCAGATTTGCCTCATATTCTAATTACCATCTTTGTTTATGTGTGTATCTGCTTGTGCAGATCCTTCCAACTACTTTAGCATCATTTCATTTTAGTGCAAATAATGATCATCTAAAGCAGCTTGAAAACTGAACAAGGGAAAAGAAACAGAGCAAGAAAAAAAAATCCAACCCTCCCAACAAAACATGACAACTATCCACCCCTTCTAAAGAGCAGAGCAATTTCCTCGCTGTGAGCTGGCATGCTGCTAGGGAAGCAGAGGCGCAGCCTGCAATACATACAGCAGACATTGTTTGCTGGATGTTAGAAACCGCTGCTTCTTGATCGTTTGCGTGCAGCAATGATGCCACAGGACCTTTTGCAAACCTCAGCCCTTTGTCTAAAGGCTCTCACTTGTGACTGGAGGTATCTCAGCCTTGGAGAAATCAACAGTTCACCTGTCTGTCACCTAACCTTCCCTTGGTGGTTGCCCCCAGATGCACGGCTATTGCGGCTGTTTAGGTAACAACTGCTGAAGTCCTACAATTTACAGCTCCCCTACCAAGGTTAAATCAGCCCTGCTCTGGGATCCCACCTTAGGTAGTGACATCCCATAGCCATCATTGCCCTGGGCAGTCTGAGCAGGATCTGGCATTCTTCTTCCTCAAAATGTCATGCTAAAAGTCTACCTGCTACCTGTACTGTCCTATTCCAGACCTGGCAGGACACTGAAAACTGAAAAAAAAAAAAGCAATTTCAATGCGTTATTTCGTGCTTGTACAAGTTGCCAATCTCTAGGTTCATTGATTCACATCTGACTTTGTGGGCAAATGGTCCTGCTTAAATGATGAAAAATGCTAGTGATGCAAAACCAGCATCCAAAACATTCCTATGAATTCAAAAACAACAGAGCAACTCATAGAAGAAAAATCCACTGAAAGATACTAATACAAAGAAAGTACCTCTGGCTCAGGAAATCCCTGAGCTGCCAATTTCAGGAAGCTGGGAGAGTATTCAGGGCAAGTATTGCTCTTTGCTCACCTTGGTCTTGGAATTTTCCCTATGTTGCATGATTGATCGCTATAGGAGACAGGATGTGGGTGGGATGGACTTTTGGTCTGGCCCACTTCTGTTGTTCTTATATTCTTATTCTGTATGCCTCTTTTCCCAGGGAGGAGTGAATTGCCGCTGTGAGCAAGTTAGTAGCCAGTTTATACAACTGTCATTGCTCACATCTGAGCAGCGATTTGAATATTTTTTTTTTTTGAGTAAAATCTCAGAATCAAAGCTCTTTCAGTTGGAAGTGGAAAATAAATACCTAGTTCTATGTGAACTTTTTGGAATTGCAGGAAAAAATACCTTGTTTTACAACCAGATCTATCTGCAGCATTTATCTGTGAACAAGAAAGGTTATTGAAAATTTGGAAAAGCACATTGTTTAACATTTAGAGGGTCAGAATGCTACTCTGGACTTCTACAAGACTTTTTCAAATATCATTAGACAGACAGACAGGAACTTCTCTGTATGAGTACTGAACCTGACAAAAACTTTAATAAATAGGTTAATGCTACAGATAGTTAACACCTATCCCCCAAACGTTTTTTTTTTTTTTTTTTTTTTTTTTTTAAAGTTACTTTTAGTGTTTGAGATTATTTTTTTCAGACAAAGCACACACTGGATACCAGAATGCTACCAGCAAGAAGGAAATTGCCTGTTCACTCGCCACCCTTCTCCCCCAAAAGTGATCTTGATTTCTTACAAAAAGCTGAAACCCAGCATTTGCACAGAGGAAGGCAGTTTAGCTCAGGAAGCCGAGCTGAAAGATGAATGGGTAGAGCTGAAGGTTGTTGGGCTGATGGTGGATCAGGGTGCACAGATGAAACCTGACTTTTGAAGTCAATAACTTGGTACAGACTTTGCACTGTAGACAATTACTAAGATAAGAAGCAGTTTTACCAATTGTACATCTATATGTCAAGCAGAACAAATGAAATCCTTGACAGTCTCTTACAGGATACCAATTCTATTTAAAGTGCATGGTACAAGTATGAGAGCAGTAATCACAGGTTAAGATAAAACTTGCCATGTTGCTCTCCTCTCCCAGTTAATTTATTCTGTCTTATTTTTTTCTTTTTCATATTACAGAAGTTTCTGTGCATGTACCCTCAAAAATAAACTTGGGCAAGCAGCTGACCTAAGAATGGAGATTAACAGATTGATTCTACCTTTCCTGATGACTTTCCTGATTAACTTTAAGGAACAAGATGCAACTGGCTGGAAGTCCACAGTATTGCTAATTTGGTATTAACTTTCACTGAGGACATGCTCCCTTGAAAGATGCAGCTATTAGAGGAAAAGGTTAACCGTTGCAAAGAGCAGGAAACCTAAACTTAGGCTTACAGCACAGATAAGGTCCGTGGCCTCACTGGATAGAGATATAAGAGACAGTGGGTTAGCTTCAAAACTCCTGCTTTTTTCTGATTTCAGGTGGAGAGAGCTGGGGAAGAACTAGACTTAGTGTACTAGACTTAGTGTTAGTAAAGCCACTGCAGATTTGGTGTGGGAGAAAGAAAAGGGTTCTAATATCTTCTAACTCCATCCTGTTTGGAAAGTCCGTTTTAACTTTTCTTCTTCCTGTTCTTTACTGGGGAAGGTTATAGTCCAAAATATTCCAATGGGGACACATGACTGCTTTTCACTTGGATGAAGGATAGCTATCATTTAGCTTATTCCAGATGAAAATAATTTTTCTTTGGGTTTCCAGTTTCCTCTCAACAGCCATTGACCCTCACTGCCATGGAAAGCTGAATGAATGGAAGAGGAGACTGTGCTGAAAGGTCCTGACTCTAGATCAGCTACCCTGTCAGGTGTGGTGACTCAGCTAGACCAGCCTTGCTGCTGTTGTGACACCAAAGCCTCTTGGGTGTCCCTTTCTGATACCCTCCGCAGTAAGTGGTACTAAGGGAGGGTGAGAAGGTAGACCCCGCTGATTGCTGCCATCAGTTGAGGGTTGGAAATAGCGTCCCATGTGCCAAATGTAGGAACCTCACTTTAATGTTTAATTCCATGTTTAATTTTTAAAATTTGATTTGATCATTACCATAAACATTAAACAATATTTCCTGTTTAAATATGAATAGGCTGCATTATTTGATTGAAATGAGTGTTCAGATGGCTAATGCGTTTTATTACAGCCATAGAATTTTACTGTTATTTCCCCTCCAGCTGCTGATGTTCCAGGGAACTTGAAGGGATTCAATTTTCAGTAGGACGGGCTCTATCTGATGACATGGTGTGGTACGCGGTCTTGCCAAGAAGAGTCTTTCCTGGCCTGGGGATACTGCTGCTGGTAGTTTTATAACACTGATGAGTGGCTGTTATGGTTCAATGTCCATACAGGGACCTCTGAAAGGCTCTTCACAGTCTATCTCTCCCCTCTACCTAACATCTCTCACTTGCTGTTGAAATGCCAGCTCCCATCTTTGGTTATCCTGTGATAACACCCTCTATCACTCACTAATTGAATTTTTTAGACAAGTTTTCTCCCATGCTGACCCTTCATATCTCGTAAGAGTTCCTTAAAAAGAGCTGCAATCCCGTATCAGGATGTTCCCTGAAATTCCTCTAAAGCTGCCCCCCTTGCTATGATGCTGACATACAATTTTGACAACATGGAGACAGTGAGTGTGTTGAAATCATTTCTCATCTTACTAATGAAACCTATCTCACTATTTCCTGTACTCTCTTACTTGCTTTTGACCTTTGTTTTTGATCTTTTTTGATTTTTGTTTTCTTTCTTACTACCCTCAACTTGTAGAAAGTCCGGAGCTGGGTGTGCTTTTCACTGGTCTCTGCAGAGATGTTAGCACAGTATGGTCCTTCCACAAGGCTAGTATTTCTCAGCACTATCTGAAATAGGTTGAGGTGGAAAACAAGAATTCCATTAAGCAGAAAATGTCAAGGTTTCACATATTATTTTTGTTCCAGACCATGACCTTTCAGTAATGCTTGGGTTGACATCATCACCCTTCCCCCTAAAATGCCCAGGAGTACAGTGGTTGGATAGCTCAGCAGAGCAGGTGTCACCCATGTCAGCGGAGTATGGCTTACATGTTGGAACACTTACTATTCAAAAAGTCCAACACAGACTTTAGTAACTTGCCCAATAAAAGTTTTATCAAATCAACTATTTTTGTCTCCAAAGTCTGAATTTTGCCTGAAAAAAATTATCTTCCTCAGCACTAATTATCATGTGAATAATAATCATTTAAGCAAGCAGCTTTCTAGTAGAATGTTTCAATATATCCAGATGAAATTTTGCAGAGAGAGGACTGTGGGTAATGGAACTAGAAGTCAGTAACTGCTCTTTCTGATTAACAAAAAGCATTTCCAAGTTCTTTAAGAACAAGATATAGTCCACTTAACCCTTAAGAAGGATTATAATATGGAAGGGAATTCTTACTGTAACGTTATTCTAAAACGCTATCAAAAGAGATGAAACCAATTCTTGTGCCAGGTAGGCATCTTTCTAAGTATTTTACACTTGAGAAAAAGTCTGAGGTCATTAAATTCATCATTTTCTGAAGCCAAAGGGAATTTTTCTGTTTATTCTTCATGAACTAGAATCAGATCTTAAGGGAGGCCTTCATCACCTCTAGCTTTAGTCATCTAAGAGCAAGTACCTAATTGAAACTAATTGTCCATACCCTACAAGAAGTGTAGGGTGTACAGGTGTATTTCCATAAAATGATTAATCCCCACCTGTGGAATGAATGAATGGCCCTGTGGAAATATCCCTCTGCTTCTTTATTTACTGTTGAAGCATCTCAGATGACCAGCTTAGAGTAACACTTCACTTTTAGAAGACAGAAACTATAGGAGATGAAATCCATCCTAACTGACTTGCCCAAAATGCAAGAATGAGACTAGAATGCTGCTTGTCTGATTTCCAGACCTGTGTTCTGTCACCTAACCTGTTGTGACTGTGGCACTTTTTCCTGGGAAAAAAATCACAGAGTCTATAAATTTTACTGTCTTACATTTTGCAGCATCTTCTGCTCAGAATCGTCAATATTTTGGATTGCCTTGAGGTCTTATAAAATATGTGTATTTCAGTATGTTTCTGTTCTAACGCCCAGAAATGGAAACAAGCTTAGTTACAGCAGAGTGAGAACAGAAGTATCAGACAGCTTGGTCAAGATAACTTAAAGAAATCAGAAATGAAAAAGACTTCTTTGGTTATCTGGTCCAAAGACAAGGGATATTGCCCTGCTGAAATTTCAATAGTATTTTGCCTATCTTCATCTTAAGCAGTCCACAGAACAAGTTATATCTCCTTCACTTGAGATCCTCTTCCACAACGTAATATGATATACCATGAAAACTTTCTTCCTTGAATCTGTATAAATTCTTTTATGCTTGAATCTTCCCCATACAATAGAGTTTCTGTTGCTTCCTGTGAGAGATTAATCACATAGTCTTCTAAATGGTCTTTTTACAGAATTTTCATACACACACCTCCCAACCAATCTCATGTTTGCTAGCCACGAAAAGCACATATGTCCTTAAGCAACTGCAAGTGCTTATAGTGAAAGGACATACCCTACTAAGCTTCTGAAGATACTATATATTGCTAATAAATAAATAATGATATATCACACAAAGACTGGCTTAAAAAACAAAAAACAATAGCAGAGACCCTCTGAAGGTTTAAAGCAAGTATTTATACATGAATCTATCTACTTAAACAATATGTGTTCTATATTACATGGTATTGTTGGTGTTGTTACAGCAGTGAAATGGTTTCCTTACTTTGAGAGGGTGAATAAGAGAAAATCACTGCAAGTGCTCTCCAGCAGCAAGACAGAGTATGTAGCCCATACAACCATACTGTTGCTGTCTTCTAGACAGATATATACAATATTCACTTACATGATACTCCACATCGACAAAAACAGGCCTTAATTGTATTTGATAATCAAATTTGCTGCTCCACTCAGGTAGTGTGCAGCTGGCAATTCAGAATGAATATAACAGAGAGGTTCTTTTTTTTTTTAGCGCTCTCCTTGATTTTCCCCTAAACCCAATGCAAAGTGCAGTCAGTTTATATGATCCAGGAGGCATTCCCAGAGCCAGAATGTTTATATTAATAAAATAATGCTTGAAATGGGATTATGTTAATGGAAATCAGTCGCGCTTGCAACTTGAAACTATCTTCTCTTCCATCTTACGAGTAATATTTGAAAAAGAACTGATTTCCCTCTCTCTCTCTCTCTTTCTCCCCCCTCCCCTCTTCGTTCTCCCTGTGTATATTACAAGGATTTTAATAGAAAGACATTCAAATTGTAACACTCAGCAGCCCGTGAGAATCAATTGCGGTCTTTTTTTCAATAGCTGGTTACCATATTATTTCATATAATTGTTGATGTCTGTTGTCTAAATTATCTCCCCCCCCCAAAATGATCTCTCTCTCTCTCTCACCCACACCCACATTGAAAAATAAGAACAACAACAATAATAAAAAAATCTAACAACCCTTCACAATCCAGACACAACCTTGAGGGAAGGAAAATACAAAACCAAAGAGAAAATAAAAAATAAAGAACAGCCTATCTAGCTAATTCATCTGCCCAGTAAGTGCATGTGTGTGTGGTGGATCAGATAGGCTTGATGGCAGGTGATGGGGGTCGGGGCTTTGCACACACTCTGAAAGGGTTTTGATGATTGCAATTACTCGCCCACGCTTTGACATAGCACACAATAAAAGACTACAATTAGACAACTATTATTCCTAACTGCTGATACCAATGATGTCCATACAAATGCAGCTCACTTTGTCATTGCAGTATTCATTCTTGAGACGCATTTGTGTATTCGAGTTTGTGAGGGGAGAGGGGTGGCAGTTGCTGTTTGTATTTGCAGCACTGTATAAATTATCTAGATTTATGCACACTGTTTCTGTAAATCTATATTCAAGCACACAGTCATGTACACTGTTCTTCTTCCTGCTTCCGCAGACTCAACACACGGAGGTGCAGCAGGATCCTTGAGATGGCCCCACACAGCGTTCCTTGTCTGCACTCAAGAGCCCAGCAAGGCTGCTGACATCTGTCAAGCCTGCCATCATCCCTGGGTTTTGGTCAAGTCCAGGATGGGTATGTGGGAAATGTGGATGTGATGTGCTGCCTTTAGCTTATGTCTTTTCAGAATCTCTAACTCTTTGCACCACATTTCCCTTGTGCTGCTGTGTGCCCAGGCTTCTGGGTATGTCCCTGATATGAAGAGGTTCACTTCAGCTACAGAAGATTTTAAAGCTGACATAGTCATCTCTGCTCAGCAGACACAACCCAATGCTGTTCAAAACCTCTTTAAACTGAGAGTGAGGAAGTTTTCACTGAATGCTGAGCCCACTGGCCATCATGAGCCTCTGGAGGCTTTGGTGTATAACTAAACGTGGAAAGTTATTCTGGAATCATTAATTTCTAATAACTAATATTAATAATGCTTAATAATAAGAGAAAGTAATAACTAGTAAGAATATCCAAAGTCGATTAATCTAATTTGGACTACAGCAGTCTAACTGAAATAAGAGCACCCAGACAGGGAATTAATTAAGAATAGCTATTACATGTTAAAAGTACACTATACCTTAATCTGAATGAACATCTTTGTGTAGAGAGCTCTTTTGATTTATTTTATCCTGCAGCAAAGGGAATTCTAGTCAAATGTTGCCAAAAGGAGTTAAGTCACTAGTGGGACACAGACTGTGCTCTGCGTGGGAGTAGAGCTGCAGGATATGCTGGAGCCTCGTTTAACCCCTGCTCTTACCTTAGATGTGTGTGTAGCATTTCTCACTATATATCCCAGATCATCACATGGACAATATATTATTAGATTTATACAGCCAAATATAGGTAATGTGAAATCCAGAGGCAAAGGAATTTTGCCACAAATTTACAATCATGTTTTTAATTGATTCACTACTGGATTATCAAGGTGAAAACAATCCCATACCCCTGCCACACACATACCCTTGGCCAGTAAACATTTATTCATGAACAGTTTTGAATTGCATCGAGAATTCCTTCCAAGAAGGTGAGTCACAATGAAATGAAATGCAAGTGTACCCATTAATGATAAAATCAAATCATAAGGCACAAAATAACACAAAACAAGGGTAATAAACCTCTCCAGAGAACTGCATCATTGTTAACGAAGCAAGTAATCAATAGACCATTGTTTGAAAGTGTTACTTGTTGCATGACTGCTTAGATGGAGACAAGAGTAACTGTAGCAGCCTGAAAAATGATGTGTTCTGAAAGAAGCTGCTGTCTAAGAATTGCCTGGAGAACACAAAGTTTAGGAGATTTGGGAGGCCTCTTGCTGATGCCTCCTCTACAGATTTGCTTTTCTAGACAAGGCCACACCCCACCCTCCCTTGCTCCAAAATTCCAGTCCGTAATTTATCAGCTGAAAATAGTAATGTGAGTACCAAGCACAAAGGAGACCCCGCAGCCTGGGACCTTGGAGTCCCTCAGATCATCTGCTCATATTGATATCTGTGCATCTGCTGCTCTTGGTCCTCATCCTGGCTAGCCAAGGCATGTCCAAGGAAAGGACAGAGAAGTGGGATGCCATGGGCCATGGCAAGAGATGGAGCAAGGAATTGCAGCAGCTCATGCTCCCAGAGTTGAGGATCCCTGCTGGGGATAGAGTTGAATGGGATGGGGTTTCTCCTGTCGTAAGAAGAGAAGGGAGAAAGAGGAGAGCTGAGGTGAGACATCAGTCTCCTGCAATGCATTTGAAACAGGCTGTGTGAGCATCATCCATCTTTCCCTCCGTTTGTTCATGCATCTCTCCACTTTACTTTCATCAGGCTATTTAACTGGCCGCAAAGGTTTCCTAACATGAAGGCATCTGGCCTGAATCACAGCAGTTACTTCTGATAAGTCTCTGGGGATTTTTCAGGGGGGGGGGAGCTGAAGTTGTTAGCAGCACATCTGGCCTTCCTAGATTTGGGGTGGTCACCTTAGGCGGCAAGTGACAAGACTTGTCACCACTTGTAAATATGAAGCCAGAAGCAGAGGAGCCACTGCCAGTGCAAGAAGGGGGGGTGGGCACATTCATGTGGTGCCCGCTCTGCCGGTGATGCATTCAGAGTTCAGGGTCCAGGTAGATGTATGTTGCCTCCCGCCATCTCAAACTTCATCTCCCCACAGGGATTTCCAACTCCAGACATCCCTGAGACCTGACACAGTAGTGATAGCCCTGCTGCAGGGCAGGAGTGTGCGTGGCAGAGCAGCAAGGGAATCTGCAGGGACATTTTTGCAGTAGGACGGGATGGAAAAAGGGGACTGGGTGTGCTGGCACAGGCTTGCTTTGGCAAGGCACGTAGCACCCCATGCAGTGGCATACCACGCTGCTGGTCCTGCTCCCTTGACTGGGTGTTTTTCATTGACACTTTGCTGCTACAGTGATAGGACTGGAACTCTGTAAAATATCTGTCTATCCTTCTAAAAAGTAATACATTACGTTTTTAGTGCCAATGTTTAACTGCATGTGAAACTTTGACTCTGAGTGTCTCTTCTGTGAGAAGGAAATTTTCAAGCTAAAATCCCCAGCACTTCCCAGGTGGAAATTCATTACCCAAGGGCTCAGCTCAAGCACCCAGATCCTGGTTGGGATCCACATCTGGAAGCTACATGGGCACCTGTTCCTCCAACTACTCATCTGGGGCAGATGTTTTCCCATCTCTACAAGAGCAGAGGAGTCCTTCCGGCTTTCCAAGGCCTGGGCATAGGAGCTGGGAGGCTGTGTACAAAGCTCACAGAATGGAAAAGGAGAGACTCAGCCATCCCTCTAGACTGTATCCTGGGCCTGGAGCAGCTTATGAACATCCCAGACTGAATCTCAGGATTATACACCTTTGCCTGGAGATTAAGGTCCCTGTTCAGCCAGGTACTTAAGCCAGGTGTGTTAGTCTTAAATACAAAAGCAGCTCCATTGGCTTCAATGAGACAGCACAGGATTTAAACTATGCATGTGTTTAAGCACCTGGCATAGGAGCTTTACTCTCCAGTGCACTTCTCACTCCCTTGGGCTTAATTTCAACTACTTCCACTTTATAGTCTGTGGCCTCTGCTGTAAATTTAGAGAGCCAGGGAACCGGTTTTTAAAAAATACTTTCTGCTTGAAATATTGCAAGTAAAGAGCAGATGAGAATATATATCAGTTAAATGCTTTTTTAAAGATGTATATGACGTGACACGACACACTGGATTCTAAAACTAAGTACAGTAGCAAGGAACCCCCAGCTGGAATTTCCTAAAATATAGCTTTCCTCCTCTGAAACCACTTTTAATTTTAAGTGCTGACTTTTTTGACCCAGAATAAAGTTACAGGCAATGTTTACTAGCCAGCATAGAAGGGAATTGCTCCCTTATTGCATTCCAAGCGTGCAAGCGCTGAAAATCAATATAACCAAGTAGGAAAGAAAGAATAAGAACCTATCCACTCATCTCCCCCCTCTCCATACACACAGGCAAGACACATCCATAGACCTGTCTCTCTCCTCCCCACCATGACAGGTAATGGCCCTCTATAACCTTAGAGGCTGGCAGTGAAGAAAGATGAAGTTTGTCACATTGTTCCTGAGCAGTAAGTTGTACAGCTAGGTCACCTCCAATTTTTAGGTAGTCAGTCAAGGCTACCTTTCCATGAGCAGTGCACAGTGCCCCAACAAACAGTGAAATGATGAATCCATGTCACAGTAGAGGACACCATCTAAACTGCTCGTATCCCCTGCACTTCAGCAACATGATCAGAGATGACAAGGACACGAGACGGGGCTGATGCAAGCCTGGAATCTCCATACCAGGGCTGCTTGTGGATGCAGCAGGGGGGCAATCTTTGGACATTTCAGAGACAGAGGGAGGTGGAAGGTCATATCTGAAAACTGCTATTCCAGGGCAGGGGGATGGAGGATGGAGGCTCAGCACTACTTGATGTCATAGCCTGAAGGCAGACAAGATGCAGCAGGAGCAGCAGTGATCCAGGAGACATCTTCTAGACATCTCGCGTGCTGAATGCCCATTGGTGCAGCAGCAGGAGGAAGAAGGGAGATAAGAAATAGGCAGAAAGAAGGCATGACTCACAGGTCGATTTGGCATTAGCTGCTAAACTTTCTGCAGAAAGCCCATGTTGTTCTTAAAAGAGATCAAATTTTGTCTTTAGTAACAAGAACTCTTCTGATTTCTGTGTGGCCAGCAGATTTGTTTGTGGCAGAAACACATAGCCCTGCTTGCTGTTTTAGGGTTTATTTGAATGATGCTCTTTCAACATCAGATTGGAGGTCCAGGACAAAATTGATATTCCCTTCTTTTTCCATGTGACACATACTAACTGGGGGCTGTGCTGGGGGCTGGGGTTTTGTTCATTGGAGGGGGTCAGAAAGTGTTTTTTGGCCTACAGTGGCAGAACAAAGCAGATGTCTTGTGAACTGACTTCAACTGCAGGATTATCAGAAATCGCCGAGGCCTCAAGGGCCCAAGTGGTTCTTCCCCGAGCCATGTCCCTTGATAACCCAGACTTTTCAATGTTAAAATTGACTGCTAAGAGAGAAGTACCAAACAGCAGGATCATCTTGAGAGCAGGATGATGGGCACATATGTGTTTGCCCTTAGCTCTGCAACAAGTATCTTCCACGGCCTCAGTCCTCTCACTTAATCATAGTCTTTCTTTGCTGTCCCGGTTGCTCCTTTGGAGCAAGGAAATGCTCATCTTAGTCAGGGTTGTGGAATGAAAGTAAGCGGCTCTGCCATCTCAGACTTTCTGGGTCATGCAGATTTTCCTTTTCCCCTAGTAATGAAGACCAAGGAGAAGAGAAATGCAGAGCCCTGATAATGTAACAGTGTGAGCTAAAGCCTGACCCAAAATGGACTGTTTGCAAGATCAACAAACCTGTCCTACCCTATCCTTAAAATATGTCCCACAACGTATCTTTAAACAACTCAGTCCCTGCCAGTCCTCAGTGACCACAGCCTTTACTGCAGTCTGACAACTTTATCGCTTCCCTCTCTCCCTCCTGCTCTCTCTCACTCCTCCTTTGGTGCGTGGGGTATTCAGGGCGATGGCTTGTGCCAATGTTAATAGGAATAACACTTGGAGATGGCTGGAGGGAATCAAGGCCTCTGTCTTCCCAGGCCATCACTGCTTTGCAAGCTCTGGCTCTCACCTTTAATGTGGAGTCAGCTTTCTTGGCACATGGAGGACTCACCCTGTGGGATACTTCGCTGACTTTTCTCTTCACCTTGACTCAGACATGCACAATAGAAATAGCAGCTGTGGACTCCTATGGTTTCAGACCCTGCCCTGTTTCAATTAGAGACACACGGGTTTGCAGAGGAGGCTTTCAAGGAGGATTTGTGGGTTTCCTTTTGAGTCTTAACACATAAAAAAGAGCCTTGTGCTGAGCTGCCTGTTTCTTCTGAGCGCCTTCAAGCTCTTGGCAAGCAGTCAGCACCTCTTCCACCCTCTCTTATCTGAAGGGGGAGCTTAAAGTACTTTGTGTGGAGCTGAAGCTGATTTGCCCCCCTACTCCCCCCAACACAGACGCACTCATGCCTCCTCTGCTGCTATTGAGGAGATGGGAAAGAGCTGGTAGGGCAGCATACAAGGCCAGACAGCTGAGTATCCCTCACAGGGCATGCACATGGCATGACATACTCAGCCTTCAGGTATCTTTGTGTCCAGAAAGGGTTTGCAGAAGCCCCCAGCATAAAATGAGATGCACATCTTTGTCTATAAAAAGTACATGTAGAATTATTTGGAGATGTTCTTGTTATCAAAGCAAAGGACTTCTCTCTTCCCTACTCCTCCATCTCCCTCAATAGGCTGGGAGGAAATACTGTAACCCATCACCTTCTCTCAGAAGAGAGAGAAAGACATGGAGATGTTGGCTCCTGTGATGGGGAATTAAGTAAACTCTTAGAAATCACTTTACAGTGGAGATAATTAGCTGTGCAATCTTACTTCTGTTTTGTTTTGTTTTTTAAGCATTTACATGAAGTTGAAATTGTCCTAAAAAATATCAGAACTTGCATCTTCCCTGAGATACCTGTGACTTGGCCCTTGGGGAAGGCCAGGCGCTCTGCAGTCTCCCCCAAGAAATGCATGCACCTGCGAGAGATGCTGAGAAACTCATCAGGATTTCCACAGAAATCTCATGCTGTTTGAGGCCTTGCCATCTGCTGTCATGTGCACACTTGAGATTTTTTTTTCTCTTTCTTGCTCAATAAATCCCTGGTCTCTAGACCTCAGGAGGATATAAAAGTTTGAAAGTGACCCAAGTTCAAGCTAAAGGCTCAGCAGGAGACAAATAAAAGGAATTTCAAATCTATTATTAAGTAAGTAAAATTTCATGACATCTTTAGGTCTGACTTACATCTTCTGAGTCCTTGAAGTTGCTAATAAACACCAAGAAAATGTCTGGAACTTTGATCTTCAGCTCTGGGGAAGAATCTGTTTTGCCTGATAATACTTAGGAAAAATATTCAGAAATACACTTGTCTATATTTCTACTTAGGAAAATTCTCCAAATTTTCACATTTGGACAAACCTGAATATGTGAAAGGTTTTACAAAGTCAGACTTGGATGCTCACATTGTTTTTCAGATCACTAACCAGTAGTAAGTCAGTCAGAAAGAGATATAGAAATGTCACTGCAGAAACTTCTCAGTGAAGTAAGAGAGTAGCTTTTTTTCTATATTCTTATTTCAACAGTTGACCAGTGATTAAGAAATAATTCTTCCTCAGGGTCTTTAACGCTGTCCTACAATAAGACACATCCACATTTTGGAATGGCCCAAGTGAAATCCATGATCATATATATCCTAGACCTGTAGACATTCAAAATATAGCTACTAGTCAGAATTTGCCCCCTCCACAGCAGGATAAATTTAACCAAGCGGTCCTCTTGCCTGAATCTCAGTACAGACCAATACCCATTTCACTACAGATATCATAAAGACCACGTTGTAAAGTAATTACGGTCAAGTACAAACTCTGAAAGTCCATGAAATGACTTTCAGAGATTGTTGAAGTATTTTGCACATATTAATTAAACTTTAAATTACCTGGCTTAAATCAGAATAGTAAAACTACTTCAAAACTAACTTTGAAGTTTGTCTGCTTTGAGCGGGAGGCTGGGCTGCATGATCTCCAGAGGTCCATTCCAACCAAAATTATACGATTTCCTGAAAATAGCACAAAACTATTGTAATGTAACAAGTTAAATCAAGGGCCAGAAAGAAAAACTGGATGTTTCTCAACACACGCAATGCTATCCTCAGCGCTAGAGACTGAGCACACTAGCCTTGGCTCACATTCCTCAATCCCCATCGTTTAGACTCCAGATGATGCCCCTAACACGAGCCTGGGGACACGAGCTGTCTCTCCATTGAACAATTGCATTACTTGCAGAGGAAGTAAAAGCATGAAGTGTTTGAAGGTCTCTCTGTCTGAGCAGATTTGCATGACCACTTCTGTTAGCAATCATGCATCTCTGGCACGCCTGGATAGTTAGACGCTCTTCAAAGATTTGCAGTGGGCAGTTTTAGCCATGCATCTTTTCATCTTTTATAGCTACATTCCTTATGTCGGAGCCATTAGCTATATCTCTAAACTCCCTTTCAATCATGTTTTACGGTGCCTGTTCAGTGCATTGAGGTACCTTTTATGGTTGAGATGACACTTTCATTATAAGCCGCTGTTTTCAGTGGTTTATAACTTTACCCCAACATTACCTTCGGGGGCTGAAATTTTCTCACGCTTTCTTATTCACAGGCTAGTAGTGAATTTATTTAGAAAATTGGAAGATAATCTTATCAGCTATTTTAAAGTTTTCATAATGTAGGGGAAAACAAGCACAAAACCCCTTCCCTAAGTTTTGCCATTAAAAAGAAAAGGTAGGCCTGTATTTTCAGTCTCATGTAATCTAAAAAACTAGGGTGCATGCAGGCTCCACGACACAACTGCTTATTATGATTGAATTTGGGCAAGGAAGAAAAAAATATATATACATGATGAGAAATTGTAAACCACTCAGATACAGTGGAAGCCTAATAGATGGAAAAGGTATTTATGGCTGTTGGAGGTTGAAGGATCTTTGTTGCTGGCTTCAGCACTTCAAGTTTCCTGAGCTTTGTGCAGTGAGCCCTTAATAAAGCATCAATAAATGCCTTTGGAATTCATAAGCCAAACAGTCATAGCCACTCAGTAAATATATAGGCAAATGCAACTATTTATTAACTATTCTAAAGATATTTGTTCACTTTTCAGTACATGTGCTTTGCAGCTGGTCCCTGATAATGGTTGTTGATGCCAATTATTTGCAGAGTTTATTTTGTCTGACCGATTACAAGAACAGTGGTCATAGTCAGGGTATATGCTGTTTCCAATTGCGTTTTCTTTCCTTTTCAGGGAAAGAAAATGCATATTGACTTGTTTTCTTCTCAGTGCTTTAACCTGCTCTTTAGATGCATTTGCTTGTTTGTATGATAAAGGCTTTCATCTGAAGACCTGAACACTGTTGGAAGCAGGGATGCTGGGTGAAATAGAGAACTGCTTTGATGTGAAGTGAATTGATCTTCACAACAAATAGCTATTGTTATGGCCACTGTGGATCTACCTAGGGATATTTTGGGCATATATCAAGAGAAAAAAATAAATATGGAGGGAGATTCAGCTTATATTATTCTCCATGGATCTGCTCCACTGCTGGCTCCAGCCAATGGGTCCCCTTTCATTGGCTTTAATGGCTTTCCAATCAGGCTTAAGGGTCTCATTTTATGTTCATGATGAGATTTCAGCAGTTTTAGTGTAACTGGAGTTGCCAAATAGTTTTAGATATAAATGGTTCACTTCTCATAAATTTTACAAAAGCAGCTCCACCTACAGGATCCCTCGAATTAGTGAGAGTTAAGCAGCTCCTTGAAAAGGGGCTTTGAATGTTCACTTGAACTTTTTGAATTTGCTTTAACTTTCTCATAGGATTCTCCTGTGCATTTTAACCTGTGCAGGAATATCTTAACCAGTATTTCCTTCAGACTTTCAATAGTATCTCTCCAATAAAACTATAGCCATAAATCACCACTTTGAGTCTAATATTCTAATTCAGGGAACTTTTAACTATACCCCTTTTGAACAAAGTACTCAACAACCCTATTTAAACTTTCAACACAAGGAAACCTTAGCAAACACATGCACTTGGATACTTCTCTACTTCTACTACTAGGTAGAACTGAATGGATAGTCCCAGTGGCCTGACCAAAACTGAATGAAGAAAAATCCTTCCACCTGCATCAGAGGTCATAAATTAGGTGACGTTTTCTCTTTAAAAAGCAAGTTACCTCATCCTGCAGTATGATATGCTGTATTTAATGTTTCATTTTAAGCTGCTTTGAGCTCAAATGAATATAAATGCCCAATGGTCATTCTCTTTATTAAACTGGAGCTACACAAAGGACTAATAATCTGGTTGTCTTGTTGTTCAGTCTAATTATAGTAGTGAGTGTGAGGAATCCCATGTGCCTCCTAACTTTGGATGAAAGGTTTCCTTTTTTTGACTTTTATTATTATCATTATTACAATTAATAAACTTCATCTTCCCACTGCCACAGTCTACAGAAGCACAAAACCAGGAGAATAAAGGGAAATGAGGAATTTTGTCTTTTTTCACATGATTTCTGTTTTGATTTTTTGGATAAAATTTGTTTTGTATATCAAGGCAGTGAGCTGAAAGGCCAGATCCTGGCGAAGGGTATTAGAACAAAATGCTCAAAAATGTTTCTGGTAATGGAGGCTGCTGTCAACATTTCTCAAGAACAGGCCAAGCGCAAACCTTGAAGAGGGGCCCTAGGGAGTGATTTATAGTATGGACTGATACAGTAAATGCAATTTGTTTTAATTAAGGCAATGGGTTATTGCATAATTCACATTGCACTGGCTGAAATGACTGCACCAGGCAGTTTTGGAGAATTACAAGTCCTTCTCATAAATTCCATAAACTGTAATGCAGCAAATGTTGCAGGAAACAGAGTTTCATCACAAAACAGAAATGCGGCATCCCTGCTTCTCACAAGTTTACACGAAAACTAACTCTGCAGTATGTCTTCACCACTTAGCTCCAATATATTACGAAGTACAGTTTTTCACTCTGTTGCACTAATCCACTTAAGAAACCTGTAAATGTGATCAGCATCAAAAACACTAGGTCAAATCCTCAAGCCACAATAAACAGCCTGGTGCAAAGGAGAGAAAGATCTGTGATCCCACCTACTCAAGCGCAGTTCCTAGGCTTGTACAAGCTTTTACACTGATGTACCACGATCCACAAGGCATAAAAAAAATGCTATAATTTTGAAAAGTGATTGCTTTTTTTGTTTGGGAGGAGGGAAGAGGCACAACCTGAGATCCCTGCACATTCAGAATGAACATACCAAGTTGATTCACTTCCATCTTTGTTATTTCAGATTTAATCACTTTCAAAAACACCTGATGTAATTATGGAATCTAAAAGTGAGTCATGAAGTCATGAAATAGAAATAGAGTAGTACAGAATTAAATTTGCCTGCACCAGCCTAACACTGGCATTGACAAACTTTTTCAGAGATACTTTTGCAATATTTACATTATTTTAATGTGACTTTATACTTATAAGAGAAGTATAATAATAAATTGTACTGTATCTGTATAGTATAGTATATATATAGTGTAGAGTGTGTATGTATATGTATGTGTGTGTGCGTGTGTAGGATATATATATGTAGTATATATTTATAGTATTAATAGAGCTAGTAAGGACCCGGCAATCTGCAAGCAAGAAGGCACCATTTCAGCACTTCAAAAGGGTCACTCAGTGTATTTGAGTTACTCCAGTCTCAGAAAACTGCAAAAATAATATACTTGAAAAAAAACAACAGCAGCCAACATCATACTATGTTAGTGAAGTAATAAGAGGGAAAAAGGAAGGAAGGAAAGGTGAAAGAGAAAGAGCTTGGATCAGCACTGGAGTTCCTGATTAGCCATAACCATTCTATATATTTCTTCAGTTACATAATAGTTAGCCAAATTATTGTGAGAATCTGGTTCCTAATACCCTGTGTAGGATTCCACTCACTTAAGACTACCTGCTTAAAACTTACATGTCCATTCTCAGCCTGTTAACTGGGTTCTGTATATAGGCAGTGGATATAGGTTTCCAGAGGGTTATTTAAAATCTGAGAATAGTTTTAAAACAGGCAGGACGAGCCATCCAAGCCAGCCAACAGAGAACTGAATTTGGGTATGACTTTCTTGTGCAAATACGTAAAACAAAGGTAATGTAGTAGGAAACACGCTCTTCTAAGGTAGGTAGCTGTAGCAACATGCTGTGAATGTTTTAAAATTTGACAGCTCTGAATGCATGGCTGCTGGTGTCAACAGAAAACCTCTCAGGGTCTCCAGTGAACTTGAGTTGATCCCTGGACCATGGTGGCCAGCTGATGGGTCTTGAGCTACAGCCAGCCAGCAGAACTCCTGCTCCATGTCTATTGCATGGGGCTGGTGGTAGCAGAAAATGGTGAGGGCTCTCTGACTTACTTTTTGTGAAACAAGCCAATAGAACTTGCTGAAGCTGAAATTTCTACCTACTCCGGGCATCCAGTTGCATGGGTGGCCCAGGATCATCTGCCAGTGGTGCTCCATGAACACACTCCACAGTCTTCTTTTGCAAGTGGTAATTGGGTCAATTCAGAGCCAGCTTCAGGACTCTCCATCAGACCTCACTGCTCAATGGAGAGAGTGACTTCAGTAATCTTTGAGGCTACCTCTGTGTAACAGTGTGGTTGTCATCAAGGTTCTTAAAACAAAAGTGGTAGGATTTGCAATTCTTCTGTTCATGTTTTCTTTTTTTTTTTTTTTTTTTTTTTTGTAACTGGCAAATAAAATAGCCCTCTTTATTTTGCTGCTTCTTCCTTCAGTGCTTGTTTTATCTACTTATTTTGTTCTGTGCTAGAGGACTGGGACCTCTTCTCTATTTGTATTTGGGCAGTGCTGCGATCTCAGTTTCTCAGTTTGAGGAGGGAGGCAGATTTAGGTGCTACCTGACTACAAAGGAACGTCAACTAATACTAAGTTGGTGGCCGCGCTCTTCCCTTCCCCTCCTGCTCTGCTTTCTGTGATGTTGCACTGTTAATACGTTTTTCTCCTTTCTTTTGGAGCATCGTAAATATAACAGCATGCCGGAGCTGCTTTTGAGCAAAGTTCCTCGCTGCATTATACATGAGTTTGGAAACAAGAGGAGTTTGTTCTGAATTCCATTTAGCCTTGTGAACTTTCGCAGGTGAGTTTCAGGCCTATTTGGCTGGCTAAAGCTGAAGTTTGAATTATTGAAACAACAGGGGGGCGCTTTGGATCTCTTCTGCCAGAAAGGCTGAGAGAGACAGCATTTTATTTTCAGCCTTATTAAAACTTCTCTATAGAGAGGAATTCGATCTTTTCAATTGCTCTTAATCTCCAGAGAAATCTCCCACTGATCCCTAAAATGCCGAACTTGCAATCCTGGAGTAGTTTTTAACCTGCAGCACTGGAATGGTTCTAACGTTTCAAACACTGCTTAAATGCAGCTCCTTTTGCCGATTACCCTGCCATGGCTGGATACAGTCAGAGCCTACAACGCTAATTTGCACAAGGACAATACTTGTTGTCCACAGACTTGTGAGGCCATCTGTGCCAACGTATGCCAAGTGCTAAAGCACTGGACCTTGAGCCTCCGAGTGCTTGATAGGGATGCTGAGATACAGACACAAATTCCACTAGTTTGACCCTCAGAAACAGAATTAATCTCATCTAACTCTGGGAATGGATTTGGCTCCACCTGTGCACATCTACTTTGGACAAGTGCCTTTGTTTTTGTGCAGCTGTCTCCAGATTTTGACAAAGAGATTAGCAACATGTCCTGCAGCAAGGTGTCATGAAAAGTCTGCAAACTGCTGTCTGGGCAGGACCCTAGTGAAACCCAGAAGGTGACACGGTGGTAAAGAGAAGGGGCAGAAAGACAAGCAGTGCTCCTGGGAGAGGCTGCGAGGGGCTGGATACTGTGAGAAAACTTCCAGTGATTTGGAAAGGATTTCTTTCCTGCTCATGAGCCAGTGAACAGGACTCAGGCAGAGACTTTGTTGGGATGAGATGTTTTGCCCGAGGGGATGGAAGTAAATGGGAGAAAAGGGGAGGGGGGATGGTTGTCAGCAACTGAATGAAAATGAGTTTTGTGAAGACAAAAGACAACATCCCATGCAGTAATCTGAAGGCATCAACTGAGTTTTACCTGCACTTTTAATGTTGGCTGTTTAAAGATGATGAGCACGAGATTAACAGCCTTTGTTTTCAGATCTTAGCTGCCTCCATTCCCTGGCCTGGGGTGATTCTTTATCTCAATTGCCAGCTTTGCATGTCATTCAGTTCAACTTAATCGCAAGGATCCACAAATCAAGCGATTTCTGGCTGGGGGCTCTGCCTTACAAAGCCTTTGCACGTCAGCAAATAGGATTTTCTTGCACTTCCTCATGGCCTTAACAAAGACATTTGCTCTCAGTTTACAGAATTTACATAGTGCAATTTGGGCATTTCACAGTGCTGTTTGTATGAGGATGCTTTGAAGTCAGAGGCCTCGGTGGCCTATATGAACGAGTAGGTATTAGTACTGCAAATACAAATTGCATCGGGGTTGGAAAGCTCATAACTTAATGACCAAGCAGTAAAACCAGATTCAGAGTTAAGATCCTCAGCTGGTGTGAATGAATGGAAATCTAACAAAGCTAAAGGTAACACACCATTGAATTTTACCAACAGAAAATTACACCTTAATATTAAGTTATTAAATTGAATTACTGTGAAGCATTCATGTGACATGGCTGCTGCCTACATATCCTCAGATCTTCTCCATGCAACATATTCACCACACTTCAGTGCTCATGGCTCAACAGAATTCTCAAATGTGCGAGGAAATCTGGATCTGAGAACATCATTGTACAGTTGGACTAGATTCTCTCTCAGTAGTCATCATAAAATAGGAGCCCTTTAATAAGGTAAGTAAATCCAAGGATACATGGAACACAGCTGGCTTAGAGTTTGTATGATTTTCTGTCAGTTGCTACATTCAATGGAGAAGAAGACTTAAATGAAAATTTAAGTTATGCATGATTTTGGTTCAAGGAACACTGACTTGGTTTGGCTAAAAGTATTGCCTTTCTTGGGGAAGTCAAAATGTTTGATCTTGTGTCAAAGTGCAATGGTTGGTGAATTTTTGTTTCAAAATAATTTTTAAACTTTAATCTAAAACCTGACCTAATTTCTAAAGAGCATAAAGGGGTTAAATAACCCCCATATTAAAAGTAAATATATATTTCATGCACAAAAGTACATTTTGAGTTGACAAAAAGATGTATCATTCTAAAGAGCACTCTAATGTTCAGGGGACTCGCACCATTTCGGCAGAAATAAGCAGAGAGATGTAAACCACAAAGACTTCTAGGTCTTCTGATCCAGCATTATTATGTATCCAGCAGAGATCAGTGCCTCAAAGAAAAGTGTAAAACCCCCTGAAATACACCATTAAAGACTACACATTTAATAATGATTAGTACATGGATGTCTGAGGTTCCACCTCTTCTCCTCGTTATTAGCTCCATCTAATGTAACATTCCCTGTACTGGCTGCTGGGATCACTTGAATTTGTGCAGAACTGTGCTGGAGGAAAGCACAGAAGACGTCTATATCCCAAAGAGCTATAGATCACTTTGCTGTCTCTCCAGTGGCTGGCCTATTCTCCTTTCAAGATTAATTGCTTTTGACTAAAAGCTCAGCTACTTCTAGGGAAGTTGTGGCAGCACCTTCCACTAATGATAACCAAGGGATTAGAGCAGGCAGCAAAGTGTGATTTTGTAGCCAGTTGCTGTGGCCACATGATGCAGGATGGGTATGCAGACAGGCATAAAGGACTCTTCAAATCAGCATTTGGCTCTGGAAAAGGTGTTAACTATCACATCCTTCCCCAAAGTGCTATGTTATCTATAATGGACACATGCTTATGTTTACAGGCTGTGGGCTGTGCCAGGGAATTAGGCACTGAGCTGCTTCACTGGAGCTCTGAAAACTGCTTTCTACAAAGTTGGAAGCTTCCTTGCTTGTAATCACCTGAGATCAAAGAGACAGAAGATGGGTTTGTTGTTGCTTCCTGCTTTCTTAGAGAGTCCTGGCATTTTCATCAGATAGGCTGATTTGTCTGTCTGGTGAGGTGTGTAAACAGCTCCTCCGAACAGGTACTGTATGGTGTAAATGAACGAAGGGGTGATTTAGGAAACTTCTACCACGCTGAGAAAGCCTAGTGTGTCTGAACATCACTACTCCAGCTACAGCATCTCTCTCAGTGATACTAGTTTGGGGATGAAAGAGCAGATCTTCCCTTCCTTACCTGGATGAACCAAAACCTCCACTTCAGCCAAAGCTTTAAATAAACGAACACCCTCAGATCCTTAAGGAAGAGCTTGTTTGACAAGATAAACTGTGAATCTCCTGGGATTCCTTTCCATAGGACCTGTGTCAGGCTCTGTACAAACATGAGAAAAATAATCTCACCTCAAGCTGACTAACCTTTAAAACAGAAGAGGGCATGGAGGAGAGATAGGGAACACACTTTGCAAAAGCCTTATTTCTTAACATCTGGGGAGTCTCACATTCCCTGGTAGAAGGATGTCAATCCTTCTCTCCTCCTTTTTCCTTGCCAACTAATTTACCTCCTGATGCAATAAATGTGCATGCAGTTACCTTTCATAACTGATCAGGTCTACAGGCTCCATTTCCCAACGGTCAAAGCAAAAACATTACTCTGCCCCAGTTCAGAGAGGTTCTGCCAGACAATCTGAAAATATTTGGGATTGCCTGTCCTGAAACCAATGCCTCCTCCTCTAAGCACACACTTACTCTCACGGGCACTGTAAGAGAAGCCACTGATAGCTATATTAAACCAGTTGCTGTAAAATACACATCCTACTTTTGGGGCCGAAGAGTCTCATGCAGCTTCACTGCAGATGTGAACCTGAATAATGTTTGCTTTTCTACATCAGCTTTAAGAAACGGAGAAACAAAATATGATACAAGCTGCAAACATGGAGAGATGCTTGTACAAACACACACTGATGCAAAGATGCAAAGATAGCTACGCATACACACACGCAGGCTTCCACCTTGCACAAAAGAGCTTTTTCTGAGGAGTTTGCATACCTCCTAGTGAGAAGCTCATTTTGTCTTTCAGAAAAGTTGCTTTTCTTTTACAAATAGGGGCTATTCGTTTAAGCTGGTATTTTGAGGTGTCAAACATAAAAATGAGAAGAGACGTCAATCAGGGCCCAGGGGGACAAGTGAGGGGAGACAGAGAGCCTGAAAAATGCTTCCAATGCAGGCAGCTTGTTTAAGCAGAGAGCATGTTGCAGCCAGCTGGATCTTAGGAGAGAAAGATGAATTTCTACCCATTTAAACATGAATAAGGTGAGATGAAGGGAGGGAGAAAATCCATGAAGGTGAAGAGGCTTTTTTTTCCCTTCCCCAGTTGTGATGGATGGTTTCAGCTTAAAGTACTGAGCCTCCCAGTGAAGAAAATATCTACACTGATTTTGATAAATAAATGCTTAGACCTTGCAGTTGCCACTTTGATGTTGGAGAGAAAGAAGTTTACACTTTACAGGGATTTTCTTTGCAAGGGGCTGAGAAGGAGCAAGGCTAGGACAGTCCTTCAACCTCTCTTGTAGTAAAAGGGAGGGACTTGCTTTCTGGCATAGTTTTCCACTGTTCTTTTCACTACAAAGTAAAATACAGAGGACCCACAGAAGCTGGTCTCAAGATAACAATGACCAAAATTGGGACAACCTGTGAGCCTACCAAGTGACTGGAAAAGAAAATGAAATAGGCCACTTTGTCCTGCTAACCTGCCTCTCCCTTTTCCCATGCTCGTAGCATCATGTCTTGGCCTGCATAGGCTGCTGGCTGCCTGCACGGTGCTGCGAGCTGACATCTCTAGAGCAGAAAGAGACTCTGAAGCCTCTACGTATTTATTAGTGGAGGGAAACACACAGATCCAGACTGCAGGACTTGTAAGGTGCAAGAGCTCCTTATGGCTGCATTTGGGTATTATATGGGTTAATGCAATCCCAAAGACTTTTCTTTCTTTCAGTCCCTTACCCAGAGGAGCTGCTTCACCACCTACAGAATGCTGCAGCTTCTCTGACAAGGTGTCAGGGGAATCCACTAAATAGTATCACACTTCCGTATAGTTTTGCAGAGAAGGTAAAGAAATATATTCAATTTCATTGCACCAATAATTGGAAAACACAAATGGATGCTATATTCCAAGCTGGAACATAGCTCCAACCACAAATAACCTATATATGCGGAAAGAGAAGCCCCTGAATCACCACGCATGAGTTCTGTTTTACACCCTACCAATGTTCTCAGCACAGCTCTGGATAAATGTGCCAGGGAAGTGGTGAACAGTCATTCACCAAATCTCATTTCTACAGAAGCAGTATTTTTTCTCCTGGAGCTCTCCCAGCCCTGCCTTGGCCAGATTTAACACTGCTTTGTTGATGAGATGTGAGCAGATCAGAAGTGTCAAGCCATGCCTTGGAGAAACCAAATTTTGGCACTTTCATCAGCGCCCTGAATTAGAAACAAACATTTCTGGATTCTTAACTCAACTTTGAGTGAAAAATAGAAATGAAAACAACAACAGCAAAAAATGCATTCCATAGCTTTCAGCACACTGGGCATCTGCTCACATCACTGTCTCCTGTTTCCAAAGCCTACTGAGATAGTATCACATCAGCACATGGGAAAAGGCAAACGAGGGCAAAGACATGTTCGAGCGGAGAATATCCTTCATTCACTTCCCCATCAAGGGAATTCCTGACAAGCAGAGCCGTGCTCCCAGGAAAGCCTGTTGCAATTTCACTCTCCCATTCTCAGCTGTCCGACAATGAAGGGTTTGAGCCTGCTCAGCATGAGCATGGAGCTACATATGAGCAGAGAAAAAAGCACAGAGCTAAATGGAGAACACAAACACATCTCCAAGCTACACTAACGAGAACATAACTAATGCATTACATGTTCCCAGCAGAACAGTGGAAACCTAAGGGAAGCAGACGCAGTCAGACATATTATTTCACTAACTCTAAGCTAATTTTATTCGCACAAGGGTCTATCTGTCTGTGTATTTAAGCTCCTCTACTGATTTCCTTTGCCCTCAGAAATGCCCTAAAGTTGGAATACAAGACTAAATTGCTTGGCTGTCTGTGCAAGGCTGTATCAAAACCTAGGGTCCTAGGTATGGGGGAAGGGGCAAGCTTTGGTTCAGTAAAAACGTGGAGAAACTCTTGAAATCCTGCCTGATCTCATTTATTCCCTCCAAAGTTTGCTCAGTTCAGTTAGTAACCAGAGAGATTCTGTGCGCCTCCAGATTCACCCAAGCTGTGAAATGAAAGGAGGGTTAGAAGGAAGGCTATAAACAAGATAGATATCTATCTTTCCCCTCTGCAGCAAACTGTGGCAGAGGCAGCGGCAGACAAGAATGCAGATGCCATGTCATTTGCTCCCCAGTATATCAGGGGAATGACAGGTCAGCCTTTGGGTTTGCAGTGATTTGCATTTCTGAGCTGAGCAGGGTGACAATTTGAGGTGACACAACAGCAGGAAATGTTTGTAGCCATATCACCCCTTAAGAAACCAGAGACAGGACAGAAAACATGACATCTTTTATTGGGGCCAATGGAGCGACTCATCTAGGGGGATCTTTCCAGAAGAGGATGCCAGTCCTAACACCAGAGAAGAGCGCATAGATGCTTTCCTGTTGGAGCTGCCACATGATTTCCTTCTTGTCCACAACAGCGAGGACTGTGAATGGAAGACTAGACATAGAAATTCATTTTAATTTGGTTCTTCCACACACAACACATCACCAGCTCTCCAGGTAAATGTGGACATACTATACAGTGCCCTCCTCTCCAAATTGATGCAGGCCCTTGGTGTGACACAGAAGTGCCAAAAAAGCCACTGTCCCAGTAGGCATGCCAGGACACAAAGGTAAGACAATCCATGGCTTTTTTTTTTTTTTTTTTTTTTTTTTTTTCCCTTTCCACCCTGACAAGGCTGATTTGCACATCCCAGCCAAGTAATTGTCCTCATCAGCCCTTTCTGCAGTAGCAATTCATTGTGTTAAAAAAGAGATTTTACTCAGAGGGGGATGAAAGCGGAAGGGAGAAGGACAAGACACTGAAGAGGAGAAAGAGAAGGCGTCATTGGGCCCTGCTCTCCTCTGCTCCCCCCTGCAGGTTCTTACCCCATTCTGCAGACAGCCAAATGTGCTTGTCAGTCTTCTTGGGTTTTATACTGTGTCCTTTGAGAACACTTAAACAAAGGGTTTTCAGCTGGGTGAAGGAAAGCTCAAAGGATCAAAACTGTTCTTTCGTTTATGATCCTATTTTTCAGCCTGAGATCAGCAAGATCAACCAATGAGCCAAGTTTATGCCTCTGAGAACTTCCTCAAGAACGTTTATTCATTTATTATCATTTTCTAAGTGGAATTCAGGCTTCTGAGAAGGGTAAAAATTAATCAAAATTGAAAAAGTTTTCCTACTAGCTCTAGCCAAGGTAGAAGATACTGTCCAAATTGAATCACATAAATCCCCCTCAGGCCTTCTGGCTGGTCTGCTGGGCAGGTGGTTCATGGGCCAGGAAAAAGAAAAAAGCTTAAAAATACCCTTACTATGCAGACTACAAAGGCTTTCCTTCTTTGTTCTTCATGTTATGTTTAAGAGATTCCTCTTCTGCCCAGTGGAGCATCTCCATTGACTTACAGCAGCTGGAGAGCAGACCCCTGGGCAGATATGTGGTTTTCCCTTGTTCAAACAGCTGAAGTATTTCATCCCAGAGGAAATTGCCTCTGAGTACCTTATAAAGCAAATCTAGAGTGTACATAAGAGAATGCTTTGAAGTCCTAACTCAAGCAAAAGCCCATGGCAGGGAAGAAAGATTTAGCTGAATAAAAATAAAGAATCTGGGCTTTAATGGTTGGTGCGATATTTGGAATGTGCTATGGGGAATGCTGGATTGGAAAGGACTAGGTAAATGTAGAATATCATAAATACTTGAAAAACCTGTATCTAGAAACCCCAGCTATGTCATCAACTAAATCATGAGCTCTTCTGAATTTTACAAGCTTGGCACTGTCAGAGTTTGGGAAGACACGGTCTAGCTCTTTCTCAAGCAATCTTTTCACATTTATTTATTTTTAAACAGCACTCAAAATGAAGCTAATTAACCAAGTCCCCCAAATCATTTAGAAGATCTATTATAGAAAATAGCATTAAAGAGGGAAGGGAAGGAAGCCACAGCAAAGAGCCCAGCAAAGAGAGAGTTTGTCTATTAATCTCTACTTACGGAAAATAGATCTACACCAGAAGGACTGAAGCCCTGGGCAGCAGGTTGTAATTAGTTAATGATATCCTTGCTTTTTCTGAAAAGCTCAGTCAAAGAGAGGTGATCCTCTTTCGAGTCCACAGAAACCCAAACAGGCAGACAGGGGAGGGATTTAGTTTTAGGTCATTTCAGATTTCAGTTTTAGGTCATTATGAAGGCTGACTGTGTACTGATGAGACTTTGAGGTGAACTGCTGCCTGGGTAGCAAAGCCCTGGGCAGGTCTACAGCTTTCACTGCTGGGTTTCTCATGGTTTTTCACCTGTGATCTGCAGAAAGGGAAAAAACAAAAAGAAAGAAAGAAGTATCTTGCCAGAATGGAGCTGCTATGGATCAGAGTGTGACTACAGCAGAGAGAGCACATTGCAAGATGGGACTTCTTGAAAGGGAAGAGTGGTTTGCAAGAGCTTAAAGAGTTGTATCTCTGTGCAAAGAGACCTGTACAGCTCCTAGCTGTCACATTGCCCAAAAGTCACCTGTCCTCTCACAACTGTTCAGGCCCTGTCAAGGAATTATCTAAAAAGTAGTAATGAAATGAATCCCACAGGTCTGCTCTGAAATGTATTTATTTTCCAGGTGTCACAGGCACAGAACAGGCCCAGACAAATCTGTCAGCCTGACCAAATCCAACTTTTCTAAGTAGGCTGCCCATAGTATGCTGGAAGCCCATCCTGAATTTTGCTTACTATGACATAGTGGAGTGCTACTAGACTGATGTATGTCCAAAACACCACCACTGATTTTAGGATAGTTGGGCTGGATCGACATCAGCCTAAATGAACCATTCAAGGAAGAGCATATCTTTCAGAGGCATTTTTAAGCTATTTAAAAATGTATTTTCTATCATGTTGTGTAGCTAATTAGGCAAGAATGACAACTGTTCAGAGTAGAGAGATCTGCCAAGTTCTGCAGGCTACCTTGACGTAGGGGAACTCAGGGAAAAACTCTGTGCCACTCTGTTCTCTGGTAGAGTACCTGCTGCTTGGAAAAAGTGGAGTGAAGTACCGACCTAATGGAGAACTTGTATTAATCCAAAGATGGCAGCTGTTTTGTGTACTTGTAATTCTGAGCATTTGTAGTCTTCAGAGAAACAATACCTCTCACCTCTGAAATTCCCCATATATGAGAGATTCCCCATTCTTTTTGGCGGCCGCATACATGCACACATGTATGCATACTACCTATGCAAATGCACACAGAAACATCTCCAGCATTTAGTTTGGCAGAGTCTAAAGATGTGTCTCTATTTCTGTATATTATTTTTACTCCACAATGGTGGCTTTTTCTGTGTATATTCGATAGTTGCATTTTGGTCCTTTCCAGCTGGAATGCAATTCACTATCCAAAAGGAAATAAAAAGAGAGAGGGGAAAAGTGAAGGAGGGAAATTTGAAGAGCTGAGTGCCAGGGGCTGCCATCCAGAGATTTCTTTTGGCTCTCTCTCTCCAAGAAAACCAGAGTGAAGCAGTATGCCAGTGCTGGGCTTCAGATTCCCCTGGCAATGAGGAGCTGGCTGCTGAGGAAGGATGTCTAGGAATGCAATGAGCATCTATAACACCCATCTTGCTTCCAGGGAAAAAGTTTGTTTGATATAGTAAACTTTCTACAGTAAATTTTCCTCCTCCCTTTTCCCTCAATGCACAGAGTGAGACTTTCAAACTTGCTCAACACAGGCCTACTCCTTCACTGTGAAATAGCATGGGCCTTTTCTGTGTCATACTTTGTGCTTTCCAGTAATAATGGCACCATTTTGGCATTTGGGAGGTCTGGAGTTAGTCTTTGGTTGGGTGATCTTAGAGGTGACATTAACTACTAAAGAATGCACAGTCTAGGAGCATGATTCTTTAAACAGAAACGCTGGTTCTTTAAACTTTGTTCGAATTCTATACGCTTCAGTTTTCACGGAACACAAAGAAGCTGTGGGACAGTCAGACTAACAGACACAGAAACTTCTTCTACTTTACAAGATTTTGTAGGTTGTGTTCTGTATATTTGTAGTGCCCAAATTCATATCTGTGATGCTTACAGATAGGTGAACGTGTGTCTTGGTAAATATGCACGTGCACACACACACACACACACACACACACTAATGCACACACATCTGTGTATACAAATATATGCAAAATATACACATATTTACAAAACGTAGACATATGGTTTATGCATTTACATACACACACACACACACACACACACACATATATTTCCCTGAAATATTTGTACAACAACCATCATTTTCTTCCTTACTCTGATGCAAGTCCTTTTTTTTAACCTCCTCTGAAAACACCTCTAGTGCCTCATTCTCGTGCCTAATTGGCCTTATCGTTAGGATTTTTTTAAACTAATGTCTAAGCTAAATGTTTCCTTTTTAGGATTCAAGCCATTGCTTCTTGTTATGCCTCTCTCAGTGATGTCTACATAATATGGATTGATACGCTAGCCGGGGATGGCTTCAAAAGAAGCAAATAACATCCATTAGGGAAAGGCAATATTGGAATAAATCATATAAAAATATCCATCTATGTGGTATTCATGTCTATATGCCACATATATGTGTCTATATGTGAACACACAAACCATTTCAAATACACACACACATGTGTGTGCACGCAGAGCAGACCATTACTTTTAAGTATTGAACGCTTAAGACCTGTGGAACCATAAGATCGTATTATCTTACTCCTTGGATATCCCAAACTACTACGTACTCTTATTCTTGCACAAGTCCAGTAAGCTGTTTGCTGACTGAAACATAACTTGTCTTCTGCTAACTGTGCCAACCATGCTCCATTTCCAACCTTGTGCTCCCTATTTTCAGATAGTGAAAGGTAGGTGAGATAAATCCCACCCACACCCTGTAAAGCTGTAGGTCTGAAGCTAGTCATTGTTGTAATTATACCGGTTTGCGGTATCTAGTGGAAGAGGCCTCCAGGCCCTGATTAGGATCTCTATTTGCTGCTGTAATGCAAAACAGTATTATTAATGGTGTTAGTAATAAGCAGTACAGAATGCAAATCCCAGGAACACGTTATCAAAGCCTGTGCAGATTTTAAGAGCTGAATGTTTGTAAAGTACTTTTTGATTTTAAAAATATGTGCCGAGAAAGTGACTTATTATTATTACGGCTTCAACTTTGCTAAACATGTTTTCCCCTCACTTTCCTCATTATTTATATAGTAAGTGATGAGCTGGTGATGGCACTAGTCTTCCTCAGATAAGGTAAAGTTTTGTAAGTACTGAAGGTGAGAAGTAATGGCTTATTTTAAGAGAAATGATAAGATATTGCGACCAGAGTTTGCTTTCCACTTTTCCAGTGGTGGGGACACAAAATGCAAAGTGCAGAGCAGACAGTGGCAGTGCAATGCTGATAGCAGGACTTTTCTTGTTGGCATTCAGTAATATGTAAGCAAAAAATCTAAATCATCATTATATACAAGTTATTGCTACTTTAATGAACAATTCATTGCACATTGAAGTCCAGACTAAAACTCTGTCACTGTTTTAGATTCTTCCCTTCTTTGTTCTGAAAGAATAATTTATCTCACTTCAAGCCTTCTCTGCTTGAAGTGATAAATACCTCTGTTCTATCTCTTTCGTCATGCTGCTCCTCCATGAAATATTTTTGCTATGCCTTTCTCTGTTTAGTTATAGGGTGGGTTTTTTGGTCCCCAAAAGAGAACAATATTTTAAACACAGTAATGTCACAATGACACATAGCTGGACTATTATTCTCCATATGCCACATATCTATTATGGAGATCTTAAAGTCCAAAGGCAGCTTTTTCAGAACCACTTCATTGCTTCATGGTTCGCAGCTGACGTTTCTCAAATAACAGAAGACAAACTGACCTCAAAGACTAGCCTGTATGAGAATGAAATGTGAGCAGTATCTTTTCTTTCTCATCTTAGCCTCTTACAGAGGTGGAAACAAAGTGCTTTATCTCTTTCTTGCATCCTGATATCAGAGGGATCCGAAATGAACATTCAACAAATTTCATTTCTGAAGATTACTTCCTGCAAATCGGAATTCGAGATCTTAACTTTACTGCTGTAAATTGATAAAAAAAAAAAAGCCCTGTAAGATCAAACCATATCTGCTATAAACCTCCAGTAACCACAGTTGTACTGAGTATAAAAAGCCAAGTGAAAAGTTTGACAAAGGAGCAGATTCTAGGATGAACTTATCTCAGTTTGGTCCAGAAAGATACAAGCATCACCAGGACAATAATCTCCAAATAAACCATGGCAAAAACAAAGAAATTTCTTGCAGTCTGAAAAGCAAGTGGGGCTGAGATGCTGCAAAACAGCCTTGATTTCATCAAGCATTTTTCATCCCATTAGTTTAGCTACTATTAAACATTATATTTCAATGCTGTTGGCTATATTGTGTGTTTTCTTTTGTTTCTTTGTTTCTGGATGGACACTTAGTTATCTAATATTGGAAAAAGGGGAAAGAAAAATAACTGGTTTCTACAGGAGATCGTATTGACATATTGGGATTTCATCTTGCATAGCTGAATCATTTGTATCTGACAGGTACAACTACATGGAAGATGTTAGACTTCACAGATAAATTAATTCTAAGAAATGTTTATAAACCTAGAGAGCTGCACACATTGACGTCCGCACTAAACCCAGGCAGAGTAACCACATTTTGAGAAAATAGCTCTCCTGCTGCTGTGACAAAAGAGTTTTTGGTAGAAGTCATTCACTTTTTATTACTCAAAGAAGACAGTACCAGGTTGAAAAACTTCGCTGTAACGTTTATGATGTAAATGAACATAAATCAGAGGTGATTTGGCCGACCATGGTGGCTCTAGGAAGGCTTCTGTTAGCTAAAGGGATATGTCGTGCTTTTGGTATCATTTGGTTAAGAGGACAGAAAGACAGGAATGAACTTTCTTCCCCTTCTTGCCATACTGAAGGCGCAGATGCTTCTTGTCTCAGCTTCAGTGGAAGAGTGTGGGCAATCTGCATCAGGGCTGGGCTTAGCTTGGGAGCAAGGGTAACAAAGACATGGGACAGAACATGATGAAGACAAGCTGTTATAACAGATTTGGGAACTGACTTCGATTTCAGATACTTTGACTGAATGGACTGTAGTTCATTTGACCAAAATGGACAACTGCTTCCGGCACGGTCGCAATCATTGCTCTAAATGGTTTCTAACTCAGTCATGAAGTAATTGATGGTTAATGATTTCCTGTGTTGAATTCTACGGTCTACATTATGTAACTGTGGAAATTTTAATCTTTGTTCTTCAGTCTGTGAGTCTAGGGGGGAAAATGGTTCAAAGGTAAATCACATCTTAATATAAATAATGGGTATGAGAAAAGGGAAGGAAGGTGGAATTAGTCCTGTTAAACCATGCTATATATATCATTTGTGTGTTTGCTAAATAGCATAAAATTATCTTTTTTACTGGTAGGCTGGAAATGCAGCAGGAGATTTCTAATGCTTTTATTTCTATCATCTGAGTTATGTTAACTATATTAATACATGTGTGCATGCATGCACATACTTCCTTTTCTGTAGAACCATCCATTCCTTCAGTGAGTCCATAATCACTCCTGTCCTACTTCTTGCATTAAACAAACTACAAGTAAGATTTTCACGGCTTAGAAAGAGTCAAAATAAAGTTTTTGTCTAATTATAACCTGTGGTGGAGAGAACCAAGCTGTGTATGAAGAGAGAGAATGTAAAGTTGTAAAGTACCTTTTATGGTCTGCTAGCTAAGCTACACAGTCCCTCCAGCATTTTGGCAAATTCAATATAGCAATCATCTTTTTTTCTTGTTTAATTTACGTGCTTGGGGGAGGGGATGCTACTGTGGTTACTGACAGCTCTCAAGACTGAAGTTTTCTGAGTTTGTCTTGCAGAAGCAGAGATAAAAGTACCTCACTGTGCTATAGTGATGGGCTCAGTGTATGAACACAGGTAGATCAGGGACAGGGTACAAAGACAGAAGGCAAAGATAGTTAAATAAATGGACTGTTCTGTTCTTGGTATGTGAGAACATGAATGTGAAGAAATGTGATCTTTCTTCATGACCACTTGGATATCAGCATCTTTCCTTAAACAGGAAGCATCAGTACATGATGTCCTCTGAGTTATGGACCTTATCTAATTCTTCCCATGCCTGAGCTCCATCAAACTCATTTCACAAGCTGATCTGTTCTGCATAGCTGCAGTGTCCCAAGAAACACACTTCCAGCTTGCTTATGCTAAGGCTGGATTCTGGACTGTAGATTAAGATGGCAAAGTAAGAGGTTATGTAAGCAAAGCTTGAACTATGTCCAGGATGGGTCTGTGGGAGGATGTCCAATAACTTCAATGGACTTTGCATCATATACTGCAGCGCTAGAGATGAAAAACAAATGACATATATTCAAAGTAGGAGATACTCAGGCAAGCTGTCTTGAAGGTGATTGTACCAAACAAGTTGAACGGAAAAGCCAAGTCAATTGACATGACCACGTTTACCCATATGTCAACACAGTTTGAAGTATGCGACCAGCCTGCAAGGATCTTTAGCCTGAATGCCAATATATGCAAAGCAATCAAAGATCGCTTTTCCAGATCAAAGGCCAGGCCCCAGTATGGAATTGCCCATGTATTTGAATGGAGTCACAAAGTCACTGCAGAGGTAGTGTTAGACAAACAAACTTAAGAGGTTCCCTTTCTTCTTGTGGAGACTCCTTATAGAACTGAACCTCTGGGTAAAGAGGTGTCATTTCACAGGGAGAGAAAAAGGACTTTTAAAATATCTTCTCCCTATCCCACGCTCTCCAATCAGCCCAAATGAGCTGACTGTCAGTGATATTCTCCACAAGGAGAAATGGATATCAGAGTCCAGCAGAAGGTTTCCTTGAGGTGAGGAGTAGAAAGGGGAACAAAAGGAGAAGGATAGGATAGGAGAAAATTATTCTCTTACAAGGCATACAGTTATCTCCTCAAAAAAGGACAGCCCAGTGTGATATATGTGAGCAATATTCAGGAAACATGACTGCAAATGCCTCAGGTTCCTCCTGAATTGGTAGGTCTTATTGAGAGCCAAGTTCCCTCTCTGGCTAGACAGTTACCTACAGGAAGCTCTTGGCTGAAGACAGTATTTCTGCTGGGCAGACAGAAATCAGCAATACTGAGAGGATGGTCCCACAGACTGGTAATGAAATGTCTTGCTAACGAGAGATGAGTTGGGCTGAGTACAAAGATCATTGCAAGGTGCTGTTGTATATGAGGACATCTGTCAGGTGCAGTTCACCTGCCAGAAACAAGCCATTTTAGCTGGATGCAACTCAAACTTCCTCCGTCTCTACATGATATTTGTATGCTTTATGGAATAAATTCTTCTTGTTACCTTTGTTAGCATGTGTCATTGAATATATAATGTCCTGTCACTTTCACTAGTATGTTCTATTGACTATATCGCTGCTTGCAAAGCTCATGTTGAGTTAATGTACCCGATTTATTTATACAATTCATTTTGCTTTATTTCCAGAGACATGCTGTGGCCATACTGTGATGCAGATACTGTGATAGTGACTGTAATAAATAAATTCAGTGAACAATTATCTCCCAAATTCAGCTTCTCTGACACAAATCAGTGGAGAATAGTTCTTCGCTTACATTTAAGAGCTGGTGGTCGCATACCAAATGTGGAGTTTGACCAACAGGGAGTACAAGCAATGCATTTGTGATCAGAACCGGAGGGGTGGGAGGGAAAAACAACTAAACAACTTCACCAATAATAATTTGGAGAGGAAAATCAGTTTTGTGGTGTGAGTGTACTGATAAAAGCAATCTGTTCAAATGTCTGTATTTTCTCCCAAGTTTTATGGTGTATTGCTAGATAGAATGATAAACAGATATTTTTTCAAAAACAATTTTTTTCTTATGAATGCTTGCTTTTGGAATAAAAACTACCTTGTCTTTTAGCAAGAAAAAATACATTATTTTTCTTTCTGAATGCAAATCTTTTCTTTTTGACTGGGTAAAATTTCACTCTCTGAACATTTTCTTTGGACTACTCTTGCAGTGAAACTGCTCTATATACAGGTTGAGATGGTTTCATTCTACCATTGATCAAAACTGGTAAGTTCCCTCAAATCTCAAATTTCCAAGAACAGAGTGCTGCAGAACAAAAGGAATCACATAACCACTGACTTGTGCCTCTCTGCATTTTGAGATGATTCTGAGAGCACTTCAGAACTAGATAGTCCAGACTTGAGATAGTTGTGAAATGTATCTCACCTAACATTATAAATCAACATTTGGGCCAGGTGTCCAGATGCTATGATAGGAAATGGAGATCCTAGTAATGAAGCTAACGGCCTTTAGAGCCTAATTCCTCTGACCAAATGTTGGAATTTACTTTGGGTTGTCACGAATCTTTACCAAACTCCACTCACCATATTGCCCAGATCACTGTTAACTACAGAGGGAGCCAAGAGTGACTTGCTCAGATATAAATGCAAAAACTGTGGATACACATATTCAGTCAAATGAATCACAGCCCTGATTTTGAGATAAACAAAGTTAAGGAGGATGAAGCCCTACCATATGGGGCTTCTTATTATTCTCGTTATTCAATAACCAGCATATTGGGAGGTCCTCTTTATTGCACTATTTAGCAGATATTTCACACTCAGCCTTGATGTTTGTAGTTACTTTAGGCCTCATGATGACAACATGGCACTACTGAGAAGCCAGCAGCTTTGACTGCAAGATTGCTCCAAAGCTCTGAAACTCTAACAAACATTTTATCCAATGATATTCTTGTCATACTAAGCTTTGTACTCTGCGATATTTAACTCACACTATGCTGTTCTGCCTTTGCAGAAGATTTATTAGGAGAATGACAATATCTTCACATGGGCAAGAGCTGCCAACTGCCAGAGACTCACTTGCCTGTTTGCAAATGGATGAATCTCTTCTCTCCAGGTATGACTTCGTGCATTAAGTCATTGCATGGTAGATGAATGGAAGAAAAGCAGGAGTAAGTCATATGAGATGTGAGGAACCATAATACCCAACTGTATATAGCTGTAATAGCTGAGGTCTATTCTAGCAGGGTTTATGTGAGACTTGCTGGGTGATGAACTTAACCACAGGGAGCTGAGGCCTCTCTCCCCACACTTTAATCCTAAGCACCCAGTGAGTGGATTGTAGCTTAGTCTGATCATCTGTGTCAAAATATGTAGGGTCATGGAGCTGAAGGCCATGGTACAGCCTCACAAATACATGTAATGTAGGCCTTGCCCCTAATAAAATTGGAAAGAATGGACACTGAATATTAGTTACAGAAAGCCTGAGCTCTGTCCCTCAAGCTCCTGTTAGTATTTGTACCGTGGTTTGCTGATACTTGAGCTGCCAACAGGAACAAAGAGACTGTTCTGCCATGGCAAGTTGTGCACCGCATGTCTCCTGAAAAGCCAATGCACAGCAGGGCAAAGGGAGGGTAGGTTTTCAGCCTTCGCTCCAAGTTGCCTCGCTTTCCTGGGTTTATGTCAGGCCCTTAGCGTTATTTGAACATAGTTTTTGTGGTTTAATTTGCATAATTGATGAGATGGAAAATTATCTTGGTGATTGATGGATGTTCTGCATGCACCAGAGTCTGTCACAAAATATAATGCATCTGTAGGATGAGCCTGCTGCTCCTGCCATGTTATTTCCCAAAAGGGCTATAAAATTCTAACTTAACCCTGCAGTTTCTTTTGTTTTTAATCTTTTACAATATAATGTATAACACAGTAAACAAACACAGAGACACAGCATCAACTAAAGTTATCATCTTTCTTCATTGTACTCCAAGGACAAGGAGAAGGTAAGAAATGGTATTGTAAGTGTGGAACTGATCCAAGGCTTTCCTATACCAGGTGTTCACACTATTTAGTAGACTTTCACTGTAGATATGCCTATACATTTTCTCCTCCTTTGGGTATGGTCTGCCTCTAACAGAAGTTTGTATTAATAAAAAAAATAATTTACATTTACAATTGGTTTACAGTATGCATATAGTCAGATATCACTGTTTATATGATAAGTGGACTTTTCTTGGTAACGTATTCTTTTATAATCAAAAGTTGGTGCCAAGTGCAAAGATACACTTCAATAACTAACAATGCTTCTTCCCACGGGAAACCTAACTTGGTCCTTTCCTGTCAAGCAAAGCACTGAGACATATGAGTGACTTGAAGTACATCTTTAAGTTGTGAATGGGTTTGCATATGCTTTCCATTCAACATGTGCTGAAGCTTGCTGTTGAGCAGAGATGGATTTAGGGATGTATGCGACTTCTTTGCTGAACTGTGACTTTGGAGAGATGAAGTCTCCCCTGTTCTGCCCGCAAATTAGTGGCCAAACACAGCAGGTAGTTATGCAGTTTTTATTCACCGGAATTATTTGGTGACTGGACATGATTTGTGGTGTCTGTCCTACATCATTTTATCAACTAAGACTCAGGGAGCTTGGGGACAAGTTAGCTGATGAGCTGTTACTTGCCCTAAGTGGGGGAGGCAATTCCTCTGACCAGTCTGAGGTCGAAGTTTGTGACCAGTCCTGATGCCACAGGACACTGAGCTTTAGAGAACAGAGGAGAAGAGGCTCCATCTAATCCTATGTGTGCTTTATTCAGGGAGCATTTATGAAGCAAGAAGGGAGAGAAGAAGATGAAAAGAGAGGAGCTGTCTCGATCCTCAGATTGAACATATCCAAAGACCATGAGCAGTATTTCCAGGGCACTTTCAAATCATGACTTGAGCAAACTAAAAGCATAGGCTAAGCCTAGCTCTTGAGGGAGTTTTGCTGTGTCAAATGCATTTTCTAAATAGCTCTAGCTTTAGTATACAGAGGACACAGCTGAACTGATGTTAATGGAGCTGGAGAAGATGAACCACACTGCCAGTTCTCCAACCTCCTAAGAAAAAAGAAATCAGAACAAAGGATTTACCCCCAAAACTCTTTACTGTGATAACTTGTTGCACTGAATGAGAATTTGCTTCAATGGGAATTTGTTCTCTGAGTTACATATAGATTTCTTCAAACTGTGAATGGGCTTAACCTGCTTTCCTTGGTGATCTAATTCAATCTGCTTCTGTTCCTATCTGCAATAGGATAAATGCATGCATGTAGTACTGTGTATGTGCTTTTTCTATCATTTATATACCATTAAATGTTTGTTGCAGGAAAAGTATAAATCATAACAAAAAAAAAAGGAAAATAATGAAGAACTAGGGGTAGACATCGACAAAGTCATGTCTATGTACGTCCCTAAAAAACAGTTCCAAACTTAAAATGGTTTAGCTTCTGAGCTCTGAGGTGGAAAAATCAGATGGGAACGACCACATTATTTTTTTTCCAACACGAAACTTCTCTACCAAGCAAAATGAAAGACATTCTTCCTGCCCCTGATCCACACCAAATGCTGCTCCAGTTTGAAGTGACAAAGGGTTGATTAGTTATGATCAGCTGCTACAGCTGAGATGATACAGCACTCCAATCAATTCCTCAACAATCAATTCGTTACACCAAATTCTCTCTCCATCTGTGGCTACCTGACATCCATCAGGGCCCCTCTTCTCCTGGGGAGCACCTGAAGATAACTCAGTGGGCTGAAATGGCGATCACTTGTTCGGTATGCTGTTGGGCAGGTATGTTAACGGCGTTAACCCTCTAGAGCTGAGCAGCTCAGCTGCACACTTCAAGTTTCCACTGTGATATTATATTTGACATTCAATTTGAAACCCTAAACTCCTTTAATGCAATATCTCAGCACAATGATAGTAATAAGGTAGTACCACTTGCTTTCTATTTAACTACCAAAGGCAAAATGGAAAGGGGGAGAAAACAGACCCAATTATTTTAACCCCTTCAATACTAGTTACATTGGTGGCTGGCTTTGTAAGCACATTCTTCTATGTTAAATCACACTGGGAACAAAGGCAGGAAAGTGCTTTTTCCTGGAACAACTAAAACGGTTTGTTTTGTTCTGTTTTCCTCCATGAAAGTCCCAGAGGCTGCTATTTTACTGTGTGAGCCTCGGCAAAATGTGTGGAGGTGATACTTGTTCCAAACAGAGCTATCTTTGCACATCTGGCAGTAGTGAAACGGTTAAAATCTTATCTTTGTAAATGTAGGGCCATGGTTTACCCTGAAGGGACCCTTGCCAAGGTCCTTCCAATACTTCAGAAATCTACCTCCATGGTTTTGTCATCATCCCACACCAATACTACAGCAATATGATAGCAATGGTTTAAAGTTCTCTGAGGTCTTTCCCATCCAGAGGAATGGGTGGAAAAATCAGTGCAGCAATTCTCACTACGTTTAGTTTAGAAATGGAGAAAACGTGTCAAACCCCAAGTCTAGTTTTGTTGGGAGATGGAAGGTTGTTTATTATCCAAGCTGAAATACTGACTATGCACCTTTAGGGTTTCTCAAGTCTCAAATTTGGGACTGTCAGTTTTGGAGAGCTTTGAACCACCATTTCTAGCCCAAATCTTCCTCCAGTCCTTTAGGCACAGCAGGACTGTCACCCAGGCTTTTGTCAACCTTCCAGGCTGATAAAATATGAAGTGTGGTTGTGTTTTACCAAGTTTTGCACAGCTCTTCCACTGCAGTTCACCTTCCATTAGACTCAGGGAAATCTGAGACACCATGAGTCAAAGTAGGGATCTTAGTGGGAGGAAAGGGATTTTAACAGACCTAAAGTAAAATACAAGGATATTTAATATCTCTACTATACATATGCTTGTAAATGTAACATTTTTCTTTCTAGCAATTCCATTTATTTCTCTTCTAGTCTTTTTTTCATCTTTTCTTCCATATGTGTAGCAGTATTTTATATACTATGTCTTTGTCCATGTTTCTAGACACACAACCTGTACAGTAATGGACGGTATAAAACTTCCCTGACTGCCTCTTCCCAGCTTGTCCTTAGGTACCAAGTGAATGTCAGAGATCTAGACTCAAACTATTTAAAAGCATTTAGCTAGCTTTACACGGCAACTATTCGGTCAAACTTTCTCTGCTTTAGGAAAGGACATGTCGCCCCTCTTGGCAAATCAATTATTCAGACGCTGTGATAGTCCGAGGCATCGTATCAGTAATAAAGTAGTGAATTATTAATCACGGCTTGTGCCATTTCGATTAGATTTGGGAAATTCAGGATTAAATTTCTGGCACCCTGTGCCTCGGATTGAGCTCAGCCCAGCTGGCCTGACAGGCATGAGCTGGCTTTGTACTTCAGAGGAGGCTGGTGGATAAAAATTACTTGAAAAGCCTCAGAACTTCAATTATTATTATTAGTATTATGGAAGGAACTGGAGTGACTGAAAATAGACTTCCAATCTGCAGGGCAGTTTTGGTTTCACACAAAACTTGTACTGTAATAGCTCAGTCTTCTTTTCTGGTTACTCTGAGCTCATCTGCTTGCTGCAAGAAAGGCTAACCCTGCTTGAAAGATGAGGCAGTCTGGTGAGGTCTATGTGCCTGTGTACAATATTTACACTTTCCACATTTTCTCAGGGTTCTGAGGATACTCTGGGAGACGGAAATCATATTAATTATAAGCACAGGACCAGCGCTCCCACAGCTTTGGCACTATCTGTTGAGGGAGGAAGAGCCTCACTGGAAGAAGTGAGAGCCTTGGTGTCCAGAAGACTTTGCTTACATCCTGCTTAAGGCTAGAGAAAAAGGATTTTGGCTTTCTCTGCCTTGCCCACATCAGACTATCATCCCTCACAGTGCCCTGCCTTGTAAATTCAACTCATTTTCACTCAGCTGGTATTTTTTTGCTGTTGCCTGTTCCTAGTGTGCACTGTGGAAAGCGTGCTCTGCAATCCTGGTGAGCCCTCCCTTCACCAAAGAGGAGTTTTATGCTATAATGAGAGGAGCACAAACACGAAAGAGGAAGGCAGCCAGGAGAGGGGAGGCTGTTGAGAACACATGGGGAGTTTCTCAGAGAAATGCTGCCCACTGAAATTAGTAGGGAGGTGGAAAGAAAGAGAAGGGAGGATGAAGGTGCTGTGTCTGGTTGAGGGTCACTGGCTGGAGAAATGATGGGGTGAAATGGCAGGACGTTAGGGTAGAAGCGGGACATCTGAGCACGGCACTAAGAGCTGGCCAGCATGGGAGTTTTGAGCTGCTGGATGTGGGGAGATGTGAGCTAGGGGGATGCAGGGCCTCAAAGCCACCAGGGAGAACCAGGGCAAATTCTGGGGTACCCTGACCCTAAGCTGAAAACCTGTCACAAAACTATAAAGAAAGAGCATCCACTGATGACATTTCATTTTTATTCATTGCCAATAGGCACAGAAGAAGTTAGTCACTTCTTCAGCAGTTAGGTTGGGAAGTTAAGTAACTTTGGCCAGGCCTTAAGGAAATCAAAGGAAAAGCCCAGGTGACCTGACCCTATGCTCACATCCTTGTCAATGTGAACTGATAGCACAGGTCTGAAATGAAGCCTGCCGGGTTTCTCCCTGTGATGTTGGCCTTTTGCTAGACATACAACTGAGGGAACAGCTTTCGCCACAAATGTAGTCCAATTCAAAACCTGAACAGGACTCAAAAGTGACCAAGTTGAAAACCCTTGACATGAAGGAAATAACATTTCACTCTGTGCGGTTTTAATTTCATCCCTCTGCCCTGGAGTCAGAGGTTTCTTAACAGAATGAGGAGTGTGGAGTGTATATGCATTGTGGAAAGGAAAGTCTATGTCGGGAGATGCTGCATGTAGCTAGTTTCTTACCCTTAGAAGCCTTCATGACTTTGGGGGAAAGGAAAAGTTAAAAAAAAAAAAAAAAAAAAAAACCCAAGGTTTTGAAAGAATATTTTTTTGAAAGAGGAGCTGAAAAAGACATCAAAACAGATCAAAGAAACTCATGGAAGTGGGAAAAAAAACAGCGAGAGGGGGGAAAAAAAGAGAAGGAAAAGCTCCTGCAGTAACATTGGATGAAAATTAAGCTTCTCAGATCTGTTTAAAAGATATTCTGTTTGATCTTTTATATCTTATGCTCTGATTATCCAGGTTCCTTTTGATGTTGCTGAGCCCTATAGAACTGATATGTAAAAATACACATACATATGTATTAATATAGCGGGTACAGATGCACATGCACACACCCCCTAATGCTGTCCTTGCTGCCCATGAATGGGAGATATGGCCAAAAGAGATGAGGCTGCACAGGAGCAAGCTCCTGTTCTCTGGCCCCAAGTTGTGTGTCTAGCTCCCGTGCCACGGTGTCCTGCTAATAAGAGCTTCCCTGCCACCTTCCTGAATAGAAAGTTCTAGAAAAAGCTGTGCTATGAGATCCATGGTTCAGAGAAATGCTGAAGGGTGCATGAAGACCTGCATTTTCTGAAAACACACGTGCCTCAGAAAAGTCAGAAAAACTGGATTTTGCTCCCTTTCCCTGATGGTGAGGGAGCATGGACGGGGCTGCCAGGAGGACTGGGAAGGACTTGGAAAGAGTCAGAGCCATTCCCAGCATCCCATTCATTGCTGGGTTGGGAAGAGACGGATGGAGGCTGAATTAAAATGCCCTCCTTGGCCAGGCAGCGAAGCTATTTTGCCTTCAATCTCACCATTTCCAAAGCCCTCCTTGTGGCCACTCAAAGGCAGCAGGTCCTGGCCACAGGAGGCTGGGAGAAGGGTACCGTCTCTCCAGAGCCGGGCTTCACTCCTCCAGCCTCCAGTCCTTGCTGCCGCCCTGGTCAAACACCTCCAAACCTTTAATCTGCTTACCCTTCGGGAGGCCCCAGGAGGCAGGCAAAGTGGCGTTAAGCTCATTTTACAGCAGGAAACGCAAGCGATTTACATACAAATACAGAAGAAGCTGGCAGCAGAGGTAGGACCTGAGCTTCATCTCCTGTTTCTCTGGGCCTGAGAGCACTCCTCTGCCTCTGCCTCTCACCTCCAGGTCTCCTCGCATTTTGCCTATTAATGGCCAGGCACAGGGTTATCATACCCAAACTAGCAGGAGGAAAATGCTGCCCTCCTTCTGCCATCCTGTCCTTGCTGTCTCCCAGACCTTGGGGACCAGCTATTGCAGTGCTGACTCCCCCTGCCCCGCAACCCTCCTGCGAGGACGAGCACGGGCAAAGCACTTCAGCTCAGTGTGGGCTCACACCTGTGCTTTCCTGCAATGTGAATACACTAAAATGCTTCTAATTCTTATAAATGCCTGGAGTGGTGCACAGGCAGCAAGTACAGTATCTTGGTTTTTCTTAGCTGGAGCTAGTACACTTGGTTGCTTCAGCCTCTGGGCACTGGCAGCCTGATCCCGTCTCGCTAGCTGCAGTACTGTGTATTTATTCTCATTGCTCCTCTTCCCAGGCTCTCCCCCACCCTTTCTCAGATGTTTTCCAAGTAGATCTGTCTATTGCCACTCCCCTCCTAACACTCCTAATTAAAAATAAAGAAGGAAAATACACAGCAAAATTATTTTAGTTTTACAGAGAGCAATAAAATGATCAAAGGCTTATTTGTAGCTAACAGCGCACACACGCCATTCATTGAACTACCATGGTGGGGGGGGGAACATTTTCTTCATCTCCTTACAAATGTGTTTCTTTAAAAAAATCAATGGAAGCAGATTTTTTAATTAAAATAGATGCTGCTCCTTCCTGCCCCTGATGCTGCTACATGTTTTGCTGCTGTCGTGGCTGCTGTTATCTAATCTGGGGCTTTATTTATTTATTTATTTATTTACTAGCCACTGACAATAGGAGATTGCAGCTTTGATTTCCCTGCTAGACTTGGGGGAACAGAAGGGAGGTGGGCCTGCCAGAGGGAAAATGCTTTTGTTCTGTCTCTGGTCTCTTTACTACGCAGGTGAGGGTCAAACACCCCCTTTCTCATGCTTTCCCCTCCTCCAGCCCTGGTGAGGGATACAAAAGCTAAGCCTTGCTGTCTCCTTCTCTCCGTCCTCCTTTTTACAGATGCAAATCCCTGCTGCTCAAGCTCAAGAGTGTTTCAAGGAATAAAATGTGCTCTGTGGAAACGCCTTCATTTGAAGGTGTTATGGAGATCTGGAACCGAACCGCTGAATGGCTGGTCTTTTTTTTTTTTTTTTCATTTTTCATTTTTCCATTTTTTTCTCCCTTCCCTCTTATTCTTCCATAAGAAAATACCAATTTAGGGCTCCAATAAAAAAATCAAGCAAGCTAGCTACTAGAGCACTCACCCTTCTTCCTAATCCAGGAGATCTGAATCACTAGTTTTTTTCCTATCTCTCTCTATCCCTGTTCCATGGGCTCCCGTTGCACACAATATCAAAGGGTTTCCAAGGAGGTTTTCATATGAGTCTCCAAGATAAACACATTTGCTCCAAGTGTGTTGCAGTCAGAGCTAGCACTGGACTTTGCGGAGGCCAGGCAGGAGCTAGCCTGTGTGTCCAGCTCCTCACTCTCCCTGGTGCACTGGCTGATTTCTGCTGTGATCCCTTCAAATTCACACATGTGCGTAGAGGCAGGGATTCATTTGCTCACAAGGACTGGCAGTGCCCACTTATTTAAGCATCCTAAAATCTAAAGCAGAGACGAAGTCTCAGAGGTTCTAGATGTAACCTAAGGGATACTTCTAGCTAGCATGGGCCAAGCATGATTTGCACTAGCCAAAGATTTGGCCAGAGCATTTATCTTTATGTGTGTCATTAGGACATAAGGTCACTGCTGCAGGGCCCAGGAAGAAATTTGTCCTTTCCATCCCTGACTGCACTGTTGGCCAGGTGCTTTTGAAAGGGAGAGCTTCACATGGCCCTCAGGCACCAAGCACAGACCACTGCTGGAGGCACGGTACCTGACTAGACAGGTCACTGATTCCATCTGTTATGATAAACTGTAACTTCCTATGTGGAAGGAAACTGGCAGTTAAAACTGCCCAGAGAGTGCTTTTTTCCTTTCATCTTACCACCCAGTATCTATAGATCTGTTTGTGTCTGACTTCCCAGATTCTGCACACCTGTAACCTCCACTGATCTCAAAGGTTGCCCCAGGCACTCTGTTCTTCCCCAGATCTGCGGGTAGGTGCTGGCAGTCCTACATATGGACTGAGCAATGTCTGTGAATAATTGAATGTTTACCTCATTGGCCAGAATGCACATTGACCAAATAATTTTTTTAAAATGACTTCCTAGTCTGCCAGATTCACCCTCTTTACCTAAAACTGTTTTTTTTTTTTCATTTTGTTGTGGATTTTCTCCCTTTATATTAAATGTTAGCAGATTAATAAATAAAAATCTGAAAAAGAAAATCAAAATGCTCTGTTTAAAAATATCGCATCAACAAAGCAAAAGTTTCACATTTTCACTCAAGTGCTCAAGTGATGACTGTGGTATCTTATTTTTTGATAGAAGTATGCATATATTTCCATTCAATGCTTAAATACTATCTTTTTTTCAATGAATAAAATATTTGACCAAAGTCTTTCCACTACCGTAATCCTGAATAATATTTTACACTATATCTGCACAGAAAATTAAATGCCAGGCAATGTTCTGTACAGTGCAATCCAAACACCAGTCTGTCAACAGGTGAGGCTTATCCCTGGCATGGGTTGGGTGTGGGTCAACTAGTTTTGTCCCAAGAAGTTTCTGGGCATGGTCTGGAAGATGGCACTGGGACCATTTCCAGTGGACATACTGGACAGGGCCATTTAGTTCTGGAGGAAGAGAGTCTATCAGTTGGCTGCAAGCTGGCCTGTGTCAGCTCATATCATGGCTAAAGAAGGTCCCTGACAGTTTTTGTTTACAAATATACATATATCCATAGTCTTTCAACTGTTTCAGCAGTTGTTTGGGATCATGCAAGAAGAAAGGCACTTGTTAAGACGTGTTAGGCAACAAATGCTATTCCTACTCCTGTATCTATATATACAGTATAAATACAGGGAAGAAATAAGGTATTCTCTTAAAACCAGAATACCATCTTTGACTCAGTAATCTTCAGATTTAGGGATTCACTTTTGAAAGGGCACAGAAATACAGGTGTTTACAACATTTGGAGAAAGGTAGGTGTTTACAACAGATACACCTCCATCTGAGATAATCACTTTAAGCTTTCTTCTGTAGGCCACGGGGATCCGGTCTGCCAAGTCTAGAGGGCAATTCTCATCCTGAGGTAGACATCTACATTCAACTAAATCACACGTACCCTAAAAAAGCCCTTTTCTCACTGTGTTCTACATTTTAAGTCTCAGCTGACTTGCCCTGTTGAAACATTTTACACTTTAGTTAGGTGACTTTGATGAGGATAAATTTAGGGAATATTAAACCTGTCCTATAAGTTTAAAAGTTCCTTCTTTAGAGCTGTTCAGGACATTAACAGGATTATGCAGAACCTGATAGGACTGTGGTTTCCCTAAAGCTGGGTGTGCAACAGCATATGGAAATAAATACTTCTAATTTCAGATCAAATCTCTATGGACAGAGATACCACGTGTGCTCAACAGTGCACATTTTGTCATTTGTATGTGCAGATATTCACTTTGTAGAGGAAACAGTTTGCTGTATGCATTCACTAGTGAACCCGCCTTTCTTTTTCTTAATGTTATTAAGACCTCAAAATGCATGGAAAAGTTAGAAGAACTGAGATATAAACAGCTTCCCTTCCCCCACCACCCACACTTACATAAGCACACACACTGAAAAGAGGTAAACTATATATATATCTGCAAAAGATAAAATCCATTTAAAAATGCAGTCTCTAACCCTTTCCAGCATCTGTCTTTATCAGGTGGTAAGTAAAGACTTTCACACCAGTGGAGTGTAAATTCCGTTAATAAATTCTGCCACAATATCTTTGAAAGTGTGAGCCAATAAAATGTTATACATAGAGATTAAATTATATCCAGGCTCAGCAGAACAGCAGTGACATCTTTTCAGTGGACCGAGGCTAGGATAAGGGTTTTTAAGCATCTCTCTTTACCATTTGAAGGGAGCTGAAGAAGGACACTTCACTCACAATACCTTGGAATAGACATATCTCTCACAACAGCTCCTTGTAACCATCCACGTATGGATGTTATCATGGGAATAGTTGCTTGCTATACGCACTTTTGCTCCAACGTACATTATCTATTGGTGATATAGGAAAGTTTTTGAATGATAGCTTGACAGTGAAGAAGTTCTAGTCTCCATCAGTCCCCTCCTGTGCCAATGCAGGGGAAAGTGTCTTAGCCTCAGCATTAATTAAACTATATGAAGTCTGATCCTGTCATGGAAGATCTGTACGCAGATTCAGACTCTCTGACAACATCCTATCTTCACTGACCTGTATTTACCAGGTAAAATAAATAACAAGATCATTTTATCACTATAGCATCAAAAACTTTTGTCTGTCTGTAAAATACAGGGGTTAACTTATCTGCTCTTGAAAACCACCAAAGCTGCACTGAAGCTTACTGATTTACATCAGTAAAGCACTAGCTCTTGTAAAGGTTTTCTCACTGAGAAAGGCTGAGCCAGAGAGTGACTATTACTGACATAACCAGAAAGACTTTCTCTCTGGGACCAGAAGGGCTCTACTTTATACCCTACTTTAGAAAACAGGCCTGATCCCTATGAGTCCTAGGTCTTCCACTGTCTGCTCTTTCTCTACACGTTATGCCTTCTCATGGCAGAGGGTTCAGCATTTACTACGCACTGGATGATATACAGACCACATGTCTACCTCTACTTTCAGGTCTGGCTTTCAGTGGGTTTAACCTCCAAATTGCCACTTTTTGGCCTGTGTCCATGATTTTGCCTAAAGGTCTGCTTTTGCCCTTGTGGATTTCACAAGAATGAGGACGGAAATTTTAGGGCAACAACAAGGAAGACTATCTATATGATTATTTAGGTTATCCTTGCAGTAAACAGGGCCAGCGAACAGGTCCAGGCAATGTCCTGTGGCTCGCCAAACTCCATCACTGTTAACACAGTGTTGGCCAAGTACTATTCTGGAACTCATCCAGGTCTGGTCTGGGGGATAGTACAGACCAGAACCTGTTCCCAGTCTGCAGTATGGTTATGCACACTCTCTTTTGTGATGAAAGAGAGCTTAGCACTGTAAATGTGAACCATATCGTGCCATCTGTCCTTAGGTCCAGGGAACGCATCTGCAGTGGTGTAGATGTAGTTCTTGCCTACATCTGTTTATGTCAGCTGGGTGCTCAATCTTGCTCTGTTGTGTGTACACACTATCAAGATCAGAAAGTCCCTAAACAGGGAAGTCATACCTGCAGAAACTCATTATATTTTCCCTGATTTTAATGTGTTTTTGCTAAACATCTAGTTCTGGCCACTGCTTAAAAAAGGATACCGGACTACTTTTTTTCCTTGATTAGAACTGCTATAATAACTCTTATATCCTAAAATATCTTTGTCATCTTTAAGAATAAATCATTCCTGAGTTCTTGCTTCTAACTCTCCCATTCCCATCTATAGGTTTCTGTTTAATCAGCCCATTCTAACCACTGCATTTCTCCCCCTTGAAAATCAGGGCTGACTTTCAGATCTCAGCATGACTGGAAAAAAAGTCTGGCAGCAAATAAAGCAAAGAGTTGCTTTTCCGTCCAGAATGTGTGTGTGAGGATGAGATTGGCACAAGTTATTGGCCAAAATATCACTTACGAGTAGCAAAGCTCTTCCTAGGACAATCTCTTTCACACCCCACTTACAAAAACAACAATAGCTTTGGTATCATTTTGAAAGAGAAAGAAAAGAAGATGTGCGGGTGGGAAGGGCAGGAATTACAGCCCGTGTATTAATCAGATAGAAAAGCTCTGTCTCCTAGAATTCTTTCATTAGCTCGCAAGACAGGTGCCCTCCGACCTCCAGCATCACTTACTTCCTTAGTAACAACTACTGCTGGCAGATGATCCCTCTTGTAGGCTTCATCCATATTCAAAGAGTTGTCACATCCAACTGATGCTAAGCAGCTAATCAAGTGGAAATTTATTTTCCTTTTCTTTTTCTTTTTGTTCCATTTTACTCCTTCTCCCATGCCAGTAAGATAGTTCCGTGCCACGGAGTCAAACTCCTTTGAACCCTGAGAAAGGGCTAGATAGATGGGGAAAAGGAGACAATCCCTTTTCAGTCCACACATTAAGTCTCTCAGGATTTTTCCCTTTTTATGTGTCAAGTGTATGACTGTTTTGCATTCCCATTAACAGAATTTAAGAACAACCAGGCACAATCAGATGCTTGACTAAGACAGCCATCATGTCACACTTACTTTTTGGTTGAAAATCTCCCATCAAAACTCTCTGAGAAAGAAAATTAAGTTTTAAATACTGTCTAGGTTTTGGAAGGAAGTGACCTTATTCTAAAGCAGTTTATTTTACAACAGATGTAGGGTGTGAGGAGCTTACTAAAAGCTTAAATTTTCCACAGAGAAGGTTAGTACTTTCACTAATACAATTTTATTGTATTTGTTTGCTTTTTCTTACAAAAAACCCCACCAGCTATATTGTGCTTCCTTCCCAGGTTCAAAACCAGACTTGTTAAAGTGGCTCTGAAATGTTCAGCAGCAACTGAAATAAGAATATTTTATGTGCACATGATACATTTTGTGTTAATAGTTGCTAGTAGAGAATTTGTGGTCATCTCTTCTAGCTATGTGCAAAGAATAAAGTGAGGTAATTTCAGACAGTGAAAATGAGAACACTAAGTTTGAAACGGCAACTATTACATGAGAAAATCTGACACTTGTAATCTTGATGAGACCAAAAGACCAGAAGGATAATGAAGATGCCATTTCTGCATTTTTCCATTCTGAGGTTCATAGATTTCTGATGGGTTGAATATTCATCTAGGGGAAAATCTAAGGTCATTGAGTTCAGATAGATAGTGAATATTTTTTCACAACTGTATATGAATGACTGTTGGCAAAAGAAAATCAAAGTCAAGAATTTCTGCTCCAAAAATATAGGACTTCAGTGCTTTTATTCAAAAGGAATCCCAGGACACCTAAAAAATGTTATTTCAAACTTTTTATGGGGGGGGGGAAGTATCTTGATACAGCTAGAATTCCTAAAATCAGTCCCAGATTTTTCTGAAAGAAAAAAAGGAAAGCAACTAACCTGAAGCATCTCTAATAAAAATGAACCATCTATAAAGTATAACCCTATTACAATGCCATTGACTTATATAATTCAGAGGAAATGCTGACATCCTTCATTCAAGCACTAGTTTCAACCTCCTGATAATGTTGTTTTAAATTGTGATGGATTCTGTTCTTCATCCACGAGTAAACTCAAGGGGAATAAATGTATATATGGATGCTTTTGAATGCACAAAACAAAGGGAAGGAGGAATGCAAGGCATACCAGTACCAGACAAACACAGCTCCCACAAATCTCCCTTATTTCCAGCATCCGCTGCCAGGTTTCTTGGTATAACGTGCAATGCATAATTTACTCCTCATGTCTTTCCTTTAATCATCCTGTTAGTACAGATTCTTCCATGGACATCTTTGATATCACTGCCTCTCCTGTCATTGGTGCAAACTGAAACTGGCTGGTAGATTTACTTACATGAGTGTGCACCCTGCAGAATTGCTGCTGCAACTTCTTAGCAGCTTCTGTCTTCATGACACTATTTTTGGACCTCCCTCTCACTCTCTCTTGTCTAGCAATGTCTTGTCTCATGGAGACTGGAGAGCTAAGTTCGTTAAAAAGGAATTTGGTGGGTTATTGCACAAAATTACCTCTATTTACATCTGCTGCCTGTCACTTTCAATGCTCCATGCCTTTTATCACCTAATGCTTCCACTACCTGTCCATGCCAACTTTCAGTGGGCAGCAATTGTAAACTCAAGTTAGTATTGCTTGCTGCATGCATGTCTTTCTACAGAAGCTGCCTTTAGTGGGCTGTGTGAGCTGATGTCTTGGCCAAGAATGTTTGCTCATTGGTAAGACAGAGTTACAGCTGTGCTGATATCCAGAAATGCCAAGAATATTTACATTTATGTAAATGATTTTCCTAGGCTCAATTAAAATTGAATTAAAACTGTTACTAACTTGTTGACATCACCTGAGAAGAAAAAAGTAAAACTAAAAGCAAGCTTGTGGCTGGAGTGAACACTGACTTTCAGATCTCAATTGGACAAGGCTAGGATATTTCAGCTAAAAGAATTTCTGAATCCCTGCTCACAGAAGACAACTTAGTTAGTCAACGGGTGACTACATAATAAAAGTCATGTACTTGACACATTTAGGTGGTGAAGACCCATCTGAGATCTCAGTGCTTTGAGAACCCAGAGGTAAAAGGCCATACCTCTTTCCTGGTAAGGCACCTGCTATGCTGTATCATACAGTGGCCCACAGCCCACAGAGCAGTATGTTATCATAGAATCATAGAATTAGTAACGTGGAAGGGACCTCTGGAGATCATCTAGTCCGACTGCCCTGCTCAAGCAGGGTCACCTAGAGCATGTTAGACAGGGTTGCATCCAGGCGGGCCTTGAAGATCTCCACAGAAGGAGACTCCACAACCTCTCTGCGCAACCTGTGCCAGGGCTCCGTCACTCTCACAGGGAAGAAATTCCCCCCTCATGGTCAGGCGGAACTTGCTGTCCTTCAATTTCTGCCCATTGCCTCTTGTCCTGTCACACGGGACAACTGAAAAGAGTTTGTCCACGTCCCCCTGACACCCTCCCTTCAGGTACTTGTACACATTGATCAGATCCCCCCTCAGTCTTCTCTTCCCCATGCTGAAGAGGCCCAGCTCTCGCAGCCGTTCCTCATAGGGCAGGTGCTCCAGCCCTCTGATCATCTTTGTAGCACTACGCTAGACTCTCTCCAGTAGCTCCATGTCTCTCTTGTCCTGGGGAGCCCAGAACTGGACACAGTACTTGAGATGAGGCCTCCCCAGGGCTGAGGAGAGGGGCAGGATCACCTCCCTTGACCTGCTGGCAACACTCTTCCTAATGCACCCCAGGACACCGTTGGCCTTCGTGGCCACAGGGGCACATTGCTGGCTCATGGTCAACTTGTCATCCACCAGCACTCCCAGGTCCTTCTCTGCAGAGCTGCTCTCCAGAAGGTCGCCCCGCAGCTTGTCCTGGTGCCTAGGGTTATTTCTCCCTAGGTGCAGGACTCTGCACTTGCCCTTGTTGAACTTGATGAGGTTCCTCTCTGCCCAACTCTCCAGCCTGTCCAAGTCTCTCTGAATGGCAGCACAGCCCTCTGGTGTATCTGCCACTCCTCCCAGCTTGGTATCATCAGCAAACTTGCTGAGGATGCACTCCATCCCCTCATCCAGGTCACTGATGAAAAAGTTGAACAGGATGGGACTCAATACTGAGCCCTGGGGGAGGCCACTAGCCACAGGCCTCCACCTAGACTCCACGCCACTGATGACACCCTCTGAGCTCTGCCTTTCAGCCAGTTCTCAATTCACCTCACTGTCCACTCGTCTAACCCACACTTCCTGAGCTTCTCTAGGAGGATGTTATGGGAGACAGTGTCAAAAACCTTGCTGAAGTGAAGGTACACAACGTCCACTGCTCTCCCCTCATCTACTCAGCCAGTCATGCCATCATAAAAGGCTATCAGATTGGTTAAGCGGGATTTCCCCTTGGTGAATCCATGCTGGCTAGTCCTGATCACCTTCCTTTCCTCCATATGTCTGGAGATGACATCCAGAATGAGCTGTTCCATCACCTTTCCAGGGATGGAGGTGAGGCTGACTGGCATATAGTTGCCTGGGTCCTCCTTCTTGCCCTTCTTGAAGACTGGAGTGACATTGGCTTTCTTCCAGTCCTCAGGCATCTCTCCAGTTCTCCAGGACCTTTCAAAGATGATGGAGAGCGGCCTGGCAACAACATCTGCCAGATCCCTCAGTACCCATGGGTACACCCCATCTGGGCCCATGGATTTGTGGATGTCTAGCCTGCCCAGAAGGTCTCTAATCCTATCCTCCTCAACCAAAGCAAAGTCTTCCCTTCTCTGGACTTTCTCCCCCACATCCAGGCTACAGGATTCCTGAGGGCTGCCCTTAGCAGTGAAGATTGAAGCAAAGAAGGCATTCAGTAATTCCGCCTTCTCTGTATTCCTTGTCACCAGGGCCCCCACCCCATTCAGTACTGGGCCCACATTTTCCTGAGTCCTCCTCTTGCTGCTGATGTATTTGAAGAAGCCCTTCCTGTTGTCCTTGACATCCCTTGCCAGACTCAGTTCCAACTGGGCCTTAGCCTTCCTCGCCGCATCTCTACATACACTGGCTGCATTCCTATAATTCTCCCAAGTAGCCTGCCCCCTCTTCCACATTCTGTGTACTTTCTTCTTCTCTCTGAATTTGGTCAAGAGCACCTTGCTCACCCATACAGGTCTCCTGCCCCTTTTGCTGCACTTCTTACTCACAGGGATGCAACACTGTTGAGCTTGGAGGAAGTGATGTTTGAATATTAGCCAGCTCTCACAGACCCCCCTTCCTTCTAGGGCCTTAACCCATGAGATTCTACCAATTAGGTCTCTGAAGAGCCCAAAGTCAGCTCTCCTGAAGTCCAGGGTTGCAATCCTGCTTGTTGCCTTACATCTTTCCTGCAGGATCCTGAACTCCACCATCTCGTGGTTACTGCAGCCAAGGCTGCCCGTAACCTTCACATCTCTAACCAGTCTCTCTCTGGTGGTAAGGACAAGGTCCAGGAGGACACCTTTCCTCGTAGGCTCCTCCACCATTTGTGACAAGAAGTTGTCATCAATGCATTGCAGGAGCCTCCTGGACTGTTTGTGCCTTGCTGTGTAGTCCCTCCAGCAGATGTCAGGGTGGTCGAAGTCTCCCATGAGAACCAGGGCCTGTGGTCTTGAGGCTACCTTCAGCTGTCTATAGGAGGCCTCATCAACTTTCTCTTCCTGGTCAGGTGGCCTGTAGTAGACACCCACAACAGTGTCCCTCGTGTTAGCCTGTCCTTTGATCTTCACCCATAAGCTCTCGACTGCCTCCTCCTCCCTGCCTAGGCAGAGCTCGATGTAGTCCAGTTGCTCTCTCACATAAAGAGCAACTCCACCACCTGTCTCTCCTAAAAAGCACGTATCCATCCATGGCAGCATCCCAGTCATGCGAGCTATCCCACCATGTCTCCGTGATTGCAACGAGATCATGGCCCTGTGATCGCACACAGATCTCCAGCTCCTCCTGTTTGTTCACCATACTGCGTGCATTGGTATACCTGCATTTCAAAGAGGTGGTCATGCCTGCAGGTTTTCCAGGAAGGATGTATGGGGATCCCCCACAGCCATGTCCCGAATGCACATCCCCAGCAGCATGCACCCGTTGGCGCCCCTCCAACTCAACTTGTTTTTGTTGTCTACCCTGTCTGTACGACATCCCCTCCTTCCCCCTCCTACCTAGTTTACTCAAGTCTACTATACACTCCTGGTTGTGCTGCACTGCCCCAGGTACTAGAAAAATCTCAAAAACCAACCCATTTTCCTGTCTAACATCCATCACCTTCAGCTTTGTTTACTTGTGCAAGCCATTCAGCAGAAACATTCAAAGGAAGAAGAACAGCAGAGTGTGTGTTATTTCCTCGGACCTCAGCAGGCACCAGCTCATTTCCCACACTGCAGAAACTCAGGCAATTATCTTTTCTCCTTGCTTGTTATTAGAATGGCACACAAACCCCTAACTGACTACCTGAGCAAGGCCAAGATATTTGCCCCTGTGAAAATTAGGCACATACCAACTTTGGACAGCTCAGATCTGGATCTGAACAACGAAACAACGGCTTTAAAAGCTTCCTCACTTGTGCTTTCTTCCTGCCCTTTTGTCAGTGAATTAACATGGCATCAAAGTGTCTGCCACCTTGATCTCTGACCATGAGCCTATTAAAATTTTATTGGAAGTTAACAATGAGGACTGAAAACAAAGATCAAATGAATAATACATAAACAAAGCACTTCAATTAGATATTGAAGAAAATAATATAAATATATTAGCTAGCAAAATATCTTGAATTATAAATTAGATGGGAACATTCTTTTTTCCCCTCAGGAGGAAAAAAATGAAAGGAAATAAAGAGATCCTTAGTCTTTGGTTGGTTGGTGAGAATAAACTGTCAGGATATTTATATTTGCTGTTTGGGCTTAATAATTTCATGTGTTTTTGCAAGATAACACTTAGGTCATGTGATTTCATCAACCAATTGAGCTGCCAAGCTCTTTGCTGACACCCAGTAATGAAGTGATATGGTAGGGTAGGACACAGTCACCTTATCTTTTTATAAATGCATTGAGTGGCATTTGGGATGCTTTCCTACCTTTCCGGTTCATTTGCATTACATAAGAACCCTCTAAATGTTAAAGCTTTCACTTGCAGCGAAAGTTTGACGCTTCCAACCGCATTCAAGGATATCTGTCTTGGAGTGGCATAAAAATAATGATGTGCCGTTGAGTGTGTGGGGATGGGGCTGTGTATGCCTGTGCGCATAACAGCCGACTGAGACGCTCCAGAGCTGTCTCTGGCACCAAAGCAATGCGTGGAGTCCATCCGAGCTGACAGGCCTACCCAACCTGAAATCATCTGAGTGCAGTTTCTGAAATCGTTTGAAAGTGGAGTGTCAGGAAGATGTTTGCATGGCGGCTGACATCTCCTCCCGGCGTGGTTTAATGACATCCCTCCCTTGTCATAACTCTCCTCACGCTTCACAAATAATAACAGTGGTGGAAGGTCTTGGCAAGATGGAGTTAGGGGCAGGAACGGGAATGTGGGGAAGGGCTGGAAGGGAAGAAAGTGCAAATTGCTGGAGACAAAACCACTTGAAAGAATTTGAATCAGTCTGAACATTCATATCTAGGAGGGTTGTGGGTGTTTCTTGCTTTCTACATCACTCTTCTGTTTTGTTAAACAGGGAGTACAGATTAACTTGCTTTAGCCAATCAGCCCTATTCAGAGCAGTAGGCAAGGTGTGCCTCTTGGTGTGGAGGTCAGTCAGTAAAGGTGCTTGCTAATCATCCCTAGCTATTTATTCTGTTGTTTGGCGGGTGTGAGAGGGAGAAGACAGAGAATATGCTGCAATCTGCTAGAGTTTTCTTCCAGCTCCACTGGGCTACATTCAGCTTTCAGCTTTGGTGGAACCAGCAGGTAGATTGCATCTGGAGAGACACTAAAATAAATAAGAGACCTGAGAAGACTGGAGCGATTGAGTTGAGGAATTTGGACTCCTGAGTTATAAAAACAGCTCTGCCACATTCCTATCGGCTGACCTTGGGCAAGCTGCCTCATGTTTTTGCACCTCAGTTTCCCCCTCTGTAAGGAAAGGAGGAGAAGACAGCACCAGACTTGCAGAATAAAGATTAGTCCCAGAGCAGGCCAAATACATCAATATGGCATGAAACCTGTTACACCAGTGTCACATAAGAGATGAACACGGCCCCTTTAAAATGCTTCATCAGCACTACATGCTCTTAGTTAAATGCATTTATAGCCAGGAGAAATGATCAAGAGCTACCCAAGTCTATATTGATTTCATATTTCCCCAACTTCCAAAGAAAGAGGCAAGTTTTACAAGCATTTTTTAATTGCTACTCCCCTCCTGCTACTACAAGAATGGGAAACAAGATTTTTGACTACATTTTTGGGCAGTAAAGACACAGTAAAGATGCTGCCTTTGGATATTTTTTGTGGGCGATGCACCCAACAGATTATGCCGTGTCACAAGCCCCTGGCATTGCGAAGTCTGTGCGCTGCCAGGCAGAGGAAAGACTTGTTTCTGTCAGGCGTGGAGACAGTGAAAGAGCTGAGGAGCTGGGGAATCAGGTACTTTCGTGCCCGTGTCTCTGGATGGCTGTCTCAGCTGTCTCACCAGCCGTAAGAGGCAGTTTATGAACTGAAAGCCTGCACCTGCTGCTGAAAGAAACATGATTTTGTAGGTGTTCAGTGTCTGAGGATTTCAATGTGCAATAAAATGATAATTTATAGTAATCATAACAATCACAAGTGAAACCTTGAGGCCTTTAACAGTCTTTTGTGGGGCAGAACTACCACATAAGCCGGTGACAAGTTTGCTGTCTCAAGGACTGGGTAAATGACTGAACTGCAGCCCAAGGACCTATCTCAGCAATAATACGGCAGAGGGAATACAAAGACCCTCCCTGCTTTAGCGTAAACAGGCCTGAAACAGGACTTCTGTACCCCAAGATTTTGTCTTCTCCCCTCCTTCCACATATATCCATAGGATACAGTCTAATAAGAGGTATTTTTTGCTTAGAAGTATGTCTAGCACACAGATATAACTGTTTTAATACAAAACAACAACAAAAAACTTGTTGGACCAAATGGATCTCTGATGTAATGAATATGAGCATAGCAGAGGTGCATTTTAATCTCTGTGTCCAGCTGTGCAAGGGCACCTGAGGCATGCACACATCTTGCCATCATCCCTCACCCACATCCAAACATCATGGATGTCAAGAAATCTCCTAGGCCCTTTTTTTTTTTTTTTTTTTTTTTTTTTTTGCCATCTTTCTGAATGGCTATAGGCAGACTCCTGTGAGGATGAAGGGTGTCTCCTCGAGGGCACGGGCAGGCGTTTCTGCCTTTGGTATTGACAACTGACACCCTGGTAGCCTCTCAGGCTCACGTGCGCTCTGCCAGCCCTCCGGGAGTGTATTTACAAATTAAAGGAAAGAGACAACAGATGCTTTCACATTACTTCACAAGGAACTGAATGACAAGGTCAAGAAGAGGGAGGGAAGAAAAAAGAGCCTAGTCAAAAGGAATGAGTACCTTAGCGGCCAGGATTATCTTTAATAGGCTCACACGTAAAACACTAAAACACGTAAATCAGGAGGGGAGTCCCTGTACACTGAGGAAACTTGTCCTTTGGATGAGTTGTTCAGCTAGAATCCTTTTTGCTCACCTCTCCTGGCTTTCCAGACAGAAGATAAACAATCCCAGGACACCTTCTTCGTCAGAAAGGACTCAGTCCTTCCGCTGTGTCATCATTCCCTAGGTCAGTAAAGCAAATTCTCCTGTTCAATGTGGTGTGAAGGCAGACATAGGACACACAGGGATTACCATTTGCCCCAATCCCCTCACTGACCTTCTGAGTTTCAGAATTTGCAAGGAACTCATGGACACACCAGTGAGCAAAGCTGCAAACCTATCATCTCTTGGAGTAAGTGTGTGTGTTTGCTGCTGGAACAAAGCTTAACCCCTGAAAACACTGAGGGTGATTACGGCACTTAGATGCTTTGATGTAGCATGAACACAATTCAAGTTTGAGTATGTTTGGGAGAATGATGGACAACTCAGAGAAGGTAAATAAAAAATGAAACTTAAAATTGATGAGTGTTTAGGTCAAAGTCTGGTATAAGTAACAGTCTTTCTTGTCCTCAGTGGGCTTTAGAGCAATTTCCAAATCCTTTAGGTGGGAATCTCTTACCTCTTTAGGTGGGACTCATTTCACCTAAAATTAAACATCTGAAAGATGGGATTATAGTCAAACTGAATCATGCAAGCTGTCTCTATTACCAATGACAATGACAGAGAGAGGCTCATTGACAAAGAGTGACTCCTGTCTCTGCTTTGGAAGTCTAACGAGAACTTCATGGCAAAAGTTTATTCAAGTTACTGGAGGAAAAATAATAAAACGAAAATACTAGCATCAGCTCAGCAGAAACAACATCAGTCCAGCAGAAACAGCACCAGCACAAGCAGACATCAGGAAATTTGGGTATATTTTGAAGCATGTTGAATAAATATAATATAGAAGGTCTGCTAAATTCTAAATACTACTGCCCAATGCAAAATGGTACCTAAAATTAAGGTCTGTCAGGTGGAGATTCCCATGAATTTCCTATATTTTATATGGCTTGACTTCCTCAGATATCTCCATGACCACCACCTAGTGTTTCCTATGCTATTCACCACACAAAAGCTATAGGAAGAAGAGAGTATAACTGTTATTGTCAAGGAGCATTTTAGGTAAGACTGTGTAATTCCTCATTTTTAATGAAGTGGCTGAGGAGGGCAAACACATCTATCTTAATGAAGATTTTTAAAAGAGGGAGTTCCGTTAGAGGTATTTAGGATGAAGTGTTTAAGTGATTTAAATGCAGAACTATTGGGCGATTTCTGGCGGGATGCATACTCCCTCTCTCTCTCTCTCTCTCTCTCCCCTCTCTATTTCTTTTTTATTTTTAGTGTAAGGTCCAGATAACCTGAAGAGTGCTTACAAATGCATAAGAACATAAATCTTACAGATGAACATGAGAGTGCATCTATCTAAATCAGACTATTTAAAAAAAATTTAAGTGATTTTTAACAGTGCTGCACCCCAGCTATCTTGAGAGAAATCTCTGGAAACTGATGGGTGCCTAACACAATCTGAAAATTTAATAATGCCTTTTGGCCTAAACACAAATGGAGAAAAGCAGATACTTCCTTTTGAATACTTCCTCCTAAAAGGCTCTTATTTCTGAGCATCATCCTTACATCTTTTACAAGTCTTTAATAACCCCAGAGTGGTCAGGATATCTATTTATGTCTGAGCTAAAAGACAGAAAGAGTGAGAGAAGCTGTGAAGGGCAGTCAGTAGTGGAGACAAGTTTTCAGGCTTCGCTTTGAGCTCCTGAGCTTTTTCTTCCTTGAGACAAGGGCAGGGAACAGGCTATTCCCAGGCAAGGGAATGAGCCCAGCGTAACGGAAGAGAGCGGCTGTTTGCGAAGCTCTTCTGATTCAGGCAGGTCCACCGGGAGAGCTCCTACTGCACAAAGATCTGTGCTGGCACTAATGAATTTCTTAGCGATTGATTATGGAATCAAAGCTCGTCGCTTCTCCTCCATGGGTCTCAGTATAATTTCTGTGTGTGTTAAAGAAGCGACTCATCTTTGTTGATAGAGATTAGGATTAAAATACGCAAGGGGAGGTGGGGAAAAGGATGGAGCTCAGAGCTTCCACCTGTATCTTCTCATCTTTGGAGCTTAGTTTAATAAAAACGGAAAACATATGCAGGTGGCTGGTTCAGAAATACTTTGCCAGTATAGCAGCTGCTTAAAAGCTTCCAAATGTTCAAGATGTTTATGAACTGGGATCTGTCTCTTGTCATCCTCCATCCTCCACACTCCTGCACACCCTCCTCTGATTATAAAAAGTGAAGTAGTGAATAACAAGTGCATTCAGATGAAGCTGGGGGGTCTGGATCTGTCCCCCCTTGTTACCGCCAAGCTGTCAAATCTAGTTTATTTTTACTGACATGACAGAGCCGTTTGGGCTGACACAGTCTGGGGTCTCTTCATGTTCTCTATTTTGTTGCACTTTACTTTTAGAAGGTAATTTAGAGGTGAAATTGAGCCAGTTGGGGCTCCAATGCTATGGTAATGGTTTGAAGTATAAGAACCATGGCAGAACAAAGGAGGACAGAGCAGCTCTGAATACCAGGCATCAGAAACAGACACCAGAAACACAGTTTATCCAGTGATGCTCTCTTCCTACTGTTCCCCAAAATTCAGAGGATGCTGCTGTCAGTGCTCTGCATGGGCACACGCAGGCTCAGCTCTGCCTACAGCTCTGTTCCCATCCATCCATCTGCGTGGCTTTTGAAACAATCCTGCTGTATACAAAGGGGAATCTGGGGAGGAATGGGCCAAGGGGCTTTCCTTCTGTGGCCAGCTCTGCTGCGATTCAGCCAGGCTATGGATCCGGTGATACTGCTCCGCATGCCAGGTGAGGGAGCAGTCTCTCCCACTATTGCACTATATTATGCAAAATACTTCTTTTCCTTTTCTTCCTTTCCCCACCTCCTCCCACCCTGCCACCTGTGAAACTTATAAAACTTTTTTCATTTACGAAGAAAATTAAATAAACAAATAAATAAACCCCCAGAACTCAAAGATTTCTTATTAAAGTCCTGAACATATGCTACTTAGGAAAAAAAAATCTAAGTGAAATTGGCTGATAAAGTAAGAATCCCACAAAGGGCTGTTCTTCCAATCATCCGGTATTTCTCCTGTAATTTCCTCAGAGATTGTGGAATGATTTTCCAGATGTCTCTGTTCCTTCCAGGTGGCGTGTTCAACATGATTTGGAACAAGGCCAATGTTCTGCTTTTTTCTAAACAGGGAAGATGATACTGGGCAATGTACACATTCATACATACTTCTACATATCTGAAAACATAAACAGCTTTTTTCCCTCAGTGTGCAAGAACAAGCACAACTCAGAGGAAGGGCAACAAGCAAATACGTTTTTGAGACTGACACAGTTTCTGTCATTGAGAAAGGTACCATCTTCTATGACCAGCAAGAAGAAAACCACAGGCAGCTTTCTCTACACTGGGACAGAGTTTGTTATGGGATCAGGAGGCGATACGGTTTTCTACCGTTCTTCAATTTGATCGGCATAAATGCTGTTTAGCTTGAAAGCTACTTGGGTTCCCCCAAAATGTTACATCTCCTTGCTTGAGCAGTTGAACATAGGTTGCAGCAGAAATGCACAAGGAAGGATGCAGGGCTGCAGAGAGTGGGGTTTCTGCTGGGGGCAAGAAGCCTACAGAAAATGAAAACAGGACCAGTAGGTTTGAGTCAGTCTGCTGGGTTAGGCCAAAAACCACTGCACATTCTGCCTGCTTTCAATGTCTCATCATCCAGAACAAGAAGATCTGTTGATATTGATGCTGGAGGGCTAAAGCTGCTACAGTTTTCTGCATAGCGCACTGATGTTTACAGGGGCAGCCGCTAGCGGGGACTTCTATCCCTTTCGGCATCCCCTTCACCTGCCGAGGACTAAAAGGAGCTGACAATCACCTGGTTGATTCCTCATGGAAAAGTCCGCTCTACTTTTCAGCCGAAACACACTTTACTCTTCACTCCCTGCAAATTTAACTGCTCCAGTGTAAATAAGAAGCATCTTTATTTTTGTCACTGGTTCACAATTCTACTCTGCTTTAGCAGAAATATTGAGCAAATGGCCCCTCTCTCCCTGCTATGGACAGATACAACAGTTTTATATGTAAAAGACAAGGCTGCTATTTTAATACCCATGATTTTTAACTGATAAGGAAGATCCTTGCTGAGGAGGTGTCAGTCAGCTGAGCTGGTCTTTGGCTGTCACAGAGGGAGTTGAACAGTGGCCTTGAGCAGGTTTCACTCTGCCTCCTGCCCAAGCACAGACTTCAACAGGACCAAGAATAATCTGTTTTGTTTCAAGATTAAGGAAGGAGGGAAGGCATTTTTCCTCCCTTCATATTGGCTCCTGTGGCATATTTAAACATCTCCAGCGTGACAGCATCAGACGCCAAGCATGAGTGAGAGACCCTGGGCTTATGTTCCTTCACCTCCACAGCTGGCTGCTGTGATTCCCTCAGCTCAGACTCCATGTACATGTTTTTGCCATTTTCACTTGTGTTTTTCAATAGAAGTCCATCCATTTAATGGTCAAGTTTTGCCAGCAATAAGTGGCTAATTGTTCTTGAGGAGACTTTTCCCTCCTTCCATAAAATAAGTGTGATTCAAGAAAAACCCTCCTTAATCCTGTGCTGTCAAAAAGGCTGTAATTTAACTGAAAATTTTTATCATCAGTAGAAAGCACAATATTCATCTTCTATTTGTAATGACCACTTAAGCTATGCATGGCCAGTTTTATTCAGAAATGTTCCAGAGAGAACTAATTCTGCTATCTTGTGTTTATGTAGGCAATTTTCAAAGAAAAATGGAAAAATTAGGAATGGAGTAAAATTTTCTGTCTCCTGAGAGTTTTAGAAATTTCAGATATTTTTCCCTTTTCTTAACCGACAACAAAAGCTCAATAATATTGGTGAGCTCTTAATCTAAAAACTAAACCAAAGAACAAAAAGAACCCTGCTTCTCTCCGAGGGTCCCTTGAGACTTTTCATCTCATAAAAATGCAGATTCCAAAATGCTGTGCTATGATTTTGACCTTTTACATCTTTACCCTTTTACGTATAGCTTAGTTGTTTTTTCAATATCTAAAGCCATTTCAAACAAAAATTTTTTGCTTGTTTTTATAATGAAACGATGTTTGCACAACTTCCACCCCAATATCTCCAGGCATCGAGTGATGCCGAAATGAACATTTGCTCTGAACTGCTTTAGTTTTCTCAGTTTTGACAATTAGCCTTTCCAGTGAAGTATGGGATCCAACTCCTCTAAGCGAAGACATTTAGAAGTGAGATGTCTAAGCTAGTTGTCCTAGGGTTCCTTTATTGTCATTTTAGATATATAAGCACCTTCATACAACAATTCATATAGCCTTTTTCTTTGCACTTTGGAAGGAATGAAATGTCCTCTGGAGATGCCTGTTCTTCTCTGTTGACATAAGGAAAGCCTGGCGTGACTCTCCCAGATTAAATGTCTCACTTTTTGAACACCTAAACTAAAGAGGATGAATCTTGCCTCAGCTGGAATGGCTAATAACCCTGTTATTAGCTTACCTATACTCATCCTCATGTCAACACTGAGTGATTCTCTGGTGTCTGCATATTCCTGGACATTGTTCATGGATAAAGGAGATCATGTCGTTAAAACTGACAGTAATGGGGAGAACATATATGATGTCACCTGCAGTACATGACTTGCTTGGTATTGCTGCTGAAAGGCCAGAAAGTTTGGAGCCTAGTTTCTACCAAGACATCAAAGAGGGAAACAGACTATATTTGCCTCTAAAATCCTCTTTTTCATCTGCACCTCAGGTTTATTTCCCCAGAGTTTACAACAGCCGGGTTCTAATTTTGGATATGTGGCTATCTTTTACTGAGACAGTCACCAAGAACATGAGATTGACAATAAGTTTTTGGATGTGGGAATCAGCAACAAATTACTTTTTGAAAGTAATTTGAGCAACACTCAGTAGCTGATAGATTCAGGCCACAAACACTTTCAGCTGAATGAAGACAACCTCCATCCTAGAAGAAAAGAGCCTTGTACTGGAGGGATGATTAGGCCAGTGAGCATAGCAGTACTCATAATAAGTAGAAAAATGTAAGAGTAGGGATAACAAGGGAGATCTTACATGGTGTAGGGAGAAGGGTGTAGGGAGAGGTGCTGGGATACTTGAGCTGTTCTAGCCTGATGAGACCTTAAATGAAAACTGGATCGGACTCCAGAAAGATAAGGGAAGGGTACAGAAAATGCAGTGAGTCTGACCTCTCTGATCTCAGAACAGTCCACAGTGAAGAATCTGAGAATGACCTTTGGCTGGATATCTCCAGCTGTGATTCTGATGCAGATGGTTCTCCTTGACATTAGTGGAAAAAGGACTGAAGGAGTAATGGCTGATACATTTACCCTGTTGATTACACCTCAAAAATCCCCCCATGCCTCAAAAACAACAATAAAATCTGCTATTTCCCTCCTCCTTCTGCAGAGGGAGAGGCATGACCTTTTGAAAACAGAACCTGGAAAGGTTCTGTCACACTTACACCTTGAGGCCTACAGGGCTGTTTTCTTTCTCCAAAGCACCCAGCACTGGCCTGATCCTGCTCCCACAGAAAGGAGAGGTAACAGTCCCCTCTGACTTGAATGTGGACAGACTGGCTGGCATTTAAGCTCTTTGGAAAATGTTGCCTATCTTATGTATAGCTGCCCAGCAGGACTGGGCTGTCTCTCAGCAGGACCTCGGTGGCTACATCTACATTACTCTGAAAGAGCACAATCTGGAGCAGCAGGAAACATGGCACACTCCACGGCCTGCAGACTGCCTGCCTGTGGAGAGTTTGTTTGGGCCTGCCTGGTAACACACTAACCCTCCAGGCATCCTTGGGATGTGAGGTCTTGTACACTGTGAGCGGAGTACACCTTAGGCCATCCTTGCAGGCTCATTATCTGCACAGAGGGTGATTTCCTGGTCTTGAGCTCTCAGGGCTACCCTTAACAGCCAGTGTAGACATATAACATCAAGAGTTACTCAATTCCACCTGTTCACAAGTAGTTTTTCCCCTCTTTTGGGCAAGAAAGCATTTTGCATCTGTGTCCACCTGGGTTATCCTCCCTCCCTCCACTCAACCATGCAAAACTGCAAGTAACATCAGAGAAGAAAAAGATGATTTACCATAACAGATCAGAGGTTTATTATATAAAATATGCTGTTTGTGACAGACAGAGCCATCCAGCCAATTTGATAGCTTTGCTCCCAGGAGATTAAAATACCTCCTTCATCTCTGCAGTGAGCCTGTGTATGGAAAGAACCTAAATTAAAAACTACCTTTGCTTTGGTGCCTTCAAAACATTGCTTTCTCTTGTGGAGAAAGACAGACATAATCCTGCATTCAACGTTCCCTCTCAATACTATTTAGTTTGTCAAATCTCCTTGTTCGTTGGTTCCATCTACTTGTTGTGTCCCCCCAGTGACATCTGGATAATTAAAATCTCTGGAAGGGAACATCCTCATTGCTGTAACAAGCAGCAGTCTGCTTATGCCCTGGGGCTCCTAGACTGACCCACAGTTATCAGTCTCATCTGGCTTATGGGCTTATAGTGATCCCTTAAGTAAGTAAGTGCAGCATTGCCCACCCTCCTGACGTTAGTGTACTGGGCTTCCCAGGCCTTCTGGGGCAGGCAAGGAATTACTAATAAATGCTCTGTGGGGAGAAAACTGAGTCACAGAAATACTGAGGGTGACGTTCACATCACCTAATGGTAGATGCCTAAAGGTTGGGTATCTGATCTTTGAAAGCCCTGAAGCCTGCTTGGAGAAAGAGGCAGCTCCCGAACAATACTCATCTGGTTCAGGATGGCTGATTCCCCTTTTGGATGCTTTGGATCCTTTTGGATCTCTCCCTACTGACCACAGAAATAATATAGCCAGCTATATTACACTATTTGCCAACCTTTTAAATAGCTAATGTTAGATGAAGTAAATAAATTCTAACCTAACTGACTTGATCCAGGTACCCAGGTAGCCTGCGACAGAATAAGACACAGAATTTATATCAGACGCCAGTGTCCTCTCCAGCCTCAGATTCATGCCATTGGTGTGAAATAAAAATACACCAAGGGCTGCTAAACAGAAACCGACACCACTTTGCACGCAGGGAATCTTTGAACCACAAAACAGGGGAGACTGGATGAACATTTTAGGGAAGAATCATTACATGCTTGCCCTGGTCTTATATTTTTCTATAGGCATGTACTATTGGCCACAAAGACAAGATACCAAGAAAAGCAGTCCTTTAGTCTGCCCCACCCTTGTTCTTATGTCCTTACCTATCTCAGACCTGGATTAGTCCCTAAGGGTCAGCTTTTTAATGACAAAACAGTCCCTAGCTTTCTAGACCAAAGTCACTTTGGAAATCTGTAAAAGGCTGAGACTTAATTTCAAATTTCTCAAGTAGAATTTCTACACATTGGACTGTCCACCCTCTGATTCATGGATACCATAACTAATTTCGACTGTAGAGTATCGAACTTTTTCAGGAGCTGTCTCTGATCAGTTGATAATGTTTTTTTTAAAAAAAAAAAAAAAAAAAAAAAGGAAGGGGGAACACATCAAATAAATTCAAACAATAAATAAGCTAGATGAAATCGAGGTCTGCTCATGGATATTCAGTAAGCTGCAAAAGAATCAAAATCTGTTGGATAAATTATTCATTGCAAATTATTTGTTCATCTTGACAGTCATAAAATTATACAATCCATTAAAAAAAAAGTCCAGTCACCACTTTTGACTCCAGCCCAGTGCTACAGAGAAAACCTCAATAGACTAGTAAATAGGACAAATGACACACCTGTGTCCCCACTGATGGGAATTGAGGGTGTCTAGCACCTCCTAATTCAAGCTGGGTGACAGAGGTACCATGAAGTTAGCCCCTCTTTGCCCCTGAGAGAGGTGGTTTTATTCAATCTATGGATAGTGGGAGATGTTCCTCCACATTCCTCTCCCACCCTAGGACTACCACTTTGAAAAGTCTTGAACACTGTAATTCACAAAAATTCAGTTCATCTTCATTTCAATGAGCTCTGTTCAGAACAGGCTATGATCTCCTGCTTGGACATACCTGTGGCTGGTTATGCCACCCTAGTTCTGGGACTAGAAGACTGGCATGCATTGCTGTCATTTCACCGCAATCTTGTTTTATATGTGGATCTTTGATTTTATTCCAGCAGGCAAAATAGGGAGCAGCAGTGTGCTGCTCACATTCCCCCTGTCCACATCCTCTTCTCTGAAGTACACACCTGGGACCTTTCCCCTGCACAACATGATAAACATGCCCCTAAACAAGGTAGTGGCATTGACCAATGCTGATAACTCAACTATGCACTCTCTTTATGTTCACTTTGCATTGCCAGGTACAGAGGGGTTGGACTCAGGTTGATAAGCACAGAGGCCATGTTAGCCGTCACTTTGCTGTGATTCATCCCTCTTGGTATGGCCCAAACCACTAAAAACATCCTTTATTTTAAAAAAGAGACAGACGGCAGAGCCTTTATCAACATACAACAAAGCTGTACCCAAGGAGCGCATGCTTTGGTGCAGTAAATTCCATGCCAGGCTCTTATCATATCCCAAACACAGGCTGAAACAAGTGGAGATGCCTTTGATTACCTCTGCATGCACACATACACACACACGCACACATATACATGAATCTACATGTATGCATGTACAAACACAAAACAGTGAGATCTAATTACTAGTAGAAAAAGTTGCAGACCTCAGAGAGTAAATTCTCTGTTACAGAAACAAATAGAAAACAAGTGTTTGTACTCTGTTCTATCCAGGGTCTTATATACTACCTTCATCACCACAGCATTCATTTCTTTCTGTGATTTTCTCTTCTTTTTAAGGTTTGATCTGAGGCCAGGTTTTCTAATGAGTTTAGTGAAAGGATCAAAGGATGAGACTCACCATCTGCCTAAAGAAAACAATAGTATTTCCAATTGCATGATGGTATCTGGCAGGGATGGCAGATTGCTGGGCTCCTCAGCTTTATCACAGGAGAGAGACAGGAAGAGCAATAGAAAAGGAAACCTTATCTAACCAGATGCCAGCAAAATTTCAAGTCTTCCCAAACCACTGCCAATTATTTTATTTTGGCAGGGGCAAAGAGAAAGAAGAAAAGAAAAGAAAAGAAAAGAAAAGAAAAGAAAAGAAAAGAAAAGAAAAGAAAAGAAAAGAGAAGAAAAGAGAAGAGAAGAGAAGAGAAGAGAAGAGAAGAGAAGAGAAGAGAAGAGAAAAGGAAAGGAAAGAAAAAAAGAAAAGAGAAGAAAAGAGAAAAAAAGAAAAGAAAAGGGAAAGGAAAAGGGAAAGGAAAAGGGAAAGGAAAAGGGAAAGGAAAAGGAAAAGGAAAAGGAAAAGGAAAAGGAAAAGGAAAAGGAAAAGGAAAAGGAAAAGGAAAAGGAAGGAAAAAAAGAAAAAAAAGAAAAGAAAAGAAAAGAGAAAAGAAAAGAAAACAGCTCACTCCTGTGAGCGGCAAGGAGTAGATGTATTTATCCACCTTCTGGAATGAGCATCAGAAGTGCTGGAGGAAAGGCCGTCAGGAGACAGATAGAGAGGTTATTGGAATGAACTTGTGCACTTCCACAGCAGCTCCCCGCCCCACTCCCTTTGTTCTGTCTCTTGACAGTTCCCATTACGCCAAACAGTGAGCAAACTGGTTTGCAGGGACCTGTGGGCTGTTGCAAGGGAGTGGATGCTTGCACTGCTCTGCCTTCCTCTAGGCCCTTTGGGGAGAGGGGAGCTTCTGAAACGACTTTCCACTCCCATGCCAGCAAGTGGAGAGGTGAAGGAGTGGGAAGTGGTTTCACATGTTTGGTTTAAGACGCCTGCCATGTGCTTGCCTTTCTAAAAGCCACAAAGCATCTTCTCCCGAGAAGACCGTCCCTTTAGTATATCTTCAAGTAAAAAGAGGGACTCAAATGCCACTCAAAACTTTTGAAATTCTTGACCAATAAATCCCTATTCTGCAAATCATCAGCATCAGTTAAGGAGGATAATGAGATTTTCAAATAATTTTAGGCACCAGAAGAGAACATTCTTCACAGATTTCTGGATTATGTTGTTGCTTAGGCATTAATCTTAGAGTTGACCCACACATGGGCATCAGTCTGACATATCCCTGCACATGTCCAGAACACCAGGAGCCCAGAAATCTCAAACAAATGTCCAACAGCCACAAAGAAACAGGACATTTCTGAGGAACTGTGGAGGTATGGTGATCTTGCCTAAACGCAGAGGATAGGGTTTCTGCCTTCTTCTTCATTGCTTTTGGAAAGACTCCCAGGCATCTATCTTGTTCATTAGGAGCCTAACTCTCTTTGGAAACTTGGCCCTGTGTGGCTGTGCATGAGGTGGCATGTGAACCCTTTCCCTCAAAGACACAGCAGGATGTTGCGCCTCCAACCACAGGCATTGCAAGATGTCATCTTTACTAGTTCTCTTTAACAGAACACTCCATGCCAGCGGACAATTTGTATTTTTTAATGCCGATATGTTCCCCTTCCTCCTAGGCAAGTCACAGGTACAGAATGACCCAAGCAGAGGTGGAATGAAGGGGAAGAGACCAAATGCACAGTCCTGGAGAGGCAACTTACGCAAAGAAGGACATACTCAGGCTTCTAATGCAACACCTTCTCCCTGACCAGCTACTTGGCATTCCAACAGGGTGGGTTAATCCTTTGCCTTTGATGAATCTTTAATCTTGGCACCTTGTGGCTGAAGCTGGCACTAACTAGCAGATCCTGGCAATCAAAGTCATGCACTTAAATATTTCATTTATAAATAAAAAATAATAAAAAAATAAAGACTTGGCTTCATAATAGCAATAAGACAACTCCAGGGGAGCTGTTATTGCCAATTAATCACACTCTAGGGACTGAAGAGGAGCTCCACTACTCCTTGTAACTCTAATTGCCCTATGGGTACAATTATCCATACCCGCCTCTTCATCTCCCTGTCCAGCCAGGCTTTATGGCTTAATTCCATAGTAGGCTTCCTCATTTTTAACCTTTGTAGCTCTAAGCCACCCTTCCCAGTTTCCAGGGTAGGGACGGAAAATCAGAAGACTAATTCTTCTCCTCTTTGCATGTTCACCCTTGCCAGCTGCAGTGCACGTGTATTCACACCTGCTTTCACATGAACACATCCAGACTGCCAGTGAGGACACTGAGGGTAACCTCTGTGCTGCTGAAAGTAATCCATGAGCACTATCTTTTTGGATCAGCTCTGCAGCTGATGTCCAACAAAACACATCATTCTCATCTCCTACTTAGGGCCTCAAACTTCCCACTGAAGCTGGGAACCTATACTCAGATCTTGATGGTTGGATCTGAGCCACCATGTTCTGAGCATGGAGAGGAGCCTCCTCAGTGCTATTGATGCTGCTTTGAATGACTGGCAAATCCTAGAACTAATCCTGCTAAAAAACACATATACTCTTTTCTTCATTATTTATTATTGATGAATTTTCTGATTTGAAGCTTGAACCTGACCCACAAAATGCCTAAACCTGTAGATAAATAAAGGCAAATGTGGCATTGCCATGGAACTGCCAGGAACAAATATTTGGGGGGGGGGGGGGAACAACCAAACAAAAACCAGAACAAGTAGAACACATCTAATCACTTTTGGGGCCTATTTATGTGTTTAGACTCCTTAAAGTCCAGTAGAAAGGAGATCCACTGCTTAATTGGTCTTTATTAAAAGAGGAACTTCCAGACATCTTTTCTGAATGTGCTGCCTGACATTACTATTTCATGGTCCCCAGCTGTTATACTAGAGAAGCAGTGAATAATATTCTCCTGCTATCCTGTCTGAGACACTCAGTTTTACATGCATTTATCACATGGCTGTTTTATCATGAGAGACTAAAGGTACCAGTTATCTCCTCAAAGAGAAAATTAAGGGTTTATTTAATCACTTGCTGTGGAACAGAAATTTGCGAAAACAGAGCTCTTTAATTTAGCAGTTGATGGTATAGAGAGAACCCAAACCTAGGATACAAAGGCTGACACATGCAAAGAAGAAATGAGGTGACCATTTTAAAAAGCAATTAAATATTATAAGTCTTTACCAAGGATTAGAGCAGATAACCCAACCCTAGCTACTTTAAAACAGGATGGGATGTTTTTCTAAAATATGTATTTTACTTTAACAACAGCTCTTGGACTGGAATTGGGATAATTCAGAGAAGCCTGATGGCCTGTTTTATGTAGCAGGCTAGCTTAGATTGTCACACCAGTCTCTTCTGGGCTTAAAATGCATGAATTATTGAGGTCTGATAGTGAGTCTTCACAGCAAAGGTTGCTTTCCCTGAAAAGCTCAAGCCTTTAAAGGTTCTCTTGTAACTACTTGTAATGTTCATCACCTGCTGTAATGGAAGTCCAAAGCTTTGAATACAAGTCTTCAGGAAAAAAAAAAAAAAAAAAAAAAAAAAAAAAAAAAAGGGAAAGAAATCAAGGTCTGAATTCAGACTATATGTGTTTTTTCGTCTGAAGTTGGTCACTCCGCCTAACCATGTGAATTGAGAGCTGAAAAAACGCTGCCATACTGCAGGTTCGGAGCTCTCTATTTATATAAAGAAATCTGGCCTGTATCAATAAAGTTTCTACTCACATTCTTATTCTTTCATGTCTCCTCAGCTGATTTAAAGGTGTAGAGCTCCCTTAACTTCAGCTGAGCTGTAGCAATTTACCACATCTGAGAATCTGTCTCATTTCACCCCTCCATCCAGTGATAGTATCACCTCTCGAGAGCAAAAAAAAAAGAGGCAAATTTAATTCCCATCACCAGTTTATTCCTTGCTTTCACTGCAAAGGCAACTAACAATTATTGCTGATCACACACACAAACACAGAGCCTTGCAGAGAATCGCGGACGTTCTCCTGTGAAGAATAAGCTCTAGCTTTCATAGAAATCATGGACTGAACTGTTCCTATGCCTTGTCCTTTCCTCCAGCATTTAAGGCCTGGAAAGCTTGCTGCTTGTGTTGTAAACTTCCCCAGCTACGGGATATGCGACTGTGTTGCTTATTCCTCCCCTGTGTAATGCAGACCTCCATGCCTCACATGCGCCAGAGCCTTGCATGAGTTATATGGCTATTATGTTATAAGTAGGACTGATGTATTACAGAATGCTGCCATAGATCCTATTAACGGCACTAAGGCTCCAATTTTTTCCCCTGTAGTAAATTCTGCACTTTTTTGGAAATGGACAGCTTTGCGAAGATGCAAAGGTCCTGTGCCCAGGAGGGGCGTAGGCAAAGTTCGAGGCCTGTAGGGTTAGGTGGTAGCAAAGTATCTCAGTTCTCTGGAGGATTAGGATTTATGCTGAGCTCCCTTGCTGATAAACTTGCTTCTTGTCTGGTCCTGAGCAGCACCACTCCCAAGAACCCGCCCCGTTCCCTAACATTTCACTCCCTTGCCTGAATTGCTTTTACTACAACAGTGCTTTCCCGGGATCTGAATTTACAGTTACTTTAACCCCTCTCTATTGTTCTGTCTTCTCTGCCCATTGATAGATTTGCTGGTATCTGTCCTTTTTCTAACACTCTTCTGCCCCAGAGCAAGACGTAGCCTGGTATCCCCATACAGTGTCTTTTATAGAGGGTGCTCTCAATGGGAGGCGAGGCGAGCCTGGAAAAGTTTTTCAGAACTGAGCATCTCTGATCTTCACTAGATACGTGTATTTCTGAGCTGCAGTCCTATTCTGTATTCAGTTCTTTATGAAAGGAAGAACTGAAAAAACCCCAGGATATGCGAATGTAGGAGGTTCAAATTTCTATCTGGACATGACTGTGAGGGTTAAGCTCAGCTCTGCTTTTAATAATTAGGATTCAAACACAACCTGAATTATTTTCTTCCATGACAACCTCATCCTCGTGGACCTATTTTCTGATGAATTTTGGCCTTTTCTTGTATCTATTGCTATCTGCTGGAATATAGATTGAAGGGAAGTGCACGGAGATGAAAGATAGCAGGATGGGCTTTTTTTTCATCCCCAAATTTTGAAAAGGAGGCCAAAGCTGCGATGAATAAAAATGTCTTAACACTGTGGTTTGTCTACCCCTAACAGGTAAACCAAGTCAAGGCATGAATCTAGGCACTGTGTCATGGTTATCCAGACTATTAACACACTGCCTAGTACTAGTTAAGAGATAGCATGGTTTAAGGACATTTTTCAAAAAGAAATTCAGACAAATTCACCCTGCTCTGGGTGGCAGAGATTTTAAGTACGTGGATAAAAACTGTTCTGTGTCACCTTTTCCTTAGGCCAGAAAATGGGCCTTGAGGAGTTTAATTTACTAGTGTAGATATATATTTTAAGATTGTATCATGCAGTAATGATAACAGGACAGAGAGACATGAAAGTTTAAAGATAAGGGTATCTTCCTTGGTCCTGCTAACAGCACACTACAACTTTTCTGTATTCTTATAGTTCATTTTCTTATTCCTTTCTGCTATCCTCCTGCCCTAAAGCCAGTCAACATGCAGGATGTCATTTCTTACTGGATGTCTTGAAATGGGTTTGAAAAGAGCCAGTTTGGTTGGAAGAACTGGGAAACTTCGATATATTCAGTTCTGCCTCTGCCCCAGCCTATCTAAACATTCAGAGTGAGTGAGTGAGTGAATGAACAGTTTTAAAACCATGATGCAATCCCTGCCTGTCACATCTGATTTAGTAAACGAAGTTGAATGGTCTTAAAAAAAGAAGAATAAGCATAACTGGTGCTTTTATGTGGGAACTGAAACATTAACAATCAGGGGACAGTATGAAGCTATGCAGCTGGCACATTCATCTTAGAGGCATCAGACCAAATGGAAATCCACAGCCAAAAGATACCACAAGCCTAAATACCTAGATGTCGGTAAGACAAACTCAGCCTGATTACAGGGAAGCTGGTGAGGCCCAGAAGTGGAGTCATAAATCTAATGTGTACAGTGTGATGAACACAACTCTGAGCAAGGGTTGGGATTCAGGATTGGCTTCACTGAGTGAGGCAAAAGGGATTTATAAATGTAGGTCTTCTTGAACATAAAGTGAATTTACCATTAGATTAATCAAGATCTCTTTTCCAGAACTCTGATGTATCTCTTATTGCTCATGAAATAAACTATAATAACACGTGGGGAGGGTTTATTAAGGGGAAGGGAAGGAGAGGAGAATGGGATTGAAAGGGATTTGCATTTATATAATAAAAAGTCACTCACCCTAGTACTTTGGATAAACATTAAAAGAAGCAACCAAAATCCAATGTGAGTGTTAAAAATATGTGGCTTGAAATCAGAGACATGCAAGGCAGCAACAGTCTGTTGCTTTTCACCTGCTTGCCCCACAGCAGGTAAAAATCTAACAAGGACAGCAAACCTCATCCAATTGCCACCGTAATGTTGGGAAGTTTCAACCACTTTGAAATCTGATTTGTAAGGCTTTGGCAATGCTGTGTCCCGGTTTGGAAGGCATTGGCTAAGATCAGGCTTAATTTTGATCCAGTGTCCAGCTGAATCTGGATATGGTTTCATTTCCGGATGGCATCTATTTTAGATATGTTTTATCCTGAACAACGGCAACAACAGTGAAATAACTCTTTTTAATAAGGGGCACCAAAGGCAGATATAATAAGAGAATTGATATTTCCATGTTTGTCCTGTTGGGTCCAGAAGGAAAAAGATGAGGGATGAAGGGCAGAGACAGCAGAAAAGTCAAAGAAGAAATCACAGTCAATTTGTTAAACTAGCCTTTTTCTCTATAATTGCCAGATTTAGCCTTTTCTCTCCATTTCTTTATTACTAGGGACATTAAGGTGAAGGTAGTGTCCTTTTTTTGAGCTGCACTCCTACATCTCCTGCTAGCTAAGCGTTTCTGAGTGCCTCAGATATGATTGCGTGAAGCTTCATAGCACCCTTGTGAGAAGGGTCAATATCATTAGGTGTGATTGTATGTTATGATACATTTCCTAAAGCTCCATCTATGGTACAATTAATCTCCAATTCCAAGCCAGTATTTGGCCTACCAAGGTACACATTTACTTTCCATTGCATATAGTAACGATTTCCTGTCTCTGGTTCTGACTTCTCACTGGTGTAAATCTATATAGAGCCTACTCTAGCTCATTTTACACCATCTGATCATCTCAGTCTCTCTCCCTCTGATATTTGTTGTCCAGTAGTGTTGTGGGTCATTAAGACAGATGCTTGTGGCTACCTTGGGACAGGCATATGTCAGTGTTGGAGAAATGCATTTCTTTATATATGGTTAGCTATACTCGGTGGGACCTTTCAAGGTAGGAAAGACTATCTGAACGCAAAGTGGAACTGAGTGCCCAGAATCTCACAGATGCTGAGTGAGAAGGTACCTAGAAGAATCTGTTTTTCCTGTGAAAAGACTGGATCAGCTAGATTTGGGCTATTCTGGACAGATGTTTGTCTATCATGTTCTTTACAGATCTGTAGTCGTGGAGATTCTGAGCCCAGCTTAGACAATGAATATCTGCTTTTCTTTCACTTTGGCGTTGTGAAGTGTGCTGTTCTTAGCAGTAAATTTTACTGTATCGTAAAATTTAGCACTATTTTTGATTTTTTTTTTAAGTATAGCACTGGCAGTGCTGTGATGGAGTACGCATCATAGGCTTTATTTTTACAGTTTGTAAGCATTGAAATCAATTCCCTCCTTCCCCCACCCCAACTTCACCAACTTTTGGAGGAAGAAAAAATGAACAAAGAAAGCAAAGCAGAATGCAAAGAATCCTGTGAGTATCTATTAAAAATACCTCAAGATTTTGAAGTAACTTTCATGCTTCTGTAAAGTTTGACTACCATTTTTAAAAGTTTGTAATTGGGAATACTGCAGTGGGAAAAAAGCAAAGAAAAGCATCGGTCAAGTTACCTGCTTTATGCACATGAGAAATAACCATTATTCTGCCCAAATTGGAACTGGACAAACTGCACAAACCATCAAATGACAAAAGATGAATACTGCTGTCACTTCATTAAGTGGGTACAGACTGGAGAGAAGGAACAAGTGCTCTCCTCCAGCTTTTGGGTGAAGACTATGATTCATCCAACCAAGGCCAGATAGCCGCTCTCTGGGCAAACTCCCATAGCTCATACTGAGATGTTTGGGGGTCCCTCACCTGCATCTGAGGGGAGAATTTGACTTTTAGTTGCCTATCATGGCTTCTCGAGAAAGGTGTATGGTAATAAAAATGCAGCAAATGAGAAAGCCGGCTGTTTGAATATGACATCCTTTGTCAGCTTTATTTCACTTAATAATCTGACATGGCTTGGGGAGGGAAAAAAAATGATTAACCTTGCCATTTTTAAACATGAATTGCTGAGAGTTTTTCCGCTGAAATTCATGTCCTTAACTTTCTTTGATATTTAACAGATTCTGAGTTTTATCTCCATGGAAGCCTCTTTTAGGAGGGATAAGAGCTAAATGTGTCTATGTAGGGGGAGGAAGTGGGGGGGGGGGGGGAGCGGAGAGCAAAGCACCATTTGGGAATTGGGTGTAAAGTAGCCTGGCATTGATTAACGTCGTTAAAAGAAAGTGGGAGGGGAAGTGTACTGAAAATGAGTGAAAGAACGGTATTGTAATCTGCTTTATTGCATTCCCGAGATGCTTGACTTAGCCTCATTGTCATAGCAAGATGATGTGTACCCTATGAGTGTATAAAAATATATGAACTCCTGGGACAATATAGTTCAATCTGCTCTGCTATTACCCATCATGCTCATCTGAGCACACTACAGCTATTAGATCTGTTTGTGAAACAGCTGAGCCCATGGATGGATCTCCTGCAAACGGAGCCTGAATGTACAGTTGAGACAGGGTCTGAATGTACAATACATGGAAGGAGAAACAATAGAAGTGAATGTACAATGGGGATGAATGCACAAGGGGAGGTGCAAGAGGAACGAATTTGCTCCAACTGTGGATATATAATGGTAAAACAGACAGATTGCCATCTATAATTCATGGTATTTTCTTCCCCCTTCCCCTTGTCAGATAGCCCTCAATCAGTTTGACTTGTAGGAGCTATCCTTCACAACTGAATGTTGCTAAAAAGCTGCAGTGTTCAACCTAAGAGGTAGCTGCATTTACAACACAGCAACTGAGCTATGAACATACAGAAAATCATTTTCCACACTTTTTTCCCTCCTTTTTCATAGGGACCAAAAATGCAGCTACTTCCAGGTAAACAACAGCAACAGCAAAGCAGCTAAATACAACATAGATGTAAGGACAAAACCAAACAGCAACCAAGAAACTAAGTTTTCCATTAAAATGACATAAAGATTTTTGAATATGTACTAGAAATTAATCGTTAATATTCTTATATTCCATCATAAGGCATCTGAATACAACCATTGCACCATGCCTGCCAATAACACTGCTATCACTAATGCTTCTTTATCAGTGACACCAAGAAGTGACTGGGTGATGTTCCTCTAATCCCATTTTATGATAGTGTTTACAGATTCCTTTTCTTTCTAATCACAACAGCACTGGACAGACTGAAAAATACTAAGGTATCACACATCTGTACCTCCGTAATTCTACCTGAAAGATTTTCCTGCATTCTTACTCCTTCAGCTTGGAAAAATTATAAAACTTCCAAAAGCTTTTTCTTTTCTATTCCTGGGATATTACTCTCTGCCAAAAAAGAAAGGAAGGAAAGGAAGGAAAAGAAGGAAGAAACAAAGTCTGTCATGTTATTTCCTTCTCTGGATAATTGCATTTTCCCTACCTCCCCCCTTCAGAGGCATTTACAGTGAGTTCTGCCTTCCAGTGCTTCTATTGATTTGCAGCTCTGCAGGGTGAAAGCCAGATGCTGGCAAAGCCAAAGGGAGTTTTGACTTCATTCGTTAAGAACAAATCCACTGGTGTGCTGGATCAATGCAAAGAGTCAGAGCGCTGGCCTGTTAAACTGGATTTGTAACTGCTGCTCAGAGCTACAGCTATGCAAGGAGCTCAACCATACTGCTTAAGTTAGTCTTCATTTTTTCTCCATATGGCTGGGTACATGGTGTCAACTGTGGGTGCAGGTCTGGGACAGCCCTCTCCATGGCTGTAGTTGGCCTGCATGTTTAGAGTTTTCCATTTGTTGTAGCCCTGTAACTAAAAACCTGGTGAGCAACCTAAGGAGAAGCTTTGGGATATCCTAGTGTGGATAAAGCTGAGAAGCAATGATGTGAGCTGTGAGACCACAAAGCCTCGCAAGCACAGGCGCATTTTGCAGTGGTGAGCACCATACCATACAAGGCAGATTTGGCCCAAATGAAGCACCAATACAGAAAGCAAAGCAAGAATTACAATAAGCAAAGTCATGACAGAGAAAGGCTGAGGTTCATAGCATCATCTCTGAGATCACACCAAGCTTAAGAGCTCAATGAGCTGTTGACCTTGGCCTGTTTGTTGCCTATACTATCAGATCAATTAGGTACAACTGTTAATAGCATAGCTTAATTATTTCCTAATTTCTTCAAGAATACCCCAAGCATAAGAATTCAATTACCTGTAACTATATGGAAAATTTGAAATCTGAGATATTCTCTTTTTAAAATCATTTAGATGAAGAGAATATGAGCACAGATGCTACATTTCTTAAAGAATCCAATTTTTAATTAATTTTAACTTACAAGCTAATGAATGGGTTTTTCTTGTAAACCCTCTGAAAATTACTACCGTCATCCAAGAGCAAGAACTCCAAGCTGGAGAATGGTGAGTTGCTGTTTGCTTGCAAAACAAGGAGACAGGATCCCTGTCTTCACTGCAGATCAGATTTTTTGAAAGTACCAAATAAAGACTATATTCCTACTTTTATTAGACTTCCTTATGTTGCATGCCCTCACCCCATACGAAAAATAAAAGTCTCACCCCATATGAAAACTAAAAGTATAAGGCTGTCAGCAGCTTCTAGGGAATAAATGGAAGTGTGATATTAAGTAATGATTTGCCAGATTTTCCTTCTTTTATTCTTAGTCCTGCTCCACTTTCTAATGGCTTATTAATGCAGTTCAGGGTGCATGATTTCTGAAACACTTTGAGTACTGCTGAAGTGAAAAGCTCTATCTAAAGATACCAGGGAAGAGATCTTGTCCATTCTGTGCAGTGGGGTTACATCTAATGATAAAGCCTTTTAGTTTTGGCATGAAATTTGTGGAGATGAAGCAATTGGATGAAGCACAGGTGACTCTCTTTCCTGCTATCACTGCATGAAGAAACTGGTCACCGAGATCCCTGAATGGGCAAAGAGGAGCTCCTGAAGCTTCCTCTGTGTATCCAGACACCAATAACGCTGCTATCTATCTGGGTGACCCTGCAAGCACCTCTAAAAGGTATTTTCAGTATCTGAAATGCTGAAGTAAACAGGAACTACAATTTTATTTGCTTTCACTTCCTCCAACTGGTCAGTGACTTAAAGGAAAATATGCAGCAGAACCAGAAGAACAGCAGGAAACTTTGAATTCCTGCTGTGAATGATGAGAGGCATTAAATCGCCTTAAAAATGTCTCTCGGGGGATTGAACATTGACCTGCCCCACCTTGTGAGATCACTTAGTTAAAAGATCCACTGAAGTCCACGTCTCCTGGGCACTCACTGGTTTACACACATTCGTGGACATACACAGTGCAGACAGATTATAAATAACAGTTATGGTTATTTCTGTTAAGACTCTGCCAGGGTTTCTGCTTTCAGCCCCCTGTTTGGGTAAAGGTACACATTTACCTCTGCATCCACATCAGCCCTCAGAGGCCAACATGCTAGAGTAGCTGCTACTAAGAGGGTTGAAAGTGTATAGTTAGCTCCCTTGAAGCCTTGAGATGCTAAGAAATAGTTATAACCTTCCCCTTCTGGAATTTCATACTTGGGCAGATATTTGGAGAGGGTTCTGATTTTGTAAGCAATGCAATGATAGCACTATAGAACCGAGCTACCAACATAAAAGCTTTTCATACTCTTGCCCTAGCAGGAGGTTGAACCTCTTGAACATCCTGGAAAGTGAAGGCAAGACAATTTTCATGTGAAGAGAAGGCTCTAGGGTCATAGGAACACATTCCCAGAGATCATAAATAAAAATTAAACTCCAAAAGGTGAGGCTACATAGCAAAGCTAGCTTTAAGCTCCCTAGGTGGGTGTTAGCTGCACAACGGCAGCAGCCTGGATGTCAGTGGAAACTGCACAAAAAAACACTGGAAGTGCTGAAAATGTAAGCAGCCATCAGCGTGTCCTGAGCTCAGTGTCGCTGCAGAGCAAAGGTGCCAGCATTGCCTGCACTGCCTGGTGGACATTTAGCTCTGGTGTGTCCACGCAGGCTGCACTACCTGCAAAGCTGGCAATATCGTAGGCTATACTTGCTATGTGTCACGCTTTGAGTGTGGGCTCACTCAATAACCCTGAAGCTCTTGATCCCGTGGGCCCTGCAAATAGATCCACTCCCCATCCCCAGCCTTGCCCAAGGGAGGAAAGAGAGGTCTCAGGTACCTGGTGTTACTGAATTTCCGTAAGATAGTCAGAAACTCTGAAAATCCTACCCATGTATTCCCAAGATAGAAAGCCATGTCTAACCTGACCTAGCATGGGTGACAGTCCTGCTTTGAATGAGAGGCTAGGCCAGAGACCTCCAGAGCGCCCTTCCCACTAACATGTCAGTGACTCCCCTATGATCTTGTAGCTGGTATCTCCTTGTCCTGCAAAACAGAGGCGAAATCAGCTCCTGCTTGTGTCCATGCACTGACCAGTCACTGTGATGCACTGATGTGCGCCAGAGAGGGGTTCGGTCTTGCAACGAGCTGAGCATCATGCTGCTGTGCCAAAGCACCTTGCAGCTTCTCAGCTGCCGTGGGGAGTGGAAGCAGTGTTTGGCACCTCGCACAGCTGAGTTTCTCTATCTGAAGGTTAAATTCCATATTTATCTATTTTCTCTTATTTTGCTAAAGTTTGAGCATAATCCCTTAAGCGGTTTTTGACTCTAGTGAGGAGAAAGAAAAGGACATTTTTCCTATTTGGAAAACTTCTAACTGCATTTGCTTTTAAGCTTTGCTTTGGAAAAAAAAAAACAGCTGGCCTTTGAACCCTGACATAGAGGCAATTCTCACTGAAGATGGGTTGGTGTCTTCACTAGACTGCAGAAGGAGAGGGGGCAGAGGCAGAAACAAGCATTTCAAAACGTGGTAATGAAAATGCTCACAGGAAATGTGTTAGATCAGTAAATACACTCTAATGGCATTTGCACTTATTTAACATCCTTTTTACACATCCAGTATGGCTTAAGGGAGCTTTAATATAAATGTGAATTGGGGTCATATAGAAAGAAATAGATACAAGTAAATGGGCACAAACTCACAGATAGACTCTCAACTGGGATACACTGGCGTAAATCCTAATGTATGTTAGGTAAAGATTCAGCCATGCAGTATATTCCCACACACAGATGCAGACACATAGATGCACATACTTTTCCTTAAAAATAGTAAGCTTTCACTGGGCCCCACTTTCCATTAAAGAGGACTTACAGCCTATGAAAATTCATAAACTCTGCAGGCGTTTCCACGGCGATTTGACGGAGTAATCTCCCGTCATCTCAGCTTCTTGGTGACAATGACAAGAGGAAGATGGATTTATCAAATACACAGTGACATGTTTATGACCCTGTTTTGCATAAGCAGGAACCTGAGCCAAAGGCTGTGCAGCTTGAGATAGCAAGAGGGTTTTTATAAATATTGTGACAAGCAGAAGTGATATTTGGAAGAACATGAAAAAAAAAAAATCTTACGGTTTTTTTTGAGACAGACCGCATGGGGGTGGGGAGGAGACCGCCTTTTCCCCCACTTTTCCACAGTTCAGTTTCCCAGAGCGCACAAAGGCTTAGCTCTCACTCTCACTTTGAAAAGTTTTCTGTTAACCCTTCTCCTCCCTGTGTGCAAAACACCTTTTTTTTTTTTTTTTTTTTTTTTTTTTTTTTTTTTTTTTTAAATGTGTTGTTAGGAAGGGGGTGGAGGGAATTGCTCTCCATCTTTCAGTAATACAAAAATAGTATGGAGGAACTATAGGAACACAGATGGCACCAAATAACTCTATTTATGCCATGCACACAAACATGCCAGGCCCAGCTCCAGACGTACTGCTGCTTTCACCAGCTCGGCTTATAAATGAGAAGAACCACCAGAGGGCCCACACACTACTTAGAGGGTTTGTACCCTACTCTCGCACACGAAAACTTATTATTAAAATTATTACAACAGCTCCTGAACAGTGGTCTAGATAGCTCTCCCCTGCCCAGATTTAGGGCAGGTGAACTGCTTTCCTGCATGTCCCCTTCACTACTCTGCCTGCATGAGAAATACAGCTGCCAAGAGATCGAGAGGTGGCTTCAGCCCAAGGGCTCCCCACCGGTGGTGACGGAGCTGCTCCAGATTCACAGGGTTTGCAGTGCGCTGAGGTTTGCACTGCTGCATCATGCCCGGGGGAGATAAGCAGCAAAGCAAGGAAGGAGGAGAGTGGTCTGGTGTAGCCGCAGACCTGAGGGCTGAGCCCCGCAGCTTGACACCAATGAAGCCCGTGGCAGGGTGGTGCATCCTGAATACTGCTGGACACTCCTCTGGAGGCAGCCAGGGAGATACCAAAGCATTTGTGCCACCTTTCAGCTTCTTATAAAACCAGGAGGGCTGGTTAGAAAAGCAGTAAATGAATCACAAAGAGCTAAAGATGGAAAACAAGAGCGATAAATGCACTTCAATATGTCTCTCCTTTCTGGATTCCACTGTTTTTGCAATAATTTATGCACCAAATTAGAGGAAGAGCCTAAGACAATGACTATGAGGAGGGAACTGTAGTGAGTAACCAGAAAGCTCATGTGCTTGATATCCTCCATCAAGATCTGGAACATTTCAGTATGAAACACTCTATTTGTTTTAAGTTTATTTCCCCGCTCCCCCCCTTGCTCCTCTTTTTTCCTTTCTCCAGATAAATATATTAATTAAATGACCCTTCTTTAGAATTACATAGAAAAGAGAGTTCAGGAACTTTTATTGAACCAACCTGTAAAACTAGAGCAAATCAGCTTCTCTGTTGTTCTCTCCAAATGATTTTTCCATTGCATTTCACATCTTATCAAGGACTTGTTTGGGCTTGAAGCTCTGAAGCTTTTTCTGTAGGTCAGTTCAATAAGGCACTCAAAGCTGCTTTTCTCTCCATTGATTGGGATGCTGGGCATGGTTTTGGGGTTTTATTTTTATTTTTATTTTTATTTTTTTGGAAAGTAAAATAATAGTCTCCTTTTCTGTCTTTTAGTTCTTTTATCTTTAAAGAAAAATAGGCATATTCTCATCCCTAGTCCATTAGAAAAATGTTATTTTTCTTTTATCGAATCCATTCCATTTCATCTTTTAATGCCCAAGAAGGAGACTAGCTGCTCCATCAACATTGGATTGCCATAAAATTTGGCCTAAAGGTTTGAATCCAAACCGTTATTTCCCCAGATGTGAGAGAGGAATGAAACAAGCTTTTTAACAGTCTTATCATCCTTGGGGGTAAATTGACCCTCCTATACTGAAAATCTATACACTGTTTTGCAAAATAGTTTACTTGTCCTAACTTCTATTTTTTTTTGGTATCATTTACATCACCAAAAGAACTGGGGACACCACAGCTCAGAGCACTGCAGTGCCAGATGCTGCACAGAGTAGGAAGGTGGCCCTTGCACTGAAGTTCTCATTGTCCAAGACCAGAGAAGAGAGTTGCACACAGAGTGGGGAAAACCAAGCAAAGGAGAGTGAAGTTGTTCATTTGTATCTCTTAAACTAGAGAAGGCTCATACTTTGTCGTCCAGGAAACTCCATACATGCTCTTTTGCTCCTAGTGACCAGTATGTGCTTATTGTGGGGCTTTCAGTGTACAGTATGGTTGCTGAGTGCCCAAGAAAGAATGAGGGTGAACCAAATGAGCTCACTTGTAATAAGAGATGAACCCATGGACTAAGGTTGGGTGGAAGGTATAGCATTTAAAAACTTTGAGACCACCTGAATTAATAATCAGGGGACAGATAATGCAAATGTCTCAGACTCTACATCAGCACATGAAGATGACTGCATGGGGTCTGGCCAATGGCCCGTCAGTCACTGGGATCTTCTCAGATGCTGGCGCGTGGTGAATGTTTAGATAAGTGTGTAAGGCACCAAATACAAAATGATCCTTCTCCTGTGCCTCTCCAGACATCTGACTTTATGAACAATAGTTCATCCGGCAAGATCAGAGATGGACTGAAACTTCCCCTCTGCCCCTCGTGCCATTTTCCTTTGAAAGATCTAACTAGTCCCCTTCTCAGAGGGGTCCCACCAAAGCATGGCACTGCTTCAAAAACCGCCTGGACTTACAGCAATGAGCAGGACAACCTGAAACCCAGGCAGACTGGACTCCTTGGTGAGGATAAAATCCCAGAACCTCTTAAATAATGCTGCAGCATTGTACCCACACACACTGCACAGTCTCCATCCTGCAGCCCCCATTCAAACTTGAGCCAGCATTATAATATCCCAGGTGGCTGAATTTGAAATTGCTATAGCTCTATATGTAAGTCACCTCTCTTTTTAGGCATTTGTAAAAATTTCCTATTGCCAGATTGATTATACATTTTATCTCTTATATTTCTTCTCTATTCCCCACCCCCTCGGTCTCCCCCCCCTTGCAGCAAACAGCTTCATACAAAACCTTCTAAGATTTCTGTGGGGAATGGTAAGCAATAGAACTCTGTTGTCTAATGGGACTTCCACCAGCATTTGGCATCCTTCCTGGCATTTCACCCTTCATATTATAATTTATAGTGTAATGTATTTTTTTCATATCACGCTATAACATAAATTATTGCCAGTTTGTCCTTAGCACTCAAGGAGACAGTCTAGGGCTTTTCAAAACAGGAAAATGGAGAGAAAGAGAAAGAGAGAAAGAAAGAGAAGGAAGAGAAGGAAGAAAAGGAATAAAGAGAGAGAAAGAGAGGGAAAGAAACAGAGAAAGAAGGAAGGAGGAAAAGAAAGAAAACTCCTAAGGCATTAAGAAATATAATAGCAGCAGGGAGGAAAATAAAATTGCTAGGCCATTAGCAGGTAAAGAAAATCCATTTACAGGACCAAAATACTAAACAAAACCTGTCTGCCTAAGGCAAACTAACTAAATAAAATAAAGAGGACAACTTTTTGTCCCAATAACTTATTAAAGTGCTCTGCTTCAGCCTAGGTTATATAGATGAGTCCTCAGTGGATCAGACGGGAAAGAGTCTGAGGAAGAGATTAGCGGGCTGAAAAATAATATATTTTAAAGTTTCCTTATCTTTCTCACTAGTATGTGCCTTAAATTATTAAAAGTGAAAGACATTTTAATATTACTTTGAGGCTGTTTGTTCATTTTTGGCATCTCATTTAGCCTGCAGAATAACATTACAGAGGACAGTTTTACTGTCTATTTGCTTTACTACTATATGTTATTTCTATTATGGTAGCAGTTAGAAGCCCCGTTGGGTTAGGTGTTGCACAGACGCATCCCTAGGCAGGAGCTGCCTGTTTAGCTTAGGAGACTGCAGGGATGTGTTCACGTCCCCTCGTCTTTGAGCGAGCGTCCCTCCACGGGCACAGCTGTGCCATGCACGCTGCAAAGCCAGCAGAAGACTGCTGTTTTCTTTGTTTGTGTCACTTGAAGAGATCATCCCACTCCATTCGCTAGGAAGCACCCTCCCTCTGTTCATATATCCTGTGTCTCTTTTTGAGAGCTCCACCAAAGCAGGTGGAGAGAGCAGAGGTCTCATAGCATATTCAGGTATCCAAGGACACTAAGTGAGCTATGCCCATACTCCAGAGTGAAGGGACAGACTGCTGCCTGCTTCCATCATTCCATCATTAGTAGGTTTCAATGAAAAAAAAATCCCCCAAATTATTTTTAAGCACATATATGATGTTTGGAGGCTTTACTGAGGTTTGAATTGCCCCTGCCCATCCCTGGGTACATGTATTTGGGACACCTACTCTGTTCCCACAGAAGAAATGACTAATGTCACAAAAGCGCCCCAAGAACTTGCACCGGATCCAATATGCCCTAGGAGGCATGACCCATGCAGTGCAGTCCCTCCTTGCCACCACCCCTTAAGCTGCGCTGCCCTCCCAGCAGGGCGGAGCTCAGTGGGAGCAAGAGTCACCACTGAGGCTCAGTGTGAGCTGAAAAAGCTCCCAGAGCCCCGGGGCTCGCCTGAACAGACTGTCAGAGTTAGAAGCTGTACCCAGGTCTTGCCTCACAGCAACCTGGCTTGAGGTGCTCCATCAAAATACATGTACATCCGTCTACGCACACCCAGAAGAGGGGGGGCATCACGAGTCTTGGAGAAAGCCCATGCCTCCTTCTCCTTCACTTTGGATAGCACTCATGAGGCAACAAAGGCTGGGCAAATTCTTCAGGCTTTTGGATCAGACTCTGATAGGGGCCAGCTCCCTTCTTCCTCCCTCTGCGTCTCTGTGCAACTGAAGCAGAGCAGAGGGATTGAAAAACCACCTGGAGCTCTCCAGCTGCAGTAATCGCTGCCGCTTGTGCAGGATTTACACTCTGCAGTTGTAGGATTACTCCTATAAACACTTCACAGAGAAGGAAATTTAAAAACAACGATAATAACAAAAAAACCCAGGCATCCCTATCTCTTCAGCCCCTCCTTTCCCCCATGCTCTGCTTTCCACACCTCCCTGACTCTAGAACTCTGTCCACTCTCATCTCCTGAATCCCATAGACTGTCCTTCCTCTGATCACTCTGCTCCTTCCCCTCACAGCCCTGCCCAGGCACTTGTACATGGCCTCCTGGGGCTATGCCTCACGTAGGACTGCTCTTGATATGGTGCATGTTTGCCTTTCCCCTGCACAGACACAGCTCTACTGTGACTAGTAGAGATAAACACTTCAAAATATGACAATCAGTCAGATACAGACTTTGCCACCTTTCTTTATGATGGGCTGATCCAAGAGCTAAACACTTTTTGCAAGGTACAATTTGCAAACAGCTTTGCAAGAACTGCAAGATCTGGGGAACTCCTTTAACAAGGGGCATCCTCGCAGCTTTTTAAAGGAGGGAATATCAAGACCTGTGTTGGAAAGATGAGGCAATGAAGGTGCAGAAGAGTCCTATCACCTCAGCCAAAAGTTGTCCAGTGGCCAAAATAGCAGCTGGTGTCTGGAGCTGTGCAGCACAGGGCAGGACCTGCAATGACCCTACTACTAGAAGCCTCTCTACCTCCTGGTTGAGGAAATTCTTCCCACCACTGCCCATCTCCTTTTTGAGTAGAAGTGGCTAGCACTTTAGAAATTTTGGCCCTCACTTCCAATTAAAAGAATGGATAAAATTTCTCTCTCACTTTTTGCAAATGTTGTTTTCCTGGTCGTATTTGCTCTTCAGGCTTTACCTGTGGCAGATCCGATCCCTACCTCTGTCTCACAAGGAGGGAATACAGATGGGCTTCTGTTTGCAATCTACTGCTTAATATAAGGATTTATCTGTGCCTCTCTTTCTGCCTGACTGTAAGTGAAGTTGTTCCACCCTAATCTTCCTTGGGGGTGACTCATGGGACCCACAGAGCTCTGCTGCTCCTGCAGACATTCTCAGAGGAGGGACTGCAAAGTGAAGCTGTACTCTTGTGACTGAGCTTATGCATATAAGGTACCTATATTAATTATGCTCCTGCATCAACACACATGCCTCATTTGGTGCCCTGTATATGGACCCAAACAGTACTTTATCTTGCCTTCTCTCTTTACTCCTTATGCATATGCAGGTATATGCCCAGGCTTACTTTCTTTTGCTCTGTCATCAGCTCCTGAGCAGAATTTAACTCAACGTGTTTGCTTAGATGCATTTTGTCAGCCAGCTGAGTAGAACACACTACATTACAGGGACCCACTTTGGCCCTTCTTGGACTTAGCCCATGCCTTGTGTTTTTGACTTGATGGTTTTGAATCCAATTGATTGGTAAATGGCTAAATAGTGAGAGAAATTGCTTTCTCTCATTACTCTGCATGGCTGTGTCATTACCCTTTAATACTGCATCGTTATTGACTGATGCAGCCTGTCAAGACATGGCCAGTGGGATGTAATGCAGTGGTAGAGATGTGCAAAATATTTCATTCAACATTTACCAATGGGAGGCATACCTATGCTTGAAACAGGGAGAAGAGGAGAAGCCTAAAACCCAGCAAGCAGAATGGACAAGCTAGCTCTTTAGCCTGCCCTGCACTTCAGTCTGTGATAAATGCCTTGGTGGAGAGTTGCATGCATTCTTTACCAAAAAGACTAGATGGTATCAAAGCACTGATAAACAATGCCACTAAGATGAGATATCACCAGAGCTCATCCTGCCACTAACACACCTGTTCCTTGACCTAGTAGCTTCACAACTTTTCCCTTTGAATGGTGTCCTGGCTAGATGTAATTGCAGTATCATACGTTTGTAGTCTGCTTTCCTAATCTTATTTGGTGTCTTAAGACTTCTGCCAAATAGTCTCCTCCCATTTAAGACCCCAGTCTGCTGCCTCCATGTCTGAACAACCCACAAAAATGAAAGAGGTCAAACATAAACAGAGGATACTGGGGGGGAGCAAAAAAATACAAAGAAGAGAAAATGACAGAAAAATAGATCAGCAAATGCATGGTATATATGCAGCAAATGCAGCAAAGGTATATACACTTGTCATTTTGCAGTTATAAATTATCTATCCATACTCAAAACTTATCCATGATTGCTCAGTACATACTAAACACAATCACCTCTAAATTAACCCCCAAATGGCTGGAGGTCCAGCTATGACCACCTGGAATATGCTGTTCATCCAAAGTGTAATTAATCCATGACACTCCTTGCTGCAGGAAGCTGCAATTGTTGAAAGTCTACACGGGTGCAAAAAATGACTAGAGGAATTCACGGATGGAAGAATCCACCCCGGGCAACTAACTGCAAGGAAATTCTGAGTCCAGACTGCCGGAGGCTGTATCACAGGCAAAGCAGAACAGTACATTTTCCAGTTCTTATATTCCTAATTAGACATCTTCTGTTGGCTGCCTATAGATAGATAATACTGGGTTATATAGCCTAGCTTGATGTGGCCACTCTTATTTTCCTATTTCACATAAACCAAGTATTTGGAAGCAAAAAGACAATAATACTAAAAGGAAAAGAGAAAAGTGTAAGAAAGAGATATTAGTAGCCAATTAAGAGAGAAATAAAATAAAATAATTTGCCGAGGCCTGGCTCTCTGCCCTACTGTTCTGCTTCCCTTCCCCATTGCCACCTTAGCCCTCATTTGGGAAAGAAGACCCGTCAAATTAAAGATGGATAAAAACTCATTAAGAAACAACAAGCTTAGAGAAAATTGCCATCGGGATTACACTGATGGGATGGTCTCCCCCACCCTTTCTTTCATTCAAAGATTACAAACCCTTTTTCCTCTCCAGGGCTCTTTTCTCCATCCTGGTCCTGGCTAACTCCACTCCTGAATGACCCCCTGGGTTTGAAGCGTCCATGTGGGTAGAGAGGGGAAGAGGGTGGGGGTTGTTTGTTATGCTTCCTTTTGTTTTTAATTAACCTCCGGTGTTTTCTTTGCCTAGAGAACAAATCTTCTCACCCTGATTTTTTACACATGCCTGCATTCAGATTGAGAGAAAAGTTAGATCTAGAGAGAGGAAAAAGTGAGAAAATTAGAGAGAAAAGAATACTTCTCCATCAAAAGAAAAAGTGTTATATGGAGAGGAATTACAATCTATGTGGCCTTCACACACCGCTCTCTGCTTATTAATCCTGCTCCTGCTTGTTGCTGTGGCCAGCTCTGGTTACACACCATGCTGGAAAGGAAATCAGAGCACATAGTAAAGCAAAGTGTGCTTTGAGAACGGACTTTTAACAAAAGGGTTCGGGGTGACATTTTAAAATCTTCCTTCCACACTGTACCACTACTGATGTGAAGCAAAGCCAAGAGGATTAGGCAAAACCACATGCAGATTAATAGTGACTTGCCAGATTCTTGTAGCATGGGATTCCTGAAGCAAATTATCATTTGAAGAGTTTGCACAAGGAATAGCAGGGCTTGGCTCTAAGGCAGAAGTAAGGAGAATAACCCAAAAAGCCTTTCTAAGGTTTTTCTTCCTCTCTGGCCCACACAATTTCTGTATATTGTGCTGGTGCACCGAATGGCAAGACTGAAACAGCTGGGAAGTAAACCAACAGATCTGTGGTTACATCGAAAGCACAGAGAGGCAGCTCTGTCCATCTCTACTTGTGCCTCATGGCAAGACAGCATGAGAAGATACCCCGACTGTTGTGAGAACTCTGAAGGTAACAGGATTGTCAAGATATTTCACATGGTACTGAAAGTGCAGAAGTGGCATATCATTGTCTTAATTGCCAAAGCTGAGCTGAGATCTAGATTTCCAATCCTCCATCTGCAAGAACAGTTAATTGCCCGTTTTCCTGTATTTGGGGAAAATCCTAATGCCAACTTGCTGATGAATCAGCTAGAAGTCTAAGAAAGGCATAAAATCTCCAACATGCTACTTTAACAAGAAGACAAACAATGTGACCAACTCCTACTCTGATTGTGTTTGGAGAAGAAGAAGGGTTATTTCAGATATGTATTGAAATAGAAATACGGAGGTAGGACTTGTTAGGGAGATTCTTGCTAGGCAGATTAACAAAAGCATAGTCACACGCTAGAGTCATATTTGCATTTAAATCTCCATTCCATGCAAATGCTAGTTGAAAGTATCTGCAGAAACTGAGGAACAAATTTTCCTAAAACCCCATTATTTTTGTGGATTTGTTCAACAATAGCTCAACATCCTGCTGCAGAGAGGTTGCTCACTTTAGCACCCTGAACCATTCCATGTGTATTAGCATCCTCATCTTTTTTGGTCTCTGCTTTGCTAACAGTGCTGTTACATAAAGGAACATACCAAATAACAGCTTTGCTGTGAAAAGCGTTATCTTTCCAAGAGAGAGACAGCCCAGCAAAAAGCTTTCTGCCACTTTCAACAGAGACCACGGGCTAAATTCTCAGGTGATGTAAATCAGTGTAGCTCTGCTGAACCTCAAGTTGACGAAGCAGTCTGAAACCACCTGATGTTCCTCTTAGAGAAGATATTGGCACATAGCTAATATATTAAAATAATAATAGGAGTAATGACAATGACATAAATGGAATTTGCTATGGGGCTGTTGGAACACCAAAAGCAACTTGAAAATATAGACAGGATGAACGTTTAAATAGGAGCTTCCTGTTCTGTAGACTAAACTTGGGAATTCAAAGCTTTATGTATTTTCACTAAGCAAAAAACCATTTCACTGCTGTTTTGAAGACAGTGAATTCTGTGAACGAATAGACAATACAGTAAAACAAAACTATTTCAAATTTTGTGCAATGATTCCCAAACACATTCACCATGTATCCAAGATGGGGAGTCATATATGTAATATATCTGGGAATATCATATATATCATTCAGATGTCATCCATATATCATCCAAATATATCAAACTGAACATCCACAGAAAAGTATGCTAAAGTCATTGAGTTTTCCCTTCTCCAGACCTGGATTTCTTCTTCTCGCACTAAAAGAGCAATCTGGTGACTTCTAATGGCAGCAGGATTTTTATCGCAAAGGAAAGACACTCATCACAGAACAAAGTTACTCGCACACAAGACAGTGCAATACAGGTGGTCTGCCTGAAGCGTGCGAATGGCTATGGCAGCCTTAAATGCTCTAAAATTAAGCCCACTTCCCAGCCTTATGAAGCACTTGGAAACTGTTACATTTTGTCTATTCTTCACTTCCCTTAACCTCAGTTAAATGACTGGTACCATGAGATCCAGACATAGATACAGGGTAGCAAGTTACCCTGATAGGGACAAGGAGAAGGACATGTCCTTCTACTTCCTTTTCTCAAACTTTATCAGAGTAAATCTTTGAAAATTCAGTATTCATTCTGAGATCCTGCTTAATAAACTTGGCAAACCTGACATTTTTAAAACAAAACAAAACCATGCTGTTCACTTTCCCTTTCATTCTTAATTGGCCCATCTAAAAGCAATCAAATGAACATTTAGCTGTGGTAGAAAGAACTGCAGGAGACCTCTCCTCCAAATGCCATTATTCAGGAGTGCACAGGAGTGTGGATATGTTTATGGAGAGTGGGAGGCACTTTGCAAATTCCCTCTTAGCAGCGAAAGAGGAGCCGGAGTTGAGAATAACCATGGAGGAGATGTAGGCACGGCTGTGCCCAAGTTTTGGGCGACCAGCCGTCGGGGGGAGCTCACAGCCAGCTATGCCTGTGGCTCAGGCTCTCTGGATGGTGTCGAGGGAAATTAGGCATTAAAGAATAAGCTGTATTAACCAGAACACTGAATAGGGAGCTGCCTAAACTTGCCAGGATGAAACATTGCAAAGAAAGGGATATCTTAAATCCCATCCCTCAATGGGTTTTAGTTACTACCTCTCATTAGGGGACTCACAGAGCAGCAGTTTTGCCAGGAATTAGGTGCCTATGGCCCTTCTTCCTCAGCAAGCCCCCTCTCTTCTGGCTGCTCTGTGATTTCAGAACTCATCCAAAGAGTGCAAGACCTGGGCTCAGTCCTCTTCCCTACCTAAGGCAAGATAAATACTAGGATAAAAACCAAGAGAAAAGGAGGTTCGGGTAATGCATGGCTTCCAGACTGTGTCTCCCACAGCTGAAATATAGACCTGCTAAAGCACATAATCTGCTTCAGATGGATAATGGTATTGGCAGTATGGAAATCCTGGCTTGGCTTGATGTGTGCGATGAAATACATCAGGTATACAGATCAAGTTAACTTTTCACAGCAGGTAATACAATTTCTAGAAATACAGACACAACGGTGTCTAGGGCAGGAATCAGGTTTCAACAGTGGAGCCATACAGAACACATAATTATATTTTGCATTTTTAATAGACTTATTAGCATAATAATGCATTAGTCCAATAGAATATTAATGTGATGCAGAAATATTAGCATATTACAGATCCTTATTCATTAATATATTAGACTCTTATTGTATTAGTGGCACAATCTACTATAGAAAACATTGCTTTGTGTCTGATATTGTATTATAAGAAAAAATTGAGATGGCAAAGAGAGAGGCTCTCTATCGTAGGCATGCCTGACTCTACGTGTTACTGCAAGAGCAGGAAGAAAATGGTTTTTGCAGGAAGAAAGCAATTTTCCCACTTTGTCTGAATTGAACTGTGAACTTTTTAGAAGTTTTTTTGCATTAAATATGAACACCTCAAGCCATCTGGAATCTAAACCTTCAAGTACCTCGTAACAGAGAGAGAATCCCTTTTCCAGCATTCAAACGCTCACCTAAAATGTAAGCAACTGAGGTCAAATCCCTGCTCTCCCACTGTTTCACATCCCAGCTCCAGAGAACTAGCTGCTACTCTGATAACCAGCACTTACCTTAGTGAGCTATTCTGTGTCGTACACCTGCCAACGCATCAGCTCAGGAGCTTGAACCCTGGTACCTCACAATGTAGGGAAGTGACCTAACTACCTGATTTTCTGCTTTTCTGGAAGAGATCTGCTTTATATACCTCATACTAAAATTGAGAAGACTATCCTGATGAAAGTTTAATTGAAACCAGTATGCTCCTAGGAAAAGATCTGAAAAATCCTACTAAATTAAGGCCAAAACTATTTCTCTGTACCTTTGTTAAGACTTTGTCGAACAATTTGATATCAACCCTGGAGGAAAGATTCCCACTCTGGCCTCTTCTCCCCAGTCACCCCTTAGCGGGGAGCAAGAATTCGTTAAGTTTGTGTTGCTATCCATGCCTTCCTAGTGGTGAAATAGCCTCACTTCTAAGGCAAGCTCTTAGGATAACCAGCACATCAAAACAAAACCAGGAAAGAAATCTTAATCTTATGATAGGGGACTTGACATCCCCATGAATAGGGCTGTTTAATGCAGTTGTTGGCCTGAGCTGCGTACCAGGCTGCATGACCCAGATGTCCTTATGGGAACTGTATAAACATTCTGTATAAGCTATGGAAAACAAATATCATCTAGCTATTTAATCCTATGTCTCTCATTCACAGACAGACTGACAAATAGGCCTAATTCCTCTTATTAATACTTTGACTATAAAGAGCAACACTAACTGAGATGACTCAGGGTTTGGATTATGTGCTTTTAGCAGAATGGGAGAGTGTGTGAAAAAAAAGAAAAAAGAATGTCATTAGAGATGATGAATTTTGAAAAAGTTTGTTGTTTCTTTCTTCCTTTGGGGGAAATACAGTACAGCCCTTTCCAGAAGGAGATATTCTCTGAGCTCCAGGTAACCCTCTTAAATAAAGACAACAAAGGGAACATGAAATTCATAAAACTTACTCTCTAAAAAGCATTTGCATCTACCTTACATCTCCGTGGCATCAGGATTCTTTGAAATTGCTTCTAAGGAGCTCAGTAAAGTAGATATTTTGCTTTAAAAAATATTGTAGTAGATTCCCAATATAGAAAGCTGTTGAATTGAACTGTCTGTAGCACATTTTTTTTATTACTCTTATATTAGATCCATTGGGTTGGCTTTCTTGGGCTTTTTTTTTTTTTTTTTTTTTTTCGCCTTGATGCATTTAAACAGCAGCTTTTCTCTTCTCCTTGTGATCATGTTAAATGTTTAATTGCTCTTTGCATTTGCTGATGGTACAACATAAGCCCTGCAGTAAAAGAGATTTGTGCTAAAACTCAAGTGCTTAAGAAATAAGGAAAGAGGTTATATTTTGGGTCAGTTCAATTATCTCTATTTTTTGGAATTATATATTAATTTTAATATGAGCTGCAGCACAGAAGTGCAATTAGCATTCAGACAATGCAAGAAAGTCTTGCCTGAAGTTGACTGATGGGTACAATCCATGCAAGGGATTCCGGGAGGTTAGACACTGCAGATCACTGCCATAACATAGCTAAGCCAGGTCCTCAGACGGTGTAAATCAGCACTGTCAATGGAGCTAGTCTGATTTACAGCGGATAATTATGTCCCCCATTGCTGTTTGAGATGGGATCAAGATGACAGCATCAGGATCACCACTAGAATACAGACTTTTTCTAAGTACCACATTGCATTTAAGTCATCCAGTTAAGAGTGAGAGCTAGAAACCTAAGCAAGCCTTTCATGAGCTGGTATCAAGCCATTTAGAACTGATGTCAGCTGCTCCAAATAAGCCCAATTTAAGTAATAAGGAGAGACCTTTCCCTTCCACTTTCACCTCAGTCCAAGTCTGGTGCTTTCAGATCCCCTTTTGACTTAAACTGGTGCACCCTCTACCTGGCATAAATGGATCTAGAGCTCACCAATGCCAGACTGCTCTCTGGTTGGACCCAGCTCCTGCTGAGTTAATGCCTCAGGTAGCAACAGGCAGATTTTTATCCTTATCCTGTCTGGAGCCTTACCTCTGAATCTGCTATAACCTCTCAAGGGGGCTGAGCCAAGTTTCTTGGGGAGTTAAGACCCTGGTCCAGTGAGAAATGAATGAACAAATCCTCTTTGTCTGTAGTCTCAAAACTCCCAACCAGTTTGAGTTGAGAGGTTCATTCGGTGGTTTTGTGAAAGAGCCCTGACTGACAGACCCTGAGAATTAATGAGCTTCTATTCTGAAACAGGCTGGGAAAAAGAAACCAGCCAGAGAGACCCTCGATACAACTGCTAAAACTGCTTTGTTACCATCTTTTGTTCAGGGCTTGTATAGTGCCCAACAGGCAGGGGCTCTGCTGCCTGGTGGAGAGGGGGCCCAGGTGATCCTGAAATGCAATTAATGCATAACAGCTTCGACCAATCCATCTAATTTACTGCCTGCATTTCTCCTGGGCTTGCTTCCTCCTTTATTTTTCCTCTCACCATGAAGGATAGCCACTCATCTTAAAAAAAAAAAAAAAAAAAAAAAAGTGCTTTTCTGGATTCACTCTACTTTTTCCCATCCTGAACACTGTTTGGGGACTTTTTTATTTAACAGAACAAGGTCAACTCATCAGCACAAAAGCTGAAAGTTTCACGGGGTCCAAAACTGCTTCCATCTATGGAATTACTTTTTAACACATTCTGAGTTAAAATTATCCCCTCTGAGCCAAATGCAGATTGACAGCCAAACACCAAACAATCACATTTTGTTAATCCATTTACAGAGGTGCAAATGCCTGATCCAACAGCAGGTTGCTCTGACACCACAGCAATGTTATGAGGTTCTCCTCCTTTTTTTTTCTTTTCTTTTTTCTTTTCTTTTCTTTTCTTTTTTTTTTTTTTTTTTTTTTTTCTTTTTTTTTTTTTTTTTTTAGATTTTGGGAGCAGCAGAGATTGTTTTGGAGATAATAGAAGAAATCTGGAAACCCCTGAAGCTGTGGGATCGCTCACCACTATCTCAACTATGTATTGTTTGTTTATAGTTCAAAATGCAGCTTTTGTGTCAAAACTGAAGCCTTTAACATTTTCAAAGCCTGCTACCTCTCAGCTGTGGCACACATGCTGACAGAGCAAAACAAGGGCACCCAGAGTTCAGTAGCTCTCATAACTGCACCTAAACTGATTTCAGTCTAAGGTCAATCTGAAGAGGATGCTTCAGGTGCCATTCAGAAATGACAGGAGAGCTAGATGTGAGCCCTAATACTGCAGGAATAAGATAGCACTGATCAGTTAGAAATCATTGCTGGAAAGTTGCTGTCGGGATTGTCTTGCTTGAGAATAAACTATGGATCTAGATCATTTAGACAGACAGACAGACAGACAGATACGGACAAGGAGGTGGAAATCTGTCCTTGTCACACAACTTTCCAATTTAACCTGGTTTTGTTCTATTTAATTCTGCATGCCTTACTACAAGGGTGACTATAACTTCATTTTCTAAGCATAGGAAATAGGAAATTGAACTAACCTCTAATGGAGATAAATAGTTAAACCTTTCAACAGATGTACATCTATTACTGTATACCTATCTCCGCTACCTATTTTTCTGCTTATGCATCCATCTCTTGGCTTTTATTGCTGTGGGAAAGAGAAACATTCAAGACAATATTTGTCTGCATCTTTAAGTGTTCGATACACACACACACATACACACACACACATTCAGGGCTCTGCAGCAAACTCAGCCCTCTTGAAAATGGTTCACCGAACACCTTTGAAACATCAGTGTGGAGGCATGAGATCAGACACTGGCTACTCAGAAGCTGTGACCAATTTTGCAAATGCACCTACCCTTTTCGCTTCCACCTGGTCCTGCATATAGAAAAGCTATCTCCTTATACCCTGACTGCTAGTAAAAATAACCGTTTCCTACAGTAGCTATTGCTTTTGAGGAGAGAGAGTGTTGGAGGGGAGTGAAAGGGGTTGGAAAAAAAGGAGAAGGTTTATGACATGGTCGTGTTGCAAACTAACAGATGATTGCTGATGTCAGGCAGGGTTAGAGTGCTGGAGCTGAGAACGGTGCCTCTAATCACGGCGCTTAAGCATAAGAACAAATTCGCAGCTTCCACCTCATCTGCTCTCAAGGGAGAATTTGCTTACAGGGATCTGCTGCCCACCCACTGTCCCAAGGACTCAGGGGCTGAGTTAATCCCATCATGCTAACAGAACATAACAATGTGTTGAGAGTATTTACCACATTCCCTGAAATTGAAGAAAGTTGCCTTGGTTATTAGTAGCTCCTAATGATATTTGCATAGATTAACAGACTTTAATGCAATCATGAATGCTACAATCCTGCGGAAAATAATGAAGAAATCCATTATGAGGTAATAAAGTAACTAAGTCAATACAGTAATAATTTGATCCCATATTAGTAATAATTTCATCTCCTGCTGCAAGGCAATTTTAATGCACATACCATTTCTGGACAGTTTTATAAATATCACCTTTGTTTGAGATAATTAATTAGTAAAATCAAAAAATATATTGCTGGTATTTTATACGATAAATTAGTCATTAGGTTTAAACTGGCAGGCTGTAATAAAACTTATTAAGATAAATGTGCTGGGATTCTTAATACTTCAGAGGAGCTGTTCTCCTCCGTCTTAAAGCTCTTTTGGTGCAAAGCTATTATTGCTGCTGGGTGGTGCTGGTTTGTACGTACGTTAAAACCTCATTATGAAAATCATATCTATAACCCCAACTTGCTTAGCAATAGGAGCTGAAGGTATTATCACATTCCTGCCCAGTGTATGATGCTAAAGTGAGGGTGAGTTGCTGAGGGCTCTTTAGCTTGCTTTCCATTTTCAGTCAGAGTCAATGCCTCCTGAAAGACTGAAGTGAGGTAACTTCACTTCAGAAGGTCTCCGGACTAGGTCATCCTTTTGTCCTAGGGAACAGATCTGCATTCAGAGATAGGAGTAGAGAGGAACATTAACCTTTATGGAGGTGGCTATCTACCCTAGCTTTCTGCTTCTGCTCTTATTTTGTGATTGCTGAATCATTCTTTGCTTACCAGCAGCGTCTAGAGATCTCAACGGACCTCAGCAGTATCTATGGCAAAGTGGTCTGGCACTGAAGCCAAAAGCTATGCCTTACAGTGACCACTGTTTCCAGGCCTCTGAAATATCCCTTATACAAGGCTGGCCTCTGCAAAAGGTTTTGTTATGTGTTTGGGGAGCAGTCCCAGCCAGATGGCACAGCTGACTGAGAATGTCAGAGCTGGATCGGGATCAGCTTCTTGTAAGAAGCGCAAATCTTGCCATGTAGTGAGCTGGTCTTGGCTCTGTGGTGTATGGCCAAAGTAAGGATTGTCATTCTGGGTTTCATGATACCACCTTCCAAGAACAATTAAATCATTAGATTACCTTCTCAAAGGGCATCAATTGGGGCTTGCTTGGACTTCCCTGAGCGAGTTCACTGTCATTTTCCCCAGGAATTACAATTTCACACTCTGGCCAAACTTTGCCCTTTCCCCATAACTCCCCATTTAGCTGAGATTTCCAAATGCATGTCACTTTGCATTTGGAACAGTAGCAAATGACACAAATTGATGATCCATCAAACCCCTGTCTTCCATATGGGCCAGTTTTTAATGTGAAGTAGGAATTTCCCCAAAATCTCATTCTAGTTAATAAAGAACTCGCTAGAGAGCTCAACATTTAGCTGGGAGCAGGCCATGACTGCTGCTTGTACCAACTATCAAACCATTTCTGTAGCCAAACAAGCCATCAAAAGACAGAGATAAGTGGCAAAACCCATTGTTCCTCTCATTCAGAAAACCAGCTCGGGTACAATATCTTTAGGGCAGTGCAATGCATTGCAGAGCCACTGTACTGTAGAAATGCTCCCTTTTCTAATACACCATGGGCATCACTCTTGAAACAAAATGATAGAATCAATACATCATCATACTTGTTTAACTTCTTTGGGGAGAAAAAAGTGTTTTCTCACCAGGTAGCAATGCCTTCACTTTATGGATACTTTCTCATATTAATGTTCAAAGTGCTTTCTGTACAAGCTCAGTTTAAGAATTCCATAAGCTCTGGAGTGCTGGAGGCTAGAAGAGCAACTAGGGCAAAAATCACCATACAATTAGTTTGTTCCCCTACAAAGAGGATGTTTTTCCTAAGCATCCTCTGCTGACCAGTGTCAGGAAAACCTTTTGGACTAGACAGACCTTTGATCTGATACAGAATGGCAGTTTTTATATAATCAAGTGATATGACGCCCTGGCATCAAATGGCATGGGCCATTTCATTCAGTTGGTAGGCTGTATGCCCTCCTTCTCAGTGATACCTTGCTTAGATTTGAATTTCCAGTCCTGGTATAAGATATATATATTTAGAGGTATTGTAACATAAAGAGGAGTGCACCTCTAAGAAAGGTCTCAGAGATTTTTTCTATCTACTGTTACTCATGGCCAGGTTAATTGCACTGTGCTGTCCTACCATCTCTGATTTGGTGATTTTGAAGACAAAAAATTTGCTCTGACTGTTCAAAAGGGGATATCTGGTTCTCCACGACCAGCTTTACATGGCTAGGCTTCCTCAAAGTGGTCCAAGCCTCACATACCTTCCTAATTACCCATTAGAACTATTGCTTTGGCAGATCTCTGTTGTAACTGCTATGTGATGGCAGTACATGACAAGTTCTTCTGAATGCTGATGTTCCATGAATGGTCACACACCTCCAAAGTGGTGTTTCCATGATGGCTGTTGGGTGGATTGTTTGCTGTCTATTACATTTCTCTCCCAGCCTCCTGCATGTACTGAAACAAGGGGAATGCAGAATAAAAAGGAACTGTTTTGCATTACCACATTATCTACTGAACAGTTAGAGAGCCTTGTGTCCTGTTGGTAGCTCCATCCCATACCTGGCTCTCACTAGGGACTCCTGACCATATAAAGTGAAGCGACAATTCATTTAAGCTCTCTTAGGACAGTCTTGGGGGTCTAGGCAATTTGGCCAAGTCACAAAAGCTCCCATGTAGTTAGCCAGTTTGGGCTTAGTCAGTTAGTTACGTTTTTGGGAAGCCGTGCTGCTCAGGCTTGTTTTACACCAGGGATGCTCAGCTCCTGGGTCACACTCAGCATCAGTTAAACCAAGATGACCACGGGGGTACAGGAAGGGAGCAAAAGGCCTAAGAATAATCCCTTCAGCACCTCCTGCGGAAAAATGGCTTTAGTGACAAGCGTCTTACAACTGCCATTCCCACAATCGTTCCCCTTGTCAATACGATGACCTTTCAGAGGCGGAAGCTCCTTTTTATTACTCTGTGCACTGGGGTAGACCAGGCCATGCTATGTTATCTACCCAATTTATCAACACTATTTACAGCAGGTCCATTCCACTGTCTGGCTTAACTCAGTGCCCAGAGACCTAGCATTGAGAGAGGAGGCGGCTGCTGAAGAGAAAGAAATGTCAATTCCAGCCTAGTCCCCTAAAGTGAAATAAAAGAAACAAAGTAAATAAGGAAGGAGAAGTAAATACAATATCTCCAGGGTGATTACGTCTATCTAGTCCAATACAGGCAAGCATGAAACCAATAGAAAACACAGTCTTATCCTCTTAGTTATCACCACACACAGAATGTCATCTCTTGGTGGCCTAAAAAGAAAGCAGCATGCCACATCCATCTTTAATGACTATGACATATCTCTCACCCTCTTGTATTTTGAGCAACCCCAAACTGCTGAAAATGAGATATGAGAGTTTGTTCTCCCTGTTTGCACTGAATCATGAGAATGGATTAAAATGGCTTTTTTGTTCCGCTTTGCTTTTTAAGAACTACTTTGGGTAATTTGATTTTCTTTCTGCTCTTCTGGGCTTTGAGGGTTCAGGTTTGCCAGCTTTTCTCCACAACTCTGTGATCAAGATGTACTCTTTTACTCCTTTTTAAATGAAGGAAAAGCAGACCGTCATATATGCAAATACTTGTAAAGGCTGAGGGTAATTGGAAAACACCGAGTATCAGGAGACTCACTGTGAAATCACAAGGGTAGCAGTCTGCTCCCTCCATCACACTCAAATCATTTGAGTTGTGGGCATCTCTTTCTAGCAGGTTCAAATACACTGAAGAGGCTAATCAGGCTATCTCCCTGACTTGTGATACTACCTGATCTGGAATATGCTTTCAGCCATGTGATAAAGGGATGTTCTGGTGCATCACACAGTGTCTCAGCGGGTCTCCCTCAACATCATGTCCTTCTGCCATATAAGCTGTATTCCCCTCTCCCTTCAATAAGGACCATGTCAGGACCATCAACTTTATTTGCCAAATATGTTAATAAATTCACTATATATTTCCCTGTCTTACTCCCCTGTACCCTGGATTGATATCAGCCCTTGATAATTATGCTAACTCAAGACTAAACAGACGGTCATCAAGATTTTGCTTCTATCCTGAATCAGTTAGCTTTATCTGTTGTCACGTGGATGGTCCATGGGGACTGTGAAGAACAAAAGAATTTATTTCTTTCTCTATAACTGAAATATGGCCTCTGCAAATCCCATAGGTGTGATGCAGCACAATTGCTAGACACAGCCAGAAATCTAACTCAACCATATACTCACAGATTTGCAAACCAATCAGAAGAAAATCAGTGACCTAGAGGGCACTATTTTTTTTTCAAACCATATTTGAAATGTGAAATTAACAGAACAACTAGAATACAGTACAAAAGAAAGGACCTATGTAGAACAAACAATCCAGACAGGTTCCTTTGAAACTAACATCTCTCTTCAGGTTTCCTAATACAGTTACACTTCATCGCTGCCTCTCTCCAATGACTATTTAGGAACCAACCCCTGACAGCCCTTCCTCGAAAGCAGGTTCACTAGTTCATTGCCCTCTTGGAGCTGTGAGCCATGCTGGTCTACTTTAAGCACCTAAGCAGATGTTTGGCTGTAGTCCTGAAGGAACAATACACTTTCAGGTGCCTTTAAGTAAGACCTTCATTCAGGCAACTGTGGACTTTGGCTATGAAAGCTGATAAAGCAAATGATAGAAGAGGAGAAGACAGTAGGGATCAAGAACCTTTTCCTATTCATCCTCAAATCTACTTCACTAGGGAAAAGGGGAACAATGACAGGACCGCCCCTCAAAATGTTTTGTAATGGGAGAGTCCCCGGACACTGCAGCTGGCTAACTCACAGCCTGGCTGTTGATCTCCTTGGCTTCCTGGTAACAGTAACAGTAACAGACCATGGGCTCATCCAAAGGCAGAACAGAAAGCATTTTAATGGATAAACCCATATTAATTCCAGAACAATCGTCCCTTCTGTAAATCCCTGTGTACCTCCCTCCTTATTTACCCTGGAGAGCAGAATATAGCCCATCACTGGTGATGAGCTGTTCCAGTGTCACTATCATTCAGCTTTTGGTAGCTACCTCCTAAGAGTCTAATGGTCACTTGGGCACTGCCAGTGTTGTGGAATAACTTTGGTACTCCTATCTGATTGGCAGTGAAGTGTAACACAGCGAGTGCAGAACTTTCTGCAGTGTCTGTTAAAGATAAGGGGGAGAAAAAACTTGAATAATTTATGTAGTTAGTTTAATTTAAATAATTTATGTGCTAAGCATTGCAAACAGAGCTGGAGTTGATAATGAGTCCGAGAAGAACATTTTGAACTCAGTCGCAGATTCTACTGCATTGTAATTCTTGCAGGATACAGGATTTCTTAGTAGTATAAAGGCTGGGGAGTGTAAACAAGGTAGTTGCTTGGAAAAGAGTCTGTACATACTCCTTTACCAATTACCACCAGATCATCTTACGTTCTCTACAGCTTGTTCAGTCTGAAACTCTGAAATTATCAAGAGCTGCATGCATTTCCCTGAGCCACAGAGAGAAGACTGGCTCCATTGTTTGACAAATAACAGTTTGTAACTGGTGTAATCTGTAATCAGGAATCAATTAAAGAGATATCAACAGGAAAGGAAAGATAAGGGAAAACCAGGAGAAAATCAATGAACAACATAAGGGAATTGATCATTCGAAAGGTCTTTCTTAAGCCACTGAGTCCTCTCAGAGGACTCTTTGCGGCATGCCCCATAGACTTTGTCTTTTCTTCTTCAGCTGATTTTTGGCCCTTTCAAATGAGGAGCTCTTCTGTTTATCAGTGGGAAAAAAATTCCAAACACCCAGAAAACCCACAGCCCTCCAGGGTTCATTGAGTGGCCACTGCCTTTTACACTTCTTTTAATGTAAGTGAAATACACCTGAGAGGGTGCACAGAGCTAGACAAAATTGATGCTAAAGTTCTTGTGAATTCTTGCGTGAGTTCACGGCGAAGATTTCCAGGAACACTTTAGAGAATGTAAACACCCTCTTCGACACGCAAGCACTAAAATAGATCACTAACACGCACTCCATGAAAAATAATTTCTCATCAATCCTCACACAGCTGAAGATCCATCTTTGTCATAGCAGACCTGTTCTCTTCTATGTGCTTTTTATAGATTTCTTTTTCTTTTTGAACTTCCAACATCCTTAAAAACATACTTACTGATATGAAAGAAGCCACTGAACAGCAGTAATGAATCCATATCACCAACTCTAACAATTGCTGCTGCAAGTGTCTGGATATTTAGTGTTGATCCATGACTCCTCCCAGAGTTCTGCTGGTAGGTGTGCAAATCATAGCTTTCAGTTAAAAAATAAATACCTTTCTAGACATGAGCTGTTATGAACAACAAAAGCTTGAAAATGTAACCTGAGTCCCGAGTCCCGAAGGCTTAAAAATCGCAAGAGAAGTGAAAAGAAACCACCAATTTAATCACTGGAGGAAAAAAAAAAAAAAAAGCATAATTTTTAAGATGAGCAGTCTTATGATTTTCAGGAGGTCTTATTTATTGTTTTTGAAAATCTGTAGTTTGACACAGTTGTGAAACTGTGAAAGCTTTGAAGCTTTTTCTTGCAAAATGATAAGATCTGGGTCATTTCCTCTTGTCAGTTGTACACTAACTCAGGGAATTCACATGTGCAGTGAAAAAAATCCTGATGGTGGAACATATCACTTGTTTCAAGGTCTTTCCAAGATGCCAAGGGGGTCAGAGACAAAAGCTCCATGTGTGGAAGTACAGAGGTCATTCTCCCACCCAGACTGCCAAGGAAAACAAAGTGAACAGAGTTTCCCTTTGTATCTTACACGTGAACGCGGGTGAAATCACACAAGTACAGAAGATGCGGTTATGGGAAGAGCTACTTCTTTTGAAGGACCTAATTAGATGCCTAAAAGTGGAAAAGGTTTTGGGGAGCTGGGGACATCATCTGTCAGATCAGGTTTTGCTAACTGCCAATGTGTGTATCTTCTCCTACCCCAGTCAATGCTTGGCTTCAGCGCAGCCAAAATGAAGTGTTTATTCAGAGATGAGCTCCTGTAGGCCACAGCTAGATTTTCTCACTGAATTCCCTATCCTTTGCTTGAAAAACAGCACTTCAGCATCCAAAGCAATCATTCCATTGCAGTCTGCCATTGAATTTTAGGATCATGCATATAGCAGAATAGGAAGGCAAGCATTTCATTTTGGTAAAGCCAAGACTTTTTTCTACAAAAAAGTGTAGGATATCTGACAGTAAGACAAGCTTGTTAGAAACTACTCATGAAAATAGTGAAGTGTAGCTGGCTCCCAGCTCCTTAATTCTGGTAGCTGATCATCCACATTATAGATCCCTCCCCTCTCCTGGGGTTGGACTAGATAATCTCTACAGTCCCTTTCAAATTCAAATATTCTGCTATAAACTCAACCTGTTTGAACTATCTTCAGAAGGTGAGAGAAACTGGCCATGCTAAGTTTATTTCATAGTATTTCAGCATGACTAGAAAAAGGTAGCTAGAATTAAAAATTATCCATTGAGTTAATTTCTTATGCAATTTGTCAGCATGCAATATCTATGTTAGTGCTGAGCATTTTGTTTTATAGTTGATGTCTCTGCAGTTTAAATATTGTGGATATTCAAAGAGGAGAGCAGAATATGCTATACTGAGCTGTACAGTGTTGGTCATGGTTTTCTTACTTTTTGCCCAGATGGTGCTTGTTGCCTTGGAAGAAGGTGATCTCCCCATTTCACCCTCATAATTCACTGGGTCAGCTATGCAAAGCTAGACAGAGAGAGCAGGAGAATTATTTCCTGACCCCATGCACCATCAACTAAGAGATTCCTTTATCTTCAGCTGGTGATGCCTTGATACAAATAGGAAGTTATTGCCATTACTGGTAAATAAAGTCACTTAAAAATCCATTACAGTGAGAATGTAATAGGTTTTCTTTCCATCAAGATCTCTTTGTCTTGTTCAAAACACAAGCAGGGATAAGCCATTCTCCCAGAGGTGGGTGGTAACGGTCAGCGCTCCTTTGACCTCCTTGCATCTGACAGCCCTTTCCCTCTGCTCTTTAGGGAGGGAAAGGTTATATGTCACCTCTGCCTTTCTTATTTCCTTCCCTGTTATTCTCTGAAAAGGAAAGGCCTGAAATTCATACTAGTGACATCAAGTATGGGGTCTGCAATGCTACTGCACTTTTACATTAACAAAATATCCAAGAATCTCTCTTTCACCCTCTTTCTCCCCCTCTCTCTGCCTCTTGGCTTCTTTCTTTCTCATTCAACATTGAGCCGACCAAGGATCCCCTCTCCCTAATTTTCATCGAGGTCTGAAAGTCCTTGCTTTGCCCACTCAACAGCAGGCTCCACTTTCCCCAGTCCTCACTGATGATGAGGCTCCAGCAAAACAGTTGGAAGAGACGATGGAGGAGGAAGCCTACGATACCCATCTACCTCTCTCCTAAAAACCTACATGGCTCTACAAGATACACCTCTCTCTTATGAAAGTCATTGCTTCCACATGTCCCCCCAAAAATTTCCTATCAACCCATCCCATTCTAGCTTTCCCCATTTCCTGAAAATACACATTTTGTTTTCCTCACCTGCACTGAGGGACTGCAGGAATGAACTGAAGGACACCCCAGAGCCCTGTGCTGGGCCCCATCAGAGGGTTACACTGGCATGAGTGGTGTTACGTCTCACGCAAAACCCTGCCAAACCACAGAGCACCATCAACCCCCTTTGAGGATGGCCCACCCATTTTCACCAAATGTTTATGGTCTTACACATTCGAACCCTTTTCTCCCTCCTTACAATATTTCCCACCACCACTACCATCAATATTACCACCAATTTGGCTGTTTGGTGTTACAGCCTTGACTGAGCCAGCCCGGAGACAGTTGCAGAGGTGCAATGCACGGCTCAAAGTCACGGTGGAAGGCACACAACTGCCTTTTCTTTACCGCTTCCTCTGATTCTTGGAAATGAAAGAGAAACACAGAAGGAAATAGAAGGTAAAAGGTTCACCTATAAAGCAGCCAGGCATTAATCTTGACTTCAAGAACCTCACAGACATGAAATTTCGTTTCTTCCTATCTCCTGAACTGGAACAAGAAATGAATCTCAGAGGTGACTAATTCATTCAGGATATGTAATTGTTTATGATGTTCATCTACAATTGTGAATCTTCCTACTTTGTAAAGAATACTCATCTTACACAGGGTCTATAAACTATGCAACCAGAATTGCTCAAGTCACTGAGTTCATTCAAGCCTGAGGACTGCATTCATTATTATTATTGCATTTAATTAGCAATAGCACATCATCCTAAATTATACCTCAGAAAATAAGTTGTGTTCCCTGCCATTAATGTCTCAAAATCTAATAGACAAGATTTTTTATGGAAGAGCATTGGTCAAACTGACTGAAAACACAGACTACATATCAAAAATGGCAAACAATTATTTTGTTTCAAAACTATGCACAAAATATTTCATTCAACCTTTCAACAATATACTTTAGTTCAAATGTCCCCCTTTCTTTACTAAACCCACAGACTATTTTTTACATTAAGTTGGTTAATCTTCTATTATTAAAAAAAAGACTTTTGATGAAAGTAGAATCTTCCCATTATTCAATTTATAGCACTGAGAGCCACTTCTTGTGAAAGCTGTCGTATGTCCCCATCCTTCACAGGGCTGGTCTCCCCTGCCAGGCTACAAATCCCAGGGTGCGCCCCATCCGTTGCATTTCCTGAGGTGCTGCGACAGCTCAGCTCTGGCCACCTGAAAACTGAATTTCAATTTGAGAAAACTTAAGTGTTCTGCTTCAATCAAAGATGTCAGACTAAAAAGTTGGAATATTTTTGGAACTCCTTGTGCCAAGACAGTTGTTTTTAACATTTTGACTTTTCATTCCAGTTCAGGACAAAACCACTGCTGACAAAACTGTAATTGCTTAATTCAGCTTTCTTATTTAGGTTCACTTTATTAGAGCAAAGTAAAAGATTGTAAGGACATTTCTACCTCAGCTTAGATCATTTTGGGATGTTTTTTAATTATGGTAGAACCACTTGTCCTCTTAAAGAAATAGCATGTTTGGTTTAACGAGTTTCACTAATGCCATGGTTAAATGATACAATAAATCTAAGTATATGGTACCTGCTAAAGGATTACAAATACACAGAGCACAGGTAACAAAATGCTGTTCCTATATCCGGCTGGTTCAAATGTGTCTAATATTTCTGATGCCTTAAGTGTGTTTCAAAAAGTTTCAGCTAGAACTCAGAGTTAAGATTAATCTGAGATTAATGTGCAGTTGTAGAAAATCTATTTACTATTCTGTTACATAAAACCAGCATTAAAACATGATGCTTGTAGGAATGCTAGCTAACTCAGTGATGGAAATGTGATTGTGTGCTCACACCTGAGCAACACAAAGAGCAACACTGCCGTAGGTATCTAGCTTTGTATAGCTCCTGTATTAGAAGTTTCTGAACCACATGCAATGAATTATCATCTGTCAGCTGACTTGATGTAACCCATCAGATTAACCCTTAGCTCTGCCACCCCTGCACGAAAAAAATATTTTTAGCATAAACCTCTGTGGTAGTAAAATCACCTGGAGGTAAGAGAGCAAAAATGGTCATCTGCTACAAACCAATGGATGGACGGTAACTTGTAAGCAGTGGTAGCTTGATAACTTTTTAGAGCATGTGGCCACACCTCAATCCAGTTTGATTATACTGGCAAAAGCCGGTTGCAGATGAAAACTGTGGCTCATTATTGATTTCAGAATCACAGAGAAAGCTACATGCAATGTCACATCCCATGAGATGGTGCCAGTCATGTTTACTCACCTCTATTTCTAACTTAAGCATACTTTTTTTTTAACTGCTAACCTTGCCCAATTCAGTTGTGATCAAAAGACTAAACTAGTTGGCTCAGTTGTTGACATAACTGTAAAAAAATTAAGATGCCACAATTCATAACCTGTATTAAGTCACGAAAATGGCTGTTTTGGGACAGACCACAGATTCAGGCTAGCAAGTCCCATCTCTGGCAATGGCCAATAGCGAATGTCTGGGAGAGGTGTAAGAGCACGTACTGATACTGCTTGAGAATGTCTTCCTTGCCTCAAAACTTAATTGATAAATTAGTTGATAAGTTGCACGATATAGAATAAAATCACCATGTACTTTCTTAAAGGGAGACTGCTAAAAGGAAACTAGCACCCTTCTACTGACGATGGACTTTGTGACGCTCGTTCTGCATTTGACAGTCAGCTGGGCTTTCACATTGCAGCAAGGGAAGAAAAGACATTTGAAAACACATTTGTAAGACAACAGAAATCAGCAAGGAATACTCAAGGGCAAACATAGCACCTGAAACTACTTGTAATTCACATTTTGTTCCTGACGAGGTAGCGCGTGTTGGCAATGTCCCTTCAACTGCACTGACACCACAAAGCCGTTGGCAGCAACAGATTCTTCCTGCCAGTAACAAAGTCTGCTGTGATTTAAGGACACACTGGACTATGGCGAATGAGAACGTGCCACTTTTAATGCCTTTACTGAAATAGCTCAGTCTTTAATAAAATTCCTCTTTAGTCTCCTGTTTCTCAGGGCACTTTGTAACTGGACTTCATTCGGTCTCACAACAACCCTCACGATGACTAACCTATTTCCATACGGAAAAATGAAAGCAGGAAGAGATCAAATGCCTGTCCTGAATGCACCTGAGACCCAGCAGCAGCAGGTGCACACCTCCAGGGTAACACAGGCTTGAATGATAGACACTTTTTTTTTTAACCACTTAAGAATAATCCCATGTATAATTTAAATAATTTTGTCATGCAGAATTCTATCTCTTAGTTGATCCTGATGTATGACAGCTGCTAACTAAACAAGTAGCATGAGCAATAACACAAATAATGTCTTTTAAATCCAATTCAGGAACTGAATTGTTGAGGCAAGCCATGTTTTGTATGATGATTAAATTGTGCTAGGGTGAACCAGGTAGGAGTTGCCTGAACTGTCCAAAAGCTAAGTTGATTTGGAGTTTCAATCAAAACTACTCAGTGATTCTTTTAAATACCTTGATGAGGTGAATGTGTACCTAAAATTATATGTTAGACTCGTGGAAAAACTAGCTCTTGTCCCCAAACTGCAAGAAAAAATGGGACAGTCAAGTTTCCCCATTTACTCTAATGCTCTTGGAAGACGTTCAGTAAGAACAGCAGAAATGACCTTTGTAGAACTGTACAAAACGACTGCCCAAAAGTTCTTTCACACCTCACTGAAGGTAATTCTCAGTTTTGCTCATCATTCATCCTCTACTATCTGCAAACCACCACTGAAATCACCTGAGCCCATGCACAGTGAACAAAGAAATCGAGACTGGGCCACCTCCAGTCTTCTGTTCAGTACAGAAAGTGATAAAGCACTGTGCTCACCTACCCCTAGCCCATGGTATCTCATGCCAAGGGCAGCTACACACTGACTCCTCATAATGAAATAACACGGGTCACTTCTGATCCAGACTGAACCTGAAGATGGAGAGGTCTGCTCTGTGTTAGTACTGAGGAAATTATAGGATTGTGTACCTATCTGCAGAGATTTTAGGTGAGACTATGTGTAATTCCTCCTTAGAAATGCCAAGGATACCTTAGTCTCACTACCACTAGAAATGTTTCTTGGAGAAAATGATGGACATGACAATGGAGAAGTGAGAAAAGGTTGTGTACTGGCCATGAGTACTAGGTTAAAGAAAATCATGTTGTATTTGGGGGGGGGGCCTTTTAAATATCCTCCTTCCTGCAAAAACCAGTACCTAAATGCACTGCAGACAGAACAAGACAACTCTACCCTGCAGGCAACAATGACAGTGAACTTAAACCTGCATTCATGAAGCTGCAGGCATGGGTGCTCCTGGTGCTGATCAGCAGGACTACACTTGGCTATCGTACTGTGACTGAAACAGCTGCCCTCATGACAGCAGGCATGATGTTCAGGAGCACCTTCAGCCATGCACATCTATCAAGGTGGTCAAACAGCCAAGTGGAATCATCCTCAGTGGAGACAGGGACCTTCTCCAATAGAGTCTGTGGACAGGGCAATCTGGATAAGAGTGATGACAGAGGAAGTTGTTAACCCCAAGTGAAAGTATTAAAGTCACAACAAGGGTGAAACTTCTTTCCTCTGTCTTTCAAACTGCAGGATAGCTTGTGAGAAATGTATTGATTCCAGTAGGAAAATCACTTTTCTGACTACACTTAAGAAAAAAAAAAAAAAAAACAACCAACCAAGTAACCAACCAAAAAACCCCACCAAAACCAAAAAAACAAGCAGGCAGTGGGTAAAGAATAGGGCCGAGGGGGTCCAAGGGTGTGTTGGCAGAATGCATGTCTCTCCCTAGACACATAAACACCCAGCCTCATCTTCTGAACCAAAATCCTGATGTTGGAAGGCATGGAGGCTCAGAGGAAAATAACTGTAATTTGTGTGAAGGCGGCATTTGCAGCAATTCATTATAATTCCTTGCTTGCTGTCACCCGTCTCTAAAGTCACTGGCAATGCAGTACTTGCGTGAAGTTATTAAGGCCAAACTCTTTTTAGATTCATGGCAAGTGCCGAATGACAAGGCGAGAGCCCAGGCAGTGATAAAGTGAAGTGACATGCCATACCCTCTTTCTCTCCCCCATCCCATCACAATCGTGCCAAGGATGAGAACACTGTGGATTTTGCAAATGAGAGCTACCTCTCGTCTCCGTGTCCTGCAGTGGGCTCTGCCTGCCACACACACACACACACACACACACACACACACACACCCCTCCTTGAAGCAGGTAGCCAGGTTAGGGGGGGAGCACAGAGTGGAGGAAGGCTAAGGCAGATTTACTTCTCCTCACTTTCCTTCCACAAAAAATTACATAGATTTATCTCAGAGGTTCCCAGGCACATGGCATGTACGGGACAGACAGAGATAGGTGGACTGAGAAGAGGAGTGATTGGGGCAGGAACTTTTCAGCTATCCTACATAAATGCAACTCTTAAAGACACAAACATATATATATATATATATATATATAAATCAATTGCTAACTTATCTATGTCTGGGTTTATCCCTCTGTGTTTTCCTGTTCATTCCAGTAACCCCCAAGACTAGACAGAAGAGAGCCAAATATCTTACGAGACAGTTTTGGCAAATAAAATGTGTAAGTAAAAGCCGATCATTTTAGATATCAGGGCTTCTTTTAGGCTGTATTTTTCTGTCCTCTCCTGCTTTCTCTTGCATCCTTGGCCTCTACATTTTTTTCCTTCCACTCCCCATCCCTTCTTTTCCTAAGCTTGGCAGAAAAATCAGCTTAAAGGATAATACTGCTCAGCTTTCAGTAGGATAACATAGCCAGCCCACAGGGAAGAGAAAACCTCAAACCCAACCAGAACGATGAAAACAAGCAGGTTATTAAAGGTCCTCCTAAAGCAGCAGCTAAACTCATGTTTGCAGATACTCACAGGCTGCTACTCTGCAGTAAGGATCTCTGGTTCAAATCCAAGTGCTTGCCAACAGCAGGGTTCTGGTGGGACAAACCTTTCCCTCTCTCTAAGCCCCTTACTCTGGGAAAGCCACGTGCTATTTCAATGGTGTAGGGATGCTCTGAGGCTCTGGGCTTAATCTGTCAGAAGCCAAAGACGAATCACCTTGCCCCAAAGCTTACTATAAGTTAAATTAACCTGCAGACAGCTCCTGCCCATGTTAAGTTTAAAACTGTAGTAAAGCCTATATTGTCAAGACTTCAAATAGATGAGCAAGGCCATTTAGATGCATCTGATGGGACTAGATATGTAACCATAGTCTGCTGTGTTATCACGAACTAGGTCAAGGCCTTTCCTTAAGTTATCTTTCATATTACTCTGTTGATGACCCATCTCACCTTCCTTTAGGCCAGGAGAACATGCAGGCCTTTTGAAGTGTGTCTGAAAAGTCAACAAATTCAAAATCTCAGCAAAGCATGCTTGCAAAAATCTTCTATAATCAGCGCCTCTAGCCAGGGAAAGGTCTATTAGCGGCCACTGCTTACTGCTCTCCCAGGAGGAAACACCAGCACTGTTGATTTCTCTAATCTCAGCATGGGGAGAGGGGTTTTGGCCCCCAGACACCTGAAGCTTTTAGTTGAATCCTTCTCTTGTCTAAACCAAGGAAGCCCATCGGGAATGGATGCTCCATGGTGAGAAAGGCGAGAGTGCCAAGTTCCCCCAGGGAGTGGGGCACTCTTCCTTTCCTGAAGACAGCAGGAGTTGGGGACTGGAATGTACTGGGGAGCCTAGGAGTGAGTTAACTCTGAGCCAAGATTTAAGACTAGGGCACAACATAAATGCATGCGCTTGTTTAAATTAAAATTGCTCATAACTCTTTTATTTCCTTGCATCTGATTCTTCCCTGGTAGATGACAAGAAATTGCAGGTCATTTGTGGTTTTTTTTTCTTGCAATGAAAAGCCACAATCAATCAAGCTTTATCCTGACCCTGCAGTTAGAGAGAAACAGAATGACTCTGGGCTATATTTGCAGACTCCACAGGTTGCTCTGAGCCTGTATTTGGTGCATCCTCCTCCCTCTCTGCCTCCATGTTATAAAAGATCAGGACTCTCTTTTATAAAATAGTTCTGGCATTTCTATTATCACACATGCCTGAGAACAGGGATGCGATTGCACTGAATAGTGTGAAAAAAAGAAAGGAAAGGGGAAAAAAAAGAAGAAAAATCAAAGCACAGCCGAGTTGATTATTTAAAGAGCTGGGTGAAATTTGCCATCCTTTTAAGGCATCCTGGGCTCTGGAATATCACTGTGTCACTTAATGTTTGCAGTTAAGTATTTACAGATCTGTTTCTATGGCAACCGATTCTTCAAAGTTACTTTTACAATTCTGTTTTCTAAAATGTGTTTCTTTGGTTGATTGCACAGGGATATTTGGAAAGCAGCCAGGTCTAAATCATGATTTTTTTCCCATTAAGGAGAGGTCCTTTCTAATCATGTTTAGTTAGTTCTTTGATGGCTTTATCTTGATTCGAAAATGTATTTTGTTTTTTTGTTAGAAGGTGGGAGAGGGAAGGGGGGAGAACACAAATAAGCATTGCGGGGCTTTAGTGAAAAAAAAAGGTGTTGGAAATTAGGACTGTGAAATAACCTTGTCTGAGTTGATTTTATTTATCCTCTCATTGTTCAGAAGAGTAGGCCTTTAACCACAAGAAAATAAATAAATAAATGCCCCACTGACAGTTTGAATGTGTTTCCAGGCCATAGGAGAAGATGACTCACTTATTAATTAGTTAGGGAGAAAGGGTACAGGGAGAGGTGCCAAACAGTAAAAACAGCACAGAAACTGATAGGCAGATCCAGTATGTGCATACAGGGTTGGTTGCCCTCAGCTGTAATGAGATGCCCCCATGGTCCAGTGCTGGTTGGCCACACTGTTGAGGAGATAGCTTGCAAAGTAATAGCTGGGAAGCTGTCATGAGCTCTGGCACAGCCTCCTTTGGGACTGAAGAAGAAGTCATTTTGCATTCAGAGGTGATGGATACATGCAAGTGTCCTGAGCCCACTGACCCAATATCCACCACCAGCACAGTTCCTCAACCCTCCTGCCTGCCCATAATCCACCCAGACCACATGAATGGAAGCACAGGAGCTTGGTTTAGGTGTTGCCGCATCAGGAACTGTACAAGTACCTAGGATGGATGGGGAAGGGATGCACATATTTCCAGTGACAAGACATTGTCTTTGCCTAAGTTAAGGAAGTTTTAAGTTAGTGAGGGGGTCTGGGAAAGAACCGTGGCTAGTGCTGATTTGGAAAGTATGTCAACTTTGGGCATGTACTGGAGTAAAAATCAGCACAGATGTGCTTATAAACCTTGCCATAAGCAAAGATTCATGCAATATCCAACAGTCTGCCTCTCAGGTAAGGACACTCCTTTTAACGAATAACATCAAATAAGGGAAAGAACAAATGTTGAGCTATTTGGTTGGAACCACTGGCTGGGCTGGCTGAAGGTGAACCATTAATAATCATCAATAACCCTCTCCCATTTTCCACAGCGTTACGGCAAATGGGAGTTTCTATCTAAAGGGAAAGGACAGAACCAGAAGTCCTCATGAAGTTCACTAGGGATCACAGAGTATTAGCTGGAAAAGGTCTGTGGCATACCTGGCATTCATAAAGTAGATGATTAAATATGGATGGATGATTACAGTTAGACCCAGATGGGCAGAGGGATAACCTGATCTATATTTTTTCCTCATCTCTGTGTGAGACAATAGAATCAGATGGTCAAATCAAGGAATGGGGAGTCTGGACTCCTGGGCTCTCTTTCTATCTTTCTGCTTCTTCCATTAATTAAATATATGACCATTTAGGCTCTCTGTGCCTCAGCTAACCTAAACTTCCAGGACTGTTGTCAGGCTCCGTTAATTACTGTCTGCAAAGGGCTTAGAAGCCTACACAAGAAAGATGCTAGACAGGTACCCTGATTTTAATGTTAAAGTTCAGAATATTATAATTGGAGAGATGTAAAAGGGTGTGGATATGAACCTGAAGTAATAGGATTACAGGAAAATGGAGGAAAACAGAAAAAATAGTGAGATCTTGAAGAATAAATAAAGGAAAATGAAGATGAAGGCAGGTGACGGTAAAGGTGAATTTTGGCTGACTGAGATAATAAGCCACTCTTTTGAAACTTTTTCACTTTTTCCTCTTGCTGTAGAAATGCTCCATTAACTCTCAGGAAGATGATTTACCATTTGCCCTTTATAGACAAAACTGAAATAGTAGGAACATCATAGCAAAACATATGACCCAGCTTTCGGCACACCCTGTGGCTCCAAACCTTTAATGCACAACACAGAGTCTTGGAATCTGAAGGCATATGATAAAGAGACACTATCTTGCCTCATTGTCTATTGAATGAACAACAGCTACTAACAGGTCCAGGGGAAGTTGCAGGGGGCGGGTTCCCTAGCCACAGACGATGGAGGGCCTTGATTTCTCCTGATATATTTACCCTTCTACTTGGGTAAAAGAAATCTTCATGACCTTGAGGGCAAAAAAGCAACTGGGGTGGGCAAGGTCTGCTCAAGGAAAACACAGAAAGGAGGGTAAAAAAAAGAGGAAAATAGAAGAAAAATTAAACATAATAACAATGGAGTTTGGTAGTGACCTGCTATATTGCTAGTTTCAGCTGGCTGGTGGGTGTTCATAGCCTCAAAAAAGGGATCTAAATCACAAAAACAACAGTCAATAATAACTGTTCTTCTCATCTCCTCTTTTCTCTCCCCTGTCATTTGTTGTCTGGTCCAGCAGAGATGCCCGTGAGTAAATGGCTGCTGCATGAAAAGAGAATGATCTACCACCTCTGGGTGATGCTTTCTCCAGATTCAAGATCACAGCTGGAGAAAGAATGAAAAAGATTCCCAGTGCTCAAAGATAAAGATTTGCAGCTGCTACGAACTAGTCCTCTCCTAAAGACGGAGGAGGCAGCGAGTATGTTTGCATAGCTAAATAAAACTGGGTTGGAGACCGTTCTTCAGCCGTGAGGCCAATTGGCAACGTCTAGCCACATTCAGAGTGCACAGGTCTGTTATTTGTATGTATCAACCCAGAGTAATGGGAGGGAAACCTCACATATCAGCACAGGGTTTGCAAAGTGTGAAAGTGAGTGGATGTGCTAATGCCATGAGGTACAGCATGAGGATGTATCCAGGCAGGTGAGCATGCAAAGCCTGTTGGAATCAAAGCGGAGGACAGAATAGGGTGACAGAAGTCAAACCTGGCACATATTCATCCATACTGCTTTTGGGAATGGTCCTCGTCAGACATGTGTTGTCATCTATGTACTGGGGCACTGTGTGAGAAAGCACTGTCAACACAGGTGAAACCCATGCCAAGGAATGAGACGACAGTTCAGTAGTGTGGAAAGCTGCAGGATAAGGCTCAAGCCAACATCCTGGCCTATTGTATTTACATTTCCATGAAGGCAGCAACCTCTGGACTTTCAGTAATACAGTCTTTCTTAGCCTTAAACTCTGTTGAAAAACCCAGCCCCAAAAGATGCTAGAATCGGCCAGATGTTGGTTTTCCGGGGCTCTCCCTAGCATTGTACATTGTTACTTCATTAGGATACAAGCAAGAGCTTTTCTTTTCATTTACATGGAAAATACATCAGAAAGGATCCAAGACAAACTGTTTTTTCTCTCATAATATATGCTGTAAAACATTTTCATTAGTGTTATGCAGACAACCTAGAAAGAAACATTTTTAAGCCAGGAACTGTTTGAGACTTTCATATATAGTGTAATAAGTCTTTGTCCAGTCCTTCTGGAATGAAACAAGCTGACTTCACTAACAGTCCACTGAGTTCTCACATATCTATTATAAATAATTTTAGATGCAGACATTTAATTAATGTTATAAATACAGTATTTATGATGAGCTTTGGGAAATTATTAGTTCTCTTAGCATACATCATGTTTTGGTTTATTGTTCTGCTCTTTGTGCAGTGGCCAGGTGCCTTGTGGATTCCTGAGCAATCACAGACAGTGCTATGGGGACTCCACCATTTACTACTTAGGCATTCACTGGGGAGACAAGAGTTTACTCTCTTCTTTGAGTCTTCAGGCACCTAACTTAACTAACTTAAATGCAAATTAGAACATCTGAATAGAGGTGCATATAGCCAAGATTCATCTCAGGATTACGTGTCTAAAAGTTAGGTGCCTACACTGAGCTTGCCACTAAGCCTCTGGGTGTAGTTGATGGAGAAAAACAGTGATCTAGATTCCTGCCTAGGGCCATTTGAGTGATCCACCATCTTCCTCTTACCATTTCTCTCCATCTGCTCTAAGAAGAAACCAGCTCAGACTTCTTTACTTAGCTTCTAAAGGAAAAAAAAAAAAAAAAAAAAAAAAAAAAAGAAGAAGAAGAAGATGAATCCCACCCCTATAGAGTGATTAGAGACACATAGGAGCCTCCAGATTTAGAGGATTTGCTTCGAATGCTGTCAACGAGACAGTATGAATGCTCCTCTCTGTGTTCAGGCTCTGATCCATCTCTGTGGCTGTTTTGCTTCCAACTTAGAAATGTGCTGTCAGGCTTGAATTCCCAAAAAAGGAGCAAGGGGAGTGAGAAACTTTGATGCGATGAAAGTACCCATCTCTACAAGGTCCCAATGAAAGACCTCGACTGAGTTTTCAGAATAAAGCCATTCACAGAGTTGTAGGATTGCTGCCAACAGTGCATTTTTTATAACAAAAAAGTTTTTGGTCACTTTGACCAAAGTATGCTCTCAGTATGCTTCATGCAGTGATTTCCACCAGGTGATCTGAAGTATCTTACACAATTCATTCTAGTACAGCTCCAAATTTATGTAAGTTTTATCATCTTCATGACTTTAGACTCTTTTTTTTTTTTTTTTTTTGGCATGTGTAAAAAGACACACATTAAGTTATCAGATAAGTTGAGGAGCACACAATAAGCCAAGAACCCATCTGACAAAACAAAAACTTATATAGATGGTCTTGTGGTTAAAGCACCCACTGAAGAATTAGAAAACAAAACTAAATACAAAATGATTTTTCATTTCTGTCCAGACACTCATTATACAACAGAATATTTAATTTGATCCAACTGCATCTCTGGTGCCTTAAAAAAAAAATGCACAAAAATGCTCCCTTTGTCTTCAGTGAATAAATGTGCATGAGTAGTCTTATGGGCTTTATTCAAGGACTATACAGCACCTTGCACGCTGGACTCCCAGGTCCTGTGAGAGACAACTGCTGCTACTGTTGTGGAGATTAATGGCAATAAGCAATCTGCAATAAAGAATTGCTTTTCTGGACTAATGGCACTAACCTACGCTCAGTGCAACCGTCCTTGATATCAGCGGTGATTTTATGCATGTACAAAGGATATCAGTGTTCCTTATGTTTGTGAAAGCTGTTCTGATGTATTGCTGGTCCCTTGTAAGCTTTGACACACACGACATGCACGCACACACTCACACTCACACACACACACACACACACACAAGATAGAGTCTTCTGCCACTTTCTATCTGGCAACATATTAATCTTGTGTTTCGCATTCTCTAAAAGCTTCACCATTATAACATAATTACTGCTGAAATTGACCTTTAAAATATATTCCAAATTTCAAATGTCTTTAAACCCCTCAGTGAGCACCATTTTTCAATTTCACATATTGTTTTCTTGCTTAGGAGAGGTGGAGCAAAAGATGGGAGGAGGATTCGTGAATGAATGTCAGCACGTAACATATTCACATGGTGATAAAACAAAATTTTGCAAAAATTTACCTGGACATTTTTAATATCCAGTCTTCAAGTAGTTACGATTTCCCATAAGGTAAATGAAAATCTAATAAGAGTAACTAAAATGTTGCATTTGTGTCTCACCCTTTTCTAAAGTAATTCAATCAATCAGTTTAGCTTCACTAATATTCAAACATATATTTGACAGGGACAAGATAAAAGCACAAGTACTCCTTGGCTTCTAAATACTTTTAAATCACAGTTATTAGAACATGCACTTCCCTAAATTTGTATTAGTAACTAAAATTATCTTGTGTTTCTAACTACCCTTAAAGAAAAAACATAGCCTCGCCTGTAAATGAGATGCCAAACTGTGTGAGGAGACAGATTTCTTTAGCACATCTAAGACTGAAAAAGCAGATATTGTAATAAACAGATGATCTTATGTGCACCCACATTACTGTGCAAATAAGAACTTGTAAAAGCATGTGGTGTAACTTCCACTCAGAAACAATTTCCTCTAGTGCTTTTTTTTCCCCATTGCTCTGTTCTCAGTAAGCGGAGGGCAGAGGAGTGAGGGAGAGGCAGGAGATTCCCACCTCCTGAGGTGCTCACCGCCGGTCCGGGGTGCTGCGGGGAAGGCCTTTCGGTGTAATTTCTGCATGGTGAGGACCTGCCTGAGCACTCATGGATGTATCCACCCCTACACATGCACACACACAGGGGCCACTTCAACCCGCTCCCCGGTCAGGCTGAGGACGGAGGGAGGGAGAGGGATAAAAAGCAGCAGGGATGGGGCCCATTGCTCTGTAATGAATCCGCTGCAAAGGCTGTTTCAGGCATCAGCCAGGATGGGGAGCTTGAAGCCAAGCGTAACCCTGGCTGCATGCTGAATGGCTCAGCGCCCCTCGCCAGGTCTCAGCACTGTCCCAGTGACTGAGGTGTCCCAGACCCCAGCAAACTGCTGGGCCCAAATGGCACCTTGAGGATGAGCTCACTCCTGCATGCTCTGCACATCTGCCCTGGAGTTTAGTCTCCAGACCTGTCTTGCCTGTACAAGTGAACCAGTGCATCAAGGGCGAGAGGCAGCAGGGGACCAGCAGGTCCAGTTTAGGGCAGCATGCAGGTAATGATGGACAGATCAACAGGCAGGTGATTGCATGGCCAAAATGTGGCTTTGCTCTGGAGGGAGGTAACTCCTCAACAGAGCCAAAGGGGGACAACTTTGCTGGAAACCCTGGTTCTGTGTCCATTTACTCCAGCTGAGGATCCAGTCCATTATTTCCAATTAGGTTTGATGGAGGATTAATCCAATCTCAAGTGTCAGTTTTCTGCCCCCGACAGCCGCTTATGGCATGACGTGCAAGCTGTAACCTGCTGGCCCACCTTACCTTTCCCTTTATGAAAAAATGCCATGCAGAGTCAAGCTCGCTAGAAATGAAGACAAATGAAAATCATCTGAAATCTCATTAGCGACCATCCAACAGCTTCGCTGTAAGGTAGAAGGTTTTTGCTTTGCCTTGCACACACCTGTTTTAGGTTGTGGCATTTTGTTGCGTGTGTCATTCCCCTCCACCCCCCAACTCCCACCCCAACACACACACACACCTCCTTCTTTTTCCCTTCAACAGCATGGCAAGATAATGCAAATAAATTGCTCTGCCTTCCTCGCACCAAGGTTTACGTATTGTTCTGTTGATAATGTTTCTCGTATGCCTAATAGATGTAAAGGGGAAAATATCTGTCTGTATCATTTCTAAAGTTTGTGTATTATCTAACTAGCTCACACTGCTTTAAAGGTTTTAAGCCCTCCAAAAGAAGTCTTTTTGCCTGTGAATCTTTTATGTTACACCTAGGTGTCCTCATTATAAGGGCTCTACTATTTGACAAGCAACGCTTGTCTCTACAGTCAGTGATGAACACAGCATGACAGGCAATGTGTGCCTCTGTCCAAGGCACTGAATCACAATAAAATGGTAAATTACTGTCTGTCATAGCTAGAAACTGCAGTGACTAATATCCAGTTCCCTATTCTACATAAGATGAGGGGTGTGTGTGTGTGTGTGTGTGGAGGGGGAGTGCACTCGTTTAGTGGTAGTGGGAAAAGCTAGTGTTACATTCCTTTTTATTGAATCCTTGCAATTGAAAGTATACCTGGACACAGAGAAAGAAAGCAGGAGAGGTTTGAACAGGAGGAAAAGGATGAATTACTAGCAAATGGCATTATAACTAGAAAATTTTCGGGTGGCTCCAAATTTGTTATTGTTTGGGGATCATCGAGATAGAGATATTTGCAAATGGGATTCACTCTTTTCACTCCCTGGCAAAAATACCGAATTCAGTTTCGATTAAAATGCAATAATAATTGTGAGTTGGACTGTGTATCAGTGATGTTCAGAAAGGCCTCCATTAGAGAAGCCTCTATTTTAAAACAAGCCATTCATCATTGGAGTATAATTTCCAGTAAATATATTGTTTGTTCAACTGTAATGTTAGAGATAATGTTTAAAATTCTCCCCTCATATCTCATTATGAAATAATTGATAGCAACATGGCCATTTCTTTTCATTTGTGAGGCTTTTTTTTGTTGTTGTTTTTCTCCCCTTTTTCCTTTAAGGCAACCTCTTGAAACAATCAATATCAGCAGTTTCAAAAGTGTGATACAATAAATAAATCTCTCAGACAATGACAGAGAACATTCTTATTATAATAAATTTACCATAAATAAAATTGTGTGTGATATTCCTAAGAGCCATTTTTACATGAATGCCTTTAAATTTTGTGCTAGAAGAGAGAGGAAAAGAGGGAGGAAAAAAAAAAGAGGACAAAGATGTGTATTCAACAAATTGCTTCGTTCTGAACATATATTAAATTCAGCTTGCTGTTTGTAGCATACATAGTAGTCCCCTTTCCCCTGTAGAAATACACTGTCTTTATATTGTTTGAAGTTGTTTAATTAATAGTAGCATTGATTGTGATATATGGGTGGACTGTTTGCATTCTTTTTTAATAAGATACATTGCTAGAGCAGAGGTCATAATGCAGTCGTCGTCTCACAAACCAGTTTTGGAGTCTTTCTGTTGAAATATTTTAAAGGACCAAAATCAGCAAGGACCACCTGAATTAGCCACTGAGGTACAGCTTTGAAGAGACCCAGTAAGAACATGCCAAACTGGCTTAAATATCAACACAGCCCAGAAACGTATTTAACTCTGCCTGGTGCAGCGGAAAAATTCCTGTCTTGTCCTCTTTTTCTCTCATTTCATATGCCACAATCCAGTACTGCATGTGGGCTTGAATTTTCTACGAAAATTTCTCCACCCACCCTTCCTCCCATCCCCACTGGCTTTCATTAAAACTGAGGCTCCATTGAGAATTTGGCATCTAGCTTTCTCAAGCCTCACTAAAACTGAGCCTAAAGCATGTGTTTTAATTTAAGTACATGCTTAAGTGACCTGCTGAACACGAATCAAGCATATGCTTAACCTTAAGGAGATATCTTTGACTTTGAACAGAGATGCTTCAGGTGTCTACAGCAAACACCAAAAGGAGGAAGAATAGATTTTTATGCAAGACTTGCAATGTGTTAGGATTTGTTATTGGTACTAGTATACAGGAACCGTTATGGAGGTGTTAAAAAGCAGGCATACACAGGGAGAATGAGCTCCTCTGAAATTTTAGATTGCTTAGATTGAAACACTCCTTTTTCTACTTGTACGTTTGAAGTCTGATACTTTCCTCCTGACTTGTGCTCGTGTTACTTGAACTTCAGAACTACATTATTTAGAAAGAAAAGGAAAAAAAGGGAATAATACCTGGTAGGTGGTATACGTTTTGTTATTAATAGTAATACTTGGCACTCAGATGTCACTTTTCATCTCCAAAGCACTTTACATAATTAACTAATTCATCTTCACCATCACTGCGTGAGATGGAGCTTTTCATTGAGGCAGTGTGGGAGCTGGTGCATTCAGGACTGACTGTTTTCAAAGAGCAATCAGGCTGCCCAGATGGGACTGCTTTGGGGGTGAAGATCAACTGACCAACATGTGGACAGAGCTTCCCTTAGGACCTCCTGTATCTTCATCAGCAGGGCTCAGGGCACTCAGCTGCCAGGGAGGTGGGCCCTGCTACTCCCACCCTCAGATGTATATGTACTAAAGGAATATTTATTTGGAAAATGTTGGTACACAGTTTCCCAACACTCCCTCCAAAGACTGAGTCTGGCTAGCAGCTCCATGTACCGGCATGAAGGATGATGCTGTGCAGAGTCTGCTCTAGCGACTCTCCTCTCTGGGGCTGTCCCTGCATCCTGGTGACTCTGTATCCCCCGGGGTACTCCAAGAGTACTGAAGATAGATTTCCAGCCCTATGAGTGTCACCACACCTATAGGATCTACATAGCCATTCAGGGCCATCCTATGCCTTCAGTGGAACTGGGTGAACATGGGGTGCTGCTTGGCCCAGGTCTGTAGGCAGAATCCATATGTTACAAAATCTTCTGTGAAATCTGCCTTTCCTCGTGTTTGGATTGGCACCAGCAATTTCTACCCCCCCCCCACTCCCTCTCCCATCCCCCCATTCTCAGCAAATCTCAGCAGTGACAAGGGCATTCAGCAGGCTTGGCTTGAGGTGACTTGTTCAGCAACTAAATTTGCTGATGTGATTTTTTAATTTTCTTCTGTATTTCTTTTCCCTGTGGGATGATGGAACTTCTGCCTTAGGGGCCAATCTAAAACTCCTCACAGGTAGTGACTGCTTCTCTGCCTCTTTTCAGTGGTTTCTTTCTATCTATGGGCCAAAATGCAGATACTTCCCACCCTGTCTGCTAACAGCTTAGGAGAGCTGTTCCGACCCAGTTAAGAGTTGAGATTTGTCACTATTACGTCAATGGCCCTGGGTCCTCATCCTGCACCAGAGATCATAAGGTGGATCTCTAGTTTATTCTTTATCTCTAGGATAAAGAATAAACTGAACAGAAGAATAGAAGCTACTGCCCATCCCTGACATGTCTCAAAGCAACAGAGGAATTCAAGCAGCTTTTTGGGTGCTAAAAGCTGGAAGTCAGCCTCCCCAGGTGCCTTCTGTAGTCAGTGGAGAAGAGATAAGAGGTAACAGAGGGCAGAAAACTTGTACAGGCCCCCTGGTAGGGAAAGCTGCTTTCTCCTTCTCCTCTGATAATATAGCAAGTTCGGCAAGACAGGACTTTTATCGCCAGGCTCTTTAGCCTGGCACCAAAATTCAGGCAGAACATCTTCCCGATCTTCCTGTGAGTTTAGGCGTGTGCTCTGCTGAATGTCAAAAACAATTAGGTTTTCTTCTCCATGCGTGGCCATTCACGCGTGCGTGGGAGGGGCCCTCCACGAGAAGGTGATTTGTCAGAACGTGCAATGAAAGTCAAACCCTGCAATTAGAAGGAGTGACTGTACTTAAAAGAGAGATGTAGAACATCCCAGCACACGGCTGGATTTATCATACTGAAAGAACATAGTCCTCTCTCTATGCAGTTGCAGTTTTTGATAAACGGCCTACATTAGGACACCTCAAAGGTGCACTGCATCATTAATTACCAGGGTATATGCTGAGCAGGAAGTTAATAAAACTTGTCTCTTGCATGGAGTGAGAAATCTTACTACCTGATGATTCCTGATGGAAGAAGTTGTTTCTGAAGCCACATGTGCAACCTTGTACAGGTAATAATAGCGAAACGCTCAGGGGAGTCTTTTATGTTTGAGGATGTCATTTTTCTTTTTGATTTATAGGATACTAATGGCTTTTCTTTTTTCCTTTTTTTTCCCTTTTTTGAGCCAAGAGGCATGGTAAAAATCAACTGATGACGCTCAGATTCGGAGAGAAAAACAGAAAAGAAAACAGAACAGAATAAAATGGGACAAATACGAGTCTCTCTGGGAGGAATGCCAGCCACTAGCTCCGCTATTATTATACTGGAGAATCTTATAAAACTCTAGCCATTAATAACGAGCTGCTGCCAGATATTGATAATTTATTCAAATTGTAGGTCTGGATTTGAGGGAGCAGATGTTCCTTACGCAGACACTTTCAGAAAGTGAATTCTAAAGAAACAAAATAACATTCAGTGCTATGGGTAGAGAGGAAAAGCAGTATTTTAGTATGTAGTCAACATCTGGACTGCCTTGTATTTTATTCCCCCCCTCCCCCTTAGTTCTCTTCTCCCCCTCAACCGTTACCACTGGATGATTCTTTTGCTCTTCCTCTTTGGTGGCAAATAGATAAACATTCTGTTTTTTCTCCTGTTTATTCTAGAATATATCACAACTGATTTTACTGGGCATAATGAAATCTGGTTAACTTAGAATCACTCTGAGCAGGAGCAAAGCCTCCAGATAAGGCACCTATTAGGACAAGTTGAAATTAATTTTGATCCAGAACAAATTCCTCTAGTCACGTCAATGTTTCAAGGCAGCTTTACCTAATGTGGGGTTTCATTTTGCCCTCCAGCAAAATCACAGATGTTCTCTCTCTTCCTCCCTCTAAGCCTTTGCTGGACTGGAGAAAAACTAGGTATTCATAACCCCAAAATCTCATTGGCACAGATGCTCCAAATTGAAGCAAGCTGTTCCATCATCTTCTCCAGTTGTTGGCTGCTCCATTTGAAACTGTCCTAGACATGATGCAACAAAATGTGCTGTGCATCCAAAAACTGTTAAGCATATTTCCTTGGGCAGGGTGACAACTGTTCATGAACACCAAACCACAATGCTTATCAGCAGTAGTCCTGTGCTTTCCAAGAAAGAAGCCAACTTCTAGGACTAAATCCAGAGGTCATAGTGAGACTATGTCGGCCAGACCTTATCCCAGTGGGGTCACTTTGCTTTCTACAGATCTATTTAGTGCTGCACTACTTGGAAAGGTAAGTATATCCAAGACTGCCAAGGGAACTAGAATGGTGGTCTAATTTTCAGTACTTTACAAATGACTGTACAGACTTGCATTCCCAACTACTCCCATTTTACAGTTCCTCTCCATTCCCGGCAACACTCATGTAATAACTTGAATTCCAACCAGCCACACATCACCATCTGTCTCTGCTCCTGACTGATCCCAAGTTGCCATCTGCCCCTAGCCAGCCTTTTTTACTGACACCCCATTTAGAGAGGTACATAAACCCTAATGCTCAGGGGTGTCAGTCCTGCTGACTGCCTCGTTTGTGCCTCTGACACCCAGTTTCTCGACAGCAAGAGATGGATGAACATCCCCCCAATTCCCATTGCCTTTGCAGCTAGTGCTACAAAGGACTGTTTGCAAATAAACCAAAGATGGATTAGCCCAGGGAACTACACAACAGGATGTGGGAAGTACCAGAAAGGGAAGAGAATAGTCACAACCAATTTATTTGCAAAGGGCGTGCAGATGCAGTTATGGGTCACTGCACGTGCTGAATAATCCTGAGACAAGTTTCGAGTCCCTCTGTTTGCTCCCCGCTGCCCTGCGCTTGCTGTCAGCAATGACAGGCATACAGGGAAGGCTCTTGCAGGATAGGAGGCTAAAAGCGATTGTGTCTAATTTCCCCCAAAGCTCAGAGTGTGGTTTTCAAGACCTCTTCACAAAGAAGTCATGCTGGTTTTGAGGCTAGCTCGCTTGGAGGTCTGCTTCCTTTGTGGGAGAAACAGAGCATAGCTGTTGGAAAATTCCTCTGGGGAAAATTGTCTCCCTTTTCGCTTCCTTAGGTGAGAGCAAAAACCTCTAAGTTTCACTCTGTCAGCGACAGCATTTCACAGCTGGACAGTAGAAGGGGAACTGAGTCACTGACTGACTTCTCATCCTTCCCATTTGTGGCTTAGCCTCTGATGATACACTTCCCATGCATGATATGCAAAAAAGAAGGCAAAGATCAGGGCAAAATAGGGGTCTCTTAATTTTTTGTGCCCAGTTACCAGCTGCCACTAACTTTACAAACTTTATTGACTGCTGTTATGTCTGATGCTAAGTATCTTTAGACTTCATTCCAAGTAATGGAAAAAAAAAAAAAAAAAAAAAAAAAAAGAGGGGCAATCAGCTAGTTCCATGATGAATGAAGCCCATGTCACTCAGAGAAAATGAATATTTCTTTGCAATAATGACCAGATGGTAGCAAGACTCAGATCCAAATTAAAACATGCATGATAAATGCCAAGAAAACACAGAAAGACAAAAACCCAACCTGGAGTGAAATCTCTCTATAAATCTTCCTCTCCCCTACCCCCCCAACATAGGCACTTCTAATGGGAATTAAATTATTAAGAGATGTTGCAAGGAGAATACAAATGTGAGAATCTTCCTCCTTCTTGGAACTTTTTAAAAGAGTATTTTAGCACTGCCAGCTGGCTTTTCTTCTCCATATGAGACATCACTGGGCTGAATGGGATCTTTTCATGTAGAAGCACAGGCAAAATACTAATCCAGGGAATAAATTATACATTGGATTTGGCATAGAAATAGAATATATTTTGCCTCCTGCAGAACTGACCTGTGGAACTCCTTGCTGCAAGAAATTATTGCAGCTGTATGTTTTCTAGGTTAGCATTTGTAGATAGTAATACCATCCATTAATAAATTGGACAAAACAAATGTGAATAATGGATTTACAGTATCCTAGTTCCAGGCGGAGGCTAAACACAAGTTAATGGAGTTAGAAAGAAACTCTTGTGAGTAATTTAGCCTCTACAATGTATCTTACACTTTTTTTGTGAGGTATGTGTTATTTGAAAGTGTTATGATCAGGCTAACGCATAACAAGAACTGCTGGGTATAAGCTAATGTAGTATTTACAGGGATATTGTGACTTGGGATATAATCTGTGTTTTGGCGTCCTCCTGGATTCCTGCCGGGCCAGCCAAACCTAGCCCAATGATAAGCGGTATCATCTCAGAAACCTTGTTTTTAATTCTGTCTCTTTCTGGTTCTGTATGATGCCTTTTACATCCCCTTCCTTCTATTTGCAAATCTCACAGTGATGCAAAATGGACGGTCTCTCAGCGGGTTGTCTGGCTCCTCCCTACCAGCACTGACACCTTTCCCCAGCACTGAGTTAATACGAAATATTAAATTACAGAGACACACGGACACTTTGGAAAGAAACATGGTGTTTGATCCCCCCCAAACTGCCAAGCTCTACTTAAAACCGATAACAAATGTTCTTCCCCAGCAAGATGTGATTAGCTTTTATACCTGCGCAGATTGTACAAACACACAGGAGGGAGCTTTTAAATATCATTGATTTGCCTATTTGAAATTATTAATTTCAAATTCGGCTGGAACAACCTTTGCTAAATTACACTGTGCCAGTGGGAGTTAGAGGACCCACAAGTCTAAACTTAACTTAAGAATGGGAGGAGGGAAGGCTAAAGAAGAAAAAAAAATGAAACAACTAAAAGTCCATTTAAACTCAGTAGGTTTCCAGTTAATTATATTTTCACACCTATCCCAGTAGTTATAGATGTATTTATAATGTATGCCTGCCTTGGTGGTTACAGAACACTGCATTCTCCACAGACTCTATGAGCCAGGATTTCTTTCCTACATCTAAAAGACCTTCTGTTTTAATTGCAGTCACATCCAAATACCATCTCAGCTCAATTGTAATGGCTCAAATTAATTTCTCCCCCCTCCTTTCTCTCTCCTTCTTTCCCCCTCTCCCTTCTCCTGTATAAAGGCAGCAACTGCATGTTGTGTGTAGAGACATCTTTCACATCCAGAGATGCTTGCTGGAGGAGGCACACACTGTTTGGCTGTACACTGGAACAGACCCATAGACCCATGCCACCAGCACACAACTACTTCTTAGCACAGCATTCCCACCTCATACTCAAAACATACTCCATCTCGCTTCTGGATACTAATGCCCCAATTGTCTCCCTCCACAATTCCTTCCCAGGATAAGAACACATGCCTTCTCCTTTTGAAAGCTTTTTCTTCCCTACCTGTGGGGAAGGGTTCTGTGATCTGCTCTCCATGCGATAGGTCCCATCAAGGGGACCTGGGCTGAGATTCCTCAGTTCATTACTAGGTAAGAGCTGGTTTCCAGGAGCTCTGTGGAATGAAACTGGCTCCTCCAGAAGGCAACTGCTCTCTCCTATTTTAGGAGATGAATCACCCTCTGGAACTAGCTATTTCTCTCTGTTGACTATAAAGGGAGCCCTGGGTGACTAGCTCAATCACAGATAAACTTCCTATATACCTGAATTAAATCAGCCAAATCCCAACCCAAGATACTTGCCAAGGCCATACAAGGAGTCTGTGGCAGATAGGGGACTGAATGTGGGTACACCTCAGGAAGTGAAACCAATGTTCTTGAGGAACAAGGAGTAGAGGCCAAGGGATAGTTCTTCATGTTTCTTTGACTCCACTTTCTGCCTTCCTAGGGAGAAAACAATTTTTTTCTGAGTGTGTCCCCCTCAAGCCAGAAGTCCCCAACTCCTTTTAGGAGTACTAGAGAAGAACACAGTTACTGTGCTCATTACTTATGCATTTGGCCTCTGGAAATATCCTGCATACTCACTCAGATCCATAAGAACATGAACTTCCCTCTGGAATGAGAGGATCTGAATAATGGTGTTAGCCCTGAGACATCTAAGGCTCACAGTAAGAGTCAAAGGTTTCTCAAGGGCTTTGTAGAAGCATCTCCCACAGGAACTACAGCTATCACAAACCGCTGCCACCTTTTGGTCGTACAAACAGGGTCACTTCCTTGGCTTGCCCTCTCTAATGTAAACCTCAAGTGTAGACATTGAGACAGACTTTAAAACCAAAACCAAGAAAGCAAAACCGGTCACATACCTAAATTTGCACTCTGAGAAGAGAATGAGAGAAGGGGCTGCACAGGAGAGAAACCAGTCATACTGCTTAATGAGTGACTGGAAGGCACTCTACTATGCTGGTGCTGAGGATGGGATGAGAACCTATCTGAAACAGAACAGCATTCAAGAGATTATTCACAGCCATAACATAAACAGTGAAAATTTACTGGAGTATGCAGACCACCCAAGTGTGCAGCTAAATGAGCTTCATAGTAATGGAATTGCCATATCCCTCTGAATTGTACCTCAATAAGGCTACCCTGCTGTTAGAAAAGCAAATTCAGACTAGATGGTAGGGGCCTAGATGATCAGAATACAAGCCATAGGGAGAAGATAAACCATCTAAGTTGATAAGGATAGTGCGGCCTGCTCTGACAGAGCAAGAGCAGTATGAGCATTCAAGGATGCAAACAGGTTTTTTGAATACAGCACTGTCAAACCTAAGACTGCAGAAACAGTCAGCTGAAGTGATACTGTACTATCTGAAAAAACAACTCGTGAGTGCTGGAAAAGGCAGCTCTTCATCTGGTGTCAATCAGCACAGCTCCACTGATGTCTGCTTCTTTTCCCTGTAGTATAATGTGCTGTTTCTTTGCTAATATAATGCAATATAATTTCACACTTTTTTAAACTTCAATGGAGTTACACAGGCTTCCACCAAGTGCGGGTTTGGTTAACAACCTTATTATGATGCACATTCAGAAGAAGGCAGAGTTGAGATTACAGAGGCAAAGTTAACCTCCCTTCCTGACATCTGAGTGCTCGACAGCACAGCCATAACATTACTGTACGGTCATTTCCTCCTGACATGCATCAGACTGTCCTAACCACTTTTATTTAACTACATTTCTCTCCTCACAAGTCTTGAAGAGCTTATGAATACAACTGAACTCAACCTCCCTCCTCAACTGTCACAGCCAATCTACAGGTGGCAAAACTGAGGCAGAAAGAGTTTGGTGAATTCACTGAGGTCACACAGGATGCCTCTTCTACTTACTGATTTTCATTTTCTACCTGATCATGCTTTTACCAACACCAGTCAGCATGAAGCTGTAGTCAGCAGCTTATTGTCCCCAGGGACAGTTCAAGCAGCTGAAGAGGTCAAAACACTAAGGTCATCTTAGGGTCCAAGGACAGGGCTTGGGCTCAAGTGCTACGCTCTGGTCATCCGTATTGCTTAACTGTTAGCATACAAACTGGCATGGATCTAGCCCTACTTGGCTAGCACTTTCACAGTTAATTCCTGGGCACAGTTTGGGGGATGCCACATGCCAGGAACTTTTCCCAGTAAGAAGAATGGAAGAATGGGCAATGCCATCTGGTTTTAGGGAGAAGAGCAAGAACATGAGCTCTAGATGCATGCGCAAGAATCATGCCAGTCTGCTTGCCTGCAGAGCAGGAAAGTAGTCGTAGGCCAGAAGAGGTGTAGCTGTTCAGTTATCTCTCTCCTGACACTAATCTACCAGAGCTGCTTAAGTGAGGCGTCTCCATGAAAACATAGGATAAAGCCCTACACACAGACTGCTTTGCAAAGGGAGTTGCCTCTGGCTACCTGGGGACCTCCTGCTCCCAGAGACTCTGGGAAAGACCTAGGTTTGACTTCTGTGGCCCTGATGTCAGCTCTGAGCTCATGGAGGCTGGGGCCAGGAGCAGCTGGGGCAGGAGGGTTGTCCCTTTGGGGACACAGGCTCAGTGATTCAGCCTGGCTCAGAGTGCTTAGTCAGCAAAGAGGGGGGAAACTGGAGTGGGGGAGGGAGACAAGGAGGAGAGAAAGCAAAAATAAACTATACCAAACCAAAATAAAATGTTTTCAGCTCCTGACAGGAAAAGAAAGATTGGAAATGACATCAAGTCAACATTCATTGATTCTCTTCTGTTATGACCATTACAGAGCACCTTCCAATCCCTTATGTTTTCCTGACCAGCAAAAACTGCCTGAGCATCTAAACCCAAAATCTCCGGGCTACGCTCTCCCATTTCCTCTTTTTAAATTATTATTATTGTTATTATTATTATTAGCATCCTCATTGTTTTTAAATCACTCTCTCTATAACAGTTGTTTTTCACATTAAATAACATCAGATGAGAGCTTCCTATAGTCAGAAGAATGAAACTGTCATCTCTAATCTGCCTGGCAGAAGCTGCGTTGACAGGAAGTTGTCTGTGGTTGTTTAGAAATAAAATAATGCTCTGAGGAGAAGTGCAGAAACTTAATAGGACTTTAAAAACAACAGGAGCCATGGGGACTGCAGATGGTTCCTAGGCCTAAGGACTAAATAAACAATGATTTTATAGGCAAGAATGTAGCCTAGGGGAGATGGCCTCTAAAGAGATGTTCACACATATTGTGTCCAACATCATTAGACTGCCCGGTGGGAGCAAACGTTCGGCAGTTAAAGACATTTTGAAAAGGAAAAATCAGCCTCAAAAGATGCTTTAAATGAACAGGAGGTGGAAGAGCAAACTGTCTGAAGAACTTCGTACAGCTAAATGACTCACCAAACATCTGTCTCAGGGACCAATAATTTGAAACTGATTGACTTACTGGATGTAAAATACATAGATAAATGTAGGGGAAAAAAATAAATAAAAAAAATCCAGAAGAGAGGGTGGGATTTGTTGCAGGAAAACAAAGGAAGAGGTTTGGCGAGGAAGGGGGAATGAGGAGGGGGTGATTCATTAATAAGTAGTGATAAAGGCAGCGGGGATGAGCTCTTTCAAAGGTCCAGAGCACAGCTCACATTCGTGCTCCCTCTCTGAGGCTTCATTTAAGCCTGGCACATCCGAGTGCAGAGATAAAAAAATAAAAATAAATAAAAAAAAGAGACAACCTGATATTCACTGATTGAAAAAGCAAACACAGGGACTGGCTTCGAAAGGGCTCCAGCGCTGCGATTTTGAAAATAAGGGCCTTGGAACACCAAGTGCAATCTTCTACCCAGGGCTGCTAAACCATTTCTGCCAAGCCATTTACATTTATAAGGCCTTCAATCATGTTTTTTTTTTTCTCCCCCCCGCCCCGCTTTCCCACCTCACTCCCTACCTCCTTGCTCTCTCTCCATTCTGCAGAGCACTCATTTCATTCTCACTCTTTTGTTACACCTGTTTGCAAGTGGATATTTTGCAGTTAACTTCAGCTGGCCTCTTCATATTTATGGCTTTCAAGACAGGCAGAGGTTGGGTGAGCGAGCGAGCGAGCGAGCCTAGCCAGGCTTTGTGTAAAGAGGTGTGGTAAATTGTGTGTCTAGCATTTTTTGGCTGTAGGATTTGCTACAAAGAAAGGAATTTCCATGTTGCAGCTGCTGCTGGAGAGACATTTTCAGCTATGAATTGAGAAGAAATGGTGAAATCCCTATTTTGTTACACCTACATCCTTATTTTTATCTCTCTATAGCTATAGATTTGTTAGATTCCAAAGATTTTCTTAAATTAATTACCTAGGAATAAGCTTACATTTCTAGAGCAAAAGATTTCTCTTACAATTAGAAAGATGAGAATTTTTCTTGGCAAAAATGTCAAAATACAACATTTTGACAAATTCCGAGCTATATCTCTAGATATATATATTCTTTTTAAGCTGAAAGATACCAATTTCAATGAATAGGCATTTCCTAATAACCACAGCAACAAAAGAAGCCAGACAAGCCAAGCAAAACACAGTTTGTTGGAAAATTTCTGACTCTCTCACTGGACAAGGTTTGTCTTTGTTATCCAGTCTCACTCCTTAGCCTTCCCCTGGAGTTGGCAGTTTAATTGATATGAACCACGTTGACCTGGTTTTTTTTGCTCATTTGAGGGTACTTGGATCATATTCTGTGTCCCTTGAAGCAGCAGAAAAATAGCACCAGTGCTCTTGAAACTAACAGGATGCTCATCACCTTGGGTGTGTAAGACGAACACCAGATAAAGAGAATCAATAATCTATCTCAGAGCAGCAAAAACATCAGAGCAAGCCCTTCCACACAACCCTCAAAGGCTCACAGTGAGTCACCATCAGCAAACGCAGATCTTGTTTATGCCTCTCACGCTATCAGGATAACATGCTAGAAATAACACCACTATTCAGATCTCGCGTAGCATTTGTCGGAGGGAAGCGAGCAGAGCTCTCGGTAAAAGTGGCTGAAATATCAGATTGGGTAAATGAGGCTCAAGGAGGGTCTGGAAATCAAGCTGGAGTCTCCTAATGAGCTTCATCTCCTGCCCCCGGGCCCATCCCCTGCTCAGGTCACTGATGCAGAAGGCATTGCTGGGGGCACCAGCATTGGCTGCAAGTGCTCAGGGAGGGGAGCGATTTCAAATGCTCACCTCGGAGAGTACCTCTGTCCACAGAAACTCTGGTCTCATCATATGGGCCAGGTCAGAAGGGGGATTCCTGCCCCCAAGGGACCAAAATAGCCCTAGAGAACAGATGAGTGAGTGGTCCTGGTCTGAGTGGGCATTCAGGAGCAAGCTTGATCTTGTCCTTAATGCTCAGTTGCTATCTCTACATGTGACTTTCACCTACTCTTATGCCTTCATCTACTCTCTTAGTGTTTTCAAATGTGGGTCCCTGAAATTAAATGCCTGAATCCTTATTCAGACATCAAAATAGTTGGCCTTCGTTCCAAAGTTGCTAAGCAACCATCGCTCGCACAAAAGTCAACGGGAACTACAAATATTCAGTGGTAACATTTCTGACAAGCAGGTCACTCATCTGTTTCCGAAATATTGAAGAAAGTTTCTGCATTTAAGCACCTGAGTATGAACTTTTTGACCTTAATTTCTTTGTGCCTCAGTGTTCCCTTCTGTAAAATGGTTATTGCACCTCACCGAATGTGCGAAGCTTTCATGTGTTCATGTCTGCAAAACACCTCAAACTCCTCTGGTGAAAGAAATTGCAAGCGAGAAAGACATAGAGGGGCACAGCACATAAAAGCAAGTGGAAGCCATAACACAGAATGATGTGGCATCAGGGTGGTGCAGGGCATAAACAGCTTTAATTTTTTCTATGCCTGTACTATATAATTAAATCCCCATTTTAAGAAATGACGCCTCAAAGACAAAGCCCTGCTAACTTTGTATGCCCATGCAGAGTCTTACGATTTTGGAAAGCCATGCATGGGGAGTTGCAAGCACTGAATAGACAGTTATGAAGATTAAAGAGATTTCAATAACCATCTAGTGCAAGGATGGACAGCTTGGTACTGAGTCAAGCTAAGAGTAAGCTGTATTTGTGGCTGGGCAGACAGACTAGGTGGCAGACCAATCAAACTGTGATGTGCTAGGAGACACTGTGTCTGAGGAGGGGATTATGGCCCCTAACCTACTCCTGTAAGATATATTAGGTCAAGCCCAGGGCTGCATAAACATGAATATGTTGGTCTGGTACCTGGAGAACCTGACTCAGGATAAAAGTGGTCCCTGGTCTATAGCAGTATGTTAAATAGTGACCAGGACTGGTTCCTGCCACTTGAACTTTGTAATTCCTATGATTACACAATTACAATGGCCTATGGGGTATATTTTTGCTTGTGCTACTAGTATTTTTCTAAACAATCCCCTGGACAGTAAGGAAATTAGGATGGGCCATCACTAATGTGCAGTTTGGATGAGGCACCCAGTTTAGGAGGCTAAGAGAATTTAATGACTTGAGAAGATAACTGGGCGCAGTGACAGAGGAAGGTGCCAGCAACATTCACTGTACCAGTCACTGCAGAATCAAGGCTCCGACCATATTTGATCTAGTCTGACCTCCTGGATACTTCAAACTAAAGTACTTCAACCATCAGCTTCTGCATCAAATCCACACAGCCTGTTTGAGGCAAAGCCCCTCTTTCAAAGATAGTCAACAGTAGATTTTGATCATAGCTTCTTCCACCTCCTACCACTTTCACAGATATTAGTCAAGGAAGTCTCTGAAAAAAACTATGAGATCATCACCTGCCTTTAAAAGCACTTCACAAGGTTAGGAATGGGGAAAGGTCCCATGGTTCAAACAAAGTAAAATCTCAACAGAACTAGGAACAATACTGAGATGCAGGGATTCATAGTCTGCTCAATAGCACATTTTTGGTGGGTAAAACTTTCTTCTGTGCAGAAGACAAGTATTTGAGTGGGAAACTGGAAACTGTATATTGCATCATGGTCAATGGCTCTAACACTAATAGGTGTTAGAGAGAGTAAGAACAGACATTTTTGTAACAAGAAATGAAAGTGATGAGGAATATTAACAGGGTTATTATTATAGTTCAGGCCAGAGAAGCATCATGGAACTTGGTCCCTTCCAGATAGGGAACTTCCAGATAGTCACTTTTCATACTGCCTTGACACCTAGGGACTCGTCTTCCCCTTTCCCTGGCAAGTGGCTTCAGCCAGCCACTAACCATTGATACTGATAGCTTCCAGCTCAGCCAAGCTTCCATTTTGGAGACAGAATTTGCAGAGATGCAGCTGGGTCCAGGGGAAAAAAAAGAAAAAGAAAAGAAATAAACACCAAACAAACCACTCTCAAGAAAACAGACAGAAAGGAAACTAAAATGAACCCCCAATGTTTCAGAAACTGTCTGGATTAGGAACAAGTGGCGGGAAATGGGAACAAAAAGTCTGTCAGGGCTCTCCAAACTCTTCCCAGTTGATTCTGCTAACTGGCTGACATCTTTGGCAAGATCAATGTCTGATGGGATGGGGAAACAAATCTGAGTAACAATAAGGCAAGGGCCAGAGCAGATAGTCTGTGAACAAACAGCCAACTGCTACTGTTGTAAGGACAGCCAGTTTCTCCCTTGAATGTGGAAGAAGGAAGGAGAAGATCTTAAGACTGGGGAAGAACAGGGGGAATGGGTGACTGTATCTAGGACGGCCCTCTGCCTTTCACCATTCCTGAGGAGTTAGTATATCAAAGCATGCCTCCAGATCTTCAAATTTAACAGCTTGCCTCTAGTACTGTGAGGCTATACAAATGTTGCATTGGGAAGGAGAGACCTGAGAGTGGTGTTCCTGCTGCAGCTCCTTTCCTTCCTCCTGCAAGGCCCATGCATGCCTAGGAAGATCTGAACCAATGTGAAGTCTGGGCTGGAGTATGTGTATCACAACACAAGCTACAGAGAAGAGAATTTAGCCTGACGCTGAGGCGCCTGGTATATTTCCCAGCATGTATTTTTTCGTTGTTTAGAAAAGTCCAAAGTTTGGGCTAACAAAAGCCTCTCAGTGCAGACTTGAGGATCTGCAATGCGGATATCAGGGGAACCTCATTTTAGCAGTGGACTCTGTCCCAGCGGGCAGCATGATCAAACTCCTGGAGACTGGGTGAGTGTTTGATGACAGTAGTGGCATTGGGGAGCATTATCTCTGCAGAGCCCATAAACCAAGGACATAATCTGGACCTGCATAGTTAAACCTGGAAGTCATCATACACTCAGCTCACATGCAGGCCTTGTGTTACAGGGAGATGGAAACACTGTCAAAGACATCGAGATGACATCTCTTCTGGGAAAGCTATACTGGGATCATTTAAAGCTCTTTTTGGCCAGCACCAACCAGAGACAGGCAGGGGAAGGGAGCTCAGGTGAGGCTGATCTGGGAGGCTTACCTGAAGGACATCAGTCCTGAGCATGTAGCTCTGCACTCTGGGGCAGCCAGGGTTGAAGGATGGGGAATGGACACCTTTCATGGAGTCAAGTTTACTGCAGCCTTTGCAAATCCATGCCTGAAATCTTTACTCACCTCAATACCCTAAGTAATGTGAATTTGTACATGGCAATCAATGGCACTGTTCGCAGGAATAGTGCTTACTCTTGCTCATAAAAGGTGGCAGGATCAGATCTAAATGGTGGGAGAGGAAAGAGCCAAGAAATGCATGCTAGAGGTGAAAGCTATAAAAATAGCAACAAGCATGGACTTCCCTCAGTTTCAAGAGTAACATGAAATCCAGTGAGACCTTTCATTCATTTCATCCTGCAAACGTTTCTGTGCCTCTCTCTTGTGATGGCCCTACAGAACAGATCTACACATATCCTCTGTACTTTTCGTAGATCAAGAAACTGAGGCATGGAGATGGAGGAGAGGGACAGGACTTTCTCCAGAAAGCTTGGATGCAGATCGGTGTCTTAACCTTAATCTCATCCTTGGCTCAAGAAGAGGCCAGATGATGTGACTAAAGTCTCAGGAGTGGGTCAGTGTAAGCTAGAAATGGGTGTAGAGTTACCCAGGACATAAAGCAGATGTATGCAGCAAGTGGGTGTGTGGAGAGCTGCTTGCCTATATCTTTACCTGATGGTACGCAACGGCAGCTGTAACAGCAGAGCTTCCAAACCACCCAACACTCCTCAGCAAATCCTGTTTGAAAGCTCTAGTCCATTCCTGTCTGTGTGAATGATTAACGCTCTGGCCTTGCATATACAGACAAGGGTTCATCAATTTCTTTGAATGGTGGTGGCTCTCAAATGCTTCACCTAATTTCAGTGAATTTGCAAATCCCATTTCATTTTACCCACATCTGTCCCCCAAGGGCTTACACTGTGCAGTTCCTCTGAAGACCAGTGCTGCTTTAGATCTGTGCTTTGTAATCGGTTAACCATCTACTTAGCAGCACTTGTCATTTGGGATTTTCCTTTTTTTTTAATAGTTTTAAATGTTATCAAAACATGAGTCCTAAATAAAATTCTTCCTGCTAACTACCAGTCATGGAGTCATTATTGGAAAGGGCAGCTGGTGGAGAGGATAGCAGAGCTGAGCTCAGTGCTGCTATTTGGAAAGGACAGCTTTGTACTTAATAAAAAGATAAAGTCACTGAATGTTTAAACTCTGGTTTTCAACACCTCCTCCTAGCAAGCAGAATGATCAGAGTTTGACTCTCCTCTAGAGTAAAACAGCTCATTCAAAACCAAACTGACCTTCTTTGGTTAACACTAATAATAATGAACAAAGAAATAGTATTCATGGGTATCTCTTTTACAATTTCATGCAGAAGCTATTACCTTCTACTAAGCCTGCACCTTCCGAAGCAGGCTATAAATGAAAAACCAAAACGTTAAAGCAGAATAGCCTTATCATATATTTTAACTTTTAATCATCCTATCAAGGAGATTAAATAAACAGAGAAAATTGAAATTTATTAGAGAGAGAGAAGAGGGTGACAGGGAAACCTTGAATGCCAAATGCCAAATCAGGAGTCAGGTGGAGGAGGAGGCACAGCTCTATGATATTCTGTCCTCTAGACCTGCTGGTTCCCAGCTCACCTGTAGCTCATTATGTGCTTGCTGCAAATGGGCACCAACTTTGCATCTGAACCGACGTTTTAACTCACAGTGTAAATGAACCATCTGTCTCCTATCATAGCATGATACCTTCCTACCAGAGACTGATCCTGGAAAGAAACTCTGGACACTAAGCCAGCAAAAAGGTTCAGATCTAAGTTCATAACTTAAACTTTTCTATGTTTTTGGCCTAAGTATAAACATATTAAGTATTGGCATAGTTTGGAACAGGATCTTGGGATAACCTTTACAATCCATGTTATTAAATCTCCATCTGTTGTCAGATATCACTCTTTAATTTTGTTTTTACCCTTTGTACTTGAGACTTACAGTTCGAGTAACAAAGGCTGTACAAAATATAGATGAATCATACAGGCAGGTTAGGGTGAGCAGCTCTTGTATTAGTCACAAAAGCCTGGAGAACGAGATGAATTATGTTCTTGCCAGTTGTTGGGAGAAGATTCATTAGACCACTGGGCCTTGAGCTTGGTTAAAATCACACCCTTTTAAATCACCCTGGAGAGGTTTTCTGGTGCAGGGGATAACTCACTAGAGAGAGACTCAAGAGAGCTGGGGTCTAGGCAGGATCTGACGCTGATAACAGTTTGACCTTGGAAAAGACACTTCACCTCTCTGTGCCTTTTTTTCTCCTCTTATCTTCCCTATGTTGCAGGAAAAAGATATGCAGGTGGAGGATTACTGCCTCTTATTAAATGTAAATACTTCATTCTGGACCATCAAAACCTCTTGCAGGTGGAACTAGGAGTTGCTACCAGAAAGCTAAAGGCAATGCCTACCCATGAGGACAGAGAAACTACAGTGTTAAGACACTCTTTCCATGAAAACGAGTTTTTAGAACAACAAAGTAGTGAAGGAACTACATTATCTTAAACACAAGACTTTACTTCATCAAGCAAGAGCTGAAACAAACTGGAGAGAGGAAGAAATAGATACCTAGAAGAACTGAACTCTTACCTCCCATCTGGAATTCAAAGCTACAGGAATACTTTCAAGGAGTGGCAACTGCACAGGGCAAAGGCTGCATGTAACTAACAAGCAAGATGCAAGAAGTGTAGTAAACATTAAGTATAAACAAATACAAAAACATAATTAAAAAAAGAGAAATCTTAGATCAATACTCTCTCAAATACTTATCTCGTCAAGTCTAGCATGTTGATTGAAGCTCAACCAAAATGACCTTCTGTGAATGATTCTCTATCCTTTTCCCTTTCATTTTTATTTTTTCATTTCTTCATTTGGATAATCTTTTATTGATATGATACATGCTTTAAGAAAAGCTGCAAAGATGGTGGGCTTGCATCATTTCACAGGCAATGTCAGGTGCAGGACTTTCCCCCCCTTCTACCAAGAGTACAGAGGGAGATAGGTAGGGATTTTCAAAGGAGTCTAACCCCAAATCAAACAGGTTTAAGTGGATGGAAATCCCTGCAAGACAATTAATTGGAAGCAGGGAAGAAAGGTTTGTTGTGCTCAACGGTGTTAATTTACATTAGTGGAGGATCTGGCTCTTTGTTCTCTATTCCCATTTTAGCAAAGGTAAAACTGAGGCCCAAAGAAACTAAAGTTGGGGGGGAAGGGAGAGATGGAAAACAACAACAAAAAACATTGGTATCTTGTTCTAACTGAAGGGAATTAGTGAGTGTAATTAACCACTGAGAGTAATTAACCATTGAGTCTAGGGATGAGCAACTTCTTTGTGGCTTTGAGACTTTACAAGACAATTAGATATCTCTAGCTAAGCCAGAAGCTGTGGGATGTGCAAGAGCCACGAGCTGAAATTCTGCAGCGTCTGTGAGACCAGGCAGAGACATCAAAGGCTATTCCTGGCCTTCAAGTCTCCACCAAAGAAGCAGAAAAGTTGGGCCTTTGAGCAGGAGATATGGTACAAGAAGCTATCATTATCTGTCTCAGCCCTTTGTTTTACACTCCCAATCTGAGAGCCAGGAGCTTTTTCATCCAGTTGCAGCTCCATCTCTTCTGGTGCACACATGAGCAGTAGATTTCTCTTATGAAAAAGGTATTAATCAGTCTTCAGTTCTAACTAAAGAACTGCAGCTCATACATAGCTCAGGATTCAGCTCCTGAGTTTTCCATTCTAACTTCTCCCTTTAAAATAGAAAACAAAACAAGCAAATCCTCTCCTTCCACTTTGCATTCAATTCTTCATTTCTAAGAATTCAGCAAAGGAATATTAAAGAAATATTTTTAAATTACATTATTTGGACATGGTAACCTATCTGATTAAAATTAAATGATTACATGAACACTTTGTATGTATCCAACAACTCATGGGCCATTACATTCTCTAATTGTATGAGTCTGGTATGCTGGATGTTATGAGGCAATGTCATTGAAAACTCATGGAGCTGAACAGGGCAGGATCTGAGGTCTGAAATACCTCAGATCTAAAGGGTATTTTGATTTTATTCAAATTCATGCATACTGGTCAGGTTCAGGCTCATCTCTTGGTGGCATGGATGAAGGGTTATTCAGCTAGAGATAACTTTCACATCCTTGGAGCAGTCCACATCAATAGTGCTGTCTGATTCCAATTAATGTCTTCCATATCTCCTGCTTGGAAGGAGTTACAAAAATGCTTCCACTGGCTCTCTTCTATGCTATCACTCTCATCTTTGGACCTCCTGCCCAAAGTCTTGGGCCCATGCTTTATGAGCTTGTCTATTCTATATGTACTCTCTTTTTCTCGCCAGCAACTTTCCCTTCAGTCTTTAATTTCACTACTGAACTGCTTTCCCTAGCTTGAAACTTTCCTTTAGATGCTCATCTCTGTCCATGTTGTTCCTCAACCCTCAAAACCTTCCTCTACCCTTTCATATCAGGGATGTTCTCTCTCCTCTGCAGCTGCCCAACGTCTCCAGAGCACATATGTGTTGTTTTCGCTTCTACAAGAGACCTTGAATAAGGGGCATGCATTTGGTAGCACCCATCCTTATAAGGTCCTTGGCTTATCGAGCAGAACAGTACTTGCCAAATGGGATGTTTTGGCTCCTGCATGTTATTTGCTGTCCCTACAGCGAAGCAGTTTGGGCTTATAGTTCTAAAGCCTCATCTGTAGTTTGCTTGAAGTGCACTGGGAAGTGAGGAAAGGATAAACCAGTTTTCTTCTCTGAGAGTGGCATTGGTCCAAGGGGAACAGGTTTCCCTTTTCAGTCTTCTCCCATCTTTTCCAATCCTGCTAATCTTTTCAACTTAGGATGACAAAAGGAAATGATAAGGTCCAGAAAAGCACCAGAGAAGCTTGAAAAGTTCCCAGGGAAAGAAGTTTTAAGAAGAGGCTGATAAAGGCAGTAGCGTAGTCTAGAAAATCATCCAAAGTAAGGGCTCAGTTTGCCCAAGACACAGAAGGACCAGCCCCAGGAAAGATGTCAAATGGTTTCTGTAGCATCATGTATGTTTTTGTCAGGAGGGTAAAAGCAAATAATTTGAGACCACACCTGAATCTATTGTATGAAGTTTTAAATGTCTTGATCGCTGACCAGAGTCAAGATAGGACTACATGACTGCATTACCATCACTGTTCAAGGTGGATATTTAGGAAGAGGCACGTAAGGCCCAATAGACTGAATAAGCTACTCAGGAGCAGACCATCTCCAAATGAATGTGACATGAGCTGTCTGAATGGCCTGGAAATATCACCCAGCTCTTAAGCGCATGCAGCAAGGGTAGGACAGGAGCACCAGACTTGAATAACTGCAGACCAAGATCATCTCACCCTCCAGCCGTCACCCTTCCATATATAGAAAGGGATTCACTGACAACCTCAACTTCTTATCTTTGCTGCTGACCTTTACTGAGTTACACAATTGGTTTGCTCCTCTGGAGAGGGCTCAGACTTGCAGTTTACTATGCACTGGCTGTCTCCACTTTTATGGTTTGCACTTTTACTTTATTATCTTTAATTTTCTTCTTCCAACTCTTGAGTGGGTATTAGAAAGTCAATACAAAACCTATTCTGGGCTTTTATTCTAAAATAACAGCACTAAGCTTGTTTATTTACACTGAGACAAGATGATATTTGTGACAGCCTTGTCAATAGTTCAATGGCATGATGCTAACTTTTTTTCTTTAAACCGAAATGCACTTTATTTGTGTGTGTTTTTCCGTCTCTCCAGATTTACTCTTGTTTTCCAGAATCAATATCAATATTTTCCAAAGAGTTGAAAAACTGTGCAGACACTGCAGAACTGGTGGGCAAGGCATATGGCCTTTGAGGGCCTTGCCCTAGGAAGACGTACGCTGATTTCTGCGAACCATCAGCTACTCACGTACTGAATTCACAGTTCTCGGCTTGCTTAGTTGAAGCGGACTACTTGGCAAAATTAGTTGCACAGATGCATAGACATCCCAGTTTGAGAAAGCCTCAGCTGCCATCTGCCCTCTGTGGAGAAAATCTGGGGTTGTGTACTGCTCTCTTTTAACTCTTCAAGAAAGCAATCCTCCAGAAGACTATTGCATTCCTGAGAAGTTTAATGTGACTGAGATGCAAAGCACCTGTTTTCAAACACCAGTAAAGCACTATTGCAAGTTGGTTAGGTTAAGGAAGCCATCGTCTCGCTACCTAACAACAGCGCAAGCTGGATGGGACCTGCAAGCCCATGCAGCCTGGGGCTGTTAGCAACAGCTAACAGCGCTCTGGGAAGGAAAAGTGGGCAGGTTGGCCTGCCAGAGGGGAATTTGTTCAGGTCGAAAGGTTTTGTTCAGATCAAAAGACAGAAGTGAAGTTGCTTGTCTGAGCTATCTGAAACTCTCAAGCCTGAGGAACTGGTCTCTGAATTAAGGCTACTTTGTGAACCCCCCACCTCTGAAGTGCAACACTCATGAAGAAGTCCCAGAGAGGAAGGCCAGGTGATAGCCCTCCCAGAAAGCCTGTTGTGTCTGAAGTATTCTGTACTTGCAGGGCACAAACTTAGCTTTCTTGTCCCCAGCAAAGCCCATTGGAGTGTCTGCCTTCATAAAATGCTATCTATGTTTGTAGAACCTGAAGCCCCGTGATCCTTTAAAGCATGACTGTCTCAACAGTTTCATTACCTTTCAAAGGGAAAGAGGTTATTGCATCACTTTGGTTCATTTTCATTCTACATGCAGTTTGGTGAACAAAAGAACACCATAATTCAAGGTAACATTTGCACTAAGTCCCTCAGATTGCCTGCTCATCAGCTCGAACAGAAGCTATAACTTCCTAATTGCACTTGCTTCTGCACACATTTTCATGTTCTACCTACAACGTATAGATTTTATCCTGTCTGCTCATCCAAGGCATCATTGTGCCTGAAGCTCATCTCAAACCATGGGCCTACTCTCAGAACTGATCAGGTTTCCTGCTCTTCTGCAAATGTTTCACATCATGGCTGTGTTCTACTCCATAAGTAGCTGCCATTCAGTATTGGCTACAAACAGCAGTCTGCAAATTTCTTCAGGTACACTATGGGGAGAGAGCATAGAACAAGGGCAAAGGTGGGTCATGAATTGTATTTGAACTCTGATTAGCAGTAAAGTGGTGCCAAAGAATAAATGCTTAACTGTGGAATTCAGATATAGCTGGCTGATTATTTCCCATCTTCTGTTGACCCTAAAAGCCAATCAAGCTTGCATCCTACCCTTCTTTGAGATTCCCCTTACCTCTCTATAACTGTATGATGAAAATACCTAATTCAGCCCCAGCCATTATAATATACTATTTTGCTGGTGCCATGTGCTTCATCCCCATAAATTTCTTCGCTCTGACTCTCAGCCAATCAAGGCTTCAGCAATCTGATCAGCTGCATGATTTAATGAATCCTCCTTTCTTTGGTAAGGGCACATTCCTTTATAAAACTGGTGAGATATCACATTTCACAGGATGACCTCTACTTTCATAAGATGATGGGAGAAAATTGGTTTTGGAAATCGAGGAAGATTGCATCTTGTGAAACAGAATCCAGGGAGTGACAGAGAGACCACCTTTCCGTTCCAGTCCATTTAATTTTCAGGTTTTGGTTTTGATGGGGAGCTAAATGTAGTTTGGGCCACTAGATCAAAAGCATAAATAATTAACAAATAAAGCAGCCCCTCTCCCACTTTACTTCCTTGCTCTAGGTAACTCTCATATCAAATGTGCTATGCTCAAAGCTGAAAGAGGAAATAAGCTTGTACACCATGCCACTGCAGCCATTTTGGGGGGAAAAGGATACTTTTATTAACAATATCCTTCAATATTGTTCTTCCGTTATTGCTCTGCCCAAAAGGAGGATTTGAAGAGCCAAGTGCAATGGTCCAGGCTTTATGACTCATCACCTAGACCCAAATATGTTGTCTGAGTTCCCAAGTCCTACTTAAACCTAGAGAGCTAGGTACCTACATAATTTCAGGATCGAAATTTGAATTCCTGTGGAAAACAGGATAAGATATTTAATGTTTGTAACAAGCAGAGATTAACTTTGAGAGTTGTTTAGAGAACTTAAGAATGATTCTCTTTCATGAGGTCATAAACTTGATGCTCTGGGCTAAATAGAGTCTGACAGGCATGTTTGTTCAGGATACATTTATTACTGAGCTATCCAGGGACATCCACAATTACTGTCATGAGACGGCTGATGATTAAAGAGCAGAATGAGCAAAACGGAAGATTAAAGGGATAGAACAAGGAGCAGAGATGTCTGTCTTCACTGAGAGTATCCCTCTGACAGGCAATTTTGGGCCATACAGGAATTTGCATGGTGTGTGTGTGTGCTGAAATTTGCCATGCATATCTTAGTGACTGCCCTGTTTCCCTCGCCTCTTACATATATAACAGACTAGCAAAGGGCACAGATCTTACGGTCTGCACCCTTACCACTTAAGAGAGCCCACTATGCAGCACTTGGCCACTAGCAAAGATGCATCAAGTGTGTGCTACTTGTGGTCATTCAGTGATGCCCGTTAACTTCTAATATCCACAATACCACCTTTCATTTTGACTTTCTAGAGTCAGTGTTCCTGGGGTAGAAGTGGAAGCGGCAGCAGTCCTATTGGTTTCTTTCACCAATATTACTTAATATCCAATTTACCCTGTACTACACTGCAGGGCTGTGTGTAAGCCTTTTCAGATGTAAGGTGGTAACATACACATTAGAGTGGAAGTGCAGTAACTGATCCTGGGGATGGGACGAAGGGGGGACAACCTACCAGATTTAGATTTGGTAGGGTTCGTTCCAGCTGAAAGGAAGGACAATAGAATATTCTCATGAGCCCTTATTCATTCATGCTCCCTGTCAAGTTAGATCCATCTGGACTTCCCACTCCTAGTGAGCACCCTGGAGAAAGCTAAGGATAATAAAAGCTCCCAACTTGTCTCTGCTCTGTACTTTCCTTTAAGACACTCCAACGTCTGGTGTAGTGTCAACCAAGGGTGTTGGGCCAAATGCATGTTTTGATCTAAATGTTTAAAGGGGCCAACAAGTGTGTCAACCCCCACATAATCGCTAGGATAAATTCTGAATAGTCAGAAAAAGACAACAATGTATATGCGAAGAAATCATGTGCAGTCGACAGGCTGCGAAGGGTGCCAGAAGTTTTACCTCTAGAAATGTTGGTATAACAATAAGAGGTATTTTATGGGACAGCCTGCAGCTCATAAAATTCAGTACAGTTTTTTCAGTTCCATAAAATGAGGAGTTAAAAGTATGTCAACAGAAAGGTCCACCTAAAGGCACAGTCATCTCCTAGAAAAAGTGTGGGGAGACTCATGAAATGGCCCATTCAGCACACAGTGTGTGAGGGGACAGATTAAATAATTTCCCTCTTCTAATAGCTACCTTTTCATTTCTTCATTCCTCCAGGAATATTCCTGCAAACACTTTTCTTTCTGTGCGTGCAGGGCTGCATATGCGGCAATTTTATGACTGAGATGGCTTCCCCTTGGGAGCTTTGAACTCTCTTAATGCTTATGACCGCCAGTCAATTTCTATCCAGAAATATCCTCCATAGAAAACATGTGAAATAGGCAAGGAAAAAACAAATATTCATTACTCCAGGAGTTAAAGTAGCATCCGTTTGGATTGCACATCTGTAAAAGGACAATAAATTGAAGGCAATGCTCATAATTACATTGCAGGCCAAGCTGAAAAATTGATGCATTCCTCCAGAGTAATTTGCTATTGTTGGGGTTTAGGAAACTTCTCCCTCCCTGCTGCTGCCAAAAGGAAAAAAAAAAAAGGAAAAAAAAGAGGGGAAAAAAGATATTTCTTTTTTTGGATGTTGATGATTAAATAACAGAACACTGAATGGCAATAGTCATTAGACTAGCAGGAAGAATAAATAACGAACATCATTGGTAGTTGTAAATAACGGGTGCTGTTTTGAGCACAAAGCAACACATCTGGTAATTATTCTCAATTCCACTCCAATTGCTTTGATTTGGTGGCGTAAGGTGCCACAATGAATTCTGCCTTTATTTATTTATTTATTTATTTGCAAATCAGTATTTAATTGTAAATTGCCTTGGAGGAATCAATGGGATTTATTGCTTCTGCCATGTGAGGTGTGAAATGTTTGCCATTACTGAACAATGGATTATTTTTTAATAATCTCTGCCTAACGTCCTGTTTCCTTCTAATAGGGTTGTTTTGGTATAGATAGAAGCTGCTTTTGATCCTCCTCTTCCCACACGTATGCACTTTTGGTCTCCCTACTTATACTTTTATTATGGCTGCTCATCTGCTGTCTTATTAACATTAATTCCTTTATTAAAACAGAGCGTAAGCAGGACCTTTCTGCCAAAACCTCTGCATGTGACCTTCTTCTAATTACTTTCAGTCTGATGTTTCAGAGGGTTTGTCAGTTTGTAGCTGACCAACACCGATATAGTTCATTTACCAAAAAATGAGATTTTTTTGTTCTTTTCTTACCCCGATTACTTTTCCATTACAATTTGTTTTTGTTTCAAGAAAAAATTTTTCCTATACACTCTCATTCTCTCTTGAAATTCAAGAAAAAAATATTCTTTTCCCTCCTCTTCTCTAAAAAAATAAGAATAAATGAAGGTAAAGGTCTGCTCTCCTATGTTCCCTTTTATTGACTATTAAAACAAAGGTCATAATTAAAAAGTTTCCAAAAAGGTGGTATTTTGAAGAAAGTATTTTTTTTAAACTAAAACCCTCTAATTCTAGTTGAAACAACATTTATAGATCTCCCCATTCTCAGTCAAGAGCTTCAGCTTTTGTACTAAGCATGCCCAAATACCAACAGAAATAATCATAGCTATTGCACCTTTGAAATGTCTGTAGGCTTTGACTCGCAAACTATGACACAGAAATAATGGACCCTTTCTTCTAAATTGTCTACAGAGATTATAACCATGCCAAAACTTCCCTTTTATTACAGTGTGCACAGTACTTAACAGAACAGGGACACAGTCACAGTTGCTTTCTCTAGATGATACTGTAATTATCACATTAATTTGTATAACAACCTTCAATCCTCTGCCTGGGACACTCCTTCCCCTGAGCCACACTTATTCCCGTACCAGACTGATCTATCCTCTCTCCTTAGGACAGGACCTATTATGGCCGAATATTGTCCATCAAAACAAGCTCTAAGGAAGAGATTATGCATTATTTAAGTCTCAGTACTGAAAAGAAAGAAACAAAGAAAGAAAAATAAACAAAACACATAAACCAACAAACTTATTTTAATGAGGAAATATTGATTTTCATGAAATTGGCTTTTCATTAAAACCACAAAAAGGCAATTCTCACCCTCCAGACATCAGTTTGAAACTGATGGTAGTATCTCCAGTCCTGACCATTGCATGGGTGGGTCCAAACTGGACTGCATTTCCCTAGATTTCAGTGGAGCCTAGCAAATCCCAGGAACGGGCCCAGAAAAACAGGGAAATGGGGGAATCCTGTTTTATGAGCAGTGAAGACTTTCCTCCCCTGAGGGTAACTAGAAAGGTGCCCATTTGGACACTGTGCTTTTCTGAAGAGTAGCAAAGTCGCTAGAGCTGGGCACAAGCTCCCTTCTCTCCTCCTCCGATGACAATCACCGCAGATTTAGATCTGCGGTGGAGTGATGGAGGCAAGCTAATTAACACAGTAAGCCATAAAGAGACCGTGCCAACAGGGAAAACGGAGCTGCATGAGCTGTCTGGATGTGCATCCTGCGTGGTCCTGGTGTCACAAGACCCTAACTGTACGATTAAGAATGACAAGTGTTAACCCCTCCTGTCTGGGAGTCTCCTGGCTCTCCTGCTGCAGTGGTCTCATCCCATTTTCTCTCTCAGAATTACAGCAATTAGCAACAGAAAAGACATATTAGTTCATCTCTCCCACATGCTCACGCTTCGCCTTGGCCAGGGCAAAATTAATCCCTATATTCTTGCAGTTCATTGTCCAGCCAATTTTTAAATGGCTCACACAATGAAGATTCCTTTAAAAGGACTAATGTCTCTCTCTAGGCCTGATTACATCCCATACATGAAGGAATAAAATTACAGGTTTGGGAGACAGGTGTATCTGCAAAGCTCCCCTCAAAGAGGATTCGCCAAAACTGTTCCTTTGGGAATAGACTAATCTTCCACCCAGCAATCATAGGCTTATCAGCCTGTGTTTTGCCTGTAAGGTATGTCTTGGGTCCAATAGATCCTTCCAGATCTGGGATGCAACCTCTGGTGGACCACAGAGACAAAACTGGAACTCAGATTATTGGGAAACAGTTAATTTGTAGTTTTTTTTTTTTTTTTTTTTTTTAAGCAATTTCTGTTTGACAGATAGTTGCATTCCACAGAATGTGGAAATACACAAAACCTGATAATGTTCCCTCAAAGGCACTAAGGTAGTGTTCAGGGCTTTAAGCCCAGATATGGTCAGCAATGTCCGTTTTTATGGATTGCAGAAATTGAGTATATGGGAAGAAATGGAGGGAAAGGAACAGAAGGGGATGGAAGGAGAAAGGATTCAATAGGTTGATCCAGATCCACCAAACAATGTTCATCTCAGACTCTTATTTTGTGCTTGTGGGAAACCAGTATTAAGACATTTCCTCTGAACAGCTGAGTCAGAAAATCATCTTTTGCATTATTTTTGCTTGGAGTCAATGTCCCTGTTTAAATTCTGCAAAATGATAGTAATTTAAGACACATAGAAAAGCTAGGTAGATTCCTAGCATCACAACCCATTGGGAATGAATGTCGTTTTCAAGTTATATTTGTTTTGCATTTGTTTTCATTCTTTTTAGCTAACAGGGCCTTGTACTTAAATATCCCCTGAAGGCAGAAAAATATTAAAACCTACAGAATAGCTGACATAAAGAAAAGGACTGGAAAGAACACCTGACTAAAATGGTTATTATTATTCACTATAATACACACAAACACACACACACACATAGATATACACACACATTAATTCTTTGCAATCTCTTTACTAATAACGTCTATGACAGTCGAGTGTCCCATGACAGTGTCCTACTTTGGTAACCAGGATTTACTGCATTCTCTCAATGACATCAAAATTGCCCAGAAAAATCCATACAACCTCAACAGTCAAGTGTGCACCCACATCTTCTGCAAAATTTTGGGGCTTGATATAGAGCTCACTAATATCAACAAAGATGTTAACTTGAACCTTAGTGGGTGTACTGCTGATCTTCAGGTTTATTTTCTGTACTCATTCATCGGAAAAAAAAGAAAAAAAAAAACTATTAAGCCTCAGTGCTTGATTCTGGAAAATGGGAAAAGATTATCAGTCCACAGATGGAATCTTTTTAGTGAATTACAGAAACTGTTCGATATGGAGGGGAGGGACGAAACTATGCTTTTTACATTCAAAAATAAGGAATTAGAGATCCATCAGTAGCATACAGCACTTCAGAAATTTCTGATGCTGTGTCTCAGCTCCTGGCTTAAATCTCTAGAAGGTACAGGAACAAACAAATCAAGAAACACTGCTCTCTCTAGACTTAAAATGCTTTCCGATTCCAGAACTTGCTAGTGAGTCTGAGAAGAGCCAACAAAAATAGAGCAGGAAGAAGAATCACTTCCAAATCCCAGCTGGATTTCATCCTTAATCAATCAAGAGATCTGGAAATGGACATACCCTTCAAATGCAGAGATGTCCATTATGGGTCACCACGAGCGAGCAAGCCTGTAAGCTCTGGGCCTGCAAGCCAGGACTTCTATCACTTGAGTTAAAGAATGAACTGCTACTGTAGTGCCAATGACTGTTCTGGAAAAAAAACTCTATGGGGAGTAATTCCAGCCACCTCAATGATATTTCCTGGAGACCAAGACAGTACACAGTTTGAGTTAAAATCTAGCTTGTAGAAATCCAGTCTCCATTACTGTATGGCTCATTCAACCTTGGGAAATATGTTCCCACTAAACAATGATGTGTTCAGAGCACAGTCAGAATGGGCATAGTTGAGCACGGAGTGAGGGAATGTGGTGTATGCTGTATCCGTTGTGGCTTCCTAGTTTGGCATTGTGTTTGAAAACTCACTGTGAGACTGCAAACTGGAAAGAGAAATTTCCATTAAATGCAGAATGAAATGCTACAGCTGCTAAAAAACTTCCAACCATTTTCTCCCTGTTATTTCCAATAGCTCTACCTGGTACTGGACATCACAGAGATTTCATCTTCTACATGTACTCAGGTGCATTTATGGATTCTGCCCATACTTTAGCAGGAGTACATTGTACAGGTGTTGCTGAACATTATCTTTACAACATACTAAAGCAAGAGAGAAATAACAACACTGTTTTAACTTCAGCTAAGTGCAAAAGCGATTTTCCTCTGTGTTGGCCGAGCTGTTAGACGGTAGAGGTTATAATCCAGGCCTGTTTGACTAAGATTTTGCTGTAAGATTATTCTCACTCCAGTGAGGCTATGCAGAAAAGTTTAGGTGACTGGAAGTAACTCTGCAAACCTCTCTTCTCCTCCTAACTCACTTCATGCAGAGTCAAGAAGCACCAGAAAGGCTTGAGGCAGACCTTCCTCATAAAATTGCTATCTTAACACCACAAGTGGAGAAGATCAGATTATCTGGACAGGCAGCTATCAAAGTATCTAATTGCAGGAGTAGGGAGAGGGGCATTTCCTGAGGGAGCTCTTCTACCCTCTCATGCTTGATAATCTCAACCACAGCTGAGTAATCATGTATCATCACTCAAAGCTGAAAGCTAAGTTCTCTGGCTATGTGGTATCTTTATGAGTCTGCTCCTGGGCACCCTAGTGTAAATCATAGTGACTTTTAAAACTTCTGCACAGTTATTTCTCAGTCAAAGCCATTTAATGAAGCACACACCAGTCCTGATCTCTTCTCTTGCCTCTTATTTCAGTTAGATACTGTGGGATTCCTTTGCAGGGTGCTCACAACAGAAGCAAGGTCCAGTTCCCAACATCTAAAACTTCCTTTTGAAATCAGCCTACATCTGACACCTTCCTCCAGAAACTTGTGGGGGAAAAAAAAAAAAAAAAAAAAAACCCCACACATCCTCACTCCAGGCCTGTAGAAGACAACACTTCCTTATCTGAAGCACAAAGGCTGTGTACATAAACAAGAAAAAGGTACAGATGGGGTAAGGTAACAAAGGATCAGCTTTGGAGAAAGGAGCAACAAAATTAATCGACAAAGCTCCTCCTCTCATAGCACCTTGGGTAGCAGCTACCTTGATCAGGCCTTCCTTTCCCTCCTATCTCCTGCTCACAACTTGAGGACTGTTTGGACTCTAATCCCAGAGTCCAAGGTGGGCTCCTCTATTGACTTAAAGATCTGATCTGAGTCTGGGTCTTCAATACCCAGGCCATTTTTTTGATGGCCACAAAAACTGGCTTACCTTCAGCGAATGAACCTCAGACTCCATAAAAGGCCATGCTGGCAATCCTCTTGCTGACAAGCTCCCTGCTCTGTCTGGTTCATAAGTCTGTGCATGTCCAGCTATAAAAAAGGGTGGTCACTGGTCTGCAAGACCACTGGGCAGAATCCTTGCCACCAAAAATGCCCTCCTCTCCATCAGGTAGACTTTCCTCTCCTTTACTACTCTGTCCTGTCTCCTTTCTCCTGTTGCTCCCTCTGCACAACCTCCTGCTGGTCTTCTATGTATATAAACAATTTCTCTAGCAGGATAATGTATACCAAAGCCTGCTCTAATGCCCCCCCCCCAGTAGACAGACAGACAGACAAGGAAGGCAAGCAGGCAGGTGGGAAGGAGGGGAAGAAAGAAGAAAGAGAAAGAAAGAAAGAGAAAGAAAGAGATTTGCTATTTCCAGTAACAAGAATTGAGGAATGAATTCAAAAAAAAAAAAACTTTGACAAACTGAAAATAAAAGTTGTTTTTTCTGTAAAATTGCCATTGACTTAAAAATAAAAAAAATAAAAGACATAGTATCTGAACAATGCATGAGCACACACACAACCCACACAGTACCTAGTTATGTGCAAATCCACATATTTAAAGTGTGATTTTCTTTGAAATGAGTGATTTTCCTTTTTTTACCCAGAATGCTACAATGAGAACAAATACTGTAAGTATATACTTAAAAAAAAAAAAAAAAAAAAAAAAAAAAAAAGGATCAAAAGAAATAAGGAGAGGGGGAAGTATCTTCTGATATTCATGAAAAGCAGAAACTCTGACATGACCTTGGTTTCAAGCAGCCCTTTTTTGGAATACTGGTTCTAGCTGGAGGGTTCCAGTTGCTGTTCCTTGCTACCCTTGAAAGAACAGATTGTTTCATACACACACACACACTCCTACACACACTCACACATATATGTGTATAAACTCCACTAATTTCTTGAGGTTCATAGCCATAGCCACATCTACATCAAAAACCTCTGAGAGAAAGCTTCATGTGTAGGTTGCCTGTGGTATACTGAACCCCATACTGAAAACACCTCCATCTAATGCTTCTGTCCAGCATTATGTTTGGATAATACCCAGAGATTTGACTTCCATCTAGAGATGCATGAAGATTTCAGAACTGAAAATGAAACTTCCTCTCTCTTGCAGCTGGATATACTGCCACACATCTGGGGCTTTGGAGAGCTGCTTCAGAGCATGCTTTCCTGTTCTTTGTGATGAACAGAGTGTAAGCGATGCTTTGAGTAACAGCTCGGGTTTGTTTATTCCATGTGACAAGCAGACAGAAACCAACACTACTAACACAAAGGGGTTTAAGAGAAGAACTGATACAGGCTGGACCACATAAAAAGAAAATAAGACTTGTTCAAACACCCTTCTGGACTCTGAAGTCTAGACAGGCAATCTGAAGATGAGATGGAATAATGAATAGTAGCTTATATTTGAACAATTGTTTTATGCTGATGTACCAAAACCATTTTGCAGCCTGTGCTGATTTTCCTGTTACTTTCAGCTACTCCTTGCTTAAAAGCAGCCACCTCTGATGTTGTAATAGTTATTAAACAATGCACAGGAACTCTCCCCAGCGGCTTTGACTGGGGAGGGAAGGGAAATAAAATGAGCAGACTGACTTCTCTGCTGTGTGAAGCACTGTTGAAATCAGCAGAAAGGAGCTAAGAAATCTGTCTGACATCCTGTTAAAACCAAGAAACTGTTACTACAGGAGGCCTCTTGACAGGGTATCAGAGTGCATACACTGAAACAAGTTGCTTCAGGGGCAGCCAAATGTGTAAACCCTCTTCCAATGTCCTTACCCCATAAGTTCATTGATGTCTAATAAAAGATGGGCTTATGAGCACTAATGAGAACTCTCTGCTCTGCCTCACTGCCTATTTTCATGAAATTTATAGGAACACAATAGCTTTGGGACCTCTTCCACCCCATCAACAATAGGTTAAATTACCCAGTGGGCTCAAAGCTCAAAGGAGGAGCCCTTGACAGATTGACTGATAGATGGGCCCCGGCACACACTTACAAACAGCTTGATTGAACAAGCCTGATTTCCTTCAGAAAGAAGGAGCAGGGATTTTATTGGTCCCAGCCAATAGATGGGATAGCTTATAGCAAATTGCCTCCTATTGCTATCTTAAGAAGTTGCGTCAATGACAACTCAATGACAAAGCACCTCAGCACCTTCTGGATTTTGAAGATGTGACATCAATGCCTCCCTGGGCCAAGTGTCGTTGCTGAGCTTGAGAAGCTATAACCATCACGGACGACAGCAGCACAGCTGCAAGTGTGTTGATAGCAAAGGTCTAGAAGAGAAGGAGGACTTTTCAGAAGCACGCCCTTCATGGGTAAGGCTGCACTGTTGAGAAGCTGAACAATTTCTGTAAAGCACGACTGTGTTTGTTCTGCAGGGTATTTACTGTTCTAAGGTTTCCTGGCATTTGGTAGCAACAGGTAGAACAGCCTTATGTAAAAAAAGGGGGGAGGGGCAGGAATCAAACCTTCAAAGGAGCTTTAAAAGGACAATATTCCAACTCACTGTCTGTTTGAGGGATTTTATTTGGACAGAGCTGATGCTTAGCCTTTTGTGATCGGACATTTGTACGTGTTTTATTGCATGTTTGCATGGCTGCATGAAGGAGATAATATAACTGAGAGGCTAGCAATGATGGATTCCTACAGCACAAGGATTCAGGGAGGTCAGGACTGAGGCTATGTCCTATCCAATATGATAGCACCATCTTTTCTTTTTCCCTGCAGTGACAGTTGTGAGCTATTCCTCATCCACAGGAAAGATGCTCTAGCACAGGTGGGAGCTAAGGTCCTGATAGACTGGGCCTCGAGGAGACTTCCCTCCAAACTCCATCCAGGGCATCCCTCCACCCTTTCATCCACCTTCTAGGACACTTACAAAAGACTGGAAAAAACTCATGCAAAGCTGGGGTGGGGAAAGGGGAAGAAATGAACACATCACCCAGCAGAGCAGCATTTTAAAGCCATCTTTCTGCCATTCTTCACTTGGTGGGCAAAGTTGAGAAGCCTATCACTTTTATAACGATGAAGACAAAAATGACCTGCAGTTTGATTTTACACCCTAATCTGTTCTTTCCTTTGGATAGGAATGGATGTGTTCACAACTATTTTAGTATTTGAGGCATGTTCACATGAAGCAATGTTTACCTGTGGAAAGCTACAAGAACTGGAGAACAGGAAAAGAAAAAGGAAAAGAAGAAGAAAAAAACCAGTAAGATGCACACACACACACAGAGGGAGAAGCCCTTCTGCAAAAACTTTATGCTAAGTTCTACCACCTCAGACCTATTCTTTTCAACATTTACTTGCCAAAGTAAACTACAGTTTGCATTTTCAGTGCTTGCTTTTTTGGCTGTAATTTTTCCTATGCTCACAGCTCAATTCTAAATATATTTGCACAAAGAGAAATGAATGAGTGCCCTTCCTGGTAGCAAATCCACTAACTGTCTCTGCACTTCACCAGGCTGTGAAAGGCAGACTTCACACTAGGAGCAACAGTCCAGGATAAATCAGCCCGTTCACTCATTTCATTCATCTTTGGAATACTTTTGCATGTATTCAGATTGTATCATGGCAGAGAGACTGCTGAAAGCATCTTAAATATTTGCTTTTAATTGTTGGCTTGTAAAATGTTTGGTTTTAAAGGAGGGAACATGATTACTGAAGGAAATCCAAACAAGCAAACATCAAACTCATGGTAAAAGAATGTTTGAAGGGAATCAAGCAAATTTTCCATGTAGGCATTGGTCCAAAGGCCACTGAAGTCTCAGTAGGCTTTGGATCAAATCCTAAATAGTTTCATGAGTACACACTGGTTTCAGATTTCATCTCTCTACCTCTAGAGATTTACGAATTTTCACAGAGTAGAGAGAAAACCTCACCTTCTGTTCAATACCAGACTGCCTGCCTTGGCTGCAGAAAGTCCTCCTGACAGTGAAAGCAATTGCTTACATGGCAACGTTAGTGTTAAGAGATCATTCTAGAGACTACCATTTTATCTGTCTCTTAATGAGTGGAAGAAGAGTTAGATTGGCCTCAGGATTTTCCTTTGGACACTTTCTAAATAAGGGGATGAGCTTATCAAAACAGACATCAGGGTAAGTTTGATATTCTATTCTTTGCACTGCTAAGTGTGATAAACAACACTAATGATACCTCTTTCCCATACTGCTTATTAAAATAGCAGCAGCAGGTACACATCTGCCTATTACTGCAATCCTATCTCCTCTGAGCTGTGGAAAATGTCTCACACAGCATGTGTGTGCCTTGCACGCTTAATCTTCACTTCATCCTGAGGTATAGGGAAGTACTGATCTCCCTTGTTCCAAAGCAGAGGGAGATGGACCGAAGAGGCCAAGAGAGATGGCCAAGGTAACCCAGGCTGTCGGTGATAAAGCAGGTACTTAAATGCAAAGTTTTAGGTTGGCTCTTTAACTTTTGGACTGCTCTTTGCTGCTCATAACAGAAGCAAGTGACAGAAGGAGCACAATAACATTCACTAGCTTAAAAAAAAAAAAGAAAAAAGCATTATTATGTAAGGAGATCGGATGGATAATGCAGTTCCAAAGCATGGACATGAACTAATGTCATCAGCATTGGTATAAATAGGGTGTCTGCATTTAATTAATAAATAATAGACTGCAATGCTAATCTCCTTCTGCTAACTCTTTTTCTAAAGGTGCAATCTATTAATCACATGTCACTGCCAGCCTGGTCACTTCTTTTTTTAGATTCAAGACAGAAAAAAAAATAGCTGGCAATAAGTGGATCCTAAATACAGTAGGGCAATTGAATAGCACAGCCAGCATTACGATCCACTGCTGATTCCAGTTCTTAGCTACAAGTTTTCCCCTCTAAGGATGGATATAATGCTTTAAAGAGAAAGTGAAGGCTTGCAATGTTGTTAAAGGTCAGCACGTTACTAATATCTTCAAAATAGAGGATTTTTTTCCTCTGATCACTTGCCCATGGAAATTTGATCACTCTAAAATGTGTCCACATGGAATAAGGCCCATTTGTGTGAAACCTGGCTAAAGCAGATGAGGTATTCCCACTGAGAGGGAGAGACATAACTGTCTCAGAGGCATTGGATATATCTCACCAGTTCTGCACTCAGTGAGACTGAGAAGCTAGAAACTCAAGAAGAAAAACATTTGTGTTGATATGGAAATGTGGTAAGGGAGAAATGACAGTGCTGCTCATTTGGGACCATATAGGAGTCACGCAAATTGCTTCCTTTGCATGTGAATATCCACTTTCCAGGAAGCTTCCTGCTCAATACTCTGAATGAATTCCATTGTGTCCATAGACACAATAAGGACTTTTCACCTGTTCAGCTTCAGGATTATCTCCCTACTGTGCCTTTCCTAGACACTTCTTTAGAAAAACCTGGAAAATGTTGCCCCAGGTGGTTTTGTGTGGGAGGGCTTGTATATTTATGTCAAAAAAATCAAGTTTCCACCCCAAATATTTTCATTAGAAAAATATATCCTACCATCTCTAACTGTTACACATAATTATGTGTAACAATAATGTGTCTTAACTTATTGAACTGATTTTCAAAATGATTAAAAGCTTTTCAGAAAGTTCGTCTCTGCATATTCCAACCTGTTTGATATCAAAGTTGTGCTGAAACCTCAAAAGAGTCATTCTCTGCCTAAATTTCTTTATTCTTCAGTCAAATGAAAGTCAGAAGACAGCACAGAATATCTGGGTGAAATTTTACAGTCAGTTTATGCAAGAGGTTAAATGAGATCTAACAATTCCTTTTAGATCTAAAACCTATTCATTTTCTTTTAATCTAGCCAGAAACACCAGAAGAATGGCTAGTGCTTCAATGTTTTGGCCTTTCCTCTCAAAGTCCAAACTTCAATAAGAGTCTAATAAAAACCGCATTGCCTGTAATGCCAGAGACAAGTGCTGGATCACACACAGAGATCAAGGAGCAACAGGGATAAATTCAGCTCACTGGAAACTGCAAACTGTACTTGCATCAGGATTTGAATTTCTGTTATGACACAAGATATTAGGCTCTTGTTTTGTTCTAGGTGGCTGCAGTCTCTCTGAAGAGTCCCCGATAAAGAGACTGCTGGCATTCAGGGACCACAGCCTTGGTGTTTTTTTTCTGCATGCATGTTTCTCCCACAGTACTCATGGGGCTTCATCCCACGGACAGAGCGGCACAGTGGCAGGACTGGCTCCCTCTTGGTGAAGTCTGTCCCTCAGGGGTCTGCTGAACCTCATTTTCTTTCCCACCCAAAGATCTTGTATTCTAAAGACAGCTGCTTGACCTTAGCTGTGTCCAAATACACCAAGAACATTTGGTGTGAGTGCGCAGGAAAAGGCTCCTTGTCAAGAAGGAGGCCCTGCTACCAAGTTGAAGACTGATGTATAGTATTCAGGATGCCACCTGCTCTGTGTTAGAAGATGGGTCTCCAAAAGGAGCTTTCCTTGGAGGCTGTCCTTACTGTTTCCTAATGTTTAGGTACAGCCTAAATCCGCAGTCTCTGGCCCTATGCATTAGTTCACTTCCTGCTAGTGCAAACCAGCACAGTGTTTTTTCCTCATATCTGGTAGGAAGTTATATGAGAGGTCTAAATCCAGATACTGCACTTGGTATTATTTTTAGAGAGTAAGTTAGAGGAAAAAGTCCTCCTTTTGTTCTGCACTGCGCAATGCACCTGGTGTCATGGTTCGTAAGTCAGTCTCCTAAGCAGTGCCGCAAGATAGATAGTAAATAATTAGATTCCTGATCTATGGAGTGGAGAGCCTGCTTTGGTTCAGTCCAATCTCTAAAGTCATTAAACTCACACTATCTTCATTCCCCCTTGCCTGAGGTTCTGGACCATTCTCCCACCCCTCTTCTTCATTAGCTGTTTGTAATAGTAATAGTCATAGTCATTTGGAAAAAAATAGACAAGAAAGAAACTCATCCAATGTATCTTATATTGTGGCAACATAATTTCATGTTAATTGGATAGCCGCTTAGAAGTGTCAGTATTTTGCGGTTTATAATCAATGCATCTGGCCATTCATCAGTGACTCAAAGGATGGATAAAATAAAGATTTGGGGGAATTAATTACCATTCATATAGCAGTTCATTGGTAGAAAGAATTGTACTAGCTGTGACTTCCTACACACTGGGTCGGACACAGAAGAAAGCATCCCTCCATTAAGGCCAATCTTAATATATTTGAGTTACTTATCCTTCATTTCTTACTCTGTTGTAGTTCTACTCACTGGGCAATCTCAGCATGTTTTATGAAACGAACCTGCCCTGGCATCTTGGCTGGGGCACGTCCCAGTACAGTTCCCACAGTGAGCTCTACTTCTTGTGGGAATGAGTCTGATCTGACACCACTGTAAAAGTGAGAGGAACCAGCTCTACAAAAGCGGCTCAAACTGTTTAGAAGAACATCACTATTTGGGGGAGATTTTCAAAGGGAGTATTTAGACACCCAAGGCCCATTGACTTTATGTGAGATTTAAGCAGTGAAGCACATTTGACACTTGAGTATCTCTATTTATCTAACCAAGTTACTTCTGTGGAACTAATGATTAGAGAACCTGAGCACCTAATAATTTTTTAATATATGTATCCTTGCAAAGATATTACTACTCACCAGGTAGGAATGGAATGAGAAAAATAGCCTGACCCTAAGTAACTTTTCCTAGGTTAAGCAGAAAATCTGTGGCAAGGCAAGAAGTTAAGCCTCAGTCTTCCAAGCTGCAGCCTACTCTCCTGACTAGCGCTTTCCCTTCTTCTGTGCCGGATTAGGCTACGATACTTCAAATACTTCAAATTGAAAAGAAAGGAAGCAGTCCCTCACTAATTGAAGCCAACTCTTTATCCTCCCTCGGGGAAAATGTTTCCGTGCAGTGCTGCTTTGAAAATTACCTCTCCACAAATGATATTACAATGGACCATATTCATTTTCCATCACGGATTCCAAAATAGTCTGATTTTAAAGATTAAAAATATTTTTCTTAATTACGAAAACACATTTTAAAGGCACTGATTTTAGGCACTGCTTTTAATTGGAACTTTTTTTTTTTCTGAGCTCACTTCCTGCCATGAGAATGGGAGCAGTAGCAAACTGAAATATAAAAATGAAAATGGAAATTGACTTTAAAGAGGAATTAAAACTGATCAATTATCTCTATTGTTCAGGCTGATTGGGATACACCCCCTCCTATTCTCCACTTGACATTATTTAACAAACTCGTTAATGAAGAAAGACACCTTTCCTTTTTAGGGTGAAACCCTAGTGTCTCCTACAATCTGCAGGTTTTATATAGCACTTTTTGTTCATAGATCCTAACTACGGTTGCAGAAGAGTCAAGTATCATTCTTATGATAGATATGGAAAATGGTGGCGTGCAAAGGTGAAGGCTGTGATTCATCTTACCTTTCTTCAGATGTCTGAACGTGAGCTATCTGAATCTGAGTTAATAGAGGAAATTTCAGAGGACCATTTATCCCACCTATCTTAGGATGGGATGAATGATGCTTTGGAGATACTTCTCTCCCTCTGCTGTTTATAGAGGGAGCCTAGAGGACTAACTCAGACTAAACGCCTAATATTTAGAGACTGAAGTCAGATGAGGTGAATCCGGCCAGAAACAACATTTCAACTAGATCTAGTTTACTCAGAAACCTAAACTATTTACATAGAGATCTTCTTCCCACAGAACTGGGTTCACGTACATACTGCAACACATATATAGCAGCTGGAATGTGCAGTGTATGCCACAGAGAAAAACTCTCTTGACCTGGAGTATCTTCTGAGTCTCAACACTTCTTGCGAGCTGTGATACTATACTCTGGGATCTGAGCAGGTTGCGGCCGAAGAGTCTTCTCTGTGAAACTCTCAGGCAGTGTGCAGAGCGTTCAGCACCAAGACTGTAGGGCTGAGCAGAGCCATATTTTAAATGGCTCAATTCTCTGTGCAAACCAGGAATTTCCTAGTTCTTACATCGTACTTAAACTCACTTTCTAGAAAGACCTGGGATTACCCAAGAGTCAAAGGTCTCTGCAGCCATGCAACAAACAAGCGGTAATCATGAAGAAAGAGGTACACAGTATTATGCACTGAAGAGCGGCATTAGTTTATACTCAGGCAGCACCTTAGACTGCAGTTTAACTGCCTGAACTGTACCAGATCTGGCAACTTATTTACCTAGGGTCAAGTTTTTAAAAGTGATTAAGCACTTGATTGACATTGATTACAGGTGGAATTAGATGAATAAATAAATACATATGAATTGTGTGTGTGTGTGTGTATCAAACGGGTGTGAACACTATAAATTGCCAGAAAGAACTGAAACTCAGACCTAGACTAATGATGGCAGTATAGTCTTGGAGATCTGATGGTCTTTTTTAAAAAAATTATTGTAAAATAGACCCTTTTTTACACCAATGGACCTGCAACCAGTGAGTTTTTTTGAAAGGAACCCCAGGCTCTTTTGCATTTGTTCTTCCTTCTGTCCTTCTTTGTTACATTGTATTTCGTACCACACTTCATATTAGGAGCTCTGCCTTGCCGGGGTTTTGTACAGCAACCAGAACATGGGATCTTGGGATGAGGAAGGAGGCTTGCTCATGGATTGCTTGGGCATTTTCGTTAAAGTATCACTAGGTAAAATACATACACACACAAATCAGGAATATGGACCACAACAAGCCCTTCATACCTAACCCTCATTGCCCACCATATAGGGGATGTTGGTGTATGGTGCAGAAGGCAACCTCCACTCCAGGAGCTGGGCTTGGACATAGTGTGATACCATTTCCATGCCCTGTGAATCTTAGACCTAATTCACAAGGAAGAAGCTTGTAAAATCTCAATAAACAAGTGAAATCTGTAAGGCGTGTGCATCAGCCACCTTCACTTTCTTGAATACCAGACAGAAAACAGCCTATACTTTGTCTTTCCCCCAAAATACTTCTCCAGAAGAACAACAAAATATTTTTGAAGAAAAGCCCATGTAACCATAACTACAAGTTCGTCAATAGAAAAATACATAATAAATGACTTGTTATTTCGACTCTTTTGTGAATCAGTTCATTAGAAACTTCATTTGTCTACATGGATTGCACTTATTCAGCTATATTCTAATAAAATGCACATTGCTTCCAATAAAGGGAATGCATTTGCTATTGATGTGCTATAAACTACTACACAGAGAGGCGTTATTATATCCCTGTGTAATAACAAAGCCAATTATAATGATCAGCAAAACCTTTATAATAAAGTCGATGCATAAGGAGTGATTATCATAATGCATTCTAACTGTTCAGTGCCATAAATGCTTTGCAAATTAATTGTGAAGCGTATCTATAAATGTATTATTAATGCTGTATAAAAACCCACTGACAAGCAACCTTTACATTAAAAAAAGATCCTAGGATTGTAATGTGTCCCCAAGTTCATCTACGAGGTTCAGCTGTATTTACAGAAGTGGAAAATTTTTTTTATAGGAGTACATTTCTTATTTCCTCCACTCTCTTTCTCCCATCACATCTTCCATTTTTGCTCTGTTGTTAAAAATGCAGCAAACATCACGGTGCAGTGCGAGGGGCATCCTCACACTGCACTCTAAAGTACTAATCATTCACCACACTGGATTGTAGTCCCATACACATCATTTGGGGCAGAGCTGATGCCTTTCACCAGTGTCTTAACCAGCCCTATGATCTATCAGCCCGACACGCACGAATTCCAAAGACATGAGCCACAGAAAGCGAGCAAACAGAAACACAATACAACCTGAACAGGCAATGCAGAAAGGGTGAGAAGGAAAAGGGAGTCAAAACAGGCTGCACAATTGTTTAAAAGTCATGTAATAGCTCAGAAAAAGAAGAACCGATAGCAAAACCTCAAGGTGCTGAGCTACCCAGCCTCTCTCCAGACTCTGTTCAAGACTCTGTTCTTTCTTGTCAGCTAACTATTAGGTTAGAGGTGCTTTATGAAAAATGTGCAGTATGTTTTTCTTTTATTTTCTTAATATTTGGTTTTAAAATATTGTCCTTAGGACTTTTGCTAGAACACCATGTCCCATGGATCTTTTCCAGTTCCTATTGATGGGCAACTTTCCACCTTTTCCAATCACGATGGAAAGGGCAGACGTGAACAAAAGTTTGATGTCCCTTACGCTCTTTGCGCAGGTGAATCTCAGCTGGAGCATGTCAGCCCTCAGCAGTGCCACAGAATATAAAATATTACACACTAGGATTTGCCGGAGCCTTTTCTATCCCCCTGAATTAAATTCTACCAGACAGGGCAGAGCAGGGATGAGGTCATCCAGGGCCATTTTGAATTAACAGTTTCATTTGTATACAGTACTGCCAGTTTGTTCTGCCTGCTTGAAAACATGGTCCTGTGAGGACAGCAGAGTGTCAGCTCTCAGCTCTCATGGTCATGTAACCCCGAATTTCTACAATAAACCATGAGATTTTGATCTCCAATTGACTTTAATCAGTCCCATGAAAAACCACAGCTAGAAAAGAAACGATTTCCAAAGGCAATAAAATGCTATTTCCAGATCAGTTTATCCTAGGGATAAAAGGAAAACACTACAGAGTTTAACAGATGTTTGGATCTGAAACAAAAAGCAATGGACAGTTTTCCTTTGAATCCAGTGGCTTTGGGCATTGCTGAAGAAGCCTCCACCACATGCAAAGGTGAAACTGAGCTCTGTCTTTCAAAGACTGTGGCAACATGTGCACTGAGAGAAATGAAGACCGTCCAAATCTGGGACAGTATCTTGGTTCTGCCCTGAGCTTGGTGCATCCCAGTTCCCATGGGAAGGAAACAGGACGTACAGGTCAGAAGGGGCCAGACTGATGCCCCAGACTGTGTGATACCTAAATGTGACTTAGGTGGTCCTAGATGCAGCTCCCTTTTAAGCTGGGCAGAGAGGCAAATGCACTTAAGACAACGATAGCTCTCTCTCCAACGGTATAGCATCTCCATCAGTGCCTCCTCCGATGCTGCCCTGCCAATGACGCTAAAGATTTTTGTGCATCCTGACACTTCTCCAACCTCTTAGGCCAGAAGGCTGCCTCCCAGCATAATATCAAGCTCTGCCACTTAGGTTCTTACTTCTTTTTTGCTTTGACTCATGAGCTCATCTTATCCCCTCCCAGTGGGGTTTTAACAGAATATTAGATTATTTTTAAACAGTCATTTTTTCTCCTCTCTCATCACACAGCAATATTGCAACTCAGCACCATTGTGCTGCTTAGTATTGAATATGCAATTAATAGAGAGGAGATATTTGGATTTGGGTGGTGGATTTTTTTTTCCTTCTTCCTGTAAGAAATGAGAAAAACAGCAAATTAATTGGGTTTAGGGCAAATGTCAGGATGAGGAGAAACAGGAGACTTAGGAGGAGGAGTCAGCAAAGAGTTGGAAATCTCCTTTTGAACTGCAAGGGAAGATAATTAGGGAAAGACATCTTGTTGTTGTGGGCAGTAAGAGAAGGAAAAGGGAAAGTGACATCCTGGATGTGGTAAAAGATTTGTTTACAGAGGCAAAGTATCTTCCAGAAATCTTGATTCCAGATCTTATAAAATGTGAAGATGACTGTGCTTAGAGGAACAGCATCCAGCTAGTAGTGTTAGCCTGGAAAGTGCAATGGTCACAGAGAAGGCTGGCAGATTCTGATGTGCTGCATAACCTTGACAAACCCCTCTCTGTGCTTCCCTTTACTCAAGTTGTAAATGAGAAAGGAGAGTCTTAATGGGCTCATGGTGAAAGAGTCTGTGAAAGAGTTAATGGGCTCCCGGGAGATGTTTGTGGAGAGAAATCAGCTTGGGCCTTTCCCTCCATGTGAAAAAAGAGTATTAACTGTCTCTTCGGTGTATTTGCCCGTGCTTTCAACCTGCTCCAACTGCAGAGGTGTGGCGAGCAGAAAAGAAGAGATGAGAAACTGAAGAAAGGGCTGGGCAGACCATGTGAAGCTATGTCGTATGGATCACCACCTGGACATTTCCACAGCTTGCTCTCCAGCTTCTCGTTGGGCAAGTCTTTTAAGAAAGCCTCACAAAAGTATGATACAGGGAATTGCTAGTAAAACAGCTTCCAAAGAGCCTGAACCATCAGGGAGGCTAAGTATGAATCAGAGACGAAAAGGGAAAGGGAGCACAAAGATGCAACACTGAGGTGTGCATACTCACAGACCTGGGGACTACCCACACATGGGCAAAGCCTAACCTACAGCTGTGCAGACAAGGAGGTGTGTGCTGCCCAAGATGCCCTCTCGTGACTTACTCTCAACTCTCTTCACTACACCTTTCCAGCAGGCAACCAGATTGGTTGCCAGAGTGCTTTTCACTCTTTGAAAAGCACTTCTGAGGAAGAAAATAGGAATACAGGAGGAAATCACTCCACATTTCATTGTTATACCAATGTCTAAAGCCACACTAAGCTGAAGGTAACCAGTCTTGCCTGAGTTTGGCATCCACGTAGGCCTGAACCTGGCTAGTACTTTGATGGGAAACTTCCTGAGATGGTTTGGCTGTCAGCACAGGTCACAGAATTGTGATTAGTTAATGGAAAATAGTTAAATGCAAAATACTTAGTTGGGCTTAGGGCTGTGGTTGTTACAGATGAATTCTGCCAACTGCAAAAGAAAGCTAGAAAGAGCTGGGAATATTCTGGATAAAACAAGAAATAGATGCAGACTTTTTTTCCCCCAAGGAAAACAGGCCTCAGAAACAGTGGAAAGGCCATTCCGGTCCCATCATCATTGCTGAGCACACAGAATGGAATAAAAAGAAATAAATCATAGTCCATGAGTGTTGCTGCTTACTGCAAATGATTGCTTGGCCATTTTGCTCTGAAGCTGGAATAAACCATAACCAAATAGATAATTTCAGAACACGTTGAATAACGGGTAGAGATGCAAGTTAGTTGACATATAACAGTCCAAACCTTCTAACAGCTGTCATTACGTCCCCCAAGCAGCAGAGAGAAAATAAAAAGACATACTTGTACATGCAGTCCCCCAGAATACACAAATTTGCTTGCACGTGCACATATGCACTCACGCATGCGTACACACACACACAGAAGCATTTGTAGATTCATAAAGTCTTGCATGCAGAAAACACTAATGTGATGAATTACAGATGCTCCTGTAAATTGCTCAACTCCCTCTCCAGAAGAGAGAGATATTGCAGAGCCGTTCAACTCTAAACTACTTTGGTTCCTTATTTTGTTTCATCCCAAAATATTCTGTATTTCTTTCACAAAATACAGGAGAATCCAGCCAGCTCTCTGAAGCATTTCTTGGTAGAGACATTAGCACTGGCTTGAGGTGGGCACTGTGGGCATCTTTGTATGCCTTCCCTTATGGACCTTCCCCAGTCCTTTGAGAGGCATCTGGAAGGCAATGGTGCAGCCAAGCATCACTAACAAAGTACAACTAAAGTAGCAGGAAACTCCTTTCCTTTTAAAAAATGTTACTCCCTGTACAAGCTAGTGGGACCTAGAGGCTGAGTTTATCACAGTTTAGCCCTGCCAGCTGCAGTAAAAGCTGTCTAGTGAGAGATAGAGATAGTGTGGCTAAAATAAGAAATGGCTCCAAACTTTTGCCTCAAACTACAACACACACTTGAAATCTTTCAGTGAGTTTGCAAAACTTTAAGTCACTGATGTCTCCAGACTGTTTTTAGAATTGAATATGGCACAAGGAACCAAGAAAAGTCAACAAGACGAAAATAATATCAATTTAATTGGGATTTTTGCTTTATATTTCAAATTCTATGTGGAATTATAGCTTACATCCCTAGAAACATACTGGGCCACCTAATCTATGGCAAAGTTGTTTCTATGAGGTAGAGCTACAATTTGGATAACACAAAGGTCAATGAAAGTTTTGAAAGTACCTGTAATAGAGCTAGAGTTTCACCATGATTTTTTAATAAAATTGTTCTTTTTGTATTTTTAGCATGTTCTATCAATTCTATCACTGATAAAATATCTATAAAACAGCAGAGGATTCTAGACTTTCCCTGAGGTATTTGGATCTTCATGAAGCATTTGATAGAAAGAATACCCCAATATAGCATTTTGTTGTTTGAATATACTCACAAAAACACATACACACAAATAGACAAGAATGCAAGATACTAAATTTTTCCATTAATTTAGACTGCTTCCCAAGAGAAATGTACTGAAAATACATTCATTTCTAGTTCCTGTGAGAATACACAAATGTAAATAATGCTAGTTTTTATTGAAAAGGATTGCACTCTTTGTCCTGCTCCTAGTCCAATATGGGGATTAACAAACAAAATAATAAAAACAGCAAAACTAATGAAGAGTACTCAGAATTTCCACTTTGCTGGGTAAAGTGTAATTTATTCCAAGCAACATTTTAAAGTCTTCTCTAAATCTAGATTGCCTAATTGTGTAAATTTGCTCACACACAGAATAAGTGCTGACACTCCCACTTTTGGTTCAGCTGAGAATCAAGACACAGGAGAGTTTAAAGATCGTGAAAACCCAGACTCCAGTCACGAGAAAAAAATGCTGATTTTTTTTTTTTTTGAGTAAATTCTGGATTCCCATCAGCTTCAGGTTCTGGGAGAAGCTTCTGGGAAAAGTCCAGGATTCATGTTTTAGCAAATATGCATGTTTGTCCCTCTTTAAAACACAACTTCACTTCCACAGGAACACCACTGACCATTTACAGTAAAAACCTTCTTGCAGACTACTCAGCTGTTCAACAGCACTGTATTGTCTCTTCCATACTTTGACCTGGCACAAACATCCCCTGTGAGCCAAAAGAAAGGGTCATACTCAGAGTGTGGACACCACGGAGGTTGAAGACTTTTGCTGTACAAAGAGCTGCTTAATCTCCCAAGCCCCCTTTTCCTCTCACATCCCATCCTGATATATGGACTGCGTATAATAAGCTACAACTTAAGTTTCTTTGTTGTTGAAGCTGACCTTTATCTTGCAGCCATAATGAAATCTTTTGATGTGCTCCTAAGATACACTGCCTCCTTTTTAGCATTCTGCTTGCCATGCCTGCTTTAACTGGTGGGCTCTTGAAGGCAAGTTTTCATACAATGCCTCCCTTGGGTGCCAATTGTTCTTCTCTCCCACAGTTGCCCTTGAGTCATGCTGCCCTGAAACATCTCCAGCCCATAAGCAGCTCGTCAGTGGGGAATTAGGACAACGTGCCTTTCACGCCAATGATGAACACACCAGCTTGGCCCCTGCGTTATGTTCATCACCAATAGCAGGAATACAGAAGGGGAACGGGTGACAAAAGAAGAGGCTTGGGTGTGCTGGGGGGATAATTAGCTAAAATGCAGTGGAGAGGGAAACAGTGGTACGATAGGCAACATGGAATGAAATAGCCCCTAGAGCCCTTTACAGTTCAAACTACCCCTCCTGAAAGCAGTTTCTTTTAGCAAAGGAGCCTGAAAATCCTTTCCAGAAAGCCAGGCATGTGTTCTCTATTAGTGATTTGCATTAAAAAAAAAAAAAAAAAAAAAAAAAAGAGTGATTGGGAGCTACACAGCCTGTAGGCACACTAAGCAAATTGGCCAGACTAATTATTATTTTTTGGTATGTCTAATTAAATAGACAAAAGACCCTCCCTTCACTCTCGCTGTCTGCATGAGCTCTACTGGAATGTGCGTAATGTCCCCTCATTTGCCTAGGCAGCTGAGCCTTTCCCTTTTCCCCAAGGAGATCATCCACTGACAACTGCCCATGGCTTACCCACTCCTACTCACATATAGGAAGGGAAAGTGGGTAAATTGATCTGGTTCTGCCAAAAACCACCGGATGATGCTGCGTGATGCGACGTGCCTTTGCTGCAGGTTAGAAAGGTGCTGCGGCCCTTGGTACTTGCCATTGTAGGGCCTGTCAAACACTTTCTGCACACCACTGGCCCAGTTCCCCTGAATTTACTTTACAGGGATTCCAAAAGCACAATATTTATCTCCGAGTTTTCTGGCATTTCTCCAGTGTTCAGTTCTTCCTCTAATCTGCAATTGCACTGTACCACAGCCCTTCCTTATAAAACCTCTGTCAACCTGCTGGTTTCACCATCCGTAACACCAACCCTTTAACTACAAACTATGTACAAAGTCCTCCAATGACTTGAGTCACTGGAGAGTTTCAGCCTCACACTGATGCAGTCAAAGCCTCTGGAATCCAAACCTTCCAACTGAAAAAGAACACAATTTCAGTGCCTTTTGTCTGGGAGGCACTTTACTCCTTTTAAGTAGTTGTTGCTGGGGATTTCCACTAACGCCAACACAAAAATAATAGTCATATAAATGAGAAAGAGTCTATGTCTTAGAGTCTATGAGTGGAAATTAGAGAGTTTTCACACATTTAAGAGCAAAATCATTATTAAATGACAAAATCTGCTCCTACACTTATATGACATACAAGCACTAGTGTTTTTACTGAGTATATGGACAAAAGCCTCTCTTTTTTGTTTCAATCAAAGAGATAAGGCTGGAGAGGAAGTTCCATGTCATTATATACATATGTACATATATTTTATATATATATATATTTTACACACACATATGTGTACACACACACACACACACACAGAGGTATCAGAAAAACAGAATGATAACTCGTCCTCCATAACTGACCACCTCACATTTATCTCAGTGAGCTCCAAACTTGATCTGACAAACAGGCTCCTACTCCTATTTGAGAAGTATGGCAAAGTACCATCAAATCAGTTCTAGTAAAAATCTTTTCACAGGAAACACCTTATTGCTGTCAATCTGTTGAATGGTCACTGAGCAAAGGCTTCCAGATCCACCACACAGGATGGAAAAGCACAAGGCCTGATCTCGATGTCAGCTACACCTGTGCAAATTCTGAATAACTCCCTTGGACTGAGAAGTCTTCAGCTTCCACAACAGGTTTATCTAGATAAAAGCTCATGCAGAAAAATCTGCTATTGCAAAATTTACTTCTTCCAAAAGCAGAATTACTTCAGTTCAAGCAGAAACAACATAGTCAGAAAAATGTAAGATACTTGCTTTATCCTACCCAAATTAAACACCGCTGCAGCTCAGCCTAACGCACGTCTGAAAAACCTATGATGCTGTCACTACCGTTAAACTTTGTTAAGTCACTGCCTGATGCTTCACTTCTTAACGAGGCAGTTATTTGTTTCCCAGGCAATTGCTGGCACCTGCCTGCCTTTTAAAATCAAATAATAATTGAATATGAGGAAAGCGAGACGAAGTAAAGGAGATTTAATAAAGAGAATCTTTGCTGCAGAGGGAATTTCTTTGGCAGTGATTACGTTACTAATTGATCAGCACATTGCCTGAGAGAAGCCAGAGACAACAATTATACTTAGCACTATGGCTGAAAGCAATGCAGTCAACTACCTCCTCGGCTTTCGCTGTCCGCTGGTTTCACCTGGATTGGTCTGTTCATCTGTAAGAAAAAGAAAAGAGACACACACAATTAACAGCGGAATCAAGCATTCATATTCAGATGTTGTTTTTTTTTAATTTTTTTTTATGCAATGCAGCTAAGTTAGCAGTAGGGTTTATTCCATGAGAGGAAAAACAATCAGCAAGCAAGGACGTGATCACATAACACAGGGCACTAAAGCAACTTCTTGGTCTGAGGTAAATCAGTGTCACCTCATTTACTAGACAGAGGCTCTGTTGAATCGCACTGGGTGAGGGACCTAACTCTTTTCACACAGATCATGAAATTTTAAACATAACTTTTAAAATTTCTAATACTTTCCTCTGCTAACACTACTGTGTTAAAACAGAAATGCTTTGTCAGAACATTGGGTTCAGTGAAATTTTAATTGAAAAGTTTTCTTGAGACTGGCATGGTGAAATTAAGAGGGAAAAGTGATTTGTATCTGGGGAACAGGACTTGGACTTGGTTTGTTCACATACCACAAGAGTTCTGGCTCAAGGGGTGCTGGATGAGGAGGAGGATCAAAAATCTCTCCCTCTGTTGCTTTTTCGAGTTTTTCTTTTTTTCCACACCAGAACATAAGCAAACATCAAAACCTTGCCATTATGCTGTGAAGAGGATTTATATCCTCTGACTGGCTTTTGTCCCTCTGTCTCTATAACAAACGCACTGGGGACTATAACTGTCTCCGGAGCTACTCTCTCCCAGGAGAGGGAGCAGCAGATGTCCCTGATTATCTTGACTGGTAATGCCTAACACAACACAGGTGATCTGAATCATCATCTTTTCTCCCCATCTCTTTAAACAACTTTTCCTTTGCTACAGAGCCACCTGTTAGAGCCTCTCTAAAACTTTTTTAGAGCCTGAGGCAGAGGGTGCTGTGCTATACCAGCATATACTGGTTTCAAATGCTGTCCTGTAATTCCCTGTAAGTCTGTGGGCAGACCTCAGATAGAGCTACTGGTGAAGCAAAGGTGAAAAAAACACCACACTGAACAGATAGATAATATTCAAGGTGATTTTTATGGCATTTACATGGCATTCACATTCTAGTATAATCAGGCAAGAACGTGTAACAGTTAAGAAAGGGATATGTCTGGAAGCCTGGATCTCAGCTTTTCCAAAGTTTGGAAAGCTTCAGATATGAAATTTCTGTTCAGTATGTTAAAAGGTAGAGGGCAAATGAAAAGCACAGTCCACACAAAGCTGTTTCCCCTACACATAATATGTGCAAACACTGGAAATATTAGAGTTAGATCAGCTAGATTTTTAATGAAAGACTTGCAGGGTTTTTAGTTGGCATGCCCCATATCTAGTTAGTACTGTCTATTGAGTACTCAAAACATTTTACTAGTAGTTTTTAACATCTCCGTGCTTCTCCAGTCTTTCTGTTACCTTGGAAAGCAATAGAGGTGATTCTATCCCCTCCTTACTTATTTGTAGCTACTAATCATAGTTAGTCAGCAAGGCTTTTTTTTTTTTTTGGAAACTATTTCATAATCATCTAGATTTATTCTAATTGCTCTGCACACATGTTTAGTAATAAAAAGTTATCAAACTGCCTGACAAGTAGGTTAGGATGACGGAGGGTCTATCAGATCCTGCTGCATTGTTGTGCAGAGATGAAAATGTACTTAGCCATAAGCTGATTACAGGTAGATTCATACTCCGAGAGAAAAAGATCTCTTCCTTTAATCTTCTGTCTTGGAGCTCAATGGCTCCAGACACTGCTGACCAGATTCTTCTCTCCTATACTCCTGTTTCATCCAACAAACTAAGACAGTTTGTTGGCTAAGGCCAGTAAGAGAACCTGCCATTGGTGGATATTACACCTTGTATCAGCCCCTGTTTATGCTAATGTAAAGATCTGTGGCTCACATGCAAGTATCACAAATATTCGCACAGCCCATGGCAATGTATTTGGCAGGATGGACATCTAGCCATAGATCTCATGTAACTATGTGTGAGCAGCCAGTTGTTGCATTTAAAGAGCTGTTTCTCATGAGGAGGAGGTGATCTATATCATATAACTCCAGCTGTCTAAAATGTGTAATCCTAAGATTGGTGTCTGAGATGAATGGGATGAGTGACACTCTGCAGTGCCTTCTCCTCTCCACTGATCATGGTTAGTCTACACAGTAAGGTTAGAATTAGTTAGGTAAAACAAATCCCATCTTGGTTCCCATGCCCAGAATATTGGAATCAGATGCACTCATTTACTGTGTTGTAATTTCCCCCAGGTGTTCAACCACTGCTCTGTTTGACTTTACAGCAGGCTGGTGCTGACACCATCCATGCACCATCATCTGACTCAAGAGCTGTTAACTTTTGACAGCTGCACTCAGTCTTTACATTATGAGATCCTAATGTGGGCACTCCAGCTAGTTGAACACTGATGGTCAGAGGAGGGTGAAAAGTCCCTGCTGCTCACTACAAACAGCTAGAACCTGTGTCCCAAACAGTTAATAAGGAGAGACAGTCCCAGTAGCTAGGAATCTGCAGGAGGTGTGCTGCATACAGCCCTGAAAGGCAATGTCTGGAGTCCAGAATGGACACAGCCTTGCAATGCAAAACACTCCATACATTTACCAGTTTAGGAGCTGATCTGAAGCCTGCTAAAGGCAAGGTGAATATCCCCACTGAAGTTGAGTAAACTTTGGATCCAACCCTTGGAAAAGCTAGAAAGAGCACATCCCACTCGTGAAGAGCTAGATCTGATCAGTTTGCAGAAAGGCAGAGGAAAGCATCAGGCCCTTTAACAAAATCAAAAGAAACTAACATGTGGGTCATCTGTTTTGGGGGCTGGGGCATGAGGGAGGAAAAGAAAGGAAACTGTAAGAAAGGGAAAGAACAGAACATAGGAAGAAAAAGCTAAGGAAATTAATAAGTAAAAGGCTAGTATAATTTAATGTACACTATGATTTATAAACTTGACAATTTCTTTATAGACCAAAGAGAAAGTACTGCATGCACGGAGCCCATAATACAAATTGAGATCATCTTGACATGAAAGACACCAATTACAGGGAGAAACATTGAGAGGGAAATAGTTAAGTTTCCTCTCTCCATCTATAGAATTTTATTTTTTTTTCCTTATGGAAAGACTCTGGGAGCAAGGAGCCAGCACAGGGAGCAGGGAAGTGCAGAGTAGGGAGATACAAAATGGCAGAAAGATGTACGTTCCCCAGTCTGGGGAAATACCTGCTTAGAGAGGAGGGAACTCGGAGGGCTGCACAACTCCGAGCTCTCTGCTTATTCTGCAGCTGGGGATTGTCAGGGTTCTACTGCAGAGAAACAAGGAGGTTGCACTGCAAACTGCAGTCCTCGGAATAGCGTCTGAGGCAGCAGTGTTTTACATATCTTTAATATGGCACTGTGTACCACTGCAGCTGTGACTTGGCCCCATTGCATGAGGGAGAGTTATAGGTCTTTTTTTTGCACAAATGCCAGGAGCTGCTAGGTTGATGAAGGAATTAAAACTTGACATGTGCAACACTTCTCATTTTTGTTGATCCTTTACACCTTTATCTCTCTGGAAAGCCACCTTTACTAACTTTTGCACACTTTGGGCAAGATCCTACTTGTTACCCTTCAAACATTTCATTTTGGCTTTTCCCATTTTCGCCTAAAACCAACCCATTCAAATAATGCCAAATGCCATCTTCCCATGTCAGGTTGCCACTTGCCCCACCTACCCCCAGCCCAATCCTCCCTGCAACTAGAAATGCGACATCATTTTTCATGTCCAATTACAGCTACCGTGGTGCCACTGTTAAAAGACAGCGCAGGTACTCCTGTCAGAAAGGGTTTGAGTTACAAGAAGCGATGAATTACAGCAAGCCCTTTTTCAATTCTCTGCAGAAATGAAATGTCAGAGCTTGCTGCTGTATTTTTCTCAGCACCATCAGCTACAGGCCACTTCAGGAATTAGACAAGGGACAGATGCTTTTCTGCATCATGATTTTTTTTCCCCTCCTAAGGTTGCTGTTTTCTCCCCCACCAACCTTCTTCTGCTCCCTCTGGCTTTGAAATTAATTTAGAGTAGATAGAAGGATCACTTGGGAAAGAAGGGCAGAAAACAGAGACAGCTGATTTCTCACTGTCTCCATCTTTCTTTTTCTCACTGTTCCTATTATCCTTTCCTTTCTTGTCTCACTCACTCTTTCATTAGTTATGGGTATGCCTGGATCTTCTAGTCAGGATCAAGGCTTGACCACGCTTGAGAATGGACAAATGTAGACGATTAAAAAAAAAAAAAAGAAAAGAAAAAAAAAAAAAGAAAAAAGAAAAAAAAAGACTTGTCCTGAATAGCTTCAAATGAGATCTGAGATATGAAGGAAAAGTGAAAAGAGAAAGGGGCTACTGAGGATCACTGCAGCAGCACTAACGTAAAGAATGTAAGGTAAAGAAGATGATGTCCAAGGCAGAAGAGATTTCATTCAGCTGTGTTGGAGCTAATCTGCTGGTTATGCTTAAGGAAGAAGTCACTGCAGTTGACAAAAAGGGATTCTAGAGCTTGTATGATGTGTGAGACTATGGAGAATGACTACAATGATCATCCACCTATCTAATAAAAATAAGAGAGCTTTCCCTCCCTTCTTACAAGGCTTAAGAAATTTCATCATTCCCTAAGAAGCAATCAAGGTGTTTTGATTAAGGCTTTAAGTTAAAAGCTGCGATCAAAAAGTTCTTCATTGTCCGGTGTTTCCGAAGAGCCGCTCTGGTAAGGTGGAGAATGCCAAGGTGTATACCTCCAACAAGGTCTATTTCCAGCTATATGCTGGCTTTCTGCACGAATCTGGACATATTGTATCTGTTTCTTTCTTAGCTTTATCTTCTATAAAATGAAGATTACTGCATCTGTGCAGCTAGTAGATTTTGGGTTGTCCCATGGAAGAAAACCTTATCCCAGGACAGCTCACTTCCTGAAAATGCCATGTAGTTCTTAGTGATCTCATGGCATAGCATGGATGATAATCAGAGCCAAAGGGAGTTAAGCAACTGCCCTTAAAGTTCCAGAAAAATACAGTTATTCCTCTTTCTTCAGTTGGAAAGGTTTGTCTGTGCAGTTCAAAAACACAAAACAAAACAAAAGAACCCACAAAGAGGAATTTCACTTTACCACTCCTGCTAACCATTTGTGGGTCTGCCTTATACACAGTAGCAATCCCACTGAAATCAGGACAGCTACTTATGTGAGTAAAGGTATTGGCATGAATGTGTGCTGGTAGGAGTGGGTCATAAATTTTAAAGCATTGAGCAAAATCTAGTTTGATTGAAGGCCCTAAGGAAATGCAAAGTATATTAGTGTCAAAGTTGGAAAGGCCAAGAAAATCACCTACAATTGAATTGTGTGTGTGTAATTGCAAAGTTCAAGTAAATCACTCTATACCTGATTCTGAGTGACATAATTGAATTACAGTGATCTAAACTAGATAGCCAGGAGAGTGAATCCAAAGCAATCTCCTCTCTGAAGAAAGAAATAAACTCAGGGCCCAGATCCTCAGCTCAGGGAAATTTCAATGAAAGTTACAGAATCATGAAAGCTGCTTCAACATATCTGAGCTACACAGCTAGTCTTCTCTATTCGTATATCAAAGTATATCAAAGCCCGGTTCTGGGCTCTCCAGTACAAGAGAGACATGGAGCTACTGGAGAGAGTCCAGCGTAGGGCTACAAAGATGATCAGAGGGCTGGAGCACCTGCCCTACAAGGAACGGCTGCGAGAGCTGGGCCTGTTTAGCCTGGGGAAGAGAAGACTGAGGGGGGATCTGATCAGTGTGTACAAGTACCTGAAGGGAGGGTGTCAGGGGGATGGGGACAAACTCTTTTCAGTTGTCCCATGTGACAGGACAAGAGGCAATGGGCAGAAACTGAAGCACAGGAAGTTCTGCCTGACCGTGAGAGGGAATTTCTTCCCTGTGAGAGTGACGGAGCCCTGGCACAGGTTGCCCAGAGAGGTTGTGGAGTCTCCTCCTCTGGGGATCTTCAAGGCCCGCTTGGATGCAACCCTGTCTACCATGCTCTAGGTGACCCTGCTTGAGCAGGGAGGTTGGACTAGATGATCTCCAGAGGTCCCTTCCAACCTTACCGATTCTGTGATTCTGTGAATAGAGGTAAGTGACGTGGTTGCATCAATTGCCATGTGAATCCACAAGCATACTTGCATGTTGGCAATGCAAATTGATACAAAACATGTTGGATTAATGAAAAAGCAGGCAGAGGAAACATTTCTCCCCCCCCCACAAACACATTGGCTTGCCTTAGGGGTAATGAATTGCATCTGAAATGACTCTATCCCAGCCTTTATTTGCCTTGCAGAGACTGTCTTCTCCCCTGATGTGATGTGTGGCATAGACATGCACTCAAATGGATGAGAAGACCTAAAATGGGAAGGTATGAGATATGGCAAAAATATCTTGAAGGGTCTGACCTTTACAAATCAGTCAATGCTCTGGTGCCTACCCCTGAGAATGATTGCTACCGGCCATCCCTGCACTCCGAGAGTATTTTCTATATATCATATAAAACACATTATAATCCATCCATCTAACTATCGATTCATCTTTCCACTTGTCTTATGTATATAGATGAACCTAGAGGGGCCTTAAGTTCAGTTCAGGTTCATGCAGAGAAGCCTGTGGCTTGTAATCCAAAACTTCCTCTCTGCAAAACAGTTTTGGCTCAAGTCTGAAGAAACTGCCGATCTTATTAATAACAAAATAAAGCCTTTGAAATACCACGAACCCTTCGTTTTGTTCTTGGAGAAGTTGAACCTGTGGGTTTCAGCTTCACAGTGCCTCAGGTTTCTAAATGAAGTGGGGAAGGGTTAAAGGGCTGACAGATCTCAGCACTTTGTAGGGGAGCACAGAGCTCGGCACATTTCAGGTTCCAACAACAGGAACAAAACAGGATGCTTGGAACAACAAAGCCTTATTTTCTGGAGCAAGAGAAAAAGCACTGTTTGTTTTTTGAGTATTTATAACTTACTTATAAGTACTGTTTCATATGCAAATCTGCTTGCAAGAGAGCCAAGTAGGAGATCTGTCTAGAGCTCTGCGCAGTCGCACGTTATAAATGATGGTGGCTAGATCTACATTCACCTGCTACGATGTGTCACAACACACAGAGTATGCCCTAGGGTACTGATTCCCTGCTCATCCAGATGGGCATGTATTTGTATTCAAGGCTCTTGCATGGCTTGTGCACTTGGTCTTACTTTCTTTAGAAAGGAGGGGGGCTACTGGAAGCCTACTTACGGAGTAAGCACACAGCTAAGTGTACACTGACAAGGAGGAACTTGGAGGCACTTTTAGCTTTGGAAATGTGTCTGTAGTTCCTAAACCCTTTGCACATGTGAGAAGTCCCTGGGCATTCAGTGGGAATGCAAAGAGTGCCAGGATTGGTCCTTTGGTGATGCTAAGTTATATATAAAAACCTATTTATCTAAAGATCCTGACAGCAAGGAGGTGCAAGTCTGGAAGGGATACTTGACTCATTAAATCCAGTTTCTTGTTGCTACCGCAAGGAATCATGATACGAAGTTCTGCTCATAAATGTATCAAATTCTCAAACAAAACTAGATAGGTCTTCTGATACTCTTTTTTCTCTACTTCCCTCATACAACTAGGAGTAAGTTTTTCTACAATCTCTTCTGTTATTCATCTGTTTGAGTTTATTCCAAAATAATGTATATCAAATTTTAAATGTGCCCAAATCACCTTTTATCTAAAATAGTTCTTCTCTATCCCTGGCATTTTCTATTAGCCAACTTTGCAGACATTCAGTAGAGAGTAATCATACTTTCTCTTAGCCTAGATCTTGTGATCCCAAGCAAGCCATACTCCTTCAGGGTAGATAACCAGTTCAATCATACATGTGAAAGTAGCCCATACAGATACAACTAAAATAACCTTAAATGGCCAGCATGGCTAACAAATAATAGAATCAAAGTGACAACATAGAACTTAATGAGTGACGTGAGTAGGTACAAAGTGTCCTAGACCCTTTGTACCTAGAGCTTTGTAACATGCAGTCAGGTAGTTGTGGTTGTAGAGTTATCTGTGCCTGAACTGGTTAATATAAAGCGTGCTTAGCACAGAACGTTTATTTGGGTTATCTCATAGCTACTTCTCATGTTGATCTGCTCTGAGTTTCACCAGGTGTGCACCAACACTGCCTGCAGCTGGTACTCATCCAGGTTGCTCTTTTGAATCTGCTCACTAGCTACTTTGGAGAGGAAGTGCAAAGAAGGGGAGAGGATAGGGTGTTAGCTCCATATGGGGCATGTCATGATTTTGTGTATGTTGGGTCCACTTCACAGAGGCCAGAGGCCAGAGTGGACGTGAGTGGGACAGGCAAGCAGGCCAGGGAGACAGGTGTTCTGCTCAAGGCATTATAGACATAACCTCTGCCCCCTCACTTAGAGAGGAACAGATGTTCTAGTCATTTTCTTATCTTGAGCCAATAACCTCTGGCTGTTGGCACTTTCCTGCTGTATTCATCATTTTCTAAGCTTTATCTCTTCTTCTGAAGTACGACCCAAATGTTGCTTTTACCACTGATGGTTGCTTGGCTTGACTTTACCGACTTTAGGCAAGGCCAAACTCCCATTGACTTTGGTGCTTTGAGTTCAAAAGGAGCTTGGCCATCATCCACCCAAGAAGATTAGACCTTCTGTGCTTGTGGCTTTGTATGCCTGGATACAAAGATAAGAACCACAGCTAGCATTTCTGCCCATGGAGAAATGCTTTCCATGGCTGTGCCTTTCAACAAACAACCGAGTAAGCAGTGTAAATTAACTAGCTGCTTTCACCCACCTCTAGAATCATGAAACTAAAGCTCTCTCACTGGTACAGATGTGCAAGAAGCCTCAAGGCCTGAACTCAACCACAGTATCCCCAGGAACTGAAGGAGGGTATTATAGCATTAAAATTGCAAGCAGTGATTTTCTTGGTATCAAAGTGATGCTGCTCCAGTATTGGTCCTGCTTTCAAGAGGAACATGTTCTCACTCTCTTCTTCCTACCTTACTTTCCCCTCTTCTAAGGGTGAAGTTGATCTATGGAGTATGTTTGCTGCAGGATGGAAGCTCACAGTTTATTACCTCTATCTTGCACCCCAGCAATGCTAGACTTTCAAACTTATTCCACATGGGAAGCTATGGCATTTCTGAAGTACAGGGGCTTCTCTCACACAGGATGCTGCTATCATGGTACAGCTGTATCATCCCTTCAATTGCATCAATGTACAGGTATGGTGTACTTACTTTGAGATAACATGAAATAAGCCTTGTTCAAGAAGGCAAAACAAACAAACAAACAAACAAAAAACACAACAAAAACCACACACAACTCCCCCACCACCCCCGAGAACTATGCCACCTTCTCCATTCATTCGTCTAAACTGATTTGAAATCACACCTCAAATCAGATGTGTGAAAACCTTGTCTAGAGATAACCCCATTAGCTATGGACTAGATCAGGGCTGCAGTTACTGAAGGAGCTGGCAAAAATGAGAAACAAACAAACAAACAAACCAATAAATGAACAAGGAAAGACTCGGGGAAAGAGTAAGACTATCTTAATCTTGACAGGGACCTTTTAAGGGAAATCTTCTATGGAAGGGCTTAGAGAGGGCATTAGTTTTTGCTTCAGTCCACTTTCACAGCACAGAAATACATATTGGAGAGTGTTTAATGTCAGCTCTGTTCCTTATAATGAAAGAGTGAGCACAAACAGGATCCCTGAAAACATTAGCACAGCCTCCAAAAAAGAAGAGAAAACAAAAATCCTTAGCTTCCCAAATGCTTCTCTAATTGGGAAAAGCATGGATTTCTTTCTTCTTCTTCTTCTTCTTCTTCTTCTTCTTCTTCTTTTTTAACAAAACCCTTCAATCTTTGAAAATTCCAGTTTAAAACAAACCTTGGGCCAGATCCTGCCCCAAGGCATGTAGGCCTGCATCTTCAGCAGGAGTAACTTGACATAACTCCTCCAAAGTCAACACAGTCCCCCATGTTGGTTTCAGCTTGTTCAGAATCAAGCCCTCTGACTTGAGAGGAGCTTCCCCTCACCCCTATCGATGTATAACTGGTATCATCTGGTTCTATATTTTGACAATTATCTATAGCATAATTACTAGACTGATGAGTATCGCTGATTAATTATGCCATCTTTCAGAGTTGATCTGGGTACTTAAAACAAACAAACACCCTGGTTGGGTAACAAATGTGGTTTCCTGCATCTCTTCCAGCCGGCAAAGACTCGCAATCTCATTCCACCATGCAGAGATGTGGTCTGAGACTCCCCGGGATTCGCTTCTGATCTGTCATTCACGTGGGGCTGGTTCTTGTCTAGTCTCTGACTGCACCCTCCTTTCCCCCTGCCGAATGATAAAATATTTCCTCTCTGCTGAGGACTGTCCAACAAGAGCTATGCCTGATCCTAATGCATCACTGATGCTTTCCTCCTCTATCTAATTATGTTCAAACATTCAAACATTGCCTTTCTTTCTTTTTCTCCCTGAACAACCATTCTTTTTTTTTTTTTTTTTTTTTTTTTTCATCAACATGTACCAAAGCATTAAACAAGACATTCCATTAATTTCTTCATCATCATAACTTAAGCCTGGGACATACCCTTTAAATATTCATTCAGCTATGAAAACTGGGCATTAAAATTTTAATAATGTCAAGCTCATTTGAACTGAGCTCCTAGGGGACTATTACGATACAATTAGAATAAATATGATGATTGATTTGGTGTAAAGGTTCACCTGTCCACATCTGTTAGTGGCCGGAATCAGCAAGCCACCTCTGGCATCACAGCTGATAGCTCAAAGTTATTTACTCCCTTCTCCCTCGCCCCCACTGGCGTTTCACTTGGTTGCTACCTCAAACCCCTACCTTGCTTGCATAGCATGTTCAGCTTGGATAATGCTGGAAGAAACAAAGCAGAGAGGCTTCATCAAGAAGAAACAACTCATTCGACAGCATTTTCCTCCCTCCTCCTCTTTCTTGTGCTGTGGCATTTGATTAAAGACAGAGCGTTGATCAGAGCCACCAGAAGTTCAGCCATAAACTTTCAGGCAGTATTACCCATTAACCTTTTTACAGTATGTGTCTGAACTCCCAGGGTCTGATTCTTCCGCGTGGATCAGGAGCACATATAAGTGAGGTTGACATGTTTGAACCATCACAGAGAAGAACAAGGCTTGCTGCTTTCTGGCAGCATCACTCCAAAATCACGGAAGAGAAATATTTTCAAGATGTGACATTGAGAATAAAAAAACACAGAGAGGGAAATCAAGCAAGAAATCACACTATTTAAGGAATCTTCTGTTTCAAACGCAGACTGTTCTCAGATATACAGAGAGATAATTAAAAAATTCTGGTCTGCTAGGTGCTGAGTGTGTTTGAAAATTTGGGCTAGACTGAATGTTCACTTCCCACATTTTGAGTTAGATGCTGCTACGTATGAAATAAAAGAAAGCAGAACCATGGCTACCAAACTAATCATGCACTTTTTAGATGATCTCATTTAAATAAACTACCCCTCCATTCTTTGAATTAGAGTACAACACAAACCTCTCTATATTTAAGGCAACCTTGACATAATCTGCTTAAAAGCATTACCAGTGTTTCTGTCTTTTGAGACTTGATCATCAATTCTCTTGCATACATGGATTCTCAGCTTCTGGACACAAGTGATTTTTAAACAACAGTTTTAATTCCAGAAGAAAAGAAAATTCTTTGTGCTCAAAATATAGCTCAAGGTATACGAACACATGGAAACAAAATCTCTCTCCTATTTTTATTACCGTATCATACATGATTGCTCAAGATATAATTTCTGATTGATGCAGCTTTACAATAGGCAATACAGTTTATTAGAAGCATTATTTGCTTTTCTCTGTTTCAGGTTGTTTCTTTCATCTCTGTACTTTGCTTATAATGGATACTGATCCTAAACCTGTCACTTTCTTTTTCAATTTCAAATCAATTCCAGTTCCTGTTTCTCATCGCCTCTAATTCTGCCGTATTTTTTCAAAGCCAATAAAAATACTTACAGCTTCCCAAGAAACTTTTTCTGCTGAAAGTTAAATTAAACTGAAAAAAAAATTAACCTTGATAAAACACAGACGCTCCTACATAAGGCTTCAGACTAAAATTCTTACATTTAGCATTTGGTCTTACTGTCAACATTTCATCATTACTTCTGTATGGATGGACTTAGCACTTTATTTAGCAAGGAAATAAATAACAGAAATATACTCCCTCATGATAGCAGTTATGATCACTTGGGATCAACAGGTCTGTTTTTAATATGGAATATTGCTCTCCAAGAAGCCCTTTGTTCTCTGTTTTCCCACCAAGATACTTCTAACAATAATTTTTGTTCCATTTATAGAATACTGTTCAAATCTGAATCTATTTATCCTTGCAATCTTGGCATGCAATATCATAGTTACCCCATGAGGAAACTGCAGGTCTAGTTAGAAATGCTGCTGTGGAAGGAATGACCACCCTTGGCACTTGCTATCAGACCACAGGACTGAGGTGACATAGGAGAACTTGTGGGTGTTTTTTTCCTGACAGTGAAAAATGAAACTTGCTGGGTTAATGATGGAAACATACTGGCACTACATTTCAAACCAGGCCAGTTTGATTCCCCAAAGTATCTTGAAACACAGCATATCAACTCCTGACTACTACAAAAGGCCGTTATTCAAGTTGCTTCAGTATAACAGGTATAAGATTTCTGCAATCCACAAAGAAATAAAAGATGATTTTAAAAGAAGCTCAGCCCATTGCATGCTATGATACTGAGACCAGAAAGGGAGTAAACGGTCACTTGATGGAAGTGTCTCACAGGGAAGAGAGTGGTCTTGAAGGTCTGAACCTGACTTACTGTGAACACAGAGTGTGCAAAGATACATCCCTGAACTCTTTCACAAGACTGCTACCTATCATCTCCTCCCCCACTAAGTTTCCTCCAAGGAAGAAGGGGTTAGTTAGTAATCTCTGCATTCAGTGCCACTGTGAGGATTAATTAGATATTATTCCTACAGAACTGTAAAGTTGTAAAATGCTATATAAGCTCTCAGTGTTATTACAACGTGCCATACTAGGTATAACGTATACCACTGCAATATTGCCCCTTGGTTGTTCAAGACTACAGAACTGCTGCTTCTAATTGAGTTAATGGCTTCATAGGTTGGTAATTTAATAAAATAGACTGCTTAAACCAGCAAGGTTTTGATTAAACGGGGTGTGTGCAAAGGGGAATTTATATTTATTAGAGCGTCCATAAATCCAAGGTATCAAGGCACAGATAATGCCAGTATAATAGTCAATTATATTGAGAGGAAGGAAGGATGGTTTGGAAGCCATCTTGGGCAGTGGTGTCAGGCAGAGCTGAAGTCAGATACGCCGGGCTGGTCTCAGGAGTATACACCAGCAAGTGACAGCTTGCACATACAGATCAGCCACGGTGCTTCTTCTGCCACTCATAGTAATTTTTCAGGGACACCATATCCTAGATTATCGTGCCCCTTGCCTGTCTACAGGGAGCAACTATATTGGTTCTTTTCAGCCAGTCCTCTGCCCTTGACATATCTCTAATACTGGAGGGAAAAATGGAAACCTGGGGAGAGATCCTATTTACTTAACACAGGGACTTCACCTGCACCTAAACTGCAGTTGTCTCATGAAACTGCCTTCCTGAAATGAGCATCCTTTCTTGTCAGTGAAGAGAAAGAGCCTCCTTTGGAGACCTCCAGAGGGAGCTCTTGTCTGCCTAAATTTAGACATCTAAATTAGGCAGACCTAATTTCCTAGATGGAGAAATTAAGGGTTTACTCTGCAAAGCCTGCTTCATTAGGAACTTAAAATGCATGCAACAGTTAGTTACTTCAGCATGCAGACTGGATCACACCTTTGACTTCAAAGATTTTCTTTCTGCAGTGATCCTGGATTGTGTGAAGAGCTCCAGCTGGTTCCACTGACTGTTGGAGTCAGTAGGAAAAATCCACCACGAGCTTTGAGGAGCCAGGGAATGAATCTCTCCATCTTGGCGATCTTCCTGCCTTTCTGTGTTATAAATGCCAGTTCATAGCTGTTTCTGTACTACAGAGAGTTAGTAGGTTTGTTCTTGCACTGTCTCTCAAGAGCCTCAAATTAGGCAAATGTGAAACCAAAAAGAGCCTTGCTTTCACGTGACTATCTACGACTCTCTGACCCCAAGGCCAATGTGAATAAGCTAGACACACCTAACCTATTTGCTTTGTATGTGCAGAGCAGCACCCACAAGCTAACGACAGGCTTTACGGCTGTTTGTTGAGCACTGGCAGATAATAAGGAATGGGTCCAAGCTGCAAAGTTTCATCTGTCAAAAGCTGGACATAAACTTTCCATAATAAGGGCCAGCCACAAAATACAGATCCTGACTCAAACACAACCAGCTTACGGGGGCATATGGCAGCTGTGCTAGTGGTTGGGCTCATGCCTCATTCAGAAATCTGGCTCAGTTAAACAGTTACTCATTCGGATCCTTATCTGACCCGGCCAAGCTCACTAGCCCAGACATCTGCACTTCCGTAAGGCTCCATTTGAACACAGGAAACCAATGAGGTTTCATGCAGACACAGGAATGCTTGGCCCAGCAGATCCAACCCGAGGATGGGGCTTGAGGCTGGAGGTGAGTCCTGAGCAGCTTTCTGGCAGAGTGACCAGTAATTCAAGCCCCCAAAGAAGCTAAAGTCAGCGCTTCCACTTCTGAGAGGAACCAGAAAGGGAAGAGCTGTCTCAGCAGAACCGAAACATAATAGGAGAGTGAGAGGTCTGACATCAAAACTTGATGTTTTCCCTTCTCCCTGAGTGTTTTGCTCCAGTTCAACCACAGGTTATTAGTCTTGACAGAGAATTCTTCATTCTATAGCCTGCCTCATGGCAGGGTCAGGCTGCTTGATTAAAATCATCCTCCCTGGTTTAAAATTTGTGAACTTTGCTGTAGTTCAGGAAATGTTTGGGCTCACAGACCTTTGAGTAAAGGTTCAGGACAATTTGTTTGCTGCTACAGGTATAGTGCTCATTCCTCACAAGACTTTTGCTGGTGGATCATGAGAAACGTTGCTTCAATTAACGTCAGGCCAAAATGCCCCTCTCCCCTCTGTGACAAGCTCTATTGAACCAGTGCTAGACAAAGGGAAGCCAAGTTTCAGCTCTCTCACCTGAGACGGTGTGAGCGTGTGTGTGCGCGTGCGCGCGCGTGTGTGTGTTTTAACTAAATCACTTATGGTCAATAATGCCAGGTTATTATAGGTCAATAACTTTCAATTATTCACTAGCTTTGCTATGCTCCCACTGTCAGGCGCACACCGGCATGTCGGCTCTCGAGAAGCAAAGAGCTCGTGATGGGAGCTTTGGAAAAGCAAGCACGAACACAGCTTGAGCAGAGAAAAAGAAAACAGAGGAGAGAGAGAGTGTGAAAAGTTCTAGCTGCTTGCCAGCGTGTCTTGGGGAAAGTGTGTGTGACATACTCTCTGTTTCTCATACATGCATGCACGCTCAGCCCTAAAATTCATTATTCCTGTGCTCCTAGCTGGTCAGACGCGAGGCAGCCCAGACCCCAGGGCTGTGTGACCACAGCACTGATTCGGAGCTAACACTACCTTTCATTAAGGCCAACAGCTCGGGTTAAATGCCACAGTAGCCTGGGGGGGGGGCCGTGTATGGGCAATTAATGTTCATAGTTGCCTACTGTAGTGGGTAGCCAAGATGAAGGAAAAGAGTATCAGTTTTATTCCAGCTGGGGTGTAAATCCTGATAAAGAAACAAAAATGAATAAATCAAAGATTGCAGGACATGAAAAGTCATGAGCACTCCTCTGCCCTGTCTGCATCCCCTCAGAGAAGTGGCTGGGAATACTGAATCATGGGCAGATGAAAACAAGATCCCACAGCAGACAAAAGCCAGTCCTGCACTTTGTTTTGGCCACAACTAATTTTTTTCCTGTAGAGAGTCTGAGAGTGCTGCTCCCATTCAAATATTTTGGGAGGGCAAGGCTGGGTGCTGGAGTTGTCAGACGGACTCATCTCTTGACAAGAGAAACCAGTGGAAAACGAGCTTCCATCTGCAAAGCGGAAGCAGGGAAGCTGTGAAAGCCTAGGAGGGGAGACAAGGAAGAATATTACAGCATTTTCATAAAAACTGTGTAGGTAGCTAAGCTGTCTGCCTGAAAGCCTTTTTGGCCCTTTGCTAAGCAGTGCATTGACCCCACTTCCACCCGGCATTAGGAAGGCACCTCCTCAACGAAACAGGCCAGCACTGGTTACACGCTGTGTGTGGAAATGGGCTTGGCACAGGGGAAGGTGTTGACTTTCCCTGACGTCTCAGGTAGCGGCCACTGCCAAAGGTAGCATCCGCGGGCAGCGTTGGCTTTGTGGACTCACATGTCTGCACAGCTGCCCCGGGCAATAAGGAGTTAACGTGAGCTCTGAAGCGCCGGTCCGTTTTGAATGTGAATAATGGGAATACTCTCCTTCAATCGCGTATTCAGCACAGGGATGTACAGAGGTATAAAGTTAATCACTAGCTGGGCCACCCCTATTTCCAGAAAAAGAACTTTAATACCTCCTTTATCCAATGAAGTACCATTGTTATACCTGCATATTATGAAGGGTTTATTAAACCGGTGATAATCTATTCAAGATAAAGTGATCTGTATGGCCAACTGAGCACAGATCAGACAGAATGATGGGAGGTTATTGTTAAAATATGCAAATTCACATCCTATTGAAATGCAAACCCTCCAGATAAGATTTTTTAATAAATCTGGTCTTTTTTCACTGCATGAAGGTAACCTAATGTTTATTGACTTCAAGACCATATAATGGAACGTAATATCTATTAGTCAGATCCTTGCCTCTCTTTCGATTACTGGAGGTACATGTTCTGGCTCCCGAAGAATTTTTGTTTTATGGTTTGATACAAAAGAAAAGAGATTAAAAACCCTGAAATTAATTAACTTCCCTGTACCCAACACCTCCCTTCCTCCTCAACTGCTGTCATTAGTTACCCAAGTAAAAGGAAGCAGTACCCATCAGATGAGAAACTGTCCACTATTTTCAGTGTCAGGAAAAAAATCCAAAATGAAAAACATAATTATTGTAGAACACCTCTGTATGGCATAAGATAAAAATGAAGACTTTTGGATGCCTTCCTTGGGTTTCCTATTACTGTACCAGAGAAAGTCGAGTAAAGTTTTGTTTTAACTTTTCTGTAAAATGGGGTTATGAAGCATTTTGACTCTTGGGTGTGTATGTTTCTGAGTGTAAGACTCATTTAATGAGTATATTCAGTATGCTTTTACGACTTGTGAGGGAGAGGCGGTTATAGAACCAGACATAGTTCCAGATAGCAAAGCAGCAGCTGAAAGAAAGGCTTTTATTTTAGCAAAATGCCAGAGTTGCAATAGCAGAAGTTGAGAACCCATTTCTGCTTAAAGGTCACTTCTTCTCAGACGCTCCAAAATCTACACGCTTATGAAGATTGATTTGAAATATGTCGCATTTTGTGGAGATGGAAGATTTGTTTTTCATGGAAGTGGAAGTTAGCGGAAGGAAGATGTCCCGAAACACAGCTTCTTAGCTCCTTAGAAAAGCTTGCCTGTCTAAAATAAGTCCTTTCAGGAGGTTGATGGGCTCTTCCTGCTGTTTTGTGGTCACATGTTTGTGATGATGCCTGAAATGATCTCATCCACTCAACATTTACCTTTGTTCTTGGTGGTCACAGGGTGAAATCAGTGAGAAGGTGGGAGGGTCTGGCCAGGGGCTGCTGTCAGGGCAATGGATGGGGCAGGCCCCTCAGCTGTGGGGAGGCACAGGAGGGATTCAATATGCAACTGAAGTTATGCAAGCTGGGACCGTAAATAGCGCCGTGTGCTTGATTAGCTGAAGCAGCTATGCCTTTTCTGAACGGCGGTGTTCTGCACAGGTATACAACAGCTCAGGGGTAGGCTCTTTGAGTACAGTGGAAAAAGCCTTTACAAATCAGCTTCTCTCTCCCACAGCAGACCTCTGGCTTCCGTTGTAGCTGAAAAATAACCTAAGCTAAACCCTTCTGGACAGCTCACCTATTAGGCTGATGGGGATGTACGTAAAATGTGCTGCCTGCCTGTGTGTCTGCGGTGGGAACAGCACTTCCCATCTTCAGTCTGCACCTCTGCCAAAACACTGCCTCTCTGCCCAGGCACCCTTCTCATCAGTCACTTCACTGGGTATACCACCAGTTACAAATTAGCACTTAATCAAGATAAATCCCATAGGAAGGATATGGATAATATGCAATGCATTAAGCCTGCAAATTAAGATGGTCTGATTTAGCCTTGGCTTTAAAACTCCCAAGCTTGCATTAGGACTAATGATGAATGGATGTACCTCCCTCGCTGGACAGGAGCTCTGTCAGGGCAAGGCTGCCCAGCAGTGACAAAGTGAGTGTAGAGCAAGTACTCTACTCAATGTTCATTAGGTCTTCCACACTTTCCCTGCTTGGGAATGTGCTTTTCCTTGCTGTAGATGGTTGTAATAGTGACACTTCTCCAAATCTATTGACTTAATGGTCCCCAAGTTCATTAATAAAACCAAACAGAGGGCAGGTGCTGCTGGCATCATTTGCCCACTGATCAGATGGGAAAACTGAGATGCACTAGGCCATATGAGGAAAGCCTGAACTGTATCATGCCCAGAGATTTCCAGAAGCTGGCCTTAAACAGAACACTGCACATCACCTTCCTTAGGTGCTCTCAGTCATGCTTGGGCAACCCTTGTTCTTCTGCTAAACAGCTACAGGGATGCATGTGACCTTTCAGCTCTCTAAATGTGGCCCATGGTACCTACAGCTCAGTGGCCTGAATTCACATAGCAGATGACCAGAGGAACAGAGAAAGGAAATACTCCTCTGCTCCACTTCCCAGCTTGCAGTGTGGGTGAAGCAATAGCACAGTGCTCAGTGCTCTTTGCTTTAGGTACAAACCCAGCTATTTCTAACTAGCATCTTGTTCCGTGGTGTGGCATGCTTTACAAACATACAGTCCCAGATCATTGCTGCCCTGTGTGACTGAACTGCCACAGAGCTCTGGTTAGCCTCTCCCCTTGCCTCAGTTCCTGCAAGACCCCTAGCTTCAAGGTTTTCTCTTGACTTGATAAAGAAAATTGTTCTAATCTCACTGCAGAATGCCTGATCTTCCACATGAGCAAGTCTATGCCTCTAAGTCACGGGCAGGATGGGGACGCAAAGGGGTATCATAAGGGAAAAGAAAAAAAGCCTGCGATCAGGCTTTCTATCTATTATTCAGAAGGTAATCTCTGTTTGAGATCAGGGAGGAAGAAGACTTCTCTAGGCAGCCTCTCCACTCATCAAGCTCAGGGTCTGCATGGACCAGAGTACACCAAGCTATAAATTCTGCAAAGTGCAGGGAGAAGCTATTTTGGTGGAAGCTCTCTGTGATGGAGACTTTAAGAGAAATTAGGTTAAGATTCACAGCTGAGGAGCATCAGGAACTGACTGCAGCATGCCAAGGGTTAAGAGGCTTTGCTCTGGCTGCAGAAGTAATTTAGAAAGGGTAATTTCTTTCAAATAACAAGCATGGCAAAAGTCAGAGATTTAATTGTACTTTTTCGGATTTGCACTAGTGTGCAAGCTTGTCACAATAGGGTATCTTTCCTAGATGTCATACTGCACTTATTACAGGGAACAACTACTTTCTACAGCCCGTCTCTAGTTTATGGCTTTTTAAGATATGGATGCTGTCATCATATTCCCCAGAGATGTGTTCTGGTTCATGGAGAGGCTGTTTTATATAATCTCCCGTGAAAGATTAAAACAACAGCAGCAGGAACAACAATAATGCAACAAACTACCTCCTGAGAAAAACAACTAAGTTGTGGCACAGGCAACAAAATCTCATCACCCGCTGCAAAGTGACAGGCTTAACTCAGTTCACATGGTGGCATTTCTCAGCCTACTGAAATGCTGGGTCATCTTTCCCCCCAAAGAAGAGCAGCACTCTCACCCCAGCCCAGGAGGACCTGCTCATAAACCACTTTATCAAATGACATTAGAAGTTTTCACAAGAGCCAGGTGGTTGGGGCAGGACATCACGCTTGTGTCTGCACTTCCATGTAATCTAAAACCAGGCCTCCACACTGGCTGATGCCTGCTGAGTGCTGTGATCCAAGTGCCCTCTGTTCTCACTGCAAGCTGTTAGGCAACTGGTAGGTCAGGGCCAATATGGCCACACTGCATTTCACGTTGTCACCGTGCATATCTCCTGGTGCTCTTGGCTGTTGCTCAGTTATCCTTATCTTTTCTCAATCCATTCCACAAGAACAAGGGTTTGAGTTTGCTCAAAGAGACCGCACACAGTTGAGCTTGTCCTACAGACAGCCCTGTAGCTTGGCCTTGATATACCCTGAGTGTCTATCTGCACATAGGCAATGCAAATGGTGGAGGAGCCTGGTGCAGGCTCACAGCTGAGCACAAGTGACAGTGCAGCCCGGCTCAGTGAGAGTGCAGGGTCAAGGTGATCCTTCACTTGTGCATAGCTTGCACCCCTCATGTTTGTAGAGCAGTACGCACACTACTGATGCGCAGTCAAATGTGAACGATAATGAGTGTACAAAGGAGAGTCTGCCTCTCCCCACCACTCTCCTTCCTCCTGCGAGCATCTCCCAAGCTGTTCTGCACTTCCCTTCCTCCTGATCGCCTTGCCCAACAAGTCAGATCAGAAACCAGCAAGTAGAGGTCTCTGCCAGCCAGTGGAGGTTTTGATGCTATCCTTTCCTTCTTGGTCAGAAAACATCAAATCTTACAGCTTATGACTATTCCTCCTTTCGCTCCCCTCCCCAGTAGTGTAGCAAATGGCAGTCATAGCAGACAGGATGGCAGGAGAGAAGCTGGAGGAGAGAAGGGGAGTGGGCCCAGTAGTTGTTCATGAAGCATAACTCATGTGGGAAGAGATTACCCAGGGCACCTCACCTTGCGGTCTAGGATGTTAGTGTAGCTCGGACTGCGCAGAAAGTGAGAGTAGCTGAGTCCAGCCAGGGATGCACAACAAAGAACTTGCAAGGAATCACCAAAGCCAGTGGTTATCTTGTTATCACTAGGGCTCTTTCATAGCCGGCACTTTAAGCCACATATCAACAAGAAGGCTTGTATGCAGCTTATATAAGAAGGGAAAGGTTTTTTTTTGTTTGTTTGTTTTTTTTGTTTTTTTTTTTTTTTACTTTTCCTTTCTTTTATTTACTTCTCCTTTAAGATAACTGGTCAAGAACTGCTGATTCACAGGAAGGAAGAGGGCTTTGTGAGGAAGGAATAGGATTAAGGTGTATTCTTGTTAATTTTTATACTCCTTGAGATATGTATTCAGTTGAAGGAACAGGACATGGGTGTTCTTTCTGAGGAACACTCAGAATGGCTGTGTGTGTGTGTGTGTGTGTGTGTGTGAATACCGGCTCTCGGGCCAAAGAAAAAGAGAGCAGAAGAAATCTGTGCGTGCTCACACTTGACTGTAACATACTTCTGGCTTTATTTCAAATTTAGATAACACCGTGGATTTGGAAGTTTGACCCATATGTGTTTTAGATTTAGGAAAAAACAGTTTAAAGCAAACAAACAAAACAAAACACAAAACCCCTGATAAAGGAAGAGGGAAATGAGGCAAAAACTGTGACTAGTGAAGAGTAAAAACCAAAGACTCAGTGCTGGATAAGGTTGAAAAAGTTGCATAAAAAAGAACTATAACAAGTGCTGTCATGGATGATTACGAGGGTTTGAACCCGGCACCCTCAGCAACCAGAGCACTGCCCTGTCTCACTTGACCGGAGGGGATAATGCTGTTAGCTGAGGTTAGGAAGGGCAGGTGATGAGTCGCTGTTCAAATACAAAGCAAAGAAGTCCTTTCGCTCCAGATAATTAAACCAAAAACATAAGCAAATAAAGCCTGAAGTTCTGGAATAGCCTGGTAAAGTCCTGAAAATCCCTTAAGAAATGTTTCTATACTTTATAATTTCCACAGTATTCACCCGTCCTTATGAAATGCCATTTTCTTGGGGATATTCTGTTCCCTGGTGTCTGTTCAAAAAACACTGATCTAGACACAACCAAGCTAACACACCCACCCACAGCCACATCCCAAAGAGTCTCGTGGTATTTTACAGAACCCTGAAATCATACAGAAATTCCTGCATGAGGTTGCTGAAATGCAGCCATTTCTAGGGGGTAACACTTTAACCGTGCACTGCTCAGCTGTTACAAGAAATCAAAAGCGACGGAGGAAGGTGAATTCCCTGCTGAAAGGAGTAAGGCAAACCATTTACAGGTTTTTCCTTTACCATTTTGTGCACAGTTTAGTCGCTTTCTCTGAACATTCAGACATTTGTGTTTTACGGCCACGAGCGTTCAGAAAAGCAAGCTTCCAAGGCGTATGTGTAAGACTGAAGGAAGCTGAATGCTACATTTGCACATGGATTTTGTCTGCTTGTTCAATCATGAAAATGAAACAGCACCACACAATTTCACTGGTCAATCACAACTCACCAACACAGCCTGCATACGCACAGATAACAATCCAAATATTCGAAAACGGAGAGAAGAAGTGTCTTACAGTTTAGAATAACTACCAAGAGTGAATTAATAATTAGCTAGTCATTAATATAAATATTTGGGGATGAGGTACCACACCAACCAGCCAAAAATATATTTAGCCTAGAAATGAGAAGAAAGGTTTTCTACCATAAACAGTGTAAAGTCCTAGGTGAGGATCCCAGCTGGGAAAGTGTGGAGCAGGGAACCAGCACTGGTTCCAGATGGAATTTGATAAGTTTACGTGCTAAGGAGAGAGGGATCAAATCTGCTGACACAGGAATGTCTTTCATTATCGTGGGCTTTTCTTTCTGATTTTACTTCTGATTTTATGTCATTGCTATCGAAGCAAGGGTTTCTCCTGCAATACTGTTACCAGCCACTGAGTCAAGCTCCAACGCTTGGCTTGGAAAATTCTTAGGTTTTGACTTTTTCTTCATTTGAAAATAAATGCTCTTCAAGCTTTGCTACAAACACTGGTAGATAGAAACTTATGTTACAGTTAATTACCTTTGAGGTGAATTAGCCCAGATTCACATGACTCCAAAGGCAGGAGCTTTAAGAAACAGATTAGCAAATGTTGTTGTTGTTGTTTTTAATGATAAAAATATTGTGAGAACTGGCAGAACTGCTCAGGAGCGTCAGTTTTCAAAATCAGTTTCCAAAAACCTGTACAAAGATGTTTTGATTATCTCTTCATCTGTTCATGATACTTAGTTCTCTCATTTGAAAGTCAAATAAGCTGATGCCATTTGAAATGAGAGACTCTGCCTGACGCATGTGAATGGGAATCAAGGATTTCTGTGCAGACTGGTTCAGAAAACTGCTAACTTGTGGGAGTGTGTGCATGTGAGTGCAAAAGTAGTCACCTCCCGCTTGATAAAGCCACCGAGTTCGAATCGGGGACCTCTGCAGCGGTGGTCTCATGCTCTGCAGCTTGCCTTGAAAAGCTCGCAGAGGCCAGCTGGAGGCTTCAACAAACTCCTATCTCCTCAGAGCCAGAAAGGACGGGGCTCATAGCTCCTGAGTTTCTGATGCTTTTAATTTTTTGTGCACATTTCAGGGAGGGACAGGGAGAAGTCCTGAGGAGGGAAAGGATTCAACAAGAAATTAAAATGTGCAGATTATTTTTTTTACCAGCTTCTGGCAAGCATTTGATTATTATTCTTCATAAAGAAGGATAACATTTGAAAATGCAAACACAGTATTCTTTTAGTTGAAAGTTGCTTTTTTTTTTTTTTTTTTTTTTTTAATGAACTCCCCTCCCTTGGTATTGCATCAACACCAGACAACTTCAACTTATAAAAAACAACAATAACAAAGGCATACATTTCATAGTGCTAATTTTGGCCAAAAAAACCAGTTTTCATATACACACATGCACAGTTTCAGTCAATGTTTTTGCCAGTGCTGCTCCTGTGTTTCTATCTCAGCACCAGTGTTGCCCTTTTATTCCTCAATTTCCCTACAATGAACATCTTAATCACCTCCCCGCCCTCCACAGCGATTCTGAGGTTTAGATCAATTAATCATTTTAAACTGCTTTAAAAATGAAGAGCACTATAGAAGCCGAGGGACAATCTTGAACCCTGAATCTTTATACCCATTAACTTTGGGGTCTGGATCTGAATTCTAAAGCATGGGGATTACTGTAGCTGATGTAAGTAACCTTTAAAATGCAAGGATTGAGATTTCTGGTGGAGAAGTAACCTAATGATCAATACAGTTCAAAAACAGATAGACAGAATCAGCGGTAATTCCTAGTCTAAGGCTTCATAATACCTTAAAAAAGGGAGACATTAAAAGGAAAAAAAAAAAAAAAAAGAAATGCCACTGTGATGTGCGATGGAAGTGCCTCCAAGCAGAATGCAGCTCTAAGACTTCTCTGTGTGCATGATTATTCCTGCCTGGGAGAAAAGACCCATTAAAAATCATTTCTGCTCCCTCCCCTGGTTACAGGACACCGTCCTGAAGAGAAATCGTTGACAAGCCTGCCTTTTTCTGAAAGGGTTAGCCAAACAAATTGTCTTTCTCAACAGAGCTCCTCTCCTCATTTCTGCCCTTTTGTCTTTCTCTCTTCTTACTATAGTTAGGAGTGAACATTTTGGCTTGTTAATTAAAAATAGTAATAGCTGCAAAAGAAGAAAGAAGAGGAGGGGTAAGGTGGGGGAAGCTGATGGAGGAAGTTAACTGCAGCCCTAATTAATAGAATTACCCTCAGCTGAAAGCCAGTCTGATGAGGACTGTTGTCCTTGAATAAATACTCCCTCTGTATATACATATGTGTGTGTCAGTATATAAATATATATATATAAAATGTATATATATGTATATGTAAACATAGCTGCTCTGTTGCTTAGCAGCCAGCAGTGTCTTTTCATGGGAGAACAAAATATATGTGACAAACCATCTCAAAGACACAAAGTTCCATGAACATATTTCTTTTCTCATCGCTATTCAGACAAGGTGGAGAGTGGCCCTGAAATTCATGTCTCATCCAACGGACAAAGGCAGAACTAAGCTAATTGGATTCCCATCTGTTCCAAACATAGTCTCAACATCACACAATAATAATAAATAATATGGTAATCATGGCTAACAATTAATCTTTTAGTTTAGATTTTTACAGGATGCTGGAGGGATCCTGATTTCACACAAATATAAATTGCTGTCAGGAAGTAGCCTCTGGACAAAAAGCAAAAATCATAGTCTGACCACGCATAATCATTTCAGATCTTTTGGGAACATTTCATGAGAGCAGCGGCTGTCTATTCTGAATGCCTCTTACCACCAAATACTAACTGGAACTTAATAGAATTTAATTTTTGTCTAAATCTGAAACGAATGCAAACTGTCAAATGGCTGTTTAAAGCAACGTGCACTTGTTGTGTAAAAGATTTCCTGGGATGAGGAAGAGCTGAGTAAACCTTTTCCCTCTACGCTTACGGAGACAAACAGTGCATCCATCCCCCTCAGGCTCACAGCAGGCCCCTTGCTGCCTTGTTCTCCCTTCGACAGTTTTTTATCTTCACTTGTATCCTTGTTAGTTATTTTGATCTCAAGTTAGTCTCCTTATACCATCTCCTTGTTCAGTGCCTGTGCACTGATCAAAACAGTAGCATGAGCTCAGGCCTTTGCCACAGTACATGTAGCGAAGAGGAATAACAAACTGGGCAAACTGGCTTTCTAATAAGCTAGTGAGAGCCTAACATCCACTGACTTCCAGTTGCATGCCACTATCCAACCAGGAAGCCCTTCTTCTAGGTTCTCTGCTTGGACACTTGCATTAGGAAAACTTCCAAAGGCACGTAAATGTGATCATGATGTAAGGAGAGCTGGGTCTACCTTAAGTAATTTGTCCAGAGCAATTGCAAATCTCCATGGCAGAGTTCAGTGTGGAGCCTAGGCCACCCGAGCACTAAACTAACAGATTATCAAGGTCACCTATCTCCTCATATCCACTGCAGGCGGGGACAGCACAGGGCAACTGACGGTGACTCTTCTGGGTCTCAATCTTTCTAACCTAGTATCCCGTCTCCTGCAAGGACCATAAACAGATGCCTAAGGCAGAGCGGAAAGAGGGCAAACATACAAGGTATCTCCTTGAGATCCTTTCAAGTTGAAATTATTATTAGTTCAATGGTTTCTCTACACTGATGTTGTTTTTTTGTCTATTTAGAAACTCCTTTTCGTTGTTGTTGTTCCATGAACTTGTGAATCTCCCCATGTAGCATGTAAACTTTTAACATCCTCAGCATCTGGTGGCAATGAGATTCAAAATTCCACCACTTGTTACATGAAGAGTCACTTTGTGGTCTTTGTTTCAGCCTGCTTCCTTAGAAGCATCGTTTCATGTCCCCTAGTTTTTATTCTTGCTGAAGTCAACAGAGCTGCAGAAGAGAAGCAAGCCTAAACCTTGAAGCTGTTACTCCACCTTGATGCGAGCTCTTAAACATCCGTTACATCCCAAATCAGAAATAGCCACCCTTTAGAGGGGAGAGAAATGCTCTCTATGTGGCTATAGCTGTAAACAGATGGATAGATATAAGGTGATGTATGGAGTTGGAACAACCAGTTAGTAAAGTTTATAAAGTACTTTGGGGGTCCATCTGGATAGATGGTACTATATAAATGTAAGGCTGTTATCAGTGCCTCCTAACAGCACCCGACTATCAGCACTTTTTGGATGGACAGTTAAAAAAGCACATAAAATATATTCCTCGGCAGATATTTCACCCAGACTCTTTTACTTGCAATAGCAGAAGTCTGGGCTTTCATTTGTACGGCACATTCCCATTTGCAGTCACAGGGAAAAATCTGCAGCAGCTCAGCTCACGAAGTTGCTGGATTTGTTATATTTGAACAACGAGGCTTCACAGCACAGCCCTGAAAGAAACAAGTGGCTTGGGAATTTGGTAGTGGCAGGTCTCTTGCTGCAGTAGGCACAGGATAACTAAAGGGATACTAGGAGAGGCAGATTTTTTTTTTTTTTTTCCTCCCTCTCTCTCTCTGTTGTGGGCAGTGCTCAGCTTATATCCCAGTTGACAATGACTGAAAAAACAGATTGCCTCTGGTGGCAAGGGATGCCCCGTGTGAAAGGAGATGGCTGAGCATCAGCAGAAGTTGTACGAAGTGCCCGCTTTCCTTGCGCCCTTACTGATAGTCCCTGGAAGTATGGCACGGGGAACTGGAGGAAGAGATCCAGTTTCCAGGAAACTGGGAAGATTGCTCCTGGATGTGACTTGAAGGCCAACAAAAGGATCTTGAGTGTCTTTCAGAAGATCTTCTGCAAGGCTGGGACGGCCTTGTATTTGATAGCTTTTCTTTGGCTGAGGAAGTCTGGTTGGGGGGGAGCATCCTAGAGGAAGCCTGTCCTCCCATTACTCTGCTGCACCTATCCCACTTGTTGTCTTAACCATGGTTTTGTACGAAATCAGGGGGGATTTTCACAGAAATTTAGGTCTTAAGCTCTATTTTTCTCATGAAACAGATTTGGTGTCTATGAAGGTCTTTTAAATTATTATTATTATTATTATTATTATTATTATTATTATTATTATTTTATCATGAAAGCTCAAACTGTTTTGGTTTGGAGATGCTGCCAGAGGAGATGTATTTTAATTTCCTAGTGCTGCCATTCTCTGTTGAGGGATGGCTTCCCCAGATGTACTAAAATTCCCAGGATAGTTTGAAGGCAAAAGTTCCCATGATGGACTATCTTTTCCACTAAGACTGAAGACTATTATATGTATCATACCCATGTAATATAATTCAGAATTATGGCAAATGGAAGAAGATGTGAGCACGAGTTACCCAAATTGCTATTCACAGCATGGATGCCTTTTCAAAGATAAATATTTATTTATGCATTCACTTATTATTTGTCCATGGAATCAAAATATTCCATGGACAATTTTAAAGGACCTAATATAATTGTTTTTGTCAACATTTTTTTATGGGGAAAGGGAGCATGTTCAAGTTGGTTTTAGATAGACTTGTTTACATTTTTGCTACAGAGCTAATTTCTCTTATTTGTGTTGCTACTGATGCGGCATTTAAATCCTTGTTAAGAGCTAATATTGGAATAAGCTGTTTCTTATTTGAGTTTAATTCCTAGCTGCAGTAGACTGGAGAACTGGTGACAGAATTGGCCTTTAGTTACAAAACCATCTTTTGGGGCTTTAGAATCAGTCCACTCAAATCTTCATTTCTTTTTCAAAACTTTGAAACTATCATTAACTGTCAAGATTATGATGGTCAATCAAGATGAAAATGGTAACTTTGGCAGACTCTGCCATAAGAGACCAGCATGAACTCATCTTTTGACTTCTAAGAAGCTACCCATCTGCCATGTATTAGCCATGGCTGAAGGATGGAGCAGGGAAAATCAGAACTATAACTATTCTGGTTATAGGAGAGCTACACAGTCCTGTTAGACCAACCCTGACGTTTCCAAAGGTTTTTACATTTGTCAGCTAGGAGATTTGATTACAAAACAGATGGATGAGCAGACAAACTTCAAATGTGGTTAGTCACATGCTACCAAAGACAAACGTACTCTGAGTAATAAAACATAAAGGAGGTAATATGCATGACCACCCAATGCTTGTAGGTATAGAACCAAAGTAGGAATCTTACATCATAAGACCGTTTATAAAGCACCTACAACCATAGCAGTATTTAGATGCTGAGTAAAGGTACTAGTAAATGCAATATAAGGGACTTTGTAAGCCCGGGGAAGTTAGGCATATCACGGGAACTGTAAAATGGCAAACTATATGCAGGATGTATACTGTGTGAATAACTGCCTCCAAAGAGGACTAGGACAAAGAGATGGAAGAGGACGTCAAGGTCAAATTCTTAGTATTTTTTTGACTACAGCAGCCAGATTACTCTCAAATGGTTGATTTGAACAGCTTTAATAGAACAATATCATTAAAACCCAACAGTCAGTGTTCAGGGAACGACATTGCTGAATCACTATTGATGTCTTGGCAGGTGAATATGAAGGTTCACTCCATTACTGACCAGCATTTATAATGACAATTTTATTCTATTTCAGTAAATACTGCATTTCCAGAGGAGCCCCAGGATAAAGATGGGGAACCAAATCAACTTGCATTTTGAGCTCATACAAGCCAGTAGCCTTTATCCTAGCTGTAGAAAGATACGCAGATACCTCTTTCTACTTTATCACTAGCCAGCTCTTGCCATTGTTATTTCAATGATTTTCATGCCTGTGTCTATGAGTCTCATTAGTACTAAACATTTGCATCCTGAAACAGGTTCTGGTCCACCATTTGTAAAGTCACAATTGTCTGTTCACCACCGTCATCAAAACCTAGGTCTCAGATTCAACTGAAATCTTAAGCACGTGCTTAATTTCAAACACAGGCATATTCAACTCAGCATGGCAGGAGCTGTTCAAGCTGCAGGATGGGGCAGGGATGCAGCAGATGGGAAATTGGCACAGCGGGGACTGACACAGCATGGTAAGCTACATGTTTTTTTTGGTTATTTATACCTGTAGGAATGAGTGGGGAGGGAGGTAGAAGGGGGAAAGCAAGCATAGAAACAGCAGAAGGAAGAAAGCAATGAAGTCAACAAATTACATGTTGAGGCAGAGTGACTGAGGAAAGTTCACTGAAGAAACAGATTCCCCATCCAAGTGCAGGTCTTGTTTTTTTCCCCTTTTGTGTGTGTGTGTGTGTGTGTGTGTGCACGTGCGCATGTGTACGCGTGCGCGCTAGATGTTTGCTAATGGGCACACAGAGGTTTAATCACCAGAGGGAGACACCAAGCTACAGGAAGGGAAGGACATGGGCATGACAGCATTCTGGCAAAGCTGGCTGAAATGTATGGGGTAGGCCCTGCTCAGAAACTGCGGAATGAGTACTGTTAGTGATACCTGAGCTACTCAAATCAGTATGTGAACATCTCCCATGCATCTGACTGTGTAAGGAACAGTTTGTGCTAAAACTACTACTACCACTTTACTAAGTCTAGGGGACAACAAAGACTTTATTACCCAAACTCTCCAGACTTAGCTGCTCATTCAAAGTCACTTAAGAATGGATACAGACCTTGTATCATGTAATGGTATGGTCCAAAATCAAGCAAATGTGGGCTGAATATTGCGATATCATCATAGCTAGTTTAACTAGTTTCAGAATCAAAGGACAAATCTCACTCTTTCCCATTGAAAGCAGGGATCAGAAGAGCTAAAGTTAATTTGGACAAGTAGGGAGGACTTCTCTCTCAGCATTAAGAAGCCTTAAGAGGCAAACATTGGCGCAAGGTCACCTAAATAGACATCGGGTGGGAGAAGGAGGAGGAGCAGTACAAGGAATACAATAGGCCTCTTCATGGTCATACCATCCACCAGGGAGAAGAAAGGAACTGAATCAAAGACACTGGTCCCTAAGTTAGTGATCTCCCTGTCAGATCGGTTTGAACCTCTTCGAGACACCCATGCCAGGAACTTGTTTGCGAGGTACTTCACCGCTGACACCAAGAAACCTCGAGAGAACGCTAGGTACACTTCAGAGAGCCCTGCCAGTGCCTAATCTCTGTGCAAAACCAGCTCTGATAAAGAGCAGTACTGAATACTGGTGGCCAAAAATGCTGCAGTGATTTTCAAGCAGACTACAAGCTAATCCCCAGGATCATGATTAACATGTTTATTTTACTCAATTAAACAGATTCTAATGTCCAGGGCTGGGTGTAAGCATTGCTAAGAACACAGTAACTAAGCTGCCAGCTTTGGGTTGCCCTTGGTGATCTAGGTGACCACCTCTGACTGTAATAATAACTCTGAGATTCCAGAGACTGGAGAGGTGTTTTTCTTTCCTTTTTTATTTGTTTGCTTGTTTGCTTTTTCTTTCAGACCTGAAAGCTGGTCTGATGCATCATTGAATACTCTTCCCTAAAATCAGACCACTGTTCTCTTTAATTAGTCACTTATTGACCTGGATTTAGGCAATATATTTTTTCTTTCTTTACTCATCTAAACAAATTGTCACAGGCCCGGTAAAAATCTCTCTTGGTCTCAGTGAGCAGAAGACAAGGAACTGAAGGGGATGGAGAAAATAGCTTTCCTCCATTTGCCCAGATGCTGTCAGCTTCTGCAGTTAAGGTTTCCCATAAGACAGGAAATGAAAGGAGCTTGGGCTTTGGCTCTTTGTTTTCTTTCACCCTTGGAAGAACGAGTAAGTCACATAGCTTCAAAAAATAAATAGTTCACTTAATAGCCACTAATAAGAAGACATTCTTGCAATCCACACCAGACCTTTCCAGACTGTGAGCCAGGGAATTTGCTCTTATATAACTGACTCAATGTATGTGCTAGCTTTCATAATCACTGATTGATGGTTTGTACCCTCCTTTTCCCCCAAAATATTTGATGGCAGGAGAGATGATAATGCAAGAATCGGCTTTCAGGGCAAACCACTCAGCAGAGTGATATCAGGAGACCAGACCTCAGCCACAGAGCATGAAATACAGAACAGGAAATTTTCTACCGTGTTCTTTTTCAAAGCTCTGTCCTGCCACTGATATAGTCCAGATCCCTCAGAAGCTTTCTGCGCCTTCTGGAAAGCTTCCCACAACCAGTCATTGGGATGTGCTGCACATGAGCAGTCACCGATTGCATCACAGGAAATTTGAGCTTAATTCAAATTGCACAGTGAATACCAGGTCCTTTGTTTTTATCTTCAAAGATCTAGGCAAATGAGTATCTCTGCCTTCTCACCACATCTGGTATTCACTGATGCCCTTTGTGGTCCCTAATGCTGTTCTCTGCATTGCCCTCTTTTGCGCTGTACCTTCCAGTTACAAAAGTTGTCCATTTTCCATTCACCTCTGGGCTCTATGTGTTTATCCATCCCCATCACATCAATAGGTGAGTGACTCAAGGGTTATAAGCTCAAGGAATGACATAGGTAGAATTAATCCTGCCTTGGGGTTTGAAGATAGGTTAGACAACCTTTGGCTCCATGCTTTATGATTTCATGCCTTATCCTCCCAATCAGAAGTAGATGTGCATGTTCCAAATAATCAGAAAAGTCAATTGAAAAGTAAATTTTAAGGGATTCTGAAATATAGAAAACTGATGGAATTTTTTGCATGTTGCAAAATGACATGTTTTTTTTAAACTGAAAAGAAAAGTGGACTAATTCAGAAAGACCATTTCAGAGCAACTTAGGAAAATGTGGCAGTACTTATGGCTCTGCTTCTCTCTTGGTATGTTTTTTTTAGAAAAGTTCTTTATCTCTCTTTCTCACTGCTTCCTCTGGACCATCGTGTTTCTTTAGATGATAGAATTTCTGGATCAGGGAGTACACTGAATGTATATACACAGCTCTCTATTTTGGAACCCAAAAGAATCGCTGCAATACATATTTAGGGACCAAACCCTATGCTGGTTTAACAGCAAAAACACACAAGAAGGCAAGCCCAGTGAAAGACATAGCTTCAGTTCCCACTCTACACCAATTTTTTGTGTGATCACAGACAAAAATCTGGGCTTCAGTCTATAGCATCATATACCATGGCACTAGAGCACCATCATGATTGTCTAAAATGTCTGTGTATATAGTCTGAGTCTGATCAGGGGCAATCCAGATGTCTCCGCAGGCAGACAAACTCCTGCACGGACCAGAAAACTCACCCATATTGGTGATCCGCTTAGCTAGATACAACTGACTCAAGCCTTTCACTGAGACCTTGAGTCCAAACTCAAGTCCAGAAATCCAAGACTGTTCAGCAGGGGCAACAGTCCTGTACCATGCAATGTTGCTAAGGGGCTATACATTCAAACTGTAGTGGGTTGATCCTAAGGTAATCAATCAGTTAAATGAATACTTGGGTAGGTAGATATTCATCAATCTGGGATATGGCTTGGAGAACAAATAGTCATTGAAAACATCTAGACAAGTCTGGAAGAGTGCAGCTGTTAGCATTGCATACTACATTATCACTACATATTTAGATTGTTATTAAGTGAACTTTAAGTAAGGCATTCTCCATTTGTCATTTTCCCCCTGGTGAATTCAGCTACAACATTGATTTCTTTTTTTTAATCAGAAAACTTGGCTATTAACTTTTCAAAACTTATTAATCTGTTTTCACTCCATTCGAGCAGCTTCCCCCCACCTTCTACTTAGCTTGTTAAAACTCAGAGTTGATTAAATATGACACAACAGTAAAATATTACATAAGCGCACGAGCAAATTTTTATTTCATTATTGGCACAAAGTGAGTCATCTTGAATATGACACTGACTTTGGCTCCATTTTCTCTCACTTTTTTGCTCTAGTTTTATATTTAATCACAGCTTTTTTTCCCCCTCTTTGCGCATATGATTTTGTTTTTCAAATCCACAGTAGAACGATCCAACTTTGTTCTTATGCTATTAATTAACACCATGCTCTAGCTTCCAACATACTTAAATGATGAATAAGGTTAAATTCCAGACAACGTTCTGTACATTGCCATCAATTAACAATTTTCGAGGCAACGCTTCATTAATAAACATTGATCAGCAGAGCCCTTGTGTGGAGAGCACTGGAGCTGAGAATTTGTACCAAAGCTTCTTTAGTATGTGTGCCGGAGTGTGTGGTGTGTGCGAGCGTGTGCATGAGTGTGTATGTGTGCGTGTGTGAAAAAAAAATCAATGCAATATCCTAGGAAACTCATCAGCACATCATCTCCTTAAAGGTTAATTAAGAATTTGAGGAAGAACAGAGGGGCTGAAGCAGAGGTGATGGACATCCGTGTCTCTCCAGATCATTAAGTACTAATTAGGTTTGGAAAGTCTATTGAGCTTCCTTGGTCTCATCAAGCCATGTGATGGTCCCTGGATACCTCAGTGTGAAATGCCATCAGCACTATATCTCCTTTTATGAACAGGATACACTTCAGTCTCAGATGTGTCTGCTCTCTCTCACTCTGGTGTGTGTCTATGTTTCTTTTGGTATGTGGCTTATTTTATATACTTCATAAAAATGGTATGGAGCATACTGACTGGTTCAGAATGATGTGTAATGCAGTGTTTTTGCTGGCAGAGTGAAGAGGGGAAAAAAGGAGGAAAAAGCAAGAAACATTCCCATAAAATGTAAAATGAGAATGAGCAGGTGAAAAAACTGCTCTTCCAGACCCTCTTGCTGGGCTGGAAATTCACCTAGGGAAGACTTCCATACTGGCTTCTCATTGCTTATGATCTCTGAGCTCAAGATGGAAATGGGGTAACAGGGGAGCTCCATAGCAATTGTTATGATGAGTATGACTGCCACCATGCAGCTTCAAAGAGATTATAGTATAGATTCATTAACTAACTTAAACACTTAAAAAAAAAATCCTAGCATAGTCAGATGCAGAACAAGTGGTGATTGTTTTTCTTTTTGGGGAGGTCTTCCATGGAAGGTCAGATGTTGCTTTTAATTTAATCTGACACTCCTGTATTTCCCAGTCTGCAAGTTTTAGAGGGACAGACTTTGCTCAGGATGTTACCTCTCAGCTGAACTGGAAATACAAATTTAGATGCCCAGCTATGGGCATGGACCTAACCAGCAATCCAGTCAGTGCCTGGAAGGAACCTTTGAAATTCCCAGCCCACACACTGAGTCAGCTCTTAGTGTTAATGGGAGGGTAATTCAAACCAGATGCCAGAGATCAGACAGGTTCTGCTAGCAGCCAGCCTTGACTGGGCTACTAGGAAAAAAGCATAGCAGCTACCGTTGTGAGGGTTCCCTGAGCTGGGATAACTCAACAATGTTTGTTAATACTAGCTTTTAGACATCCTGAAGCTGGTGGAGTGGCATAGAGCTGCTTACACATAACAGAAGAACGGACCAGGTAGCATTTCAGCACTGTCGATTCAAATAGGTCCATATTCAGAAAGGAAATCTGCAAGAGGTGTCTTCTCTATATATAAAGAGCTACCCCACACCTAGTCATGTACTGCTCCCTTTCTGAGGATAGAGAGAAGAATGCTGCACCTTAGGATGTTAACATAAATTTAATAAAATGATATTGGAAAGAGTTCGCCTCTGAGCTGGCATTTTCAAGGGACACCCAATATAAGGAAGCATGTTGTCATTGCAGAGAGTTGCCATTGCCTTTTTGAGCCCCACTGCACCTTGACTTCGATTGCACTCGATGGAATGGAAGTTAATGGTTCACTGGCTCAGACTGTTGCCTTAATGATACTGTGCTATTATCATTTTGGTTATTAAAAGCAAGTCCAGTTGCATGAGCAACATCACAGGGGTGAAGGGAGGAGTTCGAAAACCACTAAGACAGAGGCTCATTCCGGTGCTACTGGAATTAAAACCAACAGCGGCCTGCTGCCACCACTACTGCCACCTAATTGTCAGCTAGAGATGGCTGAATCAAAAAGCTGCTGATAATGTTGAGCCTGCATGCCTGCTCCAGAATATCAAGGACCCCTTGATAAACCCACTGCAATGCCTGGAGCACTTCATCTGCAGGCGACTTGCTCTCTGCAATATGGAGAGGATTGCCACTAATCCTGGCGCATTACTGTTCACTTGACAGAAGTCGCCTGAAACAACTTGCGTCTGTTCTTGTCCTGATTTGCTGTCGGTATTTATTAAGAGCACTGTGTTTAAAATGGCACACAATGTAGCCTGCAGATAACATCTTAAGCTTCCCATCCATACCAACAAAAAAACAAACACCCCTCCCGAGAAAATCTCCTCCAAACATTGTCACTCCCCACTTTGCTCAGCCATGTCGCCACTACTGATTCCTCCCCAAGAGGTCACTGAGAGCAGTGGTGGTAGCAAGAGCACCTTGTCTCCGGTTTTACAAACACCCACTCCCGAGCTGCTGTAAAATAATTCTAAAACTGAGCTGAAGTTTAAAGCTACATGCTGACTTAAAACTAAGTATTAGTGACCCAAATCAGCTATGTTTTCATGACTTCAGTAGAGAGTAGCATGGAAGAGACGGCATCTGTGGTCATCTATTGACCAACAAGACCATCATGTTCCTCCCCTTTTTTGACATAGCTGAACACTAACCTATAAAGTTACTGTAGCTTCTCTGACCAGCTTCTCTTAACCGTTTTCCTTAGGAGTAAACAAGACTCACTGTTGAGGGATAAATATGGTGATGATTATACGGTGTGAATGCTTATTTACCAAGAGGCAGAATGAAACCATTCAGCACCAGACTTACTATGCTAATGTTTGTCTCAATGACACTGACTTGCCAAATCAGCTAGATCTACACAGTTTAAGGAAGAAACAAGTTTCATAGTATCTTGTTTGATTTCTCATATGATAAAGACCATAAAACTCTCACAGTAACTCCTGCTCTGATTCTGGGCTTATTTTCAGAAGTACAGTTAGTCTTTCGAAGAGAAAACCAATGGCTCCACAACTTGAATTTTCCGTTTTCCAATAAAAGCTATATAGTATTGCCAGCTGGTGTGACTGTAACTGTTTCTCCTAGGTTTTGATACCCTTTAGTTTCAATAGCATCAAAGACCAAGAATCACTATCAATTTGAGTAACGGAAGACAGTTCTCAAACACATTGACAGAGAGAATCTGCTCTTTCTTCTCCCCTTTCCTGAAAGTGTGTCTCTTCTGTCAACTCAAACCAAAACTATCATACAGCAAAAACGTGGCTGAGAGAGGAGACAGATAATCAGACTTTTTTATTAAAGAAGGTATTAGAGAAACTTAATGAAATCCCTTTGTGCTTCCTTTACCGGTCCTTGAAGATTTTCTGTTTTCAGAAACAAAAGCTGACTTGAACTTTTGAGACCTATCAGGTCCTTACAGACTTACTTCTGCTCTTGAATGGAGGGCACGCTCAAGAAGTAAGTATCATACAGACTTTCTCTTGTTCTGTTTTGCTCCCAGCACATTTGGTCTCTTGAAAAATGTCATTATTTGCGTGTGTGAAGGATGTGTGGAACTGAGCGAGGGGACTGAGGCTGTGAGTGAGCCTGCATTGGACAGCTGTTTGCATATATAGCAGAGAAACTGTATCCAAACAATGTATCTGGTAGATAACAGCTGGTCTTTATGTATGAAGTATTTGGGATGATGAATGTATATATAGGGTGGATAATGACAGACAGGTTTGCGTGCGTGTGTGAGGGTATGCAGATGTAGTAGTCTGGCTTATTTTTAGCCATTTTATATACATATGTGTGCATGTACACGTATTTGTGGAGGGGGCATTTATGTGTGAAGAAGGAAAATTGTCATTTCTGGTCTAGATATTTGTGTACTTGAGGCAGTGAGGAGACAGAGAATGGTGTGAGTTAAGGAAGAAGCTGTATATTACATGAAAACTCCTGGACAGCAAAAGAAGTTAATTTAAAGTGTAACTCTACTGATCTCAGTAACGTAACCCAGTGGAATATCTGTCTCTGTCTTTAGAATAAAGGACGAGTTTACAGAGCAAGGGCCTCATACATCAGCCTGTTCCACACAGCATCGTAACATTTGTCTGGGACAAGCAACATTAGGTATGGCAGACAGTAACGGCACTTTCAAATGAGGGACAGATGGCTGTCCAACACTGACACTGCAGGTGTCCAAGACTTTTAATTCCAGTTTCGTTCAGTGGACCTTTTGCTCCTTAATCCCTTGCTACTGCTGTCAAACTTTTCCAGAAGCAAGAAAGAGTGTGGGGACAATGTGAAAGAGTTACAGAAGGCGGTAGAGCCATTTGTTAATCCATCAGGGAAATTAGTGCGTCAGACAACATCCACTTCAAAAACTACACCTCCGGGAAACAGGTGTGTGCGCTGCGCGTGTGAGTGTGTGTGTATGTGCGTAGGGGGCTGTGGTGAAAGCTGTGGATGCAGGCAAAGGAGAATCAGAAGAGGACTAGCTCATAAGCTTTAGGGTGGCAAGTGAGGAAAATGAAACCAGATCCTGCCAGGACCTAATAGGATGTCTGAATGTATGACCTAGACCAACCTCTTACCAACTTCTTTTGCAAACATCACCTCAGAGAGAGATACAAGCTCTTCAGCATCACAGAGCCTCATCTATCAATGTCCTTGTGGGCATCAGTGGGATGAGATGGAGAAGAGCAGAGGAAGAATGCCTTTTCCTCTTAGCTCTTTATCCATTCCTGCAGACACTGCAGTGCTTTAAACATTGAATGTTAAAGCTAGGGATGACCCAACCAGCACAAAGCAAAGGCCGTGTTAAACCTGGCTCTGGTCTGGATAGTAGAAGCTACGCTGAATTATTCTTTTGTACTGGTTACCTTTCATTGCGATAGTCCTATTGAAACTCAAAAAATCTACCTGCAACTGAGTTATGTCGAGAGCCCCTTGAGATGACAGTTACACTTCACCTTGCCTGATATAAGGTCAGGAACAGAATAATCATAAATATCATTTCCTATCTGATGGTTCTAGGCAGCAAATATTGGTAGGCACCACGTAATCCCAGTGGAGTTACTCAGAGCTGGAAAGGGACAGGGAGCTCAGACTCATATTACAGGTTCATAATCCATATGACCTATAGATCTAAATCACCTGGCATTTCCCCTTGGAGCCTTATGTGCTGCTCCTACACAGATAGGCTACCAGATCACAAATGTGGAGGAATTGCCAGTAAGCTTTCCTTTCCTTTTGTTATCGCAACACCGAAGAGAGAAAGCAAGAGATACAATAAAACATTTCAGAAAAGAGCATTTGTCCCACCAGATGTTAGAGAATGGAGGTGAATTTTATACGAAGATTCGGTTTGGCATATAGCTTTTCAGGTTTGTGAAGTATTCCCTCATCTATTTTGCCCCTCACTAGAACTTCTATCACTCAAATTAGTCTCTTTAAAGATTGGTTATATCTGATTGAAAAAGCTAATTTTGCTGCTATTTCTGTTGGAAATTTCACATTTTCTTTTTCTGAATATAAATGATTTTTTTTTAATTTGGACAGAAAATCTAACCCAGAAAAAAATCTCTATCTGTAATAGTAATTCTTTTAATAAAGAGAGAAGAGGAGAGGAGCGGAATAGAGCAAAGAGGAAAAAATCATAAGCTGATACCTAGAAATAGCTTTTGATAATTTTTAAGGACACATCTCCAGAAAATACTTTTCCAACTTTTAGACACTGAGCTTCCTTTAGAAATCAGGAAATAGCAAAAGGATTTCAAAAGCATCTTACTAAAGATAGGTTTGTTTGGAAAGATATTTTTCATAAAAAAGAATATTGAAAATGATCACTCTTGACCAGCTTTTGGACTTAGCTCACATTGAATTACAAGCTTTGGATATCAAGTACTTTACCTTTGATGGAACATTATGAATAAGTAAGTAGTTTGCTTTGCTTTCCCTAAGAGAGACTGTATTTCTTCATCCTCGTTGCTGGGGATGTTAAGTTATCCTGCTTCTCCGGAAACAGGCAGCGCTGGAGGTGCATAACCCCTCTGCCCCTGTGCCATGCTACTAAAGTACAAAACACACTTTGAGCATTGTTCAAGGAAACTGCATACAGCATTTCGACAAGGCATGTTCTCTACACTACAGATGAGCTAACTCAACTACACATCACCCGTTTGTCCATGATCTTTGCAAATTTTTGATTATTTATTACATGAAAACATTAATGATTTGCTAAAATGTGAACACTTTGGATGCTTTCTAATTTTCTAAACAAACCTTCCAAGCCTTATCATGTTTGTCTGTCTTTAGCTGAAGTGAATAGAGCAATCCAAATTTTGATAAATGTACTGGAGAGGTACTCCGCACTGCAGAGGAATGAGTCACATTTTTGCTATCGCTTTTACCCTGGGGATTCTGCTCCTGCCAGGATCATGACATTTACGTGGAGGACAGGTTAGCAGATCTTTCTTATTTCCAATTGTTGTTGTTCTCTTCCCTTTCTCCTTTCTATCACCCTCCAGGAGCAGCAGGACAGTGTCTTTCTACTGTGGTATGGAGCTAGATCTCAGATTTTTGATCTTGTCTGATGCCTAGAGTAGCAAGAAAAACAAAATCCTGGCAAAACAGAACCTGTTTTCATTCACATCCAAACTAGGAATGTGGTCCCTTTGTGCCAGTTGCACCATCATACTATTATGCATTATCTTGCCACAATTTTTTTGGTGGAAAGCTGCCTATGCAATCCGCGAGCACTGTTGGAACAGTCCAATTTTACAAGCATAAAGTATTATGATTGCATTGATTTCCATCATAAATCATATTTTCCATCCTCTGTCTCTCTTTCCTTGCACTGACTGAATTAAGCCTTGGTGTTTTCTTTAGCTGCTGCCAGAGCTGAGGCTTGAGATGATATTAGGGTAATGATGATAAATTTTACCCTCAAGCCAAACCATTTCCACATTACAGATAATGTTTTTTTCCAAATAAGTTCTGTTATTGGAATCCAGGACCCACCACATCTGCAGGCTCAGAGGCTGCCTCAACACAGTCTCTTTGCTGTAATGGGTTTATAGATTTGAAATTTTGCTCTAAACAAATAAATGAGAGAAGAGAGGAGAGAATGAAGGAAGGAACAGAGAGGAAGAATGAACCAAAAGGAAGAGAGAAAGAAGAGAAGGAAAGGAGAGAAAAAAAGAAGGTGTAGAAAGGGAGAAGAAAAGGGAGAAGACAAAGAAAAAATGATGGAAAAAGAGCAAATAAAGTGAAAAATGAGGCGAAGGCACATAACAGAGCACACGCAAGCCTCCTGCCAGTTGTGTGTATGTCTCTCTATGAAAGAGCAGAACTGGCATTGCAAACAAGCACATGTACTGTACATGCATGTAGATCCATAGCTAGGTGTTTCCGAACCACAGATTTCACCCTTGCCTTCTGAAAACATGTGATTCCCTTGGCATTAGAGTTCTGAGAAGCCCTGGAAAGTCTCGGCTGTCCCCAGGAAAGCTGACATGATGGAACTGAGGTGAAGCCTGACCCAGCCCTGTGAAATATATAGCAGTCTCAAGTAGTTTCTTCCTTGGCTAAGGTCAGCCCTGTTTTCTGAATCTACTGCAAAACAGGTCAGCTTTCAGCTTTTATCTGAAGAAAACTAAGCCTGTGTACATAATCATCAGGCCTGAAAGACAGTGCCACATGCTCAGTAGATTATAGATTTTAGGCATGATTACTTTCAGGACAATAGATGAGGGAGGCCAAATCCGTAACTTATTTCTTCTGCAGCCAGCAAAAAACTGTGGCAGTTCTCCACATCACCGTGCCATCTTACAGCGGATATCCCCCTACCTCCCAGTGATGCACTATCCCTGATCTGGAGCACAGCTCAACAAACCCCGTGTTCCCTCTGTCCCTTGCCGCACCTAAGTCTCTCCCTTTGTCTTCACACAGAGACACTCTCATGGAAAAAACACCTGGACTCCTACTCTGTTTTTCTCGTAGATTCCCCTGCCAGGTGAAACTTTCTGAGAAAGCTGCTCAGTATCTGTCACCATTTCTGTGTGAAGAGCAAGAACAGTTTCAGATCTCTGGTTCATCCTGAGCCACAAAATTGCATCTCATTAGCTTACACTGAGAGTGGGGTTCATCTGAACTAAAGCAGGTGCCTGTGATGTAGATCTCTCCATCAGAGACAGCCACACCAGGCTCCCTTTAGAGTCAATAGAGACGGTCAGTTTTAGCCTGTGATTCATCTCATCTTAAGACAGACATCTAAGTTAGATGAATCCTCCATGAGCTCTAAAGGAAGTTTATATAAAGCAGCCTTCATCTGAAATTAGATGAGTTGAATACTGTTCTATCTGACTTCTTAATAGTCCAGTTGCTTACAGACAACTGACTTGTGCTGTGTTTGTGTGGCTTACATAAGCATTCCCAGTGGACTTGAGCAAGCAAATAACAATATCACACAATGAAATAGGTATATTCCTCAGAAGAAGCAAAGAGGTGTTTATCATCAGAAAATTAATTTAATCACAGTGCTGGAGTATGAAATTAAGGTGGAGGAAAGGTGAATCCCACATGGTTTGCTAAAGTCACTCCTTGTTGTGCTCTAAAAGAAGGCATGATCCCACAGACAAAGGCTGACTTAGCATGACACAACTCTGAGCTAAATTGTCCTGAAAAAGACAGAGCAGAGCCCGTGGTTTTAAACTTCAGAGAGGTGAGGAATCGCAACTCTATGCCAACTTTGCCCTTTGATCCCGGACAGGTTGATGGGTCTTCAACCTTTACCCCAACAGCAGCTTGAACTCACGCAAGTAATTCAAAACAATACGATGAGCTAAGGGGAAACATCAGACTCACAAGATTGTTATCTGGGCATTTTGGGTCTGCACAGAGGTTTGAGTAGTCTGGACTTTACTCTCAGTAGAACAGAAGCAAAGCTCATCATCCTGGCTCTCAGGCAAGGCTAGTCCCAAGGAGTCTGGTCTCTAATGCCACAGCTTAGCAGTAAACTAAATAGGTCAGGGCATAGGCTCAGGCACTGAACTGAGGGCAACCAACCAGTTTTATTGCTAGCCTGATCCTTGGCATGGTTTTAGTTCATGCCAAACAATGGTCTCCCAAACAATGCCTTGGTATGGCATGGGGGATAGCATAGTCCAGGGGCAGTTCCAGATAAACAGTCTGGATGACGCCAGTCTGTTTCGGGAGGAAGAGAGTTCAGCCATATGGATGAAAATTGTTCTACGCCACTTGCCCTCAGGGCCAGAGAACAGGTCCTGGCCCGTTTGACTTAGTTGTGTAGCTCCTGCCTTATTGGTCCTACCCAGGTAAGCCAGCTATCTCCTGCAATCTTTCCTCCATGCCTCAGATTCCAGGCAGAGTAGAGGAACATCTGATATCACAAGTCACATTTCTTCCTCCTAACTTTTTCCCTTACAGGCAATGCTGTGCTGGCTCTGGAGCTAAGAATTACTGTTCTTCTTAGTCCTAAGCCAGAAGCCTTCATTGCAACAAGCCTGGGCAATGCTGAAATATAACCTGATGCAGATGGTAGGAGCCAGCTCTGACTCTGGCCAATGAATTTACAGCAGGGAGAAAGGGAAAAAAATGGACCTGCAGATAGGTAGGCAGGTGGCAGGCAGTTTATTTCATTGGCAGTGCTGGAGTGCCTACTTCACGGGTTGCTAAATGCAGTAAGTGGGGAGGAGAACAAATCTAAGAGGGAAGAAGGAGGGGGGTGAAGCAGTCAATGCTCTTGAGGGTAAGGAAAATACCTTCAGGATGCTGCCTTTGCAGGGCCCATGTGCTTATCATTCAGATCAGCCACTAAGGAGGTGCTCTCTGAGGACATGAGTCATCCGGGAAAGCTAGTAGCTCTACCATGTCCCTGCTGAAAGTCTGGGACTGGCACACACAGCACATCCTGGTCTGACCATGCCAGATTATGTCCTTAAAATTGGGGCTTAACCATTTTACTGCCACATATATTCTTAAAATTGAGGCTTAACTTGCTCACCTGGACAAATCACTAAACAGACCAGGATCAGCCCAACTTTATCAGAATGTCTGGCATCACTACCAGCAGCCTAAAACAAAAACTTCTCTGACACTGCTGTTGCAACCAGAACCGTCAGAAACCTGTGCTATCCCTCATCATTTCTCAAGGCCAACTGCTTCCTGGTAGTTCTGACTAACTAAATTAGGCTTCCACTTTAAATCCATATTCCTAGTACCGAGTCCATAACTCTCTGAGATCCTATGCAGCAGGATGCTAACACACAGGGCAGGGCTGAGGAATGTGGGTTTTTTTATGAACGTGAGAATCCTTTCACCTTCCGAGAGCTTCACTTTTCACCTCACTCAATGCAGGAAAGACTAAACCACTACAGAAATGTAGAACTTAGGTGCAGTAACACACAGCTTATGAAGTAGTGACCCTTTTATGAGCAAGCCATTGAAAACTGCTAGCTTGGGAGGTCACCAAGATAGGTAACGCAGCTAGAGAACTGCATGACAGTGCATGCTGTAACTGTGCAGACTGAAGCAACTATGAAGCTAATCAACACTGAGGCTTCAGGGCCTCTCCACTTGCACATACCTAGAACAACCACCCTACCGCAGTCAGGAAAGCTTAGAGCCGAGGGCCCAGAAGCTTCACCTCCTGAGCAGGACTTCTGTGCAGTTTTCCCTCTTCTGCCTCCACAAATGGATCAAAAGCAAAGAAAATTTGTTTGCATTGTATGATAACGTAGTAGAAAGGAGTCTGATAGCCTTTCTGGGTCCTCATGAACAAGGTAACTAAGAGGACAAAGTCACTATCGCATTTACTAACAACCAGTACTGTTCTCGCACCAGCAGAAGAAGGATTACGCAAAACACAGAGAACATCTTTCACCTTGTAAGGAAGCATTTCTAATCCAGTGCAGTGGAGCATTTACAGTTACTCTAGCTGTACCAGACAGCTTTGGTCTTCTGGGCTGTGATGCTAGGCCTGGTTTCGAACGAAAAGGAATACTAAACTAGATTCTGACTATTTTGTGTATTTTTTTTTCTTTTGAAAAGCATTTTTGGTTTATCTTGCATTTAATTTGAAGGATTGAGCAGTTTCCCAATAAATCCCATACTGAAATCTACATGAGAAATACACTTAAAAAAAAAAAAAAAACCCAATGACAACAACAACAAAACCCTTTCTTCTGCTGCTGCTGATAACACGGCCTATTACTTCCCAGCCTGTGTTTGGTTTCAACACTGTATAATCTCTCAGCTGCAAACAAGAGACCAAGACAGCTCTGACTAGAGCTACCCTATAAATGATTTTGTCCTTGATGTTTGTTCTTGCTGGAGAGGTGCCAAACTCCCTGCCATGTATTTAGGTACAGGTGGTAAATAGGCTTTTTGGCTGGTTCATAGGTAATTCACAGGTAGTTTGCTAGGAAAAGCCAGGTTTGTACCAATGAGAAAACAGAACTGTTAAAATAAAAAAAAACAACCAACACCTGTTCTGAGGTTAATGTTTCAGTGTGATGCACATCAATTTTTTCCAGTTTAGACACAGTGGATGACCTTCCTCCAGTGGTACTTTTTATAATGAACACTGAACCTGGACCACAAAACACTGCATCAGCTCATATCATGTTAACATGTCGCACACAGGAAACCACATCTATCCTTTGCCATTGCATTTTCCAAGCACTCACATTTCTTTCTTCACTTGCACCAATGCTGGCACAGGCTGACAGAAGCCTGTAACTCCTGGGCCAACCAGTATGAGCAAGTGAGGACTGTCTATCTAAACTAATGGGTATAAACTGGATATGATTAAATTTAGGCTAGAAGAGGAGAAGGAGATGTGGAAAAACCTTCCAAAAAAGAACAAAGCATGGGAGTGATCAGACCAAATGTAGATGCCTGCAGCTTAGCCTGTTCCCTTATTCTCAATGGAGAGAATTAGGCACCTCTCATGAATCATCTCACCCTAACAGAGGCATCTAAAATAGCTCAGATGAATCACAGTCCAGAAACACCTAGCTCAGACAGAGATATTTACACTGTAGGTAGATAAAGATGGTTGAAATGAATACAACCAAACTCTCTCCTGTCCCCTGCAGAAAAGAAAACTAACTGGTTTTAAGATGAAACAGGACAGTTATACGGAGGACATGACTGAATCAGGCGATACAAGGCGACCACTGCAGGTCAAATAGGACAATCCCTGCAATAATCAGTTAATAAAGCTTTATCCTGGTAGAAACCGTTCATCACCACCACTATGAAAAAACAGATACATTCCTTTGAAACTAATGCAGTACTTCTTGATTTATGCTGGGATAGTGTAGGGCAGGATCTTCCCTGTTGACTTGAATGTAAGGCTTAAAGACTGTGATTAGGCAAGATGAGCCAAGGAATTGGTTTAAACAACGGACAGGGCTAGAAGTACATGGTTCTTCTGAGGGCTGCTTTCCTCAGGTTTGTCTCAAATATCACATTTTAACATAGCCAGCTTTCCACATGATTATTTCCATAGGACTTCCATTACTCCCCTAAATATTAAAAAATAGGTGATTATGTCAGGATTCACTTATCAAGACTAATGGAGAATGGCAGTAGGTGATGGAGGGGAAAGGTGGGGAGGCTTTCTTGTTCTCCATGCTTTGTGATTTGTCCTCTCTTTAACTTTGGGGAGTGACGTCTTCCTTTGATTTTTTTTTTTTTTTTTTTTTTTTTTTTTTTTTTAACAAAAAAGCTTGTGTGTGTCTTCTTCGGCACAAGTTAGATTTACAGTGCAGTCAGTGGTGGACCTACAGTGTATCCTAACACACAGTCTACTAACTTAGCCTTAGATTGGAGACAGTACACATCATGCTGAAGGTATTGGTACCTTCTCCAATGCAGGATAAAGTCCTGCCTTCCTGCTTTTGCTTTCTGAGTTAGCTGGATTAAATCACACTTCTGACATTAATGGGATTACTTAGGATAAGAAAGCAGCTCAAATCTGACTAGCTTACTGCCTTCTTGATATCTTTATGTTGAGGCTGACAACACAGGACTCCAGTTCTTGCTTTTATTTTGGAAGAATTTTTGATGCAAGACACACCTTACTTGGAATTAGATTGAAGTGAGCATCTCTTTCCTAGCAGGCCAGGCACTGTCCCTGACAGCAGGAGAAATCTAATTCTGGGGTACATTTATCTTGATTCACAAAAGCCACAAAGATCATGTACAAAGGCTGTCTTACACAAACGTCCCCAGGACATGGTGTTTGGCCTCTGATTTGGCTCACTTTGCAGAACAGATCCTGAAGCCAACGATTTGAGTGATGCGATTTTTGTTATGTTTGCTTCCTTACTCATAATTTTTCCTCACTTCTCCACTTATCTGGTATTACGAGACCAGTGTGCGCTGTCTGCATCATCCAGCATTTTGGATCTCCTGCAGACCCCCTCACAACTTTCTCTTTTTTACAACCATGGCTGGTGCACTCTGAGCACGACTCCTCTTTTTCTGCCAACTGTTTCAAAACACCTGATGGCACCAGCCATGCCACAAATGAGGCAGAATCAAACGCCACCAACTTCCATTTCTTCTTCAGAAGGAGGATCTCTCTATACTCCCATCACACCTCAGAGCTAAAACCATACGGCACCATGGGTTTATCTGAGCTTGACCTTCCACTGAATAATAACAATATGCTTTTACTATATCACCTGGTCTTCCAGGTGATCTGAAAAGTGCTTCGGAGAAGTCTGCTAAGATCAGCTGGATGCAGGTGTATCCAGAGCATCACTCCTGTTTCCTTACAGTGTAAGTTGTCATCTAGGGAGAAAGTCACCCCCCCACAGCCTTCTCTCCCTCTGCCCACACAGGTAGATGTTCAAAATATGCTCCTTTTCCTTTTTCCTTTCCCCCTTCCCTTCTCTATTTCTGTCTTTTCTGGGTAATTGCCTCATTTGGGGATTAATGCAACAAACAACCAACTTCATGAGTCAAAAAGCCACAAGATGGCATTATAGAGCAATTAAACTGAAAATCTGTGCTGGAATCTGATTTTTTTTCCCTCAGCAGTGAAGAAGGAATTTCTAACAGCAGAACTGAGCTCCCTGTAAAAGGGGACAGGTGTTTCGGAGCAGCTTCCAACACATCCACTGTCCCTTCTGTTGACGGTCTCACCTGGTTAACTCTTATTAACATTTCCAGGATTTCAGATGAAAGCACTTCAGGAAGCAGAGGATAGCACATGCCTCTTCATCTAGCCTTTGTTAGTGCTGTTTTCCTCTTAATGCACTGCTCTTTTAATGTTTTTTTCCTTATTCGTAGGTGTATTTGCTTGTACTACGCACTGGATCAGGGGGGTTTGTGTGTGTATGCGTGCGTGCATGTGTGTGCGTGCATGTATGTGTGTGCAATATATGAATTTGTAGGCCCTTGAGGGTGTGTGGAGGTGATATAAAATGCCTGCTGGACCACTGCAGGTGCTGCAGTCACATCAGAAGTATGTACAGGCATACTATGGATTAGTCTGGGGGCTGCCAGGGGGTCTACAAGGAAAGGCGAAGTGAGGGAGCGTGGCAGAGTGTGAATTTGTGAGAGTGCAAGGGAAGCTTTGTATGCAGTGTTCGTGCATACGCTGTGTGAACACATATAGGCCATGAAGTGACTGAAGCACACGCATGCACTGTGTCTTTGCATGTCTGCAGCGTGGCAGCCTGTCTGAGAAAATTTTGTCAGTGGCACGCTGTTTTAGGGAACGGCTGTAGGCGTTAAGCGTATTATTTTTTTCCGTGCAGTGGTAAGCTATTAAAGTCCTGCTTGAGTATGCACATAGTTCTCCTGCTATGCGGACTTTGTGGTGCAACACGGGAGCGTGTCTGGGGTGCAGTGGGCTGTGCGAAAGGCAAGCAACGGGTTGCACACCTCCGTGCTGTGTAAATTATTCTGGTAAGTGGTATAAATGGAGAAATCTTGGACATGGCTGTGCTGCGCACTGGGAAGTGTGCACACATCGGTATGCTCACGTTTTGTGTTTCTGTGGGGTGGATGATTTACCCATGCATGAATAATGTGGGGGGTACATACTATTCTTTTTGGAAAATCACAGCCCACTAAAGTAGTGAGACTGGGGAGGGTGAACTGGCAACATTCATCCTGATACTGTAGCACTTCTCAGCCTTAAAGGGGAAAAATAAGGGTGAAAAAATCCAACCAGTCTTCGACTTTCCCTGCAGCTCAGGAGAGGATGCAGCACTAGCAGGAACAACTGAGACACTCACCAATACCTGACAGAGACTAGCTTATTTTTGTAAATAATATAAACAGTCCTCTTTATTTCACATTGTGCACTGTGATGGGCTAGGCCAAGGAATGCTTTAGGGCTGATTCCTCAGAGCATCGTACAAATGAGACAGAGCTCAAGCTGAACACGCTTCAGGATTCAGCAATTTGAAATAAAAGCCAGGCTGGCTGGACCTCTCCAACATCTCCTTCCTCTCTAACGGTCAGTGAGGGCAGGTACTCTTCTTAGGGGCTGCTAGTGAACAAAGAGATGCAAAGGTACAAACGGTGCTGTTTTATATGTGGTGCTGTTTGAGGGAGTGTATGAAGAAACTATCTCTTTTTATATTAGACACAGTCTTAGCATTATTACCACTATGTTTACAATTATTACTATCATTAAATTATTTCTTAGTCAAATGGGCTAAGGGAATCTTTGGGATTTTTTTTTTTTTTTGAGTATAAGAGAGCTAGTAAGTTGCCGCACAGGGGCTTTGAAAAATTTGATGCAAGATTATTCCCTGTTGGATTACTTTCCTTGTGCTTTGTCCAGCTTCATTTTAATATTAGTCATCATCATTTTATATTTGCATTGTGCTCCAGTTAGGGATCGTTTCAGCACTGCATTTTCTTAAATATAAAGCTCCCAAAAGCTTAAAGGCAGAGTGCACAAAAAAGGAGCACACTGGTGAGGTTAGCTGTACACTGAGGTGCTATCTTTCAAGCTATTCTACGCCATAGTGTTTTTCCTTTGCCTTCCTTCTCATGTCTGTACCTCTGTTTTATAGTGAAACTAGGTGCTCAAGCTAAGTCCAACAACTCTGCTGCCAAAAGGGAAGGCCAGTACCTATCCTGGCAATCTGTCCACACACATGTAGTCCTGTCACCCTCCCCTACAACAGTTTTGATGCTTGTCAGACACTGAGCTTGCTCAACTTGTTAGCCCGGTAAATAGCTTGTTCCCTCTTTTTTCCGGTTGCCCTGTTAATTTCTGTAAATTCAGTGAGCTGAGTTGGTCCAGATAAGCCACAGAGATAACGCCATGATGGGATAAAGCATGTGTCCTGGAGAGGATCCAACCTCTTCCACCTCCCAATGACACTAAGCTGTTAGGCTCAAGGAGTAACATGCAGTTTGGCCCCTACGGTGAAATTGTAAATACTTTGGGGCAAGCTTCTCCTTTTCAGGAGGAGCCCATATGGAAAGGAAGCAGTGTGATCTGCCTGTCTGCCAGTCTGAGAGTGTGCCACGGTCCTTCCTCTTCTTGGTCCGCTTTGAATCTCATGCACAATTCCAAGCAAACTTGAGGAGGGGATATCTGCTTCCAAGAGATCAATTTTCCTGAAAATAGGTGGCTGATATTGAGTAGAGTGACTGTGTTAAAGATTCCGTTAATGGAAGGTCTGATGCCAGAGGCCCTAAAGAGTCCACGCAGGGTGGGAAAGAAAAGATGAATATCCAAGCACAGGGAAAAGATTCAACAGGACACAGGTATCAGAAGACCAACCTGCAAGGCAAAAAAAAATAGGAGACTACTGCAAACGGAGTGGTTTGTCTCATCTGTGATCCTCCCTCTAATCCTGGTCCATATGTAGGAACTCAGACCCAGGACTACTACTGCTGTTACTACAGCATTGCTCCTGCTGCAGAAAATGATAGACCTGAAATAGAGAAACAGAGCAAAAGCAAGATGTCTGAGGAGCTGAGATCCCAGTAAAATGATTCCTTGGCATAACTAAAAGAGGAAGGCATCTCTAACACTAAGAGCCCAATATCACGGTTTTTTATATGATACGAAGAGACAGCTCTGCACAATGCCTTAGAGAAGAAATTCCCTCCCAGGAACACTCTGAAGTCCTGATTTAGCACAGACTTAAAAATGCATTTGAGTTTCACTATCTCGAGTGACGCTTACTTTTGTGTGTACACCATGGCTTTCAAAACTGCAGCCAGGCTCATAACAGCTTAGACCCAAAGAGAAAGCAGATGTAGGCACAACACAGTTACTGATGCTGAGGAATCAGGCTGCCTGAGAGCCTCGTTTTAGTAGCTAACCCTTTGCTACACACAACGTGAGAAGATCTTTCTGGTAGGGCATTCGATTCAGGCTGAAATACTTTAGTGGAAATGGTTTAGTCATTACAAGGATGAGATGATAGTTCTTGTCTGGGCAGTAGGAGACCTCGGCTGAGCCCCTTCATTCAAAGGGACTCAAACTCTTTTCTTGTGAAAAGTTCCCTTCCACCAAGCTATAAGCTACTTTTTAAGAGGGAGGAGAACGTTGCATCCTTTACCCCCTAACACTGTGGAACTGGTCCAAAAAGGCATAAAAAATATGGAAGAGAAGAAAGGGAAGCGGCAGGGGTATATCTCCACAGCTCAGAGATTAGAGAGCACACCTTGGTGTGGGGAAGTTAATACATTTGCGTTTCATCCAGTGCTGATTTCATATAAAATACATTCAGACTTTTTCTTTTCTTTTTTAACACTGAAAGAGAGGTTGGGCTATTCTTCAAGAATATATCCTATGTATATGGTTACAATAATGAGGAAAGAAATGTTTTATGCAGTTATTATAGAAGACAGTAGGATTAGACAGGCAGAGAAAGATAGAGAAACAGGCAGATGGGCAGAAATATAAAAGAAGAAGCAAGCGAGCTAGCTAGCTGTTAGGAAAGCCAAGTATTATGAGAAATTATTGTGTAAAGCAGGAGTCGTGTAGAACAATAGATTAGGGAGAAAGAATCCTTAGCCTGTCATTGGGAAGGAAAAGCAGCGCAGCGCACAGTTCAGGATGCAGCGAAGCATCCAGAGGATGGTTGAGTGGGTTAATAATGTCACAGCGACATAATCAAATTAGTAATGCTATCTTGGCTATGTGGTCTAGTCTATGAAGGCATTTACCTGGTTACACTGTTCAAAACAATACTGTTGGAGAGGCTGAACAGTCCAGAGGTCCTTCCCACCCTGCGCCCAGCACCTCCACACGCGCGCTCCCCTTTCTAGCTTGGATCTCTACTACGTGAACTCCGTCGCTGCCAAGAGAGGGGAATTATTGGGGCAGAAATCGCAGCCCCGCTCCTCTCCCCACTGCCTGAGAGCTCTTGGCCCGAGCCTCAGGCACCGTGGAGGCATCGCTGTGACACGGGCTTGGGGCAAGCGTGAGGCCCTGCTGCCTACAACAACCTGTCTCCTGGCTGGCACCGCAGCATGACAGCTCCGCAAAACTGGAGGGAAGTGGCATTAGTCCGCCGGCCGCGGATAAGGCGAGGGTGCGAGGAGGGCCTGTCCCACTGGGAAACAAGAGCTTATGAACACAACCATCACCTCCCCTTCGATTAGTACCAAGCAATGCAGCCTCACGAGGGCTGCAACATCCCTCTTCTTCCCCCATGGCATCCCTGGTGATCCTCTGACTACTACAGGGCTTCCAGCACAGAAGTAAGGCGGCCTGACTGGAAGCGACCTGAGCTAAGATGAATCCAGATAGCCAGGGGAATAATAAAGGAATAACAGGAATAAGGATTGATGATACACCATAAGGATGGTGTATCAAACTGGGGACACACTGAAGATGAAGCAGAACAGAAATGCAGGGTGATGGAGGGATGGCATACAGACAGATGGATGGACTCATCACAAGATCAGATACATCCAGTCTAGAAATTTGTATGGGGCAGAGGAAGGGGAAGGGGAGGAGAGCTCTCCCAAAGACACCGATATGTGAGATGGGCATAAGAATATTTTCAGAGTTTCAGGGAACCAATTCAGGCTGCTGCTTTGTGAGAAGAAATTCTCACAGTTTACCTGACTGTGATTAAAATGTGTTTACATTTATACAGTTATGTTTCGTATATATACTTCATTTAAAAACATGCATATAAATATGAAAAAAGGAAGAGGAGAATGGCAAACTCAAAGGGTCTTTTCCTCAAATTCCCACAGCCAGAGACAGACCTGTAAAGGCCACTGCTATCTGCCTGAGAAAGGGCCTCTCCCCAGCCCCCCCCCGCTCTCTCTTCTCTTTCAAGGCAGCAGGAGAAAAGGAAAGAAATGTAATTCTCTGTGTTCCACCTCAGTGAGGAAGAAACACCACAAATAGTCCCTGTGTCCATCGACAGGACTCAGAGACAAGCTTGGGGCTCTCAGGGAAAGAAATAGAAAATAAAATCAAATGAGGCTTAATCCGAAAAGCAAACGTTTGGAGGGACAAAGCCACCACAGGGATTGTCATTTCACAAATTGTATTAATCCGGGCAAATAGTGCTTCAGAAACAGTAACCATGGTGTTTATGTTCAGTTCCCCCTCCTGACCTTATCTTGCCTCCATGGTTCCCCTCAATATGGGCCGAACCCTTATCAGTTTGCACCAAAGGTCCCTTCCTCTACAAGGCAATCATACAGACCTGGAATTTGTGCATGAATCCGATAAGCAAAAGAGATGATGGAAATGTGACTTTGTTCCTTCAGTTTAACAAGCGGCGGGAAGGGGTTATCGGGCCAAGACGACAAAACAGCTGAGCACCCAGGTCCCCACACAGCGAAGCCTGTACTTTGTAGGGGAATCGTGCTTCACTAGTTGGACTGCATTAATCCCCTCTGCAGCTAAACATGTACCTGAACACCTACAAATCCAGGAGTCTATTCTATGTACAGTTCACATCGTATGCAAGAGGACAGGAGAGGATACAAGAATATGAAATCTATGCATTGAGCTATAACATGAACAATTCAAGAAAAACAGCCTGTCTCCTAACGAATACTGACTCAAAACGATGCTGGGAAAAGAGCTTTTTGGCTTGTTATGCTGTTAGATCTCCTCAGGAGCAGGGGAGGTGGAGGTAATTGTTTTTGCTTAATTTCAGAGCCACTAAAACATCATGGGTTTGAAAATCTCCGCTCAATCTCTAACGCTGTTGAGTTCATGTTCTGACTAAGAGAGGCAGCAAACAAAGGAGCAGAGAGTGTGTGGGGGAAGAAGGTAAAAGAGTAAAAACTAGCAGGGTGAAAAAAGAGGCAGAGTGAAAAACATATTGAAATTGTGAAAAAGAAGGTGTTATAAATGTGGAGAGAAAAAAAAAGTTTCAGAAAAAAATATATCCGCTGCATCTATCCAGCAGTTCCCCCTAATCTTATCTGTCATGCTAATTACCAGATTTGGGTGTTTGTACGTTATAAGAAGAGGAGTGAGTGCGTGAGTGCATGTGCGTGGCTTCTGACAACTCACACATGCAACACGCTGATTTCCCCCTTCAGCTAAAGAAAAGATTTTTTTTCAATTGAATCACCGTCAGAATGAGCTGAATTACAGGAAAGATGAGGTTAGGCAGCTCATGTAGCTTTTGAGAAATCCAATAAAAAAAAATCCAAAGGATTCCCCAAACCCCAGAACTCCAGGAAACGTACTAGTTCCTGTGTATTACATTGTTTCCTTCCAAACATATTAATGTCCAAAAAGCAGCAATATGCAACGCCGTGCTCCAGGTTACCTTTCCTTCCTACAGCTTTCATGCGACCTGCCAGGCTGTCGAGACAGCTCCCCGCACCACACTAGAATTGCACCATTGTGCAGCATTTTACACCTATATTAATCCTGCCTGCACCGCAAAAATCACTCTCTCTTGCTAAGTTGTGCTTGAGGGTTTAAATGAACGGGGCCGTGCTGCAGAGCAGGGTGGGCAGAGGACAGTTGAGGTTGGCTCAGTAATGCAGTGAGGTATGCAACAGCTCAAGTGACAACTACTCATTAGCAGCTAATCCAATCGCTCCTGCTAATCCAATCAGGCTGAGTAGCTGGAGTAGTTGCTTTCCAGGGTGGTCATTTGGCTTTCTCAGGCATCTTAGGAACTTCGGGGAGGAGTGAAGGCAAGCTTCAGGCTGGCCTGGTGCACTGAGTAGGTTCAGTCGAGGTGCTGGGGGTCAGCTGCAAAACTGGCTTTGGTTCCACGTGGGAAAACAGCGACACAGCAGGAGTAAGGGCACCCCTTACGGTCCCTCCGAAACTCGGCCAACGAGCTTCCTGTTAGCCCGCTCTGAGCGAGGGGGGCTGGAGGCGCCGAGGGCGAGGAGGAACGACTTAACCCAACATCCTTCCCTCCCTGGGGCCTGCGCTCTTGCTGGCAAATTGCAGTCCAAAGCTGAAATTTTTCAGCAGCCGCACAGACACCGTTCCACTGCGCCTTCATTACCTCATGATCTCTAAATAAGGGCCAGTTGGGCCCAGAACACATTATGTGATGGTGTTACGACTGATATAAACCACAAAAGTGGCATTTTGCAGATGAGAAGAACGAGCAAAAACCCCACAAAATCCTCTGCAGTTCGCTTTAAACGAGGGCTGTAACTTCTCACACATGTCCCGCTCCCAGTGTACAGGAAGAGGCTGATTAATCCTGCATGTATTAGGCTGGAATATTGCATTACTGGAAGCAAAGAAACCCTTTAATCATATTGCTGCTTATGCCAGAGGTCTGTTTTCTCTCAAGTGCATCACATTACGAGCCATCCTGGGGCTACAGCACCGTCCCATGCTATTTTTCGGGTCACAGAACTACACGCAGGTTTTGTTCATTCGCATTTGTTTTAGTGGCAGGTGTCTGGTTTAACTGGGATTAACCTTCAGAAAACCACTAATATTGAGGAAGTTTTCGAAGGGAGAGATAGAACAAGATGATTTTTTTCCATCTACGATCTTCAAGAGGAAAGCTGATGTGCAAAGAAGAGCCTAATCTCCCTCTGCTACTTTCTCCAAAAGCAGGAGAGGGGAACAGCCGATGAGATACGTAGGATGGGAGCTGGTGCTCTCACCTAACCTAAAGAAAGGTACAAATCTCACAGGGAGGATTGCTGTCTGCATCTTCACCCCTTTATGAGGGCACAGTGTAACCCCGATTAGGTGCATGACAACCTCCCAACCTCACTCCCTCCCAGCGCAGCAAGCGTGGCTGTAAGCCAGACTCCACAGAATCATACTCACGGGAGAGAGCTGGAGCTTCGGGAGTCCCTAACTCCCCACGGGGACATTATAGGAGTGGATAGGGAAAAGAAGAAGCTATCTTCATGGCACAGTCCCTCTCTAGGATGCACAGAGGGATATGTTAGAAACACACACATCTGAGATGATGCACTGAGCACCTGATCTCGATTCCCTCTCCCAACATACACATCTCCCTGTGCCAAGGAATAGATGATTTCCTTTCAGAAACCAGAGAAGTTCTTGTTCTGCATTTTAGCTCCTGCTGGAGGTTCCAAATTGCACCACGGCTGAACTCCTATAAAAGCAGCAAAAAAACAAAAAAACAAACAAAAAAAAATGTAAAAAAATCCCCTCCCTTCCCTGACTAGGACATTTTCATAAGCCCAACAACCAAATTAAACAAGCCAGCCAGCATAGGAAGTTCTGGCAGCAGCTTCAACAGTTACAGACACACAGACAAGACCAGTGACAATAACCGATGTCCCACAAAGCATGAAACTAAGCAGAAATGTCTTTGGGGAAGGCTGATTATTGCACTCAACCCCAGGGAGGAGGAAGTGACAGAAGGAAAAGAGCCTCTATTTGTACAAGCCACTTTGGACTTTCCCTTTGAACAGGGCACAGGGGCACTGAATCTTATGGCCTTTTTAATAGGAGCATCTGCTCTTGTTCCCATCCCAGCTGGATGGCGTCTATGTGTGTTTGCTGTTAGTGAGATGTGCCATGTGTCATGAGGAGGATTGTATCCTGGGCAGGGAGCACATGCACAGCTTAGAGGCCTTTACACCACAGCAGCAGGTCCATTTGTTTGGCCTGAGCACTTGCTTTAGGGCAGCAGCTGCATTTTCCATCTTCTGTGGAATTTCCAAATGGATAAAGCCCTCAAGGGTGGATGTCATTATCAGGGTAACGTGTATGAGCAAGGGTTTAGAGGGAGGGGGCTTCACAGGCAACTTTCACTTTATTTTGTCTTATGTCATTTTTATTTTATTTTATTTTATTTCTACCGCAGACATCTGGAAATGAGAGCCGTCACACTCCTACAGACCCTCTGAAAGCAGGCCATCTGTGGGACAATCTTTTTCTCCCCCTCGGTGATGACCTGCCTTGCAGGAGATTGATGGGGATGGGGGGGGGAGGTGTAGAAAATGTCACAGGGATACCCACATGGTCAGTAGCAAATCTGTCAAAATGGAATTTCTGTCTAGCTCTGAGGCTTGTTATGCAGCCCTTTGAGTTCACTAGGGGTTCATAGGAACAGAAATGCCAAAGCAACCCTCGCTGTCTGCCCTGTGCTCTCCCTGTTCCATAAATGTCCTTTCCCTGATGGAAAGGTCCATCAGTAATTTTTAAAAGGCACACGTTTATAGAGTAAGTGGAGGCAGTTGGAGTTGTTCATCCCATCCTATCCCTTGTAAAAGACTTCAGGGTCCCCACGGAAACCTACAGCAGCCTCCCTCCTTTGCCCATCAGCAGAGAATTTAATTGCCCCATCTGCCACCTCAGCCCTCCAACAGGACATAAAACAGGATGGCCCTTACAGCTAAAGGCCAGATCATGTACAAATTACCATATGTAGTGTTTTTTTTACAGGGTGTAGTCCAAATGAGTTGTATGCAAGAGCAGTCCTAGTGTGGTCAATCCCTAAATTTGAGGTCAGAGCCACCAAAGAATTCTGAAGAGTTTCTTTTTCGTAAAGAAAGCTGTGCCTGAAAAAGCTTACTATGAGATTTGTAAGAGGAGTCTGCATTGATTCGAGTTGGGAGTTAACATTAAAACCGAAGAGCTACAGCACTGCCTCCCCCCACCCACCTCAGCAAACCTCACCGAACATAGCAGACGCAAATGCAAGTCAGACTCTGTGGGCTGGATAGACAACAAGATACTGTTGTCCCATCTGTAGCAGTGTACATGCCAGTGGAGATCAGCTTAACAGAGAGAAAGAAGGTACATGGGAAAGCAGTTGCTTTTCTCTTTCCTTCCCATTTTTTCCTGCTCTGAACTGGGAGGGGAGCCTGGAGGTTGGTGTTATGTCCGTGGCGCTTCCAGTAGACCGTCTTTTATAGCACAAACAGAAGCAGATGCATGACATATGCTCTGCTCATGCTATGACACCAGGATACACGACACAGGACCGACGTAAGTGCTACCCACCATGCTGAAACTCCAGGTTGTCCTTTGTGCCTTAAGACACCAATCTGATGGGCTCTCACTACCTAAAGACCAAGCCTGTTTCTTCCAGAAAACCCCAGCATCCACAACAGGAACAACACCCTTGCAATGGCCGGTGGGAAATTTGCTGGACATGACCTGGTTAGAGTCTTCAAGGCCTAATTGGCATACTCCGCAATCGGTCTGGCCTCGGCTGCCAGGAGAGAGTAAATTGTCTCCTGCTTTCACAGATGGGATGGGGGAAGGGGGTGGCCACCGCATGTCTGTAGGATGGTGTCAGGGGATGGCAACAAAGGATGTCAAGAAAATGGCGCTGCCAAGGAGCTCGCATATTTGGCTTATAACCTGATGAGTGCAAGGCAGGTGGCAGAGTCTATGTCATGCCCAGTGGGGAGTGGAGAGGGAAGGGAAAGAAAGGAGAGAAAATAAGACTGGTGCAGATGGGAAGTGCCAGCTCTTCTCACTGGAGCAGAGCTGTTCGATTGGGAAAGCCAGCCAGAGAAACTTCAAAGATCCAGGAGGGAAAAAGCTGAGCTGGTCAGCGTCAGCCATCACCTCCTGATCCTTTCCTGCAGCCTGCTTCATTGCTGCTTTAAAGAACCCATTTGGAGAGGAAAAAAATAAATAGAGCCCCCAATTAAAAAAAAAAAAAAAAAAAAAAAAAAAAAACGGAAAATGAGAAAAAGCTCAGAGATTTCAAATAAGTATGTGATGCGTGCGTGTGTGTGTGAGAGAGAGAAAAAGAGAGAGAGATTAAAAAAAAAAAAAGCAACTTCTTGGAACAAAACACACACGAGGCAATGCCAAAAACTTGAGAAGGAGAGTGGTTACACACTAATTTAATTCTCTAATCCCCCTACTCCTGTCACTGTTTACTCACTGATAAATGTGCAGTAGCTTCAGCAAGACAGCCACATTTGCAGAAACTGACAGCCTGACTCAGAGACTATTTACCTAAAGACCATGAATATTAAAACAGGTTTCCAAAAGGGCCCGTCTTGAAGGAGAAGATTAGCATGGGGCCTCTTGCTGACAGACTCTTCCCTCTCCACCCCTCCTTCCCCCACGCCGTGATGCATCTTGTGCAAACACTCCTAAAGTATCACCTAGCTGAAGAACTGAAATACTGGAGCGATGCCCTAGAGCTGTGCATTCAGCTTTAGCCTGACAGCAAAAACTCCCACCCATCCAAGACACAAGTTGAGGTTAGAGTTCAGAGGGTTTTTAAAAATAATTAGTTAAAAACAAAACTCCAAACCAAGCTATTTTTCCCCATCTAAAAGGTGAACTGTGAGTGCAGAGTTTTTTAATGGAAGGATTGAGAAGGCAACAAAATTACATTCCAAAGTGTTGATCCTTAAGTGAGTTTGGATATGTCTCCAATGACACCTCTTGAAATTCATCAAAAAGTTGGAAAAAGGATGAAGTAGAACTGGAAGGGACAGAGTGAAGGATGACAATAAAGATCAGAAAGAAGAAATGTTCTCCACAGGATTGGAAAGATTAAAAGGACTAGATTCCCCAGCCTGGAAATGAGGTAACATTGTGGAAATATAAATAAGGTGCATAAAAACATGAATGACATGTCAAAAGGAATATTGAAGGGAACAATAATTGCCATTTCTTGTAACAAAAAAGAAAAAAAAAGAAAAAGGTGATTAACAAATTAAATTAGCTGGCAACAAGTTTGAAACCAAAGGAAAAGCTTTTGGATTTTTGTTTTGCTTTGTTTAAGAAACAAATATGTAACCAGAGAAATTCCATGCTACAGAATCTTGTGGGGACCAAAATTTAAGTAGATCCCCCACTGCACAAAAATATTAAGAAATTAATGAAAAAAAAAGTGTATAAAATGCTTTTAGAGTCAATGGAGTGTCAGAGTGCCAGTATCAGTGTCAGTGATTGCTAGAAGCAGACAGGATATAACAGAGGAAGAGTAATTCTGTATTTTCTCTATTCTTGTACTCTTTCCAAAGCCAGTTGCCACTGGCTAATGAAAGCAAGATACTCAGCAAAATGGACCTTTGTTATGAGTTTAGAGGGCCTTCCTGGTATCCTTCTGATAAAAGGAAAGACTGTAGCACGCAGACAAGCAGAGATGCACTAAGTCCAGAAATCATCTTTAATCACTTTGTATCTAAAACCTAAGCACGCGGAGGATCTGATTTTCCTAAAGATGCTGAGCTTCCTCTTCTATGAAAGGAGTTGTGCCGTACTGGGTATAGGAACAAGAAGAGTTTGGAAGTGCTCTTGAAAACATCATACACCTGCAGAGTCCACCAGGTCTGTTACTATACAGTTTTTGCTTATACAGTTGCATTGGAAAATGTTTCAGAAGCACCGAGAGACAAATTAGGCCTGTCCTGTAGCCATTTGGCAACGGAGTTAGAAGCATAACTTATTTAAGTGGGCCTTTGTTTCTCTCTGTATTTATTACTCCTCCTCTCTACTAGCCATGAGAAATATTCCCTTTCCAGAGAGAAGCCTCCACACATACACACAGAAACAGGCATATGCACATATACGTAATTTGGGCATTTAGCATATTTTCCATCATGTAACCTGGGATAGTAACACAAAACCTACTATCTGATTTGGTCTAGTTAAAACAATGTGACCTATGCCTCTTCCGCTGGATGACAACTCTACAGTGTGATGCATTTGTTCTGATATAGACAGTGTTGGAAATGGGTAAATATCCTAGCTTTGAAGACAGTGACTGTCAGCCTCTGTCTTAGGTCAGTGAACTATTGAGACAGAAATAGAGTTTGGGATTTTCCAGCCTCTCAAGCTACCCTGACACTCTTTGACATAGATGCTCATTTGGCAAAAAATGGCCCAGCTCTGCTGAAATCAGTGGAGTTACTCTGCTGTTTGTTTTTGCTCCCAAACGAGGATCTGGTGTGCTGCATAAAAGCCTCTGGGGGCTTTACTGCTGATTACGGGATGGACAAGGCAAACACAAGGACGAGCATATTTGGCTTCCAGAGGAAAAGGCTAATAACCATCCTATCTGCAATCCCTCAGTATCCCTGGACATCTTTCCAACTGCAACCAGGCAGCCCTTACCTAGAAAACTACTGTTAGTAAGGTTGCACCTCAGCTTTGCCTGTAGCAGGAAAAATGGATTTCAAAAGAGCTGCACCAGAGACCACTTGGTTTGAAAGGCTTTGCAAGCACTTCATGAGTATGTGAAGGGGTTAAACCACGTAGCCATATAGCTCTTCTCTGGCCAAGGTCAGGCTGTAGCCTTAATATGAGCCCCAGAAACAACCCCAGCTCCCTCCTCTCACTCCCTCTTCATAGTTCGTGGCTTCCAGAAGGCTAAAAATACATCTAGCTAATCCTCTGAGATGAAGATGAAGTCTCCCTGTGAATATGCTGAAGGCTACGGAAAGAGGGTGTGGGGTGAGGTAGGAGTCAAAGTGAATAGAAATGTCTCCTAATACAGATAGAAATCTTTGGCAAATGTTTCTTGTAGGCTGAATTTAGTATTTCTTTAAAGGAACAGTTTAATTATGATTGGAACTACCATACTGAATGGGATAAGATGGAACATTAGGAAAGCCCCCTAGAAGCAGGAACAGGGTACAGATTCAGAACAGTCAGGGTACAGACAAAGCAAGAGTCCCTCTGGCCTCGCTGCTTGGCCCCAGGGAAATATAGCTTCCTCTGGCTTCTCTCACAGTTCCTCTTTCTACTACCTGGATACACTTCACTTTCTTTGCACACTTTATGTCTTTGGCAGAAGCTGCAAAGCTCTCAGTCATGGCCCTGAGTATATACTTGCATGGACAAATCAAGTCCAATTCTAAATACAGGCCCTAGTTCAAGCTCAAAGGTTAAGAAACAAATACAATAAAGTTTAAAAGGCGCAACGGGTATTTCCTGATGACCTCACAGAAACCATCTTAACAGAAAAGTTTTTGGAAGTGCCTTGGTATGTTTGCCAGAAGCTCAGAGTGAGTTAATGCAGCAAGCTTCACTCCACGCTACATTTGTTTCCTAAATGTTTTCTCTAAGGATTCCCTCTTAGACCATTAGCTAGATGGATCTTGTGTCTCTCCCAGGAAGACTGAACAGGCATGGTTTTCTGCATTCCTTGACACCTCACCATACACTTGATTATTTGGGAAGCATTTATCTGGATGCAGTTTTCTCTCCATTAGATATCCATACCTACATACATGGAGTTACAGCATCCTAGATGTACAGGTACACTCCCTTTGGCACACAAGGGTCTTGCAGCCTTTGTGAAGTAGGGCCATGCCCAGACTCCTCAAGACAAATAAGTCCACTCTCTAGTGCTGATCAGGTGACTCATCCGTATGACTTGCAGTGGGTGCTCTCCGGCTGCGTGCACCTTTATGCCTGAATAGTGAAGTACCGCAACCCCACTTCTGTGTCTCCATGTGCTATGTGACAGGCTGATGTGCTATGGACCCGGAACGTGTGTGTGTGGATAACATGCTACAGCATCACTGCAAGGTGGTGTGCCTCCTAGCATGACTCCTTGCTTGGAGGAGCTCTTGTGACATGTTGCACAGGCTGTTACTCTTGTGATGGACCTTAGAGGAACAATCACAGATCCCCCTAGGCATTCGTGTGCTTTTCAGGCAGTTCTGTACCCCTGACCTGTGATAAGACCCTGTGTAGAGAGATTAACACATTAGGACTGGACAAACTAGAGTGATCTGTAGAGACATCAAGGCAGCTAACTCCTGTTTAGGTGTTTTATGTCCAATTCAAGGAAGGCAGATTAGGGTACTAAATAAGAATTTAAACACATAAACATTTTCAAGGGTGTAGGAGTCTGTCAAGGAACATACCTCCAAGACTCTGAGGAAATGGTTTCTACTTTAACACCCCGAACCACGCATTCATCACCCAGCAGACATGTAGACAGTCCGCCTCTTCCCCTTCCCTTCTTTCATCTACAGCAAAACCACACTATTCAAACTTTTCCACTATCAGTAAGAGAAGCTGCTGTTTACACATTTACAGAGACGCAGACACAACACTATTTTAATGATATAGGAAGGAAAGAAATGAGGAGCGAGCTGTATATAACATATACACATATATTTTAAAGACTCAGCAGGAGAGACTCTGCTGTCATCTTTGTTTATAGAGAAATAGCTAAATATTAAAGAGGGCCAGGGCTGATGGAATTGGATGGAAAGTTATATCTCTGAATCTATTTGTAATCACCCCTGTCTCTGGTTCTTTTCTCATAATACCTGCAGAGACATGACATACTGCTAGCTACCTCTGGAGCATCTTATAAAGAATGCAAGGATTTTCCAGCCTCTGGTATTCAGGCATTGTTGGACTGGAGCACAAGTCAGCCCTGATAAGGCAGGAGAGAAGAGATCGTTCAGACTAGGCACTTGTGGTATTTACCCAGAAAGGGAACGTGTGATGGCTATTCTGTGGGAGGGATCACAGTGTCAGCAGCATCAGTCTGACCGAGCTATGTGATTCTGGGAGACCTCTTAATCTCTAGCTCTCATCTCATGATCCACACTTGCCCTTTGCAGCTCCTGCACCAAGACAAACCCCAGTTTCATGTGTCTTCCAAATACTCCATGTGCATGCACTAATTTCTTCATCTCTGTGTGTCTGCCTTTTCCTTACCATTTCATAACAACTCCAGATGGGTGTGATTAGCAACACATAGCCCTTACACACCTTCTGTGGGAAGTAGCTTTCAGAGAATTTCCTCAAACTGCCTTAACTTAACAGGTAGGCAGAGAGAAAATGAGTAACTCAAGTCATGCAGCAAGTCCCACGGAAAAATGGGAACAGAAACCACATCTCCTTTTTCTTAGAGAAGAAGATTTACTACTCTCTAGACTATGCTGTGTTCTGTAATGCTGGCATCACTTTAAAAATCAGTCCAAATTGAAGGGGTAAGAATGGAGAGGCTTTTCCCCGATATATATACATACATTTTTTGTCTTACAATACATACGCCATTGCTAAATTGTTTTTGAGTGGCTAGTAACTCTCTTTTTTATATAGCTATTCACTAAGGTGCATGGGGGAGGTGATGTCAGCCTACAAGCTGGACTGCAGAATTCAGAACCACAGGGTCACCATTCTGTGATTTTGTGATTCTGTGTTTGTTACTGAGGCAAAGCACACAACACCTAGTTGTAGTGGTTGGTTTCGGTCAGACAAGGAGTGTAGTTGGAAGGATGGATACTTGTTTATATACCTGGGTTCAACTCCTAGCTCAGCCAGGTTGTTTGTCCTGTATCTAATTCCCCACACCTAAGGCACGGAGTTAATACTTCCCCGCTTCTCCGAAGTTTTTGAGGTAATAAGTCAAGTAATGATCGAGAGGTACTCTGCCATCTCACACAGGGAATACAAGCACCTAGGCAGATAAGTTGTCTCTGTTCTGTGCCTGGAAGAGCATAACTCTTGCAGTTGCATGTTTCCAGTAGGAGCATTCATAATTATGAATTCAGCAAGTCACTATGCTGTGCATATTCCACAACTGCTCATGGAAAAATCATTGACTGTGCAAAACGCTCCTGGTTAAAGCATTTGTGGCAACAGACATAAAAATTGAGTGCAAACTGGCCATGAACAAGCAGAACAAATTCAATTCAGGAGTCACAGGACTACTGTGAGCTGCACAATGCTCTATTCTCAGAGTTCTGCATGGGATCCAGGGACGCAGATAAGAAACGTCAACTCAAATTTCTAATTATTTTTAGTTTGGTGTGCTAAAGAAATGAGGGATTAGATGATCATTCCATATCTTATTGTCTATATATGTATACCTTTCTTTTTCTCTCCTCTCAATAACTTTGAGCCGATTGGTACAGTGTGTTTCATTTCTAGCTCAATAGACATGAGAGAATGTATTTGTGAGTTAAATGTTGTAAGAAAATAGGCCCTGTTTTTTTTTCTGCTTTTCATTGAATGCATCCTTTTGAAAAACTTTCCTGAGGAAGCACATAGGTTCCAGAATATTGTTCTCTCTTGCCATTAAAAACGAAGTGAATAAGTGCAGACCCATATCTGAAATAATTTCTAATCTGAGACACCTGTTATTCATGGTTTGTTTCATTTATGGGGCAGAGATCAGAGGTCCTCCAGGCCTTTGCTGACCAAAGACCAAAGTAGAGAGCATAATATCCCTAGTACATGGCCTTTGGATTTTACTCCTTTAATTTTCCATTAATGAGACTGATATCGGGGCGTCTTAAAGGCAACTTACTCAAAGCTCAGGCATAAGGCTTAAACTCATCTGAAAATCACCAGTCATTGCCAGTCAGTCAAGAAAGCCGTCTGGCTCCAGAAACTTGTTCTGTGATGTAGGACCAGTTTTGCAGCTGTCTTCATAACTTACTTAGGCTTCTCTATATCTTGTCAATCCTTAAGGCTAATATAAATTGCAGTAGCCTTCATGCTGTTCTGACTTTTATGGAAGAACAGATTCAGCCAATGCCCAGCATAAAGGATCTACACAGCCCATCTCCTCCCTGCCTTCACCGACTTGTCACGGAGAGATCAAGCCTGACCTTGCAGCAGAAATGCCCAGTGGGTAAAGACTCAGCACTGGCCTGAGCTGCAGTCATTTACCTGTTTCCAGCTGCCAGTTCATTCATTTTTAGAGGTGCCTAAATAATTTCCAGGACCTGGACTTTTATGCATCTGAGCCTTGCTCTGCCACCTACCATATAAGAAAAAACACAGAAGTCTGCTTTGTAGGAGTGTGGTGAGGACAGACTTCAGCAAAGAAGCCCCATTCTGTGGTGCCTAGACACTACAGAAAAAAGCAGCACTGGTAACAGGACCAAGGCCTTCATATATACCCTTTTAGATCCCCTCTTTGCTTCACGTGACAAAGCAGGTTAGGCTTCATCCTCAGCTAGAGTAAACTGAGGTAGTCAAAAGAACTACCAGTTTACACCAGCTGAAATGCCACCTGGCTGTCTCTGGAGTAACTTGATAAGCTGTGTGCTCCCCACAGATCTCTCTACTCTCCTAGGAAAACTAGTCAAGCAAGAATTTAGATTAAGAGTAGTGTGCACAAATGTTTTCTTAATAATAATTAATACATGATTAATAGAAACAGATTCTGAAAATAAATGATTGTAAGATGTCTCTATAACACGCCACCAGGATGATGGGGATAAATGATGCCGAGGCACCTGAAAGTTGAGAGCCCATTACTAAGCATTTATAAACTGGAATACATAAAAATATTTATCCACGTCTTTCTGAAACATTCTCTAATGTGTCTTCAAGCAATTTATCAGCTAAAAAGTAATTTCCATTAATCACTTATTAATTATTAATAAAGTGTTTGTAAGTGTCACCTTAATTTAAAAGTGCTTCTGATTCAAGGTGCACTTCCAGACTTTCATTCTTGAAGGAGATATTGACTCCCAGACCCGAGTCCTTCAGACTCAAGTGACCTTGGTACATCCTCCTTTGCCCACCCCACCCTAGGTCTCCACACCTGTTAGGCTTGCAAATGGGACTAAGTCATGTTTTTGGAAATCACAATTTGTCATTTCAGAAGGAAACTCAATCAGATCCTCTCTCCCCACTTGCAAAGCTGGATGCCCGGACCTGGGAACGCAGCATTCAAATGTTTCAATTTATCATTACAGTGGAACCCTGAAGAGATCACATCTGCCAGGACCATAAATTGGACAAGATCCCACTTCAGAAGGAGCAGCCTCAGCTCAATATTCCCATTCTTGAACAAGGGACCAATTAGGCAGGCTTATTTACCTGCCATAAAATGAGATGTTAGCCAGTGGGAGAAGTCACTTAAGGACAACAACAACAACAAAAAGTCTTTCTGTGCTCTCTGTTAGAAATAGCCAGTTCAATAAACAGCAGCTCTTCACACTCTAACTTCTGCCTGTATATTTTCCTTCCCTTCCTCCCGTTTCTTCATTCCTCCTTTCAAGTTATTCTCCCGATCCTCTCCCCTTTTTGCCCTTTATCTTACACATTTTATCTCCTTTCTGTCCCTTCTTTTTCTTCCATTCTTCGTTCCTTTCTTCTTTTTCCTAATTTTTCCTCTCCCTCTTTTGTTCTTTTTTTTCCCCTTTTCACACACAGGCACATCCGCTAAGATTTAATTTTTAGCCTTACTACTGAATCAAAAAGATCTTACACCTCAAAACAGAACCTGGGCTACAAAATGAACAAATTGCTCATACCTTCTTTCCCTTCATAAGGCTTTATAGTGAGGAACTGAATTTTCCACTTGCCAAAAAGCTGGTTTCAGGCCCAAAGAATCACTGAAGAGAAAATCTTCAGGTTTAAATGTGGTATTTTTCTCCCTCCTGGCCTCAATTCAGCTTCTTGACTGCTTCTAGATGGATAATGGTACGAGAGCATCCAGAATGAAAGCAGAGTTAAGCAGACACACATCTGTCAGGGATGGTCTGTGTACATTTATCCTGCCTCAGTGCTGGGGGATGGACTAGATGACCTCTTGAGGTCCCTTCCAGATGTACTCATCTATGATTCCATGATTAATTACCTTCCTGATCCGGAGTTTATCTATCCAAAGAAATAAGCTTCAAAATCTCCTGCAAATACATATCCCGTGGACTGCCTGGGGATAGTGCCCCTCCTTCACCCAAATTTAGAATCCAGGGAGGGGAATCTCTCCCTGCTGATCCCTGCAGAAATATGGTCCATTTCACATCCTTTAATAGCAAAGGAATTAACAAATAAAGCTGATTTATTTCAGTAGAGAAGAGAAATTCAGCCTCTGAGAGGGAAAGAATATTTTTATGCTTGGCTTTCTGGAAGAGACAGGGAACTGAAGCTCAATAAGAGCTGCTGATGGCATATTCTGGTTTCCCTCCCCTCCACCGCAAGCAGGAGTAATTTCTGCCTGCGTTCCAGGTGCTGCCAGGTACGGTGTGGCACAGAGCACTACTATGCCATGAAACCCCAGAAGAGAAGCCCATGCGCTCTCTTCTGTTGAGCCAGTTGTCTCAAGCTAATACTGAATCAATGCTTCACTGGGTAAGGATGGACATAAGCAAGGACAGACACATTTCCTCAAGTGGGCCAAAAGGAGGAGAAATAGAGAAAAGAAAATGAAAGATGACAACAAAGGAGAGAAAGATAGCAATCTGACATGAACATCTTATCAAAAACAAATGTGAAGGATGGCTACCTGTTGCCTATTCTGAAGAGATTTAACTGTGGACATCACCTGAATTGCCGGCCATCTCCAACTGATTTGTTCCAGATAATTATTTAATATATTTCAAATCACTTTTTTTTTTTTCTTCTTCATAGACTATCAAGGACTGGCTTAAATAGAGATTTCCACAGTACAGACGTTTCACACAGTACAGACACAGTACAGACAATCCCTCCCAAAGAGATTTGAAACCGAGCCTCCACTGCAGTAGGAAAGGCTTAGAAGAGTAAGTGTTCCTGGAGAAGCTGGGCATGCAACCCTAATTTACTGAAACGGTGGCTGGTTAATGAACAGGAGACATAATAAAGATACTAAAGACTTAATGTTGCTTTTTTAGACTGGCCAGATATAGGCTGTGAGGGATTTATATTAGCATATCCTTTCAATACCAAGTCATGACAGAAAAATAATACAGGAAATTAGTTTGGTTTCACACTCTCTGTTTCTTCAGAATAATCAGAACTCAAACTGAGTTAAAAATTAATAGGGGTGAGATTCAACTGACTAAACACAGATAGCTACAGTAGCTGGGTACATCTAAGCTAGTCACCCTAGACTTCCTTGTTAATCAAAGGAGAGAATTAGACACTTCCATGCACTTCAACAATTCATCCCCTCCTAAATTACCATATCTAAACCAGAGATCAGAGGCATTCTATCCAAAAAACCTCTTATTTGTGTCCACTGATCACAAAGGGAACTTACAGTAACTAGTTTAGATGCAGGTTGCTAAAGCTGCTAAAGCTGCTTCTGATTTCCAAGTCCAAACATTTACAGATAACAGTCTCCCTTTTTACATAGTTTAGCAGAAAAATAGTGTCATCTCTATGGTTTCCTCTCTTTCAGACCTACAGAGCAGAGATATGATTTTCTACTGAATAATTCCTGATAAGATCTTTTAATACAGAGGGGGAAAAAAAGATCAACTCTCCTAACCATTATTTGGTTACTTTTGTTATTTCTTTATTTTTCCCTTTCTCCTCCCAACAATCTCCTTGCTTGTTTCTTTACTTCCTTTTCATCTTGAATACAAAGAGCAGGTTGATCCCAGCTCTGGCCCTGGAAATGTCAGGCTGAAAATGTTACTCTTGGAGTGGTTTGCATGCATTACAAAGTGACAGGTGACAGGAGCACACAACCTCAGCTAATAGATGATTAATGATGTGATGTTGGCCAGCACTGTTGACTCGTTTTCCTGCTCTTCAGGAAACTTCAAAGGCAGCTGGCATTTCTGTTGCCTTATGACAGGCTCATAGGTGAGTGTAATTGTTCAGTCCATATGTGCATAGCATAGAAGTAGCCATGAGCATGTTCATGGAGCACATTTATCTCTAGGTGTATATAAGGGAATGTGCAGAATCATATGCATGAGATACTAGGTGTTCCTGTGTGCATATGAGCTCCTTGCACACAAGCTACCTGGTTTTGGCGGGTTATTGAGAGCATCATTATCCAGTTACTATATTCTGAATAAAACACCACAGCCCATTTGGGGTTACAGTATACAGGAATGAAAGAAACTCACTGGAATTTTAATCTGGATGGAGAAAAATCTGCCCTAAAGTAAACAGTACATTTGGAAGGCAGCCCAGTAACTAGCAATCAGAACAGGATTAGAAATAGGTCAGGGCTGTAAACTTGGATCTTTCCTTTACACCCCTTTTCTTCTCAACAAGATTTGGGAGGGCTTAGATCATTACAGAGATTAGGGACATTGGTAAAATGTGAGTCTGAATTTCATTCCAACACAAAATTCAAGACACGGATTCACTTTTCATGGATGTATCATCAGTCTGGAGTAGAGTTAAAGAAGGATTTGGAGTCTTCTAGAAGAATGTTCTTAGGCAGGATCCCCCCAACACACACAAGTATCAACCTCTTCTTGTTCTCTGAAGTTAAAACCGTTGTACTTCGTAAGTATGAAGGAACTCTCATTCCCTGTTCCATACATAAACATCTCTCTTCCGTCTTGGGCCTCTTATCCTCAAGTGCTTTATATTTAGGAAGTCTCTTTCGAAATTCCTTAGCATTAATGGAAAAGCAAACCAAAATTCTTGATCACCATTATGGTCTGCAGTTTTGAACAAGGGTCAGCCAGGTATGTCTTTTCTAACAGAAGTAAGTAAATTTCTGAATCAAAATTCTGCATGAAAGTGATTCATTTTTCTTTAAATAGAAAAGAAAAAACATGAAAATTTGTCTCTCCTTCAGACATCAAATTGCTCAAGAGCCAATACTGCATGAAGTTGCTGTAGAATAAAGGAAGCATGTTTTTAAAGAGAGCTTAAATAGATATATTTTGTCATTGTTCTTCCAAAAGCTATCATTCGGAAAAGTGTAATGGAGATGTCAAAAACTGAAAACATATGTTTCTAAAATCAGAGACAAATGGCCAGAGGAGGCCTTGAAAGACTTGCATCTTCTGTTGACTAAAAGGGGAACATAAAAGAGTCACTGACCACTGGCTGAGACAAATCTTCTGAATAGCTATGTAAAATTGGAGTTGAAAGGCCCTCCAGAGATCAGCTAGTCCATCAATGAGTTCTGGGTAAGTCTGTCCTAAGCAACTGAAACACAAATGTGAGCTCCAAACAAGCCCCAGCTTAGAGCACACTTGACATCTTGGCTGGATCCACGATTGAATTTGAGCTGGTTTTGTGTCTGCTTGAGTTAGAGAGCTTGGCCCCGTAGCACAGAGGTTTCTCATCTCTCTAGCTTCGACACAGAGGGGAAACAGACTTTCCAGCTGCTCACAACCTAAGACAGAGGTCTTAGTTTCAGTGCTTCTGAAACTGTCAATTTTTTTTTCCTCGCCTCACAAATGGTTCAGTTTGTTAATTCAATCTAAAGACCTGTAATGCCCTTTCCCAGCTCTCATTAACCCTTTAAGTTAAATGACAGCACCTACTCCAACTCAAGCATTGCTCCAGACAGGGTAAGACACTAAATACCAAGACACAAGAAAAGCAAAAGAAAAGAGCCATGAAGGCTTTTATCTATTTCAGACCTGTCAGATAAAGCAGGTCTGGAGGTTCAGGCAATGGTATTGTGCTTCCTGCCTACTTTGAATTTCTTGAATTTCCTTCAAGAAAGATGAGTTTTCTTCACTGCTGACTGAAGGAATTTGGTGGGATCAGCACTGGTAGGTTTGCTTAGCCTTTCTAAATCCTTCCTGCTCCCCATTTATTTGATCTCTGCATCTCTTCTAGAGTATATACAAGTCATATAAGGCAGTTTCTCAGCCCACCCTCAGCAGGAAGACTGGTCTGACTTGACCAAGCTGTCTGGTAGACAGAGACATCCCTTTGCTTTCAACTACCTAGTGTGGAAAAATCAAATCCATGCTCCCTGAGACAGTATCTTTAACTAAATTGCTACGTCTGTTTTTACTGTACTTGGCTTTCCCCTCATAGTGAAGTCTGTGTTACCCTAGCTCCTCCCATGAACAGTGGCAAAAAAGCCTCAACACTTTGGACTTGTGACAAAATCCAACTCCTAATTTGTGACATCATTGTCAAAAATTTTTAGGTTAACCTGCTTTCTCAGGTAATGTTAAAAATGGTGATTGTTGTTTCTAGTGCTCTTGGAAATGTAGTTGGTCACATATGTTTGGACTGATTCACAGCCTGCTCATCAATATACACGTGCAGGACTTTGAGTGTGAATGCATCAAAGGGGGAAGGCAGAGTGACAGAAAGAAGACAGGAATAGTCAACGGGCAGAAATTAATAACTTTTTAACATTATGGCACATGAATATGTAGATATTGTGATGGTAGATAGATAGGTGCATACATATATATATAAACTGATAAAAAGAGAGCTAAATAGATGTGATCATTGACCAGTGGCGCTGACATTTTAAAGTGTTATATTAATTTTAACCCTTTTTGTTTCTTAGCACTTTGACAGGTTTCTTTGAACATTTTCCCCATATTATTGATAAGTACTAACTTCTGGTATCATTAGCTCTGCTAGCTTTAAAAGCTTGAAATCTTAAAATTACAAAAATCAATTTTCTTCCAAATGAGCTTAGCTAAGTCTACTAAGTTCCAAGAAAGACAGAAAGGACAAAGAAAAAAACTTTTGAGTTTCTAGCTCACTCTGTATTGGTAAAAATTAGTACCAAGGGCAATGGAAATGCACTTCACAAGAGTAAAAAATTTGGCCATATGTTACTCTATTATTTTATGAAAAAAATTGATGGCAACATTTAAGAACAGTTGTTGATTTGTTCATTTTATTTTGCTCCCAAAGCTTGTACTGAGGAAATCAGGCAGGTTTGATTCTACACATTTTTTCTGGCTGACACTAAGAATGAAAATTTGCAATAAAAGTGAAATTGTCTTGAGGAAGTTTTCAGCAAGCATAAAAGGGAGAATTTAGGATGGAAGTTGGTAACTAGTGATTGCTACTGACACTTGCTATAGTCCTGGAGTCACTGTTCACATACTGCAGAATTGCAGCCACCTCAGGGTGGAATGCACTAGCAGCTTTAAGTCCCAGTCCTGCTGTCAGTGAAGAAAACAGGAGTTTCATCATCTCTCCAGTGGAATCAAGATTAGTTACTTATATTATACAGCAGCTAAGTATAGGAGGAAAGGAAAAATTTCTTTTTAAAGTATTTCTGAGTCTTGCCTTTGCTGAAAAATATACACTTTGGTGGATGCATATTTCCACCATCCTTCAAGGTACAAAATATAATTAACAGCAAAACCCATACCGTTGTAGTAACTGTGGATAACCTAACCCAAGTTCAGGGTTCACTCCAGTTTGGGTCTGAACGTTTTCATCCTATCTGAAGCCAGCCGTCCATCCTGGCACAGAGTTTGTGAACCCAGGTGACATGACAATTTCTGCATGCAACTCTTGGTAGAACGCAAGTGATAAATTTCCTGTGGGCCTGTTGGCTAAGGCCTATGCTCTAAGACTGAAGGGCTTCTACTCCAAAAAGGCTTACATGCTGCTGTGTTGGACACTTCTGAGAGCCAGCTCACTCCCCCAGCTGGCATGATTTCAAGAGTGAAAGTGGCAGCACTGTAAAACAACAGGAGCAATCACACACTCTGGAAACAACTAGGCAAGAAGAGATGTAACATCCTAAAGCTTTTCCTGTGACCTCAGTCATAACTTTGGACCATTACTTCTTCTACCATCCAGCTCCACAGGGCTTGCCAAAATGCTGCTCATGCCTTCTAGACAGTCAGGGAGCGTGTGTATCCAATCAATTCATGTGATTTGTAGGTTAAGACTAACTCTTACAGTAAGAACCAATGATCTCATTATTGCTAGTGTGAATGCAAAGTACCCTGACTGAAAACAGGGGGATTGGTATAAAAGGACATAGGAAATTTAAAGTAAAAGTTAGGCATCTGTGTATTAATTAAAAAGTTCACTGTAACCTAGGGGACACATCAATAGTCTTGCAAAGGTTGTCATCTCTGTGCAATCATCCATTTGTTTTGCTTGCTTTCTAGAGAAACTTGATTTCCATGATGGGATATGTCTTTTGCTACTATATCCTCTGGGAGAGGGGCCTGGTCAGATGATTAGCATTATCTTCTCTCTTAAATATTACATTATTAAACTTGGGCAGGGTATTTTTATGGCAGCTGACTAATTATCCCCACATCTCATCTCAACTGTCAAAAATCTCTATTCACTGACAGTTTACTTTAAGTAGCTCAATTAGCATAACAAATGACTCACCAAAAGTTCTGTAGGCATCCTGTTGATTAATGTCATTTATCTTGCAAACCGGCAGTACATGGCTGAGTTTCTCCTAATGATTACTAAATGCATTTATATACATTATGTATTGTTCTCAGAAGCAATGCAACTTAAGAGTTATTTGTAGGCATTTAGGAACAATACAGAGCTTTCATCAACTGTAACAAGATGGACAGTTTCCCAGTCAATAACCAGATAGAAGGCTAGATCAAGTTTCCTCACACCTCACCCTACATGCAATGAACAGAAATTTATTAGAACTTGTGATGGGGTTGGGGAGGAAAGAGACTGATTGGAAATCCTAGAGTCTAACTTTGGCCTACCTACTCTCACTATGTGCATTTCTGTACCTTGGCCTAGTATATGGTACCTTTGCTCATGCTTACTCGATGGATAATGCACAGAAAAAAACATTGGTTCCTTCAGTTTCAGCTTCAAAGACTTGCCTTAGGATTTATGCTCCTAAAACTCTTATATGATTTTGAAAAGTCCAGTCTCCTAAGCCTTCGTGATCAGAACTGATAGCAGATCAAGGGGCACAGTAAAGTAGCAGGATGGCTCATTTCTTATTAAAACAGGACCTTTGATGAGTGACAGTGCAGCACTACTGGACAAAGAGTGGAGAAGGTTTTCTCCTCATCTCTAACATTTGCCTTTGGCATGGCCTTGCTTAACCTCCTCTCTGCTTCTGTTTTTCCCCTCTGTTTTTATCCACTCTGCTCACGAGGTCTATACGATCTCTGCCAGAAGGATAGTCTCTCTCTGAAAGTTTAGACAGTGCGGCACCCTACCTCAGGTCAGGGCCTCAGAAATGCCCATAATATAACAACATAAGGCTTCACCATAGAACAAATTCCAGGTATTTGCCATTGCTAGAGAAGATGAACTTATTATAAGCTCCAGTTAGATATTATCTCTGATCAGACGATAATATTCTGAGACTTCCACAGATAGAGGTTTTCTGCCAAAGAAAACACCAATAGACATTTCTTACACTGAAAGGTATTAATGTGGATGCCTTTGTATCATTATGAAAAAGTATGTGTGGGTTTTCAGTTGTTTCAAAGTGATTCTCCTAGAGGAAGAAGCTTTTATCACTGAACTCTTTAATAACAGCTCTTCCTCCCAGCCCCAGGAGGACCGTGCAAGCTTTAAAGAAAGTACAGCAAGTGCTCTCACCACTGAAGACACTAGGAGTATATTTTATAAAGCAATATTAAAGAAATACTGAGAGCAGAATAATTTAATCAGATTCATGAAATCAAATACCCCCAAGGCAGCGATGAAGATGCAACTCAACAAGTGCTGGCATTTCATTCCATAGGAAGAGGAAAATTCATCAGCTCCTTCTTCTTTTTTCTTTTTTTTTCCCCCTCTCTGCCTCTTTTCCCCTCATAGAAATAAAACTTGATGCTAAATAAATTCAAATAACCCTTGAATGTGAGGATGAGTCCAAAGGCACCCTGGGCTTCCACTCAGTGGCACTCTGTCCTCTGTCTCTCATTGTATGGGAGCTGGGAACGATCTATTAATAGGGAGTTGGAGGGAGGGCTGTCAAGTGTTTCTCTAAAACATTTTTTTTTCCTGATCACACCACTGGTCACTGGCAAAACATTTCATCACCTTTTCTTTCTCTACTTGCACCATGTCTATCAGGGCTATATTCTCCTCTGGGTGAAGGGCAGCACAGCAGATCCTGATCTCCTCCTGCTACAGAGAGATACAAAAATAATGCATGAAAACCTGATTAAAAAAATCAGTAGAGAGAGAACAAAGGGCTCTCTCAAACTTGAACCTTAAGTGTTTAAGGGTCCTAAGTATCAAAAATCTCTTGCAAGTAAGAAGTCTACCATTTCTGTTCATTTTGTTCAAGCTGCATTCAGCTTCTGATGGCTGCTGGCCTTTCTGGAGCTGAAGCAGGAGCAGTGTTTCTGCAGCTAATCAGTGTAGGTTATGAAAATGGAGTGTAAGCTGACTTTGATGGCAGCTTGTACTTTTAACTAGAAATCTGAGGAAAAGCTTTTGGAGGATAAAAAGATATGATTCCTGAGTATCTACTATGGCTCCATTTAAATACTGTCTGAGCAACAACTTTGAGTATAACTAACCTTGAAACACCTCTGGAGAAATCAGCTTATTCTCAGTTGCCAGGTGCATAAATGAAGCAGAGAAATGAATTAATCTTACTTAAATTTTACTATCCAAAAGTTGGACACCGTTTTTTTTCTAGGCACATATGCTTGCTATATCATCAGCACCCCATGCAGATGAATCATGCTATGATGTGAGAAGTGACATCCATTGCCTTCTAGAGGTGTCTGCATCTCCCTATTGAATATAGAGAGAGCTGAGACTAGAAGCTTAGACCGTATGCTTTCTTTTTCATAGAGATAAAATTGGCTGAGAATATTCCCACCTAGCAGTCGTCCCCACAGTTACACAAGAGAAAGCAGGTAGCAGAGTAAAATATGTCTCCAGTTCACCAGGCACACACACTGTGTACAGGATCTGCCTTCCTTTTGAGATGGCCATCAAACCGTCTCTGCACTGAGAGGATGGAGCTGAAACATCAAACCAATACACTTGAGGTGCTGCTGAATGCAGCCCACAAGCACTGAGGTAATCTGGAAAAGTTGAGTGAGTACAGCGGAACAAAACATTTAGGCAGTGCATGATCCTGACAAGTGGCAACAATATCCCTGGGACAGACTTTTGAAAAGTACAGGGAGAAGAGCCTTCAGTTTATGATGCATATTTAATAGCTGAAATATAGCAGCAGTACTGTCTTGTCCTGCCTCATGGCTTCTTTCTCCAACAAGGTCATCATAAATTCTGCCTAGAGCAAAGCAGAACTGATTGGACTCGATTTATTCTTCCTTAAAACACACACATACAAACACATCCACTAGGGAAGGATATAGAAGTTCCAGGAAAAAAAAACGTAACTCAATTGCCATTATAGAACAGAAAGATAATTAAGTAAATGTTGGCAGGGAATAGCATTGAATAACTTTAGCAGAATGAGTTCTGCTTTGCTTTGCCCTTTGCAGAAACTATACTTCAATCTCTGGAGCCCCTCCCTAAATTGCTTTGGATAGATTCCTTTTCCCTGAAGATAATCAGAAAAAATAGTGCTGTAACGAAACTCCAAAGGTCAACTTCCCCCACAACAAGGTATGATCAACTCTAAGCTGGTAAAGATGCATGTTTTCTCCGCTGGTGGGCAGGAGATAGGTCTACATGTTGCAGCTGATTCATCTGAATTTAGCTATTTGGAACCTTGAGAGGAACCCGGTAACACCTGAACCACTTTAGTCTACAGTTCGGAGCAAAAGAAACTTTTCTGAGAACACATACATAATACTTTAGGCATAAGTAGATACCCCGAAATGTAACCGGGTTCTGACCGTGCCTGAGTATCCAGAGTGCCAGGGAGCCATGAGCTGCAGTTACTAATTATTTCCAAGGGCAACTAAACAGCAGCTCTGTTTTTTATTTGTCCCATGTGGTGACCACTGGCTTTGTAGACTTTGGCACATTTTATGTCTGAAATTTATCATATGTTTATAGCCAGCCAATAAGTTAACAGAAGAAGAAAAAAAGCACTACTGTAAATCTTGCAAGAGTGTACGGCTTTGAATTAGAATTTGAAAGAGAAAGAGCACATCTGAGAGGAACAGAAAGAAAACAGAATGGGAAAAAACGTTAAATTGGTAAGTCTGGATTCATACCCATTGAGATAAGTAGATTTCAAGCTGTATGACTTGTCTTTGATTTCAGTCGGCCTTGGACTACATGTTTCCTGTGCTTCTTTCAGAGTTCATTGAAAAAAATATACATAAAATTGTGTGTTGCATATATATGCAGCCAATTTCTAAATATAATTCTTTTAAATCAAAATCACAAGAAATATCTGTCTATCTATCTATTTATCTGTCATGGAAAGCTATTCAAGCTGTTCGTAAAGAATCTTTCTCTAAAACATATTCTCTAGATCTCCACATAATCTGATTGTTTTCTGAATTGTGTCACTATATTTTAGACTACTGCTCCAAGAATCACTAGATAATGAGTGAAACAAAGTAAAAGTAGAAGAAATCCCTAGACTGACTTTGGGAATGGAAGTGTTAATTTTTCAACCTTCAGAAAGTTCAATGTAATCTTAAAGTTAAAAACAAAATCAACAAAAATAACCTCACAAGGGAATGTACTTGTCAGCCTTTTTCATTGACTAGGAAGGATAACACAAAGTAGTTTTGGGCCATGGCCACTCCTGAAATGTATAGTAGTCTCAGAATGAGAAGAGATGTCTCACGATTGAATAATCTCAGCAGTTTGTCCCTTCCATGGGATCTTTACTGATGCATTTTGTATCTTAGGCTTTGTTACAACCACACCTGTTCAGAAAGTCTTGTTTAAAAAATGGTAAAAAATTTAAACAACAGTGTCCTTTTGGTTGTATGGGAAAGCGAACAGGATCAGTAAGAAAAATGTATCCTACTGAATCAGCAAAAATAACTTTTTTTTTTCTTTAACACAATCATACGTGTCCCAGGCATTGGGTGAATAGCCAGTAAAAAGATAAGTAATTGAAATATGACTCATTTCACCTCAGCCAACCCCACCTTTAATAGTACAGCATCTAGTTTGTTCTAATCATTCCAGCTCCTTCCATGGTCAAATAAGGAGAAACATATGCCTCCAAAGAGAGATTTCTTTTGTTCTTACTAATAGCTCTAGGATATAGCAGGCAAACTTCTGTCTTGTGATGCTTCTCTTTCTCTACTGACTGCAGAGAGGCCCTAGATGACTAGATTAGCCTCAGTGCCCAACTTTCAGACATCTAGAGGTTGTGTGCGTTGAATACAATGCAGTGAGATCTCCCATTTCAGCCTGAAGTGGTTAAAATAGATAGTGGCTGAATAGCAGCTATAAAAGCATAGATGTTTTTGTTTAAATGTAATATTGGAGGATGCAGATGGCCTGATTATAATTTATGATTTGTATTTCAGTGCTACCAGGAAGCTTAAACTGCCTAAAGACTTTACAGCCTAAGCAGAGAAGATAGATAGGAAAGGTGGAAAAGCAGTCACCCTCATGTTACAGGAACTGATACTGAGAGATTGTGTGACTTTTTTAAGGTCAAAACAGCTATTTTGTCTATGGAAAAATTAGAATTTGGAGCCAGATTTCCTGAACCCCAGCCCTAACTACAAACCCTTGGCCTTAAGGTAGAGCAACTATTCCTAATGTATAAGTTATGAACTCAAGTGACATCAATACACTCATAAGCGTGGCCATAAGCGAAACAAAAATCTGCCTGTGGAAGTGGGTTGAGACCCATCAATGAGGGTGCAAGCCTCAAAATGAAACCAGAACAAGAGACACTCCTCACAGGAAGAGTAGCAGTTCCTGATTCAGTAATACATGTTCCTTCAGATGACCATTGTTTTTCACCTTACTGCTAACCTGCACCTGTTTATCTGGTCAAACTTGATTAAAGTCCTTGTCATGGCTTCATATAACTTATCTGAAAGTCTAACCTCAACCTCAACCATTCTGTGATTCTGTGACATTTGAAATCCTGTATGATTTCTAGTGCTCTGAAGCTCTGGCAGCCCTGGAAAGAGGAGGCATCAGCATCACAAGACTGCCATGAAAATCTGCTTCTTTGCAGCATTGTTAGTGCTCAGTCTTTCATAGCTAGAAAATACTGGTTTAGGCAATTAGACTACTTTAAAGGAAACATTATCTATCTTCCTTCTCCATTTCCCTCGTGATTTTTCTTCTCTAGCCAGATCTAGGCTTCTTGTAAAACATTTTAGCAGGCAAATTAGCTTGGTCTCCTTAACTAGCTTTGCTAAGAACACCCTGAGCTTCCTCGTCATAAGATCACCAGGAATTCCTCCAGTGCATGCTTGTGGTGGCTGAACAACGGACTGATGAAAGTAAAGAAAGAGATCATACAGCAATGGGCAGCTGGGGAGGAAATGGGGAGAGAGAGACGGAGGGAGAGCATGCACTGGACACAGAGCTATGTTGCCCTAGGATTTGAATTTCATTCCAGTTTTCATTAGGAAAGGTGCCTAAGTTAGTTGCCTCAGGTTCCCCCTCCAGCCAGCTGAAAACATAAAGGCATCTCTTAGAATGATTCAGACTGTCAGTAGACTGAATTGCCCTCTGAAGTGCCCTTTCTATGCATCAGCTGTAAAGAAAGCTAACATTGGCCACACTTAGACATACAGCATCTCAAGTTCAATGAAGCAGTTGCCTGCAGAGATCAAATGAATGGATGAACAAACCATATAACAAGGATCTGGATAATTTTAGAATTATCCTGTAAACGGACAGGGCTTGACATTGGGTGTGTAAAGTCTTACAAGAGTTTTTGCCACTGATTTCATCAGAACCTGAATTTTACCTCGAATGCAGAAACCTTGAGGAAGGGCTCAGTTTACAGACAGGACTGCCACAGGTTGGCTAAGCTTGGGACAGGCATCCAAAGGATGAATAGGACATTAACAGGTGGTCTAGGCTTCAAATAAATCCTCTAGGAGACGGTTCCCAGCAGCAGATCTCTGTATCTGATGCTCATCTGTCATAATTTCTTAGTAAAGAAGAAACGAGGGAAAAGATCTGCCAAAAATATATATGATGGATCAGCCAAATTGTTTCTAAATGGTACCTTAGTCAGAGATCTCCACAGGGGACCAGCAGCCAGCTGCACTACACTATAGAGTAAATGCTACTGCTTTGGAAAAGAATCAGTGGCAAGTGATTTGCATTAAACATTTTTTCTTCTTTTTGTTGTTGTTTTTGTTGCTATTTTTGGCTAACATAGAACTGCATCAGCATGTGAAATTCAAAGGGAAAGTGCCCAGTTGCTGATTTCCAGTATAGTTTTTGTCTGTGTGTATAGATTTTACTGCCAATAGAGGAATAATGATAATATTAATAATAATAAAAAAAAGTAGTGGGGCAGAGGTGGTGGTGGGGGATGAGAAAAAAAAAAAAAAAAAAAAAAAAAAAAAACACCTAAGCAACCAGAGAGACCACCCAAAGCCAGAAATAGCTTTTGTTTTCCAACATTTTCTTTCAAGTTCATGAATAAACAGAAATCTGTGAATTCAGAACACCTGCAGTTAGTTAGCCTTGGAATAGAGAACAGAAGAGGGAGAACTAGACCTGTGCTGAGAGCCACCAAACTCATGAATATGAACATGGGGCACGGGAGTAAATGAAGCCCAGGGATTCATGGATCTCATCATAGGCTCGAAATGCTTTCAGCATATGGTTGGTATGCAGCAGGCTCTGGCTGTTTTCCTGCTCTTCAGGCTGTTTTTGAAGTTGCTGCTCTCCTACACGCCAGTCCTAGAGGACTGCTCTCAGTGATATTGTAAGAGGAAATTCATATAAAAAAACTTGCAGCTATATGAAGGGATGGCTGTAGCCATAAACGCGGTCACTTGCCTGGAGTGACACATTGCTAGGGGCAGCAAAAAAGCTCTGTCCCTCTGCTTGCCAGCTCCTCCAGAGTCACACAGGGAGGTGCTGGATGTGTAGGGCTATATTAAACCCTGCGAGAGGGATCCTGCAGATGTCACTCTCTGAGTGTTGCCTGCAAACGGTGAAAAGAAAGCTCCGACTTGCAAGGCTCTCCCCTCTAGCTCCACTCCTCCTCTTCTGAGACAGGAGCAGCCTGGTCCAACGCAGGCCCTCAACTTAGAAGTCGAAAAAATCAACCTTGTGTACACTGCAGCAATCCCTCCAAGCGTATCTCTATGTATGTTTTCCACATACCTAGACTCACACAGAACTGTGTATAAATATAGCCACATAAACTTCTATAATTATTGCTTTAATGATACGTATACAGATAGCTGTGTACATTCATACACATCATAGTATATGTACACAAATGTATGGATTAGAAAGACAAACAGCTACAACAGTAAAAGATGCAAAAACTTTAAGGCAGAAAAGACCACTGGAGTAATCCAGATGATCTTCTGCCTTGCATTAATTAGCCATTTTTTTAATCTACTGGAAGGCTTGTTAGGCTACAGAACATGCTGAAATCATACAATATAATGAGAAGAACAATAAACAATGAAATATTTAAGATATCCTAGCGCTACTGACTTGGTCTTTAAGCACAAGGCAGTGCACTAACATCGCTCAGTATGCTTCCTAACTCAAGTGGCTAGAACTTGTCTATGGGAGACAAAAGCTGAAGAATATGTTTTGCAATCCTTTTCAAAACCTCAGCTCGACCCAGTTTTGGTCACTGCATTTCAATAAATACGTGGATTGATCAGGGAATTCAGAGCAGAATGCTGGGAGGATTAGAAGCTGAGGAAACCTGTGCCACAAGGAATGGCCAAAATGGTTATGCTTGGTAAGCGTGCAGAAGAAAAGGCTGGGGAGAGATATGAAAACAATCTTCAAATACGTAAAGAAATCATGAAATGCTTTTTGTCTGGAAAAGGTACATATTTTAGGGTAAGACATTTGCTGTCTTCCTGAGATGACACTTCCTGTCCACTAACTATGGAGCAAGCCTAGTGAACGGGGCTAGTTTTCATGTGTGATAACAAGAATCCGTTCCAGGTATGGTAGCACTAGTCTAAACACACTTGTTTCATGAATCAGGGCCTTCACCGACAGACTATATTTTCCTTCTTTTTGATACCTTTTCCCTGAGTATGTGCCACTTGCCACAGCTGGAGACAAGATACTAGTCTAAGTGAATCTTTAATCTGACTCAACAGGAAGTACATATGTTCTTACATAAAAAGCCATGCTAGAATACCACTGAATTTACTTGGGCTGATATGCACAGCATGAACGTGACAACTATATCTCATTTGAGTTCTGTCAGCTCATAGACAGCATATAATGCTGGAATTCATATCCAACAATCAACAGTTACATTTTAAATACCCTGAGAATTCTTGCAAGTCTTCTACTCTTTTGATCAAATCCACAAAAGATCTGACTTCTTGTGGAAAGCAAGAGCATCCAGGTGTGACATGGAAATTAAAATGTTCCTAGGATCATCTATATGCTCTCTGTTGGAAGCACTTGGTTGCTTTTTAGATGCTTTTTTCAAAAGAGTTCCAAAACCTTATCTCCGCTTAGTGAAATTATTTTGGTCACCTCTGTTTCCACCTTCGTGGATGAGAAATACACTTAAAACTCACTAAAAACAACTGAAGTTCCTGCAAAGTCATGGTTTCTTTGGACTCTCTGAAACACAGTGCTTGTATGCATGAAAAGTACATGTGCAGTGATCACACAGTGATTTTTAGAGCTGCTTTTCAGATCCTTTTTTTCTCTACGTCCACCAGTCCTGGATGATGTTTTGACTCCACCTTGGAAAGGCACAGAAGAGTGTGTTACTTACTAGAGCAGAAGAAGCAATTTTAAATTCAAACACCCTAATTCTGATTTGATTAAAGACTCTTTCCTCCCTGTACCTGCACCTGAATACTCTCCCGACTACATAGCCACATCTTAAAAGTATGTCCTAGGCTCGTATCAGGTGTGGCTAGTGCATGGGTGGATTGAGTCCACATGATGGGGACGGCAGGAGCTCTCATGCACTCAACCTATGCACTCCAGTGCCCATCCTGCAGGTGAGTTAATTCTATGCTGTTAGCTGCAGTCAGGCCTTCACCTTCTTGTTAGGGAAGGGATAAATCATGTAAAATGTATTCTAAGTACAAACAACAACTGCTGACAAAGCCATAGAAAAGAGAGAGACAGAAGGAAAAATGAAGTGGAGTCTACAAAGATGGTCAGAGAAAATGCAGCATTGCATCTGGAGTGATGGGAAGGAATTCTTATCCTAGGTTGACTTCTAGTTTGCAGTGTGGCTTGAAGCAAAAGACTTAATCTTCCCTGTCCTCTGTTTCCCCCTGTCTAGTTGCAGTGACAGTAACAGCAGAGCAAGGACTCTCTCACTATATGCTTGCCCAGGCTCCACAGGTTCCCTCCCAGAGTTACTGTTGGTATAGTTAGGATATTCATAAAAAATTGAGTTATATAAAACTGCAGAGCCCAGGGAGAAAATCTTTTACCTCTTATATCCTAAACAAAAAGTCCAAAAGGGAGTCTGTTTCCTGACACCTCTTTTAAAGCCTTGCTTTTCTCCAATGGTGCTCCCTTAAAGTACAGCAGTGGTACCAAGATGAGCTTTTCTCTGGGTTCATATTCAATTTTCTCTCCAGACAAAAACAGTGGGGGAGAAAGTCACCATGTGAAACCTCCCACATCCACCTGAGCAAGATAAAGTGTCTGGAGTGTGAGCAGGAAAAAAAGTGGTTGACATTAGCTTAGATTCCAGACCTCTCTCAATCCTCACCCCAGCAGGACTGTCAACATGGAGACCAACCATTCTGGCATTCATCTGTAGGAGGGAAATCCTGCCAGGAGCTGGGCTGGACTCGCATTAATTTTCTCTTGGCCAACAAAGACTGACCAGATTGCAAATACTGTGAACTCATGACCTTGATTTGTTTCCCCTTCAACAGCTCCCCGGAACGCTTCGTTTCTCAGCCTCCTCTGTGCTTCCTTGCCTTTTTCTAGGAGCTGTCAGGAGAGCAGATAGAGCCCTGACAATTTACCCTTGCTGTGAGCCCACCCCACTGGGGCCTCAGAAGGAGCGCCGGATGCTAACGCGGCTGGAGCTCATCACTCATTCTTCCAGCACAGGTAGGACTGGCTGGAAGGAAGGCTCATCAAAGACAGACTACATTTATCTGGATACTTTCCCTCAATCACTGCATTAGCTTGTCCTGATCCTATGTTTAAAAACAGCTATTTATTCTATCACTACATGCTGGCAAAGATATATTGCACCAAGTCAGTACCTACAATTATTATAGTACAGAAAACCTTTGCTGTAGCACGTTTAGTGCTGCTATTTATCAGACACAAGGCTATTACATCCTGGCTCCCAACAAGGCTATACAATTCTGGCACCCAGGAAGAAAGCAGGTGCTCTGAATTTAGCCAGAACCCAAAGACGTTCTCTTCACCTTCTTCTGTTTTTTTTTCTTGATAGTCTAGCAGGTTTGGAGGGGCCATTAGGAAAAAAGAGCTTGTAGAAAAGCAGGAAGACTTTGCTGAGGTATGAGGGAGATGACAGGATCTGTAGAAATTAAAATCCAAGTAGGTCATACAGTTCCTCCACATGCCAAAGCAACAGTATTAAATTATACTAGAGATTTCTTTGTGGGGTCCTTATCCGTCACTACCTAACACCCTAAATGTCTTACCACCAAGGATGTTAAATATCACAGTTCACCTGCTTATCCAGCCATCAGAATTTGCACTATCACTGTTGCTGCATTCAAACACCAAATCCAGGTCTCCGGAAGTCCGTTTGGTATCTCTGCTATCTCACCTAAACTTTACTCTACTTTTCACAATAAAACAATCTTGTCACTGATCTTTACTTTGGACTAATTTCTTTGAATGTCTTTCAACAGAATGATAGGCATTTCTTATGGAAATCTCTTCAATTTGCTAACTTTAGATCTGCTGGTAAACTGAAAGTTTGGTTCCGAAAATGTAAAGATTTATTGTAATGATTAAAAAGGAAAGAGAGAGAAAAATGCTACTGAATAGCTGTCTCACCAGCAATAGGGAATTATCTGGATACTTTACCAAAATTTTAGGGTTCTATCTCTTTTCCTCTTTCCTCGATCATTAATTTTCAAAAAGAAATTCAACTCTGAATCTAAGAAACTTCCTTAATGATTTCTTTCTAAAAAACGATGCTTTTTTCCTTTTTCAAACATTATTTTTCAGTTCAGAATGACTTTGATCAGCCCTTGCCAACATCTTTCCAACACAGAGTTGCCAGCAGCTACACCTGGTAACCTGGGTGCGGTCTCCGCAGAGCTGTAGAAAGCACAATCATTAGTAATTGCACATGTTCAAAGTGCCAATAGGCACTTGATGTCTGTCAAGCACAAATGTTTATAGGGAAGAAGCAGATGAGGAGATTTCTAAGATATGGAAGAGGACTCAAAATCAGAGGAGAATATATAAGAGTAGCTGAATGGGTATCAATACTCAGCCAGACACTGAGGAATAAGTAATACTTTTTAATGTGAGCTGGATGCAGAGTACATTGGGTCACTGCTGTCAAGGATATTTTCCTTAAGAAGTTCTTGGGATACTTTGAGACATCCAGATTCAGCTTTATTCTCACCAGCTTCCTGCCAACAGCATCTTTTCAAAGTTGCTCCTGAAGGCCTTATGCTCCTAGGCTTCCTCTCAGCGGGAAGCACATTGTCATCTGAAGCATGTTGTCTCATCATATCATTGAGCTACTAGTGACCATGACTGCCTGATGCTTTGCCTTTACAACATGATATAGGTGGCTCATGGGGTTTTCTGTGATTTGTTCATTTAAGTTTGATTCTCCCAGACAGCAGTGTCATTTTGCTAGAAGAAGATACTGAAGAAATGTCTTCATACTTCAGAATAGAAGAAATGAACTGATGAAATAATGTGACAGAGGAAAAACACACAAAAGGAAATGAAAAAATTCTCAATAATAATAGTAGTCTTATAACACTAACATAAGAGGGAGATTTTGCTTCTGCCCATCATTGCTACTGTATAAGACACACATAGTGAGTGGATCTATTGACCTGATATTCTTACTTACTGTGCAAGTGTTACTGATGTTAGGATGACTATATTTAAGAGACAGCAGCCCTTAAAAGGCATCCTCTGATGGAGCTACAGACACCACCAAAGATTCATGCTACTAACTAGGGGAGGGACCCAGATAGTGGAAATAATTTGCTTAAAAGCATGTTGATTTGGACATCACTAATCTGGGCATTGATCTCTGCCGGCACTATCTTTGCTGTTAATGCAAATAACCAAACCTAAGGCTGCCATTAATTGTATTGATGTAATGGAAGGCACTGCCCTTGACTTCACGCCCATCCCCCTGCCCCTGATTTGGTGCCTGCCAACAACTCAATATTTTTGTCTTCTCTCCCCTTTCTGCTTGTCCAAAATGATGCTTTTTTTTTTATGTCCTTGCTATGCTTGAACACCCCGTTTTCACGCGCTGCCCCTTCAAATGTTCCTTTCATCCTGAAGGTCCTACGTTTTGTCCCCCTGCAAGTGCAGTTTCACTACTCTACCAGAAAGAAAGCAAGACCACACATCCAGAACACAACCCTGGCAACACAGCCGAAGAAAGTCATACTTCCAGCATGGCAAATTCCCTTTGTAATTCCCTGGACCAAGAAAGCAATGAATGTGACTTATCAATGTGGCATTGCTGAGGATGTAATTTCAAATCACTGCTTTTTTCCTACAGCTCTGTTTCCAAAGTGAATGCCACAAAAAGGAGATAGATCTAGAAGAGTTACAAAGATGGCCTGAAGACGTGAAATCCTCTTTTGTAGGGATGGATTTTGGGGGTTCTACATAGCTTCTCATAGCCTTTATTATTACCCATCAAAAGAAATAATTTCTGATAACAGTGGACATTTTAATTTAAGAGGTAAAGACAGCACAAAATATCAAACTAGAAAAAGTAAGTCTGAAGTTATGGTACAGTTTATTTAACTGTGAGTCAACTTTTGTCTTAAAATCTTAAAATCAACTTTAGTTTTCTACAAGGCATGTTTAAAAGATGAAGCAAAAAATAACAAAGCAATAAAAAAAGGGGGCTAAAAACCTCTTCTATCCCCAACAGAACTGTTAATTTAGACCAGAGACTTGCCAAATACATATGAAAATCATCTTCTCTGACCCTAAGATTTTGCAGTGCCACAAGGAAGATACAGAAAGAAGAATACTATTGCAGATCTATCCCACACAACTGCAGTTTTCATCGAATAATAAAACAAGCATCAGTTAACTTCACATTTTTCGCAGCCATTATTAATTGTTCGGTTTCCTGAGGGCATGGTAGAAACTGGTATTGAGTGGATCTGAAGAAATCAGGGTATGGGGAAGATGTCATATGTGTAAGTGGCTTCCTGGATCAGCAGGCCTTCAGGCTGTCTTTTTCAACCAATCACCACATCTTCGTTTAAAACAGGGTTGCTGACTGCTTGAAATGCTGTCAACTTTGAGATAATCAGAGGCATAGCCTCTGGAAACTAGCACATTGTGGGACTGTAAAAGGAAGCCCCTGCAGGGGAGAGTAGGAACAGTGTACGTAGCAGCATTAAATTGGCATCTATTTGTCAAAAACATCCTTTGCCACCTCTTCTCCCTAGCAAAAAATTCCACTGCAAAGAAACACACTCATCCTCCAGTTCCCCAATTAACATCTGAATTGTAATCAACTGCTTTGCAGTCCAGGAATCCTTGAATATACAGGAAAACAAATGTTGTTTTTCAAACTCAACATGAAAATACAATAATGATAGTGGGATTATATTGGAAATACATGGCCAATAGGAACCTTGGAGGGGCCTGATTCATTCCAAATCCAAATCCCTGTTGGTCCCTTAATCCATAAAGCTTAGTAAAGAAGTATGCTATTGCTAAATAGTTGCATTCAGGATTGGCAGTTGGATTTGCCTGTACAGCTGCCTATCATAATACATCTATAGGAACATCTTCAATAATTGCTGTGCACTTGCAAAGGGCTTCTCTCTTTGCAAAGCAATGGTGAAAATGTTAAGTTCTGAATAGCAGTTTTGTGAGTGAGAGATATGTATTAGCTTTTTTTTATAAGTTGAAAAACTAAGGGACAGAGGGTTAATTGAGCCTAATTAAAAAAAAAATCTTAATGATTTGTACTGAAAGAATACATACAACTCCAGACATGAACCAAAACTCCATTATGATCAGTACAGCAAAGAAAATAAAGAGAATTCCTGTCTCAGGTGGCTTTAAACCTAATTATAAGACAAGAGCGTATGGACAAGTGGATTGTAACAAAGGTAATAGTTACTTTTTGCTTTCCTCTTCTTTTCACTGCATGGTATCTATGTGCATCTTGGTCTTTCCTGATTTAATGAAAAGCTGGTGAGGGACCTAATTTTTTAACATTTTGACAGGAGAAATCAGCACAGAATTTCCTGGTAAGCTGACGAAATGGGGATATGCCTTTAGCTTGTCTTGAACTTACTTCAATGTGGCTAATACCACACGGACCACTCACCCAGACTGCTCTTTCTCGAGGAGGCTATGAGGAATGCAGTCTGGGAAGCTCCTGCCCAGCAAAGCAGCAGGATCCTGGTAGCATCTGCCTTTTCATTAGCACATAGAATATAACATGATCGGTCTCTCCTTTGGGCTAACAAGCAAGCCAAGTCACTCAGAAGGGCCAAATTTCATGCTGACTTAGCTCCACTGACTTCAAAATCCAGGACCTAACTGGAGACCCCAAATATGACACTGATCAGTCAGATTTCAGTGGTTCCACAGTTCCTGAGGAGGAGGAACAGATGGACAGGAACACAAAGAAGCTGACTGCATAAATCCTGTTTCTTAAGAAACCAGGCTAAAATTAGGTGTTTTAAAATCCAGATCGAGGGTAAATCCTGTTTGAAAGTAGGTGCCTGAATACTAACACATATGGCTAGGACCATATTTTTGTTACTGTTGTCAAAATCAGGTTTTGATATACCAAAATCAGTTCTGGTACATCATTATAGACCATCAAATCATAAAATGAGCCTTGAATCCATGTAGAGCTAAGTAAGTAGGTAAATAAACTTTATTGTCATTTCTATTTTAGCCATTCAACTTCTTAACAATAACTTCTGCTTTCAGTCAATTACTTCATAATTATGTTTTAAAGTGTTGTGGCTGATTTGAGCCAAACCCTTGGCTTTTAGTCTTGCCAAGAGAAAGAAAGAGTATGCCATAAAATTGCAATATTAAAAGGAAATGCCTTGATATCTATAGACATAATCACAATTCAAGGCTATATGAATAACTTGGGATGTAGTTCCACAATAGAAACTCTTCCATAGTACAGCCATCAGAAAATGTTTCAACTTAACTGCTTGTGAAATGATCACAGAGATGATCAATTTGCCAAACAATAAATCCCCCCCCCCAAAAAAAAGGGGGGGGGGGAGGGAGAAAAAAAGGATCAAAAAGACCTCAAGCCTAAATACAAACCTCACCAGCAATAGATTTTGTTTAAAGTTCATCCAAACAAGCAATTGAACTTGTTGAGATGGGCAGTAATCCCTTGTAGGGTGCTGATAGGGACAGGAACTTCTTAGGCAGGCTCTGACACTGAAGGTTGGTAATGCATATTGGTAACGTATAAAACTCCTATCTGAGGGGCCAACAGATGACTCAGTCAATCCTCAGACACATATCGTATCCCTCAAAATGCCAGATAAACTTCTTCTTGGACTCTATTTCCTCCTTGCCCAGAGGTAAAGTTTTGCCTTGTGCTGAATTTGCACAGTGTCATGGAGCAGGTGAGCATCTCCCACACCATCCCGGAACACACTCGCCACGTGGCAGGGTCAGAACCTGCTACCAACTCTCATCCAACTGCGGCCTTGTAAGGCTTCCACAGATCTTCCTCGCACCACCGCACCCAGCATTTGCCACCATCCGCCAAATGTCCTGATATGAAGCATCCTTCACAGGGAAAGAAGATGCTGAAATTATCTGGCCATAACTAAATACACTGGTTTAAGCTGTAATTCTGAAATTGCTTTTCCTTTGCACACAGCCAAAGTGCTCCACACTGAGCAAACCACTAGGACCTCCACTAACTGTGTGTGCATGGTACTCACATGCACCTCAAATCTCCACCATCATTGGAAAAATCTACCCCCAGTGGTACTCTAACGTAGTTGTTTGTCTCCTTGTGAACCTGCAGTGCTAATAATGCTAACACGGACAGTAATAATGACTGACGTTTATATAGTACCTTTCATCCAGAAAGATCCCAAAGTGCTCTGCAAAATGATTCACAAATTACTACATGCCCATATTAAACACCCAGTACCTATGTTAATGCAATGTTAATGTTACAAATCTGAAGCAGCAAAAAGACAGAAAATGCAAAGGTTATGGTTTCAGGAACAACATGCTGGGCATCTTATATATGAAGTTCTATCATTCACAACAGAACCAGGCAGACCCTGTGAAGGAAATAGTATTTCCTGCACTGAAGTAAAGGTGATCAAAGCCTCCTGCATCTAGGCATGAATTTAACTGGGAGAGTGAGGCAGAAATGTCACTCAGACCCCTTCCTCAGCTGCCAATGTAGAAAGTTGAGTTCTCTATTTTTCTATTTTTATTTGCTAAAATTGAGAGGGAAACACTAGATGTAGAGGCCCAACTGTTAGAAGTAATGTGGCTAATGATGTGGCAACTGGGCAAGGAAGGAAATGGAAAGAATCCTGCTGACTTCAATGAATGCTGGCTCAAACATTTGTTGAATTTTCTGAACGGCAGCAAAATGTCATTCTCTCCCTTTCTTGTACTTATTATTGATATTACTAGCTGCAGTATCTTTTGACAAAGGGAAAGCCATTCGTTTCCTTTTACCTCTTTACTCTTCAAACTATGAGGAGGACAAACTGTTTTGGATCCAGATCTCACATGGCAAGTTTCAGCTGAAAGGCATTTTACATCCATTTGAGCTGTGTTTCTCCGTTGATAGAACAGATGAGCCCAGTGTTAATGGTGCAAACGATGCTGTTTTCAATGCACAATTAACCAGGTCAACACCGTGCTGAATAAAAAATAAAGCTGGCATAAGGAAGGACCCCATGGAAGTTCAGATCAGTTGCTTAGATGCTTATGACTCCGAAAACATGCATATATCTGAATAGACGCTTGTTTTTTTCACGTAAGATCAAAACACCTGCATCAAAAGATTGAAGTAAAAGAGTCTGAAGGAGAAGAATCTATATTTGAGTGTGAATGGTTTAATGAAAACAACAACCCAAACCTTTCTGACTCCGACCAGCTGTGAGTTGCTTTTGGACCATATGGACAGGGAAGGATGGCTTTTCCCCCTTTTTCGCTATTGCAAGATGGCCTGGGGAACAGGGTGAAAGCGTACACGCAAACACTATAGAAACTGACTGTCAGCACGGGGCAAGCCTTTTCATTGCTGTAGCTTCTGGAAAGCAAATATTAAACCTCAGTTATCTCTTAGGGCAGTCATTTCTCATAGAATGAGAACAGCAGTCCAACTTTGCAAATCACTTAGTTGCTCTGGCAGGAGTTTGACATTACTTGGGACTTGTCTGTCTGAGCTCCTGCTATACCTTTCCTTGCAGAATAAACCTCCAAGCAGAATAAAGTGGGGAAAGATAAGTAAAACTTTTCTGTCATGTTTCTCAAGGCTTTTCCATCTCCATTTTGAGGATATTTCACACTAGCTCTGTATCTTCACACAATAATGGCAGTCAGGGTGTGGAAGGGAACCTCCAAACATCCCAATACACAGAATATAAATGTTTTCCTTTGAGAAAGACTTTGATACCTGTTTTCCTTCAGCTGTCAGCACAGAAGGCTTAAAATTCACTCTTTCTGGAACCGCTTCCATCAAGTCAGATGTGGCTTCCCAATTCTCTTCCACAGAGTTACCCCAGGGTAACTTTAGCATATTGTTTCTGCACTGTGCAAGCTTTTGTTTCAGTTTCCATCCCACCCCTGGTAAGGCTGTATATTGATTGCCTTTGCTCAGCGCTGGAAGAAGAGTAGTTAATAGTGTCGTTTTGGAATTTCTTATTAACAGGCCAGCAAAACTGCAGGGTTGACAGCACTATTAAATATGACAAAGTCTTCTTTAAAACACTGACTGTTTGACTGGTGGGAGAAAAGAAAAAAAAATTATGGCATGATTTATGCCCGGCTGAACGAGTCACAGACTCTCCTCTATATCTTGTGTCCAAGGAATGATCACTCATCTACAGTCTGCAGTGTCCTCAAACAGCTCGTCACAGATGGTTCGTCTTGACTCTGTAACATTGAAACATGCTTGCGTGTCACACTACACCTTTCCTGGACAAAATTCTTCCTTCTGCCCCCATCCTACAGCAGGGTTATCTCCCAAAATGAGGCATTGGTGATTGATCCTTAAATTCGACAGCCATCCTTTCTGAATGGGGATGTCACGCCTGTCACTCTTTAGGGTGGGCATTGCATAGCTGGATTAACAGGGTGGGAGGATATCTCACATCAGAAGGGCACTTTCAAATAGGACCAAGGAGTTTATTAGACAAAACTTTATATGTATGCCTGGGAGTTTTGAGAAACACAATAAAAATATGTTAGGACTAGATTAGATGAGATTAGATTAATAAAGTAGAGATATAGTGGATCAGATCAACAGTCAGTCTCATTCAATAGCCCATCTCAGACAGTGGTCAATACCATCTGCTACTCTGCAACCGGCAGGGCATCCTTCAGTGGGCAGCTATGGGGATAACATACTCATAAGGATGATGTCTTCCTAAACCTCATTAATTAGAAGTTGGTTTAAGCACTGAAGCAAGGAAGCTTATATCCACTCTGAAGCTCTGGGCTTTTCTCTCTCTCTCTTTTTTTTTTTTTTTTAAATCCCCACAGTTGTAAATCTGGATGTTTTTGCTACCTAATAGAAGTCTAATCCTATTCTTCCTCTTCCCCTCCTCCTCCTAAGCCGCAAAAATTTTGGTTTCATACACTAGGAACTTTTTTTTTTTTTTTTTAAACTTGAATTATAGCTGGGAAACCTGAATTATAGGACTGAGAAACTTATGTAACTGCTTATAGCAATTCTGCCCAGCTTTGGAGAAACAAAAGAGACAAATGACTTCAGTCACTGAAATCAGAGATGACCAGTTTTATATTATCTGCCTGCAATTGCTAAAGCAGCCTGAAAAATTTCCTTCTATGCTTTTTCATTTTGGTGTGAATGTGGACACTTTGCATCCATTTCCTTTCTGAAACACCTCTAGAAATTAAACGAGCTTGGAAGAGATCCAGGGGACATGGTTAGCATCTTGTCTTTTAGGTATCTTAAGTGCATGGTTCTTGGCTGGGCCAGTGGTTCTACATCCCATTTGAAAAATACAAGGTTTTGCTGAGAGGAAGAGGAAGAAGTATTACTGGAGCAAATACAGAGAGATGTCAGTTCTGTCTCACTTTGAATGTTAGCCTGGTGTTTCATTTTGCTGGGTGAGTTGCGTACAGTCAAGAATACAACCACCGGGCCTAAGGAGCAGAGGATAAAGGTAGTATTTTTCCATATGAAACCTGGGAAAGGTTTAAAGATACAATAGAACATTTTTGACAATATCTTGCAACTGCCGTGTCACTGAGGTTTTTTTTTTTATTATTTATTTATTTATTTATTTATTGATATGGCCACTGTTGTCTATTTGCATTTCACAAAATCTGGACAAAATTGCTACCTGGTGCAGTGAACTCTGAATAAACCATATGAGGTACTATTCATCATTTTTTGTTGATTCATACTATTATTGTGGTATGTCCTTCAGCTTGTCTAGCCATTATTTGCCCTGCCATAAAATCTTATAAAAAATTTTTTTCTCTCCCATTGAAAATATTTGATTTTGCATCCAAAAGTTTTTACAGAATAAACCAAATATTGTGATAAAGGTCTGTCCTGCATGGCTCTGGGAGCTAGTGGGAAATTGCCACAGGTCTCTGTTCTCCTCTATGGATAATGATCCCTAGACAGACTTCACATCTTGCAGTATACTGCTCCTTTTCATCAAGACGAGATGAGAGAGGCAACCCAAAGACAGAGCTAGGCCTACAGAGGAAAATGCGTATGAGTCATTCTAATTCCCATGAAGTGTTGCTCTGACACTACTTAATCAAAAATCATTTTTTAGATAGAAAACCTTATTTGTAAAATGTACTTTTAAATTATACGCCAACCTTTCCAAGGGAAGCGAAAACTTGCTTTGAGCAGAAGTGATTTTAGTATTCACCTGCTAAGTCTCGATTCTAGGTCAGAACTTCCTATTCTGTCATCCAGTCACGAGAAGATGGAAAGGATTTAATGACAAAAATGCACAGTGGTGTAGAGGTCTTGGAAGAGAGCTGAAAAATCTATCCTCAAAAAGTATCTGAAGAACATGTCTCTGTTTATCTATTATTGCATGCATATCTGTTTTATTTATTTTTTTTTTATTTTTTTTTATTTTATAACAAGATCTATTGACTAACTGGGAGCATTTTATTAAAGAGAAAAGTCTGGGTAAAGCCAGCAAACTATTCACTGCCAAAATCTACCCAGAAGTACCTGTGTAATTGAATTTGGCCAGCTCTAGCAAGATATTTGATTTTCTATAATTGGATTGGCTAATGGGGGAAGAGGGTGGGGAGAAAAAGGAACTCAAAAGTTATCTGTCTCCCTTGACAAAATGATCCAGTGACTTGGGAAATGTCTCTGCCCTCAGGGAACAAAGGGGCAGATAAAAACTTGAAAACACAGCAAGTGATGGACTGAAGCAAGAGGAATGGCTAGAAAGCAGGGGTTAGTCCACGTTTCTGCTACAGACTCCTTGGGTGCTTCTGGGCAAGTCACTTATTCTTCCTGTGCCTAAATTCTCCACTCCTTGTCTGTCTTATTTCAGATTCTGAGTGGTTTTGGATGCGTGTATGTTGTGTGAAATACTGCAATTGGATAAGAGCTGGGTCTTTCTAATTACAGTGCATGTTACTCAGAATGGCTCATAAAATGCAGTGTCTCATCCTACACTGAACAGCAAAGACTCATTTTTTATCGACAGAAGAAAACCTGGTAAGCAGAGGAAGAGGCAGATGAGGATTTTTCAAACGCTACCACATTTTTGTAGACACACTAAATCAGAGGACTTGGGCCACTGACCTGTGATTTTGTGGCATTCAGCAATCCTGCACATATCCACTACATGTAGTTCTACTGCACAGCGTGCTTGGCCTGAAGCATCCCAATTTCCCTTCAGCTCATTTCTTATCGTGATGGTGTCATTCTCCTACCACAACAGAATCATGATACTCAATGTTATTAGTTTCTATGAGGGCATCTCTACTGGACAGAACAAAGGCCCATCCACCTAAAGTTCCTCTCAGCCCTCCCCAACTGTTCGTGTTTAGGGCAAACACAGATAACAGAAATTATATTTCCCTTGCATACCCTCCTAAACTCCAGCTGTTTTTATTTCAGGGGATTCTTAAGATGTGGTGTCTGTATGGTCAGTAACTTTCACTGCTTTCCCCTTCCATGAGCCTCTCCATCCTGCTTGCTAGACACATGGAAAAACAAGGAAAGAAAGACAGCTGCACCTTGTGCTATAGCCATGTGCTTACTAAAAGAAATCATTTTTAATGTAGAGCCTATCTTTGTCCCCACAGAAAAATCAGATGGGATGGGAGCAAAAATTTAATGAGAAGGATGAAGAAAGAGATCTACAGCTTACCTGATCTCTCTCTATCTATATACACAATTAAAACTGTTATATTGGTGGTACGAATGTATTAGTTTGGTGGTACCGTGACATTTTTTGATAACAGTATCAAGAAATAGCTAATGCTATCTTTACTCTTCATTAAAAATGCAACATTTTCATTTTCAAGGATTTTAAAATGACTAATCAATCTTTCCTAAAACGTGAGACTGACTTAAAGTTAAGATGAAATAAAATCTTTGGCACAACTGAAGACTGAAGTGAAACCAGAAAAGAAACCAGAAAAGTCTGTTTTTCTAAAGAAATGAAGCTCACATGATCCTGCTATTAGTGTTAGTGTGTTAGTCTATCACTCTCTCCTAATTAAATTATTGCATGCTTCATCTGAACATACAGCAGGATAGAAGAGAGAAAATCCAAGTTAGTGTCATCATTGAGAGGAAGGGTTATCGTAGTAGCTTACTCTTATTAGACACCAGAGAATCCACAGTAGTGAGTCACCACGAATGTTTCAGCCACTAGCAAAGATTCAGCTGGTGCATGCACCTTTTTAGACATCTGAATATCTAATCATCAGGTACAGTCAGAGGAAATCCAGTTTCACACATGCATGTCTTACAGAACAAATTCTATTTTATTTTGCAGATAGATGAGCTATTCAATTGAAGACTGTAAAACTTTTTGGAATTCAAATAGATAAAGAAGGAAGAAAAAAAACCCACATACCTAAATCTTCCTTTAGGATTTAATGAAAGGCTACTTCTAAGAACAGCTTGTTGAGAGGGCTGGTTTTATAGCTTCACAAACTGGCAGTCTGGGTTACCCTTAGTATACTGTTCCTTGCCTGCCTGCTTTTTGTAGGGAAATGTACTCTCCACTATCAATATACATGAAGCCAACTTCCTTAATCAGTTTAAAAGCCTTCTGAAAATGTATTTCGTGGGTGTCTCACTGGCTGAATCTTTTATTTATGAGCTTGTACCAGGATGGTCATTTGAATTTTTGTTGTGAGTCCGTATTTTATTATGCATTTTATTTGGTTTTTATTGAAAGCTTTCTGAAGCACTAAGAAAGATGCCGGGCAACTTATTGAATAAAAGCATTCATTTCAAAACCCCTCCCTGATCCTTCTGTCTCTTCCCCACTGCAAATACGTGCACACCTATATTTCTGACCTCTATTTCACAGCACACGACTACTTTCTTTTATTTTCATCTTCTGTGGAAAACTAAACATTTTTTGCTGTTTACACGAACAGCCAACATTAGAATGCTAATAGATGTGATACAAGCTGCAGTAAGTTCATTTATTTCAAAGGAAACCTTCAGAAAGGGAGGAATCTGCTTATTTTCTGAGAAGTTCAGGAATTTGTTTTCTCTGTGTAGAGGGCTGTTCATAAAAAATAAAGCTTATGTCACTTAAAGATTTTTTGAAAATTTTTCAAGCTTAAAGGAAAAAAAAAACATGAGACATTTTTAAGATCATTCTTTTTCTTCCTTCATGAAAAGAAATCCTTAATATCATTATCCTTTTATTATGTGAGAAAAAATAAATACTTTCTCTTTCTAAAAAAAAAAAAATAAATAAAATAAACACGGTATGTGCTTTGTATTTTCCTGTGCTGTTTCTCATATACTGGCAAACCTTCAAAATGGGCTATTCCACAGAGAGATAAAGTCACAGCATCCAAGTCCATAAAGATACAGCCCATTTGGACTTCTGGCCTACTCTCACTTTCCTTTGGAAACTGATGAAAGATAAAATCTTAAAGGAAGCCAGTGATCTGTTCAAGAGCTTTTTACTACTGGCTGACTATGCTGCCAGAGGAAAATGCTACCCAGGTTCTAAAATACCATCAGTTTTTGTACAGCACTTCCACTGATAGAGTTACATAGAAATACAGAAAGTAAAAAAAAAAATGAATACCAAGGAGAATTTTATTAAATGGAAAATACGTTAGGCTGTAACTACCACAGGAAATAAAAAGATCCCCTTTGTTTTGGGATCTTGAACGCTCAATCAGATAGATCAAGAGGAGATACAAAACAGAAAAGAACCGGCAAGCTCATGACCCGCATCACCTAATCCACCCTCCAGGTCTTTTCTCAGTGATCTTGAATTTGCTGATTTCTCCTATATGTGGTTTCCTGCAGCCATGTTATCGGATATTTACTCATGATCAGTCTCTACACCCCGTAACACACACCTTTATTCCAGGTCATCCTGCTAGAGAAAAAGGAATTCCTTTAGGTTTAGGTTTTACTTAAAAAGTTAAGTCAACACTACTTGGCAGGATAAGCTATACATGTAAATCTGTAAATCTAGCTTATAACACCGCCCCCAGCAATACAGGAACACCGTTTTTGCTTTTCCATGCTGCAGCTAACATACAGTGGGTCTTTAACATCAATGGCATGCATGTTTGTCAACAGATTTACAGCAGTGCTCTCATAAATTACACAACCACATGATAAAGAGCAGAACAGGTGATGAACTGCATTACCCATACACATTCGACCAGGTTACCCGCACTCTGCACACAGATTTATCACTTCTGTGTGAGAAAACCAGACCAGGATTTCAGGGAAACAGTAGAACTGCAGAAGGCCAACTCCAGAAGTGCTCAGATACCAGTGGTCCAGCAGCTGGCCACAGATCTGCACATGTACAGTTCATGCCTTCTTCATGCCTTCTTCTTCTTCTTCTTCTTCTTCTTCTTCTTTTTTTTTTTTTTTTTTAATATGGGCAAAGACTTGCAATAGCTTGAAGACTATCCACTTCAGCTGAGCACCTGAAAAGTTGTGATGCTTACTTAGTAGAAAATCAAATCTTTCAATCCCACTGAGCTGGAAATCTTGCAAGAACATATTTTCCCCTAAGTCTTCTGCTTAACACTTGGGTCCGGAAAAGCCTTTCATCATGTTACAACTTAAAGGAATGAAGAGGATAGTTGAAGATTAAATACTCTTTGAAGCAAGCATCCTTGACCTTGGGGGGGCAGAATGGGGGGAGAGGGATGTGACACCAAAATGAAGATCACACTGACACAACACAGTCTGATTTATGTCTTTCCAAGAGAAGGAACATTCAAATAAAAAATCCCCAGTCCCTTTTGGTAAAGCTTAAAGGCAGAGAAGTACCTAGGACATACCTACATAGTCTTTCATACACCATTGCAGCTGTGTCTTCAGTAGTCTCTGAGCACACAGGAAACTTTAACACCACGGATATCACAGTGCCAAAGTGAGTTAACGTGTCCTGCTGAAAGGTAGGATGTAACAGTTTGGGTTTGGTGCCTCTAGGACATTCCTCCTCCAGAAGGCCTGAGTGAGTTTGAGTTTATCTAGCCGGATGCAGTCACTGAAGGTAGATGATTCCATATGAGCTAGTCACTCTTGATTTCCTTTATTATCAGCAAAGAGAAATAGATGCTTTTGGGACACAATTCATTTGACTGATTTTAGATTTCAACATTAGGATGAGAGGAATTACACTGTAGAAGAGTGTACTTCTCTCTACTCACCGTAAGAGAAGCCCATGCTGATTAGCTCAAATGTATACATCTAAAAATCTCTGAAACTGCAAATGATGTGCAGCATGTCTGTATAGAGAGACTGTAATGGGAGTTCTAGTAGGAAAAGGTGAGACAAGGGAATAATTAAATAAAATCTCATCTTTTTTAATTCAAAATTTAAATACAGAATATAGTAAAGTAGCCGAACAACGATTAACTGACAGAGTTAATGAGATAAGGGGAAAAACACTCCAACAGAATGAGCACCAGGTCTGGTGTATCAGGATTCCTGTGTGTACCTTGCAAATTTACAATGTCAAACTGACATAATTTGAAGGAGATGGCGGGTATTATCTTGGAAAGAAAAAAGGCACCCCATTTGTAATTTGCATATGCATATTTATTTATTTCATATAGCAGCAAATTCTGCTGTTCTCTGAGCGGCACCTTTGCAACGTACAAATTTTTCCCCATTTGCACAATTAGTTCTGGCAGATAAATAGGCTGCCTGGTGAAGCATTCCCTTCTACCCTCGCCTCTGCCAAGTGCACAGGCCCTCAGATATCTTGTTGAAACACAGAGCAAGAGTGTATTAGCAACAGGCTAACCTGCAAACTTTGGATCGTAATCCAGCAAGAAAACACAAGTTTCCAAGAGATCAGAATTGGGAAATACACTGACTTCAGTCCCCAAAATGAGGAAAGAGAAGAGGGGTGAGAGCAACTCTAAAGAGAAGACGTGCTAGTTTTGGAAAAGCATGGTTGGATGGGTCAGAACCTTAATGTTATTGTTTAATCGCATTCTCAGTTTGTTGTTAGTAGCTCAGTCTCTCTCTCTGAAAAAAAAAAATCCTAGGCACATGCTTAACTTTTACTTTGAATTCTGTGAGAGCACCAGTAAGGGATCATTTGATTTGGGACATGGAAAAGTAAGCAGCAGCAGAATCCAAGCTTGTAAGTCCTGCCTCTTCATCAGGGAAGAGAGAGGTTTGTCTAGAGGGTGACTGACATCCTGCTAAGACGTTCACCGTCAGCTAAATGGATCTCTAGAATTGCCTCTTTCCTCTGACTAGAGAAACAAGTGACCTTTCTTACTCTGGATGCCTCACATATGAATATCTAATGTTAGGTGAGAGGAATTCCACTTTAAATAATTTCATTTTTATTGCCAAAAACATCAAAAAAATAAAACCTTTAAAATCCATTTAACACGCAGTCACCAAGGCCGTGGTACAAACAAGATCTGGAATACACACACGAAACATTCAGCATTCAATAAACGTACTAGGACCATGAAGGACTGATGCCACAAGAAGGCCTCACTAGCTAGTAGTCTGTAGGCAGAGCTGTTCTCTGCAGGTCAAACACAGCAGGGGGGCCCTGAATGTATACTCGCCAACAGGGTGGCACAGATCATAACCTGCATGAGCTACAAAACTATTTAGGATGGGTTTAGCTTGTGGTATGGATGATGGGCAGAGATGTAGAATGTTCATTCTCCTAGAACATTAATATTCCAAATGGTCATATGTCCAGGAATCAGAAATTACTGAGTTCTGCTTTCTGCTTTGGCCTGTTTTGTTCATTTATATGAAAAGCCTGAATGCCTCAGTAGCTCTGCTTGCTTGTCTGCACGACACATATTGTAAAACAGCTATAAAGCTTACTGGTCATAAATTGTTCCTTATTCCTCATTCCCAGAAGAGTGAAACACAAAATGTGTTTTCCCATGTAAGGCTAGTTTTTCCTTATGCTTCTCTTTTTTTCCTACTATAAAAATATGACAAGAAATGCAAAAAATAGAGGAAGAATAAATTGATTGGGATATCACCCGTAGGGGCCAAGAGCTACCCCTTGCTAGCTTTCCCTGGGCCCCATAAACCTCTCAGGAATAAGGAAGGGATTTTCAATTAGGCATCAAATTAATAAGGCACTTCTGATGCTCCATTCCTGCAGGAAGACATTAGTAATTTGTTTGTTCCAAAGGCGCCACTCATATTCACACAAAATGGCATTTAAATGTTAATCGAGTCAGGGGATGGGGAGTGCTTGCCAATCACTACGCAACTTAAGGTCAAGGTTTTTGTCTTAAAGGAGGACTCAATGTTAATTTTAAATTTAAAATTCTTGACAGATAGCAGGTTTTCAAATGCCGGCTACAATCTGGCTTGTTTGATTCATTTTAATGAGTAAGTAACTCCTGGAAAAATGAAGGTTTCCCCATGTCTTCAAGGAAATGGAAGGGCAAAGAGGCACAGTGGACTAATCCTGCATCCACTATAGGGAACAGGAAGCAAAACCAATTTAGACTCCTATTCATCTCCATGCTTCCCATATAGAGACCAAAAAGAGTAATTTACATTCCTATGAACACAAGACAATTATTGGAGGTTTCGGTTTAAAAGAAAAAATAAATAAAACTCCTCAATATTGAATTCAGCTTTGACTCTCTGTGCTGAAGGAACATTTTATGTGCATGTCTGTGCACATGTTTGGTTTTGTTGTTTCTTTGCTTTACATATTTTCACAATTTTTTTTTAACCCTCAGAGTGACTTATAGATAGGATAAGGATCCTGCAATACCTTTGTGTCTTCCTTCCAAATGTGTGAACCGAAAAAGGAGATTCTTACACAGTGACATGTGTAAATAACTAGATATCCATGAGGATGGAAGATACCAATAGTCTTTTATGAGCTGTAGGGATGAGTCTCAGGGCTGCAGAGGTGCCCAGCCCTTATTGTTCTCCTCTTTTATTCCATGCCCTAAGAGACTTCTCCTGCCATTGCTGCCACTTCCTTAGTCAGCCCCTCAAAATAGCCAGAAGGACTTTCTGTATTTACCTGTGCTTGTTGCAGGCTGAGGCTGGGCCTGATGTCCCTCTCATACAGCTCTTGCCACTGCTGCACAGGTACATGACAGACTGTCATATTTCCTGGGCAGCCTTGCAGGGGGTGATAGATTCAGTTTGCCACTAACTCGTACTTGTGACCTGACCCACGTAAGAAGAAACTGGGACTACTTCTGCTGATTTTCTTGCTGGAAGAAGCCAGGTGGAAAGGGAATGAGAACGGCTGTGACAGATCAGAGCAATTACTGAAGCACCAATAGTTTTGAAGATGATCTATAGGAAAGGAATGAAGTAATTTACATGAATCATCTGTCCATGCTAAGATATCTTAAGTTCCTATTGTCTAAATTCTGTTTATGGTCAGTAGAGAAATAATGCTTCCAGGGTACAGTTCATCTAGAGGTAGGTGAAGAGGACATATGAATCTCATAAATGAAAGAGGACATATGAATCACACTTGAAATACCTTACTTCTCTCTGTTGACTACAAAGGAGTTTTTGTATCACTAACTCACACACGTAGACCTGCCAAGTTAGCTGAGATGAACTCCACTCTAACTGTTGACAGGAGCACCAGAAAAGAATTTACTTTGATCTCCTCCTAGATCAATGAAACTAACTTCTACCCTTTACTGCGGTCAGAGTGGGAGTCACGTCTGCCCTGCTGGAAGGTCGGTCGTATATATGATGTACCTATATGAATGAGCAGAACTCACAGACCTGGATGCCTAACACTGTCTAAGCCTCTGTAAACCAGCCTCTATTTCACTATTCCATTTCCCCGCCACCACCCGCATACACACTGTAAAATAGAAGAACAGCATTTCCATGACTCACCAGAACATTTAGTAATGCTGAGATGCTCAGATTCTGCAATCATACAATTATTTTAGATAGGTAGTATTTGAAGACTGAAAGGTTTTGGCTGGATTCACCCCATCTAATTTAAGAGGATCCATCTCCATAGGTTAACTTTATGGTAAATGGAGAGATATGGGTGACAGTTAGGCCTCTCCAGAGAGCTATTCAGTCCATCTAGGATCTGAATTGACCTCTGAGAGTGTCAAGATTCTTCATTTAGGTGGAATGAATTTGGATCTTAAATAATTTTATCGTGCAGGAACTATCCATCCATTACATGCATACATAGTCCTCAGTAAAAAGGCCCCTGAACCATAATCTTGACCTCTACATGTTTTGATAACTGCAGTCATCATTTCACTACCCCAAAACACAGTTGGCTCATTCATATGCCATAGACACACACCATTTTGCGATTACACTGGGAAATCTACTTTCACTCACTGAATCAGCATGCAATTGCATTGGACTGAGTTGCTGACAATCTCCCAATGCCTCTTAAAATCAGCAGGTCATGAGAATGCTAAAACCTTGTAATACTAAACCAAATCAAGCAGATGGAATAAGAAGGAATCTCAAGCAAAAGAAACAGATCCATCTTACAAAGTCAGGTACTCCAACCTTCAACGAATGCAGGACTGTTTCCCAAACTATACTGCTTAATTTGCTGCTATTTCAAAGCAACCAAACAGCTTTGATTCCTACCTTCATGCTCAATATCTCACATTTCTTCATTCCTGTCTCTTCCTCAAATTTTCTCTCCTTTTTATGGCATCAGCAGGAACAGAGAGAGCAAGGGAGCCAGAGACAGCTTCCTGTAGGAAGGCTCAGGCACCCTTGCCTGTGGTGGACCATTTTGCTTTACCATATTAAGCTTTGATAATTCCTGGCCTATGTAATGATGCTTATGCAGAACCTTCTATGGACACATTCTCTCTAATCGTATATATATATTTTTTTTTTACTATTTTATCCATTCTATGATTCTATGATTTGTCCTTACACTATAATTCATTCTCAACGCCTTGTGCAATTTCTCCTTCTCATGCCATCACTTCTCTTTATGGAGTTATCTAAATGCTTACAGTTAATCAAGAAAGAGATTGATGAAATGAGCTATCTTTGCATTTGTTCATGGAAAGAATGAGTCCAAACACATAGAAATAAATTCCTTACTGGTCCTGAGTACTTTCAACTATATATTACAGGTTACTTACTTTCCCTGCAGAGTAAATACCAGTATGATGGTCGGATACAGAAATATGGCACTAGTAGGTGTTGTGATAACCATCTTATTTTTTCATTTCTCATGTAAGGAGATTAAAAGAACATCCCAAGAGGCCAAGCTGCAAACAATATAAAACTCATTGTTTAAGGCAGTAGTAGAAAAATGGCTTTCAATAAAATGAGACCAATCTACGATTTTCTATTCTGAAGCTAAGGAAATCTATAAATTTAGATTTGGTTATTTAAAAAAGCAGATATGTCATGTCAAGCTATTCATGTAATCTACAGCCTAACCATTCTTAGGTACCTGCAAGAATTTCCAGACAACACCTTCCCCAGTTAACTGTTTACACTGTTTTCATGTCTTGGAATATAACTACATCAAGACTAGAACTAGACCGAAAAATAGGAGAACTAAGTTCCCAGTCTGTCACTAATCACCTATAATCTTGGGAAATTCATTTAATATCTCCCAACTTCTATTTGCTTCCCAGTCTTAATCCTTATTAGTTTTACTTGGAACTGGAAAGTCTTTGCAACAGGGACTATATTTCAGTGTATGCATACATAGCATTTGGCACAGTGGTATCCAAATCTTCGCGATGAGAGCTAGGTGCTATTGAAATACAATAGTCAAAGCAAATGTAATTTCTTGCCTCAATCCCCTCTCCACTTTCCCTCCCCCTCAAAAAAAAAAAAAAAATCTAAGCTAAATAAATGCTTAAGCAAATAAATCCACTCCTGGCTTAGATTATTATACCAGAAAAGGTTCAAAGAATCACTAGCTGTTCGGATACTAATGATGGAAAACAAAAAATTTAAAGAGGGGTAAAAAACCAAACAAACAAACAAACAAAAAAAAAAAAAAAAAAAAAAAAAACACCCACTAGATCAACCCGAAAGAAGAAATTTCAGATTTTGACTATTTCAGCTCTCCTCTGGGCTTCAGATTCTGACTTCTTTCAGGTGCCCATCACAGACACATACAAAGATTGCTTTATGTGGCCCAAAATGGATCTATTTTTTCTGTGTAGCGTAGTGTGACTTGAAATAACATCACTTCCTGAGAAAAGCAAAATCTGGGGCATTTCATCAAGTGTGGAAGAAAATTTCCTTTTGCTTTGTCTGGAGAAGCAGGGGAAGGAGTTAAAGTTAAGATGAACCGAACACATGAATGCACCGTGCCCGCTGGGGTCTGGCTGTATATTCATTATACAAGGTCAGGGTCTCACTTCCATTCCTCCTAGTGTAATTTAGGTAAAGCCACCACACAATACCTGACCTTTCCATGGGACAAGCTCCCTGCCTCCCTCCTGACATGCTGCAGTAAATTTGTGTGTAATTAAACACAGCGTTCTGACTCGCCAGGTTTCTGTGGTGGCCTGGCCTCCCCTCCCTGGCTGACCTTTGAGACTGAATTCGGCACAGACCACGGAAGCCGGGAAATGGCTAGTATCAGAGTGCGGCACAGTAAAGCAGGGCATGTCTGTGCAGATTAAAACACGCTCTCTGCCTCTCCCTCCACTTGGGCCAGCAGCGCCTGCATTGCGCTGCACACTCCATGTTGAAATGGGGGTAGGTGCCGTGGCAGAAGAAGATGGAGGCAGACTTATTCCTTAGTGGCACTTCAGATATCCTTTGGGCAAGGATACACGAAGGCTTACAACCACATTGAGAATCCATTGGGCAAGACACTGAGCAGATGTGTGGGAAGAATAAGTCTTCCTCTAAGGAGTTCCTGCTCTAAATAGTCTTCAAAAGGATGGACGCTCTTCACAGGAGTAGGGGGCCCCAAAAGGCCTGGGCTGATCTAGTCATCTATCAGACAACACAATGTCTCTGGGTCATGAAGGTGGAAGGAGATGGGGAATAGCTGGATCAAGGGTCTGAGAATTAACTGCAAGAAAAAAATTAGTCCATAGAAATTCTCCTAAAAACTCAAGTGTGATTCCTACATGTAGGAAAATATAATGATATGGTTCCATAAAGGATATGTTTAGAAATAAAGAGAAAGAATAAAAAGAAAATACAATGCAGCAATACGAACATCTGAAGACATTCTTCTGGGGTTGCAGAGGTTTCATAAAATCATAGAATCAGCAAGGTTGGAAGGGACCTCTGGAGATCATCTAGTCCAACCTCCCTGCTCAAGCAGGATCACCTACAGCATGGTAGACAGGATTACATCCAGGCGGGCCTTGAAGATCTCCACAGAAGGAGACGCCACAACCTCTCTGGGCAGCCTGTGCCAGGGCTCCGTCACTCTCACAGGGAAGAAATTCCCCCTCACGGTCAGGCAGAACTTGCTGTCATTCAACTTCTGCCCATTGCCTCTTGTCCTGTCACATGGGACAACTGAAAAGAGTTTGTCCCCGTCCCCCTGACACCCTCCCTTCAGGTACTTGTACACACTGATCAGATCCCCCCTCAGGCTTCTCTTCCCCAGGCTGAAGAGGCCCAGCTCTCGCAGCCGTTCCTCGTAGGGCAGGTGCTCCAGCCCTCTGGTCATCTTTGTAGCCCTACGCTGGACTCTCTCCAGTAGCTCCATGTCTCTCGAAGGATTACAAGAATAAGCAACTATTGCACAGGGCTTGGTGACAAGGCTGAGTCACCCCACCTATTTTCATTCTTCTATATCTGCATATGAACAATTCGTTTAGTTCTCTTTATAGTCAAAGGAGAGAAACTGAAAATTCAACTCATCTGACCTAATTCAGTTCACTAAGGGAAGTCCAGTCAGCTAGGCTAGATACAGATTTCAACCACTTAGATGTATAAAGATCGGTTAGAGGAGTCCCCCCTCAACTTCTTCATTTACACGCAAACCAGTGAGCACTATTTTAATGATATAAAGGGATCTCAAAAGATCTTTAGAGCCCTGAAAGACAGACCCTTTGTTCCCAGCTACAACAACAGTACACCACAGTATATTTAAGGGAAATGATCTCTTTCTACCTTACTTCTTCTAATGAAAAAAGAAAAAAAAGACTGTAACAATAATATGAAAAATTACAGTATGTTACCACCAGCTATGTAGAACTGTCTAGAATAATAGAAAGTGTGAGAAACCTGTAAATGAACAATTCTGAAATGATATCCCTTAAAAGAAGTGGTTTTGCAAATCTGGGTACATCCCTCGGAAATATTTCTTTGCTATAATAGACATTTAGGGCTAAGATTAGTCCTAAAGTAACTGAATTCACATTAGTCAGAAACATCCTTATTATGCCTGTTTCTTTCTACATCAGGAATGAAGATATCACAAGACAAAAGACACTGCAATACCCTTTCAGACAAGTCCTCATCATTAGAAAGTCTGCTGTTTATCATCACCTTCCACAGTCTTAACAAGGAAGTGACAGTATCTTAGGCATCTGAATGACCTTTTGGATTCAAGATTTTCAGACACATCAAACTTAATACTAAAATCTTATCACACAACCTTCTCCCTGCTTTCCCTTTACACTCTAATGTTAATAATTCTCAAACCCATCTTGCTCACGGCTCACGATCCCATTGTCCTCTAGAAGTTTCATGATATTTTCTGCGTCTTTTACATTCCATTATTTTAATGGGGAGAGAAGTTAGATTTATAGGATGGTAATTGCCAGGACTAGAAGTAAGAAACAGAAAAGAAACTTATTTTTGTAGGTCATCCAGCCATTTCCCTTGCCAATGTCTGAATGTTCCTTCCCGCATATGTTCTATTTTGCCCAGCATCCACCCTTTCCTTTGGGAGACTGTTCCATGGCTTGATATACTTCACTGTCAGGAAGTATTTTATCCCTGATATTTATTGTGAATTTTTCTTTGCTTAATTGTGTCCCATTACTCTTATATCCCTGTGGACCATCTTAAATAATTCCCTCTGTCATTGGCATCTTTCCCCTTCACATTTGTGTATTTATTTCTTGGCCTGTTAATTGCCCTTTAGGAAAATGACAATTTTGCAGTACCTTCATCCTTGAGATCCTGATTCAAGGTACTAAAACGTAAGAGTAACTTTGAATACAAAAGTTGTCTCCACCTAGTAAAAGTCATTCTTCCTATTCTGAAAGCTACAGAGATATCTAGGTAACTTCCTTTGCATATAAAAACAAAGAGAAATGTGTTACACTTTACCACCTAGCAGAAGGGTAAGACTGTTATAAGAAATAGCTGGAAGAAAAGTATTTTCATTCAAGCAACCAATTGAGTCTAGTAGTCTAAAAAACGTAACTATAGGATAACATAACTCTGCTACTGATTCCCTGTGGGATCTTGGGAAAAGTGAGCCATGTGGAATTGATCCCAGAAAAAAAAAATGTTCTGCAACATTCCTCTAAAAGATAAAAAAAAAAAAAAAAAAAAAAAAAAGATAAAATAAAATCAAATAAAAATGAAAGGAAATAAAAAATAAAGTAAAATAAAATAAAATAAAATAAAGGTGGCATGACTTTTCTAGAGGAAATCACATGTATGACAGGTATGCAGCTTTTCTGGTTACTGAAGTCAATCTAACCTAAGGCTGGCCAGGAATTTTCAGGTATATTTTTCAAAGGCTTTTGTGAAGTTTTTAGGCAGAGTTGACTCTTCACAGCTGAAAAAATAAGTCAAAAGCAGTAGTTTTTGACAAACTCATATTTTGTGGAAGGAGCTAGGACAATTCTATGTGCCATATTTCCACATTTTCAAAAAATAAGTGTTTCTTTTCAATTTGAGGACACTTTCAATGGTGAAATGGTAATAAATTTATTCTTTAAAAAATTAAAAGAGTGGAAAAGAAAATTTTAACATTTCAAGAGTATCAAAGCAAAATACATGGATTGAATCAATTAAGTTAGTTCTTTCTGTGGTTAAACACTGGAACAGGGTGCCCAGAGAGGCCATGGACTCTCCACCCTTGGAGATGATACTCAAAACTCAACAAGACATGGTCCTGAGCAGCCTGCTGTAGGTGACCCTGCTTGAACAGGGGGGTGAGACCAGATATCTCCAGAAGTGCCTGCCAGCTCTGACTGTTCTGTGATTCTGCAACTCAGAAAGGAGCAAAATTCTTGCTGGATGGACAATCTGTTTCTTGCCTGCTTTATTCTCATCTCTATAGTCTGAAATTTCTAAGGACCTAAAATCCAGCATTTCAGTTCAGTTTTAAGGTGAAGATTTGGCTGCAAAGAGCACATTAGTGCTAGACTTCAGTACTGATGCTGCTGTAGTACTGCTTCCCATACCACCAGGGTGCTATGAGGATTACTTAGTTAATGCTTGTAAAGGGCTGGGAAGTGCTGTTTAAATGTTATTCTTACGAGCTCTTTGGTTCTTTGGGCTGGTTTCATTTCTGCTGAAACTACCGCTAATACTTCTTTGACCTTTTGATTCAGCAGCAGCAACTTTGGCAAGAGACCTCCCTTTGGAGGCTGCTGGTATTTCATCTATTTTATTCACTCCTGAGCCCGGAGCACACTTATTTACAATCAGAATTAAAGCAGAGGACAAAGGGCCGTTGAGTTAGCTCTGAAGCCCTGGACAGAAATCTTCAACACGAAAATTAAGAAAAGAGGAAATGGAAAACAAAGAGAAAGTGTGTCTGTGTGGATGTCCTTCTTGCCAACATCCTCCTTTTGCAGCTTTTGGAGTAGGAGGAAGAGATGTAAATGAAATCCAAAGGAGTATTAGAGGAGGATTGACATTTGAAGCTGTAATACTTTAAAGTCAGTATCATTATCTCTGATATTTACTGTGGCATACAATGCTTGGATGAAATGGTAAAGTTCACCTATTCTTCCCATATGCATTGTATTGTCACATGCACTGTTTTATATCTATTTGTTTATTTATTTATATACATATATACACACACGCATACATATAAATTTGAATTCACGTTTACATAATCATCCAGTGTGATAATCCATCTAAGGCCATCTGCCACTCGGACTTTTCAGAAGTTCTGTGTTGGCGGGTGAGACATTTTTTTAATATGATTCAGTGAACATATAGGTTATCTCACTTGAATTCTTCTGTCAGTCATAGATACTGGCATTATTTGGGATGGGTGGCTGGTGGAGAAGATAAAATATAAGAAGTCTAGTATCTAAGGAGGGAGGTGGTGAGATTTGGGACTCCTCAGTAGGCTGAGAGAGAGTTTCACATACACTTAAACATTTGCAGTTGGTCAGTCAGGGCTTATTTTGTAGTCAATGGAAAGAAACAAGAACCTCCTGGAAAAAACCTCATCTGAGCTATCTGAGATGTTTATCTTGGGATGCAATGAATCGTTCTCTGGAGATGCCTATTTCTCTCCACTGACTGTAAAGGGAGTCTAGAGTAACTAGTCCAGACTTAGGCGTCTATCTTTTGGCCTTCAATGTTAGGACATATGGATCGCACCCTTGGGTTTAATTTTTTATTCAGAAGGGAAAGATTGTGTATCTTTACTAGAGTGAAAAAGAGAGGGTGTTGGACAAAGAGCTCCTGTACTACCTTCGTAGCTCTCAAAGGAAGCTCTGAAGTAGTCTCATGTAAAACTTTCCAAGTTAATATAGAATCTCTTTTACCCAATTTAGGCACTGAAATCATAGAATTGTTTCTAAATGTATCCACCAATTCCATACCTAATCGGTATAGATTGCTGAGTGTCTTTGAAGACTTCCAGAGGGAAAGCCTGAACAAGCTTAGGCACTGTAATCGTTCAACCACTCTCACTCGAGTCACTATACTGCTAATGGAGAATTTAGGTCTAAGATACTTCTTCCTAATGCAAGGATATCCTGCAGAGTACAAACTGGATTCTTTTTAAAATTTTCTGAACTCCCTATCTTGATTTGCAATAGCTTCCTTAAGCAAAGCAAGGTGAGAGTAGATGCCTATATTCCGAGAAAACTCTATGTTTGTATCCTCTTTTCAATGAATGAGTATTCCCAAGTACTCTATACATTTTTAATCAGCATATTATGCCCTACCATCTCCCTTAAAACAGCTTTCACCTCGACATCACTTGTGCCAAGCTGAGCTGTCTTACACTGAACACAAGGTCCCTCCTTCTGCAGTCAGGCAGAGAACAAACTGAGGTCTGAGTAATCTAGTGTCTCAGTCACTGTCATCCTACCATTGCCACAGTATCAGCTCAGAAAAGACCCAATAGCACGGAACAGTCTACACTGGAGCTGCCCAAACTTTTAGTGGTGCCTATCGCTATTGCTGCTGGCAGGGGGTAAAAACTACGTGGGAACTCCTGAACCATAGCATGGATAGGATTATAACCTCCTGCCTGATCACCTGAGAGACAGAAACGTAAGCTGTGAACAAATTATCCTGGCGATCAGAGCAAAAGACTCAGAGATAAGAACTTTTTTAAATAGAAAGAGTCTATAGAGCTGTCTCAGTGAACACCACTGTTTCCAGATATCAGAATGTACTGCACACTCCAAGCGACTTAGGCTGTTTCTCTTAAAAGAGGGACAAAAAAAAAAAAAAAAACCACATAAAAATACTGAAGCACGCACACACACACAAAAATCCAAGTTCTCAGTTCATTATCAATAAGCCGAGAGTTACCTTCCTGAGAAATGACCACCAAAATGATGCCAACTGTCTTGACTTCAAAAGGAATCCTGCTCATTTTCATGCCTTTGTAATTTTACATGAATGAAATACTTCTGTGTGATCAAGAGATGCATTCATCATGTATGGCGTTATCCTGGGAGATGAAGGTATTTCTTTTTTTCTGTTTCCTTGATGGAAATAGTCTTCCCACTGCTTTTGAATTAGTTGATCGTTCAGCCATCAAGAATAATCATTCTTATTACTACATCAAGTGGAAATAGTAAAACACACAGAGAAACTGAGAAGACCACTTGGAAAGAACACAAAAATCCTGCAAAGCACCTTCAATTTCTTAAGGCGATTTGAAAAGCTGTCAGTGTCCTGCTGCAAGCTGACTTGTTCTCTGTGCATACAGTCACAAGTGATACTAATGAAGCCTTCCAATTCTTATTTCTCTACCTGAGCATCTTAAAACTCTTGACTAAGCCTGAACTCCGCAGTCTGGCATCTGGGAAAGCTAGGTAGGCTTTGCTGTGAAGTCTCCCTCCCTTGCTCTCAGGATTCATTATTCAAAGGCATGCACTTGGATGGCAGGAGCTGACTTTCTGTAGGACAGAAAGGCGCTGCTGGAGTATATTTGTTTTTCAGGACAGGCAGCATAACAATTACAGTGGGAAATGCCGTTTCCGGCCTCAGAAATATCAGCTCCAGTGAAAAGAAAATGGTGGCACCTCCTTCTCTTTTTCCGACCACACCAATGCTTACAAGATACTCTTTCCTCATTGTGTCTCAAGTTTCCATCTAGAATAGATCTTCTTGTTTTAAGGGTGTACCAAGCCCTGGACCCCAATTTACCCTCTCCTTTTTTTTCATTTGTCTACTATCTAACACTAACTTGTCTTCCATATTTTGGCTACTGGTTAGGGAGCCTTTTCTGCTTCAGGTCTTGCTCTCTGGAAGCACAATTTCTCTTTCTGCCTGATGGATTACCTTCAAATCTCACCTGAATTTTTACTTTTACCTACAATAACAGGACTAGGCTCAGAGATCCTTGGACTCAGTTTGTGCTCTGTTAAAATAATCCATTTTCTCCCTGCCTCATAGGGAAGGAGGTGATCCTTCAGTCACCAGAAGCGTGGCACTTATTAGCTATCCTGGGATGCTCATTGCTTGGAAACTTTAGCATTTTAAAGTGCAGATTAATATTTCTCTTGTAAGACCATCAGGCCCCTTAAATGAGTACATTCTACTCATAACGACTGCAGTCTCATTTTTACCGCAGTAAATCCACTGGGTCCAACTCTTGCTGATCCTATTGATCTACTCTGGCAGCTTGAAATAACTTGACAACGGGTGGAAATCTCTGTTGAAGAAATCCCTCAGCCCCCTGACTGGAGGACCAAAGTAGTATGGTCATGCAGTTCTTCCAGCAGCTCCTGCTGCAGGTATCAGAACCAGAGCCCAAGTGAGAACCAAACTGAGGTTTCTCTAGACTTCTGCAGGCATTCTCCAGCCTAGTCTGAAGAAACTGGCAACAAAAAGATAGCTTTAAGCATATCCTCTCCCTTCGCTATTCTCTCCCATTCCTAAACATAGGAATAGAAAAAAAAACAAAAACCAAAAAACCAAAAAACCAAAAAACCATGAATTTCAAAGTTGCCTTCAAAGTCAACATTTGGTACACCAAGACTAAAGTGCTCAATACCAGCCTTTTAGAATGACTTCTCCGAAAGCTTCAACTCAGTTTTCCTCAGGACTCTCCTATAGCCTTGTATGCCTGATCCAAAACGGGGAGCAAATGGGTGAAAGTTTTGAGAATATAATTTGTTAGAGGAGCCTGTACACCTACTGTGTTGAGTCAGAAGTTTCAGATAACTCTTTTCATCTCTTTTTATTGGACAGCATGTTTTAGTTTGCTAGAAAAGAATGAGACATAATAACAGAAAGCCAGAGAAGGGCTCGTTGCTGTCTGCCGCCAGCGAGGAGCTGTACAGAAGAGACTGAGCAGGCCAGTTAGCTTTTCTGTGGCGAGAGGAGAGAGAAAGAGAGCTAGGAGAGTCACCAGTGAACCAAGATATAGTTCACTGAGAGATCTGGTTTAGTCATTGATTATTTCTAGGTGAATTTTGTGTTCTGTGCCTCAGTTGCTCTAGCTAAAAAAAAACTAAAGATGAACTGAGAAGTTTTTGCTGCTTCAAGAAAAAATGATATTGACTTCTTTGGCGCTTGCAGCTTGGAATTTGCTTACTGGACAATATAATTGCCTCAAACCAGATCCTTGCCTTGAAGTGTATATCATCTGTTCAATAGCTCCCAATACTGTGAAGCCTTGACCTCAATTAAACCCCTATCCTATGGAATTTAGAGGGAATAGCATGAGCATGTCTTATACGGAATTCGATCAGGTTTACAGTTTAATAAACAAATGTGTGTGAAAAGGGGCTAATAAACAGGTGAATTACTGAAAAAACAAGCTGCCTTTCACAGCTAGAAAAGGGCTCTAAAGCAATCCAGTTTTAGTTATGATAGCTACTAAAAAAGAGATTTTTCAGTAAAATACAAAAATACACCATTAGCTGCATTTTATTTACCCATTTAATTGATATTCACTCTGAGCTGATGCATTTTAGTATCAGAGTGGGGTGATCTATTACTTAGCAAACAGAATGATCAAAGGTAGAGACGGAAGAGATCTACTGGGACAGATTTTACAGCAATTTACATGCACTCTTATACATACAAAATGTGAGCACCATTGCACACATAACCACACATGCAAGGCTGCATCCAGGCCTATGCAAAGCAGGCTGTGGTGTCGGGCACTATGCCCAACCAGCGAGTCAATTGGAGCAATTAACCAATTTCTGTGCAGAACTCCTGTAACTGGGCATGCAAATTAATGCCTCTGTGTGTAGAGCTCATACCAGCATTTCGGTGGATCTAGCCCATTAAATCAGAGTCTATTTTAATTAGACTCTGTAATTCAAGCCAGACCAGATCACAATGTACTAGGAAGTCCAGTAAATAGAAGCAAAAACATATCTTCTGGTATGCTATTTCGTTCAAAAACGCTACGCACCCTCTGCTATTTCCCTTGGATTATGAAAATACAGTCACAGACTATCAGGCCTTAACACGAAAAGGATATTTCTCCTGATGTTCACTCTAATTTTTTCCTTGCTTAACTTAATCTTATTTCCTCTGGTCATCCTCCCACTCTAAACACCATCTCCCACAGAAACATAAAGTGGCTGCTGTGTTTGCTTAACACAATTCCAGTATTTCTAGGAGATAAATTATGGCTACATGAAGAAATTAGAAGAAAAAACGTGTAAAGAAAGGGGATCTTCCTCTGGAGGTCTTGTTGGTGACAAGCGCCCAGTTTTGACAGGTCTTGACAGTAGCATTTCCTAGTAAAAATAAACCTTGTGCAGCATCTTTCCCAAAATTCACTAGATCCCAAATAATATCATCTCATGCTTTCCATCAGTTCATCTCAAAGCTGTCATGGATCCTAGGCCATGTTTTACAGGTGGAGAAAGTGAGGCAGAAATGAGAAAGCGTCCTCCACAAGACGTTTACAAGACCTTTCCACAAGGTCTCACTGTTAATCAGTAACAGAGCAAGGATATAGTCTAGACCTCTTCAGATGAAGGACGACAAAACTGTGGGAGGGAGGTTTTTCCAAAAAAAATCACATCCTGCTTTTCTTGCCGGACTTGCCCTGGCAGATCGCTGCTATTTTAGGTTGTGTTCAGAAGCACTGCACTGATCTCCAGCTGGAGTCCTTAGAATATTTTAGCTCTTTGTCAAAAAATGTGAAGTCATTTAGAATGGAGGGGTTATCTGGTCCAAACGCCATGGAAAACATCACCAACTTAGATCAGGATCCTTTCCTTACTGAACACTTGCGATGGTCAGTGAGGTGAGGAGGACTTGGGTCCTAAATGCCCTGATACCATCTTACCCTCCATTTTGAAAGCAGAAACACATAGGCATGAAAATTGAGGCAGGTGGAAAAAACAGCAAAATAACTTGATATGGACCACTAATTCACTAACTGAAAGATGTGTGTGTGTGCGCGTGCGCGCACACAGCATGCAGATATGTATTTTATATAATGTAATTTTGTATGAGGTTTCAATACTTTGAAAAAATATATGCTTTTTATAATTATGGGTGGTTTATTTCGCATAGTGAAACTGTATCATTACAAAAAGGGGAGGTAAAGATCTTCTCTAGATACAAAGGTAGGGTTTTCTACAACCCTCTTTAGATAGGTGACGGTGATAGCAGGCACCCAGTGTCTGCTAGATTACTGGGTTAAACTTTCACTATTACAAAATCTGCTTTGGCTCAAGGCTTATACACATTCTGCTCTACTAGACTTATGCAATATTATGCGTTGCAGCTCACATACCTCAGAGCTATTCTAGAAGCACTTACCCCATGTTCAAGGTCCCCTTTCCTACATATCAAATAGCACAATAATCAAGAATTATACTGCGTTGCTAAAATATTAGAGAGAGAGAGAGAGAAGGAGGAGGAAACACATTTTTGTAATGTTTTGAACCTAGTGGCACTAGGATTTTTTAATGCATAAGAGGCAGAGTAATTTTGCTCTTGTTCCACATTAATTCCTGCACAATATGCATTGGGGATATTATTTTTTTACAAGACATTTTAAAACCAGGCCTGAAAACAAGCAAAATCCATTACTGACTTAAAGTAAATTCCTACAGGATTCTACGTACTTCTGTTCCTATTTCAAAATGGCTATGCACACACACACAAACAGATTTAGCAAACATGGCTGTATATTTTAAGATTCACTATCCTGAGGAAAAAGAAGACAAGAAACAATAACCCCTATTCAGCAAATTTATTGTACTTCCTTAATTTCCAACCTCAAAAGCACAACGGGCACTTACAGTACATGATCTTTTTTAATTCCTAGAAAGTGATTTAAGATGAGAACATTCCTAACAGTGACTTCCAACAAACTATTCAAACATGGCCCTGTTCCTAGATTTGAATACACTAGCCAGGCTTGTAGCCTTATTTAATACTTCGTATTTAATATGAACTAGAATAAAATTTTTAAAGCTATTCTTCACTATAAAGTTAGGTAAAGGTAGGAGTGGAACCATCAATCTGTGACATGTGTTTATATATATGCATATATATGTATATATATGTATATGTACCTATAGGGGTATATATACACATACACAAACACATACATGCTGTATGGTACTGCAATAATGGAAAAGACAAGTGATGAATCTAGCTGTCCTTAATTAAAAAGGGAAGGGGAAAATAGAAGAAGAAATATAATGTTATCTGTAGTTTTAGAGATAAGGAAGGAAAACCAGAAAGCTTATTTAGATTTCTGGGCAGAGTGCACAAAACCATGGCTATTGAAGCCATTCCTTGGGATTAAAGGGTTTTGGATCAGATCCTAAGCAAGTCGGTGCTTCCAGAGCTGGGAAACAAATCAGAAGACTAACGAATGAACCTCAGACCTTCCAAAGACTGTGACTGAGAAGTCGGCTCTACATAACTGAAGCCCCCCAAACTACAGGCAAACTGAAAATACCACCAAAGATTTGATCATCTGGCAAAAATAATTGTGCCCATGACACTTCAAAGTACTCTGACATCTGGAAAGATACACGTAGGTGAGAAAGAAAAAGCACAAATGTGTAATGTCAGTGCTATATAGCTCCTACCCATGCGATTTGGCTTAGACTGAAGATTAACTAGGTAACTGAACCTGCAGCCACACTGTGAAAGCCCTTTGCCTGTTGTCAGTAGTCAAGATAGCAAATAGCACATTTTACCGGCGCTCTCCATGCTCAGAGAATGAAAAGCACAGCTGATAGGTGAGTTCCAGAAGCCGTCTTTTGAGATTTTGTGGATATCGCCATATTAAAGATGGGAAGACCAAGACATAGTTTTTTAGGTTTTGTTTTGCAAAAAGCTTGTAGTTCTGGATAGCCAACTCGAGTCTTCTGGAGTAAAATTTTCTAAAGCCACGTCTTGCTCTGACTTCTCTCTGAGCTCAGGTTCCTATTACTTCTCAAAGAGCCTCACATTCGTTGTCTAATTCGGTAGCAGTCTATCTCTTGTTCCTCTCATCTCAAGAATCTCACTTTGCAGCAGCCAAAATCAGACCCCCACCTTGAGGGATATTGCTCTAAAGTCTCCAGTCTGTGATAACCATAGGAACCAAGTGCCAGGGCTGGGATTTGAATTAAGAACCCATCAGATTTGGTCACAGTATTGTCCCTAGCTTCCCCAACAGACGGGGCAGAAATAAGACTTGATCCAAGCACGGGCTCTCCTGAAGCCTCCCGCATTGCACCAGTTCTCCCACAGTGGATGCAAAGGATTAGGGGACACAACACATACATTTAAAAACCTCACCCTATGGCTCACATCCCACGCCAAGACAAAGTTATTGGAGATTAGAAAAAGCATAAATGAATTCAAGTGGAAATAGCAGAACAGAAAGGCATTTTGTTGTCACAGCCAAGGGTTTTGGTCTCTCTCCCACTACTTCCCTGTAATGTTTTATTAATGTATAAGCAAAATCTAAACAGACATTGAGATCTCCCCATCAAAAGCAGGGGAGGAGGAGAACTTCATCTGAGTTCTATTTTTAAAGCAAGAGAAGGGAAAAAAATAAAAGTGATTTTATATTTAGACTTTCAGACAAAGAAAGGGAAGATGGAGCTCAGAAATGGGTATCTTCAGAGTATGTTTTGGGTTAATAAGATGCTGATAAAGCAAGCCCTCAACCTTACAAAAATATAAGATCCCTGGCTTCTCCAATAAATTGCTGTGTCGTTTACATATAAATGACTCTTCTCCCTTTAGCCCCCTCCTCTTTCTTTCTTTGGACTTTGTATCATCTCCATCTATTCTGTCAGACAATAAAACAGCTGAACTCATCACCAGAATTTATGGGCCAAGGATTTGCTCTGGTCACCAGCCTAGGGCAATGCAACACAAAGAGGTTCAGTCAGGTCTAAAGAGGAGGAAGTCGCCTGTCTGTGCGACAGGGAAAAAAATCAGGGGAATTCTTTCCTATGATAATTCCTCTATGATAGTTACAAGATCTGCATGTCTGTGTACATATATGGTCACGTACTTACAGCTGAATTTTGGTTTGTTGAACAGGAGATTCTTTTATGTCCAACACCTAACCTGTTTGAGAAACAATGAATGTGTCTGTGCATAAAAGTCTTGTTTTCAAGTGAAAACTGCATGTGTAAAGCAACATGCCTACTCCTGCGAGAGATGCGCTCCTACGCTGCCTCATCCAGCAATATGCAGGGGATTTTATGCTTGTGTTTGAAGAACTTATACGCATTAGCATGTTGTGGCTTGAGTGTGCTGCTTGGGGATATGAACTATGTATGCTTGTCGGAAAGTCAGTATGATCATTACTGTGCGTATCTGTGTATTCAGGCACATACTGATACATGCTGACTTGTATATGGTTCTGTCACATGGTGCGCGTGTGTTTTGTCTTGTTTGAAAGTCTCGGTGAGAGTGTGTATATCTGCCTTTAAAAATTGCATTGCCGCAGCATATAAATATTTATATATGTAACTGTCATAAATCTGTCAGCTTGGGAAACGTATGAGTCGCCAAGGTAACTTTGGGAGATTTTTATTGAAGAACTCATAAGCTGGAGTTGAGGAATAGCTGAAAGAAATGAGAATTAATGGCTACTCAACATCACTATCGTAAAGTTAGTTATCCCAAGTTTCAGAAAATGAAAAAGAGTGTGAGCGACTATGGACACAGTTTAAGCACACCAGACTCACTAAAAGCTAAATACTCTGATTCAAACTAAATCAGGATACTAGGTCAACATGTTATATACTGCTGGGGAACCCTGAGCATTCAAATTTTGGAAAGCAAAGGCTGTCGTCCTCTTGTGCTACATTACGATTCCTTTTGAGAGAGCCTTCAGGATTTTGACTGTGTGGCAGCTTACAAAAAATTCTTCAAATAGAAATGTATTTTTTTTAATTTTTAATCGAAACTTCACTTAAGTATATGCAAGAGTGTAACTCTAGAGTTACTGAGAGGCACTTGGTTCTACTACCTGCTTTGCTATGTTTTAGTTAATGGGAGGAGCGCAACAGTTTGGTATTGTAGAGGTATTATCAGAGACTGAAAACTCCTTTTCCTTATGGCTTGTCTGAATAGGCAAGTCTTTTCAGAGTTAAGCTAGGCAGTGTTTCTTCACTTCTGGCCCACTGTTCTCTGCGGGCTCACATCAAAGGAAAAAAAAAGGAACAATTCAAAAAATAACACTGCTAATTTCTGAATGCACAGGCATTCCTTTGCAGTAAGGCAGACAAACAGTGATAAAAAACAAGTTACAAATAGTCCAAGCAGAGCCCAATTTTTATTTGGCCTTAAATGAAAATCGTTGCAGCAAGATTGCAGGAGACTGCCTGTGGATTACTTTTTCTCATAAAACCATTCTATCGCCCCAGGACTTAAAGAGGTCGAGGAGCAGTAAGAAGGCATGTAAATGTATCCAACATAATTTGTCAAATAGATGTTCAGCCCCCGCTAATAGTTTGTGTGTCTAGAGTAGCTTATTCCATTTCCAGAGCAGGAGGTCACCAGGAAATACTAGCTGACAGTGGGCTGAGTTTTAATTCTCAGTCTAGCCTTCCATACTTTCCCAGTATAGACATACCCTACTACTATGCCCATGTAGTTACGTAGGTTGAGAACATGTTGTAAGTTTGGCATGCATTTGCCAGTGGGTTTAGTCAAAGGAAAGGAGCTCCAAGCTCTGATTTGCTACTGCTTCAATCTACACGGGTCACTTCTGGTAGATTTGTTCATAGGCTCTGAGCTACAGGGAACAGGGCTGGTTACTGAGACAGACACACGTCAGTTAAAAGTAGCAGTGTTAGTTAATCCTCTACTGATTACTAACTTATTAGATAATAGCAAAAAGTGAATGTTTACTTTATGGGGGAAAAAAGACAAGGGACTTTTCGAAAAGATACTGTCACATTTTGTGTGCACTAACCCAAGAAGCACCCTTTAAAAATCTCCCAACACAGCTGGTAAGTTCTCTTACAGCACCTGGTTCAAAGGCAAACACACAAATCCACAGGCCCTGTCTGGAAGGGAGAGGGATTGGTGAGAATCAGAAGCAAATCCTCTGGGACTTGTAGAATTAGCACAGGAGCATACAAGATGAAGCTAGGACCATCCTCACCAGGGGCACAGTGCATGGGCTCACCTCTCCAGAGACACTTCTGCATCTTGCAGGGACCTCCACAGAATTGCAGATATAAATGTCATAAAAATTGGAATATAACAGGCATCCTTTCATTTCCCTGTAGTTAGTTAATTTTCCTTCTATTATTGTCATTACTTTTATTAGGAGTTCACTAGGCCTTCTGTTTCATGTCTCAGATTATACAATTCACACAGAAAAACGACTTCCACTTTCTCTTTCAAGCACTACATCAATTTGCTTTTAGGTATATATTCCTCTTAATGTTTTGTCTTCAGGTGGCAAGTGAAATCATGAAACTTTCTAAGTTATAGGTCTCAATATATTTATACATCCATGTATTTACAAACATATATGAGCATGGAGCTACAAGTATATGTGTACATGTATACAGTTATGCACACATATTCATCCATTCATATATGTACACAGCCACACATACACAAAGCAAAGCACATTCCTAGCATTTTAAATCTGAGGCAAAGGTTTTAGCTGGCTGGAGAATTACATGTAGCTAGAAAGAGCCTTCCCTTTTGCAAGGAGCAGGATAAAAAAAGATAAGCTCAAGGACACAGGTAATCTTTTTTTCCCAACAGCCTCATGATTTGAGGACAGGTTCACTCTCCAGCATCAACAGGCAAGTGTTTTTTTTAACACCCTTTGTCTGGCATGAAATGAGAAAAAATTTCACCGTGCTACTTCAAGCTCCCTCCTAGCGCAGCAGACGAGAAGTTTACCCATGGCATCTGCTAACCCATGCCCACGCGTTATCCGGGGCTGCCTGGCACAACCTAAAAGCATGCCAAGCACCACATTAACAGTTAAAGACTGAGGATAATTGCAGGCCCGTGCTGGATCCTGTTCTGTGGCCTGCTTCGTCTTCTAGCAAAGTCCCAGCTTCCTGAAACTGCACTCCTAGTTTGGGAGCTCTGTTAAAGCGCCCGAGGGAGAGTGGGAAGAATCAAGTTCAAACTGCAGCCATCAGGGATCTGGCAGCAGGGCAATGCCAGAAACTTGAAGATCCTAATGCTGTTTTCCCCTTATGTTTCTAGGGAGGAAGTCCCACCTTCCCAGCTCTTGGTCTGCCTCTGCCCGCTAGGACATCTCTGTACAACGCCCAGTGCACGGATGGCTGGCCACAGTTGGCAGCGCTAGTTAATAACTTCTAAAGCTGAAAGCAGCTTTCGGCCTGATTTCCATGTAAGTCAGTCTTGCTTACTATTCATCAGACCCCTATCCCCTGCCCTCCTTCCTCAGGCATAATTGGCCTCTCATTATTTGCACATTATGGAGATATCTCACTTATTTGGGAGCATAGAAGAGTCAGCCGAAGCAAGGAGTTCATGGTTTTTGCCTGTGCTCTTGCTGTTTTGCACACAAAATGCTCCTGTTTCTTTATGGCGGAAAACAAAACAAAACCCCAGGTCCCAAACAAAAGCCGAGGATGCAAGTTGCAGGCAGCAGCTGAGCAGCACGGCTCTATATCACGCTGGATTTATGGCATCCCAGAGTGTAGGACAATTCCTTAAAACGCACTCATAGTCAGGAAACTGACTCTGTATAAAATGCCATCTGGGGCTTCCATATTTTATTTTCTCTCGCTCTCTGATGACAATTCCAGGTTGAATTTGTTAAGTCAGAAAGATTTTTTTTTTTTTTTTTTTGCACTCCCAACTCTCAGCTCCTCTGGCACGCTCCCCTAAGGACAGATTATGTGTTACCTAGCTCTTACATCATCTTAGAGGAGAAAGATTCTGCCAAAAAAATTCAGTTAGATTGTTTCCATCCACCTGAGTTTATGCAGTTCCCTTTGCAAATCCCAGAAACTATGACCCAGCCTTACATCATGTCTGTCACTTTGCAAACCAGTGGGATTCCTTTCAGGGAGCAACAAGAGGGCTAAATACACCCCTATTCTTCTGAACCTACTTCACTGGCGGGGATGGGGAAACTATTTTAACTAAAAAAAGACAACAAAACGCAAGAATTGAAATCTTTCTTCCAGATGTTTTAGAGCTGAGTCACATAAACTTGCCATTTTAAAATTCTTTATTAAAAGAAACTCTAATATAGTATCTAAAAATATTTAAAGTTGAAAATTTTAAGGATACATCAGAGGTGACCTGAACTATCTGTTTGATTGTGCCGAGGAAAAACACTTCTGCTGTTTTACTGGCAGGGCTAAAAGTACTCATTTCGTTCAATCTGAATATTATTTTTCTTTCGTTCAGTTAGAAAAATTAAAAAAGAAAAAATAAGTAATTGTTTCTTGATACCTGTAATGCTTGAGTTTGGAGAGGCATTCATGGAGAGGGAAGGAAACAACCCACAGTGCATTCAATGAAAAAAAACCTCATTTCTTAATTAAAAATTATGAATGTAACTTTTGTTTTGTAGAATTCCCTACAGAATAGCTCAGATCTTCCTCGCTGTGACTTCCAATAGCTACTTAGAAAGCTGGCCTCGACATCAGTACAATTATGATCTTGCTGGCTAGCTGAAATGAAGCAAGAGGCATCTCTTTGTGCATTGAGCCTTTAATTAAGCAATAATAAATGAGATCTACCCATAGTTCTGTGTGTCAGGCTTTGGCTTAGGAAATATAAAGACTGAGGAGCTGTGATTCATGTTCAAATATAATGCATGGTTAGGTAACATCCAAACTGATCAGAGAGGAGAGCCAAGGTCCTGATACAACCCAGCCATTCATCACTTATCAGCCCTAACCTCTTGACACACAGGGCACCCCTCCCTCCTTTGGTAATAGGTTAATTAATTACCAATTTAGAAGTAATCTTACAAATCAGCTGTTGCCCTTAATAAGAATTAATTACAAATACTTTTTGGGGAGGAACATATTAAACGGACCTTTCTCTAGAAGAAAATGTCAGAAAGTAGATGAAGAGAAAGACTCTTCGAGTGGTTCCAGAGATAGCAGAACTGTCTGAATCTTCTTTAGTGGGACTGGGGATGACAACAGAATTCATCAATTTTATTTATTGGGGAATTACCAAGATTGTGATAAAAGTATTCTAAATTCACGTACAACCCTCCTAGCCCATTCATGTTCAAATCCCTCTGAAACAGAGGCTTCACCCACTTCTCTCTCTATCCGAGGATTTAAGCGTAACATAGTTTCTTTTGCTCTGAAATAAGCTAAGTGTTTTAATTATCACGGGAGAGATTCATGACACTTAAGTTTAGGTATCTGAAAAGTGGATGCCTAGACTGGTTTGGTAATCAGTAGAGATCTATTCATTATATTTCTGTGATCAAGCACAAGTATCTGCTTTAGGATGAGATGAATGGTGGCCTCAACTGTCCTCTTTACCTCCCCATGGACCCTAAAGGCAACCTCGGGTCATTTGTTCAGATGCAGACACACACATTCCAGGAAGACTGTGTTTTGGGTGAGATTCAACTTTACTCATTCACCACATTGAGATTTTTTCTCCCTTGCAAGTTGCTTTAGACTTCCTTTAGAGACAAAAGGGGAAAATAGGCACCTTCCAAAATGTCTGTGTTCACTCAGGTGAATCCAAGCCCAGATAGTCTGTCTACCATCTGCCCTTACAGCACAAGCTTTTCGTAAGAACAGGTCTGACAATCAATATGGTTTTGATCTACTTATTACACTTTTCCCTGTGTTGAGACTGAGTTCTCGTTCTGAATGCCCAGAAGCTTAGGCTGATCTTGGCACTATCTGTGTCATGATATCTAATTGTGACAATAGTGGAAGTCAAAGTACCGAATTTCTAGAGTCAGATATTAAAATTACAAACCTCTTCTAGCTCTCAGGCTTTAAAACCCGAGATCCAACCCAGGAGAAAAACAGCTACCAGATATAAAAGAGTCCAGTGTTGCAAGAAAATAGAATGGAAAAGAATGGAAACTAGGTTTGTTTGGTCTAGAGCTAAACTCCTCCAGAGTTGGAAGGGCTTTTCACAAATGGAGTAGAGTCTTCTCTAATAAGAATTCAAACTCCCTAGACCCCCTGATGTTTATCCATTACTAGAAAAATATATGCTTCATTTCCCATTCCCATTAACATGGATAGCTGTGGCAAAGGTGCATGGGAACCAGCAGGTTTATAGATCTGTAGCCATATGAATTATCAGCAAGATGTTTTAAATCCATTGGGGTCCGATATTTACATCTCCTGCACGAAGCCATCATGAGGTCTATGCATCACAGTCCTACCTAAGCTCTCAGCTGGGCTCTGCTCTCTCATATCCAGTGCTGCAATGAGATCAACCCGAACTATCCAAAACCATCAGCAGTATCTGGCTCAAATTTTCAGGAGAATCTAAAGATCACCTTTAGTTTACAGTTGGAAGTTTGCTTAATTCTATCACTAAGTAAATTAAAGAGTGGCATATAACAGAATCTTATACTTCAACATCGTATTTCCTACTGGGTAGTTGTTAGACTAGTACTGGATTCCCTCTGCCCCCCTCACATTTTTGGGGCTGGTTGGTCAGAAAGAATGGATTTTTAATATTTACCAGAAAATCTTGTTAAAAAAAATCTCCCAAATTGTGCAAAGAAAATTGGAAGGAAAATACAAAATAACAGAACACTTCTATAATTTCAAAATAATCACATTTCAGCAATTTCAAGACAGGAAATGTTGGGGAAATAACATCATAAAATTACTTTTTGTTTTGAAATTGCAATTTAAACCTAGAAGATTAATAAGCATAATAAATTAAAAATCAAATTAAACAGCTTAAAATCATGAACTTAAAATCTATTCACAGGCTCTAATCTGCTTTTTAAAAATATTTCTTTGCCACATTTTTCCCAATTTGACTTTCCATCACAACTGGAACTGAAAATATAAATAAAAAGCTATTTCAAACAGCCTTCTTCAATGGGAAGAAAGAATTCCTGTCCAGATTTGATGTGCCATTGCCCTGTTTTGGATATACAAATAGAACAACAGTATTTAGCCATTCCACTGCTAATGAAGATTCTGCTTGAACTCAGTGCTGGCGGATAGCATTTATGCTGTAGGAATACCTATTTTTCTAGCCTCCCTGTTACCATGAAATTGTAAGCGGCTGCAGAATGCAGCGTAACAAACACCATGAAGTCACAGATACTGATAGGTTTGTTACAAAACTGTTTGCTGCTAGGAATATGAACAGCATTGTTTTTATTTCTAACTGCAGTACAGTTCCTAAAATGTTTTCCCTAGAGCCATGCAAACCTGTTGTTGCAAGAAAATGAATGGAAACTAGGCTTCTTTGGTGGCTTAGTTTTTTTTTCTTTTTTTTCCTCTCTCTCTCTCCTTCCCCTGATCAAGACATGGGGTTGAAATGTGGCTCCTGTTTGTTTAGAGCCTTTTGAGTTTCATTTAAAAAAAAAAAAAAAAAAAAAAAAAAAAAAAAAGTTTGTCTCAGATCTGAGCAAACAATTTCTTAGTTGTAGGGCAAGCTTCAGAGTTTCATTTCAAATTGGGCAAAACTCAGCTGATAAAACTGAACATCATTACGAACCTCCGAGTAAACAGGGATGTGAAATTCAAAGTGAGATGTTTTTTTCTACGGAACCTGTCCGAAACTGGAACATAGCCTCCTCTGAACAAAATCCCTAGAGATTCACAGTCATCTCTAACCCTTCAGCCCTGCATTCCTCACCAAATAGACGTTATATATCATTTCTGAAACTCAGACTGCAAATGGAAGCCGCGAATGTGCATTTCCTACAGGCAGCAGTAAACGATTCCCCTGACATCTTTCTCATACATGGAGTTCCACCACCCACTGTCCACTTCGTATGCTTCCCTCTAACTCGTAATACCCCCAAGAAATGGCTGATGTCCCACAAAATAAGCCAGAGAATGCATCTTTAATTGGGTCCAGAAGAAACTTTATTACCCTGTAGCTAGCTTCTTTGTTTTTTTTTTTTTTTTTTTTTTTTTTTCTATAACAAATTATCCTAATGATCTGACCCAGGACCAGATGTTAATTACAATGGAAAGTAATCAATTTCCTTTACTGAGCGTGAACTCATTTGCAAGGTTAGTCAGTGAGCAGATATGGAGTTCTTAATGAGGCAAGAACCTAGAGGACCTTCTGGGTTCCTTGTGTCGATTCCAGGTTTACTGCATTGCACCCATTTTTGCCCTACCCATCTTTAGCTAGGCCACCCTATTAAAAAAGGCAGCAATGGAAAAAAATTGCACTCACTTGGTAAAGGAAGGAAAAAAAATAATAATGCAACAACCACAGCCAGCTGAGAGCGGTAGATTCTGAGAGACAAAATCACCCTCAGTATATATATAAAAAAATAAAAATAATAAATATGTAAATCACACAGGAAATTATGGCTAACGGCATGTTGTTTAATAGAGAGTATTATTATAAATATGGGAGATGCTCAAACAACAAATTAAGCCTGCAGTATTCTGAGAAAGAACTCAGAGGACGCAACCTAAATTCTAACTTGGCTGCTGTCTTCAGTGCTTCTGTGCTTTCGTCTGGGTTTTATATCACCACTGAGCACAACTTTAAGAGGGAAAGGTTGGGCCATCCAGAGCGATAAAAATATAAAGAGGGGAGGGCAGGAGCAGAAGGAGGTACTTAATCTTCCAGTGAACTTCTCAGAAGATAGTTTTGCAAGAAAAAGAGCTTTTGCTAGGTTAGATGTGAAAAGTATTTTCCATTCTGGGCAGGACAGGTGGAGGAAGGTTATTTGTACTGCAGCCACCAGGATAGCTGTAACAGCGCAACCTCTAGTGTATTTGCGCCAGTGGAGCTGAAAATTGGAGTAAACACCATTGCTGTTAAGAGCACTTTAGCCTGCCTCTTAGGGGTTGCAATGGGGCAATTACACCCTACTGCTTCTCATGGTAAATCTCTAGCCTACCCTGGCTCTATGAAATAACTTCCTTTTTATTTATCTTTTTTTAATTTTCTTCCCAAGAGAGGATATCATCCCCTCCAGATCTCTCCCGATTCCCAATTCTAAAGAAAGCGCTGTCTGCTGCTCTTCATCCAAATTCTTAGTGCACAAAATCCCATATCCACCACTTTATGTGTGAAAGGGGACTCTACGTTTAAATCAAGGCCTCTTCCAACGAAGCTTGGCTTTAAAATATTTAAGAATTAGCCCCACTGCATCAAGATTGAATCTGATCTCTGTTAACTGCAGAACCGTAGCTATGAAATCAGACAGTTGTTTCTCATGGCATGATCTTCCACAGAATCCTCCAGTGTGGACCAACTTTCAGAACAATCTCTATCCCAAGCATATTCCTGGACAAGAGGAAGAAAAGCATACCACCAGGCAAGGGATAATAATGCCTTGGACTGTCACTCTTTTCCAGAAGGAGATGTCTCACTTCTGCTGTCCCAGCAAATGATTCTGAGAATTTACATTTTTCGGACTGGCAGCACCACTCCAAGGAGGTGCACAACTCAGGTGAGCCCAGACATGAGGGCAATGTGCTGTGGAAGTGGTGGAAGCAAGCGAGCAAGAGAAATCTAAGGGAACAGGGATCAATTAAAGAGGAGGAGGGGAAAAAACCCATCTCCATAATATATTTTTATTCATATATATTATAGCAGCTAATTGCAAAACTGAAATCTCAGTGGCCCCCAATGGAGTTACATAAAGCACTAGTAATTTTCAGTGCATCCAGCTAGAAAGGGGTATTGGAAGGTGCATTCTGCATCTGTCTACATTAATAAATAGCGGTTCAGTAAGAGACTCTCTCAGTGACGAGGTCACCCCCATGTTGTGCCTTTATTAGAGACCCCTTCAAAGTGCACACGACAGGTTGTTCTGCTACGTCAAGCACAGGGCTCGACGAAGCCTGGCAGCTTCCCAATTTGTTTGAGGTGAATATGAATCCTGGAGGTGAGGGGGGTCTGCCCGTCACTGAGGAAAAAAATGTTCCTTTCGCTGTCATCTTTTGCATACTTTCAGGGGCACAATCTGAGTGAGGGATTTAGCCTAAGGCTGCTTCCCCACCAAGTTTAGTTAATTGGGAAGGATGTTTTAAGGAAGAAAATTTATTGCCATGGTTCTGTCTGAGGAGCATGAATGTGCATCAGCCCTGCTCACAGATAGAGAAGCTGCAACTTTCAGCATATGCCCTGGAGTTAGTTTAACTGAATCAACAAGATCCTACTTACTTTATAAAAGTCCTTTCCTAACATTCTTTCAAGTTCTGCCCCATCCCATTTATACTTTTAAAAAGGAAAGCAGAAGATCAAGTGCCTGTCACTGAATCTGGGAGAAGATGGGCTTGATAACTACTCTTAGTACGGTACGATTGAGTATTTTGAACCGCTCTGCTGCAAAGGCAGCCCTGGTCACAGTCAGCCTCCGATCTCGGGTCCATCACGCCTCTCTCCTCCTGCGATGAGGAAAGAAGAGCTGTTCCGGTGGCTATTAGCCTCCAAGCTGCTTTAACCTGCTGCTTTGGCAAAAAAGTGATAACAATGCAACGAAGAACTCAAACCTTTTCACCTGGAGTTTGGTCTTATCTGCTCGTAGCTCTGCAAGCCCAAAGCCCGTTCATCTGCCTGTCAGACTCCAGCCCAGATATCTGCATGAGTAATCACTGCAGATCCGAAACAGCACACGTGACTCAGATGCCACTTTCCCCCTTGCTTCTCCTTTCCATTTCTTGCCCAAAATAACAATGACTCGATTGTAATTTTCACCTGTTCTCCAGAAGTGACATCCAAAAGCACTTCACTGTCTCCTTATCACCTCCCCCTTTCTCCTCAGAGTCTTTCTACACACCAAGAAAGAAATGCTGTCTATTGGACATTCAGCAAATATGCCCTCACTTTCGTGAGGTTGCTTATAAAAAACTTTTCAGCAGAGGATGCTGAATGTTATCAGGGAATGCACTAAGTCATTAAAATAAAGCTGCAAAGAAACTGCAGGAAATATCACCAGTTCACAACCTGTGCTGTGAACCATAGACCCCACGCAAACACATTTTCTTTCACCATGAAGGGTTAGATTCGGACAGACTCAGACAAATGCAGTCAGGCTTATTAGCCTGGGCTCCTGGCCAGAGCGCCGGAGCTCATGGCAGGGCTCTGAAGAGGGGCTCGGAGGCAAGGCGTAGGCAACAGAGCAGGTGGGAAAGCACAGAGAGCCAGGAAAGAGGGAGGCGGAGGCAACGGCCGGAGCCCCGAGAACACAACGAGGAAGCAGCGCAGGCTGAGGAGCGCGGCAGGGATTTGCCAGGAGACGGGGTCAGCAGCCAAAGCGCTGGGAGCACGCGGAGGAAGAGGAGGCAGCGCTGGGAGAGGGCCGCGGCGCGGGGCGGCAGCCGAAGCACCGGCGCCCCAGACAAAGGCGCCCCCACTGCGCCCGGCACTTAGCCAGTTGTGCAGTGCTGCGTGTGGGGAAAAAGAAACTTCTTCCTGACCCCTGCAGGCAATCAGTTTACGCCCTGAAGCATGAGATTTGATTAGCCTCATTATCTCAGCTTACATAACTGTAAACGTTATTAATGGTAATAAAATTATCTAGCCTGTTTTAATAATACAGCCACAGTATTTGTCTCGATGACCTCCCGTGGCTGTAAATCCCACAGGGGGACTGGCACACAGCATAGTGGTTCTTTTTATTTATTCTAAATTTACCAGCCATTAATTTCACCAAGTCACCCCTTGTTCTCCCATTCTGGGACAGAGCGAGAAGACGATGATTAGATCTCAGTGTACCTTTCCTAATGCTGAATGCAAACAACTCCAGGTCTGACTAATAGGTTTGAGAGTAGACACAGTTGGGCCTTCAAGCTTTGGGATCAATCCTCTCTCCCTAACTGTCATCTTGCACATTCCCATTATACCATAGGACTTGGCCTGGACTCTTTAAAACCCACCATGCAGTTAAGGAGATTTAGTAGATTAAACCTGAAGTCTCCAGTTGCTTGAAATCTAAGCTTGAATCTGCTTTCCAAGTATCCCAAGGTAACACAACTGCCCTGACATCTGTGAAGAAGTCTTATGCAACAGCAGCGTATGGGATTTCATAACATGCCACCCCATCTCAGCTGTTCTGCTTTCCTCTCCTACAGAGGCACCCAAAGAAGAAGACACATCTCCCTCCTGCCAGTGGATGATATTCTCCCAGAGGTCTTCCCAACACATACTGAGGGAGTATTTGAGAAAGCAAAGGCTAGAGATGGACCACAAACTCTTTTTTAAAGGATGTGTGCTCTCTTCCTACTGTGAGAGGTGATGGAAACTCCCTCCTTGCCTCATCTAATGCAGAGATATAGCTAGGCAAATAGGAAAAAGAATGAGAGAACAACCTATTCCTACTCTTGTCTGCAGCACACTATACTTACCAAAACAATTTTTACAGAAATGCTGAGAATCTGCTCCCGCATGCACACTTTTAAACACACAGGATTGTATTACGGGGCAAAGTTAGGGATGATTTGGAGAATATAGGAGTAATAAACAGTAACTACTTTACTGCACTTCTACGCATACTGCTGTACTGTCTTCTTGCATGGGAGGTGGAGGGAAGTGTAACTTCAGCCTTTTCTATCAAGAATAAAGATGAAGTGATAAAATTCTTTTTTTTTTACTTATTTTTGCTTTCTGGGTAGAAAACCCTATAAAAACATCTGTTTTTTGTCATAGGTGGGGTTGTCTCTAAGTCACTAAACCAAAACGAGCCTGGCTGAAAACAGTAAGGTGAACACAGGAACTGTTGGTTGGCCTAAGGTAATTCACGCCTTAGATTAAACTCTCTCTTGCATCTTATGTGGAGAAATCCCTCCATTTCTTCTCTCTTCATGTTGTGCTCTTCAACTGTTGGAAAAGCCATTCTGACCCAAATGAAATACGAGGGTAAAGAACTGAGATGGCTTGCAGGAAAGAGGGCAATTGTCAGAGGCAGGGAAACAGCACAAACTAGTGTGGCACTCAGATGAAGGGATAATTTGGTCTTTGCACATCACATCATGATGACAAAATGTATTAACCCATAGTGTACACATAATGGGGTCCCATCCTGCAAGCTGTTGTACCCTGTTCCCCCCTAAGGACCCCAGGGTTCTTCAGGAACAAACCGTACAAGATCCAGATTCCTCATAACAGAGAGACCCTTGAGACATCAACATACCAATCAACCTAGCCTACTCTTGGTAATTTGGGGAGGAAGGGTGTAGGCTCCTGCCTGAGGGCACAGTTGCTAACATTGCCATCAGGCTGCTTCCATTTCATCTGTTTAGCCAACAGCTCTTTAAGGATAGACCTGAACCTAGCCAGTGTCCTGAGGCAATGCAAAGAGAGAACCCTGCATTTCAGACAAAACCAGTTTCCCAGTAAAAGCAGCAAGAGGAAGAGCATTTCCCTCCAACCCACTCAGCTTTCAGAGAGAGAGAGACAGGTCAAGCCTTCCAGAGAGCCAGCATCCTCTGGGCCTCCCCCAGTGGAAATGCTGCTCATAGTTACCACCACAGCAGTATAAATATATGTAGATAAACTCTCCACACATTGAAGGCAGAGCTGAATTCCCAATCCACGGCATTGACCTACTAGTTAAGCACTGCAGTGCCGTTCGCTGGATTCCCAATGCAAACATATGCTTTCAAACACAAATTGGGATTCTTCTAGCAGATTAAAGCTTTTTTCCTTCCCTGGAAAACAGCCTGTAAGGAAGAGAGCTAAAGGCTTTCACTGTGCTCCATGGCTCAAGAGGATTTAATATTCAAGTCGCTTGTCTTCCATCCTCCCTCTCCCCCCCCTTCTCTTCTCCCCCCTCCTGCAGACCATCTCCACGTCTGGTGCCTTCCTCCTACCGATTTCCCTCAGGTCAGAAGAACTCTGTCATCAATCCCCCACTGAGACTTATTTCCAAAGATCAGCAATGACCCAGAAGTCACTTGGCACTGCACCATCAGAACAGTGTGTGCCGGCGCTGCTGAGAGGAGAATCTCACAGAGACCGGATTCAGGATGTCGGGCCGTCTGCTAAGCACTTGTCAGGCTCCCATATTTTAGAAAGAAGTCTTTATGCAGCTGACCCGGTGACTGGAGGATGTATTTATAAAATAACACACAAGGGCCAGGCTGGTTGACCCTGTCGTAATGCTCTGCATTGCTGAGCAGAAGGGCCCATACTGGATTCCTGATTCTCACAGCTTGCTCTCAAAGGAAGGAGCAGAGCACGAAGATGCTGCTGCAGAGCCTGGATCTGAGGAAAGGGATAGGAAGGAAGAAAACCCTTGGAGCTGGGGAGTGTGGGATAAGGGCTTATTAGGAGGGTGGGTAGAGCACCCAGTGGGATGCATGTGAAGTACCCTTTGAATTCTGCACCTGTGCATGGGCAAGGGACATCATGGGATCTCATGAGACAAAGGGCCTCTATCTCCAGGCTGGTGTGAGGTAGGGACCAAGCGAGAAGGAATCTTTTCAGCTCAAGGATCCTCATTAGAAACTGTTACAAAACCACATCATCCCTCTTGGTCTCGGACTTCAGTGCCTCCTCAGTGAATCATGTGTTCATCAAACATCTCCATGGGGCACAGAAAGTCCAGGAACAAGGGAGAAGCAACAGCACTGACCTATGGATACAGGCAATCTAGGTGAAGTGGCAGGTCAATATCAGCATGGAGTGCTTGTAAATTTAAGCAAAGAGGTATTTTGAGCCCAATGAAGGAAAATCCTATGCTACAGCTTAAAGAGGAGAGGATTATTCTCCCAGACTAGACAATGCAAGAAATGCCTTGGCACTGAGGAGCTAGTGCTCCTACCTAGAGGTTTTCATCCCATTGGGATTCTATCTGCAGCCTGCAGCAAGTATTTTCTCACAGCCCCACCCTGCTCATCATCTCTCAAGACAACATACATCTTTGCAAAGCAGGAAGATTCTCCTCCCCATGAATATCAAGTACAATTTGCAAACATCCCTCACACAATCTCTATGGTAAAAGCCTGAACAAACTGCATCACAGCCTAAATACATCCCCCTGGTCTCTGCCAGCTCAGAAGACACAGAGGTTTCCCAAATATGGAGCCACTGGATTGAATCCTTCATGCAGGCATGGGACAGCTGATCCCACAATCAGACCAGGACAGATGGAGAAAAGTGCCTTGCCTTGGACACACAGATGCCAAACATAAAGGAATCTAATGATAAAATCTGATAGTACTGACTGTGTTCAGAAGCTAACTGGAAATACACCTTTTTGCAGCATAAAGCAAACCAATGCCAGGGAAAATCAGTGCTGACTTTGCCAGTGCTAGTTGATGTTTCTGAGCAGGCAATGCCAAACAACAGTGATTTTATTTAACCAGTTTTGAAAGTGAAGGTCTAAAATTTGAACCACAGCTTCTCACTGTGATTTGTCAGAGCATGGTGCATATCATTATGGGTCTTCTCTCACGGGATGAAGGAGATAAATTTTGTGGTGGTATTTCAAACTATCACATGCACTGCTTTGAATTTTACATTCTCTGAATAATCCTGCTAGATCCTCAAGAGTTTAAGTGTTCACAGACAGGTAAAAGACCATTAACAGGAGATGGGGAATGAATTAAAAGGGGCCACTTCATAATGTATAGCCAAACATACACATACATGACCACAGATGCAATCAACTCAGTCCTAATTTGAGTCAAATTACTCTGGGAAGAACTATTCCTTTTACTCTGAATTACTTGGTGAGTTTCTCCAGCCCATGCTATGTAGGTCAAAGCAGATTATCATAGTAGTCCTCAGGGTTTTAATACCTATGGATATACTCAGCTGATTCCTGAGCAGGCCTCCGAATGGATAGATGGAAGAGTTCTTACACAGTTCAGATATCAATGGTGGGCACATTAGTGAGTTAAGAAAACTGGACCTTTTAGCTGTAACTTTTCAGTGCTGAGATGCCAGGTTCAAATCCCAATGCATTTACTCTCCCAGCCTTCACTTTGACTTGTGTGCAGTCTGTGGCACTTCAGCTGTCACTACAGATCCTTGGGATAGCTTCTGTTGACAACAAGAGTTAAAAACTTTTTCCCCGCCTCTTTGCTCACACTGGCGTTTGTCTGACCCAGTGCGAGTCTTAATGCAGATCCGATCAGGACAGCTGCCTGAGACAGTTCACCTCAAGACTGATGAGCACTATGGTGGTGCAACAGAGAGAGCACGAGCACACAGCTAAGGGCAGGAAATGACTCTGCCCCTTTTTGTGGCAGCTCGCCATCAGAGCTATTTACTTATGTCATCGAAACATGTCCTTGCTGTCCTGACTTAGGAGCTCGAGTGATTTATGCCAAGCTGACTTCAGACGTGACTTCCTCCTAACCTAGCTAAGTGCCTCGACAGCAGCAGCAGAAGAATAAATGCTGCACCCTCTGCTCAGCAGCTTGGCTGAGGATGACTCCAGCAGGAGCTGAAGCTGACTTCTGTTGCACATTGTGTTAGGACCCTAGGCTCTGAGCTGTACAGCACAGATCAGATGTGCCTTCTGCTCCACCACCTTGTCGCCGGGAGCAATATGTGCTAGGGAGAGAGTGAGACAGGAACCACCATGGATTCTTTATCCTAAAACACCAGGAACCATGAGGCAGAGCAGGGACCACATCTCAAAGCCCTTTAATCTGCACTTATCCAAGCACAAGTCCAGCTTATTTTCAGGACCCGCTTCTCCCTCCTTCCCCAGCAGGTAAGGACTGAGTTATCAGGACCTCTGTATTCATCCCAGCATAAAGCCAACATTAATTCTTTGCTCTCCTGCCTCACCATTTCTATTTCAGGAGCTCTGGGTACCTTGGGATGCAGCCCTTACATTCTGAGTCTAGTTTACAGGTAAATCCTCAGAGGTGGCTGTACCTACACTTTCTGTGCCCACTGCTTTAAAGAACTAATAATAAAAAGATGCTCTCATAAGCATGCAGAGAAAGCCAATTTATACAGGGCATTAGGCATGCAGTATAAATGAGGCTACAGGAAGAGCAGAGTGGATGGTGAATGTTTATGGAATAACTTAACAACTGGGAATGATGTTGCATTTTCCATGCAAGCAGACAGACAGATATAACATGGTCCCAAATGAGAAGAATAAATCCCTGTAGTTTGTGGCCTACTTTCAGCTTCATTAATGGAATAAAGGCCAGGAGGCATGATGTCATGAAATTAGCTTCCTAATTAAACATTGCCTTTGTCTCTCTTCCCCTCCCCTTTCTGGATGAAGTCAGTGGCTTTGCTGGCTCAGAGTGCTTGTTATTTGTCAAGAGTTGAAACTCCTTCTTGAATAGTGTGTTTAGAAGTCTTTGTCCAGCATCTCATAGCAGCATGGTCTACAGTTTGCAGCCCAGAGGTTGGAAATGTGACTCTGTCTTCTGGACATTTTGAAAGCCAGAGACTTTTTGATTAGCAGAAGTATCCAGCTCCTTTTAAACACCTGCCTATATACAGTGTTCCAAGAAATTCTGAAGAAAAGTGCTAAATATAATAATTAAGGATCCTAAAATCCCAGCAAACTGGCTGGTCATTTCAAAGATTTAGTGCTTGCTCTGAATTTGGTATTCCATCCCCTTTTTTCAAAACAAGAAGAGGTAAATTACCAGATATTACTTCGGACTATACAACCCAAACTGAGGATGAGTCTTGTGCTTTGGATAGCAAAAGATCAGTTCTTTGTTGCCATAACCCCTACTTGGTATTTCATGCCCATCATTGCCACAGGACAAGGCTGTACGATTCCCTGAGGAGATGGGTAGCAGATTCAAAACACTCTCCTTCCTTCTCCCAAGCCCTTTAACAATGTTGAGGAGCTGAGTCTCTTCCTTACAAAAGGAAAGCAGGACTGGGCCACCCTCTCCAGCCCTGCCAAAGTGCAGTAAAGAAGCAAACCCAGAGGGCATCCAATGAAATATTTAGCTATTTCCTCCTTTTGTACTTTCACAATTGTCATTTGGTAAATCCACCTTTTCCCTCCATAGTTTATTGTTATCACATCCGGTTCATGCACCCCCCCCCCCAAAAAAAAAAAAAAAAATCCAACATTTTCCTCATTACATAGTCTTTTTACAATGTCATACAATGTCAGCTCCAGAGAGAGACCAAAATTGAGTAACATCATAAAAAAACATCCTAGGCTTTCAAGATAATCTGAAGTTTGTGGCATCCTGGTACTCTCTTATGTTGTAACATCTCCAGATCAAATCCTTTGCATAGATAAGTAATGATGAACAATCTATACCTCTCCCAAGTTTCTGAACATTCATCACTGGCATGAACACGTTTGTTACTCTTTTCTGAGTCTACAACATGGGGAGCGCACTGACCTTTCTCCCAGAAAATGTCCATAGCTCTACTTTGCTCATTCAGCTAAAAATGCTGCAAATACAGTAGGGTCGTGAATAATAGAGAGCCCAAAGTTGATGTTGCCAAGAATGGGTGACTCAGAAAGTGGTGCAGACATATGCATGAGAACATTTAGCCCTGCAATTCATCAAATGTGGATGCACTGCTCATATTTATCATTTTTATTTCAATAGCAAAGCAGAACCTATTGTCTTTATAAAAAAAGTAACAGTCTCTGTAGCAAAGTTGTTCCCCAAAGATAACCACCCCAGCACAAAGGAGGTAGAAGCCAAGATCCTACAGCCCTTCCCTACCTTGCCCAGGTTGTGCGATGGGGACACATATGTCCTGAACTATCCCTGTTAGAGCACATGGTGAGGGGCAGAAATATACTGCAGAGTTTCAGACAGAGTAAGGCTCTAGACTGCTCATATTAACCTCCACGTACAGGCCCTAGCATCACTCCAGTTTATATTTCATCACCTGGGGTATCCTATTGTTCGCTAAATCTCACATGTAAAATTATGAAGATTCAGAAATGAACCACACAGTTCTGGAAATACGAATGGTGCCAGAGGAGTGAGACTAATATTCAGAGGCTAGGGAATGAAACTCCCTTAGTCAAGCTGCCTATTTCCACCTTCGAATCCCACTGTTGCTGGTAAACTGAGGCACAGAGCGAGGAAGTGACACACATGCAAGAAAGTGGTAATGGAGCAGTCCACCAATAATCCAAGACACGATCTACAGCCTGAACCCCAAATCAAACATCCTGTCTACCTTGTTCTCCTCCTTCCCTCTCTTCCCTCCTTCTCTGCCATGTAACTCCTGGTGTGATACTACTACAAGGCATCCCTGTAATGTATGTTAAGCAACTGTATGTCTCTGGGTGCGCTTGTCTTCCATCGAGATGGAGCTATTTTCTCTCACTCGGCATCTTTTGTGCAGGTGCGTGCTTTACAAACAGAAAAATCAGCACTCTGCAAAAGTGTTTCTGTTAACATTTATCACCCCTTCCCTTAGTCATCACCACAGCAGCCCTCCTTGGGGAATAGGAATGCTAATTCAAGGGAAGATGTAATGCTAGCCCGTTGGGAGCCTTGGATTAGAACGACACAAAAGAGAGAAGGAGGAAAAAAGAGAGAGAGACAGAAAGAGAGAAAGAGTCCTTCTAAGACAGAGAAAGAGTTGGAGTCTCATTCCCTTTTATTGCAGCCCCACGCTTTTTAATTGTTCCGCCTGAGTAAATCCTTCCTCTGTGATCCTGTTGTTAATGAAAAAGTCCACTGCGGTCATTCTGCTGGCTTTAAGCTTATGCTTGTCCAATGGCTTCTTGAATCCCAGAGCTGTTAATATATCTGGAGTGGAGCAGCTGCAGGGCAACCTATTTCTATGATAATGTGTATACGGAGCTTTTATCTTCTTTTTTGGTGGGGGAAGGGAAGGGAGTGATGCTTAATAGTTATCCCCTTTCCTTTCCCTCACCTCTGATCTTTCTCCTAAATATTTTCAGAGGGTCTACTCAGAGTCCCAGGTATTACCGTACTTCAATTTTGATAGCCCACTATTAGGGGCTGAGACTTTATCTACATCTGAGTTGTGTAAGGCTCAGTATTACCATTGCAAAGTCATGAGTGAAGTACAGTTAATCTTTATAAAGAACTGGCCTGGTAAAGGAAAATCACAAGTCATCTCAAAGTGCTTTCAAACTACAGCAAAACATCTCATTCCAAATTCCAGGAGTAAAATGATTTCACCCTCAAAGCATTCCTATAGCTACATAGTGATTGTAATTGAAAATCAGAAGATTTCCCTATAAAATTGTAAAATGTTACAGTATGAAACCAGATCTTTCTTCAGACTATATCCAAAGTCTGTCAGCATCCATGTTTGAGGCATTAATAAGTAATAATTAATAAGTAAATGGAAACCTATTTTAATTGGCATCTAAACAGTTAATTCCACATTGGTTACCCTGCCATAAGAGTTGGTCAAAAAGGAAGTTCTCTTTTTCCCTCCACTTCTCTTTCTTATGAAAGCTTTTTTTTTTTTTTTAAAAAAAAAGGAAAAAAAAAAGAAAAATTGAGGCGCCCTCAAAAAACAACCGTTCTCTCTCCCACATTTTCCCCCTCTAAAAGGTTAAATACATTTTTGATGGAGAAAAAAATTAACTACAGTTCTCTAGTACGTAGTGCTCCTATTTTTAGCAAGGATCGTAGTAGAGTGAGGATTGCCCTATAAAGCTAAGCATGACGTGCAATAAAATAATCAGAACATCAAGACACAGCACTTTGCCACACTATCTGTAGAGATCATTTGGATCTCATTTGTATAATAAAGGAGAGTCTTCCTTCGGTTATCTGCATCAAAAGCACATTCAATTTGAAAAATGTAACACACAATATTTTACATAATACACACGTAATACACTATACAGCCAATGAAGATACAGTAAAGGACTCATCTGTTCCTCTTTCACCTTTTAATATTGTCCAAAGCCAAATTATTCAAATCAGAAACCTTTTTTAAGCGCAGAGTATCACAAATGCAACCCTGGGAGAGGGTGTGGCCAAAATACAGAAAAACTCAAGTTGCTTCTTCTGTTCTTCATCCTATAACACAAACTTTTTTTTTTCTCCCAGTATTAATTTAGATGAAAACAATATCACAGAAGAATCAGAAAATGAAAAGCTTGACTCAGTCTCCCATAGATCTGTTTGGTCTGAAAAGGTCAGCAGCAGGAAAAGCTCTTTCACTTCACTGACATAAAGTATGCAGGTATTACTCAAAGGTTTTTGGAATACCAGAAAAGTTATATTCACCATCACAATACAATCATGTTTCCCACTAAAACAGAAATGTAAGTTGCTACTTCTTTCCTCCGTATTTCTATATTTTAAAGGAAATGTTCTTTTGGTGAGTCCAGGAAAATGAAAAATTCTATGACCATTATCCTGCAATTTTGCATTTTTCTCAATCTAAAGACAACACAATGTCAGTAAAAGCTCTTGTTTGAGCAGCTGGTGACCTGAAGATTTACATTTGTAGGCAATGTAGAATAGTTTGCCAATGGGAACAACTCTAAAGGTGAAATGAAAATTCACTCTGCAAGCTTATCCAAATCTTTAGCCTCTACAATGAAGGCAGCAGTAATCATTTTTAGCCTAGTGAGGTTGATTAGTTTTGGTTTCACTGCAGCCCAACTAATGATCCTTAAGAGCCCTCTACCTGGACAGTTGTTGCAGGTTGTACTCTACTAATCCTTCCCCTTAATGAATTAAATTCACACTCCATCTACAATTAAAATTAAATGGGAGAGGGCAAAGAAACAAGAAACTATTCAATGAACACCACCACAGATTCATTTGTTATCTCCTGCATCACGCAAACTACCTTTGCAGTAGTAAGAGGTGCTACTCAGTCAAGTTTCTACTGATGTTCTGACAAAAGTCCTTTCTTTAGGTTGTCTGCACAATCCTAGAGTGCACAAGATCAGAGCCCTGCTGTTTTAAGCAGTGTACAAGCTCCTAACAAGGAATAGTGTCTGCTCCCCAGTGGACTTAAAACTTAAATTATGACAGAGAATAGGAATAGTAGTAAGGCACAGAGAAAAGTTGAACGACGTGATTTTCAAAAAGGACTCTGATACTAGACGCTTTCAAAACCTATTTTTTTTTAACTGGCGAGTGCAGGAGAGTGAAGTTTGGTGCAAACACTAATTCCGGATCAGGATATCGGACAGCTGGGTTAGCTGATATGTGCATGTATCTGCTGGCTCTAACCCGGTTCAGGCATTTGGACCTCAGAGTTCCACTCTGTGGTGCAGCTATCAGTTGGAAATGAGTCTGAAGCTCTGAGGTCACTGTTGCTTTTGAAAGCCATATTCAAAACCAAAGCACAAGGCTGGCTAGCAAAATGCAGCCAGAATTTGGATTAGAATGAAGGCTGCCAACACAGTGGGCCAGGGTCCTAGAGAGGGGAGAGAGAAGGGGGAAAACACCTTCTAAAATGGTTGTCTTTTTTAAAACTTGGATTTGCCAATAAAACTCTGGACTTTGAATAGTATTGGCAGGGCTGAACTGCAACCTGCAGCACTGCAAGTCTGAAGCTGTATTTGTAACTCAGATAACTTTCTACAGGAGTCAAGTTTTGCTCTTTAGTAAAGGTACAGAATCACATCCAGGGTCACCACTGAGACCACAGATTTTAACAAACCCCCCAAAAGAAAAGAAAAGAAAAGAACAAATAGAAAACCTATCAGAGACCCAACTGAGACTAATATATTTGCCTAATTTATGGGCTAGGTCCTGGCACCTTAACCGATGTCTTGTGAGAAATTCTTGTGCTATTTTCCTTCTTCTCTGAGGCCCCAAGTACAATCACGATACTTCCAGGAAAGCTGGAGCTATGTGCAAGAGTAGGAATCACTAGGTGCAAGCTCAGGATAGTGATATACAATGTCTTTTTCTGAGCTGGTCCATTTTCTCCTCCAGAAAAAATGTGGTGACTTAGTGCCTCAGAGGAAAAAGAAAAGAAAAGAAAAAAGGAAAGAAAGCAGGACCCATACTAGACCAGCCTTTGCAAAATCCAGGCTTGGTCTCCTCAATCTCACCATGAGACACAAATGAACATAGCAATTTCCTCTCCAGGGGCACTAGCAATGTACTTTGTAATGGTATCAGCTAAACTGCAGATGCTTTGTAGCAGGTAGCCTTTAAGGTCCTGGGAAGCCAGCCCACTGGCTTATTGAGCCATTACTTATTATATAAACATTACATTTACCATCCACATCCCTTCCAGAGCCTTTGCTATTCCATCCGTTCTCACTGTGTACAATGGATTCTGCTCCACTAGGGTCCTCTCAGCTCCTCTCCTCTTTTGTATTTCCCTTCTTCACTGTCCTTGCTATTCTCAGGAAAGAGGGAACCTGAGACATTGCTGTTTCAAAGCCCAGCGCTGTCTACTGATGAGTGCAAAGCTGTAGACAAGTGTTTCCATTTGGCCATTGTTGTCTGCTCACGATGAACAAAACTAGGTCTGCTTTACTCCTATTGGAAATTCCAGACGTTGAGACAGCAAACGCATTCCTGCCTTTGGTTTAGTCTTACAGCAAACGGATCCTTGCACACGCACTGTGAAGCTACGCTAAAGGATCGTGCGTCTTTCTAGCTGCTGCAAGGAACGCCAAAGAGTAATGCAGCTCGCAAATCATCATTTTCAATACAGTAGTTGCTGGCTCAGGCAAAGCAAGTAAGAGGAGGGGGGCAGCAAACCCAAAAGGATTCTGGGTATTTTTTTTTCCTTTTACCTCATTAAGCTTTGCTTCCAATTACATTTTAATGATGCTTGATGTCTTCTGTATGCTAGCATTTACTGCAGTCTCTTTAAATTTAATCGTCTTGATAATGGGTTACTCTGACACTGCAAATTAGGGGCTGAAAGAAACCTTTTGCCACATCCAGAAAAAGCTATGTCCACTCCACAGCCTGTTGCTATTCAGCAGAAAATGAGAGACTTGCCTTGTAGGACTCCTTCTATCTCAGGCTTCCTATATCCTAAACAGTGAATTAAGGCCAGACAAACCACATATGGAAGAAAGAAAATCACGACAGAAATTCTTCAGCCCACATTCCTGAATTTGAGGTAAGAATCACCAAGTTACACACAGTACCTCTACCCTAGGTGAGGTCGAAAAGTGAGTCTCACAGGGTTCTGATTCCACAATGATGTGCCCAAAAAACAGTGTGAACTGAGGAAATTTCTAATCTCATCTCCCTTCTTCTCTTCTTAGTCTTCAAGCCTCCCCCTTTTCCCCAATGCATTGGATGAACCACAGCAGCTGTAGGAGCTCTTGCCCTGAGAGTTTTAGCTCAACAAATGTGTTCTTCTGAGGTTTTACTGGTTTTGGTAAGGCAGTGAATATACATCAGATCCAGCCATTGAAAAATACAGTGACACAGACCATTAGAACACAACGTTTAGGTTAGACAGTTCTGGTCAGAAAGGATCAAGAGCTCTTAGGATTTCTGGATTCTTTACTGAACCTCCTAAAGAACATCTGCTTCCTGTTGTTGCAGAAAGCTGTCAGGATGGTATAAGAGAGCCAGATCTCTGCCTAGGTGTCTTCTATCAGCATGTTTTAAACCACTGTAGAATTAAGTCTTAGTTTGGGGTACAGAGCATCACTGCAAGATGCTGACTTTCTGGAAGCTCCAAATGGTTGTTTTCTTGCTGTAGCAGGCAATGGAGGGGAATAAAGGAATTCCTTTTGATCTTAGTCTTACGTTTCTCCAGCACCTTTCATCCTCATACAACAGGCATCCATGCTTAGCTAATACCCATGCAAGCTGCAAAGCCAAAGTCTCACAAAAAAAAAAAAAAAAAAAAAAAAAAAAAAAAAAAAGATGAAGAGAACAAAATTAGAGGCTCATCACCCACATATTTTCACACCTGCTCATGTTGTATTTTGGATGCTGCTTTCCCTGACAGTTTATATGTTTTCTCATCATCAAAACATCTAATCACCTAGGCAACTGTGTTGGGTCAAACCAGTTTCTAGGAGTTGGATATTTTATCATCTCTTTTTACTAGAGGAACACAATAAATGAAAAAATATAATCAGCATTAAAAAAAAAGCCAAATGAACATAAATAAGGAGAAAGAACACTTAGAAAAAAAGGAAAAACTGAGTGTCCGAAGTCTTTTGAGTGCTACAAGTGCTACATTTAGACCTAGGTTATGTCCTGGTTCTGTTGAGACCGGGAGTCTCCCTTACCTTAAAGTTTAAAATTTTTACTGAAAAAAGCTATACTGATCAAAAAATACTTCAAAGGTGCCTTATGGCTTTTTTTTTTTTCTTTGAAATTATTATTTCACTAGAAAGAGACAGTGCCTTCAAACAACACAAGCTCTTTGGGCAGTTCCATGGAGTACATTCCTCTTTAGCCACTGGGACAAGCAGGAAAACAGAGTACTTTTTTAGCACATTTGGATTGCCATCATAAAATGAACTCATAGTTTCAATTTGATTCCTTTCTTCTAAGATTTCCCCCAAACTAAATTCACAGACTGCTCTGACAACTGTGCAGATAGGCTCAGAAAGGAGAAAAGTGTGAAAAAGACACCAGTTTCTTTCTAGCTAGTATCTTCCAGTGATGGTGGAACACAGTGCTACAACAGATAAGAAATCATTCCCCTTCCTCCATCTTCTATCAGTTTCTCTTCTGCAGACAGAGGACGAAATGGATAAGTGGTTTTGCTTCAGAAGGGAATAGATTGGTGCCAGCAGTGCAGACCCACCCCATCATATTTAAAGAATGTAACTTGTTCACTTAATGACTGTCCCATTAAAGACAATAAATAGATTATGGAAGCTGAGCTAATCTAACTGCCTTCATGGTAAAAACAACATTTCTTCCATAAGTCTCATGGATCACATTAATTTTTTGCTACTCTCTCTTATTTTTTTTTTTCTTTTTTTGTTGTTTTATTTTGGTTTGGGGATTTTTTCCCCCTGTAACAACTGTTCTGGGGATATCAAAGGCCATAATTTCAGTCAGCTCTGAAGGTCATGATTCATGCCTAGCACATCAAGAGAGGTGGAAAGGATTCCCCCAGATGTCCCTGTAGAAACAACTCTTGTGGGAAGGACTAGCGAGTTCATGTTTATATTAGGGCTATCAACTGATAACTGATTTTTCTGACCATAAGTTTCACAAAGTCCAATCTCTTTAAAATTGACCAAATTGATTACCAGTTCTTTCTCAAAGTGGGGTTTCTCAAAGCTCTTCCCCTGCCCTCCTAGGAGGATCAAGAAGGAATAACAGGATGGCTGTGGATAAAAATTTATTTACACAATTGTTTGAAAGTTCTAAAAAGAGAACAAATTTTTATCTGAAAACTGGCAATTTTTCAACTGACTCTATCTCTGAACTTTTCCAACACAGAATTTTTGCCTTCATTTTTTTTTTTCCATTTTCTTTCCAACACATCTCTTTCGTGCTAAAACAAATTTAGAAAGTGGAAGAAAAAAAAAACCTTTCACAAACTTTCTAAATTTAACCTTAAAAATGAACTTGAAAGAAAATAATATCCATTACTGCCAATATGTCTTTCTTACATGCAAGCATTACTATTTTGGGGAGCAGGATGTGCGGAAGGAAAATCCTTGCTGTTATTCTCAGTCCTAAAATAACTCTTTAGATTTTAGGTTTGGGGGGGAGGGAGGGGGTGAGTTATGTTTGTTTTAAGGATCTGATATAAGTTAAGTACGGTATAAAAAACAATCAATACCTGAAGGAAAATGTCTCACTTCAAACAACCCTCAGCCTAACACAGCTCCATTTGTTTAGTTTCCTTTCCATTTTGGCGCTATTTTAATGGGGTCTCCTCTCTTTTGCTCTATAATAATCCCCTTACATCTTTAGAATCAATTTCTCAAAGGCCCCAGATGCCATCCTGTTGCTTCTCCAAAACCTTCGGAAATGGACTGGAAACCAGAGAGGGCCAGGCTCTCTCTCCAGAGGTTGCGAACGCCCACAGATTCAAGCAGGCACTGCTTTTCTGAGGAAGGTTGTTTTCCTCAGCACATTCTTATTGCTGCCTAAGTGCTATTCACCTGTAGGAAGGCATATAACGTAACGCTTCCTTCCCACCTCCAACCCTAAAAGGTGCTACTTTTCTGGCTTTGAGTGAACTTGATTCTAACTGAATTCAGCTTCCACCCAAACCAAGATCCACATTGATACATGTAGGAAAAGTTCAGCTAGATCCAAGAAGCGTGTGCATTTACACCAGCCACAGCATTTGTGTTCACTTGTGCTTTCCATTGTTATTTTGCAAAAAAATAGCTGCACATGCCTATTCACAAGTAGGAATATTAAGGGAGTATTAAATAAATCCACAGTAAAATCAGAATTAACCCCCCTTTTTGTGCTACTGTCTTTTTCTCTGAGCCTTACTTGGTGATAGACTGGTCTCCTACCACCAGCTGATCTAGGCCACAAATTCTTTTAATTATCAACTCAGCTTATAATCCAGTCTAAAATAAATAAATAAATAAATAATGAGGAAAAAGTATTCTTTCCTCAGATTCCCACTACCTTTAGCCTTCTTTCCTTCTTCACTCGCCCATTTATCATCCAAGGAACATAAATAATTGAAAAAAACAGTACCTAAAATTAATTGTAGAAAACACAAGGTTTTAAATTCTCATCTGCATTAAAAAATAAAACAAGGATGCTTGAGCACTCCATTTTGTAAAGTTACTTCCAGCAGACTTTCTGCATCTGCATAGAATTAGCCGCAAGACTTAGCAGCACCATTCATCCTGTGAAGATGTTCTTATCTGACACCCATAGATCTTTATCATAGGAAAACATTAATTGAATATTTATTGATGAACACAAGAGAGAGGCGAGAAAGAGAGTCTGACAGTGTGAGGATGGAAGGAGACAAAAAGACGTGAAAGCGGGGTTTGACAAGGTGGGAATGGAGAGAATAGACAGTTGTTCCTTCTACAAATGGCCCTGGCTGGCCTCTTTGCACAGCCCCCTCCTTCCTGGTATATTCATGCATTATATAAGATGAAAAGAATAAAATGAGTGCAGTAGTTTCCATTCCTCATCGTGACCTTACTCTAGGCAGAACTAAATGCTATGATTTAGAAAATATAAGAGGAAAGACTTAACTGAAGAGAAAGGCTACAAAACAGTTTTTGTCGCTGCCTTCAGTTCATCTAGACAGAGCAAAGCTGTCCAGGGGGCACAACGGCCATGGTCACTTCCAAAGGCAACCTCTGCCATCCGCCCTCCACGTGAAGGGTCAGCAGAGACAGTGAACAAGCCCAGCACAGAACCAGGGTGAACTATATCTTATTCTATTCAGTTTTCCTAAGGAAATGGAGGTTACATCAAGCATGCTGTGCTTAATACCTCTTTTCCTGTCCCATTCTTTCGCTGCCAGTATTTTTTTTTTAACCACTGTGCAATTTTAGCCAAATCTGATAAAGTCAGGGAAAGAAAATTCTTTGAGACAAAAAAGACATTACATCCCCAAGAAGTTTATGAGACTAGACAGTTGAGTGGAGGAAACCTTCCTAAAGCTCTTTTCAGGAAAAGCTGAAGTATGTGCACCTCTTTATATTAGACATTGTACAATCCACAAAAACAGTGTAAAGCGAGGAAGGAGACTGGATGACACTGGAAACTACTTCTTTCCGCTGCGCAAAGAAAGGTTATTTTTATCACCAGTACTTAAGCACCTTCCAACCAACATAGGCGATGCAACTGATGTCTGTCACATGTTTCATGCACTCTCTCTTCTACTGCCCCCCCCCAAGGGTGCATAGTCCAGGTCCCTGAACATCCAGAAGAAAGGGTCTACTGGGGTGCGGTGCAGCTTCCCTTCTGCCCATGCTCCTGGCTTTACCATAGAAATGTGACCTACCCATTAAGGGCAATTATAAAGTTGCCACCTGTATGCAACCCAGCGAAGAGCTCAGGACATCCATGCCTGCTGCCTGATTCTTACCATCAGGTTTTTTGGGGTTTCCCTGATGGATCTAGGGTTTGCTTGCCCCAGGCTTGGAACATTATCTAAGCAGCCACTACTGGCCACTGTCAGAGACAATCGGAGGCATCTCTGGTGAGGTACAACACAACAGTTCTTACGTATGTAATGCAGACCAAAATGGCAACGTGAATGAGATGGAGGCAACTACCCTTTAACATAGACACACATCAGCCCATACCTCTATTCTCCCAGCTGTACTAGATGAAAAGCTGCTGACACGAGTGGTACTGGGAGAGATTTCCACTGAGGTCACTCCTAGAACCTTCCAAGGAGACAAAGAAAAGATTTCTTGTCTTCTCATCCTGCTAGAGACCCCCTTCCTGCTCTCGGTGACTAGGTGCAGCACAGAAGAAAGCAACGAGGAGGGCTGCTAAAACTCTGCATAGATCTGAGAGGAAAGCACAACCTCTACAATCTGGAGGCAATCACAGTGCAGAGACCAAAGAGGGGACAAAGAAATTCTATGGAGAACAGGGAAGCCAGGACACTCTAAGTGTAGGAAAGGTAGAAAGCAGAAACTGGAATGCAGCAGACAAGACAGTTGAAAAGGGATTTGGGATTTGAGGATAGACGTACTGTGAAGCTAAAACCCTGTCACACAAATGTCACTCACAAAGAAACCTAGAACCACTCACAAAAAAACCTAGAATCGCTGCCACCAATCACAAATGGTGGATTACTGCAAGGACTAATGGGTGACATTAAAAAAGGGAAACAGGCAGGCTGAATACCTGGGGGTCAGTCATACCAATGAGATGAATCAGACCATGTGGTAGGCTCCTGAGGGAAGTGGTGAAGGTTACTTTACTTGGCATGTAAAAGACTAAGTTGAATAAAACACTAGGAAACCTACATTAGGGGCCACTCTCACATTACCCTCAGGGGAACCTGCATTGTGAGTGTCCCAGCCACTTTTTAATTCCTGTAGGTGTAGAAAGTCAGCTTTCTTTCCCTCTTCTCTACCAGAAGAGCTTCTAAAGTTTCTTTCAGAAGACATTGGGATTCTCAGCTCACACTCTGCTATTGACAGAAGACCTCAGGTTTGTTTGCGCCTTGACTGGGAGTCAGATAATCCTGACATAAACATTGCATAGACACGGCAGCTTTGCTCTCGCCAGCAAACTCACTGATGTGTAGCCCAGGGGTGTGTGTGCCACTGTTGTGCTTCTCTTAAATCTCTGTTTTTTTAGCGGAAGTAGAGAGAAAAGACAGATGATGCCAAATCTGGCAGGGGGTTAGCTGACTCCCCTCTCCCCTCCACATCTCACTTGGGGTCCTCTCCGCTCACAGGCCTCTGATAAAAGGACACATCCCTCTCCATGTGGTCGTCAACGGTTTCAATTTTACTCAAAACCTCCTAAAGGTTGCTAGGAGGAAAGATGGTCCAGTGGTTAAGGGCTAACTGAAAGCTCAAGAGACGTGGTTTTAATTCCCTCTGTGGCTTCAGGCAAGACACTGAGGCCAACATCCACATAGGAAAATGTCAAAACACTGCATTTCAACAGAGTCAGAGACAAAGCGTTTCATAGTGGAAATGCCAAAGGAAAAACAAAACCAAAACAAAATCTTTGTGTTTGGAAGTTGGGCTTTCCTTTTGAAAACGCCTTTGTTAAAAGAAAGATTTTCTTTATAGGAGGTACAAATTGGGGCCATAAAAAAAAAGCATCAATAATTACATAACTTCCCATCAGTTCCCCTAGATGAAGCAACACAAAAACAAAGGATTTCAGGTTGCCACTGAAAGAGATTTTTTTTTCCTTTGTTTCACCCATATATATATATATATTTTGATTCAGCTCAGACTGAAATCAGGGCTTTCCCCATTCCCAACTCTATTTCTCCTTTGAAAATCCAAGCTGTAACTGGGAATGCACACTGGAAATCAATGAGAGCAAAGGAAAGGGCCGACATTTTCAAGTTGCTTCTTCTCTTTTACACAAACTTCCACAAAAGTAAACTAGGAAGACAAATCTAACGGAGTGAGAGTCTCTCTGAACAGAGATTCCTGTTCTTGACAGAGATTCCTCAAATAAAATAGTCTGGCTATCAGCCAATTTCTCTCTTTAAGACTGATGTGACAAATAATTAATTCAGATGTATAAAGATATATATCTTTAATTCAGCAGTTATATATATCTGTTGCCCTGTTTATATATCTGATTCTTTTCTTTCCCCTCTTTTTCTCACCACTGGACCCGCTGCATGAGACACTTTGAAAGCCCATCACTAGGGAAGATTTTGATCACAACTTTTCTGTGGTGGTGGAAGAACTCTGAGAAGGCATTCAGCATTTCATCCTCAAAGCATTTAAAGAAAAGGAAAGGAGAGAGAAAGACAGAAAGGAGGACAGAAAGAGAGAACTAAGGAATTCAGAGGGATGCATTATTCAGCACACTTGGAAATAACCCTTTTCACTGGCTCCACTAAGCCCAAATGCCCTGGAGGTTTTCACTATCTATCTTTTTCCAATGCAGCTCAGAAAAAAAGCTCACATCTGTCAAGATCACAGTTTCAAGAGTCCCAATTTATTCAGCTGAATGGGATAAAAGCGCCTGTTCGAAAAAGATTGGGGGGGGGGCTGTCCAGTACCTACATCTATCTATCTTCCTAACCCTGTCTGCATGTATGTGTGTATAAAATACACAGTCATTCAAATACACAAATACACGCACAAGCAAAGCTGTCTGCTCTCCTGCCAGCACAAAACTGTTTGTCTACCTTCATGCAGGGCAGTTCTGCAAATCTCACATCTGTCAAGAGTTGGGCAGATTTACATGCATTGACCTACAGATATGCAACCTAAGCACAGATGGATATGGTATAAAGAAATATGGATATATATAAGAGAATGGGAGAAGAGCAAAATGTAAGGGAAAAGCTTAAAAATCTTGTTGACTTTTTTTAATCTCTGCCCTTCTTGATCTGCTAAATGCTGTCACAAAAACATTTATTAATATGCAAATTCTAAGTAGCAATCTGGAGCCAGTCAGGTTGCGCTAATTTGCACATTAATATCCCTCTTCTGGTTTGCCTTTGCTCTCCTTGGAGGAGAGGAGACAGAGGAATCTTGTGCTGTATCCTTTTAAAAGGCTGCCACGGCGGTGGTCCAAAGTTTCATTTGAAATGCTGATGCACATTTGAAGAGGAGAAATACAAACAACATCTAACTCAGATGCAGAGAACAGGGCAGAGGGAAAGAATGGAGCGAGTATGAGAGAAGCTACTGCCAGATGCTTCCCCCCCCCCCAAATCCCATAATTGCTCCATAATTGTAGGCTGCAAAGAAGGCAGCACCATAATGAAATTGGTCTCAGAAACTGGCTTTGCAGTTCTGATTGTTTTCTCTTGTGGACTGATTTGTGTTTGCTCTGGCCTGGTTGCCTCCTGGGCTGGATTTCCCTACAGACTGTAGCTCACAAGAAGAAAGAAAAAAAAAAAGAAAAAAAAAAAGACTTTTTCTGTTTTAAGTTTCTTAAAAGATTAGCTTTCTCTTTAAAATCTGGTTATAGCAGAATGCGCCTCTCATCAGCCTGGAAAAGTCACAGCTGATGCAGAAAGTAATAGAGGTCTATAAACCTCTGAGTAGCATCAAGAAAATGAATGGCATGGAGCAGATGATCAGTGAATGACTGTTTGCTGTCCCTCCCAGTACAAGAATCAGGGACTATCTCATGAAAGTAGCAGGTAGCGGGTTGAAAATACAGAAAAGGAGTTGATGATTCACACGGTATTTAAACAATCCGTGGAACTCTGTGCCACAAAATACAGCTGCTAGAAGTTTGCACGAGTCCAAAATCTATTAGCAAGAGAGAAAAGCCCATCATACACTGCTAGCTAGGAAGAACTCGCCTCAGGAATCCCTGAGCCTCAATTTGCTGACAGAATGTTGTCAGGACCTACCAGTATGTTTTTGCCTGCCTCTTACATCCTTTCTTAAGTACCTACTTCTAACCAGCGTCGGAGAGAAAGCTACTGGGGGAGATGGATTTTTGCTCTGAGTGAGTAAAGGTGTTCTTATAAAAGTTAGGCTTTTACTTAGGTGATTAAATAGGAGACAAAACCTCTAAGTAATCTTGAGAGCTGAACATTAGAGCAATAATGCGGCTGACCCTATAATTATGGGCACAATCTTGCAAATTGCTTAGGTAAATCCTTCTCCTAGGTATGGTGTATTTCCTCTTGGGCAAGGCAAGGCTAGGGAATAGAATTTTAATTTAGGTACTACATTTCATTAAGACAGCTAAAGGCTTTAGACTATTAGGGCTGGAAAATGTTTTGTTAACAAAACATTTGATTTTACAAGGAAACTGACGTACCAAAGCAAAAGATTGACAGATTTTGCAATGATTTTTTCAGAACTTTCCCTTCAGATCTTAGATCAGACTGGGAGAAGAAATAATCGTATTCTTATATGTTCAGCTCTAAAAACTACAGAACTGTTCTGAGATATGAACCTAGTCATCTATCCCCAGTATAACTTAAATTGATTGAGATGTCCATACCCTGGACTTCTTCCTCCAGAGACCAGGTTGAGACCTTCAACTTTTTCTTATCTTTTGATAACAGCCACTTTTGGTCTCCTCTGCCCTAAGTCAAATGGAGTCCAGTGACCCTGAGGTGAAAGGATCATTTCTAGTCAATGTGATCAATAGCCTGAGTCTGTTTTGCAAAATTGTCAGGGAGATTTACCAGCCAGGGCACCAAGTATACTCATGCAGACTCTCACTCATGATGTTGATTGTAAAGCTAATGATATTTTATTCATCTACTAAAAAAAGAAAGGATTCTGTAACTGTCTCAAGCCATGAAGTCCCTGTTGGTATAGGTTCTTCACTCCCAATCACCAATCCTAATTCTCTGGTAAACTGTTGCAACACTATCTGCATGAAGACGTATCTAAGAGGTGGAGAAATGGATCTACTTGTCTCAGTTGAGGACAAGATCTTACCCATTTTTAGCCATCTGAAAATGAAGCATTTACTTTAACCTCCTCACACTCCTTCTAAAATAAATAAGGAAGGCACTTCTAAGGGAGATTCCTCCCATTCTGAGACAGTTATCCGCAATGGGTGAGAGACAGCAGAGGCACCTTTCTCACCACTGACTGCAGGAACCAGAACAGTTAGTTTGTACTACATAAATAATTCTAAGCTGTCTAAAATTAAATGATATGACCATCCCATCTCCCAGGAGATGAAGTGGCTGTGATCTTAATTCTCACTTTTGTCCCACCGGACTCACACTTACAGTGATTTGCTCCTTGTGCCAGTATTTATCTTAGTGCAAAGCCAGTGTAAAATCCTACCAAAGTAGAAAAATGATGTTTGATTTTACTTAGTACTACAAAAATGAGCATATGGAAAACAGTAAAGGATCCACTGTTGCTATCACAGAGGCTGATGCAGAGATGTTAAGGAAGAAGATAACTTTGGTCAAAGCTGGACCCATTGATAATAATCCTAGACAAGCCCAGGAAGGTGCAAGGTCAACCTGTAGATCACTAGAAACTAAACACTTCCAATCCATTAATTAATTACACAGCTGGAAAGAGGGGACTGTGAAAAAGGTGAACACAATGACATTGCTGACAACGGGAGCCCTCTATTTATCAGTCATAATGAGCTTCCTTCCTCCCCCCTGCATCCTCCCTCCCCCAGTGCTGCAGCTGCACTGATGCGACAGAGCACTTGGGCTCCCCTCTCTGCTCCCCAGTCAGTCCCCTTCTTGCCAATGTGAAGGTGACTCAGTTTTTCATGTCATTTAGGCCTGGGGTATCTCAGTTCATAATGAGGCTGCTTGGAGGGTAAACATCACTCCACAAATGCAACACATCTGCACACTGCTTCTTTTGGATTCCTTCGCCTAACAGCTCCTTTTCCTCCTCATCTTGATATCATGTGCAATGAGCCCCTCAGCTAGAATTGGAGGGCTGAGGATGAAAGTGCCACCACCTGCTCCAAATACTTGAAGGTAATGAAGTGAGCAGACAAGCAGGTTGAAAAAAAAGTTCTTTTCCACATGGTATAGGATTAAATCATGGAACTTGTCACAGGAGATACTGAGGCAACCAACAACAGAAACAACTTCAGAAAGACAGTTTAGATGAATGCATTGGTCTAACAACAGATAACTAAACATGATGACTTCAGACTAGGAAGTCCTTACAACATTAATTTCAGGAGAATGGGAGGGTATGTAGCAGGGGAAAAACTACTCAGTACAAACACCTACAACTGATCGTCCTTAAAAATGTGATAGTAGGCTAGACAGATCTATGATCATACCCAAATCAGATCTATTCTTAAGCCATATTACAAAACAAGCCCAAATCATGCAAACTTCAAATTAATGAGACGAGACCAGTGTTTGTTCTGCCACCAAATGGTACCTCCAAGTTGCCTAGCAGAATCCTTCACTATGCGCTTACTGATTCATAATATCTTTACTATACATCAGGAAACCGAGGCAGAGCTAAATGATGCACTGAAGTCGGAGACTCTACCTTATTCAATGCAACAGAACAATTCACTTTTTGAAAAGTGTATGGCTTTTAGGTAACAGCCTCTCTCTCAGCGCCAGCTTCATTAGGTAACTCAGAGTTCGTGTTGGAGAGGTGAAATTTGCAATGGATCAAACAAAACAGTACGTTTATAGGATGGGAGACACATCTCTTACGAACTGAAGAGTAGAAAGGTGTGAACTTGTCATTTGAGAGAACAGGGCTGGGGTGCAGATGGTACATCTTTAATAGTCTTCCCTCATTTGCAAAGGCTAAGAACAGGAACAATGCCCATTACTGTCTCCTGCTTTACTCCACACTAATGGATGCCTCTGAACTAGCAGCAGTCATTCCCATTAAATTCCTGCATTATCAGGCCATTACTTGACAGGGCAAAGATTAATCGCAAACTTTCCGGGGACCATTTATTCCATTTGCCAATCTATCTCTCCCCGTTACGCTGGTTTGGTTGTGTTGTCAATTTTTCAAGTGCCAAGGAGTTTGGACTGATCCAGTTTTCTGTCCATCCATCTGTCACACACCTGTCAGTCTGGTTCGATCTGAATGTGCTGTTTGCTTTGGGAAAGTCAGAGGGGGAGTGAGGTGGGTGGGATGCTGAATGGTGTAGGAGGTAGAAGGTTCATGTTTGGGGAAAAAAAAAACAACAGAAAAAGGATTAGCAGGCTGTGTTATAGAGAGAATGGAAGCTTCAGAGAAGCCATAGCGGTAAGGCTGAAAATTTAACATCATAAATTTGACATCTCCCCTGATGCTGCAGACTGACTCATATTGTTAGTCTAAGAAACTATGAATGGGGTACCTCAAAACACCCGCAGATTTATGGTTATAGTTCATTTTATTGTACTGCTTGGTGCAGGGCAGTGTGTGAAATGGATTGAACGGGAGAACAGATCTTTTAAGAAAATAAACTTTTAACTCAGTGGTCTAAGTCATTATTCAACATCTTCAGAGCTTAGCACCAGGAGTGCTCAGGAAATGTAGCAGAGGAAAAGTGAATTGTACAAACACTTGAGAGCAGAGTTAATTACCCATCCTGATTTCCTTTTAATTGGTATGCATTAAGGCAGTGAGTTTGCTCACTGTTACTTTGGTTTTGAAGAAGCTAATCCTTCCTTCTAAGCTGTTCAACTTCACCACTAGCATATTTGTCCCATGACTGAAAGGTATTCTCAGCTCGCTGATAGTTATCACAGAAGATCCTGCTGTTCAGCTCTGTTCAGTAGAAAAACACCCAGTTTTTCTCATGCAGTTCTTACATATTTGTGATTTGAAAATGGTCCTGGCTCTGAGTTACAATCAGGGTGAATAGTTCCACCTAGGTTCATGAGTGATTTAACTGGACACAGTGGCCCAGATCCCTCCATGTAACTTCAGGTATTTAACTAAGATGCTAAAGCTTGGACTCCAGCCATCCACTATAGTCAGCAGAGGAAAAAAAATGCAATTCAAATATTAAGTGGTTATATGCCCTCCAGAAACCCCCCCCCCTTCATTGTCAGAGTGAGGTTATTAGGCACCTAATATAAGTTTTTCAGGTAAGTGTCTAAAGCAAGGGGGTTGGATCTAAGCCACAGCTCCAGTTTGCAGTGCACATTTAGTTTAAATGACCCTGACTTGCAGAAAATAGGAAATCCTAGAGTCCAGTGGCTGCTGCATTAGTTGTAATATTCTGGACTCTCCTGGCACTCCAAGTCGTTCACTCCTTTTTCACATCAAATTTGCTAGTAAGCACATGGCAATAATTACCTTGCTCCTCCTCCCTCATGATTATTAACCAGACTTTGCAAATAGCTTGACTCCAGTCCAAACCAGTCTTAGTCATATCTTCGTCGGAGCCTTTGTGGCTCCAGAAAACTGGAGGCAGTCACCTTTACAGGGACAGCTGTGGATCAGCTTTTGATTTGGGATCTTTAACTTGACAAAAAAGTGAGGCCTCAACTTTGCCAAAATGTCAAGCTACCAACAACTCAAAATGAAAGTCAATGAAAAATTACAGCTGACAAAAGCCAGATCCAAAACGTTTCACAGCAAGTTCACAGGAATGACAAGGTCTGAGATCAGAGGTACATGCCAGATCCTCTGATTCCAAAGCTGGATGAGCTAGAACACAGAAATTCCCCTCCCTTTGCAGAGCCACGCTGTGGTGTCTTCCAGAATTGAGGAGGGGGACAACTGCTTTTTTAAGATTTCCTTTTTCGTTATCCTCACGCAAGAGTGTAGCAGACAAACTTTGGTTTAAAACATACCTAACAGTAAATGTTTATGCTTATGAAGATCACTGTAGCAAAAATTACCCCTTTAATCTCCCTTTTTGTCCGTCTTTGGAACTGAAGGTTAAAAATTACACTAAGTGAAACAATGTTCTCAGACAAGTTTGAGAAATCAGGCCTGCCAGCTTCCTCCCATTGCTGCAGAGTGCCAGCTCCACTTTCATCAGCCCAGATTAGAGGTTTCTCACCCTCAGTCCATTCAATCAAGGAAAACAACACAGGCAGATGGAATGGGACAGTTGATCCAGCATCCACAGGGCCAGATTGGAAAAATCCTTCCAGCAAAGCCTCAGTGGAGACAGACAGAAAGAAAAAATAAAAAGGAGATCTTTCTTCATTCCCACTAATAACCTTTCCTCTCACCTTTCATCACCTTTGCATGAAGTATCAGGGAAGGGTGTCTCTATTTGAGCTTTCTTGCATTAGAACATCTCTGTGTAAAACAGAGAAAAATGCAGGGGATCTTGGAATAATTCAAGCTCATTAGGAACTTTACAGTGATGCATCACTTGTTCAAATCCAGCTTAAGATGACCAAAAGAGCTCAGAGGTATGTTGAGGTGGTTAATCTGGAATAACTATGACTTAGTTTCTAAGGAAAAACTCTCAAGACACCTTTAGTCCAAATGAATCACACCATCTGGTACTTTCTTTTCTTTTTTTTTTTTTTTTTTTTTTTTTTTTTTTTTTACAACTGCACCAGGAATCTGCACTGGACAACTGCTGCACTGGACAAACACAAAAAAATTGGATAATCATAGTATTTAAAGCTAGCCCCTTCTTGATGAGTCTGAGACATCCTGAATGGGGCAGGTAAAGAAGTACAGTACTATCATCATCTGTGTCAGATCTGCTGTGAGAATAGCAGTCTCCAGGACTGATGATCCCAAACCATTCATCAACTAGCACATGCTCAAGTAGGATACTCAGGAAAGTAATAGGTGAGACAGCATCAAAATCTTTAGAAATCTCTGCAATACTGTAGGTGTCAAATGCAGGTGACACCAACTGCCTCCTGTCATGCCCTCCATCTCTGCCTCCAGGCTAGCACCATAAAAGATACTGGAAGGTGCTCTCTGAACACACTACCACATCAGGGCTGCCTGTCACTCTGTTCTTTTCAACTCTTTCCCCTTTACTCCAACTATGAGTCCCTTCCTCCACCCCTTCTAGCTTTAAGATTTTTTTTCAAAAATAAAAGAAACTTCTGATCTCCCCTTAACACCCACTTCTCCCTTCCATTCACGACTGACATATTGTGCCTCTCAGATTTCTTTTTAAGCCTTTACTTCGCTTCCAAGCCAGCTGCTAGCTTTGTTTCTAAAGCAGAGTCTTTTCTCCATTTAGGCTTCCAAAGTTCTTTTTTTTCCAAAAAAGAAAGTATTATTATTTCAGCAGAAACGTCAAAACTTTGCACTTTAAAATAATGCAATAAAAGAAGCTGCATAGTTCGTTGCTGAATGGCGGAAAAGACTAAGGGAGAACTGTAATATTGATCACAACTTAGAACAGGGTGGGACTTTAATTCTTTTATCCCAGTTTAAACAAAAACAGGTAATGGAAAAGCTCCGGAATGTCAAACAGCTGAAACAGCAAACGATGCATTACTGTCGTACACACAGGAACATTTAGGGGCAAAAAGTATGCAGTCATCTACTCTTTTACTCAAAGCAGCCTCAGGGAATGTTTATATTGGCCTGGTAATAATGACATCTAGTGCAACCTAGATTTCTGAAGCAGTGGATAGCCACACAACACATACCCTAGTATGCAGTAAGACCTAGTTTGATTAGGAGGTCAGCTGGAATAAGGTGATGCTACCTCAAGATATCTGAAGGAATGTGCTATTTAAACTTTCCAGATACAGTGTTTCAGGCAGTAAGAGACAGCACCTTAAACTGTCTTAGCTGTACCTCACCATCTCTCCCACTTTGTTTCAGTGACAAGCCCACATCATTGACAACAGAGGTCAATAACTGATTGTGTAGGTGCCAAACATGGCATGGAGTAAGCCAGAAGAGCTGGGAGATGTTTTCTGAAAGAGACATTTGTGAAAGACAGGTGCCTCACATGGAAGGAAGATACTGCTGATCAGCTCTGTGTGTGTTTCAGGGGCAGTGCTTCCTGGCTTCTGCTTGGCTTCTACTTGTACAGCTAACCTCTAATCTTGGAAATAAAATACCTTACACAAAGAAAAAAAAAAGGAAAAAAAAATCAACATGCTGCTATTTAATGGTTGCTGATTCCATGGTTTAATTCATTATTGAAGTTTCACCTTGCTCTGAAACAATTAGAAGTGCTCATGTGATCAGTTACCAAGTCTCAGTTGGGAGGTAACAATTTATGGCTGAGAAGCTGGAGGTGACAACTTCTCAAAGTGCCTTTCAATTGTGTCTCCCCTCAGTTCTCATAAATGTAGTGATAGAAATATATATTTAGGACCAAAGAAGTTAAGGAAGAGTGATAGAACTCACAGAGCAATGGCGCGTGCTCATGTACCAAAAGGTATACACCATAATAGCATGAACTGATTGCATACGTTCTCAGAGAAGAAAAGGACTGATGGAGAGCTCTAAATTAAATCTGTCTCTCCATTTGAGAAAAAGTACAACATGAAGTAAACACTTCTGTAAACCAGTCATCACTAAAAATCTGCATGAGGTACTGAAGAGAGATGCCCCATGAAGACCAAAAACAGGGAGAAAGGAGTGAGTAACTAACAAGCTCCGTAACATGAACACGCACTGCTCCCATCCTGCTACACCTCAGCAGAATGCTAAATATGCTTCAGCATGGCACCAATAACCTTGCCTAGCCGTTCTTGTGTGCTACGCTCCCACTGGGAACATTAGACTAGGCTCCAGCAAGGTGGGGACAAGCAAAGGGGGAGCCAGTTGCTAGTCTTCAGTGCTACACTGTTTATCCTGCTTAGCTATAAAGCAATGTAAATCAAGCATGTCATCCTACCTAATTGCATGTTCATATAGGACTTAATTGGTAATATTCCTGCAACCCAGCTCCTCAACCTTCATGTTGCATTGAGTTCCTCTCAGAGACTAATGAGCTTTATACAACAACAAACATTTAGGCCTGTTGTTCTAATTCATTAACATAATAGGCAATACAATGAGCAGTTATGATAATAAACACTAATAAGAGGTACTAGCGACACTTATTCCTGGCAGTGCTGGGGCTGCACAGTGTGTTCATATAGTGGCAACAGAGGGACGCAAAGTCGGTACAGCCCTTCCAGGTCCTCTCTCAGTAGCTAGACAGAACATCCCCCCTCAGAGGAGTGGCATGCCCTGTCATGCAGGGCTTCCCTAAAACACAGGACAGCAGCTGTACAGTGACTGAAGGATAGGTCTGAACTGTGACAGTTCTTTGGATATGTAATCATTCCATGACCTTCAGATGTATGGCAAGGCCTGTAAAATTCCTCTCTCCTTCATTTCTATACCTGTCAACTCAAGGTGAAAATACTCCATTAATTTTTATCACAGATGATTAGACAAGACCAAAACATCCTAAGTGGCCATTTTTCCAGTTAAAATATTTTATAAAACAACGCAGAAAGCAAGAAAAAAATAAATTAAAAAAACTCTGCAGTTTGCTCCTCCAGGAAAGTTCATAGCAAGAAGTTCACTGGCTATTCTACGGAAAAAAATAACTGCACCCATGGTATTTTGTTACTGAGTGAGTGAATTTCATAGACAAATATGTAAGTGGAATTGCCACTATGCACGAGTCACATGTGTTGAAGACAAATATCTTAGATTGTCAACATAGTGGTCATTTCATGTGGGTAAATGACACCACGGTAAAGACACTGCCCGTAATAATGGGGAACTTGCTGGTAAGTATACTACACCGTACTGACGACTTTCAGAACAAAGCCATACGCATTACTTTGCTACTTTTTAAACAATGAGCTAAACAATTTCTGGTCTTAGATTATCCATCATTTGAAAAACTTGTTAGCCTTCTCCTACTTTTTGGGTTGTGTGGGCAAATGCTTTAACCTAATGAGGATGACATGGACACATTACATGTAGCAGAGACCTTTAGTATCATGCTTTGTTCTTTGTCACATCAAAAAAAGCACCTTGACTTAACAGAGGCACATCTTTGGGAAGCAGGGCATCATTTACCTTTTGACTTGAGTGCTAAAAATGGTATCCCATTTACAGGACAGGGGGCTTTTTTCATCTCTTTGTTTATCCATGAATGGAAACCTTTCATTTTTATGGTCTTACTCAGGATCTCAGTGATAGACATTGCACAAGCAAAGAAATCTAAGGCTCCAAAAATGTATAATTTTTAAAATTTATTGCCAGACATTGGAAATATATTTTTCCTAACTGAAGTTTACACTGTCATTTTGACACTAATTCATTTATTCCTTATATTTCACCTATCGTGATTTTATCTTCTTGTAAAAGAAAAGTCAATTGTTTCCTTAAAATCAGCAGAACTGACTAGAGAAGGAGGACACGAATCTGCCACTCTAACAGCATCCTCTTACAGTTAAGGATAAGGGTAGTATTAAAATAAAATATAACATAAAACGATGTGGAGCAAATATTCAATATTCCAAGGGCTTGATAAGAAAGCATCATGCAAAAAGTTACCTGACAGTTTAACTTCATTTTCCTGAAAAGCTAGATAGTTCTTTGGCACAGTTTAGATAAAAAATTGTATGCAGGAGACCAGAGAAAGGTGCAAAATCGTCAGCTGCAGTAAACAAGAAAATCCTTTCAAACAGACCACAAATCACTGTCAGACTTCTGCATGGTGCTGAGCACCTGTGATATGCAATGCATGGTACAAAAACCATCTTGGGCTGCAGGTGTATTATCTTTCATAATTCTGCCATCCCTCATGGACCCTTTGTATGCCAGGATTCTGTGCAACGACTCAGACTTTCCACGTGCTTCCTGACAGTAAACAGTGTTTCTACACAGGCAAAACTTTATCCATGGTGGGAGTTAATATCTGTAAAGACATGAAATGACCACTATGTTGACAGTCTCAGATATTTATCTTCAACGCATATGACTCATGCATAGTGTGGCAGTTCCACTCATATATTTGGCTATGAAATTCCCTCAGTGAGTAACAAAATACCACAGATGCAGTTGTTTTTTTTCCATAGAATAGCCAATGAACCTCTTGCTAAGAACTTTTTTTTTTCTCTTACAAGATCAAGTACTACATTCGGAGGAGATAGGGAAGATTATCTCATTTAATCAACTTTAAATTATCCAGACTTCAAGCATCGTTTATAAGCTAGTCATTTAAGTCAACACGATAATCAACGAAAAGTGATATGCACCTCCAAGAACGCATCTCATCCTATTCTAAAAGTGGTGGTAGCCTAGAAACGTAGGCAACACTAAATACCTAACTTTAAGATGACTAAAGAGAATTACTCTCTTACTGCCTTGCAGGAAGCAATCTCTTCAGGGTAGGAGGTATCTTTTCTTGTAATTTGCACAACACCAAGCACACTATTTGCATAAAAAACCACACTAACCCCCCCCCAAAAAACAAAAGCAGAAACCCCAACAGCCATTGCTATCCAACCATGGCATCACAGACTTGGAAATGCATCAGGACTTGCATTACTGATTCACAAAATCTGTTTATCTTCCTCACTTAGACAGTGATCTAGAGCAGCTAAAGAGAAGTGAAAACATGCCACACCTCCACTGGAAGGGTTGTTTTTCTAACTCTCTGTTAATATATTTTTTTGCTGACTTGCTGCAGAAGCAGGCCTGTGATTGGAGGAGAGAGCTTATTTCGATTAATGAGCTACGATGATGGGGAAAGACATAATCATTTGTAACCTGGGAATTCTGAGGGGTACCTCTTTCTCAGGATCAATATTGTTGGTGCTACAAATGTCTGCCATCCTATCCTCTCCTCACCAAAAATACACATCATTTTTCTTCCTTTTAGGTTCCTTCCTTCTTTCTAATCCCAGAAGTTGTTACAAATCTCAGCCATCTCCATCAAGCAAACTCCTAATGGAGTTTGGTTCTGGAGAAGGGAGAGTAGGGAGAGAAATTGATTGTTTTAGAGATAAAAATTATTTTCCGATTTTTCCATCACAGCCCTTTCTCTTCCACTTGGAAAACGTACATAGTTTTCAAAGAAAATACTACTATTCTCCAAAAATGAAAAAGGTGAGAACACGACACATTGGTGACTTTGAACCCCATCCTTGACAGTCTCACCTTCCATTTATCTATAGCTTGACTATGAAAGATGCATTGGTGGCAGCTCACTTAATGATTTTAGAACTAGTACTGCTGCTGCCCTGAGCCAATTTGCCATTAAGCAGCAGAGACTTGGAGCCTTTTCGCTGTTCAGTTTAATTTCTAGAGGGAGAAGAGGTAGAAATTGGTTTCTGTGTGAGGAAAAGTTGATTCTCACCAGTAAAGATCAGAAATCTTAACAGATTTGCACAGTGTTCTGACATATATGTCAGTGGCATTTGACAATATTCAAAGTGCAATTCATGGCACAGAAAAGGAAAGGAAAGCCCAAGCAAAAGGTGTTAGCCGCCATAAAAAGCTAGTGAGTGTTACTTATTTAGGAAAGGTGAACCTCAGAATTACTCTACAGTACAGGCTGTATTTAGAAATGAATGCTTCCAGACAGTCGTATAATAGACACATAAAAATAGCTTAAACCTTCAGATGGGATTTATCAGTTATAATTACAAATGAAATGGGCTATGAATTACAGTGTGCAGTATGTTGGACTGTTATTAAGGCCCACTGATCTCCTCTCATTACCTTCAAAACAAGCAAAACAAAACACAGTTACGTTTCTAGAAAGTAAGTGCATTCATTCAGAAATTCTGAAGATCTCTAGATCCTTAAAGTCCAGCAATGGCAAATCTTTTAGGTGCCTCATGCCAAATTTACTTAATAAAATACTGTAGTGCAGACCAGTTGGTGTAGGCCCAGATCTCCATCAGTGCCAGACACAGTACTAGTGCCAACAGTTCTCTATCACTGCTTTTGTCTGACCTTCTACATAGCACAGGCTACAGAATTTCCCCATTATCTCTTTATTAAGTACAATGATTTTTTAAACAGAAATTTATTTTGCAAGAGTCCTCCACCCATTTTTGAAGAAACTAATAAAACTAATAGAATAGATAGAACTAATAGAAAATACGCCACTTCCCTTCCAACAGCCAGTCATCCTCATTGTTGAAAAAAATGTCCATTTGTCTGATTTTAATTTCTGATCTTTGTTTCTTGCTATGTTTTCTCCCTCAAATTAGAGAGTCTCTTATCACCTGGTATTTTCTTCCTTCTGAGGATTGACCATGTGGACATGAGCTAACAAGTCACTGCAGTAAGTTTCAAGTCATTGCTGAGTTGTGCAGGTGCCTTCAGCTCAGACCTTTCATGTAATGACTGCTGTGTAGTAATAGTTGGCTAGCTGGCTGCTATGTCTCAACAGGGTGGTAGTGACTTCTTCATTATAAAACATCCTTTGTGATCATATAATTGTACTCAGTTCTTTGTCTCTGTTTCCCCTCCCACTCCTCAGCTGTTTGTGCATTTGTACATGTTGTTCTCTACTTTCTTCTTAAGTTGGATCTCCCTACCACTGTCTTCTCCTCCTCCTCTGTTCCTTGACTCCATGACTTCTCACTGCTCCCCAAACATGCTTTCCTTGCAACACTACCTCCCTAGCTCACTCTGATGGGGCTGCTCTGTTTCCTTGAAGAGGTAATGTTATTAAGAACAGCAAAACTTATTAGCTTGGATTGTGCACCTTACTCTTAATGTCAGTGAGCTACATTTCAACATCAGGAACCAGTGATTTAGACTGCAAGCTCTGTGAGACAGGCTCTTTACTCTGTTTGTACACGGAACGACACCTTTTCATTGAAGACAGTTCTTATGACTTCTAGGGGTCTCGTAACAATTATAATAAGTGATTTAAGTGAGGATCTGTGGAAGTAATTAGGTAGCTATCTCTCCCCCTCACCTATCTGGGACCTCTCTCCACAGTATTTCTGTAGCCTTTTATTATCAAAATTGCCAGGATCACTCCTGTGGCCCGTCCCTGCCTCAGTTTCTTACACGATGAACAATTCTAATAGGTCATACTTCAAGGCTAGGAGGACTAAAGTTGCCATGTTTCTATCATGCTTTTGAATCTTTCAATAAAGAGGTTCAGAATAAATGCAGATATTGCATTATTACAGAATCAGAATACTGTATAAACTGATTGTTTTAATTTCACTCAAGTTTCTAACACTAGTGGGTTTTTGTATCTAGGAGTGTATGAGCAATAAATGAAAAACGGAGTGAACTGGCACTGAGTTTCACTGGAAGATGAAAAGTCAGCTGCTTTCCATTCCTTTGGAAACCTATTAACTAATATGAAAAGACTGGTAAATTAGATAAAAAATTCTGGCAATAAACAAGTGATTCTTCCTTCAATTGAGAAAGGACGAAGTGCTAACAGCAGATGCCATAACCCTCTATGAAATGAAACAACTGAATTTCACAAAATCTCTGTCACTGTCATTTAAACATGACCATGCTAAGAGATTCAGTGGCATGAAGGACTACCCATGTAGGACTGAGTGAACAGTCAGGATACAAACACTAATGTCAGGCATCTTTAGAATAGTGCTAATCTTTCCTAAATAGCTTCTGGCATATTTTGACTGAAACTCCCTCAGATATCCAAGCTAATAATTCATTCTTAACACCACACAGAAATTGCCACAGATATTCTAGGTAAAACCTAGGGTCAGAAAATTAGAAAGTTTTATGTGATATTAAAAGATCAATCTCTGGAACTACATTCTTTAATAGATTCTGACTCACAGGCTTTATTTAATTTTTTAAATTGTAGAATCACAGAATGACTAAGGTTGGAAGAGACCTCTGGAGGTCATCTAGTCCAACTCCTCTGCTCAAGCAGGGTCACCTACAACAAGATGCCCAGGACCCTGTCCAGGTATCTTTTGAGACTCCACTACCTCTCTGTGCAACCTGTTCCAATGCTCTGTCATTCTCACAGCAAAGAAGTTTCTCCTTATGTTCAAATGGAATTTCCAATGTTTCAGTTTATGCCCACTGCCTCTTGTCACTGGACATCACTGAAAAGAGTCTGGCTCCATCCTCCTTACATCATCCCTTCAGGTATTTATATATACATCGATAAAATCCCTCCTCAGTCTTCTCCAGGCTGAACAGCCTCAGCTCTCTCGACCCATCCTCATGTTAGAGATGCTCCAGTCCCTTAATCATTTTAGCAGCCTTTTGCTGGACTAACTACAGTAGCTTCATGTCTCTTTTGTATTGGGGAACCCAAAACTAGACAGAGTAATCCAGGTGTAACCTGACCAGGGCTGAGTAGAAGGGGAGGATTATCTCCCTTGACCTGCTGGCAATGTCCTTTGTAATACAACCCAGGATAACACTGGCCTTTTTGGCCACAAGGGCACATACCTGGCTCATAGTCACCGTGTTGTCCACCAGGTCTCCCAGGTCCTTCTCTGCAAGGCTGCTTTCCAGCAGGACAGCCCCCAGCCTGTACTCTCTAGCTGCAGGACTGCACTTCTCTTTATGAGGTTCCCCTCTGCCCATCTCTCCAGCTTTTCCAGGTCCCTTTGAATGGCAGCACAGCTCTCTGGCTTATCAACCACTCTTCTCAGTTTTGTACTATCACCAAACTTGCCGAGGTGCACTCTGTCCCTTACATCCAGGGACTAAATTGTGAACTAATTTTTTTAATGAAAAAAACCCCAAACAAGTAACAGAATATTTTCTGTTAAATACAGCATATTATTATCTACACATCACTGTTGCACTCCTATGAAAATGGTGGCAGTGGTTGCCTTTCGTCATTGCCTGGTAATGCAAGTCCCTTAGTTATTTGCTAGAAAGCACCTTTTTTTTTTTTTTTTTAGTCTTCATTTGTCTCAGTATAACCACTGTTAGCTTCCTGGAATGTGGACTTTTTTTGTAGCATCTTCTGACCAGTAACAACTTTATAGACATGAAATGACAAATGCAGCTCTTCCATAATGGCAGATTACTCCCCAAGGTAAGTCAATCTGCTTGTGTTACTAATGCAAAGATTCCACAGTAGTGCCCTTCACCAAGCTTACCGCTGCCACATCATCAGCCACTAGCAGTCACAAAGAGCTTGGTTATCCTGTTGCAGCAACTTTAGATCAGTCTTTCTAGTAGTAAGGATTTTTTATATCTGGGATGGGAAACCACTGGCAGATTATGCACACAAAATAATTTTCCATACACACTCTCTATTACTTTTTATTTAAATCAAGTCATATCATTTTTAGTCAGAACATTACAGTACTCTTGTATTGCCCTGGAAACTGTGTCCTGGTCTATGTTTTCTGAAGATCCTTCAGTAGGTGCCCACGGAAAAGCTTCAATAGATCAAATTTTCAGTTCAGCAGTGACTTACTCAAGTTCTTTAGCAATATTTTTGACCAATCCCACCACACCTCAGTTTCGTGAGCTTCCAATCTGTCTCTCATGGAGGAAGCATTGCCCACGGGGTTTGTCATCTGAGAATGGCTTCTTCAGTGCTCTTGAAAGTGCGTGGCACTGGCTTCCACAAGTCCCTCATTGGCTCTGTTTCAATGCAGCTGTTTTCTGAGAGTCAGTTCCAATTCTATATCTCTAATTCTCTTCTGCAGTCAGTCCACCACGGAAGCTTGAGTAGTGGCTCTTATTTGTTCTACTCTGTCATAGGTGGCTGCCTGTGTCTGCAGAAATAGACTGACTTGTAGTTTCTGCTGTAGCTCTTGTCCAGCCCTTTGTTCACTCTCCCTTTTATATTGTTCTCTCTGGCTGTGATCCCTCACCTTGGCATTTAACTGATACCGTGAGGAAAACCACCTCTTCTTTCAACTACCTCTTCCTCTTATTTCAGTTCACTGTAATAAGGCTTTGTAACATCAAGTGAAACTTCTGGAATCAACTGCTTTTCAAGAGCATTACCAACCTCCTTCTACAGCTGTCCAACCATAGCCTGTCTGCTATACTAAAAATCTGTTGTGTGTTGTGGCAGCCTGGTGTCCTTCAAGCTTTTCTCTCACCTGCAAACACCTGAAGTTTTGCTGCTGCCTCCGGACTCAGGCATGTGGGCAACGAATGCAGGCTCTTGGAATCCGACAGAGCTTCCTCCTGGTCCCCTGCTGCTGCCAATGTAACATCTGCGACACTAACAAGGTCTTCTGCAGTATGTAGGACTTGAGGACCATCATAACCTCCTCTCCCTCCTTTTCTTCTTCTTTAGCAGCTAAACCGAGTTTTTCTTCCTCAGAAACAGGACAGCTCTCATCACTCTCTTCTTCCTTGCACATTCTTAAAAAGCATTCCTGTGAAAAGTCATCTCTCACTCCTCTGTCCAGAGCAGGTGCACCCAATGCAACAGGTCTTGCCCCAGGAGTGCTAGGCACTGACACACTTTTTGCACAGCCTGCAGAAGCTTCTCCTGCATTTCCCCTATCTCCATAGTTGTTCACTAACACAATCACGTCCAGAATTTCTAGCATAATCCTCAGCTGTCCACGCAAGAAGGGGATGGAAATTTCTGGGATACATCAGCACCATATCAAAAAAGGTCTTCTATTACACTTATGTCTCCAGCAGATGCAGCAAGCTGCATCTGAAAGGAGGGGTCCTTTCAGCTGGATCTTGAGCATGCACATCAGCTCCCTTTTTAAGCAGGAACTCCACCATTTTCTCATGATGGAGTTCTCATGATGCTCAGACACAGCAAGAGAAAGAGGAGCATATCCTATCTTATTCTGTCCCTCAATATGGATATTGTGCTCAAGTAATCGCCCCGGCGGAGAGATGTTAGGACTCTGGCAGCGAGGTAAAGAACAGTGTTGCTGTTACCATCTGCAAGACTAGGATAGGGAACCACGCACTAGCAGAATGGTGGCACATTGCTGTTGCTGGCATTGTACTACCTTCATCAGCGGTGATCTCTTGAAACTCTCACAAAGATTTAGCTTGCATTTGTTTTCTACTAAATACGTAACAACCTCTGAACGTCTGTTAGCACAAGCAAGATGCAGAGGTGTCTGCTTCTCTCCTTGTCCTGCCTGTCGATGCTGCGTCTCAGCAGCCATCGCAGCTGCCGCCCCGGGGCCAGGTCGCCCGTGCCAGCTGCACGGTGCAATCTGCCCAGGCCCTTCGGCTGGATACCACAGGCAGCAGCGACGCAGCGCAGGGAAGTACCGCTGTGTGGTGGCTGCCTCTGGCCCTTGCTGAGGAGCCCGGAGAACCTCTTCACGCTGCTGCAGCGACGGGCACAGGGCAACGCCTGGACGCAGTGATGGCAAGACAGGCCCACAGAGAGCCGGGCCCCGGGAAGGCGGGGAAGGAGCAGAGCTCCAACCGGGGGGGACGAGGACAAGCGCGCAGCGACGCCCCCAGCGGGGGCCGCGGTGGCCGCGCCCGCACCGAGGGAAACTGCCTCCAGGGGGCGCTGCGCAACGGCCGCGGCGCGCGCTCGGCGACGTCACAGAGCAGCACGAGCCGGGGGCGGGGCGGTGCCGCGCGGAGGCCGGCGCGCGCCTGCGCAGTGCCGCGAGCGCGGGCGGGGCGCGGTGTGAGGGCGCGACGCGGTGTGAGGGGCGGGCGGCGCGGTGTGAGGGGCGGGCGGCGCGGGGCCGGGCGGCCCTTCAGCTATCCTATGCTTCGGGAGAAATTAACCCCCAAGAAAAGAAAAAAATAAAGGCTTTATAACTAGGTGGAGGCCTAAGTACTGTGCTGTATCGATGTTTGCTTGAAGCCTCGTCCTGCTTCTAGGATAACGAGATACAATTTTTACAATGTCATTGCAATCATCATCATCATCAATCCATATTCTGCCCACAGTGCCTTCCTGTCTCCTTCATCTGAACTCTTTTGCAATGATCATTCTGGCTTTCTGGTGCTGGTTTCCAATCCAAAACCTGAGAAATACTTGGTGCAACTTCAGACTGACAGAAGACAAAAATCTCAGAATTACTACCGTAGTCTAAAACCATAGAATACATACATTATAACATATACCTTCAAACGTGAATGGTACCTGTAGCTATGTTAGTATTAAACAGCTAGAAAGGGTAGAAATAACTTCAAAAGAGACCCGACTATGGCCACGAGGTGCTGGACGAGCTCACTGCAAGCTCCAGAGATGGGGCTGTCCAACAGCTGTTGAATCTGTGCCAGATGCCTTCCCAACAGCAGTGCTACCCAGTTTCCCTTCACTATTTCAATTCAAGTAGTCGAGATGTTTTCTTGAGGGCTAGCGGGGGATCCCCTCCTACCTAGTCTCACCTACAAAAACATGATTAAATCTTTTTTGCTCGAGTTAAGTGTTGAGGGACAGATGTTGGAAAGCAGAAGGGGCTGATATATCATTGAACAATGACAATTAAATAAATTTCATTTAGCAGGTCATAAAGTTAATGTGCCTAATTGGAACATAAGGATAGAAGAAAGAAAGGGGGGGGAACACTTATATTATCCTTTCTATTTCTTCTCCCTTTCTTTTTAAGGATAGCCTATCATTACTCATCATGAAAGCTCTCAGTGACCATTGAAACAGAGGAGGGACCTTTGACACAGCTTGATCAATCCTAATTGAATAGACCAGAAGGACAGCAGCCAAAAGGAAGGGACCTGTTCTTTGCGTTTGACAGCCTCGTCCTTTTTAGTTTGTCAGCTGTCAGAAAACATTGGGGCATTCTTAGGGTGGACAAGAATGTTTTAAGTTGCCATACAATTTTTTGCTACATCAAGGAGATTGTTTTAAGTTTTGAGAGGTGTCTGGTCTGCTCAAAAAATCTCAGATTTTCCTGCAGGGAAGCACTTGCTGTAGTCAGCGAGGTAAATGGGAATTTGGCTGGATGAGGCCTTGGAATTTTCCCTTGAATTAACCAAAGGTTCAGCTCCATTCCCTATCCCCTGTATCCCAATCCAAGTTGATCATCATTATCCTTTTTACCATTTAGCCTCCGCTTTGCTCAGGAATAGATTATTACCTAAGTTGTGTGGCAACAGAGTCTCAATCTCAGCATTTCCCATGACATTTCCCTTGAATAGACACATTCTGTCTACTTCTCCACTTCTCTTGAAAGGTTACTAGCTTAGGAGAAAAGCTAAAGTGCAAGAAAACCACGTGTATGGGAGCAGACACAGACTGAATTTGCACTGCTGTAAAGGAGTGACATCCTTTTGACTTCTAAGAGACGGTTGTACATAGGCCCTAGTGTAACTGCATCGACTACATCTGTGCAATATCTGTAGGAATATAGGGATGAGGGAGGAAAGGAGGAAGAAAATGACTATCTTTGTCCTCCCATCCATTCTCCTATCCCATTAACACTTTTTCGGCTTTGCTGGGTATGAAACTAATGCAACCAAGCAAGCGGCCTCCCATCAGAACGTTCAAGCAGTGAACAGGGAAGCAGAGTGGGCAGATCTAAGGCTAGTTAAAAAACAAAGCCAACCAAACAAAATAGAAACATTTTAGGCTACAGAACATCAGCCAAGACCTTTGCTTCAAGCTCACAATGCATCTAGCACTTTCATACTCGGCTCTGAGACACCTTTACTAGTGCTGACTTCCCAACCCCATCTCTCACCTTCCATCATACACGATTTTTTGTCATCGGCTTTGCCTATCCTACCTTTCCTCTGCATCAGAGCACCAGAACACCAAAAGAATTTACAGTTTTCAGGCTGAAAATCTACCCAGAAACTTTATCCTAATAGAGTCTCCCACCCAGGTGTAAAAACCAAAACAATTAAAAATGCTCAGATGAGCTGCTATTTTCTCCTAGGTTATTTAAGGTTCAGCTACAATTATTTCTCATTTCTTCTGTAACACTTTTGACAAGTCAGACGAGCAGTTATGAAAGGTCCACACACTATCAGTTCCTGATCGCCTCCCTTACTGTGCTGTTTATAAACCACTTTTTTTTTTTTTTTTTTATGTATAAGGACTTCTTCCCATCATATATTTGGCGGAGAAAACGTGTGCAAAGGTCACAGCTCCCCCTAGGCATCAGCTGTATCAAGAAGACACCTTCTTTATGAATTAGAGAGGAAAGCAAAATCATCGCATTGCCAGTTATTCTAGACAGGGCTTGGAATCTTGTATTTAGTTCTGCAATGAATGATTTGCTGCAAATCTTATCCTTGTATAGTATATACGATTTTCTAAAGGACCCATCTGTAGACAACTGACATACTGCACAACATTAAAATAATTAAACCAAAAGAACAACCACTTCAGCAGAACTGGAAGAAAAGAACTGTAAAAAGTATAATGAATAACTTAAGAAATGTCAAAATGGTCATCCACACTGTCAATGACTACAAAGTCACATCCTAAACACAATCTGGATGGCTACAGAGAGAGTTGACAGACATTCAAAGGAAGGGTCTGTAGCAGGTCCGTAACGGTGAAAGTTCCTGTCATATTCTAGAAAAAGTCTCAGCACTGAAAAGCCAGGTGAACTCAACTGCACTAGAGGTACCCTCTGAACACTGAAAAGTTGTACCAAATTCTTAGCATACAGAATTCTTAGGAATCTGCTCTCATCTTCCCGCTTACACAGAGAAATATGAATTTCACTTGATTGCACTGTTTTTTCCTTCGACAGCTGAGTGAGGCTGTGTGTCCAGGAACAGCAAAAAGCCATATTCTTATACAGTATTGCTACTGACAAATGCCTCCCACTATGGCAGCTTCACAGGAAAACAGGTGCTGATGTTTTTCACCAACTCTCTTTTAGTCACAAAAAGGGTAGACACCACAGGGCATGTTGTGTAAACTATTTTCAAACATGTCTCAGGATGTAATTTAGAGAACCTAGCTCTCTGCTGAATTTAGCCCTCCAATAAATAAACAAAAATGATGTGAAACTCAGGTTTCTTTGCCTTGGTGTTTCCAGCAGAAACTTTTGATTCTCCAGCTACCCACAATACACAGAGATCTGTGTTGAAAAACAATTTAAGACCCAGTGTAACTGAATACTGTACAGCATTCAGCCAGCTGTGGAGATTCATGCCAGTGGTTCTGCACAGGACAGATGATGAATGGCTGGTGGTGTTTGGAAAGATTTTGCAGCTCAAAACTTCTTGCCTTGACCTTGAATGTCAAAAAATAGCTCCTCACGCTGTTGACAGTTTGGGGGATGTCTGGTATCTGTACCTCTTCATTGTCTGAGAGTGAAGAAAGGTTTAACATTAGGAGAAGAAGAGTGTAAAGTTTGAAGGTGGGTGGCGTTATAACAAGTTACAAGCGTAGAGAGCCGAGGTTGCTCGCAATGTTCCCTTCCAGCTGAAACAAGAAACTCAAAGGTGCAGGAAAATCACATCTATAAGATCTTAGTACATCTTATGCTTTGGCTTCAAGACAAAGATGACTCATCTGACTTAGGATAGAGGTATTTTCTGGAGAGAGGAAGAGAGAGTCATCTGTGACTGTTATCGTAGATGGTTGTTACTACTGTGACAAAGTAGTTCCCAAATGTAGGGGCTGCTCCTTGGGGACTGCCTACATTTCCGAGTGCTACAGGGGCCCGGACATGATGCTATATGGCCTATTGTGCAGAGAAATCTAACCAGATAACCTCAGTTGCCCTTACTGACCACATGAATCAAGGACATGTTAAGATCTTTTCACGTAAGTCCGTTTTTTCTGGTCTATGACCGTATGGGATCCCGTCACACACACACACTTCTCAAGTCTTTGAGCACTAAAGTGCTAGTTCACGTATAATCCTCTCAGGGTGTTTGAAAGGCTTCTTTGTCCCTCAGAATGGAAAAAGTTCCCAGCCCAGATTCTCAAAAAAACACAATAAGGAGACAAACCATAGGAATAAAGTTATGTCCTTCATACATATGGAAATACTGCTGCAGGGGATTGAGGGCAGGACAGAGAGAAATTTAGAAACTGGAATGATCTGGCTGGAAAAGACACATACTGAGTGCTGGGCATACAGAGGGAGCGAAGTAAAAAAGGCCCAAAACAGCTGCTTTAGAGAGGACACAGGTTACAGGAAAACTAAAAGAAAAAACAAGATAATGTAGCTTTAAAAAGTACTGAAATAAAGTAGTTTCTATTTTAGCCTTTATCTCCTTGGACCTCCTATATCCTAGTATTGATCTAGTTAAGTCTAAAGACATGTGCACTACTTACAAGTTATAGCACACTTTCCAAGGTACACATCAAGAAAGATGTATTAGAATGATGCATCAGAAAGAGCAGATTTGCAAAAAAGAGCTTACATGTGTGCAGCAATGAGAAGCTGACCATTTTGTCCAGTTTGGATTTCATTGCCATGAATCTTTCATGCTCTCTAAGAATTTGGTCAAAACAATGCCTTAGCAAAGAGCAAATTAGTATTCAAAGTTTTATGAAACTGGTAAAGAATTACTTAAGATTTTATTGTGAGGAGATTCGTCGATAATATTAAAGTTGCCATGCCTTTAAACTTCACCTGAGGAGCAGTAAAATTTGATGTAATTGAGAAACAGTTGCTTAGCTCATTACAAAATCAGATGTGCTTTTTTTCTGGAAATTAATGTGAAGAGGAAAAGAAAAGGAAAAAAAAAAAAAAAAAGAAAATCACTATATGGCTCATTACAAGTAAATTTGATTCTGTTCAAACAACCCTGACTACAGTGACATTTGAATCAGCAAAATGAGATACTTAGCAAAGGGCCAGTACATCTCAGTCTTACTGGACTGTCCTAGCTTTTCACCCCTCCAGTGCCTAGGAAAGATAACTGAGTGCAGTAGTCAGTGGCAAAGACTCATTTGTATTTCACATCTGTTTATTACAGGGATGATTTTTGTGTTAAGAGCCTAAAAGCTCTAGCTATACTATTGAAAAGGCAGAAACAGTTGTGACATATTCTCAAGAATGACCAGAGTGTTTTTCCTCTACACCTTTTGCATGGCATAAAGGTGCATGTGTTTCACTCTATTTTAGTGGTAAAATGAGTTCTGGTATGATACTTCACTCATTCAAAACCACTGGGAAGAGCAGAATGTCAGTTTTCTCCAAATGTGAGTACGTTTCTCAGGCATTTGTCTCTCTGCTTTCTGCTGCCAACTGCATAAAGAAGTCTAAGGGAGGAGATTCCTAACCCAGCCATCAAAACCAATACTGACAGGATATAACTTGTAATCAAAGACTGACCTCATTTGGATTATATGGGACTCTAGGGAAAATCCTGGGTACTACAGACTAGTGAGCCTGACTTCCATTACTGGTAAGATGACAGAATCTGTAATAAACAACAAGATCATACAGCACATGAATTATATATTCTGTTGGGAAAAAATCAGCATAGCTTCTGCAAAGGGAAATCCTACCTCAGTAATCTGCTGGAGTTCTAGCAGGGTGTCAGTAAGCACATGGATAAAAGTCAATAAAAATTCAAAAGAATAGTCTCTTCAATGACAAAGTCAGTAGGGATTGGTCCAGGAGCAAATTTATTCAACATCTTTATCAATGACCTAGAGAAGAATTGAGTGGAGAAATATCCAACTTGCAGATCCTAATAATCTCTTTCAGGAAGACAGAATGTCTTGATGTTGGCAAGAAACTTTGGAGAGATCTCATAAAACTGTGGACAGGTGGTTGGCAAATGAGTTTCAGTGTGGATAAACTTTAGATATTTTTTCTCATAGATGCATTGTCTTAACTATTACAGCACTGTGCTGAACACTGAACTGGCAGTTGCAGCTCAGGTAAGAAATGTTGGCTTCGTTGTTGACACTTACCTGAAATTTTTGGGTCAATGTACAGTGGTGAGGAAGCCAACAAAATAATGGGGATAACCTTATAGAACTTGCTATCATGGAAGATCATAAACTGGCTGTTGGCTTTCCTTACAAAGAGATTAGATAAATTTGCAGACAACATATCCATAAAACAAAGATCAAAAGGACCAGGCAGAGACATTCCTTCTAACATTCCTAATAGAACACAGCTGTGGATGCCCAGGGAGTGAAAGGGGAAGAGTCTGCAGAGAGTGGCTGGTATTGCCTGATCTGCCTGCATAGCATCTCTTATACTTCTGCTGGAGACTGAGCACTGCGATAAATAAACAGTCAGTCATACTCAGTGGGGCATTTTTTTTCCTACATCCATGTTGTACTTTGGCAGCAGATGTGACTTTAGTGCCCATATTCTAAGGTAGAGCCTGCATGCCAGTTCTGAACCAAAAGCCATTCAACAATGATTGACAAGAAGTTAAGTCCAATTCAAACAGTCATACTGAAAATCAGGGACTACAAAGCCAAACTGAGTACCATGCTAATACAGTTGCATGGCTTCCAGTCGAGAGTTGGCTTCCATTTGGCCAGCTCAAAGCTGTGTGAGGACAAAGTGAGGTTTATCTGCAAAATATTTCACAGGTATATCATTACAATCTGATATCTCTAGGGTAAAATGTCTGCCATCTCTCCTCTAGGAGAGTCAAATTCCCTGCTCTTCCAAACACTTTGTTACATTTCCACTTATAAAGTGATCAGGCTTCATTTTACACTTAGTCCTGCCTCCTGTCCTAATTTCGGGAGAGTTTTCATACACTCTTTCACAGAACACAGACATTTGTAATATCTTGCATGTGGGTCTACAGCACAGGAGGATGTTTAAGGGGGTCATTTTGCTGTGGACATGTAAGACACTCATGTGATCCACAGTAGCTTCTGGTTGAGGGTATATAATGTGGAACATTAACTCATTACTTATCTTCCAGTTCTCTTATATCTCACATGAGCCAGTGGCATAAATATTTCAAAAGTGGCTTTGTTTATCACTCTGAACATAATAGAAGAAAAAAAAAGTCCTTCTCAGAAGACACAGCTTCTTCTGATCTGTACTTCCAAGAGTTGAGGAAGACCTGTAGCTGTAATTTTGATAAACCTAGTCAGCAAGAGTCTAAATGATACTGACTGATGCTAGGGGAATAGCTCATCCTTTATGAAGACATTTTACCGTAGCACTCATAACTGGAAGAGAAGCTGTAAAGATCCAAAGCAAGGATTTACCAGGAAAGTCCTGGTTACAATGTTAGAAAAATCTTTTTGCGAAACGTAGGCTAGCATTTGCTAATCAACATGTACTGTGCACATCACTGGAAATGAGGAATGGGTGAAGTCCTGACTTCATCTACTCCTTAGTGAACACCTGAAAGAATGAGCCCTAGCCTTGTGCATTACAGCTGTGGAGAGAGACCTGGCTTGGGCCTGCAGAGGAGCGGGCACAGTAAGTCAGGATCTCTTCACACTTTGGACTTGGGCCAAAGTCATCCATAGCATGATCCCAGTGAAAGACATTCAGCAGACAATAGCATTACCCAGTGAGTGTGTTTGGCTCTATGCGGCACCTGTACTTGCTTTTTACATCTGGAAAGGGGACAGATTCTTCAATCTGTTACTGCTAATGAAAGGTGTAGTGACTCAAGGCACCTACCCATCAGGTGGAAGTCTGTCCACAGCTGCAGTCTTGTAATTTATAAAAACAAGAACTGCTTTGACCTTGCACTAGCCACACTATGGGCAGGCTCCCCATTACCATCCTTTCTTCAGTTTTCATTATGAACTCCCCCTCAAGGATTTAGAGTAGCCACCGTGCTCCCTCTGTGCCCTTCTTCCAGGCATAACAGAGCAATTCCAGATCCTCATCTTGGGCTTAAGCCATAAAAGCGCCAGTGGATCCTGAGCAAATTCAAGTAGGTGAGGCATCAGATCAGTTCCCATACACAGAAAAACACTCCATAGGCTCCTCCACATACAGTCATAGAATTATTTAGGTTGGAAGTTACGTCTGGATATATCCAGTCTTACCTATTCTACGTAGATTTGGAGGTGAGCTGCAAGACTTTCATATAGACTTTGCATTTGTCTCCTCAGAAACACAGGCTTTTTTGTTTGGTTCATTCTCCATTACTACATCTAAGGAGTGAGAATGCATCAAAGCGTCTTGTAATCCACATTCACAGCACTAGCAGTTCTGCAGGGAAAGATAGTTCTAGCATCTCTTCTCCCTCCCCGAAAAGAAATCAGTTTAAAGGACAAATGGTGTAAACAAAGGGACTAAAGGGCATGAATGAAACAATACATTCATTTCCCTACGGACTTCATTGCTCACTCCTAAGAATAAAACACACATAGGATGACGCAATTAGCAGTAAATAGTACAAGGGCACCAGACTCTGCCCACATGACCATTCCATGCACAGTTTTTGAGTACTTTCTAAGAAAGGCCTGAAATGCAGAGACTCTAAAGGGAACCTAGGGGACTAGTTTAGTACATGCTTCTACTCTATATATTGTAAATTAGAAGATAAGATAATCAACCAAACTATTACATACACCAACTGAATATGCTAAAATTGCCCTAAAAAACATATTTCAATCCTGGTATAGAATGCTGCTAAATTTAGAGTCAGGATGAAGTCCTGTACACATACTACAAACTCATCAATGGCCAATACTAATACTGTAGAAGATATTTTTAAACTGGCCACATTCAGCTACATCCCCGCTCATACTTATTCCTCCAGAACCTGAGCAATAATGATGTGTGAGAACCCACTAGGCATAAAATTATTTGAAGCAGAGAGTCCTTCACTAGAAAGTATTCTATAATAAGTACTGACTCTTGGGTCCTATTTTTGATGCACAATCAAAAGAGAAGTTGCCTCTGCATGCAGTGATGTTGACATCAGAGTACAGGATATCAGGTTACTGGAAGAATTTGCATTATTTCTGTAAACATTAAGATGGATAGTTTTTTATGCATGCCTTCTGCTCTTTGTTATGATAGTGTGAATCTGAAGTCATTCATTTAGCTGAAGACTTTTAGATTTATTTGAGGAAGATCAAAAGGAAGAATAGTTAAGTTGACCTCTGACAAATAGCCTTCCAAATATGTAAATCAAGAGATATGAATCTGTACTTATTGGTAGGCACATATTGTCAGACAAGGTAAGAGATTTTCTCCATTCCATTTAGTCTTTCTAGAAGTTCAAAAGAAAGAAAAGTAACGAATCAAAAACAACATGAAAAGCCTGTGTACTTTTCAGTGTCTTTCATTTATCCTAAGCACTGTTATGGATACGTTACCAGCATTATTATTAACTTTGACTTAAAAACATTTAAGTTAGATGCTGTGTCCATTAAATTTGGCTGAAAATGAAAAAGAAGTTATAAACAAGTCTATTTTGACCAGTTTCAACTGACCTGTATAGCCTGGTAACTTTTGAATAATTCAGTTAGGGAAGAGTTCAGCTTCCTGAGTGATTTAGACTTGTTTTGAGTCTTCGTTGAGTGATTTAGAGGTTTGGTTATGTGATCAAAAAAGAGATTCCTTCTTCGTCTTGATTTCAGATATTGCTTTTCTTCCCAAAGGGCAAAATACAGGATGCATACAGGAGCTGGACCATAACAAGAGCTCCAGAGATACGATATCTTAAAGTCCTAGAGAAGGCCTCATTTGAATTCTATTCTGAACTTCCTGGCTTAGGCCTCTGTCTACATTCTCCTGCTTTTATTCGCTTTAGCTGTGCACTAACAACTTTAAGGCTCATGCAGAATGTAAGCTGATTGCTTTGAATATAAATGCATAGACTATTAAAAGCAGAATTTAGGCTTCTAGACTCATAAATCATAAAAGGAAGTATAAATTCTGTGTTTTAGTGGAGATTTAAATTCCTAAATGGGTTTTATAGGAGCCACATAAGACCTATTGACAATACTCCTTTATGATAAAAAGTAAATAGAAGTGACAAAGTCAGAATTCAAAATGCCACCACTTAGCTCCCACTAGCCTGAAGAAGACCGAAAAATAGCTGGAGGAAATCTCAGAGGGAAACAAATGATAACATGAAATTAAATGTGTAATATTCCTTTTTATGCTGTGTGTGGGGGAAAAAAAAGCACTCAGAGAATGAGCTGGTGCATTTGCATAACAAAGGAAATCAACAACAACAACAAATTGCCATCGTGTTCAAAGCTAATAATTGCGTAGATGACAACAAGAAAGCGCCTTTCTTCTCAGCTCTCTAGGGGACAGGCCTTGTCAAGATGAGGAAAAAAGGTGAAAAGTGACCCCACTTGCTTTCATGAAAATTAGCAAGCTCAGAAAATGTCTTTGGTGCAAGGGGTGGCCAGTGAACGGTGTGAATGCTAATGAACACAATGAGGGCAGAGGCTGAGCCAATGTTCCCATCTACCCCATCAAATGATCAGCTGGCAGCAGCTTCTTCTTTTAACCACCTTCATCCAGCTTACCACCTTCCCACTCAACCTTCTCAATAAGCTCCTTTACAAAAGTGAGCTTTGGAGGAAAAGAAGGGGTATTTTGTTGTTGTTGTTGTTCTTGAATGCCTCAAAAACAACAATGCCTCTGTGAAATGTGAGAATTTCTCTCCTGTTCCTGTACATCATGGCCCCAAGTAAGGATCCTCAGTTTTCTTGAGCCTTTTATCTGGATATTTCACCTTACTAAGATCAAGAGCAAGCTGCTTGCACTTCACTACTACCTCTGAGATTCCTAAGCCCTGTAAAAGTTCTAGCTCTGGAGAAAGAGATACTTCTCTGGGCACTAGCAGATCACTGATCCCAGCTGGTTTTGTCAGTGTGAAAATACGTATTTGCTTAATCTGCAAAATAGAACATAATTCAATTTATCCAATGACTTCCTAGAAGTACTGTGACTCCAGAAGTCTACTAAAAGTCCTGAATAGTAGTAGTAGTATTTTTAATTATCCAGTGGGTAGAGTGTCCTTGAAAAGAGCTCTGAAACCCTTTGAAAGCATGTGTCTGATGCTGAAAGTCCTAGACAGAAAGACAGGCTGAAAGGAAACAGGATGAACTGATACATCCCTATTTAACTCCCCACTTCTTCCTTTCAGTTTCCCAGGCCTGCATCAATAATGCAGCAGGCAACAAGAATGAACAAAGTTACAGAGTCTTATTCTAGTCTTTCTTATTCTAGGACAAACTCCAGTAGCACAAAAATAGCTCCCTTTGGCACATCTCCATAAACTTGAAAGGTTTAAACAACTGGAATCTGTCCTTTAGCCTTATGGAAAATACCTGTAACGTTTAACAGCATTTCAACCATTCAACCAATCTTTTCAAAATTTGATGAGTGTAGTCACACATTAAAAGCAATTCTAGAAGTTTAAGTTATTGAAGCCAGTGTATATTCTATAAGACATGAGGTGTACATGTATTTTAAAGTCTGCCTTACAGAATTCAGCAGCAGAGTTTTAATTTTCTGTCACGGTCAATAGGATTGATTAGAAAGCAAACAGTTCTTCCTTCCAAACCCCTCAATAACTTAGAGAAGAAAAACACAAATGTCTAAAATCAGTCAGGTATTGTTTTGTTTTTAAATCCCCTAGGATTTTTTTATTTGATGTCTGATGTCTAGGTTGCTTTCATTCATTACAGAACAAATGGATGGCAGTCAGAGAGACCTTGACTAGACAGACGGCTAAGGTACTCACTCACATGACAGCCCTGGGTTCAAGCCTCCATAGCAGACAAAACAGGAACTTTTGCCTGAGGGTCTAACATCCTATGTACCTTAACCTGTCAGTCCTTACAGCTGAAAAGGTTTCATCTTGTATAAATAATGAAACACTTGTTGGGGGTGGGGGGAAGGGGATAGGTCACAGGCATGAAAGCTATGTCATTAGGGGACTCACTTAGGAACACTGAAGGCACCGATCCAAATCCTTCTCCACCAAGTGAGGAAGAGCTAAAATATTCTACCATCACTAGGCAAATGCAATAATCCACTGTACCAACTATAGCTATAAGCATTCAGTGTCTGTCATGTGGGAGGATTGTGTTTTTTTTCCTTTTCTAGTGGCAGGTAAGTGTAAGAGATCTTAACCTCATTCTAATCTATAGTTAAAATGCACTGAAGCCTCAAAAATCTGTTACCTGTTAGAATTCTTTTTCTCCAGTCAAAATCAGGCTCTAAGGAAGAGCCCTAGAGTGCCACAGGAAGAGTGTATTAACTGACCAGGAAAGATATAAACACCTATTCAGGACTGCACAGGAGTGGATCCTCTAGCTCTCTGGAGACACTCGTGTTTAAAAAGAGTCTTCCTTCTCTTTCTAAACACACTGGATTCTAAAGCAACCTTAGCAAATCACCATAAGGCAAAAGAAGATTTTACTGCTCAATCAAGCTCAACTGTTTCCAACCTGGGACCATCATACATGCTGCAAAGCAAAAGCAGTTTTGCTATCATCTCTGCCTCATCTCCAGCAGTCAAATGAAAAAGTAGCGACTGGTTTCTCATGGAGACCTGGGGAGCACTCTGAGGTATTTACTAGTTCTACATCTGTGACAAAAATGAAAAATATAAATCTGAATTGTCTCAGAGGAAAATAAGTTGAAAGGGGAGGAAAAAAGTTGAACAAATTATTGTTTATTTGCTGTGGTTTGGGTGGATTATAAGAACAAGGCTTTTTTGTCAGAAGCCTGTAGAGCAGCTCATGAAGACTTAATCAGATAAGTGGGTCCTTTCACTGCTGGTTTCCCTGCCTGGCTGATGAGGCTCAAGACCTGTAGACAATGGATGAAGTACTGGCTGGCACCTCTCTGAGCGCAAGTTTCACTAGATGCATCTTTAATGAGTTACTCCTGCCAGGTTTCAGTTGTAGCAGCAAGTCTGGGGTCTACAGATAGATGACTTTTTCCAACTGAGGACAGCAGGTACCCAGACTGGACTCTGCAAACAAAAGGGAAATGGGACTGGCTTGCACTGCTCCCAGCTGAGTGCAGCAATCTGAATCAGGGACAGCTCTCTCCAGTGGGCTATGGGAGTTATATGAAAAGAGATGAAGAGGAGCACAGGAGAAGGAAAGATTGGAAATGCTCTGAAGTGGGAGTCTTCAACTTGGATCCATCACAAATGTATAATCAAGCATATATGCAAAGTCAGCCTTAAGGGGTCACCTACAGACCGATAAAATCAGTTGTCTCTGAGGCTGCAAGAGGTTAACTGTTAATACTACTAATTTTCTGTAGTGCGCTTCAGCTTGTAGAAGTATGAATATGACAGACACAAATGCAGAGCTCCTTCCTCAACACTGCAACCTTAAACAGGGACAAGTAATTCGTGAATTAATGAGGCCTATTGGCCAATGGCTTGCTCATGAGTGGATGTTCTGATGTCTAATAAAGGGTGAGTTCAATTACCATTTTGTGGAATAAGAGTGCTGATAGTGCCTTTTCCTCAACAATCTACCTGTCTCCAAAATTCATGTTAGAATATGTTTGAGCCCTTTTGCCTCACTACTTAATTTAACTGAAATCAGCACAGACTTCAATAGTTATTTTGAAGGACAGGCACAGACATTGATCATGTAGTCTTAATTTCCCTGGAAGTCAGACTAACACTTCTTAGTCTCACTTAGGCAGAGTGAGGGCTGCTTAGGAACCTTCATGGCAGTGTGATGCCATTGGCCTAGTGAGCAGGTTGAGACAACCAAATTATCACAGCCACTTCTGAGAGAGGCTGATTAGTCTCTGCTTCACCCACAACTGCCCCTCTCTGGAAGTCTGGCCCCACTACCCAGGCAGAACCTACACACCTGTATAAGCAAGCTGTGCTCCACCATGTTTTTAGGACTCTGGCAAACATTAAGAAACTTCATAGCCTCAGCAGAAAAGCAACTGGATTTTATCCCCAACTGGCAGACAGTGAACAGAGAGAAAATGGGTTAAGTGAGTTGGTTCAAGGAACAAAGAAAAACTGTAGCATAAACAACCTTTATCTCATAAGTATCAGCTTAGCACTTTAGATAATACCCCATCCTTTAAATTTAGTTGAGTTGATATTTGAAATACAATGGTATAATCCTGCAACTGTTTGGCAGTTGTGTCTAGGATTTTGTTTTGTTTCCCTATCAACTAAATCATTCTTTCAGCATTCTTTCAAATGATAGATTACAGCAGGAACAGGGCCATCACTTTTCTGTCATTAATTCACCATAGTAAAGTACCATCCCCACCACCTGGGGCAAATTTAACTCCTGCCCCGTACTCCCAGCCACAAACCCCATCTCATGCTGTCACCACATTGATCTCCAGCAGAAGAGAGAAGGCAACCTGCCCAAATCCCATATCCCTGTTCCTACTTGACATTGTCTCTCTCTCTCCTTTTATTTATTTCATTTCCTGTGCTCAGCGTGCAGTGAACCTCTCCAGGTTCATTCATTCATTTCACTTTGGCAGCATGTCACTACAGGGACAATCTATTGAGGATGAGATGGAAATAATATTACGCTACTGAGCTGATAATACCCGACTTTAATATCTCTTAGTAGCATCTCCATTGTGCTATGTCAGTGAAACAGATCAGACAGTGTAGGTCTCTAGAGTAAACCAAAAGGGGGGGGGGGAGAATACTTCTGCTATCAAAATTAAACTTCTCTTACATCAGCAATGGAGGGTGCAGGGGCAGCAGAACTGCAAGGGAACTGATCAGCTATCTTTCAAGTAGTGCTTTTGAGCAGGTAGCTAATAAACATCTGTATTTAACTTCAAGCACTTTTTCTTCTTCTCTCTTCTCCCATTTCCCTGTCTTGTATGTTCCCACTAACACACCAGGTTGGTTATATATAGCTCATTTTAGTGACATCATAACCATTCTGTAGTCATTATCATGTTACTTAAACAGATTTACAGTCTGTGTGTTTGAATAAAAAAAAGATGAAGGGGGGAAGTTCAAGGATCCATGAGAAAGATATTCAAAAAGTGTGGTTTACTTCTTAAGACAGCCCTAAGAACCTCTCCAAGGGGCTTTGCTGTCTAATTCAGGTCAGTAAGTCTTTATTTTGCAGATAAGACAGAGAGTGGGGAGTCAAGAGAACCTGGGTTTTGTTCTTGCTTCTTCTGCTTTTTGGCTATCTGACCTTGGGGAATTGTTTAGCTTATCAATATCACTGTCTCTTCATCTCCAGCTTGAGTGTGAGAAAGCATCTTTTGTGCCTTGGTGGCTAGATGAATGTGTACAAGCTAAATGTTTTCTTTCCTTGATGTAGTTGGCATGGCAACTTTTAGTTGACTTGGTGCAACAGTTGGCTCTGATAAACCCTGACTAGAAGTGCAGAGGCTTGGATTTGGCCCTGAATGCCAATAATTTCATCTGAGGAAGATGATGGAGTTTGACAGAGGAATATTTCAAACTCTTTAAATATCCTCTGCCGCCTCAGCTAGCATTTCATCCATTAGTCATGTGAAAATTTAAAATGCATGTTTACAAATGATACCAAAAAGAAAATACTTAGAAGAGCCTTTCAGTTCTTCCAGGTGAGTTTCAGGGGTTCCATAAGCTACGGATAAACTGCAGAGAGTTGAAGAAATCAAGTCTGAAACTAATAGACCTCTAACTCTTCATGTCCTGATTATGCTGACTTTCTTTCTGTCTTTCCACCACTTGGGCTTTCCCTGTAATACCTCTTTGGTGTTCCTTGTTAGATGCTGATTCCCGTAACTTAGCAACCTGCACACCTCTTGCTGGTTTATGTATCACTGCCTTCTATACACTGAAATTGTAAGCTATGACTGGTGAGAACAAGAGTTCAAAGAATTAAAATCCTAGGCCTCTGTTCCTAGAGTTACCTTATACCTATTTCTAGAGAAGCATTCAGAATAATGGTCTCATTTGTTATATTACAAGCCTAGTGAAAAATATGAATGAGAGCTGCGTTAAGGCAGAATAATTTACCAGAGCGAAAAAGTCAAAGAAAAGAAAATAAAAAACTTTTTAATGGGATTCTGAACTTTCTGAGAGGCTGCAGACAGTTTTTGAGATCTATGTGCTGATGAGTTTTCCCCTTTTTCTTTTGCTGCTAAACTTCCTCATGCAGCCAAAATACAAGTGGTCCCTCGGCACTGATTTATATTATTTTTAGCGATGTGCAGGCAGCAACATTTTAGGCCCTCAAAGCTTAATAATATTTTTTTCTTTGAAGGAAAAAAAACAGAAAGAAGAGAGAGAGTGATCTTCCACAGCAGATCAGGGCAAGAGGAGGTGACTGCTAGGAGTTGGGAGTACAGGATTCAGCTCTGTAACCTAATTAGACAAGAGCTTGGAATTCAGTGTGATGTTACGGGAGTTCTGCCCTGTAAAAGCCCTCTTCTGAAGAGACAAGAGAATGAATTAAGCACCTCTTAAAACTGTCATGGTCTAAAGTCTGTCTGACTGTGTGAGTAACCTCAAATTTGAACGATCCTGGCTCCAAAGTATATTTGCACAACTCTTAAAATAACATGTCCTAAACTCAAGAAAACAGCTGATCATGAGGCTAAGGCACTAAAGTAAAATTCAGGAGACTTGGGTCTAGTTACCAGTTCTGCCCCAATTTCTTAAAGTAACATTGGACAGGACATAATTTAACCCACATTTTTTGAAAGGATATGTTCTCTTGTTTGACTTTTCTTCAGACAAGAACAACTTTGGAAGGGTTTTTCTCCTAACAGGCCAGTCTCTGATCTCAGGCACTTCTAAAGCATAAATACCCATAAGCAATTCAGTACTGGCATATCTTCATCAGAACTGTGGGAGTAGATTCATCAGTATGAATTTAGTCATCTACAGTATTGGCATTTACATCTGAGATAGTTATCTAGGTCACCTTCACAGCCTACAACAAGAAATAGTCAATTCTAGAGCATGATCCATTTCATCCAAATGTAGATATCAGGAGAATCACTCTGGAATTGCCTGTTTCTCTCTACTGACTTGTGTATGAAGTCTAGGCAATTAGATCAGATGTGTATTACACACATTCAGAAATGAGTCTCAAGTTGTGCCCCTCTGCGGAAGAGACACTCCTGAAAGCCTCTAGAGTTCAGTCATGCTTCCGCAACTGGGCTGATAGATCCCGATGTGTGGGATCCTTACTGACCTATGGAGACTCTCCTGAGAGTCCATTTTTTTTGCTCTAATTTGCTAGAGCTGAGATAGAATAGGAATAAGATGGGTGCTGATGAAATCAGGAGTAGATTTATAGACTCTAAGGCAACAACCTTTATTTTCTGTGTAGGATCACACACACACACACAAGTAATTCTATGTACAAGGGAAATAATGCAAGTTAATTTCTTGTGAATTTTTGTTTCAGTGGTGAGCGATGGTGTGCATTTTCCATTGTTTACTAAGGGATCCTTTTCACACAGTAGAGAAGTTAAAGAAACTCTGTTTCCTCTACTCATGTGCCCAATTTCACAAAGCTAGTCAGAACTTAGTATTTAATTGAAACTGGCCAACAAGTTCAAAGGTTGCAGTAAAGGACAACACAGAAAGGAAGACTAATGGACACTCAGAGAACAATTTCTTAAGAAGATGGACTGGGGTGGGGAGGAGAAGAAAAAAGGGAACAGAAGAGCGATAAAATCAACAGTCCAGCCTGGAAACCACCCTGCTGCCACAAAGGAAGGAATCCATTCATTTACATTCACAGGGAACCCAACAGCAGCTGGAGGTGTCTGGGCACTGCCACTGCACAGATGATGTCAGGCCTGTGGAAGATTTTTCAATTAATCTCTCTTGACCCTATGCCTTGAACCCTCATTCCTATTTTTAACAACTCCATTGTGTTGGATGACCTTGGGACCCAATGACCAATAATGCCCATTTAAGTAACTGCGGGGGTGTCGGTAAGTATGCAAGGAGAATTTGCAAGGGGCTCATTATATAGAGAGTTAGTTACCACAGAGAAGGACTCTTTCTCTTGTTTTTGCCCAGGGGCTGATAGTTGGGGACCTTAAACAGAGAGTGTTTCAAGCTAAAGACAACCAAAATGCTCTAAAAAAAGCCATTCTCCCATGTAGAAGGGTATAGAAATCAGAGGAAAAAAAAGAAAGGGCAAATGTACATAATATGAACATATGCCAATCAAACTTACCAACGGCATCAACAAAACTATTTACAAACTTATGTTCCTTCTTTCTCCTCTCCACACTAGGTTAAAAAGTATTGGAACTAACACCGTTTTTAAAAGCTTATATCTTGTTTTACAGTGTGCTGTAACACCTTGACTATTTCTGTTCATTATTTTGAAAGAGTAAAACAGGGAAGATTTGGCTTCAAGTTCATATATGTACATCAAATGTTAATACCAGTTTTGTTTGAATCACAGTAAGACAAAAGTGTACTAAACCCCTTTGCCTCACTGATTTTACAGAATGCAGTTTAATACCTACAAGGTACAGCCTTGAAAACATCCTGCTCTAGATTTTCCAATAGGCCTTAGATACAAACTCTTCTTCCAGTATGAAAATGTTTTGTTGTACCCTGGTAAGTATTGCAAGGTTATGAATGTGTTCTCTTCCCTGTCTTCAGTACATCTGTCTGGCAGCCTGAAAAAACAACACATTTCTCTGTTTTCCTTAAAGGAAGATAAATTATACTTTAGTAAAGATTGCTATGATGACAACATGAGACTGAAAACAGTATGTGCTGCAATGCTGTACCAGCCTCTGTGTATTGCTCTGTTGATGGATTGACCACCATCTTGTCCATCACTTAGGTTTCAACCAGCTATTCCTCTAGCAAAAGTCTCTGGATTGGAGCAAGTGAATGAGAAAAGATAGGGCGAGGCTTAAAGGAGAATGAAGGATAAATCTAGTAGATTGGATTGGATTTAAGAATACTACTTTGGAGACCCACTGCAAGTGAAAGAAGAATTTTCTTTGCAGCACCCCCAACCTTGGGCTTCTTGCAACTAAGAACTAAAGAATGGGTAAGAGAGTTTAGGAGAGTTGTGTGGGTGATGCTGGATCAATGCTGTTAATCAGAATGTAAAAAATGTCATCCTAGATCAGATTAAAAGTCTGCAACAAAGTAATCTGTTTCTGACAGTGATCTGAAACTGATATTTGGGGAAAATCATGGTTTCTTCTAGTGGTACCTTCTTGTCTGCAATCAGCAGTTTAGAAACTTCTCCGGTTTTTCTTCTGAAGCTTTCAGAAGCTTTTTATATAAAAAGCTGACAAATTCGCCAGAAAAGCCTCTACTAGTCTATGTTGATGAAAACCAATCTTTGTCATAAGAATGAATGAGGAGTGAACAGCTTGAAAATACTACTCTTTGTACAGCAAAAGAACCTTGACTAATACCCTATTTAGCACAAAGGGAGAGTGTATCTTGGTTTCTTTGGGTGTTTTGTGAGATGTCATTCAAGCTCCGTTCCCATCAGATCATATCAAAATGACTGAATCTAGTGGATTACACGCTGAAAGCATGGATACTGGAGCAGTGAGGTTTCAAGGCTCTGCGTGTTCATAAATTATGATAAAGCTGTCCATTCTGCGTCTCTTGAAAGACTCTGGTCCATGTAATTGTCCTTGTACCACTCTTGCTGGGTCATCACCTAGCAAGGTGGCCTACACACTCTGTCCTAGTAATATTATACAAAACTGATCCTAAGCAACGATGAAAGGAAAGCAGAAGGGCAAAGCGCCAGCGGAACAAAGAAGATAAGGCCCACAAAAAAAAATCCATCAAATTTTAAAATGCATCGGATGTACTAACATCTCAGAGGAGACTCAGATAAGGACACAAGCAACTCTCATATATTCCTTTGGGGCTGAACTTTAGCACAATGACGCACAGCCTCACCGATTCTCCAACAGACCTGCTAGCCTCTTTGTTCATTCGAGAGCCATTTCTCCTTTAATAGAGAGATTTTGTTATGCTGAGCTTTGTTGATTATTAAAAAAAAATCAGAACTAAAATCAAAATGCTGCTGTATACATTTCCCAGCTGGTCACACAAACCTTACTTGCCTCAGTCCACTCCAGTTTCATCCAGGACAGGCCTTCTGTGTGTATTTTCGAAATAATCCTGTCACTATACCTCTCTATAGTCTGTGTTTACTGATGTCAGGCAAAACCTCCCATTTTTTCTCGTCTGCTCAGATTTGTTTGTATTATACCTATTTTCTTTACTTACATGCCTTAATTCTCTTCTCTCTTTAATTCATTGGCTCTGTACCTGTGTTGCTTCTTAATTCTAGAAAGTATTTTGGGGCATGCTTGATTCAAAAACACAGAGAAGATTAAATTCAAGCAGTTGTGTATTTCTGTCTTGGTACTTCCACTTTTCTCCATCAGTATAGCATCTGCAATACCTAAAGTATTTATATATTTAGCATCTTAATATTATTTTCTCAATACAAATTTTCTAACATGGCTTTAACCCTAACAGCAAGAAAATCGCAATGTGAATCTAGAAAGGATTTTGAATTTCTTATTTTACATCATGTTTTAGAATCTTTACTCAGATTTTTTATGTAACTTGTCTCATGTTTGCTGAAAATTTAGAAAAGAAGCAAGTCAAAATTATCAGATTCCTTCAAAGTTATGTGGAATACTCATAACATTTTTGATTCTGTAGCTTTTCCTTTTCAAGTAGCTTGATAGTCTAAGAGAATCAGGTGATTTAAAGAGAGGGAAATTTCAGAAAAAAGATCAAATATATTACAAGACATCTGTTAATTATGAGTTTAACTCTCAGATAATCCTCTTTCCATCTTCCCTTAACTTAAAAACAAAATTTTCACAGATTTTATTTGCATTTCCGCATATAGATAGAACGTCTTCCCCTCCTTCCCCCCGTTAGAAAAGTGTGCTGCTCTTCAGAAGCCTAAGAAAAAGAGCCAGTCTTCCACCTGGAGTTTTGACGCCATATTCACTTTCCTTCAAGTCATATGCTTGACTTATTTGTAAAAACTTCCAATAAACATGAATCTGACAGTCAGCCTAATATGCTGGAATCAAAAGCTATTATTGACTTTGCCATATTGATCAATGGTGGCCCAGGCCCCCTAATAGATTACAGTGTTTCTTTCTGAATGCAGCTGCTCGGCTGTTCCCTCTCTGCGTTAAATGAATGTTCCTCTGTCAGGAAGTGTTAAAATGACCCAGTTCGGAGCCTCCTGCTCCGGGCCTTGGCCTCTCATGGATTGTGTGTGTGACGAATTTCTCAAAGCTGCGGAAACACCAAGTAGCAGGTCACTACTCGTGTCTGCTGGTGGGTTTCACACAGGTTCTTTTTCATCCCCATTCCAGCAATGCCTGCAGTCCCCTTTCCCACAGCAGTCATATGTCTCTCAAGCGTTCGCGCGCTTTTGTTTCACTACTCTGTTACGTGTGCTATATCCTCATATTATAGACTGGGAACCGAGCCACCGAGAGGCTAATTGACTTGTCACGCAGGAAGCTCATGAATAAGAGGGAGTTTGAAGCCACTTCTTTCATGTCGACAGCAGGCGCATGAAATGTTGACTAGCTCCTCTCTCCTTATGTTCCTCAAACCAACCTTCTTCTCCCAATGCTAAATTTCAAGACAGTTGCTTGGAAAAAAAGAGTTCTCTTCATCTGCTTAAAAAGTATGCCAAGATGGTTTTTCCGTGACATCAGTTTGAGTGCGTAACAACCCAGAGAAAGACTGTCTTATACCAAAAGGTGACTTACCCTTCAGCAGGCTGCATAGTCATGGTCATTTCTAAGCTACCTAAAGGTGTTATCTGCGATAGGTTTGGGAACCACACTGACCCCCTCCAATAAGCAACAAGAAGCAGCCATCTGGAAGGCAGCCCCTCTTCTTTGTACTGCTCGGGGCTGGGATTTAGGCCAATGATCAGTCCAGCTAAGCTCCTAGTGGAAGCAACCTTTCAAGAGGAGTACAAGTATTCAGAAAATGGAAACACAGGAAATTCTGCCATTTCTACAGCTGCCCCTTCTCTCAAAGCCAAAAACAAAAAAAAACACAACCAAACAAAAATCCCTCATGTTCTGTGGGGGGTTCAGAAATGTTTAAATGTAAAAAAGACAAAGGAAAATTTCTACTTCTCTTCTGAAAAAAGATGGAATCTATACTAAAAAAAAAGTTGCAAAAAGTGTTTCATCTTTTCACAGAAAAAATTATATATAGTGTTCATGAAAATTTAAATGAACACACAAATGCCGTATTCAGTAAAACTCTGTATTTTCCATGGACTGTTATTTTAAGTTAGAGTATCTCCACTGGATTTAATCAGAAGAGAAGCAAAAGATTAAAGAAAGGCACTGAGGTTGAGAGATACACTCAACAGAGATCATCAGTTTCAAGTGAGACCCAAACAGGTCAGGAACAACGTATGATTTGGAGCTATGCAGAGGAAAGCTAGCATTGTGCTTCTCTTTGAATAAGCCACAGCCAACGCTTTTTAGATCAACCACCTTTCCTTCAAAGTGTGAGAAAACAAAACCATGCCATGAAACAAATAACGGACACAGGTACTGAAATGAAAAGGAGGTGGAGAACATGATTGTGTTAGAGCAGGTGGCATCAAACCACTCCTGAGCAAGTCAAGGGCTCAGCGTCCCCAAAGCAGCTCAGCAGAGAGCTCCCCAAAGCACTCGCTTACATACTCTTCTGTAGTATGTAAATTTATTGAAATACAGTCCCCTTTGCCTACTGGGAGATGAGTGCGCTGTGATCCGTCCTCTCAACCCACACTGACACAGGCAGCTGACATTGTGGTTTTGAAGATTTCCCTTTTGTTTTTGCTGCCAGCTCGTGGGAGGGGGGAGAGAAGGAGGAAAGGAAGGGAGGAGGGGGTAACGCACCCGCGAGTGTGTGTAGGCAGGCCAAGAGAATCTGTGCCACTGAACACCCAGATGGCAGGAAAAAGTCACCTTTTACTAACTGGATCCGAGGCAGATTTTTATAGTGTGTGGGTGTGAGGGAGGGCAGGGGCTGTGAGGAGGATGCAGGAAAGCAAAGCACGTAAATGCACATATGTTTGCCCCAGAAAGAAGGAGAGAAGGGCACGTAGTGGATAAGCAGGCTTGTATCTGCATGTATATAGTGACAGAGTTGTTCAGGGAAGACAAGATGAGTTATGGAGACACCTTTCAAAAGCAAAAATCCAAGCATTCGATAAGCCTCTCTATTGCTCCTCTCTGTGCAGAGGCACAAAGGAGGCTTCCAGCTTCGCACTGCTCTTCCAAGGTGCATTAAAAGTCAATTTCTTTTCCCCTATATCCTCCGGAACAGGCTTTGGTGTAGTTAAACCGCTGTCTGGCTTGAGCTATATTTTCTCTTCATTTCTTGAAAGCCATGAACAGTTCAAGGGTCCCATTCTGGGACTTCACCATGTTCCCTGACATGGGGCTGTGCCTACACGTGTGCCTCTTGGTAACCTTAATCCCTGGCTTTAGCAGGAAATGAGCCAGCAGAAAGTGTTCAAGTCTGCTTTTCTTGAATATGTTATATTTATGTTAATAAACTAAACCAGGCCGTGGCCTGTTCTTTGTCCAGGAGGACAAAACAGCCTTGCACGTGTATAGTTAAATTCTCTACCTTCTCATCCTCAGAACCAAGTGCGCAGAGCCCAGCTTGCCTGAAACAACCTCTGGACCGTGCTCTCCCCCAGACTGTGCCGGGGGACTCTGAGAGCTGTGCCCAAGCTTGTGCCATTAGTCTACCAGAGCACAGGACTCTCTGGGAATGGGCTGACTCTTCTATTTCCAGGGGTTGAATCACCCTAGTAGTTTCCGCTCACCCAAACTATCTGAGGAGCTATGTGATCTGGGACTCTTGGCACATGAACACAACTCAGAGGGACAAGAAAGTTGGCTGGTGCTAGCAAACGCTGCTTCAGGTGGGAGTGGATGGGATCCATGCAAATGAACAGTTCTCTGAAGACACAATTAAATACTTCCAAATATCCTGCTTGGAGCCTATGTGAATTGCATGCCTGAATTACCACTGACATTCATCCTAAAGGTATCTAAAGACCTTTGTAATTCTCTCTGTAATAGAAGCGGCAATGAAATACATGCAAGACGGTTTAATGCCGTAACAATCTCACTTATTAGAGGAGAAGGGGTGTCTTAAAGGCTGCAAATAAAGTCATACATCTTAAAAGATAGACAAATATTTCCAGTGAAGTCTGACCAGACTTCAGGACTCATATTTAAACTGAAGAAATTGTAAGCTTTTTTGATGGCTGAAAAGAGAAGGGATAGAGGGATCATTTGAACCTCAGACTAAGATAAAGATGCAAAATGCACAAAGAAAACCTTGTAAAGAATGATCCTAAGAGCCCTGCACAGAGACTACGCTGTGATCTTACATCTCTAACGTCCATACGCTTATGGGTCCCAGGCATTCTGTGTTACAAGTCAGAACTGACCATTCTGATGATCTGCTTTGACTCTCTGACAGCATAATTTAACTCAACAATTTCTACAATGCATATACATTCTCTATACCCCTCACTTGGCAGAACAGGCCAAGCATGACTCGGTGCCCCTGCAAATAGAGTTACTGGTATTTTACCCATCGTTTTGTTTCTGATAACTACGCAGGAAAAGACTGGGTTCCTTATTCTTGATTTAGCCCTAGCCACCAAAGAGATGCATTGCATTGTACTAACAGGGAGGTATGTAAAGTCACCTCACACACTGCCATGTGTCATGGGGAAAACCCTCTGGGAATGTCTCTACTGTGAATATCGAGGCAAACCTTTTTCAGTGCCTTCAAGAGAAACCAAAAGCAAAGGAAAATGGGGAAAAATAATCCCCTCACGTCTCCCTCTCCAAAGGCAGCAGATGCTTTAAAATTCACCAGGCAAGGTCTGCCGTGTAGCAGACAGTGGGGCGGAGAGGGTGGCTGCTCTGTACGGCTTCCCGTGCTCCCCAGGCCTGCTCCCAGGGATTGTATCTGCATGTGCAATTTTGGCATTTCCATATATCTGGACAATTGTTATGCAGATCTTGGGTACAGGGAGCTGGGTTTGTTCCCCGGCCCTCCTCGGCCTCCCTCCACGAGGGAGGGAGCCTTGCACACGGTAAACAGTACGCTGCATAGGCTATTAGTAATCCACCAACTGGCCAGACACCAGCAACCGCTGCAAGCAGCTTTCCAGCTGACTCCAACACTTTAATTGTTCACTGTGTGTTAAACAGAAACGCATTTCTCTATCTAGAGATTACAAATGAAAGATTTGCTCTCCACCCTCCCTCTGCTGCTATTTCCTTGACCTGAGGGAGGTTATTCTCTCTGAGAAGAGACACCCTGTTGCAAAGTTTGCTGTGATAGCAGAAAAGGACACTGGATCATCAGCATCAGTAATCGAGGGCGCAAACCTCAACCCTTTTCCCAACCTCCCTCCACCCTCCATCTTGCACATATTCCTGCTTGCTCTAAGGGAAGAACTTCTAAGGGCTGAATATTTCCAGGCTTATTTATCACGAGCTGCGCTTTAATGAGCACCTGACCTGAGCCCATTGAAGCCAATAGAAAGATTTTTCAGGAGCTTCAGGATCAGGTCCTTAAAGAGTCATCTTCAGCGCGGTCGTCAGACTGCATCGTTAGATGGTACGAATTAGTGCCACTGCACTGACTTCCGTGAAGCGAGGCTGAGGTACATTAATTGAGACTTATTTCAGGAGCTCTGCTAATGGAGGAAAACAGTATTCCCTGTAATAATGTAATAAAACTGCAATGCCAGGACTGCAAGCTCTGTTGAGCCATCACTGTATCTTGCAGTATCTTCCAGGAAGTTCTTTTGATTGCAACAGAGTTCATTCAAAAATACATGGAAACTTCATTTGCAGAATGTTTATTTTTCTGTGTTTACGAGAAATATATTACAGTACATTTGCACAAGTCTAATCAAATATGTCACAAGTTGTTCAAGTCAGATGGATTGGTACACTGGTGTCAATATGCAAAAGCCACACCTCTCAACATCTATTTTAAGGAAAGAGCATCCAATTAACAAGAGAGGTCAGACTAGACCTCTCTTATAACAGCTCAAAAGTGTTGCGAGTGTATCACAATTACTGGGTGAGTTACTCTGGAGCCTGAAACTGAGTCCCTAGTGGGCTATGACAACCCTTTACACCAGGCTGTTACCCCTCTTCAACTTTAAGGTGTTACCACAGACTTGTTAAATGGACTTTCAAGGGGGCTGCGCTCTGAGCAGGTCCATTCCTCCACGCTATCGTACAGGAACACATGCAATTTTACCAGCTCATGTTGTCAACAAGGAAGGATTGTCTAATGCCAACTTCTGCAACTATAGAGCAGATTTCATCACAAAAAATACATATTAGGCTTCCCATTTCATCCTGAATCGAAAGGCAAAAGTCAACTTTTTTTTTTTTTTTTCTAAATAGCACCCACCTAGATACCCTGCTGCAGATATCTCAGACTTTGCCATCTGATAGTCATGCCATTATAGGCAAAACGGATTGTCTCTTAGACTCTCCTATTTGAGATGGTTGTCTTAGAGACAGACAGGCCTCTCACTCCTCCCACGGACAACAGAGGGTGTCAAGACAACTAGATCAAATTTTAAAAGTCTGACCTTTGGGCATTTAAATAAATCCCATCCCTGGCACTCAGACTGAGTAGGGGGCTCATATGCGTCAAGTGGAAAGGGCTTATTTCTGCTGCAGACTTCTGTGGACTTGCCTGTGTCAGCAGAAGATCCCTGAGCCTCACTGTGGTGCCTCAGAAGCTACTGCAGCCAGCCCCGAGCACCGGCCGTGCTCATGGAGGGGGTCTTCGGCTGTCCCCGGACAGCACAGCTAGTGGCGCTTCTGTCCCTGCGCCAGGAACAATATTGCTGGTTTCTCAGATGTGCAAAGGTTGCTATCACAGATGAGATTGAACTGACATTTGAAGATTTGAGGAGAAATTATTACCCAAATATTTCAACCTCTCTCTGTATTAACTGACTTCGAGGCCAGGCAGATTCTCTAACATCTGGGCTCAGCCGTACAACGCAGGATGAGTTTGAAGGAAACCTGGATAGAGTTTCATGTGAAACCAACCAGAAGAGAAAGCAAAACCAACCAACCAAGCAAACAAATGAAAAAAAAGCTGACTTAAAAACTAGGAAGGAAAAAATATCACACAAAGCAAATCAGCTGTGCTGTAAATAACACTTTTTTTGTTGTTTTCACATAGGAACTTTCTTTTAGCAAAATATAATAAAAATAAGAAAGCAAGAAAAATGTATTTGTCTGTATACCTCACCAAGATGAATTCCCTTGTTCAAGTGCATGAGTAATGCTGGGATTAACATTTAGGATTTAAACTTTAGAGCCATGAAGTACCATGCTGTGGACAACAGCAGTGAGTGAGAGATTAGATACTACCAGACTAACCTGGCGTCTCACCTTACAGCTTTACTACCCAGCTGATTTCCGCAGGCACTGATGGAAACATCTGGGTGTTTGTGAGTGTGTTGATATTTATTTCGTTATTTTTTAATGCTATAGGGAATTTAAGATTAGTTTTGTTATTTCCACTAACCAGACATCAAAATACCTTGAGCTGTTCACACTCTTACAGCATTTCAAACCGTAAAGCACTAGCAGGAGAAGGGATGACACAGCCCTAGGAAATACTAACACAGATTAATGTAAAACACAGCACAAACAGCAGCCAGATGTAATGCAGCAAGTAAACTTCTTTTTTTTTTTTCCTTCCCTTCTCGTTGTGGTACATCAGCCACCAGAGGGAGTCCAAGAGACCCCAAGAACTGCAGGATAAACAGATCAGCTTTTGGCAAAATAAAGGTAATTAAACAGTTTCTACCGGGGGCTGCAGAGTTCAAGCAATCTGAACTGCTTTAGGTCACTGTGAGATCTGCATCGCAGCAAGATTTCTTGCAAGAAGCTAAATCAGACTTAATTTACTGTTTAACTACTCCAAGAAAACAAAGGGAATAAAGAAGCTAGTTGATATTATCAGTATTATTGTTGATGCTGAAAGTGGTCTTTGTGCATTTCTAATTAAATAATATTTTGTATTTATAGGTCAATAGAAGAGAAAAAAAGAGGGTTAGGAGACCAGCATTCAAAGAGCAAACAGGCCCTCACCTGTGTCACTATACACATGCTCAAGTTTATAGAAATACACAGAGATGTTTAAACACATACACATTATATTTTGTTTGGTCTTGACTGTTTGGTAGTGGAGGATTAGAGATGGGCCATCACACTGCCTTGCGTCTCCTAGTCTGACCCCAAAGACGGAGAAGGAAACTTGCTCTTCCAGCAGACTTGGAAGGGGCATAGGATGTTTCAGGCTGGTGTTTATGGCCACGGCAGGTTAGAGGGACACTGCCACAGAAGAACACAAATCACTTTTCTCCCTATAGGGCAGAGCAAGAAGCAACGCTACAGGCCACTAACACTAGCATGCCAAAAAAGGGTTGTGCTCCTCTATAGAGCGTTTGTAGCAAAAAAATAACAGCATAAATGTCAAGAAAGACATCTTCCTCAGAAGACACTGTTACTCTCCTCTGGGCTAAGTTCTGACTATTACCTTCTTGTCCAACATCTGACCAATTGTCTTCATCACTAAAATGCAAAATCGTCATTCTTACTTCCCTCTCAACTCTCCAACCAACGAGCTCTGAAACTTCCTTCTTTTCCTTCTCTTTTGTCCTGTAATTATGTAACTCTACAAAATTGGCCTGAAAACAGATGGTTGGTTTTCTGCAGAATATTGATATTTTAACAGGAAGTGCATACATACAGGGAGGAGGAAAAGACTCACACTATTTCTGGGTGATATAGGGCAGATCATATTTTCAGTGTCATGATAGTAGTGGTAGCTGAGATGTAACTCCCACTGAGCTGTTCAAGATTATATAGCTCAAACAGAGGAAGCAAGGGAAGGGTGAAGAGAGTAGCTAAGAGACGTGACTAAGGTCATAGAGTGGATTGCTGGCAGAGTACATCCTAATCCACCACGTTAAACAGACTCTTCCTTCTCCAAAATTGAGTCATCCACCTGCTAACACCTCCCCCATTATTGCACTGGGTGGAATACAAAGCATCTGCAAGGCTCTTTACAAGAGTTAAGAGTTGAGCTATACAAAAAGATGCACAACACTCAGGACAGCATGGTTTGTCAGTCAGGGCATGGCTGTGGTTACAGAGGAATGAGTGGCTCAGGAAACACCTCTTGGATCAAAAATCAGTCCAAAGTCTGTGGAGTAAGACTTGAAAAAGAAGCCTGACCTCTTCCTTCTACACGAAGAGTGTGAGATAACATTGCCTGGCGAACTGTCTGTTCTCTAGATCAGCAGATTAGTTGGAGTGATTACGAGGAAAGAAAGGATATTTTCCACTCAGTTATTTACAAATTGTATCTAATGAATTATTGATCAAGTGAGTAGCCCTCTGCATGGCCCTCTAGGAATCTGTCCTTTCCAAGTCACGTTCATGGACCCCTGACAGAGTAGAGCCAGGTGAGATGTTTCAGCTCTTAGACTAATGGGGTACCTGGCTGCTGAGGCCACTGTTGTTTTCCTACTGCTTTCCCAGTGCCTGCCTGCAAATTAGACCTCATCAGTTTAGGTGGGAATCAGCAGAAGCTGGGAAAAAGGCCAAAGCTATGCATCTGCATAGGATGAAAACCATTTCCACTGCTCTACACCAGGAAAAAAAAAAAAAAAATCTCCACTGTTCAGCCACTCAGATTACTAGAACCTGATTATTTTTTTCATTTCTTATCTCTGCCACAGACACAGTGAGCAGAAGTCACCGGCTATATTAGACTATGTCATTAAACAGATTGTCAGCACTGAAAGCATACAGCCAGATCGGGTCTCATCCACGGTCCTCCTCACAGCCACAGGGATCCAGACAAGGGACCTGTGAGTCTAGGGTGCAATTCGCCTCACTAACCATAGGCATCTGCTTGGAGATGGCACAAGTCATGTCTTAAAATTCACTGGGCTGCCTTGCCTCATTCTCCATTTACTGTGAAAGAAGCTCATCTATAGAAGCCTGAACTATACAGACCTGAAGTTAGATGAAATGAATCCCACCACTGATTTAGGTGCATCTTACTTCTCTGGCTGTAAATGGTGCCCATGCTTTGTTTTTCTTGCCTATTTTGTCTCCATGGCTCTATGTAAATACCTCATAGCCTTATTGCCATATCTATGTAGGTTAACACTGTACAGTTTTATCTGCACCCTTTCATTTCTATACTTCTTGTCGAAGATAAAGTAAATACAAGCATCAGAATTTAGACCTTGGATAGGAAGGTATCTTTTATTCCACATTTATATAAAACACAATGAGGCCCCAATTTTCCTGGCTGTCCCTTGGCCTGCACACTCAGACAATAACAGCGGCTTTACCTGTTTGAAGCCAGACCTCTCACCAGTATAAAGCAGTGTCATGGAACTGAAATCAATGGCATTACTTTAAATTATACCAGTTGAGTACCTGTTTATAATCTACAACAGCAAGCATTTATGCTTCATATAATTTCAGCTTTATTTTTTCAAGGAAAAAGAATAGCTTCTTATTTATTATTATTGCTTTTTTGCATAGCTGGCAAGAAGGGTTAGTCAGTCTCTTTCTCTCTCCCCCTCTCTGAGTACCAGCTGTTCTTCATGGGGGGATATATGAGCAGTTTTATACAGTTTTAATATCCACCAGAAATTACATCTCGCTGCCTTTGGGGACTGAACCTTTAAAATTCAATTTCAAATAAATATAATTATAAAATAAGGCAGGAAAAAAGGGGAGAGAGAGAGAGAGAGAGGGAAAGAGAGCATCAGAATTCAGTGCCTTGCTATAAGAGCTTCAGGGCAAAGCCAGTGGGGCTGTGTTCTTTAGCAAAAGTAAAAAAAATGGCCTGGGGCTCTGAGATTAGCATGTCCACGTTTTGGTCACCACTCTCCTTAGGAAGCCAGAGAGAGCAGCATCCCATGCTGCAAAGGAGGAAAGGGAGCGGGAGGTTTGTAGAGGAAGTTTTTCTATCTTCCCCCAAATCTTTTATCATAGGAGAAACACTGGAAGAGGAGAGAATGAAAATGCACTGTGAAGCAGAGCTGAGGGGAACAAAAGGCTGCTGAAGGACCAGCTCAGGGTTCTTCCCACATAAATAGGATCCAGCTCCAGAGAAAGTGGGATCTTAGCAAGCACAGCTGCAACTGTAGCAGGAAAAACTACAAGCACTTAAAAAAAAAAACAAAAAAAAAAAAAACACCCCAAGGCAAAAAGCTTTGCAGCCTGATAATTTCACTCAAAAATGACATAGTGGGGATGATTTTTTTTTGCTAAAATGTAAGATTGTGTGGCTGTAGTAGTCCTCAGAGAGGCAGCGAATCTTACTTGCATGTGCACAGTTACTAACAAGCGAGTATTTAAAACTGGACAAAACTTCTCATTAACAAAATTAAGGAAGTCCTTGCTTACATATCTCAACAGCCCTGAGCTGATATGTATTCCTTCTGCTCAATGAAGCCAAGGGAAACAAAACATATTCAGCGTTTTGCAGGACTGGATCTGTTATTTATTGCTCACAAACCAGTAACGCTGCGTTGTAGCACCTGTTGGAACACCAGTGTACGCACATCCTCTGCAAAACAGTCCCTGCCGCAAACCGCGCGCGGCTCCAACACCCGAGCACACAGAGCTAGAAGGAGAAACAGATGCACAAAAAGTGGAAGTGAGGGAGGCTGAGGTTGTGGAGTAGATCACTCAGAGCACCAAGAAAGGTTACGCTGTGCCCTATCCCTCGGGCTGCGCTGCCTCGCGGGGACACAGACGTACCAGCACACCTGTCTGAACACGGAGGAGGTTACAATTTTGGCTCGTCGGTGAGGTTGGACAAGAGAAGTGATGATACTGAAAGCAGTGAGGAAATTCATGTTCCTGAAAATCCATGTTCCACGAAAGCCCTTGTATTAAATAAACACTAACGAACCGACCGTGAAAGATGAGGTGCACCCTGCACGTGCCACAAAGACACAAAATGGATACTCAGGTGCTCAGCAGCTTGCAAGACAGGTGGCATAAGTGAAAGGGTAAGTATTGAGGCCTGGGAGACACAGCAGAGAAGAGTCCTACGTCCTCAGTACCCTACACACAGGACAAACTTAATGTGTAAGTGTAGTTTCCCTGCTCCATGCCAGCCACTCCTCCTGAATACTCTCCTAGGTTTGCTCCCTAGCAGGAATCTGCTGCTGGTGTCCGAAAGACAGTAACACGTTATAAAAGATGTACACATCCTATGACCACTGACTATTTGGACTACGTATAGGCTGGGCTCCAACTGCTTACTTCTGATTTTCTGAGCTGAGTCTAAGAGTGTATCTTCTCTAGAAATCGAACTAAAGAGTACTTTATAGCAGGAAATTCCCTTTTCCTTTCATTTTCCTTTCCTTTCAATTTTGAGAAGTTCCGAGATTTTAGGCCAACCTACAGACCTAACTGTGACAGACAGAGCATCCCTGAGGATTTCTGAGAACTGAAAAATCACATAAAAAAGCAAAGCAGAATTCATGGGCCAGGCAAGCCAGGTAATAAACTGCAAAGGCCAAAACACCTCATTGAGTCAGACAAAGTTGTACAGAGGCCCAGATCTTTCCTGGAACACATCTTATTATAAGATCTTGTTCTGGGACCCAGAGACCAAGAAAACCTTTCTCCTTTGCTCTAATACTTTTGTCAGGCACTGCTGGGACTTTGGTGGCGATCCCTGGCAATAGATTACTTCTATAGGCCTTTCACAGCAAACTCCAATGACTAACCATGCTCAGCCCAGTCTGCCAAACTGCAGTAGGACGCAGCAAAATCAGCCATCACTTAGGGAACTCCTTCTCTTTTATCTCACCTTGCTCTCTGACTGCTCCCTTCTCAGCCCTTGTCCTTTCTTGCACAACTTGTGTATCATCAGATAACCAAGTAAATATCATTTCGGAGAGCTGCCCCCTTTTGCTATGCATCTGAATAAGCACCAGGTTTGCAGTTATTTGTTTAGCCACTGAGCTGAACAAATTAGATTAACACAACACATGCAGTGATGGGAGGAGGACAGGAGAAGGGGGGGCCCTTCTAACAGAGAAAGGAAAGATGCTGGGGAAGTGCTGTCGTCATGGCAATTAACCCTGCCTTGGCAACGGCGTCCTTCGTTCCCCCAGAAAATCTGCTAGGTAATTCCCCTTCCCTTTCTTCATGTGCATTGCAGAACTGGGGCAGCGCTGCACAGGATCAAAGCTATGCTACAGAGCTCAAAAGGTTGTGACAGTTGCGTTTGTGTGAGGGGAGATGTGTGGGAGAAGCCTGCTTCTGCTAAATTCAGTGACACTCTGTTAACAAGACAATACAACAGCCAAGGTAGGTTGCTGGTTTCTCTCCCTCTCTCTCTCTTCTTTTTTTTTTTCTTTTTTTTTTTTTTTTTTAAAAAAAATTTAACAGTCCAATGAGACCTTTCATTATAGTTCAAACATGTTTCCTTTAAAGCTGTTGTGATGATTCCCTCCTACTGCTTCCGCTGCTCTTCCTCTTCTTTCATTGCATTTGATAAGTATCTCACTCTATCAGGCCCTGTTTTATACACGAGACACACAGCATGGATTGGTGTCAAAACAGCTTGCTCTTCTCCTTTAGAGAGGCATCTCACAAGAAGTCCACTCTTTCTAAGACTAGTAGTCACCCTCTTTTCTGATTTCAGGAAGACTTCAGCATGCTCTTCACCCACAGAACTGGAGAAAAGGTAAATAAAATTGCCAAGGCAAACTTTTGGTTGGTGTAAATTAGCACATCTCCTATGAAATCAAAGTTCTTACCATCAAGACGGACCAGATTAAAGCATACAAACAATAGAAAAGTCATAATCCGTATTTTACAGATGGTGAAAGAAAGTCAGAAAAGGGTGATCACATAACTACTATCCTGTGAACAAGCCAGAAATCTCCCAAATCATAAGCCAACGTGTCAAGCACATCAGTGCTCTGGTTCAAATGTATGAAATCAGCAAAGGTGGTATTACAAAGAGTGCTCTAGAAAGTCCAGAGACTGGTTCGCTTGAGTCTTGGATTTTCCAAGTGGAGATTACTCTGTGAAACTTCTCTGCAAAAAATGTCTCCAAACTATGTATTACCACTAAAAATCCATCCCAAGTTAAGGATGAGCTGTACTAAGATAACTTAATCAACTTTGTCAAAACATAACCTTGACTATGTTCTACAGCTTTGGCAATTCCTGAACTATGATGCTTATAGGTACAAACTATGTTACTGACTCCCCATAAGGATGCCATGTGGCTTTCTGCTTCTGCAAGAAAAAAAGTTGACAGTGAGAAGGGCGAGACATACTGTTGCACTATCTGATGTCTCTCTGCTTGTAACATTACACAGCCAAGCTCACTCCATAAATTCCACAGAGCGGCGTGAAACACAGAGCTGATATAGGCCTTTAGGTGGTGGATTTTGTTACTTTAAAATATTTCTGGGGCAAACTCTTTAAACCTTCAGCTTTTTTCTAACTTATTCATCCATTTCCTACCCTCCTATCAAATCAGACTTTGACACTTTGAGAACCCAGTTTCCCTGGGAAAACATAGTAATTTTCATTTCCTTGGTGTGAACAGATATCGTGATCTCTATAATAGGAAAAAAAGACCCTCTTAATCCTTTAGAACCTCCCAAGTGTATTTCCTCTTAGTCAACTTCAGCAATTACCACTGAAATTCTTGTATTTTTCCATGATCCCTCTAGGCGGCCATACCCCACTGTAGTATAGAAGAAGAGAGGGAATAAAACTAATAGTTAAGGGAGGGATTTGAGGAGCTGAACTCCTGACTTTTGTGTCCACTTCCACCAATGACATGGCAGTGCCACTTTTATCCAATCTCTTAAGAGACAACTTTCAAAACTAGAGAGTTTAAGCTCAGACACCTCCATAAGGTGAAATCGTCAAACAAGGCCTTAAGGTGCCCTGTAGATGTCAAAACACGAATAAAGGCATTTTTGCCCTATCTCTTATATCACCTCTAGGCAGCTTTGTCTTCCACAGTTCTAAAGTGAGATGAAAAGTATATTCCCCCAAAGGGCTTCTGCATGGAGCTGGATTGCTTGCAAGGAGATTTGGAGGAAGTGCCAAGAGGGCTAAGGAGTCAACCTCCCTCCCTTCCTTTGCCTTCTCTGGGAGTAAAATTCACTTCTGCAAAGAGGCGGTCAAAAGTGAGGTTTATATAGGCCTTAATTTTTTCCTGGCTTCTCCTCAGCAAATGCTATTCTAGATACTAAAGGCCAGCTGCAAACTCCACAGCAAGAGCTAAAATCAATTTGCAGCCAAACTAAAAAGGCTTGGATATCTGTCCCTGGCTCCTTCGCTTTCCAGCAAAGCCGTGAAATGAGCTGCTGCCTTTGCTTACATGGTTAATTTCAAAAATGAAAAGACCAGTAGCAATAACAGCCTCGCCGGCTACATGGCGTGGGACTGCGGAGAGAAGATGCTAGTAGCCTTTTCAATCCAAGCTGCCATATGCCCTCTCTGAAGCAATTTCCAGTTGCAGGAGAAAATAAAACAGGGGTACTTCTGGGGAAGAAATTCAATCTTTAAAACATGCATTCAGGTGAGTGAGGAAGGCCTTAGATAAACAACAGCGAATATTGCTGAGGGCCACAGAAAGGGGCCAGAGATTAGAAAAACAGTATCAAAATTTGCAGCACTCGGAGAAGGGAAAAGAAAAGTAATTTTAAGTGTCTGGGGAAGAGGGGAAAACCTTTTTCATTTTTTCCTGCAAGATGAAAAATATTTCCTGTGATGACATAAATAAAACCACCCTGGAATTTTTTTCCCTTCTTTTTTCTCAGATGGAGAACAAAACAAAAATGGGAAACTTTGCTTTCACAGTTGGCTAAAACCGGCCAAATCCTCTGATGGTGCTAAATCCAGCAAGAGCTAAGCCTCATCGCCAGTGCTACATCTGATATTTGATACAGATTTCTCACAAACCTCAAACAAGAGGAATCTGCTCTCCCACAATGTAAACTGTGACAATTCATATTCACTGTTGTCATTCCTCTATCATTTTAGGCTGAAGAGGGCTGGGCTCATGTACTTTCTGAAGGAACATTGAAAAGTTGGAGGAGGGATTTTTTGTGGGTTTTTTTGTTGTTGTTGTTTTTTTTTCTCTTGAACTAAAAGCTTCTGCGTGATGAGGTAAATAGACATAAAGATGCAATTATTACACACGGGCGCAATATTCCTCCAAGGTGAATTCATCCCTGTGCCAAATGCCAGAAGAAGGCCTGCACTTTACTGAAGTTTCCTATGGACCAGGTCTGGAGCAGGACACAGCAGGTGGATTGCACCAGCAAAGGGTTTCCTATAGCAAGGCTGTATACATCCACACTGCTTCTCATGCAGGAACAATAGTATCTGTCTTGTCCTCCTCTACATGTTTTATGCCCTGCAAGGTGAATTCCATCCTATGTCATTGTATTTCTTTAAAAGAAAGAAACAGCTTTCCCCGTGTGGTTTTGCAAAGGTTACCGTTTGTCTTGGTATTGCTTGACCACATTTTGCCTCTCATAACTGGTCTTTGACATCTCTGCCAGCAATTACATTTCAGTCGGTAGTTTGTACCTCAACGGCTTTAGAGACTTTAAATCCTAGCATAGGGAAAGAACAAATCATATGAAATAGGGGAGCTGCCTGTCTGAGATAATTGTATGGACTTGGTGCGTCCCAGCCAAGCGTTCTCTTTAGTGCACTGACATCAAAATATCATTGTGATGAAACTTTCCTTCATTTTATAAATAAGAGCCTAGCACAAAGACGAATGTGGGACCAGGTGACCCAAATCACAGGTTAGCATCCCCGCCACAGAACTATCTAACCTCAGGGGGCTTTGGGCACTTTCGTAGAGTAAAGCCCTGAAACTTGGCTTAGAAGGATGAAACTAAAATGAACTCAGCCGTGATTCAAACACATGGCATAGCAGAGGCAAGTGCGCACCCAACCATATCCTCCATCGCTAGCAAAAATACAGATTCAGGAGATGGGATACATATATATCTCACCGCTGCCTCAGTCATCCATGGTAAATCTGAATATATAAAGCTACAGACTGTGTGGATCCTCTGCTAAAAATGCTTCTTGGACTGGCAGATGAAATACTGTAATTCCTTAAAGGCTAGCCCAGTGAGGAGACAGCCCTGACACTCCGCTATATTTAAAATGGCAGTGTTTAACTCCAACTCATGTGAATTACACTGCGTATTTTTGGCTTGGGTTAAGTTGATTCATAATGATTTGTGCTTCTCTCCTGCCTAGTAACTTTTCATTAGACATACAGATGTCTTAATAACAATTTGGTTTGGCCTTATTTTCTCGTTTAACCAACCTCATTCCCAGTATTTGTGCTGGTGGATCAGGATAGCTAGGAGATTTTTTTTTTTCTGTTGCACGTGGGAAGAGTTAGCTAGCAAAGATTTCTTTACTGGCATCACTAGCGTACCTTATTCTCGCCGTATAACTCATTGACTACAGCTTTTCCCTACACACAGATGAAAGCTGTATTGCTCATACTGGTTTCACTTTCATTTTCCCCTCTGAAATACCAAGCTATTTCCCCCAGTCCCAAGTATGCTATGTTGGCAGCCTCACAGCAAGGGAGCTGACTAAAAGGCTAAAAGAACTAAATATCCTTCATCCCCAACACACTACACTAGTTTGTGCCCATCCTTCTTTAGGATCATTAACCATCTATTTCTAAATATTATCAGAAATGACATGGCATGAGCTGGTTCTCCAGTAGTCCAGAAACTCAAGGATCCCAAAGAATTGGGATAAAAATAACCTTTTCAGACTGATTTTTAAAATAATAGAATTTTATGAATCAAGTCAAAATAGCCTAGCAGTTATAAAGTGTTTTTAGGAAAGAACACAAGAGGTGGTGGAAGGAAAAAGCAAACCTGCTCTCTTACAATATTAGTTTCTAGAGATATTTCTCCCTTCCTTATTTTTTCTTTTTTTTTTCTTTTTTTGGGGGGAAGCAGGGAGAGGAGGAGAGAGGAGGAAGAGAGAGAGAGAAAAAAAGTATTATAACGTGAGAAATAGTTTAACCCCATCGAGACCTTTCTATAATGCTTGCACAGCAAACTCTGTGGCAACAGCAATAAAAATAAAGAAAGGCTTTGTCTCGCTGTTGAAATGACACAACATGTTTTATAAGCATCTCAAACATTCTCATTGAAGAAATGGAATTTAACAACAACAACAACAAAAAAAAAGTAAGACACTTTAACAAGGTTAGGGTTAGGGAACCTAACCAAGGTTCACAATCCTTCAGTCCCAAACACTTTTCTTTTTTAAAAGAAGAAGAAATATGAAAAAGTTGCCCCATGGCACTTTTTCAGTCACTTCTTGTCATGATGATGATGACGATGAAAATTTTAATTTTTCTTCCCTCTGCCACTTTCTGGATAAACCCTCCCAGTGTGCTCTCCAGTCCAGAGTAAATGCATTGCCTTTGGCTGACTCTGGATTGGCATTAGTATTTGCGAGAGCTGAATGCCATTCAACAAATTTTCTCTATATATGTTCAAGTGCTTTAAAACTGAGGACAACAGCTCACCTTGGCTAACATTTCTGACTTTTTCACCCCCTTTTTTCCCTCAACCTTTCTTTTTAATGCTACTAATATATTCCTGGGTTTTACCACAATAAACTCCCTTGATTAGTATTATTAATAAAACCGTGTCATCCACCCCCTCATTCAATTAATCTATGCATCCCTTTATGTATGAAGTTGTCTGACGTCAAATTTGATGATTTAGTGGCTATAAAATAAAATAATAAAGTCACCTGATAAGCGCTTAAAAATATGGGAGGGGGTAGGGGGAAGGAGGCCCTGTGGTACAAAAACTATAAAAGGTTAGATTAGACTTTAGCTGAAAAGTCTGTGTGATAATTACTGTTATCTGCTGATCCATAAACTCTTCACACAAACTGCAACAGTAAACCAAAAAACTGACACTTTAATAGCAATGTGCTTTGTAGCGCAGGGACATCTCTCCTCCTCCTTCCCACG